>NC_141194.1:7500-10007500 GCF_055505025.1 Bos grunniens
CACAGATGTATAGAACAGTGTTTTGGACTCTGTGGGAGAGGGCGAGGGTGGGATGATTTGGGAGAATGGAATTGAAACTTGTATATTATCATATGTTAAATGAATCACCAGTCCAGGTTCGATGCATGAGACAGGGTGCTCAGGGCTGGTGCACTGGGATGACCCTGAGGGATGGGATGGGGAGGGAGGTGGGATGGGGGTTCAGGATGGGGAACACATGTACATCCGTGGCAGATTCATGTCAATGTATGGCAAAACCAATACAATATTGTGCAGTAATTAGCCTCCGATTACATAACTTTATATTTTTAAAAAAGAAAGAAAACAGGACTGAATTAATCTTACAAGTGTTTGCACAGCAAAGGAACCCTAAATGAAAGAGAAAAACAGTCTTCAGAATGGGGAAAAAAATTGCAAACAAAGAAATCACAAGGAATAAAGAAGATGGGGTACACAGACACGAGGAACCATCACTCAGCCATAACAAGCAGGAAAGAATGCCATGGGTGGCCTCAGGGAAGAAACTAGACATGATCATAGCAAGTGAGGTGAGGGGGACAGGAAGGGATATTAGCATAAGATAGCATTTGTATCTGGGATCTAAAAATGGATACAGATGATACAGACTTTCATCTTTACCACAGAGAAAGTCTCACAGACTCAGAAGAGAATCAATGGTCCCCAGAAAGAAAAAACAAAACTGTGGGACAGTTCAGTTCAGTCACTCAGTCGTGTGTGACCCTTTGCAACCCCATGAATCTCAGCATGCCAGGCCTCCCTGTCCATCACCAACTCCCAGAATCCACCCAAACTCAGGTACATTGAGTCAGTGATGCCATCCAACCAGCTCATCCTCTGTCGTCCCCTTCTCCTCCTGGCCTCAATCTTTCCCAGCATCAAGGTCTTTTCAAATGAGTCAGCTCTTCGAATCAGATGGCCAAAGTGTTGGAGTTTCAGCTTCAGCATCCGTCCTTCCAATGAACACTCAGGACTGATTTCCTTTAGGATGGACTGGTTGGATCTCCTTGCAGTCCAAGGGACTCTCAAGAGTCTTCTCCAACACCACAGTTCAATTCTTTGGCACTCAGCTTTCTTTATAGTCCAACTCTCACATCCATATATGACCACTGGAAAAACCATAGCCTTGACTAGAAGGACCTTTGTTGACAAAGTAATGTCTCTGCTTATCAATATGCTGTCTAGGTTGGTCATAACTTTCCTTCCAAGGAGTAAGCATCTTTTAAATTCATGGCTTCAGTCACCATCTGCAGAGATTTTGGAGCCCAGAAAAATAAAGTCAGCCACTGTTTCCACTGTTTCCCTATCTATTTGCCATGAAGTCATGGGACCGGATACAGGACAGGGAGTAATGAACTGACTCAGTCTAACATAGGGAGGCTAATATTATTTTTTTTTAAGTATCCACCAGGAACCACTGTGTAAACAGGAATGCTATTGGACACTGTAACATCCTAGATCAGAAAAGAAACTGGAAGAGAAGATATACACATCTAAGTACAAGTGAATCAAGTTGCTGTCAATCCAAAAGGAAAAAAAAAAAAACCACAACCTTGTCATTCAACTACATATGCCAAATCAAAATAGCGAATAAAGGTATAAAAAAGGAATCAGAAAGGCTGACTCTACTGCCCTCAGGACATGGTGACCCGGATGGTGTCACATCCCTGGAGCCTGAGGTGGTTTTGGTCCCAAGACTGGAGGGTCTCAGTGCAGACGGAGCTGGGAGCGTGTGGCAGGAAGTGTTACCCCACGATGGACCTGGGGTGCCTCCTGCCCTCTGCATGAGCTACCAATCTGCAGATGCTGGCGGAACCTCCTGCAGAGAAACCAAGCCTACATCACCCAAGAATTGGTGGAGCCTCCAGGCTGAAACAGGTTTGCAAGGTCCCCTGGCCACTCTACGTCCCCTAGGCTGGGGTTCCTACCTCCAGCTTCCATCCTTAGCGTCACCCCACCTACAGATGACAGCACCCTCTGCAGAGTGGTGTCCACAAACTGGGGTGTGTCCTGGAGACCCTGGGTAAGGGGGAAGGAGAAATGAGGCTCAAGTCTTGGGTGTTTCTTCTGGCACATTCCACTGTAGCTGACAAGCCATAAACAGAGTTTTCAATGGGACGCAATGTCTGAGGACCAGAGTGGGGCAGGAAACAATGCTGTTTCCTTAGGGCCGTCTTCCAGAAAAACAGCTTAAACCTAATGCTGCTTGGCTCTTCATATTCACGAGGCCTGCGGACTGTAAACTACCCCTCCCTTCCAGTCATGTCCCGGGGTAAATCATCAGACAGGAATTCAAACAGGGCCACCTTTCAAGAAGACAATGTCAAGAGGTAAACTGTAGTCACTCTGTACAGTATCGCAAAGTACCAGGAGAATTCCTCCGGCTCACCAAGTGTTCAGTTCCGTTGCTCAGTCGTGTCCTGCTCTTTGCAATCCCATGGACTGCAGCATGCCACTATGTATTATATCCACACTAACCAAAACTCCCATGAAAAATCCCCTCCCACAGGTCAGAGAGGCCACCGTCTAAAAACCTACAGAGAATACGTGCTGCAGAGGGTAGAGGCAAAAGGGAACTCTCCTACACTCTCAGTAGGGGTATAAATGGGTGCGGGAACTATCAAAACCAGCAACGAGGTTCCTTATCAGATAAACACCGAGAAACCACATGGCCCGACAATCCCGTGTCTGGGCTCAGACCCAGAGAAAATCAGAATTCACAGTGACCCGTGACCCTTGTTTTCAGGGCAGCTCGACTGACAATGGCCAAGAACTAGAATTGCTGCTGGCCAAAATCTTGGCCTTCTCTGCCCAGTGAAGCCAAATAAAAAATACAGAGACAGAGTTTGAAGGAGATGCGAAGGTGGCTTTTATTCTCAAGCCAGCAGAGAGGGGAACACAGTAGGGTCATGCCTCAAGGACTGTGCCCCCCTTCCCCTGCCCATGAGGAGTCTAGGGGCTTATATAAGGCAAGGGCTCACAGTCAGGAGTCAGTGATGAGGAACAAAGGGGATAGTATCTCGGTTTCTTCCTCATGAATTTTTTCAATGACAGTCATAGGCTTAAGTCAGTAGCCCAGGAACTGACTCCGGCAGTTTGGTGTCTCTGCGGCCTTCTTCCTGATATGTAAGAACAAGGGGAAGGGTGTGGTAAGGGTAAACACCAGAGGATGTATTTAGCACACAGTCCAAGGAAAAAGTGTTTATTGTAGCTCCAGCAGTTAGGGGGCAGAAAAGCAAATTTAGTACAGACATTTCGAGTTATGAGCAGTTAAAGGTAAAAAAAAAAAAAAATTAGGAATGTTCACACCTGCTCACTGCTTTATCTCCTTTCTTCTCAAAAAAGGGAAAGAATAAAAAACTCACTCCTCTTTTTTTCCTTTGCATGCACTCAGTCACTTCAGTCGTGTCCAGCACTTCGTGACCCCATGGACTGCAGCCCACCAGAATCCATGGGATTCTCCAGGCAAGAACACTGGAGTGGGTTGCCATGCCCTCCTCCAGGGGATCTTCCCCAATCAGGGATTGAGTCCATGTCTCCTGCATTGGCAGGCAGATTCTCTACCAGCTAACCCACCAGGGAAGCCCCTTTTTTCCTTCCCCCTGCAACAAATTCAACCAGGATATTCATTGACAGGAAAATGAAGACAGAGTGGTGCACCTCTGCACTGGAATGCTACCCAGCCCTGAATCAGAACGGAATAATGCCAGTGACAGCTGCGTGGATGGATAGAGTGATTACCATACTAAGTAACGGAAAGCAGAGAGAGACAGACAAATATCAGAAGGTATCACTGACAGGTATCTTCTTAAAATTAATGCAAATGTAGGCTATTACACAGTAGAAACAGACTCACAAACTTAGAAAACCAACTTATGATTATTAAAAAAATCAAGTTAGGGATGCAGGACAAATGAAGAGTTTGCAAGGAACAAACAGACATCAATATACATCAAACAGAGAACCAGGAAACAATGGTTGAATAGCAAAGGGCAGCCTACTGGAGACACTGTAATCCTCTATCTGGGGAAAACGAACCCAAAAAAGAATTGATAAATGTCCGTGTATCACTGAATCAAGCTCCTGTACACGTGAAACAAACACACTACTGGAAATCAACCCTACTCCAAAATAAAACAAGAATGCACAGAAAAAGAAATTTACAAGTGGAGTTTGAAGCAAAAGCAATGCTGCCGCCTTGTGGCCATTTGTTGTAACAGCAACTCTAAAAGCTGTGTGCAGTTCAGTTCAGTCCTCAGTCGTGTCCAACTCTTCGCAACCCCATGGACTGCAGCACGCCAGGCTTCCCTGTCCATCACTGACTGCCGGAGTTCACTCAAACTCATGTGCATCAAGTCGGTGATGCCATCCAACCATCTCATCCTCTGTCGTCCCCTTCTTCTCCCGCCTTCAATCTTTCCAGGCACTCAGTATTCACAACGTCCGTGGGGTTGTAAGTAAACAACTGCCCTCCGGAAGTCTCCCAGGGAGGGTCAACAAACAAGAATTCAAAACTTAGCAGACGGTCACAGAGCCAAGCTCAACAGGTACCTTTAACTCACATCCTTTAGGAAAAAACTCACACAAAATGACGTCAACATCGCTAAATATCAGGGAAGTGCCTGTCAACCCTGCAATGAGCTGTCACCTCAAGCCGGTCAGAATGGCCACTGTCAAGCCCTTTACAAACATTAAGTGCTGTAGACGCTGTGGATAAAAGGGAACCCTCCTCCTCTGATGCTGGGAATATAAGCTGGAGACAGCCCCTCTGAAGAACAGTGTGTGGGATCTTTCAACAATTAAAACGAGAATGGAATTAGAATATTCCCCAACACCATACACAAAAATACAAGATCTAAATGGAAAGATGGAGACTATGACATTCTTGAGGAAAATATACACAGGACACACGTTGACATTCATCACGGGAAGTTCTTTTGGGCTCCAGATCTTAGAATAATGAAACATAAATCAAAAGTAACCAAACAGGACCTAATTAACCTCAAAGCATCTGCACAGAAGAGGAAACCCTAAACAAAAGAAAAAGAGAACTCTCAGAATGCGAAAATATATTTGCAATCAAACATACCCACAAGGAATTCATGTCCAAAACATAGAGTTTGTGCAGCTCAATGTCAAAAAAACAAAGCAAGCAACCCAAGAAATAAAAGGGCCCGAGATGGAAACAGATCTCTTCCAAGAAGGCACAGGGACTCCCATGAGGCACAAGACAAGATGCTCGTCACCTCTGTTAGTGACAGGCCCATCAGAAGGCCCTGGGACGGGAGGATCCCTGGAGAAGGAAATGGCAACCCGCTCCAGGATTCCTGCCTGGAGAATCCCATGGACATAGGAGCCTGGGGGGCCGCAGTCCATGGGGTCACAAAGAGTCAGACACGGCTGAAGCAACTCAG
The DNA here is from genome assembly GCF_055505025.1 of Bos grunniens. Taxonomy (NCBI): domain Eukaryota; kingdom Metazoa; phylum Chordata; class Mammalia; order Artiodactyla; family Bovidae; genus Bos; species Bos grunniens. Next base: position 12,933 of record NC_141194.1, read on the forward strand.
CACACACTTAGCGATCAGAAGCGCAGTTTGGTATAATGCCACCAACAGCATCATGGATGGACAGACTGATCAAGCGCAGGTCAGAGACAGACAAACGCCGTGAGATATCACTGAGAATTACACTCCAGTGAGTGCAGTGAAGTCGCTCAGTCGTGTCCGAATCTTTGCAGCCCCACTGACTGCAGCCCCCCAGGCTCCTTCATCCATGGGATTCTCCAGGCAAGAATATTGGAGTGGGTTGCCATGTCCTTCTCCAGGGAATCTTCCAACCCAGGGACTGAACCCGGGTCTCCCACATTGCAGGCAGGCAGATGCTTTACAATCTGATCCACCTAAAGGAAATGAAGTATCTCACCCAGTTAGAAACACTCACAAACTTAGAAAACCAACTTACAATTATCAAAAAGATGTTAAGGATGAGGGATAAATTAAGAGTTTGCTAATAACATATACATATTGGAGTGTTCTTAGTCGCTCAGTCGTGTCCAACTCTGAGACACCAAGCTCCTCTGTCCAGGGGGGTTTTCCAGGCAAGAAAACTGGAGTGGGTTGTCATTCCCTCCTCCAGGGGATCTTCCTGACCCAGGGATCGAAACGGCGTCTCTTGCATCTTCTTCATTGGCAGGCAGGCTGTTTACTGCTAGCGGCACCTGGGAATTATGAATACACATTATGAATATACACATTACTATGTATCAAAGAGATGATCAAGAGGGACTTAGTGAAGAGCACGGGAATACACAGTCGTCACCTATGTAGAACAAGAACCCAGAGAAAGAAGAGATAAACGTCTGAGTATCACTGAATCAAGTTCCTGCACATCTGAACAAACACAGTTTCAGAAATCAACTCTACTCCAATAGAAAATAACAACGAATGCACAGAAAGAGTGGAAAAAAAGAAAAAACCTGGGCCCTGAAGAAATGCTGCTGCCTTGCGGCCACTTTGTGTAACAGCAACTCCAAAAGCTCTGTTGCCTGCGTCCACACCGACTCTGCAACTGCATGGACCGTAGCCCGCCAGGCTCCTCTGTCCATAGGCTTCTCCAGGCAAGAGTACTAGAGTGGGTTGCCATGCCCTCCTCCAGGGGATCTTCCCGACCCAGGAATGGAACCCGCATCTCCTGCATTGGAGGCAGATTCTTTACAGTCTGAGCCACAAGAGAAGCCCCACTGCCTGGAAGGGGTTGTTTATAAAGACCTCAATCCCGGCACACCTGGGAAGGGCTGGCCGGCCGGGTCAGCCAATCCTCACCCCTCAGGGGCTCATAGCGGCAGAAAATAGGCCTTGTTGTGCCGGCCAAGTGCAAGGAACAGCAGTGCAGTCCTGAGGGTCAGGATGGACGTGGGCTGCAGCTCTGGCTGGTTTTCTAATCATTTTATCTGGCCCTCAAGTAGGAGGCAGTTTCGAGCAGACCTTCTCCTAGTGAGAGGAACCCAGGAGTCCAGCAAAGGGGGGTGGTGGGTGGAGACAGTGCCCGGCGCAGCAGAAGCCTCTGCAAGTCCTGGTGTTCGGAGTATGCACAGAGCGAAGCCCAGAGTCACTGACCTTCCAGGAGCGGCTGTCTGTCCGTCCAGGTCCTGCTCTGAGCGGCTCAGGGTCAGCTCTGGCCAGGAAACGGGCTGGGGGTGTGCGGTGGTGACCCCTGCGTGCTGAGCTGCGCCCAGAAGGGCCCCTCCCCTGGGCGGGATCAGCCCCCGTGAGCTCATGCCCTGGGAGGGGTGTGTTAACAAGCTCCCTCTCTTTGCAGCTGGCGCACTGGCAATTAGGGTGCAGATTAAGATCAGCTGAGGGCAGAGGGTCATGGCCCATTCGGTTGTGGCCCCGCAGGAATCCAAGCTCGCTGTGCTCGCTACAGGACAGGAGGTGTTGAGACCAGTAACAAAGCTGTATTCTTAGAGCCAGATGAACAACAAGATGGCCAGTGAATGTCTCCAAATAAACATCTTGTTGGACTCTGGATGTCAGGTTCTTTCAGGAATCAGACATGGGGGACGTGAGGAAACCAACTAAAAAGACCCTCATTAATCTTGCAAATACCCTGGAATGGCGAGCCTCAGGCAGGCCGACGTGTTAATTTCTTCCTTCCTGCAGTCCCCAGGGGAACAGGGTTCTGAACAAAGGCGCTGTAGCTCATCTGTCCGCAGAGGGGCAGGATTCTCAGAGCGGGGCCATTAGGTGTGATTATAATAACAAAAGCAAGTCAGTCAGCGAGGCACCAGAAACAGTTCCAACCCGGAAGAACTGTCTTACCCTGCCCTGTGGGAAGGTGCAGGCTTTACAGGGTCCTGCCTGGGAAGAGTGGCTTCCCGTTGCCCTTCCCTCCCCAGCGCCTGGCACCACTTCCTGTCCCTGGGTTTGCCTGCTCGTTTCCTCTAAGTTGAATCATACAGTCTGTGGGTGTTCTGGGCTGGATGTTTGTGCCCCCTGAAATTCACATGTTGAAATCATAACGCCTAGGTGATGGTGTGACCAGCGGTGGGGGTAAGTGATGAGGTCATGAGTGGAGACCCCATGAACAGGATCCCAGTTCTTATGACAGAGACCCCCAAGGAGCCCCCTCAGCCCTTCCTCCACCTGAGGACACCGTGAAGACCCCACCCCCCACCAGGAACGTAGTTTCACCAGAACCTGCCCATCCTGACACCCTTATCTCAGACTTCTGGCCTCCACAACTGTAGAAGATGCATTTGCATTGCCGACGCTCCCATCCTTCTATTTTGCTATGGCAGCCCAAGCATACTCAGACAGTGAGCCCTTCTGGGTCTGCTTCTCTCTCTGAGCATCGTGTGTGCAAGATCCATCCACATTGTATCCCGTGTCAGAGCTTCCCTCCTTTTCATGGCTCTGTCCTATTCTACTGTGTGTGTGGACCCCATGCTGTTTATCCACCCATCCATCCATCCACCATCCCACCATCCATCCACCATCCATCCACCCATGCGTGGGACACAATCCATGGGGTTGCAAGCAGTCGGACACGACCGAGTGACTCAGCACATGAACAACATTCAGGGCGTCTGCCATCCGCCTCCACGGAGCTTGAACCTGTGCTGCTGCAGCTGCTGACTTTCAACACCCCCGAGGGGAATTCAGGCTGCAGAGTGAGGCTCTCTGTGCTCCAGGGAAACTGGTGGAACAGGTCTTTGGATAGTTAAGATATTTTCAGGAACTGATTTCATGATCCCAATCTTTGCATTTCCTCATATCTAGAAATTAAAAGACACTGCTCCTTGGAAGAAAATCTATGAAAAACCTAAACAACGTATTAAAAAGCTGAGATATCACTCTGCTGACAAAGGTCTCTATTGTTAACGCTATGCTTTTCCCAGTGGTCACGTATGGATGTGAGAGTTGGACTATAAAGAAAGCTGAGCACCAAAGGATTGATGCTTTTTTTCTTTCTTTTTTTTAATTTTATTTTATTTTTTAACTTTACAATATTGTATTGGTTTTGCAATACATCAAAATGAGTCAGCCACAGGTAAACATGTGTTCCCCATCCTGATGCTTTTGAACTGTGGTACTGTAGAAGACTCTTGAGAGTTCCTTGGACTGCAAGGAGATCAAACCTGTCAATCCTAAAGGAAATCAACCCTGAATATCCATAGGAAGCACTGATGCTGAAGCTGAAGCTCCAATGCTTTGACGAGGTGAGATGTTACAAGGTTCGGCACCACTGTCTGGGGACCACACACCCTCCCCCGACAGGCTGGAAAAGGAGGAGGGGGTGCCAGGGGGGCCTGTGGGAGGGACCTGGAAGGAGGAGGGGACTGCCAGGGGGGGCATGTGGGAGGGACCTGGAAGGAGGAGGGGACTGCCAGGGGGGCCTGTGGGAGGGACCTGGAAGGAGGAGGGGGTGCCAGGGGGGCATGTGGGAGGGACCTGGAAGGAGGAGGGGGTGCCAGGGGGGCCTGTGGGAGGGACCTGGAAGGAGGAGGGGGTGCCAGGGGGGCCTGTGGGAGGGACCTGGAAGGAGGAGGGGGTGCCAGGGGGGCCTGTGGGAGGGACCTGGAAGGAGGAGGGGGTGCCAGGGCGGCATGTGGGAGGGACCTGCAGCCCGGGCTGGGGCTGGGTGAAAGCGTCCACTGTTTGCTCATCCTCCCTGGGGTTGCTCCGTCAAAACAGAATTCACAGGCCATCACTTTTATCTGAACCTATAAATGGCTCTCCCATTCCCTGAAGGAACATCAGTCAGAAAGATAAAGCCCTGGCACCTGGTCCCACGTGCATGGACCCTGAGGACATGGGAGCAGACACCAGGGTCACGCGTCCTTGATTTCATTCATGTGAATCATCAGAGCAGCCAACCTATGGAGACAGAAGCACCTGCCGTTTCCAGAGGAAGCGTAGGGGGCACCGGGTGACTGGACTTCACTGGTGCCTCAGTGGTAAAAAGTCTGCCTGCAATGCAGGAGATCCCTCTGCCGGGAAGATTCCCCTAGGGGAGGAAATGGCAGCCCACTCCAATATCCTTGCCTGGGAAATCTCACAGAGGAGCCTGGAGGACTGGTCCCTTGGGTTGCAAGGAGATCCAACCAGTCAATCCTAAAGGAAATCAGTCCTGAATATTCACTGGAAGGACTGATGCTGAAGCTGAAGCTCCAATACTTTGGCCACCTGAAGCAATGAACTGACTGATTGGAAAAGATCGTGATGCTGGGAAAGATTGAAGGCGGGAGGAGAAGGGGATGACAGAGGATGAGCTGGCTGGATGGCATCACCGACTTGATGGACATGAGTTTGAGCAAACTCCAGGATTTGGTGATGGACAGGGAGGCCTGGCGTGCTGCGGTCCATGGGGTCACAGAGTCAGACACGACTGAGCGACTGAGCACAGCTCTCACTGCGTGGCTGTGAGAGGCAGCCGGAGGGCTGCGAGGAGGCGGCGGCGGCCTCTGAGCTGTGCCTGGAGGAAGAAGGTGGGGGTGGGGTCAGGCAGGGGAGCAGCAGCAGCTGGAGCAGTGTCCAGAAAAAGCCTGGCTGTAAAAAGGCACAAGCTCATTGTCACGTCCACAGGCCACTGGCTGCACGGGTGGCTGCGACCAGGACGGTCCCCAACGGGGTCTCCAGCCGAGGTCGGTGCCCTGCCCACCCAGCTCCAGTGGAGGTCGGCACCCTGCCTGTCCAGCCCCTGAAGCCCCAGCATCCTTGGGGGGCCCTCTGCATGCAGAGCCAGCGATGCCAGGGGGATGCCTTCATTAGGGTCTCTGGTCCCTTCTACTGTCTCTGACCCCCCACCGCCCACCAGGGTGAGGAGGGACATCCCCCTGCTTCACGCTCAGCCGTCCAGAGGGCAATGTCCCTCTATCTGGAACCTGAGGGAACTGTGCAGTCCTGCCGAAAGGCCACAGAAGCAGAGCCAAGAACCAAGGTAACCTCAGAAGCTGACTTGAGCCCCTTTGTCCTGTCCTGTTAAGTCCGACTCTTTGCGACCCCATGGACCGCAGTCCGCCAGGCTCCTCTGTCCATGGGATTCTCCAGGCAAGAATTCTGGAGTGGGTTGCCATGCCCTTCTCCTGGGGATCTTTCCAACTCAGGAATTGAACCCAGGGATCCTGCATTGCAGGCAGATTCTTTACCATCTGAGTCACCAGGGAAGCCCTCAGGACAGAAAATTCCTGCTAGACAGCTGGCTTTAGGTGACTGGTTGGGGCACTATAGGGGTCTACTAGAGTGGGCATCTTTGTGTAATTTTGGGGTCTGGAAGCTTGTTAGCAAAGATCAGGAGGCTTTAAGCAACCAGTAGAAAGGGACTGGGGCTTCCCAGGTGGCGCTAGTGGTAAAAACCCACCTGCCAATGCAGGAGATTTAAGAGACCCAGGTTCAATCCCTGGGTCAGGAAGATCCCCTGGAGGAGGGCATGGCAAACAATCGGACACGCCTGAGCGACTGAGCACGAAGAGGGTATAAACACTGGCTCCTGACCCGTGCAAACTGTCGGGTCCCCTGCTGCACCAGGTAGTCTGCCTGCTTCGCTCACGGTGCTCACAGGATCTCTGCTCTTGGTTCTTAATCAGCTCACTCCCTTCTGAAATCCCTTCTGTGTCTGGAAATTCTTTTCCAGCAGAAAGCAGGACTTCTGGAGACTTGGAGAAATCCAGGTGCTGTGACTGAGGAGGGTAACAGTGAGGCTGGGAGGGGATCTGGCTTGGAGGGAGAGGGGTCCGGGCGGCAGGAAGCCCTGCCCGGAGGGAGGGACAGGGGCAGGAGGGAGCTCAGATGAACGCGGGAGGGGAGCCCCCAGAGGGAACAAGCAGCTCCTGAAACAGGAACTCAGGGGCAAGGGGACCACCTGCAGCTGTTTCTCTTAGCCAACCTGTGCTGTCTCTTCCAGCCCCCAGGGACTGTGGCTCCCAGGCTCCTCTGCCATGGGGCTCTCCAGGCATGAACACTGGACTGGGTTGACGCTTCCTCCTCTGGGGTACCTTCCCCACCCAGGGCTTGAACCCGCTCTCTGGCATTGCAGGCAGATTCTTTACCTGCAAAGCCTGGCCACCAGGAGGGTTCCCGGCAATAAGCTGGAATTCATGGTCCGGCTCTGATCCCTTGACCTCCAGCCATGATGGGGGGAAGGGAGCAGGGGGGACTAGCCGCTTCACTGCGAGGAGCAGAGGGGCTCACGGAGGGCGAGGGACTGACCCGCCTGGGCTCTGTCACCTCGGGCCAGCAGGTCTGCAGGAGAGGACTCGCCCTGGGGATCCACCTTCACCCGCAGAGACCACACACGGCAGTCAGGGCTGGGACAAGGGCCACTCGGGGCACAAGGGCCGGACACTTCAGTGGAGGACTTGGCCACCTGCCACCCAGCGTGACCCGGCGGGATCAAAGGCTTGGAGGCCTGGATGCTGCAACGGAGCCCTGGGCTGACAGTCCTGTTTGCCCCGGTCCTGGGCAGCAGCAACCACATGCTGGACAGCGGCCAGCGCTCAGCCAGGTGGTCAGGTTGCCCTAGCCCAGCTCACGGCCCTCAGGGTCCCTGTGGTCACACCCGGGTCACGCTGGCATCCCACCGTCTGGGCACTGGGCCCACGACGGCCCCCGGGCAGGGCCGGGCCCTGCAGACTATCTGTCGGGGGCACCCGGGTCCCCCCACCCGGCCAGGCAGCGCTGTCCTCACAGGAGTCCGCCGCCTAGAGCCGGGCGATGCAGGGGTCGGGGCGGGGCAGGTCTGGGAGGCGGTCCCTCTACCTCGGGGAGTGGGTGTTCCCGGCATCCAGTCGGACCTTTGAGGAAATGCCTGAGGCTCCCGCGGGCAGAACGAGCTCAGCGAGCAAGCCGGAGTCCCGGCTGGACTCCGCGGTCAGAGAGTGCGGTGCGCACGCGGCGTCCCCCGGAAAGACACAAGGGCAGACTTCCTAGGTAAGGCGGGGGTCCCGGGAGGTCTGCGCGCTCGGGCCCCGGCCCTGGGCGGCTGGACTGGGCGGCGGGAGGGGCTGGAGGGCTAGGACCTCCCGGGGGAAGGGAGGCAGCCACCTGGCGTCTCCACGTGGAAGGAGAATCCCTCCGGGTGGTAGCGCAGAGCCCGACAGAGCCCCTGGACTGCGGCTCGCGGGGAGCAGTGACAAGCCCATCACGAGTCCTGAGCCGGTGCTGACCCTGTGCTGGCTGTTGCCACTGGGGGAGGTCTCCATCTTGTCCTGACGCTGAGCGGGTAGGGCCACGGGCTGGTCGGAGTGGATGGGCACTTTGGGAGCCCGGGAAGTGCTTGGGGGACCCAGGGAGCGTTTCAGGGGGCTGGCAGAGTTTGCGGGACAGTGAGCCTTTAAGGGGGCTGGTGAGTTTGGGGATCCAGTGAGTGTTTCACGGGGCGGCGAGTATCTTGGGGACCCAGTGAGTGTTTCAGGGGGGCTGGTGAGTTTGGAGGACCCGGTGAGACTTTCAGGGGGCTGGCGAGTATCTGGGGGGCCCAGTGAGCTTTTCAGGGGGCCAGAGAGAATCTGGGGGACCCAGTGAGTGTTTCAGGGGGCTGGTGAGTTTGGGAATCCAGTGAGTGTTTCAGGGGGCTGGTGAGTTTGGGGGACCCAGTGAGTGTTTCACAGGGCTGGCGTGTATCTGGGGGGCCCAGTGAGCTTTTCAGGGGGCTGTTGAGTATCTGGAGGACCCAGTGAGCCTTTCAGGGGGCTGGTGAGTTTGGGGACCTGAGCAAAGGTCTAGGAGCCTAGTGCTTGTGAAGCCTGCTGACCACTCGGGGCCGGGTGAGCTGGACGACAGGAAAGGCTTTGTGCTGGGTTCGTCGGCCCTGCGTTGCTCCATCCATTCATTCACCTGAGAACTATGTCCTGGGCGCCTCTGTGCCCATCCCACCCGCAGATGTGCGTGCGGTCACACGGGGCCTCCCCCGTCTCCCCCCAGGGCCCGCGGGGGCGGAACCTGCCCTCACCGGCACGCGCCCCGCACGCTCACCTGAGTGGCCGGAAGACACAGAGGGCGCGGCAGGCACATGAGGAAGTGCCCCGAGGAGCGAAGCCATGGGGGCGTGCTCCCTGGGGTGCTGTCCGAGGCCTCGAGGCTGGGTGGCCCTACTGCCGAGCACTCCTGAATCTGCACTTGGAAACCAGACAGCTGGGGCTCACAGCCAAGGGAGAGAGGGTAGGTGACCGACACATATGTACTTGGGAGACGGGAGAGTGCCCTGCAATAACGGGATGGGTGTCCACGGGGGATGGAACATTTTCCCTCCCTTCACAGTGAAGCCACCACAGTCTCAGGCCAGTGCAAACAGGAGGGTGAAGGGCTTGTGACACAGTGACCTGGATTCTGATGGAACAGGCCCAGGGGAGGGGACACAGGAGGGCTCAGGACTGGGCAGGCCTGTGTTACGGGCAGACGTGGGAGGGACACCCAGCGGCCAGGAGGCCTGTGTTACGGGCAGACGTGGGCGGGACACCCAGCGGCCAGGAGGCCTGTGTTACGGGGAGGGGACACAGGAGGGCTCAGGACCGGGCAGGCCTGTGTTACGGGCAGACGTGGGCGGGACACCCAGCGGCCAGGAGGCCTGTGTTACGGGGAGGGGACACAGGAGGGCTCAGGACTGGGCAGGCCTGTGTTATGGGCAGACGTGGACGGGACTGGGCAGGCCTGTGTTACGGGCAGACGTGGGCGGGACACCCAGCGGCCAGGAGGCCTGCGCTATGGGGAGGTCTCCTCTGCGAGGGGAAGAGACAGACAGACACACACACAGGCGTCCGCAGGATGCTGACGCAGACGCACCAAAGGAACCCTTCGAGATGGGCGCACACACCCACAGGCGCCCCCCACGGTGCTGTGCTCGGGCTTCCGACATACTGTTTTGCTGTGTGTTCTACTTGCATCTCGCTGAAGCTGATGAAAATCATATTCGGATTAGGCGAGACTTATTCTGAAGGGTTATTGTGAGGAGCAAAGGGGACTTACATGAGGATAAGAGTCCTCCAGGGAGAAGGACTGCTACTCTAGAGAGCCGATTACATAGGGGTAGGGCTTTATTTGTACAAGGGGCACTACTACTGTGGAGAGGTGCCTAATATGATAGAGGGGAGGTACAACAATCAATGGGGCCATGACCATGTAGGGGGATATTCCTGTGGAGAAAGTGAAAGTCGCTCACTCTGACTTTATACAGGCCACGGAATTCTCCAGGCCACAATACTGAGGTGGGTAGCCTTTCCCTTCTCAAGGGGGTCTTCCCAACCCAGGGAGTGAACCCAGGTCTCCCGCAATGCAGGCGGGTTCTTTACCAGCTGAGCCACCAGGGAAGCCCTACTGTGGAGAGGGGACTCTTAATAAAGGAGGACCCTTACTGTAGTGGGGGACTCTTACTGTGGAGGGGGAACAGTGATAATAGGGTCACTCTGATACCTTGGGGGCTGTTACAGTAGAAGGACAACGACAATGGGGGAACTATTGTAATAAAGGGAACTATTACAATAGAGGGGGCCATTCTGCAGAGGGGGACTATTACAGAAGAGGCGGAACTCTATCTGTGGAGGGAGGACTCTTAGCATAGAGGGGCTGTTACGAGAGGAGGGCTCTCACCGTTGAGAGGGAACTATTACAGTATAGGTGAGACTGTTGTAGTAGAGGGTGGTCTACCACTGTAGAGGGGGGACTACTACTGTACAGAGGGGACTACCACAAAGGGAGAGTGACTATTAAAATAGAAGAGGAGTATTACCTTAGGGGGACTATTGTAAGGAATGGGGGTCTATTACTGCAGACAGGGACTATTACAATAGAAAGGGGACTGCTGAAATTGAGGAGGACTATTACTATAGACCAGAGAAGGCAATGGCACCCCACTCCAGTACTCTTGCCTGGAAAATCCCATGGACGGAGGAGCCTGGTGGGCTGCAGTCCATGGGGTCACTAAGAGTTGGACACGACTGAGCGACTTCACTTTCACTTTTCACTTTCATGCATTGGAGAAGGAATTGGCAACCCACTCGTGCTCTTGCCTGGAGAATCCCAGGGATGGCGGAGCCTGGTGGGCTGCCGTCTATGGGGTCGCACAGAGTCGGACACAACTGAAGTGACTTAGCAGTAAGTACTATAGAGGGGGGACTATTATGATAGGGGAGAGACTATTAATATAGAGTAGCGACAACAGAAGAGGACTATTAGTGTAGAGGGGAAACTATGAGAATAGAAGCAGGACTGTTATAGTAGAAGGGGGACTTTGTGGAGGGGGAACACTGACAATAGAGGGAGATTATTAGAGAGACTTTTACATAGAGACAGAATTATTACAACAGGGGGTGGACTATGCCAGTAGAGGGGGACGTTTACCATAGAGGGAGATTATAGTAACAGAGGACTTTTACTCTAGAGGGGGGATATCAGAAGCAGACGATTATAATTATGGGGACTACTGCAATCAAGGAGAACTATTATTGCAGAGAGGGGACTATGAGAGTATAGGATTATTACTCCAGGGCAGACTACTACTGTAGAGGGGGAACTTTGACAACAGTGGGGGAGCCATCACTATATAGTAGGACTATGACATTAAAGGAGGCTTATTTTTAGAGGAGAGACTTTTACCACAGAGGGGGTACTATTACAAGAGAAGTATGACAACCGAGACAGGACTATTAGTGTATAGGGTGGAGGGCTATGACACTAAAGAACTATTACTCTATGGGGAAACTGTTACTGTAGAGGGAGACTATGACAATAGAGGGGAGCTCATACTGTAGAAGAGGAACTATTACTGTAGAGGGGGGACTATGACAACAGAAGGGGACTATTACTGTAGAAGGGGGACTATGACAACAGAAGGAGAGTATTACAAGTAAGGAGGACTATTATTACAGAGGAGGGGCTCTGACAGTACAGCAGCACAGTTACTGTAGAAGCGGAATTTTGAAATAGAGGGCTGTTACTCTAAACACTATGACATTAGTGTTAGTCGCTCAGTTGTGTCCAACTCTGTGACCTCATGGATTGTAGCCCATCAGGCTCCTGTGTTCATGGCATTCTCCAGGCAAGAATACTGGAGTGGATTGCCATGCCCTCCTCCACTATGAAATTAGAGGGGGCTATTACTACAGAAGGGGAACTATTACTGTAGAGGACTATGACAACAGAAGGGGACTATTACTATAGAGAGAGGACCTTAAGAATAGGGACAACCCCTGTCTGTGGAGAGCAGTAAACCCAAGAATAAAGGCCCAGGCATGTGTTTGCCATGAAAGGAGTCCTGATGGGACGTGGACCACAGGCCCTGACTCGGGAAGAGCCGTGAGGGGAGGCTTCTGCCCAAGCAGGGACAGTGGCTGCAGTTGGGGATGGGCAGGTGGAACCAGCGGGTCACAGGCCCATGTTCTGACCGGTCCTGGGAATGACCGGGTCGGCCGAGACGGACGATCCTAGGGAGGGACTGGTCTGTGTGGCCGGGTCAGAGAAGTGAGGATCTCAGTCTCTACAGGGAGGGGTCTTTGCAGAAACTGTTTGCAGGACATGGTGGGTGAGGGCGGGGCTTCCTGGACCCCCGGGTCACCTTCAACACCACGCAGAGGGCTCTGTCCCCTCTCCCCGGTGGGAAGACGAGGCACAGAAGCTCGGGGGCGATGTCAGGGGCCAGGCAGGTGGCCGAGTCTGCAGCCAGCACTCAAGTCCGGGTCCATGTCTCCAGGTGATGGTTTTAAACCGTCTCCTTGCATCATGGGATGGCCGCGCTTGGCCCCACGGGGGTAAAGCCCAGTGTTTTCACTCCCCTGTCCCCGCCCTGTCACACCCACCCAAAACAGGAGAGGGGACACTCAGACCCTGACTGGAGGCGCTCCCAGCTTCTTAGCTGCTCAGCTGAGCTGGACAGAGCGCCTCGGGGGCGTGAAGGGGGTGTGGCCTAGCGCCTGTGCTCCATCCCCCTCGGATGGAAGCCCCCATTCCTGGAGACCCGCCGGGTCAACCGGGGCCCCTTAGAGGAGGTGGCTGGTGCAGAGCGCGAGGGTGGGGGGCCCTCTGGAGGGGTCGCCAGCTGCAGCCGCAGGGAGAACAACTTGAGCTGCTGGGGTCTGTCTGTTGGTCCCTGTCCCTCCTCCTGGTCCCTGTCCCTCCTCCCTTGCTCCCCCTCAAACCCTCACTTCACCTCCCGTGTCTCTCTTTACGTCTCGGTCCATTTCTCTCTGTCTCATTCTGTCTCTAGAGCTCATCTGCCCTCTGCAGCACCCCATCCTTTCTCTTGGAGAGAAGCCCGCTGGTTCCCGTTTCTCAGAGCCAGGCCTCCGCGCCGCCAGCACCGTGCCTTCTGCACGTCCTGTTTTAACTCCTGCAGAGCCCCGTTTCCTCCCCAAGATCTCCCGGCTCGGCCTCCGATGGGCGGGCAGGTGAGCTCGCCCGGCTCCTTCAGCGGCCTGCCCTACGCCTCCAAGGCGAACGCGGACTGGATGTCGGCGCTGAACTCTCGGCTCTGGGACGTGCCGCTGCACCAGCTCTCCATCCCAGGTGAGGCCCCGCGGGCTCGGCTCAGCGGGAAGGCGGCCGCCAGACGGTCCGTGTGTGCGAAGCCTCAGTGCCAAACATGCACACATGCAGGCACACACACGTGCATGCACACACACACACACACCACACACACACACACACGCATGCACATACACACCGAACACACATGCACACAGGGATACATGCACACACAGTGCACACACACACACACACACACACACATACACACACCAGCGCCTTCCCTTCTGAGTCCACTTTATCCCCATTCAACCTGGAAGGTACATGAACCCCGGAGAGGCTGCCTTCAGGACACATGGCACCCTGGGCGGGAGGCGGGCGGGGCGGGGCGGGGGGGGGAGGGGGGGAACGTCGTGCTTTCTCAGCCTCTGACCTACTCCCGGGGACCCCTGGGAACTTCAGCTCCCTCACCTTCGCGCCCACGTTTTCCATCAGAGCTCGTGCGGCACGTTCTGCACTTGAGCCTGGAGGGCCCAAAGTTTAAGATGTCCACCGGCCCCCAGATGACTCGGTAAGTGGTACCGGAACTATCTAATTAAAATGAGGAACTTCTGACTCCAGTCAGTTTGGTCGCAAAGTGCTGCAAAGCTCAGCCGTGGGCAGTCATCTCGACTTGGAAATGCCCAGCGGTGCCCAGGCAGGTGGGCACTTCCAAGGCAACACTGCTGTGCTCAGGCCATCGGAGGGGCAGCCACCAGGGCCTGGGCAGGGGGGGTCCCCACCGGCCAGCACCAGCCTGCTCACCTCCCAAGGTGCAAACGCTGTTCTCCACCCGCACTCCTCTGGCCGCGACCCTGGGCACTGCCCGCTGGGCACGCACACAAACAGCGGGAGAAACAGGAAGTGCTGTTTCCTACGGAAAGCAGCTTCAGACCCCTCCTCGCCCTCTCAACGGCTCTGGGGTTTGATGCCCGCCACCCCACCCTCCCCGGGAGGAGGCCCACACGGCCGTTCCCTGCGGGTGTGGAGCAGGCAGGGAACCGCGGACCCCGTCTCCGCCCTTCTGCTGCTTCCCCACGAGCAAGGCCGTGGGGGCCCTGCAAGGAAGGGGCGTCCGGGTCTTCAGGCCACCTCCACCCACGAGGGGCCCGCTCTCCTTAAATAGAACTCCTGAGGCCCTCCAGCAGGCCCGGGCACCACTCACCTGCTTCGGTCTTTGCAAATGCACCTGTTCTGGACATTTCTTATGAATGGGCATGGAAAATGTGTCTTTCTGTGTCTGCTTCTCTCGCTGACCATCGTGTGTTCAAGGTCCATCCACGATGCAGCCTGTGTCACAGCTTCACTCCTTTTCACGGTGAGTCACACACCATGGTATGCATGGACCACATGCCGAGAACCCACCCATCCGGCCACTCGTCCACTCATCCATCCGTCCATCCACCCACTCACTATCCATCCACTCATCCATACAACCACCCCCCACCCATCCACCCATCCGTCCCTCCATCAACCCAGCTATGCACCCACCATCCATCCATCCATCCATCCATCTACTTATCTATCCACCCTCCCATCCACTCTGCCATAACAGCATCAAATCAAATTATACTGTGAACTTGTAAATCCTCCTTGACCCTGAGAATAAATTTTAAAAAAAAAAAAGGGAGAAAGAAATACAGCTCATCCAAACCTATGTTCAGAGATGGAAGGGAAGGGTTTCTGCCTTGTCCCCAGGTGACTGCCAAGGTGTGGATCTGTCCACACTGTCTCTGCAACACAGCACACAGATTTAAAAGGAAAAAGAACAGATGAAACCGGCATCATCAAGAGCCTGAAAATCCTATGAATAACTTCAAGGAACTTGTGACTAGAGAGGGTCTGTCTGTGCTCACTCATGTCGCACTCCCTGTGGCCCCACAGACTGCACCCGCCAGGCTCCTCTGTCCGTGGGATGCTCAGGCAAGAATCCTGGACTGGGTTGCCGTGCCCTCCTCCAGGGGATCTTCCCCCGGGATCAGACCTGCGTCTTTTATGTCTCCTGCACTTGCAGGCGGGCTCTTTGCCACGAGCACCTCCTAGGAAACAACAAACCATAAAATCAAAAGCCATCTTAAGCCTTTGCTGTCCCAAAACGGGGCTCCCTGAAGAAACTGCTCTTCACTGTCTCACACTGCAGAGACCCCATTGCAAAATAGGGTTCAGTTCCCTGGTCTCGGTGGATGTGACTTTCAGGATTCCCCGTGCCCTACAGCGCTATAGCTGTGCGTCCCGAGGGCAGCTCGGGGGCACAGAGGACAGGCTCGGGGGTGACGTGTCCCCTGCCTGGTCTGCCCACAGGGAGCCATGACACGATGACCTACTGCCTGAATAAGAAGTCACCCATCTCCAGCAAGGAGCCGAGGCTGCTGCAGCTTCTGTGCAAAGTGCTGCCGTGTGTCACCCTGCCCGTGGTGCTCAAGTGGTCCACCACCCAGGTGAGGGTCTGCGGGCACGCCCGGGCCAGGCCCAGCTCCAGCCGCTGGTGTCCCCCGCGGGGCTGTGCCCTTATCCCTGTTGGGGAAACGGAATTGAGAACAAACTCCCTGTAAAGCACAATTGTCCTTCAGTCGCTCAGTCACGTCTGCGTCTCTGCAACCCCATGGACTGAAGTCCACCAGGCTCCTCAATCCATGGGATTCTCCAGGCGAGAACACTGGAGTGGGTTGCCATGCCCTCCTGCAGGGGATCTTCCCGACCCAGAGAGCCTCCCAGAAAGGCAGCAAAGGACAGAGCTTTACTGTGGACCAGCCTGAAGCCAGAGGGGGACCTGCGGACTATGAGCATCACAGGCTGAAGTCAGAGAGGCTGTGGGAGGGGGAGGGAAGGGGCAGGGTCCCGCCCGTTGTGCAACTGAGGACAGCTCCTTCCTGCTCCCAGATAAGCAGTAGCTGAGTTCTGGCGTCCTCTGAGGTGGGTTTGTGTTTGCGACACCCCCTCCAGGGAGGCTTCCTTGGTGGCTCAGGTGGTAAAGAATCCGCCTGCAATGCAGGAAACTCAGGTTTGATCCCTGGGTGGGGAAGATCCCCTGAAGGAGGAAATGGCCACCCACTCCAGTGTGCTGGCCTGGAGAATCCCATTGACAGAGAGCCTGGTGGGCTGCAGCCCGTGGGGTCCCAGAGAATGAGACACAGGCACTCCCTCCCTTCCCCTGCAGTGCTCCTCCCAGGCGGCTCCGGGTTTAGGGGGTGGGGAGAAGCCGCGTGGGCAGCAGTCACTGTGCAGGATGGAGAGGGGTCCATGGCGGGGCCTGTCTGTGGGGAAGGGGCACCGACTGGCAGCGGCCCTGTCGCTAGCACACACGCCAGCCGGGGGTGGATGCTGAAGCATAGAGAACCTTCCCCAGGCCCAGGGGCCCACCTGGGGGGCAGGCTGCCCCACCTTCCTGTACCCTGCCAGCGGGGGCACTCACATTCCTGGTTTTTCAGCTCCCAGGCTGGTCCTCCCAGGAGACCAGAGGCTGTCAAGCACACCTCTTGCCTCGTGTAATTGTTACGTCTTGCCTTGTGTAATTACTTCCTCCTGGGAGGTCCCCAGTTGCTGAAATCCTGCTGGGGGACCTGAGGGGCAGAGAGCAAGGGCTGGAATGTGGGCAAGCCTCATTCCTGCTCGGGTCAGGCGCCTGTAGCTCGCACCCAGAGGGACGGGTGCACCAGAGCCCGGGAGGCCTGCAGGGCTGGGGGCCCTCGGCTCTGAGGGTCCCTTGGCGCCAGGGTCCCTCCGTCCTGGGGGGCCTGGGTGCCAGGGTCTCAAGTGGTACGGCTGCCAGGGAGGCCCAGGGTGTGCGCGGTGGCTGGGGGGGTGGTCTTGGGGGGTGTTGAAGGTCGGCAGCTGCAGCAGCCCTTGACTTAATCCTTTTAGAGGTGGATGGCAAGTCGTAGCTGACAATATTCATATTAGTCTTTGCTTTTTCTTTTACTTTGGATGGGATGGGGGGGCTGTGACTTTCTTTCCCATTTTTTTATCCTTTTATTTTTTTCTTTTTCCATTACGACTCCATGCAGAGAACACAGCACCGTTTTCTGCTACTAGTTGATGTTAATATTCGTTTTTACTTTTTCTTTTATTTTGCATAGAGGAAGACTATCGCTTTCTTTCCTTTTTTAAATCCTTAGATATTTTTCTTTTTCCATAATGACTCTGTGTAGCGAACACAGTACCATTTTCTGCTACTAATTTATGTTAATATTAGTCTTTGCTTCTTTTATTTTGGATAGAGCACATCTGTTATTTTCTTCCCAATTTTCTATCCTTATTTTTTTTTTTTTTTCCATTATGACTCCTTGTAGAGGACACAGTACATTTTCTGCTACTAATTTATATTAGGGCTTCCCTGGTGGCTCAGCTGGTAAAGAACCTGCCTGCAATGTGGGAGGCCTGGGTTTGATCCCTGGGTTAGGCATATCCCCTGGAGAAGGGAAAGGCTCCCCACTCCAGTGACCTTGCCTGTAGAGTCCCATGGACAGAGGGGGTCTGTGGGCTGCAGTCCACGGGACTGCCGAGAGGTGGACACGACTGAGCAACTCTCACTTTTCGTTTATGTTGCTGTGATTCTTTGCTTTTTCCTCTTATTCACACGCCGGGCAGAGGTTTCTTCCTTTCCTTCTCCCCTTGGTTCCTCCTTGCCTTCCCCAGTGCCTTTGTGGGGGTGGCGGCAGACCTCTGTGGCTCTCGTGTGTCCTCACATCCGAGGGTCCAGCTGGGCTGTCCTGGAGCCTGCACTGGTGAACCCACTGGGGGCTTCCGCCCAGGGACTGCCAGGGAGGAGGCTGAGGCTGGACCCTGCAGGGGCCCCAAGACCACGGTCTGGGCCCGGGCTCTGTGGCTGCACATGACCAGTGACCCTGCAGACCCCGCTGCCAGAAGCAGGGCCTGAGCCTGGCGGCGCCAACACTGCTGACTTGACAGTGGACGACGCGGCCCTCAACTGGGCGTCCTCAGCGCGGGCCCAGCCCCCGAGGGCGGCGACGAGCTGAGGCGGGGCCGCCCTGTGCCCGGCACCGGTGACCGACCCCTGTGTGCAGGTGCTGAGCGTCACGGAGCAGCTGGATGCTGGCGTGAGGTACCTGGACCTGCGGATCGCACACGTGGAGGACGGCTCGGAGAGGAACCTGCACTTCGTCCACATGGTGTACACGACGGCTCTCGTGGAGGTGGGCACGCGCGGGCCAGGCGGGACAAGCTGACCTGTAAGGAGCAGCACAGGTCCACCCTGGTTAGAAGACGCTGACCCCTAAGGGGACAGACACACGTCCACTGAGACAGACACACGTCCACCTCAGACAGACACACGTCCACCTCAGAAGATGCTGACCCCTAAGGGGACACACGTCCACTCAGACACACACACGTCCACCCCAGTTAGAAGATGCTGACCCCTAAGGGGATAGACACACGTCCAGACAGACACACGTCCACCTCAGAAGACGCTGACCCCTAAGGGGACAGACACACGTCCACTCAGACAGACACACGTCCACCCCAGTTAGAAGACGCTGACCCCTAAGGGGACAGACACACGTCCACTCAGACAGACACACGTCCACCCCAGTTAGAAGATGCTGACCCCTAAGGGGACAGACACACGTCCACTCAGATGGACCCACGTCCCCTCTCGTCAAGAGAGGCTGACCCCTAACAGGATGGACACATGTCCACCCCAGTTAGAAGACACTGACTCCTAAGAGAATGGACACATGTCCACTCAGACAGACACATGTCCACTCCAGTTAGAAGACGGTGACCCCTAATGGGACGGACACACGTCCACTCCAGGCAGGAGAGGGCTGGCCTCTGGCATCAGTCACTCAGAATCCCTGACCAGCGTGCATTTCTGAACTCACACCTGTAGCCCTGGCCTCTGGGGCGTCTCCCACAGTTTAGCTAAACCGGGTCCCTGGCGCATCTTCCTGCGTCCAGTCCATCCTCTCGGCTGCCAAGTCACTTCATGGCTCCCTCTGGCCGTGGCCCCTGTGCCCCCACCACAGACGCCAGCAACCCTCGGGGTCTAGGGGCACCGTCCCTGGGTCTCACTGTGCACGCACCCTGGCCTCGCACACTCCCTGCAGTGCATACCTTACACGATTCTATGAGCACTGCTCCCTGCTGCTGCGCACGCACACACACGCATATCTGTGCACACACAGGTCACGACCACATAAACACACGCGTATGCACCCGTACGTACAGGAGCGTGTACACACACACACCCACACCCGTGGCTCCCCGCTGCCACTCAGGAGAGGCTGGGTCCCTTGGGAGCAGCGCCTTGCTTGTGTCTGTGTGTCAGGACCCCCTGACCTGTCTGTGGAGTGGTCGTGCTGGGGTCGTGCTTGTCTCTCACACAAGGCCCTTCTCGCCACCCCCGCTCAGGACACGCTCACGGAGATCTCCGAGTGGCTGCAGAGCCACCCCCGGGAGGTGGTTATCCTGGCGTGCAGGAACTTCGAGGGCATGACGGAGGACCTGCACGAGTACCTGGTGGGCTGCATCAAGAACATCTTTGGGGACATGCTGTGTCCCCGCGGGGTGAGCAGGCGCCGCGGGCTCCCCATGCTCTTGGCAGCAGGGGTGGTGGGAGTGCCAGGCTTCACTGGAATCACGGACCATCCGCTCGCTGCGTGAGGCTGATTCAGGCACCAGGTGATGCTGCTCAGGAAGCCCAGGAATCCACCCACCACTGTCTCCACTCAAACACGCCAGTAACCAGCCCATCACTGGTCACAGGCACCCCCAATAATCCGCCCTGCCCGGTCTCCACTCAGACACCCCCAAAATCCAACAATCACTCCTCAAGATGCCCCAGTAACCCACCTGCCATTTCCTATTAGAAACCCCAATAATCCACCCACCTCTGTTTCCACTCAGGAACCCCAATAATCCACCCATCACTGCTCAAGACACCCAAGTAATCTACCCACTAGTGTCTCCACTCAAACACCCCCAAAATCTACCAATCACTGCTCAAGACACCCCAATAACCCACCCATCACCATCTCCACTCAGACACCCTAGTGATGTACCCACCAGTGCCTCTACTCAGACACACCAGTAATCCACCATGACTGTCTCTTCTCACGGAGAACCCAATAACCAGCCCATCACTGCTCACAGACGCCCCAATAATCCATACACCACTGTGGCTTCTCGCACACCCCCAATAACTGACACATCGTCACAAGGCACCCCAATAACCCCTGTGCACGCGTCTCACGGGCACCCGGATGATCCCCCCAGGAGGTGCCAACTCTGCGCCAGCTGTGGTCACGGGGCCAGCAGGTCATCCTGTCGTACGAGGACGAGGCATCCGTGAGCCGTCACACGGAACTGTGGCCCGGGATCCCCTACTGGTGGGGGAACAAGGTGAAGCCCCAGGACCTCGTAAACTACCTGGAGCTCATGAAGAGCCACGGCCGGCCGGGTGAGTGCCACCTCGCACCGAGACACCTAGCCACACGCGTGTCCAAGGGCACGGGGCTGGTTTTGGGTTCAAGTGGAGAAATGGAACGGGACGTGTTAGGGGTATTACTCTGTCCACCACAGGGGGTCAGGACGTGGACATCCGTGCGGACATTATCGTGCCCACCACACGGGGTCAGGATGTGGGCAGGACGTGGACATCCATGCGGACATTACTGTGTCCACCACACGGGGTTGGGATGGGGCCATCTTTGGGGTCACTGTCCAGCCTGCCTGCCCTCTGTAACAGCAGAAATTCATGAGTCAACACCCCTGTGAGCCCCTGCTGTCTGAACTTTGGTCTCTGTCAGACATGTGAAGCTCTGACCACTGCGGAGGCCAGAGTCTGGATGGGGTGACAGCGTGGGCAGGTGACCCCATGGGTTAGTGGTTGCATGGGTGGGTGACCCCATGGGTTACTGGTCACATGGGCAGGTGACCACGTGGGTGGGTGGCCGAGTGGGTGGGTGACTGTGTGGGTGAGTGAACAGTTTGAGTTTCTGACCACATGAGTGGATGACAGTGTGAGTGGGTAATCATGTGGACAGGTGACCGCATGACCTCACAGGTTAGGGACTCCGTGGGTGGGTGAACACGTGGCTTGGTGGCCAGGTGGCTTAGTGACCCGCAGGCTGCTGACCCCGTGGGTGGGTGACTATGTGAGTTGCTGACCCCATGGCTGGGTGACCTCCTGGGTGGGTGACCACGTGGGTTGGTGGCCACGTGGAGGGGTCACCACATGGGTTGGTGACCATGTGAGTTGGTGACCACATGGGGTGGTTGGCCACAGGACCCCGTGGGTTAGTGACCGCACACGAGGGCGGCTGGAGCCAGCACCGTGAACAGAAGCCCCTCTCTTGTCCCAGGCGGGCTGTTCGTGGCCGGCATCAACCTCACGGAGAACCTGGAGTTCATCCTCGTTCACCCGGCCTGGTCCCTGAAGAAGCTGACCCTGAGTGGGCTCCCCTACCTGTGCGCCTGGGTGCGGGCCCAATGCCCGGGGTCGGCCGCCGGCTGCACCAACATCATTGCAGGCGACTTCATCGGGGCCAGCGGGTTTGTTAGCGACGTCATTGGGCTTAACCAGAAGCTGCTTCGGGGCTGACCGACAGCACGTGGGTGGAGCTGGCCATCGCGGAGGCTTCTCCTTGGTTGTGTCCTGTGACATCACCGGCCTTAACCGGAAGCCGCCTGGGGCTGACAGACGGTGCGCCGAGGAGCTGGGCATCGCCGAGGCTGTTGTCAGTCCTGTCCTGCGGGGCTGGTAATCCGTCCGTCCATCCACGGAATGTGGGTGGCTGCAGAGGTGGGGCCAGGTGGCAGGGTCCTCCATGTCTCTCAGTGGATGTAGGGTGTGAGGTGATGATTAAAGGCGATGGTGTGATTTGTACAATCACATCTTCCAGGGAGACATACTGGTTCTCAGGTCTGTGGCTTCCCTGTGGGAGAGGCTGGGGAACGCCCTCCCTCTGGGCGCTGAGAGCAGCAGACACAACCCCCAGCTGGGTCCGGGGGCGGGGGAGGAGGCAGTATGACACAATTCATAGGAGGGGACTGAGCGCATTAAGATCCCACTGAGAAATCCCTTTTATTAGATGAGGGCCTTCCCTGGTGGCTCACCTAAGAAAGCCTTCTTATCTCTCCTTGCTATTCTTTGGAATTCTGCATTCAGGTGGCTATATCTTTCTGTGTCTCCTTTGCCTGTCTCTTCTCAGCTATTTGCAAGACCTCCTCAGACAACCACTTTGCCTTTTTGCATTTATTTTTCCTGTGGATGCTTTTGATCACCACCTCCTGGACAACGTTAGGAACCTCTGGCTATAGGTCTTCTGGTACTCTGTGCGCCAGATCTAGCCCTTGAATCTATTTGTCACTTCCACTGTATGATCACAAGGGATTGGAATACAGCAAAGAAACAGGAAAACAATAGAATGGGAAAGACCAGAGATCTCTTCAGGAAAAATTGGAGATACCAAGGGAATATTTCATACAAAGACAGGCACAATAAAGGACAGAAATGGTATGGGCCTAACTAAAGCAGAAGAGATTAAGAAGAGGTAGCAAGAATACACAGAAGAACTGTAAAAAAAGGTCTTAATAACCTGGATAACCACAATGGTGTGATCACTCACCTAGAGCCAGACATCCCGGAGTGCAAAGTCAAGTGGACCTTAGGAAGCAACAGTACAAACAAAGCTAGTGGAGGTGACGGAATCCCAGCTGAGCTATTTCAAATCCTAACAGATGGTGCTGTTAAAGTGCTTCACTCAATATGTCAGCAACTTTGGAAAACTTGGCAGTGGCCACGGGACAGGAAAAGGTCAGTTTTCATTTCAATCCCAAAGAAGGGCAATGCCAAAGAATGTTCAAACTACTGCACAACTGCATTCATTTCACATGCTAGCAAGGTAATGCTCAAAATCCTTAAAGCTAGGCTTCAATGGTATATGAACCAAGAAATCCAGATGTATAAGCCTGATGTAGAAAAGGCAGAGGAACCAGAGATCAAACTGCCAACATCTGTTGGATCACAGAAAAAGGGAAATCCAGTAAAACATCTGATTCATTGACTACACAAAAGCCTTTGTGTGGATCACAACAGACTGTGGAGAATTCTTCAAGAGATGGGAATACCAGACTACCTTACCTGCCTCCTGAGAAACCTGTATGCAGGTCAAGAAGCAACAGTTAGAACTAGACATGGAACAACAGACTGGTTCAAAATTGGGAAAGGAGTATGTCAAGGCTGTACACTGTCACCCTGCTTATTTAACTTACATGCAGAGTACGTCATAGATGGGCTGGATGAAGCACAAGCTGGAATCAAGATTACTGGGAGAAATAGCAATAATACATGCAGATGATACCACCCTAATGGCAGAAAGTGAAGAGGAACTAAAAAGCCTCTTGATGAGGGTGAAAGAGAGAAGTGAAAAAGCTGGCTTGATACTCAGCATTCAAAAAACTTAAGATCATGGCATCAGGTCCCATCACTTCATGGCAAAAAGATGGAGAAACAATGGAAACAGTGACAGACCATTTTCTTGGGCTCCAAAATCATTGTGGATGGTGACTGCAGCCACAAAATTAAAAGATGCTTGCTCCTTGGAAGAAAAGCTATGACAAACCTAGATAGAATACTAAAACGCAGAGACATCACTTTGCTGACAACAGTCTATAATCAAAGCTATAGTTTTTCTGGTACTCATGTACAGATGTGAGAACGGAATCATAAAGAAGGCTGAGTGCCGAAGAATTGATGGTTTTGAACTGTGATGCTGGAAAACACTCTTGAGAGTCCCATGAACAGCAAGGAGACCAAACCTGTAATCCAAGAGGACATCAACCCTGAATTTTCATTGGAAAGACTGATGCTGAAGCTCCAATATTGTGGCCTCCTGATGGAAAGAGCCAACTCACTGGAAAAGACCCCAGTGCTGGGAAAGACTGAGGGCAGGAGGAGAAGGGGGCAGCAGAGGATGAGACGGTTGGATGGCATCACCAACCCGTGCATTGGAAGCACAGAATGGTAACCGCTGGGCCACCAGGGAAGTCCCAGTTTGTGGCTTTTTGTGACCAGACAACCAAGAGGTTGCTAGCGACTTGCATGATAATCCTTGAAGTATCCTTGAAAGTCCAAGGTCGATGGAGCAAAGTGCACGGCTGCTGGGTCAGAAAATTAACCAGGGCTTCCCTGACAGCTCAGTGAATCCGTCTACCAATGCAGGAGACATGAGTTCTGTCCTTGATCCAGGAAGATTCCCACATGCTGTGCAGCAACTAAGCCCACGCGCCCCAACTACTGAGCCCTATACTGTAGCACCTGGGAGCCTCAACTGTTGACGCCTGTATGCCTCGAGTCCATGCTCTGCAACAAGAGAAGCCACGCAACGAGAACCCCGCACACCACAGCTAGAGCAGCCCCACTGCAATTAGAAAGAAGCCCACACAGCAGCAAACAGCCAACACAGAATACAAAACCCGACACAAAAATTCAAAACAGAAACCACTAGCCCACACAGTGAAGGATCTAGGCTCTAAAATTCATCTTGGTACCCACCCGCGTCATACAGGTGTTGGGGGCGCCCCTGGGGGCTGCCCCCCCACTCCCCCTTCCTGTGACCATGGCCTTCCATTCACCTAGCCAGGCCTGTTCTCGAAGCCTTGGGCCCCAATGGGGGCAGGGTTGGGGGGAGGGGGGAGCCTGTCTGCAGGAGGGTCTCAGGACAGTCTGGGTACTTGGGTGGTCTTATACCTGTTCTCACCATATGCCAGCCCGAAGCCTCTCTCTGGGACCCCCTGAGATCCTGGGACCCTGAGACCCCCCACCCCCTCCTTGTCCCATGAAACCCCTGCCCTCTGCCCCGTGAGACCCAACCTCCTCCTCCCTGGGATCCCCTCTCAGCTCCCTCGGGGGTGTCAGGCCCAGCAGTCGCTGGCCTGTGTCTGTGGCAGCTCTGAGGTGAGTTCTGCTCCCCTGAGTTCTTGGGGTACAGCTTCTAAGACTTGGGGGGACCCCGGGGAGCAGGTGGGGGGATACTGGGAGGAGAGGGGACCAGAGGCCAGAAGTGACCTGCACTGTCCTTCCTGTGTCCGACAGACTGGGAGGAATTGGGAATGGAGCTGGGAGGAATTGGGTGGCCAAGCTCTGGGGATCCTGGAAGACAGCATGACTGACCGGGCCCTGGGACCACGTGGGACCACCAGGGCAGCCCTGGCCCGCTGAGGGGGGCTGGACCCTGGGAGCCTGGGGGTTCATCCCAAGTCACATGCTCACCACCCACCGGGGTTAGGGTTAGTGCCCGTCCACCCCACCTAGCAGACCCAGGAGGATGGAGACCAGCAGGGGCTGAGCTGAATGAAGGGGAGCGGCCAGAGGCTCAGGTGCCCTGAGGCCCTGGCTGGCTGGCTGGCTGCCCGGTCTGCTCATCCCTCTGAGAGGGTGCTCTGCTCCCAGACCCTCCACAGCCCCACTTCTCCACCCCGTGCAGGGCCTGGCTGTCAACAAGAAACCAGAACTTGTATTTTCCTTTAGGTGAAAACACCTAACGCCTGTGCGGTGGGTTCTGTGTGCTGGGCCCTATTAATGAGCAGATCCTTCCCGCTTGCTGGGTTCTTGTTTTAATCACTCCCTGGACACTGCTGTGTGCAAGGGCAGGCTGTCGGATGGGACCCGTGTGAGATACACAGCAGACACACAAACTGGACCTGCCTCCCTAGAGGGCAGCGTTCACAGGGTGTCTGCTGGGCGGCTGGTGCACAAAAACCACAGAGGCTAGTTCACACACACACACACACACACACACACACACCGCACTAAGCTTTACTGGTGTGTGGTCAACCACTCTGGACAGACATCTGCTCCCCAGACACCCCGACGGTCGCCCAGAACCACTCAAGAGTCCCACCGGGTCCCGTCCCCAGCTGGCTGGCGGGGGTGGGGACGGTGGGGTTGGGGGCGAACACCCACCGCACGTGCTTGTCTCTGAGACTGAACTGTGCAGCGCCCTCATCTGTGGGGAGGGGGGAATCCTTTCACCCCGGAAACAGCTTCCGGAACCTTCCGTAAGCAGAGTCACTGATGATGACTTTCACGTCGGCAGCCCCGGCCTCGGGGATCACGTCCACCGCCTGCACCGTAGCCTCCTGGTGAAGCCAGCTGCGAGGGAGACGCAATTGGCGGGGGGCGGGGTGCAGGTCACAAGATTGGTGGGCGGGACACGCAATTGGTGCCGGGACACGTGATTGGTGGGCGGGAGACTATTAGTGGGCAGCGACACAATTGATAGGCGGGAGACGTAATTGGTGGGAGACGCAACTGGTGGGAGGGACACATGATTGGTGGGAGGGAGACGTGATTTGTAGGAGGGACATGCGATTGGTGCGAGACACAACTAGTGGGAGGGACACACGACTGGTGGGAACCAAGATCCCAACAGTGTCTGAACCCCTACCCAGCCTTCCCGGGATTGGGAGGCCAGTATCTCCCACAGTCCTGGCGAGTGGACACAGGGCCATACGCCTGCTCGTGCCGGGAGGGAGCCGCAATTGATGGGAATGGAGACCCTGACCGAACCTGAACCCCGACCCAGCCTTCCCAGGGTAGCGGGAGGTAACTGGGGGTGGGGGTGGGGGGCAGTACTGTCCGCGTTTCGAGGCATGGACACGCGGCCGGACCCCTGCTCATACGTGGAGAGCGTGGGGACGTGGGGGTGACAAAGCCGCCCAGCACCGTGGCCTTGCCCTCTAACAGGAATGACACCCCACCCAGTACAGCGATCATCGGCGCTACCACCCATCCAACCAGCCCACCCCACGCACCTCAGCCGCGGCCCCGCCAGCCGCACGCGGAGGGTGAGGGTCCGTCTCCCCGTGGCTCGCAGGACGGCGTCCTCCACCCTGGCCATCAGCTCATCCAGCCCGAGCCCCAGAAGGGCAGACACGGCCAGGACGTCGGGCTCCGCAGGTGTGTACCTGTCCGGGCGGCCAGCACAGCACACTCAGCAATGACGAGCTCACCTGGGCACCAGGTCACCTCGTTGTGGACTCGTATCATACACTCCAGGGGTGGGGGGCTCACCCGGGCACCAGGTCCACCTTGTTGTGGATTCCATTGTACACTTCAGGGGTACGGGGCAGGGTGGCTAACCTGGGTACCAGGTCGCCTCCTTGTGGACTCCACCTTACACTGCAGGGGCCAGGGGAGGGGGCTCACCCGGGCACCAGGTCCACCTTGTTGTGGACTTCCACCATGCTCTCCAGGAGGGCGTCTGGCAGACCCAGGCCCCGCAGGGCTGACAGGACACTGGCCTTCTGCAGCTCCGTCTCGGGGTGGCTCACATCTCTGACATGGACGATCAGATCCTGAGGACCAGACGGGCCAGGTGGTCAGATCTTGGGGCCAGGGGCTCCCACCCCCAGCCCCGGAGGACCCGCCAGCCCCAGGACACTGCTCCTCCCGGTGAGGGCAGAGCTCCCCACCATGGGGGCCTATACCTCGAGGGGTGGGTGCGACCTGAGACCACAGGGTGGCTCTGTGGTGCACACAGCCCCCCAGCCCCCTCATTAGGGTTTCTGTAGAAGCTGCCACTCCCTGTGTGCCTGGACCCGAGAGACTGCTCAGCACCCCCAAACCTGCCGCCCCCGTCTCCCACGCCACAGTGCTGACGCTGCCCCTGGGTGCGGCCACTGACCCCACCATCAGCAGCCCAGCCAAGTGCCATATTCAAAGCTCTGGGCCGGCCCACTTTCCTGTGAAACCTTCAAGCTCGCATTTTAAAGAAGTT
The DNA here is from genome assembly GCF_055505025.1 of Bos grunniens. Lineage (NCBI taxonomy): Eukaryota > Metazoa > Chordata > Mammalia > Artiodactyla > Bovidae > Bos > Bos grunniens. Next base: position 40,601 of record NC_141194.1, read on the forward strand.
CTTTCCCCTGTTTCATGTTTTACACACAGGTTCCTCATGCACTGGGAAAATATGGATAAAAGGAAAGTAACAACGGAGGGTAATTATGTCACGGAAAGGAGGTGCTCTGTCTGGTTTTACAGAATTCACTTCTAGGTTCTCTTTTTGATGAAATAAATTTTCTTTTACTTCAGGTTTCATTTCAGAAATTTTACATTTTAAGGAACCTTGGAGGATGAAGCTGACAGCTGCACGGTGCCCTCAGCCTCAGCTGCTGTAACCTAGAAGGTCCCAGGGTGCCTGTCCCTGGGCCCTGCCACCCCCCTGCTGAGTAAACGCCAGGCTCTGTTGGGGTTCACTGTTTCTGGGCCCCGGATACGGCCAACACAGAAAGGGAAACCCCTCTTCATTAGCATTTCCTTCAGAAAAATTACAGTTGTAGGGCTTCCCTGGTCAACTTCCTGGCAAGTGGTAAGAAATCCACCTGCCAATGCCCAACATGTGGGTTCAATGCCTGGGCCGGGAAGATCCCAAATACCGCGGAGCAGCTAAGCCGGTGCATCACAACTAATGAGCCAGCACGCTGCAAATGCTGACCGCCGCGGGCTACAGCCCCTGCTCGGCAACGAGAGAAGCCGCCACGAGAAAAGCGGGCGCCACAACCAGGGAGAGGCGCCCACCGCCACGACCAGAAGCCCCACAAGCCGCAACTAGAGAAAGCCCAAACAGCAGTGAAGACCCAACACAGCCAAAAATAAGTGTTAATAAATAAAAACCAAAACTTACAATTGTACAGTCAGGCCTAGCTCCCTGAGTGGAGGGGCTTGAGAGGATCTGGTCCCTGTGATATCCCGTGTAAGGGGACACAGCCCTGTGCTGTCGTAAGGAGCGAACCACCTCCCCTCCCCATCTGTTGGTAGCTGAGGGGGAACCGGCCTGGCCCTCCCCACTCACCGAATGGGCCACGTCCTGCAGGGTGGCCGAGAAGGACTCGACCAGGCTGTGGGGCAGCTGGGAAAGAAAGCCGATGGTGTCCATGTAGAGGACCGTCAGCGCGGAGGGCAGCCGCCCCGCGTGGGCCGTGATGTCCAGAGTCGCGAACAGCTGGTTCCGGGGCTGTATGGCGGCGTCCCCGGTCAGGGCCTTGATCAGCGTGGTTTTCCCTGCAAGTCGGGGACACGGGGACATGCGTCTCAGGCCATCTTGGGTCCCCTAGCGTCTACTTCTGAGCTTGGGCTGCTGGACGGTGGGATGGGAGCGGGGAGGGTGTCTGAGCCTGGAGTTCTCTGCAGGGCCCTGGTGTCAGATACGGGTCATTAAAGAACACAGCTGCTGTTGTCCAGGATTCGGGGTAAGATAGATCAGGCCTGGGTGGGAGGGTTAATGTAGACAGACGAGGGGCATGGTGTAGACAGTGGTCACATGTGTGTGAGATGGGGAGGCGTCCCTGGTGACAGAGGGAGGTGTCCTGGACCATGAGTTGAGATATGGGTGTCCTCATACAGAAGCGTGATGGTGCAGTTGGGCAGATGCTATGTGCCTGCCATGGGATGGCAATGTAGACACAGGCCCACCCAGCTCTGCCCTAGGGAGGCCCCGCCTACCAGTGCAGCCGGAGGGAGATCCCACCCACCACCCTGGCCCCAAGGCGGGTCCACCCACCAGCCCCACCCCAATGAGGCCCCGCCCACCAACACAGGGAGGCCCCACACCAGCGCAGCCCCGCCCCAGGGAGGCCCCGCCCACCGGCACAGGCCCGCCCCCAGGAGGTCCGCCCATCAGCCCCATACAGCCCTGCACAGTCCAGGGGGGGCCTGCCCACCAATGCAGCCTGAGGGAGATCCCACCCACAACCCTGGCCCCAGGGCGGGTCCATCCACAAGCCCCGCCCCAGGGAGGCCCCGCCCACCAGCTGCTCCTTGGGGAGGGCCCCTGCCCCTTGCCCCGCCCAGGCCCCAATCCCTGACCCGCCCCTCACCACAGTTTGTGTATCCCACTACAGAGACCACGGGGAACTCCTTCCGCCTACGCTGCTGCCCCAGAAGGCGCCTCTTGCAGCGGAGTCTCTCCAGGGCCTTCTGGATCTTGGCTTCCCTGTCCCTCAGGAGACGCTGCTGCAACTGCAGGAAGGACTCCCCTAAAAACACCCAAGACGGCGAGTCAGCGAGCAGGCCCGGGGTAGAAAGGGGGCAAGAACTGGGAGGTGGGGGGTGGGGCGGGTGGAGGGGAGGAGGGGCGGCCTGTGGGGCTCTGACAGGTGTCAGGACCCCGGGGACAAAACCGCTAGCCTGCGTCCCCGGCACAGCCTTGGCACCTCCTGTTGGGAGACGGCTCTGTCCGGAGGAAGGCGGCCTTGCCCCGGCCCTACTGCCCTTTGGGGTCACCTGGTCTCCCCCTTATCCCTGAGAAGGAAAGGCCGAGGGGAGAGTCCTCATGATGGCCACAGTGGGCTGAGCAGTGCCCTAGAGATGCATCCACGTCCTCACGCCTAGGACCTACAAAAGGGGTCTTATTTGGAAATGGGGTCTCTGCAGAGGGGATGAAGTGAAGGACCTGAATTAGGGTGGCCATAAACCCAAGGACAGAGTCCGTATAAGACACGGACACAGAGGAGAAGCCACGTGAAGATGGAGGCAGAGACAGGAGGGAGGTAGCCACCAGCCCAGGGCTGGACACCTGGAGGCCCCAGAAGCTGGAAGAGGCGGGAAGGACGCTCCCCTGGCCTCTGGATGGAGCTCAGCCCTGGGGCCCCTTGATACCCACCCTTTTTGAATGCAACCGCAGAGAGGCCCTCTCAGGACTTGTGGGGGACACTGTCCCCTCTGTAGGGGTGGTGGCCATGATAACCCCCTTCTGCACACCTAGTGAGGAGACCTCAGACACGTACCTGACCCCATGGTGTAGCGAGAGCTCCGTCCGCGTCCGCCCAGGTGGGCAACATTGCTTTTCACGTGGGACCTAGCTGGAAACGGGTTGGCTCAGCAGACGGGCGGACATGTGCGTCCACCACAGGACGTGGGGTGAGGACAGAGCAGGGGGCTGGGGTGGGGGTGGGGTTCCTGGAGGAGGGATCGCTGGGGACCCCCTCCGACATGGGCCATCACGGGCGAGGACAGAGGGCCCCTCCCTGGGTGACATGTCTCTGCTCACGTACAGATGGGACCTGCAGCCACAAGCTTGAAGCCCTATCCACCAAATCCCACCCTCAGCATGCCTGGCAACATGTCTAGATACATGAAAACTACAGAAAGTCCTGGGAGGGCTCCCTAGAGAGGGTCCCGGTTGGGGGGATCCCTAGAGAGGGTCTCGGTGGAGGGGGGGGTCCCTAGAGAAGGTCCCGGTTGGGGGTCCCTAGAGAGGGTCTCGGTGGAGGGGGTCTCCCTAGAGAAGGTCCCGGTTGGGGGTCCCTAGAGAGGGTCTCGGTGGTGGTGGGGGTCCGTCTGCACTGGCCCGGGTCCTGCTCGCACCTGAGCAGAGGGAGCTCGGCCAGCGCCACCTGCAGTCGCGCCTCCTTGGTGCGGGCGTTGCAGCGGAATATGTGAAGAACCACGGTGAACCGGTCAAACACCGGCACGCGCCAGGCAGCTTCCAGGTCTTTCTAGAAAAAACAGACAGCAAGGGAGGGAGGGGATGAGCCGTGAGCCCAGGCCCCTGGAGACCTGCTGACCCGCTGCTTCGCCGTACCTTGGTGGGCGTGGCCAGCCTCTCCACGTTCAGGAAGACAGAGGTGATTTCCGGGGACCCTCTGATCCTCTCTAGGAAAAGAGAACCCCCGGTCAGAGGCTGGTGCACCCACAACGTAAGTCTGGGGAGCGGCCCTGCGCTTTGATCGGCTGTGTCCCCCAGACATCCCCTGGGTCTCAGAGCACAGTATTCAGGGAGCATGGAGCATGGGTCAGGGAGGACCAGGCTACAGTCCATTTCCAGGAAAATAGGTCTCATACCTGCTGAAGCTGAAGCTCCACTACTCTAGCCACCTGATGCCAAGAACCAACTTACTGGAAAAGACCCTGATGCTGAGAAAGATCGAGGGCGGGAGGAGAAGGGGACAACAGAGGATGAGATGGTTGGATGGCATCAACCACGTGCCATGAGGCCCAGAGGGACGGTTGAGCTCGCGCCACTCTAGGAGGGGGCTGTGACACATGCGATGGACTCACCCGTCAGCTGCTCCAAGGTCCCTCTGCCGAAGATGAGCTTCTTGTCTGGCGTCTTGGTGGGTACCACCATCGTGTCCACCACCGACCAGCCGTCCAGCGTGCACACCAGCGCTCGGGCCTCCGCCACCTGCCACTCGGCTTAGGGGAGAGATGGGCCGGTGTGAGGGCCACTTCCGGGAGGGTCAGCACTGCCCAGGGTCCTGGCCCACATGCCCCCAGGCTGGGATGGCTTCCTGCTTCCTGGCCACACAGAGATTCCCAGAAAGCACCCAAAAAGGCATTTCCTTGAAGTGGAGATCTGTTCTGGGTGGATGGTCAGGAGTGGGACGGAGGATCGGGGAAGGAACAGGAGGGGAGGGGAGGGGAGGGTTACAGGCGAGGGGAGCCAGAGCTGAGCAGGGGACGCAGGGACAGCGCCCCACCCCACCCCCGCCATGTTGGAATTGGGCAGGTCTGCCCCGTGGGGGACTCAGGGTCCTTTATGACCCACTAGACAGCATGTCCCATGAAGCTCCCAGGGCCCGCAGAGCCTGCCGTCCTGTATGTGGGGTGGGCTGAGTCCCGTCCAGGGAGGGTGTCACGTCCTGGGTGACCAGAGCCTAGTTCCAGCCTCCCTCAGTGGCCGCCCTTGCCAAGCCCATCATGAGCAAGGAGGCGCCCACCCAGGGTCTGTGGCCCGGAGGAGTCAGAATAATGGGGCTGGCGGGAGGCAGGACCCACCCAGGACAAGAGTCCGGAGGAGTGGGGACACAGGCCGTGGATCAAAGGCGATCAGGACCTGCCCTGTCCTAGTCCCTCCTCCGGCCGGTCCCTCGCAGGGCAGCTGATGGACAACAGACACGTGGGCAGCACTGCCACCACGTGGCTCTGAGCCCTGACGGGGTGGACAGGGCTGGCGCAGGTCTGGAGGGGCTGGGAGCCTGGGGGCGATGGCCCGGAGCACAGTTGTGCCCTGGCTGTTCTCCGGTGAGACGTGAAGCTCAGTGGCCAAAGCTTCACGGGAGGTCAGCCTCCCTCCGGAGCCCGTCCCCTCCACCCTGCGACCACAAGCGCCCCCGCCCAGCCGCTCAGCTGGTTCCCGTTTCTGCTACAGAAGCTTGTGCACCATCTCCGGGCTTAGTACTCAGCGGCACAGAGAGAAAGCGGGTCCATAAAAGGCTTAAAGCCGAGGGGCACCCTGCGTGCACCCCGCGTGAGTTGCTGGGATCGTTTGCATTATGGATGGGGAGGCCCCGGGGGAGTAGGGCAGAGCGACACCCAGGAGTGGCTCAAAGGGAAAGGGGCTCGCTGCGCGCAAAGCAGGAGGGAGCCTGTGCCCAGAATGAGGGTTTCCAGGCCCATGGTAGGGAAGGGGACGCGGCTCCCGGAGCCAGCGAGGGAGTAGGCGGTTCAGCCTCCGAGTCCGCCTCAGAGGCCCCACCTAATGGGCTGCAGCGTCGTAGGCAGGCCGCAGAAACCCGCCTCCGGCGCCCCGCCCCCAGAAGCCCCGACCTATGAGCTCCGGCCATCGAGGTCCAACCCCAGAATCCCCGCCCCCAGAAGCCCCGCCTCCGAAGCGCCGACTTCCCCGCCCCTTAAGCTCGAGCCTTCTCGCTCCGCCCGATCCCGCCCCCGTCCCCGCCTGGCCCCGCGCTCTCGGTCACCTCGGGTCCCCTGCGTCTTCCCGGGCCCCCACTTGACCTCAGGGTGAACCAGGCACACGCGCTGTGTCCCCGCGGGCAGCAGCGGGTCCCTCCTCAGAAGCTCCTCCTCGTCTTCCTCCTCCTCCGCATCTTTGGGCTCCTCCTCCCCGTCAGCCCGGCTTCTCTGGCCATCCGCACGTGAGCCGCCCCCTCCACCCTCCCGCCCCTCTGAGCACCCCAGGCCCCCGCGGACAGCGGCGAGGGCGCGCTCGGGGTGGGGCGGCGGCGGCAGCAGTGCGGCCCTCGGGGGCCGGCAGCCGCGAACCGCGCGAGACAGCCAGGCGCCCCCGCGGCCCGCGGCCCGCAAGGCCCACAAGGCCCACATCCCGCGCACCTCTGCGCAACAGGGCGGGACCTCCGGGGCGGAGCCAGCTCCCTAGCCAGCTGCCCGTCGGTTACGCGGGTCAACAGGGCGGGGCCTCCTCCCTTGCCGGCTGCCCATTGGTCACCCGTTTAAACAGAGCGGGGCTTTGGGGCGGACCCAGGTCTTACAGGCTGCCCATTGGTCGCCGGGCACTCGCCGCCGCCACCTGATTGCTGTGTGCGAATCTCGGCCCGGAGGCGGGTCCGGGCGGTGCCGCCGGGCACGAGCCTTTCTCTGTTGGGGGTGCTCGCGGCCACCTCCCGTGGCGTGTAGCGCCGGAACCGAGCCGCGCTGCGCACCCAAGCCGGGGCCCACGACAGCCTCCGCGCGGGGCCGGCGGTCTGGGCTTGCGGGTCCAGTTCTACCCTCGGGAGCCGGGAGCTCTGCCTTGCGCGTCCGAGTGCGCCCCCTAACCCGGAGGTCCCAGCTCCTGCCTTGGGGCCTGGAATCTGACCCGAGGGTTACCCTGAACCGTGTTTCGGGCTCCGCACCCGCTCCACGGCTCTGAAGTGTACGCTGGTGGCTCGACTGTGTTCCTGGGGGGTCCACATAGGTCGCCCCCGGACCCTGAACTCTGCCCTGGGGATGTGTGGGGCTCAGTTCAATTCAGTTCAATCGTGTCCGACTCTGCGACCCCACGAACCGCAGCACGCCAGGCCTCCCTGTCCATCACCAACTCCCGGAGTCCACCCAAACCCATGTCCATTGAGTCGGTGATGCCATCCAACCATCTCATCCTCTGTCGTCCCCCTTCTCCTCCTGCCTTCAATCCTTCCCAGCATCAGGGTCTTTTCAAATGAGTCAGCTCTTCGCATCAGGTGGCCAAAATATTGGAGTTTCAGCTTCAGCATCAGTCCTTCCAATGAATAGTAAGGACTGATTTCCTTTAGGATGGACTGGTTGGATCTCCCTGCAGTCCAAGGGACTCTCAAGAGTCTTCTCCAACACCACAATCCAAAAGCATCAATTCTTCGGCGCTCAGCTTTCTTTATAGTCTAACTCTCACATCCATACATGACCACTGGGAAAACCATAGCCTTGACTAGACGGACCTTTGTTGACAAAGTAATGTCTCTGCTTTTTAATATGCTGTCTAGGTTGGTCATAACTTTCCTTCCAAGGAGTAAGCGTCTTTTAATTTCATGGCTGCAATCACCATCTGCAGTGACTTTGGAGCTCGGAAAAATAGTCAGCCACTGTTTTCCCATCTATTTGCCATGAAGCGATGGGACCGGATGCCATGATCTTAGTTTTCTGAATGTTGAGCTTTAAGCCAACTTTTTCACTCTCCTCTTTCACCTTCATCAAGAGGCTCTTTAGTTCTTCACTGTCTGCCATAAGGGTGGTGTCATCTGCATATCTGAGGTCATTGATATTTCTCCTGGCAATCTTGATTCCAGCCTGTGCTTCCTCCGGCCCAGCGTTTCTCATGATGTACTCTGCATATAAGTTAAATAAGCAGGGTGACAATATACAGCCTTGACGTACTCCTTTTCCTATTTGGAACCAGTCTGTTGTTCCATGTCCAGTTCTAACTGTTGCTTCCTGACCTGCATACAGGTTTCTCAAGAGGCAGGTCAGGTGCCCTGGTATTCCCATCTCTTTCAGAGTTTTCCACAGTTTATGGTGATCCACACAGTCAAAGGCTTTGGGATAGTCAATAAAGCAAAATGAGATGTTTTTTCTGGAACTCTCTTACTTTTTCAATGATCCAGCGGATGTTGGCAGTTTGATCTCTGGTTCCTCTGCCTTTTCTAAAACCAGCTTGAACATCTGGAAGTTCACAGTTCACATATTGCTGAAGCCTGGCTTGGAGAATTTTGAGCATTACTTTACCAGCATGTGAGATGAGTGCAATTGTGCGGTAGTTTGAGCATTCTTTGGCACTGCCTTTGGGATTGGAATGAAAACTGACATTTTCCAGTCCTGTGGCCACTGCTGAGCTTTCCAAATTTGCTAGCATATTGAGTGTAGCACTTTCACAGTATCATCTTTCAGGACTTGAAAGAGCTCAACTGGGATTCCATCACCTCTACTAGCTTTGTTCGTAGTGATGCTTCCTAAGGCCCACTTGACTTCACACTCCAGGATATCTGGCTCTGGGTGAGTGATCACACCAAATCGTGATTATCTGAGTTGTGAAGATCTTTTTTTTTTACAGTTCTGTGTATTCTTGCCACCTCTTCTTAATATCTTCTGCTTCTGTTAGGTCCATACCATTTCTGTCCTTTATTGAGCCCATCTTTGCATGAAATGTTCCCTTGGAATCTCTAATTTTCTTGAACAGATCTCTAGTCTTTCCCATTCTATTGTTTTCCTCTATTTCTTTGCATTGTTCGCTGAAGAAGGCTTTCTTATCTCTCCTTGCTCTTCTTTGGAACTCTGCATTCAAATGAGTATATCTTTCCTTTTCTCCTTTGCTTTTCGCTTCCCTTCTTTTCACAGCTATTTGTAAGGCCTCCTCAGACAGCCATTTTTCATTTCTTTTTCTTGGGAATGGTCTTGATTCCTATCTCCTGTACAATGTCACGAACCTCCGTCCACAGTTCATCAGGCACTCTATCAGATCTAGTCCCTTAAATCTATTTCTCACTTCCACTGTATAGTCATAAGGGATTTGATTTAGGTCATACTTAAATGGTTTAGTGGTTTTCCCCACTTACTTCAATTTCAGTCTGAATTTGGCAATAAGGAGTTCATGATTTGAGCCACAGTCAGCTCCTGGTCTTGTTTTTGCTGACTATACAGAGCTTCTCCATCTTAGGCTGCAAAGAATATAATCAATCTGATTTCGGTGTTGACCATCTGGTGATGTCCAAGTGTGGCTCACAGGCCCCAAATTTGGCCTTGAAGTGTCCTGACTCGGGGGAGTATGATGTCTGCCTGGGTAGCCCGAGTCTAGGACTGCACCCCCAGAGCCCAAGACTGCCTTGTGTGGGAAGTGTTACTGGGGTTCCCAGACGTCCTGAACCCTGCTTTGGGGTCCCATTCTACCCCTGGAGTGCCTCAAACCCTGCAGCCACGGCTGCATTCTCTTCTTGGGGACCCAAGAGCCTGCCTTGGTGGGGGGGCTCTGAGTGCAGCCCTGGGGTTCCCAAACCCGGCCTGGCCCCGAACTTTGCCATGGGTGTCTGATGCTGAACCCCCCACCTACCCTCGGAGGTCCCAGATGCCGCGTGGGCCTTCCCAATAGGGCCCCAGGGGTTCTGATGGATGCAGGGGATGGAGAAACGGATAAACTGCAGGCTGGGTGGGATGGACAGCTACATGGAGGCGTGGGCCACTGTACAAGTAAATGGACAGAAAGGTACACACAGGAATGGGTGCACAGGTGGGCAGACAGAAGAAAGGATGGATGGATGGACACAGGTAGAAGGGGAGGCATGGACGGGCGGATGGATAGATACGGATGGCTGACCGCACAGATGTACGGATGGACGCACGGACCAATGGGTGGCCGGTGGCGGCAGGCGTCTGGATGAGCAGACGGGAGGGTGGAAGGAGGGAAGGAGGGGAGAAGGAAGGCTGGATGTGCAGGTCGAAGGCGGGCGGGGGACTGTGCTGGTCACTGTCACCCGCCCCCACCCCCCACAAAAGGAAGAAGCCTGGTCAGGAGACCGCTACACGCACCTCCTGACACGATGGAAACTCTGCTGTCCTTGGTCACAGGCGTTTTCCCCGATGGCCTTTTCAGTCTTACTTTTGCAATGGGTGGACGGGTTCTCATCTCTTCAATCTCTAACCCCCGGGGTCCACACGTTCTCACCAGGTTTTCTTTCTCCACGTTCTCTGAGCCTCCTCTCCTCTCCGCTGACCTCCCACGTCCGCCTCTCGGCGGGATGAGTCCGGAGACAAGTGGGTCCCTCTGGGGACTCGGCGGCCAAGGGGAACGCCCGGCCTGTCTGAGCTCTGAGGAGATGGTGGCCACGCCCGTCTCCCAGGGACGCCCAGAGCCTTTCCCAGGAAGACATGGCTGTGGAGTCCGCCCTCTGGACGGCGGGACGGCCAGGACGACAGGCCCGCGTGGCCCCGTGGGGTCTGGCGTGAGGGACCCCTGCTCCAGCTCTCACCGCCCCACCCACTCTTGGAGCGCCTGTGTCCGGCAGGGGGGCTCAGCTGCGGGAGGGAGGGACCCTCCGCGAGGTCTGCTCGGTGCCAGGACCTGAGACGACCTGCGCAAGGCCTAGTGGGGGGATGCTCCTCGGCCACCTCCACTGGACACATGGGAGCCCACCCTCCCCTGGAATCTCGGGCTGATGCCGAAGCACGGAGCGGTGCTGGACCCAGGGTGGGCGGAGTGGGGCCCGGGCGTCTGGTCTCACGGTGTGGTGTCTGCAGGGCAGGCTCGCACCCTGTCGTGCACAGAAGTGACCGCGGGAGAGGTGGCCGCCCGGGGCCGTGCAGGGACCGCCGTGGCCAGAGTGCAGGCTGCACGGGCCTGGGGCCCCAGCCTGCGACCCGCGCCCGGCGGCTCCGCGTCCAGGGGGCCTGCATGCCCTGCGGTCTCCCTGCGGGGACCCCCACGTCCGTGTGGAGTCCATCTGTGACCCACGTTCAGGATCCCCAGCTACTGTGCCTCGTTTTGTCTCAAGGTTAGCCTCGGGCTGAAAATCCTTAAATTCTTTATTTCAAAATACAAACGTGATCTCATAAAACTCTTTAAACCGCTCTGCACAGCAAATAGAAGGTAACTTTACACATTTTGTACACATACACAGAAACGCGGGGCCGCACTGACCTGGGTGCTCCTTGGCCATGGCCAGGGCGGCCTCCCCACAGGGGCCCCGCGGGACAGCGGGCGCTAGGGCTCCTGGAATGTTCCTGCCGACACAGCCGGCCCAGGGTCAGCGCAGGGACGGCCCAGGCAGACTCGCCACAGCGCCGCCGGGTTCCCACCGGGGTGAACCGTCCGCGGACGAGGGCCTCCACGCGCCTGGACGGGGCAGCAGGCCTAGGCCGCCTGCCCGCTGGGGAGGCACTGCGGGGCCGTCTGCAGCCGCTTCTGTGCTGAACAAAGACGCACGCACCACAGACAAACGCACTGCACTTGGTGAGGCCGAAGGCAGCTCGGCCGTGTTTCCCACCCACAGGCCGCGGGGACCCGAGGGGCCGCGGGTCACGAGGGCGGAAGGTCGTCGTCCCCACACTCGTACTCATACAGCTCGACAGCACCCAGGCTGCCCGGCGCCTCCAGGAAGGGCCTCTGGGCCAGCGGTGACCTCAGGGCGCTCAGCTTCTGCTCCATCGGGCTGAGCTCGGCCTCGTACCTGCGGGGAGGGGCCCATGAGGACAGCGCCCGCCCTCCGCGCCCACTGAACAGCTGTGTGCACCCCAACACCCTGACAAGTCAGGGCAGGACAGCGAGCCCACTGAGTAGCTTTCCCCCCAAACCCCCAATACCCCAACACGTGGGGGAGGACAGGCGGGCCCACTGAGCAGCTGTGCCCCCCGAGCAGCTGTGGCCCCCCCACCGACACCCCGACAGGTGGGGGGAGGACAGACAGGCCCACTGAGCAGCTGTGCACTCAGCAGCTTAGCTGCCCAGCTGGCTCCCCACCCCGTCCCCCTACGTGGGGTCTGCGCCCCTTGGTGGCCTGTGGGTGCCACCCCCGGAGGGTAGATGGAACCCTGGTAGGTGCCCCACAGGGGCCCTGGCAGGACCCTCCGCAGGCTGGGGGAGGGCCTGACTCAGCAGGAAGAGCTCCCAGAGTCAGAGCGCTGAGGCTGGGCACCTGGGGCAGGACCAGGAGCGGTTCAGAGTCAGAGCGTGCCTGCCCTCGGCGGTAGGGCCGCAGTCCCTTGGAAACCCTCCCCAAGAAGTGGCAGCCAGTGGTGGCGTCCTCACTGCTCCCGCTGGCAGCCTGTTTCCCTGCCCCCGTCCCTGGCCTTCCCTCGGCTGGGACCCGGTTCTCCCCCCTCCCATTCCTCCCGCACTCACCCGTCCTCCCAGGGGTCCCCTGCAGCCTCCTCAGCCACCAGGATGTCGTACTCCTCGGCAGCGAAGCGCTCCCAGTCGGACAGCTCGGGGCCCTCACTGTCACTCTCCTGTGGACGACAGGCGGAGCACGGTGCGGTGTCGCCCAGGAGCGGCTCGGTGCCCCCACCCCCGCACATCCTCCACCGGCCTCCCCCGTCACCTCCCCTCACCCTGAGCAGGGATGCCTGCTCTTTCTGCTCGTGGTCCAGGTACTTCTCGATGTTGAAGAAGGTGTCGAAAAACACGTTGGCCAGCTTGCAGCGCTTCAGGTCTTGCAGCGTGATCCTCCCTGCAGGAGGGGCACAGCCGTGAGCACGCGGGTGGGGGTGCACGGAGGGGACTTCAGGGGACAGCTGGGAGCGCGGGTGGGCAGCGTGGGGCGTGAGCGCTCAGGACAGCTGCGGGGTAAGCGCGGAGGAGTCTCATGGGCCTGTGAGGTGGCTCATTGGCACGCGGTGGGGAGCTCCTGGGTGCAGGGCGGCTCACGGATGCACGGGCACGTCGTGAGCACACGCGGGTGGCTCTGAGCACACGCGGCTCCCAGGCACCCCGAGGAACCCAGGCCCCTCGCGTGTGCAAAGCCACACACCTTACAGCACAGCACCGTGCGCTCTGCCGCCAGCCCGGCCACGGGAGTGCTCCCGGTGTGGAGGAAGCCTGGCGGGTGGCTGGGGGACCAGAGCCCTGTGTGTCCCTAAGGGTTTGTCGGGGTATACAGGGGGTCCGCACCGGGGCTCCCTACCCCCTGGGGTGTCCCCCTCCCCAGGAGCACCCCAGTTCCCAAGGGCATCCCCCTGGGCTGTCCCCCTCCCCTGGGGTGTCTCCCACCGCCGGGTGCCCCACTTCCCTGGGGCACCACACCCCCCCAGGCTGAGCCCCTTCTCCCCCGAACTCCCCACCCCGGGGGCAACCCTATTCCCCAGGGCATCTCCACCCCCTGGGTGTCCCCCTACCCTCTGGGGCCCCACTTCCCTGGGCGCCCCCCCCCCAGGCCATCCCCCTTCCAGGGCCCCGCCCCCACACAGCACCTTCAGTCTGGGGCTTCACCAGGTCCAGCATTTGGCACAGGCAGTCCTCGAAGGGCAAGGCCTCGATGGCCATGCTGTCCAGCCGCCGGCACTGCTCCTCGTAGAAGTACTCCAGCTCGAACATGGACAGCGCCCCGTCCCCGTCCAAGTCCATGCAGCGGAACCAGTACTCGATGCTGCAGCCGGGAGGGTTAGACGTATGCTGGGACAGCCGTCCACCCAGACCCGCTCTGACCAGGGTGACCCCACCCCCCAGGTCCAGTACTTGATGCTGCTGCCAGGAGGGTCACACGTCCGCCAGGACAGCCGTCCACCCAGACCCGCTCTGACCAGGGTGACCTGCACGTGGACAGACCCCACTCCCAGGACCACACCCTTGTGTGACCCCCTCCGAGACGACCTCACGGGGATGGGCCGCGGGGAGTGCCCTCACCGATGGGTGACCACTGGGCTCCTCTTGAGAGGGCCCTAACAGCCTGAACAGAGCGCGGGCCCCAACACCCACCTGGTGGGGGTCTTCTTGTCCTCCTCGGAGATCAGAAACCAGACAAAGTCCGCGTAGCTGATTTTTCCTTCCTTCTGGACCTTTTTCCCTCTGGATTCAAGAGATAAGGGCGGTGTCAGGGAGAAGCAGCCTGAGGCGGGGGTCCCTGCCCACGCCCAGGGATGACGGGAGCCCTGCAAGGACCCAGTCCCAGACTTGTTCCCACCCGGAGGTGCCTGACAGGCTGTGCGGCTGCAGGGGAGGGTCTCTCAGGGCTGGAGGGGGCAGGGGGACGAGGATTGGGGCAGAAGAACCTGCCCAGCTCAGAGCCCCCTCACAGCCTTGCATGCCCAGGGCCTGTGTCCCCCTCATGCATGGCATCATATGCCAAGAGCGTGCTTTGTGTGCCCGTAACTTATGATGTCACAAGTGTGATCATGCGTGTCCTTTATATATGCCCGCACATGGCAAAGGCGTGTGTGTCCTTTACATATGACCTTACGTGAATGGCACATGTGTCTCTCTTACTCATGACTTCCTGTGACAATGGCGTGTATCCCCGTTGCCTGTGGCCTCATATGCCAAAACCCTATACACACGCTCCCACGGCACGACTTCAGGTGCCTCAGAATATGCCCCCACCCCGGTCAGGAGTGACAGGCAGGGCCGGATGCTTCCGGGAAAGCCAGCCCAGCCCTGCTGGGAGCCTGCTGGCACGCACCGCGTCACAGCTCCGGAGAAGATCCGGTCAATCATCTTGGTGGAAATAGCTGCAAAAGAGGAGTCAGGCTGTGAGTCCCGCTCGGGGGTCCTGGTGCCCTACGCGGCGGCTGTGGACGTGGCCAGGCGGGCTCCAGGCCGAACCTGGAGACCCAGGTCTGGCTGGGCGGGACCCTGGGGGCCTGAATTTCCTGCACACGCCTCCTCGGACACTGCCCACCGCTTCCCAGTCCTGGGTGTGTGTGTGTCAGTGTGTGTGTATATGTGTGCTGTAAGGGCTGCAAGGAGATCCAACCAGCCCATCCTCAAGGAAATCAACCCAGAATATTCACTGGAGGGACTGATGCTGAAGCTGAAACTCCAATACTTTGGCCACCTGAGGCGAAGAGCTGACTCACTTTCCCTGATGCTGGGAAAGATTGAAGGCAGGAGGAGAAGGGGGCGACAGAGGATGAGATGGCTGGAGCCATCACCGAGTCAATGGACATGAGTTTGGATAAACTCCAGGAAATGGTGATGGACAGGAAGGCCTGGCGTGCTGCAGTCCATGGGGTCGCAAAGAGTCAGACACGACCGAGCAGCTGAACAAAGGTGTGTCCCAAGTTGTGTCAGTCGTGTCCGACTCTCTGCGACCCCGTGGACTGTAGCCCACCAGGCTCCTCTGTCCATGAGATTCTCCAGGCAAGAATACTGCAGTGAGTCGCCATTCCCTTCTCCAGGGGATGTTCCTAACCCAGGAATTGAAACTGAGTCTCTTGCATCTCCTGCATTGGCAGACAGGTTCTTAAATCAGCTGAGCCTCTGGGGAAACCCTCCCAGTCCAGGGACCTGAGCCAGAGTCCAAGTTTCAGAGAGAGGCACTGGCCCCAGAGCTCCAAGAACGAGTGGAATGTGGACGGCAGGACGCACGTTCACTCCTGCACAGGCTCTGCCTCCAAACACACAACGCGCTTGTGGTCAGAACCCAGATGCATGTCAACCACGTTCACGGAAGAAAGAGTGGAAGGCCGGGGCTGTCAGATGGATCACCACACCGGGGTGGCTTAAACAGCACATGGTGACCCTCCCCTCGTCCTGGAGGCTGGAGTCGGAGCCCCAGGTGTGGGCAGGGTTGGTCCCTCCTGTGTGTGTGGACGGCGTCTCCTCCCCAAGTCCTCACATGCTCGCCCCTGTGTGCGTCTGTGTCCCAACCTCCCCTTCTCATCACGACCCCAGTCCTGTGGGATCAGAACCAGCCTAGTGACCTCATTTCACCTTCAGCCCCTGTTTAAAGACCATGTCCAAACACAGCACCTCCTGAAATCTCAGGGATCACAACTCAAGTATATTAATCTTGGGGACACTTTTCAGCCCCTACTTAGGCAAGTAACCACAAAAAAATGGGGAAATACAGACAAAACGTCCTTTCCTCCCCATTCATCCTGGCTCAATAAAAGTCTCCTCTGAGAGGAACGACTGGATGGTGTCAGCTGCTGAACGGGGTTTTCCAAAGAGATACATCCACATCCTGCCTCCTGGCGTGGGAACTGGATCTTATGTGAAAACAGGGTCTCTGCAGAGGTGATAGTGAAGGTCTGAGATGAGGCCCTCCTGGATGGGGATGGCCCTAAACCCAGGGACAGGGTCCTTATAAGACACAGAAGGGAGACACGGACACAGGAGAAGGCACGTGGAGACGGAGGCAGAGACGGGAGGGAGGCGGCCACCAGCCCAGGGACGGACGCCTGGAGCCCCCAGAAGCCGGAAGAGACGGGAAGGACCCTCCTCTGGAGCCTCTGCAGGGAGCCCAGCCCTGGGAACCCCTGACCTCAGATGTGTGGTCCCCAGGGCTGGGGGAGGACGGGTGTTGAGCCCCCATCTGTGGTCATCTGTTACAGTTGCCTCAGGTAACCCTCAAGGCCCTCGTGGGTCTCGGGCCTTCATAAACAAGTTCATTTAGAATCTCCGGTGTCACAACTGGGAGGATAACTTCCTGTTTGAGGGCCCCCCCACCGCACATGAGAACAGCCCCAGGGAACCAGGACAGCTGACTCAGATGCACTCCCACACCTGGCAAGATGACGGCAGAAAAACCACTTGGGACGGTCAGCTCCACCCCGGCCCGCTCCTCTCCACACAGGAGGGCGAGCCCATGCAAAACCCGCGCTGATACAGCCTATGGGCACGCCGGGGACTGTACTTGAAACCACCCCGTGTCCTGTCCCAGCCAGCAAGACCCCCGTGTCCCAGGGTCACTAGTGTCCCCAGGACAAACGAGGCCACGAAGACCCCAGCAAGCAGCCCTGTTTGGTGACAGACCCCCAAAAGCGGCTGACGAGAGCCGCCGGACGTGAGAACCACACAGGTGGACAGAAGGCCTTGGGGACGTGGCAACCAGCCCTGGACCACAAGGTGGGTGCCTCAGGGCCTGATGAGTGCATCCTGGCCACCAAGGCCTGTGCTGATCTCACAGCGGGGGTCAGAGTCGAGACCAAGAGTGGAACTGAGAGGAACCCACGCACACTCAGGCGTCCATGCACCAGGATCGCGGGGCCCTTGGGGGACCAGCCTGAGGGATTCAGGGAGCAGACGGCTGGCCTGGGGAACTGACCTCGGAGGCCACACTGACCACAAACAAATGAATGCCCAGAGAATTCAGAAACACGCTCACGGCTGCAATTACCTGACAACCCATCACATCAAAACCTACAGTTTTAAAGAAATAGTTGACAAAACTAAAAATCCACCACACAGGTAAATTTTAGCCCATTTTGCGTACCCTGAAGATTTGGTTTCTTGTAAAGGGAGGTGCAGGGAACTCAAACCAGGGTTCTGTGAGAACCTAGAGGGGTGGGAGGGGACATGTGTGTACCTATGGCTGACTCACCTTGAGGTTTGGGAGAAACCAACACAATTTTGTAAAGCAATTATCCTTCAATTAAAAAAGTAATAAATTTTTAAAAAGCATTTATACAGGCTTCCTCACTGCTGCTCCTAAAACTCAGGGAGACTGGGTTTTAGCTTTTCCAGCCTCTATGTCATGAGGACAGACAAAGGCTCTGGGGTCAAACCCAGAGGCTGGAGTCGAAACCTCCCCAGGAAACGTGTCTCTGCTGTTCTCAACAGGCCGAATCCAGGCCTGACGCCGCCAGCCCACCCGTCGCGGCCACAGGGCCCTGGGCTGGGACTTGGTGTCCAGATGGCACCGTGCCCCCACAGGCAGGCTCTAGAGGGCCCGGCAGCAGGCAGCACCAGCAACACGGCAGGAAGGGCGACACAGAGCCCTGTGGGAACAGGCGTCTGCCCTGCGGGGACAGGTGCTGTGAGCCCAGTGCTGACCCGTGGACTGGCCCCCACCGAGCCCATCAGGGGACCCAGCCTGAGATGGTGGCAGGCGTGACCCCCCCTTCTAAGGGACACAGAGGAGACCGGGGGTGGGAAGAGTTGGGGAATGAAAAGGGCTCCGAGGGGGAGCCACCAAGTGCTGGACATCTCCCCGTCCACGCCAGCCTGAGGGCGCCCCCAACGCCATGCCGTGAGTGTATACCTGTCTCCTGTGTCCCGCAGCAGGTCTGGCGGGAGTCCAGGTCAGGCCCCGAGGGTGAGGGGTCGGGTGGCATGGGGGCAGCCGCGGCCTCTCTCCGGAGACCAGGAGCCCCCACATAGCGCCCGCTCCGGCGGAGTCCCGGCCCTGCCCCACCCCCGGCGGGGGGAGCGCTCACCATGATCGTTGTGTCGGGCCAGGTCCTGCGCATCAATGAGCAGGTCGTGGTCCGTGTCCAGCTCCCAGAACTTGCAGTAGATGACGTAGAAGTGCTCGTAGGAGAAGAACTCCGTCAGCTGGTTGATGTCTGCCTCCTCCTCCAGGAGAGCCACGTTCTGCAGGACACAACACAGAACTGCCAGTGGGGACTCCAGGGCGCGGAGTGCAAACAGGCCGTCCAGTGAGGATGGGCCCAGATCCCGTGTCGGGGAGGCAGGGTCAGAGCAGGGCAAGGCCGTGTGAGGGCCGGGAGGGGCAACCGGGTCAGGGGTGCACCGGGGTCAGGCCAGGGTCACAGACACGGAGGGGAGAAGGTGGGGGATGGGGGAGGAGAGGAGGATGGAGGGTCGGTTCCGTGTGGATAGACTACAGGGTGGGAGGTAACTGATGAACAGAGGGATGGACGGGTGGGCGGGTGGGGGGACGGGTGGGAGGGGGGACAGATGGACGGGGAGGGGCGGGGGCATGCCTGGGCGGGGGGGACGACGGGCGGGTGGAGGAGGGGTCACTGTCCCCATCCTGAGACCATAGCGCGCACCTGCAGGAACGTGCTCCTCCGCAGCTCGGCGCACGTGATCCTGCCCGACCAGGACCGGTTGACGGTGTAGAAGATCCTCTGGATAACCTGCAGGGCACGGACGGGGCACGTCAGCCCTGCACAGTGATGTGGGCGCTGCAGGGCTCCACGGGAGGCCCACGTGTGAGCGCGCCAGGCTGCCTGGTGACCCCCTGGGTGGCCTCCCCAGGGACTTGGGACGGTGTGCTGCAGGACCACGAGCCGCCAGCAGAGGGCGGCCGCCCCGCACACGGCGGAGGGTCGGGAAGGAGGCCCGCTGGATCCCAGGGGGACCCAGTACAGCGGGAGCTGCCCTCGGCCGCCCTCGAGCTGGATGGGGCGGGGACAGCAGCACAGGGGCCGGCAGCCCACACAGCGCGGCCTAAAGCTCGGCTCCGGCCCTTCCGCGAGCACCTGACCAACCGCCGGGAAAAGAGCATGAGCTCGAAGCCAAGAGAGCGCCCCCCGCCCCTGCAAAAGGAGGCCCGGCAGGGCACAGGGCCCCCTGGTCCGGACGGCAGTGCCTTGGGACAGGACGCCCCCTCCCCTGTCCCCCTCCCCCTCCCGTCCCCACCCAGGGCGCCCTCTCTCTGTCCCCATCCACGATGTCCCCTCCCCTGCTCCTGTGAGACGGCCCCTACCCACCCCGCTGTAGGCTGTCCCGTCCCCTAGGACAGCCGCCACCCCGTCCTGTGTGTTTAGGAGCCCTCGGCATGCAGCAGTGTCTCCGGCCCGCGGTCAGTGTGGCTGGAAGCAGCCTCAGCTTAGACGGTCACTGCTAGTCAGGGAGCAGAGTGGCACGGTGTATGCGTGAGGCGGGCCTGGGAACCACGGGCACAGGAGCTGCGCAGGTGCCCACACCCCCACCCCGCCCCGCCCGCGTCCCCTCCCCCTGCGTGTCCGCCCCACCCACACGTGTGCACTCTGTGCTGCAGGACAAGAGTGCTCCCAGCCCATGTTTCCAGGGGCTGCCCACCACCCACCTGCACCCAGAGCCAGGCCATGTGTGTGGGCAAGAGCCCCTCCCCCCAGGTGACCCCGGCCCAGGGCAGGGGCGGGGCCTGGGCTGCAGGTCCGTGTCCCCAGGCAGGGCCCACGCCCCACGCAGAGCACCCGCGCCTGATGCTCAGAACCTGAAACCCTGCTGCCCGGGAGGCAGAGGGTAGGGTCTCTGGACATGCCCTCACCTGCCGGGACCTGCGCCCCGTCCGACCCTGGGGCTCGGCGACATGCCCTGCGTGGGGCCCGTGTGGGCCACACCGCTCACCTCTCCCGAGCCCCAGAGAAAAGGACCACAGACACCTGAGCCTGGTGACAGAGTGGGGAGTGAGGGCCACGGACACTGCACTCACCGTGGTGATGTAGCGGGAATGGAACTCGGCCGCCTCCTTCAGGAACGCCAGGCCGGGATGCGTGTTCACCACGTCCTGCAGGGGGACAGCACCCAGCCCTGGGACACGCCACGGGACCGCCCACAGTCCCCAGGGCTGAGAACCCATGTGTCCACCAGAACCCCAGGGTCGCACAGGCAGGCCCGGAGCCGCCCCCGTGGAGTCCCCTCGAACACACAGGTATATGAAATCACGTCAGAGCAAGACTGTACTGTCGGGCCGTGTCTGAGGAAGGACGGAGCTCTGAGCGGAGGTGGCTGTCACGGCCTCTCACGACCAAGGGTGACCTGACACATATGAACACGCACACACCAGCGTGTAAGGGCACCCCACGCTCTGAGAAGGAGCATGTGACACATCCTCGTGTGATGAAGGACTAGAGTCCCGGGAGCCCTTTAAACGGCTCTCACTCACGCCCTCTGCCTAACTTTGCCTGTTCCATGTTTTAAGTGGAACGTACAGGTAGCCAACCATCACTTTAAATTCTCCTCCAGAAAATGGAGCATGAAGTCCTGAACAAACTGTGCTAAAGGAAGCAGAAAGGCATTTGGAATGAGCATCCTGCAAACCCAGACCCGGTCTGTGACAGCCTGGCACTGAACGGCCGGGTGCCCGTCTGAGTCCAGGCGCCCAGGCTCAGGGGTGGAGCTGTCCACTCCGTCCCACTGCTCATACGGCCCCTGAGGGGCTACACGGGGCCAGCCCGTGGAGGCGGCCCCCCGAGGGCACAGAGCCAGGCTCCCACACAGCAGAGGCGGCCCCCAGGGGCAGAGAGCCAGGCTCCCACACGCAGGTGTAGAATAGGGATGCGCCTGTGAAGAGGGGGGGGGGGTGTGTGCAGCAGAGACAGGACATGCGTGTGGTGGGCAGGTGCAGATGGGGGTGTGCACTGCGCAAGGCAGTGACACATGGACGGCGGCATGTGCAGTGCACAGCAGGACACACGGGAGAGGGGCACGGAGTGGGCGGAGGGCACGCACCTGCAGGAAGGGCACGAAGTCCTCCTGCACCAGGTAGCTGCAGCCAGGGCTCATGAGCAGGTGCACGAATTTGGCGGCGTCATCATGACAGTTCTGCAGGACCCTGGGCGACAGAGCACACCCCCACTGACCCCCTGCGCGTCCACAGGCCCCCGCCCAGACTCAGGCCCCAGGAGGTACGTGGCAGCTGTGCCGGGAGCCCCAGGCACGGTCTCCCCTAGACGTGACCGTCCCGGCCGCCGGGAACCCCCAGATGTGACTGTCCTAGCTGCCGGGACCCGCAGGCAGGTCTCCCCCAGAGTGACGGTCCCGGCCACAGGAGTACCAGCCAGGGTGGGGGACAGCTGGGGACACCCCCCTCTCGGGACTCACTTTCTCCACATGGCGACAAACTTGTGGACAGACACGGAGCCGGTGCGCTCACCGCCAGCGCTGCAGAAGAGCGGTCCTTTCCAGTAGAGCGGGCAGCCACAGGCCTGTGGGAGGAGCGGGGACATGGGTGAGCTCGTCCTGGCCCCCACGGCGGCCCGACCCCAACGAGGCAGGGAGAGCCGCTGTGTGCAGACGGCGCGCCCCACACAGCCCAGCGTGTCTCTAAGGACACGACAGCCCCTCGCCCTCAGTCACACGGGTGATGGGGACACAGACACTGCTCCTGAGGATGCGCTGTGCACCTCGTCCCCCGACCAGAGCCTGACAGTCAGCAACCGGGACAGGGGAGGTGAACACACCCCTAACGCCAGAGTCTCAGCATCTCATGACCCATGAGGAGAGCATAAATGACAGAGGAGACCGTGAAATACTCGGGACACAAGGACGCTCCTGCAACACCGCACATCTCAGGGGTCACAGTGACCACATCACTCACAGTCACAGCTTTCAAGACCCTGATGCTGGCAAAGACTGAAGGCGGGAGGAGAAGGGGACGACAGAGGATGAGATGGTTGGATGGCATCACCGACTCGATGGACGTGGGTTTGAGCAAACTCTGGGGTTGGGGATGGACAGGGAAGACATACTGCAGTCCATGGGGTCACAAACAGTCGGACGTGACTGAGCGACTGAACAACAACAGACGGCATTGAAGAGGAATGGAAACAACGGAGACGCTCTGACTGCTTTATTTCCTGGTGGCAAGACTGCAGATGGGCTTAAGTTCCTCAACACTTTGGTCAAATCCTGGGACAGACACCAGCAGACGTGAACACCTTTACCAACAGTTCTGCAGACACCCAACTCATGCGGGCAAAACCAGCAGAGTCCAAAATAGATGGGAACACTCCCCCCAGACCCGGGTTCGACTCCTGGAGTAAGATCCCGTGGAGAGAGAAACGGGAATCCACTCTACCATCCTTGCCTGGAGAATCCCACGGACAGAGGAACCTGGCGGGCTATATTCCATGGGGTTGCAAAGTCAGACAGCCCTGAGCGACTGAACAAGAACAACAGAAAAAAGGCAAACAGCTCAGTGAACGGCTCAGGGTGACCCCCCTCAGACCCACGAGCTGTGCACTGATGGGCCCCGCAAGCAAAGAGCATGAACGGGGTCAGGACTGCAGAGGGAGACGTGGAGGAAACACGTAAGCAGATCCCAGCAGACACGACCACGTGACGGTCTTGAGAGCAGACCCAGACACTGGCCACAAGAGGACTTGTGGCTCCCACCGGCGACCAGGGAGGGGGTGCCCTGCACCAAGGCTGTTCCCGCAGCACCAGTGTGCATCCCAGCCAGCATCTCACAAACCCAATCAGCACACGAGGCAGGGCACCCCGACACTGTTCCCGCAGCCCCAGTCTGCATCCACAGAGACCCGGCCACAGCCACAGGGAGAGTGCGAGAGCAGGGAAGACATGCAGTGAGGACAGGAAGGGTCAGCACTGAGGAGGGAGCACCACAGTGAGGACGGAGAGGGTCAGCACTGAGGAGGGAGCACCACAGTGAGGACGGGGAGGGTCAGCACTGAGGAGGGAGCACCACAGTGAGCATGGGGAGGGGTCAGCGCTGAGGAGGGAGCACCACAGTGAGCATGGGGAGGGGTCAGCGCTGAGGAGAGGACCACAGTGAGGACGGGGAGGGTCAGCACTGAGGAGAGGACCACAGTAAGGACGGGGAGGGTCAGCACTGAGGAGGGAGCACCACAGTGAGGACGAGGAGGGGTCAGCGCTGAGGAGGGAGCACCACAGTGAGCATGGGGAGGGGTCAGCGCTGAGGAGGGAGCACCACAGTGAGGACGAGGAGGGGTCAGTGCTGAGGAGGGAGCACCACAGTAAGCATGGAGAGGGGTCAGCACTGAGGAGGGAGCACCACAGTGAAGATGGGGAGAGTAAGCACTGAGGACGGAGCACCACAGTGAGGACGGAGAGGGGTCAGCACTGAGCAGGGAGCACCACAGTGAAGATGGGGAGAGTAAGCACTGAGGACGGAGCACCACAGTGAGGACGAGGAGGGGTCAGCACTGAGCAAGGAGCACCACAGTGAGCATGGGGAGGGGTCAGCACTGAACAGGGAGCACCACAGTGAGCACGGGGAGGGGTCAGCACAGATGAGGGGAGAGCACCACAGTGAGGACGGGGAGGGTCAGCGTTGAGTAGGGAGCACCACAGTGAGCATGGGGAGGGGTCAGCGCTGAGGAGGGAGCACCACAGTGAGCACAGGGAGGGGTCAGCACTGAGGAGCGAGCACCATAGTGAGCACGGGGAGGGGTCAGCACTGAGGAGAGGACAGAGCACCACAGTGAGGATGGTGGTGGGGTAGGCAGGGGCCAGGAGTGTCCGGATCCTGGGGTAGGATCGCCCTGCCCGGCTCTAGAGATGACCCGTTGCCCACATGCAAGAGCGTCCAGGGCGTGACTCCTACACGGCTGCAGAAGGTGCCAAGGCAAGTGGGTGTTGGAGGAGGGGGCTGCTGAACGGGTGAGAAGCCGCTCGGCACCATGCGCAGAAGAAGTGCCCCTTCTTCCTGCCCCATGCAGGCAATCACCCCGCTACGAGCACAGTTCGTACCTGAACAGAAGAGTTTACCACCCCAACTTACAGAGGAAAACACAAGAGAAAATGCTCATGGCCTACACTTTCTATCAAGGACAGAAATACGTAAAGCACAAAATAAAGAATCTGAGGACCAGGCAGGATGTAAATTTAAACCATCTGTAATTCAGAGGCTGACAGAAGAGTGGAAAGGCAAGGGAAGACTGGAAAACCGCTGGGACAAGGACCTCTGACCAGTGCTCGTATCTGGAGAACACACGAGACACGTGGACCTCCACACTAAGGAACACTGGGTGCTCGACGGGCAAACGATCTGAACACACATGGCATCAAACAAGGTATAAATGACACAAATGGTACGCACACAGATGCTCAGTGCTGTGCGTCATTAGAACTGTGCAGCCAGAACAAGTGCCCGCTGTGATTCTACACAGGTGAGGTGCTACTGAACTAACCAATCCAGTGACAGAAAGTGCCCGGGGGGCCTGGCTGGACTGGGCTGGACCGATAGTGAGTTGAGGGTTTGCCAGAAACGCTTCTGATCTGACGGGTGGACAGTTTCACGGAGACATGCACACCCCCAAAGGGGATGAAGCTGTCCACAGTAAATACCTACTGCTCAGCTCACGTCATTGTCCCCAAGACAGCACCCAAAAAAGGGAAAGATGCCGACAAGAAACACATACACCATCAGAGACTGAACCTAGCCGTTACAGAAACAAGACGAGAAGCTAGAGTAAGCGACCTCAGCACCCAGACACACACACACAGACACGCCAGTGTGACCTCGGCACACAGACACACACACACAGACACACACACACATCCCAGTGTGACCTCAGCGTGCACACACACATCCCCCCAGTGTGACCTCAGCGTGCACACACACCCCCCCAATGTGACCTCAGGATGCGCACACACACACCCCAGTGTGATCTCAGCGTGCACACACACACACCCCAGTCTGACCTCAGCACACAGACACATACACACAGACACGCCAGTGTGACCTCAGCACACACACACACACACACAGCACTCACACATCCCAGTGTGACCTCAGCATACAAAGACACACACACACACCCCAGTGTGACCTCAGCACACGAAGACACACACCCCAGTGTGACCTCAGCACACAAAGACACACACACACACACACCAGTGTGACCTCAGCACACAGACACACACACACAGACACGCCAGTGTGACCTCAGCACACACACAAACAGACACCCACACATCCCAGTGTGACCTCATCATGCACACACGCACACACACACACCCCAGTGAGGCTGAAAACCGCAGACACCAAGAGCCGGCATCTCATTGCTCGCTATACGTGCCCAAGACAGGCACACCGGAAGATGGCCTTGTACTTCATGTTAAATTAAACATACTGCCAGCAGATGACCCAGCAATTCAACAGGCATTCCTTACCTCAGGCAGATGCAGAGCCGGCGCTGGAATCCTGGGAACACAAACGTAAACAGCGGCTCTATGCACGAGACGGCACTGGGAAGGCCCAAACATTCACGCACCGGTAAACACACACCGAAGGACGCGCGCGCACAGGAGGCCACTCGGCAGTAAACGCTGGGGACAAATACCACAGGTGTGCCCAGAAACCAGAGACAGCCCCCACGGGTCCCCCGTGACATTCTTGACCAAGCGAAACAACGGCAGCAGAAGGCCCGGGAGTAGGGTGCGTGGGGCCCGGGACAAATGCCGTCTGGAGGAGCAGACACAGAGAGACCATACGGGGCTACAAAGAACTGCACGCAGCAGAGGGGCGGAGCACTGCTGCCAAGACACAAAGGCCAGCCCAGCGGCCCTTCTGGGGAGCTGGGAGCAGAGGCCCATCCTGCCCCACTGACCCCTGCACACAGCCCTGCCAAGGTGGGGGCACACGCCCCAGCCAGGCCCTCGGGCCCGACCACCGATCAAGGAGTCCAGGAAGCCTGGTCAGCAACACGGGGAGGGGACCTGGAGCAAGAGGGGGCACGTGAGACATCCTGGTGTCCCCTCTGTTACTCAGTCACTAACTCATGTCTGACTCTGCGCAACCCCATGGACTGTAGCCTGCTGGACTCCTCTGTCCATGGAAGCCTCCGGGCAAGAATACTGCAGAGAGCTGCCGTTGCCTGCTTCAGGGCATCCTGCCAACCCAGGGATCTAACCCACGTCTCCTGCACTGGCAGGTGGGTTCTTTACCACCGAGCCACCTGGGAAGCCTATAGCGCTCCCTATATAAATCTAAAAATTAAATCACCGTGTTATCCAACAGCCCCACTCCTGACCATGTTATCTGGAAAAGATGAAAACTGAAATTCAAAGATTCACGCCCCCAGCGTTCACAGCAGCACTATCTATAACAGTGAAGAGATGGATCCCAGGGGCGGACACTGACACTGTGGAAAACTGTGTACTTACGGTGGGGAAATTTTACTCTGTGCCCATTATATCTCAATAAATCTGACTGAAAAACAAAATTAATTGTTTGATTCAAGAATCTAAGAAAAACTGACAATAGACAAATGTGTAAGAAAACAATAAAGATGTGAGCAGAGACTGATGAAACAGGTAAGCAAAAAACTGAAGTACTCTACGAAGCTGACGGACGCTTATCTGAAAAAAGAGAAGTGAATCTCTAGACTAGTCAAAATGAATCAGAAACAAATAACCCTACAAATAAAAATGGCCACACGTACAGATCTGACATTCCTGTATTACAAGAATATTGTCAAAATGACTATACAGCCCAAGGTAATCTACAGATTCGGTGCAACTGCTATCAAATTAACTGGTGACATTTTTCACAGAACTAGAACAAAAACTTTAAAAATCTGTATGGAGACATAAAAGACCCCAAATAGCCAAAGCAATCTTGAGAAAAAACTGAGCTGGAGGAGTCATGGCTTTAGACTAGAAAGCTACAGTACTCAAAATTGTATTTGTTGTTGTTCAGTCGCTCAGTCCTGTCCGACTCTTTGCGACCTTGTGGCCTGCAGCACGCCAGGCCGCCCTGTCCTTCACCATCCCCCGGAGCTTACGCAAACTCATGTCCACTGAGTCAGTGATGTCAAAAAGTGCAGTACTATGACGTGAGAACAGTGTGGGACTGGCATAAAACAGACGAAGACACAATGGAGCAAGACAGAGAGCCCAGAGAGAGACCCACGCACCTAGGATCAATAATCTATGACACGGGGGCAAGAACGCAGGATGCAGAAGGCAGCCTTTTCAATACGTGGTGCCGGGAAAACTGGAGAGTTACAGGCCAAAGAAGGAAAGCAGAACACACCCTAACAGCATACACAAAAGAAAACTCCAAATGGATGAAAGAGCTAAACGTGAGACCGGACACTACAAAACTCCTAGAGGAAAACACAGGCAGAACACTCTCTGACATTAATCACAAAATACCTTTCTGGACCTAACTCTCAGAGTAATAGAAACAAAACAAAAAATAAACAAATGGGATCTGATGAAACATACAAGCGTTTGCACAGCAAAGGAAACCATAAACAAAATGAAAAGACAGAATGGGAGAAAATATTTGCAAACGATGCAACCAACAAGCAATTGATCTACAAAATATACTAATAGCTCGTGCTTGTACAAATAGCTCCTGTTTGTATATACAAACAGTTCAATATGAAAAAACAACCCAAGGGACTTCCCCGCTGAGCCAGTGGCTAAGACTCCATGTTCCCAAAGGCGGCCTGGGATTACTCCCTGATCAGGAAACTGGATCCCACGTGCTGAAACTAGAGCGCCTCACTCCATCAGTATCAAAGATCCTGGATGCTTCAACCAAGACCCAGTATGACCAAAGAAATAACAAACGTGTGCTCAGTCACTTCAGTCGTGTACAGCCAAATAAATAAACACGTTGCTTCAGTTGTGTCCAACTCTTTGCGACCCCATGGACCACAGCCCACCAGACTCCTCTGTCCGTGGGATTTCCCAGGCAAGAATACTGGAGTGGGCTGCCAAACCCTACTCCATGGGATCTTCCCGACTCGCTGATCAAACCCAGTCTCCTGCATTGAAGGCGGATTCTTTACCACTAGCGCCATCCTGGAAGCCCCAAATAAATAAATACATATATTTTTTAAATCCAATCAAAATACGGTCAGAAGAGCTCTGGAGAATGAAATGGAAACCCACTGCAGTATTCTTGCCTGGAAACTTCCATGGACAGAGGAGCCTGGCTGGCTACAGTCCATGGGATTGCGTGGGGCTGGACACGAATGAACGACTGGCTTTACTACCACCAGAGAGCTTCACCCACATGGCACAACATGGCCCAGTCAAATAAAGAAGAAACATGAAATAAGATGGTCAGCAGAGCTGAACAGGCATTTCTCCAAAGAAGACAGTACAGATGGCCAAAAGCACGTGAAAAGACATTCAACATAACTGACTGCTGCTGCGGCTGCTGCTAAATCGCTTCAGTCGTGTCCGACTCTGTGCGACCCCATAGGCGGCAGCCCACCAGGCTCCGCCGTCCCTGGGATTCTTCAGGCAAGAACACTAGAGTGGGCTGCCCTTTCCTCCTCCATACACACACTGCTGATATATACAATAGAGAATCAACAAGGACCCAAAGGGGAAGGGATAAAACAGGGGCTTGGGAGTAACACATACACACTGCTGATATATAAAACAGACAATCGACAAGGACCTACTGTACGTAGCACAGGGACTCTACTCAGTACTGTGTGATAATCAAATGGGAAAAGAATCTGAAAAAGAGTGGATGTCTGTCTAAGGATGCCTGACTCCCTCTGCTCACACACACTGTAAATCAACTCTTTGTTGTTCAGTTGCCCAGTCACGTCCAACTCTGCGATCCCATGAACTGCAGGCTTTCCTGTCCTTCACTATCTCCCAGAGTTTGCCCAAGTTCATGTCCAGTGAGTCTGTGATGCCATCCAACCATCTCATCCTCTGTCGTCCCCTTCTCCTCGCGCCCTCAATCACTCCCAGCATCAAGATCTTTTCTAATGAGTCGGCTATTCGCATCAGGTAGCCAAAGGATTGGAGTTTCACCTTCAGCATCAGTCCTTCCAGTGAGTATTCAGGACTGATTTCCTTTAGTATTCACTGCTTTGATCCCCTTGCTGTTCAAGGGACTCTCAAGAGTCTTCTCCAACACCACAGTTCAAAAGCATCAATTCTTCGGTGTTCAGCCTTCTTTATGGTCCAGCTCACATCCATGCAGGACTACCAGGAAAACCAAAGCTTTGTCTAGACGGACTTTTGTCGGCAAAGTAGCGTGTCTGTGTTTTAATTCGCTGTCTAGGTTTGTCTTTGTTTTTCTTCCAAGGAGCAGGCGTCTTTTAATTTCAAGGCTGCACTCACTGTCCACAGTGATTTTGGAGTCCAAGAAAATAAAATCTGTTACTATTACCATTGACAGAAAATAAATAAATAAGATAGAGATAAAAAAAATACAATAGACCAAGAACTGATTCTCTGAAAGAGTACACAAAATTGACCAACCTTTGACCAGGCTCACCAAGAAGAGAGAGCAAATCCAAAGAAAATAAGAAATGAAAAAGGAAAAATATCAACAAATATCACAGAAATACAAGAAATCTGTAAGAGAACAGTGTGAAGACTTATGTGCCAAGCAATCCAACAACCGAGAAAAGGACAGCTTTCCAGGAACACACAGCCCCCAAAACGGAATCTCAAAGAAACAGTAACTCGAACAAAGAGACCATTGGAAGTGAAATAGAATCTGCCATCAGAAAGCTCTGTACAAACAAAAACCCACTACCAGATGGTTTCACCAGCTAAATCTAGAAACACACAAAGAAGAACTCTTACTGATCCTTCTCAAACTGCTTCAAAGATTGAAGAGGAGGGAATACTCTCAAAGACAAGCAAACATCACCCAAATACCAAAACCAACACTACCGAAAAAGAAAATTACAGGCCAACATCTTTGATAAATACAGATGCAAAAATTCTCAACAAAATACTGGCAAACCGAATCCAACAACACATAAAAAAGATCATACACCATGACCAAGCGGGATTCACCCCAAGTTCACAAGGATGGTTCGACATACGCAAATCAATCAATGAGATACACCATGTCAACCAAGTCCAAAAGTGCGTGTTCAACATCCATTCATGACAAAAACTCTCACCAAAGTGAGTGTAGAGTAAACATATCTCAACATAACAAAAGCTATCTATGACCAGGCCACAGCCAGTACTGTCCTCAACGTGAAAAGTCGAAAGCCTTCCCTTTTGGGAACAAGACAAGGATGTCCAATCTCACCATTTCTATTCAGGACTGCAAGTCCCAGCCAGAGCAATCAGACAAGGAAAAGATATAAAAGGTGTTCAAACTGGACCCGGAGCGGTGGGATGGGGTGGGAGATGAGACAGAGGCTCAAGCACATATGTATACCTATGGCTGATCCACGTTGATGGATGGCAAAAACCAACACAATACTGCCATTATCCTTCAATTAAAAATACATAAATTAGAAAATAAATGGTATCCAAATTGGAAGGCAAGTGGTAAACTATCACTATAGGCAGATGATATGATACCATAAATAGGAAACCCTAGAGACTCCACACACAACAACTCTGGAACTGATAAATGAACTCAGCAAGACAGCAAGATATAGGACTAACATATAGAAATCAGTTGCATTTCTTCACACTAATAATGAAATAGCAGAAAGGGAAAGTAAAAAAGAAATTCTTTTTAAAACTGTATCCAAAAACATAAAGCCAATCAAGGAGGTGAGAGAGTTACATGCTGAGAAACTAAAAAAATCATTAATCAATAAATTAGAGATGATTCAAAGAAACAGAGAAATATTCCATGCTCCTGGATTGGAAAAATTAATATGCTTAAAACGACCATACTATCCAAGCAATCTACAGATTTAATGTGATCCCTATCAAATTAGCCATGGCATTTTTCACAGAACTGGAACAAGCAATCCTAAACTTGATATGGAATCACAAAAGACCCAGAATTGCCACAGCCATCCTAAAGAGAAAGAACAAGGCAGGAGGCGTAATGGCCCCAGGCCTCAGACAGTGCTGCAGAGCTAGAGGCAGCAAAGCAGTGTGTGTCGCTGTTATCGCTGCTCAGCAGCTCAGTCGTGTCCGACTCTGCGGCCTCACGGACCGCAGCACGCCACGGTTCCCTGTCGTCCACCATCTCCCAGAGTTTGCTCAGATTCATGTTCATGGAGTCGGTGATGCCATGTAGCCATCTCATCCTCTGTCAGCCCCTTCTCCTCCCGCCTTGAAAACACTGTGGTGCTGACACAGGAACAGACACCCAGATCAGGGGCTGCAACAGAGACTCCAGAAATAAACCCACAACTATCGTCAGTCATGCTCTGACCAGGAGGCAGGAATATACAATGGAGAAAAGAAGACAAACGCTTCAGCAAGTGGTGCTGGGAGAGGTGGAGAGATGCATACAAATCCGTGAAGTTAGAACACACCCTCACGCCATACACAAAAAAACTCAAAGTGGCTTAAGGACATAAACGTAAGACACGCGGCCACACAACCCCTAGGAGAGAACACAGCACAACACGTTTTCTTAGGTCTGTCTCCCAAGGCAACGGGAATAAAAGCAAAAATAAACAAACAGGACCTAATCAAGCTTACAAGCTTTTGCTCAGCAAAGGAACAAAAGACAACCCACAGAACAGGACAAAATATTTGCAAACGACGTGACTCACAAAGGATTGATTTGCAAAATGTACGCATAGCTCATACAACTCAACAACACAACAATCGAAAAACGGGCCAAACGTCTAAACAGACATTTCTCCAAAGAAGACACACAGATGGCCAACGGACACAGAAAAATATGCTCAACACCGGTAATTATTAGAGAAATGCAAATCAAAACTACGATGAGG
Organism: Bos grunniens; assembly: GCF_055505025.1. NCBI lineage: Eukaryota > Metazoa > Chordata > Mammalia > Artiodactyla > Bovidae > Bos > Bos grunniens. The sequence goes on from NC_141194.1 coordinate 72,574, forward strand.
TACCACCTCACACTGCTCAGAATGGACATCACTGAAAAGGTCTACAAATAAATGCTGGAGAGGGTGTGCAGAGACAGGAACCCTCCTACAGTGTTGGGAAGAACGTAAATCGGTGCAGTCACTGTGAAAAAGTTTGGAGTTTCCTCAAAAAACTAAGAACAGAACTGCCATATAATCCAGCAATCCCACTCCTGGGCATATACCCAGAAAAAATTCTAATTCAAAAAGATACACGCACCCGTGTTCAGGGCAGCATTATTTACAACAGCCAAGACACGGAAGCAACCTAAATGTTCATCCACAGATGAACAGATAAAGAAGTGGTACAGATACGATGGAACACTACTAGGCCACAAAAAGAGTAACACGATGCCATTTGCAGCAACATGGATGGACCTAGAGGTGATCGTACTGAGTGAAGTCTGTCAGACAGAGAAAGACAACACCTAATGATATCATTTGTATAAGGGTGTGAAATACGGCACAAACGAACTTATCTGAGAAACAGAAAGACTCACAGCACAGAGATCAGACTTGGGGCTGCTGGGACGGGGCAGGGGGTGTGGCTGGAGAGGGATGGACAGGGAGTTTGTGATCAACAGATGCAAACTGTTATATATACATGATGGATACACAACAACGTCCTACTACACAGCAGAGGGAAGTGCGTCCGATATCCTGTGATAAACCATAGTGGGAAAGGATGTGCGTATCTGTACAGCGCACGTTGTTGTGCAGCAGAGTTACCACAACATTGTGCTGCTGCTGCTAAGTCGCTTCAGTCGTGTCCGACTCTGTGCGACCCCACAGACGGCAGCCCACCAGGCTCCCCCGTCCCTGGGACTCTCCAGGCAAGAACACTGGAGTAGGTTGCCATTTCCTTCTCCAATGCGTGAAAGTGAAAAGTGAAAGTGAAGTCGCTTAGTCGTGTCCGACCCTCAGCGACCCCATGGACTGCAGCCTACCAGGCTCCTCCATCCATGGGATTTTCCAGGCAGGAGTACTGGCGTGGGGTGCCATTGCCTTCTCCAACAACATTGTAAATCAACTCTAATTCAATTTTTAAAAAGGTGAAAAAAACCACCCAGAAAGTGGGACAAAATATTTACATAGCATATATATCCGATAAGGGATTGTATCTGGACTACAAAGAATGCTTATGAGTCAACAATAAAATGACAAACACCTCAACTGAAAAACAGTCAAAGGATCTGAAGACACACTGTCGGAAAGAATACATAGAAACGGCTCACAAGCACACGAACAGTCTCAACATCAGGCAGAGAGGAAAGCGGTAATCGCTTCAGCCATATCTGAGTCTTTGTGATCGCAGGGACTGTAGCCCGCCAGGCTCCTCTGTCCAGGGGATTCTCCAAGCCAGAATACTGGAATGGGTTGCCTTTCCTTTCTGCAGGGGATCTGCCTGACCCAGGTCTTCTGGGCTCTTTACCATCTGAGCTACCGGGGAAGCCTGTAGTCAGGAAGGAAATGCAGTTCAAAACCACAGGGAGGCAGCGCTGCCCTCACACCGGGAGGGCCGGTCCTCAACCAGAGAGACAGGGAGTGCTGGAAGAAACGTGAACACGCTGGAGCCCTCGCACGGCGCAGGTGGGAACTGTGGCAAAGAGTCCTGAGGTTCCTCAGAAAGGCAAACAGCGCCACTGTCTGAGGCCGCCATTCCACTCCCTGGGCCTCGACCCAAGAGAAATGCAAACGCATCCACCTGCACAGACCTGCAGCACAGGAGAGCCCACAGCACCATCGCTCACAAGAGCCAGAGGCCAGAGCCGCCCGAGTGCTCCTGAAGGGCACAGCCGCCCAAGTGTTCCTGAAGGGCACAGCAGCCCGAGTGCCCGTGAAGGGCAGAGCCACCCGTGTGTTCCTGAAGGGGAAGCATGGAAAGGAACAGTAAAAGGAGGGCAGCTCTGACACAGGCCACAGTGTGGATGGACCCTGAACACACGACGTTCAGTGAGAAGTGCAAGCACAGAAGGACACACAGAGTGTGATTTCATTGATAGGAAACGTCCAAAACAGGCAAATCCATGGAGACAGGAAGTGGATTCATGGTTGCCAGGGACTGGGGGAGGGGAGTGGGTGGGTACATGGATGGATGGGCAGGGGGGTGGATGGATGGACAGATGGATAAATGGACAAGTGTGTGTGTGGGTGCGTGGATGCATGGATGACTGAATAGATGCGTGGTTGGGTAATGAATGGATGGATGATGCAGAGATGGTTGGATGGACAGATGGATGGATAAGTGGGTGTATGGATGGATGGATGATGGATGCATGGTTGGGTGGGTAGACAGGTGGGTGGATGGACTGACAGGTGGATAGATGGGTGGATGGATAGGTAGATTGATAGATGGATGGATGATGGATGGATGGATGGGTGAGTGGGTGGATGGATTGATGGGTGGAAGGATGGATGGATAGATGATGGATGGATGAATGGATGGATGCATGGATGGATGGGTGGATGGATGGATCATGGATAGATGGGTGGATGGATGGGTGGGTGGACGGATGGATGGATAGATGACGGATGGATAAATGGATGGATGGACAGATGGATGGGTGGGTGGGTGGGTGGGTGGATGGATGGATGGATGATGGATGGATGGATGGATGATGGATGGATGGATGGATGATGAATGGATGGGTAGGTGGGTGGGTGGATGGATGGATGGATAGACAATGGGTGGGTGGATGGATGGATGGATGGATGGGTGATGGATAGATAATGGATGGATGGACGGATGGATGGGTGATGGATGGATGGACGGATGAATGGATAAACAGCATGTGGCCCGTGCACACACTGGAAGACAACTCAGTGACTGAAGAGAGGGGAAGCTCTGACACAGGCTACAGTGTGGATGGACCCTGAACACAGGGTGCTCAGTGAGAGAAGCAGGCACAGAAGGACAGACAGTGGGTGCTTCCGTTTATACAAAGAGTCAGAAAGAGGCAAATCCACAGACACTGGAGGCAGACTCGTGGTTTCCTAGGGATGCAGGGGAAGAGGAGGCGCGATGGCAACCACGGGGTACAAGGTTTCTTTCTCGGGTGGTAAGAGCTCACTGTAGAGAAGGCTGCACAACCCTGTGAATACACTGACGGCTGAGCTGTACACTTTAAATGGTGAATTGTGGTGCACATGGATTCCATCTCAAGAAAGGTTTTAGAAAAAGAGAAAAAGGCAACCCCTAAAAGCTGAAGGCAGAAAGGAGCACGTGGAGTCACTCAGCACACAGTCCAGCAGAGCTTTTCAGGACGTGCACAGCAGACAGAGAGTTAGCAGCCGGGGCCAAGAGGAAGAGATCTTACAGGAGCGGCAGGGGTGATGGGGGAGAGAAGGGAGGCAGAGAGGAGGGGAGGGGGAGAGGAGAAGAGGGGAGGAGGGCAGGCGGAGGGCCAGGGGAGAGGAGGGGACACAGAGAAAAGAGAAGGCGCCCGCAGCACTGGAGACAAAGGAGAGAGGCTGGGCACTGCCCTGAAGAACCAACGTGTAACTCACAAGCAGCCTGCGCGGCAGGCAGCGTGACCCCCGGGAGATCAAACACGTGGGAAGTGCCTGCCCACAGCTGTCGATGACACCTAGAGTTGGGGTGCTGGGAGCATGCGGACCCCACATGTGGGCACAACACCGACAGGCAACCTGGGGCCTCTGACTGACGTGAAGCGGGGGCCTGTCCTCTGTCCAGCAAGCCTCCCAATGCAGGAGACACGGGTTCGATCCCTGACACAGGGTGATGCCCTGGAGAAGAAAATGGCAACCAGCTCCAGTATTCTTGCCTGGAGAATCCCACGGACGGAGGAGCCTGGAGGGCTGCGGTCCACGGGGTCATAAACAGTCGGACACGACTGAGTGACGGACACACACACAGAGTGAGACAGCAAGGGACCACAGGGAGCCCGGGCCCCTTACAACAGCCACCCAGCACTAGGGACGGCCAAGGACACCGTGTCGCGTTCCTGTAGGAGATGGTGCAGACACCAAAACGACTGGGCGTCCACACGGAGGAGCCAGAGCCGCACTCTCTGCGATGAGCACTTTGGTCACACTCAGGGTCAGTCTATAGTCACACACGCGGTGTGTGGACTGTGGACACGCATCCCCTGGACGGGAGACACATGGGAAGGCCTGAGCTGAGCCCGTGGGGACGGTCACTCCAAGATCACGAGGCCCTGGGGAACAGCACGCAGGCCGTCCGTGTCCTGCAACAGCGAGGACAGAGCTCGGCACGTCCTCTGTGCCTCAGGCTCCAAGCACGGCAGACAGCGGGCGCAGAAGCCGAGCCCTGGGCCCGCCCATGCCTGAAGAAGGACCCCCCACGTGCCCGCGGGGAACCCACCTTGGCCACGCGGCCCATGTCCTCTATGGTGGCCCTTTCATGCGGGAACTGGGCGAAGGTCCTCTCGATCTTGGTGATGACGGCGTCTATGTTCACCGTGTCCTGCGGGCGGCCGCGGGGGAAGTAGAAGGTGGGGATGCTCCGGCTCGCGGCGGGCGGCAGGGGCTCCTCCTTCCTCGTCTGGACCTGAGGAAGACAAGAGTGAGGGCCTGGGCACGTGGGCACCTCCTGGGGATGCAACTCAGTGAGGGCCTGGGCGCGTGGGCACCTCCTCGGGACCCACATTCAGTGAGGGCCTGGGCACGTGGGCACCTCCTGGGCACGTGGGCACCTCCTCCCTCTATTTTCATCATCGGAGGCAGGTCTGATTCATGTCTCCCCCCACCGCCCCAAGCCCAGTTCACCCACTGTGGACGGGGCACCCAGACCATCACTACGGGCTGACTGCAGACACAGGAGGGCACGCAGCCCACAGGCAACGGCACATGTGACCACTGGCCTGGTCCACACTGCCAAGCCTCCCTCATCCTGCTTCAGCTGTGAGCCCCTGGAGAGGCCAGCTTACCGCCCAGGCTACTGAGAGAACCTGCCCTGTGTCCTGCGGGAGGTCAAGGGAGGCATGGCGGGCTGTCCCCTTGGTGGCAGGTTGCACCTGTGACCGCTTGTGCCCACACCTGCCCTGCCCCGTGGAGGTTTCAGCCCCAGCCAGCACAGCCCTCAGGAAACACACGGCCCCAGGGCTCTGCCTCCCAGGACGGGCAGCAGCGAGCACCACACAGGAGCCAACAGCACGCTTTCAGCCACAGCTGACGTCAGCCAGGCATCTCCCAACACACCTACCACTTGGTGGTGTAGGGTGTCCACCCGGTGCCTCATCAGGTGGCCTGTGGGTGGGCGCAGTGGCCCACCAGCCCTTCCAGGGCCGGGGGGCTGGGAGGGGTTGCATCCAGGGAGGGACACAGCAACAGGGCCTCTGTCACCCCAGGACAGCCTCCCATCAGACCCCACTCCCTTCAGAAGCCCTGTCACCCCAAGTCATGGGATCATCAGGACCCAGGACAGCCTCCCCTCAGACCCCACCCCCTTCAGAGGCCCTGTCACCCCAGGTCACGGGGTCATCAGGACTCATGACACACCCTTCTGTCAGAGAGCTTTGGAGCCCGTGAGCCCCCAACAGGATCACAGAAAGAAACCCACACCTGGACACAGGAGGACAAAACCCGAAGACCCAAAGGCAGCCAGCAGGTGCTTAAACACAGCCCAGGCATGGGAAGCAAGACAGATGAGGGGAAATCTTCAAAGAAGCAAACAACCGGGGCTCCATCCAACTGTCAACAGAAACAACAGATTCTAGAAGCCAGAGGAAGACAGTGCCCACCTTGTCCCCTTCTACCTGTGAGGAGGTGGCTGTCACATGACGTGAACACTGAGATGTTTTAACGACCCAAAGAGAACAGAAAGCCAAAGTGAGCGTGCAACAGACAGCTGGCCCAGGCGACGCTGAGGCGTGCACGTCAGTGGGGAGCAAAGCGCCCCCAGATGGAAAATCTGAACTACAAGACAGGGTGCGGGGGGAGAGCAGTGCCTACCTGGCTAACTCCACACGCATCCACCAGAGAAATCAGTCATAAGAACACCATTTTACTTCTTTCTGAAAACTCCCAAGAAGATGACAGCATACAACGCAAGGGAGATAGAATGGAAGTGTGTGAGAGTTTTGAGTTGGATGATAAAGATATGGATTAACTCAGTTCCTACAAAAATGACACTGTCAGATGAGCAGTGACCTGGTGGGAAGCACTCCAAAGGGAAACAGGCAAAGGAGAGCACGCAGAGAAATACAAAACAAACCAGAATAGACTCAAAGTCATGTAAGTGAACTAAACGTTCCAGTTAAAAATACAAAGGTCGGAGGCCCTGCCTGGTGGCTCAGTGGTCAAGAACCCACCTGCCAACGCAGGAGAGGTGGGTTCAATGCCTGGCCGGGGAAGATCGCACATGCTGAAGAACAACTGAGCCCGTGCGCCACCACTACTGAGCCTGCGCTCCAGAGCCCGGGAGCCACAGCTACTGAGCCCGACTCCCCAGCTGCCCCGAGAGCCCATGCCCTGCAACAGGAGAATCCACCGCCACGAGAAGGCTGCACATCTCAGGCAGAGAGCAGCCCCTGGTCACCAAAACTAGAGAAAAGTTCGCGCAGCAACCCAGCACAGCCAAAAGTAAACTCAAATCAAGTTAACTTTAAAAAACAGGAAGATCAAACAACAACAACAAAACAGGTTTATTTATAAGACATACGCATAAGGTCTCAGGACACAACAGCTGAAACTTAAGTGGAAAGAGATACAGCGGCCAACAGCGATGGGAAGAAGGCAGGCACCGCTGTGTTCACGCCCAGAGTGGGCTGGGGGCCTGGACTTCCAGAGAGAGGTCGGGACACCGCGCTGGGGTCCACCACGGGCGGCGCCGCCGACCCCGAGCTGACCGCTGCCCCGGCGTGGCCTCAGCGCCCACCAAGCCCCGGAGCAGGGAAGTGCGGCGCAGGCAGGCAGGGCCAGGCGACGGGAAAACAGAAGCGCCGGGTGCGGACACGGGAGATTTACAGAGTTATCTCTGGGCCATAAATAGCGCGGCCGGCACAGCTGCGGGACAGGCGCCCTTCGCCAGCACACAGGGCGCCGCAGGGGCCGCGTCCGGCCGAGCGGGGCTCCCCAGGGCCGGAGAGAAGCGGCGGAGGACGGCGCCCTGAGCTCGGTGCGGCCGGCTGGACGTCCGCGATGAAGGCGGAAGGGGCACAGCCGTGCATCTGTGTGGGTGAGAGAGAGACACGCACACACACAGAGGACTCCCAAGTGGGGCTGGGCCCCCTAAGCAGCCCGCAGAGCAGGGGCGCCGGCCTCGCCCCGCCCCCGCCCCAGGCCTCCCTGTCGGCCGTCAGCACGGCACCTGCTGCCGGCGGCAACTTCTGTCGCGATGCGGACACCCGCGCTCCCTGATGGCGACTGCGGAGACCAGAGACGCCAGCGGCCCTAGGGACACGCGCAGCCGCGAACAGGACAAGACACGGCCTCGTGGAGAGCGAGGCGCCCCTGTGCGGCGGGAGCGGCCACACCGGGGACAGTGCCCGCCTTCGGGAGCAGCCCAGCGCCCCCTCCCGGCACGGCTTCTAGCGCGTCCTCAGCCGGTCGGCGTCTCCGCGGACAGAGGGCGCGCGCTGGGCCGGCGGGGATGACCATGGGTCTAAGCACCCAGGAGGGGCGCGGGGCGAGCGGAGCAGGGCCGGGGGCGGGTCAGCACGCGGGGCGCAGCCGGCAAGGGCCCCATTGGAGCAGAGACCCGGGTGTGGGGACACAGGCGGCAGAGGCACCCAGCAGAGGGCAGCACCAGGCTGGGAGGCCCTGCAGGCCGGAGCCTCTCCTCCTCCAAGCCTGGGAACCCTCCGCACAGGCTGGAGAGGCTGGGGAGGGCCAACTAGGACTTCAAAGGGCCCACTGATGGACACACAAACAGATGAGAACATGTGCGCCCCTGGGCAGAGGACTGTGCGGCCCACGGAGCCAGGAAGCAGGGCTGGGGTGTGGAGCTGGGGAGCAGCCCGAGGGCCCAAGTCCATGGGCCAGGACCGTGGGGACCACGTCTGACCCCCGGGTCCCAGGAGTGCAGACCAAGGGGGCACACTCAGGGGCACCCTGCACAGTGATGTGACCCCCCGGGGCCTGACACGGGCAGAGTCTGCAGGTTAGGCTGTCAGCACAGGGAGGGGAAGGGAGCCTGGACTGTCACGGCACCAGGGTCTCCCCTCCGTGGGGCCCCTGCGTCCACCTGAAGGGCCCACAGGGAAGCTGGATGGGTGAGAGCGGGACCAGAACCAGAACCAGGGATGGAGGAGGGGGGCGGGGGAGCCCATCCCAGGGCCTGCTGCGCCCCAGATTCAGTCCCGGGGATGGAGGCCAGCACCCAGCTTGGACGGGGCGGCAGCACAGCCGGGCGGGGTTCTCGTGGGCTTGGGACACGCGCTGAGGGCCGCCACGGAGGACAAGCTGGGGGCCTGAGGGCTGCTCAGCGTGCGCTTGGCCCGGACGTCCACAAGTAGGGGCTGGATAGGAAGAGGGCTCTGCAGGAAGAGGAGAGCCTCACCCACAAAACACAACAGCCACACTGCATACGTTCCTGTGGCCCTGAACCCAGCACGGCTGCACCAAGCTGCAAGTGCACGTGTGTGAAGCACCGAGTCCATCTCCACATGCCCTCCAGGCCCACACACCCTCACCACCCCCGCCACAGCCCTCATACCCCCAACCATCACGTCTCTCCTCACCCCATCCCCTCCTCACCCCATCCCCTCCTCACCCATCTCCACACACACCCCACCATCCCCCTCCAGACCCCATCTCCACATGCACGGCCCCCACCATCCCCTCCTCACCCCATCTCCGCACACCCTGAGGTTTGCAGCTCCCCCAAGGATATGTCTGGAGTCCACACTCAAACACCGAGAGGTGAAACCAGAAGCCAGCCAGGGGAGCTCCCCTCCCCAACACTGTCCCCAGGACACTCCCCTCTCAAGAGCTGAATTCTGCACCTGAAGAGCACTCACTGCCCAGGGCAGGCGCCCTCATTCCCAGGAAAGATCGCCGGGATGTGTTTTCTGTAACCTGAAACTGCTTCCTCTGAAAGGCCTGAGTGACTGGATAAGACGCACAGCTGTCCTGGGAAAATCAGGCTTTCCTGCAGCTCCTGCCTGTAGCCAGGGCTCCCCTCCCCTCCCCCTTGACGAACATCAAGGCCTGGCCACCACCGGCGGAGGGCTCCCCGATCCGGGGACACCCCAGCACTACTGTGTACCACATAAACAGCAACCAGCAGACGTGCCCCTCCGTCTGTAAAACGAGATCAGCCTCATCTGATCGCACACTCCGAGTCTGAACAGACTTTCCTGCCCAAACGGGGCACCGATTTACAAGCGTCACCCACTCGCAGACCAAAGCTCACACGTTAGAAAGACAGCTGTCAGACAGAAAAAAGAAGGCCCAATAGCTCTCTAAAAGTTCCGACATGGTCCCAGGATGGGGAAAAACTCGATTTAAAGTACCAACAGGAAGCAAGCTTTTCCCACCCCAGACAGGCCGGTATGTAATTCGGCGACTTTTTGCTTTCTTAAGGCCACCAGATGACCTTAACTCATCGCCTGGGAGAAAATACAAGCGATTCCCAGTGCCAAACATCCCTGACAGCAGAACCTGCCGTTACCAGAAGACCCCAGGGTGGCCGCGGGTTCTACATGCCCCGGTCCCTTTACTCGACTTTATAAACCACAGACGAGGCCCAGGCAGAGAGAGACCGGCTTTGCTCTTGTGCCCGCGGGGGAGAAGCACCGAGAAGTTTAAAAGCCGAGTGCCTGCTGAAACCAACGAGCGATGCGCTTCCTCTAAAGCGCTCAAACTCCACACGCGCTCGCAGCGAACCGCGCTCGGTCCTGAGAGCACTGCGTTACTGCGACGGGCGCTGTGCTCCGACCACGCGGGGAGGCTGCCTGTGCGCCTGCGGAGCCAGGGCTAAAGCCTCCCCAGCCCGTTCAGTCCGCTCCGCAGGCGTTTTCCAGGCACCGCGGTCCTTGCGGCTGAATCTCCCAGAAAGGAGCTGTGGGCGCCTCGCTTCAGAGCGGCTGTCCCAACAAACTTCACGGGCCACACACCTGCTCTCCGCGCGCAGGGCCGCTGTTCCCGGGCAGAGGTGAAGCCCCCACCCCCCAGCACGGGCAGCCCCCCGCCCCGACCTCTCCGGGGCTGAGCGGACGCAGCAGCCCCGCGCCCGCACCTGCTGGAAGGCCTTGAGCCGCTTCTTGAAGCGCGAGGGCAGCACGAAGTCGCAGCCGCGGGCCAGCGAGGCCAGCTCCTGCCGCAGGTCGGGGTCCTGGCGCAGGGAGAGGTCACGGAGCCGCATGTCGGCTCGCGTGGGCCGCCGCGGCCCGGGCCGGGTGCGCTCGCGGGGCTGCGGCTGGCCGGGGCCGGCGGGGTCGGGGCGGTCCAGGCGGCCGGGCTCAGCGCGCTCCATGCGTCGCCGGCCGGCGCTCTGGGGGCCGGACCCCGGGCGCGCGCATTCCTCCGGCGGGGCGGGCGCGCACAGCGCGGGCAGGGGAGGCGCGGCTAGCAGGCGGCGGGCGGCCCCTCCCCGGGCCCCGCTGCGCTCCGCGGGGCAGGCCAGAGGCAGGGCGCCCGCCCCGGGCCGGACCGAGCGTTGGACGAAGCGCAGGACGCCCGCCCCGGGCCAGCCCGCTGCGCGTGGAGGGAGGCGGCCGCCCCCCGTCCCCCACCCCCGACCCTTGCTCTGCTCAGCCCGCAGACAGGCCGCCGAGGCCCGCCGCCCGCGGGCTCCCCGGGAGGGACCCGGCCTTCTTTCCGGACGCCGTCAGCCAGCCCAGGGCTAAGCTGGAACCTACGACAGAGCAAGCGGCCCAGACGCGCGGGCCCACAGCCCGCCTGCGGCCCAAGAGCTGTTCCCTGGGAAACTGGCGGCAAAAGAAGGGCTTTGGAGGTCACCACCCACGCGCACTTAGGAGTGTAGGGGAAAAAAAAACAAAACAGTGAAAGTGTTTGTTGCTCAGTCCTGTCTGAGCGGCCCCATGGACTGTAGCCCGCCAGGCTCCTCGATCCGTGGGATTCTCCAGGCAAGAATACCGGGGTGAGCGGCCAATTCGTTCTCCGAGGACATCTTCCCCATCCAGGGATCAAACCCAGGCCTCCTACACTGGCGGCGCGTTCTCTACCGTCTGAACCACCAGTTGGGAAGATGTTCACTCAACCTGTACACTATCTCCTGTGAAAACTCGGGGTGCGGGTGCAAGCGAGGGTTCTACCGCATTCCGGTGTGTACACAGGTGCACAGCGTGATGAGAACCAGAACACGGGGAGGAACAGAATCCGACTCAGACCGTCATGTACTGGGAACCCTGAAAAGGGAACCCGGGCCCTGACGTGGGGGTGGACTCCCCGCAGAGCCAGGCCCGCTCTGGGCGGGTCTCCCCGCCCGCGCCCCCCGGACACGGACACACATGCAGTCTACCCCTGGCCTGAGGGTCCCACCCCTGACATCGCAGGACCCCAGGGACGCATGTCCCTTCACCCTTCCCTGCCCCGGGACAGAGCTGTCTGGGGAAATGGCCTTGGGGGTCAGGAGCCTCTTCACTCACCCACCCTCTTCCTGTCTCTCTAACGGACTTCGGGTTTGGGGCTCGTTTTTTTCCAGCCGTGTTTGTCTCACAGAAACAGAGGGCAGAAGTCCAGAACTGCCTGCAGGGCCCAGGTTCCCCTGTCAGGAACAGCCTGAGCGGGGCACTGCGTCTGTTAGAAATAGGAGCCCACATCACTGCGGTGAGGAACCCATGCAGATAAAGCTGCCCTGAAGACGCGCAGTCTCCCCAGGGTGCGTCTGGACCTGCACACCCTGAGGGTCCGTTCGGTCCTGCACACCCTGAGGGTCCGTTCAAGACAAAGGCACAGCGCTGTGTTGCCACCACTGCGGTGTCACTCAGCAGGCTTGCTGCCCTGGGGGCTGTACGTTTTTTAAGATTTTAAAATAGTATTTTTTATGTGGCCCACTTTTTAAAGTTTTCAATGAATTTGTTACAACATTCCTTCTGCTTCGTGTTTTCAGTTTTTGGCCCCGGGGCATGTGGGACCTTAGCTTGTAGATCAGCAATCGAACCCGCAGATCAGCAATCGAACCTGTACTCGCTGCCTTGGAGACGAAGGTGTCAGCACGGGACAGCCAGGGAGGTCCCTCCCCCAGCCCCTGCCCTGGAGTCCGTGGGCTCAGCCGGTTCACGCCCCCTCCCCAGCACCATCCATCCACCCTGTATCCGTGCTCCGCCCGTCCTGAGTGCCCCCAGCGGGAATCACAGGGATGCAGCCTCTTCCGGCTGCAGCGTCACCTGCCCCAAACTCCTGCTCAGGACCCCTGTCGTGTGCCTGTCCTCTGCCTCTGCCCCTCTCTCGGCCCTGCTCCGTCCTCCTGTTCCCAGAACATCCTCAGGGGCTCGGGGCTCGGCGGCCGACCCCCACATCCCCCATTCTGCAGACACGGGGACAGTCTGGGGCAGAGTGTGTACCACTCAGTGGCCACGGCGCCATCACATGTGGTGTGAGGTCACGGTGCCCGAGGCCTGCCCTGTCAGACCCGCTCACAACACGCAGGAAGGCCCCCAACAGCATGCTGGGGGGGCCCGTGCTCGGGACAGACTTCTCATTTCAGGATGTCAGCAGGGGCACCGGGGGCTCGGAGACTGCCGATGCAGGCACGGCCCTGCCAGTCTGCCTTGGGGGCCAAAAACCAAAACATAAAACAGAAGGAATATTGTGACAAACTCATTAAAACTTTAAAAGGCGGTCCACATCAAGATAAAAAAAAAAAGCTTAAAAATATAGTGTCAGGAACATGGTCACTTATTACAGTCATGTCTTTGTACAGTGAGGAATCACAGACTTGTTGAAATGTACAGAAATATCAAATCACTGTGTTCTGTGCTAGGCTTCCCAGATGGTTCAGTGGCAAAGAATCCACCTGCCAATGTAGGAAACTCAGGTTCGATCCCTGGGTTGGGAAGATCCCCTGGAAAAGGAAATGGCACCCTACTCCAGTATTCTTGCCTGGAGAATCCAACGGACAGGAGCCTGGCGGGCTACAGTCCATGGGGTCACAGAGAGTCAGACACGACTGAAGCAACTTAGCACGCATGTGAAGCTGGTGGAAGAGATGCAACCTACGACAAGTCACTTGCTACAGAGACGGCTGGCAAATCCCATGGTGAGAAATAGAGCAGTCGTGCCCAGAACACAGAGCCTGCCAACTGAACGAGAAAAAGCAACCAACCCACGTGTAAACCAGAAGCGCATCCGAAAACACACCCCAGCAGAGAAGATGCTTGAGGACAAGAAGGTCACCTGGGAAATGGTGACGAAGCCCCAGAGGTGCCGCCAGAGAGCCGTGTTATGGACACGGGCCGGTCAGGTGCCCGCCAGGGATGGGTCGCTGGAACCCTGGGCTGCTTTCGGGCAGGGAACACCCACGGTGCAGACCCTCTGGAACACCACTTGACGGGGTCTTGAAAAGAGAAATGGGTCTGTGACAACCTAGAGGGGTGGAATGGGGAGGGAGGTGGAAGGGAGGTTCAAGAGGGAGGGGACACGTGTATGCCTATGGCTGATTCACGGTGATGTACGGCAGAAACCAACACAATATTGTAAAGCAATTGTCCTCCAATTAAAAATAAACAAATTTTCAAAGCAGTCAGAGATGCTGCTGAGCCTTAAAACGCAGCCGTTACTCCACAGGCGTCTCCTGGGACCGCAGTGGCCTCCCAGGTGGCTCAGGGTAAAGAACCCGCCTGCTAAGGCGGGAGACCTGGGTTCGATCCCTGGGTCAGGAAGATGCCCTGGAGGAGGAAACAGGAAAGCACTCCAGTATTCCTGCCTGGAATTCCATGCACAGAGGAGCCTGGAGGGCTGCAGTCCGTGGGGTCGCACAGAGTCGGACACGAGTAAGAGACTGACCCTTTGCTGAGATGAGAAGAGACGAGGTGCTCGTGAGGACTGAGCTTGGACGTCCTCGGCGCACGGATCCGAGAGCTGGGGGCCAGAGCCAGGGCCAGGGTCCACCTGACACAGCACGAGGCCCCACGGTCCGGGAGCAGCGCTCAGCGAGGACCCGGGAGGAGGGCCGGGCGCTTGACCATGCGGAGCGTCCTGGGAGAGCTGGCGGGTGCTTGGACCCCTGCAGCTGTAGAAGAGACCTCAGATGGTGTGCCCTGGCCCAGAGCCCTGGATGCCTCGGGGCCCAGGGTAATACGAGACGAGTTGTGTGAACAGCTTTCCTAGTCCTGTGAAAGCTGACGGGAAAGCGCCTCATCTTCCTAAACTAAGCCAGCTCCTCTCCACCAGCAGGGACGCCGTGGAAGTGCCCTGCACGGCCCTGGCGTGCTCTGCCCGTGCCCCGACTGGGAGGACTCGGGCCACCTGACGCTATCGACCAGGGCACCGCTTCAAAGCTCGCCACAGTGCACACACAGGAACGGGGATCCCAGCCACAGGGTGGGGGTGCAGACGGCCCAGGTCTCGGTCAGACAGGGCCTCCGCCCAGGGGAGCACTGGGGCCCGGCAGCCGCAGGGAACCCCTCAGCCACAGGCACCCCCACATCTAGGGAGCAGCAGCGGCCACCACCTCCTGATGGACACCAGCCGCTGCCACATCCTCGAGCAGACTCTGAAAGCCTTCTTCAGAGATCCCACACACGAGACCCGGCATCACCCTCCTAGGGGGCCCCATGCCCCCGTTCCACACAGGGACCCCGCTTCCCCTCTTCAGAGACCCCACACCAAGCTCCTAGGGGACCCCGTGCCCCCATCCTCTTCACGGGGACCCCACTTCCCCTCTTCTCTTCAGAGACCCCACACCAAGCTCCTAGGGAACCCCGTGTGCCTCCTCCTCCTCACAGGACTCTGCACCCCTCCTCCTCACGGGGACCCTGCTTCCCCTCTTCTCTTCAGAGACCCCACACCTAGCTCCTAGGGGACCCCGTGCGCCTCCTCCTCCTCACGGGACTCTGCACCCCTCCTCCTCCTCACGGGGACCCTGCATCCCCTCTTCTCTTCAGAGACCCCACACCAAGCTCCTAGGGGACCCCGTGCGCCTCCTCCTCCTCACAGGACTCTGCATCCCTCCTCCTCACGGGGACCCTGCATGCCCTGTTCTCATGAGACCCTGCATCACCCTATGGGACCCTGTGCCCCTCCTCCGTCTCATGGGGACCCCGCACCTTCCCCCAGGGCAGAAGGCAGTCCCAGGAGGTGAGGAAGCTTAATCTGGACTGAACGTGGACTGAACATGGACTGGACCTGGACTGAACCAGAGCCCTAAACCAGGGCTAAACCATGACCCTACACCAGGACTAAACCAGTACTGAGTCAGGTCAAGTCAAATCACCAGGTAACTAGACACCCCATATCTACAAACAGAAGCAAAGCACTAAATGTCTAAACAAGTAGATAACAAATTTCACCAAGGGGCAAAGCACTGGAACGCATGCACCGTCGCTGACGGAAAATGATGAGATGCAAGAAGACAGAAAGATATCCGGAGCCGTGGGCTGGGAAACTGGACATTTTTAAGGTATTAGTGGTGCCAGATTGATCTAAAGACTCAACGCAGCCCCAGTCAAAACTCCAACAGGCTTTCCTGTGGAGGCTGACAAGCTGATTCTCAGGGTTACACGCAGATGAGAACATTAGGACAGCCTGAGGTCAGAGAACATCTGAGAATCTCAGACCGTTTTAAAAGAACTGGGTTGGCCGTACACCACTTGCTTTCCACAGGTTCACCCCCAAAGAGCTGCAGAGTGAGACTTCAAACACAGATCACGGGATCAGAGATCGGGAAACAGACCCATATGCACAAGGCTGACTGATTTTCAACAATGTGACTCACAGTGCAGCTCTGCAAGAAAAGAGAGACTTCAAAGACGGCTGGTTACCTGGATATCTTACACCACACACAGAAACTGAAGAGAAATGGATCAGAACTCTAAACGCAAAAGGGAAAACCAGGAATGTTTTAGGAGGAAAACAAAAGGCAACCATGACAGCCTGGGAGACTCACACGTTTCATAGATTGGATGCAATACATAAGAACCATGAAAGAATGAAATTGATATAATTTTTAAAAAAACAGCTTTTTGTGTTCAAAAGACATGTTAAACCAACAACAAAATGGGACAAAGACTGAAGAGAAATATGTGAAAATATAAGTCTCACAAAAGAGCTGCATGCAGATTCTACACAGAGCCCTTATGTTGCTGTTGACTGGCTCAGTCGTGTCCGACTCTTTGTGACCCCATGGACTGCAGCCCACCAGACTCCTCTGTCCATGGGATTCTCCAGGCAGGAATACTGGAGTGGGTTGCCGTGCCCTCCTCCAGAGGATCTTCCCAACTCGGGGATCGAACCTGTGTCTCCTGCATCGGCAGGTGGATTCTTTACCACTGAGCCACCAGGAAAGCTCCACATGAGGTTTCTTCACTTCCTACTAGCTCTTAGAGAACACAAACTCAGAACTTTTCTTATAGCATTATATGTAGGAACATTTTCCTAACACTAATTATCCATTTCTTGGGGTCAAAGAAGTCTTATCATTTTATCCCAATGACAACAGTCCTTTTTGGGTTACTGGCCTCTCAAAATTCAACTGAAGCCAAAAACTCCACATTCACCGAGACATGTTTAAAGCCACCTTCAGGCCCCAGACAAGGTCCATCAACAGTTCTTTTTGGCCGCAGCAGAATGTTGGCTGTTAGCTCCCTGACCACGGGTGGAGCCTGTGCCCTCTGCACTGGCAGTGTGGAGCCAACCACTGGACCACCAGGCAGGTCCCTGTCATTCCTTTTTGAAACCTCTTGGGACAGTTAGGAGAGAGTCATTCTGCTTTCCCTCAAAACCGGGTCCTCAGGGGACTTCCTTGGTAGCCCAGTGGCTAAGACTCTGGGCCCCCAAATCAGGGGGCCTGGGTTCGATCACCGGTCAGGGAACTAGATTTCACAGGCCACAAGTAAGACCCTGGTGCAGTCAAATAAATAAATAAAAATAAGCAAATATTTAAAACAAAAAACCAATATCCGGGTCCTCATGGTGACTTACTCTATCTGGTCATGGAAACTGCAGACCAGAGAAGAGGTCTTCAGTCTTACCCGCCCCCGTCAGCACTTCTTTCATTCAACAGACGCCCCCCCACCCCCCGACTATTCCAGCCCCACCGCCGAGCCCCGTCGCATCCTTCCAGGCAGAAGCTGGTGTCTCCACGGCCCCAGGCAGCACAGTGCATGAACCTGTTCTTGGGGAAACACCACTCTGGCCTGAGGATTCACGCCCACACTCTGTGGCTTTCTGCCTGCCATGCATAAATGAGGTCTTTCTCAGGCGTCAAAGCCGCCCCCCTCAAGTTTTCTGTAAACAGTTCCAGTTCCAGGGGGACTCACACAATTTATGGGGTCACGAAACACAGGAATTCATCTTCCAGTGATGTCTGTTGGGCTGTGTCACAAAACACACCTAGTGACAACGTGGACGGCTCACCACGGGAGGTTCCGGGGATCCCAGTAAGAGTACCAGGCAGTTGGCGGGAGGACGGGGGACTGTCACTACTGCAGGCAGCTCTCCAAGCCCTGGCTCTCCTCACACAGCCACCTCCTCATTTTAGCGGGGGGGGGGTGGGGGGGGGGGGTGGGGCGGGGGGGGAGGCTGAGGCAAGACGTCAAGAGCAGGGGTCCCCAACACCTGAGCCGTGGACTGGTACCAGTCTGCAGCCAAGCTGCACAGCAGGAGGTGAGCAACACAGCTTCCTGTCTATTTACAGCCACCCTCAGTGCATCTGGGCTTCCCAGGCAGCGCTAACGGTAAAGAACCCGCCTGCTAATGCAGGAGAGGAAGGAGACTAGGGTTCAATCCCTGGATCAGGAAGCTCCCCTGCAGAAGGGCATGGTAACCCACTCCAGTATTCTTACCTGGAAAATCCCATGGACAGAGTCTGGCGGGCTACAGTCCCCCGGGTCTTGAAGAGTGCGACACGACTAAACACCAAAACGACAACAAGGGGAGCGATATGCACCCACCACTCTTTTTCTTCTTCTTTTGATTCCCCCTATGTGTTTTCCATAAACACCTGGAGACGCTTTATTATATTTAACCAGCACAGAAGCACTTTACTTGTATAGGCACTGCTGTCCAACTGTCCTTATTGTAGAAAAACTGTTAGTCCCTCAGTTATGTCAGATTCTCTGTGACCCCTTGGACTGTAGCCTACCAGGCTCCTCTGTCCATGCGATTCTCCAGACAAAAATACTGGAATGGGTAACAATTTCCTTTTCCAGGGATCTTCCCCACCCAGGGAATGAACCTAGGTCTCCTGCACTGTGGGCAGATCTTTACCATCTGAGCCACCAGGGAAGCCCTGTTGTCAAAACTCAGGGACAAAAGCAGACGAATCTGGGATAAAATGTAAACGTTCACAAACTAAGCAGAGCAGGAAAAAAAGCAGCCATGCATGCATAACTAAAACCAACTGTAAACAAACTCCAAAAACATGATCAATGTGGAAGATGTCGAAGACAGTACTTTTCAGTGGGCAGGACTTTTTGGGGGGCGAAGGGAGGAGATGAGATGGTTGGATGGCATCACCGACTGGATGGACATGAGTTTGAGCAAGCTCCCGGAGTTGGTGATGGACAGGGAAACCTGGCGTGCAGAAGTCCATGGGGTTGCAAAGAGTCGGTCACGACTGGGCGACTGAACTGGTCACTGGTCACTGAAGGAGACAGCCTACACACTCAAGCGGTTAGCACGCTTGACATTCCTCCACCTGCCTCGGCCACCCCCAGCCATATGTCGGTGGGAACCCCCCAGTTACCTTCGCAGGCGTCAGCAGAAGCAAGAGGAACTTACTACTCTCGTCCCTCCGGATCGTCGAGGCCCTCGAACCGGCGGCCCACTCCTGGCACTGGAAGCGGCTCCCACTGGAAGCGCGGTGGACGCTGGGGTCGGGCTGGGCGCCCCGGGACCTTCGCACTCGCGCGGCCTCCAGGCGGGGTCGGGGGCAGCGGCTGCGAGCCGGGGCCCCGGCTGCTCCGCGTCTCCCGCACCCCTCTCGGCCCTCGCGGGCATCTGGATCCTCCGCAAGCAGTCCCGGAGCATCGCCTGCGTGCTGGACTCGCTGAGCCAGCACAGGAAGAGCTCGTCCACCTTCATCTTCAGGACCGGCTGCAGGACCTTGCCGGGCGGCATCTCCGGGGCTCGGGCCCTCCTTCCCGAGGGACGCCCCCACCCCTCTTTCCTCGCGCACAGGTGCCTGAAGCCGGGACCCACGTCCGGCCTGAATGGACCACACACGGGGCCGGCGACCAGCCCCTGAGGGCACGAGCCAGTGGGGGTCAAGGGCCCCGGGGCAAAAGACGGGAACCTGGCCGGGGGGCTCCTGGGGTTTGGTGAGGAGGCAGCGACCTGGCGGGGGGGCCGGGCCCGGGGTTCGGGAAAGAGGAGGCCCGGCCCGGTGGGGGTCGCGGGCCTGGGGTCCTGGGGTCCGGGGTGAGGCGGCGCCCGGCCCGGAGGGGGTCCCGGGGTCTGATGAGGAGACAGCCTGGCCCGGCGAGTGTCGCGAGCCCAAGGTTCGGGGAAGAGGAGGTCCGGCCCGGTGGGGGTCCTGGGGTCTGGTGAGGAGGCAGGGACCCGGCGGGGACCGCGAGCCCCGGGTTCGGGGAGGAACTGGTCCGGCCCGGTGGGTTTCGCAGGCCCGGGGTTCAGGAGGTCAGGGGTGAGGCGGCGCCCGGCCCGGTGAGGGTCGAGGGCCTAGGGTTCGCGGAATACGACGCCCGGCCTGGTGGGGGTCGCGGACCCGGAGTTCAGGAGGTCAGGGGTGAGGCGAAGCCCCGCCGCGGGGTGCTGCGCGGACTCGAGGTCCCGGCTGAGGCGGACGGTCCGACCGCGGGGGAACCCGCCCAACTCAGGGCAGCTTCAAAACGGGCGCGCCGGGACGAGCGCCCAAAGAAGGTCTCCTCAGCCGTGCGTCAACGCGACGCGTGGCGTCATCACACGGCGCCGCCCGTCAACGCCCCGAGGCAGTGCGGGGCGCCTTGGTGAGCCGGACGCTGTGCAGGGCGCGTGGGCGCACCGGAGGGCACTCAGGAGCTGGACTGTGGACGGGGGCGAGGGGTGGCGGGCACCGGACTCGAGGCCTTTTACTTCTTAGGCTTTTGGTGGGTGTGGCCCCGCGCCAGCTAGACGCCCTGGCTTCCCCCAACCGCTCGCAGAACTGCGCGCATGCGCGGTGAGAGCTCGTCGGGAGGGGCACGCGCGGGTAGTTGGGTGGCGGGGTGGGGGGGGGGGTGGTCGAGCAGGCGCAGTGCGTGTCTGTAGTGGCGGCGTTCGGGAGGCCTGTCGGTCGAGCATGCGCAGTGCGTGCCCGCTGGGAGCGACCCGGAGGCAGGGCGGTGTGCCTGGAGGCGAAGGGCTACAGGGGGAGCATGCTCTGCGTGCCCGCCGAGCGCGGGAGCGGGCACGCGCGCCGCGGGAGCGAGCGCAAGGCGGGGTCGGAGGCCAGTGCAATTTCTTTTAGATAAACGGGCCCCTTCGAACCGCAAGGGTCGCGATTACGTTAAGTGTGTTAAATCTTAATGATGCATTGGAGGCGTGTAACTGCTTTCAAGCTGGCCTTTCAGGGGTGGTTTACTTCTGAGCCATCGGCTAAATAACTCTTGTTAAATTGTGATTTTGTTTGTAATGATCGCATACTTTGTGTTTGTCTACTGAAAAAAATAATTCTTTTTCTTTTGTCACTCAGTCGTGTCCGACTCTTTGCGACCCCATGGACTGTAGCCTACCAAGCTCCTCTGTCCATGGGATTTTCCAGGCAATAGTACTGGAGTGGATTGCCATTTTCTTCTCCAACGGATCTTCCCGACCCAGGGATCAAAAAAATAATAATAATAATACACCATCTCAAAGCTGAGAATTGTGTTTTAATTTGAGGACTTGCTGAAGACTTAAGCTCAGGAGGTATCCTCTCAGATCTTTCTGAGGGACTTTTCAGAAGACATAAAGGAAGGGCCGTGATATATAGGGTTTTTTGCAACAAAAAAGATTAGAACATCAAAAGATGACAGTAATTTAAAGAAAACCAGACATTACAAGTTAATGAATTTAGCGCTTTTCTATGTGTGGGAAAATCTAAAAGTCTGAGTTCTATCCCTGGGTCGGGAAGATTGCCTGGAGGAGGAAATGGCAACCCACTCCAGAATTCTTGCCTGGAGAATTCCATGGACAGAGGAGGCTGGAGGGCTACGGTCCATGGGGTCATAAAGACTCAGACACGACTGAGGAAATACCATTCCATTGCATTCTGTAGGAATTAATGACAGGATGAGCCTGTGTGTCCTGAGAAAGGGAAAATATTTATATCCAAGTTGATGCTGTTGTAGACCCACAGCCCTCGTCCTTGACGAAGCCCACCTTGGGCTCTCAGTGTTCCCCCCCGTGGCTGGAACCTCACACTTGCTGGGGACGCTGTTTATAATATGTGAGACACAACAGAACGCACTGTCCGGTGTACAGAATTCTGTTTTTCTTCATCCTAAAACCCTCAGGGTGCACCGTTGGGGTGTCTGCAGCGGCCAAGGGCTTGGCGGCCTCGACATCCTTTGGTTACCGATACGGCAGACGATGTTCTGTTCACATTGTGTGGCCGATACCGCAGACGGTGTTCTGTCCACATTGTGTGGCTAAAGATAAAAACGGGAGTATCCTGGGTCACGAGAGGGCCACCACACGGGAATCCTGTGCAGTTGGGAAGCTGATGCTTGTGTGTGCACGTTGTCAGTTCTGTGAAAGTGTTAGTCACTCAGTCATCTCTGACTCTTTGCAATTCCATGAACTTTAGTCCCCCAGGCTCCTCTGTCCATGGGATTCTCCAGGCAAGAATACTGGAGTGGGTTGCCATTCCTTCTTCAGGGGATCTTCCTGACCCAGGGATCGAACCCGGGTCTCCTGCCTTACAGGCAGATTCTTTACCATCTGAGCCACCAGGGAAGCCCATGTCAGTTCTGGAGGGAAGCAAATATTAATACGTGTTTCTGTTTGCATTTATCACACATAGACATCTTCTCAGAGCACAAACAGGCTTTTCACTCTGGGTCTGTAAATGAGCTGCCACTCATCCGTGTGGTTTGGTGTGGGGGGGGGGGGTTTGGGGGGGGATGGGATTTTTCAGTCCCTGCACAAGACGGCTTTATACCCTGGGGTCTGCAAGGCCTGTGCGTCTGCCAGCAGAACATTAACAAACTCCAGGAGGGAAACAGAACCTCCTTCAGTCTGTGCAGTGGGGCGGGAGCCTGCCCCAGGGGACAGAGAGGTGCTGTGAGCTGGAGGCTGCTGGGGTCTGGGATGGGCACAGCCACAGCTAAGCGGGGGCAGGACCCTGCTGATAATAGAAGTGTAAGCTCTGCTGGCTGCATCTGCCTCCCAGGGGTGGCCAGCGGTCTCAGGGCAGAGGGTGGGGGTGAAGAGAAAGATTCTAGAAGCCAAGGACAAATTGGCACTTGCCATCTCATCTGAAAAAGCAGAGACATCACTTTGCCGACAAAGGTCCATCTAGTCAAAGCTATGGTTTTCCCAGTAGTCTAGTACGGATGTGAGACTTGGACCGTAAAGAAGGCTGAGCTCTGAAGAACTGATGCTTTTGAACCATGATGTTGGAGAAGACTCTTGAGTGTCCTTTGGACTACAAGGAGATCAAACCAGTCAATCCCAAAGGAAATCAGTCCTGAATATTCATTGGAAGTAGTGACTAATGCTGAAGCTGAAACTCAGATACTTTGGCCACCTGTTGTGTGAAAACACGCTGATGCTGGGAAAGATTGAAGGCAGGAGAAGGGGATGGCAGATGATGAGATGGTTGGATGGCATCACTGACTCAATGGATATAAGTTTGAACAATCCCTGGGAGATTGTGAAGCACAGGGAACCCTGGCGTTCTGCAGTTCATGGGGTGAAAAAGAGTTGGACACGACTTTAGTGACTGAACAACAGCAACTGGCAGTAAGGACTTGGTGCCTTCACCCCTGTGGTTTCAGTCCCCAGTTGGGGCACTAAGATTCCACAAGCAGTATGGTGTGGAAATTAAAAAAATTAAAAAAACTAATCTTTTTTGGTTAGTGTGCATTTTGATAAGCATCCAAAGAATAAGAATGTTGAATGAAATAGAAAAAATGACATGAACTCACCCCTGTTCCAGCCAAATTTTAGCATAAAATTTGAAAAATCCCAAATTTTAGCATAAAATTAAAAATAAAAAACAATTTCTAAAATAAAATTTGAAAATTGCAAAATTTTAGTATAAGATAAAAATTCTAAAAAAAGATTGGGGAGCGTGCAAATAACCTGCCCTTTTATCCACATGAACGAGTTTTACAGAAGTTACGTGTGTTCCTGGTTTTGTAGTGTTTCTAATGAAACTGTCCTCACAGCCAATGATGGTCTCCATTCAGTATACCCATTGTAAGCGTGGACCCAGGACCCTGACCTATTAAGGGACTTTGACCCTGCCCTGTTCTGTTCTTTTTGTTTGTCCAGGGGCGGTCACGGTTGTGATCAGTTGTAACTTCTCACCCTCAGCTTACCGACTCTCTCGGTCCCTCGTCTTTTAATTTACTGACAGTTTGTTATGCTGGGACGTGGCATAACTAAATGGGCTAACATTGGGTCATCTGAGTGTGTGCTACATGCCCAAGAATGTGGATAAATAACACGGTCCATGATCTCGGAGATCTGGTAGTGTAATGGCATGGGAGAGGGGAATCATTTTAGATACTTCAGCGTTCAATTACATGGTATGATGCAGAAAGACGACAGAGAAACATAGGGAGAGAGGACAGGCTTGGGAATGGGGCAGTGCTGTTGAAGCAGAGTCTTTAAGGATGACTAATAGCCTTAAGGGGTTTCCCGCGAGGTGCTGGTGGTCAGGAATCCGCCTGCCAGTGCAGCAGACATGAGACCCGGGTTCCATCCCTGGGGCGGGAAGATCCCCTGGAGCGGGGCATGGCAACCCGCTCCAGTATTCTTGCCTAGAGAATCCCATGGACACAGGAGCCTGGTGGGCTACAGTCCGTGGAGTCGCAGAGTCAGACACGACTGAGTGAGCAGGCACTCCAGAGGACAGGAAGAGGACAGGCCTGCAGGCAGCGGCCTCAGACGGCGCCGGGCTCCTTCCATCACTGCTCACCTGGGTCACACGTCGAAGGGGACCCCAGACAGATGCCCCTCTGTGCTGGTTCCCCCACCCTCACTGCCACCTGTTTGTCAACAAAAAGTCCGTCAGTAAATGCTCTTGTTAGGGTTTCATGTGTGCTCTGAATTACCTCCCTGACAAGCCCCGCCGGTTCACCCTCCCCTCCATGCCCCCAGCTCCATTTCAAGGTTTTTTGATGATACAGAAAAGACTTTGGTATTTGGATAATAAAATTTTCTGACTTGCCTTCCGCCACCTTCAACTCAATTTCCTGTCCCAAGAGACTGTCCGTCTCTGTCTGTGTGTGTGTGATAGAATCGAATCCAATTCCTTATTCATGGGGAAACAGCTGCGGTTTAATCTGAATATTCAGCACTGTGAACAGGTCAGGGTAATGGATGGAGTATGGAAATGTGTCCGGGGCAGGTAATGAAACTGCAGGACGCGTGGCTGGAGTGCAGGAAATAATGAAGTGGATTGCACGTCCCCACAAAGTGCGGAATTGCGCATTACAGCGCATGGCCCCGCGTCCTCCTGTCATCGGACCCATGAGAGCTCCGTCTTGGGGTGGGGAAAACGGTTGGTCACAGATTACAACTTGATATACAAGAGGGTGTGGAAATGCAGGGGCCGCCTGCCCCAGCATCCACGGACAAGACGGATGTCCCCGTGGGAAATGAGTGTGAGCTGTGGGTCACGTAAGCTCAGACAGTAAAGAGTCCGCCTGCAGTGCAGGAGGTCCAGGTTCCATCCCTGGGTGGGGACAGTCCCCTGGAGGAGGGGGGCTTACGCCCTGGAGGAGGGCGTAACAACCCACTCCAGTATTCTTGCCTGGAGAATCCCGTGGACACAGGAGCCTGGCAGGTACAGTCCATGGGGTCCCAGAGAGTTGGACGTGACTGAGCGAATTTCACTGTGGGTCGTGCAAGATATCGACGCATCTCCTAAGGACTCCAAGGGCCCTGGAGGAGACACAGAACTGCAGACACATTAGAGTGTGTGCATAGCTGCTCAGTCATGTATCCCACTATTTGCGAACCCATGGACTGCAGCCTGCCTGGCTCCTCTATCTGTGGGATTTCCCAGGCCAGAATACCGGAGTAGGTTGCCATTTCTTCCTGCAGGGGATCTTCCCAACCCAGGGATTGAACCAGTGTCTCCCACACTGCAGGTGGATTATTTACCATCTGAGCCACTTGGGAAGCCCCACTTTATACAGACAAGGGTGGACTTTCACAGGATGGACAGCCTGAACCATCAGACGCTGGCCCATCCCAACACGGGAGGCAGGACAGGGATTCCTGGGCACAGGAGAGTGTTGGGGTAGACAATTTGTGCTAAAAATGAAGAGATTAGCAGCCTGCGAGGGACCTGGGCTGTGCGCTATGGTTACCTGTCCTAGGAAAGCACACGCGTTGGGACTGTCTTATTTATGCTGCAAAAGCCGGTGTTTAGTGTGTTTCTTCCTTGGTCACCATGCCGGACACACTGCTGGGAGAGATTTGGGGTGCACAGAGGGGGGACTGGAGGGGCTTCGGGAGGGGACGTGCCTTCCTGGGAGGCGTTTAGAGCAGTAAGACTTAACTTTTCCCCAAAGTCTCGCTGAGACACGTGTGATGCCCACAGGGCCCCTGATACAAAAGGGGGTCAGCACCGTCCTTGTGCAGACCGATGGGGAAGCAAGGTCTTCAGAGAAGTCCAGGAACTGGGCTGGACCCACAGGGCCCAGGGGCCCAGACGCACTCAGTGGTGCCCTTTCCTCCCCTTCCTTCCTCATCAGCCTCTCAGAACCTCAGCACAGGGCCTTATGAAGAAGCAGGGTCTCTGCAGCTGTGATGGAGTGAAGGGTCTGAGATGAGGTCCTCCTGGATGGGGGTGGCCCTAAACCCAGGGACAGGGTCCTTATAAGACACAGAAGAGGAGAGACAGGGACACAGAGGAGAAGCCACGTGGAGACAGAGGCAGAGACGGGAGGGAGGCGGCCACCAGCCCAGGAATGGACGCCTGGAGCCCCCAGAAGCCGAAAGAGGCGGGAAGGACCCTCCCCTGGAGCCTCTGGACAGGGCTCAGCCCTGGGACCCCTTGAGCTCAGATGTCTGGTCTCCAGGGCTGGGGGAGGATGGATACCTTGCTGTTAAGGTGTCCACTTAGCAGGTGTCTGCTGGCCCCGGGGAGCCCACACAGTAGGGGACAGCGGGGATTGAACACAGCTCGTCAGCCTGGAGCCTGGCTGCGAGCAGACATCACAACGACTGTACTCAACAGCACACTCGGTGTCTCGTGACAGACGGTTCAGGCGAGTCTGCCCGGACACCGTGGTCCTTCTCTGGCCACCACCCCCAAGGCTGAGGAGGTGGCTGTCTGGGCTACCATGTCCCCCACCCACCAGGAGCCTTGGGGAGGGGACAGCTGGCAACAGGCTGGTGTTTGGCAGCACATAAGTTGCGCTATTTTAAGGGCTCGCGTGCGTGCCCCAGAGGTTACATCCCAGCACATTTCAGGAAGTGACAACCACAAGTGAACTGCAGCTGCCGCGCTGAGCGGCTGTGGCAGTGAGGCTCTCAGAGGACAGAGGCACCCCGGGCGCTGGGTGGGCTTTTGCCAGGAGCAGGGGGATGCGGAGCCCGCGTGGGTTCCGCTGACAATGTGGAGTTTGGTGTTGGGTGTGCGGGGCCATGCTCGGGAGGAGACTAGATAGTTCCGTGGTGTCGGCAAGTGTCTTCCTCCGTCTCCCCAAGGGCTGTCCTGGCAGCATGGGAAGCAAACTCTTCCTTGCAGGAGCTCAAAGAGCCAGTGGCGCCACTGATGGTCACACAGAGCGGACGCCGTCAGTGGGAACTGAAGACCAGCCCCTCCACTGCCTGTCCCATCACCATCGTCAGGGTGACCAGGGGTCAACACGGGTCTTGTTTTTGGCTGTCTCAACTTCTCTGCCGAACTGTCCTGCCACCAGGACTAGGGCAGAATTAGATCTGTGCGTCAGGAGAAGTGTTCGTTGCTTGGTCGTGTCCAACTCTTTGTGACCCCATGGATTACAGCCCACCAGGCTCCTCCGTCCATGGGATTCTCCAGACAAGAATGCTGGAGTAGGTTGCCATTCCCTTCTCCAAGGGATCTTCCTGACCCAGGGATGGAATCCACATTTCCTGCATTGCAGGTGGATTCTTTACTGTCTGAGCCAACAGGGAAGCCTGGGTTTCAGAGAGGAATTGGTTTACTCACTGGGGCTGTGTTTTTGACTCTCTGTAAACCCAAGCCAGACCACGTTGCCCAAATCAGTCAAATGCTTTCTATGCGGACGCACTGGCGTGGTGGATGTTGGAATCCTTGAAAACTAACTCACGTATTGAGCTTGAGTTTCCTTCCAGACACCAGATGAAAGGGAAATAGGTGGTAGACAGACAGACGATAGACAGATAAGCAGATAGATAGATCATAGACACACACATGCAGTGGGTGAATGTATAGACTAGAGATACACGGATAAATGATGCAGATAGATCATAGACACACACATGCAGTGGGTGGATATATAGACTAGAGATACACGGATAAATGATAGATTAGGTGGAAATGTAGGTGATACATAGATGATAGATTTACGACACATACATACATAGATGCTGTGTGCTCTGTCACTCAGCTGTGTCCAGTTTTATGTGACCCCATGGACTGTAGCTGACCAGACTCCTCTGTCCAGGGGATGCTCCAGGCAAGAATACTGAAGTGGGCTGCCCTTTCCTCCTCCAGAGGATCTTCCTGACCCAGGGATGGACCTCGAGTCTTTTGCATCTCCTGCATCGGCAGCTGGGTTCTTTACTGCTGAGCCATCTGGGAAGCCCTGATTAGCAATTAGGTTTTCTCATTAAAAACTAGAGTCCGCCCATCACAGGCAGGGGGTCTTCATCACTGCATTTGTTCAGCAGGCTGCACCCACCAGCCCTTGAAGGTCCCCCACCTGGAGGGTCTGAGTCCACAGGGAAGACTGTGTCCCACCCGTGCTCTCGAGGGGGAAGTGGAGCCCTGGCCCCTTGAACGTGATAACCGCCCCCAAGGAGGCCTCAACCAAGTGCCTTCTGTAGCTCCGAGCTGCTTGTCTGGCAAGGGCTGCAGGTCAGTAGCATATGCTTATGGTGCCAATGAGGGTGCAGTCAGGTGGACTGTGCTGTCAGAGTTCAGAGGACGGAGCCCCACGTGGACGCTGAGTGCCAGGAGAATGGCTGGGCTGGTCCTTCGGCTCATGAAAAAGAGTGCGCTGGAGGCCTTCCGGGGGCCTCCCAGGTGGCTGGAGTGGTCAAGAACCCACCTGTCAAGGCAGGAGATCTGAGAGACATGAGTTCAAGTCCTGGGTTGGGAAGATCCCCTGGAGGAGGGCATGGCAACCCACTCCAGTATTCTTGCCTGGAGAAGCCCATGGATGGAGGAGCCTGGTGGGCCACAGCCCATGGGGTCGCAGAGAGTCAGACACGACTGAGCTACTAAGCATAGCACAACTAGAGAAAGCCCATGCCCGGCGATGAAGACCCAGCACTGTCCGAAATGAATGAAGGCATTTTTAATAAGTATGGTAGACACACACAGGAAAAGACCACGATGCTTGGAAAGAGTCAGGGCAGGAGGAGAAGAGGGTGACACAGGACGAGATGACTGGATGGCACCACTGTGTCAATGCACGTGACTCTGAGTTAACACCGGGAGATGGTGATGGACAGGGAGGCCTGGCGCACTGCAGTCCACGGGATCGCCAAGAGTCGGACACGACCGAGCGACTGAAGAACAGGACAACCGCAAGCACTTCAGTTCATTTAAGGAAGTGTTGTGTATTTTTATAATTTCCCTCCAGCTGAATGCCATTCATTTCACGACGATGATGTTAACTTGAAGCAAGCTGGACACGACTTGACGACCGAGCAGCAAAAACAGACGCGCAGACACACGACGCCAGTGAGGGCCTGCGGAGGGCGGCCAGTGAGGGTCCAGGCGTGGACAGGGTGCCGTGCAGGGCTGTGTCCAGCGTCTCTACAGCGCGGGGGGCGGGGGGACCACATGTCGCCTGGCCCACGTCTCCCGGACGCCTTGCCCGTCTGAGTGGGAGAGTTTATTTCTGGCCGCAGGACAAGTGGACCAGATTCCGACGGTCTAAAAACATCCCCCGGGAGCGTGCAGGGGACATGTGTCCACACGCCTCCCTGCCCGACACCTGATATTGGGTGGCCTGGGCAGGGCTATTTCGGGACGGCAGCTGGAGGAAGGCTGGAGCCGGGCGGTTCTGCTGTTCGAGCGGCAGACGGCCGAGGGATTCCTAGCCTGGCTGACATGTTCACTCTCCAGGCTTCCTGCATTGAGCTGATGAAAGACGGGCTGACGTGTCCACATCCAGGGCTTGGGAGCCCCGAGGGGATGATAACCTCAAAAGGGTCCCCCTGGGACTTCCCTGGTGGCGCAGTGTCTAAGAACACGCCTGGCAATGCAGGGTGGTACTCCGGTTCCCTCCCTGGTCTGGGAAGATCCAACATGCCGTGGGCACAACCAAGCCCGAGTGCCACGACTACTGTGCTTGCATACCTGGGGCCCGCACTCCGCAACAGGAGACACCACCGCTCTCTCCCGCTGGACAAAGCTTGCTCGAAGCAGCAAACACCCAACACAGTCAAAAAATACAATTGTTGATCAGTTGTTCAGTCGTGTCCGACTCTTTGTGACCCAATGGACTGCAGGATGCCAGGCCTCCCTGTCCATCAGCAACTCCCGGAGTTTACTCAAACTCATGCCCATCAAGTTAGAGATGCCATCCAACCACCTCATCCTCTGCCGTCCCCTTCTCCTCCTGCCCTCAATCTTTCCCAGCATCAGGGTCTTTTCCAATGAGTTAGCTCTTCGCATCAGGTGGCCAAAGCATTGGAGTTTTAGCTTCAACATCAGTCCTTCCAATGAACACCCAGGATTGAGTTCCTTTAGGATGAACTGCTTGGATCTCCTTGCAGTCCAAGGGACTCTCAAGAGTCTTCTCCAACACCACAGTTCAAAAAGTATCAATTCTTCAGCACTCAGCTTTCTTTACAATCCAACTCTCACATCCATACATGACTACTGGAAAAACCATAGCCTTGACTAGACAGACCTTTGTTGGCAAAATAATGTCTCTGTTTTTAATATGCTGTGTAGGTTGGCCATAGCTTTTCTTCTGAGAAGCAAGCGTCTTTTAATTTCATGGCTGCAGTCACTGTCTGCAGTGATGGTGGAGCCCAAGAGAATAAAAAATAAAGTGATTAATTTTATAAAAAAGCAAGGTAAGCATCCTGTGGTCGGACCACTTGGCCCCAAGGCTCCCGGCTCAGTTATGGAATCCCTGTTACTGAAGTTCGTTTTTATTTTCCTCTGGATCAGAGACAGAGAAACTGCCCTGTATCAGAACCGTGGAGCCTCATCCCAGCAAGGACGCACAATTCCGATTTCTGACCCCTGCACTGACGTCAGAAACCCATTTCCCCTCCCCTTGCCCTTCAAGCAGAGCAAACGCTGATGGGTTTAAGTCCAGTCTGCCATAACCCTGAGGCGGCAGTTTAAAGAGGCAGGCAGGACCGCAGTGCAGAGCGCTGACCGATCCCCGGAGGGAAACGGGTCCTAGATCCTCGGCAGCTGCTTCATTGCTTCCTAAAAGGGTGAGGGCTTATTTAATACACAAAGAATTTTTCAATCAGCTACTATGATGGGATGCATCAACTCTGTTACTGATGACGGGCTTGCAGGGCCAGACTGGCACCCTTCCCTCAGATTTCTATGGGGAAATTGACCCTAAACTCTTACTTTGTGCTGTGTTTTTTTTTTTTTTCCTTTTTAGCACTTCACAGGCCTGCATATGGTAAGAACCACAAATTGCATAGCGTAATTGTTTTGTCTTCCAGAGACAAAAAAAAGCAGGGGGGGGTTGGCTTTTTGTTCAAGCAGGTAATAAACCTGGATAAAACATAACCGTTATTTTTTTAATGCATATGTATGGAATCTAGAGCTTCCCTGGTGGCTCAGTGGTAAAGAATCTACCTGCCAATGCAGGAGACACAGGAGACTTGGGTTCCATCCCTGGGCCAGAAAGATCTCCTGGAGGAGGAAATGGCAACCCATGCCAGTATTCTTGCCTGGAGAATCCCATGGACAGAGGAGCCTGGCGGGCTACAGTCCATGGGGTCGCACAGAGTCAGGCTTGGCTGAGAACACTCCCATGGGTATGGACTCTAGAAGGATGGTACTGAGGAGGCTGTTTGCAGAGCAGCACAGAGAACAGACTCACGGACAAGGGTGGGAACAAGAGGGAGAGGGGAGATGAATGGAGAGCAGCGTGGATGCACGTGCACCAGCATTTGTAAACAGACAGCAGTGGGAATTTGCTGTGTGACTCAGGGAACTCAAACTGGGGCTCTGTAACAACCTAGAGGGGTGGGAGGCAGATTCAAGAGGGAGGGGACATATTGCACCCATGGTTAATTCATGTTGATGTATGACAGAAATTAAACCAATATTGTAGTCATCAATCAACTAAAAATAAATATTAAAAACATATATATTGTTGTGTTAAAGTGAAAAAGTTCTACCAAAAAATAAGAAGGATGTCCCTGGGGACTCAGTGGCTAGCGTTCTGTGCTTCACTGCACCGGGCAGAGGTTTTGATCCCTGGTTAGGGAATTAAGATCCCACACGTTGCGTGGAACAGCCAAAAGAGGCAGAAAAAAAGAAGAAAAAACCCAAACGGTTCACTGACGTTTACGCATTCCCATGTACCTTTGATCTCCAATGACGAGGCTGTGTTTCTGTGATCTGTTTTCCAAAGGAACAAAAGACTACTTGTCTGTTGGTGCATCTGCTTTGATATCTATTTGAAATAAAACCTGAATTTGTGTTGGAGATCCAACAAGTCACTCCTAAAGGAAATCAGCCCTGAATATTCATTGGAAGGACTGATGCTAAGGCTGAAACTGCAATCCTTTGGCCACCTGATGCGAAGAACCGACTCATTGACAAAGACCCTGATGCTGGGAAAGACTGAAGGCGGGAGGAGAAGGGGGCAACAGAGGATGAGGTGGTCGGATGGCATCACCCACTCAATGGACGTGAGTTGGAGCAAGCTCCAGGAGACAGGGAAGGACAGGGAAGCCTATGTGCTGCAGTCCGTGGGGTCGCAGAGTGGGACATGACTGAGCGACTGAACAACAGCAGCGGCAGGTCTGTGTCGATGCCCATGGGGTTCCTCTGTGCACTGTGCTGTGTCCAGGGGTGAAGGATGCTCCCAAGGCTGGGTGCCCCGGGACCCTCAAGGACCCCACAGTTCCCTCATTCCTCTGGGCCGTGCCAGGCTGGGGACAGGGCCAGTTCAGGGTCCACTGAGCGGCCAGCGGCTCTTTCGCCTTGCGGTAGCCACTGCTCACGCCCTCCCCTTTCTGTAGTGTTTGTTTAAACTCAGACATTCAAAGTCTGTGCTTCCTTTAGCCACGACAGGTGGGCAGGAGGGTGACCACTTAGCTTTTATTTTTTTTCTAATTGAGTTGTTTCCCTTCAAATTCACGTAAGTATTCAGGATGATGGTAACTGTGGGTTTTTTGTAGACGCCGTTCGTCAGGTTGATGGAGAGCCCTCTGTTCTTTGTGTATTGATTTTTTATCATCAAAGGTGTTGGCCTTTTTTTCCAAATGCTTTTTCTGTGTAAATCACAATAATCATGTTTTTTTTTTCTTTATGCTATTCGTAAGGTGGGTGAAACAGATTGATCTTGTTTAAAAACAGGGCTTTACTGAGATATGAAAGCTTCCCTGATGGTTCAAGCAGTAACCTTGTCTCTCCACCTACAATGCAGGAGACATGGGTTTGATCCCTGGGTCAGGAAGATCCCATAAAGAAGGGAATGGCTACCTACTCCAGTGTTCTTGCCTGGGAAATCCCACGGACAGAGGAGCCTGGTGGTCTATAGTACATGGGGTCGCAGAGAGTTGGACACGCCTGAAGCCACTGAGCACACAGCAGGCTGAGATATAGCTCACATGAGACAATTTACCCATAGAAGGGCCTGATTCACTGGAGAACTCTGCTCAGTGTCACGTGGCAGCCTGCATGGGAGGGGGTTTGGGGGGAGAACGCATCCATGTATTTGAGTAGCTGAGTCCCTTCACACTCCACCTGAAACCACCACAGTGTTGTTATTTCACGATCAGATCAGATCAGATCAGTCGCTCAGTCGTGTCTGACTCCTCGCGACCCCATGAATCGCAGCACGCCAGGCCTCCCTGTCCATCACCAACTCCCGGGTTTGGGGGGAGAACGCATCCATGTATTTGAGTAGCTGAGTCCCTTCACGCTCCACCTGAAACTACCACAGCGTTGTTAATTCACTAACCAATACAAATACTAACCAATACTAACTAAACCAATACAAAATAGAAAGTTAACTAATCGAGCGTTCAGTTCATGGATGTTTTAACGTGTTCACCGCGGAACAGCCATCAGCTCGGTCACTGTCAGACCATGTTCATCAGCTTAGAACGAAAGTCCACGTCCCTTTGCCATGACCCTGAAGCCCTCCAAGCAGCTTCTGGCACCATGGATTCATTTTCTGTATCCATGGATTTTCATGTTTGGGACATTTCCTGTAAGTGGAATCCTTTTCCATAGACGGGTATCCCTCCGTGTCTGCTTCCCTCACTGAGAATTGTGTGTTCAAGGCCCATCCACGCCGTAGCCTGTGTCAGAGCTTCACTCCTTTTCATGGCCACATAATATTCCACCATGCTGACAGACCACATGCTGTTTATCCATCCATCCATCCACCTGTCATCTATCCATTCACCCATCCAACCACCCATCCATCCACACACTCATCCATCCACCCATCCATAAACCCTCCACCCATCCATCAATCCATCCTGCACCCCCTCATCCATCCGTGCACACTGTATCGCTTCTCAGATGCGCCTCTGAATAATGCCACTGTGGGCATGGTTGTGCAAGAATGTCCTTCAGACCTTCCTTCCAATTCTTCAGGGTAAACACCCAGAACGGAGGCTGCTGGGTCACATATGCAGTTCAGTTCAGTTCAGGCGCTCAGTCGTGTCCGACTCTTTGCGACCCCATGAATCGCAGCATGCCAGGCCTCCCTGTCCATCACCAACTCCCAGAATTCACTCAAACTCACATCCATCGAGTCGGTGATGCCATCCAGCCATCTCATCCTCTGTCGTCCCCTTTTCCTCCTGCCCCCAATCCCTCCCAGCATCAGAGTCTTTTCCAATGAGTCAAATCTTCACATGAGGTGGCCAAAGTATTGGAGTTTCAGCTTTAGCATCATTCCTTCCAAAGAACACCCAGAACGGAGGCTGCTGGGTCACATATTACATCTATGTAATTTTTTTTCCCCACAGCAGCTGCACAATTTTGCCACCGACATGGATAAACCTTCCCTGTAAAAAGTCCTGTTAACAACTGTGGTCCTGTGAGCTTCTCTTTCTGTTGTTGTCAAGTGCTTAGGGATGTTGGATATGCCGGGTTGAAAATATGGCCCCAACCTATACCTGTGCTGGGTTCTTGTTCAGTTGCTAAGGCATGTCTGACTCTGCGACCCTATGGACTGTAGCCCACCAGGCTTCTCTGTCTATCCTCCGTCCATGGGATTCTCCAGGCCAGAACACTGGAGTGGGTTGCCATTTCCTCCTCCAGGGGATCTTCCCAAGCCAGGGATCGAACCCGTGTCTACTGCATTGAGAGCGGATTCTCTACCACCGAGCCACTGGGGAAATCTCCCTCCTGTAGGGAATTAATGCCTTTAGGGGCTCACAGCGGGCTGCGGCTGGTGGCAGTTGGCGACACCTGGTGGACAAGACGGAAATGACCATCGCAGGCGAATCCTTCCAACCAGCCCGCTCTCCCAGCAGCTTCAAGGGTTCTCAGCCGGAACCCAGAAACCTGGCTGAGCACAGGCGCCCAGACTTCACCTGACCGCACAGATCTGCTGGTCTCCGTGACCGGACAGCTCTGCAAACCCTGTGAGCACGGCAGTTAACCCAGCTCATGGCCCGGGACGTGGCCACGCTCCGGAGGTGTGTCTGTCTCACCGGTCACCCAGACCTTCTTCCTGACGGCGGGCGTGGGGTAGCAGCTGCCACCATGGCCGGGGTTGTGGGGGGGACAGCTGGGCTTGACCTCTCCACCGGCGAGGTGGCTTCCTTCCGCCCTTCCTTCCGGGCAGGCTGGGTCTGTTTACAGGTCTCTGTGGGCGTCGCCACAGCCATTTCCCATCTTGTCCCCAGGAGGGTGACCCTTCCATCCTGACACCCACCCCTTCTCTCCCAGCAGACCTGCCCACTCTGGACCTGCTAGAAGAACGGCATTCCAGGGGCTCCGATGCGGCTTAAGAGGCTTGGTGACGGTCCTTGGGGTGAAAGCCAAGGCAGTATACAGTCCAGGAGGAGGGGGACAGACCGGCGGGGTCAGCAAGGTCGCACGGGCCTGGATCTACACGCGCATGTGCCTGGCACAGCATTTTAAAAAATTTATAACTTAATGTGTAGTTTATTTTGATTCTCTTTTTAAAACTGATGTACGCTTGATTTACAAGAGTATACTAGTTCCTTGGAAGAAAAGCTATGACCAATCTAGACAGCACATTAAAAAGCAGAGACATCACTTTACCAACAAGGGTCTGTCTACTCAGAGCTACAGTTTTTCCAGTAGTCACGTATGGATGTGAGAGTTGAACCATAGAGACAGCTGAGCTCAGAAGAATTGATGCTTTTGAACTGTGGTGTTGGACAAGACTCTTGACAGTCCCTCGGACAGCAAGGACATCAAACCTGTCACTCCTAGAGGAAGTCAGTCCTGAATGTTCATTGGAAGGACTGATGCTGAACATGAAACTCCAATCCTTTGGCCACCTGATGCAAAGAACCGACTCTTTGGAAAAGACCCTGATGCTGGGCAAGATTGAAAGCAGGAGAAGGGGATGACAGAGGATGAGATGGTTGGATGGCATCACCGACTCGATGGACATGAGTTTGAGTAAACTCCAGGAGTTGGTGATGGACAGGGAGGCCTGGCGTGCTGCAGTCCATGGGGTTGCAATGAGTCAGACATGACTGAGCGACTGAAGTGACTGCTTCCAGGTGTACAATGTAGGGGTTGACCACTTTTAAGCGGGGGCAGGGAAGACACCAACCTAACCCTCCCAGGCTGTGGGCTGTTGGGTCCAGACTTCTACCCACCTGTCAGTAATCTCTCTCAATAGTTCTGTCTTTTATCTCTCCATCTGCCCATCATCCACCCATCCACCCATCCATCCACCAGCCACCCATCTATCCATCCACCATCCATCATCCATCCATCCATTCATCCACCCATCTATCTATCCATCCATGTATCCACGCACCCATCAATCCATCATCCACCCATCCATCATCCACTCATCCATCCATGGACAACTTGGATGGTTTCCCCCACTTGGCTCTCACCCTCAAGGAGAGTTCTGAAGCTGCATTGGCTGGACCTGCCTCTGGCTCCAGCTGAGAACTGACCATCTTGGAGAGTGTGGGGCCAGAGAACCCAAAGCCTGGGCCCAGACCAGAGACCGTGGCGGCTCACACCGTGGGGTACGGGAGGCAAGACCCGGCTGGAGATGGAGCCCCAGGAACCTGCCAGCTGCCTGGAGGTGGGAGTGCAAAGGAGGACGAGCCCAGGGCTGGCCCAGCCAGCGGGGCCCTGGGGGTCTTCCATTTACCATCTGAGAAGGAGCCGGGAGCTCACTCATTCGTGTTGACTATTGTTTAGTCACTCAGTCCTGGCCGCTGTCTGTGACCCTATGGACTGTAGCCCCGCCAGGCTCCTCTGTCCATGGGATTCTCCAGGCAAGAACACTGGAGGGGGTTGCCATGCCCTCCTCCAGGGGATTTTCCCAGCCTGGGAATCGAACTTGCATCTCTTGCATTGCAGGCGGATTCTCTGCCACGGAGCCTCCAGGGAAGCCCCGAGCTCAGCATTAGCTGCCGCTGTCCCTGAGATGTGAACAGGCTTTGTTTGTGTGGAAAGAAGCGGAAAAGGCTTATGAAGAACACACAGGTTCAGGGTCTCTAGGTGTCCAGCCAGTGCGGTTGAAGTCGAGATGGAAAACGCAGCGGCCGGGAACAGCTGTGGCTGCCGGCTCACATCCCAGGCCAGCCCCGGGCCCCGCCCGGAATTCCAAAGTGCTTGCTTTCATGAGGCCAGGGCACATGCTGAAAGCCACTGGCTATTAATAGGGGCCAAGCAGTGAGCCGAGATACCCACCTGGTGAAAACCTCCCGCCCGGCGTTGCCAAGAGCCAGGACAGTAGCGGGAGGATGGGGCCAGAGTGACTGAGCCTGGACGTCCAGCAGGACTGAGAATCCCCGCTTTCCATGCCTCTGTGGGTGGCAGGGCACACTGCATTTTAAAAAATTGATTAATTTGTGTATATTTTGATTCTTTTTTATTGAAGTACGGTTGATTTGGGCTTCCCAGTTGGCACCAGAGGTAAAGAACCCGCCTGTTAGTGCAGGAAGACGTAAGAGATGCTTGTTCGATCCCTGGGTTGGGAAGATCCCCTGGAGGAGGGCATGGCAACCCACTCCAGTATTCTTGGGCTTCCCTGGTGGATCAGTTGGTGAAGAATCCACCTGCAATATGGGAGACCTGGGTTCGATCCCTGGGTTGGGAAGATCCCCTGGAGGAAGGATAGGCTATCGACTCCAGTATTCTTGCCTGGAGAATCCTATGGACAGAGGAGCCTGGTGGGCTACAGTCCATGGGGTCACAAAGAGTCGGACACGACTGAAGCAACTGGCCACGGCACATGGCACATGGTTGAGTTACAAGATTATACTGGGTTCAGGTGTACAACTAGGGATTCACCTTTTTACAGACTGTACCCCATGTATTGGAGAAGGGATAGGCTACTCACTCCAGTCTTCTTGGGCTTCCCTGGTATCTTAGTTGGTAAAGAATCCGCCTGCAATATGGGATACCTGGGTCCAGTCCCTGGGTTGGGAAGATTCCCTGGAGAAGGGGACAGCTACCGACTCCAGGACTCTGGCCTGGAGAATTCCCTGGACTGTGTAGTCCACAGGATCGCAAAGAGTTGGACACGACCGAGTGACTTCCACGTTTTCACCCCTCGTGTAAAACGCTGCCTCTATTCTCTGTGCTGTTCCGTCTACCTCTATTGCTGATTTGCTTTATACACAGTCGTTGTATCTGTTGGCCCCTGTTCCCTAAACTGACCCCTGTCCAGTCTCCTCTCCCCACTGGGAACCACCAGTGTGTCCCTTATATCCGTGAGTCTCCTGTTTTGTTGTATTTGTTTGTTGCCTCTCCTTCTGCTTTGCTATATTTGTTCCTTTCTTTAATTTTCTCAATTCCACACCTAAGTGGTAACGCACAGGAAGTGTCTGACTTATTTCACTTGGCGTCGCGGCCCATCCATGTGGTCACTCGCCTTTTAAAGGGACGCACAGCGGCTGAGCGCGGCCTCGTAAACCGCCGTGACCCCGCACACCGCACACCCTCCGGCCCCGAGCCTGGGGGGCGGCCGGCCAGCGCTGACCTCACCCTCGGGGATCGCGGAGCCCTCCGCGGGTCGGAGGAAATGACCCACACCCGGGGAAGCGGGGGCGGGTAACACAGCCTCCCTCGT
Source organism: Bos grunniens (assembly GCF_055505025.1). Taxonomy (NCBI): domain Eukaryota; kingdom Metazoa; phylum Chordata; class Mammalia; order Artiodactyla; family Bovidae; genus Bos; species Bos grunniens. The sequence goes on from NC_141194.1 coordinate 111,432, forward strand.
CCTCCGGGCCTGGCTCACTCGGAACATCCAGACACCCCTGGGCCGGGCACGGGGCAGGGGCCGAGCTTGACCCCGGAGCGGGCACCGCGGGCGCCCTGGGCCTGGCTCTCTTTCCAAGTGCATGTAAGGAAACAGGATCTCTGCATCTGAGACCTCGGGGCCGCGCCCCCGGCCCGCAGCTGTCGCGGGAGCTGTGTTTGTGCGGTTGCTGGGAGACACGGGCTAGAAATAGGTCAGCAGGGGCTGGAGCTGGGCGTGGAGCGGCCAGGGCCGGCGCTGTAAACAGTGACAGCCGGGGCTGGCATCTCGGTGGGCACGGGCGGTTATGGCCGAGACGCGCCTCAAAATAGCCTTCCCGGGGATTTGCGATGTGCCCACAGGCAGTGCAGGCAACCCTGAAGACCCCAGAGGAGGAGGGGCCAAGTCAGAAAACGAAAAGGGCTCTCCGGAGAAGGGTTAACTGTCTGGGCACTTTTGTAACTGCTTAGGGGTTTCCCACAGCTTCTTAAAGCTTCCGTTAGCAGATGTTAGGTAATTAACCGCAGCTGCACGAGGGTATCAATCGACACATCATTCAAACAGAAAACTATTTTTTGCTGGTCTTATGTTCTGTTTTCCCCATATGTGTTGTGAGATGTGATCAGATATGATTCTTTTGTAACATGTGTGCCTAATTTTGTACAAGGGTGCCAGTTTTGAGGTTTTGTTTACTCTTTTGATGCAGAAGACCAGGGGTTCGATCCATGGGCGGGGAAGATTCCGTGGAGAAGGAAACGGCAACCCACTCCAGTATTCTTGCTTGGAGAATCCCATGGACAGAGAAGCCTGGTGGGCTACAGTCCATGGGGCTGCAGAGTCGGACAGGACTGAACCACTAATATTTACTTATCGACACTTACTTTTTAGAGCTTATTACAGGTAGAAATAGCATTGGACTTCCCTGGTGGCTCAGATGGTAAAGATTCTGCCTGCAATGCAGGAGACCCAGGTTTGATCCCTGGGTCAGGAAGATCCCCGGAGGAGGGAATGGCAACCCACTCCAGTATTCTTGCCGGGAGAATCCCATGCACAGAGGAGGCTTTCGGGCTACAGTCCATGGGGTCGCAAAGAGTCAGACACGACTGAGTGACTAAGCAACAACAAGAAATAACATTGGTACTTATTTTCCTATAACCTTGCCCATTAGTGAAAAAGATGAACTTTTAAAAGCCTCTAATTGAAAGAAATTAAACTTCCCTTACTAAAGTAAAAAAAAAAAAAACCAATGTCACAAAGCAACCCACCTGCTTTATTTACTGAGCCTTGACAGCCTTAGCGAACAGCCGAGCATCTTTGAATTTGACCCAGAGTCCGTGGATGTGAACTTTGAGCCTGAGAGCGACAGGCCTTTCACTAAGCTGAGACAGACGGGAGGGGAGTTTGGGGGAGAATGGATACGTGTATATGTCTGGCTGAGCCCCTTTGCTGTCCACCAGAAACTATCACAGCAGTGTTAATCAGCTATACCCCAATATGAAAAAAAGGTGGGGGGAGGAAGATGAGATAGAGATTAAAAGAAGACAGCAATTATCTCTTAATTACTTCGCAGTTCAGGACCTGGGCACCCCAGGTAGCTCTGCTTAGTCACTCAGTCGTGTCTGACTCTTTGCGACCCCGTGGACTGTAGCCCTCCAGGCCCCTCTGTCCATGGCATTATCCAGGCAAGAACACTAAAGTGGGTTGCCATGCCCTCCTGCAGGGGATCTTCCCGACCCAGGGATCAAACCCAGGTCTCCTGCACTGCGGGCGGATTCTTTACCATCTGAGCCCCCAGGGAAGCCCCCAGGTAGCACTAACTCATGCAAATTGAACACCAAGCACTTAGTTTTTGCGGCCTCGGAAGCATTTGACGGGAATGCTTACACAAAGGAACTGAGGTCTGCGACGCGGGCCAGGTCTTGACACGTGGCTGCTTAACCAGCGCTGTTTATCCTGTTGGTAACGGAACATAACACTTTCTGTTTTCACTGTTTTAAGCGCACAGCCCAGCAGCATCGATATTGTTCACACTGATGTACGACCCTCCCCACCATCGTCTCCGGGACTTCCTCACCTTCCCAGACCCAACGGGCTCACCATCTACCCTCTGTCTCTGTGAATCTGATGACTCCAGGGACCTCCACGAGTGGGATCTCGGTGTCGATTGCTTGCGGTCTTTTTTTTCACTTAGTGGAGAATCCCATGGACAGAGGAGCGTGGCAGGCTATAGCCCATGGGGTCGCAAAGAGTCAGACACGAGTGAGGAAATCCACCCACTGCAAGAAGTACTTGGTCAGACGTGGAGAAGAACCTTCCTCCCCACAACCCAGAGTGGGTTCAGTGAGGTTTGAATACACTCTGTTTCCAGGGGAACATTCGTGAATCTGATCCCAGAGCCCAGTGCCTGCTTTAATTGGGAAAGCCGTGAGGCCTTGTGGTTGTTGAGTCGCTGAGTCGCGTCGGACTCTCTGCGACCCCATGGGCTGCAGCGCGGCAGGCCTCCCTGTCCTTCACCATCTCCTGGGGCTTGCTCAGATTTATGTCCATGGGTGAGTTCCAAGACTGAATTCAAAACCACTTCCTGCCACATCTGAGCATCCTATGGCTGGCAGGGAGGAGACGCACAGGATGAAGACACAGAAGGCCCCCGAACACCCACCCAGCAGGGGATCCAGGGCTCCTCGTGGCCCCCGTGGCTGACGGGCCCCCCAGGGACACCCCCCCACCCCCGCTCTGAGACCAGAGACACCCCATGGCCTAGGACCAGGCAGAGGTGGGGCCCGCAGCTGGTTCCCGTGACGCCCGCGCCCAGAGTGGAGCTGAGCAAACACGAGCAATGCTGCTCGTGGCCGCGTTCCCGACGGCCGGATTCCGTGGTCTCTCTTTAGTGGCCTCGGAGCGCCGGGCGGACGGGGCGCTCTCGCTGGTAGACAAACATCGCCGCCACCCGGCACAGAGGCCGTGTTTACAGACCCCGCCGTCTGCCCCGCCGGGTCCGGCGCCCTGGGCGCGCATCCGCCCGCGTCTGCCGGCGCTAATCCCACGGCCGCCTCCCGGCTACCTCCACACCCAGGAGGGGCGCCCAGGGCTTCCCAGAAGCCAGGAAGGCGTCTGCGGCCGCTGGGCTGGGCTAGGGCCCTGCCCGGGGGAGACAAAGTGCAGGGGGGCGGGGGGGCCCCGCCTGGGACTCACGTGTGCGGAACCGGGGGCGGGCAGGTGGGCGGCCTGGGGTTCCGACGTCGGACCCAAACCCTTGCTGGGTCTGCTGTGTGGGCAGCAGAATACAGGTCCTTGGGTCTTCTGAGCGCTCTCAGGCTGGGCCCATAGTCTCCCTGACCCGGGGCGGGGGGGGGGGGGGGGGGCGCTCGGTGCTTATGGAAGACAAGCAGCAGGGGTGGGGGGGGGGTCCCTTCTTCCTTCAGAGGCTCGGGATGGGGTGCGAGCCCTACCATACTCCAGACCAAGATGGAAGGAAGGTTTCTCTTGGCTTTTGCACGCCACGAGATGCTTTTCCCTGATGACAAGAGCAGTCCGCACAGGCTCCCGGCAGAAAATTCCAGAGAATAATAAGAAGAGAATTGAGAAAGTGAAAAAGAAAGGGCTTCCCTGGTGGCTCAAACGGTAGAGTCTGCCTACAGTATAGGAGACCTGGGCTCAGTCGCAGGGCCAGGAAGATCCCCTGGAGAAGGGAATAGCAACTCACTCCAGTATATATAGGGCTTCCCTGGTGGCTCAGCTAGTAGAGAATCTGCCTCTAATGTGGGAGACCTGGGTTCGATTCCTGGGTGGGGAAGATCCCCTGGAGAAGGGAATGGCTACCCACTCCAGTATTCTTGCCTACAGAATCCCATGGACAGAGGAGCCTGGAGGGTTACAGTCCATGGGTTGCAAAAGAGTCTGACATGACTGAACAACAGCAGCAGCTCGTCTTATAAAGCTGGGATCTCACCAGGATAACAGCTGCTGCTGCTGCTGCTAAGTCGCTTCAGTCGTGTCTGACTCTGTGCGGCTCCAGAGAGGGCAGCCCACCAGGCTCCTCCATCCCTGGGATTCTCCAGGCAAGAACACTGGAGTGGGTTGCCATTTCCTTCTCCAAGGCATGAAAGTGAAAAGTGAAAGTGAAGTCGGTCAGTCGTGTCCGACTCCTAGCGACCCCATGGACTGCAGCCCACCAGGCTCCTCCGTCCATGGGATTCGCCAGGCAAGAGTACTGAAGTGGGTTGCCATTGCCTTCTCCAGGGTAACAGCAGATGCTTTTATATCCAGAATTTATTTTTCCAGTTAAATTGTGTGATGAGCAGTCTCTGTACCACACACACACACACACACACAACCCTCAGAGAACGTTTTTTTCTTCTTCCAAGTGACGAAGCTGTTTCGCGGTGCGGCTCCTCCGCGGTTGATTCAGCCGTTTCCTTGCTGTGCAGGCGTTTCGCTTGTTTCCAGATTCAACAGGAGGAGCTGCTCGGTGAGGACCGCGCCCACGCACGGACCCTCGGGCGCGGCTCTGATTTATGGCTCTGGAGCGGAGCCCGGAAGGCAGGGAGGCAGGAGCTCCTTCCAGTCTTCGACACCGAGACGCTGAAGGCTGCACTGTCGGCTTTATTACAGCGTAGGCCTCCGCCGGGTTATCATCCCCTCGACGCCGTCCAGCCCCACTGAGGAAAACGGCTTTGTAGGGGTTTCCAGCGGCTGCTGTCACGAAGGACCAGACTAGGGATTTCAAACCACACACATCCGTCCTCCCCAAGCCCTGGACCAGACGTCTGAGGTCAAGGGGTCCCAGGGCTGAGCTCCCTGCAAAGGCTCCAGCGGAGGGTCCTCCCTGCCTCTTCCAGCTTCTGGGGGCTCCGGGCATCAGTCCCTGGGCTGGTGGCCGCCTCCCTCCCGTCTCTGCCTCCGTCTCCACGTGGCTTCTCCCTTGTGTCCCTGTCTCCCCTCTTCTGTGTCTTATAAAGACCCTGTTCCTGGGTTTAGGGCCACCCCTATCCAGGAGGATCTCATCTCAGACTCTTCACTCCGTCAGCTTTGCAGAGACCCTGTTTCTAAACAAACCCCATTTGTAGCTCTTGGGGTGTCAGCATGTGGAAGTGTCTTATGTTAAGGGCACAATTCAGTCTATAAGGGCTTCCCTGGTGGCTCAGTGTCTTATGTTAAGGGCACAATTCAGTCTATAAGGGCTTCCCTGGTGGCTCAGTGTCTTATGTTAAGGGCACAATTCAGTCTATAAGGGCTTCCCTGGTGGCTCAGTGTCTTATGTTAAGGGCACAATTCAGTCTATAAGGGCTTCCCTGGTGGCTCAGAGATAAAGAACCTGTTTGCAATGCAGGAGATATAACAGATACATGTTTGACCCCGGATTGGGAAGATCCCCTGGAGGAGGGCATGGCAACCCACTCCAGTATTCCTGCCTGGGAAATCCCATGGACAGAGGAGCCTGGTGGGCTATAGTCCAGGGGGTCACAAAGGGTCGGACGCAACTGAGCGACTAATGCTTTCATTTTCCACAGAAGAAGCTCGGAGTTTGGAGGCACCTGAGATGGCGCTGGGGCCACAGGATGTAGATGGCTGCTGGCTCCGCAGGCCACGGCAACGACGGGATATTTATCCCGTGTGTGGCTTGGGAGCCACGGAAGCAAAGAGGCTGCAAGTGGCTCTGGCCCTGGAGCAGGCCCAGAGAATTCTTTTCTCCTCCGCACTACACCTCTCGGCCCCGCCCTGCGGAGTTTAGCTTAGGAGACGCCCGTTGACCATCCGCTGTGGCGACTGAAAGTGCACGCGTGCATGCTGAATCGCTTCATGCATGTCTGTTTGTGACCCCATGGCCTGTAGCCCGCCAGGCTCCTCTGTCCATGGGATTATCCAGGCCGGAATACTGGAGTGGGTTGCCATTTCCTCCTCCAGGGGGTCTTCCCGACCCAGGGATCAAAGCTGGGTCTCCTGAATTGGCAGGTGGGTTCTTTACTGCCTGAGCCACCAGGGAGGCCCTGGAAGTGCATAGACAAACAAAATAATATATAACTGCTGCTCGTGGGCGTTCCTGGGAGGAAGTGACCTTGTAGCCTGCAGAGAAGGGCAGAGTAGGGGTTTGTCCTTGGGCTGGTGGTGGAGCTGTCCACGAAGAGGGGAGGACATGCAGATGGACACCGAGAGCACCCAGGAGGAGCCAGCCGTGGACGAGGAACAGCAATCCAGGGGTCAGCCTGTGCAAAGACTCTGAGCTGCTGGGAAGGAGCTCGGCAAGTTCTCAGAGCTGAAGGCAGTCAGGGTGGGCCAGAGTCCAGGCAGAGTATCCCTGGGGGGTAGAAGGTGTTTAGAGGCTAAACCCGGGAAGACTCTTGAGAGTCCCTTGGACAACAAGGAGAGCCAACCAGTCCATGCTAAAGGAAATCAACCCTGAATGTTCAGTGGAAGGACTGATGCTGAAGCTCCAATACTTTGGCCAACTGATGCATAGAACTGACTCCTTGGAAAAGCCCCTGATGCTGGGAAAGACTGAAGGTGGGAGGGCAAGGGGACGACAGATGAGATGGTTGGATGGCAACACCGACTCAATGGACATGAAAGTGAAAGTCGCTCAGTCGAGTCCGACTCTGCAACCCCATGGACTATAAAGGCTGTTGAATTCTCCAGGCCAGAATACTGGAGTGGGTAAGCCTTTCCCTTCTCCAGGGGATCTTCCCAACCCAGCGACGGAATCCGGGTCTCCTGCAAGTGTGAGTAAGCTCCAGGAGTTGGTGATGGACAGGTAGGCCTGGCGTGCTGCACTCCATGGGGTCGCAGAGAGTCAGACCCAGCGACTGAACAAGAAAATCCGGGATCTGGGCGCCCATTCCCCATGTAGCCACACGATGGCGGTGTCACCCACAGAAAAGCGGAGACGTCCCTAAGGGTCTGCACAGTTTTGGAACGCATACTTCTTTACCAAAGTACTTAAATTTTTTTCTCTGCTGGCCAAATGGAGCCTTCCCCACCTTTCTGTGCTTAATGTGGCTGGCATTTCTTTCTTTCTTTCTTTTTTTTAAGTTCATTGTAAACTAGGCTTCCCTGATGGCTCAATGGTAAAGAATCCGCCTATCAATGCAAGAGACATGGGTTCAATCCCTGGGTCAGGAAGATCCCCTGGAGAAGGAAATGGCAACCCACTCCAGTATTCTTCCCAGGAGAATTGCGTGGACAGAGGAGCCTGGCGGGCTACAGTCCATGGGGTTGCAAACAGTTGGAAGGGGACTTATCGACAAGCATTCATAAATTAGCATGAACCCTCTTCCGGCCTGACCCAGGACCCTAACTTGGTCCAGGTTACATCACAAATCAACTAAGCCAGGAGGGATGCTGGCAAGCTTGCAGGGTGCTCCTAGCAAACCACACCCCCTCAGCCGTCTCTCTGACTTCTGCCTGACTCTGTGGATTCAAGGGTCACCACGCAGACCCGATGTAATCTGATTCAGGAGACAGCTTCCAGTAATATCCCATGTCCACCCCGGCCGGCCAGTGAGCCCAACAGAGCAAACACCAAAAGCCTGGGTGTGGAGCCGTCCAGAAGGCATTTAGTCGGTTTCAGCTGCTTTCAGGGCGTGCAGGGCGGCCGGCGTGATCCTCACGTCCACTCGGCCACGCGCAGGCGTCAGATGGGGTTGGGTAGGTGTGCGGGGGTCCTAGCGCCTCCCCGCACAAAGACGGTCCAGCTCAGCGTTGGCTGGAAAGACCGCTTTCCCTGCAGGTTCACCGGGAACTGCACGGTCAGCCTTTCAAGGTTTCCATGAAGATTTTCTCTCCGCAGAAATCTTTAAGGAGCCAACAAGTGAGTGAAGTGCCCTGCTGTCATCCTCTGTGGAGACTCACGTTCTGAGGGGCATGGGGGGTCTCCTGACGTCCAGGTGAATGGTTACCGGAGGGAAGCCTGGATACAGGCTGCAACGTGCATGGACCCTGAACACACAGTTCTCAGGGAGAAGCAGACACACAAGGGCACACAGCGTGTGACTCCATTGACAGGAACCGTCCTGAATAGGGAAATCCACAGAGACAGAAAAAGGGGATTTGTGGTCCCAGGGGCTAGGGGAGGGGAGTGGGTGGATGGAAGATGGATAGAAGGATGAATAAATGATTGATGGATGGATGATGAATGGATGATTGGGTTGATGGATGGATGAGTGGGTGGAAGGATGATGGATGGATAGATGGATGGATGGATGATTGATGGATGGGTGATGGATGGAAGGATGGATGGATGGATGATGGATAGGTGGTTGGATGGATAGATGCATGGATGGATGGGTGGATGATTGATGGATGGATGATGGATGGAAGGATAGATGGCTGGCTGGCTGGGAGGATGATGGATAGGTGGTTGGATGGATAGATGCATGGATGGATGATGGATGGATGGATGATGGATGGGTGGTTGGATGGATGGATGGATGATTGATGGATGGATGATGGATGGGTGATGGATGGATGCATGGAAAGATGATGGATAGGTGGTTGGATGGATGGATGCATGGATGGATGGATGGATGGATGATGGATGGAAGGATAGATGGCTGGCTGGCTGGAAGGATGATGGATAGGTGGTTGGATGGATGGATGCGTGGATGGATGGATGAATAAACAGCATGTAGCCCAGCCACACAGTGGAATATGACGCAGCCATGAACAGCGGGGCAGCTCTGACACAGGCTGGACCCTGAACGCAGGATGCTCAGTGAGAGAGGCAGACGCAGAAGGAGCCACAGTGGGTGATTCCACGTGTAGGACCTGGACGCCGGCAGATGTGTCAGGGTTAAAGCTTAGGCTTCCCTGGTGGCTCAGTGGTGAAGAATCTGCCACGGGGTAGCAAAGAGACGCAGCTGAGAGACTAAGCAAGGAGCTGCCAGTTTATCCCTTCCCCCGCCTTATCCCCCGGTAACCGTAGCTTTGCTTTTTGTGCCTGTGATTCGATTTCCATCTTCTAAATAGGGTCACTTCTATGTCATTTTGAAGGTAAGCAATTTGGGGGCATTTATGCACTCACAGTGCTGTGAGACCACCGCTTCTATCGTCCAGAGCATTCCCGCTCCCCCAAGGGGACCCTGTCCCCATTAAAAGTCACTCTCCATCCTCCTCCTCCCATTCTCGGCTCCACTCACTCACTTCCCGTCTCTGTGGATTTGCGTGTTCTGGACGTTTCCTATAAATGGACAGACACACTGCGTGTCCTTCTGCGTCTGCCCCTCTCCCTGGGCTTCGTGTGTTCAAGGTCCATCCACGTCGCCGCCGTGTGTCAGGGCCTCTCTCCTTTTCATGGCTGCGTCATATTCCACTGTGGGCAGGGACCCCTCCCCCACTCTGCGTATCCTTTTGCGGTCTTCTTTATTCCTACTGAGAACAATTCTTCTGAAAGTACCTTGATGATTATCCTTACAACGAGCATCCTTTTGTGTCGGTTTGACGTGCGGAACAGCGGAAACGAGGGCAGGGGTCCACTGGAAGCAGGAACCCGTGCTGGAACGTGGTGTGGGGCAGGGAGCGGTTAGCTGCCCACATGAATCCTTGCTCCCTCCTCCCGTGGTGCTGGCCGCGTTTTTGGACTTGAGTGTCAAAACCTAGGCTTTATTTTCCTACAGTCTTGCAGCTGGGAGGGTCTGCGCCCCAGTGGGTGGGCTTGAGCAGCTACCGTGTCACGGGCTTCCAAGGCAGGTCTGAACCTGGTCTGGCCTGTTCCCTGTTCCAGCTCAAAGGGACTCAACCAGGGAGGGCAGCTCAGCTCGGGCAGTTGCCATATCCAGATCACAACCCCACCGTCCACTAAGCTGGGCCGCAGCCTCCGGCTCCTGTGGGTTCCCGCGCATCTCTTCAGCATCGGAAGTGTAGGGGGAATCTTTGTGACGATGGCGGAGCAGACCCCAAGCAACACGAGAGAGAAAGTGTGGGTGCCATTGCAGGGGATACCGGCGTGACCCCCCTTTTCCATCTCCTGTGTGGAAACATAGAGAATGTTCTCCAGGGGGGTGCATCCCACCTTCACGCCCGATCAAACTGAGGGTGGAGAGGCTGGACTGTCTGAGACGCAAGAAGACAGGTGGACAGAGAGACTGAGCGCGTGTCCAGCAGTCGTCTTGGGGTCCTGGGGACACTGCGTGGGAACTGGCTGGCCCGCCGTGTTTGGGGGCATTTGCTTCATCAGACAGAAGAAGGTGTGACTCTGAAAACGGAGGGAGACAGCGCGCGTGTGCTTGCTCAGTGGCTCAGTTGTGTCTGAGTCTGCAACCCCGTGGAGTGCAGCCCGCCAGGCTCTGCTGTCCATGGGATTCTCCAGGCAGGAATACTGGAGTGGGTTGCCATTCGCTCCTCCAGGGGATCTTCCCGACCCAGGGATCAAACCCAGGTCTCCTGCGTTGCAAGCGGGCTCCCGCCCCCCCTCCTCTGACCCCCCTAGCACCCGGCTGATGGTCTGAGGTCAAAGTGCCTTGCTGGAAATCCGAGGTCGGGCTTCATCATGCTGTTTTCTGAAATAAGCCGGACGCCTCCATGATGAGGGGTGGGATTTCAGAATTTTTTTTTTTTTTTTAAGGAAAACAAAGCGTGAGGCTGAGAGAGCAAAGGTGATCCTGGAAATCTTTGATAGAGTTTCTGAGCGGGACTCCCCCTGGGGCCGCAGGAAGCACTTTCTCAGGACCCGAGGTGAAGGGAAGGTTGAGGGTCTGCTACGTGGATACAAAAGGTCAGGCTGATGTTAGATTTATCTCGTTTTGGGTGGAGAGGGAAACGGCGAGATGTGAGAAGACCTTTGTCTGGGTGTAGTGTTTCCAAAGGCATTCGAGACTTCTTTGTTGGCAGAAAGCATTGCTTCCACTGCTTTCAAATCTTTGTATCAGTGGCTGAGTCCAGCTCTGCGGCCCCCGTGGACTGTAGCCCAGCAGGCTCCTCTGTCCATGGGATTCTCCAGACAAGAACACTGTAGTGGCTTGTCATTCCCTTCTCTGGGGGATCTTTCCGACCCAGGGGTCAAAGCCCCGTCTCTTGCACCTCCTGCACTGCAGGTGGATTCTTTACTAGGAGCATCTGGGAAGCCTGGCTGGGATCAGAGAAATGTTTCATTGTCGGGGTGGGGGTGCTAGTGATAGCAAATGTGAAGAGCATTTTACGGTTTAGAAAGCAATTTTAGAGCCCTTTAAAATGTTTGGAGCTGATGTAGCTTTCAGAAAAATGCAGTAGCAGGAATTCCCTGGTGGTCCGTGCTTAGGGGGCTCCCCAGGTGGTGCTAGTAGTAAAGAACGTACCTGCCAACGCAGGAGATGTAAGAGACACGGGTTCGATCCCTGGGTCGGGAAGATCCCCTGGAGAAGGCAATGGAAGCCCAATCCAGTGTTCTTGCCTGGAGAATCCCATGGACAGAGGAGCCTGGCGGGCTACAGTCCACGGGGTCGCAGAGTCAGACAAGACTGAGTGACTAACATTTACATGGAATAGGGTCTCTGCAGAGGTGATGGAGTGAAGGTCTGAGATGAGGTCCTCCTGGATGGGGGTGGCCCTAAACCCAGGGACAGGGTCCTTATAAGACACCGAAGAGGGGAGACAGGGACACAGCGGAGAAGCCCCGTGGAGATGGAGGCAGAGACGGGAGGGAGGCGGCCACCAGCCCAGGGAAGGATGCCTGGAGCCCGCAGAAGCTGGAAGAGGCGGGGAGGACCCTCCCCTGGAGCCTCTGCAGGGAGCTCAGCCCTGGGACCCCTCGACCTCAGACATCTGGTGCCCGGGACTCGGGGTGTCTGGTGCCTGGGACTCGGGGTGTCTGGTGCCCGGGACTTGGGGTGCAGGGGGGATGTCTGTGGTTTGAGGCCCCAGGTTTCGTCTGTTACTACAGACGCTGGAAGCTCACGCAGGTTGCAACAGCCCCATGTCCTCCTGGATGATGGGAATGACTCTTCATTCTCAGGTAGGAGAACCGCGCATGAAATGAAAGTTCTCCTCGCCGACCTTAGCAGCAGGGCGAGCCGGAGCGGGGCGTCTCACCACCCCCAGGACCCTTGCTGGTGGGAATCCGGCATGCTGGGGTTAACCCGCCCCCACGTCCTGGTGTGACCGGCCCTTCCCTGAGCCCCTCGAGGGCCCAGACCCCAGCCCAGCCGGGCCTCACGCTGCCCCAGCGAGTGGGCCCCCCTGCCCAGCCCCGCCTGCCAGTCAGCATTACCTGCGGAGTTGCAGCAACAGGCCTTTGATGTAGTGCCTGACACGCGGAGACGGCAAGGAGGAAAATAACTTTAAAAATGTTAAGAAGCCTTAATTGGAGTTAACATAAAAGGAGACGCGGGGTGTTAATTGGTCTGTCTCGGGCGCGAGGCAGGGGCCCCGGAGACCCGTGTCCCTTACCCCCTGCCCAAGTGTCAGGGCTGGCATCTTTAATTCAACACGCTTTGTGTTAATTACCTCTGGATAAGGTGGGCTTTGATTGGGAGCCCTTTGTGGTGGAATCACGGCGTATCGCCCGGCCTTAAGATAAATACATTAGGGCCGAAGGAGGAGAAGGGGAGAAGCGCTCTGTCCAGCTGTGAGTGGGGCGGGGTTTGGTGATCGAATGCCCGGTGGGAGAAATATTTCCTCGAGGCCTTTGTTGGGGGGTGGGGGGGTGCTTCCTGACACCCCTCCCCCCACCCACCTCCATCGTGCTGGACAGCGGGAGCCGTCTGCTCATGGCTGGGCGCTGTCTGCTCATGGCCGGGCGCTGGGGCCTGTCCGCGATGAGGTGGGAGTCCGGGCTGTTCGGAGGGAGCCGGCCCCCTGGGCGGGGGGCCAGAGGGTCCCCACGGCTCTGTGCCGTCTGCCAGGGGTGCAAACGAGGGAGCCAGACGGCTGACGCTGGGAGGGGGTGGACGGGTGGGTGAGCGGGGTGTGGATTTGGGGACTACGTGCGTTCCAGGTCGCTCAGTTGTGTCTGAGTCTGCGACCCCGTGGACTGCAGCCCGCCAGGCTCCTCTCTCCATGGGGATTCTGCTGGCAAGAACACTGGAGTGGGTTGCCGTGCCCTCCTCCAGGGGCTCTTCCTGACCTGCGGATCGCACCCACGTGGGCAGGTGGGTTCTTTACCGCTAGCAGCACCTGAGAAGCCCAGAGAGGTGACAGCTGACTGGAGAGCGTGGAGCTGAAACTGTCTGGGGGTAGGGATGACCGGGGCCGAGGGAAGTGCAAGTGGCAACCCCCAGTTAGACCTGGTAAACGTGTGTCTGACTGTCCCAGGGCTGACGGGAGGAGTCACCCCGCCCAGTAGCAGCCCACATCCTTCTCACAACAGCGAGACTGCTGGTAACAGCAGTGGGTGCAACCATTTCCCCAGAAAGATACGTGCACCCGGAACCTGGAAGGGGACTGTGGAAAAGAGCTGTGTTCATCTTATAACACCTGGAACCTCAGAAAGGCTCCTGATGAGGAAAGACAGTCTCTGCAGAGGTGATGAGTGAAGGTCTGAGATGAGGTCCTCCTGGGTGGGGGTGGCCCTAAACCCAGGGACAGGGTCCTTATAAGACACCGAAGAGGAGAGACACGGACACAGAGGAGAAGCCCCATGGAGACGGAGGCAGAGACGGGAGGGAGGCGGCCACCAGCCCAGGGGCGGACGCTGGAGCCCCCAGAAGCTGGAAGAGGCGGGAGGACCCTCCCCTGGAGCCTCTGCAGGGAGCTCAGCCCTTGGACCCCTTGACCTCAGGCGTCTGGTCTCCAGGACTTGGGGAGAGTGGATGTCTGTGGTTTTAAGCCTCCTGGTTTGGGTCATTTTGTCACGGCTGCCCGAGGAAACCCATACATTGAGCTTGGTTCTTGTTGAATAGACATATTCAGAGAGGGCAGGGCAGGTCAGGGCCGACGCGTTCCCACGTGTCTACACACACTCCCAGACACAACGCGTGTGCATCTGCCTACCACTCACTGCTTTTCACAAATGAAAACATTGGCAGAAAATAGAACACCAATGGTCAACTTTTCCTTTTCACTAAACATTTTTTTAGGACATGTGGGTTCAATCCCTGGGTTGGGAAGATCCCTTGGAGGAGGGAATGTCAACCTGCTCCAGTATTCTTGCCTGGAAAATCCCATGGACAGAGGCGCCTGGTGGGCAAGTTGCAAAGAGTCAGACATGCCTGAGCACACACACACACATACACGCACACACACACACACACACACACACAGACTTCTCTTTCTACAGACTTGGGGCAGAGTGAACGGCCTTTCCCATGATGGGTCACCACACAGGATATACCTCCTCCTCAGCTGAGCCTTCCTGGGGCTTCTGATTCCCTGCGGCGTTGAGGGGGGTCTCTACCTTTCTCAAATGCAACATGTCCCTCTCCTGGGCTGGCAAATCAAATCTTGACACGCGGGCACTTGACACATGGGTGATTCAAAAGGCGTTTTCAGTGCGAGGACCACTGATGCACAAATACCAAAGCAGCTTCAATACCAAAGCTTGAAGAATATTTCTCCACCACACCTGACGTTGAACCAACATGGCTGGTCACAGTAAGTGGGTGTGTTAGGTCTGAAGGTCAAGGGTTCATACTTTTTCGGGATTCAATTGATCAATTCGTTGTGGTCATTTATTGACGTATATGAACACCCCACATGGACCTCCCTGGCGGTCCGGTGGTTAAGGATCCGCCTGCCAGTGCAGGGGACACAGGTCCGATCCCTGGTCCTTGAGGATCCACATGCCGTGGGGCAGCTAAGCCCGTGAGCCGCAGCCACAGAAGCCCATGCACTCTAGAGCCCATGCTCCACAGCAAGAGCAGTGACTGTCGTGAGAAGCCTGAACATCGCACGGAAGAGCAGCCTCCACTCGCTGCAACCAGAGAAAGCCCACACGTGACGCTGAAGACCCAAAAATAAATAAACAAAAATTAAACAGGGACTTCCCTGGTAGCTCAGATGGTAAAGAATCTCCTTGCAATTCAGGAGACCTGGGTTCCATCCCTGGGTCGGGAAGACCCCTGGAGAAGGAAACAGCAACTCACTCCAGTATTCTTGCCTGGAGAATCCCACAGACAGAGGAGCCTGGTGGGCTACAGTCCATGGGGTCGCAAAGAGTCGGACACGACTGAGCGATGAACACAAGGACCAGGAAAACAAAAACAGTGAGCGTTGCACGTGAGTATTTTTACATTTGTGCCGAAGCAACGTGACAGGAAAAATAAATTGCTAGCTTTAAGGGGTCATGAAAAGCCCTGTCTTTAAAAGGGTTTTTGCATCAATCAGTAGAAGGAACAGTTGATTGTGTTGAAAATCTCGCTGAGGAAAAGTTTAAGACAGACACCACCACCACCACGGCCTGGGCTGCCGTCTTGGGCAGCTGGCATTTTGGGGGGTGGGGGCCTCACTGCCTCATCCCTGCCCCTCACCTCATTTGTAGACCCCAGATCCACCATTCTATGCCCATGTGATGAATACAAGATCATTCCTCCCATGCCTGCGTGTTCTCAGAGTTTGAAGGGCCCTCTGCAGCACATGCATTGGGTCTGAATGAACCAGACCCAGCTCTGCCTGTTGGGTGTGCCGTCTTGCTTTGAACTTAGGTCAGTACAAACATATGCTGTGTGGGAATCCAAATTCCAATTTCCCTTGATTTGCCAAAGTTAGAGGCTAGTGGTAAAGAACCTGCCTGCTAGAGCAGGAGAGAGAAGAAATGCAGGTTCGATCCCTGGGTCGGAAAAAGCCCCTGGAGGAGGAAATGACAACCCACTCCAGTGTTCTTGCCTGGAGAATCCCAGGGACAGAGGAGCCTGGCGGGCTACAGTCCATGGGGTCACAAAGAGCCGGACACGACTGAACGATGAACGCTTAACACTTTCAGCCTGCAGCAGGGCCATAGAGTCTTCACGCCCTGTCTCAGGACCTGAGAGTTAAAATGAAAGTGTCAGCCTCTCGGGGGGAGAGCATGGGCCCCGTTTCAGTACGAGGGGGTCACAGCCGTGGTCCAACCCGGCTGCAGGAGCCACGGGATCCAACTGGCCGGCAGGGCGTGGCCTAGGTGACCGTGGGTGTCGGGGGAGCCTGGAGACGGTAGCCCCCGCCCCGCTTGAGCTGTGAGGAATGGAGGGAGGTGGTCAGCGCATCCTGGGGAGACAGGGGGGCAGATTACCTGTTGGAGGGAGCCTCCAGGGCCCAGCCCCTCCTGGAGCCGGGCAGAGTGGCCCTCCGGGCGTGCACACTGTGTGTTCATAACGGTCGGGACTGGGGGTCCCAAGGCTGCCCGATTGCTGCCTGGACCAGCGTGGGCTGGCCGTGGCGGTGTGGAGTCTGGTGTCTGGTTGAGGGGGGCCGGCTCGGTGCCTCAGAGCTTGGGCAGCTCCAGAGGGTCCCCGAGTGGCCGCCAGCATGGGGCCCATTAGCACCCGGGCCCGGCTTGCTGCTGCTAATTACCGCTGATTAGTATTCCCCAGGGAGAGCGGTCCGATCTGGGCTCCGGGCGAGCAGGCCAGGCTGCAGCCGCTTGATAAGGGGAGACGTGGAGAGCGGGGTGCAGCTAATTAGGCCTGGATGTCAGCCTTGATCGCGGGCGCCAGGCTGGCTGGCTTCACACGCACGCGGCCAGCGCCCCTGAGCAGAGGGTGGCCTGGTTGCCCAGCACCTCCGCGGTGCCCCAGGTCCCAGCCCCACCATGCAGGCCGCAGACCGGCTGAGCGCCCATGGCCCCCAAGGGCAGGTCCAGGGTCTGCAGAGATGTCAGCTGGGACCTTGGCCTGGGATCCGGGACTTGGTTGTCATCGCCCCTGGAGAGACATACGGGTGGAGGCAGAGATGATGTTCAGGGAAGAACCCGCAGACCCTGGAGATGGGAGGCCTGCGTGCAGGGTCCTGGGGGGAGGAGGCATGGCAGTGGGGACGTGGGAGGATCCGGGAGGCAGGTGATGGAGCTGAGTGGGGTGGGGCTGGCTGGACGGGCTACTTCTGCAGGCCGTGGGGTACAGGGCACGCCTGAGTTGTCTGCACCTGTCCCTGGGCTGAGGAGGGCTGCAGGGTGCAGGACCCAGAGACGGGTCCGCGGGATTTGTGCACTGGGTGGGTTGTTTGTAATCAGGATTCCCTGGTGACTCAGAGATTAAAGAATGTGCCTGCCAATGCAAGAGATGGGGGTTCAATCCCCGGCCTGGGAAGATCTGCTGGAGAAGGGAATGGCCACCCACTCCAGTATGCTAGCCTGGAGAATCCCATGGGCAGAGGAACCTGGTGGGCTACAGTCTACAGGATCACAAAGAGTCAGACACCACTGAGTGGCTAACACTTCACTTCCTGTAACAAAGGTCCACAAAGCATGAGACTTGAAACCACAGACGTCCATCCTCCCCCAGCCCTGGGCGCCACACGTCTGAGTCAAGGTGACTCAGGGCTGAGCTCCCTGCAGAGGCTTCTGGGGAGGGTCCTTCCCACCTCTTCCGGCTTCTGGGGGCTCCAGGCGTCCGTCCCTGGGCTGGTGGCCGCCTCCCTCCCGTCTCTGCCTCCGTCTCCACGTGGCTTCTCCTCTGTGTCCGTGTCTCTATTCTGCGATGGAGAGAAACATGGGGTAGAGTCCAGGAATGTACTCTTGGCACATTTGTGATTCAGCTGCTCGAAATTTCATTTCTTGTTCTTCATCCAGGAAGCCTGGCCTAAGCACAGACGATGGCTTAGGGCCAGTAGTATCCCATTGCTCTGGGTTTGATCCCTGTGTTGGAAAGATCCCTTGGAGGAGGGGAATGGCAACCCAGTCGTGTTCCTGCTTGGGGAACCCCGTGGACAGAGGAACCTGGTGGGCTACAGTGCATGGGGCCACAAAGAGTTAGACACTGCCGAGCGACTGAGCACAGAGGTGCAGAAATCCCAACGCACAACCCAGCGGTTTTTACACACAACCTCTCGTTATGTTGCTCGTGTTGAGGCAGGCACTGGTTCCAACAGCTGGGAGGTTCCCACCTGCCGCTTCTGGGTCCCTGTCTCCTGAACTAATCTCACCAGGGCTCTGGTTTCTACGAGATTGTGAGACCTTTCTCATTTCACTTTTTCACTGTGTATGTCCACTCTAAGTGTATCTACAGATGTACACACACACATGTCACACGTATGTGATGGAATACATTATACACTGCGTTCTGTTACTGGTGGTGGTTTAATCTCTAAGTCATGTCTGACTCTTGCGACCCCATGAACCGTAGCCCTCCAGGCTCCCCTGTCCATGGGATTCTCCAGGCAGGAATACTGGAGTGGGTTGCCATGCCCTCCTCCAGGGGATCTTCCTGACCCAGGGTCTCCTGCATTGCAGGCAGATTGTTTGCTGAGTGAGCAACCACAGACCTTATGTAATAGCGCAAGCTGGTCTTATCTCTATTCCACTCTTGTGGGAAAGCATAGAGGGGTGGGTATTGGACAAGACCACCCTTCCCCGATTTTCAGACGATGACAGTCTACTGTTGACACTTAGTCACTCCGGTGTGACCAACTCATGATGACCCATGGACTGTAACCCACCAGGCTCCTCCTCTCTCCATGGGATTACCCAGGCAAGAATACTGGAGTGGGCAAACATTGGGCAGAAGGCCTATCTAGACATGTCTCCAAAGAAGACACGTAGATGGCTGAGAGGCAGAGGAAAAGATATTCAACGTCACTTGTTAGAGACAGGCAAACCAAGACTACAATGAGATATCAGCTCACACCAGTCAGAATGGCCACATCATCAAAAAATATCCATAAACAGTAAACGCTGGAGAGGGTGTGGAGAGAAGGGGCCCCTCCCACAGTGTTGGTGGGAATGTAGATTGGTGCGGCCACTGCGGAGAGCAGTATGGAGATGCCTTAAGAAACTAAGCATGGAGCTATTGTGTGACTGCCACAGAGCCAGCCCTGCGCATTCTGTGAAGAAAAACGTGATCCGAAAGCATATGTGCTCCCCAGTGTCCGCTGCAGGGCTGTTTGCAACAGCCGAGGTGTGGGAGCAACCTCAGTGTCCATGGACAGAGGAATGGTGAGTCAGATGCAGCACACACATGCACACGCACACACACGCACACGCACACACGTGCGCACGCACACGCACGCACACACATGCGCGCACACACACACACACACACACCCCGGAATATTACTCAGCCAAGAAAAAGAATGAGGCAATCCCATTTGCCACAACGTGGGTGGACCTGGAGAGTGTCATACTGAATAAAGTAAGTCAGACAGAGAAGGAGAAATATCCTGTGACATCCCTGACAAGTGGAATCTAAAAAGATAGGATACAAATGAACTTACAAAATGGAAACAGACTCATGGACTTAGAAAATGATGGTTCCAGGAGGGAAGGATAGGGGAGGGATAGTCAGGGAGTCTGGGATGGACATGGACACACGGCTGTATTTAACACAGAGAACCAGCAAGGACCTGCTGAACAGCACAGGGACCTCTGCTCAATACTCTGTAATAACCTTATGTTCACCAGGGGGAAGGATGGGGGAAGGGATAGTCAGGGAGTCTGGGATGGACATGGACACACGGCTGTATTTAACATGGAGAACCAGCAAGGACCTGCTGGACAGCACAGGGAACTCTGCTCAATGTCATGTGGCAGCCGGGATGGGAGGGGAGCTGGGGGAGAATGAATACACGTGTATGTGTGGCTGAGTCCCTGTGCTGTCCACCTGAAACCATCACCACGTTGTTACCTAGACTCCAATACAAAGCATACGGAAGTGGGTAACCATTCCCTTCTCCAGGTGATCTTCCCCCCCACCCCAGGTATCAACCCCCCGTATCCTGCATCAGCAGGCCCGTTGTTTACCGCTGAGTCACCAGGGAAGTCCTGAGGTCAGTCTAAAGCATCACTAAAGTGTTTGGGTCCGTTCTCAAACCCTGTGTTCTGCACGGATTGGAGTTAATGCACCTTCTTTTGTGGACTTGCCTAGTGGGGGGCGGGGACAAGAGACCGAGGCTCCCCGAGGGGCACCTCACTGCCCACTGCAGCACAGGGGGCCCTCTTCCTTATAACAGGAGGCCCTCGGGGACCCAAAGTGGAGACCCTGAGAGCCGGACGCGAAACCCATGGGATTCCATCTATGCAGGCAGTACCATCACCCACAGGCTCTGGATGAGGCAGCATCGGGCCTCCCCAGGAAGGTCTCGCATTTGTTTTCTTAATGTTCATGTTATTTACATGGTGGTGCAGGTCCCAGCTGCGGCACACGGGCTTTTAGCTGTGGCAAGCAAACTTTGGTTGTGGCCGGTGGGATCTCGGTCCCTGGCCAGGGATCGAACCTGAGCCTCCTGCACTGGGCACGCGGAGTGTGAACCACTGGGCCACCAGGGAAATCCTTGGTCTCGCTTCTCCCAAAGCTCACGTCCCAAGAACAGGTGCAGCGAGGTGGACCAAGGCGTACGGGTGCCTTCATTCCCCCAGCACGTGGGAATCGTTGCAACGGAGGTGGCCGTTGCAGAACGTTGCAGAAGGGAGTCCTCGGCCGGCTGGCTAGAGGGGTGCCCGTGGGGGTGCCCTACCTCCAGGCACGCAAGCTCAGTGCCTACGACACACCCTCTTGTCGGCTCCGCCTGCCTTGGAAGGCATCTCCAGGAGGCAGGAGGACTTGTCTCCAGCAGACGAGCCCGGGAACTAATGCGAATGCTTGTTGACAAACGCTCGTCAAGAAAAAATTCCAGGTGGGGTTGGGGACAGAGAAGAAAACCTACGGACCCTCTCCTGCCCTCCTCCGGGGCCCCTGCCTGAACTCTCCCTGATTCATTCACTGCGAGGCTGAACCCGGCTCTCAGAACCATGCAAGTTTTTACAAAAAAGTTTACAGTCAGTCTTTTCAAGTGTTGTCTGTTTTTTTTTTTTTAAGGAAAAAGGAAAAAAAAAAAAAAAACCCAGAAAACCCACATCCCTCCCCGTCTTCCTTATTCTGACACCGTTTTCCTTCAGAAGATCTCACACTACAAGCGGGTACATGACATCCGCGGCGCTCCCCAGCGAACAGACTTTGCGTTTGATTTATGACATGGCTCCATAGGTGCGGCTGACAGCTCTCAGATTGAAGCTGGGGCGAGTGGGGCTTTCAAGAGAGGCGGGCGATCGGGGGAAGCTCTGACGGTGCGTCCCGGGAGCCGGGCAGGCAGCCTTTGTAGAGCCCCCGCCGCGGAGGCCCCCACGCTGGGCGCGCCTCCCCGCTCACTGACAGGCAGCCCGCACTTCACCCTAATCACGAATAAAAGCCAGCTCCCTGTAGGTTACAGATCTTCTCTGTTTTGACATTGACCTTAATACATAATTTAACCACAAAGCCTGAGCAATGTGGAACAAGATAAGAAAAGACCACAGAACTGGCAAATAAAGTGATGTTCAATCAGAAATCATATTTGTTCCTGATGGCAGAGACGGGGGCGTTGAGGGGAGAGAGAGAGCCAGCTGGGGAGTGCGTGGGGAGGGGAGGTGGGCAGGGGAAAGGGGGGGTGCCCGCCTGGCCCGCTGGTGCGCATGAGTGGTCCGGGGCGGAATGCTGTCATTATGAAAAAGTTGGTCCTGGATCCAGGATGCAGGGCAGCTGTCAATTAGCATCAGGATCCCAGAGATACAACAGGTTTGGAGAGGTGCCTGGGTGCTGGTGTGCCTGTTTGTTTTCATTGAGAAGTGGGAGTCCTGCAGAGCATGGAGAACAAATGTTGACTGTCTTGGGGGAGCCAGGAATTGGCCATGGAAAGGAAGGGGGCAGGGGGTGCCTGGACCAGTTGGGTGCTGCCTGTGCCTGGTGGGTGACGCCTGTATCCAATTGGTGTTGCCTATATCCAGTGGGTGATGACTATACCCAGTGGGTGATGACTGTATCTGGTGAATGGTGCCTGTATCCGGTGGGCAACGCCTGTACCTGGTGGGTGATGACTGTTCCCAGTGGGTGATGGCTGTATCCGGTGGGTGATGACTGTATCTGGTGGGTGATGACTGTACCTGGTGGGTGATGACTGTACCCGGTGGGTGATGACTGTACCCGGCGGGTGAGGTCTGAATCCCATGGGTGATGACTGTATCTGGTGAATGGTGCCTGTATCCAGTGGGTGATGCCTGTATCCAATTGGTGATGCATGTACCCAGTGGGTGACGCCTGTATCTAGTGAGTGGTGCCTGTATCCAGTGGGTGATGACTGTATACAGTGTGTGATGACTGTACCTGGTGGGTGATGCTTGTATCCAATTGGTGATGTCTGTATCCGGTGGGTGATGGACTATACCTGGTGGGTGATGTCCGAATCCCATGGGTGATGACTGTATCTGGTGAGTGGTGCCTGTATCCGGTGGGTGATGCCTGTATCCAATTGGTGATGCCTGTACCCAGTGGGTGATGCCTGCATCCAGTGGGTGATGACTGTAAATGGTGGGAGACATTTGTACCTGGTGGATGATGTCTGTATCTGGTGGGTGACCTCTGTACCTGGTGGGTGATGTCTGTATCTGGGCATCTGTATCTGGTGGATGATGTCTGTATCTGGTGGGTGATGTCTGTATCTGGTGGTGACATATGTATCTGGTGGTGATGTCTGTATCTGGGCATCTGTATCTGGTGAGTGATGGCTGTATCTGGTGGTGACCTCTGTATCTGGTGGGTGGTATCTGTACCTGGTGGTGACATCTGTGTCTAGTGAGTGATGTCTGTATCTGGTGGTGACATCTGTGTCTGGAGGTGACGTCTGTATCTGGTGGTGACATATGTATCTGGTGGTGACCTCTGTATCTGGTGGGTGATGTCTGTATCTGGTGGTGACATATGTATCTGGTGGTGATGTCTGTATCTGGGCATCTGTATCTGGTGAGTGATGGCTGTATCTGGTGGTGACCTCTGTATCTGGTGGGTGGTGTCTGTACCTGGTGGTGACATCTGTGTCTAGTGAGTGATGTCTATATCTGGTAATGACATCTGTGTCTGTAGGTGACATCTGTGTCTGGAGGTGACGTCTGTATCTGGTGGATGATGTCTGTATCTGGTGGTGACATATGTATCTAGTGGTGATGTCTGTATCTAGATGTCTGTGTCTGGTGGTGACGTCTGTGTCTGGAGGTGACATGGGTGTCTGGAGGTGACGTCTGTGTCTGGTAGGTGATGTCTGTATCTGGTGGTGACGTCTGTCTGTATCTAGATGTCTGTGTCTCGTGGGTGATGTCTGTACCTGGTGGGTGACATCTGTATCTGGACATCTGTACCCGGTGGGTGATGTCTGTACCTGGTGGTGACATCTGTGTCTAGTGTTGACATATGTATCTGGTGGTGACGTCTGTGTCTGGAGGTGACATCTGTGTCTGGAGGTGACATCTGTATCTGGACGTCTGTACCTGGTGGTGACGTTCATGTCTGGAGGTGACGTCTGTGTCTGTATCTAGATGTCTGTGTCTGGTGGTGACGTCTGTGTCTGGCAGGTGATGTCTGTACCTGGTGGGTGATGTCTGTACCTGGTGGTGACGTTCGTGTCTGGAGGTGACATCTATATCTAGTGGTGACGTCTGTGTCTGGCAGGTGATGTCTGTATCTGGTGGGTGACCTCTGTATCTGGTGGTGACGTTCGTGTCTGGAGGTGACATCTATATCTAGTGGTGACGTCTGTGTCTGGCAGGTGACGTCTGTATCTGGTGGATGATGTCTGTGACCACAGGTGATATCTCTACCTTGTGATGCCCGTACCTGATCAGGGTACCAGTGCCTGGCAGGGTGTCCTGGTGTGAAGGTAGGGATGTGTAGGCAGGTGCCCCTGCCTGTGCCCCAAAGCCTCTGAAGCTTCAGTAGCTTCAGCATCACTGCCCGGCTCACTCCATCCTCCAGATCTCTCCAGTGTGCCTGCTGAGTCCCGTGGTTACACCGCACTGTGTGTGGGGGGGCTTCTGTTTTTACTGAGCTCCATGAAATTTTCAGATCTTGAATCAGAGGCCCCTAGGAGGCAGGTGGGTCTGGCGGGGAATTCAGAGCTCGAGTGTCAGGGCCCCTTGGAGTACAGGTCCAAGCCTGCCTGGCTGGGAAGATCACCTCCTGTGGGAAGGGTGGTGGGAACCAGGGCTGTGCCAAATGCACGTGGGGTGTTCACAGGTGAGGGTGGAGCTTTGGTCCTGGACCTCTGGTGGTTGAGGAGGTGGGTCGGCTGGTGAGGGGTGTCCAGCGCCTCCAGGCCTGGCCTCTCAGCACTGTCATGGGGAGCAGGACACTCTGTCCAGGGAGCAGGACACACACATCTATCAGAGGAAAGTGCCAGTTTCTTGCGTTATGAGCTTGTGTAGCTTGTACACGGACAAAGAAGTGTGAAGGGGAACGTGTGGGGTGACATACACAGCCACACAAACACACACACACATCTGTACACATGTTCAGATTCACTCTGTCCAGGGAGCAGGACACACACATCTGTCAGAGGAAAGTGCCAGTTTCTTGCGTTATGAGCTTGTGTAGCTTGTACACGGACAAAGAAGTGTGAAGGGGAACGTGTGGGGTGACATACACAGCCACACAAACACACACACACATCTGTACACATGTTCAGATTCACACAGACACACTCACACAAACACACACACACGCCTGTACACATGTGCAGACTCATACAGATGTACTGACCCAAATCTGCACACACACACACACGCCTGTACACATGTGCAGATTCACAGACACACTGACCCACATCTGCACAAACACACAGACACACACAAATACACACACACATGCCTGTACACATGTGCAGATTCACCCAGACATACTGACCCACATCTGCACACACACACAGACACACTCACACAAATACACACACACACCTGTACACCATGTGCAGATTCACACAGACATACTGACCGACATCTGCACACACACACAGACACACACAAATACACATACACACATGCCTGTACACATGTGCACACTCACCCAGATGTACCGACCCACATCTCCACATGCACACACACATATACACACACTGACACCTGTACACATGTGCACACTTACCTAAATTTACCAACCCAAATCTGCACAAACACACAGCTACACAAACATGCACACACACCTATACAGATGTGCACATCATTCACCCATACAGACCCACATCTGCGTACAGACACATGGATTCACATATGCACACCACCTCTATGTCCATACATGCAACTCACCCACACACAAACCCACTGTACACAGCTCACACCTGCTCACACCCATATGTACAACACCAGTGCCTACACTCACCTCTGCACATATACACACCCACAGTTCTATGTACACGTAGACAGCCCTGCACCTACACTCACCCCCACCCACACACAAATCCATATCTAGACACACAAGCACACATGGCCATAGCTTACACCTACTCACATACAAACGTCTGCACACCCACACACAGGCCACACACAGGCCACACACATGTACACACACTTCTGCACCCTGCACACCCGCACACCCCCATACACCCCCATTCCCACACACTCTCCACAGTGCCTGTCCAGTCTGCCAGGTTCCTGAAGTGGAGCTGACGGCAGGGGCCAGGAGGGGGATGGCCCTGCTCCCCGGGACAGCCCCTCCTCCTCAGAATGCCCCCTGCTCCCCGGAACACTCTTTCCTCCCTGGGAGGCTCCCTGCTCCCCGGAACACTCTTTCCTCCCCGGAATGCCCCCTGCTCCCCAGAATACTCTGTTCTCCCTGGGAGGCTCCCTCCTCCCCAGAACACTCCCTCCTCCCCAGAATGCCCCGCCTCCCTGGGACACCCCCTCCTCCCCGGAACGCCCCTCCTCCCCGGAACACTCTGCCCTCCCCGGGATGCCCCCTCCTACCCAGGATGCCCCCTGCTCCCCAGAACACCCTGTCCACCTCGGAACGCCCCCTCCTCCCGTGGACGCAGAGAAAGGAGTCACCAGCTGCCCTCTCCTGTGGCCAGGAGGGTCTGCAGCAGCTGGAATCACTGAATCCCCACCTGCCCTCACCTCAGGCCGGCGGTGACCACAGAGCAGCCTGCTCACTCATGAGGTGGCCCTGTCCACAGCAGGTCCCCCATTTCCACAGCCCTACTTGTGGAGCAATGGGAGTCGCGGGCTTCAGACAGGCTTGGAGAAGCAGGTGGCTGGTGTGTGTCCGTGGGCAGCTGTGTGTCACGTGCGAACCACACATATGTCTCCAACAAAGCGATTACTCCTGTGGATAAAGAGATAAATGCTCCGGGGCGTCTTCCCTTTGGTCTTCCCCGTTGTAGCTCAGAGTGCTAATTTTGGCATCTTCCTGCGTGTAAAAGGTTCTGATGCTGTTAGACTTCCATGCTTTATACTGGAGACGAGTGTGGAGTTTTTGTAACATCTTGTCTTTGCATAGCTTACTGTAGCACAGCCCATGAGGCAAAAACTACTAATTAATTTTTCATGAAAAAATAAAAAATATATAAAGGAAAGAATTGAAAAGAGAGGAAATCATAACACAAATACTTTTGTGCATTTTGCTGGAATTTTTTTTCACGGTCTTCGCTTTTTTTTAAAAAAATGGCAGGGTTGTTTCTGACAACCTAGACTGGGTGAGCAACTTACTCAACGTTGCACATGTGGGTTCTGACTCAGGCTTCACTGGTCCCAAAGAGGGTGAGCTTGGCTGGTGCAAATGGCTCTGGAAACAGCACAGAACACACACACACACACTTCTAGGCAATAGAAACACATGCCTGGTGAGCTTCATTCTTTTCTGTTCTGGTGTTTTGTTATCTGTCCATGCGTCCATCCATCCACCCATCCATCAGCGTTCGTTCCTGTCCTCCCTGCCTCGTATCATCTACCACTGATGCATCCATCCATCACATGTAGTATCTACCCACCCACCTCTCTGTTCATCACCAGTCTAGGTCTATTATCTATCTATCTACCTAACTAGGAAGGTGGTTCTAATTCTTTACTAAGTGCTAAAGAATCCGCCTGCAATGGAGGAGACCCAGGTTTGATCCCTGGGTCAAGATCCGCTGGAAAGGCAGAGAAGGGAATGGCAACCCACCCCAGTGTTCTTGCCTGGAGAAGTCCATGGACAGAGGAACCTGGCAGGCTACAGCCCATGTGGTCGCAACAAGTCGGACACAATGCAGCGACTAACACTTTCACTTTTTTTTCATGTACCTACTTATCTATTGTCTTTCATCTATCTATTCTATTATCTGTCACCTCTATATCTAATATCAATCCATCCATCCACTATCTACCTATCCATCTATTATCTATCATCTATAACTGGAGAAGGGCATGGCAACCCACTCCAGTGTTCTTGCCTGGAGAATCCCATGGACAGAGGAGTCTGGCAGAGTCCACGGGGTCGCAAGAGTCGGACCCGACTTAGTGACTAAACCACCACCACCATCTGTATCTATCTGTGTCTTTTCATGTATTAAGGACTATATTTCTGTTTTTGTTTTCCTAGTTTGTCCGTTTGTGCATTATGCACATTTTCTGTAGGATGTCTGGTCTTTGCCCTTATTAAAAAAAGGTATTACAGTAGGAATGTCAGCCATTTATTTGTGATATATGATGCAAACATTTTTCTCAATGTGTCTTTGCTTTTGACTTTGATTATAGTTTGTTTTTTTTTTTTTTGAGAGGGGCATCAGTTGGGCCAAAAATATTCTTTTGCTGTTAAATCTGCCACTCTTTCTATCGTATCTAGATAGCTTTTCCTTATACACAGATCATGGGGGAATTCAACCAGTTTTTTTTTTTTTTCTATTATTGATATAATTCCATTAAACAAAAGATACCAGGTAGGCAGTGAGTTCTGTGGCACATAATGTCCATAGCTGTTATATCTTGATTGCGTGCTGTGCCTTTAGCCTTAGGTAATGTCCTTCTTTGTCTAATTTGAGGGTCTTTTTGGTCTACCTTGTAGTTTGTCTTTGATTAGCACTTTAATCCCTGCGGTCAGATGGTTTTTGTTTGCCAGGCATTTGTCTTTCTTTTTGAAACTTTGAAATGTCTTTGTTTTAGGTGTGTTTCCCATGTAACACCTGCAGCCTTTCTGTTTTAATAGGCAAATGAAGCCTTTCACGCTTACTGAAATAATGATACTTTTGCTTTCGATTCATTTTACTTTATAACCACTGTTTACTTTATAACCACAATATTATGCTGTTACTTTCTGTTTCTTTCAGTATTTGAGCAGTTCACATGGTATGTGGGTCAAGAAGCAACAGTTAAAACCAAACATGGAACAACGGACTGATTCGGAATTGGGAAAACATGGAACAACGGACTGATTCGGAGTTGGGAAAGCATGGAACAACGGACTGATTCGGAGTTGGGAAAGCATGGAACAACGGACTGATTCGGAGTTGGGAAAGCAGTACAACAAGGCT
The DNA here is from genome assembly GCF_055505025.1 of Bos grunniens. Lineage (NCBI taxonomy): Eukaryota > Metazoa > Chordata > Mammalia > Artiodactyla > Bovidae > Bos > Bos grunniens. Next base: position 139,761 of record NC_141194.1, read on the forward strand.
GTGCATTGTCACCCTGCTTACGTAGCCTCTATGCAGAGTACATCATGCGAAAGGCAGGACTGGGTGAAGCACAAGCTGGATTCAAGATTGCCGGGAGAAATATCAACAACCTCAGATATGCAGATGACACCACCCTTACGGCAGAAGGTGAAGAGGAACTAAAGAGCTTCTTGATGAAAGTGAAACAGGAGAGTGAAAAAGTTGGCTTAAAACTCAACATTCAGAAAACGAAGATCATGGCATCCGGTCCCATCGCTTCATGGCAAATAGATGGGGAAACAAAGGAAAGTTTCTCTCACTAAAGTGAGAGACTTTATTTCCTTGGGCTCCAAAATCCCTGCAGACGGTGACTGAAGCCATGAAATTAAAAGATGCTTGCTCCTTGGAAAAAAAGCTATGACCAACCTAGACAGCATATTAAGAAGCAGAGACATTACTTTGCCGACAAAGGTCTGTCTAGTCAAAGCTGTGGTTTTTCCAGTAGTCACGTATGAATGTGAGAGTTGGTTCATAAATGAGGTGACAGAGGATGAGATGGTTGGATGGCATCACCGACTGGATGGACATGAGTTTGAGCAGGGTCCGGGAGTTGGTGATGGACAGGGAAGCCTGGCGTGCTGCAGTCCATGGGATCGCAAAGAGTTGGACACGACTGAGCCACTGAACAACAGCAAAACAACACCACTCTTATTAATTCTTTTCCTCTATCATTTAGGAAGGTGTGTCTTTGTTCCAGGGCTTACCTTTCTGTTCATACTTTTTAGGGTCCCCTCATTTGCTATCTTGTCCTCTTCCTCTCTCATCTGTCAGTTTAAGTGCCTGAAGAGACACACACTTTTTCGCCTTATATGCATAATAAAAGTCTAAAATGTGTTGTCAGAATTGGTCTCTTCTCCAGCCTCCAGGGGACACTGCTTCATCTTTTCTCTGAACTCCTGCCTTCCTCTTACAAGGACCCTTGCGGTGACCCTGGGCTCACCCAGAGAACCCGGGAAAATTCCCAAACACAAGATCCGTCACTTAATTACAACTGCACAGTCCCTTTCACCATATAAGTTAAGATATTCACAAGTTCCAGGTTAGGACATGGACATCCTTGGGGGCATTATTTTGTCCACCACACAGGGGACCAGGAGGTGGACATCCTTCAGTTCAGTTCAGTCAATCACTTGTGTCTGACTCTTTGTGACCCCACGAATTGCAGCACACCATGCTTCCTGTCCATCACCAACTCCCAGAGCTTGCTCAAACTCATGTCCATCGAGTCAGTGATGTCATCCAACCATATCATCCTCTGTCATCCCCTTCTCTTCCTGCCTTCAATCTTTCCCAGCATCAACGTCTTTCCCAATGAATCAGCTCTTCGCATCAGGTGGCCAAAGGATCGGAGTTTCAGCTTCAGCACCAGTCCTTCCAATGAATATTCAGGACTGATTTCCTTTAGGATTGACTGGTTGGATCTCCTTGCAGTCCCAGGGACTCTCAAGAGTCTTCTCCAACACCACAGTTCAGAACCATCAATTCTTCAGCACTCAGTTTTCTTAATAGTCCAACTCTCACATCCATACATGACCACTGGAAACACTAGCTTTGACTAGATGGACCTTTGTTGGTAAGGTAATGCCTCTGCTTTTTAATGTGCTATGTCATAACTTTTCTTTGAAGGAGCAAGTGGCTTTTAATTTCATGGCTGCAGTCACCATCTGCAGTGATTTTGGAGCCCCAAAAAATAAAGTCTGACACTGTTTCCACTGTTTCCCCATCTATTTGCCATGAAGTGATGGGACTGGATGCCATGATCTTAGTTTTTTGAATGTTGAGCTTTAAGTCAACTTTTTCACTCTCCTCTTTCACTTTCATCAAGATTCTCTTATTTCTTCCTTGCGTTTTGCCATAAGGGTGGTGTCATCTGCATATCTGAGGTTACTGATATTTCTCCCGGCAATCTTGATTCCAGTTTGTGCTTCATCCAGCCCGGCATCCTTGGGGACATTATTCTGACCACCACATGGGAAAGCAGACCTTCCAAGTCTACCTGTGAGGCTCATAAAACTTTGCCTGCTGACCTCCCCCAAACCCATCCCCAAACCAAACCAAACCCCTTCATATACCAAGTTTAGTGAGGGCTGCAGCTCTCCAAGGCTGCCCCTTTTTTGAGTGATGAGCAGAAAACCTTCGGGCACTTTTCAAAAAAGTCAGAAACGTATTAATTTTTCAGAGACTCACAAGTCTGAAATGGCTGGTCCAATTTGCTTCACACATCTTAGCCCTAGATGAAGCTGGAAGCTTTTTGGCTAAGGGAGGTATTTCGTCAGAGTCAGAAGGTCGGGTGAGGGTCTGAGTGCCAAGGATTGGGAACAGAGGCAGGTGTCTGTCCTTATAATGAGCTGCTACCCCCGCCCTGGGGCCGGGTGGACGGAGCTGTGATGCCCACTGGGGGCGTCTAAGGAGAGGTGGTCCCCACTCATGCTTCCTCAGGAGAAGATGGAGGGGGTGAGAGATGGAGAGGCTTTTCCAAAGCCTGTCTGCTTTATCGTATGAAGCCTCGTCTCTGGGAGGAAAGGGGATTCTCAGATGATGCGTGAAAATGAGCAGATTTTAAAACCAGTTTTTGGCAAAGGATGCTAGGTGGAGGGGTGTGGGGGGGTTGGTGGGATGAGGAAGTGCCCTGGAGGGCCTGATTACTGTGACTTTGTGATCCCAGTGGGGCTGGTGATTGGAGAAATATTCATGCCCCAAACTACCCATCACCTTTGGGGATGCTCTCTGAGCCTCTTTTATACCCTGCTGTATGTGCCGAATAATTGATGCTTTTGAACTGTGGTGTTGGAGAAGACTCTTGAGAGTCCCTTGGACTGCGAGGAGATCCAACCAATCCATCCTGAAGGAGATCAGTCCTGAATATTCATTGGAAGGACTGATGCTGAAGCTCCAATATTTTGGCCACCTGATGAGAAGAGCTGACTCATTAGAAAAGACCCTGACGCTGGGAAAGATTGAGGGCAGGAGAAGGGGACAACAGAGGATGAGATGGTTGGATGGCATCACTGACTCAGTGGAGGTGGGTTTGGGTGAACTCCAGAAGTTGGTGATAGACAGGGAGGCCTGCTGTGCTGCGGTTCTTGGGGTCGCAAAGAGTTGGACACGACTGAGCAACTGAACTGAACTGTATACATGCTGGGCTTCCTTCGTGGCTCAGCTGGTAAAGAATCTGACTGCAATGTGGGAGACCTGGGTTCAATCCTTGGGTTGGGAAGGTGCCCTGGAGAAGGCAAAGGCTCCCCACTCCAGTATTCTGGCCTGGAGAATTCCATGGACTGTATTAGTGTTTGGGGTCACAAAGAGTCAGACAGGACTGAGCGACTTAAGAAAAAAATGCACGCTATACTCACTATGAATGTATTTATTTTTGGCGCCATTAACATCACAGCAGGCAATCCCTAACTTTAGACCTGAAGGGGATTTTGTTTCTCACCACCTACCTACCCACCGCCCTCCCCACCCCTGGTGAGGAGCCTGAGCACCCCTGTATCTCAGACTGTAGGACTTCCCTGATGGTCCAGTGGTTAAGAGTCCACCTGCCAATGCAGGAGACACGGGATCCCACAGGCCGCAGAGCAGTTAAGCCTGTGCACCACAAATTCTGAGCCTGTGCTCACAAGCCTGGGAGCTACAGCTGCTGAAGCCCATGTGCCCTGGAGCCCGAGCTCCACAGCAGAGAAGCCACCGCAATGAGAAGCCCGTGCACCCCAACCAGAGAATAGTCCCCACTGACCACAACTAGAGAAAGCCAGCGAGCAACAGAAAAGACCCCCTGCAGCCAAAAACACAATTAATGATGGAAAAACAGAACAGGCCCTTTGTGGCTGGTCGGGGAGGCTGCCAACGACCCAGTGGGCGTGGACCAAACCCCGCTCCCATCACTCGAAACCAGTGATGTCGTTTGGGACGGTGTGGGCTTCCAATCCCTATAGCCTCAGTGAGACTCAGGTGTGCCCAGTCCAGAGAAGGGGTGTGAAGGGACTAGAAATGGAGGAGTGATGGGACATCCCTGGGGGTCCAGCGGCTACACTCCGCACTCCTGACACATGGGACCCGGGTTCGATCCCTGCTTGGGGAACTAGATTCCACATGTCTCAGCTAACACTTGGCAGAGCCAAAGACATTTTTTTTATTTTTAAGTGCCGGAACGAAAACGTTGTTCATGTAATCACAGCCACCTAAGAAATCTGGATGTTAACAGGGTCTCCTGGTTTGCCTGAGCTGAAAGAAGGTCCCCAGTCTACACTCTGGGACCCCAGAGAGAAGGATCATCGGCCCACTAGACGGGAGAGCGGTTCCCAGCAAGGTGGGACATTATTCCGTCTACCACATGGGGACCAGAATGTGGCCATCCTCAGGGAAATTATTCTGTCCACCACACGGGGTCAGGACCTGGGCATCTCTGGGGATGTTATTCTGGCCACTCCGATACTGATCAGGCCCTTGTTGTTGATGTTTCTCTTAGAGCCCGTTTCCTTCACCTCCGAATTGCCCCCAAGGGCACTGCCACCATTTAGTTAGGATTCTGACAAAACAAACAAGTTGCCTTTTAAATTCTTGGCCAGGCTCCTCTCAGTCACTTCTGCATGGTGTAAAGTCAGAAGATTTAACTTAGAAAATAGTAGAAGGACACAATTTTGACATGACTGGCTACTGAGTCTGTTCAGTTCATCAACCCTTGTTCTCTGTGTCCACACAAAGGGGGCTGTAGAAACCCAGAACCACGGTGTCTCTCAGCGGGAGGACAGTCTGGGGTGAAAGGCATGGGACTGCTCAGTGGGGAGTGACCAGTACTGAGTCACGGGGCCCTGAGACCAAGGTCTGAGGGGCTCTGGCCTTGTGTGATGCTCAGGTGGGGAGTGACCAGTACTGAGTCACAGGGCCCTGAGACCAAGGTCTGAGGGGCTCTGGCCTTGTGTGATGCTCAGGTGGGGAGTGACCAGTACTGAGTCACGGGGCTGTGCCTGGAAGGACTGTCAAAGACCCTGTGCAGAGGAGACAGCAGTGTGACAATAGCTCCTCTTGTTCACTGCGGACGTTTTGAATCAGCGGATACGGTTAATAAACAGCCAGCCGGTGCTTACCACACGCCTGCCACGGTTTTGACATATCCACTCTCGCTTCACGCCCGTTAATTGTCACATTTTGCTGTGAAGGGAACAGAACGTGACAAACGCCGAGTTTGTAAGAACGGTGACATGTTTTAAGCGTTTCCATTTGCATAATGACTGTTAACAGAAAGCAACCCCGTTCACATGAAAACACGAGGCAGAGCGTCCGTGTTGTTCGCCAGGCGTTTTCTGGGTTCATGAGGTGTTTCTCTCGTGGGGCAGCAGGGGGTCTGGTCCCACGGTGATAACCTGACACGGTCTGGCTGGCTGGCCTATTGCTGGGATGCTCTGTGCGGTGTCTTCTGGGGATTTTGTCACAAGGTCACATCTGTGGTCCTTCACGACCGTGAGTCTGTCTCCAGGTCACGGCCAACCCCCTTGGACAGGTCTGATGAGAACGCCCATAGTTGAGCAACTTCTCAGAGGGTTGAACGTTCAGGTCTAGAAGATTCAGGCTGCAGGAACCACTGGGACCCCTCCCGCTCGTGGTGATGGGAGATTTAGGTGACGGGCAGTGGGAGACCTGTTGTGCACACGTGGGGTCCCAGGGAGAACTCAGTTACTCAGTTTAAACAAGTGAGATGAGGGGAATGAGCATGCAGAGTACATGGTCCATTCCAGCTGGTTGACCACTGTCTCCTAGTTACGCCTTGAAGACCACGGGTTGATGGCATGGACGGTCTGTCTCATTCAACCCCCAAGGACTGTACTGGGAGTTTTCAAAAGCAAACGCATGGCCAGTCAACAAAGCGCCAAGGACAGCTGGCATGTCATGCCACCTGCCTCGTTTGTCTACACTGGGGGAAGGCAGAGGAACATGGCGGACGAAGGCTACGTGCGGCTCAGAGGTGTGCAGCGGGGCTGAACGGATCAATTAAACCCGCATCTGTATTCCACTTTTCCTTGAATGGTGTGGACAGAACTGCTCTGATTTTACGCAACTTGGATATTTTACATTGGCTAAAAACGTTGGGGTGAATATGTTTCTGGTGAAGGGGAAAATCTTTTGTGCCCCAAAGATGCTGGCTCGCTCTCAAAGAATATTTTTCAATTTTGACACTTTTTGTTTTGGAAGGGTGAAGTTATTCTGCATGCATGCATGCTAAGTCACTTCAGTCGTATCCGACTCTTTGTGACCCCATGGACTGTAGCCCTCCAGGCTCCTCTGTCCATGGGATTCTCCAGACAAGAACACTGGAGTGGGTTGCCATGCCCTCCTTCAGGGAAACTTCCCAACCCAGGGATGGAACCCGGGTCTCCTATGTCTCCTGCATTGGCAGGTGGGTTCTTTACCGATAGTGCCACCTGGAAAGCCCGGGCATTCTATCCTATCACTAAATTCAGTGAATCATGTCATAGGTCAGTTCTGTGCTGAGGTAACCTAGATGTCCTTCAGAACCACTGCTGGGGGGCTCAAGGCTCAGAGGGGCAGCGGGTAGAGTCCTGGCCCCTCTCCTTCATTCTGTGTTTCTCTCATCCCCTTTATTTCCAAGTAAATTTCACTTCATCAAAGAGTCCCTCCACCTGGAAATGCTTGAAAACCATCCAGCTCAAGAACTGTACTACGGGTTGATGAGTCAGTATATCCACAATGGAAAAGCTACTCAATTCTTACCAGGTACAGGGCGTTCCTTAAAATTCTGTGATTTGTGTTGCGGTCATAAAGAATCTGCCTGCCAATGCAGGAGATGCGAGAGATATGGGTTTGATCCCTGGGTGGGGAAGATCCCCTGGAGAAGGACTTGGCAACCCACTCCAGTAGTCTTGCCTGGAGAATCTCATGGACAGAGGATCCTGGCAGGTACAGTTCATGGGGTCATAAAGAGCTGGACACGATTGAGCACTCACACGCGCACACACACACACCATGGGGCTAGCCCTACCAGACCACGTGGTAAGAGCTGGATGATATGTTTGAATGAAATAGAACCAACCCCACCCAGAATCTTTGAAAAGCTTCTTTAGTGACTCAAGGTCACATGTGGGTTCTTGGTCACTTCTTCTGAGGCCCTGCGGGTCAGTCAGACTGCTCCTTCGGATTTCCCTTCTGTTTTAACAGGATATTCAGAGAATTTTATTGTTCAGTGGCTCAGTTGTGTCTGACTCTTTGCAGCCCCATGGACTGCAGCACACCAGGCCTCCCTGTCCATCACCAGCTCCCAGAGTTTACTCAAACTGATGTCCATCGAGTCGGTGATGCCATCCAACCATCTCACCCTGTGTCGTCCCCTTCTCCTCCTGCCTTCAATCTTTCCCAGCATCAGGATCTTTTCCAATGAGTCAGTTCTTCGCATCATGTGGCCAAAGTATTGGAGTTTCAGCTGCAGCATCAGTCTTTCCAGTGAATATTGAGGACTGATTTCCTTTAAGATGGACTGCTTGGATCTCCTTGCAGTCCAAGGGACTCTCAAGACTCTTTTCCAGGACCATAGTTAGAATGCATCAATTCTTTGGCGATTTCAGAGAATGTCACGAGGGAAATAGATAACAGATCATCTGGTACATGCAACAAAGATGCAGTAGATGACCAGAGGGCTCCATCTTTGCACAGGGTGGTTGTGGAAATCTTCTCAACCTCATGACACTTCAGGTGGGACGTAAGTGAGAAGGAACCTGGCTCCATCCCCACGTTATTGCCAAGTGTATCATCGGACATGGGTCCTTGGGACCTCGGGAGATTATTTTTTTTTTTTATTAAAGATTTTAAACTGTAGACCATGTTAAGGTCTTTATTGAATTTGTTATTATATTGCTTCTGGCCCCTGAGGCATGTGGGATCTATCAAAGCCACACCCCTTGATTGGAAGGCCGAGTCTTAACCACTGGACTGCCTGGAAGTCCTTGAAGGATTGTTTTAAATGGGCCTTGAGCATGATAAAGAATAGCACACCGTCCACTCACATGCTCGTTCCATCCATCGCTTTTGCAAACGTCTTGGCAGGATTACGGGACTCATGGCCCTGATTTCGATACTCAGGGTGCCAACCTGAGTAGATCAAATGCGTGACAATCGGTGGCATTTTCTCCTTGGCATATGCCCTCCAAGGACCTCTGCATGACACGTGTTCAACCAGGACTGGCTCTGTGCTTCCACGAGCAGGCCGGCAGAGCTCAAATCACTCCCGTAGACGCAAGACTGTCTCAGCGACGCCGAAAGCTTCTGCTGGTCCATTGAGTTCCTCTGGGCACAGGTTCCTTAAATCATCGTGTTCAGAGCTCAGTGGGACACGGAAGAAGATGCTGTTTCCAGCCCCGTTTTCCATACAAGGAAAGGCTGCCGACGAGTGCAAGACGGTGAAACGGGATCCAGGCCGGGTGTGTGTGGTCCAGTGTGCCGTCACTGAGCACACAAGCTTGTGCCCTCTCTGTGTTCATCTCTTGCTTAGAGAGTCCTCTGCACATCCAGTGTCTGGTAACAGGGAAGTTCCTCTTTGTAGCTGACCCGAGTCCCTCATGCTTTGAAGGCTTGTCTGTGCTCAGTTGCTTCAGTCGTGTCTGACTCTGTGACCCCATGGACTGCAGCCTGCCACGCTCTTCCGTCCATGGGATTCTCCTGGCCAGGATACTGGAGTGGGTTGCCATTTCTTTCGGCACTATGTATTCATCTCTGGTTTATCCTTTGAGCTCCTCTCAGGTTCTGCACCTGCCTCTGATTCTTCCTCACGGTTTCTGCCCACCTCCTGTGGCCCCTGACTGCAGGAGCCCACGAGGGCGGTTCTCTGGGGCTCCTACCACAGTTCACAAAGCGCGAAGACAGCAGAATTACCAGACTGGCATCCTGCAACCTCAGTCAGGCACCCTCAGTTCTGGTGCAAAGACTCATGAAAAGAAAAAACCCACTTCTTTTTATGTGGAAGAATTCAGTCTAGGGATTCAGCCAGCAGAGGACTCTGTGGGTATAGATAAAACTTTAGAAAAATTCCACATGCATTCACAAAGCAGGGCCTGACTGTTCTTGGAGAGAACCAGCGCTTTCAGATTCCTGGGATGCTGGGAAACGGGAAGTCCTTCGAGGCTGTCCCAGACAGCAGTTCTCAACCAGGGGAGACGGTGTTCCCACACGGGCCATCTGGCCACGTCGGGGGGCAGGTTAGGTTGTTGTCATGGTGGCGTGGGGAGGTCCCAGCATGTGGTGGCTGGACACCAGGGATGCTGCTCCCCACCCCTCAGGGCCCAGGACACCCCACATCAGAGAGAAGTCCAACTCCGGATGTCAGTGATGCTGAGAAAGCCTGACCAGGCATGAGAGAGCCTGTCTAATTATCTGTCTCTCTGTCTATCCATCCATCCATCAAATCTATCCATCCATCCATCATATCTACCTATCCATCCATCCATCATATCTGTCTATTCATCCATCCATCTGTCTATCCATCCATCCATCCTTCATATCTATCTATCCATCCATCCATCCTTCATATCTATCCATCCATCCATCCATCATATCTGTCTATTCATCCATCCATCTGTCTATCCATCCATCCATCCGTCATATCTATCTATCCATCCATTCATCATATCCATCCACCCACCCATCCATCATATCTATCCATCCATCCATCATATCTATCCATCCATCCATCCTTCATATCTATCCATCCATCCATCCATCATATCATCTATCTATCCATCTATCCATCATATCTGTCTATTCATCCATCCATCTATCCATCCATCCATCATATGTGTCTATTCATCCATCCATCTATCCATCCATCCATCCATCGTATCTATCTATCCATCTATCCATCATATCCATCCACCCATCCATCCATCATATCTATCCATCCATCCATCCATCCTTCATATCTATCAATCCATCCATCCATCCTTCCATCATATCATCTATCTATCCATCTATCCATCATATCTGTCTATTCATCCATCCGTCTATCCATCCATCCATCCATCGTATCTATCTATCCATCCATCCATCATATCCATCCATCCATCCATCATATCTATCCATCCATCCATCCATCCTTCCATCATATCATCTATCTATCCATCCACCCATCCATCATATACATTCATCTATCTATTTATCTGTCCATCCATCATATCTGTCTATCCATCCATCCATCATATCTATCCATTCATCCATCAAATCTATCCATCCATCCATGATATCTATAATCTATCTTTCCATCTATCTATGTACCCATCCATCCATCTATCTATCCATATACCTATTTGTTTATTTATCTATAATCTATTTGTTTATTATTATCCATCCGTCCAACCATCAAATCCATCCATCCATCGTATCTATTATCTATCTATCATCTATCTTCTATCTCTAATCTATCCATGCCTCTACCCATCTGTCCATCCATCCATCATCTCTCCACCCATCTGTCCATCCATCCATCATCTCTCTACCCATCTGTCCATCCATCCATCATCTCTCCACCCATCTGTCCATCCATCCATCATCTCTCTACCCATCTGTCCATCCATCCATCATCTCCCCGCCCATCTGGCCATTCTTCCATCCCTCTATCCATCGATCTTTTCATCCACCTACCCATCCATATGTATCCATCTATCATCTACCCATCCAGATCATTTTATAGATTAGGAACCAGGGATCCAAACATGAGGGATCTGGTCTGTGGCCAAAGCAGCCAGTCAGTCTCTCTCGTCTCAGCCCCTCTGAGAGGCCGCCCTGTGTCCTGGTGGGTGAGTGAGGACATGTGCGATGATGGGAATGTGGATGGGAACGAGACAGCGTGTCTGTCTCACCAAGTCCAGCTCTTACCTTCGCTTCTCCTCGGCTGAGAGGCGTCAGAAGATTGTTTCCTGTGTCACGCCTGCCGCACAGGGGGCCCTGGCCATGCCCCTCTGCGACCCAACAGTGCCGTGGGGATGCCTGGGACCAGCGTTTCTGCTTGGAACCAGGATTCGGAGCTGAAAACCACTCAGATGTGGTAAAGACACATGCTCCCCCCCAAAATGCTGTGCTTTTTTCATTGTTTCAAAGCTTTATTTTTCACTGGAGGATAATTGCTTTACAATACTGTGAGTTTCTGCTATACAAAAACGAGAACCAGCCACATATATACACACGTCTCCTCCCGCTTGAGCTTCCCTCCCACCCGTCCCCTCATCCCCTGCTCTGGGTCATCACAGAGCCCGAGCTGAGCCCCCTGGGTTGCACAGCGGCTTCCCACTTGCCGTCTGTTTCACACAGGGTGGTGTGCATCTGTCTTTGCTACTGTCTCAGTTCCTCCCACCTGCTCCTTCCCCCAGATCCTGTGTTTGAGAATATCTCAAAGGAGGAAGCCTGCTGGCTTTGCTGGGGAAAGATGAAAAATATACTTTTAGGAAAATAGGGTGGAGAAATCATTGTTGTAACTTTTATATGAATGTCAATCGATTAATGGTCAACGTGGATAACATCACTACTTTTTATTAATACAATTAATGCCATATACTATAGTAATCTATTGTAATTATAGAATTATAATAGATAAATATAATAGATTACTTTGCAAGCAAATGTCCATCTAGTCAAGGCTATGGTTTTTCCAGTAGGCGTGTATGGATGTGAGAGTTGGACCATAAAGAAAGCTGAGCTCTGAAGAATTGATGCTTTTGAACTGTTGTGTTAGAGCAGACTCTTGAGAGTCCCTTGGTCTGCAGGAGATCCAACCAGTCCATCCTAAAGGAAATCAGTCCTGAATATTTATTCATGGAAGGCCTGATGCTGAAGCTGAAACTCCAATACTTTGGCCACCTGATGCAGAGAGCTGACTCATTTGAGAAGACCGTGATGCTGGGAAAGATTGAAGGCAGGAGGAGAAGGGGACAACAGAGGATGAGATGGTTGGATGGCATCACCGACTCAATGGACATGAGTTTGAGCAAGCTCCGGGAGTTGGTGATGGACAGGAAGGCCTGGCGTGCTGCAGTCCATGGGGTCGCAGAGTCGGACACGCCTGAGAGACTGAAGTGAACTGAATAGATTATAAATTACATAATGTATATAACTATGTACAGTGCTGTTAGCCACACAGTCATGTCTGACTCTGTGACCCCATGGACTCTAGCCCGCCCAGGATCCACTGTCCATGGGATTCTCCAGGCAACATACTGGAGTGAGTTGCCATTCCCTTCTCCAGGGGATCTTCCCAACCCAGGGATCGAATCCATGTCTCATGCATTGCAGGCAAATGCCTTACTGCTGAGCCACCAGGGAAGCCCATAATTATATGTAGTATGTAATTAATTAGGATCAAACCCGTGTCCCCTGCATCGGCAGGTGGATTCTTAACCACTGGACCACCAGGGACGTCTGTCTCATTGCACTTTGAACAAAACCATCCAGGCGATCCTAATTTTTCAGTTCATAAAGACTGCATCATTGCAGCGCAGGCGTACAACACCCACCGCATTTGCAGCTCTGTTCTTTCTGGAAATCAGTGCTGTTGGGGCTCCTCTGGGTGGCACCCACATGAAGATCTTTCTGGGTACTTCCTGAGACAGCAAGCTGTCGGATTTCGGTGGCAGCTGGCTAGAGCCAAGCGTCCCATTCATTAGAAACACGCTGGGGCTTTGAGCCAGAGGCGGGGGGGGGGCAGGAGTGAGCGGGTTGACTGATGCTCTGGGGTCCAGAGGTTAGAAGCACACCCACCCCCCGGCCCCGCCAGTCTTTGCTCGATCTCAGGAATCCTTCGTTTTGCTTGACAACCCTGACGGCGGCCGGGCCTGTCTGCTACTGCAGGACGCCTGGCATTGCTCCACCGAAAACACTGCTAATTTGCTTATGTTCTTGCCTCCTGGGAAGGGGGTGTCAGGACACACACGGGTTTTCCGTGCCGCCCAAGTCGCCGGCAAGTGGTGGGGGGCAGCGTGCACCTGGTCCCAGGGACCCCGGCCCGGAGACAGGTCCAGCTGTCACTCACAGAGGTTTCTTTTCCCCCGAGTGGTACCCGCAAGGTGGCTGCCGGGCACCCAGCCGGACGTGCAGGGTCTGGTTACAACTCCTCACATCAGGGGGCTGCTGCAGACACGGGTGACAGGCTAAACAAGCACGGATCGCCCCTTTTGATTCCCACGGTGAGGCTGAAAGAGGCTCGGGTACGTGTGTCCCTGTGTTGCCCCTGGTGTGTGCACGGGGGCAGGGTGGTCTCTCTGCAGATGACTTGCTTCAGATTGCACGGCTCCCCGCTTCCACAAAATACCCAGGACTCCTTTCTCCGCTGGACCCGCCTGTCAGTTTTATTAAGAGCTTCTGATGAAATATGTAAACCCGTATGTTTGCATTCCTGTAATTCCCTCATGGATGTCTGTATATGGGCTTCCCAGGTGGCTCAGTGGTAGAGAACCTGCCTGCCAACGAGGAGACGTAAGAGACATGGGTTCGATCCCTGGGTCAGGAAGATCCCCTGGAGGAGAAATGGCAACCCACTCCAGGCTTCTTGCCTGGAGAATCCCATGGACAGAGGAGCCTTGCGGGCTACAGTCTGTGGGGTTGTAGAGAGTCGAACACGACTGAAGCAACATGGCATGCATGAATGTCTATGTGTATCTGGATTCATCTATCATATATCTATGCATCATCAATTTACCAATCATGTATCAGCTGTTCATCTACCTGCTATCTTTGTTACCTGTGTCCTTCTACATGTTTATGTGTATCTGTGCGTGCGTGCGTGCTCCGCTCTTCAGTTGTGTCCAACTACCTGTGACCCCACGGGCTGCAGCCCATCAGGCTCCTCTGTCCATGGGATTCTCCAGGCAAGAAGCCTGGAGTGGGTTGCCGTGCCCTCCTCCAGGGGATCTTCCCAACCCGGGGATCAAACCAGCACCTCTTACATCTCCTGCACTGGCAGGCGTGTTCTCTACCGCTGGCGCCACCTGGGAAGCCATGTACATCTGAGGGAGTGGAAGTCGCTCAGTCGTGTCCAACTCTTTGCGGCCCCATGGACTATACCAGTCCATGGGATTCTCCAGGCCAGAATCCCGGAGTGTGTAGCTGTTCCCTTCTCCAGGGGATCTTCCCAATCCATGGACTATACCGTCCATGGGATTCTCCAGGCCAGAATCCCAGAGTGCATAGCTGTTCCCTTCTCCAGGGGATCTTCCCAATCCAGGGATCGAACCCAGGTCTTCCACATTGCAGGTGGATTCGTTACCAGCTGAGCCACCTGGGAAGCCCATGTATATCCTATCTATCTTTTAATCATCTATTTCTTATCCATCTCTCTATCACAGGTCGATCCATCCATCAGTCTAGTCATTTCTTCCTCTGTCATCTGCGTATTAACTACCTGTCTGCATCTATCTCCGTATCTATTAACATGTATCATCAATCATCTATCCATATGTCATCTGTCTACTATCTCTCCCTATCTCTGTAGCTACCTACTACCTATGTATCATATTCGCTGACCCGTCCGCCTGCCTACCCTCCATCAGTCTGTCCACACATTACACCCTCTATCTATCATTTATCTATTATTCATGTTTGTCTGTGTGTCTGTCTGTCTACCCATCATCTTTCTCTCTCTCTGTCCAGTTACAGGCAAAGTAGAATCCCTTGGTTCTTGCATTGGGTTGTTATGAACCAGCTTCTGGCATCGCAAACCTTTGGATAGCCTGATGGAGGTGGAGCCTTTCGGGGTCCCTTTCGGCCCCAGGACGTGGGTCTGGCCTGGCGCCAGGCATGTCTCCCATGGATGGGGGCGTGGGGAGCCCAGCTCACCCCTGGCGCTCCTCTCAGATACCTGTTGGGGATGGATGGTACAGGGAGACCTGGGTGGGGGCTGTTTGGGGAAGTCACTGCCGGGGCCGTAGTGCTCCCGGAGTGGCCGAGTGGTAATTCCAGCAGGACCTGGGGCTGGAGACGCTGCTGCTAAGTCCTGTGGAGGTGTCTAGCTGGCTCTGATGACGTCCCAGTGGTGGACGTCCTGTCCACTCCATCCTCGCTGGCCCCTGCATGGGGACCCCAGGAGCCGGTGTCCCTGCCCGTCCCGGGAGGAGATTTCCAGACGACCTGTCATCTGGGCAAGAGAGGGAGCGACCGGCCCCGCGTGCACTGGGCAGCAGGCTTGGGGGCTGGGATCCCGCCTGCAAGAGGGGCCAGTCACATCTCTGTGCGTACAGGGATGAGCTGTTTGGTAGTCCTAAGTACAGGGCGAGCTAACATTACAGACTTATTTGGGATTTAAGGCTTTAGTTAAATATGCCCCTCAAAAAAGTTTTCTGACTTTTTTTGATACGCGACTTTTGCTATCAGGGTATTTAATAAGGCCGGGCGAGGCGGCGCTGGGGAAGGAAGCTGTTGCCGTGTCAATTACACGGGGCTGAGCCTCTGCGCACATCATTATTCTTGGATGTCTCTAATTTACATCTAAATGTACTGACTAATTTTGATCCAATCATGTCAAAAGTGATAGGTACTGTGTGGGAGGAGATGACAGGAGCACCAGCAGAAATTGCCACGGTGAGCACCCCTCAGGGCGATGATTTAATGCCCGAGTCAGCCAGGGCTGTCAGGAGAACCGGCCACATTATGACACATTACGCCCACCATGGACCTGCACGGCGGGACTGGTGGGGAGGCGGGGGTGGGGGCGGGGGAGGCTCGTGGCTTCGCCCTGGCGTGGGCCTCCCCGCCCCGCTCCCTGCCCTGAGTGCCTCCTCCCCCTGCCGCCCAGGTCCCAGCGCATCCCTTGTTTCCCTGACACTCATTTCCTGGGGGTGGAAGTCAGGCTGCGAGCTCCCTCATTCCCTTGAGTGACGGCGGTGGGGCTGGCGGGCAGCTCCGCAGATGGTGAAGGCTCCCCGTCGTGCTCAGCGCACCCCCACCCACCACACGTCATTCACATCCTTTCCCCACAAACTTTGTGGCAGGTGTTTGCAGAAAAGGGCGGCCCCACTGCTCCCACCGGGGCCAGTGTGTGTGTGTGTGAATCTGGGTGTGTCTGTGTATCTGGGCTGGTGCACCTGTGTGTGCACGGTGTGTGCACGCTGTGTCTGCATATACGAGTCTGTACGCGGCTGCCTGCCAGCGTGCTTCTGTGTGCCCGTGTGTGCACGGTGTGTGCACGGAGTGTCTGCGTATACGAGTCTGTACGCGGCTCCCTGCAAGTGTGCCTGTGTGTGCCCGTGTGTCCATGGTGTGTGCACGGTGTGTGCACGCTGTGTCTGCGTATACGAGTCTGTACGCAGCTCCCTGCAAGTGTGCCTGTGTGTGCATGACAGTGTGCATCGCTCTCTGTGTGTGTCACCTGTGTAGGTTTGTGCATATGTGTGTCTGTGCGTGCCTATATCTGTGTGTATCAGTCTGCACATGTGTCTGTGCGTGCACTTCTGTGTGCCTGTGTAAACCCGTGTTTCTGTGTATATGAGTGTCATCTGTATATGTGTATTTGTGTGTGTTTGTGCATATGAATGTGTGTGTCTCTTTCATGTCTGCATCTTTCTGTGTGTGTCTGTGTGTGTCTGTGTGTGCCTATGTGCGTGTGTGTCCATGTGTCTTTGTGAATGTGCGTGTATGTGTATGTGTCTGTCTTTGCAGGCACGTCTCTGTGTGTGAGTCTGTGTGTGCCTGCGTGTCTGCATATGTCTGTGTGTGTATATGACGGTGTGTCTGTGTATATATATCTGTGCGTGTATACAACTGTATGTCTGTGTGTGTATATGACTATGTGTCTGCATATGCCTGTGCATTTATACGACTGTGTGCATGTGTGCCTGTGTCTGTGCGTGTGTATGTATGTGTCTGTGTTTGCATATGTGTCTGTGTGTATGACTGTGTTTCTGTGTGCCTCTATTTGTATATGACTGTGTATCTGCATGTGCCTGTGTGTGTATCAGACTGTATGTCTGCCTGTGTGTCTGTGTCTGCGTGTATGTCTGTGGTCTCTCTGTGTCTCTTTGTATATGCCTGTGCATCTCTGTGTGCCTCTATTTGTGCATGACTGTCTGTGTGTGCTTGTGTATATGAC
The DNA here is from genome assembly GCF_055505025.1 of Bos grunniens. Classification (NCBI taxonomy): domain Eukaryota; kingdom Metazoa; phylum Chordata; class Mammalia; order Artiodactyla; family Bovidae; genus Bos; species Bos grunniens. The sequence goes on from NC_141194.1 coordinate 156,871, forward strand.
CGTGTGTATATATCTGTGTGTGTATATTACTGTGTATCTGCGTGTGCCTGTGTGTGTATAAGACTGTGTATGTATGCCTGTGTGTCTGTGTCTGTGCATGTGTGTGTGTCTCTGTGTCTGCATGTATGTCTGTGTGTGTGACTGTGCGTCTGTGTGTCTCTATTTGTATATGACCGTGTATCTGCGTGTGCCTGTGTGTGTATCAGACTGTGTATGTATACCTGTGTGTCTGTTTGCGTGTATGTCTGTGGTCTCTCTGTGTCTCTTTGTATATGCCTGTGTGTCTCTGTGTGCCTCTATTTGTGCATGACTGAGTGTCTGTGTGTGCCTGTGTATATGACCGTGTGTATATATCTGTGTGTGTGTATGACTGTGTATCTGCGTGTGCCTGTGTGTGTATCAGACTGTGTACGTATGCCTGTGTGTCTGTGTCTGTGCACGTGTGTGTGTGTCTCTGTATGTGCATGTATGTCTGTGTGTGACTGTGTGTCTCTGTGTGCCTCTATTTGTATATGACTGTGTATCCGCGTGTGCCTGTGTGTGTATAAGACTGTGTATGTATGCCTGTGTGTCTGTGTCTGCATGTATGTCTGTGGTCTCTCTGTGTCTCTTTGTATATGCCTGTGTGTCTCTGTGTGCCTCTATTTGTATATGACTGAGTGTCTGTGTGTGCTTGTGTATATGACCGTGTGTATATACCTGTGTGTGTGTATGACCGTGTATCTGCGTGTGCCTGTGTGTGTATAAGACTGTGTATGTATGCCTGTGTGTCTGTGTCCGTGCATGTGTGTGTGTGTCTCTGTGTCTGCATGTATGTGTGTGTGTGTGACTGTGTGCATCTCTGTGTGTCTCTATTTGTATATGACTGCGTGTCTGCATGTGCCTGTGTGCATGTGTGTCTGTGTATGACAGCAGGTGTCTGTACACACATGGGCCTGTGTGTGTCAGCTGCCCATCCTCAGGACCCCCTTCCCTGAAGAAAACTGCAGACCCCGTCTGCATACAGATGACAAACTCCCCTCACCCAGCTCAGCCCGGCCCCGGAGCCCTCTCCCCTCTTAGCTGGAGGGGATTTGCCTGTCAAAAGTGAGTGCCTGTGTGGCAGGAAATGTTTATTTTTGTACCTGCTCTCTTAATTCCTCTCCGGGAGGAGGAGATGAGTTACGGGGAGTGACACCCAGCGGTTTATGGCACTGGCGGCTGCCGCCCGTCAGCGTGGCGGTCAGATGCCCGTGTCGGGGCCACCCCAGACAGCTCCTGTGGTGGTTCGCATACCCTCTGCACCCCGAGAACATGCCCACGGTTAATTACCGTGCATGGCCTGACAGTTCTGCCATGGGCCAGCTGCTTTCAGGAGCAGCACTGGTTTGGGGGTACCACCTGCTTCTCCTCTGGGTTCATGGAGTGGTGGCAGGTGGGTGGGGATAGGGGAGGTCTCCTGGTCCTCACTGGTCACGTGTCTGTGCATGCTACGTCGCTTCAGTCATGTCTGACTCTTTGCTGCCCCGTGGACTGTAGCCCACCAGGCTCCTCTGTCCATGGGATTCTCCAGGCAAGAACACTGCAGTGGGTTGCCATTCCCTTCTCCTGGGGATCTTCCCAACCCAGGGATTGAACCCACGTATCCTACATTCGCAGGTGGATTCTTTACCACTAGTGCCATCTAGGAAGCCCCACTGATCATGATTAAGGTTTTATTTTATTTTTGTAGCACTGTATCTCAGAACTACATCTCAGGCATTTTCCTTACAAAAGCCCCACTTCCTCATTTATGATGCCCGATGCTACTGAAGGTACAACTGGCCATTAGAAATATGAGGAAACAATAAATAAAAAGTGAGTGATAAAAGGAAAATGATAGTAAGTTGCAGGGTTATGTGTGGGCAGTGGTGAAAATGCAAACCTGCTGTGGGAATGCTAAAGACGGACCAAAACACCACACTCACTGCAAACTTTCTTCCGAGGGACCTTCTCCACTGACATAGAACCCACTGCCCTCTTTCTGACAACACCCAAGTTCTGCTGTTCACGGCTCAAGCTCAGGAATGTTGACAGTTGGCAACAAATGCCACCCCAAACCATGACGGCAACTCTGAGGACACCTCCCATATCCCACAGCAGGGCTGCAAATGCTGTCCCACCACGTGCTTTGGTACGGCCCACCCACGGGCTAAGAATGGTTCTATGTGGTTTGAAGCAGGTTTACTGAGATATAATTTACAGAGCTGTGCAACCATCATGGCGGTCAACTTCTGCGTCTCCAGGAGAAATCTATACCCTTTAACTGTCACCTCCTACCCTCCACAACTGCAGCCCTGAACAGTGCTAACCTACGTCCTGTCTTTACTTCATTGTATGACACTGAATATTTAATGTACATGCAGTCACCTAATGTGGGTTTCACATCTTTCAATGGCCGATCACAAATCTAAAGAAAAGCATTTTCTGATCCCTGAAAATCATATGCAATTAAAAATTTAAGGTACAATTTTATGGGTGCACATTAATATACGGTCTATGACTTTTTTTGGCCAACAAAGGTCTGCCATCAAATTTATCATTTTTCCAGTAGTCATGTATGGATATGAGAGTTGGAGCATGAAGAAGGCTGAGTGCTGAAGAATTGATGCTTTTGAACTGTGGTGCTGTTGAGAGTCCCTTGGACTGCAAGGAGACCAAATCAATCAATCTTAAAGGAAATCAACTCTGAATATTTACTGGGAGGACTGATGCTAAAGATGAAGTTCCAATACATTGGCTACCTGATTCAAAGAGCTGACTTCTTGGAAAAGAGCTTGATGCTGGGAAAGACTGAGGGAAGGAGAAGAGGGCAACAGAGGATGGGATGGTTGGATGGCATCACCAACTCAATGGACGTGAGTTTGAACAAGCTCTGGGAGTTGGTGATGGACGGGAAGGCCTGGCGTACTGCAGTCCATGGGGTCACAAAAAGTCGGACCCAACTGAGCAACCGAACAATGACATGACTGCTTCTGTGCTACAAAGACAGAGCGCGGCAGTGGGCTTTCACCCTGGCCCTGGAAACCCAGGTCGAAAGCCCACTTTGCAGAAGGAAAAGACTGCTTTGGCCAGGCAGCACAGTGACCACTTGAGTAGGGGCTCCTGTGCACCCCTCAGTAAGAGTACCTTGTGTCTCCACCAACCAAGCACTGCAAACTGGGGGCTTACACTATGCAAATCCACCCTCCCCGAGTCCTAAGGACCAGACATCTGAGGTCAGGGGGTCCCAGGGCTGGGCTCCCTGCAGAGGCTCCAGAGGAGGGTCCTTCCCGCCTCTTCCAGCTTCTGGGGGCTCCAGGTGTCCGTCCCTGGACTGGTGGCTGCCTCCCTCCCGTCTCTGGCTCCGTCTCCACGTGGCTTCTCCACTGTGTCTCTCTTCTGTGTCTTACAAGGACCTGTCGTTGGGTTTAGGGCCACCCTCATCCAGGAGGAACCTCGTCTCAGGCCATTCGCTTCAGCACACCTGCAAGGCTCTTATTTCTGGACAAGGTCTTATCCAGAGGTTCTGGCAGTCACGACGTGTGTGCAGGGGGCACCATTTACCCAGCACATGGTGCCTCTCGGAAAGTCAGTTTCTCCCTGAATCTGGGGAGATGGCCACGGTGGGTGCCCCGCCTCCCTCCAGCCATCTGGGCTCCCTGCCAAACCCAGACACACCGCAGCTCTGACGGACCGTGCTCACTCACGGCCACAACAGAAGGAATGGAAACCACCGTGAAAATGACAGCAAGGGCATCAGAGGAGACAACCAGCACCGCCAGCAACAGGGCGACGATGACAGCCACCACCGCCGCGACCACGGCACAAACAGCGGCCGCGGCGGCGCAGAGCCACGCGCACCAGCAGCCCTCTCTGTTGTCCTCTGCACACGGACCCCGGGTCCCGCGGCCTAGGCTCTGCATCCCAGGGCGTGGACAGTGATGAGCCCCCCACCCCTCCACCCTGGTCTCGCCGCCGCCACGTCAATGCACAGGAGTTTCAGTTTATTATTTTTTGTTTAATAAAGCACAGCTGTCTGCAAACCACCAGTGTTATGAAATGTGACAAGTGTGACCCCGTGGAGCCCATCTGTTTACTCATCTCAGGGGTCCCATCGTCACCCTACGTGAACCACCCTGTAGGAACCAGGGGTGGGAAAGTATTGCTCTCGCTCACTGCTTTTGCCCCGTCCACGTTAATTTGGGTGGCCGGCCTCCCTGGGGAAGGTCTCCGGGCTGGCTGCGTGTGTGTATGCAAAGTCGCTTCAGTCATGTCCAACTCTTTCGCAACCCTATAGACAGCAGCCCCTCCAGGCTCCTCTGTCCATGGGATTCTCCAGGCAAGAACACTGAAGTGGGTTGCCATTTCCTCCTCCAATGGATCTTCCTGACCCAGGGATTGAACCCACCTCTAACCCGAAACTCCTGCCTTAGCAGTCAGATTCTTTACCACTGAGCCACCGGGGAAGCTCCTCCCGGCAGGTTAGGACTGCCTGAAATAGGAACTTTTCCCTAGCGATTGGAGAAAAGTCTGTGAAACATCGCTTCTCCTCTGGACTCGGTTTTCAGAATCTTCCACAACCCAAATGAAGGTCCAGTTTTCCTGGAAAGATGGGGTCAAGTTTTGCTTGAAAGACCAAGGTGTTCCCCGGTTCTGATGACTAGCTCTGTCTTCCAGGAATTCTCTGGGATGCTTTGAGGGATTAGCATTAGAACAGATACATGACCACATGTTAAACAGATGACCAGTGTGACTTTGATGCATGAAGCAGGGCACCCAAAGCCACTGCTCTGGGACCACCTGGGGGGATAGGGTGGGGTGAGACTGGGAGGAAGGTTCAAGTTGGGGAGGACACGTACACCTCTGGCTGATTCATGCTGACGTATGGAAGAAAGCATCACTATATTGTAATGCAATTATTGCAATTAAAATAAATAAACTCAATAAAAAACAGCAAAAAAATGAAGTCTTTATTGAATTTGTTACAGTAGCGCTTCTTCTTTATGTTTTCGTGTTTTTGGCCAGGAGGCATGTGGGATCTTAGCTCTGTGCCCAGGGATCGAACCCACAACCCCTTGCGTTGGAAAGCAAAGTCCTGACCACTGGTCCGCCAGGGAAGTCCCCCATCCAGGAGTTCTAAACCCACCTCTCAAAGCAATAAGGCATTTCCGGGGCCACCCAGACCTGTGACCAGTGGGAGGTGGCTTCTGTCAGGCGGTCGGAGGATCAGAGAAGAAACATCGTGGTGCAATTCTCAGAACTGCCTTCATCTTTCTAGCAGAGCTTCCGGGAAAATAAAATAAAAAAACTCTTCTTTTCCCAGTAGGCACTGTAGGTGAGTCTCATCATGAGAAAGCGTTGGCGATCAAGTCCCAGATTTTTTTTTAAAAGCAAATTAATCAAGGAGCGCTTATTCCCACCGCAGGAAGATGAAACGCGAGATCCTTTGAGGTACCAACAGTCCTGGCAAACTGTTTCTCCTTTAAAATGTACATCCCCATTATTTTAAAAACAATTTACGCTGACCTATATGCAGGAGATATGATGGAACGGAACGGGAAAAGTCATAATTAAAAATATAGGTGAACAAATTGGGGCAGAGGGAAAAGGAGGGCAGGGAAGATGGAACAGAGAGAGAGCTGATGGTTGTACGTGTCGGAGGCTGGGGTTTTCCAGCAAAAGATGCTGAGGTTTGGGAGCTCAGGGTGCGAGGTGTTAATTAGGGATCCCTGGAAAAGTCCCCAATGCTGGGAAAGACTGAAGGCGGGAGGAGAAGGGGACGACAGAGGATGAGATGGCTGGATGGCATCACTGACTCGATGGACATGAGTTTGGGTGAACTCCGGGAGTTGGTGATGGACAGGGAGGCCTGGCGTGCTGCAGTCCATGGGGACGCAGAGAGTCGGACACGACTGAGCGACTGAACAGCAGCAATAATGGAGGTGCACAGTGGACCCTGAACAGGGAAACCCTTTCCAGCAACATGAACACGGAAGTCCTCTCCTAGCTCTGAACACAGAGCCGTGAGGTTGCCTGAACCTCGTGGTCCCTGGAGTCTGAATCCTGAGCCTCCAGGCATTTCTTATCCGTTCAGATGCTCACACTGCCCGGGGTTGCCTTGGAACCAGGAGGCTGTAAAGACTGAGAGACCGCGGAGAGTCACTAGAATCTTTCCATTTAGGTCCCTGTCCTCCCCGGTGGGTGCAAAGCACACCGCTCTTTGTTCACCTGGCCTACCTGTTTAGCAGAACCAGCGTGGAACAACGGCATCCACCAAAGACTTCAGCGATGGGTGAGGTCAGCCTCGAAAGTAACGTTCCTTACGTGTTGGCTCTCAGGCTGCTTTCAGGGTGGAAAGCTACAGTTCCGTTATTAACAACCGGAAATACAGTCTCTTCTAGGAGCAAATGAGATGAATGTGGTCATCTGCCCCAGGCATATCAATGCAGACACACAGATGCATGAGAAACAGAGATACACACAGACCTGTAAACACACACACAGTGCATGCTAAACATGGACACGGACAGACGTACAGACACACACAGCTGCAGTAATAAATATAGACACACAGGTACATAGGCACACACACACACACATGCGTGATAAACAGGGACACACGCACTTCCCTGGCGGCTCGGTGGTAAAGAATCTACCTGCCAAAGCAGGAGACACGGGCTCGATCCCCGGTCCGGGAGGATCTCACCAGCTGAGAAGCAACTAAATCTTGGATCACGACTACTGAGCCCACGTGCCCTAGAGCCCGTGTCCTCAGCAAGAGAGGTCTGAGCACCACAGCCAGAGAGCAGCCCGCTCTCTCCAGGTGGAGGAAAGGCCCCCGCAGCAAGGAAGACCCAGCACAGCCACAGAGGAATAAACACCGTTATCTTTCAAAAGAGGGGCACACACAGACTATAGACAGACAGACAGACACACACACACACACAGACTATACACACACACACACACACACACACACAGATGCAGGACAACATAGGCTCACCCAGCCCTAGTAATGGGCTTCCCAGGAGGCTCAGACCGTAAAGAATCCACCTGCGATGCAGGAGACCTGGGTTCCATTCCTGGGTCTGGGAGACCCCCTGGAGGAGGGCATGGCAACCCACGCCACCTCTCTTGCCTGGAGAGTCCCATGGACAGAGGAGTCTGGTGGGCTGCAGTCCACGGGGTCACAGACAGTTGGACATGCCTGAGTGACTGACACTTCCACTTTCAGAGCTATAAATACAGGCACACAAAGACGCAGGGATAAACAGATACCCATAAACAACACAGATTCATACACATATCCAGACGCACGCGGGCAGCCACACACATTCCTGGACACACACACAGACACACACACAGCACCAGGGACCACCCTGTTGCCAAGGCTCTCACAGCAACACGGTGGAACCCTATGCTTACAAGGCAGCGGTCCCCAACCTTTTTGGCACTGGGGGTTGGTTTCACGGAAGATAATGCTTCCCTGGAGCGGGGGTGGGGGAGGGTGTCAGACGACTGAAGCACCTTCCATTCATCGTGCACTTTATTACCATTATTATCGCAGCAGCTGCACCTCAGATCCTCGGGCGTTAGATCCCACACGTTGGGGACCCCGTGTCCCAAGGAAATGAGTATTCGCTAAGGAGCCTGGACTCTGCCTGTGGTCTGGGGTGGCTTGCAGGTGACCGAGGCACTCAGCAGCTCCTGCAGGGACTTCCTCACCCAGGGAAGGAAACCGCTCTCTGCGTTTCCTGCTGTTCCAGGAACCAGGAGGGCACAGGGCACACAGCACGTGCTCAGCTCTGTCTGCAGGAAGCTGAGCTTGTGCGCCAACCGGAAACCCAAACCGGCCCCTCTGAGGCTGAGCAAACTTCAGGCGACACCAGTCCAAGCCAGTGAAACACAGACCCACCGTGAAATGATTCTTTCGAACGGTGGTGGTGGAAACGACTCTTGAGAGTCCATTGGACAGCAAGGAGATCAAACCAGTCGTTCCTAAAGTAAGTGAACCCTAAATAGTCGTTGGAAGGACTGATGCTGATGCTGAAGCTCCAGGAGGGAGCAACCATAGGGTCCACACGACCCCCTCCTCGTAGAACTTAGGGAACGCTTGACTTACTGTTTATCCTCAAGTGATGAACAGCCACAGGAAGAGATGAAGGCGAGATCCAGGAGGGTCCCCAGTGCAGCAGCTTCTGTCTCCGTGGAGTCTGGGGGCAACACGCTCCCAGCTTGTGGGTGGGTTCCCCAACCCTTGAAGCTCCCTGAACCATGGAGCTTCCATTAGGGAAGACTGAGTAAACCCCTGGCTGTCTGTAGCAGCTCAATCCACGGCCCCTCTGCCCTCCATGGAGGCTGCCCTTCATGGGGGTGGGATGAAAAGGGCCAACCCTCTAACCACCTGGTTGGTTCCTCCGGCAACCAGCCCCCACCTCCCAGAGCCGCCTCATTGGCATAAGCCCAGGTGTGGCTGGGCTTGTTCTGAGTAACCAAAGATGCTCGCCTCACCTGCATCACTCAGCAAGCTCCTGGGGCTTCCCTGGTGATCCAGCGGTTAGCACCCCATGCTTCCGCTACCTTGGGTACAGGTCTGATTCTTGGTCAGGGAACTATGATTCCCATATGCTGCTTTGTGAGGCCAAAAAAAAGAAAAGGAAAGATGTTTAACTGATGGACACGTCATTCACTCAAACCAATTGCAGCGGAGGGGGAAAAACCTTTCCTGTACTCTCTTATGTTTCAACCTGAGGGCTGCAAATTAAAGTGACAAAAAAGATTAACTAGAGAAAAGGCTTGTTTCAGATGCACGTAAGGTCTTCCCGAAAAGAAGGTTTTAACCCTAAGGAAGCCCGGGCTTGTGGTTTGTATGCCATGTAAACAAATGGTGATAAATTTGTGCAGAGGTGACAAGACATAGGAAACGGGGTTTGGGGGCTGTTAGGAAGGTACATGATGGGAAGTTATATATTTAGGAGAATCTAATGACAGATAAGGGTCGATCCTAAAGGAAGTCAACCCTGAATATTCATCAGAAGGACTGATGCTGAAGCTTAAGCTCCAATACTCTGGCCACCTGATGTGAAGAGCTGACTCATTGGAAAAGGCCCTGATGCTGGGAAGGACTGAGGGCAGGAGGAGAAGGGGACAACAGAGGATGAGATGGTTGGATGGCATCACCGACTCGATGGACATGAGTTTGAGCAAGCTCCAGGAGATAGCGGAGTACAGAGGAGCCTGCTGGGCTGCAGTCCATGGGGTCACAAACAGCCCGACATGACTGAAGCGATTTAGCACAGACACGCATTCTCAAAGACAGAAAGCTTTGAGCAGCAGGGGATTGCTAATACCTAGGGTGTTTGGATGAAAAACGTTTGTGGAACCATGTTTTGAGTGTGAATCAGGATTTTCAGAGAGTTTGAAAGTCTTTAGAAACAGTTTCCTGCATCTCCTGCATTGGCAGGCAGAGTCTTTACCCCTGAGGCTCCGGGGAAGCCCCTCATCTGACCTGACCTGCTCTTTAAAGAACCTCGTCTCCAAACATAGCCACGTTTTGAGGTCCTGGGAGTCAGGGCTCGACCTGTGGTACAGTTGAGCCCATAGCTGTACATGGAACTTTCTCTTCTCCCTCTTCAGCTGCGGTTTTCTCTGCGATGGTGCACGCAGGGCGCCCCGGAGTTGAGACACCCTGAAGGCTGGCGTGTTGTGAATCTGTGGCGTGAGGAGGCTGCCTCTGCTCTCACGGGTCCCGGATGCAGGAGCCGCGTTTGAGGGCCGCCGGCCGGGAGGGGCAGGGTGGTGTCCGTCCTAAGCATCCTTCTTTCTGCATCTCGGAAGTTGTAATGAACTTTAATTGCGAGCCCTCTCCTGTGCTATGGCTTCAATTTAGACTCCATCAAAATTAGCTAAAATCCACGGGGTTGATTTATTGCGTTTGCAATGGCCGTGCTCAAGGAACGTAATTCCTCCTGAAAATGCCACATGCCGTCGGAACAGGAAGCCAATTAGGGGCCCGAGGGTGATATATGAGCATTTTAACCAGCAGTTTACTTAATATCCCCATTAAACAAGACTCTTTGCATTAATCATTTCATTCTCCTGCAGTCTATAAGGCCCTTTAATTGCTGCTTCAATGAGCCCTGTGTTTCAGTCCAAATTCAATCTCGGATCGGGAGAGAGAGATGCTTTGCAGGCCTCCGCTGCCCAGCTGCCAGGAGCTGTCAGATGTGATCACGCAGGTTTTCACGTTCCTCACAGTCTCATTGGAGCTCCGTGAGATTGACAGAAACCCTGCAGACTGTGTGTGTGTGCATGTGTGGTGTGGGGAAGAGAGAGAATGCGTGTGTCTGCAGGGCAAGGAAAGGATGTGTGTGTGTGCGTGTGTGTATGGTGGGGAAATGGGTGTGTGTGTAGAATGTGTGTGTGTGCATGTGAGGGGGAGAGAAAGAAAGTGTGTATGTGTGCATGTGTGTGTGTGGGGGTGGAAATGTGTGAGTGCGTGCATGTGTGTATGGTGGGGAAATGGGTGTGTGTACACAACATGTGTGTGTGCACAGCAGGGAGATGGGTGGGGTGTGTGGAGAGAATGTGTGTGTGTGAACGGTGGGGAAGCAATGTATGTCTGTAGAATGTGTGTGCGTGCATGTGTGGGGGAGAGAGAGAAAGTGTGTGTGTGTGCATGTGTGTGTCGGTGGAGAAATGTGTGTGTGTAGAATGTGTGTAGGTGTGTATGGAAGAGAAATGTGTGTGTGTGTAGAATGTGTGTAGGTGTGTGTAGAGGGAAAATATATGTGTGTGCACAGCAGGGAAATGTGTGGGTGTGTGTGGAGAGAACATGGGTGTATGTATGGTGGGGAAATGATGTATGTCTGTAGAATGTGTGTGCATGTGTGTGTGGGGGAGAGAGAAAGTGTGTGTGTGTGGTGGGGAAATGTGTGTGTGTGTGTAGAATGTGTGTAGGTTTGTATGGAGGGGAAATGTATAGGTGTGTGTGTGTGTGTGTGTACAGCAGAAAAATGAGGTACATCTGTGGAATCTGTGTGTGTGTGTGTGTGTGTATGTGCTGAGAGAGAAAATGTGTGTGTGTGTAGCGGGGAAACATGTGTGCACATGTGTAGAAGGTGTGTGTGTGTGTGTGTGTGTGTACGGTGAGGAAATATGTAGGTATGTGTAGAGAGAGACAGAGACAGTGTCTGTATACGGCAAGGGGAGTGTGTGGGTGTGTGGGGAGAGAGAGTGTGTGCAGGTGTGTATGGAGGGGATGAGAGTGTGTGCAGGTGTGTATGGAGGGGATGTATATGTGTGTGTACAGCAGGGAAGTGTGTGGGTGTGTGTGGAGAGAGAGAAAATGTGTGGGTGTGTAGAAGGGGTGTGTGTGTGTATACACAGTGGGGAAATGATGTACATCTGTAAAATATGTGTGTGCGTGTGTGTGTGTGGAGAGTTAGAAAGTGTGTGTGTGTGCTGCAGGGAAATGTGTGTGTGGAATGTATGTGCATGTGTATGTGCGGCAAGGGAAGTGTGTGTGTGTGTGGCAGGGAAATGTGTGTGTGGAATGTGTGTGCATGTGTGTGCTGCAGGGAAATGTGTGTGTGTGTACAAAGTGTGTGCATGTATATGGCGTGGAAACAAGAGGTGGTCCACTCACAATTCTAAGGCCAACAGCCCCACCCTCCATTGCACTATTGATTAATCATGTTAGTTATTATCACAAACAATACTTACGTTAATTAATGATACTCATGTCATTATTTGAACCCGGGACTAAAACGCGGAGGCACGCCCTCCTGTTGCACCGAACATTCTTGATCTGATGAGCGATGGACAGATGGAAACGTCCTAGGGTCTGCCCAGAAATTGTGGCCGGGGGGCCGCGTGGGGCCTGGGAGCTGTGGGTGGGCCTGCAGCCAGAGGCCCCAGTGCTGGGCAGGCTCGGCCGGCACGTCCTGTGTCTGCCTCGCGTCCTGGAGAGTCTCATGGCTGCTTTCCTTCCCCACGTCTGCTATTAGACGACTAGGGTCCTGGAGTCTCGATGCCCCCCTCTGGGGTGGGGTGGGGGGACACGCTGGGTCTGCAGGGACAGCCCAGCCGTGAGACAGGACATCGGGGAGAAGCTCGCGGGAATGCCGGGGTCGGGGGCGATTGGACCCGGCAGCCTCCTCTGTGGGTGGCCTGGGCCCCCTTTCCTTGGCCAGAAACTCAAGACGGAGCGTGGAGCCCTGGCCCTCATATTTCTTGCTCAGTGTGAAAACCTGGCAGAAAGAACCGCCCCGCCCCCAACCCCAGGCCTCGGGGATCCAACTCTAGGGTGGATTTTTGTGCAATGAGTGCGTGTGTGTGTTGGCGGGAGTCGGAAAGAGCTGCTGGACTTTTTCCTTGGCTGAAAAGCTCGTTAGGAACCTCAGCGCTCACCTGCCAGCCCCTCACGCTGTCTGTGTGTGTCTCCATGTGTCCCCCAGGGACCTGTTTCCCACTCCTCTTTTCCGCCCTGGCCAAGTGCCAGCCTCCACGGGTGGCCGTAGACTCTGGCCCAGGCTGTCCAATGGAGCACAGGGGTTTGTCAGCGAGTGAAGCATAGACTTTCAGTCAGATCCAGTAATCTCACTCCTGGGTGTGAATGCATGTTATCAAAAAGAATCAAAAAGAATCAAAAAGAAGAATGCACACAAAAATTTAGACATGTGAGTTCATGGCAGCACTGTTCTCAACAATCAAAAAGTGGAAGCAAGCCAAGTGTCCATGGATGGATGGTTAGATGGACGGGTGGTTAGATGGACGGGTGGTTGGGTGAAAGCAAGGAGGATGGATGGATGGATGATGGATGGGTAGGTGGATGGATGGATGGGTGGATGGATGGATGCGTGGATGATGGGTGGGTAGTTGGATGGATGGATGGATAGATGGGTGGATGAGTGGATGAATGATGGATGGATGGATGGATGGTGGATGGATGGACGGATGATGGATGGGTAGGTAGATGGATGGATGTTTGTGTGGATGGGTGGATGAGTGGATGAATGATGGATGGATAGATGGATGGATGGTGGATGGATGGATGGAAGGATGGTTGGCTGAATGCATGGATGATGGTTGGGTGGGTGGATGCACGGATGGATGGATATTGGATGGATGGGTGGATGATGGATGGCTAGGTGGATGAATGGATGGTTGGGTGGATGATGGATGGATGGTGGATGGGTAGGTGGATGGATGGACGGGTGGATGATGGTTGCATGCACGGATGGATTGTTGGGTGGATGGATGGGTGGATGATGGATGGCTAGGTGGATGAATGGAGGGGTGGGTGGATAATGGATGGATGATGGATGGGTAGGTGGATGGATGGGTGGGTGGGTGGATGGATGAATGGATGGATGGATTGTTGGGTGGATGAATGGATGGATGACAGATGGGTGGGTGGATGGATGGATGTTTGTGTGGATGGGTGGATGAGTGGATGAATGATGGATGGATGGATGGGTGAATATGCAGCATGGGGATCCATCCACTCAGTGGAATATTACACAGCCATGAAAAGGAGGGAAGCTCTGACACGGGCCACAGTGTGGCTGGACTTTGAACACGGTGTGCTCACTGACAGACACAGAAGGACACACAGTGGGCGAGTCCATTTATAGGAAGGTCCTGAACAGCCGAATCCTCAGGCAGAAAGTGCATTAGTGATGCCGGGGCCTGGGGGAGGGGAGAGGGAGTGACCGCTCATGGGGAAGGATGTCCTCTGGGGGGGGGTGAGAACGTTCTGGAACCAGATGGAGGTGGTGGTTGCACAACACTGTGAACCCCCTAAACCAAGCCCCACTGGATGGAACTGTCCACTTCCAAATGGATAAAACCACGAATTTGATGTTATGAGATTCATAAAGAATTTTCCTGTTATGTTGATTAGAAATGAACTGGTTCTCGGTGGGAGGGAACCCTCCTCATCTAGTCTTATGAGAACCAGCTCAAATCGGGCCCCTTGGCAACCATGGATGGATGGATGGATGATGGATGGATGGGTGGATGGTTGGATGGATGGACAGATGGATGATGGATGAATGAGAGTCTCATTTTTTTTGTTGTTGGCTTATGTTTCATCTGTGAGAAACCTTCAAGCCTGGCTGACCTGTCCACACAGCCTGCTCACCAAAACGAGTAGAAAACGCTGCCTCTTATAAGATGCTCAGAAAGGGTCCTGAGGATCCAGCCACCTGTGGCCCTTGGGACGCCTCCCCCGGGAACCTGGCTGTGGGTCGGCAGAGACCACCATGTCACGTGTGTCTCCCTGCCTGGTTGAGGGCACCTAAGCCCACAGCTGGACGTGATGTCCACGTCACAGACTGGGAGGGGGCCCGGTTCTCTGAGCGGGGTTGGGTCACCAGGACACTGTCAAGGAGGGAGTTTAGCCAGAGAGCGTCCTGGGACCGTGACAAGCTTTGGAAGTTTACTTGCTACACAGGCAGACAGGCAAGGGAGGCAGACAGGCACGTTGGCGTGGAGGAGCGTCGGATAGAATGAAAAGCTTTACTTTCAGCTGACACGAATCAGAAGATCGGACGCTCACTTTCCAGTCAGGGCGAGGAATGCAAAAAATGGTGCAAACGAGCTTATTCAAAAGACAGAAAGAGCATTTCAGACGTAGTTGTGGAATGGCTAAGTCATGTCGACTCTTTGTGACCCCATGGACTGTAGCCCCCCAGGCTTCTCCATGGGATTCTCCAGGCAAGAATCCTGGAGTGGGTTGCCAGGTCCTTCTCCAGGGAAATCAACTATAAGCCTATAAAAAATATTTTTTAAAAAAAGAAGAAATGGGGTCTGGGGAAGTTGAATGTCTCAGATGGGCATGGAGACACTTATACTTGGCACATGTGTCCCCCATCAAGCCACCAGCCTCTGGGGGACATGGGCACCCACGTTCAACCTGGAGGAGGGTTTGTAAACCTTTACTGTCCAAGGAACAGGGAACCTCGATAAAGTGGCACCTACTGTTTCCTCAGCTTTTTCTTTTTCTTGATGCATGTGGTGACCTATATAGAAAGGTTAGATTATTTTTTTGGTCATGTTTTGAGGCTTACAGGCTCTTAGCTTCCCGATCAGGGATGGAATCCCTGCTCCGTTCACTGGAAGCTCGAAGTTCTAACTCCTGAACTGCCAGGGAAGCCCCTAGAAATGTTAGACTTATTTTTTAAAGTTAATTTTTATGGGAGTGTAGTTGTTTTACACTGCTGTGTGTTTCTGCTGTGCAGCAAAGTGAATCAGCTATACCTGTATGTATGTATTAGCCTCTCTTTTTTTGGATTTCCTTTCCATTTGGGTCACAAAGTGCTAAGCAGAGTTCCCTGCGCTGTGCAGCGTCTTCTCCTTAGTTACCTATTTTATGCGCGTGCTCAGTCGCTCAGTCGTGTCTGACTCTTTGCGACCTCGTGGACTGCAGCCCACCAGGCTCCTCTGTCCATGGGATTCTCCAGGCAAGAATACTGGAGTGGGTTGCCAGATCCTCCAGGGGATCTTCCCAACCCAGGGATTGAACCCCTGTCTCCTGCACTGCAGGCGATTCTTTCCACTGAGCCGCCTGGGAAGCCCCTCTATTTTATACATAGTATCGACAGTATACACGCGTTGATCCTAATCTCCCCCTTCACCCTGTATCCTTCCCGCTTGGTGTCCATACATTTGTTGTCTACAGCTCTGCCTCTCTCTGTGCTTTGCAAATAAATTCCTCTCTAAGGTTAGATTGTTAAGAGAAATGAAAAGATGGCCATCTATATATATAAATATATATATGTAGTTACAATGTCTTTCCACGCTCAGAACCCAGCATTCACAGAGACTCAGAGAGTCTGTGAGATTGTAAGGAAAAGAACGAAGCTGGAAAAAAAAAAACGGCATTAACATGAAGAGAGACACCTCTGCAAGGCTGAACGAGTACTTTTTCGGTGCTGCTGAGCGGACGTGAGGAGGTGAGCACGGTGGTGTGCGTCTCAGACCCCATCTTCTTACAAACGAGGCGGCTTCCCACACGGGGAGGCAGGGAATCGTGTCCGAAATTCTCGTCTGCAGAATGGGCCTGACTTCGGGAAAGGCGAGTGTCAGTAATTTGCAGGGCACCTTTAAGGGAGGTGTAACAGCCTGCTCCAGAAATATAATGAGAGGCCTATTGCTTGCCCTTCTTTCTTCAAACCAGTGCCTGAGAAAAAAAAGAAAACAAACCCAGCCTTGCCCCTGAGCTGTAAACGTCTGGTTTGTATTCATGCCGCATAGATTTGCAATTGTTAAACGGCTAGACCTGTTTTCCTAAGCTATTCACATACCTAGTGGACACCTGTTGTGTTTTGGGTTAATCAGCGAACAGATAATTGGGCGACAGGCACCCCGACCTCCTGAACCAAGGCTGCGTCAACGGATGTCCGAGGCGAATCGCAAACACACGCAGAGAAACCCACGAGCGCGTTTGCAACGGTAGAGCGCGTCCTTTTCTAGGATTTTTATTATTTTAAACGTCGCGTCGTGCGCAGACAAAAGACGCGTCTTCCTTGGCCTGAATGTGTAAGCAGCATTCCCCTCGGTCTGTATTCTGGGGCCCTTCCCGAGAAGCATTTGACAGTTTTGTTGTAAATTGTCTTAAACATGCTTTTCCCAGTGGCATGTTGAAATGCATCCATTAGCAGTTATTATAAACAGGAGGTTTCGAGAGTTGCTTTTTTTTGGTCCCCAAGCACACTGAGAACTAAACCACAGGCAGGACCGTGTCATATTTTCTGACCCAGATTGCGGTACTCTACAGGGGAAAGCAAGGGAAAAGCAGGACCTGGGTGTGAGCTCTGGGCCCGGAGGCGGTCGGTTGACTTGTTTCTCTGGTGGGGGGGGGCCCGGCCCCGTCATATTGAGGGCCTAGAGGGCCCTGTGTCTCGGGGCTCAGGGACCTCACGGGTGCATTGGAGGCCCCCCATGAGCTATTTTGGTGCTTTGCTTCTGCTAATGGGGAGAAAAGGAGAGGCATGAGCAAGGATGCCCTGGCCCGTGTTGCAGCCAGGATACCAGAAGCTTCACCTGCTTACGGATTATCCACGGATGTCATCTCCGCCTTCCCCGGAGACACCGGGATGAAGCTAGTAAGGTTGTTCCAGAGCATTTACACGAGAAAAGTCACATTTGTCTGAAGCCTAACTCGAATGCTAACCTTCCGCACGAGTTCTTTCCAGCATGGCTCAGAAACGGGTCCCCTCTCATCCAAACCTCAAGACTTTGGGAAAGGACGGACGTGCCCCTGGAGAAGGTGCCCCAGGCATTCAGGCAGACTCATCTGCATACTCGAGTCGACAGGACCTTCTTATTAACAGGGCTGCGTGCGTGCCGAGTTGCTCGGTTGTGCCCGACTCTGAGACCCCGTAACTGCAGCCCGCAAGGCTCCTCGGTCCATGGGATTCTCCAGGCAAGGAGACTGGAGTGGGTTGCCATGCCCCCCTCCAGGATGTCCATTTCATGCGCCCTGAATGTATGAGGGTTGGTCCCCACAGCACGCCCCATTCATATACCACCAGCTCCCCAAATGTAAATATCAGTTGCACATTTCAGGCCTAATGACCCCTTTAAAATACACGTGTAACTGTGTCCAAAAAAAAAAAAAACGCAACAAAATAGAACTTAAAAATATATTCAATTATCCTTTTGTAAAATGCAGCCGCGCCATGCCTTTGACAGGTAAATGAATGGATTTTATTAAGCCGCCCATTACGGGCTGTGATGATTTCGTATTCCTTTTGTATCGTGCCGTCGTCATCGGGGTCTGTGGGGAGTCGGGAGTCCCTTCTCTTCATTTCCCACATTGATTCTTGCGTGAGAGGGCTACATTGAATAATTAATACACTTCCCATGATGGATGGCTCGCGTGGCCGGGATATTAGGTTATCAATCACGACCCACTTGTTCTAATGTAATCATATTGAAAACGTGTCAGGAGCTGTTTATCCAGGGATGACGAGGGGCAGGCGTCCCGGGACGCCGTCTCCAGCCACGGCCGGGAGCAGCGGGAGTTGGAGGAGTCCCCTTTGTGCTTAGAAAACCCTACGGATTCCTTCGGCTTCCAGCCGCCGCCCCGTTGCTATGTTCCCATGCGTGCATGCTGAGTTGCTTCGGTCGTGCCTGACTCTGCAACCTTCTGGACTGTAGCCTGCCAGGCTCCTCTGTCCGTGGGGATTCTCCAGGCAAGAACACCGGAGTGGGTTGCCATGCCCTCCTCCAGGGGATCTTCCCAACCCAGGGATTGAACCCCGGTCTCCTGCATTGGCAGGCAGATTCTTAACCTCTGGACCTCCAGGGAAGCTCTCTCCATCTTATAACAGCACAAACGCACCACCCTCTGTTACCCCTAATCACCCCCTAGAGGCCCCACTTCCTAACACCATCCCACTGAGGGGGACGGCGCTTCCACATACGAATTTGGGGAGGGGTGAGTGCTCAACGTTCAGAAAACTAAGATCATGGCATCTGGTCCCATCATTCCATGGGAAATAGATGGGGAAACAGTGTGAACAGTGTCACACTTTATTTTTGGGGGCTCCAAAATCACTACAGATGGTGATTGCTGCCATGAAATTAAAAGAGGCTTACTCCTTGGAAGGAAAGTTATGACCAACCTAGATGGATGCATATGAAAAAGCAGAGACACTTCTTTGCCCACAAAGGTCCGTCTAGTCAAGGCTATGGTTTTTCCAGTGGTCACGTATGGATGTAAGAGTGGGACTGTGAAGAAAGCTGAGCACCGAAGAATTGATGCTTTTGAACTGTGGTGTTGGAGAAGACTCTTGAGAGTCCCTTGGACTGCAGGGAGATCCAACCAGTCCATTCTGAAGGAGATCAGTCCTGGGTGTTCATTGGAAGGACTGATGCTAAAGCTGAAACTCCAATACTTTGGCCACCTCATGCGAAGGGTTGACTCACTGGAAAAGACTCTGATGCTGGGAGGGATTAGGGGCAGAAGGAGAAGGGGACGACAGAGGATGAGATGGCCGGATGGCATCACCGACTCAATGGACATGAGTTTGAGTGAACTCCGGGAGTTGGTGATGGACAGGGAGGCCTGGCGTGCTGTGATTCATGGGGTGGCAAAGAGTCAAACACAACTGAGCAACTGAACTGAACTGAGTGCTAAGTCACCTCATTCATGACTGACTCTTTGCGACCCCATGGACTGTAGCCCACCAGGTTCCTCTGTCACGGGATTCTCCAGGCAAGAATCCTGGAGTGGGTTTCCAAGCCCTTCTCCAAGTTGTCTCCAAATTGCCCAGCATTGCTGTATACAAAGTGCCTTTTGTTCACCTGATTCGTGGTGATTTTCACAGCTTGACAGATGACGGAGCTGAGATGACTTGGCCAGTTTTCGGCATTTGATTCTGGCAGGTGTCAGCACAGGGGCCGCTCCTGCTGTGGAGATGCCTGAGGGTGACTGTGTGCCCCTCAGTTGCACATGGACTCTGTGGGCAGAGCTGTGGGGTCTAATCGTCCTTGCAGCAGGGTTACCAGGCCCCACGGGGACGTTGAAGCCAGCTTGGCGTGAGGTGAGATGTCAGGCACCACCCCAGGGATGCCAGGTAGGAGAACAGAAGCAAACCCCAGGCCAGGCTGGACCCTGGGGCACTTGGGAGGAGATGTCCACGTTTCCTGAAGGGGGGCAGACAGGAGGTGCCACTCCCAGAAATGGAATCAGCTCAGCTGTGCAGACCAGGGATGGATCTGTCCTGGGGTTCACTTCACCCCCAGGACAGGGAGCAGACGCTAGGGCATCCAACCCAGAAAGCAAGTCACTCACACACAGCTCACTCACACTCCAGACAGCTCTTCCCCATCAGCCCACCGCCTGCCCAGTGCCTGAACTTGAAACAACGTGTCCTCCGTTATCTGACCTCCAGCCAACTGTCTCCCCATCTCCCGACCTCCGGACAAATCTCCACCACCCGACCTCCAGATGACTCTCCCCATCACCTGACCTCCGGACCACTCTCCCCATCTCCTGACCTCTGGACGACTGTCCCCAACACCCGACCTCCAGACAACTCTGTCCCCTGTCACGTGACCTCCAGCCAATTCTGTCTCCCATCCATGGGCTCTTCCCTCTGTAAATTCTTCAGGGATGCTGGCTCAGTGACCGAATGGTCGCTACAGGGCATCTGAAAACTGCCTAGAGGCTTGGGGAAGTAAATTGAAAAATCGCCAGTAATTTTCACCCTGTGCTTACAATTGCTATTGACCCTGGGTCAGAGGTCCTGCCTCTCTGTGTTCCGACGTTCACACTGTCATACAAACAGGACTCAGGCGCTTATGTGTATAAGGTGTGTGTGAAATTTGCTGGGTGAAATATCAACAACCTCAGCTATGCAGATGATACCTCTCTAACATCAGAAAGCAAAGAGGAACTAAAGAGCCTCTTGATCGGGGTGAAAGGGGAGAGTGAAAAAGCTGTCTTAAAACTCAGCATTCAAAAAACTAAGATCATGGCATCCGGCCCCATCACTTAATGGCAAGTCCAAGGTGAAAACTGGAAGCAGTGACAGATTTTCTTCCCTTTGGTTCTGAAATCACTTGGGATGGTGCCTGCAGCCATGAAATTAAAAGACACTTGCTCCTTGGAAGGAAAGCTATGACAAACCTAGACAGCATATGGAAAAGCAGAGACATCACTTTGCCAACAAAGGTCCATATTGTCATAGCCATGATTTTTCCAGTAGTCATGTACAGATGTGAAATTTGGACCATATAGAAGGCTGAGCGCCAAAGAATTGATGCTTTTGAACTGTGGTGTTGGAGAAGACTCTTGAGAGTCCCTTGGACTGCCAGGAGATCCAACCAGTCCATCCTAAAGGAGATCAGTCCTGAATATTCATTGGAAGGACTGATGCTGAAGCTGAAACTCCAATACTTTGGTCACCTGATGCAAAGAACCGGCTCATTGGAAAAGACACTGATGCTGGGAAAGATTGAAGGTCGGAGAAGGGGATGACAGAGGATGAGATGGTTGCATGGCATCACCAACTCGATGGACATGAGTTTGAGCAAACTCCAGGAGTTGGTGATGGACAGGGAAGGCCTGGCATGCTGCAGTCCATGGGGTCACATAGAGTTGGACACGACTTAGCGACTAACCACACGCAATATAAATTTACATATTCATACAATTATCTATTATGAATTTATATAGCTATATAGTCCCCTACTCCAGTATTCTTGCCTGGAGAACCCCCATGGACAGAGAAGCCTAGCGCACTCCCACCCGTGGGGCGGCAAAGTCGCATACCACTGAGCGACTAAGCACAGCACATTAGCTATAATATGTGTGAAAGTGTTAGTCGCTCTTTGCCACCCCACGGACTATAGCCCACCAGGCTCCTCTGTCCAGATTTGATTTCCTTTAGGACTGACTGGTTGGATCTCCTTGCTGTCCTAGGGACTGTCAAGAGTCTTCTCCAACACCACAGTTCAAAAGCATCAATTCTTTGGTGCTCAGCCTTCTTTATGGTCCAACTCTCACATCCATACATGACTACTGGGAAAACCATGGCTTTGACTAGACGGACCTTTGTCGGCAAAGTGATGTCTCTGCTTTTTAATACACTGTCTAGTGTGGTCATAGCTTTTCTTCCAAGGAGCAAGCGTCTTTTAATTTATTTCTATGAAAGCTCCCTAATGAGGGCTACACCTCAGGCATCCGGTCCTGTTAGGATGTCTGCTCGAACGCACAGTGGAAAGACCGATGGACAAATAACAGGAAGATAAAGCACAGGTACTTGCTTGCACACACGTGTGTGCACTGGTGCGCACGGCAACACCAGGCGTGTCAGAGATTCTGGCTCCGTTGAAACTCTCCTTCCGCCCGCAAGGTCACTTGTGGCAATAATCAGCTGATTAGAAGTGTAATCTATCATGCAAGTAATAGCAATTTAGTGTGCGAGTTTAATGCAGCTTGGTTTAATCATTAGCTCCGGCCTGTCAGCCGAGTAACCCACAAGGGACCGCGGGTATGCATGATTTAGCAGGTGACCCCTGACCCCCCGGAGCAGAAGGCATGCCTTCAAGGCAGAATCAGGACACACCATCGGCCAGACCCACTCACCAACAATTATTAGCCTTTACAGCCGGACTGTCATTTTAGCAAGAAAAGAGGGCACAGAGGGTAAAAAAAAAAAAAAAGAAAGAAAGAAAACGTAGTGAATCTTACCCAATGAAGAGTTAGCATTCACTCCAGACCCAGCCTCAGGAGGAAACGCAGCAAATCGCAGCCTTGTCCCAGGGCGCCCCAGCAGCAAACTGTTCCTGTTCGCTGACCGGTGGTTGCGGCTTTTCCGCTGATTTCCAGGCGTGGGACTGAGACAAGGAGGGAAGGAAGGGGTGGGAAGGGCTTCGGGGGGCGCTCGTGGTAAAGAACCCACCTGCTAATGCAGGAGATGAGACGGAAGAGACACAAGTTCGATCCCTGGGTGGGGAAGATCCGCTGGAGGAGGGCATGGCAACCCACTCCAGTGCTCTTGCCTGGAGAATCCCATGGACAGAGGAGCCTGGAGGGCTACAGTCCACCGGGTCACAAAGAGTCGTACACGACTGAGCGACTAACACTGGCAAGACGACACACAGCCAACGTTATAAGAGCTGAGTTTCAGCTGAGATGTGTTGGCTCCATCTTCTCCGAGCAGTGTCGGTAGAGGGTAGCTGTGATGCTGAAACCTAGGGTGCCACTGCCTTACACATCTGGACACAAGCCCCTTTAAAAGACCGGTGGTGCCCAGACCCTGCCCGACAGTGGCGTCCACCCGCAACCCCAGGACTTTTGCACATGCTGCTCCTGCGTCTGGAATCCTTGCTCCTGGCAAGAGCTCTTTCTACAGGTCGGCTCTGCAGAGGAACTGTCCCTGACCACCCCACCCCCTCGCACTGCAGCCCGTCAGCCCGTCTCCACCCCAGGAATTTTCAGTGCGGGAATTGAAGCCCCGTGAGCACGACGTCCCATTACCTGCGTGCCATCTTCCACCTTCTCCTCCTGACAACATGACCCCGGAGCGCACGCTGATGAGTTTCTCATTGTGGGGAGCTGCCAGCCTGGGGCAGGCGCTGGGGTTTGGGGTTTGGGGGTGCATGCAGGTGAGTGTGGCCACCTTGGGGGCCCGCGTACAAGCTGACGTGGTTTCCAGGCCTGGAAAAGAATCCTAGGAACTGGTGTCTGCGTCCTCTTAGGGCTCGGGTGCCGCTGAGCGGGGTTCCTTGCAAAGCAAATAATATCTGGCAACTTGTTTTGTTACTCTGTTAGTTGCTGAGTCGTGTGTCACGGACTGCAGCCCGCCAGGCTCCTCTGTCCGTGGGCTTCTCCAGGCAAGGATACTGGAGTGGATTGCCGTTGCCTTCTCCAGGGCATCTTCCTCACCCAGGGATGGAAGCCAGGTCTCCCACATTGCAGGCAGATTCTTTATCGTTCAAGCCTCCATGGATTCCCTAACCGGCCTGGACAGGGAGTGTTTCCAAACTCATCTACATAGCCGCCTGGGGACAAACGAGTGTCTTGTTGCATTTCGACCCCCCGTTTATGGGGTCCCCGGGGGCTGATGGAGGGGACAAGGGGGTGGCTGTGGCCTCCAGGGTCTCAGAGCTCACGTAGTCTTGGCTGGAGGTTTCCCTCGAAATAACGTGAGGATGCTGGAAAGGGAGCAGTTGGTGTGAAGATGCTGGCGCGGTCCCTGTCCGTCTCCACCTCTGATCGTCCCTGCTGCTCGCTTCTCCCGTCAGATTTTGACTGTAACTGATGCGTGCGTGTTTTGTTTGCGGTCTGGCCTCCTTACCTTACCCTGTTTCTAATTATTTTCAGGCTGATTTTTCACTTCTGTGTCTCCCTGTCTCTGCTGAAATTTCATCTCTTCCCCAAATGGAAGTTTCCGCGGGTCAGGAGGCACCTCCCTTCCTAGCGTCCCCAGGCCCATTGTCCGCTCAGACAAGAATCGCACTGCGCTCTCTGATTATAAAGATGCATTAATGCCCGGCCATAATCCACTAATTATGACGAACGGCTGGTTTCCTGGGTATTAGTGGGGGGAACTCATATTCATTACCTTTCTCTGGGTCTGTTCATCTTTTCTTTCTACCCTGGACCATAGATTTCTGCCTTTAAGGATACTGATCGTGAAATTTCTTTAAAAAAGCAAAGTCTTCAACAAAGTATAAAATATAGCAGTAATGTATAAAAAGACACTGGGGCTTCCCCGGTGGCTCAGTGATAAAGAACTCACCTGGCAATGCAGGAGACACAGCAAACGTGAGTTTGATCCCTGGGTTGGGAAGATCCCCTAGACGAGGTCATGGCAAGCCACTCCAGTATTCTTGCCTGGAGAATCCCACGGACAGAGGAGCAAGGCAGGCTATAGTTCATGGGGTCCCAAAGAGTTGGACATGACTGAGTGACTAAACAAAACAACAGAAAATAAGCTTCAAGGTATAAAATATGCTGTAAGGTAAAAATAAGCTACAAGGATACATTTATACAACTAAACTACAAGGGTGTGTGTATACAAGATATATGCTGCTGCTAAGTCACTTCAGTCGTGTCCGACTCTGTGCGACCCCATAGACGGCAGCCCACCAGGCTCCCCCGTCCCTGGGATTCTCCAGGCAAGAACACTGGAGTGGGTTGCCATTTCCTTCTCCAATGCATAAAGTGAAAAGTGAAAGTGAAGTCGCTCAGTCGTGTCCGACTCTTCACAACCCCATGGACTGCAGCCTACCAAGCTGCTCCGTCCACGGGATTTTCCAGGCAAGAGTACTGGAGTGGGGTGCCATCACCTTCTCCGACAAGATATATAATGAGCTACAAATACATACTACACAGCAGGGGGAGTATAGCCAGTATTTTATAATAACTGTAAATGGAGTATAACCTTTAAAAATAATCAATCTTTATTCTTAACAGACACTAGCTCCTTAGAAAGAAAGCTGTGACAAACCTAGACAGTGTATTAAAAAGCAGAGACATCCCTTTGCCAACAAAGATCCGTCTAGTCAAAGCTATGGTTTTTCCAGTAGTCACGTACAGATGTGAGAGTTGGACCAAAAAGAAGGTTGAACGCCGAAGAATTGATGCTGTCAAACTGTGGTGCTGGAGAAGACTCTTGGGAGTCCCTTGGACTGCAAGGAGAGCAAACCGGTCAATCCTAAGAGAAATAAACCCTGAATATTCATTGGAAGGACTGATGCTGAAGCTGAAACTCCAGTCCTTTGGCCACCGGATGCGAAGAACTGACTCATTTGAAAAGACCCTGATGCTGGGAAAGATTGAAGGTGGGAGGAGAAGGGGGACGACAGAGGATGAGATGGTTCGATGGCAACACCGACTCAATGGACAAGAGTTGGAACAACCTCCAGGAGACAGCGAAGGACACTACAGCCTGGCTGTAGTGCTGCAGTCCTTGGGGTCACAAAAAGTAAGACACGACTTAGTGACTGAACAACAGCACTTCTTAACATGTGCGATGACCTTGGTACTGTATTTGTAGACTTTTCAAATAAGGTTTGACAGAGATCCATGGTGAGAAATATACTGAATGTCATGATAGAGCACACACAAGATTTGATGAAACTGGAGAGAAAGTATGAACGAAATATGTCCTCGCCTAAAAAAAGAATCGCTGCTTTGCTTTCTGTGCCTGTACAGTGTCCCCACTCCCTTGCAGAGCAGGCGTGTGTGACGGTCCCCCCACGGCACTCTGTCTTTGGGGAAATTTGAGGAACTATAAAGCACTAAACTGAGATGGATACCTTTCTTTTTTTTTTTTGCTCCATGTCACCTGGTTTTTATTATTATTCCTGGACCCCAGATGTGCAGGTCAGGAAATAGGTCACTTGTCATGGGTTTTGAGGTTTTGGAACAAAAGAAGTAGATGGTTACAAAGTATTCTCTGCAGTAATGAGGAAGCTGGTTCCTAGTTTGAGGGAGATTTCATGTATGTTTTTCCTCCCAGAAGGGAGGCAGATGACTGCTGGGTGCATGCCGCGGTTTATTCTTACGGCTGCTTTCCCAAATCAGCGGACGCTGGCAAAGGGAGGGCTGGGGGTCCTCACGGTGGTGACTTCGTGCCAGTAGCCAGGACCTCCTGGGTGCAACGCAGGGCAGAGAGAGGACAGTGTGCTGATTTAAAAGCCTTTATTGAATTTGTTACAATATTGCTTCTGTTCTCTGTTCTGGTTTTTCTGACAGCAAGGCTCCTGGGATCTTAGGTTCCCGACCAGGGATCGAACCTGCGCCGTCTGCTTTGGAATACAGAGTCTCAGCCACTGGACCACCAGGAAGGTCCCTTGAGGCTCTTGAAGCAGAGGGGAAATCTAAGCTGTGAAGGTCAGGGGTCCTTCAGAGTGGTCTTTCTTCACGTGTTCTCAAGGAGAATCAGATTGTCTGCTCTGTGGCGGGGCAGTGGGTGACTACTGTTGGGGTTCTTTTGTTGGTGGTGAAGTTTGTTAAACTTTACTAAAATCAACAAATTTCCAAGGGGAACATATGATTTTAACTTTACGTTTAAACCCTTATGTGTTGTACTGCTCCCGAGCCTCTCGTCTTGGAGCCTGGCCACCACCAGCCTTCTTTGGATGGGTGGATGTGACTGGTCAGGACGTTTCCCTTGAAGAGAATCACACACTCCGTGGCCTGCTGCGTCCTGCTTCTCTCAGCGAGCATCGTGTACGCGGGGTCCACCCACGTTGTAGCCTGTGTCAGAGCTTCATTCCTTTTCATGGCTGTGTCATATTCCACCAGGGGGATGTGCTGCAGGAATAAGCCAGTTCTGACTCGTGTTGGAGCCGTTTCTTAGACTTCTCTCCGCTGTGCTTGTTATTATGATCACACTTGGTGGCCCACCTCAGAGAACCCCGCCGCTCTGCCTGACCATTAAAGGCCCCATCAGTTCAGTTCAGTCGCTCAGTCCTGTCCAACTCTTTGTGACCCCATGGACTGCAGCACGCCAGGCCTCCCTGTCCGTCACCAACTCCCGGAGTCAACTCATGTCCATCGAGCCGGTGATGCCATCCAACCATCTCATCCTCTGTCATCCCCTTCTCCTCCTGCCTTCAATCTTTCCCAGCCATCCAATGAGTCTTTTCCAGGCCACATACAGGATGGTTATTTTGAGACGTTAATTTGCCAACATCTTGGCGATCTGGCTCCCTGAACAAAGTTGTATTCCTTGTCTCGATACCTGTCTCTGATTCATCGGCCTGTCGTGGGGCAAGCAGAGTGAGGTTGGACTCAATAACAGATGGACCCCATGCTGTGTATCAATCCATCCATCCATCCATCCACCTACTCACTTATCCATCCATCCATCCACCCACTTATTCACCCATCCACCCATCCATCCACCCACTTATCCATCCATCCATCCACCTACTCACTTATCCATCCATCTATCCACCTACTCACTTATCCATCCATCCATACACCCACTTATCCATCCATCCATCCACCTACTCACTTATCCATCCATCCATACATGAACTCTGGCCTGTTTCCACCTTGTGGCTATTGTAAATGGCGCTGCAATGGTACATACAAGTTCCCACTCTATTTTAAAAATCCCTTTCTCACCTTAACACACAACCATAACAATAACAAGAAATCTAAATACGCCCAAGAGAGCCTCCCTGACACTCAGGGTAAGTTTGAGTAGTTCTGAGTTCCCTGAGGGAACATTTCCTTTAGGGGAAGAATATACACCAAGACAAAGCCGTTTGGAGAAGAAATTTCGGAAAGACCCCTGAAGGTGTTCCCCTCTCAGAGTAAACTCAGAAGCTTCCACAGAGCAAAGAGCACCAAGAACCACCTCTCCGGGGAAGTTTTATGACACTGAAGAGGGTGACCAGTGGATGTGCACAAATACACCGGTTAAAAAGGAACCACAGCCCCAAACGGGTTTTTTTGCTCAGGGTTGGGGCTTCCCTGGTGGCTCAGATGGTCAAGAATCTGCTGCCTACCAATGCGGGAGACCCAGGTTCAATTCCTGCATCAGGAAGCTCCCTTGGAGGAAGGCATGGCAGCCCACTCCAGCGTTCTCGCCTAGAGAATGCCTCAGACAGCGGAGCCTGGTGAGACTGGATTGCAGTTTCAACCTGTCTCAGAAACCTGATGTCAGAAACAGTGGATCTGAGATTTCCTGACTCACAAAGGGAGGAAATTTGCATGATAAAGAACCCTGCCAGTTCTCTCCCTCCCCAAAGAAGGTGTCCCGGCTTAAAAAATAAGCCTCTCTTCTCTTTTGCTATCAGCTCTGCCAGCCCGAGTCTCCTCCCGTCGAAAACCTCTCACTTTGTACCGCGACTCAGAGAGCCCGGCTCCTTACTGCGTGGGATGCCAGAGAATTAAAAAAACAAAATAAAACACAGCTCACTCTGTCAGTTTCCCTTCCTTGTTTACCTTTCCCAAGTTTCCCCCTCTCGGAAGCCTGAAATCCTTTTTTTCTTCTTGTTTTCACAAAACTGACGTCTGTAAAGATGCTAAATGTGCCAGTGTTCCAACCCTTGCTTTAAGACACTCATCACTTGAGAGAGAGAGAGAGAGAGTGTGTGTGTGTGTGTGAGAACTGTTTTCCTCTTTGGTCAGTCTAAGGTGCAAGCCCCCTCTGCCTCATAAATACAGAATGCGTGAAGGAGAAAGATTTCCTCTGCATTTATAATTTTAGTGAATAGCAAGTCCTTATATATTTTAAAAAATTTTTATTTTGGACTATAGCTGATTAACAATGTTGTGATATTTTCAGTAAAGGGACTTGGCCGGACATATCCACGTATTGGAGCTTCCCTGCTGGCAGAGACGGTAATGAATCTGCTCGAAATGCAGGAGACCTGGGTTCCATCCCTGGGTCGGGAAGATCCCCTGGAGGAGGGCATGGCAACCCACTCCAGTATGCTTGCCTGGAGAATCCCAGGGTCAGGGGAGCCTGGTGGGCTACAGTCCACGGGGTCGCGGG
The DNA here is from genome assembly GCF_055505025.1 of Bos grunniens. Classification (NCBI taxonomy): domain Eukaryota; kingdom Metazoa; phylum Chordata; class Mammalia; order Artiodactyla; family Bovidae; genus Bos; species Bos grunniens. The sequence continues at coordinate 185,853 of NC_141194.1, forward strand.
ACGCGGCTGGTTCTTTGAGTTTTCCAGTATGTATCGCTTCTTACTGAGCTCACAGGGCAGGGTGTGGGTCTCCAGCCCCCGTTGTTTCATTGTGGGGGAGGCATGGCTCCTGCTTCTGTTGCTCGGGCTTTGTTGCTCAGCCAGCCTGCTTGGCTCTGGGGGTAGGCGAACCTGCTTTCTCGAGGGATCCTTAGCTGCCAGGAGGGTCCGGTATTTCTCCACGTGTAATCCCCTAGTGGGACGAAGTGTCGAATCACCGCTTCTATCCACATCCGTTTTGCTGGGTCTCTGCACTCCGGTTAACAGACTCAGCTCCCCGCCCCCGGCCGGCAAGGATGCCAAGACCGTGCGGAGCTAACTGCAAAGAAGGGGAAAAAAAAAAAAAGCAAGTGCAGAGAAGGAATTCTAATTGAAACCAGTTGCGTCGGAGGCCAATTTGCCGACCGGGAAGAGGTCCTCGGGTGGCGCTGGGGTGGGGGCGGGGCGGGGGCCTCCGGGCTGAGGCCGGCAGCTGGGGGCTGTCGGTCCGCGGACGGAGATCAGACCTCGCCCCGGGGCCGGGCGCGCTCGGGGGAACGCGGCCGCAACTTCTGCGGCCTTGGAGAGACACACAGCTTGGGTGCTTATGGTAGAAGTGCGGGGAGAGACTGGAGTGGCTGGCCCAGGAGAAGCCTCCTTAATGATAATCCCTGAAAACCGGGTTTGGTAGTGTGTTTTTTTTTTTCCCCCCTCCAGAACCATACATCATTGTCAAGCGAGAAGATTAAACTTATTGTTTCTTTCTTGAACCGGCAACTCAAGGTGAGTGGAAATGTCTTGAAATGCAAAACAGCCCAGCAGACAAAGTGCGGCGGAGATGCAGACCGACAACACAGGTTTCCTTCCTGGGTGTTTTTTAAGGGGATTCGGGGGAGGGGGAGGCGGCGAAACGACGCTGAAACGGAGACGCTCCAATGATACCCGGCTCAGTCGCGTCTGTCGACGTTGGGTGTTTTATTTCAAGGCTGGGAAGGAACGTTATTTTTGCTCCATCACTCAGACCATTACTTGTGCGGGGGTGGGGGGTGGAATGAGGCTGCGAGATAAACGCCGTCATTTATTTAGAATGAAATAGAATAAGGAGGGGGCCTCCCCCTCCGTCCTGACAGGCTCCGGGAGGAGAGCCTACGACTGCAGGGACAGGAAGAGAACCATCTGGTGGAAAAGTGTTCAGGAAATTCAGCCTCTTGTCTGGCCGAGTTTTCAATATGCAGATGGGGGCCAGGCACCTGGCGTTCCCACGTGGACCCGATGTGTGGGGCGTGCTTGCGGCTTAACCTGCTCCCTCCTCCTCTCGCGGGCAATTTGTTCTGGTCAGGCTGCATTTCAATCATTGTGTGTCTGTGTATGAGTGTATACATAAACGTGTGTGTGTGTGTGTGTGTGCTTGTGTGTGTGTTAGTCGCTCAGTCGTGTCTGACTCTTTGCAACCCCCTGGACTGTAGCCCGCCAGGCTCCTCTGTCCATGGGATTCTCCAGGCAGGAATGCTGGAGCGGGCTGCCATTTCCTCCTCCAGGGGAATCTCCCTGACCCAGGGGTCAAACCCGGATCTCCTGTATTGCAGCCAGACTCTTTAGATGTATGTAAATATTATATATATACATTATATATAAGTATTATGCATAGACACCTATATAGATAAATGTAAATGTTGTATATAGACATTCTATGTAAGCATTAGACATGATATACACACATATTTAAATTTTGTATATAGATAGTGGATGTAGTAGAGAAGGAAATGGCAACCCACCCCAGTATTCTTGCCTGGAGAATCCCGTGGACAGAGGAGCCTGGCGGGCCGCAGTCCATGGGGTTGCACAGAGTCAGACACAACTGAAGCGACTTAGCATGCATTGTATATAAGTATTTATATAAGTATTGTGTTGTATAGAAACACTGCATACAGACATTGTAGACATTTTTTATCAAAATTCTACAAAGACTGTGTGTATGTAGACATGGCTATAGAAGCACACACAAGCACTGTAGTAGACATTATCTATATCACATGTGTATAGTGTAGCTGTTTTCTGAGTATACAGGGCCAGTGCTAGAGCGAAGTCGCTCAGTCTTGTCCTGCGCTCTCAGACCCCAGGGACTGTAGCCCACCAGGCTCTGCCATCCCTGGGATTCTCCAGGCAAGAAGCCTGGAGTGGGTTGCCATGTCCTTCTCCAGGGGATCTTCCCGACCCAGGGACTGAACTCAGGTTTCCTGTATTGCAGTCAGACTCTTTACCATCGGAGCCACCAAGGACACTCTACTCTATATTATAGACGAATCTAAGTGTTATATATAGACATTGCATGCAGACATTATCCACAGGTATTACATATCGGTGTTGTATGTAGATAAACACTGTACATAGACATTGTATGTAGACATTTTATATAAAAATGTGTACAGATTATAATAGACATTGTATAGAAACATGTAAACACTGTTGTAGATGTTATATACATTCCATGTAAACAGTTTATAGTAGAGGCGTACGTAGAGGCATAATTATATAGAGACATGTGTAAGTATTATGTACAGACACCGCTCACAGACATGTATATATAGATATTATATGTAGACGGGTTGGGACTATCCCCTGGAGGAGGGCATGGCAACCCACGCCAGTATTCTTGCCTGAAGAGTCCCATGGACAGAGGCGCCTGGCGGGCTACAGTCCATGGGGTCACAAACAGACACGACTGACGACACTCACTCATTATACGTAGATATCATATATACTTAGGTAAACATTGCATAGAGACCTTTTAGGTGGGTATTTTATATAAAAATTACATACAGAGTACATATAGACACTGTATGCAGATGTGTCTAAACACGGGATGCACACATTGTATGTAGATGTTATACGTAATTATTACATATGTACACGGTGTGTGCATGTTGTATGTAGACTTTACATATAAATACTGTAGGCGTTACGCGTAGACACTATACATAAGCATTGCATTGACACACTATATAGAGATGACATGTATGACATAACATGTACACGTTACACACATGCATTTTACATACATGTCTCGTGTGTGCACGCATGCGTGTGTGTGTGTGAGCAATTCATTCACGTCCGGCTCTTTGCACCACCGTGGACTGCGGCCTTACAGGCTCCTCTGTCCCTGGAATCCTCTAGGCAGGAACAGTGGAGTGGGTTGCCATTTCCTCCTCCAGGGGATCTTCCCGACCCAGAGCTCGAACCAGTGTCTCCTGGACGAGCAGACAGATTCTCTACTGCTGAGCCTCCAGGGAAGCCCACCACAGTCCCCAGCGCTCCCTAATGCGTCACTCACATCAACCGGCCTCTTATCCTTAAACAACCGGCCTCATTCCTGACGGCATTTGAGTTTGAAGCCCTTGATTTAGAGAAACACACCTTTTCAACACCCAGGGCCCAGGCCCTCAACGGACATTGGTTCAATACTTACTAAAACATCTTAGAAGGAAGTGCCATCTCTCTGTATTGGGGTGCGTCCAAGGGGCTGCCCTGAAATGCACGTTAGCCTCCAACCTGATGCTTTTCGGGCGTTCGTCCAGCCTGTGCCTGAGCCAGGGAGCCAGGGCAGCGGCCCGGATCGGTGTAGACGGCCACGCACAACGCAGGTGCTGAGTGACCCATGAGACCCGGGGCCCTGGACGCTTCTCACTTGCCCTTCGGAAATTTTTTAAATGGAAAATGCAATTTGGGAGACGTTTAGAGAAAAAAGAAAAAAAAGAGGCAGGCAAGTCCGAGGACATCAGCAGATGGAGCTGGGGGCAGGGAAGTGGATGTGGTGGCCGCGATGAGACCCGGAACTCCCCGGAGAGCTTCCCCACACCGCCAGCCCCCGTGCGTTCAGTGCCTGACAGATGGACGCGGCGTCGTTGCGGGGCTGTTGCTGACAGCGCAGCCCGGAGACCGCATGTAATGAGGCAGCGGGTGGTTGACCTGCGTGGTGTCAGGGGGGTCACCTGCAGGGAGAAGCCTGCCGACGCCTGGGTTCAGCCCCGACCTGCAGAGATCGGAGCCGGGCAGGTGCCCTGCTGGCACGTCCTCGTCACCGCTGGAAGGCATCCGGTGCGGGCGGTCCAGAGAGGCCTTCCGGGGCTTCGGGACAGAGGATGGCAACTGGATGTTTCACACCGTTAGTGTGGTGGGGACGCTGTCGGGGAAGCCCCAGGCAGGCGGGTGGTGTGGGGGCAGGGGGCAGTCTTTCCTGACGGCAGATGGACAGGAGGTGCTGGGAGGAAAGGGAGACGGGACCGCTGACATGTGGTGGCACGCACGCACGCACACACCCACACACACACACATGTTCCCACAGGCAAATAGTGGCACGCACGCACGCACACACCCACCCACACACACACACACGTTCTCACAGGCAGATACAGGTCCAAGCACGTAGAAAGGAACGCACACACCCACAGTCACAGACACACACATTCTCACAGGCAAATAGTGGCACGCACACACGCACACACCCACCCACCCACCCACACACACACGTTCTCACAGGCGAATAGTGGCACGCACGCACGCACACACCCACCCACCCACCCACACACACACGTTCTCACAGGCAAATAGTGGCACGCACGCAGAAAGGAACGCACACACCCACAGTCACAGACACACACACACACACACACACGTTCTCACAGGCAAATAGTGGCACGCACGCACGCACACACCCACCCACCCACCCACACACACACGTTCTCACAGGCAAATAGTGGCACGCACGCACACACCCACCCACCCACCCACACACACACGTTCACACAGGCAAATAGTGGCACGCACGCACGCACACACCCACCCACCCACACACACACACACGTTCTCACAGGCAAATAGTGGCACGCACGCACGCACACACCCACCCACCCACCCACACACACACGTTCTCACAGGCAAATACAGGTCCAAGCACGCAGAAAGGAACGCACACACCCACAGTCACAGACACGCACACACACACACACACACACGTTCTCACAGGCAAATAGTGGCACGCACGCACGCACGCACACACCCACCCACCCACACACACACGTTCTCACAGGCAAATACAGGTCCAAGCACGCAGAAAGGAACGCACACACCCACAGTCACAGACACACACACACACACACGTTCTCACACACAGGCAAATACAGGTCTAAGCGCGCAGACAGGAACGCACACACCCACAGTCACAGACACGCACACACACACACACACATATTCTCACACACAGGCAAATACAGGTCCAAGCGCGCAGATGGGAACACACACACCCACGGCCACAGAGACACACACACACACACACATTCTCACACACAGACAAATACAGGTCCAAGCACATTCAGACAAGAACACACACACCCACAGTCACAGACACACACAGACCTTCTCACACACAGGCAAATGCAGATCCAAGCACACATTCAGAGAGTAACACATACACACGCCGTCACATACACGTTCACAAGCACATTCTTAACACACATGCAAATACACGTCTAGGCATGCATTCAGACAGGCGCACATACACCCACAGTCACACACACACAGCTTCTCACACGCAGGCAAATACAGATCCAAGCACGCATTCAGACAGGAACACATACACCCACAGTTACACACACGTTCACACACACATTCTTAACATAGGCAAATATAGATCCAAGCACATATTCAGACAGGCACACACACACCCAGTCACACACATCCCTGCTCACACACGTGCAAACACAGGTCCAAGCACGCATTCAGCTAAACCCACACATGGGCAGACACACCCCCACAATGACACACACACACACACCCATAGTCACACACAAATGCACATACATTCTCACACACATGCAATTCTCTGTGCCTGCTTGCGTGCTAACTCGCTTCAGTCCTGTCCGACTCTTTGCGACCCTGTGGAGTGTAGCCTGCCAGGCTCCCCTGTCCATGGGGTCCTCCAGGCAAGAACACTGGAGTGGGCTGCCGTTGCCTCCTCCAGGCATCTTTCCTGATCCAGGGATCGAACCTGAGTATCCTGCGACTCCTGCATTGCAGGCTGATTCTTTGCCCACACAGCTGCCTGGGAGGTCCAAATATGTGTACTGCTGCTGCTAAATCGCTTCAGTCTTGTCCGACTCTGTTCGACCCCATAGACGGCAGCCCACCAGGCTCCTCTGTCCCTGGGATTCTCCAGGCAAGAGTACTGGAGTGGGTTGCCATTGGAGTGGGTTGCCATTGCCAGGTCCAAATATGTGTACACACATGTGCAAATACTCATAGCCACACACAATTACAGTGTACAGCACAAGCTGTGTGCATGCACACAGACTCACATGTTACACACACACGCATAGACATGTCTGCAAGTTTGCTCATTGCTACATATAACAAACATGCATGCACTTATCCTTAGGTGTACACCTGTGCACACACACGGACCCCTATGCACACAGCAGCTCACCCTGGGGAGAATGGATGTGTGTATATGTATGGCTAAGTCCCTGCAATGTTCATCTGAAACCATCACCACATTGTTAATTGGCTATACCCCCGTGCAAACTAGGACTTCCCTGGTGACTCAGACAGGAAAGAATCTGTCTGCAGTGCAAGACACCCTGCATTGCAGGTTTGATCCCTGGGTCGGGAAGATCCCCTGAGGGAGGAAATAGCAACCCACTCCAGTATTCTTGCCTGGAGAATCCCATGGACAGAGTAGCCTGGCGGGCTGCAGTCTACAGGGTTCCAAAGAGTCGGACACAACTCAGCGAATAACGCTTTCAACACTTTGAATACAAAATAGAAACTTAAAAAACCCTAGAGGGACTATTTTAGGGATGACCAAAGTAATTTTTTTCCCTTAGGAAGAACTTTATGGTCACGTGGTCTGTTGCATAAACTCTGCAATTGCCAGGTTGAAGCAGCCAAACGGCAAAAACCTTAAAAATCTGGGCAAAAACGTTAAACATGGAGTGGCGTTGAGCCCAGCCGCCCGAGGTCTCCACAGAAGGCTGTGATGGCTTTGCTGAGCAGAGTCTATATTTTCTGAAACAAGCCTCCTGCCTGTGAACCTTCAGTGCCATGTTAGTGATCTGTCTAATCTACCTATTTATTTACCAGGAGCGGTGATTAAGCAGAAGGTACCGCCCATGGAGGACTTGCAGTTAAAATCCAGGCTGTTCTGTGTCACACGAGGCCACCCCCTGCTTGTACCCCTCCCCTCGAATTTTTTTTTTCTTTTCCCATCATCTCACAAATCCTTGGATAGAAAGTCTTTTTTTTTCCTTTCCCTGCTTCTTCGAGGCAGAGCTTGTAATAATAATAAACCATCTGGCTTACTCAGACATGAAAGATTAAAATGATATACAGTAAGAAGCCTGCCCATTCAGTTGCTAATGTCTTAAACCACAACTCCAGCGCCGAGCCAGTCTTGGGAGGCAAAAGGTAATTAAAAGACCTCCTTGCAGAGATGGGCCACTGGGAGCCGAGGCAGGGGAGTCCCAGAAAGCTGAACTGATTTTTTGAGACGGGCATGGCAGCTGATCTGTGTCCACGGTCAGGCGGGAGACGGGCGAGGCCAGCACGCTGTCGTCCTCCAGGTCTCAGTCCAGAAGTGAGGGCGTGCTGCATGCGTGCTCAGCTGCCTCAGTCGTGTCTGACTCTTTGCAACCCCGTGGACTGGAGCCCACCGGACTCCTCTGTCCATGGGATTCTGCAGACAAGAATATTGGAGTGGGTAGCCATCCCCTCCTCCAGGGGATCTTCCCCACTCAGGGATTGAACTCGTGTCTCCTGCATTGCAGGCAGATTCTTTACCATCTGGGCCACAACTGTGGTGACGTATATGCGTACGATCTCAGCTAAGTCAACCCAGAAGTGTTTCTCCTCTCTGCGCATGATGGTGCCGGCTCCCTGTCCGCTTCCTGCTGCTGCTGCTAAGTCACTTCCTACGGAGTCATTATCCTGCTCTCAGTCGTCTGCATCCATCAGGGTCCAGCGTCCTCTGGGTGAAGACTGAGTCACTCCCAGGACCGGCTTCTCAGATACCAGAGATGCCGGGATATTGGACTTTTCTGGGTTTGTAACAGAGCAGAGGGGCTTCCCAGCTGGCACTCGTGGTAAAGAGCCTGCCTGCCATTGCAGGAGACATAACACACGCGGGTTCCATCCCCGGCTGGGGAAGGTCCCCTGGAGGAGGGCATGGCAACCCACTCCAGTACTCTTGCCTGGAGAATCCCAGGGACAGAGGAGCCTGGTGGGGCTACAGTCCACAGGGTCACAAAGAGCCGGACACGACCGAAGCGACTTTGCACGCGGGCACACAGCGGGGACGGAGTTCAGCACTCAGAGGAGGGTGGATTTGACCCTCTTTGGAGCTCTCGAAGCATTTGAGACTTTGGGTCAGAATGTTGACACCCAACTCTGTTCTCTGTCCTGGGGGTTTCCAAACCTACACACTCCCTCCCCCTCCTCCTCTCGTGGTTCAGAAACGGCTCCAGGCTTTAAATGCACTCAATACTTTTGTTTATATCATTAATCTCAAGACTTCTGGCTTCTGGGGAAACGGGTTGAGAAAAGACGGGTTGGGTTGGCTCTGTTGGGTTTGCGTGTGTCCAGAAGCGCTGTCTCTACTGACCTCCTGAGGGACCTTCCCTGTGTCTGTCCAGAGGGTCTCCACGGGACCCCCAGAAACGCGACCCTTCTCCAGCTGTGCTAGTAACGACAATGTGCATTTTGCACCCAGAGCTCCTGCAGGGACTTCCCAACTTTTAAGACTGCTTGCGTTTTTGTTGTTCTTTTTTGCTCCCCTCTTGTTTGTGAAAATGCCAGGATGATTTAATTTGGGGATCTGGTTCCTGAGGCTCCGTCATGTTTCGAGCCAATGCGCACAGGAAGTCACTGTCTCTTCTTGCCGTCTTCTTGGTGGTGGGGCAGGTGTTGTTCCCGAACCCTGGTCAGGTTTTCCTGTCCTCTGAGGACTGACCACCCGGCTGCGATGACCTCTGCCAACCTTGGTGAGAAGCGATGAGTCTGGCTAGCTTTCAAATCAGAAAACACAACAGATTCATTTTTTTCTCTCTCTGGGACATGCGAGGCAGACTGAGTAAACGCACCCAATTTGGGAGTCTGAGCTAGGACTCTCTCAAGGCGATCATTTTTTGGAAGCACAAGTTCTGGGTTTTTTTTTTGTGGGAAGGTGGCTCGTGGTTCAAGAACAGCACCTCAATAACTGCAATCATGATTCTTCTGAGCTGAGCTACGGAGACAAGGTGCATGTCTGTTGACGGATGAATGGATAAGAAAATGTATTTATATAACGTTCCCTCGTGTGTCTAAACACACCGGGGAATATTATTCAGCCTTTAAAAAAAAGAGAGAGAGAAGGCAATCTTGCCATTTGCGACAACACGGATCGACCTGGAGGGCATTATGCTAACTGAGATGGAGTCAGACAGAGAGAGACAAATTCTGCATGATTTCTCTGCTACGCAGAATCTAAAATAGTCAGACTCACGGGGGCAGAGGAGGATGGTTGCCCAGGGCTGAGGGAGGTGGAACCGGGGAGGCGATGATCTAGACCAAGGGTCCCCAGCCTCCGGCTCCTGATGCCTGATGATCTGAGATGAGCCGATGTAATCACGAAAGAAATCAAGTGCATGGTGAACGCGATGCGTGTGAGTCATCCCGAAACGCTCCCCACACCCACCCCAGCCCGTGGGAAAACCTGTCTCCCACGAAACTGGTCCCTGGTGCCTAAACGGTGGGTGACTGCTGTCTCGAGCACAGCCTTCCAGCTCTAAGAGGAAGACGTCCTACTCGTGGGATGCACAGCGTGGGAAATGGTGCTGTGCTGCACGTTTGAAATTGGATAAAGGAAGTTCCTGGGGCTTCTCTGGTGGCTCGCATGGGAAGGAATCCACCAGCCAATGCGGGAGACCTGGGTTCAGTCCCTGGGTTGGGAATACCCCCTGGAGGAGGGCATGGAAACCCACTGCAGTATCCTTGCCTGGAGAATCCCATGGACAGAGGAGCCTGGAGGGCTACAGTCCATGGGGTCTTAAAGAGTCAGACACGACGTAACCGACTAAACAGCAGCACAGTGTGGATGTTTGGCAGACAGAAAGCGTCCAAGCTGGCTGAGACCCCAAATCCTGCCTTTCCATCTCAGCCATACAACCCCCGCCCCCCATCAGATCACACATATCTACAGTTCTGTGCGTTATGGGGCCTGGGTCACAACGACAGGAATCTTCCAGTATCACAAAAGCCGCTGGAGGCAGTTATGGAAATGGAGAGACGTGGCTGACTGCCGATAAAACTTTATTTACAAAAGCAGGCAAGGGGCCGGATCGGCTGCAGGGAAAGTCCTGGTCTAAATCTTTGCCTATCAGAGTGGGGTTCCGGGGACTTCAGCCTCCCCACTGCCTGGGAACAGCCTCATGGGTTTCACACACCATCCCCCCGCTCCCAACCAGCTGGAGGAAGCTCAGCCATGAGATGTGGCCACATTGTGATGTAGAGTCTGGCTTCTGAAAGGGGTTTGGAGATGGTGCCAGACATTGGAAAAAACCCTGATGGTGGGCAGGATTGAAGGCAGGAGGAGAAGGGGATGACAGGGGATGAGATGGTTGGGTGGCATCACCAACTCGATGGACATGAGTCTGAGTACATTCTGGGACTTGGTGATGGACAGGGAGGCCTGGCGTGCTGCAGTCCATGGGGTCGCAGAGTCGGACACGACTGAGTGACTGAACAACAAAAATAAATAACAACACCTACAGCATTTATTCTGTTTTTCTGAGGCTACCTCCTCACTGATGATGATTTTAGGGGCACTGGGTTGTTTTGTAAAAAGAGTTTAGAATGTCTGACCACTCAGACAGGTGGATTCTGGGCCTGGAGTCCAGCTGTGTGGACATCAGTTTTTTCATCCGGCGTCCTGGGTTGGAATGAGAGAGCATCTTTGCTATAATAGCCTCTGTGTGTCAGTGGCTCAGTCATGTCTGACTCTCTGCGACCCCCGGGACTGTAGCCTACCAGGCTCCTCTCTCCATGGGATTCTCCAGGCGAGAATACTGGAGTGGGTTGCCATGCCCTCGTCCAGGGGATCTTCCCGACCCAGGGATGGAACCCGAGTCTCCCGCATTGGTAGGCAGATTCTTTACCATCTGAGCCACCAGGCAAGCCCTAGAATAAAGGCCACTGCTAAGCAATTCTTGGCCATCACAGCTGCAGCCTGGTTAAGTGTGCAGCCTCCAAATGTTAAGGTCAGACCGAGAAGGTCTCAGAGTGCAGGCATCGAGGGTGCCTGCACCCCAGGCGTCGAGGGGGGGACCTTGGGAAGGCACAGATAAATAAGTCATGATCTAACCCTCTGGGAGAAATCCAGCCAGGAAAGCAGGAGCAAGTGCTTGACAGAGAGACAGAGAATCTCGTTATCTTAACAGCTGTAAATCCCAATTATTTCTCAGACAGTAAAATCCACTCTAAAATATGCATACTTTAAAAAAAAATGTGTGACACTTTGGGTATTACGAACGCCCCCAAACCCAGATCTCTCAGCGCCTCTCTCTAATCGCTGGCATTTTCTTTTTCTGCAGTGGCTCTGATTTCAGGAAATTTCCATCTCCCCTTTTCTGCAGGTATGTGAGTCCAAGATAGATGACTCGGAACCGACACTTCTGCGGGCAGCAGGGCTTGCTGTCAGGGGAGGCGCAGGTCTGCTGATCAAGGCTGTCTGCACGGAGCTGTGAAGCGGCTTCTGCAAACTCAAGCATGCACAGACGCCCTGCCTGGCTCTCGGAGTTCGGATCCCGGTGTCCCTTTGATCCCCACATCCTAAAGACTAACAGTCAGAAAGGTGCATCCTTTGCGCCAAACTTGGGTGGATTTCATTTTTCAGCGAGCGCTCGGCTAACTTTCTGATTTTTTTTTTTTTTTGTCCCCACCCTGCAAGTCATTCTGTGTCTTGGCAGCCAGGAAAATGTAAATGAGATTTTTTTTTTTTAACAAGGCAGGCCCTCAGAGGTGACCCCTCATGGATCTAAGCGGCAGAGTTGCAGGCGTGGCTGGGGAAGAACGCTCCGAGAACTCGGGCCCTTGTGATTCATCACCACCCGCCGCCTTTGGCTGGGGGGAGACAGACAAGCCTCTTAATGAGCGGAGATCAGTCTGCGCGGGGAGACCTCTGATATGTGACACCAGGCACCCACAAACCCGGCCCCGCCCCGCCCGCTCCCCCGAAAATAGACAAATAAATCCGGCGGGCACCCAGCTCAAAGGCAGCTCGGTGGCCACCGCACCTGGCACTGAACGATCATCGCCGCCCCGGGCTCTTTGAAGCTGTTTAAATTCTTCCCGAACACGGGCGTCCGCTGCCCGCCGTCCCCACCCCCGACCCCCCCGCCGCCCTGAACGAGGACAATCAAAGTCCGGCGGGGTGGGAGAACAGCACAGGGCAGAAGCTAGGTGCAGGGTAAACGGCAACACAGGAAGTTTTTCCTTCTTGGATGTTGCTGTTCTGGAGATCAAAGTTCTGGGTTTGGCGCTAATTAAGAAAAGCCAATGCGGACTCCCTCCCTGGCCTTCTGGCACGGAACGCGGCCTCGGAGGAGGATGGCCCCTGAAATCTCCCCAAGATTTAAATAATTAATATGACACCTTGAGCTCCAAATGGGGAAAAGTAAAGAAAACACAGGGAAGCCAGTGTTGGAGGTGTCAACAATACCCGGGCCAGTTTTGCCATTTGTTCTGGGGCTGGGGGGTTGGGGGGATGAAGGCTCGGCTCTTTGTCATGCTAAGGGATCCCTTTGTGGGCACCGGGTCCCCGGACCCCCTCCGAAGGAGGCTTGGAAGAGAGGGAGTGTGCGTCCCCGTGCTGGAGGATGGTCGTTTAATGGTGTTTAATCCTCTTAATCCGGGCCATCGCCGGCTGCAAAGATGGTCCCAGAAGCCCCACAGAGCCAGCGCCTGGCGGGCAGAGCGGGCTAGGAGGGGGACCTGGGTTTGCCACATGGCGTTGTGTTCAATTCCTCTGCGTGTGCCTGGAGCCATCTGACCGCAGGCGAGGAGGATGCAGTGGAAATCAGCTGCAAATCCCATGTCCTGTGCAGTGTCTGGGGAGCAGCGCCAGCCAGATGGATGGGTGGATGGATGGATGAATGGATGATGGATGATGGGTGGATTGATGGATGGTGGGTGGATGGGGGATGGATGGATGGGGATGGATGGATGAATGATGGGTAGATGGGTAGATTGATGGGTGATGGATGGGTGGATGGATGGGTGGATTGATGGATGATGGGTGGATGGGGGATGGATGGATGGATGATGGATTGATGGATAATGGGATGGATGATGGGTGGATGGATGGATGGGTGGAAGATGGGGGATGGATGTATGATGGGTAGATGGGTGGATGGATGGATGATGGATGGGAGATGGATGATGGATGGATGGGTGGATGGGGGATGGATGGGTGGATTGACGGATGATGGATGGGTGGGTGGATGGATGGATGGGTGGGTGGGTGGGTGGGTGGACGGATGGATGGGGGATGGATGATGGATTGATGGGTGATGGATGGATGGATGGATGGGTGGGTGGATGGATCGTGGATAGGTGGATGGATGGGTGGATGGATGGGTAAAGGAATGGATGATGGGTGGATGGGGGATGGATGATGGATAGGTGGGTGGATTGATGGATGATGGTTGGGTGGATGGATGACAGATGGGTGGATGAATGATGGGTGGATGGATTTATGATGGATGGGTGGATGGATGGATGGGTGGGTGGATGGATGGATGGGTGGGTGGATGGATGGATGGGTGGGTGGATGATGGATTGATGGGTGATGGATGGATGGGTGGATGATGGATGGGTAGATGGATGGATGGATCAATGATGGATGGATGGATGGGTGGATGGGGGATGGATGATGGATGGGTACATGGATGGATCAATGATGGATGGGTGGATGGATGGATGATGGATGGATGGATGGATGATGGGTGGGGGATGGATGATGGATGGATGGGTGATGGATGGATGGGTGGATGGGTGGGTAGATGATGGATGGGTAGATGGATGGATGGATCAATGATGGATGGTGGATGGATGGATAGGGGATGGATGATGTGTGGATGGGTGGATTGATGGGTGAGGGATGGATGGATGGGTGGGTGGATGATGGATGGGTAGATGGATGGATGGATCAATGATGGATGATGGGTGGATGGATGGATGGTGGATGGATGGATCAGTGGAGGGATGGATAATGGGTAGATGGGGGATGGAGGATGGATGGGTGGGTGGATTGATGAATGATGGATGGGTGGATGGATGGATGGATCAATGATGGATGATGGGTGGATGGATGGATGATGGGTGGATGGATGGATGATGGATGGCACACCTAGGTGACCAGGGTGGGGACTGGGATCTTAGCTTAGAGCACATGTGTGGCCACAAACACACAGACCCACATAAAACACATACAGAGATACACACAGACACACATAGTATACACACACTGCACGTTCTAAAGACACTCAGACACACAAGACATACACAAGCACACAACACACACTACATGCAGAGATGCAAGCGCACACACAAGACTCAGACACGCAGTCACAGAACATCCACACCCATCCACGTCCTGACCCCCGTGTAGAATAGTGTCCCCAAAGACGTCCACATCCTGCTTCCTAAAGCCTGGGACCTGTTTTTTTTAACGTGGGAGAAGGACCTCTGCAGACGCGATTAAATGAAGGGTTTTGATGGAGAGGGTCTTCTGTGTTATCCAGGTGGCCCCTGATTGCGATCACAAGGGACCTCATAAGAGGAAGCAGAGAGGGCTGTCTCTCCCTTCTGCCCTCTGCCCTTGCAAAATCAGCTGCAGCAGGAGGTGGTCCCCCCGCCTCTCCGGTCATCCTCGGGGAGCTGGGCTCTTGAGGCCACTCAATAGGTTGCATCGTGATGCCAAGTGTGGACCAGATTAATTTTGCAGCGCGATTGTGCCGAACATCAGAGAAGCATGTGGTGAAATGATCCTGGTGTTCCCTTTCACGGGCATTCCTTTGCTCCTCAAAATTACTTTTTATTCCAATTATGGATATTTATGGAGACATTGTTTGATAATGTAATAATATTTGCCACTTCCCTTCCTCCGAGGGCCACGATGAATGTTTAATAAGACACCAAAGTTGGAGAGGTGTTATGAGCTTCTCCAAAGAAAGGTACTCCATAAATTAATAACAGGGAGAAATTATGCACCACATACCACATTGTGTAAAAAGGAGGAAAAAAATCAATTGCTACATCTGAAGGGCCGCCAATCCACTTTATATTCTGAATGTTAGAGTTAATTAATTAAGTTACACCCTCTATTAAAGAAACAAACACGTCAGCTTTTTAAGTTCTTATTTTTCAGGCACAAAAAGTCATGGGGTTCCCTGAGGGGGTGGGTTCCCCACCACGTTGCCACTGAAAGTTGTTATTTAGTCACTTAATCATGTCCGACTCTGTGCCACCCCATGGACTGCAGCCCGCCAGGCTTCCCTGTCCTTCGCCATCTCCTGGAGTTTACTCAAACTCACTCCATTGAGTTGGTGATGCCATCTAACCGTCTCATCCTCTGTCGTCCCCTTCTCCTCCTGCCCTCAGTCTTTCCCAGCATCAGGCTCTTTTCTAATGAGTCACTTCTTCGCATCAGGTGGGCAGAGTGAGTATTGGGGCTTCAGCTTCAGCACCAGTCCTCCCAGTGAACGTTCAGGCTTCATTTCTATGAGTGTTTACAGCCACTGTATGAACTGTGTCCAAACCCCTGTGCACACAAAGCCAACAGCCCATCGCTGGCTACACGCAGAGGCTGCCATCAGACCCCCTGAACTTACTTATCTTATAACCAAAGGTTTGCATCCTTGGGGCTTCCATGGTGGCTCAGACGGGAAAGAATGTGCCTGCAATGCAGGAGACGCGGGTTCCATCCCTGGGTCGGGAAGATCCCCTGGAGAAGGGAAAGGCTGCTCACTCCAGTATTCTTGCCTGGAGAATCCCATGGACAGAGGAGCCTGGCGGGCTGCAGTCCGTGGGGTCACCGAGAGTTGGACACGACTGCAGGGGCTTGGTATGCACTAAGACACCTCTTTCCAAGACCCACGGCAACTTCCGTGGCCCCCGCGGTGGATTTTCTCCTGTGCCTTCTCCCCGCTGTAATCTGTAACCCTGACCTCCTCTGCAAAAGCAGAGACCTTCAATTAGCGTCTCCGCCTGGGATTCTGGACTGTGGGTTTCTGCTGGGCTGGAGGAAACGCGAGGATGGAAGGGACGGAAAAAGGCAACGTTGCTCGTGGTCTGCGGCTTCCCGGCTGCCCACTCAGATTCCGGGGGTCGCTTGGGTAGCAGATTTCCCTGTGATACTTAAACTGTGGTTTGGTTTACAAGAATTCCAGGAGGCCTGGAGCAAACGGAATATCCAGTCGTGTCTAATTCTGCCCCTTGGCTTTCCAGTGAGGGGAAAATGCTGTAGGCTCTTGAAATTCCCGTGTGTGTGTCCCTATCTCTGTTTAACGTATTTACCTATCAATCATCTATCCATTATCTAGATAAACTGTGTCTAATTCAACCTCTCTATATCTAAAGTAAAAG
Organism: Bos grunniens; assembly: GCF_055505025.1. Taxonomy (NCBI): domain Eukaryota; kingdom Metazoa; phylum Chordata; class Mammalia; order Artiodactyla; family Bovidae; genus Bos; species Bos grunniens. The sequence goes on from NC_141194.1 coordinate 202,539, forward strand.
AGTTAGTCGCTCAGTCATGTCTGATACTTGGCGACCCCGAGGACCGTACCCCACCAGGCTCCTCCATCCATGGGATTCTCCAGACAACAATACTGGAGTGGGTTGCCATGCCCTCCTCCAGGGCATCTTCTCAACCCAGGGTTCGAACCCACATCGCCTGCATTGTAGGCAGATTCTTTACTGTCTGGGCCACCAGGGAAGCCCATCTATTTCTATCTCTGTTATCTATTTACATGTATGAACTTAGGTCTCCTGCATTGCAGGCAGATTCTTTACCAGCTGAGCCACAAGGGAAGCCCAAGAATACTGGAGTGTGTAGCCTATCCCTTCTCCAGCAGATATTCCCGACCCAGGAATCGAACCAGGGTCTCCTGCATTGCAGGCATATTCTTTACCAACTGGGCCATCAGGGAAGCTCATCTACTGCCTATCTATTATCTGTCTATTGATACATCTCTGTCTACTCATCCATCATGGGATCTTTTTCATCTGTTATCTATGAATCTATCATATAATATCTAATCTATCTTATTCAACATTCAACCAAACACGATTGACATCTTGGCCCCTTTTGCGTCTAGTTCTGTGACGTAATTTTAAAGGAGGCATAGTTTTCTAGCGAGGAGAAAGGCGAGCTGGATACATACTAGTTCAACGGATGCACAAATAATTCAGCGTGCGTGGGTGACGGTGTACCTGCCTCGCTGTCCTTGGACACTTGGAGTCGCCCTGGGCTGTGTCCCCGTGGGAGACCGTGGGCAGTCAGCCACCCCCAGGGGCTGAAGAACGGACTCGCCACCCAGCTGCGCGAGGAGCAGTGTCCTCAACCCAGGTGCCCTAAAAGTGTCTCCTCCGGGGACTCGGATGATTTTCTGACACGTCTTGTCACCCAGTTAGAACATTTTCCTTTTCACAAAAACCTGTCACCTTTCCTCGCTTATCCTCGCAAGAGGAAAGTATTCTTTTAATAGCGGTGGTCATCACTCATCTGCTGCAATCTTTCGCCCTCCTCCCTTTCTGAACTCTTCCCAGGTGACGCCAGTGGTGAAGATCCCACTTGCCAATGCAGGAGACGCAAGAGCTGTGGGTTTGATCCCTGAGTTGGGAAGATCCCCTGGAGGAGGGCATGGCAACCCACCCCGCTGTTCTTGTCTGGAGAATCCCATGGACGGAGGAGCCTGGTGGGCTACAGTCCATGGGGTCACAAAGACTCAGACACGACTGAGAGACTGACCATGCATGCAACTCCATATCTATCGCTCTGTTTGGTTCCAAACAATTTATTTTGTTCCTGACATGACAGTCGAGTGATTTTTTTCTCTTCCGAGTTTGTTTCAGACGTCCCATTTCCTGTCCCCATGGCTGATTCCTGGGGGCCCCGAGGTGGCGGGGGGTGTCCCCGTATCCCTAACGACATGCCCGTCTATCTTCCTTTCCATTGCGGCTCCTCATCCCCACATGCCTCACAGATGGTCCATCATGCGAACAGTCCCTGTCAGACAGACAGGATGCCGTCTGATAAAGGAGCATCCTTTTCTGGTTTTTGTTCAGTCACTTGGTCGTGTCCAACTTTTTGGGACCGCATGGACTGCAGCACACCAGGCTTCCCTGTCCTTCAGCATTTCTTGGAGTTTACTCAAATTCATGTGCATCGAGTCTGTGATGCCATCCAACCATCTCACCCTCTGTCATCCCCTTCTCCTCCTGCCTTCAATCTTCCCCAGCATCAGGATATTTTCAAATGAGTCAGCTCTTCGCATCAGATGTCCAAAGTATTGGAGTTCCAGCTTCAGCATCAGTCCTTCCAGTGAATGAACATCCAGGACTGATTTCCTTTAGGATGGACTGGTTGGATCTCTTGCAGTCCAAGGGACTCTCAAGAGTCTTCTCCAACACCACAGTTCAAAAGCATCCATTCTTCAGCACTCAGCTTTCTTTATAGTCCAACTCACAGCCATACATGACTACTGGAAAAATCATAGCTTTGACTATATGGACCATTGTCAGCAAAGTAACGTCTCTGCTTTTTAATACTCTATCTAGGTTTGTCACAGATTTTCTTCCAAGGAGCACGTGTCTTTTAATTTCATGGCTGCGGTCACCATCTGCAGTGATTTTGGAGCCCAAGAAAATAAAGTCTCTCACTGTTTCCACTGCCATCTATTTGCCATGAAGTGATGGGACCAGATGCCATGATCGTAGTTTTTGACTCTTGAGTTTTAAGCCAGCTTTTTCACTCTCCTCTTTCACCTTCATCAAGAGGCGCTTTTGTTCCTATTCACCTTCTCTTTTACAGCCCTGTAAATATACGCAGTAGTTTTTCTGACACTATGAGGAGAGGAGCTGATGTACTTTCATCAGGCTTTTCACTGGTGTGCTGCTGTTTTCTTTAAGGCAACGTGGTGAGCGTGGGTGACTGCGGGTAGTTGTGGGCATGTCTACGTTCTGCGGGAAAAACCACATTTTCCACCTGCCCGTGTCTGTCTGTCTCTGGGCTGCTGGGACCCTGAGGTGGGCAGTAGGAGGAGGCAGCCCCGGGCTGGGGGTGACCCAGCTCCCAGCAGAGCAGCACGGTGCTTTCTGCCTTCTGAGTGATGACTCATCCTGGCTTCCTCTTGCGGGGCCAGCAGGCAGTGGGCACCCTCCTGAGTGGACCGTTGCTATAGAAGCTTGTGCGGGACAAACAGCCACTTTTCTCAGGTTAAACCCCCGGCCACGGACGGATCTTTAAGGCTTACCTCCCATGCTGGGAACGGTGGAATCGCTGTGGTCCCATCTACAATTCCTCTCGACACTAGAGAAAGATTTATTCCGAGAACATTTGTTGAGCTCCCAGGTAAAAATAGGCCCCACTGACTATGCCAAGTGGATCAGTGGTAAAGAATCTGCCTGTGATGCTGGAGACACAGGAGACCCGGGTTCCATCCCTGGGTGGGGAAGATCCCCTGGAGGAGAAAGTGACTACCCACTCCAGTATCCCTCCCTGGAGAATCCCAGGGACAGAGGAGCCTGGCAGGCTGCAGCCCATGGGGTTGGCTGCAAACAGTTGGAGATGACGTGGCAACGGAACAGCAGCAAGAAGGCAGAAGGCAGGTGCGTCTTAGTAGAACTCCCTGAGGATGGGACAAGCATCTGGGGTGGTGTGATTCTACCTGTCAGCGCTTCTCCGGAATGCTCCTTGGAAGCCCACATTCTCAAGCCCTGAGGGCAAACCAGGGTCTGCATGAGGCTGGATCCAGGCTTAGGAATTTCAAAGATGACGTGACAGACGACAATTTCAGGTCAGCCTCACTTTTGGGCACACAGGTCGCATTGATTAAACACACAGAGTCTGTGTGCTCAGTCGTATCCGACTCTTTGTGACCCCATGGACTGTAGCCCACCAGGCTCCTCCATCCATGGGGATTCTCCAGACAAGAACACTGGAGTGGGTTGCCATGCCCTCCTCCAGGGGATCTTTCCCACCCAGGGATCGAACCCACATCTCCGGTGTCTCCGGCATTGGCACTCAGATTCTTTAGCCCCTGAGCCATCCGAGAGGACCTTGATTAAACAAGGTGCATTTAATATTCTTAGGCCTCTCTCGGTTTCTGAACAAGCATCTTCAGAACCCCAGACCATTAAGATAACAACAGCTCAGGGCTACAAAACATCCAAGCTGCTGGAAATCCAAGCTGAAGAAGCCCAAGGATTTCTTCCTCTTCTTCTTCTTTCTTCTTTTTTAAGCTGAAAGCCTGAACCATCTCCCGTGTGTCAGGAGACATTTCTGCTTCTTCCAAGATGCCTTTTCAGCCATGGTCTGTTATTAGAAACAAACCTTAGTAGGCTAAGGAGAGAGAGCTCCCACACGCCCCATCTCCAGCTTTTTTTTTTTTAAAGCCTGCCTGCCTGTGACCTCCGGCAACCTCACATTCCGTGCACAAAGCATCTGATATTAGAGCAGATTGCGTTCATGCTGACCTAAGTGGTATCACATGTTATCTCGCCGCCCGTGCTGGGGAAGCCGGTTCACATGTTATTGCTGCCGTGCGCCAGCCTCGGTGCACACGACCATCACCACCTACCAGCGGCTGATGCCTGGGGTGAGGCCCCCCACGCCCCCTGCCCCCATCGCAGACCTACCTTTCCGGCCCATGACCTTCTCTCCACGAGGCTGTGACTCCTGACAAGTGTCTGGAGGGCTGCAGAGTGGTCCAAGTATCCATCACACGTGTTTTCTCTAACCCGAGGTGAAAGAATGCTATTGGGATTATATCTTCAGTCTTTCTCTCTTTTTTTTTGCATGTATTTTAAGAAACCATTGTCAAGTGTTGTACAACCTCCAGCCTGCTGTGGTGTTCACACTTCGATGGCATTTTCCATCCTGTTGTCGGGGTTCTGACTCAAAGGTAGACCCCCTTTCCCATGGGGACCCTTGTCAACCAGTCTCACAGGGGGTGTTCAGTTGCTCAGTTGTGTCTGACTCTTTGCGACCCCATGGACTGCAGCACGCCAGGCCTCCCTGTCCATCACCAACTCCCAGAGTTTACTCAAACTCATGTCCATTGAGTCGGTGATGCCATCCAACCATCTCATCCTCTGTCGTCCCCTTCTCCTCCCACCTTCAATCTTTCCCAGCATCATGGTCTTTTACAACGAGTCAGCTCTTCCCATCAGGTAGCCAAAGGATTGCATCTTCAACATCAGTCCTTCCAATGAATGTTCAGGACTGATTTCCTTTAGGATGGATTGGTTTGATCTCCTTGCTGTCCAAGGGACTCTCAAGAGTCTTCTCAAGCACCACAGTTCAAAAGCATCAATTCTTTGGTACTCAGCCTTCTTTATAGTCCAACTCTCACATCTGTACATGACTACTGGAAAGACCATAGCTTTGACTTTTCAGACCTTTGTCAACAAAGTGATGTCTCTGCTTTTCAATACTCCGTCTAGATTTGTAACAGCTTTTCTTCAACTAGACTACAATAAGAATTGAAAAAGAAAAGACCAGCTAAAAGAAAGTTGAGGCCACCTCTTGGAGGATGTGCCCTCCAAGGACTGGCTTTTCCTCCCCCTCAGCGTAAGTCTCCAGAAGTTGACTCCAGTTGCACCAAGAGTTACATCTCCTTTATTGTGAGTAATACTCCCAATACTATACATTTTTGCCTATAGTTTTACTGAGATGGGGACACACAACACTACAACTTTAAAGCGTACAGCATAGGGTGTTTACTCGTATGCGTCATCAAATGAGCTTAGTGATGGTCCCTCATCTTGTATAAATATGACACTAAAGAAATGAAATTATTTTCCTTGTGGTGAGAACTCAGGATTGCTCTCTTAACAGTTTTTGTATCAAATACTGTGCATTTTACAGCAAAAACGGGAACACCCGTCTCCCTCAAACTTGTCTGTTTATGGGGCTATTTGCCGCTGTGTTTCTAAGTGATATGTGTGCACAGCTATGGCTAATAAACGCATCTGTGTGGAAAGCCGAGGACCCCATGGTAATGTATCCATCTGAAGTCAGGAAATTGGTACTTGAACTGAAGACAAAAAAGAGTAAAGCGTATGGGAGCCGCAAAAGTCTGAACACAGAGTTGCCATGTGCCTGAGAATTCCACTCCTCGGTGGATACCCCAAAAGAATGGAAAACAGGAGCTCGAACAAATAGCTGTAGGTGAGTGTTTATAATAATGTGATTGACAACAAGCAAAAGGTGGAAACAGCCCAAGTGCCCATGAACGGATGGATGGATGAATGCATGGGTGGATGGATGGGTGTATGGATGGATGGATGGGTGGATGATGGATGAATGAATGGTGGATGGGTGGATGGATGGATGATGGGTGGATGGATGATGGATGGATGATGGATGAATGAATGATGGATGGGTGGGTGGGTGGATGGATGGATATGTGGGTGTGTGGGTGGGTGATAGATGGATGGATGGATGATGGATGGGTGGATAGATGGATGGATGTGTGGAAAATGGATGAATGAAAAATACACAGTGAGGTCCATGCTTACAGTGGAATATTATGCAGCCATGAAAAGCAGTGAAGTCTGACACAGGCTACAGCGTGGATGGACCCTGAACACACGATGCTCAGCGAGAGAGGCAGACACAGCAGGACACACAGCGTGTGATTCCATGTGCAGGAAGCATCGTGAACAGGCAAATCCACAGAGACGGGAAGCAGGTTAGTGGTTGCCGGGGGCTGGGGGAGGGGCTAGGGCAGTGACTGTTGGGGAAGGGGTCTCCTTGGGGGTATGAGAATGTCCTGAAACTTGACAGAGGTGGCGGTTACACGGCGCGGCGAACGGGCTAAGAACCTTTCAAACGTCCGCTCCACGTGCAGGTGTGAATTATGTCTCAGTCATGCAGCTAATCGGATGAAACAAGAACATCTTCCTGTTGGAGCCCCATCCCAGCGCCCGGGCCTGCCTGCTTGGGCCCTCGCTCAGCGCTGGAGTCTTGGGAGGCAACCTGCGGGGTCTCGGCCTCGCCTGGGGTGAGGACGGGGTGGTGCAGATAAGATGTGAAGACCCCCAAGAAGCTGAGCATGAGTCTGGACCCCCAAGAGGCTGACCGTGAGTCTGGACCCCCAAGAGGCTGAGCGTGAATCTGGACCCCCAAGAGGCTGAGCGTGAATCTGGACCCCCAAGAGGCTGAGCGTGAATCTCTGTGCACAGTTCATTCGAAGCTGACTATGAATCTCTGCCTAACCCTAACCCTAATTCCAATCAGAGGCCAGTGCCTATTAGGAAGCCCCCTTCCCATGTTGGAGATTTCAACCCATCCCTACCACCAGAGACCAGACTTTTCTTTGCTCTGAAGCTGGCAGTTCTTCAGATGGTAAAGAATCCGCCTGCAATTTGGGAGACCTGGGTTCAATCCCTGGGTTGGGAAGATCCCCTGGAGGAGGGCGTGGTCACCTGCTCCAGTATTCTTGCCTGGAGAATCCCATGGACAGAGGAGCCTGGAGGGCCCTCCATGGGGTCACAAAGAGTCAGACACGACTAAGCAACTTTCCCTTTCCCTCAGCATTTCTGTAAAAGAGATGAACACACTTAGGAGGACCCAAACCCGCTGATGGAAAACAGCGCCCACACGTTTGCTGGGGAAATGTCTGGATCTGTGATCAGGGGTCATCTGGCTCTCCGTGGTCTGCACAGAGGTTGAGCCCCATGTGCCCACATGTGCAGGGGAGTGAGATGTGTGCGGGGCTGGGGGGCGGGGGGTGGAGGCCAGTGACCTTTGTTCTCTAATCCATCACTCGGGCCGAGCCATCCTGGACACCTCCTTATCTGACGGCTTCATGCCTCAAAAAGCAGCAAATGGAGCGAGACCGGAGTGCGACGGCGGGCTGGGGGTAGCCCAGCCTGCTGCGTCTTCAGTTTCTGCTGATGCGCAGACGGCACAGAGGACGGGGGCTCACTGTGTCGCTCAAGACTGGCTCCTGTCGGCTTCTCTCCCCAGCATCCGTGGGGCCTTCCGTCCGGCGGGGTACACACGCGTGACATGCATTTTCATGCCGAGGCCAGGCGCTGGGCCCCGTGCGGTACACCCGTGCTGCAATAATCCCAACTTCTGTCTGATATCTGCAGAGGAGCTGGAGAAAGGCCCCCTTGGAACAATGGGATATTGTCCGTCTGGGGCACACCAGATCCGAGGAATTACCGTGATGGATAACAGGTTTACCTAGAGCCGAGCCCGGCTCCTAGGGCAACACTCGGCCCTCTTATTAAAGAACATGAAAGGCAGACGGGAAGACGCAAAACAGTGCGGAAAAGGAAATTAATGTGCAGCAAGGGGGGCGGGGAGGGAGAGCCCAGAGTTCCTTGTCGGTCGTCGCGTGGAGGACCGGCTTGCAGATGGAGAGGCTGCTACCTGCCTGCGGACACTTCCCGCAAACCTCTCCCAGACTCGAATCTCATGCAGATGGTTCGTCAGTACTTTCAAGAAGGAGCAGTTTAATAAATAGAAAGGGGAGGGATCGTGAATAAAGTAAATGGGGAGGGAGTAAAGCCGTGAAAGTGCAGTGTTTTCTAAAAAGGAAGAAGAAGCCTATGGCTTTCGGTCATTCTGTAGTTCCCCCGTCCTGGGGAGAAGAAAACCCGGCGGTGTTTGAGTTCTACACTCCACAAATGTTCACTTCTCAGCATTTTCTTTGGCAGCGTGGTGTGGCAGGCAGGATCTTAGCTGCCTGACCGTTGTCATCAGCATGGGACGCGCAGCGTCCTAATGCCTGGAACTCCAGTTGTTCAGTTGCTCAGTCATGTCTGACTCTTTGTGACCCCATGGACTGCAGACGCCAGGCCTCCCTGTCCATCACCAACTCCTGGAGTTTACTCAAACTCATGGCCATAGAATTGGTGATGCCATCCAACCATCTCATCCTCTGCCATACCCTTCTCCTCTGGCCTTCAATCTTTCCCAGCATCAGGGTCTTTTCCAATGAGTCAGCTCTTTGCATCAGGTGGCCAAAGGATTGGAGCTGCAGCTTCAGCATCAGTCCTTCCAATGAATATTCAGGACTGATTTCCTTTAGGATGGACTGGTTGAATCTCCTTGCTGTCCAAGGGACTCTCAAGAGTCTTCTCCAACACCACAGTTCAAAAGCATCAATTCTTCGGCACTCAGCTTTTTTTATAGTCCAACTCTCACATCCATACATGGACTCCTGGGAAAACCACATCACCCAGCTTGTTGACTGAGAAAGAAGGGGTGGGCTGAGCGGGAGAGGTCTGTTTACCCAGTCCATTCATTCCAGATGGATGTTGGCAGAACAGGACAGATTTAGGAAAGAGAGACACCTGGTTGACCCTGTCTCAGCACCTCAGGGCCACAGGTAGGACTTTGCGCCCCTTCGTTGGCACGAGGAGCAAATATCATAAAGGTATTTTCACTGAGGAAGCTCAACCAGAAAGTTTTCAGGGTTTTCCAAGCTCTTGGATGATCCTTTCTAGTGGCCGAGGTGCACACAGGTGAATTTTTCTAGGCAACCGTCTGGGGCTGGCACACCCGCCGAGAGCTGGCGTGCCACACCTGGGTTTGTGTCTGGCAGCGAGGGCTTCAGCTGCCTTCCTGCACCCACGTTCGATGCCCCTCTCCCAACCCCCAGCGCGTCCACTGCTCGTACTGCCTCTTCCTGTAAACACAACAAAAGACAATCGGGCTCCCCTGGTGGCTCAGCGGTAAGGACTCTGCCTGCAGTGAGGGCCCTGGGTTCAGTCCCTGGATCAGGAAGACCCCCTAGAGGAGGGCATGGCAACCCACTCCAGTGTTCTCGCCTGGAGAATCCCACAGACAGAGGAGCCTGACTGGCTACAGTCCATGGGGTCACAGAGTCAGACACGACTGAGCAACTAGCACTTGAACTTTCTTATCTCCTCCTGCAAAGTCCCATGTTATGCTAGCTTCCACAGGCAAGCCTGTCACATTCACCACTGCTTTGCCTTTTAAGACGACTCCCTTTCTTTTATCTTCTTTTTTTGTTTCGTTTGCTGCATCGGGTTGAACATGCGAGGAGGCCAGGAGTCTCTCACCTTGAGCGTTTTAGCAGCAAAGTTACCAGGGTCCCCGTGCAAGGGGAGGTCTGCGAAAAGTCACCACGGCGACCGTAATTCCATGGCTGCTTTTTTATTTTTATTTTTCCCTCCGAGGCAGTGTTTTTCATCTTCCCACCTGCAAGGGCGTTGGGCTGTCTTTCAGCCTGCCCTCAGCTGCAACGCTTAGCCTTGTCATCCCCGAAGGAGATTCGGAGCGGAGAGAGGGCCGTGAGCCAGTTCGCTCTTCGTAGACGCGGAGGAACCCGGTGGGAGGGCAGCCCCCAGCGCCCTGCCCAGGCGTCTCAGACGTGCAGGGCGGGCTGGGGGTGGCCAGGACGGTGGGTAGGCGCTTGCGCATACCAATCAGCGCAATTTGCCCGCCGTGATCTGAAAGATGTCCAGCGCCAGCTGAAGGGAAATTTAATAACCGTGCCCTAGGGGACTTGAGGCCAGAGAACTCAATGGGACCAGCTGTTTCTGGCTCCTCTGAGGATGGGAAAGAAAATTAAATTAAATTTCAAAAATAGTTGTGATACTCACTGGAAAGAGGACGGTGGAGGTGAGTGTCAAGTCAGGGAGCTGAGACAAGAGAGGTCCCAGGTGGGCAGGCGGGGATGGATGCAGGTGAGATCCCCGGCCCCTGGCACAGCCCCTCCTGGGGGGTGTACCCCCGGCTTTGGGGCTGTCAGACCTCTGAGGGGCACCCCACCCCCGGTGGGCGTCTTTTGACTGTCCGTCAAGATGGGCATCATCACTGTCTATGATTCTTGTAACTTTAAGTTTCTATTATGGAAAAAAAATACAGCTAAGTGTAGAAAAAAGGTGGGAGAATTCTGAAAAAGAAGTCTGTGAAGATTCACAGAGTTAAGAGAACAAAGTTATGGTTCCCAGCGGGGATTCTGGGATGGACATGAATATGCTGCTGTATTTAACATGGAGAACCAACAAGGACCTGCTGTTCAGCACAGGGAACTCTGCTCAATCCTCTATAATACCCTTATGGTCACCAGGGGGAAGGATGGGGGAAGGGATAGTCAGGGAGTTTGGGATGGACATGGACACACTGCTGTATTTAACAGGGAGAAGCAACAGGGACCTGCTGGACAGCACAGGGCACTCTGCTCAGTGTCACGAGGCAGCCTGGATGGGAGGGGAGTTTGGGGGAGAATGGATATGTGTATGTGTGGCTGAGTCCCTTTGCTGTCCCACTGAAACTGTGACAACATTGTTAACTGGCCATACACCAATACAAAATAAGTTACAAGATAACTAGATAAAGGAGCCTGAAGTTGTCAGACTTCCCTGGTGGCTCAGATGGTAAAGAATCTGCCTGCAGTGCAGGAGACCTGGGTTGGATCCCTGGGTGGGGAAGATCCCCTGGAGAAGGAAACGGCACCCTACTCCAGTATTCTTGCTTCGAGAATCCCATGGACCAAGGAGCCTGCCGGGCTACAGTCCACGGGGTCGCAAAGAGCTGGACACGACTGAAGCGGCAGAGCACGCACTCACAGACCTCAGTGGATGAGGCAGGCCTTTCCCGGGAAGTCCAACCTGGGGTGGAGTTCCAGAGGGACTCTGGGCGCTGAGGAGCCACTCAGCACGATCCACGGAACCTCCCTCCCTGCGGGCTGGGTGGACTTGCCACGGAGGGAAGAGATTTAGAGCCCTGAGATGAAGCCAAACCTGGGTGGTGCGGAACACGGGCCTGTTTGCTTTCTCAGCAGTGCAGCTAAATTATAATTATGTTTCATCCCGTGTTCCCCAAAGAAGAAGGCTTTTGTAACCGGCCCCACCTTGGCCTGCCGCTGGCATAAATCTTCCCCGGGGAGGCGGGCGCAGCTCGAGATGTGAGGGGGAGGCCCGCGGGTCTGGTGGGGAGTACGGGGGGCGGGGGCGGTGGTGAGACCGGCCGGGCCCACCGTAGGGCCGGCTCCGCGTTCGCAACGGCGTGGACGCTGGACGGAGCCCAGAGCCTGCGCCCCCGCGACCGCCAGGCCGCTAACGAGCGCCGAGCGCACGTTGCCCTCATTGTTTTTCTTTCATTTGTCTCCACTGCGAGCGAGAGCGAAAAGGACCCCTTAAAACCGACGGGATCGGTGCCAAGGAAGCGAACGGGGGCCACCCTGAGTCCGCGTGGGGAAGCAGGGGCTCCGAACGGCTTTGTGCAGGAAAAGCGTCAAGAACGGGGCCGCGCCGCCGCCGGGTCACGGGAAGGGATGGACAGGGCTCCCGGCCTCGTGGCCGCCCTGGCGGCGTGGCCCGGGCGGGCAGGCGCCTCAGCGCCCTCCTGTCTGGGCCGGGAAACCACCGGAAGGGCCGGGCTCCCCGAGGATGCATACTTGTGCCCTCTGTGTTCTGCAGAAGTCACCCCCCAGCCCCCCCTGCAGAAGGCGGGCCTCAGTCTCACGGTCTGCTCCCAGGAACCGTGTTCTCGGACACCCAGCTAGGAACATTCCAGCCCTGATTTTGTGGTGGCTCATTCTTTCCAGGGTAGGCGGTCAGCTCGATGGTTTCCACCCCAATACCTGCCTCCTACGAGAGGCTGCCCAGGGGCTCTGCGGACACATGGGAGACTCGGGGAGTTGCATTTCAGGACAGGCTGGGGGAACACGATGGGGTGGACGAGGAGGACCCAACACGGCTAAGCAGTTATTTAAAGAATGATTAAAAAAAAAAAAACAAACCGCTGGCTTGGTTAAACAAGGCGAAGGATGGTGTTGAAACACACTTTGCAATATTAACACCCACACAGGCAGCCCAGTCCGACCCCCCTTTCCCTTGAAACTCATGCGACAGGAAAAGAACACCCAGGTTTGTGATGTTGGATCGGATCTAACATAAAAGTCCAGTCCGAACTCCAGCAAGTCCACTCTTGGAATGTCCTAAGCTGGTTCATCTCCCGGAGTCAGATGCCGCCCCAAATCTGGGCTTCAGGACTGCCGAGCGCTTGACGGATCATGTCCGTCATGTGGAAACGAAAACCCCAAATGGTCAACGGTGTGGAATGAGGCGCAGAGAAACCTCCCCGGCGGATGCCGTGATGTTTGCGGATCTGTGTTAGAGACTCGCCCAACGCAGCCACCAGGCCCTGGCAGACCGGGTGTTCCAAGGAGGTGGGGGCATTGTGTGGGTCACCTAGGGGAAACATTAAATGTTCTTTATAGCTCTCTGCGTGTTTTTTAATTAATTTTTATTGGAGTACAGCTGCTTTACAATGTTGTGTTAGGCTCTGGGCTTCCCAGCTGGTGCTAGCGGTTAAGAAGCTCCCTGCCAATGCAGGAGACATAAAAGACGCAGGTTCGATCCCTGGGTGGGGAAGATGCCCTGGAGAAAGAAGGGCAACCCACTCCAGTACTCTTGCTTGGAGAATCCCATGGACAGCGGAGCCTGGCGGGCTACAGTCCATGGGGTCGCAAAGAGTTGGACAAAAGCGTAGCGACTCAGTACGTTCGTTCTCTGCATTTTTTGCTTGGTTCAAATATCACTTAAAAATACCACAACGGAAGAGGGGGAGGAATATCCCACCCACAAAGTTCTCTTAGTAGCGGAAAGATGCTTTCTGAGTGATAAGAGATTTATTTTTTACCCCCGTTTTTCTGAAACAGGATACTGAATTCTGCAGTAGCTTCTTTTAGCTGGGATAACGTGAAAACGTTACATGTGGGCAAGATCTGAAGGTTACTATTGAGAATTTAAGATTGTTGCCAAGATAATTATTTTGAGTGAAGCGGGGAAGGAGGAAAATAAAGGTGAATATGAGGTCAAAGAAGGTGTGTTGAATTTCTTATGAATCCTGGTGTTGTGGATGCTAGGTGGTTAATGCTTAGCTTTGTACCCACACCACCGTTCTGCAGAATAGAGACTCGGCCTTGGGATTCACATGGATTTTGGGCACCCAGGGGACAGATGTGAGCAGTTCCTTGCTTTGAGGACCAGGCTTCTCTCCGTCCCCACTGGATACTTTTTGCCTCACCGGGCACTTGAGGAGGTAGTTTTCCAGCCAACAGATTCCCACCAAGTGTAAAATCATCTTTTCATTTTGGTTTTAAAGATTTTTATTTTTTTAATTTGGACCATTTGTAAAGACTATTGCATTTGTTACAACATTGCTTCTGTTATATGTTGTCGGGTTTTTTTTGGCTGACAGGCATGTGGGATCTTAGCTATTTCATCAGGGACTGAACCCACCCTCCCTGCTTTGGAAGGCCAAGTCTTAACCACTGGGATGCCAGGGAGGTGCCTCAACGCGTCTTTTTACACCTGAGATTTCAGCTCTTTGAGTCCGTGCTGTTTATCTCTGGTCTGTCTTCGGTACTTTCATCAGAATGGAAACCACTTCCCCTTTACATCCTCAGGGGTCTTATTGTAAGTTGCCAAGTGCGATTTCAGATGGAGGGAAAGGGAAGTTTAAATGCCAGTGCTAAGTCGCTTCAGTAGTGTCCGACTCTTTGCAACGCTATGAACTGTTGCCCGCCAGACTCCTCCTGGGAGTCTCCAGGCAAGAATACTGGAGTGGGTTGCCATTTCCTCCTCCAGGGGATGTTCCCGACCCAGGGATCAAACCTGGATGTCTTATGTCCCCTGCATTGGCAGGCAGGTTCTTTACCCCTAGCGCCGCCTGGGAAGTCAGAGAATATGTAAAACCTCGATGAAGAGCCTGTGCCTGCACCCGCCAAACCCCACTTCACTGAAGCTGGTCCCCACGTCCCCTTTGTCCTGTAGAATTGCTGTCAGCGCCCACCTGGGACATAAAGGCTCTCTCGTTGCTGATGGTGATGCTCAGCTTAGAACAAATAGCCTTGGGGTTGGGGTGGGGTCAGGGCGTGGGCACTGGGGGTCCAGGACCGAGCACAAGGTGGGTAGGGGTCTGAGAGCCTCAGGGTTCCTCAGACTGAGACCCAGCCCGACTTCTGAGATATAAGCCCTCTTCCACACACACACCCAAGAGGGATATTTCTAACATTTTCTTTCCTTTTTAATATTTATTGAATGAAAGAGTCTTTAAATCCTATAGTGCTTTGTAGTTTTAAAATTTCACATGGAGGATTTCATATAATCCTACACTCAGTTGCTGAGTCATGTCTGACTCTTTGTGACCCCATGAACCACAGCATGCCAGGCCTCCCTGTCCATCATCAACTCCCAGAGTCCACCCAAACCCATGCCCATTGAGTAGGGGATGGCATCCAACCATGTCATCCTCTATCGTCCCCTTCTCCTCCCGCCTTCAATCTTTCCCAGCATCAGGGTCTTTTCCAATGAGTTGGCTCTTCACATCTGGTGGCCCAAGTATTGGAGCTTCAGCATCAGTCCTTCAAGAGAATATTCAGGACTGATTTCCTTTAGGATGGACGGGTTCTATTTGTCCATCCCAAACTCCTTAACCATCCCTCCACCTCCCCCATCCTTCCCTGTACCCACAGGAAACATAAGTTCATTATAAATAAGTTCATTCCTATTATTTTTTAGATTCCACATGTATGTGATATCACGTGATATTTGTCTTTTTCTGGCTGACGTACTTCACTTAGTATGAAAATCTCTAGGTCCATCCAAGTTGTTGCAAAAGGCAAATTTCATTCTTTTTCATGGCTGCGTAATATTCCCTTCTATCATCTGTACCACATCAGCTGTCAGTGGACACGTAGGTTGCTTGCATGGGGAGGGTGGGGTTTGAGGGTTAGTTTTTGGAAACCTAGGTGGTGAGATAGGTGCCAACATCCAGGTGACGGGCGCTGGTTCTTGGGCCAACAGCATATGGTGGTTTTTATTTTAGAAGGGGCCCTGGTGAGCGCTGGCCTGCTGCTTTGTCCACTCCCTCCAAGCCCCACCGGGAACCTGGGATGTTGAAGACACTGCTGGCACTGTCTGCTTCGATCCTAAAGTCTGCAGGTATTACTTGTCTACAGAGAGAGCCTTTCTGAGGTCACATCCACGGCCCCCAGTGAGGTGTGAGCTCCCCTCTGAGAGGGTTAGTCTTTGGCTTGCTGTAACGGAGGGCTAAGCAGAAACATTCCTTCTTAGACCCATTCCAACGTCGGGAAATTTATTTATTTTTTTCCCCTTGTACCAGAGAACTCAGTCTCCGCTTTGGGATAACGCGAAAAATTTGCTAACAAACTGCTTCTCCCTCGTTCAGAGGCCCCGAGAATTCCGAACACGTTCTGGAAAATCAAACCGCTGTGACCCGACCAGCGTTTCGACGGGTTAAGACTAAATGAAACAGACAACATGTGGGTCCAATTTACTCCGCGACGCACGTGTTTAAAGGGTTTTGGCAAAAGCTCTCTTGCTCTTTCTTCGTCTTCCCTTCCTTCACCCCAAACATGAGAGATGGTGGGAGCCTGTTTTGATAAAACAGCGGAGGCCGAGGTCTGCTCCAGGCATGCAAACGGATTAAACGGGGTGGGGGGCCTTGCCCTCAGCCACGGGGGAGAAGACACCACCGCCCCCTTCAATCCTTAAATGTTTTGATGTGGTTTGCAAGATTTGTCTCTGGGTACGGGGGAGACACCCAGTGGGGAGAGCTACCAAGGCTGGCTGGGGCTTGCTGAGAAACGCTTGCACGTAGCCCCGGGGTGCTGTCCGGGGCAGGGGGCGGGCGCAGACGTGGGCAGAACCTGAGCTGAGCCTGCGGCTCTGAGCTTTTATAGCTGCTTGAATGTGCACCCCCCGAGCCCAGGCTGGTCCGCAGGGCTGGGCACCCATCTGTTACCTCCGTCCTGTGATTCAAGCCTCTGGGGAGCTCGAGATATGTGGGTGGCACTCGCCTTACCTTCAAGGAGACAGCTCGGGGTTGGCGGAGGTGGGGGGCAGGTGACCTCCGCCTTGTCCATGAAAATGAAAGCGTTAGTCGCTCAGTCGTGCATGACTCTTTGCAACCCTGTGGACTGTAGCCCGCCAGGCTCCTCCATCCGTGGGATTCTCCAGGCAAGAACACTGCAGTGGGTAGCCATGCCATCCTCCAGGGGATCTTCCCGACCCAGGGATCGAACCCAGGTCTCCTGCACTGGTAGGTGGATTCTTTATGGTCTGAGCCACCAGGGAAGCCCATTAAAACGTCTCGTGAAATGCTCACCTGGCAACCGAGATCCCAGCGAGGCTGGCGCGATCTCAGGTCTTGGGTGAGTTTAGGGCACATTGATTCCGTAGCTCCTCATTCGTAGTTTTCTGTCTTTTTGTTTCTGGGAAGACTGGCTGGGGGGCTGGGGGTGGTAGAGGGGAGGACGGTGTCACGGCAGCCTAATGAACAGAAGGTGAGAACTAAGAAGCAAGACTTGTCACCAATCATGTAAACATGTCATCTTTGTTTTGTCAATAAGCATTCCGGCTGGCGTCTCTTCCTTGCAGAGAGCGTCCCCGCTTCCCTCAGGAAGCGAGCGGGGAGACGGGGCTGTCTGTCTAGAAGAGACGCCGTCAGATGCCCGGCACGCAGAGGGCGGGTGAGCGGGGTCTCTCTCTGGGGGGCGTGGGGCGTGGGGGTGGGCAACCCCCATTGGCCGGCACCGTCAGCGAGGCAGCCTTGGACCCGCGCCGCTGCCCGTTAGGCACGAAACGGCGAATGATGCAGACAAACGTTCTTCGTCTCCTCCTCGGGAAGGGGGCCGGTCTGCGAGGCGGGGCGGGGGTGTCCCTGGGCGCCGCTGCTGTGGCTGGCAGGGTGGGAGGTTGTGTGCGTCCCAGCAGGGCTCAGGGACAGTCCTTGGGGGCCAGGTGTGCGGCCTGGCTGCGGGTGCCCTGGGTTCTCGGACCATTCTGGAAAGGCGGGCCGTCCGCAGCGTCCTGAGCGGGTGGTGGTGGCTGTGACTGAAGGCGCTTGCTCTTGGCTCCTGGGGCTAGACAGTTTTAGCTGGGCTGTTTGTGCTGGGAAAAAAAAATGCGTATGTGTGTGTGTTTGTGTGTGTGTGTAGTGTGTGTGTGTGTGAATGAGTAGTAAACAGTTGAACGGATGTGTGAGTATATAAAGAAGGCTGAGCACCAAACAATTGATGCTTTCCAACTATGATGTTGGAGAAGACTCTTGAGAGTCCCTTGGACTGCAGGGAGACCCAACCAGTCCATCCTAAAGGAAATCAGTCCTGAATACTCATTGGAAGGATGGATGCTGAAGCTGAAGCTCCAAGAGTCTGGCCACCTGATGAGAAGAGCTGACTCATTGGAAAAGACCCTGATGCTGGGAAAGATTGAAGGCGGGAGGAGAAGGGGGCAACAGAGGCTGAGATGGTTGGATGGCATCACCGACTCGATGGACATGAATGTCAGCAGACTTCAGGAAGCACTGGAGCACAGAGGAGTCTGTGGGCTGCAGTCCTTGGGGTCACAGAGAGTTGGGACTGACTGAACAACACCAATAAAACCCCATTTGACAGAACTCACAGCAAGGAAAGTGGTGGGTAACCACAAGGAAGAGAACTTTCCCCTAAAAGCTGCGAAATAGACAAGCGTTAGTCGCTCAGTTGTGTCCGACCCTTTTGCAACCCCACGGACTGTAGCCCAACAGGCTCCTCCGTCCATGGGACTCTCCAGGCAAGAATACTGGAGTGGGTTGCCATGCCCTCCTCCAGGGCATCTTCCCCAACCAGGGATCGAACCCAGGTCTCCTGTATTGCAGACAAGGAGGGATGTAAAAAACCCACCTCCATGATGATTTTTAAAACAGTGCTGTAGAGGTATAAATTACATACCATGAAATTCCCTTTTTTTTCTTTTTAAGAGACAATTTCATGCTTTTTAGGCTGCCCACGGGGTCACAAGGAGTCAGACACAACTGAGCGACTGAACCGACTGACTGACTGAGCTCCCCATGTGGTGCTAACTGGTAAAAACCCGCCTGCCGATGCAGGAGACACAGGAGACTTGGGTTTGATCCCTGGGTCCGGAAGATTCCCCTGGAGGAGGAAATGAAAAGCCACTCCAGAATTCTTGCCTGGAGAATCTCATAACAAAGGAGCCTGGCGGGCTACAGTCCATGAGGTCGCCAAGAGTCAGACAGGACTTGAGTGACTTAGCACACACACATACTTCATTAGCAGCCATCACTGCAATCGAATTCTGGAACCTTTCATGGCCCTCTGTAAGACGGAGCTACATGTCTATCTGTGGTCATTTCTCTGACCTCCACTCCAGCCCCCCACCTGACCGGCCACATCTAGTCCACTTTCCGTGTCTGTAGATTTCCCTGTTCTGGACAACTTGCATAAACGGAGTCATGGAATAAAATGTGGCCTTTTCTGGCTGGCTTCTTTCACTGAGCACCCTGATTCAAGGTTTATTCAGCTTGTAGCATGCGTCAGTGTTTCGCTGCATTGTAGCTGGTTTTCATTCCGTCATACGGATGGGCTCCGTTTGGTTCATCCATTCACCTCTAGACGGTAACGTGCAAAATCCTTCAAGCTAGGCTCCAATTGTATGTGAGCTGAGAACTTCCAGATGTTCAAGCTGGCTTTAGAAAAGGCGGAGGAACCAGAGATCAAATTGCCAACATCCGCTGGATCATCGAAAAAGCAAGAGCGTTCCAGAAAAACATCTACTTCTGCTTCCTTGACTATACTAAAGCCTTTGACTGTGTGGATCACAGCAAAGTGTGGAAAATTCTTTAAGAGATAGGAATACCAGACCACCTTACCTGCCTCCTGAGAAATCTGTATGCAGGTCAAGAAGCAACAGTTAGAACTGGACATGGAACAACAGACTGGTTCCAAATAGGAAAAGGAGTACATCAAGGCTGTATATTGTCACCCTGCTTATTTAACTTCTATGCAGAGTACATCATGCGAAATGCTGGGCTGGAAGAAGCACAAGCTGGAATCAAGACTGCCGGGAGAAATATCAATAACCTCAGATATGCAGATGACACCACCCTTATGGCAAAAAGTGAAGAGGAGCTAAAGAGCCTCTTGATGAAACTGAAAGAGGAGAGTGAAAAAGTTGGCTTAAAGCTCAACATTCAGAAGACGAAGATCATGGCATCCGGCCCCAGGACTGAGGCAAATAGATGGGGAAACAGTGGAAACAGTGATGCCTGGCGGGGCACAGTCCTCAGGGTTGAAAAGAGTCAGACACGACTGAAGTGACTAACACTTTCATTTTCAGCCCCACAAAAGAGTAACAAACAAGATAAATTCCAGACACACCTGAAGAGTCCAGTGTGGCTTTACTGTTTTAATCTTCTTCATGGCAAAACCCATTGACTCCACTTGGTTGCAATCTGTTTCAGCACCAACGCTGAAATCATTTTGTGGATTTAAAAGAAAAAAAATTTTTTTTGGTTGCTGCTGTTAATTCCCTTTCCAAGGTTTAGAGGACTGAACCGCCTGTCTGAAGGCTCTGTACTTCCAATCTGTGCGAATCAGCCGTTCATAACTCCCGCACGTGTCTGAGGAACGTGGTAGGCGCTGGATTAAATGCCACACATCTACTGCCCAAGAGACGAGAGCCGGGGCAGGTCAGTAAACTAATGATGCTGGTCTGACTTGTGTCCGGTTTTATTTTGTGCGTACACAGAGGTTTCTCCGGGTGGATCAGCTGGTTCGTCGCCCAGACACATTTCAACCACCCCATATGTATTTCCTCAGGCAAAGAAAGTAGACGGTTCTGAAGAGGAAACACCTACCCTGCTTATAATGACAGATAAGGGAAGGAGGATTTTCTCCGGTTTAAAAATTCCCTGTATGAGAAAACACATTTAAACTTTTATATGATTTAAAAATAGGTTGTCCTATGCATTGTGACAAATGAGGACACGCAGAATTTCCAGATGATGATAAGGAAATTTTGGGAGAAACCTCAGCTTTCAAACAAATAAAAAAGAGACTAATAATCAAATCATAATCTATACATACAAACACAATTTTTCTTACACGTCTATCCATCCATCCGTCAATCATCCAACCATCCGTCAATCATCCATCCATCCACCATCCATCCAACCATCCACCATCCATCCATCAATCCATCAATCAATCCATCAATCCATTTATCTATCCATCCATCCATCCGTCAATCAGCCAACCATCCGTCAATCATCCATCCATCCATCCACCATTCATCCAACCATCCATCAATCCATCCATCCATCCATCAATCCATTTATCTGTCCATCCATCCACCCATCCATCCACGTAGCCACCAGAGAGGCTAGAACACCACCACGGGTGTACTAGGAGGTGGTGGAAACTTGTAAAGGGGACATGCAGATGACCACAAAGTTAAGAAACTCTGCATTGGATCATCGATGCCTCAAGACAGAACTTATTAAGAACCCAGAGAATCCAAACTCTGAGTCTTTGTGTTTCTCATTTTTCAGTCTTTATTTTCTTTTTTTAATTTTTATTGCAGTATCGTTGATAGATGGGCTTCCCTGGTGGTTCTGATGGTAAAGAATCCACCTGTAATGCAAGAGGCCCGAGTTCCATCCCTGGGTCTGGAAGATCTCCTGGAGGAGGGCATGGCAACCCACTCCAGTGCTCTTGCCTGGAGAATCTCATGGACAGAGGAGCCTGGTGGGCTACAGTCCATGGGGTTACAAAGAGTCGGACACGCCTGAGTGACTAACACGCAGTAACACACGCAGTTGATAGATAAGGCAGTGGGGGCTCAGGGATATCACAAGTCCTAAAGCCATGCCTGTGGGTTGTTGAACACTGAAGCTGGACCCCTGTGTCGGTTCACTTCCCTAGATAACAAGGAAGGAATAGTGTTTGGGGGGCTTCCCTGGTGGCGCAGCCATAGACAATGCCCCTGCCTGTGCAGATGCATAAGACACATGGGTTGGGAAGATCCCCTGGAGAAAGAAACAGCAACCCACTCCAGTATTCTTGCTGGGAAAAGCCCACGGACAGAGGAGGCAGTCCATGGGGTCACAGAGAGTCAGACAGGACTGAGCACACCATTTCGATTCCAACAGCATTTCTGGAGTTATTTTTCTTCCCTAAGGGTGTAGCACTGAGGTCCCACTCTTGAGCCCTCGTGGTGGTGAAGTTCATGTGTCGCCTTGTCTGAGCCACAGAACCCAGATGTTAGGGCAACCGGCATCCTAGACGCTTCTGCGAGGCTATTCCTTAGACAGGACGAGCATTGAAATCAGTCGACTGTGAATGAAGCCGATTGCTCTCCAGGCCGTGGGTGGGCCTCACCCAACCAGCTGAAAGGAATACGAGGAACAAAAAAGCCCAGCCTCCCTCGTGGATGAGAGATTTTCACCTCCATGTGGCCCTTGAACTTGAGCTGCAGCATCAGCTCCTCCTGGGTCTCCAGGCTACTGGTCTACCTTATAGATTTTTGGATTTGCCAACCTCATGGTGCTGGAGAAGATTCTTGAGAGTCCCTTGGACAGCAAGCAAATCAAACCAGTCCATCCTAAAGGAAATCAGTCCTGAATATTCATTGGAAGGACTGATGCTGAAGCTCCAATTCTTTGGGCACCTGATGTGAAGAACTGACTGATTGGAAAAGACCCTGGTGCTGGGAAAGATTGAAGGCAGGAGGAGAAGGGGACGACAGAGGATGAGATGGTTGGATGGCATCACTGACTCGATGGACATGGGTTTGGGTGGACTCTGGGAGCTGGTGATGGACAGGGAGGCCTGGTGGGCTGCAGTCCATGGGGTAGCAAAGATTCGGACACGACTGAGCGACTGAACGACAACAATCTTAAATCTCTCTTTCCGTGTATGCACACACACGCATCCTATTGCTTCTGTTTTTCTGGAGAACCGTGATGGATACAACCCCTTGCTACACCGATCACCGAAGCTGCCTTCTATTTGGGAAATTTTGAAAAAGCATCCATCTAATATCAAGACTGGAAACACCCGACCTGAACTGTCAAGAGCCTGATGTCAAGCTTGAATCCCCTACGTGCGCCGCTGGCATCCAGATCTAGAGTCCAGAAATCCTGCTCCGAAGTTACTGGGTGCCCTGGTCTGAGCCAAACAGTCTAGGCTCACACAGCCTGACTTCAAATAGAATGCACTCCGGGGACTCCATCGCTGCAGAGGCAGTGGGGTGCCTCCATGCTGGGAGCTGTGTCAGGACCGCCCTGAGTCCGTGAAACGTGCCAGAGATGCTGTTGGTGATGCTCACACACACCTGCTATCATCTGTACCTTGTGAGTCAACTCTGATGGGCTACTTCAGCCGTGGTCTCTGAGCTCAGGCAATGTCCGGTTCGTCAACCCACCTGTTCTCTGCTTGCCCAGGGGATGCCTTTTGCCAAGTGGCTTTCGTGCCCCCAGCGTGCAGAGTCGCTCAGACCATGAACTTCGGGCAGCCCTGAGACTTCGAGCCCTCATCCTTCCACCTAGAACTCCCGGGAGAATCTGGAGTCCCCGGAATCGTGTGTGTGGCACCCGGGTGCCAGGACATGAAAGAGATGTTTGGGCCGAAATGAGGATGCTTTGGCAAAAGGGTTTCCTCTCTTGAGCCCAGGTCGATGCTCTGCTGAGCACAAAACAGAGCGCTTTGTTGGAAAAAGGCAGAAGGGGTTGAAGGGCAGGGATGTGTTCGTCTCTCCCACCTACGATGCCTCAGGAGAAGCAGGGCGCGAGACCCCAGCTCAGGAAAAGAACCGGCCCAATTCCTGGCCACCTCCCCGATAACCTTGTTAGCGGCCACACGGGCCGGCTGTCGCCTGGGGCCAGGAGTTACGTGTCTCATTCATAAACATGAGGCTCCCCCCGCTGCTCTTCACACCGCCTGTTTGCCAGCACCCCGCGCCCTGCACGCCCGTTCCACCTCTATTGTTCCCACCCCCAACCCCCGCCACCCCGTCCTTATGAATCTGACGCGCCGCTGTCACTTCTCGTTACGGGAACCAAACGTATGAGGATGGATGGGGCTTTCTACCTAATGCTGTTATCCGAACTGGGTTTGTTGATTTAATGAACAAAACGTCACATCACATCTCCCTTGTCTTGACGTCTGAACCCTGTGGCAGCTGCTGGTGGCAGATTTGCTGAAACGGGGTGTGTGTGCGCACGCTGGATCCACTAATTTAATTTGCATGCTATCCAAAAATAAAAACAGAAGCACACACCTCCTGCGGTCGGACACGTTATTGAAATTTGTTTTTCTTTTTCTTAAATCAGACTATCCCAGGAGCCACCCTGGGACTAGGGCGCCCCCGTTTCTGACTCAGGGCCCAGGAGTTCATCGAGACGCCCGGTAGAAACTCCCACTGGACGAGCGCTCTCAGATCCAGCGACCTGATCGCCCTGGGAAAGTCTGGATGAGGCTTGAAGGCGGGCCAGGCGTCCTTACTTCTCACGCCCTGCCAGAAAAGCTGAGGGGCAAGGCCCCCAGTAGGCGGGCTCTGGGATGCATTCTGCAGAAGGGACAAGTTGTCACCGGCCAACGCGTCCTCTTCGAAGCCACTCTGTCGTTGCAAAGGGGCACACAAGCTGGACGGCGTGTGTCTGAGCCCTGCCTCTCCAGGAGGAAGGACAGGGTCAGCGGTCCCCCCCCAACCCCGTGAATGGACAGACCTCCTTGAGGCCGGGGTCCTGGGAGGCAGAGATGGATGCAAGCTGAGCCCCCCACCGGGGCTTCCCCCGCAGGGACACTCCCGCCGGGGCGCCCGGCTCGGGTGCCGTGGCCGCGTCCCCCTAGCTCGGAGCCGAGACCAAAGTGGCAAACAGCTTCCAAGGGCGAGCTCCGTGTCGGTGCGGGCTCGCGGGCGCGCGTGCTCGGAAGACCCAGTTGTGAGAGTGTCTGGCAATTAAAAATAATTGGGAAGCAGGTTTCTCTCAGCCCTTCCAAGAATGCCAGCTAGCATATAATGATGTTTCATTAGATATGCTGAAAGCTGTGAGCGCCGTATGGCAGGGGCAATTAAAGAGGATCATAAGAGGGATGAGGGGAAAAAAAGAGAGAGAGAGAGAGAGAAACATTAAAAATACCCCAGCTAAGACGAGCCATGCATTTAATGGCCACTTCATTAACTAATTGATTTCTTATTAGTTACGGGAGAAGCCCCGGTTAGCGCCTTCCGCACACGTAATTAGCAGCATTTACACAATTAAGCCACTTGCTCATTCCGTGGCTAAACATTCTTGGAAACGACCACAGCAGCCTTGCTCTGGGCCATCCAGCTCGTTCTGTTTTATTTTTCTTGCTAATATTGGCTTAACCTTCAAATCAAAAATTCTCTGCCCACCCCCCTGCCCCACACCCGACCCCGCGGCTTCGCCGTATTTAATCACGATGCTAAATGCACAGAAATCTGCTTCATCAGAGAGGCTGATGGGGGCTGGGTCCCTCTTGCAACCCCGGACCCTCAAATCCTTGCATGGATCTCGTGAGGTTGATACCTTCCCTGATGGAATCCCTGTCGAGTGGTTTCATTCGCCTCTTATTCCCACCCGCCCCACAGCCGTGCTAAGTCACCTGAGCCGTGTCCAACTTTCTGTGACCCCGTGGACTGTAGCCCACCAGGCTCCTCTGTCCGTGGGATTCTCCAGGCCAGAATACTGGAGTGGGTTGCCATGCTCTCCTCCAGGGGATCTTCCTGACCCAGGGATGGAACCCCAGTCTCCTGCATTGCTGGCGGATTCTTCATTGTCTGAGCCTCCAGGGATGCCTCAGCAGACCACGGAGACCCATTCCCCCATCGTCGTGGAGACCAGACGTCAGATCGAGGCCACCGCAGGCCCATGCTCCGCCCACAGGCTCCAGGAGATGGTCCTTCCAGGCTCACCGTGGCTTTAACATGTTCGCCACCCCTCCCCCTCCCGCTAGTGCTGCTACGGGTACAATTCACATTTCTGCCCGACATGGATTTGTATCATTGGGGTGCCCCCTTGAAGCTCCAGCATCGCTGTGAGAAGAACCTTCCGTGGAAAGCTGACATCCTCAGCGTGGACACAAAATAAACACATGTGGAACCGAGCTGAAATCCTGGGGTTACAAGCCTAGGCCCGGCCAGCTGAGCTCAGTCAACTAAAGCTGAGTAGCTGGGCTTCCCTGGGGGCTCAGTCAGTAAAGGATCTGCCTGCAGTGTGGGAGACCCAGGTTCAATCCCTGGGTCAGGAAGATCCCCTGGAGAAGGGAACAGCAACCCACTCCAGTATTCTTGCCTGCAGAATCCCATGGATGGAGGAGCCTGGCGGGCTACAGTCCATGGGGTCTCAAACAGTGGGACACGACTGAGTGACTAATACCTCCACTTTATTTCAAACAAGAGTAAAAGATCATTGTTTTATGTCTCTGAGTGTAGGAACACTGGTGTGGTATGCACTTGCCTGGACACAAAACCGTGAAAACCCAACCCCACTCCCATTGAGTCTGAAATCAGCAGGAGTGCTAAGATACCCACATCAATTAGTAAGACGAAACTGCTAACATTCGACCACTTCTGACCTGTGAAATGTGAGAGCTGGACCACAAAGAACGCTGAGCGCTGAAGAGTTGATGCTTTTCAGCTGTGATGCTGAAGAAGACTCTTGACGGCCCCTTAGGCTGCAAGGAGATCAAACTAGTCCATCCTAAAGGAGATCAGTCCTGGATATTCATTGGAAGGACTGATGCTGAAGCTGAAGCTCTAATACTTTGGCCGCCTGATGACAAAGAGCCAGCTCACTGGAAAAGACCCTGATGCTGGGAAAGATTGAAGGCAGGAGGAAAAGGGGACGACGGAGGATGAGATGGTTGGATGGCATCACGGACTCAGCAGACATGAGTTTGAACAAGCTCCAGGAGATAGTGAGGGGCAGGGAGGCCTGGCGTGCTGCAGTCCATGGGGTCGCAAAGACTGGAACACAACTGAGCGACTGACCAACAGTAACCTATGAAAGGGGCTTCCCAACTGGCGCTAGTTGGTGGGTACAAAACCCACCTGCCAACCATAAGAGACGAGGGTTTGATTGCTGGTTCAGGAAGATCCCCAAGAGAAGGGCATGACAATCCACTCCAACATTCTTGCCTGGAGAATCCCGTGGACAGTCCCATGGACAGAGGAGCCTGGCAGGCTAGAGTCCATAGGGTCACGAAGAGTCACACACATGGCAAGCAGGAGTTTAGTTCTTCGACCCAGCATTGAACCTGCGCTCCTCACACTGCAAGCATGGAGCCTCAACCGCTGGAGAGCCAAGGGAGTCCCAGGACCGTGGAATTTAAAACATGGAGCAACTTCCAAATTATCTAGTCCACCTGGTCTTTACACGCAAAGAAATACCCACAGGGAGAACGGGGCTTTCCTGGTGGCTCAGTGGTTTAAGAACCCGCCTGTCAATGCGGGAGAGCCAAGAGATGAGGGTTCGATCCCTGGGTGGGGAAGATCACTAGGAGAGGAAATGGCAACCCACCCCAGTATTCTTGCCTGGAAAATCCCATGGATAGAGGAGCCTGGTGGGGGCTACAGTCCATGGGGTCACAAAGGGTGACACACGATGGAAGCGATTAGCATGTATACATGCACAACATCAGAAAAACAGACATTAGCAAAGCCGGAACAGAAATCCAGACCCACAATGCAAACTCTACCATAAATCTCAGCCAAAACCCTGAACAGATTTAGGGCTACACGGAAGCGATAGAACAGAACTTTGTAAAGTGATTCATTGCACTTTGGCGAGATTCACTATCATAAAAATTTCACTTGTTTTATTAAAAAAGAATAATGCCAGTCTTAATCATCGAATAGCGGGTGTTTCAGAATATTGTAAAAATAGGCTTACTTTCAACGCGTAGAATATTAAACACTTCCAAAGTTTTAATGAATAGTGTTTGGGTAGTGAATCTGATCATTTGATAGACAACTACAATTAATCCCATATTTTTAGAGGTTAAAAAAAAGTTGCTTCTAAAGTACAGAAAGTCTGGCTTTCTTAACGAATTTCCACTTCTCCCACGAAGTCTTCACACTGTTAATTTATTCCGACAGTTTTCCTAATCGCCACCACCAAGATAAATTCCAGCCCAAATTCTGAATTTATGAGATCCTAATGGATGAGGCTTTATTGAAGAGACATCTTGTTCCTGATGTAATTGTAATGTCACCGTCATCAATTATGTTGGTTGTCTCACAGTCAAAACTCTGCAAAGTGTAATTTATTTCTACCAAACAATACAAAGCGAGCCCCACACACACAGAGGGTAGATCCATGAATGGGGCCGAGGTAAGAGCAGTCCAGGACTGACGCTGAAGCTCCAGTCCTCTGGCCACCTGATGGGAAGAGCCGACTCGCTGGAAAAGACCCTGATGCTGGGCAAGACTGAAGGCGGGAGGAGAAGGGGATGACGGAGGATGCGATGGTCGGATGGCATCACCGACGCGATGGGCATGAGTTTGAGCAAGCTCAGGGAGTTGGTGATGGACAGGGAGGCCTGGCGTGCTGCAGTCCATGGGGTCACAAAGAGTCAACTGAGTGACTGAACAGCAAAGCATCGGGTGGAGGCAGTGAACCTCCGTTTCAAGGACCACCTCTATTTATAAAGATAATTAGAGAAGGCTAGTGTGCCTCCTGATTCCGCCTCCTGGGGCTAAACCCCCAGAGGGCTCCCTGGATGCTCGGCCTTGAGGATGAGAGTGGGCTTTTAGCACGATGACCTCAGGCTGTCCGTGCAGTGGCCATTCTCTCCAACCGTAGAGGGAGACGACACCTACCCTATTAGGGGTCTCCTTCCTGCTTCGCTGTATCATTCGTTTCCTCGCATATGAATCACTTTCGGCTACTTACTTCAGAAGCAGATTCCTCCAGGGGGTGCGGGAGGAGTGTAACGCAATCCGTGGCTGCTGTTCAGTCACTCAGTCGCGTCTGGCTCTTTGCGACCCCGTGGACCACAGCCCGCTAGGCTCCTCAGTCCATGGGATTCTGCAGGCTAGAATATTGCAGTGGAAACATACATATTACCGTATATAAAAGCAGGTTGTTGTTTACTCAGTAAATCACGCCTGACTCTTTGGGACCCCATGGACCATAGCCCACCATGCTCCTGCACCCACAGAATTTTCCAGGCCAGAATACTGGAGCAGGTTGCCATTGCCTCCTCCAGGGGACCTTCCCGACCCAGGGGTTGAACCCACGTCTCCTTCACTGCAGGCAGATTCTTTACCACGGAGTTACCAGGGAAGTCTCACTCTGCCTTACTCAGAGGACAATGCCTACAGAATACTCATGTGAACATCTTTTTTTTTTTAACCTTTAGGGGTTTTCCCCAATCTGCAAGGGAAGATGCAGAATTTAACTTTCTGACTCAACCTTGCTGAATGCCCCCATCCCTTCTTTCTCTGCTCCGTGGAACTGGATCAAAAGCACCCTTTAACGATTTGGCCGCGTGGCAGAGTTCTCTTGAAAAGAACACGCTTCAGATCGAATAAATAAACCATCGTGGGCCATGCCTTTCATTCTCTTGCTTTAGTTTGACAAAGCTTCTCTAAACAGGTGCCTTCAAGCATTTCTCCGGGCGTTTCCTCTCCACAACAGGTTGTGTGTGTACAGATGAGGCTGAAAGGAGACAAGGATCGCATGTGTGTGCGTGTGTGCGTGTGTGTGTGTGTGCAATCGGTCGTGTCTGACTCTGTGCAACCCCATGGACTGTAGCCTGCCAAGCTCCTCTGTCCATGGGATTCTCCAGGCCAGAATAACTGGAGTGGGTTGCCATTTCCTTCTCCAGGGAATCTTCCCAACCCAGGGATCAAACCTGCGTCTCCTGCCTTGGCAGGCAGATTCTTTACCACTGAGCCATCAAAGCAAGTATGGTTTAGTCAGTAAGCCATGTCTGAGTCTCTGCCACTCCATGGACTGTAGCCTGCCAAGCTCCTCTGTCCATGGGATTCTCCAGGCCAGAATATGGAGTGGGTTGCCATTTCCTGCACCAGGGGATCTTCCTGACCTAAGGATCAGTATTCAAAGCAAGGATACGCCAATAAAAATTAATTTAGAAAACAAAGTAT
This sequence comes from Bos grunniens, assembly GCF_055505025.1. Taxonomy (NCBI): domain Eukaryota; kingdom Metazoa; phylum Chordata; class Mammalia; order Artiodactyla; family Bovidae; genus Bos; species Bos grunniens. The sequence goes on from NC_141194.1 coordinate 231,960, forward strand.
CCTTCCTTCTCCGTTATAAAGCTACATGGAGCCGGGACCCCAAGCCCAAGGAGCATAGGGTATGAGAAGTGACACTCAGAAATGGCAAGGACCCCAAGCAGGACAATGACAAGGACTGAAGTCACACTTTAAGAAAAACAGAAGCAGAGACACAGCCAGAGAAATGACAGGAGAAAGGATTCGAGCTGGAGCAGACAGGACGCCTTTCGACGGACACATCAGAGGGCGGTGGGGTCGGGGACAGCCAGAGGGTGGAGAGTCCGCCTCTGCACTCGGGGCAGTCAGATGCTCCTTGACGTCGCCGTGAGCGTGATCTCCCAGGGACGCTGGTCCACACTGATGTCAAAGCATCGGCAGAGACCTCACCGTCCTCACTGGGCAGACAGCTCTGTGATGATGTGGTGCTTCCAGCCAGAAGAGCAGGGCTCCCCCGCCCCGCTCACCACTTGGACACATTCGTTCGTGCTGTCTGGCTAAGCAGAGGGGTGCAAAATTATGTATTCCAGTGAAAACAGCTGACAGACTTTTCAAAGCTCGTGTTTGACTTGTGTGTGTGTGTGTGTTTTTCCCCCTTTACAAGTGCTCAAAGTTAGTATGAAAAAAAAATGTTTTAATAGAACATAAAAATGAGTGTCAGAGATTTCATACTTCAGGAGCTGGGAGAAGCTCTCTCTCCCTTTTTTATTTTTCTCCCCCTTAGCGCGTGAGATTTTTAATAATAGATTTCTTCTCTTGAGACCCTGTATATGTCTCTTCACGGGTCTCTGTGGTTGGGGAATTCTTCTGACTTTCTCATGGGCGTTTGGAGTAACAGAAGGAGGGATCTGGGTGGTCACGGCCGTGCCGGGTTGCCACGGACGTTTGGAACGGGGGTGCCTGCGGTTCCTGAGCACACCTGTGGGTCCTGGGGACGTGAAGGAAAATTATGCATGTTCCCCAATGGGAGCAGGGATCTCGGTATCTTTCAGGGTCTGCTGCTAACATGCTGCCTTCATTGATGACCTGTCATGTCCCAGCCGGGATGACTGACACCCCGGTGGGTACCACCATGGATCGAGACGTGTCTGTCACTTACCTGACAGCCCCAGAGCGTCTCCGATATCCTGGCACATCGCACTCCCCTTGGAGACCCAGGGGGCTCCCTTTGGTCTCAACAGGAAGCAAATCGCAGGAGGAACCTGTTTCCCCAAATGCAGCCACGATGCTCCGGGTCTCACAGTGTCAGCACGGCGGCGGTATCAGAAGGATGACTGGTTAGTTGCTGTTCTTCAGTCGCTCGGTCGTGTTTGACTCTGCGATCCCATGGACTGCAGCAAACCAGGCCTCCCTGTCCATCACCAACTCCCGGAGCTTACTCAAACTCACGTCCATCGAGTCGGTGATGCCACCCAACCATCTCATCCTCTGTCATCCCCTTCTCCTGCCTTCAATCTTTCCCAGCATCAGGGTCTTTTCCAATGAGTCAGTTCTTCACATTAGGTGGCCCAAGGTTTGGAGCTTCAGCTTCAGCATCAGTCCTTCCAATGAATATTCAGGACTCATTTCCTTTAGGATGGACTGGTTGGATCTCCTTGCAGTCCAAGGCACTCTGAAGAGTCTTCTCCAGGACCACAGTTCAGAGGCATTGATTCTTCAGCACTCACACTTCTTTATGGTCCAACTCTCACATCTGTACATGACTATTGGAAAAAACCCACAGCTGTGCCTGCTGCCTAGGCAGAGAAAAGTGAAAGTGTTAGTCCCTCAGTCATGTCTGACTCTTGGTGACCCCATGGCCTGTAGCCTGCCAGGCTCCTCTGTCCCTGGCACTCTCCAGGCAAGAGTAGTAGACTGGGTGGCCATGCCGTCCTCCAGGGGATCTTCCCAACCCAGGGATGGAACCCAGGTCTCCTGCATTGCAGGTGGATTCTTTACCATCTGAGCCACCAAGGAAGCCTGCTGAGAATACTCAATAATAACAGTCCAGGATCCTCAGCAGCCCAGCGTGGAAACCAAAGCCAGTATGTGGGCTTGGGGAAAGCCCCCTGGAGGCGGGCGGGTGGTCAGGAAGGGTGTGCAGGCATCCAGACGGATGGAAGAGGTTTCCTAGCCTCACTGTGGGTTGCCGTGGAAACCAGGGATAATGGCACCCAAGAGCATGGCGAACCCGGTCCAACCAGATCCCTTTTGAAGCGGCTGTTAAACCCCGTCCATCTCCCTCGTAGCGCCGTTCAGATTTCTGGCTCACCGCTCTGCGTTCTGAGCCCTCCGCCTCCGCGTCAGCTGTGGGATCTCGGACATTGTCAGTCTGTTACGGCTGTCTTGACAAAGTGCCGTAGCCTGGGTGACCCGAACAACACGTGTTTATTTCTCGCAGTCCTTTGAGTTTTGATGTGTAAGACCAAGGGGTGTGTGAGAAACATGGATATTATACTCAGGAAGCCTTAACAATAATCCTTTTTTGTGGGATGTGGATCATTTTTAAAGTCTTTATTGAATGTGCCATAACATCGCTTCTGTTTTATGTTTCGGTTCTTTGGGGCATGAGGCAAGTTGGATCTTAGCTCCTGGACCAGGGATCGAACACTCACTCCCTGCATTGGAAGGTGAAGTCTTAACCACTGGGCCGCCTTGGAAGTCCCTCGGCGATAATCCCAGGCATAAGGGGCCCTGATTGCCTTCTCTTCCCTGTGAGGCGGGGGTGGGACGGGTTTGGAAGGGGGAGGGTTTCCCTGACGACCTCTGAGCAGCCAGCCCCCTGACGCCTACGATGGTCCCTTGAGATGGGTCTCATCTCCAATGCACGTCTGGACAAACTGAGTCTCCTGATGGGAGATGTCACTCCCAAAGCTGTGGCACCAGGGTGGGTGGAGCTGGCTTTGGTCCAAGCCCATCCCCCCAGCGTCAGCACCGAGGGATGCTGGCAACACGGCGGCCTTGGCCAAATGCAAGATGACAACGCCCAGGGCTCCTTGCGGGAAGGGCTGCGAGGTTGAGTGGAGGCCACCAGGATGGGCTGGCCGGGTGGAGGCAACCCTAGACTTCTTCCTGGGCTCCCAAATCAGTGTGAATGGTGACTGCAGCCATGAAGTGAAAAGATGCTTCCTCATTGGAAGGAAAGCTGTGACCAACCTAGGCAACGCTTTAAAAAGCAGAGACATTACTTTGCCAACAAAGGTCCATCTAGTCAAGGCTATGGCTTTTCCAGTGGTCATGTATGGATGTGAGAGTTGGACAATAAAGAAGGCTGAGTGCCGAAGAATTGATGTTTTGAACTGAGGTGTTGCAGAAGACTCTTGAGAGTCCCTTGGACTGCAAGGAGATCCAACTAGTCCATCCTAAAGGAAATGAGTCCTGAATATTCATTGGAAGGACTGATGCTGAAGCTGAGAGCTCCAATACTTTGGCCACCAGATGTGAAGAACTGGCTCATTGGAAAAGACCCTGATGCTGGGAAAGATTGAAGGCGGGAGGAGAAGGGGATGACAGAGGATGAGATGGTTGGATGGCATCACCAACTCAATGGACATGAGTTTGAGCAAGTTCCGGGAGGTGCTGAAGGACAGGAAAGCCTGGTGTGCTGCAGTCCACAGGGTCACAGAGTTGGACACGACCGAGCAACTGAACAACAACAACAAACGGCTTTGTGTTCACACATGCCCCCCACGCCAACCCCTGGAGGGACGTGAGATGCCATCTTTCCTGGTGGCGTCTGGAGGCCGTGTTCCCAAGAGTATTCTCCCATGTTCACCCAGCTCTCCCAGGACCTGATGCAAAGTGCGCTTGGAGACACACGTGGGTTGGCGTGTGCTTCTCTGTCCCCTGGAGAAGGCGTGGAAGTTCTCACAGGCAGATGGAGCGCATCAGGCCCTGTTCAGCACAGACAGTGGCTGAAGGAGCTGGAGATGAATGGTCATCGCCAGTGAGTGTGCCCAGCCTGGGGTCAGTACTGACCAAGGGCCCCTCAGGGAGAGAGTGGGGGTCTGGGGACCAGGGGGATGGAGGGCTGAGGTTCCAGGTCAAGACAATGGTGTGGAGAAGCATATGTGAGCAGGTACCGCCCCCCCCAGAGAGCTTCTGAACTTGAGGGAGGTGTCAGGGGTCAGGGTTCAGCTGTGCAGTCAGATAGAAGAGTCGGCTTTGTCCTCGGCGAGGCTCAAATGATGCAGAGAGTTCCAGCAGCTTTTGTGAATGGAGGTGGCAGGAGGTATGACCCACGGTCAAGTTCTACAGCACTGGAGGGAGAGAAAGACAGAGGAGTAACCGATACAGAAATGGACAGACAGAAAGACACATAGGTAGATGTAGAGAAAGACAGGTGAGAGAGACAACAGATACAGATAATAGGTGACAGGTGGAGAGACGACAGATAGTACAGATGGACACAGAGACAGAGAGGAGAGATGGAGACCAGAGACATAGATACTAGACAGATGATGGATACGGAGATGACAGATAGTGGTGGATGCAGAGAGAGAGAGAGAGACAGAGACCAGAGACAGAGATACCAGACAGAAGATGGGTGGGGAGATGACAGATAGTATAGATGATGGACAGAGAGAGAGAAGAGAGACAAGGCCAGAGACATAGATACTAGATTGATGATGGGTGGACAGATGACAGATAGTGGTGGATGCAGAGAGAGAGAGAGAGACAGAGACCAGAGACAGAGATACCAGACAGATGACGGATGGGGAGATGACAAATTGATAGACGGTGAAAGATAGATGATACTTAGATAGATCACTGGTTAAGACAAAAATGGATATAACGGATGGATGGTTGGGCGCATAGGTAGACATAAATACATAGATGATGGCCAAACAGATGTGATGAATGGATGGATGGACTCATACATACAAATACAGAGAGAAAATAGGTCACTGAGACACATATATAATGGATGGATGGATGGCTAGGTGCTTACATTGATGTATGACAGACAAGCGTACGATTGATTGAGAAGCAAACAGATATAATAAATGGGTGGAGAGATAAAGAGATAGATATGATAGAAAGATAAATAGAGAGGTAGATAGATTGATAGATAAAATTGATGATTGATAGATATGATGGATCGATAGATAGGTACACAGACATGATGGATACATAATAAAGATACATAGAGATAGACAGACAGACAGATATGATCAATGGATGGGTAGATATGGCGGATAAACAGATAAACATACTTAGAGAAGGACAGATAGATGATAGAGAGAGATTGATGATGGCCAGATAGAGGGATAGATGGAGAGAGATTTTTAATTTATCCAACAGGAGAAGAAAGACACGTGCAAAAGACTATCAAAGCACTAAGAAGAGAAAAAAATAACCTCTGTGTGTGTGTGTCTGTCTGTCTGTGTGTACAAGGGAGAGAGACAGACAGACAGAAGAGACAGGCAGAGAGAGACAGACAGACAGAAAGAGAGACAGAGACACAGAGAGAACAAACAGAGAAAGAGAGAGACAGAGAGACCGATGGGGGCGGGCCTGAACCCATGAGGAGCGGCGGGAGAGGGGGCCCCCGCAGACAGGTCACCCCGCAGGTCGAGGCGCCGCCGATGGCTGATGCCTGTTGACTCACAGCTCGTTGTCCGCACGTCCGGGAATTCCAGTAACAGTCTCCGTACCAGCGACATTTGAAAACCGTCCTTTAGTTTGAAGGCTGACCTTGTTGCTTCTGGAGGCAGATTTGCGGATCCCGCGCGGAAGGCTGTCTGAGGATTTGCCGTCTTTGGTGATCGAGGGGGCCGCTGACTTGACGCCTCCGTAGCGCCCACGGAAAGCAGACTGGAAGGAAGCCTTTCCTCCGGTGACAAACCTCGCCGCCGGCAGTCCCCGGAGATCTCCTGGGGGTCGTTCCATCTACACTCAGGGGACACCAGCTGTCAGAGCCGCCACCCGCGATGAGCCCTAACCCATTCGGGGTCCTCCTCGCGGGTCCAAGAAGACGGACCAGAGGAGAAACACGAGAAAGGAAGAGAGGGCGTCCCGGTGGGCTTCTGAGACGACGAGGAAGACAATGCTGGAGACACTCAGAGGTGGAGACCGATGACAAAAAGAAGCCAGCTCTCCGCACAGCCTGCCGCGTGATAATTATCACATCAGCATTTTTTTTTTCTTGGCTGAGAAAATGTGAAAACGTGTTTCTGTTTGGCCCCAAGTCCGCCTCCAGCCGCGTTTCTGAGCGGCTGCGGCGCGCTGCCGGTCAGACGCTCCGGGGCCATCTCTCCTGCTCATGGGGGCCCCTACCTAGGCAACTCCTGCTCCCCCACTGGGTACTCAGCCGGAGTCCCCCGTGAGCGCCAGACCCATCCGAGAGCTTTCCGGTCTCCATCCCTCCTTCTCGCCCCTGCGGACCCTTCCTGCTCCCTCTAGCTGCCCACCCCGTCTTGCTCGGAGGGTCTGCAGAATGCCAGGTGGGGAGGCCTCTGAGACTGCGGGTGGGGGGAGAGAGTCAAACCTCTGTGATAACAGGGTCATATCTCTATGCTTTCCGTGGCTGGTGCTCGGGGTAAGAACCTGCCTGCCATACAGGAGATGGAAGAGACGCTTGTTCAAGCCCTAGGTGGGGAAGATGCCCTGGAGGAGGGCATGGCAACCCGCCCCAGCGTTCTTGCCTGGAGAATCCCAGGGACAGAGGAGCCTGGCGGGCTACAGTCCATGAGGTCACAGAGAGTTACACACGACTGAGCGACTCAGCACGCATGCAGGCCTTCTGTAGGTGGGATGGGAAGGGAGTCGCATCCCTGAGCCCCACTCACAGTCCGTGGGTTTGCACGCAAGCCAGCTGAGCCTGTGCCACTGGAAGGCAGGCACCTGGCACCTGCGGGCCCCTCACTGCCACCCAAGACCTCGTCTCCTTCCCTCAGCTCTTCCTGAGTATGAGGACCTGCCCTCGGGGCCTCTGATTGGGGAGGGCGGCCGATCCGCAGGGGTGAACAGTGTCCGTTCCGATTTCTCTTCTCCTTCCAATCGGGACGTGACCCTCTTTCGGAATGCTGATTTTTGGATTTTGCAGACGACTGTGTCCCAGATACAATTTTCTCTGACATTATGAATATATTGAGAAGCAAATACTGGCTTTTTTTTTTAAGTGTACTTTATAAGATCCATGCCTTTAAAAGAAACCATCACCTCTTCTTTTCATACTGTTCATGGGGTTTAAATCACTCAATCCTAAAGGAAATCAACCTGAACATTCATTGGAAGGACAGATGCTGAAGTTGAAGCTCCAATCCTTTGGTCACCGGATGCAAAGAACTGAGTCATTTGAAAAGACCCTGATGCTGGGGAAGATTGAAGGCAGGAGGAGAAGGGGATGACAGAGGATGAGATGGTCGGATGGCATCACCGACTCGATGGGCATGAGTTTGAGTGAACTCTGGGAGTTGTGATGGACAGGGAAGCCTGGCGTGCTGCAGTTCGTGGGGTTGCAAAGAGTCGGACACGATTGAGCAACTAAACAACAAAAATATGTAACTTTGTTCTGTATTTTCCAAGTCTCCTATAAATGTGTCATCATATTTTCATAGTTTAAAAAATAAAAAAAGAAAGAGGGGAAAAAAAAGAAAACACATTTATGGTTACCCAGGGGGTAACAGAGTGAGCAATAAATTAGAAGATTGGGATTAACACACACATAGCACTATATATAAAACAGATAAGTAACAAGGACCCACTGTATAGCACAAGGAATTTTACACAATACTCTGTAGCGACTTGTATGGGAAAAGAATCTAAAAACGAGTGTATATATGTGTACGTATAAATGAATCACCTTGCTGTGACCGGAAACCGGCACAACATTAGAAATCAACTATGCTTCAATAAATATTTTTTAAAAATGGATCCATCTGTGGGAATTAGTAAAACATGCGCTTAAGGGGAGGAGAGTCATTCAAAGCTTCAGTACATGTGCAGATGTAGTTATTTTGTGCGTGCGTGCTCAGGCCCTTCAGTCGTGTCTGACTCTCTGCCACCCCGTAGACTGCAGCCCGCCAGGCTCCTCTGTCCATGGGATTCTCCAGGCAAGAATACTGGAGTGGGTTGCCATGCCCTCCTCAAGGGGATCTTCCAGACCCAGGAATCAAACTGCAGTCTCCTGCATGGCAGACAGATTCTTTCCCATCTGAGCCATTTGGGAATCCCATTCTTATTTTCAGACATCATTTATATGGAGGAAGACTGTCTAAAAAGAATTCTTTCTCTCTCTCGCTTTTCTTTTTTTCCGTGTCTCACCACAAAGCTTTATGGAATAACCCATTTTCCTTAGGAGATATTGCAAATATTCTTTTTATCACACGAGTATCCTAAAAGCCTTGTATATCCAAGCTTCCACCTACACGGAGTGAAAGATTGAAAGAAACAGGCTCCAGGAAGCGTGTGCAATATTTTAAGTGTGTGCTAGTCGCTCAGTGGTGTCTGACTCTTTGGACCCCACGGACTGCAGCCTGCGGGGTTCCTCTGTCCATGGGGTTCTTCTCCAGGCAAGAACACTGGAGCGGGTTGGGCGTTTCCTTAGCTGTGGCCAAATGTGTAACCAATTCAATGTAGCAAATTTGGCAGAGTCGGTCTGTCCTCACAGGGTGTTAACTGGGTCACCTGCAAAGATGCTGAGATGCAGCTGTGGATACGGGGGCGTGGACTCTTAGCATCTTTTTCTCTGCACTGCCCCCCGCCCACCAACCACCGTGGGTCGCTGACCTCTAATCAGGCAGCCGCCCCCCTCATCCCACCCTTTGGCAGCCGCTAAGGACCTGATTATCTATAAATTTATGGGGAGCTGCAGGAACTGGCCTTCCGCTCCCGATAATGTTTTCTGACACATTTCAGGAGCCGAGGATGATGTGCGAGGCATTATGTACGAGGGGCCCGGCGACGGTCCACCGGAGACCTCTGGCTACCGACAGGCTCGCCAGGAAAGCGGTTGCCATGGCAACGTGCCCCACAGCTGTAGTCAGACGAGGAAAAATAGTTTTATGATTATCTCAATGAAGTTTTTTTCTTTTCTTTTCTTTCTTTTTTTTTATTCACTGGAACCTTTTTGTTTGCGATCTCCATCATGTGAGGGTTTCAATAGGATCCTCTCTAAACGGGATATACTTACGAGATGTAATTTCTATAGAGTCGCCGAGTCTCCTCTGTCCGTGGGATTCTCCAGGCAAGCATACTGGCGTGGGTGGCCATGCCCTCCTCCAGGGCATCTTCCCGACCCAGGGCTCGAACCCGGGTCACCTGTGGATTCTTTACATAGATGTCATTTCTATTGAGAGATTAAACAGCAGAAGCACTGTCTGGAAAGATTGTCCTGTGGACCATGGAGCCAGGATTGGGGGGCAGGAGGGTTGGAGTGTCTTTAAGGAGGAAGCCCCAAAAAGGTGATGGGGAAGATTTAAAGGGAGGGTGGGCGGTTGCCCTCAACACCTCAGACCTCCTCCCTGCTACGTCCTGGCCCGCATGCACGGGTACCTGGCCACCCTCGGGGTCTTCGGTGGTCTCCCCTCTCCCTGCCTGCCCACCATGCCCTGGAAATGGGACAAAAAGACCCATCAGGGTTTGAGAGAGGGAGCCTGAGCTGGCCCGGCGGCATCATTCACTGCCTCTCTTTCCTGAAGAGTTTGCTCGCTGGGGACAAAGAGAGAAAAAAAAAAAAAAACGTGTCTGACATGAGTATGGAATTCATTAGAGACGCCGATCACCTGTAACAGGACCAGCAGTAACAGGTAATTTTGAGCCTTGATTTTTTTCCCTTTTTTTCCTTCCCCCTCCCAACTCCTCTGCCTAAGGTCCTGACTGTGCCTCCCCGTTTGTACCAAACTGGAGGTATCTTTGAAAAGGGTCAAGCCTCCACAAACTGTCGTGTGATGTTGCAAATGGGGGCGAGAGGGATACCACACTCAAAACCCAGGAGACTGCAACGATTTGGGGGCTGCTGGCAGGGACATCTGGGGGCTTCCCGGGTGGGGCTAGCGGTAAAGAATCCGCCTGCTAAGGCAGGGGACGTGGATTCGACCCCTGGGTCGGGAAGATCTCCTGGAGGAGGGCAGGGCAACCCACTCCAGTATTCTTGCCTGGAGAATCCCATGGACAGCGGAACCTGGCGGGCTGCAGTCGGTGGAGTTGCAAAGAGTTGGACCCGACTGAGCGACTAAAACACACACACACACGGATCAGGAAGGTGCAGAGGGCAGCTTCCCCCCACAGTTGGGACGGTGCATTTGTACAGGTTCAAGAGAAAGGCTTTTGGCAGCACCAGCCACCGTTCTTAAAAAGGTTCTGCATTTGATACAGTCGTTTCATGTCTACATCGGTGTCCGACATCAGGAGCAGCAACCAGAGAAAAATCAGAGAAAGACTCGTCTGGAAATGCATTCTGTGTGAGGCCAGCAGAGTCTTGGTAGCCGGTGGGGGAGAGTGTGGACTATTCAACACGTGGTCCTGGTTTCGTTTGTCCAATTATCTGTGGCCTGGAGGAGTGCGACTTAGGTCAGATCTTCCTTTAAATCACAAGCCGGAAAACTCCAACTGGAGGGAATTTCCAGGAGTTTCAGTGGCTAAGACTCCGAGCTTCCACCACAGGGGACATGGGTTCGACTCTTCCTGTGGGAACTAAGATAGCATATATCACGCAGCACAGCCAGGGAAAAAAAAAGTTTCAGCTGGAGAACAAACCTAAGAGTAGACAAACCCACATAACTACCAGACAGGCATCTCCTGTAACATCTTTATAACTTCAGAGCAGAAAAACCCTTTCTTTGTGACCAAGAACAATGACAGATTTGAGTACACAACATGGTTAAAATTATCACACAAACTCCCGTACAGGGCTTCCCTGATGGCTCAGTGGTAAAGATATCTGCCTCGCAGTGCAGGAGACGTTGGTTCAATTCCTGGTCCGGGAAGATCCCACATGCCATGGAGTCACTAAACCCGTACACCACAACTCGTGAAGCCTGTGCACCCTAGAGTCCGGGCCCCACAAGAGAGAGAGACCACCGCAGCTAGAAGCTTTTGCCCCACGACCAGAGAGTAGCCCCCACTCGTTGCCGCCAGAGAAAGCCTGTGCTCAGCAATGAAGACCCAGCACAGACAAAAATAAATATTAAAAAGGAACATTATAAAGATAAAAGGAAATCAGTACACTGATAGCAATTATTAGCATTGCGCAAATGCGCGGCTTAATAACTATCATATGTAAAGAGCTGGTGCAGAGCAATCAAGAAGACGCAAACTGACTCCATGGAAAAGTGGCAAAAGGACCTCCTTCCTTTATCTCATACATATCCTTGAGCACCTGCTCTGCTAAACAGCCAACCTGGGGAAGCCCAGAACTCGGTCCTGTTGTTGTTCAGACACCAAGTCGTGTCCGACTCTTTGCGGCCCCATGGACTTCAGAACGCCAGGCTTCCATGTCCTTCACTATCTCCCAGAGTTTGCTCAAACTCATATAAAAGCAGAAATAAAATCTTCTGAGACACTTCCTGGTTTGTTTTCTCCCCGGCATCTGCTTTATCCTGTGCCAGGAAAACTTACCATTTCTTCTTCTTTTTTTCATATGTTCTTCAGCAAAAAGTCACATTTTTACATATTACAAAAAGTAATATTTGTGTTTTCAGAGGTATGTACTAGAGTCATTGGAAAAGACCCTGATGCTGGGGAAGATTGAAGGCAGAAGGAGAAGGGGGCGACAGAGGATGAGATGGTTGGATGGCGTCATTGAACTGATGGACATGAGTTTGAGCATACTCTGGGAGTTGCCGATGGACGGGGAGGCCTGGCGTGCTGCGGTCCATGGGGTTGCAGAGTCGGACGAGACTGAGCACTGAACTGAACTGACTCTAGTCTTAGCTCTGAAGGTAGGATGCCCTGGCTACATGTTTTGTTTTCTTAATAGAGGGCTTTCTGCAAACACGTCCTGCTGGAGACAACCAGTCGTGTGTCTCGTGGTTCCACGTGTCCACCTGTGAGATGCCATCTGTCCATCAGGCACCCTATGGTTTGGGTCATTGCTCTAAGGTCATTGCTCATGAGGTCGCTGCAACCACACACACACACAGACAGACACATACATGCAGGCTTCCATGATGGCTCAGCTGGTAAAGAATCTACGTGCAATGCAGGAGACCCAGATTGGATCCCTGGGTGGGACGATCCCCTGCAGAAGGAAAAAGCAACCCACTCCAGTATTCTTGCCTGGAGAATCCCATGGACAGAGGAGCCTGAGGGATTACAGTCCACGGGGTCGCGGGTCGCAGAGAGTCAGAGACGACTGAGCAACTAATACTTTCCCTTTTCACTTTCATATAGATACATGAATTGCTGCGATATGTTATACTATTATATTTCATTATATGATATAAATTGATACATAATAATAAATTTGAAAAGATGCTGGGATTATACAGAAAGATAAAGACTTCTTTTCGGCCACGCGGGATCATAGTTCCCTGACGGGGGATGGAAACCGTGCCCCCTGCAGTGGAAGCCTGGCATCCTAAGCGCCAGACCGCCAGGTGAGTGCCAATGCAAACCAATTTTGGGGAGTGGATTTCAAAATTGCCCATTTTTTCCCCTTCCATGGGACACGCTTTAGTGCAAAGATGCGGGTTGTTTTAATACAATCCTGAATGAATCCCTTTGCCCTTTCAAGTTCTGTTTCTATTCGGGGTTTACCTGGTTTCACTCCCTCTTCAGGGCTGATAAACTGCAAAAACAGAGAGAATCTGTTTTCCTCTCACCTGGCAAAGCGGACGCACGATTGCTTTCCCAAGGCAGAGAAACCGTGGGCATATTTCCAGCAGCGCCGGGAGATTGTATTAGCTGTGGACAGACCGATGGTCATCACTTTTCTAAACGACAACATCGCTTTTTGTCTCCTATCAGAATCCTGGTCCCGGGAGGCAAAGATTAAGGGGCCTCGTTTTCCTTCTGAGAAAATGACCCTCGTGCTCTTGAAGCTAAAACTCAGGGGCTTTGGGGGGGCACACTGGTCCCCACAGATGGCGTGTCCATCCCTCACCACCCTGACCCTGGAAGCCCACTTAAAGTTTCTCCAGTGACCCACATGCCGGAGAGAGAGCCAGTTAATCGGCCCCCGGAGGATAAGACATTCCTGGGGATGATGGCTCCCTGGGATTTCATCACAAGTGTGAACCCATCTGGTCAAGAGACTCCCTGGAGACCACAGGTCAAGAAAAATACAGCCAGGACAGAAAAAGCGTGTTGGCGTTTCCATGCACAGAGAGGCGGGTCTGCAAGGAGCCCAGGACACCCAAGAGGCCGGCGCAGGGCGTGTGGCCAGCACACCACGCTGGAGAAACGAGTCAGAAAGAGTTAAATGATGAAACCGAGAGGCGAGGGTCATTAAAACCCAGAACGCTGGAGGCAGTGGGCGCCCCTTCCTGGACTCCGAGTGCGTCCCCGGGTCTGACAGCCGCTTCAATCACCTCCAGGGCAGAGGGTAAGGCGGATTTCTGCAATTCTCCCCTTTTTAATTGATAGGTAGAACTTCGCGGGAGATGATAGAATAAGGCCACATCTGACTCGCTCCGGCGCTTGTCGCAACACCTGGGATTTCTGTCTTCTCCTAAATGAAGACGGGGCAAAAATGAGACTGCGCAGCCCACGATGCCAGTCGTTCTCAGAGTCCGTGACGGGCGAAACCTGCCAAGAACCGGAGTGGCTTCGTGCCTGATTAGGACCGCAGCGGGCGGGCCGAAACGGCGGGTCAGAGCTGACTGCTAGAGGCACGGGGTTCCCTTTCGGGGGTGATGAGAATGTTCTCAAATCGACCTCGACGATGGTTGTCCTGAAATCCAGAGTTGTTCCTTTCAAATGGGTGAACGGTATGCTCCATGAATGACACCCAATCAAGGTATTTTGCACAGAGAGAGAAACTCCATGAAATGCAAACCATTGATGGAAACCATTTGCAAATTTTTTAAGAGATGCGGTTCCGAGGTTGAGGGCAAATGTGTGAGAAGTCAGGGGACATGGACCCACTACCGTTTCTCGCAGGCGCCCTGTTCCATGGGCCGTACATGGTGGTCTCTACAGCAGGCGTGCGGGGGTCCCCAGTGGCTTGCAAAGCTCTTGGGTTATTTTCCTGGCTGCGTGTGGCTGAGACGGGGTGTCTCTGAGGATTAACTTCCTCCAAATGGGCTTCTCTCATCCCCACACCACATCCAGTCTCATTCTCTTATTCACCCAGCTTGAAATTTGAACTGCCGTCAAAATGACTCATGGATGGACGTTATACCCAGATTTTGATGTTACTGGTGTTTTTCTCTCTTTTTTCTAAACCTAATTATAACTGTTACCTACAGACTGCCTGCAACCCTGATGGAGTCAAAGCCAGGTGTTAAGGAGACATTGTTACTTTTTTTTTTTCTGCTGGTGAAACACTGGGAAACATTGGCATCGTGGGCTACACAGTCTCATTTTTGACCCATTTTCATTTAGGAGAAGACAGAAATCCCAAGTGTTATGACAAGCAACGGAACGAGTCAGATGCGGCACAATTAGCCTTCAGAAGTTAGAAACACAGAAGCGTGGATAAAGCCATGCTACCGAAAATGGGTTGCTATTCCTGTGTGGTTGGGAAAAGTCACAAAAAATGTCCAAAATGTTTCAGGTGTGGAATCACTTAAACTCCCTTAGCCACCCAAAGGCACACTCTCAGCAGATGTATCCAGAATCTGAAAGATCTGAATTATATATGCACCATTTTCCTCTCCTGTTTTCCAAGCAAAACCAGCTGGTGGCTCAAACGATAATTTGCCTGCAATACAGGAGACCTGGGTTCGATCCCTGGGTCAGGAAGATCCCCTGGAGAAAGAAACAGCAACCCACTCCAGTATTCTTGCCTGGAGAAACCCATGGACCGAGGAGCCTGGCAGGGCTACAGTCCATGGGGTTGCAAGTGTAAGACACGACTGTTGTTTTTTTAACTATTGCTTTTTTCAGATAAAATGAAGAAAGGGAAATTTTTGATTGAGTGGGGAAATCCGTGGAGTCTAAGAAAAGAGTAGCTTTTCCTGACATGAGTGCCCTTTGGCATGTGTGAATTTTTTTTATTTATTTATTATTTTGGTTGAGCGGTGTGGGGTGTGGGGTCCTAGTTCCCTGACCAGGGATTGAACTCGTGTCCCGTTGCCATGGAAGCATACAGTCCCAACCACTGGACCACGAGGGAAGTCCTCCCTTTGATATCTGTCATGATTTTGTGGTTTATGGGCAAAACTGGGCATACACAGTCCACGCGGGAGGCTGTCAGATGTGTACAGATGTCATCAACATGTTCTGTATTATCTGGGCTTTTTAAAAAATGTGGTTTTGAGTGTCAAGACTCTTGAGAGTCCCTTGGACAGAAGGAGCTCCAACCAGTCCATCCTAAAGGAAATCAGTCCTAGCTCCAATGCTTTGGCCATCTGATGCAAAGAGCTGACTCATTGGAAAAGACCCTGATGCTGGGAAAGATTGAAGGCGGGAGGAGAAGGGGACGACAGAGGATGAGATGGTTGGATGGCATCACTAACCTGATGGATGTGAGTTTGGGTGGACTCTGGGAGTTGGTGATGGACAGGGAGGCCTGGCGTGCTGCAGTCCATGGGGTTGCAAAGAGTTGGACACAACTGAGCGACTGAACAACAACAGGCTTTATCAAGCCATTGATGTAAAGACACACCCTCCTTCAGAAGAGAGACACCGTCTTTCCGAAACCTCCTGTCTGGGCGTTTGCCCAGAACTTGTCCTCCGGACCCCACTGCTCCGTGTGTCCGGGTGGCAGGAAGCCGTTGACCGCCAGGGTCCTTCGAGTCTCTCTCAGAATTGTCAGCCTGGCGGCACTGTCTTGCTGACAACCAGGCAACAGAGCAGCACGTCAGAAGCTGGGCTCCTGGGTTTGCCCGGTGGCCCCGGGGTGGGGAATCTGCCTGCCAGTGCAGGGGACACGGGTTCGATCCCTGGTCTGGAGGAGATTCCACACGTCACGGGGCATCCAAGCCTGTGGGCCACAACGGAGCCCGAGGGGTACACCCACTGAAGCCGGGGCAGCTAGAGCCCGTGGTCCCAAACGGAAGCCACCGCAACGAGAAGCCCGCTGGTTGCAAGAGGGGAAAGCCCGCGTGCAGGTAGGGAGACCCAGCACAGCCCAAAATAAGTTTAAAAATAAATAAATAAAAGAGAGACGACTTACTCGTTCGGACAGGAGGCTCCCCATCCTTTTATCTTGTTAAGTCCTCGCGAGAAATTCACAGGACGCTCCAGGACTGGAGGGGCTGGGGGTGTCAGCCCAGCAGGCCCCCGCACCCAGCCCACGAGACACCCACCGTTCAGAGGACCCCCCCACCCTGCCCTGCCTTGGTTCAAACTGCGTCCTCCCAGGAGAGGTTGCAGCCGGCTTTCCAGCATCGGTCCATCATCCACAGCCCACCTGGGTCTGCGTTCCCTTTCGTTTTGGTCTATGGTGCTGGCTGAGGGTCAGCACACCTTTTCATGGTTATTGGAAGAACGTGCTTCACGCGATCAGCCCGCGATCCTTCGTTACATTCTTTGACAGTCGGGGGAAATGGCTTGAACGCCTATGAATGACAACCAGGTGGAATCAAGGCCCTGCCCATACGGTCTCTTTCCTTCCCCCACCCGTCACCCCTGAAGTGTTTGGGGGTGTCGCGTGGGGTAGCCTGTGAGCTCAGCTTCACACAAGTGGATTTTAAATGTTTCAGATGTTCCTGGCGCTGGAAGGAGCCGGGACCTGGAGCCGAGGGGAAAAAAAAAGACAAATTAACAATCTGTTCTATTTTTGTCTCGTTTAGAGTACTTTCCCCCAAAAGATTGTAGGCTGGTTAAATTGAACTCGTGTTTTTTGTTGTTTTTTTTTTTAGGCAGCTGTGTCTAGAGGCTTTGCCAGAAAAGTCCTCTAGGTGTCTTCTTGAGGCTGGATGTTTGCATGTTCAGGGAGGAGGACTTTGGGGTAAACGATGGGCCTGGAATGAAGGAGACCTGGGTTCAATCCCTGGGTGAGGAAGATCTCCTGGAGGAGGGCATGGCAACCCACTCCAGTGTTCTTGCCTGGAGAATCCCACAGACAGAGAAGCCTGGCGGGCTACAGTTCAGGGGGTTGCAGAGAGTCAGACACGACTGAGCGACCAACACTTTCACCTTCACCTTCCCCTCCATGGTGGGGACTGCTCTGCAAACAGCTGGCCACATGCACCCACCTGCAGGGGCGGCTGCGGCCAGGTTAGGTTGGCCACGATGGGGACCCTTCTTAATGCATCAAACAGCCTCCTCCTAGACACTCCCCCTGACACCCAGGACCCAAAAGCACGTCCACGGAAAACCATGCATCTCACAGACACTGGTTTGGGTGCTTGTCTGCGGGCAGATACGGAAATCCATAAACAGGGCCTGCTTCTGAAGTAGTCACACACATTTTTATCTACCCATGTTTAAAAGTCAGGCGAGCAAGCGTGTTTTAAAAACGAGCATGTCACATTGAGCAGATTGGCAGCCGGGCTAGGAGGGGAGTTTGGGGGAGAACGGATACATGTATATGTAAGGCTGAGTCCCTTCTCTGTCTATCTGACACTACCGCAACATAGTTAATCAGCTATACCCGAGTACAAAATAAAGTTTAAAAAAAAATGGGCACACGGGTATAGATATTCCACGCTCACACACCCCACTCTCATGAAAATCTCTCTTCTTTGAGATTGCATCGACAACCCTCAAGATCAGTCCAGCATTCATTCTCTGGCTATATCGTCAGTTTTTCCGGGAGACACACAACTGCTGTTGCTCTGCATGAATGCAGTGTAAACCCCTTGGTGTTTGTAAACTCTGGGGCTGCTACCTGCTTCCCAGGGGAGGCAAGAATATGTCCTTTTAAAAATAACTTTAAAATACGTGCATAAGGTACTAACATCGTGACGATGCTTTATGACCTCGCTTCTTATGACTTCTGCTATTTTTCTCTTAAAGGGAAAGGTGTGGAAGGTTCCAGTGTGTGGCATGCATAAAATATTCATGTCATTCCTGGAACCACCAGAGAGGCCCAGGACCCAGCAATGCCCCGGTGAGGTATGTTTAGAGACACGTCTGTGGTCAGGACGCCCTAAGAGCTTTCTCCTCTGGGCTGGAGTGTATTAGGCACTGTGCTTGTGATTCTGGAGAAGGGCATGGCAACGCACTCCAGGATTCTTGCTGGAGAACCCCACGGACAGAGGAGCCTGGCGGGCTACAGTCCACGGGGTCACAAAGGGTCGGACACGACTGAGCGACTGAACACTTCACGCTTCTCACATCTCCTGGACAGCTGAGCTGACTGTGCCGCTTTGGGAAAGCACCTCAGTAATTTCTTTCGCATCAGGGGACCAACGTATCACAGCTTCAGCTTCAGCATCAGTCCTTCCAATGAATATTCAGGACTGATTTCCTTTAGGATGGACTGGTTGGATCTCCTTGCAGTGCAAAGAACTGACTCACTGGAAAAGACCCTGATGCTGGGAAAGATTGAAGGCAGGAGGAGAAGGGCTCAACAGAGGATGAGATGGTTGGATGGCATCACCGACTCAAAAGGACATGAGTTTGAGTAAACTCTGGGGGTTGGTGATGGACAGGGAGGCCTGGCGTGCTGCAGTCCATGGGGTTGCGAAGAGTCAGACACGACTGAGCGACTGAACAGTTTCTTTCGGGCGATTCTCTCCCCAGTGATTGCCCTCCCACCTTGTCAGGCATCAGAAGACCCAAGACGATGCTGACGATGCCGGGGACTGACTGACATCCGAGGGCAGTGGTCCGCAGGCCAGGAGGGATCAGGAGTCCGTCGTGGCCAGAGAGCGGGGTGGCACGGGGCGGGGAACATTGATGCCACGCAAAGGCGCCAAGGGTTCCTTCACCCAGAACTGTCACTTCGGGCGCTGCCAAGGCGCCTGGGACTCAGGTCGGTCGGAAGCACGCCTGCCACAGGCCCCGAAATGAAGAGGGAGAAATTAGAGCAATTATCCGTCTTAACGAGCCCGCATCTCTTGTGTTGTCATTCATGAGGTACAAAATATGCAGCCCGGATTTTCTGCCTGTGGCGTTTTCTTAAACAGGATTTCACAGGCAAATAAAAATAGATCCCAATGAAAAGGATTGTTTGGGGGAAGCTTTCGGTTGTGGGAGGCAGGGCAGAGGAGGCTTTCAAACAGGGTGGAGAGAGACAGGGAAGGGTGGGCATGGTTTCCACGACTCTGAGCCCTCCCCCCGGCCCGGTGTGTTTTCCAAGCACCGGCAGAAGCGGTTTATCTGCGGGCAGTCTCTGCGTCTCGCAGGGGGCCAGCCGGGGCCGCACGCGTGGTCAGCATACAGCTTCTGCCTGACTCCTCCTCAGCTGTCTCTTTGTCCAGCCGCCAGTGGGTCACAGAGACGGTCGTCAGCACCCTGGTCATTTCCTCCAGCTCTGAGATTGTCAGCCGTGACCGTGACTTAGGACTTGGTGGGATTTTTTGTTGTTGTTGTTAAACTTTTTATTTCGTATTGGGGTGTAGGCGATTAACAAGCTTGTGGTGGCTTCAGGTGGATAACAAAGGGACTCAGTCATCCATACACATGTATCCATTCTCCCCCAAACTCCCCTCCCAGCCAGACAGCCACGTGACACTGAGCAGAGTGCCCTGTGCTGTCCAGCAGGCCCTTGCTGGTTCTCCATGCTAAACACAGCAGTGTGTCCATGTCCATCCCAAACTCCCTGACTATCCCTTCCCCCATCCTTCCCCCTGGGAACCATAAGGATATTATAGAGTATTGAGCAGAGTTCCCTGTGCTGGACAGAAGGTCCTTGCTGCTTCTCCGTGTTAAATACAGCAGTGTGTCCATGTCCATCCCAGACTCCCTGACTATCCCTTCCCCCATCCTTCCCCCACCTCTGCAACCATAAGTTCTTTCTCTAAGTCTGTGAGTCTCTTTCTGTTTTGTGCCTGCGTTCATTGGTATCGTTTCTTTTCAGACTCCACATATACAGGATGTGACACAATATTTCTTGTCTGTCTTGACTTCACTCAGTACAACACGGCAGAATTGGACTGGGGGAGATGGCTACGTGAACAACACGTTGAAAGAGTTTATTAAAACTCAGAAGTTCTCAAATGCAACAAGTTCAACAGAAACACTTGAGTCCTTCAGCTGCTTCGGCCACTCTGCTGTTGCTGTCGCTGAGTCTCGTCCGACTCTTTGCGACCCCGTGGACTGCAGCACTCCAGGCCTCCCTGTCCGTCACCGACTCCCAGAGTTTATTCAAACTCATGTCCATTGAGTCGGAGACGCCATCCAACCATCTCATCCTCTGTCGCCCCCTTCTCCTCCCGCCTTCAATCTTTCCCAGCATCAGGGTCTTTTCCAGTGAGTCAGCTCTTCCCATTAGGTGGCCAGAGGATTGGAGCTTCAGCTTCAGTCCTTCCACTCTGCTCAGCACAGACTGCACGACCTTCAGGGTGAGTTGCTGGTGGATTTAAAAATAGGAAGAGGCTCAGAATCCATCCCTGGCCTGAAAGCACCTGTTGCTTGTATCATGAGCTGCTTTTGACTTGATGACATCATCGGTCGGGGGCAGATCACAGGGTGGCTGAGCAAAACCACGGTAAGGATCCTTTCGTGAATAAGGAGTTATGATTCTCAGTGTATTTTTGAGAATTGCTTTAACTGTCCCAAGGAGGCGACGATTCCTGCTTCTCGTCTGTCGCCTCTGCTACCCCTGCCCCAAGCCCTGCATTCCTCTCC
Organism: Bos grunniens; assembly: GCF_055505025.1. Classification (NCBI taxonomy): domain Eukaryota; kingdom Metazoa; phylum Chordata; class Mammalia; order Artiodactyla; family Bovidae; genus Bos; species Bos grunniens. Next base: position 252,705 of record NC_141194.1, read on the forward strand.
ATCTCTTCCTATAACCTCAGATTCTGCCGAGTCACCGAGCTTGCCCCAGGGGAACACTGACTCTCAGGTCCCCCCGTCTGCAGTTGGGGCTTTGTGCTAACCACCAGCTTCCCTCAAGACAGCGCCTCCCCACCAAAGGTCACATCTGGCCTCAGGGCCAGTGTTCCCCTTCTCCAAGTTGAGAAAAACAAAAGAAAAATCCTTCCTGTCTTTCTTGCCTAAAATGTAGGCAATTAGCACAGGTTCCACTTGCAGAAATTTGGTATTTCTTTTGCTTGGAGAGAGAATGCTTTTGAGACGAGGGGTGTCTGTCTGGCTCTGGGGTTGATGAGTTTGCAGTGGGTGCCTAAAGGCTCTTTGCTAAAGAGTTTTCTGGGGAATTCCCCAGTGGTGCAGTGGTTACAGTTCTGTGCTCTGCCTGCTGAGGACCCAAGTTCAAACCCTGCTCAGGGAACTAAGATCTGGCAGGCTGCAAGGCCAAAAATAAATGAAATCAAGTTAAATGAAATGAAATAAAATAGTCTTCTTGTTGTAGCCATGCATTCCGGGAAACAGACTCACTCAGAAGGACGACGCAGATCGTGGAGTGCGGTTGATTACACCAGCCGGCCCCAGGCAGGGTCTCCTCTTAGCCAAGGACCCCGACCAGTGTTTGAAAACCTTATATACCCTAAGTGTACATGCCCAAACCCACCTCCCCAAATTCCCTGAAACTACTCTGAACAAAGGAAAAAGAAAGATACAAAGTTAACCCGTGATCACATGCCTTAAGCCTAGGTGGTTAACAGTGGACAATTATCAATAGGCCTGTGGTCGTACCCCAATAAGCGTAATACAATGTATGACAGTATTCGCTTACACAGATAATTAGTGTATTCTTTTAGGCAATGGAGAGCCCCGGGGCTCTTCCATGGGGCGGGGGCGGGGTGGGGGGGCTGGTTTTCCACTTGGTAAGTCGTTTCCATAGATACTGGGCATAGAGCTCAAAGTCCACAGTCCGGCCCAGGATGGAGTTCTGCTTTCAAGACGGAGCCTGTTCTGTCTGTTTCCTCCTTCATTCTGGGACACATTTGGGACACATGAAAAGATAATACGGAATTGGTAGTGAGAGTTGGACTATACAGAAAGCTGAGAGCCGAAGAATTGATGCTTTTGAAGTGTGGTGTTGGAGGAGACACTTGAGACTCCCCTGGACTGCAAGGAGATCCAACCAGTCCATCCTAAAGGAGATCAGCCCTAAATATTCATTGGAAGGACTGATGCTCAAGCTGAGACTCCAATCCTTTGGCCACCTGATGAGAAGAAATGACTCATTTGAAAAGACCCTGATGCTGCGAAAGATTGAACGTGGGAGGAGAAGGGGATGACAGAGGATGAGATGGTTGGATGGCATCACCGACTCGATGGACATGAGTTTGAGCAAACTCCGGGAGTTGGTGATGGACAGGGAAGCCTGGCGTGCTGCAGTCCATGGGGTCGCAAAGAGTCAGACACAGCAGAGCGACTGAACTGAACTAAACTGGTAAAAGGTCTTCAAAGTGCTGAGTATGTGAGGGAGAAAAAGAGAAAAATGTGTGGCTAAAACCATCTCTCCCATATTCTTGTATGAGCTTCTCTAAAGCCTGCAAAAGCAGCTCTGGGCATGTAGGAAGGACTGGATCCATTTTTCCCATGTCTGCTTAGAAATTCATGGATTTTTTCCCTCCTTTTCTTTTTCCTTCTATTAGCATGTGGCGTGCCTTGGTTAACTTTCAAATATTAACCCAACCTTGCATTTCTGGGATAAACCACTTTTGGCCATGGTCTGTCATCCTTTTAAAGGATACACTTTTGAATTCGATTTGCTGCTATTTTGTTAAGGATTTCTGTATCTGATTCTGTATATTGGTCTGTAATTCTGCTGTGTTTTTTTTTGTTTTTTTTTTTTGGTAACATCTTTGTCTGACTTTGTATTCACAGTGATTCAAGCCTCACGGAACAAGTGAGGAATTGTCCCGTCTGCATTATCATCAAAAGAGTTTGTGAAGGTCATTTTTCTTCCCTGTGGTAGACTTCGTGAGACAGTGTGGGCCTGGAGGTTGCTTTATGGCCAGGCTATTAATTATAACGCCAATGTCTTTATGATGTCTGTCTATTCATGTATGAGTATTCATGTTTTCTACTTTTCCTTCTGTTAGCTTTGGTAACTTACATCTTTCAAGGATGTATTTCACCTTAGTGATTGAGTTCATTAGTAAAAATGCTGATACTCTTCCCTTGCAGTCCTTTTTAAAAAAAAAAATTATTGGCTTATAGTTAATTTACAATATTGCGTTAGTTTCTGCTGTACACCAAAGTGAATCAGTTATATATATATATCAACTCTTTTTGGGTTCTTTTTCCATACAGATCATTAGAGAGTAGGGACTAGAGTTCCCTGTGCTATAGAGCAGGTCCTTACTCAGTTCAGTTCAGTCGCTCAGTCGTGTCCAACTCTTTGCAACCCCATGGACTGCAGCATGCCAGCCTTCCTTGTCCATCACCAACTCCCAAAGCTTGCTCAAACTCATGTCCATCATGTCAGTGATGCCATCCAGCCATCTCATCCTCTGTTGTCCCCTTCTCCTCCTGTCCTCAATCCCTCCCAGCATCAGAGTCTCTTCCAATGAGTCAACTCTTCGCATGAGGTGGCCAAAGTATTGGAGTTTCCGCTTCAGCATCAGTCCTTCCAATGAACACCCAGGACTGATCTCCTTTAGGATGGACTGGTTGGATCTCCTTGCAGTCCAAGGGACTCTCAAGAGTCTTCTCCAACACCACAGTCCAAAAGCATCAATTCTTCTGCACTCAGCTTTCTTTAGAGTCCAACTCTCACATCCATACATGACTACTGGAAAAACCATAGCTTTGACTAGAGGGACCTTTGTCAGCAAAGTAATGTCTCTGCATTTTAATATGTTGTTTAGGTTGGTCATAACTTTCCTCCCAAGGAGCAAGCGTCTTAATTTCATGGCTGCAGTCACCATCTGCAGTGATTTTGGAGCCCCAAAAAATAAAGTCTGACACTGTTTCCACTGTTTCCCCATCTATTTGCCATGAAGTGATGGGACCGGATGCCATGATCTTCGTTTTCTGAACGTTGAGCTTTAAATCAACTTTTCACTCTCGTCTGTCACTTCCATCAAGCGGTCCTTAAAGTTCTCTTCTATACATAGTCGTGTGCATATGTCAATCTCAGTCTAGAAGATGTATCCCTCCCCGTCTCTCATCCCCTTTTTCTATGTCTGTGCCTCTACTGCTGTGTAACTAAGTTCGTCTGTGCCACTGTTTAGATTCGACATGTAAGTGATATCATACGACATTTGTCTTTGTCTGATTTACTTCCCTTCGTAGGGCAGTGTCTAGGTCCATCCATGTAATGGTTCGCTCTTTTTCCTGGCTGCATAGTATTCCATTGTATACATGTACTACATCTTCTTTACACAACTCAAAGAATACACACACACACACACACAGATACACACACAGATACAAACACACACACACACACACATGCACACACAGATACACACACATACACACACATACACACATGCACACACAGATACACACACATACAGACACACACATACACACATATACACACACAGATACACATATACACACATACACACACAGATACACACATATACAAACACACACATACACACACAGATACACATACAGACACACACACACATACACACACAGATACACACACATACAGACACACACACACACACACATACACACACAGAGCATCTTCTCATCAAAGTATGGGTCAAGTGTGCAGCCCTGTACAAACACACACATACAAACACACACACATACACACAAGCACACACACATGCACACACAGACACACACACACAAATACACACATATACACACATACCTATATACACACACAGACACACACATACACACACAAACAAATACACACACACATACACACACATACACAGAGCATCTTCTCAAGGTCCAGGTCAAGTGCGCAGCCCTTACTTCCTCCAGAGGGAGGGGACGGCCCTAGCCTCTGAGTGCCCTCCTGTCTTTCACCAGCTGCTCTTGCAGCCTTGAAAGTGAAAGTCAGTCATGTCTGACTCTTTGCAGTCCATGGGATTCTCCAGGCAAGAATCCTGGAGTGGGGAGCCTTTCCCTCCTCCAGGGGACCTTCCCCACCCAGGGATGGAACCCAGGTCTCCCACACTGCAGGCAGGTTCTTTACCAGCTGAGTGCCTTGGGGGTGCTCTAACTCTCTTGCCCCCCTCCCCTGACCTGTATGCAGATGGAACAAACCCCGGCGTCAGTAAGACAGAATCCAGGTGCTGCTCCCAACAGGAGGACCTGGGAGGATCCTATCAAGCCAGGTGTGCCCTGAAGCCACAGGGACCCAAACTGCCCCCATTCTGCTCTGCCCTGGGGCATCTCTCTTCACTGGCACCCCCAAAAGCTGCCTTTCTGATCCTCACACAAGCCCCAGGAGTCTGGGAAATAAACGGCAATTTAGAATTGGAGGGGGTGGTGGTGGTGGGGAGGGTGGTGCTTTTCCCTGTCCACATTCCTCTAGCTCCCCCCAATCTCCTTCCCTCTCACCATCAGAGTGACAGCGGAGAGGAGGAGGAATAGACCCAGGGGCCACAAGCCAGCTCCAGGGCGACGTCAGCAGCGCAGGGCTGTGCCTTTCAAGCCAGGGACCTGGCACAGGTGGAGTGAGTGCCCAACTGCTTGTGACCCCGTGAACTGCACCCCAGCACGCTCCTCTGTCCATGGGGTTCTCCAGGCAAGGATACTGGAGTGGGTTTCCATGCCCAAGAATGAATAAGTGAATGAGTGAGTAAGTGAATGAATGAGTGCATAAATGAGTGAATGAATGAATGAGTGAACAGATGAATAAATAAGTGCAGGAATGAATGAGTGAGTGAGTGAATGAATGAGTGAATGAGTAAATGAACGAGTGATGAAGGAGGCAGCCCAGGGCAGGCCTTTGCCTGCAACAGGGGGAAAGCCCAGGTCCGCACACACCCTTCCTGGCTGGGAAGTGCCCGTGGTGGGGAGGGGGCGGTTAGGGAACCGGGTGCAGGCCCACCTAGGATCCCCAGCTGACCGGCTGGTGCCCAGGCCTGCAACGTGGCGTTTTCGGTCTAGTGGGCCAGCCTGCAGGTACCCTGATGGCGGACAGAATGGCCACCCTCCCTCCCGCCCCGGACCCTTCCCTCCCGCCCCGGACCCTTCCCTCCCCGCCCCCGACCCTCCCCCCCACCCCTCCCCCGCCCCGCCCGCGGCTCCTCCCCCACCTCTTGGCCCCTCCCCCGCGGCCAGAGCCGGAGCGGAGGGGGCCCCCGCCTAGGTGGGCTCCTGGCTGGCGTCCAGCGGGCGCTCAGGCCTCTAGCCCCGGGCTTCGCCGCAGGCCAGGAGGCTGAGCTGAGCTGGAGACGCGCGGCCCAGGGGCAGTCTCTCTCCCCTCCCGTCCGGGGGGCCGCCCTCCTCCCCGCCCCCGTGCTCTGCCCGGGCCTGTGACTCTGCTCCGCAATTAGCAGGGCGCCCCCCATCTCCGACCCTGCCGCTCCTGGCTTGTCCCTTCCCCGCTGGCCCCCAACCCGCTCCCCCCACCCCCGCGGTGGTGGGCAAGTTCCCCAGACCCCCCACAGGAAACCCTGGGTGCACAGGCTTCTCATTAGTGGGGTGTGGGGGGGCGCCGGCACAGGCCGCCCAAAGCCAGTCCTCACTAAGGCCCTGATGAGGGATGAGAGGCACTCCCACAGGCGGGAGAAGCCAGTCCAGATCCTGTCCAGACTCAGTCCTGTCCCACTCTCTGCAACCACAAGGACGGTAGCCTGCCAGGCTCCTCTGTCCATCGGATTCTCTAGGCCAGGATACCGCAATGGGTAGCCTTTCCCTCCTCCAGGGGATCTTCCCCACCCAGGGATGGAACCCAGGTCTCCCGCATTGCGGGCGGATTCTTTACCAGCTGAGCCACCAGGGAAGCACAACAGTACTGGAGTGGGTAGCCTGTCCCTTCTCCAGGGGAAACCTTGCCCACCCAGGAATCCAAGCGGGCTCTCCTGCATTGCAGGCAGATTCCTTACCAACTGAGCCACCAGGGAAACCCTGAGGCTGGGGTGACCAAGGATGGGAGAGTGAATCCAGCTGTCAGGCAACCGGGGCCGCACTTGTGTGTGCGTTGGAGCCGGGGCGGGGGGGGGGGGCGGGGGCAAGCTAGGTGGCACCACTGGTTCCAGTACTAGAGTGGGGAGGATGCAGGAGACCCTGGGGACGAGGGGGACAGCCTCTGTGACCTCCACTGGTTCTAACACTGGACTCTGAGGGATGCTGGTAGGTGAGGGATGTTGGTAGGTGACTCTGAGGGGTGTTGGCAGGTGACATGCGGACATTTGGGGGTGGGGACTCCTATGATGAGCATCACTGGGGTCCACATCATCTTGGGGAGAGGGACCCCAGCGCCCTGGCCGTCTGGCCAGATGAGCTGTCTTTAGGGAGTGGGGCTGTCTGCAGGAATCGGTGGCCTGGTTCCCAGGGGTGGAGGCGGGATGTTTGCTTCCATGGGTCTCAGGAAGCAGAGGACAGGTTCTTCTGCACAAATGGGCCACTTAATTAGTGCCTGCCTCCTAGAGGGTGCTTAGCCGATCAGTCCTCTGCTACTCTTTGTGACCCTATGGACTGTAGCCCGCCAGGCTCCTCTGTGCGTGCTGTTCTCCAGGCAAGAATACTGGAGTGGGCTGCCACGCCCTCCTCCAGGGGATCTTCCCCACCGTGGGATCGAACCCAGGTCTCCAGCACTGCAGGCGCTTCTTCACCATCTGAGCCACCAGGGTGAGCTGGATCATTTTTCTAGAGACAGGATCGTCTGTGAGTCGATGGCGGCTAGGAAGAAGTCTGCTGGGAGGGCACGGCCCCCGCCCCCCCCCCCCCCCCCCCCCGCCGCCCCAGGTTTGGGCCGCTGCAGGACCACTCTAGGTCTTCCTCCTGAGCGGGTGTGAATCGCACTTGGCTCGTCCCCTTTGCAAACTTTATGGGGAGGTTGTCTGGAAGTCCGGGAGCTCTCCAAGGCCTTTTCTGCCGGCACTGACAGTACCGATCCGTGCGTCACGTTCGCGGGCACCTCGGGGACGCCGCAGGCCCCGGAGCCGGGCTCCGGGCAGGCAGGGCCCGCGGGGACATCGCCCGCTGCGCACTCCGCCTGCGCCCCGGGAAGGGCCGGACCGGCCATTCCCGCCTCGCCCGGCGGTTGCGAGGCTTTTTTTTCCTTCCAGCTTTCGGGCCGAAGCACAGTTCTCGAAGGCGGTGGGCGTGGGACCTGAGTCCTTCTGCATTTTGAGGATGGAGAGAAAAGACCGGAGTTTTCTGAGCCGGTGTTTGGAGCGAGATGTTTGCAAAGCCCTCGGCGACCCGTGCGTAACGCCGGAGAAGCCAGCCCGGGTGAGGGCGCGCCGGCAGGAAGGAGGTAGGGGCTTGCGTGGCCCGCGCCGAGGCCCTGGGCTGCAATTCAGAGCGAAACCCGAAATCCAGCGCCCCGCCCGGAGGTGGCTTCTTGCAACATTAATTACCGCAGAAACGCCTGCCGGGCCGCCTAATGCATTCATCGCGACGGAGAGCCGCTCATTGTTTGTTTAGCGGTGGTCTCCTGGAAGGAAAAAAAAAAGGCCCTCTTTAGACGCCCTCCCTAGTACACTGCTTTGCTCCCCGAAAAAATAATGTTTTTCTTCAATAAAACGCAGAGGACCGGGCCTGTGATTAAATCTGAAAGGAAAGAGTTTTAATGTCCACCATATGTTTGCAAAGTATATGGCCAGGAAAAGAGAGAATTCCACTGAAAAGCAAACAGCATTTCCTCCTACAAAATATGTTGTTAAAATTGCCTTTTTTTTTTTTTTTTTTTTTTGCATAGAGGGTTATTTTAAAACATGTCCTGGCCCCAAGGTGGGATTTATAGCAAACATGAGATGGAAAAAAATATATGTATGTATATATACATTTTTTGTGGGGGTGTGTCTTTGGCAGCTCAGAGGCAGCCCACACTCCAAATAGGAGCCGGAAACCCACCCTGCTCTCTCTTGCCCTTTATTAATATTATAGATGTCGAATTTGTCGACAGGATCAATCTTATCCATTCAGGAGCTGGATTAACAGAGCCCCGTTGTAATGAAAATCTATTAGCCTCCTGTTTGAAACACGGATGTTTGTGTCAATCAATAAACAGCCTACTGTAGAATACAAAAGCAGGTTTCTAAATTTGAAAGGGGTGGGGGGAGGAAGGAGAGCCAGCTAAGAAAAGTGTGAAGACCTCTGTAAAATCAAGCCTCTCTGATCGATACTTATAAATAGTTAATGTGTGGGGAGGGGTCGATTGTTGTTAAAAAAAGGAAAAAAGAAAAAAAAGATCTTGTGTGAAAACCATCAACACCTCCACTCTGTTATTATTTTTGATAGAAATTGTCTTTTGAATTAAGGGCTGAGAAAGTGGGCCAAACTGAAGGGGCATTCCTTGAAAATTCCTGTGTTTCGTGGGCAGCGAAGATGACCCCTGGGGTGGCCGGTGGGTCTGTAAGTTGCTGGGCTTTGGGGAGATCAAACTGAGTGGGTGACTCCCACCGGCCCTCCCGGGGGGCATGGAGGCCACCCACTCCCAAGACGGCGGCTTCTTCTACTCCGCTCTTAAGAAGCTCATGGCATGAAATTTCAAGTCAATCGGTTTGGGTCACAGGAGCTTCGTGTCCCTGGGCTGAACGTGAACACTCGGAGCCCTGCCCTGGAAGCCTCAGATAAACCAAATATGAAACATCTGAATATTCATCACCTTCCCCCGCCCCGTTGGCCTCCCAAATACAGGGAAGCCGGCAGCTGTAGTTCATTAAGATCCACCTAATTCACATCGGGAAAGTCAGATTATTTCCCAAAATCGACCGTGGCCAGTGTCCAGCTCCTGCCGTCTGCAGTCTGTCCCTGGGTCCCTCGGACCACAGTGCTTGTGGGAGTGTTGGGGGGTGGTCAGCTGTGTCCACGGGCTCTTTCCCCAGATATCCCGGGGGCTCAGGGCTGGGTGGAGGAGCCTGGATGTTCACATTGAAGTTCAGATGAAGGTGCGGAAGCGCAGCTAAGAAGTCTGGGGGTCGTTTCTTTTCTTCGGGTGATGCGAGAACAGAGAGGGGGCAGAAACCCCCACCCCGTTCCCCACCCCACCCCCCCGACCCATCGCCCGCCTGCACCTTGCCCGCCCTGCTCCAAGGGTTTCAGGACAGGAGGCCGAATCTAGCCGTTTCTGCCCCTGGGGACCAGGGTGTCTGAGCTTTCTAGCTCAGCCTGGGTTCGGAGAGGACGCCTGGGCGGGCTGGCTAACTGTGGTAACTGGGGGTGAGTGATGAGGTACAGCGTTCCAGCTCTGCACCATGCCAGTGTGGTCCCGGCCTGCGTTGGCGGAGTAGGGGGGCGTCCTCAAGAATTCAGGAAATCTGACCTGGAAGGACAGGGCCCACATATAACCGTTCAGGTTGGGAGCAAGGAGGGTCCCTCCCAGCCAGCACCCCCCCCACCAACCGCCACCACTAGCTCCTGCCAACTGTGGGGGGGACCCTCTGGCAGGCTGGCTGTGAACCCTTCTTGGGATGTTCACTTCCCCCATCTACCAAGCAGGGGCCTGGGTCTGTGGGCAAGCCTGGACCAACACAGAACTGGGGGCGTCTGCAGGCTGCAGAAAGACCCTGGTCCTTCTGCCTCTAGTCAGAGACCCTGCCCTCCTCCGCAGCATGAGGCACGCCTGCCGTTACTATTTCGTTCAGTCGCATCTGTGTCCGCGTCTCTTCCCAGGTGGACCGAGGGCAGGGGTCGGACCCCTGGGACCTGTGTTAGCACTCTGTGTTCACGGCGGTTTCTGAGCAGCGGGCCTTGGATCCACAACCCGGGAGAGCCCGGGGTGTGTTCCCAGCTTCTGGTGGAATCCACGTTGGAACTTCCGTCTTCTCCCAGAAACCAGATCCCCGTCTCTCGCTCCCCAACCCAGCCCAACCCATGGCGTCTTTTCCTTTTCTTTTTTTTTTTTAAGAAAGCAGCTATGCTTTCGTTTTTATCCACAAACTTTTCTGAAGCCTCTTTCAAAGCTGGCAGAATGCACAGGACACATGAAAGCATCCACAACCTCCCAAGACAAGTTGAGATTTTTAAAAAGGTCTCTCTTTTTGGGCCCCTTCTTCTCTGGGGGAAGGTGCGGGGGGGGGGTGGTGAGAGTCTGCAGAAACTGGAAACAAGAGCCCCTTATACCCGGGAGGGTCTGAGCTCCGGGCAAACCATCCCCCCTCCGCTCCCCGAACCTTGCCCCGGCGGAAATGTAAATGTAACATTTCATAAACCATACCCACCCTGCGGCCTTGGGCACCGACTTGAATTAGCAAAAATATGTGTTCGAAAAAGTCCTTGCCCAGGCTGAAATATGAAAAATAACTCTGAGGGTGGGTTTGGCCAACTCTGGTTGAAAGGTGACAAGGTTAAGGAGGTGTGTGTGTGTGTGTGTGTGTGTGTGTGTACACGTATGTGTGTGTGTGTGTGCGTGCCCCTGGCTAGGGACAGACGGGGAAGGGGTTCAGGGGACATCTGGCTCCTCACTCCCGAAAAGTGAGAGGGTTTGCTCATCAAGCGAAACTGATTTTATGAAAATCTTATCACAGGCACGGCCTTGGGACTGACGGAAGCAGCTGGTTGGATGGCTTCCTTCCTCCCAGGACGGGTTATTTCGAAACCAAGTGTCGACTGGGAATCAAATATGGGAATCAAAATTGGGAAGGGGGTGACTTTAACTCTCTCTTGGACTCGAGTTTTTGGATACCCAGGATCACCAGCTGGAGGAGACCCCTGGGAACCGCCTGACCCTAACTCCCAGCAAGTTCCCGCTTGGGTGGGGTTCATTCAAGGTTCCAGGGATGGGGGGTGGCCCTGCTTGGGGGCCTGGGACTTCTCACCCCCTGTTCCCTGCAAGTGAAACTCGGGCCTTGTAAGACCCAGCTACTGTGTGCCCCCCAGAGGAGGCTGGGTCCCCAGGTTGGCCGGGAAGGTCAGGGAGGAGGGGCGCAGGCTGCAGGCCGGGTGTCCCTGGGGAACCGGCCTCCTCACCTGAGGCCTGGAAGAGCTACCCTCCCCTCGGAAGCCTCCAGAAAGAGGCTCAAGCGGAGGGCCCCGGCCGCTTTGACCCCACTTCCGCGCCTGTCAGTCCACTGTTTCCAGCAAATACCGAGTTCCCTGGTGGGCGGGCCGGGCCCCCGACCGGGCAAACCTGGAGGACGCTCGCAGTGGACCAGGTGACCGCGGGGGCAGACCTGGGGCGCGCGACGCGCCTGCGGCCAGGACTCGGAGCTCCTGGGGCCGCCCCGCGCCCCCACCCCGCGCGCCCCCTCCAGCTCCGGCCGCGGCCTTCGGTGTCTCCCCCAACCCAGCGCAGACCCGCGAGGCGGCTGCATGTTTAATACATGACGGTTATTTGTACTTGTGTGTGATAGGCGCGCGCCTCCGCTTTGATGAGAGCGGCGGCGGTGACAAAGCCCTGTTTGTCAAGTTGCGAGCGCCGCTTTGCCTTTTCGCTTTTGAAGTCCGCGGGGGAGCAGGCCATGGGCCCCCCGCTCCCGCCCCGACTCCCCCCAAGTCCTTCCCACCCCCCAGCTCCGTCCGCCGCACGCGGGGCCGAGCCCACCCGGGGCCGCGCGCACGAGCGCCGGGCACAGCGATCCTGCAGGGTGGACCGAGGGCGCAGAGGACCGGACGGAAACCCGGGGGAGAGACTGAGGGGGCGAGGGAGGGCGGCGGCGGGGAGGAAGGGCCTCGGAAGGACGGACGAAGGAGAGAAGGAAGCTCTGCTGCGTCTGCATTCCGTCCCCCTCTTCCCCGCCTTCCTGGCCTCCCACCCCGCAGGTCGAGGCACCCCCCGTGCGAACTCGACCTTGGCCCTGGGGCTTCACTTTCGTTCCCACCGACGGAAACGCTGGACGCCCAGGGCGCCCCGGATCCTGGGTTCTGGCTCATCGGCGCTTCGCAGGATGAGGAACTGACTCCAGAAAAATTGCAAAACGAACTCCTCCAAAACCCGTAACACTCCCCCAACCCGCCTTCCACCCCCGTAACCCCTCGTCCCAACTCCCTGGCGGAGGGGAAGGGCGGGTGGAAGGGGCCGCCAGGAGACATGACAGAAAGCAAAAAAAAAAAAAAAAAAAATTTAAGCGGGGAGGGGGCAGAAAAGTCACTTTATTTGCGGACGGAATTTGCATTTTGGAGAACGGATAGCTTGTGTCGCTGCCATGGGTGCAAATGCATTTCGGATTGCAGTTGAGAAAAAGCGAATCCTTTTAAAGCACGTTATAGCGTTCCGAGAGAGGTAGGGTCTGGTCAGGAGAACCAAGACACAAGCAAAAAAAAAAAAAAAATAGATGTCTCCCCCCCGCCCCCAATAAATCTCTCAGACACCAGGCTGACAGCACGGCTTGAACAAGAAGGCTGCGTCGGTCCGGCGCCCCCAAGGACCGCTGTGTACGAACCGGTTCTCCCAGCGAGGGAGCCGCCGGCTTCTCCGCGTCTGGACTCGCGCGTCCCAGGCAGCCGAGGGCCGCAGGGTCCGTGTCCGGCCCCTCCGAGGTCTCTGAGCCGCTCTGCCCAGCCGCTGCCGCCGCCGCGGAGACTCGGACGCCCACGTTCGCCCTTCCTCGCTGTTTCGGGGTTCTCCAACTGTTCCCCCATCAGGCCGCGCGCGCGCGCACACCCTCTCCGGGGGGAGATCCGGCGGGTCCAGCCACGCCGTGCCCAACCGCATCGCCAAGTTGGGAGTCACTTCTCCCCCGTGGGATGGCGCATCAGCGCCGCCGCCCCGGTGTCCCCTCGGTGGCGTCTCGGCGCGGCCACGCCCGGACGCCGCATCCCGCGGGGAACAGATTCGAGGCGCGAGGCTGCGGCGCTCCTCCCGGTACCGGGCCGCCGAGGACGTCCTCACCATCCCCAAACTCCTCCTCGAGTTTCCTTTCCGCCGGCCATTGCGAGAACACGGATACCTGTTCGCGGCGCTGACTCTTTGCGCCCCTGCGCGCGCGCGCTCTCTCTCCATATCCGTCTCTCTCTCTCCCTTCAAAAACGTGATCTTTACCGCTTCACACCAAGGTGCCACAGACGCCAAACAGTGATGAAATCAAAAGAAAACCAATTGCCGGACTGGAGGTGGGGGAGAGATAGCGCCTCCGCGTGCGCCCGCCGCCGAGCCGCGAGGTGTAATTGCTGCAGACAGAGAGCGTTGGGGGTTGGGCGCAGAGGTAGCCGCGTATAAATAGTGAGATCTCAAATTGAAAGGCATAAATAACAGCAGGAGGGACCTGCCTTCACACGGACGGTCCTCTCCGCGCGCGGGAGGCGTGCGGACCACAGCCCGGCTCCTCGCCAGCCCCGCGGACCCCCGCGGCCCCCCCCCCTGTTCCCACCCCCACACCCCCAGGCAGCCATGGAAGAACTCACGGCTTTTGTATCCAAATCTTTTGACCAGAAAAGCAAAGACGGCAGCGGCGGCGGCAGCGGCGGCGGCGGCGGCGGCAAGAAAGAGTCCATCACGTACAGGGAAGTTTTGGAGAGCGGACTGGCGCGCTCGCGGGAGCTGGGGGTCTCGGAGTCCAACCTCCACGACATAACGGAGGCCGGCGGCCACTGCCCGGTGCATCTCTTTAAGGACCACGTGGACACCGACAAGGACAAAGTGAAGGAGTTCGGTTCGGGGAGGGCGGCGGAAGGTAAGCCGGGCCGGACGCAGGCTCCGGGCCCCTCCGGGGCACGGGGCTTCCCGTGGCCACCGAGCCCGGCCGTCCGGCGTCTCGCTCTGCGCTGCGCGGAGGCCCCGGGGAGGGGGCGCCGCAAGGGGCTCTTCGTTTCGCCCCCAAAAAGCTGAACGTGACAGCCACGGCTCGGACGCAGAAGGGCCCCGGCCGCCACCCGTCGCCAGGCTTTTCATAAGAAAGAAACCGGCCGGAGAACCGAGGAGGCAGGGGCGGATGGAGGCCCTGGATCCGAGGGCGGGCAGCGGCCCGGGGTCCGCGCGCACCGCGTCCCCTGGGGGCTTTGGTATTGGGTGCCAGCGGGCCCTTTCCCCGGATGGAGAGCGAGCCGGGTGTTTGGGCTTACCAAGGCCGGTCGAGGGTAAGGCTGGCGGCCGCGCGCCCGTGTGCCCGCTGGGGTGTCTGTGTGTCCCGGGACGGGCCCCGGTGCTCTCTCCAGGCGCCAGTCGCCTGCCCGCTTCCCCCGCTAGAAATGGGCCGCGTGGGGGACCGCGCCGGCCGGCAGGCGTCGGCCCCTTCCTTCGCCTCTCAGCCCCGGGCCCTCGTAGGCAGAACTTTGCCTTGATGTTGGCTGCCGCGGGGCCCGTGAAATTAAAACCAGCCCTGTGCCCGCAGGTGGTCAGGGTCTGTGCGGGGCAGAAGGGCCCGGGGAGGCTCGGGAACCTCTGTCTCGCGCGCGCGCGCGGCGGCCCAGACCCCGGCCGTCAGGGCGCCATCGGGCCCTCCTGCAGGACCCCCATCCTGCGGCTTTTCCTGATATCTCCGAGGCGTTTCGGCGCTGTCCTTGACTGCAGAGGCGGCCAGGAGGGGAGGCTTGTTTACAAGGGTTTTCTCAGCGGGGTCGAGATGGTCCCCACCGGGGGCCGATTTCCATGCAAACAGGGCAGCCGGCAGCTATAAATCAGAGGAATAAAACTGGCTGGTTTCTCAGCGGGGAGCGTTTGAAAGCGTCCGAAGGTCTATATTTCTCATGACAAAGCGAGGAGAAACAGAAGCTTGCCATATGGGGCGTGGGTCCCCGTGTCTTCCTCTTGCAGTGTTGAGAGGGGTCGGCATTGGCGACCCCTGGAAGCCCGTCGGTCCCACACTTCGCTGGGGAAGTCCCCGGACGCGGGGCTTCAAGGCTGGCCCAGACTGCCTTTGGAAACCTTGACCTTAGCGGAGGCAGAAGGCTGGCGGAGGCTTAGTCCGGATAAGCCCCCGACCCCGTGAGAGTCCGCGCAGCCTGAGTTGGGATCGTCTTACCTCTGGGGCTAACCCCTTGGCGAGGCCTCACGCACCTGGCCCTATAATTCCTACAAAGACGGTGTGCTTTGATGGAGACGCGGCTGTCTGCCCGCCAGAGTCCCGGTCAGGGCCTACTTTTAATTTACAGCGCCTGGTGACTGACCTCCCGGACCCCTTCACGGCTTCCCCCATCCTCCTTAAAGGCTGAGTTCCCCCTCTGCCTGCCTCGGCTCACCCCTGGACAGTCAGGACAGAAGAACCCTGGCATTCGGCACCTGGAAAGAGGGCAGAGCACAATCGAGGCCTTTTTATTTTCTATTTTAAATAGACAGGAAGAGAAAGACAGGGCTGTAAAAAGTAGAAGCAAGAAAAATCGCAGTTGCCCCTTTCTTGTCTGGCTCTGCAGACTGCCCCCCGAGAAGGGCCGAGCCCCCCTGGCTGAATTGGCAGAATGGAGGGGTGGGAGACGCCTGGGGTGTGGAGAGACACGGAGGTGTTGAGCGCCCGGATCGTGTGGAACCGCTGAGCCTGTGGTTTCTGCAGAGCCTGCCCTGGGTTCTGCAGAACTTTCAAGGCCAGCTTCTCATTCTGGGGTCAAGTCCCTGGGGTTCAGGCTTAAGACACCTGCAGGTCGAGTCAAGGCGGGGCTACCTCTGGGAAAGGATATTTTTCCCTGTGGTGGAGAAGTAGGGAATCCTTGGAAAGGCATTTGTCTCAGGAGGTGAGAGGGCACTGGGTGCCCAGTACCCAGGAGCCTTGAGGAGAGATGTTTCAGGACTCCAGTGCTAGAGAGCATCTTAGGAACCCCCGCTGGGGGACAGGCTGGTTTCACTGATTTTCCCCTGGCCCCAGGGAGAATTTGAGTCTTTCCCCCTTTGCAAGTCTTCGGGCTCACGGCTGAGGGCTTCTGCAGTGCTTCTGGACTCTTTTCAGAAGTTGTGGAAGCCCAGACTCTTTGGAGAGAGTTTACGGAAAGCCACTGTCTTCTCCTTGACCCAGAGGGGACATCTAATGAGGGCGTTCGGAGACCTTTCTGCCTGCACCCCCATAGCCCCTATGATCCGAGAAAAAAAACACAAGGGCTGCTGAAATGTTGTTCACTCTTTGCAATCTCATGGACTGCAGCATGCCAGGCCTTCCTGTCCATCACCATCTCCCCGAGTTTGGAGTTTGCTCAAACTCATGTCCATGGAGTCGGTGATGCCATCCAAGCATCCCATCCTCTGTCGTCCCCTTCTCCTCCCGCTTTCAGTCTTTCAGCATTGGGTCTTTTGGCTTCCACCAACTCCACGACTGGGGAGCCAACTTTTATTTTCAGTCCTGAGTTTGGTGTGGGCCTGCATTTCCTGGAGGTGGAAAGGAGAGGCGTCTGGGTTTGAATCTGGTTGATCCTGACCTTACTGCCCCCTCCCCCAGCAAATACAGATGCTCCTGTAATTTTTGGACCGAAGAGAGTTTGCACCCCTGGCGTCCTGTTGGAGCCTGAGAATGTGTCCAAGAGTCGGAGGGGCAAAACAGGAAGTCAGGAACCTGTGTTCTTGGGGGAACCGCTAGACGCCTTCCTGTGTGCCTTAAGATATGGCTTTGCCTTCTTGGGGGGGCTTCCCTGGTGGCTCAGACAGTAAAGAATCCACCTGCAATGCCAGAGACCCGGATTTGATCCCTGGGTGGAGAAGATCTCCTGGAGGAAGGCATGGCAACCCACTCCAGTATTCTTGCCTGGAGAATCCCACGGACGGAGGAGCCTGGCGGCTCGCAAAGTCAGACAGGACTGAGCGACTGTTTTCTTTTCTTCTTTGCTTTGTTGATCAGAGGGAGATGAGGTCCGCCGATTGCCCAGCTCTGTGGTGACCTGGAGGAAGCTCTGGCCTGGCTGGAGCTGCCCCTGTCCTGCTGAGGTTGGTGGGGGGACAGGGGTTCTCCCTGGCCTGGACCCTTAGCCAGGCCTGCGCTCTCCCTGAGCTCTTCGCAGGAGCTCCCGCCAGGGACCCCGTACTTGGGTGACTCTGCCTATGCGTGTTTGACTTAATAATATTTAACACCCTGTTCCCTTTCCAAAAAAAAAAGAGAGAGAGAGAGGAAAGGGTGTGTGTTAGGTTCTGTCAATAAGTCAACAGAGGCGAAGTGGATAATTGAGGGAACTGTTCGGAGATTAGGCCAAGATACACCAGCCGGGCCGGGATTCGGAGTCGTTACAAAAGAGCGCGTCTTGCCTGCGAGTTTGCTTTATCGGCTCCACGCAGCTGTGCGTCGGGGCGCGTTGTCCGCCGAGGCCCCGCGCCCCGTGGGCGCACCCAGTGTTCGGCCACGTCGAGCCAAAGCTTCCCGGCGCGCGGCCTGTTCGCAGCGCGCGGGGCCGGTGTTCCCAGCACTCAGGTCCGGCGGGCCGGCCCCGGGGAGGTGGAGGCCGGCGGAGGGGCTTTGCGCGGCCCCCGGGGGGCCTGGGGAGCTCGGGCAGGGGCGCGTGGGGGGGACCTCAGCGCTGTGCCCTCGGCCGCCCGTAGGTATCTACGACTGTAAGGACAAGCGCGACGACGTCAAGTCGGAGGACGAGGACGGGCAGACCAAGCTGAAGCAGCGGCGCAGCCGCACCAACTTCACGCTGGAGCAGCTCAACGAGCTGGAGCGGCTCTTCGACGAGACGCACTACCCCGACGCCTTCATGCGCGAGGAGCTCAGCCAACGCCTCGGGCTCTCCGAGGCGCGCGTGCAGGTGAGGCTCGCGGCCCCCGGAGCGCGCCCCCTCGGCCTTGGGGGCGCTTTCCAGGAGCGCGCGGAACCCCGGGGCTGGGGTGGGCGTTCGGAGGCTTCCCCGGGGCCTAGCTCGAGCCTTGCCTGGCACGCTCGCCCTTCTCGTCGAGCGCACAGGGTGGGTGACTGGGGGCGGGGGCTGGAGCTGGGCGTCCGGGGGCATCCCCGGGGTCTCGCGCGCGCCCTACCTGGCAGGCTCGCCCTCCGCATCTCGGTGACTGAGGCTCCTGCCCGCGCGGGGCCGGATTAGCCGGGGCGCCGGGCGGGGACCGGGGAGGGGGCGCGCAGGGGCGGCGACGCGGGCGCATGGAATTGGTGATGTCCCCATCTGGCGAGCCACCGGCTGCTGGGGGGGTGGGGTGCGCCCGCACGTGCGCGGGGGAGGGGGCGCTCCCGGGTAGTTTTGTTGTCTTTTTTTTTTTAATCTCGGGTTGTTGTAAACGTGGAAGTGAAGCGGACGACTTTATTGATGGGGGAGGGTGGTGGAGACCCCCTTCCTGACGGGCCCCCCCGCCTGCAGGCGCTGCCGACGGCCGGCCCTGCCAGTCCTGCTGGGCTTTTCCGTCGGCGTTGACGGTTCCGGGCAGGACGGCAGAGCCCGAGAGAAGGAAAAGAGGGTCACGGTCCCTGGGCTCCGGGGACTGGTTATTTAAATAAATGGAATTAATGCGGCCAACGGGGGGAGGGGACCGCGTGCAGCCCGGGCTTTGGAAGAACGGCTTTCTTGTAGCTGTAGGATCAACGTCTTTAAACACGACTGGGCTAAGATTGTACGCAGGAAACGAAAACACGGAACGGGTTTTAGAGACAGTGTTTTACAAAAGCTTTCATTTGGGGAGCGAGGGGGAAGGTGTTTGCATTCTGTGTCCTTCCCGTTTCCTCCCTGCCGCCGCGGTAACTGGGGTTTCTTAGGCGGGGATGCCGCAGTCCCCCAGCCTGTCCAGGACTCTCCGTGGCCTGACACGGTGGTGCAGTCCGCGTCCCTGGGACCGCGGGCCGGCTGGCTCTGGGGACCTCGTCCCCGAGCCCATTTGTCCCGGCGTCTGTGGCCGAGGCGAGGAGGGGCGCGAGGCGGAGAGGGGGGGGACTCCTGGCCACCTTTCTCCGTCAAGATGGATGGGGCTGCCCTATATAAATTAATGAAAAGATTAAACTTTTGCTGAAGGGGACATCAACTTTTATGTCATTTCACAGCCTTTCTGCCCGGGATCTGTAATATCTCCCAGGCCTTGATGTACTGTTTCTATAAAAATAAATTACTTGTAATTTAATTCCACACTATTTCTTTCAGTAGTCTATTACTGAATAGCACCTTCGCAGGAGAGACCGAGTTGGCAGAAAATTGCTTCTTGGGTGGCTACAGATCTTGAGAAAAGCCCTGAAAAAAAAAAAAAAAAGGTTCAGGGGGCGGATCGGAGGTGGGAAAATGAAAAAAGTGAGGCACAGGCCTATTGATCCAGAGTTGGATTAAAATGTAACGATTGTAAATAATAATAAAAATAAACATGGGGATATAAGAAATGAAATAATTTCCGATTGGCCACGGGGAGAAGCATCTTGTAATAAAGAGAAGGCAGAAAGTGGTCATAAAAACCAATTAGTTAAAACTCGGACCCTGCTGTGCCGAAGCCAGGAAAGGGGGGCGGGGGAAGGTGGACTCAAAAAGGAAGAGACGAAAATGCGCTATATTTTAATCCTGAGTCTGAACTGTTGGGTAATCCTTTTCGGTACAGGCTGTCCTGTGTTGTTAGAGGATAGTGTTTCAATTTAGAGTGGAAATTTGCTGTAAATAAATTGAAGACCCTTTGGAAGCTGGTCCTTATTAACCTTTTATTTTTAGTGCTGTACTGGAAAACTCATATCACCCAGCTGTCAGGGTTATAATCGAAAGTTATGAGACCACGGTGAGGCGCGGGCGGTAATTTAATTACGACAAATATCTTTGGGTTTATGGCGCAGAGCTAAATTAAATGTCATTATTCACTGTCTGTAATGGAAATCAAAAGGAAATCAGATTACAGCATTTGTGAGAGAAATCAGCGAGTGATCCTTAATGAAGAAATAACTGTCTAAAGCAGTGTCGCGTGCTTTACTTAGCATATTCAGGACTAATTGGAATTGATCGTGAATCACCCCAAGACTGATTTATTATCGCCGAACGCAGCGGCTAATTCATCACTTTTATTCTCCGTAATCTTATTTTTTTTCTTCTTCCCCCGTGCTGAAGGGAAAGTGAGTTTTCTTTCTTAGATTTAAATAGGATTCTGTTTTCGAGGAAAAAATGCCCTTGGTGGTGGTTGGGGGGGTGGTGGTGGTGCAGAATTTTCGCATCTGGCTCCGAATTTTCACATCCTCTGCTGAGGATGGCCGGGTACCGGACCCCAAGGAGACGGTGGTGTCCAGGAAGGGTCGGAAACCGAGAGCGGTCCCAGTCCCCAGCTGAGTGCAAGGCAGCAGCGATTTGGGGCGGATCATGGGTAGGGAAGGAATCGGAGTGCAGGCTTTGGAAATGCAATCAGGATTTGTGAATCTCCACACATCTTGAGAAGGGGCATGGTTTTGGAAAATTCTTTTTGGAGCAATGGGGCATTCAAATTTGCCAGGCTTCTTGCAGCGTGGCGGGGTGAGCTTTCCTACGCTTGGTGGGGGAGAAGTCAGTTCTGTTAGGACAGGCGGGTCCTAGAGGTCAGCCTTGGATGGAAAACGGGCCCTTAAAAGAGGCTGCGAGGGAAAGTTCAGGTGTCCTAGAGTCCAGGCTGTGGGAGTTGAGGTTTCCTGGGCAGGCTGAGAGACGGGAGCAGCCCCAGGCCCTGAGCTTGGAGCATCACAGGGTCCCCGACTTCCCCTGAGAGGTGGAGCGTGGTCCGAGTTATCCTGGAGCACCACGGAGGGGACAGGGTGAGAGAGGCTGCAGGGGGAGTTCTGGAGAAAGTCAGGAAGGAAAAAATCAAGTGCTGAGGAACCCAGACGGAGGGGAAGCCCTGGATTCCATCTGCAAGGGGCTGTTTGGAGGAAGGGGACAGTGAGTGTGGGGAGGACTGGATGGGGCATTGGGGGGGTGTGGGGCTTTACACCCCAATCTTGTCGTCAGGCCTCTGATACTCGTTTGCTTGGGTCTCAACACCCTTTCAGGAGACTGAGCCACTCCAGTTACATTTCCTGTACCTGAAATCCAGGGTCTGCATTTTGTGTGTGGGGGGGCGGGGGGGGTGGTGGTGGTGGTGTGTGCACCAGTCTTTGGGAATCAAGAATGGTCATGACTCTGGGATGTGTAGCTGGGACCCTCCAGGCTTCCAAGGAGGTGGGGCGGATGCCTTGAAGGACTTGGAGGTTCCTGGACCCCAGAGCTTGATTAGGGAGGAGGCTGGTCAGGAGGTGGAAGGTCAAGTTGGACCAGTGGCCTGATGGGCTGGAGTTGGGGCTGCCGGCACAAAATGCTGTAAGGTTCTCCACGGCCACCCAAGGACCTTCTTGGGCTTCCCTGGTGGCTCAGATGGTAAAGAATCCGCCTGCCAATGCAGGAGACCTGAGTTCGATGCCTGGGTGGGGAAGATCCCCTGGAGGAGGGCATGGCAACCCACTCCAGTATCCTTGCCTGGAGAATCCCAAGGACAGAGGAGCCTGGCGGGCTACAGTCCATGGGGTCACAGAGTCAGACAGGACTGAGCGACTAAGCACAGCAGAGAGGACCCCCTGCTCGCTTTCAGTCCTGGATGCTAAGGCTCTAGTCCCACTTAGCTGAGGACACATGTCAGCAGCTCCAGGTGCCCAGTTGCGCTGAGGCTAAGGAGACAGGGGCAGGGGAGGGAGGCCTTGAAGGGGCCCACAGACAGCTTTTTTTGTGGGGGGGGGCCGGGAACCCCAAGGGCCTTGCACAGCCTCTGGCGTTGTCTGGAAAGCAGGCTTTGCCTGCGCTCACGATGGGGGTGCACGTGTGTCCGCTCCACCCCAGGTTTGGTTCCAGAACCGGAGAGCCAAATGCCGCAAGCAGGAGAACCAGATGCACAAAGGTGGGTGCCGGGCGGTGGGGGCGGGGGAAGGGGGAGGGCCGAGGATGGGGGTGGGGGCGGCGGGGAGGGGGAGGGCCGAGAATGGAGGGGGGAAGGGGGAGGGCCGAGGATGGGTGGGGGCGGCGGGGAGGCCGCTGAGACGGTGAGGTGGGGGGAGGGCCGAGGGTGGGGGTGGGGGCGCGGGAGGCCGCAGGGCGGAGGGTTCACTTCTGTGCTCGCTTGCAGGCGTGATCCTGGGCACGGCCAGCCACCTAGACGCCTGCAGGGTGGCCCCCTACGTGAACATGGGTGCATTGAGGATGCCTTTCCAACAGGTAGCTTGGTTTTGTATTTTTACTTCTCCCCCCGAGGGGAGCCGCCGCCTCCTCTAACCCGCCTGGGGGGAAGAAAGGGGAACCACTTTTTCACAAGGGCGAGATTTATAAACCCATCGTGCTGCGCTGTGTGCATAGTCACACAATCCTGTCCGACTCTTTGCAACCCCATGGACTGCAGCACGCCAGGCTCCGCTGTCCGTGGGATTTTTCCCAGGCAAGAACACTGGAGTGGGTTGTTGCCATGCCCTCTTCCAGGGGATCTTCCCCCGCCAGGAATCGAACCCGGGTCTCCTGCATTACAGGCGAATTCTTTACCACTGAGTCACCAGGGAAGCCCTTTTAACCCGTTGGTGCTTATTAACATCACGCTATAAAAAAAACTCTGGAGAGTTCTGTTTGAGGGACGACTAGAACAGAAAGACACATTTTTTTTTTTTTTTTTTTTTACGAAAGTCAGAGGGGAAAATAAAAAATGCTACCCACCCAGGAAGCGCCCACTCGCTCGGTGCCTGATCGGGGACGGAGGTGGTGTGTCTCCCATTCGTGCGTGATGACATTTTTCTGCAGCCAGCCTGGCCTCTCTGCATCTCAGTGGGGCGGAGTGGGGAGTGATCCTTGCCCTTGCACCTCAAGAGTTGGGGGTGCGCGGAGGGGGGAGTCGAGCCCAGCTGCCAGCAGGGCAGGCAGTCCTGTGCAAGGAGGGGGGCAGGTGGGGACAGAGGCCCTCGGAGTCCAGGTGTTCCAGGGGCCGCCCCACCGCCCCTGGTCTGGAGCAGCCTCTGGTGGGCGGCGGGAGCAGCGTGGCGGGACCTGCGGGGGGAGCTGGGCTAGAGGGGGCGCCCCTGCTGCTGCGGGAGGGGGCGGGGCCCAGCGTGGGGGTGGGGGCCTGCACGCTGGTGGGCGGGCGTGGGGGGACCCAGCGTGGGGGTGGGAGCCCCAGCGTTGGGGGGGAGCGTGCACGCTGGTGGGCGGGCGTCAGGGGGATGGGGGCCCAGCGTGGGGGCGGGGGCCTGCACGCTGTGGGGGGTGGGGGGAGGGGCCCAGGGGGGTCCGGCATGGCGCGGCGGCGGCCCAGCATGGGGGGCGGGAGCGTGCACGCTGGGGGTTGTCTCTGCGCCTGTGGGTGCTGAGGGCCGCGAGGTCTGAGGGTCTGACCTGGCCTGCAGGGCTGTCTAGGCGTGACAGCGTGGGGGGCCGTCTCACAATGGAGGGTCGTGTAGCGGTGACACCGGGGGTGTTCCAGGGGCGACAGCGTGGGGGGCCGTCTCGCCATGGAGGATCGTTTAGGGGTGACACTGTGGTTTCGGCTGGGAACTCCCGTGGGGCTGAAGGCAGGGAGGGAGTCCGGGGCTGTGGGCCGGGGAAGGGTCGGCACCCTGCTCCCTCGGACCCCGCCCCCAACCTCCAGGGCGGGGCCCCTCGCCCCCCAGCATCCCTGCCCAGGCCTGTAACGGCTATTACAGGGGCCGCTGCCCAGGCGTGGGGTCAGCGTTGGGCCCTCTGAAATGAGACCACTGGGAGCTCGAAGACTTGGCTGTGCTCTTTTTGGAAGTGGGTGGTCACTTCCTCCTCCTGACCCAGGGATCGAACCCTGGTCTCCTGCACTACAGGCAGATTCTTTACCATCTGAGCCACCAGGGAAGCCCATATAAGTTGGAACTTTGCTCTGCATTTTTTACAAAATGCTGTGGCTCAGACGGTAAACGGTCTTTTGGAAGATTCCCAGACTCTGGCCCATGGGAAGGGGCTGTGTGTGTGTGTGGGCCGCGGAGCGGAGTGGTGGGAGTGGTGGAGGCCTGAGCTATAGGCAGGACCCTGAGTCCAGGGGCCTGTCAGACCATCAGCTGAGGGTCGGGTGAGGAGGGGGTACCAGGTGTAGACACCCGGATGCTGAGGTGGGCCCGGGGATCTGTGCAGATCCCCCAGCTCCTTGGGGGTGGGAAAGCCCCCCTCCCCAAAACAGCCAGTGACTCCCATCCAGACATCAGGTGTCCAGAGAACAGTGGGTGGTGGTCCCCTGGTGGTGGGGGGGGGATGGTCCCCTAGTCTGGGGGGGTGGTCCTCCTGGTAGGACAGGCAACGACCCCCATCTGGACAGTGGGTGTCCAGAGGACAGTGGGTCGTGGTCTGCTGGTGGGGGGGGGTGGTGATCCCCTGGTGGGGTGGTGGTTCTCTGGTCTGGGGGGGTTTCCTCGGGTCAGGAAAGCACCCCTTAGAATAGGCAATGACCTCCATCCCGACACCGGGTGTCCACAGGACAGTTGGGTGGTGTTCCCCTTGTCTGGGGGATGTCCTCGAGGCAGGAAAGCACCCCTTAGAACAGGCAATGACCTTCATCCAGACAACCGTGTGTCCACAGGACAGTTGGGTGGTGGTCCCCTGGTGGGTGGTCCCTTGGTTAGGGGTGGTGCCCTGGTCTGGGGAGGGGTCCTCGGGGCAGGAAAGCGCCCCCCCGCCCAGAACACGCAGTGACTCCCATCCGGACACACCGGCTGTCCGGAGGACCGTGGGAGGTGGTCCCCTGGTTTGGGGGGGTCCTCGGTGTGGGAGAGCGCTCCCCCCACGAGTCCTGACTGTGCGGCTCTCCCACCCCAGGTTCAGGCACAGCTACAGCTGGAAGGCGTGGCGCACGCGCACCCGCACCTCCACCCGCACCTGGCGGCACACGCGCCCTACCTGATGTTCCCGCCGCCGCCCTTCGGGCTGCCCATCGCCTCCCTGGCCGAGTCGGCCTCGGCTGCCGCCGTCGTGGCCGCCGCGGCGAAGAGCAACAGCAAAAACTCCAGTATCGCCGACCTAAGGCTGAAGGCGCGCAAGCACGCGGAGGCCCTGGGGCTCTGACCCGCCGGCCCGCCGCCCCGCGCGCGCCCCGGGCCCCGCCACCCCGTGCATCCCTCCGTCCGTCAGTCCGTCCGTCCGCGGCGTCCTGCACTCTACCCCTCCGCTCCCCGCACCGCCCCCCACTCTCCGCCTCGCCGGGCCGCACGGACACCTCGGAGCCAGGGAGCAGCGAACTCCCCGCGCCGGGGCCGCCCTGGGAGATCCCTCTCCACCCCCTGCAGGCCTCGGGAGGGGACATCGGGGAGCGCACGGCACCTCCAGGACCTCGCGGAGACCGTCGCGGGGGCGGGAAGAGCGAGCAGGGGACGGTTGGACCACCCCAACTCGGCCCCCTCTTCGGGCGGTCCGTGCGTCCTGGGACGACCCTCGGCCACTTGGAGCTGCCCTGCGACCTCTCCTGCGGCTGCCAGTTCCCACCCTGTGCATGCGGCCTGCGCCACGCGCCTTTCCAAGATCTCAGTCTAGGAAACAGGAAAAAAAAAAAAAGGTCTGGGGCTGGTCTCCTCTGAAGATGCCAACGCTTGGATGCGCGCGGTTTTATTCACTGCCATGGACGGAAAAGTTTCATCCGAGGAGCTACGGGACGCGCCCCCTCCCGCCCCCAACCAACCCCAGTGTGGATTTCAGTGTGGACTCGGGCATCCGGAAGCAGGGACTCCCTCCTGGGCCGGCCCGCGCACCCACCGTCCCCCTACCCTTCGCCTGGAAGGTAGCAATAACGAAGCGCATTTGACACGGCCTGGCCAAGGTGATGCTGGTCACCGGGGACCTCAGGGTGTCACGTTGGGACCGACCCGGGGAGGGCCGGCGGCCTGAGCGCCCCCTGTCGTCCTGCCCGCGTTTGGCCCCGGCGCACCAGATTCAGGATTCCTTGGGCCGCACAACAGGCGACTTGATAACTTTCCCCCCGTCTTTTCGAGTCCCCCTCGAATGGACACTGGCTGTTCTGCAGAATTCAGATGCGGAAAGGACTTGCAATCTGGACAGAGGGGCACGGTGGTTTAAGGTATAATAATAATAACTGATGAAGCATCCACGCTAGGGACATGCAATGACATGCAGGAAAGTGCAATATTGTAAATATTATAGATTTAAAAAAAAAAGAAAGCTGTCCACTCTTGACCCTATCAGCTCCGGACTTTGAAGGGCATTACCTCCGCGCCCCCCACCACCACCTCTGCATGCTGCGGGCCCAGTGCCAGGAAGACCGGGGTAGGAGGGGAGTGCTTGCCGGTGGTGGAAGTGAGTTGGGTGTGGCTTGAGATGAGAACCAGGTTGGGGGTGGGGGGTGGGGGCGGGGGAAGGGCTGAGGGACGCCTCCTCCAGGCAGGCAGTTTTAAGAGAATTTTTTTTTTTTTTTTTAAAGGTGTGGGGCTTCCCTGGTGGCTCAGTTGGTAAAGAATCTGCCTGCCAGTGCAGGAGACCCAGGTTCGATCCCTGGGTCGGGAAGATCCCCTGGAGGAGGGCATGGCAACCTACTCCAGTATTCTTGCCTGCAGAATCCCTTGGACAGAGGAGCCTGGCGGGGCTACAGTCCACGGGGTTGTGCAGAGTCCGAGATGACAGTGTGACTTTCACCTTCTTTCACTTTTCTAGGGGTAGCCAGGTCTAGCCTTTCTTTTCTTCCTTTTTTTCCCCTCTTGTCCACGGGTTTCCCCTCCCCGCTTGTTGTGTGAACATCAGACAGCTCTGTGTCTTAGCAACAGGTCAAGGGCGGTGGGGCAGAGTCGCTTGACACCATGTACCCAAAGCGTTGAGGTTCCCAGGTTGAGTTGGGGCGATGGGCTTTGCACATGCTGTGTGAGGTTGGGTTGAGGAGAGTGTGGTGGTGGCTGGGCACCCTTGCTGGGCTTGTCTACCTCGAAAATGTGCATTTCTGTCTTTTTTTTTTTTTTTTGGTCTGTTTGTTTGCCTTATTCAACCCAGGCGTGCCCAGACAGAACTTGCTACCTAGGTCCCCAAAGCCCAGCCGGTCCACTTTCTAAGCCAGCTTAACAGCTTTTCGGTCTTGCTGACTGTTTTCCCTTACCCCTCCATTTGGGTACATTTCTGTAAGAAAAAAAATTTTTCCCCTTCCATGTAAGGGAATACATTCTACCTTTGCACTGACCTGAAATGTAGACTCATTTACAACATCTGAAACTCTTTTAATCAAAAGGCCCCTTCAACATCGTATTTTTTTTTTCTAATTTTGAAATTTCAACTAAAGCTCTGAGATGATGAAGAGAGAGATGGGGTAAAAAAAAATTGCATATTTTTAAATCACTTGCAAGCCTCACTCCCAGCATTCATGGCAGTATGGAACTTGCCTTGTATGTGCAGATCTCCTGAAAGGTTGTAATTTTTTTTTTTTTTAAGTCCTCTCCATGGGATTTTTCCAGCAAGAATACTGGAGTGGCTTGTCATGTCCTTTTCCAGATCTTCCTGACCCAGGGATTGAACCTGGGTCTCCTGCATGGCAGGCGATTTCTTTAACAATTGAGCCACCAAGAAAGCCCATATAAGTTGCAACTTTGCTTTACGTTGTTTAGAAAATGCCATGGCTCAGATGGTAAAGAATCTGCCTGCAATACAGGAAACCCAGGTTCACTTCCTGGGTTGGGAAGATCCCCTGGAGGAGGGCATGGCAGCCCACTCCAGTATTCTTGCCTGGAGAATCCCATGGACAGAGGAGCCTGGCGGGATACGGTCCCTGGGGTCCCAAAGAGTGGGACACGCCTAAGCGACTGACACTTTCAAATGAGCCGCGTTTGTCCTAGAATCAAAGGCAAAGGTTGGAGGTGAAATGTGTCCGTGCCATTTTTTCTCTTTTTTGGAGGTTTTTATGCATGCACTGTGGTGAAACGCTGACTCCCCACACATGAGGTCTGGTCTGGCAGAAACTGAAGTTTTAAAACAGAGCTGCCCGCTGGGAGGCTGGGAGGCCTGCTGGATGGGGGTGTCATCTCGTCCTTGTCTCTCTCTTAAATGGGGTGAGCCGGGGGCACCCCTCCTGGATGGGGGGCCCCTCATAACTGAACAGAGCCTGAGCTGTTTAAGGGGGGGCTGTGAGAGGAGCTGACATGGCTTCTCTCTGGGCAGGAAGAAAGTCTGGGGATGGCGGATGACTGTTCAGGGCACCCAAGGTGGACGGCGGCTCCTGGCCTCCTGTGTCTCCCAGAAATTCCAGGACAGAAGCGAGCTAGGAGCCCCAGTCGTGGTCAGTTCTGCCCAGCCCAGATGTGGTCTCTGCTTTCTCTCTGTCCGGCAGTCGGCAGGGTGTGCTGCGGTGGGCAGATGCTCTGTGTAGGTCCTGGTGTCCCGGGACAGTTTCTGGACCATCCTGGTCTCTTCCCAGCGGCCGCGGGACAGAACATGTACCCAGATGGACGTAGTTTGGCTGTTCTCCGTGTTTTCTGAGTAAAGACAAGACCCCCTTCTCAAAGTCCTTCACGGCCACTTCCAGAGGGAGCAGACCAAGTGCGGAATTGCTTAGAAAGCAAAGTGGACGGGTCTCCTCCGAACAGCACCGGACGTGGGGTTTTTGGTTGTGAAAGCCACGTGCAGGTGGGCCCGAGTGTGCAAACGTGCTACCACGTCTCTGCGGTGCTGAGCCCACGGGCTGCAGGGCTGTGTTCTCCAGGAAGGGCCCCGGTCCACGGTTTCGTTTCCTGAGACTCTGGTCGGAGAGGTCTTTCTCGATGGGAACTCCTGGTTTAGCAAAAACTCTTGTTCTTCTCAGCTGGGTTGTTCGGGTTCCATGTTTTTCTTACAGATTCGCTCTTTTTTTTTTTCCTTCTGTTGTGAGGCTGGGAAACTTGGAATTTTATCTCAATGGGGACTTGGTTGCATTGATGGGTCTTAGCATCAGATGTTGGGCTTCTCTGGTGGCTCAGATGGTAAAGGATCTGCTTGCAATGCGGGAGACCCAGGTTTGATCTCTGCGTCGGGAAGATCCCCTGGAGAAGGACATGGCAACCCACTCCAGTATTCCTGCCTGGAGAATTTCCATGGACAGAGGAGCCTGGCAGGCTACAGTCCACGGGGCCGCAAGGAGTCGGACGAGTGCGAACCACTGAGACTTTCACTTTCGCCGCACGTAGCTGAGGTGATGAAGTGTCTGACTTGGAGTTTTGATCGCTCGGCAGAGAGGCGCAAAGATCCCACCGGTGGCTCGTTTCTGGAGGGGTCACGGAGGTCATTTTGCTGTCGTGTTTTACAGGGTGACTTTGTTCCCCGTGACCGAGGCCGAGTCCAGGCTGGGTGAGGTTGCGGTACAGGCTAGCCGCAGAGCCACGCGTGTGTTTTCAACCTTTGCAGAGTCGCGCGTGCGTAACATCCCCCACCTGGGGAGAGGCTCTTCAGAAGAGCTTCACACGTCTCCGGGGGGTGCAGGGACCCCCCGCCCACCTTGCTCCCATCAGAGTTGGGACCCCTGACCAGCTGCCCCTGACTGCAGGCACTCATGTGCTCGGCCATGAACTTTGTTCACAGTGGGACCATCTGGACTCTGAAATGGGAAGGGGTTGGTGTCTAAGCTCACGGCCACCCCCGCCCTGCTGGTAACTCCCCCAGCCCAGTGTTCCCACCGGTGGGTTTCACTGTTAATGCTCCCCCAAGTCAACAGGGGACCCCAAGCCCTGAGTCCCAGCGTCGCTTACAGAAAAGCCGACTTCCATGACAAACATACGTTTGAGGCACTTTGCTCTTTTTTTTTTCTCCCCCCACCCCAAGTTTGGGAG
This sequence comes from Bos grunniens, assembly GCF_055505025.1. NCBI lineage: Eukaryota > Metazoa > Chordata > Mammalia > Artiodactyla > Bovidae > Bos > Bos grunniens. The sequence goes on from NC_141194.1 coordinate 282,395, forward strand.
GTTGGGTTGGCGGAGGGGTTATCCGTGGACAAGCTCGACATTAGAAAAAGGAAAAAAAAAAAAACTGGTGCCTAATTTATTAAAAATTAGCTTAGGAATATGCTGACTTTTCAATACACGTGAACACGATGCAATTTATAAATGTTTTATTGAAATCTGATATTTAACGAGAAAGCGGTTGAGGAATGTAGAAAAAAATGTTCAAGTTGCAAAGCTATTAAAACGTGCTATTTATTGAGAGGCGATGGTTTCCCCAAGCCAGCCCCGCAGTACGCGGAGCTCCCGTGTCCGAGAGGGGCTCGCTCCTTTGCTCCCTGGGAGTAAGTATATGTGGATGTGTTATTTATTTCTCCCCCACCCCTTCGGTTGAAAGTTCCTAAATATGTGCTATCTTAATTATGTTGAGTGTAAATTTAACGTTGCCTTGCCTTTATTTTTATATATTTTTTAAGCCTGTTGCTTTTTTCCCCCCAGCCCTCTCTCCTTTCTTCCCTGAGTTTACGAGCAGCGACGGTAACTTAGGACACAGCGCCCGGGTTTGGGTTATGCATACAAGGTGTGTACGCGCGGGTTTTCAGGGATCGCTCACACGAAATCACACAGCAGCCCCCACCAACCCCGCAACCCCGCAACCCCGCTATCGTGGGGCAAAAAGAAAAACAGGCCAAAGGTTTTCTTGGCTGTGCTCGCCGGCCACCCACCCCCCCCAACCCCTGACCCCACACGCAAAATCCCCTCAAGTTCAGTTCTACTTACAAAGTGTATTTTGTCAAACCATATAGTATGAATGTACATCTTGTAAAACGGAGATATAAATAAACTTATAAATATTTGTATTCAAGTGTTAAAAAAAATTCACACCTCTCCCCAGAGGAGACTGGTGTGGGTGGGTGGGGGGGCGGTGAATTTCCGAGTCGGAGGAGGCTGAAAGTTTGGTTTGCGAAGGGACAGCAGTGTGTGTGTGTGTGTGTGTGTGTGTGTGTGTGTGTGTGTTTCTGGTGGTTGTGTGGCTTTCCCTTCGTGACTGCTCCTATAACCCTGACCTCGAGGAAAGGTACGTTCCATCTGCCTCCACCCCCCAGAAAAGTGGGGAAAGAAAAGAGAGAAGAAGAAAAAAAAAATCCCCACTTGCATCAGGTCCAGATTGGAGGCTGAACAGCCAGGGGACTTGAGAAAAGCCCACCTGCTTTGGTGTCCAGTTTAAAATGATCCTGTTGTGTGATTTCTTTGGGGACTGTGGGCGAGTTCTCCGCTGTGGCTTTGCACTGATGGTGGAGTCCTTTTGGGGAAAAAAAAAAAAAGAATAAATGGAAAAAAAAAGCAACACTTAAAAAAAAAAGCGAGATCTTTTTTTTTTTTTTTTGGCCTGAGCTTTTTGTCTTGTTCCGGAGAGGAAGGTTAACAAGGTGATGTCGTCTTTTGTGTTGGTTAAAAACCACATGTGAGGAGGAAAGGGCAGGCAGATGTTGGGTGGGAGTAGCGGGAGGCTGCGTGAGCTGGAGCTGAGGGGCTGGGGCCTGCTCGTTCGGGGGGCTGGGGGAGGGGTGACCCTCCCAAGGGAGTATCCATCACCGCCCAGGTGTGCCCAGAGCAGCTTGGATCCTTTCCTCTCCTTCTTGGTCCCAGAAACCTTCTCAGCCAAGGATGGGAGTTCTAAAGGACCTTGTTGTTGGATGCTGAGCATCGGTTAAATAACTCTGGAGATTTCATTTTTGTTTCTGACTCGGACACTGCAAAAGCGGTGTTTGTCCAGAGCCCTTTCCCGCAAGCCTGTTTGTGTCCTGGCTGTAGGAGGCAGGGGGCCCGGGTCATTGACCCGTGGGCAGCCCCAGGGCGCGGCCTTGGACGGGTTTCTGATGGTTGCATTCAGCATCTGTATCCCAGGCTTCCAGGTTAATATGTCCTTTTTGGGGGGCAAGTGCAGCCAGCTTTGGTCAGGCTCTGCTCAGTGGCTTCGGTCGTGTCCAACTCTTTGTGACCCCATGGACTGCAGCCCGCTAGGCATCTCTGACCGTGGGATTCTCCAGGCAAGAATACTGGAGTGGGTTGCCATGCCCTCCTCCAGGGGGACAGGCTAGTCTCCACGAGATGTAATCGGCACCGTTATTTGGTCATTCAGAGAGCCATGAACGTCCAGCTGTGTTCAGCAAACACCTTCATACTGTTTAACATTTAGAGACCAGTTTCTCTTCCACACAGACTCACTTTGCTGCCAGATGTAAAGCAGATGTAACTCACTCTGCTGCCAGATCTGAGATGGAGCTGACTCTGTCCTTGAGACGTTCTTGGCATAGCTGAGCCTGAAATGTCAGTTTGTCTGTCCTTAAGACATTCCTGGCAGAGCTGAGCCTGAAATGTCAGGCCCTGAATTTCTTTCTTTTTTTTTTTTCTTCTCCCCACTGTAGACTGTGCTGAGCCTGTTCCTTGGATTCAAACTGAGTTTTGTTTTTCTTTCTAAATGACTTTGAGTCACCCACACGGACACACCCCGCAGAGAGACGGGGCTTGGGGTTTCTGGACGGCCGGACAGCCGTTTCTTACGACCCGGTTCTCAGATCCGTAAATTGAACACAAAGGCACATTTGCTCTGCATCCTCTGCTTTCTGTATCCGGGTTTCTGAGGCTTCTGCTGGGGGGTTGCGGGGTCGGGGGCGGGAGCTCTGCCTCTCGTAGTCAGTCACAGGAAGCAAAAACCACGGACTGGCCGGCAGACACACCCTGGTGCTTGCCAAAGGGCTCTCAGAGCAGTTGTTGGGGGGAAAAAAACGTCATTTTCGATTTCACCAGCATGTCTCTCTCTTCACATGGATACGGAGCGCAGACGAGAAATGGTGACTCTCTGCCTCCAATCCCATGGCCCTTTTCTGATTTTATGGGTTTTTTTTTAATGACTCCATTCTTTTTTGTTGAAATGCCGACATTCTTTGAATAAAGGCAGATACAGAGTGCCTGTTACCGAATCTTACTTGTTGGCACGTCAACATTTTGGATTTTTTTTTTTTCAATCAACATGATGGATTTTTTTTTTTTTAGCCATTGATTGAAGTGATGAGGTTTTTTTCTTAGTGTATATTTGCTTTTGTTGTTTACCTGAAATCACAGAGAATGAGCTTAAAGTCCTGAAAAGGTCTAGCTTTAGTTGGTCCGTGGGTGTGATGGGGTAAATGCACAGTTATTTCAGCAGACACGTGAGAGGGAGTCGAGACCCCATGGGCGTCTGTTGTGACATTCCCTCCTGGACCATCCCTTGATGTCTGTCCTCAGAGATGGGAGGGTGACCCTGAGCCCAAGAGATGCAGCAAAGTCGGGCGGAGCCGCCATGCGAGGTTGTTCGAGTTAGAGGAGGCAGGTCACCACCCCAAGCCGTCCAGGCAGGTCACCGCCCCAAGCTGTCCATGTCTGAAGAGATGCAGGGTGTTCACAGTCTTTGGTGAAAGTGCCCTACGGCAGGAGGCTGTTTTGAGAGTGGGCTGGAGGGGGATAGAGGCAGGAAGCAGTTGAGACAGAGAGCCCTTCCAGAGGCTGTGAGTGGCCCACCTCAGACAGGGAACGTGAGCAAGTGTATTTCTCCCTCAAATCGAGGGCAGCTGGTCCTGGCTCAACTCGAGGGTCTCCAGACCCAGCACACAGTCTGCTCCTACTTGTATTCCATTTTCTTGAGACGAGGACCCCATTGTGGGCAGCAAAGTGTGGGCGGTCACAGGGGCCCTCTGTTGTGACGGGCAGGTCGCCCTCCATCCTGCGGAATTTGGTGATGTACAAGCCAATTTCCTTCCAGAAGGACTGTGAGATTTCCACACGGGTGACTTGAAATGATGTTTTATCGCCAGAACTATTTATGCAACATCTAGAGAAGGAAATGGCAGTCCACTCCAGTATTCTTGCCTGGCCAATCCCATGGACAGGGGAGCCTGGTGGGCTACAGTCCAGGGGGTCGTAAAGAGTCAGACAGGACTTAGCGGCTGAGCAACAACAACAAGCTTTTAACAACTGTTGGAAAAATACCTTATCGTGCATGCATGCACACACCCACAGACACACACGCAGAGAAGAGAAATGAATTAGAGGAGAATTATGTTGTGTGTTCAGCAAGGTCAGTGAAGTACGACCTCACCCAGACGGGCGGGTTGATTTGACGCGTACGTCGGCGGACGGACGTGACTTTGGGAAACAAGCCGTGCAGGGACCACGGCAGCTGCTCAGCAAGTTTCTGCGAATCCGGGGCTCCAGGTGTCCGAGTATCGGAGCGGAGACGTGGATGCCGAACTGAGACGCAAGGGCAGGACTCGGTTACACGGTGAGAGCTACGGGCAGACCCAAGGCTGCGGTGGGGTGGACAGATGTGTGTCGTCTTCCCAACACGTTTTGGAGAGTGTTTGCTGGTTTGGGTCATTTTCTGGGAAAACTAGAACGTGCGTTGTTTCTGCACCTTGACAGAGGGTGAAGGGAGAATTGTACAGAGGAGTGAAAGAGAGGGAAACCGCCGTCTGGGAGGAGCCATGTGCCTCCTGCCCTTCCTCAGTCGAAGAGGGATGTTGTGCGGTGACTGAGGTTAGGTGGTCACCAGCGTGTCCGGCCGTGCGGGACCACAGGGTGTGTGCTTCGTTTCTCCAACTCAAGGGAAGCTTTCTGTGTCTGCAGACAGGGCTCTGGAAGGCACAGTCAACGCCGATACGCTGGAGATGCCCCGAGCCTCTCGCTGAGGTTCCTGACAAAGCTTATCCGAGGTGAAATGCTATGTAAGAAATCGCTGGATATTTACGCTGAAGTCTCAGGGAGCCATTAAGCACAAGACTCTGAGTGGAGACACTGTACTGGCCACATCTGTGCAAGCGACGCCAATGGACGCCTTTATCCCAGCAGCTCAGCTCGAGATTCCTTCTTCTCCTCTGACGGAGATGCCGGCAGTGCTCACCTGAGTTGAAGGTGAGACTGTGTCCCGTTGCTGACTGGCATCAGATTCAGGCTTACTTTCTGCTGGGACAGTGCGTGGGGTCCCCACGACCAAGGATCACAGACCAGTGACTTCAAACCAGAATCATCCATCGTCCCCCAGCCCTGGGGACCAGACATCTGAGCTCAGGGGGTCCCAGGGCCGAGCTCCCTGCAGAGGCTCCAGGAGAGGGTCCTTCCTGCCTCTTTTGGCTTCTGGGGGCTCCAGGCGTCCGTCCCTGGGCTGGTGGCCGCCTCCCTCCCGTCTCTGCCTCCGTCTCCACGTGGCTTCTCCTCTGTGTCCGTGTATCTCCTCTTCTGTGTCTTATAAGGACTCTGTCCTTGGGTTTCAGGCCACCCCCATCCAGGAGGACCTCTTCTCATACCTTCACTCCATCATGTCTGCAGAGACCCTGATTCCACATAAGGTCCCATTTGCAGGCTCCAGCCCTCTCATTTCATGGGGTTCCTGTCTTGGGCATGTGTAGGTAATCCCGGCTCCCCAAGATTGTGATCGTGCCTCTGGGCTGCTGCTTCTCTGACCTGCGTGAACCTTCATGGAGGTTGAAGGAGGAGGTGACAAGTCACTTATTTCTGAGACTTTCAAACACCCGGATTTCTGGACGAAACACACAGCAGGGCTGAGGCTGAGAGACGGGACTCAGTGGAAAGGTTTTGAGCCGCAGGGAAGTGGGGTCTCGGGCCTTATTGCCTGGGAACTTTGCTGGGACTCTGAGCTCCTTATTGAAAGGAAAGAACAGACAGAATCAGCACATGGTCTCCATGAAGAGTTTCTGCATCTTGGCTTAGAACACAAGGGCTCGTTTCTGCTTAATATGTAATATATGTATATGTATATAATGGCTCACTCATTCCTGCTTAACGTGAACTTCAGAGAAAGGCATAGAGACAGAGGAACCATGTCGTGTGTGTCTATGTATATGTGTGTGTGTGTGTGTGTATATGTGTGTGTGTGTGTATATATGTGTGTGTGTGTGTGTGTGTGTGTGTATTGCTGTTTTTCAGTCGCTAAGTCATGTCCGATTCCGTGAGACCCCACGGACTGTAGCCCAACAGGCTGTTCTGTCCATGGGATTCTCCAGACAAGTATACTGGAGTGGGTTGCCATTCCCTTCTCCAGGAAATCTTCCTGACCAAGGGATCAAACCCTGGTCTCCTGCATTGCAGGTGGATTCCTTACCGTTGAACCATTGTGTGTGTATATGGGCTCCCCTGGTGGCTGAAACGATAAAGAATCTGCCTGCAATGAAGGAGCCATGGGAGATGTAGGTTCAATCCCTGAGTTGGGAAGATGCCCTGGAAGAGGGATAGCAAACCCACTCCAGTGTTCTTGCCTGGAGCATCCCATGGACAGAGGAACCTGTTGGGCTACAGTCCATGGGGTCGCAAAGAGTCGGACACGACTGAAGCAACTTTATAGCTTATATGTGTGTGTGTGTGTGTGTGTGTGTGTGTATGTATATATGAGTTTTCAAAAATCAAAGTTAAAATGCTTTGATTTGTCGGGGTCACAACACTTTTTGTATCTGGGAGTTTAAATATAGCTGTGTCCATGGGATGCTCCAGGCAAGAACACTGGAGTGGGTTGACATACCCTTCTTTCGGGGGATCTTCCTGACCCAGGGCTGGAACCTGGGTCTCCTGAGTTGCAGGCAGATTCTTTACCGTCTGAGCCACCAGTGAAGCCCATCATATATGGAGGTGAATTTTCAAAAAGCCAAGTGAAAATGCTCACAGAGGGCATAGCTGTTTTTGTGTCCAACGCTTCATGGGTACAGATGTTTACACTCTAAATATAGCTCTTCCGAAGGCATGGCCACAGGTGGAAATGGGTATTTATTTTCGATATCCAGGCAGTGAGCTCCCGAGAGGGGACGCACAGCTGCTTCCGGGCCGGGGGGACCCCGTGTTGACATCTTCCCGATGCCTGGTGCTGACGCGGGGGTCTGTCTGGGTGGGCTTTGGGAGCGCATCTGTTCAGCAACCTCACAGCTCTGCGTTTGCCTTGTGGGGTGTCCCGTTTCTGGATTCGGACTGAGGAGCGAGACGGGTGTCTTCTCAGTTCCTCGAGGTGTCACGGCACTGATGTGCGCTAATGACCGAATTAGTCATGCCCTCTGGCAGACAGGCCTGCACCATCCTTTAAATCTTGACTTTTTCCCTTCAAATTTTACTTTTTATTGGAACATAATTCCCTAAAATTCACCCTAGTGTGCAATTCAGTATTTTTTTTTAGCACATTCACAATGTACTGTAGTCATCACCACTATCAAATTTCCGGAGATTTTTGTCATCTGCAGAAAGAAAAGTCTGTACCGGTTAAACACTCATACTCCAAACCCCTCCCGAATCCTCTTCACTGCTAGGCAACCACAATGTCCCTCCTGTCTCTACTGGCCTCTTTTGCACCTGTCATCTGAACAGAATCACACGCTGGGTGTCCTTCTGTGTCTGCTTGTGTCGCTGAGCAGCGTGTCTTCAGGGTGCATCCACCTGCAGCCTGTGTCAGAGCTTCACTCCTTTTCCTGGCTGCGTAATATTCCACTGCGTGCATGGACCCCATGCTGTCTATCTATCCACCCACCCATCCATCCACCCACTGATCCATCCATCCATCCATCCACCTACCCACTGATCCATCCATCATCTATCCATCCATCCATCCACCCACCCACTGATCCATCCATCCATCCACCCACCCACTGATCCACCCACTGATCCATCCATCCATCCACCTACCCACTGATCCATCCATCATCCATCCATCCATCCTCCATCCATCCATCTATCTATCCACCCACTGATCCATCCATCCACCCACTGATCCATCCATCATCCATCCATCCATCCATCCACCCACCCATCAGTCTATCCATCCACCCACGGATCCATCCATCCATCTATCCACCCACTGATCCTTCCATCCATCCACCTACCCACTGATTCATCTATCATCCATCCATCCATCATCCATCCATCCGTCCATCCACCCACCCACTGATCCATCCATCCATCCACCCACCCACTGATCCATCCATCCATCCACCCACTGATCCATCCATCATCCATCCATCCGTCCATCCACCCACCCACTGATCCATCCATCTATCCACCCACCCATCAGTCTATCCATCCACCCACTGATCCATCCATCCATCATCCATCCACCCTCTCATCATCCATCCAATGACATTTCTGCTGTTTCCACTTTTTGGCTATTTTGAAAATACTTCCACATACCAGTTATTGCATGGATATATCATTTCTGCTATTTTTCTTCTGAGTTCCCTAGAATTTGTTACAATATAGCTTCAATTTTATGGGCTTTTTTGTTTTTCTTTCTTTGGCCGAGAGGCATGTGTGATCTCAGCTCCCACATCAGGGAGCAAGCCCGCACCCCCTGCATTGGAAGGTAGATCTTAGCCACTGAACCACCAGGGAAGCCCCGGCAACTGCTGTTTCTAGGCCCGATGCTATGGCGCCCTTAATGGAGTACAGTCTCATGGAAACATAAGCTACAGAAGCCCTGGGAAGCCACAGAATTCAAGTGCCTCCCTTTATCACGATATTCGCTTTATTTTTGGAACTGAACTGGAGGTATTTCGGAGGTTTCCCTATACTAACGATGGTGGAAAAATACACCCCCCCACTGCGTCTTACCCTTCTAGTGAACCATCTGTTTCAATATTCCTATGTTTTCTTCCAGGCTTTGAGCATAATTTTTACATAGTTATAATAATACTTCATGCAATTTTGGACTTTTCCCACCCAGCACACATGCGTGAGGTCGGGCGCGTTAATTTATATGAAGAAATACGACGGCCACATGCAGCCAGCGCTGGGTGCCAGCCAACACCAACATTCATTCTTTCACAGGGAACATCTACTAGGCAAAAAAAAAAAAAGTCAATTAAAAAAAAATCACTTAATGTGAGTGGAAAATTGAGTTAAGTTGCATGATACCACCCAGGCTGAAATCCTCAAAGAAATCGACCCTCAATATTCATTGGAAGGACTGATGCTCTTTCAAGCTGAAGCTCCAGTACTCTGGCCACCTGATGCAAAGAGCTGACCCATTGGAAAAGACCCTGATGCTGGGAAAAATTGAAGGCGGGAGGAGAAGGGGAGGACAGAAGGTGAGATGGCTGGATGGCATCACCGGCTTGATGGACATGAGTTTGAGCAAGGTCTGGTAGGCGGTGAAGGACAGGGAGGCCTGGTGTGAGCTCACACCGCGGGGTCACAGAGTCAGACACGACCGAGCGACTTAGTACACACAGCACGTGGCTGTGCCTAGTTTGCGTCATTTTACAGGCTTTGGATGGGATCTGGCTTTTCCACATTAGCAAGTCCATCTTGACACATTTGTTCCAGGTTGAAGACACATAGATGTTTTCAGGTTTCCAGAATGATGTATTTCGTTTTCAACGGCCACTGAGGTGGTCATCACGCAGGAGGGGAAAAGGAGGCGTTTATGCAGAAGTCGAAAGTTATGCTTATGTGTTTACTTTTTTAAAGTATTTCCCTATTTGAATGGTTCCTATCACACAGGCCAGTGACAAAATGCTGGGCTGTTAACTCTTGTCACGATTGAACAAAACGCTGCCGTTCTTTCCCTCTGGCTTTTATTTCCATCAACCGTCCCTGGCCATTTTCAGGGGATGCTTTGCTGACGGACGCTGTGGTGCAAATAGGTCGAAACTGATGGTGGATTCCGGGACTGGCTGTTTTGTTCTCCAGGGGGAGTGCTTGAAAGTGAGTGTTAGTTGCTCAGTCGCATCTGACTGCTAGCAACCCCTTGGACTGTAGCCCGCCAGGCCCCTCTGTCCCTGGGATTCTCCAGGCAGGAATCCCGGAGTGGGTTGCCATGCCGTCCTCCAGGGGATCTTCCCCACCCAGGGGTGAAACCGAGGTCTCCTGCGTTGCAGACAGATTGCTAACCACTGACCCACCGGGGAAGCCCCGAGCAGCAGTGATTCTGTGTTGAAATAAACAGGAGTGTGAGATTCTGCCATGTTGAGCATTATGGGGTGGTATTTAAGGACAGACACTGTGGTTTAAAAAGAACCCCTGGACTGTCTGTCCAAGGCTCCTCTGAGCATCTTTGTCCTTCCGAGGAAGACACAGCAAAATTGCATCTGGATGTTCGCATGCTGAGCACCAGGAACCTGCCTCCTGCGTCTTCCACGGGTCCGTTTATCAGTGTTGTGGAGCGAGCGCTCTGGGTCAGTGATGGCGGGCACACAGCGCCTGGCCTCCAGGTGGACACGGACACGGAAGTGCCTGGACTTACAGGTGGGGACGTCTGGGGCTCAAAGACAGCCTGAGCGAATGTGGTGATGCCCAAACGCTGACATGGTCCGGGGTCCACATGAGAGGACGCTCCACGGGATGGAAGGGTCGGTGCTGGGGTGTGAGTAAGAGGGACTGCTGAAGCCGCTGACTTACAAATGTGCACATGGTGAGAGCTGTGAGTCATTTTATTTGGGGCAGAGTGAGGACTGCAGCCCAGGAGACAGCAGCTCAGACGGCTCTGAGAGGCTGCTCCAAAGAGTCCTCCAAAGAGGGCAGGTCAGTGTGCGTGGGATTTTGGTGACGGCGGAATGCATGCAAGCACGCACGTATTTTTGCAGCAGCTTTCTATTAGTTGTGAGGAAACCGTCAAAACCGTGAAGGATTTCAGTGCTTGTCAGGGACAGAGGAGCCTGGTGGGCTGCCGTCTATGGGGTCACACAGAGTAGGGCACGACTGAAGCGACTTAGTAGCAGCAGCAGCAGCAGCAGCAGCTAGACACGAGGCTTCCCAGGTGGCGCTAGTGGTAAAGAACCCACCTACCAGTGCACATAGACGTGAGAGAACCGGGTTCGATCCCTGGGTCGGGAAGATCCCCTGGAGGACGGCATGGCAACCGCAGTATTCTTGCCTGGAGAATCCCAGGGACAGAGGAGCCTGGCAGGCTGCAGTCCACGGGGTCACACAGAGTTCAATGTGACCAAAGCGATTTAGCATGCACGCACGCACTAGACTTGAAGAGATACAAGAATTGGGCTCATGTACTTGCCTCCTGAAGAAATCTAAGTCTCTGAAGACCTGTCCTGCCAGTTCTTCCCAGAGCACAGGAAGTCTGATGGCTGCTGTCCACCCTAGCCCCTTTCGGGGGCGGGGTGTTGAAGGTCAGCATTTTATCTCATCCTGGGTGGCAGGTGCCCGTGGCAATGGGTCGTTGGAACTTTACCCCAAAGAGACTTGTCCTCAAGGGGCCAAGGCACGTGCAGATAAGGGACCTTCCTGGGGCCAGGGGGCCCTCCTCAGACCGACTTGCCCTCCTTGGAGGGAAGAGCATGGAATGTGCAAAACGGAGTCCTGTTTCACTCACCTGGGACGAGCCCCGGGGAAGCGTCTAGAAACCCACTCTGGGTTTGCCCTGAGTTCACGTCCTGGGAGCTTTCCCAGCTGTGAGGAACCTCACTTTTAGCCACGCTTCATGTAACCTAGGGCCAATGGCCAGAACCCATCTGTCGATGCAGGAGATGTAAGAGACGGGGGTTCGATCCCTGGGTTTGGAAGATCCCCGGAGGAGGAAATGACAACCCACTCCATATCCTTGCCTGGAGAATCCCATGGACAGAGGAGCCTGGAGGGCTGCAGTCCATATAGTTGCAAAGAGTCAGACACAAGGGCAGTGAGTTTGCAGGCACGTAGCGTGCAGCATCTTAGTTCTCCTTCCAGGGATTGAACTCACCCCACTGCGCCAGGAGCATGGAGCCTTAACCACAGGACCCCCAGGGAACTCCCCATCTCTGGGTCTTTTGACATTTCGTGCAGGGAAACACACACACACACACACATAGTAGAAGTAATTTCAGAAGAAGGGAAGCCAGGCTGCTGTTGACCACCTCAGGTTCCCGTGCCCACCTTCCCCAGACGCCGGAGGGGACAGGGGACAGGGGTCAGAAATGCAGACGACGGGGTGGGTGTGGGGCCTTGGGAAGCAAGAGCTGATTTCCTGCACTCACTTCAAAGGGGGCTGCTCTCCGCCCCCATTATCTTCCCGAATTCCTTTCCCCCTTCAAGAGTCTCTCTGTCGCCTTTTGATTCCTGCGTGAACTCCCGGCAGCACACCCGGTATTAAAAAACAGAGACACCACAGCCGGGGAAAACACACAGTCTGCCCCCTCCCTCCCGGTTTCAGAGGACAAAAAAAAAAAAAAAATTCATAAGCAGAGCCATGCTTTTCTAATAAAAATTCATTAAATAATGGTTATAAGGGATGAAGCTCGGGCGGAAACAAAAGCAGACGGTGGAGGGGCTCACTTTGAACTGTTTCCTGTAAAGACGAAGCAGACACAGGCTCTGCCTGGAGCTGCCCCCCACCCCCGCTGAGAACCAGCCCCCAGCTCCCCGCCCCCTGGTGTAGGTGGGTGGAGAGGAGGCTTGGCTAGAAGCTGACCAGAAACTGGTTTTCTCTCTCGTTCCCTCCTTTGATGCCCACAGGTGAGACTCAGACAAGTACAGACACCCAATTATGGTTCTCTCTCTTTTTAAAAAGATTTTTTTTTTTTTAATTAGAGGCTGATTACAATGTTGTGTTAGTTTCTGCTGCACAGCAATGTAAATCAAACTTGTGTTTAGGTGCTCAGTCGTGTCCGACTCTTTGCGACCCCATGAATCACAGCACGCCAGGCCTCCCTTTCCATCACCAACTCCGGGAGCTTGCTCAAACTCAGGTCCATCGAGTCGGTGATGCCATCCAACCATCTCATCCTCTGTCGTCCCCTTCTCCTCCCGCCTTCAATCTTTCCCAGCATCAGGGTCTTTTCCAATGAGTCAGTTCTTTGCATGAGGTAGCCAAAGTGTTGGAGTTTCAGCTTCAACATCAGTCCTTCCAATGAATATTCAGGACTGATTTCCTTTAGGATGGACTGGTTGGATCTCCTTGCTGCCCAAGGGACTCTTCGGAGTCTTCTGCAACACCACAGTTGGAAAGCATCAATTTTTCGGCGCTCAGCTTTCTTTATGGTGCAACTCTCACATCCATACATGACTGCTGGAAAAACCATAGCTTTGACTAGACGGACCTTGGTCGGCAAAGTGATGTCTCTGCTTTTTAAATTCGCTGTGTAGGTTGGTCAGAGCTCTTTGATGAGATGGATCCCAAACACGTGGTGAGACCCAGAGGGGCTTGCTGTGGTCTGGCCTCACTGGCCCTGCACGGTGAGGCCTGTGGTTATACCAAAGCCTGTGTGTGTTCCCGGCCACACAGCTCTCCTCAGCTCTGACTCAACAGCAGGGCGAGGCTCGGGGACCCTGGCGAGTTAGCTGCCCTCTGTGGACTGGGGGGCTCAGCTCACAGGCTGAACTGTATCTTCTCCTCTCCTCTCACCGCTCACACACCACAAGCTCCAGGAGGAGCAGGGGTCTCGGAAAATCCATAGAAAATTCCAGGTCCCGGTGCTGGCTCCTTTTCCCTCCCCTCCCTTGATTGCCAAGTTCGAGTGGCTGACTCAAGTCGACGACTCTTGGCGAAATGGATCCTGTTAACGGCATCTTCAAGAGGACCCATCCGTCCCGAGGATTCTTTCTCGGAACTGAGGTCCAAGTTCAAGAAGGATAATGGAGGACCGTCATTCATCCGGGGACGGGGGTGAGCATTAGAGTGTGTGCGTGCTTAGTCGCTCAGTCGCGTCCGACTCGTCTGTGACCCCGTGGACTGCAGCCCACCAGGCTCTTCTGTCCATGGGATTCTCCAGGACACTGGAGTGAGTTGCCATTTCCTCCTCCAGGGGATCTTCCCGACTCAGGGATCGAACCCGGGTCTCCTGCGTTGCAGGCGGATTCTTTACCCTCTGAGCCACCAGGCAGGGGAAACATGAGTGACCACTTGGTCAAGTTCACACGGGCGGACAGCTGGCTCGTCCCCCAGGGCAGTGAACCCAGGAGTCTTACTGGACCCCTGGACCTTGGTCTTGACTTCCATTCCTACGTAGTGGTCCTTTTCTTTTTAAATTTGTGTAGGTGTGTAGTTGCTTCACAATGTCGCCTTAGTTTCTGCAAATGTTTATACAAATGTTCCCTTTGTATACAGCAAAGGGAATCACATACACGTGTATCCACTCTTCATACACGCACACGTCTATCCACTCTTCATACACGCACACGTCTATGCACTGTTCATACACGCACACGTCTATGCACTGTTCATACACGCACACGTGTGTCCACTCTTCAAAAGACTCTTCTCCCGTGTAGGTCACTACAGAGTATTGAGTAGAGTTGTCTGTGCTACGCGGCGGGTTTACAGTTTAGCTGTACACTGATGTGTTTTATACGTACTATCAGGGAGAGAGTGAAGGACACGGAAGCCTGGCGTGCTGCAGTCCGTGGGGCCACAAAGAGTCAGACTTGACTTAGCAACGGAACAACAGCACAGCAAAGGAATAATGTGGGCTGCCCTGGTGGCCCAGCGGGCAAGAATCATCCTGCCAGTGCAAGCAACGCAGGCTCTATCTCCCAGGGTCGGGAAGATCCCCTGCAGGAGGGCATGGCAACCCACTCCAGTGTTCTTACCCTAGGAAATCCCAGGGACAGACGAGCCTGGCGGGCTATTGTCCACGGGGTCGCAAAGAGTCAGAGACGACTGAGCAATGAACAAGGACCATTATCTACTTGGAACACCAAGTAGATCATGAGCTTGGGACCGTCCCGGCCCACCCCTGGGGAGCTGGCCTCAGCCCCCATCTGGGAAGGGGGGAGGAGACTGGCATTGCTCCTGAGAAGAACTGGAGTGGTGTTAGCAGCTGGTCCTAAGCTAACTGAGGCCAAGTCTTGGGAAGACTTGATGGGATGGCTCTGGACGCCAAGGGTGGATGAAGTTGGTGCTGGGCTTGATGTCCCTGACAGACTTTGCTGGTGGATCTAGTGGTGAAGAACCTGCCTGCCACTGCAGGAGACCAGAGTTCGACCCCTGGGTCGGGAAGATCCCCTGGAGGAGGAGGGCATGGCAACCCACTCCAGTATCCTTGCCTGGAGAATCCCATGGACAGAGGAGCCTGGCAGGCTACAGTCTGTGGGGTCACACAGAGTTGGACAGGACTGAAGCGACTTAGCATGCACGATGGGGTCCCCAGGAAGGGCTGGACTGTGGGGGACACTCCAGGTAGGCACAGGGGGGGGGTCCATGCTGGTGTCCTGATGAGACCAAGGTCACCCATGAAAGAACATAAGTGGAGTGAGGTAGCCCAAGATTGGGATGCTGACACGGGGGCAACCTCCAGCCCCAGGGAGAGCAGAAATCCCGACAAGGGCTGGAATTCCTCCCGGCGCTTGTTCCTGCACCGAGGGGCCCTGGGAATCACATGCATGTCTGGAGCCAAACCCTGCACCTCCGCTCACCACCATACGTGGGTCTCCTCCAAGAGAAACCCACGCCATTTCTAGGGCATCGGGGGGATCGTTCATGAGGGGACTCTCCGAGACTATCGCATTCATGCCCGCTGGCCAGGGGGAACGGGCTGAAATCGAGGAGCCAGGGCTGAGTCCCGTTTGCAGAGCTGGAAGGCCAGTGCATCAGCCAGCAGAGCCGTCGACCGAGCATCCGCCCCCAGGACGCGCCGTCAAACGTGATGAACGCCAGCGCTCTAAGCAGCTGTTTCTCCCCTGTCCTCTGGTGGAAGATTGGGAAGACGCTGGGGCGCTGGGGGGCTCCGTGCTGCTGTCAGTCTGAGTCAGAACAGAGGGGCTCCCCGCGTGCGTCTTTGCTCGGCGATTACCACGTCACAGGCACGTCACTGTCTCCAGTCAGGGTCTCCTGCTTCCTGCTTCAAGCACACACGCGTGTATGTTCGGATGTATGGGGTGTGTGTGTGTGTGTGTGTGAGTGTGTGTGCTCAGGTGTCTAGATTCAGCATCCCTGCAGCACTAAGCTGGTCACACCTGGTGAGGTGGGGAGTCACCAGCTGTGCCTGGAAGCCCCTCCTGAGACCCACACCTTGACCCACTGAGACGGGTTCAGCGGTGAATAGAGGTTCTCCTTGGGGAAGTCAAAGTGTCAGTTGCTCAGTCGTGTCCGACTCTTTGCAACCCTACGGACTGCGGTCCGCCAGGTTCCTCTGTCCATGGGATTCTCCAGGGAAGAATACTGGAGTGGGTCCCATTCCCTTCTCCGGGGGATCTTCCCGACCCAGGGATCGAACTCAAGTCTCCTGCATTGCAGGCGGATTCTTTTGTGAGGCGCTTCCAAAACTGGCTGACTTGGGGTGTGTCTGTCGGGGACACTGTTCCTGAGCTTTCAAAGTGTCCTGATGGAGATTTGAGGGGGAACAGTACAAACCTCCAGTGGTCACGTGCAGATGTGAGAGTTGGTCTGTAAAGAAGGCTGAGCGCTGAAGGAGTGATGCTGCTGGAGAAGACTGCTTGAGAGTCCCTTGGACTGCAAGGAGATCCAACCAGTCCATCCTAAAGGAAATCAGTCTGGAATATTCACTGGACAACTCCATGTGGAATTCAGAGCAGGTAGAATTGTTCAAAGCCAGCGTCGGTCCAGGATCTTGGCAGGGGTTGGAGCAAAAGGCAAAGGCCTTCCTGCTACCCTTGTGTGAAGCCCAGTCTCTACGGAGCTTTCTGGCAAAACCCACACGCAACTCACGATGTCCTCAGAGAAGGGGCACTGGGCCTGGGGATCAACCCTCCAGTGTTTCCACAGCCCCGACCCCGCCCTGCCCCAGCTCAGAACCCGCATGGGGGGCGTGACTCTTGGTATTACCAGTCACCACGCAGACTCACTAAGATCTCACCAGACCTGGACATCAGGAGACCCTCGGACTTTTTTTTTTTAGGTTGTAAATTTTTTTCCTAGTCTGGTTCTGTTTCAGCCTCGATTTGATTAATTACCAAGGTGTTTGGGAAAGCGGGGGACTCGGGGCAGCGGGCAATTGATTTACAAAGTGTGTACACGTGATTTCCTTCAAGGATTGTAAATTCACACCAAGGAGTAGTTGCAACAAGAGCCCCGGGTCCTTCAGGCTTTGAGGTGGATTCTGAGCAAAGCCCTGGCGTTTGGGGCTTTGTATCACTGTATCTCCCTGGTCGCTGAAGCCCGGGTAGGCAAGGGCGCGAGCTATGGGCCTGGAAGCAGACTCAAGGAGCCGTGGGAACTACAGACAGGTTTATTTTTTGTGTTTTTTTCCTCTCCTGGTTATCGCAGCAGCCACAGAAGCAGACACAGCACAACCTAAGACAGCACAGCCTCCCTGCTGCCCGGCGCAGCGTCCACGAGTCTCGTTTCCTGGCTGGTGCAGTGTCTGTAGCAGCAGAGCAGCAGTGTTCCCTCGTCTCGTGGCCGACCCAGCGGACCCAGCGGGGACGCTGCAGTCACACATCTCGCTTTCTTTCAGCGGGGCTCACACGGGCGTCCAACACAGAGGAGGCCATCTCCAAGCAAGGCCGTCCTGAGGCCAGTGTGCACTGCTGAGCGATCTCAGCTGTTACGTAGCTGCTGTTTACAGACCATGCGGCAGGGAGCCTGACCTGCCTTCCTGGCTCACTGGCCCCCTCCGCGCACTCCACCCCATCAGGGTCTCGGGCCTCGCGTTGTGGGCGCACCCCCTCTTCTCTGATGCTCCCTTGGCGGGGAACGCTGACCCTTGGACTGACATCTCCCAACAGCAGTGCATGCTACAGCAAACAGTGGCAGCTCCAACGCGTGGCCAAGCCCGTGCCAGGCATCGGTTGGAAGTCACATGGCCCCCTTTCCTGATGGGGCTGCAAGAACCACCCACCACACCTGGGGTGCCCTTATCTTCCAGGGCAACGTCCAGTTCACCGTCTGTCCTTGTGAGGTTGCAGGGAACCCTCCACAGGGGTGACTCCACCCTTGTGGGGTTTCTTACCAAGGACCCACAAAACCCTCACGGGCACCCGGCCCGCCCTTTCAAGGAGGGGATTTTTTGCAGTGTTCGTAGTTCAGCCACGTGATTCCATTTTTCTCTATCTGAGGGCACAGTCTTCACAGTACACAGTCCTGAATCTATATCACAGGACACGGTCTTCACAGTAAAATCTCCACCACAGGACACAGTCTTCACAGTAAAATCCACATCACAGGACACAGCCTTTGCAGTACACTGTCCTAAGTCTGCATCACAGGGCACAGTCTTTACAGTAAAATCCACATCACAGGACACAGTCTCACAGGACACGGCCCTAAATCTCCGTCACAGGACACAGACCTTACAGGACCCTCAGCACAAATCAGCTCACGTTTCCCTCCGCGTATCCCTGGTGGACGCCCTGCGGGGTCTTCACCACCCCCCCCCGGCCCCAGACTGGCATGTCACATGCCTTCCCTGTGTTCCCCTCCAGAAGGACCCGCGAAGCCCCTCAACTGGCGTCGGGCCCACCCCCGTGTCCCAGAGTTGCAAAAGCCAAGCTGTCAAGGGCTCTCCTAGCGTTTGCTGAAACTGCTTGCCCAAGTCACCCCTTTCCGCCTGAGTCCAGACGTCATGACGTCAGTCACGCTGGGGGCCCCTTGAGGATCCCCCCCACCGCCCGCTTGGCCATCGCCTGCTCACGCTTCACTTTCTACTGGACAACATCCTCTCTGCTGAGCGGGGGCCCGCTCATAACCTTGCTCGTCACCGCCTCTTACCGCCTTGCCGTCAGAGGTGCTGGGCTCTCCAGGGCCACAGGGTTCTTGCTGTAAGGCCAGTACATGTGGCTCTGGTTTTTCCAAGCATCTCTGCACCTGGTGCTTCAGCCTGGCATCACGGAGCGTGCTGTCCATCCTCGCCTTCATGCCAGTCGGAAAATCCACCCCGCGGGGCCGGCGGCGCTCCGTGCTGCCGTGTTTGGCAAACGGGAACTCACCGCCTGTAAAGCCTTTTCCATGCTGTCCAGGGAACTGTCCACCACATCCCAGTCTCCCACCGAGAGAACCTTGGCCGCTGGGTACCACGCGCTCTGTGCTGGCCGCTGGCTTCCTCCATCCAGGGGAGCCTCGGTCTCCCCTGTGTGCTGGGTATCCTGCTCACAACGCCAGCTGTACCGCTGTATCTCCCCGTTTGCTGAACCCAGGGTAGGCAAGGTGCAGGCTCAGAGCCTGGAAGCAAGCTCGAGGAGCTGCAGGAACTACAGACACATTTCTTCTCTCCTGGCTGGCACAGCATCCGTAGCAGCAGACAGGCGATAGGCTCTCCTGTCACGGCTGACCCAGCAGATGCAGCCGGGCCCCAGCACCAATGCCCTCCTTGCTCCTGGTGGAGCTCACAGGCGTGCCACACAGAGCACTCCGTGACCGAGTGAGGACCTCGAGACACCCGTGCGCAGTGCTATACACGATCTCAGCTGTTGAGTTCAGTTCAGTTCAGTCGCTCAGTCGTGTCCAACTCTCTGCAACCCCATGGACTGCAGCACACCAGGCTTCCCTGTCCATCACCAACTCCCGAAGCTTACCCAAACTCATGCCCATCGAGTCGGTGATGCCATCCAACCATCTCATCCTCTGTCCCCCCTTCTCCTCTTGTCTTCAATCTTTCCCAGCATCAGGGTCTTTTCAAATGAGTCAGCTCTTCACATCAGGGGGCCAAAGAATTGGAGTTTCAGCTTCAACCTCAGTCCTTCCAATGAACACCCAGGACTGATCTCCTTTAGGATGCACTGGTTGGATCTCCTTGCAGTCCAAGGGACTCTCAAGAGTCTCCCCCAACACCACAGTTCAAAAGCATCGATTCTTCAGCGCTCAGCCCTCTTTACAGTCCAGCTCTCAGCTGTTACGTAGTCACTATTTACAAAACGTGGGCCCAGGGAGCCTGACCGTGCCATCTTGGCTAATTTGCCCTCTCCGCGCAGGCTTGATGACCCGTCTTCAACTCGGGGGGTGTGGGTGCGTGTTGGGCTCACATTTCTTTCTTTCTTTTTTTTTTTTTTATCCTGTTCTTTGACACTGCGGCCTCTCGGTTCAGGTTGGGAGCAGGGATAAAAATCAGCTCCATTGTGGAGATTTGGTGATAAACCGGTTCAAATGAGGTTAAAACTGGGAAGTCTTCCCTCTCAACTCACCTCCAGGCAGTGCTGTGTCCGGCTTCTCTGGGTCTCTCCTAACGTGTTCCTTTAGGCCAGGGGTCCCCAACCCTGGGGCTTCCAGGTGGTACTGGTCATAAAGAACCTACCTGCCAGTGCAGGAGATGTAGAGACAGTTTCCATCCCTCAGTCAGGAAGATCTCCTGGAGGAGGGCATGGCAATCCACTCCAGTGTTCTCGCCTGGAGAATCCCATGGACACAGGAGCCTGGGGGGCTACAGTCCATGGGGTTGGACGGGATTTAGCACGCATGCACACATGCCCTTGACTTTGTGATCTAAGGAAGCATTTTGTACCCAGAGCGTGCCATGACTTTGCATGTGAAGCTGGGTGTACACAAAGAATTGGAGGCTGTCCCCAAAGTCAGAGCTCATTAGGAGTGATGTGTAAGGGTCAGTCGACTCCTTCCTGGGTTCCTGGCCCCCACCCCAGGAGCACTGAGGGGACAAAATGTTAGAGCAACAGAGAGGTCTCAGCAATGCCCCCGGGGGATGAATGCAGAAATGCCAGGTGCAAACGAACAGGCCCTCTGCCCAAGGTGTGAGCTCGGCCAGTGCACAGGACTCAGAGCCCACCCAGAGCACGTGAGCGGAGAGCTCCTCAGTCAGGGCTTCCGGAAGACTGTCAGGCAGCTTCCCGGCCTCGCGGTTCGTGGGGGAGTGCTGGGTGCATCAGACACAGGCAAGGACCTTGCTCGCATTGATTAAAAACGACTGGTAATAATGGCGAGAGGGTGCTCACGGCCCCGGACCATGTGTCTCTGATTTCCAGGGGGTCAAGATCTCATTAATCTTCCCCGTGTACTTACAGCTCCGTGCCAGCTTACCTTTAAAAGGACACAGTCTGATGAAGGCTGGAGGTAAGTTCCCTCCACTGTGGGGCAAGCTCTCTCTCTCTCTCTCTCTCTCGCCCTGAGACATTCGACCGGTGGGGGTGGCGTGCCACGAGTGTCCCTTGGTGAAGATAAAGTGGGATTCAGTATTTACTGACATTTTGCAAACAGAGTCAGCCTGATACACATGATGCATTTTTTCTTTTCAAAGCACTGTCTTTGTGATCTGATTATTTAGCCATTTTTGCAGAAGGTTGTCCTGCCAAAATCCAGGACGAGGATTTTTTTTGCTGAGCACAAGATTATGCTGTGTTTTGCTGTGCTTTCTGTGTTGGGTTTTGTCCTGTGGCCGAGCTCTTGGTGGTGAAACAGGAATGGAAGTGACCACAGCCCCACCTGCATCTGGACTTTAAGACAGGGTCTTCTCTGCATGCTGTTCTCTGCTCACAAGATGGAAAAGCTGGAGACAAACTTCCAGCCACCAAGACCACCGTGGAGAAGTGTTAAGGGCTGGGTGGATGGAGCAGGCAACGTGAGTTCCTCAGTGGCTGTGCGGACCAGACGCCTGTCCCCATGGACGGCTCCCTCGGAGCTGTGGAGAGAGACAGAGAAAGACGCTTTCGGTCGTTCCTGCATCCGCGTAGGACACAAACAAGGACTCCAAGCCCTATTCTTGTGTTTGAAGTGACCGCAGGCTGGCTGTTCCTGCAACTCACACTGTCGAAGTGAAAATCGCTCAGTTGTGTCTGGCTCTCTGCAGCCCCCTGGACTGTAGCCCACCAGGCTCCTCTGTCCATGAGATTCTCCGGGCAAGAATGCTGGAGTGGGTTGCCATTTCCTTCTCCAGGGGATCTTCCTAACCCAGGGAACGAACCTTGGTCACCTACATCAGAGGCAGAATCTTTATCGTCTGAGCCACCAGGAAAGACCCCAAGGACAGAATTAATTTCAGCCAAACAGTTGCAGGTTTTGAGGGCAAGGGTGGATATCTAAGTCTGCTTTTATATCTCTTTTGTCTCAAAGGATCTGCTCATTTTATCGGAAAATCACTGCTAATTTTATTTTCTGTTTTGTATAATCCTTTATTTTAAAAAAGGCTTTTTGCCACTCAGAGGTTGGGCACAGTACAGGGCTATATTTGTCTTCAACGTAACTAGCTTCCTGCCGCAACTCTGCCTGCTGAAGGCGTGCTAAAGTGGGGAGGTCACCATCCTGGCGGTCATGAGTGTGCCCCTCGGAGACACCCTACAGAGACCAGGAAGTCAGCCTGGCATTTGCAGCCTGAGTGTCTCACCCCCGGGCATCGCTGCTAACCTGAGATTACAGTAAGACAGCCCACTTCAGCTTCAAGCCCCCTCCCCCAAGTTCCAGGACCCCGGGAGACGGTGATGGGTGAATCACTCTTCCCAGACACGACGACGCGCGGGCCGTCTGCACAGAAAAGAAACCGTCTCACTCTCATATGCCACGTGTGTGTCGCCTTAAGTCCATATTTGGAAGCCCCGATTCTCCATGGGATGGTGTTAGGAGGCGGTTCTTTGGGAGATGTCTAGGGATAGTTGAGGTCACGAGGGCGGGGTCCCCATGATGAGATTAGTGTCCTTGTAAGAAAGACCTTGTAAGAAGATCCAACCAGTCCATCATAAAGGAAATCAGTCCTGGGGGTTCATTGGAGGGACTGATGTTGAAGCTGAAACTGCAATCCTTTGGCCACCTGATGCGAAGAGCTGACTCACTTGAAAAGACCCTGATGCTGGGAAAGATTGAAGGCGGGAGGAGAAGGGGATGACAGAGGATGAGATGGTTGGATGGCATCACCGACTCGATGGACAGGAGTTTGACCAAACTCCCAGAGATGGTGAAGGACAGGGAAGCCTGGTGTGTTGCAGTCCATAGGGTCACAGAGTCGGACACGACTGAGCGACCGAACAACAAGTGAATAATGGCTCTGTCTCCTCTCTTCTTTTTGTGTGTGCGTGCTGAGAGCTGAGTTCTCAGCCCAGGACATCTCGGAGAAGATGTACAGAAACTTAAAAAGAAAGTATCCCCACCCCCCCACCCCCTGCTGTTTTCTCCAGCGACCTGACAGCCCCTTTGAAAGGTCCCGTCCAAACTGAGGCTTCCCTTTCCTCCTCCACCACCCTCTCACACCAGGCACACACCTTCCTTGATTCTTGAGATGCAACTCCCGTCCGACCCAAGACGCTGGCCATCAGCCTTCATTTGTAGCAGATCTTCCGCTTTGATGGTGCGCGTCAGGGGTTGGGTTGGGGGGGGTCCCAGTTGTGCTCTCGGGGGTCACCATTGCAGCTGGGAAGTTGGAGAAGGCAATGGCACCCCACTCCAGTACTCTTGCCTGGAAAATCCCATGGACGGAGGAACCTGGTAGGCTGCAGTCCATGGGGTCGCTGAGTCGGACACGACTGAGCGACTTCACCTCACTTCCTCTTTGACTAGTGCTGTTCAACAGAAGCCTGGAGAGTCCACAGAACGCGTGTTTCAGATCGAACGGCAACCGTAGCGTTTTGTTTCCCTCATCAATAATGAATTCCCCTAGATTCCGAGGAACGGAGGTCTTAAAGGAGCCGGCGACGCAGTCGCGGGCCGAGCACACGTGCTGGTCGTCGCGGCCTGCGTGAAGGTGCCCGGGGCGGAGGGGCTGCCCCGGGGCAGAGGGGCTGACCCCGGGCGCAGGATGCAGGGGAGAGGGAAGGGGGGCGGGCGCCTGTGTGTGGAGGGGAGCGCGCTGGCTTGTCTCCCGCTAATGGCAACAGAAATGGCATTTATGGCCCTAATTTACAGAGCACTCCTAGGAGTGGAGTCGGGCTAAATCATCTCGATATCAAGATTTATGTCTCGTGGGGCAAGGACTAATTTCCATAAGGCATTTACAAAATCCATCTTGTCCTCGGAGGCCGTGATAAGTTGGCACCCCAGCGGCCCCTGACCCAGCGGCAGCCCCTCCCCACACTGGGTGACTTTCCTTTCCCTGAGTTCTTTCTTCTCCCCTTCCTTCCTTCCTTTCTCTTGCTGTCTCTCCCCTGCCTCCCTCCTGTCTCTCCACATGTATCTGTGTGTGTCTATTCTATAGTCTGTATCTCCATCCATCCATTATGTGCTGGCTAAATGGCTTCCGTCCTGTCCGACTCTGCGACTCTGTGGACTCTAGCCCTGCCAGGCTCCTCTGTCCATGGGATTCTCCAGGCAAGAAGTCTGGAGTGGGTTGCCATGCCCTCCTCCAGGGGATCTAGGAATCGAACCGGCGTCTCTTATGTCTCCTGCTGTGTCAGGCGGGTTCTTGACCACTAGCCCTACCTGGGATGCCCTCCATCAAATATACCTACCATCTACCTAGCTGTCCACACAGTTATTCTCTGCCTCTCCAACTCTGCATTCTGTCATTTACCTATGGATCTACCTATTGGCCTGTTGTCTGTCTAGCTCCCCTCCCCGTCCCTCTCGTCTCTCTCTGTATCTCTCTGTCCACCCATCTGGGCCATATATTCTCTAGTCAGTCTACCATCCAGCTATCGATCCATCCATTTATTCTCTATCTCCTCTTCTTCCCTCCCTGCATTCTCTCTCTGCATCCGTGTCCATCTGTGCTAGTTTGTCTATCTTCCACTATATCTGCCATCTGTCTGTCCATCCACTAATCTCTACCTCCTGTCCTTCCGTCTCTCTATATCTATCTGTGTCCACGTATTCTATAGTCTGTCTATCCTCCACTATATCTGCCATCTGTCTGTCCATCCATTAGTCTCTCTCTCCTCTCCTTCCGTCTCTCTGTTCTCTCTCTCTCTCTATCTTTCTATCTCCATCTCTTCTATAGTCTCTCACCCACTAGATCTACCATCTGTCTGTCCATCCATTACTCTCTCTGTCCCCTCCTTCTCTCCCTCTCTCCCTCTTCCTTCCTCCCCTCTCTCCTGGAAGCGAATTGCAGAAGCCGATGAGCATCCCAGGGCTCACGAGCGGGACATACACACGTGCCCCTTTCTCTGTGGGCTCGTGGGCAGTTGCTTCCTCCGGATCCACGGTCCCTGCAGGACTCCTGGTGAATCTGATGCCCACGTGGAACAGCAGGCACACCCGAGGGAGGGGCAGAGGCTGCCCTGGGCCAGATCCCAACCATCTGACCTCACCAGCCCGAGGGCACCTCAGGAAACGGGAGTGTCCTCACTGACGTTCACAGAGACATCAGAGGGAATAGAAGGGGAGGATGTGTGGGAATAGCACGCGTTTCTGAAACAGGCTGTAACCACCACGCTGAGACCTCGGGTGTGACCGGCCGGGACGCTGCCCCACCTGGAATTGAGTTTCGTCTCGGGGAGGAACACAGTTCTGTCTGTGAGAGCTGGACCATAAAGAAGGCTGAGTGCTGAAGAATTGATGTTTTCAAAGAGTCACGCTGGAGAAGATTCTTGAGAATCCCTGGGACAGCAAGGAGATCAACTCAGTCAATCCTAAAGGAAACCAGTCCTGAATATTCATTGGAAGGACTGATGCTGAAGCTCCAATCCTTTGGCCACCTGATTGGAAGAACTGACTCATTGGAAAAGACTCTGATGCTGGGAGGGATTGGGGGCAGGAGGAGAAGGGGACGACAGAGGATGAGATGGCTGGATGGCATCACAGACTCGATGGACGTGAGTCTGGGTGAACTCCGGGAGTTGGTGATGGACAGGGAGGCCTGGCTTGCTGCTGTCCACGGGGTCACAAAGAGTCAGACACGACTGAGCAACTGAGCAACCACCTGTTGGGTGGAGAACAAGGATCCAGGCAGACGGATGTAGCTGGAGCAGGCAGGAGCTGCAGTATTTCCAGTGGGGTTTTTCTTTGGCCAGCCTCCTCCTCCTCATTCGGTGCCTCTAGTGGTCTCATCCAGCTTCTGTTTCGTAAGGCCTTGGTTTCCGCTCCTTACTGAAGACCAAAGTGGAGTATTTTAAGGACACACCAAGCCGAGGAGCTGTTCTAAATGCCGGGTAAGGAGGAGATTGGGTTGGCAGCACTGAGCTCCGAGTGGTTAAGTATTAATTCCCAGGGAAACTCAAAATGAGAAACAGAGAGATGGTGGTGGAGAGAACACCGCCCAGATTGGAAGCTCGTCTTATGAGAGCCAGCACATAAAGCCTCAGCAGAAACCTCTAACTTCGAATTCTGTAGGGGAATCAGAAATCTCCTACGAACAAAGGACTTGCTTACCTATAGCTCAGGACAACAGGGACGTTGGTGACTTCACACGTGTGCTTTAAAACTATATATGGACTCATGGAAAAATGCACTTCTAAGAAGCTTTCTGGTGGTCCTCAGACTGCTTGTCCTGCAATGAGCAATTATATTAATAATCCAGCCTTACTGAAATTGCACATCTATCTTCCAGTTCCTCTATCTGGCAATTGTAGATGGACTGTGATTCATTCGATGTGATGGTGTATGCGAATCATAGTTATTTATGCCCTGTCTTCCCCCCTACTCTTTTAACGTTCTTTTTTTCCCCTTGGCTAAGGCAAGTGGAAAATCAAAGTAAAACGTCTTCTGCTGTGTCCTTTCTGAGTGGACCCCGAGAACTTGATGAAGTTTGTCATACACCAAAGATTTCTAATCTGACTTCCCACATCAACTTGTTCTCTCCCTAAAAACCCAAATCATGCTGTCAGCGTTCTAGGAAACTTCAGGAAAAGGATTAATCTAAATTGGCTTTGAGTATCGGCGATACGGGCTTGCCACGTGGCGATAGTGGTAAAGAAGCCGCCTGCCAAAGCAGATGTGGGTTCAAGCCCTGGGTTGGGAAGGTCCCCTGGAGGAGGGCATGGCAACCCACTCCAGTGTTCTTGCCTGGAGAATCCCATGGAAAGAGGAGCCTGGTGGGCTACAGTCCACGCAGTCACAAAGATTTGGACATGACTGAGGCGACTGAGATTGCACACATGGAAACTCTCTTCACAGTTCATAGATGGTGTCTTCTCACTCTGTCCTTACCTGGTAGAAAGGTCAAGGTAGCTCCCTGGGGTCTCTCTTATAAGGACACTAATCCCCTTCATGGAGGCTCCACCCACATGACCTCATGACCTCCCAAAGCCCCTACCTGCTAACATCATCACCTTGGAGGCTGAAGTGTCAACATATTAAAAGACGCTTACTCCTTGGAAGGAAAGTTATGACCAACCTAGATAGCATATTCAAAATCAGAGACATTACTTTGCCAACAAAGGTTCGTCTAGTCAAGGCTATGGTTTTTCCTGTGGTCATGTATGGATGTGAGAGTTGGACTGTGAAGAAGGCTGAGCGCCGAAGAATTGATGCTTTTGAACTGTAGTGTTGGAGAAGACTGCAAGGAGATCCAACCAGTCCATTCTGAAGATCAGCTGTGGGATTTCTTTGGAAGGAATGATGCTAAAGCTGAAACTCCAGTACTTTGGCCACCTCATGCGAAGAGTTGACTCATTGGAAAAGACTCTGATGCTGGGAGGGATTGGGGGCAGGAGGAGAAGGGGACGACAGAGGATGAGATGGCTGGATGGCATCACTGACTCGATGGACATGAGTCTGACTGAACTCCAGGAGTTGGTGATGGCAGGGAGGCCTGGCGTGCTGCGATTCATGGGGTTGCAAAGAGTCGGACACGACTGAGCGACTGATCTGATCTGATCTGATCTGATAGATACTCAGTCCATAACAGTGAAGAATGTTTTAAAAATATTCACCTTCATTCCTTGGAACGCACACCATATTTTCTCAATCTAATGATAACATGGGCTGTGAAATAGAGTAGTGACTTGAAAAGAAAGGGCTTTTTTTGTAAAAAACATCCACCATGCATTACATGCCCATTTGTTTTCTAAAAGACATTTTGATTTCAGAAATGTTAAGATACAGAGAGTGCCTGAGAGTTAAGGACCCAGCATGGCGTGCGTGATGTGTGTGTGTGTGTGTGTGTGTGAGTTGTTCAGTTGTGATCCACTCTTTGTGACCCTGTGGACTGTAGCCTGCCAGGCTCTTCTGTCCATGGGATTCTTCAAGCAAGAATACTGGAGTGGGTTGCCATGACCTCCTCCAGGGGATCTTCCCCACCCAGGGATCGAACTCACGTCTCCTGCATTGCAGGCAGATTCTTTGCCATCTGATGTCTAGGTAAAGCCAACTTACATCTGGGACAGTGCCCGCACCCTCATCAGATGTGTCCTTTCTATACAGTTGAATACGTAGGATGCGGTTGCCCTAAATAGTGTGTAATTTATGTTCCTTCTGCAGGCCAGCATAGGGGGAGAGAAGAGTGTGGAGGTGCAGTATTTGGACTGGAATGTCGTTTAATAAGAGGGTATCATCTTGCATGATCTCTTCAGCAAGGGGAGGGCGCGAGGCTGGTGAGTCACCGTGGTGAGTGCGCGCCGACGTCTTTCCCCATCACAGCCCCATTTATTAAATTACGGTGGCGAGTGAAGCTCGCAGGAATAAAGGATCATTTTTTATGCTGTTTACACATTACAGGGTCTCCGGGGACTACTTACGTGGGGTTATAAATGCATCAGGCACGGCACATAACCTTGCGTGATGGCGGTGTTTCTGAGCAGACGGGGATTAATTGATTTCTAATGGAATATGCACAGGGAGCTTCAGCTGGGAGCCACGCAGGGCACACGTCTCTGAGCGGGGGAGACCGTGTTGCACACATCAGGAAATTAAATCAAACACGCCCTTCCTACAAATCATCCCATTCTTTGTTTTTATAGCAAAGACCATGGCCAAGGCCGGCGGTGGGGGTGGGGGGGTGGGGGATTGGGGGATCTTGGGACTCAGCTCTTCTATGGGTTAAAACATGTGTCCTTGTGTTTAAAAACATGCTCAGAAATTTCATTATTTTTCATGCAAAGTTCAAAGCACATTGTCTTCCCAACCACTTGCCCAGTCCGTATCTCTTTGAGAGAGACAAGCTTCATCTAAATTATTTCATCTGACTGAGGACTGTCATTTATAATTTTATTGATACTTCTGTCTCAGGTATTCCTTTGGAAAAAGTATATGGATTCATTACATATTTGAATGTATTGTCTCTAGATTATAAGATAAAGTCAAGCATGTACCTGCTGATACCTTTTAAGTTGACCTGTCTTTATACTTAGAAATGTCTCCTAACAATAGACTTCCCTGGTGGCTCAGATGGCAAAGAATCTGCCCAAAATGCAGGAGACTCGGGTTTGATCCCTAGATCGGTAAGATGGAAAAGAGAATGGTGACCCACTCCAGTAATCTTGTCTGGAGAATTCCATAGACAGAGGAGCCTGGTGGGCTGCAGTCCATGGGGTTGCAAAGAGTCAGATGACTGAGCAGTTAATACTCACTCAGAAATTTCTAGGTAGATATCCAATTGTTGGCCTTCCCTGGTGGCTCAGATGGTAAAGAATCTGCCTGTAGTGCAAAAGACCTGAGTTTGATCTCTCAGTCAGGATGATCCCTTGGAGAAGAAAATGGCAACCCACTCCAGTATTCCGGAGAATCCCATGGACAGAGGAGCCTGGTGGGCTACAGGCCATGGGGTCACACTCAGTGACTAAGACACACGTATCCAATTGTTCTTCTCTCACACCAGTGGGTAATTTTACAGAGTTACAAAATGCTGAAACTCTTCAATAGCTATCACATGGAAAAAGAGAATTCAGGTGATTTATTTTCCTGTCTTGGGGTTTCCTTGTGCTCCAAAGTGGGTGAACGGATGCCCCCAGGTCACAGAGCCAGTGATGTCAACCTGTCCTTCCACCAAGGCTTGCGATGGATACCAGTCTTGCCGAAACACTGACGTATACATTTCTAGCTGTGGTCATCCTGCCCACCTGCAGTGCTGCAGGCGTGCGTGCCTGAGTGCTCAATGGTATCCAACTCCGCGTGGCCCCATGGACTGTAGCCCGCCAGGCTCCTCTGTCCATGGGATCCTCTAGGAAAGAATACTGGAGTGGGCTGCCATGGCCTCCTCCGGGGGATCTTCCCGACCCAGGGATTGAACCGGGGTCTCCTGCATGGGCAGGCGGATTCTTTACTGCTGAGCCAGCGGGGAAGCCCCCAAAGTTATCATTCAGCTGGAGTTAATACTGGAGTGAATTCCAGTTCCCTTGCTGAATTTCCATTTTGAATCTTCTGCTTCTGGGAACGTCATTGAATTCTTTCAATTACCATTAATATGCATACCTGGTGCGACATTTCAGTTTGGGAAATGACCAATATTCCCTGACGTTTCCGTTTCTAGGCACCAGTGAAAGTGATGGCTAAACAGTCTGTAATGATCACTTTATTTGTGGTGAGCTAAAAAAAAAACTTCTGACAGATGGATTATATTTCCCTCGAAATACTCATGGGCTTAAAACTGAAGGAAAACGCATTTAAAAAAAAAATGCACTTTGCCAGGACCAAAATGTTTGAAAAAAATAATGGTTGCTATACATATATATATATATTTTTTTTTTGCCAAATCCCAATGTTACCGGGCCTCAGGGCCAGGTCTGAGTGTTTCTGGCTAACATAATGGACCACATTTTCACATGTCAGTCGTGGGTGTCTGCTCCCTTCTCATAGGGAAATAACCCTCTGAAATACCATTGCTGAAGGCTTTGTCTGGTTTTCCCAGGAGGTGCTAGTGGGAAAGATCCCGCCTGCCAAATGCAGGTGATGTAGAGACAGGTTCGATCCCTGGGTTGGGAAGATCCCCTGGAGAAGGGAATGGCAACCCACTCCAGTATTCTTCTCTGGAGAATTACATAGACAGAGGAGCCTGGTGGGCTGCAGTCCATGGGGTTGCAAAAAGTCGGACATGACTTAGCATGCAAGGCTTTCTGCATTTTAAAATTTGCAATGAGTTTTGCAGGCAGGCAAGAAGAGTCAGGACCACATCCGGGCATCTAGCTGAGATCTCACGCTCGCGTGTCTATGACGTCACCCACATCGAGAGACGTCAGGTGGACGCCATGATGACCTAGGGAACTCACAAGGGGACGAAGATGGGAAAGCACGTTGTTACCCCCTAATGGAGTCGTAATCTGAAAACACGACTGATGAGTCTATAAATGCCTGGCACCATCTTGCTATTTTACGGCAGACTGACTCTCAGATGTGGTAACAGACAAAAAAACCCCAAATGAAAACCTTTCTTACCTGAACCCAGTGAGATGATTTATTGAAATTGACTGTGGATCACATTGGAAAAATCTTACTGATGGTTCTGTGATTTTAAGACGCCTGATAAAATTTGGGACGGGTCTTGTCTCATCACTGTCATATTACATTTTTCTCTTCACGCCACAAACGCTTTCCAAGCAGTTGGCTTCTTTTGGCCAAAGGTACTGGACCACTAAATATTTTGACTGAAATTTAATGTTATTTGGAAGTATGCTAAATTATATCTTTTTCCCCCACATTGGAGGTGCAGGGGGTTGCTAAGACATCACCGTTAGTGGTCTGGAGTATCTTTTCTGCAGTGATTTTTTTTTTTTCTTTTTCTGTCCAGGACCACTTCTTTCTGGGAAGGGATTGGTGTAAGCAGACAACATTATCTTTTATTTTTAAAGATGTTTTTAAAATGTGGACCATTTCTAAAGTGTTTATTGAATTTGCTACAACATGGTTGTTTGTTTAGCTGCTAAGTTGTGTCCGACTCTATGCCACCCCATGGACTGTAGACCACCAGGCTTCTCTGTCCATGGGATCCTCCAGGCTAGAATACTGGGGTGTGTTGCCATGACCCTCTGCCAGGGGGATCTTCCCAACCCAGGGATTGAGCCTGGGTCTCCTGCATTGGCAGGTGGATTCCTTACCATGCAGCCACCTGGGAAGCACCTCTGTCTGGTTCTAAAAAAATTCCATCCCCCTGAAAGGAGACCCTGCCCCAGGAGCAGTCACTCCTCTCGCCTCTTTCCCCCTGGCCCCTGACAACCACCGATCTGCTTTCTGTGTCCATGGATTTGCCTGTTCTGGACGTTTCCTATCAAGGGACTCACACACCGTGTGTCCTCCTGCGTCTGCTTCTCTCACCGAGCATTGTGTGTTCAGGGTCCAGCCACACTGTAGCCTGTGTCAGAGCTTCACTCCTCTTCATGGCTGTGAAGCTTCACTCCTTTTCACGGCTGCATAATATTCCACTGCGTGCGTGGCCCTCATTCACCTGTTGATGAGCATTGGGTTGGGCCTACCTCTGTTATCACCTCTTCTAGCCACTCTAGAGCAAGAAAGGCGGGGGCGGGGGCACCTGGAGAAAATTCAAGGATGCTTATGCTTGACCCCTTGGTGTGAAGTAAGCATTAGTTGCTCAGTCGTGTCTGACTCTTTGCAGCCCTATGGACTACAGCCCACCAGGCTCCTCTGTCCGTGGGATTCTGCAGGCAAGAATACTGGAGTTGGTTGCCATTTCCTCCTCCAGGGGATCTTCTTGACCCAGGGATTGAACACCACCAACATAGAAGGCAGATTCTTTACTGTCTGAGCCACCAGGGAAGCCCATTGGAGGAGGCTGTTTGGCCGTGAAAAACCCAGGGCGACGAAACATCTCAGGCACATTCTGTCCCATCAATTTCCCTTTAGATCTGCAAACATCCATGTGACGTGAGGGCTCACGCTTTCAACTCGGTTCAAGCTGCCCCTTCTCACATCTAACCAGCACAGGGTGGCAGGTTCCACGCGATGCTCGGACAAAGAGACACACCTTCCCGTGGGCAGGCGTCCAGTGCAGACCCGTCACCCCAAACCGCAGGAAATCTGAACGGAGGAAACCTGATGAAGTTTCTGGTTGGGCGGCGGTGGGTGGGGGGTGCGGGTCACCAAGACCCATGTTTCAAAACCACAGCCCAGGAGTCGGTCTGACTTATTTTGCAAAACGGAGTTCTGTCTCCTTCTGGCCTCCTAATGAATCAGATGGCGTTCGGGGTGTGTCTGTCTGTGTGGGTCTGTGTGTGTCTGACATGCATTCCGGCCACAAGACCCCGCTTGCGTACTGAAACCCACCTCTTGGGGGACGGAGGAACCCGTGTCTGTGGAGACAGCGGGGACCACCCCGGCTGGGTGAGATACAAAGAAGAAGAAGAAGAAAAAAAAGGTAACACGGGTAACAGTTCGAGTTGATCACCACCATCGCCCCTTGTTTTGAAATGATTATATTTCTGGGGAATTTCAGCCCGTTACATGAAAAGGAAGACGGTGGATCCGGGGAGCTTTGATAGTCAGGTTATGCTAATAACGGGGGCTCATGCAAAATGCATAAGGTGTATCTTGCTAAGGAGACATCGCTGATAATTACTCCGTGTGCCTCATTCCGAGCGGACTCATAAAGACCCCTTCACGTCGTAGCCTAATTACTTATAGACAGTTGAGCGCAAAATTACTTTCATCTGCTGGGCCGTGTTGGTTGGAGAGAGAGAGAGCTGGGAGGCTGGGACGGGCACCTTTCTGCACAGCTGGTCCCCAACAGAGGAATGCAGCCTGTGTTGTGTGGGGCTGATTGCAAAGTGCGTTTTTGGATAATTAGATCTATTAAAGACAGACAGGACACCGGCTCCACGTTGCAAGTGAAAAAAAAAAATAATAATGGCATGTAGACTAAATGACAAAGAGGCCCTCATGGCCTTGACCTGAGTCCCTGCATCACGGATGGGTTTGCAGCCCCAGGCAGGTGACCGAGACGCTGCGTTCCGGGCGAGGCGGGGACCTTTCCTGGAGCCCCCGGCCAGCAGGGACTCCGGCCACCTGCTATGGACGTCCGGTTTGACCCTGTTGGTTGGTTCATTCTGGGAGCGGGCATCTTAGTGACGGGTTTGCCATCTGTCCACGGCTTCCCCTTCAGGTGGCTGAGGCGGTGTCCACACGGGAGGCTCCTACCTGGGGGATTAGGGTCTGCAGGTTCAGACCGTCCTCTCTGGGAGGCGAGGGCAGCAAGGGACATTCCTGGGTGTTTCCTGGTTCATTGAATCAAATCCTCATGGCCAGTGGGCAGTCATGCCCAATACACAGCTGAGGCAAGGGGGTGAAGCCGGAGTAATACAGACACACCGACTGTGGTGTGGAGAAGTCTACAAGCCCCCTTGGTGTTGTGACTTTCCAGGGGTGCAGGGCACGTGGCTCTGGGAGGGGGTGACCACACCTTAAGGCTGTTGCTGTTGTTCAGTTGCGCGGTCATGTCCGTCTCTCTGTGACCCCATGGACTGCAGCACGCCAGGCCTCCCTGTCCTTCACCGTCTCCCGGAGCTTGCTCAAACTCATGTGCATTGAGTTTGTGATGCCATCCAACCATCTCATCCTCTGTTGTCCCGTTATCCTCCCAGCATCAATCTTTCCCAGCATCAAGGTCTTTTGCAATGAGTGAACTCTTCACGTCAGGTGGCCAAAGGATTGGAGCGTCAGCTTCAGCAACTGTCCTTCCAGTGAGTATTCAGGACTGATTTCCTTTAGGATGGACTGGTTGGATCTCAAGGGACTCTCAAAGAGTTTTCTCCAACATCACAGTTTAAAAGCATCAAATCTTTGGTGCTCAGGATTCTTTATGGTCCAAGTCTCACATCCGTCCATGACTACTGGAAAAATAGCTTTGAGGTTAAGATCCTTTCGTCTGAATTCTGGGGTGGGTGGTGTCCTCACAGCCTGGCGTGCGCGTCTGTCCTTCGGGACCTTGGGGAGGGTCTCCATGTCATCTGAACGTGATCCTGTTCCCTCCCTCCCCCGCCTCCTCCTTGGTCTTTGGTCCTGGCCCTGGTCCCCTTTCCAGTGTCAGTCACTAAGTTGTGTCTGACTCTTTGGGATCCCAGGGAATGTAGCCTTCCAGGCTCCTCTGTCTCTGGGATGCTCCAGGCAGGAATACTGGAGTGGGTAGCCTTTCCCTTCTCCAGGGGACCTTCCCGCCCCAGGGATCGAACCTGGGTCTCTTATATCTTCTGCATTAGCAGGCAGGTTCTTGTACCACTGGTGCCACCCAGGAAGCCCGTATTTATCTCACTGGCTGTTGCCATTTATGTCTTTGGTGCTCACCCAGGGAACAAGAAGGGACAGGAAACGTGGAAGGAATCTCCCACGATGGGCTTAAAAAAACAGCGTCTTTCTGTTGCCATGGGGGCCGGGCTCCCACGAGCGTGATCCCCAGGGCTGCTCTGTCTACCGGCTTCCCTTCCCCTCTTGCTTGAAACACATGCAGATTTTGGGCATTGAAACAAACAGATGCGGGGGGGGGGGGTGCCGGCACAGGCGGGCCTTACACGGCTGTGTGCACAGTGACACACTCTGCCTGCCTACCGGGGGCTCCATTGATCGCTAATAATTTAATCCTCCTAACAGACTGGAGAAGCCCATTATCCCGGACTCGGTGTGCGATCGATATATTTTGCAAAATAAAGAGTCTATTGGGTGTGCAGTAATAAAGCAAAAGCAAGCAGACCCTCTGGGTTTAATTTAGTGCTTTTCCCCCCTCCTGAAGTAGCAATTGCTATGTGGCTTCAGTCGTGTCTGACTCTTGGCAACCCCATGGACTGTAGCCCGCCGGGCTCCTCTGTCCATGGGATTCTCCAGGCAAGAACACTGGGGTGGGTTGCCATGCCCTCCTCCAGGGGATCTTCCCCATCCAGGCAGTGAACCTGTGTGTCCTTCATTGTAGGCAGATTCTTTACCATCTGAGCCACCAGGGAAGCCCAGAGATAGGGATGCCCTGGAAATTTCTGGGTCTCCCAGACTTGGACAGTTTCCTTGGTTGAACAGTATTCTCCTCAAAAATTCATGTTCACTTGAAACCTCAGCACGGGGCCTTATTTCAAACTGGGTCTCTGCAGAGGTGATGGAGTGAAGGGTCTGAGATGAGGTCCTCCTGGATGGGGGTGGCCTTAAACCCAGTGACAGGGTCCTTATAAGACACAGAAGAGGAGAGACACGGACGCAGAGGAGAAGCCACGTGGACACAGAGGCGGAGATGGGAGGGAGGCGGCCACCAGCCCAGGGATGGGTGCCTGGAGCCCCCAGAAGCTGGAAGAGGTGGGGAGGACCCTCCCCTGGAGCCTCTGGACGGAGCTCAGCCCTGGGACCCCTTGACCTCAGGTGTCAGATTTCAATCACCCTGCAGACTGAAAGTTCAAGGCCAATGTAGGTTAGCATCCACCCACTGGTCAGTTCAGGACAAAGAGGGGTCTGGCCTGGCCTAACTAAGGATGCATTTCCCCAAATGAGATGGTTAGATAACATCACTGACTCGATGAACATGAGTTTGAGTAAACTTTGGGAGTTGGTGATGGGAGGCCTGGCGTGCTGCATTCCATGGGGTCGCAAACAGCTGAACACGAATGAGCAAGTGAACAGCAAAAATGAACAGAGGTATTTGTATGAGTCCAAAGAATGTAATAGCTCAAATATAGGGTTGTTGCACATTGAGCTTTTTTAAGAAACCCCCAAGGTGTGTTCAACAGTGGCTGTTCCATTGAACTTTGGATGAGGGATTCCATTTTCTTCCCAAATCCAGAAAGAATGGTGATGGAAAATGGCACATCCTTTTTAAAGTTTTACCCCCGAAAAGACCTGGAGGTCAGCTTGCGGTATACTGGGTGGTCCTGTGAGTCAGCGTGTCCTGGGCACAAATGCCCACTCAGGTGATGGAATCTGTTTTCATGCATTTGCTTTTTTGGGGGAAAAAAATGTGTCTTTCTGAGATGCAAATGTTCGAACAGTCCTGTCGTGACTGTGAGAAGGAAACACTCTTTAAAAAAAAAAATCAACTGGATTTTTTTTTTATGGCAGTTTTAGCTTCACAGCAAAATTAAGGGGAAGGTGCAGAGATTAAGAGGGATCGCTTCAGAAACCAACACAACATTGTACAGCAATTATCCTCCAATTAAATAAAGAAAGAAATAAATTTTCAAAGAGGGAAACTTTTCACCAGTCATCCTTCCCATCTTCAGCTCTACAGTCCAGGCCACCACAGGGTTTCTCATGACATTTTATATGCGGTCTTTAGCGTCTAAAATTAACCAGGCTCAATTAGGGCCCCCCATGGGGCGGCCCAGGAATGCATCATTATTTATCATCAGGGGATTCATCGTGAAACAGGGTCAGCTGCGGTATTTTTAGCTCAGAACACCGAGACAGAACATAATGTGACCGTATATGTCATAAGGATAATATATAACTCCCAGATTCAGGTTGTTTAGAAAAAAAATGAGGTCTTTTTGAATCAGGAAAGGAGGGGGGAGGCATTAATTGGTTTCAGGAGAAATAGGCATGTTTTCTTTTAAACTGATAAACATTTGTTGAAATCTTACCCTGAGCAGATGAGAGCTGGGAGAATTCCTTAAGGAAAGACATGGCCAAGGGTGGGGTCAGGGGTGGGATAGAGTGGCGGATCAGAGACAGAGTTTGGGAGTGATGGACAGGTGGCCACAGCCCAGCAGTGGATGTGATCTGTGTGTCTGTGTGTGTATGTGTGGGTGGGTGTTGCAAAGTCAAGGTTCAGCAAACCACAGCCCTGGGCCAATCCGGCCACCTGCTTAATATTTTCAATAAAGTTTTATTAGCACACAACCGTGTCCATTTATTTATATGTAGCCTGTTCGTGCTTTCCTGCTTCATCCCATGGATGAGTAGCTGTAATAGACTCTGCCCATTCATGTCTGACTCTTTGTGACCCCATGGACTGCAGCCCTCTAGGCTCCTCTGTCCATGGGATTCTCCAGGCAACAATACTGGAGTGGGTTGCCATTTGCTTTCCAGTGGATCTTCCAGACTCAGGGATCAAACCCACATCTCTTGAGTCTCCTGCACCGGCAGGTGGATTCTTTACTACTACTGCTACCTGGAAAGTCCGTAACAGACTCTGCATGGTTGAAAATATTGCCCATCTAGCTTTTTACCTATCAGTCCTAAGGAAATCCCGAGAAGGCAATGGCACCCCACTCCAGTACTCTTGCCTGGAAAATCCCATGGACGGAGGAGCCTGGTGGGCTGCAGTCCATGGGGTCCTGAAGAGTCGGACACGACTGAGTGACTTCATTTTCAATTTTCACTTTCCTACATTGGAGAAGGAAATGTCAACCCATTCCAGTGTTCTTGCCTGAAGAATCCCAGGGACGGAGGAGCCTGGTGGGCTTCCGTCTATGGGGTTGCACAGAGTCGGACACGACTGAAGCGACTTAGCAGCAGCAGCAGGAGCCTAAGGAAGTCAGTCCTAAATACTCACTGGAAGGACTGATGGTGAAGCTGAAGCTCCAATACTTTGGCCACCTGATGGGAAGAACGACTCACTGGAAAAGACCCTGATGCTGGGAAAGATTGAAAGCGGGAGGAGAAGGGGAGGGCAGATGATGAGATGGTGGGATGGCATCACGAACTCAGTGGACATGAGTTTTAGCAAGCTCCGGGAGATGGTGAAGGACAGGGAAGCCTAGTGTGCAGCAGTTCCTGGGGTCACAAAGAGTTGGACATGACAGAGACTGAACAACAAGAAGCCTTTTAGCCAGAAAGCTCGCCCACCCCTGGGCTAAACAGTGTTTCATGAACACTTCACATGAACACTTCACATCAGGGTTATTTATTGTTTAAAAAGCGACCATTTCCAGGCAGGGCAGTGAAAAGGTTTTGAAATGAAGGAGACCTATTGTCTGCCTGTTCCTTGGAAACTTGAGCTACAATGCAGTCTCTTTTGCAGGACAAAGGCTTCCAGAAGGGAGGGCGTGTCTTCCTGGGGGCCCTTTTGTGATGGTGTCGAGCTCGGAGCTCTGGGCTGGGGCTCTGGCCCTCCTGGAGGTTGACAGAAGAGCTGAACTCATTCGTGACTACAGTGGACAAGTCACAGCCTCAAGGGGACCCCACCTCCCCATGGTCCCATCTTCCAAAAACGCTCTTCCCTTTAGCTTCCCCGGTGGCTCAGTCCATAAAGAATCCTCCTGCAATGATCCTGGACGATCCCCTGGAGAAGGGAATGGCAACCCACTCCAGTATTCTTGCATTGGAAATCTCAGGGTCAGAAGAGCCTGGCAGGCTACAGTCCATGGGGTCGCATGAGTTGTCAACTGAGCGACAAAACCACCCCCCCCTTCTGATGTTTTGCCCATTTTAAGACCCGGTTCTTTGTCTTTTTGTTGCAGAATTGTGGAATCTGTTTGCAAAGTCTGAATACTAAACCCTATATCAGCTATAAACCCTTATCTATGTGACTGGTAAATATTTTCTCCCATTACGTGGATTTGTTTTCATTTTCAGTTTTTTTTTTTTGGTTGTTGTTCTGATTTTCATTCTCTTTATAGTGTCCTTTGACGCAGAAATGTTTTAAAATTTTAATGAAGTCCAATTTATCTATATTTTCTTTTGTGGCTTGTGCGTTTGGTGTCATCTTTAAATGGTCTCCTTTGAAAATTCAGCTGTGACATCTCCAGAGACTGGGAACAGACTTTTCAGGGACCCGGGAGACGTGAAGGCGCAGGGACACACGTCTTTGGGGAGAGGGCAGGACAGGATAGAGCAGGGGTGTCTGGTCACCCCTGACGGGTCAATGTGAGGGTAGGAGCCACTGTCCCGGGGTGACCCTTGAGCATTTAAAGGTTGCCATGGCTACCAGTGACCAGGGGTGGCACAGGCAATGGTTAATCAATCAGTCTTTGAAGAACCATTCTTATCAATGAGTCTAATCCCAGCTGAGGCTGTGAGAAATAAGAAAACAACAAGCAAAATGAACCCGTGGTTGAATGTCTTTGCCATCTTGCCAGACAATTTTGACACAGCGTCAGATTTAGCTCCACGGAGAGGGACATGAAAACAGCAGTCCTGGGACTTCCAGGCTGTTCAGTGGTTAAGACCCTGTGCTTCCAAGGCAGAGAATGAGGCTTCGATCCCTGATCCGGGAACTAACATTCCACATTCCGTGTGTTAGTTGCTCAGTTGTGCCCATCTCTTTGTGACCCCGTGGAGTGTAGCCCACCAGGCTCCTCTGTCCATGGGATTCTGCAGGCAAGAATACTGGTGTGGGTTGCCATGCCCTCCTCCAGGGGATCTTCCCGACCCAAGGATCGAACCTGGGTCTCCTTCATTACAGGTAGGTTCTTTACCATCTGAGCCACCAGGGAAGTCCATGCCATGAGTGAGGCTAAAAATACATAAATGAAATAAAATCACATTTACACACTTTCTAGGGGCAGCAGCAGAGAGATCCTGGCAGTGGCCAGCGAGTCAAGCTGGGGTGCACTAACCTGTGTGTGTTTCAAGGAAGTAATAGAACTTAGTTAGTGCTTAGTCGCTCAGTCGTGTCTGACTCTTGGCGACCCCATGGACTGTAGCCCGCCAGGCTCCTCTGTCCATGGGAGTCTCCAAGCAAGAATATTGGAGTGTATTGCCATTCCCTTCTCCAGGGGATCTTCCTGATCCAGGGATCGAACCTGGGGCTCTTTCGTCTCCTGCCTTGGCAGGCGTGTTCTTTCCCACTAGTTCTACCCGGGAAGTTGCCATAAATCTATTTAAGTTAATCGTAGACTCAGCAGGAATTGCACGCGACCATGGAAGGAAAAGGCCCAAAGCAGGAAAGAAGCCGCTGGACTGGGCCCACTGGTTTTCATCTTTGTGGGGGAGAATCCCACAGACAGTCCAACGTGGACATTCCCACCACAAGGGCCTTTTTCACCATCTGCCTTTCAGGACCTGAACTGGGACACCGCTCTGTTTGCGAATGCAAGTCAGAAAAGTCGTGGGTTATTAATAAACAGCACATGGTCTTGCTCAGCTCCCCTCCCCCGACGGTTGACACGCGGAAGTCTCCGGAGGCTCCGGGCCTGACTTGTGCTCACCTATTCGTTATTATTATTCAGACGCCATCGAGGTCTTCCAGGCATTTCCTGGGACTCAGAGACGCCGACTTCCTTATTTCGAGTTTACCCTTTCAGCCCATGAATCTTTAATGACGACCCCTCTCATGGCAGAAAACCCCCACCTATGAATAAGTCATGTGTACAAACACAACTTCCAAAGTCGTGCGCGTCAACTTTTTTCTGTCTCTTTTTCTAGAGTCCTCCCCCACCTCTCAAGCATGAAATGTGCCATTCTTTTCATGAACATAAAAAGAAAAATCTCACCACCGTTTCAGAGACCGTGAGCCAAGGGACATATGTGGGTACGTGTGAGTGTTAGTTGCTTCAGTCGTGTCCCACTCTTTGTGACCCCGTGGACTGCAGCCCGCCAGGCTCCTCCGTCCATGGGATTCTGCAGGCAAGAACACGTGAGGGGGTTGCCATGCCCTCCTCCAGGGGACCTTCTGACCCAGGAATCGAACCCGCATCTCTTGAGTCTCCTACGTTGGCAGGCTGGTTCTCACCAGTAGGGACCCTGGGAAGCCCGAAGTGAAACCAATAGTCACTTGCCGTGTCAGGCGGGTGAGAACTCTTGACAAGCTGTACGCGGCCATGGGGCTTATGGTGGACACAGCGTTTTGTTTTGTTGTTGTTCAGTATTATGAATCCCAGAAAACACCTTTTCCATCCTATTCCTTTTAAAATCAAATTACGATGTGACATTTTCCATCAAATACCTTTTGTGCAGCTAATAAAACACGAGACCGTCCCAGGCTTGACAATTAAGCCACGACATTCGACACACCTTCTCTGATAAAGTTTATGGCTTCACTTTCATGTCCAGTGTTTCTTATATATATTTATTTTTTTAAAGCCCCCTTATTGATTAATAGCCTTCTACGTTTTAAAAGTTTCTCTTTCTTGTGTGCAGAGGCAGAAAAAAAATCATTTGCCTTTTAATGGGGTGTCGGGTTTGCTTCCCAAACCTTCTAAAAGGTTATCATTGTTACACATGGACAAGAGCTTTCTTCAGAATCAATGAAAAGCCTGTTTCCAGGGCAATTCATGGGCCGACGGTAACCTGGAAAAGTTAATTTCGCCGTTTTGCAAAGTGGCGGTGTGGGGGGGAACGTGCCCTGCGGTTAACGATTTTCACATGGAAGAAAGGGCTTGCTGGCTCCTCACACGCACTAAATAACCGCTGGGCTGTCCGGTGAGCCGGGCACCTTGGCACCACCGTGGGGGTCAGAGCTCACAGACGTGTCCACTCCAATTAGGGAAGTCGTAAACCTGTGGGCAATCAACTCCCCCCTCCACCACCACCTCAGCCAGGCACCCCATGCCGAGGGGAAGCGGGTGAGAGGTGCTTATGTTTTGGTTCGAAGATGCTGAGCGAGTCTTGTTCCGTTGCTCACTGTGGAAGTCCTGCCTCAGGGCTTGGTGGGCACGGTCCATGACCCACCAGCTGGTCTAAGCTAACAGTGAGGGTTCGATCCCTGGGTCAGGAACATCCCCTGGAGAGGGAAATGGCAACCCACTCCAGTATCCTTGCCTGGAGAACCCCGAGGACAGAGGACCCTGGCGGGCTGCAGTCCACGGGGTCGCAAAGAGTCGGACAGGACTGTGCGACAAGCACACACACAGATAGACACAGTCTTAGCAAGTCAACATTAAGAAGTGTTTTCTTGTCTTCTTATATTCATGGGGTGATCTATATTACATATTTCTTTCGTACCAACTCCGTGTGATCTTTGCTTGGCTAAACTTTCATCAAAAGACTAATGAACAGAAAGTTTAGAAAATAGATTAATCACCAAATAATTGTGTTCAGAGTGTGTCCAAGTATAGAAAACCAGGGCATTAGCAGATAAGAACATATTTCAATATTTATGAAGCAATTTTTCTACAATTAAAGAGGTCTGTAATAGGTTTTTTTATTGTCGTCATTCTTTTGAATCTTAATC
The DNA here is from genome assembly GCF_055505025.1 of Bos grunniens. Lineage (NCBI taxonomy): Eukaryota > Metazoa > Chordata > Mammalia > Artiodactyla > Bovidae > Bos > Bos grunniens. The sequence goes on from NC_141194.1 coordinate 324,994, forward strand.
CATAAATTGTTATCAAATCATTAAAAGGAAAATGTATAACCCTGATGTGAATATCTTCCCTTTGATGAGCTTGGCCATATACCAGTTCTTCTAGGTTTTTGGATCACATCTGAGGATAAATAAATGCCATTAGAACTTTCTGACTCATTATAAGTCTGAAAATAGCCAGAAAAGGAGAGAGGCAAAGGAAAGATAAAGCTATCCCAAAGATGAAATTGGATGAGTTGTTCTTGTTGTTCAGTTGCTAAGTTGTGTCCGACTCTGCGACCCCATGGAGTATAGCCCACCAGGCTCCTGTGTCCACGGGATTCTCCAGGCAAGAAGACCGGAGTGGGTAGCGATTCCCTTCTCCAGGGGAGCTTACCAAACCAGGGATTGAACCCAGGTCTCCCACATTGCAGGCAGATTCTTTACTGTGTGAGCCACCTAGATAGATATATAAATGAGGTAAATAAATTAGATGATAGATAAATGATGATACATAAGACAAATGATACACGAATGATTGATATATATGTGTAGATGATACATTACATATACGGATAGATAGACTGATTATGGTGAGATAGCTAGATAGCTGGGTGAAAGATAAATAATAGATCAAGGGCTTCTCAGGTGGCGCTCATGGTAAAGAACCTGCCTGCAAACGCAGGAGAAGAAAGAGACATGGATTCGATCCCTGGGTCAGGAAGATCCCCTGGAGAAGGGCATGGCAACCCACTCCAGTCTTCTTGCTTGGAGACTCCCATGGACAGAAGAGCCTGGTGGGCTGCAGTCCATGGGGTCGCCCAGAAGGAGACAGGCGATGGATACATGATAAGTAGACAGTAGATAAATAGAGTTTGTCATAAGGAATGGATTTACACAATAGCAGATGCTGAGAAGTGATGCGATCTGGCATTCGCAAGCCACAGACCCAGGAGAGGTACTTGATGGTGTAAATTTCAGTTCAAGGGCAAAGGAAGACCCATGACCTTGCTCAGCTTCCCCTCTCTACCTTCCAGTTTGATTCACACCCTCAGCTTATTAGATGAGGCCCACCCACCGTGTGTGTGTGAGTGGGGGAGGGCAATCTGCTTTAGTGAGTCCAGCCATTCACACGCTCGTCTCTTCCAGAAACACCCTCCCAGACACACCCAGAAATAACATAGATACCTGCCCTCTGCACTGCCCAGCCCTGTTACATTGACACATTCAATGAACCTCACTCACCCCAACATTGATCAGGCCCGTTTGCTTCCTGCTCAGTCTTCTCTTGGGAGGGTGGGGGTCCCTCCAACTCAATCCACGTTCTCTTGGGGAAGTTTCACCGGAGCTCTGGCTTATAATGACACTCACGGCCGTTATGCTCACAGCATACAGTTCCAAAGGGGATGCTTGGAGACCAGAGAAGGGGAAAAGCTGAGTAGGAACGGTCTGCAGCTGTGCTCAGTCGCTCAGGCGTGTCGGACTCTCTGCGACCCTGTGGACTGCAGCCCGCCAGGCTCCTCTGTCCACTGGGGATTCTCCAGGCAAGAATACTGGAGTAGGTGGCCATTCCCTTCTCCAGGGGATCTTCCTGACCCAGGGATCGAACCTGGGTCTCCTGCATTGCAGGTGGATTCTTTCCTGACTGAGCCACCAGGAAAGCCCAGCAACTGGAATAAAGGAGCAAAAGACACACAGATCTGCCTCAGAACCTCTCCTTTCTTCCTCTCATGCGCCATCTCTCTCAGTCAGCATTGAAACCTAAAGGATGGGGTTCCACAGGCAAACCATTGTCTAAAATACACGTGTGATTGTTTGGTGCGACGCTCCAGTCTCGTTGGATAACGGCCCTGGTTCTGGAGGATGTGCGTGTGGATCTGAGTAGACAGTTGTCTCAGGAGGGTAGGTAATGAGGTGTGTGTGTGTCAGGAGCCAAGTGGTCCTCATAGTGATGGAGCCTCCAGCCCCCTGCTGAGTGTCAGCATCTCATCTCGACAGACACCAGTGATGAGTGAGGATGAAGCTCCCGCCCTTCACCCAACTGGGCCGGGCATGGGAGTGACGTAGGCTCCGAGAATTGCTCTAAGTGGCTCCTAAGTCGTGTCTCAGCAGAGAAACCTGTGGTGGTGTCGCCAATGGTGGTTTCGTCGCTCAGTCGTGTCCAACTCTTTGCAACCCCCTGGACCACAGCCCACCAGGCTCCTCTGTCCATGGGATTCTCCAGGTGAGAAATCTGGAGTGGGTTGCCATTTCCTCCTGCAGGGGCTCTTCCAGATCCAGGGATCAAACTCGGGTCTCCTGCATTGCAGGCAGATTCTTTACGCACGGAACCACCAGGTAATTCGTTAAGTGTGTGGAATGCTTGGAGGTGCGGCCACCGTGCAGCATCATTCTTTGTCTTGGTTTGGGCCGCCTTGATAAAAGTCTGTAGATTTGGTGGGGGATGAGAAACGACAGCCTTTTTTTCCCCCCACAGTCCCGGAGTTTGGATGTCTGAGATCCTGGCAAGGGCAGATTTCGTGTCTAGTGAGGACTGTCCTCCTGGTTCACAGACAGTACCTTCTCTCTGTGTCCTCACTCCCAGGCAGGGGCGAGGGAGCTTTCTGGGGTCTCTTTTATAAGGACACTAATTTGCAGATGACACCACCCTCATGGCAGCAAGCAAAGAGGAACTAAAGAGCCTCCCGATGAAGCTGAATGAAGAGAGGGAAAAAGCTGGTGTGTTCCCCACTCTAACCCACTGCCTAATTCAATCTCCCCGCAGATCAAACTGGCAGACGCCCGCCCTGACACATCTCTCCGTCACTTCCCATGAAGCTGGGCACCGCGGTGTGTGGCGATCTGTTGGACGACCATGGGTACCCTTTCTTCCTGCTGCCTCTCCGCCCTCAACGTTCGAACATTTTCAAACTCAACATTCGACAAACGAAGATCATGGCATCTGGTCCCATCACTTCATGGCAAATAGATGGGGAAACAATGGAAACAGTGAGAGACTATTTTCTTGGGCTCCACAGTCACTGCGGATAGTGACTGCAGCCATGAAATTAAAAGATGCTTGTTCCTTGGAAGAAAAGCTTGAGAGGTGAGGGTGGTCGTGTGCAGACTGAGGACCACATGTCTGGATGTGGCTGCAGACATCTGCTTTGGGGGACCATCTGCCTCCATCTGTTGCTGTTCATTCGTTCAGTCATGGCCCCAGAGCCATCCCATCAGCACATTGGGACGTTTGGTTGTTGCTGTTCATTATTGTGTCCAAATCTTTGCAACCCCATGGATGTAGCACGCCAGGCCTCCCTGTCCATCACCAACTCCCAGAGCTTGCTCAAACTCACGTCCATTGAGTTGGTGATGCCATCCAACCATCTCATCCTCTGTCGTCCCCTTCTCCTCCTGCCCTCAATCTCTCCCAGCATCAGAGTCTTTTGCAATGAGTCAGCTCTTCGCATCAGGTGGCCAGAGGATTGGAGCTTCAGCTTCAGCATCAATCCTTCCAATGAATATTTATGGTTGACTTCCTTTAGGATGGACTGTTCTGATTGGAAGTGGCGTGGAAGTTGCTTTAATAAATGACTCAGAAAGCGTCTTATAAATGTTAATAAGGAGAAGGGGCTTCGTGAATGCCATAACTGCGAGGCTTGGAGGAAAAAAAATAAACAAGAAAGCAACAAACAGCCATGCAGGACATCTGTTTCTGGTGCAAAGAGGAAAGACAGAGAGGGAAGGAGGCCGGAAGGATTATCCAAAGCAGAGCAGCAGGGAGACAGTGGGACGGCGTGGGGAGGGTGGAGAGGCAGCAGAAGAAAGGGCAGCCGTGGTCGTCCAGCAGATCGCCACGCACCGCCGGGCCCGGCTTCATGGAAAGTGACGGAGAGATGTGTCAGGGCGGGCGTCGCCGGTTTGATCTGCGGGGAGATTGAATCAGGCAGCGGACTAGAGTGGGGAACACGCTCACGCTTGCTGTTCTGAGAACTCATGGCAGGTAGGTGCTCATTAGACGGGCCGGGCGCTCGCTAGCCCGCTGGAAATTGTATTTACGGGAAAGGAGGACACAGCACTTGACCTTGCGTGGCTGGCGGTAGGGGGTGATTCCTGGGGTCGATCGCCAGGTGATGGGGGAGCAACGGCTGTGGTCCTTAGGAGACCGCCGTGTCCTGCGTCCCCTCCGCCTGCGACCTCGTGTGTGCAATAGTGCAGACGGGCACATGCCTGCCAAAACCGTGTTGCACGCATGCACACACGTGGGAGAAAGGACACTCACATTTCCTTTTTTTAACTTACTGCTTTAAATTTTTTATTCATTAATATTATTACGGCCATGCTGTGTGGCATGCTGGATTTTAGTTCCCCGACCACGGATTGAACTTATCTTTGCCCCAGTTTTGGCGGTAACCAACTGGGGCAGGTCAGTAAAAATATTTTTGTCGTTGTTTAGTCGCTCAGTCGTGTGCAACTCTTTTCTGACCGAATGGACTGTAGCCGGCCAGCCTTCCTCTGTCCATGGGATTCTCCAGGCAAGACTACTGGAGCGGGTGGCCATGCCCTCCTCCAGGGGAGCTTCCTGACCCAGGAATCGAACCTGCATGTCCTGTGGCATGCTACAATGACAGGGAGGAGGCTGGCAGCACCTGAGACCCAGGATGGTGCGCTGAGCATGCCCCGCGCGAACCATCCCGTAAGGCAGAAACAGCAAGAAACCTCAAATGTCGTGTCGCCTCCAGCATCTTGGGTGCCCTTCCCCAGGGCTTCTTACAAAGACACACAATCATGGTCGTTGGGTACCAACCACCAGATGCAGGCCTTGACGCATCTCTCAGCCTCTTTCCATGCAGCTGGGCGCCGCGGTGGGTATCAATTTGCCGATCGGCCAGACCTTGGCGGCACCTGCTTCCAGATGAGCAGCCTTAGTGACTTCAAGGTGCACCCGCCGAGATCTCCTATGTGGCCGGCATGCCTCCTCCTGAGGTGCGATTCTGTCGCCTGTCTCCATCTCCGGAGTCGTGAGCCACGCCTCGCTGGAGGGCGGATGTGGCCCTCGGGGAAGACGCCTGCCTGGACCCTCTGTGGGCGGCTGTTGGCCGTGACCATGGGCTCCCCTGGCCAGGAGTCCATTTTTTTTCTCTCCTTACTGCTCCTATCCGTAGTTCATAAATCAGAATGTAGATGAGAGACTCGTGGTTAATTTTCTGCGCCGAGCGCCGAGTGTCTGAGCCCATAAAGCTCAGGCAGTCCCGCGCTGTGAATTTCCTGATCCTGACAAGGCAAGCAGCTTAGAAATCATCATTATAAGTTACAAGTGTCTTAGGGGTTGTTCTTCTGACATAAAACTAATTTCATGTTTTTATTCATAATGTGGGAGAGATGAGAGGCAGGGGGCCAGCTTTCCAGGGCGCTCCTGGAGACATCACAGGCTGTGTCTCCTGCCATAATGACAGGAGACGGCGGGCTCCGTCCTTCTTCGCAAGCCCCTGAACTGCCCTGGGAGCTGCTGATGACCTCGGGGACGGTGTCTCTGCTTCTCCCAACGGCCTGCCCTGCAGCGAGCTGGTGCCTCGCCAGCGAATGGCCCTGTGTCTCCAGAGCCATCCCATCGCCACGTTGGCACACTCGATTGTTGTGGCTCATGAGCTCAGTCATTTCCAACTGTTTGCAGCCCCACGGACTGCAGCACGCCAAGCTTCCCTGGCCTTCACTATCTCCTGGAGTTTGCTCAAACTCACATCCGTTGAGTCAATGATACCATCCAACCATCTCATCCTCTGTCATCCCCTTCTCCGGCCCTCAATCTTTCCTGCCATCAGGGTCTTTACTCATGAGTCGGCTGTGGGCATCAGGTGGCCAAAGTATTGGAGCTTTGGCTTCAGCATTGGTCGTTCCAGTGACTGTTCAGGGTGGATGTCCTTTAGGAATGACTGGCCGGATCTCCTTGCTGTCCAAGGGACTCTCAAGAATCTTCTCCAGCACCACAGTTTGAAAGCATCAGCTCTTTGGTGCTCAACCTTCTTTTTGGTCCACCCGGACCCAAGACAAAGAACCACAGAGTTGGGGCTTAAAACAGTAAGAATAGATCTTCGGGGTCTCTGGAGACCAGATGTCTGAGACAGAGGTGTGGGCCAGCTGGGTTTTTCTGGAGGCTCCAGTGCATAATCCATCCCTGGTCTCTCTCCCAGCTTCCAGGGGGCTGTCAGAAATCCTGGGAGTCCCTTTGTTTTGTAGAAGTGTCACCCAGCTGCCTCAACTGTCCCCCGACTATCTCCCCCCACCTGCGTTTCTATGGCTCCTCTTTTTTCTCACACGGACACTGTTCTACATCTCCTTCTGGCCCTCCCATGCAGGATTCCCCCATGTGTGTTAGGGCTTCCCAGGCGGTGTTCGTGGTAAAGAACCTGCCTGTCAACACAGGAGGCACAAGAGCCATGGGTTCCGTCCCTGGGTCAGGAAGATCCCCTGGAGGAGGGCATAGCAACCCGCTCCAGTGTTCTTGCCTGGGAAACCCCATGGACAGAGGGGTCTTGTGGACAATCCATGGCGTCGCAAAGAGTCGGACAGAACTGAGTAACTGAGGACTTCCTCAAAAACTCATCTTGGATCCTGCAAAAAGACAAATCAAAATAATAAAACCGCCATCACCACCCAAAACCCTCTTGCAGGCTCTTTTTTAATAACAGACTTTAGTCCACTGACACAGCTCACAGCCGACAAAATTCAGAATATATGCACGTCTGCATTTCCTTTTAAGACTCCTCATTCCAGAGGAACAGCCGTCCTGCCTCTTTGACCCGCCTAGCAGGACTCCAATCAGAAAAGATAAGAGCATGTTTAATTGATTAGCCCGCATCGGCAGAGCGCTTTGAAGGTGAGCAGTGCAATATTATTCTAATGATGGGGTAGGCGCTGTGATCTTTGGAGAATTTCGCCTCTTGTCTGAGCTGCCGTTCTAATTTGAGGCACGCTGCCCCAAGAGTGGACTGGTTCTTGATCCCGGCCAGGGGTCGCCTGCTAGGCTGCTCGGCGGGAAGCGCCTTGGACGTCTAGCAGCAGCTCCGGGTGTGGGGGCCGGCATGGCCACTGAGAGAGCGCAGATGCTGTGAGCTCTGCCGGCGAGTGGGCGGGTTCAAGATGGCGCACGGGGGGAGCTCTTGGGCGGGTTCAAGATGTTGGCATGGGGAGCTCTGTCGTGGGTGTTGGCTGGTCGTCACCCTTTTCTCTGAGATGCGTTGACCAAGTTTTCCTAAAGGTGGATATTCTACCTTTTTAGGGCATCTCCATTGGGGAAATTTTCCATTGCTAGGGGTAGCTTGCTCTTTCCCTGCAGTTTCTTTGAACTTTGCCTGTTACCATTGGAGATACACACACACATATATGTATATACACACACATACTCACCTATACATATATATGTATGCCTGTTCCCATTCAGTTCAGTTCAGTCGCTCAGTCATGTCCGACTCTTTGCAACCCCATGAATCGCAGGATGCCAGGCCTCCCTGTCCATCACCAACTCCCAGAGTTCACCCAGACTCACGTCCATCGAGTCAGTGATGCCATCCAGCCATCTCATCCTCTGCCGTCCCCTTCTCCTCCTGCCCCCAATCCCTCCCAGCATCAGAGTCTTTTCCAATGAGTCAACTCTTCACATGAGGTGGCCAAAGTACTGGAGTTTCAGCTTTAGCATCATTCCTTCCAAAGAAATCCCAGGGCTGATCTCCTTTAGAATGGACTGGTTGGATCCCTTGCAGTCCAAGGAACTCTCAAGAGTCTTCTCCAAGACCACAGTTCAAAAGCATCAATTCTTCTGCAGTCAGCTTTCTTTATAGTCCAACTCTCACATCCATACATGACCACCGGAAAAACCATAGCCTTGACTAGGCGGACCTTTGTTGGCAAAGTAATGTCTCTGCTTTTGAATATGCTATCTAGGTTGGTCATAACTTTCCTTCCAAGGAGTAAGCGTCTTTTAATTTCATGGCTGCAGTCACCATCTGCAGTGATTTTGGAGCCCCAAAAAATAAAGTCTGACACTGTTTCCACTGTTTCCCCATGTATTTCCCATGAAGTGATGGGACCAGATGCCATGATCTTAGTTTTCTGAAGGTTGAGCTTTAAGCCAACTTTTTCGCTCTCCCCTTTCATTTTCATCAAGAAGCTTTTTAGTTCCTCTTCACTTTCTGCCATAAGAGTGGTGTCATCTGCATATCTGAGGTTACTGATATTTCTCCTGGCAATCTTGATTCCAGCTTGTGCTTCTTCCAGCCCAGCTCAGATGACCATTATATCTACTACTGCAGGCAGGAATCCCTCAGAAGAAATGGAGTAGCCATCATGGTCAACAAAAGAGTCCGAAATGCAGTATTTGGATGCAATCTCAAAAACAACAGAATGATCTCTGTTCGTTTCCAAGGCAAACCATTCAATATCACGGTAATCCAAGCCTATGCCCCAACCAGTAACGTTAAAGAAGCTGAAGTTGAACGGTTCTATGAAGACCTACAAGACCTTTTAGAACTAACACCCAAAAAAGATGTCCTTTTCATTATAGGGGACTGGAATGCAAAAGTAGCAAGTCAAGAAACACCTGGAGTAACAGGCAAATTTGGCCTTGAAATACGGAATGAAGCAGGGCAAAGACTAATAGAGTTTTGCCAAGAGAATGCACTGGTCATAGCAAACACCCTCTTCCAACAACACAAGAGAAGACTCTACACATGGTCATCACCAGATGGTCAACACCAAAATCAGATTGAGTATATTCTTTGCAGCCAAAGATGGAGAAGCTCTGTAGAGTCAGCAAAAACAAGACCAGGAGCTGACTGAACTCCTTATTGCCAAATTCAAACTTAAATTAAAGAAAGTAGGGAAAACCACTAGACCATTCAGGTACGACCTAAATCAAATCCCTTATGATTATACAGTGGAAGTGAGAAATAGATTTAAGGGCCTAGATCTGATAGATAGAGTGCCTGATGAACTATGGACTGAGGTTCGTGACATTGTTCCCATTAGAGAAATCTGTATATACACATGGGCTTCCTTGGTGGCTCAGCTAGTAAAGAATCCACCTGCAATATGGGAGACCTGGGTTTGATCCCTGGGTTGGGAAGATCCCCTGGAGAAGGGAAAGGCTACCCACTCCAGTATTCTGGCCTGGAGAATTCCATGGACTGTGGAGTCCATGGGGTTGCAGAGTTGGACACGACTGAGCAACTTTCATTCATTCACTCATTCATATATACACACATGTATGTATATATGACTCATCATTATATATATATACACACACATATACATATATGGTACATACACAGAGGATGAGATGATTGGATGGCATCACCGACTTGATGGACATGAGTTTGAGCAAGCTCTGGGAGTAGGTGATGGACAAAGAAGCCTGGCATGCTGCAATCCATGGGGTCACAAAGAGTTAGACATGACTGAGCGACTGAACTGAACTGAATACATATATATGCCTGTTACCTTTGGATATATATATACACACACACACATATACATATATATGTATGTGGGTGTGAGAATTGGGCCAAAAAGAAAGCTGAGTGCTGAAGAATTGATGCTTTTGAACTGTGGTGTTGGAGAAGACTCTTGAGAGTCCTTTGGAGAGCAAGGAGATCCAACCAGTCCACCCTAAAGGAAATCAGTCCTGAATATTTATTGGAAGGACTGAGGCTGAAGCTGCAATACTTTGGCCACCTGATATGAAGAGCTGACTCACTGGGAAAGACCCTGATGCTGGGAAAGATTGAAGGCAGGAGGAGAAGGGGACGACAGAGGATGAGATGGTTGGATGGCATCACTGACTTAATGGACATGAGTTTGAGCAAGCTCCGGGAGTTGGTGATGGACAGGGAGGCCTGGCGTGCTGCAATCAATGGGGTCGCAAAGAGTCGGCCACGACTGAGTGACTGAACTGATACATATATATGCCTGTTATCACTGGAGACACACACACACACGGACACACGTTTATATAAAAGCGAGGGCTTCCGAGGTGATGCTAGTGGTAAAGAACCCGCCTGCCAATGCAGGAGACGTGAAGATGTGAGTTCGATCCTTGGGTCAGGAAGAGCCCCTGGAGGAGGAAAGGGCAACCCGCTCCAATATTCTTGCCTGGGAAACCCCATGGACAGAGGAGCCTGGCGGGCTTCAGCCCATGGGGTTGCAAAGAGTCAGATACGACTGAAGTGACTGAGCACACACGTGTGTAACCGATTCTCTTTGCTGTACACCTGAAGCCAACCCAAGATTGTAAATCAACTCTACTCAGTAAACATTTTGAAAAAATACACACTCACTACTACACGTAGAGAACTATACTCAATGTTGTGTAATAACTGGGAAAAGAATTTGGAAAAGAATAGGCACATGTACATGTATCGCAGAATCGCTTTGCTGTACACCTGGAATTAACACAAAATAAAAATTAAAAAAAAATATTGGTACATATGGCACAAGAGAACTCCAGTCAATATGGAACAACTTAAATGGGAAAAGAATCTGAAAAGTATGTGTATAACTGATTCATATGCTGTACTCGTGGAATGAACACAACATTGTAACTCAACTAGGTGCTGAGAAAAGTTTAAAAAATATCTGTACTCACTACTCCATGAAAGTGAAAGTTAGTCGCTCAGTCGTGTCTGACTCTGTCACCCCACGGACTGCAGCCCACCAGGCTCCTCTGTCCATGGGATTCTCCAGGCAAGAAGACTGGAGTGGGTTGCCATGCCCTCCTGCAGGGGGTCTTCCCGATCTGGGGATCCAACCTGAGTCGCGGGTTCTTTACCACTGGCGCCAGCTGGGAAGCCCAAGAATACTGGAGTGGTAACCTATCCCTTCTCCAGGGGATCTTCCCAACCCAGGAATCAAACCACGGTCTCCTGCGTTGCAGCCAGATTCTTTAACCGGAGCTATGAGGGAAGCCCTATTGAAAATGAGCTTCCCAGGTGGCTCAGTGGGTAAAGAATCTGCTTGCAATGCAGAAGGTGCAGGAGACGTGATTTCTGTTTCCCAGCAACCCAGGGGATTCTCCATATACATGGAACCAGGGGCCACCCCCAGGAACCAGGGGTTGCCTCACCCTCCTGCCTCCCTAAGTCTCAGGGGGAGTCACACTGTTCTCCTGAGTGAGCTTTCTGGGGCTCTCTGTGCTGAAATGTTTTCATTCAGACCTGACAAGGGTAGGGAGCGGTTAGCGTGTGCACCATCAGACGTGGCGCTGGGGCAACGCCAGATCAAATCCTGCACACAACAGGCTCACAGCATCGTGCTGTTCAACCCAGAGATGCTGCGGATTCAAAGCGGCAAAACCCAAATCAACGGAATCCTTGTGGGGTGAAGAATTGTATAGATTCGCACCCAAGAATAACTCCGAGCTGCAAACACGCCATGTCTGCTCTGTGCGTGTCAGCTCTCTGCTTTCTGCTTTTAAAGTTGGAGTATAGTTGATTTACCACATCATGTTAGTCTCTCCGGGACAATAACGTGAATCAGCTGTGTGTGTGATAGTCACTCAGTCGTGTCCGACTCTTTGCCACCCAGTGGACTGTGGCCCACCAGGCTCCTCTGTCCTTGGGATTCTCCAGGCAAGAGCACTGCAGTGGGTTGCCATGCCCTCTTCCAGGGGATCGTCCCGACGCAGGGATTGAACCCTACATTGCGGGCAGATTCTTCACCATCTGAGCCACCAGCGAGTAAGTAGACATACATCCCCTCCCTCTCGAGCCTGCCTGCCACCCCCACCCACCCTCTGGGTCACCACGGAGCCCCGAGCTGAGCTCCCTGTCTATCCCCAGCTTCCCACTGGCTGGCTCTTTCACACGTGATGGAGTGTGTATGTCAGAGCTACTCTCTCAGTCCACCCCACACTCTCCTTCCCCGGCTGTGTCCACCAGTCCGTTATCTATGTCCACCTCTTTGCCAAACCTCCGTGCTCTGTCCCTCGGCATCCAGCCGACAAAGCACGCTATGGGAGGGATGCATAAAAGGATGAGGGGGGAAAAAAGATAAGCAAGCTGGTTCACCGTCACGGATACATAAAACAATTAGCGATGAGCTACCGATATGTCTACACGACTGTATTTCTGATGAACGTATAAATAATTTAACGGGGTATCTCTTTCGTCTTGGGAGCGTCTGCCATTATTTACCGGCCTTGTGTTGACGGCCTCTCCCTGGTCCGTCAGAGGGACTGGCGGGTTTTAATGCTCTTAAGGGCTCCGCCAGCAGAGCCATTAACAAGCCGATTAGCATAATCCGTTGTGATACATCAACCTATGAAAGTCCGTCCTTCCGTGGGGCTGGATGGAATGGGGCCAGGGGGAGGGGGCGATGGCTTTGAAGATTTTATGATTCAATAACTATCCATTTGATAAGCAATTAAAAAGATGTTTGGAGACACGGAGAGTGGAGACAATGGCAGGCGTGGGGATGTACCAGGACCCAGAAGAGTTGCTGGAGACTCGTCTACTCGCCTCCTCTAAGGCAGGGGCAAAGGGTGGGGTGTCCCCCGGGGTAGAGAACTGATGGGCCTGCCTCTCTCCCATCTGAGCACCCACGACCTCAGAGCAGCCCTTCTTGTCTGATGACTCCAGCTTGCTTCCTTTTATTAAAAAAAAAAAAAAAACTTTTTATTTTGGATTGGGGTATAGCCGGGAGATGGTGAGGGACAGGCAGGCCTGGGGTGCTGCTGTCCATGGGGTCGCAAAGAGTCAGACATTGCTGAATAACAACTACAGAGCCAATTAACAGTGTTGTGAGAGCTTCAGGTGGACAGCAAAGGGACTGAGCCATCCATACACATGTATCCATTCTCCCCCAAACTCCTCTCCCATCCAGGCTGCCACGTGACATGGAGCAGAGTTCCCTGTGCTGTCCAGCAGGTCCTTGCTGGTTCTCCATGTTAAACTCAGCAGTGTGTCCATGTCCATCCCAGACTCCCTGACTGTCCCTTCCCCCATCCTTCCCCCCAGTGACCATAAGGTTTTTGAGTATTGAGCAGAGTTCCCTGTAGTGGATAGCAGGTCCTTGTTCATTATCCATGTGAAATATTCACCTTCTTTTTCTGGGATGTTGTGGCAGTTATCTGGACCTGGATATGAGCATGGACTAATGGAGATCACAGGTTTTAAAGAAGGTGGAAAGAAGGTTTTAAAGAAGGTGATTTAGTTGCTAAGTCGTGTCCAAGTCTGGTGACCCCATGGACTGTGGCCCACCAGGCTCCTCTGCCCATGGGATTCTCCAGGCAAGAATACTGGAGTGCGTTGCCATGCCCTCCTCCAGGGGATCTTCCCGACCCAGGAATCAAACCTGGGTCTCCTGCATTGCAGGCAGATTCTTTACCGAGTGAGGTATAAGGGAAATTCCAAGAAGGTGATTAAACATATGGAAAAAAAAAAAAAAAGAAGTGAGACTGTTAGTCACTCGGTTGTGTCCAACTCTTTGTGACCCCACTGACTGTAGCCTGCCAGGCTCCTGTCCGTGGAATTTTCCAGGCAAGAACAACGGAGTGTTTGTCATTTCCTTCTCCAGAGAATCTTCTTGACCCAGGGATCAAACCCCGTTCTCATGAATAGATAAAACATAAAAATGTCTACTTTCATCATCTTCAATTTTGTGGCTTAAAATACACGAACCATGATACGCCACCACCACCACCATCTAATTCCAAAGTTTTGGGTTTTTTCCCCCCTCATCTCAAACAGAACCCCTGTCCCCAGGAAGCAGTCACTCCCCCCTGCCTCCTCCAGCCCCTGGTAACCACAAAGCTACTTGCTGTCTCTGTGGACTTGCCTGTTCTGGAAGTTCCCTGTCAGTGGAATCACACACTGTGGTTCTTCTGTAATGGTTTCTCTCTCACTGAGCAGCGAGTGTTCAAGGTGCATTCATGTTGTAGCCTGTGTCAGAGCTTCACTCCTTTTCGTGGCTGTGTAATATTCCACTGTGTGGATGGACTTCAGGATGTTTATCAACCCATCTATCCACCCTTCCATCCATCTACCCTTCCGTCCATCCACCCATCCGTCATCCATCCATCCACCCATCCATCCACCCATCCATCCATCAATTCACCTACTTATCCATCCGTCTATCCACCACCCAGCCATCCACCCATTCACTGTGGACCCTTGGGTTGCTTCCGTCTTTGGGAGGCCTAATACAATGTTGCTGAACAGCAGAAATGCTTCTTCCCTTTTGCAACGATTCTGACTTTCCAAGGAGAAGGGATCCAAGTAGCGTGCACTTGGGCTGTTTCCACTTTTAGGACTTTGTGAATAATGCGTGTACAAGTATCTGCTCAAAGCCCAGCTTGCAACTCTTCGGACGTCTGGATAGGAGATGTATCGCCACGTCATGATGTCCGTCTTTAAGCTTGACCCTTCAGACCCCTGCCTGGGACACCTCTCCCTCTGTAGTCACTACAGGGAGTGTGGAGGCGGTAAGACACTCCTGAGGAGTATCCACGCAGGTACGCCGAGGACACCCCTATGGATACTCATGCGGGCAGCAGGTGAGGAGAACAGTATCCACATTGGGACTGAAGAAACCGTGCCACCGTCCAGGGCTCCAGTGGACTCTGGCTTTGCCGTCTGTCTGTCCACATGCTTCTCGGGCTGAGCCTTTGCATATGCCAGTCTGCGGGGTGTGGTTGGTGGGCAGAGCAGGAAACAGGCTGAGCGCATCTGGGGGTCACGCCAAGACATAGCAGTAGGGGCTTTGTGGAGGACGCTGCGTCATCCAGTCCCAAGAAGACCCACCTAAGGGTGCACCCGACCTAAGGTTGGCATGGTGCGTGCAGCTCAGTGTGCCTGGTACAGAGCCTTGGTGTGTGTGCATTCGAGGCTACAGGGTTTGTACAAACACCAAGGTCCTGATGGCTTTCCATGGGCTTTGTTGTTGTTTGGTCGCTCAGGCGTGTCCGACTCTTTGCGACCCCATGGACTGCAGCACGCCAGGCCGCCCTGTCCTTCACCATCTCCTGGAATTTGCTCACAGGCATGTCCATCAGGTCGATGACGCCATCCAACCATCTCATCCTCTGTCGCCCCCTCCGCCTCCTGCCCTCAGTCTTTCCCAGCATCAGTCTTTTCCAATGAGTTGGCTTTTCCCATCAGGTGGCCAAAGGATTGGAGCTTCAATGTCAGTCCTTCCAGCTCATATTCAGGGTTGCCTGTCCCCTGAACCCGGATTTCAGGAGTGCCCAGCTGAGCTGTACAGGAGGGGCCAAGGTGGCCTTGGATGGCCTGGGATAGATCCCTGTCCTCCCACTGGTCACCCAGTAACCCGGATGTGAGACCCAGTGGCTTCGTGACTTGGTTTCCCTTCTGTTTGTGGAAGGAGGGCTGCACCTGGAGTCTGGTTCTGTGAATCCAGCAAGTGGCACAGCCCTTGGATGTGTGTCTGTGGCTGTCGGGGTGCGGTCCCTCTGGCTCTCTAGGTGAGCTGGGGGCCTTTGTGGTCTTTCCTCAGGCAAGTCACTGGTGGCTCAGATGGTAAAGAATGTGCCTGCAATGCAGGAGACCCGGTTCGATCCCTGGGTCGGAAAGATCCCCTGGAGGAGCGCATGGCAACCCACTCCAGTATCCTTGCCTGGAGAATCCCATGGACAGAGGAGCCTGGCGAGCTGCAGTCCATGGGGTCAGAAAGAGTCAGACACAACTGAGCGACTAACACTTACTTACCTAGGCAAATCAGGAGCTCAGAAAGTGTAGATTCTGCTGGAGGAGGGAGAGACGAAGCCGGGTTCCCATCAGGAGAGGCGCAGGGTGGGGGGAGCCTGTGAGTCAAAGTCCCTGTCCCCCTCCCCATGAGGACGCGAGATGCCGTGGGTCTAGTCCCCGCCCCCGCGGGCTGACTTCCAGGGCACAAACACTAAACTGGGAGGCTGTGCTGGGTGGCCCACAGCTGGAGGTGACCTTCAGTGAGTGAGCGAAACTGTAGCCCGCCAGGCTCCTCTGTCCATGGGATTCTCCAGGCAAGAAGACTGGAGTGGGTGGCCATTCCCTTCTCCAGGGGATCTTCCCTACCCAGGGATGGAACCCAGGTCTCCTGCATTGCAGGGGGATTCTTGACTAGCTGAGCCACCAGGGAAGCAGTAGCAGTGACCTTAGTAGAGGGCATCTAGGTTCCCCAAGTGTTGGTCACGCAAGCTGGCTCTAGTGAGACAGGGAGGTCCCTGAAGAGGGTCCATTCTGCCCTGGGTTGGAGCTGGCGGGCAGGGAGTCCCCAGGCTGGACCCCCAGAGCATCTTTGTTGCTGCGGCAGGGGGGGGCAGTTGGCTGAGCTGCTGGGAGCCCCCAGGCTGGACCCCCGGAGCGTCTTTGTTGCTGCGGCGCAGAGGGGCAGGAGGGGGCAGTTGGCTGAGCTGCTGAATTAACACAGAGGGTCATTAGTGAGCCCCTGGGGCCTGAGGAAGTGGAGGAGACGTGTCCATTTCTCCAGGGCGAGAAACTCTGCTGGTTCCTCCATCCGTCTCCCCCATACTCCCAAACAGGGGAGTAGTCGGGGGGTCCCAGATGAGATCATTGGAGCTGACGGAGAGACCCCCGGAACGAGGGGACAGGCATTTAAATACCTGAAGCTCTGGCGTGACTGCAGACAGAGGTGCACTGCTGGCGTCGGGGCAACAGGTCGCAGGTCCCCCAAGCCCAGCGGCCCCCGCCAACCCTGTGCACAGGGCCTGCTGCTCCCAGCATCTGTGTCCCCGTTTTCATGTCCCTCTGAGTCTCTGACACCGTGGGCTGAGCTTTCGCTGTAGCGAGAATGTGTGTGTGTGTGTGCGTGTGTGTGTGTGTGTGTGTGTGTGTGTGTGTATGTGTCTCATTTACATTTCAATCTCGGCCTCAAGAATGTAATACCAAGAGCTGCAAATTAATAACGGGACTGCAAGGAGGTTGCCCCACCGCCACGGAGGAGGGAGGAGACCCCGGAGGGGAGTCCGGGCCCCCCCACTCCCACCCACGGCTCCCGCCGGGTGTACCGTCTCTGCATTGTGTTTCCGAGGGCGCCTCATTTGCGCGGCGCGGTGAATGACATTACAGAGAGCCGCAGATCTGTAGTGACAGAAATTTATTTCTGTCCCCGGCTCCCGCGGTATATTCTCATACAATCGGGGGGCTATTTGTCTGGGGACAATTTAGTTTCCATGAAAAATTTAAATGGTTTCTGTGGCGAGAAAATTTAATTTGTTTCTCATTTGCTACAGCAGGTATGAAAGGAGAAAGGATCGGGTGTCTGACGGGCTGGAATTGTCACCGTCCCCGTGCTGGGCTTCCTCGCCTTCCCAAGGCCGAGGGCGGGGGAGATGGTGGGGTGGGTGGGAGGCGGCCTGGGTCTTCCAGACGACATGCCTGCCCTGCGCCCTTCACCCTCCGGCCCCAACTCGGAGAACCGGTAACCTTAAACCAACTTACAGAAAACCTTTGGGGAAACTGCCAATCACCCGGAAAACAACGTTTGCATCGATCCGCTGTCCGCGTGATTTATGGCTTCATTTCACGGTAATTGAGAATTAGTAGGAAGATTAACAAGACTCAACACCGCAGCGGGGTATGCGCCGCTAAGCGCAGCAATTTGTCAAGCCTTTCTTACCCCCCCCACCCCAACACACACAACCCCGCCACCTCGCGCGGGGGTCCCCATCTAATTGAATTTGGGGATGATGCCGAAATTAATTGGATGCGGGCAGCTTTTCCGAATGGGAACCCAGGGGCGGGCAAGGGGGCGCTGCTCTTGCGTCCCCTGCGGTCCTCAGCCCAGGGGTGGGGGTCTCTCTACTCAAGGGCTGGCCGGCCTGCTGGGCATGGGTCCCGCTAGGGTCCCACGCAGCCGCCCCCATCAAGAAGGACGGTAGCTGGGGAATCCAGCTTGTGTCCCGCAGGGAGGCCGTCGGTAGGCCCATATGAATGGTGGGGCGGCTCATTTTCTCTGACCGTATCAGGATAAAGTTTTGAAAATGTACTTCTTTGCAGCTGTTGTAGGAGAGGTCGAAATCGCATTGGGGAATGGACTCTGGGGCGTTGTGGGCAGGGTCGGGGCTACGGACACGGAAGGACACAGACCTCCTGGCGGGAGTGGGAGTGAGGTGGCTGCAGCCAGCGGTCTGCAGGGGGCAGGGGAGGGGATGCTGAGAGCCGTGAGGCCCCCAAGGGCTTCCTTCAGCTCTGAAAGCTTCTCTCCAGCCTCTGAGATTTGCATATTTAAGGGTCTCTTTACATTTGAACAGAAACGCACATCCCCTGGGGCCCAGATCTGGCTTCTCTTTCCAGGGGCTGTTTTCCTTGGGCTCCAAAATCACTGCAGCCATCAAATTAAAAGACTGTTTGCTCCTTGGCAGAAAAGCTATGACAAACCTCGACAGCGTATTAGGAAGCAGAGACATCACTTTGCCGACAAAAGGTCCATCTCAGTCAAAACTGTGGTTTTTCCAGAAGTCGTGTACAGATCTGAGAGCTGGCCCATAAAGAAGGCCGAAGTGAAGTGAAAGTTGCTCAGTCGTCTCTGACTCTTTGCGACCTCATGGACTATACAGTCCATGGAATTCTCCAGGCCAGAATACTGGAGTGGGTAGCCGTTCCCCTCTCCAGGAAAGAAAAGGAAGTTGAACGCTAAAGAATTGATGCTTTTGAACTCTGGTGCTAGAGAAGACTCTTGAGAGTCCCTTGGACTGCAAGGCAATTCAACCAGTCCATCCTAAAGGAAATCAGTCCTGAATATTCATTGGAAGGACTGATGCTGAAGCTGAAGCTCCAAGAGTCTGGCCACCTGATGGGAAGAACTGACTCCTTGGAACAGACCCTGATGCTGGGAAAGATTGAAGGCAGGAGGAGAAGGGGACGACAGAGGATGAGATGGTTGGATGTCATCACCGACTCGATGGACATGAGTTTGAGCAAGCTCCGGAAGATGGTGAAGGACAGGGAGGCCTGGCGTGCTGCAGTCCATGGGGTCGCAAAGAGTCAGACACGACTGAGCGACTGGACAGCAACATATTGGCGCTGGATGGTGAGGAGTGTCCTCAAGGGCAACTGACCACGAAGGTAGGGAGCCGTCCACGGCAAACTGGGGCAGGAGTTAGGTGCCCCCCACCAAGGGAAAGCAATAAAGATTCATTCCCTATTGACTGAAACTCCAAGGCGAGACCAGCAGGGAGACTGAGGGTGGACACTGGGCCCTGCACAGACCACGTGTTCCTCGTTCCTGCAGTCGGGACACTTCCTGAGCTAATGTGGGCAGAAAAGTTCCTTGGAGAGTCACGTCCAGGGATGTTTCCTCCCCACAGGACTCTTCCCTGGAGCCTCTGGAGGGAGAAACAGCCCTGGCACACCTTGACCCCAGACGTCCGGTCCCCAGGACTGGGGGAGGGTGGACGTCTCTTGTGTGAAGGCACTTGGCTCGGGACCCTTTGTTGTGGGGGCAGCAGGAAGCTCGCATGGATTGGGTCCAGGCCGCGTGCATGCTGCTACAGTTGTGGGCGGCTTTCTGACCCCGTGGACTGCAGCCCGCCAGGCTCCTCTGTCCATGGGATTCTGAAGGCAAGAATACCCGAGTGGGTTGCCTTGCCCTTCTCCAGGGGAATCTTCCTGACTCAGGGATCAAACCTTTGTCTCCTGTAGCTCCTGCACTGCAGGCAGATTCTTTACCTCTGAGCCACCGGGGAAGCTTTTATTTATTTACTACAATGGAGTGCAAACTGCGTTCAGTTCAGTTCAGTTCAGTTCAGTCGCTCAGTCGTGTCCGACTCTTTGCTACCCCATGAATCGCAGCACGCCAGGCCTCCCTGTCTATCACCAACTCCCGGAGTTTACTCAAACTCACGTCCATCGAGTCAGTGATGCCATCCAGCCATCTCATCCTCTGTCGTCCCCTTCTCCTCCTGCCCCCAATCCCTCCCAGCATCAGAGTCTTTTCCAATGAGTCAACTCTTCGCATGAGGTGGCCAAAGTACTGGAGTTTCAGCTTTAGCATCATTCCTTCCAAAGAAATCCCAGGGCTGATCTCCTTCAGAATGGACTGGTTGGATCTCCTTGCAGTCCAAGGGACTCTCAAGAGTCTTCTCCAACACCACAGTTCAAAAGCATCAATTCTTCGGCACTCAGCCTTCTTCACAGTCCAACTCTCACATCCATACATGACCACTGGAAAAACCATAGCCTTGACTAGATGGACCTTTGCTGGCAAAGTAATGTCTCTGCTTTTGAATATGCTATCTAGGTCGGTCATAACTTTCCTTCCAAGGAGTAAGCGTCTTTTAATTTCATGGCTGTAGTCAGCATCTGCAGTGATTTTGGAGCCCCAAAAAATAAAGCCTGACACTGTTTCCACTGTTTCCCCGTCTATTTCCCATGAAGTGATGGGAAATTCCTTCCAAGGACCCACAGAATTTGCTACGAGCCCTTGGACTCATGGTTATGGTTCCATAAGATGAAAAGTATTGGAAGTGTTCATTGCCCAGTTGTGGGTGACTCTTTGCAGTCCCGTGGACTATAGCCCACCAGCCTTCTCCGTCCATGGGATTCTCCAGGCAAGAATCCTAGAGTGGGTTGTGATGTCTTCCTCCAGGGGATCTTTCTGATTCAGGGATCGAATTTGGGTCTCCCACTTTGCAGGCGGATTCTTTACCCCCTGAGCCACCCAGGGAGCCCCCTCCTTGCTTTGGGTGAGGTTGAATGCTCCACCCAGGGGACTTCCTTGGTCACCCAGTGGTTGAGAGGCCACCTGCCAATACAGAGGACACAGGGCCCGTGTCTGGTCTGTGAAGACCCCACATGCTGCGGGGGCAGCTAAGCCCCGTGCCCCTCCACTACTGGGTCTGCGAGCCTCAGTACTGAAACCTGCAGAACCTGCAGCCCGTGCTCGGCACAGAGAGAAGCCAGCACACCAGAGAGGAAGGCCCCACTTGCTGCGGCTAGGGAAAGGCCACGCAGTGCAAGGAAGACCCGGTGCGGGCCAAGGCCCTCCTGCCTGTCTGTCCTCTGACACGGGTGGAGACAGCTCTCACCTCCCTCGTGTCCCTCGTGGGGGTCCGGGGTGGCCCCGCGCTTGGTGCCCCAGGCCTGACCGCCAGGCGGGACGCGCGCTGTGATCATCTGCATCCTGGCAGGCGCTGCATCCGGTGTTAATCTCTCTCGTCGCTGGAAAAAACCTGTTCCTCCGACCGCGTAATGTGATTTGCAAAATCCGATCAGCCGTGTGCGTGAGGCACGCACGGGTCTCTCATCACATTTGAGGGGGCTGCTAGCGATCCAGGAGGGACGCTTAACAGGCGAGGGAGTCGCTCACACGGTCCTCCAGAGGGCCTGGGACCAGACGGGGGCATCCCCAGCCTGTCCCGTGTGGTTCTGGAATGCAGCGGGTTAGCACAGCTTTCCAAGGCAGAGAGGGAACGTCGTGGTCCCAGGACTCTGCTTACGGGGTGGACTGGGCTGGCCTCTGTCCCCCCTAAAAACAACATGTAGGGGGGATAGCTGATCCTGATGGGAACAGGAACTTACTTATTTGGAAACGGGGTCTTTGCACAGGGGCTTCCCTGATGGCTCAGTGAAGAATCCACCTGCAGTGCAGGAGACCTAGGTTCGATCCCTGGGTTGGGAAGATCCCCTGGAAAAAGGCAGTGGGAACCCACTCCAGCATTCTTGCCTGGAGAATCCCATGGACGGAGGAGCCTACAGTCCAAGGGTTGGCAGAGTTGGACAGGACTGAAGCAACTAACACTTTCACTTCTTTCTTTACATAAGTGATGGAGTGAAAGTTCCGAGAAGAGGTCCTCATGGATGGGGGTGGCCCTAAAGCCAAGCACAGGGTCCTTATAAGACACAGAAGAGGAGAGACACAGAAACAGAGGAGAAGCCACGTGGAGACGGAGGCAGAGACGGGAGGGAGGCGGCCACCAGCCCAGGGATGGACACCTGGAGCTCCCAGAAGCTGGAAGAGGCGAGAAGGACCCTCCCCTGGAGCCTCTGGATGGAGCTCAGCCCTGGGACACCCTGACTTCAGACGTGTGGTGTCCAGCACCGGGGTAGGGGGTCAGGGGGCAATGGATGTCTGTTGTTTAAACCTTCTGGTTTGGAGTCGTCTCTTGTGGCTACCGCCACAGACTTATCCACCACGATGGTGTGGACAAAGGCCCGTTGCAGTTGGATCTGGGAGTCTGCACGTGAAACCACAGCTTGGCTGGATAACTCGTTGGGGCCCCAGCACGCCCTGCCCATGGACAGTGCCTGCAGTAATCAGAAACCCAGGAGAAGCAGTCACCACCTGGCTGTATGAAATCTGCAGAAAAGCTTTTCCACGGGTTGCCCTCGAGTGTGCTTTGCTGAAAACAAGCAAATCCACACAGCTCAGCCGGGTCTTTGCTGGTCTTTGCTCTCCCGGTCCTACTGTGTGACCATGGGTTTCACTTCTTAATAGACCCATTTGCTCTCGCATCTGGGGGTCTGGGCGCCAACCCTGCATGCAGACCGCCTAGTTCTGTAAGACAAATACTCTCCTTTGCTGCTGGGAGCGGGGGCGGGAAGCCCGAGTAGCTTTACTTGCATTAAATAAAAAAGTGCTTATTCACATCAGTGTCGGGGGAGGTGGGGAGCGGGGGCACCTGTTACGATCACACCTACCTTTCTGAGCTCCGGGTAAGCCGAGAAACATCTCAGAAGATTCACAATAAATCCAGCCTTGAGGAGGATGGATTCCTCCAAAATGAAATTGGGTACTCAGCTGCTTTCCATTATGGGTTTTCAAAAAAAAAAAAAAACACGGTGTTTCCTTTCGTTATTTATGTGTTCTTGCAGTGTAATGGCTGTAATGATTAATACCGAATTTCTGAATTTATTCTAAAAAGGCACTTCATAAATATTGAACAGCGCCATTATCCGCAGGTACCACCATTTATTTTATTAAAATGGAAATTCAGAAATCATCCATAAAAGGGTATTGTGCGTTGCGAGGTGGACCCAGAGAGTCGAGAGGGAAATTTTTTTTTAAACCCTGCCATCATCACCGCCTGCCCCCTCCCCAGCCACATGAGGTCGGCTGGGTTTGACCCAACCGGCCGGGTGGTTCCTGGTTTTGGGGGGCGATGCGTCTAAACTCTCGTCGTGTGTAGTGGATGGGTGGGCACGGCGGTGTCCAGAACGATGCCTGTTTTGGTTTTCATTTGGCCCTGGGGAGGCAGAGCCCGCGGGGGTTCATGACAGACAGTCCCGATCAGACCTGGTTTGCAGGCGTTTTACGACTTGAGAATGTCCCCAGAAAGGGGGGCACAGCAAGTTCAACAGTGCTCAGGTGTGGGCCAGGGTGACCCTTAGCTCCAAGCACCAAGGAGAAACATCCCGGAAGGTGTGAGCCCGTGTGTGTGTGTGTGTGTGTGTGTGTGCACATGCTCAGTCGTGTCTGATCATTGCGACCCCGTGGACTGCAGCCCACCAGGCTCCTCAGTCCATGGGATTCTGCAGGCAAGAAGACTGGAGTGGGGTGGCCATTTCCTCCTCCAGGGGATCTTCCGGGCCCAGGGATCCAACCCGGGTCTCCTGCATTGGCAGGCAGGTTCTTTATCAACTGAGCCACAAGGGGAGCCCATTCTTTAGATACGTGAGGGCAAAGGCAACTTTGTGTTTTAAAAATGTCCTGGGATTAGGTAGGAGATGTAGGTGTTGACACAGCTGCTGCTGCTGCTGCTAAGTCGCTTCAGTCGTGTCCGACTCTGTGTGACCCCATAGACGGCAGCCCACCAGGCTCCCCCGTCCCTGGGATTCTCCAGGCAAGAACACTGGAGTGGGTTGCCATTTCCTTCTCCAATGCATCAAAGTGAAAAGTGAAAGTGAAGTCGCTCAGTCGTGTCTGACTCTTCGAGACCCCATGGACTGCAGCCTAGCAGGTTCCTCTGTCCATGGGATTTTCTAGGCAAGAGTACTGGAGTGGGGTGCCATCGCCTTCTCCGGTTGACACAGACTTGAGGGTTTCTTTGAGTGGGAAAATCAATAAATACTGGGTACGGGCTGGCGACGGGATGAGTTACTAGAATACTGTTGAGATTATCCAGAGAGATGCTCTTGGATGTGAAAGGTGAGATTATCACGGGGAGCAGCCCCCAGCTACGAGGCTCCTGTAAACTCTCCTCAGGCGCGTGAATTAAGCTGGCCCATGAAGCTTTTGCTTCATGAATGGTCGTGGTTCTCAATATCTTCCTCATAGTATTCTATGTTTTTTGTTTGTTTGTTTGTGTTTTTGAGGGCTCAAACCTCTGTCCTTGTAGCCAGGATTTTGTGTCAACTGAAGGAAAAGAATGTTTACCCACATGTGTATTTTTCCCAGCGCGTTTAAAAACCAATTTATTGACGTGAAATTCACATAACATAAAAGTAACCGATTTAGAGTGCAGCGTTCAGGGGGGCATTTAACACGGTCGCTGTGCTGTTCACTCGCCCTTTCTCTCTGGTTCCAGACATTCTCATCCTCCTGAGAGGGGTCGCTGTACTCATAAAGAGTCACTCCCCCTGCCCCGCCCCCGCCCCTGCCCCTAGCCACCACGACCCCGCTTCCTGTCTCCGTGGATTTGCGTGTTCAGGACGCTTCCTGTAAATGGTAGGTCACACCCTGTGTCTCCTTCTGTGTCTGCTTCTCTCTGCGAGCATCGTGTGTTCGGGGTCCATCCACGTTGTAGCCTGTGTCAGGGGGCTTCGCTCCTTTTCATGGCTGCGTAATATTCCGTTGCACAGACTTTTGCTTGTCCATGCAACCCTTTAGGGACATCTGAGCTGTTTTCTCCTCTTGGTTCTTGTGAGCCATGCTGCTACGATCATGGGGAAACACCTTTTAGTTGAGTCTCTGCTTTCAATATTTTGAGGTGTCTGCATAGTCACGGAGGGGCTTCCTAGGTGACGCTAGCGGTAAAGAACCCGCCTGCCAACGCAGGTAGACGTAAGTAACATGAGTTCGATCCCTGGCTCGGGAAGCCCCCCGTGGAGAAGGGCACAGCAACCTTCTCCAGTAATCTTGCCTGGAGAATCCCTGTGGACAGAGGAGCCTGGCGGGGCTACAGTCCACGAGGCCGCAAAGACTCAGACACGACTGAGGGACTAAGCTACAGCAATGAGCAAGTGGAAATTCTACATGTCACTTTCTGAGGACACTACAGCCAGACTGTTACATCTCCAAGGGGAACCGAAGAGGCACGCCCACGTGAGTCTGTTTTACCCTTTTTTCCTCCTAGCTGTCTACTCAAAGGTGGTAGCCACAACTCGGGGCAGGAACATGTGACCGAATGACTGAATGACCAGAGAGGGTGGAGAGTGAGCAGCGTGAGGCACAGAAAGGAATCTCCGGTGTGTTCGGAGGGGGGCTGTGTCTCCCCTCGATGAACTGGAGGGCTGAGTTGAGCCCCCTCCACCTCCTTCTCGTAGCCTCTTGGCCAACAGAGAGACACAGCCTCCCGGAGGCAGTCGTCGGGACGGGAACAGACTCAAAATTTTCTGTCACGTCATAAAACTCAAAAGCGTGTTTTCTTTCATGCACTTTTATTTCTTCCCCTGCGCCGATGTTGAGCCGTCTCTCCCAGGCTCCTGGAGTTTCACTTAATTGCCCCGAATAAGAGGGCTTCCTGAGCAGATGGTTTCCTTTTCGAGACTGGGGTCGACGGTCGGGGCACACGAGCCTTCGCTCTGAACCGAGAAAGCCCACGGCCCCCGGGTCCCCTCGCCGGAACCGCGTCGCCTTTGTCTGGGCACCAAGCATCTCTCTCTCATCTTCTGACACCTTGAGCGCTGCGGTCGGACGTGGCGGGACTGCGCGCAAGGCTAAGGACGACGCTGTAGGTTATTTCTTGTATTCCTGGAATTTTACCGACGGCTCTCCTGAAGTGAGCTGGGCGGGGGTGGGGGGTCTGTGATCTCTGGAGGGGAAACCAGGGAGTCTGCACGGTCTCACTTTCGCGTGACGAGTTGTCAGTCCGTGAGTGGTGGTGGAAGAAGACTGGATGCCTGAAGTCAGGATGAAGACTTAAGACCTGCGTCGTGGACTCTCTGCCTGTGTCCGTCTGCGGAGTTTCGTGACGCCTTGATGAAGAAGGTGGAAAGACCCCATGGGCTCTTTGTTCCCACACCTGCCAATGGAGCCTGTGGTCCTTGGGTGCGTGCTAAGTCGCTTCAGGCATGTCTTACTTTTTGCAACCCCAGGGATACAGCACGCCAGGCTTCCCTGTCCTCCACTGTCTCCTGGAGTTTGCTCAAACTCATGTCCGTTGAGTCCGTGATGTCTGTCATTCAACGGAGATACAAATGGGAAGCTCCTCCAAAGGTGAGAAGAAGAAATATCTGATGGAGCTTGGGGTAAAAAGG
This sequence comes from Bos grunniens, assembly GCF_055505025.1. Classification (NCBI taxonomy): domain Eukaryota; kingdom Metazoa; phylum Chordata; class Mammalia; order Artiodactyla; family Bovidae; genus Bos; species Bos grunniens. The sequence goes on from NC_141194.1 coordinate 351,303, forward strand.
AGGAGGAGGACCAGGAAAAAAAATGAAAGAAGATAGAGGAAGAGGAGAAGACAGAGAAGGAGGAGGAGAAGGGCAGAGGGGGCCAGGAGGAGACAGGATCTTTGGTCTCACCGTCTGTCTAGAACCCGGACTTCCTGGACCTCCAGACATGTGGCTCCCAGGTGAAGGGTGGCCTGCCCCTTTTTTACAAAGATACGTCTGAACCTGGGAGCCTCAGAATGGAACCTTAGGTCTCTGCAGACATGATGGAGTGAAGGGTCTGAGATGAGGTCCTCCTGGATGGGGGTGGCCCTAAACCCAAGGACAGGGTCTTTATAAGACACACAAGACGAGAGACATGGACACACAGGAGAAGCTACGTGTAGACGGAGGCGGAGATGGGACAGAGGCGGCCACCAGCCCAGGGAGAGACGCCTGGAGCCCCCAGAAGCCGGAAGAGGTGGGAAGGACCCTCCCCTGGAGCCTCTGCAGGGAGCTCAGCCCTGGGAGCCCCTGACCTCAGACGTGTGGTCTCCAGGGCTGGGGGAGGATGGATTTCCTCTTCCTACAAATGCCCTGGTTTGTGGTCAGTGGTCCTTATAAGACACAGAAGAGGAGAGACACGGACACAGCGGAGAAGCCACGTGGAGACAGAGGCAGAGACGGGAGGGAGGCGGCCACCAGCCCAGGGACGGACGCCCGGAGCCCCCAGAAGCCGGAAGAGGCAGGAAGGATCCTCTCCTGGAGACTCTGCAGGGAGCTCAGCCCTGGAACACTATGACCTCGGGCGTCTGGTCTCCAGGACCGGGGGCGGAGGATGGATTTGGATATGTTGGGTTCCCCAGTATGTGGCATCGGATAAGGCCGCCCCAGGAAACTCCTACAGCAGGTAATTTTCAATCCAGGACCGCATCACATGGGTCCATCGAGGCTGTCCACCCCCCTGCCTCTGTGGTCTGTGAACTCGTCACGACGTGAGACGTTTCCTGTGCTGAGTGAGGAACGCTTCTCAACATCCACACGGACGCGTGGCCCAGCTCCCGCCCCTCTGGAATGAGGTGGGAACCACCATCATCTGCTGTCTTCGCACCGTCGCCCTGACGCCGGGGAAGCCTGGAGGAAGCGATGGACCCGAGCGTGCCGTCACAGCTGGAATCCACAATGAGAGCCAGACGATGCAGGTTGTCTCATGACCCCTCTTCCCACGCTTTGAAATCACGTCCCTCGTCGCCGGCACCCGGGGACGCGAGCCCAGGTAAGCCGCCCAGCAGTGCGTGGGTCATCTCAGGCTTCAGAGTCCATTTTATCCCAGTGCGTTGTCCTCACCCCACACCACCGTGGGCTTCCCTGGTGGCTCAGATGGTAAAGAACCTACCTGCAGTGCGGAGACCCGGCTTCCATCCCTGGGTCGGCAAGATCCCCTGGAGAAGGGCGTGGCCACCCCCTCCAGTGCTCTTGCCTGGAGAATCCCCATGGACAGAGCAGCCTGGCGGGCGACAGTCCACGGGGTCGCAAAGACACGCCTGAGTGACTGACACTTGCACTTCGTCCGACGAGGAACGCCGAGGAAACTTCTTGTGGAGACGCTGTTTACGAGTGTGTTTCCTTCCTGAGCTTGCTGAGGACATTTCTCCAGCTTCAGACCAAGGGATACAGGTTTCAAAGAGGAAAAGACGGAAAATGGTTTCCTTTTTGTGGTCGGCCGGGTGTATCGGAATTCGAGGCAAGTGGAAACAAATCAAGCTATCCGTCCTCCTCTTTCTGAATAACTCTTACTGTGGAGTGAGGGCGCTTAGGTTTCTCGTGATAAAGATAATACCGCACGGAGGGTACACAGGATGAACGCTGTGTTCCGGAGCCCCAAACAAAGAAAACCTTTTACAAACCCCCTGTGCCTAATTTTGTTTTAGAAAATTAGATACTCAGAATTTTGCATACGATAACTGTATTACCGGTATGCAATTTGGTCTGGGTTGCTGGCTTTACGGCATGCGGTTGCTTAATAAAAAGTGTCAGTTAAAATGAAAATACAGCTTGGGTAATTAAATTTAATTGGATCTTGTCACTTTAAATCGTCTTCGTTTTGGAGGGTTTCCACGGAATTGCAGCTTCTGGTTTGCTAATTTCTTTATTGCAAGCTGCTGCTGAGTGTGACCCGTCTCTAATAAACTGAGACCTTGCTTTTTCGGGGGCTCTGAACCGTGAAGGCGACAGCAAACAAAGGGACGGGAGGGGTGGCTCACGGGGGATAGGGTTACCTGTGGCTTATTGACTTTTACCACCAGCTGGGAGAGTGTAGTTGTTACAAGCGGAGTGCAAGTCTCAGGGCTGCAGGAAGACGCTGGGTTTGTGTAACGGGAGTGAATGGCATGGCCCAGACAACATAGTATCCAGGGACGTTCTCATTATATGCTGTAGCCACCACGGAGCTCTCTGCTCAGAGCAACATATATACGAGTGTATCAGCTTCCCTCGTATATAAAGACTTCTGTGTTATATTGGACTCCATGGATTCACCAGGAGAATCTCCCATCTCAACATTGTTAATCGCATCTGCAAAACATTCGCTGTCCACATATGTATGAATTTTGAGGATTCTGATCTCTTTAAGGGCCATTTATTCAGCTGGCCACAGATAGTACAGACATTCCAGCAAGTATGGGGAAACTGGTGTGTGAAGTGCACGGGGGCCTGCGAACTAAAGCCATCGTCCACCAGCCTGATGAGCCCTGACTGCCGCCCGGCGTACTGGCTGCATTGCCTGCTGGTCCTGCAAAGCTGGCTTTTGGCCCCAGAGGGATTTTATGTCCTTGTTACAACTGCCCAGGCTCAGTGTCCAAAATCTGGAAAGATTCCCCTGTGAGGGAAGGATTGAGGCTTATGCTGTGGCTCTTGGAATCGTGACAATTAAAAGGGTTTGCAAGATCCCTTAGCGCTAGCTGGCCAAATCAAATGTGCATTCTCTGAACTAATTTCTCCACCAGCTCACGGGTCTGTTCTCCCCACCAGAGGCTGTCAAGTCTTTAAAAGATGAGTCCGGTTTCAGAGCCGCAAAGGCCTGAGCTGGACGCTTCCCGACCTGCTGAGCTCTCTTTAAAGGCATGCAGGAGATGCTGTGCAGCCTCAGATTTCACTTCTGCAAGATGTGAGTCATCTACTTTTCCAGCTTTTCCCGTGAGAAGGGGACTTTGTCCTGCACGGCTCCTCTGTCCCTTGTTGTTGACTTTGCATAGATCCCTGAAGCAGGGGTTCCCGTAGTTCTGCGTCTGCCCTGGTGTTCGGTGGAACCAGGGTCCGTGAGTGATGGACCTTGCTGGCCCTGACTGAGAAGCTGTGTCCTGCAGGAGAATGCTGGGCCTGTGGTGGGCAGAGGGGCTGTTATCTTAGCCTTAGGAAGATGTTTTTCTAGTCATCATGTACGGATGTGAGAGCTGGGCCCCAAAGAAGGCTGAGCGCTGAAGAACTGATGCTTTTGAACTGTGGTGCTGGAGAAGACTCTTGAGAGTCCCTTGGACTGCAAGAAGATCCAACCAGTCCCTCCTAAAGGAAATCAGTCCTGAATATTCATTGGAAGGACTGAGACTGAAGCTGAATCTCTAATCCTTTGGCCACCTGATGAGAAGAGCTGATTCACAGGAAAAGACCCTGATGCTGGAAAAGATTGAAGGCAGGAGGAGAAGGGGACGACAGAGGATGAGATGGTTGGATGGCATCACGCTCTTGATGGACGAGGTTGAGCAAACTCTGGGAGCTGGTGATGGACAGGGAGGCCTGGCGTGCTGCAGTCCAGGGGGTCGCACAGAGTCAGACACGACTGAGCGACATCATGACCACATCTAGTGGCAATGACCCGCCTCCCCCCCAGTTTGCCTCCGAGATTCTGACTTTGCAGCCCTGTTGCCCTCTCCCTGCTCATTCACACCCACGTAGGGGGGTGTTTCTGACAGCCTGACACAGCCCGGCTCACGTAAGCCCCGGTAATTTGTAAAGGCTCTCAGGTTTAATCTTGCATCTTTCCTCCCGTGTCCTAAATGATCAATCATTTTAACAACATGCGGAGAGAACCGCAAGCAAATCTGAGATGACACTCATCACCTGTTTTAACGCAATTTTCTAAATCAAACCCCTCACCGACGCCAACAGAAAAACAAACGTGTGCTTCGTAAGCAAATAAAGAAATACACTCAGGGCTTCCCAGGTGGCTCAGTGGTAGAGAGTCCGCCTGCCAATGCAAGAGACACGGGTTCGATCCCTGGGTTGGGAAGATTCCCTGGAGGAGGAAATGGCAACCCACTCGAGTGTTCTTGCCTGGAGAATCCGTGGAGAGAGGAGCCTGGCGGGCTACAGTCCATGGGGTCGCAAAGAGTCAGACACGACTGCAGCGGCCGGGCACCCAAACACGCAGGGCATGGACACGCGTGGTGACTTGCTTGCTAGAGAGCAGGTGTCTACACACGCAAAGACAACGTGACGTTGAATGAGATAGACTTGGTGTTTGCGAAGGGCACCTGGCAGCCACGTCTAAGAGGAAATACTGTGATGGGGACGAAAGCCTTTACGGGTGTCTGCTCCTCACACCGACAACAGCCCAGCCCACATCCAGAAACCAGATGCACTTTGCCAAGACAGAGAAGTAAAGATTTGCAACACAGCTCCATATTTGTGATGATCAGATTCACGACCGAAAGGCCACTTGGGAGCCCTCATTTGAAAGGTTTAGATTTGCAAGGTGATGTGTTTGTGGAGACCATATGGTCAGGGGTGGCGGGTGGGGGTTGAGGATTTAAATAACCTTGCAAAATGCATGACTCAGACGGTATGACTATGTGTGGGAGGAAATATCAAGAAGAGAAACGTGGGAAAAATCCACTTCGGATTAACTGCGAATAAAACAAACCGGACTGGGGCTTTCCTGGTGGCCTGAGGGTAAAGAACCCGCCTGTCAATGCAGGAGACATGAGACTCGGGTTTGATCCCTGGGTTGGGAAGATCCCCTGGAGGAGGGCATGGCAACCCACTCCAGTACTCTTGCCTGGAGAATCCCATGGACAGAGGAGCCTGGTGGGCTACAGTCTACGGGGCCCCAAAGAGTCAGACACGACTGCGTGACTTAGCACGCAAGCACAGCGGTCTCTCTAGTGGTTAAGACTCCACGCTTCCGCTTCAGGGGACAGGCGTTCCATCTGTGATTGGGGAAGTAAGATCCTGCAAGCCACGTAGCCAAAAGCAAGCAAAATGCACTTCATGCTAAGTGCTCCCTTTCTTAGCGATTCTCAGGAGATAAACATCCCGAATTTTGACACGCTGGGAGGGGGCCAGGGCAAACATCCGTGTGCATTTGTGAAGCCTGTGAGATATCCGTTCAGACGTCTGCTTCTCGCTAGAACCGTTTTCAAGCGAGTACAGGGATGAAAACCGAACCCACAGCACTGCTCTGCAGAGCCGCTCGATAAAGGAGACTTTGATGAAAAGATGAAAGCGTGTGGAAATTGTTATATTTGGTAGGTGAAATGCTTTCGCTCAGGGTAGCCGAGAGATTCTCGTGCGTCCTGTGAATTATTGATTGGTTTAGGAGACGGGGCTTCCTTGGTGACTCATGCTAAAGCATCAGCCTGCAATGGCAGGAGACCTGGGTTCAATCCCTGGGTCAGGAAGATCCCCTGGGGCAGAAATGGCAACCGACTCTAGTATTCCCCCCTGGAGAATCCCCATGGACAGAGGAACGTGGCGGGCTGCAGTCCATGGGGTTGCAAAGAGTCAGGCAAGACTGAGAGACCAACACTTCACTTCACGCAGCCAGTGGAATATGACGCAGCCATGGAAAGGAGAGAAGGTCTGAGAGCAGCTGCAGCGTGCATGGACCCTGGCCTCGAGGTGCTCACTGCGAGAGGCAGATGCAGAAGGACACGCGGGGAACAGGCAAGTCCACGGACAGAAAGTGGATTCGCGGTGGCCAGGGGCTGTGGGGCGGAGGAGGGGAATCTCGGAGAATGTGCCGGAACCAGACGGAGGGGGTGTTTTCACAGTTCTGTGAATACACTCAATGTCACTGATGGTCAAGTTGTGTAATGAAATGGAATGAGAAAAGGTTCATCTGAAAACGTCTGCCAAGATGGGAATACTGAAATTTGCACACAGGGACGGAGGCCTTGGCGGGTGGGGCTGGCATTGAAACCCACCCCACACTCAAAGTCTCTGAGGTCAGCTTGCTCTGACGTCCATTCCCTTGGCCCTGCGGCTGGAGGCCCGTGAGTGGCCACTGTCTGCGGCCCGGGCCCCTCGTGGGGTGTCCTTCACTCCGCACAGCGCACGGGACCAGCCCCGCAGCACCGAACACCTCCCACCCTTGGGTTTGGGTCCGTTTCCACACACGGCACTGGGGGTTGTCTGGGGATCCGCAACTGGGCATTTCTCGAGCCAAAGACTCTTCTTGAAAGAGAGAGGTGTTGTCGTCCTAAGACACAGAGCAGTCCGGAATGTCTTTGAAAGGCGTCATATTTCATCTGTTACCTCTGCTGAATTATTCATGAGGCGGTCTCCAGGTTTAGCTGGCTGTGGTTACCTGTGTGGACGGCGGGGTTTGCAGAGACTGCCTCCCATCAGGTCTGCAGGGTCAAGACGAATGGTCCCCTAGGCTGGGGACATGGGGGTGTACAGCTTCTTAGCACGGTCATGCATTGCCCTCCGGCTTCTGATTTCCACAATAGGAACAACCGCCACCCTCCACACTGCACCCAAAGACTGAAATCTCAAGCACTTTTCAGGAAAGAAGTCACCAAACAGGCACCGGAGCTGATCCTTTACGATATCATCCAAGACTTTTAACTGAACCTTTGCGTGCGTGCATGCTAAGTCCCTTCAGTCGTGTCCGACTCTGTGCGACCCCATAGACGGCAGCCCACCAGGCTCCCCCGTCCCTGCGATTCTCCAGGCAAGAACACTGGAGTGGGTTGCCATTTCCTTCTCCAATGCATGAAAGGGAAAAGTGAAAGTGAAATCGCTCAGTCGTGTCCAACTCCTAGCAACCCCATGGGCTGCAGCCCACCAAGCTTCTCCGTCCATGGGATTTTCCAGGCAAGAGTACTGGAGTGGGGTGCCATTGCCTGGGGTGGCAATTTTCTCCTCCAGGGAGAAATCCCTTGCTACCCAGGGATTGAACCTGCATCTCTTCTATCTCCTGCTTTGGCAGGCAGGTTCTTTATGACTAGTGATACCAGTTTCAGTTCGGTTCAGTCACTCAGTCGCGTCCGATCCTTTGCAACCCCAAGTACTGCAGCGCACCAGGGTTCCCTGTCCATCACCATCTCCTGGAGCTTGCTCAAACTCATGTCCTTTGAGTCGGTGATGCCATCCAACCATCTCATCCTCTGTCGTCCCCTTCTCCTCCTGCCCTCAATCTTTCCCAGCACCAGGGTCTTGTCCAATGAGTCAGCACTTTGCATCAGGTAGCCAAAGTATTGGAGTTTCAGCTTCAGCATCAGTCCTTCCAATGAATATTCAGAACTGATTTCCTTTAGGATGGACTGGTTGGATCTCCTTGCTGCCCAAGGGACTCTCAAGAGTCTTCTCCAACCCCACAGTTGGAAAGCATCAGTTCTTTGGCATTCAGCCTTCTTTATGGTCCAGCTCTCACATCCGAACGTGACTACTGTTTCTCCTCACTTTAATGATGGGCTTGTCGGCCATGGGAGCAGGGGCAGGGTGTGACATTATTAGTTTAAACCAGAATCAAACGTGCCCCCATCTTGTAAATTCAGAGGTGGGGAGGGGGTGAGATTGCCCCTTCCTGATTTCAATCCATAAATCATTCGCGTGCAGGTTCAACACACCCCACAACATACATTATCCTTTGCCCAGCCTCTGGCTCCCGCTGGTACCCAAGTGCATACGTGCAGTACGGTACATGCATTCTGGTTGTGGGAGCAGCCCCATGCGCTCTGTTTGAATATGAAGTGGGAGTCCCCCAGCTAACTGCCCCCCCCAAACCTGCTTTGATCTGAGCACCAGGCTGATCTGGATGCCGAAACCACGGCTGTTCAACCCCATTCCCATTCAATCCGTTAGGCCGGCTTTCCGCCGGGCTCCTCGTCACCCTGACTCCTAATTTGACAATGACAAAGAACTCCGGGGCGATTTTAAATTTCATAATTTTAATCTGTCAAGCCTGACATTTAATTACTGCCCTCTCTAACCCGTAGCCAATGCGCGCGGGCCCGCTGCCGTTGGCGTTCCCTTGGAAGAAAAGGAAAAAAAAAAAAGATTTTTTTTTTTTATTTCCGCCTCCGTGGAAGAGTGGATTAATAAAATCGGGCATAAGTGCCAGGTGTAAGACAATGTGGTCAGGAGGCTCTATTAGCCCCAAATGTAGACAGATGAGGTTAATCATATTTTGAAGTGTGGCTTTTTATTGTATTAGGAGTGATGAAGGCTCCGCTCAGCCCCCACGTGAGAGGTTTGCTGCAAATGTGAAATACGAGGTGTGAGGAGCAGGCTTCACAGGATGGGTGAAGTGTGCTCGCCACGGACACCATGGTCCTGGCCACCCGAGGATCTGGGGGGCTGGGGAGCCATGCTGGGGTGTCATAAGGGTGTCACTTATGATATCTGAGGAGACAGAGGACTTCTTGGGTCTCTGGTCCTTATGATATCTGAGGAGATGGGAGATGGGGCTCTTCATGGGTCTCTGGTTCTTATGATATCTGAGGAGATGAAGGTCTTGCTGGGTCTCTTGTCATTATGATATCTGAGGAGATGCGGTGTCTTCATGAGTCTCTGGGAGCCATGCTGGGGTGTCTTGTCCCTTACGATATCTGAGGAGACGGGGATCTTCATGAGTCTCTGGTCCTTATATCTGAGGAGATGGGGGTCTTCATGGGTCTCTGGTTCTTATGATATCTGAGGAGACGGAGGTCTTCATGGGTCTCTACTCCTTATGATATCTGAGGAGACAGGGATCTTCATGGGTCTCTGCTTCTTATGATATCTGAGGAGATGGGGGTGTTCATGGGTCTCTGCTGCTGCTGCTGCTAAGTCACTTCAGTCGTATCCGACTCTGTGACCCATAGATGGCAGCCCACCAGGCTCCCCCATCCCTGGGATTCTCCAGGCAAGAACACTGGAGTGGGTTGCCATTTCCTTCTCCAATGCATGAAAGTGAAAAGTGAAAGTGAAGTTGCTCAGTCGTATCCAACTCTTAGCGACCCCATGGACTGCAGCCTACCAGGCTCCTCCACCCATGGGATTTTCCAGGCAAGAGTACTGGAGTGGGGTGCCATTGCCTTCTCCTCATGGGTCTGTAGTCCTTATGATATCTGAGGAGACGGGCATCTTCATGCATCTCTGGTCCTTATGATATCTGAGGAGATGGGAGGTCTTCATGGGTCTCTGGTCCTTATGGTATCTGAGGAGATGGGGGGAACTTCATGGGTCTCTAGTCGTTATGATGTCTGAGGAGATGGGGGTCTTCATGGGTCTTTGGTACTTACAGTATCTGAGGAGATGGGGGGAACTTCATGGGTCTCTAGTCGTTATGATATCTGAGGAGATGGGGGTCTTCATGGGTCTCTGGTTCTTATGATATCTGAGGAGAAGGGGGTCTTCATGGGTCTCTGGTCCTTATGATATCTGAGGAGACAGGGATCTTCATGGGTCTCTGGTCCTTATGATATCTGAGGAGAAGGGGGTCTTCATGGGTCTCTGGTCCTTATGATATCTGAGGAGACAGGGATCTTCATGGGTCTCTGGTCCTTATGATATCTGAGGAGAAGGGGGTCTTCATGGGTCTCTGGTCCTTATGATATCTGAGGAGACAAGGGTCTTGCTGGGTCTCTAGTCATTATGATGTCTGAGGAGATGGGGGACTCTCATCCTTATGATATCTGAGGAGACTGGGGAGCCTTGCTGGCAGGTCTGTGTTCAGTCGCTCAGTCATGCCTGACTCTTTGTGACCCCATGAACTGCAGCACGCCAGGCCTCCCTGTCCATAACCATCTCCCAGAGCTTACTCAAACCCATGTCCATTGAGTCAGTGATGCCATCCAACCATCTCATCCTCTGTCGTTCCCTTCTCCTCCTGCCTTCAATCTTACCCAGCATCAGGGTCTTTTCCAAGGAGTCAGTTCTTCACATCAGGTGGCCAGAGGATTGGAGTTTCAGCTGCAGCATCAGTCCTTCCAGTGAATATTCAGGACTGATTTCCTTTAGGATGGACTGGTTGGATCTCCTTGCAGTCCAAGGGGCTCTCAAGAGTCTCCTCCAACACCGCAGTTGGAAAGCATCAGTTCTTTGGCGCTCAGCTTTCTTTATGGAGAGGGCAATGGCACCCCACTCCAGCACCCTTGCCTGGAAGGTCCCATGGATGGAGGAGCCTGTTGGCTACAGTCCATGGGGTCGCTAAGAGTCAGACACGACTGAGCGACTTCACTTTCACTGTCACTTTTCTTTATGGTCCAACTCTTATTTTGGGTCGACGGCAAATAACTTATTTCCTGAAACTCCTCCTTCCAGAGCGGCGGGTGGTCCCCCACCTGCACGCTTGTTTCCTCTGTTCCTGGGGAAGTTGGAATAAACTCAACCCAGCATTTGTTTATAACACTTTTGTTAAAAAACAATCTATTTATTTGGTCTTAGTTGCCTTAATGTGGGATCTAGGTCCCGGATCAGGGATCAAACCTGCGTCCTGTGCATTGTGAGTAGAGTCCCAGATACTTGGAGCAACACAGCAGTCTCGATGACCCTTTTTTACAGCAAGTGCCTTTGGATTTGTATGTGCTGTGCTAAGCCACTTCAGTCGTGTCTGACTAAGCCCGGGCTCCTCTGTCCATGGGATTCTCCAGCAAGAATACTGGAGCGGGTTGCCATCCCCTCCTCCAGGGGATCTTCCCGCCCAGGGATCGAACCTGAGACTCATCATGTAACCTGCACTGGCAGGCGGGCTCTTCACCACGGGTGCCACCTGGGAAGCCCACTTTTTACATTTAGTTTGCTACTATTTCGTATAAATGTTTTTGTCTTTGTCCATAAATGAGCTTGACCTGTAATTTTGCTTTTAAATAATTCCCCGCTCAGTTTCAACCTCATAAAAATGACTTTGGAGACGCTGGAAAAGTCGTATAAAGTTGGCAATTTTTTCTTCCTTAAGTATTCATTAAATTTACTAGCAAAGATATCTGAACCTGGTAATTTCCCTGTGGCGAATTTTTAAATTATACGTTAAGTGTTTTGAATCCATGTTTTTATTTCTAAGAACTCGTCTGTGGTATCTATGTTTTAAATGTTGGCACGAACTTGTTTTTGAATCTCTTTATTTTTTAAAAAGAAATATAAAGGATCTACAGACATATCTTTCTTCTAATATTGCTTTTTAATGTTGCTTCTTTATCCTTTATTTTTCTCTTGGTTAGTCTTGTCAGGGGTATACAATTTTCATTAATCTTCACACAACCCAGTTTGGTTTTGTTGATTTTTTTTTTCAGTGTTATGTTCATTATTTAATTGATTCATTTCTGTTCTTCCTTTGGGTTTAAGGACTTTTCTGACATTTTAGATAACAGCTTCATTGAGATATAATTCACGTATCATCAAATTTTCCCATTTTAAAGTGTGCAATTCTGTGATTTTTTTCCCCCTCTAGGATTATAATACATTTTTTCCAATTATACATACAAGTGTGTCTATTCTTTTTAAAATTCTTTTCCCATTTACATTGTTATATAATCTATACACTGCTGTATTTAATGTGGATAACAATCAAGGACCTATTACAGCACAGGAAACTCTGCTAAATACTCTGTAATAAGCTTATGGTCTCCAGGGAGAAGGATGGGGGAAGGGATAGTCAGGGAGTCTGGGATGGATGTGGACGCACTGCTGTGTTTAACATGGAGAACCAGCAAGGACCTACCGTATAAGACAGGGAACTCTGCTCAATATTTTCTGACTTTTTGAGTTGGGTTTTTAACTCACTAATTTCCAGCCTTTCTTCCTTTGTATAAAAGAACTTAAACCTGTAAATCCCCACCCCCAAATCTGCCCACACAGTCCTTGAGTTTTGACAGCTCGTGTTTTTATTACCATTCGGATTGAAACGGTATCTAGTGTTTGCTCTGATTTTCTCTTTGGCTCGTGGGTTGTTTGAAACTGCAGTGCCTAAGATTCCAACTCAAGGCAGTTTCTAGTTATCTTTCTCTTATTTGTTTCCAGCTCAATTGCCCTGCAGTGGGAAACGTACTCTGTATTATTTCAGACCCTCATGTTTGTAGGCTTTTGGTTAATGGCTCGGCATACGTTTAAATGAACTGCAAGGTGATGGTGGAGGCATTTCTGGAACCTTCTGCATGTGAAGCAAGATGGGGGTTCTGGAGACATTCCGCCTCAATCATTAAAACCTCCCAGGAAAGGAGGAATTAGGCAAGGCTGTGTTGTCTGCCTGCAAATGTCTGAATGTCGGCCATGCGGCAGAGCCATTTGAACTGCCTTTCGAGGTCTAGTGTGTGGGGTAAGGAATTGTGCTCTCAAGGGACCAACTTCAAAAGAACGTCCAAACATCAGGGAGAAATAGCTTCTTTAAAAAAAGAACTTTCTATTTTGTGTTCAGATATTGCGGCTCAGACAGTAAAGAATCTGCCTGCAAAGGAGGAGACCCCGGTTCGACCCCTGGGTCAGGAAGATCCCCTGGAGGAGGGCATGGGAGAATCCCAGGGACAGAGGAGCCTGGTGGGCTGCAGTCCACGGGGTCTCAGAGAGTCGGTCACGAGTGAGCGACTGACACTTTCACTTTTTTTCATGGCTGAGGACCATCTGTGATAGTCCCAGGCAGACAGCAAAGGGACTCAGCCACACTTGCACACGTATCCAGTCTGCCCCAAACTCCCCTCCCATCCAGGCTGCCACGTGACACTGAGCAGAGTTCCCTGTGCTGTCCAGCAGGTCATTGCTGGTTCTCCATGTTAAACACAGCAATGTGTCCATGTCCATCCCAGACTCCCTGACTATCCCTTCTCCCATCTTTCCCTCCCTGGTGACCATAAGTTCATTCTGCAAGTCTGTGAGTCTGTTTCTATCTCATAAGTAACTTCATTTGTATCATTTCTTTTTAGATGCCACAGGAAAGGGCTGTCATACCATGAGAAATCGCTTCCTAATGAGGGGGTGAGCCTTGTATGTCTGAACACATCCAAATCCAGCCTGGACCCTGGTTCCGAGAACACTGAAGACAGGTCCAAGCAGGGCTCACAGGCTCAAGCCCAAGACCCAGCAGGTCTCTTCTAAACCCCTGCAGAGGACGGTTCATCTTCACAGGCGCCAGCATCCTCCATTCGCGTCCACGGAAGCCAGATGCATCTCTCAGGCACTGAAGTGCTGCTCTGCGTCTTTCTGCAGCACAGCTCGTCTCCAGTGGAAAGAACGGCCCGGTCACCCGGGCAGAGCCAGCAGATTCCTCGTAAAATGAACGATTGTGCAACACGCCCGCCGTCTGACTCCGGACATTATCCTTAATTTGTCCCCGAAGGAGACAGAACTGTTTGTAGCCATGCAAGAAAGGCGCCCCTTCCCCAGTTCCGTTTCAATCCACCACCCTGCCCTGCCAAAAAAAAAAAAAATCCTGAAAGATCAAATTTTCTTCTCTTAGGATATCCATTTAAAAGCTCAGTCCTGAGTCATCAAGTTATTTCTTTTTTTAAAAAGTCTGTCTTTAATCTGAGAAAGTCGCAAGGGCCTTCGATTTGCAACGTGAAGCTGGGATGACTTTTGGAGCTCTGTACGGCGCTGTTTACGGCGCAACGGCCAAGCACATGAGATTTCTCGGGGAATTTCCTGCAGTAAATGGCTCAGGGGGCGACTCAGAGAAAGAAGGAGACCTGTAATTTCACAGGGGATTAGGGAAAGGTAGGTGGCTCAGTGGGAAAGAAAGTGCCTGCCAACACAGGAGATACAGAAGACACCAGTTTGATCCCTGGGTCAGGAATCTCCTCTGGAGGAGGAAATGGCAACCCACTCCAGTACTCCACTCTCCAGAATCCGATGGACAGAGGAGCCTTACAGGCTTTATAGTCCACAGGGTCACAAGAGTCAGACAGAACTTAGCTACTAAACCACCACCATATAATACACATTTGTGGAATATATATACATGTATATCTTTTGTATAGATATACACTTATTTATAGAAATATATATTTGCTTAAATACATAGGCTTGTGTATCTATGTCTATTATATACATATTTTCTGTGTAGATGTGTATTCGTATTTTATTTAGATTCTGGGTCAAAGTATTCAGATTATTTGTGGACATCTATCTATATAGATTTCGACAAATATGGATACATACGTATCTTTTGTTACATGTATAGATATATTTACATATAAAAGTAAGTCTTTATATGGATCCATATATGTTTATAGGAGAAGGCAATGGCAACCCACTCCAGTACTCTGGCCTGGAAAATCCCATGGACGGAGGAGCCTGGTAGGCTGCAGTCCACGGGGTCGCACAGAGTCGGACACGACTGAAGCGACTTAGCGGTAGCAGCATATATGTTTATAGGGTTTCCCTGGGGGCTCACTGTTAAACAATCTGTCTGCACTATGGGAGACTCAGGTTCGATCCCTGGGTTGGGAAGATCCCCTGGAGGAGGGCATGGCAACCCACTCCAGTGTTCTTAGCTGGAGAATCCGTGGACAGAGGAGCCTGGTGGGCTACAGTCCATGGGGTCGCAGAGAGTCAGACGTGACTGAGCGACTGAGCACATATATGCACGTATCTCATATATATGTACCTTTTTTATACACACACACACACATCTGAAAAGTGGCTTTGGTTTCCAGCTAAGAAACAGAAGATATGTGAAACCTGTTTTTGAAAAAAGCTGAGGCCATATCCACCTCCCTCCCCTCCCAGCCTCGCTTCTCACTTGGAGTCCATGTGTTTAAACAAACGTGCCCTTAAACAGATACTTTTCAGAAGCTGTGGTCGGTGTAGCTTGGACTCCGTGTGGAGTTTTGAGGGTAACTGACATATTTTCTCGCGAATCCCTTTTCCCTCTGAGCCTCCCGCTTGGTAGATGTTAAATAAGTATTATTGGAGAGAGCGCTCTTTCCCGTGTGTTTAGGCTGCTTGCTAATTTTAAGCGAGTACAGAGTGCGTCTATAGACGCCCGGCCCCCTCGTCGGGAGAAGCACGGGTTTGTCCGTCCCCACACCTTCCCCCGGCATGTCTGCATTTTTAAAATACAAGTCTGACCGAGATCTCCGAAAGGCATCTGAAAAATGTCTTCATGTGTATAAAGCCTTCATCTCCCCATGGCCGGACGGCTCAAAAATAGATGAAATGGGATTTCTGAAACGTTCCCAGAAAATCCCTTTTGGGCTAAAACTAACATTCGGTGCTAGAAAAGAATGGGAAATCATAAAATACTGAAAGAAAGGAGGCTTAGGCTAGCATTATAATTTCAGTCGAAAGAACAGCCTTGTTAAACGGACACGAAACTCATACTTGCGGTAGCATTGGGAAATGTGATCGGGTGATGTGGAAAGGAGACAGCGTTTCAGTGACTTCCATCGCAAATCCAAAGCACACCACCACACATGTATCGGATTCGGGACCCCCTATTTTTGGCAACAAAATGTTATCATTAGGGCTTTTTTTTTTTAAATAAACTTTTATTAGAGAAAGAGTTACCAGCCTCTAAATGATCAAAAGTCACATTTTATACGCCGATCCTGCCCTTGCCTTGTTTTATCAAGAAAAATTTAATATTGCCACCTTTGTGAATCTTGCCAGCTCTGGGATAAGACGAGCCTTTCTTTGAGCTCCACGAGAGTTAAGACTGGGAAGAGCTTGGTAACAAGAAACCGACAGTGAGAATTCGAACGCAGAGGAGAATGTAACACAGGAAACAGATTCATCTGCTCTGTATACTGTAGACGTTGAAAAATGAAGTGCTTTGGACAAAAAGAAATATCAGATTTTTTCTCCCCCCTACCCCGCCACTGCTGGAATGTTCTGCTAACGCTGAACTGGAAACAAATCGAAGGAGCAAAGGAAAACTTGAAGAAAACAATACACATACTTAGAGTCTGTTTGGAGGGTGAGACGGCATTTAGAAACAAATTGAGTAGCTGGGATGTTTCTATTTGGTTGCAAGCTAGCCGCTGATATCACCAGAATCCTTTTCATGCTTAAAAAATTAGGCTAGGTTACCGGTCTTCAGTTTCGATTAGATCACTGCAAAATGAAAAATCCAGACGCACCAAGATATTTTTAAGGTGTAGTATTTCCAGTGTGCACAAACATTTACCCTGACCTTCCCTTGTGGGATGGGGTTTCTCTTGCACTGTATGCCTCCTTTTTCTGCTAATCTGTTTTCCATCTCCGCGAGGCCGCTAGACTTGTTACCCGTGTCCAAGTAATTCTATATTTTAGACAGGTGAGGTTAGAAATGGCCAGTTTATCCTGTGGCCACGGGATACACCATCTATATTAATTTCCTCTTCATTTCTTCTGGCCGAGTCTACTATTTCTCTGAAATATTTTTATTATGATTAAACATGAGTCTTTAAATATTTAAACCACCCCCAAGAGCGTGTATGTTAATTTTGAAAACTGAGGCTGTTTTCCATCAATCTTCCCGCTGTTTCTTTCTTTCTTTTTTTTCTTTCTTTCCACTCCTTGCTTCAACCATCATCCTGGCATTGGTTTAAGGAATCCAAATCTCACCCTTTCTGTGGCTTGAACCGGTGTCTGGAGTTTTGGTTCTAGAATTCCATCTGTTCTGGGCACATGTGCCCGGTAGCCTGTGTAACCAGTAACTCAAAGCTCCCTGGGACTTTTCTGTCTCTCCCGGATAATAAGAATCCTGAAGCTAGGCTGCACAGGTTAGGGCAGAGGCTCAAAGACGCTGTGTAGGTCTTCCTACAGTTTTTTTTTTTCCTGTTTTTGCTTTTCCTTGGTGGCTTGTCAGGCTTCCCTCATGGCGGTAGTGGTAAAGAATCTGTCTGACAATGCAGGAGGCATAAGAGATATGGGTTCAGAAAGATCCCCTGGAGGAGGAGATGGCAACCCACTCTAGTAGTCTTGCTGGGAAAATCCCATGGGCAGAGAAGCCCGGCACATTCCACACAGTTGCAAGAGAGTCAGGCAGGACTGAGCACCTGAGCACCAATGGACATGACTGAGTAACTAAGCACCAATGGCTTGTCACAAAATGGCTACTGTAGCTCCTGCCATCGTGTCAACATTCCAGATGAGACAAATAAGAAAAAACAACCAACAACATGGCAAAGGAGGGGGGGATTATCAAGGGAAGCTATTTCCCTTTTAAAGAATTTGTCTGTAAGCCCCACCTGACAACATGG
Organism: Bos grunniens; assembly: GCF_055505025.1. Classification (NCBI taxonomy): domain Eukaryota; kingdom Metazoa; phylum Chordata; class Mammalia; order Artiodactyla; family Bovidae; genus Bos; species Bos grunniens. The sequence goes on from NC_141194.1 coordinate 368,639, forward strand.
CTGCCCCAATGGGGGAGGGAGACTGGAAAATCTAAGAAAAGCGTGTATGTAGTTGGGTATCCGGTGAACCCTACAAAATGGGAGTTGAAGAGCACAGACAGTGGGGAGACAGGAGCGAGAGCCCAGTTTTCTGCACACTCAGGTGAAAAGACCGCCCTCCTGTTTCTTTCATCCGTGTAATGCTGGTGCTGGGAGTTTAGCTGCTCAGTCGTGTCTGACTCTGGAGGGGCCGTGGTTTCCTTCAGGGCAGAGAAAGTAGAGGGTCTGAAAACAGCAGACCCCAGAGGCCGATTCCCTTTCTAAGTCCTCTTTCCAGAGCAAGACAAACACATTCCCTAGAGCAGGACAAAGGTGGTGTGCGTCTCCTTTACCTTCAAGGACCCCTCAGCACAAAGTTTGCAATTATTTTCCCATTAAGAAGTCAGACCAGGGAGAGAGGGTAACACCAGGGTGAGAGGGCGTAGGGTCTGAGAATTAATCAGCCTGGAAAAAGCTGGGTGACTCCTTGGACCCACGGGTAGCTGAGCCCACGGCCCAGGGAGAGCCCTGAATTTGTTTTATTCTCCTTGTCACAGACACAGGATGACTTAAAAATAGCGTTTGCATCCGAAATGCTACCATTCGTCTTCCTGAAAGACTCCAAATTTCCCCAAACCGTTGCAAAGAGCTGGATTAAAAGTCCGACCATCAATTCTGACCAGGGCACTATACCTCACCGATATGTGTTTCCAGGAAGGCTTGGTGGAAGTCATTAGCTAGGCAAGTGCTCAGTCACTCAGTCGTGTCCGACCCCATGGACTGTAGCCCTCCCGGCTCCTCTGTCCATGGGCCCCTTCCCAGGCAAGAAAGAACACTGGAGCGGGTAGTCATGCCCTTCTTCACATCAGCTAGGAAAAGGTGCTCCTAAAAATGTATTTCCCCGGTGGATACATCCAAGGACCCTCGCTGGCCCCTGGGGCTGAGTTGGTAATTCCCCTTAATTTTGCTTCCAGCCTCACAAGCTTTCCCTTGCATGAAGGAAAATTATCAATGCTCTTAATACAGTATTTACTCGCAATATTTTCAGTGGGCCATGAGTTAGGTTCCCTGAGATGAAAGATGATTTTAAAAATTGCTAAAGGTAATGATTTTTTATAGCTTAATTTAGATTATATTGAAAATTATGAGAGGGGGGAGAGAGTGAAAAAAAAAAAAAACAACTCAGGATCTCTGATACCTTAATAAACATCTCCTCGTGTTTGCAATTTAAATACTAACCTCCGTCATATATTTTGTGTATTCATATTTCAACAATAAGCATTCCTAGCATGGTAATATCTTTATTTCCATACTGTGGCTTTAATATACCACGGAGGGGCTGGGAGCAACGTTTCACCCAATAATTATTTCCGTTAGACCCAGCAGGCTTTAGAGAAGGGCTGTGGCATTTTTTCCTAGGTGGAAAAAAAAAAATTTTTTTTTTCTTGCCTCCGCTTTAGATGAACAAGTGAAAAGAACTGATTTGAAGCAACTCATCTTTGTTAATCCCAAACTCCTAATTTATCCCTCCTGCACATTGCCCCTTTGGTCACCGCAAGTTTGATTTCAAGACCTGTGAATCTGTCTTTGCTTTGTAAACAAGTTCATAAGGATCTGCAGAGACAGACGACTGTATATAAAATAGACATACAAGAAGGACCTCCTGTGTAGCGCAGGGAACTCTACTTAATACCCTGTACTGAACTCTATGGGCAGAGAATTTTAAAAAGAAGAATACATGTTTATGTGTAAGTGAACCACGAATCTAAAAAAGAACAAAGTGTGTATCAAGTGACATATTTGTTGTTCAGTCGTGTCTGACTCTTTGTAACCCCCCAGGGACCGTAGCCCGCCAGGCTCCTCTGTCCATGGGATTCTCCAGGCAAGGATGCTGGAGTGGGTTGCCATGCCCTCCTCCAGGGGATCTTCCCGACCCAGGAATCGAAGCCACATCTCCCATATTGCAGGCACCAGGGAAGCCCAACTGTAACGGAATCACGACACAGAGTAAATCAGTATGCTTTAATAACCTATGTGGGAAAAGAATCTAAAAGAGGATAGATATATGTCTATGTGTGATTGAACCATGAAAACACTTTCTGATGCTCCAAAGGTGGGGGAACACTAGTTGAGAGGAACGGAAATACATCAAGAAAAAGATGGGAGAAAAAAAATATCAGGCAGGAGACATAACAAGGAAAGATGGGGGGGAAATGCACCTTGTTTTAAAAACTAAAGATAGGTACGGTGGAATATTCAGTCAGTCAGTTCAGTTGCTCAGTCGTGTCCAACTCTTTGCAACCCCATGAACCCCAGCACGCCAGGCCTCCCTGTCCATCACCAAGTCCCAGAGTCCACCCAAACTCATGTCCATCGAGTCGGTGATGCCATCCAGCCATCTCATCCTCTGTGATCCCCTTCTCCTCCTGCCTTCAATCTTTCCAAGCACCAGGGTCTTTTTCCAGTAAGTCAGCTCTTGGCATCAGGTGGCCAAAGGATTGGAGTTTCACCTTCACCATCAGTCCTTCCAATGAACACCCAGGACTGATTTCCTTTAGAATGGACTGGTTTGATCTCCTCACAGTCCAAGGGACTCTCAAGAGTCTTGTCCAACACCACAGTTCAAAGCATCAATTCTTTGGCGCTCAGCTTTCTTTATAGTCCAACTCTCATATTCATACATGACCACTGGAAAAACCATAGCCTTGACTAGACGGACCTTTGTTGGCAAAGTAATGTCTCTGGCTTTTAATATGCTGTCTAGGTTAGTGGAATATTACTCAACCATTAAAAAGAAAGAAATAATGCCATTTGCAGCAACACGGATGGTCTTAGAGATTGTCATACTCAGTGAAGTAAGTTAGACAAAGAAAGACAAATATCATATGGTATCACTTGTATGGAGAATCAAAAAAGGAATGAAACCAATGAATTTACTTACAAAACAGAAAGAGATTCGTAGACCTAGAGAATGAACTTATGGTTACATAAGGGGGGAAGGGATAGTCAGGGAGTCTGGGATGGACATGGACACACTGCTGTATTTAACATGGAGAACCAGCAAGGACCTGCTGGACAGCACAGGGAACTCTGCTCAATGTCATGTGGCAGCCGGGATGGAGGTGAGTTTGGGGAAGAATGGATATAAGTATATGTATGGCTGAGTCTGTGAACCGTGAACTTCCAGATGTTCGAGCTGGATTTAGAAAAGGCAGAGGAATCCGAGATCAAATTGCCAACATCCTGGATGTTGGCTGGATCATTGAAAAAGCAAGAGAGTTCCAGAAAAACATCTATTCAATGATCCAACAGCTAGATCATTGAAAAAGCAAGCGAGTTCCAGAAAAACATCTATTTCTGTTTTATTGACTGCGCCAAAGCCTTTGACTGTGTGGATCACAACAAACTGTGGAAAATTCTTAAAGAGATGGGAATACCAGACCACCTGACCTGCCTCCTGAAAAATCTGTATACAGGTCAGGAAGCAACAGTTAGAACTGGACATGGAACAATAGATTGGTTCCAAATCTGGAAAGGAGTACACCAAGGCTGTATATCGTCACCCTGCTTATTTAACTTCTATGCAGAGTACATCATGAGAAACGCTGGGCTGGAGGAAGCACAAGCTGGAATCAAGATTGCCAGGAGAAATATCAATGACCTCAGATATGCAGATGACACCACCCTTATGGGAGAAAGTGAAGAAGAACTAAAGAGGCTCTTGATGAAGGTGAAAGAGGAGAGTGAAAAAGTTGGCTTAAAGCTCAACATTCAGAAAGATAAGATCATGGCATCTGGTCCCATCACTTCATGGCAAATAGATGGGGAAACAATGAAAACAATGAGAGAGTTTATTGTTTTGGGCTCCAAAATCACTGCAGATGGTGACTGCAGCCAAGAAATTAAGACACTTACTCCTTGGAAGAAAAGCTATGACAAACCTAGACAGCATATTAAAAAGCAGTGACATTACTTTGCCGACAAAGGTGTGTCTAGTCAAAGCTATGGTTTTTCTAGTAGTCATGTGTGGATGTGAGAGTTGGACTATAAAGAAGGCTGAGTGCCGAAGAATTGATGCTTTGGAACTGTGGAGAAGACTCTTGAGAGTCCCTTGGACTGCAAGGAGATCCAACCAGTCCATCCTAAAGGAGATCGGTCCTGACTATTCATTGGAAGGACTGCTGCTGAAGCTGAAACTCCAATACTTTGGCCACCTGGTGCGAAGAGCTGACTCATTAGAAAAGACCCTGATGCTGGGAAAGATTGAGGGCAGGAGGAGAAGGGGACAACAGAGGATGAGATGATTGGATGGCATCACCAACTCGATGGACATGAGTTTGATCAAGCTCCAGGAGCTGGTGATGGACAGGGAGGCCTGGCATGCTGCAGTCCATGGAGTCACAGAGTCGGACACGACTGAGCGATTGAACTGACTGAACTGATGGCTGAGTCCCTGTGCTGTTCACCTGAGACCATCACAACATTGTTTATCGACTATACCCTAATACAAAATAAGAAGTTGAAAGATAAAACTATCTGTATGCTATAAAGTAGGACCTTGTTTATCCATTGTATTTGATATCCTATGATAAATCATCATGGTAGAACGCTAACGTTATACTCAGTGGTTAAAGACGGACACCTGCTCCTGGCAGATTCACACTGCTGTACTGCAGAAACCAACACAATATTGTAAAGCAGTTGTTGTTCAGTTGCTAACTTGTGTTCGACTCTTTGCAACCCTGTGGACTGTAGCCCGCCCGGCTCCTCTGTCCGTGGGATTCTCCAGGCAATAAGACTGGAGAGGGTTGCCATGCCCTCCTCCAGGGGATCTTCCTGACCCAGGAATTGAACCCAGGTCTCCTGCATTGCAGGCAGATTCTTTACTGTCTGAGACACCAGAGAACCCCCTATACTTCAATTAAAAAAAAAAAACCCAAAACACTAAAAGCATAACACGATTCATCTCCATTCCGTTTCTAAAGCAATGCTGGAGCCTTACCCTGACACAGAGATTTGTAGATGATGAAAACAGATCCTCGATAAGGTGATGGTCAGCAGGGTCCATATGAACACCAGAGATTCAGCACCTGCCCGTCTCAAAATGGCTTGTCTTGTTTTTTCTTTCCGGGAGAGTTTCTGAGTTTTCACTGTCTGCTTTGCTTTGTGGGTGACTTCACGAGAAGCCCCCAACTCACGTACTCACTCATTTCTGTGCTCAGTGAGGCCAAGTGCTAGCTAAATACTTGAAGACTTCACTTTTCTGGACAAAGAAATGGCAACCCACTCCAGGATTCTTGTTGGAGAATCCCATGGACAGAGGAAACTGGTGGGCTACAGTCCATGGGGTTGCAGAGTCAGACACGACGGACTGACTTCACTTTCACTTTTATATACATAGATAAGCACCAACATGATTCTCCCAGAAGCCCCTAGTAGTGACTCAAGAAAGTCAGATTTTCCCTTTTCATCCCTAGAACTCAGAACGCCTATAAGGGGGACCCCACATGAATGAGTTTGGTGTTGTTATGAAGCGTTAGTCACTCACTCATGTCCGACTCTGTGCGACCCCATGGACTGTAAGCCTGCCAGGCTCCTCTGTCCATGGGATTCTCCAGGCAAGGATACGGGACTGAATAGCCATTCCCTTCTCCAGGGGAATCTTCCCGGCCCAGGGATTGAACCTGGGTCTCCTGCACAGAAGGTAGATTCTTTACTGTCTGAGCCACCAGCTGGTTATAGGCTTGGAATGAATGAGTAACTACATGGGGTCCCTGAATCTCATTTTCCGTGGCCAAGATGAGATGCTTATTTGTTGTTTTTCTCTGCAGGAGGAAAGAAAAAGAAAAAAAAAACAATATAAGGTCCCATAGAGCCAGCAGAGTTTGGCAGTGATGGTTTCATAGGAGGGCTGGGTGGCAATTACATGAGGTGAGCTCGGATTCAAATTCTCTGCAGCAGGTGCGTCCCGTCCTAGACCTGAGGAGAAAGCAGCAGCTCACCTCATCTCCCCTTTCCCTGGAACGTGCCTCTGAGTGGAAAGAACCTCCCCTGGCACCCCACCCTCCACACACACACACACACACACACACACACACACCCCAGCATGTATCTGCATCTCCGGTCTCATCCTGAATGCTCCTAATGCGATTCAATCTCCTTCTCCCGGCGGTACCATTAATATTTTAATTTAATCAGAATTTCTTGAACTCGCTTGCCATCCCAAGTAACCTAGTTACCTGTCAGCCTGCATCAGCTTGTCATATTAGAAGGAATTGTGCCCTGAATCTAATCTACTTTAAATGATTCCAGGGTGTGCGTGTCTATAAATCACAGCCCGGCCGTGCTGACACGGGGAGGCGTGCGTGTGGGTAAACACGGCGGGCAGGTTCTGCACCAGCCGGGGACGGGGCACGGGACGGGGCCTTATCTCTTTCTCCTCAATTCCTTTTTGGCTTTTCATTCTGTTCCTGGGGTTCTCAAGCCAAGAATACCGAAGTGGTTTGCCAACCCATTTGGAGTGGACCACCAGGGTTTTTGTCAGAACTGTCCACCATGACCCGTCCACCTCGGGTGGCCCTACACAGCGTGGCTTGTACTTTCACTGACTTTTGCAAGGCTGGAAAAGATCCTGATGCTGGGAAAGATTGAGGGCAGGAGGAGAAGGGGACGACAAGGATGAGAGGGTTGGATGGCATCATCGCCTCTACGGACATGACTTTGAGCAAACTCCGGGAGATGGTGAAGGACAGGAAAGCCTGGCATGCTGCAGTCCATGGGGTGGCAAAGAATTGGACACAAGTTAGTAACTGAATAACACACTGATCCCTGAGCTCCAGGAGGAAAGAATGTTCTCTTTATACAGAAAAGCACGATAAAGGTGAGTGCTGCATGGGGTTGCCCAGGTAGGATATGTTGACTTTCCATGGTGAATTTGGGGACAACTGTCTAGCTTGGGAACACGGTGGCCCAGCCTCTGGGCTTCTCACGTGGCTCAGTGGTAAAGAATCCACCTGCCAATGAAAGAGATGTGTTTGATTACCACACTGGGAAGATCCCCCTGGAGCAAGAACTAGAAATCGACAGTATTCTACCGTGGAAAATCCCATGGACAGAGGAGACTGGTGGGCTGGACTTTATGGAGTGAAAAAGAGTCGAACACAAGTAAAATATGACAGAAACTAGGGGGTTCTGATGAAAATTTGACAGAGACTAGGGGGCTCTGAGGGAAAATCTGACCAAAAGAAGGAGGATCTGAGGTAAAATCTGACAGAAATTAAAGGGTTATGAGTTAAATTCTGACAGAAAGAACAAGGTTCTGAGGGGGAAAATGACAGAAACTATGGGATTCTCAGGTAAAATCTGACAGAAAGAAGATTCTGAGGTAGAATCTGACAAAAACTAGGGGGTTCTGAGGTAAAATCAGACAGACTAGGGTGTTCTGAAGTAATATTTTACAGAAACTAGGGGATTATGAGGTAAAATCTAACAGAAAGAGGAGGTTCTGAAGTAAAATATGACAGACATAGGGGGTTCTTAGGTAAAATCTGACAGTAACTAAGGGGTTCTGACGTAAAATTTGAAAGAAAATAGGGAGTCCTGAGGTAAAATATGACAGAAAGAAGAAGGTTCTGAGGTAAAACCCTGACAGATATCAAGGGCTTCTGAATGAAAATCTGACAGAAAGAACAAGGTTCTAATGTAAAACATGAGAGAAACTATGGGATTCTGAGGTAAAATCTGACAGAAACTAGGGGGGTTGGAGGTAAAATCTGACAGAAAGAGGTTTTGACATAAAATCTGACAGAAATGAGGGATTCTGAGGTAAAATCTGAGAAGAAACTAGGAGGTTCTGAGGTAAAATTTGACAAAAAATCAGGGGTTCTGAGGTAAAATCTGACAGAAACTAGAAGGTTCTTAAGTAAAATTTGACAGAAACTAGGGGTTTTGAGGTAAAATCTGACAGAAACCAAAGAGTTTAGAGGTAAAATCTGACAGAAATGAACATTCGGAAAACTAAGGTCATGGCATATGCTCCCATCACTTCATGGGAAATAGATGGGGAAACAGTGGAAACAGCGGCTGACTTTATTTTTCTGGGCTCCAAAATCACTGCAGATGGTGAATGCAGCCATGAAATTAAAAGATGTACTCCTTGGAAGGAAAGTTATGACCAACCTAGACAGCATATTAAAAAGCAGAGACATTACTTTGCCAACAAAGGTCTGTCTAGTCAAGGCTGTGGTTTTTCCAGTGGTCATGTGTGGATGTGAGAGTTAGACTACAAAGAAAGCTGAGCGCCGAAGAATTGATGCTTTTGAACTGTGGTGTTGGAGAAAGACTCTTGAGAGGCCCTTGGACTGCAAGGAGATCCAACCAGTCCATCCTAAAGGAGATCAGCCCTGGGTGTTCATTGGAAGGACTGATGCTAAAACTGAAACTCCAATACTTTGGCCACCTCATGCGAAGAGTTGACTCATTGGAAGACCCTGATGCTGGGAAAGATTGAAGGTGGGAGGAGAAGGGGTCAACAGAGGATGAGATGGTTGGATGGCATCACCAACTTGATGGACATGAGTTTGAGTGAACTCCGGGACTTAGTGATGGACAGGGAGGCCTGGCGTGCTGCAGTCCATGGGGTTGCAGACAGTGGGACACGACTGAGTGACTGAACTGAACTGATGGACAAAAAGAAGGTAGTTCTGAGGTATAATCTTGTTTCTGTCATATTTTATCTCACAATGCCTTAGTTTCCATCTAATATTATCTCAGAACCTGTTTCGTTATGTCACATTTTCCTGTGAACCTAATTCTTTCTCCAAAATTTCCTATCAGAACTTCCTTCTCTGTTAGATATTACCTCACAACCTTCTTCTTGATGATGAGGTCATTTTTACCTCATCACTCTGTTCTTTCTCTCATATTTTAATCTCAGAATCTTTTTTTCTTCCAGATTTGACCTCACAGCCTTCAACTTTATGTCACATTTTGCCTTAGTACATTCAACTCTCAAAGTTTACCTCTGTACTTCATTATTTCTGTCAGATTTTTCCTCTGAATCTTCTACTTTGTTAGTTTTCACATCAGAACTGCTACCTTCTGTCAAATTTTACCTCTGAACTCCCATCTTTCTGTCATTTTTACCTCAATCTTATTTCTGTCAGATTGTACCTCAGTATCCTCTACTTTCTAACAGAATTTACCTCAGAATCCCCCTTGATTCTGTTAGATTTTACCTTAAAACCTCCAACTTTCTGTCGGACTTTACCTCAAAACTTCTTTATGTCTGGTTTTACCTAGAATCCACTAATATCTGTCAGATTTTACCTCAGAACCCCTTAGTTTCTGTCAGATTTTACCTCAGAACCCCAACTTTCTTTCGGATTTTACCTCAGAACCTCCTTCCTTCTGTCAGTTTTTATCTCAGAACCTCCTTCTTTCTGTCGGATTTTACCTCGGAGTCCACCACTTTTTGTCAGATTTTACCTCAAAGACTCCAATCTTGTGTCACATTTTACCTCACAATCCGATAATTTCTGTCAGATGGTACCTCAAAAACCTCTTTTTTTCTGTCATTTTTACCTCAGAACCTCCTTCTTTCTGTCAGATTTTACCTCAGAACGTGTTTCTTTTTTCAGATTTTCCAGAGAACCTCTTTCTTTCTGTCAGATTTTACGTCAGGTCCTCTTTTTTTCTTCCTGGTAATACCTCAGAATCTCCCTCCTCCTTTCATTTTTATCTCAAAACTTCCATCCTCTGTCAGATTTTACCTTAGAGCCTCCTTTTTTTCTATCAGATTTAACCTCAAATCCTCCTACTTTATTTAGAAGTCTGTCAGATACACACCAACACAGACTTGTAAAATTATACCCATTTTATATTTTCCACCAGTCCTTCTTTTAGTGTTGCTTTCCGGCTCTGCAGAGAGAAAAATTTTAAACCGGGTTTGTGAGAAGGAAGTACATTAGTTCTTTCTCTTCAATTGCATTTTTGCAATGATAACTCCATTTTTCAACTTTTCCAAGTTTAAGGGTCAACTGGACCATTTTTTCCCGGTTTCACCCTTATTTGAATTTCCGCCTCACTTGGGGAAAATTATTTGCAGGGTTTTTTTGCTGATACAGTTTTTAAAACCCACGTTTGCCTTGGTGGGTCCATGGTGCAAAGCGTAACTACATGGGTTCAAACTGGTATTTCTAGCAAGGTGCAAGACCAGAAGAATTAAGCACGTGTATGTGGCAGCAAGAGCACCTGATCATTTCCTCTGGTTGTGTATTATTGGCTCATTCTAGAATGAAAGCAATGGCACCCCACTCCAGTACTCTTGCCTGGAGAATCCCAGGGATGGGGGAGCCTGGTGGGCTGCAGTCCATGAGGTTGCTGGGAGTCGGACACGACTGAGCGACTTCCCTTCCACTTTTCACTTTCATGCATTGGAGAAGGAAATGGAAACCCACTCCAGTGTTCTTGCCTGGGAATTTTCACGCACAGAGAAGCCACAAAGAGTTGGATATGACAGAGACTAAACAATAGCAACAGCCATATTTATCATCCAAAATCAAAATAATTGCAGCCATGAAATTAAAAGACGCTTGCTCCTTGGAAGAAAAGCTATGACAAACCTAGACAGTGTATTAAAAAGCAGAGACATCACTTTGCCAACAAAGGTCCATCTACTCAAAGCTATGGTTTTTCCAGTGGTCATGTACAGATGTGAGAGTTGGGCCATAAAGAAAGCTGAGCACCAAAGAACTGATACTTTTGAACTGTGGTGTTGGAGAGTTTTGAGAGCCCCTTGGACTGCAAGGAGAGCCAACCAGTCCATCCTAAAGGAAATCAGTCCTGAATATTCATTGGAAGGACTGATGCTGAAGCTGAAGCTCCAATACTCTGGCCACCTGATGGGAAGAACTGACTCATTTGAAGAGACTCTGATGCTGGGAAAGATTGAGGGTGGGAGGAGAAGGGGAGACAAAGGATGAGATGGTTGGATGGCATCACCGACTCGATGGACGTGAGTTTGGGTGGACTCCGGGAGCTGGTGATGGACAGGGAGGCCTGGTGTGCTGCAGTCAGTGGGGTCGCAGAGTCGGACACAAGTGAGAGCCTGAACAACAGCGTTTTATGATCAGAGGCGGCTTGGTCCAACAAGATGACCGGGTTGTAAATGTTCAAGGTGGCTCATGAAAAAGCGTGTTTCTTCACGCTGGGGCTGGCACGTGCGTAAGACCACCAGGACTCCATTCTGATGCCGACGACATGTTTCCTGGGTATGAGTAGGTGGCCAATTCGCCACACGGGACTCCAGGCGTCCGAGACAAACCCAATGCATAAATTATTTGCAAGCTCAAGTACCAGCAACTTTTCTTTTTATGAGCCCGTAACAATGTCCCCAGGGATGCGTGTATGAATTTCTGGGGATCATTGCATTTTCATAGCCTTGGCAGAGGCCAGAAGGTGCTGCTTTCGATTTGGAATGTCTCCACTCATAACTAAGAGTCATTTGGGTGGTTTTTTTTTTTTTTATGTCTGATTTTTTTTTGCATGAAATATGGATAGCCTAATCCGTGCTGAGAAGTCTTCAAGGGGGCTTTTTTGGGAATGAAAATTAGACTCCGGTGCTTTCAGAAACATGTTGGGTGCCGGAGTCTGCTATCAAAGCTTCACGCGTCTGTGTGTTCCTGTCTGTCTGCTGATTCCTGAAGACGGGTTTGCAGAACTAAGATGCTCCGGGGGTCGAGCGAGATTTATTTTGGAACAAGGAGGGTGAGCCAGGCTGCAGGTAAGAACCCAGGGCGGGGAGCCGGAACCCTGCCTGCTGTCTTCACAGGGCAGTTGTTTGTGATACCATCGATGGGAAAACTGACCGAGTGCAGAAGGGGAACCCTGTCCCCCCTGGCAGGAGATGTCCCCCAGGTCCCAGGCCCTGATTTCTGAACATTGAAGACGGCCGTATGGGAGGAAGTGGACGTTGAGAACAAGGACAGTCTTGGAAATTTCACGGTCAAGATGTGTAGCTGCTGTGTTTCTTGAGGCTGCCGTGAAAAAAAAGTGTCAGAAACCAGGGGAATTAAAGAATTCCATCCTCCCTTCGCCCTTGCAGGGCTGCCATGGTGGCTCCATGGTAAAGAATCTTCCTGCAATGCAGAAGACCTGGGTTCAATCCCTGGGCCAGGAAGATCCCCTGGAGGAAATGACAACCCAGTCCAGTATTCTAGGCTGGGAAATCCCCTGGACAGAGGAGCCTGGCGGGTTACAGTCCATGGGGTCACCAAGAGTCGGACATGATTTAGCAACTAAACCACCACCAGTGTGTAACCGAACGCAGGGTATAATGTGTGCCATTCATATGTGTGACATCACATATGTGTGACACGTGTGTGCACGTCTGTAGATACACATACGATGGACACAAACAATGAACAAGCAGAATGAGGAAGCTCTCACCATCTCACAGAAACCAGAGCACTGCTGAGGTTAGTTCAGGACACGCAGACCCAGAAGAGGCACGTGGGACCCTCCCTCCCGGCTGCTGGAACCGATCCATTTCTCAACACGAGCAACACAACGAGAGGTCCTGTGTAAACTCCACCGGGTCGTGCGTTGGGGTTTCTGCACCTCTGTGCTCAGTCGCTCAGTCGAGTCCGACTCTGTGGGACCGCATGGACTGTAGCCCACCAGGCTCCTCTGTGCATAGGATTCTCCGGAAAGAATACTGGAGTGGGTAGCCATGCCCTTATCCAGGGGGTCTTCCCAACCCAGGGATCAAAGCCAGAGCAATGGGCGTATGACCGGCCCTAAGCCACCTTCTGCACCTCGGCCAGGCTGCCAGGATGGAAGACGTGAGATTTCGAGCAGCAGAATAGCTAATATGGCGTGTGCTCACTCCTGCACTCTACCCCATCTTTCTCTCCATTGCAAAGGACAGACACAGACATGGAGGAGAAGGCTCACGAAGTCACGGGAGGGAGGCGGCCACCAGCCCAGGGACGGACGCCTGGAGCCCCCAGAAGCTGGGAGAGGCTGGGAGGACTCTCCCCTGGAGCCTCTGCAGGGAGCTCAGCTCTGGGACCCCCTGACCTCAGACGTCTGGTCTCCAGGACTTGGGGGGAGATGGATGGAGGTGGATTTGAGCTCCCCAGTGTTGGGGTGCTTTGTTACAGCTGCTCATCTGCCACAGAGCGTGAGTCCTGGTGGCCAAGTTGCCTCACAGGAGATGAAAATCCTGTCTCCCCACCTCCCAGCTGAAGGATCAGATGTCCCTCCCCGCAGCCCCCTCAGGGATGACGAGCATCTTGCTAAGAACTGAGGTGCTTCCAAAACGCACCAACACTTCGGCCGCCTGATGCAAAGTCCGGGCGACACCGAGGGACAGGGAAGCCTGGCGTGCTGCAGCCCACGGGGTCGCAAAGACTCGGACACGACGGAGCGACTGAACAACACGAACAGCCACAAATCCCAGCACGCCCTCACAACTGTCTTATTTTCGTGAGACATGGAGACCCTAAATTGTGGTCACTTATGACAACAACGCCATGAAACCGATTTACACCGCAAAGAAGACAAACCACACGTGTTCCTCTACTTACGTAAGAACCAACAAATGAGAAATCAAATTCCACAGACACACGGGTCATGAGAAGCAGGAGAACGGGTCACACCCCTTCTTTACAGATGCTTGGACCGTCTGCCCTGCAAAAGCAAACGGGTCTGCTCTCACATGGTCCCAAAATATTTTAGTCTCTTTTCTACATCAAACGTAAGACATGAGAAAAAAAAAAATTGCAGGTCTTAAAGCAACAGAACACAGAATATAAACTCCGAGACGAACTCTGAGCAACGTGGTTTCCACCAGCCGCAAAGCAAGTCCGTTATGTCAGGGACCGCCCGTGGCCAGGTGAGCCTTCTCGGGCAGCCGGACAGGTGGAGGAATTTGAGCTTTTTTCCTAAAAGCCATGAGAACCACAGCATTGGGAGGTGATTAACAAGTACAGACAGGATCTAACTGGTGTTCTAGAGAATTCTGACGAAGGAGAGGAGAACAGCTTGCGGGAAAAACACCCGGAGCAGAGCGGTCATCCAGGAGGAGGTATTTGCTCTAAACTCATGGGAACAAAAACTAGTACTTGAAGGAAAACTGTTTCTGTGCTCAACGCTCTTTCGACACCCAAAGTGTAGGTTTTCCACACAGAACAATCTTCTGGTTCTCTTCAGACACTTGCTGGGTGCCCTACCACTGAGTTCAACCCTGACATGACCTGACTTAGTGCACACCCCACTGGGGTAGAGGGCTCAGTCCCCCAGGACGCCCCCAGTTCAACTCCAGCCGCAAGGAGTGGGTCCCCAGGTCACTCACTTCTGTCCAACGTGGCTACAACCATAGGGTCCCCACGACTCTCTTCGTCATAGAACTTAGGGAACGCTTGACTTACTTTATCCTCAAGGGATGTTTATCCTCAAGGGATGAACAGCCACAGGAAGAAATGAAGGGTGAGATCCAGGAGGGTTCCCAGTCCAGGAGCTTCTGTCTCTGGGGAGTCTGGGGCAACACGCTCCCAGCTTGTGGGTGGGTTCCCCAACCCTTGAAGCTCCCTGAACCATGGAGCTTCCATTAAGGAAGACTGAGTAAACCCCTGGCTGTCTGTAGCAGCTCAATCCACGGCCCCTCTGCCCTCCATGGAGGCTGCCCTTCATGGGGGTGGGATGAAAAGGGCCAACCCTCTAACCACGTGGTTGGTTCCTCCGGCAACCAGCCCCCACCTCCCAGAGCCGCCTCATTGGCATAAGCCCAGGTGCTGCTGGGCTTGTTCTGAGTAACCAAAGATGCTCGCCTCACCTGCATCACTCAGCAAGCTCCTGGGGCTTCCCTGGTGGTCCAGCGGTTAGCACCCCACGCTTCCAGTACCTTGGATACAGGTCTGATTCCTGGTCAGGGAACTATGATTCCCATATGCTGCTTTGTGAGGCCAAAGAAAAGAAAAAGAAAAGAAAGAAAGATGTTTAACTGATGGACACATCATTCACTCAAACCAATTGCAGTGGAGGGAGAAAAACTTTCCTATATCCTCTTATGTTCTTACCTGAGGGCTGCAAATTAGTGACAAAAAAGCTTAATTGGAGAAAAAACTTGTTTCAGATGCCTATAAGGCCTTCCAGAAAAGAAGGTTTTTAACCTCAAGGAAGTCTGGCCTGGGGGGTTTTCTATACCATTTAAACAAATGGTGATCAATTTAGAAGCAACAAGACTCAGGAAATGGAGTTTTGGGGCTTCTAGGAAGGTACGTTATGGGAAGTTATATATTTAGGAGAATCTAATGACTGATAAGGGTCAGTCCTAAAGGAACTCAGTCCTGGAAGGACTGATGCTGAAGCTGAAGCTCCAATACTTTAGCCACCTGATGGGAAGAACTGACTTATTGGAAAAGACCCTGATGCTGGGAAAGATTGAAGGCGCAAGGAGAAGGGGATGACAGAGGATGAGATGGTTGGATGGCATCACCGACTTGATGGACATGAGTTTGAGTAAACTCCGGGAGATGGTGAAGGACAGGGAAGCCTGGCGTGCTGCAGTCCATGGGGTCGCAAAGAATCGGACACAACTGAGCCATTGAACAACAGGTATGAAGTGGCTGGAGTGGCTGTAAGGTCACCGCAGAGAGAGAAGTGACTGAGCTTCTCCCGTGGCCAGCTTGCCATGGTAGGCAGAGAGACAAAGCATGCAGAAGGAAACAGGCTTCCCCCCAAACTAAATATCCCCGGGGTTTAGCGAGCTGCAAAGCCCCTGCCACGGAGTATTCATGGCTCGACGCCAGGCTCCAATCACATCTTTGTAAGTCCTCGGTGGGTCAGATGAAAATGCACCCATATCCCCGGCTACTCACGGTGCAAAGTCACCTCTCGGCTTAGCTGGAGTCCTTATTTTTTTTTCTCAAAAAGTTACACTTTCCCCCACCCTTTTCCTCCTCGCTGTCATTAGCTGGGGCTTGAAAAGGGCCATAACTCTAATTGTCGTTCCTGTTTCCGGGGGCGGGGGCGGGTTTCGGGAGGCGGGGCGCCCAGCCCTGTCGTGACCTCGCTCCCCGTGCCAAAGAAAATGCTGGACTGCATCCCATTCTGTTCATTCTCGTTTTCCTGCCCACTTAACGAAATTATATTCAATGAGCTGTGGGAGAAATCCACAATTATGGGCCATGTAATACAATTTCTGGTATATATTCAGGAAGGAGGTGGGGGGAGAAAAGTCCTACATTTTCTACCATTGCTGTCAAAATCAATCAAATTGTATGAAACGGAACGTAATCTCTTAGAAAGAGAACGCGGCATTTCCAGCGAAATAAGCCTCCTCTACATGGTAACACGCACATATTTAAGAGGTGTCTGTTTTAGTTTTTTTAATCACGCCTAATTAGTTTCTTTCTTTCTTTTTTTTTTTTAATCACGCACACAAGGAAAGCTCTCGCCTGCATAATTTATGACATAGAGGGGCCGGTGTCAGAAATCAAATGTTGTAAATTAAAAATAACAAGTTTGAGGCGAGTGATTCAATTAAAACCCGCGAAAACATTGGATTATGCATAATTGAGAGGTTGTACGCGGGCCTGCGTGTCACGCTTGTCACTTCGGATGGAAAGATTGGATTGGGGATGTCAGGGGTGTTTAAATCAAGCTGGGTAAAAAAAATGGGAAAACAAAGATGATATTTATTATTAACTTCCAGTTTCAGAAATGACACCAAGAGGTCTTTAAACTGAATGCTTACACAGGCAGCCTCTATTTCGAGGGTAAAGTCTCAACACGTCGGCCATCAGCTGGTTGAGTGCATGGTTCCTACTGGGGGGCCTCGAGCGTATAGGCAGGACCTCTCCGGACAGACGGTAAGAAAACCACAGAATACCCCGTCATCCGTTCAGTCCTGCCTCTGCCGTTTCTCTGCATAATGAAGCTGTCTCTAAATACTCTTTTCCAAAAACTCGTACGCAGGGTCTTGGCAGAGACTTACGACCGTCTGGATCGCGTGGCAATTTCCCAACCGGGAAGAGTCAACTTGATCAATCGCAACTTGAAGAAAAAAAAACGGGGAAAGTTCTGCAGGAGGACAGATTCTTGGAAGATGGGACGATCGGCACTGGGGGGTCGTGGGCCACGAGGAGATGGGAAGGCGGGAATTTGTTCCCAGCAAAGGTGCTCTGGAGGGGCTGCTGGGAAAGAATCTGCCTTCACTGCAGGAGACACAGGCGACCTGGGTTCGATCCCTGGGTCCGGAAGACCCCCTGGAGGAGGGCATAGCAACCCACTCTGGTATCCTTGCCTGGAGAATCCCATGGATGGAGGAGCCTGGTGGGCTACAGTCCACAGGGTTGCAAAGAGTCAGACACGACTGAAGGGACAGAGCACCCACGGTTCTGAAGTGCTTGGTTCAGTTTAGTTCAGTCGCTCAGTCGTGTCCGACTCTTTGCGACCCCATGAATCACAGCACGCCAGGCCTCCCTGTCCATCACCAACTCCCGGAGTTCACCCAGACTCACGTCCATCGAGTCAGTGATGCCATCCAGCCATCTCATCCTCTGTCGTCCCCTTGTCCTCCTGCCCCCAATCCCTCCCAGCATCAGAGTCTTTTCCAATGAGTCAACTCTTCACATGAGGTGGCCGAAGTACTAGAGTTTCAGCTTTAGCATCATTCCTTCCAAAGAAATCCCAGGGCTGATCTCCTTCAGAATGGACTGGTTGGATCTCCTTGCAGTCCAAGGGACTCTCAAGAGTCTTGTCCAACACCACAGTTCAAAAGCATCAATTCTTCACTGCACAGCTTTCTTTATAGTCCAACTCTCACATCCATACATGACCACTGGAAAAACCATAGCCTTGACTACATGGACCTTTGTTGACAAAGTAATGTCTCTGCTTTTTAATATGCTGTCTAGGTTGGTCATGGGAGAAGACAATGGCACCCCACTCCAGTACTCTTGCCTGGAAAATCCCATGGATGGAGGAGCCTGGTAGGCTGCAGGCCATGGGGTCGCTAAGAGTCGGACACGACTGAACAACTTCACTTTCACTTTTCACTTTCATGCATTGGAGGAGGAAATGGCAACCCACTCCAGTGTTCTTGCCTGGAGAATCCCAGGGATGGCGGGGCCTGGTGGGCTGCTGTCTATGGGGTCACACAGAGTCGGACACGACTGAAGTGAGTTAGCAGCAGGTTGGTCATAACTTTCCTTTCAGTAGTAGATATAATGCTCATCTGAGTTAAATTCACCCATTCCAGTCCATTTTAGTTCGCTGATTCCTAGAGTGTCAACATTCACTCTTGCCATCTCCTGTTTGACCGCTTCCAATTTGCCTTGATTCATGGACCTGACATTCCAGGTTCCTATGCAATATTGCTCTTTACAGCATCGGACCTTGCTTCTATCACCAGTCACACCCACAACTGGGTATTGTTTTTGCTTTGGCTCCGTCCCTTCATTCTTTCTGGATTTATTTCTCCACTGATCTCCAGTAGCATATTGGGCACCTACTGACCTGGGGAGTTCCTCTTTCAGTATCCTATCATTTTGCCTTTTCATACTGTTCATGGGGTTCTCAAGGCAAGAATACTGAAGGGGTTTGCCATTCCCTTCTCCAGTGGACCACATTCTGTCAGATCTCTCCACCATGACCTGCCCATCTTGGGTGGCCCCACACGGCATAGCTTAGTTTCATTGAGTTAGACAAGGCTATGGTCTGTGTGATTAGATTGACTAGTTTTCTGTGATTATGGTTTGTGTGTCTGCCCTCTGATGCCTCTTGCCACACCTACCGTCTTATTTGGGTTTATCTTACCTTGGATGTGGGGTATCTCTTCACAGCTATTCAAGCAAAGCACTTGGTAGAATATAAAAAGTAAAGCCTTTGGGGTCTAGAATCCTTTCTGTAAATGGGTTTTCTCACTGCAGAGTCCAGACCACCCTGATCACTGACCTCAGATCGTGGCTATTTCAGGGCAGGTTCTCAGCAAGACTTCCGAGTGGGTGGATTCTGTGTTCCTGCAAGTGTCTGTGTTTCTGGGATGGGACCGGCAGACAACGGTTGGTGGGAAGCACCGTCTTCAGGGGGTGAGACCTCAGACCGCCCACGGGTGCAGAGGATGCCTCCCTTGGTTGGGTTCATGAGGATGGAGTGCATGGAATGCTTGAGGCTGTAGCCAAGACTCATGTGATGAACCCACGCTTCAGGGAGACTCCAGGTGAGGAGGTAAAAGAGGGTACAGACAGTTTCAGGTAGAGGTGAGCTCTTGGAGTCTAGCGGGCTACCGTCCGCGGGGTCACAAAGGGTCAGACACGACTGAAGCAACTTTGCACCCACGCACACATAAGCTCTGGGAAGGATGTGAAATCCCATGAAGGGTCCCTGGATGTGGTATCTCCTTCCATTTATTATATCTGCTTTCCTTTCTCCGCAGAATATTTCACAGTTGTCAGGCTAGACATCTTGCTATCTTTGTTAGACTTTTTGTCTTAAATATCCCATCTTTATGCTGTTACAGCAAAGCAGAGCTATCACCTTGCCGACAAAGGTCTGTATGAACAAAGCTATGGTCTTTCCAGGACTCATGTATGGATGTGAGAGTTGGGCTATAAAGAAAGCTGAGCACTGTAGAATTGATGCTTTTGAACCATGGTGTTGGAGAAGACCCTTGAGAGTTCCTTGGACGGCAAGGAGATCCAACCTGTCCATCCTAAAGGAAGTCCTGAATATTCATTGGAAGAACTGATGCTGAAGCTGAAACTCCAATACTTTGGCCACCTGATGCAAATAACTGACTCATTAGAAAAGACCTGGATGCTGGGAAAGATTGAAGGCAGGAGGAGAAGGGGACAACAGAGGATGATATGGTTGGATGGCATCACCAACTCAGTGGAAATGAGTTTGAGTAAACTCTGAGAGTAGGTGATGGACAGGGAGGTCTGGCATCCTGCAGTCCATGGAGTCACAAAGAGTCAGACTCGACTTAGCGACTGAACAGCAAATGTTCTCAAAATTAGTTATTTGTAACTAGGACTTACAACTACCATGAATGCTTTATATCGATTTGTTTTAAATCCAGTGACCTTGCTAAATTCTCCACATTAATTCTAATTTTTATCCGTAATTGTTAAACAGTTATATCGACATTTATATCACGCATGAGGAACAAAAGGTTTACTCCTTTTCTGACGTATATATTTTTTATAATTTTTAGTTGTTTATGTTTTTAAGTAATTTGGCTAAGACCTCCAAGACTATATTAAAATGAACTCGGGGAGAGTTGGGTCCTTACCTGGCAGCTCATCTTTAAGGCTCTAAAGATTCAAAGTGAAAGAGAAAGTGTTAGTTGCTCAGTCATGTACAAGTCTCCTAGAGACCCCATGGACCGTAGCCCGCCAGGCTCCTCTGTCCATGGAATCCTCCAGGCAAGAATACTGCAGTGGGCTGCCATTTCCTTCTGCAAAAGAGAAGGAAGACAGAGTCTGGGAAGACAGGGTCTGGAGCCTTAGACCACTTGGCGGTCCTGACACAACAGTAAACGCTTTGTGGTTATAAGCTTTCAGTGTTTCACATCGCGTGTGACAATGACTATAAATCTTTCACAAACATCTCATCAGATCCAGGGCAACAGCTACTATTTCTAGCTTGTCCAGGTATTTATTTATAGGTTGATGTGCTTGTTTTCATCATGAATAAATGCTGACTTGTATCCATTTATCTGCACTCATGGAGATAAGTATGGGATGTTTCCCTTTTATTCTGTTAATGTGATCATCTGTTCTTCATTCTGGAGAAGGCAATGGCACCCCACTCCAGTGTTCTTGGTAAATCCCATGGACGGAGGAGCCTGGTGGGCTACAGTCCGTGCGGTCACAAAGAGTCGAACTTGACTGAGCGACTTCACTTTCACTTTTCACCTTCACGCATTGGAGAAGGAAATGGCAACCCACTCCAGTGTTCTTGCCTGCAGAATCCCCCGAACAGGGGAGCCTGGTGGGCTGCAGTCTATGGGGTCGCACAGAGTCAGACACGACTGAAGCGACTTAGCAGCAGCAGCCTTCTTCATTCTGAGAATAGACCTGACTCAGTATGATCTATTATCTTTTTGATATTGTTAATATTTTATTGATTATTGTTCTATTTTTGCAAGAGACATCATGCTGGCTTTTTTGTTCCTAGGTGAACAAAAATGCCAGTGAACAGGCCATGCCACTAACATAAAAAAGGGCTGTGACTGAACTCTCTTTTCCTAACTTCTGGAATATTTTGAGTAACATTAGCATTTTTTAATTCTAAAGTATTTGGTAGAGTATAAGGGTAAAGCCTTTTGGGTGAAGAATTCTTTGTGTAAATATGTATAATTACAGATTCTCTCTCGTTTGTGGTTGTAAAATGTTATATTTTCCATTTCTTTGGGTGTCAGCTTTTGAACTGTGTATTTTTACAGATGTGTTCAACCTCGCTACAGTTTCGATGTTATAGGCATAACATTTTTCATATCCCTCTCTTATGAAATGTTTAATGTTTCCAGAGTCTGTAGTAAGTTCCCATTTTTTAAAAGACGTTTTATGGGTGTGGATGTGGACCCGTTTCAAAGTCTTTATTGAATTTGTCACAGTGTTGTGTTTTTATTTTTCTTCCTGGTTTGGTTTTTTTGTCTTGAGGCACGTGGCATCTCGGCTCCCCAACCAGGGTTCGAACTCGCACCCTCCGTACATTGGAAAGTGAAGTCTTAACCACTAGACCACCAGGAAGTTCCCAATTTCCTATTTTTTATCCTTGATATTACTTCTTCATGCCTTCTCTGATTTCACTGATCAATATTATTGGGTTTTTCCCCATGCTGTTGATCTTCAGAGTGCAGTGTTCCAAATTAGGCATTCATTTCCCTCTTGATTAATTGAGTTTTTATTATGTAATTCCCACTGATTCCTGTGGGGTTTTGCCATTCTTTTTCTAATTTCTTAACAGGTTGTTTTGCACAAAGAATTTTTTTTTCAAATATTTTCTGGTTGTTTTTAAAGTACACATGTTATACTCAGCATGGTTTTTTAGGTCATGTCTCTAAAGTCTTGCTGTGTTTTATTTTCATTGTCTTTCAGCTTATAATGTTTCCAAGTGTCTATTATGACCCACGGGTTATTTAAAATTTAATTTCCAGGCACATGAGTATTTTTCGATAATTCTAATATACCTTTACTACCTGGCTGTGAGCTTTGTACTTGTCCCTAAAAGGTTCCTGTATTTTGTTTCTTTTCTTTATTTAGAAATATTTGAGGTTTTCGTGGTTTATTATAATGACTCTCATGACCACCATCACTCACTCTGAGCTCGTATTCCTTTTCGTTATTTTTGAGAAGATTATCCTTAATATGACAACACACACCCTTGGGTTTTCAAAGTCTAACATTCGTTATTTTTACTTTCTTACCAGAACAACGCAAATACGTTAGAACACGTACATTCACTTACTTACGCACCAGTGTTCTCACGCACTGTAATTCTTCCTACGTCTTAACTCCCTGAAGAGGGTGTGGTTTTATCACACCAATATTTATTCCCAGCTATCCACGCTCTCAGGCATCTTTACCACTTCCGGAAAAACATTCAACTTCATTCCCTGGTGCTTTTTCATATACTATTTGGGTCACGCCCCTCTGATGTTAGAGCGTTTCCTCTGGTGGAAGTCTGTGGGTGGCGTATTTTGTCATTTTTTCTGTCCTGAAAAGTGTGTCGCTTTGAGCCCCCTGGGATTTTCTTGACGGATGGCATATTTCCCTCTCTTGTTCAAAAGGACCATTCTGCACAGAAGGCAGACTTCCCGGGACTAAAGGGACAGACCTCGCGAAGAGAAACCAAGCACGTGTCCTGGGGCTTGCTGTGTGTCTTATGGGCTTCCCTGGTGGCTCAACTGGTAAAGAATCTATCTGCCCACAATGGCAGGCAGGAGACCCGGGTTCAATCCCTGGGTCGGGAAGATCCCCTGGAGGAGGAAATGACAACCCACTGCAGGATTCTCGCCTGGAGAATCCCATGAACAGAGGAGCCTGGCGGGCCACAGTCCTTGGGGTCGCAGAGAGTCGGACACGACTAAGCGACTGAACACTTATGTTCTGTGGGTGTGGATCACAGCAGAAACTCATCTCGAAGGTGAGCACAACCAGGATATCCTGGTAATAAGAGGGAGGGAGAGAAAAAACTCAAAGAGAGAGAGTGAGGTGGACACTAGACAGATAGAGAGACAGAGAGGGGAGAGAGAGAGATACGACCAAGGCATCTCTGGTTCACAGATAACACTTCCCTGCTAGCATCCCCTGGCCAAAATTTACAGCTAGCGTGGAGTTAGACCTCGCTTCTGAGACTCAGAAGCTGTTACTACAGCCTTGGAAAGCAGGCAGATCCCTGCGCATGCACAGGGGTCTTGCTGTAAGAGCAGAAACTGAAGAGGGTGCTCACAGACACCCCAAGACCCCAGAGTCAGACCATAAAGAAGGCTGAGCACCAAAGAATTGATACTTTTGAACTGTGGTGCTGGAGAAGATCTTGAGAGTCCCTTGCACTGCAAGGAGATCCAACTAGTTCATCCTAAAGGAAATCAACTCTGAATACTCACTGAAAGGACTGGTAGATGCTGAAGCTGAAAATCCAACGCATTGGCAATGTGATGCAAAGAACTGACTCATTGGAAAAGACTCTGATGCTGGGAAAGATTGAAGGCGGGAGGAGAAGGGGACGACAGAGGATGAGATGGTTGGATGGCATCACCGACTCGATGGGCCTGACTTTGAGCAAACTCTGGGAGTTGGTGATGGACAGGGAAGCCTGGTGTGCTGCAGTCCACGGGGCTGCAGTCGGACACGACTGAGGGATTTAACAACAACAACAACAGAGCTCCCCGGGGCAGCCGAGAAAGTGACAGGCTCTGCAGGTGTCAGTCCACACGCCCAGCACGTGTTTGAAGCCACCACAAACTCCTGTAGATAAAAGCGGAGCAGGTCCTTAGCAGCCTGCCAAGATGCTGAGGTTCCGATTGGGAGGCTTGGACCTTGAGAGTTTCTCTAGCGGAGGGCTAGTGGTAGGGGTGGGTGGGGGCCTCAAGATCTGTTTTCTTCTCTTACAGGCAGCCCTCCTGTGTGCAGGGGGGAACCCCTGCCCCCCGAGCCTGCTATCCAAGCCTGCAGTTACACTTTTTTGATTTTCAGCCTCTGCCCAGCAACGCTAATGAGATGAGAATGGGCAACTGCCTGCCCCCCTCCCCGCTTTGATAATCGGCAAAGGAGATTTTAGCAGATTGGTCTGTGGTGTGTTAACTCTTCCCGGGGCCCTTCCAAAATCATGACCCTCTTTAAATATTTCCTGTAAACTCACCATGCCACGGGAGGCATCTGAGAGCCCACGTGGGCTTCCCCACCCCCTCTCCCGCCACCCGCTACAAGCTCCGTTTCATCTCCCTTTGATGTTCGTGTGACTTGCTAAGGTTCACTCTCGGAAATCCTCACGTTTCCTCCTTGAGTGAAATCAAAGTGTGAAACGTGTTAAGCTGTAAGGGCGTCTCGAATTTCTAACCCCCCCTCCCGAACCCTCAGAGGGAAGGAGGGGAGCTTTTCATCAGGAACGGCAGGGAGACGGAGGGAAAAACGAGATGGACAGCAAAAGTGGCTGTAATTTCTGCTGTCCGTGGAATCTGGGTGTTCTGGCTGAAAGGTTAGAGGGGAGTGGAAACGCTATACCGCCCTCAAATTAAAAGCAGTTTCACGGGGCTGAAAATTGCACACACGTTGTGGGGACGAGCTTCGTTCCCTTGCTGTGACGAAGAGATGCTGAGATTCCGTCCCGGGTTCTCCAGTGGGGAAGGACAGAGATCAGATAAAGGTCAGGATCCCAGCAACGGTGCACTTAACAAAAAACCCTTTCCCCTAAAGACTCAAATCGGAGCAAACATCGCAAAGGAGTTTCCAGGGACCAGAGGAAAACCCAGGGACGTGCTGCTTCAGGCAACTCTCTGTAATTTCTGCAAGCCCTAAGAAGACTTTCAGATGGTTTTGAGAAGGAAGAAATGCTAATATAATGGCAGCATGAGGTATTCATGTGGGTGTTTACTTAGTTCCATGCCTGGGGATTCCAGCACTGTATTTTTTTAAACTGATTTTAATTGGAGGAAGCTGAAGCTCCAATACTTTGACCACACAGTGCGAAGAACCGACTCATTGCAAAACACCCTGATGCTGGGAAAGATTGATGGCAGGAGGAGAAGGGGGCCACAGAGGATGAGATGGTTGGATGGCATCACTGACTCAACGGACGTGGGTTTGGGTGGACTCCGGGAGTTGGTGATGGACAGGGAGGCCTGGTGTGCGCAGTCCATGGGGTCGCAGAGAGTCAGACACGACTGAGCAGCTAACACGCACACAGAGGATGCAGGCAGTGCGGCCGTTCCACCAGAACTGACCCTGAGACTTAGTGTCAGGAAGCCGTCGCCACTGACCGAAAATAATGAGTTCTCGGAAACCGATCCCGTCTGGAATGTCCTGGGACGACTGACAAGACCTGAGGACCACGGATCACGAAATAATTGCTTACGAGAGCAGGTTCCGACGTCCAAAACTATGCCAACTACGGCAGTGTTTGGAATTCCCAAAATACAAATCAGAAAGACTTCAAAGAAAGCCCGTCTACCCACCGACAACTAGAACAGTGCTAATTAGCAACAATGCTCTTTAATCTATAAATAATAAAGTGATCCCAGAGGTCCCCAGAGAGGTGTAAAAAGAAAAAAAGAAAAAAAAAATCACGCACACAAATGATTTCACAGACTGAGGTCAATGCTTGACACCAACTTTGGCCAGTCCCTTGGAAATCCTGTCTGGCATTCAGTGAGAGAGACCCTTTTCAAAGGCAAAGGAAGCTTCCCCAAATCAAGGTCTATTTGAACGAGATCGCCTTCAGTTATGGGACTTTCCTGGCGGCTGGGATGGTAAAGAATCTGCCTGCAGTGCAGGAGACATGGGTTCAATCCCTGGGTCGGGAAGATCCCCTGGAGGAGGGCATGGCCACCCGCTCCAGTATTCTTGCCTGGAGAATCCCATGGACAGAGGAGCCTGGTGGGCTGCAGTACGTGGGGTCGCAAAGTATCAGACACGACTGAGCGACTGAGCGATAACAACAATAAAATAAAAAGTTTTTAAAAGAGAAACAAACAAGAATAGATACATGTCTGTGTAACAGAGTAACTTTGCTGTGCACTTGATACTAATATGACATCGTAAATCAACTCTGTCGCTGTTCTCCAGCCGCTAAGTTGTATCTGACTCTTTGTGACCCCATAGACTGCTCTGCGTACTAAGTTGATTCAGTCGTGTCTGACTCTTTGCGACCCCATGGACTGTAAGTCGATTCAGTCGTGTCTGACTCTTTGCGACCGCATGGACTGTAAGTCGATTCAGTCGTGTCTGACTCTTTGCGACCGCATGGACTGTAAGTCGATTCAGTCGTGTCTGACTCTTTGCGACCCCATGGACTGTAGCCCACCAGGCTCCTCTATCCATGGGATTCTCCAGACAAGGATATTGGAGTGGGTTGCCGTCCCTTCTTCCACCATGGACTGCTATACGCCAGTGTAAAATAAAAAGTTAAAAAAAAGAATAAAGATGAAAGATAAAAAAGGCCAGAGTGGCCCACGTCGCAGATTCTGTAAAGCTCTCAGCCGGGGTGTTGTTAGGAAAGCAAGACTGGGTCAGGCCACAGAGGTCCAGGAACGCTTCACCCCATGAACCACAGCACGCCAGGCCTCCCTGTCCATCACCAGCTCCCGGAGTCCACCCAAACCCATGTCCACTGAGTCGATGACGCCATCCAACCATCTCATCCTCTGTCGTCCCCTTCTCCTCCTGCCCTCAATCTTTCCCAGCATCAGGGTCTTTTCCAATGAGTCAGCTCTTCGCATCAGGTGGCCAAAGGATTGGAGCTTCAGCGTCAGCTTCAGTCCTTCCAATGAATATTTAGGACTGATCTCCTTTAGGATGGACTGGTTGGATCTCCTTGTACTCCAAGGAACTCTCAAGAGTCTTTTCCAACACCACAGTTCAAAAGCATCAATTCTTCGGCGCTCAGCTTTCTTTAAATGTTTTCCGTGTGGGTAATTTCTGGAAAGTTCCTGGCTGTACGAATGACTATACTGCGCAAAGTCATGCGAGGTCCCATCTGGCCTCACAGACCCGAGGGCTCTTTGGGAGACTAAAGATTCTTGACTTTGATTCCTTTGCCCTCCAACTGTGTCATCGAGGCTCCAGGGAGAGGAGAGGTGGGAGACGATTTGACAGTCAAGAGTGGGGAGGTGACAGTGATGTTGTAGGGAGATTAGTGCCTGGGGGAGGGGGCTGGAGTGGGAGAAACTGGAGGGAAGACCCTCAGTAAGGGGCCGCTGGTCCAGCCAGGAGGTGCTCAAGGCCAGGAAACTGTGCTTGCTTGGCCTGAGCAGCCGCCACCGATGTAAAGAAAACACACCCCAGGGGTCTTTGAAAGCTGCTTGCTCGCTGCCTCCCAGGGAATCAGAGTGTTTATTTTACAAACACAAAGTGTAAGGACGTTCATTTAGAAGCCATTCTGCAAAGCATCATAAGTGAAGCTGAAGGGCGGATGGCAGTTCAGTTGAAACGTTTCTAGGTACCAGGTAAGCTGTTAGGTTGCTGGAGCCTGGGGATGCATTGGACACAAGATAGGTGGATAGATGGATAGATACATAGATAGATGATAAAGAGAGATAGATGGATTGATTGTTGATGAACATAGATGATAAAGATAGGCAAATACATAGATAATAGAGAGAGATGATAAAGAGATAAATAAATAGCTTGATAGATGATAGAGACAGATGATAAAGATTGATTGCTTGACTGGTAGATGATATTGATATTATCAATAAAGATATAGATGGATAGATACTCTAGTATTAGGATTTAACAGATATGGATAGATTGATAGATGATAAAAATAGATTGATAGATGATATAGATAGATGATAAAGATGATGGATTGATTGCTAGATGATATTGATAGATAAATACAGAGATAGATAAATGAATAGATATTCTAGCACTGGGATTTAACAGAATATTACAGAAACAAAACAGTAAGTAAGTAAGTAAGTGTTAGTTGCTCAGTCGTGCCCAACTCTTTGGGACCCCATGGACTGCAGCCCACCAGGCTCCTCTGTCCATGAGATTTTCCAGGCAAGGATACTGGAGTGGGTTGCCATTTCCTTCTCCAGGGGATCTTCCCAACCCAGAGATCGAACCCAGGTCTCTTGCACTGCAGGCATATTCTTTACCGACTGAGCTACAAGGACTTGAGTGAGATGACTGTCTATTTCTCTCTGATGTGACAGGAGGCCAGAGTGAACCGTTCAGGGGTGCTATGGAGATCCAGGATTTCAGGCGTCCTCCACGTTATGGCTCCATCATCCTCAGTGTGTGACTTCCTACTCATGGTCCAATGTAGCTACATGGACTCCAGCCCTCATGCCTGCATTCCAATCAACTGGAAGAGAGGAGAGAACAGCTCACACTTACTCTTCAGCAAGTCTCTTGAGAGTTCCTTGGACAGCAAGGAGATCAGACCAGTCGATCCTAAAGGAGATCAGTCCTGAATATTCACTGAAAGGACTGATGCTGAAGCTGAAGCTCCAATACTTTGGCCACCTGATGGGAAGAGATGACTCAGTGACCCTGATGCTGGGAAAGATTGAGGGTGGGAGGAGAAGGGGATGACAGAGGATGAGATGGCTGGGTGGCATCACCGACTCAATGGACATGAGTTTGAGCAATCCCAGGAGATGGTGAAGGACAGGGAAGCCTGGAGTGCTGCAGTCCATGGGGTTGCAAAGAGCCAGACATGACTGAGTGACTGACACTTTCACTTTCACTCATAACGTAGAGTTCACCATGTTAACCAGAGTGGACAAGTCAGGGCCATTTAGTGCATTAGCAATTTTTTGCAAACAGCACCTCTGTCTCGTTTCAGAACCTTCTCACGCCCTCAGAAGGAGACTCGGACCCCATGAGCTCTCACACCACCTCCCGCAGCCCCCTCACCATGAGCCCAATTTCTGTCTGTGCATTGGCCTGTTCTTGACATTTCCTATCGATGTCATCACACACTGCATGTGTTCTTCTGTGTCTGCTTCTTACACTCTTTCTGCTGTCAGCTTTTCAAATCACAGGAAACCAACACCCCATTCTCAGAAGATTCTAGAAGGTTCTAGGTTTGCAAAATGGAGAGGTGGTCCCCAATCTGGATGGGGGTATTCCACGTCCGATCCAGGGAGCAAGGCATCTCATCACCTTTGAAAAATAAGTGTTTGTGCTTTCCCCATGATTATGCTTTTTTTTTTTTTCCAGTTAAATGATCCCCATCCCATGATATCATTTGCTAAGTTCCTTCAGTCATGTCTGACTCTTTGCGACCCCATGGACTGTAGCCCACCAGGCACCTCTGTCCATGGGATTGTCCAGGCAAGAATACTGGAGTGGGCTGCCATTTCCTGCTCCAGGAGATCCTCCAGATTCAGGGATTGAACCCATGCCTCCTACATCTCCTGCACTGCAGGCCGATTCTTTACTGCTAAGCCATTGGGGAAGTCCTGTTAAATGGAAACAATTTCGAATCACTTCTGACAGTATTCTGTGAAAGTAACCACTTGTCTTTTTTTAAATCATTGCACTTATTTTTCTGATTGATTCATTTCCAAATGTCGCTGGACCGGCTTGAACCTCTTTGAATAAACCGATTGTGTCTCTGTATATATTTCTTTTAATAAGATCAATATTTTTTAAAGATTTTTTTTAATGTGGACCATTTTCAAAGTCTTTATTGTATTTGTTACAATGCTGCTTCTGTTTTATGCTCTTAGTTCTTTTGCCCATAAGGCATGTGGGATCTCAGCTCCCTAACCAGGGATCAAACCCACAGCCCCTGCATTGGAAGGTGGAGTCTTCACCACTGAATCACCAGGAAAGTCCCAAATTCAATATTTTTAGGTTGAGAAACTCTAGAAAGTTCATAAATAAGCCAAGACATTTTGCTGTGCAAGCCACTTGTGGTGATTGGCTCCACTCCACACTAGTTCATCATTATTATTTTTTTTCATCAACATCAGTTCATTTTTTCCCACCCAATACTGCTGGTTTGCTCAGCAGACAGGTTCAGCATCTTAGAAATCACTGGTTGCGAATTCACCCAGCTGGACACAGAGCAGTGCTGCTTCCAGGGTGACCAGCCAGCCCCGCCCACCGTGTGGTCCAGGGATTTCAAAAAGCTGAAAGTGTTGGTCACTCAGTCATGTCTGACTCTTTGCAACCCCATGGGCTGGAGCCCACCAGGTTCTTCTGTCCTTGAAATTCTCCAGGCAAGAATTCTGGAGCGGGTTGCCATTCCTTCCTCCAGGGATCCAGGGATTGAAACTGGATCTCCCACATTACAGGCAGATTCTCTGCCATCTGGGCCACCAGGGAGCCATCCGGGAAGCACAATGGCTCTGAAAGCTCAGTCCAGGCATAAGGCAGCATCTTTACTGGAAGGGCTCAAGATATGCAGAAAGCAGAGAGAATCCCACGGAGGAGCCCAAGGTGGGATTTTGAATAGTCTAAGCGAAAACTGGGAAAGGAGTACATCAAGGCTGTATATTGTCACCCTGCTTATTTAACATCTATGCACAGTACATCATGCGAAATGCCAGGCTGGATGAAGCACAAGCTGGAATCAAGATTGCCGGGAGAAATATCAATAACCTCAGATATGCAGATGACACCACCCTTATGGCAGAAAGTGAAGAAGAACTAAAGGGCCTCGTGATGAAAGTGAAAGAGGGGAGTGAAAAAGCTGGCTTATAACTCAACATTCAGAAAACTAAGATCATGGCATCTGGTCCCATCACTTCATGGCAAATAGATGGGGAAGCAATGGAAACAGTGACAGACTTTATTCTCTTGGGCTCCAAAATCACTGCAGATGGTGACTGCAGCCATGAAATTAAGATACTTGCTCCTTGGAAGAAAAGCTATAACAAACGTAGACAGCATATTTAAAAGCAGAGACATTACTTTGCCAGCAAATGTCCATCTAGTCAAAGCTACGGTTTTGCCAGTGGTCATTATGGATGTGAGAGTTGGACCATAAAGAAATCTGAGTGTCAAAGAATTGATGCTTTTGAACTGTGGTGCTGGAGAAGACTCTTGAGAGTCCCTTGGATTGCAAGGAGATCCAACCAGTCCATCCTAAAGGAAATCAGTCCTGAATATACATTGAAGGGACTGATGCTGAAGCTGAAGATCCAATCATTTGGCCACCTGATGTGAAGAGCTGACTCATGTGAAAAGACCCTGATGCTGGGAAAGATCGAAGGCGGGAGAAGGGGACGACAGAGGATGAGATGGTTGGATGGCATCACTGACTCAAATGGACATGAATTTGGACAAGCTCTGGGAGTTGGTGATGGACAGGGAAGCCTGGAGTACTGCAGTCCATGGGGTCGCAAAGAGTCGGAACTGAACTAAACTGAAGCCCACTGGAAGCTTCGAGTGCTCTTTCTTGTGTCAGGCCCGCAGGGTCACTTTGGGAGTATCCTGAGACTTCACAGACAGGCCTCCACACAGCCAACGCCCTCCCCCTGCCCCCTCTTCCTTCTCAGGCAGGGGAGGGGGACCCATGTGGGCAGAGTCCGTTCCGGCCCCCAGCAATTTCAGGGTGAGTAATTTCCGAGCACGCAATTATAAGTGACTCCAAGACCAAGTGGTCCCTGAAGCACTATGGAGATGCCTGGATCCCGCCCGTAATTGCATCCAGATCTTAACCTCGGTGTGGCCTGTGTCCTGGCTGTAACCCGGGGCCCCCCGCTCCATGCTCCGACATATGGGAGGATTTTGAAAGTTGATTGCTGCTAGCTGATGAAGGAGAGTTATGCAGCATTTCAGGAAGGCCCTCACAGCTGCTCCGAGAGAGCATCCCTGCCCGATCAAGCTCAGACTTGTCCCTCGGAAGGAAAGTGACGCCCCTCGGGGCGTAGTGGAGGCAAGAGCTGGAGTGGGGTAAGGGTGACATGCAGTTAGCCAAAAAAAAATTCTCACTGTTTCCAAAAGGTGGGAACAAGAAGGGGAGATAGAGGAGGTGGAAGAGATGGAGGAGGAAATGGAGGAGGAGAAGGAGGAGAGGATGGAGGAGGAGATGGAGGAGATGGAGAAGGAAGAGGAGATGGAGGAGATGGATAAGGAGGAGATGAGGGAGGAGATGGAGGAGATGGAGGAGGAGAAGGAGGAGGAGATGGAGCAGAAGATGGAGGAGGAGATGGAGGAAGGGAAAGAAAAGGAGGAGGATATGGAGGAGAAGATGGAGGAGGAGATGGAGGAGGAAATGGAGGAAGACATGGAGGAGGAGATGGAGGAGGAGATGGAGGAGGGGAAGGAGGAGATGGGGGAGGAGATGGCAGAGGAGAGGATGGAGGAGGAGAAGGGGAGATGGAGGAGGAGACTGAGGTGACGTGAAGGAAGATGGCTGATGGGGAAGCAGTGCCTGCTTGCCCCTCTGCACTCCTTGCCTTGTGGCTCCATTACGCCACCACCTCCCTTTGTCCCCTCTTGGTTTCTCCTCTGTGCCCCTGTCTGTGACCAATCTCCCCCTCTTACAAGGACCCCAATCATATGGAATTAGAACCCACCCCCATGACCCCATTCTGCATCAGTCATCTTTACAGAGACTCCCCATCTCCAAATACAGTCCCATTCTGACGTTCTGGGGATGAGGGCTTCTTCATATGCATGTGATGCACTCCCTGGAGGGTGTGCAGGGGACAGACACTGGCGGCTACATGAGAAATCTCCCTGAGTTCATCGACGATGGAGGGAGTTCCAAGTGTGAACACCTATATGGGGACAAGGAGCTTTGCTGGGAGAATCATATGGGCCACAGACTAGCTGTTGGAGTTTGAAGATCCCACACCAGTGGGTTAAGGGTCTTGTAGAAGGAAACAGATCTGGACTGTTCTCAAAGTGAGAAAAGACACAGCCCTTCTTTGGGCTTTTTTTTCCTATTCTTTTTCTTTTTTTCTTTTTCTTTATTTCCTATGCTCTGTAGGCAAAGAGCTGGCTCATTGGAAAAGACCCTGATGCTGGGAAAGATTGAGGGCAGGAGGAGAAGTGGGTGGAAGAGGATGAGACGGTTGGATGGCATCGCTGACTTGATGGACATGAGTTTGAGCAAACTCCGGGAGATGGTGAAGGACAGGGAAGCCTGGTGCGCTGCAGTCCATGGGGTCGCAAAGAGTCAGACACGACTGAGTGACTGAACAACAACAACGCCACATCAGAAGCCTATTTGCAGAGAACTGAGATCCTTCCCGATTTTTCAGACCTGGACAAACACACTCACTTTTTCTTAATGCTGTATTTAATTTTAATATTTTGTATGGTAAAATGCACCACACAGTTATATCCTGTAAAATAACCTCAGATATGCAGATGACACCACCCTTAGGCAGAAAGTGAAGAGGAACTAAAAAGCCTCTTGATGAAAGTGAAAGTGGAGAGTGAAAAAGTTGGCTTAAAGCTCAACATTCAGAAAACGAAGATCATGGCATCCGGTCCCATCACTTCATGGGAAATAGATGGGGAAACAGTGGAAACAGTGTCAGACTTTATTTTTCTGGGCTCCAAAATCACTGCAGATGGTGACTGCAGCCGTGAAATTAAAAGACGCTTACTCCTTGGAAGGAAAGTAATGACCAACCTAGATAGCATATTCAAAAGCAGAGACGTTACTTTGCCAACAAAGGTTTGTCTAGTCAAGGCTATGGTTTTTCCTGTGGTCATGTATGGATGTGAGAGTTGGACTGTGAAGAAGGCTGAGCGCCGAAGAATTGATGCTTTTGAACTTCGGTGTTGGAGAAGACTCTGGAGAGTCCCTTGGACTGCAAGGAGATCCAACCAGTCCATTCTGAAGGAGATCAGCCCTGGGATTTCTTTGGAAAGAATGATGCTAAAGCTGAAACTCCAGTACTTTGGCCACCTCATGCGAAGAGTTGACTCATTGGAAAAGACTCTGATGCTGGGAGGGATTGGGGGCAGGAGGAAAAGGGGACGACAGAGGGTGAGATGGCTGGATGGCATCACTGACTCGATGGACATGAGTCTGAGTGAACTCCGGGAGTTGGTGATAGACAACGAGGCCTGGCATGCTGCGATTCATGGGGTCGAAAAGAGTCGGACACGACTGAGCGACTGATCTGATCTGATCTGATATAAAATGTATCGTAAAATGTAGCACTGAAAGTGTTTTTAACTGTATAATTTAGCTGTGTGTTAACATTCAGGCTGTTGTATAACCTTCCCCACCATCTGTCTCCAGAAATTTCTCATCTTCCCAAAATGAAACTCAGTCCCCATTAAGTACTATTTCTTCAGGCCTCTCCCCTGTTCCAGATGGTCACTCTTCTAGTTTTTATCTCTATGAAACTTAAGACTCCTGGGGACCTCTTGTAAGTGAAGTGAAAGTGAATTCGCTCAGTCGTGTCCGACTCTTTGCGACCTGTGGACTATAGCCCACGAAACTCCTCCGCCCATGGGATTCTCCAGGCAAGAATACTGGAGTGGGTTGCCATTGCCTTCACTTGTAAGTGAAACCCTGTACTTGTTGTCCTTTTGCATGTCTGACATTTCATTCAGCATCATGTCCTCAAGGTACATCCACATGGTATGCACGCATGCTTAGTCGCTTCAGTCACGTCCGAGTCTTTGGGACCCCAAGGGTTGTACCCCGCCAGGCTCCTCTATCCACAGGATTCTCCCGGCAAGAATACTGGAGTGGGTTGCCATGCCCTCCTGCAGGGGACCTTCCCTACCCAGGGATCGAACATGCATCTCTTAAGTCTCCTGTATTGGCAGGCGGGTTCTTTACCACTCTTGTCGCGTGGAAGGAGTCTGTACTCCAATAATTAAATTAGAAAACAAAAAAACCAAAACCAACATAGGAATTACCTGGCAGTCCACGGGTTCAGACGCTGAACTTTCATGTCAGTCTGTCCTTCTGTGAAGAAGATCCACAAACAACTCAGAAGCATGTGAAAAGATGCTGAACATCGATCGATTCACGTTGATACATGGCAGAAAGCAACGCAATACTGCGAAGCCATTATCCTCCAATTAGAAACCAATAGTTTTCTCAAAAGGTGCTCATCATCATCAGTTATTAAAGAAATGCAAGTCAAAACTGCAGTGAGATACCACGTCACATCCATTCGGGATGGCTATTGCCCAAAATCAAAATCAAACAAAAAGGGTTCTCCACGCTGAGAGCATGGAGCAAGGGGCACCTCTGTGCACTGCTGGTGGGAATGTGACACGGAGCAGCCCCTGTGAGAGACAGGGGGACTGTCCTCAGAATCGTTTCTGTCCACAGAATGATCATATGATCCAGAAACTGTCTTTCTGGGCATTCGACTTCTAAGCGGGGACTTGGACATTCATTTGTACACCTGTGGTCCCAGCAGCATTATTCACAAGAGCCAAGAGTTAAATGCAACCCAAGTGCCCACTGATGGGTGGCTGGCTGGGTGTGTGGAGGGATGGATGGATGGATACATGATGGATGACAGATGAATGGATAATGGATGATGGATGGATGGTTGGGTAGATGCATGGATGGATGGATGGAAGGATGTGTGGATGGGTATGAGGATGGATAGATGGATGGATGGATGGAAGGTTGGGTGGATGGATAGATGGATGGCTAATGGATGTATGATGGATGGATAGATGATGGATGGATGGATGATGATGGATGATGGATAGATAATGGATTCGAGATGGATGGACAGATGATGGATGGATGGTTGCGTATACATGGATGGATGGATGGATGGATGGATAGATGATGGATGGATGGTTGGGTAGATGTGTGTATACATGGATGGATGGATAGATGGATGGATAGATGATGGATGGATGGTTGGGTAGATGTGTGTATACATGGATGGATGGATGGATGGATGGATGGACAGATGATGGATGGATGGTTGGGTAGATGTGTGTATACATGGATGGATGGATGGGTGGATGGATATAACAGTGTGGTCCATGCACACAGTAGAATATCATTCAGCCTGAAAAAGGAAGGGATCTCTGACACCTACTACTTCATGGATGCCTAGAGGAGGACATAGCAACTCACTCCAGTATTCTTACCTGGAAAATTTCATAGATAGAGAAGCCCAGCGGGCTACAGTCCATGGGATTGCAAAGAGTTGGCCACGACTGAAGTGACTTAGCATGCATATCATTGGAGTATAATAGTTCCACAATGTTCTATTGGTTTCTTCTGCACAGCAACATGAGAATCAGACATATGTATACACAAATCACCTTCCTCTTGAGCTTCCCACCTACTCATCGACTGAGCAAGCTTTTGGTTAAGACACAAGAATATAGCTTGCAAAAAAAGCCTAGTATGCCAGCATCAGTGTGGCTTTGCGTCAGAGAACCAGAAATATGAATTATCAATTTAAGCTAGCCAGTAATAAGACCTTGCAATCGCCATTCATGAGTAGAAATATGAAGACCCCTCCTCAACACTCTCATCTGAGACTGAAGGTTCTGGGGGGAAAAATGTCTTAATTTCCTTGAATGCTGTACATGGACACTTACAAAGAAAAGAGAAATTTTATTTATGATGACATTTATTGAGTCATCACTGAGCTATGACCTAAGGACCATGTATCTTGAGTCCTCTTTGATGGCGGAGGAGCATGGACCATACTCCCACTTTCCAGAGAGACACGGGAGACACGAAAAGCTCTGATGACTGATGCCCACTGTAAAGTGTCAAGCCGATACTGGAAAAGTGAAAGTGCTGATCGCTCAGTCGTGTCCGACTCTTCGCAGCCTCACGGAGTGTAGCCCCATCAGGCTCCTCCATCCATGGGATTGTCCAGGCAAGAACACTGGAGTGGGTTGCCATGCCCTCCCCCAGGGGGGTCTTCCTGACCCAGGGATCGAACCCGGGTCTCCTGCATTGGCAGGCAGAGTCTTTCCCAGTGCGCCACGAGGGACTGGATCCTAGGGAATTTCCCTCGATGGACATTATTTTTCTCTCAGTGCACCCAAAATGGTCTCCGTCCTGAACTTATCTGGAAAGAAAATGTCACAGTCACAGCTACGGAGAAAAGATAACGCTTGTCTTTCTATGGAAGGACTAATATTGATACAGCCCTTTCATGTTAAAATTTCAGCTCAGTCCCCAGACAACGGTGAGACATTTCAGAGAAGCACGCCGGCATTTTAAGGAAGAGGCTCGGGAACTTCAGAGGCATAGAAGGGACTGCCCAAGGCGATTTGGAGGGTGAGTTGTAAAGCTCGGCAGACTCTCAAGTTCTAAGTCCAAAAATCGAGCATTATTGAGTCATTCTGTTCTCTACACCCGACCTCTTATCTGTTCCTCCTCCAGAAAAACCACTGTGATTCAGAGCGACACTATTGTCCTTAGGAATCAGTGGCTCAGCAGTAAGGAATCCGCCTGCCAATGCAGAAGATGCAGGTTCCACCCCTGGGTCGGGAAGATCCCCTGGAGAAGGGAATGGCCACCCACACCAGTTATTTTGGCCTGGGAAATCCCGTGGGCAGAGGAACCTGGCAGGTTACAGTTCATGGAGTTGCACAAGGGTCAGACAGGATTAAACGACACATCGTCCTCACAATTGTACAAACATGACAGATGCCACCTGACACATTGACGGGCTCTTCGCTGAGTCCTGCAAGAGGCTGAGAGGGTGATGGCTGGAGTCCCTGTGTGTTTCGGCATCACAAACGCCATGACTATTCATCAGGGCTCATGGATCCGGAGAGCTTTGGCAAAGCATCCCTGTGTGCTCATTCCTCATCATCCGTGAAGCAAAACGGACTTTTCAAGCCACGTTTTATTAGTGTGTTTACTCAAACAGTAAATGGCAACCCACTCCAGTCTTCTTGCCTGGAGAATCCCATGGACGGAGGAGCCTGGTGGGCTACAGTCCACGGGGTCGCAAAGAGTTGGACAAGACTGAGCGACTTCACTTTCACTTTACTCAAACCGAGGTTAAGCCCCAAATGGAAGTGCTTGGAAAATGCTTCCAAGTCTTGTAGCATTCTCAGTGTTGCAAGCATTATGCCAAGCCAGATATAGACAATGTTTTCTCCAAAGTCCTTCTTGACCTGGAAGTTGAGGAGAACCAAGTGGACAACTAGGAACTTTGTGTGGGTTGTTGTCATTCAGTCACTCAGTCGTGTCCGACTCTTTTCGACCCCATGGACTGCAGCACGCAGGCCTCCCTGTCCATCACCAGCTCCCAGAGTTCACTCAGACTCACGTCCATCGAGTCAGTGATGCCATCCAGCCATCTCATCCTCTGTCGTCCCCTTCTCCTCCCGCCTTCAATCTTTCACAGCATCAGGGTCTTTTCCAATGAGTCAGTTCTTCACATCAGCTGGCCAAAGCTGAAGCTCAGGCTTGAGCATCAGTCCTTCCAATAAATATTCAGGGTTGATTTCCTTTAGGATTGACTTGTTTGATCTCCTTGCAGTCCAAGGAACTCCCAAGAGTCTTCTCCAACACCACACTTCAAAAGCAGCAATTCTTTGGCTTTCAGCCTTCTTTCCATCCAACTCTCACATCCATACATGGCTACTGGAAACTAGGGCCATTTGATGAAGAGTCGATTTGGGGAAGTGAAGGTCCATGATCCAATCAGTGCATGCTCATGAAAAGACCAAGAATAGTCAGGGAAGTCACGGGACTGGATTTGCAGGTCAAGTCTACAGCCAAGGAATCTTCAGATGAAAGTGTTCTCTCTCAGCTGCTGGGTCAGTATCACTTGTCAGTATGCATCAATATGGACTTTCCAGGCAAATGGGCAGTGATATGAACGCACATCGAAAATAATCGTGGGCGTTATGATCTCCATGAATTCGTGGCACGGTTAAGAGGTAACAGAGACTCTGGTATCTACATGAAGTGCTTTTGTTTTATTTTATTTATTTATTTTTATTTATTTGACCACACCAGGTCTTGGTTGCAGGATGTGGGATCATCAATCTTCGTTGAGGTGTCAGCGACCTTTAGCTGTGCTGTGCAGGATCTGTGCAGGCACTTCCCAGTTGGCGCTAGTAGTAAAGAACTGCTTGCCAATGCAGGACACGTAAGAGATGCAGGTTCGATCAATCGCCTGGGTCGGGAAGATCCCCTGGAGGAGGGCATCGCAACCCACTCCAGTATTCTTGCCTGGAGAATCCCATGGACAGAGGAGCCTGGCAGGCTACAGTCCAGGGGGTCGCAAAGAGTCGGACACGACTGGGCAACTTTACTTACTTACTCCAGTCCCAACCCACTGAAAGGCATGGCAACCCACTCCAGTATTCCTGCCTGGAGAATCCCCTGGACAGAGGAGCCTGGCAGGCTACGGTCCATAGGGTCACTGACTCTGTCAGCATGCATGTGGGATCTAGTGTTCTGCTGCTGCTGCTGCTGCTAAGTCGCTTCAGTCGTGTCTGACTCTGCTAGTGTTCTGACCAGGTATCAAATTCGGGCTCCCTAAGACACTGGGAGCGAAGTGTCTTAGCCACTGGACCCCCAGAGAAGTTCCTGCAAAGCCGAAGTTTAAGAGAAAACAGTAATAATTTCCCAGAAAGCGAACAGAGGGTGCAAAGTTCTGGAATGAGAACCACCCTTCCATCTTCCTGGAGAGCACGTCTGTGGACTGCGGTACCGGAGCAACCCCCATCTTTGTGGTCAGCTGCTTGCAGGAAGCCTGCCTCCCTGAATGGCAAGGGAAGAGCAAATCTGGCTTCACATCGGAATCTGTTTCTTTTTCCTTCAACCTTTACATTCTACTGCTTTTGTATCTTTCTTGTAAGATAAGAATGTTGCCTGTAGCCTGAAATATACAGAATAGCCCATTCTCAAGGCTCTGATCATTAAGGTGTAACAAGTTTCCATTCATATAGGGATAAGAGGTTGCAGGACAAAGAGTAACATGTGTCTCATTGGAGGTTTGCAGGAACGTCTTGACCTGACCTACGTGGACAGCTGCAAGAACCGAGGATTCCAGCCCCAAAGTGTTTGCAACAATAGTCATACCGTCGCCCCTTTTTTGTATCGAAGAAGCCTGAATTCAGTCTTGGGGAAGATGATTCTTTGGGACGCTAGTCCACCATCTTCTCGGCCTGCTCAGGTTCTGAACAAAGGGCTCTATTCCTTGCCCCAACAACTTGTCTCTCAGTTTTTACTGACCTATTGTGTGGTGAGCTGCAAAGGCTTGGACTCAGTAACACCTGTTTCTATCATAAATTAGCGTGTTAATTGCATGCGCGGGGCTGTCTATTTGCGAGGTGTGGGAGTGAAGGCCTCCGGCAGGGATTTCCAGAGATCCTGCTGCTGGTTTGCTTAGGAGAAGTGTTTCACAGCCCTTCTTAATGTGATCCTAAAAGTAAGTGACAGACGTTTTAACATCTGCACAGCTGCAGACGTGTGTGGAGCATGGCTTCCTTTGCTGGCGAGGGCGAGATTCATTTTTGACACGTCCACGGTTGCCTCAACACCACCCATCAGGCACCCCATTGGAGTAGCCTGACCACTTTGCTACTTTTTATTGCCTTTTTTTTTTTTTAAATAAACCTCTGTTGGAAAATAGACTCAGACATTCTCTGTCACAGACTGAATCTGTTCCCAATTTCTTGTCCAAACAACGAAAAATATACAAGCGCATTTTCCCCGGGACCCCTTCTGACCTTTTCAGAGGGAAACGGCACCCGGCACAGAGCTTGATGCTTTCTGGACGTTTGATCTGAAGTGGAAGCCACCTGTTTCCACAACTCATCGGCTAACATTTGACTACGCTCCCCAAAGTGGGGCTTTGCAAAACTGACATCCCAGAAGCCTGTAGATCTAAGCTTAGGAAAACAGACAAAGATTTTTTGAAGGGTTTAAATGACTTCTGCTAATTTGATGGTGTTGACTATGGAGATAATCGGTACCAAAGTGAAATGGGCAGTTATATCTTTAGACATATTCCCCAGGTCCTTAGAAGTAGAAATTCTCTGTGTGTGTGTTTAGAGAGAAAGAGAGGGGACGATACAGTAGATCCATAGACAGAAATTAGATGAAATAGATGATAGAGATAGATAAATTCAGATGATTAGTTGATAGAACATGATAGATAGATAGGTGATGGACATACAGTATAGATACATGGATAAATACATGATACACAGATGATATGAAACATAAATGATGGATAATAGTGAGATAGAAGATAGATGACAGATAGGTTGATGCAGGATAGATATGAAAGATATATTGACCATAATACGATAGAAAGATAAACGACTGATGATCAATCAATTGATAGATGTTTGATACATAGCTAGATGGGAAGAGAGAAAGCTAGCTAGCTAGCTAGATGGCCCCATGGACGGTAGCCCACCAGGCTCCTCTGTCCATGGGATTCTCCAGATAAAAATACTGGGGTGGGTAGCCATTCCCTTCTCCAGGGGATCTTGCCAAACCTACAGGAGGCGGGCAGAGCAACCCTGTCTAGTGTTCTCGGCTGGAGAATCCCACAGACAGAGGAGCCTGGTGGGCTACATTCTGTAGGGTCGCTGAGACTCGGACACGACTGAGTGGCTAATACTTTCTACTTTCCACCTAGTAGAGCTGACCGTACCTGGGTCAGGCTTGGGGGGTGGGAGGGGCATTGGTTCCTCTCCATCTCAGGATGCCTATGGCCAGCACATCTTGCAACTGATGAACAAACCTAGGAAAAAATGACAGCAAATAACGCCCAGCCATAGCGTGGTGTGAATCCCCAGGTTTTCCCATTCACGGTCAAAGTTCTCAAACCGTGTTGACTGAAGGCCGCTAAACTTCGTTCGCAAAGCACTCAGAGCCTCTCGCCTTCCCGGTGAATTCCACGTCCTTCTGCTGCCCTGTGGACGCCCGTCAGGCACTCTTGGGGGGACCTCCCTGGAATTCCTCCACTCGGGGCCTCGAAGCCGGAAACAGCATCAAAGCTGCCCCACGGGACAGGCTGGGCCCTCCCCCTGCCTCTCCCAGAGGCCCCGAGGTGCTGCGCAGTCCAGCCCTGGTGGAAAATAAACTTGTTAATGCGACCGGGATCAACCGGCGGGCTTCTCTCTGTGATACATTCACGCAAATTGGATGTAATTGGCTCAATGGAATTCCAAGCAAGTCCTGGCCCGACCTTCTGCCTCCTGCTCTGCCGGCTCGGCGGGGAGAGCTGGAGCTCATGACATCATGCAGCAGTTGGCACATATTTATACAATTTGTCGTCATTCTGCCCGTATCGTCTGGAGGCTGGAGAATTTGCCTCTGGCGTCCCTGTGAAGCCAGGGATGTGAGAATCACATGGTGGATGCATGATGCGTGCATGGAGCAGGTGAGTGTGTGTGTGTGAGTGTGATGGAGATGTGTCTGTGGAGAGTGTGGTCTGTGTACTGAGGGGGGCGTGTGTGTGTGTGCCATGGGGTTATCTGTGTATGTGTGTGTGTGTGGAGGGGATGTGTGGGTGTCTGTATATGTGATGGAGATGTGTCTGCAATGATTGTGGTCTGAGTAGTGGGGGTTGTGTGTGTGTGTGGAGATGTGTCTGTGGTGAGTGTGGTCTGTGTACTGAGGGCTGTTTGTATGTGTGAGTGGTGGGGATGTGTATCTATATCTGTGTATGGAGCAGGTGTGTGTGTGTGTGTGGTGGGGATATGTGTGTGTGTGTGCATTTGTGTCTGCGGTGAGTGTGGTCTGACTAGTGAGGGTTTTGTGTGTGTGTGTGGAGATGTGTCTATGATGAGTGTGGTCTGATTAGTGAGGGGTGTGTGTGTGCTGCTGGCGTGGATGTGCCGAGCGTGAGGTGGGTATCTCCTGACACCGGGAAAGCGTGCTACGAGCTAAGGATGCCAGACAAGCACAGATGAGCCCGTGAGGTCCCCGAGCCAGCGCACACGCTGTCCGCAGGCGTGCCTCCAGCGGACCCCGCTGTGCACGCATCTGCACGTACACCCGTGGCAGGCCAGACCTTCTCCGTCCCAAGCCCCACATGGTGTCCACCGGGCAGGGGCCGCCTGCCTTTGCCTAAATGGTGTCTTAAGGCTGAGCCGGAACATCAGGCTTGCCAGGGAAACACAGCAACGACGGCGGAACGTTCCTTTTCTTTTCAGGAAAGCAGAAGCGGAATTTTCAGGGTCAGCATGTCCGAAGTGAAGGGTTTCCCCGATGGCTCAGCGGGGTGAAGAACTCGCCTGCCAAGGCAGAAGTCGCAGGAGACCTGGGTTCAATCCCTGGGTCGGGAAGATCCCCTGGAGGAGGAAATGGCAACCCACTTCAGTATTCTTGCCTGGAGAATCCCAGGGACAGAGGAGCCCAGCGGGCTGTATTCCGAAGGGTTGGAAGGAGTCAGACATAACTGAGCACGTATGCACACACACACACACACACACACACACACACACACGTGTGACCTTGACACGTGCTGTTTGCCTGACATCTAGCTTCAACTGACCTTCCTGCACATGTAAGGGCCAACCATAGCCACCTGCAAAGAAAACTAACAATTTTCAAATCTGCCTGCCCCCCAACAAAGTTGCAAATTGGTTTAAACCAAAGCCAAGAAGTCTCGTGCGTGCATGCTGCTGCTGCTGCTAAGTTGCTTCAGTCATGTCTGACTCTTTGTGACCCCAGGGACTACAGCCCACCAGGCTCCTCTGTCCATGGGATTCTCCCAGGCAAGAAGACTGGAGTGGGTGTGTGTGTGCTAGTCGCTCAGTCGTGTCTGACTCTCTGCAACCCCGTGGACTGTAGCCCACCAGGCTCCTCTGTCCATGGGATGCTCCAGATAAGAA
Organism: Bos grunniens; assembly: GCF_055505025.1. Lineage (NCBI taxonomy): Eukaryota > Metazoa > Chordata > Mammalia > Artiodactyla > Bovidae > Bos > Bos grunniens. Next base: position 412,585 of record NC_141194.1, read on the forward strand.
CCCTGGAGTGGGTTGCCCTGCCCTCCTCCAGCGGATCTTCCCCACCCAGGGACTGAACCCACACCCGTTATGTCTGCTGCACTGGTGGGTGGTTCTTCACCACCAGCGGCACCTGGGAAGCCCCTGAAAATCATGTACGTGGTATGTACTCCCGGCAGAGGTTAGGAGGGCCCTGGGTTACCCAGTGGCGGCAAGCTTCTGGTGGAGTTTGGGACGCACACAGAGGTGACGGGGTGGAGGACGCAGGAGGGGCAGGTTTGAGCAGGACGTCCTCGTGGAGACAGCGGAGTCGGGCCCACTGGGGGCTGGCTGGCGGGGGCCATCTTCAGGCCGGCCCGTCGGGATGGGAACCTCAGAATGCGTTTGTGAACTCGCCACAAAGGAGTGTATAAAAGCAGATGAGGCATGACGGAATTAAAGTCTTTTTGAGTCGCAGGCTGGCCGTGGCACCCCGCCAGCTGCGAGGCAGCCGGCTGGCCCCGCCGACCCACGGTTCCAATTAGATGCCGGGATGACCTCGTGCAGAGGGTATACTGCCCGAATATTAAAAATTCCTGGGGCAAGTGGCATTAGGGAGAAGGGAAGGAGGGGTGTGTGTGTGTGTGCGCGCGCGCATGTTTCATTTTATTTCAACACCCGCTCCGCCGGCCGGGGCAACGGCGAGAGGAAATTGCTGGGTCTCGACTTCGTGTTTGAGTGGATAGAAGACAGATTTACAACACATGGAAGAAACAATTAGGACCGGGGGCTCCGCCGACTACAAAGTGAGGAAATAAATTCCTATAATGAGATGTGTGGGGGCGGGGGGGAGCGCGGGGCAGCAGTGAGCCGTGTGCTGGCGTCCAGAGGCTGCGGCGGGTCGCCGCGGAGCTGCCCTCAGCCACACATGGCCCACACATGCCTCAGTCCCTCCCGCTCACGGCTTCATGAGGCGCTCCCTGCCACCCGGCCGCAAACTCGCCCAGGAATGTCACCAGAGCTCACAGGGACCTGTGGAGCGAAGCCCTTAAGGTTGGCTTGGACGTCAAGGAGGAGACAGGGAGAAGGTGAGACAGGCCTGCAAGCGGGCAGAGCCTCCGAAGTGCAGAGGGACTGATCAGAGGTGCCTTCCAAAAACATAAATGAGTGCAGGGGAATAGCATACAGCCACGAGAAGGAGGGCGGCTGGTTGTCTCCTGGAAATGGAATCGCCCACTGAGTGCTCTGTGTCTGCTTCTCTCACTGAGCCTTGTGTGTTCAAGGTCCATCCACATTTTAGCCACTGTCCAAGTTTCACTCCTTTTCATGGCTGCATAATATTCCACCGTGTGCATGGACCCACCCCCATGCTGTTTATCCATCCATCCATCCACCCATCCACCCATCCACCCACCCATCCATCCACCCATCCGCCCACCCATCCACCCATCTATCCATCCATCCACCCACCCATCCACCCATCCACCCATCCACCCACCCATCCACCCATCTATCCATCCATCTACCCATTCATCCATCCACCCACCCACCCATCCACCCACCCATCCATCCACCCATCCATCCATCCATCCACCCACCCACCCATCCACCCACCCATCCATCCATCCATCCACCCATCTATCCATCCATCCACCTACCCATCCATCCATCCACCCATCTATCCATCCATCCACCCACCCATCCACCCAACCATCCACCCACCCATCCATCCACCCATCCACCCTCCCATCCATCCACCCATCCATCCATCCATCCACCCACCTATCCATCCATCCACCCACCCATCCATCCATCCACCCATCTATCCACCCATCCACCCACCCATCCATCCACCCATCCGCCCACCCATCCACCCATCTATCCATCCATCCACCCACCCATCCACCCATCTATCCATCCATCCACCCATCCATCCACCCATCCACCCACCCATCCACCCATCCATTCACTCATCCATTGACTCATCCATCCATCCATCCACCCACCCATCCACCCATCTACCCATCCACCCCCCCATCCATCCATCCATCCATCCACCAATCCATCCATCCATCCCCTCATCCATCCATCCATCCATCCATCCATCCACCCATCCACCCACCCATCCATCCATCCTCATCCATTCACCCATCCATCCATCCACCCACCCATCCATCCACTCATCCATCCACCCACCCATCCACCCATCCATCCATCCATCCACCCACCCATCCATCCATCCATCCATCCACCAATCCATCCATCCATCCACTCATCCATCCATCCATCCATCCACCCACCCATCCATCCACTCATCCATCCACCCACCCATCCACCCATCCACCCACCCATCCACCCACCCATCCACCCATCCATGCACTCATCCATCCATCCATCCATCCATCCACCCATCTGCTCATCCATCTATTCACCCCCCTCCCACAGCCCGTAGCCACCATGAACCCACCTCCTGTCTCTGTGGACTTGCCTTTTCTGGAATTTCCTACAAACGGGATCACACTCTGTGCCTTTCTGTGTCTGCGTCTCTCACTGAGCATGGTGAGCTCACGCTGTAGCCTGTGTCAGAGCTTCACTCCTTTTCATGGGTGTGTAATATTCCACTGTGTGGCTGGACCTCATGCTGCTTAACCACCCATCCATGGATGGCTTATCTTTTACACCCTTTAGGCACTGTGTGACTTGCCAGCTATTTTAGAAATTGTGGCCTTGTGCCGTGATGTCTCCCAGAAGCTGATGGAGTGAATGGAATTCACGGGGCACATTTCTCTCTCCCTCCCATGACCTGCAAACTTGTAGTAGGATATCGAAGCCTGGTGAATTCAAACTGAATAGCGTTCCTGCTGCATCTCACCACACGGGGCAGGATGTCAGAGTGTCCATTCTTTGGTGCATCATCCTTAACTAGAGCCTTACTGGTAGTAGCTCACATAGCCAGCCTTTGCAGTCTCTGCAAAGTCCCCCATCTTTCTTTGTGCCTGGATGGTTTAAACACCTAAAAATGATCATCATGGCTTCCCAGGTGGCTCAGGGGATAAAGAATCCATTTGCAGGGCAGGACATGCAGTCAAATGTGGGTTCAATCCCTGGGTGGAGAAGATCCCTCGGAGGAGGGCATGGCAACCCACTCCAGTATTCTTGCCTGGAGAATCCCCATGGACAGAGGAGCCTGGTGGGCTACAGTCAATGGGTTACAAAGAGTAGGACACGACTGAAGCAACTTAAAATGCATGCACTCACAAATGACCATCACACAGATTTGTTTTGCTTGTGTTTCAGTCATGGAGAGGTACAACTCCGTAATTTATTCTGCATTTCTGAGCTTGAATTCTTTCAGGGCTTCCCTGGTGGTCCTGGTGGCTGTGACTTCACCTTCCAGCGTAGGGGGTGCGTGTCGAATCCCTGCTCAGGGAACTAGGATCCCACATGCTTTGATGACCAAAAACAACTGAAGTATAAAACAGAAGTAAATATTCTAACAAATTCAACAAAGACTTTAAAAATGACCCACATCCATAGGTATATGAAAGTCCCCGATATATGGCATAAACCGCCACAATATTGTAAAGCGATTATCCTTCAACTTAAAAGGTCAGTTTTCATTCCGATCCCAAAGAAGGGCAATGCCAAAGAATGTTCAAACTACCATACAGTTGCACTCACCTCACACACTAGCAAAGTAATGCTCAAAGTCTCCAAGCCCAGCTTCAACAGTATGTGAACCGAGAACTTCCAGTTGTTCAAGCTGGATTTAGAAAAGGCAGAGGAACCAGAGATTAGATTGCTAACATTCGTTGAATCATAGAAAAAGCAAGAGAATTCCAGAAAAACATCTACTTCTGCTTCATTGACTGCACTAACATTGATTGTGTGGGTCACAACAAACTGTGGAAAATTCTTTAAAGAGATGGGAATACCAGACCACCTGACCTGCCTCTTGAGAAATCTGTATGCAGGTCAAGAAGCAACAGTTAGAACTGGACATGGAACAACAGACTGGTTCCAAATTGGGAAAGGAGTACGTCAAAGCTGTATATTGTCACCCTGCTTATTTAACTTATATGCAGAGTACATCACGAGAAACGCTGGGCTGGAGGAAGCACAGGCTGGAATCAAGATTGCCAGGAGACATATCAATAACCTCAGATATGCAGACTGCACCACCCTAATGGCAGAAAATGAAGAAGAACTAAAGAGCCTCTTGATGAAAGTGAAAGAGGAGAGTGGAAAAGTTGGCTTAAAATTGAATATTCAGAAAACTAGGATCATGGCATCCAGTCCCATCACTTCATGGCAAATGGATGGGGAAACAATGGAAACAGTGACAGACTTTATTTTGGAGGGGCTCCAAAATCACTGCAGATGGTGACTGCAGCTATGAAATTAAAAGACGCTTACTCCTTGGAAGAAAAGTTATGACCAACTTAGGCAGCATATTAAAAAGCAGAGACATTATTTTGCTAAGAAAGGTCCGTCTAGTCAAGGCTATGGTTTTTCCAGTGGTTATGTATGGATGTTAGAATTGGACCATAAAGAAAGCTGAGTGCCAAAGAATTGATGCTTTTGAACTGTGGTGTTGGAGAAGACTCTTGAGAGTCCCTTGGACTGCAAGGAGATCCAACCAGTCAACCTTAAATGAAATCAACCTTGAATATTCATTGAAAGGACTGATGCTGAAGCTGAAGCTCCAATACTTTGGCCACCTGATGCAAAGAGTCAACTCATTAGAAAAGACCCTGATGCTGGGAAAGATTGAAGGCGGGAGGAGAAGGGGATGACAGAGGATGAGATGGTTGGATGGCATCACCAACTCAACAGACCTGAGTTTGAGTAAGTTCCGGGAATTGGTGAAGGACAGGAAAGCAACTGAACACCACCAACAAAAAAATAAATTTTAATAAATCAATAACTAATTTAAAAATTTGGATTGTTAAAAAACTGACCCACATCAAAAAATCTTTTTAAAGATCCCTCCCTCTAATGTCTTCTGCTTCTGCTCAGTCACTGAGTCGTGTCTGACTCTTTGCGACCCCATGGACTGTAGCCTGCAGACTCCTCAGTTTGTGGAACTCTCCAGGCAAGAACACTGGAACGGGTTGCCATTTCCTCCTCCAGGGGATCTTCCCAATCCAGAGATCAAACCCGGGTCTTCTGTATCTCAGGCAGATTCTTTACCATCTGAGCCACCAGGGAAGCCCACCTAGTAGGTGGATAGTCAGAAATACACAATACATGGGAAGACAAGAAATTGAAAACTTTTTTTTTTTTTCAGTTTTCAAAAATCGATTTTTGGAAAAGTGACTCCGTGTTCTGGTTTCCTCCAAAGGTAATACACGAGTCTCTCTCTGTGTCTCTCTCTCTGTCTCTCCCCTTCTCTCTGTAGTAGAGGAAGTCAGAGGTTTGCCATATTTGATGAGCTTTGTGGGATTCCCGTCACTGTTGATGTGGGTTCTTGCTTTGCATCATCGTAGATCAGGGCAGCCCTTGTGATCAGCCCCAGTATCCTTTGAACACGAAACAATCACTCTTTGATAGCGTTCATGCCGATTGGTGATATAAGAGGCCCCCAACTCACCTTTGTGTATTTCCCAACCGGACCCGGAGGCGTTTATTCTTGGGAGTCCTGGTGCCGGACAGCCACCGAGCATACAGGGAAAGTGAAATCCGGTTTTCTTATAGAGAACAAGCCAGTGAAGCTAACTGTTATGGTTTCCTTTGTCCATTTCTGGGCTTCTCTGGTGGCTCAGAACAGTAAGGAATCCACCTGCCAATGCAAGAGACCCGGCTTCAATCCCTGGGTCGGGAACATCCCCTGGAGAAGGAAATGGCAAGCCACTCCAGGATTCTTGCCCGGAGAAACTCCAGTATCCTTGCCTGGAGAACCCCATGGACAGAGGAGTCTGGTGGGCTGCAGCCCATGGGGTCACAGAGAGTCAGACAGGACTCAGTGACTATCACTTTCACTCATTCGTTTGTAGGAATAGATGATTGGTGATTCGCAACACATAAGACACAATAGCATATAAAATATGTCAGAAGCTTTAAAATTATAATATGTCATTGTACACAGAATACTTCAAAATGTAATCAGCTTTCGCATTGGGCATATTTTTTTGAAGATTTTTCTTCGATGTGGACCATCTTTAGTCTTTATTTGTTATGTAGCTTCTGTTTTACCTTTTCATTTTTTTGGCCACGAGGCAGGTGGGAATCTTAGGTCCGTGTCCAGGAATCGAATGCCTGTCCCCTGCATTGAAAGGCAAAGACTTAACCACTGGACCACCTGGGAAATGCCAGGTAGCACATATTTTGAATTAAAGGAAAAAAGAAAAAAAGTGGCCCCAACGCTTTCCAAGAGAAGATTCCACTCAAGGTGACTGCCATCTCTGTGTGATAATTCCCTCCCGACATCCTCGCTATTGAATAAAATGCAGTAATACAATTTGCTCAGATCAAACCCCACTTAAGGAGTCCATCCAATTCCCCGAGCTGCCAAATCTGAAGGGGTTAATGCTCTTTTATGCTTGAGATTACCATTTTATGACCCATGCTTTGCGAAAGACCCATTATCATAAAATTGAGAAATCCCATCAAACCCCCCCTCCCAGCTCCTGCCAAGTGAAAGAGAACAAGCGTTGTTTCCCGCCCCCCCCCCCACCCGAACAAGTCAGACGGTTATGCTAAGCAATTACCGGGTGACTGCGTACTGGTCTGTGTGCCGAGGATTAAAAATAAAAATTAAAGTAACGAGGCATGCGTTGGATTTAAGGAAGTGTCGCCATACTTCATTTGAGTTTGTACTGAATTATTTAAACCCTCTTAACTGCCTGCCCCCACGCATCCACTTGCGTTTGTAGGCTTGTCGTCGGGGAGAAGACACGGGCTTCCTCCTTCCCGGGTCGGGGAGCCTAGGGGAGCTGCTAATTAGTGATGCGATTTTTGTTTAATGAAGAGGAAGCTTGATCTGGGGCTGAGTCTGTTCCTTCAGTTGCTCAGTCGTGTCCGACCCTTCACGACCCCATGAACCACAGCACGCCAGGCCTCCCTGTCCATCATCCACCCACAGGAGGCGGAGGAAGGGGGCGGGGTCAGGTATTGATTGACAGGTCATTCTCCGAAGACATGAGAAGGTCCTCCTCCCGGAAGGAGGTCTCTGCTGGGAAAAGGACGATTGATCCGACCCTAATTACGTGATAATCTTCTCATCTCCAATCTGCAGACGCAGGCACGCGTCTACACATCCCGCTTCTGGGTGTTAGGACGCACGCGTTCTTGCGTCTCTTAAACCCACCCCGCGAAATCCCAGGCAATTCTTTTCCTGGTTTTGTCTTCCAATGGTGACCGCAGGAGCTAGCTTTGAAAATACCAATTATCCACCATCTTGGGGCTTTTTCTGTTTTTTATTGGAGCATAGCTGATTTATAATGTTGCATTAGTTTAAGGTGTACAGCAAACTCACTCAGTTATACATACATATAGACACACATATATATATATATATATGTCTGTGTATATATAAGCTGAGCGCCGAAGAATTGATGCTATTGAACTGTGGTGTTGGAGAAGACTTAAGAGTCCCTTGGACTGCAAGGAGATCCAACCAGTCCATTCTGAAGGAGATCAGCCCTGGGATTTCTTTGGAATAAATGATGCTAAAGCTGAAACTCCAGTACTTTGGCCACCTCATGCGAAGAGCTGACTCATCGGAAAAGACTCTGATGCTGGGAGAGATTGGGGGTAGGAGGAGAAGGGGACGACAGAGATGAGATGGCTGGATGGCATCACTGACTCGATGGACGTGAGTCTGGGTGAACTCCGGGAGTTGGTGATGGACAGGGAGGCCTGGCGTGCTGCGATTCATGGGGTCGCAAAGAGTCGGACACGACTGAGCGACTGATCTGATCTAAGCATGCCTGCATGCGTGCTAAGTTGCTCAGTCATGTCCTACTCTCTGCAACCCCATGGACTGTAGACCCCCAGCTCCTCTGTCCATGGGATTGTCCAGGCAAGAACACTGGAGTGGGTTGCCATGCCCTCCTGCAGGGGGTCTTCCCGACCCAGGGATCAAACCCAGTTCATCTCCTACATTGGCAGGTGGGTTCTTTAGCCCTAGCACCACCTGGTAAGTCCATATACATATACATACACACAGGCAACCCACTCCAGTATTCTTGCCTAGAGAATCCCATGGACAGAGGAGACTGGCGGGGCTACAGTCCACGGGGTTGCAGAGAGTTGGATACAACTGCAATGACTAAATAGTAGCCCTCTACATATACATAAATCCACTCTTTTTTTAGAATCTTTTACCATAAAGGTAATTATAGACTATTGAGTGTTCCCTGTGCTATACAGCAGGTCTTTATTAGTTATCCATGATATGTTGCTGTTTTAGAGTAAAAAATGGCAACCCACTCCAGTCGTCTTGCCCGGAGAATCCCATGGACAGAGGAGCCTGGTGGGCTGCAGTCCATAACATCACAAAGAGTTGGACACGACTGAGTGACTGGGCATACATACATACATATGTACAAGTTGTTGTTGAGTTGCTAAGTCATGTCTGGCTCTTTGGTGACCCCATGGACTGTAACCCACCGGGCTCCTCTGTCCATGATATTTTTCCCAGGCGGGAATACTGGAGTGGGTTGCATGCCCTTCTCCAGGGGATCTTCCTGACCCAGGGATCAAACCCGTGTCTCCTGCATTGGCAGGTGTATTCTTTATACACACACACACATGCACACACATATATAATGTGTGTGTGTGTGTGTGTGTATATATATAATATACACACACAGTAATATATATTACTGTGCATATTATATAATATAATATATATTACATGTGCATATGTGTACATGCATGCACATGCATATATGTTCATGTATGCATGCATATACACGTGTGTACATATGTGTGTATAGTAGATATGTGTGTGTACATGTATATATCAGTACTAGTGTGTATACTCAAGCAATCCAGAAGAATCAGTTGCTGAACTCCTGGTGTGTAGTTCTACGATACATGGACCTTCTAAGGTGTGATTTCTATGGCAGAGAAACCACCACCACTTCTGATTCTGACGTGAGACCTTGAGTGTCCCTCGTTAATCGACCAGATTAAGACGATCTCTCACCAGTTGACTAGGAATTTCACTCAATCCTGGGCTCGCCCCTCCCACCCAGCGAGCCCGTTGGGGTTCTTAAGAAAGAAGTGTTGAAACATGGCTCTTCAGATATGCCGTGTTGAAAGAGGTTTCATCAGGGTTTAGGGGTTTTTCTTTCAACACAGAAATCCCACTAAAAGAGTCCGGGGGGGAAGTTTAAAAGACGTAAAGTGTAGAAAATGGAGCTCAATAACTAGCTAGGGGGTCGCAACACCCAGAGATCCTGCCTGCCCCCGTCTGCACGGCTCCAACGTGGTGAGGAACTGCTTGGTGTGTCTGCATCACCGACTCACTGGATGTGAACTCGGGCAAACTCGGGAGGTGGTGAGGGACAGGGAAGCCTGGCGTGCTGAGGTCCATGGGGCTGCGAAAAGTCGGGCATGACTTGGGGACTGAACAGCAACAGCAAATGATTCCAGAAGGAGGATAAGCAGAAACGCAGTCTGCAGACTGGGAGAAAATATTCGCAAATGATTTATCTGATGAGGATCTGGTATCTGGGGGATACTGAGGAACGCTTACAATTTGGCAATAGAAAGACAGCCTCATTGTCTGGTAATACAGGGTAGGCAGAGGTGAATTTGACATTTGTCTAACGCTAGGACTGAGTTTAATGTTGCATGAGTACTAATGCAATAATAGTTCAGTTTAACAGTGTTGGTAATTAGTCTAGTGTTAATATTTAGTGTTCGTTCGGTATGAGGTTATGCTTACTATGAGTAATTAGTTTATGGTTAGTATTGACTTAGTGTTGCTTGGGTATTAGTTTGGTGTTGAGTGTTATTACCCACTTTAGTATTAGCATTTAGCTCAGTGATGGTTTTGCTTCCGTCTTTAGTACATTAGTTTTCTTTTAGTTTGCTATTAGTATTAATTTAGGGTTTAGTACTGCTAATGAGTTTAGTCCTAGGACTTACTGTGAGTAATTAGTTCGTGGTTAGCGTTCCTTAGGTATTAGTTTAGTGCTAGTACTTGGTTTTTATGAGTTCGGGAGTTTGTATCAGTGACTAGTTTTGCATTCTGCTCCTAGTGCTGATTTTGGCGTTAATTTACTATTTAGAATTATGAATTAGTATTGAGTTCCGTATTACTATTTCCTTTAGTGTTAGGCTTGCATTAGTTTCTAATGTTTAGTATTAGTCTACACGTAGTGTTAGTAATTAATTTAGTACTAGCACTTCCCTGTAGCTCAGATGGTACGGAAGCAGCCTGCAGTGCAGGAGACCTGGGTTTGGTCCCTGGGTGGGGAAGACCCCCTGGAGGAGGGCACGGCAGCCCACTCCAGTCTTCTGGCCTGGAGGATCCCAGGGACAGAGGAGCCTGGTGGGCTGCTGTCCACGGGGTCACAGAGAGTCGGTCACGACTGAGCGACTAGCCCTGCTGCTAGCATTCATTGCAATATTAGTCTGGTGTTAGTATTAATATTTTGTCCTATATTAGTTTTTCATTCATTTAATACTAGTATTATGTAGTATTTGGTGAAAGTCACACTTTCGTATCTGACTCTATACAGGCCATGGAATTCTCCAGGCCAGAATACTGGAGTGGGTTGCCGTGCCCTCCTCCAGGGGATCTTCCCAACCCAGGGAGCAAATCCAGGTCTCCCGCATTGCAGGCAGATTCTTTACTTAGCTGAGGCACCAGGGAAGCCGGGTTTAGTATGCAGTGTGAATATTAGTATTCTACAGGTGAGGAGCCCCGACTTGACACATTGACGATCCATCCATCCGATTCTTCGACTCTGAAAACTCTTGATTCTCGGCCACGAACGATGAAAATGAGACACTTCTGGGCCCGCCTCCGCTGCTCGCCTCGAATCTGCTTTCTCAGTTAATATCGTGGTTCTGCGAGAGGTGTGTTTGCGACTTCAAAGGTCACGCTCCTACACCCATTTCCAACAGGATCCACTGGCTCCTCGGTCTCATAAAATCACCACTTTTATCCCCCGTTCCACCGTGTCCTCCCCTCCCCCATCAGATCCGAAATGAAATTTGAACGTGTTGTTACGATACTCGGCTGCCCCTGCACCTTCAGACAGCTCTGAGTTTTACATGCGTGCCGGTTCTGCTCGACAATAAAATCCAATAACTGCCCTCTCCCGTGCGACGGCGTGCATAGCGTGCGCTGTTGAAATGAAGTAGTGGAGAGGAAATGAAAGTCCAAACATTAAAACAGCGCAGACGGTGTGAGGTTGCAAAGTCTGAATAACGTTAGAAAAGCACCTGAACTTTTTGGAGGTTTTCCCAGCCTGGCCCGTGGAGGGGCCCCAGCTCCTGCCTTTCCATGTGGGTGTTCACCTCCGTTTTCCTGCTGCTTGTTTTGGGCGTGGAAGCTGTCGTTCAGTCGCTCAGTCGTGTCTGACTCTTTGCCACCCCATGGACTGCAGCACGCCAGGCTTCCTTGTCCTTCAGTATCTCCCAGAGTTTGCTCAAACTCATGTCCATCGAGTCGGTGATGCCATCCAGCCATCTCCTCCTCTGTCGTCGCCTTCTCCTCCTGCCCTCAATCTTTCCCAGCATCAGTGTCTTTTCCAATGAGTTAACATTAGCATCAGGTAGCCAAAGTACTGGAGCTTCAGCTTCAGCATCAGTCCTTCCAATGAATATTCAAGTGTTGATTTCCTTTAGGGTGGACTGGTTGGATCTCATTGCAGCCTGACGGACTCTCAAGAGTCTTCTCCAACACCACAGTTGCAAAGTATCAATTCTTCAGCGCTCAGCCTTCTTTATGGTTCAACTCTCACATCCATATATGACTACTGGAAAAACCATAGCTTTGAATATTCAAACCTTCATCAGTAAAGTAATGTCTCTGCTTTTTAGTATGCTGTCTAGTTTTGTCTTAGCTTTTCTTCCAAGGAGCAAGTGTCTTTTAATTTCATGGCTGCAGGCATCATCCGCAGTGATTTTGGAGCCCAAGAAAATAAAGCCATCGTTTCCAGTGTTTCCCCATCTATTTGCCGTGAAGTGATGAGGCCAGAGGCCATGATGCTAATTTTTTGAACGTTGAGTTATTTAAGCCATCTTTTTCACTCTCCTCTTTCACCTTCATCAAGAGGCTCTTTAGTTAAAAATGAAGTGATCTCAAGAGTAAAGTTTCTATGACACAGTGTGGAGAATCGACGAGGTGGGCTTGCTTTTCTGTGGTTTAAAAACCAGGTCTGCCCAGTGAGCTCTAGTTCAGCGCTGGGGACAGCTTGCACAGAGTCCAAGGAAGAACCAGCTTCTACATTTCCTTGTGTGTGAGGAAGGTGCCACCTCCCACACAAATAGAGCTTTCATAGCAGCTTCCGAGGTCTGTGCTCCCCACGGACTAGCTGCAGGAGAAATGCATGTTGCGTGACCCCAGAAGAGCGGGTGAGGGGACTTGAGGCACGCAAGCAGGAACCTTCCAAGTTGACCGTTTATCCTCGTGCGGACCACTGAGCGATCCTTTGATGGCCAAGGTACACTGTTCCAGGGACAACCGTTGAACAGCGTCTGTAAGCTTTGCCCCCAAGATTTTCTGCCTCTGACAGTCCTTCTAACTATCTTTTGGGTCCTAACAGCCTTTCTCCAGCTGTGTCAAGCCATTCATTAGGTTACTCTGAAGTCAGAATCGCCCAAGCACTATGCTGTGGACGTCACCATCAGTCTGTGCTCTGACCCAATATAATGTGACTTCAGACATTACCACGAGAGTGCCTGGTTTCTGTTTAATGACCCTCTGTTGAGGTCTCTGAGGTCACCATTTACCATTTGCTGTCCCCTCTTCTCGAGCAGAGATTTCCAATGTGGCGCTCCGTGTCTATGCAAGATGATGAGAACCATCACCTTGGAAAGAGTGATGAAGCCCAACGCCTTTGAGTCTACATGCTGGACAGCTAGAGACTGGTCAGCTGGATCCCTTCAGGCCTGAGTCCCTTCCCCAGGACACCCCTGCATCTCTCCACACATTGGACTCAACTAAGGCCAAACTGAGAGTGGATTGACCTGGTTGAGACGGCCCTTGGGTTTATGTCATGTTATGGTGCTTTTCTGGGGGCTTCCCTGCTGGCTCAGTTGGTGAAGAATCCGCCTGCTGTGCAGAAGACCCAGGTTGGATCCTTGGGTCGGGAAGGTTCCCCTGGAGGAGGAAACAGCAACCCACTCCAGTCTTCTTGCCTGAGGAATCCCACGGACAGCGGATAGAGGAGGCTGGCGGGCTACAATTCATGGGATTGTGAGAGTCAGACACGACTTAGCGACTATACGACCACCCCGTTGGTTTTCTATCCTTTATACCCTTGGTTCTCTTACTGGCTCGTTGATAAGGGCTCACAAACAATCCGGTTATTTTCTCGCCACACCCAAGTCTTAATAACCTTCAAACGCGTTGTTAAGACGGCCTTCACATCGACCGTCTTAAGCTGGCTTGGTCCAAGGTTTACGTGGGGAGAGAAGTGTGCATCTTTGCGACATGCTACTGCCTCTTTGTCTCGTTCTTGGATATCGCCCACAGGGCCTTTTTGCTTTGGGAGCACATGTTCACCGAGCTGCGTGCAGGCATTTGACCCTGAGTGAACGGATGAACTGTTCACAGGGTGCGTAAGGGCGGGTGAGGGGGTGGTGGGGAGGGGGATGCAAAAATAGAATCATTGCAACATGGTTTGAATAAAAGATGACGGTGCGATGAATTCAAAGCCGTAAGAAATGCAGACATTTCAGGGTCTCGGAGGACTCGTGTGAACATTTTTTTTTTTTTTTTTTGGCAGGTTGGGGGAAAGGGTGCAGAACCGATTAGCATTCTGTGAGTTCGCATTTGAATTTCATTTCTGAACCGTGTCCCGGTGTCAAGGCGAGCGTTTGCCGGGGTGAGCTCTGCAATAATTAAGTTTTGCATAAGCAACCTTCGAAATCTGGCTGCAATTGACTTTCTGCTCTGCACAGCTCCAGAGCAGGTTGACCCTGAGAGTGGCATTGCTTGTAGAAATTAGGCAGCGGGGGGTTGGGGGAAGTCTCTTCAAAGAAAACGTTTGTGCCTCTCATGGCTGAGGGGGAAGCGTCTGCCCTGGAAATGAATGAGACTCTCTGACTCAGTCTCCCTGTCAGGAAGGGAGAGACGACGCCTGACCAGTGGTTAGCCACGGACCAGGTACCCACCTGGAACATTAATGTGAGCGTCTGGGGAGGCTTGTCTGCCCTCTGACAAGAGAGAGGCCTTGTCTCTGTCCCTCTCGCCCTCTGACTAGCTCCCATCTGCTTAAAGTTCTAGAGGATCCTCTTTGGTGTCTTCTGGGGGAAATGGTGAGAAAAGAGTTAAGGGGCTAGGGATGGTCTAGGAGCCATTGTCTTCCTCTTCTCCAGACGGTTCCAAAAATCCTGCTCACTCTCAGCCACCACCTCTGTTTTTCCAAGTGGCTTACCTTGCAGGACCTTTCTCTGTCTTTATCTGACTATCTATCACCGATTTTTCTATCTGTATTTCTGCTTATTTATCTAACATCTACCAATCATCCACCCATCACCTACATACTTATCCAGCGTCAATCAAGCTATCTATCCCTTTTCATCTATCTTTATATCTACCTGTGTCTGCACTCATCGGTCTTTGATGTCATTGACCTGTCTTTCTACTAATCTACCTATGCATCTGTCTATCAATATCGCCTGTAACTCTCTCTATTCATCCACCTATTGTGCCGTCTGTCACCCTATCGACCTTCTTGTCTACTTTTGTATCTATCTACCTCCATATCCATCTCTCTTTTCGTCTGTCATTCCATCTGCCAATCTGCTTCCCAGGTGGCTCAGTGGTAAAGAACCCACCTGCCGAGGCAGGAGACGCCAGGGACGTGGGTTCCATCCCTGGATCAGGAAGATCCCCTGGAGGAGGAGATGGCCACCCACTCCAGCGTTCTTGCCTGGGAAATTCCGTGGACAGAGGAGCCTGCTACGGGAGAGTCCAGGGGGTCGCAAAGAGTCGGACACGGCTGAGCACAGCACAAACACATCTATCAGTGTATCTACCTGTCTGCCTCCCTACCCACCTATTAAATGGCTGTCAATCTGTGAGTCCATCCACTATGACCCATCTACCTCTTTATCTAAAATTTTTCAACCTATCTACATTTTATCCATCTTTATATCTACCTCTATATTTATCTAGTTTTTATTTTTCATTCAGCTATGTCCTTACGTGCATGTCATATCTATCTATCCATGCCTCCATCCACCTATCATACATTTATCTGGGTGCTAAGTTGCTTCAGTCGTGCCTGACCCTTTGTGACCCCATGGACTGTAGCCCTCCAGGCTCCTCTGTCCATGGGATTCTCCAGGCAAGAACACTGGAGTGGGTTGCCATTTCCTCCTCCAGGGAACTCTTCCCAACCCAGGGATCGAACTTGGGTCTCCTCTATTTGCAGGCGGATTCTTTACCATCTGAGCCTCCGGGGAAGCCCAACATCTTAGGAGACACAATAAAAGGTGAAGGATGCAATTCTGATGGAGATCTGATTTAAAAAAAAAGAGCAGCCATCTTTGAAAGCCTTAGATGACATTCATGTTCAGGGTTCAACATCACACTGTTGAGTTGTACTGAATGTCTCGGAACACCAGAGAGGAATGACAAATCCCTCTTACTGTCTTTCCATGAAATATACATGCACCGCTCCATGGATACTTGTTTGGAATTATCCCAAAGATGCCTCAATTAAGAGCACTTCCTCTCAAGCCCACAACCGCATGGATGCAATGTCAGCCACAAACCCGTGAAGTTGGCGACCTGCCTTCCCTTGACCCAAAAGAATTCCCATCTCCAGGGCTTCCCTGGTGACTCAGTCGGTATAGAATCTGCCTGCAATGGAAGGGACCGAGGTTCAGGCCCTGTGTTGGGAAGATCCCCTGACGAAGGAAACGGCCACCCCCTCCAGTATTCTTGCCTGGAGAAGCCCATGGACAGAGGAGCCTGGCGGGCTACAGTCCCTGGGGTCGCAGAGAGTCGGACACGCCTGAGAGACTAAAGCACTAAAGCGCCAGGGTGTCTGAAACCCGTGTCCAACTTGGGTGTGGTGGTTCTCAGACTTCTGTGCACTGAGTCTCCTGCTGCCATCAATCTGCTCCTCAGCTCAGTCCTTATTTTTCTAATTCACCTCCAGATTTTTAATATTTATGGCTCCATAGAAAGCAATACGCGCTTTCCCGGAGAGCAGGCATTCTGGCTTAATTCCGTGCCGAGCGCCTCGCCGTCCTCTTCCCGCGGCCGGGATTTGTCACGGCTCCCCCAGCCGATCCATTTTCTGAAATATGTAAAAGCGTGCATTTGAAACATTGATGAGCGCGCATCGCGGGGCCGTGAATCAACGTATTTAAAGATCAGCTCTTATGGCTTGAAAGATACAATGTAATAAATGACTGTAGGAGTTGATTAAATAGTGAAACTCTGCCGAGGCGTTTAATCTATCTCCCGCACCGTTTACCGGGGGCGCCGGCCGCCCAGAGCGAGAGCCGTGATTGCGAGTTATGTGACAAGCCATAAAACGAAAAATAGAAAATATACTGGATGGAAAGTAATAATATTGTAATCAGAATGTATCTACTTTACACCGGAGACAAATGCGCCGAGAATAATTCCAGACGGACACACTGCCTCGCTTCGGCAAGGGTGGGGGTCTCGGCTTCCAAGGGAGGATTTTTCCAGCTGACTTCAGAGCGAACTTCTATGGAACTAAGATCAGGCCCAATAGGTAACGCTGGAGACCCTCCCCCTGAGGCGACTACAGGCCAAGGGCATCGCTGTGGACATGAACCCCAGCCGTGTCTTCATTGCCACCTCCACTGCATGTGTTAAAAACAGCAGCCTAAGGCGAGTCCTTCCGAGGAAATAATCATACTGTTGCTGGTGACGTGGTTTGCCTCGTTGGTGTAAATTTTTCAAGAGCTCTGTTAGGCGCTTCCCAGGGTGTCTGTGACCACTGACACAGTGGTCATTTGTAGGAAGAGGAAATCCATCCTCCCCCAGCCCTGGAGACCAGACGTCTGAGGTCCAGGGGTCCCAGGGCTGAGCTCCCTGCAGAGGCTCCAGGGGAGTGTCCTTCCTGCCTCTTCCGGCTTCTGCAGGCTCCAGGCGTCTGTCCCTGGGCTGGTGGCCGCCTCCCTCCCGTCTCTGCCTCTGTTTCCACGTGGCTTCTCCTCTGCGTCCATCTCTCTCCTCTTCTGTGTCTCATAAGGACCCTGTCTTTGGGTTTAGGGCCACCCCCATCCAGGAGGACCTCATCTCAGACCCTTCACTCCATCACCTCTACAGACACTCTGCAACTGAGCTCCCATTGCTGGTTCCAGGGTGTCAGACATGAATGTTTCGGGGGGTGCGGGCGGGGACCAAACAACCCCTCAGAGGGGCACACACGTATGCCCCCGCTCATGGGGTCAGGCACTTGGCCATGTGACTTGTGTGCCCCATGCATGTCAGTGGAGGTAGCACAAACAGAAGCTTGAAATGTACCTGCATGCCTGGGTTTGCCCCCGTTGTGAGTCTACATCACCGTGAGAAGAACTTGCCTTGGGGGTAGCTATTGCCCCTCATCAGGGGTCCCGGAAGGAGATATGAAGAGCCTGGTACACGCCCTGGGTGCATGCTGGTAAGCAGGAGCTTAACAGACACATGATGCAGACCTGGGACAGCCTGTTCCCTGCAGCTCAGATCTGAAGCCCAGGGTCCTCGGTCTAGCCGAGCCCAACTGGACTACAGCTGCCCCACAAATCTCCTATGAAGAAATGTTGTGTTTTGGCCACTGAGTTCCAGGCTGATCTGTTACAGAGTGTTCTTGTGGCAGCAGCTGACGATCACGAGAAATAGCGTATTAAAAAGCAGAGACATCACCTGGCTGACAAAGGTCCGTCTAGTCAAAGCTTTGGTTTTTATGCATAAAGTCATGTACAGATGTGAGAGTTGGTCCATAAAGAAGGCTGAGTGCCGAAGAATTGATGCTTTTGAACTGTGCTGTTGGAGAAGACTCTTGAGAGTCCCTGGGACTGCAAGGAGATCCAACCAGTCAATCCTAAAGGAGACCAGTCCTGAATATTCATTGGAAGGACTGATCATTCATTCAGTTTGAAGCTGAAACTCCAATCCTTTGGCCACCTGATGCAAAGAGATGACTCATTGGAAAAGACCCTGATGCTGGGAAAGATTGAAGGCAGGAGGAGAAGGGGATGACAGAGGATGAGATGGTTGGATGGCATCACCGTCTCGATGGACATGAGTTTAAGCAAATTCTGGAAGATAGTGAAGGATAGGGAGGCCTGGCGTGCTGCAGTCCAGGGGTCCCAAAGACACCAACCCAACTGAGTGACCGAGCAACAATAGGAGAGCAGACCTCACGGGCAACAGTTGTGATCCTGAAATGCGTTTCCACTCAAAGTAGAGACAGTCGCTAAGGAGACTTTTTAGTGCCTCTTGTTACGAACTAGCTCCTCATGGCTTTAACGAGGAACATACATGAGCAAATTTTTTTTTTTTTAGTTCTTTAGGCCTTTTCCCTACAAATGGAGCTATTTTTATGACAGTGATGTCGGAGTGCCCCAAACATCGCAAAATGATTACACACGCTCCGTTGCAAGATTTTAATAATTACGAAAACATCTGAATACAATTAGGACTTCCTGTGTAACTCCTCAGTTCCTGTTGGCCTGACTAGTTGCCTCTGCGGACTGAGGAACTGTGAGGCATTCTTTATGCTATGGGGCAATTTAAGAACAAAACAGAGTCCTTCCTTCTGAGCTGGGGGAGGGGAGTGGGTCTCTGAGTTTTAGGGGGCTCTGTGTCCCGTGGGCTATTGTCAGAAGGTCCGCTTGCCCAGAGCATAGTGTGAAACCTGGCGTCTCAGCTTCTGTCTTTGCAGATTCCCCTCTGGAGTGGAGAGAGGCCAGTCCACAGAGACTCTTCTCATCATCACTGGACATGAGAGAAGAGTCAGATGGCGGCGGGGGGCAGGGGAACCCCAAGGGAGAAGGTTTGCCTGGGATGTTCCGTGAGGGGGTGAGTCCCCAGAGGAGGAGATTGACAGACTCAACACTGCTCGTTACCCATCGCAACCATCCCCAGCCTTCTTGGCACCAAGGACCGGTTTCGTGGAAGACAGTTTTTCCAGGGACTGCGGGCTGGTTTCGGGATGATCCACGCACACTGCATTTGCTATGCGCTCTGTGTCTATGATTAGGACATCTGTTTCCATCTCAGATCATCAGGCTTTAGGTCCTGGAGGTTGGGGACCCCTGATTAGGAAGAAGGGTTCTACAAAGACCTCAGCAATTATGTCTTAGATGCCCGCCTAGAGACGGGCAACCACTTCCAGAGCAGGAAGCAAGGAAAACTCCACGTTGGGGCAGAAAGTCAGGTGTTGCTTTAACGCTTCACCCAAGGGGAGGTGTTGACCTGCAGACGGTACCACGGGAACTGGGATGGATGAAGGATGCAGAAGCAGACGGCTCCGGGCAGCCCTTGACGGTTGTGTTCAACAGTCATAGATACGCAGTTAAGGATGGACAAGGATGTTCACGGGGAAGTCAGACCCACACTCACAACGAGGGTGTCCACAGGAGAGAACTCTGGACACCTGGGAGTTGACGGAAAAGTCATCCTGGGTGGGAAAAGTCAAACGGTGATATTGTGTGAAGTGAAGTGAAGGTCACGCAGTTGTGCCTGACTCCTGGCAACCCCACAGAGCGGACCCCACCAGGCTCCTCTGTCCATGGGATTCTCCAGGCAAGAATATTGGAGTGGGTGGCCTTTCCCTTCTCCAGGGAATCTTCCCAACCCAGGGACTGACCCGGGGTCTTCAGCATGGCAGGCAGATTCTTTACCATCTGAGCGACTATTGGAAGCCCCAATGTGGTTGAAAGCACACTTTTCATTTAGGCAGGAGTGACCGAGATCAGGACAGCATGACAAGGTATTCAAAGACCATCACTCTACACAAAGGTGTAACGTCCAGTTCTCCATGCAAAGAATTGGGAGACTAGAGAGGACCTCAACAGTGCACACCGTGAGAAGAGAATTCTTAATAATCAGAGCGACGCAGCACCCTTAAAATATGGTACAGCCAACAGCATTCTGTGCTCTAGAAGGCTTTGTCTGAAAACCGAGCTTTCAGCATCTCCGTCGTTGGATAATATGCTGGATACACCTTTAGAGATTCATAGGCTTGGACTCTCAAGACGATGCGTAAATGATACCCCCGATCCTTATATTAAACTAGTGGGTAGAGATATTTATGAGACAGTCTCCCCCACACGTAAGAGATTACAGGAAGAATTGAAGGCAGCAGGAAGGATATTTCCCTCAACAAGGTTGCGTGGAAAAGATGGATGTAATTGCAAATAAGGAATTTATGAAATGCATTCGCTATGTTCGTCCTCAAAAGACGGTTACAGCGACAGGAGCCTCTACAGCACCAACCCCCACCCCCCATCCCCCCACCCACCCAGGGACAGCCCTGCTTGGGGTTTGTCATGATGCTGGTGGCTGTCTTCTTGCCCATCTTTCATGTTATTCCTGTCTGGCTTTTGTCTCTCTGTCAGGCAAGGGACTCCCGTATGAACCACACAGACTACCAAAGAACTACTATATGGCCCAGCAATCCCACTGCCGGGCATATACCCTGAGAAAGCCGAAACCGAAAGAGACACATGCACCCCAATGTTCATTGCAGGACTTGGTTTGTTTGTTTTTAACAATGGCTGGACACGGAAGCAACCTAGATGTCCATCGACAGATGAGTACCACAGAAGTTGTGGTGCATATATACAATGGAATGGTACCCAGTTTTTTAAAAGAACACATTTGAGTCAGTCCTAACAAGGCAGATGAACCCAGAGCCTATTGCACAGTGTGAAGTAAGTCAGAAAGAGAAAGTCAAATATTGTATGTTAATGCAGGCGCAGGCAATCTAGAAAGCTGGTACTGATGAAGCCTTTTGCGGGGCAGCAATGGAGATGCAGACACAGAGAGAAAGGACCTCTGGACATGGAAACGGGGGAAGGAGAAAGTGGGACGAGTTGACAGAGTAGCGGGGAAACATATACACAGCCGTGTCTGACTCTGTGAGACCCCATGGACTGCAGCACGCCAGGCTTCCCTGTCCGTCACCATCTCCCAGAGTTTGCTCAAACTCATGTCCATTGAGCTGGTGATGCCATCCAACCATCTCATCCTCTGTCGTCCCCTTCTCCTCCTGCCTTCAATCTTTCCCAGCATCAGGGTCTTTTCCAATGAGTCAGCTCTTCACATCAGGTGGCCACAGTATTGGAGCTTCACCATCAGTCCTTCCAATGAATATTCATTGGACTGATCTCCTTTAGGATGGACTGGCTGGATCTCCTTGCAGTCTCAAGAGTCTTCTCCAACACCACTGTTCAAAAGCACCAATTCTTCAGCCCTCAGCCTTCTTTATGGTCTGACTCTCGTATCTATCATCCGTTCATGATTGCTGGATATACGGCAGAGGCAAACACAATACTGGAAAGCAATTATCCTCCCATAAAAAAATAACGGGGGGGAAAAAAGAACTCAGTTGCAAGGGCTTCCCTGGTGGACCAGTGGTTAAGACTTCACCTTCCAATTCAGGGGGTGCATGTTCGACCCCTGGTCAGGAAGCTAAAATCCCACGTGCCTCGCGGCCAAAAAAGAAAACAGAAGCAGCGTTGCAACCAATTCAGTAAAGACCTTAAAATGGTCCACGTCAAAGAAACATCTTTAAAAAAATAAAAAAGAATTCAGTGGAACACAGCTGAAACTTGTCTCCAGAAATGCAGAGGAAGGTGAATCCTGAGAACCTATCTGAGCGCACTGGGCTTATGGTCAGTTTTTTTTTTCCAGACCTGTGCACCCCTGCCAGGAATTTTAATTATCCCAGAAATTATACATGATAATTCCAGCTTATAAAAAAATCTTTTGTAAAATTAGAACTTGGATTCGTCTTCAGAAAAAAGGAAACCCAAATCCCACTCATCTCGTAGGCGTATTTAGTATCGAAAAAGCAACCCGCATATTTGCATATAATATTCTAAATAAGAACCATCTGCTGCAGTACAGCTGAAACAAGGCAGAGTTCACATAAAATGGAGTATCCCTTTATTAAAAAACATTTGCACGAAATGTTTGCGTGTAGGGACATTTTTCCACACGTCCCAAGATAGTTGCTCTAAAATGGTTAAAATTTTTTTTTTTTTGTATTCTACCACATCGAAGAAAAGTTTCAGGCATTAAAATCCAACACGTTAATTTTGTCTCACTGAAAACCTTCTGGCCGATTATAGACAAGCTCCGGGAGCCGCCCCGCGAGTAAATTCACTTACTCTCATGATGTGGGTATATTCTCCATTTTCTAATACGCTGTGTAGCACTGACAGTATTGATCTGATGTTATTAGATATATTAAAACTCCAAAACTACTTTTGAAAATATAATAATTCTGCAAGTTTTCAGAAACTTAAGAACGTTAAAAAAAAGAAAAAAGAATAACCCATAACCGAACGTCGGGCAAAATATAATTCTCTCGTATGAATAAAATCATCTTTAGATTCCCAAGAAAAACTCAGAAAACAATTGTCTGCCAGTTTCTAGCAAGGCATGATAAATATCTCTTTGCAAAGACCCCTCTTCGAAGCAGAAATTAAAGGGACAGCATTGTTGGGATTAAATTTCTTCTGGAAAATTAGTGCTCCAGGAAATATCCCCAAGAGTTGATTGACCCATGTGTTGAGAGTTATCCTTCATGTGATGTGAACTTGCCGTGGCGTGCAGAAAGAGGAAAATGGGGCCAGGGAAACATTCCTTAATTAGTAGAATTATATCTGTCCATCACCAATTAGGAGGAAATTATAAACCCCTCAGAAACGGAGGAGGGATGTGAAAATCAATTCTTGCTTTTATCCTTTTTTTTTCTGTCATAGTGAAACTTCAGTGCCCAGAGCTCCGGGGCTTTAAAAAGTCAAACTGAATACAATCCAATTAGGGTTAATTTGATGTCTCATTTGTGGTTCAGTGTGGTGAGCCAACGACAAGGTTTATGAACCCAGAGAGCACAGACAAATTAGCCTCAGTTGCACCGCGCTGGGTGTAACCCTTTAAGCAGTAACTTTTCCGATGAACTTAGCGTTTACAGGAGTGCAAATCATTAAACACACGGGCGCTCCGTGTGACGGGCAGACAGCTGTGTCCAGAGACCAGGTATGCGACCCCCTTAAGCAAGGGAGTTCTGGGTATGAACTCTGTCTTTTTTTCCTGGAAACACACCTGATTTCCCAATGGCCCTGTCCCAGAGTGCTCTCATGGGTAATGAGTTGGGGCTGGAGTGGGTGAGTTCTCTTTACATCCTCTGTCTGCATCTCTAACCTGTCCTGTCCTGGGACTTTCTGCCCCCCGACCCTTCTCCAGCTGCCCAAGAACTCGCAGATAGCATCCTTTGCTCTGGAACCATGTTGAGAAAGTTCTGTTCAATTAGGTCAAGACACAGTGTCATCCATTCATGCACCCACGCACTCACAATGCATCCATCCAGCTCTCCACCCATCCATTCACCCATCCAACCACTTATCCATCCATCCACCCATCCATCTATTCACCTACCCAGTTACCCATCCACCTACTTACTCATCCATCAACCCATCCATCTATTCTCCCATTCTTTCACCCATCCACCCATCCGTCCATCCACCCATCCACCCATCCATCCACCCACCCATCTATCCATCCACCCATCCATCTATCCATTCATCCATCTATCCACCTATCCATCCATCCATCTATCCACCTATCCATCCATCCATCTATCCATCCATCTATACACCCATTCATACATGAATCCAACCACACATTTATCCATCCATCCATCCATCCACCCATCCATCATCCATTCATCTATCCACCTATCCATCCATCTATCCATCCACCCATCCATCTATCCATTCATCCACCCACTTATCCATCCACCCATCCGTCAGTCCACCCACCCACCCATCCATTCACCCATCATCCATCCATCTATCCACCATCATCCATCCATCTATCCACTCACACATCCACACATCCGTCCACCCACCTACTCACTGACCCACCCATTTGCCCGTCCACCCAAACTGCAGTGGGTCTTAGTTATGGCATGCGGATCCTTTAGTTGCGGCATGTGGAATACAGTTCCCCGACCAGGGATCAAACCCAGACCGCCTGCATCGGGAGCACGGAATCTTAGCCACTGGACCACCAGGGAGGTCCCGACCCTGCTGAATCTCTAAAAAAATCTTCCCAGCTTGCATAAACATGACTTCTCAGCGGACTCCTGCCTCTTAACCACTTCTCAGTGGACAAATTCCTGGGGGTGTGCTTTATAGAATCCTTATCAGTAAGACAATATTTGGAATTACAAAAAAAAAATTGTTAAACATGACCCTAGGGAAATCTCTCACGTGTATCCTCTAAAAGGTAGCCGGCTTGCATTCCACATCCGCAAAACCTTCTGAAGCTTGGGGCAGGGCTGGAGGCCCTACAAGGAAGATGGTAGCTGTCGTGGGCTTTTTCCAGCTTGACTGAGGGGCTCAACAGGTACCATCTTCTCCGTCTTGGCTTTTCCAAGAGGTGCGTCTAGGGTGCAGGGACCTGGAAAGTCCGCTTTTTGTGAATGGTGAGTGGGTAGGAAGAGGGACATCTCCAGGAGGGGAGAGTCAGCATCCCCAGGTGTCTTCACTTCTCCAAAGAAATGCTTCTCTTTTACCGTGTGTCTGTTTTCTCCTCTGAAGCTTTGCAGGTAAAGGTCCTCATTAAGTGGTTATAGGCTTGAGTGAGAGTTGGACTGTAAAGAAGGCTGAGCACTGAAGAACCAATGCTTTTGAACAGTGGTGTTGGAGAAGACTCTTGAGAGTCCCTTGGACTGCAAGGAGATCCAACCAGTCCATCCTAAAGGAAATAAGTCCTGAATATTCGTTGGAAGGACTGATGCTGAAGCTGAAACTCCAATCCTTTGGCCACCTGATGCAAAGAGCTGACTCACTGGAAAAGACCCTGATGCTGGGAAAGATTGAAGGCAGGAGGAGAAGGGGACGACAGAGGATGAGATGGTTGGACGGCATCACCAGGTCAATGAACATGAGTTTGAGTAAGCTCCAGTAGATGGTGAAGGACAGGGAGGCCTGGCGTGCTGCAGTCCATGGGGTTGCAAAGAGTCAGACATGACTGAGCGACTGAACAATGGATTTGAGTACTGCCCATTACTTGGGGTACACACTCCAGTACTCTTGCCTGGAAAATCCCATGGATGGAGGAGCCTGGTGGGCTGCAGTCCGTGGGGTCGCTAGGAGTCAGACACAACTGAGTGACTTCCCTTCCACTTTTCACTTTCATGCATTGGAGAAGGAAATGGCAACCCACTCCAGTGTTCTTGCCTGGACAATCCCAGGGACGGGGGAGCCTGGTGGGCTGCCATCTATGGGGTCGCACAGACTTGGACACGACTGAAGCAACTTAGCAGCAGCAGCAGCAGCTTTACTTGGGGTGCCTGTGTGTTTGCCCTCAGAGATGCCAAACCTGGGTACCTGGCATGGTTTCTCCTTGGAGACGACAACTCTATGCAAGCCCATGGACTGTAGCCCTCCAGGCTCCTCTGTCCATGGGATCGTCCAGGCAAGAATACTGGAGTGGGTTGCCACACCCTCCTCCAGGGAATCTTCCCAACCCAGGGATCGAACCTGCATCTCCTGCATTGGCAGGTGGACGCTTTACCACTGAGCCACCTGGGAAGCCCCCAGTTCTGCGTAGCTGGCACGGTTTATCCTCAGCTCACAAAGGCACCCCTGTCTCCCGCCCCCAAGGGGACCGTCTCGAGTCCCCTGACGACCGCGGGCTGTTCAGCAGCTCACCCTGGTCCTTACCGGAATCTCATTTCCCTGCCCATCGTTGTCATTTCCAAGCTGCACTGTATCTTCACGTCTCTTTTCGAGGCATTTATGACCCCTCCTGACCTCATGTCCTCTGTCCAGAGTATCAAATCCGGCATCTCTTCCTGCCGTTAATGAAACTACAGCAGAACCACAGGTCCTTCTCAGAGGTCGCCCGGCTGTCCTCCCCGCATCCTCGCAACCTGACGGGGAGTCATTAACGATGAGTCCGCCAGGCCTGACTTCTCAGACAGCGGTGGCCTAACGATGCTGCCTTCCTACATCTTCCTAGGATCTTGCTGAGATGCTGGGGCCGAGCTCTGTCAGGCTTTAATCGGATTCAACCGCGGCGGGGGCAACATCCTCCCTGCCTACCTCTGTGGGCTTTTCTCGCCCTGAAATGAATTCATCTCTTTGACAGGATTCAGGTGAGAAATTCCAAGTGCGGTGTCTTATGATTGATTCACTCGCGGAACTCGAAGGCCCCCTTTGATAACCTAAATGTCGTTCCGTTGAAGGGCTTCCCTGGTGGCTCAGCTGGTAAAAAAAAAATCCGCCTGCTATGCGGGAGATCTGTGTTCGATCCCTGGGTTGGGAAGAGCCCCGGGAGCAGGGAACGGCAACCCACTCCGGTATTCTTGCCTACTGAAAGTGATACTGAATTCTTCTCTTTAAAAAAAAAAACTGCCTGGGGACATTCCTGGCAATCCGGTAGTTAAGACTTTGACTTCCAGTGCAGGGGTTGATGGTTTGATTCCTAGTCAGGAAGCCAAGATCCCACGCCCTACAGGCAAAAAGCCAAAACAGAAAACAGAAGCAATATTGTAACAAATGCAGTAAAGACTCAGAAAATGGGCCACATCCAAAAAAGAAAGCTAACTACCTTAGCAGCAGTGGTTTCTCTGGTGGCTCAGTGGTAAAGAGTGTGCCTGCAAACGTAGGAGAGACACGTTCAATTCCTGGTTCAGGAAGATCCCCTGGAGAAGGAAATGGCAACCCACTGCCGTATTCCTGCCTGGGAAATCCCACGGACAGGGAAGACCAGCGGGCTGCAGTCCATGGGGTCGCAGAGTTGGACACGACTGAGCAACTGAACAACGAAAGAACCGATTTACAAAGTGTGTCCATTTCAGGGGTATCGCAAAGTGATTCACTTAAACACATGCATCCGTGCATTTTGCCTTTTTATTTTCCCTTCACAGATGATTCCAAAATGTTGAATCGAGTCAGCGTAGGTCCCTGTGCTATATGGCGAGTGCTCAGTCGCTCAGTCGTGTCCGACTCTTTGCGACCCCATGGACTGTAGCCCGACAGACTCCTCTGTCCACAGGATTCTCTGGGCAAGAATACTGGAGAATCCTGGGTTGCCGTTTTGTACTTCAGGGGATCTTTGCGACCCAGGGATCGAACCGAGGTCCTTTGCATTAGCAGTCAAATTCTTTACCCTCTGAGCTACCAGGGAAGTCATATATATATACACATACATATGTATGTATGTGTGTAGTATGTATGTACAACTGAATGACTTTAATGTATACCGGAAGCTAACACAACATGATACATGAAGTACACTCTAATATAAAAGGAAAGTAAATTAAAAAGAAAGAAACAAACTTACAGTTACTAAAGGGGAAAGAGGGTGAGAGGAGGAATAAATGATGTGTTTGGCAGTAGCAGATACACACAGTACTGTATATAACATAAATCACCACCAGGGACCTGCTGGACAGCACAGGGAGCTCTGCTCAATACTCTGTAATAACCTTACGGTCACCAGGGGGAAGGATGGGGGAAGGATAGTCAGGGAGTCTGGGATGGACATGGACACACTGCTGTGTTTAACATGCAGAACCAGCAAGGACCTGCTGGACACAGGGAGCTCTGCTCAGTACTCTGTAATAAGCTTATGGTCCCCAGGGGGAAGGAGAGGGGAAGGGATAGGGAGTGTGGGATGGACATGGACACACTGCTGTGTTTAACATGCAGAACCAGCATGGACCTGCTGGACAGCACAGGGACTCTGCTCAATATCTTATACTAACCCATAATGGAAAAGAATATGAAAAAAAAAAGATGCATATCGGTACATTTGTATGACTGAATCACTTTGTTGCGTACTTGAAAGCACAGAACCATGTAAACCAACTATACTTCAAAAAATAAATAAATAAAATTAAGAAGAAAAAAAAAAAACAAAAGCAGACCCAACTTTGACTTCTCCATGCAAACAGAACCATGGAATCATGCAAACAGAAATGAACATCGAGGTACCATGTGGGGCCTGTTCTCCGGGCACAGAGATAAGAAACCCACCAAAAAAATGATCTCACAGGAGCTGCTGGCTCAGAACTCAGCCTGACAAGGGGGTCGGCGCCCGTGGCTCGCACTTGGCGGAGACCCCCAAGGCAGGCAGAGGAGAAGGAAGAGTGAAAGTCCGTAAAGAAAAGAAAGAGGTCATCTTGGGGGAAGCGGTCCCCTGGCTCTGATTTCTGCAGGGACGAGGCGTCTCAGTAAAGAACCTCACGATCCCTGAGGCGGGTGGGCCTCGTCTAATCAGGCGACGGCCTGCATCTTGAGAAAAGCTGGGGGATGGATAATTCTCGGTCTCTCTCTCTTTCTCTGTCTCTTTCTCAGTCTCTCTGCCTCTCTCAGTCACTCTGTCTTTCTGTCTCTCTGTGTATGTCTCTCTGTCTCTCCATGTCTGTCTCTCTCTCTCTCTGCTTGAGCTAGGACATTATCATCTCTTACCCTCCAGGCTTTGTCCTTGGACTGAAAATACCACCAGCTTTCCTGGGTCTCGGGCTTGCAGACGGCAAGTGGAGTGTGTTCTCAGCCTATTCCTAAGATCCATCTTGTCTGTGAGTGCTAAGTCGCTTCAGTCGTGTCCGATTCCGGGCGACCCCATGGACTGTAGCCCACCAGGCCCCTCTGCCCATGGGATCCTCCAGGCAATAACACTGGAGTGGGTTGCCATGCCCTCCTCCAGGGGATCTTCCTGATGCAGGGATGGAGCCCGCGTCTCTCGTGTCTCCTGCCTTGGCAGGTGGATTCTTTACCGTTAGCGCCCCCTGGGAAGCCCTGGATACATACTACCTACGTATACATGATACATGCTAGCCGTCTCGTCTCGTTTGTGTCTAAATCCAGCCTGTGGGTTTTATTTCTCCCGAGGACATTCACGGATACTGTATGTGTCTCTAGAACTTAAAGGAATAGGCATTCCTCCCAAATATGCTCACACGTCCCTGTTAATATCTCGGGGTGCAACTCACAGCGATGGATGGCCCCAACGATATATCCATAAAATTACGTTTATGGAAGGTGCATTCAGGCTCCTCCCAGCCAGCCTTGGGAAGTTCGGTCCTTAAAGAGCAGAGATGTTTCCTGACCCACTCCCCATTCCTGTGACCAGAGAGATGCCGGTGTATTCACACGCCACGGACTTCCAGGGAACGACTGTATTTGTTTCTGTATGCTATCTGCAAGCTTTAGGGAGCACCCCCGTCAGCGATGCTGCAAGCCCCTATTTTTTTTCCAACGTGAGTAAAGTGGACCTTTCGCTATTATTTACTTTTTAAGAAAAACCTCCCTCCATACAATGCCATGCAGGTATTTTCCAGGAAGCCTGTCTCTTCCTCTCCCTCTTTCTTCATTTCTTCTTTTTTTGGTTTTGTTTCACTTCTTCTAATGAGGCCGAATATAGTTATTTTCAAGGTGGACATGGCAACCCACTCCAGTGTTCTTGCCTGGAGAATCCCGTGGACAGAGGAGCCAGGTGGGCTACAGTCCACAGGGTCTCAAAGAGCCAGACACGACTGATGCGACTTGGCATGCACACAGGCATAGTCATTTTCAAACATGCCCTTTTAATTGAGACAAAACCAGCCACGAGATTGTTCAGTCCATTTACTAGTCCGGCCGAAAATATGTTTTATTCAGACTCATGCATATTTTTTCTCCCCTCAACCCCACTTTCCTCTGTGCCTCAAAAACACGGTGAGTGAAAATGAAGCCATATGAAAATGAACTCCTGCTACGGAATACTTCCACCGCAGAGCTGGGATCTTGTCCATAGCTTCTGCTGTGCAGGGCCTGGCCGGCAGGCTGCATAATCAGCCTTCTACGGGGACCCATCAATTCCTGCATGATTTTCTCATGCACCAAATGCATGGACTTCATATCCCAACAATTTGAATTAAACCTTTCCTTATAAGCTTACTGATTTTTTTTTCCCCTCCATGGACCCATAAAAGGGTGGCTGAACATTCATTTCCCTACAAAATGCCAGCGCTTCCGTTCGAAATAAAATGCAGGCGTGGTTGAGTAGAAGAACATTTTTATCATTCTTTGAAGACGTGGGGGTATGAATGAGAGCTATCTAATAAAAAAAGATTCCAGCGACTACATTTTTTTTTCCCTTAGATGGTGTACCAGAAATAAGCAATCTCCACATGCAAGTTTTTCTTTTTCTGTAATATTTGTTTTGTAGAGGGGGAGTTCGTTCAGCTGTTGTTTGCACAGAATTGAAATGATACTAATTTCAAGGCAATCTTGATCAACTTTTAACGCACAGTATAAATGTTAGGATTGCTGACGACCGTAAGAGATTTTGTTTTAACTTTTGTTCCTTAAACAAGGCAGGCTGTGGGTGCTGCTACAGTTTGGGCTCGATTAGTTAAAAATAGCCTGGAAACATTTTGAATTAAATTAAAATAGCAACTGTCACCTCCTTTTCCTGTCAAGTTCAGGATCAGCCAGCTTTTGCATATGTTGATTTTTGTCCCCCACACCCACCACCCTCCCGCAAATAAATTGGAAGAATCGTCCGCGTTGTCAATAAAAGCGGTATCAAGAGATGAATTCCTGTATGCAAATGATTTACAGGTTTCAGTTTAATTTTAGAAAGTCAAGGCAGGGGAGGCGGGCAGACAGTTGGCTGCGGTGGGCGTTAACACCTCGTCGTAGGTATGGTGTGTGTGAGCAGGTGTGTGCAAACACGCATGTGTGTGTGTGATGTGGGCAGCAAGGGGGTGTTCTCAGAAAGGACACGTGTTCCAGGTGTGGCTTTACAACCCTGGGGAAAGCGGGCTTGCCCGGGGACCCACATTGCAGGCAGACTGTCATCGAACCCGAAGGAAGCCCTCCCCGCTGCTGCTTCAAGCCACGGGTCTGTACTCGCCGAGACCCCGGCACGGACTGCTTTTGGAGCTCAGTGACTATTTTCGAAAGCAGTCTCGACATGCAACCGCACTCCGCAGCTCTGCTGTAAAAAATTTGTTTTGAAAACGCGAATCGGTTCGAAAGCAACTGATCTCTATTAGAGAAACAAGTTGGACCCAATGGGAGTTCTGCATTTGTTTATGCAAAAACCGCAGGCGGGAAAGGAAAAGGAAAGTGAGGTGAGTGCAGAAAAGCGCACACGGGTGGAAACAAGGCCTTGGAGGAAGAACACGCAGACGACACTCACCGGGGTGGGCACGCCGCCGACATCAACCAGGGCCCCTTGTTCACGGGGATATCAGTAAGGGCCCCGCATGTCGCTGTCTGGGGTTACACCGTTTTCTCTGAAAACAGAGCTTTTTCCCATTTCCTCACCTAAGTCTGCAACTCTGCTGACGCCCAGTTCCACCAGCAAGCCACAAATCGGATCCTTTTTCAGGTCAAATGCCACAGGCATTGAAACACGGAAGTGTATCTTACTCGTTCAGCAATGCATAAAATCACACCAGGACTTCTCTTAGAGTCCTGCCTCTTTTGCTTACGTATCTCTCATGGCAGGATAATGGCCTTACAACGCTGTGGTGCTCCCTGCCGTCCATCAGCATGCATCAGCCACAGGTACACACGTCTCCCCTCCCTCCTGAGCCTTCCTCCCGCCTCCCACCCCATCCCACCCCTCAAGGTTGTCACATGAATGCGTGCTGTGTCGCTCCAGTCGTGTCTGACCCTCTGCGACCCCCGTGGACTGTAGCCCGCCAGGCTCCTCTGTCCGTAGGATCCTCCAGGCAAGAAGACTGGTTGTCACAGAACACTGGACTCTGTGTGGCTTAGCAAATTCCCACAGGCTGTCTAATTTACAGGTGGTAATACCTGTGAGTGCCCCTGATCCCGTTTCCCCTCATCACGTCCGTGGTTATGCAGTGATTTTGCACAGCACACTGATTTTCCGACACGCATATATCCATTGGAGCAAAACCGACTTCCGTATCTCCTTTAAATTTCAGTTTTATCTCAGTTTGAACAATTTTTATCCTCTGTGTTTGCGAGAGGCAAGGAGGACGAGACTGCATATTATTCTGAGTGGGCTACGTTGTGTCCGACTCTTGTGAAACCATGGACTGTAGCCTGCCAGGCTCCTCTATCCGTGGGATTTCCCAGGCAAGAATCCTGGAGTGGGTTGCCATGCCCTGCTCCAGGGGATCTTGCCAACTCAAGTATAGAACCCAGGTCTCCCACGCTGCAGGTGGATTCTTTACCCTCTGAGTCACCAGGGAAGCCCAAGAATACTGCAGTGGGTAGCCTATCCCTTCTCCAGGGGATCTTCCTGACCCAGGAATCAAGCTGGGGTCTCCTGCATCGCAGGCAGATTCTTTGCCAGCTGAGCTACCAGGGACTCCTGCAGGTATACACAGGTGACCTGAGCTGTACAGGTCACTTCAATAACAGGGTATCCCAAATATATCCCAAATATATATGATATTGCAAGTACATAGGGTACCTCTACCTGGGTAAGATGTCATGACTGTATACATTATGTTAATAACACAGGGTACCCCGAGGATAGAAGACAGCCCAACTACATCTACCTAAGTTATCTACCTAAGTTATCCCAACTATACATGAGACCCATCTGCAAAGAGAACTGCACCTTCTCAGGCTGCCCCGCCTACGCTCCCTCAGCCATCCGCCTGTGCAGTTCTCACGCTGCCCCCTTTTAAACACATTATGTATCAGTGGTTCAGTATCCTCACAGATTCCGGCATCACACGTGTACATCTAAGTTCTCAGGAACTAGTTCTGAATCAAGGCACTAAAAAGAGCGTTAAAAAGCAGAGACGTCACTTAGCTGGCAAAGGTCCCTTAGTCAAAGCTATGGTTTTTCCAGTAGTCATGTGTGGGTGTGAGAGTTGGACTAGAAAGAAAGCTGAGCACCAAAGAATTGATGCTTTTGAACTGTGGTGTTGGAGAAGACTCTTGAGAGTCCCTTGGACTGTAAGATCCAACCAGTCCATTCTAAAGGAGATCAGTCCTGAAGATTTGTTGGAAGGACTGAGGCTGAAGCTGAAACTCCAATCCTTTGGCCACCTGATGCAAAGACCCGACTATTTGGAAAACACCCCGATGCTGGGAAAGATTGAAGGTGGGAGGAGAAGGGGACAACAGAGGATGAGATGGCTGGATGGCATCATGGACTCAATGGACAAGAGTTTGCGCAAACTGGGAGATGGTGATGGACAGGGAGGCCTGGCGTGTTGCAGTCCATGGGGTTGCAGAGAGTCAGACACGACTGAGTGACTGAACAACCGCACTGTAAACTGAGGGCCATGTACACGTCTGTGATGTGTGAGGATCTGGGCAGACAATCCCCAGTGTCCTTATGCCAACACACCGTGTGGTCGGAGCAGAAGCCGCTAGGACGGTGCATCCGCGGTGGGGACTCCTGGGTCACATCCCCACTCTCCCCACCACAGAAGTCTCCTCGGAGGTGGCTTTCGGCCCCGCTTAAGATTATTTCTGAACCAGAAAAGCCTGGCGTTCCAGGTCACCTCTGCTTTCTGTGTGGGTTTCCGCGGGCTCTCACACGGGTTTATTTCTCATATCTCTGTGGCTCAGTGAACAGAGCCAGTGGGGCGGGGGGCGATGCAGGCTTTTTTCCTGCTGAGGACACATTCCCTGCACCTTAATTGATGAGGAAAGTGGGTCGCTCACTTGCCTCATGTACCTTTTTTACATAATAGGTTACTTTTAATGGCTCCTTGAAAACAATTTCTCAAAAATCAGATAATTGCCAAATGTACTGCCCTAGCTCTTTTCTCCCCCCTATTTTTTTGGTCCAAATATGCCGATTTTTTTTTTCAAAGTCTGACCTACTCTCCTTTCCCTGAATTCCTTTGCTTGATTGAAAGAGATAACTTTAAGGTGGTACATGATCACCCAATTGTGTCAGGGCACATATCATTAATGAGATGTAACTAATGTTCAATCCTAAAGGAAATCAGTCCTGAGTACTCATTGGAAGGACTGATGCTGAAGCTGAAATTCCAATACTTTGGCCACCTGATGCGAAGAGCCGACTCATTGGAAAAGACCCTGATGCTGGGAAAGATGGAGGGCGGGAGGAGAAGGGGGCGACAGAGGATGAGATGGTTGGATGGCATCACCGACTCGATGGACGTGAGTTTGACCAAACTCTGGGAGTTGGTGATGGACAGGGAGGCCTGGCGTGCTGCGGTCCATGAGGTCGCAGACATGACTTAGTGACTGAACTGAACGGATGTTCACAGGTGTTAGAAAATCCGCACTAGACATTTTTTTTTCCTAATGGTCATGAGTCTCTTTTGAACACCCTCAATCCTGGTCTATCAGAATGAGGGCACTGGCACACTCGTGGAAGACAGTGGTGCTTCGTTCTTACTTTGACAGGGAAAGACCTGGGCCAGCGTGCTCGACAGGGAGAAGGGGATTCAAAGATGTCTTCGTTCCACGGGGTTCGAAGCCTCCACCTCATGACTTGAACTGTGTCAGTGTCCCGGGGTAGTTGTAACAACATACACCAAGCTGGAGGCTTAAACGAGAGACACCCATCCTCCCCTGGGGACCACACATCTGAGGTGAAGGGGTCCCAGGGCTGAGCTCCCTTCACAGTCTCCTGGGGAGGGTCCTCCCCACCTCTTCCAGCTTCTGGGGGCTCAGGGCGTCCGTCCCCGGGCTGGAGGCTGCCTCCCTCCCATCTCTGCCTCTGTCTCTACGTGGCTTCTCCTCCGTGTCCGTGTCTCTCCTCTCCTGTGTCTTATAAGGACACTGTCACTGGGTTTAGGGCCAGCCAAGAGGACCTCATTTCACACCCTTCACTTCATTAGCTCTGCAGAGACCCTGTATCCTAATAAGTTTCCGTTCCAAGAATCAGAATTTGGAGGACACCGATTCAGCCCAGGGCAGGTGAGAATCAGATTCGGGAGAAGCCGAGAGCCCCAGGGATATCTGTAAGAACCGATGACACTGCCAGACACACGCCTCTCTCAGCAGACCATGTCGCTGCACAGCTGGCAGAGAAGACCGAGTCGGGTCCTGCCTATCGCTGGCCTGACACTTCCTTCCTCCAACAGAAGTTCCCAGAGAACTAGACACTCATCTTTGCTGAAAAAAGCCCAAGAACACGCACCCAACACCCACCGTGTTGGGGGAACTCAGGACTTCCCAGCAGCTAAAAAAGATACACTTCACTCTTGCTCTCTCTTTATCTGGTTTGCGTGTCAATTAGAGATGTTACCTTAACCTCCCAGACGGTCGCTCCTTGTCCCCGAGAAGTGACATCTCTTCTTCATCAAGTCAGAGGGCGACTCTGAGGCTTCCAGGAAACCCACACTCTCGGCAGGCACGGTATTTGATCTCTGGAATCTGTGATTCTGTCCTGTGTGTGTGCAGCTCCTGTGATCGCAACAGATTTGGGAGGAAAAAAAAAAAGTCAGCAAGTATACACTGGGAAAAGGGACCTCTTTCACTGGCAGCTGCCAGAGCTGTGAGCAGCTCTTTAAACAAGCAAAAGTGTGCTTTTTGTAAAGCCTGGCTTCCAGGAGAGGGGAAAAAGAAAGTTAAAAAAAAAAAAAAGCATATTTCTGTTGCAGCAGGAAGGTCAGATTAGTCCTGAGTTGGACTCTTTAGCATGAAGCAGGTACCCTGGTTTGTGTTGGAGAAACACAAGTTACACATCTCTGGTACATAAACATGCTTTTCCATTATCAGGGGCTCCTCTTTACGGCTGATAAAATAAGGTCCCCAATGAGAATCAGGGCTTCGCTGGTGGCTCAGATGGTAAAGAATCTCTCTGCCATGCAGGAGACCTGGGTTTGATGCCCAGGTCGGGAAGATCCCCTGGAGAAGGGAATGGCTACCCACTCTGGGATTCTTGCCTGGAGAATTCCATAGACAGAGGAGCTTGGAGAGCAGCTACAGTCCGTGGGGTGACAAGGAGTCAGACACAACTGAGCGGCTAACACACAGCCCATGAAAACTTAACCATGCCGTGTTTCGAGGCTCTGTCTCGCTCTCTGCTTGTTTCCCTTTCTGAGACGGCCCACGCTCTGCCTGTGGAGTTTCTCTCTAGATAAAATCACTTCGTACCGAGAAGAAGGAAGGACCTCAAAATAACCAGCAACAGTTGCAATGTGAGCTGCAAGGCACCTCAGCTCTCCAAACGATGATGAGAAGAGTGCTGAGTGTCCAGCCGGTGTGGGGGCAGAGGCTTCTTCTCTGTAGCTGCAGGAACAGAGGTGGCATGCTGGGGTTCCTGGGTGGCTCACCTGTGTAGCAAAACAGGTCCCTTCCAAGACCTCCGCCTCCGGGGCTGCACCCAGGACCTCGCGCCTGGAGACTGCTCATGGGTGGGTGGTAGGAACAGCTGCTGAAGCTCAGAGTGGCTTTGGACGATGCCCAGCTGCCACTCAGCACACGAGCCCCTGCTCCGAGCCAAGTAGGAGCCCCGGCACGCCTGTGACCTTGTTTTATGGGCCTGCCGAGGCCATAGCCCGTAAATCTGCCCTGGGCTGCCATAAAATCCCTACATCTCCCCTTCTCTCTCCCAGCTGGGGCCACCTAAGTGAGCTTATCAGACCACCATTCCCACAAAGTTCCTGGCAAAGGTGGGGACAGGGATGGGCCACCGTCTGGAGAGGATGGCCAGCTCTTTTGTTTGTGGAAGGCAGTGCCCCCGAGATGAGAGACAGGAGAGCCCCTGAGAGTGAGTCTGAACAGCATGGAGGTTTGCCTGCCAATAAAAGTCATGGGGATGCTATAAAACACAGCTAGGAGAAGTGAATCTGGGCTCTAGAAAGAAGGCTAAACTGTTAACCCACACAGGAAAATTTGCCTGCCAAGCTGCGATGCTGGGGAGAAAGGGGGGTGCCCAGAAGGAGATCCTGGTGTTGAGTCTCTTGGGCACCCTAAGGGCATCTGGAAAGTGGATGTTGAAATGGAAAATCATATACATGCGTTCAAGGCAGCACGAGTCACAACAGCCAGAATGTAGAGGCAACCCAAGTGTCCTTGGCTGGATGGATGGATAAATTGATGAGTGGATGGATGGATGGATACATGGATGAGTGGATGGATGGACGGATACATGGATGAGTGGATGGATACATGGATGAGTGGATGCATGGATAGATACATGGATGGGTGGATAGATGGATGGATACATCGATGGGTAGATGGATGGATGGATACATGGATGGGTGGAGGGAGCGATGGACAAATGGATGGGTTGATAATTGGATGATGGATGGGTGGATGGATGATGGATAAATGGATGCTGGATGGGTGGGTTGGTGGATGAATAAATAGATGGATGGATGGATGGATGAATGATGCATGGCTGGAATGGTGGATGGATGATGGATAAATGGATGCTGGATGGGTGGGTTGGTGGATGAATAAATAGATGGATGGATGGATGGATGAATGATGCATGGCTGGAATGGTGGATGGATGATGGATAAATGGATGCTGGATGGGTGGGTTGGTGGATGAATAAATAGATGGATGGATGGATGGATGAATGATGCATGGCTGGAATGGTGGATGGATGATGGATAAATGGATGCTGGATGGGTGGGTTGGTGGATGAATAAATAGATGGATGGATGGATGGATGAATGATGCATGGCTGGAATGGTGGATGGATGATGGATAAATGGATGCTGGATGGGTGGGTTGGTGGATGAATAAATAGATGGATGGATGGATGGATGAATGATGCATGGCTGGAATGGTGGATGGATGATGGATAAATGGATGCTGGATGGGTGGGTTGGTGGATGAATAAATAGATGGATGGATGGATGGATGAATGATGCATGGCTGGAATGGTGGATGGATGATGGATAAATGGATGCTGGATGGGTGGGTTGGTGGATGAATAAATAGATGGATGGATGGATGGATGAATGATGCATGGCTGGAATGGTGGATGGATGATGGATAAATGGATGCTGGATGGGTGGGTTGGTGGATGAATAAATAGATGGATGGATGGATGGATGAATGATGCATGGCTGGAATGGTGGATGGATGATGGATAAATGGATGCTGGATGGGTGGGTTGGTGGATGAATAAATAGATGGATGGATGGATGGATGAATGATGCATGGCTGGAATGGTGGATGGATGATGGATAAATGGATGCTGGATGGGTGGGTTGGTGGATGAATAAATAGATGGATGGATGGATGGATGAATGATGCATGGCTGGAATGGTGGATGGATGATGGATAAATGGATGCTGGATGGGTGGGTTGGTGGATGAATAAATAGATGGATGGATGGATGGATGAATGATGCATGGCTGGAATGGTGGATGGATGATGGATAAATGGATGCTGGATGGGTGGGTTGGTGGATGAATAAATAGATGGATGGATGGATGGATGGATGAATGATGCATGGCTGGAATGGTGGATGGATGATGGATAAATGGATGCTGGATGGGTGGGTTGGTGGATGAATAAATAGATGGATGGATGGATGGATGAATGATGCATGGCTGGAATGGTGGATGGATGATGGATAAATGGATGCTGGATGGGTGGGTTGGTGGATGAATAAATAGATGGATGGATGGATGGATGAATGATGCATGGCTGGAATGGTGGATGGATGATGGATAAATGGATGCTGGATGGGTGGGTTGGTGGATGAATAAATAGATGGATGGATGGATGGATGAATGATGCATGGCTGGAATGGT
This sequence comes from Bos grunniens, assembly GCF_055505025.1. Classification (NCBI taxonomy): domain Eukaryota; kingdom Metazoa; phylum Chordata; class Mammalia; order Artiodactyla; family Bovidae; genus Bos; species Bos grunniens. Next base: position 451,578 of record NC_141194.1, read on the forward strand.
GGATGGATGATGGATAAATGGATGCTGGATGGGTGGGTTGGTGGATGAATAAATAGATGGATGGATGGATGGATGAATGATGCATGGCTGGAATGGTGGATGGATGATGGATAAATGGATGCTGGATGGGTGGGTTGGTGGATGAATAAATAGATGGATGGATGGATGGATGAATGATGCATGGCTGGAATGGTGGATGGATGATGGATAAATGGATGCTGGATGGGTGGGTTGGTGGATGAATAAATAGATGGATGGATGGATGGATGAATGATGCATGGCTGGAATGGTGGATGGATGATGGATAAATGGATGCTGGATGGGTGGGTTGGTGGATGAATAAATAGATGGATGGATGGATGGATGAATGATGCATGGCTGGAATGGTGGATGGATGATGGATAAATGGATGCTGGATGGGTGGGTTGGTGGATGAATAAATAGATGGATGGATGGATGGATGAATGATGCATGGCTGGAATGGTGGATGGATGATGGATAAATGGATGCTGGATGGGTGGGTTGGTGGATGAATAAATAGATGGATGGATGGATGGATGAATGATGCATGGCTGGAATGGTGGATGGATGATGGATAAATGGATGCTGGATGGGTGGGTTGGTGGATGAATAAATGGATGGATGGATGGATGAATGATGCATGGCTGGAATGGTGGATGGGTGATGGATGGATGGATGGATGGGTGGATGGATGGATGGATGGATAAATGGGTGATGGATGGGTGGGTGGGTGGATGAATAAATGGATGTATGGATGGATGGATGGATGATGGATGGATGGATGGATAAATGGATGGTGAATGGGTGGGTGGATGGTTGATGGATGGGTGGGTGAATGGATAGATGATGGATGGATGGGTGGATGATGGATGGATGGTTGCATAAATGGATGGATGGATGGAGAGGGAGGGAAGGAGAGGGGTATGGGAAGGGAAACATACCAACAAACTCAAACCCATTCCCCCACTTGGATTTTTTCTAAAGCCACGATCAGTGACTCAGTGAGCTAGAATAACTAGAAAAGAGTTCATTCAATCTTCTCCTTTTTCAGGTGGGGAGTCTAAGACCTGACTGCATCTAGCCACCCAAAGATATTTGAAAATAGGTCTTCAAGCAAAAAGTGGCTTATGCATGTTTGTAGCAGCATTATTCACACAGTCTGAAAGGTGGAGAGGTGCTCCGTAGCCAGCTTTGCATGGAGAACTGCCACAGCCTTCTTGCTCCCACGAGGGCCATTGGGCCATCCCCAAGGAGTTTAGCAGGGAGAGGTGGGGAGGAAAGAACCCAAACACGTGCAGCAGAGTGAAGCACCTTGATCAAGCCATTCCTGAAATCCACTTCACAGATGTTCGCAGTACATTAAGCAAATACTTTCTGTTTCACTTTAACCAATTAAGGCTAGGGTATCTCCGACTGGTGCCCTAACATCTGCATACCCCACCATCCTTCCTTCTTCCTTAAATCCCAGCTTTGAGAATGGGGTTCCCACTTCTGATGCCATGGCTTAAAAACTACCAGTGTGCCTCAAAAGAGCCTCTCATTTCTAGGACAGCCTGCAGAGCTAGGTGTTTCTTGTTTTCGGGGTGAGATTCCCCTTGGGAGCTGGATCAGCCCTGTATTTGAGGGCACCTTACTGAGCCGTGAGGTTCCCTGGTGGTGCAGATGGTAAAGAATCTGCCTGCATTGGGAGAGACCTGGGTTCAATCCCTGGATCAGGAAGATCCTCTAGAGAAGGGGATGGCTACCCACGCTGGTATTCTTGCCTGGAGAATTTCATGGTGGGCTATAGTCCGTGGGGTTGCAAACACCTGGACACGACTGAGTGATTATCGCTTTTCCTACAAAGCCGTAGCCTCAGATGATATTGTCAAAAATGCATTCGTGGATGTGAAAACCCTTTCCATGGAAAAAGAACCGTGTCTAATTTCACATCGAGAATGCCACTGAGCTGCAGTTCTATGTCAAAATACATAAACATATAAACGGAAAAAAGAAAACCTTTAAGCATTTTTTATACCATTCTAATTAATTAGAAGACGTGAAGCACTCAGCAGAAACATGTAGGATTATCCTATGGCCTGATTTTGGATGGAGGAAAAAAAAACACAACACAACGGCATTGCTTGAATTCTAAACAATGGGAATTTTGTTCCATTTCCATCATTTCACTACTGATTAAACCTGAAAAGGTGAAAGGGAAATAGACCAGCTCGAACACATGCTTTTAAGGATTAAACCCAAGGTTTACATCCTTTGTGAATTCGGTTGTGTGTTGTAAGTGTGTGTGTGTGTGTGTGTGTGTGTGTGTCTGAAAAAGGGAGCTGTCTCATGCCTCCAGATCATAAGAAATATAGACGACAAGGAATTAAGGGGAGAACATGTAAATACAATCACTTAAACCCTGAGCATATTTCAACCGGAATGAGGCGGCACACAGGCGAACAAATTTATCGTAGACTCGGGGAGGCCGTTTTCATGCACTTCTGCTCCGGGAGGCCAGAGGCGCCAGCCAGGGGGAGGTTCAAGGATCGCAGAAACTCCTACTTTTATTTTATTTCCTTTTATTTTTCTGTGGCCGCCTCTGACCCTGCAAAGAAAGACCCGATTCATAGAGAAACTGCAGGCTTACCCTCCTGGACGTGATCCTCATTAACACCCCCCAATTGCAGGCGAGTGTATTTTCAATTTGCTAAATGGCGAATAAAACTTTACAGCCGGGGGGTGCCTAGCCTGTGAGTGGCAGCCCGCGGGCGGTGGAAGCCGCCACCCAGCGCCAATGCCGCGGAGGAAGGCGAGGGGGCCAAGTGGAGACACCCCGGACGTGGTTTAAGCCAGCGGCCGGAGCAGAGAGCCTCAGGGAGGTGGAGGGGGCAGGTCGGCGGGGGCAGCTGGTGGGGAACAGCCATGTCTGTGTCTGCAACAAGCAAGGGCACCAGAACACACACTTGTGTCTGCACTCTGCCCAATAACACGTGCGTGCGTGAGTGCATGCGTGCGTGCATGCGTGCTCAGTCGCTACGTCGTGCCCCACTCTCTGCGACACTGTGGACTGTAGCCCACCACGCTCCTCTCTCCATGGGGATTCTCCAGGCAAGAACACTGGAGTGGGTTGTCATGCCCTCCTCCAGGGGATCCTCCCCAGCCAGGGATCGAACCTGCGTCTTCTTTGTCTCCTGCCTTGCAGGTGGGGCGGGTATCAAAAGCTATGAGACCCTAGTGTTTAGCGCAGAGAAGTCTGTTCAATGCTCTTTGGTGACATAAAGAGCAAGGAAATCCAAAAAAGAGAGGATGTCTGTATACATACAACTGATTCAATTTGCTAGACAGCGCAAAGCGGCACGACTTTGCAAAGCAATCATAAAGGGAACGTGAAAAAGTCACTTAGTCGTGTCTAACTCTTTGCATACACTCCAAAATAAATTTTTAAAGAGCCATGATCCAGGTAAGTGTTAATCGCTCAGTTTTGTCTGATTCTTTGTGACCCCCGTGGACTGTAGCCTGCCAGGCTCTTCCGTCCAGGGGATTCTCCAGGCAAGAAGACTGGAGTGGGTTGCCATGCCCTCCTCCAGGGGATCTTCCCAACCCAGGGATGAAGCCGCGTCTCCTGCACAGCAGGCAGATTCTTTATGGTCTGAGCCACCACGGAAGTCCCCATGATCCAAGGAAGACAGACATCAAACAATGACACAGACGCTCGGTACGATTCCCAGGTTCCCCACAGGGCCTGGCACGAGGCGGCCTGGTCATCCGTGTCTGTTCCTCTCCTGCTGCAGAACTGTGTCCGACACGAAAGCCGCTGTTTTCACGAATGCAAAAACACCGACTTGGGCTGCGTTCTGCAACTGTGCCTCGTGTCTGTGGGCAACAGCACAGGCCCCCTCCATGCCCCGCTTTCTGCCGCGCTGTGTTTCTTTAAGAGATCCGGGGTCGGCGGAGATTCCGAGGAGGGGTGCTCCAGGCCTGCACCATGCAGAGCCAACGACTCCCCCAGCCAGATGGCCTCACCCTGTGAGAGGTGGCACCTAGACGCTTATTGCAAAGTGAACACTCATTATTCCGCCGCCACCTAATTGTTATTTTGCCGAGAGAAAAGCCCAAAGTTTGCTCTTAAGAAGGCAGGAACACGATGGTCCTTTCGGGGGTCCCCCCAAGGGAGGGGAGGAATCATCTTGAAAATTTTCCCTGCCCGTTTTTTTTTTTTTCCCCCAGTGGTTCCATCACATTCAGTTACTCTGCAGAGTGAAGGCCGTGGAAGCAGGGAGGAGGTGATGGGGAGGGTAGGGTGTTGAGATTCCACCCTCTGGCTGGGAGAGAGATCGGTGAGGGTTCTCCAAACTCGCGGCCTTAAAAACCCTTGACAGCCTGACATTCTCACCGCTAAGTGGGAGCGACGGAGGCCCGTCAAGAGCACGCCACGCTGATGGGGGCTGGCAGGGATCACGCCAGCAGCGTGATGGGAACTGATGACTCCGGGCCCCGCGCACGCAATTGCGCTTCAGTTGTTGCCGCTTCTCTGACGGGCCGAGAGAGGAAGTCGTTCAGAGAAAACCTGTTCGCCCCATTTCCACCTCGGTCGTCTTGGAAAGAGGTTGCAAATTGTTTAAACCAAACCCCCCACCCACCCACCACCACCCCAAAATACGGCGGCATGAATACCTCATTATGACAATGAGTTTTGATACATCTTGGGGGAAAAAAATTTTTTAAAAAAACCGAATAGGCTCCACTGATGGGTTTCAGATGTGGGTGTCCGCCAATGCAGAAAAAGCCAGGCTCGCGATGAAAACACACACACACACACACACACACACACACACACACACACACACACAAATTAAAAGGTGCTGTCACAGGCCTTGCCAGGAGTTTGTCTGTCTGTCTCTCTCCCCATCCCTGTCTTCACCTCTCTCCATCTCTCCATGTCTCACTCTGTCTCCACGTCTGTCTGTCTCTCTCCGTGTCTCTCTTTCTCTCTGCCTCCATGTCTGTCTCAATTCTCCACCTCTCTCCATCTCTCTTTCTCCATCTGTCTCACGCTCCATCCCTCAGTCTCTTCTTGTCTTTCTCTCTCTCTCTCCGTGTCTCTCTCTCTCCTTTCGGCCTCCCCCTCGAGGATCTAGCTGCGTTAATGAGAGTCTCGGCAGGCCGCACGGGGCCTGTGACCTCTCACGTGCCGGAGCGGTGGAGACCCGCCGCCTCCACCCGAGTGACGGGGAACCGGCTGGATCGGAAGGCTGCCCGAAGTCTGGGGAGAAATGATTTCTGACAAGCCTGAGCTGAATTCCCCCAGCACGGACACGGCCGCCTTCCCCCTCTTCCTTTGCCGTTTTTTTTCCTTAATGGTCCCAAATTGGCTGTTTAATATCTGAGCGCTTAGAGAGTCCCCAAGGATGTGGAAACGGAAGGCGAGGGCCCGGGGCCACCAGAGGGACCCCGCAGCAGGTAAGACGGCTCTGATGACAGGTCCGGGGGACCCGGCGCCCCCCAGACACATGCCACCCCGGCCGGGGTTTACCTTCAAATACCGCGTAGGAAAAAAATTAACGGAAGGATTTGGGGGGCTTACCTTCCCTCCCTGTCATCCTGCTGCAAAAGAGGCAGTCAATAAATTAAAAGAGAGATGAAATACGGGCCTTTCAGGGCCAGAACCCGTTGACAAAAATGAAGTATGAGACGTGGGGAGAGGGGCCCCGACGGAGTGCTGGCAGGAGAAGGCCCCCTGGGGGTGTTCCGGGGAGCGGTCCTCACACAAGAGCCAGCAAGCCCTGTGCCCTGACTTCGCAGCGGACCTCGGGAGAGAAGTCCCTTCCAGAGAAGACACGCGCTTCCCAGTCCATCATCACACACGCAAATCAGTGTCAAGAAAAGGAATCTGAGAGGAGAACAGTGAGGACCCGGAAAGGGGCTTGCTTCTCGGAAAACTCTGTTAACTCTGTTATGGATCCCTGCATTTCATAAGATACACACCCACGTCCTCACCTGGAACTTACCGAGATAGTGAAACTCGCAAAGTCATGTCTGTTTGTGACCGCATGGACTGTAAAGCCCATGGAATTCTCCAGGCCAGCACACTGGAGTGGGTGGCCTTTCCCATCTCCAGGGGACCTTCTGGACCCAGGGATTGAACCCAGGTCTCCAGCACTGCGGGCGGATTCTTTACCAGCAGAGCCACTGGGGAAGCCCAACCGTGAATATGTGCATTCTATAAGGTATAAACCTAAAAACAAAAAGGCATAAACCTCTGTCCAACATCTGGGGGACATGTATCTACAGAGAAACAGCCCTGTCCTCCTCCTGAGGACCTGTATCTACGGAGAAACACCCCTGTTCTCCTCCTGAGGACCTGTATCTACAGAGAAACACCCCTGTCCTCCACCCGAGGACCTGTATCTACAGACAAACACCCTGTCCTCCTCCTGAGGACCTGTATCAATGTAGAAACACCCCTGTCCTCATCCTAAGGACCTGTATCCATGTAGAAACACCACTGTCCTCCTCCTGAGGACCTGTATCTACAGAGAAACACCCCTGTCCTCCTCCTGAGGACCTGTATCTACAGAGAAACACCACTGTCCTCATCCTAATGACCTGTATCCATGTAGAAACACAACTGTCCTCCTCCTGAGGACCTGTATCTACAGACAAACACCCCTGTCCTCCACCCGAGGACCTGTATCCATGTACAAACACCCCTGTCCTCCTCCTGAGGACCTGCATCTACAGACCAACACCCCGTCCTCATCCTAAGGACCTGTATCTACAGAGAAACACCCCTGTCCTCCTCCTGAGGACCTGTATCTACAGAGAAACACCTCTGTCCTCCTCCTGAGGACCTGTATCTACAGACAAACACCCCTGTCCTCCTTCTGAGGACCTGTATCAATATAGAAACACCCCTGTCCTCCTCCTGAGGACATGTATCTACAGAGAAACATCCTATCCTCCACCCAAGGACCTGTATCAACATAGACACCCCTGTCCTCCTTCTGAGGACCTGTATCTACAGAGAAACACCCCTGTCCTCCTCCTGAGGATCTGTATCTACAGAGAAACACTCCTGTCCTCCTCCTCAGGACCTGTATCTACAGACAAACACCCCATCCTCCTCCTGAGGACCTGTATCAATGTAGAAACACCCCTGTCCTCCTCCTGAGGACCTGTATCTATGTAGAAACACCCCTGTCCTCTACCTGAGGACATGTATCTACAGAGAAACATCCCTATCCTCCACCCAAGGACCTGTATCAACATAGACACCCCTGTCCTCCTCCTGAGGACCTGTATCTACAGAGAAACACCCCTGTCCTCCACCTGAAGACCTGTATCTACAGAGAAACACCCCTGTCCTCCTCCTGAGGACCTGTATCTACAGACAAACACCCCTGTCCTCCACCTGAAGACCTGTATCTACAGACAAACACCCCTGTCCTCCTCCTCAGGACCTGTATCTACAGAGAAACACCCCTGTCCTCCTCCTCCTGAAGACCTGTATCCACGTAGAAACACCCCTGTTCTCCTCCTGAGGACCTGTATCTACAGACAAACACCCCTGTCCTCCTCCTCAGGACCTGTATCTACAGAGAAACACCCCTGTCCTCCTCCTCAGGACCTGTATCTACAGAGAAACACCCCTGTCCTCCTCCTGAGGACCTGTATCTACAGACAAACATCCCTGTCCTCCTCCTGAGGACCTGTATCTACAGACAAACACCCCTATCCTCATCGTAAGGACCTGTATCCATGTAGAAACACCACTGTCCTCCTCCTGAGGACCTGTATCTACAGACAAACACCCCTGTCCTCCACCCGAGGACCTGTATCCATGTACAAACACCCCTGTCCTCCTCCTGAGGACCTGCATCTACAGAGAAACACCCCTGTCCTCCTCCTGAGGACCTGTATCTACAGACAAATACCCCTGTCCTCCTCCTCAGGACCTGTATCTACAGAGAAACACCCCTATCCTCATCCTAAGGACCTGTATCCATGTAGAAACACCACTGTCCTCCTCCTGAGGACCTGTATCTACAGACAAACACCCCTGTCCTCCACCCGAGGACCTGTATCCATGTAAAAACACCCCTTTCCTCCTCCTGAGGACCTGTATCTACAGACAAACACCCCTGTCCTCCACCCGAGGACCTGTATCTACAGAGAAACACCCCTGTCCTCCTCCTGAGGACCTGTATCTACAGAGAAACACCCCTGTCCTCCTCCTGAGGACCTGTATCTACAGACAAGCACCCCTGTCCTCCTCCTGAGGACATGTATCTACAGAGAAACACCCCTATCCTCCACCCAAGGACCTGTATCAACATAGACACCCCTGTCCTCCTCCTGAGGACCTGTATCCATGTAGAAACACCCCTGTTCTCCTCCTGAAGACCTGTATCTACAGAGGAACACCCCTGTCCTCCTCCTGAAGACCTGTATCTACAGAAAAACACCCGTGTCCTCCACCCGAGGACCTGTATCTACAGAGGAACACCCCTGTCCTCCACCTGAGGCTCCTTCACCTTACAGTATTAATTCCCTCTCTCACCATCATGACTTTACAATGGAGAGAAGTGACTTATCAGTTACCACTCGTGATCCAGTCAGCTTGACCTCATGTTTTGCAATCTCCCTGCTTTTATTTGTGACGACTTCTCCGGAAACGGAGTTTATCGAGGCTTGTACCCATGAAGACTGCCCTCTTGTTTCTCCCTAAGAAGACTCCACAAAGAATTCCTTCAGATCCCAGTGCTTGTCCCCCAACGATCCCAAGTTTCCGAGGTCCGCCTGCCCGCCAGTCACTTGAGTATAAGCTTCATGTCAACGCTCTCAAAACGTTACCCACTCCTAGCGGGCTGTGCCCACGAAGGGAGACAGTCACGGAGAATGGAAAGTCTCCTTGGAGTGGCAGAATGCGTGTCAGCGTCCCCTGCTTCCTAGCGCCAGGGCCCCTCCACTTTCTGTGGTGGCAGCCCCAGCACCCCGGCCCCTCCTGAAGGAAACACCTGTTTTTTTCTGTACCCCGGGGGCTGAGCTCTGCCCAGGTGCCTCCATCCCCTCCTCCTCGGTCTCCCGGGTCACCTCGGCCAACAGGTGTTTTCCCTCAGAATCGGCTCTCGTCTGCATTCAGCCCAGGAGTCACAGGCCTGCGGGGTCAGGGGTCAAACGCAGCCGCGCGGATCCCCCCGGGGGGCCGAGGCTTACCAGGTGTTTAATATTATCAGCCCTCATTTGCCGAGAGTCTGACGGCGTGTTCTCCGCGGTCCCAAATAAATTTAACGAGAGGAACTTTCAAAGCCCGCTTATTAGAGCGTCTGCTCAGTGGACGGGCCGGTTAACGGTAATTCGAGGAGGCAGGTGGACCCTTTCTGAGAGGGAACACATACGCTCCGCGGCCTGGCCCCGTTTGCGGTAATTTTGGGGTCTCATTTCCATTTGTAAGGAAGATAACTACTTACATATGGAAGCAATAAATAAGAGAAGTCATTAAAATTTCTCTCATTTAGGAAAAAAAAAATCTTAATGAAGTAATATCTTTGCCAGGGCAGGCAGAAATGTAAATTAGACATAGGAACGAAACCTATTAAAGAGAATTGCTGTGTTGCTAGTCTTTTTTTTTTTTAATCTAATGAATTTATGAATTGTTGGTTGTTGGGTCACAGACTTGGTTAATTTCCGACGTGTTTAGCTCGGCTGGAAGGAGGAGGGAACAGGCTGCCTAGGAGCCCACAATGCTGAGTCCGTTAGTGAGGTCTTGCTCATCAGAACACAGATGCCAATGGCGGGGGCCCGATGTTAAAAGATGCAGGTTCGTGCTTTTCGACTCTGGGGTTTTTTTTTCCCCTCCGTCATCTCTCAGTTGTCATGAGAGAACTGAAACAGCAGAAGGCACGGCCCACCTGCTCCACTGGCCAGCTAATTATAAAGTTTACGATGAGGCTCTGCTAATGTCTTGTCACCCACTCCTCCTAGTGGGATGTGCCCATGAAGCGAGACGGTCACTGAGAAATGCATCGGGTGGTTGTTTCCGAACAGAGGGAAATGCTGAACAGAACAGGAATCTAATTTAGGGGTCCCTGGGCGGCTGTGTAATAAAAAGAGAGGTTTCTGCTACACCACCGGGGCTTATGTGGGGACTTGAAAAGCCCTTTGCTTGAACCTGCAGGAGAAGGGCTGCCGTGGGTCTCAGCAGAGTTTCAGGGGGGTGAAGCTGTGTGCACCCCTTCACCAAAACTGGGTCGGGCAAGATTCTGGTGTCTGGAAGTATGTGATCTCTGTGAGGTTCCTGGAGGTCGAGGTTTTTGTCAGGAACAGCCAGCACATGTGTCTGAGCCACCCAGGGACCATGCTGACCTCCCAGAGATGTGATCACTTGGAGACCCTTGACTGAAGCTTCAATGATCGCTCATTCCCCTGTGATCCAATAGCTGTGCATGAGTAATGTGTCATGGCTTTTCATGGAAACCTGGTCCTAAAAGTAGAAATAGATTCTGGTCTTAGTGAATGTTGGAGGCTGAATTCTGTCTCCCCCAGATTCCTACATGGAAGTTCTAAACCCCTAGGACCAAAGGATGTGGTTGGATTTAGAGATGGGTATCTAAAGGGGATAAAAGTAAAATGAGGTCACTAGGGTGGGTCCTGAACCCGAAGGACTGGGATCCTTAGAAGAAGAGGAAATCAGGTGGCAGACACACACAGAGTGACGAACACCGATGACACAGGGAGGAGATAGCCGTCTACACATTCAGGAGATAGGTAAGCCCTGCAGACACCTCGATATCTATCCTATCTCTGGTACTGGAAGCCAACATGTTGTTGTTGTTCAGTCACCAGGTCATTATTGACTCCTTCCAACCTCATAGACTTCAGCATGACAGACTTCCCTGTCCTTCACTATCTCCTGGAGTTTACTCAGACTCAAGTCAATGGGGTCGGTGATGCCAAGCAACCATCTCAGCCTCAATCACCCCTTTCTCTTCCTGCCCTCAATCTTTCCCAGCATCAGGGTCTTTTTGAATGAGTTGTTCCTTCACATCAGGTGGCCAAAGTATTGGAGCTTTAGCATCAGCCCTTCCAGTGAATACTGGGGCTTGATTGTCTTTAGGATTGACAGCTTTGATCTCCTTCCTGTCCAAGAAACTATCAAGTGTATTCAAGCACCATTCTTTGGCACTAAACTTTCTTTATGATCGAGCTCTCACATTTATACATGACTACTGAAAACAGAATAGCTTTGACCATACAAACCTTTGATGGCAAAGCAATGGTTCAACTTTTTTGTAATGACATAAGATGTGATATTTAAGAGATAAAATCTGACAGAACCTAAGGGTAGATGAGGTAAAATCTGACAGAAATTACGGGTTTTGAGGTAAAATCTGAGAGAAATGAGGGGGTTCTGAGGTAAAATCCGACAGAAAGATGGAGGTTCTGTGGTAAAATCTGACAGAAAAGGATTTTCTGAGGTAAAATCTAACTGAAAGTATAAGTTTCTGATGTAAAATTTGACAGAAACTAGGGGGTTCTGATTTCAAATTTGATAGAAACTAGGGGTTCCGATGTAAAATGTGACAGAATGATGTTCTAAGGTAAACTCTAACAGAAAGTAGGCATTTCTGAGGTGATATCTGACATGAACCATGAGGTTGTAAGGTATAATCTGAGAGTCTAGTGGGTTCTGAGGTAAAATCAGACAGAAATTAGGGGGTTCTGATATAAAATCTGATAGAAACTAGAGACTTCTGTGGTAAAATCTGCAAGAAACTAGGTGATTCTGATGTAAAATTCACCAAAACTACAGTATTCTGTGGTAAAATCCAACCAGAAGACAAGGTTCTGAATTCAGATTTGACAGAAAGGAGGTCTTTGTTATCACCCAAAATTCTGAGGTAAAATCTGATAGAAAATAGACGTTTCTGAAGTAAAATCTGGCTGAAAGAAGGAGGTTCTCAGGTAAATCTGACAGGAAGTAGGAAGTTCTGAGGTAAAATCTGATTGAAAAAGGAAGTTCTCACATAAAAATTCATAGAATACAGAAGGCTCTATGGTAAAATATGACAACAAGAAGCCGGTTTCAGGTACAACCTGAAGTTCTGATGTGAAATGTGAACATCGAATAAAGTTCTGAGTTAAAGTCTAACAGAAATAGGGAAGTTCTGAGGTTAAATCTAAGGTTCTGTTGTGACATTGGACAGAAAGAAGGACGGTTAGAACACTGGTCAAAGGATTCTTGAGTGTGGTAGTGTTTCATGGAATTTTCATGAGGGAGGTTATGAGGGGATGATGGAATTTTGAGAGATGTATGGTGACAGGGATTTCTGTGAAAATTAAAGAGGTTATTCTAAGAATAGGAAAATAGAGGTCATCTAATCGATGAGTGGTGAGAACGCTTTCTGAGTAAAAATGTCTGAGGGAATTCTGCAAGAAACAAGGTGAGTGAGGTCTCTGACATTGGGAGGATGTGAGGAAATTCTTAGAGGAGAGTGAGAGGTAATTCTGAGGAGGGGAGTGATTGGAATTCTGATGAAGGTTAATGAGGTCATCAGTGTGGGCCCTGATCCCATAAGACTGGGGTCCTCATAAGAAGAGATCAGGATATAGACACACACAGAGGGATGACAGTGTGAAGACACAGGGAGGACGGGGCCGACTACACACCCACCAGAGAGACCTCAAGAGGAGCCAGCCCTGCCCACACCTGGATCTCAAATTCCACCCTCCAGCACGGGGAGGAATAAATGTGATGTTTGAGCCACCCCGTGTGGTATTTACTCTGCTGCCTCGAGCAAAACATACCCTGCTAAACATGCCTGGATTTTCCAGAGTCATCGAGGGAGAGTTCACCTTGTTCCATGGAGAAGAGATGGCTGGGTTACAGAGCGGCTGGTGCTGGAAATGGGGTCCATTCTTCGGCTCCATCCAGGCGGAAGGTGTGCCGACAACTGCATAATGACTGGAAAGGGAAGTGGAGTCCTGTTCTTCCTGGAGAGGAGGGTGTGCTCTTCTCGGCGGGGGGAGCACTCTGGCTGTCCCATGTCCTCAGCGTGCTTGGTGTCAATGAAGTCTCTTGTCAATGAACAGACCAGGAATCCAGAGACCAACTGGCAGCTCTGTCCACACACACAGGTGGTGCTGGTGGTAAAAAAATCTGCCGGCCAATATAGGAGACGAGAGACATGATCCCTGGGCAGGGAAGATCCCTGGGCAGGGAAGATCCCCTGGAGGAGGCCACAGCAACCCACTTCAGTATCCTTGCCTGGAGAATCCCGTGGATAGAGGAGCCTGGTGGGCTACAGTCCATGGGGTCACAAAGGGTCGTGGCAGGTCCATTACGACTCACACACACACACACACACACACACGTGATTGGTTTATGTTTCAGGCTTCCTCGGATGAGAAACAGTCACAAAAGCGATACATACGGTCTGGAGGTCAAAGGGGGCAGTCCGGGTTGACCTGGCTTGGAGATCCCACGTGCCAGTGTGGTAAATAAAATAAATAAGAAACTAGTTTGAAAAACAACAAAACAGATGATCAACAAGGACCTACTGTATAGCACAGGGAACTCTGCTCAATATTCTGTAGTAACTAAACGGGAAAAGAAGAGACACTTGTCTGTATCTAAGTGAATCACTTTGTACCTGTAACTAAAACAATGTTGTTAATCAACTCCATTCCAATATAAAATTTAAAAAATTTTCCAAATAAAATAAAGTAGCTTTATTTATGCTCCCAGAGATTTGAAACTGGCATCTGGTCCCCCACGTTCATTGAAGTCTTATTCATAATAGCAAGATACGGAAAAAAATTCAAGTGTCCGTGGTGTAGATACGCAACAGAATGGTATTCAGCCTTGATAAAGGAGACTGCCATGCCTCTCTGCAACCCCATGGACTGCAGCCCACCAGGCTCCTCTGTCCCTGGGATTCTCCAGGCAAGATTACTGGTGTGGGTTGCTATTCCCTTCTCCAGGGGATGTTCCTGACCCAGGGCACACCTCTAGTGAAAAATCTCAATCTGACTGCAGATTTTGCACAACAGGTGTCCCTGAAATACATTTCTTTATGTCAAAGTATCTTTGGAGCCATTAATTCCCCACCCTGTAGAACCATTGACATCAGATGTCCATGGGTGTCTTCCAAGGGCAAAGAAGACAGATGAAAATACCCAGAAGGGAACATCTCCAGCAGATTTTCTTGTGCATCTGGACATCCATCCATGACCCCAAAATGCATATTTGAATACAAGAGACAATGACAAACACTGGTTTCTTCATGGGGTGCTCTTGCAGGCAATAGGTGCATTGTGAAGGAACTTTCTTCTAAGCGCTCAGAATGGCGAAGATCTCGTAGCCCTATTTCGTTGCTCAGTCACGAAGTCATGACCAGTTCTCTGAGACCCCAAGGACTGCAGCATGCCAGGCCTCACTGTCCATCACCATCTCCCAGAGTTTGCTCAAATTCATGTCCATCGAGTCAGTGATGCCATCCAACCATCTCGTCCTCTGTTGTCCCCTTCTCCTCCTGCCCTCAATCTTTCCCAGCATCAGGCTTTTTTCCAATGAGTTGGCTGTTTGCATCAGGTGGAGCTTCAACTTCAGCCTTGTTTGGTCAAGGAAAGAAAAAAAAAACTAAAATGCCGGGGGCTGGCAACTTGGAGGGGGCGGGTAGGAGCGTTGAGAGGCAGGCGTGGAGAAATCCACCGCAGAGTGCTGTGGATTTTATGTCCTGACCACAGCGGGTATACATGGAAATACTTGGGTGGGTTTGTGTGAATTAAAACATTTATAGAGCCCCCGGCTCCCGTTACCTCTTAGCCGTCTTATTAAAGTCCCGTTAGTGTCGACACGGGGCTTGTAAACCTGGTGGGCCCCGGCACCAATTAAAATAATAAAAAACCAGCAGCTGCCACGGAGCGGAGGGTGTTGGGACGAGGTTGATGGAGGAACAGGGAGGGGAGGGGAGGGGAGCCCCCCAGAGCCCGCTCAACCAAGAAGCGGGGCATTGGCTAGAACAGAGAGCCAGCCCCTGGGCTCCGGTCTTGACCGAGGTGGTGCGTTTTCAGGGCCTGGGACGGAGCTTAAGGTGTGTGTGAGCCTTTGGGGAGAAACGAGAGAAAGGAAAGGACAGGTTAGTCGCTCAGCCGCATCCGACCCTTTGTGACCCCGTGGACTATAGCCCTCGGGGCTCCTGTGTCCGTGGGATTCTCCAGGCAAAAACACAGAAGTGGGTTGCCATTTCCTCCTCTAGGGGATCTTGCCGACCCAGGGATTGAACCCGGGTCTCCCGCATTGCAGGCTGATTCCTTACCGTCTGAGCCAAAAGGGAAGCCCTAAATTGTGAAAAGAGAGGAAAGCCCTAAATTGTTGCAAAAGCAAGAAATAAGGCTATGAGCCAGCTAGCTAGATGGGTTGTGTGTGATGCGATGGGTCTACGCCCACCCTTAGTCTCCAAGGATGCGAGGAGAGGAGGTGGGGGTGTCCACGCCCTCTGGGCAGACCACGGGCCCGGGACGGAGG
Source organism: Bos grunniens (assembly GCF_055505025.1). NCBI lineage: Eukaryota > Metazoa > Chordata > Mammalia > Artiodactyla > Bovidae > Bos > Bos grunniens. The sequence continues at coordinate 467,110 of NC_141194.1, forward strand.
GGACAGGGATGTACCCACGTTGCTGATGGGCCAGGGCTGGCCCGCGTCCCTTCCTCCGCCACCCACCTGACTCCCAGCCTTCACTCCTTTATATCACCGCCTCCTGCTCCAGCACCGCTGTAGCCCGCTCCTTCACCACGCACGCCTCCCACTCCACCATCCCCAGGACCTTCCCCACCAACCCCAGTTTCCAAGATCCAGTCTCTCCCCTGCAGGCTTTCCCACCTTGAGTCCAGCCCTTCCAGCTGGAGTCCAGCTTCCGAGATTCAGTCTCTTCTCGCCGTGCTTCCTACCTTGTGTTTGTCTCTGCCCATTGGTCGTGGAGATGCCGAGAGGCACCGAGTTTTCAAGCAGAGAGTGTGTCAGGGACTTGGATAGTAGAAACGGTGGATCACTGGTAGTAGAAGGATGGGCTGCTGGTGGTCTGAGAGCCCCCATGTGTGGGAGAGGCTCAGAATTTAATCCACTCATCAAAATCAAGGACCCGGACCTGGGCTCTTAGAGATGCTACGATTCTTAAAGAGATGGGGTTATCAGACCACACCTGACCTGCCTCTTGAGAAATCTGTATGCAGGTCAGGAAGCAACAGTTAGAACTGGACATGGAACAACAGACTGGTTCCAAATAGGAAAAGGAGTATGTCAAGGCTGTATATTGTCACCCTGCTTATTTAACATATGCAGAGTACATCATGAGAAACGCTGGGCTGGAGGAAGCACAAGCTGGGATCAAGATTGCCGGGAGAAATATCAGTAACCTCAGATATGCAGATGACACCACCCTTATGGCAGAAAGTGAAGAAGAACTAAAGAGCCTCTTGATGAAGGTGAAAGAGGAGAGTGAAAATGTTGGCTTAAAGCTCAACATTCAGAAAACGAAGATCATGGCATCCGGTCCCATCACTTCATGGCAAATAGATGGGGAAACAGTGGAAACAGTGGCAGACTTTATTTCTGGGGGCTCCAAGATTACTGCAGATGGTGACTACAGCCGTGAAATTAAAAGACACTTGCTCCTTGGTAGAAAAGCTATGAGCAACCTAGACAGCACATTAAAAAGTAGAGACATTACTTTGTCAACAAAGCTCTGTCTAGTCAAAGCTATGGTTTTTTCAGTGTTAATGTATGGATGTGAGAGTTGGATTATAAAGAAAGCTGAGTGCTAAAGAATTGATGCTTTTGAACTATGGTGTTGGAGAAGACTCTTGAGAGTCCCTTGGACTGCAAGGAGATCCAACCTGTCCATCCTAAAGGAAATCAGTCCTGAATATTCACTGGAAGGACTGATGCTGAAGCTGAAACTCCAATCCTTTGGCCACCTGATGTGAAGAGTTGACTCATTGGAAAAGACCCCGATGCTGGGAAAGATTGAAGGCAGGAGGAGAAGGGGACGACAGAGGATGAGATGGTTGGATGGCATCACCGACTTGATGGACATGAGTTTGAGTAAACTCCGCGAGTTGGTGATGGACAGGGAGGCCTGGCGTGCTGCAGTCCATGGGGTCACAGAGTGGGACACGACTGAGCGACTGAACTGAACTGAACAGGCATCTGAGCTACCACCTGGGGGGAAAGGCTGGGAGGGGCCGGGGCTGGAGGCAGATGTGGGAAACTCTGCTCATTGGAACCGACAAGGCAGCCGGGCGAAACGCCGGGGAACTTCCAGGAAGAGCTTGTTTGTAGTAGACCGGGCAGTCCCAGCCTGCCGTTGGGTCAAGGCAACATCTTAAAATGATTTTTTTTTTCCACTGCCCGCCCTGCTCTTTTCCGACAGCCTCTCCCATTTCCCAATTCATGAAGGTTCTCTGCCGAAAAGTGATCCATCTGGTTCCCATTTGATGGCCGTTCACTGGCACGTCGTCCTGGTGGGTTTTGCTTTCTTTTTTTTTTTCCCCTTCTAGGCTGACAGGCGTTTCAGGAGATGAGCTGGAGCTAGGAAAGTTCTGACAACGGCGAAAGGCATTTTCGAGGCTAAAAGTCGAAGCATCCAGATGTCTGGTGTTACACGCACACAGCTCACCATCCTCCAGTCTGGGTGGAGAAGGAGGTGCTTCTGGAACCTTCCTTGGGGGAGCATCCTCCAATGAGCCCACACCTCAAGCCTCAGAGAGCTTGGCCAGGGGTTAACAGATGGCTATGTATTTTAAATGCAGCAGTGTGTCCACGTCCATCCCAAACTCCCTGACTATCCCTTCCCCCCTTCTTCCCCCCTGGTGACCATAAGGTTATTACAGAGTATTGAGCAGAGTTCCCTGTGCTGTCCAGCAGGTCCTTGCTGGTTCCCATGTTAAATACAGCAGTGTGTCGACGTCCATCCCAGACTCCCTGACTATCCCTTCCCCCATCCTTCCCCCTGGGAGCCATAAGTCCTGATCTAAGTCTGTGAGTCTGAGAAACTGGATATTTTGGACCAGTTGGGTGATTGTTGCTATTCTAGGCATAGAAATCAAATTCTAATTCCCAGATTCAGTCGTGGTGAATCCACTTATTCACTCAGTATGTTGTATTCCATATTGAGGATTCTCTGCTGAAAGGATACCTTATCCTCTATTTTTTCCCTAAATGGAAGCTTCTGTCTGCTCACATGCAAATATATAAGTATTCAATTAGGGGCTGTAGATAAACAAGATCTGAGCCGTAGTATAAAGTGGTTTTTAAAAGTCTATAGTTGATTAAAGACTGTATTTACTGGAATTTTATAAATCCCCCCAGTGTGTTATAAATTAATAATTCGCTATATTTATTTGTGTGCCATCTATGTAATCCAGTCAATTATTAATGAATACATTTATTGCATATAAATAGTAAAAATTTCCGTCTCATAACACGACCGATGCCTCATGTTAATATACTGAGAATAGCACATAAATAATGAAAGAAAGGTAGAATAAATAATCATATCGGAGCTGCCAAGCATTTGTTTTCATTTTTTTTAATTGAAAAAAATTTTAAATGGACGCGTGCTTGACGTACATTCCGAGCGTTCGTTTTTATCCAGACGCTGCAAAACGATGTCTGAAAATGCATGGAAAAGACAGCCGGTTGAGCTCAGAAGGATAGTCATGTAAACCCTTGTACTGCAGACAGGTTGAAGCCTTGTACAAAGGAACTTCCAGGGTAGATGCACAGTCATGTTTCTGCCCTTCAGTACAACAAGCATTTACTGTGTACCTACCATTAGCCAGACACTGTACAAGGGGCTCACATATCCTCTGCTTAAGGCTCATGGTCCCCTGGCAAATGGATGGCGTTACCCTCAAAACCAGAGCTGTACTTAATGATCCAATAGTTGTACGGATGTGAGAGTTGGACCATAAAGAAGGCTGAGCGCCCAAGGATTGATGCTTTCCAACCGTGGCACTGAAGAAGACTCCTGAGAGTCCCTTGGACTGCAAGGAGATCAAACCTGTCCATCCTAAAGGAAATCAGTCCTAAGTATTCATTGGAAGGACTGATGCTGAAGCTGAAGCTCCAATACTCTGGCCACCTGATGGGAAGAACTGACTCATTTGAAGAGACTCTGATGCTGGGAAAGATTGAGGGTGGGAGGAGAAGGGGATGACAGAGGATGAGATGGTTGGATGGCATCACCAACTTGATGGACGTGAGTCTGAGCAAGCTCTGGGAGATGGTGATGGACAGGGAAGCCCGGCGTGCTGCAGTCCGTGGGGTCACAAAGAGTCCAACACGACTGAGCAACTGAACACAACACCCTTATGACCCGGAAAGCCCACTTCTCCGAGAGATATTTACACACGTGTGTTCAAAACGCCGTGATTCACAGCAGGCAGAAGGCAGAGGCAACCTGGTAATCCGAGGCTGGATGACGGATAAAGGGAACATGCTCTATGCCCTCTGGGACAGCGGCTTCCCGGCGAGGTCTTTGTGGACGCCACACGCCCTCTCCGTGGAGAAGACGCCCATCCCCGAAGCTCCATTGGCACGTTCAGATCTTCATCTGTGCTTGTTTTCCACCTGATTACCCACCAAAAGCTTGTGGTCCCCAGGGGATGTGATGTCATTTATCCCTGCATTCCACACAGCCGGCAAATGGTCGGGTTTGTGGTTTTTGCAGAAAAAGGGAGCAATTTCAGAAGCCAGAGCTCTGTGCCTGGAGTTCCCAGGACAGGAAATGAGCCCCATGTCGGGTCCTGTGTTGGCTGTCCGGTTACCTAAGTCTCCAGCCTGCATCCCCAAGGACCTCTCTTTCTCTCCACCACCCTGCGGGGCACTGCCCGTCTCCCAAGTCCTGTGCATCCTTAAAAACTCTGCAAGCATGCTGGGTATTTCCAGGACATCTTTGCTGACTGCCCAGGCAGAAGATGGCGGTGAGGTCTCCTTAGGTCTTCACATGAGGTCAGCCGCTTGGAAGGGGTTGCTGTCGGCCACATGTTAAGAGGAGTTCTGAGGTTCCGTTTGGCTTGAAGAGCAGGAAGCTGTGCCGTCCCTCCAGAAGGGGCCCCTGCGGTGTGTCCCAGGGAGGGAGAGGCAGAAGAGAAGTCGGAGAGAAGGCACTTTCTGTTTTCTTTCTGGAAAAAAAAAAAAAGCCGGAGAGAAGGAAGCCGCGACGGCTGCGATATTTGGAGGCAAGAGGGGCTAGACTTTTCAGCCTAGAGTCTATAATACAGCATCTTTCTTTCCTTCCTTCCTCCCATCCTTCTTCCTTCCTTTCTTTCTTTGTCCCTTCCTTCTTTCGCTCTCTCACTCTCATCCATCTCCCAGTCTCTGTTATCTATCTCTATTCTATAATCCATCACTATGTTGTATCGAGTGTCCATCTATGCATCTACCTATCAATGTAAGTGTCTATCAGGGCTGCCCTGGTGCCTTCAGACGGTAAAGGATCTGCCTGCAACGCGGGAGATGCAGGTTCGATCCCTGGGTTGGGAAGATGCCCTGGAGGAGGGCATGGCAACCCACTACCGTATTCTTGCCTGGAGAACCCCCCAGACAGAGGAGCCTGGCAGTCTACCGTCCATGGGGTCGCAAAGAGTTGGGCATGACTGAGTGACACTTTCATGCATCTATCAACTCATCTATTTATTCATTGACTGTATCTATCTACCCGGCCTATCGTTTATCTCTCATCTTTTATATGTATCGGCTATCTCTTATATCTAGCTGCGTACTCATCCATCCATCCATCTCTCTTTCTGTCCATCCGTCTGTCTCTCGATGCTCATCCATCTATTATCTGTCTGTCTATCCATGTATTTATCTGTCCATCCATCGCATGTAGCTAGCCACCGATTCTGCCCCTTGTCCGTCTGTATACCTATTTATCTACTGTCTCTCACCTCTCTCCCCTCCTTCCTTTTCTTCCTTCCTCCTTTTTCTTCCTCTTTTCCTTCCTTCTTGCCTCCCGCATCGACCCCCTCCCTTATTCACTCCTCCCCTCCCCCTCCCCCTCCGCTCCTTCCGTTTCCTTCCCTGTAAACTGATTCTGTTAACGGATTTGTCTGGGGCACTCTGGGCAGAAAGAAATACAGCTGCTCGCCGAGTTTACGGACGTCTTTGGTGTCAACTGAAAATTGGAAAGGCATGAGCGAAGAAGAGATTGACGGTACTCTCATCGACAGTGTCCCACTAGAGGTAAGCCCTGTCTATCAAAGCTTACAATACCTAAGAATACATACATACGTCCAGAATGGCTCTTTGTAGGCACATAGAACCAAATGTCAGAAAAAGGGAAAACAATCCCAAGCAATACACACACAAAATATGTGATGCTTATCATCGTTTAAGCTTATCAGATGGGCGCAGGGAAAACTGCCAAACACGTGAACACTAATTCCATGTTTACTGGGGATTTTCATCAGGAGAGCCTTATCTGTAATGGGATGTTGTAAAGAAAACACGAGAAGCAAAAAAAAACATCTTTCAGATTTTGAAGTGACAACAAATTTTGCAGTGTTTATCATTCAAGCTTTGCCTTTTGTCTTTGAAAAAGGGTTGCGGTTTTCAAATATGGCAACTATCTCAGAGCTGTCAGGCCAGCAGTGTGACCCAAACTCCTTGCATACTCATGCCTTCAAGGGTTTGCGTGCGTGCGTGCTAATTCACTTCAGTCGTGTTCGACTTTTTGCGACGCTGCGGACTGTAGCCCACCAGGCTCCTCTGTCCATGGGATTCTCCAGGCAAGAATACTGGAGTGGGTTGCCATTCCCTACTCCAGGGATCGAACCCGGGTCTCCTGCATTTGCAGTCAGGTTCTTTACTGTGTAATGAAGTTGACTTCAATTTCTTAATTTTACGCTTCTTTGCCACTTTTCCAAGCGCTTCCATCATAGTTCATTTGGTAAAGAATCTGCCTGCAATGCAGGAGACCCTGGTTGAATTCCTGGGTCAGGAAGATCCCCTGAACAAGGGATAGGCTACCCACTCCAGTATTCTGGCCTGGAGAACTCCATGGACGGTACAGTCCATTTCGTGGCAAAGAGTAGGACACTACTGAGCAAGTTTCACTTTCACGTTTCCAATGTAATTCAAGCTTTGAAACAGAGACTTTTAAAATACATCTTTGTCCTGTGCATTTATCCAACGCATTCTTCTATGAACACTGACATCACCCCCAAATAACCACACAGAAACGCTGAGAGGTGTGTGTACCATGGGGACGTGGGGGCTTGTTCTTCTTCATTGTTCAGTCACTAAGTCGTGTCTGACTCTTTGCAACCCCGTGGACTATAGCCCTCCAGGCTCCTCCATCCGTGGGATTCTCCAGGCAAGAACACTGGAGTGAGTTGCCATGCCCTCCTCCAGGGCACCTTTCCGACCCAGGGATTGAACCCCCGTCTCTTATGTCTCCTGCTTCGGCGGGTGGGTTCTTTGCGACTAACACCATCTGGGAAGCCCTTTCGAGGGCTTGAGCCCAGCCATGATTGGCATCCTGTGTGTAAAGGGAGAAAGTGAAAGTGAAGTTGCTCAGTTGTGTCTGACTATTTGCGACCCCGTGGACCGTAGCCCACCAGGTTCCTCCATCCATGGAATTTTCTAAGCAAGAACACTGGAGTGGGCTGCCATTTAGTAACTCTAGACTGCAGTGTACCTTGAATGAATCTTCTGTAGTGTCAGCACCCTGAAGGCTAAGGAGAAGGAGCTCGCACTCTTATAGAGAAAACTGCACTCTTTAGAATGACTTTCTAATGACAAGGGGGTCTAAACATTATCCAAGGAATCGTGAAATCCACTGAACCAGGGATTCCGGTCATCGAGCCTAGATGCACAGCGACTCTCTCCGGCCCAGACCTTACTGTCCACAGCAGGACTGATTGACTGTCTATTGTATCTGTCCCTCTATCTTTGTATATACCATCTCTGTCATCTACCTAATCTGTGCAAGCATCACATCTACCTTCAAGCTACCTGTCCATCCATTCATCCCTCTGCACATCCACCATCTCTACGACTATCAATGCAACCAGCTATCCATCCATCATATCTGTTAATCTGTCTTTCTATCTATCATTACCTATTGGTGCAAGCATTTTATCTACCATCCAACTACTTATCCACCCATTCATCCCTCTATACATCTATCATCTCCATGACTATGTCAGCACAACTAGCTACGCATCCATCTTATCTGTCTACATCTGTGTGTCTATCATCTGCCTATCTTCATGCATTATATCTACCGTCTAGCTAACTATCCATGCATTCTTCTAGTTACTCACTTATCATCTATGTAGCCATCAATGTAACTAGTTATCCATTCATTATCTATGTACCTACCCAGCTCATGTATCCGTCTATCCATCCATTCATCTATCTATTGATCTACCATCTATATAACCGTATCCCAATGTAACTAGCTGTCCATCCATCATATCTAACCATGTATGATCTACCTAGCTATACAGGCATTATATCTACCATCCAGCTATCTGTCCATCCATTCATCGATTTTTTCACTGATCTGTGTAACTCTCAATGTAACTAAGTATCCATCCATCGTATCCGTCTGCCCATCTACCTCACGTATCTATCCATCCATCCATTCATTCTTCCTTCCTCCCTCTGTCCGTCCATCCCGTCTTGCCTTCATCCTATCTATCCATACATCTTGTCTATCTATCTTCTCTCCGTCTCAGAGTGGTTCTCACGTGCAAATGACTTTGCCTTCCCAAGAACACCCGTCAATTCGTGGAGACATTTCTGGTCGTCACAACTCGCAGGAGTGGCTCCACTCACACGTAATGGGTGGAGACCAGGGCTGCTGCTCATACACCGCACAGGGCTCGGGACGCCCTGCATCAGAGGGCCGTGCAGCCCGGATGCCAGCGGTGCTGAGGCTGAGAAGCCCTGCCCAGGCGTGACTGTCTGATTACCTATCTACTTGTGCTATCTGTCAGTCCTCTCAGTCTATGGATCTACGTATTGTATCTACCCACTTATTCTATCCATCCATCCATCATCCATCTGTGCATCCATCCATCATCTGTCTAGCTACTTATTCTGTCTGTCCACCCACTCACCCAGCTATCTACTTATTCTATTTATCCATCTACTTATTCTATCCATTCATCCATCTATCTGTCCACCCATTCATCCATCTGTCTACTTATTCTATCTGTCCATCCATCCATTCACCCATCTGTCTACTTATTCTATTTATATCTGTCTACTTATTCTATCTGTCCACCCATTCATCCATCTGTCTCCTTATTCTATTTATCCATCTACTTATTCTGTATATCCATTCATCCATCTATCTATCTGTCCATCCATTCACCCATCTACCTACTTATTCTATTTATCCATCCATCCATCATCTATCTATCCATCCATTCACCCATCTATCTACTTATTCTATTTGTCCACCCATTCATCCATCTGTCTCCTTATCCTATTTATCCATCTACTTATTCTGTCTATCCATTCATCCCCCTATCTGTTCATCCATTCATCCCTCTATCTACTTATTCTATCTGTCCATCCATTCACCCATCTACCTACTTATTCTATTTATTTATCTACTCATGCTATCCATCCATTCATCCATATATCTACTTATCCTATCTTTCTAACTATCCATTCATCCATCACTATATCTATCCATCACTTCATCCATCCATCTATCTATCCATCATTTCATCCACCTATCCCTTTATCTGCCTCTGGCTGTGGTTCAAAACCTGGGAGGATGTTTGCCCCCAGCGGACACTTGGCAAAAGTCTGGGCACGTTCTGCTCACAGCGATGGGGGAAGGGGTGCGTCTGGCCTGTGGGGTAAGGCGAGCAGAGATACCCCTTCCACACCCCACGCAGTGCCCCGGGGCACACCATGTCAGAGACTCACTGCGCCCCCAGTGTCAGTGAGACGAGGCTGAGCACCCTTGACCCAGACAAAAGCCGTCCATTTGTCTGGGTGTCCATTTGGCAGCTCCCCAAGAATCTTCTTCCCTACCCCTTTCTCTTAATTGTTTTCTGGGCCGTGGCTGCGGCTTCTCCCTGGGGCCTGGGTCATTGTAGGAAGACAAAGCAAAGAATGGGCCCCTGTTGAGACCAGCTGTGTCAGTGTCCAGCCTTTCTGAGACACCTTTCGAATTCAAATGCACCCCTCGCCCCAACCCCGATGTTGCAGGGAGCAGGGGGGCGGGTGGTGGCTGTAACCTTGCCAAACTCTTTCATCCTCAGATGTGGAATTTGGAAACCTACACCCCCCTCCACCCCGCCCCTCCACCACCCAGCCTGGAGGATCTCAGCTCAGACCCAGAACAAGGCAAGCGCCGGTCCAGACCAGTCTGTTTTCCAAGCAGAAACTCCAAGAATGTCTTCCAAGGAGCCTCTATTGCCCGGCAGGACGTCTTACCCCACAGCCAACAGCCTCTCCGCCTTTCGCTGTGTTGAGCAAGACTCTCTCACATTCTTACCATTCATGCGGTTCTCAAGGCAAGCACGCTGCAGCACTGTGCCATTCCTTTCTCCAACAATTTGGCCACCTGATGACTGCTGCAAAGAGCTGACTCGTTGGAAAAGACCCTGATGCTGGGAAAGATTGAGGGCAGGAGGAGAAGGGGACAACAGAGTCTGAGATGGTTGGATGGCATCACCGACTCGATGGACATGAGTTTGAGCAAGCTCTGGGAGTTGGTGATGGACAGGGAGGCCTGGTGTGCTGCAGTCCATGGGGTCACAAAGAGTCGGACATGACTCAGCAACTGAACTGAACTGGGGCTTCCGATGGAGTTCTGGCCACATAGCGGTGGTGGGGTTCAGGACATGAGACCCCAAATGTGGCACCTTGCCAGGTGGAATATTTTAGGCTGAAAGGGTTCAAGAAAACAGAAGAGAGAGGTCAGTCTGACCCTGTCAATGTGACATATCAGGAAAGCTGGCTTGGAGGGGTTAGAAGCAGGGCCTGGGGGTGGGGAGGCGGGGAAACGTGAGACAGAGGAGACAAATCACATATTGAAAAGAGGACTCTGTTTTTCAGTCGTTCAGTTGTGTCCGACTCTGTGACCCCATAGACTGCAGCACGCCAGGCCTCCCTATCCATCAGCAACTCCCAGAGTTTACCCAAAGTCATGTCCATTGAGCCGGTGATGCCATCCAACCATCTCATCCTCTGTTGTCCCCTTCTCCTCCTGCCCTCAGTCTTTCCCAGCATCAGGGTCTTTTCCAGTGAGTCAGTTCTTCACATCAGGTGGCCAAAGTTTTGGAGCTTCAGCATCAGCTGAAGTCCTTCCCATGAATATTCCAGGACTGATTTCCTTTAGGATGGACTGGTTGGATCTCCTTGCAGTCCAAGGGACTCTCAAGCGTCTTCTCCAGCACCACAGTTCGAAAGCATCAATTCTTTGGCACTCAGCCTTCTTTGTGGTCCAACTCTCACATCCATATGAGAGGGCATTAGGAAGGCGCTTTTGCCCAGAGACAGGCAAAGACAAGGGGTTTGTAAAACGGTAACGTGAAACGGACTTCTCTAAAGTTGAAATGCTGCAAGAATTCACGTTGATGACACTGAAAATGTAATAAAGATGGATTATCACCAGCCGGTAACTGGCAAAAAAAAAAAAAAAAATGCGTTTAGGAAAAGTGTACGCATGATGAAAACACAGTACACAGATCATATAAAGAACATGTTACTATTACAAGAAAATAAACTTCATGAGAAACGTACGTGGGCTGTTGAAGACAAAAAAGGCAAAGCTTCACTGAGAAGCACATAAAATAAGAATTAAATGGAGACACGTTATTGCCTTTCTGGATGTAGAGGTTTATGATTGTAAATATGTCACCATTTCCCAGATTAAAATATGGACTTCATCCCCTAGGAATTTTTTTTTCAACATTTGAAAAGAGTAGAGTGATTCAAAAAATGTGGCCATAAGCATACATTCGGTAAAAAAAAGAAAGAAAAAAGAAAAAACTCCAAGTCATTTCTGAAGAAGACTGAAGAGAAGGAACATGCATTAGCAGACAATAAAATCTTTTATAAAGACCTAATAAATGAAAGCAGGAGCATCCTGGCATAGAAACAGACAGATTAATGACAGTTGAGAAATATATCGAGGCTTTATGACGTGACGAAGGTGGTTTCTCTAATTCATTCCATAAAAAATATCCAAGACTTCTGTGCGTCACCAAATATATGCAAAATTAAAGGGTACCTGGGGGGAACATTTGGAAAATACATTATGGACCAGAAAACATCATTAATTCATAAACGGCTGTTTTGAATCAAAAGTAATGTTCCCCCGTCTGAGAGCCAAAGGACGTGAGACAACTGGCCGGTAATCAAAAGAAAATGTTCAAGTCCAGTAAACATTAGACTCTTCAGAGTCCCTTGGACAGCAAGGAGATCAAACCAGTCCATTTTAAGGGAAATCAACCCTAAATACGCACTGGAAGGACTGATGCTGAAGCGGAAACTCTGATACTCTGGCCACCTGATGTGAAGAACTGACTCCTTGGGAAAGACTCCGATGCTGGGAAAGATTGAGGGCAAGAGGAGAAGGGGACGACAGAGGGTGCGATGGTTGGATGGCATCACCGACTCGATGGACATGAGTTTGAGCAAGCTCCGGGAGTTGGTGATGGACAGGGAGGCCTGGCGTGCTGCAGTCCATGGGGTCAGACACGACTGAGCGAGTGGACAACGACAGTGTTGGAGGGAAGTGGGTGACACGTTAGACCACTGCCCTTCCTCGCCGGGCCTGGCTGGCCCCCAGGCTGCATGCTTAGAAACGGCCGGGGTAGATCAAGACACTGTCAGATCCTCAATGCATCCACTGTAACATCTGTTCTGTAGGGTTTGGGGGGCTTTTTCCTCCCTTCAGCAGCCCATGTCTTACCAGAGGGGAGGAAATGCAATTAAAATAAGAAGGACTCACGGACGTATTTCTGAAGGCGGTTTTTGGAATTTCGGTGGTGACCTCGGATTGGACCATAATATAGAATTCATATGTGCCTGGCTTCCTGCCCGTAATTACCTATCAAAAGGTTCAGGCGTTTAAAAGAAGTTCTTTATGAAGGAGAAACGGCCTCATCGTAAGGGTCTGGCTGGCGGCTCCCTCACCAAGCCCCTCGGAGGCCCGCCCCACCCCGACACACACAGGAGAAAGCCCCGTTTTCACATTTCGAAGACGCACAATGGCATGTGGACTCCAGGCACGCTGAGAGTTGTAATCCTATCAAAAGACGTTAGTTTATTTTATTAATGTTCCTCATGGAATGTTCCTTTCTGCTCGTGCGTGCTAAGTCACTTCAGTCGTGTCCGACTCTCTGCGACCCCACGGGCTGTAGCCCACTAGGCTCCCCTGTCCATGGGGATTCTCCAAGCAAGAATACTGGAGTGGGTTGCCATTTCCTCCTCCAGGGGATCTTCCCAACCCAGGGTCTGAACCTGCATGTCCTGCATGGATGGGCATATGCTTTACCACCGACCCACCTGAAGAAGTGTTGTTGCTCAGTCGTGTCCGACTCTTTGCGACCCCATGGACTGTAGCCCACCAGGCTCCTCTGTCCATGGGATGCTCCAGGCAGGAATACTGGAGTAGCCTGCCATGCCCTCCTCCGTGGGATCTTCTCCACCCGGGAATCGAACCCGCGTCTCTTACGTCTTCTGAATGGCAGGCGGGTTCCTTATCGCTAGCGCCACCTGGGAAACCCTTCTGCTCGTGTTGTGATCAGTGCAAACAGGTCTCGCCCTGCAAAGCGCCGGAACTTGGCTTTTTGTGAGCCGAGGGACCGGGTTGCGTGTTGGCAGCTCCGCGGTCGTTATCAGCACGTCATTGACAAGCACGTCATCCCACCTCGGCTGTGAAAGTTCTACGGGGCGTAGACAGTCCCGTGATTTTTTTTTTGTTTTTTTTTTTGCCTCCTTCTGTTCTAAATTCTTCCAGGAAGCCTTTAATCACGCAGGGCCCTTTCCAAGAATGTCTGTATCTATTCTAATCACCCGGGGGTTGGGGGGTTGGAGGGGTGGGGAAGCTTATTGTTTTTGCATTGTATCTACCATTTCCTCCGTGTGGACGTGCGTATGTTCTCAAATTTCTGCTCGTGTTTCCGGAGACTCTGTGTTGTCTTGTCTGCTAACGAGTACCGCGGGTACCGCTCGCAGAATGACAGATCCAGTCTCGTGCGTCGCCGTGGAGAGCCCGAGACCTGGGGGCGGGGGGCTTGAAAAAACGAACGGGGTGCCGAAATCAGCCGTCACTAACGCTTTTCAAAGGCTCGCCGATCGTCTGGCAAATCAATATAATTCTAATGGATGTTTCTGTCTGCTCTACAAATAAGGCTGGGCCATGTGTTACAAATTTTTCCCCCCTCTCTTTTCCTCTGCATGTAATTTTTAAACTTTCTTTTTTTTTTTAGCCCTCTCGCCCCCGCCCCCACCCCCACCCCCCTTTCCTTGGCTTAGTTGCTGAGACGGAGCTAAATCAAACTAATTCTGGAGAAGTACAAATTCCGGGTTAATCGGAATCTGTGCTTGTTAAGATAAAGACCATGTGACATCTGGTCTTTATTTGCAGGGAGCAATTTGCAGAGAGAGGGGGCTGGCGGCTGTGGTCCTGCGGGGAACGTGCGATATGAATGCCGTCCGGTGTAGCCTGTGGCCCATGGATCCGAAGGATGGAGGCCTGAGAATCTCAGTTGCAAGATTGACTGATTTTGACCGGGGTGGGCAGGAGCCATCTCCAAGGCTCCGGGGCGGGGCGGAAAACTCCGGCTCTCACCTGCACAACCTCAGCTTGAAACCTTGCAGAAGGAGCAGCCGTCTCTAAACACGCCTCGCTTCTCAGCAGTTCAGAAGGACTTCTGCTCTCTCGCTTCTTTCACAGCCCGGCCGGATCCGACGCGTGACACCGGGTCTCGGGGACGTGCCTGCGGGTCCGCTGGTTAAGAATCCACCTACCCGTGCAGGCGACGTGGGTTCGATTCCTGGTCCGGGAAGATCCCACACGCTGCAGAAAGACCAAGCTCCTGAACCACAAGTACTGACCCTGTACTCCAGAGCCTGTCTCTGAAACAAGAGATGCCACCACAGTGACGAGGCTGGGCACCCGCAATGAAGAGTTCCCCCCTCACTGTGACCAGAGAAAGGCAGAATGCAGTGATGAAGACCCAGCACAGACAAAAATAAACAACTTTCTTTAATTTAAAAAATTATATATATATATATATAAAAAAAGAAACTAGGTCTTCAGAAGACAGGCAAATCGGAGAGCAAAGGATATTTTTCAGAATTAAAAGTCATAACCTGATGCCTCCTCCTGCCCTCTCCAAAAAAAAAAATTAGGTAGAAAAATCCCTTAAGCATCATTTAATATATATGTAAAAACACTACTGGGCTTCCCTGGTGACTTAGGTGGTAAAGAATCCTCCTGCAATGCGGGAGACCCCGGTTCGATCCCTGATTCAGGGAGATCCCCTGGAAGAAAGACACGGCAACCCACTCCAGTGTTCTTGCCTGGAGAATCCCGACAGTGGGGCCTGGTGGGCTACAGTCCACGGGCTCACAAGAGTCAGACATGACTGAGTGACAGACTCTGTTTTTCCAAACCATGTTTTTCAAGCTTCTCCCCGGGTTGAATGAACATGCCATCATCTCAGGAAACTCTATCACCCCTAAGAGCTACTTCTCCAGTGGATGCCAAGGACGAGCTCCTAAAGTTTAATTTTGGGATTTCCAGTTACATGTACCACGTGTCGTGATTTCCGGGGCCGAGTTCACACAATGGTGCTGGTTTAGTCTCCGAGTCCCGTCCGACTCTCCTCGACCCCATGGACTGCAGCCCACCAGGCTCCTCTGTCCGTGGGATTCTCCAGGCAAGGATATTGGAGTGGGTTGCCATTTCCTCCTCCAGGGAATCTTCCTGACCCAGGGATTGAACCAGGGTCTCCTGCATTGGTAGGTGGTTTCTTTACCATTTGAGCCACCAGGGGAGCCCTACCGGTCGGGTCCACTTGAGGAAATGTGGTGGATTTTGAGACCCAGCCTTCATGAGCTTCCATCTTCTCTGCGGCCAAGTCGATGCGTGGAGGACGCGTCTAAAAATGCCTCGGCTGTAATGACCCATGGAGGTAAATAACCAGGAGGGTCTCTTAAGTGACTCACTTTCCAGGTGCAAATTGAAATCTTTAAGAGTCTTGGTTGGTTCATTAGCAAAATAGGCAACGTTACTCTTGTCGTCCCGGAGACAACGTGATAGATGACCTAATGAGCAATTAATAGGTTCATAAGTTATCTGACGAGTCGATATTGAGGCTGGACTCTCTCCATTATTTAGCCATCAAGATATCTGATTAGGATCGACCCCTCAATGTCAGATGAGTTCCGATGGACCCTCACAGCGGCAGGACTAACGGGTACTCCCACACCAGGGCAGCGACAGGTGTGAACGTTCCCTCTTAAACACAGGGGGTCATCCAGGGTCACTGTTCCTTCTGGCCAGTAGATGTCCTGCTCTGGTGGTCAGTCAGGACAGGACCTAAGGCGAGGCAAGTGAGGCTTTGCCTCAGGAACGAAATGTACCAGGGGCTCCAAAAATTCACTCCACGCGGGTGTTTTAATGCCACGTTGTTGCTGTTCTGTCGCTAAGGCACGTCCAGCTCTCTTGTGACTCCGAGGACTGTAGCCCGTCCAGGCTCCCCTGTCCATGGGATTCTCCAGGCACGACTACTGGAGTGGGTTGCCATGCCCTTCTCCAGGGGATCTTCCTGACCCAGGGACTGAACCCACATCTCTTGTACTGCAGGTGGATTCTTTACCACTGAGCCACCCGGGAAACACTTTTAATGCAGTTGTTCTAAACAAACTGAATGTCAAAGGAAAATCTGTGATGAACGAATACCAACAATTTACGGAGAACCAACAAGGACCTGCTGGACAGCACAGGGAACGCTGCTCAATACTCTGTAACCACCTTATGGTCACCAGGGGGAAGGATGGGGAAGGGATAGTCAGGGAGTTTGGTGACATGGACACACTGCTGTGTTTAACATGGAGAACCAGCAAGGACCTGCTGGACAGCACAGGGAACTCTGCTCAATACTCTGTAACCACCTTATGGTCACCAGCGGGAAGGATGGGGGAAGGGATAGTTAGGGAGTCTGGGATGGACATGGACACACTGCTGTGTTTAACATGGAGAACCAGCAAGGACCTGCTGGACAGCACAGGGCACTCTGCTCAGTATCACGTGGCAGCCTGGATGGGAGGGGAGTTTGGGGCAGACTGGATACATGTGTATGTCTGGCTGAGTCCCGTTGCTGTCCACCTTAAACCATCACGACATTGTTAACCAGCTATCAGTTCAGTTCAGTTCAGTCGCTCAGTCGTGTCTGACTCTTTGCTACCCCATGAACACAGCACGCCAGGCCTCCGTGTCCATCACCAACTCCCAGAGTTCACTCAGACTCACGTCCATCGAGTCAGTGATGCCATGCAGCCATCTCATCCTCTGTCGTCCCCCTCTCCTCCTGCCCCCAATCCCTCCCAGAATCAGAGTCTTCCAATGAGTCAACTCTTCGCATGAGGTGGCCAAAGTACTGGAGTTACTCCAATATAAAATTCAAAGTTTAAAACATCATAATAATATATAGGGCCAAGATATTTGAAAAAAAAAACTTAACAAGTATTTCAGGAATGTGTGATGCAGGGACGAAGATGTCTGAACAATGACAACATGAATCTTGTCACTCTTGCCTGTTCAAGCACTGGCCACAGACATGTGCCCCCCCCAACTGAAGAACCACCATGTGCCCCAGCAATCCCACCGCTGGGTGTCTACCCTGACAAAACCATAATTCAAAAGGCCACGTGCACCCCTGTGTTCACTGTGGGCCTATTCACAATGGCCAAGACGTGGACGCAACCTAGGTGTCCATCAGCAGAGGGATGGAGAAAGAAGATGTGGTACAGATGCACAGTGGAATATTACTCAGCCATGAAAAAGGAAGGAACCTGGGTCATTTGTAGTGACGTGGATGCAGCTAGAGCCCGTCGTACAGAGTGCAGTAAGTCACAAAGAGGAAAAGAATGTATCATATATTCACACATATATTTGGAATCTTAAAAAAATGGTAGAGATGAACCTATTTGCAGGGCAGGAATAGAGATACAGACGTAGAGAGTGGGCATGTGGGCACAACAGGGGAAGGATGGGGGCAGTGAAGTGAGAGGGCAGCACTGGTAAGTGCACATGACCATGTGTGAAAGACAGCTGGTGGGAACCTGCTGTATAGCCCAGGGAGCTCAGCTCTGGGCTCTGTGATGACCCAGAGGGGTGGATGGGGGCGGGGCGTGGAAGGCAGTGTTAATTAACTTGAGTGTGATAGTCATTTAACAATGTGTGTATATATCAAAAATCAAAAAAACAAAACACTCTGCCTGGCGAGCAGGAGAAAGACCTGCAGCTTGGGAAGGGAATGAGACGGGCAGGGTGGGGGTGCAGGGGGCCAGAAAACGGCCGTAGACGCGGTTTCCGTAGGTTGAGTCCGGAGTGCTTTCGGCCGGGGCTCCGGGGCTGAGCAGGACGTGGAGATCCGTGCTGCCTCCCGGATGCAGCTGGTCGCATCCTGAGCCAGGCTGAGTCTCTGGGTGGGTGCGGTCCGGCCCATCTCGGAAGGGTCTGCGGTCGTGACGGCTTTGCGCATCCGGAGAGAGGAGACGCGGGAGGGGGCGACGTCCCAGGGCGGGCTGGATCCGAGGGCTTGGAAGGGACGGAGGCGCCCGGTGGGCTGGGCGGCGCGGCGGGCGGGCCTCGCCGGGGTTCATCTGGACCACGGGCAGACCCGTCGTTCCGCGAGGCCACACAGCGCGCCGGCTGGAAGAGCCATAAAACTCAGCAGCCCGCCCATCCGCGTCGCATATTTGGCATCGGGCTTTTATTAAGATGACTAAGCGCCAGAGGAGCTGGGGGCGGTGCGCATGGGAAGCCGTGTTGAAAAAAAAAAAAACAGGAACGCTCTGGGTCTTTTGAGTTAATGCTTTAATTATGCAACCCGGGGATTTATTTCCACGGCGCTCAGGGTAAGCTGGCCAGCGGTGGGTGGGGGTGGCGGGGTTTCTTCTTGGCCTTCTCGCACGCTGGGGTCTGCAATGACAATCAGCCAATTGATGACGGAGGTGGATCTGAAGGAGACGGATGGCAGAGGCTGTGGCGGAGGAGCGTAGAGATGTGGGAAATCCTGGGTTGGGGGGAAACCCCTGCGAGGTGAGCCGAGGACATGACTAAAGTGGACGACGGGCCGGACGTCGGGTCTGTGGAGCTATCTCCTCCTGGTGCCTGAGAACCCCAGAGAACCAAGGCAGTAGACAGAGGAGGTTGGAAGGATGGTGAATAAAGAACCCAGCCAGTTAGTGCCCCTGACACACAAACAGCCTGGTTTTTCCTGTCGAAGGCTCATTTACAGAGCACCGCAGGTTCCCCCCGTCATCAAAATGAAGGTGGACCCTCTCCCCGACGGGTCCTGTGCAGGCCAGGATTTCTGCGAAGGTGCAAACACCACTTGCTAACCGCATGAGAGGCTGCTTGACACGCGAACGACACCAGAGTTTACCCTTATGGAGCACAGGAGAGGCTGTATCTCTGTTTGTCTGGGGCATATTTTTCTAACCTTCTGGGCTTCCCTGGTGGCTCAGATGGTAAAGAATCCACCTGAAATGCAGGATACCTGGTTTCAATCCCTGAATGGGGAAGATCCCCTGGAGGAGGGCACGGCAACTCACTCTAGTACTCTTGCCTTGGAGAATCCTGTGGACAGAGGAGCCTGGCGGGCTACACTCCATGGGGTCACAGAGTCGGACACGACTGAACGACACCCAGGTCTCCATGGAATGTGAGGTATTGGTGCCTGTCTGATGCATGTTTTATGAGAAGGAATGCTGCTGCTGCTGCTGCTAAGTCGATTCAGTCGTGTCTGACTCTGTGCGACCCCAGAGACGGCAGCCCACCAGGCTCCCCCGTCCCTGGGATTGTCCCGGCAAGAACACTGCAGTGGGTTGCCATTTCCTTCTCCAATGCATGCAAGTGAAAAGTGAAAGTCAAGTCATTCAGTCATGTCCGATTCTTAGCGACCCCATGGACTGCAGCACACCAGGCTCCCCCATCCATGGGATTTTCCAGGCAAGAGTACTGGAGTGGGGTGCCATTGCCTTCTCCCATGAGAAGGAATATTTAATACTAAAAATCAGAGTGCCCTGCAGGAACCTCTGAGTCCTGGTTGGTTGGCTGGACTTAGAGGAATGTGGTCGTAAAAGACAGAGTTTTTCCTACACAGAAACCGTTCACTGTTATCACAGGCTTCTTACCCACAAAGACCCCGGAAACCAAAAGACAGGGCCAGACACTGGACGTCCGGCCAGCTTCCGCAAGCCTCACTTGCCCCAGCAACCTATCCACTGACCAATTCGCTGTTCAGTCGCTCAGTCCAACTCTGTGCCACCCCATGGGCTGCAGCACGCCAGGCCTCCCTGACCTTCACCATCTCCCAGGGCTTGCTCCAACTCGTGTCCATCAAGTAGGTGATGCCACCCAACCATCTCATCTTGGGCCCAAAACATGGCAGACATGGAAAGACCCCGAGAAATGATGAAGTCCCACCCTCAACATTTCACAGATGCAGGAGCTGAAGTAGAGAGGGATGGTTTGGCTTCCCCAGATCATACTGACAGTGGGGTGATTTTTTTTTCAGCCCCCATCCACAACCCCTGTCCTGTTTCAGGATACTGCACTTTCTAAATCCATCTTTCTAAATTCCTAGAATGTGAAACTGTTAATCACTCACTCGTGTCTGAGTCTTTGCGACTCCATGAACTCTAACCCACCAGGCTCCTCTGTCCATGGGATTCTCCAGGCAAGAAGACTGGAGTGGGTTGCTATGCCCTCCTCCAGGGGATCTTCCCGACCCAAGGTTGGAATCCCGGTCTCCTGCATTGCAGGCAGACTCTACTGTCTGAGCCGCCAGGGAAGCCCACAGGTGGTCTCAAGGGATGGAATGGCAGAACCCATGCTAATGACCTCATTTACTGTCATCCCCTCTGTAAAGACCTCTGTCTCCAAATATACTTGCATTCTGAGGTCCCGGCAGTTAGAGACTCACCATAGGAACTGGGGTGGGGGTGGGGGCAGACACCATTCAGTGGTGCTAGTTGTAGAGAGACCACCTGCCAGTGCAGGAGACATGAGACTCGAGTTCGATCTCTGGGTGGGGAAGATCTCCGGGAGGAGGGCATGGCTACCCACTCCAGTATTCTTGCCTGGAGCATGCCATGGACAGAGGAGCCTCGCAGGCTATGGTCCATGGGGTTGCAGAGTCGGACAAGACCGAGTGACTTAGCACGCACATTCAGCCCAGAAGAGGGGTAAGTTCTACGCCATGGCTTTCCTGGGGAGCTCAGAAGTGTAGCCGCAGAAAATGCCCATCAATCCAGGCTGATGGTGAGGAAGGTGGGTTGATGGTGCAGAACGTGTCCAGCTGACCACGCAAGGCTCCGTTCCTGCTGGGAAGAAAGAGATCCTGTGATTCCGTCCACGACGCCCAGATCGAGCCTGTTCTCTTCGGAGATGAAAATCAGACAAGAGCTGGCGGATCTCGGGGTACGGCTCCCCCAGGGTCTTGCTAGCTGACTAAATTAGCACGACGCTGTCATCAACGACTGCGCGGTCGTGGTGGGACGGGGGGCGGCTGGCGTGATCAAACGGAGCCTCCGCCGAGTTGACAGCGGAGGCGCGGGAGATGCCGGCGTGGCCTCCCCTGGTCCCCTCGCTTCGGCAGCAGGAGGGGCGGAGACGAGCCCCGGCTCCCCTGCGCGCCTCAGAGGTGGTTGCCAGGGCAACCAGGGGAGCTGCGCAGACACTCGGGAGGGGGCGGAGCCCTCGGAACGCACGTGGAGGCCCATGTTAATCAGGGGACCTCGGGGGTGGGGGGCCCGCCTGCCCGGAAGGATGCTCTCAGCACGGGACCCTGGGGACATCCGGTCGAAGCCGACAAGTACCCTCGTTGCAGTTGTGAAGCGGGTCCTCGCCTCCCCTTCGAGGGAACGGATTTCCGTCTGGACGCCCTCCAGTTTAAAGGACTGTCTGATCTTGCGCGGGAGGGGGAGGGGAGGGGGACACACAAGTGTTTCCCAGTTGCATGGTTCCAAGTGGGGCAACAGGAGTGTTGGTACCTGGGGGTTCCACAGAGTTGGCGCCTCCAAGCATCTTGTTGGGCTTCCCAGATGGCTCAGCTGGTAAAGAATCCGCCTGCAATGCAGGAGACCTGGGTTCGATCCCTGGGTTGGGAAGATCCCCTGGAGAAAGGAAAGGCTACCCACTCCAATATTCTTGGGCTTCCCTGGTGGCTCATCTAATAAAGAACCCAACTGCAATGTGGGAGATCCGAGTTCGATCTCTGGGTTGTGGAGATACCCTGGAGAATGGAAAGGCCACCCACTCCAGTATTCTTGAGTTTCTCTTGTGGCTCAGCTGGTAAAGAACACGACTGCAATGTGGGAGACCTGGGTTCGATAGGTGGGTTGGGAAGGTCCGCTGGAGAAGGGAAAGGCTACCCACTGCAGTATTCTTGCCTGGAGACTCCCATGGACAGAAGAGCCTGGGATCAGAAAGGGTCAGACACGACTGAAGCCACTTAGCATCTATGCAGACAACACAGCCTCTTGTAATCCATGATGCCCCGGGCTGATTCCGAGGAGGAGGAAGTGTCCCTGCAGAACACATGTCTTTTGCTCTCTTGGGTTTCCCCGGGAGTCCTTACCGCACGTGCACATGTGTTGGGAGCTTTCGAGTCATGGGTCCTTCCTGTCCCGGCAGGATGAAGGGGCGTGTGGACAGTTAGAACTGGAAGTGTTGTATGCTCGTCACCAGGATCCTTATTCAAGCAGTCGGGCAGAGAGGAGAGACGTCTCCCTTTCTCTACGTCCTGTTTGTGTCAGACCATCAACTGATTAGACAAGGCCCACCCTCGCCCCCACCCATCCCAGCGAGGACCATCGGCTTCACTCAGTCCACGGATTCAAACATTCGACTCATCTAGAAACACGCTGCAAACACGCCCAGAGTCACGTTTAAGCAGCTTTCCACACCTCTCAGCCGGGTCAGGTGGATGGCTAGCACTCACCATCACAGAGCCGCCACGAAACCAGATACCAAGAACTCCTCCGAAGTGGAAATACACAAAACAGGGAAACAGAAACACCTTAAAGAGAATATGGATGCAGACCCTGTTGGGTTTAGAAGGGCAAGCCCCCCCACACACACACAAATGTCACAGTGGCTTGCTTAGTAGAAGCTGTCTCTCCACTTCTGTTCTTATAGTAATAAAATTTTTTTTTAAAGATGCTATGGTGTGGGGAGTTCCCCAGCAGTCTGCTGGTTAGGACTTTGCCTTCCAATACAGAGGGTGCAGGTTCAATCCCAGGTCAGAGAGCTAAGACCCCACATGCCTCAGGGATGAAGAAACCAAAATGTAAAACAGGAGGAATATTGTAGCAAATTCAATCAGTTCAGTCGCTCAGTTGTGTCCAACTCTTTGCGACCCCTAGACTGCAGCACACCAGGCCTCCCTGTCCATCACCAACTCCCAGAATTCACCCAAACTCAAGTCCATTGAGTCGGTGATGCCATCCAGCCATCTCACCCTCTGTCGTCCCCTTCTCCTCCCGCCCTCAATCTTTCCCAGCATCAGGGTCTTTCCCAATGAGTCAGCTTTTCCCATCAGATGGCCAAAGTATTGGAGTTTCAGCTTCAACATCCGTCCTTCCAATGGATAGTCAGGACTGATTTCCTTTAGGATGGACTGGGTGGATCTCCTTGCAGTCCAGGGGACTCTCAAGAGTCTTCTCCAAGACCACAGTTCAGAAGCATCAATTCTTTGGTGCTCAGCCTTCTTTATAGTCCAACTCTCACATCTGTACATGACTACTGAAAAAAACCATAGCCTTGACTAGATGGACCTTTGTTGGCAAAGTAATGCCTCTGCTTTTTAACACGCTGTCCTTTAATAATGATCCACATCAAAAAAGAAAAAAGAAATCTTTAGAAAAAAAGAAAAAGATGCTACAGTCATTGGGTGCCTTAGGGTTCACGAGTTTTGCAGTTTAATGGACACACATCCAGGAACAGAAGGTTTGGGTCATCATTTCAGTGTTTGTCCAGTGTGAGTAGATACTGACAGCAAGTCTTCCAAGACGTGTGTTCAAACGTCCTTTCTCACCAACAAAAGGTCCCCCCTTCCTCTGCATTCTTCTCATCATTTGGCATCACCAGGCTTTTTAAAAATTTATTTATTTATTGCCCTTTTGGAATTAAGATGTATGCAAGAAAGCCTGCTGATCTTAACTGACCTGCTTAGTAAACTTCCTTGCCTCCTTTTTTTTTCTGAAGGCTTAGTGCCTCCTTTCGGAGAAGGCAATGGCACCCCACTCCAGTACTCTTGCCTGGAAAATCCCAGAGACGGAGGAGCCTGGTAAGCTGCAGCCCATGGGATCACTAGGAGTCGGACACGACTGAGCAACTTCACTTTCAGTTTTCACTTTCATCACTGGAGAAGGAAATGGCAACCCACTCCAGTGTTCTTGCCTGGAGAATCCCAGGGACGGGGGAGCCTGGTGGGCTGCCGTGTCTGGGGTCGCACAGAGTGGGACACAACTGAAGCGACTTAGCACAGCAGCAGCAGCAGCAGTGCCTGCTTTTAATTTCTACATTGGAGCATAGTTGCTTTACGATGTTGTGTTGGCTTCTGCTGTAAAACATCGTGAATCACCTGTTGTTCGGTCGCTCGGTCGTGTTTGACTGTTTGCAACCATGGATTGCAGCACGCCAGGCTTCCCTGTCCTTCCCTACCTC
Organism: Bos grunniens; assembly: GCF_055505025.1. Taxonomy (NCBI): domain Eukaryota; kingdom Metazoa; phylum Chordata; class Mammalia; order Artiodactyla; family Bovidae; genus Bos; species Bos grunniens. Next base: position 491,408 of record NC_141194.1, read on the forward strand.
CAGGAGTTTGCTCAAACTCATGTCCATAGAGTCGGTGACGCCATCCAACCCTCTCATCCTCTGTCGCCCCCTTCTCCTCCCGCCTTCAATCTTTCCCAGCATCAGTGTCTTTCCCAATGAGTCGGCTCTCTGCATCAGGTGGCCAAAGCATCAGCTAAATGTACACACACATCCCCTACCACCTTAGCCTCCCTCTCACCCCCCACCCACCCCTCTAGGGCATCAGAGACCACCAAGCTGAGCTCCCTGTGTTACCCAGCAGCTTGCCACTAGCTGTCTAGGTGACACGTGGCGGTGTGTATATATGACAAGGCTACTCTCTCCGTTTATCCCAGAGAACCGTGTCTCTCGATAGCTCTCTTTCTCGTTGAGTTGCTTTCCGAATCACTCTTACAATATTCCTCATGCTTCTCCACTCGGTTCCCACCAGGAAGAATTCAGAGACCAAGTTCCAGGGCGTAGACTAATGAGGAGGCAGGCTGGGTGGCCCCGGGCACCCGTGTCTGGTGAGAATGATGCCACTTTCCAGGACTTTTCATCATCCAAGCTGTGCTCAGAACCCACGTAGGGTTCTGCATGGAGGAGAGAGGAGGGTATGCTGGAAAGGGGGTTTTGGGTGCTTCAAAGTGTTGGGGTGCTGGTTACAAATGGGGTGCCTCTAATTACCTCTAATCTACAGGCAGAGCAACCAGGGCCGCTCCAAGGACTGGTAATCTATGGAGATGTAAGCTAATGACTTAATCACTTGCATTTGTAAATTGCATTATTGGAAAAGAAATTACTCTGGTGATCGAATTACAGATATTTATCTGCTAATAGGCCTGATTAACTGGTGATGCTAATCTGTCATTTTGAAAGCTAATATTAACAGCATCAATCTCACCGGAAAATAAACAGTTTATAGGAAATAAAACTCGGGTCCATTTAAAGAGTGGAGGGTTGGGAGGAGCTGCAGCCGGGGTGTTGTGGGGTGGCATCTCCCTGGGCCTGTTAACCCTTCTGTCGGTGTCGTTCATTCTGTCCTGTCTGACTCTCTGCGACCCCATGGACTGCAGCACGCCAGGCCTCCCTGTCCATCACCAGCTCCCAGAGTTTACCCAAACTCATGTCCATTGAGTCGGTGATGCCATCCAACCATCTCACCCTCTGTCATGGCCTTCTCCTCCTGCCTTCAATCCTTCCCAGCGTCAGGGTCTTTTCCAAATGAGTTATCTCTTCGCTGAACATCTGAGTAAATTTGCTGTACATCTAAAACTATCACAATATTGTAAATCGACTATACAACAGGTTTTCTTTTAAACCCTACAATGAAAGTCATTAAAAAAAAAAAACTCAGGTTGCTTGAAATATCGTGTTTTCCCTAAAGCTCTTGTCGAAGGAGGTTCCTGTTGTCCCGGCTTCTCTCTGAGCTTTCTGCGTCTCCGCTTGTCGTTCCTTCTCATCTCCTGACTTTCCAGGTGCACTCATCTCTTGGCAAAGGAAGGTCAAGTCCTTCTTAAAATCACTCACTCGTGGACGCCAACACTGTTGACCCCGTAAACTATCCGCGTGTGTCCAGCTCCGCGGAAACTACAGACTTTTTGCTGCCGTCTTGTAAGACTTTATGTATTCATTCCCTGGGAAACAAGACACGTTTTAAATCGAAGAGGCCGTAAATGGTTTTTTGATGAGGTCGGGGTATTGACGTCCTGTAGGCTCAACCAGGCTCAACATCCTTGTTATCAAAAAATATATGGAACACGTTATCATAGGAATGTGTCACCGGTGGGGAATGCTCAGAAAAGTACGAGGAAACCATGAGGAAGCATTGGAGGGCTTCCCTGGCGGCTCCGTGGTAAAGAACTCGCCCGCCAGTGCAGGGGACATGGGTTCAATTCCTGGTCCAGGAAGATTCCACATGTCGGGGAGCGACTTAGCCCGTGAGCCACAACTCCTGAGCTCGAGTGCTCCAGCCACTGAAGCCAGCACCTCCTAGAGTCTCTGCTCAACACACAAGAGAAACCGCTGCAACCAGAAACCCTCACACCTCAAGGAGGAGCCGCCCCCACTGACCGAAGCTAGAGAAGGCCCACGTGCAGGAACGAAGACCCAGCGTGCCCAAAATAAATGAATGATAATGTTAAAGGTCCGTCTAGTCAAAGCTATGGTTTTTCCAGTAGTCATGCATGGATGTGAGCATTGGACTAGAAAGCTGAGCGCCGAAGAATTGATGCTTTTGAAGTGTGGTGTTGGAGAAGACTCTTGAGAGTCCCTTGGACTGCAAGGAGATCCAACCAGTCCATCCTAAAGGAAATCAGTCCTGAATGTTCTTTGGAAGGACTGATGCTGAAGCTGAAGCTCTAATCCTTTGGCCACCTGATGCAAAGAACTACTCACTGGAAAAGACCCTGATGCTGGAAAAGATTGAAGGCAGGAGGAGAAGGGGACGACAGAGGATGAGATGGCTGGATGGCATCACCGACTCAATGGACATGAGTTTGAGTCAGGTCTGGGAGATGGTGATGGACAGGCAGGCCTGGCGTGCTGCAGTCCATGAGGTCACAGAGTCGGACACGACGGAGCAACTGAACAACACCCAACACTGTGTGATGCCAGCTAGAATGTTCTTCCTAGGGCTTTGAAGATGATCGTTTCCCTGCCATCCAAAGACATTCTGACATTTCAGGTCCAGACAAATTACTTTTCACCAATTTCCCCAGATATCTGGTAAAAAAAAAATCTGTTAACTGGTTTAGTTTAATAACCCTGACGTTCCATTCTATCTTGTAACTTCCTAAATGGGTCTCATGGCATCCCTGGAATTTCCTTAGAGGAAGTCGTTTCACTTTGATTAAGTTGTACGTTTACATCTCTCTCCTCTTTCTAAGTACCCAGTCCTCTGAAGCAAGTGTTTCATCCTTTTTCCACTACACGCCCATGCTACTGCTGCTGCTGCTGAGTCGCTTCAGTCGTGTCCGACTCTGTGCGACCCCATAGACAGCAGCCCACCAGGCTCCCTCATCCCTGGGATTCTCCAGGCAAGAACACTGGAGTGGGTTGCTATTTCCTTCTCCAATGCATGAGAGTGAAAAGTGAAAGTGAAGTCGCTTAGTCGTGTCCAGCTCTCAGTGACCCCATGGACTGCAGCTTACCAGGCTCCTCTGTCCATAGGATTTTCCAGGCAAGAGTACTGGAGTGGGATGCCATTGCCTTCTCCACACGCCCGTAGCAGTCACCAATATTTTTTGACCAATGAGTGAGTGCTAAGGTTTCATACTTGATTGAAAAAAAAAAAACCAACCTAAGTTAAAAATTCAGAGTGTGTGTTTAATGAGTCATTCGCACTCCTTCGGATTCGAATATAAAGGAAATAAAAAAGGAAAATGTGAAGGATTTAGGGTTCAAGGTATCCTTATATCTGAGTGTTCAGAAGCTCCTCTGGGGTCCTTTCCCTAATGCCAACAGGGGTTCTCCCGGCCCTGGGGATCACATTCCACGGGGACTGTGAATCCGGTGATGGGCATAAACCAGGAGCCATTGCAGAAAGAGAAGTTCCTTTTTCTGCAGGAAGCTGGCCCCTCCAGAGTTCACAAGGGACCATGTTTGCCCCACTCGGCTCAACCCTATCGTTGGAATTCTTTCTTTCAAGGCTGAACTATGACAGTGGCATCCGGTCCCATCTCTTCATGGCAAATAGATTGGGGGGGGGGGGGGGCAGGAAATGGAAGCAGTGACAGACTTTATTATCATGGGCTCCAAACTCACTGCAGATGGTGAGTGAAGCCATGAAATTAAAGGATGCTTCCTCTTTGGAAGAAAAGCTACGATCAACCTGTGTGTGCGTTAGTTGTTCAGTCGTGTCCAGCTCTTTGCGACCCCATGGACTGTAGCCTGCCAGGTTCCTCTGTCCATGGGATTCTCCAGACAAGAATACTGGAGTGGGTTGCCATTTCCTTCTCCTATGATCAACCTGGAGCATTTTAAAAAGCAGAGACATCACTTTGCCAACAAAGGTCCATGTAGTCAAACCTATGGTTTTTCCAGTAGTCACGAATGGATGTGAGATTTGTACCATAAAGAAGGCTGAGCACCGAAGAACTGATGCTTTCGAACTGTGGTGTTGGAGGAGACTCTTGCAATTCCCTTGGAGATCCAAGCAGTCCATCCTAAAGGAAATCAACCCTGGATATTCATTGGAAGGACTGATGCTGAAGCTGAAGCTCCAATACTTTGGCCACCTGATTCGAGGAGCCGATGCATTGTAAAAGACCCTGCTGCTGGGAAAGATTGAGGGCAGGAAGAGAAGAGGGTGACAGATGGAATATTCTTTCCAGTGAATACTCAGGGCTGGGTTAGAATCCATGTTAACTTGATTATATCTGTGAAGACTAACAAATAAGATCACAATTGCAGGTAGCAGGTATAGGGCAAAGGGCTTCTACATGCCTTTGGGGGCGGGGGCAGATGGTAGAGAATTCAGCTCACAAAACCCTGCCCAGTACTCCTTTCTGTAAACACAGACAGGTCCCAACCCTCGTTGTCCAGCATGGGAGCCACCCAGTCTCACCTGTGACAGGGGACAACTGAGGAATTGATGGTCTAATTTAATGAATTGCAATTAATTTCCATTGAACACACCCCGTCTGGCTACTGAGTCCTGGGAAAGCGGCTGGGGCGATGCAGGAATTGAGTGTTTACTTTAATTAATTGCACTTCATTTACATTTAAAAGCCGCATGTGGCCAGTGGCTACAGCTTCCTGTATTGAACGGCCCACCATTCTAGGGATTTTTTTAAACACTTGTGGGGGCCACAGAAGAAGCCGATAGGAAATGAATTCTTCCCAATCAGGACGCATTCATTGAGCGCTTACTGTGTGCAGCTATGACCACCCCTGTCCTCAAGGAGGTGACATTTTCAGCACGTAGACAGGTGAGAGAGAAACAGGGATCGTGTAGTTTGGGGGTGTAAGTGCCCCAGAGAAAAACAGCCAGGTGAGGGTGGTGGGGGGCAGAGTATTGGATGGGCATGGAGACAGGTCCTCAGGGTGCTCAGGGCAAGCCCTCACTGACGGCCTAAAGCACATCCAGGAGAGCGGAGCTGCCTCGTGGTCAGGGCTGCGCAGACCGAAGCCAGTTCCTCCATCTGCATGCTCCGAGGTTTCTCATTCTGCAAAAACTGGTGCAGCTGTGCTGAGTCACTTCAGTCGCATCCAACTCTCTACGACCCCGTGGACCATAGTCCGCCAGGCTCCTCTGTCCACGGTATTCTCCCAGGCAAGCACACTGGAGTGGGTTGCCATTTCCTCCTCCAGGGGATCTTCAAGACCCAGGAATCGAACCTGCATCTCTTACATGTCCTGCATTGGCAGGCAGGGTCTTTACCACTAGGGCCACCTGGGAAGCTCCCCCCAAAAATGAGGTTAACAGCGAAACTCCAGTGTGGAGTAGACAAGCTAATGAGGGCTTCCCTGGTGATTCTGTAGTAGAGAATGCACCTGCCCACACAGGAGACCTGGGTTCCATCCCTGGGTGGGGAAGACCCCAGGAGGAGGGCATGGCAACCTGCTCCAGTATTCTTGCCTGGAGAATCCCATGGACAGAGGAGCCTGTCGAGGCTACAGTCCACGGGCTCGCAGAGTCAGACACCACTGAGCGACTAAGCAACCGCAGCTGGATTACAACGTCGTGTTCTTTTGTGCCGTACAGCAAAATCGCTCGGTCATACACACATATAAATCTTTTTTTAAATGTATTTTTAATTGGAGGATAATTGCTTTACAAGTTGTGTTGGTCTCTGCTGTAGAATAACATGAATCAGGCATAAGTATACATAGATCTCCTGCGGCTTGAGCCTCCCTCCCAACCTCCACCCCGTCACACGCCTCTAGGTCCTCACAGCCCATTGAACTCCCAGGGTTATACAACTTTCCCGTTAGCTAGCTCCTTTACTAATGGTAACGTATGTTTCTATCCTCTCTGGATACGTTCTTTTTATATTTTTTTCCGTTACAGCATATCCTAGGAGAACCCGATGTCTCTGTGTGTGTGCACATTTCGTTTTATTATAACAAACCGACTTCAATACTTTTAAGATTTAAAAACTGAGTTCCACCTTTCCTTTCCAGTAAAAAGAAAAATTTCAAAATAAACAGGAACAAAATTGCAACAGGGAATGTCAAATGCAAGTAAGATCTTACAGGTTCTACTGATTCTTCAATCGAGTGGCAGGGCTCATCATTAGAGTTTAAGATGACACTTTTATTCTTTGAAAAGCTTTGTATTGGGGTATAACCAATTAACAATGTTGTGATGGTTTCAGGCGGACAGCAAAGGGGCTCAGCCATATATACACATGTCCATTCTCCCCCAAATTCCCCTCCCATCCAGGCTGCCATGTGACACTGAGCAGAGTTCCCTGTGCTGTCCAGCAGGTCCTTGTGGGTTCTCCATATTAAACACAGCAGTGTGTCCATGTCCATCCCAGACTCCCTGACTATCCCTTCCCCCATCCTTCCCCACGTGGGAACCCTAAGTTGATCCTCTAAGTCTGTGAGTCTCTTTAAGATGACCCTTTAAAACTCTCTCCTAATGATGACTTGAACCGGATTCATTTTAGTTAACGACACGGAATGCTCTTTAGCGTGATTTGAAAAATAACACCATCTTGGAAACTGCCCTTGCAGCCGCGGTGGACGGTTTCCAGTCCCCGTCCTGTCTGGCACGGGGGACAGGGGAGGAAATTGAAACAGAAGCTTCGAGTCTTAGTACATGGTCACCGGGATGCTGGGCTTTCCCAGATACAACTGGGGGTAAAAAACCCACCTGTCAATGCAGGAAACATACGAGAGGCTGCTTCAATCTCTGGATGGGGAGGGTCCCCTGGAGGAGGGCACGGCAACCCACTCCAGTATCCTCAGCTGGAGAATCCCAGGGACAGAGGAGCCTGGCGGGGCTGCAGTCCACGGGGTCGCAGAGAGCCGGACACGCCTGAGCGACTGAGCACAGCACCCATCGGGAGGCAGGGCTCCAGGCGCCCCTCCTTCATCCGCCCATGTCAGCGTCAGCATCTGCGATTAACTGGGTAAAGAGACTCGACGCGTGCCTGTGATTTGTTCCCGTTGAATCGACGCCTCCGTCAGCCCTGCGAGGGGCCCGCCGTGTGTGCAGACATCACACTGCCTCTCAAGGAGCATAGCCGAGATGCGTGAGAGTCTCGGGGCTGTCAGATCCACGGGCTGGTGATCCTGTTGGCTTCAGACGGCACAGGAGGCGCGTCACCGCTCACTGGAAAGCGCTGTCAGAGAAGACGGTCTCCACAGCCCCTTTTAATTTTTTTTTTTCCTCTTGAAAGGAAAGGTGAGCTGATAATCACCCTTCAGTATTGGGACCAGATCCCACGGTGGGGCGTGAAGAAGTTATCAGCCGGGGAGATGCTTCTGTGGCCATGCAAAAGATGCATGTGGACACTGCGGGGTTTCAGGAGGCTGCAGAATCAGGGGCACGCAGCTTAAAGTGTTCCAAGTACTCAGATTGCTTTTGTTAGAGTGAAGCTAAGTGTGTACACACAAGTACATCCAGTCCTGGGATAAACCACAGGGGAAAAGAATATCAAAAAGAATGTATCGAGTAACACTGAAACGGGAACATTATCACGTGCGCAAGAGATAGCTGACGGGAAGCTGTTATGTAACACAGACAGTTCAGTGCCAGGCTCTGCGAGGTCCCAGAGGCGGCGGGCGGGGAAGGAGGGAGGTTCAAGATGGAGGAGATCTGTGTACACTTGTGGCTGATTCACGTTGCCGTACAGCAGAAACCAACGCGACTTGTAACGCTATTATCCTTCCATTAAAAATACATTTTATAAAAGAATTATATATGTGTGTAACCGAGTCACTTTGCCGTGCGGTGCAAATGAGCATAACACTGTAAACCGTCGTCGTTCAGTCGCTCAGTCGTGTCCAACTCTGTGGGCCCGTGGACTGCAGCCCACCAGGCTCCTCTGTGCATGGGATTCTCCGGGCGAGAATCCTGGAGCCGGCTGCCAAGCCCTCCTCCAGGGGATCTTTCTGATGAGGGGAGAGGACGGAGGAATGGAGAGAACCTCCCCCAGCCCCCTTCACAGCCCTCCAAGAATTCATTTCCTGCTTTGACCCCCTACGCTAACCCCCGCCCATAGTAGAAAACATCGTTGGTGAGACATTTGGCCGCCAGATCCAATTCCATCAGCCTTCAAGACACACCTCCTGGGTTGCTGTGGTTCTATCTGTGATATCAAAGGAGGCGTCCTCTAGATTTATCGCCGTGTCCTACAGTAAATCACTATCCGACACTAATCCCCCTCGGGGCCGACGGCGGCCCGACACACGTGTGGGGGCTCCAGCTGATCGCGCAGCGGCAACCCCGCCTTCCAGGCTTCCTGCCTGAGGACAGTGACCTTCAGAATGTCATCATGGTGCCCGCCCTGGTGGCCCCAAGCAGGGGGCAGTAGGTCGAGTGATTTCCCCAAAGACAGACATCCACATCCTCACCCCTGCTGCCTGTAAATAGAACCGTACTGGAAACAGGGTCTCTGCAGAGGTGATGGAGTGAAGGGTCTGAGAGGAGGTCCTCCTGGACACGGGTGGCCCTACACCATGACTGGTCCTTATAAGACACAGAAGAGACACGGACACAGCAGAGAAGCCACATGGAGACGGAGGCGGAGACGGGAGGGAGGTGGCCACCAGCCCAGGGACGGATGCCCGGAGCCCCCAGAAGCTGGAAGAGGCGGGAGGGACCCTCCCCTGGAGACTCTGCAGGGAGCTCAGCCCTGGGACCCCTGGACCTCACACATCTGGTCTCCAAGTCCGGGGGGACACGGATGAATGTTTGCTGTTTTGAGCCTCCCATTTTGGGGTGAGGTATCTTGACAGTCCCAAGGCCTGCAAAGATATGCAACAGCCCAGGGGCTTAGGTCGAAACAGCAGCAGGCAAAGACCGAGGAAGGCTCGGAATGAGAAGCGTGGAAAGCAGGTTGCACAGAATGATGCTTGTGACCATAACACAGCAACGTGGCTGTCCAGGACGCGCCCGCCCACCCAGAGTTAATGTTCAGGTTCTGCACTCAGGACACAGCTACGTGGCGCTGAAGAATGGGTGGGGAACCAGCCTGCAGCAAGAGTGCTCTGTCCACGGATCCTTGAGTGGCTTCCCTGTCTTGGCTAGCAGCTCTCCTGGGGGCCAGATGGTAAAGAATCTGCCTGCAATGTTGGAGACCCACGTTCAATCCTTGGGTCAGGAAGATGCGCCAGAGGAGAGCACGGCAACTCACTCCAGTATTCTAGCCTGGAGAATCCCATGGACAGAGGAGCCTGAGGGGCTGCAGTCCACAGGGTCACAGTCAGACAGACTGAGCGACAAACACTCCCTCTCAAGGATGCTCTGCCTGCATCTCCTCTCTTTCCCCACTTACTGAGCGAGGGCGAGCATGGGTCTCCCTCTCAAGGATGCTCTGCCTGCATCTCCTCTCTTTCCCCACTCACTGAGCGAGGGCGAGCACGTGTCTCCCTCTCGCAGTTCACCTGGGACAGTGAGTGGACGCTGGCCACCAGACTGGTTAATACAGAGGGCTGGTCTGCATCATTTTTATTTAGATTTCACACATAAGGGATGTCATACCATATTTCTCCTTCTCTGACTCACTTCACTTCATGTGACTATCTAAGGTCCAGCCATGCGAGGCAAATGGCGTCCGTTCAGTCTTTTTATGGCTGAATAGTATTCCATTGTGTTTATGCACCACCCCCTCTTTGGCCATTCATCTGTCAGTCGATAGACTGGGCCTCGTTCCCTTCCGTGTATCGGCTGCTGTAAACAGCACTGCACTGAGCACTGGGATGCCTGGAATAGAAAGTTCAAAACAGATTAGAGACTTAGAGAAAGAACTTAAGGTTGCTGAGGAGAAGGATGGGGGAAGGGACAGTTAGGGAGTGTGGGATGGACATGGACACACTGCTGTATTTAACACTGAGAACCAGCAAGGACCTGCTGGACAGCACAGGAACTCTGCTCAGTGTCACGTGGCAGCCTGGATGGGAGGGGAGTTGGCGGGGGGAATGGATGCACACATACGCAAGGCGGGTTCCCTTTGCTGTTCACCTGAAATCATCATAACATTGTTAACTGGCTATGCCCCGAAACAGAATGAAAAGTTCGGAAAGAAAAAGATAGGGATAGAGGCTTTCTCTTCCACTGTAAAAGGATGGTAGTTGGCCCGACAAGAGCGGCTCTGGTGATTTCAGCACCCCTGCCATCCTCAGAGTCCACATCTGTCTCCGCCCGGTGAGTCACAGGCCAGAGATGGCATTCCCACAGACACGGGCATCGTGGTTGTCTTTCTTCATCAAAGAAGACCCATCAGTGAGGTCCTGGGCGGTGGAGGAGGCTTGGCCAGCACAACAGACAGGAAAAATCACAGCCGCTTCTGCTGGGGCGGATGGAAGCGAGCCTGTGTCCACAGCACCTCGAATTACCCCAGAGAACAAAGAGCCCTGTGGTTTCCTGTGCTGTCTGCCCCGCCGCCGCGGGCCTCCGAGGAGCCCACGGAGGAGTTCACTAAAGGAACGCCTCGGGAGGAGGGCGGCGCCCGCGTTCTTTCTTGCGGTCCATGCAGAGCCCTGCTCATGCCTCCACCACCCTGAGCTACTTGAAGCCGCACAGAGAGAGGCATTTCCACCACGGACGAGCTCACACCATGTGAGCCGTAAAATATCTTACAAGGAGTGCAGCGTGGGGAGGTTGATTGTAAAGTAAACCTCCCGTAGAGGACTCCTGGGAGCATCTGTTGGATGGGGTGTAGAGTGGAGTGGGCGGTGGCAACAGAAATCCAAATGCCTGAGTGTCTGTCACAGGAAAAGAGCTGCAGGGAAAACAGTGTCACACACGCACTGACGATGTGTGGACACGGGTCACCTCTTGGACTGGCCGCTGCCCCGGAGCAGACATGATGGAGACGCGGCACAGTGAAGCGAACACTGGAGGGTGATTGGTGGTTGAGCCACTGAGTCATGCCCGACTCTCAGGACCCCGTGGACTGTAGCCCTCCAAGGTCCTCTGTCCATCAGAGGAGCATACAGAGTGAGAGGTGACCCATAACACACAATCCCAAGAGACGGGGAGCTCCAGGGCTGGTGGACGCTTGCTCCTTGGAAGAAAAGCTGCAAACTAACCTAGACAGAACATTAGAAAGCAGAGACATCGCTTTACCAACAAAGGTCTGTCTCGTCAAAGCTGTTGTTTCTCCAGTAGTAATGTATGGATGTGAGAGTTGGACCGTAAACAAAGTTGAGTGCCAAAGAACTGATGCTTTTGAGCTGTGGTGTTGGAGAAGACTCTTGAGAGTCCCCTGGACTGCAAGGAGATCCAACCAGTCCATCCTAAAGGAGATCAGCCCTGAATATTCATTGGAAGGTCTGATGCTGAAGCTGAAACTCCAGTCCTGTGGCCACCTGATGCGAAGAGCTGACCCACTGGAAAAGACCCTGATGCTGGGAAAGATTGAGGGCAGGAGGAGAAGGGGACGACAGAGAATGAGATGGTTGGATGGCATCATTGACTCAGTGGATATGAGTTTGCAGAAACTCCTAGATAGTGACGGGCAGAGAAAGCTGGCGTGCTGCCGTCCACAGAGCTACAGAGAGTCAGAGACGACTGAGTGACCAAACAACACCTACAAGGCCTGGTGGAATTAAGACTCTGAGTGCTGTGCTAGCGTTTGCTCTGAGTCTTCAGGGTCTTGCGAATAAATTGTTGGATGGCTTTGAAGACCAAGGTGGATTTTATATTTGAGTTGTCCATGAGCTGAAACTTGGAGATGACTGTGCTAAAAAAAAAACTTTCTGCCGTAAGACAACCTCTCTCTGTCTCTCCTGCCCTGTACTCGGTAGGCCGTGATCTAAAATATTTCCAAACCGCTGCCTTACTCCGGGGCTTGTCTCTGATGTTGCCAAGGTCCTCCCTGCCTATCCACAAGGACGGGGCAGCTGGCTTTTCAGCCAGGAGCCTCCCTCCTTAAGCATTTCCTGATGCTGGGCTTTCTTCCAGAGGCTTGCCTCTCTGGTCATCTCAGATGTGCTTGCTGACGTCACCGGATGCTGGGAGGTGTGGACTTTGGTCCTACCCACAAAGTGTCTCCAGCACGGGTACGTATCGCACCAGCAGCGGGGTCCCTGTCACCCTCTCGTCCCCCACGCCCTGGGAGGACTTTCAGCGTGTGGCCTCATCCGACCCCGAAGATCTTGTGATGTTCTAAGTGTTAGACGCTCAGTCGTGTCAGACTCTTTTTGCGACTCACATGGACGGTAGCCTGCCAGGCTCCTCTGTCCATAGGACTCTCCAGGCAAGAATGCTGGAGTGGGTTGCCATGCCCTCCTCCAGGGGATCTTTCTTCCAAGGACCCTGGGTCTCCTGTATTGCAGGCAGATTCTTTATCATCTGATCCCCCAGGAAGCCCAAAGCTGCCCCCTAATTTCTCAATTCCTGTCCATCCTCTGTTGGAGGCATCAGTCACTCACTGGGTCCTTGCCTTCAGAGGTTTTTCTAATTATTTTGTTTTGTTTGTTTTCCCTAATATTTTTTCCCGCTGATCCAATAACTGCTTTATTAATATTTTTTCCCGCTGATCCAATAACTACACTAGAACGGTTTTCAAAAGAGCAGACCCGTGCCAATCAGCTGGACCCTGGTACGCGAGTGTGCAGGAAATTTACCTGGGGAGCAAAAAAGTTGTTTCCAAAGAGTTTCTTATCCTTTTCCTTTAATTTCAACTTCCAGTGGGGCTTCCCAGGTGGCTCAGTTGGTAAAGAACCCGCCTGCCAATGCAGGAGACCCAGGTTCAATCCCTGGGTGGGGAAGATGCCCTGGAGGAGGGAATGGCAACCCACTCTAGCAGTCTTCCCTGGAGAATCCCATGGACAGAGGAGCCTGGTGGGCTGCAGTCCACGGGGTCACAAGAGTCAGGCATGACTGAGCACGCATGCACACAGCCAACTTCCAATACACACAGCCCCAGCCGAGTTTTCAAATTCTCATAATTAATTCAGCCCCAGTCCAACTGAATTGGCTTTGTTTGCCACTGGCTTCTGGTTTTGTCAGACGAGTTTCAGAACCTTTTAAGGTCCTCCATGGTTTTCTGTTTGTTTCTTTTTACACTGGTTCCTTTTCCACCAGGTTCTGTTTCCATCAGCCCGAAATACTCTTCCCATGAAAGAAATGGAAACCAAGACAATAAGGATGAAATGGGCTGAGGGCAGTGTTCAGAACGGAGACAGGAGGGCAGGCTCCGTCTTTCAAAGTTGTCGGTTCTCCTACAGGAGCCAAACTGATCTACGGTTCCAGGCAGCTTGGCCAAGCCAGGCAGATCCTCTATCAGCTGGGCTTCCCTTGCTGGCTCAGACAGTAAAGAATCTGCTTGCTAACGCAGGAGACCCAGGTTCAATCCCTGCGTGGGGAAGACGCCCTGGAGGAGGGCGTGGCCACCCACTCAAGTATCCTTGCCTGGAGAATGCCATGGACAGAGGGGCCTGGCGGGCCTACACTCCATGGGGCGGCGAAGAGTCAGACACGACTGAGCGGCTAACACACACACACACACACACACACACACACACTTTTCCACCAGCGTGTGTCTCCATCAGCCCCAAAGACTCTTCCCGTGGAAGAAATGGAAACCAGGACACTAAGGATGAGGCGAGCTGAGCGCAGAGTTCCGAGGCAGGAGAGCGGGCTCGTCCTCTGCCCGCTGAGAGATCTACCCCCAGAGCCAAGACGCTGAGGGTTTTGGGCAGCCAAGCCAGCCAAGGCTCCCCGCAGGGGGCGGAGCGGGGGCTGTCTTGGGAGCCGTCCCGAGGCTGGATGTGGGAGGCCTAGCAGGAGGGAGGCTGCAGTCTCTTGTTTCAATGTTTCACGTGGCGATCGCAATGACGGACCCCACGACCGCTTGGCCCTGCACAAAGATATCACACCTCTGCTGGAACCCAGACCTGGTGGCCCTGCTGTGGACGCGGCCCCAGCTTCCAAGGCATTGCTGTGGCTGGGGCCTTGAGATCTTGCTTCGTCAGCTTTCTTCTCCCCGAGTTGAAAAGTAAACATCGGTGGGAGCAGCAGGAAGCCCGTGGGGGAGGGCAGCGACCCCCACCTCCCAGGGACCGCTCGGGGGGCTGCGGTCTCTTCGGACAGCACCTAAAGACAGAATGCGAGCTGGAGGTGGGCAAGACCGGCGCGGATGAGAGCCCCTTTCCAAGGGAGAGTTGAAACTCGAAACCCTGCCGGTAGGCTTCCGTGAAGAGCTCTGATGTTGGCACCCTCTAACGCGGCACTGCCCTGGCAGGCTTGAGAGTGTGAAACATCTCGTAAAAACACGCTGGAAACCAGAGACCGGAGCGGACAGTTGTATGCACAAGATTTCCTGCACTTCATGGTCTCTCTTCCAGGGCACTTGGACTGCAAGCAACTGCTTAAAGGAAATCAACCCTGAATGTTCATGGGAGGGACCGATGCTGAAGCTGAAACTCCAATACTTTGACCACCTGGTGTAAAGACCCAATTCATAGGAAAAGACCCTGATTCTGGGACAGACTGAAGGCGGGAAGAGAAGGGGATGACAGAGGATGAGATGGTTGGATGGCATCACTGATGCAATGGACATGACTTTGAGTCAACTCCAGGAGCTGGTGATGGACAGGGAGGCCCGGCATGCTGCAGTCCGTGGGGTCGCAGAGACTCAGACGCGACTGAGAGGCGGAACGACGACAGGAAGTTAAAGCCTGTCCCCAACCCCCAGTGCGGGGTTACTGGAACTGCTCACAGGCCCTCATTTAGACAAAGGGTCTTGTTCCTGGGGGGGCTGGGAGAACCTGCCTTTTCCATTTGCTAGGAGCATCTCTTCTCTGTGCGTGTGTCTGAAGTGGCGATTTTAATGCTGTTGTTTCCATATTTTGCAGCATCCTAATTCTTTTTATGCCTGCTCAAACGATCAGTGACAAACTAAGGCAGGCGGGCATCTCCTACCACGGAAGGCAATTTGTGAATTTTTTTTTTTCTTCTTCTTCCTTTACAAGCACGAGCAAAGCTGTGTCATTAAGGACTGCACGCGTGCAGGACCGTCATGTCTTCACCCTAATTGAAATGTTGATAATCACACAGTGCCTGTATCTCTTCTCACGCATTTTTCTTTCCCCTTTAAAATTCTGTTTTGTCTCCTCTTGATGTAGCCTTTTAATTCTCCACTTTTCCGTGTCTTTATGTCTCAGGGATGCTGTTTGCAAACAGCATTGGGCTGGTTTATCATTTTAGTTTTAATACAGTCTCAAATGGAGATTTTAGTCTGTTTAAAGAGATATGTTTACAGTCAGTTTAAGGAATTGATTCCTTGGAAAAGACCCTGATGCTGGCAACGATTGAAGGCAGGAGGAGAAGGGGACGACAGAGGATGAGATGGTTGGATGGCATCACCGACTCGATGGACATGAGTTTGAGTGAACTCCGGGAGTTGGTAACGGACAGGGAGGCCTGGCGTGCTGCAGTCCACAGGGTCGCAAAGAGTCGGACGTGACTGAGCGACTAAACTGAATGAAGGTGATATGTCTTGATTTTTTTTCTGCAGTTGTATTCTGTATTGCACAGTGTTCCTGCTTTTTAAATTTTTTTTCTCGTGTCTTGCCATCTTCTGCTTTAGTTGAGTCTGCATCCTCTCTTGAACAGTTTGGAAGTAATTCCTCCTCTTCCTCCACTCTCAGCGTCTGCTTTAAAAATTCTAACATTTGTATTTAAGGTAACAGGTTATACACTTAATCCTTCTCCTCATCAGCCTGGTGAACATCCCCACTATGAACACCAGTCTTCTCTCTCCAAGTTTGTGCTTGTGGGTTGAAGTGTAGTAGGAAATCAGGTGGATGGTGAGAGAATTTGGGAGTTTTCACAGAAAATGAGTTTTGAACACTAAAATATCTCAGCAGGTCATCTGAAATTTCCCCTCAGCACATCAAGATACAGTCATTTGGAGTCTGTCTCATGAAATTCATTTTCTTCTGCAGGAATAAAAAAACTTTGTAATCCAGCAAAAGTCTCTTGCTCCTTGGAAGGAAAGCTGTGACCAACCTAGACAGCATATTAAAAAGCAGAGACATCACTTTGCTGACAAAGGTCCATGTAGTCAAAGGTATGGTTCGTGTAGTAGTCATGTATGGATGTGAGAGTTGGACCGTAAGGAAAGCTGAGCACCGAAGAATTGATGCTTTCAAAACGTGGTGTTGGAGAAGACTCTTGAGAGTCCCTTGGACTGCAAGGAGATCCAACCTGTCCATCCTAAAGGAAATCAAACTTGAATATGCATTGGAAGGACTGATGCTGAAGCTGGAGCTCCAATACTTTGGATGTGAAGAGCTAACTCATTAGAAAAGACTCTGATGCTGGGAAAGATTGAAGGCAGGAGGAGAAGGGCATGATAGAGGATGAGATGGTTGGATGGCATCACCGACTCGATGGAGATGAGCAAACTCCGGGAGATAGTTGAGGACACAGAAACCTGGCGTGCTGCAGTCCATGGGGTCGCACAGAGTTGGACACGACTGAGCGACTGAACAACAACAATCCAGCCATCAAGTTTCTTAGTATTTCCACAAAGGAGTTGAAAACTTTGTTGATACAAAACCCTGCACATGGATGTTTAAAGCAGCTCTGTTCCTAATTGCCAAGACTCAGAAGCAACCAAGATGCCCTTGAGTAGGTGAGGCATAAGCTGTGGTCCATCCAGTCAATGGAATATTATTCAGCACTAAAAAAGAAATGATCTGTCAAGCCATGAGAAGACATGGAGGAACTTTAAATACATTTAATGAAGGTAAAAGAAACCAGTCTGAAACGGCCACAGATGGTGTGAATCCAACTCTGTGATGTTCTGGGAAACGCAAAACTATGGAGACAGAAGAATTCTCGGTGGTTGTCAGCGGGGACAGGGAGGGATGAACCAGCGGAGCAAAGAGGATTTTAGGACAAAGAACATACTCCATATGATGCTATAATGACCGATGCATGGATGTGTGCTTAGTCACTAAGTCATGTCTGACACTGCAACCCCATGGCCTATACAGCCCACCAGGCTCCTCCATCCATGGGCTTGTCCCAGCAAGAATACTGGAGGTGCTGCACAGCAAAGTGAATCTGAGACTTGGGAGAGTCTCTAACACAAACAACAGAGGCACAGGGAGAAAACTCCTTGGTGCCATGCCCACCCTTCTTGTTTGGAATTGTATCTTGAGGGCATGATGTGTGGTGCTTTGGCAGCCACTTTGTGCAGTGAGGTTAGACATTTTCTTCCCACCCCCCGCCCCCAACATTCTGGATAGCATTACCTGTGCTCACTCTTCAGGGTTTTTTTATGTGTGTGTATAACTTGACTATCCCCTGCCTGCATCACTGCCATGGATGGTTTGTGGGGCTCTGACAGCAGGCAGAAGAATCACAGCTTGGGTGTCTCTGATTCTTTGCAGCCATTTGAGCTGCTGCTGTGACATGGATCCATGTCCCCGTGGAGACACTTTTCTCGTCAGAGTGCAGCAGACGTGGCAGACGGTAGGGGGTCGGGGGGGTCTGACTTGGTTCATGGGCATTTCTCATAGTCGTCCCACCTGGCTCCGTGCATTTCTAGCCAGAAGGGCAACTTGTGTATCTCGAGTGATTCAGGCAGAAGATCATACATGCCCTCACGGGATGCCTTTTCCAAGACTTAAACCGCCAAACACGTCTCCTAAAGAAAGCACCCCCGAGGCATTTGTTCCTCCCCGCCCAAGCCCCAATGAGGTGCTGTGAGAATCCTCAGTGACTTCTCTTCCGCCAGAGAAGAGACGCCCCGTCTTGGGTTTTATTAAGGGGCCCATAAATTACCTTTTCCTAGGCAGCCGCGATGCCGAAACCACACGTGCCTGGTTCCCAGTGCCTGTCTTGCTCTCCACTTTCTGGGGGCACGGAGTCCTTTTTCAATCACTCAGCTGTCAGCTACCCACGTAAGCAGCACCTCAGACATCCTTTCAAGTCCTGGAGCAGCTGCGGATAAGAGCGCGCGGCGTCCGCTGGCCCGGGCGTTCGATCCCTGCCACGTTCTGCGCCCCCTGGCCCACCCCCTCCAGCCCCTTCCTCCTATTCCCAGGACATGTGTTTACAATCACAGAAAACTCTAGATGGGTTCCAGCCGCCCGCCCGCTCCTCCAAGCTGGAGCCGCTGTTCTCAGCGTTCTCCGATGTCGTTTACACCGGAACTGTGACTGCATTTTTTTTCCTCTAGAATGCTTGGCTGGGTGATGATCTTTGTTTTTTTTTTTTTTTTGCCTTCCCCACTCTTCTTTCCTTGGACACGATGCCCTTTGTTCCATCATGCATGTTGGAAGTGCAACCTGTTTGCAAGAATTCCATTGTATAAAAGAGTCAGAGATAATAAAAGATGAAGGTTCCTTTCTGAATGAAAAAAGAAAAAAGTGAAAGGAGAGTGTGCAAAGATTTAGCTTTGCCATTACGTTTTCTCTCTCTCTCTTTTTTTTAACTAGGAGACATTTAATAACACATATGTGTGCTAAGTCACTTCAGTCATGTCCAACTCTGCGACCCCGTGGACTGTAGCCCGCCAGGCTCCTCTGTCCATGGGATTCTCCAGGCAAGAGTCCTGGAGTGGGTTGCCATGCCCTCCTCCAGGGGATTTTCCTGACCCGGGGATTGAACAGGGGTCTCCTGAATTGGCAGGTGGGTTCATTACCCTTGAGCCACGGGGGAAGCCCCCTCTACCCTTAGGAATCTGTAATCAATGAGTTTGGGATCAATCACAGTCAAGTATCAATTGCCGCATCATTGTAGGTGGTTAATTGGTCCTGAGACGGCTGTGTCGCTGTTTGCTCAGGGTTTCTTCTCTGCACCAAATCAAACAGCTGATCTCAAAGTGGTTCGATTTGATTACACTGCTTTCCACGGTTTGGCGTTGACCCTGTTCTCCTAGGATAACCTGTCAAATGAGTGTCGTGAATCACATTTTATATCACAGTCCCCAGACCCTACCAACCGCACCCAAAGTACACACACAAGAGCAAGTACACACACATACATCCTCTTTGGGGTTTCCTATGAGAAAAAAAAAATAAGAATCATACTGTGTTTATCAAAAAAACAAAAAAGAGTTCTCCCAGGGAAGAGGAGATTTTGAGGCTCTGATTATTGTCAGTTAGACAGGAGGAGAAATCATTGCAGAAATGCCATGGGGGAAGCAAACGGAGCAGGTGTATCTGAGACACCGATTTATTAGTTTGGGAAGATGCCAGCAGACGGGTGGAAAGATCCTTAACAACGTCGTACGATCTGGGTTATGCCGCGGCGTGAGTTAGGAGAGTCGCCTAAAACTGGGGCCTCGGAACAGGACCTTGCTAGGAAACAGGGTCTTTGAAGATGTGACAAAGTGAAGGGTCTGAGATGAGGTCCTCCTGCGTAAGGGTGGCCCTAAACCCAATAGTGAGGGAAGGAGGGTTAGTTGCTCAGTCATGTGCAACTCTCTGTGACCCCATGGACTGCAGCCCGCCAGGCTCCTCTGTCCATGGGATTCTCCAGGCGAGAATACTGGAGGGCTGCCATGCCCTCCTCCAGGGGATCTTCCCCACTCAGGGATCAAACCCACATCTCCTGCACTGGCAGTCGGTTTCTTTACCACTGAGCCACCAGAGACGCCCGATAGTTAGGGAAACACTCTCACCGAAACCACCCACTCTGGCCGGGCACCATAATAATCATCCGCATGTGTTACCTTACAACAAGCGGTCCTGGTAAGGACGGAACGAATATGGTAAAGAATCTGCCTGCAACGGGGGAGACCTGGCTTCGATCCCTGGGTTGAGGAGATCTCCTGGAGGAGGGCACGGCAACCCACTCCAGGATTCTTTCCTGGAGAATCCCACGGACAGAGGAGCCTGGCGGGCTACAGTCCATGGGGTCCCCAAGAGTCGGACACGACTGAAGTGACTTAGCACGCAGCACAACAGCAGAAAGAGAGCAGGAAAGGTCAGAAGAAGCTGTGACATGTCCTTCCACCTCCCGCAATCCTTCTTGCTTTTTTTTTTTTTTTTTCCTTAAGGAATTCGAACTAGAAGCCAACACGGGCTGCAGTTGCCTCGTATAAAACGTGCCCGATTTCACATACTTGGACTTTGGTTTTTACGTACCTGCGTTCGTGCCCAGCAAGATTTACGTGGCTGCTGAAGTAAAGTCTTAAAAAGAACGCCGGCCCTCCAAGTTCTTTCTGCTCCGCTTTGTTATAATTCTGAGCGAGGGTTCCCAGAGGTGTGGGGTGGGTTCAAGCTGACTCAATATTCTCGCTAACCTGAAACAGGTCTTATTTATGCCCGGCTTTAAGAAAACGTCCCCACGCGTGCGCTTTCCTGTAAGGACGCACTGACAAGGTAATAACGAAACGAAATGAACTGCAGGGCTGTAATCACCGGCTGGAATGCGGATTTTTATTTTGGCCCAATTAAGAGTCTGTGCGGTTTCAGGGGCCCTGATGTTCCTTTCTGGAAGGCTCGAACAGAAATCTCAATTTAGTGAAGGAAAAGAGAGAAAGAGAGACAGTGGGAAGTCAGTGACATCCTTCGTGCTTGGCTGGGGTTGCTGGAATGTTCCCAAACATTTTGGACTCTCCTCGTCTCTCCTGGATGAGCAGGGTGCTTGCAGAGCTCTTGGTGAAGGTATTCACGCATCTTGGTATCTCTTCCAGGATTTGGTCAAAGGGTTAAGGGTAAAATTTAAGCAACTCTTGGGCTTCTCAGGTGGCTCAGATGGTAAAGAATCTGCCTGCAAAGAGGGAGACCTGGGTTCAATTTCTGGGTCGGGAAGATCCCCTGGAGGAGGGCATGGCAACCCACTCCAGGATTCTTGCCTGGAGAATCCCACGGACAGAGGGGCCCATGGGAAGGCAGTCCACAGGGTTGCAAAGAGTCGGACACAGCTGAGCGTCTACACACACACACATACACACACACACACACACCAGTCCTGTCACCACGAATAAAAGCAGTCTGAGAGTCACCATTTTTTCCATACCTCTTGAACACCTTTTTTCGTTGTTCAGGCACTAAGTCATGTTCAGCTCTTTGTGACCCCATGGACTGCAGCACGCCAGGCCTCCCTGTCCATCACCAACTCCCAGAGCTTGCTCAAACTCATGTCCATTGAGTCGGTGATGCCATCCAACCATCTCATCCTCTGTCGTCCCCTTCTCCTCCTGCCTTCAATCTTTCCCAGCATCAGGGTGTTTTCCAAGGAGTCAGCTCTTTGCATCAAGTGGCGAAAGTATTGAAGCTTCAGCTTCAGTCCTCCCAGTGAATACTCACGACTGATCTCCTTTAGGATGGACTGGTTGGATCTCCTTGCAGTCTAAGGGACTCTCAAGAGTCTTCTCCAACACCATGGTGCAATAGCATCAATTCTTCAGTGCTCAGCTTGCTTTATGGCCCAGCTCTCACATCCAAACATGACCACCGTAAAAACCATAGCTTTGAGTATCCAGACCTTTGTTAACAAAGTAATGTCTCTCATATATATATGTATACACATACACTACATACTGTATATACTATACTATTCTAGAAGTATAGTATATTTAGTAGAATGGAAGGGGGAAATATATACTACAGTATATAGATATAATTCTTTTATGTATACTATATATAACATATTTCTTTCTACATGATATATATAAAGGAATATCTAATATATACTTGAATATATCTAATGTATTTGTTTCTACATAAGGTAATTACATGTAGTAGCTATTTATGGTAATTATCTATATCTGTCTATCTACCTGTGTATCTTCTCTAGCTATGGGCACTTGACAAGCTTCCAGGTTTCCATGGTGGCTTGGTGGTAAAAAATCTGCCTGCCATTGCAGGAGACATGGGTTAGATCCCTGGGTGGGGAAGATCCCCTGGAGCAGGAAATGACAACCCATGGCAACCCACTGCAGTATTCTTGCCTGGAGGACCCCATGGACAGAGGGGCCTGCCGGGGCTACAGTCCACGGGTCGCAGAGTCAGACACGACTGAGCCCACACGCACACCTAAGATGCTACCACGCCGCGGCTACGGTTAAATAAAGCTGCAGTGAACGTCAGGGCACACGTATCTTTTTGGAATTACTGTGTTTTTGTTTTTGTTTTTCTGATAAATACGCAGAAGAGAAGCGGCTGAATTGCATAGTTGTTGCTATTTTAGGGCAGGACTGCTACAAATATTTCCACATGTAGTTCCCGATGGGCAGGTCAAGACCTCAGCGAGACAACCTTTTTGAAACAGGAAGGAGCTTGGCAAACGTTTTTAAAAAAAATAAAGAAAGAAATAAAGAATTCTGGCGCTCAGTGAGGACGTGGCATGAACGGGCTCCCCCACGTCTTGGAAAAGCGGTGGGTTCTCCTCTGGTGGGGTGGAAGAAACAGCTTCGCCCCCCGGGAGCTGCGCGCTGCGGTCCAGGTGCCTGCCCGGTCGGTGATCCGAGCGGAGCTGTTCCCGGCTCACTAGGTGGTTTCAGGGGCCGCGTTAAGTCGTTTGCCCCCCAACCTCCTCCTCTCCCTGCCTTTCCCGCCAAGGGGAGCGCGGATTAATTCACAGGCTTTCCTCCAAGAGTTTTAAATTCTTTATGGAGGGCTTGTAAACGTTTTTATGTAATTGCCCCTAAACCAGGAGGACGCTATAAACGTGGGCCGGGAGAGGTTTCACGACCTGGAAGGGTGCGGGAAGCGAAGACGCACTGGAGGATTTATCCGCTCCAGCCGCGGACCACAGAGGGGTCAGGAGACCAGGGCGTCCGGTTTTACGAAGCAGCTGGTCTGATGTGCAGAAAGCTTGAGTGTTCAGAGACTCCCTTTCCTACCAAAGGGACGTCTTTCTCTTCTGTATTTATTTTTAATTTTTATTTTATATCGGAGCTGATTTACAACGTGTTAGTTTCGGGTGTACAGCGAAGTAATTTGATTATTCATGCATATATATTTTTTTCACTTTTTCATACATATATATATATTTTTTTTTTTTTACAGATTTTTTTTTTTCCGTTACAGGTCATTACAAGACACGTTGAATATAGGTTGCCTGTGCTGTACAGAAGGTCCTTGTTGCTTATCTAGTTTACGTTATACTGCTTTATATCCGCTAACCCCCGTCTCCCTCCGCTTCGATAACCCTAGGTTTGTCTTCTATGCCTGTGAATCTATTTCTGTTTTTTTGTAAATAAGTTTATGTGTACCATTTCAAATTTTTTTAATTTTATTTTTTCATTTATTATTATTATTTTTTTAAATTTTGGCTGTGCTTCACAGCGTGAAGGATCTTAGCTCCCCAACCAGCCATCAAGCCCACGTCCCCTGCTACAGAAGCAGAGTCCTAACCACTGGACTACAGCCAGAATTCCCCGGTATCATTTTTCTTTATATCCCACACGTTGTGATTTCATACGATATATGTCTTTGCCTGGCTTAGCTCACTTAGAGCGGTCACTCCAGGTCCATTCATGTTGCTGACAAATGGCATGATTCCCTGCTTTTTTATGGAAGAGTAATATTCCACGGTATATATAAGGACCACCTCGTCTTCCTCACCCATTCGTCTCTTGATGGACACTGAGCTTGGTTCTGAGTCCTGGCTCTTGGCAACCGTGCAAGTGAACACGGAGTGCGTCTATCTTTTCAAATTATGCTTTTCTCCCCGGTGTGTGCCCAGGAGCGGGATCGATAGGTCTTAACGGCAGCTTCATCTTTTGGTTTTTCAAGGAAACTCCGTACTGTTCTGCACTGTGGCTGTGCCAGTTGGTACCTCCCCCGACAGTGCAGGAGGGCTCCCAGAGGGAGTTTTCTTCTTGAGCAACCCACTGTCTTGGTGAACTGGGAAGGGGGTATGTAGTGTTGTCTGTAAAGAACTCCCACTGAATAATACTGCACCCAACAGCAGCCCCCTGCACCTCATCTTTGCTCTTTAAACTTACTGACTTCTCTCTTTCTAGCTTTCTGATGATATCACGGACATATAATATTGTATCGGTCGCATGGTGATTTGACATAGGTATCTATTCTCAGTGATAAGCACTGCAAGGTTAGTTAACACATGAGTGTGTGCGTATGCTGCCTCTTTAGTCGTGTCCAACTCACTGGGACCCCACGGACCGTCCCAAATAACTTTATTTGTTTACTGGTTCCCGGACCAGGCATCGAACCCACGTCCCCTGCATGGGCAAGTGTGGCGTTTTTACCACTGAGCCACCAGGGAAGCCGGCACCTTCCAGAATTCTACAGAGCACACACTGATGAACCTCTGCCCTCAAGGGTGTCACCAACACAAAATGAAAGAAATCTGATTCTCTAAAAAAAAAAAACAGGACTCTGATGAGAGAAAAATTTAAATTTTGTATATTAAAAAAAAATAGTGAAACACACGAAGAACTGAGAAAAAAAGGCAAAACTCTTGGTGACCCTGTTTTGCTGTTGTTGTCCAGTCGCTCAGTCGTGTCCAACTCTTTGTGACCCCATGAACCGCAGCGCGCCAGGCCTCCCTGTCCATCACCAGCTCCCGGAGCTTGCGCAAACTCATGTCCATGGAGTCAGTGATGCCATCCCACCATCCCGTCCTCAGTCGGCTCCCTGCTCCTCATGCCCTCTTGACCCTGGTTTAAGCAGCGATTGCTTCCGTAGACTCCAGAAGACGCAATCACTATTTCTGTTTAGAGGTGTAAAGGTGACATTATCAAGAATATAATTTTTTTTTTTGGCCTCTGGAAGTCACAGTTAAGGCAACAAAAAGGCAAGACACGGTCTGAAGCCGTTTGCAACAGGTCGGACTGATGACAGCTTCATACCCTGGATAACAACCCTAACGCGAATAACTCAATTCTGAAAAAAAGAAGAAGAAAAGGCAGTTGATGGGAGGAGATCCTTCGCCAAAGAAGACACACGGACGACAAATGAGTAGGAGCAAAGACGGCCAGCATCATTAGTCATCAGGAAAACAGAAATGAAAACCAGCGTTGGAGGCCCCAGCACGCACGGGTCTATCTGAGAGCACGCTGACTACGAAGTCCCTCCACGGCTGCTATCGTTCGTCGCTCGGTCGTGTCTCTGCACCCCCATGCACTGTAGCCCGCCAGGCTCCTCTGTCTGCGGGATTCTGCAGGCAAGAACACTGGAGTGGGTTGCCCTGCCCTCCTCCAGGGGATCTTCCCGACCCAGGGATCAAAGCAGAGTCTCCTGCCTTGGCAGGTCGGTTCTTCACCATCTGAGTCACCTGGGAAGCCCTTTTATGTATTAGGACAAACTTTTCTCATCTTTCCATTTAACTGTGAACCAAGAGCTGGTGCAACACATGTCCAGCTTCACTTAGGAAATGTTTTTCCTACATGAGTTCAGTTCCTCAGTTGAATTCTCCAGGTGTATATATATATACCTGGATGGATATAAAATTTGAAAATTTTATTTTCAAATCAATGACCCACTTTTCCTTTTTTAATGGCCTGTTATGTTTGTTTTCTATGGTCCATCTTGTTGTCCTTAAACTATACTGAAGCTCCGATACTTTGGCTACCTGATTTGCAGAGCTGACTCATAGGAGAAGACCCTGATGCTGGGAAAGGTTGAAGGCAGGAGGAGAAGGGCACGACAGAGGATGAGATGGTTGGATGGCATCACTGACTCGACAGACGTGAGTCTGAGTGAACTCTGGGAGTTGGTGATGGACAGGGAGGCCTGGCGTGCTGCAGACCACGGGGTCGAAAAGAGTCGGACACGACTGAGCGACTGAACAGGACCGCAGCGAGCCTGACTTCAGGCTCACGCTCGGGAATGGGACAGTTAAGACTGCAGCGGTGGTGGGGGGCACTGGTTCCCTGCCCTTCTCTGCCTCCCACCCTCTTTGCAGGGCAGTGGGAGTTTGCGCTGCCAGCAAGGCAAGGGGGAACGGGGAATAAGCGATTCCTGTTTTCTTGTAATCCCCACTCTAAGCAGATTTAATGGCCCTGTTATTGCCGAGCAAAATTAAGTCCTTATGAAACAACTTACAGAGTGCCTTTGTGGGTCCCGTTTTTTCAATAATAAAAAAAAAGAGGGTTTGGGTCATGGCGGGCATCTGCTCCTTATTAGCACTTGCCTTCACCGGGCTGCCTAGCTGAGCGAGCGGTTCTGTTTTCATTAAACGCCTGGTAGAGTGGGGCTGTAATATTTTTTTCTTTTTCTTTTTTTTTTAACGTTCAAGTGAAACGCAGAAGTTGAATTGCAGATGACCTCGCAGAGGAGATGGGAGACCCTGACTCCAAGTTCTCGTCTAAATGGAGCCTGCTGTGACTGTATTCTTGTCCCGGCAGATCGGGAGGTAGAGACGAGTCTGTAATTACGTTTATCTTGGGAGGTGGGGACTCCCAGGGAACTGAAACAGAGCCAAGTGAGTGAAGATGGAAATGTTAGTCGCTCAGTCGTGTCCAACTCTTTGTGACCCTGTGGACTGTAGCCCGCCAGGCTCCTCTGTCCATGGGATTCTCCAGGCAAGAAGACTGGAGTGGACTGCCACGCCCTCCTCCAGGGGATCTTCCCAACCCGGGGATCCAACACAGGTCTCCCGCACTGCAGGCAGATTCTTGACTGTCTGAGCCACCAGCGAAGCCCCTTGAAAGATAAGAGCAGACCTAAATAAACATAGCCGACACTATGAAATATATTGTCATCCTCTGCCATGGATGTATGGCTACCCACTAGCAAAATGCGGATACTCCGACCTAGCTGTACGCTGGTTTTAAAGGTTCTTGCTTCTGTATGTTCTGTGTCTGAAAGAACAGTGTTTAAAAAAAAAAAAAAAAGGTACTTTTTTTGTTTCGTATTGGAGTCTAGCTGATTAGAAATGTTGTGACAGCTTCAGGTGGACAGCAAAGGGACTCAGCCATGCATACACATGTATCCATGCTCCCCCAAACTCCCCTCCCATCCAGGCTGCCACACGACATGGAGCAGAGTTCCCTGTGCTGTCCAGCAGGTCCTTGCTGGTTCCCATGTTATCCCATCCATATTATCCATGGTTTTCGCATCCTTCCCACCGGCAACCATCAGAAAACACAACCCTCTGAGAACCAAATTCCATTGTGTTGCCGCTTCACTGGCCACTTGTCTCCAATGGGGCGGTTCTTCCCGGCTCACTCATTCCAGCCCTGCAAACTTCCCTCAAAGAGAGATTTGCCGCCTCCACGCCTTGCCAACTGCCCCCAAAACTGTGTCGATGGCAACTTTGCCTAAAGGCATTTAATGGTGTTGCCTCATTACTGATGGCTCAGTGGTAAAGATTATTTCTGCCACTGCAGGAGATGTGGGTTTGATCCCTGGGTCGGGAAGATGCCCTGGAGGAGGAAATGGCAACCCACTCCAGTATTCTTGCCTGGAGAATCCCATGGACAGAGGAGCCTGGAGGGCTACAGTCCATGGGGTTGCAAAGAGTCGGAGACGACTGAGCGACTGAGGGAAGAAGCAAGACTCGTCAGCGAATTTAGAGTCGGATGGTTTTGCAAGTAATCGGGTCGAGCAGAGAGAGCGATTTTGGGGGACGTGTAGAGCGTGGAGCCCCCAGTCCCTGAGGAGGGTCAGGCCACGGGTCTGAGGCCCTGGCTGTGTGACCTCTTGGCCGCACGCCCCCGGGCAGAGCCACAGATGAGCTCACAGACAGCCCAGCTCAGGGCTGTGGTTCCGAGCACACCACTCCTGGTTTCATTTTGTTTTGCTATGTGAGCTCTCCGGTGCCATCAGTCTGAGAAGTGGTTCCAGGAAACCCTGGGCAGCTGTAGGGAGCAGAGACTTGGATGGGAAAAAGGACAATAAAAGACGTGTTTTCCAGCAAGCCTCCACTGTGGGCAGGGGCACCCAGACCTCTGGAATCCTCCAAGAGGGCATTGGTAGCCTGGGACAGGATGCTGGTGCCCAGGGTCCAAGAGGCTGGCTGCTTTCCACGCTTGCATGAAGGCCTTCAGTCCAGGGGTGATGCACCCTCTGAATCTGCAGGACAGCGTCTTCTGTCCGTTTTATCAAACACGCATGTGCCGCACAGGAGGTGCCTGGCATACCCTCAGCTCTGCATGCACGAATGTGAGAATCAATCACCAAGGCTGAGTGCTGACGAATTGATGCTTTGGAACTGTGGTGTTGCATAAGACTCTTGAGAGTCCCTTGGACTGCAAGGAGATCCAACCAGTCCATCCTAAAGGAGATCAGTCCTGAATACTCACTGGAAGGACTGATGCTGAAGCTGAAGCTCCAATGCTTTGGCCACCTGATGCAAAGAGCTGACTCGCTGGGAAAGATTGAAGGTGGGAGGAGAAGCGGATGACAGAGGATGGGATGGTTGGATGGCATCAGCGACTCGACGGACGTGAGTTTAAGCAAGCTCAGGGCGATGGTGATGGACAGGGAAGCCTGGCGTGCTGTAGTCCATGGTGTTGCAAAGAGTTGGACACGACTGAGCAATGGACAACAACAGCTCTGCAAGAACCGACTTTGCTGGTTCAGTGAGAGCTGGTGCAGTCAGCATACAGTGGTAAAGTTCCATGCGTGGCCCTCTAACACAGGGACCCTTGGCCAGCTCCCTCCAGCCGTCTCATTTCCTTTTGCCCCACTGCCCTACTGGTCACTGCCTCCCTCCAGAGCTTGCTATGTTGGCTTCTCTATGTGCTCCATCCATCCCGGCCCCGAGCTGCCCCTTCACCCATTCCTCCAGCCCTGCAGGCTGCCTTTGCCTGCTGGGCTTAATCTTCACACCTGCCTCTTTGAGCCCCACCCATAACCTGGTAGTCAGCTCCCACCTGATGTACCAGGAGGATGGTCAACCAAAGAGATGAGTGTTTCTCTGTCTGACATACTTCACTCAGTATGATCATCTCTAGGTCCATCCATGTTGGTACAAATGGCATTATGTCATCCTTTTTCATGGCTGCGTAATATTCCTCTGTGTGTGTGTGTGTGTGTGTGTGTGTGTGTGTGTGAGAGAGAGAGAGAGACACCCTCTTTGTTTATTCTTTTTTTTTTAATTAAGGAAATATGTTTTCAGTTAATTTTCTTTGATGGACATTTAGCTTGCTTCTGTGTCTTGACTATTGTAGATAGTGCGGCTATGAATCTTGTATGTGTGCGTGCTGAGTTACTGCAGTAGGGTCTGACTCTTCGTGACCTCACGTACCACTATAGCCCGCCAGGCTCTTCTGTCCGTGGGATTCTCCAGGCAAGAAAACTGGAGTGAGCTGCTGTTCCCTTCTCCAGGGGATCTTCCCCCCTCCCAGGGATTGAACCCAGGTCTCCAGCATCACAGGCAGATTCTTTACCATCTGAGCCACCAGGGAAGCCCCTATTTAAATGTCAGGGATCAAACCCATATCTCTTATGAATCCTGCCTTGGCAGGTGGATTCTTTACCACTAGCACCACCGGGGGAACACCATGAACACTGGAGTCCATGGGGTCACAGAGTCAGACATGACTCAGCCAGATCGTGAATGCCTTCGAACTCGTGGATGGGATCTGGGTAAGCTTTTGAGAGGTGCAGCCGCCATCCCCGTGATAGGAACGGAGGTAATCAATAGCACCCACGATTTATTACATGCCCTTAGATGCCAGGGAGCAACGGGTGCAACATGCCTCTCATTTCACTCATTTCCAAGCAGCAGAACCCCAAGCCTTCTCCCTCAGTCTCCTTGGTTGCAGAGAGATTCCTCATCCCGGCATTAACTTAGCCGGGTCTCCATCCCTCTTCTCAGGCAGTAACCGTATCCATCAGGACAATTATTCCCCTCGATGGGATCTCGTCCAACCGAGAGTCTCCTCCCCTAAGTACCTGTCCTCGGCCGTGATGAAAATGTTGCTCCTCGGCGGCGCAGATATGGAAACTCGATTTGTAGTAAATCATACGTCGGGGAGTCGTCGTGCTTGCTAAGTGGATGCAGGCATTTTAAAATGCACGCAGGGTTTGAGAGACCCGACTTGCCAGGGGCGCTTTCCTCTCCCCACTTTAGACCGCAGAAGCGCTGAATAAATAAAGCACGTTTGAACGAGTGACGGAGCGTCTGTGTCGTCCTCCAAGTGGGGAGGGAGGGAGCACCCTTCTGAGAGGCTCCCGTTAGTATGTAGATACGGGTCTGTCGCAAGCACGCTCTTCCTGACAAACGTTTACCCTGACACCTATTATATTTACCGACGCGTAGATCTCCTTTTTCATTATAATAGAAATTTGTAGGCGACCGACGGGCTCGCTGTTGAATATTAAAGGACCAAAGCTGATGTGTGTGCAGGGTGACGATTTGAGGAGCGACCGGCTTGCGTTCCTTACTTTCCCCCTGAGTTCACAGGATGGAGTCATCAGAGGCGAGTTGTCCTGCTCCCTTTCATGTGCTAAGGTCTTTGAGTGAGGCAACTGGGTGTTTATAGGAGGTGGGTTGTGCTTCAGTTTTGAAAAGTGGACTCCCCCTCCCTACTGCTTTTTATTTAGTGTAAAAGATTTTCAAATTGAGAATATTGTGCTGGCTGAAACATTCCTTCAGGTGTTTCCATGATGTTTTGCAGAGAAAACCCAAACTAACTGTTTGGCCAACACAAGAGAAATGCTTTAAAACATGTGAGTGTGTGTGGGTTTGATCCCTGGGTTGGGAAGATCCCCTGGAGGAGGAGGGCATGGCAACCCACTCCAGTATTCTTGTCTGGAGAATCCATGCACAGAGGAGTCTGGTGGGCACAGTCCATGGGGTCACAAACAGTCAGAGGTGACTGAGCAACTGAGACACACACACACCTTTCTGGCCAATTCAATAGAAATGCTTTAAAACATGAGGGAGGCCATCCCCAGTCGTCCAGTGGTTAGGACTCCACACTCCTGCTGCAGGGAATGTGGGTTCAACCCTTGATCAGTGAGTGCTAAGGTCCTACATACACATGACCAAAAAAAAAAGAATAAACAAAAATATGTGGGAGGTCTTATAATAAAGAGCTACACAGTTCTGTCTCATAACATAAGATTAATATATATAACACTGTCCTCTATATAACTCTCTAATGTGTATCTTATTCTATGGTTAGAGCTTAGAACAATATAGCTGACACTGTGTGGCTCCACTTATACATAATATTTTTCAAGACTAAATGTTACAGGCCACGCATTCTGAGACTGGTTGAATTCTGAGATGCAGAGACAGAGGTCTGACTCCTATGGGTATGACACCCATAGATATGAGTGGGTTAACCTCTGTTTTGTTCCAAGCTAGATTGTGTTGTGTTCCTCATACACATATAAAATCGCCTATCGGTTCTGTTTCTCTGGAGAACCCTAACACATTCAAGGCAGCCAAAAAGTGGAAACAAGCAAGTATCCATGAATGGATACGTGTGTACATGGTAAGTGGTGGTGTGGAGGAATGGGTGGGTGGATGGAGGGAGGGATAAGTGCATATGTGGATAGATGGATGGATGGGTAAGTGGGTAGGTGGATGGATGGAGGGATAAGCAGGTAGATGGATGCATGGAGAGATAGATGGATGGATGAATCGGTGAGTATGTGGATGGATGGATGGACGGGTAAGTGGATATGTGGATGGATGGGTGGATGGATGGATGGATGGATGGATGGATAGATAAATGGTTAGGTCAATGAATGGATGGATACTTGGGTATGTGGATAGATGGATGGATGGATGGTTAAGTGGGAAGGTGGATGGATGGATGGTTATGTGAGTAGGTGGATGTATGGATCATAGATGGACGGATGACAAAGGATGGATGGATGATGGATAAGCGGCATGTGATCCATCCATGCAGTGGAATATTACGTGGCCGTGAAAAGGAGTGAAGCCCTGACACAGGCTACAGCATGGATGAACCCTGAACACACGCTGCTCGGTAAGAGAAGCAGACACAGAAGGACGTGCAGTGTGTGACTGCATTGGTAGGAAACGTCGAGAACAGGCAAATCCACAGAGACAGGAAGTGGATTAGTGGGGGGGGCAACTCGTGAGGACAGCGTCTCCTTTGGGGGATGAGGAACTTACAAGTTCTGGAGCTTGATAGGGGTGGTGGCTACACCACATTATGAATGTGCCAAGTCTCCACTGAACGGTGCCGTCCACAAGGTCGAATTGTGTGCTATGTGAAATTTTGCCGGAATAAAAATTAAAAATAGCAAGCAACGGTGTGAACGCAGAGACCAGGATATAGGAAATCTAAAGCTTAAACCCTTCCTAGGGCTTCCCTTACTATTGCCTGGAAAATCCCATGGACAGAGCAGCCTGGTGGGCTGCAGTCCATGGGGTCGCTGGGGGTCGGACACGACTGAGCGACTTCACTTTCACTTTTCACTTTCATCCATTGGACAAGGAGATGGCAACCCACTCCAGTGTTCTTGCCTGGAGAATCCCAGGGACGGGGGAGCCTGGTGGGCTGCCGTCTATGGGGTCGCACAGAGTCGGATACGACTGAAGCAACTTAGCAGCAGCAGCAGCAGGGCTTCCCTGGTGGATCAGATGGTAAAGAATCTGCCTGCAATGAGGAGACCCACATTCAGTCCCTGGGTCGGGAAGAGACCCCTGGAGGAGGGCATGGCAACCCACTCCAGTCTTCTTGCCTGGAGAATCCCCATGGACAGAGGAGCCTGGCAGGTTATAGTCCACAGGGTTGCAAAGAGTCGGACATGACTGAGTGACTAACTTTATCTCTCTCTCTCTCTTTTTTCTTTCTTTCTCCTCCCTTGGTGAAGCTGAGCATCCTTTCTGCCTGTAACAGGGGTGTCCCTCCCATCGCTACTTCCCAGGCAAAGCCTGGGTGGGCAGGTTGATGGAGCAGCTGGTCTTCACTAGGCAACTTGGCTCTGATGAAATACCTCGAACCCAGACCCCTCTGCCCTTCCGCATCCATGTCACTGCGCACCGCCACCTCTTCATTTTTGGGTGCGTTGAGGGGAATCTTATACCAAGCGTCGGGTTCAGACTGAAAGTCACCAAAGCCACGTGGGACCGGAGAGCCCACAGCTGGCCTCTCGGGCTGGGCGAGCCCGTCGCACAGAGGCTGTGGGTTTCCCCCGGGGCATCTAGATGGAAGGGGAGGTTTTCTAACGGGAAGCTCCTTCCTTCCCAGCTCTTAGCTGGGGGGAGGAGGGGGCATTTCAGACAAGGTGTTTGTATGAATGAAAGGAAGGCCTTCAAAACATTTGCTCTCCCGGTGGGTTGTTTTTTTTTTTTTCCAAAGAGTCAGAGAAGAGAGCTTTTCGAGGAGCAGGAGGACTGCAGGCATGCTTTGATGAGACTTCCTGGGCGGTTGGTTTCGTGTAAGCCAGGTGTCAACTCAGATGGGGCTTTTTTTTTTTTGGAGAGCAGAGATCAAATGCAGGTGGGGGGGTGGGGGGTCGGGAAGGTGGTGAAGGTCTCAGCTGTGGGGATGGAGAGTCCGAGGGAAAAATGAGAGGCGTCAACCCCCACCTTCCTGGGATGACAGCTGAGGGGCGCCTTTGAAAGGAGAGCTCCACGGCGGTGAGTGTGGACAAAAGTTACAGGGAGGGGTGGGTGGCGGAAGGATCAGACAAGTCAGCGGAAGCAGTAGGCTTTCATCTTGGACCATGGCAGGTCGACGCTACAGAGTCGGCGGCCGGGAGCCTTCTTCAACGAGTGCTGAGTTCTGGGCTCTTGCACCTGCTTTCCAGTTAGAAGGCAGCCTCAGAAGGAGGCAGTGAATCGCTATCATCCAAGCAGGCTTCCCAGGTGGCGCTGGTAATGAAGAAACCCCCTGCCAATGCAGGAGACCCGGGTTCGATGCCTGGGTTGGGGAAGATCCCCTGGAGGAGGGCATGGCAACCCACTCCGGTTATTCTTGCCTGCAGAGTCCCCATGGACAGAAGTCCCCATGGACAGTCCACGGGGCTGCAAAGAGTCGGACATGACTGAGCGTGCATGCAGCCTCAAAGTTCAAGCTCTCAGGTTAAGTCCTAGGGGACTTCATTTATCACACAGATGAACGCCAAATGCATTAGAATGGCCACCACCAGCAAACAGAAAATAACAAGTGTTGCTGAGAGTGTGGAGAAACTGGGACCCTTCTGTCCTGCTGCTGTGAAGGTAAGATGGATATCAAAGCCCATTGAGGGAAATAGTACAGAGGTTCGTCAAAAAAAACTCCAAGTCCATCTAGTGTAGGATCCAGGAACGCCAGTTCTGGGCATGGATCCAGAAGAATCAAAAGCAGGGTCTTGAAAAGACTATGTGGGCATCTGTGTTCATGGCAGCATTATTCTGAAGAGTGAAAGGGCTGAAGCAACCCAAGTGTTCACAAATCAGTGATGGATATGGAATGGAATATGGAATATTGTGTTAAGTCGCTTCAGTCACGTCCAGTTCTCTGCAACCCCATTGAGTCTAGCCCGCCAGGCTCCTCTGTCCATGGGATTCTCCAGGCAAGAATATTGGAGTGGGTTGCCATTTCTTCCTCCAGGGGAATCTTCCCGACCCAGGGATCGAACCTACATCTCTATAGTCTCCTGCATCAGCAGGCGAATTCTTAACCACGTGGGAAGCCCGGGGTGGAATATTATTTGGCCTTGAAAAAGGAAGTAAATGGAGACATAAATGCGTGCAAACCTTGAAGACGTGACCCTGAGTGAAATCAGAAAGTCACACGAAGATAAACGCTGTGTGATTCCACTCATGGTGGGGAGGGAGTCCCTAGGGGAGTCTAGTTCACAGAGACCAGAGAGTGGAAAGATGGGATGGGAACTCAGTGTTTCACAGAGACAGAGTGTCAGTTTGCGGAGATGAACACGTGCTGGAGGTGGATGGTGGCAAGGGTTATATGACGCTGTGAACGCGTTTGACTCCACAGAGCTGCATGCTTAAAAATGGTTAAGATGGTAAATTTTATGAGGTTTTTTATTTATTTTTTTTTTGCCACAGAGTTTTTTTTAAAGGTCAAAAGCAAGTTAAAGAGGTGTTGGGAGATGGTCAGCTCTGGCCAGGCTTGTGCACAGCTTGGACCAGCCCGCCTCACTCCAAATCGCCTTGCACCACAGCCACTCCGCTTTCCCACACCTTTTCCTCCAAGTTCTTCCTTTCGGGTCGTCTGGAAAGGCATGCTTGACTCGCCGTAGGAAACTTGACCCTCCTCTGTCTCGGGTGTTCTTTTTCCGTAGTACAGTAAAGCAGCTGGGCATTTGACTCCCACAATTTTTTTTTTTTTTTTTTACGAGCGGCTCTGGGATTTTATGAGAGACCCACATCCTTCCCCTATACAACTCTCCCAGAGATGTCTTTCCATTACAGAGACGCGTCCTTGGCTTCAACTTTTTTTTTCTTAATATTAACTTATTTGATATTCAAAAGTGCTTCTCCGACTCAGGGTTCTTTCCAGTTTAATTTGAATTTTGCCTCAAGGCATCATGGGAGACCCAAGGTTCTGCCGAGGGCGTCGAGGATGTGTGAGCATCACGGCAGCCACGTGGGCACCACAGGGAAGGGAAGCGGGCAGCGTGTCACCAAGCCTTCCAGACAACATGGAGCTCAGAGGAGCTCAGAGGTGGTGATGGGCTTCCTGGTGCCCGTGGAGAAAGCCCCTAAAAAGCTCCTTTTCAGCCAAAGGAGGATTGGTGGACCGGTGTTCTGCTCCAGGGAGGCAGTAGGGCTTTTAGGATGAGCCCAAGCAGAGGACCCTAGAGGAGGAATTGGCAACCCACTCCTGTATTCTTGCCTGCAGAATCCCATGAGCAGTGGAGCCTCGTGGGCTACAGTCCAGGGGGGTCGCAAAGAATCGGGCACGACTGAGCCACTGGGCGTGCATGCACACCAAGAAAATCGCCTCTACGACTGGGAAATGTAAGCTGGAATCTATAAGGTTATGACCCGTAGTTTTAGGATCCATACGGCCAGGACCCATAGACTGCGAGGTCTACACAGCCAGCGTTCACAAGACTGGAATCTGAAAGCTTGCATCCACAGGAATGGACTTCCCAGTGCTGGGTCCCAGAGGGTTTGAATCCAACAAGAGCCGGAGCCCATCGGTTTGGGACACATAGAGGTGGAGCTAGCTATTGTATTGGGGTCCATAGGGTTGAGATGCAAAGAGTTTGATTCATAAAGCTGAGATCCATAAGACTGGGATCTATAGGGCTGGAATCCTTAGGGCCGCAACCCATATGGTGGGGTCAACAGTGTGAAAGTGAAAAAGTTAGTCCGTCGTGTCGGACTCTGCAACCCCACAGACTGTAGCCCAGCAGGCTCCTCTGTGCATGGGATTCTCCAGGCACGAATACTGGAATGGGCTGCCACTCCCTTCTCCAGGGGATCTTCCCGACCCAGGGATCGAACCTAGGTCTCCCGCATTGAGGGTAGAGTCTCTACCATCTGTCGTTCAGTCGCTCAGTCGTGCCCGACTCTTTGCGACGCCATGAACTGCGGCACGCCAGGCTTCCCTGTCCCTCAGCGTCTCCCGGAGCTTGCTCAAACTCATAACCATCGAGTCGGTGATGCCATCCAACCATCTCATCCTCTGTCATCCCCTTCTCCTCCTGCCCTCAGTCTTTCCCAGCATCGGGGTCTTTTCCGAGCAGTAGGCTTGTGGCATCAGGCTTTACCGTCTGAGCCGCTTCAAACTGTGGAATACAGAGGCGAAGCATGTGGTTCACGGGACAGCGTGCTTTTCCCAAGAGCCTTCTGTTCACTGACGAGCCCATTGACTTCAGTCTTGCCCTGATCAGGACGATTAAACTTTGTCACCGGCGAGCACGGGCCAATTGCTTTAGTAACACCCTGTCTCAAAGCTTCCAGATGAGTGCTTTGGGTGGCATGTCTCGCTTTTTCCGGTCACCGAGTCCCCTCTCCTCCTTCGTGTTTCTGCTAAAGCAGAGGACTTAATGTGGCAATTATACAGACCAGCAGGCGATG
The DNA here is from genome assembly GCF_055505025.1 of Bos grunniens. Taxonomy (NCBI): domain Eukaryota; kingdom Metazoa; phylum Chordata; class Mammalia; order Artiodactyla; family Bovidae; genus Bos; species Bos grunniens. The sequence goes on from NC_141194.1 coordinate 528,357, forward strand.
AGCCGTCCCTGGAGGGGTGGGGGTGGGGAGGTGGACGGCTGGTTGAGCGGGGGGGGGGGGCCCCCTCGGGGGGGCTGCCGTGTCTGTCAAGGGCTTGATGAAGACAGCTTCTCCCCTGCCAGGCTGGGTTAACGAGGCTGAGAGCGTGGAGTGACAACGGCATGCTCCCGGATGGAAGGCCGGAGATTTTCCTGTCTGTGAAACGTCAAGACAAAATAAATTGACCTCTGCGTTGAAATGTTTCCAGTTGGTGATCACCCTGCATTTTTCAACCAACCAGGATAAGTTTTGTTTTTTTTTTCCCCTCAAGATGCTCCGGCCACGGCTGATAAGAGCTTCCATCGAAATCCACGCACCTGGCTCCTCATTACCGAGGTGGCTGTCACGCCCTGTGCAGATGATCGAGGGGTCTCTATTGGGGGTGGGTGTGGGGAAAAGGATCCACAGTAGGGACCGACGCAACCACCCCCATTGTAAACACGGACGCCAGGCTCCTCTGTCCGTGGGATTCTCCAGGATACTAGACTGGGTTGTCATTCCCTTCTCCAGAGGATCTTCTCAACCCAGGGACCAAACCCAGGTCTCCCACGTTGCAGGCAGATTCATTCCCGTCCAAGCCAGCAGGGAAACCCACGCTTTCCTGCAAAATGCTCAGGCAGACAGGCGGAGGAGATAGCTCATGTGCAAGGTGGGTCGTGTTGATGGCGGGAGGTGGTGGGGGGGTGGGGGGCGCAGACGAGGAAAGCCGCCAGGAGAGGTTTCCTGGCATCGCTTGGTCCCTCGGAGGCTTGGGGTGCACGTGGCTGGCAAGCAGACCCGATGTGAGTAAATGCCAGCTTGTCAGCCTCATCGGGTGCCCAGCAACCCGGGAGTCAGGAAGGCACTTTTTTTTTTTTTTTTGAATGCTACCCCAGAGTCAATTAAAATACAGTAAGTCTGACATCTGCAGAATGCAGAATGATCAAAGGAGAGAATGCCCATACAGATACTGACATAAAAAAAAAAAAAAAAAAAAAACACCATGTTTGGCGGCAGACTGACACGGTGTAACAGGTCAGATAATTATGAGAAAATCTATGATATATCTGTTGCAATTGCTCCTCTTGTTTCCATTATCAGAGCCATCAAACACACCCTGCTCACCGCTGCTTGCCCGATCCGAGTACCGCTGACACTCTCACCAGGCTGATACAGATGGCATCTTCAGAGCCGCTGAATTAATTTGACAGTAAATATGTGATTGCAGTTACCGCCTTGTTTAAATATACGTTTTTTCTAATTGCAGCAGATAAGGGTTTCGTTTTTTGTTTTTTGTTTTTTGTTTTTTGTTTTTTGCATTTCTGAGCATAACTGAGGGAGCACGGGGGTGGGGGTAGTTTCTTATTCACACTGTGCCCTTTCTCCCAGTGCCCTGTCCAGACCCACACTCAGCCATCCATGCATCATAATTCCACAGGCACCGCAAGACAGGCTGCTGTGGTTTTATCGTTTGCATGATAATGACTCGGCGGGCTCAGTGGTTTTTTTCCCCTCCCGTCTCTTTCGCCCCAACCCCAAAACCCCAAGCTGAACACGTGCGTTAATTACGATGATTAACGAATCGTCCCGTCTCTGGCCTTGATGTGTTGATTAAAGTAACGAAGGATGTGACAGATGAGTCGTCACGCGTAGGGTTACGGTCGGGAGAAAGCCAGGGGTGTGTTCCGGAAGGCTGGGTATTCTCTGCGCCTCGCCCGTCTTAATTGGCTTAATGGGTCCTGCCGTTATGCAGCCCGGCTCTGACCCTCCTCCAACCCTCAGCAGCTCTCGAAAGCAAACTAATCACAGCTTTTTACATTAAATCCTAATAGAGTTCCATCTATCTCCTCTAAACCGTCACAGGGATTACAGTCGTAAATGAGGCACACGGATGCCCCGTTCATCGGAACCGTTTGGGCTTGCCATCATAGCAGCGCGTTACGACGCATGCTGACTAACTGTGTGGTAATTACCGCGGGGAGGAGTGGAACCTGTGTGTGTGTGTGTGTGTGTGTGTGTGTGTGTGTAGGCGTCTGTTTAAGTGAGTCTCCGATGCATTCTGAAAAGTCTGCAAATACTTCCCACACAGAAGCCGGTTCACATCAAACGCAGGAATATTTAGAAATAATGATTTTGTACCACCCCAAGTCTCTCTCTCTCTCTCTCTTTTTTTTTTTTTTGGTCTCCCTGCCTTTTCCCCGAATGCCGGTCAGCACAGGGAAATGTCTTGCCTACACAAATATGCATCACAAATGTCCTCTTTGCTGAGTGAGATAAGCATGGAATTCCATTTATATTACCAGCGCCTCTATTCCATTTTAATGGCCTCCCATTATTCCAGCAGAGAAGCAAGGAGGCTGTCGCCAGCTCCCTTAATCAGGGCAGACGTCCCCGACTCCCGGGTCCCGAGGCCCCACAAATATCGAGTCCAGGACATACTTCAATGGCCTGGACAGGCATCTTGGCTTTATTTGTCACTCCCTGCCAAGGCGGCATGTCATGAGTGGGCTGCCTGTGAAGTCCACGGCCGGTTATGATATAAATTGTAAGAGCACAGATGGTCCCAGAGTTTCAGAGATTTAGACAAGAGACTTCTTTTTTTTTTCCTTTTTGAAAGATAACTAGACCAAACTTTCAGATGAGCTTTCCAAACTCTGGAGGTGATGGCTCACGGACAGTCACAGCTTTTAAAAGCTTGTGTGCTGTGCTTAGCCGCTCACTCTTGTCTGACTCTTTGCGACCCCGTGAACTGTAGTCTTCCAGGCTCCTCTGTCCGTGGGGATTCTCCAGGCAAGAATACCGGAGTGGGTTGCCATGCCCGCTTCTGTTCAAACGCGTATCTGTGCAAAAAAAAAAAAAAAGGCAGAAAGGCGAAATACAACACAACGCTTGGGTATGATTTTAATCCAACTTTTTTCCTAGTGCAAGAGTTGTTGACTTCCTCGGTTCCTTAGAATTGCTGCACTTTCCTTTGAAATCGTATTTTTGAGATCTTTATTTTTTTTTTCCTTTTACTTCTTGGGCTTATAAGGACTTCAAAGAAATGATTTTTATGGACCCGCACACCGATATTGACAGCACAGTCATAACTGTCTTTGTTCTTCAAGGAAATTCCCCTTAAAATGCACACGCTCCACGTTTGCACTCAGTATTTCGTGACGAGGTACACAAATTATTTCTGCAAAAGAGTAAATATGATAGAAACTCTAAACTCTGCTGCAAAACTCTGACATCCTAACACACAAAAGCCAGCACCTACCATGGGTAAAGGAGTGAACACGCAGGTGTCTCAATAAAACTTTATTAGCAAAAACAAGTACGTGAACACGCAGGTGTTTCAATAAAACTTTATTAGCAAAAACAAGAACGGAGGTCAGCTCTGGCTCTCGGGGCAAAGTCTGCAGATTTTGATAACTCAAATGGCTTGATCACCGTGAGTGATCTTTGTGCCGATTTCAGGTGACACTTGGCTGCTTCGAATTCCATCCCAAATTTATTCCTCGCTGCTGTGGCTCAGTCCCTCAGCCGGGTCCGACTCTTTGCAAGCGCAAGGACTGTGCACGCCAGGCTCCCCTGTCCTTCACTATATCCCAGGGTTTGCGCAGACTCAGGTCCATTGAGTCAAGGATTCCTGCTACTGCTACTACTAAGTCACTTCAGTCGTGTCCGACTCTGTGCGACCCCATAGACGGGCAGCCCACCAGGCTCCCCAGTCGCTGGGATTCTCCAGGCAAGAGTACTGGAGTGGGGTGCCGTTGCCTTCTCTGCAAGGATCCCTAGAGGCCCCCAGGTCAGATAAGATGGGGTGGATTGTTTATTCAGCCATCGTCCTGTGATGAGGAAACTCTGTATGGAAACACGTAAGTGTGATGTAACACAGGAAAACTTATGCTCCATGCTTCTCGACACAGCAGCCCCGGGAAGGGTTCTGTCCAAGGACTACAACGAAATGCAAGACAAGACTGTCTTGCTGTCTTGACTGGGCCTTAACTACGAAGGTTTCACGCCCACGTCCGCCAGTATATACGTGTCTCTCTAGTTAAATATTATATACACCACGAGCCACTCACTTTTTCCCTCGAAACCTCCTGCTTCCCTGTAACTTCTTCCTCAGGACCTCCATCTTTTCCTCTCTGCCTCAGGACTTCCTGCTTGCTCTGAGATCTTCCCTCACTTGTCACTCAGTCGTGCCCTATTCTTTGCGACCCCGTTGACGACAGCAGACCGGGCTTCCCTGTCCATCACCAACTCCCGGAGCTTGCTCTAGGCGTTCCTGCAGACACCACTTCTTTGCTGGGCTTTTCCTCAGACTGTCCTTCTCTGTCTCACAGTTCCGTCAGTCCACACCTTACTCTCAAAATTCAAAGAGAGAAAAAGTACAGAGAGAGAGACAGGAGCAAAGAGAGAGAGAATTACAGAGAGTGGAAAAGACTTCAGTCAGGACGGGACTGCTTAACCCCTAAGGGCTGAGTCCAAAGCGTGGAACAAGGGGAGTTGTGTCTGCAGCCTGCCTGGCAAAGCGATAACTGGAATCACGTGTGACTGTCAGAAAGTGAGATCTACACCCCATCAAGAGAGCACAGACCCTTCTCATAAAGAAACGCAGGGCAGTGCATGTACGTGCCTGGTGTCTAGCCAAGGAAGGCAGAAAGCGGCTCAGACACAGCGGGGAATGGAGCGTAATCAAGTCCCCTTTGCTTGGCGATTCAATGATCGATGTCCCACGTGTTCAGGGGCCTCTCTCTCTTTGGTGCCCAGAAGTCATGGAACGGTTGTTGTGCAAGGTGGCTGTGCCTTGGGCTCTGTGAAGACACGTCCCCAGAATGGCAGGCTGCCTCCACCATGCTGCCCTCCTGGGTTTGCTGGGGGACAATCAGCTTTGCTTCTATTGAGGTGGAAAGGAAAAAAAGAAGAATGAGTTTTTTCTTTCGGTTTCCTGGGAATAAACAAGGTAAAGAGAACAGTGAGCAGGCCTCAACCTTCCTAGTTTGTTTTTTTTTTTTTTTTTTCACTTTAACTACTCCTGCCTCTGTATGTCTGTAACTAAGTTTGCTTTCCTGTCGCCTAACTCTGCTGCTGCTGCTGGTAAGTCGCTTCAGTCGTGTCCGACTCTGTGCAACCCCATAGACGGCAGCCCACCAGGCTCCCCCGTCCCTGGGATTCTCCAGGCAAGAACACTGGAGTGGGTTGCCATTTCCTTCCCCAAAGCATGAAAAGTGAAAGGGAAGTCACTCAGTCGTGTCCGACCCTTAGTGACCCCATGGACTGCAGCCCACCAGGCTCCTCTGTCCATGGGATTTTCCAGGCAAGAGGACTGGAGTGGGGTGCCACTGCCTTCTCTGCAGGAGTTACAAGTCACACCTGTTTTCCTTTGACTCTATGCTAAATACATCCCCTGAAAGTGAAAGTATCAGTCACTCAGTCGTGTCCGACTCTTTATGACCCCATGGACTATAGTCCACCAGGCTCGTCTGTCCATGGGATTCTCCAGGCAAGAATAGTGGAGTGGGTTGCCATGCCCTCCTCCAGGGGATCTGCCTGACCTAGGGATCGAACCTGCATCTCCAGCATTGCAGGCAGATTCTTTACATTCTAAGCCACCAGGGAAACCCTATACTATATATTCTATACATCCCCTGTCTGGTGTTAACCCTTACAACACTCTTCCCTTTTCAGAGCCACCAAACCGCCAGACTCAATTATTGGGTTACTGACACCAGTCTAGGAGTTCCATTGACAAGATTCTGACACCTTAGTCCCTCATCAGCCACTCCTGACTGCAAGCCCTCATTTTATATAAGCCCGTAAACTCCTCATCAGTCCTAAAGGAAATCAACCCTGAGTATTCATCAGAAGGACTGAAGCTGAATCTCCAATCCTTTGGCCCCATGATGCGAAGAGTCAACTCATTAGAAAAAACCCTGATGCTGAGAAAGATTGAGGGCAGGAAAAGGGGACAACAGAGGAAGAGACGGTTGGATGGCATCACCGACTCGATGGACATGAGTTTGAGTGAGCTCTGAGAGTCGGTGATGGACAGGGAGGCCTGGCGTGCTGCAGGCCACAGGGTTGCAAAGAGTCGGACACGACTGAGCGACTGAACAAGACTCCCCGTGGAGGGGGGTTACACTGTCCTTGAGGCAGGAGCCTACTGGGCTCCCCTGTCTGCCAGCTGAGAATGAAAGCCACCTTCCTATTTCCACCAAACTCTCTCCGTATTTTTTCATTCAGCCTTGGTTGGGCAGAGAAAGGCAAGGTTTTGGCCGCCAGCAGTTTCCGGGCTGCCCTGGCACAGGCGCTTCCTCTGTGTGTGTGCGTGGGTGTGTTAGTTGGGGTGGGGGTGGGGGTGTATGGGGGTGTGTGTGTGGGTGGGTGTGTGGATGTGGGTGTGGGGGTGTGTGTGCGAGGGTGTGTGTGGGTGTGTGTGTGCGTGCCTGTGTGTGTGTAAGTGGGTCTTTGCAAGCACACGCATGGGGGTGGGGGTGGGGGCGGGGATGACGGTGGGGGTCGGGCGCGAGCCCTCCCTCGTCTGTCCTTACTGACCCGCAGCCCGTCTTTCCTCCTTCCCCCTTTGCCCTCACCCCCTCTTTCTGCCCTGTTTCCTGTCCCTCCCAGACACTGACAAAATGAAACTCGCTCACTCGTGTCCGACTCTCGGCAACCCCATGGACCGCAGCATGTCAGGCCTCCCTGTCCATCACCAACTCCCAGAGCTTGCTCTAACTCATGTCCATCCAGTCGGTGACGCCATCCAACCATCTCATCTTCTGCCGTCCCCTTCTCCTCCTGCCTTCGATCTTTCCCAGCATCACTGTCTTTTCCAAGGAGTTAGTCCTTCGCATCAGGTGGCCAAAGCACTGGAGTTTCAGCTTCAGCATCACTCAAAAGTACGTCTTCGGGGCACTTTGGCAAGTGAACCCGAGGGCTGGGTACCGGTGGGGTGAGGAGCAGGAGATGGAGTGCTTGCCTGGCCACTCCTGGGGATCTGGGGGCCTCTGCATGAGGGATGCGCCTGTGGAATTCTGCTGGAATGGAATTCTCTTGGTAGGGTTCTGTTGGAATGGCGCCCCCTGGCAGGGCATCCAGCCCAGCGTTTCTCATGATGTGCTCTGCATCATGGGCGTCCCTTGAGGGCCAGGTCAGCCAGGCAGGGGCAGCTCAGCTCAGCTTTGCAGGGTTGGGAGGAAGATATGCGATGGCTGTGGTGGGCACACAGGGGCAGGGAGGGGCGCCAGGGATGCAGGGGACCCAGGTGACAAGCACTGGAGGGCAAGGGGAGCAGTGAAGAGGACGAACGGGAGGCGGGGGACGGGGAGGGGACACCGTTTGTAGAAGCGGATGAGATGTACCACAGCTGCAGACTCTACCTCTCAGGGCAGGGACCACACGGCCAGTTTTACTGGCTCCGATGGAACTAGATGCCTGTAACGCCTTCTGAACTGTCTGCTCTCCAAGAAGGAGACAGAGACACACAGAGAGAGGTGGACAGGTCTGTATTACCTGTGTCTTTTTATACTTTGCTGTCATTCATTCGCTCAGTCGTGTCTGACTCTCTGCGACCCCATGGGCTGCAGCACGCCAGGCCTCCCTGTCCATCACCAACTCCCAGAGTGTACTCGAACTCACGTCCGTTAGGTCGGTGATGCCATCCAACCATCTCATTCCTCTATCACCCCCTTCTCCTCCTGCCTTTGATCTTTCCCAGCATCAGGGTCTTTTCCAACGAATCGGGTCCTCGAACTAGGTGGCCCAAGTATTGGAGTTTCAGTTTCAGCATCAGTCCTTCCAATGAATCTTCAGGGTTGGTTTCCTTTGTATGTACATATGCATTATATGTACACAATATATGTAATATATATACTATATAATCATATATAATACGTATACAGTATATACTGGAGAAGATCCTCTGGAGAAAGGAATGGCAACCCATTCTGGTATTCTCGCCTGGAGAATCCTATGGACAGAGAGCCTGGTGGGCTACAGCCCATGGGGTTGCAAGAGTCGGGCATGACTTAGTGAGTAAATTTCTACTACTATATAATATATACACTATATATATATGTTCATTATATAACATATTTTATACACATTATATAAAGTATAATGTATGTATGTAATGTTTTATATCCATTATACACATGTTCATATATAAATTTTATGTATCTCTATATAACACAATTATGTGTATATATATATACATTTTAATAAGCATATATTTACCATATATGGTCTATGTTTCTGTATGGAATGGGAGAGATTGAGACATATACACACTTTATGCATATAGACTGGCATTTGCGTGTGTGTGTATGGATGGTAGATTTTATGCTGGGTATGTGAGGTCTCCCATCCAAGTACTAACCAGGCCCGACCCTGCTTAGCTTCCAAGATCGAATGAGCTTGGGCACATCCAGGGTGGGAGTGGTACCACCGTAGACGATGCTGTGCATGTGGACACATGAGTATTAGTCGCTCAGTCGTGTCAGACTCTTCGTGACCCCATGGACTGTAGACCCCCAAGCTTCTCCATCCGTGGGATGCTGCAGGCCAGAATACTGGAGTGAGCTGCCATGCCCTCCTCCAGGGGGATCTTCCCAGCCAGGGATTGAACCCGGGTCTCCCGCATTGCAGACAGACTCTTTACCATCTGAACCATCAGAGAAGCCCTATGGACACATATAGAATACATATTTGTAAGTGCGTCATTATAGACAGAGAAAGGGGAATATGCATACATGAGTTATATGTATACGTAGAGGATGTTATGTATGCATACATGTCACAGATGTATGTCTATATTACACATATATAACACATGTTTATGTGTGTACACAGACAATGGTGTGTATGTCTTACATGCATATACAGAACATGCATATCCACGTAGAACCTCTCTTATGTACATACATAACATACATATATGCATATGTATGGATGTTGGATATTGTTTCATATGTATATATAATATACGTATATACACACAAGAAATTTCTGTATAGATATATAATTTGTGTGGTTTTATTTACACAAATTGTATGTATATATAGTATATATTCCACGGGGTCGCAAAGAGTTGGACACGACTGAGCAACTAAACTGAACTAATAGTATATATTATATATATACACATATGCATTACTCACAAGTGTATTTATGTATTTTCTGTGTGTATTTATATATAGGATATAAATATACACACACGTATAATATGAATAATGTATGTGTGTATGTAAATTTATATGTATAAGACTTTCAATGCCGGGTATATGGGTTCAATCCCTGGTCAGGCAGCTAAGATACCACATTCCTCGTGGCCAAAATACAGACAACAGAAGCAATATTGTAACAAATTCAGTAAAAACTTAAAATGGTCCACATCAAAAAAAGAAAAAGAAATTACAAGTTTGACGCGGGAACACCAAGCCTCAAAAACACAGCGACCGTGCCAATTTACTGGGCTATAAAGAAATCTGAGCACTGAAGAATTGATGCTTTTGAGCTGTGGTGTTGGACAAGACTCTTGAGAGTCCCTTGGACTGCAAGGAGATCCAACCAGTCCATTCTGAAGGAGATTAGCCCTGGGATTTCTTTGGAAGGAATGATGCTAAAGCTGAAACTCCAGTACTTTGGCCACCTCATGTGAAGAGTTGACTCATTGGAAAAGACTCTGACGCTGGGAGGGATTGGGGGCAGGAGGAGAAGGGGACGACAGAGGATGAGATGGCTGGATGGCATCACTGACTCGATGGACGTGAGTCTGAGTGAACTCCGGGAGTTGGTGATGGACAGGGAGGCCTGGTGTGCTGCAGTCCATGTGGTTGCACAGAGTCGCACACGACTGAGCGACTAACCCTTTCGCTGTCAACTGCCAGGTATGCTGACTACACATTTGCACCGCAGGTGTAATGAACGGCTTAGGAACTGACTTGAATACGGAAGTTCCTAGTACTGACAAAGCCCCCCAGAATCAGTTGGCAGTGAAAGCAAGACAGACCATTTTTTCTCAGCCTGACAGCATCAACTGTGGGGGCTTCCTGGGTGGCTCAGACGGTAAAGACTCTGCCTGCAGTGCAGGAGACCCAGGTTCGATCCCAGGGTCGGGAAGATCCCTTGGAGAAGGAAATGACAACTCACTCCAGTATTCTTCCCTGGGAAATTGCATGGACAGAAGGGCCTGGTGGGCTACAGTCCATGGGTTGCCAAGAGTCAGACAGGACTGAGTGACTAACCTTATTATTTCAGTCAACAGGGAGCTGCAGTATCTGGACCAAGGTTACATGTTCGTGACTGATGCTGCCCACCTGGGCCAGGTGTGACTGCAGGAGGGTCTGTGACCTGTGCCCGGGCCGGGTCAGTTCAACCCTGACCGCTGACTCAGAGACACACGCTAGGAGAACACAGCATTTACAGGGAGCCCAGAGAAGCGTTCCATACGCACGCTCCAGAAAACAGCCTCAGATCAGAAATGAGAACCAAATAAAATTAAACCTGCCCCTCCAATTAACTGCTTTAACCTGCTAATTGCATGGGCCGAAATTAGTTGGTTATAAAAAAATAACAAGCACCCACTTAGCCTTATAGTAGCTAAATTGCTTGTTTCTCCCCACAAACGACATCCGTAGATTATACCGATTAATATTTTTCCTACTTTTAAAAAACACTGGAAGGACCTAGAAATGAGGGTTTAAAAGAAAAAAACCCTCCAGGCTTTAGGCCTGGGTTAAAATTAACTGAATTGTATTCATTATCAGCAGCGTTCCCTGAATTACAAAGATGTAATTGTATCTCAGCGTTTCTCACTGACTTCCACCTTCCATGTGGGAGGTTCATCACACCTGCTGCGGACAAGCTGGCTAGGCAGAAAGACGGAAAGATGGGGTGGTGACTGTCCGTGTTTTTGTCTGTGTGACCGCGGCCAGCGGGGAAGGCACCCTGTGTAGAGGGATGGATGGATTAGATGTAGATACAGATGCACATAGCTGATATGGGTGTTGGTGTTAGTACAGTGGTTCTCAGATAACATATAGGGGGTTACGGGTAGAGACGGTGGCACAGTGGCGAAGAAACCGCCTGGCAATGCAGGAGATGAAAGACACTCAGGTTCAACCCTTGCGCCGGGAAGATGCCCTGGAGAAGGAAATGGCAACCCACTCCAGTACTCTTGCCTGGAAAATCCCGTGAACTGAGGAGCCTGATAGGCTACAGTCCATGGGGTTGCAAAGAGTTGGACACGACTGTGTGACTTCACTTTCACTTTCACTTTATAACTGCTATAGCACTACCCAGGTGGCTCAGCGGTAAAAGAACCATATGGATGTTCAGTTCAGTTCAGTCGCTCACTAGTGTCCAACTCTTTGCAACCCCATGGACTGCAGCACGCCAGGCCTCCCTGTGCATCGCCAACTTCCAGAGCTTGTTCAAACTCATGTCCATCGAGTCGGTGATGCCGTCCAACCATCTCATCCTCTGATGTCCCCTTCTCCCGCCTTCAGTCTTTCCCAGCATCAGGGTCTTTTCCAATGAGTCAGTTCTTCACATCAGGTGGCCAAAGCATTGGAGCTTCAGCAGCAGTCCTTCCAGTGAATATTCAGGACTGATTTCCTTTAGGATTGACTGGTTGGATCTCCTTGCAGTCCAATGGACTCTCAAGAGTCTTCTCCAACACCACGGTTCAAAAGCATCAATTCTTCGGCTCTCAGCTTTCTTTATGGTCCAACTCTCACATCCATACATGACTACTGGAAAAACCATAGCTTTGCGTTGATGAACCTTTGTTGGCAAAGTAATGTCTCTGCTTTTTAATGTGCTATCTAAGTCGGTCATAGCTTTTCTTCCAAGGAGCAAGTGTCTTTTAATTTCATGGCTGCAGTCACCATCTGCAGTGATTTTGGAGCCCAAGAAAATAAAATCTCTCACTGTTTCCACTGGTTCCCCATCTATTTCCCATGAAGTGATGGGACCGGATGCCATGATCTTCGTTTTCTGAATGTTGAGCTTTAAGCCAACTTTTTCACTCTCCACTTTCACTTTCATCAAGAGGCTCTTTAGTTCTTCTTCACTTTCTGCCATAAGGGTGGTGTCATCTGCATATCTGAGGTTACTGATATTTCTCAAGGCAGTCTTGATTCCAGCTTGTGCTTCATCCAGCCCAGCATTTCACATGATGTACTCTGCATATAAGTATATAGACATGATAAATAGATATATAAATGACATATATATATATGTGGATAATATAGATGTAGACATGGTAAATAGATGTATAGATGGTGTATATATGTGGATGATATAGATGTAGATATGATAAATAGATATATAGATATACAGACGATATAGATATATGGTGATATAGACATGATAAATACATATATAGATGGTATAGATATATGATGATGTAGACATGATAAATAGATTATAGATGGTATAGATATATGATGATGTAGACATGATAAATAGATTATAGATGGTATAGATATATGATGATGTAGACATGATAAATAGATTATAGATGGTATAGATATATGATGATGTAGACATGATAAATAGATTATAGATGGTATAGATATATGATGATGTAGACATGATAAATAGATTATAGATGGTAGAGATATATGATGATGTAGACATGATAAATAGATTATAGATGGTACAGATATATGATGACATAGACATGCTAGGTGAATGGATGGTACAGATCTATGATGACATAGATGTGGTAAACAGACATACAGACAGTACAAAGATGTGATGATTCGGCGTGACAGATATATGGACAGGATAGACACGCTGCTGCTGCCACCAAGTCGCTTCAGTCGAGTCTGATAGACGGCAGCCCACCAGGCTCCTCTGTCCCTGGGATTCTCCAGGCAAGAATACTGCCGTGGGTTGGCACTTCCTTCTCCAGTGGTTTCGATACACGGGTGAACAAATGTAGATGTACATATGATACAGACTCACAGATGGATATAAAACTGAAGCCGTGTGTGTGCTGCGTGTTCAGTCACTTGCAACCCCGTGGGCTGTAGCCCCGCCAGGCTCCTCTGTCCTTGGGGATTCTCCACACAAGAATACTAGGGGGGGATGCCATTCCATCCTCCGGAGGGGGGGGTCTTATCCACCCAGAGGTTGCTTCCACGTCTCTTGTATCTCCTGTATCGGCAGGCGGGTTCTTTACCACCAGCGCCATCTGTGAAGGCTGTTAATCACCTGTATCCCAATACAACACAAAAATTTTAAAGTCTGAAAAATAATAATGAAGCAGGCAGTCTCAAGTGGGGGAGCCAGGAACTCCCTGCCAGATCAAGGGGCCACTGAAGAAGGAGGCTCCTGGGACCCCATCCATGGTAAGACTCCCCGAGACTCTCCTGCAAAACTCTGATGCCTCTAGACAGAGGGCTGTTCACAGAGAAATGGCCTTGGAGAAGCTGCTTCTGTTCATATTTGTAGAAAAAGAGACTTGAGACCACCACGGGCACCTACTTGTGTGGACCCTGGGGAGGCATGGCCATCTGACCCCAGAGAGCCAGGTGGATGGATCAGTTTTAGAGAAATCGGCTGGCTGGCCTAGGGCTGCCCCAGTGGCTCAGAGGTAAAGAACCCACCTGCCTATGCAGGAGAGCTGGGTTTGATCCCTGAGTTGGGAAGGTCCCCTGGAGGAGGGCATAGCAACCCAATGCAATGTTTTTGCCTGGAGAATCCCACGGACAGAGGAGCCTGGCGGGCTGCAGTCCATGGGGTCGCAAAGTGTCGGACACGACTGAGCACCCAGGCACGCCCCTTACTTGACTGCATTAATAACCCACTCCTCCTGCCTGTTCCATAAACACAGGGGCAGCAGCCAGAGCAGAAACGAACACGTCAGTAACTTCTGCTGCTCCGATTTGTTGAATCAACAGAGCTGAAGGTGTTGCATAAATGAATCAGCATCTACGTTGGAAGCCGCCAGGCTGGTGTCGATTTGCATAAGTGGGTAAGCTGTGAAAAACGCAGAGTGTGAGCACACTGCAACGGAGGAACATCCTCGAGCAGCACCAAGCACCTGGCTATTTGGAAACTGTGCTTCCCCCGCCTCCTCCAGGAAGGCTCCAGAAAGCATGCTGTTGTATTCAATCCACGGGCTTCCCCAGTGGCTCAGATGGTAAAAGAATCCGCCTGTGATGCAAGAGACTGGGTTCGATCCCTGGGTCTGGCAGATCCTCTGGAGGAGGACATGGCAACCCACTCCAGTACTCTCCCCTGGAGAATCCCATGGACAGAGGAGCCACGGGTCACAAAGAGTCGGACACAACTGAGCAAGTAACACTTTTAATCTTTATGCAACCCACAAAGGCGTGACTTTCTGAGGGACCCAGTCTTTGCCTAGGTGTGTGTTACAGCGGGGCTCCAGTAAAATCTTGTCTGACTTCAGCAACCGCATGGACTGAAGACAATCTTGTTGTTTTTTAGTCACTAAGCTGTGTCTGACTCTTTTGCGAGTCCATGGACTGTAGCCCACCAGGCTCCTCTGTCCGTGGGATTTCCCAGGCAAGAATATTGGAGTGGGTTGCCATGCCCTCCTCCAGGGGATCTTCCCCACCCAGGGATAAAATCTGCATTGCCTACATTGGCAGGCGGTTCTTTACCACTGAGCCAACCTGGGAAGCCCATTGAGGACGTCATCTGTCAGCAGTTAGAACTCAGAGAGCACGTCGATTCCCCAAACATAGGAAACATGCTGCTAGTCTCCTGGTTCATCATCTGCATGCGTGCTCTTCCTGTCTGGGGGTTGTGCTTTGGCTTTTAAAGTCGCTGTCACAGTGGAGGTTGGGCCACTCGGATTCATGTGGAGTCGGGCTGACCCAGTGTGAATTAAGGGACGGAGGAAAGTGGGGTGAGTGAGCTGATGAGAATGAGCGCCTCCTTGGTTTCAAGGCGAGAGAGACCCTCTCAACGGTGACCTGCAGCTTCGTCGTACGGGGGCCATGGGCTGAGTGCCAGCCGTGTTCCTGGCGGGGCCGAGCGTCCGGCCAGCATTATCTGCCCAGTGAGTCTTCATTCCAAACCTCTGGCCACCAGATTCGAAGAACTGACTCATTGGAAAAGACCCTGATGCTGGGAAACATTGAAGGCGGGAGGAGAAGGGGACGACAGAGGATGAGATGGTTGGATGGCATCACCGACGCGACGGACGTGAGTTTGAGCAAGCTCCAGGAGTTGGGGATGGACAGGGAGGCCTGGTGTGCTGCGGTCCGTGGGGTCGCAGAGTTGAACACAAGCAAGTGACTGAAGAATGACAACCACCCAGGGAGCAGGAGGGTGGCTCAAAAGACACCACCCCGTGGACAACGACACCATGCTCCTTCGAGGCGGTTGCTTTTTTCAAGCAGAAGCCTGGAAGCAAGAGGCAGCCAGCCTCCGAATGCAGGCCTGGAAGGTGCCATGTGCTTCCTGCGGGCTCTGTTTAGAAAAAAAAAAACCAGCAACAACAACAGAAAATCTCCTATTTCCTTTAGTGGGAAACCCACCTGAGTCTGGAGGAGCGGCCGGGTTTCCGCGTTTCCGAAGGGCTGTCATCTCCGGCTCCGGCTGGAAGCCTGCCAGGGTGCCCTGCTGGGTATCAGGGCAGGCCGCCCCCCGCCGCCGGGGACTCTGACAGGTTGACCTGCCCCAGGAGGGCTCGGAGGGGTACCTGACAAAGAAAGACCTCCCCTCCACCCCGGGGCCGGGGGGCGGTGGGGAGTTGAGACCCTTCTGGGAGTCCAGGAAAAGAGGCTTGCGTGTGTGCGTGTGTGTGTGTGTGTGCGTACGCGTGAGCTATTTTCTCGTCCATAATAGAGAGCATCGTGGCGAGGTTAGATTAGAAAACTTCAATTAAGCCTTTCCAAAAAAAAAAAAAAAGACCATCTGCCGACCGATGACGGGGGGGTTGCGTGTAAACAAAAATGTCTGCGCCGCTGACAAACAAATGATCTTACCCATTGTCTTGTGTTACAAATTAAAATTAGATTAAGCCACCTACACGGTACCTCCTCTGCATGTACAATTGCCCGGCGCATCGGAGCGGCGCTCCGCACATATTGAAGCCAGGCCGGAGCAGCCCTCATTATCTGTGTAGCGGCATCGCTACCCGAGCGCAGCATAATCAAAGCCTCGGGGTACGTATTAATTATCCTTTTGAATAGTGATGAAATTTTAAAAACATCTCCTTTAGGCTCAGATCATCAGCAGATGAAACAAAGGCAGCCACAGCTTGCGTGTGCAGCCCTGCGTGTGTTTTTACATCTGTTCAGGATATTTCAATTTGAAGCTCAACAAGCAGAGACGGCGATTAAAGAGGAACATGGAGACAGGCGGGGCGGGGGGGGGCAGGTGGAGTCGGGGAGAGAGAGGGAATAAAGTATAAAACCCTGCAATAACAAATAGACTGCCCCCCTCCACCCACCACCACCACCAGCTCATCAACCAGAGAAGAAAATGAGGTTCCTTCCCCGAAATGCACTGTTGTTCTAGGAAGCATCGGTCAACGACTGGGATTCAAACGCTAGAGTCGCTGGGCGACGTGTCCACCTGTTACCTCCAGGCTCCAGCGTGCGCCCTCGAACCTGCAAGTCAGGGCCGCCTCCTGACGATTTTCGAGGGTGAGGCGCCGAATTCGCAGGATCCGTCAGCGGACTGTGCAATCTATCTGGAACTGGAAAGCAACTGTGTGGTTGTTCCGCTGCTCAGTCGTGTCCGACTCTTTGCGACCCCGTGGACCGCAGCACGCCAGGCCTCCCTGTCCATCACCAACTCCCGGAGCTTGCTCAAACTCATGTCCATCGAGTCGGTGATGCCTTCCAGCCACCTCATCCTCTGTCATCCCCTTCTTCTCCTGCCGCCAATCCCTCCCAGCATCAGGGACTTTTCAAATGAGTTGGCTCTTCGTTTCAGGTGGTCAAAGTATTGGAGCTTCAGCTTCAACATCAGTCCCTGCAATGAACATTCAGGACCGATTTCCTTTACGATGGACTGGTTGGATCTCCTTGCAGGCCAAGGGACTCTCAAGAGTCCTCCAGAACCACAGTTCAAAAGCGTTGATTCTTCGGTGCTCATCTTTCTTTGTGTTCCAACTCTCACATCCACACATGACCACTGGAAAAACCATGGCCTTGACTAGATGGACTTTTGCCAGCAAAGTAATGTCTCTGCTTTTTAATATGCTGTCTAGGTTGGTCATAACTTTTCTTCCAAGGAGCAAGCGTCTTTTAATTTCATGGCTGCAGTCACCACCTGCAGTGATTTTGGAGCCTAAAAAATAAAGTCAGCCACTGTTTCCCCATCTATTTGCCATGAAGTGATGGGACCAGATGTCATGATCTTCGTTTTCTGAATGTTGGGTTTTAAGCCAACTTTTTCACTCTCCTGTTTCACTTTCATCAAGAGGCTCTTTAGTTCTTCTTCAGTTTCTGCCATAAGCGTGGTGTCATCTGCATATCTGAGGTTACTGGTATTTCTCCCAGCAATCTTGATTCCAGCTTGTGCTTCATCCAGCGTGGCATTTCTCATGATGTATGTACTCTGCATAGAAGTTAAGTAAGCTGGGTGACAATATACAGCCCTGACGTACTCCTTTCCCGATTTTGAACCAGTCTGTTGTTCCGGGTCCAGTTCTAACTGTTGCTACTTGTCCTGCATACAGGTTTCTCAGGAAGCAACTCCGGGAGCCCAGGAAGAGGACAGTCCCTGCTGTGAGATGGTTAAGGTGATGAGAGCGGGGGTCTTTGGAAGTTGAGGGGATATTTAAATGGACTTATCTGCGCTGGAGTGAAGGTTGGCGGACATGCAACCAGACTCCCTGCAGACTGAAGTTGTTGGTGTGGGATTGAAAGGTAGGGTCTCGAATTAAACCCTGAATGCTCACAAATACTGATTTGCTTTTTTTTAAGTGTTTTTTTTTTTAATGTGGACTGTTTTAAAAGCCTTTCTTGAATTTATTACAGTATTATTTCTGTTTTATGTTTTGATTGTTTTGGCCACAAGGCATGTGGGAATCTTAGCTCCCTGACCAGGGATTGAACCCACATTCCTTGCATTGGAAGGTGAACTCTTAACCTCTGGACCAGGGAAGTCCCAAATTTGCTTTTAATTCACTGTTTAAAGCAATTCAGAGGGTGTCGTGAAACAGCGGCACCAAGAGTGGATTTGGGGAAGATCATCCAGAAATGGGGGCTTCTCTGGTGGCTCAGATGGTAAAGAATCTGCCTACAATGTGGGGGACGTGGGTTCTATCCCTTGGTCAAGAAGTTTCCCTGGAGGAGGGCATGGCAACCCACTCCAGTGTTCTTGCCTGGAGAATCCCATGGACAGAGGCACCTGGGGCACTACAGTCCAGAGGGTCGCAAAGAGTCGGACGTGACTGAGCCATGAATACTTTCTACTTTCTTTATCCAGAAATCAAAATGTCATCAAAAGCCATTTGAAGTGTACAACAGCTATGTGACTGAAGGCGTCTTTGAAATGACATTTGACAAAATGCCCCTTATACCACTGGGTGTGATGAGAGCTTAACCCCAAAATATAGTAAAAATAAAATTCAAGGTCATTTTTTAAAATCTCTGAACCTGCTTTTCTGGACAACTGGAGATAAAAGAGTTTTTCCGTTATGCATGCTGTGTGTTGTGATAAGTCACTCAGTCGTGTCTGACTCTTTGCAACCCAACGGACTGTAGCCCACCAGGCTCCTCTGTCCATGGGATTCTCAAGGCAAGAATACTGGAGTGGGTTGCGATGCCCTCCTCCAGGGGATCTTCCCAACCCAGGGATCAAACCCAGGTCTCTTGCATTGTAGGCGGATTCTCTTATCACCTGAGCCACCAGGGAATCCCATGTCGTATCAACGTCCTAAGACTGTTGTGTTGGTTATTCATCAGGTGGGGTGGATGGCCAGGAGATCTCAGGAAAACAAAAATTTGTTTTTTGCAGTTTCTGGAAATGAGAATTTGGAAATCAAATTGGCAAGGCTGGGCTCCCTCCAGAGGCTCCAGGGGAGGGTCCTTCCCACCCCTTCCAGCTTCTGGGGGCTCCATGTATGCCCCTGGGCTTGTGGCCGCCTCCCTCCCATCTCTGACTGCCTTGTTGCCTGGCCATGGAGAGTCAGGACTGACGGTGGTGATGCAGCCAGGAGGCTGGAGCTGGGAGGAAACGAGCAGACCTCGGCGAAGGACAAAAGTCAATCTGCAGGTGATGGTCAGCCCTTGTACCTTGGTTTCAAAAATAGCCCTGGACTGAAACACTCCTGAAGTCGGTGTGAATTCATCTACACTGAGAAAGTCCAATGCACAGGCCATGCAGACAACTCTATCATATTCTAGCTCACCGAGTGGAGAGAGGGGGCACGCAACGGACAAGGGTGACTCCACAATTGAACCCGGTCAGGAGGACAGGTAAGACAAGCCTCACAGGGTGGTCCCCTAGCTGACCCCAACCATGTGGGCCCAGTGGGTATATCTCAAGGTAGTCCCGCATTTGACCGCAACCACGTGGTCCCAAAGGGAACATTCTCCTAGGGCTGGTCTCCTAGCTGGTCAGAACTACATGGGCCCGATGGATATATCTCCTCCACGTAGTCCCACATTTGACTGAAACCGCGTAGACCCAATGGACGCATCTCCTTGGGGTGGTCCCACAGCTGATGGTGACACACCCGTGTAGACCCAGTGGCCATATCTTCCTTGGGGTGGTCCCATAACTGACCCCAGCTCGTGGACCCAAAGGCCACATCTGCTCATGATGGTCCCCTGCTGCTGATAAGTCGCTTCAGTTGTGTCCGACTCTCTGCGACCCCATAGACAGCAGCCCACCAGGCTTCCCCGTCCCTGGGATTCTCCAGGCAAGAACACTGGAGTGGGTTGCCATTTCCTTCTCCAATGCATGAGAGTGAAAAGTGAAAGTGAAGTCGCTCAGTCGTGTCCGACTCTGTGCAACCCCATGGACTGCAGCCCACCAGGCTCCTCCATCCATGGGATTTTCCAGGCAGGAGCACTGGAGTGGGGTGCCATCGCCTTCTCCACATGATGGTCCCCTAGCTGATCCTAACCCAGAGTGTCATTAGTTGGAAAGCTTCATGGGTAGAGAATCTTGTCAAAGGAATGCCCTAAACCTGGGGTCTTCACCCGGGGCCAGCATTGCCCAGAGACATCAGGGGCATCCTGACGTTATAGGGTGGGTTTTTTTTTTACAGGTGTCTTTCTAAGAGGAGGTTCGACTTTTCACACATCTCACAGGCTTTTGTCTAAGGAAGCTTGAGATTTGCTACCACTGGAAGTTAAGAGACTGTATAAAAGGAGGAGCTGCCGTGATGGAGACTGGAGAGGACAGAGCTTCTGAACCCAGCCTTTGGGTGACCCAGGAAGACAGTGGTCTGGTCAGATAAGTGCCTCATGATGGAGGCTGCAGAGGACATAGCTTCTGAACTCAAAAGCTTCTGACCCAGAAGCTATTCACTCATCCATGAGCCTTTGGTCACACGACGTTCTTGTCCTGTGACCCAGGACACACAATTCCAGACAACGGTACCTTGATCGGTCGTCCAGAATGATGGCCCCCCGTGGACAACGCATCAGCCCCCAGACGATAAAAATCCAACTCCTCCCGGTTGAAACGCCCGGGAAATTCACTGTGATGGTCTCTTGAAATGACTAGATTTATTTTTCTTTACACCGCCTTGATTTTGTTTAATTGTGTCCTTTGCTCCCGGGCTGAAATTCTACGACTCATTTCAGCCTACAGCAGTTTGAACAGCTGAGTGATAAAGCTCCGAAAAACAGGGTTCTTGCAGCCAGCTGACGTCACTTTATCTCCTGAGGAGTGGAGGTGGCAGAGCTTTAATTAAAAGGACCTGGAGTACTCTGTCTTGGACTAACCTAAATAGCTATCAGGGTAACTTAAAGTTTCTCCGGATTACCGAAGGCTGTAGGACATGGAAACCGTGTTCTTCCTTGCCAGCAAAACAGATTGCCCTATTCCGATGACGGGTGAAAAAAAAGCAAGCTTGTCTGTGGGTTTCAAAATGACCCTAATAAAATATTCTTTGAAAATGCACAGAGATGGGAACGCAGGTGGGGGCTCGGGCTGTGGGAGAAGCCACTCAGAAATGGCTGAAATGATTCTCCCCGCGTTCACCCCAGTCTCGCAAGAGGCTGCAGCCCTGCTGTCTGATGGCGAGCGTAGCCGTTAATGCTTAAAATTGGATATTAGGTAATAAAAATAAACATTTCCCGTCCTGTATCTCTCTCTCTCTCTTCTTTAAGTACTGTGGCTATTTTTTTTTCCCCTCTCTCTCTCCCTCTTCTGGATCTGATATTCTGTTGATTTCTTCAATGTGTGAGGATGAGAGAGTCTGGGATGAGTTTTCATGTTCGTTCTGGCTTAATAATATTTTCTTCTGAGATTTCGTTGGACTCCTTGATAAAAGCTCTGCTGTTTTATAACTTAGCGTTTTATGACTTCCCTTCAGCGTTGTTCCTGCATTCACCCTGAGTTTTTGCTTGCTTTCTCTCTCTCTCTTTTTTCTTTCTCTTCCTTTCTTCTTCTTTTTCTCTCTCTCTTTCTTCCTTCCTTTCTTTCTCTCTCTCCCCCTCCTCTCTCTTCTTCTTCCTACTCTGGGCTCGCTTTCCTCTTAGCTGCTAATTCCCGGCACAGTGTTGGGAAGTGAGGTTTCCCTAACCTGGCCCAAGAAGGCATGTCTTGTTTTTTTATTTTGTGTGGATAAGCTGATCCATTGGACATTCTCTGTGGATACTTCTCTTCTGACTAGGAAGGATGCGTGAGCCCTACGACGGAGTATCGAAAGAAGTAAGGGATAAAGATGGGAATTATGTAGTTTATCCCAGAGGAAGCAGAAGTAGGAGAAAAGTTAAAATAATGGGACAGCTCTTGGAGATACGAGTCTCCCAACACCATCCTGTCATCATCATAGCCATCATCGACATCAATATAGTCACCAACTTCATTATCAACATCACCACCACCACCACCACCACCACCACCATCTTCACTGCAGCCACAGCGTAACGACCACCTCCATGCATTTGGACCACACGCTTCAGTTCCCATGTTGCTTTCCAAGCTTCAAAACTGAGTTATCTCAGGGCTTCCCCGGTGGCTCAGTCAGGAAAGACCCACCTGATATGTAGGAGGTCACCTGCGATGCAGGAGCCCAGGGTTCGAGCCCTGGGTCGGGAAGATCCCCTGGAGAAGACAACAACAACCCACTCCAGTCTTCTTGCCTGGAGAATCGCATGGACAGAGGAGCCTGGTGGGCTACAGTCCACAGGGTCACAACAGTTGGACATGACTTAATGACTAAACCAACAACCACGACCCTTTCAAGAAACCCTGTGGTTCTAGAGACCTCACGCCCAGACACTCTGATGCCCCCATCCAATTTCTGCCACTAGTCGTTATTCAGAACTGCTTCTGAGTGTTAATGTCTGAGCCTGGGAGTCCTGGCTCAGTGTCTCTGGTCTCCACGATGGTAGAAATTTAACAGGCTTTGCTTATTTTTTTTTTTTAATCATTTTTGCAGACAGCATCTCAGAACTTTGGGAAGTTGTTGACCTGGCAGCTCGTGAAGCTTGGGGAATGCAGCAT
This sequence comes from Bos grunniens, assembly GCF_055505025.1. NCBI lineage: Eukaryota > Metazoa > Chordata > Mammalia > Artiodactyla > Bovidae > Bos > Bos grunniens. Next base: position 550,986 of record NC_141194.1, read on the forward strand.
GCCTTCATTCTTTTTATTTCAATAGAGAGAGTGTGGTTTTTGTCCTTGAGCTCTGAGCCAGGTTCCCAGGCCGTGGAAGCGGTTGCCTATGCAGGCTGGGTCACCTTCTGCGGGACGGTCAGGAAACCCGGATGCGCGTTCGTTGCACGCCCTCTGCTGGGGAAATCCTAAGCTTCCCTCTCTTGCTTTCAGCTTCCCTGCTTCCTGAGGCTGTTGGGGGTGGGGGTGGTTGCAAAGGTAAGGCTGCATTCTTAAGACAGGCTGGAGGAGGAAAAACCCAGTGTGCCCTGACCCTGCAACGCCACCCGCGGTTGGGACCCGCTGAGAATGCGAAGAGAAAGTGTGAGGGCTGCTGAGGGTGATACTGTGACGTTACTCACGCTAAAGACCACCAAGAGAGACAAGGAGACCATGCAGGGAGAGATTGTGGAGCTCACAGCCAACTCCGACAGACCCAGTGTCCCCAGCCCCTGGAAAGAAGTGGATGGTCATTGCATTGCTTCCAAGGGCTGCTGCAGGAACAGCTATGGGCTTCCGAGGTGTGTCTCAGTGGGAAAGAAGGCACCTTCCAATGTGGGAGACACAGGAGATGCAGGTTCAATCCCTGGTCTGGGAAGATTCCCTGGAGAAGGAAAAGGCAACCCACTCCAGTATTCTCTCCTGGAAAATCCCACAGACAGAGGAGCCTGGTGGGCTACAGTCCATGGGGTCAGAGTCGGACACACCACAGCGACTAAGACAACATTACCTTTGGAAAGGAACCCGCCTGCCAATGCAGGAGATCTGGGTTTGAACCTTAGGTGGGGAAGATCCCCTGGAGGAGGAAATGGCTGCACACTCCAGTACTCTTGCCTGGAGAGTCCCATGGACAGAGGAGCCTGGCGGGCCACAGTCCATGGGATCACAAAGCGTCGGACATGACGTAGCAACTGAACAACAACAAAAAAACAGCTACAGACACAGTGGCTTAAACAGCACACACATTTCTATCACCTAAGAGTTCTAGGGGAGAGAGGTCGCAAAGCGCGGAAGACGAGGCGTAGGCAGGGATGGTCCCTTCGGGAGCTGAACCTGTGTCCTTCCCTTCTCATCTCCTGGAGGTTTCCAGCATGCCCTGGCTTGTGGCCCGTCCCTGCATCTTCAAAGCGCGTCACTGCAGCTTTGGTCATGTCTTCACATGGCCTCTGAGCCTCCGACATCCCTCTTATGAGGGGTGATGTTCATGCACCCAGGGTTATGTTTTCATCTCAAGAGGCTTAATTCAATGACCTCTGCAAAGCTGCACTTCTCAGAGAAGGTAACACTCAGAAATTCTACAGGTCAGGATGTGAACACCCTTGAGGACATCACTGTCCCCACACGGGGGCAGGACGTGATCACCCCTGAGGACATGACTTTGTCCCCCACACGGGGGTCAGGACAAGATAACCCTTGAGGTCGTGACTCTGTCCCCACATGGGGGTCAGGGCGTGGTCACCCCTGAGGACATGACTCTGTCCCCACACGGGGTCAGACGTGATCATCCCTGAGGTCATGACTCTGTCCCCACACGGGGGTCAGGATGTGATCACCCTTGAGGACATGATAAGATCCCCACACACAGGGGTCAGGATGTGGTCACCCCTGAAGACATGACTCTGTCCCCACACGGGGGTCAGGATGCGGTCACTCCTGAGGTCAGGACTCTGTCCACATAGGGGTCAGGACGTGATCACCCCTGAGGACACGACTGTGTCCCCACACGGGGTCAGGACATGATCCCCCCTGAGGACATGACTCTGTCCACACAGGGGTCAGGACGTGATTACCCCTGAGGTCATGACTCTGTCTCCACATGGGGTCAGGACGTGATCACCCCGGACGACATGACTCTGTCCCCATATGGAGGTCAGGACAGGGTCACCCCTGAGGTCAGGACTCTGTCCCCACACGGGGTCAGGATGTGATCACCCTGAGGACGTGACTCTGTCCCCACATGGGGGTCAGGACGTGATCACCCCTGAGGACATGATAAGATCCCCACACACAGGGGTCAGGATGTGGTCACCCTTGAGGATGTGACTCTGTCCACACAGGCTCAGGATGTGATCACCCCTGACGACATGACTCTGTCCCCATACGGAGGTCAAGACAAGGTCACCCCTGAGGACATGACTCTGTCCCCACACGGGGGTCAGGGCGTGATCACCCGAGGTCGTGACTCTGTCCCCACACGAGGTCAGGACGTGGTCACCCCTGAGGACATGATAAGATCCCCACACACAGGGGTCAGGACGTGATCACCCCTGAGGACGTGACTCTGTCCCCACACGGGGGTCAGGACGGGGTCACCCCTGAGGACATGACTGTCCACCACCCAGGGGCCTTCTAGGTACCACATGGTGAAGGCCAATCCACCCAAGAATGGACTGAAGCCGAGGGTCGGTGTGCAAAGAGCAGGGGTGGGAAGGGGGCGGGCATAGTCCCAGTGGACCGAGCTGGCATGCACACCAATCAGGTCCTAGGTCTCAGGTCCCACTGTAAGCACAGCCAAGCTCCAACACCCTTCCCTCATCCGCTTCCCTCCCCAGTTCCTCCAAGACCTATACATACAGCCATAGAGAAGTGTTACTCAGTCGTGTCTGACTCTTTCTGACCCCATGGACTGCAGCCCGCCAGGCTCCTCCATCCAAAGGACTCTGCAGTCAAGGGTACTGGACTGGGGTGCCATGCCCTCCTACAGGGGATCGTCCTGACCCAGGCTTGGAACCCACATCTCCTGCATGGGCGAATGGATTCTTCACCACTGAGCCACCTGCAAAGCCCACTGAAACGTGGGGACAGCTACATGCCTGGGAAATGCACCCAAATTCCATCCCAAATAACCAGCAGAGGTTATTTCCACTCTGAGCAGAAAAGCCTACTCTTGGTAGGGAGGGTTAACCCTGGAAGACTCGAGACCTCAAGGGAAAGAAACACCCTTGTTTGCAATTTGTATCCTGTTTATGAGTTTCAGTCGAGTTCATGTTCCGGGCTGCAGAGGTGGGGCTAGGGTTAAGGTTTAATTTCCTTTTCTCTCATGCATTTGTAATTAAAAACCCAGAGGACAAAGGAAAGAAACCTCATACGGCCCCCTGCTCGCGAAAGCTCTGAGGAAGGGTGTTTTCCCCTCTTCTGCGATGGATCAGGGTTAAGTGATGCCCACACGGAACCCACGGGCCAAGGGGAGCCCGTCATCCCTGCACGTGGGGCAGGATTGCCTGGCCTGAGACACACACGACGTGCACACACGGGAGCCCAGCTGACACGGAGCATCTGCCTTCTGGGACCCTGTTCCCCTCTGTGGAACCATGACCATCTCCTTCGTGAGTTTGACCAGTGAAAACAAAGAGAGGGGGGACAAAAAACCACCGTTCTGACTGGTATTATAAATCACGTGCTCTTTGTCCAGTCGCTCAGTCGTGTCTGACTCTCTGCGACCCCACAGACTGCAGCACGCCAGGCCTCCCTGTCCATCGCCAACTCCCGGAGTCCACCCAAACCCATGTCCATCGAGTGGGTGATGCCATCCAAGCATCTCGTACTCTGCTGTCCCCTTCTCCTCCTGCCTTCAATCTTTCCCAGCATCGGGGTCTTTTCCAATGAGTCGGTTCTTTGCATCAGGTGGCCAAAGTTTTGGAGCTTCAGCTTCAGTCCTTCCAGTGAATCTTCAGGGTTGACTTTCTTTAATCCACTGCTTAGTTTACTGGAATTTATTTTATACAGTTCCATGAATTTGGTCTATGGAAGCACACACACACACACACACACACACACACTTTGCCCTGAGCCTTGAAACCAGCCAGCATGCTGCAGCAGAGTGGTGTTTTTACCTGGAAGTACTCAATGCTTCCACCAACCCTTGGAATCTCGGATTGCCTTTGAAGGTAATGGCAACAATTATCTGGGCTTCATAAATACGGAATTACTCTCTAATACTCCTGGTTATTAACCAGGGTATTGCTTTTAAAAAGAGACGTGTGCGTCATGGAGAGCCTTCACCGGAGGAATGAAATCAGTTCCCAGGAGGTGGGGACGCGGCTTTGATGTCCCGGCTGTAGAGAACCACACGGTGGGAGCCGGGCCTGCTTGTTCATGGCTGGAAAAGGTCCAGGAGAGGCTGAGGCCCCGGCGTTCCCTGCCACTCCTCTGCGATGCTCCATCTCTGATGGCGGGGAAGTAAAATCTCTCCTGATGAGCTCGGAGGGGAACACAGGAATAGGGACCGGCGTAGAGTTTCTTTTCCTTTGGAGGATGGGAAAAACCTGGGGATGTCATGACTCAGAGACAGAATAATGTCCCCAAGGACGTCCACGCCCTGGTCCCCGAGGGGTGGACAGAACAGTGTCCCTCAGGCTGTGTGTCCCCACCCCATTTCTGGAGGCTAGAATCTGAGCTCAAGGAGTCAGCAAGGCTGGTTCCTCCTGAAACCTCTGTCTTCGGCGTTTGGACGGCCGTCTCCTCCCCGAGTCCTCAGCTGGTCGTCCCTCTGTGTCTGCCTATGTCCTGACTTCTTATGAGAACCCCAGTCCTGTGGGATCAGGACCCACCCTAGTGATCTTATTCCACCTGCATCCCCTCTTTAGAGACACCCATCTCCAAATAGAGTCTGGGGTCCTGAGGGTTAGAAGTTCAATACAGCAGTTCGAGGAGGACTCGATTCACCTACTAACCGTCAGCATGCATTGCATCTCTGTAGTTTTAACCCTGTGAATTCCTTGTTTCATCAGCACCTCTGAGCTCCCCAGGGCGCCAGCAAGAAGTCACGGCCATCAAGCCCTTGGGCACTGCAGCCGTCCCCAGCGGCCCACACTGAGGGGACCCAGGATGGAGGGAAACGGGACACGCGCCTCAGATAGCTGGGGCACCCATCAAATGACTTCCAGGAGCCCAGGCTCTTGCGGGCATCCCTGGTGGCTCAGCTGGTAAAGAATCCGCCTTCAAGGCAGGAGACCCCAGTTCGATCCCTGGGTCGGGAAGACCCGCTGGAGAAGGAAACGGCTACCCACTCCAGTATTCTTGGGCTTCCCTGGTGGCTCAGCTGGTAAAGAACACGCCTGCAATGCAGGAGACCAGGGTTTGATCCCTGGGTAGGGAAGATCCCCTGAACAAGGGAAAGGCCACCCACTCCAGTATTCTTGCCTGGAGAATCCCATGGACAGAGGAGCCTGGTGGGCTACAGCCCATGGGGTAGAAAAGAGTTGGGCACGACTCAGCGACTAACACTTACAGCTGCTTGACAAAGCTGTCTCTGTTTCTGCTGTACAGGCTGTGAAGCGAAGCTGTTAGTCACTCAATCATGTGAGATCCCATGGACTGTAGCCCGCCAGGCTCCTCTGTCCATGGGGTTCTCCAGGCAAGAATTCTGGAGTGGGTTGTCTTTTCCTCCTCCACGACATCTTCTCAACTCGGGGACCGAACCCGTGTCTTCTGCATTGGGAGACGGGTTCTTCACCACTGAGCCTTTAACGCACTGAATGGAAGGTGACGTCTGTATTATCATTGCTGCTGTTCAGTCGCTGTTCAGTCTCTAGGTCGTGTCCCACCCTTTGTGACCCCATGGCGTGCAGCACGCCAGGCCTCCCTGTCCATCACCAACTCCCGGAGCTTGCTCAAACTCACATCCATCAAGTCGGTGATGCCATCCAACCATCTCATCCTCTGTCATCCCCTTCTCCTCCTGCCCTCAATCTTTCCCAGCATCAGGATCTTTTCCAATGAGTCGGCTCTTTGCATCAGGTGGACACAGCATTGGAGCTCCAGCTTCAGCATCAGTCCTTCCAGTGAATACTCAGGGTTAATTTCCTTTAGGAAGGACTGGTTGGACTCTTGCAGACCAAGTGAGTTTCCAGAGTCTTCTCCAACACCTCAGTTCAAAAGCATCAAATGTGGAGGCTGTTAACTGCCCCCTAGGATGGAATCACTTTCTTGGACAGGGGATCCCAAAGGACGACAGTCCATAGGGTCACAAAGAGTCGGACACAACCGAGCAACTAACGCTTTCACAAAGAGTCCTGTGGACTCTAACCCACCCAGTCTGTGATGAGGACCCAACATGCATGCAGAGAACAGACTGACTGGGGCTTTCAATGCCCCGGGGAGCCCCATTTGGAGCTCTTAGGAGTCGCCCAGCTCGTCCGTGTCCGCTGGGGGCGAGGCCCGCCTCCCGTGCAAACGCAGCTCTCCCCACCTGCCTTTGTGCGCCGCGGAGGTGATCTATTAGCCGGGTCCCACGCTTCCCTCTTTCAACCTCTCAAATTGGCATTTGCTCCTAATGGGAGACAGAGGGGTCCAGCAGGTCCCCGGCCCGCGCTCGTTAGCATCTGCGGGCAGGACCGGGCGTGATGAGGTGCTAATCGGATACAGCACAGTCAGAAGAGGCCCCGACGTCTCTGCCTCACGTCTGGGTAAAATACAGCCCTGATCTGTGTGGCTTTCATGTGGCTGTCTGCAGGAATTCGAGTCCCCCCTGCCCAGACCCCCTCACCCACCCCCGCCAGCCTCTCCTCCCCTCCTCCACCCCCGGCCTCACCCAACCCCTGCCGGAGCCTTTGAAAGCCTGAGCCGGGTTTCCTGAACCTGGAGCTTCTCCGGGTTGCCCCGCTCCCACGCCGGGGAAGGGATAGGCTGCCCAGGCCGTGTGTGTGTGTGTGTGTGTGGTGTTTGAAGCTGTGTATCGTCAGCTGGGTTTTTGACAGGCTTGTATCTAAAGAGAACCTGCAGAGATTTCTTCCCTGAGCGGCTTGGGGGTCAAGCATCTGCCTGCCAATGTAGGAGACATGGGTTTGATCCCTGGGTCGGGAAGATCCCCTGGAGGAGGCCATGGCGAGCCACTCCAAGATTTGTGCCTGGAGAATCCCATGGACAGAGGAGTCTGGCAGGCTACAGTCCACGCGGTCACAGAGTCGGACATGGCTGAGCGCGAGCAGAGAAGAGATAGGAGATGGATGGATGGATAGCTAGGTAGGTAGACAGACAACCGGATGGCTGGGTAGGTGGTTAAATGGATAGATAGATGATTGCTACAGAGATACATACATACGTAGCTCACAAATAGATAATAGATGAGAGAGATGATATAGACAGATAGACAGACAGGCAGATAGAGTAGGTAGATTCAGAGTAGCAGACAGACAGACAGTCTCCTGTGGTTTGACCAGAGGTTCTCCAGGCCAGCATCTCAGTACCCGGGGCAGGACGACCCCTCTGGTCTCAGGACCATCAGTCCCGGTCTCCGCTGACCACGGGCCAGGAGCTTCCCTCCCTCACCACCCGTGACAATGGGGAGTCACCACAGGTCCCAGGCAGGGCAGCGTCGCCCTGTTTGAAAAACCCCTGTTGCGGAGGCTTTTCTGCTGCGGATCTAGAAGGCCCTCCCGCACCCTCGGTGCCTCTCTGGGGCTGCAAAAATGCTTCTGAAGGAGGAAACAGAACAGGCTCCGTCTTGAGAGCAGGACTCCATCTCGGGCCTGACTGTGGACTTTGAGCTCCATGCCCAATATCTATGGAAACCACACATCAACTGGAAAACCAGGCCGCCCGGAAGGAAGAGCCACAGGGCTCTCCATCGCCTAAAAGAACACCCTAATTATCTGTGTAACCGAACAGAACCATACATTCTATTATGCTTATTAGGGAATGACCACAGGCCTATTGATAATTGTCCACTGTTAACCACCTGGGCTTAAGGCGTATGAATCACCGGTGAACTTGGATTGTATCTTTCCTTTTCCTTTGTCCTGACTAGTTTCAGGCGATTTGGGGAGGTGGGTTTGGGCACGTACGCTTATGGTATATAAGGTTTTCACAAAAAGTGGCCGGGGTCCTTGGCTAAGAGGAGACTCTGCCTGGGGCCCGCTGGTGTAGTGACCTGCACTCCACTACCTGCATTGTCCTTCTGAGTGAGTTTCTTTCCCGGAACGCATGGCTGCAACACTTTCCCAGACAGGGTCATGCTCTGCCGCCCCGAATATCTTGCAGAATTTACAGTCCAGGAAAGGGAAAGGCTCGAGTCGCTTCCTTGCATCTGGGTCCAGAATGGGGTTTCTGCACCAGGAAAGCAGGGCACGGCGGTTTGGAGTCTGAATCCCAGGGAGGCTCAGGGCACGTCTGTCTCCCAAGGTCCATCTGGGAAATAATTCTCGCGCCAAGGTGACCCAACATGCCCAAGGCCCATTTCCCACTTAACAGATCACCTTCTACCAGGCTTTGCAGAAAACTCTAGTCTGACCGAAACCTCCTGAAAGAAAGCTTCCCTTTCAGTAATACCTTCCAACTTTGTCTTTTTTTTTGGGGGGGGGGGGGAATACGAACCATAGAACACTTCCTTTATTTACTTTCTTCACCACCCTAGCCCCCAAACAATAAACTATTTAGGCAATGTCGTCCTTGGCTTCTCACCTCGGTGGTCAAGTCATTAATTACGAAGCCTGGCCGGCTGCTAAAGGGCCCTGCTGGCCGGCTCCTGCGTGGGGTGCAGAGAGAGCTAACAGTGGGGAGCTTGTCCGGCCCTGGGGGAGGGCGGAGGGCCCCCCTAAAAGGGCTACTGTGGCCGCCAGCCTGGGAGGACTGAGTTCTCTTTCTGAGCCTCTGGAGGAGGGAGCCCGCGGGGCTGGCGGACAATGGGGATTTTATGCAGACTCACGTTGAACCCGATGCTGGGAAAGCTTGAGGGCGGGAGAAGGGGGCGATGGAGGATGAGGTGGCTGGATGGCATCACCGACTCAGTGGACATGACTTTGAGTAAGCTCTGGGAGTTGGTGATGGGCAGGAAGGCCTGGCGTGCTGCAGTCCATGGGGTCGCAAAGAGTCAGACACGACTGAGCGGCTGAACTGAACTGAACGTGGAACTCTGGCTTCCCGGCTGGTGTTACTGGTGAAGAACCGGCCTCCCAGCACAGAATATATGAGACCTGCGTTCGATCCCTGGGTCGGGAAGATCCCCTGGAGGAGGAAATGGCAACCCACTCCAGTATTCTTGCCTAGAGAATCCCACGGACAGAGGAGCCTGGCGGGCTGCAGTCCACGGGGTTGCAAGGGTCACATGTGACTGGACGACTGAGCGGGCACGCATAAGTGCTTCTCCCCTGCAGCCTGGATGCCGCCGCTGGCCAAGCTCAGGTGTCAAGGTCTCATCTTTCTCCCTCTCCTCCGTCCCTGCTTCCCACCCAGGAACTCGACATCCTGCAAAAGAGGACGGATGGCTGCAGACACCCCACCCCCAGGAGTGGAGCCCGGTGAGCAGACCACACGCCTCTTCCAGTTCACCGTATCGCTTGCCATGAAGCCCCCTCGAGAAAGAGAGGGTCCTGTATTTCTTAGGGGGATGGTCAGCTCACACTCAGTGGCTCAGCAATGCCTTCGATCCTAAGGAAGGAAGTCAAGCAAAAGTATTAGTCGCTCTGTTGTGTCCGACTTTCTGTGACCCCCTGGACTGTAGCCCACCAGGCTCCTCTGTCCATGGGATTCTCCACACAAGGACACTGGAGTGGGTTGGCATTTCCTCCTCCAGGGGATCTTCCCGCCCCAGGGACTGAATCCACGTCACCCGCATTGCAGGCAGATTCTTTACCAGCTGAACCCCCAGGGAAGCCGAACAAAAATCAACCAAATGATAATCAATTATAATTATTAATCAAAAATAATCAAATTATACTATCAGATCATATCAGAGGGAATAAAATGGGAGTTTTTTTTCCTAAGACACTCAGCGAATTCTATTGACGCGAGTTTCTTCTTCATAGCGACGTTTTTAAGGCATTGAAAGCTCTCATCTCACCCTGTACGCGTCTTACTTACCCACGAAGGCCGCATTGCTCCAAGAAGCTTTCACGGACTCCGCTGTGCGTCCAGCAGATAAGAATCCATCTGCCAAGGCAGGGGACACAGGTTCGATCCCCGGCCCAGGAAGATCCCACAGGCCATGGAGTAACTGAGCCCGTGCACCCCAACAAGAGCAGCTATTGCGATGAGAAATCCACGCAGAACTGGAGAGGAGCCCTGCTTGCCGAAACGAGAGAATGCCAGTGAGCAGCAGTGAGGACCCAGCGCAAGCAAAAATAAATAAGCAAATATATCTTCTAAAAAAGAATTGTTCATGACTATATATTGTTGTTGCTGCAGTTCAGTCGCTCAGTCGTGTCCAACTCCTTGCGACCCCATGAACCGCAGCACGCCAAGCCTCCCTGTCCATCACCAACTCCCGGAGTTCACCCAAACTCATGTCCATTGAGTCAGTGATGCCATCCAACCATCTCATCGTCTGTCGTCCCCTTCTCCTCCCGCCCTCAGTCTTTCCCAGCATCAGGGTCTTTTTCCAATGTATACGTTGCAAGTATTTTTCAACCCCACGAGAGACTGACATGTCATGGAAATTTTTCCTTCCTACTTCTTCATGATTAAAAAAAAAAAAAAGACTTTTAAAAAAATTTAATGGGGACAGACTCGGTTTCGGATGAGAAAAATGTTCTGGAGATAAATGGTTAGAATGGGTGTACAGTGAAGTTAAAGTCTTTCATGGGTCACAGAACTGTGCGCTTAGAGTGATTAAGATGGTAAATGTTATGCCGCCCATCTCATACCACAGCAAATGCTGCTGCTGCTGCTGCCAAGTCGCTTCAGTCGTGTCCGACTCTGTGCGACCCCATAGACGGCAGCCCACCGGGCTCCCCCGTCCCTGGGATTCTCCAGGCAAGAACACTGGAGTGGGTTTCCACTTCCTTCTCCCAACAAATGCTACATGCAGAAATTCATCCTCTTCTTTAAAAAAAAAAAAAAAGAAATTCATTCTCTTCTTTTATTTCTCAGTGACTCTTCCTCGTATATCCCCGGCTGTAACATGAATGGACGCTTCAATACCTGTTGCCCTCAGGATGTCGTAAAAACCCTCCTGAAGGATAATAGAAACCATCCTTTTTCCTGTGAGAATTCGGCCTCGTGAGGAATGGAGGCCGGCGCCGTCAACTCCAGCGTCGTTTAGATGGAACACCTTGACGTCTGTAAGCGAACCGTCAGGAATTCGGCGGGTTCTGCTTTGAGTTTTCGAAAAGCGCTATTATGGAGAGGGGCCGGGGGGCAAAAAAACAAAAAGAGCGGTCCCCACTTCCGCCGGGGGTCACCCCAACCCCAGCACCCGCCGCAGGTTGCATAGCTGGCCCACACAGCCCTTTCTTCCTCTGCCAAGAAAAGAGGAGATTTTCAGAAACAAACAAAAAAACGCGCTGAAAGGGAAACGGGCAGAGATTAAAAATTCACTCACATCATTTTCGCCAGACCCATCCACCCCAAAAATACCAGGGGAAAATCTGTAGCATTTTAACTGGAAATAGTTTGGGCGTTAAGAAATCGTATAATCATAAATCGCACCTATAGAATTCGACCATTAATGAGTTTCACCTGTTTTGGGGAGGGGGGGTGTGCATAAGTCTCACCAGACCCCGAATTTCAGAACTTAGGGCAATGAAACCTAACACTTCACTCTGGACTGTTGGGATAAGCGACACAGTCATCCTGACTCGTGGTTTTTTGTTTTTTTTTTTTCAAACGGAAAGGAAGAAAACGGAGGAGATTTTGAATTAGTTAAGCACGCAGAGAAGGTGACATTTCATCTTACCTGCTTTTCAATAATATTTTTTTAATGAGGCTTAATCCAGTTGCAAATTCTTCGCGAGGACCATACGCGTGGGGTTTTTGAAAGCACAAAGCTGGAAGTGCAGAGTCAGGAGAGGAACAGACCCTGCTTGTGCGGCTCACGCGTGCATTCCTACCGGCAGCCGGTTCCACGCGTCTCTTGTTCAGTCGCGCCCGACTCTCTGCGACCCCGTGGACTGCAGCACGCCAGGCCTCCCTGTCCATCACCAGCTCCCGGAGCTTCCTCAAACTCATGTCCATCTAGTCGGTGATGCCATCCGACCATCGCATCCTCTGTCCTCCCCTTCTCCTCCTGCCCTCAGTCTTTCCCAGCATCAGAGTCTTTTCCAGTGAGTTAGTTCTTTGCATCAGGTGGCCAAAGTATTGGAGTTTCCGCCTCAGCATCAGTCCTTCCAATGAACATTCAGGACTGATGTCCTTTAGGATGGATTGGTTGGATCTCCCTGCTGTCCAAGGGACTCTCAAGAGTCTTCTCCAACACCACACTTAGAAAGCATCAATTCTTCGGCGCTCAGCTTTGTTTGTGGTCCAACTCTCACATCCTTACATGACCACTAGAAAAACTATAGCTTTGCCTAGATGGACCTTTGTCGGCAAAGTGATGTCTCTGCTTTAAAATAAAAATTAAATGTCAGGGAAAAAAGCAAAAGCACCTTCATCGTCCTGAAAGCAAGCTGACTCCAAGGCTTTACCATTGGTACTTACCACCCAACCAGACCCAGGTGGGGAAACTGGGCAGAGTCTAGAGCTCCTAGTATCTGCGAAGTGTCCCCCAGCCTCATCGATTTTCCTTCTGCAGGTGCGGTGCCTCCCGGTCCCCAGCACGATTTCTCAGCTACTCATTTACTCAGAAACAGGAAGCTCCCTGGCTCTCTGCTTCTCCTCACGTTCATTCCCAACGTGACCCTGCCCCGTTCGCCATAGTCCAAGACATCTTCTGAACAAATCGGCAAATTCCAGCTGCCTGGGATCCACGGACCAACCACCGTCTTCCCCTTGGATGACGCTGAGCTGAAGCGGGAACATCCGATATGGACCTCTTGGCTTCCCAGATGGCTTGGATGGTAAAGAATCCACCTGCCAATGCAGGAAACTCAGGTTCGATCCCTGGGTCGGGAAGATCCCCTGGAGAACGGCGTGGCAACCCACTCCGGTATTCTTGCTTGGAGAATCCCATGGACACAGGAGCTTGGCAGGCTAGTCTGTGGGGTCGCAGAGTCAGGACACGACGGAAGCAACTGACCGTGCAGGCGTGCACGCCCTGGTTCTGTGTCCCTGGGCGACCAGTCGCCGGTGCGTCACTGTCCACCTAACCAGACCGACCTTGGGGGGGAAAGGGTGGGCTTCTTGGGCCTGACTTGATTACCCCTTGGGTGGGGAGGTGTCTTTCACACCCGCTGTGGAGTTTGAGGGAATGCAGAGTGCACAGTGGGTTCTTAACAGCCTTTACATTTAGTTTTTTATTTTTGCTTTTTTTTGTTTTTTAAAACCAAATAAGGTCTTGTAGAGAAGCTGCAGGTATCTGCTGCCCCCTAGTGGCAGCTGGGGGAGTATGGCGCATCCTCCCGGCCCGTCTCCTAGGAGGGCTTCCCAGGTGGCTCAATAGTCAAGAATCCGCCTGCAGCGCAGGTTCGATCCCTGGGTTGGGAAGATCCCTTGGCGGAGGACATGGCAACCCACTCCAGTATTCTTGCCTGGAGAAATCCATGGACATAGGAGCCTGGGGGGCTACAGTTCATGCGGAATCAAAGAGCCAGACACAATTTAGGGACTAATCAACAATGGCAAAATAGCAGAATAAAAATATATAATTTTATGGATTGAGTCAGAAGTAGATGGCAGAATAAACTGTATCTAATCCTGTGCTTTTGGCTAGAAAGAAGTAGAATAAACTATATGGAACTTTGCGCATTTAGGCAGAAATAAGTAGCAGAATAAAAATATCTAATTTTATACATGTAGGCAGAAATAAATAGAATAAAAGCATCCAATCTTATGCATTTATGCAGAAATTTTAGAATAAGCTATATCCGATCTTATGCATTTAGGCAGAAATAAATAGAATAACCTATATCAAAGCTAGTGTTTTAGGCAGAAGTAAATAGTGGGATAAACCATATATGACCTCATGCATTCATGCAGAAATAGATAGCAGAATAAACTATATCTAATGTTATGCATTTAGGCAAGAATAAATAGAATAAACTACGTTGAAACGTCTGCATTTAGGCATAAAATAAACCGTAAAATAAACCACATGTAAACTTATGCATTTAGGTAGAAATAAACAGTAAAATAAATTACATGTAACCTGGGCTTCCCTTGTGGCTCAGCTGCAATGAGAATCCGCCTGCAATGCAGGAGACCTCAGTTCGAAGCCTGGGTTGGGAAGATCCCCTTGGAGAAGGGAAAGGCCACCCACTCCAGTATTCTGGCCTGGAGAATTCCATGTCACTCGGACACAACTGAGTGACTTTCACTCTGACTTTTATGCATTTAAGCAGCAGTAAAGCATAGAATAAACTATATGCATTTAGGCAGAAATAACTAGAATAAACTACATCCAATCCTATGCATTTAGGTAGAAATGTAGAGTGGACGAAATATACCTAATCTTATGCACTTTTTTGCCTAAAGAGGAAGCTTTTTGTATACAGGAATGATAAGCAATCAGGAAAAAAAAAGCTTTTACATCATATTGGACAGCTTCATTCTCGTTTGGGAATCAGGCTTCCTAAGAAATGAAATTTTTGGCTCCTTATAAATAAACGGGCATCTCAAACCTCAGCTGCCAGCTGTGGGTGTCCTGTCCACGATTCCCTCCTGGGGCATGCTGGGAAATTCAGCATTTGAGATGCTGCGCTGGGTACCAGGATCTGAGTGGGAGTCTTGTGTGCGTTTGGATCACGGGACACCACTCTTGCAAATTCCCTTGGGTCATCTTTTTCTTCACTTTTTTTTTTTCCTATTGGAGAATAATTGCTTTATAATATTGTGTTGGCCTCTGTCCTTGTATCTTTTTTCTTAATGGACAGAAAGATGAAAGAGGTTGGTGATGCCTGCTGCCATCAACAGTGTATTTTCCATCATGAAGACGTGTGATTCTCTTCCAGCAGCTCAGAGGAGAGACTGGTCAGTGGGGGGACTTGGGGGAGTGCTCTTTCTGGTGAAGGCAGGTGCATGCCAGGCCGTGAAAATAAAGGTGCCTTCGGCCGGGAATCTTCCTTCCTTTCAGGAAAGGAAGTAACTTTTGTCTACCTTCAGGAAAGGAATGTATACACACAATTTACAGAGCCCAGATAACACAGAGCAGAAGACTGAATTTAGGGAAATTCACCTTCTCTCCCGGAAGGAAATTTGAAAGCTGACCAGCAAGGAGGGACGGAATCAGCAGCAATATGGAAACGCCAGCTCGGCAGTGAAGAAACTGGCAGAAAGGCAATGACTGGGGGCAGGAAAGAAGTGCTTTGGGGTAGGACGCTGGGCGGGGCTGTGGGGAGGAGACGCAAGAGAGAGAGGGTGTATGTGTAGGTATAGCTGATTCCGGAGAAGGCAGTGGCACCCCACTCCAGGACTCTTGCCTGGAAAATCCCATGGACCGAGGAGCCTGGTGGGCTATGGTCCATGGGGTCGCTAAGAGTCGGACACGACTGAGCGACTTCCCTTTCACTTTTCACTTTCACGCACTGGAGAAGGAAATGGCAACCCACTCCAGTGTTCTTGCCTGGAGAATCCCAGGGATGGGGGAGCCCGGTGGGCTGCCGTCTATGGGGTCGCACAGAGTCGGACACGACTGAAGCGACTTAGCAGCAGCAGCAGCATAGCCGATTCACCTTGCTGTACAGCAGACACCAACACAGCTCTGTAAACCCACTACGCGTGCCTGGCCCTTTCCGTCGGTCCAACTATGAGATGCTATGGACCGCAGCCATGCCCTCCTCCGAAAGCAATTAGACTCCAGTTAAAAATAAATTTAAGAAAACAGCAAATACAGTCGATGAATTGCTAAGGCGGATACATTTGAGAGTAAATTTGATAAAACTGATTGCAAGTTGATTAACTGCTCAGGCCGAGCACAGAGTGAAAAAATAATGTGAAAGCGTTAGTCTCTCAGTCGTGTCTGACTCTCTGCAACCACATGGACCGTAGCCCACCAGGCTCCTCTGTCCGTGGGATCCTCCAGGTAAGAATACTGCAGTGGGTTGCCATTCCCTTCTCCAGGAGATCTTCCTGAATCTGGGATCCAACCCCAGTCTCCTGAATTGCAGGCACATTTCTTTACCGTCTGAGCCACCAAGGAAGACCCAAGGGAAGGACAGGAATAGACTAGGAAAATATCTACTGTATTTCTAGCCACTGGTAATGAAAACTTAGAAAGTAAAATTTTTAATTAATGTATAAAGAAGTGTAAAAAAAATTTACAGGTACACCAAAAACTCCCAGTATAAACAATTAAATCTAGCAAAATAAATCCAGCACTTCTTTCAGAAAGCATTCATAAAACTTAAATAGATATGACGATCATCAATTTTGTTTGGTGGTTAAAAACTCAATATGGTAAACACTTCAATTTCCCTGTATTGCTTATGGATTTAAGGGAATTCTAATAAAAAATCTTTGCTGATTTTTTTAAAAAGTAGCATTAACACATGTGCATTACCATATGTAAATTAGAGAGCCAGTGGGAATTGGTTGTAAGAGCTCAAACCGGGGCCTCCGTGACAACCTAGAGGGGTGGGAAGGGGTGGGAGGTTCAAGAAGGAAGGGACACGTGTCTACATGTGGCTGCTTCATGCCGATGTTTGGCGAAAACCAACACAATATTGTAAAGCAATTATCCTCCAATTAAAGACAAAGCAATTTTAAAAAAAAGAAAGAAAGAATTGCTTTGCACATATGGCGACCCGCCCAGGGGTCAGAGGGCTAAGGAAACACGGACTGTGGTCCCAGGCGCCCGCAGGGTCAGGGGTCACCGAGGAGAACTGCTGCCCAGAGCCACATGTGGAAGGCGGATGGGGCAACGGCCCCTCCCCTCCGAGACGAGACGGCTGCAGGTGGGCAGGGGGGCGGGCACCCCATCTGGAAGCAGGGAAAGCGTGCCCTGCCCTGGGGAGAATAAATCAGAAGAGGTTAGAGGCCACGGGTCACATTTCAAGAACAGGCAGTCAGGATTCCACCTGCTGGACCGTCACGCGACTGGCTGGGCCCCCAGACCTTGGAATCTCAGCACACGGGTGACCCCCACGGGCACCTTGTGCATGGCATTGGCGAGCGTGTGCTATAAGACCGAACGCTACCTTTTCCCCCTCACCCCAGGAAGAGACGGCGTCCCAGGTGTGACCATACACACGAGTTCAGTCTTGTGTGGAACCATCACTTCCTGGGAAGGTGTTTCTGTGTTGAGGGGAAAGGGGTGCGGCATTTGCCACTGTGGCATAAAATTTTGTTTTTGTTTCTGAAATTCTTCATCTGCCTGAAAGTAGAGTCTCCCCCGCAACACGAGTTGCCCAGCACCCACTTCCTGGGTGCAACTCTAATCTTGTTTTCTGGGCAGTGAGGATGGGACCACACCCCACACAGACGTTAATACCCAAATATCGTATCTCCCATCTATTCTACGAAGGGCACATTTGCCTTCTGTTCTCTGAAGGGCATGTTTATCTTCCCAGTTATTTGTTTTTCTTTCAGGGCCCTTTGTCTCCCCATTTCCAGGAAGCCATTTCTTCTCCCAGAAATGTCCTCTTCTGCTCCTCATTCCCTGTGAACATGAAATAGAAAGCCCCCAATGATTCAGAGTCCTCTGTGAATTCCTGTGCATATATATATACATGCATCATTCAATGTTTTATTCCCTTGTTAACCCAGCTTTTATCAGTTTAATTTGCACACCCCAATGAAGGCACCTAAGACGGTAGAGGAAAAGTTGTTACTCCTTGGCAATATCGACGGAGGGAAAGATGATACAGAGTGGCTGGATCCAATGTACCCCAACTTCATCTGCTCCCCCAGAGTAACCTTTCCACTTTTTCCTTCCTTTTCCCATCTTCAAATACCTGCCTCCCCAGATACCAATGCAAGAGACCCAGGTTTGATCCCAGGGTCGGGAAGATCCCCTGGGGGAGGAAATCTTACCCCACTCCAGTATTCTTGCCTGGAGAGTCCCATGGACAGAGGAGCCTGGTGGGCTACAGTTCAAGGGGTTGCAAAGAGTTGGGCACAACTGAGTGCCCAACACTTTCACTTTTCAGATACCAACAAAATGCAAGCTTTGCGCTTCCTTGCAATCATTTCTCTTGGGGCATTGAGGCTGGACCCGAGCGACAGGTTTCCCCTGGCAAGTATCTAGGAAACAGTCCCTGGGACGTTGGTGATGGGCAGGACTGCAGGAAAGGATTCTCAGGGGGCCCTAACAGGAAGCGTGGGAAGCCAGAGCCAGACCCTTGACCAAGGTTCTCAGGTCCTTCAGTCTTGGTGCCGAACTTCTCAGGCGGCTTGGGTTACAGTATGGGCTTCTCTGCTTACCACTGTCTGCAGGGAGAAAACTTTTCCACGCTAGGGGGCTGAGCTACTGTCTCTGTATACCAGTGGATGACCACAAGGGCATGTACATCAAGCCTGTGTGAGTTGAGTTACTGTGAGTTGGGCCTTAAGAAAAAAGGCTGGCTTTGGGAATTCTGGTGAAAGTAGATTTCTGGGTCTGTCAATTTGAAGAGGCAGCTTCACTACTGGAGGAAGTCAAACTTAGCAGGACTAACATCCCAGCCGACTTTAGTTATAAGCCCTGTTCACTCAGTCATGTCCGAGTCTTTGCAACCCCATGGACTGTCGTCCCCCAGGCTCCTCTGTCCATGGAATTCTCCAGGGAAGAATACTGGAGTGGGTTGCCATTCCCTTCTCCAGGTGGTTTTCCCATCCAGGGACTGAACCTGGGTCTTCTGCATTGCAGGCAGATCCCTTACCATCTGAGCCACCAGAGAAGCCCATTTAGTTATAAAGAGCTGAGACAAAAGCTGTAAAATATCGCTGATAGGATAAAAAATTCAAAATGTTACTGAAAATGGAATCAACTGATGATACACCATCAGTTCAGTTTAGTTCAGTTGCTCAGTCGTGTCCGACTCTGCAACCCCATGAATCGCAGCGTTTCCACATAATACACTCTGTATTTCAAAGAGACTGCTGGTCTGCAAATTTGTCTGGTGATCCAGCCCAAATGCAATCAGAATTTCTACAGTTTTTTTCCCCCATTGTTATTTACAAGCTATTTATAAAGGGTGTGTGGAAATTCAAAGGGCTTAGAATCGCCCAACAGAAGGGGTGGAGGAGGGAGGGAGGCCGACAGAGAGAAGAAACAAGAAACACTTCTAGCAGACAGTCAGACGTCACGTTTATTTGTTGCTGCTGTTCAGTTGCTCATTCGTGTTCAGCTCTTTGTCACCCCCATGGACTGCAGCACTCCAGGCTTCCCTGTCTTCACTGTCTCCTGGAATTTGCTCAAACTCCTGTCCATTGAGTCGGTGATGCCATCCAGCCATCTCATCCTCTGTCATCCCCTTCTCCTCCCGCCTTCAATCTTTCCCATCATCAGGGTCTTTTCCAACGAGTCAGCTCTTCACATCAGGTGGCCCAAGTATTTTTGAAGTTTCAGCTTCAACATCAGTCCTTCCAGTGAACATTTAGAACTGATTTCCTTAGGATGGACTGGTTGGATCTCCTTGCAGTCCAAGGGACTCTCAAGAGTCTTCTCCAACACCACAGTTCAAAAGCATCAATTCTTCGGCACTCAGCCTTCTTTATGGTCCAACTCTCACATCCATACATGATGGCTTGAAAAAACCGAAGCTCTGTTTATACGGACCTTTGTCAGCAAAGTAATGTCTCTGCTTTTTCATATTAAACCGTGGGAGCACTCCGAAACTCAGACAGGAGGAGTGATGTACCACCTGGGGAAGGGGGACTTGTTTATACGAAAATGCAAAAGAACAAGGTAATCGGGAAACGACTGATGCATCCAGGCGTCTCTGGACAGTAGGGTGAAACCTCATTTCCTGCTAGAGACTTTTCCCCAAGTCCCTTCCAAACACTTCTGACTTTCTAACGTATTTCTTGCTTACACCGAGAACTGCACCCTCTCGGAACTCTCTGCTGCCCTGGAGGCGGGCATGCCAAACCACACCAGTATCCTTGCCTGGAGAATCCCACGGACAGAGGAGCCTGGCGGGCTACAGTCCATGGGGTCACAGAGAGTCAGACACGACTGAGCGAGTAACACTAGGCTAGACTAGAAATCTCCAGAAGCGTCTGTGTGTTTCTTCCTTTTTCTTAGGAGCATGGTTTTATTATTATTATTATTTTTACTACTGCCCTGTCCCCGTGTTATTGGCAGATTTCTGTTTATATGGGGAGAGCGTGGCTTTAGCGCGCGCGCGCACACACACACACACACACACACACACACACACACCCCGCCTCCGACTTCCGTCAGCTTCCGTCGGCTTCCCTCGGCTTCCGTCGGCTCCCCTCGGCTTCCATCGGCTTCCCTCGGCTTCCCTCGGCTTCCGTCGGCTTCCCTCGGCTTCCGTCGGCTCCCCTCGGCTTCCGTCGGCTCCCCTCGGCTTCCGTCGGCTTCTGTCGGCTTCTCTCGGCTTCCCTCGGCTTCCGTCCGCCTCCACGCTGATCCCCGGAGAAAGGAAGTCGCCACCCCCGACCCCTCCCCAGGCGCCAACTGTCAGTCTTGTTGCGGAGAAGAAAACAGAAGTTGCGCCGAAAGGCTGATTTCACGCCCCAAAAAACCCCGAATCCGGGGGTATGCTGGCTGAGCCGCTCAGTGGTGTCCGACTCTCTGCGACCCCGTGGACTGTAGCCCGCCAGGCTCCTCTGTCCATCGCATGCTCCAGACGAGGATACTGGAGCGGGTTGCCATTTCCTCCTCCAGACCCAGGAATCGAACCCAGGAAGCCACCGGGAAAGCTTGGGGAACAAGGCTACACAAATTCCTCCTCACGGTGGAGTTACTTCCCGAACTCAGAACATCAGAAAATCGCCTCCCTTTAAAAAAAGATTAAAAAAAAAAAAAAGACACCCCCCCTCCTCACTCCCTTCTCCAGCAGAATTGATATCATTAAAAGAGTCGGAAAAATTATCAATAGATGGGAAAACAGTGGAAACAGTGTCACACTTTATTTTTGGGGGCTCCAAAATCACTGCAGATGGTGACTGCAGCCATGAAATTAAAAGACGCTTACTCCTTGGAAGGAAATTTATGACCAACCTAGATAACATATTCAAAAGCAGAGACATTACTTTGCCAACAAAGGTTCGTCTCGTCAAGGCTATGGTTTTTCCTGTGGTTATGTATGGATGTGAGTGTTGGACTGTGAAGAAGGCTGAGAGCCGAAGAATTGATGCTTTTGAAGTGTGGTGTTGGAGAAGACTCTTGAGAGTCCCTTGGACTGCAAGGAGATCCAACCAGTCCATTCTGAAGGAGATCAGCCCTGGGATTTCTTTGGAAGGACTGATGCTAAAGCTGAAACTCCAGGACTTTGGCCACTTCATGCGAAGAGTTGACTCATTGGAAAAGACTCTGATGCTGGGAGGGATTGGGGGCAGGAGGAGAAGGGGACGGCAGAGGATGAGATGGCTGGATGGCATCACTGGCTCGATGGATGTGAGTCTGGGTGAACTCAGGGAGGCCTGGTGTGGTGCGATTCATGGGGTCGCAAAAAGTCGGACACGACTGAGCTACTGAACTGAACTGAACAGACTCACGTCATCACAAACTTTATTATCTCAGTTTGTGCTCGGAAAACCCCCTCGTTTCTCCAGAAAGTCACTTGTTTTCCTCGTGGTGCCTTTTGATCCAGCCAGCCTTCCACCCTCTCACTTCCTAAGATGTTACAGAAGCCCCAGAAATCCTAGCCAACCTCACAGGTGACTCAAAACACATCACCCCCGGTAATGCCACTTCAGCCTGTGGATGGTTTGCACCTAAAAGTCACAGAGAACCAGTAGACTCCGAGTAAGCTCTCGGTGTTCTGTTAAAGCACATTTCCATGTATGATGAAAATGCTCTTTGTAAAGTTGAATCTCTGCTTTTTAATACGCTGTCTAGGTTTGTCATGGCTTTTCTTCCAAGGAGGAAGCGTCTTTTTTAAAAGCACACACGTCACTTTGCCGACAAAGGTGCGTCCAGTCAAAGTTGTGGTTTCTCCAGTAGTCATGTAAGGATGTGATGTTGGACCATAAAGAAGGCTGAGTGTTGAAGAATTGATGGTTTCAGCTGTGTATTGGAGAAGACTCTGAGAGTCCCTTGGACTGTAAGGAGATCCAACTGGTCCATCCTAAAGGAAATTAATCGTGAATATTCACTGGAAGGACTGGTGCTGAAGCTACAATCGTTTGGCCACCTGATGCAAAAAGCTGACTCCTTGGAAAAGACTCTGATGCTGGGGCAGATTGAAGGTGGGAGGAGAAGGGGGCGACAGAGGATGAGATGGTTGGATGGCATCACCGACTCCGTGGACGTGAGTTTGAGCAAGCTCTGGGAGATGGTGACGGACAGGGAAGCCTGGTGTGCGGCAGTCCGTGGGGTCACAAAGAGTCTGACAAGGCTGAGCGACTGAACAACAAATGACGAATCTGTCTCCCATACTGGGAAAAAAGAGGTCTCTTAAGAACTTTTATCAGGAGACTATTAGAAGATGGCGGTGGAGTAGGACGGGGAGACCACTTTCTCCCCCACAAAGTCATCAAAAGAACATTTGAACGCTGAGTAAATTCCACAAAACAACTTCTGGATGCCGGCAGAGGACATCAGGCACCCAGAAAAGCAGCCCATTGTCTTCGAAAGGAGGACAAGACCCTTTAAAAAAAAACTACAGCTGGGTTTGAAGCAAGTTGAGAAACCTATAATGTGTATTATTGATTATTTTCCCATCTCTGCAAAGGCAAAGATACTAAAAATAGTGAAGTCACTTATCACAGCCTCCTCCAAGGCCCTGTGCTGAATTTTGCATTTGTACTTTCCTGTTCTTAAAGAGGACTTCCCCACTGCCTAATATGCAGGCATTCTAAAACCTGGATTCATTCTTGAACCTGTGAAAATCAGGCCACACCGGCCTGGGAATAAAGTCAGAGACAAAAGCAATATTTTTCTAATTCTACAGCGTCTTGTTATGTTTAAAATAAATTAACAGAATTTGGAAAAAAAAAAAAAAAGAACTTTTATCAATAGAGAAAGAGGCCGCTTAGGATAAACCTAGAGTCTGTCATACACTGTGAAGTAAGTCAGAAAGAGAAAAACAAATACCACATATTAATGCATGTATACGGAATCCTGAAAAATGGTGCAGATGAACCTGTGTACAGAGAAGAAGTGGAGATGCGGACGCAGAGACTGGACATGTGGCCACAGCAGGGGAAGGTGAGGCTGGAACGAATGGAGAGAGTAGCACTGACATATCTACATATACTTTTAAAATAATCATTTTTAAGTTAAAAAATAGAGAATGCAGTCGCTTAAATCGGCATAACAAATGTTAATAAATACCCTATTTCACCAGACTTTCCTAGTCAGCTCCCCATAATTTGCCTTCTCCCCAAATCTGTTTTCCTTTGATTGTCTTAAAAAGGAATACAAGGACCCCTTTGAGTTATTGGCCTCTGGGGACTGCCAAGTGTGACTGAGACGCTGTGTTAGTAAACTTGAGTTTCTCTTTCTCTTGTTAATCTGTCTGTGGCCAACCTCAGTCATAGGGTTCCACGCAGAGAACTTAAGGAAACAGAGGGAAAATTTGTCTTTTCTTCCATATGCTCATCACTGAATTCTGCTGGAATTATGCATATTGCATGCATAAATCAGCTCTGGCATGGTTCCCTCCCCCCCGCCCCCCGCCTTCTTATTACTCTTTTGTTAGTTTAATTCACAGGCCCCAGGCACAGAGCATAAGAGGGTAGAGGGAAAATGTTTTTCCCCTACAGTTCAAACCTCACTGTGGAACTGTCCTCCCAGACCAATTCCTCTTGAGAACCACTTGCAAGCAGAGAATTCTGTAGCCATCTAGGTCTTGGGCCAAATTCTTGGGTCTTGTCCCAAATGCTTCATTTCCTCCATGCACCCAGGGCTTGGGGTGTGATGGACATGCCAAGAATGTCCCTGACTCAGCAGGAAGGTCCATAATGGGGACCTTATGGGAAAAAACACAGGTTATCAGAGCCTATAAACATTCGGAGAAAGGAGCCCGGATTCCAGGAGGTCCTGACGTGCCCATACCTTTGTGACTTGATCCTTCACCAGAAACCAGTGGCTGATATGGCTGGGTGGGCCTTGTCCAATCAGTTGAAAGTCTGAATAGAACAAAAGCCTGACCTGTTTTGAATAAAACAAAAGCCTGATACCTTGCCGATTGCTTGATTTCAGTTATGGAAACAGATTCTAAGTAGAAAACCCAGCTCAGAAATGTGTATGACATACACATTATATGTTGTCAATATAGCCAAATGTGTGTGTAAGAATGTGCTATGCAGCATAGCTAAAGAAAACAATTTCTAACTCAGAATTTATATGCAAACCTACCTAGATGGAATACACACAGACTTAAAATTAGGGAGCTATTTTAACTTCTAGGAGGGAATAGGAAGCTTTATTTATGGCATCAGCATAGGAAATTATGTGTTTAAGCAAGACACCCACCCTAGACAGCAAAAGTATTCTATGTATTCAAGAGCATGAGTTCATAAAAATATTCTGTTCCATGTGAACAAGCAAAGGGTCCTCAACACAGATCATCAGTCATCACCCTTCAGATTTTATGTTTGAGGGAATCCAGAGGAGTCTGTCACTGGCCAGAATTCCTAAATGTGAGTGAGCCCAAGATATGTAATGACTGTCATCATATGAGAAACACCGTCTTCCTAGGAGACATTTACGACTCTTTTCCTTCAAGGGGATTCAGATGCAGGAGGCAAATGATGCAGACCTTAAACACGTCCTTGCTCCTGCTGAAATGAGCTTCCGGAATCCCATATTTCCAGCAGAATAGGTAGGGACCACCCAGATGTGAGATGCAGGAGGTGGGAGAGTGGAGGAAAATTGAAATATTCACTCTTGACCAAGTTCTGGTCTCACAGCCCAGGGAAGGTAAATAGAGAACCTGAGAAAGTAGGGTCAGCAGGTAACATGTGGAAATCACTCACTCCCTTGTTATAAAATTCAACTGCTTGCAAAATTCCCTCCACAAAAATCTGGGGGTATTAGAGTGTGAATATGTGAGTGTGTCTGTCCTAGCTTGATTTTGCATCCATGAACTTGGTTTTAAAAAATGTGATTTTTGACTTAAGACTGGGAGCCTCTGAATTTATACAGCTCAGCAGCTCTTAAATTCATGAGGTTTTTTTGGCAGGCACACAGAGGCGCAATGTGGAGGCTTCAAATATGCCTCTTAGGGGATTTTTTTTTAATTGAAGAAAATGTGAAAATAGAGTCAGCAGTGATGTTAACAAAACATGGACATTTTTACTACTTTTTTTTTTTTTCCCAAAAACAAAAAACACAGGCCCCTCACAAGGCCTGGAAAAGGTCTGGAATTTTTTTTCTATTAAAATCCTGTTTGCCCTGTGTGACAGAAACAAGCCCAGAGGGCATTCAGCACTTCTCACCTGGTGGGTGATAAGGTACAAAAGATTCTCTGACAAACACAGGCAGAACATATTATTAAAAGGAGCACCCATTTATTTTGTGGCTTATTTTGAGCATATATTTTTCCTAGAATCCATTGTTATGTCAGATTTCCATCAGAAAGCTCCTTCTATCAGGATTCCCTCAGAAATTTTATCATTTCTCTCAGAAATCACATTGTTTCACCAAGGTTTCCAAGAGATTTATCCATTTATCTGTTAGGATTCTCTCAGAAATCTACTTTCTGTCAGGTATAGGGAAGAAGTCTCCTACTTACTCTCAGGTTTCCCTCAGAAATCTTTCTTCTTCTCAGGTTTTCAGAGAAAACTTCTTTTTCTCAGGTTTTAGATTCAAACCTATGTCTTTTAGCAGAATTTCACACACACACACAAAAAAATTCTTCCTCAAGACTCTACCTCAAACCTCTTTCTTTTCATCAGATTATGCTTCAAACCAACATATCATCAGATTTTATTTCAAAAGTACCTGACTTATGTTAGATATTACCTCAGAATGTCTTAGTTTCAATCAGATTTGCCTCAGAACACCTAGTTCAGGTCAGATTTTAACTCAGAACCTCCTAGATTCTATCAGATTTGAACTAAGATCACCCCCAGTTTCTGTCAGATTTTGCCTCAGAAGACCCTACTTTCTCAGAAACACCCTACTTTCTCAGAAGACCCTAGTTTCTGTGAGATATTAAATGAAAAACACCCAGTTTCTGTAAGATTTGATCTCAGAGTTCCCTAGTTTCTGTCAGATTTTATCTCAGAACCACTCAGTTTCTGTCAGATTTTGCCTTAGAAGACCCTACTTTCTCTCAGATTTTGCTGCAGAAGATGCTTTCCTTTGTCATCTTTGCAAAAGAAGCCCCCAAGTTCTGCAACATTTTGGCTCAGAACACCCTAAACTCTCTCAGACGTGCCTTACAAGGTGCTCCTTTTGGACAGATTTTGCCTCAGAGGTACTTCTTTCTGCCAGATTTTACCCCAGAAGGTCCTTCTTTCTGTCGGATTTTGCTTCAGAAAGACTGTCTTCTTGTCAGATTCTACCTCAGAAGGTCCTTCTCTCAGCTTTTACCTCAGAAGGTCTTTCTCTTAGATTTTACCTCAGGTCTTTCTCTTTGTCAGATTTTACCACAGAAGGTCCTTCTGTCTAATTTTACCTCAGAAGGTCCTTCTGTCAGATTTTACTTAATAGATTATGTCAGATTTTAAACCTCAGAAGGTCCTTCTTCTTGTCAGTTTTTACCTCAGAACCTCCTAATTTCTGTCAGATTTTACCTCAGAACTCCCTGGTTTCTGTCAGTTTTCCTCAGAACCCCCTAATTCAAGTTAGATTACACCTCAGAACTCCCTTCAGTCAGTTCAGTCGCTCAGTCACGTCCAATTCTTTGCGACCCCAAGGACTGCAGCACGCCAGGCCTCCCTGTCCATCACCAATTCCTGGAGTTTGCTCAAACTCATGTCCATCGAGTCGGTGATGCCATCCAACCATCTCATCTTCTGTCGTCCCCTTCTCCTCCCGCCTTCAGTCTTTCCCAACATCAGGGTCTTTTCCAATGAGTCAGCTCTTCCCATCAGGTAGCCAAAGGATTGGAGTTTCAGCTTCAGCATCAGTTCTTCCAATGAATATTCAGGACTGATTTCCTTTAGGATGGGCTGGTTTGATCTCCTTGCAGTCCAAGGGACTCTCAAGAGTCTTCTCCCCAACCAGGGGTCAAACCCAGGCCCCCTGCATTGGGAATATGGTGACCTAGCCACTGGGCCACCAGAGAAGTCCCTCAGCTACTCATGACTAGCAGAAAACCTTTTGTAAAAGAATCGCTTGATTGCATGAACTTCCCCTTCACCAAAATCACATATACACGGACCCTCCCCCTGACCTCTCTGGAACAGTCTCTCAGAGCTCTCTGAGGTGCTATCTTCCGGGCTGCAGACCTCGTTCTGCCCCAGATAGATCCTGACTCCCATCTCTCTCATGCTGTGCTTTTTTTGTAAGGCAACAGTGGACACTGTTTCTTCATTTTTCTAGACATCACAGACCCCAGCCGAGGGACCCTCGTACATCCAGGGCCTGATGCGGGGTGGGGGTTGGCGACACCACCAGGCATGCTGGGTGGCCGCAAACAAGACCACCACGTGTCCACAGCCGAGAGTGTCCCCAAGGAAGGGCGATCGCAGCCAGAACCAGGTGCAGCCTTGGAGACGTGCGCGGATGACAGTGGAGACAGACACGGAGGAGCCAGGCTCCTCTCTGCCGGACAAGGGAGCCCCGAAATCCCGGGCAGGGGAGCTTTTCTCACCTGCCCTGTGCATAAAAGCAAGAAAAGAAGCCCCATGGGATCTCTCCACATAAAGCCCCCAATTCCCACCCACTCAGAAACGAATACTACTTTTTCTTTCTTGAAGCAGAGTTGATTTGCAAGGCTGTTAGTTTTTCTGCATGCAGCATAGCGATTCAGTAACGTTTTTCAGATTCTTCTCCGTTACCGTTTATGATAATATATTGAGTAGAATCCTCTGTGCTATTCCGCAGTCCTTGTGCTGAAGCTGAAACTCCAGCCCTTTGGCCACCTGATGTGAAGAGCTGACTCACTGGAAAAGACCATGATGCTGGGAAAGATGGAAGGCGGGAGGAGAAGAGGACGACAGAGGAGGAGATGGTTGGATGCCATCACCTGCCGGGGACCAGCCCCAGCTGATCCAGGGTATTCGAAGGAGAGACGGCCTAGGCGACTATTTATATGCTAATTAGAGATATAGAGAACAATAGAATGAGGATAGCTCAGTAGGAAAATTCAGTGGAGAAAAGAAGCTGAGTAGCTTGGTTTACGCGGGAGACCAATAAAACTTCAAGACAAGAAGTTTGCACCACTTACGTAGGCCGCAGGCGCCCTCTCGAATAGCAGAAGGTGCCTCACCCTAGACACCTTCTCGAGTGGGTCTTAGCAGCCCAGGCATAATTAGTAAGCGTGGTGGGTTCCGCGCTCCAGATGGAGACTCAGCTGGAAGTTAAAGGGAAGAATGACATGGGGAGACCAAGCGCTGGTGAACAAGGCCCGTAGCTTTATTTTCAACAGGGGCTTTTATACCCTAAGTTACACATAGAGGATAATAGGGGATGCAAAGTCAGCAGTCTTTGATTCTTATCAAAAACCAAGGTTTCTTTCCTGCAAATTTATCGTATACAAATGGTTTAGGTGATTTACATCATCTTCTGGCCAGAAGGCCTACTAACATTTTATGACTCTTGACAAGGA
Source organism: Bos grunniens (assembly GCF_055505025.1). Lineage (NCBI taxonomy): Eukaryota > Metazoa > Chordata > Mammalia > Artiodactyla > Bovidae > Bos > Bos grunniens. The sequence goes on from NC_141194.1 coordinate 579,590, forward strand.
CTTATCAACAAAGACTTATTTTCTCTAAGAGTAATTATTTTAAGGTTTGGCACCATCTTCCAAAGATAAAATTGCATTCCTATAGGGCGGATGTGTAATGGGTTTACAACAAAGAAAGAATGTATTACCTTAAGGGTCTAAAGTTACTAACACCAAGGCCACTACTTATTTTTTCTACATACCCACTATTAATTAATACACATTCAAGGATACAATTCAGGGGATGTGAAAACTTGGCAACAAGCATTGACTCATCAATGAAATCCTTTACTAGTTTATTCTGACAGTTTTTAACTCTCTGAGAGGCTCTAAGCTATTTGAATATCTTAAGCTTCCCGTGCCTCTGGAGGCTAGGAGACTGTAAACAATCGTATGCATAGCTGCAGGAGTCTGGGTAAACTTGTCAGGCGAGTTAGAGAGCCATCAGAGGGGTTTGGATTTAAACACTCCTAATTGCCCAGGAACTTTATTAATTGGAGCTGTAAGTTAACTCTTTGACAGAGAGAGAGAGAGATGGTGGTAGGGGACAGCCCCCAGTAAAGTCAGAGGTGAGAGCACAAAGCAATAAAGTAGGCAGACTCTGGTTTTTTGGGGGAAAATGCTCGAGAATATCCGGGGGGACTCCTGAGGCTCGATCCCGCCTTTGCGTATGCCGAGCCTCCTTCCTCATAACCTTTGTCATGAGCAGAATGCCTCACCGGCTCCCCGCAATCACCGACTCGATGGACATGAGTTTGGGTAAACTCCGGGAGTTGGTGATGGACAGGGAGGCCTAGCCTGTTGCAGTCCATGGGGTCACAAAGAGTCGGACACGATTGAGTGACTGAACTGAAGTCAACTGTGGAATATCTATTTTATACACAGCAGTGTGTATCTGTTAACCCCAAACTCCTAACATATCCCTTCACCACTTTTCCCCTTTGGTAATCCTAAATTTGTTTTCTATGTCTGCGTGATGTGAAGTGAAAGTGATGGTCACTTAGTCTTCTCTGCATCTCTGAGACCACATGGACTGTAGCCCACCAGCCTCCTCTGTCCATGGGATTCTCCAGGCAAGAATACTGGAGTGGGTTGCCATTTCCAGGTGATTTTCCCGACCCAGGGATTGAACCCTTGTCTCCTGCATTGCAGACAGAGTCTTTACCATCTGAGCCATGAGGTAAACCCAAGAATACTGGAGTGAGTAACCTATCCCTTCTCCAGGGGATCGTCCCAACCCAAGGATAGAACCCAGGTCTCCTGCATTGCAGGCGGATTCTTTACCGTCTGAGCCATCAGGGAAGCCCCGAGGTTCTGAGCCTCCTCCAGAAATGCTCACAATGCTTCTGACACAGGCAGGGTGTACGTGTGTGTGCGGTTTCCGCGTGGAGAGAGTCTGCATTGTACCTGCACAGCAGGAAAAGTGCATCACCATCCGGGGTGACCTTGAGTTCCCGTGGTTACCGCAGACCCCGCAGGGTAAAGAGTCGGCCGCACAGGACGGCCCGGCTTCAGCCAGACGGTAGAGACACAGACGGCGAGGGGTGGAGTGAGGGGGCCCCCTGCTGGTCACAGGCAGTGCCTGCAGGAGGTCACCGGCCGCAAGCTCCCCAAACCCCCGAGGTTCAGGGGTTCACGGAGGATCCGCGGTGGGTTAAGTCTCTGGGCAGGGCCGTCCTCTCCCCTCCCTGGAGGGCCGGGGGTGGGGCTGAACTTTCCAACCCTCTAAACACCGGGTTGGTTTCCCTGGCAACCAGCCTCCGTCCGGAAGGCTTCCTGGGGCCCCTGGAGGGTTGAAAGGGGCTTACTATGAATAGCAAAAGATGTCCTTCTCCCTACAATCCTCAGGATGTGCTGGGGGTTTTTAGGAGTTCTGTGTCTGGAACCTGGACTGAGAATCTATGTTAATAATGGTTAAGTCACTACGAAAAGATCTGTCTAGTCAAAGCTACAGTTTTCCCAGGAGTCATGTGTAGATGTGAGAGCTGGATCATAAAGAAAGCTGAGCGCTGAAAAATGGATGCATTTGAAATGTGGTGTTGGAGAAGACTCTTGAGAGTCCCTTGGACTGCAAGGAGATCCAACCTGTCCATCCTAAAGGAAATCAGTCCTGAGTGTTCGTTCACTGGAGGGACTGAAGCTGAAACTCCAAAACTTTGGCCACCTGATGCAAAGAACTGATTCCTTGGAAAAGACCCTGATGCTGGGAAAGACTGAAGGTGGGAGGAGAAGGGGGCGACAGAGGATGAGATGGTTGGATGGCATCACCAACTCCAAGGACATGAATTTGAGCAAACTCTAGGAGACTGTGAAGGCCAGGGAAGCCTGGCGTGCTGCAGTCCATGGGGTTGCAAAAGAGTTAGAGGCAACTTAGCGATTGAAGAACAACAACAAAAACAGGAGACTTCCGTCTGTAGTAAAAGCAAAAATAGGTCTTGTTTGGCATGATGTTCAGTACCTGCAAACTCTCAGCTGCAACAGAACGTTTCCTTTTCCACAGAAATTGTTTTAATTTGTGTATGGTTACTTTACAATGTTGTGCTATTTTCTGCTGTACAGAAAAATGAATCAATTATATGTATACACGTGAAAGTGAAGTCAAAGTGTCTGTCGTCCAGTCATATCCGACTCTCTATGACCCCATGGACTGCAGCCCGCCAGGCTCCTCTGTCCATGGGATTCTCCAGGCAAGAAGACTGGAGTGGGTAGCCATTCCCTTCTGCAGGGGATCTTCCCGACACAGGGATCGAACCTGGGTCTCCTGCATTGGCAGGTGAGTTCATGACCATCTGAGCCACCAGGGAAGCCCATTTGTAAACATATATCCCCTCTATTTCAGATTTCCTTCCCATTTAGGTCACCACAGAGCATTTTCTAAGGGACACTTACACCCCAATATTCATAACAGCCCTACCTCCTTACAATAGTCGAGACATGCAAACAACCTAAGTGTCCATCAACAGAGAAATGGAAAAGTTAGAAGTGGTACATATATACATCCTAAAGGAAATCAGTCCTTTGGAAGGACTGATGCTGGAGCTGAAACTCCAGTCCTTTGGCCACCTGATGCAAAGAACTGACTCACTGGAAAAGACCCTGATGCTGGGAAAGATTGAAGGTGGGAGGAGAAGGGGGCGACAGAGGATGAGATGGTTAGACGGCATCACCGACTCAATGGACATGAGTTTGAGCAAGCCCCACGAGTTGGTGAAGGACAGGGAGGCCTGGCGTGCTGCAGTCTGTGGGATGCAGAGTCGGACACGACTGAGCGACTGAACTGAACTGAACTGAACATATATACGATGGAATATAACACAGCCATAAAAAGGAATGAAGCTGAGTCATTTGCTGGTTTTTATTTGCATTAGTAACAAATTCCAGAGGACCCAGAATATCATGCATAAGATACATAATAGCTAGTGTGGGTAACAGTATGGATAATTGTATGATACATGTTCTGTTGAGGAAATCCCATGCAAAGGATTCCTCTTTGATAACGTCCACGAACCAAGTTTATTATTAACTCTACGACCTTCTGGGCTTCCCCGGTGGTTCAGCAGTAAAGAACCCACCTGCCAGTGCAAGAGATGAGAGTTCGATCCCTGGGTCAGGAAGATTCCCTGGAGAAGGAAATGGCAACCCACTGCAGCATTGTTGCCTGGAGAACCCCATGGACAGAGGAGCCTGGCGGGCTACAGTCCACAGGGTCGTAAAGAGTCAGAAGCGACCGAACACACACACACACACACACACCCTACAAACTTCTTGGGAGGTGGAGAAATAGTCTCTTTTATAAATCAGCCTGAAATCTGTTCATCTGAAAATAGATTTCTCTCTGGTAAATGGTACAGTTAAACGTACCCCAGGGAGAGTCTCCCACCCACGGGAAGGGAAGTGGAAGATGTGGAAATCCCAGTGGGAGAGGGGTCTAACTCCACCTCCGAGTTTAAAAGGCTTTGCAGAGCCCTGCTTCCAGCCGGCGTGTTCCACGCCCCTCTGCCTGGGACCTGTCTCCTTGGTTCATTCCTCCAGCTGCCCCGGGCGGGACTGCAGGCTTTCAGAACACACAGGCTCAGAGAGGTCCCTACCCTGCCTGAGGCCACACAGCACAGCACCATCTGACTCCAAGCTGCTGAGTCACTCTCTCCGAAGCTCCGGCCCCACGCAGGGCTGCGGTCCCCTGGCGTTTGGAGAGTGGACTTGTGCCCTCTGTCCAAAAACGTTCCGTCTGCCTTTTCCCATCGCCCGGGACCGCCAGGCACACGGGTGTTCAGCTGGGGTTTTCGGGGGCGTGTAGCTAAAGCCTGTGAGAGTCATTTCTGAGGTTGATCACAGTGATAACCGTACCCCCGGGGGGCGCAGGGGAAACACGGCGGGGCGAGAAGGACAAGGTGTAGCCGGAGAGAGAGGGCAGATAGCATCTCTGACTCACGGCCGTCCTGTACAACAGCCGATATCGTGGGGTGTGTTAGGAGCTTAGCGTCAAGGACGTCCCGTCTCAGAAGCAGAAATGTGAGAAGCACCGCTCCGGGGCTGGGTCGGAGTGCAGGGGAGTTGGGGGTAGAGTCCCTTGTCCTGACTTACGTCTCTGGAATTGATTGTCATGGAGCTCCGACGTCAGGTGCAGTGGAGGTTTATCAGAGCTGTGTTTTCATGGCCGGCATGTACGTGCTGAATGAGGAAGGGAGACCACCCCCTCTGGGAGAGACCAGCCTTTGTTCCAGCAGAGCCTTCGGCCTGCAGCTCGGTGACAGACGGGCAGGGCCATCTGCTGGGACCCCCAAGCCTCAGAGCTCAAACCCCACCCCCCTACCAGGCCAGGGAGGTTGCTGGTGTCTTTAAGGAGCAGGAATTCTAAACCTCAGTGAGGTCCCCAACACCCCACGGCTGACCTTCTCCGTGAAGACGGACACTGGAGCTCCCCAGTAAGGGGCCCAGGTCCCCTCCCTGAGCAGCCCACGAAGCGCAGGACCCCTGGTCCACTTCTCCAGGCTGTCAGCCACAGGCTTGGTTGCTTGGCCATGTCTGACTCTTTGCGACCCCGTGGACTGTAGCCAGCCAGGCTCCTCTGTCCATGGGATGCTCCAGGCAAGGATACTGGAGCGGGTTGCCATGCCCTCCTCCAGGGAATCTTCCCCACCCAGGGATCGAAGCTGGGTCTCCCACATTGCCAGCATATTCCTTACCCACTGAGCCATCCGGGCCTAAACCTCAGTTCTGGAACTTTAAGTGAGGCTTTATCTCATACCTTAAATGATAAGGTTTCTGACACAGCAGACCTCAGCCCTGAGCAGAAATCAGATCTGGTACCACGAGGTCCCTTATGGTTCCCAGGGGAAGGATGGCGGAAGGGATAGTCAGGGAGTTTGGGACAGACATGTCCACACTGCCATATTTAACATGCAGAACCAACAAGGACCTGCTGGACAGCACAGGGAACTCTGCTCTATGTCACGTGGCAGCCTGGATGGGAGGGGAGTTTGGGGGAGAGTGGGTGCACATATATGGACGGCTGAGTCCCTTTGCTGTCCATCTGCAACCCTCACAGTGCTGTTAATCGGCGATAACTCAATACAGGAGAAAAAGTTCAGACTTTGCTGTTTGACTCAGGGAACTCAAAGCAGAGGTCTGTGACACCCTAGAGGGGTGGGGTGGGGTGGGTGTGAGGGAGACTCAAGAGGAAGGGGTCATACATACACCTATAGCTGATCTCCTTACAGAACCCGCATGCCAAAGCAGGAGACCCGGATTCGATCCCTGGGTCGGGAAGATCCTCTGGAGGAGGGCACGGCAACCGGCTCCAGTATCCTTGCCTGGAGCATCCCATGGACAGAGGGGCCTGGCGGGCTACAGTCCACGGGGTCGCAAAGAGTCGGACACGACTGAAGCCGCTTAGCACAGCACAGAACGTGGCTGATCCATGTTGATGTGGCCAGAGAGCAGCACAGAGTTGTCATTATCCTTCAATGAAACATAAATCAACTACGAGAAAAAATAAAAAGAAGGGGTGGAGTGTTGAAACCAATCCCACATAGGATGGGGTGTGGGGTCCTGCCTCCCTCATTTCATCGATGCCTGTCTGGAGACCAAGTACTGGAAACAGGGTCAAACCCAGGGCGGCCGTGAGAGCTCTGAGTAGGACTGCTAAAATGCATTCACACCCTCCTTTCTCTGAACTGTTCCGGGGCCGTGGGATGCAGTGGTTTCAGAACAAAGCACTTTTTCTGAAACAGGATGTTCTAAACTTTCTCCCTGCTCACAAAATCCCCTGCCCCACCCTACTGCCCAGCTTGGGATCTGCCTCGCGGAGCAGTGACTTCTGGGGTCCCCGCTCCCCAACTGGCCACCTTGCACAGCACCTCTGACCCAGGCATGACCCTTCCACACCAGGAGCGACCTGGTGAACGCCCAGCCTCCGGGGAAGGCGCGGGGGGCCTGAGTGCAGCTGGAAACCTGGCCCCAGGTTGCAAAACCCACACCCCACAGATATAAGACACGTAGCCGTGTTTTCTGGAAAAGGCCCAGGGAACGGGTTGCTGAGCTGAAAAAAAAAAAAAAAAAAAAAATGGGATGAGAGTCTTTCTCCGTTTGCAATACCCTGTCAAGCTGGCTTCCTGAGATGGGTGTTGCATTCTGGTGTCAACTGAAAATTAGTGAGCAGCTGAAAACAGAGGGTTATTTTATTCGGTGGGACTGCATGTAGGACTCCAAGCCAGCATCTCCGTAGCTCTGAGAATACAGCTCCGAGGAGGCGGGAGGGGGAGTCAGGCTGTGTGCAAGTTTGCAACAGAGGGAGCAGGCAGGTCTGAACGTCAAAGATCAGATATCAAGGGAAGGAATTTAGCATTCTGTGTAAGGGAGGATGCAAGCTTGTGGGCTCACTGAATTCACTCCTTTCATATTCACCTCTGCTATCTGGGGCCAAGCCTGTTTCCTTGCTCACCTTAAGGAGTGAAAGAGGTCACGGATGGCTGATTCTTGCATTTTCCCCAGCTCCTCTGCCCCTCAGCGCTCACCATGGGCATGGATTAGGGGGGTTTGGGGGGGCGGCATCTTCTGGATCACAGTTTTGGGAGCTCACATTCATATTTGTCCAAGGGAGATCCAACCAGTCCATCCTAAAGGAAATCAGTCCTGAGTATTCACTGGAAGGACTGATGCTGAAGCTGCAGCTCCAATCCTTTGGCCACCTGATGCAAGGAGCTGACTCATTGGAAAAGACCCTGATGCTTGGAAAGATTGAAGGCGGGAGGAGAAGGGGGTGACAGAGGATGAGATAATTGGATGGCATCACCGACTCGATGGACATGAGTTTGAGTAAACTCTGGGAGTTGGTGAAGGACAAGGAAGCCTGGTGTGCTGCAGTCCATGGGGTCACAGTCAGACACGATTTGGCGACTGACCAACATTCGAACTCGGAGGGGAGACATCGCTGATAGCTGTGAGACATCTGGTTTATTTGACACGCAGGAGGCATTTTCCACTTCACACTGGCTTGCTGTTTGTTCAGTGATAAAGGTGATTTCTTTCATTTCTACCTTTGTGGAGGAGTTTTCTAGGATGGGGAGACATTCTGCTAAATTAGACATCCTCGACACCACAGACACACACACACACAGACTCCAGGTATATCTGATCAAGCTTGTTTACTGCATCCTGCAGATATAGACAAGATAAATTCAGTGCCAGCCTGAAAAAAAAAGCACAAAAAACCACCTGAGAAATCAATACTCTAGATGCCTAGAAAGCTCCTGTACCTGAAGTCTGCTGCTGCTGCTGCTGAGTCTCAGTCGTGTCTGACTCTGTGCGACCCCATAGACGGCAGCCCACCAGGCTCCCCCGTCCCTGGGATTCTCCAGGCAAGAACACTGGAGTGGGTTGCCATTTCCTTCTCCAATGCATGAAGGTGAAAAGAGAAAGTGAAGTCGCTCAGTCGTGTCTGACTCTTAGCGACCCCATGGACTGCAGCCTACCAGGCTCCTCCGCCCATGGGATTTTCCAGGCAAGAGTACTGGAGTGGGGTGCCATCGCCTTCTCCGACCTGAAGTCTAAGGGGGATCCAACTGCCATCTTCCTGTCTCCACGAACAGCAGCAACCGCTTACATTCTACCATAGTTCTCATGGTCACACTTTTTTAAAAATGTCAGTATCAAAAAGAAACAATGATGTACATTCAGCCTGGGAAGCTCTGTCCCTGCAGAGCGCCATTACATTCAAGCATGTCTCAGGAGCAAGGTCCCAAGTCACTGGTTTAACGGAACCGCGGTTTGTAAAATGCCTCGGTGATTGCAGAAAGGGGCTTTTTTGCCTCTCTGGGGTGGGAGGCGGGTGGCTGGTGTCAGTAAAGCAGGCGTTCTGCACCTCGCCTGCTGGCTACGTGTGATGAGTGAGAAATGATGCAGGAACCTCTTGCGAGTGGATATGGGAAGGACAGGAGCGGGCGGGCATGTGCAAAGCAGGGTGGTCTTGGTCATCTTCCCTTATGATTTCTGTGAGCCAGGAGACAGCAAGAACCAGCCCGACCAAGCGTCTGCCGCTTACAGGCAGTCCACCTTCAAGCCCCTGGATGTCGGCATGAATGGGATGCACTGGTTGTGGGTGACCTCAGACGCGGGTTGGGGCGTTGGAGCACTGGGCGACCTTAGACGTCAGCACCCTCGGTTCCGGGGAGTCCCCTTCGTGGTGGATTTTTTGGCTCCCAAGATGTTCTCCCAGGTCGTCAAGCATCAACGTAGATTTGGATGTTGGCTTGTGAGTTTGCACCCCCTCATAACATCATGTAAGAGTGGTCGCTCATCACAAACGTGAAATCCCCAAGAGAGACCACCCCACGGCCCTGGGGCGGCTGGCGAGGGAGCTGGCTGAAATCCCCAATGGCCTCTTCCTCCCCCGTCTGCGAGTACAGTGGGCTCGTCATCAGCACGGTCTTGGGCATCTCGGCCTCGGCCGGCTGGACCACCACGGCGTCTTCAGGGGCGCACTCCAGCTCCCCGTCTTCCATTTTGTTCAAGGGCGCCACATTCTGTGTGTCCTTGATCCACTCCTGCAAGGAGGAAACGTCTGTAATAACCTTATGGTCACCAGGGGGAAGGATGGGCGAAGGGATAGTCAGGGAGTCTGGGATGGACATGGACACACTGCTGTCTTTAACATGGAGAAGCAGCAACGATCTGCTGGACAGCACAGAGAACTCTGCTCAATACTCTGTAATAACCGTATGGTTCCCAGGGGGAATGATGGGGGAGGGGATAGTCAGGGAGTTTGGGATGGACATGGACACACTGCTGTGTTTAACATGGAGAACCAGCAAGGACCTGCTGTCCAGCACAGGGAACTCTGCTCAATGTCATGTGGCAGCCTGGATGAGAGGAGAGGTTGGGGAACAATGGATACACGTGTATGGATGGCTGAGTCTCCACTTGCTGTTCACATTGTTAATCATCTATACCCCAATACAAAATGTTTTTGGTATTAAAAAAATTAAAATTAAAAAAGTTACTGTGGCTCAGACTCTGTGTCTCAAAGCCCTGCCTTCGGAGCTGGTGTGTCTTCACACATGTCCCCGGCGCGGACACTTTCCCCGGTTGAGACAAAAAAAGCTCTCGTATCTAGCCTCTAGGTCTGGAATCCTGTGGTTTTCACACCTGCCTTCTGTCATCAGCCTCAAAGCGCCGGCCTGTGGTCACTCAAGACACAGGAGGGCGCCTGAACATCTTTTCAGAAACCGAGATCTGTTCTCCACCCCCAGGTGTGCTGTCTGAGATGGGACTGATGATTCGTCAGAAGGAGGACCTTCTGTCAGCAGGTCTGAGGGGGCGGACGCCGAATTTCTAACAGGTGACCCAAGATTTCCTGAGGTTGGCAGCTCCATGGGACTGCCCTCCTCAAGGGGACTCCTCACTCCCTTCTAACATCCCTCCCCGGCTCCTTCTTCTAGCCCCAATTTTGGGGGAAAAAAATGAGATTCCCTGTCCTAAATTCTGTTGTAACCCCCTTTCCTCTCCTATTAGGGGGACCGGGACGCAACTCCCAAATATGCCCCTTTGACGTGCGGAGGACGCTGACCTCAAGGCAGTTAAGTATGAAGAGTTGCAGAGCATGTTCGCTGCTCTCCACTGATCCTCCCTAAAATTGAGGTTAATGTTAATTAATGCCCCTTTGGGAAAGTACATGTACATTTGGAAGAGTCACCGGATCCCTTCCAGCTCCAGCTGCTGCTGCTGCTAAGTCGCTTCAGTCGTGTCCGACTCTGTGCGACCCCATAGACGGCAGCCCACCAGGCTCCCCCATCCCTGGGATTCTCCAGGCAAGAACACTGGACAACGCTTATCACCTCAGAGAGCTTGAGTCTGCATAAAATCTCACTAAACAACCCTCACTTCTTATGCGTTTGCTAGTCACCTCCTCACATCTCACCTGCCACTCACAGGTCCCCAACCCCGTTTCCTTTACCTAGTCTTTTCCGAACAGTCCATCATCCTTTGTTAAAATGGCAAATCAGCCCCATGGTCTAACTACCTCTTGGGGGTGTTCACCTCTCTCTTTCATCTCTCTGGTCTGTTTAATTTGCAGGGCCCCAGGGACAGCACTTAAGAGGTTAGAAGAAAAAAAAATTTTTTTTTTCTTCTTTTCATCTCCTACACCTAATTAGTTTTACAATTCACTTTGCCTGTTTAGGAAGCTTAATGGACTTCCCAGGTGGTGCTAATGGGGGGGGGGGAACGCCCACCAAGGCAGAGGACCTAAGAGATAGGAGTTTGATCCCTGAGTCAGGAAGATCCCCTGGAGAAGGAAACGGCAACCCACTTCAGGATTCTTGCCTGGAGAATCCCTCAGACAGAGGAGCCTTGGGGGCTGCAGTTGATGGGGTCACAAAGTGTTGGATACAACTGAAGCAACCGAGCAAAAACAAACAAACCAAACACTGCACTCTCTTTCTAAAATAATGATATACCCGAGTGCTACCCCCTCAGAACCTGGGAACAGGACTTAATTTGGAAATGAGCTCTTTTCTTTGCAGATGTGATGCAGTGAAGGGTCTGAGATGAGGTTCCTCCTGGATGGGGGTGGCCCTAAACCCAGGGACAGGGTCCTTATAAAACACAGAAGAGGAGAGACAGGGACGCAGAGGAGAAGCCACGTGGAGACGGAGGCGGAGACGGGAGGGAGGCGGCCACCGGCCCAGGGAGGGACGCCGGAGCCCCCAGAAGCTGGAGGAGGTGTGGAGAACACTCCCCTGGAGCCTCTGCAGGGAGCTCAGCCCTGGGACCCCCTGACCTCAGACGCGTGGTCCCCAGGACCGGGGGGAGGATGAGTGTGTGATGCTTTGCACCCCCAGGTTTGTGGCAGCCCCAGGGGACTGCTCCCGGCGTCCTATCAAATCCACACCTGGTGATGCGGGGAGCCGGACCCGCCCTCGCTCCCTCCTCCCCAGTTCCTCCTCGGCCCCCTGTAAAAGCTTATCACGGAACGAAGTTTAACGACCATAAACGTTGAAAAGCGGAAATGCAGCGACCATCAAAGTCGAAAAGCGGAAATGCAGGTTTCGCTGTCGGCCCCCCTGCAGTGGGAACAGTGTCAGAACTGAACCTTCCGATAAGATCAGAAGGCGAGGAGGCTGGAAAATCCCATGGTCCTGCGGCAGGATTTCAAGAGACTGATTTCAAGAGAAGCCGCCCTCGGAGACCCTTGGATCCACTTTCTCTGACCGAAACAGAAAAACGGTAAACCGCTGCTGTCGGATTCGAAGAGGCTCGCAGGCGTTTAAAGAGGAATAAAAACCGTTTGTTGATTTTTTTTTTTCTTTTTCATTAATGATGAATCAGCCCCAGTGTTCATTACAACTCTGTTTACAATGGCCCAGACACAGATGCGGCCTAAGTGTCCATCCACACACTAATGAGCAGACAGTTCCTCCTCCAGGGGGATCTTCCCCATCCAGGCATCGAACCCAGGCCTCCTGCTTTGCAGGCGTATTCTTTACCATCTGAGCCACCGGGAAAGCCCCCGATAAAGGACATGTGGGGTATATATATACACACTGGAATGTTGCTTACTCATAACAAGGATGAAATAAATGCCATTTGCAGCAACAGAGATGTACCTAGAGATTATTATACCAAGTGAAGAAAGTCACACAGAGAAGGAGCGATATCCTATGGCAGCCCTTACATGCAGACTCCAAAGAGAAATGATACAAGTGAACTTACGCACAAAACAGAAACAGGCTCACAGGCCAGAGAATGAACTTACGGTTCCCAGGGGGAAGGGTGGGGGAAGGGATAGTCGGGGAGTTTGGGATGGACATGGACACACTGCTGTGTTTAACATGGAGAACCAGCAAGGACCTGCTGGACAGCACAGGGAACTCTGCTCAATGTCACGTGGCAGCCTGGATGGGAGGGGAGTTTGGGGGAGAATGGATACATGTATGGCTGAGTCTCTTTGCTGTCCAGCTGAAACTGTCATTAATAGGCTATACCCCAATGCAAAATAAAAAGCTGATTAAAGAAATACCTCTAGGCAGAAAAAAATAAAATAAAATATTGAAGAGGGGTGATATTAGGCCCGCCCAGAGCAAGCTTGCACAAGGAGATGCTGCTTACCTGGAAGTTACCTTGGTGGGACTCAAAGAGCCCCAAGAAGGAGAACTTGGGATCAGGAACGCTGGGCATGAGAACCTTCTTAATCCTGAAATGGACATGGATAGTCTGGTCAGATGGGCTGGCACGCCCGAGCGGGGCATCCACGTGGAAAGACCCCCACCAGGGGCCCAGGACAGCTGCATATGGATCTCGGGGGCTCAGCACTTTGGGGGAATTGCATCCGCTTGAGAAAAACAGAGCCAAGAGATGCTCTCTGCCCTCTCCCATCTGCCTGAAAGGAGAGCATCAGTTTCCCTCCTGATTGAAAAAAAAAAAAAAAAACACAATAATTCCATTCATAAAAGTGCGCCCTCCTGTAGCAAGAAATGGAGAATGAGTCATATCACCAAGATGGTGTCAAGATGATTCCATTCAGACAACCTTCATCTGCCTGCAGTTTGTCTGACACACCTCTTAATCACTCCCCCACAATTTACGCCCATCCAGACTCCCTGTTCCTTTGCCTGGTGACTTCTCCACAGATTATTGCCCTTTGTTAAAATGCTATAAAAGTCCCCAGATGAACTGCCTGGTTAGCTGTTCACTTGCTTCCTGAGAATGCCTTGTGCACTTAAAAATATGACATCCAAAAAGAAATATAGGCATATTCTTCTGTTACTGTCTTTGGTTGGCCAGTTTAATTTGCAGGCCCCTAGGAACAGAACCTGAGAGGTTCTCGTCTGATAGGATGCTAATCCGATGGGAGTGGGATCCTCATAATAAGAGGAGGTCAGGACACAGACACGCACACAGAGGGGAAGGAGCATGTGCAGACTCGGAGGACACGGCCATCTGCATGCCCAGGAGAGAGGTCTCAGGAGGAACCAGCCCTGCCCACACCCGGACCTCAGGCTCCAACCTCCAGGACTGGGAGAAATAAATGTCTGTTGTTTGAGCCCCCAGTCTTTAGTGCTTTGTTATGGCAGCTCCGGGAAAATAATACAGTTGATTAGACCACTCATTGTAACAGAAGCTTTCTTAAAGACAGGAGGAGTGTTTTTTTCCCCCCAAAGAAGTGTATTCCTCAGATTCCCTTAGGAGTGGTTTCAGTTTTGAACTAAAAACACCACAGCAAAACAAAACAACAAGACCAAAAAAAAAAAAAAAAAAAAACATCAGACCTGTCACTTGTCAACACCCCTATCTGACTGCTGCATCTCCTCCCTACTCCCTACTTCCTCTGTTCCCCAAGAGAGAACGATGAAGGTGGCATGTGTCTAAGCTGCTGAAAGCAGGGAATCTAGACTGAAGAATTAATGGGCAGTTTGCAAGAATTAAGAGAATTACCCCCATGCTATATCCAACCATGATGGAAGGTCCTTGAAACTGTCTAACTCAGCCTGGCTCAGACCCAGCGTGAGTGGTCCAGAATGGCACCCCATCTTTCTCTATGCATCGCTCCCAGTGTTGCTATGGAAACGGCAACCGGAGAAACAAAGATGGCGCCCCATTGTTGCTATGGAAACGGCAACCTCAGAAACAAAGATGGCGCCCACAGTCCTGAGCATCAGTCCCTTCGAACATCATCAACAGTCAAACGCCCGGGCACAACTGAGCTTGAATAAGGCTGGAAATGGCAGCGGTTAAATTATTGCCTGGAAGGATAACAGAGAGAACTATTTAATATCGTATTTTTGGAAAAGTTTTCTATGGTTTCAGAGAATTATGTTTTGCTATATCTGTAACTGGATTTACAAGCTTTTCTTGTCCGATTCTCCTCACATCACTCACCAAGTTGTCTTTAATAAATATGAATAAAAATTAAAAGATGTTCTACGTGCTTGTCATTCTAACATGATAGGAGAACAGAGCTCAGTGGGGTGTGTGTTTGAACAAAGTTAACTACAATAAACTTAGAAATATTATTAAAAAGCAGAGACATCACTTTGCTGACAAAGGTCGGCATAGTCACAGCTATGTTTTTTTTCCAGTAAGTCATGTACAGATGCGAGAGCTGGACAGTAAAGAAGGCTGAGCGCCGAAGAACGGATGCTTTCAAACTGTGGTGTTGGAGAAGACTCTTGAGACTCCTTGGATGGAAAGGAGATCAAACCAATCCTAAAGGAAATCTGTCCTGAATATTCATTGGAAGGACTGATGCTGAAGCTGAAACTCCAATCCTTTGACCACCTGATGTGAAGAACTGACTCATTGGAAAAGACCCCGATGCTGGGAAAGATTGAAGGCAGGAGGAGAAGGGGACGACAGAGGACGAGATGGTTGGATGGCATCACTGACTTGATGGACATGAGTTTGAGCAAACTCCAGGAGTTGGTGATGGACGGGGAGGCCTGGCGTGCTGCCGTCCATGGGGTCAGACACAACTCAGTGACTGAACAGCAATAACACTCATAGGAATGAACATTCCTGCATCTTATGGTCTTCGTGAGAATATTTCTCAACAAATTCTGCAGCTATCTCCACACCTTTGGCTCTATTCACCTCTCTGTTTTCTTGTCATATACCATGTGCATTAGAGAGAAAGTGATATTCAGCTAAATAATCACATCACACAATTGTTATTATTATTATTATTTTTGCCCAACTCACTGCATATGGGAACCAAACCCAGGTATCTGAGGATTCTGGTGGGGGCCTCCTTACCTGTGCAGTTTCCATAGAGACAGAAGCAGAAGGAAGACTGTCAGGAAGGAGACCATGCCAGCAATTAAAATAAATTTGGGGAAAAGGCTGTTTTCCCAGCACGAATCTAAAGGGAAATGGAATGAGACCTGTGAAGTTTTCAACATGATACGGGGTCACGCTCTAATCCCCACCCGCCCATTGTGGTTTTTCTTTCCCTTGAGAATTGTCAGCATCAGCAGATCTTGCTTTTGGTGTGAAATATCCTGGTAAGGAGAGGTGGGTACACTGGAGAGGGAGACGTCGGGCAGAAGGGAGCACAGACTCACCTTACTCCCAGGGGTGTTTGAGGGTACCAGGGCTTGATTTTTGTCTGTCTGTCTTATCTGTCCAGCTGTCTGTCTGTCTATGTCTCTATCCATCTGTCTGTCTGTCTATCTATCTGTGTCTCTATCCATCTGTCTGTCTGTCTATCTGTCCAGCTGTCTATCTATCTGTGTCTCTATCCATCTGTCTGTCTTTCCATCTATCATCTATTTATATGTCTCCCTGGGACTTCACTGCTGGGTCAGCAGTAAGGAATCTGCCTGCCAATGCAGGAGACACAAGAGACCCAGGTTCGATCCCTGGGTCGGGACGATCCCCTGGAGGAGGAAATGGCAACCCACTCCAGTATCCTTGCCTGGAGAATCCCATGGACGGAGGAGCCTGGTGGGCTACAATCTATGGGGTCACAGAGTCGAACACAACTGAAGCAAATGAGCAGGTGTCCACACGTCTGTCTATCATCTATCTGTCTATTATCCATCTACTTGTCTACCGCCTGTCATTATCTATGTCGATCTGTGTATCTCATCTATCTGTCTCTGCCATTTATCCACCATCAGCTTATCTACACCTGCGTCCTAAGTCACTTCAGTCGTGTCTAACTCTTTGTGACCCCATGGACTGTAGCCCACCAGGCTCGTCTCTCCATGGGATTCTTCAGGCCAGAATACTGGAGTGGGTAGCCTTTCCCTTCTCCAGGGAATCTTCCCAACCTAGGGCTCAAACCCCAGTCTCCTGCATTGCAGGCAGATTCTTTACCAGCTGAGCCACAAGGGAAGCCCAACAACATTCAGAAATATCACTTATTATTCTTGCTGGGTCAACAGAAATAAAAGTGAAGCTTAGTCCGATGATAACGGCCACAGGAAGAGGCATTGCTTCCACAGTGACCTCTGCAGAAGGCCTTGGGGTCATCCATGTTTTCAGGCAGCCCATTCTGCCCTCCCCGAACGGAGCCCACTGGCCTGTATTGGGCAGCGATGCTGCGTGACAAGCATTACCTCGCAGCTCACCCCTCTGCTGGTATGTCACCTCTGACCAGTCACTGGGGTACGTTTCCGAGCCGTAGGCAAACTCCAGGGCTTTCACCCTGGCCCGGAAGAAATAACACTTCTCAGTATCCAAACCATCGATGGTGACGTTGCAGGTCTCTGCCTCTGTGGACTGGAGCGGAAAAAAACACTGTGACCCCTGACTGACGCTTTAGCCTGACGCGTTCATCTTGTCCCACAGATTTGCATGAGATTCCTGCTTCCAGTTTCACTTCTCTCTGGGCAGATGTTTATCCTCAGAAACAACAGCAAAAAAACAATAAACAACAGCAAAAAAAAAAAATGCCCTTCCCTCCAAAAAGGAAATAAATCCGCCATAACAAACATGATGAAAGATGCTTTTGAAGACTTTCTAAGGTCTTCCTTTTTACAAAGTAATTTTTTTAATGTATTTATTTATTTGGCTACATCAGGTCTCAGCTGTAATACGCGGGATCTTCATCACAGAACACAGGCTCAGTCATTGCCTCACAGGCTGAGCTTCCCTGACGCACATGGAATCCTGGGTTCCCGGACCAGGGATGGAACCCACCCACGTGGTCTGCTTTGCAAGGCAGATTCCTAAGCACTGGACCTACCAGGGAAAGTGATAAAGAAAATGCTAGCCGCTCAGTCGTGCCCGACTCTCTGCGACCCCGTGGACTGTAGCCCACCAGGCTCCTCTGTCCATGGGATTCTCCAGGCAAGAATACTGAAGTGGGTTGCCATGCCCTCCTCCAGGGGATCTTCCCCACCCAGGGATCGAACCCGGGTCTCCTGCATTGCAGGCAGATTCTTTAGCGTCTGAGCCACCAGGAAAGCCCATAATCACGTGAGCAAGTGCATTAAACAAGTCTGGATGTCTGTGCCTCTCCGTCTCTCCATCCCGAGGGTGCCTACTCACACCCAACCTGAGACAATGGAACCTCACCTGCCACTCAGCGTCAAAGACGGTCTTGTGTTGGATTTCGTACTGCAGATCGTTGTATCCCAGGCTGGAGCAGGTAACCGTCACGGCCTCCTCGCGCCACTGGAAGCTCAGGGCGCCGGGGGATCTGGGTTTCACTGAGAATGAAGAGACAGCACAGTGACCAACACCGCTGTGAAGATAAACACGGACCATCTCTGAACTCACAGCGGTCCCTGGGCTTCGATTCACCTTCCTCTCTGCCTGCTCCCTGTCCTCTCCCTGATACTTCATGAGACGTGAGGTTCCCTTGTCTTTAGCGCATGGACAGTTAGAAGGGTTAGCCAGCTGTCCAAGGACCCAGGGGGGGTCTCGTGGAAAGGAGCCCCCCTGAAACCGGTGGAGAAAGATTTCAGGATGTGTCATTCAACGAATTGTGTTCCCACCAGAAAAAGTCGCCTTGAACTCCTGGCCCCTAGCCCTTCACCAGCTCTGGAAAGAGGATCATTACAGGAGGTAACCGTTTAACGTAAGATGAGGTCGTTAGAGACCGTGGGATTGAACAGTCAGACAGAGAAGCAAAAACATGCTATGACATCCGTTATACGCAGACTCTAAAAAGGTGTGATACAAATCAAGGTAGTTACAAAACAGAAAGAGACAGAGAACAAACTTATGGTCCCCAAGGGGGAAAGGATGGGGAAGGGATAGTCAGGGAGTCTGGGATGGACATGGACACACTGCAGTGTTTAACATGGAGAACCAGCAAAGACCTGCTGGACAGCACAGGGAGCTCTGCTCAGTGTCACCTGGCATCCTGGGTGGAGGGGAGTCTGGGGGAGGATGGATACATGTGTATGTGTGGGTGAGTCCCTTCCTGTCTACCTGAAACCATCAACATTGTTCATCGGCTATATTGTTGCTTTTTATGTCTGACTCTTGCGACCCCGTGGAATGTAGCCCCGCCAGGCTCCTCCGTCCATGGGATTCTTCAGGCGAGAATACTGGAGTGGGTTGCCATTTCCTCCTCCAGGGGAATCTTCCGCACCCAAGGGTCGAACCTCCCACCGGATTCTAAGACGGACCTCTGACATTCCAACCCTCAATGAAAAAGAAAGAAAGGAAGGACCATGACACCGCAGAAACGTAGATCAAAGCAGCAAGCTTTGGAGAGACTGGTTCACTCCACATGTACGATGGCTCCTCACCCGAGATGCGTAGTCAGCCCTCAAGGTACGTCATACGTACGGTAAGTACTAATGGCCAGGTCCTTGGTGAGAAGAGGCTCTGTCCCATTCCGGATGGAAAAATACAGAGGTCCATCTCTTTGTACCTCCAGCAGGCACCCGGCCCTGTAACCGTGTTGAAGGATGTAGTCGGGGCATGGTCTATATTCCTCCTTTTTATGGAATCTGTGATTTTAAAAACAGAATCACTCAGTCGTGTCGCGTCCTTGAAAATAACATCTTGGGGCTTCCCTGGTGGCTCAGCGGTAAAAAAGCAATCCGCCTGCCGATGCAGGAGACTCGGGTTGGATCCCTGGGCGGGGAAGATCCCACGTGCCGCAGAGCAACCAAGCCCGTGAACCGCAATGATGGGCCCTACTCCCTAGAGCCTGCAAGCTGCAAATCATGAAGTCCGTGCACCCTAAAGGGGGTTCTCCACCACAGAAGAGTGTCACACCCGACAACTAGAGACAAGACCGCACAGCAGCAAAGCCTCAGCGCAGCCAACGATCATACACGTAGTTTAAATAAAAAATAAAGAGCATCGCGAGGGCCGTTCCTTTGCCCCACATCTCTGCCACGGACTCAGAGTGGGCACCAGGTCATCTGCTTCGACGACCTCCCTCCCCTTACCACTAGAGCAAGACCTGTCAAAACAGAAAAGGAACCCCGTCTCTCTCAAATGTTGATGGCCCTTCGATAGATCCCTAGGAGTTGAACGGTGGCTCTGCAAAAGGCATGCCTACCTGCTAACCCGGAACCTGTGAACAAGACCTTATTAAGAAGCAGTGTCTCTGCAGCTGTGATGGAGTGAAGGGTCTGAGATGAGGGTTCTCCTGGATGGGGGTGGCCCTAAACCCCATGACAGGGTCCTTATAAAACACAGAAGAGGAGACAGACGGACACAGAGGAGAAGCCACATGGAGACGGAGGCGGAGATGGGAGGGAGGCGGCCACCAGCCCAGGGATGGACGCCTGGAGCCCCCAGAAGCTGCAAGAGGCAGGAAGGTCCCTCCCCGGAGCCTCTGCAGGGAGCTCAGCCCGGGGACCCCTTGACCTCAGACGTCTGGTTCTCAGGACTAAGGGGAGGATACATTTTGTTTTTCCATTCTTCCCAGTTACCCAGCTTGCTGTACTTTGTTGAGACCAGCTAGGATACTATTAATGGTCTCAATAATAATAATTGCTGTCACATATCAATACCATGAGCAATCAATAAATTGGTATCCGTAAATAATTGACCTCCAGAGCAACCAAGCCCTTGATTCAAGGATGCACTTTTAATATGGACGTGCCAAAATTGGATAAAGGTTTGAGACTCTCCTGCAATGTGAACGGGAAGCCTAGAGACAGGTTTACACTCCATCCTTAAAACTCAACCCCAATCTGTGATGAGATCAAGAATTATCTCCCGTACGACAGGACAAACAGCTGCTCAGGGAAAAAAAAAAAATGAAATGAGCTATCTGTGAGACCATCTGTACCATCCAGCACTTGTTTCTTTGCCCCATGAGTCTTATTTTGCCAACAAATTCATCTTAAAAATTTCCCTCTTCTGTTTGCCTTCCTGCCTACCTCATGTTTTATCAGATGGCAACGACTCAAGCCCTCACCAAACACCCCACTCTTTACAGAACTGAGACCAAATTCACTGGAAAAAAAAACCCTGCCTCCCACGTGGCCACTCAGGTCGTGGTTGAGTCAGGCAGGGCAAAGCGCCCTGTGAAAGCGGGAAATGGGGTTTTTTGGAAGGCGGCCCCTGGTCAGCAGGGAATATAGTTGAAGGCGACGGAGTTGAAGGTGGGCAAAGACGGTTGCCGGGACGTTGCAGGGGGCCCCATGGGGGCAGACCGCTCTGCATCTCCTGCGAGAGTCCAGGCAGTTTCGAGAGAGACTCAGTCATCCCCCGGTTAGAAGGTCTGGGAGCTGTGGTTGTGCTTGTGGTGATACTGGTGGTGGTGGTGGGAGGGGGGAGCTGTCCAGAGGGCATACGCACACATTCACACTTGCACGTATGGTTTTTCACACCTTCACTTCCTGGCTGCCCCCGTGGTGCCCTCTTCCGAGGGGAAATGCTTTATCCGAAGGCATGGTTTTCCGTGGAGGGGTGGTGGGGGGGCCCTTACTTGCAGACGGACCTGATATTAATCCCCGTGGCGGCACTTACTTGTAAATGAACGTGAAATTAATCCCAGCGTATGCACTTGAGTTCCACGTAACCTGCACCGTTTCGAAGTTAAAGTTGATCACCTGAAGTTGCAATGCGCTTCCTGTGCAGAAAAAAAAAAAAAAGCAGAGAGGACTTTGAGGCGATGCTGGAAAGGCTTTGAAATTTGTAAAATGATGTCAGCACTCATAAGAATGATACGGTGCTTTTAAAAAAAAAAAAAAAAACTTGATCATGCATCTTATTTAGCCCGGCATAACCAGAATATTGGCTTTCCATGATGGCTCAGTGGATAGAGAAGCCATCGGCAAAGCGGAAGTCACAGGAAATGCGGGTTCGATTCCCGGGCCGGGAAGATCCCTTGCAGGAGGAAATAGCAACCCACTCCAGTGTTCTTGCCTGGAGAATTCCATGGACAGAGGAGCCTGATGGGCTACGGTCCATGGGGTCGTGAAGAGTCAGACACGACTGAGTCACTAAGCATGCAGGCAACCAGAATATTATCATTTCAGCATGTTACCTATTTCCATTATCATTATATCATCGAGTTGTTATCTATCTCGTCTCTGCATTTATATATCTATCAATCAACTGTCATCTATGTCATCTATCTAGGTAACTATCTATGTAATGATGTACAGGTATCTATCTAGTTATCTATAATTATCAAGACATTTTATATTTTTCCTGTGTGTCCAGAGTCTGCGTGTGTTTGGCACCTATAATGCAAGAATGATGCAGTTCTTCAAAGGGAGTATAGAAACTATTTTATAGTAACGGTAAAGGGAGCATCGCTTTTCAAAGATGAGAATCGCTATGCTGTACACCTGTAACTTATATTAATACATGATGCCTCCGCTATGCGTGCGAGCGTGCGTGCTCCGTCATGTCCGACTCTTTTCGACCCTGTGGACTGCAGCCCGCCGCGCTCCTCTGTCTGTGGGATTCTCCATGCAAGAATCCTGGAGTGAGTTGCTACGCCTGCCTCCAGGGGAATCTTCCCCAATCAGAAATCGAACCCGAGGTTTCCGTGGCTACTGCTCTGCGGGCAGAATCTTGACCGCTGAGCCACCGGGGAAGCTCACGCATCAACTGTACGTCAACTAAAAATTCTGTAAAGCAATTATCCTTCTACTAAAAAAGAAATAATGTTTTATTAAAAAAAAAAAAAGGATTGAGTTGTGTGCTTTAAAGAGCTGAATCATCTGGCGAGTAAATTAACTAAGCTGTTAACCAGAACATCACCCCCCCGCCCCCGCCCCGATCCACCTTTTTTGCCTAATTTCATTTCGCCCAGATCCTCCTCACGTCTGACACAGACTTTGTCATCTAACACTGGTGAGCAGGGAGGCCCAGGAAGAGGGTCTTGAAAACGGGGGCCTCCTATCTCATAGATCCAGACGCTTCTGAAAGTTCTGGGGGCTTTTGTAAACATGACTTTGGTTCTGTAACTTCTTTTTTTTTCAACGTTTTCTCAGAAAACCAGCAAGGTCGAGAGCAATCTGGACGTGAACAAACGTGCCAGCTGCGGGTCTCCGATAGGCAGACACGTCGTGTAAATACCAAGAACTCACCGCACCCACCCGCCTCCCCAGAGGTAGAACCCGCTTCCCGATTTGGAGAGCGTATAGAAAAACATGCAGATGAATCAGAGGCATTTGTTCCTGCGAGATAGGGCGTTCAGAGGGACTTGGAGCACGGCCTTGCTGAGTATTTCCAAGGGGGTGTGAGTAAGGTCATCCAGGGCGGCAGGTCGTGGGGGCAATCAGCACGTCATCTGTTACATTGTTTGTTAACATTGGTTACATCGTTTGACATAGAGTCCTGGGGTCTTTTTCCATCCTGGAAGGTTGGGGCAGTTCAAGCAGGTTTGGCTATTACAGATACAAAAAGGGTTTTACATGTATACACGCTGCTGCTGCTGTTATGCTTCAATCGGGTCCAACTCTGTGCAACCCCATAGATAGCAGCCCACCAGGCTCCGCTGTCCCTGGGATTCTCCAGGCAAGAATACTGGAGTGGGTTGCCATTTCCTTTTCCCATGCATGAAAATGAAAAGTGAAAGTGAAGTCGCTCAGTCGTGTCCGACCCTCAGCGACCCCATGGACTGCAGCCTTCCAGGCTCCTCCGTCCATGGGATTTTCCAGGCAAGAGTACTGGAGTGGGGTGCCATTGCCTTCTCCGACATCTATGTCTATATCTACGTATATATGTAATCTCATCTCACTAGCTTCCCAGGTGGCGCTAGTGGTAAAGAATCCACCTGCCAATACCAGAGATGTAAGGGATATGGATTCCATCTCTGGGTGGGGAAGATCCCCTGGAGGAGGGCATGGCAACCCCTTCCAGTGTTCTCGCCTGGAGAATCTCATGGACAGAGGAGCCCGGCGGGCTACAGTCCACGGGGTCGCAGAGAGTCGGACACGACTGAGTGACTGAGCACTCAAGCACACACGTGCTTGCTCACACACACTCCGTCTCTTGCCCACACCGCCTTCTTACTTCTAGAGCAGCTCGTGAACTCAAGGGCACAGCAGCGAAGACCCAGCAACGGCCGAAAGTAAATACACAGATAAGATAAAACACAGCATCTCGAGAGCCATTCCTTTGTCCTGCGTCTCTGCCACAGACTCAGACTGGCTACCGGGTCATCTGCTTCAACGACCTCCCTCCCCTTACGACGACAGCAAGACCTGTCAAAGCAGAAAAGGACCCCCGTCTCTCTCAAATGCTAGCATCCCCTGAATAGACCCTGTAGGGCTTGGACTGTGGCTCTGCAAATGGCCCGCCTACGTGCTAACCCCAGAACCTGGGAACAGGACCTCAGTAAGAAATGGCGTCTTTGCAGGTGTGCTGAAGGGAAGGGTCTGAGATGAGGTCCTCCTGGATGGGGGTGGCCCTGAACCCCATGACAGGGTCCTTATAAAATACAGAAGAGGGGAGACATGGATACAGAGGAGAAGCCATGTGGAGACGGAGGCAGAGGTGGGAGGGAGGTGGCCACCAGCCCAGGAATGGATGCCTGGAGCCCCCAGAAGCTGGAAGAGGCAGGAAGGACCCTCCCCTGGAGCCTCTGCAGGGAGCTCAGTTCTGGGACACCTTGAGCCCAGACATCTGGTCCCCAGGGCTGGGGGTGCGTGCGTTTTCCTTGTAAGTTCAAGGGCATTTCTGAGGGGGGCAAAGGGGCCCCGTCAGTAGCCTAGTAGCCCTGCCACCAACGCATGATGGCCTCGGATGGAAATACTGACAGTTCACTGCAGCCACGAAGTCGGACTCTGTTCATTAAAAATGGATTGACTGAGTGGAAACGGCCCCTGAGGGGTCTCTCGACACAACTCTGGGACCTTGGGTGGGAAGAGGGGCTGCTTTATTAAGACCACGCCCCGTGGGTTCTTAGGGTCTCACACCCGTAATGACCTCAGGCAAACAAAGGCCATTCATAAAGTGAGCCCTGCATTTTCCAGGAAGTTCCTACGGAGGTTCTGACCGAGCCCAGCTTCACAGGGGGATGAGCCCTCCGCCCTTCCAAGCCCTCTCCCATGTCCTTGAAAGAAAACCTACGACAAACCTAGACAGCGTATTAAAAAGCAGAGACATCATTTTGCCAACAAAGGTCTGTTGGCAACAAAGCTATGGTTTTCCCAGTAGTCAGGTATGGATGTGAGAGTTGGACTATAAATAAAGCTGAGCACCGAAGAATGGATGCTTTCGAACTGTGGTGTTGGAGAAGACTCTTGAGAGCCCCTTGGACTGCAAGGAGATCCAACCAGTCCATCCTAAAGGAAATCAGTCCTGAATGTTCACTGGAAGGACTGAGGCTGAAGCTGAAGCTCCAATCCTTTGGCCACCTGATGCAAAGAACTGACTCATTTGAAAAGACCTTGATGCTGGGAAAGATTGAAGGCAGGAGGAGAAGGGGGACGACAGAGGATGAGATGGTTGGATGGCATCACCGACTAGATGGACATGAGTTTGAGAAAACTCCAGGAGTTGGTGATGGACAGGGAAGCCTGGCGTGCTGCAGTCCATGGGGCCGCAAAGAGTCGGACACGACTGATCAACTGAACGACAACAAAATCTTACTATTGTATTTGTGCTTCAAGTGGTTCAGATTCCAGAGCTGGTCTAAACTGCACTTTTCCACCCAAACTCCAAGTGCAGGAGTACCCCCCCCCACCGATCCCCGCCAGGGCTTCAGCCCGGAAGGTCCCCGAGGACCCATCCAAACCAGCTGGGCAAGAAGCCATCTCAGACAGCGATGGTCTAGTGTGGGGTGATGCCCGAGGACAGTTCAGAAAAAGAACATCAGGAACGTGCCATCGCCAGCTCCCACCTGGGCCACCCTCAGCGTGAAAGTATTAGTCACTCAGTTGTGTCCAACTCTTTGCAACCCCACAGGCTGTAGCCCACCAGGCTTCCTCTGTCCATGGGGATTCTCCAGGCCAGAATCCTGGAGTGGGTAGCCATTCCCTTCTCCAGGGCATCTTCCCAACCCAGAGATCGAATCTGGGTCTCCTGCATTGGCAGGTGGGTTCTTTACTGTCTGAACCGTCAGGGAAGCCCCACCACAGAAAGGTAAGTATTAATTTAAGCAAAAGGCTTGCAACCTCTTTGCAGGCAGGCAGCACAGTGAAACCACCCAGATTCTCAGTTTTCTAGACACAGGCTCTTGCATTTCTCTTTTTCCCATCCGGACCTAATCCTGAAGGCAATGAAGAAGAGGGTCCTTTACAACAGGCAGACCCAGGTTTGTAGAGACTTCAGTCGTAACCTATTCTTTGCGACCCCCATGGACTGTAGCCCTTCAGGCTCCTCTGTCCATGGGGATTCTCCAGGCTAGAAGACTGGAGTGGATTGCTGTGTCCTCCTCCAGGGGATCTTCCCAACTCAGGGAGGGGAACCTGTGAAAGCTCTTCTCAGTTTCACAAAGAAAACCGTGAGTTTGCAAAAGACATCGTAAAAAGAAAAATGAAAAAAAAAAAAAAAAGGCAGAGATGTTGAAAGCAAGGGCATTTCACGCAGACAGGCGGCTACAGCTGTAAGCAGGACTTACCCGGTTTAGTTTTCCCTGAAGCGTTCGCGTGTCCCAGCAAGAGGACAGCGGCGGCCGCCCAGGGCAGAAAGACATGCCTCATGGTGGAGGTGGAGGCGTCGAGCCGCAGGTCGACTCCTCCAAGAGGACTTCGGCTCATGACTAACGTATGAAGGTCACCCCTTTTTTTAAAAGGCGGAAAGGAAACTGGGGAAATGACTACAGGAAACACTCATGCTTTTATTTTAAAAGATGACTGGTCAGAAAGGGAAAAAAAAAATGCAGAATCATTTTTTCAGCCTCGGCGATCATGTGTGCAGCCCCACCGGATACAACTGTCTAGAGAGGCTATTCAGATAGTGGATGTTGTCCAGATAAGGTTCCCAGCCTCCGGTGGGTCGTGATAGTCCTGTGTTTGGAGACGGAGGCCCAGACAGGTCTCATCCAGCTGATGCTTTCTGGCTGCTCATCCAGGGCCAGGGAGATTTGGTCCAGCTCCCGATGGCATCAAAGGAAGCAGGGGACAGTATGATGTCTCTGTTGGCTGGACTGCAGGGTCTCAATGGAGAATCACTTCCCAGAGGTTATCAGGGAGATTTGTCAATGGGCTTTATCCCGTCAGTGGGCTTTGTCCTGCAGGATAAAGCCTGGGTTGACCATCAGGAGACAACTTACTCCTACCCCTTCAGGTCACAAAAGCAGTCCATCCTAAAGAAAATCAAACCTGAATATTCATCGGAAAGACTGATGCTGCAGCTCCAATACTCTGGCCACCTGACGCAAAGAGCCGACTCATTGGAAAAGACCCTGATGCTGGGAAAGACTGAAGGCGGGAGGAGAAGGGGACGACAGAGGATGAGATGGTTGGATGGCATCACCGACTTGGTGGCCGTGAGTCTGAGCAAGCTCTGGGAGTTGGTGAAGGACAGGGAAGCCTGGTGTGCTGCGGTCCATGGGGTCACAGAGTCAGACACGACTGAGCGATTGAACAACTCACACCTGCGTGCAAAACCACTCCTGGGAGTCAGTGTTGCTATTCAGTCCACAGGTCGTGTCTGACTCCCTTTGACTCTTACTAAATAACACCCAGCGTGATAACCGTCCTTGCAAAATCATGTTTGAAAAGCTACGAAGCTCTAGGACCTCCCTGGCAGTCCAGGGGTTAAGAATCCACCTTGCTTCCAATGCAGGGGACGTGGGTTCAATCCCTGGTTGGGGAACAAAGCTCCCACGTGCCTCGGGGCAACTAAACCAGTGTACCAGATAAAAACAGTGTCGGCCACAGCGAAAGACCCAACATGTTGAAACAGACCAGACACAGCCAAAGAAATGAATTTAAGAGAAATTAAAACACACACACACACACAGAAAATGACCAACCGCTTTCACAGATATTCACTGATGGAATCTGTGAGCCATGGACAAAGTGAGCATAAATTGCTCCATTTTAGAGTTAGAACCTGAGTTTTCCCAGAAGCTGACAGTGGTTGCATGCGTGCTAAATCACTCCAGTCGTGTCCGACTCTTTTGCAACCCCATAGACTGTAGCCCACCAGGCTCCTCTGTCCATGGGATTCTCCAGGCAAGAAGACTGGAGTGAGTTGCCATGCCCTCCTCTAGGGGGTCTTCCCGACCCAGGGATCAATCCCTGGCTAATGGACCTCAAATCGTTCACTGTGGTACAGGGTGAGATTCAGGTCTTCCTGGCCCCAGACCAGGGGTGCTTCGGCCATGACCATCCTTCTGGAGGTCTGAGGCTCAACGCTGTGGTCTCTGGGCCAAAATCCAGGTGTAGAGTAAGTAGATAGATAGATAAATAGAATAAGTATTTGGATAAATAGAATAAGTAAGTAGACAGAACAAGTAGATAGACTAAGTAGACGGAATAAGTAGGTAGATAGATAGAATAAGTAGCTAGATAGAGTAAGTTCAGTTCAGTTCAGTTGCTCAGTCGTATACGACTCTTTGTGACCCCGTGGACTGCAGCACGCCAGACCTCCCTGTCCATCACCAACTCCTGGAGTTTACTCAAACTCACGTCCATCGAGTCAGTGATGCCATCCAACCATCTCATCCTCTGTCATCCCCTTCTCCTGCCCTCAATCTTTCCCAGCATCAGGGTCTTTTCCAATGAATCAGCTCTTCGCATCAGGTGGCCAACGCATTGGAGTTTCAGCTGCAACATCAGTCCTTCCAGTGAACATTCAGGACTGATCTCCTTTAGGATGGACTGGTTGGATCTCCTCGCAGTCCAGGGGACTCTCAAGAATAAGTAGGTAGAGTAAATGGATACATAGAATAAGTAGACGAACAGACAAAGTAGACGGATGGATGGGCAGAGAGGATAAATGTGTGATTAGACAGTGACGCTGGTTCAGGGTTTCTCAGCCTCGGCACTGCCGACGCC
This sequence comes from Bos grunniens, assembly GCF_055505025.1. Taxonomy (NCBI): domain Eukaryota; kingdom Metazoa; phylum Chordata; class Mammalia; order Artiodactyla; family Bovidae; genus Bos; species Bos grunniens. Next base: position 607,894 of record NC_141194.1, read on the forward strand.
TGGGTCTGGACGGCTCTCTGAGGCGGGGCGTCCCGGGTCCCGGGCCCTGCGGGGTGTGGAGCAGCGTCCCTGGGGTCCCCCCACCGCACGCCGGGAGTTAGCCCTCCGCCACCAGCCGCGACGCTGAAACGTGCGGGATGCCTCTGCCCATCGCCCCACGCCCCACCTCCCTCCTCCCTGCCTCATGCCTCCTGCAGAGAAGCTGGAGCTTCGAGCCCTTGTTTGTCCTTTGAGGGAACTCAAGGGGCATCAAAGGAAGGTCAGAGCTCACCATGTCCTGCAGCGTCTCTTGGGAAACCATGAGAGACAGCATCCTGGACATGTTAACAGCTCCGAGAAGGAGTACCCGCTGGGCTTCTGTGGTCTTGGGGGACTACGCAGGAACCTCTTAGGTTCCCCGGTCTTGCCCTTCAAGGGGACAGACACCTGGAGGAGACGGGGCCAGAAAATAAGCAAACCTCCCCAGTCCCAGCCCCGAACTTCCCCAGCTCCCTTCCAGACTCCAGCATGGAAACTGACTGCACGCGAGTTCCGAGGACCAGTGGCGTCACCTCTCCTGTGGATGACACACCGCCCCTCCCGGGAACCTCCTTCCCCACGCCCCCAGCGTGCACGCAAAACCACACACCGAGTCCCCAGCGTGTGTTTCTTCCACCCCGTCAGGCGCAGGCACTGAGTCAGCAAGCCAAGAAAGGCAACGGGGCGGAGGTGGGAAGACGTGCTTGTCTCAGCGGAGACAGAAGCGTCAGCTGTTCTCTCTCGTGGGCATGGCTGCCCTCCCGCACGCGTGGGAATGACTTGGGTGGGCTACGGCTGCGTCTCGTGATGCCACGACGCTTGGAGGCATCCGTGAGCAGCGGCGGGTCATGTGTCCTGATTGACAGCGTGGGTGCGCCTGGGAAGCTCTGCTCAGGCTCGGGTGGGGCCACTCTCAACGGGAGGCTTGAGTGCGGGGGAATGTTTGAGCACCTTTACACACACACACGCACACACAGGGCCACTGGGCTTGAAAAGTAACCTAACAGCTTGAGCGGTCTCTTTCCTGGCCGGGAGACTTGATTTGATGGTCAGCCTTCCCGAGGGTCTGGTCACTTCGGCTATTGTCCGCTGGCCAGAGCCAGTCATGAGCCAGCCCAGACTCGAGACACACCGAGCGTCCTTGGGAGGCGCTCTGACGAATTCACAGCTGGGCTTGGTGGTCCAGTGGTTAAGAATCTGCCTTCTTGGAGGAGGCGACGGCAACCCACTCCGGTATTCTTGCCTGCAGAATCCCATGGACAGAGGAGCCTGGTGGGGCTGCTGTCCATGGGGGTCCCAAAGAGTCGGATGCGACTGAGCGACTTTCACTTTCTTTCCCCAGTGGCACAGTGGTAAAAAAAATCCCCCTGCCGATGCAGGGGACACGGGTTCGATCCGTTCTCTGGGGGAGACTCCACCCACAGCGACTGAGCCCATGTTCCACAGCGACTGAAGCCCACAGGCCCTACAGCCTGTGTTTGGAAACAAGAGAAGCTACTGCCGTGAGAAGCCCTCTCTCGCCACAGCTACAGAGTAGCCCCCCCACCCCATTCACTGCAACTAGAGAAACCCCACAAGCAGCAATGAAGGCTCAGTGCAGTCAAAAAAGAAAAAAGAAGAAGAAGCACATTTTAAAAAAAAGAATCCACACCCGTACGGATGTCTGTTTGATAAGACTCAGCATGCCTTCCAAAAAAAGACACTCGAGTCTTGCATAAATTCAAGATAAGACGGGCTCACAGGGACGACGCTGACGGCAAGGACAGTTCCCCCGCCTTACATGTCACAGCCTCCAGCCCGCACGTAGGTTTGTAGGAACGAGCGGTGGGCGTGACATGACCTCTTATCTCTCCTCCTCTTTCCTCCGGCCGGCCAGGTTGCCACAGCCAACTGTCACAGAACAGCCCCAGGCCCGCGAACCCCCCCCCCACCCCGCGCGGTTTTGCTATCAGATCCATCTGTCGGGTTTGACACCCTGTTGAGAGCTGTTACATAAGAGAAGGGTTTCCCCTCCCCAGCAGCAAGCGGAGGACCATCTGCGGGGCGCAGAGACTGTGGGAAGCTCTCTGCTGTTTCACCTGTTTGGAGAGAGATTTGAAGACAGGCAGAGGTGATGATCAAGGACCTTGGAAAAGGAGGGATTGGCTTCAGGCGGCGCAAGAGAAGGGTCACGGGGGGTCCGTACCACGTAGACCATGGTTGTCCTTGCTTTTCAGTGGCCGAGCTGTGTCTGACTCTGTGCGACCCCGCGGACGGCAGCACACCAGGCCTCCCTGTCCATCACCAACTCCCGGAGTTCACTCAAACTCATGTCCATCGAGTCGGTGATGCCATCCAACCATCTCATCCTCTGTCGTCCCCTTCTCCTCCTGCCCCCAATCCCTCCCAGCATCAGGGTCTTTTCCAATGAGTCAGCTCTTTGCATCAGGTGGCCAGAGTATTGGAGTTTCAGCTTCAGCATCAGTCCTTCCGATGAGTATTCAGAGTTGATTTCTTTTAGGACTGACGGGTAGACCATGGCGTGTGTTACTCTCTCATTCATGTCAAACTCTTTTGCGACCCCCTGGACTGTAGCCCACCAGGCTCCTCTGTTCATGGGATTCTCCAGGCAAGAATACTGGAGTGGGTCGCCTTGCCCTTCTCCAGGGGATCTTCCCGACCCAGGGTTCGAACCTGAACCAGCGCAGAATGCCTATATCTCAAGGCAGAGAAAAGACAACCTCTTGACTGTCTCGGCCAGACAGTTGCAACGATGAGCATTGGGGCCTCCCTCCTCCGAGTACACAACCTCTTAAATGCATGGAACCCACCCTGCTGACGCTTTGATTTTGGACTCCTGGCTCCCAGAACTGCCAGATGATACATTTCTGCTGTTTTCAGCCACCCTGCCCGTGGTGCTGTGTTATGACCAAGCCCGGAAACTCACACGGGTGTCACCTAAGTCTTGTAGGGGCGGTAAGCTTGGACCTTCCGTCTGGTGTCCAAATGGCTGCAGTGGACAAAAAGTCCACCCGTTACCCCCAACCTGGCCTGTCCTCCGACCACACGGAAAAACCCATCTCCGTGGGAGCCCTGTTCAGATGGCTGAGGATGGCAAGTGCTACCTCGATTTCCACGTCAAACGAGCCTCCTTCTTTGATGAGCTCCAAGACTCTTCAGTAGCCTGATATCGTGTCAGATTCAAGATGCTGAGCGACCTTCCATCGACTTCCTTCAGGCGCCCAAACAGTAATGATGGAAAGGGTTCAAATGAGTTGGTTTCAGAGATGGAAACATCCAAGAAGGGGAAGGAAGGAAAAAAGAGAAACAAGCAAAAAAAAGTCTTTTCCGTCTATACTCTTAGGTTCTTTCCCTGTGCCCCTGCAAATTAAATTCACAGAAGATCGGTTTGTAGGAAAGAAGAAAGCAGAGTTTACATGTTCAGCATGCATACACAGGGGAGAAACTCAGTGATGAGGAATTGCAAGGAATGCTTAGAGTTTGGGGTTTATACATCTAACTTGGGCTTCCCAGGCGGCTCGGTGGCGAAGAATCCGCCTGTCAATGCAGGACATGCAGGTTTGATCCGTGTGCTGGGAAGATCCCCTGGAGAAGGAAATGGCAACCCACTCCAGTATTCTTGGCTGAGAAATCCCACGGACACAGGAGCCTGGTGGGCTGCAGTCCATCGGGGTCACAAAAGAGTCAGACACCACTGAGCAAATTAACAGCAACATGCCTAACTCAGTAGGTGACAGGGAGGTGGATAAAACACACTGAGGGGAAAGCAAATGGCTTTGAGACACATACGTGGGTTTTTCAGGAGAACAAACAGGAGATGAGAGAGTGGGACAGTGTTTACACAGATAAGAGTGAATTTTCCATCCCCTTCAGGGCTGCAAAATTGCCTTGGAGATGGAATTTGCGGGGTGGGGGTGGGGGTTTTTACTGTCTTCTCCCACCTGGGAGAACATACACCCCGGACGAGTGGTATTTATGGAGCCCTATTTCTCAGAAATTGCTGCTTTTGATCAGATAGGGAAGCTCCAAAAAGACTTTTTTTTTCCCCTCCTGAATCGGTTGCAGTTCAAAGGTCTTCAGCTTAAAATAATCTTGACACAAAAAAACGTCATCTTTTGCTTGTGGTGTATTCAAATCCCACAGCTGAGGAGTAGTCTGCGGAGCCCCTTTTGCCTGGGGGATGCCGAGTACTTCATGAGGCTTCGAAAAAGCAGGTGGAAGGTGAGCGATGGATACCCAGCAAGGCATAAGGATGCACCAACCCAGTGAGGAGCCCTCAAGAGGGCTTGGCCGGCCAGCACTTTTCGATGAGAACACCCTGAAAGGGGATCTGTTATTTTCCGCCGCACCCGCCCCAAGAAATCTGTATACTGGAATTTCCCTGGTGGTCTGGTGGTTAAGAACCCACTTTGCAATGCAAGGGATGCAGCTCACTTTCCCTGTCCCCAGCTTCCCCTTCGTGGCAGGCATGTCTCAGGACCGGCCGTGGGGAGCTGGGCGGGGTTGCAGCTGCGGGTGTGAGTGACTGCATCACCCGCTTTGCAGTCAGAGCGCACGTCTCACTCCAGGCTAACTCCATCCCTGGGCAGGGAACTCGGATCCCATGTGCTGGAGCAAGACAGCATGCACACCACGACGACCGAACTCCACTCGCACCGGAGTGATGAGCGTCAGTGCCGAAACTGAGCTCCAACGCAGACGAGGAAATATAAGCCCATATTTGTTTTTTAAGACTTACTTTTTTAATTGAAGATTAAGTGCTTTGGGCTTCCCTGGTGGCTCAGCTGGTAAAGAATCCACCTGCAATGCTGGAGACCTGGGTTCCATCCCTGGGTTGGGAAGATTCCCCTGGAGAAGGGAACAGCCACCCACTCCAGTATTCTGGCCTGGAGAATTCCGTGGACTGTATAGAGTCAGACACGACTGAGTGAATTTCACTTCAGTTTTAACTGCTTTACACAATTTTGTTGCTTTCTGTCAAACATCAACAGTAAAAAAAATACTTAAAAAAAAAAAATCAAGCTGTATTAAGCATGATCTTTAGAGTCTGGGCTTCCCTAGTGGCTCAGATGGTAAAGCGTCTGCCTGCCATGTGGGAGACCCAGGTTCGATCCCCTGGAGGAGCAGATGGCAACCCACTCCAGTATTCTTACCTGGAGAATCCCACGGACGGAGGAGCCTGCTGGGCTGCAGTCCATGGGGTCACAAAGAGTCGGACACGAGTGAGCAACTTCACTCACTTTTAGAGTTCTGGGTTAAGCAAGAGGAGAACTGGCAAAGAGAAAGAGGGGTTCCAGGTGTGGAGGGATGGCTGACAAGATGCAGGGTCTGTTTTTTTCTGTGATGCTATCTGGATGTGGCATCCTAAGTCACCTCACACCACCTCAAAGTTGGGGTCCTTCACGTGGGCTGCAAGGAGATCCAACCCCTCCATACTAAAGGAGATCAGTCCTGGGTGTTCACTGGAAGGACTGATGCTGAAGCTGAAACTCCAGCCCTTCGGCCACCTGATGTGAAGAACTGACTCATTAGAAAAGACCCTGATGCTGGGAAAGATGGAAGGCAGGAGGAGAAGGGGATGACAGAGGATGAGATGGCTGGATGGCATCACCGACTCGATGGACACGAGTTTGAGTGAACTCCGGGAGTTGGTGATGGACAGGGAGGCCTGGCGTGCTGCAGTCCATGGGGTTGCAGAGAATGAGATGGGAATTGGGGACTCAACAGCAAAAACAACAAACGTTCTTCCTCTGGAAGGAACCAGGCTCGCGGTTCTGCCATCTCTCCCCTCGCCCCCGCCCCGTGCGGTAATGCGGAGGAGGAACTCTTCTGTATTCTCTGGCCACGCTGCAGACAGCCGCACCCCGGATTCACGGTCACAAGGGGAAGGGGGTGGAGGGAACCCCCAGAGGTGGCGACTTTCTCTTCAGTAGAGACTTTATTTTTAGAGCACTTTTACGTTTGCAACCAACCTGAGAGGGAAGTACAGGGAGGGTTTTCCCATATGCGTCCTTACCCCACACGGAGAGTTCCCCTGGTATCAACAGCTACCCTCAGCCGGGTGTGTTTTGCACAAATCATCAGCTGGAGTGCTTTGTCTGTTAGATCGGTATCAATACATGGTCATTGACACGTTGATTGCTATCAGTGTGTTATGAGAGCGATGCTGTGAGTACATGGGTGCATTTGAGCCTGGCGTGATTAATCTTGTTTAGACTCTAAGTCGTGTCCGACTCTGGGCAATCCCCTGGACTATAGCCCGCCAGGCTCCTCGGAACGTGGGATGCTCCAGGCAAGGATACTGGAGTGGGTTGCCTCCCCACCCAGGGACGGACCCCACATCTCCCGCATTGGCAGGCGGGCGTCTTTACTGCTGAGCCACCTGGTAAGTCCCTGTTTCAGGCAAAGGACTCAAAAGCGGAAGGGAAGGACCAAGAGCAGGAAAAGCCAGCAAATCTAACATCTGCATAGTTTACAAAACAGCAGAAGGGTGGCCTTACATGGCGTGCTGTGGCTAAAGCTGGTCTTTTTTTTGTTTGTTTGTTTGTTTTGGCATCGAGCTTACGTGGGTTTCCCAGGAGGGGCTCATGGTAAAGAACCCACCTGCTGATACAGGAGACACAGGAGATGCAGGTTCGATTCTTGGGTTCGGAAGACCCTCTGGAGGAGGAAATGGCAACCCAATCCAGTATCCTTGCCTGGAGCATCCCATGGACAGAGGAGCCTGGCGGGCTGCAGTCCACAGGGTCACAGAGAGTCGGACACGCCTGAAGTGACTCAGCACACACACGTCCTGCATCAGCCATGGGGTCTTTCCAGCTCACTGTCCGTGACCCCTGCTTCCCCTTTGCGGCAGATACACCTCTGAGTACTGGCTGTGGGGTGTCAGGAGGGGGTGCAGCTGTGCAAATCTGTGGGTGTGTCACCTGCTCTGGAGTCATGGCCACGTGTAACTCCGTGGTCACTGACCATCCCCAGCGGTGTGTTTGGTACAAATATCCCCTGCCACCCACGGTCCTCACTCATGGGCACATGACCCAGGGCTGGGGGGGCGGGGCATTGCACCAGGAGCCTGCGTGAGGTTGCAGAGACAGAAGCCCAAAGCTGGTCAGTCGGGAGGAAGATACAGCAGAGTCAAACGAAGCAGCCTGTCTGTCGGAGCTTCAGACCGCGTTCCCGGGCAGTGGGATATCTGGGAGCCCGTAGGCTTTTCGAAAGGTGTCCCCGGCTGCTGCTCTGCTTCAAGCTCATGTTCACTTTTCCTGCACGATGTCCACTACTTTCCTGAAAGATACCACCTCCTCGGAAGACAGGAGAGGAAAGTGTTGGCAGTTTGGGGTTGGCAGCTGCAAACCTAGGCTTCCCTGGTGGCTCAGGCGGTAAAGAATCCACCTGCAGTGCGGGAGACCTGCGTTCCATCCCTGGGTCGTGAAGATGCCCTGGAGAAGGGGACGGCTCAGAATATTATATAAATGTATGCCTGACCTGCCTCTTGAGAAACCTGTATGCAGGTCGGGAAGCAACAGTTAGAACTGGACATGGAACAACAGACTGGTTCCAAATAGGAAAAGGAGTACGTCAAGGCTGTATATTGTCACCATGCTTATTTAACTTCTATGCAGAGTACATCATGAGAAACGCTGGGCTGGAGGGAGCACAAGCTGGAATCAAGTTTGCCGGGAGAAATATCAATAACCTCAGAGATGCAGATGACACCACCCTGATGGCAGAAAGTGAAGAGGAGCTAAAGAGCCTGTTGACGAAAGTGAAAGTGGAGAGTGAAAAAGTTGGCTTAAACCTCAACATTCAGAAAATGAAGATAATGGCATCCGGCCCCATCACTTCATGGGAAATAGATGGGGAAACAGTGGAAACAGTGTCAGACTTTATTTTGGGTGGCTCCAAATCACTGCAGATGGTGATTGCAGCCATGAAATTAAAAGACACTTACTCCTTGGAAGGAAAGTTATGACCAACCTAGATAGCATACTGAAAAGCAGAGACATTACTTTGTCAACAAAGGTCCGTCTAGTCAAGGCTATGGTTTTTCCTGTGGTCATGTATGGATGTGAGAGTTGGACTGTGAAGAAGGCTGAGCGCCAAAGAATTGATGCTTTTGAACTGTGGTGTTGGAGAAGACTCTTGAGAGTCCCTTGGACTGCAAGGAGATCCAACCAGTCCATTCTGAAGGAGATCAGCCCTGGGATTTCTTTGGAAGGACTGATGCTAAAGCTGAAACTCCAGTCTTTGGCCACCTCATGCGAAGAGTTGACTCATTGGAAAAGACTCTGATGCTGGGAGGGATTGGGGGCAGGAGGAGAAGGGGACGACAGAGGATGAGATGGCTGGATGGCATCACCAACTCGATGGACGTGAGTCTGAGTGAACTCTGGGAGTTGGTGATGGACAGGGAGGCCTGGCGTGCTGTGATTCATGGGGTCGCAAAGAGTTGGACACGACTGAGCGACTGAACTGAACTGAACTGATATATATATATGGTGGAGAAAGAACCAGCTCTTACTGTAGAGCTCAGGGACCTATATTTGATATCCTATGATAAACCACAAAGCAAAAGAATATGAAACAGTATATACATGTATATATGAAGCCCTTTGTTATCCAGCAGCCATTAACACAACATTGTAAATCTAGTACATTCTCGTTGTTCAGTCGCTCAGTCGTGTCCGACTCTCTGCGACCCCATGGACCGCAGCACGCCAGGCCTCCCTGTCCATCACCCACTCCCGGAGCTTGCTCAAACTCATGTCCATCGAGTCGGTGATGCCATCCAGCCATCTCATCCTCTGTTGTCCCCTTCTCCTCCCGCCTTCAATCTTTCCCAGCATCTGGGTCTTTTCCAGTGAGTCAGTTCTTCCCATCATGTGCCCAGAGTATTGGAGTTTCAGCTTCAGCATCAGTCCTTCCAATGAATATTTCTTCAGCACTACAGTCCTTCCAATGAATATTCAGGGTTGATTTCCTTCAGCACTACATGGTCTGATCTCTTTGCAGTCCAAAGGGACTCTCGACTATAATTTAAAGAAAAAAAAAAAAAGACACCCGTCACCAAATTGTTGACATGAAGTCGGGCCTGCCGCCACAAGTGAAAAGTTTGATGGTCTAAACTGCCTGAATCTTTCACGCTCCTTTTCCCAGAAAGTCACCCTTTTTTTCCTTTGCTGTTGCTATGATCGCGATGTATGTCTTTCCTTTTCCCTGAGCTGGCGGCTGGGACCCCCACAATATTCCTCCAACAGCAGGAAGCATGTTCCTAGCAGCTCCAGAGCCCAGTTACCCTCTGCCTTCCTGCCTGCTTCATTAGCATTATAAGCGTGGACCAAAAAAAAACAAAAATAACACCAAACATAAGCCCTTCTTCACGAGTTTTATACTGCGGAATACATTTCCATTTTCTTGTGTATCAGTGATTGAAATTCCAGCCCGCTGTGCGGGAACTATAAAATAAGCACCCGCCTCCTGACCCTGAATTTTATTTTTTACCCTGAAAGTGGTATTTTACCCCAGGAAATAGCCCTCCAGGGAATCGCTCCTGACTGAGGCTGACTCTTAGGGAAACCGGCTTTTGAAATCTTTAAAAGCACTCAGAGAGGGGGTTTTCAGGAATTCCCTGAGCGACCCTTGGAACTTTTGCACTCCAGGCTTGAAAAAAAAATTGGGTGACTGTGTCCTTCCCTTCGCCCCAAAACTCCATCATCTGCTCCCCACACTGCGGCCCCCACCCCACCTCCAACCTACACACAGCTCTGTCTGGCTTGGTCCTGGGACCCTGCAGGGCTAGTGCGCTGACAGCCCCTTTCAAGCTCCCTGCAGACGATGGTGGTAGAAATGAAGCGGTAAGTGCTTTGGTTATTCACCGGAGTGAAGCACCTAAAACAGGGGCTTCCCTGGTGACTCAGACGGTAAAGAATCTGCCTGCAATGCAAGAAACTCGGGCTCATTCCTGGGTCGGGAAGATGCCCTGGAGGAGGGCGTGGCAACCCACTTCTGTATCCTTGCCTGCAGAATCCCATGGAGGGAGGAGCCTGGCGGGGCTACCGTCCACTGGGTCGCACAAGAGTTAGACACGTCTTAGCTACTAAACAGCAACAAAAGCCTTAGAAAGGTGTCCAAATTCACTTACGGATCAAGAGATTCCGTCACACAGGCCCTCTACGACCTGTGTGTGTATGGGTGTGTGTGTGTGTGTGTGTGTGTGTGGTTACATGCTCAGTCATGTCCGACTCCTTGCGTCCCCGTGGACGGTAGCCCAGCAGGCTCCTCTACAAACCCCGGGGGTGTTTAATGAAGCCCTGAGGTGGAGGCAGGTTGCTCCAGCAGACGCTGAGTTGCTGACACAGACCCCCTCCCCGTGAGGGACCCTGTCTGTCCTGCCTGGGACTCGTCATCGAGGCTCGGGGACTGTGTCTGAAGGGTGCAAAATTCGGGGGTGATTCTGGGGTCTCTGGGCGGTTGGCAGAAATCGGAGATGGTCTTTCTTCCATGCTTGGACAGAGTGGGGAAAATCTGGGGTCATCTTATGGGTCTTGAGGAATGAGGGATGGAAATTTGGGGTGACTGAGGGAGGGTCTCTGGGGGTGATGGATGGAAATTTAGGGCAAATGGGGAAGGGGTGAGTCTCTGCAATGAATGATGGACATTTGGAGTGAGTACAGGGTGTCTGGGTGAAGGAATGGAGAAGGGCATGGCAATCCACTCCAGTATCCTTGCCTGGAGAATCGCACGGACAGAGGAGCCTGGCGAGCTACAGTCCATGGGGTCGCAGAGAGTCGGACACGACTTAGCAACTACACCACAAAAAGGGATTTGGAGTGAGTGAGATTGGTATCCATCACATACCAATGCAGGGTGAATGGGGGTTTTTTGGGTGAGTGGTGGAAAATCCCACGGACGGAGGAGCCTGGTAGGCTGCAGTCCATGGGGTCGCAAAGAGTCGGACACGACTGAGCGACTTCACTTTCACTTTTCACTTTCATGCATTGGAGGAGGAAATGGCAACCCACTCCAGTGTTCTTGTCTGGAGAACGCCCAGGGACGGCGGGGCCTGGTGGGCTGCCGTCTACGGGGTCGGGACACGACTGAAGCGACTTAGCAGCGGCAGCAGGTGGAAAGCTGGGGTGAGTGGTAGGGGTTGTGTGTCTGAAGTGAGCCTGGGTGTCGTCAGAAATTCCGTAACCTTAAACCTGCCAGGGCACAACAGATCTGAGCAGAAAGTGCCAGAACACTGAACACGTCTCTCTTCTCCCCATCCTTGAGAGAGAGAGACACACACAGTCCAGTCGCTCAGGCGTATCCGATCCCGTGGACTCTGCGACCCCATGGACCGCAGCATGCCGGGCCTCCCTGTCCATCACCAGCTCCCGGAGCTTGCTCAGACTCGTGTCCTAATCCCTTGACAAGATGCACCAACGGGAAACACACATCAAAGCCTGGAGAGATCAAGCCGGGGCCACGGGGGTCACGCAGACCCCAGGCACAGCCAGGCGCTTCCAGATGCCCTCTCACCTCCTGGTGGCAGAGAGCAGTGCCCCCTCCCGCAGGCCCCCGTCCCAATCTCTCCTGCATCTAACCTCTCCGCACCAATTACCTTTTTAAAAAATTTTTTTCCAGGAACAGAAGCTCCCCTCCGAGTACAGCCCGGGGGCTGGGAGGGGGTTTCCGAAACTGCAGCAACAATAGAGATAAGCCCGGCAGATAAGCACGCTAATCTCCTGTTTAAATTAAAAAAAAAAAAAAAAAATGTGTGCGAGCTGGTTCTGCAACCACCTGGGGAAAAAGAAAAAAAAATGTGAATAGAAGCAGGAAGGGACACAGGTACACCTACGGTTGATTTCTGTTGATGTTTGACAGAAAACAGCAAAATTCTGTAAAGCCATTATCCTTCAATTAAAAAAATATATATATATATTTTTTTTTTAAAAAGAAGGAGGCCTCCATGGGCCAGGTGGGGCGGGGTGGGGGTGTGGGGCGGGTTGCACAGTTGGTGCCCCAGGCTCCGGATCTGGGCGGGAGTTCTTTGTGATTCCCTTCGGGCTCAGGGGGAAATCCACCTACACTGCAGGAGACTCGAGTTCCATCCCTGGGTCGGGAAGATCCGCTGGAGGAGGGCATGGCAACCCACTCCAGTGTTCTTGCCTGGAGAATCCCGTGGACGGAGGAGCCTGGGGGTGGCTACAGTCCGTGGGGTCGAAGACAGTCAGACACGACGGCCGTACTAACACTTTCACTATCTGGTGGTCTCACACCGGTCCCTGGGGGCTGGGGGTGGTCTCTGGCTGACGTTGGAAACCCTAGGACCCAACAGCCAATGGTTTGGCTCCTGAAGTACATCCCCGGGAAGAACCATTCAGTCGCTCCGACTATTTGCAACCGTGTGGACTGCAGCACACCAGGCCTCCCTGTCCATCACCAACTCCCGGAGCTTTCTCAAAGCAGGGAAGAATAACTTTTGCATTTAAAGGAGAATTTGGGGTGGGCGCTTTTGAGAACTCCCCCCCCCATTCCAGCATGACCCCTATGCCCAGGGATACCTCTCACACAAAGGCGGGAGGTGGTGATATTGCTTATTCATGTCTGACTCTTGGCGACCCCATGGACTGTAGCCCGCCAGGCTCCTCTGTCCATGGGATTCTCCAGGCAAGAATACTGGAGTGGGTTGCCATGCCCTCCTCCAGGGGATCTTCCCAACCCAGGGATCGAACCCGTGTCTCCTGCATTGACAAGCGGGTTCTTTACCTTCTGAGCTGGGTGAGTGGGCTCATAGAAACTCCACGCTCTTTCTGCCCAGCCATAACAACACTCCTGCTTGGCCAAGGATGAGTTCCTGATACTCACTGCGGATGGGAGACCCCTTTCAAGGGCAGCGAAACTCCTTGGACGCCAGCTGGTCTGGATCGGGCTTGCAGAGAGCGCTAGTGACCCCTACTGACGAAAACTTCCAAACCGCGCCAAGACCACCCCCCTTCGAACCACCCCCCATCCCCCGCTCACCCAGCAGCTTAAAGAACAGACCCTGCCCAGCTCCACCCGGGGGGACCTGAGGGCACAGGCTTTCGGGGCAGCTCAGGGCTTGCTAAGTCAGAAGGTGGAGGGTGGTTTAGTCAGTGTTGGTAGAAATGTTTCTGTTCAACCGCTCAGTCGTGTCCCACTCTCTGTGACCGCATGGACGGCAGCACGCCAGGCCTCCTGTCCATCACCATCTCCCGGAGCTTGCTGAAACTCATGTCCATCGAGTCGGTGATGCCATCCAACCATCTCACCCTCTGTTGTCCCCTTCTCCTCCTGCCCTCAATCTTTACCAGCATCAGGGTCTCTTCCAGTGAGTCAGCTCTTCGCATCAGGTGGCCAGGGTACTGGAGCTGCAGCTTCAGCATCAGTCCTTCCAATGAAGGCTGTTGCCAGGACGGAATCTGGAAGTTTCGGCCACTAGGGGTCAGAAGCGCTCCTCGCAAACCCCGCGCCGGCGCGCATGCGTGCTCCGTCGCGTCCCGCTCTTTGTGACCCACCCCCCACCCCGGTGGACTGGGCCCGCCGGGCTCCTCTGGCCGTGGTGGGGGTTCCAGGCGGGCATACTGGGGCTTGGGGCCATTTCTTCCTCCAGGAGAGCTGGACTCCACAAAGAGAAACTGAAAGTGGAGCTGGGCAGCGGGGGTGCGGGGCGCTGGGGAGACAGAGGACGCAGAGATGTGAGCCTGGGCGGCGGGGGCCCGGGACCGCGGTCTAACACCCGGGAGACCCCGGGGTGACGAGATGATGGGCCAGGAATGTCTCCCCGGGGGGGCAGCTCAGAGGTGGCCGTGCCCACGAGGAGGCTCCCGGGGAGTGATCCTCCAGCACGAGACTAAGGCCTGGCCTCTGCGTCTGCAGGAGCTGCAGGTAAGGAGGTCGCATTGTGCATTTAATCCTTTTATTTCTGTGTGTATGTTTGGCTAAGGCTGGGTCTTCCTTGCTGCACGCTGGCTTTTCTCTAGTTGAGGCGAGCAGGGTGGGATGGTGGTGGGGGGGTGCAGCCTCTTTGTTGGGGTGCGCGGGCTTCGTTGGGGTTCATGGAATGAGGGTTTTTTTCTGTTTCCTGAATCGGTGTCTCCTGCATCGGCAGGCGGATTCGTTACCACTGAGCCACCAGGGAAGCCCCAAGGAGGTCACGTTTTCCATTGGTTATCACTGAAGGTGCGGGTCCCAGGGGGGTTTTGTTTGGCGATTGCTTTTTCTCTTTTTTTTTTTTTTTTTGGCCACTTTGCAGCCTGTGGGATCTTAGTTACCCGACCATGGATTGAACCTGTGCCCCCCACTGCGGTGGAATCGCAAGAGTCGTAACCCCTGGACTGCCGGGGACTTGCCATTGTTTGGGGGTTTCTGGCTATGTGTCCAGAGGGTTCTCAGCACAAGCTAGGCAGTGGCCCCTGTCCTGGGCATCCTTCCCCATCTTCCTTCTGCCCAGCGTTTTACTCCAGGTGATCTCTGACTCTGTCTTCTCCTGGGGGTGGCTCGCTGCGTTTTCTGTAATGTCTTTCCGTCATCTTTAATGTCTGTGGAGGCTCTTCTGTTCTTCCTGCAAACTAGGGCAGAAGGTGAGGAAGCAAGAGTCTTACCTATTTTTAATTTTTGCAGTATGTGTTCATTTGGCCGTGCCAAGCCTTAGCTGTGGCAGGCAGGCTCTTTGCTCTTTAGTTGCTACATGTGGGGTCTGGTCCCCTGAACCACGGATGGAACCCAGGCCCCCTGCACTGGGAGCTCAGCGTTTAAGCCTCTGGACCAGCGGGGAAGTCCCCACACTTCCAAGAATGGTTCTTACTTATGTCTACTGAGCTTAAACTTTCTATAGATAATGTATTTTTTTTCAAATTGTTTTCCATCATAGGTTATGACAAGATGTGAACGCATTTCCCTGTATTATAAGGGTAAATCCTTCAGTCGGTAAGGAATCTGCCTGCAATGCAGGAGACCTGGTTCGATCCCTGAGTGGGGAAGATCCCCTGGAAAAGGGAGAGGCTGCCCACTCCAGTATTCTTGCCTGGAGAATCCCAGAGGAGCCTGGCGGGCTACAGTCCATGGGGTCACAAAGAGTCAGACACTCCTGAGAGACTAGACCACCACCACCACAGGAGATATTGAATAGAAGTCCCCGAGCTGTGCTTGTTGGTTATCTATTTTAGGTATGGTACTGTGTACACCTCCATCCCAACCTCATCATTTACCCCATCCCCCGCCCCACACTTGCATCTGCAAATCTGCACGTCTGTGAGTCTGTTTCAGAGATAATTTTGTGTCATCTTTTAGATTTCACATCCAAGTGATATCACGTGATGGTTTTCTTTGTCTGACTCACTTCCTTTCGCGTGATCCACTCTAGGTCCACCTCTGTAGCTACAAAGGGCATTATTTCATTCTTTTTCATGGGTGAGTAATATTCCATTGTGTGTGTGGACTGCATCTTCTTTAATCCATTCCTCCGTTGATGAACACTGAGGTTGCTTCCGAGGATGGGTTGTTTTTTTTTTTTTTTTTTAATGCATTAGTTTAATTTTTTGACTGTGCTGGGTCTGTGTTGCGGTGTGCAGCTTCTCTCTGGGTGCAGCCCCCAGGCTCTAGAGAGCACATTCAGTACTTGGGGCATGTGTGTTTACTTGCTCTGGGGCATGTAGGATCTTCCCTGACCAGGGATTGAACCCATGTCCCCTGCTTTGGCAGGCGGTTTCTTTACCACTGAGCCACCAGGGAAGGCCTGAGTGTTAATTTTTTAAGAGTAGGTCTTACTTATGTCTTCTGACTTTAAACATTATATATATGCACATATATATATATGTATCGGAGAAGGCAATGGCACCCCACTCCTGTACTCTTGCCTGGAAAATCCCATGGACGGAGGAGCCTGGTGGGCTGCAGTCCATGGGGTTGCCAAGAGTCGGACACGACTGAGCGACTTCACTTTCACTTTTCACTTTCATGCATTGGACGAGGAAATGGCAACCCACTGCAGTGTTCTTGCCTGGAGAGTCCCAGGGTTGGGGGAGCCTGGTGGGCTGCCGTCTATGGGGTCGCACAGAGTCGGACACGACTGAAGCGACTTAGCAGCAGCAGCAGTATATATATATGTATGTATAAATATTCCAGATTATTTTCCATCGTAGGCTTCCTTGGTGGCTCACACAGGAAAGAGTCGGTCCAGCCCCGGTGGACCCAGGGAATTCGCAGCGGGGATGGCGTCGGCGACCAGGAAACAATAGATCAATTAAGCGCTAATTAAAGATGTAAAGAGTGGTTAAATAAGGATAGCTCAGTAGGAAAATTCAGTGAAGAAAAGAGGCTGAATAACTTGGTTTACATGGAAAGCCAATAAAATTTCAAGACAAGAAATCTGCGTCACCTACGTAGGCCACAGGCATCCTTCCATTCTCCCGAAGGAGAGTAGACACTAAGGCCTCCCCGGTCAGATCTTAGAAGCCCAGGCATAATTAGTAGGCTTGACAAGCCTCCAGGCTCCAGGTGGGAATTCACCCAGAAGGTGAGAGAAAGAACGACATAAGGAGACCAGTCTTTCCAGGAACCGATCCCATTCTTTATTTTCCAGGGTCCGCTTTTATACACAGAGATGTAATACAAAAGTCACGCGGGGTCAGCAGTCCTGACTTTTATCAAAATCAGGTGCTTCATACAAATGTATACAAAGGTCTTAGGGGTGTTACATCATCTTCTGGCCAGGGGGCCTGCTGACAATTTATGACCCTCGGCTTGTGACAGCGGTCAGTCAACCAGAACACTTACTTCTCCAGGGGTGACTATAGTTAAAACAGACGCCACCTTCTGAAGGCACCAGATAAAGTTACATTCTTATAGGGTGAGAGTGTAGTGGGTTTTAATTAAGGAAAGAATTTGCTTAGCCTAAGGTCTAACGTGATTAATATCAAAGGTTAATACTTATTTCTCCTATATGTAGTTATATTCATTAACGTGTATAAGGGCAGGGAATGTGGAGACTTAGCAGCAAACATTGGCTTAACAAATGAAAAAACCCTTCACCAGTACAATTTCTAATCAGCCCACTATACTATACTAATAGTTTTCTAACTTCCCAAAAGAACCTGTCTTTAGAAGGTTTAAAGCATCTCGTGCCTCTCACGGTTGGGAGGCTGTGAACAATCACATGTGGCCAGACAAGCCTGTCAGGCAGGCTAGAGAACCTTCAGAGGAGTTTGTAGGTTGATACACTCCTGTCACGCCCAGGAATTATTATTAACTGGAGCTGTAAGTTAACTCTTTTTCAGAGAGAGGTGGTGGGGGACAGCCCCCCGTAAAGTCAGAGGTGTAGGGGAGAGCACAAAGCAGTAAAGTCAGCAGACTCTGGTTTTGGGGGTAGATGCTCGAGAATTTCCAGGGGGACTCCTGAGGCTCGATCCTGCCTTTACGTATGTCGAGCCTCCTTCCTCATGACCTTTGCCACGGGCGGAGTTCCTCACGCTGGCTCCTGGAATCTGCCTGCAACGTAGGAGACCCAGGTTCGATCCCTGGGTTGGGAAGATCCCCTGGAAAAGGAAATGGCAACCCACTCCAGTACTCTTGCCTAGAGAATCCCATGGATGGAGGAGCCTGGTGGGCTACAGTCCATGGGGTTGCAAAGAGTCAGACACAACTGAGTGACTTCTCTTAAACGTTGTTACAAGATTTTAATATTGTTCCCTGTGCTATATAGTAAATCACAGCTTCTATATATTTTATATAAGGTATTGAGTATGGCGGAGAAGGCAATGGCACCCCACTCCAGTACTCTTGCCTGGAAAATCCCATGGACGGAGGAGCCTGGTGGGCTGCAGTCCGTGGGGTCGCTAAGAGTCGGACACGACTGAGTGACTTGCCTTTGACTTTTCACTTTCATGCATTGGAGAAGGAAATGGCAACCCACTCCAGTGTTCTTGTCTGGAGAATCCAAGGGACGGGGGAGCCTGTTGGGCTGCCGTCTATGGGGTCGCACAGAGTCGGACACGACTGAAGCGACTTAGCAGCAGCAGCAGCAGCAGCATTGAGTATGGCTTCCTGTGCTGCACAGTAGGTCCTTCTGTTGTATCTATTTTGCATATAGCAGTGCGTATCTGTTAACTCCAGACTCCCAGTTTATCAACCCTTGGCCGACCACAAGTCTGTTCTGTATGTCTGTGAGTCTCTTTCTGCTTTGGAGATGAGTTCGTTTGTCTCTCGCTCTCTTTTTTTATTCCGCATATAAGCTATATCATACGACATTTGTCTTCTTCTGTCTGACTTAGTCCACTACTTTCATCATGTCTGGTTACATCCGTATTGCTGCCAGTGGCATCGTTTCGTTCTTTTTCACGGCTGAGTTAATACTCCATTGTATATATGGACCACGTCTTCTGCATCTACCCGTCAGTCGATGGACTCCAAGGTTGCTTCCGAGTGGTTGTCGTTCTTGTTCAGTAGCTCGGTCGTGTCCGACTCTTCAACCCCAAGGACTGCAGCCCTCCAGGCTCCTCCATCCATGGGATTCTCCAGGCAAGAATCCTGGAGTGGGTTGCCAGTCCCTTCTCCAGGGGGATCTTCCCAACCCAGGGATCAAACTTGGGTCTGCCGCATTGGCGGGCAGATTCTTTACCGCTGAGCCACCTGGGAATACTCCTCACCCATAAAAAAGAATGGAATAATGCCATTTTTAGCAAGAGGGATGGACCTAGAGGTTATCATACCGAGTGAAGTAAGTCAAAGACAGTTATCATACGCTGTTGCTTATATGTGGTATCTAAAAAAAATGATACAAATAAATTTATTTATGAAACGGAAACAGGCTCACAGACTTAAAAAAAAAACCTTATGCTTGCCAACTTAGGGCTTCCTTGGTGGCTCAGATGGTAAAGAATCTGCCTGCAATATGGGAGACCAGGGTTCCATCCCTGGGTCGGGAAGATCCCCTGGAGGAGTGCATGGCAACCCACTCCAGGATCTGGTCGGGAGAATCCCATGAACAGAGGAGCCCGGTGAGCTACAGTCCATGGGGTCGCAAAGGGTCAGATACGACTGAGTGGCTAACACCTTCACTTCCTGTGGTTGCCAAAAGAGAATGAAGGGAAGGGATAGATTCAGTTCAGTTGCTCAGTCATGTCTGACTCTTTGCGACCCCATGAATTGCAGCACGCCAGGCCTCCCTGTCCATCACCAACTCCCAGAGTTCACCCAGACTCACGTCCATCGAGTCAGTGATGCCATCCAGCCATCTCATCCTGTTGTCCCCTTCTCCTCCTGCCCCCAATCCCTCCCAGCATCAGAGTTTTTTCCAATGAGTGAACTCTTCGTATGACGTGGCCAAAGTACTGGAGTTTCAGCTTCAGCATCATTCCTTCCAAAGAAATCTCAGGGCTCATCTCCTTCAGAATGGACTGGTTGGATCTCCTTGGAGTCCAAGGGACTCTCAAGAGTCTTCTCCAACACCACAGTTCAAAAGCATCAATTCTCCAGCGCTCAGCCTTCTTCACAGTCCAACTCTCACATCCATACATGACCACTGGAAAAACCATAGCCTTGACTAGACGGACCTTTGTTGGCAAAGTAATGTCTCTGCTTTTGAATATGCTATCTAGGTTGGTCATAACTTTCCTTCCAAGGAGTAAGTGTCTTTTAATTACATGGCTGCAGTCACCATCTGCAGTGATAGATTAGGAGTTGGATATTCACAGATTCACACTGCTATATATGAAATAAATAAACTATAAGGGCCTACTCTATAGCACAGGGAACTCTATTGACCATCATGTAATAACCTATAGTGGAAATGAATCTGAAAAAAATACATGTGTGTGTATATATACGTGACTGAATCACTTTGCTGTACAGCTAAAACTAATACAGTATCAGTAGTCATCTATACTTCAGTTGGGCTTCCCTGGTAGCTCAGATGGTAAATAGTCTGCCTCCAATGCGGGAGACCCGGGTTGGATCGCTGAATCAGGAAGATCCCCTGGAGAAGGAAATGGCCGCCCACTCCAGTGGACAGAGGGGCCTGGTGGGCTACAGGGCATGGGGTCGCAAAGGGTCAGACACGACTGAGTGGCTAACACCTTCACTTCCTGTGGTTGCCAAAAGAGAATGAAGGGGAAGGGATAGATTAGGAGTTGGATATTCACAGAGTCACACTGCTGCTACTGCTACTTGGACAGAGGAGCCTGGCAGGGGCCTACAGTCCACGGGGTTGCAGAGAGTTGGACACGACTGAGCGACTGATATTTTCACTGCACTTTGACACTCCAATTAAAAAACACTAAAATGGGGACTTCCCTGGCGATCCACTGGTTAAGCCTACAAGCTTCCACTTTAGGGGGTGGGGGGTTACAGGTTCCATTCCTGGTCGGGGGACTAAGATCTCGCAGTCCTCCTGTATGGCCAATAATAATAATAGATAAAATGAAACTTAAAGAAAAGAAAAAAATACCAGCGCAGCCTTCCTGCTGCCTGAAGATCTTTGTCCTGGAGTCTGGGAGGAAGTGAAGCCACTCTTGCCGCACCCCGCCCGCCCCCGCCTTGAGTGTGAGGCCCGGCTCAGCCCATCAGGAAGTTGAGAAACTGTGAGTTTGTTAGGAAATGTGTCTCCTCGTATCTGGTTTCCTTTCTGGGAAAATCGATGTTTTAACTTAGTGGGCTCCACCCTCCCCCCAAACGCTGGCTCACTGAGATCCTGCGGCCCACACCTCTGTTTTTCTCTGGAAGAGGCAATGATGACCCCTCTTGCCCATGACTCCTTTTCCTCTCTGACCCGGAGGAGAGTCTGGGAAGGGCGGAAATGTGGGATTCTGGCGGGTGAGGGGGTGGGGAGGAGCCGGTGTCAGCAGAAGGGGCACAGAGATGCTGTCAGCAAGTGCCTGCACGAGCTGGTCAGCCTCAGCCGCCAGGCGTCCGGGGCTGGACGAGTCTCTGATGGGAGGCATCCTGGGCCCTGTGTGGGGTGTGGAGGAGTGTCCCTGGGCTCCCCCCACCGCACGCCAGGGGGACCCCCTGACCCCATCACTGTTACGGCCACAGTGTCTCCAGACGTTGTTATATTTCCCCTAGGAGGGTAAAGTCCTCCCAGTCTGTGAACCACAGCCAGAGGTGCATACGTGGATGGATGGGTGGATGGATGGATAGATGGATGGACGGACAGATGGATGGATAGGTAGATGGATAGATAGATGTATCAGTGGATAGATAGATGGATGGGTGGATGGATGATAGATGGATGGATAGATGGATGGATGGATAGATGGATGGATGAGTGGGTTGATGGATGGATGGATGAGATAGATGATGATGGACGGATGGATGATGGATAGATGATGGGTGGATGGATGATGGGTGGATGGATAGATGGATGGATGAGTGGGTTGATGGATGGATGGATGAGATAGATGATGATGGACGGATGGATGATGGATAGATGATGGGTGGATGGATGATGGGTGGATGGATGGATGGATGAATGGATGGATAGATGGATGGATGGACATATGGATGATGGATGGATGGATGCATTGATGGATGGATGATGGATGGATAGATGATGGATGGATAGATGGATGGATAGATGAGATAGATGCTGGATGGATGGATGGATGGGTAGATGGATCATGGATAGAGATACATGGGTGGATCGGTAGATAGATGGATGAATGAATAGATAGATGGATGGATAGTTGGATAGATGGATGGATAGATAGAAGTATGGATAGATACATGGATGGATGGATACATGTATGTATGTATGGATGGATGGATGGATTTATCAGTGGATAGATAGATGGATGGGTGGATGGATGGATAGATGGATGGATAGATGGATGGATGGATAGATGGATGGATGAGTGGGTTGATGGATGGATGGATGAGATAGATGATGATGGATGGATAGATGATGGGTGGATGGATGGATGGATGAATGGATGGATAGATGGTTGGATGGATGGACATATGGATGATGGATGGATGGATGCATTGATGGATGGATGATGGATGGATGGATGATGGATGGATAGATGGATGGATAGATGAGACGGATGATGGATAGATGGATGGATGGGTAGATGGATCATGGATAGAGATACATGGGTGGATCGGTAGATAGATGGATGAATGAATAGATAGATGGATGGATAGTTGGATAGATGGATGGATAGATAGAAGTATGGATAGATACATGGATGGATGGATACATGTATGTATGGATGGATGGATGGATAGATTTATCAGTGGATAGATAGATGGATGGGTGGATGGATGATAGACAGATGGATGGAGGGATAGAGGGCTGGCTGGATGGGTGGATGGATGGATGGATGGGTGGATGGATTGGTAGATAGATGGATGAATGAATGGACAGATAGATACTTGTATATATGTATGTATGGATGGATGGGTACATGGATGAATGGATGAGTGGATGGATGGATGGATCGGTAGGTGGATGGATGGATGGATGAATGGATACGTACATATACATGATACATAATAGGTAGATGATAGCATAATTATGCTAATCATGGAGAATGGAGATGGATAGAAAAACAGACGGAGAAATCGTTAGACGACAGACTGTCGTGCCTGCTCAGGGATCCTCAGCCTCAGCACTGCTGACACGCAGGGCTGGACGAGTCTCTGATGTGAAGAGTCCTGTGCACTACGGGGTGTGGAGCAGAAGCCAAGGCCAGTTAGACAAAAGATGTATTACAATGTAAGCAAATTTAAAAATATAAATGGATTAAAATTTTATCGTTTTAAAAAATATGCAATAACCAACAAGGATCTACTGTGTAATACAGGGTACTGTACTTTCGTTCGGATTCACATATATATATTCTTTTTTAGATTCTTTTCCATTATAGGTCATTACAAAGTTTTGCGTGTAGTACCCAGTGCTTCCCAGGTACTTTAGTGGAAAAAAACCCACCTGCTGATACAGGAGACATAAGAGACTCGGGTTCGATCCCTGGGTGGGGAAGACCTCCTGGAGGAGGGCGTGGCAACCCACTCCAGTGTTCCTGCCTGGAGAATCCCAGGGACAGAGGAGCCTGGCAGGCTACAGTCCAGGGGGTCGCAAAGAGTCAGACACGACTGAGAAAGTTAGTGTGCTTTCACACACACACACACGTGTATAAGTGAATCACTTTGCCGTACACCTTAAACTAACCCAACCCTGTATATGAACTCTACTTCAATGAAAAAAAAATTTTTTTTAACATGCAGATCAGAAAAGAGAAGTAAAACCATATCCCATCTGCAGATGGCTGTTACGGAAGGAAAATCTTGATGAGAATCCACTAAAAAAAAAAATCTTAGAACTAGTACCCAGATTTGGCCTGGCAGCAGGGTATAAGATTCAGGCACAAAGACCCAAGTGCAGGGAACCGTCCAAAAAAAGAAATTCAGAAAACAATTCTATCTGCAGTAGCATCTGAAAAATGGAAATATGTCCATTTTTGTTGTTGCTCTGTTACTAAGTCTTTTATTTTTTTAAATTGGAGGCTAATTACAATATTGTATTCGTTTTGCCATATATCAAAATGAATCTGCCACAGGTATACATGTGTTCCCCATCCTGAACCCTCCTCCCTCCTCCCTCCCCATACCATCCCTCTGGTCATCCCAGTGCACCAGCCCCAAGCATCCAGTATTGTGCATCGAACCTGGACTGGCAACTCGTTTCACATATGATATTATACATATTTCAGTGCCATTCTCCCAAATCATCCCACCCTCTCCCTCTCCCACAGAGTCCAAAAGTCTGTTCTATACATCAGTGTCTCTTTTGCTGTCTCATATACAGGGTTATTGTTACCATCTTTCTAAATTCCATATATATGCATTAGTATACTGTATTGGTGTTTTTCCTTCTGGCTTACTTCACTCTGTATAATAGGCTCCAGTTTCATCCACCTCATTAGAACTGATTCAAATGTATTCTTTTTAATGTCTGGGTAATGTTCCATTGTGTATATGTTCCACAGCTTTCTTATCCATTCGTCTGCTGATGAACATCTAGGTTGCTTCCATGTCCTGGCTGTTGTAAACAGTGCTGGGATGAACATTGGGGTACACGTGTCTCTTTCAATTCTGGTTTCCTTGGTGTGTATGCCGAGCAGTGGGCATGATTGCTGGGTCATATGGCAGTTCTATTTCCAGTTTTTTACGGAATCTCACAGTTAACCTTTAATAAAGGGTAAAAGGTATTCTGTGTGGTGGGGAGGGAAAGAAAAAAAACCCAAGCCTCAAATAGAGACAGTGAAGATGGGAACACGCGTGGGCTGTGTTAAAGGGACCGTCCACTGGCCACCTGTAAGTCGGTGGTCCCTGTGGAGGACTCTGTCCCCCAGGCCCTCTGCCCCGCCTTGCA
This sequence comes from Bos grunniens, assembly GCF_055505025.1. Taxonomy (NCBI): domain Eukaryota; kingdom Metazoa; phylum Chordata; class Mammalia; order Artiodactyla; family Bovidae; genus Bos; species Bos grunniens. Next base: position 632,291 of record NC_141194.1, read on the forward strand.
AGCTCTCTGCACACTGTCCTGAAGGACTCTTGGCGCCACCCAGGACCAGGCGCCATCTCCTTTACTCTTGCTCGCCTTGTCTGCACACCCTGCTGGGAGGTCTGAGCTGGTCTGGGAACACGCCAGGGCGATGAAGACGAGAAAAATCACAGAAGGTGAAAACTGGACCTAGAGGGCAGGTCTCTGTGGGACCTTCAGTCACACAGACTGAAGGAGGGAGTCAGGACGAGAAACACAACTGTCGCATCTTGACAGGTTTATGAGGAATCTAGAAAAATGGCAGAGATACCCGTACTTGCGAAGCAGAAATAGACAGACGCACGGACTCTGAGCAGGGAAGGAGGGGGTGGGACGAGTTGGGAAATTGAGATTGGCACGTATACACGGTTGAGGCGTGCCTGCTAAGTCGCTGCAGTCGTATCTGACTTTGTGTGACTCCACGGACTGTAGCCCACCAGGCTCCTCTGTCCGTGGGATTCTCCCAGGCAAGAATATTGGAGTGGGTTGCCATGCCCTCCTTCAGGGCATGTTCCTGACACAGAGATCAAGCTTGTGTCTCTTAACTTCTCCTGCGTTGGCAGGCAGATTTTTTACCACTAGCGCCACCCCGGAAGCCCATCTTGATACTGATACTATGTAGCTAATAGATCCTTATACATGTTTACATATACAATAAACCGATAGGTATGCGTATTGATACTATGTATATAGTAGATAATGAGTCAGAACCTACTTTACAGCACAGGGGACTCTACTCAGGGCTCTGTGATGACCTAAATGGGAAGGAAATCCAATAAAGAGGGGATACACGCATACTTATGCTGAAGCTCCAATCCTTTGGCCACCTGATGTGAAGCGCTGACTCGTTTGAAAAGACCCTGATGCTGGGAAAGATTGAAGGCGGGAGGAGAAGGGGACGACAGAGGATGAGATGGCTGCATGGCATCACCAACTCGATGGACGTGCGTTTGAGCAAACTCTGGGAGTTGGTGATGGACAGGGAGGCCTGGCATGCTGCAGTCCATGGGGTCGCAAACACGACTGAACGACTGAACTGAACTGAGATGAGGGGACCAAGCTGGTACCGGATGTGAGTAGACTTGGGGAACCTTCTGGTCCAGTTCCTGGGAAGATGACCCTCTCCACATCTGTGATGAAAATGGTTGCTGAGGTGGGTTCAGTGGTAAAGAACCCTCCCACCAGTGCAGCAGACAGGGGTTTGATACCCCATCGGGGAAAAAAAATTCCACGTTCCATGGAGCAACTGAGCCCGTGCGTCACAGCTGCTGAAACCTGGGGGCCCTGGAGCCCACGCTGCGCAAGAGAAGCCACTGCAGTGAGAATCTTGTGTCCCACAGCTACGGAAAACAACCGCATGGTCAAAACATCAAATTAAAAAAAAGAAAAGGTCAGTGAGAACAGGCCCACCTGGTCCCTGACCTGAGAAGATGTGGTGAAGCGTTTGGTCCAACTCTAAGAAGACAACCTTCTCCACACAAGTGATGGGCGGGGGTGTGGAGACTAGAGGACCCGCCTATCCTAGTTCCTCCTCGTGGCAGGCGTGGCAAGGGGAGGGAATCGAGGAGAAGAAAACAGGAACCCAGCTGACGGCGTCTGGTTGTGCTGTCCATGGGCCATCACTGTCGGGTGAGAAAGAGAGGCGTCGGGGCAGTCAGACGTGGAAGCCTGGCAGGAGAGCGATGGGGAACGCAGGTTGGCAGACACGAGCGTGGGGCGTGTGTGTCGGAGGGGAGGGGTGTAACCCGGTCCCCCCTGACCCCCGGGGTCCTCGAAAGTGCCACTTCCCTGCTTCTGTTGCTGCCGTTGACGGTGGGTGCTCCAGGTGGGTCAGAACAAACGTGCTACTCTATCTGCTAAGTTACTTGAGTCGTGTGTCCAACTCCGTGACCCCGTGGACTGTAGCTCCCTCCCAAGCTTCTCCAGGATTCTCCAGGGGATTCTCTGGAGTGGGTGGCCATGCCATCCTCCAGGGCATCTTCCTGACCCAGGCGTCAACCTGGGTCTCCTGCACGGGCAGGCGGAGTCTGTAATGTTTGCACCGCCTGGGAAGCCTTTCGGATGCACGGCGCCCAGGCAGACAGGGTGATGGATGAGGGGTGGCGTGTGGGCGCTGCGTTCTCAGGTCCGAATGCGCCCCCGGGGACTTGGCCAGGTTGGGGTGAAAGATTTCGGAGTTCCCCGGGCCAGCCCGTGCCTGTCGGGATTGGAACGAGACTTGGGTTTGCAAGCTGTGTGTGCTGCAGTGATGGGGGCCCGTCGCGGTTACGGGTGCTGCCTGGGACGCTGGCATGGCGTTTTGTGTGGCTCAGTTTGTAAAGAACCTGCCTGCAATGCAGGACACCCTGGTTCGAGTCCTGGGTCGGGACGATCCGCTGGAGAAGGGATAGGCTACCCACTCCAGTATTCTGGCCTGGAGAATCCCATGGGCTGTATATGTATAGTCCACGGGGTCGCAAAGAGTCAGACACGACTGAGCGACTTTCACTCACGCTCTCCCTGGCGCGCCCAAAAGCACGGTGAGCTCCATGCGCAAGGTCGTGCGAGGGTCCCCCTTGGACTGGCCTCCCGGTTACCCAGCCCCCTCCCCAGGGCGTGTCCTGAATCTGAAAGACATGTCGGGCCCTCCTACAGGGTTGTAAAACTGAAATCTTTAAATGGGGAAAGAAAGCGCGGCCTGGTGGTTACCAAAACAAGAAGAGAAAGCGGGCATAAAAAAGCAAGGGGTGACTCGATTCCATGTACAGGAAGCAAAGCCTCACAGGCGAGTCCACGGAGGCAGAAAGTGGGTTCGTGCTTGGGGGGGCTGGGGGACGAGAGGTGGAGGCTGTCGGCTCAGGGGGACAGGTCTCCCCTGGGGAGACGGGAAGGTTCTGCAGCCAGGCTTTGTGGATGTGCTGAGTGTCTCTGAGTTGTACAAGGGGGCTTCCCTGGTGGCTCAGTGGTAAAGAATCCTTCTGCCGACGGAGGAGACACGGGTTCCGTCCCCGGTTCGGGAAGATCCCCTGGAGAAGGAAGTGGCAACCCATTCCAGTGTTCTTGCCCGGAGAATCCCCATGGACCAAGGAGCCTGTCGGGCTACAGTCCACAGGGTTGCAGAGAGTTGGACACGACTTAGCGACTGAGCGCAGAGGGTTGCACCCCGTGTGAATTTAGCCTGAATTTTTTTTTTTAAAAAAAGGGCAAAATTAAGTGAAACAGCGATGAGATTTCTGTGGATTTCAGTCTTCTGACCACTTCTGTGAGGCTCCTGGAAGTGCCTCGTAAGATGGAAGTGACAATTAAATCAGGGATTGGCTGAATAAGATACATCATGTTGTTATTCAGTCGCTCGGTTGTGTCTGACTCTTTCCGACCCCATGGACTGCAGAATGCCAGGCCTCTCTGTCCATCACCAACTCCTGGAGCTTGCTGAAACTCATGTCCACTGAGTCGGTGAGGCCATCCAACCATCTCATCCTCTCTTGCCCCCTTCCCCCTCTGCCTTCAATCTTTCCCAGCATCAGGGTCTTTTCCAATGAGTCAGTTCTTCGCATCAGGTGGCCAAAGGATTGGAGCTCCAGCTTCAGCATCAGTCCGTCCAGTGAATAGTCAGGACTGATTTCCTTTAGGACAGACTGGTTGGATCTCCTTGCAGTCCAAGGGACTCTCAAGAGCCTTCTCCAGTGCTACGATACATCACGCCCATTGCAGAGTCTCCTTTGGAGATTTTCTCACAGTCCTTGACCAAGAGCCGGGGTCTCCGACGAACTGATGATTTAAAGCGAGCAACTTTTGGGGATGGGTTTCTGTGTCCCTTTGTGGTATACGAGAGCTCTTTTTTCGGTCAAGGTTACAGCAGTTTCTGGTTTTTGCTCCATCACGATGAGCAGGAAGCCGGCGGGAGTTCAGTGCACAAGTTAGTGGGGAAGTTGGGGTGAAGGGTGTTGATGAGTCGGGTGGGTTGGGGGGCACTTTGCTACCCCCTCTGCGTGTCCACCCCGCACCACCACCCGGAGGCCGGTACGACGGTATGCCCCGTGGAGGAGAAAGCTGGACTCAGGGAGCTTGGTAAGACAGGTGCTGCCCTCATCGAGGAGGTGGGGAGACGGGTCAGGCTGCGGTTCCTCCCCCACCCCGCCCTGCACCCACGGCCTATCCCCCTCGTCTCCCGTTAAGCAAAGCTCAGACCGCAGACATTTCGCAAATTGCAGATGTGAAAATCCAGGCAAGGCACCAAGAGCCGTGGGGGTGTGTGGATTGAGGAAGATCCTCTCGGAGAGGTTCCGGGGTGCCGCGGGCAGGCAAGCACACCCCCTCCCCGTTGCAGGAAGCAGCCTCCCGCACAAGTGGGGATCAGACAGCAGGCCCCCGAGAAAGACAAAGTCTGCGTGGGGCAGGATCTCAGGGGGACGGTCCCTGGAGCAGTGGAACAGGAGATGACAGTCAGATGGGAAAGTTGGAACCGGTCTGGTGGGTTGTTTGGTTTTGGTTCCCCTCTGTGATGGCAAGTGAGGTTCCCTGAGGGGACGAGGTTGAACGTGGGTGGGCAGGAATCTGAGGCTGGGTGCTTGTCCCCAGGTGTGCTGACGGACAGGTGTCCCTGTCCTTAAGGAGGGAGGGTGTTTGTGGTCCTCCATGCTTGGCATCCGGCCAGGAGGACCTGGTGAAAATGCAGACGGTCTGAGTGAGTCTGAGAAGAGAAGGCGGAAGAGGATTAAATGTAGGAGGCCCAGGGGACTCGTTAGCAGAGAAGCTGGGGGTGTCACGGGGTGGGGGGGAGCTTCTCGGGTAGCTCAGCGGTTTAAAACAACAAAAAAAAATCTGCCTGCGAGGCAGAAGGTGCAGGAAACGCCTTAGGTTTGATCCCTGGGTCGGGAAGATGCCCTGGAGGAGGGCATGAAACCCACTCTAGTGTTCTGGCCTGGAGAATCCCACAGACAGAGGAGCCTGGCGGGCTGCAGTCCACGGAGTCACAGAGTCAGATATGACTGAGCGACTAAGCAGGGAGGTGCTGGTGTGGAGTTTGCGCAGGGTCAGCAGAGCACGACCGTCATGAACGGGTCTCTGAGACATGACCCGGGGGGAGTGGGTGTGCGAGGGCAGCTGGGGTGTGGGGACGTGGGGGGTCTTTGCTGGTGGAGACGCGCACAGGAGCCAGGAGTTTCTGCCCTGTGTAGACACCTGTGTTGCCAGAGGGAGATGCGGGCCAAGAATGGGATGCCGTGGAGAACGCGGGCCGGCGGTCTGCGGGTTGGTGGGTCCCACAAGGGGGTCCGAGAGCCTCAGGGGAGGGTGGACGAAGCCCCCTGGGTGGGGACTGGAGCCTGAAGGCACTGAATTGGACTTGCGTCCGAGATGCAAGGTCCTCGGAGTGGAGCTGCTGCTGAGTGGAGGGACGGTGTGTGAGGACCAGAGTGAGGAAGGGAAGATGGAAGGAGACAGGAACGATGCAGGGATGCAGGAAGGGGAGAGAAAGAAGGGAGAGATGGGGGGAAACAGGCGAGGAGGAAAAACAAAAAACCTTGTCATTTGTCACGGCAACCGCCAGGAAAGGAACTCCCCAAGAGACAGAAGCCAGCTTGAGACCGGTAGACTCCATAAACCCAAGGACATGATGGAAAATACGACCGTGCCCAGTAAAATGGAGACAGAGAGGGGGAGCCCTTGGGGAAAAGATACAGAGATCAAAGGATGGGATTCCTGGGAGCACAAAAAGGTGAGGAGGGGGTCTGCAAGAACTCGGCTCGAGACAAATGGAGATTTGCACTGTAGACGAATGGAAAGGCACATTACAAGTGAGAGCAATACTGGAAAGGAATCAGCACGACCCAAAGCAGCCGGGTATGATTCCTGGTGGCCCCGTGGACCGGAGCCCCGCCAGACTCCTCTGTCCATGAGAGGGATTCTCCAGGCAGGAACGCTGGGGCGGGTTGCCGCGCCCTCCTACAGAGGGATCTTTTCGGCCCAGGAATCGAAACCGAGTCTTCTGTGTTGGCAGGCGGGCTGTTCACCACCTGAGCCACCAGCAAAGCACAGCCTAAAACCACTGCTGGGGAAACAGTGGGCACATCCACAGCTGCCACCCCAAACCCAGCTGGGCGATGAGGTGTTTTCCAGAGTGTGGCTTTGTGGGGGATAGAGGACAGTACCTTGGTAGTTTTTTTTTTTTTTTTTAAGTTTAATTTTTAAATTTTTATATTTTTGCCCAAGATGTGTGGCATGTGAGATCTTAGTTCCCCAACCAGCGACGGAACCCGAGCCCGCTGCGTGGGAAGCTCGCCGTCTTAACCCCTGGACTACGAGGGAAGTCCCTAAATTTTTTTGTTTAATGTTAGTTGAGTTTATTTGCTTAGGGCGTGTGTAGGTTTGTAGAAACATGAGGTTCGGAAAGTGTTGGGAATTCCTGCATACCCACTTCCTCCTACACTTAGTTCCCCAATGATGGACACCAAGCATCAGTCTGGACCGTCTCTTACAATTGATGGAGCAAGTTTGACGCAATATTCTTGACTCAAAGTCATAATTTGCATTAGGGGTCACTCTTGCTGTTGTCCAGTAGTTTGGCCACCAGATGGGAAGACCTGACTCATTGGAAAAGACTGATGCTGGGAAAGATTGAGGGCAGGAGGAGAAGGGGACGATAGAGGGTGAGATGGTTGGATGGCAGCACCGACTCGATGGACATGAGTTTGAGTAAACTCTGGGAGTTGGTGATGGACAGGGAGGCCTGGCGTGCTGCAGTCCATGGGGTCGCAAAGAGTCAGACACGACTGACCGACTGAGCTGAATTGGGCTTGCTGCTGGGTCTTCTATGGGTTTGGACAAATGTGTGATGGCAGGTATCCATCATTAGAGCAGAATGTTTCCACTGCCCTAAAATCTCCTGTCCTCCACCCACCTGTTCATCCCTCCTGTTCTCACAACCCCTGACAAGCACTGATGCTTTCTCTCTCTCCATTGCTGTTGTTCAGTCGCTCAGTCGTGTCCGACTCTTTGGGACCCCATGGACTGCAGCACGCCAGGCCTGCCTGTCCATCACCAACTCCCGGAGTTTACCCAGACCCATGTCCATTGAGTCGGTGATGCCATCCAACCATCGCATCCTCTGTCGTCCCCTTCTCCTCCCGCCTTCAATCTTTCCCAGCATCAGGGTCTTTTCCAATGAGTCAGTTCTTCCCATCAGGTGGCCAAAGTATTGGAGCTTCAGCTTCAGTCCTTCCAATAAATATTCAGGATTGATTTCCTTCAGGATGGACTGGTTGGATCTCCTTGCAGTGCAACGGACTCTAAAGAGTCTTCTCTAGCACCACAGTTTGAAAGCATCATCAATCCTTTTGCACTCCAGTATAATTTTACCTTTTCCAGAAAGTGATAGAACTGGAATCATGCACTCCGTGTGCATGCTAAGTCGCTCAGTCATGTCCGACTCTTTGGGACCCCGAGGGCTGTAGCCTGCCAGACTCCTCCGTCCATGGGATTCTCCGGGCAAGAATACTGGAGTGGGTGGCCATTCCCTCCTCCAGGGGATCTTCCCAACCCAGGGATCAAACCAGAATCTCTTAAGTCTCCTGTGTTGGCAGGCAGATTCTTTACCAGTAGCGCCACCTGGGAAGCCCATGCACTTTGAACTCTTTTTCAAATTGTCTTTTTAGTTAATTAATTTATTTTTTAGCTGTACCGTGTACCATGGGGGATCTTAGTACACCGACCAGGGGTCGAAACTGTGGCCCCCTGTGTTGGGAGGACAGAGTCTTAACCACTATAAGCAAGTGACCCAAGCTGCTGGCCAGGTCAGCATGCCGATGCTGACCATCACCCTGGAGAGAGTCCTGTGTTGTTGGGTTTTTTCCCCCATCTCCCTGGGGAAACATCACTGGTGTCCACATCAAGACTCCCACGCAGGCTGGTTTTTCTCACCCCGCAGCGCTTCTGCGTCGTCTGGGCAGCCCTGGAAGTCTCCTGGCGACGGTGGTCCTCCTCTCTATGGTGCTTGACTCCGCGTGGCTCCTCACCCAGGAGCAGCAGGGTGAGTATGTGAATGTGCCTGACCTCTTTCTGCTTCCCCCCATTCCCCTGACCCCAGCTTCTGGGGTGCATGCCTATCACTTCAGTTCAGTTGCTCAGTCACATCCGACTCTTTGCGACCCCGTGGACTGCAGCACGCCAGGCCTGCCTGTCCATCACCAACTCCTAGAGCTTGCTCAGACTCATGTCCATCGAGTCGGTGATGCCATCCAACCATTTCATCCTCTGTCGTCCCCTTCTCCTCACACCTTCAGTCTTTCCCACATCAGGGTCCTTTCCAATGAGTCTATTCTGTGCATCAGGTGGCCAAAGGATTGGAGCTTCAGCTTCAGCATCAGTCCTTCCAATGAATGTTCAGGACTGATCTCCTTTAGAATGGACTGGTTGGCTCTCCTTGCAGTTCAAGGGACTCTCAAGAATCTTCTGCAACACCTCCATTCAAAAACATCAGTTCTTTGGCACTCAGCTTTCTTTATACTCCAGCTCTCACATCCATACATGACTCCTGGAAAAACCGTAGCTTTAACTAGACAGACCTTTGTTGGCGAGCCTATCGGCATAGCCACGCCTGATGGTGCCTGACTCTCTGCCTGTGACGAGATGGGATTAACTAGCCTCTGCTCCTTGCTCGGTTGATCTTCATTTATTTTCACCGTAGACATCTCCACTGGGCCCGCCCTGGTGGCTCAGTGGTAAAGAATCCACCTGCAGTGCAGGAGACATGGGTTCCATCCTTGGGTCAGGAAGGAGGGCATGGCAACCCACTCCAGTCTTCTTGCCTGGAGAATCCCACGGACAGAGGAGCCTGGCGGGCTACAGTCCAGAGGGTCACAAAGACTCAGACGTGGCTTAGTGACTGTATAACAACAGAGGCATCTCCGCTTGGAGAAAGGGGCTGGAGGGAGAGATGGGACAGAGGGTAGGGGACACAGAGGATTTGACAGGGGTGGTTGGCAGTGATCCCCAACGCCGATCTTTGCTTGCAAGACCTGAGGCGAATTGCTTGAGTGGGCATGGAGTTGGGAAAAGGGGCGTTTCTTGATTCCTGAGGTCACATCTTGCAGATCTTCCAACCGTGAAGCCAAACGCCAGTCTAAATGTGAAGTTTGACCCACAGACAACGAAGCTGACTTGGGACTGCAAGGAAAACGCTAGCTCTGGGGAATGTGTGCTGATTCACAAGGAGAAGGGGCCGATTAAGAAAAAGGTAAGGTGGTTTGGGCACGCGTTTGAGCAAACTCTGGGAGATGGTGCAGGACAAGGGAAGCCCGGCGTGGCTGCAGTCCACGGGGTCACAAAGAGTCGGGCGTGACTGAGCCACTGAGCAGCAACGACGAAGTAGATTGCACAGGCCCCGTTGCGATCCTTTGTCGAGCTCTCATCAAGCATGAGACAAAAACACAAGAGTGACCTGGGGATACGTCTAGGAAGTCATGGTGCGTGGTGCACCGGGGAAGTGACCCTCCTCTCCGGGATGTGTTCAGTAGGCTGACTCCCTGGGGGGGCCACGTTCTTTTCGCTCAGTTGGCTCAGGTGCTAGACTTGATCCTGAGCAAGAAAGAAACATTCGCTCCGCCTGTTACATGGAGCCAAACTAAACCGACTGACTTGGATACAGTGTAACCATGACACTGCTGAGACAATGATGCCTGTGGCATAAGACAAGAAAAGTCAGTCCCATAGAAGAGGGTGTGGGGACTTCCCTGCTGGCTCAGACTTTGAGCTTCTGGCAGACGGGGGTTGTGGGTTCAGTCCCTGTCCCACGGGCTGCATGGCGTGGCCAAAAACACAAGGTTGGGGGGAGTGTGAGGTTCCAAAAAATGGAAAGCGATGAGGGTGTAAAGAACAGTCCAAGCTGCATCCCTTGGGAGTTTATGAGACCTAGAGGCTCCCAGACTTCAACTGGGAATCATGTAACCAGACTGTACATTTTCACAAGATCCCCGGTGAGCTCTAGGCGGGTTCGGAGGGAGGTTCAAGAGGCAGGGGACATATGTATACTTCCAGCCGATTCACATTGTTGCAGCAGAAACTAACAGACCATTGTAAAGCAATTATGTGCACATCCCTTGAGTCAAGTCTGACTCTCTGCAATCCTATGGACTGCAGCCCACCAGGCTCCTCTGTCCATGGGGTTCTCCAGGCAAGAATACTGAAGTGGGTTGCCATGCCCTCCTGCAGAGGATCTTTCTGACCCAGGGATGAAACCCATGTCTCTGGCGTCATGTGCATTGCAGGTAAATTCTTTACCCACTGAGCCACCTGGGAAGCCCAAAGCAATTATACTCCAATTAAAAAAATATATATACTTCATTCTTAAAAAGGTGAGCTCTGAACACTGACTTTCTGAACCTTGCTAGCGACCTCTTCTCAAAGAAGGTTACCTGGGTGAGATTTCACATAGGGAGGTGGATGTCGTGACCAGTGTAGGAGCAAACGGCATGAGGATGAGAGGAAAGAAGACACGTTCTTAACCCACGGGCCGGTTGCGTCTCTTCAGGTCAAAGACAGTGAGTGTCAGTGCACGTTTCAGGACTGTTCTCTCCACGGGGGAGTCACGCTTACCGTTGAAGTACATGTCAACCAGAAACGGCTTTCAGAAATGCTGGTCTACACTAACCCAGGTAGGGAACACACGGGCGGTGACCCTTCTGCTCCCCACGAGCGTCTCGACACACAGGAATTGTGTAGATGTGAGGATTTGTTGGCTTTGTTTCGTCACTTGGGTGCTTTTGTCTTTGGCCGTTCCTTTGCGGCTTGTGGAATCGGACTTCCCTGACCGGGGAGGGAATGCGGGCCCACAGCAGTGAAAGTGTGGAGCCCTAACCAGTGGCCCGCCAGGGAGTTCCCACATTTGCTGTTTCAGTCTTTGCACGCCTTCCGAAACGATGACCACAGTCGAGCTGTTCACGTCTCTGTTCTGCTGCGTGTGTTTTTTTTTTGTGGTGAGAACCCTTCAGGGATCTTCTCTCTTCAGTTCAGTTCATTCACTTAGTCATGTCCGACTCTTTGCGACCCCATGGACTGCAGCACGCCAAGCTTCCCTGTTCATCACCAACTCCCGGAGCTTGCTCAAACTCATGTCCATCGACTCAGTGATGCCATCCAGCCATCTCATCCTCTGCTGTCCCCTTCTCCTCCCGCCTTCGATCTTTCCCAGCATCAGGGTCTTTTCCAATGAGTCGGCTCTTTGCATCAGGTGGCCAAAGGGTTGGAGTTTCAGCTTCAGCATCAGTCCTTCCAGTGAATATTTAGGACAGATTTCCTTTAGGATGGACTGGTTGGCTCTCCTTGCAGTCCAAGGGACTCTCAAGAGTCTTTTCCAACACCGCAGTTCATAAAGCATCAATTCTTTAGCGCTCAGCTTTCTTTATAGTCCAGCTCTCACATGCATACATGACTACTGGGAAAACCATAGCTTTGACTAGACGGACCTTTGTCGCCAAACTAATGTCTCTGCATTTTAATATGCTGTCTAGGTTGGTCATAGCTTTTCTTCCAAGGAGCAAGTGTCTTTTAATTTCATTTCTTTTCTCTTAGGGAATTTCAAGTGGACAATACAGTATTGTCAACTGTATCCGCCACGGTGTATGTTAGATCCCTGGAATGTATTCTTCTATTTTTTGGGAAGAGTCTGAGAAGGACTGATATTGATTCTTCTTTGAACCACGAAGCCATCGGGTCCATCCCTCTTTAAACATCGTTTTTTTCCATACCTTCCCAGGTAGGGAGGGCACGGCTGCCCAAAACTTCTCCTGTGTTATCTACGACGCGGATTTCATGAACTGCAGCTGGGCCAAGGGCCGAGCGGCTCCCGACGACGTCCAGTACTTTCTGTACATCCGATCAAAGTAAGTGTTGACCTCACGTAGACAACCCTGACGAATGCTGCGAAGAAGTGAAAACTGCCCTGACGGTTCTCTGAACGTTTGGGGATCCGACAGGAAAAGAATCGAGAGGGAATGTCCTCGTTACCTGAAGGACTCGGGGACCCACGTGGGATGTCACCTCCAAGACCTCTCGGGATTAACGTCGTACAATTACTTCCTGGTTAACGGTACCAGCCAAGAAACCGGAATCCAGTTCTTCGACTCGGTTTTGCTGTTAAAGGAAATAGGTGAGAACGACCATCCGGAATTTAAAACCACTGCTTAGATAGATGTGACAGAATTTGTGTGGGCATTTGCATTGAGATCCCCGGAGATGCTGTAACACGTGAGCACATACTGGGAGACTTAAAACAGTGGAAATGTATTCTCCCAGCGTTTTGGAGGCCGCAAATCTTGGTCCCTTTCGGAGCATCTGAAAGAACCCGCACTCCCACGTCTGTCTGTCTGCTCCTGCTGACAGCCAGCAGCCCTTGGCTTATAGATGAATGATTCCAATCTCTGAAGCTGCTCTCTCCCTGGAGAACTCGGGAGCTCCTGTTTCTGTCGGGATGGCAGAAAGGGGTCTCCCGTCCGTGGAGTAGCGGAGGCATCCCGCATCACAGGTGTCTCCGGGGTCTCGTTACAGAGCAGTACAACCCACCTGACAACATCACCGTCCAGTGCAACGAGTCCCACTGCCTCATCAGGTGGGAAAAGCCCAGGACCCGACAGCAATGGCCCAACAGGGAGTTCCAGTACCAGCTGGACATCCAGAGACAGGTAAGTGGACTCGGCTCCGAGCAGGGCAGTGAGGCTCGGGGAGCCTGGCAGCCAGCCCCGCATGGAGACTGGACGACCTGGGGCACGAGAGTGGGGCGTGGAACGGGCGGGCATCCGGGGGATGCAGGGCCTAGCAGAGCAGAACGGGTGGGCGTCGGGGACAGTCCATGCTGTGCGCCAAGGCCCCTGGACCCGGAGCAGACACGGACACGCCCTCTCCTCACGTCCCCTGGACCAAGTGTAGACACAAAGACACCCTCTCCTCACGTCCCCTGGACCAAGTGTAGACACGAAGAGACCTCTCCTCACATCCCCCTGAACCCAGTGTAGACATGAAGACACCCTCTCCTCAGGTCCCCCTGGACACAGTGTAGACACCAAAGACCCTCTCCTCACGTCTCCTGGACCCGGCGCAGACACGGACGCACCCTCTCCTCCAAGCCCATGTGCATTCTTAATAGGACCCACCGACTGCTGCGTTTCTGGACAGAGCCATGAACCAGCGGCACTCTCTGTCGTGTGCATAGGTTTCCTCCTCCATGTGGAGCCAACTCCAGCTTAGGAGGAATGTAAGGAGCTCAGCTGTTTGTTGGGCACTGACTGTTTTGTCTTGACTTCATGGAAAGGGGAGATGGGATGAGATCTATTAAAAATTTCAAAATGGAGAAAAGTAAATACTCTCTTTTCGTTTTTTTTTTTTCTAGCGCGATACCAGCAGCGGTAGAAGTCAACTGGTGAGTGCCAACCCTGACCCTAAATATCACCCTCGTAGTTCAATCCTACATGTGTGTGGGCATGCCCAGTCGCTTCAGTCATGTCCGACTCTTTGTGACCCCGTGGACTGTAGCCCACCAGGCTCCTCTGTCCCTGGGATTCTCCAGGCAAGAACACTGGAGGTGGTTGCCCTGCCCTCCTCCAGGGGAATCTTCCCAACCTGGGCATCGAACTTGTAACTGCCTGTGTCTCCCGCACTGCAGGTGGATTCTTTATTCACACAGCCACCAGGGAAGCTCCAGTTTAATCATACAATATCCATCAGTGGACACACACCAATTGGAATTGTTCCAGCAGTGGCCAGTATGGAGATGAGATAAAAGTCAGATGATGGGGTTTCCATAGAGCAGTGGTCTCCAACGGTTTTGGTACCAAGGACCAGTGTGTGGGAGACAAATTTTGCAGGGACAGAGAGGGATGGTTTAAGATGATTTAATAAGAAGAAGATGGTTTAAGGGTGATTTAAGAGTGTTGCATTTATTGTCTACTTTATTTCTATTGTTACATCAGCTGTACCTCAGGTCATCAGGCCTTAGGTCCCAGAGGTTGAGGACCCCTGCCTTCGCATATCATCTAGGCAGTGATACACCCCTAGTTACCACTGGGGTGGGGTCTCCCTCTTCTGTCCATGTCGCTCCAGGAAATACTTGAAGTGTCACAGAGATGATTGCGTCCCTCAAAACTGCTCTCGAGGATGATCATCAAAGTACTTTTTGTTGATTTTTTCCAAGCTTCACCACCACTGTGACCTCGGTATCGTCCTCTATCCGATGAGGAACTTGAACTTGGTCCTCTGCACATCCTTCGCGGGGCCATGATCCATCTATGGGTCTGTCCACATCCTCTGCAGTTCCTGAACCTTTGCTGCATCTGTACTGAACGGTCCCGGAAGCCCCAGGAGTAGTCACTCAGAAAATGCAGGACAATCACCCATTCGCTTTATTTATCTAAGCATCTCTCTGGAGTACTCAGGACGCAAATTACAACATTCATGCCCAGGTTGGGAGGGTGTGGGCTTAAATTTTTCACTTCGGTTGGGCAGACACACAGACACACACACACACCCACCCACTCTTTTTCTCAACACAGGGGACAGCTCTAACTTTCTGCTTTCTCCAAAGATTGTAGTATTTGGTGATTCCGGGAATAGATACAACTTTCCGAAACCGGGATCCAAAGCGAAACATACTGTGAAGATCAGGACAGCGGACGCCCGGAAAGCCCACTGGGGAGCCTGGAGCCAGCCCGTTGAGTTCGGTAGGTGTCCCGAGACCATCCCCGGACAGGTCCTGGCATTCCGAGGCCTTCTCTGAGCCATTCTGGGAAGAGTTCCCGTCCACAAGCCCCTGGTGACATTGTTCCCCTGGTGTCAGCAACGCCTGGTGAGTGAATGTGAGTTACCCAGGCGTGTCCGACTCTCGGCGACCCCGTGGACTGTAGCCCACCAGGCTCCTCTGTCCATGGGGTTCCCCAGGCAAGAATGCTGGAGTGGGTTGCCATGCCCACCTTCAGGGGATCTTCCCGACCTAGGGATGGAACCCGGGTCTTCTGCATTGCAGGCAGATTCTTTACTGTCTGAGCCACCAGGGAAAGATTAATTTAAACTATGGGCGAGGAAAAAAAAAAAAAGTTGACTTTTCCCAGAATATGACTTTTCCTAGAATACAGTTCTAAACAGACTTGGCTCACCTCCACACGGCCTTTTGTTTTGTTTTGTTTCGCCTGCCATCCGGAACATGCAGTTTTGACAGTTGACGTATCGCTTAAAAGATAACTGCTGTGTTGAACAGGTCACATTTTATCTGTGTATACTGAGAAATGTTGCAACCGTCCCATCGGGGTATAATCACTCTGATAGACTGAGAGTCTCTCGTTGTATTTTTGACTATTCACAGATGAAAAATGTGCCCTTGATAGGAAAAAATAATTTTGCAGAAGGAAATGACAACCCACTCCAGTATTCTTGCCTGTGAAATCCCATGGACAGAGGAACCTGGCGGGCTACAGTCCACGGGGTCGCAAAGAGTCGGACGCGACTGAGCGACTAAAACAGACAAAGGAAAACAGTTTATTGTAAAGAGCACTTATTCTAAATGACTCGTGAAATTAAAGCTTAAGGATGGATGGGAGGGGGCTTCTCCGGTGCTCCAGCAGTTAAGATCTGCCTGCCATTGCAGGGGACGTGTAACTGATCCCTGGTCGTGGAGCTAAGACTTCACATGCCTTTAGGTGGAAAGCCCAAAGCATAAAACAGAGGCCATAGGGAATTCCCTGGCGGTCCAGTGGCCAAGAGGCTTCGCTCCCAATGTTCAATCCCTGGAACTAGATCCCTCGTGCCGCAGCTAAGCCCCAGCTATAGTCAAATAAAGGAATAAACATTAAAAAAATTACTATTGTAATAAATTCCCCAAATGGGAGGGAATGAAGTTTACAACTGTTTGCCTGGTACTCTTCATCCTATTCAGCTATTGATCCTTTTTTCTGTCCATTTTTAAGTCGAATGGTCTTTAGGTTGCTATGTTCTGAGAGTGCTCTAGGGGTTTTGAACGTGGTCTTGGGCTCATCTCTCATCTTTTGCTCAGTCGCTCAGTTGTATCCGACTCTTTGCAACCGCATGGACCGCAGCACGCCAGGCCTCCCTGTCCATCCCTGTCTGCTGGAGTTTGCTTAAACTCATGTCCATTGAGTCGGTGATACCATCCCACCATCTCATCCTCTGTCGTCCCCTTCTCCTCCCGCCTTCAATAGCATTAGGGTCTTTTCCAATGAGTCAGCTCTTTTCATCAGGAGGCCAAAGTATTGCAGTTTCAACTTCAGCATCAGTCCTTCCAATGAATGTTCAGGACTGACTTCCTTTAGGATGGACTGGTTGGATCTCCTTGCAGTCCGAGGGGCTCTCAAGAGTATTCTCCAGCCTCACAGTTTGAAAGAATCAATTCTTCGGCACTCAGCCTTCTTTATGGTCCAACTCTCAGATCCGTACATGACTTCTGGAAAAAACCGTAGCTTTGACTAGACGGACCTTTGTCGGCAAAGTGCAGTCTATTGTCTCACAAACATTTTCTGTGAAAGCTCCGGGTTAGGGTACTCTGGTAGATTTCCCTTCTTATGAGGCTTCTCTGGTGGCTCAGATGGTAAAGAATCCACCTCCAATTCAGGAGACACAGATTTGGTCCCTGCTTGGGGAAGATCCTCTGAAGGAGGAAACGGCAACCACTCCAGTATTCTTGCCTGGAGAATCCCTTGGACAGAGGAGCCTGGCGGGCTACAGTCCGTGGGCTCCCAAAGGGTGAGACGTGGCAGAGGGACTAATGCTTTCAGTGTCACTGGCCGTGTTTCCTCGTCCGTGAGCCGTGAGCTGGCTGCGTGACGACAGCTGCTGCCCTTCCCCTTCGGGGTCCCTGGCATGTCCCCCCGCTCTGTCTTCCCAGGCTCCGAAGAAACGGAGTCCAGCCTGGTGCACATCTACGTTCTGCTGGTCCTGGGGACTCTCGTCTGTGGCCTGACCCTCGGCTGCCTTTTCAAAAGGTAACCCCGGGGAGTCCCGGGTCGGCTAACCCCCGTGGTCAGTGGAGGGGCCAGGGCTTGTTCTAAAGTCACCCCACCCCGATCGGCTTACAAAGATGAGAAGGCAGCCTGCAAACACCCCAGGCGGTCCAAGCCGCCGTGTAGATTTTCCATAACAAAATTTGTCTGGGGAAAACAGTGTTGACTTAAAAAAAAATTGCACAATGTGAATGTCGCGAGTTTATGTTTTATTTGGGGCAAAATTAGGACCACGGGCTTCCCTGGGGCTCAGATGGTAAAGAATCCATCTGCAGTGTGGGAGACCTGGGTTCGACCCCTGAATTGGGAAGATCCCCTGGAGGAGAGCACGGCAACCCACTCCAGTATTCTTGCCTGAAGAGTCACATGCACAGAGCAGCCTGGAGGGCTACAGGTCACGGGGTCGCAGAGAGTCTGCCGAGACTGAGCGACTGAATAAACAACGGAACGAATGAAGGATCGCAGCCCAGGACACAGCGCCTCGGATAGCTCTGAGGAGCTGCTGCAAAGAGGCAGGGAAGGCAGGTTGGGGTATATGTGATTTCGCTGAAGGGGGAGTTCACGCAATCAAGCATATATATATTTTTTTGCAGAAGGTCTCTGCTAGTCACAGGGAGCAGACATGACCATGAAGCGTTTCAGTGCTTGTCTAGCTATGAGGAGATGCAAAAGTTGCGCTCATAAACTGGGTTCCTGAGAATATCTATTTGAAGACCTTTCCTGCCAGTTTTTTTTTTTTCCTCCAGAGCACAGAGTGTCTCATGTCTGCTCTCCACCCTGAACTTCTTTCAGGAGATGACTGCAGGTCAGCAGCTGCAGAAGCAGCTGGTTTAATCTTTGTAGAGGTAGATGAAGTTTTCAAAGAGTGAGTCGCTCAGTCGTGCCCGACTGTTTCCAACCCCGTGGACCGTAGCCCGCCAGGCTCCTCCGTCCGTGGGATTCTCCAGGCAGGAATCCTGGAGTGGGTTGCCATGCCCTCCTCCAGGGAATCTTCCCGAACCAAGGGTCAAACCCAGCTGTCCTGTACTGCAGGCAGATTCTTCAGCGTGTGAGTCATTAGGAAAGCCCCCTTACAGCTCAGCTGTGCTCCAAGTCCCGCCTTCCGTGTTTTTCGGAGCATCTGAAATCCTTGGAATGTCCCTCCTCGACAGACTTCTGTTGTCCCACAGTGTGTTACTCAGCCCCGGCTCCCAGGCGTCTCCCCACACACACAGGGACCCCTGCCAGAGTCTTTCCTGTCATGTAAGCTCAGCAATCACGCAGGCTCTCTCAAGATGCCCCAGAAGGAAGCCCAGCACATGCAGAATAAAGCTTGCGAGCTCTGCAAAGCCATGGGGAGATTTGGCTCACGGGGAGACCCTCCTGCAGGGCTTGTGGGTCCCATGGGCGTCCACCTGAGGCGTCTTTGTCACCAGGCACCCCCCGCCCCCGCCCTGGTTGGGTGGCCTGTGTCTCCCCGGAGACAAGGGAGACCCCGAGTGCCTGCTGCAAGAAGCTGCAAGGCATCCCGGTTTTGGGGACACGAGGAAGACTGTGGACAGCCTGACCACAGACGGTGGGGACAGGAACACATGTCGTGCTTTAACACCGAAGACTCATCTTAATCAAAACCTATGTGACTTCCTGTGGTTGCTGGAACCAGTGACCACAACAAGCTGGGGGGCTTAAAACCACAGACATCCATCCTGCCCCAGTCCCAGGGACCAGACGTCTGAGGTCAGGGTGTCCCAGGGCTGAGTTCCCTTCAGAGGCTCCAAGGGAGGGTCCTCTTGGCCTCTTCCAGCTTCTGCGGGCTCCAGGCGTCTGTCCCTGGGCTGGTGGCTGCCTCCCTCCCGTCTCCACCTCCATCTCCATGTGGCTTCTCCTCTGTGTCCGTGTCTCTCCTCTTCTGTGTCTTATAAGGACCCTGTCCCTGGGTTTAGGGCCACCCCCATCCAGGAGGACCTCATCTCAGACCCTTCACTCCACCACAACTACAGAGACCCTATTTCAAAACAAGCTCCCTTTCCCAGGCTTCAGGACCCAAGTGGATCTTTGGGGCCAACGTTCAGCTCAGCACAGCATCTGATGAGGTCACACGGTTGCCCCCTTGTCGTGAGAACGAAAATAAGTGCCCGTGTGTTCATTCAGCACCACTGGGACGCTGGGGCACCGTGGCATAGCCCTTAAAATACGTGCCATCCACAGCAAACTGGTCAGTCTGGAACCGTGGTCTTCAAGGCTGGATATCTCTCCTGGCCTTTTAACACCAGAGACTGTGGATTCCTCCAAGCTGCTCAAGACTGGGCACATACCACCACTGCTGTCTATGCACCCAAGACAGTGAATGTTCAGTTCAGTCGCTCAGTCGTGTCTGACTCTTTGCGACCCCATGGACTGCAGCACGCCAGGCTTCCCTGTCCATCACCAATTCCTGGAGTTTACTCAAACTCGTGCATCGTGTCGGTGATGCCATCCAACCATCTCATCCTCTGTCGTTCACTTCTCCTCCCTTTCTCAATACTCTGGTTTTTCTTCAAAGACAGTGAATGAAGGTTCTGGAAAGACCTTCCTAGGCATTTCTTAAGTACATCCGCACAGTCTATTATATTCTCCGGAGTGTAAGATTGGAGGCCGTCCGTCTGTGATTTTTTTTAAGATTTTTTTTTTTTTGGTGGATCATTATTTTTTTTTTAAAATGTCTCTCCTTTTCTTTTTTTTTTTTTTTTCGGACTTTGAAGTTTTTATTTTGTAAATTGAAAAAAGTAGGGAAAACCACTAGGCCATTCAGGTATGACCTAAATCAAATTCCTTACGATTATACAGTGGAAATGAGAAATAGATTTAAGGGACTAGATCTGATAGATAGAATGCCTGATGAACTATGGATGGAGGTTTGTGACATTGTACAGGAGACAGGGATCAAGACCATCACCATGGTAAAGAAACGCAAAAAAGCAAAATGGCTGTCTGGGGAGGCCTTACAAATAGCTGTGAAAAGAAGAGAAGTGAAGAGCAAAGGAGAAAAGGAAAGATATAAGCATCTGAATGCAGAGTTCCAAAGAATAGCAAGAAGAGA
Organism: Bos grunniens; assembly: GCF_055505025.1. Classification (NCBI taxonomy): domain Eukaryota; kingdom Metazoa; phylum Chordata; class Mammalia; order Artiodactyla; family Bovidae; genus Bos; species Bos grunniens. Next base: position 652,343 of record NC_141194.1, read on the forward strand.
TAAGAAAGCCTTCCTCAGAGATCAGTGCAAAGAAATAGAGGAAAACAACAGAATGGGAAAGACGAGGGATCTCTTCAAGAAAACTAAAGATACCAAGGGAACATTTTATGCAAAGATGGGCTCGATAAAGGACAGAAATGGTAGGGACCTAACAGAAGCAGAAGATATTAAGAAGAGGTGGCAAGAATACACAGAACAACTGTACAAAAAAGATCTTCACGACCCAGATAATCACGATGGTGTGATCACTGACCTAGAGCCAGACATCCTGGAATGTGAAGTCAAGTGGGCCTTAGAAAGCATCACTATGAACAAAGCTAGTGGAGGTGATGGAATTCCAGTTGAGCTATTTCAAATCCTGAAAGATGATGCTGTGAAAGTGCTGCACTCGATACGCCAGCAAATTTGGAAAACTCAGTAGTGGCCACAGGACTGGAAAAGGTCAGTTTTCATTCCAATCCCAAAGAAGGCAATGCCAAAGAATGCTCAAACTACTGCACAATTGCACTCATCTCACACGCTAGTAAAGTAATGCTCCAAATTCTCCAAGCCAGGCTTCAGCAATATGTGAACCGTGAACTTCCTGATGTTCAAGCTGGTTTTAGAAAAGCCAGAGGAACCAGAGATCAAATTGCCAACATCCGCTGGATCATGGTAAAAGCAAGAGAGTTCCAGAAAAACATCTATTTCTGCTTTATTGACTATGTCAAAGCCTTTGACTGTGTGGATCACAATAAACTGTGGCAAATTCTTCAAGAGATGGGAATACCAGACCACCTGACCTGCGTCCTGAGAAACATGTATGCAGGTCAGGAAGCAACAGTTAGAACTGGACATGGAACAACAGACTGATTCCAAATAGGAAAAGGAGTATGTCAAGGCTGTATATTTTCACCCTGCTTATTTAACTCATATGCAGATTACATCATGAGAAACTCTGGACTGGAAGAAACACAAGCTGGAATCAAGATTGCCAGGAGAAATATCAATAACCTCAGATATGCAGATGACACCACCCTTATGGCAGAAAGTGAAGAGGAACTCAAAAGCCTCTTGATGAAAGTGAAAGAGGAGAGTGAAAAAGTTGGCTTAAAGCTCAACATTCAGAAAACAAAGATCATGGCATTTGGTCCCATCACTTCATGGGAAATAGATGGGGAAACAGTGGAAACCATGTCAGACTTTATTTTTTGGGGCTCCAAAATCACTGCAGATGGTGATTGCAGCCATGAAATTAAAAGACGCTTACTCCTTGGAAGGAAAAGCAGAGACGTTACTTTGCCAACAAAAGTCCATCTAGTCAAGGCTATGGTTTTTCCAGTGGTCATGTATGGATATGAGAGTTGGACTATAAAGAAAGCTGAGCACCGAAGAATTGATGCTTTTGAACTGTGGTGTTGGAGAAGACTCTTGAGAGTTCCTTGGACTGCAAGGAGATCCAACCAGTCCATTCTAAAGGAGATCAGTCCTGGGTGTTCATTGGAAGGACTGATGCTAAAGCTGAAACTCCAGTACTTTGGCTACCTCATACGAAGAGTTAACTCATTGGAAAAGACCGTGATGCTGGGAGGGATTGGGGGCAGGAGGAGAAGGGGACGACAGAGGATGAGATGGCTGGATGGCATCACCAACTCAATGGACATGAGTTTTGGTGAACTCCAGGAGTTGGTGATGGACACGGAGGCCTGGCGTGCTGCAGTTCATGGGGTCGCAGAGAGTCGGACACGACTGAGCGACTGAACTGAACTGAACTGATAGCCCATAAAGAATGTTGTGATAGTTTTGGGTGGACAGCAAAGGGACTCAGCCATACATACATACACGTGTATCCATTCTCCCCCAAACTCCCTTCCGATCCAGGCTACCATGTGACATTGAGCAGAGTTCCCTGTGCTGTCCAGCAGGTCCTTGTTGGTTCTCCACGTTAAACACAGCAGTGTGTCCACGCCCATCCCAGACTCCCTGACTATCCCTTCTCCCCATCTTCCCACTTCCTTGTAACGATAAGTTGGTTTTCCAAGTCTGTGAATCTCTTTCTGTTCTGTAAGTAAGTTTGCATCATTTCTTTTTAGATTCCACATGTAAGGGAAGCCACAGGATATTTCTCCTCTGTCTGACTGACTTCACTCAGTACGACAATCTCTAGGTACATCCATGTTGCTGCGGATGGCATTGCTTCATTCTTTTTAACGGTTGCGTGATATTCCATTGTGTATATGTACCACGATGTCGATCATTTTTAAAGTTTTTACTGAATTGGTTACAACAGTGCTTCCTTTTATGGTGTTTTTTTGTTTTTTTTTTTTTTGTCTGCGAGGCATGTGGGATAGTCGCTTCCTGACCAGGGATCGAACTGGCACCCCAGGGCCCGAACTCACACCCCCTGCCTTGGAAGGTGACGTCTTACCTCCTGGACCTCCAGGGGAAGTCTCGCCTTCTATGATTCTTAAAGGAAAGTGTTCTGAAGACGTGAATCCAGAGGGCGTGTTTGCACTTAACATGAGGGTGCCTCTCCTCTGGGAGCCAGGACAAAAATGTGGGCCTGTCCGTCTTCTCTTCATCTCGTTTTTTATCTCCCCAGATTCCTCAAGAGCCACAGGTTATTCCCTCCGGTTCCACAGATCAAAGATAAATTGAATGATAACCATCAAGTCGACCACGAGGTATGTCCGGGATGAGTGAGGGGGCAGCCAGGATGGACAGGTGGGGAACGGTGAGCCCAGAAGCTCGTCTGTGCTCACCCAAAGCTGAGGTCCACAGGAGGAGGCTGGAATCCCGTGTCCTGCTCGCTGGCTTTCTCCGGGGCGGAGTGGGGAGGGGGTTGGGGGTTTTGTCTGCAAGCTGTGTCCGGGGAAATTAGCCAGGTCGTGGAGAAGGAGGAGGAGAGAAGGGGAAGATAGGGATGGCAGAGAGACACAGAGACAGACTGAACGGGGTCCAGCCAGATCTCTAGCACACAGGATGAAAAACGATAAGGAACAGGAGACGAGAGACAGACTGAACGGGGTCCAGCCAGATCTCTAGCACACAGGATGAAAAACAATAAGGAACAGGAGATGAGAGACAGACTGAACCAGGTCCAGCCAGATCTCCAGGGGGGCAGCACACAGGATGAAAAAGGACACGGGACGAGACAAACACCCCCGCCCCCGATATGTAGGGCTTCCATGGTGGCTCAGATAGTGAAGAACCTTCCCGCAATGTGGGACACCCTGGTTCGGTCCCTGGGTTGGGAAGATCCCCTGGAGAAGGGGAATGGCAACCCACTCCAGTATTCTTGGGCTTCCCTTGTGGCTCAGATGGTAAAATAAAATTTAAAAAAAATCCGCATGCTATGAGGGAGACCTGGGTTCGATTCCCTGGGTCGGGAAGATCCCCTGGAGGAGGGAATGGCAACCCACTTCGGTATTCTTGCCTGGAGAATCCTCATGGGTAGAGGACAGCCTGGTGGGTTATATACTCCATGGGCTCACGAACAGCTGGACACAGCTGAGCGAATAACAGTTTCACTTTCAAATGTGGGAAGCCCTCCCCTGCACATGTGTTCACCTGTCGAGCCCGTCTTCCCGAGGCAGGGACTGTGTCCTCGTCTTCCACGTTCTGCCGTCATGCCCTGGTGGGTTCCCCGGGGAGGTCTAGGGTCCCGCGACACTCTCCTTCCAAGCTCTGAGCTCCGTGCGGTCCCAGTGAGTGTGGTACGCGAGTCTCAGATGTCCCTCCCCTGGCTCATCCGCCGCCGCCGAGCTCCCACCCGGAGACCAGGCTCCCGTTTCTGTCTAAACCCTCCACCTCCGTGGCTCCTCCGGGGGCTCCTGGGGAGTTGACATCCCTGCCTTTCTCCCCCATCAGATGCTATGGGAGAAGTTTACACACGAAACGGGAAAAAGTGACAAGGAAGAGGTCTTAACCGTGGAGACAGTCTCAGAAGCCCCAGCGAAACTGTGACTTCCAGGCATCTCCATACCCGGGACTTTCTAGAAGCTGTTGACTTTTTTTTTTAACATTTCTTAAATGTTTTATTTACGGTTTTCGAATGAAGCTTTTTTAAATTGTTGTGAGTGTTTGTGTAGCTTTCTATCTTTTTGTTCTTTTAACGAGGCTTCCCAGGGAGTCAGTGGTAAAGCAGGCGCCTGCGAATCTAAGAGACTCGGGTTCAATTCCTTGGTCGGAAAGAACCCCTGGAGAAGGAAATGTCAGCTCACTCCAGTATTCTTGCCTGGAGAATCCCATGGACACAGGATCCTGGGATCCTTATGGGGCCATGAAGAGCCGAACATGAATGAGCAACTAAAAAACAATTTTTTTTACTCTAAAAGATAATGTCATGTTTCTCAAAGGTGCTTTTGTAGCTGGAGAGATGTTTGCATGCCTTTCAAATCTGAACAACTTAATGCACCTCTCAGCGCCTCCTGGAACCCCATCCCTTCATCACACACAGGTGTCCAGACTGCCAGCGGCTGCTGGGGCGGGAACGCCATCTCCCCTGTCTCTGCTTCTGCTGGCGGACAGAATTCATCCTCCTGTTTTGGTTTCTTTTTTTTTTTTTTTTCTGTATCAGCTACAGTTTAGAAAGAAATGAGTTTCCAGAGGCTACTGTCACGGGACCTCCATGATGGACTTGGCGTGGCAGGAATCTATCCGTTAACAGTTCGTACGGTCTCCTGTGTAATTCTTTTAACAGTATCTGTGATGACCTGACCCCCGGGCGGGCGATCCATGACCCAGTCTCCATCTCTGGATCCTGGCATTCATCACCGCTGTTAACTTAACTTCCTTGTGTCAGAAGGCAACCTGTTTGTGGGTTCCAGGATCTAGGATATCATTGGGGATGTTATTCTGTCCACCACACGGGGAGGGGATGCAGACATCCTTGGGCACATTTTTCTGTCCACCACACGGGGTCCCAAAGAGGGGAGCTTCTCTGAGCGGCTGTGATGGCTGAGCCGGGAGCCATCCCCAGACCTGCAGATTCAAACGTCACCCTCTGGGCGTGGAGGCCCCTTTTTCCCCCGACCCTCCCACCCCCTCATAACATGTGCTGTGCATCTCTCCCATTCCCCTGGAATCCTCCACCAAAACCAGCTGAGTCGTATACTATTTGCACAATCCGGCAAAGCCTTTTTTTTTTTTTTTTTTTTTTTAACTCTGGTCTTTTTGTGAGCTTTGTCAGCCATTTTAGCCAATTACCAAGCCCCACGGAGGGGGTCTTGGGAAGCCTGACTTATAAGCTGGTTGGTCAGAAGTCTGGGCTGCCTGGGACCCCCCTTCCCAGGAGGGGTCTGAAGAGACTGGGATCAGAAGCCTTGAGGAGCCGATTTTTCATGCTGGAAAGTGACCTGGAAGCTGACACACAGCCAGGTGAAAACCCACCGGGGCTAGAAATGATCTGGACACAACAGCTGTGCCATTTTAACACGTGGATGTTCCAGAACTCAGGAAACATGAGCTATTTGCGTCTGTTGGTCTGCTTCTGTTTGTACACAAGTTCTTGTATTTTATTTTTTTAGATTCCAAAAGGATGGTTGCCAATGGAGAAAGGAAGGTAGGGTTCGTGGAGGGGATGGGCGGGGTAATTTAGATGTTTGGGGTTAAAAGTGTGAAGTGTAAATTGATTAACGGATATAAGGTGTTAGATGTAAAATAGATAGGCAACAGAGATTTATGGTATACCTCAGGGAATCAGATAATCGTATTCGATATCATGTCAGACGCTATAATGAAAAGGGGTCTGAAAAAATGTATGTCTCCAAAAGGGAATCAGTTTGCTGAAATGAACACGGTGTTGTAAGCCAGCCATGTGCTCAGTCGCTCAGTCGTGTCCGAGTCTCTGCGACCCCATGGGCCGTAGCCCGCCAGCCTCCTCTGTCCATGGGACTCTCCAGGCAAGAATACTGGAGTGGGCTGCCATGCCCTCCACCAGGGGATCTTCCCAAGCATCAGACCTCTGTCTCCTGCCTTGGCAGGCGGATTCTTTACCACTGAGCTACCAGGGAAACTATACTTTAAAATTTAAAAGAAATGTAACGTAAAGTCACTCTAGAGGCTTCCCAGGTGACTCCCTGGCCAAGAATGTGCCTGCCAATGCAGGACACATGGGTTCGATCCCTGGGTCAGAAAGATCCCCTGGAGGAGGAAATGGCTGCCCACTCTGGTATTCTTGCCTGGAGAATCCCATGGACAGAGGAGCCTGGGGGGCTACAGTCCGTGGGGTCTCAGAGAGTCAGACACAAGTGAAGGACTGAATGACAGCAAGAAGGTTATTCTAGTAAGAAAAAGAAAACAGTTCTTCAACCGGACGCCCTTGGCACGGAGGATCTGATGCCCCCACCCCCCTCCCCATCCTGTCCCCCCAGAAGGCCTCCTCCCAGGCTCCTGCTTGGCACTGAGGCTGCCAGCCCAGCTGTTCCGTCTCTGCCGCCCAGGAGGCAGCTGTATACCCTCCCAGACCTGTGGTTTGCACCACAACGTCCCTGCAGGAACCAGCGACCGTGGAGTTGAGAGTCTCGGGAACTGGTGTCTGCAGTGGTGTCCGGGAGGATGAGGAAGCTGGCGCAGCTGGGCTGGTGGGGTCGGTCCTGGCGACCCCAGCCACCGCCTGGGTCCTCTCCGTGCGGGAGGGCTCAGAGCAAGCATGTGCTTCCTGGGGGCCCCTCTCGGGGAGGCTCTGCAGCCGGCTGAGTTGTGTCCTTAAATAGACAGCTGATGCGCTCATTTAGGATCGAGTTACCTGGCATGGATGCATGGAGCAGGGTCCGTTTCTGCATCATGGGATCCTTGGGGGCTGGGGGGGAGTGGGCGCTGGGAGGGGAGTGTGTGTGCATTAGTCACTCAGTCGCGTCAGACTCTCTGCGACCCCATGGACTGTGGCCCACCAGGCTCCTCTGTCCATGGGATTCTCCAGGCAGGAACGCTGCAGTGGGTTGCTGTTCCAGTATTCTTGTCTGGGAAATGTCATGGACGGAGGAGCCTGGTGGGCTGTTACAGTCCAGGAGAGGGAGGGAGGCAGAGAATAGTTCCCACCCCGAAGGAGCCACCTCCCAGGGAAGAAGCTGAGAACACGTCACGTGGAGGAGGAGGAAGTGGATTGCGTGTGAGTGACATTGGTCTTTGAATTTGAAGTTCCCTCCAACTTGGAGCTTCTTCCTTGTTATTCAGTTGCTGAGTCGTGTTTGACTCTTCTCGAGCCCATGGATCACAGCACGCCAGGCCTCCCTGTCCATCACCAACTCCCGGAATTTACTCAAACTCATGTCCATAGAGTCGGTGATGCCATCCAGCCATCTCATCTTCTGTCGTCCCCTTCTCTTCAATCTTTCCCAGCAAAAGGGTCTTTTCAAATGAGTCAGCTCTTCGCATCAGGTGGCCAAAGTATTGGAGTTTCAGCTTCAGCATCAGTCCTAGCAATGAATATTCAGGACTGATCTCCCGCCTGCAGACCACTGAAGGCTCAGCCACACCCTTGCTGGTGGGTCAGCTCCACTCACAGTGGCAGTCAGAGTTTGCCAGAGAAATAAGACGAACAGGATGGAGATTTGTGATAGATGGGTGGACAGATGGGATAGACAGAGAGATTGGTAGGGAGACGGATAGAGAGAGATGGTAGAGAGAGAGAGATGATAGATAGACAGACAGGTAGGTAGAGACGGTAGATAAGTAGGTAGACAGATAGGCAAATAGAGATGATAAATATATAGGTAGAAAGTGAAAGTGAAGTCACTCAGTCGTGTCTGACTCTGCTACCCCGTGGACTGTAGCCTATCAGGCTCCTCCGTCCGTGGGATTTTCCAGGCAAGAGTGCTGGAGTGGATTGCCGTTTCCTTAGATGATAAATAGGTAGACAGATAGGTAGGTAGAGATGATAGATAGGCAAATAGTTAATAGAGATGATAGATAAATAAGTAGGCAAATAGACGTGATAGGCACAAGGTAGATATAGATGATGGATACAGATGGTAGATGGACAGATAGACAAACAGGTACACAGACAGATAATCGGGAGGTAGACCCAGATGATAGATGGACCAATGGGGAGACAGATAGATGGACAGGTAGACAGAGACGATAGACGGGTAAGTAGACGGTAGGTAGGTAGATGGTAGATATAGATGGCAATGGCACCCCACTCCAGTACTCTTGCCTGGAAAATCCCATGGACGGAGGAGCCTGGTGGGCTGCAGTCCATGGGGTTGCCAAGAGTCGGACACGACTGAGCGACTTCACTTTCACTTTTCACTTTCATGCATTGGAGAAGGAAATGGCCACCCACTCCAGTGTTCTTGCCTAGAGAATCCCAGGGACAGGGAGGCCTGGCGGGCTGCCGTCTATGGGGTCGCACGGAGTCAGACACGACTGAAGTGACTTAGCATTAGCATATAGATGTATATAGGGAGAGAGAGAGTCTTATACAGCTGGCCCTCCACACCCACAAGTGCAGAACCCAGGGCCGTGGAGGGCCAACTGTATATACACGGAGATAGATATACAGATATCTATCTATATATAGAAGGAGATACAGCTACACCTATCTATCTGGAGAAAGGTAGACACATGTGGTGATAGATATGCATAAGGATGGAGAGACACTGATTTCAAGGAATTGGCTTGTGTGATTGTGGGGCTGGTGACTCTGAAGTCCGCAGGTCAGGGGTCCAGGCTGGACACCCAGGAGTTGACACTACGGTCTGGAGACAGAATTTCATCTTCCCTGGGAAACCCTCAGTGTCGGCTTTTAAGAGTTTAGCTGGAATTCTCCAGTAGTCCCGTGGTTATGACTCACTGCTTCGAAACGTGCAAGGGGCGACGTTTCGATCCCCGGTCAGGGAACTAAGATCCCAAATGCTGTGCAGTGCGGCCAAATTAAAAAAAAAAAAAAAAAAAGGTCTCTTCACCTGATTAGACGAGGCCCACCACCACATGGAGCTTCTTCTCTGTGCTTCAAACCCCCCATTTAAAAAAACCCTTCACCTGATTAGATGAGGCCCACCACTACATGGAGTGTTTTCTTTGCTCCTGATTAGACAAGGCCCATCACCCCTGGAGCCTCTTCTCTTTGCTTCAAGCCAGCTGCCTGTGAACTTGAGTCACACGTACAAAATCTGTTCCCAGCCACCCCCTGGGGGAAGTGTGTGAATGAATGGGGCTGTCACCTGGACAGATGGACGCATGAACGGACCACCCCAGGAATATGTACGGCACATCCCACTGATAGCAGTGTCTCCCTATCCACGTGTCCACGGGAACAGATGCACCTCTTGCCTGCTGCAGGATGTTCATAGTAGGGGGCTCACGGAAAAATAGGGGAGGTGGAGGAGAGGTCTACGGGCACTCTGTGCCTCCGGCTAGGTGTATCTGAAAATCCAAAAATGTGAAAAAATAAAACGCATTAGTAATAATCCACCTGCCAATGCAGGAGACACAGGAGAGGGAAGATCACCCAGAGGAGCGCATGGCAACCCACTCCCGTGTTCTTACGTAGAGAATCCCGGGGACAGAGGAGCCCGGCGGGCTGCAGTCCACGGGGCGGCGGCGCGTCAGACACGGCTGAGCGAATGCGCACACGGCGGTCATAGGATATCATTACTGAAGCCAGGAGGGAGAAAACAAACAGCCGATATCTACAAAGCGTTATCAGGGTCTTCTGCAGCAAAAGCCGCAGAGTTCTGCAGCAGAGTCGGTCTTTTAGGTGATGAAACCCAGAAGTTAACACAGAAAAGTGAGACTTCAGGAAATGTCGTTTGTGGGCGGAACCGCAGTACAAACCGAGCCGCCGCCAACTTGCACAGTTTCCGGCTGTGTCTCTCTGTCTCTCTCTCTCTCTCTCCCAGACGAGCCCGCAGTGGCAGTGGCTGACTGGTTCAGGCCTCAGCGTTCCGGAGAGCCCCGTCTCTCTGTCTGTCTGAGACACGGGGGGATGGCCTCTGCGGTGGGTGGTGCCTGCTGGCTCTGGGGGCCACGTTAGGCATCCCTGGTACTTCTGTGGGTGTTTGTGCCACGTCAGAGCTGGAAGAAGCACATGGACTCACAGATCCACGGCCTCCGCGCCTCCTCTGTCTCCTCCCCTGAGTCAGGTCCCACACAGAATCCTGCAGGGCTAGGGCAGGTCGCACCGTTGCTGCTGCTGCTGCTGCTAAGTTGCTTCAGTCGTGTCCGACTCTGTGCGACCCCATAGATGGCAGCCCACCAGGCTCAGCCGTCCCTGGGATTCTCCAGGCAAGAACACTGGAGTGGGTTGCCATTTCCCCCGGAGCCTCTGGGCCAGAGCAGACGTTTTCCAATCACATCTTCATCTACTTCTGCCTCATTGACTACACCTTTGATGGTGTGGCTCCCAACAAACTGGAGAATTCTTAAAGGGATGGGAATGCCAGATCACCTGACCTGCCTCCTGAGAAACCTGTATGCAGGTCAGGAAGCAACAGTTAGAACTGGACATGGAACAACAGACTGGTTCCAAATAGGAAAAGGAGTTCGTCAAGGCTGTATATTGTCACCCTGATTATTTAACTTATATGCAGAGTACATCATGAGAAATGCTGGACTGGAAGAAGCACAAGCTGGAATCAAGATTGCCGGGAAAATTATCAATCACCTCCGATATGCAGATGACCCCACCCTTATGGCAGAAAACGAAGAACTAAAGAGCCTCTTAATGACAGTGAAACAGGAGAGTGGAAAAGCTCGCTTAAAACTCAGCATTCAGAAAACGAAGGTCATGGCATCTGGTCCCATCACTTCATGGGAAACAGATGGGGAAACAGTGGACACAGTCTGGTGGGCTTCAGTCCGTGGGGTCGCAGAGAGTCGGTCTCGACTGAGTGACTAACACTTCATAGCAAACGGGTGTGAGTCCTTCCTTAGGGAGAGATGGACTGAAAGTCAGCTCAGTTCATCCCTCCCTCTGCCCCCAGGCCCCTGGGGGACACAGACCCGGGCAAGAGCCAGTCACAGCCTCTGGCAGAGCTTCCGAGCTGAAAGGGAACCAGCTCCCAGTGGATGTAGACAATGCTCTAAGGAGATGCCAGTTTCCCAAACACAGGAACACCGAGCCAACACCCCAGTGACCCCCGACACCCCGCCACCCCTGACCAGAAGATGCAGGAAAGCCAAGTGGCCATCTAGTCCCCTGCTGCTAAAAGAGGAACCTTGGGAGGTTGATTAAACAAAACAAAAAAAACTGAGGGTCAGGCTACATGCTTGAGAGAGAACACGGACTGTGTTATGATACTTCCTGTTCCCTGAGATGATAAACGCGGGCTGGTCACTCAGTGACGATGAAGGCTCTGCTGATAAGAGATTATTTCTGCAATTGCTGACCTGGGGAGGCTCCATTAAAGAGAGAAGGAGAGAGCGTGCTCGTGGGGAGGACCAGACTCAGGCTCTTTGTCATACCTGCCCCCCAAATCCTACATCCAGAAGGGAATTGGGGGCCTCCCCCCACCCAGGGAACCTGCTACCAAGGCGTCCAGGAGTGCCCACCCGCCACGTACCCCGGGCGGGCAGGACAGCGGCTTCAAGGAGCCCCAGATTCGGACAGTCGGGGAAGAACGATTCAGAAAGTAGACGGACCGGTAAGTGGACACTTCCTCCATCTTTAGTGGGGTTTGCTCTGGCTGGTAGGATCCTCTGACCGCATGGGTTTGTGATGGGACGGGAGATCAGAGTCCGGGAGAGACGGCCTCATCCCGGGGGAGGCTGGAGAAAGGAGCTACCGGGGTGAAGGTCAGGCCACCCCGAGCTTCGGGAAGGGAAGGGTGGACACTGAGTCTTCTGCATTTCCGACTGACGTGGCGGGGAGTCACCAGCTGGTGGGGTCTGACTCCTGTGCATGCCGCGTTATCTGTGTGTGTGCTTAGTCACCAAGTCGTGTCCGACTCTTTGCAGCCCCATGGACTGTAACCCCGCCAGGCTCCTCTGTCCATGGGATTCTCCAGGCAAGAAGACTGCAGTGGGTTGCCATGCCCTCCTCCAGGGATCTTCCCGACCCAGGGATCGAACCTGGGTCTCCCCCATTGGAGGTGAATTCTACCCCACACTATCTACCTGTGAAATATTTCCTTTGCGGGTGTCTTTAAGCTATGAAGTCCTTGACGGTTTTGTTCTCACGGGACAAGACGCACGGGACTGATTTCCACTCCCATCCCCTTTGGTCTCGCTGGGGACACAGACCCTCGGTGGGGACACAGCTCCCTCTGACCCAGCTCCTGGTGATGCCCAGTGAGGGTATGGGGGGCGTCTCTCCCCCAGGAAGCACAGAAGTGAGATCACCTTCACTCTGTCCTCATGAAAGTTAACAGAAGTGGCGGGGAATGTCAGCCTGTGCTCAGAAGCAAGCGAAGCTTTTTTTTTTTTTTTAACCTCCTAATCTCGCAGCTCGTCGGATCTCAGATCGAACCCAGATGCTCCGCAGTACGTGTGCGGAGTCGTCATCGCTGGACCACCGTCAGATTCCCCCAGGAAGCCTTTCCGTGCCTTGCGCTGAGAAGCATCTGGGAGCCATCTGGGTCCCCATCAGTGGGGACTTTTAGGTTCCTTGGGTGGAGAAGCAAATGGCAAGCCACTCTGGTATTCTCGCCTGGAAAATTCCCTGGACAGAGGAGCCTGGCAGACTACAGTCCCCGTGGTCGCAAAGAGTCGGATACAGCTGAGCATCCACACACACGCGGGAACCACAGGAAGAAAGTGGATGGGCTCCAGACTGAGTCCATCTTCAGAACTCACTTTATGACATTTCCTTGTTTTGGGGGAGGTCAAGATGCCGGGGTTATTTTTCAAAGCGTCCCCATCACGACTTAGAAATACAGATGAAAAAAAAAATACAGATGGAGATGTTTTTCCACGGATAAGAAGTGAGGGGCTTCCCCGATGGTTCTGTGAGTGAAGAATCTGCCTGCCAACACAGGAGACACAGGAAGTGTGGGTTCGATGCCTGGGTCGGGAAGATCCCTTGGGGTAGAAAATGTCAGCCCTCCCACCTCCAGTAGTCTTGTCTTGGAAATCCCATGGACGGAGGAGCCCGGTGGGGCTACAGTCCATGGAGTTGCAAAGAGTCGGACACGACTGAGTGACTACGCAGAAGAGGTGAGGGTCTGGGACTTCGCTGGTGGCCAAGTGTCTGAGATTCCGCATTCCCAATGCAGGGGCCGTGGGTTCCATCCATGGTCAGGGGACTAGACCCCACGTGTGGCAACTAACACCCAGCTCAGCCAAATAAGGAAGGAAAGAAAGAAGGAAGAAAGGAAAGAAATGAGCGTTTGTGGCAAAAATGGCCCTGGAGGCAGTTGACTTCATGGAGATGTTCAGGAAACAGGTGGCGGGTGAGGTGATGATAGTCAGAGACGTTTCAGGGAACTTCCGCACACACGGAGATGAATTTGTCTCCAAAGGAGGTTGGCAGCTGTTCCCGAGAGGAAGCCGAAATGCCGAGGGTCCTTGCGCCCCATGCGGTTGGTGGCCTCCTGGCTGCTATCAGCTCCTCCTGCAAAGATGTTTCATTGTCGGGCAGGTCGACTGCAGCTTCCCTCCTGATCACCTCTGTGCAACCAGCAAGGGCGTGCCCATCTCTTTGTGTTCATAGAGTCATGAAGACATCAGAGGGAAAAAAAAAAAAAAAATTCTACTCAAATGCACAAAACCCAGCCCTGTAATCACCAAACATAAAAAGAACCTCCATCAGAATATTCTAGGACTTCTTAGAGACTTTTTTTTTTTCTTTCTTGCTGCCCTGGTGAAAGGAACAGTTTTCTCAAAGGGGAGGTGTTTAGTAGCAATGAGCTGATCTTCCTAAGGCATGGTTTATCCCCTAGGTTGTTGCTGGGAGTGTTCCTACCTGCAGGGGCCTTTGCAAGCAGAAGAAAATGGAAGAAACAGGGTGTCTGACTCAGGGACAGACAGTTGCCTCACGCCCCAAAGTGGTTGCTGTGGACCCAGCATCCTCATCATACATCCCTTCTTTTCACTGGGGGTGTCACCTCTCCAGACCCTCACTGACCACTTAGGAGAGGATCAGCTTAAAATAATATTGATTAGCCACTCCCGAGTATACCTCTCAGCAGCAGTCATGTGGACCAGTGGTAGTGGGCTGAGGGGAGAAAAACAGGTTGGGTAGAGCCCATTAAATGTTTCTTTAATCCCAGTTTGCTGAGACTTGTCATCATGAATATGCGTTAAATTTTTTGATGCTTTCGATAGCGTTTCAAACAGAAGTTAAAAGGGACTCTCACGTTGATGTATGGCAGAAGCTAGCACAGAATTTTGCAAAGCAATTATCTTCCAGTAAAAAACTTTAGAAAAATGGAATGTGATCATGCCAGCTAAACCAGAGGTGTACAAGCAGGATGATAACCTCACACTGTGCTCTGATGGAGTATTGCTGACCACATAGGGACATATGAACAAACCAAAAACCCTTTAGAGACGTGGCAGAGGTGAGGCCACCAGTGAACAGAAGAAGGGATGTGTAATGAGAATGCAGGCCTATGGCAGCCACTTTGGGATATGAGGCAACATTGTCTGTTTACTCACAAAGGCTCTGGCAGCCAGGTTCTGGTTCCCAACAACTGCCTGGAGGTTGTGCTAAGAAGGAAGTCCTCCTGCCTCGACTGCAATCCGTTTTCTGAACTGCTGTCTCCTGTCTGGAGGTTTAGGTCCAGCTTCAGATCTGCAGCATGGTGGTCCTGCTGGATTTCGTAATCCTCCTGGTACTCCTGAACTCAGCATGCTCCACGGTCCTGGGTAAGTGCCAGCTAGGCTTCCAACGCTGGGGAGTCCGTGATGTGGTGAGGGCTGCCGCCCTCCTAACCCCTGAAAGGACAAAGTCGCTCATGACCTGAGTACCTCCCACTGCTGCTAGCTGAAGGGGGTCTTCTTACAAATCATTCTAGAGGTGGGTACCTTTATCATTCAGCAGAATCAGGGACTCAAAGGTGAGGGAGAGTCCTACAGCTCCAGCCCCAAATCCTAAAGTCAGCTGGAATGTCAGATTTGCTGCCTATACTAGGGTTGTTGTTCAGTCACTCAGTTCAGTCACTCGGTTATGACCCCATGGACTGCAGCACACCAGGCTTCCCTGTCTTTCAATATTTCCCAGAGCTTGCTCAAACTCATGTGCATTGAGTCAGTGATCCCATCCAACCATCTCATCCTCTGTCATCCCCTTCTCCTCCCGCCTTCTATCTTTCCCAGCATCAGGGTCTTTTCTAATGAGTCAGCTCTTCCCATTAGATGGCCAAAGGATTGGAGTTTCAGCTTCAGCATCAGTCCTTCCAATGAACACCCAGGGCTGATCCTTTAGGATGGAGTGGTTGGATCTCCTTGCAGTCCAAGGGACTCTCAAGAGTCTTCTCCAGCACCACAATTAGAAAGCATCAATTCTTTGGCACTCAGCTTTCTTTACAGTCCAACTCTCACATCCATACATGACCACTGGAAAAACCATAGCCTTGATTAGACGGACCTTTGTTGGCAAAGTAATGTTTCTGCTTTTAAAGTTGCTGTCTAGTTTTGTCGTAGCTTTCCTTCCAAGGAGCAAGCATCTTTTCATTTCACTCCTGCAGTCACGGTCTGCTGTGGTTTTGGTGCCCAAGAAAATAAAGTCTGTTACTGTTTCCATTTTTTCCCCATCTATTTGCCATGAAGTGATGGGACCGGATGTCATGATCCTAGTTTTTTGAATGTTGAGTTTTAAGCCAGCTTTCCATCATTGAAAATGAAATCCCCTGAAAATCCCTGGGAAGCCTCTCTGTGAAGCAGGCAGAGAAAGAAAACAGTCTTCTTGTGAAATAAGCCTGGAACCAAAATGGATTGTGCATTGCAGGCAGCTTGCTAAAGAGGTCCCACAGAGGGACCTGTCACCTCATGACAGAACCACGTCCAACATGGTACCTGATGTGAGACGCTCCAGTCCTTTGCCCATCTGATGCCAAGAGCCGACTCATTGGAAAAAAAACCTCTGAAACTGGGAAAGTTTGAGGACAGGAGGAGAGGGGGACGACACAGGACGAGATGGTTGGATGGCATCACGGACTTAATGGGCATGAGTTTGAGTGAGCTCCAGGAGTTGGTGATGGACAGGGAGGCCTGGTGTGCTGCAGTGCGTGGGGTCACAAAGAGTTGGACATGACTGAGCGACTGAACAACCCTTCACCTTCAGAGGGTTCGCCATTTGAGCTAGGTCCCGGCTATAGGTGGGTTCTCTCCTCTTAGCAAACTGGGGAGATGGGTGCACCTTTCTTCCAGGGTCACCTCTGTCCAGAGGTTTTATTTAGCCAGTTAAAAGATTTCTATGCATTCGAAAAGGTCAAGCAGAGAAAAGAGAAGGTGAGGTGGATGGTGAGAATGTCTTCGTTCAGGGCAGGCTTGTCCTGACAGGTGGTACCTGTCCAGCACCACCTCCTTCACTCCAGTCCCCAGCTCAAAGGGGACTCTCCCGGACACTTTGTGGTGGCACCCCCAGACACACACACAACTCACCCATCCCCTCCTCCATCCTGAATGCCTAGAAAGGGGAAGCCGCTCAGTTAAACCAACACATCATGCCCTGCCTTTGCATCCTCGCCCACAGCATGGAGGTGTCCGGCTCCTACGCATCCTCTGCAACAATTAACTTCTGGTTCTTCAGATTATCACGATAGGTAGCCATCACTGTAGCACCGCTTCTCAAGTGGCACTAAAAGAACCCGCCTGTGAATGCAGGAGACGCTGGACGCTTGAGTTCCATCCCTGGGTGGGGAAGGCCCCGTGGAGGAGGGCACGGCAACCCACTCCGGTATTCCTGCCTGGAGAATCCCATGGACAGAGGAGCCTCGAGGGCTATAGTCCACGGGTTCGAAGAGAGTCAGACACGACTGAGTGACTGAGCACAGCACACAGCTGATCTCATAGGGATAACTCGGCGCTTCACCAAAGTTTGGGTTTGCATCCCTCTGATGATTCACGGTGCCCACCATCTTTCACGGGCTCCTGAGTGTCCCTGCATAAGAAAGAAAGAAAGTGAAGTCGCTCAGTCGTGTCCGACTCTTTGCGACCCCATGGACTCTGCGACCCCTCTGTCCATAGGATTTTCTAGGCAAGAGTACTGGAGTGGGTCGCCATTTCCTTCTCCAGGGAATCTTCCCGACCCAGGGATCAAACCCGAGTCTCCCACATTGCAGACAGATGCTTTACCATCTGAGCCACCAGGGAAGTCCCTGTGTTGTTTTTGTTAAAACAGCTCACTTAGGCATTTCCCTGGTGCTTCAGTGGTTTAGGTCTCCTCCTTCCAATGTAGAGGGTGTGGGTTCAATCCCTGTTTGGGGAGCTAAGACCCCCCACGTGCCCCGTGGCCAAAAAGCCAAACATAAAACACAAGCAGTGTGGTAACAGATTTGATAAAAGACAGGAAATAAAATGGTCTGCATCAGAATAAAATAGCTAATTCCAGAGAAAGGCAAGTACTGTGCGGTGTCAGTTAAATGTGGCATCTAAGAAATACAAGCGACCAGTGAATGTAACAAAAAAGAAGACTTCTCCCAGGCGTAGCAGACAGATAAGTGATTCCCGGTGTGGAGACGGAAGTGGGGGTGGGCAAGACGTGCAGGGATTTATAAGAGGCAGGAGATGACACTATTAGGTATAAAATAGGGAAGACATGAGGATGGATTGTCAAACGCAGGGAATATGTCCCATGGTTTATAATAACTGTAAATGAATTACAACCTTTAAAAGTGGTGACTCGCTACATTGTACTTACATAGTAACATATTGAGAGGTTGTTGCTGAACCACGGAAAGACGCCGGGATTCTTGGCCTCAGGACAAGAATTCAATCTGAGGCCAGAGACAAGGCTTGATCGCTCAGAGCTTCTGTGTAATACAGTTTTATTAAAGTGTAAAAGAGATAGAGAAAGCTTCTGACATAGGCATCAGAAGGGGGCAGAAAGAATACCTCCCTGCTAGTCTTCAGCTGGATGTTATATAGTTACTGCTGCTGCTGCTGCTGCTAAGTCGCTTCAGTCGTGTCCGACTCTGTGCAACCCCATAGACAGCAGCCCACCAGGCTCCCCTGTCCCTGGGATTCTCCAGGCAAGAACACTGGAGTGGGTTGCCATTTCCTTCTGCAATGCATGAAAGTTAAAAGTGAAAGTGAAGTCTCTGAGTCGTGTCCAACTCTTAGCAACCTCATGGACTGCAGCCTACCAGGCCCCTCCGTCCACGGGATTTGCCAGGAAAGAGTACTAGCAGTCTGCTAGTTAAAGGAAGGAAATGTCTCAAGACTCAGAGAATGGCATCAGGCCCCTCACCCACAAGATGCATTTTGAGATAATCTTGGCACTAGGTGAGTCATCCCGGGCCATAAAGCGACTGACGTGAATCTTGAAGAAAGGCAGATTCCCATACAAATATATGGTTTCATTAATATAGATTAAGAGAACAATATCTGAGTCTAACATGCTGGTTTCTCAAGTCAGTTCTGAGCCATTAGGCGGAACTGACCTGAAGACAGACTCTGGGGTAAACGGATGGTACATTAACATAGCTTAAGACAAACATTTCCGTAAGAAAAATGCATTGGTTAGCTCAAGGTTTGAGAAAAGTTAAGTGCAGGTGGAACCAGGTGTCATTCTGGCAACACAGTATTTTAGGATAAACCTCTTTTTAAATTTGTATAGAGAAAGGAAAAAATATATATATCACTGGTTTTTCTCCTCCTGCCGCTTAAGAGAGAGAGAAAAAATCTCTGACACTTGAAGCCTGTTTCCTCCGATCAGAAACCCCTGGCCTTCCTGCCTATTACCCTCTCAATAATATGCACATATCTTCGATATATTGCATTCTCATATATTGTGTTATATTTACAGTTATATTTACTTGTATTTAAATCTGTGTTATATATTTGTGTTATATTTATTATATAATATATTTAACACAATAATATACAATATATGTTATATAATATAGGAAATAGAATTAATATAATACATAAATATAAAGATATCTATTGTTTATTTATTATGATATAAACATGTTTATATAGTATACATTTATTTATACATTATAATATATTCGTATAATATATTTGTGGTTGCTAAGTGATGTCCGACTCTGCGACCCCATGGACTGTAGCTCGCCAGGCTCCTCTGTCCCTGGGATTCTCCAGGCAAGGATACTGGAGTGGGTTGCCACGCCCTCCTCCAGGCGACCTTCCCGACCCAGGGACAGAATCTGTGTCTCCTACATTTCAGGCGGATTCTTTACCGTCTGAGCTATCAGGGAAGCCCTGATTCTCCCTAACTGCTATTTTTGTTCTGTGTTTAATTATGGCAGGAGAGAAGGAATCTCCTATTGTAAACCTGACTCTGGATTCAAGGAAAAAAATCTTAAGCTGGAATTCTCGGAGAATCGTGACTCAGCAAACATGTGCGATAGTCACGCCTCTTGACCCCGACACCAGCCAAGAGCCGCAGGTGGGTGCTCATGGATCACGTCCTGTGGGTCTGTCTGCTCCCTGTCAGTCTTGAATTTCCCTGTAAAATGCCTCTTGAGCCTCTCACTCTTTAACATTCTTGGCTGGGAGGAAAACATATTTCCTCCATCTTCTTCGGTTCAGTGATGGGGGCCTGCAGATGAAGTGGACAAAAGCCAGATTACCAGGAGAAAAAGCATCCCAGTGTATTCACTTTCTCTCTTTTTTTTTTTGGTCACACGGCACCTTAACTCTCCTACCAGGAATCGAACGCACGGCCCCCCTACACTGCAAGTGCAGAGTCTTAACCACGGATCACCAGGAAAGTCCCAACATTTCTAACTTTCACATAAACGAGGCAGAAAAGACATGAGGTGATCGGACTAGGGAGTCTGTGTGGCTTTTTAACAAAAGGTAATAAATTAGAGAAATGTCAGAGGACAAAGAAAATAGGATTTGGGTTTCTGGGGCTGAAAACCTGTGGGGAAATGATTAAGAAACATGTAAGGGGGCTACTGGAAGATGGAGGTGGTTTTAAGTTCCTTAAGTTAAACTTCCTTTAACTTCCCTAAGTTCCTTGCGGTTGGCTTTCACTGCTGTGTCCAATCCCTGGTGAAGGATCTGAAATCTCACAAGCTGCAATAGTGCAGTGTAAGAAAGAAACAAGTTACGTTACGAGGTCACCCTGAAGCTGCTTCCCCATCTAAGTTGGTAAAGATCAACCTCCTCAATCCCATATGGGTAAGACCAGATGTGTATGCTACCTTCACAAAGGGAGATCTATGCCTGCTTTTGTGCAGATAACAACGGGTTCTGCATTTATTGATTCGTAACTGCTTTTAGCTCTGAATAATCTTTAGGCCAAAGTGGCATGTTTTGGGGATCCCCAAAGCATGAATTTGAAAAGATGCATGCACCCCAGTCTTCGCAACAGCACTGTTCACGAGAGCGAGGACACAGAAGCAAGCTAGGTGTCGACTGACAGATGAATGGATAAGGAAGATGCGGCAGGGATATGCAGTGGAATATTACTCAGCCGTGAAAAAGAACAAAGCTGCCATCTGCAGCTACATGGATGGAACTGGAGGCTATGATGCAGAGTGAAATACGTCAGGCAAAGACAAATATTAGACGATACCGTTTGTACGTGAAATCTAAAACAGACCACGGACTGGTGAATATAGCAAAACAGAAGGAGACTCACAGATGCAGAGACTGAACTAGTGGTGACCAGTTGGGAGAGGGAAGTGGGAAGGGGAAGATAAGAGGAACGAACTCAGAGGAACAAACCGCTATGAGCTAATAAGGATATAGGAGGCAACACAGGGAACTGGACCAGTGTTATATCGTAACTAAAAACGGAGTGTGTGCACGCATGCTAAGTCGCTTCAGCCTTAGTCAAGTCTCTGCGACCCCGTGGACGGTAGCCCCGCCAGGCTCCTCTGTCCATGAGATTCTCCAGGCAAGAAGACTGGAGTGGGGTGCCATTTCCTCCTCCAGGGGATCTTCCCCACCCTGGGAAGCCCCGAAATGTGATTTTATAACCTTTAAAAATTGTGAACTACACTGTTGTACGGCTGAAACGAATCTCACGTTGTCTGTTAACTGTACGGCGATAAAAAAAAGACGGGGGTCCTCTTGAGGGTCCCCCACCCGACCCCGAGTCGCTGGAACAGTCGCGGGATTGAGTCCGCCCGCGGGATTGAGTCCTCTCGCAGGGAGCCCATAGCACAGGCTGTACGTTCATACTCGCTTCTGCCCCCTGCAGGTCAGAAACGACACCTACTTTTGCACGTTTCCCAACGCCGTCCTGCACAGGGGCGCCACGCTGACCGTGAACGCCACCTCTGAGGGCCAGGACTTCTCGCACCAGCTGGCCTTTAGCAACCCAGGTGACGTCTCCGCGGCCGCTGGGCACGTTTCCGACGGTGCCCGGCGTCCGCGTGGCCGGCGGGGCGCCGGTGATGACTCGGCCGGCAGTGAGGATCCGGCTGTCTTGTCTTCCCAGGCAAGGAGGGCTCCGGAGCCCAGGACCTCTCGTGCATCATCTACAACGTCCGACTCATGAACTGCAGCTGGACGCGGGGCCCGGCCGCCCCTGCAGACGTGCAGTATCAGCTGTACTCCTGGACTTCTCTGTAAGCCTGGCTGGGGTCCTGATGCTGAATGCTGGGTGAGCCGTGGGCCCCATGGTCCAGGGACTCACAGGGTCCTGATGCTGAATGCTGGGTGAGCCGTGGGCTTGTCCCATGGTCCAGGGACTCACAGGGGTCCTGATGATGAATGCTGGGTGAGCCCTGGGCCCCATGGTGCAGGGACTCACAGGGTCCTGATGCTGAATGCTAGGTGAGCCATGGTCCAGGGACTCACAGGGTCCCGATGCTGAATGCTGGGTGAGCCGTGGGCTTGTCCCATGGTCCAGGGACTCACAGGGTCCCAATGCTGAATGCTGGGTGAGCCGTGGGCTTGTCCCACGGTCCAGGGACTCACAGGGTCCTGATGCTGAATGCTGGGTGAGCCCCGGGCTTGTCCCATGGTCCAGGGACTCACAGGGTCCTGATGCTGAATGCTGGGTGAGACATGGGCCCCCATGGAGCAGGGACTCACAGCGTCCTGATGCTGAATGCTGGGTGAGCCGTGGGCTTGTCCCACGGTCCAGGGACTCACAGGGTCCTGATGCTGAATGCTGGGTGAGCCCCGGGCTTGTCCCATGGTCCAGGGACTCACAGGGTCCTGATGCTGAATGCTGGGTGAGACATGGGCCCCCATGGAGCAGGGACTCACAGCGTCCTGATGCTGAATGCTGGGTGAGCCGTGGGCTTGTCCTAAGGTGCAGGGACTCCCTGGGGTCCTGATGCTGAATGCTGGGTGAGCCCTGGGCCCCATGGTGCAGGGACTCACAGGGTCCTGATGCTGAATGCTAGGTGAGCCATGGTCCAGGGACTCACAGGGTCCCGATGCTGAATGCTGGGTGAGCCGTGGGCTTGTCCCATGGTCCAGGGACTCACAGGGTCCCAATGCTGAATGCTGGGTGAGCCGTGGGCTTGTCCCACGGTCCAGGGACTCACAGGGTCCTGATGCTGAATGCTGGGTGAGCCCCGGGCTTGTCCCATGGTCCAGGGACTCACAGGGTCCTGATGCTGAATGCTGGGTGAGACATGGGCCCCCATGGAGCAGGGACTCACAGCATCCTGATGCTGAATGCTGGGTGAGCCGTGGGCTTGTCCTAAGGTGCAGGGACTCCCTGGGGTCCTGATGCTGAATGCTGGGTGAGCCATGGGCCCCCATGGTGCAGTGACTCACAGGGGTCCTGATGCTGAATGCTGGGAGAGCCGAGGGTCCCCCCCCCACCATGGAGCAGGGACTCACAGGGGTCCTGATGCTGAATGCTGGGTGAGCCGTGGGCTGGGCCATAATCTGAGACCTCAGACTGGAGCTTTGCTATGCTTCACCACTCAGTCGTGTCTGACTCTTTTTGACCCCTCGGTCTGTGGCCCACCCAGGCTCCTCTGTCCTTGGGATTCTCCAGGCAAGAATCCTGGAGTGGGTTGCCATGGCCTCCTCCTGGGGATCGGATGCTAAATGCTGAGCCCGTCCCATAGTCCAGAAATGTTTCTTCTAAGACTGGAGGACATCAGTCTACAATGTCCAAACATCCAGAGAGGAGAACACCCGTCTCCCTTTCTTCTTCATGCTGCCTATTGCTCCATGTTGTGAATCCCGCTGTGGTCCCAGAGTGTCAGGAAATTAGCAATTTTGTATTATTTTTTAACAGTTGAAGTATAGTTGAAGCTGAAGTAGAATAGTTTCGAGGTCACAGCATGCACACACACACAGACACAACATGTGGGTATATATATATACACATATGTGAGCTTCCCAGGTGGCGCCAGTGGTAAAGAACTCTCCAGCCAATGCAGGAGATGTAAGAGGTGTGGGTTTGATCCCTGGGTTGGGAAGATCCCCCTGGAGGAGGGCATGGCAACCCAGTCCAGTGTTCTTGCCTGGAGAATTCCACGGACAGAGGAGCCTGGCGGGCTGCAGTCCATGGGGTCTCAGAGAGTCGGACATGACTGAACCACTGATCAAGAACAATCCCAGGAGGATACACACTGCTTAGCTGCTCCTTGATGTCTTTTTTGGATGTCACAGGCATGGAAACGTGTCCGAGTGCAGCCACTACGTCCTTGACTCGGCCGGGACGCGCGTGGGCTGCCATTTCGACGAGCTCGGCGAAGGCCACACCACGGACGATTACTTCTTCCTGGTGAACGGAACCAGCAGCGACTCGGACATCCAGTTTTTGGACTCTCCTAGCGTGAACGGCCCTAGCCTGGGTAAGACGGTGAATCGCTCGCCTTGTATTCGCCTGCTCCTCTGCCAGCCGTCTGCTTCACGGCATTTGCATGTGTCCCAGGGCTCTGGAGGCTGTGTGTTCCCTCAGCAGGATCTACATTAGGGGTGAAAGCCCCTGATGCTGGGAGGGATTGAAGGCGGGAGGAGAAGGGGGCGACAGAGGAGGAGATGGTTGGATGGCATCACCGACTCGATGGACATGCGTTTGAGCAAACTCTGGGCATTGGTGATGGACAGGGAAGCCTGGCGTGCTGCAGTCCATGGGGTCGCCAAGAGTCGGACACGACTGAGCGACTGAACAAGAAGCAGAGACGCAGAGAGGGAGACAGAGGGGCGTAACTCTCCCTTGGGGCGGGATGTGTCTGCTTGCGTCGCATATGAACAAATTGCACTGACGGACACAGCCTTGGAAAGGAATTCCTCTCTGGTGAGGGGACCGAGTGTCCTTCTGGGGGACTCTCCAACGTCACAGAGTCTGGTTCCAGACAGACCATCCGCTGGCTTAGCCACTGTGTTTTCCTTAAGGTGGGCCCGTGGGTGACTTCAGGCACGTGTGTGTTTCGTCACTCAGTCGTGTCCAACTCTCTGTGGTGTGCAAACTTCGTGGAGGTGTGGAAGTGTCTCAAAAAAAACCTGAAAACAGAACTAACTTATGACCCAGCAATTCCACTCCTGGTTATATATCTTAAAAAAATAAAACACTGAAAACACAAAACTGAAAATACTGGTTCAGAAAGATCACATGAACCCCAATGCTCATAGCAGCGTGGTTGACAATCACCAAGATAAGGAAGCCATATAAATGCTCATTACCTGGTGAATGGATAAAGAATATATAGTGCATATATTATGAAATGCTGTGCTAACTCGCTTCCGACTGTCAGCGACCCCATGGACTGTAGCCCGCCAGGCTCCTCTGTCCATGGGATTCTCCAGACAAGAACACTGGAGTGGGTTGCCATTCCCTTCTCCAGGGGACTCTTTCCAACCCAGGGATTAAACCTATGTCTCTTAACGTCTCCACATTGGCAGGCGGGTTCTTTACCACTAGCGCCTCCTGGGGGGTCCCACAATGAAATACTGCTCAGCCATAAAAAAAAAAAAAAAAAGATGTAAATTCTGCCATTTGCAACAACGTGGATGGGCTTGGAGGGTATCAGGCTAACTGAAATAATTCAGACACATAAAGACGTGTGGTTTAATCACTGAGTCGTGTCCAGCTTTTTGTGACCCCATGGACTGTAGCCTGCCAGGCTCCTCTCTGTGGGATTCTCCAGGCAACAATACAGGAGTGGGTTG
The DNA here is from genome assembly GCF_055505025.1 of Bos grunniens. NCBI lineage: Eukaryota > Metazoa > Chordata > Mammalia > Artiodactyla > Bovidae > Bos > Bos grunniens. The sequence continues at coordinate 677,435 of NC_141194.1, forward strand.
CCATGCCCTTCTCCAGGGGATCTTCCCGACCCAGGGATCGAACCCAAGTCTCCTGCATTGGCAGGTGGATTTTTTACCACTGAACCCCCTGGGAAACCCAAGTGACTCCAAGAATTGACACCAAGTCTGGCTGCTGGGGTGGTCCATGTAGATGCTGGGTGAGTCTGCTTCCCGCTTGTAGGGTGTCCCGGAAAAGGCGAGGGATGTGCCCAGAGAACATTCTCCTAATGGCAACCCACTCCGCTGTTCTTGCCTGGAGAATCTCCCTGGACCAAGGAGCCTGGCGGGGCTATAGTCCACGGGGTCACAAAGGGTCGGACCCCACTGAAGCGACTTAGCTCGCACGGCAGCATCTCTGCCTGGGGCTCCAGCGAGTCTGCAAGGCAGAGGCAGAGGGCGTGGGGTCGGGACCCGGCCAGGAGCGGACAAGCCCAGAATGCGCGCTCAGCCGGCCTGAGGTTTTGCTTCCTCAAGAGCAGGGTTTCTCCGGGTTTTACGCAACAGCACAGGAGTGGACCCAGGTTAGCGGGGGATGTCCTTCCGCTGCCTCTCACCCACTCGACTCCTGCGGGTTGCAGGTTTGTGACCCTGCTTCCTGTTTGGGTCTCTTCTCAGAAAAGTATAACCCGCCGGCGAACGTCACCGTCCAGGACAACGTATCGCATTTCGTGATTCGCTGGGATGCCCCCGCCATGAGGTACAGCCTGTCCAATAGCGTCTTGCGCTATGCACTGGACATCCAGAAGATGGTGAGGACCTGACCCTTCGTGGAGGAACACGGACTGCCTCGCCTCTGCTCCTCTCGCTTTGGGGTGCACCCCCCACACACACACACACACTCCCACACACACACACTCTATGCCTCAAGAGTCTCTTCTCTGCTTTCTCCCTTACTGTCTCTTTGTCCTAAAAGTGCCGCTCATTGCTCTTAAAATTTTTTGATTTCTTTGATTTTTGGCTGCGCTGAGCCTTCGTCGCTGCATGTGGACCTTTTTCTCTAGTTGCAGACAGTGGAGGCTGCTCTCTAGGGTAGGCAGTTTCAAAGCGCGGGCTTACTTGCTGCACGATACGCGGGATCTTCCTGGACCAGGAATCGAACCCATGTCTCCTGCATCGGCAGGCTGAGCGTTAACCACGGACCCCCACCCTCACCACAGGGAAGTCCGTGTGCATTCATTTTTGCCAACGTTCACTTACGAACTGTTTTTTTTTTTTTTTGTCTGCCGTCGATGTTCTTGGTGGTCCTACCTAGGAAACCAGTTAGTGTCGCCCGAGGTCATAAAGATGGTGCTTGTGTTTGAGTCTCAGGGTTTCATGGTTCTAGCGGTTCCGTTTAGGGCTTTCATCCACCTCTGCTGTCTGCCTCTCTCCACCCCGTGGAAGGCAAGTTCCCTCAGAGCAGGGGCTGCAACAACAAAAAATAAATCAACGTTCATTCATTCCCGCACGGAGCTCACATACTGAAAGGTAGCATCTTTCCTTCCCAAGTGGATAGAGGAAAGGCAAAAACAGGAGAGAAAACCTTCTCGAGGGGGAAAAAAATGTGTTCCTTCTTTTTCGTTTTGGCTACACATTTTTTGCAGTCTTTGTTCCCGATCAGGGATAGAACCCTTGCCCTCAGCCGTGAAAACACATAGAGTCCTAACCGCCAGAACACCAGGGTTGCTGTGGTTCAGTCGATCGTAGGGTCAGGGAGACCCCCTGGAGAACTGCATGCACAGACGAGCCTGGGGGGCTGCAGTCCACGGGGTCACAAAGAGTCAGACACGAAACAGGGACAAAGACAGCACTAACTTTGCAGGGGATACAGGAGATGTGTGTTCGATCCCTGGATGAGGAAGATCCCCTGGAGAAGGAAATGGCAACTCACTCCAGTATTCTTGCCTGGAGAATCCCATGGATTAGGTGACTCAGACGGTAAGGAATCTGCTTGCAATGCAGGAGACCCAGGTTCAGTCTCTGGGTCAGGAAGATCCCCTGCAGAAGGAAACGGCAACCCACTCCAGCATTCCTGCCTGGAGAATCCCATGGACAGAGGAGCCTGGTGGGGCTACAGTCCATGGGGTCGCAAAGAGTCAGACACATGTGAGCAACTTAGCACTCACTCCCAGAAGCTTTTTGCTTTCAGCTTGATAAGAGAAACTCTGAGAAGCCTCTTTTAAATCCCTGCATCTGTGGAAACTCGATTATCTCCAGTTTAAAATAATCGTCACAGCTCTCCTGGGATTCCCAGGGGGTTCTTGCATTTGCAGGCAAAACCAAAAGGCCAGGCACTTAGCATGTCTCCTTTGCTCTCTCTTTACAGGGCAGCTTTTCTAAGAGAGAACCCGTAAGTATGCCTTCCTTTCTCCGCTGCATCCGTGCTTGGGTCATAGATGCTCAGAGTCCCTCCCTTGGCAGGCAGGGCGCTCAGCTCAGCCTCGGGTCCCTCTGTGCCCCTGTTTAGGGGTCACCAGGCTCTGGTGACCGATGGAGAATTTGTGGTCTCTCAGACGCCTCTGACTCAGCTCAGGCAGCCTGGTGTCATCCTCCTTGTGGACACAATAACATGGTGGTCCCGAATGGGCCTCCTTGCACCTTCTGAGCCCCACACTAGTGAGCTGAAAGGGTCCCTGTAGAAGTCAGGTCCACCGAGAACCGCACAGCACGACTTTATTCGGAAACGGGGTCTCTGCAGAGGTAATGAAGTGAGGGGTCTGAGATGAGGTCCTCCTGGATGGGGGTGGCCCTAAACCCAGGGACAGGGTCCTTATAAGACACAGAAGAGGAGAGACACGGACACAGAGGAGAAGCCGTGTGGAGACGGAGGCAGAGATGAGAGGGAGGCGGCCACCAGCCCAGGGACGGATGCCTGGAGCCCGCAGAAGCTGGAAGAGGCGGGAAGACCCTCCCCTGGAGACTCTGAACAGAGCTCATTCCCAGATCCGTGGGGCCACCGGACACCCCCAGGCCACAGCCCCCTTTCCTCCCTGACCACCCAGCCTCTCCCGACTCACAGGTCCCAGAAGAGCCCCAGGGGCGACCAAGGGCTGCCATGCTCTGACCCCAGCTGGAGGAAAAGGCCTGTCTATTGTGTGCGTGTGGGAGAGGCGTCCCTGGGCTCAGAGCCTGGCTGTGCCCTGCATGTCCCTGCCCTACCCTGAGTTCTGTGTGTAGAATCCTTTTGCTTTTTATTTCAACAATTTCTTTAAAGGACTTTTATTTTACTTCTTTATCTTGGCTGTGCTACAAGGCACACGGGATCTTAGTTCCCAGGCCAGGGATCGAACCTGCATCCTCAGCAGTGGAAGTGCAGAGTCCTAACGACTGGACCAGCAGGGAAGTCACCCCTCTGTGTACCCCTCAGAACAACCGCAAGCCCACGTCCCAAGGGCATGGGGCCCCTGCAGGAGGCCCGGACGCAGACGGACAGCTGAGAGTCCTGATTGTTGGTGTTCAGTCGCTCAGTTGTGTCCAGCTCTTTGAGACCCCACGGACTGCAGCACACCAGGCACCGCTGTCCTGTTATCTCCCAGAGTTGGCTCAGATTCGTGTCCATCGAACCGGTGATGCCATCCAGCCAACTCATCCACTGTCGTCCCCTTTTCCTCCTGCCCCCAATCCCTCCCAGCATCAGGGTCTTTTCCAATGAGTCAACTCTTCACATGAAGTGGCCAAAGTACTGGAGTTTCAGCTTTAGCATCAGTCCTTCCAATGAACACCCAGCACTGATCTCCTTTAGAATGGACTGGTTGGATCTCCTTGCAGTCCGAGGGACTCTCAAGAGTCTTCTCCAACACCACAGTTCAAAATTATCAGTTCTTTGGTGCTCAGCCTTCTTTATGGTCCAACTCTCACATCCATACCTGACTACTGGGAAAACCATAGCCTCCACTAGACGGGCCTTTTGTTGGCAGCGCGATGTCTCCGCTTTTTAATTCGCTGTCTAGGTTGGTCAGAGCTTTTCTCCCAAGGAGCAAGCATCTTTTAATTTCATGGCTGCAGTCACCGTCTGCAGTGATTTTGGAGCCCAGAAAAATAAAGTCTGCCACAGTTTCCATTTTCTATGCACCTGTTTGCCATGAAGTGATGGGAGCCCCAGATGAGAGACGGCAAAGCCCCTTCGGGCTCCCACAGTGGGCTGGGAGGGATGGATCAGAGGCGGCAGGTCCGCTGTGCTCCCAGCTGTCAGGGGGCACACCCTCCGCCTTCTCCGTGTTTCCAGTCTGGTATCCGTGGCTGTCACAAGGTCCTTTTTTCTTTCAAAGGTTTTTCTAAGCAGACAATATAAAAACAAGTACAGACTGCCCCGCGCTGACGTGACAGGAGAGCACACCGTCCGCATGAGGGTGCAACATGTGCTGTTTCAAATCTGGAGTGAGTGGAGCTCCACACACCATTTCGGTGAGTCTCCCAGAAACACCCGTAGATGCTGACATGTGCCTGGTGGGGGATAGGAATGACCTTTCCTTTGAATCTTGCTGTCCAATCCTCCTTTTTTTTTTTTTTTTTTACAGTTTCTCTTTTATTTCAAACCAGCTCACCTTCATTTCTGTTGTTCAGTTGCTCGTACACACCTCTTTCTCTCACCCTTGACATTTCACAATTACGCATTCATTCCTTTGGCTATGCAGTGCAGAACCGAAAGTTAATATCCACTGACAAGGAAGGCATTGTGTAGTATTAATTGTGCCTTTGTAGAAAAGTAATTGCTGTATCATCTTTTGAGAGTGGCAAGGGGGGAGGTGGGGAGATTTGTTATTTAGTTGCTCAGTTGTGCCTGACTCTTTGCGACCCCATGCACTGCGGCACGCCAGGCTTCCCTGTCCTTCACTATCTCCCAGAGCTTACTCAAACTCATGTCCATCGAGTCGGTGATGCCATCCAACCGTCTCATCCTCTGTCGCCCCCTTCTCCTCCCGCCTTCAATCTTTCCCAGCATCAGGGTCTTTTCCAATGAGTCAGTTCTTCGCATCAGCTGGCTAAAGGATTGGAGCTTCAGCTTCAGCATCCGTCCTTCCAGTGAACATTCAGAGTTGAGTTCCTCTAGGATGGACTGGTTGGGGACAGTGACATACAGTGGGCTGTGGTGGGTACGGGATCCCAGAAGAATAGATTCTTTGGTGCCATCCTTCTCAAATCCCTGGGGTCCCTCTGTATGGAAATTCCCCCCTCCTCCTCTCCAGCCCTGCTTCTGCCCCCACATCCCCCGCCCTGTCATCCAATACCAGGGATGGGCAGGCAGGAGTCACTCCTGACCCTCTGCTTGTCTGCCCACCAGGTGTCCCAGAGGAGAATTTCCTGATGGTCTTGATCGGGCTGGTGGTGGGGGCCACGGTTTTGTTTGGCATGGCCCTGATGTTCCTCTGTAAAAGGTAAGACACACACACACACCCCAAATAAACTCGGAAACGGCAGGTCAGAACCCATACACAAAAGGGCCCACGCTTGTCACTGCCTCCCCACGGAGTGGCCAGAATCCCAGACTTGGAATGCAGCGTGGAGGTTGCTCAGGGTGGAGGGGTTGGGAACACGGAGTAGCTGTTATTAAGGGGCCCGGGTTTCGACATTGGTCTGTCGTGGGACCTAGTCACGGCACAATTTAATTTTCCTGTGTTCCTAGGGGTTGCGTGGTTAGTGCCAAATGCACTCTTGATTTAGTGCCTGAAGGAGTGAACTTTAAAAAGAGGCTTCCGAGAGAGGTGAGGCCAGGGGTCTCTGCAGATAACACAAGCCTGAGCGGAAGATGGGTCCCGAGCACGTGGCTGGGCAAAGCGAGCGCCCCAGTTAGGGGGCAGTCCCTGGCGTCACAATCCAGAAATGCCTCCCAGGGGACCCTGCAGGCGCAACCGAGGGGTGGTGGAGGCCGGCTACGGCCACAGCCGCCACACGGGGGCGGCAGAGAGCTGCTTGCCTATTTCCAAGCCAAAGGCGGGAGAAGGGGGCGACAGAGGATGAGAGGGCTGGATGGCATCACCGACTCCATGAACTTGAGTTTGAGCAAACTCCGGGAGATGCTGATGGACAGGGAGGTCTGGCGTGCTGCAGTCCATGGGGTCATGAAGAGTCGGACACGACTGAGCGACTGGACTGAACTGAGAAACACAGGGAAGGACTGTGTTCCCAGGGGAGACCCGGGCTGTGTGGCATAAACTGCAGCTGCAGACGCAGGCTCTGCCCCCTTTCCTGGCTGCCTCCTCACACCTGCGCAGGTGTATTGAAAGCCAGGGACCCCCTCCCCCCCCCCCGCCCCCGCAGTGTCCGGAGAAAGGCTGCCCATAGGAGACCCAAGGCAGGGGGCTGCCGCGGGCGTGCGGAGGGCAGTTGAGGGCGTTGTCATATCCACGCTGGATGTGTCTGGAACGTTTCATTCACGAGGACCAGAATCAGTGATGGGGTGTCTAGAGGCTCTCATATAGAAGGCATTCTGTGAGGGCACACGGGGTCTTCCCCGGTGGCCCTAGTGGTAAAGAACCCACCTGCCACGGTAGGAGATGTAAGAGATGCAGGGCCGATCCCTGGGTGGGGAAGATCCCCTGGAGGAGGGCGTGGCAACCCACTCCAGTATTCTTGCCTGTAGAGCCCCATGGACAGAGCGGCCTGGCAGGCTACAGTCCACGGGGTTGCAAAGAGTCGGATATGACTGAGCGACTTAGAGTACGCACACGCGCACACACGCACACGAGGACGGGGGGCGGCCTGGCGGTGTTTGTATGGCATCCAGGAGGCTTTGGGGCCTGGAGAGGGGACACTTGAGGGTGCTCAGAGGGGCTCCGGTCCCTGGAGGGTCTTGAGGTCACATGCTCGCCGAGTTTGCGCGGACAGGCTGGTGGAGTGGCTGGAGCCGGTCCCGAGGCCACCTGCCTCTGGGTTTCTGCTCTGGTTGCAGCGTGGGGCCTGGGGTCCAGGGCTCCTCGCTCGCGGGGGACAGGGTCTCCTGTCTCAGCTGTCTGTCCTCGCGGGCCCGCCCCGCAGTCGGGGCTGAGGCGGGCAGCTCCGTCAGGCGCTGAGCGGTCCCCAGGACGCCCGGCCTCCCTGCCCAGACCCCTGGGGGCGCCCTAGCACCGACCCGCCAGCTCGGCACGGTGGCCAGGGCCAGCCACGTGGGCACCTGGTCCTCACCGCGCCCCGGGCGAGGAGAGACAGCTCTTCGGGCAGCGCTGTCCGCCCCGGCCCGCGTTCACCCCTGAGGCCGGCCGCGCCACATGAAGAGCCGGCCTCGCCACGGGGCTGTGGGCACTCGGACAGGACAGGGCCCCTCGCAGCTCTGAGGCTGGGCCGCAAGCGTCTCTCGTCTCTTCCCGCCAGGTTCTCCCTGAAGAAGAAGCTCTTTCCGCCCATCCCGCGGGTGAAGCAGGAACTCGCCGGTGCGTTCCTGGCCAGCCTGGAGGTGAGCGAGGCCGCCTCCCGGGCGCCGCCTGGGCTGGGAGACTGGCGCTCAGAGACGTGGGGGGCGGGCGCGAGTGTGCTCGGTGTGGAAGGCTGGCTTGGGGCCGTCAGTGCCCGAGGAGGGCAGGGCAGGGGAGGGGAGGGGCGTGGAGGGGAGGGCAGGGGGAGAGGAGGGGCGTGGAGGGAGGGAGCGGCCTAGGGGAGAGGCGGGGCCTAGGGCAGGGGAGGGGAGGGCAGGGAGTGTAGAGGGGAGGGCAGGGGAGAGGCGAGGAGGGGAATAGGAGGGGCGTGCAGGGGCCTAGGGTGGGGAGGGCCTGGAGGGGAGTGTGGAGGGGAGGGACCTAGGGGAGGGGAGAGGCCTAAGGTGGGGGAGGGGCATGGAGGGCCGTGGGGAGGGGAGGGGAATCCTAGGGCAGGGGAGGGGTATGGAGGGGAGGAGCCTAGGGTAGGGAAGGAATGTGGAGGGGAGGGGCCTTGGGCAAGGGAGGGGAATGGAGGGGAGGGGAGGGGACGAGGGGAGGGGAGGGTCTTAGGGCAGGGGAGGGAGCTAGGGAAGGGGAGGGGCCTAGGGCGGGGAGGGCGTGGAAGGGAGTGTGGAGGGGAGGGACCTAGGGGAGGGGAGAGGCCTAAGGTGGGGGAGGGGCATGGAGGGCCGTGGGGAGGGGGAGGGCCTAGGGCAGGAGAGGGGTGTGGAGGGGAGGGGCCTAGGGCAGGAGAGGGGCGTGGAGGGCAGTGGGGAGGGGAGGGGAATCCTAGGGCAGGGGAGGGGTATGGAGGGGAGGAGCCTAGGGTAGGGAAGGAATGTGGAGGGTAGGGGCCTTGGGCAAGGGAGGGGAATGGAGGGGAGGGGAGGGGCCGAGGGGAGGGGAGGGTCTTAGGGCGGGGAGGGAGCTAGGGCGGGGAGGGCGTGGAAGGGAGTGTGGAGGGGAGGGACCTAGGGGAGGGGAGAGGCCTAGGGGAAGGGAGGGGCCTAGGGCAGGGAAGGGGTGTGCAGGGCAGGGCCGAGGGCTCATGCGGTGGCGGGGACACGGGTGTCCAGCTGCCTGCACCCACAGCTGCTTCTGCAGCGAAGTAGAGAAAGCGACACAAGGCGACTTATCTCCACGTGGGAAACTGCAGAGCTTGGGTTTTGTGCCTTTCTGGGGTCGCCATGGAAACCGCGGTACGCTCACCTTGGGATTTTCGAGGAGTGGCATCTGTAAAGACCGCATTTCCGATCCAGGCGCCCCGTGTGCGCTCCTGGGTGGATGCTGAATTTTGGCAGGAGGGCGTCCGTGTGACTCACGAGCTCCCGCCCACCCCCCACCCCGCGGTGGCTGGAGGCAGGGACCCTCCCGGGAGCAGCTCTGCGCCCCTGACTACATCTCCCCATCCGCCACACGTGTCTCCGTCCCCGTGAGAAAGCAGAGATGCCCCTAAAGCACAACCTGCGTTCTGAACCCTAAACCATTTCCCCAGGAAGCCCCCTCCCCTGCTTCCAGTGCCCCTGGGTTTCTTCGGTGGAGCCCGTTGACTCCAAGGCAAAAGTTTTGCGTTTCTTGATCTGTGCGTGACCAAAGCGACCGTGGTGCTTAGCGCTGTTGAGATAACAGATAAAACCACAGATTGTCAACGACCTGAACCTTCCAGAGGTCCTGTGCTGACCTCACCCCTCTGCCCTGCACCTGCGTGCGTGCGTGCTAAGTCGCTTCAGTCGTGTCCAGCTCTGTGCAACCCTGTGAAACGCAGCCGGCCAGGCTCTTCTGTCCATGGGACTCTCCAGGCAAGGATACTGGAGTGGGTTACCATGCCCTCCTCCAGGGGATCTTCCCCACCCAGGGATCGAACCCAGGTCTCCTGCATTGAAAGGTGGGTTCTTTACCACTAGCGCCGCCTGGAAAGTCTCCTGCCCTGCACAGGCGAATCCCAGGTCCTTCAAATGTGTGGTCTTGTATGTGGGACTCAGTGGCTTGACATCAACGGTCCTTATTTCCTGGAGGGTGGAGTTGTGAACTTACCACCCCCAGCCCTGACTCTCAGCCTTAGGCCAGCCAGGATCACCCCCTACCTAAACTGGGGAGTGAGGCTCCCCACATTTTCAGTCAGCCACCCACCTGGCTCCCCAGGCCACTGATCCCTCTGGTCACCTCCGTCCTTGGGGTCTAGACACACCAACTTGGTGGGGCTGTGGCGTCCACCAGAGGTCACGCCAAGACAGGGGAGGGTCTGTTCAAAATCGGGAACTGTCTCTCTGTGATTTTCCCGGGAGATGGCAAAGACCCATCCCTCCACCTGGATTGCAGGCATCTCAGAGATGACTGTACCCATGATGTGTTTATTCTTTATTTAAAAAATAAAAACACAGCATTATCAAGATTTCACTCACATGTCGCAGAATCCACCCTTTAAAGTAACAGTTTGGGGCATTTAGCAAGTTCCCAACACTGCAGCCATCAGCTCTGTCTAGATCCAGAACATGCTCATCGCCCCCAAGGACACCCTAGCTACATCACCAGTCACTTCTCCCCTGCCTGCCGCAGTCCCTGGCAACCACAAACCCACTTGCTGTCTCTGTGGACTTGCCTGTTCTGGAAGTTTCCTATCAGTGGAGTCACACACTGCGTCCTTCTGTGTCTGCCTCTCTCACTGAGCATCGTGTGTCAGGGTCCATCCCTGTTGCAGCCTGTGTCAGATCTTCTCTCCTTTTCATGGTTCTGTAATATTCCACTGTGTAGATGGACCCCATGCTGTTTATCCACTCATCTATCCATCCATCCATCATCCATCCATCATCCATCCATCCATCCATCTATCCATCCATCCATCATCCATCCATTATCCATCATCATCTCTCCATCCATCCATCATCTGTCTATCCATCATCCGTCCATCCATCATCCATCCATTATCCATCATCATCCATCCATCCATCCATCCATCTATCCATCCATCATCCATCCATCCATCCATCTATCCATCCATCCATCATCCATCCATCCATTCACCCATCCATCCATCATCCATCCATCCATCATCCATCCATCTATCCATCCATCCATCCACCCACCATCCATCATCCATCCGTGGATACATGAGCCCTTTCCACCTTCTGGCCGTCATGAGTACCACTGATTGGGAGGACCAGGGACTCCAGAGCGTGGCCTCACCTGTGTGCTGTGTCCTTTCTTCTAGGAGACAGCCTCGTGTGGAGGCCATCCGCCAGCAGCCTCCCAGGACCCCGAGGACATCTTCACCGTGGAGGAAACCCTGTCGCTGGCGAGTGCACCAGCAAAGATGGGAGGTCCAGCCCCAGCCCCCAACCCTTACGAAAACATCCCTTCTGGGGGTCCTCTGCTCAACCACTAAGAGGACTCTGATTCGACTTGCCCGCCTCCTGCCACCCGATCCCACTGCCTCAGCCTCTGCTACACCGTCCCCCGCTTCCCCGCCCACTGGCCACCGCTGCACACACCTTTCCCAGTTGCAGGAGGGACCAGCCGCCAGCCCGTCGCCCAGATGTGCCCTGTAGGTGGGTGAGGATATTGGCAGAGTCCGGCTCACACTCTGGTCCAGGCTGTCCCTGTGAAGATGGGCACCAAACTTGCCCGTAACAGCACAGACTTGGAGACGAAGAAATAACGGGGTGTCCAGTCTCCATGGGTTCAGGAAGATCCCCTGGAGGAGGGCACGGCAACCCACTCCAGGATTCTTGCCTGGAGAATCCCATGGATGGATGGACTATAAAGAAAGCTGAGCACCGAAGAATTGATGCTTTTGAACCATGGTGCTGGAGAAGACTCTTGAGAGTCCCTTGGACTGCAAGGAGATCCAACCAGTCCATCGTAAAGAAGATCAGTCCTGGGTGTTCATTGGAAGGACCGATGTTGAAGGTGAAACTCTAATACTTTGGTTACCTAATGCAAAGAGTTGACTCATTGGAAAAGACCCTGATGCTGGGAAAGATTGAGGGCAGGAGGAAAAGGGGACGACAGAGGATGAGATGGCTGGATGGCATCACGGACTCGATGGACGTGAGTTTGAGTAAATTCCGGGGGTTGGGGATGGACAGGGAGGCCTGGTGTGCTGCGCTCCATGGGGTCACAAAGAGTCGGACACGACTGAGCCAACTGAACTGAAGGGTGCCAGCGAAGCAGATAACCTCGGAAAGGATGGAGGCTTTAGGAGAAAGTGAGCAAGTTTCTCCCAGTGAATCACCGGCCTCTGTCCGTTTTGGGGGAGCAGGGAGCACACGCAGAATGAGCACAGAAGACGCCCAGTGGAGCGCGAGTCTCTTCCGCGGCGTCTCTGGACAACCACACGTGAAGCATCTCGCTGGGTTCCAGCCACGTCCAGGAGGGACCCGTCTCCCGGGCACAGCTCTCTCACGCTCGGGCTGCCGGCTAGCGATGCTAGAAGCAGAGACACCCAGCTCCGACGGCGGGAGCTCCTGGCTTCGGTTTCCCGTGAACACCATGCGCCGGTCCCAAGTCCACGCTACAGAGAAACAGGTGTTTCTCAAGAGACGGCGGCCCCTGGTAAGATTTCATTGCGAAACTTCCGCGTTTGGCGCGCTGCGCAGGAAGAGCGTCTTGGGAAATGCTTGCGGTGTTTCGAGAAAATAGAGAAAGATGAGGTCGTGGAATCAGAGAAGGTGCCCGCTATCGCTGTGGCCACAGAGCCTGCGGCCCCGAGATACGCCGTGCGGTCACTCCAGCGCGTCTCTGGGATGCGGTGCTGCCTGTGATCAGCGGGCGGGAGTGACCGGAGGTGCCCCAGCTCCGGCCCGGACTCGGAAAGACCGGCTTCTCTTCCGGCATCAGCTCCGGCTGAAGATGGGCTTGCACCCTGGAACACGCTGATTGACAGGGATGAGTTTATGAGTAAGTTAAACGTCAGAACCCAGGGACTTTCTTGGCTGTCCGATGGTGAAGACTTCGCCTTCCAGTGTGGGGGGGTGTGGGTTTGATTTCTGGTGGGGAACCTAAGATCCCGCATGCTTCGACGCCAATAAACCAGAACATAAAACAGAGCGATATTGTAACAAACTGAATACAGGCTTTAAAAATTGTTATTGTTGAGTCTCTCAGTTGTATCCAATTCTTTGCGACCCTATGGACTGCAGCACGCCAGACTTCCCTGTTCCTCACTCTCTCCTGGAGCTTGCTCAAACTCACATTTATTGTCAGTGATGCCATCCAACCATCTCATCCTCTGTCGTCCCCTTCTCCTCCTGCCTTCAATCTTTCCCAGCATCAGGGTCTTTTCCAAAGAGTCAGTTCTTTGCATCAGGTGGCCAAAGGATTGGAGCTTCAGCTTCAACATCAGTCCTTCCAGTGCAGCAGCAATGGGGTTTGCTGTAATGGGATTCATTGGCTTGGCTTTTTTTTCTGTGAAACTGATCCATATCCCTATGAATACCATCATTGTTGGTGGCCGAGTACCTTTTTAGAAAAGTTATCTTAAAAAAAAGAAAAGAAAAGAAGAGGTATCTTTGATCTTGCAGACTGGTGAACAAGTGAGGATTTGAGAAGCTCGGGGAGCAAAAACTGGTTGATGTGTTTTCTGTTTGTCTTTATTTTATTTGGTCTTCCAAGATGTTTTCTATTTGTAAATGAAAATAATTTCACAGTAGGGTTGGGGGAAAAATGCAGCAAAAATCTACCTCCTCAGACAGGGAGCTGGGGAATCATAAGTGCCTCGTGCCCAGAAGCCAGGCTTGGAGCCACTCTGGGGGTGGGGGTGGGGGGATAGGTATGCAAGTTCCCGGAGGTCACAGAGGGCAAACCTGGGGGATCTTAGAGCAAGGAGCCCCCCCCCCCCGCCACCCCCCCATCAACACACACGAGGAAGATGGCTTGGCCACTGTGGCGGGAAGTGTTATTTGCTGGATAATCAGGGAAGCCCCTTGTCTCGGGGGAACCCCCCGGGCGAAGGTTGGGGAGATACAAAATGAGAGTATCTCCTGCCATCTCAGTAAACAAGAAACGTCTCAGCCAGCAGCAAGTTCTGGGCTCCAGATGTGAAGGCGGGCTCCTGAAACTTTGTTCCGCCGCTCCCAGTAGTGATGGCCCTGGGGGCTGTGGGGCAGGGAATGCAAGAATCAGACATCTGTCACTCCTGAAGGCGAACAAGGGAACAGCCTTGGCCCCAGAGAGCTGAGATGCATGTGAAAGGAATGACCTCCGTGAGCCCAGAGGCCCGCACCTTCCCGAACGCAGAACCATCAGTTCGTCAAAGACATCTCATCTTGCATGTCTATGCTGCCTGCCCCCCAAACTTGGGTATCGCTTGGCTCCCCTCCCGCCTCCTCGGAGCAGTGTTCTCAGAGCTAAGTTTTCTAAGAGCGAAGTCTCAGAGCTAAGACTAAGATGCTGTCTCCCGGAGCTCCGAGTCCTAAACATGCCCGAATAGAAAGTACTGGCTACTTGCAGGTCGAGGCTGTATTATTATTTTTTTTTCAGTTGACAGAGAGCAGGCTGGCCTGACTCCCAAGGGCAAGGCCAGGGAGTGTCCTCTGGTCTGCGTTCTGGGCACGTCGTCCCCACCTGAGGCTGAGTGGGAGGGGGTTTTAGGGGCTGTGCTTCTGGGAATACAGAGGGAGACCCCTCCCCACCTCCCGTCTTGGAAACTGACCCACCGGTCCGGCATCTGCATGGACGCTCAGAACCGCCCGTCTGGCTGGGATCCCAGAGAGACAGCGAGCTGTCGTCCAGCCCCCGATGGACTTGTGGCCTTGGGATGATGTCCGTCAGCCGTGGGGTCACGGGCTTCCCAGGATCCGCCCATTAGAGGAAACACTGGAGCGAAACCTCGGGCCCTGACCGGGGCACCCTGGTGACCGTGCGCCTGCGTTATTTTTGTACGACGAGAGGTCCTGAGAAGGGACACGGAACTGACGGGCCACCACGCACTGGAAGAGTTCAAGAAAGGTCTCCTTCAGCCTTTCGGTGTCTCGCGGGCACCCTTCTGGGCTGCACGATGGGAAGGACCCCGATTCAGAGCGATTGGCCGGAGGTAACCTGCAAACGCGCGCTCTCGGCGGCTGCCCTCCCCGACGCGACGGACGCGAGTCTGAGAAAGCGCCGGGAGTCAGTGATGGACAGGGAGGCCCGGCGTGTGCGCGGTCCCCGGGGCCGCAGAGAGTCGGACAGGCCCGCGCGGCCGAACCACAAAGCTCGTCTGCATGAAAGCCGGGAGCGTGAGCCACGGCGCAGAGCAGTCGTCCTGGGTTCCCTTACCCCCGTGTTCCCCGCCCGGGGGACCCCCACCCTGGACCTGTGAAACCTCTTGCTTTCTCAGCACGCGTGTCTCCTCGGACGGTTCGTTCCTGAGCGTCGGAGGAGAGCCCGCTCTCGGCCCCGGGCAAGGCGTCCCCCCGCTCCCCACACCTGCTTCCTGTACCGTGGCTGCTCCGCCCTGCTGGCTGCACCCTCGGGAGGCAGGGGGTGAGGGGAGGCAGGGGCACAGCTGCCCAGCGCCGGGGCTTGAGAAGCCGCGATTCTGGCCTCCCTCCCGGCCCAGCTGCTCGGAGCCCCGGGCTCGCCCAGTCCCACTCGCGGTTCCCCGTTTCTGTTCCCTGCGGACCCCGCCCCACCTCGAGGGCCGGATCCCGGCCGCACGGTGAACACGCGCGTCCTTCTCTGGCGCTCCTGGTTCTGTGCCGGCTGTTTTGAAGGTGAGGATGGAGCCAGGGTCCCCGGAGTTGGGGACCAACGGGTCTGCGATGCCGGGGAGGCTCAGGCTCAGCGCACACGTGCCCACAGGCCTCTGCGCCGCAGACCCAGATGCTGAACCTCAGCACCCCCCACTCTGTGGGGACCTGGCGGGGCTGTGAGCAGATCTGGGTGTACAGTTCCTGAAACAGGCCTGGCACTGGCAGCTCCCAGCTCAGCACGTCCAGGCTTCGCTGGTGGCTCAGACGGTAAAGAATCCGCCTGCCATGCGGGAGACCCGGGGTCGATCCCTGGGTGGGGAAGATCCCCTGGAGGAGGGCATGGCAACCCACTCCAGTGTTCTTGCCTGGAGAATCCCCATGGACAGAGGAGCCTGGTGGGCTACAGTCCACCGGAAAACAAAGAGTCGGACACGACTGAGTGACTGAATGAGAATGCCAACACGGGGACTGTGCCCCCATCACATTGTCCAAATAAAACATGTCTTATTTAAAAAAAGAAGAAGAAAAGAAAAAGGGAAAGAAAGAAAACAAATGAAAAAAAATAAAGAAAAGACAGAATATAAAGATGGAAGGACAGAAAGGAAGAAAAAAGAAAGGGGAAAAAGAAAAAAGAAAGAAAGGGTGGAAAATAAAGAGAAATAGAAAAGAAAGATGGAAAGCCAGAAAGGAAGAAAGAAACGAATGTGGGAAAAAGAAAGGGGAAAAAACAGATTAAAAGAAATAAGACAGAAAAGAAAGATGGAAATGAAGAAAGGAAAGGGAAAAGGAACAAAGAAACAAAGGGAAAAAACAAATATAAATAAGACAGAAAAGAAAGAGAAATAAGACAGAAAAGAAAGAGAAATAAGACAGAAAAGAAAGTTGGAAAGACAGGAAATGAGAGAGAGAAATAAAGGAAGAAAGAAAAGAAAGGGGGAAAGAAAAAAGAGAGGGAAAAAAGAAATAAAGATAGATAAGACAGAAGAGAAAGAACAGAATGCCAGAAAGGAAGAAAGAAACGAATGTGGAAAAAAGAAAGAGAAATAAGAAAAGAAAAGATGGAAAGACAGAAAAGAAGCAAGAAAGAAAAGCAAAATAAAAAGAAAGCAAAGAGAAGGAAAGGAAAGAGGAAAAAAGGGGAGGGAAAAGAGGGTGAAGGTCGAAGCCGGGCAGTCCCCGCGAGGCCCTTCCCTTGGCCCCCTCGGTGGAGCTGACGCTGGAACTCGGGAATGTCCGTGTCTGCACGTCCAGCGCTCACCCCTGCTCCATGGCGGCCGCACCTCCTTGTCAGAGCCCGGGACAGTGGGAGGGCCAGCTGGCGTGTGTCATAACCGCGGGGCCAGCACAGAGGTCAGCGTGGCCTCCTTATCTCCGTGGGCCCCTGCTGCCCCCGCTTCTGCAGAAACCACCGGGTTCCTCCCCCCGCCCCAGCTCCGTGTCGGGGCGCAGAGCAGACACGCTGCCCGGAAAGGGGTCCACTCGGGGCTCAGCGCCGTGCGGGCCATGTCTGCTGTGGACTGACTGCGATCCCCTCACTTGGGTCATCTGTCCCCCTCCTCCGTCTCCCTGGAACCCCCCTCGCAGCTCCCCTTCATCCTACTTCCATCCTAGACCAAGTGGGGCCTGAGACAAGAGGTGTGCACCCCAGGTGGTCATTGTCCATTAGGCATTCTGGAATCGCCCCGGGCTTAGCAAGACGGTCATCATCCCCGAGGGGGACTAAGGGACCAAGGATCCGACCTTTTCCCTTGGGATGGGGGACAGTGGCTTTTGGGTACTCTGGAACCAAGACTCCTGCTCTGTGGCAGGTGGGTGGCTGTCACAGAGGACTCCACGCTGGACGGCTGCAATACACATGTGCAATCCACATGTCTGAGGTCCTCGGGTCCCAGGACAGTTCAAGGGGTCCCAGGACTGAGATCCCTCCAAAAAGTCTCCTGGGGAGGGTCCTCCCTGCCTCTTCCAGCTCCTGGGGGCTCCAAGCATCTGTCCCTGGGCGGGGGGCCGCCCCGCTCCCATCTCTGCCTCTATCTACAAGCGGCCGTGTCCTATCTACAGGCCCATGTACGAGCAGCCGTCTGCTCAGGACGGCGGCCCCATGGGACATGGGGACTGCCCTGTCTGAGCTGGACTCTGTGTTACCCTCATCCTTAGCCCTGCGAGAAAGCCCCGCTTCCACAAGAGGTCAGGCTCTGAGATTCCAGGTGGACGTGCAAGACCTAGGTGGGAGGAAAGGAGACAAGGAGGCAGACGGGAGGACCCGGCCCACGACATCAGACCCCGTCTGATGGGGTGGAGGCCCGTCAGACTCTGCTCTGCACCCCGGGTAAGACCCCCACACACAGCCCCACCCAAGAGGTGGGGAAGGCAGACGGCTGCCCCTGGAGACGCAGTCCTGAGCAGCACCTCCTGGGGGACTCCGGGATTTGGCACGCATCTCCTGGCCGCTGAGATGTGTCGTCCGGGGTCCATCATGAGGAGGGACAAGCGAGTGGGGCTGGAACCCAGAAGCTGTGACAGACACACAGGCAAGTGACCTGTGTTGAGCGGGGGCATGGAGGAGGCCCCGGGCACGGGGAAGTCAGAGACGGCGCCTGGGAGCATCTTGGTGGGTGTTCTCGGCTGAAAGGTAGACGTGGGGGACCGAGACTCAGGCATTCAGCGCGTAGGGGTACCCGGGGGCACCTCCTTGTCCCCGCGGGCACGAGCAGTCACTCCCACAGGGACCTTGACAAAGGGGGGTGGCATCCAGGCGACCAGGGCCCCCCAGACATTCGTTCTGGCCGGCTCCAGGAAATTGCCCAAGACTGAGGTGGAGCGGTGGGCAGCCACTGGGGTCCTGACAAAGCAGAAGCTGCAAACGAGAAGTGAGAACAGGAAAAGAAATACTTTGAAAGAGAAAGTGTTTCTTCCAGGAAAAACCCAGGGCTGTTGCCAGGGTCCTGACCCCCAGATTCTAATTCTGACTCGAGGGCAGGGGAGGAGGGGCCAGATGCCAGACTCGGTCACACCCTCATGGGGTTGATGATTCTTATTTTTTTTTCCTGATGAGGTGGAGCCGCCCCCTGCCCCACCCGGAGATTATAAAAAACACTGAATGGGGGAGAAAATACACACCCACACCCATAGAAGTTTTGTTTCTCCTTCAGGAAGCAGACCGCAGCACACGGCCGGGAAATCAAGCCCAGGGTCCACCCCCATGCCAGCAGGACAGGCACAAAGGAGCTGCTGCCTGTCTCCCACTGACGTCAGACTCTGCTCTGCATCCCAGGTAAGACCCCCACACGCACTCCTCACCCAGGAGGTGGGGAAGGCAGACAGCTGCCCCTGGAGACTCAGTCCTGAGCAGCACCTCCTGGGGGACACCGGGATTCGGAACGCATCTTGTGGCCGCTGAGATATGTCGTCTGAGGTCCATGGCAGGCTGGATCCAAAGGCTTTATGCCCGAGAAACAATGATAGAGGGTCTATCTAACCAACCCAAGTGATGCAGGTTCGATCCCTGGGTCAGGGAAGATCCCCTGGAGGGGCGCATGGCAACCCACTCCAGTATCCTTGCCTGGAGAATCCCATGGACGGAGGAGACCGGTGGGCTACAGTTCACGGGGTCGCAAGGAGTCAGACACGACTGAGTGACTAACACATACACATTTCAGAGAGCCGTTTCATATGTACGGAGTCACAAGTGGCTTCAGTGGGAAAGAACCCACCTGCCAAGGCAGGAGATGTGGGTACCATCCCCTGCTGGAGGAACTGGCAACCCACTCCAGTATCCTGGCCTGGAAAATCCCATGGACGGAGGAGCCTGGTGGGGCTACAGTCCAGGGGGTCGCAGAGAGTCGGACATGACTGAGCGCAGGACAGGACGCTGGTTTCAGCCTTGTACGAGCCTGGATGTGTGGTGTATTTTCACCGGTTCTGTGTTTCGTGCTGGGTCTTACGGTTGAACGAATGAGCTGGTCGGAGTGGCCTTCCCAGGACGAGAGGTGCCCGGTAATCACAGTGCCCACCAACGCTTTCTGGCTCAAATTCCTGCCACCTCCAACCCAAGCAAGGTGGGCTGCTAATGTCGAGAGCTCCACCGTCTCCCTCTTCCAATTCTGTGGACCCCAGCCCCCAGCCTCTGGGGGCCCAGGTCTGTCCAGACAGGCCCCGTCCCTTCGTCCTTTGGGGTCACCAGCATACGATGACCACGTTCATGCCGTTTGGGTCTTTAAAGATGTGAGCGCCTCCAAGTGAGGGTGGAAGCCTGTGGGTGGATACGGATGTCACGGGACTGGAGCCCGGTATATGCTGCAGCAGGGTGGGGAGGGGGGAGCAGGGAGCTTGGCTTACCTGAGCAGAAGCCAGGAGCCCACCGCCGTCCTTCCAGGGACATCCCCGAGGGCTGTCTGCATGGATGAAGACGAGCCCCACCCCCTCCTCGTCGGATCGTGATGAGTGAGAGTTGCCCAGTCGTGTCCGACTCTTTGTGGGCCATACAGCCCATGGGATTCTCCAGGCTGGAATACTGGAGTGGGTTGCCGTTCCCTTCTCCAGGGCATCTTCCTGACCCAGGGATGGAACCCAGGTCTCCCGCATTGCAGGCGAATTCTTTACCAGCTGAGCCATCAGGCAAGCCCAAGAATACTGGACTGGATAGCCGTTCCCTTCTCCAGCAGATCTTCCTGACCCAGGGATCAAAACCCAGGTCTCCCGCGTTGCAGGCGGATTCTTTACCAGCTGAGCCACCAGGGAAGCCCCCTCATCTGATACTTGTTCAGTGTTCAGAATTTTTTTTTCTCCCCATGAGCTTGCTACCTGAACCACTCGTCGTTCAGTCGTGTCCCACTCTTTGCGGTCCCATGGACGGTAGCCCCCCAGGCTCCTCTGTCCATGGGGATTCTCCCAGGCAAGAAGACTGGAGTGGGTTGCCGTTTTGTCCTCCAGGGGAATCTTCCCTACCCAGGGATTGAACCTGCCTCTCCTACACGGGCAGGCGGACTCTGTCACTGAGCCACCCGGGAAGCCAGAACTCTCGTGGGCAGGGCATGGATTGTGACGCTGGGCTTGTAGGCAGCCTCCTCTCAAACTTGGTGCCTCATGCGTCACTCTCCACACCCTGATCCTTGTTCTTTAACTGGATTGCCAAGCGTCCGTCCCTGTATACCTCCCTGTGATACCGAGTCTTGGGTCTTCCCTGTTGACCTGTCCTGAGAAGGAGTCTCTCCCGGCTTCACCCCGAGTTCAGGGAGAACCACAAGAGTCAGCCTCTGGGATTGAATGTGTGTGAAAGGTGGCACTTTGCGGGGGGGCACAGATCAGTCCTGGGGAGTCTCGTGGGAGCCTCGGACCAGGCTGGGGGAGCAGGCAAGGTCCTGGATGGCTGGAGTCTGGGCTGGGTGTTGTGATGGAGAAGCTGAGAAGGCCCTGAAGGATGTGGGGGAGAGTCATCACCCCTCCTCATCAGTTCCCAGGCTAGATTCTCAAGGTGAGGTGCCCTGGGAGGGGGGCACATTGGGGGAGCAATCCTGAGGCCCTGGGGAGGGGCGGCCCCCAGGCAGGGGAGCATCCGAGGCTCCATCTGTGTGGCCGCCGCCCACTGGCCTGCAGGGACCGATGGCGGTTGCGTGAATGACATAAGCAGGTGGGGAGGGGTGGGTGGGCTCCACCAGGAAACCCCGCGGCTGGGACCTGGGAGGTGCGGAATGCAGAGCCCCTGGGGAAGGTTCAGGAGAACCAGACTGCTGAGGTGGGGGGTGCTTCCTGGGGACTCCGGGGCAGAATTCTGGTGGGGGTGGTGAGACAGCATGGATTGCGTTACCGTAACTCATTCTGAGCAGGAAACTGAGTCAATGTGATTTCATGCGTTTAACTGCACTTCCTTCCACTGTTTGTGAGTCCAGCATTTCCCGGCACTGCCTGGAAGGTGCTTTCTGGGCTCCTGTATGGGGTGGTGCCAAGGGCGAGTGATAACCCAGGGCGGGAGCGCCGTAGAGACAGGCTGATACACACGCAGGCACGCAGACATACAGGTGCACACATGTGGACATGTATGCAGACATGCACACAGACATGCAAACACATGTGTGCACACAGATGCACAGACACATGAATGAGATGCTCACACAGATACATGTGTGTGCATGCAAGGCCCACAGAGAATGTGTATGCACACATGCACACCTGCATGTACACAGGCACACACAGTGTGCACACAGACGCAGACAGATACACACAGATACACACACGCCATGCATGCACATAAACACAGGTGATGTGTGCTCACATGTGTGCATATACAGAGACATGCAGTTTGCACAGATGTACACACAAGACACATACACAGATGCACACAGGCACCAGACACATAAACACAAGTAGTGTGTGTACACATGCGTACACAGGCACACACGTACAGTGCACACAGATGCACATATAAGACATGCACACACGTGCACTCATGCACACGCACACATGCACACAGATATGCACAGACACACACGGGCACATGTATGCACGCTCAGTGCACAAACACGTGAATGCATGCATGCACACATGCACACAGGCATGCACATACACACGTGCGTATAGACAGACACACACATGTGACATATATGTATACACACTCTGCACAGACACATGAACACATGCGCACACACAGACATGCGGAGCACACAGGTGCATGTATGCGACACATGTACACATGTGCACTCACACATATACACACTTGCACACAGAAATATACACAGATACACACGTGCACATATATGCACACTCAGTGCACAGACATAAACACATACATGCATACACGTGTGCACACAGACATATTCACAGAGATACACCCATGCACATATATGCATGCAGAGCCACGTAAACACAAGTAATGGGTACACACATCCATACACATGCACAGACATATACACAGATATCCATCCATGCCACACACACACATAGACACAGGTAATGTGTGGTCACATGTCTGGATATACATATAAAGAGACGTGTAGTTTTCACAGATGCATATACAAGACACATACACACATGTGCACACACAGACATATACACACATGTACACAGACATACACACGCACATATAGGCACAGTGAGCACATAAACACATGGATGCACATGCACACGTAGGCATGCGCTATACACAGATACACACAGGTACACACGTACACGCACATGCATACACACACATGTGCACACATGCACACACATGGGAGGCTCCCCTCCCGAAGCGGCTCCTTGCCCTTCCACCAGGACACCCCCGGGGGGTTCAGTCCCCTCCTGCCCCCTCCCCCAGCCGTCCCCGCAGCCACCCCACTGGTCACTGTATCTTCTCCTGCAGCTGACAACCGCCGTCCTGTGGGAACTGCCTCGCCCATGGCCCTCCCCTGGCTGGCCGTGCTCCTGACACTCATCTGCTGCTCGATGACCACGGACCACGGTAGGAAAAGCCGGAGGGAAAACGGCCCCGTGCGGTGTGCCGGGGTCCCTGGGGCTGTGCTGCTTTTCAGTTAAACGGCCGTCGCTGGGGTCACGGCCGCGCCGCTGGGCCGCCGTACGAGATAATCAGCCGCTTCCCGTTGTAGCCCTCTTCTCAGCCGCCTTGGCGGGTACATCTTGCAAGACTCGGACCTCAGAGCCAAGATGTTCATACTGATACGGTCACGAGGCTACGGCCAGAGCTGCTGGTGTAGCTGGGGCGCCGGGATCCGTCTCTTATCTTTGATTTCCTGTCATCCTCTTCCTGGGTCGGGAGATGTCCCTGGGAAAATGAGGGTGACGGGCTGAACCCTGTCCTCAGCAAGTCCATGGGCTCAAGTCTTAACCAACAGAACCCCAGAACGGGAGTTGTTTGGAAATAGAGTCTTGACACGCGCTGTTTTTTAAATATAATATTATGTATACATATTGGCTGTTTGGGGTCTTCGTTTCAGCATGCAGGCTTTTCTCTAATTTCGGTGAGCGGGGGGCCTTCTCTCTAGTTGCCGTGTGCAGGCTTCTCATTGCCGTGGCTTCTCTTCTTGTGGATCACGGGCTCTAGGGCGTGGGTTAAAGGACAGAGTTTGGGACTTCCCTGGCCAGCCAGTGGTTAAGGCTTTGCCTTCTGATGCAGAGGACGCGGGTTCCATCCCTGGTCGGGGAGGTAAGATTTTTGGCCTTTGTGGCCAAAAATCCAAAAAGTAAAATGTCACAATATTGTAACAAATTCAATAAAGACTTAAAAACTGGTCCACATGAAAAAAGAAAATGATTAAAAAAAATGATGCTTTGGGGGTAACTCCATCCTGTTCTTCTGAAGTTCCTCCTGGAGATTTAAGGGAGGTAGGGGGCAGACCAGGGTCAGTTCCCAGGATCCACTGATGGTGGATAGTGAGAATTTACGAAACCATCGTAAGACTCCTCGGGGGTAACAGTTGATCAAGACGTGAGAATGGGTGACGGAGATTGTCACGCTGCGTGCCCATCTCTGACAGTCTGGCTGATTTTGGGTGGCGGTTGTGGCTGAAGAGAACATTCAGAGTGGGGATTAGGGGGGCTAGCCAGATGCTGCAGGAGAGGTTCCCCTGGGGGATGCCCCCACCCTCAGCTTCCCCAGGTACAGAAATCGTACGTTGCTTCGGCACCCCACAGTAAGCACACCCGGCTCCAGCTGCAAACCCGGGGATGCTAGTGGAATTCAAGGACACATGGAGCCCACCAGGCAGGCGTGTGCCCTGGTGAGGGTCTGCACTGGAAGCCCCGCCCATGCGGACTTCTCTGGCTGACCAGCGGACCCCACACAGGGGCCAAGGGGGCGATGTACTCCTCGGGTTCCTGTCCGACTCCCCCTGCATGCAGATGGGGACCAGGCTTTGGGTGACAGAAGGGCGCGGAGCCGGGCCAGTTGCTCACCACAGACGCTCTGTGATTGCGTCAGACAGGGTGACCTGCCTGCGGTGACAGCCACAATGTTGCGTAACTGAGAGAGGTTTGTTCCTTCCGCAAAGGGTGGTGGAACGGAGGTGTGCGTGTGGCTGTGCATATGTGTGTGTGTGTGTCTCTGTGTGTTTGCACATATATGTGTGTATGTGTGTATACGTGTGTCTGTATCTGAGTATATGTGTGTGTATACATATACACCCACCCCACGCGTGCATGTGTATGCCGTGTGTATACATGTGTGTATGTGTACATGCCTGTGTATATGGATGTGTGTATATGCGTGTACACGCATGTTCACCTACCCCCATACACGCATGTGTGTATTGTGTGCATACATGTGTGGACATGGATGCACGTGTGTGTGTGTACATATACAGTCACCCCCATACATGCATGTGTGTGTTGTGTGTGTGTGTGTCTCTATGGGTCTTGTGTGTATGGCTGTGTGTGCATGTGTTAAGGTGTTCGTGTGTGTGTGTGTGCCTGCATGCATGTATGTGTATAGGTGTATCCGTGTGCATCTGTGTATTGTATGTGTGTGTGCATATGTGCATATGTGTCCATGTGCCTTTGTGTGTACATGTGTATGTGTGTGTATATATGTGTATATGTGTGTTGGGGGCGTATGTCTCCCTGGGGCCTACTGGCTTACGCAGCTTTGCATTGAGTTAATAAAATACCATAGTCTCGGGGATTAAGTGACAGATTTATTTATCATAGCCCTGGAGACCAGACATCTGAGGTCAAGGTGTCCCAGGGCTGAGCTCCCTGCAGAGTCTCCAGGGGAGGGTCCTTCCCGCCTCTTCCAGCTTCTGGGGGCTCCAGGCGTCCATCCCTGGGCTGATGGCCACCTCCCTCCCGTCTCTGCCTCCATGTGGCTTCTCCTCTGTGTCCGTGTCTCTGCTTTTCTGTCTCTTACAAGGACCCTGTCCTTGGGTTTAGGGCCACCCCCATCCAGGAGGACCTTAATTCAGACCCTTCACTCCATCACGTCTGCAAAGAACCTTGTTTCCAGAGAAGGTCCAATTCTCTGGTCCTCTGATGGTTTGTCGGGGAGGCTGGAGAGAGACCAGCGTTCATTCCACGCCAGCTGGCTCCATCATCTCCTCGGAGCAGTGTGTAGAGGCCTCCCAGGGCGGTTTTCAGGGGCCGCAACTGCAAGGACCGCAGGTTGCTTCCGTCCGTCTCTCCGTGTCGATATCAGTCCCATGACCACAGCTGGTGACCAGAGGGGCTGGGAGATGCGGGAGCTGTAGAAGGGGAGGGGGCTTCCTTCACATCTCAGGATGCTGCCCCGCCCCCCACGTCCTGCCTCTTGTCTGCCCCCACTGTCCTGGGGCCCAGGCTGCTGCCCACTCTGGGATCACATCAGGCCCTTTGTAAGGAGGGGTCACTGACCACAGGCAGGAAGTGACCTCCTCTCTAGGAGACACAGTGAAGGAAGCGGGCTGCAAGCTGCAACATTGTAACATGACCCACCCTTCAAGCCCTCCTAAAAATACAACCTTGGTGGAACTGCATCGGAGGGGCTTGTGGGTATAGGAGACAGTGGAAGAGAAGGAAGCACCAAGGCATATGGAGAAGTGGTTAGTCTTTCACCACTGAGTCTTAATTAGCGCATGGATTTTTCATAGCTTTATCAGGGGAAGGACGTGTTCTTCTATTTCTAGTTTGCTGAGAGCTGTTAATCTCCAGGGGTGTTAAAACGCTGTCAAAATATTCAGAAAGGAAAAACAAATGCTGTGACTTCCCTGAGGGTCCACTGGTTAAGACTCCGTGTTTTCAGTGTAGGAGACATGGGTTTGATCCCTGCTCTGGGTCCGAACATCCCGCATGCCATGTGGTATGCCCAGAAGAGAAAAAAGTAAATGAAACAAGGGGCAAAATATTTCCTGCTTCTGTTGAGGAGATCATCAGTTTTCTGTTTAAAAAGGGTGAATCAAAAAAAATTAAAAATAAAAGGGTGAATCATAGTGATGGTTAAAATAACCTTGCCTTCTTAGAGTAAGTGTCTGGGGTCAAGAGGTATTACCAGCTTTATATGTTGCCCTGTTTTATGTACTCGCATTGTGTAAAGGAATTTTGTATCTATGTGATATTGGTCTCTAGTTTAAGTTCAGTTCAGTTGCTCAGTCGTGTCTGACTCTTTGCAACCCCATGGACTGCAGCACACCAGGCTTCCCTGTCCATCACCAACTCCCGGAGCTTGCTCAATCTCATGATCATTAAGTTGGTGATGCCATCCAACCATCTCCTCCTCTGTCGTCCCCTTCTCCTCCCACCTTCAGTCTTTCCCAGAATCAGGGTCTTTTCCAGTGACTCAGCTCTTCGCATCAAGTGGCCAAAGGATTGGAGCCTGAGCTTCAGCTTCAGTCCTTCCAATGAATATTTGGGACTGATCTCCTTTAGGATGGACTGGTTGGATCTCCTTGCAGTCCAAGGGACTCTCAAGAGTCTTCTCCAACACCACAGTTCAAAAGCATCAATTCTTCAGCGCTCAGCTTTCTTCATAGCCCAACTCTCACATCCATACATGACTACTGGAAAAACCATAGCTTTGACTAGAGGGTCTCTAGTTTACTTATATTATTATTATTTATTTTGGGCTTCCTTGGTGGCTCAGACAGTAAAGAATCTGCCTGCAATACAGAAGACCTGGGTTCAATCCCTGGGTCAGTAAGATTTCCTGGAAAAGGGAACGGCAACCCGCTCCAGTATCCTTGCCTGGAGTATCCCATGGACAGAGAGAGGAGCCTGGCGGGCTACAGTCTATGGGGTCACAAAGATTCGGACACGACTGAGTGACTGAACCGAACTGACTGCCCTGAACGGCTGTTTTAACAGACTTCTCTATTACTTTCATCGTCTGCCATTTATGGCGCGACTTTTTTCTTTAACATTTATTTGGGTCTTGGTTGTGGCACTCGGGTTTCTCTATAGTTGTGCTGTGCGGGCTCCGTTGCCCCGAAGCATGTGAGATCTTAGTTCCGCGACCAGGGATAGAACTCACGTCCGCTGTACTGGAAGGTGGATTCTTAACCACTGGGCCACCAGGGAGGTCCCAACGGGACGGTTTCTAAGCCCTGATACTTCTGTTCAGAGACAACATATTCCCGCTTCTCTTGTGTGTCTAGGAACATTTTATCCAGTGCCATCCCGTAAACCCATCCTGTAAACCCATCCCGTAAACCCATCCCGTAAACCCATCCCGTAAACCCATCCCGTAAACCCATCCTGTAAACCCGTCAAAGCTGGAGATGTAAGAGACGTGGGTCCCATCCCTGGGGAAGGGCCCTGGAGGAGGGTATGGCAGCCCACTCTAGTACTCTGGCCTGGAGAATCCCATGGACAGAGGAGCCTGGCAGGCTGCAGTCCACGGGGTCGCTAAGAGCCGGACACGACTGAAGCAACTTACACGCACGCGTGCGGTGTTGCTTTCAGCTGTAGAGCAAAGTGGATCAGCCATATGAACACAGCTTTCTTCAACATGTGTGGCTGACAAAGGTACATTTCCCAACCACAAGGATGGGAGAGGTGACCTGCTTTCCTGTTGTTTCCCCCCACATCATTGGTGAGAAGCTGGGATCACTAAGATGCTACAAATTCCTGACTTTGAATTTGTACAAATTCGTGGTTGCTCCTGGCAATCACGTCTCCGCCTAGAACTCAGCTTCCCAAAGGCTGACTCCCCACACGCAGTTTATGCCTTGTGTGTCTCTCCCACTCTGTAGCCATCTCTGATCCAGACCCACCGATTAAGAACTTAAGGATAGATCCAGAAAGAAAAAGATTGGTCTGGGACCAGCACGAAAATGTTTCTGAAATTGGGTGTTACGTCAATTCGAAAATTTTAAGAAAGGTAAGCCGTCTTCCCTGTACTTAGCCTCACAGAGACATGGGTTCCACCCTTGGGCCCAAGGGTCATTTATGGGCACCACGGCTCAAGACATCCACAGTGGTACCTACTGGACAGGATTGGTGTGAAAAGGAGCTGAGATATTGCAGCTGGACAGACAAGCCCAGTTGAAAGTGGTGTTGTTGTTCAGTCGCTCAGTCGTGTCTGAGTCTTTGCAACCCCATGGACTGCATCACGCCAGGCTTCCCTGCCCATCACCAACTCCTGGGGCTTGCTCAAACTCATGTCCATCGAGGCAGTGATGCCATCCAACCATCTCATCCTCTGTCGTCCCCTTCTCCTCCTGCCCTCAACCTTTCCCGGCATCGGGGTCTTTGCCAATGAGTCAGTTCTTCACATCAGGTGGCCAAAGTATTGGAGTTTCATCTTCAGCCTCAGTCCTCCCAGTGAAAGTTCGGGGTTGATTTCCTTTAGGATGGATTGGTTGGATGTCCAGGTGACTTGATTTTATTGTGAATAAGTGGCTTCATCTCTCTCAGGCAATACAGAAGCCCTACTGCAGTCTTGGCGACTTGTCATGCGAAGTGAAAAACTATACTGTGAAGGTGATAAAAGGTCAACCGTTCTCTGCTTGGATTCAGTATCCAAAGCAAGGTGAGGGGTAGATGCTCTCTTGGGGTTCCGTTTGCTTTTGATCACCCGTTAGCATTCTGAATACCGAGGTAATGACTTTTAACTTGGATGGATGGGTCTGCAGTGACGTAGCTTTGTGGGAAAAAGGCCATTTCTTGAGAGTCCCTTGCACAGCAAGGAGATCCAACCAGTCCATCCTAAAGGAAATCAGTCCCCAGTGTTCACTGGAAGGACTGATGTTGAAGCTGAAGCTCCAATATTTTGACCACTTGATGCAAAGAACTGACTCATTTGAAACGACCCTGATGCTGGGAACGACTGAAGGCGGGAGGAGTAGGGAACGACAGAGGATGAGATGGTTGGATGGCATCACCGACTTGATGGACATGAGTTTATGATGGACAGGGAGCTGGTGATGGACAGGGAGGCCTGGCGTGCTGCAGTCCATGGGGTCGCAAAGAGTCAGACGCGACTGAGTGACTGAACTGCATTGAACTGAGGTTCAAATTCGTGTCCACTGAGTCCTTGAGGATTGACTGGTTCTCTCTCCTTGCCGTCCAAGTTAATGTCCGCTGACAGCTCAGTGACTCCGTGGTATATACGTGTATTCTTTCTCATATCCTTTTGCATGACGGTTTTTCCCGGAAGAGAGGGTAGGTGGTCTACAGAGCCGGACCCTGTATCGAGGAGCTCACTTTCCCTACCCCTCCCTCTTCTTTGCGAACCCCAAGGCAACCCCCTGGCGGCCGCGGACAACCTGACCTGCCGGGTGCACGACGTGGATCAGCTCAGCTGCAGCTGGGCGGTGGGCGAGGAGGCCCCGGCGAACGTTCAATACCATTTCTATCTGAAGCACCCCTTGTAGGTGTGACCTCGCGCTCCGCCGGGCTCCTACCCCAAGCCCACCCCCGCAAAAACCCAGGGGCGGGCTTCAGGACGGGGCTTTAGGGGGCGGGCCTTCGGGGCGGGGCTTCAGGGGCGAAGCTTCAGAGGCCAGGCTTTGGGGTTGGGGCGTGCTTTCAGGGCGGGTCTTCAGGGGCGAGGGTTTGGGGGCGGGTCTTCAGGGGCGGGCCTTTGGGGAGAAACTTCAGGGGCGAGGGTTTGGGGGCGGGGCTTCAGGGGCTTTGGGTTGGGGCGGGGCTTCAGGGCGGGGCGGGGCTTTGGGACGGGGTTTCAGGGGCGGGGCTTCATGATGGGGCTTTGGGGGCGGGCCTTCGGGGCGGGGCTTTGGGGCGGGGCTTTTAGGGGCGGGGCTTCAGGTTCGCCCCCTGACCCTGCCCCACGCGCCTGCTGCCCGGCCAGGAAGACGTGGCCATGTCCCAAGTACATGCAGAACCAGCAGGGCGTCAACGTCCAGTGCCATTTTGACGGCCTCTCCCTTCAACCTGAACGCCAAAGTCAGTTCCGTTTCCTGGTGAATGGTACCAGCGGTGGCTCCAAAATCCCCTGCCGCCAAATGACCCATAGATTGGAAGAAATTGGTGAGAAAACGTGAAAACCTCCCTCACGTGCCCCCCCACCCCCGAAGTTCCTTGGCTTTGCGATCCTGGCATCTTGTGGCGGAGAGTGGGGCAGGGTACCCCACCCTTGGAACCAAATGCCTCAAGCTGGGGGCTGTGTGTTACTCGCTCAGCCGTGTCCGGCTCTTTGCGACCCCATGGGCTGCAGCACGCCGGCCCTCCCTGTCCATCACCAACTCTCGAAGTTTACCCAAACTCATGTCCATTGAGTCCATGATGCCATCCAACCATCTCATCCTCTGTTGTCCCTTTCTCCTCCCGCCTTCAATCTTTCCCAGCATCAGGGTCTTTTCAAGTGAGTCAGTTCTTTGCATCAGGTGGCCCAAGGATTGGAGTTTCAGCTTCAGCATCAGTCCTACCAATGAATATTCAGGGTTGATTTCCACAGGCTCTAGGGCGCTCGGATTTCAGTCCTTGCCGCTCATGGGCTCACTGGTTCTGGCTCCCTGGCTCCAGAGCACAGTCTCAACAATTGTAGCCCATGGGTGTAGCTGCTCCAGGGCATGTGGGATCTTCCTGGACCAGGGATTGAACTCCTGTCTTCTGCACTGGCAGATGGATTTGTATCCACTGGATGGGTCCACAGGGAAGGAAGTCCTAGGAGGCCTGTTTTAAAAGTATCTCTGGGAAACAATTTTTGTTTGTTTACTTTTCCTGTGCTTTACTCATTGAAGTGTTGTTGTTTTTTTTTTCCCTCCTGTAGAAATATTAGCTGCCCCGAACATCACAAAAAAGTGGTGTAACGAAAACTACTCATTCATGGAATGGGAAGTAAGGAGTCTCTTTACTGAAGACATCAAGTATGAACTTGAGATACAGAAGGTAAGCATGCCGCCTCCCAGGTGGGCATCTCTTGTGGTTTGATGCCCAGGACTCTGGAGTTTTCGGGGTAGTCAAAGCGTCTGAAGAAAAGAGGAACCGTAAGATAAGTGACTGCGGTGAAACCCGAAGTGATTGGTTGTTTGGGACTCCCCCGGCCGTCTGTCGGTTAAGACGTCCCCTTCAGTGCTGGGGGTGTTAGTTCAAAGCCTGGTTGGGGACCTAAGATCCCACGTGCCCTGAGGCCAAAAAAACCCCCAAAAAACAGAACGTAAGAGAGAAGCAATATTGAAACAGATTCAATAAGGGCTTTAAGAATGGTCCACAAAAAAAAAAAAAAAATTGAGACAGCAACAACAAAAAAAGCGTTTGGGTGTTTGAAGGACAACGCTGACCTTGGAAAAGAAGTCAGAACGTGCAGGGAAGTTTTCTGTCGTGTTTGGGGTGGAGGACGCATGCTCAGCTGTCGTTCAGGAGACAAATGATGTGATAGACAAGGCTGAAACAGACACTGGAGAAACCCTCTGAGTGCATGTCACGTGCACGCGTCTGGGCTAACTCCCGGCAGTCATATCCGACACTTTGCGCCCCCACGGACTGCAGCCTGCCAGGCTCCTCTGTCCATGGGATGCTCCAGGCAAGAACACTGGAGTGGGTTTGCTCGTCCTCCTGTAAGGGATCTTTCTGACCCGGGATCGAACCCGAGTGTCTTACATCCCCTGCACTGGCAAGCAGCTTCTTTACCACTAGCACCACCTGGTCATATGTCACAGAGCTTGCAATTTCCGTGTGAGAAATGAAATCCCTCCTCCCCACCAAAGATGGTACCCAGGCGTTCATAGACCCTATGTGTATAATGGTCCCCAAGTTCGACACCACTTGAGGGATGGGATGACTGAAATATGGCCACAGAGTGGAATCCTATCCACCAAGAACCGGAGGGTCCTATTTTACAATAGCCTGGACATGGAAGCCACCTAGATGTCCATTGACAGAGGAATGGATAAAGAAGATGTGGTCCACATGTAGACGATGGACTGTTACTCAGTCACAAAGAGGAATGCATTTGAGTCAGGTCTAATGAGGCGCGCAAACCTAGAACTGCTCATACAGAGCAAAGTAAGTCAGAAAGAGAAAAGCAAATGTACATTAACGCCTGTGTAGGGGAGGAGTTTGTCTCAGATGGTACCGAATCAGCCTGCAATGCAGGAGACCTGGGTTCAGTCCCTGGGTCGGGAAGATCCCCTGGAGGAGGAAATGGCAACCCACTCCAGTATCCTTGCCTGGAGAATCCCACAGACAGAGGAGCCTGGTGGGCTACAGTCCATGGGGTCACAGAGTTGGACATGACCAAATGCACACACACGGCCATAGTGTGTGTATATAAATCCCAAACTCCTAATTTGTCCTTCCCCCAGGTACTTTTTCATCCATTGACACGTTATATGCAGTTACCTCTATTTATTATTTTCGTGGGCTTCCCTGGTGGCTCAGACGGTAAAGAATCCGCCTGCCAGAACAGGAGACCCAGCTTCGATCCCTGGGTCGGGAAGATCCCCTGGCAACGCACTCCAGTCTTGTTGCCTGGAGCGTCTCATACGTATGACATCTGTGATTTCTGTTCAGTGAGTGATTAGTGCCGACTTTTCTGTGACTGTGAAACCGCTCGGACCAATGAGAGCCTTTCTTGGGTCTGGATCAGACTCCCACGCCCTCCTGTTCTCTTACAGGGCGCGGACCTCGCCTACAAAGAGGAGGTGGGTATCCATCCCGTGCGGCCCCCGCAATCTGCCGTCCCAAGCACAGGCTCCTTATTTCCATCAGTGTCCAGACCCTCTGAGACGAAGCTCCCCAGTGCACAGACTGGGCGTTATCACCTACATACCCTCCTTCGCGGCTGCATCCCTCGGGACGTGGTGACAGCATCCTCACGCCCAACTGACCGAATCTAACCCGCAGAGGCGGCTGTTCCCACCGGCAGTCATGAGTACCGGTGCAGAACCCATCTCCCTTGTCTGTCTGTGTGCCTCCCTCCCGTCTCTGCCTCCGTCTCCACGTGGCTTCTTCTCTGTGCCCATGTCTCCCTTCTTGTGTGTCTTGTGAGGACCCTGTTGTGGAGTTTCCAGGAGGGCCTCATCTCAGACCCTTCACCCCATCACCTCTGCAGAGACCCTGTTCCGTAATAAAGGCGTCTTCTGAGACTCTGAGTGTTAGGATCCCCCACACATGAATCTGGAGAGGCCCCGCTGTACCCCTTCCCAAGCCCCCGTTCTGCAGCCCCAGACCTGCAGGGGTCTCTCCCTTTCGTCTGCTTGATTTTCAACTGCAGACAGAGCTCAAGGTTTTGGGGCTGAGGAATCCGGGACCCTACACAGTGAAGATCAAGGCCATGGACTCCCTGTTCTTCGGGAGCAGACCGGAAGGCCAGTGGAGCGCCCCGCAGCACCTCGGTGAGGGGGACACCCCTCGGGACTCTCCAGGGGTGGGTGTGTGTTGGGGGCGGGGGTCTCGGAGGCATGGATCCCTGGTGGGCAGCAGCCTGCCAGACACGCTGACCATCGCTGCCCCTTCATGCACCTGCTCCAGGTAGCGGGGACCATCCACCTGCCGCGACCTGGTGCCCCAGAGAGGGCTCCGGGGACCAAGGCTGAATCGTGGAGGGCGGGAGACAGCAGGTGGTCCCGGGGAAGCACCCTGTCCCCAATCCCACTCAGCCCTGCACCCCAGCCCAGCCCATCATACGGGAGGTGTGGGCTGGTATCCGGGCCGTTGTCTCCCACCCAAAGCCCCCCTGGGGATGGGCTGGTATCGGGGTCTGTGTCTCCCATCCAAAGTCCCCCTGGGGATGGGCTGGTATGGGGTCTTTGTCTCCCACCCGAAGTCCCCCTGGGGACGGGTTTTCCTCCCCAGTTAGAAGGCCTTACCCAGGTGAGAGCTGCTGGGTGTCTGTGAGCTCTGCTCCAAAGCCCCACCTCCTCTATGGCCCCAGGCCGCACAGCATTCCTGATGTGACCCAGCAGGAAACCTGGGGCTCCAGGCTGAGGCCGTGGCCTGAGTGTCCTGGCGGGAGGGGGAGTGGGGCGGCTGTAACAAATGACCACAGATGAGGGCTTAAGCATCAGACACCCACCCTCCCCGAGCCCTGGAGACCCGACGTCTGAGGTCAGGGGGTCCCAGGGCTGAGCTCCGTCCAGAGGCTCCAGGGGAGGCTCTTTCCCGCCTCTTCCAGCTTCCGGGGCCTCCTGGCGTCCATCCCTGGGCTGGTGGCCGCCTCCCTTCCATCCTTGGTAGACTTTGCGCCCAAGTTGTTCCATGGAGATACGCAAGGTGCACTGGAGACGGCCATTGCCAAAACTCTCAGAAGATAAACTTTTTAATGCATTAAAAAAAAAATCCAAAGGGATGTGAAAAATCCGTGATGACCACATATTAAATTCGAAGGCTGACGCAGGGGCGCACCCAGGTCGCTGCAAGCGAAGGAGGTGGTGATGGTTCCCCTGGGAAACAGACGAGCCCACGGGATCCCATGGCGTGTGCTGTGAAAGCGATAGTCACTCAGTCGTATTCGACTCTCTGTGACCCCATGGGCCGTAGCCTGCAGGCTCCTGTGTCCATGGGATTCTCCAGGCCAGAACACTGGAGTGGGTTCCCATTCCTTTCTCCAGGGGAATCTTCCCGGCCCAGGGACCCAACCCGGGTCTCCCGCATGGCAGGCACATTCTGTGCGCCAGGCTCCATCTGGTGGTCAGTGGCGGGGGCAGCGGGTGGGTACTGGTATTCTGGCGACTCGGGAAGGATTCCCGCGTGGCCCGGGCAGTGGGCGCAGGTGGCTCATGTCCGCGGGGTGCATCGCGCTCTTGGGCGCGCCCCTGAGTCCCCCGCCCCGCAGGGAGGCCGCGGCCCGGCCCCGCCCGACGTTTCCGGCCCGCCCCTTCTTCCGTAGACTGCGGCCGCAAGGACGCGTCCTTCCCGATCTGGCTGGTATACCTGCTGGCCCCGCTCGGGGCGCTGCTCCTGGTGGGGCTCGTCTTCCTGTGTCGCAGGTGAGCTCCGCGCGCCCGCCCCCCCGGGTTTGCGCTCCGGAGGTTTTTTTCTGGAGCGGGGCACGGGCAACCCACCCCAGTATCCGCTGTCTGGAGAATCCCCACGGACAGAGGAGCCCCCCTGAGCGGCTGACACTTTGTGGAGCGCGACCCGTAGGCCCGGCGGCGCGCGCTCCCGCCCGGACCCGTGCGCCCTGCGTCTTGGCCGCGGGACGCGCGCCCCCGTGGTCTCCGGCCGCCGCTTCCAGTCTCCCCAGCGGTCTTTTATCAACCGGACCCTGGTTCCCCCCGGCTGTTCTCTGCCTCCTGCAGAAGCCAAGGAGCCCAAAGTCCACAGTGCACCATCCGGGGAGCGCGGGGGTGTCCTGCCTCCCCGGGCCCCCAGTGCGCGTGGGGCGCGCTGTCTGCGGCCAGGCTCTGCGGCTGGTCCCCACACGCCCCCTGCACTGTGCTCCTCACAGCTCGCCGCGACGCTCTGGGCCCCCACCCCGCCGCCACCAGCAACCTCCGCACTGGCCTCAGGGAGGCCTCCCGAGCCCAGCAGACAGGCAGCAGGCGGACGCGGCGGCGTGCTGCCCTTTCACCCCTGACCGTGCCCTCGCGGTGCCTTCCAAACGCCTGCGCCCTCAGCCTCATCCGTGCGCCGCCCTCCGTCCACCCCTGGGGCTCGGTGCGGCTCCTGCCTCGTGAAGCTTCTGGTTTCACACGCGCGCACACACACACACATGGACAGACACACATAGACACACAGACACACACGGACAGGCATACACAAACACACACAGACACACACACACAGACATACCCAGAAACACACAGACACACACACGACCCCATACCTATACACATAGACACACACACATGGACACAGACGGACACACACAGATACACAGAGACGCAGACACAGAAACACACACACACAGAGACACACACGACCGCATACATAGAGACACAGACACACACAGATACACAGAAACAGAGACACACACGGACACACAGAGACACGCACATAGACACACAAGCACACAGAGACAGACCCGGACAGACACACAGGCGCACACACACACACAGACATACCCAGAAACACAGCCACACATGGCCCCATATATAGACACACACACACACACACACACACACACACACACACACACACACCGCCCAGCCAGGGGCTAGGATTGGGAGTGGATAGGCCGCAGCCCCAAAGGAGGGGGTCCACCCGCTCCGGGTAGACGCCACTGGGCGCGGGGAGGTTGCCATGGTGATGGGACACGGCGGCCGCCATGGTGATGGGATGGGGCGGCCGCCATCCTTACAGGATCGCGGGGGAGGTGCCGAGAGGGAGCTGACTGAGCCGCCGCCGCCCTGCTGAGGCTCTGATTTGTCTCCGGATGGTGTGGGGCGGGGGCTTGGGAACGAAGAGCCCCTCCCAACGGAGGGCGGAGTCCGAGTGCCTGCAGGCCTCGCTGGGGCCCTCTAGGGGGCGCCGCGGCACCGCAGTGCCGCGCGGGTTTCACACCCGCCGCGTTGCTCTTCTCCTCCGAGGTGGCCGTTGATGCAGAAGCTCTTCCCGCGTGTCCCTCACGTGAAAGACCCCGTCGGCGACAGCTTTCAGAACGAGAGGATGGTACGCGCTGCGCGGGAGCTGGGGGTCTGGGCCGCGCGCCCCGCCAGGGGGTCGGGGGCGGAGTGGGGCGCAATTCCCGCTGGCCGCGGCGGTGGCCGAGCAACGTGATGGGCAGGGGAGCTCGCCCCAGAGGCGCGGGCCTGGGAGCCCGTTCCCGAGGCGGGGGTGCACTGTCGGGGCCCCTGCGCTACCCGAGGCTTTCCGGGATGCACGTGCAGCCCCGCGCCCCCACCCACTCCCACCCACCCCCAACCCCTGCGCCCTGCAGATGGCGCCGCCCCGCGCCCCGCGCCCCCACTCACCCCCACCCCTGCGCCCTGCAGATGGCCTGGGACCCCGAGCAGCAGAGCCAGGAGGAGTGTCCGGTGGTCCGCGTGCAGGTGTTGGGGGAAACGTGAATCTCATGCAACCGGGGCTTCGTTTTTCCACCGGGAGCAGGGAGCACAGCCGGCCCGGTTGGACGCAGACGTTTGCGGCACAGTTGAGGATGGGAAGGCCTGGCGCACCTGACCGGGGGTTTGCCTTTGTGCTTATTTCTCAAATAAAGGGCTTTTTGACCTGCCACGGGCACCCTGGAGGTGGGGGTCACCCCGCAATGCCGCACAGCCCCCTGGACACCCCAAATGCCCACTGTGTTGACTGGCCTGTAAATGGTTGCATTTCCCATTTTGTGTGTGTTAGTCGTTCATTTCCCCTTTTAAGCCCTTTAAATCACTTAATTGAGGTAGGTACACACACACACGTCCCCACACCACCAGCTACAAGGTTGAATCTGTGGGACAGGGGGCAGGTAGACTTGGGTGCTGGCCTGCCTCCAGAGACAGCGGGTGGTGGCCCCGTAGGAAAACACCCACCCCCTTGAAAGCCCTGGCGCGCTGAGAAGGTAAGGACTCCACCTGCCTAACCCAGGGTGGGGAAGGGTCCCCTGGAGGAGGGCATAGCAACTCGTGTTCTTGCCTGCAGAATCCCATGGACAGAGGAGCCTGGTGGTCCATGGGGTTGCAGACATGACTGAAGGGACTCACACACAGACACTGAAAACCCAGGGGAAAGGACTCAGCCTGCCCCCTACAGGAACTCAGGGCTTCTCGGGAGGGACCTCAAACCTCTTTTGTCTTGTGTACACGCTTCAATTTCTGGCTGCAAAGAATTCACCCCAACAGCAGAGGCGGGCTTGCAAGCCTGAGGGAGGGAAGCCAGCTGGGCGTGCACCTGCGGTTATCCCACTCGAGGTGCTGAAGGCACCTGGTAACGTGTCCCGGGTCTGACCACTGGCCGTCAGTGCAGGTCTGGGCTGACAGGTTCCTGACTCAGTCCGCCCTAGCGGCCGGGTCGGAAGTGAGGACACCTCTGCCTGGCGGGTGCCAGGCTCAACCGCCTTTGGCGAGTGCTGGCTGATCCTTGGTCCCTGTTCCAGGTCAGCCAGTGTGGGCGGGGCGACCTTGGGGACAGCTGGCTCCAACTTCCTGTTCCCGGACTGACCTCACCCTGATCTGCAGATTATCAAAGCCCTGCCTTTTAAGCCAGCCTGGGGGTGGGGAGCTGTGGCTCGGCTGTGACCAGCAGACCACCCCCACCAGACCTCGCCAATGTCACCAGGTGCTGGCAGCTGCAAGTGGAGCCAAGGGACACCAGTGTGCACCCTCCTGAGGGCGCAGGCTGGTGAGGACCCCACAGACATGCTCCGACCCATGACACCCTGAGGAGGCCACATCCCAGACACTGACATGGAGCCAAGGGACACCTCTGTGTGCACCCTCCTGAGGGCGCAGGCTGGTCCCCGACCCCTAAGGACACCCCAAGGAGGCCTCAGATCCCATCCCACGTCCCCCACGACCCTGACATCACAGTATTAGGGCTCGGGTTTCTGGAGAAATGCTTAGCTGCATGAGGCTGGGGGGAGGGGTGTGTGTGTGTGTGTGTTCTATCAGTCCTGTCTGACACCCCGTGGACTGTGGCCCTCCAGGCTCCCTGTCCGTGGGATCCTCCAGGCAGGAATACTGGAGTGGGTGGCCATTTTCATCTCCATGGGCTCTTCCCCACCCAGGGATGGAACCCAGGTCCCTGACATTGCAAGGGTGATAGGTGAGAGCCTAAAAGTTGGTGAAGAATCCACCTGCAATGCAGGAGACCTGGGTTGGGGAGATCCCTTGGAGAAGGAATTGGCAACCCGCGCCAGTCTTCTTGCCTGGAGACTCTCAGGCACAGACGAGCTTCTCAGGCTTCAACCCACGTGGTCATACAGCTCAGCAACTACACCAGCACCAGGGAAGCCACAGGATACCCACCTTAGAGGGGGTTCCCCAGTGAGCCCCGGGCATGGGGGGGCCACACAGCTGCCACCACCCTGGGATCCTGTGTGGTTAAACCCCAGCTGCAGTTGAGAAGGCTGAGTGCCCAAGGATTGATGCTTCTGAACTGTGCTGGAGAAGACTCTTGGGAGTGCCTTGGACTGCAAGGAGACCCAACCAGGCCATCCTATAGGAGATCAGTCCTGGGTGTTCATTGGAAGGACTGATGCTAAAGCTGCAGCTCCAATCCTTTGGCCACTTGATGCGGAGAACTGACTCTTTGGAAAAGACCCTGATGCTGGGGAAGATTGAAGGCAGGAGAAGGGGACGACAGAGATGGTTGGATGGCATCACTGACTTGATGGACCTGACTTTGAGCAAACTCTGGGAGTTGGTGATGGACAGGGAGGCCTGGTCTCCCACCTGGAGACCCCATGGTCTGCTCGCTGACCGCCCCTCAAGGCCTCTCTGCTGAGAAATGAGACCAGCGCCTCTGTGTCCTGATTTTATTGTCCGCAGCGGAAATGCCCGACGGAGAAACATAATCGCGCGTATTCGGCTGTGCAAAAGAGAGGATAGTGCTTAAGTACAAATGGAGACATGATTTTCTTAAATAAATACTTAAACACGGGTCGGTCCTACAAGCACCTGGAGTCTAGGTCTGGTGTGCGGAGCTGCCTCGACTGTGGACCCATGGAGACCCCCCCGATTGCCCTCTCCCCCCACCCCAATCAACGCGTGGACCCAGGGCCGATGGTCCGCCGGCGAGGAGCCCCCGGCGCGGGGTGGCCCGGCCCCGGCGGGGACGCTGGAATTTCTCGAAGTCGGTGGTCCGTCACAGTGAGGGATGGCGCTAGGCGGTCGCGGCGGGCGGACGGGCGCCTAGATGACCTTCTTGAGCTCGTCGTAGAGGACCAGCACGAAGGCGCCGCCCATGCCGCGCAGAACGTTGGACCAGGCGCCCTTGAAGAAGGCCTTGCCGCCCTCGTCCTTGAGGATCTTCCGCCAGCAGTCCACGGTGCCCTTGTACATGATGTCGGCTGTGGGGAGACGGCGGGGTCACGGTGCGCTCGGACACGGCCCCGGGGAGACCCGGCACAGCTGCTGAGCCCCGGGCTGCCATCTGCGCGCCAGGAGGAGCTCTGAGCCGTCTGGACGTGGCTCTGGGCACGCGCTCTCGGGAGGGGATCAAGCCCAGGTCGCCACCCGCCACGAGGCCCAGGGACGCCAGGTCAAAGACCGAGGGAGCTGCGGGCACGGACGGGCGCCCACGGGGGACCCCCATATCAGATCACAGGGTACCGGAAGGGCCCTGTGCCTGCCCCGCCCCATCCGCCCCCATGAGGCCCGGCTGCTTCTCTCTGGGACCAGACGCTGGCCCCCGCCTCTGCAGGAAGACACATGGCCGCCGCCGGGGCCCCAGCACCTCCCTGAGCCCGTCAGCGCTCCCTGAGCGGACCGGCATGTCCTTCGCGCACCACCCCCCACCCCGAGCCGAGCGGAGCCGATACCTCCTTTGCGCCCCGACTGCATCATCATGCGCCGCCGCACGGTGTCGAAGGGGTAGGAGACCACGCCCGCCACGGCCGTGACGGTCTGCGCGATCATCCAGCTCACCACGATGTGCGTGTTCTTGGGGTCGGGGAGCATGCCTGCGGGGGCGGGGGGACACGGGGTGAGGCCCCGGGGCCGCCCACACCTCCACATGCAGTTCCCAGCTCCACGGGGGACACTAGCCGGATCGGACTGGGGTCAGCACACGCCCCGCCAGCCGGTGGGACGGGCCCAGCTGCCAAGGAGGGGACGCTCTGACACCTGCTCCACTGCAGAGGGTACCAGCCGGCCAGGCCTCCGGGGCGGCTCACCTATAGGGACTGAGATCATGGTGGAGCCCCACACCCCAACCAGAGGATGGAACTGCACGATTCAGAACGCTACCGTCTCTAACTGTAGGTATGTACAGGAAATCAAATCAAACATTTTACAGATAAAACCTAGGTCAGAGAGAAACACTCTAACTCACTACAACTGGGGTCCCTTTAAGAACAGGTCAGGGCAGAGACACACACAGGGACGGGCACGTGAGGACTCGGGACAGCAGGCCGTCCACACGCCCAGGAGAGAGGTCTCAGGAGGAACCCGCCCCGCCCACACCTGGGTCAGACTCCAGCCTCCAGGACTGGGAGCAATAAAGCTGGGCTGCTTAAGCTGCTTTCTGCGCCATCTGCCCAGGCCAACCAGGAATTCCTCCTATCAACGGTGATGAATTTACATGTTGTATTCCTAACTCTCAGGAGCTTAGAATGTAGCTGTCTTTGGAGACCCGCCCGAGGCCAGGGTCTTTCAAGAGAGAATGAAGGTGAAATGAGGTCACCGGGCGTGTCCTCAGCCGCCTGGGTTCTGGGGTCAGACAGACACATCCAGAGGGAGGAGCTCAGGACTCACGGAGTCCTCAGGCCCAGGAGAGAGCCCCGCCCACACCTGGGTCTCAGCCTCCAGCTGCCAGGGCTGGGAGCCCACAGCTATCAGCAGCTGAGGTGCCTACGCCCTCCCCCAGGACTAGGCCCCTGCCCCCAGGGAGCAGAAGGCCCCGGCCCTCCCGGGTGCCACCCCCGCCGCAGCCTCCAGCAGGGAGCTCACCCTTGGCGGTGTCGTAGATGCCGAAGTAGGCGGCGCGGTAGATGATGATGCCCTGCACCGACACGTTGAAGCCCTGGTACAGCCCGCGGATGCCGTCGGACTTGGTGATCTTCACCAGACAGTCTCCCAGGCCCCTGAACTCGCGCTCATTGCCCGACTTGCCCACGTCGGCCGCCAGGCGGGTTCGGGCGAAATCCAGCGGGTAGACGAAGCACAGGGAGGTGGCCCCGGCCGCCCCGCCGGAGGCCAGGTTGCCCGCAAAGTACCTCCAGAACTGCGTGCGCTTGTCCACGCCCCCCAGGAAGATCTGCTTGTACTTGTCTTTGAAAGCGAAGTTGAGCGCTTGCGTGGGGAAATAGCGGATGACGTTGGCCAGGTTGCCCCGCCAGAAGGACAGCACGCCCTGCTCCTTGGGGATACGCACGATGCAGTCCACGATGCCCTTGTACTGCTTGTCGGCCGCGATCTGCTTGCTCGCGTGCTGCACCTGGGGGGCGGCGGAGGGAGACACAGGGCTTTACCGGGGGCCTGGGCACACCGCCAAGACTTAGAGGAGATTCTGGTGAAGCTCAGACAGCTCTGAGCCACTGCTCCAAAGAGGTGAGGGAAAGGTCGGTATGGATGAGATTCTGGTCAACAGAAGTTCACACGAGCTAGCACGTATTTTCGCAGAGCGTTTCTTAGTCTCAAGGAGCATTTGTCACCGTGAAGGCTTTTAATGCTTTTTCAAACATGACAGACAGGGAAGCTTGGCGTGCTGCAGCTTGGGGCGGGGGTGAGGGGGAACAGGGCTTCTTCACCCAGGGCCTCAAGCAGGCCTCCATGACCACTTATAAAAAATACACAACCTGAGAGCGGCGAGTTAAGATCTGGGGCAAAACGAGGACTGCACCCCCGGGGGAGAGCACTTCGGATAGCTGAGATTGCTCCAAAGAGCAGAGACTGGATGGGACTCTGGTCAATGGGAAGTTCACAGCGCAAGCACAAATTTTCGCAGAGCCTGTCTCATAGCCTCAAGGAGCATTCGTCACCGTAAAGGTTTTTAGGCTTTTCTAAACATGATGGACAGGGAAGCCTGGCGTGCTACAGTCCATGGGGTCGGCAATGATGCGACACGACTGACCGACTGAACTGAAACATGAGGTGGGCAAGCAAAAAGTGGGCTCACCATCAGCCACTGGAAACATCTGTCTGATGACCTGGCCTGTCACTTTTTCCCAGAACCCGCATGCCTCACTCCTGCTCTCCACCCTGAAGTCCTTTCACGGGGTTTGAAGGTCAGCAGCACCTGATTTAATACTCATAGAGACGGCTCAGACGGTCAAGAATCACCCTGCAATGCAGGAGACCCGGGTTTAATCCCCGAGTCAGGAAGATCCGCTAGAGGAGGGCATGGCAACCCACTGCAGTATCCTTGCCTGGAGAATCCCATGGACAGAGGAGCCTGGAGGGCCTACAGTCCATGGGGTCGCAAAAGTCGGCAGACACGACTGACCTACTACCGCTTCCAAAGGTAGACAGCAGGTGCCCACAAGAGCCAATTTGCACTTGACACCTGCAGAGGTCACCAACGACAGACGTCTCCTTAACAAGACATTTACACGGGGCCTTTAAGCTATCCTAACATCCTTCCTGAGGAATCCTATTTTCTTTAGGGGTTGCAATCACATCGCAACGCTAATTCCACTGGCTCCCCATTTGTAAACAGACCAGCGCAGTTTATTCTGCGTCAGACCCGCGCAAACAAGTGCGAACAGTGGGCAAGAGGGCCAGTACAACTACGAGAACTAAAGATCTTCCCCCGTCCACGGCCCAAGGGCACGGGACCCCACCCACAGCCTCGCAGGGTCCGTCCACGCGGCTCTCCCCCCGCACATGCGCACCCCAACTCTGCAGGCCCCAGGGCGCACGCGCGGAGGCCGCCCCCGCCGGCCGCCCGACGCGCATGCGGCCCCTCGCGCCCCAATGCGGACGTACGGACATCCCCGCCGGCCGCCCCCCGCGCATGCGCTCCCTCGCGGCGGTGCCCACGTGACGCGACCCCCCGGAAGCCAGCCGGGTCGGCCGCGCGCCGACAAAGCGGCGCGGCCTCCCCGCTTCCGGTCCTGGGGTCGCGCGCGCCCCCGAGCTCCCCGGGGCCTGGCGTCGGCGGCTGCGCGCCAGCAG
Organism: Bos grunniens; assembly: GCF_055505025.1. NCBI lineage: Eukaryota > Metazoa > Chordata > Mammalia > Artiodactyla > Bovidae > Bos > Bos grunniens. The sequence goes on from NC_141194.1 coordinate 720,941, forward strand.
CCTGACACGCACCTGCAGCAGCAGCTTGACGCGCTCGATCGGGGCAACGGCCGTCTTGGAGATGGCGGCGGCGATGCCCCCGGCCAGGAAATCCTTGGCGAAGGAGATGGCCTGTTCCGTCATGGCGGCGGGCGGAGAGCGGAGCGGAGGCGCAGAGAAGCAGAGAGAGAGCCGGAGGGTGGGCACCGTTGGCTCAGCCCTGCCGCCGCCGGGACCGAAAGGACGGGGCGGCCACCGCGCAGCCGCTAAGGAGCCCGCGCCCCGCCTCGCGGCCCCCGCGCGCCGCGCCCATTGGCTGCGCCGCCGCTCGGGCCCCGCCCCCTAGACGCGCGCCCCGCCCCCGCGCGGGCTGCCGGGAGCGGCGCGGCTCCCCGCCCCGTGGGTCCGTACGGCCGCGCCCATTGGCTGCGCCACCGCCCCGGCCCCGCCCCCTGAGCGCGCGCCGCGCCCCCCCCGCGGGCTGCCGGGAACTGCGCCTCGCCCCGCCCCGCGGCCTCCTGTGCGCCTCGCCTATTGGCTGCGCCTCCACGCAGGCCCTGCCCCCTGGCCCGCGCGTCTCACCGACGGGCATATCGGGAGCCGCGCCCCGCCCCTGCGCCAAGCGTTCCCGGGGCGGGTCGCAGTGGGGTGCGTGGCGGCCACTTTGACCTTTTCAAGGTCATGCTTGGCCTGGCGGCGGCGACGAACAACAACGTCGTAGGGGACCGGCCGGGCTTTGCGGAGCCCCGCGCCCTCTCTTCTCCCAATCGTAGCACCGTACTCTCGGGTCCCCAGGCTCGTCCAGTCTGGCCGGTCCGATCGTTGGGGCCCCGGCTCCGCGCCGCAGACCCCCGAGTCCCGCCCGCGACCCCCACCCCTCAACCCAGCCCCCCCGAGAGGCCCTGATGACCCCTGGCGGCCTCCAGGCCCCGCCTCTCCCCGAGGGACGAGCGATGCAGTCTGTGGGTTCTGACCCAGCATACGAGATCGCCCCGAACCCCGGCCGGCCCGGCTTCAGAGCAGGGTTTGCCTGTGCCCAGCCCGGGAGACCCGGGTCCGCCCACAAGAGTGTCCCCGGAGGACCCGGCGCCCCTCCGTGGGGTCCCCCAATCCTGACGACTCTGGGTACATTTGGGGGTCCCGGGATGGAGGAGGTCCGGCTGTCTTTCCAGGGCCCAGTGGGGCCCAGACTCGGGGTGTCCCTGTCAAGCCGGGCACTGCGACTTGGCGGCGGGGTGGGGGGGGGTGTCTCCTAGAAGAACAGAGGCATGTGTGCTGGTTTCACAAGCTCACTGACAGGTGCACTCACATATGTGAATACGTGTGTCTATAGACATGCACACGTATGCAGCCATTGCACATGCCCACGCGCAGACATGTGTGCACACATACCACACGCGGCAGTATAGGCCCCCTGCCTCCAAGGGCGTGTCCGGAGACCTTGATGTTTGGAAGGCCTGAACGCCTTATGCATGTGGTGTTCGCTCAGTCGTGTCCGACCCTTTGTGACTGTGGAATAAAAAAAAAAAGTATAACTTGAGACTTGTGAGTTAAGTTTTATTTGGGGCAAGATGAGGACTGCAGCCCTGGGAGGCAGCATCACAGATAGCTCTGAGAGACTGCTCCAGAGCCGCAGTGGGGGAAAGTCAATATATGAGGTTTTGGTGAAGGGGGAGTTCAATGCCACGAAACAGTTTACAAACGGTTTTTGTTAGTCATGAAGATCTGATGTCACCGTGAATGGATTTAGTGCTTCTCTAGGTATGAAGGACTGATGTTGAAGCTGAAAGTCCAACCCTTTGGCCATCTGATGGGAAGAGCTGACTTCATTTGAAAAGACCCTGATGCTGGGAAAGATTGAAGGCCGGAGGAGAAGGGGATGACAGAGGATGAGATGGATGGCATCACTGACTCAATGGGCATGAGTTTGAGTAAACTCCAAGACTTGGTGATGGACACGGAGGCCTGGCATGCTGCAGTCCATGGGGTCGCAAAGAGTCAGACACTGACCTGAACTGGACTAGATATGAGGAGTTGCAAGGATTGAGATCATAAAATCTGTTCCTAAAAACATCCAACTAACTAAAGACCTGTCCCACCACATTCCCTGGAGCACAGAGTGCCTCACTCCACCCTGAACTCCCTCAGGGATTGTTGCAGGTCCACAGTGATAGCAGCATGGGGTTCGATCTCCGTAGAGGCAGATGGCAAATTGCCTTTGTTGTTCAGTTGTCAGCAATGCTATTTAAGTGCCAATTTGTAGTTGACACGACCTTGTAGACTTTAGCCCTCCAGGTTCCTCTGTCCATGGGATTCTCCACGCAAGAATACTGGAGTGGGTTGCCATTTCCTTCTCCAGGGGATCTTGCCCACCCAGGGAGTGAACCCAGATCTCCCGCATTGCAGGCATGTTCTTTTCCCGTCTGAACCACCAAAGGAAAACCCTGTGAGCTCTTTGAGTTCAGTTCAGTCGCTCAGTTGTGTCCGACTCTTTGCGACCCCATGAATCGCAGGACACCAGGCCTCCCTGTCCATCATCAACCCCCAGAGTTCACCCAGACCCATGTCCATCGAGTCAGTGATGCCATCCAGCCATCTCATCCTCTGTCGTCCCCTTCTCCTCCTGCCCCCAATCCCTCCCAGCATCAGTCTTTTCCAATGAGTCAACTTTATTGAATTATAAAGAACTAAACAGCACAAATCCTAAGGGTACTGTCCTGTGAATTTTCACAAAGCGAATGCCGAGGTGTGTCAGCAGCCAGGTCCAGAAAACAAATTCTTTGTAGCAACGCAGGTGCAAGAATTATTTCTTTATTTGCCTCTCTCTGCCCTGTTGCTCTTTTCGCTTTCTATCCCCTTCCTCTTTTTCTTTATGCCCCTCCCCCCACGTTGGCTCGGATGGTCAAGAACCTGCCTGCAGCCAGGTTTCGATGGCGGGGTGGGGAAGATCCCCTGGAGGAGGGCATGGCAACCCAAGTCTGGTATTGTTGCCCCGGGAAAGCCATGGACAGAGGAGCCTGGTGGGCTACAGTCCGTGGGGTCGGCAAGAGTCGGACATGACTGAGTGGCGCTTTCTTTGCTGTTTCTGTTGCTTCTTTCTTTCTCATCCCTGCCTCTCTGTCCTTTCTGCCGCCCCGCCCTCTTTCTCATGAGGGGGGCTCCTCCAAGTGCCACTGGACGGATGGATGCTAGGACTACTGGCCCACGAGAGCCGAGGCACCCCCCTTCGCCCCACCCCAGCCGGTCATTCATTTCTCCAGCCCCCGGTGTCCTGGCAGGAGGGCCTTCCTGAGTCCTCTTCCTGGGAGAGGCAGGTAAGAGGTGAGGCCGAGAATGGTTGGGCCCCAGAAGGGTGGGGACGGATCAGGTCGCTGTCAGCGGATGAGGATCTCAGCGCGGGGTAGGGCCTTGGTGTTCTGGCATTTTCTGAGGCTTCACTGGGGCTGGTCTGGGGCCGGTCTGGGGCCTGGAGGACGGAGCTGGCTGGTGGCCCAGCCCGGTTCCGGCCGGCCGGGACCACACGGCGCTAGAAGAGAGGGCGAGGCCGGCCCAGGTTCTGGGCGGGGACGCGTCGCTGGCTCCGGGGCACGCCCGGGTGAGGGAGGCATCCCTTCCGTGTGGGCGGGGCGGGACCCGGCGATGCTCATCACTGCCCGCTGGGCCAACGAGGACTTTCCAGCCGGAGCTGGTCCTTCAGGCTGCCAGGCCCTGGCACTCCGCACTTTGCTTTCAGAACCGGCGTTGGGCACCCCAGGACGGCTCTCTGCAGCCTCGGTGGTGGAGGCGGTTAACTCTACGCCACCCTGTCCCCTCCCCTATATTACGGACCTCCCCCTCCCTGGGGCCCTGCGTACATCCCAGGGGTCACCCCACCCCCGCCCCGACTCCTTTCCCCCAAGTCAGCAGCTTGCTGCCTGCGGGAAGGACTGAGTGAATATGAAATCTGTCCTCGTTGCTAACTAGGGCGCAGAACGCGTTTCTCCTTTAAAAGCACTTCACGTGGGCCTTAGATGGGTGTGTACTCCCTCTGCGTGTTCTGGGAGGACGGGTGGGGGGCATCGGTGGCCCAGGCCGTGTGCTCCCCTAACGGCTGACCTGGGAGGGCGGCAGGACCACAGACACCCCGGGTATTGGGGGAAAGACTGCACCCGTGGGATTTTCGATGGGGATGGTTAAGGGAGGTGGGATGGTGGATGGGGGTGGGGGAAGAAGGGCTTCTATTCCGGGACTCCGGGGGGCACGGGTGCATCGCCCTGAGCTGTAATTACGACGTGCACAGCGTTAGACGTTAGAGACGTTAGAGATGGTTTTTGTCGTCTGGCTGCTAAGTCATGTCCGACTCCGCGACCCCATGGACTGTAGCCAGACTGCTGGAGCCGGTTGCCATTTCCTCCTCCAGGGGATCTTCCCGACCCCGGGATCGAACCCGGGTCTCCTGCATTGCAGGCAGATTCTTTACTGTTTGAGCTACCAGGGAAGGTCCAGTAGTCTTGCCTGAGAAATCTCAAGGACAGAGAAGCCTGGCAGGCTACAGTCCGTGTGGGTTGCAAAAAAAAAGCCAGACAGGACTCTTAGCGACTCAGCGACACCTGAAAGATGGGTGGGTTAACTAAAAGAAAAGAGGTGGTTGATGATCGGCTGAGTCACGGAAGGGCTGAGGGGCGCATTTGGGGCGGGTGGAGGGGGGGCAGTGCACGAGCCAGGCTCTGTGAGTCAGTCCTCGGTGTCGGCCAGAGACGGGATTGCGCTATGCTAAGTGGCTTCAGTTGTGTCTGACTCTTTGAGACTCCGTGGACTATAGCCCACCAAGCTCCTCTGTCCGTGGGATTCTCCAGGCAAGGATACTGCAGTGGGTTGCCATTTTCTCCTCCAGGGGATCTTCCCCACCCAGGGACCGAGCCTGCCTCTCAGGTCTCCTGCATTAGCAGGCGGGTTCTTTGCCCCTAGCACCGCCCGCTTGTTTGTGTTCTAAGCAATGAAGAGACAGGTTGTATGTCCGTCAGTCATATTTCCACCTCTCGCCTTTTAATGTTTTTTTTTTTTTTTAACTGCAAAGAGCCCCAACACGAAAAGGAGAGTGAGGCGAATAAGGCCCCCACGGGCCGGCGTTCCTCGCTTCCGCAGACATTAGCTGCCGTCAGCCTCCACCTGGGGGGTCTCGCTCGGGCGTGTCCTTGGCTCGCGGGCCTGCTCGTGGGTGTGGGACCCCTGAGTCCCGCCTGCATTAGGCGCACTGCTGCAACGACCCTTGGGGTGGGTGGGGAGGGGAGCTCGGGTACCCGCCTCCCCGCGGGCTGGTGTTCGGACCCTTCTGGATAGAAAGGAAAGTTTCTTCTAGGGAACCTGGTGTCACGAGGGGCCGCGCCCCCCATGCGCCCCCGGGGCTGGCTTTGCACGTCACTTGTTCTCACTGGGGGCCCAGCCTGGCTGCCACCAGGTGCCCTCGGGGGGGAGGACCGCACCCCCTGGCTTTCCCGGGGGGTCCCCTCTGTCGGTTGCCTCCAGCCCCGGGGCACCCCAGGCCCCTCTCCGAGTCCCCGCGACGCTCTCCCACCAAGCATTCCCAGACCGCGTAGCCTTCCCCTCCAGGGTTAGAGGTCGCGTCTCCTGGGTCCAGGGCGCCCCCTACAGACGCGCGCGGAGACGGCCTGCTTTCCGCCTTCTTTAATAATCGTTGTCCCGCGAGACCCCTCTTCTCTGGCAATCAACCCAGCCAGGCTCGCGCTGTGACCCTCAGGGCAGGGCGACCCTCAGGGTGGGGCCCGGGTCCCCAGGACCACGTGCAGCAGGCCTGCCGCGCACGACGCCTGCACGTCCTGGAAGCCGAGCCGCTGCAGGAGGCGCTGGTACTGCCCGGGGTTCCGGGGGGGCCGCCCCACCCCCAGGGCCCGCAGCCCGGGGGGCCTCCGCGCCGCCCCGCTGGCATCCTCCTCCTCCGCGGGCGCCAGTTCGGCCAGCAGGAGGCCAGCGCCTGGGGAGACAGACACAGAGATAAGGGGAAGGGATGGGCAGGCGTCCCAGGACCCAGCCTGCGGGTGCCCCGGGGGCTCCCCGCGGGAGGACTTCCCTGTGGGGAAGGTGGGAGGAATTCTGTCTGCAGGCCCAGAGCCGCAGCCTCTGCAATGCCCGCTGTGCTCAGTCCCTCAGTCATGTCCGACTCTGCGACCCCGTGGACTGTAGCCCGCCAGGCTCCTCTGTCCATGGCATTCTCCAGGCAGGAATACTGGAGTGGGTAGCCTTTCCCTTCTCCAGGGGATCTTCCCAACCCAGGGATCGAACCTAGATCTCCCGTATTGCAGGCAGATTCTTTACCATCTGAGCCACCAGGGGGAGCCCATGAGACCCCTCCCATACGCATACTGCAGCTGGAAAGCTGAGAAATGAATGACCGACAACTGGGAATCAGCTATGTCCCGGGCAGACGGTAAAGTGGGCACCGGACCGTGGGCTGGACGGGTGGCGAGGCCACGGACTGTGGGCTGGACGGGTGGGGAGGCTGACTGTGTAACACTCATTCGGTTTCTTCTTTTTTGGATGGGAAATTGTCTTTAAGTGTGAAGAAAGGCAAGTGCAGGAAGAAAAGGCAAGTCCAGGGTCTCACCTGGTTTGCAGCAGCCGGAGACCCGGCTCAGGAGCCCGTGGAGTCGGTCGTCCGGCCAGTCGTGCAGGAGGCTGCAGACAATGTACAGGTCTGCGGGCGGGAGGCTGTCGCTGGAAAGGTCACCTGGGTTAAACACAGAAGGGGTGGAGGCGTGGAGGCCACAGGGACCGCTTCTGCAGCCCGCGTCCTACACACAGATGTAACAGACAGCCACACAGCCACACACAGCTACACACAGACACACACAGTGACAGACACACAGCCACACACAGACACACACAGTGACAGACACACAGCTACACACAGAGAGACAGCTACACACAAGCACACACAGTGACAGACACACAACTACACACAGTGACACACAGATGTAACACAGACACAGCTACACACACACAGCTACACACAGACACACACAGCTACACACAGACACACACAGTGACACAGATGTAACACACAGACAGACAAACTACACACAGACACACAGCTATACAGACAGTGACACACAGACATAGCTACACACAGCTACACACAGACACACAGCCACACACAGCCACAGCTGCACACAGACACACACAGCTATACACACAGCTATACAGACACAGCTACACACAGGCAGAATTATACACAGACACACAGCTACACACACATACAGATGCACCGACACACAGAAACATAGATGTACACAGACCACAGATAGATACACACTGACACACACGCACGTGGAAGCATGCATGTGTACACATACACACCCGCACACACAACACCCTGGTGGCCCAGACAGGAAGGAATCCAGCCCCAGTGCAGGAGACCTGGGTTCAGTCCCTGGGTCGCGAAGGCCCCCTGGAGGAGGGCACGGCAACCCCCTCCAGTCTCCTTGCCTGGGGAATCCCATGGACAGAGGAGCGTGGCGGGCTGCAGTCCATGGGGAAGCCAAGAATGAACAGCTAACACTTTTTCACTTTACACACACAGACACAGAAACACACAGACACACACACACAGAGACACAAAGACACACAGAAAAGTACACATATAGACACACAGACATACATATTTAGACACACAAACACACACACAGACCACATATGTGTGCACACAGACACACGTGCACACACTCACAGGCACGTGCACTCAGACACACACAATACACACTCAGATACGAGACAGAAATGCAGAGATAAAGACACACAGGCTGTATACATGTGCTCAGTGGCATCCAGCTCTCTGACACCCTATGGGCTGTAGCCCAGCAAACTCCTCTGTCTGTTGGATTTCCCAGGGAAGAATACTGGACGGGTGCCATTTCCTCCTACAGGGGATCTTCCCGACCCAGGGACCGAACCCACATCTCTTGCTTTGGCAGGCTGGCTCCTTACCACTGCGGCACACTCACCCCGTACAGGAGATAAATAAGGGCACCCAAAGAGGGAGAGCTGGCACACAAGGACGCCGCACTGACCTGGCACAAAGTGGACCCGCTCTGACGGCCGTGCGTCGGTCTCAAAGTCCCCGGCAAGCTTGATGACCTCTGGGAGGGCAAAGATGGTCACCTGCAGACGCGGGTACTCCTGGACAAGCTTGTGGGCCAGGGCGCCCGTGCAACCTGTGGGAAGAAACGAGGGCTCTGGACCATCCTGGCCTGTCTCCAGAGGTGCAGCTGTGGCAGGACCAAATCAGGGCTGTCGGACATGATCTGAGCCTGTGCCCTCACAGGAGGTCAGCCAGTGGGGAGATCTCTGCTGTCTCACACTCAGGACCTTGGAGAGTGGTGCTGGACCAAGCGCTGGCCCAAGCCAGGTGAGCAGGGCGGAGAGAGAGCCACGGGGGATCCTAGAGCAGAGTTCTAGAGAGTTATACTCTTTCCTTCTCTGTTCTGTTGCGGGAATGCAGATGTGATGGCTAGTGCCACAGCAGCCACTCTGGGCCACCTGGAGGAAAGCTCTGCAGAGGATGGGAAAATGCAAGCTGGCAGCTCAGGAGCCCTCCCAGGACCCCAATCCCACTACACCGCTTGGGAAGGCATTTGCTCCTCCTCCGTCCAATGTCCGGGGGGAAGGACTGGCTGGGAGGAATAGAGGGTGTGTGTGTGTGGCATAATTAGACCTCGATAGATGGCAGCAGACAGGTTCCACGGTCCCCTCCTCTGCTTGGCAGCCCCCAGGAAGGAGCTGATAGGACTGAGCCATCCCTGGGACCTCCGAACACTTGGGAATATCACCCCAAGCCCCGCATCCACCCTGGATACATTTAGATCCTTGGGTGGTTTGTAGAGATAAACCCATTTTCCAAGTCTTATTAGTAGGTATTGTGTGTTAGTCGCTCAGTCATGTCCGATTCCGCAACCCTGTGGACCTGTAGCCCCGCCAGGCTCCTCTGTCCCTGGGGATTCTCCAGGCAAGAATACTGGAGCGGGTTGCCATTCCCTTCTCGAGGAGATCTTCCCGACCTAGGGATTACACTTGGGTGTCCTGCCTTGCAGGCGGATTCTTTCCCATCTGAGCCACTGGGTGAGCCTATCTGCAGGTAAGGCCCCTGCAGCTTCGAACAAGAGAAGGAGCGCTCGCAGCCGTTTGCCCCTGACTCCTGTCGGGCAGAGGGATGTACCTCCCAGGTGGCAGGCGGAGGTGAAAGGGGACAGGTCAAAGGCCGTGGCCACGTGCTGGGCGGTCAGCTTGCTGAGGCCGTGCGAGGCCCTCATGAACTGCAGGGTCGCCTCCGTGCTGCACTTGTGGGGGGCCTGAAACGGAACAGGATCTCAGGAGAGACCCCCCGGGGGCCCAGGCGGTGGGCACCCGGGATGACGTTCTGCATGGCATCTCTTGAGGGCAGGGGGCTTTTTGGGCTTCCCTGGTGGGTCAGACGGTAAAGAGTCCATGTGCCGTGCAGGAGACCTGGGCTCTACCTCTGCGTCGGGAAGATCCCCTGGAGGAGATGGCAACCCACTCCAGCACTCTTGCCTGGAGAATCCCATGGACAGAGGAGCCTGGTGGGCTACAGTCCATGGGGTCGCAAACAGTCAGACACGACTGAGCGACTAAGCAAGGGGGGCTTGGTAGGCAGGATGGGGGCAGACTAGATGGGGAGGGGTCCGGGGGACACAGCGAGGGAGGCAGGGGAGGGCAAGAAGACATCTATCGAGGAGCCAGGAACTGCGTCCTCACTGGACACTAAACCCACCCTTGCCAGGGTCTCAGACGTCCAGCTTCTACAACCACAGGGAATAAATGTCTTTCGTTTCTAAGTGAAAAGCTGAGAGTTCCTGAGTCTTGTCCAGCTCTTTGTGACCCATGGACTATACAGTCCATGGGATTCTCCAGGCCAGAACCGTGGAGTGGGTTGCTATGCCCTCCTCCAGGGGATTTTCCCGACCCAGGGATTGAACCCAGGTCTCCCGCATTGCAGGCAGACGCTTTACCATCTGAGACACCAGGAAAGCAACTTGCTCGGTCGTGTCCGACTCTCTGCAACCCCATGGACTGTACAGCCCATGCAGTGCTCCAGGCCAGAATACTGGAGTGGGTTGCCATTTCCTCCTCCAGGGGATCTCCGAAACCCAGGGATCAAACCCAGGTCTCTTGCATTGCAGGCGGCTTCTTCACCAGCTGAGCCACCAGGGAAGTCCCCCTGCCCCCAGACCCACTGAACACCCCCCAGGGCTCTCTCTGGAGGGTCGGGAGCCAGGAAGCAGGGCAGGGAGGGATTTGCAGACTCTGAGCTCAGAAGGCACAATCTCTACACAATCTAACCTCACATAGGAAACAGGGGGCACTGGCTTGCGGCAGCCCCTTCGTGGAGACACCCTCTTTGGGAGCTGTGGGCGGCCAGCTGCCCCCCACGCCGTCCCTAAGAGCCCACATCCGCAGCCTCCCGCCGGGATAATGGGTTCTGACGGTCCCCGGGTCTGGGATGCTTTCGGGGCCGTGGCCAGTCCGTCAGCGGCAGAGATGGCACGTGAGAAGCAGCGTCAGATTCTGGGGTACCTGCGGCAGGGGCTCTGGGGTCCACGCTGCCCCCTCTCGCACGGCCCGGCCCAGGTGCGTGAAGGCGCCCCAGACGGGCCCGTCGTGGTAGGCGGCCAGGCCGTGGAGAGACTGCTCGCCGTCCGACGCCAGGTGCAGGCTGGCCATCTCCGTGTTGCTGTAACCTGAAAGGAAGGAGCATCGTGGGACCCCTGTAAGGGCTCCCTGGACATCAGAGGGACGGAGGGAGCCACTGCTCGGGGTCCCTGTGGTGGTAGCGCAAGCATCGTCCGGCCGAAGGCGTGATGCCCTCGCACACGCCCGACTCTTTGCGACCACGTAGACTGCAGCCCGCCAGGCTCCTCTGTCCATGGCATTCTCCCGGGAAGAATACTGGAGTGGGTTGCCATTTCCTCCTCCAGGGGATCCTCCCGACTCAGGGACCGAACCCGCGTCTCTTGCACTGGCAGGCAGGTTCTTTACCATGGAGCCACCTGGGAAGCCCTTCTATGTATCCACCTGTCTGTTTATATCTGTCAATGGCCTCCATCTCTCTCTCATCTGTTAACCATCTATCTGTCAATCTGTGTATGTGTCATCTACCTGTTTGCTTACTAGCTGTCATCTGTGTGTGAATAAATCCATTTACCTGTCACTTGTCATCTCAGCTCATCTATCGTTTACCCATCGACACATCTGTTGCCTATCCATCAATCCCCCCACCTATCACCTATTTATCCATCGTTTATCTATCTACCCTGGAGAAGGAAAGGGCAGCCCACTCCAGTACTCTTGCCTGGAGAATCCCATGGACGGAGGAGCCTGGTAAGCTACAGTCCACGGGGTCGCAAACAGTCGGACTCGACTGAGCGACTTCACTTTCCCTTTTCCCTTTATCGACCTACCTATCTAGCTATCATCTCTGTCATCAGTTTTTATCTATTGATCTATCAATTTATCTACTGTTTACCCACCTGTCCACCCATCAGCCTGTATTCATCACCTGTCTTTCTGTCATCTGTCCATCCACTTACCCTATTTTCTGTTTATCCGTCTGTCTGTTCTCTATTTATTCATCAGCTATCTGTCTGGTGACCTTTCTATCAACCATCTATTCATCCATCTACTTATCTATTTACAGGCCTATTACATTCACCTATGAATCAACCAAGCAATTTATCATTTATCCATCCACCCATCTATCTATTGGGCTTCCCAGGGGTCTCAGCAGTAAAGAATCTTGTGGCCAATGCAGGAGACACAGAAGACACAAGTTCGATCCCTGGGTGGCGAAGATCCCCTGGAGAAGGGCGTCTTGCAGTATTCTTGCCTGGAGAATCCCACGGACAGAGGAGCCTGGTGGGCTACAGTCCACGGGGTCGCAAAAAAGCTGGCCACGACTGAGGCGCCTGAGCAAGCAGCATCTGTCTGTTATCTGTTTGCTCATCCATGAATCATCTATGTATCCACCATCCATCCATCCACCGATCTGAGCATCATTCTACTATGAATCACTCTCTAGGCATTCACCTCACCTGGCTGCCTACCTGAACAGATAAGTAAGTACGCAGGTACGTTCGCTGTGCACACGCACACACCCTAGGAGCTGTTTCCTTGGGGAACCTTGGCTGATACAACCCCTCTGAGTCCGTAAGGAAGTCTCTCTCTTGAACATCACACACACACACACACACCCTCCTAGTTCCTCCTAAACATCCACACACACACCTGTTTCCTCCTAAACATCTGTTTCTCACACACAGACACACGTTTCCTCCTAAATATCACACACAGACACACACACCTCTTTCCTCCTAACATCACACACACACATACGTTTCTTCCTAAACATCTCTCACACACACACACCTGTTTCCTAACATCACACACACACACCTGTTTCCTCCTAAACATCACACACACAACACAGACGGCTTTCCAACTAAACATCACACACACACCTTTCCTCCTAAACATCAAGTACACAGAAAGACACAGAACTGTTTCCTCCTAAACATCTCTCTCTGACATACACACACAGCTGTTTTCTCCTAACATCTCACACACACACACACACACACACACACACACAGCTGTTTTCTCCTAACATCACACACACACACACACACACACACACACAGAGCTGTTTTCTCCTAACATCTCTCTCACACACACAAACACACACACACACACACAGCTGTTTTCTCCTAACATCACACACACACACACACACACACACACACACAGAGCTGTTTTCTCCTAACATCTCTCTCACACACACACACACACACACACACATACACACACAGCTGTTTTCTCCTAACATCTCACACACACACACACACACAGCTGTTTTCTCCTAACATCACACACACACCCCTGTTTCCTCTTTGCCCCCTCACCCCCACCCCGCAGCTCCCCGCCCTCTGGGAGCCGCCCCGCGTCCGGCACACAGGGCCGGCCGGTCTGCCCATCTCTGCTCAGGAGCCACCGTCAGCTGGCGGCCGGGCCCCGCCTGCGGAGCTGCCGCGACGACACCCGGGACGCCCCCTCACCTCTGTCCGACTTGTCCAGCAAGCCCAGGGCCGCACAGACGTCAAGCAGGCGCGCGGTGCCGCCCACCGAGGCGTCGATTTCGCGGGCGACGTCCGCGGCCGCCAGGGGGCCTCGCTCTTTCAGCACATCGAACACTTGGAGCTTGCAAGCCGCGAGCAGGGCCTGACCGTGACGGAGGGCCGCAGTCAGGCTACGATGCGAGTGACCGATCGCTCGTGACCCCCACGGCGGCGAGGCGGGGGCAGGGGGCCCGGGACTGTCAGAATCGCCGCGCCCATCAGGGACCCTTCTTCTGCAGGGGGAGTTGGGTTTGGGCTCCAGCTTGCACAACGTTTGCTCCAGGGAAGAACACGTCAGTGAGGGTTACGCAGAAAAGCTCTCTCGGCAGAGAAAACCCAACGTGCTTCGGTCAAGGGCTGTGTGGTAGCTCCCCACGGTGCCCACGTCGAGGCCACAAACCCTGGGACCTTGAGGGCAGGCTGTGTGTGCACTTGGGCGCTCTCTGCAGGGCACAGACTCTCCACCGCTCACCACACACCTCACGGGACAGCCTAACCTCCCCGCGGCTCGCCTAACAAAGGAACCTTCCCCGGACGTGGGGCACAGGGTGGTGTGAGCCCCGTCACCCTCAGACACCCACACGGACCCCGCCCCCGCCCTGCCAGTCTTCAGGAACGATGACGTTCACGTCCTGACCCCCAGAATATGCGAGCAAGGCCTTCCGTGCAAATACAATGTCTTCGTAGGCGTGACAGAGTGACGGGTCTGAGATGACGCCCTCCTGGATGGGGGTGGCCCTAAACCCCAGGGACAGGGTCCTTATAAGACACGGAAGAGGAGAGACATGGACACAGAGAAGCCACGTAGAGACGGGAGGGAGGCGGCCACCAGCCCAGGGACGGATGCCTGGAGCCCCCAGAAGCCGGAAGAGGCGGGAAGGACCCTCCCCTGGAGCCTCTGCAGGAAGCTCAGCCCTGGGACCCCTTGATCTCAGACGTCTGGTCCCCAGGGCTGGGGTGGGGGGTGTGTGATGGTCTGAAGCGCCCCCCGTGCTGGGGGTCACCTGATCGCGAAGGCACAGAGGTACCTTGGATGCTTTGAAGCCGTCCATCAGCTCCAGGAGGCCCACGGGGAGCGGGGGCTGGCTGTCCGTCACGCCATTCAGATCCGCCTCCCGGGGGCGGGGAGCCTGCGGCTGCGCCCCACACGCCTCCAGGCCCTCGTTGGCCCGAGCAGGGTCAGAGCCGCCTCCCTCTGCGTCGCTGAGATCCTCGAATGTGTCGACGGCCGGGATGGAGTCGTGCTGGACCGGCCGCGGGGCGCCGGGGGCACGGGGTGCGTGGTACAGGCGCGCCAGCTCCTTGCAGAAGCGGTTCAGCGGGAAGCCCACCACGCTGAGGAAGTCGCCGCGCACGTACTCCACCAGCATCCCACCCAGCGCCTGGATCCCGTAGCCGCCGGCCTTGTCCCTGCGCGGCGGGCAGGACCACAGCGCGGCGGGAAGGAGGAAAGAGATGGACATGGCGATGCTGAGCTTTGCTGGGTGCGCACACCCGGCCGGCCCTGGGCGGCCGTGTGCCGGGGGTGGCCGGCTCCAGGACCAGCCCCCAGGAGCATCCCTCGGTCCCACCCCCAGGACGGGATGAAGGCTCCACAGTGGCTTCTGGGGATGCGCGAGGGGGCACCTGCCCCCACACCAGGCCTGGGTCTCCTGAGGGGGTGAGCTTTGCCCACAAGAGACTGGGGCCCCCCAATGGGGTTTTCCCACATGTCTCTGACTGGAGCCTCAAGAGGAGGACTCCTCGCAGGGGTCCACAGCCCGGGTCTTCCCAGGAAGCTCTGCTGAGACCTCCTTGCAGGGGAAAAGGGGCCCATCCTTTTCCGTTCATACTGACTGAGCCCCCAGCCCTTCTCAACTCTAACCAGCAACCCCCCTCAACAGACCAGGGTGCACAGAACAGCGGGAGCTGGGATATGGGGCAGGTGGAGGGGTGGGTTCCCCCAAAAGACCAGGCTGCACAGAACGGCGGGAGCTGGGATATGGGGCGGGTGGAGGGGTGGGTTCCCCCAAAACCGCACAGGGTTTCCCAGGTGGCGCTAGTGGTGAAGAATCTGCCTGCAACGCAGGAGACACGGGTTTGATCCCTGGGTTGGGAAGATATCCTGGAGAAGGGTCTGGCAGCCCACTCCAGTATTCTTGCCCGGAGAATCCCATGGACAGAGGAGCGTGGTGGGCTACAGTCCACGGGGTCACAGAGAGTCGGACACGGCTGAGCGACTATCACTGATACTGGGTGGGGAGACCAGCCCCACGGCAGCATCTGCCTTACCTGCCCGACCCATATGGGTGCCCTTTGCTGGGGGAGACAGCAGTGCTGTAGGGACGGGGGGCGGGGTAAGGTATCTTTCCATCCTTCCTAAGCACGCTGCCCGGCCCTGGGCACGTGGCGGGCACAGGCCCCCAGTGCGGGCTCAGCCCCGGCCTGTCTCCTGCCCACGGCGGGCATTCAGCACCACTGTTCCAGACAGAGACTGGGTCCAGCACCGTGGCTCCGGACAGACTGGGTTCAGCACCGCGGCTGCAGACAGAGACTCACATGGGCTCCCCGCTGTCGATGTACTCCCACAGCATCTCCTCTGACAGCTCCGAGAATTTCACCGTGGTCTCCTCGTAGAACTCGGACACCTCAGTGTCCAGCTGACCATCTGCAAGGAAGTGTGCACTGTGGTGAGGGGACGCAGCCGATGCCCGTGGGGGCCCGCGGGTCTAACCGTATGAGCCCAGGAGGAGGCAAGCCTGATGCTGAAGCTGAAGCTCCAGTGCTTTGGCCACCTGTTGAGATGAACTGACTCACTGGGAAAGACCCTGATGCTGGGAAAGATTGAAGGTGGGAGGAGAAGGGGATGACAGACGATGAGATGGTTGGAGGGCATCACTGACTCCATGGACACGAGTTTGAGCAAGCTCCAGGAGTTGGTGATGGACAGGGAGGCCTGGCGTGCTGCAGTCCGTGGGGTCGCAAAGAGTCAGACACAACTGAGCGACTGAACAGCAACAAAGCCTGAGCTTTGCATGCGATTCATACACACACACACAAATACACACACAATCATTAATGGGGCATAAAGGATTCTCCACTGTAGACAAGGGAAACAGAGAATAAAACAGAAAGTGAAGTAAAAGTGTTAGTTGCTCAGTCGTGTCCGACTCTTTCCGACCCCATGGACTGTAGCTCTCCAGGCTCCTCCGTCCATGGGATTCTCCAGGCAAGAACACTGGAGTGGGTTGCCATTCCCTTCTCCAGGGCATCTTCCTGACCCAGGGATCGAAATCCCGTCTCTTGTGTCTCCTGCATTGCCAGGTGGGTTCTTTACCGCTGAGCCACCTGGGAAGCCCCCAGCAGGCTCCACGGTGCTCCTTAAACTTCACACCCACCTAGAACCTCAGAACAGGACTTATATGGAAATAGGGTCTCTGCAGACGTGATGAAGTGAAGGGTCCGAGATAAGGTTCCTCCTGGATGAGGACGCCCTAAACCCCATGACAGGGTCCTTCCTGGGGCTCAAATCTCTTTTAAGAAGCTTTAAAAGTTATTCCTCAGGCTTTTTGTGCTTTAAAAAAAAAAAAACCTTTTCATCACGGTATGTCTTAATGCCCGCCAACGGGAGCCAAACTTCTCCACCGTTCAGACCAGAGAGCTCAAAGGCAGGCTCCGGGTGGGTCGTGTTGGACAAGGCGGACTGTCCCCCACACCCTACACGGGGTCTACTGGATGCTCACGATGAACCCCCATATTTCCACGTGGGACCCCAACGTTCCCAGGCCAGGTGGGAGGGCGGGCCCGCGTGGTAGCAAAGACAGGGATGCCCCAGGGCGCCCGGGTCCTCCACCGAGGAGCCCCGGCTGCTCCCACGGTGGCCCTGACTCCCAGGGGAGGTGGGGGATGCGGGCCGCCCAGGTACCTTTGGTGTAGCAGTGGACGATGGCCACGCCCGTGAACACGCTGTGCTCCTTCCCACTGAGCCTGCAAGACACAGCCAGGCCGGACGTGTGACTGTCCGGAGTATCTCTGGAATCCAGGGTGACCCCTGCCCACCAGCCCCACCCTCCTATCACCCGGGCTGCGCAATCACTGAGGAAACCATCCCAGGGGGACTGTGAAGCTTCCCTGCGAGACTGGTCACTGCGCTCAGAGAGGGGCTGGGGGGGTGGTCAGGCCACCTCACAGGACAAAACACAGGACCACGTGGACCCTGATGGGAGTGGCCGGCACCGCACAGAGGACCCGGATCCCGGCCACTCTAGGCCACCCCTTTCCTGGATCCCTGTGTGGTCCTGGGCGTGGACACTCAGCATGACTGAGCCAGGAGGAGACCCTGAATGTGGCGGGGTGGTGTGGGGAGTCGGAGCCCTGTTAAGTCGAGGTCGGTTCAAGGGCACGGCCTGGTCCTCTGACCTGAACCAGGAGGGGCGTCTATGGGAGACAGCGGACATGATGCCCGTGGCAGACACGGGGACGTGATGGGTGATGGGGGGTGGACAGACGGCTGATGAGCAGATGCTGATGGTGAGTGGACAGATGGCGAACGGCCCAGCCTCTGTCCCACGCGTCCCTGGAGGACCGCTGGGACCCACCCACCTCGACAGCATGCGGTAGGCGTCTTGCTTGTCCACCGGCTTCTCCAGGATCAGCCCCCCGACCGCCTGCGAGAGAAACGCCACGGAGAGAGTTGCTTCTGCTCCCCGAGCTGCTCTGCGCCAGCTGCGCCGTCCACCGTTTTAGACTCATGTATTTTTTTTTTTAATTTAGGCGAGATTCGTATAACGTGACACTCATCATGTTAAATGAAACCGTGTGGTACGTTTCCACTGTTGGGTGAGAGTTCCCGAAGTCTTTCATCTGGAACACCCCTCCCCACAAGCTGCTCTCCCCACCTCGTTCCCTAGCCCGTGACAACTGCTGATCTGATTCCTTCCTCAGTGGACTTCCCTATTCTGGATATTTCATACAAATACAGTAATATGTACCCTTCTGCGTCCGGCTTCTCTCACTGAGCACTGTGTGTTCGAGGTCCATCCACGTAGCCTGTGTCAGGGCTTCCCTCCTTTTCATGACTGCGTCATATTCCACTGTGCGGATGGACCCCCATGCTGCTTATCCATCCATCCACCTATCATTCTATTCATCCAAGCATCTACCCATCCATGCATCATCCATCCATCCATCCACCCATCCCTTTATCCATCCAACCATCTATCTAGCCAACCATCCATCAGTCCATCCAACCATCTACCCAACCATCCATCCATGCATCTTCTATCCATCTATCCATCCATCCATTATCCACGCATCTATCCATCTATCCATCCAACCATCTACAAAACCATTCACCCATTCATCCATCATCTATCCACCATCCATCATCCATCCACTCATCCATCTATCCATCCAACCAGTTAACCCAACCATCCATCCATGCATCATCCACCCATCTATCCATCCAACCTTCTAACCATCATCCATCCACCCATCCATCCACTCATCCTTCCATCAACCCATCTATCCATCATCAATCCATCATCTATTCATCATCCATCCAACCATCCATTTATCCATCTAACCATCTACCCAACTATCCATCTATCCATCCATCCATTATCCAACCATCCATCCATCCATCTATCTATCCAACCATCTACCCAACCATCCATCCACCCATCCATCAACCATCCACCAATTTATCCTTCCATCCATCATCCATCCACCCATCCATTTATCCATCCACCCATCCATCTAGCCAACCACCTGTCAATCCATCCAACCATCTACCCAACCATCCATCCATGCATCTTCTATCCATCCATCCATTATCTACCCATCTATCCATCCAACCATCTACACAATCATCCACCCATTCATCCATCATCCATCCACCCATCCATCAACCATCCATCCATCCATCATCCATCCACTCATCCATTTATCCATCCAACCAGTTAACCCAACCATCCATCCATGCATCATCCATCCATCCATCTATCCATCCAACCTTCTACCCATCATCCATCCACCCATCCACGCACTCATCCTTCCATCCACCCATCCATCCATCATCAATCCATCATCTATTCATCATCCATCCAACCATCCATTTTTCCATCCAACCATCTATCCAACTATCCATCCATCCATCTATCCATCCAACCATCTACCCAACCATCCATCCATCCACCCATGCATCAACCATCCACCAATTTATCCTTCCATCAACCCAGCCATCCACCCATCAACTCAACCATCCATCCATCTATCCATCCATCATCCATCCACCCACCCACCCATCATTTATCCATCCAGCCATCTATCCATCAATCCATCTATCTATCCATCCAACCATCTACCCATCCATCCATCCATGCATCTTCTATCCATCTATCCATCCATCCATTATCCAACCATCCATCCATCCATCTACCCATCCATCCATCCACCCACCCACCCATCCATTCACCCTTCCATCATCCATCCATCCATCCACCCAACCATCCATCCATCCATCTACCCATCCATCATCCATCCACCCACCCACCCATCCATCCACCCATCTATCGTCCATCCACCCACCCATCCATCCATCCATCCACCCATCCATCGTCCATCCACCCACCCACCCAACCATCCATCATCCATCCATCCATCAACCCAACCATCCAACCATCCATCCATCCATCTACCCATCCATCGTCCATCCACCCACCCACCCACCCATCCATCCATCTACCCATCCATCGTCCATCCACCCACCCACCCATCCATCCATCCACCCATCCATCCACCCACCCACCCATCCATCATCCATCCACCCACCCACCCATCCATCCATCCATCCACCCACCCATCCATCGTCCGTCGACACACACATCCAGGAACACTGCTGCCATGAACACCTCAGCAACGAGGCCCAGCATCCCTGGGCGATGCTCACCATCAGGCCAGCCGGGGTCTCAGACAGACGGCCATGACCAGCGAGACAGAGCTGCTCTATGGATCACTGTGATGACCCATCCAAAAGCCCGATTCTCGGCGGCCAAAACCCCTATCTTGGGGAGATTCTTTTCCCCAGGTCCCGACCCCCCCAGCCCTGTGAACAGGACATTATTGATACTAGGATCTTTGCAGATGTAACAAAATTTACGAGGAGGTCATACTGGAACCAGGTGCGTCCTAATCCATGATGGATGGTGTTCTCGTAATAGGAGAGACACAGAGCAGAAGCCGTGTGGAGACGGAGGCAGAGATGGGAGGGAGGCGGCCACCAGCCCAGGGACGCCCAGGAATTAGCAAAAAAAGCATCAGAAGCCGGGAGAGAGAGGAGCCTGGGGTGGATTCTCCCCCAGGTCTTACAGAAAGAACCTGCCTTCCCGAGGCCTGGATTTCAGTCGCCAGTGACATGGAAAGCCGGAAAGCAGACTCACCACGATGGTGTCGGCTCCGATGACCACGTCTGGGGCCCGCAGGTCCTTCTGCAAGAAACGCAGACTCGGCTTTAGGCGGGACGAACCTGTGTGTCTTAAACATTTTCACATCACAACGCACGGCACACAGCATCACAGCTTATTTATGGATCCAGTCTTGCTTTAGAAATCGAGACTGGAGTGTCCTCAAGACAACGATCAAAGGAGACAGTGAAAGTGAAAATGAGTCACTCAGTCGTGTCTGACTCTTTGCGACCCCATGGACTGTAGCCCGCCAGGCTCCTCTGTCCATGGGATTCTCCAGGCAAGAGTACTGGAGTGGGTTGCCATCTCCTTCTCCAAGGGATGTTTCCCACCCAGGGATCGAACCTGCATCTCCAGCATTAGTGTGTGGATTCTTTACCACTGAGCCACCACGGGGGCCCCAGTTATATATTACTATATATAATTATGACTTCCCAGGTGGCTCAGATGGCAAAGAACCTGCTTGCAATGCAGGAGACCTGGGTTTGATCCCTGGGTCGGGATGATCCCCTGGAGGAGGAAATGGCAACCCACTGTAGTATTCTTGCCTAGAAAATCCCATGGACAGAGGAGCCTGGTGGGCTACATTCCATGGGGTCACAAAGCAGAGTCGGAAATGACTGAGCAAATAACACTTCACACTTTCATGCTGCTGCTGCTGCTAAGTCACTTCAGTCGTGTCTGACTCTGTGCGACCCCACAGACGGGAGCCCACCAGGCTTCCCTATCCCTGGGATTCTCCAGGCAAGAACACTGGAGTGGGTTGCCACTTCTTCTCCAATGCAAGAAAATGAAAAGTGAAAGTGAAGTCACTCAGTCGTGTCCCACTCTTCGAGACCCCATGGACTGTAGCCTGCCAGGCTCCTGTGTCCATGGGATTCTCCAGGCAAGAATAATGGAGCGGGTTGCCATTTCCTCCTCTAGTATTCTATCCAGAATCCAGGGAATTCTGTATCATAAATTATTCTATTTTATTAGTTACAGTAGCACACAGCATGGTAACACCTCGTGATAGACTAGGTAGGTTGCTTCTTTATCCTGAATGACACTCTGATATGAATTGCCACAGCAGGTTACATACTAGCTAAGTGACAGATAACGTTGTATAAACGATACCATCCCATGAATTACACGTGTCCACAACACAAGGACACTCAGTCGCAGAGAAGTTACACCTATTGCCTGCTGTGAAGGGCACTGATTTACAACAGGTGTGATTAAAACCTGAGGACACCCCGCTAGCAGGAGACCCAGGAAAGGAGCACTTACCTGGTACATCCGGTCGGCCACCTCCAGGGCCTTCTGCTTGGCCGTTTCCACGGCGTACGCCTGCGGGGTGGCGAATGAGGCCTTGTGCAGCTTCTCCTTGAACCTGGACGGGACCACCTCGAACCTGAGGCCCTGGAACAGGATAGAAGAGGGGTATGGGCGGGGAGCCCCAGGACGCTGACAGGTGGGCAGTAACTGAAGGAACCCGCCCAGCCCCCCTTCCCTGACTATGGACACTGACCAAGGGCCGACTCCCGGCCGCTGCGTGAGTGTGACTGGTGTGTGTAGGGGGTCGGGGGGGGGGGTGCTCAGGGACCCTGGTGGGAAGACCTCTGTGCACGCAGAGGCCAGCAGGGCGCTATTGATTGGGGTGCAGCCCCGAGGGGTCAAAGGGCTCCTGGAGAGTCCCAAAGGCCGGCATTTCGCCCTTACAGCGGTCAAACTACTGAGATGATAGAGCCTGCAGGAAAGGCCACAAAAAAGCCACAAATACGGCGGCTGTGTGCAGGGGAACAACTAGGCTGCTTTGACTTGGTGCCCAACACAGGTGACCTGGCAGTGCCTGCGGAAGGCAGGTCACAGACCCGCTGCCTCCAGAGTGGGGGATGGGGTCTTGACCACAGAGGGTCAAACTCCCCCTCCCACACTCGCAGGGACCTCTGTGAGCAGCCAGCTGCCTCTTACTTTTCTGCACACCAGCCCCCTCCCCACCTCCATCGTGGACCTCCCGGATCCCCAGTTAACCCCTGGGTCACACTATGAGACACCCCCGCCTACGGTTCTGTATCCTCGCTGGGAGGTACATAAAGCACTTCTCATTCTGTACCTACCCCCCATCCAGCCCAGCTCACGCCCCCAACCCAGGCAAGAATTTCTGGCTCTATCTGTCCCCCTAGCTGGTATCCTCGCTTCTCTAAACCACCCCCCGCCCAAATAGGGCCGCCCCATGCAGACCAAGCCCTGTCCAGTGGCTCTGTCCCCCTCCCCACCGCCACCCCCCCCCAACACCTGGACAAATCCAGCTCAGGCACACAGACCTGGCCTTGGCCCGGCAACCCCACACTCCCTGGCCAGCAGATCGCCAGGTCACTGAGCCCTGGCTGGAAGACCCTGGCCCGCCCCCGATCACAGAGACCACAGATCTAGACCCTGGTCACTAGGGTCCTACCCTCTGCCTACCTCAGCCCCCAGTCCTGCAGACTCCGGATACCCAGTCACTTAGGCCCCCAGCAGATTCCCACCCCCCTTCCTCGCTCACCAGACCCTCAGTCACAAGGCCTCTGTCCCGACACCCTGCATCTTTGACCCCGTCAGTCGGTCCCACTGCTGACCCCGGGCCTGCAAACACCCACCACCTCTTACATCCCCCCTCCCAAGTCAGTACGATCCCCAATAACTAGGTACTGGCCCTGCAGATCCACCAAGGCCCCTGTCATCTCCCCCGGCGCGCCCCGCCCACGAAGCCTAGGTCATCAGGACCCTCGGGCACTCGTCTCCGACCACCGGACACTGGCCAAAGCCCTCCGCTAACTACTAAGACACCCCCAGTTTCTAGGCCCCGGACCCGCAACTCTGGGGTCCATCCGGGAGACCCGGGTCACGACGCCGGGGATCCCGAGGCCTCGGGTCACTAGGCCCGGGTCCGCAGGCCCGGCACCCCCAGACCCTGGGCCCGGGCCGCTCACAGCATTGCTGAGGATCTCCCGGCGGCGCGGAGAGGAGCTGGCCAACACCACGCGCTTGTGCTGCAGCTTCCCGATCACCGGGCACAGGAGCATGGCGCAACGCGCCCGCGCCGGGCGCCCGGAGACCGGCGGCGGGAGACCAGTGCCGGGGAGACCCGCGTTGCGCGCGCGCGCGCGGCCCAGGTCCCGCCCCACCAGGCCCCGCCCCCTTCTAGGCCCCGCGCCCGGTCTCTGGAGCCACGCCCAGGCCTCATCACCAATGAAACCTCGCCTCACCCCGCACAGGCCCCGCCCCAGGCCCCTGCCCACCATGAACTTCTTCCCCGTCCGTTGGAGCCACGCCCAAGCCTCGCCACCAACGAAGCCCCGCCCCAGGCCAGCCCACGGCCGGACCTCACCACCAATGAAGACCTCGCCCAGGCCGCACCACCAACGAAACCCCGCCTCTGCCCGCCCACGGCCCGGCCTCACTACCAATGAAAGCTCGCTCCAGGCCGGCCACCAGCGAAGCCCCGCCCCGGCCGTTGGAGCCACGCCCAGGCCTCTCTGCGCAAGGCCCCGCCCTCCCCCGAGGCAGGTGGGGCTCCGGCGGCGCTTCCGGGCAGCCCGAGAACGAAGCTCCGCCCCATCCTGGAAGCCCCGCCTCCAGCTCGCCCCGCCCCCAGCAGCTGGGGATTCCTGCCAGGCTCGGGCGGGGGGCGGGGCCCAGAGCCCGCAAGGCATCTTGGGAACGCAGAGATGAGGGTCCCGGTGGCTTGATGGAGGCAGAGATGGGGGTCCCCGGGGCTTGATGGGGGGAAGGTGGGGGTCCCCGGGGCTCGATGGAGGGGAGGTGGGGGGGTCCCCGGGGCTCTATGGGTGCGGAGACGGGGGTCTCTAGGACTTGATGGGGGCGGAGATGGGGGTCCCCGGGGCTCGATGGGTGCGGAGACGGGGGTCCCCGGGGCTCGATGGGTGCGGAGTTGGGGGTCTCTAGGACTTGATGGGGGCGGAGATGGGGGTCCCAGGGGCTCGATGGGTGCGGAGACGGGTGTCCCCGGGGCTTGATGGGGGCGGAGATGAGGTCCCCGGAATGCAGTGCGGGTGTGTGGAGATGGGGGGGTCTCGGGGCGCGGTGGTCTGTGCAGATGGAGCTCCCGGGAAAGCAGTGTGGGTGTGTGGAGATGAGGGTTTTCGGGGCGCGGTGGTCGGTGCAGATGGTGGTCCCCAGAGTGCAGTGGGGGTCTGTGGAGATAAAGGTCCCCGGCCTGCGCTGGGGGTGCGGGCCCTTCTCAGCCTAAGCACTACTGACCCTCGGGGCCGGATCATGCATCTTCGTGGGGCTGCCCTGGGCGGCTGCAGCGCATTCATTAGCGGCTCTGGTCTGTGTCCACTAGATGGCAGTAGGTGCCCACTAATGGTGAGAATCCGGACGTCCGCACGCGTCCTGTCCACCGGGGAACTGAATCACCCCTCACTGAGTGCCCCGGCTAGACAGGGCTGGAGAGGTGGGTGATGGACGGATGGATAGATATGATGGATGGATGGATAGATGGATGGATGAATGGATAGATAGATATGGATGAATGGATGGATGGATAGATAGATATGATGGATACATGGATGGATGGATAGATAAGATGGATGGATGGATAGATATGATGGATGGATGGATAGATATGGATGGATAGATAAATAGATGATGGATAGATATGATGGATGGATGGATTGGATGGATGGATGGATAGATATGGATGGATGGATGGATGATGGATGGATGGATATGATGGATGGGTGGATATGATGTATGGATAGATAAATAGATGATAGATATGATGGATGAATGGATAAATAGATCATAGATAGATATGATGGATGGATGAATGGATAGATATGATGGATGGATGGATGGATAGATAGACTGGATGGATGGATGGATGGATGGATACTACACTTTATTTATTTATTTATACTATAGAAACCAACAGATCTGACTGACGGATGGATGGATGCATACGTAGATAATGAGAGATAACAGATTAAATAGGTAAGAGCCATGTCTGGTCAGGGTCTCTGCCCTACCGCCGTCTGGGGCTGGACGAGTCTCTATGGGGGGTGTCCTGTGCACTGTGGGGTGTGGAGCAGCTCTGTTCTCCCCCTACCACATGCCAGGGGCAGCCCCTGCCCCCAGTGCTGAGAAGCAAGATGACCCCTGACTAATTCATACCACGTATATTTAAACTAATACATATCTTTGTGTTCATGTGACTGTATATAAGAACCCGGGTCTCTTGCCTTGCAGGCAGATTCTTTACCACTGCACCCCCAGGGAAGCCCATATATATATATATGGTATATCATGGAATATGCTATATATTGGGCTTCCCTGGTGGTTCAGATGGTAAAGAATCCGCCAGCAATGTGGGAGACCTGGGTTCAATCCCTCGGTTGGGAAGATCCCCTGGAGGAGGACATGGCCACCCACTCCAGTATTCTTGCCCCGAGAATCCAATGGTCAGAGGAGCCTGGCGGGCTGTAGTCCACGGGGTCGCCAAGAGTCAGACACGGCTGAGCGACTTAGCACATGTGCACCCCTGTGTGGAGTTAGGATAAACTCTTCATTGCTAGGTTAAAACAAACATCTTGCTTAGAAAAAAAAAAAAAGATGGTTTATTTTGAAGAAGTTCTAGATTTCAAGAGCAGTTGTCAACATAGCATCGAGACCCTAAGCAGTCATTCCATCGGACATATTCCGTCCCCCTCAGGGACTCCAATGCAGTTCCTTCATTTACACGCATTCCTGCTCTTGAGGCTTTTTAACAGCACTGAGAAATGTCAGTGAAATGGCAGGATCACAGGTTTCCAAAGACACAGCAGACACTGGGAAAAAACAATAAATCAATGTCTTCGTCTGACGATTTCCAGCAAACCGCATGCCTTCAGTGTGGGTGTTTTAAAACAGGTTCGAGAAAAGAGATGTCATACTCTAACCACCTGACGCGAAGAGCTGACTTTTTTGGGAAAGACCTTGATGCTGGGAAAGAGTGAAGGCGGGAGGAGAAGGGGATGACAGAGGAGGAGATGCTTGGATGGTGTCACCGACTCGATGGACATGAGTTTCAGCAGACTCCGGGAGATGGTGAAGGACAGGGAAGCCTGGTGTGCTGCAGGCAATGGGGTCGTAAAGAGTCGGACACGACTGAGCGACTGAATAAGAACAATATTATTAACCTGCTGAAACAGAAGGAAATCCAGCCCTGGGATTTTCAGTGATCCGACAGGCACCCCTCGGAAAGGCCGACGGGTCCCTGAAGATGCTGTTGGATACTGGGCAACTTCAGTGGAACTGGGGGTCCTTGGGACGCAGAAATCAGGGAGATGTCGGTGGCCCAGAGGGGCTGGACAACGAACTGTTGGTGACGATGGTGACGAAATGTGACCTGAGCTCTCTGGGACCCAAAGGCTGGATGGACGTCACACCCATTGAGGGCTGGGGGGTGGGGGTGGTGAGGGGCAGTGTTATTGCTTAGACCGGCTTCCTCCGAATTCAAATGGTGATGCTTGTTCTCAGCTCAGCAAGAAGACGGTTCCCTGAGGGTGGTTTGAGGTTTTTCACAGCTTTTTAGAGTCAGACGCTGGAAGCCCACGCCCAGGACGTGGCTGCCACTGTCTTGCTGGGTCAGGGTTTTTCTGCTTCCGGACTGTTGTCGTGGCGACCTGACTTTCTAGGGGCTTGGCTCTGGGAACAGTTGGGAAGAGCGGGTGGACCACACACCTTCCTGGGGCGATCCGAGTCCTTGAAGCCGGCCCTTCTCCAGCCACCCGTGGGCGCACGTCCTTTCTCGGGCAGGGGGCGTGTCTGGTCGGCATTCTGAAAGCAGCAGACGGTGGGTCTCTGCCCTGTGCAAACACTGCGGACTGGCTTGGACGCTGTCCCCTGTGTGGCCTCCCCTGGTGGGGATGGGGATGGATGGGACCCCCAGGCGAGTCCTTCTCCCCGGCAAGAGCATGGACTGCCCTATGCAGGTCCCGCCCCAGGAGCCAGCACCAGGCACTGCGACCCCTAGAACCACCCGGCCAGTGGCCAGAGGCCCAGTCTCAGAATTGCAGACTGCAGGGGTCTCCTAGGGCAGCTGTGACAGTTCTATAAATGAGGGGCTTAACGCCCCAGACAGGCATCCATCCTCCCCGAGTCCTGGGGACCACACGTCTGAGGTCTGTGTGTCCCAGGGCTGAGCTCCCTGCAGAGTCTCCAGGGGAGGGTCCTCCCCGCCTCTTCCGGCTTCTGGGGGCTCCGGGCGTCCATCTCTGGGCTGGTGGCCGCCTCCCTCCCGTCTCTGCCTCCATCTCCACGTGGCTTCTCCTCTGTGTCCGTGTCTCTCCTCTTTGGTGTCTTTTAAGGACCCTGTCACGGGGTCTAGGGCCACCCTGATCCTGTAGGTCACACTCTGATATTCCGGGCAGACGTGGATTTGCAGGGTTGGGACACCATCCACTCCGCCACACGTGTGTGTGGTTCTCATTCCCAAGCAATGACGTCGGGGGACCAACTGCTCCGGTAACATCGGCTCACAATCCCACCAACATCTCTGAGGTCTGATGGGGGGATGTCACCTGCTTTGCAGCCACCCTGCCCTGGGGGTCTCCCCGAGCCCCTCCCCACTGGCCCCTGCCAGGTGTCACCTTACAGGCTTCAGAGATGTTTTCTTCTCCACCCCCCACCCCACCCCGCTGAGGGAACCCTGAACTTATCCTATGCTTCTCCCTGTGATGCACAGAGGTTATTTCAGGCAGACCCTGACGACCTGCTGTCTCAGCATCCCCGGCGCTCCAGGAACTGTGGTCCATCATCTTTTCAAAACCTCACAGCTGCGGGGGGCTGCTGCGGGCTCGTGTGCTCGCTGGTCTCGCCCGGTCCTCAAAGGATCGCAGGGGTCAGGCCAGGAAGCACCGCAGACCCCAGGAGGACCTGCTGTGGCTGGGGGCGGTCGGCGGGGAGGCGGCAGGCAGAGAAGGGGCCCCTCCAGCGTGGTCCGGCTGAATCCCAGCGCACCCGGAGTGACCGAAAAGAGGCCCCAAAGACCCCTGCCGTCCCTCAACGCCCCCCGCTCCACTCGCGATGAGGGGTGCCTGTCTCAGAACACGCTCTCCTGCCGTTTCACGCTGGGCCTCTCGGGCGCCTCCTGCCCGTCCACGGAGCGCGCGGACAGGGTCCGCCCGGAGAAGAGGCTCTCGTGGCGGCTGTCGGGGCTGTCGGCGGCGGGCAGCGGGCCGTAGCCCAGGTAGTCGCGGAGGCGCAGCTGGAACTCGCTGGACGCGAAGTAGTAGACGAAGGGGTCCAGGCAGTTGTTGAGGCAGCTGAGGCAGAGCGTGAGCTTGTAGATGTGGTAGTAGCTGCGGCCCAGGAAGAGGCGGCTGACCATGTGCACCAGGAGCACGAAGTTGTTGGGGGCGAAGCAGGCGACGAAGGCGAGCAGCACCACGGCGGCCAGGGAGACGGCGCGGCGCCGCTGCGCGCGGCCGTGGCGGTCGGCGGAGCGCAGCAGCGTCAGGATGGTGGCGGTGTAGCAGGCCACGGTGACCACGAAGGGGATGAGGAAGAGCACGACGAAGAGCGTGAAGAGGAAGGCGGCCCACATGGCCACGCTGGGCAGCATGTTGGACTTGAGCACGTCGAAGCAGGTGACGATGCCCAGCGCGTCCACCGCGTAGGTGAGGTCGGTGCGCGCCAGCGGGGACAGCGCCGCCAGCAGCAGCAGCCACGTGGCGGCGCAGGCCGCCAGCGCGTAGCGGCGGCGGCGCCACCGTGCGGACGCCAGCGGGTACACGACGCCCAGGAAGCGGTCCACGCTGATGCAGGTCATGGTGAGGATGGACGAGTACATGTTGGCGTAGAAGGCCACGGTGACGGCGTTGCAGAGCAGCACGCCGAACACCCAGTGGTTGCCGTTGCAGTGGTAGTAGATCTGGAACGGCAGCACGCAGGCCAGCATGAGGTCCGTGACGCTCAGGTTGATCATGAAGATGACCGACGGCGTCTTGGGCCCGATGTGCCGGCAGAGCACCCACAGCGAGAACAGGTTGCCCGGGATGCTCACCAGCGCCACCAGCGAGTACACCACCGGCAGCACCACGGCGATGGCCGGGTCGCGCAGCATCAGGATGGTGGCGTTGTCCGGGCGCGTCATGTTCACGTCCATGCTGCAGCCGTTGGGGGTGGCCTCGGGATACGGGGTGCCGATCTGCAAGACAAGGAGGGAAAGGGGGGTACCGGGCAGGTGAGAGGCGCCGGAGGACGGGGTGTCCTGGGAGAGGGGCGGACACACGGGAGCGTCACGGGTGCACACACACGTTCGCGGGAGCGCTGATGTCCTATGGTATATGCACGTGTGATATAGACACACACATTACATATACATATGTGACACACACACCATATTGTATGTGTATATGTGTATATATGTGATATACACACACACACCATATTGCATGTATATATTATATATGTGATACACACCATATTGCATGTATATATCTATATATGTGATATATATACACACACACCATATTGTATGTGTATATGTGTATATGTGTGATATATACACACACACCATATTGCATGTATATATGTATATATGTGTGACACACACACCATATTGCATGTATATATGTATATATGTGACATATATATACACATGCCATATTGTATATGTATATATATATATGTGTGTGGTACATACACACACACCATATTGCATGTATAGATCATGACAAAGGCAGGAGAGTTCCAGAAAAACATCTGTTTCTGCTTTATTGACTATGCCAAAGCCTTTGACTGGGTGGATCACAATAAACTGTGGAAAATTCTGAAAGAGATGGGAATAGCAGACCACCTGACCTGCCTCTTGAGAAACCTATATGCAGGTCAGGAAGCAACAGTTACAACTGGACATGGAACAACAGACTGGTTCCAAATACGAAAAGGAGTACGTCAAGGCTGTATATTGTCACCCTGCTTATTTAACTTCTATGCAGAGTACATCATGAGAAACACTGGGCTGGAAGAAGCACAAGCTGGAATCAAGACTGCCAGGAGAAATATCAATAACCTCAGATATGCAGATGACACCACCCTTATGGCAGAAAGTGAAGAGGAACTAAAGAGCCTCTTGATGAAAGTGAAAGAGGAGAGTGAAACAGTTGGCTTAAAGCTCAACATTCAGAAAACAAAGATCATGGCATCTGGTCCCATCACTTCATGGTAAATAGATGAGGAAACAGTGGAAACACTGTCAGACCTTACTTTGGGGGGCTCCAAAATCACTGCAGATGGTGATTGCAATGAAATTAAAAGACACTTACTCCTTGGAAGGAAAGTTATGACCAACCTAGATAGCATATTTAAAAGCAGAGACATTACTTTGCCAACAAAGGTCCATCTAGTCAAGGCTATGGTTTTTCCTGTGGTCATGTATGGATGTGAGAGTTGGACTGTGAAGAAAGCTGAGCACCGAAGAATTGATGCTTTTGAACTGTGGTGTTGGAGAAGATGCTTGAGAGTCCCTTGGACTGCAAGGAGATGCAACCAGTCCATTCTGAAGAAGATCAGCCCTGGGATTTCTTTGGAAGGAATGATGCTAAAGCTGAAACTCCAGTACTTTGGCCACCTCATGTGAAGAGTTGACTCATTGGAAAAGACTCTGATGCTGGGAGGGATAGGGGGCAGGAAGAGAAGGGGATGAAAGAGGATGAGATGGCTGGCTAGCATCACCGACTCGATGGACATGAGTTTGAGTGAACTCCGGGAGATGGTGATGGACAGGGAGGCCTGGTGTGCTGTGATTCATGGGGTCGCAGAGAGTTGGACACAACTGAGCGACTGAACTGAATTGAACTGAATGTATATATATGTGACACACACACCATATTACATGTATATATGTATATATATCTGTGATATATACACTCACCATATTGCATGTATATATCTATATATGTGATATATATACACACACCACTTACCATGTACATGTGTGTATATATATACTTGACACACACCATATTACAGTCATATATGTGATATATTACCCACACCATGTTGCATGTATATATATGTGTGTGTGTGTGACACACACACCATATTGTCTGTATATATGTATATATATGTGATATAGACACACACACCATATTGCATGTAAATTTGTATATATATGTGTGTGTGACACACACCCCATATTGTATGTATATACATATTTATATGTGTGATACACACACACACCATATTGCATGTATACATGTATATATATATGACACACACCATATTGCATGTATATATGTGTGATACACACACATACCATTTGCATGTATACATGTATATATGTGTGACATGTATACATATATGTGTGACATATATACACACACACCATGTTGCATGTATGTGAAAAAAGTGAAAGTCACTCAGGCGTGTCTGACTCTTTGGGACCCTATGGACTATACAGTCCATGGAATTCTCTAGGCCAGAATACTGGAGTGGGTAGCCTTTCCCTTCTCCAGGGGATCATCCCAATCCAGGGGTGGAACCCAGATCTCCCGCACTGCAGGTGGAGTCTTTGTCTGCAGAATATTCTTTACCTGAGCCAGCAGGGAAGCCCATTGCATGTATATATGTATGTGTGTGTGTGTGTGTGTGACATATACACACACACCATACTGCATGTATGCATTCTTAGTCACTGCACTGGTGTCTGACTTTTTTGTGACCCTCTGGACCATAGCCCACCAGGCTCCTCTGTCCGTGGGATTCTCCAGGCAAGAGTACTGGAGAGAGTTGCCGTGCCCTCCTCCAGGGGATCTTCCTGACCCAGGGATCGCACTCAGGTCTCCTAAGTTGGCACCTGCGTTCTCTACCACTGGTGCCACCAGGGAAGCCCACTGCATGTATATATGTGTGTGTGTCTATAC
The DNA here is from genome assembly GCF_055505025.1 of Bos grunniens. Lineage (NCBI taxonomy): Eukaryota > Metazoa > Chordata > Mammalia > Artiodactyla > Bovidae > Bos > Bos grunniens. The sequence goes on from NC_141194.1 coordinate 753,434, forward strand.
ATAACACACAGATATAAATCTGGTATATACATGCGTGTGTATGTATATATATAAACACATGTGTATTCAGTTGTGGGCTTTTCTCGTGGCTTAGATGCCAGAAAGTCTGCCTGCAGTGCGGGAGGGCCCAGTCCGATCCCTGGGTTGGGAAAATCCCCTGGAGGAGGAAATGGCAACCCACTCCAGTATTCTTGCCTGGGGAATCCCATGGACAGAGAAGCCTGGTGGGCTACAGTCCATGGGGTCGCAAAGCATCAGACACGACTGAATGACTTAGCATGGGCTGGTAAGACGCCCTGCAGCCTGACTGGAAGTGCCAGCCTGCTGGAGACGGTGAGTTCTGTGCTGACTCCTCCTGCTGCTGGAACCTGAAACTTGCACTCTTGAACTTCTGTTTTTTCCTGCTGACCTTCCTCCCCGCTCAAAACAGACAAGTCCCCGGAGCACCTTGCTCGTGACTGGCTGGCCCCTCAAACTCACACAGAGAAAGGGGCCCAGGGCCCAGGGGAGAAGCAATTCCTGGGGCTGCCTGCCCTCCGCCTTCTGGACACAGTGGGTTCCCAGGGTCACTTTCTTTGTAACTAATTATGTAAATGCAACCCAAAGGCAGCTCGCAGTTCATTTCTGTTGGTTTTTTCAAAGTCTGGGGGATGGTTTTGTTATCTCTTTGCTCAGTCCATTCAGTCGCATCCGACTCTGCAACCCCATGGACTGTACCCTGCCAGCCTTCTCTGTCGACAGGGTTTTTGCAGGCAAGCCATGCCCTCCTCCGGGGGATCTTCCCAACCCAGGGATCAAACCCGGGTCTCCTGCATTGCAGGTGGATTCTTCACTGTCTCAGCCACCTGATGAAGTTGCTATTTTTCCTGTGGCTGAAGCTATCACTTCTGTTTTTCACCGTGTCTGTGTGTGTGTGTGCGCGCCTGATATCGGGGCTCCAGAAATCAGGGTGTGGGGCTCAGCTGGGCAACCGGGTGCCACCCCCGTTATAGCTCAGGCCCGGAAGACGCCCCCTGGCTCACGTGCGCCTTGCAGTGGGACACCTGCTGGTGCGTTCCGGGGAGGGTGTGCATCCCCAGGGTGTCTGTTGGCAGGAATCATGGCCCGTGAGTCGCCGGGCCCTTCAACGCTCATGGCATTGCAGCTCCCCTCTCGGACCCTGGCACCCCGGGGCATCTGTCTGTTCCTCCGCAGGAGATGTAACATCTGCGGTGGGGGTGTGCCGAATGAGGTTCCTCAAACCCATTTAAAAATGACCCTGGTTTCGCTTTGAGTAGGAAACTTTCCGCACCACTAGCTCATGGCCAGGTGCGATCGTACAGTTGTGATGGTGTGTGTGGGGTGCAACCCCCCACCTCACGGCCCCCAACCTCCATCCATCTTTGGGGTTCAGGAGCAAAATGTCCCCAACGTCTCAGGATCACACGTGGAGGCCACATGGTGGGGGACAGTGGAGAGGACAGAGGTCTCTGATCTGTAGGGGAAAGGGGAACTCGGGGAGGGGATGGGGCTGAGGGGACTAGGAGACTACTGCGTGTCCACAGTCGGGGGGGTGGGGGGAATCTGAGAAGATGGGGGGGTGCACAGAGCTGGAGACAGAAAGCCCAGCCTCCCCCATCGAGTGGCACTGGGGGGCGGGGAGCCTGCTGGGGGCTCCCCTGGGGGCTCAGATGGTCAGGAATCTGCCTGCAGTGCAGGAGACCTGGGTTTGATCCCAGGTTGGGGAAGATCCCCTAGAGGAGGGCATGGCAACCCACTCCAGTATTCTTGTCCAGAGCATCCCACGGACACAAGAGCCTGGCGGGGCTACAGTCCACGGGGTCGCAGAGTCGGGCTACAAGTCAGCGGCTAACACACTTTTCCACTTCTGCCCGGTGATGACCCCCCCCTTCCTTCCCCCGGATCTGTCATAACCTCCTGGTGGGAGCTTCAAAAGAGACTTCATTTGCATAACACAGCGGCTGGCCCCCGCAGAGAAGCCACGTGGGCGTCCAGGAGGCCTCCGTCTGCACCCCGAAGCTGCCGCCTCCCCCCACCACACCACCACCACCAGCCCCCCGGGGGCCCCCCCAAGCTTTCACCTGTGCCTGTCTCGGAGACCGGGCAGGCAGCCCCCTCCCCTGCAGCACGGCGACGCACGGCTGATTCATAAAGAAATCACATCTAACAGATGCGGCCGGCTCCCAAAGCCGCGGGCGGGGCGGAGGCCCAGGGGGTGAGGGATGGAAGTGGCGTGAAATGAGCCAGAAACAGTTGCTGGCGACCACAAGACGGTCCCCGGGGTGCTGGGCAGGCAGAGGTGACTCTTTGCCAGAGGCACGGGGCAGCCTGCAGGCTTGGGGGCCGCAGGGTGCGGTGTGGGGCGGAGGTTCTGCAGGAAGCTACATGCAGGCATCACACACAAGCTTGCACAGAGCTGCAGCCCGTGCGCCCTTGGCTCCTGGGAACCCCCCATGCCCGTCGACCTCTCTTCTTAACGGCTTTACAGAGCCACCAGGAAAACATCATCAAGGTCACCTCTGCAAAGTCGACGTAGCGCTGCGGGCGTTAGCCCCTCAGTCGTGTCCGACTCTCTGTGACTCCATGGACTGTAGCCCGCCAGGCTCCTCCGTCCATGGGATTCTCCAGGCAAGAAAACCGGAGTGGGCAGCCATGCCCTCCTCCAGGGGGTCTTCCTGACCCAGGGATCAAACCTGCATCTTCTGCATTGCAGACCGATTCTTGACCATCTGAGCCACCAGAGACACTACAGTGGTTTTTCGTATATTTGCAAAGAGAAGCAACCAGCCCCATCACGCAATCCCAGAACGTTCTCATTGTCTTGAAAAGAAGCCCTGCACGCCATGGCCATCACCCCTGCATCCCTTCCCCAGATACACATTTAAAAACTGGAGCTCAGATTCACCTATCATGCCATGCTGAAAGTGGAGGGTTCTGTGGTACAGAGCAGGGCTCACAAGCCTTCACGACCATCATCTCTGTCTGGCTCCAGACATGTCCATCCCCCTCAAAAGGAGACGCTGTACCCTTAAGAGTTCCCACGTCTTCCCAGCCCCTGGTGTGCCTTCTGAGTCTGCGGATTTGCCTGTTCAGGATGTTTCATATCAGTGGAATCACACACTGTGTGTCCTTCTGTGTCTGCTTTTCTCACTGAGCAGTGTGTGTTCAGGGTCCAGCCACGCTGTAGCCTGTGTCAGAGCTTCACTCTTTTTTCACAACTGTGTCATATTCCACTGTGTGAATAGACCACATGCTGTTTATCCACCCATCATCCATCCATCTACCCACTCACTTATCTACCCATCCATCCAACCATCCATCCACTCATTTATCAGTCCATGCATCCATCCACCCATCTATCCATCCATCATCCATCCATCCATCCACTCACTTATCCATCCACCCATCCATCCATCCACCTATCCCCCATCCATCTATCCATACATCATCCATCCATCCATCCATCCATGCGCTCACTTATCCATCCATCCATCCATCATCCATCCACCCACCCATCCATAAATCATCCGTCTATCCATCCATCCATCCACTCACTTATCCATTAATCCACCCATCCATCCATCCATCTATCCACTCACTTATCCATTCATCCACACATCCATCCATCCATCCATCCACTCACTTATCCATCCATTCACCCATCCATCCATCCATCCATCCATCCGCTCACTTATCCATCCATTCACCCATCCATCCATCCATCCATCCGCTCACTTATCCATCCATTCACCCATCCATCCATCCATCTATCCATCCAGTCACTTATCCATCTATCCATCCATCCATGCATACCTAGCTGCTAACACTTAAAGCAAGCCCATGACTCCATTCCCCACCATCTGAAGGTCAGAGATACTCAGGACAGTGGTCCTTCTCTCTCTTCTGAGGTGGGTCTTACTCAGGTGGGGTGGGTTAAAAACAGCCCAGAGTCAAAGGGACGACTGCTCTTTAAGGACCTCCTGTGAGTCTTTGCAACAACAACAGCCCAAACTTCCCAAGCGCTGGGGGGTTCTCCTGGGGCTGAGCTCACACAGGGACTGGAGGGTCTGGACCAAGAGGAAAGCATGACCCAGCCCTGCGCCAGTGTGGGCTGGCATCTTTTCTGGGTTTCTTAGGGTCTTATGCCACCCAAGTCGTGGTGCTTTGTGGGGGCAGCTCTGGGACCCTCAGCCCCAAAGCACTCAAAGGCCACGGCTTCAGAGAGCTGGTGACATCACAGAGTCCACATGGGTGCTGCCGTGCGGTCCACAGAGTATTCACTCCTGGCATGTTGCTGTTTACTCGCTCAGTCACGTCCGACTCTTTGCGACCCCACGGACTGTAGCCCACCAGGCTCCTCTGTCCATGGGATTCTCCAGGCAAGAACACTGCAGTGGGTTGCCATGCCCTCCTCCAGGGGATCTTCCTGGCCCAGGAGGCCCAGGTTTGAATCCTGGGTCGAGAATCCTGGGATGACTTAACCACACAGAGCTCACAGCTGCCGGGTGCAGGAAGGGTTGGGAAGAGGCAGGCTGTGAGGTCCTGTCCACCCAGACCCTCAAAGTCCTCATCGGTCATATCGCGGATAGAGACTCACCCTCTGAGGGTGGTCGTGGGGCCAAGGGACTCAGCGACGGCAAACCACGCTGTCAGCCTGGGTGTGTCCACAAATACTAGCTAGACCAGTAACTGGGGGGTGTCCTGGACTGTCCTAACAGAGGGCCACAAACTGGGGAGCTGGTGAACATAGACATCTATCCTTTAAGGTCAAGGAGTCCCAGGGCTGAGCTCCCTGCAGAGGCCCCAGGGGAGGGTCCTTCCAACTCTTCCAGCTTCTGGGGGCTCCAGGCATCCGTCCCTGAGCTGGTGGCCGCCTCCCTCCCGTCTCTGCCTCCGTCTGCACGTGGCTTCTCCTCTGCATCTGTGTCTCTCCTCTTTGCTGTCTTATAAGGACACTGTCCCTGGGTTTAGGGCCACCCCCATCCAGGAGGACCTCATCTCAGACCCTTCATTCTGTCACCTCTGCAGAGACCCTATTTTCTAATAATGCCCGGCCTGAGTTTCTGAGTGGGCATGAATCTTAGGGGGGCAGCCTTCAACCCACTACACCACCCCACTGAGCTACAGCCCTATAAATAACTCAGCAAACAACAGGTGGATTTCTTCTGAAATTCGATCATGATAGTTAATGCACTCATCTTTAGAGAATCTTTTTTTGGGCATTGCTTTTTTAATTAATTTTATTGGAGGCTAATTATTTTATAATATCCAGAATCTTTATGTAGGTGCCCATCATCTATTGGCAGGATTTCAAAAAATATCTTAGAGTCACTGACTGATGAACTTTGTGGAAGGTTACTTGTCATTGCGTTTAGGGCCACCCCCATCCAGGAGGGGGCTTCCCTGGTGGCTCAGCTGGTAAAGAATCTGCCTACATTGAGGGAGGCCTGGGTTCAATTCCTGGGTGGGGAACATCCCCTGGGAAGGGAATGGCAACCCACTCCAGTTATTCTTGGGTTTCCCTGCTGACTCAGGTGGTAAAGAATTTGCCTGCAGTAGGAGAGACCTGGGTTCTATCCCTGGGTCGGGAAGATCCCCTGGAGGAGGGCATGGCAACCCACTCTGGTATTCTGGCCTGGAGAATCCCATGGACAGAGGAGCCTGGTGGGCTACAGTCCATGGGGTCACAGAGAGTTGGACACGCCTGAGCGACTGAGCACAGCACAGCTCAGAATCCAGGAGGGCCTCATCTCAGGCCCTTCCCTTCATGACATCCGCAGAGACCACATTGTTCTCCCCACTCGTGGGTTCCAGGGGGTCAGGATGTGGGTACATCTTTGCTGGCCCCCGCTTTAGGCATCAAGGAGAAGACCTCTAAGAGCTGTTCAGACCTCAGTACATCCCGGAGGGGAGGGTTCTAGCTGAGTCCAGCCGGGTCCCCGCCAGCATCAGGGCTAAGTCACGAGCGTGGACAGAAGACTTTACAAGTGGCAAATCATGGAGAGCTGGCAGCTACACAAGGCCGCTTTGGAATCTGACCATCACGCCCAGACATTCCGGCCACTGCCTGCCAGGGAAGGGGTGAGTCGTCGGCCTCGTGTGGGAGATCCTGCCCTCTTGCCCTTGATCCGAGGCCCTGGGCAATGTTTGTGAACCTGCCCAGGAGAGGAAGCTGTGATGGGTTTTCTGGTTGACCATGGGGGTGACACAGAAAAGATGCCGGAAACTCTGTGGCTGTCACGGGTGAATTGTGTCTCCCCCTTTCAAGTTCAGGCTGAAGCTCTAACTCGCTGTATGTAAAAGGGTCGCCTTCGTTCCAAGGCGGGGAGAGGGGGTGTGTCTTTGCAGATGTAATTCTTTTAGGTTCACGTGAGGTCCGTCTGGACTTCCGAGTTGGCTCAGTGGGTAAAGAACCTGCCTGCAAATGCAAGAGATGCGGGTTCGATCCCTGGGATGGTAAGATCTCCTGGAGGAGGGCATGGAAACCCACTCCAGTGTCATTGCCTGGAGAATCCCATGGACAGAGGAGCCTGGCAGGCTGCAGTCCATGGGACTGCAGACAGTCGGACACAACTGAAGCGACTGACCACGCATGAGGTCTTATTGGAGCGAGAGGAGAAACGTGTCTGCTATGACCGGTGTCCTTATAAAAAGGGGATGTTTAGGGGGATTTCCCTGGTGGTACAAGGGTTGGGAATCTGCCTTCCGAGGTAGGAGACACAGGTTTGATACCTGGTAGGGGAATTAAGATTTCACGTGCCTTGGGGCATCTCGACCTGCGAGCCACAGGACTGAGCCTTCAGATGTCAGCTGGAGTCTGAGCAGCCTGGACCCTGTGAGCTGCAATGGAGACCCTGAGTACCACAGCTAACATGCAATGCAGCAAGAAGGATATAAATATTAAAAATGCAGGCAGGCATTGGGCAGAAGGAGGGAGACGGCTGGGCAGAAATGGAGGCAGAGGTGGAGAAGATGCTTCAATAAGCCAAGGAACGCCAAGGATGGGCCAGGAAACACCAGAAGCCGAGACGAAGTGACAAGTGAAAGTTTGAGTCGCTTCAGTCGTGTCTGACCCTTTGCGACCCCGTGGACCATAGCCCCGCCAGGCTCCTCTGTCCATGGGATTCTCCAGGCCAGAACACTGGAGTGGGCTGCTCTTCCCTTCTCCAGGGGATCTTCTTGACTCGGGGATCGAACCTGTGTCTCCTGCATTGGCAGGCGGGTTCGTTACCATCCGAGCCACCAGGGAAGCCCAGAGGCTGGGATGGAGGCGTGGGAAAGATTCCCAGCCACAGCCTTCAGAAGGAACCCACCCTCCCACACACACCTTGACTTCAGGTCTGCAGGCACTGAATCTGAGTTGTTCAAGCTCTGCTCCCAGTTGGGTGGGGGGGAGACGGTTTCCTTCCAGCAGCCCCAGGAAACAGACACACAAGCAAAAAGAGGCAGAGTTGAGCCGATGGAGTACAGAAAGCCAGAGCAATCATCCTGCGAAACGAAAGAGGGGGAGGAATCTTTCGGAAAACGTAGGGCGTGAAGGGATGAGATTGCAGGAAAGACAGAGACGTGAGGATATGGGCAACAGCCTCGCGGGTCGTTCGGTGGACGCTGACCAAGGTGAAGATGGGGAAACTGCCGTCAGCGTGACGTGAACGCACACCGAGGGACTTCCTTGGTGTTTCGGGGTGAAGAATCCACCTGGCAGACCCGCCTTCACCGTTGGCTGTACATGGCTGCCGCCGCTGCGCAGAACAGAATGGAGGTTCCTTAGAAAACTAAACGGAGACCTACTGTGTGATCCAGCCATCTCACCCCTGGCAGGCATGCAGAGAAAAACACGCTCTGAAATGACCCACGCACCCCAGCAGGGCCGTTTACAACAGCCAGGACATGGAAGCAACCAAGATGTCCACCAACAGAGGAGTGGAGAAAGACGATGCGCTGTGCATACACAATGGAGTATGACTCAGCCACAGAAAGGAACGGAATACAGCCATCCGCACCAACAGGGTGGACCCAGAGATTCTCCTGCTGAGTGAAGTAAGTCACACAGAGAAGGGCAGCCGTCTTGGACGTCAGTTACACGGGGACTCCAAAAAGACATGATACAAATGAATTTACTTACAAAATAGAAAGAGGCTCACAGACTTGGAAAATGAACTTATGGTCACCAGGGAGAAGGATGGGGGAAGGGATAGCCAGGGAGTCTGGGATGGACATGGACACACTGCTGTCTTTAACATGGAGAAGCAGCAACGATCTGCTGGACAGCACAGGGAAATCTGCTCAATACTCTGTAATAACCTTATGATCACCAGGGGGAAGGATGGGGGAAGGGATAGCCAGGGAGTTTGGGATGGACATGGACACACTGCTGTGTTTAACATGGAGAACCAGCAAGGAGCTGCTGGACAGCACAGGGAGCTCTGCTCAGTGTCGTGTGGCAGCCGGGATGGAGGGGAGTTTTGGGGAGAATGCATACATGTATATGTAAGCCTGAGTCCCTTTGCTGTCCGCCTGAAACCATCACAACATTGTTAATTGTCTACACACCAATAATAAAAACTTTACAGTTTCAAAAACAAATAAATAAAGGAATCCGCCTTACAGTGCAGGAGACGTGGGTTCGACCCCTGGTTGGGAAACTGAGGTCGCGTGTGCCTCCGGGCAACTCAGCCACGAGCCCTAAGTACTGAGCCCGAGCGTCACAGCTAAGGCCCGACTCAGCCAAACAAATAAACATTAGAAAGAAACAGCGTTGGAACTTATTTTCCCTCGAGGGCCCTGGCCCACCCCGTAGCTGGTCAGTGGGAGGCGTCTGCTCTGTAGCATCCTTCCAGGCACGTCTCGGTGTGCCTGAAACACACATTTCACATACATACACTGTGAAATGAGAGTATCTCCTCGCATACCAGTAAACTAGAAAGGTCAAGGCCATCAGCAAGTTCTGCCCTCTGCATGAGCTATGGTTTTCCCAGTGGTCATGTATGGATGTGAGAGTTGGACCATAAAGAAAGCTGAGGGCCAAAGAATTGATGCTTTTGAACTGTGGTGTTGGAGAAGACTCTTGAGAGTCCCTTGGACTGCGAGGAGATCCAACCAGTCCATCCTAAAGGAGATCAGTCCTGGGTGTTCATTGGAAGGACTGATGCTGAAGCTGAAACTCCAGTCCTTTGGTCACCTGATGCGAAGAACTGACTCACTGGAAAAGACCCTGATGCTGGGAAAGATTGAAGGCAGGAGGAGAAGGGGACGACAGACGATGGGACGGTTGGATGGCATCACCGACTTGATGGACATGAGTTTGTGCAAGCTCCAGGAGTTGGTGACGGACAGGGAGGCCTGGCGTGCTGCGGTCCATGGGGTCGCAAAGAATCGGACACGACTGAGCGACTGGACAACAGCAAGGTAAACAAGGAACAGGATTTGCCAAGACAGCTGAGGTGCATATGGACAGCATGAATGAATTCAGTGACCCACAGGCCTGCATCCTCCCATACGCAGAATGCCCAATTCCTTCCCTGATACCTGATCTTTGCTATTCAGACCGCCTGCTCCCTTTGTTGCAAACTTGTAAACAGCCTGACCCCCGTCTCCCCGCCTCCTTGGAGCAGTTTTCTCAGAGCTACCAAGATGCTGTCCCCCACCAGGCTCGGAGTCCTCAACATGCCCAGCAAATAAAATACCTCCCTTATTAATTTCCGGTCGTGACTCTATGTTTTAGTCAACGACACTCACCCACACAGGCAGACGTTTTACCGTGCATGCTGTACACATCGCCTGCCATGACCTTCTCACTTTGGGCGTTTATGAACGCCTCAGTCACGTATACACAGTGTCTCTCTGCCATTTTCTACACTTGAATACCCAGCGGGTGTATGTCCTCTTGCTCCCCAGGCTGTGGGCACTCGGACGCATTGCCTGAACTCTGTACTCTGTAGACACACATCTGTGCAAGCATTTCTCTACATGGCTGCAATAACGTCTTTCAAAGCCCAAATTGTGGTTCAAATGGTGCAGAATCTGCCTGCAGTGCAGGACAGCCGGGTTCGATCCCTGGGTCGGGAAGATCCCCTGGAGGAGGGCATAGCAACCCACTCCAGTGTTCTTGCCTGCAGAATCCCATGGACAGAGCAGCCCGGCAGGGCTACAGTCCACGGGGTGTCAAAGACTCACGTTTACTACGGAGCAACGAACACACACACAGGATTCCGATACAAAGGCTACGCTCATGTTAAATTGAATGCGTTACGTTAGTTAGCAAGGAGAATAGATGTAAAACCAACCCTGGAGACTTCCACCTTAGAAATTAGAACAGGAGGATCCGTTTAAATCCCAAGGGAGTAAAACACAGGAAGTGATAAAAGTGAGAGCAGAAAGCGCAGAAACTGAAAACAGAAAATCAAGAGAGGAAAGAGAAAGACATCAAGAGCTGGGTCTTGGAAGAGATGGAGAAAGTCAATAAACTGCCAGTCAGGCAAAGGAAAAACAAAGAGACTCAGAGAATAAATATATGGACACCACCTGGGGAAGGGTTGGTAGGATGAATTGGGAGATGGAACTGACACTTATATACAACTGATGTTCTGTATAAAGTAGATAACTAATGAGAAGCTACTGTCTAACACAGGGAACGGTACTCACTGCCGTGTGGTGAGCCAAACGGAAAGAAAAATCCACAAAGGAGGGGACACAGGTATGCGTACGGCCGATTCACTTGGCCGTACCCTGGAAACTGAGGCAGCATTGCAAAGAAGCTGTCCTCCAATAAAAACAATAAAAGAGACACAGACACACATCACAAAAATCGGAAACCAGAGACAGGCTGCCACTACAGACCGCTTGCTTACTCACTCAGTCGTGTCCGCCTCTCTGCGACCCCGTGGACTGTAGCCCGCCAGGCTCCTCTGTCCGTGGGATTCTCCAGGCAAGAAAAGCGGAGTGGGGAGGGAGGTTCAAGAGGGGAGGAAGGTATGTATTCCTGTGGCTGATTCATCTTGCCATATGGCAGAAACCAAGACAATATTGTAAAACAATTATCCTTTCATTAAAACTAAATTAATTAGAATTAAAAAAAACACTGGAGTGGGTTGCCCTTTCCAAAGACATTGAAGGAACAATCAAGCAATACTATGACGAGTTCTGTGCCCACAGATTTTGTTACCTAGATGATTGGACCACATCCTTGACACGACCTGCTGAGACACACCCAAGGGTAAACAGGCCATTAGAATCGGTCTGTGTTTATTAAAGAACAGAATCAATAATCATTAACGTCCGCCCCCCCCAAAAAAAAAGCACCATGTGCAGAAGGACTTACTGGTGATTTCTACCAGACTCTTGAAGGATGGAATGATAGCAATTCTCTACATTTTCCCGCCAAAAAAAATAGAGCCACCATCACCCCAGATCCTTCCCACACACGGCGCCAACCTGAAGTTGCAGAAAAGAAAACAAGGGTGGGATGGGGGAAGGGGGCACTCATTCGTCACGCTGTCAACAACCACAGTCCGCCAGCAGCCTGCGTCATCGTTTCCATCTGAGGGGTGAGATTTGCCATGTCACCCAAGGTTCAAGTCACACCTCACACGAGGGCCGAAGAGGTCGACAGTCTCTGCTTCTATTTTCTGGGGTTGACTGTCTTTCTCGAGTTCTCCACTGGCACTTCCTCCGTGAAATGGCTTTGCCAAACCAAGCCAGACCCACCGTTGGGTCACTCAACTCTGTCTTATCAGCGTGATGGTAGCAGCTGTTTCCACACAATCGAGTGGATCATATTCGTGCGGATATATTTCTGGGATCGCTATTGTGTTTCCATTGATCTGTGCGTCTCTCTTTCACCAAATTACACTGCCTTTTTTAAAAAATTATTTTTTATTGCAATCTAGTTGCTTTCTATTGCAGTACTTGACTTTCCTGGTGGCTCAGCTGGTAAAGAATCCACCTGCAATGCCGAAAACCTGGGTTCAATCCCTGGGTCAGGAAAACCCCCTGGAGAAGGGATAGGCTACCCACTGCAGTATTCTTGGGCTTCCCTGGTGGCTCAGATGGTAAAGAATCTGCCTGCAACGCAGGAGACCTGGGTTGGGAAGATCCCCTGGAGAAGGAAATGGCGACACACTCCAGTCTTCTTGCCTGGAGAATCCCATGGACAGAGGAGCCTGGCGGGCTACAGTCCATGGGGTTGTAAAGAGTCGGACACGACTGAGTGACTAAGCACAGCCCCTGGGTTGCTTCAGAATGTTAGGTTAGTTTCTGCTGTACGGCAAAGTGAATCAGCTATACATATACATATATCCCCTCTTTTTTTTGGATTTCCTTCCCGTTTAGGTCAACACAGAGTATGATTCTTTTTGCTCTCCAACTTACTTGGGTATGTAACAATATAAAAAAACAGATCAAAACTCTGCACAATCGTCAACAAGTTAAGTATAAGGCTTTTGCATTCACAGAATAACATGTGTGCTTTAGTTTTTAGGCTACTGATTCTTTTTTTTTTTTTTCCAAACTTTAAACTTTTTATTTTATATTGGGGTCTGGCCGATGAGCAAGGTGCCACAGAGGCCTGGGTGGAGTTCCCTGTGTTGTACAGTAGGTTCTCATTGCTCATCTATTTTATGCATAATTTCAATGGTGCATATTTGTCAATCCCAATCTCCCATTTTTTGTTGTTGTTAAAAAATTTTTTTTATAAACTTTTTTTTTCTGAAACATAGTTGATTTACAATGTTGAGCTCATTTCTGTTGTAAAGTGAATCAGTTTTACATATATATATATGTAAGATTTTTAAGATTCTTAAAAGATTTTTTTTTAAGATTTTAAGATTCTTTTCCCATACAGGTTATTAAGATTCTTTTTAAGGTTCTTTCAGCATATACGTTATTACAGAATATTGAGTAGAGTTCCCTGTGCTGTACAGCAGGTCTTTCTTGACTGTCTGTCTATATATAGTGCTCTGTATTTGTCTGTCCCAATCTCCCGACTGATGCCTCTCCGTCCTCACAAGTTTTAGTATTTTTCCTATTCTGAATGGTTTATGTTCGTATTCACGGAAGAACTTCAGTCGCTAGAAAGGAAAGAAAAGACTATATGTGCTTCACACGCATATTTATAATTAATATATGTATTTGCCTTGATTACAAATATGATCACAAGCTCAGAAATTTGCAGCTGCTTTTTAACCAGTTTTATAAGAGTATATAGTTGATGTACAATGTCGGACTAGCCCTCAGGTACACAGCAAAGTGAATCAGCTACACATGGACACGTACCTCCCCTCTTTTTCAGATTCTTTTTTTCGCTTAGGCCGTTACCGAGTATTGGGTAGAGTTCTTTGTGTTATACAGTAGAGTGACATTAGGTATCTCCTTTACATACAGTCGTGCGTATTTGCAAACCACACAGTCCTGTTCGGGTCTTGAACTGGCCACACCGGAACTCTGCTTTGCTCTCTGTGTGCTGTGCTGATGACCCTGAATCACATCACTTTTTCTGGCCCGTGTGCTGCCAGCAGTTCTCTGTACACAATGTGCAACTTTTACTTCTGTTGGTGGCGTCTGATAGATGCACTCGCATTTTGCATCTTTAAAGATGTGTTTCATATGGATCATTTTGTCAAGTGGAGCATTTTTTTTAAAGTGGTTTGCTTTATGGAATTTGCTCCAATACTCCCTCTGTTTTACGTCTTGGCTTTTTGGCCAAAAGGCATGTGGGAATTCAGCTCCCTGACCAGGAATTGAACCTACTCCCCCTGCACTGGGAGGCAAAGTCTTAACCTCTGAACCACCAGGGAAGTCTCAATATTTTCTATCTTTCAGTTCAGTTCAGTTCAGTCACTCAGTCGTGTCTGACTCTCTTCGACCCCATGGACTGCAGCACGCCAGGCCTCCCTGTCCATCACCAACTCCTGGAGTTTGCTCAGACTCATGTCCATCGAGTCGGTGATGCCATCCAATCATCTCATCCCCTTTTTATCTTTATCATTATCTTTAGGTTACAAAATCTTGCCACTATGTCATGTATATTTCATACCTAGCTCAGGAGTATCTTCTCTAACCAGTATCTAAAGTTTTTCCTCCCTTTTTTTTTTTTTTTAAGTTCCTTCTACTTTTACAATTTTTCTTATTTGGAAAAGAAATAAAACAGCTGCTCCATGAGGAAGGTGGGATGTCAGTTCCCCAACCAGGGATGGAACCCGCTCGCCCTGCCATGGAAGCACATGGTCTCACACACTGGGCCTCTGGGGGACTCCGACATTTTGCTAGTTTTGTGTTGCCCAGGCCATGCTGTAACTGTGCCATCACCCACAGGGACAGTCACCACGCCTGCCCTTGACCGAGGCTCCGTGTCTGCTGAGCAATTGCAAGATGGGATCTGAGAGAACACGCTGGAAGGAAAATGTCAAACTCTCGGGAAGCAGGGGTATCTGAGACATCCGCAAGTTCGCTCACCCATCTGAACTCTGCTGTCTTCCCAGATGGGGCTGTCAGCCTTGCCTGAAGGGGCCTATGTGGGGGCACTGGAGATATCCCTGCAATTCTAACACCTTTTATGAGACGCGGATACTGACCAAGTGATTTTAGACTCTATGTGCATGTGCTAAGTCCCTTCAGTGGTGTCCGACTCTTTGCGACCCCGTGGACAGCAGCCCACTGGGCTCCTCTGTCCATGGGATTCTCCAGGCAAGAAGACTGGAGTGGGTTGCCATTCCCCTCTCCAGGGGATCTTCCGGACCCAGGGACTGAACCTCGGTCTCCTGCATTGCAGGCAGATTCTTTACCATCTGAGCCACCAGGGAAGCCCTTAGCGAGAGGCAAAAAGTCCAGAATAGCCAACACACAACTTAAGGAGAAGGAGAAAATGGGCTCATTGACACCACCTGACTTCAAGACTTATTACAGTAATAAGCTGTAGTAATTACAGTAGTAATTACAGTCATCAAGATGGTGGGGTGGGAGGGAAGCGAGGTAGGGAAATTCAGAGGTAGGGGAATACGAGGCACAAGCTCTCATCTATAAAATAAGCTACAAGGATATTATGTATAAAATAGATTAACTAATGAGAAACCCTGAGGAGGGGATGGCAACCCACCCCAGTGTTCCTGCCTGGAGAATCCCATGGACAGAGGAGCCTGGAGGGCTACAGTCCATGGGGTTGTAGAGAGTCAGACACGACCGAGCAGCTAACACTTTCATAGCTGATTCAGTTTGCCGTTCAGCAGACAAACTAACACCATATTGTAAACCCACTAGGCTCCAGTGAGAAATCGGTCCCGAATATTCATTGGAAGGACTGACGCTGAAGCTGAAAAACACCAATCCTTTGGCCACCTGATGCAAAGAACTGACTCACTGGGAAAGACCCTGATGCTGGGAAAGATTGAAGGCCGGAGGAGAAGGGGGCGACAGAGGATGAGATGGTTGGATGGCATTACGGACTCGATGGACATGAGTTTGAGCAAAGTCTGGGAGCTGGTGATGGACAGGCAGGCCTGGCGTGCTGCAGTCCACGGGGTCGCAAAGAGTCAGACACGACTGAGCGACTGAACTGAAGACATAATTTTACAAGTGTTGGGGAAGATACAAAAAAAAAAAAAAGCTACAAACACATATTGTACAACACAGTTAATACAGCCAATATTTTACGATAGCTGTCAAGGGAGTATTGTCTTTAAAAACTGTGAATCACTAGATTGTACACCTGTAACTTAAACACTATTTTACACCAACCATAGTGAAGTGGAAAAAAAAAAAGAATCATGATCTTTTAGGAATATTTTTGGTAAAAATGTTTTTTTAAGACAGTGCGGCATTGGTGATACGATAGAGAAATGGATCAATGCAACAGAACAGGGCCTACAGAGGCAGACACTCTCCATGAGCTTAACTGATCTTTGACCAAAAAGCATTATAATGGAGCAAAGAAAAAAAAAAGGCAAAAACGAGCAAAGATCTTTGACAAAAAGGAGCGAAGACAGTCCCTTTAAAAAACGATATTGGAGCAACTCATCCATATGCAGGAAAGAAAAATAATCTAGACACAGACCTCACTCCCTTCGTAGTAATGAACTCAAAATGGATCACAGTCCAGATGTGAACAGAAAACAGTAAGACTTCTACACAATAATGCTGAAGAAAAACCCAGATTACCCTGTGTGTGGTGATACCTTTTTTCTTGGCTCGGCCGAAACCGTCACTGGGATTTCTCTAACATCTTAGACACAGCCCCAGAAGCACAATCCATGAAAGAAATCACAGATAAGCTGGACTTTGTCAAAATTAAAAATATGTGCCCTGCCAACAACTCTGTCCATAAAATAAGACAAGCCATAGACTGGGGGGAAATAGTTGCAAAAGACGTATCTGGGGGAGAAAAAAAAAAGACCAGAATCCACAATATGTAAAGAGCTCTTAAAATATCAGTAGGAAAATAAACAACCCAAGTGAAAAAGGGGTGGCCAAAGACCCAAGAGCTTCATCGAAGAAGTTGTCCAGACAGCACAGAGGCGCAGGAAAAGAAGCTACAGGTCGTAAGCCCGTCAGGGAATTGTAAAGTAACACCCCACTGAGGACAAGCTGCCACCTGATGGGTATCAGAATGACTGAGCTCTGAAAACACCGACATCCACCGCCCGCCGGCGAGGAAACGGGAACTCTACTCCACGCCGGGCGTGGGCGCTTGCAAGATATCTTCCACGGCCCTCCGGCCACTCTGAGGCCAGAACCACACTCTAAGTGGGACCTGATGACCTCCAGAGTCCACGTTCTCCAGGGTCCCTCCCCTGTCTCTGTCACCCCGGGACGGTACCTCTGGTGTGGCGTCCCCTCAGGGACTCTGCTCTGCAGGCGGAGCGGTGGAGACGGGGTGGCGGATGGAGACTGCACCGGGCGGCCGTCCCTCTGTGCTCTGAGTGGAGCTCTCGGATCGCAGGACGGCTGAGCACACAGGCACGAGCAGGGCTCTTATCTCTGTCCCCCGTTTACATGTCCCACAGTTGCACAATCGGGGCGCAGAGAATCACAGATCATTTGCATGCCCACACGTGTGTGATTTCCATCTGTCTTCTCCACGACCCAGCCTAGGGTTCTCAGACTCCCGTGTGTTTCTCTCTGCTCTCCAGACTTCGCCAAACGAGCCAGAGTCCACTTTCTACCCAAAGGGGGAAGAAAAAAAAAAAAAAAACCTCTGCAATTCTTTTGCATGACAATGTTTTGTTCTTTAATTTTTTTTTTCCATTGGCAAGCTGCACTCCTCAGCCGTCGGGTCTGAATCACACCTGCAAATTTAGCCTCTGTCTCTAAGGCAGGAAGCCACTCAAAGTTGATGCATTAATTAAGCATTAATTAACGTGAAGCGCCACTGTGTAAAGAAAAAAAAAAAGAGAGAGAGCTGGCCTGGGCTAGGGGGGTTGGGCGGCGGACCTGCCGGGAAATAGGACTTTGCAGGTTGCACCTATTGTGAGAGTCACAAGGGCTTGCTTCGTGGGTGAACCAGAACGCCAGCTGTGTGAAGAAGTGGGAGAGATTTGCTTAGCAGATCAGTAGACAGAGAAAGTCACAGAGACGAAGAGATAGAGGCAGCGATATATAGATAGTTCTGCCCACCCTTGATTCCCCAGTGTATGCGTGCTATGTCGCTTCATTTGCGTCCTACTCTTTGCGACCCTATGGGCACCTCTGTCTACGGGATTTCCCCCAGCAGGAATACTGGAGTGGCTTGCCATGCCCTCCTCCAGGGGATCTTCCTGACCCACGGATAGAACCTGTGTCTTCTGCCTTGCAGGCAGATTCTTTACCACCTGAGCCACCAGGGAAGCCCTGGCAACATGGAAAAGCTCGCTCGCATGCCACTGAACACAGACCCAGTTGCGCGTCTTGGCGATTTCTCAGGAGGTGCTTGGCGTTCCCCCAGAAAAAGATATTTTAAGCGAAGGTGCCACAGTGAGCCCTCTTGGGCACTAGTCTGTATTAGACATAAAACTCCACAGACACGTCTCCTGCCTGGATCCCCCCCCCGACCCCCGCAAGCTCAGCTGGAGAAGGTCAGAGACGAGGGTCTCCCAGTCTGGGCAGACCACACACCACAACCTATGGGGAAAACCTGGTGAATCTGACCTGGCCCGGAGGAAGGGTCTCCAAAGAGCCCGTCCCCCGGAGAGGGTCCCAGATGACCCGGGGGGAGGGGAGCCCAGAAGGACATTTCAGGGCTTGCCAACTTAATTCTGGTTTTCATCTGGAGCCTGGGAAAGACACGGCGCTTTGCTGAGAGTTAGCTGATGGTCTGACCATCAGCCTGTATCTGGGTTACGAGCGAAATGAATACAGATGTTTGGAGATACACGGTCAGACACTGACCACCCGCCCCCCAGTCGGTAAGAGTCAGGTCTGGAAATGAGTAAATGCGAAATGGGCAGAGCTTGGAAGCTGTTTAATGAGGAAGAGGAGATGTCAGTGGACTTCCATAGGAAGTCTTGTTTGCCACCAACCTCAGAGGGAGCTGCAGGGCCAGAGGGCTGCAATATGAGGTCAGAAAACGGCTAATTCTCTTGGGAAACAAAGCTACAATAAACCTAGACAGTCTATTAAAAAGCAGAGACATCACTTTGCTGACAAAGGTCCGTCTACTCAAAGCTATGGTTTTTCATGTACGGATGTGAGAGTTGGTTGGACCGTAAGGAAGGTTGAGCGCCGAAGAATGGATGCTTTTGAACTGTGGTGTTGGAGAAGACTCTTGAGAGTCCCTTGGACTGCAAGGAGATCCAACCAGTCCATCCTAAAGGAGATCAGCCCTAAATATTCACTGGAAGGACTGATGGTGAAGCTGAAACTCCAATACTTTGGATGCCTGATTTGAAGAACTGACTCATTGGAAAAGACCACGATGCTGGGAAAGATTGGGGACAGGAGGAGAAGGGGACGACAGAGGATGAGATGGTTGGATGACATCACTGCCTCGATGGACATGAGTTTGAACAACCTCTGGGAGATGGTGATGGACAGGGAGGCCTGGTGTGCTGCAGCCCATGGGGTCGCAAAGAGTCAGACACGACTGAGCAAGTGAGTGACGGTTCCACAGTGGGTGGGAGGAGGGGCTGCCCACACGCTTGGGCTTCTCTGCGGGGCCAGAAAGGAAGCAGAGACGAACCAATAAAGAGGTGTGGAAGGCTGGGCTCTGGTTTATAGTAGAAAGTGCCAACTGGTGACCGTGGCTTCCCAGTGCCCACAGAGAGAGTGGAAACTTGCCAGTATTGGTCAGTCTCCTGGGGCTGCCAGAACCCAACACTGGGGGGTTAAAACCACAGACATCCATCCTCCCGGAGTCCTAGGGACCAGACTTCTGAGCTCAAGGGGTCCCAGGGCTGAGCTCCATCCAGAGGCTCCAGAGCAGGGTCCTTCCCGCCTCTTCCAGCTTCTGGGGGCTTCCAGGCTACAGCGTCGGAGAAGGCAATGGCACCCCACTCCAGTACTCTTGCCTGGAAAATCCCATGGATGGAGGAGCCTGGTAGGCTGCAGTCCACGGGGTCGCTAAGAGTCGGACACGACTGAGTGACTTCACTTTCACTTTGCACTCTCATGCATTGGAGAAGGAAATGGCAACCCAGTCCAGTGTTCTTGCCTGGAGAATCCCAGGGACGGGGGAGCCTGGTGGGCTGCTGTCTATGGGGTCGCACAGAGTCGGACACAACTGAAGCGACTTAGCAGTAGTAGTGGTGTATATCCTAAATGCTCCTGTATTGTTTTGGGACTTCCCTGGTGCCTCAAATGGTTGAGAATCCACCTGCCAATGCAGGAGACCGGGTTGCGATCCCTGGGTCGGGAAGATCCCCTGGAGGAGGAAATGGCAACCCACTCCAGTATCCTTGCCGGGAGAATCCCATGGACCGAGGAGCCTGGCGGAGCTGCAGTCCACGGGGTCGCAAGAATCAGACACGACTGAGCGACTTACACACACACATGTATTGCTTACTTTGAAGGGTTAACTGCATATGATGCAAATGCTGGCTTCGTTTTGAAAAAAAGCCTCGTGAACACCAGGGGAAACGTAAGGCTGGGTCTGGGGTGCTTTGCTGTATCTCACTGACCTGCTGCCCCGCGAACTCCCTGGCTCCCTGTTCACCCCTCATTTGGAGACCGTCCCTCCCTTGATTCCATCGTCCGCACCCCTTCGGT
This sequence comes from Bos grunniens, assembly GCF_055505025.1. Classification (NCBI taxonomy): domain Eukaryota; kingdom Metazoa; phylum Chordata; class Mammalia; order Artiodactyla; family Bovidae; genus Bos; species Bos grunniens. The sequence continues at coordinate 773,603 of NC_141194.1, forward strand.
CAGTGCCGGGTGTCTCGAGCTGACCGCCCACCCACGTGTCTGGGTCTGCGGTCCCCGAGGCTCCTTGAATGCCCGCCAGGACTTGAACAGAAGGAAGAGATGGCCTGGGCGTCCTCACTGTTCACACGAAGCACGTTCCCAGATGCCTCCGTGGACCAGGAGAGCTGGCCGGTGGCTACGGTTCTCATTCCCTTCTTTGCGAAGGTCACAGATGACTCCTTCCTGACCCTGCGTCCCAGAGGGAAGAGCATGAAGGGTCGGGCCCCGGTTCCTGGAGCCCTCGGGCCACATCGTCTGGTGTTTAGGGGGCATCGTCCTATGGGTGTGCGTGCTAAGTCACTTCAGTCGTGTCCGACTCCTTGCCTCCCTGTGGACTGCAGCCAGCCATGCACCTCTGTCCACGGGGCTCTCTGGGGACCCTGAGGTGCAGAGGGGTGAAGGGCCTGGTGTGGGACATGGTCAGCTCTGTGCTGAGTTCAGAGCCGGACACGAGGGTGTGGTAATGACGGAACGCAGGGAGGGAGCCGGTGAGAGGTCGAGGGATGCTGGATGCTCTCTGTGATCTCACAGGCAGAGGGCAGAGAAATGCATGGGGAGCAACAGATGGAGGGACGCTGGGGATGGGGACCGGCCCCGGGGCTGGGGCTCTGGACAAGCTACTCAGCCATCACCTCGTGTCTCCTGCTGAATGGGACCTGCTGTCCAGGCCCCTCGTGTCCCCTGAGGTGACCTGGCATCCAGGCCCCTCGTGTCCCCTGAGGTGACCTGATGTCCAGGCCCTTCGTGTCCCCTGAGGTGACCTGGCGTCCAGGCCCCTTGTGTCCCCTGAGGTGACCTGATGTCCAGGCCCCTCGTGTTCCCTGCCCTGACCTGGCATCCAGGCCCCTGTGTGCCCTGCACTGAGCCCCTGTCCAGGCCCCTCGTGTCCCCTGCCCTGACCTGGCGTCCAGGCCCCTCGTGTCCCCTGCCCTGACCTGGCGTCCAGGCCCCTCGTGTCCCCTGAAGTGACCTGGCGTCCAGTCTCCTCGTGTCCCCTGCACTGACCTGGCGTCCAGGCCCCTCGTGTCCCCTGCCCTGACTTGGTGTCCAGGCCCCTCGTGTCCCCTGCACTGACTTGGTGTCCAGGCCCCTTGTGTCCCCTGCACTGACCTGGCGTCCAGGCCCCTCATGTCCCCTGCACTGACCTGTATCCAGTCCCCTGGTGTCCCCCTGCTCAGAGAATACAGGAACGGACAGGGCATAAATGATGACTTCAGCCCCTGGATCAAGCCATTCCTGAAGCTGCCCCGACATTTCTGATGACCCAGCTAGTCGGTTTCTGCATTGACCTCTGCTTCTCATGAGCCAAGTTTCTATCGTTTCCCACCAAAACCGTTATGACTCATCCACCAGGAGCCAGTGTGCCCCGCCCTTCCAGTGGGAAGACAGAAGTCCACAGAGCCCTCATCTCCTCCTTTGACCAAGGCTTGGACACCACGGTAGCCATGTGCCCTCAGCCATGGGCGCCCACCTTCTCCCCTCCCTGCCTCTGGATCTTAGGCAGATTTCTCAACTCAGAGCCACTGTTTCCATCTCAGCCAGGCATGACAAGAGCACCTTAGGGTGTGGAAGGATGGGGGATGTTTCCCCGTACGCCTTAGGCATCATTAGAGCCCCCATCTCATAACCCGTTCACATCCTTTGTCCTCTCTCTGCAAACCCCATGAGTAACCCTTATGGCTCTGGGGTGCCCGCGTTACACTCACACAGTCTTGAGAAGAGCTGATGTGATGTGAGCCCTCTCGGCACAAAATCGGTCGTGCGTGAGTCTTTGCGACCCCATGGCCCGTAGCCCACCAGGCAAGAATACTGGAATGGGTTGCCATGCCCTCCTCCAGGGCATATTCCCGACCCAGGGATCGCCCCAGCGTCTCTTATATCTCCTGCGTTGGCAGCCGGGTTCTTTACCAGTAGCGCCCCCTGGGAACCCCATTAATAAACGTCGTTAAAATGGACACTTTGTGTCCCCAGGCCTCCGTGGGAGACACTGTCCCCTTCGTGGTCCCCCTGCCCCATCCCGGGTCCCGTGACTCACGTGGCTGCAAGGAGGGTGGCCGTCCTAGGTGAGCAGACTTGAGCCGGGCGGTGGGGAGACCCTCCCGGCCCCCTTCAGAGGGGGAAAGCCCAGATCACAGATGCCAGATCACAGACGCCAGATCACAGAAATGGGGCCGAAGGACAGCTTTCCTGCGTCTTCTGGGGACCCTACCGCCCGTCCGCCCACCAGCCCTTCAACCGACAGGGTCCGCAACCTTCTGGGGACACAGTGGGCCTCCTTTTAACGGTAATCTGTCAGCTGAACGCTTTAATTAAATGCGCAAACGTTACGAAACTCTGCCCGGGGGCAGAACCCTTTGCGATGGAAAAGCTTCCTCTTTTTCACGGTGGGGTCCCTGCAGGGGGACAGGGTAGGGGGGGAGCCAGTGGCACTGGATCAGGTCACCAGAGGGGATTTTACGCATTTTCATAGTACCTCTTTTAAAAACAAGGGTAAAACAAAGTAAGTCTCACCGAAACAGATTCAGGAATCACTTCCTAAAACTTGCTAGTTGATGATGAGAAACTGTAGTAACTTGAAATGAGGTTTCATTGGAATATATTTAATATTAGTTTGTTTTGGAAAAGCTGCTAATTAGGAACTATTTAGGAAATCATACGAAGAAAGCTGAGTGCCAAAGAATTGATGCTTTTGAACTGTGGTGTTGGAGAAGACTCTTGAGAGTCCCTTGGACTGCAGGGAGATCCAACCAGTGCATCCTAAAGGAGATCAGTCCTGGGTGTTCATTGGAAGGACTGATGCTGAAGCTGAAACTCCAATCCTTTGGCCACTTGATGCGAAGAACTGACTCATTTGAAAAGACCCTGATTCTGGGAGGGATTGGGGGCAGGAGGAGAAGAGGAGGACAGAGGATGAGATGGTTGGATGGCATCACCGACTCGATGGACATGGGTTTGGATGGACTCTGGCAGTTGGTGATGGACAGGGAGGCCTGGCGTGCTGCAGTTCATGGGGTCACAAAGAGTCGGACGCAACGTAGCGACTGAACGATGGCAACAACATAGATCCAGACCTGGGATGGCTAGATCATACGGTAGCTCTATTTTTAATTGTATGAGGAATAGATTTACACAGAGTGAGGGCCATCTGTACCGTGGAATATTATACAACCGTGAAAAAGGAAGGACACTGTGACACAGGCAGCAACAGAGAGGAACCCTCAGGACGTGATGCCCAGTGAGAGAAACTCACAAAAACACGGATCCTGTGTGATCACACTCACAGGCGGTCCGACCTGCCTGAGCCATTGTGCCCACTGAGAACGGTTTTGTATTACGCACTTAGAAATCTGTTCTTAAACATCGCACTTAAAAACAAAATAAAGTGAGATAAAGTAACACGAAAAATATTTTCAATAAGGTAAAATATGCATTTGGTGTTATTGTTTAGTAGCTGAAGTGAAAGAAAGCAAAAGTGTTAGTCGCTCGCTCGTGTCTGACTCTTTGTGACCCCGTGGATGGTAGCCCTCCAGGCTCCTCTCTCCATGGGATTTCCAGGCAAGGATCCTGGAGTGGGGTGCCATGGCCTCCTCCAGGGGATCTTCCTGACCCACGGATCAAATGCATGTCTCCTGCACTGGCAGGCATATTCTTTACCACTGAGCCACCAGGAAAGCCAAGAGGGGGAATAAATCAGGAGTTTGGGATTAGCAGACGGACCCAGTGGCAACTCACTCCAGTAGTCTTGCCTGGAAAATCCCATGGACGGAGGAGCCTGGTAGGCTGCAGTCCATGGGGTCGCTAAGAGTCGGACACGACTGAGCGACTTCACTTTCACTTTTCACTTTCATGCATTGGAGGAGGAAATGGCAACCCACTCCAGTGTTCTTGCCTGGAGAATCCCAGGAACAGGGGAGCCTGGTGGGCTGCCGTCTGTGGGGTCTCACAGAGTCGGACACGACTGAATCGACTTAGCAGCAGCAGCAGCCACCACATATAAAGCAGATAAACACTGAGTTCCTGCCCAAGGAATTACATTCAGTGTCTTGTAATAATGTGTAATGTAAAAGAATCTGAAGCAAAATCAAATCACATAAGATAAAAAAAATCATCAAGCTAAAATATAAAAAAGCTTCTTAGATTGGGTAGGGGGGAAAAAAAGGAAATTTCTACACTGATTCTGGTGTGAGCTTTTGGTGTCCTATGCAGAGCATGGAGACTCCACGTGGCTACCTAACCCTTGTTGTTGGGGCTGCCCTGGGCTGGGAGATGACCATGGGTAGCCCAGGTCGCCTGCAGTCACCTCAGGGTCCTTCTAAGTGGTGCAGAGGCAAGACTGTTAGGTGCTTGGTCGTGTCTGACTCTTTGTGACCCCATGGTCTGCAGCACGCCAGGCTTCCGTGTCCATGACCAACTGCCAGAGTTTACTGAATGGAGTCGGTAATGCCATCCAACCATCTCATCCTCTGTCGTCCCCTTCTGCTCCTGCCACGACCAGAGATGAAATCCACGTCCCGTGTGTGGGGAAAGTCCAAGAAAATCCAAGGCAGGGACTTTTCTAACCTTGACCTTCTCCGGTGACCACAGAACAGCGTGCCAGGGTGTGAGACCATCCCCGGAGTGTCCGGGCCTGGGCCCAGCTCTGTCTGTGTCGGGAGATGACTCCCAACAAGCACGAAGTGTCAGGCCTGCGAGCCATCGGCAGCGTGACTGGCCGGGACCTGCAGGGTTTCCCGTGTCTCTGAGTTTCTGTCCGTCTTTCGCTTCCGGACTTGGGAAAACAAAGCGCTTTCCAGGTGTGCGGTGGGTGGAAAGAGACCCCCAGGAGCACGCTGAGAACAGAGTGGATTTCTTTATGCTCCTGCGGAGACATCCCAGGCCCCCTCCCCAGCCCGCCCCGTCCCTCTGCCTCTGCGAAGATGAGTTTGACGGATGCCTGTGGTTTTAAGCTCCCTTCCCTCCTCCCTGACCCAGTTCATGGTCCTTTGTAGCAGCCCGCAGGGGACACGAGCAATAATAACTTTCTCTGTGCACGAGAAAAGACTTTCAAGGTTGACAGCTAACACGTTAAGTTTCAAAGGAGGCATGTGCTTTCCCGACACGCCGTGAACCACACGCCATTTAAAGGTACAACTGCTGGTTGACCTTTGTGAGGGTTTTCAGGGCGGGCTAACTCTTTCTGGTGAAATACGCTCCATGATTCATTGAAACAGCCCGTGGAGAAGCTGTATGTATAAAGACTGCGGAGGGATGTCCCTGGTGTCCAGCGGTTCAGACCTCGCCTTCCGAGGTGATACAGGTTCCATCCCCCGGTCTGGGAGCTCGGATCCCACGTGACTTTCGGCCAAAAAAACCCAAAACATTAAAACAAAAGCAAGACTGGAACAAATTCAATAAAGCTTTTAAAAATGGTCCATATAAAAAAAAACTTTCAAAAAACGATTGGAAAAATGTCGCAATATTCCTGTCCTTTTTCCTTTAAATCTTTTTCTTAAAGTTCACTTTACTGCTTGCTCTCTGCGAACTTGTCTTTCATTTTGATCATTTTTGCAGAGTCTAAATTTAACGTCGTCCAAATCTACCTTGGCACATTTTTTATCACCTCGTCCAACTCAAGACGACAAAAAACAGGTGTTAGCATCGACACATCGAGATGGTTTTTACTTCCTGTAGCAGCACAGGGCCGACGTGCTAAAAGCTTTCCTCCGAGTGAGTGGTCCTCGGGTGAAAACTGATCAGAGCAGCATAAATATATTGTGCAGCCTCATACACAATAGTTTTGTTGCTGTTCAGTCGCCCAGTCGTGTCTGACTCTTTGCGACCCCGTGGACCACAGCACGCCAGGCCTCCATGTCCATCACCAACTCCCGGACTTCACTCAAACTCACGTCCATCGAGTCGGTGATGCCATCCAGCCATCTCATCCTCTGTCGTCCCCTTCTCCTCCTGCCCCCGATCCCTCCCAGCACCAGAGTCTTTTCCAGTGAGTCAGCTCTTCGCACGAGGTGGCCAAAACATTGGAACTTCAGCTTCAACATCAGTCCTTCCAGAGAATATTCAGGGTTGATTTCCTTTGTTTAAAACAATGTATTGGATGTTATTTATTGCCTGGAGGAGGTGAATCCCGGTACAGATCTTCCAATGCATTTAATGAAAAGGAAGATTTGCACAGCTAAAGGTTTATAAAACCCTGTACCTGGCTTCCCAGGAGACTCAGTGGTAAAGAACCCATGTGCCAATGCAGGAGACACAAGAGACCTGGGTTCCATCCCTGGGTTGGGAAGATCCCCTGGAGGAGGAAATGGCAACCCACTCCAATATTCTTGCCTGGAGAATCCCATGGACAGAGGAGCCTGGCAGGCTACAGTCCACAGGGTCACGAAAGAGTCGGACACGACTGAGTCACACACACACACATAGACACATATGCAGCTAGTATGTCAGTTAAGCTTCTATTAATTTCTTTATTATTTATTATTATATTATTTATATTATTATCCTTATTGTTTATTATTTATTTATTCATTTTTTTGAAGTATACTTGATTTACAATGTTGTGTTAATTTCTGTTGTGCAACAAAGTGACTCATTGATACACATGGATACATTCTTGTTCATATGCTTTTCCACTGTGGTTTATGACAGGGTATTGAATATAGTCCCCACGCTATAGAGTAGGACATTGTTAATGGCCCATCATGTACATAATGGTTTGTATCTGCTCAGCTCAAACAAGAATACTGGAGTGCATTGCCATTTCCTGCTTCACGGTTCATTCCTATGGCATTGTAACTGCGTGTTGAAATGTTAAAAACATTAAAATGAGGAAGCGTGACTTTGTGGGCATTTTTCGCAAGGAAATCTGAGTCGTAGGGGGCTTCCCTGGCAGCTCAGATGGTAAATATGATGCTACATCTATTCCGTCCCCACGAAAAGACTCAAGGACACCACCCCTCTTGTGCTAAGTGAAATGATTCAGAGAAAGACAAATACATTATTTTTGTATGTATGTAGAACTTAAAAAAATAATATGAATGAGTTTACAAAACAGTCAAGACATGGAAGCAACCTAAATGTTCATTGACACAGGAGTAGTTGCAGAGTGCTACACATTCAGAGTGGAATATTACTCAGCCATGAAAAAGAATGAAATAATGCCATTGGCAGGACCATGGGCAGACTTAGAGATTGTCACGGGTTTCCCTGATGGCTCAGTCAGTAAAGAATCCGCCTGCCCATGCAGGAGATGGGGGTTCGAGCCCTGGTTCAGAAAGACCCCACGGAGGAGGACATGGCAACCCACTCCGGTATTCTTGCCTGGAGAATGCCATGGGCAGAGGAGGCCGGCGGGGCTACAGTCCACAGGGTTGCAAAGAGTTAGACACCACTGAATACGCAACCTCAGCTTATTCTGCTCACCGTGTCATTCGTGAAAAATCTCATCTGTTTCTCTCACGATTCCTTCTCTCACCCTCGGGTTATTTGGAATCGTCCAGCCCTTGAAGGATCGTTGGCCCTGTTTTAGTTGCTGGCTTGCAGCCTAATTCCATGAGGGTCAGACTGTGTGTCCCGAATGCGTCTCATCCTTTGGAATGTGTGAGGTTTGCTGGAGGCCCAGGAGATGCTCCGTTTGGGAACTGCGTGGACATTATCATTATGTCTGCCGTGTCCGGACGTAGCTAAGGAAATCTGGGGTGAATGACACTCCGTGTACTGGCTTTCATGGTCTCTGACCCTTGTGGTGCATACATGCATTCTCAGCTGCTCTGTTATGTGTGACTATTCTGCGACCCTGTGGACTGTAGCCCCCTGGCTCCTCTTTCCATGGAATTCTCCAGGCAAGAATGCTGGAGTGGGTTGCCATGTCCTCCTCCAGGGGATCTTCCCGACCCGGGGCTTGAACCCCCATCTCCTGCATGGGCAGGCGGCTTCTTTACCACTCAGCTGCCTGGAGGATCCTTGGATTAGGGACCACACCTCAGAGGACTCTGCTGCAAAAAGGATCTTAAAAGACTGTCCTCTGTAAGGACCTTATTTCAAAAAAAAAAAAAAGAGGGGGGGTCATATTTTGAGGTCTTGGGGGTGATGACGTTCCCCAGCTGAACTTCCGAGGTGCCCATTTCAGCCCCTAACGGTCCCACGTCTAAGTCAGCAGTATTTTGGCGTTCCCAGGTCGGCAAGATGTGTGACGGACTAGGCATCAGGTCATTCTGCTGCTTTCCCGCCGAGTGAATGAACACGAGAACTTTCTCTGTGCTCTGACCATTCAGCTGCGCTGTGGGCTACAAGCCACTGAACACTTGTGCTCTGCACACTTCGAATCTGAGGCCCCATCTCCAGCAACCCAGAGGCAGGGCCCCTGGGTGGAGAAGGGCTGGGTTTCCTGGGTGACAACAGGAGACCAGGGGCTGATGCTTGAGAAGGTGATAAGATCGTAGGAAGCAGATGTTTATCTTTCCGTGAAGGGCATGACAAACATCACGTAACACCTCGGGGCACTGACGACCAAGGACCCTGGGTTTCCCACTGTGGTGGGGAATCAAAAAAAAAAATTGACTCTGTCTGTCCTGATACATCTGCTGAATCTCCGAAGACATAACAAAAGATGTCTCCACTTGGGCTCTGACCACAGCATTCAGAATCTGCTCGCTTAGATTAGGGGGAAAAAAATAAATGGTTCAGACGGGAAAGCATCTGCCTGCAATGCAGGAGACCTGAATTTGATCCCTGGGTTGGAAAGATCCCCTGCAGGAGGAAACAGCAACCCACGACAGTATATCTGCCTGGAGAAATCCCCATGGACAGAGGAGCCTTGCAGGGCTACAGTCCATGGGGTCACAAAGAGTCGGACAGGACTGAGAGAGTTAGGGTGCATTTCTAAACTTCGTAACAGAAATATATGCTGATCGATACTAACCAAAGCATCTTTGTTTTTCCTTCTTAAACCCTGCTCCACGTAGTGGTAACCACACTGCCATGCCGCAGACTTTGCACTCAACACAGTGTTCTGATCACTTAGGTCTCAATAAAAGTCGAGGGAACTGGACTTCCCTGGTGGGCTGGTGGTGAAGACTCTGCCTGCCAGTGCAGGGGACACGGGTTCAATCCCCTGTCCGGGGCGGCTAAGCCCGTGCACCGAAGCTACTGATCCCGTGTTCTAGAGCCTGGGCTTTGCAACAAGAAAAGCCCCCGTGATGAGAAGCCTGCACCATAACCAGAGAGAAGCCCCTTCCCGCTGCAACTAGAGAAAGCCCACGCACAGCAAATGAACACCCAGCACAGCCACAAATAAACAAATATGTCATTTTCTTTTTTTTTTTTTAATTTGGGGAGGATAAAGAAAGGAAAAAAAAAACACGTCCACACAAAGACTCGTACGAGAGAAGAAAACACGTTCTCTCATGCTCTTAGCCCCTGTAGGATGAGCCTGGAGGTTTGCCATCCAGGGAGGAGAAACAGGCTCACGCTCTTGGCAAGGCAAGAGGTCTGTTGGATGAAGGGGTAGGGGGGCGGTTCCTGCCCACCCCAGATCCCCAAGGACTCTTGAGAGATTCCCTGCTCCGTGGTTGCCATGGTGACTAGAAGCTGAGGCATATCACCGCATCCCAGGGACTCAGGAGCATCACGCTGGAGTCCTGGCTGCTTCCATTCTCTGGACACACGTGGTTCCCTGGGACAGTGGATACGCCTTTCGAGTGTAGACACCCACAGGAGTGGATACAGGGAGTGTTGGGGGAGTGGCCGAGACCCCAGGGGCCCCAGTGTGAGGACTAAGGGGCTGGTCACAGAAACCAAGGGGTGTGATCAGGTCCGGGGGCCCGATGTAGGGCACAGTGGAGACTTGAGGGAGCTGATCGGGTCCTTGGGAGCCAGGCCAGGCCATGATAGGCAGGGTCAGCCTTAAGTCAGGCCTTGGGGACCTGACTTAGTCTTTTAAGTCAGGCCTTGGGGACCTGACTTAGTCCAGGCGAGCTGCTATCAAACCACTACAGTGAATTTTGTCTACAGTATCCGTGTGTGTGTGTGTGTGCGCGTGCACACTCAGTCATGTCTGACTCTTTGTGACCCCATGGACTGTAGCCCAGCAGGCTCCTCTGTCCGTGGGGTTCTCCAGGCAAGAACACTGGAGTGGGTCACCATTTCCTTCTCCATACAATATCTGTATATGTGGTCAGTTACCTGTCTAGATATTGCTGTGCAGATGTTTTTTTTTAAAGCCATGATTCACATTTAAAGCATTGAACTCTGAGCAAAACAAATGACCTGTCATAATATGGGTGGGCCTCGTCTAATCAGCTGAAAGCTTTTGGAGAAAAGAAACTGAGGTCCTCCAAGGAAGATTGTATTCTGCCTCCAGACAGACTTCAGATGCAACCTACAAAGTCATTGTTTCCGTGGGCCTCCAGACTACTGGTCTACCCAGCAGAACTGGGACTTATCACGATCCACCATGAACATGAGTTTGAACAAACTCTGGGGGATGGTGAAGGACAGCGAAGCCTGGCATGCTGCACTCCGTGGGGTCACAAAGAGTTGGGCACGACTGATCTTCCACACTCTTAGGCATTTTCCTTAATCATCTCTATGTATCTATGTATCTAGTTAATCCATAGATAAGTATATACATCCATCTATCATGTATCTATCATCTATCTTGTGTTTCTATTCTTCCCCATTCAACCATTCATGATCTATCTATCTATCATCTATAAATAAATATGGATCTATCTATCTAATCATCCATCCTTTTAATACTTGTGTTAGCTTTGAGGCTTCCCTGGTAAAAAAATCCACCTGCCAATGCAGGGTTCTATCCCTGGGTCAGGAAGATCCCTTGGAGGAGGGCATGGCAACCCACCCACTCCAGTATTCTCACCTGGAGAATCCCATGGACAGAGGAGCCTGGAGGGCTACAGTCCATGGGGTTGCACAGAGTCGAAGATGACTGAGTGACTGAGCACACCACAGCACATTAGCATTCTCCAGAGAATCAGAGCCAATAGTGTATATATTATAAGGAAACAACTCCTGTGATCACAGAGACTGAGAAGTCCCAGGATATTCTGTCTCTCATCTAGAGACCCAACGGGGCAATGTTGGGAGCCCACCAATCCTCAAGACCAGAAAATCATCACTGAGCCCACAACCAACGTGTCCTTAATTTACCCCACGTCCCGTGACGGAGTCACAGAGCCGGTTTAACGTTAAAGACCAAGGACTGCTGATATACCCATTGAATGGATTTCTAGACTGAGGCTCGGGAGAGATAAGGACACCCTCTCAAGAGCCAGTTAGACCCGTTTTGCTGGTGGACACCTCTCGCCTATGTAGTTTTATATTTATAGAAGCTCTCTTTTTTTTTAAGTGCAGCATCATTGTGATGAGAAAGTGGTGTTTTTCTCGTTTGATGGAAGAGGAAATTGAGGTTTAGTCATTAGGTCACGGGGTGGCCATGGTCAGAAACACAGCTAGGGGTGTATCTCAATCTGTGGGAAGAAGCAGACTCCCAGTGGCCTCACCAGACAGACGCACACACCTTCTCACGGTGAGGCCAGACCGTGATGGCCCACTCCGTGATGCTACGGGTGGCCCTGTGGTCTTCCCCTCCGGCCTTCACAGCTTCCCAGAGGATTGGGGCCTGTCTACAGATCCATCCTCACGACGGAGCCCCAGCTGGACACGCAGAAGCAGCTTTGGGCCAAGAGTCAAGGGCGGCCCTTGGTCACACTGCACTGGACGCCAGCCAGCTAACACTGATGTTCTGGCCGCTGTCTCAAGTATCAGCGTCCCTCAAAACCATGGGCGGTCTGTCCACCAGCTGCAGCTATTTAAACTGGGCCCTGCAGCGGTCAAGGGCTTTCTACCTTGGGTGATCAGGCCGCCCCCACCCACTGGGGACACTCAGCGGTGTGTGTAGCTGTTTCTGGTTGTCATCACCTCCAGAAGGGTGTCCTGGCACGTGCTGGGTGGAGACCAGGGATGCCGTGGGGTGCCGGACTCACCACATCAGAGAGTCGTGCATCCCCAGGTGTCAATAGTGGTGAGTCTGAGACATCCTGACCTAGCTCGAGAGACTTCATCGACTTATGCATGTATCCATCATCACTGATCATCTACCTGTCACTCATCCGTGTAGGAATCATCTAAGTATCTGAAGACCTATCATCTATCTCCCATCCATTCACCCATCCATCTACCTGCTAACATGTATCATTTAACCATCACTCATCCATCTAGGAATCATCTACGTATCTAAAGACCCATCATCTATCTCCCATCCATCCATCCATCCATCCATCCATCTATTATGATCTATCATTTAACCATCATCCATCCATCTATCCGTCTTCCTATCCATCCATATCTATCTATCATCATCTATCATCCACCCATCCATTATCATCTATCATTGAGCATCACTCATCCATCTAAGTATCATCTAGTATCTATATCCACCTATCATCTATCTGTAATCTATCCATGCACCTACCCATCTGTCTTTTCATCCATCTGTCTATCTGTCCATCCATCAAGTATGTATCTATCCATCCATCCACCATCTCTCTTCACCCATTCATCCATCCACCTATCCATCTTTCTATTCGTCCATGTCCATCTATCTTCTCTGCTCTTCAGTAAGCTTCCTGAGCCCTACCCTTCACTCCTGTCTCTATCAGCCTCTCAGGTCCCTGGTATCCTGTCTGGTTCCCCATCCTCTCTCTTGCATGGTCCATTTTAATCAACGTGGACAGTGGAGGAGGAAATGGCAACCCACTCCAGGATTCTTGCCTGGAGAATCCCATGGACAGAGGAGCCTGGCCGGTTACAGTCCATGGGGTCGCAAAAGAGTCGGACACGGCAGAGTGACTAAACAAGGACAAAAAACGTGGACAAAGAGTTATGTTTTCACAGATCAGCTCGGTTGTAAGGCACCTCGTGGTCTGAACCAGGGGGACTCCCCTGGTGGTTCTGTGGCTAAGACTCCATGCTCCCACTGCAGGGGGCCTGGGTGCAATCCTTGGCTGGGGAACTAGAGCCCTCGTGTTTCAGGGAAAGCTCCCATATGCTACAGTTAAGACCTAGTGCAGCAAATAAATAAAGGAATATTAATTTTAAAAGAAAGCCACAGACGGGAGGGAGGCTGTACAAAGCCAGCAGCCCCGGTCCCGCTCTGGTGCCCAGACCTGGCCGTCCATCATTTGCATGGCTGTTTAGAAATGGCGACGGCGGTGTTTATTTAGAAGGGAGCTGAGCTTGGAAAGGAAATCGGCCACCCGTGGCGGGGACAGGCAGCTTGTGGTGGCGGGACCTCAGCAACACCCGCGCCATTGGCTTCCTGTGAGCGTGACTCAGAACCTGCAGGAGCCGGCCAGGCTCAGCAAACGCTCGGGCAGACAGTGTTTATAGCCCGGGATGAGGAAGTCAAGCGTGGGGGTGTGGCGGCCGGCAGCTGCCTCTTTCCTCTCTCTTTTTAAAACAGAGGTACAGCTCACGGTTTGAAAGCACGGGCTCCACTGGCGTTCAGGGCATTCACCGCGTGCTGCCAGCTCCGCTCCCGCCTAGTTCTAGAACACTTCCACCATCTCCACGTGGGCTCGTATTTTAGCATCAAGAACAGCCGTCAGAGAGAGGGTTCAGATTCCCCGTGCACCAAGCAGTCCTTATCATCATCACCATCAATCACCATCATTATCGCCACCACCATCACCACCACCATCACCATTATTAGCGTCACCACTACCACCATCAATCACCACCATTATCACCACCACCATTATTATCACCACCACCATCATCACCATAAATCAATCACCACCATCATCACCATCAATCAATCACCATCATTATCACCATCAATCACCATCAATCAATCACCATCATTATCACCATCAATCAATCACCATCATTATCACCACCACCATCATCACCATCAATCAATCACCATCATTATCACCATCAACCAATCACCATCAATCAATCACCATCATTATCACCACCACCATCATCACCATCAATCAATCACCATCAATCAATCACCATCATTATCACCACCACCATCACCATTACTATCACCACACCATCATCACCATCAATCAATCACCATCATTATCACCATCAATCAATCACCATCATCACCACCACCCATCATTATCACCACCACCATCACCATTATCATCATCGCCGTAATAATAAGGCAGTGTAGACCATCAGCTGGCTGGATGACTTTGAGAAGGTAACAGAGTCACTTGCTGCCTCAGTCTCCCCATGTGTAAAGGGATGTCAACAACATTCTCAGAGGGACATCATGACAGTTCCAGGAATCCACCTGAACACCTACAATGACAGCCCTACAGAGAATCCTGCAAGATGCGGGATGAACCCCTGAGCATGAAATCAATCAAGGACTTGCTTGCCACCAGTGTTGAACAGACAGGTGGATCTTCCTCAGTCTTTAAAACGACCCTTTTAGGCGATACTGTTCTTATGGAACTTGTTCTTGTGCTTTGCAGCAGGGTTCTGTGAGCAAGTGAGGGGCTCAGAGTGGGGGCATTTGGGCAAGGTCCCAGGTCGCGACTTCTCCAGAGCACCTTCTCTCTCCCTCTGACTAGGATGAAGACAGCAAGACTTCAAGGAGAATTTATTAAGATGTATTCAACCCTGGTGCCTGCGAATGTGGCCTTATGTGGAAAGACAGTCTATGAAGATGTGATTAAGATATAAGTTAACGTTAGCCCATTAGGGTGGATCCTAAGCCGGTGTGACCGGTGTCCTTGTGAAAACAGAAGACGCACAGATTGATGCAGAAACACACAGACAGAAGACGTCTGTGCAAAGATGGAAGCCGAGGCTGGAGGGAGGCGGCCACAAGCCCGGGACACCTGGAGCCCCGAGAAACTGGAAGAGGCAGGAAGGACCCTCCCTTGGAGCCATTAGAGGGAGCACCGCTCTGTAGAAACTTTGACTGTGGAGTTCTGGCCTACAAAATGTCAGAGGAAAAAATTATGGTGTTTTAATCCACTCAGTATGTGCTCGTTTGTTATGACTGTCCCAGGAAGCTAATTCAAAGGAACTGACTGGGAACCAGCCTCCTCTTTTGTTTTGCTGTCCATACATTCATTCATTCATCTATCCATCACAATTCACCCACTCATCCATCCATCAGTCCAACAAAGTATCCATCCATCCACCCATCCATCCAGTCACTCACCCAACCATCCATCCATCCATCTACCCACCCATCCATCCATTCATCCATCCATCATCCATCCACCCATCCATCCATTCACTCACCCAACCATCCACCTATTCATCTATCCATCCATCATCCACCTATCCATCCATCCATCTATCATCCATCCATGCATCATCCATCCACCCATCCATCCATCCATCACCCACCCATCCATCTATCCATCCATCCACCCATCCATCCATCCATCACCCACCCATCCATCTATCCATCCATCCACCCATCCATCTATCCATCCATCCACTTATTCATCTATCCATCCATCATCCATCCATCCATCCATCACCCACCCATCCATCTATCCATCCATCCACCCATCCATCTATCCATCCATCCACCTATTCATCTATCCATCCATCATGCATCCATCCATAACCCACCCATCCATCTATCATCCATCCATCCATTCATCCATCCACTCACCCACCCACCCACCCATTCATCCATCGATCCACTTACCCATCTGCTCGTCCACCCAACTATCCATCCGTCCATTTATCCACCGACATATCTGCCCATCCATCCGTCCATCCATCCATCCATCCACCCATCCATCCATCATCCAACAAACGTCAGCTGAGCCCACGCTGACTGATTCTGGCCCCTCGTTTACAAGGCCGCAGCCCACACATGCTTCCCGCCCATTCATTCTCGGTGGCTGTGACTGAGGAGTTGTCTCTGCTTCTACTCCATCCACCTGCCGGCCTGCTGGTCCAGCCCTGCTCCGACTGCTCAGGTGCCTGTGAGATAAACACTTGGAGACCCATGCCTCCAGCTGCAGGGTAACTCGGAGGAGCCCGCAACCCTGGCTGATGGGCCTGGCCCATGGCGGTGACTGGCCGGGAGGCTGGGATGCACGTCTCCTAATCCGCCCACTCCCTCCGTTCCCTTTATAGCACAGGATATTACAAAAGACGCTTCCTACACTTCCCGTTTTTTCAGTAACAATGCCACTTGTTGGAGCCCATGCTTGGTTCATCCTTGAGTGGGTAATCCCATGGTATGGCGAAGATGCAAAGGGCGCACGCTGGGGCTCTTTGTATGGACAGTTCAGTTCAGTTCAGTCACTCAGTCGTGTCTGACTCTTTGCGACCCCGTGGACTGCAGCACACCAGGCCTCCCTGTCCATCACCAACTCCCTGAGTTTACTCAAACTCATGTCGATTGAGCCGGTGATGCCATCCAACCATCTCATCCTCTGTCGCCCCCTTCTCCTCCCACCTTCCATCTTTCCCTGCATCAGGGTCTTTTCCAATGAGCCAGTTCTTTGCATCAGGTGGCCAAAGGACTGGAGTTTCAGCTTCAGTATCAGTCCTTCCAGTGAATATTCAGGAGTGATTTCCTTTGGGATGGACTGGTTTGTGTGGACAATGGGGTCTAAATCTTGGTCCATTTGGAACGGAGCAGGATGCTATGGTCATTGCCCACCACCCCCATGTCATCTGCCTGCCTTTTAATCAGAGAAGTAGGAGATGCAGAAACAAAGGAAAATAGTCAAAGGAGACTAAATAATAATAATGTAGTCTTTAAGCTGGAGAAAGCTGAGCCCCGAAGAATTGACACTTTGGAACCGTGGTGTTGGAGAAGACTCTCGAGAGTCCCTTGGACTGCAAGGAGATCCAACCAGTCCATCCTAAAGTAGATCAGTCCTGAGTGTTCATCGGAAGAACTGATGTTGAAGCTGAAACTCCAATACTTTGACCACTGGATTCGAAGAACTGAGACTCATTGGAAAAGACCCTGATGCTGGGAAAGACTGAAGGCAGGAGGAGAAGGCGACGACAGAGGATGAGATGCTTGGATGGCATCATCGACTTGATGGATATGGGTTTGAGTAAGCTCCGGGAGTTGGTGAAGGACAAGGAGGCCTGGCGTGCTGCAGTCCATGGGGTCGCAAAGAGTTGAACGTGAGTGAGCGAGTGAACTGAACTGAGTCATTAAACATAGACAGGGACCTTTACCTCTTTCTCAAGGACTCTATATTCTGAGCCATATCCTGTGAGCTGTCTTATACATACTAGAACATCAGGTAGAGAGGATAACTACATGATGACCAGATTGTACCGAGGACGTGAGCTGCCACTGTCCCGAGAGTTGGTCACAAAGAAATGGAAACAAGTGCATCCCTGGAACTGAAGACGAACTGTAGCTTAAACAACCAAGATGACGCTGGTGAGATCACTGATGTCCGATGTGAAGGTGACTGTTCAGGATGACTGTTCTGTTTCAGCATATAGTGCTCCCTCCTTCTGTCTATAAAAGCTCTCACCCCTTGCTTGTTGGAGCGGGGGTGGTGGTGGTGGGGGTGGGTAGTCGGCCTCTGGACAGATGTCCACCACTCTCCGCCACCCCCCACCCCCCACCCCCAGCCAGTTGCCAGCATCTGAAATAAAGCAAACTTTCCTTTCCACCAGCCTGGCCCGTCTATTGGCTTTTAAACAGCCAGCAGCCAGATTCCACACCCTCTTTCAGTAACACATTGCCCCGCCCAAAGCGTGCTCGTGTATCCCGTACCCGTGATCTCAGCATAGCACAGGGTCTTCTCCCATTTCATTATTGTATTACAGAAACAGGAGCATGTGGCTAAGCTTGAGACATGGCAGAAAGTGGCCCAGCAGGCCCTGAAGCGGTGGGTTGCCACCCTGAGACCTGGGGCGGGCGGGGCGGTAGGGAGATGTGAGGTGGTCTTGCTTCTCCTCGAGCCCCGTGGCTGCACTCGTCCCTCCACCACTTCCTTGTCCTTTCCCTGGTGGTCATGAACTGGGGCGGGGGGGGGGGTGATTCTGCCCCCCAGAGGAGGCTTTGCTGATGTCTGGGGACAATTTTGCAGGTGACGATCTCCGGGGATGCTAGAGGCCTCTGGTCGGTGAAGACCAGAGATACTGTTTAATAGCCTACAGTGCAGAGCAGGGCCAAGAATTATCCCATCTAAAAGGCCAGTATCAGTGGTGTGAGTAGAGAAACCCTGTCTAACCACAAGAGCCGTCTATCTCAGGATCTCTGTACCTACCTTGCTTTCATCTATCGCTCTCTCTATATACATCTCCATTCCTACATCCTATCATCTATATCTATCCATCTATCCATCCATCTATCCATCTATCTGTACACCTATCCATCTATCCATCATCTATCCATCTATCCGTACATCTATCCATCCAGCCATCTATCCGTCCACACATCCATCCTCTATCCATCCATCCATCTATCCATCCATCCATCCTTCTATCCATCTATCCATTGATCTAGCCAGCCAGCCATCTATCCATCCATCCATCTATCCATCCTTCTATCTATCCATCCACCCATCTATCCATCCTTCTATCCATCCATGCATCCATCTATCCATCCATCCACCCATCCATCTATCTATCCACCCATCCAGCCAGCCAGCCAGCCATCTATCCATCATCCATCCACCCATCTATCCATCCATCTACCCACCCATCTATCCATCCATCCATCCATCCATCTATCCATCTATCCAGCCAGCCAGCCAGCCATCTATCCATCCATCCCTCCACCCATCCATCCATCCATCCATCCATCTATCCATCCATCTAGCCAGCCAGCCATCTATCCATCCATCCACCCATCCATCCATCTATCCATCTATCCATCCATCTAGCCAGCCAGACATCTATCCATCCATCCATCCATCCTTCTATCCATCCATCTATCCATCCTTCCATCCATCTATCCATCTATCTGTCCATCCACCCATCCATCCATCCATCCATCTATCCATCTATCCAGCCAGCCAGCCAGCCATCTATCCATCCATCCATCCACCTATCCATCCATCCATCCATCTATCCATCTATCCATTGATCTAGCCAGCCAGCCATCTATCCATCTATCCATCCATCCATCCATCCATCCATCCATCCATCTATCCATCCATCCATCCACCTATCCATCCATCCATCCATCCATCTATCCATCTATCCATTGATCTAGCCAGCTAGCCATCTATCCATCCATCCGTCCATCCATCCGTCCATCCATCTATCCATCCATCCATCTATCCATCCATCCATCCATCCATCCATCTATCCCTCCATCCATCCATCCATCTATCCCTCCATCCATTCATCCATCCATCCATCTATCCATCCATCCATCTATCCCTCCATCCATCCATCCATCTATCCCTCCATCCATTCATCCATCCATCCATCTATCCATCTATCCATCCAACCATCCATCCATCTATCCATCCATCCATCCATCTATCCATCTATCTATCTGTACATCTATCCATCTATCAATCCATCCATCCATCTCTCTATCCCGCCATCTATCTGTCTCCATACTTACCTATCATTTATACCTCTCTCTGTCTTCTATCTATCCATCTATCCTCCATCAGTCACCCAAACTATCATCTATTTATCCATCTATCATCCATCATTTATCTATATTTTTCTTTATGTGCGTGCTATATATGTTTACCTATCTATGTGTGCATGAATGCTAAGTCACTTCGATCATGTCTGACTCTTGGTGACCCCATGGACTGTATGTAGCCCCCCAGGCTGCTCTGTCTTTGGAATTCTCCAGGCAAGCATACTGGAGTGGGTTGCCATTCCCTCCTCCAGGGGATCTTCCTGACCCAGAGATTGCATCCAAGTCTCATGCATTGGTAGGCAGATTCATCTACTATTTTTTTTTTAATCCCTCTGTCTGTCAGTCTATCGTCTATGCATCTATCTCTGTCATTTATTATCTCTGTATCTGTCTACAAATCAAAAAATTCACCTCCTTGTCTGTCTATCCAACTCTCAGTTGTCAATCTGTCTACCATCTATGAATCATCTATCTAATTTATTTGCAATCTGCTTGTCTATCTGCCTAGCATCTACTCATCTTCCAGACCCAGGGATCGAACCCACATCTCCTGTGTCTCCTGCAATGGCAGGCAGAACCTTTACTGTGGAGCCACCAGCAAAGCCCTGAGTTCCCTGCCAGGCTCAAAAGCAAACCCGGTCACCAGTTGCCTGTCAAAGCATGGCTTTCCCTAAGAGAAGGCAGACCCTGCATCCACGTGTCCGTCTGTCCAGCCAGGAGCGGGTGGTGGACACGGCTGCAGGACTCTCCCCGGGGGCTCCCAGCGCTGACCCCAGGGGACGTTCCAGGGGACACCACCCTGCAGGCCATGTGTGTGCTCATCTGCTGGGTCAAGGCTCCCTGAGATGTGGTGTTGGCCCTGAGGAGGGTCTGTGGTGGGCATGGGTCATCTCCTGGGGGAGCAGATGGGGGGCCTGGACAATTTCCCACAGTCAGGGACCAGGATAAGGTACCAGAGGGGCATGGGATTCCTGGTGTCTTGTCCACTCCTGACTCCTCCCAGACAGGAAAGGGCCCTTGGGCAGGAGCCCAGGTGGTGGACACACCCATGGAGGGAGGGACAGAGAGGCTGGGCCAGCGAGGAGGGGCACCCTGGGGAACTCCCAACGGCCCACCCCCCCAATCCCTGTTACTAACCCATCACTCCCGGCCTTCCCGCCTTCATCCCTAAGATGAGAACACAGGCCTCAATAGGTTTGGAGGGGGTCCCAGGTGACCTCTCAGGGGTGGTATTGCCCCTTCGCCCGCCT
Source organism: Bos grunniens (assembly GCF_055505025.1). Taxonomy (NCBI): domain Eukaryota; kingdom Metazoa; phylum Chordata; class Mammalia; order Artiodactyla; family Bovidae; genus Bos; species Bos grunniens. The sequence continues at coordinate 794,489 of NC_141194.1, forward strand.
GTGTCCGTTCAGCTGAGTGGGGATGTTTCAGAAACCACGGCTGATGTCCGGAGGGTCGGCCCAGCCTCCAGACTCGTCCCACGGCCCGGTTCCTCCTCCTAGAGCGAGCAGGGGTCTCCAGGATGCGGGGACCACATACAGGGGGTGCGCCCCCTCCGGCCGCGAACCCTGGCCATGGCAACGCAAGGCTCCCCCTCACCGCCGCCCCCCACCGCTCCCGAAAACGAAACTGCGATTCTTTCAGCTCCTGGAGGTGTTTTAAAAAGGAAAGTCCGCGCTCACGTTCGGCCCAGGTGCCCATTCCAACCCAACCACTCACCGCACTTCTAAAGGGGCTGACGGAGCGCGCGGGCCCCGCCTGGCCCCGGTTCCTCTGCGCTCCTGCCCCGGGAGCGGGGTAGGGGGGCCCCTTCTGACCCCCACGCAGAAGACACACGACAACCTAACAGAGAGCAGAGAAGAAGAAGGGGAGGGGAAAAAAAAAAAAAAAAAAACCTCCTTGGTTTGGAATCAGAACCATTACGCTGCGTTAATGCCTCCTCGCCAGGCGTGACCCTAAGCGCACAGACTCCCGGTTTGCACCGCCAGGAATTCCCAGGGCGGAGACCAGTGTGCACGTGGGGCTTCACTGCTCCCCAAACTGGGGGTGGTTTATAAAATACAGCTTTCCAAGGAAAGAACCTGCCTGCCAAGGCAGGAGACACAAGAGACTGCGGGGTTCGATCCCCAGGTGGGAAAGATTTGCCTGGAGAAGGAAACAGCAACCCACTCCAGTATTCCTGCCTAGGAGATTCCGTGGACAGCGGAGCCAGGTGGGCTACAGTCTGGATTCGCAGTTTCTGGGTGAATCGGGGCCAGTGAGGTGATCTCAGGGCTCACGGGGGCCCCCCAGTGGCTGGAACCCTCCCCGACCCAGGAGGCCCCCACCCCCACCCCACCCGGCCCTGTCTCCGTCCCCTAGTCGTGCCTGGCCACCTTCAGCGCTCATCTGCTCTTCCCAGGTGAGTTTTCCTGAAGTTTGCACCAGTAGACTGTGTTCAAACCATCTCCCCGCCAAGCGGTCGCACCTGCAATGCAGGAGCCGCAGCAGACCCGGGTTCGATCCCTGGGTCGGGAAGATCCCCTGGAGACAGGCATGGCAATCCACTCCTATTCTTGCCTGGAGAATCTCCACGGACAGGAGGGGCCTGGCGGCTGCTGTCCGTGGGGTCGCAGAGAGTCGGACACCACTGACTGAGCGCGCACCAAGGCCCTGTCTGAAGCTTTTCCTGTCTTGTCCACGCCCCCCACCCCCGAGAGAGGAGGACGCACGCAGCCCTCCTTCCCAGGCTCTCACCCCCGTAAGTCCCTTCCCGGGCGGCGCCCCGGGTTCCACACAACGCGCGTAAAAGCGGAAACTGGACGCACCTGGAAAGGCCGATGCGCGTCCGCGGTGCAGACGCAGCCCGGGGCTGGATCCGAACGCGCGGCAGCCGGGCGTCAGACCGAGCCTGGCGTCAGGAAGCCGCCGTCCCGCCGCCCCCGAAGGAGCCCGGGGTGGGTGTCAGGGCGTGGCGCGGACTCCAGCATCGCCGCCCTGTCGGGCGCGCACATTGCGCGCGGGCTTGCACCCTCGCCGGATTCAGAGCCTCGAAAGGTATCCCCTCGCCGGCTCCGGGCGGCCTCCGAGGAGACCCAGGGTCGGTGCAGAAGAAACCCGTTTTGAAATTTCCTGTATAACCGTCTGACGGAATGCAGTCTCCTGGCGTCCAAGCCCGCCGGGGCCCCTCCTATCAGCGCGCGCCCTGCCCCGGGGGCGGGGTGCAGGGGCGGGGAGCGGGGTGCGGCCCACGGCTGGGACCTCGTGGTGGCTCGTGCCGGCCCCCGCGGCGACTGCTTCGGGGACACGCAGCCTCTCCGAGAAGGTCTGCAGCTTGCAGACGCACACCAGACCCTGCAGACCAGGAGGGGAGGTCGCCGGCCCTACGGTGCGGCCAGCACTGACCTGCGGTGAATCCTAGACCAAACAACGCCTGACGATTTTTATTTAAAAAAAAAAAAAAAAAAAACTGTGCTAAGCCAAGAGACTTCCTCTTGCAGGCGAACCTGAGTGCCTGGCGACCTCTTTTGGTTCTGAAGCCAGAAGGTGACCTGCGCAGGTGACCCACGCCCCTGGGGACTCCCAGGAAACCCCTTCCCTCTTCCATCTGGACCGACCCCGATTCATGCCCCACCCTCACCCCGACCCACCCACCCCTGCCCCAGACCCCCGGCCGCTCGGTCGATGGGGCACTCCAGAGCAGAGGGGGAGCTGGGCCGGTTGGCGTGGCCCACGTGGAGAGGTGAGGAAGGGGACTTCACAGCAGGTGCGCTGTGATCAGAAGGAGGCAGCTGCTGGGAAAAGGCCCTCCGAGAGCCAAAGTCCAGCTCTGGGGCCCAGGGTCATGCGGAAGAGGGGATGAGGCTGCTGATTCTGGGCGGCTGTCTTCTGGGAAGTCACAGGGGTGCTGAATGAGCGAATGTGGAACCGCAGTTTGGGAAAACCCGGGGTCATCCGTCTACTTATGGGGTATGGAGGACATAAGTACTTCTATGTGCTTCCCTGGTGGCTCAGACGGTAAAGAATCCACCTGCAATGCGGGAGACCTGGGTTTGATCCCTGTTGGGAAGATCCCCTAAAAGAGGGCATGGCAACCCTCTTCAGTATTCTGGCCTGGAGAATCCCATGGACAGAGGAGCCTGGTGGGTTACACTCCACTGGATCTCAAAGAGTTGGACATGACTTAGCAACTAACTTCTTCTTTCTATCTATGTATCTAGTCATGTCCAACTCTTTGTGACTCCATGGACTTTAGCCCACCAGGCTCCTCTGTCCATGGGATTCTCCAGGCCAGAATACTGGAGTGGGTTGCCATTCCCTTCTCCAAGGGATGTTCTGGACCCAGGGACTGAACCTCAATCTTCTGCGTTGAAGGCAGATTCTTTACCATCTGAGCCACCGGGGAAGTATGTCGATTTTTATTTTGTCTTGCTTGATTGCTTTTCTTTGTTCCTGTGTTTTCTTGGTTCTCTGATTGAATGTATTCTTTGGAACTCAGGGAGGCCTGGGGACAAAGCTTTGCTACAAACTAGAAGGCAGGCTGGGGACATTGCAGGCAGGTCTGTCCTGGGAAGGCCTCGTAGGCACCTGCCCAGTTACAGTGGGGAGGGACACGTCCATTCTCCACGTGGTATGAGATTATTTAGTTGTTGAAAAGCACTTTCGGATGACAAGATGGCAATCTGGCAGCCAACCCAGCTCCACTCTCATGCAAACGGCAAAATTTGTCCACTTGGTGTCTTTCCAGCAGCTGGGGGGTCTACTCTCCATCCTGGCTCTCAGGGGTCCCGGCTCTAGCAAATGTGAAAGTAGAAGGTAAGAGAAGCCTGATCTGCTACTGAGCAGGGTCAGGCCACACCCCTGGGTGGATGCTGAAGACATCTGGGGTGAGCCTGTGGAGGGGAAATCCAGTTGCCCACATTTCCTCTTCCTCCCCATGGAGACCAGACCCATGGGTGGATGGATGGATGCATGAACGATGGATAGATGGATGATGGATGGATGGATGATGGATGGATGGATGATGGATGGATGATGGATGAATGGATGGATGGATGATAGTGGATGACAGATGGATGAATGGATGGATGGATTATGGATGGATGATGGATGAATGGATGGATGGATGATGGTGGATGACAGATGGATGATGGATGGATGGATGATAGATGTATGGATGGATGATGGATGTATGGATGGATGATGGATGGATGGATGGATGATGGATGTTTGGATGGATGATGGATTGTGGATGGATGGATGAATGGATGATGGATGGATCGATGATGGGTGGAAGATGGATGATGGATGGATGGTGGATGATGGATGGATGGATGAATTGATGAGAGGATGGATGGATGAGTAGATGGATGATGGATGGATGATGGATGATGGATGGATGGATGGATGGATGCATGCATGCATGGATGGATGATGGGTGGAAGATGGATGATGGATGGATGGATGAATTGATGGGAGGATGGATGGATGAGTAGATGGATGATGGATGGATGATGGATGATGGATGGATGGACGATGGATGAAGAATGGATGATGGATGAAGAATGGATGATGGTGATGGATGGATGATGGATGGATGGATGAGTAGATGGATGTTTGGATGGATGATGGATGGGTTGATGGATAAGTGGCTGGATGGGCTAGGTCATGGTCCTGAGCCTGCACTTTGGTTTCCATCACACCTTTCAGAGCAAAGTGGACCCCAAGAGGCAATGAAGCCAGCCGCTAGTTTTGCAGGAACCACAACTGGCCTCTCAGAAAGGCGGGTCCCTGTACCACGGCCTCCGGGTTCCTGTGCAGCCCTGGGTGGACCACTTGGTACGGAGAATCAGGTGAACACACGGGAAGAGGAAGGGACACACCCTTCAGCTCACCTATCAGCGCTCTCCATCAGGTCTGGCGGTTTCTCTTGAGAGGCTGGCACTGACAAAACCTCAAGAGGAAAAACAAGGTCATGGGTACAGGAGGCTCAGGGGGAAGGTTTCAGTTCCCCATAGCCCTGGCACGAGGCCAGGCTGTGAGGTCTCAGTGTATGAGTGCTAACAGAGTCAAGGGGATCAGAAAGGGCTCTTGGTCCCACTAAGTGGGACCCAGGAGGAGATGAGTCTGCATTGTTCAAGTGGCATGAGTTACAACAGCCCAAAGCTGGAAACAACCGGTGTCCATGCATGGATGGATGGTTGATAAATGGATGAGGGATGGGTGGATGGATGGATGGGTGGATTGGTGGGTGGATGGATGGAGGATGGATGATTGATAAGTGGATGAAGGATGGATGATGGATGGATGAGTGGATGGATGGAGGATGAATGGATGATGGATGGGAGGGTGGGTGGATGGATGATGGGTGGGTGGGTGGGTGGATGGATGATGGGCGGGTGGGTGGGTGGATGGATGGATGGTTATGTGGGTGATGGATAAGTAGGTGAATTAAAGGATAGATGGATGGATGGATGATGGATAAACAGCACGGGGTCCATCCACTCAGTGGAATATTACGCAGCCATGAAAAGGAGTGAGGCTCTGACACAGGCTGCAGTGTGGCCGGACCCTGAACACACACTGCTCAGTGAGACAAGCAGACACATCAGGACGCACAGTGTGTGATTCCACCTGTAGGAAACGTCCAGAACAGGCAGATCCACAGAGGGGGGAAGTGGGTTTGTGGTGCCAGGGGCCTGGGGGAAGGGGGATGACTTATTGGGTGGTGTGTCTTTGTGGGGGGATGGAGACGTTCGAAACCTCGATAAAGACGACAGTTACACAACACTGTGAATTTTGAAATGATTCATTGAATGCTATGTGGATTTCACCGACATTAAAAAAGAATCAGACAGACTCTGTCCTTGAGAGTGTCAACTGCCCCAGGGCTTTTGAGTCTCCTGCTGGGTCCCTGCTGGCCCACCAACCAAGAGCCCAGAGCCCAGGGAACAGATGGGATGTGTGACGTGGAAATAGGGTCCCTGTGTCACCTGTATGATCCTGGCAAGCAGAACGTGGCTGGCTGCATACAAAACCGACGAGACCCAGGAGATGGTTGTCCGCAAGCAAAAACAAAAAGTGAAACTGACAAATGGTACCAAATCAGTAACCTGCACTTGGCTCACCGTGGTTTCAGATTTGAAAGCCCCTCAGCGTGAGTTCCTCATGATGGTTTGTGTCCTGGCAACGCTGATCCTGTAACTGAAAGCAAGCCCTGCGCTCCTTGAGACGCTCGAGAACCCAGCTCAACATGGCTGGGCCATACAGAGGTGTGCAGGCTCCTGGCCAAGGACGCAGCCCCCCGAGAACAAACCCTCTGCTGCCAGCTCTGTCTCTGTCCTCTGGGTCTCCTGGCCCAGGGTGTCCAGAACCCCGATTTCTCTCCACCCCCAAAAGACTCGAAATCTTGCATGTCTTAAATAATACCACTGTGGTGGTCTCTGGGGGGGGGTGTGTCTGTGCTAAGTCACTTCAGTCGTGTCCGACTCTTTGCGACCCCATGGACTGCAGCCTACCAGGCTCCTCTGTCCATGGGATTCTCCAGGCAGCAACACTGGAGTGGGTTGCCATGCCCTCCTCCAGGGGATCTTTCAGACCCAGGGATCAAACCCACATCTCTTTTCTCTCCTGCATTGGCATATAGGTTCTTCACCTCTAGAGCCACCTGGGAAGCGCAACCAGCTGCTACAAATGACCATAAGCTGGACATATTAAAATAATTGGAATCTATCATCCCCGAGTCCTGGAAACCACACGTGTGAGGTCAAGGGGTCCCAGGGCTGAGCTCCATCCAAAGGCTCCAAGGGAGGGTCCTTCCCACCTCTTCCAGCTTCTGGGGGCTCCAGGCATCCGTCCCTGGGCTGGTGGCTGCCTCCCTCCCATCTCTGCCTGTGTCTCCACGTGGCTTCTCCTCTGTGTCCATGTGTCTCCTCTTCTGTGTCTTATAAGGACCCTGTCCTTGGGTTTAGGGCCATCGTTCTCCAGAAGGAACCTCACCTGGATTATTGCATGAATTAACCTCTGCAGAGAGTGTTTTCACTTCAGTCACAAGGGTGGCGTAAGTCTTCAGGCCCCAGGGCTCAGCCACAGAGAGAAGGGAGCCCCAAGGCTACCCCCAGACTCTCCGTGGGAGCATGGCTTGCTTTGTGGTGGGGAGTGGGTTAATTCTGAGACAACCTGGGGGTTGTGGGCCCACCCGCAGACAACACCCACCTCTGTGTGGTTTCAGGGTTTTCCTCTGGGGCAGGTCTTGGCCCACCCCACATCCAATCTCCTCTCATCAAGGCGAAGACAGAACGGCTCAGAGAGAGGGACCCCCTCCCTTCTTCCTTCTTGTCAAGATTTCCTGGCTTTCGACAGCTCAGAACCGAGTCTGGAGGGGCAGGGAGATGAGGAGACAAAGTAGGGAGGGCATCCGTCTGGCAAACGTGTCCTGGAACGGCATGCCTCGGGCAGGGGGATGTGTTCATTTCTTCCCTCGTGCCATCCACAGGTGGATGGGGTTCGGAACAAAGTGCTTTATTTTGTGCCCCAGGCAGAGGGGCAGGGTTCTCTGAGGTGGGCCATTGTGTGTGATTATAATAACAGATGCAACAGAGAGCAAGTCCAATAAACAGTTCCAACGTGGAACCAGAGGGGCCTTTTCCAAGCAACACATCCCAGCAGGTACTGTCGCGGGCTGATCTTAGCCGAACTGCTTTCCACGTGCAAAACAAAGAACCGTAAAGCTTGTGTGCATCTCTGCATCTGCAGAGAGGCACAGTGAATGCTAGGGAACTGGTTCATTTACGGAAAGACCCAGCTGTGAGGGCCCTGGCCACGATGGGTGCTGAAACCCTCTGCACAGAGGGAGAAGGGCCCCATGGCACCCTAAACACTGTTTCCAGCTCTAAAGTGAAAAGTGAAAGTGTGAGTCTCTCAGTCGTGTCTGACTCTTTGCGACCCCAAGGACGGTAGCCCGCCAGGCTCCTCTGTCCATGGGATTCTGCAGGCAAGGATACTGGAGTGGGTTGCCATTTCCTCCTCCAGGGGATCTTCCTGACTCAGGGCTCGAACCCTGCATTGTGAGTAGACTCTTTAACATCTGAGCCACCAGGGAAGCCCTATCCAGCCCCTAAATATCCCTGCAATTCCGCATGTCGGCCATTGTCACAGCAGCTGTAAGATGCCTGGTGAGCAAAGAGGTGAAAAAGAGAACCAAGAGAAGGCAGGAAGTGAAGAGCCAGCCCCACCCAGCCCCTCGCCGTAGGAAGCAGCAAGTTTACCTGTGAGCCAGGCTGGGTGATTGAGATGGGCTGCAAAGCTAGCTACTGTCTTGGGGGGAGGGAAATGCCAGGAAAAACTGGTGAGGGTTTCCCTGAGTTTGCTGATCATACGTCCTTGGGGAAGCTGTAAAACTAGCAGCCCCAAATTCACTGATCAGCAGAGCGATGCTCGTGGCATGTGATCTTTGAGAAGAGCGAAACTTGTTGCAAAAATGCACAAGGAACCAAGCAGTATCGTTTTAAACAAGGATGGGACGCACGAGGTGAAGTTCATGAAACATGAAGCGCAGAGACTGGTGGTCCCTTGATCAAGAGAATTTTGTTCAAAGTGGCAATTCTCGCAACTGAGGATGAGATGTGTGGAGAAGGAGAGTTTGAGAAGGGTGATGGATGGACGGATGGACGGGTGAGTGGATGGATGGGTGGATGGATGGATGAGTGGGTGGATGGTTGGGTGGGTAGGTTGATGGATGGATGGATAAGTGGATGGATGGATGATGGATGGATGGGTGGATGGATGGATGAGTGGATAGATGGATGGGTGGATGGATAGATGAGTGGGTGGATGGATGGATGGATGAGTGGACGGATGGTTGGGTGGGCAGGTTGATGGATGGATGGATAAGTGGATGGATGGATGATGGATGGATGGGTGGATGGGTGGATGGATGGATGGGTGGGTAGATGGATGGGTGGATGGATAGATGAGTGGGTGGATGGATGGATGGATGGATGGTTGATGGATGGATGGGTGGATGGATGGATGGGTGGGTAGATGGATGGGTGGATGGATAGATGAGTGGGTGGATGGATGGTAGGTTGATGGATGGATGGATGGGTGAGTGGATGAACGAGTGGCTGGGTACGTTGATGGATGGATGGGTGGATGGATGGATGGATGAGTGGATGGATGGATCGATGGATGATGGATGGATGGATGAGTGGATGGATGGGTGTGTGGATGATGGATGGATGGATGAGTGGATGGATGGGTGTGTGGGTGGCCGGATGACTGGGTGGGAGGATGGATAGATGACAGATAGAAGGTTTATGGGTAGGTAGATGGTGGGTGGATGAATGGATGTATGTGTGCATGATGAATGGATAAAGAGGACAAAGGCGGCCAGTGCTGTGAATTCTCAGACCCTAGTTCATTTCACTTGGCACTGGGATTCTCAGTCCTTGCAACTGTGAATGAGAAATATTGACTTCCGTGTCACAAAACAAAGACGATTGCAGCCATTCAGCCCCTACTGTCACCTGGCCGTGAGTCCTGAGGGAACTCAGGACTGAAATAAACGGAATGCACACACCATCCCGCCCCGACACAGTCCTCAGCCACCGTGGCCGCTCCCAACAGAGCACCCTGAGAGGATGTAGGGGAAAAACAGGATACTGGCCCCAGATTACTGAGGTGTGCACGGAACAAATGACTTCAGTGAGCTCAGACGCCTGCACAGAGATTCCCAGGTGGGACTGTGGTAAAGAATCCACCTGCCAATGCAGGAGACAGAAGAGACGCAGGTTCGATCCCTGGGCCAGGAAGATCCCCTGGAGGAGGAAATGGCAGCCCACTCCAGTCTTCTTGCTTAGAGAATCCCATGGACAGAGGAGCCTGGTGGGCTACAGTCCATGGGGTCGCAAAAGAGTCGGACACAACTGAGTGACTGAGAATGCACGCCACATGCATGGATTCAGGTGAGAGACCCAAAGACATCATTTCTTCGAAGGGAAGAACTCTTGTTTATCTTGGTTTTGTATCTTTCTCTCCTGTTCCAAAGCCTCTGTCTGATCCTCACAACATCTCATTGTCTACTTCTCACAAAAGAAATAAGCCAAACCCTCTGCATCCTTCACACCACATCTATAACACCACTCACAGACCAACATCTAATGAATTCCCAGGATCTGTAGCACAGGCTGTGCTGTCAGTGAAATGTCCTCCCCGATCCCCAGTTGCTTAGCAACCTTAAACAGCCCAGAGTGGTACCCTGGGTCCTTTCTCACAGAATCTTTTTGATTCTTGCAAGCTCACCATGAAGGGCTGGACACAGATCACCCCTCCTTGTCCAATCAGCCCCTGGACAATTTCCAGGGACTTGGGGCGGCTTCTGTCTGCCTCGCACCAGCCCTCAAGGGTCTGTGTCTGCAAACCCCAAAATCAGAGATGACGCACGTGTCGTACCGTCGGCGGGAGAGAAAGGGAGGTGGGCAGAAAGACTCCAAGAGAACCATACACATCTCAGCTTTCCTTTCAGGAAGGAGAAAGGGAGAGCTCGGGCTGGTGTCATTTATTAAATAGGAAGACTTTCTCGTGGGGATTTTCTCAAGGCAAGAAAAAGAGTCGGACACGACTGAGCGACTGGAGCACGATGAAGTCGTTGTGGACACAGCGGGTGGAGGAGAAGGCAGGAAAAACGGAGAGAGTGGCGTTGACACATACACGTGTGTGTGCGTGCTGAGTCGTGTCCAATGCTTTGAGGCCCTATGGAGCCCCCCAGGCTCCTGTATCAAAGGGGGTTTCTCCAGGCAAGAACACTGGAGTGGGTGACCATGCCCTCCTCCAGGGGATCTTCTCCACCCAGGGATCGAATCGGCGTCTCTTATGTCTCCTGCGTTGGCAGGCGGGTCCTTTACCCACTGAGACATCTGAGAAGATCCGACGCATGTACACGACCGTGTGTGAAACAGACAGCTGGTGAGAAGCTGCTCTATAGCACAGGGAGCTCAGCTTGATGCTCTTGATGACCTAGAGAGGTGGGTGGGGGGAGGGTCAAGACGGAGGAGACATGAGCATATGTATAGGTGGTTCACGTTGCTGTTCAGCAGAAACTAACACAACATCATAAAGTGATTCTCCTCCAATTGAAAAAGATCTTATGATAAACCTCAATGGAAAAGAATATTAAGAAGAGAATGCACATAATACGTATAGCCAAATCGCTTTGCTGTACAACAGGAATTAACAATATTGTGAATCAAATTCTTAAGGAGCTGGGAATACCAGACCACCTGACCTGCCTCCTGAGAAATCTGTACGCAGGTCAAGAAGCAACAGTTAGAATCGGACACGGAACAATGGACTGATTCCGAATCGGGAAAGGAGTATGTCAAGGCTGTATATTGTCACCCTGCTTATTTAACTTCTATGCAGAGTACATCATGAGAAATGCTGGGCTGCAGGAAGCACAAGCTGGAATCAAGTTTGCCGGGAGAAATATTGATAACCTCAGATATGCAGATGACACCACCCTTATGACAGAAAGCGAAGAAAAACTAAAGAGCCTTTTGATGAAAGTGAAAGAGTAGAGTGAAAAAGCTGGCTTGAAACTCAGCATTAAAAAAATGAAGATCATGGCATCCGGTCCCATCACTTCATGGCAAATAGATGGGGAAACAATGGAAACAGTGAGAAAAAACTGTTTTTTTCTTGGACTCCAAACTTGGACAAAAACTTTTTCTTGGACTCCAAAGTCACTGCAGATGGTGACTGCACCCATGACATTAACAGACACTTGCTCCTGGAAGACAAGTTATGACGAACTTCGACAGCATATTAAAAAGCAGAGACATTACTTTGCCAACAAAGGTCCATCTAGTCAAAGCTATAGTTTTCCCAGTGGTCATGTATGGATGTGAGAGTTGGACTATAAAGAAAGCTGAGCCCTGAAGAATTGATGGCTTTGAACTGTGATGTTGGAGAAGACTCTTGAGAGTCCCTTGGACTGCAAGGAGATCCAACCAGTCCATATGAAAGGAAGTCAGTCTTGAATATTCATTGGAAGGACTAATGCTGACATTGAAGATCCAATACTTTCGCCACCTAATGGGAAGAACTGACTCTTTGGAAAAGACCCTGATGCTGGGAAAGATTGAGGGCGGGAGGAGAAGGGGACGACAGAGGATAAGATGGTTGGATGGCATCACCGACTCGATGGACATGAGTTTGAGTAGGCTCCAGGAGTTAGTGATGAACAGGGAGGCCTGGTGTACCACAGTCATGGGGTCACAAAGAGTTGGACATGACTGAGCGACTGAACTGAACTGAAATCAGCAACACTTCAATACAAATCGATATGGAAAACATGGTGATTCCGGCGCTCACTGTGTAGATCTGGAGTAGAAAGACTGTGGAGATGCGAGGAGCTTCTGAGAAATGATGGAGGAGACTGCAAAGCCTGAAGACACTTGACTCACGTCTGCAAAGCAGCAACAACCACCCTGAAAATACAGCTCAGCTTTGAATGCCTGGAGCGGGGAGGGCCCTTGCTAAAGCGACCTCCTGCTCCAGGAAACACCGTGTGTGTCTGTCTACAATCTTGTGATGGGCCACATAGGCGAAGGGAAGTATGAGATGAAGGTGGACTTATCGCAGCGAGCTCTAACCACAGCCTCCACCTGGAAGCTGCCGGCAGGGGTATGGTTTGGCTTCGTGTCAATCGGCCAGGATCTTGTTCTCCGGGGGAACTCCACCGGAGGGCTCTGAGCTCCTGGCCCCCAGGGAAAGTCCTCATAAGGACCTTGGGCTACTGCCGCCTGGGCTCCGTGCAGAGGAACCCTGTTTGCAGCAGGAGGCCAGGTTCACCTCAGCTTCCTTCAACGAGCCCTGTGGTCCCTCCCGCCTTTGAAGCTCTCGTCCTGTTCTCCTCTGGGGACTCCGCCTTCACCTCCGCAGGCCATCACCCTGTGTCATCTTCCTTCAAAGCCCTGCTGTAAATCGTAGCTCTTCTGTGCTTTGCTCGTGCGTAGTGAAGATGCTGTTGTTGTTCAGCTGCTCAGTCGTGTCCCAATCGCGGCGACCCTGTGGATGGTAGCCCGCCAGGCTCCTCTGTCCATGGGATTCTTCAGGCAAGAATACAGGAATGGGTTGCCATTCCCTTCTCCAGGGGATCTTCCCCGCCCAGGGATCAAACCCGAGTGTCTTGCATTGGCAGGTGGATTCTTTATTGTTGAGCTACCAGGGAAGCCCCTGGCTTGTATGCAGTGAAGACTTGACCTGACTCAAAGACAGGTCCAAAGCTCCAATCCTTTGGCCACCTGATGCGAAGAGCTGACTCAGTGGAAAAGGCCCTGATGTTGGGAAAGATTGAGGGCAGGAGGAAAAGGGGATGACAGAGGATGAGATGGTTGGATGGCGTCACCGACTCGATGCACATGAGTTTGAGCGACTGGACAACAACGAGGACAGGTCTGTCTTTACCTCCAGGCCCCGGAGTCTCCTTCTCAGAGGCGTGCCTTTGTCTGCCTGGGGGAGTTAGGAACTGGACCGTTTGATAATGCAATTTATGATGGGGACTTTGGGACACACCATGTCAGATCCAAACTCCAGGGGAAGACAGAGACTGCAAATGTTAGTTTCCTGAACTTCTGGGAGGGGCTGGAGACCAAAGAACAGACACGTGGCTGGTATGTGTTTGAGTATCAATAAATATTGGATGCTGAGGTTCAGGGGAGCTTCCCTGGTGAACAATATTCCATGCATATTGTGACACATTGATGCTGGCATGAATGGATGGATGGATAATTGAACTGGTGGATGGGTGGATGGATAATTGAACTGGCAGTTGGATGGATGAATTTAGGAATGGGTAATTGAATTGGTGGATGGATGGATGGATGGGTGGATGGATAATTGAATTGATGGATGGATGGATGGATGGGTGGGTGGATAACTGAATTGGTGGATGGATGGATGGGTGGACGATGGATAATTGAATTGGTAGATGGATGGATGGGTGGATGGATGGATGGATGATGGATAATCGAATTGGTGGATGGATGGACGGATAACTGAGTTAGTGGATGGATGGATGGAGGGGTGGATGGGTGGATGATGGATAATTAAATTGGTGGATGGATGGATGGATGGGTGAATGGGTGGATGATGGATAATTGAATTGGTGGATATATGGATAACTGAATTGGTGGATGGATGGATGGATAATTGAATTGGTGGATGGATGGATGGGTGGATGGATAATTGAACTAGTGGATAGATGGATAACTGAGTTGGTGGATGGATGGATGGATGGGTGGATGATGAATAACTGAATTGGTGGATGATGGATAACTGAGTTGGTGGATAGATGGATAAATGAACTGGTGGATGAATCAATGGACAGATGGATGAATTGAGGGACAGACATGTGGACTAATGGATTGTGCCCAGTTTTTCTCCTGTCCTGGGGAAGCTTCTCCTATATCATGACCTTTTTCTGATGTAGGCTCACTCTGGACTCCTAACATTATGGGACAGCTCCATTAAAGCTGCAGGTGTCTCGGAACTAACTCAACCCAACTGGACCCTCTTGCCTCCTTCCTGCTCCAGAGTGTCCCTTCCCCTGTGGGTTTCCCCCTCAGCTCATGTCATTGACCTCACCCGGTGGCCAGAGCCTGGGACCTCAGGTGCACTCTTACCCCCGTAATCCAACCAGACACCCCTGATCAAGCTGTGAGTCCTTCATCCCATCCTCACCCTCCTCTCGGCTCCTTCGACCCGGCAGCCGCTATCCACCCCCCTCACCCCACCCTACACTGCCGATCCTGGTGTGGAGCCACCTGGGAACGCCGAGTCATGACAACAGTGGGGGATGTCACAGATCTGCAGCGTAAGGTCTTCCCGTGAGCGCGTGGGTGGGTGAGGACATCCGAGCCTGACTCAGCATAGCCGTTACTGTAAGAGCTTACTCGGCATCCTGTGTGTGCCCGAGGGCTGTCTACAGTTTCAGGTCTCCTGCAGCCAGAGCCTTCACTTCACACACCCTTTTACACCTACAGGGACTGTGTGTGCGTGCGCATGCTCAGTCATACGGTCACGTCTGTCTATTTGCGATTCCATGGACTGTAGCCCGCCAGGCTCCTCTGTTCATGGGGTTTTCCAAGCAAGAGTACTGGAGTGGGTTGCCATGCCCTCCTCCAGGGGATCTTCCCCACTCAGGGATTGAACCTCCATCTCCTGGATTGGCAGGCAGATTCTTTTCCAACTGACCCACCAGGGAAGCCTCTTGCTTGTGTGTAGTGAAGAGTTAACCTGAATCAAAGACAGGTCTCTTTTTGCCTCTACGATTGAGTTTCAACTTTGAGGATGCGTGCATGCTTGGTCTGTCAGTTGCGTCTGACTCTTTGCAACCCCATTTGCGTCTGACTCTTTGCAACCGCATGGACTGTAGCCCCGCCAGGCTCCTCTGTCCGTGGGATTCTCCAGGCAAGAATACCGGAGTGGGCTGCTCTCCTCCAGGGGATCTTCCCGACCCAGGGATTGAACTTGCATCTCCTGCTTTGACAGGTGCGTTCTTTACCACTTGCGGCACCTTGGGGAGCTGCCACACAAGCGTATGGAATACAGCTTACACATACGCTTTTGTGTATCTGTGGGGAAATCATTCCATAGGACAAATTACCAACTTCGAGATGGCAGACTCAAAGAGAATGCGGGCACGTTGAAAATGGCATGTAATAGAATTTGTCCAACCTCCTTTGGAGAATCAGACGAATTTGTGCACGCAGCACCAGCAGAGCAGAGACTGGATTCTCTGCTCTGTCTTCCATTCTCAGGGTGACTTTTTCTTGTGCCGCGTAGTAGTCATGTACGGATGTGAGAGCTGGACCACAAAGGAGGCTGAGCACTGAAGAATGGATGCTTTCGAACTGTGGTGCTGGAGAAGACTCTTGAGAGGCCCTAGGACAGCAGGGAGATCAAACCAGTCCATCCTAAAGGAAATCAGTCCTGAATATTCATGGGAAGGACTGATGCTGAAGCTGAAACTCCAATCCTTTGGCCACCTGATGCGAAGAGCCGACTCATTGGAAAAGACCCTGATGCTGGGAAAGATTGAAGGCAGGAGGAGAAGGGGACGACAGAGGATGAGATGGTTGGATGGCATTACTGACTCAATGGACAAGAGTTTGAGCAAGATCTGTGAGACAGTAAAGGACAGGGAGGCCTGGTGTGCTGTAGTCCATGGGGTCGCAAAGAGTCAGACACCACTTTCAACTGAACAGCAGAGGGCACGAGAAATTGCATTAAAAGTTCTGGACTAAATAAAGAATGATCGAAGAGACTGAGCATGAATGAACAACATACTGAGTTGCAGAAGACAGACGGATTCCATAAACTAGGTAACATTCATGGGAAATGACCAGGCTGATGCCTTTGCTAAGGATGGATAATTTTTTAGACACGTTGGCTTCAAAACCAGACCAAAGGATCAATCTAAGGGAGCTCTCTCCAGTTCATTAAGGAGGTGTATGCGCCATCTGGTGGAAAGGAGTGGTTCTGAGTGAAGTCTTTAGATTTCCTGGTGACTCAGTGGTAAAGAGTCCACCTGCAAAGCAGGAGACACAGGTTTGATCCCTGGGTCAGGAAGATCCCCTGGAGGAGGGCATGGCAACCCACTCCAGTATTCTTGCCTGGAGAATCCCACGGACAGAGAAGCCTGGGGGGCTACTGTCCTCGAGGTTGCAAAGAGTTGGACGTGACTTAGTGAGTGAAACAACAACAACAGACTCGAGAGTCATGGATCCGTGAGGTGGATGGACAGAGGCATGGCCTGATGGGCAGACAGAGAGGTGGGTGAGTGAGGGCACATACAGATTCCCAGGTGGATGGATGCATGGACAGGTGAATGGACACAGATGCATAGGTGGATGGATGGATAGTCAGACCAATGGATGGCTGGATGCATGAGTGACTGATCGGGTGGATAGATAGATGGATGGATAGATGGATGGATGGGTGGATGATGGATGGGTGGATAGATGGATAGATGGGTGGATGGATGGATGGATATGATGGATGGATGAATGGATGGATAGATGAATGGATGGATGGATGGATGCATGAGTGAATGATTGGATGGATGGATAGATGGATAGGTTGATAGATGGACAGATGGATGGGTGGATAGATGGACGGATGGATGGATAGATAGATGGGTGGATAGATGGATGATGGATGGATGGATGAATGTATGGGTGGATAGATGGATAGATGGGTGGATGGATGGATGGATATGATGGACGGATGAATGGATGGATAGATGAATGGATGGATGGATGGATGCATGAGTGAATGATTGGATGGATGGATAGATGGATAGGTTGATAGATGGACAGATGGATGGGTGGATAGATGGACGGATGGATGGATAGATAGATGGGTGGATAGATGGATGATGGATGGATGGATGAATGTATGGGTGGATGGATGATGCATGGATGGATGGTTGGATAAATGCATGAATGGGTGGATGACTGGATGGATAGATGGATGGATGAATGGATGGATGGATGGATGGTGGGTGGATGGTGGATGCATAAATGGATGGATGAATAGATGGATAGATGGATGGATGCTTACATGGATGGGCGAGTGGATGATGTATGTATGGATGGATGATGGATGGTGAGGTGGATGGATGGATAGATGGATGGATGGATGGATAGATGGGTGGATGATGGATAGACGGATGGATGGATGGATGATGGATAGATAGATGGATGTTGGATGATGGATGATAGATGGGTAAATGGATGGATGGATATATGGATGATGGTTAGATGGATGGGTGGATGGATGGATGATGCATGGATGATGGATGGATGGATGATGGATGGTGGATGAATTGATGGTGAATGGATGGATAGATGGATGAATTGAGTGGATGGATGGATGAATGGATGCGTTGTTGGATAAGTGGATGGATGGATGGATGGAGAGGTGGATGGATGGATTGCTGGATGAGTGGATGGATGAGTCAATGGATGTTTGGACAGATGGGTAGATGAATAGATGGATGAACAGATGGATACATAGGCAGACAGATGTTGGATGGAGGCTACGTGTAGAAACAGCACAGTCAGCTCTGCCAGTCATCCTCAGGTCGGTCATCAGTGGTCTGACCAGCACCATCTTGGCTGTTTTAGGTACAATTAATCTTCCGTTGCATGGTCGGTTTGTTCCCATTCTTTGAGGCCAGTCCTCAGATCTGTGACAGCTTATGTCATGCCTACAGCCTGGCCATGAAGTTGTTAACTTCTCCCCCTGGTAGGGGGTGTCAGTATCTACAAAGCAGCTCACAGGACGTGGCTCAGAACTTCTATAGCTCTCGCGTGCATGCTCAGTCGTTAAGTCGAGTCCAACTCTTTGCGACCCCATGGACTGTAGCCCACCAGGCTCCTCTGTCCATGGGATTTTTCCAGGCAAGAACACTGGAGTGGGTTGCTGTTTCCAACTTCACTACAGCCCTTCAGGAGGAACTAAAGGTACTTGACTATGCTTTATGAGTCAACTGTTATAATTTAGTCTTGCTTGACTGATTTGGTGTGGTTCTGCCATGTTCTTACTTCTCTGATTAAACTTCTGCTTCAGCTAAAGCAGAAGTTCAAGTTTATTTTTTACAGACAGAAGGCAGGCGGAGGGCATGGGAGACAAGGACCATAGGTTGTTGCTTCGTTTAAAGGGACACTGGAGATTGTCGGCAAACCGCAGAAAGCCTGCTGACAGACCCGGAGCAGATCCTTCCTGGGAGCACTCGGAAGGAACCGAAATGCACCCATGCGTTGGTTGGTTTCAGACTTTCTGGTCTCCAGAACAGTGAGGGTATACATTTCTGTTCTCTTTGGGGTAACAGCTTACAGCAGCCCTTGGAAATGAATACAGCGATAAGATTTAAGCACAGAACGCACACCATTGTCTGCATGGGGTAGCGAGGCACACTTTCCTGTGGTTGGTTGTTGTTTGGTCGCTAAATCGTGCCCAACTCTCTGCGATCCCATGAACTGCAGCACGCCAGGCTTCCCTGACCTTCACCATCTCCTGAAGCTTGCTCAAACTCATGTTCATGAAGTCCGTGATGCCATCCAACCATCGCATCCTCTGTTGCCCCATTCTCCTCCTGCCCTCAATCTTTCCCAGCATCAGGGTCTTTTCCAATGATTTGACTCTTCACATCAGGTGGCCAGAGTATTGGAGCTTCAGCTTCAGTCCTTCCAATGAATATTCAGGGTTGATTTCCTTTAACATGGATTGGTTTGATCTCCTTGCTGTACAAGGAACTCTCAAGATAGTTCGAACGTATCAATTCTTCAGTGTTCAACCTTCTTTACGGTTCAACTCTCATAACCATACGTGACTATAGCTTTGAATACAGACCTTTGTCTGTAAAGTGATGTCTTTGCTTTTTAATATGCTGTCTAGGTTGGTCATAACTTTTCTTCCGAGGAGTAAATGTGTTTTAATTTCATGGCTGCAATCACTGTCTGCATTGATTACGGAGCCCAAGAAAATAAAACCTGTCAGTGTTTCCACTTTTCCCCATCTATTCGCCATGAAGTGATGGGGCTAGATCCATGATCTTAGTGTGTTCTGTGGTTCCCGATGACTTAATGTCCATATGTTTATTCTGGATGTGTTCATCATGTATGGCTGTGTAACAAACGACTTCAGACCTAGAAGCTTCTAAACAACAGACATCTGTCATCTCCCAGTTTCCCTCAGTTGGAATCCAAGCACGTATTCCTAACAGGGTCTTCTCCTCAAGGGCTCAAAAGCCTGAGATCAAGCTAATAGCCAGGGCTGGAAGGGGGATGTCTTTCCTTGGGGGTGTGGGTCTCCCTTCCAAGCTCAGTGATTGTTGGAAGAATCTCAGTTTCTTGTATCAGAACATTAAGAACCTCATCACCCAGAAGCCACCTGCCAATCCCTGGCAAGTGATCTCTTTCCACTTTGCTTCCTCGAAGGCAACCAGGCTGTGTTTCTGTCATTTCAACGCTCGCTGACCCCGACAGCTGATTAGGTCAGGTCCACCTAGAACACTCTCTCATTTCATTAGACTGACAGCATCGATACCTTCACCACTCAGAAGCCACATGCCAATTCCTGCCAAATGGCTTCTTTTTTCCACCAGGCAACTGGCTTCCTCGAAGCCAACCAGGCTGCGTTTCCGCTGTTTCAAATGGTGTGGATCCTGACACCTGATTAGGGCAGGGCCACCTGGAATAACTTCTCATTTCATTAGCCTGACTCTACAGATGATAGACTGTAATTTCAATTGTAGAATTCCTTCAGCTGTGCAACATCACCCTGGAAATGACAGCGTATCCTACTCCCGTTCCCCGTCATGCTCAATGGGAGTGAAATTTACATACCTGGTATTTATCACTCCTCAACAGAGGATTAAAGCTACAGGTCCCTGGGAACTTTGTTTCTGTGTTTCTGGGGGAACATTCCATGGAGGGATATTTTGCTGAAAAATGTAAAAGGACTTTCTTTGACTATTTCCCAGATTATTGCAATCGTCTCTGAGTCTTGCTGGTCCCAAAGAAGTGAGTATCTCACGTCTTAATTCGCTTTGCTTGGTTATTGGCAGTTTCCAAATTTAACAGGTCCCCAGGGATATATTTTTGCCTGGAAAACCTCACGAACAGAGGAGCCTGGTGGGGACTACAGTCCAAAGGGCCACAAAGAGCTGGACACGACTGAGCAGTGGGTTGCCATTTCCTTCTCCAGGGGATCTTTCTGACCCAGGAATTGAACCCAGGTCTCCTGTATTGCAGGCAGATTCTTTACCAACTGAGTTATGAGGGAAGCCATTTTATTTATACCATAAAATGACCTAAATGTACGGAGAAGGCAATGGCAGCCCACTCCAGTACTCTTTTGCCTGGAAAATCCCATGGACGGAGGAGCCTGGTAGGCTTCAGTCCATCGGGTGGCTAAGAGTTGGACACGACTGAGCGACTTCACTTTCACTTTTCACTTTCATGCATTGGAGAAGGAAATAGAAATCCACTCCAGTGTTCTTGCCTGGAGAATCCAGGCAAGGACGCGGGAGCGTGGTGGGCTGCCGTCTATGGGGTCGCACAGAGTTGGACACGACTGAAGCGACTTAGCAGCAGCAGCCCTAAATGTATTATTATGCATAAGATACATATTACAGGTAAAGTTATACAGAAGTTCATTATTTTTGAAATGGGTTATAAATAACATGGGTTTCCCACGTGGCACAGTGGTAAAGAACCCACCTGCCAATGCAGGAGACACAAGAGACACAGGTTTCACCCCTGGGTCAACAAGATCTCCTAGAGAAGACAATGGCAACCCACTCCAGTACTCTTGCCTGAAGAATCCCAGGGACAGAAGAGCTTGGCACGCTACAGTCTATGGAGTCACAAAGAGTCAGACACAGCTGAGTGACTGAGCACACACATATATAACACATAAAGTATATTATGTATTTATATTTAAATTTTATATATTAAGTGATTTAAAATAATAAAATGCATAGATGTATGACAAAAATATAAAATAATAATGATGCAATATGTGTTATTTTCAGATATCCTTAAAACTAAACATGAAACATAAATGTTAAAATGTAAAATTTTTCAATATTAAAATACTAGATATTTACACTAGCACTATATTACCTAAGTGTGTGTAGTTACATTATGGGAAGTGAAAGTCGCTCAGTTGTGTCTGACTCTTTGTGATGCCTATAGTCCACGGAATTCTCCAGGCCAGAATACTGCAGTGGGTTTTCATGCCCTTCTCCAGGGGATCTTCCCAACCCAGGGATTGAACCCAGGTGTCTGGCATTGCAGGCGGACTCTCTATCAGTGGAGCCACCAGGGAAGCCCCGTTACATTATATGTATGCTACGTTATAGCATAATATAACAATGTCATACAAGCAATCCATACTTCTAAGGAATTAAATCAGTAATTAATAAATATGCATTTGTCATAGTTCATAATGAAGTGATATTATATCTTATGTGCGACGCATAACTATAACAGCAGTGTACCCCACACAGCTGGCCTGAGTCCTGAGTCTGGTGCCTTCACGCTGGGGCCCCAGGTGAGGCCTCTGCCTGGACCTGAAAACAGGTAGCAGGGTTGGGGGCGGGGCGGGGCGGGGCGGGGCGGGGCGGGGCGGGGTGGGGGAAGGGCGCGGCGAGCTCGCGCACGCGCACCGCAAAGCCCGGGCCGGCCGGCCCCACCCACGGCCGCCCCGGAAGTCCCGCCTCTGGGGGGCGGGGCCATGGCCAGGAGGAGAAACCTGGACCCGCCGCGCGGCCAGCTTCCGCGGGCCCGAGCGGCGGAAGCGGAAATGCGTCACAGGGGCGGGCGGCGGCGGCAGAGGAGGCGGCAGCGGGTCGCGTCGGGGGCGCCTCCGGCGGACGGCGGTGGCGGCGGCGGCGCCGGGCGGGGAGGCCGGGCCTGCCGGCGTCGTCGGGGGCCCGCGGGAGAGCTGGGGCCAAGGCGGCGGCGGCCTGGTACGTGGACGGGGCCCCGCCCGCCGGCGCGAGGGACCCCGGGGTGTCGGGGGGCCGGGGAGGGCGGCCTCGCGGGGCGGGCGGCCGGGGCGCGGGTCTCGTGGGCCTGCGGGCTTCAGGGGTCGAGAGCCTTTGAGGGGCCTGGGCGCTGGGGGCATGGGGGTGACGGAGAACCGGGGACCGGGGGCTGCGGGGGTCTCTCGGGGCGGCCGGGGCGGGGGTCTCGTGGGCCTGCAGACTTGGGAGCGGGGTGTCTGGGGACTTGCGGGCGCGGGCTTTGGGGGTCGAAAGCCTTTGAGGGGCCTGGGCGTGACGGAGAACTGGGGGTCGGGGGCTGAGGGGGTCTCCCGGGACGGCCGGGGCGCGGGTGTCCTGGGCCTGCGGACTTGGGAGTGGGGGTCTGGGGACTTGGGGATGTGGGCTTTGGGGGTCGAAAGCCTTTGAGGGGCCTGGGGGTGACGGACAACCGGGGGTCGGGGGCTGAGGGGGTCTCCCGGGACGGCCGGGGCGCGGGTGTCCTGGGCCTGCGGACTTGGGAGTGGGGGTCTGGGGACTTGGGGATGTGGGCTTTGGGGGTCGAAAGCCTTTGAGGGGCTTGGGGGTGACGGACAACCGGGGGCTGCGGGGGTCTCCCGGGGGTGCTGAGAGCGGGGGAGGGGAGGGTTTCTGGGGGGGATTTGGGAGAGGGGACAAAGGCGATTGAGCAGAGGAGGGGAGGTCCCCAGGGAGCTGCGGGGTTGGGTCAGTGGACAGGGCTGTGCAGGCGAATCGGGGTCCACCAGGGTCGGAGGTAAGCAGGCTGTACTGGGGCTGGGGGTGAAGCTAGGGGTTACTGGAGGTTGGAGGGGGTTACCGGAGCCATAGGGGGCGGCTGGGGAGAGAGAAGGTGGGAGTTGGGGCAGTAGGGTGAGCATTTGGATGGGTGGAGGCGATGGGGATCGTGAGGGGCTGCCAGGGGTGTGTTGAGGGTGGGGTGTGCAGCGAAGGGGCTGGGGGTCGTCCCCAGGGTGCAGGGGCAGCTGGGCGACTAGGGAAGATGGGAATCTCCAGGGTTCCTAGTAGGCAGTGGGCTTCCGGAGTCTCTGACTCCAGTCCTCTCTGAGGTCTTTGGGGTTTTCTGCGGGTGGAGGGGGCTGTCGCCACTCAGCCCAGGGTGAGCCCCCTCATTAGTACCCCAGACCCGGGCCAGGTGACTCTTTCCTCCAGCTGGGACCCCTCCACCCCAGTCCCTGCAGCTTCTCTGGGGTCTGGGTGTGTGTGTGTGCTTAATTGCTCAGTCGTGACTCTTTGTGACCCCGTGGACTGTAGCCCACCAGGCTCCTCTGTCCGTGGCATTCTCTAGGCAAGAAGACTGGAGTGGGTTGCCATGCCCTCCTCCAGGGAATCTTCCCGCCCCAGGGATTGAACCCAGGCCCCTCGGAAGCTTTCAGAGCCATCTGGTGGGCGGGCGCACAGCCCAAGGCCACCTCCGTTACTGTGTGCTGTCCGTGGGTCAGGTCTGGCCCTGCTTTGCGGAAGTAGGCACCTGTCCGACCGGTAGGGAGAAGCTGCTTGAGGGGGAGGAGAGCACAGTCAGCTCCCCGTCCGTGGCTTCCGAGAGGCCCTGCGGCTCTGATTGTTTTATCTGGACACAGAGAAGGTGCTTCTGCCCGCGGTAGAGATACTGAAGTCAACGGTCCTTAGCCGTTCTCTCAGCCTGAAAGTTCCTTCCTGTTTCTGCGGGCTTCCTCCTGCACAGACCTTCCCAGGTGTTTGTGTGGGTTGTCCCTTCCCCGGTGAGGCATCTCTGCAGCCTCCATGGAGGTGGCCTGTCCCCCACACCCCGAGGGCAGGGACCCTGCTCATCTGGGCTCCCGCCACCCCAGCCCTGCTGGAGCTGTGTCTGGGTATTGGGGGCAGCTCAGTGACCATGGAGGCTTGGGGCAGGCAAGTGTTCCTAAAAGTTTTGCAAACCCATCTTTTTTCCCCCTGTATTTGTGTAATCTGATTAAAAGGGCCCACATGTCAGGGGCTGGGGCTTCCTTGGTGGTTCAGACAGTAAAGCACCTGCCTGCAATGCAGGACACCCTGGGTTCGATCCGTGGGTGGGAAAGACCCCTTCCTGGAGAAGGGAAGGGCAACCCACTCCAGTATTCTTGCCTGGAGAATTTCACGGGCAGAGGAGCCTGGCGGGCTGCAGTCCACCGGGTCCAGAGAGTCTGACACGACTGAGCAACTAACCTTGAGGGGCTGAGGGGCCTTCCCTGACGTAGCGACCAGTGTGTCGGGCAAGCAGAGGGCAGACGGGCCGCGTGCTGGCCAGCCTGGGGGTGGGACACCGGGCCGGCCATGAAAACGCGGCGTGCGCGTCTTGTGTTTCAGGCCCAAGGTCCCGGCTATGGCCGCGGCCACCATCGTGCACGACACGTCTGAGGCGGTGGAGCTGTGCCCGCCGTACGGCCTGTACCTGAAGCCCATCACGAAGATGACCATCAGCGTGGCACTGCCGCAGCTGAAACAGCCGGGCAAGTCCATCTCCAACTGGGAGGTGATGGAGCGGCTCAAGGGCATGGTGCAGCACCACCAGTTCTCGACGCTGCGCATCTCCAAGAGCACCATGGACTTCATCCGCTTCGAGGGCGAGGTGGAGAACAAGAGCCTCGTCAAGTCCTTCCTGGCCTGCCTGGACGGCAAGACCATCAAGCTGAGCGGCTTCTCCGACATCCTCAAGGTGCGCGCCGCAGAGTTCAAGGTCGACTTCCCCACGCGCCACGACTGGGACTCCTTCTTCCGCGACGCCAAGGACATGAACGAGACGCTGCCGGGTGAGCGGCCGGACACCATCCACCTGGAGGGGCTGCCGTGCAAGTGGTTCTCGCTGAAGGAGTCGGGCTCGGAGAAGCCGAGCGAGGAGGTGCTGGTGCGCGTGTTCGAGCGCTTTGGGGAGATCCGCAACGTGGACATCCCCATGCTGGACCCTTACCGCGAGGAGATGACCGGCCGCAACTTCCACACGTTCAGCTTCGGCGGCCACCTCAACTTTGAGGCCTACGTGCAGTACCGCGAGTACGCCGGCTTCATCCAGGCCATGAGCGCGCTGCGCGGCATGAAGCTCATGTTCAAGGGCGAGGACGGCAAGGCTGTGGCCTGCAACATCAAGGTGGGGAGTGGGGGATGGGGGGCGGGGGACATCAAGGTGGGGAGTGGGGGATGGGGGGCGGGGCGGCTGTGGCCTGCAACATCAAGGTGCGGGCGGGGCGGGCTGCGCCCCAGGGCCTCGGGCACGGAGGGCTGCCTGGGGCGGGGAGTGGAGGGGATGGGGGGGCCGAGGCGGGCGGCGGGCTGTGCCCCAGGGCCTCGGGCACGGGAGGGCTGCCTGGGGCCCCCACGCTGCGGGCGCAGAGTCTGTGTCTCAGGAAGCGTGGGGGCAGTGGAGCGCTCTCGCCGCCCCCGCTGAAATGAGGGGCGCTGCCCAGCATTGCCGCGGACGCTGGCCCGTGCTGGCTTCCCGCGCCAGGCTGGCGGAGGAGCTGGGCCCGGGCGCTGGGTGGTGAAGGCAGCTGGCCACAGGGAGTGGGGGGCGCCCCACCGCAGGAGCGGGGAAGGAGCCACGCTCTCGTGGGCGCCGGGGCAGGCAGGGCTGGCCTCTAGGCGCGCTCGTATTTCCGGCGGAAGGGGCCGTCCTGGAAGGGCTGGGGTCCCGAACGCTCATTTCCAGCCCTGCCCTCTAGTCCCGAGGTCCTCCCGGTCAAGGGCGTTAGGGGAGCCCGCTCTCTGCGGTGAGTCTGAGGCAGGCCGCCTGCTGAGCGCAGGGCCGTCTGCATGTGCAGGACAGTGCGAGCTCGTCCTAACCCTGCCCTGCCTCCGAAGGTGTCTTTCGATTCCACCAAACACCTGAGCGACGCCTCCATCAAGAAGCGGCAGCTTGAGAGACAGAAGCTTCAGGAGCTGGAGCAGCAGCGGGAGGAGCAGAAACGGCGGGAGAAGGAGGCGGAGGAGCGGCAGAGGGCTGAGGAGAGGTGCGTGCTGCCGGGCCGGCCGGGCTCCGCGGGCCTGTGCGCGTGTGCGCCTGTCGGGGGGGCGGGGGGCGGGGGGGGACGCCGCGGGAGTGCGCGGCCTGCGGCCCAGCCCCAGGGCACCGCCCATTCCCGCTCGGACTTCCCGCTGAGCCTCCCGGGGCGCCGTGCACCACCTGCTGACGGGGGCACAGAATTTTTGTCCATCTTACAGGCTTTTGGCATTCAGGCTGAGGCTGCCTTAAAGTGAAGTAGGGAAGTGAGGGTATTGTCGGCTTTTCCCAACAAGAGATATTTAGAAGTCCTGTAAAGTAACAGGCCTCTCGGGTCAGGACCTTTGTCTCCCGCTTTTACGTTCCGCGCTAGTGGAGAACCCGCCTGCCTGCCAGTGCAGTGGGCTTACGTGGGTTCCATCCTGGGCGGGGAAGATCCCCTGGAGAAGGAAAGGGCAGTCCACTCCAGTGTGCTGGCCTGGAGGGTCCCGTGGACAGGGGAGCCTGGCGGGCTGCAGTGCGTGGTGCCACAGGGTGGGGCAGGACGGAAGGGACTCAGCCTGGCGCCCTGTGAGCCCCGCAGGCAAGCTGGCCTGTAGACGAGCTGCATTCTGGGAAGGGGGCAGCAGTCCTGGTGCTCCCTCGTGCCTCCTGTGCTTGGGTGTTTCTTCCCCGCACTTGTCCGTGTGCGCGATGGGCAAGGTTTCTCTTGTGTGTTTTGCAGTGTTGAGTCTCAGGCGTGTGTGGTCTGGGGTTCATTCCTCACCAGCCTGTGTGTGTGTGTCTGGGCTGACCTGACTTGCGTGTCGCTCCGGCCTTGGGGCTCCTGTGTGGTTCCCGTTTGGTTCCGATGGTCACTAACGCGGATTTGGGCCTGTCTCTGGGGTCAGCGCTTCCCCGGTCTGCCCCAGAACCCATTTCCAGAGCGGCAGGTGCTGGGGATGGTGCCGGCCTCTATGCAGGCAGCCGGCCAGGATGTGGACACGGGTAGGGGGTCGGGAGCCCCGGAGTGAGGCCGTGGCTGCAGAGAGGACAGATGCCCGGAGAGGGCGGGGTGTCCTGGCCTCGTGGTGGGCCTCAGGTGGCGGCCACAAGCGGGGAGCAGTTTGGATCTCACACTGGACGAGGCCCTAGAGTCGGTATGCCGGCCACAGGCTGAACCAGGGAGCTCCGGCGGCATGCGCACCACGGGTCCTGGTCCCAGGCAGGGCCCGTCCTCTCTCTTCCACAATCGACCTTGTCCGCAGTCCCTGAGCTGGGCGTCACAGAGCTTACCCCACGGCCTCTCTGGGGCGTCACAGAACTTACCCCACGGCCTCTCTGGGGCGTCACAGAGCTTACCCCACGGCCTCTCTAGGGCGTCACAGAGCTTACCCCACAGCCTCTAGGGCGTCACAGAGCTTACCCCGTGGTCTCTCTAGGGCGTCACAGAGCTTACCCCACAGCCTCTAGGGCGTCACAGAGCTTACCCCACGGCCTCTCTGGGGCGTCACAGAGCTTACCCCACAGCCTCTAGGGCATCACAGAGCTTACCCCACGGCCTCTCTGGGGCGTCACAGAGCTTACCCCACGACCTCTCTAGGGTTTCGGGACAGGCACTTTTCTCCACCTTCACGTTAATGCGGGGAAACCGCCCTGAGGGTGGCCTTTGAGCTCAGGCGGCAAGGGGTGTCGTGGGGGGAGACCAGCTCACAGCCGGCGGGGCGGTACCTCTGACAGGGCTGAGGAGGTTGGGCATGGCTGGCCTGGCATGAAACGTGGGCCCGTGGGTGCCCAGGAGGCCCTCGGGTGTGCAGGGCTGTGTGTCCAAGCCCAGTTGACCTCACTGTTAGCCTGCGGGCCGGCCCGGGACTCTGGGCGTCTTGTCCTTCGTCAGGGGCGAGCGAGTTGGTCCTTTGCTGCTAATGAGGTACAGCGTGGCCTGCAGCAGTCCTGTTCCTGGTCACGGGCCCTTAGCTGGACAGCTGAGGGCTCTGGGCACTCAGGGCCCCTGACTAGCAGTCTGAGCGGCAGCCCCTCACTGATCCCTGCCGAGGGAGACCTTCTGGCGTGTGGCCTCCTGGACGCCAGCGTTCTCGCGAGCCGCCTTGCCTCCCTGCGTGGCTGCCTCCGCAGCTGGAGCTTGGGTCCTCCGGCCTCCTTGTCCAGCTGCTTCTCTGCTGACCTGGCGCCCTGGGAGTGATGCCGGCTCTTCTGCACAGTATCCTTCCTGGCCCTGGCGTCCCCGTGCCACATGCTGTCCAGGGCGGCCTTGCGTCTCTGCTGTGCCCGCCCTGCCCCTGCCCCTGGCCTGAAGGTTAAGACTGAGGGGTGTGAGTGTTCCATGAGGACACGCTCATTGGTCTTCCTGCCCCTGGAGGTCTGGATCCCTCCCAGTCGTGCGGGGGTCCTGGTTTCTGGATGAGGACAGGGTGCCGTTGGGTCTGAGCTGGCCGGCGCTGTGCGGGTGCTTACGGGACCGCCACTGTCTCCAGGTGCTATCTACGCGGTGACCTCACGGGGTTTCCCCCAGGGGTGCATGATGTGGGGCCCCCTGTTGGGGGACACCCCCTCCCCAGAGCAAGCAGATTGGCTGTGTGTCACTGAGCGTGTGCCTTTTCTGCAAGTCCCCATGAAACGTCATGCCGTGTGCTCTCGGGGGCTTCCAGTAGCTGGGTGCTTCTGGAACCTTCCTGTCACCGGCTGCATGCCTGCTCCCCTCCAGCTCCGGGGCTGGGGGCTCGGGATGGGACAGCCCAGGGCAGGGGTCTCTCCGGCATTGGGAGCAGGGCCTGTCCAGCGCTCGGGCTGTGCCCGTGTGGTGCCCGTGGTGGAGGGCCTCCTCCCTGTGCTGCTGAGGCCTGTCCTGGTTCGTCTGCTGTGGTCCCTACAGGAGCAGCTGGATCTGGTGAAAAACTCCGCTTCCCACCATCAGCCTTGTTCAGTTGTCTGGGCTGGGGTTGGGTTTAGCCAGGCTCTCCCTGGAAACATGGGAAAGCCTCGCCCTGTGCGCGCCTCGCTCCTGGGGTCCTCGGCCGTGGCTGAGATGTCTGTGCGGACAGAGCGCTAAGGAGCCAAGTGCTGCGATCGCCAGCCCGGGCCCCATGGCCCTCACGGAGCCGTCGTGTCCCACCCGCCCGCCCAGGAAGCAGAAGGAGCTGGAGGAACAGGAGCGCGAGCGGAAGCGCGAGGAAAAGCTGCGGAGGCGCGAGCAGAAGCAGCGGGACCGCGAGCTGCGGCGCAGCCAGAAGAAGCTGGAGAAGCTGCAGGCGGAGGAGCAGCGCAAGCTGCAGGAGAGGATCCGGCTGGAGGAGCGCAAGCTGCTGCTGGCACAGCGCAACCTGCAGTCTATCCGGCTGGTGGCCGAGCTGCTGAGCCGCGCCAAGGTACCGCCCGCCCAGGGGGACGCCCCGCCCTCGGGAAGCTCCGCCCACAGGGAGTGACGCGCCCACAGGGACTGCCAGCCTCTAGGGATGACCCACATCCATGGGCGCTCCACCCATTGCCGGGTGGCCCACGCTCGGGGATGCCTGGTACAGAGGGAGGATCGGCCCTTGGGATGCCGTACCCTCGGGGAGGCCCTGCCCACATGGCCTGCCAGCCTATAGGGATGCCCTACGCTGGGCCATGCCCCCCTCACAGGGCCTGCCGGCCTATAGGGATGCCCCATCCCCAAGGATGACCTGCCCACGGGTATGCTCCGCCCCTGGGAAGCTCCGCCCACAGGGCCTGCCAGCCTATAGGGATGCCCTACCCTGGGGGATGCCCCGCCCACATGGCCTGCCAGCCCATAGGGATGCCTGGCTGTTCAGGGAGGATCGGCCCTTGGGAGGCCTGGCCTTCACGGACGTGCCGCTCCTCCCTGGCGCCCGGTTCTAGCCCAGGGATGGCGTTTGTCGCGGGGGACCACGGTTGCAGCGCCCCGTGTTGCCCCAGGCCCGGGCTGTACCCCGAAGAAATGGCAGCGCTGTGGGTCTGCGTCCCCGCAACCAGGCCTCCGAGGCCCGGCGCCACAGCCTCGGGGTGGCCGGGCTTCCCCAGCGATGGAAGGGCCACCGCCTGGCCCCACGACTCTCTACACGCTCCCGCCGAGCACATGACGCCGGTGTCCTTCAGGCCAGGCGTCCCCGACCGCCCGGGGAGGACAGGGCGGGCTCCAGACGAGGCGCGGTCCCCATGGCAGTCCTCGGAGCCGGGCTGTGCTCCTGCCCCCACGGCCGTGAAGCTGGAGGGTCCCTGCCGCCCTGTGCGGGTGGCGCGCGTGGAGCCCAGGCAGGCGTGGGGCGACCCTCACCTGCTATCTGGTTACAGTTGTGACCAGTCTGCGGGAAGGAGAGCAGCGTGTGCGCCGAGAGCTGTGGCCGCGTGTTCTTATTGCGTGGTGAACGTTGAAGACCCCGAGCAGGCCAGGCCTCCACGCCTCCCACACCCACGCGGGATGTCAACTGTCCGCACAGTAATCTGGGGCCCACGTGGCAGGGAGCGTGCACCGGAGGGCCCGGGCCGCCCTCGAGGCGCCCCCCACCCAGGGCTGTGCCGAGGAGGTTTGCCGGGCTTGCTCCTGGCTGACGATCGTGGCCTCCGAGCGTGCCACCCGGAGAGGCCTGGTCCGCCCGAGAGGGGCCTTTCACGAGGGCTGTGCTGGGAATCTGCCGGGCTTGCTCCTGGCTGACGATCGTGGTCTGCGAGCGTGCCATTTGGAGGGGCCTGGGCTGCCTTGAGAGGCGCCGCTCCCCGCCACCCCCGCCAAGGTTGTGCCCAGGAGCTTTGCCAGGCAGCTTCCTGGCTGGTGATCATGGCCTCCGAGTGTGCCACCCGGAGGGGCCCGGCCCCCGATAGGCGCCCCTCCCCAGGGTTGTGCCCAGGAGCTTGGCCGGACTTAACCCCTAGCTGCCGGTCTCAGGACTCCCGGTGTGCTTGGACCCAGCGGGCCGCGCTCCAGCCGGGCTGTCCTTGGAGCGCCCACCCGCGCTGAGAGCCCGGCTCATGCCCCGCCGCCCCGCTCTGCCCCGCAGGCCGCCAAGCTGCACGAGCACGAGCACAAGGAGGAGAGCCTGCGGCTGCAGCAGCTGGAGGAGCGGCGGCGGCTGCAGGAGGCCGAGCTGCGGCGTGTGGAGGAGGAGAAGGAGCGCGCGCTGGGCCTGCAGCGTCGGGAGCGTGAGCTGCGCGCGCGTCTGCTCAGCCTGCTGCTCAGCAAGAAGGCGGACGAGCCGCGTGCCACCGCTGCCGAGTCGGGCCCCGCCTCCCCCGCCGACCTGCTCCGGCCGGTGTTGGACATCCTGCACACCGTGTCGGCCTCGGCCGGCGCCGCGCCCCGGGACCGGGAGCCCGCGGTGCGGCCGGCCGCCCCCCAGAACCTGAACGGGAGCGCTGCCGCTGCTCCCGCCGCCGCCCAGGAGGAGGCGGCCCCGGGCAAGGAGGGGCAGGACCCTCGAGGCCCGGACGCCGGCCACTCGGAGAAGAGGTGCCCCGCCGTGCTGGCCTGCATCCCGGACAACACCCAGCAGCCCAAGGCCGCGCCCGCAGCCTGCGAGCCGAGTGCGCCCCGGAAGGACGCGCGCTCCGAGCAAGACAAGTGCAACCGGGAGCCCAGCGGGGGCGGCGGCCGGGCCGGCGGCGGGGCGGGCCGGGACGACGGCGGCGATGGCGAGCGCAGGCACAAGCGGGAGCGCAGCGTGCCGCGGCGGCGGGCAGGCAGCCGGGAGGACGGCAGGCCGCGCAGGGAGCGGCGGGCGCACCGCAAGCGCTCGCGCCAAGGCCGCAGTGCTAGCCCCGAGGAGCGCGGCCGCTCCCGCAAGTCCCGCAGCCGCAGCCGAGAGCGGCGCAGCCGGCGGGAGAAGAGCCAGAGCCGTGGCCGCGAGCGGGACCGCAGGGCTAGCTCCAGCCGGAAGCGCAGCCGCCATCGGCGGGGCGACGACAGGCCGCGCTCAGGCTCCGCCGGCCGCCACCGCAGCGCCTGGAATAGGTAATGCAGGCCGCGCAACCCCGGGGCCGCCTTCCCGGAGACCGGCCGTGCCACGGGCGCCCGGGGAGCGTCCCGGCGAGGAGCGCAGGGCCCCAGGCTTTTCCTCCAGAGTATCCTCCAGGCGGCAGCCCTAGTGCGTCGGGCTCGTGATCACGAGCTTCGGTTTCCCATCAAACTGTTGATCCAGTCGCTTTAATGTCGCCGGTCCTCCCTGGATCAGGAGAAGCTCAGGGGCCTGCGAGCCTTGAGCATCGGAGACCCCGCCGGGCGCAGCCAGACCAGCTGCGCGGCATCGGGCCACCGCAAGGAGACACCGTGTCCTGACCTCACAGGAGCAGAGCCAGGCCGCAGTGACGGGGACGTACCGGCTTCCAGTCCGGCAGCCGCGGCCCCACCGGGCATTAAGAACAGGAAGCCTCTCGCTGGAGGTCTTTGGTTTGTTTTTTGTTTCTCCTGTTTTTTTGTTTTGTTTTTCCCCCTTTTCTGTAGGGTTAACCTGTCGGGAATGAAGTTTGGGTGGGATGCCAAAGGCAAGTGGCTATTGACGCGATTGTCACCGGAAGGAAGCTGCGTGCTCTGAAACACGGAAACTCTTTACGGGCGTGGGCTGGTGCAGACGGGATACAGAAGAGTCCCAAACATTCACTTTGTACCAATTCAAGTCATTCAGCATACAACAGAAGAGCGTCAGGTGGTACACAGGGGTCCCAGACATTCACTTTTTACAAACTCAAGTCATTCAGCATAAAACAAAAAAGCAGGCTGGTTTAAAATTAGCTTTGGTTTCTAGTCAAGGTTAGCCTGTGTGGTTTTTTTAAGAAGCCGTTTTGCTAAATTATTTTTACTTGGAACGTTTCAGATTTAAGGCTGCAAACTTGTTAAATTTTATAATTGTCAGCTTCTCCAAGGGAAGCTTGGAAATACTTAAAAATAGCTGTAACGTCCACCTTAGGAGAGATGGTGTTTATTCCAGTTTGCATTTTTATGGTAAAATAAAATCTTTTTTTCCAATGAACTCATGTTTCCCATGCTTACGTGGGGAGTTTTTGTTTTGTTTTCAAGGTCTTTAGGCTGTGTCACTAGCTGAGCATAATCTAGTGTGTTTGAAATCACTTGGTCATTTGTAAATGTTCACTTCACATGCCATTACTATCCTAACATAACTCCCTGGAGAGCATGGTCCTCAGAGGTGTTTGGTTTGTTTGCAAGTGAAAGCGTTAGTTACTCAGTCGTGTCCAATTCTTTGTGACCGTGTGGACTGTAGCCCTCCAGGCTTCTCTGTCTGGGGGATTCTCCAGGCAAGAATCCTGGAGTGGGTTGCCATTTCCTCCTTCAGGGAATCTTCCTGACCCAGGGATTGAGCCCTGGTCTCCTGCATCGGCTGGGAGATTCTTTACTGTCTGAGTTACCCCTTTAGCAAGTTTACAAGAGCAGTTTTTTTTAAAGCTACAGTGCTATTTTGAAAAAGTGATGGAAAGAAAGTGGTTGTTTTCTAAACTTGAGGTAGTAGGTAGGTGTTGGTGCCCTTGCAGGGACCCTGGTTCTGAGAGAGGGGCATTTGTGTGAGTCACTAATTCGTGTCCATCTCTTTGCCGCCCCATGGACTGCAGCACGCTCACCGTCTCCCAGGATTTGCTCAAACTCCTGTCCATTGATCCGTGACGCCATCCAACCATCTCATCCTCTGTCGTCTCCTTCTCTTCCTGCCCTCAATCTTGCCCAGCATCAGTGTCTTTTCCAATGAGTTGGCTCTTTGAATCAGGTTGCCCAAGTATTGGAGCTTCATCTTCAGCACCAGTCCTTCCAATGAATATTCAGGACGGATTTCCTTTAGAATGGACTGGTTGGATCTGCTCGAAGTGCAGGGGACTCTCAAGAGTCTTCCGCAACACGAGCGTTGGAAAGCATCGGTTCTCTGGCGCTCAGCTTTCTCTGTGGTCAGCGTCACACCCGTACATGACTACTGGAGAAACCATAGCTTGCAGTATATGGGCCTTTTATCGGCAAAGTGATGTCTCTGCTTTTTAAGGTGCTGTCTAGGTTTGTCGGAGCTTTTCTTCCAAGGAGCGTCTTTTAATTTCTGGCTGCAGTCACCATCCGGTGTGATTAGGGAGCCCAGAGAGTAAAATCTGTTACTGTTTCCACTGTTTCCCCATCTATTTGCCATGAAGTGATGGGACTGGATGCCCTGATCTTAGTTTTCTGAATGTTGAGCTTTAAGCCAACTTTTTCACTCTCCTCTTTCACCTTCATCAAGAGGCTCTTTAGTTCTTCACTTTCTGCCATAAGGGTGGTGTCATCTGCATATCTGAAGTCACTGATATTTCTCCTGGCAATCTTGATTCCGGCCTGTGCTTGCTCCAGCCCAGCGTTTCTCATGATGTACTTTGGATAGAAGTTAAATAAGCAGGGTGACAATATACAGCCTTGACGGACTCCTTTTCCTATTTGGAACCGGTCTGTTGTTCCATGTCCAGTTCTAACTGTTGCTTCCTGACCTGCATACAGATTTCTGAAGCGGCAGGTCAGGTGGTCTGGTATTCCCATCTCCTGAAGAATTTTGCACTGTTGGTTATGATCCACACAGTGAAAGGCTTTGGCATAGTCAGTGAAATAGAGGCAGATGTTTTTCTGGAATTCCCTTGCTTTTTTGGTAATCCAGCGATTTTTGGCCATTTGATCTCTGGTTCCTCTGCCCTTTCTAAACCCAGCTTGAGCATCTGGAAGTTCTCAGTTCAGTTACTGCTGAAGCTTGGTTTGAAGGATTTTCAGCATAATTCTTACTAGCACGTCAAATGAGTAAAATTGTGCGGTAGTTTGAGCGTTCTTTAGCATTGTCCTTCTTTGGGATTGGAATGAAAACTGACCTTTTCCAGTCCTGTGGCCACTGCTGAGTTTTCCAGATTGGTTGGCATATTGAGTGCAGCACTTTCACAGCATCATCTTTCAGGATTTGAAAGAGCTCAACTGGAATTCCATCACCTCCACTAGCTTTGTTTCTGGTGATGCTTCCTAAGGCCCACTTGGTTTCACATTCCTTGTTGTCTGGCTCTAGGTGAGCGACCACATCGTCGTGGTTATCCTGGTCATTAAGATCTTTTTTTGTACAGTTCTTCTGTGTATTCTTACCCCTCTGCTTCATCTCTTGTGCTTCTCTTCAGTCTTTACCGTTTCTGTGCTTTTTCATGCTCATCCTTGCATGAAATGTTCCCTTGATAGCACCAGTTTTTTTGAAGAAATGTCTAGTCTTTGCCACTCTGTTGTTTCCCTCTATTTCTTTGCATTGTTCATTTAAGAAGGCTTTCTTTTCTCTCCTTGCTGTTCTCTGGAACTCTGCATTCAGTTGGGTATATCTTTTCCTTTCTCCCTTGCCTTTCACTTGTCTTCTTTGCTGAGCTATTTGTACTGCCTCCTCAGATAACCAGTAACTTCCCCGGTGACTCAGCGGTAAAGAGTCCGCCTGCAATGCAGTAGCCCCGGGAGATTCAGCTTCTATTCCTGGGTCAGGAAGAGTCCCTGGAGGAGGAAATGGCAGCCCACTCCAGTATTCTTGCCTGGAGAATCCCACAGACAGAGGCGCCTGTGAGCTACAGCCCGTGCGGTCACAGAGCGTGGGACACGACCGAGCGCTCCCGCAGAGAACCACTTTTCCTTCCTGCAGTCGGACCTCTGTGTGCTGGTCCGACGCCCACAGACTCCACCAGCCTCGGCTGAGAACGGTGTTTACCAGCTGAGCTTGGTTGAATCTGGTGACAGAGAGCCACAGATGCAGGAGACGAACTATGGGACTTTAACATTGGAGAACTTGGGTACCAACCGTGGGTCCTGGGAACCCCACCCAGGGTAATGGTGTCGGGGGCTGGGGGACGTTTGGGAGGTGACAGGTGATGCAGGTCGAGCCCCCGTGCACGTCTTCATTAAAGACTCCTGGACTCCCCAGGGAGCTCCCTCGTCCCTCCCACCACGGGGCACACAGCGAGAAGACACCCTCAGAGCCAGCAGGAGCCCTCAGCAGACACTGTGCCCCCGCCAGGGTCTTGGACGTGCGGCCTCCGGGACCCTGAGGAGGGTTCTCATTTCTAGGGCCCCCTCACCTGCTGTGGGACACCACGCGAGCCGCAGTACCCGACACCACGTGATGTCTAAGACCATCCAACCACGTCCCCTCTTGCTTTAGGGCAGCAAGCTAAATCATCCCACCGTGCCGTCTCCAGACTAAAAATGAAAAGTGTTACTCCCTTCAAAGAGAAAACACGAGGACAGCAATAGTACTCACCACTGTCCTCGCTGACGGCAATACAAGGGGAAAAGGCGCTGGCAGGGGTGTGGAGAGATTGGCTCCTTGTGCGCTGCTGGTGGGAAGGTAAAGTAGGGCAGCTGCTGTGGGAAGCACTTCAGCCGTTTCTTAAAGTGAAACACGGAGAAGGAAATGGCAATCCACTCCCGTATTGTTGCCCGGAGAATTCCACGGACACACTACAGTCCATGGGGGTGGCAGAGTCAGACACGACTAAGCGACTAACGCTTAAACAGTCAAACGTAGAAGTTCTGTGGGATCTACTTGCCCCACTCCTACGAATACACCCGAAAGATGTGAAAAGAGTTGTCCGAGAAAGACTTTCTACAGTAATTTCATAACAGCACCGTTTACAACGGCCATGAGTATGGAAACCACCCAGGTGCATGGGTGGATGGATGGATGGCTGGGTGGGTGGATAAATGGATGGATGGCTGGGTTGATGGATAGGTGGATAGATGGATAGTGGGTGGTTTGACAAATGGATAAACAGCATGGGTTCCATGCACACAGTGGAATATGACGCAGCCTTGAAAAGGAGCGAAGCTCTGACAGGCTGCAATGTGGGTGGGCCCTGAGCACACGATGCTCAGCGAGCGAGGCAGACAGAAGGACGCGCGGTGTGTGACTCCATTGATCGGAAACACCCACAACAGGCAGATCCACAGAGACAGCAAGTGGGCTTGTGGTGCCAGGGACGGGAGGAAGAGGCTGAGGAGTGACTTTTAATGGGGACGGGGTCTCCTTGGTGGGGTTGGGAATGTGATGTGATAGGTGTGATGTCTCCACAGCACTGTGAAAGGCCTCAGACCTTGCGAGCTCACTTAACACAGTTTTACATTATGTGCATTTTTGTTGCTCAGTCGCTCAGTCGTGTCCGACTCTGCGACCCCATGGATTGCAGCACGCCAGGCCTCCCTGTCCATCACCAACTCCCAGAGCTCGCTCAAACTCATGTCCATCGAGTCGGTGGTGCCATCCAGCCATCTCATCCTCTGTCGTCCCCTTCTCCTCCTGCCCTCAGTCTTTCCCAGCATCAGGGTCTTTTCCAATGAGTCAGCTCTTCGCATCAAGCAGCCAGAGTATTGGAGCTGCAGCTTCAGCATCAGTCCTTCCAGTGAGTATTCAGTGTTGATGTCCTTTAGGATTGACCGGTTTGGTCTCGCTGTCCCAGGGACTCGCTACATTTTAATGCAATATTGACTATTTTCCTTGAATAAAAACCTAAGAAGAGGGTGTTTTGGCTTCTACTTTTGATTTCTCCTTTCCCTGGGAGGATCACTTGGTCTAATGACTGGACAAAACTGCACAGAGTTAAAGCCAACCTCCTGACCGTGGGTGGTGGTGAAGGAGAGGGCAGCTTTATTACAGCAGGTGCTGGACGGGGGCTGGACAGGTGTGGGCGGGTGCTCAAAAAAGGCAAACTCCCCCCGAAGGCTTTCAGTCAAACTTCTTTAGAAGGCCACGTGGTGCCCGAGGGGCCGTCGGGGAACGTCTGTGATCAGCTGGTGCAGGGCTGCTCGATTCACAGTGAGAAAATGTCACAGCTGGGGTCATGGGGGCGGGTGGACCAGGGGTGGAAGGTTCTCAGCCATCAGTCCTCAGGCGCCAGTCGTCTGAGGGCTCCTTGCTCCTCGGGTGGTTAATTCCAGCCACCTGGTGGTGGTTTCAGCATCTGCAAAACAATTCTGGACGAGTGCATCAGAAAAGGTTAGCCGTGAACTTTAGGGAGGAAGTGAATCGGAGGGCGCGGGGGATGGGGTCTCTTCCTGCAAAGGCGCCTTAGGGTCCTGCTCGGTTACAAGGATTTCCTGGGCGCTTTGGGCTTTGTCAACGTTTCAGTCCAGCTCAGACTGCAGCACGCCAGGCCTCCCTGTTCATCACCAACTCCCAGAGTTTACTCAAACTCATGTCCATTGAGTCGGTGATGCCATCCAACCATCTCATCCTCTGTTGTCCCCTTCTCCTCCTGCCTTCAATCATTCCCAGTATCAGAGTCTTTTCCAGTGAGTCAGCTCTTCGCATCAGGTGGTCAAAGTATTGGAGTTTCAGCTTCAGCATCAGTCCTTCCAATGAATATTCAGGACTGATTTCCTTTAGGATGGACTGGTTGGATCTCCTTGCAGTCCAGGGGACTCCCAAGAGTCTTCTTGTAATCCCCAGACATCGGGCAGCCCCGCCCTCTTGGGCCAAGTGCAAAAGATGAGGGTGGCATGGCCCCCGCCCTCCTGCCCCCCAGGCTCCCTCCACGTCCCCCCCATCCCAGGCTCAGACGATACCATCTTCCTCACATCCACCAGTCCCCAGCGCTCTGTGACCCTCCAGTTACTCGTAATGTAGCCACGCGTTCTGGGAAACACTTTTTCAGAAGGACAGTGCAGATAGTGGAGTGCAGTTTATTACACCGGAGGGCCCAAGGCAGAGTCTCCTCCTAGCCAAGGACCCTGACCAGTTTTTCTGAAAACCTTATATACCCTAAGCATCCGTGCCCAAACCTACCTCCCCAAATTCCCTGAAACTAGTCTGAATGAAGGAAGAAGATGCAATCAAAGTTAACCCGTGATTCGTATGCCTTAAGCCGAGGTGGTTAACAGTGGACAATTATCAATAGGCCTGTGGTCATACCCCAATAAGCAGAATAGAATGTATGATTCTATTCGGTCATACAGATAATTAGGGTATTCTTTTAGATGACCGAGAGTCTAGGTATGAATCCTGGGGTTCTTACATCTGGGGGTCTGGTTTTCCAGTTGGTTGTTGTTTCCATAGATACTGGGCATAGAGCTCAAAGTCCCCAGTCCAGCCGGAAATGGAGTCCTGCTCTCAAGACGGAGCCTGTTCTGTGTTTCCTCCTTTGGGAAGAAATCCGTAGGGGTTTTCTGGGGAGCGTGTGACAAATGGCCACGAGCTGGGGACTTAAATAAGAAACACTCATCATGCACGCTTCTGCCCGGTCGTGTCTGACTCTTTTGCGACCCCGTGGACTGTAACCATCCAGGCTCCTCTGTCCATGGCAATTTCCCCTGTAGCTCAGATGGTAAAGAACCTGCTTGCCATGCAGGAGACCCGGGTTCAAAGAATGAGTGAGTGACTTGGAGTTTCACTTGCAGCAGGACAGGGGCCCTTCCCTGGTGATTCACTGATAAAGGATACACCTGCAAAGCAGGAGATGTGGGTTCGAGCCGTGGGTTGGGAAGGTCCCCTGGAGAAGGAAATGGCAACCCACTCCAGTGTTCTTGCCTGGGGAATCCCATGGACAGAGGACCCCGGTGGGCTACGTCCATGGGGCCGCAGAGAGTCAGACACGACTGAATGGCTAACACACGTACTGGAGTGGGTTGCCATTTCCTTCCAGGGGATCTTCCCCACCCAGGGATGGAAACTCGTCTCCTGTGTCTCCGGCATTGCAGGCAGATTTTTTTTTTTTTTTTTTTACTAGCCGAGCCAGTGGGGAAACTAAGAGATGCTCACGCTCCCCCTAAGAGTGAAGATTGCACAGGCCACAATTCACACCCAGTGCAGCCAAATAAATAAATGTTCCTTAAAAATCCGTACGTTGATTCCCTGCAGGGCCCCTGCGGTAGGAAGTAGGAATGTGGAGTTTCTTCAAAGTTAACCCGTGAACTGAGGGCACTCACGTGAAAAGGAGGCCAGGGTGTCTCAGGGCTGAGCTCCCTGCAGAGGCTCCGGGGGAGGGTCCTCCCCGCCTCTTCCAGCTTCTGGGGGCTCCAGGCGTCCGTCCCTGGGCTGGTGGCCGCCTCCCTCCCGTCTGCCTGCGTCTCCACGTGGCTTCTCCTCTGTGTCCGTGTCTCTCCTCTTCTGTGTCCTATAAGGATCCTGTCATGGGGTTTAGGGCCACCCCCAGCCAGGAGGACCTCATCTCAGACCTTGCCTTTATCACACCTGCAGAGACCCAAGGTTCCAGGAATTTTAGGGGAACAGTCTTCAACCCAGAGCAACATCCCAGTTTCAGAGATGTTAGATGTTTTTGTTTTCTTTTTTTTTCTATGTTTTTGCCACCCACAGTACATGGGGTCTTAGTTCCCCGATCAGGGATTGAACCTGTGTCTTCTGTAGTGGAAAGTACACTGCCAGTCAAGTGTCTTAAAAGTTCTTTTTTTTTTTTTTTTAATCTGCATTTTGGAGTTGATGCAACCATTTCTCATGTAATTAGTGGTGGTTTAGTCACTAAGTCATGTCTCACTCTTTGTGACCCCATGGACTGTCACCTGCCTGAGTCCTCTGTCCGTGGGATTCTCCAGGCAAGAATACTGGAGTGGGTTGCCATGCCCTCCTCCAGGGGATCTTCCTGACCCAGGGATCGAACTTGGGTCTCCTGCACTGACAGGTGGATTCTTTATTGACCGAACCACCCAATGACTAGCTCGTGTTGAATCTTTGATTTTACACATCGGACCTGGAGTGTTTTAAAAGCCAAAAACCTGATTTCCTGATTCAGGGGATCCAAGCTGGCCCATTTGAATGCAGAGTTCCAAAGAAAAGCAAGGAGAGATCAGAAAACCTTCCTCAGCGATCAATGCAAAGAAATAGAGGGAAACAACAGAATGGGAAAGACGAGATCTCTTCAAGAAAATCAGAGATACCAAGGGAACATTTCAGGCAAAGGTGGGCTCGATAAAGGACAGAAATGGTATGGACCTAACAGAAGCAGAAGATATTAAGAAGAGGTGGCAGGAATACACAGAAGAACTGTACAAAAAAGATCTTCACAACCCAGATAAGTGATCACTGACCTAGAACCAGACATCCTGGAATGTGAAGTCAGGTGGGCCTTAGGAAGCATCACTATGAACAAAGCTAGTGGAGGTGATGGAATTCCAGTTGAGCTGTTTCAAATCCTGAAAGATGATGCTGCGAAAGTGCTGCTCTCAATATGTCAGCAAATTTGGAAAACTCAGCAGTGGCCACAGGACTGGAAAAGGTCAGTTTTCATTCCAATCCCAAAGAAAGGCAATGCCAAAGAATGCTCAAACTACCGCACAATTGCACTCATCTCACACGCTAGTAAAGTAATGCTCAAAATTCTCCAAGCCAGGCTTCTGCAATATGTGAACCGTGAAATTCCAGACGTTCAAGCTGGTTTTAGAAAAGGCAGAGGAACCAGAGATCAAATTGCCAACATCCGCTGGATCATTGAAAAAGCAAGAGAGTTCCAGAAAAACATCTATTTCTACTTTATTGACTATGCCAAAGCCTTTGACTGTGTGGATCACAATAAATTGTGGAAAATTCTGAAAGAGATGGGAATACCAGACCACCTGACCTGCCTCTTGAGAAACCTGTATGTAGGTCAGGAAGCAACAGTTAGAACTGGACATGGAACAACAGACTGGTTCCAAATAGGAAAAGGAGTCTGTCAAGGCTGTATATTGTCACCCTGCTTATTTAACTTATATGCAGAGCACATCATGAGAAACGCTGGGCTAGAAGAAGCACAAGCTGGAATCAAGATTGCCAGGAAAATATCAATAACCTCAGATATGCAGATGACACCACCCTTATGGCAGAAAGTGAAGAAGAACTAAAGAGCCTCTTTTTCAAAGTGAAAAAGGAGAGTGAAAAAGTTGGCTTAAAGCTCAGCATTGAGAAAACTAAGATCATGGCATCTGATCCCATTACTTCATGGGAAATAGATGGGGAAACAGTGGAAACAGTGTCAAACTTTATTTTTTGGGGCTCCAAAATCACTGCAGATGGTGACTGCAGCCATGAAATTAAAAGATGCTTGCTCCTTGGAAGGAAAGTTATGACCAACCTAGACAGCATATTAAAAAACAGAGACATTACTTTGTCAACAAAGGTCTGTCTAGTTAAGGCTATGGTTTTTCCAGTGGTCATGTATGGATATGAGAGTTGGACTATAAAGAAAGCTGAGCGCAAAAGAATTGGTGCTTTTGAACTGTGGTGTTGGAGAAGACTCTTGAGAGTCCCTTGGACTGCAAGGAGATCCAACCAGTCCATTCTAAAGGAGATCAGTCCTGGGTGTTCATTGGAAGGACTGATGTTGAAGCTGAAAATCCAATACTTTGGCCACCTGATGTGAAGAGGTGACTCATTGGAAAAGACCCTGATGCTGGGAAAGAACTGAGGGCAGGAGGAGAAGGGGACGACAGAGGATGAGATGGTTGGATGGCATCACTGACTCAATGGACATGAGTTTGAGTGAACTTCGGGAGTTGGTGATGGACAGGGAGGCCTGGCGTGCTGCGGTTCATGGGGTCGCAAAGAGTCAGACACGACTGAGCAACTGAACAGAAACTGAAGCTGGCCCAGGGGCAGATCTCTGAACAGCCCCTCCCCCAGGCAACTTGCCCTTGCCGTCAAGATGGAGAATTCGGGCAGATAAACATCCTGTTCCTTCAAGTCCCATCATGGGTCCTGAGATCAGAGACTGTGGCCAACAGGAGGGTGACTGTCCATCTGGAGAATGAGATGTGCTGATGGTCAAATAGTCAGAGGCTCTGAGTCCATGGATCCAATCCCCATCCTTCCTTAGTTGCAGTTCAGTCAACTCAGTCCTGTCGGACTCTTTGAGACCCCATGAATCGCATCACACCAGGCCTCCTTGTCCATCACCAACTCCCGGAGCTTGCTCAAACTCATGTCCGTCGAGTCGGTGATGCCATCTAACCATCTCATCCTATGTTGCCCCCTTCTCCTCCCGCCTTCAGTCTTTCCCAGCATCAGGGTCTTTTCCAATGAGTCAGTTCTTTGCAGAATTTCTTGTCTGGCCTCTGATCTGTTCAGTCAGTTCAGTCGCTCAGTCATGTCTGACTCTTTGCGACCCCATGGACTGCAGCACGCCAGGCCTCTCTGTCCATCACCAACTCCCAGAGCTTGCTCAAACTCATGTCCATCTTGTCAGGGATGCCATCCAAGCATCTCATCCTCTGTCATCCCTGATCAGTTTCCATTGATTAAGGAGGCCAGGAAACCCTGGTTAACACTTTCTGCTCCCGGAAGAGTGAATCCAAGCTCCGACCTTGAATTTCAGGGTTCAGTCTCAGGTCGTGCTGATCCTCTTGAACCCTCCATCTCATCACTAAACTAATCGCCTTAAGTGAAGACCCGGGATTGATTCCGCAGCCTCAGGGGAGCTGGCTGAGAAAGGGCTGCCGGCGGTCTAATCAAGCAAATGCACTCAGTGGCCAGTCGTTCTGTCCCCCTGGGGGTCCCTCCTGAGGATCCCCCCATGGCCTTCCCCGTTAGGCTTTCTGCCAATAAACCTTTATCGAAACCCTGTCTACCTACCACCTGTCCGGTTAACAAGGCTTTATTGGAACCTTGTTCCATCACCTGTGTGGTCAGTATTGCTTTATTGGTATCTGTTCCACCACCTTTTTTGTCAATAAAGCTTTATTGGAACCTTGTTCTAACACCTCTCTGGTCAATAAAGCTTTATTGGTATCTGTTCCACCCCCCCCTCTTTTTTTGTCAATAAAGTTTTATTGGAACCTAGTTCCAACACCTGTCTGGTCAATAAAACTTTATTGGTATCT
Source organism: Bos grunniens (assembly GCF_055505025.1). Taxonomy (NCBI): domain Eukaryota; kingdom Metazoa; phylum Chordata; class Mammalia; order Artiodactyla; family Bovidae; genus Bos; species Bos grunniens. Next base: position 838,359 of record NC_141194.1, read on the forward strand.
GTTCCACCACCTTTTTCTCATCAATAAAGCTTTATTGGAACCCTTGCTTGCCCAGCCACGAAGCACAGAGGACCTCTCTGAGGCAGAGCATTGGTTCATAGTTGGAGCTTCCCCCCAGCCCCTACTCCAGCAGGGTGTGCCCAGAAACAGGGCATGAGGTACAGCGTGGTCAGCGGACACGGAGGGTTCAGGGGAGGCCGTGTGGTGGGGGGTGGGGGGTGGAAGCTGAAGCACACATCTGGGCTCCATGAAGCTGAGCATCAGAGATGACTGGGAAAGAGAGAGTGTATCCCCAGTGGGGCTGGGGCGGCCCACGGCAGGACAGTAGCTTAGGGCAGGTTCTGGGCTTCCTCCCACAACAGCATGGCTCACCACGGTTCCTGGCGATTGAAATGTCACTGCTGGAAATAACCGATCACCCTGATAAATGGGGATGCATTGACCACCCCCGTGTATGAGATTGAATCATGGCTCCCCAAACAGCTGTCCACGTCCTCACCCCCAGAACCTGAGAACCTGGCCTTGTTTGGACAAAGGTTCTCTGCATATCTGATGGAGTGAAAGATCTGAGATGAGGTCCTTCCTGAATGGGGGTGGCCCTAAACCCAAGGACAGGGTCTTTATAAGACACAGAAGAGGAGAGACAGGGACACAGAGGAGAAGCCACGGGGAGACGGAGGCAGAGACTGGAGGGGAGGCGGCCTCCAGCCCAGGGATGGACGCCTGGAGCTCCCAGAAGCTGGACTAGGCAGGAAGGACTCTTCCCTGGAGCCTCTGGATGGAGCTCAGCCCTGGGACCCCTTGAGCTCACACATCTGGTCCCCAGAACTGGGGGAGCACAGATGTCTGTGGTTTTAATCCCACATTCTGTGGTCATTTGTTATGGCTGCACCCAAGACCCACCCTCCCCCACCCCCGCCACCGGCCGAAATGAAGGGCCCAGAGACTGTTCAGTCCATGCAGTGAGTCATCATCCCTAGTGATTAGTGGGCATGTGGGTTTGGGACCAGTTGCACCGCTGGTGGTACAAGGATGGGAGGGGGCTGGGGGTGACAGGCGATTTTCGGGCTGTGTGCTCATCAGGGACAGAAGGTGTGAACAGAAGCCCCAGGGGTCCCTCGTAAGCTCTCTCATCCCCTTCACCAGGTTAATGGAATCTCCTAGAACAATCCATCTTGGGCTTGCTCCCCGGCGTCCAGCTTACAGGGTCAGTAGTGACATGCTGGCCATCCGCCCAGGTTGCTCATAGACTGGTGAAGCCCAAAGCTAACATAGCCGGGGTCCCTCCAAGCCAGAACGGCCCGGAAGGAAGATGTGCTCCCAGGAGGGTGAGGGCTACCGTCTCCTGAAGGAATACGCCAACGGCTTCATGGTCTCCCAGGTAGGAAGAGGCTCCACCGGCTGAGGTTCTGTTGCCGGGAGGTGAGGAGGACGACAGGCACTCAGTGCTGAGTGAGGACGCGGTCTCCTCCGGGGGGCGCGAGGGTGCGCTGGGACTCTGGGCGAGTCCACGGGCAGAAGCTTGGCCACCGGGGCCTGGGGCCCTTCTAGGGATGTGTTGGCCCTCACGGAGTGGCGTCTCAGAACGACAGTTGTAGGGGCTTCCCTGGTAGCTCGTTTGGTAAAGAATCTGCCTGCAACGCAGGAGGTCCAGGTTCCACCCCTGGGTTGGGAAGACCCCCGGAGGAGGAAATGGCAACCCGCTCCAGGATTCTTGCCTGGAGAATCCCGTGGGCAGAGGGGCCTGGGGGGCTACAGCCCATGGGGTCAAAAATGAGTCAGACATGCCTGACTAACCCTTTTTTCACTGTATTAGTGAAACAAGAGTGCATACAATCTTATTAGAATAAAACTTAATATAAACCGAGTATTAAGAAATAACATCTCAATTGAACAAAGGTGAATCTGGCGTTGAGGATAAAACTGAATAGGACCTCAGCAGAACAACAGACTTAATAAAATCGTGGGTGGGTTGGGAGGCTGGGATTGAGACATATACACACACTGTTGATCGTGTGTATAAAACAGGACGGATGAGAACCTGCTGTACAGCTCAGGGAACTCTACTCAGAGTTCTGTGCTGACCTGCTGCTGCTAAGTCGCTTCAGTCATGTCCGACTCTGTGCGACCCCACAGACGGCAGCCCATCAGGCTCCCCCGTCCCTGGGATTCTCCAGGCAAGAACGCTGGAGTGGGGTGCCATCGCCTTCTCCACTGTGCTGACCTACATGGGAAGGAAATCCAAAATAAGAGGGGATATATGTATAAACGGTGGCTGATTCCCTTTGCTGCCCAGCAGAGACTAATACAACATTGTAAAGCTACTGCTGTAAAATTAACTTTAAATATTTCAGTAGAACGAGAGTGAATCCAGTGTTAAGAGAATAAATGTAAATACAACCTGAGTGGGATGGGAGACTGAGTAAAACTCAGTAGAAGGACGTCCCTGAGGGCCCAGTGACTAAGACTCTTGAGTTCCCAACGCAGGGGCCCCGGGTTCAACCCCCGGTCAGGGAGCTAGACCCCACGTGCCACGACTAAGACCTGGTGGAGACTAATAAATATAAGTAAAAATAATTTAAAAACTCAATAGAATAAAATATGAATACAACCTCAGTAGGAAGGGTTCAAAACATCTCAGACAAGAGGGATTGCAACTTTACTATAATTAGAGTTAATACAACCTCAGTAGAAAAGCGAACGCTATATTAATTGGATAAAACTTAATGCAACCTCAGGAGGAAATTGATAAAACCTCGATAGAACGAGAGCGCACCCAACTTTCAGAGAATAAAACGTCCTCCAGCCTTATAGAATGAGAGTCGATACCCCGTTAACAGAACAAGAGCTGAAACCATCTTAATAGAATATGACTGAAGACAACCTGTGTACGAGGAGAGCTAATGAAATATGAATGGAAAAAAACCTGAGTGCAACCTCGATGGAGTGAGCGTTTATAATATCTCAATAGAATAAGACTGCACCCAACGTTAAGGCAAGAAAATGTATACGACCACTTGGAATAGGAGTTCATGAAATGTTTTTACATAGAGAGTGAACCAAACCCGAGCACAGCGCTTATACAATCACTGCAGGCTAAGTGTCAGTCGCTTAGTCCTGTCCGACTCTGCAACCCCATGGACTGCAGCCCGCCAGGCTCCTCTGCCCATGGGATTCTCCAGGCAAGAATGCTGGAGTGAGTTGCCATTTTCTCCTCCAGGGGATCTTCCCGACCCAGGGATCAAACTCGGGTCTCCGGCATTGTCAGGCAGACTCTTTCCTGTCTGAGCCACCAGGGAAACCCCAGATGCGCTTGTCTGCTGAAACCCAGGAATAGGGAGTGAATAAAACCTGAATATAGGCGCTGGTATAATCATAGCAGGGTAAGAGATCATGCCAACTTCACTGAACAAGAATCAACACAACTTTAACAGGGTGAGAACTGATTCCGCGTTAATAGAATACGGCTGAATACGACCTTCGTACAAGGAGAGTCAATAAAATCCTAATAGAAAAAAATCTGAATGCACTCTTAATGGACTGTTCATGACATCTCAATAGAACAAGAGTCATTACAATTTAATATAATTAGAGTTAATATTGAGCTCACTGCAAGAGCTGATACCATCTTAAGAGGATAAAGCTTAATACAATCTTAATATAGTAGGACTTTGAGCGACCTATTAAGGATAACAACTAATAGAACCTTAAGAAGAGTAGATACAATCTTTGCAGAATAAGAGTTAATACCGTCTTAACAGAACAGGAATGGATACGGCCATTTTAATGTAAACATTTAATTTTATACTGGGGTATAGCCAATGAACCGGAGAAGGCAATGGCACCCCACTCCAGTGTTCTTGCCTGGAGAATCCCAGGGACAGGGGAGCCTGGTAGGCTACCGTCTATGGGGTCACACAGAGTCAGACACGACTGAGGTGACTTAGCATAGCATAGTCAATGAACAATGCTGTGATGGTTTCAGGTGGACAGCAAAGGGACTCAGCTATACACACCCATGCATCCATTCTCCCCCAGCTCCCCTCCCACCCAGGCTGCCACACGACACTGAGCAGAACTCCCTGTGCTGTCCAGCAGGTCCTGGCTGGTTCTCCATATTAAATACAGCAGTGTGTCCATGTCCATCCCAGACTCCCTGACTATCCCTTCCCCCATCCTTCCCCCTGGTGACCATAAGGTTATTACAGAGGATTGAGCAGAGTTCCCTGTGCTGTCCAGCAGGTCCTCGCTGGTTCTCCATGTTAAAGACAGCAGTGTGTCCATGTCCATCCCAGACTCCCTGACCATCCTTTCTGCCACCAACCATAAGTTCATTTTCTAAGTCTGTGAGTCTTTCTATTCTGTAAGTTGGGTTGTGTCATTTCTTTACAGATCCCACATGTAAGGGATGTCGGATGATATTTTCCCTTCTCTGTCTGACTCACCCTCCTGAAGAGTGTGAGTCTTCGGAGAACTAAAGCTGACTCTGTCTTCATTGCCCCGAGGTTCTCTTTGCTGCCTGTGAGCTGGGGGTGTTTGAGCTCCTGGCAGAGGCCCTGGAGCCCCTGGACTCAGCAGCAGTGTCTTCACGTCTGGGCTCCAGCCCCCAGGGGACAGAGCTGCTACTGAACACCTGTGTGTCCCTGAAGCTGCTGCAAGCCGACGTGAGGGGAGGAAAAGGTAAGCACCCTGGCTGTTTGGAAGAAGGCATTTTAAAGGTGCACTCTCAGCACAGTTTTCTGTTTTATTTTTGTGGAAAGAGCCACAGAGTAAGTCTTCTGAGCCTGGAAGGCCGGCCACGAGGTCTCTGCAGATGACACTCATCTCTGCCTTTGGAGCATCAGAGCTGCTGGAGACAGACAGATGGGCGGGGCTGATCCTAATAAAACTTTATTGGCCAGACAGTGGTGGAACAAAGATCCAATAAAGGTTTATTGACTAAACAGGTGTTGGAACAGGGTTCCGATAAAGCTTTATTGATCAAACAGGTGGTGGAACAGGGTTCCAGTAAAGCTTTATGGGCCAGGCAGGGGGTAGAACATGGTACCAATAAAGCTTTATTAGCCAGACAGGTGGTGCAACAAGGTTCCAATAAAGCTTTATTGACCAAACAGATGCTGGAACAAGGTTCCAATAAAGCTTTATTGTCAACACAGGTGGTGGAACAGGGTGACCATAAAGCTTTATTGACCAAACAGGTTGTGGAACAGGGTTCCAGTAAAGCTTTATGGGCCAGGCAGGTGGTAGAACATGGTACCAATAAAGCTTTATTAGCCAGACAGATGCTGGAACAAGGTTCCAATAAAGCTTTATTGTCAACACAAGTGGTGGAACAGGGTGACCATAAAGCTTTATTGACCAAACAGGTTGTGGAACAGGGTTCCAGTAAAGCTTTATAGAACAGACAGGTGGTGAAACAGAGTTACAATAAAGCTCTTTAGCAGAACAGGTTGATGGAACAAGGTTCCAGTAAAGCTTTATTGGCAAAAACAGATGGCCAAAACCGGGTGCCAAACTCGGGTTGTCATTTGCTGACTGTGGATCAGGAAGTTTCCAGAGGCTGGTGTTTGCACTGAAACCCTGATGAAATATCCAAGGAACGAGACAGAAATGTGACCGAAAAGTTACACGGGAGTAATTTTTCCATCATGCTCAACTGCTTCTTTTCAAGGGTTGCCCTTTGTGTTAAGATCATATTCTTGTTTTGGTATTAAAGCTGCTTTCCTCTTACAGAAGATGGTCCTTGCCAGTTTTTACTTTTAATGCCCCTTCTTTGCAAAATTAAAAATTGTAAGCCCTATATCACTTAGATTTTTTTTTTTTTTTTAAGAATCTTGAGAATCTGTGAAATTGCAAAGTGTAGGGACCACTGCCTGGCAGAATAGGGGTGGGTGGGAGGGCAATGACAGGGGTGGGTGATGGGCTTTCTCCTTGAAGCAAGGACTTGCGTCCCCGTTGGATTTATGGGGTGCAAACAGAGAAAGTGAGTTAACTTGAACAGGAGGACGTTGTTTGGGGGTTGACGGTACTCAGATGGCTGTGGGCTTGGGAATCAAGCAGTCACACCCTGTGAGTAAGCTTTGCAGCCCCCTCCCTTTCCCCCACTGGCACCCCCAGCGCGGGCTGCGGTCCAGCCAGGACACACCTGCGGAGGATGGCGGACGTCCAAGGGGAAGCTCCTGGGGGCGGCAGGAGCCTGCTGTACCTGCAGACCCTCGGGTAGGCACGTCAGGATGTGGGCTAACCTGCCGGGCCGGAGACGCTGGGATGCTCGGCTCAGAGACCAGGTTACAGGACCTCCGGCTGCAACGCTGTCGCCCTGGGGACCCCTTGGAGCCCCGTAAGCATTCGGCAGGTACAGATTGGGCAGAAACAGTGAGCGCATTCAGTGCAGTCCAGTCGCTCCGTCGTGTCCCACTCTTTGCGACCCCATAGACTGCAGCACTTCAGGCTTCCCTGTCCTTCTCCATCTAGAATTTGCTCCAACTCATGTCCATTGAGTCGGTGATGCCATCCAACCATCTCACCCTCTGTCGTCCCCTTCTCCTCCCACCCTTAATCTTTCCCAGCATCAGGGTCTTTTCCAAGGAGTCAGTTCTTTGCAGCAGGTGGCCAAAGGATTGGAGCCCCACGGACATGTATCACGTGTCGTCTACGGGGTCGCAAAGAGTCGGAGGCGACTGAGGGACTGAGCAACACTGGGGCTCGCTGGCCCTTTCCGTTTGCTACATCGGATCTTTCCGTGGGATTTACGAGGGCTGAAAGCGGCAGGCAGGACACGCAGCCCCTGCACCACAGGCCAGCCGGTCCTTTGGGACGAGGGTCCAGCTGTCGGGGTGCCGACCGTCCCAGGCAGGAATCACGTCTGCAGTCAGGAAGTTGCCAGCATCAATGTTGGCATCTTGGCGATGCCTGGGTGTCCAACTTTATTCCCCCGCCCCTTCTGTTTGTTTTCAGCTGTGTATGCAAACACGGAGCTCGCCAGCACCTACCTGGTGAGAGGCAGCCCCAGGTCCCAGCGGGACATGCTGCTGTACGCGGGCAGGACCGCTTACGTCTGCTGGCGCCACCTGGCAGAGGCAGTCAGGTGCGTGTCAGCCGCGCCCGCGAGTCCCCAGGGCCGCCTGCGGGCTGGCTTCTGGGCGTGCCAGGAAGCAACGTGTTAGGTTTCTTATTGCGCGGGTCTCCAAGCTCCCAGATCTAGGTTTCTTAGCGCACGGGTCTCCAAACTCCCGGATCTAATGCCTGATGGTGTGAGGTGGAGCTGATGGAGTAATAATAGAAATACAGGGAACAGTCACTGGAAGGACTGATGCTGAAGCTTCAACACTTTGGCCATTTGATGTGAAAAACTGACCCACTGGCAAAGACCCTGATGCTGGGCAGGACTGAAGGCGGGAGGAGAAGGGGGCGACAGAGGATGAGCTGGTTGGATGGCATCACCGACTCCATGGACATGGGTTTGAGCAAGCTCCAGGAGTTGGTGATGGACAGGGAGGCCTGGCGTGCTGCAGTCCGTGGGGTCGCAAAGAGTCGGACATGACTGAGTGACTGGACTGAACGGAACTGCAAACTGGAAAGCGATTCCTGAGTAGTCTTGGGTTACTCGTTTCCCGCAGAGGCCATCTGTGGTGCCAGGGTAAGGTCTGTGAATGCAAGGCCGTATGAACGGAGTGCAGTGACGTCTCGGGGCCTGAGTGACGGTCTCCTCCTCGTTTTCAGGGAAGGGAGGAACCAGTATCTGAAAGCCTTCGGGATCCCGTCGGAGGAGCTCTTCTCTGCCATCTACAGGTGACCCCGCCCACCCACTCCCATAGCGTCCTGCTTGAGAGTTACATTTGTGTATTTCTCATTGAAGGATAATCCCTTTGCAGAATTGTGTGGGTTTCTGCCACACATCCGCATGCATCAGCCATCGGTTGGCCTGCGTCCCCTCCCTCTTGAACCTCCCTCCCACCTCCCTCCCACCTCCCACCCCTCTAGCTTGTCCCAGAGCCCCGGTTTGAGCTCCCTGAGTCATCCCGCAGATTCCCATGGGCTATCTGCATCGCACATGGTGATGTACGTCTCTCCGTACCTCCCACCTTCTCCTTCTCCCTACCTCCCCGGGTCTGTAAGTCTGTTATATCTGCGTCTCCACTGATGCCCTGCAAATGCATTCACGAGTACCGTCTTTCTAGATTCCATATGTATGTCTCAGTATACGATATTTGTTTTTCTGACTTGCTTCCCTCTGTGTAACAGGCTCCAGGTTCCTCCACCTCATTAGAACTGACTCAAAGGCGTTCCTTTTTGTGGCGGAGTAATATTCCATCGTGTATATGTACCACAGAGTCTTTATTCATTTGTCTGTCGATGGGCATCTAGGTTGCTTGAAATGTGACAGCAGTCGTGTTGATTTACAATGTTCCATTAATTTCCGCTCTACAGTGAAGGGATTCGGTTATGCAAATATACACGATTTCATTTTGTAACAACTGAGTAATATCCCACCCTGTATCTGCACCGCATCTTCTTTCTCCATTCCTCTGTTGGTGGACATTGAGGTTGCTTCCACGTCTTTACTGTTGGGAATAGTGTTGTGATGAATCCTGGGGGGGGTGCGTGTCTTTTCTAATTATGGTTTTCTCCAGGTGTATGCCCCAGTGGCGGGACCACAGGATCGTGCGATAGCTCTCTCTCTAGTTTTTAAAGAACATTCCATACCGTTTTCCATGATACCTGGACAAGTACACATTCCCACCAAAACTGCAGAGGGCTCCTTTATCTCCACGAGCTCTCCAACACTTAATGTTTGCAGTTTTTGATAATGGCAGTTCTGACCGGTGCGAGATGATTTACCTGTTGTAGGTTTGATTTGCGTTTCCCTAATACTCAGAACCCCACTCCAGTCCTCTTGCCTGGAAAACCCCATGGATGGAGGAGCCTGGTAGGCTGCAGTCCATGGGGTTGCTAAGAGTCAGACATGACTGAGCGACTTCACTTTCACTTTTCACTTTCACGCATTGGAGAAGGAAATGGCAACCCACTCCAGTGTTCTTGCCGGGACAATCCCAGGGACAGGGGAGCCTGGTGGGCTGCTGTCTATGGGGTCGCACAGAGTTGGACACGACTGAAGCGACTTAGCAGCAGCAGCAGAGTTGAGTTTCCACCTGGTGGTTTTTTTTTTTTTTTTTTTTCAGGTATTCCAGAGTTTGATTCAGTTATACATAGAGGTTTATTCTTTTTTTGTTTTTTGTTTTTCTCACAGAGGTAGTTACATCATGCTCAGTGACTTCCCTGTGCAATTCAGCACAGACTTTTGGATCATGAATTTTGTATATATGAGTGTGTACATGTTCATTCCTAACCCTTCATTTGTCACTTTCATATAACATTTTTTTTTTTTGATAGTCATAAGTTCCTTTGAGCTTCCCTGGTAGCTCAGCTGGTAAGGAATCCGCCTGCAATGTTGGACACCCCGGTTCGATTCCTGGGTTGGGAAGATTCCCCTGGAGAAGGGATAGGCTACCCACTCCAGGATTCTTGGGCTTCCCTGGTGGCTCAGCTGGTAAAGAATCCACCTGCAATGCTGGGAGACCTGGGTTTGATCCCTGGGTCAGGAAGATCCCCTAGAGAAGGGAAAGGCCACCCACTCTAGTATTCTGGCCTGGAGAATCCCATGGACTGTATAGTCCTTGGGGTCGCAAAGAGTCGGACACGACTGAGCAACTTTCACACATAAGTTTCTTTACTCCGTTTCAGAGTCTGGCTCTGTTGTGTAAATTAGTTCGTTTGCGTGAACACCCAGAGCCCCCTGTCATGGTTATATGATAGCTGTCTTTCTCTGACTTCCGTCACTTGGTACCGGAGTCACTCGGTCCATCCAGGCTGCTGGCAGCGGCCTTATTCCGTTCTGCTCTGCGGGTGAGCCGTATTCCTGCACAGAGAGATCTGCCTTCGTTTTCCTGTCAAGGGACGTTTTGGCGGATTTTGTGTCTTGGCCAATGTGCATTGTGCTGCCCTGAAAACAGGAAGGCGTGTGTTATTTTGAAACATGACTTTTTTTTTCTGGATCTGAGCCCAGAGGTGGGATTACTGGATTGTACGGTTTCTGGATGCTGAAGTTTTGTAAGGAACATCCATGCCGTTTTCCACGTTTGCTGCACCAGTTTAGCTTCCCACCAAGACTGCGGGAGGATTCCGCTTTCCGCCTGCCCTTTGCAGCACTTAATCTTTGTAGATCTTTCTGAAGATGGCCATTCTGATCTGTTCGAAGGGATGCGTCATTGCACTTTCGATTTGCTTCTAATAATTACTGATGCTGAGCATCTTTTTATGGGCCTGATGCCAACCTGTATGCCTTCTTGGACGAGATATCCATTTTGATCTTTGGCATTTTTTTTTTTTCTTCTTGGGTTGTCTGTGTTTGTCATATTGAAATGCATGAGCTCCTCATAAGTTTTGGAGTTGAATTTCTTGTGAGTGTCTTCATTTGCAAATACTTTTTTTTTTGCAGTCTGAACACTATCTGTTTCTTTCGTTCAGGGCTTTCTTTGTTGAGCAAATGCTCTTCAGGTAGATGAGGTCCTGTTTTCTTTTTGTTGATTATTCATTATACTAATATATATAGTTCAGCTCAGTCACTCGGTCGTGTCCGACTCTGTGACCCCACGAACTGCAGCACACCAAGCCTCCCTGTCTATCACCAACTCCCGGAGTCCACCCAAACCCATGTCCATCCAGTCGGTGATGCCATCCAACCATCTCATCCTCTGTTGTCCCCTTCTCCTCCTGCCCCGAATCCCTCCCAGCATCAGGGTCTTTTCCAATGAGTCAACTCTGCGCATGAGGTGGCCAAAGTACTGGAGTTTCAGCTTTAGCATCAGTCCTTCCAATGAACACTCAGGACTGATCTCCTTTAGGATGGACTGGTTGGATCTCCTTGCAGTCCAAGGGACTCTCAAGAGTCTAGGCTCCTCTGTCCATGGGATTTCCCAGGCAAGTATACTGGAGTGGGTTGCCAATCACTTCTCCAGGGGATCTTTCCATGACCCAGGGATGGAACGCGGGTCTTCTGGGGTCTTCCTGACCCCGGGATTGAGCCTTGTGGGTCTCCGCACCGCAGGCGGATCCTCTACCGTCTGAGCCGCCGGGGAAGCCCGTGTGTTACGGTGGAGCACGGCTGCTTTCCCGCGTTGCGTTAATTTCAGGGGTGCGGGAACTTGATTCATTTATACACAGACATCCATCCTTCTGTCTCGGGCTCTCTTTCCCATCTAGGTAATTAGCGTCTGTTCAGTAGAGTTCCCTGTGGTGTTCAGCAGGTGTTTTTGATCATCACATCGTATATGGAAACTGGAATATGTCCATTCCAAACTCTGAAATAACCCCATCCCCATTACAGCTTGTGTGTGTGTGTGTGTGTGTGACACTTATAGGTAATTTCTCTCAGTTTCAGAGTCTGTCTCTGTTGTGTAATTAGTTCGTCCGCATGAATATCTACAATCCAGGTGTAGGAGGCATCTCCGGACCTTTGTCTCCCCGTCTCTGACTTCCTTCCCTCCCCGAGTGTGACGGCCACTCGGTCGGGGCATGCCGCTCTCCGTGGCCTTATTCTGTCCTCTGTGTGGCTGAGTCGTGCTCCAGGGGAGAGGTGGGCCCCACTCTGTCTTCATTTTCCTGTCGACAGACATTTCGGTCGATTCGCTTTCGTGGCCTTTGTAAATCACGCCGTCCTGAAGACAGGGGTGCGTGTGTCATTTTGAATCATGATGTTTCTCTGGATCTAAGCCCACAGGTGGGATTGCTGGGTCGTACGTTTTCTGGAGGGTTAGTGTTCTAAGGACGCTCCTTGCTGTTTTCCACAATTCCTGCCCTGATGTAGTTCCCTAGCAAAAGTGTAGGAGGATTTCCTTTTTTTCTCCGCCCTTTGTTAGCACGTGTTCTTGGTAGAATGTCTCGATGATGGTCGTGCTGACCGGTATGAGGAGATCCCTCATTGTCTTTGAGTACCTTCTAATAATTAGTGATGCTGAGCGACTTTTCATGAGTGGAATGGCCCTCTGTATGCCTTCTTGGAAGGAATATGTATTTTTATCTTTGGAGTCTTTTTATCTCTGATGTTTTGTGGTTTTGATATGAGATGTGTGAGCTGTTTGTAGCAATCGGAGGTGAATTTCTTGTGGGTATCTTGGTTAGAAAAAATTTCTTTTCCATTCTGAGAGTCTCTTTCTCTATCGTTTTCGATGTCGTCAGTTGTCAAAATGCATTTAAGGTCTGTGCCCACATGCTTTTTTCTTATTTTTGGCTCATTGTTCATTTTCTGTGTGGTGGATCCAAATGAACCTCTTCACGATTGTTCAAGAGGGTTGTGAAGTAAAAGTCGCTCAGTCGGGTCTGACTCTTTGCGACCCCATGGACTGCAGCACGCCAGGCCTCCGTGTCCACCACCATCTCCCAGAGCTTGCTCAAATTCATGCCCATGGAGTCGGTGATGCCATCCAACCATCTCATCCTCTGTCGTCCCCTTCTCCTCCTGCCCTCAATTTAATGACAGCAAACGCAGCTTTTATATGTGTCGTTACAAAGCCCAGCCACGAGGTGGCAGAATTTCTCCAGAAACTGTTTTTTTTAACCCCTTTTTGTAGTAGAAATGTTAGTTTACTTTGGAGAACGCTTCATTCCTCCGATATTGTATTTGTTTCAAGGGTACAGGAACTTGGATTTCCTTATACATAGATGTTTATCTCTTTTTTATTTTTCCACCATATAGGTGGTTAGAGTGTGTTCAGTAGACGCCGTTTTGCTATTCAGTAGGTCATTTTGGATCATCTGTTTGATTATATTATAATCTGGTGGCTCGGTGGATAAAGAATCTGCCTGCAATGCAGGAGATTAGGGCTTGATCCCCAGGTTGGGAAGATCCCCTGGAGGAGGGCATGGCAGCCCACTCCAGTGTCCTTGCCTGGGGAATCCCACGGACAGAGGAGCCTGATGGGCTACAGTCCACGGGGTCGCAGAGAGTCGGACACGACTGAGCCGCTCAGCATGAACAAATGTGTGTGTTATCAGCAAACTCTAAATGGATCCGTCATCACTAACTTTTCTTGTTTTTATAAGCGTAAGTTTCTTTTCTCTGTTCCAACGTCTGTTTCTCTTGCGTAAAGCAGTTTGTATCCATTGTTAGATTCCAGCCACAAGTGGTCTCCTTCGCCCTGTCTGCCTGGCTTCTCTAGGTCTGATCACCTCTGGTTCCTTCTCTCACACTGGACGTGGCATTCTCTCCTGCTCGTTCGTGGCTGAGTTGATGGTTCGTCGTGTCTGTGAGGCCCCCTCTTCTTTACCCGTTCACCTGTCCCCGAACACTCAGGCTGTTTCCGTGTCCTGGTTATTTTCCTGGCGCGGCTGTGATCTCCCGAGTGTACCTATGTTTTGGAAACCCTGGGGCTTCTCTGGCTCTGTGCCCATGGTCGGGGTGAGCGTGTCCTAAGATGCTTCTCTGTTTTCTTTTGTGAAGGACCCCCATACTCTTCTCCCTCCTGCACGGACCGATTCCCACTCCCAGCAACAGTGCAGGGAGGCTCTCTCCCCTCCACACCCTCTTCAGCGTTTATTTTGGAGATTTTGTGAGATGCCCATTCTCACAAGATGGGCAAGGTGTATGGTGATAAGATACCTCACCAGACTTTTAAGTGGCCTCTCTCTAGTAAGCAGTGATGCTCAGCACGTTTTCATGTCCCTAATGCAATCTTTCTGCCTTCTCGAAGACGTACCCATTTCAATCTATGTCCCCTTTATTTCTTGTTTTTGTGTGTGTGTGTGTGTCTGTGTGTGTGTGTTTTTGACACAGAGCCGCACAAGCTGTTTCTGTGTTTCAGACACGAGTTCTCCGTGGGTATCTTGGTTTGCAAAGATTGTTTGCCATCCTGAGCGTTATCTTTTCATGTGGGATTCCCCGTGCTGTGCAAATTCTTTTGCGGTTAACTAGATTCTGTTTCGGAGAAGGCAGTGGCACCCCACTCCAGTACTCTTACCTGGAAAATCCCCTGGACGGAGGAGCCTGGTGGGCTGCAGTCCATGGGGTCGTTCAGAGTCGGACACAACTGAGCGACTTCACTTTGACTTTTCACTTTCATGCATTGGAGGAGGAAATGGCAACCCACTCCAGTGTCCTTGCCTGGAGAAGCCCAGGGACGGGGGAGCCTGGTGGGCTGCCGTCTGTGGGGTCGCACAGAGTCGGGCACGACTGACGCGACTCAGCAGCAGCAGCAGATCCTGTTTTCTTACTTTGGGTGTATATCTCACTACTCCGAGTGGACGGCAAGGCCGTCCTGACTGTATTTTCGTCCAGAGGCTCACAGTCCGTGTCCTCCGATTTAGATCTCGGTCTTTCCTGAAGTGCGTCTTAGTGTACGGTCTTGGGAATATTCCCGTTTCCTTCTGGCTTTCATTGTTTCAGGCGCTGCCTACGCTGTCCCCCATGACGCCCGTCACCTGTTTGGATTCCCAGCAGCCCAGGAGGAGGGCCCCGTGCTCTTCTACCGCGTCTGCGGCATTGGGTGTGTGTAGAGGGTTTGACCATGACCATTCTCAGCTGTGTGAAGCGATACCTCGCTGGAATTTGATCTGCCTCTCCCTTATAATTCCTGGTGCCGAGCACTTTTCATGGATCTAATGCAACCTCTATAGTTGCTTGCAAGAAATATGCATTTCCATCTCTGGCCCTTTTTTTTTTTTTTTCCACGGGTTGGTTGTGTTTTTGACATTGAGGTGTAGGAGCTGTTTGTATGTTCTGGAGATGAATTTCTGGCAGGTATCTTGGTTTGAAAATGATCCTCCCCCCCACAATTTTAAGGATTTCTCTTTCCTTGAGGATGTCCTGGCTGTGGAAAGGCTTTTAAGGTTAATTAGGTCCTGTTTTCGTTTTGAGTTTAGTTTTCATTCTTCTAAGTGAAAATCACTCAGTCGTGTCTGACTATCTGCGACCCAGTGGACTATACAGTCCATGGAATCCTCCAGGCCAGAATACTGGAATGGGTAGCCCTTCCCTTCTCCAGGGCATCTTCCCGACCCAGGGATGGAACCCAGCTCTCCCGCATTGCAGGCAGATTCTTTACCAGCTGAGCCACCAGGGAAGCCCAAGAATACTGGAGGTGGGTAGCCTCTCCCTTCTCCAGGGGATCTTCCCAACCCAGGAATCGAACCAGGGGTCTCCCGCATTGCGGGATTCTTTAGCCGCTGAGTTACCAAGGAAGCCCCATTATTCCAAGGGGTGGATGTCAAAATGTGTCCTGCATGTACTTCCCCTAAGAATTTCATAGAACCTGTCCTTCCATCTAGGTCTTAGGCTATTTGCAGATTCTTGCTGTGTGTGGTGTTAGGGACTGTTCTGATTGCCTTGTCTCTCTCTCTCCCTTTTAATTGTCTGAGGAGCATCCAGACTGTTGTCCATAGTGCTTGGCACCATTTGCGTTCCCGGGTGGTAGGAGGAGAATTCTGTTTCCTCCACAGACTCTTCAGCACGGAGTGTTTGTGGACTTGTTTACAGCGGCCATTCTGACCGGTGCCAAGTGATTCTGCATTGAAATCTGGTTTGCCTCTCGCTAATAATCCCTGATGCTGCGCGTTCTTCACCCCAGGAAAGTGGTTCTGTTATGCTAAGTGCACCGGGCTTCTTTCTCCTTTTGCGGCTGAGTCATATTCCACGGTGTGTGGATACCACAGCTTCCTCATCTGAGTCGTATTCCACGCCTTGCTCATCTGCGCCTCTGTCAATGGACAGCTTGGTTGCTTCCACATCTTGAACATTGTGACGAGTGTTGCTATGATCATCAAGGTGCGTGCATTTTTTCAAATTATGGTTTTCTCCATGTATATGCCTCGAGGTGAGATTGCTGGGCCATGAGTGCAGTGCAGTCACTCAGTCGTGTCCGACCCTTTGCGACCCCATGAATCTCAGCACGCCAGCCCTCCCTGTCCATCACCAGCTCCCGGAATTCACTCAAACTCACGTCCATTGAGTCGGTGATGGCATCCAGCCAACTTATCCTCTGTCGTCCCCTTCTCCTCCTGCCCCCAATCCCTCCCAGCATCAGGGTCTTTTCCAATGAGTTAACTCTTCGCATGAGGTGTCCAAAGTACTGGAGTTTAAGCTTTAGCATCATTCCTTCCAAAGAAATCCCAGGGCTGATCTCCTTCAGAATGGACTGGTTGGATCTCCTTGCAGTCCAAGGGACTCTCAAGAGTCTTCTCCAACACCACAGTTCAAAAGCATCAATTCTGCGGCGCTCAGCTTTCTTCATAGTCCAACTCTCACATCCATACATGACCACTGGCAAAACCATAGACTTGACTAGACAGACCTTTGTTGGCAAAGTAATATCTCTGGTTTTTAATATGCTGTCTAGGTTGGTCATAACTTTCCTTCCAAGGAGTAAGCGTCTTTTAATTTCATGGCTGCAGTCACCATCTGCAGTGATTTGGAGCCCCCCCCCAAAATAAAGTCTGACACTGTTTCCACTGTTTCCCCATCTATTTGCCATGAAGTGATGGGACCAGATGCCATGATCTTAGTTTTCTGAATGTTCAGTTTTAAGCCAACTTTTTCACTCTCCTCTTTCACCTTCATCAAGAGGCTTTTTAGTTCCTCTTCACTTTCTGCCGTAAGGGTGGTGTCATCTGCATATCTGAGGTCATTGATATTTCTCCCAGCAATCTTGATTCCAGCCTGTGCTTCCTCCAGCCCAGCGTTTCTCATGATGTACTCGCATAGAAGTTAAATAAGCAGGGTGACAATATACAGCCTTGGCGGACTCCTTTTCCTGTTTGGAACCCGTCTGTTGTTCCCTTCCCTAATGTTTGACTGTGTTGAGATCATTTTATGTGATATGTTTTTGATGAGTGCAAGTTAAAGGTATCTGTTGACATTGACTTTGTGATCATCTGCCCAGTTTTGAGTTCTTGTTCACTGAACACCCCTAGGAGACTCCTAGGAGGGCAGAAGTACTTGGAGCCCCACAGAGCTTGGGAATATTAACCTGAGTGTGAAGTCGCTCAGTCGTATCCGAGTCTCTGCGACCCCATGGACTGTAGCCTACCAGGCTCCTCTGTCCATGGGATTTTCCAGGCAAAAGTACTCGAGTGGATTGCCGTTTCCTTCTCCAAGGGATCTTCCCAACCCAGGGATCGAACCCGGGCCTCCCGCATCGTAGACAGACGCTTTACCATCTGAGCCACCAGGGAAGTCTGGGAATATTAAGTGCCCGTCAACACAGCTTTTATAGTCGCTGTTACCAAACATGGCCACAAGAGGGCAGCATTACTCCATGCGATGCTTTTGCTTTTTTCCGTTTGTTCTTTGGCTGTTTCTTTACATTGGAGCAGAGTTGACGGTCAGTGATAGGTTTGTTTCAAGTGTACAGGAAGTTGGTTCAGTGAGACACAGCCACGGGTATATTCTCTTTTCGGTTCTTTCCCCCATATAAGGTGATTCCTGGGTGTTCCCTAGACTGCCCCATGCTACTCAACAGATCCATTTTCATCATCTGTGACATATATGTTCAAGCCTGGGAAAATCCCATGGATACAGCAGCCTGGTGGGCAACGGTCCATCGGGTCACAAAGAGTTGGACACGACTGGAGTGCTCAAGGATGCGTGCCCAAGTGGCATTTGTTATTAGCCAACTCAATTTTTCCTTTCTCCCTTTCTTTTTTTTCTAAATTTTTTATAATCATTACTTGGTTTTCAGAGTTTAGGTCTTTCCTGTTCGCTCAGACTGTAAAGAATCCGCGTGCAATGGTGGAGATCTGTGTTCAAACTCTGGGTCGTGAAGATCCCCTGGAGGAGGGCATGGCAACCCACTCCAGTGTTCTTGCCTGGAGAACCTCATGGACAGAGGAGCCTGGCGGGCTACAGTCTGTGCGGTCGCAGAGGGGCAGACAGGACTGAGCGCCTAACGCTTTCTAAGTTTGTGAGTGTGTTTGTGTTGGTAAAATGGTTGATTTGCCTAAATTTCTAGCACGTGCCTGTCGGTGGTATAGGATCTGCCTTTCTCTCTCTGAGTTTCTTTCCTTAGCATAAGTCACTCGGTCCATCCAGGCTGCTATCAATGGCATTAATCTGTTCTTTTTCTTGGCCGAGTAATATTCCAGTAGAAAAGTTAGGCACTCCTTGAATCTGTCCAGAATGAGCGGGGAAATCCTTTTTCTTTTGGGGCGGGCTGTGGAAAGAGACAAGCCTGGGGCTTTGCAGGCAGCACCAGCGTCAGCTGTGGGTGACTCGTCAGATGACATGTGACGCCACAGGGGTCAGACCTTGCTGGTGACTCCGTGACGACGTGTCAGACGATGCTGGTGGCTTCATGACTGTCTGAAGTGTGTGTGGCTGCTCCCAGGCTGGGGCAGGAAATGCACCAACAATTAAGGAGGGAGGGTGGTCACTGCTGAGGGTCCTGAGACCCGGGGCCGGCTGTGCAGCCTGTGTATTCTTCCCTGCCTCCCTACCTCCCCACTGACTCCAAAACCACAGAGCAGCCTCTGCAGAGGCTGAGATGAGAGAGGCTGCCCCCAGGAGACCCTCACCGCCCCCCTCGCCTGCCTACCCTGCAGCGTCGTTGGCTCCTTCTCACCTGTGTCCCCTCCCGAGAGCCTCCTCCCCCCTCCTCCCGGGACCCAGCTCCCCCTCCACTTGTCTCCACGTCCCTGAATCCATCATGCCCAGCCCCCTCCCCCAGCCTGTGTGGACAACCCTCACCGGCCTCCAGCCTCCAGCCTCCTGCATTGCACAGCTGACCCAGTTGCCTGGCGCTCCACCCCGGTGGGTGAAGGACCCGGGTCTTTGCTCAGCTCAGGGGCCCCCGCGTCGTTGCTCAGGGTGATACCTACTGGACTCCACAAGGTTCTCATGGGCTCATCTCGTCGTGTTCCAGGTCCGAGGACGAAAGGCTGCAGTTCATGCAGGGTCTGCAGGACGTGTGGAGGCTGGAGGGGGCGACGGTGCTGGCCGCCTTCGACCTGTCCCCCTTCCCGCTCATCTGCGACCTGGGGGGTGAGTGTCCGCCCCGGACCCTGGAGCTGCGTTTGGAACCCTGTTTGTAGAACCTAGGGCTTCCCTGGTGGCTCAGATGGTAAGGAATCTGCCTGCAATGCAGGACTCCTGGGTTCAATCCCTGGGTCGGGAAGATCCCCTGGAGGAGGGCATGGCAACCCACTCCAGGATTCTTGCCTGGAGACTCCCATGGACAGAGGAGCCTGGGGGGCTACGGTCCACGGCGTCACACAGAGTTGAACACAGCTGATGTGACTTAGCACAGGCACACATATTGAGTAGAATTCCCTGCGCTGCACACTAGAAACTTGTCAAGTATCAGAGTGATTCATAGCAGCGTGCCCGTGTCTGTCCCAGTCTCCTCACGTATCCCTCCCCTCGTTCCCCTTTGGTGTGTTTGTTTCCCGTGTCTGAGACTCTATTTCTGTTTTGCGCAGAAGTTCATTAGTATCACATTTTAGGTTCCACGAATGAGTGACGTCACGTGGTATTTGTCTCTCTGTCTCTGATGAACGTCACTTGGTCCGATCATCTCTAGGTCCATCCGCATCGTGGCGATGGCATCGCTGTGTTCTTTTTCACGGCTGCGTAATATTCCACTGTATACGTGTGCGACATCTTCTCCATCCATAGCTCTGTTGATGGACCTTTAGGTTGAGGTTATTTTATAAAAGTGGATTCCTTGACTCTGAGATGTTCACACTGCTGGCATCTGGAGGGAGGTCTCCATGTCTCACCCGGGTGTCCCCTGGAAATGTCTCCCACAGGGAGACATGGGCACGTCTTCCCGTGGCATCTGCCCAGGGGCTTCCTCTGCCTGGCTGTTGTCTGTCCTTGGGCGGACGACGGGAAGCCGTCAGGTCAGAGTCTACATGGAAGGTGGATGTGTGGGTTGGTCCAGCCAGGAAGTTGCCTTAGATACAGGGCTTTGTACGTGAGCCTGTCACCATGGAGACCAGACTGTGGGTACCGCCCAGGTCTGAGGGCTGTCACAGCCCACATTCTCTTGCAGGCGGTTCTGGGGCTCTGGCCAAGGCGTGCGTGTCCCTGTACCCGGGATGTCGGGCCATCGTGTTCGACATCCCAGGAGTGGTGCAGATCGCCAAGAGACATTTCTCAGCCTCGGAGGACGAGCGCATCAGCTTCCATGAAGGTGGGTGTCTGGAACACTGTCTGTGTCCACAGGGAAACACGTGGGTCCTGGGGGGCTGGGGAGATGGAGCCAGTGGGCGTTCAGTGTGGCTTTCTGGACCATCCAAATACACCCCCTTAAGATGGAGCTTCCAGGGGGCTCAGTGGTAAAGAATCCGCCTGCCAGGGCAGAATACGCAAAAGACGCAGGTTCGATCCCCGAGTCGGGAAGATCCCCTGGAGACAGAAATGGCGACCCACTCCAGTATTCTTGCCTGGAGAATCCCCATGGACAGAGGAGCCTGGCGGGGCTACAGTCCATGGGGTCATGAAAGAGTCGGACACGACTGAGCACCCGGGCATTTAAACCTAGAACTGTGATGCAGGATGGGTGGGAAATGTGGGAGGGTATTGTTTTCTTGCAGTTAATTCTTTCCTGAGTGTTGTACTGAGTTCAGTGTGTCTCCTCACCCAGAGTTTGTAAACAGGACTTTAGGAAATAAGGTGTTTGCAGAGGTGATGCAGTGAAGGGTCTGAGATGAGGATCCTCCTGGATAGGGGTGGCCCTAAACCCCAGTGACACGGTCCTTATAAGACAGAGAAGAGGAGAGATACGGACACAGAGGAGAAGCCACGTGGAGACGGAGGAAGAGATGGGAGGGAGGCGGCCACCAGCCCAGGGATGGACGCCTGGAGCCCCCAGAAGCTGGAAGAGGCGGGGAGGACCCTCCCCTGGAGCCTCTGCAGGGAGCTCAGCCCTGGGAAACCTGACCTCAGACGTCTGGTCTCCAGGGCTGGGAGAGGACATATGTCCTGGTCTCTGGGCACTTCTTACGGCCGTCCCGGGAAACTCACGTAGGTTATTTACAACCAGCTCGTGTGCGAGTGGCAATGAGCGACGTGGGTCAAAGGCAAGGTGAGGGGACAGTTATCGACTGAAAAGACAGAAGCTTCTCAGATGTCCCAAGGCTCAGAAACCACAGCAGCTTTGCGGACCGCTGCGAGGGACTTGTGGTTGCCTTGGAAACGTGGGGCGCGGTTCCCAGCTGCAGGCCGTCACTTCGGTACCGAGGTCTGAGCTGTAGATACCGTGTACCTCCATGTGTAGACACAACTGGCTGTTTGTGACTCTTTTTCTCTGCTGTGTCAGGAGGAACACAGCAGGTGGGGGTATCATTTCTGTCCACTCTGAGATCTGCCAAGAACTCCCTATTATTATGATTATTGTTATTATTTTGGCCATGGGATGCAGCTTGTGGGATCTTAGTTCCCTGACCTGGGATTGAACCTATTTTCTTGGTAATGAAACCATGGAGTCCTAAACGCTGGACAGCAGGGGAATTAATTCCTTATTTTATTTTTTTAAAAAGTTCACCTCCAAGTTCAGGGCATCTCAAGGGACAGGCCGCCAGCATTCCATCCAGGGCCGTATGCGGGGGGACTCTGACTGACCCGGGTGAAGGGTCAGCTCCTTTCCAATGACTCTGCAACCGACAGGCAGATTTCAAGGTGACCAGAATGTGCCAGACCGTGTCCTTAAAGGACTGGATGCTGCCTTTATTTAAAATTCTGAAATTTAGACCATCAGGAAGTTTTCTTTTTTTGGGGGGTGCGGAATGGGGGGCTTTATGTTGGATTTTTTTAAACCGTTGAATTAAAATATACTGAATCTGAATGACTGAGTTTGGGGAGCCCCCTTCCATTTTGTGCTCAGAAGGAGGACCTCAGTGTGAAGTTAACCACCTCTAGGGCATCTTCTTGGAAATACATGCGCTGACGGTGTCAGTTCTGTGCCTCACCCGGGAAATGGGGTGAAGAAGGAGCCTTTGGGGGACTTCCTTGATGGCCCAAGTGGCTAAGACTCTGAGCTTCCAGGACAGGGGGCTCTGGTTCCACTCCTGGTCCAGGAGCTGAGTTCCTGCATGCTGGAAGACCCAGTGCAAGAAAGAAAGAAAGGGGTGGGGGAAGGAAGGCTGAGAAAGACAAAAGAGAAGAAAGAAAAAGAGAAGAAGGAAAAAGAAAGCAGGAAAGACACTACAGGTCCCATTGGTTTTTAAAAAAGAAAAAGAAGCAGGCTTTGGAAGCTGGGAAAACTAGATGGACGTGAAATGAAAGGGTTAGTTGCTCGGTCGTGTTCAACTCTTTGCAATGTATGGACTGTACCCACCAGGCTCCTCTGTCCGTGGGGATGCTCCAGTCAAGAATGCTGGAGTGGGTTGCCATTCCCTTCTCCAGGGGGAATCTTCCCAACCCAGGGATCAAACCCTGGTGTCCTGCATTGGCAGGCAGATTCTTGACCATCTGAGCCCCCTGGGAAGCCCAGGAGGGTTGGGGACCGCTGCTTTAAGGGTGCTATTTACACGAGACTTTCTGAAATCAAGTAAAAATAAAACCGTTGTCCAGAGCTGACGCGGAAAGGGGGCGTAAAGGGAGTATTCCATCGTTCAGAATCGTCTCATCGTCACACGGAGACGTCTTCTGTTTCGGGAGGTCAGCAGCTGGGGGCATCTGGGGCCAGGTCTGTGTGTATGAGTGACCTGGCCACGCTGGGTGTGGGTGTCCTCACTTGGAATTGAGGCAGGCTGACAAGGGGCCCCCGCGCCTGTGTTGCAGGGGATTTCTTCACAGACGCCCTCCCGGAGGCGGACCTGTATATCCTGGCCAGGGTCCTGCATGACTGGACCGATGCCAAGTGCTGCCACCTGCTGCACAGGGTCTATCGGGCCTGCAGGACAGGTCGGTGGCGGGGACGCCGGGCGCCGGGCCCGCGGGTCCACTCAGGGCAGAGTACGGGTGTCTCGACGCGACGAGGGCTCGCAAAGCCCGTCACGGGGACACAGACGCGCCTCTGCGTGTGAGGCCGGAGTTCCGGCCGGCCTCTGGAGGCTGCCCTCCTTTTCGATCACCAGCACGCCACGGGCTCCCTCGTGTCGTCTCTTCATCGCCACACTCTTCCGTTCCCCCCACCCTGAAGTTGCGGTTCTCAAAGTACGGTGTCATTTTCAGGAGTGAAGTCGTTCCTGGAGGGTTGTGTCTAGAGCCCTTCCGTGGGGGAGCTCTAGGAAGTGTGTTGAGCAAAAGTGAATTATTTATGTTTCAATGCACACTGACGTCACTGGATGGTGACTTGAGTTGTTTTTTGTTTTTTTTTGACTTTGTGTAGAGGGACGTTTGAAACCTTGGTCCTTTAAGTTTATTTCTACCGATTCATTTCTTTAGCTGTGCTGGGCTTTAGCCACGGCACTGGAGATCTTCCAACTTCGTCTTGGAATACGGGATCCTTTGTCATTGCTTGCAAACTCTTAGCTGTGGCAGGCGGGATCTAGTCCCCTGGCCAGGCGTGGAACCCGGGTCCCCTGCTTTGAGCGTACAGAGTCTTAGCCAGCGGACATCTGAGGACGTCCTTCACTGAACCCTAGTATCATTATTATTATTAGTTTGTACAAACAGGAAAATCGCCAAGGAACAGATATATATGTATCTGTAGCCTGGAGAATCCCATGGACAGAGGAGCCTGGTGGGCAGCAGTCCATGGGGTCGCACAGACTCAGACACGACTCAAGCGACTCAGCGCACAGCACGCACGGCTGATTCCCTCTGCTGTGTGGCAGAAACGAACGCAACATTGTCAAGAAGCTGTAGGTCCATAAAAAATTAGTTAAAAGAAAAAAAAAATAGAAAAAGTTGCCCAAATGGGTACTGGCTTGCCTGCGGTTTTTCTGTTTAGAAGAATGTGCGTGGCTCGGCGTCTCCAAGGTCACGGAAACTATGAGTTTCTCCCGGGGGTGATGCTGTGTGGGCTCTGGTTTGCTTCCTGTATTTCAGTTTGGTAGCTCAGTCGTGTCCAACTCTTTGCAACCCCATGGACTGCAGCACGTCAGGCCTCCCTGTCCCTCACCAGCTTCCGGAGTTCACTCAAACTCACGTCCATTGAGTCGGTGATGCCATCCAACCGTCTCATCCTCTGTCGCCCCCTTCTCCTCCCGCCTTCAATCTTTCCCAGCATCAGGGTCTTTTCCAATGAGTCAGCTCTTCGCATCAGGTGGCCAAAGGATTGGAGCCCACACACATATATATACACAAATCCCAGGTGGTGCGAGTGGTAAAGAACTCAGCTGCCAGTGTAGCAAATGTAGGAGACTCTGATTCGATCCCTGCGTCGGGAAGATCCCCTGGAGAAGGAGATGGCAACCCCCTCCAGTATTCTTGCCTGGAGAATCCCATGGACAGAGGAGCCTGGAGGGCTACAGTCCATGGGGTCGCAAAGAGCTGGACACGACTGAGCGACCGGACATGCACATATATAACACATAAAGCATGTCATATTTACATTTAAAATTTATATATTAAGCGTTTACTTTTAAATAGTAAATGAATGAATGGATGTCAAAAATATAAAATAATCGTTACGTAATTTGTGTTATTTTTGGATATCCTTAAAAATAAATATCATGAAAAACGTTGAAATGTAAAAATTTTAAATATTAAAATACTATATATTTACAGTAAAACTATATTACATTTGTGTATGTAGTTACATTATGGGCCATAAAAGTTGCTCAGTCATGCCCGACCTTTTGCGACCCCATGGACTATACAGCCCATGGAATTCTCCAGGCCAGAATACCAGAGTGGGTAGCCGTTTCCTTGTCCAGGGGATCTTCCCAACCCAGGGATCAAACCCGGGTCTCCCGCACTGCAGGTGGATTCTTTACCAGCTGAGCCACCAGGGAAGCCCAAGAATACGGGACTGGGTCGCCTATCCCTTTTCCAGGGGATCTTCCCGACCCAGGAATCGAACCTGGGTCTCCCGCACTGCAGGCGGAGTCTTTACTCACTGAGCGATCAGGGACACCCGTGTACATATGGGTACGTATGTGTATGCATGTCTGTGTTACACGTGTCTGCATCGGTATATGTATGTGCGTGAATATGTATCGGCACACTCAGATGTTGCATGCATGGTACAGACACGACCTTCCAGACAGCGCAGCTAGGGGAATCCCCCACATCTGGAGGCAAAGCTCTTTTCCTCACGTTCTCGCTGCTTGGAGGTCCCATCTCCGCCTCTCCCCACGAGCCTCCTACTGATGGTCAGCCCCATTGTGTCTGCATTGCTGCAAATTACTACCAATAACGCACGGATCTTACTTTGACGTCAGGGGGAGCGAGTGTGGGCATTCCTAGCCACGAGATCCATTGTCCAAAAAGGACCCAGGACTTGGTGACTTTTTAAAGAAGCCAGGAGAACGTGGCGTTTGGTCTGAGAATCGGGTACGGAATAAAACGGGTCAGAACGTGTGTAAGGGTTACTTTGATCGCTTGATTGGCACACTCGCCTTTGAGCTTTCAGAGAAAATGACGTGACACATCGTTTTGTGGATTTGTTTCTAAGCGATGAAGCTGGAAAATAAGAACAAACGGTCACATGTCGTTTTCCGGGGGTGCGTTCCGAAGGATGCGTTTTGAGGATCGATGGTCCTTTCTCCCCGCCTCCCTCCCGTCTCTGCCTCTGTGTCCACCTGGTTTCTCCTCTGGCTCTGTCTGTCTCCTTTTCCATTTCTCATAAGGACCCTGTCCTTGCACGGCAACCCTCTCCAGCATTCTTGGCTGGAGAGTCCTGTGGACATGAGCCTGGTGGGGCTACAGTCTATGGGGTGGGAAAGAGTCAGACACGGCTGAAGCGACTGAGCCGCTCCTGGTTACCAGCCAGAGGCGGGTGGACAGTGTTTGTAGACACAGCCCTGCTTAATCGTGTGCTCTGTCCAGTGCCTACGGGCCACGCTGGCCTCTAGAGCTGGGAGGAAAGAGGGGACGATGGCTGTGTGTCCTAGGTCAGGCTCTGTCCCGCGGGGGTCCTAGGTCAGGCTCTGTCCTCCAGGGGGTCCTAGGTCAGGGTCTGTCCCGCGGGGGGTCCTAGGTCAGGGTCTGTCCCGCGCGGGGTCCTAGATTAGGGTCCATCTTGCAGGGGAGGGTGGGAGATGCCCGGAGCTGTGGGCTAACCTGTGAGCCGGGGGTGTGCGCAGGAAGCCGGGCGAGGAGAGAGTGGCCAGCGGGTCCTGGGTCTGGGCTGACCCTCGCTCAACCCCTCACCCTCCCCGCGGCAGGTGGCGGCATCCTGGTCATCGAGAGCCTCCTGGACGCGGACGGGCGGGGCCCTCTGACCACGCTGCTGTACTCGCTGAACATGCTGGTGCAGACGGAGGGCCGCGAGCGGACCCCCGCCGAGTACCGCGCGCTCCTGGCCCCCGCCGGCTTCCGAGACGTGCGGTGCCGGAGGACGGGGGGAACCTACGATGCTGTCTTGGCCAGGAAGTGAGCCCTGCAGCGTGTGACCCCGCACCCCCGTCATGACGCAACGCCTGCAGTGAAGAGACGGTGTCGGTCACGTTTCATTCTTGTTTTTTCTTCTTCTTTTTTCCCATTCTTGTCTGTCTATTTTGCATGTTTCTTGTTTTTCTGCCCTGTCGAGGGATATGAGGTTTATGCCCACGGATGGCCACATAAAACTGGATGGAGTTTTATCTTACTTTCTTTAATTATCCTTATTTTCACTTGATTCCAGTCCATTCTATTTTGCTTCCTTCCTGTGATGGAGTTAAAGGTCTGAGATGAGGGTCCTCCTGGATGGGGATGGCCCTAAACCCAAGGACAGGGTCCTTATAAGACACAGAAGAGGAGAGACACGGACGCCGAGGAGAAGCCACGTGGAGACGGAGGCGGAGATGGGAGGGAGGCGGCCACCAGCCCAGGGATGGACACCTGGAGCCCCCAGAAGCCGGAAGAGGCGGGAAGGACCCTCCCATGGAGACTCTGCAGGGAGCTCAGCCCTGGGACCCTTTGACCTTAGACATCTGATCTCCAGGACTCAGGGAGGGTGAATGTCTGTGGTTTTAAGTCATGATCCCATTGGTTTGTTTTGATCGACCCAGGACACTGATACGCAAGGAAATGGATAGATCGTGGACACATCCCAAATTGTTTAAGTTTGAAAAAGCAGAAAAGAATTGCTGGTCTGTTTTGCACCATAGAGTCCAAGAGGTCTGTCGTGAGGAGTTTTAATATCTACTCCTTTAGCAACTTTCTGATATGCAATAAATATAGCGTCATGAACTACCATCAACATGCTGCATGTTGTGTGGCTTATACCTGGAAGTCTGTGCCTCTGACCGTCCTTCCCTGTTTCGTTCACCTCCCAGCCTGCACCTGTGGCAACAAGCTGTCTGTATCTATGAGGTTGTTGCCAAGGTAGCTGTTCCCTCCTCCAGGGGATCTTCCAAGGTAGCCATTCCCTCCTCCAGGGGATCTTCCAAGGTAGCTAATCCCTCCTCCAGGGGATCTTCCAAGGTAGCCATTCCCTCCTCCAGGGGATCTTCCAAGGTAGCTAATCCCTCCTCCAGGGGATCTTCCTGACCCAGGAATGGAGCCTGGGTCTCCTGCCTTGCAGGTGGATTCTTTACCCTCTGAGCCACCGGGGAAGCCCATGAAAATCTCTAGGTCTATCCATGTGGCTGCCAAGGGCTGTACTTCGCTCTTTTTTAGGGCACGTAATGTTCTATTTTATGTATGTACCCCATCTTCTTGAACCATTCCTCTGTCAATGGACAGCTTAGTTTGTTTCCACGCCTTGACTGTTTTGTAATTTCGTTTGTGGTATCTTTTAGGTTCTGTATGTGAGCAATATAATAGAACGCATTCGTCTTTCTCTGTCTGACTGACTTCACTTTGCATGAAAGCAGGAGTTTATGTTCGTGTTTTTTCATGGTGGCATAGCCTGGGTGGGACGTGGGATCTTTCCGGACCGGAAATCAGACCCGTGTCCCCTTTCCTGGCAGGTGGGTTTTTAACCACTGGATGGCCGGGCAAGTCCTGTTGGATATGTTTTATAATCAGAAGCAAGACAAGACTTCAACTGTCATTTCAGAAGAAGCATTTAATCTTTGTTTCCGGTTGTGCTGGGTCTTTGTTGCCGTGTGGCTTTTCTGTAGTTGCGACGAGCAAGCGCTGGTCTCTTCTTCCGCTTCCTATCTGCTTTCTACTTTCCACTTGGGAGCTTCTTCTCTCTTGCTGCAGAGCACAGGCTCTCGGGCACGCGGGCTTCAGGAACTGCTGCTCGTGGCCTCAGTAGTTTTGACTCCCAGGCTCTGGAGCCCAGGCTCATTGGCTGTGGTGCGTGGGCTCTGCGGCTCCAACGACATGTGGGGTCTTCCCGCAGAGATCGAGCCTGGGTCTCCTGCGTTGGCACGTGGATTCTCAACCACTGCACCGCCAGACAAGCCCAGCTAGCTGTTAATGATTGTCGTGTTTGTATTTATGTATATGTTTCCTCCCGAATTGTAAGCTCTGTGATCACCCCCGAGGGGCTCCATCCCAGGGGAGTCATTTCTCCGAGCTTCAGGCCCTTCACTGTCCGCATGAAACTGTCACAGCATTGTTAATCGCCTGTTCAGTTAAGTTCAATCGCTCAGTCGTGTCCGACTCTGCGACCCCGTGGCCTCCCTGTCCGTCACCAACTCCCGGAGTTCACTCAGACTCACGTCCATCGAGTCAGTGATGCCATCCAGCCATCTCATCCTCTGTCGTCCCCTTCTCCTCCTGCCCCCAGTCCCTCCCAGCATCAGAGTCTTTTTCAATGAGTCAATTCTTTGCATGAGGTGGCCAAAGTACTGGAGTTTCAGCTTTAGCATCATTCCTTCCAAAGAACACCCAGGACTGATCTCCTTTAGGATGGACTGGTTGGATCTCCTTGCAGTCCAAGGGACTCTCAAGAGTCTTCTCCAACACCACAGTTCAAAGCATCATTTCTTTGGCGCTCAGATTTCTTTATAGTCCAACTCTAACATCCATACATGACCACTGGAAAACCCATAGCCTTGACTAGACGGACCTTTGTCAGACAAATGATGTCTCTGCTTTTTAATATTCTGTCTGGCTTTGGATGGTGCCAGCTGAAGCGTCTTGGCCGCGTCTGATAGACCGCTCACTTGGAAACGCTGAGCCGTGCATTGCGGGTCGGCCAGGCGTGGCTGCTCTTCGGAGGTAACAGAGCTGACGGCTGAATCTGACCGGGGACAGGAGTGTTCATCTCGGGTGTTGCATCCTGGAACCTCTGGGTGCCGGCTTCGTGAGGCTGGAATTGAGTGTCAAGCTGATGCAGTTACGGAAGAAAGATGCCTGGAGGTGGTGCCTGGGGGCAGTCGTTTTGCCGGAGACACGGGGTTGGAATTGGCTTCCTGTCTACTCATGTCTGACTTATGACTTCTAATAATTTCCCCGCTGTTCCGCCTGAAGACTGGAGCGGTGTATGAATTGATGTACCTACTTCTGTGGTTATATAGCGGCTTTTTATACTGCAGCCTGGCGTGCTGCAGTCTGAGGGGTTGCGAAGAGTCAGACATGACTTGGCGACTGAACAACAGCATACATGGTTCTATGACACAGAAAACAGATGTGTGCCTATCTGTACATACCTACATGTATGTGTGTGTGTGTGTGTGTGTGTGAGTGTCTGTGATGATAGCTCTCTATCCATGTCTTTATTTCTGACCACACTGCTCTCTTTATATTGTCTGGAACCTAACTCTGTGGTCTGTCTGTACGTATAGGGAACCTGTGTGTGCTAAACACATTTTTTTTTCCCCAAAACAACTTTACCATTTATTTCAATAAATGAAATCTGTATATATTTTTTTCTTTTTACAACTACTGAGACACCTCGTTTATTCCAGGTGGTCATAGAAAGAGGTATTCCACATGACTGAATTAGATAAAGTCTGAATTAAAATTTTATTTTCTGGAGTATATGCTATGCTGTGCTTGGACTTACACAGTGAAGAATTTGCCTGCCATGCAGGGGACCTGGGTTTGATCCCTGGGTGGGGAAGATCCCCTGGAGGAGGAAATGGCAACACCGCCCAGTATTGTTGCCTGGAGAATCCCATGGACAGAGAAGCCTGGGGGGCCGAAGTCCATGAGGTCTCAGAGTCGGATAGGACTGAGCGACCAACAGTTATGCTGTGCTAAGTCACTTCAGTCGTGTCCAACCCTTTGTGCCTTCGTGGACGGCAGCCCACCAGGCTCCTGTGTCCATGGGATTCTCCAGGCAAGAACACTGGAGTGGTTGCTGTGCCCTCCTCCAGGGGAGCTTCCCAACCCAGGGATCGAACCTGGGTCTCCTGCCTTGCAGGTGGATTCTTTACCACCAAGTCACGGGTATTCACTCTTTTTTACATTGTTTTCCCATATACGTCATTACATAGTATTTTTTTAATCTCTATTTTTTGGGGAGGGGGCACGTGGACCAGCCTGTGGGAAATTAGTTCACTGACCAAGGGTTGAACCCACAGCCCCTGCAGTGGGAGGACAGAGTCTTAACCACCAGACGGCCCGGGAAGGCCCGTAATAGATCGCTGAGGAGAGTTCCGTGTGCTATGCAGTCAATCTTCACTTATCTCTTTCCAGTTTATCCCTCCTGCTTAACATTTTTTTTTTTTTTTAATTGGAAAGACTGATGCTGAAGCTGAAGCTCCAATACTCTGGCCATCTGATGCAAAGAGCAAGGAGCTCCAACCAGTCCATCCTAAAGGAAATCAGTTCTGAATATTCATTGGAAGGACTGATGCTGAAGCTGAAGCTCCAATACTCTGGTCACCTGATGCAAAGAGCAAGGAGATCCAACCAGTCCATCCTAAAGGAAATCAGTTCTGAACATTCATTGGAAGGACGGATGCTGAAGCTGAAGCTCCAATACTCTGGCCACCTGATGCGAAGAGCTGACTCATTGGAAAAGACCCTGATGCTGGGAAAGATTGAGGGCAGGAGGAGAAGGGGACGACAGAGGATGAGATGGTTGGATGACATCACCGACTCGCTGGACATGAGTTTGGATAAACTCCGGGAGTTGGTGATGGACAGGGAGGCCTGGCGTGCTGCGGTCCATGGGGTTGCAGAGAGTCGGACATGACAGAGTGACCGAATAACAGCAATAGAAATTCTGTGCATAGAGGGTCCTAGGAAATGCCATCAGTGCCTCTGTGATGGAAAGCATGTTGCCCAGGGCAGGGGGGAGACTGGCCTGAGGAGGAAACTGGGGGAGTGATGCTTAGGGCCTGTTCTTGGTTAGCCGTTTGTGGGTCTTTCCCTGGAGGACTGCCCTGCACTTCCTCTCCATGGAGGGGAAGTCCTGCGCCTTTTAAGTCAAAGGGCATGACTTTGCTGACTGTGAAGAGTCAGGTGAAGAGAAAGGAACATGTTCTGTGTGTCTGACAGAGCTCAGGGGTGGGGAGGTTGTTCTGATTCCCGTGGGGCTCAGGTGTTGACCTTGACATCCCCCCAGATGTCTGTTTCCTGCCTGCTCCTCACCTCTGGCTTCCACTGCACGTTTCTCGGTTCAGTTCAGTCGCTCAGTCGTGTCTGACTCTTTGCGACCCCATGGACTGCAGCATGCCAGGCCTGCCCATCCATCACCAACTCCCGGAGTTTACCCAAAGTCATGACCACTGAGTCGGTGATGCCATGCAACCATCTCATCGTCTTTTGTCCCCTTCTCCTCCCACCTTCAATCTTTCCCAGCATCAGGGTCTTTTCAAATGAGGCCGGCTCTTCACATCAGGTGGCCAAAGTATTGGAGTTTCAGCTTCAGCATCAGTCCTTCCAGTGAATATTCAGGACTGATTTCCTCTAGGATGGGAAGGCAATTTCTCACGGCCCCTCTGAGTTCATCTTCAGCGACTTCAGTGAGGCTTCCTAAGCAGGTGAGCCTGGACTGAGTCAGACACACAGAGCTCTCCCTCTGCTGGTTCTGCTGGGTCCTGGGTGCTCTTGAGGACCTTGAGGTAGCGACCAAACCCCAGTTTACACAGGAGGCGAGGATGGTCCAGACCAGAGGTCCCCAGCCTTTTTGGTACCAGGGATCAGTTTCGTGGAAGACTGTGTTTCCGTGAACCTTCAGGTGGTGGGAATGCTTGCAGGCTGCCTCGAGCCCCTTGCACTAACTGGGCGTGCATGCTCAGTCGTGTCTCACTCTGCGACCCCGTGGACCGTGGCCCTCCAGGCTCCTCTGTCCGTGGGATTCTCCAGGCAAGAATATGGAGTGGGCTGCCACGCCCTTCTCCAGGGGATCTGCCCACCCCAGGGATGTAAGCAGCGTCTCCTGCATTCGCAGGCGGATTCTTTACCACCTCGGTCACCGGGAAAGCCCACATATACGTATATGAACATAAATCACATTTATAAATATGTAACATACATTTCTTTGGCTCCTCTGCCCATGGGATTTCTCCAGGCAAGAATACTGGAGGGGGTTGCCATGCCCTCCTCCAGGGGATCTTCCCCAGCTGGGGATCGAACCCAGGTCGTCTGCATTTCAGGCGGATTCTTTACCAGCTGAGCCACTGGGCAAGCCTTAATTTTTTGTTTTGTTTTGTGCAGTTTATTTCTGTTATTACATCAGCTCCACCTCATCGCATCCTTCAGGCATCGGATCCCAGAGGCTGGGGACCCTTGGTCCAGACTGGTGGGGTGGAGGAGACCCTGCTTCATTCTACGTGTGCTGGTTCATGGGTCCCCTTCCACGTAGCTGAACACCTCCATTTTCTGCCACATGCTAGTTTCCAGAGCCTTGGACACTTGTTGGGCTTCCCTGGTGGCTCAGACGGTAAAGAATCCGCCTGCAAGTCAAGAGACTCGGGTGTGATCCCTGGGTGGGGAAGATCCCCTGCAGGAGGGCATGGCAACCCACTCCCGTATCCTTGCCTGGAGAATCCCGTGGACAGAGGAGCCTGGCGGGGCTACAGGCCACGGGGTCGCCAAGAGTCAGACACGACTGAGCAACGGAGCACCCACATGCGCCCTTTCAGGATTTTTTCTCCCCCATTTGTAACCTTCACACCTGTACCGTTCCATTTTCTTCCCCTTTCTTCATTTCTGTTTGAGCCATCCACTCTTGGCGGCTATTTTTACCTCCTGAATAAGCAGGGTTATTTATATACGGAGAAGCGGAGGCACATTGTTTGAAAAAAGGAGAAGCTGTTACCTCAGACCCAGGTTTTGGGTATTTGTAAAAATCAGAAGGAAAATGAGCGTCGGGCCGTACCTGCTTCGACGGAGGTTTCGTGCAGACCTGAGCTCGTGGCTTCCGGGAACGTGTATATGAGGGCAGGGGCAAGTGGGCTTCTGAGCCTGATTTCCGTTCTGGGTCTTTGGAGAGAGGGGTGATCCGCCTTCTGTGCTGGCCGTCTGGGTTGCCACGGACAGCTTAAGCTTATTGATGGATTAGCTGGTTAAGATATGGCAATGCTGGGATGCTTCTCAATTGTGCTGCTGGAGAAGACTTTTTTTTTTTAATATATAATTAGTTTACAATATTGTGATGACTTTCGCCATGTATCAGCATGAACCGGTCATAGGTACACGTGTCCCCTTCATTCTTGACTCCCTTCCCAGCTCCCTCCCCACCCCGTCTCTGCATCACAGAGCTCCGGCTTTGGGTGCCCTGCATCGTACGTCGGACTTGCCCTGGTCAGGTCTTTTGCCTATGGTAACGTACATGTGTCAATGCTCTTCCCC
Source organism: Bos grunniens (assembly GCF_055505025.1). Taxonomy (NCBI): domain Eukaryota; kingdom Metazoa; phylum Chordata; class Mammalia; order Artiodactyla; family Bovidae; genus Bos; species Bos grunniens. Next base: position 872,083 of record NC_141194.1, read on the forward strand.
CAAATCATCCCAACCTCACCCTCTCCCACAGAGTCCAAAAACTGTTCTATACATCTGTGTCTCTTTTGCTGTCTCGCATACAGGGTTATCGTTACCATCTTTCTAAATTCCATATATATGTGTTAGTATACTGTATTGGTGTTTTTCTTTCTGACTTTCTTCACTCTGTATAATAGGCTCCAGTTTCATCCACCTCATTAGGGCTGATTCAAATGCGTTCTTTTTAATGGCTGAGTAATACTCCATCATGTATATGTACCACAGCTTTCTTATTCATTCGTCTGCTGATGGACATCTAGGTTGCTTCCATGTCCTGGCGATTGTAAACAGTGCTGCGATGAACATTGGGGTACACGTGTCTCTTTCAATTCTGGTTTCCTCGGTGTGTATGCCCAGCAGTGAGTGGGATTGCTGGGTCATATGCCAGTTTTATTCCTAGTTTTTAAAGGAATCTTCATACTGTTTTAGTGAGAGTGCCTTGGACAGCAAGGAGAGCCAACCATTCCATCCTAAAGGGAATCAGTCCTGAATATTCACTGGAAGGACTGATGCGGAAGCTGAAACTCCAATACTCTGGCCACCTGATGCGAAGAGCTGACTCATTGGAAAAGACCCTGATGCTGGAAAGATTGAAGGCAGGAGGAGATGGGGGTGACAAAGGATGAGATGGTTGGATGGCATCACTGACTCAAGGGATATGAGTTTCAATAAGCTCTGGGAGTTGGTGATGGACAGGGAGGCCTGGCGTGCTGCAGTCCACGGGGTCGCAAAGAATTGAACACGACTGAGTAGCTGAACAACAGCAACCGCCAAAGGATGTCCTGTTTTCAGTGGGCATCCCCCAAAACGTGTGCATATGTTTATATCCAGAATCCGTGACAGTGACCTCGTTTAGAGACACGGTCTCTGCCAATGTTATTAATTGAAGGATCTGCAGATGACGTATTCGGGATTATCTGGTCAGGGGACATAAGAGGTTTCTATTGTGTTCATGATAGTCTTGCCTACAGATTTGGGCTAGGCTCCAGAAACATCCCAGGACAAAGCGTCGACTTAAGAAAGATTGCACAACCTGAGACTTTGGAGTTACGTGTTATTTGGGGCCTAAATGAGGAATGCATCCTGGGAGAGAGCCCCTCAGATGGCTCTGAGAAGTTGCTCCAAAGAGGTGATGGTCAGTGTCGATGTGATTCTGGTGAAGCGGGAGTTCACGCAAACATTTCTCTTTGCAAAGAGTTTTCTGTTAGTCACCAGGAGTTGATGTCATCTCCCCATGAAGAGATTTAGTGCTTTCCAGATATGACAAGATGCAAGAGCTGGCTTCATAACATTGGCTCCTGAAAATATCTATGTGAAGACCTGTCCCACCAGTCTTTCCCAGAGCGCACATGCCTGATGTCTGCTCTCCACCCTGAGCTCCTTTCGGGGGGTGTTGAAGGTCTGCAGCTGCAGCAGCAGCTGATTTAATCCTTGTCGAGGTGGAAGGCGGGTGCCGTTTTGTAGTGGGAAAAGCAGAAGGAACCGGGTTTTTTTTTTTGTTTAGTGGGAAGAAAATCCTGCATTCGTGGCTGAACCAGCCAGGCACAACCGTCCTGCTCCCCTTGCAGGCATGAGCCGTTGTTCAGTTAAGTTCAGTCGCTCAGTCGTGTCCGACTCTCTGCAACCCCGTGGACTGCAGCACGCCAGGCCTCCCTGTCCATCGCCAACTCCTAGAGTCTACCCAGACTCACGTCCATTGAGTGGGTGATGCCATCCAACCATCCCCTCCTCTGCCGTCCCCTTCTCCTCCTGCCTTCAGGTTGGAGCCACGTTGGACAGAAGTGAGTGACCTGGGGACCCACTCCTTGCGGTTGGAGTTGAAGTGGGGCTAAGCCGTTTACCCCCGTGGGGTCTGCACTAAGTCAGCTCATATCAGGGTTGAACTGAATGGTAGGGTGCCCAGAAGGTGTCCGAAGAGAACTGGGCCATTGCTCGGTGTGGAAAAGCCACCCTTTGGGTGTCGGAAGAGCTTTGAGCAGAGAGACAGTTTTCCTTTAACTACTAAAAACATTTTTTTTTTCACGTGTTTAGAGCAAACACCTCCTGCTGGCTGAACTCCCTGCTCTTGCTGTTTTTTCCTGTAAGCGGAGTTCCTCTCTCTCGTCAGAATTCTCTAGAACACCAGTTAGATCCTGTCTGTACTTGTTAACCATCTCCCACCGCCGTGGCTCTCGTGGCTGTTAGAAAAAAAAGCTCAAATTACCTCACCTGTCCAGCGGCCGGTGAAGGCGCACGCGGCGATGAGTGGTTCCTGACGTAATGAACACACTTAGAAAGTGAACGTTGCCCAGCCGTGTCTGACTCTTTGTGACCCCCATGGCATATACAGTCCATGGGATTCTCCAGGGCAGAATACTGCAGTGGGTTGCCATTTCCGCCTCCAGGGGATCTTCCCCACCCAGGGATTGAACATGGGTCTCCCGTGTCTCCTCCACTGCATACAGATTCTTTACCTGTTGAGCCTTCGGGAAGAACTGTATTATAAAAGGTTACAATAAGTTGTTATAAGTGACCACAGATCAGGTGGTTTAAAACCACAGACACGGAAGATGTATATCTTCCCTGAGTCCTGGAGATCAGACTTCTGAGGTCAGGGGGTCCCAGGGCTGGGCTCCCTGCAGAGGCTCCAAGGGAGGGTCCTTCCCGCCTCTTCCGGCTTCTGAAGGCTCTGGGCGTTCATCCCTGGGCTGGTGGCCGCCTCCCTCCCGTCTCTGCCTCCGTCTCCACATGGCTTCTCCTCTGTGTCCGTGTCTTGGGTTTAGGGCCATCCCCATCCAGGAGGACCTCATCTCAGACCCTTCATTTCATCACACCTGCAGACCTAGTTTCCAGAGAAGGTCCCATTCTGAAGTTCAGGCTAGCACCTAACACTTTGGGGTGGGGAGAGACAATTCCGTTGACGACAGCCTCCTCCAGGCCGCATGTGATATATATTTTATTTGGGTGAACATGCACACTTGACCTGTGATGAGTGCCTTAACACACGTGGAAAGTTTCCTCCTGAAAGCCTTGGTCCTCCTTGTGAAGGAGGACACCTTTTATCTAGCACGGGCGAGACCCTCTCACTTTGTCAGCGGCCAGCAGGTCCCGTAAAACACGGACATCAGAGTTGTTTTGGGTGAAGCCCATCCGGGGTGGACTGACCAAGCTCCCCAGCTCTCGGGGGCTCTGCCTTTGAGAGACAGCCTCTGGATGCGGGTCGCCTTAACCACGGTCGTGAGGGCGTCTTGGGATGCGTGCCCGTCTGCCTTGTCCTTCCATATGTATGCTGGCGTTGCCTGGAGTTTGCTCAGCCTCAAAGAGATCGGGTCGTGTTTTCTGGCTGGCGCCTGAGCTTGGCTTCCTGCAGACACGGCTGAGCACCACGGCGCCCTCATGGTTCCTGGGATGGCGGGAAATAGAGAGAGAGGTTGTCTTCCCTGGGGGAGGAAGTCGCCGTGGTGGTGGGGGGAGATGCTGAGTGCCTCGGTCACCTGCAGCTCACCCCAGACCACAGGCAGAGTCCGGGTGCCTTGGAGGACACTCATCTCCTCGAGACAGGGGACCCCCAGCGTCTGGGATCCGGTGCCTGACGGTCTGAGGTTGCAGCTGGCGTGAGAATAATAGAAATGACGTGCTTGATCAATGCGATGCGCTGAATCAACCTGAAACCATCCTCTTCCCGCATCGCTCCGTGAAAATTTGTCTTCTGTGAAAGCGGTCCCTGGTACCTAAAAGCTTGGGGAGCACTGCGTTGGAAGGATGGAGCCCGCCACTTTGCTGTGGAAGGCTGTGAAGGGGGATGGTCCCTGAGGCTGTGTGTGTGTGTCCAGGTTTTTGTCGGTCTGTGTGTGTGTGTGTGTGTGTGTGTTTATCTGTCTCGGCGTCTGCATTCATCACTGCATCTGGGTGTCTCTGTCTAAAGCTCTGCGTGTGTCCCGTTTACCACGCACCTGTGTGTGTGCGTTTAGAGGTCTGCACCCACCTCTTTTCATGAATCTCAGCGTGTGCATTTAGACGGTGGTGACTTCTCTGGTCATGGATCCCAGGCTCCACAGCCGTGGTGCACAGGCTTGGCTGTTTCCCCACATGTGGGATATCCCCGGACCAGGGATGGAACCCGCGTCTCCAGCGTCGGCAGGCGGATTCTTTCCCACGGAGCCACCAGGGAAGCCCTGGCTCTGCATTTATATGTCTGTGTGTGTCTGTATTTCTTCCTCTCTCCGTGAGTCCGTGATTATATGCGTGTGTTTCTCGTGCCTCTGTGTTTCTCAGGCGTCTGTGCGGGTCTGCAGTTATACGCCCGGGAGCGTCTATATCTCTTCCTGTTTCTCTGTGTCCGTATTTATGACTGCGTCTGTACGTCTGTGTTTTTCCTGCCTCTGTGTGCGTCTGTGCACATTGATCTGTGTCTCTGTATTTATTATTGCGTCCGTGTTTCTCGTGTGTCTGCGTTTATACGCCCGGGACCGTCTATATTTACTCCTCTTTCCGTGTGTCCGTATTTATCACTGCATCTGTACGTCTGTACTTTTCATGCATCTGTGAGCTTCCCACATGGCTGTGTTCCCCGAGTCGCTCTCTCAGTGACAGCAGTGACCTCTCTGACCTCACTGATCTCTCAGTGACCAGGGACTCCTGTGCCATAATGCCTGATTTAGGGGTGATTATATGTTGCTCCAATCCCTGGGTCTGAACAGAACCCTGGGATCGTGAATGAAAACTTTAAGCATCGGGACTGCCCTGGGGGTCCCGTGGCTAAGACTCTGCACCGCTAGGGAAGCGGGGCAGGTTCCATCCCTAGGTATGGAAGGGGATCCCACATGCTCCAACCACGTCCTGTGCAGCGAATACATAAATATTAAAAAAAATTTTAAAAAACCTCAGTAACCATGCACTGCTGCTGCATTGCACGCAGATTCTTTACCAGCTGAGCCACCGGGGAAGCCCAAGAATCCCGGAGTGCATAGTGCATCCCTTCTCCAGAGACTGCAGATACTGGGAGCGCCCCTGAGGAGAACACGTGGACGGGGGCATTCACCCCCGGGGGGCACTTGGCCCGATTCTTGAAGCCCCCCTGGGAACCATAAGGTTATTACAGAGTATTGAGCAGAGTTCCCTGTGCTGTCCAGCAGGTCCTTGCTGGCTGTCCGTGTTAAATACAGCAGTGTGTCCATGTCCATCCCAGACTCCCTAACTATCCATCTCCCATGGCAAGAAGTTAATTTTCTAAGTCTGTGAGTCTCTTTCTGTTTTGTAAGTCCATTTGTAACATTTCTTCTTAGAGTCCACATATAAGGGATGTCATATTTCTCTTTCTCTGACTTCAAATGGCATTATTTCACTCTTTTTTAAGGCTGCATAATATTCCGCCGTATATATGCAGCACATCTTCTTCATCCCCTCATCTGCCGATGGACGTCTAGCTTGCTTCCACGTCCTGGCTCTTGTAAGCTGTGCTGCGGTGAACACATGGGTCCCTGTATCTTTTCAGATGCTGGATTTCACCGTTTATGTGCTCAGGAGTGGGACTGCAGGATGATATGGTCAGCTCTCTCAATTTTGATCGAGTTAATGATGGAGTCTTCAAAACTGAAATAATGCTAGTTTTCCGTTTGCACCACTTTCTGATTTTTTTTTTCTTCCTGAGACGTGGGTTCCTGAACTGTTTTGCCTTCTCAGCGCGCTCCTTCGCATCCCGTCTCTCTCCTCTTTGTCCTCGCCACGCCGCGTTCCGCCGTATTCACTTGAATTGCCTCCTCCGCTCTCCATTCTTAGGACCCCGGGCCTCCGAGGCTCTGAATTTTGTGGAACTGCACAAGCATCCATGTGTTACAGTTTGGCAGAGGGTGGGGGACTGTCCTTGGTGAAGATCCCAGGTGATGGAAGTGCCCGATACGGGATCTGGGGGGGTGCCTGGTGTGGTTCCGCAAGGAGAAGCGTGTTATTCGCAGCCTAAAAGTTGACAGTTAGGTTTTATTCAGGCAGGGGCGGGGGAATTTTTTGGACTCCCAAGCCTGGGAGGCAGTATTTCAACTGACCGTGAGGGAAGAGGAGGCGAGGGGAAGAGCCAGGTTATACAGAAATTTTGCAACAAAAGACAGGTATTGTGAACATCAAGAGATGATTGTAAAGAATGCCCGATAGTCCACGCCTTCCTCAGTGGCTCAGATGGTAAAGAATCTGCCTGCAACGCGGGAGACCCAGTTTCAGTCCCTGGGTGGGGAAGATCCCCTGGAGGGAGGGCATGGCAACCCACTCCAGTATCCTTGCCTGGAGAATCCCATGGACAGAGGAGCCTGGTGGGCTGCAGTCCACGGGGTCACAGAGAGTCGGACACGACCGAGGGACAAACACATTCACATTTGGAGGCTTTGAAGTCACCGTTGGCCTTTGCATCCGTGTTTATTGATGTGACCGGAGATACTCCATTTCACACAGCCGTCGTTTACAAGACTGAGCTTTCTTCCAAAGGGCAGGGACTCAGGAGGAGTCACTGCCCGGCGTGTATCCCGAAACTGCCTGAGACACCGTTATTTCCTGCGGTCCTCTGAGCGGTCAAGCAGGAGTCTGGACATCACAGCATCACGTGAACACCCACGAGGAGCCAGGAGGGTAAGACCGAAGGACTCTGCTTCTTCTTCTTCCTGGAGTGGGAAAGTTCTGGGCATGTCCCAGAAGCCCCCAGAGGAGCTACGGACCCCCTCCGCACTCCAGGGACATAAGGAGAAGTGCATTTCGTCTCTGCCCGTTTCCCATTTCAGTCGCTCAGTCGTGTCCGCCTCTTTGCGACCCCATGGACTGCAGCACGCCAGGCCTCCCTGTCCATCACCAGCTCCCAGAGTCCACCCAAACCCATGTCCATTGAGTCGGGTATGCCATCCAGCCATCTCGTCCTCTGTCGTCCCCTTCTCCTCCTGCCTTCAATCTTTCCCAGCATCAGGGTATTTGCCAATGAGTCAGTTCTTTGCTTCAGGTGGCCAGAGTATTGGAGCTTCAGATTCAGCATCAGTCCTTCTAGTGAATATTCAGGACTCATTTCCCTTAGGCTGGACTGGTTTCATCCCCCCTTGGCTACTGATTTCATCAGTCACGCCTGCAGGACTGTGGACTGAAAAGGTCACTTATATTGTCGGGAAAAAAAAAAAACACACAACCTATGTCGACAGGAAACTGTTCCCACCATTGTTAATCGGCTCTGTTCTAGTATAAAATAAAAAGTTTTTAAAGAATGAAATTGTCAGGATCTGTGTGCGGGTTGGAAAAGAATTTCCAGACATGAGGCTTAAGAAGAATTAAGTTTATTAGAGTGGAAGATACTGTTAGAACAGGGGGCTGGCTCAAGAGAGAGCCAAACCCTTTCGCAGGCTACCAGCCGACTTTTATAGCCTCAAGACAGAGACATTTCCTGCCGGCAGCATGGCATTAGCTGAGTGGTTAGGATGCTATCTAGGCTGGACGCTAGGGTGGGTATTTTACCTAATACGGGGTCAGGGAACTGGCTGGTTTACCTCTGGAGTCTCATGGCAACAGTTGCTATGGGGCTTGGTCCGTTCCAGAGATTTTTGTCCTGTGACCTTGCTATATGGTTCCGCAAAAAATGAGCTTAACAATTAAGAGAATGCACAACTTAGGCTTTCCTGGTGGCGCAGATGGTAAAGAATCTGCCGACAATGAAGGAGACCTGGTTTCGATTCCTGAGTCTGGAAGAGCCCCTGGAGAAGGAACTGGAAACCCACTCCAGTGTTCTTGCCTGGAGAATCCCGTGGACAGAGGAGCCTGGCGGGCTACAGTCCATGGGGTCGCAAAGAGTCAGACACAACTGAGCAACTAGCAACAACTTATGTCCAGCTGAAACTGTCACAGCATTGTTAATCGTCCCTAAGAAAGTGTTAGTTGCTCAATTGTGTCTGAGACTTTGTGACTCCATGCTGTGTGGATGGTAGCCCGCCAGGCTCCTGTGTCCGTGGGATTCTCCAGGCCAGAATACTGGACTTGATCACTATGCCCTCCTCCAGGGGAATCTTCCCGACCCAGGGATGGAACCCAGGTCTCCCTCACTGCCGGCAGATTCTTTACTGTCTGAGCCACCGGGGTATTCTCCAGTATAAAATAAAACTTTTTTTAAAAACTAAAAAGAATATAGCAGTTAAAAGAAAATGCACAACCTATATGTTGAATCGTGTTTTATTTGGCAGAGAAAACTGAGGAATTAAGCCCAGAAGGCAGCCTGTCAGATCGCTGTGAGGGGCCGCTGCGAAGAGATGGGAGAGCGGCAGGTCGTGGAGGAGTTTTTGCAACAAAAACCAGGTAGTGGGAACACTGAAAGATTCCTGTTAATGAAAGAAACCAGGCGTCTCCAGGTAACGATATCACAGCTTTCCTTTGTATCGTTGATCTTCAGTTGCCAAGTCGTGTCTGACTCTGCAAACCTCAGTGACTGCAGCATGCCAGGCCTCCCTGTCCATCACCAACTCCCGGAGTTTACCTAAACTCACGTCCATCGAGTCGGTGATGCCATCCAACCGTCTCATCCTCTGTCGTCCCCTTCTCCTCCCGCCTTAGATCTCTCCCAGCATCAGGGTCTTTTCCAATGAGTCAGTTCCTCGCACGAGGTGGCCAAACGATTGGAGCTTCAGCATCAGTCCTTCTAATGAATATTCAGGACTGATTTCCTTTAGAATGGACTGGTTGGATCTCCTTGCAGTCCAAGGGACTCTCAAGAGTCTTCTCCAACACCACAGTTCAAAAGCATCAATTCTTCGGCGCTCAGCTTTCTTTACAGCCCAACTCTCACATCCATAGAGGACCAGTGGAAAAACCATAGCTTTGACCAGACGGACCTTTGTCAGCAAAGAGACAAAAAGCAGGCGTCCTGTTTGCTCCCCCAGGGCTCTCCTTCCTGCCTGAAGGAAGTGGTTCATAGCTTGACCGACAGCTGCAGTGTCCTTTGTTGACTTGGCAGGAGACACTTTCCATTCACTGCTAACTATCAATAGACAAACGGTGCTGAAGCCTTCAGCCCTCTTGCCCCAACAGTGACCCCGAGGGATTCAGGAAGGGAGAGAAAAGGATGCCGGCCCCAGATAAGCACAGACTCTGTTGCATCTTCCCACAGACAGAGAAGCATTGGGGACCTCCCTCGTGGTCGAGTGGTTAAGACTCTGCCTTGCAAAGCTGGGGATGTGGGATCGATTCCTGGTTGGGGGACTAAGAGCCCACATTTTGTGGAGCAGCTACGTCCTGACACAATCAAATAAAGAAATACTTAAAAAAAATTCTTTTAAGAAAAGACGCTGCCTTACAAGGCAGGGGGTGCTGGTTCGATCCCTGGTTGGGGAATTAACATCCCACGTGCCTTGTGGTCAAACCGGTCCATCCTAAAGGAAATCAGTCCTGAATATTCCTTGGAAGGCCTGAAGCTGAAACTCCAATACTTTGGCCACCTGATGCAAAGACCTGACTCATTGGAAAAGACCCTGATGCTGGGAAAGACTGGAGGCAGGAGGAGAAGGGGACGACAGAGGATGAGATGGTTGGATGGCATCACCGACTTGATGGACATGAGTTTGAGCAAGCTCCGGGAGCTGGTGATGCACAGGGAGGCCTGGCGAGCTGCAGTCCACGGGGTCCAAAGAGCCGGACGCGACTGAGCGACTGAACTGAACTGAGAATTTGAGAGCTGTGTTTTATTCAGTGGGGGAATTTTTAGGGCTTCAAGCCCACGGTCAAAGCCAGTCAAGTCAGAGGATAAGACAGGTTATCATAGAGGCTCTGCAAACAAAGACCAGGTCGTCCGAACGTCAAAAGATGAGTGTGAGTTAAAGAAAGCGATGTCCCGAGTTACGGAGCGCAGTGCCTGTCTGTGTATGGGAGGAGACAAGAGTCTGGATTCTCTGAATCACTCCTTTCGTACGCATCTAGGTGTCTGCCGTCAACACCCCGTGTGTTCGCCACCTGAGCTTCCCCAGGGCTCTCTGTGGGGAGCTGACTGCGGTCAGATGGCCGCTAGATGACAGGTCTCCCTTCCCTTCCTGAGCTCCCTCTGGGCTCACCGGCTCACCGTCTGTGAAGGCTCGCATAGCCGATGACTCTGACAGCCTTTGTTTACTGACTCGGAAGGAAATATTCCATTTCTGAAATCCCGTGAGGACGCTGCCTGTGTAAGTTCTGTACGCCCCTCTGGCAGGTTAGGGATCCCAGAAATGGGGTCGTGGAACCTCCCGTTTCTACCCCATTGATCGGAAGCACGGGGGCATTCGTGGGTATATTCCTGGGACTCTTCATGGGCATCTGATGTGGGCACTGTTTTGTCAGGCCGAGCCCTTACCCTGTGGGTTCAGCTCGTCCCTTCACAGTCATGTCTGGACTGAATTACGTGGTTGGGCATCCGGCTGGTGTCTTGAAATCTGAAGGGTTACTTGATCTGGAGGCCAGAGGAATTGAGAGTAACATGATATATTAACAGAAACAGCATAGAGTATAGTAGTTTCTGCCGTTTAGTCGCTCAGTCGTGTCAGATTCTTTGCGACCCCATGGACTGTAGCCCACCAGTCTCCTCTGCCCGTGGGATTCTCCAGGCAAGAATACTGGAGTGGGTTGCTATGGAGTGCGTTCCTATGGCCTGGGGATCTTTCTGACTCAGGAACGGAACCCGTATCTCCTGCATTGGCAGGCAGATTCTTTACCATGTGAGCCACCAAGGACGCCCACCTCTCTCGGAAAAAAACAAGCTGCTGGGGACCACCTCTCAGATAACTTCCTTGTTGTAGTTCACTCAGTCATGTCTGACTCTCTGCAACCCCATGGACTGCAGCACGCCAGGCCTCCCTGTCCATCACCGTCTCCCGGAGTTTGCTCAAACTCATGGCCGTTGAGTCAGTGATGCCATCCAACCATCTCATCCTTCCTTGCTCCCTACTCTTTGAGGATCTGCGTGGGAGGAACGTTTGGGGTGCAGAACTCCCCTACCCTCTGTGCTCTTGAAGAAGCATGAAAAAAACACAGGAACAGCAGCCACCAATTGGCTCATTTTTCAAAATCTGTGTGCAGCTTGTGGTATGTGGATGGAACGGGGTCTTCTGTGTATGGACTTGCAGTCACAGGCTGATTCTTTGCCTTGGACGACAACATAAATGTCCTTCAACAGGGATGGATACAGAAGATGTGGGGGGTGTGTGTGTGTGTGTGATGGAATATTACTCAGCCATTAAAAACAATGAAATAATGCCATTTGCAGCTGCATGGATGAACCTAGAAAGTCTCGTACTCAGTGAAGTAAGTGAGACAGAGAAGGAGAACTATCCTATGACGTCCCTTATATGTGAAACCTAAAAAGAAACGATACAAATGAGCTTACAAACAAAACAGAAACAGATTCAAGAGAGTTTATGGCTGCTGGTGGGAAAGATAGGGGGAAGGGATAGTCAGGGAGTCTGGGATGGACATGGACACACTGCTGTGTTTAACATGGAGCACCAGCAAGGACCTGCTGGACAGCACAGGGAACTCTGCTCAGTGTCACGTGGTGGCCTGGATGAGAGGGGAGTTTGGGGGAGAATGGATACGTGTGTATGTGTGGGTGAGTCCCTTCGTTGACCGCCTGAAACCATCCCAACATTGTTCATCAGCTCTACCTCAAAACAAAATGAAAAGTTTAAAGCAAGAATAACCTGGTTCTTCGCAACTAGAGATGGTCCTGTGAAGTGAGTTAAGTCAGACAGAGATGAATGCCAGATGATGTCACTCAGCTGTGAAGTGCAAAATAGGACACAAGATGAATTGACCCGAGAAAGAGAAGCAGAGTCCCAGACACAGAGGACAGAACAGCAGTTGCCAAGGTGAGGGGGTGACGGATGGAAGGGCTGGGAGTTTGGGGTTTGTGGATGGAAACTATTCTGTGTAGGATGGATAATCCAAGTCCTCCTGTAGAGCCCAGGCAACTCTGTGCAATATCTTGAGATAAACCGTCACGGAAAGCAATGCTTTATTTAAAATACATGATCCTTGTTTGCTCAAAGGCGTCAGGAGAAGGGTGAGCGGTAGGATACCCACGGACAGAGGAGCCCGGCGGGCTACAGTCCACGGGGTCACAGAGAGTTGGACAGGACTCAGCGACTAACAGTCTTTACTTTGAAGGGGCAAAAAGCCCCTCTGTGAAGGTGACAGCTACGTACCCTAAGAGACAGCTATCACTGTTTCGTATCAACGACCCAAACGGTTTTCTTCTCTGACCACAGATAACGATCTCCCAGTGGTTTTCCTGCTGCATAATTAAATGTTCTCCAGATAGCTTCAGTCAGTAGGTAAATGGCCACATAGACTGTTTTCATTCTAATGAAAGATGCTCAAAGAATCCCCTGGATGTTTCTACGACGTCTACACTCCAGACGGGAAAAAAATCGCAACAGAAGCAGCAATATTTCTGCTTATTTCTGCTCTGCAGATAGGTGCATCCGTAATATTTTTCTAGATTCCACGTATGTGTGTTCATACATGATATTTGTTTTTCTCTTTCTGACGTACTTTGTAAGATAGTCTCGAGGTCCAGGCCTGTCGCTGCAGAATGCATTGCTCCATTCTTTTTCATGGCCGAGTAATATTCCACCATACATAAGTATCTTCTTTATCCGTTCATCTGTTGATGGACATCCAGGTTGCTTCTCTGTCCTGGCTGTTATAAATAGTGCAGTTGTCAACATTTTGCAGTGAGGATGTCTTTTTGAATTAGGGTTTGCTCCCGGTGTAGAGATGCAGATGTAGAGACAAATGTACGGACCCCAAGAGGAGTAGGGGGTGGAATGAATTGGGAGATTGGGATTGAAACTCACACACTATTCGTTCAGTTCAGTCCAGTCACTCAGTCGTGTCCGACTCTTTGTGACCCCATGGACTGCAGCACGCCAGGCCTCCGTGTCCATCACCAACTCCCAGAGTTTGCTCAAACCCATGTCCATTGAGATAGTGATGCCATCCAACCATCTCATCCTCTGTCATCCCCTTCTCCTCCTGCCCTCAATCTTTCCCACGCATGTGTGTTAATATATGATATTTGTTCTTCTCTTTCTGACTGACTTCAATGTATAACAAGCTGTCGGTCCATCCGCTTCACTAAAGTGAAAGTCGCTTCAGTCGTGTCTGACTCTTTTCGAACCCATGGACTGTAGCCTGCCAGGCTTCTCTGTCCATGAGATTCTCCAGGCCAGAATACTGGAGTGGGTAGCCCTTCCCTTCTCCAGGGGACCTTCCCGACCCAGGGATCAAACGCAGGTCTCCCGCATTGCAGGTCGATTCTTTACCGTCTGAACCAGGGAAGCCCATCCACTTCACTAGATTGGACTCAAATCTGGTCTTTTTTATGGCCACGTAATATTCCATTGTATATATGTACCACCTCTCTTTTGAGTTCATGTATCACAAACCCTTCAGGGACACAGACGCAACAAAAAAGCCTTTGTTTATAAGTCAAATGTTTCCATTGTTTAAAAAGGGAAACATAAAATCATTGACATGGTGTCCCTTTATCAGCTGAGTCTCCCGACAGCCACCTTGGCGCTGAGTATCTCCTTTCTCACGGTTCCTCAGATTGGCCTCCGTCATTGCAGTAAAGAAGCAAATCTGCGTGCCGTCTATTCTTGATGGTTATTATCCCAATTCTGATGTTAATGGAAGGGACTCGAGCCTGGAATACCAGGAGATGCAAGGAACCGTGGGGATGGTCATCTTTCCTCGTTCAAGGTCGTCTCAATGTCGCAGAGCTGCAAGGGCATCAACAGATACCCCGCTCCTCCGTGTCACGGGTTCTCTGTTCTCCTCCACCATCAGCGGATCCTCAGCCAAGGGGTGAGGAATACACAGAGGTCCTTTCCCTGAGCTTGTTTTCCAGTGTGTGCAGCAGGGAGCAGCTGCTTGCTGCTGGAAGTAGGGTCTCTGCTTCCCAGATGGACCACAGGGGCCTCCAGGGCCCGCAGTTAGGGCTCAGGTCCCTCGTCTTGCCTGTCTAGTCAAGAACGAACTCAGGCAGGGAGGCACACGGCAGACAGTAAAGTCAAAAGACTATTGAAAAGAAAAGTGCGTGCAGAAAGGCGCCAGGGTGAGCTCAGAGAGAGAGTCGTGCCTTTGGGAACTTTAAATTCTTTATTGTTGTGGCTCAGTCGTGTCTGACTCTGCGACTGCATGGACTGCAGCATGCCAGGCCTCCCTGTCTATCACCATCTCCCGGAGTTTGCTCAAACTCACGTCCACTGAGTCAGTGATGCCATCCAGCCATCTCATCCTCTGTCGTCCCCTTCTCCTCCTGCCCACAATCCCCCCCACCCGCGGTTAATTTGTCTCAGGACCCTCCCCTGGAGGGCGCACGCACACCCTAGCGTACCTATATCTTGAAGGGAAGGCTTCTGGGAGGAGCAGGACTCATTATGGTCTGGGATTATCCTCTGACTTTTGACTGCAAGGAGCCTTTCTGCGTAGGTGTGGTGTCTCCCTTATCAGACAGGCTTTTTCCCCTTCCTTGTCCTTGCCTTGATCATTCCCTTGAGGGAAGAGAAAAAGACTGGCTAACTACCCTGTTTTTGGTTGGTTGCAGAGTCCTCAGCTGCAGCCCACCTATCTCTCATCTCAAGACATGCAAGTGGAAAAATGTGAAATTGTAATTCACTCCATCCTGTCTGACTCTTTGTGACCCCATGGACTGTAGCCCACCAGGCTCCTCTGTCCATGGGACTCTCCAGGCAGGAATACTGGAGTGGGTTGCCATGCCCTCCTCCAGGGGATCTTCCCCACCCAGGGATCTTAGTTAGGTCTCCTGCATTGCAGGCAGGTGGAAGGGTGGCTGATTGTAAATTTGCAACCTTGAACCCGTCTGTCTTCCTACCTCAAGCTGATGCCTGTCTGGCTCTGGGCTCCTCCATCTGTTTGGCCAGCTCAAGAGTCCACGTCCCTCCCTCTGGGGAAAGATTCCTGCAATTTGCCCGATGGATTTTGTTTGCTGATGCCCTGGAGCAGGAGCCGGGACCCTCGGGGATGACCTTGCACTTTGCAGACCGCAGCACTGCCATTCATGGATTCATGGGGAACACCCACCCCTAGCTGGGCATCCCTGGTGGCTCAGATGGTAAAGAGTCGGCCTCCAGTGCAGGAGATGTGGGTTCCGTCCCTGGGTCGGGAAGATCCCTTGGAGGAGGAAATGGCAACACACTCCAGTATTCTTGCCTGAGGAATCCCAGGGACAGAGGAGCCTGGGGGAGCTACAGTCCACCGGTCACAAAGAGATAAGACTGAGCGACTTAACACAACACACCCACCCCCAACCCGCACTTGAAGGCCCATGGACATTCCAAGTCTTCTTCCCAGGGAAAGGGAGGAAGCCGCCTTCTGCAAGGGAGGGATGCCTTCATCTGCATTCCGCTTCAGATGGAAATTCTTCACACAATAGTCCTTTCTCCTCATTTCTAGCCAGAGAGGCTTGAATAAGTTTCTTTCAGAGAAGGAACTTTTAGTATTTTGGGGGGTGGGGAGGGGAGTAGTGGGGTCAGAAAGGAAGATTATAATTTCATTTCTCTAAGAATTAAAAAAGAGAGCGACGTGTTGTTTTGAACTATTTACAGATTTTTAAAACATACATTTGTAGTGTGTTGATATAAAAGTAAATGCAATTGTCACGGACGAGGCGAGTATGTGTCACCCTATTAAAAGCAAATGTAGACAAAGAAATATGTAACGTGTCTGGAGATTAAAAGCAAATTTTGAGGAAGAAAATATAGAAAATGTCAGCACATTAAATGCAAATATAGACAAAGAAGCTATGTAAAATGTCACCATATGACTTGCAAATATAGACAAATGAAGACAATATATAAAATGCCATAATATTGAAAGCAAATAGAGACATAAAAAGAAAATATGTAAAATATTACCCCATTAAAAGCAAATGTAGAAAAAAGTACATAAAATGTCACCATATGAAATGCAAACACAGACAAATAGACAGGATATAAAATGTCATACTATTAAATGTAAATCTCGACAAAGACAATATATGAAGTGTCACCATAATGAATGCAAATGTAGGCAAAGAAAATGTGCAAAATGTCCCCAGATTAAATGAAAATTTAGACAAAGACTATATAATGCCACAGTATTAAAAGAAATACAGACAAATAAGAGAAAATATGTAAGCTGTCACCAGATTAAAAGCGAATATAAAAGAAAAAATATATACAATGTCACCATATTAAATGCAAATATAGACAGAGCCAACATATAAGACAGCATCAGACTAAATGCAAATGTTGATAAAGAGAGTGTATAGTGTCAGCACAGTGAGTGCAGATATGGGCAAAGATAATACATAAAGTGTTACCGTTGTAAATGCAAATATAGACAAAGACAATATATAAAATGCCATAATATGAAAACCACCTATAGACCAATAAAGAAAATGTGAAAAAGCACAATATTAAATGCAAAGAAAGAAAGTGAAAGAAAGAGACGCTGCTCAGTCGTGTCCGAGTCTCTGAGACCCCATGGACTGTAGCAAATATAAATAAAAATTGTTTCAAGTTCTTGCATCTGCTCCCTCTTAAATATGTGCTGACATTTTATATATTTTCTTCCTCTATATTTGCTTCTAATCTGCTGACGTGTTACATGTGTCTTTGTCTATATCCACCCCACTGAAGAAACGATGGTGCTTTAAGGAAAGCATCCTGGGTAGGCTAAGTGCTCCGCTAGCTCGATGTCCTTATGATCCTCACTCGTATAATGTCTGCTATGATCAGTCGTGTCCGACTCTTTGAGACCCCATGGACTGTCGCCCACCAGGCTCCTCTGGCCATGGGATTCTCCAGGCAAGAAGACTGGAGTGGGCTGCCATTTCCTCCTCCAGGAGACCTTCCTGACCCAGGGATGGCACTGGCGTCTCCTGCATTCATTGCCTGTCGGTTCCTTACCACTAACGCTACCTTCTCTGTGCTGAGAACCGTGGTACTGGAGCTCCTCAGAGTCCTCAGAAATGACACCAGTAGGTTCCACTAGCATAACATCCCAGAAATCCAGGTTACAATTCAATATTCACACCAATAGCCAGAAAAGTCTCAATGTCTGGAAAACATGCTCAACACACACCTACCTGAAGATGACATAGATCCTGGAATCATCACAGATATAGTTTTTTATTTTATTTGGAATTTTAAAAAATCAACTTTAAGGTATAATATATATAAAATAAAGTCTTCCCTAGTGACTCAGCTGGTCAAGAATCTGCCTGCAATGTGGGAGAGCCAGGTTCAATCCCTGAGTTGGGAAGATCTGCTGGAGGAGGGCATGGCAACCCACTCCAGTATTCCTGCCAGGAGAATCCCATGGACAGAGGAGCCTGGTGGGCTACAGTCCACGGATTCACAGAGAGTTGGACACGACTGAGCGACTCACACTGCACAGGTTTGTGTTATGTCGGTTACGTTTTCGGGAGAACTATGTGTGCTGAGCTGATGCATGGAGCCGACTGGCGGAGAAATTCAATATTTGTTCATAACAGTGTGAACCTATCGGAGTCCCCGGTTTCTGCCGTGCTTTCCTGGGTGTCTGCAGCTCTGATGGGTTATCTGCAGAGATGCTGGCTGTGATCATTTCAGACATGCCCGGGGAGGCGGGCGTCTCCCTTTTAAAAGGGTGCAGGAACCATCTCTGACGACGCAAATATCCCAGGCAGTGCTGTCATTGAAAACTGACGCTCAGGGTCTCGCTCAATTCCTTCTGAAGATGCTGGATGTCAGAAAAGAGACGGGCAGAGAATGTCATCAAGGACCACAGGCTCAGTCGTGTCTGACTCTCTGTGACCCCGTGGACTGCAGCCCCGCCAGGCTCCTCTGTCCATGGGATTCTCCAGGCCAGGATACTGGAGGGGGTTGCCATGCCCTCCTCCAGGGGATCTTCCTGACCCAGGGATCGAACCCACGTCTCCTGTATTGTAGGCAGGTTCTTTACCATCTGAGCCACATAAGGGGCAGAAACAGCTCTGAATATTTTGTAGTTTTGTGAAGTGACGTGCTGTCATTGTGCGGCTTCTGGGACTAAATAATAACCCTCCCACCCCCACCAAATTCATGTCAAGGCACTGTTGGTCTCTGTTGGGCTTGCCGACTTTCGATTTTTCAATCAGCGAACCGTCCTGGGGAATTCTTTGACCCCACCCCCTTCCCCAGGGACCTAAGGATGTGAGTGCATTTGGAGATGAGGGTCTTTGAAGATGGGGATGAAGCTGAAATGAGGTCGCTAGGGTGGGTCCTGACCCAAAGGAATGGGGTCCTCATGTCAAGAGGGGATGAGGACCCAGAAACACACACCCAGGGGCGAGCTCGTGAGCACACGGGGAGGAGATGGCCGTCCACACGCCCAGCAGAGAGGCCTTGGGAGGAGCCAGCCCTGCCCACACCTGGGTCTCACGTTATAGCCTCCGTGACTTGGGGCCATGAACGTCTATGATTTGAGACACTGAGTCTGCGGTACTTTGTCATGATGGCCCCCAGGGGAGTCATGCATTCCTTTAACGCTCTATCAAAGCTCAGTTGGAGATTTTAGGGGGCATGGTTGACAGTTGGAACCCCAATAATTTTCCGTTTCTGTCCACAGGTGGTCCCTGGCACGGAAGCCTCTCTACCTCAAGCAAGAGTCGTCAGTTTCAAGCAGGCGTCGTCAAGCTACCGATTTCTCGACTAAGGTTATAAAGAGTTCGAGGCATTTCTGTAATGCTGGGTGAATTAAACATCCACGTTTTCCCCTGACATTTTTAGTAGTAAAGCATTAAAATATAGGCCATTAAAATTTCTGGCCACGTGGGGTTTTTGAAGAGTGATTTTTTTTTTCATACGTACTGTTGGCTTCGGTTGGGTTTGGCGACTACCACTTTTTTTAATCAGGGAAGTGTCGTGGGCAATTATTTGAGAACGTGTGGATGACCTTGAATTTTATGTCCTGGGCAGAGTGGAGTGTTTCTCTTGTCCCCGCCAAAGCCCATAAAAGCCAGGGATTGAATGTTCATAGCCCTGGCCCAAAGCCAGCCTTGCAAAGCTGAGGGTCGGGAAGCCATTCACTTCTTTCCCTTGGCTGTTTATGACTGAAGTATAGTGGATTTACAGTGTCGTGTTCATTTATTCTATGCAGCACACCGACTCAGTTATACAGATCCATGCCTTCCTTTTCATATGCTTTTCTGTGATGGCTTATCACTGCATAATGAATATAATTCCCTGTGCTATATAGAAGGACCTTGTACTTTATCCATCCAATATAAAATAGTTTTCATCTGCTAGCCCAAACTCCGAGTGCATTATTTCCCCTTGGCAATCACACATGTTCTATATGTCTGTGAGTCTCTTTCTGCTTCACAGACAAGTTCATCGGCACCGTATTTTATTATTTTATTTGGTGAATTTTATTTATTTTCAAATAATTGTTATTGGAGTATAGTTGACTGACAATGCTGTGTTAGTTTCGGGTATACAGCAAAGTAGTCCAGCTCTCCACATGCAGATATCTGCTCTTTTCCAAATTCTTTTCCCTTATTGATCGTCACAGAGCACTGAGCAGAGTTCCCTGAACGACAACACATGGTCGTCCCTGTGTGCATAGGGAACTGTACCTAATTATTAACTAACAGTAACTATGATAGTTGTCTATTTTATATAAAGTAGCGTTTACGGGTCAGTCCTGACTCTCCTAAGTTATCCCTGCAACCACCGTCACCCTTCCGTGACCGTAAGTTTGTTCTCTAGGTCTGTGAGTCTCTTTCTGTTTTGTAAATAAGCTCATTGGTACCATTTTAAACTTTTTTAAATAAGTGATGTCGATTGTACGAGGTCTTCCTAGCTGCAAGGGCTTTCTCTGGTTGCTGTCAGCGGGGGCTACCCTCTAGGTGTGGTGAGTCGGCTTCTCTTCGCAGCGGCTTCTCCCGCAGAGCACACAGGTTCCAGGCTGTGCAGAGTGCAGAGTGGAGACACATGCCGTTTTTCCGTGGCATGTGGGATCTTCCTGGACCTGTGTCTTCGTGCATTGGCCTTTTACGCCTGAGCCACCAGGGAAGCCCTGTAGCATTTTTTTTTTTAGGTTCCACATATTCGTGATGTCATATGATACGTGTCTTTCTCTATGTGACTTCACCTAGTATGCTCATCTCCAGATCCATCTGTGTTGCTGCGAACGGCATTATTGAATCATTTTTCATGGCTGCATAGTATTCCATCGTGTGTACGTACCACATCTTCTTTATCCATTCCTCTGCCGATGGGCACTTAGGTTGCTTCCACGCCTTGGCTGTTGTGAATAGTGCTTCAGTGAACACTGAGGTGCAGAGCTATTTAATTTCCGATGACACCTTCTTTGATTTCCTTCACTGGTCCCAGGCTCTCCCACCTGTTGCTTTCTGTTGGCTGATCCAGTGAGTAGTACAGTATTACTGTTTGTTTTCGTTTGTTTGGTCTTCTTATCGTAGATTCTGTAATCACTTTCAAATACGGCTGCTCCAGTGGAGGAAGCTCATAGTTTCTGCTGAACTGAGCTCAGTCACCATGGAGCATGGCTTTGGGTAGACATGAGTTGTGTTGTTTTCCTATATGAAGGTTGGCAAGCTGGCCTCCGGGTTCCATACGGCTCTGGTTCTCTCTCCCTTGTGATTCTGGCAATGTTGCAGGTCTGGGCTGCTCCATCACCCTGGGTCCTGGTCCTAAGAAGAGCTGGAACCCCACCGATGGGCAGGTAGCCTGCGTGTATGTGAACCACTGAGGTTCTGGGGCTGTGTGTTACAGCAGCCTCTGGTAGCCTATCCTGGCCAATACCTCCATCAACGGTCCTCTTTCTCCTGGGCTGTTTCTCTCAGTTCTGCATTTACAGGGTGAAACGGCTCCTGTGTGCAGAACTGCGAAGAAGATGCACCTTGGGGGTCCACAGTTTTTTCCACGTTGCCTTTCTGGGTGTGACGATCAGCCTGATCGATTATGGTTTGGCAACGGCAACCCACTCCGGTACTTTCGCCTGGAAAATCCCATGGATGGAGGAGCCTGGTGGGCTGCCTTCTATGGGGTTGCACAGGGTCGGACATGACTGAAGTGACTTAGCAGCAGCAGCAAAGAAATTTATACAAATAGGCAAACAGCTCAGTTTTATTGGGCTGCTCAAGAAGTTTATTCTGCTTCTGCCTTAACTTGTTAGAAGAAAATCTGAACTAACTTCTTGGTCAAGCCAATACAGCTGTTTCCCAACCATTCTGCTCAGACCAGATGAGAAACAGAGTGGATGGAAGAAAACAATGCCTCCCCCACCATGCTGCTGCTGCTGCTGCTAAGTCGCTTCAGTCGTGCCTGCAGCCTACCAGGCTCCTCCGTCCATGGGATTTTCCAGGCAAGAGTACTGGAGTGGGGTGCCATTGCCTTCTCCATGAGGGATCCCTGAGGGTGCCACAGAGGCGACCATTTTTCATACGTTACCGACCTGGGCATTTTTGCAGAAACTAATGTCTGTGGCTAGCGATTTGTTATGAAAGTGAATATTGAAACAGTCCTCTCAATAACATTCGGGAAACAAAAGACCCTAATCGCTATTTTTTTTTTAAATTAAAAGTGTAACATTCTATTCATTCTAAGCCAAAAAAGTGGAGTCAAAATGTCATTAAATTTTTAGTCAAAAATTCATAACTTTTCTAAAATATATATTATACATATTATTTATATGTGTATACAAAGCATTTATACGTATATATATATGTATACAAAAGGGTTTCTGTGCTGAGAAAGCCTTGAGGAAGAACATAAAAAAAAAAGAGATGGAGGAATTGGAGGACATAAACTAAATGAAATGGGAGCACTGAATATGAAATAGAAAATATGAAACAAACTAGATACAAGTAAACGATCGTCATACGGTCCAGCTGTTTTTAAACATGGCTGCTCATTAGAAACATATCTGGAGTTCTGGAAGGGAAAAAAAAAAAGCAATACCTGAGCATTTGTATTTTTCAAAAAAAAAAAAAAATTTCCAATATAACTCTGGTATGCAAATGGATGTTAAACAGAGATTCCAAGTGTTGCTTTCTGGTGTGTGGTCTTGTCGAATTTTGGGTCCCCTCCAGCATGGGTGTGCCACGACTCTCCAAGGCTGCAGGTGAGCTAACTGAGGCTTAGGGTTTTCTCTCAGCTTTGTGACCCTGGAAAACCTCACCGCAGAGCAGAGCTGCTAGCTTCAGGCTTTGCGGCTGAGACCTTGAGATCCCAGGTGTGTGTGTCTGTGGTGTGTTTGTGTGTTGTGTGTCTTTGTGTGTGAATATCTAAAGGAAGCATGGAGATTTTCTGCAGAACTCCAGGACTGGAGTGAAGGCTTATCTTTTTTTTTTTTTTTTTTACAATTTTGCGGTTGTTCAGTTGGTCAATCGTGTCTGAGTCTTTGCGACCCCATGGACTGCAGCACGCCAGGCCTCCCTGTCCATCACCCACTCCCGGAGCTTGCTCAAACTCATGTCCATGGAGTCAGTGATGCCATCCAACCATCTCATCCTCTGTCGTCCCCTTCTCCTCCCGCCTTCAGTCTCTTACAGCATCAGGGTCTTTTCCAATGAGTCAGCTCTTCTCATTAGGTGGCCAAAGTAGTGGAGCTTCAGCTTCAGCATCAGAAAAGATATTTTTTTACATTAATTATCTTTACAAAAAATTGACTTACTTGGGTCTGTGGTGCCTTCAGCTGTGGGGTCTTTCTTTGTGGCTCATGGACTCCATAGTTATGTTGAATATTCCCGGACCAGGGATCGAACACGTGTACCCTGCATTGGCAGGTGGGTTCTCAACCACTTGACCACCACAGATGTCCCTGAAAGGTTATCTTGATTCTGCATCTTCAGAAGTAATTAACCATGCATTTGGCTGAGCAGCAGCCTTAATACTGACGGTCGGGCTCAGATTCTTACCTGTGTGTCTGCAGCCCTGGAAGTAGATTTTGCTGTCAGAAGCCTTGAGTCAGTGTCTGCCAGGCGGGCTGCAGAGGCTCCGGGGATGGCGGCCAGCTTGGCTGGTTCTGTTTACCTCCTGGAAATGTCAGATTTGGAGGCTCAGTGCGTTTGTCAGGGGCAGCTGCGTGTGTGTCGGATGGCACCTCCTCCAGCCGTGCCAATGGGCTTCTCTGCTCTGTTGCAAAGGTCCCGGAGAGCTGGTCCCCGTCCAAGGGTCAGCCCGTGGTTCCAGTGGACGTGATGCCCTCCTACATCGGAACGGGGGCCGGGGCACCCGGCTCTCAAAGCCGTGTCCGTGTCACACCGCCAGGGAAGAATATGGGCATTGCCAAACCTTGAGGTCCCGGCAGATGGGAGCCTCCGATTTAGTTCTAAGTCACATCTTAATGATGAGTCCGGGCCAAAGGAACCCGTGGAAATATGTGACAGGTATCAATTTAGGCAATGTATCTGCGCCAAAGAGGGAGTTTTCCTGCAGCGTTCTCGGGGGGACAATCTCCAACCCTGAATCAGAATATCCCACAAAAAAGTACAGACTTGACCAGCTTCCGTAGCACATGTGGGCGTGTGGTGTGTGTGTCTGTGGTGTGTTTGTGTGTTGCATGTCTTTGCGTGTGTGATGTGTGTGCAGTGTGTATGTGTGTGTGTGGCATGTATGCATGCGTGTGGTGTGTGTGATAGGTGCACAGTACACGTGTGTATTTGTGGTCTGTGTTGTGTGTGCAGTGTTTGTGGGTGTGTGCGACGTGTGTGTGTGGCGTGTGTGTGTGTATTTCTGTGGTGTGTGTATTGTGTATACGTGTATTTTTGTGGAGTGTGTGTTGTGTGTGTATGTGTATATGGTGTGAGTGTGTGTCGTGTGTGTGTGTTTATGGCATGCATGTGTGGCATGTGTATTGTGTATTGTGTGTATGTGTGTATGTGTTTATGGTCTGCGTGTGCTGCGTGTGTGTGTGTGTATGGTGTGTATGTGTGTGTGTGGTGTGTGTGTATGGTGTGTATATGTGTGTGTCTGTGTGTGTCTGTGGTGTATGTGTGTGTGTCTGTGCGTCTGTGGTGTGTATGTGTGTGTGTGGTGTGTGTGTCTGTGAGTGTGTGTGTGTGTGTGGTGTGTATATGTGTGTGTGTAGTGTGTGTGTTTGTGAGTGTGTGTGTGTGGTGTGTATATGTGTATGGTGTGTATACGTGTGTTTCTGTGTGTGTGTATGGTGTGTGTATATCTGTCTGTGTGTGTGGGTGTATGGTGTGTATATGTGTGTGTGGCAAGTGTCTGTCTGTGTGTGTGTCTGTGAGTGTGTGTGTGTGGTGTGTATATGTGTGTGTCTGTGTGTGTGTGTCTATGGTGTCTGTGTGTGTGTATAGTGTGTATATGTGTGTATGGTGTGTATATGTGTGTGTCTGTCTGTGTGTGTCTGCCCCGGCCATCTGAGCCCCTGTCAGCACCCTTTGGGCTACTGCAGGTCTGAGACCCATCCCACGGTGTGTGTGTGTGTGTGTGTGTGTGTGTGTGTATGGTGTGTATATGTGTGTGGTGTGTGTGTGTGTGTGGTGTATGTGTCTGTGTGTGTGTGTGTGTGGTGTGTATATGTATGTGTGTGTGCCGTGTGTGTGTCTGTGAGTGTGTGTCTCTGTATGGTGTCTGTGTGTGTATGGTGTGTGTGTGTGTGTGTATGCTGTGTATATGTGTGTCTGTGTGTGTTTGTGTCTATGGTGTATATATGTGTGGGTGTCTGTGTGTATGTGTGTGTGTATGGTGTGTATACGTGTGTGTGTGTGTGTATGGTGTCTGTGTGTGTCTGTTTATAGTGTGTATATTTGTGTGTGTGAGTATGGTGTCTATGTGTGTGTCTGTGTACGGTGTATATGTGTTTGTGTGTGTGTGTGATGTGTGTGTGTGTATGGTGTCTGTGTGTATACAGTGTGTATATGTGTATGTGTATATACTGTGTATATGTGTGTGTGTATGGTGTGTATATGAGTGTGTGTATACATGTGTGTGTGTGGCGTGTGTGTGTGTGTGTGGTGTCTGTGTGTCTGTATATGGTGTGTATATGTGTGTGTGTGTGTGTGTATGGTGTGTGTGTGTGTGTGTGTATGGTGTGTGTGTGTGTGTGTATCGTGTGTGTGTGTGTGTGTGTGTGTGTGTGTGTGTGTGTGGCGTGTGTGTGTCTGTGTGTATCTGCCCCGGCCATCCGAGCCCCTGTCGGCACCCTCCGGGCTGCTGCGGAGCTGAGACCCGTCCCACGGTGTGCAGGGGCCTCAGCCCCACGCGCACCCTTCCGGTAAACAGGAGATGTTGCGGGCCGGGAGGGGTCTGGGGGGCGGCCCTTGTTGGGGGGTGGGGGCGGCGACTGCCCGAAGAGCCGCCTCCTGCACCTGCCTCTGCTCTGCGTCCTGCAGGCGGGCCTCTCTGCCGTCTCCCCGCGGGGACCCAGCACGGCGCACATGGTGCGTCTGCCGCGGGCGCTGGGGACTTGGGCCCTGGGGGGGCTTTCCGTCCTACCGGCGCGTCACACAAGCTATCGCTGCAGAGGGCAGGCAGGGGCCAAGCCCCTGGGTCGCAAGATCACACCCATCTCTGCTTTAATGGCCCACAAGGTCATCTTATTATGGGATACAGAAGCTGGCCTTCCTGTATTTTGCAAACCTGTGACCACCCCTCGGAGGGAGGCTTGGATGACTAGTTATCAGAGCCCAACATGCGTCAGAAAACGTTCTCGTGCTCTCGAGCAACTCAGAGGTATTGGTGCAAATTAGCTGGAAATTCGAGGAGTGATATTCCGCCCCACAGTTGCATCTGAGATGACTGAGACTGATATACCATTTTTGGGGGGGGGGGCAGAGGGTGGGCTTCCCAGGTGGCTCAGTGGTGAAGAACCCACCTGCCAATGCAGGAGATGGGAGAGACGCCAGTTTGATCCCTTGGCCAGGAAGATCCCCTGGAGAAGGGAATGGCAACCCACTCCAGTGTTCTTGCCTGGAGAATCCCATGGACAGAGGAGCCTGGTGGACTGCAGTTCGTGGAATCGCAAAACAGTTGGACGTGACTGAAGCGACTTAGCACCATTTTTTTCTTCTACTTCTGTGTCAATTATTCTTGTAAATATGAGGAAATTCATTTAAATGCTGCCAGATCCAGCAAAATAGAGTAGTATTTTCCCTACTGTCTGTATTTTCCACAGACAGAAACGACCCACGAATGTAGCAGGTTCTAGACGGAAAGCAGAGCTGACCAGCAGGTCCGTTGATGGCTCCCAGTCAGGCTGGTGGAAGCTTCTTAGACCCACCCAGCCTGCAATCACCACTGTGGTTGCCGCTTACTGATGGTTTGGGCCATTTTTGTGCTTCTTTTTTTTTAACTTTTTATTTTATATTGGAATATAGCCAGTCAACAATGCTGTGATAGTCCTAGGTGGACAGCAAAGGGACTCAGCCATACAAATGCGTGTATCCATTCTGCCCCAAACTCACCTCCCATCTAGGCTGCCACGGGACACTGAGTGGAGTTCGCTGTGCGGGAACTCAGTACGTTCTTGCTCGTTAACTACTTTATACATACTGTATATCTGTCAACCACAGCCTTTTAAAAAATTTTATTCATTTTTTATTGAAGGATAATTGCTTTACAGACTCTTGTTTTCTGTCAAACCTCAACATGAATCAGCCATAGGTATACATACATCCCCTCCCTTTTGAACCTCCCTGGTGCGGCTTCCCTGGTGGCTCAGAGGTTAAAGCATCTGCCCGCAATGCGGGAGACCTGGGTTCGATCCCTGGGTTGGGAAGATCCCCTGGAGAAGAAAATGGCAACCCATTCCAGTGTTCTTGCCTGGAGAATCCCATGGACAGAGGAGCCTGGTGGGCTACAGTCCACGGAGTCACAAAGAGATTGGCCCACGGGGTCGCAAAGAGTGGTCCACGGGGTCACAAAGAATCGGACGCGACTGAGCAACTTCACTTTCACTTTCTTTCCCACCTCCCTGCCCACCCCACCCCTCTAGGTTGGTAGCCACAGTCTTTCTTTTAAAAAATACTTTTTATTTTATATTAGAGTATAGCCGGTTAATAGTATTATGAGAGTTTCAGTGGACAGCGAAGGGACTCATCCGTATTACATATACATGTATCCATCCGCCCACAAACTCCCTTCCCCTCACCCTTTTTTTTTTTTGATGTGGACCATTATTTTTTTTAAAAAAGTCTATTGAACTGGTACATTATTGCTTCTGTTTTTTTGTTTTGGTTTCTTGGCCACAAGGCATGTGGGATCCCGGACCAGGGATGGAACCCTCACCGTGTGGGCTGGAAGGTAAAGTCTTAACCACTGGATCCCCAGGGAACTGCCTGTGATGAGTTGTGTTTAGTGGCTAAGTCATGTCTAACTTTTTGCAATGCCATGGAGTGTGAGTGCCAGCCTCCTCTGTCCATGGGGATTCTCCAGACAAGCATACTGGAGTGGGTTGCCATGCCCTCCCCTGGGTGAATCTTCCCGACTCAGGGATCGAACCCACGTCTCCTGTATTGCAGGTGGATTCTTTACCATTTTGAGCCACCAGGGAAGCCCTGTAGGGGAGCAGAGAACAGGGAGAAACAGCTCTGAACAGGGACTGAACCTGGGCCGCCTGTATTGCAGGCAGATTCTTTACCCACTGAGCCACTGGGGAAGCCCCTGAGGTCTATATTGATCTAAGCAAATCATAGAGGCGTTTCCCCCGCGCTTGGGGATGGTGGCAGCTGGCTTCTCCAGGTCAGCGCTGTGTTTGGGATTCCTGCTTGGGAGTCTGTATGTGTCTCCACGTGTCCCTTAGAGCTGGTTCGTTGCTGGCTTTGGTGATAAGGATTCCTCATTGATTTGTCGATTGTACCGCAGAGAGGGGTTTAGAATTTCTCCTGCCTGGGGGTACGGATGCTAACGCGGCTGAGAGGGGTCTGCTCTGTGCCCTTTGCTGTGCTTGGGTTGGGGTGTCTTTGGGGCGGGTGGCGTCCACCCTGAGATGGGATTGCCGGGTTATGGGGGTGTGGGCGCCTTCCTGTGCGGGTGGCGGGGGGGGGGGGCTTGTTGAAAAGCATGCTGGGGTGTCTATGGAAATAAATGATTCGCCAGAAATACGGTTCTCCGGCTCCCCAGTGCCCCCAGCCCCCACGCAAGCCCAGCCCCACTGTCTGTATGACACGCTTGAGGGGGTGGTAAGCAGAGATCCCCCTGCCCTGGGTCACGCACCGGGGAACGTAAG
Organism: Bos grunniens; assembly: GCF_055505025.1. Lineage (NCBI taxonomy): Eukaryota > Metazoa > Chordata > Mammalia > Artiodactyla > Bovidae > Bos > Bos grunniens. The sequence goes on from NC_141194.1 coordinate 900,325, forward strand.
ACCCGCCTCCTGGTACCCAGGGTCACCTGTTCTAACAGAAGCTCCGATGAACACCCACATAAGGGGTCAGCAGTCTCCTACGTCTCCATCTGTATTCTCGCCCTGCAGAGACGGCAGGGGAAGGAGAGGGTGGGGTGAATTAAGAGAGTGGCTCTGACGTATACACACCACCATGTGTGAAACACACAGCCAGTGGGAAGCTGGGGATAGACAGGGAGCTCAGCTCGGGGCTCCGTGATGACCCAGAGGGGTGGGTGGGGGTGGCAGGCTCAAGAGGGAGGAGATGTAAGTGTCCTTAGAGCTGATCCCTGCTGCTGGGAAAGACTGAGGCAGGAGGAGAAGGGGGCGACAGAGGATGAGATGGCTGAATGGCATCACCAACTCGACGGACATGGGTTTGGGTGAACTCCGGGAGTTGGTGATGGACAGAGAGGCCTGGCGTGCTGCAGTCCATGGGGTCGCAAAGACTCGGACACGGCTGAGCGACTGAACGACAATAAATAGCTGATTCGCTGAGTTGTAGAGAAGAAACCAACACAGCATTATAAACCAAGAATCCTCAAAACAAAACAAAAACAAAACAAAACAAAAACAAACCCAAAAACCATAAAGGAAAAAATAAAAGCATTCTGTTCCCAGTGTAATCATATGACCCAGTCTTCATTTACCAGCTCATCAAACAACCCATTCAAGTGTCTGAATGATGAACATTTTATTTTTCCTGTTTTTTCCAAATTAAAAAAAAAAATCGAAATTTAATTTATTACGTTGTGACACCTTTATTTTTCATAGGCATTTTATTTTTAAACATTTTGCCTTGAGTGAAACATTCTTTAAGGTCCATAGAGCTTTGCAATTTTTTACAGTTTCATATGCATGGTTTTTATTTTTATTTATTCTTAAGCTTTTTATTTTATATTGGAATATAGCTGATTAACAATGTTGGAAGAGTCTCAGGTGGACAGCAAAGGGACTCCGCCACACATACACATGTATCCATTCTCCCCCAGCTCCCCTCCCACCCAGGCTGCCACGTGACACTGAGCAGAGTTCCCTGTGCTGTCCAGCAGGTCCTCGCTGGTTCTCCATGTTAAACACAGCAGTGTGTCCATGTCCATCCCAAACTCCCTGACTATCCCTTCCCCCATCCTTCCCCCGGGCACCATAAGGTTATTACAGAGTATTGAGCAGAGCTCCCTGTGCTGTCCAGCAGGTCCTTGCTGGTTATGCATTTGAAATATGCATATGGCTTTACATAACCCTGTAATAACCCCTTTTTAAAAAGTCCTCTCCCACATCTTGCCTCCCCCCAGCACCGGTAACCACTGATTTGTCTTCTGTATCAGTGACTGATTCTCTTTTTTTTGTTGTTACACTTACCAGTTGTCTGTACTTTTTAGATTCCACATGTAAGTGATCGCAAACAGTATTTGTCTTTCTCTGAAGTGACGTGTCCTTTAAAAAATGGCCTTTCGGGGAAGCTAATTCCTCCTTTTGCTAAGACAGGAACAATTTAGTTACAATGGATTCTCAACGCCACAGCGATGGTGCTGGTTCATCTGGATCACTTTTCTTTTGTCCTCTTTATTATTTTTTTTCCCTTAAACGGAATTTACTCTCAGTTCCTTGGTAAATACATCTCCAGCTGATCACAGAAAGCGGCGCCCCTGTACATAAATCAGAAGCCTGTCATTTCTCAGTGGCCTTGTGGGCATGTTTCCAAGTACAGGCAAAGTCTAACTAAAATGGCCTGTTTCCAACACTGTCTTGTCTCAGTGGAACCCCCGAGATGCCATGAGCTCACAGGGGAGCGTGAAAGAGGTTGTTGTTCTGTTGCTAAGTCATGTCCAACTCTTCACAACCCCATGGACTGCAGCACGCCAGGCCTCCCTGCCCATCACCAACTCCTGGAGTTTACCCAAACTCATGTCCTTCGAGTTGGTGATGCCATTCAGTCATCTCATCCTCTGTTGTCCCATTCTCTTGCCCTCAATCTTTCCCAGCATCAGAGTCTTTTCCAATGAGTTAACTCTTTGCATGAGGTGGCCAAAGGATTGGAGCTTCAGCTTCGGCATCAGTCCTTCCAATGAACACCCAGGACTCGTCTCCTTTAGGATGGACTGGTTGGATCTCCTTGCAGTCCAAGGGACTCTCAAGAGTCTTCTCCAACACCACAGTTCAAAAGCATCCATTCTTTGGCACTCAGCCTTCTTGATGGTCCAACTTTCACATCCATACATGACTACTGGAAAAACCATAGGTTTGACCATATAAAGTAATTTTAAAGAATTAGTTTTTGGCTGTGCTGGATTTTGGTTGCTTCATAGACTTTTCTCTGGCTGCTGTGAGCGGGGGCTACTCTCTAGGTGAGGTCTGTGGGCTTCTCATTGCGGTGGCTACTCTTGTTGCAGAGCACAGGCTTGCTTGCCCACAGCATGTGGGATCTTCCCAGGCCAGGGATCGAACCCGAGTCTCCTGCTTTGGCAGGTGTATGGTTTACCCTGGAGCCACCAGGGAAGCCAGGAGAAACTAAGTCTTGATTTGATGCCTCATGACAAATCCCTCTTGTTTCCTGGTCGTCTGTCCTCACTCAACCCAGAGCCCCAAGAAGGTGAATCTCCCCAGCAGCCCCCTTGTGATTTCACAAAATCCAACATCCCTGAGCTACTTCCCTCACTTACAAAATTCACTTTAAAATCGCCCCGCCCGGTGGCAGCATCTTCCATGTGGGCTGGCGTGGTGAGACCAGCAGAGAAGACTGTGTTTCCATCTGTCTTAGCGGCCAAGGATATTTCTACCAGACTTTGCCGACCGAACGCCAGACTGTGTGACTAAATGATCCAGAAAATGTCCTTTCCGGTCAGGGTATGTCTCCAGGAAAAGAAAAAAAAAAAACAAAGAAAGAAAACAAAGCTGAAAAGTGTGAATGGAGACTTCTTGTAATGCAATCAGACTTGAAGTTGCCAACGTTTGGCAGGGTGAGGTGCAGGACACACTGCAAGTTATATAAATGGCCCAGAACGGGGATGCTTTGTTCTTCCAAGGGCAGGAAGCGCACCCTTTGTCTCTCCACCTGTGAAACCACAGCGGGGAGTATCACTCAGATTGGTGGGGGCCATGTGGGTGTGAGAACGGAATTCGTAATGTTAGGACCAGCCAGCAGACGCAGGAGACGATCTTTGGGGGCTCCCCTCGTGGTCTAGTGATGAACACTTAGGCTTCCAACGCAGGGGGTGAGGGTTCAGTCTTTGGCCAGGGAACTAAGATCCTGCACACTGTGCAGTGTGGCCAACAAGTGTAAAAAAAAAAAGAAATTAAAAACATAAAATGCCGTCTTGGATTAAGACACTTTCTGTGGTGTGAAGTGTAGATACCGCGGATAACAGTATGGAGGTTCCTCAAGAAAGTAAAACTAGAACTACCATATGACCCAGCAATCCCACTCCTGGACACTTATGCAGAGAAGACAAAAACTGTCATTAGAAAAGATACATGTACCCCAGTGTCCCTTGCAACAGTATTCAGAATAGGCAGGACATGGAAGCAACCTAAGTGACCATCGACAGACAAATGGATATCACGTATACACACACACACACACACACACACACACACAGAGACACATGATGGAATATTACTCACCCATGAAAAAGGAACAATTTTGAGTCAGTTGAACCGAGGTGGATGAACGTAGAGCCTGTTATATAGAGTGAAGTACATCAGAAAGACAAGAAGCTATATTGTAAATTAATGCAATATATGGAATCTAGACGGAGAAGACAATGGCAACCCACTCCAGTACTCTTGCCTGGAAAATCCCATGGATGGAGGAGACTGGTTGGCTGCAGTCCATGGGGTCCTGAAGTCGGATAGGACTGAGCGACTTCACTTTCCCTTTTCACTTTCATGCATTGGAGAAGGAAATGGCAACCCACTCCAGTGTTCTTGCCTGGAGAATCCCAGGGACGGAGGAGCCTGGTGGGCTGCCATCTATGGGGTCGCACAGAGTTGGACACGACTGAAGCGACTTAGCAGCAGCAGCAGCATGGAATCTAGAAAGATGGTGCAGACGCACCTATTTACAGAGAAGAAAGGGACGGGCAGATGTAGGGAATGGATATGTGGGCACAGTGGGGAAGGAGAGGGTGGGATGGATCCAGAGAGTATCCCTGACATTTACACGCCACCCTGTGTTAAACACACAGCAAGAGGGAAGCTGCTGTGTAGACAGGGAGCTCAGCTCCCGGCTCCTGATGATCCAGAGGAGTGGACGGGGGTGGGAGGGAGCCTCAAGAGGGAGGGGATACGTGTGTACTTACAGCCGATTCACTTTGTTGTACGGCAGAAGCCAGGAACGTTTTAAATCAACTACCCCGCAATTAAAAATAAAACCTTTGCTGTGCTAGAAAGTCAGGAAAGTTAATCCATCACTCTCCATTAATACATTTAACTCATCGCTCTAACACGGTTATGAAAGCTGTTGTCAAGATTTCTATCCCAAGGACGTGTTGATCGACCTTTCCGCTGACGTGCGTCAGCTTGAAAATCCTTGGGAATCCGCGGAAGTGCTTGCCAACGAGGCAGCCGGGGCTGTGATTAGCGGGCCGAAGAGGCGCCGTCCTTGACGATGCCGTTTCTAACCCCATGACGGCACCGGGGAGATTTACGGGGAAAATTCCGACGTGCGCCGTGGAGGGCTTCCACTGGAACGTAAAACATTAAAGACAGATACGGCTGCAGATATCTGATGAAGGTCAAATTCACACAGACGATGGGAGTACTGAGTTCTCCGAGGGTTCTTTTTCTTCTTCGTCTTTCCTCCCTTTGATGAAGCAATTTATTTTACTTTCATAGAATGATGTCGATGTTTTCTAAAGGATGCGATGCAATTTTCCCCCCGTTTACAATCAACGTAAAATCTTAATAAATGACCTTGAAGCAGAGAAGCAAATAGCACTTGTCCCTGCCTACGGATGAGTTCATCTAAGTGGAGAAACATGTCTAGGTTCCAGGTTCAGCTCGTGTCAGGAGACCCTGAGCTTGGGTCTGATCCGTGGTCCCATATTCTCTCCCTCCTGACGTTACCCTGGGTTGTTCTTCTTCTTCAGTCTCTAAGTCCTGTCCGACACTTTGTGACCCACTGGACTGCAGAACGCTAGGCTTCTCTGTCTTCCACTATCTCCCAGCATTTGCTTAAACTCATGTCCATCGAGTCGGTGACGCCATGCAACCATCTCATCCTCTGTCGTCCCCTTCTCCTCCCGCCTTCAGTCTTTCCCAGCATCAGGGTCTTTTCCAATGAGTCAATTCTTTGCATCAGGTGGCCAAAGTCTTGGAGCTTCACCTGCAGCATAAGTCCTTCCAATTAGTCTTCAGGGTTGATTTCCTTTAGGATGGACTGGATGGATATCCTTGCAGTCCAAGGGACTGTCAAGAGTCTTCTCCAGCAGCACAGTTTGAAAGCATACAAAGATGTCTAGCCCTGTCTCCAGAAGCCATAAGACGCGTCCACGGTGCTAGGAAACTGCATCTCTGCTTAGCTGCTGTTGGAACGACTCATCTTGCCCACCTTCATGGAGTGGTGTCCACCACGGAAACTCACGGAAGCCGCGATGGCCAACTGTCTTAAAATTTGCGTTTGTTTTGTGGCTGCTGTGGGTCTTTGTCACTCAGGCTTTTCTCTAGTTGCGGCGAGAGGGGCTACTTTATGGTTGTGGGGAGTGGGCTTCTCATTGTGGTGGCTCCTCTTGTTGCCGAGCACCAGCTCTCCGGCACATGGGCTCAATAATTGTGGTGCATGGGCTCAGTTGTTCCATGGCATGTACGATCTTCCCGGGCCAGGGAACTGAACCCACGTCTCCTGCACTGGCATGTGGATTCTTAATCACTGGGCCACATGGGAAGTCCCGCCAAGCCGTTTATCCACCACTGAAAGCTGGGCTACCAGAGGGTCCCCACGTTGGACAAATCTGAGACTTTGCTCACGCAGCAAATGAGCAAGTGAGCCATGGTCTACCACTACTGTTTTCTGAGACCAAGAAATCCTGGGCTCCGGACACCCCAACCCTGCTGGGGGGTGAGGCGTCCTATACACGCAGCCGTAATGGAACAAAGGCTGGAGTGTGGGGTCCACCTTCCGTAAGATTAATATCATGTAATGTCATTTGTCTGGACAATCTTAAAAAAAAATGATACAGAATTGATGCTTTTGAACTGTGGTGTTGTAGAAGACTCTTGAGAGTCCCTGGACTGCAAGGAGATCCAACCAGTCCATCCTAAAGGCGATCAGCCCTGAGTGTTCTTTGGAAGGAATGATGCTAAAGCTGAAACTGCAGTACTTTGGCCACCTCATGCAAAGAGCTGACTCATTGGAAAAGACTGATGCTGGGAGGAATCGGGGGCAGGAGGAGAAGGGGACGACAGAGGATGAGATGGCTGGATGGCATCACTGACTCGATGGACGTGAGTCTGAGTGAACTCCGGGAGTTGGTGATGGACAGGGAGGCCTGGCGTGCTGCGATTCATGGGGTCGCAGAGTCAGACACGACTGAGCGACTGATCTGATCTGATAATGCAATTACTTTGCTGTCCACTTGAAAGAAACACACGATTGCAAATCAGCTCCACTGCAGTGTGGGTTTCCCAGCTGGTGCTAGCGGTAAAGAACCCGTCTGCCAATGCAGGAGACCTAAGAGTTGCAGGTTGGATCCCTGGGTTTGGAAGATCTCCTGGAGGAGGGCATGGCAACCCGCTCCAGCGTTCTTGTCTGGAGAATCCCATGGACAGAGGAGCCTGGTGGGCTACAGTCCATGGGGTCGCAAACAGTTGGACATTACTGAAGCAATTTAGCATGCACGCATGCGCCAATATGAAAGTTTAAAAAAGTAAATTCTGTAGATCTTTATGGTCTTCCTGAGCAACCTCTGAGTTGAGCAAGCTGTAGAACCTTGGAGGAAGGGTTGGACCTCTCCAAGCCTTAGTTTCTCCCCTGGACAGGGTTAGATAATCGTTCCCCTGTGCCCATTGAAGAGTTCCAACACGGCGGGGTGCACACCAGTGCTTTGTCAACTTGAACACGCTTTAGCTGTGCGAGTTGTTCCATTGAACTAATGACCCACGTCAGTGCTTTGCCTTAATTTTGGCTATACCAAGCAACATGTAGAACTTTCCCGCCCAAGGTTTGAACTTACGCCCGCTGCATTGAAGGTTCAGAGACCTGACCGCTGACCACCACTACGGGGGGAAGCCCCGAGTCAATGCTTCCAAAAGGGTTCCAGTGTCTTTGACTGAGGGCTTCCCAGATGGAGCCCGTGGTAAAGAAAGGACTTGCCTGCCAATACAGCAGACATAAGAGATGCAGGTTTGATTCCTGGGTTGGGAAGATCCCCTGGAGAAGAGCATGGCAACCCACTCCAGTCTTCTTGCCTGGAGAATGCCATGGACAGAGGAGCCTGGTGGGCTACAGTCCATGGGGTTGCAGAGAGTCGGACACGACTGAAGTGATTGCACACCCGTGCGTGCACGCTTTTGACCTAGGACACACGTCCATGAACAGTTCAAATGTATGAACTTTTCTTTCATGCACAGCACGTCATAGGCAAGTTTGAAACTGAAGCACACATTTTTGTTGAAATGGGTCGCAGTCACTTCTTTGCAACGGAAAGGCGGGTTTTCAGTAAACGGAAGGCGGGTTTTCAGACGCGTCCCACCTCGTGGCGCAGACTTTGTTAAGAGGTGGCTCTGTTTTCTGTGTTGTGTGTTTACTGACGGTGACAGAGGGAGCGTGAGGGAAGGGGTTATGAAAAGAAAGGAAAACGGAAAATCCCCAGAACACCTGTTCTTAGGAGATAAGAACTCTGTTCTGCTCACAAGCGTAATTATAGTCATCACTCTCCCCATCCGAATGAGGACAGGCAGGGAGACAGTTCATTCTCATTGAAATCCCTGAGGTCTTCATTCTTTCTGGGTGTTTGGTTGGAGGAAAAAAAAAACAGTGAGTTTATTTCATTCTTTTCCCCAGAGTGTTAAGAACCGCGATCGCTAGTCTGCATGCATAATGAGAGCCTCTTATTGTATCCGTGAAGTGGAGCAGTGCCAGTCTCACTTAATATCATTATTTTACTTTACTTGCAGGACAAGCAAACTCTAGCTCTTTTATTAAATATTAAACCTGTACCTGGATGCCTCATGCAGTTATACCTCTGAGATACCATGAGTGGGTTGGGTTCCGGATCACAGCTATCAAGCGAATATCACAATGTCATTTGAATTTTTTTTGTTTGTTTGTTTCCTGGAAACATCGACCAATCCATCCTAAAGGAAATCAACCCTAAAGATTCACTGGAAGGACTGATGCTGAAGCTGACACTCCAGTCCTTTGGCCACCTGATGGGAAGAGCTGACTCATTGGAAAAGACCCCGATGCTGGGAAAGATTGAAGGCAGGAGGAGAAGGGGACAACAGAGGATGAGATGGCTGGATGGCATCACCGACTCCATGGACATGAGTTTGAGTAGACTCTGGGAGATGGTGATGGACAGGGAGGCCTGGCGTGCTGCGGTCCGTGGGGTCGCAAAGAGCTGGACACCACTGACGGACTGAACAACAGCAATTCTCCATGGATAAGTTATGTTTACAGTACGTTGTAGTCTGTTTGGTGTGCAATAGCATTTATCTCTAAAAAATTCAATGTAGATCCATTTATTTCTAAAGAGCCCTCTGTATCCTCTGAGCCTGCAGTGAATTATTGTAGTCACAGCAGAGATCAGAGAGGCCATTCCTAGTATAATCATCGTGAGGAAGTATGAAATCCTGTGAGAATTACCAAAGTGTGAGACAGAGACACAGAGTGGACGCGTGGTGTTGGAAAAACGATGCTGACCGACTTGCTTGATGCAAGGGCCGAGAGAAACCTTCCATCTGTAAAGAGTGCAGGATCCGGGAAGCAATCCTGGTTTTTCTCTGAGTGAATCTTGGTTTTGCGAGGTCTCTGTTGCTGTGTGCAGGCTGTTGTCGAGCTGTGGCCCATGGGCTTCTCACTGGTGGCCTCTCCCGTGTAGGCACACAGCCTCTTTGTACATGGGCTTCGGTCGTTGTGGCTCATGGGCCTCGTTGGTCCAAGGTGGGTGGAATTTTCCTGGACCAGGGATGGAAGCTGAGTGCCTGCATTGGCAGATGGACTCTTAACCACTGGGCCTCCAGGGAAGTCTGCAGTCTTCTTTTTAAACTTTATTTTCAAGGTGGTCAGAAAGTGCCCATTAAAAGAAAAAAATCCCCCTCCTGTCTCATCCCATCCATCCATCCATCCATCCATCCATCCATCTATCCACACATCCATCCATCCATCCATCCATCCATTCATGTATCTGTCTACCCATACATCCTTCCATCTATCCACCCACCCATGCATCCTTCATCCATTCACATATCTATTCATCCATCCATCATCCATCCATCTACTCATACATACACTCACCCACCCACCCACCCATCCATCTATCCACCCACACATCCATCCATCCATCCATTCATGTATCTGTCTACCCATACAACCTTCCATCTATCCACCCACCCATGCATCATCATCCATTCACATATCTATTCATCCATCCATCATCCATCCATCCACTCATACACCCACCCACCCACCCACCCATCCATCATCCACCCACCCATCCATCCATCCATCCATCCATCATCCACCCATCCACTGATCCATCCATCCACCCATCCACCCATCCATCCATCCACTCACCCACTGATCCATACATCTACCCATCCATCCATCCATCCATCCACCCACACATCCATTCATCCATCCATTCATGTATCTATCTACCCATCCACCCTTCCATCTATCCATCCACCCATCCATCCATCATCCATTCATGTATCTATTCATCCATCCATCCATCCATCATTCACCCATCCACCTATCAATATATCCATCCATCCACTCATACATCCACACACCCACACACCCACACACCCACTCATCCATCCATCCATCCATCCATCCATCCATCTATCCATCCATCCACTCACCCATCCATCCACCCACCCCACCCCCACCCCAGTCCCTGGAAACCACTAATCCACTTCCTGTCTCTGTGGATTCGCCTGTTCTGGATGTTTCCTATCAATGGAATCACACACAGTGTCTCCTTCTGTGTCTGCCTCTCTCACTATGCATAGTGTGTTCAAGGTCCAGCCACACTGTAGCCTGTGTCAGGGCTTCACTCTTTTTCATGGCTGTGTAATATTCCACCGTGTGCATGGACTCCATGCTGTTGACCCATCCATCCATCCTTCCACTCATCTATCTGTTCATCCACCCACCCACCTATCCATCCATCCATCATCCACCCACCTATCCCCCCACCCACCCATTCCCTCACCCATCCATCATCCACCCATCCACTGATCCATCCATCCACCCATCCATCCATCCACCCACCCACCTATCCATCCATCCACCCACCCACCCACCCATTTATCCATCCATCTACCCACCCATCCATCATCCATCCATCCACCCACCCATCCATCATCCACCCACCCACCCACCCACCCACCCATTTATCCATCCATCCACCCACCCATCCATCTACCTACCCACCCATTTATCCATCCATCCACCCATCCATCTAACCACCCATCCATCATCCATCCATCCATCCTTCATCCACCCACCCATCCACCCATCCACCCACCCACCCATCTATCATCCACCCATCCAGCCACCCACCCACCCATCCATCCATCCACCATCCAGCCACCCACCCATCCATCCATCCTAACACCCCAATCTCTGACTTCTAGCCTGCAGAACTGTAGGAACTCTGTTTCTGTTGCTCAAGCCCCCAGCCTGGTATTTTTCTATGGCAGCCCAAGCAGACCCAGACAGTGTCCTTCCATGTGTGCTTCTCTCCCTGAATATTGTGTATCCAAGGTCCATCCACACTGTAGCCTGTGTCGAGCTTCACTCCTTTTCATGCCTGCATAATATTCCACTCTGTGGATGGACCTCATGTTGTTTACCCATCCATCAACTTGATGGACAGTTGGGCCCCTTTCATGTTTTGGCGATTGTGACTAGTGCAGCTGTGAAGATTTGGGTGGGTCATTTTGTTTGAATGTTGGGAGCCGCGTTAGGCATTACTGACAAAATAGAGGCACGGCCCTAAACCCCCTCCCTTTGTTCCGTAGGCACGGACCCGGAATGAAGGAGTTAGGCTTTGTGATTCTGACTTGTTTTTCCCTTTCCTTGGCTGAGTTGACTGAAGAGAATATTAAGGTGCTTATTGTTTTTGAGAGGAGCATGAGAAGGCGTAAAGCCTTCTGCAGCTGTGCTCAAAGAATAATTCATAAAGTTAATCACTGACATTTGTTCAAGGACTTTTGCAAAAAAGTGTTCCAAGGTGAGCACACAGGCCGCAGCTTGAGGCCATGGGAGGGATTGCTATCTGAAGCCCATTTGTGAGAAAAGTTTATGGCAAAGGAGTTTGCTGAATTTAGGGCTTAGGGATAATTAAAATAGTTAGAAGCTAAAGATTTAAGGATTGCTGTAATGTTAGCATATTCTACTATAGCTTATAGAAATTACGGACTTTAGAGATATTATTAAGTAGATGCCCTTTCTAAGAAATAGTGAGCTTAGGATACTAGGGGCAAACAGGGCTTAAAAAAATAAGAAATAAACTGAGGAATGTGGTATGCAGCCCAGACATTAGCATGAGTTACAGTGTATTCAGAAGGACACATGAGAAGTAGATAAGAGAATCGCTGAAGAAGGAACTCCATTTGAGGGGCAACAATGATTTTTGGAGAAAAATAAATCTGCGTCCGTGGGAACTAAAAATAGAAAACCTCTGACCTAATGCTTTTATAAAAGTATAAAAGAGAATCATAAGCTTGAAATAAACAGGCAGTCCAAGTAAAATGAGAGGCTGCCTCAGTTTCTCTCACCGACACCGCTCACCCCTTCAGGTTGAATCCCTGGCTGCTGGAGCTGGACTCCAGCATTTGAACCCTAAGTTTCCATTCCTTTGGGTCTATATCCAGGAGTCGAATTGCCGGGTTGCAAAATCAAGTGAAACTTTTCCACATTGGCACCTTCCTTTCCATTCAACCCAGAGGGTGTGGACGAGTCCTACTCTCTCCAGATCCTGGTTAACTTGCTCATTTCTGTTTTTTGGACTAGAGCCATCCTGGTGGGTGTGGAGGTCAGCAATCTGACGTGGCTAGGCCATCATGGACCACCTTTCTGAGTTTCTAACTCATTGTTCGGGATGAGGGAGGGAGGGATGGCCGTCCTTCTCACTGGTCAGATTCTGGGCTCAGCCAGGCAGTCCCTGGAGGTGGCTCCTCCACACATCTGTCTCTCCTTCCCATATGTCTGGGACCCTCATCAGCTCTTGAGTTGACAGCGACGTTCTCGATTGCCCGTGGGAGATGCACTCTGCGGTCCGCACAGGTCACAGCCCTCCTGCCCAGGGATGGTTCATCACACGCTTTGGTTCCAGTCACCCGGCTGGAGAAACTGCCCCAGTGACACCTGGTTTCCTTACGTCTCTTAAACCGTTATGACAGCGTCAGGGCTGACGTCTGCTAGAAGGACGTGTGTTTAAGATGCAGGTTCTATAAGGCGGCACTGTGTTCCTGAAATATTTGCTGCGTTGTGGTCAAATTATGGGGGATACGGGTAACTGCCCGGTGCAGAGTGTCTGGGCGCGGGGCTCCCGAGATCTCATCCGAGAGGCGTCCCCCTTGTTGACTTGCTCGTGAGGGCAGATGCCCCATCGTGGTGGGGCTGTCCCGAGCCGGGCTGGGTGTCTGGACCATGCTTGGGTTCTGTTTGTTGAGCTCATGATGGGACTCTGGGTGCCCCACGAAATGAATGAGGCTGAGCCCACTATAGGGCTTGGGGAAGGACCTCCGGCTTCGTGGCTGAGCATGGCAGGGGGCAGAGAACTCAAAATGCACCCAGGGTGGGGAGACTATGAAGCAGCACTCAGCTCAAGGGGCAATGGGAGTATTTCTCTAAGACGTACGGATGTTCCCCCCAGACAGGGGGCCACGGGCGCTGGGACATCCCTGCATTTGGCATTTCCAGAGATGTTTGGTAGCTGCGTTCATTTTTGTTTATTTATTTGCTTTTGGCTGCAGTGAGTCTGTTTTTTTTTTTTTTTTTTTTTAATTAATTTAATTGGAGGCTAACTGCTTTACAATGTTGTGGTGGTTTTTGCCGGACATCGACGTGAATCAGCCCGGGGTGTACATGGCTACGTGTGACTTTTCCTAGTTGCGGCAAGCGGGGGCTACTCTCCAGGGTGTGTGGGCTTCTCATTGTGGGGGCTTCTCTTGGGGTGGAACACGGGGCTCAGTAGTGGATGGGTGGGTAGGTAGATGAAGGACAGATGGACAAACGGATAGATGTATAGATAAAAGCGGGCTTCCCCGGTGGCTCAGCTGGGAAAGAATCTGCCTGCAAGGCAGGAGACCCCAGTTCGATTCTTGGCTCGGGAGGAGCCCCTGGAGAAGGGATAGGCTACCCACTCCAGTATTCTTGGGCTTCCCTGGTGGCTCAGACGGTAAAGAAAAAACTTACCTGCAGTGAGGAAGACCTGGGTTCAATCTCTGGGTCGGGAAGATGCCCTGGAGGAGGGCACGGCAACCCACTGCAGTATTCTTGCCTGGAGAATCCCCATGGACACAGGAGCCTGGTGGGCTACAGTCCATGGGTTTGCAAAAGAGTCAGACACGACGGAGCGACTAAGCACAGCACAGCATAGATAAAAGACACACAGAGAGGTTCTTGATAGATGGATAGATAATAAGAATAGGTGGAGTTTGTGTTTCTGAAACTGGTGTTTCTGAAGGTCTCACAGGAGGCTTTCTGGTCGCAGGCTCAGTTTTTGTGGCTCATGGGCTTAGTCGCCCTGCGGCATGTGGGATCTTCCTGGACCAGGGATCGAACCCAAGTTGCCTGCATTGGCAATGGAATCTGAACCAGTGGGCCACCATGGAAGTCTGTAAATTCACTTTAATTCCAAGCCTGCACACAGACACGCCAGAACACTGGATCCTTTCCAATCGTGGCCTTGATGGGACCCACTCCCCTGCTGCTATGGCTGGGCATCGATGACCTGGGCAGCTCTGGTCTCTTTGCTGAATGGATGGGCACAAGTGCAAAGCCCGCACCCCTGGCCGATGCTCTTTAGGGGTGGACTGACGCTCCAGGACCCGGCCCGAGACTGGGGCCGCGTCTTTTCCGAGTCCATGCTGCCCTGGACGGATGGTGCTGGCGTGACGTGACAGGAGACTCTGCAGTTTGTGTTTCTGAAGCTCAGCCTCACGGGGGCCTCTGGTTTCAGAAGCAAATGGGGGTTTTCTTCCCAAGTGCATTCTAAGAGTAGCGTGGGTTTCTGGAGGGATGATGTGTGTCTGTTTGCATATGTAGAGAGACAGTACATACGTATGTGGATATAAATCAGCATGATGGTAGGTGACGACAGAGCACAAGAATGAGATGATAAGATACATAAATAGATAGATGGTGCAGATATATAGATGAGAATGGTGGATAGGGGACAGAAAATCGGTAGATAGGAAGACTGGTGACTGATGGATGGATAACTGACACGTGTGGAAGGAAGAGATTGCTGATAGACGGACAGATACACAGCAGACGGAAAACAGGTGGGCAGATAGATTAGACAGAGAGATGAACGTGAAAGTCTTAGTCACTCAGTTGTGTCTGACTCTTTGTGACCCCCATGGACTGTAGCCCACCAGGCTCCTCAGTCCATGGGATTCTCCAGGCAAGATGACTGGAGTGGGTTGCGTTTCCCTCCTCCAGGACATCTCCCTGACCCAGGGATGGAACCCAGGTCTCCTGCATTGCAGGTGGATTCTTCACCATCTGAGCCACCAGCGGAGCCTGACATTGATGAATGGAGAGAGGAATAGATGATAGATAGTAGAGTGATATATTGGATGGATGCTGCTGCTGCTGCTGCTAAG
Organism: Bos grunniens; assembly: GCF_055505025.1. NCBI lineage: Eukaryota > Metazoa > Chordata > Mammalia > Artiodactyla > Bovidae > Bos > Bos grunniens. Next base: position 915,349 of record NC_141194.1, read on the forward strand.
TCACTTCAGTCATGTCTGACTCTGTGCGAACCCATAGACGGCAGCCCACCAGGCTCCCTCATCCCTGGGATTCTCCAGGCAAGAACACTGGAGTGGGTGCTAGGCTAGCTAGATAATGGATAGACAGATGGTAGATATGATAGATAGGTGGGTAGGTACTTGATTGTCAGTAAAGATAGGTGGATGGATGGATGGGTAGATAGATAAGACAGATACGTGGGCAGGTACTTGATTATTAGTAAAGACAGGTGCATGGATGGATGGGTAGATAGATCATGATGGATGGACAGATAGATACCAACCTGATAAGACAGGTGTATGGATGGATAGATGGATAAATGGACAGATGTGTACATAAAAGATGCGTAGACTATTGATGGATAGATAATAAAAATAGGTGGAGTTTGTGTTTCTGAAACTAGTTCTTCTGAAGGTCTCACAAGGGCCTCTGGTTTCAGGAGCAAATCAGAGTTTTCTTCACATGTGTGTTCTAAGATTAACACGGGCGTTTATGGAGGGACAGAGATATTACTTTGCCAACAAAGGTCCATCTAGTCAAGGCTATGGTTTTTCCTGTGGTCATGTATGGATGTGAGAGTTGGACTGTGAAGAAGGCTGAGCGCTGAAGAATTGATGCTTTTGAACTGTGGTGTTGGAGAAGACTCTTGAGAGTCCCTTGGACTGCAAGGAGATCCAACCAGTCCATTCTAAAGGAGATCAGCCCTGGGATTTCTTTGGAAGGAATGATGCTGAAGCTGAAACTCGAGTACTTTGGCCACCTCATGCGAAGAGTTGACTCATTGGAAAAGACTCTGATGCTGGGAAGGATTGGGGGCAGGAGGAGAAGGGGACGACAGAGGATGAGATGGCTGGATGGCATCACTGACTCGATGGACATGAGTCTGAGTGAACTCCGGGAGTTGGTGATGGACAGGGAGGCCTGGCGTGCTGCGATTCATGGGGTCGAAAAGAGTCGGACACGACTGAGCGACTGAACTGAAACTGAACTATGGAGGGACAATGTGTATGCGTATGTATATATATAGACAAAAAGTAGATACATATATATATGATTATAGTTGATATTAGCTCTTAATAATGATAAATACTTAGATTATATAGGTGATGCAGATATATAGATTAGATAGGTAGATAGATGGTAGAAAATTGGTAGATAGATAAATGATTGATAGATAAATGGACAGATATATTGATAAAAGATATATAGAGCATTATTGATAGATGGATAGATAATAAAATATCAGTGGATAGAAAGATGAATAGATGAGAGATAGTAGAAAGGTAGATTGATGGACAGATGGATGGATGATAGATAACGGATAAGATGGGTAGATACTCGACTGCTAGATAAGACAGGTGAACGGATGGGTGGATGGATGGATGGATGGATAGATAATTATGGATGGATAGATAATTATGGAGGGATAGACAGATACCTAGATCAGTAGATAAGATAGACAGGTGATGGATGGGTGGGTAGCTAGTTAGGTACGCTGCTAGGTAAATAGATAATAATCGAGGAATTGATACCTAGATAATATAGACAGGTGGATGGATGGAGAGACAGATGCCTAGATGGATAGATAAGATAGCCAGGCGATGGATGGGTGGATAGGTAGGGAGATAACGGTGGATGGATAGATAGATATCTAGATTGACAAATGATAGACAGGGGAATGGATGGATAGAAAGGTATACAGATCCATGGGTAGGTTGGCAGCTGAACAGATAATGATGGATAGATAGCTAGGTAAGATGGTGAATGGGTCAACAGACAGATATGTAGACTGAGAGATAAGACAGACAGGTGAATGGGTGGGTGGGTAGATAGACAGGTAGACAATGGAGAGATATCTATTACGAGGAATTGGCTCATGGTGCCACAGAGGCTGACAAGTCCTGAGATCCGCAGGTGAGGCAACAAGCCGGACACCCAGGAAGAGCTGATGTTCGTCTCCAGATCCTCAGGCAGGAGACCTGGGCCCCCACGGAGGAGTCGGCAGGAGGGATTCTCTCTCACCTCAGGAAGGTCTGTGGTTCTGGTCTGTCCAGACCTTCAGCCGATTAGACGAGGCCCGCCCACGCTAGGGACAGCCATCTGCTTTTTTCAGCCGACCCATTCTGAGTGCTTGTCTCATCCACAAACATCCTCCCAGACACAGCCAGAGTCATGTTTAACCACCTACCTGAAGCTCCTGCAGCCATCGAGTAGACACATACAATTCATTCTCTCGGGACTCATCTGGTGGGACCAATTCCATCCGTATCTCTATTTATGTATTGGCTGAGTGCATGCTCAGTCATGTCTGAGTCTCTGCGACCCCATGGACTGTAGCCCACCAGGCTCCACTCACCATGGGATTCTCCAGCCAAGAATACTAGTAAGTAAGTAAGTGTTAGTCGCCTAGTCGTGCCCGACTCTTTGTGCCCCCGTGGACTATAGCCCACCAGGCTTCCCTCTCCATGGGACTTTCCAGGCAAGAACACTGCGGTGAGTTGCTGTCTCCTTCTCCAGGGGATCTTCCCAACCCAGGGATCGAGCCCGGGTCTCCTGTATTGGCAGGTAGATTCTGTACTGGTTGGCCACCGGTTAAGCCCCCGATTTATCATATGTTGAGTTAACTTTCTTATGATGTGACGTATAGAAGCATGGTGTTGTTCTTGCATAAGGCTGGCCTCAAGGTTTCTAGCACCATTTTTAAAAAAACTATCCTTTCCCCATTGAATTATCTTATCATCTTTGTTAAAAATCAATTTACCCTGTAAGCATGGTTGTGTTTTGGCTTCCTCGTTTCTCTTAATTGATGTCTACCCTGATGTTAGTGACACACTGGTTTTCATTTTTAGCTTTTTATTTTGCATTGGAGTATAGCCGATCAACAATGTTACTAAGTTTTCAGTATATATACGTACATGCATTTATGTGTGTTCTTTCTCAGATTCTTTTCCTGTTATTACAGGGTATTCAGTAGAGCTCCCCATGGTATACAGCAGGTCCTGCTTGTCTGTTCATTTTGTAAACTGTGGTGTGTGTTTGTGAATCTCAGACTCCCAATTCACCCCTCTACTCCTTCCTCCTTGACAACCACAAGTCGATTCTCTACGTGTGTGAATCTCTTTCTGTTTTGCAAATGCTTTCATTCGTGTCTTATTTTAGATTCCATCTAAGTGATGTCATATGGTATTTGTTGTTCTCTGGCTTACTTTGTATGATAATCTCTGGGTTCATCCCTGCTGCTGCAAAGGGCATTATTCTATGCTTTTTTATGACTGAGTCGTATTCCACTGTATGTATATGTGTGTGTGTGATGCCTTTCCCTGGTTGCTCAGCGGTTAAGAATCTACCTGCCAATGCAGGAGACACAGGTTCGATTGCTGGGTTGGGAAGATCCCCTGGAGAAGGGAACGGCTACCCACTCCAGTATTCTGGCCTGGAGAATCCTATGGACAGAGGAACCTTGGGGGCTACAGTCCATGGGGTCAGAAAGAGTCAGACGTGACGGGGTGACTACCCAACAACAATAACATACATGTATATCACATCTTCTTTATCCTGAAAGTGAAAATCGCTCAGTCGTGTCCAACTCTTTGTGACCCCATGGACTATAGTCCATGGGATTCTCCAGGCCAGAATACTGGAGTGGGTAGCCTTTTCCTTCTCCAGGGGGTCTTCCCAACATCATGTCTTTTTGAACGTCTTATTTTGTAATGGACTATAGCAAGTTAACCGTCTTTTGATAGTTGCAGGTGGACAGCAAAGGGACTCAGCCATGCATATACATGCATCCATTCTCCCCTAAACTCCAGCAATACTCAGAAGTGTTTTCAAATTTTTTAACGTCTAATTATTCATCACTAGTCTATAAAAAATACCGTTGACTTTTATAAACTAGTCTTGTTTTGTGACACAGTCTTGCTAGACTCACATGACTTCTCTGAGCATCTTTTTCTGTAGGCACTTTTTAGTCTATCTGGACAGTCATTAAAATAAAATAAAATAAAAAAAACAGAGCTTGCCTGCTTCCTTGTGGTCAGGCTGTATGTTCTCTCTTGGTCTCGCTGTACAATGTCTCGTTGGATGGTGCCCAAGAGAGTGGGTTGGCTTCCGTATCTTTCCCGACTCTCTTAGGGGAGCGGTCTTTAACCATGAAGGATAATTAGCTGGCAGTGTTGGTGGGCGCTTTGTACAGGTGTAAGAAGTCTATTCTTAGTCTGAGAAGCGCTTTCGCTATTTAATGTGTCTTTAATTGGCATATACTTGCTTTACAGTGTGTGTTAGTTTCTGCTGTACAGGCAGCATGGATCAGCCATGTGGATACATACATCCTCTCCCTGTTGATTCACACCTCATCCCAGCCGCTCTGGGTCATCACAGAGCCCCGAGCTGAGCTCCGTCTCCACAGCGGCTCCCGCTAGCTGTCTATTTCACACGTGGCCGTGTAGAGAGGTCAGTGCTACGCTCTCAGCTCGTCCCACCGTGCGCTTGCCCTCCTGTGTCCGTTTTCTAGGTCTCCTTCTCTATTCCTGCCCCACAAGCAGGTTCATCGGTTCTGTCTTTCTGAGATTCCATACCATTTTGAAGAACGTAGGTGAACGCTGACATCTGCCTTTCTATTCCGCTGTCTGCCGTTGTCATGGTGAATCACCTTGGTTTGTTCCAAAGGGGTTGAACCGATACCCCATTTCTAGGAAGGAGTCCTGTTTCATTCAACCCTCGTTCGTGGAAATTGCTCTGTTTGTACTTTTTACTTTTTTTTGGAAGCGATGGAAGCCAGCATTACTCTGATTAAAAACTTGTTAAAATGTATCTATTTTAATGGGAGGATAATTGTGGTCTTGTGATGGCCTGTGCCTTACATGGACATGAATCCGCCTTAGGCATGCATGTAGCCCCTCCCTTTGGAACCCCTGTCCCACCTCCCTCCCCAGCCCACCCTTCAGGCTGTCACACAGCACTGGCTTTGGGTTCCCCGTGTCATGTGTCAGGCTGGCTCTCTATTTCACATATGGTCAAAGCAGGCTTAAGACATTACAAGCACACGAAACCCTTGGCAAGAGTTCGTTAACAGCAAATATGCCAAAATCCTTAACATCATCAATTGACATATATTTCCCCTACTTCTGTCTTCTGGCAATGTTTGTAGAGAACAGAGTTTTTTTTTTCCCCTTTAAATATTTGGTAGAATTTGCCTGTGAAACCATCAAGTTTGGAGGGTTGTTTTTTTTTTTTTTTTTTTTGTCCCAAGTATTTAACTATCAGTCTAATTCCTTAGTAGGCTATTGTATTAATCACTCAGTTGTGTCCGACTCTTTGTGACCCCATGGACCGTAGCCCTCCAGGCTCCTCTGTCCATGGGATTCTCTAGGCAAGGATACTGGAGTAGGTTGCCATACCCTTCTCCAGGGGATCTTCCCCACCCAGGGATGGAACCCGGGTCTCCTGCCTTGACAGGCAGGTTCTTTACCGTTCACACCACCTGGGGAATCCACTGTAGCAGTTACATGACACTTATTCATTTTTCTCTGAGTGAATTTTGGTGATTTGTGTGTTTTGAGGAATTGAGATCTATTTATCTAAGTTGTCAGGTTGGTGAACATGAATTTGTTTATACTGTTTCTTAGTAACTGTTTGTTAAAGGATTTTTTAAAAAATGTGGATCATTTTTAAAGTCTTTATTGACTTTGTAACAATGTTGCTTCTGTTCTCTGTGTTAGTATTTGGCCAGGAGGCTTGTGGGAGGGTCCCAGCTCCCTGACCAAGGACTGAACCCACCACCGCCTGCATTGGGAGGTGAAGTCTCAACCACTGAACTGCCAGGGAAGTCCCTCTTATTAATTTTTTAATGCAGTCCGTGCGGTCTGAGTGATGTCCATTCAGCCTCCTTCACACTTGGTCTGGTATTTATTTTTGCTTTTATTTCCCGGATTGATCCTTTACCAGCTGAGCCACAAGGGAAGCCCAAGAATACTGGAGTGGGTAGCCTGTCTCTAATTCGGGAGACCTGGGTTCGATCCCTGGGTTGGGAAGATCCCCGGGAGAAGGGAAAGGCCACCCACTCCAGTATTCTGGCCTGGAGAATTCCATGGCCTGTATAGTCCATGGGGTCACAGAGTCGGACGACTGAGCGAATTTCACTTCACGTCACTTCCTGGATTGATCTGACAAGAGGTTTGTCAGTTTATCGTCAATTTATTGACAAATCAGGGAACCAGTGTTTGATTCAATTGCTCATCTCTGCTGCCTTTTTGCTTTCGATTTCCCTGATGTATGCTCGTTCCTGTTTCCTTGTTTCTAATTCTTTGGTGTTGAGTACGGTTTTCCTTAATTTCTTAAGGTGAGAGCATAAACTATTGGTTCTAAACCCTTTTTTCCTCCTGCAAGCATATAACCCTGAAAATACTCCTTTCAACACAGTCTAAGCTGCACCCCACAGATTTCCTTGGGTTGTGTTTGCATTTTTTTTAAAGAATTTTTTAATGTGAATTTTTTTTTAAAATCTTTATTTGATTTGCTACAATATTGCTTCTGCTTTCGGTTTTGGTGTTTTGACTGCAAGGCCTGTGAGATCTTAGACCAGGGAGATCTTTGAGATCATTGCCCTGGAAGCAAGACCTGTGAGATCTTTGCCCTGGAAGGAAAAGTCTTAACATCTTGGCCGCCAGGAGAGGCTCTGTGTCTGCATTTTTATCCAGTTCCAAACACTTTTTCTCTTTCCCTTCCTAGTTCTTTTATTTCCCTTTGGCCTGTGGGTTATTTTGAAACCAGCTGTGCAACTGATCAATCCTGGGGGACTTTACGTAACTTTCTGTTGCTGATTTCCAGCTTAGTTCTGTTCTGGTCAGAGAACATGTCCTGCAAAATTTCAGCCCTTTAACGTGTATGGTCTTTGGCTTTCTGGCTCAGAATTGGTCTATGTCGGTGGTTAATTCAGGGGCACATCAATGTTTTTCTGTTTCCCTGGGCTCCGTGGTTTATAAACATCCATCAGGTCAGCCTGGGTAATGGGCTTGCCCAGGAGCAATGATTCATTTATATTTAGATTTTTTAAATTACACTTTTATTTTGTATTGGAATGTAGCCGATTAACGATGCTGTGGTGGTTTCAGGCGGACAGCAAAGGGACTCAGCCAGACATATATACATGTATCCAATTTCCCTTAAACTCCCCTCCCATCCAGGCTGCCATGTGGTATTAAACAGAGTTCCCTGTGGTATACAGAAGCCTCTTGTTGTGTATTTTATGTATGTATGTATTTTACACGGAGTATCAATAGTGTATAAGTGTCGACCACAGCCTTTTCTTAAACTTTTTGTTTTGTGTTGGGATATGGCCGATTAACAATGCCGTGATGGCTTCAGCTGAACAGCAAAGGGACTCAGGCAGACGTACACGTGTCTCCGTTCATCTACACGGATCCCTTCTCCTTGCCGCCTGCGTCTTCCCGCCCCAGTTTATCCCTGAAAGGGGGTACAGGTTCTCCCAGACCCCGTACAAACAGCTGAGTCTAAACTGGTCACTCTCAATCTGTGGGATTCCGCCTCGAGGGGACGCTTGCCGACATCTGGGGGCCTTTCTGCTGCTCAGTACTTAGCGGGAAGAACGCTCCTGCCATGTGCTGGGTGGAGACCAGGGTCACTGCTCCACACCCCACAGGGCTAGGATGCCACCCTGCATCAGAGAGTCGTCCAGTCTGCCGTGCCTGGTCAGGCTTTCTTAGCCTCAGCCGCCTGGCGTCTGGGGCTGGATGAGTCTATGATGAGGGGCGTCCTGGACCCTGTGTGGGGTGTGGAGGAGTGTCCCTGGGCTCCCCCCACCACACGCCAGGGGCAGCCCCTGCCCCCATCTCTGCCATGGCCAGAATGTCTCCAGATGTTATCATATGTCCCCTCGGAGGGTAAAGCCCTCCCAGTCTGTGAACCACAGCCATAGGTGCATACCTGGATGGATGGGTGGATGGAGGGATAGATGGATGGATGGATGGATGATGGATGGATGATGGATGGATAGATGGATGGATAGATGGATGGATGGATGGATAGATGGATGGATGGATAGGTACATATATGGATCAATGGATGGATTGATGGTGGATGATGGGTGGATGGATGGATGGATGGTTAGATGGATGGATAGGTACATATATGGATCAGTGGTTGGATTGATGGATGGATGATGGGTGGATGGATGGATGATGGATGGATGGATGGATAGATGGATGGATGGATGGATAGATCAATGGATGGATGATGGGTGGATGGATGGATGGATGGATACATGGATGGATGGATGGATTGATGGATGGATGGATAGATGGATGGACGGATGGATGCATAGATAGATGGATGGATGGATAGACAGACAGATAATTAGACAGTCGTGCCTGCTCAGAGTTTCTCAGCCTCACTCTGATAGACGCATGGATAGATGCATGGATGGAGAGACAGACAGATAATTAGACAGTCGTGGCTGCTCAGCATTTCCCAGTCTCAGCAGGCTGACGCCGGGGGCTGAATGCCTCTCCCATTTAGGTGTCCTGTGTCCAGTGGGGTGTGCAGCAACGCACCCGGTCGGCCCCCACCACACGCCAGGAGCACTCCCTCCCCCACCCCATCGCGGTCACGGCCAGAATGTTGTTTTACATCCCCTGGTGGCGGGGTGGTGGGCAGCTCATCTCAGTTTCCAACCAGAGCCGGAAGTACACACACAGATGGATGGAGAGATGGCTGGATGGGCAGGTGGATAGACAGGTACATAGACAGATAGGTGGATGGACAGACGTCCAGACAGGTGATGTCTCTGGTGCTTGGTCAGGATTTCTCAGCCTCAGCACTGCTGAGACATGGGGGCTGGACCAGTCTCTGATGGGGGGCCTCCTGGGTCGCCCCCACCACACGCCGGGAGCATCTCTGCCCACCCTGAGTCATAACAATTGCCTTCAAACTTCAGCAACTGTCCATCAGGGAATAAAGTCACCCCATTTTGGGTGGTGCTAGTGGTAAAGGGCCCGCCTGCAAGTATAGGAGACTTAAAGAGACTCGGGTTCGATCCCTGGGTCAGGAAGATCCCCTGGAGGAGGGCATGGCAACCCACGCCAGTATTCTTGCCTGGAGAATCCCATGGAAAGAGGAGCCTGGTGGGCTGCAGTCTGTGGGGGTCGCAGAGTTGGACACGACTGAGCGACTCACAGTTTTTCTTTCTTTCTAGTCCAGACGCCTTTCTCTAAGCAAGGTCTTGGTGCAGTATTCATACAAGATTTTCTGAACAAAACAGGAACTGGCTCAGGAGGAATAAAAAGCAAAAACCCTTTGTAATTGGGTTATTAGGCAAAACTCCAGAGCAGAAGCAGGTCATTAAAAGAACTCTGAGTATAGGTGACATTCCTTTCTCTGGAAACAGTCGTTTCAGGACCTTAATTCTTTCATGGTTGAGAAGTTTCAATATTAAGATGTTCCCGGATTACACACACTCTCCCCACAGCCACCTGCATGACCAGAATTTGTGATGAGCTCTCAGACGGGCATTTTCCTTTTGCAGAAGTTTCTGTGCTGGGTTATGATGGTTGTTCAGTGGCTCAGTTGTGTCTGATTCTTTGTGACCCTATGGACTGCAGCACACCAGGCTTCCCTGTTCATCACCAACTCCTGGAGCTTGCTCAGACTCATGTCCATCGAGTCGGTGATGCCATCCAACCATCTCATCCTCTGTTGTCCCCTTCTCCTCCTGCCTCCAGTCTTTCCCAGCATCAGGGTCTTTTCCAATGAGTCAGTTCTTCGCATCAGGTGGCCAAAGGATTGGAGTTTCAGCTTCAGCATCAGTCCTTCCAATGAACACTCAGGACTGATCTCCTTTAGGATGGACTGGTTGGATCTCCTTGCAGTCCAAGGGACTCTCAAGAGTCTTCTCCAACACCACAGTTCAAAAGCATCAATTCTTTGGCCCTCAGCTTTCTTTATGGTCCAACTCTCATATCCATACATGACTACTGGGAAAACCACAGCTTTGAATAGACGGACCTTTGTCAGCAAAGTGATATCCCTGCTTTTTAATATGCTGTCTAGGTTTGTCGTAGCCTTTCTTCCAAGAAGCAAGCGTCTTTTAATTCCATGGCTGCAGTCACCATCCACAGTGACCCTGTTACTCCGGATGGGAGGCTGGCCGCCTCCACAGCCCCTGGGGAAGGCATGAATTTGCTATGTTTGATGACGATCATTATTCCATTTGCTGCTAGAGCTCGGTTGAGGAATGGGCATGAGTCCAGTCCTGGGAGGTGAGGTGCGGAGGGGTGGAAATTCCAGGTTTGATTCCTGACGACTCAGCACAAAGAACTGCTTAGGGGCTTGGAATTCACGGCCTGGGATGCTGTTCGTATAAACTGAATCTCTGGTTGTGTCCTGTTATGCACTGAAGTGTGTGTGGCCGCTAGCTCCTCACTACCCCCACCCCCAATAGGACCTCAGGTTGTGGTTCTATTAGGAGATGGGTCTTCATTTTATTTTTTTTTAATTTGTTTTTAACTGGAATATAACTGCTTTCCAGTATTGTTGGCTTCTGCTGTCCAGCAGCATGAATCAGCCATGTGTACCCATATATCCCACCCCACTAGGTCATCACCGAGCCCCGAGCTGAGCTCTGTGTGCGATACACCGGCCTCCCACTGGGGATCTATTTTACCTGTGGTCGTGTGTATATGTCGGTGCTACTCTCTCAACTCGTCCCCTGCTCTCCTTCCCCTGCTGTGCCCACAAGTTTGTTCTCTACATCTGCGTCTCTGTTCCTGCCCTGCAAACAGGTTCATCAGTATCATTTTTTTTTTTAGATTCCGCATATATGCGTTAATATATGGTATTTGTTTTTCTCCTTCGGACTGACTTAACTCAGTATAACAGGCTGTCAGTTCATCCATCTCAGTTCAACTGAATCACACTCATTCCATTTTATGGCTGAGTAATATTCCATTGTGTATACACACCACCTCTTCCTTATCTGTCCCTCTGTCCATGGATACCTTGGTTGCTTCCATGGGCTATTGTAAAAGAGTGCAGGGCTGAACACTGGGGCTGTGTGCATCTTTTTGAATCCCAGAGCCATCATTTCTTTTTAGGATAATCGCTTCACTCCCATTTCTTGATGATCTGAGCAAATCTCTGAAGAAGCGGTCCGGGTTCACTCTATGTGGACGTCTGACGGTTATTCTGATGGCGGATGTAGCTCTTTTCCCGTGAATTCTAGCCGTTGCTTTGATCTCAGTGTTTGCAAATCCCCACCCAGGAGCTGGTTGCTCGAGGTCTACAGATGGTCTAGGGTGTAGCTGTATATCCGCTCTGGGTCCTGTCTTCTGCAACCACCTGGTTTTCCAGACAAAGCTTCTTCACCTTCGTGCTCACCCGTTTTGGGTTCTGACTCTAGGCTGTTTCTGCAGAGAGGCTGCCAAAGCAGCCCCTGGCTGATGCTCCTTGGTTCTGTTTTCTTTGCGATGTAGGTTTAACCACCGCTGTGAACTGGCCGTGTGTGACCCTGAGCTGTCTCTCCCGGGCAGTGACTCACAACTCTGGCTTCCCTTAAGGGACCCCTGGGAGGTTTAAAAAAATCCTGCTGGCAGGACCCAGCTCCAGATGCTCAGATATATTTGATCGGAGGTTTGCAGGGTGGCCAAAGGAATTCTAAATTTTCTGCATTGGGTGGTGAAGGGCAAACAGGAGCTGCTGAGGTGGGTGGGCGTTCCTCACTGTATGCTCTCTCTGTTGTCGCTGGGGAGGGGTTTACCCCCAGGACACCCCAGGAATGAGAGTCTCTACTGTCCGAGCTGCCTGTCATCCCGGCTTTAGCAGTGCAGCTGCAAGGAGGCTCTGTCTCAGGGGACCCCCTGTGACAGACTTGACAAGGAAATGGGGCGAGAAGGTGATGTCATTAAAAAACTTTTTTTTTTACATTGAAGTATGGATGGAGGAGCCTGGAAGGCTGCAGTCCATGGGGTCGCTGAGGGTCGGACACGACTGAGTGACTTCCCTTTCACTGTTCACTTTCATGCATTGGAGAAGGAAATGGCAACCCACTCCAGTGTTCTTGCCTGGAGAATCCCAGGGACGGGGGAGCTTGGTGGGCTACTGTCTATGGGGTCGCACAGGGTCGGACACGACTGAAGCGACTTAGCAGCAGCATAGTTGATTTGCGGTCTTGTGAGACTTTAAGGTGTATGGCAAAGTGGTGAAGTGTTAATTGTTCAGTTGCGACCCCATGGACTGCAGCCCACCAGGCTCCTCTGTCCATGGGATTCTCCAGGCAAGAGTACTGGAGTGGGCTGCCATTCTCTTCTCCAGGGGATCTTCCCAATCTGGAGATTGAACCAGGTTCTCCAGCATTGCATGTGGAGACTGCTGAAGTTGGACATGACTAAAGTGACTTAGCAGCAGCAGCAGCTGCTGCTGCAATTAAGACCTAGTGCAGTCCAATGGAGGAAAAAAAAAAGAATGCTGGAGTGGCTCGCCATGCCCTCCTCCAGGGGATCTTCGCAACCCAGGGATCGAGCCTTTGTTTCTTCTACCTCCTGCACTGGCAGGCGTGTTCTTTACAACTAGCGCCACCTGGGAAGCTCTAAACATACATTACAAGGCGTGAAACAGATAGCTAGTGGGAAGCTGCTCTAAGAAGAGGGAAGTCAACTCGGGGCTCTGTGATGACCTAGAGGGGTGGATGGGGAGGTGGGAGGGAGGCTCCAGAGGGAGGGGGTGTATGTATACATACGGCTCATTCACTCCGCTGTACATCAGAAGCCAGCACAATATGTTAAAGCAACTACACTCCAATTAAATATTTAAAAATAAAGAAAGGATGGAGTTTGGATCCAAAAGGGGAAATAGGAAATCAGTCCCCTCTCTGTGGCTTCCCTGGTGGCTCAGATGGTAAAGAATCTGCCTGCAATGCAGGAGACCAGGGTTTAATACCTGAGTTGGGAAGACCCCCTAGAGAAGGGAATGGCAACCCATTCTAGTATTCTTGTCTGGAGAATTCCATGGATTGAGGAGGGCTACAGTCCATGCAGGCTACAGTCCATGGGGTTGCAAAGAGTCAGACACGACTGAGCAAGTAACACTTTTTCATTTTCACCAGGCTTCAGGTTAGAAGGTGCAGTTGACGGCATGAGTTGCTCACAGCTTTTTTTTCTTCCTCTATGCCTTAGCCCTGACTCATTTTTTCACAAGAGGACCACACCTCCCTCCTCTGTGGACTTTGGAGTTTGCATCCATTTTGCTTTCTCTTTTGGAATGTCAGCATAAAATGCTGCAATCCCAAATGGTTCAAGTTGTCCTCTGTAGACTACATTTCAAAAATATGTCCAAGATAAGCACTAGTTGCAAAAATAATAAAACCTCGTGGAGCAGACATGAATTTAAACCATTGGATTCTGATTAGCCAGAGTGGGGAGAACCCAGCCTAGATCAGCCCAGCAGTCACTGGTTAATAGACTCATAGGTCTGAAAACATAACTCTTTATTGTGGTAGGGGTTTGAGATATAGGACTGTTTGTTACGCAGCATAGTCTAAGTCATACCTGACTGATACAGAAAACAAGAATCTTCTAGGCACGCAATGGGTCTCAGCACCACGTCTATTTTGTAAGGAGATCTCCTGCAAATGGTCTACACTCTAGACCATTCTCTATCCTGTTTTCAACAGGATGGGGGATCGAGATTCAGGGAAGTAGCTCATATGCTTTTCTTTGTAATCAAATATACGGCAATGGGTATCTCCCCTGGACATTTTCAAATCTATTGTATGCATGATAAAATTTTAACACTCTGTTGCCAGTGATGGTTGGGTGGATGGGATAGGAATGGGTGTGTGTGTGTAAGAGTTTAAAGGCCAGTCCTCCCTTGACCCTCTCCTCTTCAGATGTAATTACTACTGTGAACTTAGAATGTATCCTTCACGTGTGTGCACTGCCATTGTCTTCATACATGTACATATCCCTACAAATAAAAGCCAGAATTTATTTCACAAAGAACCCACAGATACAGCAACCTGTTCTTTTATGAGCTGACTGGTTTGGCTTAGTCGCTAAGTCGTGTCCGACTCTGTGCGACCCCGTGGACTGTAGCCCGCAAGGGTCCTCTATCCATGGAATTCTCCAGGCAAGAATCCTGGAGTGGGTTGCCATTTCCTCCTCCAGTAGGCTGACTAGATGTCACAAATAATAATTCAAAATCTTTTCCCTTTTCCTGAAGCTGCTGCTATGATTCCCCGACACTTTACAAATGCCTGTTTGATAAATAGCGCTTTTATCAGCTGAAAGAAAAAATGGATGAAAATTACCACAACATCCATTTTCGTGCAGGAAATTTGAGGCATTTTGTATCTACTTAACGGATGATAATTTTTCGACTCCAGAAGGAAGCCGTTTTCCAAAAAAGATGTTTTTCCTGCTGAAGTCAAACTTCTACTAATTAAAACCAAACAAGTGACTTGATTTGGAGGCTGAGACCATCCAAGCTGTGTGCACACAGCCCTGTTTGTTTGTTTTTGACTTTCTGGGTAGTTGGATGAAGGGAGGAAAAAAATGAGCCATTTCGAAAATAAATCCTGCAGCGTACATTTGTAATCAAGCTCTGAAGGACTTGTGTAAATGTGAGCTAAACCGTAAATGCCTTAATAGAAACCAATTAGTTATGCATTTGGAAACTTTAGTTTTGTAAATGTGGAAATCTCTGTTTTGGTGATATGTCTGCTAGCTCAAAGAAACAGAATTTTAGCGCTGTCGCTCTGGGCTGGATGAAGCCAGTATGTCTGGGCAGAGAGAAGGTTGCTGGCTGATTCTGGCATTTTCTCGCCAACACTGGCCCCAACTCCTTCTTAAAAGACATCGGATTTCTTCATCTTTTTCTGTGTTCCCCTCCCCTGAGCCCGTACCCCAGGACAGCTGTCTCTGTCTGCCCTCCAGGGCTGGTCCTTTGATGGGGATTGTATTATGAAAGTCAGGCAACCCGACCAGGGCTATGGATTCTTTTGGGAGAAGATTCCTCCCCCCTCCACGTGGGGGGTGGGGGCTTGTCTTCTGGGGAACGTCTCATCCCTCCTAAGGGGAGACCAGAAAACAAAGATTGTCTTCTGGATTCTCTCAACCTAAGAGCATCTGGAAACCTTGCCTCTGAGGCTTACCCAGTGGGACTTCCTGAAACAGGTGTTACAGGAGATCGGGCTCAGAAAGGGATCAGGATTTTGTTTTAGCGACCCATCCATGAATTTCAAGGCATCTTCCTGGGCGGCTGCGAAGATGCTGTGTGCAGTGTTGCCATTCGGTAGCCCAGTCGTGTCCAACTCTTTGTGACCCCATGGACTGCAGCATGCCAGGCCTCCCTATTGGGGGTAAAGATGAAAGGCAGTGGGCAGAGGGGGGTTGGGGGTTGTTGGAGAGCATAGATGAGATCGCCTAGGAAAGAGTCGGGGTGGGGGACGTGGGCTGGAGACTGAGAGACAGAAGAACGTTCTTCTAAAGGAATGAAGACAATGAAAAGTCAGAGGAGCCTGGCTCTCCCAGAAAGACCGCTGAGGAGTTACAGGAGACAGAGATGAGAGATTAGAGCGAGGGGGTGTCTCAGAAGAAGGTGGACCTCAGTGGTCCCTGATCCGCTGAGATTTACGTCAGAGGAGGGAAGGGAAAGCGGTCCAGGTTCATCAGAGGCAAAGCAGGAGCAGGCTTAGTGGACACAGAGGCTTTGTCTGTTGCTGTGCTGGGCGACAAATGAGTTCAAGTGTGTTGTTATTCAGTGGCTAAAATCGCGTCCAACTCTTTGTGACCTCACGGTCTATAGCACTCCAGGCTTCCCTGTCCTTCACCATCTCCTGGAGTTTGCTCAGACTCATGTCCATTGAGTCAGTGATGCCATCCAACGTCCCATCCTCTGTCGTCCCCTTCTGCCCTCAATCTTTCCCAGCATCGGGGTCTTTTCCAACGAATAAGCTCTTCCTATCAGGTGGCCAAAGGATTGGAGCTCCAGCTTCAGCATCAGTCCCTCAGTGAATATTCAGGACTGATCTCCTTTAGGATGGACTGGTTGGATGTCCTTGCAGTCCAGGGGACTCTCAAGAGCCTTCTCCAACATCACAGTTCAAAGCATCCATTCTTTAGCACTCAGCCTTCTTTGTGGTCCACCTCTCACATCCATTCATGACTCCTGGGAAAACCACAGCTTTGATTATATGGTCATGACTGCAAGTCTCTCAGTATAAAATTTCCCACTCATGATCTCATAGTTTCCATAGGTAGGAAGCCTGAAAGGATGCTGTATTATTTGGTCAGGGTCTACTGAACCTGTGATGGTGATTGCAGCATGGTTTCAGGACCTGGTCTAAGTTCAGTGATTGTTGGCAGAATGCAGCTGCTTCCCACATTTTTTTGCATGACCATTTCATCCTCAAAGCCAGCAACAGCCACACAAGGCTTTCTTATGCTTTGAACTGCTGACTTTCTCTTCTCTGCTCTCAGCAGGTAGAGAGCTCTGAATGCCGTAGCTCCCGTGGCCACATGGAGGGGGCAGTGACCTGTGTCATAGAGGACAGCCTCCATGGGGTTAGCAGGGAGGTGACCTTCATTACGTCTGCAAAGGAGCTGATACTCTGAGCTGTGACTGCAGATGGGAGGTAGTTCTGAGAAGACGCATGTCCCCCTACTCTGTCAGAAAAGGAGTAAAGTTAGGAGGAAGTGGGGGGTGAGGCTGGAGGACAGCGGAAGGAGAGAAAGGTAGGGAGATTCAGATATGGAAGCAGGCAGGTGATGGGTGTGTTTTTTTTTTTTGGACAGGGTGTTCTCCAGTTGGGTTAATCCAGGCTGTGGGGCGAGAGGCCAGTGCCAGGATGTGATCAGGCTGTACTGCCTGCTCGATGGTGGACTGTGGAGAAGTTCCTTAACCTCTCTGAGCCTCAGCTGCTCAGTATGTGGAGGACAGTGAGGGAAGGAAGTGTCTCTCTCGGGTTTTGAGCCGGAAGTGAGGTATTACAGACACAACACGTACAACCACATCTGGGGTATGGCAGGAGCTCGGGCAGTGCTGGCTGGAGATGCCCTGAGCGTCCCTGTTATTCTGCTCCCGGGAGGGTGATGATGCCCCTGGCATGAGACGGGAGGAGGACGAGGAGTCCTGATTCCACGGGAGGAAGGGGGATACAGCCTCCATGGTGGTGATAATGGTGAAATGGCCACCGTGATAGTAACATATTAATACACAGCCACTGTGAGAGTGTAATGCTAATACAGCCTCCAGGATATTAACAATAGGGACATGCCCCCCATGAGAGTGTAACGGTAATACAGCCACCATGATATCAAAACCATGTCCACCGTGATAGTATGATAGTAATGTAGCTACTATGATGGCAATAATAACACAGTCCCCATGATAGTGTAATGGTAATACAGCTGACATGACAGTAATAATACGGCCACTGTGATAGTGTACCAGTAATACAGCTCCCAGGATGGTGATGTAATAGTCTGGCTACCATGTTGGAAGAGACCTTGATGCTGGCAAAGATTGAAGGCAGAAGAAGAAGAGGGTGAAGAGCATGACATGGTTGGATGGCATCACCGACTCAATGGACAGGAGTTGAGCAAAGTCCAGGAGATGGTGAAGGACAGGAAAGCCTGGCGTGCTGCAGTCCATGGGGTCGCAAAGAGCTGAACACGACTGAGCAACTGAACAACAGCTGCAACCATATTGTCACACTGGTGCTGCCGTCATAAGATTCCAATGCTGATCCAGCTCCCGTGGGATGATCGTAGTAGACCTGCCGCCACGGGAGGTGGAGGGATAATACCGCTACCATGAGCATAATGTCAGGAATGAGTCAGCCGGGCCTCCGGTCCACTGCTGAGCCCTGGCCGTCTGAGGATGGTGAGCCTTGCAGGAGTCAGGAGCCAGCAAGCGGAGACTGTGACCCAGCCTTGCAGAAGCCTGGAGAGGGGCAGGACGCCAGCAGGGCTAGGCAGCCGTGTGTCCCCTGGTAAGCAGGGCTGAGGGCAGCAGGGGCCAAGCGGACATGACTCCGGGCCCTTCCCGGGTCCATGCCTGGGGATATACTAGTCTGTGCTCACCCGGGATCACCCCCTGAGGCCCTTCCCTGGTGATTCACTGATAAAGGATACACCTGCAATGCAGGAGATGTGGGTTCGATCCCTGGGTTGGGAAGATCCCCTGGAGGAGGAAATGGCAACCCACTCCAGCATTCTAGCCTGAAGACTCCAGTCTTCTTGCCTGCGGAATCCCATGGACAGAGGAGCCTGGCGGGCTACAGTCCATAGAGTTGAACAGAGCTGGACAAGACATAAGTGACTTAGCACGCTCATACAGGGGTTTAGGGAGATGTCAGTGCTGTGCTTTTAATGCTGTGGTTCAATACAAAGATGGTACGTCCTCTGTTCCTTTTCTCCTGATAAAAAGCATGTTTCTGAGGCACTAGAATCTTACACCAGTCCATCCTAAAGGAAATCAACCTTGAATATTCATTGGAAGGACTGATACTGAAGCTCCAATACGTTGACCACCCGATGGGAAGAGCTGACTCATTGGAAAAGACCCTGATGCTGGGAAAGATTGAAGGCGGGAGGAGAAGGGGACGACAGAGGATGCGATGGTTGGATGGCATCACCGACTTGACGGTCTTGAGTTTGAGCAAGCTCCAGGAGATAGTGGAGGACAGACCATTAGACACGGTCTACATGCCATGCTATAGACCGTGCGGTCACAGAGAGCTGGACATGACTTAGCAACTGAATAACAACTATAAGAAGCTAATAGCCAGAAAAATCAAAACCATTTTTTTATGGAAGAACAGTTGATACACAACATTAGGTTAGTTTCAGGTATACAGCAAAGTAGTTCTGTTATACACAAATATACAAATATAATCCAAAGATATACAAATCTTTGGATTCTTATCTCTTATTGATTACATGTGTAAGCTGAGTTGGGTCCAACTCTGTGCGACCCCATGGAGTGTAGCCCACCAGGCTCCTCTGTCCATGGGCTTCTCCAGGCAGGAACACTGGAGTGGGTTGCCATGGCCTCATCCAGGGGATCTTCCTGAGCCTGGGATCCAACTCACATCTCCCGTGTCTCCTGCCTTGGCAGGTGGATTCTTCACCACGAGCAGCACTTTATTACACGACATTGAATATTGTCCCCTGTGCTATTCAGTAGGTCCTTGTTGCTCATCTATTTTATGTATAATAGTGTGTGTGTGTTAATCCCAAATACCCAATTTATCCCTCACCCACCTTTTCCCTTTGGTAAACAGAAGTTGGTTTTCTGTGTCAAAGAGTCTGTTTCAGCTTTATAAATAAGTTTGTTTATATCTTTTTTTTTGAGATTGCACAAATAAGTGACAACATATGGTATTTGTGTTTCTCTGTCTGACTTACTCCGCGTAGTGTGATCATCGCTAGGTCTCCCTGTGTTGTTGCAAATGGCATTATTTCATTCTTTTTCTTGGCTGAGTAGTATTCTACTGTCTGTACGGACCATATCTTCTTTATCCATTCCTCGGTCGATGGACGTCTAGATAGCTTCCATGTCCAGGCTATTGTGAATACTGCTGCTATGTACCTTGGGGGTGCATGTATTTTTTTTGAATGATGGTTTTGTTGGGAGTATATGTGTCCACGAGTGGGGATTGCTGGATCATATGTCACTTACCGTATTATATCAGCCTCAGGTTTTACAATGCAGTGATTCAATGTCTGCATAGGTTATACTTCATTTAAAGTTATTACAAAATCTCGTAAGCATTTTAAAGTCAGATGAAGGGGACTGCTAATGCTGTTCATGGTGAAGGGAGCATCTTTCTTTGACGGATGACCGCAAGAAATCTTGGGCAACATACAGACCACAGGCATTGTAAAGCAGCTGTGTTGTTCAGCTGCTCAGTTGTATCCGACTCTTTGCAACCCCATGCAGTGTAGCCCGCCAGGCCCCTCTGTCTGTGGGATTCTGCAGGCAAGAAGGCTGGAGTGGGTTGCCAGGCCCTCCTCCAGGGGATCTTCCCAACCCAGGGATCAAACCCGGGTCTCCTGCATTGGCAGGTGGGTTCCTAAAACACTGGACTGCCAGGGAAGTTCTGCCACTCAAGTTTTAACGGAGGAATCCGTGTGCCGGGGACAGTTCTGACTCCAAGCAAGCAATCCAGAAGTGATGATCTTGACCTTGTGGGTGATGACTTAAGGTTTCTTGTAGCGTTTTCTGCCAAATCCAGAGCGCTGTAGTCCTCATAGCCAACCCAACACCTGCATATATGTGTTTGTAAAATGTGGCTCCAGGGCAGGGATCTTCCTGTTATGGAATTTATTGCTCAGGAACATAAATAAGAAACTTTTTGAACATGACATAAAGTCATCAGTGTGTTTGGCAGATTCACTGAGCCATTAATAAGGCTTGGACAGGAGATTTAATGCTTCAAGAAGCCACGTAAAAGGAAGAGTAATAGGTTCATTGTATCCACGCCATAATATCTTAGGAAAGACGGTCAGCCTCGAAGTATACATTACTGTTTAATAAAAATCAGGTTGCAGGGAGCACGCGAGAAAAAATACAAGTGCGTGAAAATTTGTAAGCAGCGGAAACGGCCAAAGTAGTTTTACGACCATTTGCAGAGCGGAGCTAGAGGCGCAGGTGTAGAGAACAAACGTATGGACACCAAGCGGGGAAGGGAAGGGCGGGATGAGGTGGGCGATCGGGGTGGACACAGATACGCTGCTGACGGGTGTCTGCGTGACTTCAATCCTGTCCAACTCTCTGTGACCCTGTGGACTGCAGCCCGCCAGGCTCCTCTGTCCATGGCATCCTCCAGGCAAGAAGGCTGGAGTGGGTTGCTGTTTCCTCCTCCAGGGGAGCTCCCCCAACCAGGGACTGAACCTGGGTCTCCTGTGTCTCCTGCAGGGGCGGGCAGATTCTGCATCACCTTGGAAGCCTTGAAGAACAGGATGGAGGTAGGTTCCTTCAAAAGCTAAATGTAGAACTCCTATATGATCCTGCAACCCCACTCCTACGCTGATACCCAGAAAAAACAGAAACTTTTTTTTTTTTTTAATCAACAGAGTTTAATTTTTTCTTGTTTCCTCTTTGGAAAGAAGACAAGGTAGGAAAAGTTAGAGACTTGTCTTCGTTTTTTTTTCCTCAGCTCCCACCTAACCCTGCCATGTTATTTTTTAAAATAGTGTTTTCTTTTTTGTGTGTGTGAAAGCCACTCAGTCATGTCCAAGTCTTTGAGACCCCATGGACTACACAGTCCATGGGATTCTCCAGGGCAGGATACTGGAGTGGGTAGCCGTTCCCTTCTCCAGGGGATCTTCCCCACCCAGGGATGGCACCCAGGTCTCCCGCAATGCAGGTGGATTCTTTACCAGCTGAGCCACCAGGGAGGCCCAAGAATAGTGGAGTGGGTAGCCTATACCTTCTCCAGCAGATCTTCCAGACCCAGGAATCGAGCCAGGGTGTCCTGCATGGCAGGTGGATTCTTTACCAAGTGAGCTGTCAGGGAAGCCCCAAAGTCTTTATTACATTTGTTACAATGTTGCTTCTGCTTTGTGTTTTTATGTTTTGACCTTGAGGCATGTGGGATTGTAGCTCCCCAACCAGACTTCAAACCCATAGCCCTGCATCGGAAGGTCAAGTCTTAAGCATTGGACTTCGAGGAAAGTTCCTACCGTGTATTCTTAACCCAGGGATCTCTCTACTTCATCCTTGATGGTTTTTTTTTTTTTTTTTTTTTACTCTTGCAGTTTTATCCACTGACTCAAATCAGGGCTGTCCACCTCAGATGGCCGCGTCTCCAATTTCTCTGGTTTCTGTTTTCAATTTCTGTTACGGGGCTGAAAACACCCGGGTCTGGATTATCTGCCCGTTGTTCCTCTTCAGATCAATGCCAGTCGTGTGCTCCATACTTTTTCTCAGCACAGAAGAAAATGCATTTGGCTTAAAAAAAAAAAATGCATCGTGACTTCAACATGTCTCTTGTACAGAAAAGGCATTAATCGGTGTTATAAAGCTGCCAGTGTGGGCAGCTGAATTCCCCCTCCCCCACCCCTCCCCCCCATCACTCAATTATTAACTGAAATATACTTTTGTTTTTGCGGGGTTTGACAACAAAAACCATAGTTTTATTTAGTGGGATTTTAAAAATCAAGACGGGAGTAAGTTATACAGCTAATGTCAGAGGAGTGAGCTAAAACACAACATTAAAAGGGTTCATTGAACTTCCCTGGGGGTCCAGTGGTTAAGACTTCAGCCAACCAATGCAGAGCGTGTGGGTTTGATCCCTGCTCAGGGAGCTGAGATCCCGCACACCTCCTCGCCAAAAAAATATAAAACAGAAGCAATATTGTAGCAAATCCAATAAAGACCTTAAAAAGAGTACACATAAAAAAAATCTTTAAAAAGAAGCAGGTGAAAAAATACAAGATGATTTCTTTCTGCAATCGTGGGCTCATGACTCTGAAATCTCATGAATCATCTGAAATTTGGTGCAACACTTTGTTTATTGCGAGTAAATGTAATGCCAGCTCTCCAGGCATTGATGGTTTCCATTGAGGAGGGAAAGGTTCTTCACGAGTCATCTGTTACCATGATATGGTATACAGACTAAATGAGGATCTTTGCAGATTTCTCACGGAAGAATCTGATTCACCGTGCTGGACTGTGCTCAGTCGTGTCTGACTCTCTGCGACCCCATGGACTGTAGCCTGCCAGACTCCTCTGTCCATGGGCTTCTCCAGGCAAGAATGCTGGAGTGGGTTGCCATTTCCTCCTCCAGGGGATCTTCCCCACCCAGGAATTGAACCTGGGGTCTCTTGCATTGCAGGCGTATTCTGAGCCCCCAGGGTAGGGGGCAGTTGGGTGGGATGGAAGGTGGCTTAGGGTGTTCTGCCCACCCGCCTTGGGGGGGTCATGGGCACCAACCACACCCCGCTTTTGCTCCCAGCTCCTCAGAAGTGGTCTTTTTGTATCTTATTGTTGATAATTGTCTCAATTGTGCATGCAGGCAGTTATTGTTAGTCCCTTACAGTTTCTCTCTATTGTGTTGCTGCAGACACTGTAGCAAAGTGTCCCGGGGTCCTGGTCTATTTCACCGTGTGTGTGTGTGTGTGTGTGTGTGTGTGTGTGTGTGTGGTGTCTGACTCTCTGCAACCCCGTGGACTGCAGCCCACCAGGCTTCTCTGTCCCTGGGATTCTCCAGGCAAGAACACTGGAGTGGGTCGCCTTTTCCTTCTCTAGGGGATCTTTCCGACCCAGGGATCAAACCCGGGTCTCCGGCGTTGACAGGTAGATTCTTTATCCCTGAGTCACCTGGAATAAGGCACAACGCCAGGAAGGGGCCTCACGGGTGTTGTACATAGTCGGCTCTGGATACGACCGTGCTTATTCTCAGCTCTTGCTTACAGCTCACGGCTGGATCTTTGTCCTCCTCACACGGCGAGCTCGACACATGGCGTGGCCCGTCCCTCAAACCGTGAGCACCCGTGTTGACGTTTTGGGGCCAAAAGACTGAAATGGTTTTCAGTTCGAATACAGATCACAGAGATGTGACCCGCGCACGGCATTGCTTGCAGGGCATGTTCTTGTCCAAACGCGTTCTATCGTGTCTCCACGCTGCTTTTCAGCTGCATCCCGCGACTCAGCTTTTCAGGGTTACGTCGCATTACATCGCTTTTTGGCTTTTGTACACTCCAGAATGAAGTCTGCCACTTACATTCCATATACTGCCATATGGGACCTGCAGGGCCTGCTGACGGCTATAACCCGTGAAAGCGTTTCCTTGGAAAACTGATGCATTCGTGGGCTGGGGCTGCCATAAAATTACCCTGGATGGGGTGGCTAAAACAGCATACACTCAACCCTCCCACAGGCCTGGAGGCTGGAGACTGAGACCGCCAGGTGTGGTCAGAGCTGGTTCCTCCCAAGGCCTCTCTCCTGGGCGTGTGGACGGCCGTCCCCTACCCAAGCCCTCACGTGGCCATCCCTCTGTGTCTGTGCCCTGATCGCCTCTTCTTATATAAGGACCCCAGTCCTATGGGGTCAGGACATACCCTAATGCACAGAGATTGTTTAAACTCAATGACCTGTGAGTTTCAATAAGTCCTAATTCCGAAGGATCAGGACCCATGGTGATGACCTCGTGTAACCTTCATCCCCTCTCCAAAGACGCTTATCTCCAAATACAGCCTCACTGTGAGGTCCTGGGGGTCAGAGCGTCAGCATGTGAGTTTCACGGGGATGCAATTCACCGCATGGCAGATGGCGATTTACTACGACCGGGTGTAACGGTACCCTCCCTGGGAGTGTATCCAGCCTCCTGTGTCTGCTTCTCCACTGCAGGTGCACTGAGCCTCATGTGCGTTCAGCGGTGAGCCTGAATTCATTTCTGAGCCACAGGCGTGTCGCCCACACCAAACCTGTTACCAGGATCCCAGTCAAACGACACGCCCGGCTCTTCTGTTGTTCTTACTAATCGGGTGTTTTTGTGACAGAAGCCGCTCTGTTCTCCGGACTTGGTTTGCTGTTCATGAGTGTTTCCGTCTGTCTTCACATGATTTGAGTATTCACAGGCTGCTCCTGGGTTATGGGGGAAGGAGGGGGCTCACTGAGGAAAATCAGGTTAGTCCCTGTTCCCGGACTTGCGAAGCCAAACTCACCTTATTCCATCTTGTTGTACAGTTGCTATCTTGACTCTCTGCAACCCCGTGGACTGTAGCCCGCCAGGCTCCTCTGTCCTAGCGGATTCTCCAGGCAAGAATACTGGAGTGGGCTGCCAGTTCTTCCCTGATAGCTCGCTTAGTAAAGAATCTGCCTGCAGTGCAGGAGACCTGGGTTCAATCCCTGGGTTGGGAAGATCTCCTGGAGAAGCGAAAGGCTACCGACTCCAATATTGCGACCTGCAGAATTCCGTGGACTGTATAGTCCATGGGATCGCAGAGCGTTGGACACGACTGAGCGACTTTCACTTTGGCTTCACTTTGTCCAGGGGATCTTCACAAACCAGGGATCGAACCTGACTCTCCTACATTGAAGGCAGATTCTTTACCATCTGAACCACCTGGTAAGCTCTATATATTCACCTTAGAAAACCGGGAGAATATGATGTCACAAAGCCCCAGGTTGTCTCTTTTTCCCAGTTTCTGATTTAGGAATGCAGTTTTGAAAGTTGTGCACACACAATGTGTATGTGTCTGTACAAACTGTATGTGTCTAATTATGTAAGTAATTTAAAATATATTTGTTTACTCACCTGTGCTGGGTCTCAGTTTTGGCATATACTACCTTTTAATTGCACCATGCAAACTCTTCATTGAGGCACGTGGGATACAGTTCCCTGACCAGGGATCTAACCTGGGTCCCCTGCATTGGGAGCTCAGAGTCCTAGCCATTGGACCACCCGGGAAGTATTTCTATAAATAACTAAATATGTCATCTGTGTTTTATATTTCTGTACATCACATCATGTAGATGTGTGGTAAGACATTTCATATCATGTTGGGAGTTGTTGTCTTTAAAGAAACTGCAAAGTACGTTTGTATAATATTTGTCACAGGAGTAGAATGTATTGATTCACATTCGGCGTTTAGTTCTTTTTTATGTCGTCAACTTCTTAGTCTCTCTATCTTTCATTTATTTTCGGGGTATAATTCTCGACATTTATAGTTATTATGTAATATTGGCTATGTTCCCCGTGTTGTACAAGATGTCCTCAGAGCTTATTTTGTAAAGAGTAGTTTATATCTCTCGAGTCTGCTGCTGCTTTGAGATAGCCACTCTTCTGTTGTATTTTTTTGGTGCTACATATAAGTTATATCATATGGTATTAATCATAGTCCCTCTGACTTAGTGTGATAACCTCTAGGTCCGTCCATGTTATTGCAGTTGGCATCCGTTCATTCTTTTTTATGGCTGAGTAGCGTCCTGGGTTTTACCCCACCCTTCTTGGGGCAGCTTCCACGCGTCCTGGAAGAGAGCACGGCTGGCTGCCCCACTGGTTTCGTATTTTCAAGGGACCGCTGGTTGCCCTCACACTTCTCTTTGGCTGATTCATGGAAAAACTGGCCCCTGCCCTCCAGATCCACATCGTCCCAGTGGAAATAGAAGCCCAGAGAGAGGCACAGGAGGGCCTAGAGGAGCTATCCCACGTTGAAGGTCAGGAAGGGTGGTGGTGAGGAGATACCCCTCGTCCAAGGTAAGGAGCATTGGCTGCGCTTTGCAGGAGCAGCCGTGAAGAGATACCCCACGCCCAGAGTAAGAGAAACCCAAGGAAGATGATGGGTGTTGCAAGAGGGCATCAGAGGGCAAACACACTGAAACCATACTCACAGAAAACTAGTCAATCTAATCACACTAGGACCACAGGCTTGTCTAACTCAATGAAACTAAGCCATGCCTGTGGGGCAACCCAAGATGGTTCATGGTGGAGAGATCTGACAGAATGTGGTCCACTGGAGAAGGGAATGGCAAACCACTTCAGTATTCTTGCCTTGAGAACCGCATGAACAGTATGAAAAGGCAAAATGATAGGATACTGAAAGAGGAACTCTCCAGGTCAGTAGGTGCCCAATATGCTACTGGAGATCAGTGGAGAAATAACTCCAGAAAGAATGAAGGGATGGAGCCAAAGCAAAAACAATACCCAGCTGTGGATGTGACTGGTGATAGAAGCAAGGTCTGATGCTGTAAAGAGCAATATTGCATAGGAACCTGGAATGTCAGGTCCATGAATCAAAGCAAATTGGAAGTGGTCAAACAAGAGATGGCAAGAGTGAATGTCGACATTCTAGGAATCAGCAAACTGAAATGGACTGGAATGGGTGAATTTAACTCAGATGACCATTATATCTACTACTGCGGGCAGGAATCCCTCAGAAGAATTGGAGTAGCTATCATGGTCAACAAAAGAGTCCGAAATGCAGTACTTGGATGCAATCTCAAAAACGACAGAATGATCTCTGTTCGTTTCCAAGGCAAACCATTCAGTATCACAGTAATCCAAGTCTATGCCCCAAGCAGTAACACTGAAGAAGCTGAAGTTGAACGGTTCTATGAAGACCTACAAGACCTTTTAGAACTAACACCCAAAAAAGATGTCCTTTTCATGATAGGGGAATGGAATGCAAAAGTAGGAAGTCAAGAAACACCTGGAGTAACAGGCAAATTTGGCCTTGGAATACGGAATGAAGCAGGGCAAAGACTAATAGAGTTTTGCCAAGAAAATGCACTGGTCATAACAAACACCCTCTTCCAGCAACACAAGAGAAGACTCTACACTTGGACATCACCAGGTGGTCAACACCGAAATCAGATTGATTATATTCTTTGCAGCCAAAGATGGAGAAGCTCTATACAGTCAGCAAAAACAAGACCAGGAGCTGACTGTGGCCTAGACCATGAACTCCTTATTGCCAAATTCAGACTGAAATTGAAGAAAGTAGGGAAAACCACTAGACCATTCAGGAATGACCTAAATCAAATCCCTTATGATTATACAGTGGAAGTGAGAAATAGATTTAAGGGCCTAGATCTGATAGATAGAGTGCCTGATGAACTATGGAATGAGGTTCGTGACATTGTACAAGAGACAGGGATCAAGACCATCCCCATGGAAAAGAAATGCAAAAAAGCAAAATGGCTGTCTGGGGAGGCCTTCCAAATAGCTGTGAAAAGAAGAGAAGCGAAAAGCAAAGGAGAAAAGGAAAGATATAAGCATCTGAATGCAGAGTTCCAAAGAATAGCAAGAAGAGATAAGAAAGCCTTCTTTAGTAATCAATGCAAAGAAATAGAGGAAAACAACAGAATGGGAAAGACTAGAGATCTCTTCAAGAAAATCAGAGATACCAAAGGAACATTTCATGCAAAGATGGGCTTGATAAAGGACAGAAATGATATGGACCTAACAGAAGCAGAAGATATTAAGAAGAGATGGCAAGAATACACAAAAGAACTGTACAAAAAAGATCTTCACGACCCAGATAATCACGATGGTGTGATCACTGGCTTAGAGCCAGACATCCTGGAATATGAAGTCAAGTGGGCCTTAGAAAGCATCACTATGAACAAAGCTAGTGGAGGTGATGGAATTCCAGTTGAGCTATTTCAAATCCTGAAAGATGATGCTGTGAAAGTGCTGCACTCAATATACCAGCAAATCTGGAAAACTCAGCAGTGGCCACAGGACTGGAAAAGGTCAGTTTTCATTCCAATCCCAAAGAAAGGCAATGCCAAAGAATGCTCAAACTACGGCACAATTGCACTCATCTCACACGCTAGTAATGAATTTTAAGTAATGCTTAAAATTCTCCAAGCCAGGCTTCAGCAATATGTGAACCATGAACTTCCTGATGTTCAAGCTGGTTTTAGAAAATGCAGAGGACCCAGAGATCAAATTGCCAACATCTGCTGGATCATGGAAAAAGCAAGAGAGTTCCAGAAAAACATCTATTTATGCTTTATTGACTATGCCAAGGCCTTTGACTGTGTGGATCACAATAAACTGTGGAAAATTCTGAAAGAGATGGGAATACCAGAACACCTGATCTGCCTCTTGAGAAATTTGTATGCAGGTCAGGAAGCAACAGTTAGAACTGGACATGGAACAACAGACTGGTTTCTAATAGGAAAAGGAGTTCGTCAAGGCTGTATATTGTCACCCTGTTTATTTAACTTATATGCAGAGTACATCATGAGAAACGCTGGACTGGAAGACACACAAGCTGGAATCAAGATTGCTGGGAGAAATATCAATAACCTCAGATATGCAGATGACACCACCTTTATGGCAGAAAGTGAAGAGGAACTCAAAAGCCTCTTGATGAAGGTGAAAGTGGAGAGTGAAAAAGTTGGCTTAAAGCTCAACATTCAGAAAACGAAGATCATGGTATCCAGTCCCATCACTTCATGGGAAATAGATGGGGAAACAGTGGAAACAGTGTCAGACTTTATTTTTCTGGGCTCCAAAATCACTGCAGATGGTGACTGCAGCCATGAAATTAAAAGACGCTTATTCCTTGGAAGGAAAGTTATGACCAACCTAGATAGCATATTCAAAAGCAGAGACATTACTTTGCCAACAAAGGTCTGTCTAGTCAAGGCTATGGTTTTTCCTGTGGTCGTGTATGGATGTGAGAGTTGGACTGTGAAGAAGGCTGAGCGCTGAAGAATTGATGCTTTTGAACTGTGGTGTTGGAGAAGACTCTTGAGAGTCCCTTGGACTGCAAGGAGATCCAACCAGTCCATTCTGAAGGACATCAGCCCTGGGATTTCTTTGGAAGGAATGATGCTAAAGCTGAAACTCGAGTACTTTGGCCACCTCATGCGAAGAGTTGACTCATTGGAAAAGACTCTGATGCTGGGAGGGATTGGGGGCAGGAGGAGAAGGGGACGACAGGGGATGAGATGGCTGGATGGCATCATGGACTCGATGGATGTGAGTCTGAGTGAACTCCGGGAGTTGGTGATGGACAGGGAGGCCTGGCGTGCTGCGATTCATGGGGTCGCAAAGAGTCAGACACGAATGAGCAACTGATCTGATCTGAATATTCCCTTGTACAAATGTAGAGTCTTATCTGCTCCTTGCCGATGGATTTAGGTTGCTTCCATGTCTTGGCCATTGTGAACAGAGCTGCTCTGAACATAAGGGCACGTGTATCTTTTCAGAGTTTTGTCTGGATGTGTGCCTTAGGCTGGGGCTGCTGGGTCGTATGATAACCGTGTTCTTCGTTCTTTGAGGAACTTCCGTCGTGTCGTCCACATTGGCTGCACCCACTGACGTTCTCACCGGCAGTGTACGCATATTATGTGGTTTTTACAAAAAATTAAAGAGCACCTAGTGAGTTTCTCTCAAACCTGCCATGTAACTTGCAAAGAATCGCTTTTCAAGATAGAATAGACTCTTCTTCACCTCTTGACAGGTGGGCATAACATGGCGATAGGGGCAAAGAATCTGCCTGCCAATGCAGAAGACAAGAGAGATGGAGGTTCGATCCCTCGGTGGGGAAGATTCCCTGGAGGAGGAAATGGCAACACACTCCAGTATTCTTGCCTGGAGAACCCCATGGACACAGGAGTGGGCTGCAGTCTGTGGGGTTGTAAAGAGTCAGATATAACCGAAAGCGACTTAGCATGCATAAAAATAATTCAACGGACATTTCTATTCCGTTCACTTGAGTTTCAACACTACATGCTGCTGGGGGTAATGAAAGCAATCATTCAAATCACCTAAAGTTATAAGCAGTGAGAAATTAAGGAGAGGCAGCTCACTTTACTTTGCACGTGGACCTGTGTGCATTTTCTAACTAAAATAAGGGGATGTGACTGAACTCAGAACGGTCCATGTCCAGGTACACTTTGGAAATTGCCCCGGGAAGAACGGACACAGAGTGAGGACCTTCCCGTCCGTGTGCCTCAGCTCCCTGTGAGAAAGCTAGGGGATGGAAGAGAAAGCACCAAGGTAAGGTCAGTATTTGCAGATGGAGAACAGGAGCACTTTGTTCAGACAGCTGTGTGTTCCGTTTTTGAAGTCGGCTTGCGTTGCAGCATTGTGTTACTTTCAGATATGCAGCAAGATGATTCAGTTACACCTACACAGATACATTCCTCTTCATATCCTCTTTGGTTATGCTTTATCACAGGAATATTGCATATAGTTCTGTCTGCTACACAGTACGACCTTGTTGTGTATCACTTATGTTTATATCTGAATATGATAGTTTGTCTGATGGCTGTAATTTTTGACTTTTTATTTTGCATTGGGATATAGCCAATTAACAGTGTTGTGATGGTTTCTGGTGGACAGCAAAGGGACTCAGCCATCCATACACATGTATCCATTCTCCTCCAAACTCCCCTCCCATCCACTCTGCCACGTGACATTGAGCAAAGACCATCGAGCCGGTGATGCCATCCGACCATCTCATCCTCTGTCGTCCCCTTCTCCTGCCTTCAGTCTCTCCCAGCAGCGGGGTCTTTTCCAATGAGTCAGTCCTTCACATCAGGTGGCCAAATACTGGAGCTTCAGCTTTAGCATCAGTCCTTCCAATGAATATCCAGGACTGATTTCCTTTAGGATGGACTGGTTGGATCTCCTTGCAGTCCAAGGGACTCTCAAGAGTCTTCTCCAACACCACAGTTCAAAAGCATCAATTCTTCGGCGCTCAGCTTTCTTTATAGTCCAACTCTCACATCCATACATGACCACAGGAAAAACCATAGCCTTGACTAGACGGACCTTTGTTGGCAAAGTAATGTCTCCGCTTTTCAATATGCTGTTTAGACTGGTCATAACTCTTCTTCCAAGGAGTAAGCGTCTTTTAATTTTTTAAAAGAGTGGCCATTATTGGAGAAACACAAATCAGAACTACAGTGAGGTACCACCTCATACCATGGTCAGAATGGCCATCATCAAAAAGTGTCTGTTACTTTCATGGCTGCAGTCACCATCTGCAGTGATCTCGGAGCCCCCCAAAATAAAGTCGGCCACTGTTTCCACTGTTTCCCCATATATTTGCCATGAAGTGATGGCACCGGATGCCATGATCTTCATTTTCTGAATGTTGAGCTTTAAGCCAACTTTTTCACTCTCCTCTTTCACTTTCATCAAGAGGCTCTTTACTTCTTCTTCACTTTCTGCCATAAGGGTGGTGTCATCTGCATATCGGAGGTTATTGATATTTTTCCTGGCAATCTTGATTCCAGCTTGTGCTTCCTCCAGCCCAGCGTTTCTCCTGATGTACTCTGCATAGAAGTTAAATAAGGAGGGTGGCAATATACAGCCTTGACGTACTCCTTTCCCGATTTGGGACCAGTCCATTGTTCCATGTGCAGTTCTCAGTGTTGCTTCCTGACCTGCATACAGATTTCTCAAGAGGCAGGTCAGGTGGTCTGGTATTCCCCTCTCTCAGAATTTTCCACAGTTTGTTATGATCCACACAGTCAAAGGCTTTGGTGTAGGCAATAAAGCAGAAGGAGATGTTTTTCTGGAACTCTCTTGCTTTTCCTATGATCCAACGGATGTTGGCAATTCGATTCCTGGTTCCTCAGCCTTTTCTAAATCTGGCTTGAACATCTGGAAGTTCTCAGTACACGTACTGTTGAAGCCTGGCTTGGAGAATTTTCAGCATTACCTTGCTAGCATTCTCCATTTTAAATATAGCTGTGTGTGCATGCGATGGCTGTATTTTCTCACAGAAATCTTTGAGAACTCACCCAGTGACGGCACCTCAGGTGATCCGTCCTCCTTGTTCAGATGGCCTCATTTCCTCTCCGGAGGCCGTGAGGCAGATGTCGGGGAGGATTAAAAATAAACGCAGTCTCGGCGAGGCACCCCCACGGGAGCAGCTGGGACCTGCAGACAAAACGCACCCTGTGAGCTGGCTCCCCTGCCCCCACCCCAGGCTGGTGTCTGCACCCCGGGAGGGAGGCAGCCCTGCTGGTCGGGGAAGAGGGGGCTTTGGGAGCAAGAGGGCAGGTGGGCTTCCAGCCTAGGTCAGCGCCTTCATGAGCTTTCGTGTCCTGCTCTGAGTTTGACCCCAGATGGATGACTGACCGGGGTGGGTAGCGCATGGGAGGGTTGGGGGGTGTTTTCATCCTAAAGCCTGTGCTCCAGGAGTGGTTCAGTGTTTCTTTGCAAACCGGGCTTTCTGTGGGCAGAGAATGGATACACTTGTATGTTTGCTTGAGTCCCTTGGCTGTTTACCTGAGATGTCCCAGCATTGTTCATCGGCTCTACCCTGATACAAAGTGTTTTTGCTGTTAAAAATAAGCTTCCTGTGAAGGGGTAGGAAGGTGTGGCAATCACAGTTAAGGTAAGGCCAACAAGTAGATTCTAGTGTCTTGATGGCAACGTGGTGGGCGTGGGGGAGGCAAAATTGGGGGGAGATAAAGGCAGGAAAATGGGGGGAAGGCAGGCAAAAGTGGGGGTCAAGGGAAGAAAATGTGGAGACAGGCCGGCAAAACGGGGGTGTTCCTGTTAGTCGCTCAGTCATGTCTGACTCTCTGCGACCCCACGGACTGTAGCCCGCCTGACTCCTCTGTCCATGGGGATTCTCCAGGCAAGAATACTGGAGTGGGTGGCCACGCCCTCCTCCAGGGGGTCTTCCCGACCCAGGGACTGAGCCTGGGTCTCAAAATTGCAGAGAAGAAAGGCAGGCAAAAGGGAAAGTGTAGAGAGAGGCCCGTGAAGACACGTCCAGGGTCAGGAGGGGAGGGGCCCGTGTGGACCCATCCAGGGTCGAGAGGGGAGGGGCCCGTGTGGACACGTCCAGGGTCGAGAGGGGAGGGGCCCGTGTGGACACATCCAGGGTCAGGAGGGGCATCCATCAGGTCTCCCTACTTACGCGTCACTGGTGGGAACGCGCGACCCCTCCTTCCTGCCTGGAGCCTGTGACCCCACGGAGACGGGCAGTCAGTCTGGGTCAAGTGTGAGCCTGGCATCCGTGTGTTGCTTCTGCTCTCGAGCCGCCCAGCTGAGGGCTGCTGGAGAGGTAAGAATATCAAAGAGGAGGAAGGAAGGCATCTCAACAAAAATGAGAGGGACTTCGGTGGTGGTCCAGTGGTTTAAGGCTTCAGCCTCCAGCGCAGGGGATGCAGGTTCAATCCCTGGTCAGAGAGCTAACATGCTATATGCTTGGAGGGCAAAAACACTAGCCCCTAAGACAGAAGCAATATGGTAACAAATTCAGTAAAGGCTTTAGAAATGGTCCATGTCAAAAAGAACTTTAAAAAAAAAAAGAACAGACCCTAAAACGTACAAAGCACCACGATTCATCCTCAGCCAGCACTGGGACCCAGAGCCGTCGAGGTCAGACAGCTAGTGAGGCCAGCTCTGTGTGTGTGGAGGGCAAATAGCAGATGCTTCAGACGGTTGGGAATTCCATCTGTCGAAATCCAGGGCAGGACCACTTGTCCCCGGTGGCAGAAATGCAGGAGTCTGTTCTAGTGCCCAGTGGGTTTGGTCAGAACGTGAGAGCCTCCGATATGAGCCCAGTGCTGTATTTTCTATCTTATCTGTTCTCCCGAAGTGAAAGTTGCTCAGTCGTGTCCAGCTCTTTGCGACCCCATGGACTGTGGAATTCTCCCAGCCAGAATACTGGAGTGGGTAGCCTTTCCCTTCTCCAGGGGATCTTCCCAACCCCAGGGATTGAACCCAAGTCTCCTGCATTGCAGGCAGATTCTTTACCAGCTGAGCCACCAGGGAAGCCCAAGAATACTGGAGTAGGTGGCCTATCCCTTCTCCAGGGGATCTTCCTGACCCAGGAATCGAACCACGGTCTCCTTCTTTGCAGGTGGATCCTTTACCGACTGAGCCAGTGACAAGTCTGTGTTTGGGGAGTGGGGGATTTCCCTCCTTGGAAAAAGTGGGGCAACTGAAGACAGGAACTGTTAGACTCAAAGGACTGCCTTAGGACGGGCAAAACACCAGATATTAGAAACATGAGCTATGGGGTGAATCAGAGTTTTCGTGTGTGTTCATGCCATTATCCATTTCTCAGATGTGAGCCCATGTTTGAAAGTGAAAGTGTTAGTCGATAAGTTGTGTCTGACTCTGTGTGACCCCCTGGACTGCAGCCCACCAGGCTCCTCTGTCCATGGGATTCTCCAGGCAAGAATACTGGAGTGGGTTGCCATTTCCTTCTCTGGGGGATCTTGCCAACCCAGGGATCTTCCCGATCCATGTCTCCTGAACTGCAGGCAGATTCTTTACTGTCTGAGCCACCAGGGAAGCCATGAGGGAGTCCACATTTGGGGACAGGCTACTGAGACTCTTTGCATTCAGGAAACGTGTGTGTAAGGGCGGGGGTTGTGTGATAAGAGCAAACTTAAATCTACGCAGCAGTTGTTTCAATTAAGAGTTCACAGGTCAGTCGCTTAGCTTACAAAGATGAACTATATCACATCTCTTTGGCTTTTTCTCGTGTTTGGTGTGTTAACATTTGCAGAACATCTTTGTCAGCGATAATTGAGAGCCTTCTAAATTAAACTGGTGTTTATTGTGTCTAAAGTATTTGTAAATCATTAGCGTTGTTATTGTTCAGTCGCTCAGTCGTGTCCGACTCTTTGTGACCCCGTGGATTGCAGCACACCAGGCCTCCCTGTCCATCACCAACTCCCGGAGCTTGCTCAAACTCATGTCCATCGAGTCGGTGATGCCATCCAACCAGCTCATCCTCTGTCGTCCCCTTCTTCTCCTGCCTTCAATCTTTCCAGCATCAGGGTCTTTTCCAGTGAGTCCACTGTTCTCATCAGGTGGCCAGAGGATTGCAGCTTTAGCTTCAGCATCAGTCCTTCCAGTGAACATTCAGGACTGATTTCCTTTAGGGTGGACTTGGCCAGAGGATTGGAGCTTCATTTGATCAGTGAAACATACTATTTTGTTGTTTCCATCAGTGTTTCTTCAATTGTAGCAACTTGTCTAGCATCTGCAAGATAGAAGCATTTTAAGGCAGCTTCAGTTCCCTAAAATGTTTTAATATGCTGTCTTTTAGGTTCCCCACCAGGAACAAGTCATGCTTGGAATTTCTGTGGTGTGCTGGTCTTTGTTAATTCTCTTCTTCCTTCCTCCCTTCCTCTCTCCTTTCCTTCCCTCTCTCCGTTCTTTGCTTCCTTCCAGATAACCAGCATTTTTTTTTTTTTTTGCCTTGCCAAGTTCAAATATGGGCAACTACCTGTATCAAGAAAGTGGTGCTGAATGAATGCAAAGTAAAATAATTTTAGCAAGTAGAACCCTTCCCTGCTCTCACACAAGACCTTTGCTTTTGCACCTGCTGCTGCTGCTAAGTGGCTTCAGTCGTGTCCGACTCTGTGCGACCCCACAGACAGCAGCCCACCAGGCTCCCCCGTCCCTGGGATTCTCCAGGCAAGAACACTGGAGTGGGTTGCCATTTCCTCCTCCAATGCATGAGAGTGAAAAGTGAAAGTGAAGTCGCTCAGTTGTGTCCAACTCTTAGGAACTCCATGGACTGTAGCCTACCAGGCTCCTCCGTCCATGGGATTTTCCAGGCAAGAGTACTGGAGGGGGGTGCCATTGCCTTCTCCAGGGGATCTTCGCAACCCAGGGATCGAATCCGGGTCTCCTGCATTGGCAGGCAGATTCTTTATTGTCTGAGCCATGAGGGAAACCCATAATACAAATAAAATACATACAGTTGGTGTATGATATGACATAACATATAATATATAACATAAAATTAAATAAACATCCTATAACCACTTAAACTATGTGCATCCCATCTCAATAAAGCTGGGAAAAAACCCCAGAAACCATTGATATTTCAAAACAAACCAAAAAAGCCAAGCAAAATATGGCATGGGCCCAAAGGTTCCTTCGGGTTTTGAACAAAACGTTTTGGTAGACCCAACATAAACGAAAGCCCTGGTCCAGGCAGGGGTGACATCCTTTTCCTGGGAGACCCTTGAGCTCCTCACGTGGGAGGAAACAGCAATGAAGTTTCTCGATGCTCACAGACCCGTGGGAAGCGCTCTGGTTTTTGCGACGTGAGCATCAGGGCTGTGGATTCAGTGAGAGGAGAGCCCGGAGAAGAGCCGTCATCTAGGTGTGATCTCCCCGGCACACGCCGTCTACTTCTTAGTGGCGTGGCTTTCTGTCCGAATCCATGTCTTGGAGGAGAAGCTGTGCTTTCCAGTCTTTGACGCAGAGGCTAGATTTTTCTGAAGGAAACCAGCTGTCTGTTAAGCCTTGTTAAATGCCTCGACATGCCCGCCGGGAGAAACACAGAAGAGTGACGGGTTACAGAAAACTTCGTGGGAAATTAGTTATGACAATAATTGTGTCTGAGGATATGGGTCTAGATACCAGCTATGTCCCCTCTTTTTTCTTTTAAACTTTTTATTTTGTATTGGAGTGTAGCCTACTAACAATGCTGTGATGGTTTCAGGTGGACAGCAAAGGGACTCAGGCATAGAGACACATGCATCCATTCTCCCCCAGCTCCCCTCCCAGCCAGGCTGCCACGTGACACTGAGCACAGCTCCCTGTGCTGTCCAGCAGGTCCTTGCTGGTTCTCCATGTTAAATACAGCAGTGTGTCCATGTCCATCCCAAACTACCTGACTATCGCTTCCCCATCCTTCCCCCTGGTGACCATACAGTTATTACAGAGTATTGAGCAGAGTTCCCTGTGCTGTCCAGCAGGTCCTTGTTGGTTCTCGGTGTTAAATACAGTGGTGTGTCCATGTCCATCCCAGACTCCCTGACTATCCCTTCCCCCAACCCCCAGCAACCATAAATTCCTTCTCAAAGTCTGTGAGTGTCTTTCTGTTTGGTAAGTTAGTTCATTTGTATCTTTTTGGATTCCTCATATACGGTCGCCACAGGATCCGCCTCCTTTTGTGTCTGACTCTCTGCACTCGGTGTGGCAGCCTCTAGGTTCATCCGTACTGCTGCAGGTGGCTGTTTCATTCTTTTTTATGGCTTCGTGGAGAAGGCGATGGTGCCCCACGCCAGTCCTCTTGCCTGGGAAATGCCATGGACAGAGGAGCCTGGTGGGCTGCAGTCCATGGGGTCGCTGAGGGTCGGACACGACTGAGCGACTTCACTTTGACTTTTCACTCTCATGCATTGGAGAAGGAAATGGCAACCCACTGCAGTGTTCTTGCCTGGAGAATCCCAGGGACGGGGGAGCCTGATGGGCTGCCATCTATGGCAGGGTCAGACACAACTGAAGTGACTTCGCAGCAGCAGCAGCACAGTTAACATCATGGTGTGAAGTTGTGAGAGCTTAAAATTGATCAAGGGTTAAGTAGTTCTGGCATGCAGGCTTGGCTGCCCCTTGGCATATGCGATCTTCCTGGACTGGGATTTGAACCTGTGTATCCGTGTTGGCAGGTGGATTCTTAACCATTGTCCGACCAGGGAAGCCCAACTGCAGGCTTCTAACCTTACATTTTCCTTTCTGCTCCAAAGGACCAATTTTGTCTCTGTGGCTGCCTTGGCACTCTCTATGAAAGCTAGAGTTTCCATCCTCCTGGGTCACTTTGCGGGTCTCTCCAACAGACAAGGACTGTTTTTCGGTTTCCACCGTCTGTGCTGCGCTGGTTTGAAGAGATCCCGAGAGCGACAGCTTTTAACAGACTCCTTGCTGACACTGAGGGGCTTGGATGCCGGCGTTCAGCTGCCTTGCATCGTCTCTTGCCTTCAAAGCCGTTTCGCCGAAAAGGCCCGATGCCCAGGGCTCCGGGCGACTCTAGAAAGCCTGCTAGGATCAGTCCCGGTTGCAGAGGAACGTTAATTAAAAGTCAGCCCTGATGGGCACATGGCTCACTGTGTCCCATCCCCTCACGGAGGATGCTTTTAATCACATGTGGTTCTGCCGAATCCGAGGTGACCCATTTCACAGCATGTTGTCATCATACGAGCCGCCCTCTGTCCAGCGGATGGAAGGAGTGAGTCATAAAATGTTCCGGAGTCATGGAGAAGGCGTAGGCTTTTGACCTCTGAGAGCCCGGAATCTTACTTCAGGCTTTGCTGTCCCTCTTAGCTGGGGCGTCTTCTCGGAGCCCCTCAGCATTGCTAAACCCCAGTTTCCCTGTTTAGAATAGACCACAGTCATCAGCTTCAGGCTTGCAAAAAGGATTAAAACGAGGCTTCCCTGGTGGCTCCGAGGTGGAATCTGCCTGTCAATGCAGGGAACACAGGTTCCAGCCCTAGGTATGATAGGATGCATCACACGCCTTGGAGGAAGTGAGCCCACGCACCACGGCGATTTGTTTGTAACATAAAATGTTTTTTTAAATCGAAGGGTAATTGCCTTGCAGTATTGTGTGGGTTTCTGCCAAACGTCAACATGAATCAGACATAGGTTTACCCATGTCCCCTCCCTCTTGAACTTCCCTCCCCTAGGTTGTCCCCTCTAGGTTGTCCCAGAGCCCCCATTTGAGTTCCCCGAGTCACACAGCAAATTCCCATTGGCTATCTATTTTATATCAGTTCAGTCGCTCAGTCGTGTCCAACTCTTTGTGACCCCACGGACTGCAGCATGCCAGGCCTCCCTGTCCATCACCACCTCCCAGAATTTACTCAAACTCCTGTCCATCGCGGAGAAGGCAATGGCACCCTACTCCAGTACTCTTGCCTGGAAAATCCCATGGACGGAGGAGCCTGGTGGGCTGCAGTCCATGGGGTTGCTAAGAGTTGGACACGACTGAGCGACTTCACTTTCACTTTTCACTTTCATGCATTGGAGAAGGAAATGGCAACCCACTGCAGTATTCTTGCCTGGAGAATCCCAGGGATGGGGGAGCCTGGTGGGCTGCCGTCTATGGGGTCGCACAGAGTCAGACACGACTGAAGCGACTTAGCAGCAGCAGTAGCATGTCCATCGAGTCGCTGATGCCATCCAGCCATCTCATCCTCTGTCATCCCCTTCTCCTCCTGCCCTCAATCTTTCCCAGCATCAGGGTCTTTTCCAATGAGTCACCTCTTCTCATCAGGTGGCCAAAGTATTGGAGATTCAGCATCAATCCTTCCAATGAATATTCAGGACTTATTTCCTTTAGGATGGACTGGTTGGATCTCCTTGCAGTCCAAGGGACTCTCAAGAGTCTTCTCCAACACCACAGTTCAAAAGCATCAATTCTTTGGTGCTCAGCTTTCTTTATAGTCCAACTCTCACATCCATACATGACCACAGGAAAAACCATAGCTTTGACTAGACGGACCTGTGATTACGGACACCCATGGAGGCAGGGGCTCGACCACAAATGTGTCCCAGAGGGGATACTGAAACGATGCTCTGGCTGGGGGCAACAGAGACCTGAATGGAGTCTGGTGGGGGTGTGGGCGCCCAGCCCTGGAGCTGGACAGGGAGAGAGGTGTGGTTCCCTGTCCGGTTCTGGCCTCCCTGCAAACCCAGCGGGGACTCTAGGCAGAGTGCTGACCTCAGGCCTCTCCCAGGAGCTGTGTCTGCTTCCAGCAGGAGAGCCGAGACTTGTCATGTTTAATTTTTCTCTTTTTATTGATATAGTTGATGTGCCGTATTATGTTTCAGGCGTACAGCACAGTGACTCACCATTTTTTAAAGGTTATACTCCATTGATAGTTGTTATAAAATATTGGCTGTGTTCTCTGCATTGTGACGGAGCCTTGTAGCTTGTTTATTTTATACGTAGTAGATTGTACTTCTTAATCCCCTCCTGCTGTCTTGAGCCTTCCTGCTTCCTTCTCCCCCACTGGGAACCACAAGTTTGTTCTCTGTGAGTCTGTGTCTGTTTTGTAAATGGGTTCATTTCTGTCATACTTTACTCAAAAATCGGCCTGCAATGCAGGAGACCCAGGGTTCAATCCCTGGGTCGGGAAGATCCCCTGGAGAAGGGCATGGCAACCTACTCCAGTATTCTTGCCTGGAGAATCCCACGGACAGAGGAGCCTGGTGGGCTATGGTTCGTGGGGTTGCAAAGAGTCGGACACGACTGAGCGACTAACGCGCACACACACACACACACACCCCTACCTTAGATTCCACTTGTCAGTGAGATCATGTATTTGCTTTTCTCTTTTTGGCTTACTGCACTTTCTACCATCATCTCTAGTTGCAGCCACGCTGATGCAAATGGCGTCCTTGCGTCCCTTTTCATGGCTGCGGAGTACTCCATTGTCTGCATGGACCACAACTTCTTTATCCGTTCTTCTGTTCATGGACACTCGGGTTGCTTCCACGGCTTGGCTTTGTGAATAGTGCTCCTGTGGGCACTGCGGTGCATGGATGTAATGATTACTATCTTTTTATGTAGATGCCCAGGAGTGGCATTGCGGAGTCATGTGGTGGCTCTGCTCTTGGGTTTTCAAGGAGCCTGCACTCTGCTCTCCATGGTGGACGCACCCATGCACACACCCACCAACAGAGCAGGAGGCTCCCTTCTCCCCACACCCTCTCCAGCATTTGTCGTTTGCAGACTTTTTGATGATGGCCATTCTGACCACGGTATGAGGTGGTACCTCACTGTAGTTTTGATGTGTGTTTCTCTAATACTGGCCAATCTTTTAAAAAATTAAAAGATGCTTACTCCTTGGAAGGAAAGTTATGACCAACCTAGACAGCATGTTAAAAAGCAGAGACATTACTTTGCCAACAAAGGTCCATCTAGTCAAGGCTATGGTTTTTCTAGTAGTCATGTATGGATGTGAGAGTTGGACTGTAAAGAAACCTGAGCACCAAAGAATTGAGGCTTTTGAACTGTGGTGTTGGAGAAGACTCTTGAGAGTCCCTTGGACTGCAAGAGATCCAACCAGTCCATCCTAATAGACATCAGTCCTGAATATTCATTGGAAGGACTGAAGCTGAAACTGAAGCTCCAATCTTTGGCCACCTGACACGAAGACCTGACTCATTTGAAAAGACCCTGATGCTGAGAAAGATTGAGGGCAGGAGGAGAAAGGGACGACAGAGGATGAGATGATTGGATGGCATCTCTGACTCGATGGACAGGAGTTTGGGTGGACTCCGGGAGTTGGTGATGGACAGGGAGGCCTGGCGTGCTGTGGTCCATGGGGTCAGAAAGAGTTAGATACAACTGAATGACTGAACTAAACTGAACTGATGGTGATATATCCCCTTTTCTGGGGAAGATCCCCTGGAGGAGGGCATGGCAACTCACTCCAGTATTCTTGCCTAGAGAATCCCGTGGACAGAGGAACCTGGTGGGCTACAGTCCATGGGGTCTCAAAGAGTCAGACGTGACTGACTAAGCACAGCACAGCACGTGTGTGTGTGTGTGTGTTTGTGAATATATCTTTTTTTAGTTTTTTCCCTTGTAGGTTATAAAATATTGGGTATAGTTCCCTGAGCTTTACAGTAGGTCCTTGCTGATTATTTTATACACAGTGAAAGTGAAAGTCGCTCAGTCGTGTCTCTTTGCGACCCCATGCACTGTATAGTCCATGGAATTCCCCAGGTCAGAACGCTGGAGTGGGTAGCCTTTCCCTTCTCCAGGGGAATCTTCCCAACTCAGGGGCGAACTCAGGTCTCCTGCATTGCAGGCGGATTCATTCTCAGCTGAGCCCCAAGGGAAGCCCAAGGAGACTGCAGTGGGTAGCGTCCCCCTTCTCCAGTGGATCTGTCCGACCCAGGAATCTAATCGTGGTCTCCTGCATTGCAGGCAGATTCTTTCCCAGCTGAGCCGTCAGGGAAGCCCTTATACATAGCAGTGCCCACCTATTAATGCCATAGTCTTCGTTCATCCTTTTTCTCTCTCCCTCTGGTAACCGTAAGTCTGTTCTCTATGTGTGTGAGTCTATTTCTGATTTGTAAATGAGTCCATTTGCACCCTTCCCTGCCCTTTTTTTTAGATTCCACATAAAATTGATATCACGTGATATTTCTATTTCTCTGTCTGGCCTCCTTCACCGAGTATCACCATCTCTGGGTTCATCCACGTTGCTGCGAATGGCACGTCCCCGCTCTTCGTGGGTGAGTAATATTCTGTCGTGCGCGTGGGCCACGTCTTCTTTACACGTTCATCTGTTAATGGACACTTAGGTTGCTTCCATGTCTTGGCTATTGTGAACAGTGCTGTTACATACACACTGATATACTGCATCTTTTCAGCTGTTTTTGTTTTCTTCAGATATATATGCAGGGGTGGAGGAGACTTGTGTTTTAGAAAATGTAGCATAGTTTTAGGTTGTCAGAAAGGTTGTGAAGATCATACAGACAATTCTTACAGTATCC
The DNA here is from genome assembly GCF_055505025.1 of Bos grunniens. Lineage (NCBI taxonomy): Eukaryota > Metazoa > Chordata > Mammalia > Artiodactyla > Bovidae > Bos > Bos grunniens. The sequence continues at coordinate 958,074 of NC_141194.1, forward strand.
ACAGCAGTTTGCCTCACGTTATTTACATCTTTTGAAAAAAATTTTATTACATTAATTTCTTTTTAAAGGAAACAAAGATGAATATTTTTAATGATAAAAGGTACAATTCAAAACGAAGATAGACCTCATAAACCACTGGACACCTAACAACAAAGAAACAAAGATACGTAAAGCCAAAAATCAGACGAAATATAAGGGAAAAGAAAAATATACATAATGATAGTGAGACGTATTAACAGTTCTCTGAGAGTTCTTTATCACGTGCAGAAAAGTTAAGAACAAGACCATCCTGAATGATCTCAACAATAATTAAAATGTATTTCTATGTGTATTTATTTATATTAATGTTATGTCTGTGTTAGTCCCTCAACTGTGTCCCATCTTTGCTATCCTTTTGACTGGACTATACAGTCCATGGAATTAGTCAACCCAGAATACTGGAGTGGGTAGCTGTTCCCTTCTTCAGGGGATATTCCCGACATAGGGATGGAACCCAGGTCTCCTGCGTTGCAGGCAGACACTTTACCATCTGAGCCACCTGGAAAGCACATGTTAATCTTATATCCTGCACAAATATATTGAAAATTTTGTACATCACGTTATTAGATGTCTACAGAGTATTTAGAAAAACTGGCAAAAAGAAAGACATTACTAAATTTCAAAAAGTAAAATTGTTTTGTGTGTGTGTGATTCAGATATATATGTATAATTTTTGGAATCGTTTTCCACTGTAGGTTATTACAAGATACTGACTAGTCCCCTTTGCTACACAATAAACCTTTGTTGCTTGTTCCTATCTTTTCTTCCCCATGTCAGTTACATCTTATCTGAGCCAGGTACTGTTGTTACAATTCATGCACCAATATGGATACACGATCATTCACTCAAGTCCATGCATTATTCAAACGTCCTTCGTTTTCCCTAATGTCCTTTTTTTCTGTGCCAGGAGCCCCATCCCAGCTCCCTTGTGATATTCAGTTTTCCTGTCTCTTTGGACTCCTCTGGTTGTGGTGGTTTCTGACTGTCTTCACCTTTGATGACCTTGACATTCCTTGTTCTGAAGAGCATTTTCTCCGACGCCCCTCCGTTTGGGTTTGTGTGACGTTCTTCTCGGGGGTGGGCTGGAGTTTGGGGTTTGGGGGAGGAAGGTCACAGAGCTGAGGTCCCCTTCTCCTCACATCACGTCCAGCATGCAGCTGGCTGTGTGACTCATCACCGCTGATGTTGACCTTGGTCATCTGCTCGTGGTGTGTCCACCGGCGTCTCCACCATTGGGTGTCTCTTTCTCCCCCTTGGCGAGGAAGTCACGTGATCCGGCCCAGCCTTCAGAAGTCGGGAGCTACACCCCATCTCCTTATGTCCTTGGGATTTACATAAATTATCTGGACTTCTGCATGGAAATTCTCCATGTGTTTCTTCACTCCATCTCCTTTATTTTTTCTTTGGAGGGTCACTGCTTTCAGTTTTCCTGCCGGCTTAGTGGTAAGTAATCTACCTGCCAATGCAGGAGACGGGGGTTCGATCCCCTAGAAGAGGAAATAGCCACCCACTCTAACATCGTTGCCTGGAGAATCCCATGCGCAGAGGAGCCTGGTGGGGCTACAGTCCGTGGGGGTCGCAGAGTCAGACACGACTGAGTGACTGAGCAAAAATAATGGCTTTACAAGGTTGAGTTGGTTTCTGCTTTAGGCAACGTGGCTCAGCGTATGTATACATGTTTCCCCTCTGTCTTGACCCGCCACCCATCTGTCTCCACCCCCAGGTCATCACAGAGCCCAGAGCTGGGCTCCCTGAGCTATGAAGCAGCTTCCCGCTGGCCGTCTGTTTGACACGCGGCGATGTACAGGCGTCACGGCCGCTCTCTCAGCTCCTCGCTGCGTCCCAGCTCCTCGCTGCGTCCCAGCTCCTCGCTGCGTCCCAGCTCCTCGCTGCGTCCCAGCTCCTCGCTGCGTCCCAGCTCCTCGCTGCGTCCCAGCTCCTCGCTGCGTCCCAGCTCCTCGCTGCGTCCCAGCTCCTCGCTGCGTCCCAGCTCCTCGCTGCGTCCCAGCTCCTCGCTGCGTCCCAGCTCCTCGCGCCCTCTCCTTCCCCCGCTGCGTCCACAGCTCTGCGAGAATCCCAGCGCGCCTCGCGTTTCCATCCGTGCGGACTCACGCACGCACGTTCTGTTCTTTGCGTGACCGTGCGTCACTGCCTGCTGTGCCTGGCGCTCAGAAACCACGAGTCTCCAAAGACAGAATGGAGCGTCGCGGCCAGGCAGGAGGGAGTCCCCCACGGCGAACCCCGGGCTGAGCGCGGTCCTGAAGGTGCCTGGCATCCCGGAGGCCGCCTTCTCCATGCGTTTCCCGAGGGAACGATGATGACACCCGTCTCGGGAGAGCAGCTGGATGCCTCCACGGAGAGCTTCACCGACCTCCTGGCGCTTGTCCACGACACCGGGGAAAAAAACGCAGATGGTGCTGACCTTTCAAGGTCGTCAACGTGCTCACTCAGCTCGAGGATCCGGGGTCGCATAGTCTGACGTGCGGTGTCAGGCAGCAGGCTTTTAATTCTCTCCCGAGATGGTTGCATGTTATCACCCACTCGATGGACGTCAGTTTGAGCAAGCTCCGGGAGTTGGTGATGGACAGGGAGGCCTGGCGTGCTGCGGTGCACGAGGCCTCAGAGTGTCAGGCACGACGGAGTGACTGAACAACAGACAATTTATGTCTCTGGAGTTTTTAATCGACTCACGGGCATTACGCTGGTACAGGGACATCTCAGCTCCTTCTTCCAAATGCCCTTTAAAGAAAATGATTTTATTGGAATGGAGTTGATTTATAATAGTGTGTTAGTTGCAGCTGTACAGCAAGGCGATTCAGTTTTATATATGTGCGTACGTGTTTCGGTATGGATATATTCTTTTTCATATTGTTTTCCATTAGGCTTTATGATGGGATATTGAATATAGTTCCCCGTGCTGTACAGAAAGACCTTGTGCTTAATCCATTCTCTGTATAGTGGCTTGCATGTGTAATCAAGACCTCCCAGTACACTCCCCCACCTTCTTCTTGGCAAAGGTGTCTGTTCTCTGTGGATCTATTTCTCTTTTGTTAGTTAGTTTGTAACTTTTTAAAGATTCCACATATAAGTGGTTGTTGTTCAGTCGCTCAGTCGTGTCTGAGTCTTTGTGACCCCACAGACTGCAGCATGCCAGGCCTCCCTGTCCGTGACCATCTCCCAGAGCTTGCTCAAATTCATGTCCATTGAGTCAGTGATGCCATCCAACCATCTCATTCTCTGTCATCCCCTTCTCCTCCTGCCCTCAATTCTTCTCTCAGCATCACGGTCTTTCCCAGTGAGTCAGCTATTCACATCAGGTGGCCAAAGCACTGGAGCTTCAGCTTCAGCATCAATCTTTTCAATGAATATTCAGGACTGATCTCCTTCAGAATGGACTGGTTGGATCTCCTTGCAGTCCAAGGGACTCTCAAGTCTTCTCCAGCAGCACAGTTCAAAAGGATGAATTCTTTGGTGCTCAGCCTTCTTTATGGTCCAACTCTTACATCCATACATGACTACTGGAAAAACCATAGCTTCGACTAGGTGGACCTTTGCTGGCAAAGTGATGTCTCTGGTTTTTAATTCGATGTACACGTGTGTGTGTGTGTGTGTGTGTGTGTGTGTGTGCAGGCTTTCCAGACAGTGCAGTGATAAAGCGTTCATCTGCCAATGCAGGAGGTGAAGGTTCAATGCCTGACTTGACAAGAGTCTCTGGAGTAGGAAATGGCAACTCTGTACTTCTTAAGAATCTCTTCCAGTATAAACTGTTAAAGAATCTCTTCCAGGATAAATTATTACAAGATATTGAACAGAGTTTCCCGGGTTGTACAGTAGGTTCCTGCCATTAGTCTAGTTTATACAAAGTAGTGTGTGTGTTACAAATTCCTGACTTACCCCTCCTTTCTCGTTTGATAATTTTAAGTTAATTTTCTGTCTCTGTGGGTCTGTGTGTGTTTCACAGATAAGGTCATTTATCTTCATTTTCAGATTCCCCACATAAGTGATACCATATGCTGTCTATCTTTCTGTGACTCACGCAGTACGACACTCTTTACATCCATCCGTGTCGCTGCTGATGGCATTATCTTATTCTTTTTTATGGCTGAGGAGTATTCCATTGTATATACATATCACATCTTCATCCATTCATCTGTTGATGCACTTAAGTTGCTTCCACGTCTTGCTAATTGTAAATAATGCTGCTATGAATATTGGGGGGTGGGTGCGTGTACTTTTCTTCAAAAGTAATTCAGTGGTTTTTAGTATATTCACAAAATTATGGATCTCCCATGTTAAATACAGCAGTGTGTCCATGTCCATCACAAACCACCTAACTATCCCTTCCTCCATCCTTCCCCCTGGGAACCATAAGGTTATCACAGAGCATTGAGCAGAGCTCCCTGTGCTGTCCAGCAGGTCCTTGCTGGTTCTCCATGTTAAACACAGCCATGTGGACATTTCATTCCTTCTATTGAAAGTGTTTCACGAGGTAATCATAGCACCTTTTACTAATCCATTCATCAGTGGTTGGGTATTTGGGTCGTTTCTGGTTTTTATTATGAGTCATGTGGCTATGAATATCCATGCATAGGTCTTTGTGTAGACACGTGTTCCTTTTTCTCGGGTACAGAAATAAACATGGAATTGCTGGGTCACACGGTAACTCTACGTTAAAACCTATGCCAAGTGGTTTTCCAGAGTGGTGCACAATTTTATATCCAGACAAGCACGATGGGGTTTCCAATTTCTCTCCACCGTAACACTTGTTAATCCCTTTTTTTTATTATGGCCACTCTAGTGTGTGTGGAGGGCTATCTCATGCTGGCTATGCAATTCCTTGGAAGTGAACATCTTCTCATTGGCTTATTGGCTATTCTTTGATCTGGGAAAATGCCCATTCCTATTGTTTGCCTACCTTAAATTGGATTATTTATGTTTTTCAAGGTTTTTTTTTTATTTTTTTTTTTGATGTAAACCATTTTGAAAGCCTTTTCTTGAATTTGTTACAATGTTGCTTCCGTTTTATGTTCTGGGTTTCTGGCCAGGAGGCACCTGGGATCTTCCCCACCAGGGGATTGAACCCGTGTCCCATACGTTGGCCAGAGGATTCTCCACCACTGGACCGCCAGGGAAGCGCCGCCTCTCTCGTTTAGAAAGGGCCTTTTTCACGTAACCATTATGCCCATCAGTAGGTGGTCTTTCTGAACAACAGTGTTATCACCTGTATCAGGATCATGAAAAAGGTACAAAGTTAGTCTTGTGCTTTTCCCGCAGTCTGTCCGTCTTCCACTATAATTTGAGTGATGACTTTGAAATGTATGTATCACTTTGTATGGATGTGAGAGCTGGACTATATCATTTTGTACCGCTATGAGAGTGGGACTATAAAGAAAGCTGAGTGCCGAAGAATTGATGCTTTTGAACTGTGGTGTTGGAGAAGACTCTTGAGAGTCCCTTGCACTGCAAGCAGATCTAACCAGTCCATCCTAAAGGAAATCAGCCCTGAATATTCATTGGAAGGACTGATGCTGAAGCTGAAACTCTAATACTTTGGGCACCTGATGCGAAGAGGTGACTCATTGGAAAAGACCCTGATGCTGGGAGGGATTGGGGGCAGGAGGAGAAGGGGACGACAGAGGATGAGCTGGTTGGATGGCATCACCACCTCGATGGACATGAGTTTGAGTGAACTCCGGGAGTTGGTGATGGACAGGGAGGCCTGCGTGCTGCAGTCCATGGGGTGGCAGAGTTGGACACGACTGAGTGACTGAACTGAACTGTATTATTTTTAATGCCACCGACAAACACATTCTTCAGGGCATAGGGGCTTTAGCAGATCCTCTGTACAAATGGCTGTCTTTGGTTCCACCAGACGCCCAGCAAGCTTGTGGGGTCGCTCACACCTTCCCGCATCCACTCCTTCGACACAAAGCTAAGTCACAAAACCAAAGCCCGTGCAGGGTCTGCTCTGGGGCCTCTCTCATCTCCACACCATCTGTGAGTACGCCTCATCTTCCAGAACGTTCTCTTAAGCGCTCAACCCAGTTGCAAAGCTCTGATCGCTAATGATCAGGTTGTTCTTTTTTTATTTTTAAATAAGGGGAATTTGCTGTAGGGCCCAGGAAAGTCAAACAGGGGCTCTGTATAAACCTAGAGGGGTGGGTTGGGGCGGGAGATAGGACGGAGGTTCAAAGGGGAGGGGATATATGTTTACCTATGGCTGATTCATGTTGAGGTTTGACCAAAAACAGCAAAATTCTGTAAAGCAATTATCCTTCAATCAGAAAATAATTTTTTTTAAAAAAGAACATAAATGCAAAAAAGAAAGAAAACAATAAAATTCTGTAAAGCAATTTTCCTTTGATAAAAAAATAAAGAACATAAATGTAAAAAGAAAAAAAAAATCGATGTGTTCTCTGGCAGGTGCTGAGGGGACGCAGTTTCACGTCCCCATGTGGCTGCATTTTTTTTTCCCCGTCTCGGGGAGCTCTGGGTTTCAGCTTTTGCCTCCCTGTCTGTCGGCTTCTTTATCTCTGCATGTGTCCCCGGCTCCGTCAGGTTCTGTCTGTCTGCTGGTCTCCGTATCTCCGTCTGACTGTGTCTCTCTGGATCCCTGTTTCTCTGTGTGTCTCTGACTGTGTGTCTGTCTCTCAGCTTCTCCGTCTCTCTTCTGTGAGTGTCTCTGCTTCTGTCTCTGCTTCCCTCTCCGCAGAGAACGGTCCCTCTACCTCTGTGCTTCCGTCCGTCACTCTGCTCACGCCTCGGTCTCTCTGCTTCTGTGTCTCTCTCTGCATCTCGCTCACTGCTGTTCTGTCTGACTCTTGCCTCCTCTGTCTGTCTCACTGTGTCCATCTCTGTTTCTCCCTCTCTGACCCTCTCTCTCCGTCACTGTCTGTCTGTGTCTCTCTCTGACTCTCTCTCTGCATCTCTTTTCCGTCTGTCTGTCTGCTTCTCTAACTCTCCGTCTGCCTGTCTGTCTCCCCCCGTCTTTAGCTCTGCTCTTCTGCCCTCTCTGTCTTGCGAGATTACACTTCTCTCGCTCGGTCCCTCTGACTCTGTCTCTCTGCTCGCCTCCGTCATTCTGTTCACATGTCTGTCTGTCTCTCTGCTTCTCTGTCTCTGCCGGCATCTGACTCACTGTCTCTGCATCTCGCTCACCTTCTGTCCCTCTGACTCTCTGTCTCTCCGCTTGCCTCTCTCCCCTCTGCTCTGTCTCTCCCCGATTCTCTCCATCGGTCTCGATGCCTCTGAGTCTCTGCTGCCTCTAGCCTCTTCTCTCTGCGTCTGTGTGTCTGGCTCTCCTCTCTCTGTTTATCTCGCTCTCTCCGCTCTCCTGTCTGTCTGTCTGCCTCTCTGCATCTCTCTCTGGGTCTGTGGACGGCTCCTTTCTCCGCTGTGTCTCCTTGCTTCTGTGTGTCTGTCCCCATCTCTCTGCTTCTCTGTCTGTCTCTCTGCTCGCCTCTGTCCCCTCTGCTCCATCTCCCCCCGATTCCCTCGCTCTGTCTCGATGCCTCTGAGTCTCTGCTCCTGTTCCTCTAGCCTCTTTTCCGCCGTCTGCGTGGCTGTCTCTGTCTCTCCTCGCCTCTCTGCATCTCTGCCCCTCCCAGATCTCTCTGATGCTCAGTCTTCTCCGTCTCTGCGTCTCTCTCTCTGAGTCTTCCATCTCCCTCTCTCTGTGTCTCTGTCTGCACTCCGTGGTCTGTGTCTCTTGTGTCTGCTTTTGCTTCCGTCTTTCTGTCTCTCTGTCAGTCTCTGTCTCTGCTTCTCTGTCTCCATCACTCTCTGTCTCTCCGCATCTCTCTCTGTCTCCCCTGACGTCTGTCTACGCTTTTCTTTTCCGTCTGACATTCTCCTGCATCTCTGCCCTCTGTCTCTCTCGAATACTCTGCTGCCTCCCTCTCTGTCTGTCTGTCTGTCCCCCCCTCTCTCTCTGCCTCTCCCTGTCTCTCTGTGTGCTGTCTGTATGCCTGCCTGTCTCTGCCTTGCCGCTTGTGACTCTGTCTCTCTCTCTCATTTCCCTCACTCTCCATTTCTCTTTCTGCTCCTCTGTTTGTCCGGGTCTCTCTCCTTCTCTCTCTCTGCCTCTCTCTGTCTTTCTCTTGTCTCCCTGACTCTCCGCCTCTCTTCTCACACCTCTGATTGTCTGGGTCTCTCTCTCATCTCCCTGGTTCTCCGGGTCTCTCTCTCCTTCTCCGTCCAACTGCGTCTCTCCCACCTTTTCCTCCTGTCTCTCCGCTTTGTCTCTCTGACGCGCTCTCTCCCCCTCTTGGGCTGTCTCTGTGCTTCTCTCAGTCTCTCTGCGTCTCCCCCCTGTGTCTCTGTCTCTGCTTCTCTCTCTGTGTCCATCGCTGCCTCTTTATCTTGGTTTCTCCCCGCCTCTCGGGGACTCTCCATCTGCCCGTGTCTCTGCCTCTGGCTCCTTCTGTCACTCTCTGTCTCTCCACTCCGACCTCTCCATCTCTCTCTCTGCTTGCCTGTCTCTCAGCTTCTCTGTCTCTCTCTCTGCCTGTCTCCTCTCCCCGCCTCTCTGCCTCTCTCCGTCTCCTCCTCTGTCTGACTCTCTCTCTCTCTCTGTATATATATCTGTGTGTCTGTACATAATTTATTTAGGCCTGTTCCCCTGATTCCTTCTCTCTCTGCTTTTCTGCATCTCTCTCTCTCTGCTTGTCTTTCTGTCTCTGCGTCTCTCTCTACTGCTCTACCCACCCGCTGTCCGTCCGTCTCTTCTCTGCATCTCCGTCTATTTCCCCTTCTCTTACTCTCTGTTTCTCCACCTCTGTCTCTTGATCTCTGCCTCTCTCTCACTGTCTCCATCGCTCCTCCCATCTCTCTCTGTCTCTGCTTCTCTCTGACTCTCCAATTCTCTCTCTCTCTCTCTCTCCAGACTTCTCTCTCTCTCTCCCCATGCCCCTCTGTCTCTGGTTCTCTGTCTCTCTTGACGCCGCGTCAGGACACACAGACCAGGTGGCATCTCGCAGCCCCCGACCCAGTCCCACCTGGGATACCTGTGCCCCCGTGGGGTGTCTGTCCGGGCCGCCTCTGCTGACGAATGCCCACGCCTGTGCGTTCTCAGATGATGAAGCTGCTGGGAAGTCAGAGACGCTTGGAGAGAAAGGAGGATCTCACTGACCGAGGAGGGAACGCACAGTGATGTTAATATAACGTTGCAACTACATGGAGGCTGACATTTTTACGTGTTGTATGTGTTTCTCTTGGAATTAGAGCATCTTTTTTTTTTTTTTTAAATACTACTACAGTTACGTGCAAAAAACTGTAGATCCCTTTACCTGGCTTGCAATGCAGCTCTTGAACAAGTAGAAACGTCAAACTCCTTTCCAGATGAGACCTAGAGCATCTTTTAAGTTCGCCCAGAGCATACCCTACTACCTCTCATGATTTCTCTGGCTCCCGGTCTGTAATTATACAATAAACCTCTCGCACTGGTGGCTCAGATGGTAAAGCATCTGCCTGCAATGCAGGAGACCCAGGTTTGATTCCTGGGTAGGGAAGATCCCCTAGATTAGAAAATGGCAACCCACTCCAATGTTCCTGCCTGGAGAATCCCACAAACAGAGGAGCCGGCAGGCTACAGTCCATGGGGCCGCAACGACTCAGACACGACTCAGTGACTCAGGCTTTCACTTTCACACATGCCCCTCATCACACTCCTATAAAAGCATCTTTTCAAAGGATTATGCTGAGCCTTCTGGACTTTTTTTCCAGTAGCATTTTCTGAAATGCTTTTCCCTTCTTAATCTCATTTTCTATGGGAGTGATTCAATCCCTGGTCTTGGAAAGACTGATTTGAGTTTTTGGCGTAGAGACCCAGATATCTTCTTAAAAGATGGAGCTGGCTTTGCTCACAGCCCTGTCAGAAGTCAGCCCACACCCAGCTCCTACTACATGTCTGATGAGTCTTCCTGGCTCCTTGGAAGGTCAAGGGCAGAATCATCTTCACATGCTTCCCAGGTAGCTTTGGCATAAGCATCCTACCCCCAAGGGCTTTGCTTGTCCGGTAACCTCAGCTCTGCACTTTCTCGGAATTCCAGGGACAAGTTCCGGGTCACGGACAGAGTGCAGCTCAGCTCGGGGATGCTCAAGACGGTCCCTTCCAGGGCGGGGAGCGAAGGGAGCCTTCCTGCAGAGTCGGTGGGAATGGAAATTGGTGCCGCCATGAGGCAGAGAACAGCACGGAGGTTCCTTAAAAAAACTAAACAGAGAGGCACCACGTGACCCCGCCAGCCCACTCTTCGGCACAGACCCAGACGAAACTGATTCAAAAACAGATACACGCACCCCAGCTGTTCACAGGAGAGCTATTTACAATAGCCAGGACATGCAAAACAAGCTACGTGCCCATCAGCAGGTGAATGCAAGAGAGGTGGTACATAAAGACAATGGAATATTACTCAGCCATAAAAAAGAATGGCCATAATAGCTTTCGCAGCACCATGCTGGATCTAGAGACTGTCACACTGGGTAAGACAAGGACAAAAGTGATGATGTTACTTATGTGTGGAATGCAGAATATGAGAGACATTCTTACTTACATGTGGAATGTAAAATATGAGACCAAGGAACTGACTCACATAGCAGAAAAAGAGTCAGAGGCACAGGAAAGACACTTATGATTGCTAAAGGGATAAATGAGGAGCTTGGGATTAACAGATTTAATCTAGTATATATATACACCAGATTGCCAACAAGGACCTAGTGTACAGCTCACGGCACTCTGCCCAATGCTATGTAACAACCTAAATGGGAAAGGAATTTGAGACAGATTAGATACATATGTATACGTCTAACTGAATCACTGGGCTGTCCATCTGAAACCAGCAACACTGTAAATCGACTCTGTTCAATAAAAAAGTTAAAAATAAGTAACAAACGCTGAGTGGATTACAGATTAATGTCCATGAGAAGATTCTTAGGTCTCTATGGACCTAGGGATGGTCATACTAACTGAAGTAAGCCAGACAGACTAATACCATGTGATATGACTTACAAGTAGACTCTGAAAAAAAATGATACAAATGAACTTATTTACAAAACAGACTCAGAGACACAGAAAACAAGCTTATGGTTATCAACCAGGAAGCATACATTAGGAAGCTGGGGTTAACAGATACAAACTACTCTATGTAAAGTAGATAAGCAACAAGGCCTTTCGGCATAGCACAGGGACTGTATATTCAGTTCAGTTCAGTTCAGTCGCTCAGTTGTGTCCGACTCTTTGCGACCCCATGAATCGCAGCACGCCAGGCCTCCCTGTCCATCACCAACTCCTGGAGTTCACTCAGACTCACATCCATCGAGTCGGTGATGCCATCCAGCCATCTCATCCTCTGTCGTCCCCTTCTCCTCCTGCCCCCAATCCCTCCCAGCATCAGAGTCTTTTCCAATGAGTTAGCTCTTCGCAAGAGGTGGTCAAAGTACTGGAGTTTCAGCTTTAGCATCATTCCTTCCAAAGAAATCCCAGGGCTGCTCTCCTTCAGAATGGACTGGTTGGATCTCCCTGCAGTCCAAGGGACTCTCAAGAGTCTTCTCCAACACCACAGTTCAAAAGCATCCATTCTTCGGCGCTCAGCTTTATTCACAGTCCAACTCTCACATCCATACATGACCACAGGAAAAACCATAGCCTTGACTAGACGAACCTTTGTTGGCAAAGTAATGTCTCTGCTTTTGAATATGCTATCTAGGTTGGTCATAACTTTCCTTCCAAGGAGTAAGTGTCTTTTAATTTCATGGCTTCAACAGAAAAAGTAAATACACATACCGAAAGCGGAGTGGATTACAGAGAAATGTTCATGGGCAGATTCTTACGTGTCCATGGACCTAGGGATGGTCACACTAAGTGACATAAGCCAGACAGAGAAAGACAAATACCATGTCAGACCACTTACATGTGGAAATATAAGTGGAAAGTAATACCCACGAACTTATTTGTGAAGCAGAAACAGACTTGGTGAAATAGCAAACAAACGCATGGTTACCAAAGTGGAAATGGGGAGGGAAAACTTAGGAGTCTGAGATTAACATACACACTCTACTCCAATCCTTTGGCCATGTGATGCGAAGAACTGACTCCTTGGAAACGACCCTGATGCTGGGAAAGACTGAAGGCGGGAGGAGAAGGGGATGACAGAGGATGAGCTGGTTGGATGGCATCACCGACGCAATGGACGTGAGTTTGAGTAAGCTCCAGGAGTTGGTGATGGACAGGGAAGCCTGGCGTGCTGCAGTCCATGGGGTCGCAAAGAGTCGGACACGACTGAGCCACTGAACAAGAACATACATACACAATAAGCAATAAGGACCTGCTGTATAGCACAGCGAACTCTACTCAGTATCTTGTCATGACATATAATGGAAAAAAGAATCTGAAAAAATATATATGTATCTGTATTCCTGATGTACTTAGCTGTACAGTTGAAACTAGCCACGCTGTAAATTACGCTTCCATAAGAAAGTAAAATAAGGAATACCAGACTCTGGGTGGCCTGCAGAGGAACGTCCACCAGGAGTCCCCCCGTCTGTGAGCAGAGAGTGGACAGGGAGTCCAGGCGGTGGAGAGCGCGATGGAGACAGCAAGCGGGCGTTCTCATCAGCTGCTCCGCCTTCCGTGTTCACCCCCATCCCTGCCCCACAGAGCTCACCTCGGGCGGGCGACGGTGGACGTCAGCCCCGCGGGAAGGCAGAGAGAGACGGTGAGGGGATGGAGGGTGAGGGGATGGAGGTGGGGCTGTCTCCCCCGCGGCCCCATCTCCCTGCGCCTAAACCCGCCCCCGCCGCCTCCCGCCCCCCGGAGCCTCGGACGTCCCGGGACCGACCCGCGCGCGTGCTGTGGTCCTGGGCGCTGGCCCTCAGGCGCTGGGCCCCGTGAGCCCTGAGCAGCCCGGGTCCTTCCCCGATGCTGTGTCCTTGGCTGTCCTGTCGGCGTGCCTTCTGCTGGCCGCTCACCTGGTTCACGCGCAAGCAGCAGCATCTGTGAGTCAAGGGGGCAGGAGGCAGCAAGACGGAAGGAGCATAAAAGTTTGATTTCAGGGAGGCGGGCGTGCAGGGCTTGAGGAGGGGGAAGAATCGGGGTGGGGGGGCTGTTCTTCCTTCTCTGCTGCACTGTTAGCCTCCTCATGCTGCACTTCGGCACAAATGATACGGAGTGATGCAATAAATTGACTCGTCAACTGATGCATCACTTTAGTTATCGATTCCCAAACGATGATGCAAAATGATATACATGCAAAACTGATAACAATGATGTTTAAACGATAAGGCTCTTTAAACGACAAAAATGATTCTTAAAGGACAAGAAGGAAGAAAAAATGACAAATTGGTAAGATGATTTTTAAATGATTTAAAAAATACAAAAAGAATAAAAGGAACTGGTAAGGGTAAGAACAACTTTCTAACACCATACACAAAAATACACTCAAAATGGATTAAAGATTTAAATGTAAGACCAGAAACTATAAAAGTCCTAGAGGAGAACATAGGCAAAACACTCTCTGACATAAATCACAGCAGGATCCTCTATGACCCACCTCCCAGAGTAAAGGAAATAAAAGCAAAAATAAACAAATGGGACCTAATTAAACTTAAAAACTTTTGCCCAACGAAGGAAACTATAAGCCAGGTGAAAAGACAGCCTTCAGAAAAGGAGGAAATAATAGCAAATGAAGCAACTGATGAAGAATTAATCTCAAAAATATACAAGCAGCTGCTGCAGCTCAATTCCAGAAAAATAAATGACCCAATCAAAAAACGGGCCAAAGAACTAAACAGACATTTCTCCAAAGAAGACATACAGATGGCTAACAAACACATGAAAAGATGCTCAACATTACTCATTATCAGAGAAATACAAATCAAAACCACAATGAGGTACCATTTCACACCAGTCAGAATGGCTGCTATCCAAAAGTCTACAAGCAATAAATGCTGGAGAGGGTGTGGAGAAAAGGGAACCCTCTTACACTGGTGGTGGGAATGCAAACTAGTACAGCCACTATGGAGAAGTGTGGAGATTCCTTGCAAAACTGGAAATAGAACTGCCTTATGATCCAGCAATCCCACTGCTGGGCATACACACTGAGGAAACCAGAAGGGAAAGAGACACGTGTACCCCAGTGTTCATCGCAGCACTGTTTATAATAGCCAGGACATGGAAGCAACCTAGATGTCCATCAGCAGATGAATGGATAAGCTGTGGTGCATATACACAATGGAGTATTACTCAGCCATTGAAAAGAATACATTTGAATTAGTTCTAATGAGGTGGATGAAACTGGAACCTATTATACAGAGTGAAGTAAGCCAGAAAGAAAAACACCAATACAGTATACTAACACATATATATGGAATTTAGAAAGATGGTAATGATGACCCTGTATGCGAGACCACAAAAGAGACACAGATGTATAGAACAGTCTTTTGGACTCTGTGGGAGAGGGAGAGGGTGGGATGATTTGGGAGAATGGCATTGAAACTTGTATATTATCATATGTGAAACGAATCGCCAGTCCAGGTTCGACGCATGAGACAAGGTGCTCGGGGCTGGAGCACTGGGATGACCCAGAGGGATGGGATGGGGAGGGAGGAGGGAGGAGGGTTCAGGATGGGGAACACGTGTACACCCGTGGCGGATTCATGTCAATGTATGGCAAAACCAATACAATATTGTAAAGTAACTGCCTCCAATTAAAGAAATTAATTGTTTAAAAAAGAACAATTTTAAAATATTACTGTGACTCAAAATGATAAAAATGACAAAAAATATGGTTAGACTGTGAACTGGAATGATAAAAATTCAATACAAAAAGATGAAACAAACAATTAGCTGTTGCCAAACATGATTTAAAAATCAGAATCATTCAAAAATTAGTAAGATGACAAAAGACACTAAAATGACATTAAAATGGTAATGATTTAAAGTGAAAAAAAAAAACAAAAAAAGTTTAAAAATAATATATAAGACATAAAAATGATTTAAAAATAGGAATGGGGTCTTCCCTGGCGTTCAGGTGGTTAGCACTCTGAGCTTTCACTGTAGTTGCCAGGGGTTTTATCCCCGGTAGGGGAAGCAAGACCCCACAAGCCACGTGGTTGGCAAAAAAAAATTAGAAATAAATGAGTATTTAAAAAATAAAGATTTAATATGATAAAAATGACAAATGTTGATAAAATTATTTTTTAAAAAATGATTTGAAATGACAATACAAAGATTTAAAGGAATTTTTAAGTGATAAAATGACTGAAAACGATTATAATGAGAAAAAGACTGTAAAAAGATTTTGATAGAAATAGGCTTTAAAAATAAATTTAATACGATAAAAATGACAAATGTGACAAAATGATGTTTAAAAAGTAATCTGAAATGATAATACAGTAAAGATGAAAAGAAATGTTTAAGTGATAAAATGACTTTGAAAAATTATTATAATGAGAAAAATACTGTAGAACGATTTTTAAATAATTAAAAATAATTAAAATGCCAGATGGAGGGATATATGTACACCGTATGGCCGAGTCACATTTTGCTGTACAGCAGAAACTAACACATATTAACAGAAGAGGGGAGACTGAGGGAACTGCGCGACATCATTTCATTCATATGAAGCTGAAAACTTGGAAACCTACGTGACCTGTTTAGGGCTCAATATATAAGTCATCACAGTAGCTCAGGCCACATTTTTAAAACATAACAGCATGAAGTAAAATCCTTACACATTATTAAGTGAAATAAACAGAATAAGAAATTCATGCTTACAAAGAAAAACTGCATATCTCTTATTTGTAAAATGTATATGCTTCCCTCATTATAATAGCATGTAAATAAAACCAAATACTAATTTTTTACTCAAAAAAATATTTTGAAAGGGTTGAGAAGCAGCAAATCTGCTCAATCCGTTTAGGCTTCAATAAACACGTGATCACAGTAGCTAAGGCAACACTTTTTAAAATATAACAGGATAGACAGAAAAACCTAATGTATAATTAAGTTAAAGGAACAGAATCAGAAATGCACGCTTACAAAGAAAAAGTATTGTCATATTTCTTATCTGTAAAATGTATATGCTTTCTTCACTGTAGTAGAATATAAATAAGACCAGATACACATTTTTTAATTAAAAGATAAATCAATAAAAATGAGTAAATGATGCTAAAATTTATAATCATCCCCCAATAAATAAAGCAAACAGAAATAGATACTAAAATGATTTTTAAGGGACCGAATTAGACGTTTTGCATCCTGTATTCCTGTGGACAGTGATAGTCATATAATAATATTTATTACATTTATTATTAATATAATTATTAATATCACATATTAATAAATAATAAGCAATTACAGAGTAAACCCCCAAAAGAAGAGAAAATCACCCCCAGCTCAAGACTTACCTGCATTTCCTTTGAACAAGATAAAAAACACAAGGAGAGGCCGGGGAAATTCACTCACAGGGCAATCTCACAGTTGGTTTTTGTTAACACATGGTAATGTATCTGTTTCAATGCCACGCTCTCAAACCATCACAGCCTCTCCTCCGAATCCACCAGAATTGAAAAAGACACATCTGTGCTTGAGCTCAGTCATGTCTGACTCTGTGAGACCCCCCCCCGACTGTAGCCCCCACTGGACTGCTCTGTGCATGGAGATTCCCCAAGGCAATCATACTGGACTGGGTTGCCATGCCCTCCTCCAGGGGATCTTCCCGACCAGGGGATCGAACCCAGGCCTTCTATCATTGCAGGGAGATTCTTTACCATTGGAGCCACCAAGGAAGCCGAAAAAAGAGACACGGCCTGCAACGTTCAATGCACCTCTGTTTGCAACAGCTGTGACGTGGAGGCAACTTCTTCTTTCTGTACACTTTTCTTAATACAGCTGCCTTTGCTCATGGGTGCTGAGTGGATGGAGTTTGACGTCCCAGTGTGCTTGCCTTTTTTTTTTTTTTCTCCTCTTGGGTATCTGTCCAGGGCACGTTTGATTTTTCTAGGAGCTCTATGGATGGTCTTGGGCTGGGAGGTTTCCCAGGAGGCAGAATGTGGGCTGGGATTCAGCGGGTATTTGGGGAGGGGGCTGCAGACAGCCCAGGCAGCTCAGTGGGGCGGGTTAGACTTTACTGCTCAGGAAACGCAGCGTTCTGTAAAGCCAGTGGGAGCAGCTGGCCATGGGGCCAGGGGACTCCTCGTCCACCTCCCCTGGGGGGCTGGTGGGCCTGGATTCCAATCTGCACTGACCTCCTGCTTCCACGGTGGCCAGTGGGCTTAAGGAACCGGAGGTGGCTTCAGTCACCAAGTTGATTGTCACTCACTCGTGTCTGCCTCTTTTCAGACCCCATGGACTGCAGCCCGCCAGGCCCCTCTGTCCATGGGGATTCTTCAGGCAAGGATACTAAAGTGGGTTGCCGTTTCCTCCTCCAGGGCATCTTCCAGGACCAGGAATTGAACCTGGGTCTCTCACACTGCAGGCAGATTCTTTACCGACTGAGCCACTGAGGAAGCCCAGTCACCAAAGCCAGAGTCAAGTACAAACTGCCCCTTACCACAGATGCTGGCCGTCTAACTTCACAAGGATTAGACCAAGTGTTGCTGCAGCTGTTGACCTTCCACATCCCCTGAAGGGACCTCAGGGCGGACCGCAGAAGGCCAGGTCCTCAGATAGATACTTTCAGGAGCCCATTCTTTCCGAAGCCAGTTCTCATATCTCCTCCTACCTAGAGAAGCCCTGAAACCATTCATAGTGATAACTATTCCTCGGGACTAGAAGAAGTCCCTGTTCAGGCACCACTGTCGGGGTCCAGCCCCGGTGGATCCAGGGAAATTCGAAGGAGAGACGGCTCCCGCGATCAGGATACAATAGCTTTAATTAAATATTAATTAGAGATATAAAGAGTAATGGAATAAAGATAGCTCAGTAGGAAAATTCAGTGGAGAAAAGAGGCCGAATAACTTGCTTTATGTGGAAAGCTAATAAAATTCTAAGGCAAAGAATTTACGCCACCTACGTAGGCCGCAGGCGTCCTCCCGTTCTCCCAAAGGAGAGGAGACACTAAGGCCTCCTCGGTCAGATCTTAGAAGCCCAGACGTAATTAGTAGGCTTGACGAGCCTCCACGTTTCAGATGGAGATTCAGCCAAAAGGTGAGAGAAAAAACGACATGGGGAGACCAGTCTTTTGAGGAACTGATTCCATTTTTTATTTTTTCAGGGTCTGTTTTTATACACTGAGATGTTATACAAAAGTCATGTGGGGTCAACAGTCCTGACTTATCAAAGTCAGGTGCTTCATACAAATGTATACAGAGGTCTTAGGGGTGTTACATCATCTTCTGGCCAGGGGGCCTGCTGACAATTTATGACCCTCTCCTTGTGACAGTGGTCAGTCAACCAAAACACTTATTTTTCCAGGGGTGATTATTTTTAAAACAGACGCCACCTTCCGAAGGTACCAGATTAAGTTACATTCCTATAAGGTGGGGGTGTAGTGGGTTTTATTTAAAGAAAAAATTTGCTTAGCCTAAGGTCCAACGTGATTAATATCAAAGATTAATACTTATTTTTTCCATATATTCATTAATGTGTATAAAAACAGGGGATGTAGAGACTTAACAGTAAACATTGGCTCAACAAATAAAAAATCCTTCACCAATACAATTTTTAATCAGCCCACTATACTTATACTAATAGTTTTCTAACTTCTCTAAAAAACCTATTTTTAAAAGGTTTAAAACATCTCGTGCCTCTCATGGTTGAGAGGCTGTGAACAATCACATGTGGCCGGACAAGCCTGTCAGGAAGGCTAGAGAACCTTCAGAGAAGTTTGTAGGTTAAAACACTCTTGTCATGCCCAGAAGTTTTGATTAACTGGAGCTCTAAGTTAACTCCTTCTCCGAAAGAGGTGGTGGGGGACAGCCCCCCGGAAAGTCAGAGGTGTAGGTGAGAGCACAAAGTAGTAAAGTAGGCAGACTCTGGTTTTGGGGGTAGGTGCTCAAAAATTTCCAAGGGGACTCCTGAGGCTCGATCCCACCTTTGCGTATGTCGAGCCTCCTTCCTCATGACCTTTGCCACGGGTGGAGGTCCTCACGCTGGCTCCCGACAGTCGATGAGATCAGCAGAAACCTTTTTGCAAAATATTACCCCTTTGATTGCACAAACTCCCCATTTGGCTTCCCTGGTGGCTCAGACGGTAGAGAATCCACCTGCAATGAAGGAGACACGAGTTCAATCCCTGGGTCGGGAAGATTCCCCTGGAGGAGGGCATGGCAACCCACTCCAGTCTTCTTGCCTGGAGAATCCCATGGACAGAGGAGCCTGGTGGGCTGCAGTCCAGGGGGTCGCAAAGAGTCAGATATGACAGAGTGACTAAACCACCCTCGTTTACCAAAATCACATCTGTATTAACTTTACCCCTCCCTGCCTCTTTGGAGCAGTTTCTCAGAGCTGTCTGAGGTGTTGTCTCCACAGCTGCAGTCCTCATTTCGTACCCAAGTCAAACTTAACTCACAGCTCTCACGTTGCACTTGTTTTTTTTTAAAGTCAACGCCAGGTCCTGGCAGCTGGGATCTGGGTGGCGAGGCTGGGGACTGGGGCTGAGGGACACAGCAGGGCAGTGGACCTGAAAGGCATGAAGGCTCTGCAGACTTGGGGAGGGGCTGGGTTGGCTCCTAGAGACAGCAGGTTCCCAGCGGGGTGGGCGAGCTTCCCACTGAGTCACGGAATGAGGTCGGAGCTGAGCTTCGAGTGCTGGGCTCTGACAGTCCTGCATGGCTCTCTCAAGCCTGCTGCTACAGACAGCTTCAGTTCAGTTCAGTCCAGTAGCTCAGTTGTGTCTGACTCTCTGCAACCCCATGGACCGCAGCACGCCAGGCCTCCTGGTCCATCCCCAACTCCCGGAGCTTGCTCAAACTCACGTCCATCGGTCCAGGTCCCTTCAAAGTTCATATGTTGAAGCCCGAACCCCCAGAGCAGCTGTATGTGGGGCAAACAATACATTCAAGTGAAAAGAGGGAATGCCTCCTACACTGTTGGAGGGGTTGTAAATTGGTTGCAGCCACTATGGAGAACACGATGGAGGTTCCTTAAAAAACTGAAGACAGAACTACTGTGTGAGCCAGCCATCCGACTCCTGGGCAAGTACCCAGAGAAGAATCATAATTTGAAAAGACACATGCACCCTAGTGTTCATAGCAGCCAGGACATGGAAGCAACCCAAGTGTCCATCAACAGAGGAATGGAGAAAGAAGATGTGGTACATTGACACAGTGGAATATTACGCAGCCATGAAAAGGAATGAATGCCCGTTGCAGTGATGTGGATGGAACCAGAGATGATCATATGAAGTGAGGTCCAATAAGTCAGAGAGAAGCGGAAGTATTGCGTGACATCACTTATACGGGGAGTCTAAGAAGAAATGGAGAAGGGAATGGCAACCCACTCCAGTATGCTTGCCTGGAGAACCCCATGGGCAGAGGAGCCCGGCGGGCGACAATTCATGGGGTCGAAAAGAGCTGATCACAACTTATCAACTAAGCCATCACCAAGAACAAATAATACAGATGAACTTACAAAAAAGAAACAGACTCACAGACGTAGAAAATGAACATGTGGGGGTAAGGATGTGGGGAAGGGATAGTCATGGAGTTTGGGATGGACATGGACACACGGCTGTATTTAACATGGAGAACCAGAAAGGACCTGCTGGACAGCACAGGGAACTCTGCTCAATCCTCTGTAATCACTTTATGGTTCCCAGGGGGGAAGGATGGGGGAAGGGATAGTTAGGGAGTTTGGGATGGACATGGACACACTGCTGTGTTTAGCATGGAGAACCAGCAAAGACCTGCTGGACAGCACAGGGAACTCTGCTCAATGTCATGTGGCAGCTTGGATGGGAGGGCAGTTTGGGCAGAATGGATCCATGTATACATATGGCTGAGTCCCTTTGCTGTCTACTTGCAACTGTCACAACATTTTTTAAATCAGCTGTACCCTAATATAAAATAAAACATGCACATAAAAAATAAATACAAGGATTGTGCTCCATCTTCTGAAATTTTTTCCAGTAGCATTTTCTGCAATGCTATTCCCTTAATCCCATTTTCTTTGGGCGGGATTAAATCCTTGCTGTTTGCAAGACTAATTTGAATTTTTGGCAGAAAGACCCAGATGTCTCTTTCTGGTCAACACTGAGCCGGCTTTGCACACAGCCCTTGCTAGGAGTCAATGCAGAGCCAGCTCTCCAAGCATTTCTGATGAGCCGTCCTGGCCACTGGAAGGTCAGTGACAGAACTGTTTCCATGTATTTCCCAGCTGGCATTTTGCATAAACATCCTACAAACTGAGGGTTTTGTTTCCCCAACAACATCAGCTCTGGGCTTTCTCAGAATTTCAGGGCCGTGTTCTGGGTCACAGATAGACTGCAGCTCGCCTTGGTGATATCAAGATGGTCCCTCCCAGGGTGTGGGGAGAAGGCAGTCCTCCTGCAGTGTTGTGCGAATCTAAACTGGTGCAGCCATGATGGAGAAAACCATGAAGGTTCCTCCAAAAACTAAAAACGGAGCTACAATATGGCCCAGCAATCCCACTTCTGGGCATATTTGTGGAGAAAACTATGGTTCAAAAAGACACATGCACCCCTGTTTCCACAGCAGCACTATTTGCAACAGCCAGGACATAGAAGTGACCTAAGTGTACACCAGTAGAGGAACGGATAAAGAAAATGCGGTACATATATACAGAGTGGAATATTACACAGTCATAAAAAAGGACTAAATGGTGCCACTTGCAGCGATGTAGATGAGCCTAGACAGAGTCACAGTAAGTGAAGTAAGTCAGACAGAGAAAGACAAATACACATTATCACTCATGTAGAATCTAAAATAAGACAAATCTACCAAACAGAAGCAAGCTCGTAGATATAGAGAACAAATATGATTACCAAAGGGGAAAGGGCTGAGGAAGAGGTAAATCAGGATCTGGGGATGAACAGAGACTTAATATAGTGGAAGGAACACTGCTGTATACGAAATATGCAATCAACAAGGACCGACTGGGGTTCCTAGGGGTCCAGTGGTTAAGACTCTGCACATCTACTTCAGGGCGCTGGGGTTCCATCCCTGGGCAGGGAACTAAGATCCCACCCACTGACAGTGAGCAAAAATGTTTGTTGCTTCAGTAGCTAAGTCGTGTCCATCTCTTTTGTGACCCCATGGACTGCAGCCCGCCAGGCTCCTCTGTCCATGGGATTCCCCAGGCAAGAATACTGGAGTGGGTTGCCATGCCCTCCTCCAGGGGATCTTCCCGACCCAGGGATCAAACCTGAGTCTGTTATGTCTCCTGCACTGGCAGCCTGGTTCTTTACCACTAGCATCACCAGGGAAGCCACAGGGAACAACAACAGTATTTTATAAAAACATGTAAGGAAAATAATCTGCAAACAATAACTGAGTCCCTCTGCTGGACACATGGAGCTAACACACGATTGCAAATCAACTATACTTCGGTTGAAGAAAAGAACCTCTCCCTGGGACAGACACCACCGTCCAGCCCTGAGCCCTGAAAGGTAAAAGGCTTACTAACTCAGTTGTCTCTCTTTGCGACCCCATGGAATGTATAGCCCACCAGGCTCCTCTGTCCATGGGACTCTCCAGGGAAGAAAACTGGAGTGAGTTGCCCTCCTCCAGGGGGTCTTCCAGACCCAGGGATTGAACCGGCGTCTACTGTATTGCAGGCAGATTCTTTGCTGTATAGTTCAAAAAAAAAAAAAAAAAGCTTGTCTCTGGGACAGAAACCACTCTCGAGCCCTGAGCCTTACTATCTCTGACAATCAGCATCTCGTTGTGTCAGAAAAATGCCCCGCGATGCTAGACTCACTCCTAGGATCACTGTTCCTCCTAGAGCTGTGTCTCCCAAGCCACATGCAAGGACTGTGAAATCCTGGCAGGGCAAGGCTGAAAGGCAGTGATGCCCCTGTGACACTGAGCTGTCCACGCCGACATCCAGCTGTACTCTGATGATGGCTCAACACTCACTTTCCCAGAAGGCTCTAAGACATGAGGGTCTGGAAGCTTTGATCTCATTTATCGGTGATGATCAATTTGGGATGAAGGATCAAAGAGGAAAGACCTCCCTTATTTGCTGGCTGGATCTGCGCCAGAGGTGGAAAGAGGTGCAGTTTAGAATATATTGGGTTTTTACAAAATCGTGTTAAGAGCTGTCCCAGACATCTCTCACGATGAGCCAACACTTTTCAAACATGTATCCTCAGCGATTTCACCTGATGCACTTTGATGGTTCTGGTCCAGGTCTGCCCTGGGAACCCCCTGCTTTTATTCTTCCCGACATCGATCAAAAGCAAATCAGATTACGAAAATGGCTGAGCTGCCTGCAGAGTAGTTAGGATGGAGGGTTGGGCGTGTGTGCAGGAATGCGGAGGGGGACCGGGGGGTGGTTTACAGGGTCTGTGGAGCTTGAAGGCTGCAGCAGGATTCGGGCTGGCAGGAGGAGAAGGCTGAAAACAGCAGTGCTGGAAAATGGGGGGAATGCGACGTTGTCGCATGTAAAGGTCACCCCGAGGGGCGGTCCAGGGCTCGTGTCAGTCCTCAGAAAGCAGGGTTCTTGCATTTCCCTGCTCCCACACCCTGAGTTATGGTCCGTATCCTTGTGGTCCAGGGGGTGGTTCCCCATTCCAGGGGCAAGTAGGGAGAAGACGAGGAGAGGAAAGGGCACGCTGCGTCTGTCTTTGAAGGACGGCTTCTGGCACGTGGTACGCGGATGGGAAGAGAGACCCTTGCGTTGGAAGGTCTGTGTGTGAGTGACGGTGTCAGCTCCGTGACCGTGAGCGAGGCTCAACTTCTGTAACACCATGATGGTGTCGGTGGTGCTGCTGATGACCGTGGAGGAGGTGACGGTGGATGTGATGATGCTGACGATGGTGGTGGGGACGACAGTGAGCGTGACGGGGGGGACGACGGTGAGCGCGGTGCTGGTGGCAACGTGGAGGGCGGCGGTGAGCCTGCTGGTGACGGTGGCGATCATGATGTGAGTCATCACGGAGGTGACGATGCTGACGGAGGCGACGGTGGCCTCACTGATGGCGAACCTCGTGATGACGGCCGTGACGGCGCGGATGGGCAGGCTGATGGGGATGAAGATGGTGAGCGTCATGACGACGACGAGCGTCATGACGACACAGACGTCGTGACGTCATGACGTCATGATGGTGGGCGTCATGGCGGTGACGCTGACGACGATGGTGGTGAGGATGACGGCGGTGATAAGGATGGTGGTGGTGAATGTAATGGTGATAATACTGATGCCGGTGAGGCTGGTGATGGTGATGAAGGTGGTAATGGTTGTAAACGTTGATGATGGTGATGAACACGGCACAGCCACTATGCAGAAGAGTACAGAGGTTCTTCCAAACACTAAAAATCCATCAAGCAAGTCCGCTCCTGGACACACATGCAGAGGAAACGCTAATTCAAAACGATGCACGCACCCCACTGCTCACTGCAGCACTATTTACAACAGCCAGGACGTGGAAGCAACCCAAGTGTCCAGCGACAGACGATGGATCAAGGAGATGTGGTACATATACGCAATGGAATATTACGCAGCCATAAAAAAGGGAAGGAAGCCATGCCATTTGCAGCAGCATGCCTGCACCCAGGGATGATCCCACTGACTGAAGTGAGTCAGAGGAAGGCAAATGTATCACTTATATGTAGACTCTAAAAAGTAGTACAAGTGAGCTGACTTACAAAACACAAACGGACTCACAGACATAGAAACCAAACTTATGGTCCCCAGAGGGGCAGGAGGGGGTGACTTTAGGAGGTTGGATTTAGCAGATACACACTAGTGTATGTAAAATAAACAACGACCTACTAGTAAAGCACAGGGAACTTTATTAATAATCAATAATGGAAAAGAACCAAAAAACATACGTATATATTCATGTATAGACTGAAGGCGGGAGGAGAAGGGGATGACAGAGGATGAGACGGTTGGATGGCATTACCGACTTGATGGACATGAGTTGGAGCAAACTCCGAGAGTTGGTGATGGACAGGGAGGCCTGGCGTGCTGTGGTCTATGGGGTCGCAGAGAGTCGGACACAACTGAGCGACTGGACTGAGCTGATTCATGTGTAACTAAATCATTTTGCTGCACACCTGAGACTCATACAATATTGTAAGTCAACCATACTTCAATTGGGCCAGTGGGAGTTTGATATATGAAGCGGGGCACCCAAAGCCGGTGCTCTCAGACAACCTGGAAGGGTGGGGTGGGGAGGGAGATGGGGGAAGTTAGGAGGGAGGGGACATGTGTATGCCTATGGCCGATTCATGCTGACGTATGGCAAAAACCATCACGATACTATAAAGCCCTTATTGTAAAATTAAAAATTAAAAAAAAACTACTCATAAAGTCAGACAGAGGAGAAATATCACATAACATCCCTTATATGCGGACTCTAAAAATAAATGACACAAATAAACTTACAAAACATAAAAGAGACTCACAGACTTATTAGAGAACGAACTTAGGGTTGCCAGCGGGGAAAGACACGGTAAATGGATAGGGAGTGTGGGATGGACATGGACACACTGCTGTATTTCACATGGAGAACCAGCAAGGACCTGCTGGACAGCACAGGGAACTCTGCTCAATACTCTGTAATAACCTTATGGTCACCAGGGGGAAGGATGGGGGAAGGGATAGTCAGGGAGTCTGGGATGGACATGGACACACTGCTGTGTTTAACACGGAGAACCAGCAAGGACCTACTGTCCAGCAGCGGGAACTCTGCTCAGTGTCACGTGGCAGCCTGGATGGAGGGGAGTTTGGGGGAGGATGGAAGTGTGACACTGAGAGTGTTAGTCGCTCAGTCGTGTCTGACTCTTTGCGACCCCATGGACTGTAGCCCACCAGGCTCCTCCATCCATGGGATTCTCCAGGCCAGAATACTGCGGTGGCTACCCATTTCCTTCTCCCCCAATACAAAATAAAAAGTTCAAAAAAACAAAAACAAACCCCACTCCTCAGTAAAGACTGACAAGTTCTGTTTCCCCAAACTCACACTCACAGGAGACAGACTTGGTACCATTTTGCCGCATATCCTGATGATCTCTGGCATCTGTTCATCACACCTTGGGGCTCCGGCAAGGGCTCATTTCTGTCTGCCCGGTGCCTGGCTGAGTGTCTGACGCCTCCGCCACGCTCCACAAAAGCCTTCAATGGTGAGATGGTGTCAGTGAGCCAGACCGCGGTGACGGGTGTCAAGGCGGAGAAGCGGAGATGGCAAAGTGAGAAGACACGGAGTCATCGGGAACCGGAGAAGCTCCGGGGGGGGAGGAGAAGGCCAGACAAGCACACATACTCCTTCCGTGTATGCGTGTGGCTCATCAAAGCCCCAGAGAGGGTGCTTCTCCCTACCCGCTTCCATCTCCGGGATGCTCAAAGTACCAGCCTCTCTGCTCAGACGTCCTCTGTACGCAACACGGGCCATCCTCGTCTCCAGCATCATCATAGACTGTTCTCGACACAGCAGGTTGACGCATCCCGTCTCCACCGTCCTGCTTCCAGAAACTCAGCCTGGGTTGTGAGCTGCACGCAGGCTGGGACAGGGGGCTCTAGCAGAGTAGGTATGGAGGTCGTTTGCTGTTCGGTCAGCAAGTCGTGATCGACTCTTCGCGACCGCCGAGGGCCGAAGCACACCAGGCTTCCCTGTCCCTTTGCCATCTCCCGGAGTTAGCCCAAATATCACACCTGACTCACTGGAAAAGACCCTGATGCTGGGAAAGATTACAGGCAGGAGAAGGGGGCGACAGAGGATGAGATGGTTGGATGGCATCACAGACTCGATGGGCGTGAACTTGGGAAAATTTGGGCAAAGTCCAGGGAGGTCACACAAGGACAGAAACTGGCCAAGGAGCGGGAGGAATTACCGAGCCAGCCCTGTCAAGGTGACTGGGGAGGGTAATATCGTGGTGATGCTATGAGAAACAGTGTAAATGATTTCCCAGGGTGATCTGGGGACAGGTGTGGGAGGTGGGGTACTTATACTCCGTGTGCATTGGCAGGGCTTCCCACGTGGTTCCGACGGTGAAGAATTTGCCTGCCAATGCTGGAGACCCAGGTTCCATCCCTGGGTCGGGAAGATCCCCTGGAGGAGAGCATGGCAACCCACTCCAGTATTCTTGCCTGGAGACACCCTGGATGGAGGAGCCTGGTGGGGCTACCCTCTATGGGGTCCCACTGAGTCGGACACGACTGAAGCGACTTAGCACGCACAGATCAAATCTGGACTCGACACAGGAATTCAGTTCAAGAAGCTCTTGCAGGCTTCTACTGACGAGGCATATCGTAAGCTGCTCTGAACAGAACTCGGGTCCTACCACACCATCTGGTGAGAGAACCACCTTCATTCTCACGGAGAGCCCCTGAGACCGCCCGCCAACTGCGGTCCCAAATGCCTGCAGCTGTCACAGTGAGGAACGCTTTACGTTCAAAAGGACAAGTGATAAATCGATTAGAAAAGATGGTATGTAAACAGTGGTGCTGGAGAAGGCTCTTGAGGGTCTCGTGGACAGCTAGGAGATCCAACCAGTCCATCCTAAAGACATCAAGCCTGCATATTCATTGGAAGGACTGATGCTGAAGCTGAAACTCCAATACTTTGGCCCCCTGATGCGAAGAGCTGACTCATTGGAAAAGACCCTGCTGCTGGGAAAGATTGAAGGCAGGAGGAGAAGGCGACGACAGAGGATGAGATGGCTGGATGGTATCACCGACTCGATGGACACGAGTTTCAGTAAACTCCGGGAGTTGGTGATGGACAGGGTGGCCTGGTGTGCTGGAGTCCACGGGGTCACAAAGAGTCGGATACAACTGAAGGACAGAACAAGGAAAATGTTAAGTCACAACTCTCCGGCTGTGCTTTTTTTGTTTGTTTCAGTTGACACTTCCTAAGAGGAATATTAGTGAATGAGCATAGAACGCAAAAGAAAAAGAGGCGTGTGCCTGCTGCAGGGTATGCGGGCTTCTCCCCTTGCTTTGTGTGGTAAGCACCCTCCAGCCGTCTTTTGGGCATGGGTCCAGTGGGATCCAGGTAAGGGCTCCCCGTTTCCTTAGACTTAACAGTTAACATGTGCGGCTTGCACCGCTCTGGAGCCATCTGGAATCACAGCACCATTTCCCCGCCAGCTTCGAAGTCCGGGTTAGGCTTTCTTGGAGAGGTTTGGAAACCACGCCCGAAAGGCTTCCAAAGCAAACCTGCCGGGACACGCCCGTCCCCCTCGCCTCCTGCTGCAAGCAGCTCCCAGGAAACACAGAGAAATCTGTATTCGGACTGTTCTGTTTCTCCTCACAAGCACTTAAATCACCAACGTATATTCTATTAGGCAGCTACGCCTGAGTTGTTGCTTAGTCGTGTCCAAGTCTTTGCGACCCGATGGACTTCAGCCTGCCAGGCTCCTCTGTCCGTGGGATTCTCCAGGCAAGAATACTGGAGTGGGTTGCCATGCCCTCCTGCAGGGGATCTTCCCAACCCAGGGATCGAATACGTGTCTCCTGCATTGACAGACAGGTTCTTTACCGCTGAGCCATTGGGGAACTCATAGCTTATGCGTGTATTTCTGTGAGATTTCTCTCTGCTAAGATGTCTAGGTGGGGTGTTTGTTTCCAGGGGCTGTTGTAATAAAACACCCCAAAGCTGGTAGTTTAAAACAGCAGGAATTGACACTTCCTGATGGTCCAGGAGTTAACAGTTTGCCTTTCAATGCAGGGGGAGTGCGACTTTGGGGAACTAAGATCTGACATGTTATGGAAGACAAAACAGCAGGAATTGATTCTATCTCAGTTTTGGAGCAATGTGTGAAGTCATATATATTTATTCTCTCTTAGTTTCTAAAATCATATATATATATATTTATATGTTTTTATATAAATGTAACCAAATGTATTCAATATACATAATTATACATGTCAGTTGTTTTTCCTCCTTTGAATTTGGTCATGGCTCTGTGCCATCCGCAGTCAATTGAAAAAACAGAACGCACAACTCAAAAGTAGAAAAATCTGTTTTATTTAATGACTTTGTTGTTGCAGTTCAGTCGCCAAATCGTATCTGACTCTTGCCAGGCTTCCCTGTCCTTCACCATCTCCCGGGGTTTGTTCAAACTCAGGTCCATCGAGTCTGTGATGCCATCCAACCATCTCATCCTGTCGTCCCCTTCTCCTCCCGCCTTCAATCTTTCCCAGCATCAGGGTCTTTTCTAGTGAGTCGGCTCTTTGCATCAGGTGGGCAAAGGATTGGAGTTTCAGCATCAGTCCTTCCAATGAATATTCATGATGGATTTCCTTTACAATGCACTGGTTTGATCTCCTTTGGTGACTTTACTGAGGACTATAGCCTAGGAAAGAGCCTCTCAGAGAGCTTGGAGGGTCTGTCCCAAAGAGGTATGGGAGGGGCCAGGATGTATACGAATTTTTGCAAAAACAGGCAAACCTAAAACGCATGTAATTGAAATCAAAAGATTACTATGCACGTCACAAAATAGCAACATCTCAAGTGAATGGGTTTAGGGCTTTTCTGTGTCTAGGAAGCTGCAAGAGTCTGGGCTCATTGAAATCATTCCTTTGATGGGCACCTCAGCGCTCTGGGGCCAGTCTCCTGTTTTTCTCCACCCTGAGTCCCCCGAGGGTGCACCCTTGGGGGCGGCTGCAGTGGCTGAGAGTCTGACCCCTGCAGCTTCCTTTCTTTACTGAAAAGGCAGGTGGCCTTTGTCTGTGCACAGAGCGAAGCCTCCTGCTTTGCTCTTCCATGCGCCCCCCTCTTCAAAACCAATGCAACTGAAATCGTTCTGTGGGCTTCCCTGGTGGTGGAGTGGATAAGAACCTGTCTGCCAATGCAGGGAAGGGACCCGGCTTCAATCACTGGTCCGGGAAGATCCCACAGGCCTCGGAGCAACTAAGCCCGTGTGCCACAACTACTGAGCCTGTGCTCTAGAGGCCCGAAAAAGCTGCAAACAGGAGAAGCCACCACAATGAAAAGCCCGTGCAAGACAACTAGAGAGAAGCCCACGCTCAACACCAACGAGAGAAAGCCCGCACTCAGCAGTGAAGACCCAACGCAGCCCCGCAAAGAAAGGAATGCAATACAGAAATCGTTCTGCAGAAACAGGAGTGGAGGACATGCTGGAGCCCTCTGGTTGGTTGTCAATGGACTGGAGTGGAAGCTGGGTGCTATGAGGGGTTCTGTGTACCTGGACCTTGAGAGTCGGTGGGAATCTGTCTACCTAAGCTGAGTGCCCCTCCTGGCTACCTTGCTCCTGGCTTTTTACGCTGCAATATGTGCCGGGAGCAGGAGCTCCACCCGTGGCAAAGGTCATGAGGAAGGAGGCTCGGCATATGCAAAGGCGGGATCGAGCCTCAGGAGTCCCCCTGGAAATTCTGGAGCATCTACCCCCAAAACCAGAGTCTGCCTACCTTCTGCTTTGTGCTCTCACCTACACCTCTGACTTTACGGGGGGCTGTCCCCCACTACCTCTCTCTGAAAAAAGAGTTAGCTTACAGCTCCAGTTAATAATTCCTGGGTGTGACAGTGTTTCAACCTACAAACTCCTTTGGAAGTCCTCTAGCCTGCCTGAATAGGTTTTTCCAGCCACATGTGATTGCTCAGAGCCTCCCAACTGTGAGAGGCA
This sequence comes from Bos grunniens, assembly GCF_055505025.1. Classification (NCBI taxonomy): domain Eukaryota; kingdom Metazoa; phylum Chordata; class Mammalia; order Artiodactyla; family Bovidae; genus Bos; species Bos grunniens. The sequence continues at coordinate 988,821 of NC_141194.1, forward strand.
TGAGATGTTCTAAACTGTCTAAACACAGATTCCTTTGAGTAGTTAAAAGATTGATTAGAAATTGTATTGGTGAAGGGATTTTCACTTTTTGGGCCAATGTTTGCTGCTGAGTCTCCATATCTCTTACCTGCTGTGTCCCTGGCAGTGTATTGATTAATATAATTGGTGTAAATAGTAGCTTTAATGTTTGTAACCTGGGACCCTTGAGTTAATTCTTTTTCTTGTTATAGCCCACCACACCTTTGCTCTGTAGGAATGCAACTTTATCTAATGCTTTTGGAGGGTGGCGCTTGACTAATCACCTTTAGAGAAAAATAAGTTTTCTGAAGAAAGGGTCTTAAAATGTTAACAGGCCTCTTGGCCAGAAGATGACGCAAATCACCTAAACTTTTGCATATGATAAGTTTGCAGGAAGAAAGCCTGGCTTACTGCATGACTCTACCCCTTCCCCCATTATCCTCTATGCACAACTTAAGGTATAAAAACTACTTTGGAAAATAAAGTGCAGGCCTTGTTCACCCCCATGTCGTTTCTTCTCTCACCTTCTGGCTGAATTATTCAGCCTCTTTTTTCCACTGAATTTCCTCACTGAGCTATCCTTATTCTATTACTCTTTATATCTTTAATTAACCTTTAAATAAGCTGTTGTTTCCTGATCGCCGATGCCATCTCCCCTTCGAAACCCCTGACTCCACCGGGGCTGGACCCCGGCAAATATGAGTACGATTGAATAGCGTGAAAGCGTGAGTTGCTCAGTCACGTCTGACTCTTTGCAACCCTGTGGACTGTAGCCCCGCCATGCTCCTCTGTCTGTGGGCAAGGATACTGGATTGGGTTGCTATGACCTCTTCCAGGGGATCTTCCTGACCCAGGGATTGAACCTGGGTCTCCTGCATTGCAGGCGGATTCTTTACTGTCTGAGCTACCAGCATTTGAATAGGAGTGAATAATTTTGTCGAAGCCTTGGGAGTCGGCACCCATGGGTCACAACATTATTTCATGTGGTGAATGAGCTTCTTGGCTCATGACAGGAAGCTAACATCCCAGAGACTCGCCGTGGCTGACCGCAACCTTCCCGAGTACCAGGCCTCCGGCTGTAGGGCCAACACCTTGCTTTGATGATACCCAAGGACTTACAGAAGTTCAGGTGATGAGGTCTCATAGAAACAAGAAATCAAGAGACTTGTTTGTGCCCAGTTTGGGTCCTGGTTTTCTAAATGTGTCTGGGCTTCCCTGGTGGCTCAGCTGGTAAAGAATCCACCTGCAATGTGGGAGACCCGGGTTCGGTCCCTGGGTTGGGAAGATCGCCTGGAGAAGGGAATGGCTGCCCACTCCAGTACTGTGGCTTGGAGAATCCCATGGACTGGGGTTCAAAAAGAGTTGGACACGACTCAGTGACTTTCACATCCCTTTCTAAATGTGAAGATCTGTTTGTTGTTGCTTAGTTACTAAGTCGTGTCTGACTGTGACCCCAGGGATTGCAGCCCACCGGGCTCCTCTGTCCATAGGATTCTCCGGGCAAGAATACTGGAGGGGGTTGCCATTTCCTTCTCGGGGAGATCTTCCTGACCCAGAGATTGAACCCATATCTCCTGCTTCCTGACGCAGAGTGAATGCACACCTCCTGCTTGGCAGGCGGATTCTTTACTGCTGAGCCACATGGGAACCCAAAGGTCTATACGTTGATGGTATCACTGCGGTTCATGGACCACCATCAATGGTTTCACCCGAGAGCTCGTTTAAAATGTGAAAACCTCAGTTCCACCCAGACCTGCTGGATTACAATCTGTATTTTCACAAGGTTCCCAGGGAATCAAGTACCCAGTCAAGTGTGAGAAGCCTCAAAGTCTCTCATATCTTTTGCCCTGATTGTCCAAAAATAACCAACTGATGAAAAGTATTTGTGCCCCGAAATGCACCAGGATGTCATCATATTTTTTCAGACTTTGTAAGGAAGGCTGAACCCTGCGTCCATGAGGATAAACAACAGGCAGTGAGGGGTATACCTTGAAGCAGCTCGAAAATGCCAGGTAGATGAGGCAGAAAGGTGGGGAAATTCTACCTAACATTTAGCTTGGCAAGGAAACTTTAGTCAGTGAGGCAGACCCCTGTCGAGTGAGGAAGGCACAGCTGTGAAGTTTCTGTTTGAGAGGTGTTAGCTCCTATCCCCAGGTAAGACTTTAGTCATTCTATCATGGGTCTCTCTCTCTTTCTTTCCCTGAATTGGGCGTAGATTCAGGCTGTGTGAATGGCCTGTGATGGCTGGTTTTATTGGTAAATGTGGCTGAGCTGCAGTTCCCAGAGGCAATCAAACATAATTCTGGATGTTTCTGTGAGGTTTTTTGTTTTTTGTTTTTTTTTTGGTACAAGATGAATATTTTACTCAGTGAGCTCTGAGTAAAGCAGACTGCCCTCCTTGATGTGGGTGGGCCTCGTCTAGTCAGTTGAAGGCATCAATAGCCTAAGGGTTGATCTGCCCTGAGCAAAAAAAGGAATTCTGCCAGCAGATGGTCTCTGGGCTTCTTCAGCTGCAACATCAGCTCTTTCCTGGGGTCTTCAGCCTGCTGGTCTACCCTGAAGGTGATGGACTTGTCAGCTCCCACGACTGCATGAGCTAATTCCTTAAAAATAAAGCTTTCTTTGGAAATTAAGCCTGAATATTCACTGGAAGGACTGATGATAAATCTGAAGCTCCAATCCTTGAGCCACCTGATGCAAAGAGTTAATTCATTAGAAAAGACTCTGGTGCTGGGAAAGGTTGAAGGCAGGAGGAGAAGGGGATGACAGAGGATGAGATGGTTGGATTGCATCACCGACTTGATGGACGTGAGTTTGAGCAGGCTCTGGGAGTTGGTAATGGACAGGGAGGCCTGGCGTGCTGCGGTCCATGGGGTCGCAAAGAGTTGGATGCGACTCAGAAAATGAACAACAATAGGTAAAGATATAGACAGATGACTGATGGTAGGTAGATAATAGATACAGATAGGTAAACAGATGGAGGTATTGATATAGATGGACAGATGATTGATAGATATGGAGACAGATAATAGACATAGACAGATAGGTTGACAGAGATAGATAGATGATAGGCAGATGGATGGATGGATGGATGACATATAGGTATAGGTACAGATACAGATAGATGGTTAATAGGTAGATACTATATATACAGATAAAATTATACATATTGATATAGATGAATAGACAATTGACGGATAATAGAGATAGATGTAGACAGTTAATACATAGATGGATGATACATAGATGATTGACAGGTAGATAATAGACATGGATGGATAGATGGGCAGACAGATATGATGGATGGATGGATAGATGGATATGATGGATGGATATATACATATGATGGATGGATGGATGGATAGATATGTGGGATGGATGGATGGATGGATAGATATGATGGATGGATGGATAGATGGATATATACATATGATGGATGGATGGATGGATAGATATGACGGATGGATGGATGGATAGACAGATATGACGGATGGATGGATGGATAGATATGGTGGATGGATGGATAGATGGATATGATGGATGGATGGATAGATAGATATGATGGATGGATGGATGGATGGATAGATAGACAGATACAATGGATGGATGGGTAGCCAAATAGATATGATTGATGGATGGATAGATATACAGACAGATATCACTGATGGATAGATGGATAGACAGACAAATAAATATTAAGGATGGATGGATAGACGCAGACAGATATGATTGATGGATGATGGATAGAGATATGATAGATAGATGGATAAAGATAATATAATGCATGCATGGATGGATAGAGATGATGGATGGATGGATACATATGATGGATGCATGGATAGATATGACTGAGGGATGGATGGATGGATTGATATGATGGATGGATGGATAGATAGATATGATGGATGGATAGATATGACTGACGGATGGACGGGTGGATGGACACACAGGTAGATAAGAAGATACGATGGATGGATAGATAGATGGGTGAATGGATGGATCCTACTGACTGTGTTTCCCTGCAGAACCCTGGCAGACATAACACCCGCATCTATCACAGGCTGACATGAGGCAGTATACCTGAAGGGGTGACAGGTGACCCAACTGTCAGGATTCCAGCCCAGAACCACTCCCAGGTACAGCCAGAAACTCAACATCTGTCACTTGGCAAGTTAGGACTAAAGGATTTTCCAGCTTAACACGGGCAATCAGCCACTGGGTGACCGAATGCCTGCCTTTTGCCCGAATTTCCTGTCTCTCTTTCCCCAGCTATTACTCTTCCCACACCCCTTCCTCCCAAATCCCAGATTCTTCCATGAATCCACCCTGAACCAGTCTGAACTTCTTCAGATTCTTAACAGAGGGGACCGGTATTCCTCCTTGGAATACCCTCCAGCTCGTGGCTGGCTATGTCCATGTCCCCTTCACGTGTTACGTTAGATGTCTCCAGACGGCCTCTCCTGACCTCTGAGTGCAGGGGAGTGATCTTGTAGACACCTGGACCCTTATTTCAAACATAAAAATCCATTGACTGATAATTCATTTTTCCAGAATTTTAAAGCAAGCAAAAGATGAGAACAAAATCAACCCACCGAAGATTCACTAGCCTTTTCAGGACAGGAAGAAAAAAAAAACAAACCCTAAATAGAATGCCTGGGACGTCCCTGGTGGCCCAGCAGTGAGGAATCTGCCTTCTCTCTGGGGGCTCAGATGATAAAGAAGCTGCCCACAATGGGGGAGATCTCGGTTTGATCCCTAAGTCAGCAAGATGCTCTGGAGGAGGGAAGATCCCCTGGAGGAGGGAACAGCAACCCATTCCAGCATTCCTGCCTGCAGAATCTCATGGACAGAGGAGCCTGGTGGGCTACAGTCCATGGGATCACAAGAGTTTGGACACGACTTAGCGAGTAAACCACCAACAAAGAAAAAGAATGCCCGCCGATGTTTTCTCCTTATCCTTAATGTCTGACTTGTCTCACTTTTTCCAAGAACCCAGCTTTCTCACCGATTAGAGGGAAAAAGGAAATTGTAGAAGACCCATGTGGGTTAATTTCGTGTTTCAACTCGAGAAGTCATGGGCAGCCTGGATGTTTGAGTCAAGTTCATTCTGAATGTGTGATGCCTAAAGGCATCTGTCTCTCATCCCAGGGGGCTGTGGACGGGGGTCCAGGGCAAAGGAAGAGAAAGACATTACATTAGTGATGGTACCAGATGCAAGAATCTTGTCCTTTGGGGGTGGTGGCGGTTTAGTCGCTGACTCATGTTTGACCCTTCTGACCCCATGGGCTGTAGCCCACCAGGCTCCTCTCTCCAGGGAATTCTCCCGGCCACAATACTGGCGTGGGTGGCCATTTCCTTCTCCAGGGGATCTTCCTGACCCAGGGATCGAACCCATGTCTCCTGAATTGCAGGCAGTCTCCTGCATGGCAAGCAGATTCTTTTACCGCTGAGTCATGGTCCTATGGGGAGCATGCGATAACTGATCATTGTCTTCTGAATGTCCCCACTTTGCCTACGTTGGAACACAAAGGGACAAGCTTTCTGATCCTACGTGTCTGGGGAAACGTGTATATATAATGAAATAGCATCAGTATTTCAAAATGTGAAACAGGTTGCCTGGTGATTTCAAAAGACATCAAGACAGGTTGTCCAATGAGCAGATGCAAAATATACTTCTACTGACTGTAATGGTTATGCCTTTTTAAGAAAAGATTTATTTTATTGTTTAATTTTTGGCTGTGGTGGGTCTCTATTTCTGCACAGGGGCTGTCTCTCGTTGCAGAAAAGGGAGAGGGCTACTCTCCAGCTGAGGGGCATGGACGTCTCATGGCGGTAACTTGCTGTGAAGCATGGGCTCCAGCTGTGTGGGCTTTAGTAGTTCTGAATGAGCTTAGCTGCATTGTGGCAGGCGGGATCTAACTGGACCAGGGGTGGAAATCTGTGTCCCCTGCATTGCAAGGCAGATTCTTAACCACTGGACCACAGGGGAAGCCCCAATAGTTATGCTTTTAATAAAGCTGAATAGACATAAAGTGCATTCATAATGTGTCTATGTCTGTGGGTACCTGTGGTGATGGGCACGTATGTTTCTATATGTCTGTATGTGTTATACAAGAGACCTCACTTTGGTGACGAGAGGTCCATCTAGTGGAAGCTATGGTTTTTCCAGTGCTCATGCACGGATGTGAGAGTTGGACCATAAACAAGGCTGAGTAGCCAAGAATTGATGCTTTCTAAGTGTGGTGTTGGAGAAGACTCTTGAGAGTCCCTTGGACTGCACGGAGATCCAACCAGTCCATCCTAAAGCAAATCAGTCCTGAATATTCATTGGAAGGACTGATGCTGAAGCTGAAGTTCCACTACTTTGGCCATCTGATGGGAAGAACTGCCTCATTTGAAAAGACCCTGATGCTGGGAAAGATTGAAGGCAGGAGGAGAAGGGGACGGCAGAGAATGAGATGGTTGGATGGCATCACTGACTCAATGGACATGAGTTTGAGTAAACTCTGGGAGTTGGTGATGGACAGGGAAGCCTGGTGTGCTGCAGTCCATGGGGTCACAAAGAGTCAGACACGACTGAGTGACTGAACTGAACTCAAGCCTTTATCAAGGGTAGTAGAAAAGCTTTTGCATATTACAGATAAATATGTATAATATGTGTGCTGCGATTCATGGGGTCACAAAGAGTCGGACACGACTGAGCGATTGAACTGAACTGAACTGATATGTTTTAGAAAACTTATAAATTTTTGCCTAACTAAAAACTCAAGACATTTTGATTCCACTCATTTGATTTAGTATGAATAGAATGCCAGATTTCTCATTAAACAATAGCTTTGCAGCAAGCAACAGAGGTTTAGTGTATAGCACAGGGAACTATAGGCGATATCTTATAATAACTTATGATGGAAAATAATTTCAAAAATAATATATGTGTGTATTTGTACAACTGAATCACCTGGCTGGGCACCTGAATCATTGTAAGTCAACTACACTTCAATAATATGTATCTATTTTACAAAACAAACAGAAAAAAGCACAGCTTGGCTTGCCTGAAAATGGTGCTCCCCAAAGTCCCGTGAAGGTCACAGCACCTGCCATCCCGGTGGAAACCAGAGACAGGATCTAAGTCATAATGACCTGCACTAAGAAGATGCAAGCTCTGTCAGGGAGGCGGCCCCACAGAAGAGACAGCGCTGGGCACAAAGCGATGGGGCTGCCGTGTGCCAGCCTGCACGGGTGGGACTGGGAATTCCACCCCTGGGCTGGTTGTACACGCCAGGTACCAAATGGGGATGCAAGTGGGTTTTCCGTTAAGTTCTGAAGACGAGCTCTGATCCCAGAGGTGCTGTGACTACTGGAGTCCCCGGCCTCCAGGATCCAATGCCTGATGCTCTGAGCTGACGTCCTAACAACAGAAATACAGTGCATGGAAGAAATGCCATGTGCTTAAATCCCGAAACCATCCCCCAACTCCCCGATCTGTGGAAACGTTCCTCTGCTGTGAAACCGGTCCTTGACACCAAAAAAAGGTTGGGGACCTTGGCTTTAAAGCATCATCAGGCCAAAAAGCTCCCCAGGGCTCCGTAACTGCAGTCACTGTGGTCAGGACAGCTGTGCAGGGGTGAAGGAAGAAATTGCCAAGCTGTGCTGAGTCCCATCTGGACAAGAGTCCGGTCCTAATGAGAAATGGAGTTTGGTGGCAAGGTGCCCCGTGTTTAAACCGTCTTCTCAATGGTTTGTCACAAGCCTTCCCTTCGAGTATCTCTTCCATGGCAAAGAAAAACTCTAGACTTTTGTCCTGGATGAGCTCTAAATATAGACCCACGTGCGTCATCTCGAAGGTGCATGTCTTTGGAGGTGACCTCTTGGCTTGTTGTTCCGGGACATGATGGACCTCAGGGTTGGAGATTTTTTTTTTTTAATTTGTTTTTAATTGGAGGACAACTGCTTTACAGTGTTGTGTTTCCAGGAGAATTCTTTGAGGACAGGAAGAATATCCCCTCCTTTTGTGTGGCTTTGGGTTTTTCTGTTTATTTTGTGGAAAGTGTGTTTTTGTTCCTTATCTCTGCTAAGTCTGGCAAAGCACAGAAGATGCAGGGGTGAGCCTCTGCGGGGTATGAGCTGTGCGAGCGTGGACAGGTCCCGAAGCCGCTCAGAGGAGGCGACGGGTCACACAGTCATCGTGAGGGTCCACCGAGCTTGTGCGGGGAAACTTCCTACAGCCAGACCCCACCCTCAGTATGGTTTACGTGGAGGACTGTTGTCAGTGATACTGGCGTGGAAACCACTGTACGAGCACAGAGACTACTGCAGCTGGTGCTAGAGCAGTCACTACTACAACGGTCAGCTTGACGACTACAACGGTAACAGTTACCGTGACGACTACTGCTATGGCCGGTACAAGAGTGACCACTGCTATAATGACTATGCCAACTGGTACTAGAGCAGTCACTACTACAACCATCAGCTTGACGACTACGACGGTAACAGTTACCGTGATGACTACTGCTATGGCTGGTATCATAGTGACTACTGTTACAACGATTATGCCAACTGGTACTAGAGCAATGACCACTACAACCGTCAGCTTTACGACTACAACCGTAACAGTTACCATGACGACTACTGCTATGACTGGTACAAGAGTGACCACTGCGACAAGGACTATGCCAACTAGTACTAGTACAGTTACTACTACAACTGTTAGCTTTATGACTACAACTGTAACAGTTACCGTGATGACTGGCCTAGTGAAATTACTACTCTAACTGTCAGCTTTATGACTACACTTGTAACATTTCCCATGACAGCTACTGCTATGACTGTTATCATAGTAACTACTCGACTACGCCAGCTGGTACTAGTGCAGTGACTACTACAACTCTTAGCTTTCCGACTACAATGGTAGCAGTTGCCATGACGACCACTGCTATGACTGGTATCATAGTAACGACTGTTACAACTAAGCCAACCAGTCCTAGTGTGATTACCACTATAATGATTAGCTTTACTACAACAACTGTAACATTTACAGCAACTGCTACTGCTCCTGGTCCGCCCAGTACTACTGCTGCAATGAGCATGGCCAAGAGCCCCACTATACTTACTATTACAAATCTTACTACCGCAACTGTGATACTTACTGCTACATCAATTGCTGCTACCGCTGCTGCCGCTGTGATGATTACTACTACTATAGTGACTGCATAATTTGTACTACTACAACTGCTACTACTATCATTCCAAGTACAGCAATTCCAGTGACAACAATGACAACTACTACAGTTATTGCTAGTGCTACAACTTACGCTACAGCAAATGATACTACGGTGGCCATGAGTATTAGACACTACTGTAGTAGACGCGACTTTCACAACTACTCTACTGTTTGCCACTGCTACACCTAAAGCTACAACAATTAGCACAGCTCCAACTGTTACTATCCCCACTTCCTATTACAACCACAACTGCGTCAATTGCTACTGCTACAGAAACCACTATTACAACCACTACCACAACCATTGCGTTTGCTCCTACAGTTGTAACCATTATGATAACTAACGTGCTTATAAAAGCTACTAAAAACATTCCTCGTGCTGCAACTGCGACAGCATTTGTTGTTGTTGTGAAGTGGCTCAGTCGTGTCCGACTCTTTGCGACCCCGTGGACTGTAGACCCCTGCCAGGCTCCTCCGTCCATGGGATTTCCCAGGCAAGAATACTGGAGTGGGTGGCCATTTCCTTCTCCAGAGGATCTTCCCGACCCAGGGATCGAACCTGGGTCTCACGCTTTGTAGGCAGACGCTTTTACCGTCTGAGCCACCAGGGAAGTGACAGCGTGAGTACTAATACAGTTACTACTACACATACTGGGCTTTCCATGACAACTGTAACATCTACCACTATGATCACTACTAACAACATTACTGCTGCTACGATTGTGAGCACGGCTACAATGACTACAGAAATCAGGACTACTGCAATTACTGCTCCAACTATTATGGTTACTCCTGCTACAGTAATATTGACCGCTCTAACGACTATTGCTGCTTCTACAAGGATTACTGCTGCTACAGTAACTATAGCAATTAGTACTAGTACAACTGTTACTATCACCACTACAAGCACAGCATTTGTGGTGAGTAAAACAACGATGGCCACCAAAATTACTGCTGTGCTATAGCTACCGCAAACTTGGCGGTACTATAACAACTGCTACCCCAGATACTACTGTGATTATCACAATTGCTGTGATAATAGACTTTTGCTACTGCTACACCTACTGCTGTCACAATTAGCGCTGCTACAGCTATAACTATCGCAACTCCTGTTACTCTCCTAACGACAGCAATGGCTACTGCGACAAAAACGTCTATTACAACCACTACTGCAATTATTACTCCTTCAACAACAATTGTTATGACTGTACCACTACAACCACTACTGCAACCATTACACTTACCAGGAGTGCAATTATAACAGTTACTACAACTACAAACACTACTATAATTATTACTAGTGCTACAACTGCAATTACTATAAGTAGTAGTATTATAATTACCATAACTGTCAGATTTACTACAATTTGGGCTTCCCTGGAAGCTCAGTGCTAAAGAATCTATCTGCCAATGAAGGAGATGCAGAAAATAGTAGGTTCAATCCCTGGGTGGGGAAGATCCCCTGGAGGAGGGCACGACAACCCACTCCAATATTCTTGCCTAGAAAACTCCATAGACAGAGGAGCCTGGTGGGCTACATTCCACAGGGTCACAAAGACTCGGACATGACTGAATCGACTTAGCATGCATCACAATAGTGCAAAAGAGACTTTTGATGGATCCAGACTCACCTCCCAAGTTGGCACGGGCAAGAGAGCATTTATAGCCAACGAGCAATTGGGGGGTCAGTGAATGGAAAAATCACTGGTTGGGGATTGTGCCTCAACTGACCTCACAGGTTTCCCGCTGAGGGCTGGGCAGGGTGACGAGATACCATTTGGGGTTGGTGGAGAACGAGGAACCCGATCAGATATTGAGACAAACTGATACAGAGTCATCCAGACACGGTCTGGATGAGCCGATCAGATATTGAGACAAACTGATACAGAGTCATCCAGACACGGTCTGGATGAGCCGATCAGATATTGAGACAAACTGATACAGAGTCATCCAGACATGGTCTGGATAAGCATGCGGACTCTTCCACACCTATGAACTGCATGACCTGCGGGACACCTGCCTCAGGCATTCTGCTTCAATGTTCTCAGGTATAATTAATGGCCAGGGACTTCCCTGATGGTCCAGTGGTGAAGACTCTGCTTGCCAATGCAGGGGACACAGGTCCCATCCCTGGTCTGGGAAGATCCCACATGCCACAGGGCAGCTAAGCCTGTGCGCCCCAACCACAGAAGCCCACGTGTGCTAGTGGCTCACAACAACAGAAGCCACTGCAACGAGAAGGCCGTACACGGCAACTACAGCGTAGCCACCACTCTCCTTTGCAACTAGAGAAAAGCCGGCAGAGCAGGAGAGACTCAGCACGGCCAAAAATACATAAAAATTATTTTTAAAAAAGTTCTTGAGAGAGGAAATCCTGAGTTCTCATCACAAGGAAAAAAAAAAAAAATATATATATATATAAAGAATCATGTCTTCCCACAAAGTAGTTCATGGAATGCACACAAATGTTTAGTCACATAGACAAGCACACTCAGCAGGAGCTGATTCACCGATTCTAGAGATGGCGTGCGAATTTAGTCACTTGCCGATTTGGATCACTCCACTTCCATTTTCGGCCTATCCACAAGGGCTGTCCGTAAAGTCAAGGGACTCTCCCGAGTTTCTGAAATTATGAAAAGGATAAAAACATTTCAGTAGAGGCATGGATGGTTGGAACTCTTTCCCAAACTGTAATTTCTTTTTTATTTTTGTAGCACATGCCAGTTAAGGGGATTTTAGCAAATACTGTAATGATGATGATGATGATGATGATGATTTTACTTATTTATTTGGTTGTGCTATGTCTTATTTGCAGCATGTGGAATATAACCCCCTGACCAGGGATAAAACCTGGGCTCCCTGTACTGGGAGTGCGGAGCGTTACCCACTGGAGCACCAAGGAAGTCTCCGAATACTTTCATTCTTAAAATGGATTTCAATTCCACATTTTCATGTGAGAAGACCTGCCCCCCTTTCTGTTGTTTTTAGTCATCAAGTTGTGCCCGAGTCTTCACAATCCCATGCACTGCAGCCCGCTAGGCTCCTCTGTCCGTGGGATTCTCCAGGCAAGAATACTGGACTGGGTTGCCATTTCTTTCTCCTGGGGTCTTCCTGACCCAGGAATAGAACCCCCATCTCCTGCTTAGCACGTAGACTCTTTACCACTGAGCCACCTGGGAAGTTCCATCCCACTTTTCAAGGCCACTAATTTACAGAGGAAAGTATCAAACACATAATGATCAACTTTTTTTGATTTTTGTCCCTCAGAGAAGAATACGCAAACTACTTTGTCATTATTAGAAAATCCTATTAAAGACATTTTATCCGCGTTCCAGGGCTTGAAGGATCTGAAGGCAAGGATGACTTGGCTGTGACCTGATTATTGCAAAAATTTAGTAAATCATAATCTGTTTCGCTTCCTGTTTTTTTGATATTTTTTGAAGTGTGGATTAAGAACCAAACCCTCTTTACTCTTTCTAACTGCTCTGTAGGCAAAAAATTTGCATAATGCAAAGAATGTTTGATTTAGGGCATAAATCTATTTGGCTGTATATTCGTTTATTTAGAAACTGGTTGCCTCTCTACACCCCAAGTCTGTAGCACTGGATGGTTGCTGACTGCAATACACTGCTGTTCATTCACTAAGTTATATCCGACTCTTTGCAACCCCATGGACTGCAGCACGCCAGGCTTCCCTGTCCATCACCAAGTCCCAGAGTCTACCCAAAATCATGTCCATCGAGACAGTGATGCCATCCAACCATCTCATCCTCTGTCACCCCCTTCTCCTCCCGCCTTCAATCTCTCCCAGCATCAGGGTCTTTTCCAAAGAGCTGGCTCTTCACCTCAGGTGGCCAAAGGATTGGAGCTTCAGCTTCAACATCAGTCCTTCCAATGAATATTCAGGACTGATTTCCTTTAGGATGGACTGATTGGATCTCCTTGCAGTCCAAGGGACTCTCAAGAGTCTTCTCCAGCAGTTCAAAAGCATTAATTCTTTGGCACTCAGTCTTCTTTATGGTCCAACTCTCACGTTCATACATGACCACTGGGAAAACCACGGCTTTGATTATACGGACGTTTGTTAGCAAAGTGAGGTGTCTGCTTTTTAACACGCTGTCTAGGTTTGTCTTCGCTTTCCTTCCAAGGAGCAAGCATCTTAATTTCATGGCTGCAGTCACTATCCACAGTGATAGTGAGTACAATACTGTGAATTGTATGAACTGTACTGAAATTTATTTGAACACTACTTTGGAAGTAAAAGATAATTCTACAGTACCTTCACTGTGGAATCTTTAATAATGATTTTTTTCCCCCTCATCAATGCTTGGCAGTCCAATATCATTGTGTCATTTCTTGCAGCTGAGATGAAATGAAGCCAAACCAATATTGGTTCTTCTGCTACTCTTTTCTTTCCATGAGCACTTGTAGAGGGTTTTTTTTTTTTTTTTTTTTAAGCGTTTGGACAGTGCTACCAGAACACGTGCAGAATTGGTTTTCTTTCAAAGTTTCACTGAGAACTCAGCATGTAGTCGTTTTTCTATTTCTTGGCTTGCAACGTTCATGTTTCATCATTTCTATAGTTAGTGTTTCTGGTTGATATAGCTCATATTCCTTTGTAGGAAATCCTGTTTCCAGTTTGGCTTTGGTGAGTGTTCTCAGTGTCTCTAAGTTGATGTTTTATCCCCATAAGCATTTTCAACTCTCCGCTACATGCTGGAAACATTTTTTTTTTTCCGCCTCAGTTTTCTATTTCACCAAAAATTGATTTCTCACCATACAAACTGCCTGCATTCACACTTTAAACTCTGAGGTTACGTTTATCTATTTCGTGCACACTATTGCATCTCTGCTTATTTCTCGGGATCAAATACCCCAATCTTCTCTGAATCCCAAAGGTTTTTAAATCATATTTTTGTTACGAAAATCTTTTCTTCTCATAGTTGGAATATACTCAGCTTACAGTGTTGTGTTGGTTTTGGATTTATAGCAAAGTGACTCTATTACACATATATTTTTCAGATTCTTTTCCCTTATACATTATTACAAGACACTGAATATAATTTCTTGTTCTATATAAAAAGACCTTGTTATTTGGTCAGTAGTGTCCAACCTTTGTGACCCCATGGACAGTAGCCATTCAAGGTTCCTCTGTCCACGGGATTCTCCAGGCAGCAATACTGGAGTGGGTTGCCATTCCCTTCTCCAGGGGATCTTCCCAACCCAGGGACTGAACCTGAGTCTCCTGCATTGCAGGCAGATGTATCATCTGAGCAACCAGGGAAGCCCCTATATTTATCGGTGTGTATTATCTATCTTACATACAGTAGTGTGTATATCGGAGAAGGCAATGGCACCCCATGCCAGTACTCTTGCCTGGGAAACCCCATGGATGGAGGAGCCTGGTAGGCTGCAGTCCATGGGGTCACTAGGAGTTGGACGCGACTGAGCGACTTAACTTTCACTTTTCACTTTCATGCATTGGAGGAGGAAATGGCAACCCACTCATGTTCTTGCCTGGAGAATCCCAGGGACAGGGAGCCTGGTGGGCTGCCATCTATGGGGTCACCCAGAGTCGGACACGACTGAAGTGACTTAGCAGCAGCAGCAGCAGTGTGTATATGTCAATCCCAAACTCCGAATTTACCCCTTCCTCCTTTTTTCCTTCTTTTTCAATTATTCTTGTTTGTATTTTATTTGGTTTTGGGTCAGGAAGATCCCGAGGAGAACGGAATGGCCACCTACTCCAGTATTCCTGCCTGGAGCATCCCATGGACAGAGGAGCCTGGTGGGCTACAGTCCATGGGGGTCTCAAGAGTCAGAGATGACTGAGTGACTGACACTTCTTTTTGCTTTCCTACTTAGCAATATGTATAGCAAAATGTCTTCTGTAATTTTGGTATCAGAGTGCTGCCTAGACCATTTATTGAAGGCATGGATGACATTGACTTCTCCATCTTTGAAACCCTTATTAGAGATTTTAATTGGAGATTGAATGTGAAGGAGGGAGTTACCGTCTGGATTAAAATTTGCTCTATGAAATCAGCCTTGGGGGATGGACTGTTACTCAGGGAGAGGAGCAGAAGGAAGACATCCTGGTTGGGGGTGGGAGAGGGCGAGATTCTGCTGATAGAGACGGGAGGCAGGTGAGACCGGTCACCCCCTCCCCCTCGTCACCCCCTCCCTCATCCATCTAACAAACTGCTCACTTGAGACGCAGGTCCTGGGAAGTGCAGACAGACTCCCAGCAGGGACAGTTTCTGCTCCCAGGGACCCTCTATTGCAATAGGAGGAATCAGCAGTGAATAACAATAATAAGGGGCTTCCCTGGCAGCTCAGCAGTGAAGAATTCCCCTGCCAGTGTAAGAGACCCGGGTTTGACCCCTGGGTGGGGAAGATCCCCTGGAGGAGGGCATGGCAACCCACTGCAGTATCCTTGCCTGGAGAATCCCATGGACAGAGGAGCCTGGTGGGGCTACAGTCCACAGGGTCGCAGAAGAGTCGGACACACCTCAGCAACTAAACAACAACAACAAAAAGACATTAAAGGCTAAAGAATGTGATGTGTGTATTAAGGAATTAAAAAGATGGTGAGAAAGGTCCCTGTGAATGGAAAGGTCAGGGGCAACCTAAGGGGGTGATATTCATCTTTAAAAAAAATTTTTTTTTATTGGAGAATAATTGCTTTACAATGTGTTGGCTTTTGCTGAACAATGAAGTGAACAGCCGTACGTGTACAGATACCCCTCCCTCCTAAGCCTCCCCCCGCCCCGTCCACCCCTCTAGGTCATCACAGAGCAGCGAGCTGAGCTCCCCGAGCTACGCAGCACCTTCCCACTAGCTGTCGATTTTACACATGCTTGTGTATAGATGGGGAAACAATGGAAACAGTGACCGACTTTATTTTCTTTGGCTCCAAAATTACTGCAGATGCTGAGTGCACCCATGAAATTAAAAAACACTTACTCCTTGGATGAAAAGCTATGACAACCTAGATAGCATTTTAAAAAGCAGAGACATTACTTTGGCAACAAAGGTCCATGTAGTCAGAGCTATGGTTTTTCCAGTGGTCATGTATGGATGTGAGAGTTGGACTGTGAAGAAAGCTGAGTGCCGAAAAATGGATGGTTTTGAACTGTGGTGTTGGAGAAGACTCTTGAGAGTCCCTTGGACTGCAAGGAGATCCAACCAGTCCATCCTAAAGGAAATCGGTTCTGAATATTCATTAGAAGGACTGATGCTGAGGCTGAAACTCCAATACTCTGTCCACCTGATGTAAAGAACTGACTCATTGGAAAAGACCCTGATGCTGGGAAAGATTGAAGGCGGGAGGAGACGGGGACGACAGAGGATGAGATGGTTGGATGGCATCACCGACTCGATGGACATGACTTTGAGCAAGCTCCAGGAGATTGTGAAGGACTGGGAAGCCTGGCGTGCTGTGGTCCATGGGGTCACAAAGAGTCGGACATGACTTAGCCACTGACCAACAACAAAAGTTAGGATGCCTAGGACACTTAAGGCTCTGGTCCACATGCACGATGGCGGCTGGGTCTCAGCTCGTGGCTGCCAGGGTGGTGACAAGTGGACACACAGCAACTGTATGTGATGGTCAGAACTGGCAAGGCTTGGAAACGTATTGAGTCTGGTGGAGAAGGAAGAATCAAGCTTCCGTCTTGTTTTGACCAGCTGAACGATGCTATTTACAAGGATAGGAAAGGCTGCATTGTACGGACCGAACGGTGTCCCTCACCTAAAATTCGTACGTTGAAGGCCTTGACCCTCAGTGCAATGGTGTTAGAAGCTGGGCGGTGATGAGATGTAGATGACCTCTTGAGGGTGGGGCTCCCATGATCGCCTTGGAGAAGGACATGGCAAACCCAGTCCAGTATTCATGCCTGGAGAATCCCATGAACAGAGGAGCCTGGTGGGCTACAGTCCAGTGGGTCTTAAGAGTCTAACACAACAGAGAGACTTCACACATACACACACATAAGGAGAGAAAGAGACCACATCTCTCTTCTCTGCACCACGTGAGGATGTTCTGAGAAGGCAGCCACGTGTCTACCAGGAAGAGAGCCTGCGTCGGGACTTTATCAGCCCACGCTGTGATCTCGAACTTCCAGAGCTTCCAGAACTGTGAGAGAATGAATTCCTGTCATTTAGCCTGGTCTCTGACGTTTTGTTACAGCATCTGGAGCTAAGGCACCGAGTCTGGTGGACTTTTGCTGGTCTTGCCTCTTCCAAAGTCCACACAGTTGCCTTTGTTTTGGGGAACTAACCCTCTTTTTCTATGCAGAGCGGTCTTCCATCACCAATGACGTTAGTCACGGATGGGTTACGGTGGATGACTCCGGTTTTCTGACCAGCTTTTGTTCGGAAAATGGGATTGGGACTGTTCATCCCAATTTGTTCCCACTGTTTAGTCGCTACCTCATGTCTGACTCTTTTGCAACCCCACGGACTAGGCTGCCGGGCTCCTCTGTCCATGGAATTCTCCAGGTAGCAATACTAGAGTGGATACCCATGCCCTTCTCCAAAGGGATCTTCCCAACCCAGGGATCGAACCTAGGTCTGCTGCGTTGCAGGCAGATTCTTTACCAGCTGAGCCACCAGGGAAGCCCAAGAATACAGGAGTGGGTTGCCTGTCCCTTCTCCAGGGGAATCTTCCCGACTCAGGAATCGAACTGAGGCCTCCTGCATTGCAGGCGGATTCCTTACCAGTTGAACTATCAGGGAAACCCCCCACCTCCACACAAAGGGGCTTTTTCTAAACCTGTTAAAATAATGCCACACATGTGCTGGTGACCACTGGTGCCTGATGCTTCTGTTACATCGAGAAAAGAAGTGAGGATGAGGTGAATGGACCAGGTCAAGCAACAGGATGTTCCCCTCACCGGCAGACCCCGCCCGTGTGAAGGTGGACTTGCTGAAGTTGTCTAATCGCCACGTGGGTTCATTCAGGGAATCTCCCTGCATGTGAACTGCCGTATCTGAATATTGAAGAGGCAGCCTCCACTGTGAAATACCCTGGCTCTGAGACACACCAGAGACCTCAGCGGTGCTTAACCCTGAACCGCTTTCTGCAGCCTCAAGAGACCCATACCCAGGGTGGGGGAAGTGATCCTGCTTCTGCACTCACCTGCTGTCCTGTTATTTCAGCTGCACACAGACACGTGCTGCCTGATTCAGACAGGTTTCCAGGGTCAGAGTATTCCGTGTTTCACCTACGGACCATTGGGTTGAAATGCAATAGTAGAGTTAGCAGAGTCGATCATGTTCGATATTTTAACCAGCTGTTAAGATCCATATTTTCCCCTGAAGGTCGAGTTTCTCTTGCACTTGGAAGAGAATTCTGCCTTCTAGCTGGCAGAATTCACCTTCTTTTAAATGTGGTGTGTGTGTGTGTGTGTGTGTGTGTGTATGTATTTATAGGAGGTATAAGAGACGTGGGTTCAATCCCTGGGTGGGGAACATCCCCTGGAGAAGGAAATGGCAAGTTCCTTCTAGTTGGCAGAATTTACCTTCTTATAAATGTGCTCTGTGTGTGTGTGTGTGTGTGTGTGTGTGTGTCTGTGCTGAGTCACTCAGTCGTGTCCGACTCTCTGGGACCCCATGGACTGTAGCCCACTAGGCTCCTCCGTCCATGGGATTTCCTAGGCAAGAATCCTGGAGTGAGTTGCCATTTCCTCCTCCAGGGGATCTTCCTGATCCAGGGATCGAACCCATTTTTCCTGTGGCTTCTGCACTGGCAGGCAGATTCTTTATCACTGAGCCACCTGGGAAGCCCCGAGTGTGTGTGTATAAATATAAGCACAGAGACAGACAGACAGTGGTGTATTATTTAGCCATAAGAAAAACATGAAATAGTGCCATTTGGAACAATACGGATACCTTAGACAGTGTCATACTGAGTGAAGTAAGCCACACAGCAAAAGACAAATATCATGTGGTATCACTTACATGTGGATCTATTTCTGTTTTGTACATAAGTTCATTTTTTGTCATTTTAGGTCCCACATGTAAGTGATACCACATGAACTTATGTACAAAACAGAAATAGATCCACTGACTAAAAAACAAACTTAGGGTTACCACGGACCTTGGTGGGCTGCCGTCTATGGGGTCTGATAGTCAGACACGACTGAAGCGACTTAGCAGCAGCAGCAGCAGCAGGGTTACCAAAGGGGAAGCAGGGGAGGGAATAAATTAGGACTTTGGGATTAGCATACAGACTACTGTATATAAAATAGATAAGCAAGAAGGACCTACTGAATGGCACAGTATCGAGTCAATATTCTGTAACAACCTATAAGGGAAAAGACTCTTAGGATACACATTGTATGTATATATGTGTGTGTGTGTATACACACAGGCATGAGAGATGCAGGTCTGATCCCTGGGGTGGGGAAGAGCCCCTGGTGAAGGGATGGCAGCCCACTCCAGGGTTCTTGCCTGGAGAATAGATGCACAAAGGAATCTGGCGGGCTACGGTCCATGGGGCCGCAAAGCCCTGGACACAACTGATGGTGACTTAGCAGGCATGCGTGTGTATATGTATGTGTATGTATATAAAGCTAAATCCCTTTACCGTACACCTGGAACTAATACCACACTGTCAATCAACTCTACCTCAATTAATAAAAAAAGTAAAAACAACAGACAAAGCATTAAAAAAAAAAAAAAAGAAGCCATCATCCTTTAAAGGGCATTTCTGATGAGGTCAGGCCCACCACCACCCCTCTCCTTTTGATGGGCTCAACTTCACCCACTGCAACATGGTCACGGGGCGGGGGGTGGGGGCTGACATCCGCCGTGCTCACACTTCAAAGGAGGAGATTATACAGGGCGTGTGCACTGGGGAACAGACATCTTGAGGCCGCTTCAGAATCCTGCCTCCCACTGCTCCCTCCTACACAGCCTCTGCCTCCAGGGCCGCAGCATGCCTCCTGGTGAACACACCTGAGATCTGACAGGGGCCTCATCAGATTTCCTGGGCAATTTCCGGTCCACTCACAGGGATATCCTGCCTGGTCTGTAAAGGGGTTCCACATACTCAATTGGGGAGGCAAGGTTGCACAGAGCAGTCGAATTTTCATGACATTGGATTGCTCTATGTTTGCAAAACAGTGCTTGCCTGGTGGCTCAGGGGGGGGCAAGGAATCTGTCTGAAGGGCAGGAGTCCCAGGCTCAATCCCTGGATCAGAAATATCCCCTGGACAAGGGCATGCTTCGCAACTCACTCCAGGACTCTTGCCTGGAGAATCCAATGGACAGACCAGCCTGGTGGGCTATAGTCCATCGGCTCTCAAAGACTCTTTATTTTTTTTCCTCCCCAGACTAGGAGTTTTCAAAATATCCCTTATAACACAACACGAGTCTGTGTTACGTTTAGAAAAGCATATCTCCTCGGTTTCTCCCCACTGTGGGCTCAAGAATTGAGTCCCGACCATCTGCCCTGTTCCCCCCAAAACATACTCTTCCAATTACGAGGCCATTTTCTCTGCTTTCTCCCGAGAGGAAACAAGAGCCCGTCAATGCATTTGGCCGACTGGCACACAGAAATCCTCATTTACCCGTCACAGCTTGGCAAGCTGTACGTCACTCAGTGGAAGCTGGCTGTACTGGCTTCTGCCCACCTGCTGGGCAGCCTCACGGAGGCTCTGAGGAACATGGGGTCACTTAAGGCTGACTTTTCTAGGAAAGACTGAGTCTCTGCCTTCTAGGAACTAGCCAGTGAGCTCCGAAGAACTTGGACAGCTTTATTGAGCCATTTTGAGTCCCCTCCCCACTTCTGTAAAACACACACACACACACACACACACACACAACTTACTGTGGTGAACCATTCATAAAATAAAATATATAATTTTCACCATTTAAAAACATACAGTTCAGTAGCATTAAGTACATTCACAGGGTTCTGGAACTCACAGCACCACCCATCTCCAGGACTCACTGTTCTCGGAAAATGGAAAGGGTTGCGGTTAAACTGTAGCCCCATAGCCCCCGTCAACCAGCATCTTCCTGTCCTTTAAATCTGACTTCTCCAGGGAGCACACGAGTGGAACCATATAGTATGTGCCCTCCTGCGTCTGGTTTATTTCACTGAGCATAATTCCGAGATGGCTCAGCAGTAAACAACACGCCTGCCAATGTGGGAGGTGAGGGGTGGATCCCTGGGTCGGAAAGACCCCCTGGAGGAGGGCATGGGCACCCGCTCCAGTATTCTCGCCAGGAGAATCCCGTGGACAGAGGAGCCTGGCGGGCTGCAGTCCGTGGAGTCGCTGGGCTGGACACGACTGAGCGACTGAACAATCACAAAGTTCTCGAGGTTCCTCCACATCGTTAGCCTCTGCCGGAATTTCCTTCCTCTTTAAACGTAAAACCCGCTCACTTGTGTCTGACTCTTTCCAGTCCCACAGACTGTATGTAACCCGCCAGGCTCCTCTATCCATGGGATTCTCCAGGCAAGAATACTGGAGTGGGTGGCTGGGTCTCCCACATTGCAAGCAAATTTTTTATCATCTGAGCCACCAGGAAAGCCTGTTTAAAGGCTGAGTAATATTCCCTTTATGGGTGGACCACCTTTTCCTTATAAATTCATCCCTCCTTGGAATCTTGGTTTATTGGCACACTTCAGCAGTTGTGAACGGCGCTATGAACACAGGTGTGCAAATCTTTCTATAAGACCCTGCTTTTTGTTTTACTGGAGGCTCAGTACGCTCTCTGTTTTGGGATGGAGTCGATATGGCTCAAAAGGAGAACGTGGAGTTCGTATCTCCTCACAGGGCCTCATCTCAGCACAGAGGCCCAGCTGCACCCAACTGCCCACAAGCTACACCACTGGACGCCTCAGGACAGACAACCAGCAAGACAGAACGATGTACACCAAGACGGAATGACAGAGAAATATGTTAAGATGAAAGAACATGGTCAAAACCTACAAGACCAAATCCATGAAGAGAAAATAGCTAATTTTCTACCTGAAAAAGCATTCACAGTACTGCTTACTGAATTAACCAAAATCTCACAAATAGAACGGAGGGGTTTTGGAGAACATATAAGAAATGTCTCACAAGGACCTAGAAGAAAAAGAGAAAAACAGTGATGAACAGCACAATAACTGCAATGAAA
Organism: Bos grunniens; assembly: GCF_055505025.1. Classification (NCBI taxonomy): domain Eukaryota; kingdom Metazoa; phylum Chordata; class Mammalia; order Artiodactyla; family Bovidae; genus Bos; species Bos grunniens. Next base: position 1,011,196 of record NC_141194.1, read on the forward strand.
AAAATATACTGAAAGGAACCTACAGCGGAATAACTGAAGCAGAAGAACAGGTAAGTGAGCTGGAAGAGAGAAAGATTCTGTATTCCTCTCAGGAGAATATTCTTGTCCTCGGAACATTCTTCTGAGGAGCAGAATACAGAAAAAAGAATGAAGAGAAATGAGGAGAGCCTCAGAGACGCCCAGGACGACATTCAAACGCACCAACACTCAAATGATAGGGGTCCCAGAAGGAGGAGAGAAAGGGTCTGAGAACATACTTGAAGAGATTATGGTTGAAAGCTTCCCTAACATGAGAGAGGAAACAGCTACACAAGTCCAGGAAGTGCTGAGAGGCCCACAGAGCATAAACCCAAAGAAAAAAACGCTCAGACACATATTAATCGAACTAACAAAAATGAAATTCAAAGAAAAAAAATATTAAAAGCAGCAAGGGAAAAACAACCACATACAAAGCGATCTCCATAAGTTTACCAGCTGATTTTTCAGCAGAAACTGTAGGCTAGAAGCGACTGGCAGGAAGCATTTAAACTGATGAAAGGGAGTAACCAACAAGCAAGATGACTCTACCCAGCAAGGGTCTCTAAGTCAGAGTCCACAGAGAAACAAAAAGCTTCCCGGACCAGCAAACGCTCAGAGAATTCAGCAGCACCAAAGCAGCTTTATAAAACTCTCTGCGACCCCGTGGACTATACAGAGTCCATGGGATTCTCCAGGCCAGAATACTGGAGTGGGGAGCCTTTCCCTTCTCCAGGCGATCTTCCCAACCCAGGGATCCAACCCAGGCCTCCCGCATTGCAGGCGGATTCTTCACTAGCTGAGCCACCAAGGAAGCCCATGTGCATATCCAGATATTGCTAAGGGGACAGGCATACATATATATGTATATGTGAGTATGTGTGTGTGTATATATACATGTATATGTGTATGTATATGTGCGTGTGTGTGTATATATGTGTGGGTGTATCTCCAACAGTAACAGGCAAACTTCAAAGACACAGCAGGGAAAGAGCAAGCTACTCCTGCAAGTATTGGAAAACAGCTCCAATTTAAATGCCCCCAAAAGGCAGAAGATCCACCTTTAGGAAAACTTGGTCAACGCATCTCAGAGAAAAGGGTGACGACCAGCCAACACCCACGACAGAGCTCCCCCGTGCGCCATCTTGAACCCGTCCAAGAGCTCCCCCCGTGCGCCATCTTCAATCCGTCCAAGAGCTCCCCCGGTGTGCCATCTTGAATCCATCCAAGAGCTTCCCCCCGTGCACCATCTTCAATTCGTCCAAGAGCTCCCCCCGTGCGCCATCTTGAATCCGTCCAAGAGCTCCCTCCGTGCGCCATCTTGAATCCGTCCAAGAGCTCCCCCCCATGCACCATCTTCAATCCGTCCAAGAGCTCCCCTGGTGCGCCATCGTGAACCCTTCCAAGAGTTTCCCCCATGCGCCATCTTGAACCCTCCCAAGAGCTCCCCCCGTGCGCCATCTTGAATCCTTCCAAGAGCTCTGCCTGGGTGCCATTCTGAATCCGTCCAAGAGCTCCCCCCCCCCCGTGCGCCATTTTGAATTCATCCAAGCGCTCCCCCCGTGCACCATCTTCAATCCGTCCAAGAGCTCCCCTGGTGCGCCATCTTGAACCCGCCCAAGAGCTCCCCCATGCGCCATCTTGAATCTTTCCAAGAGCTCCCCCCCCGCCCCCCGCCCTGTGCGCCATCTTGAGTCTGCCCAAGAGCTCCTCCCATGCGCCATCTTGAATCCTTCCAAGAGCTCGCCCCACCCCGCCGTGCACCATCTTGATCCATCCAAGAGCTCCCCCTGTTCGCCATCTTGAACCTGTCCAAGAGCTTTACAGACAAGCAAATGCTAAGATAATTCAGCACCACCAAACCAGCTTTATAAAACTCTTTGCAACCCCATGGACTGTAGTAGATTCTCCAGGCCAGAATACTGGAGTGGGTAGCCTTTCCCTTCTGCAGGGGATCTTCCCAACCCAGGGGTCTAACCCAGGTCTCCTGCATTGCAGTAGGATTCTCTACCAGCTGAGCTGCAAGAGAAGCCCAAGAATGTTTTATAAAACAACAGATGCTGGAAGAAGTTCTCTATGCAGAAAATACAAGAAAAAGATCTACAAAAATAAGCACAAAACAATTAAGAAAACAGCAATAAGTACATCAGATCAGATCAGTCGCTCAGTTGTGTCCGACCCTTTACGACCCCATGAATCACAGCACGCCAGGCCTCCCTGTCCATCACCAACTCCCGGAGTTCACCCAGACTCACATCCATCGAGTCAGTGATGCCATCCAGCCATCTCATCCTCTGTCCTCCCCTTCTCCTCCTATCCCCAATCCCTCCCAGCATCAGAGTCTTTTCCAATGAGTCAACTCTTCGCATGAGGTGGCCAAAGTACTGGAGTTTCAGCTTTAGCATCAGTCCTTCCAAAGAAATCCCAGGGCTGATCTCCTTCAGAATGGACTGGTTGGATCTCCTTGCAGTCCAAGGGACTCTCAAGAGTCTTCTCCAACACCACAGTTCAAAAGCATCAATTCTTCGGTGCTCAGCCTTCTTCAAAGTCCAACTCTCACATCCATACATGACCACAGGAAAAACCATAGCCTTGACTAGACAAACCTTTGTTGGCAAAGTAATGTCTCTGCTTTTGAATATGCTATCTAGGTTGGTCATAACTTTCCTTCCAAGGAGTAAGCATCTTTTAATTTCATGGCTGCAGTCACCATCTGCAGTGATTTTGGAGCCCAGAAAAATAAAGTCTGACACTGTTTCCACTGTTTCCCCATCTATTTCCCATGAAGTGATGGGACTGGATGCCATGATCTTAGTTTTCTGAATGTTGAGCTTTAAGCCAACTTTTTCACTCTCCACTTTCACTTTCATCAAGAGGCTTTTGAGTTCCTCTTCACTTTCTGCCATAAGGGTGGTGTCATCTGCATATCTGAGGTTATTGATATTTCTCCCGGCAATCTTGATTCCAGCTTGTGCTTCTTCCAGCCCAGTGTTTCTCATGATGTACTCTGCATATAAGTTAAATAAACAGGGTGACAATATACAGCCTTGACGAACTCTTTTTCCTATTTGGAACCAGTCTGTTGTTCCATGTCCAGTTCTAACTGTTGCTTCCTGACCTGCATACAAATTTCTCAAGAGGCAGATCAGGTGTTCTGGTATTCCCATCTCTTTCAGAATTTTCCACAGTTTATTGTGATCCACACAGTCAAAGGCTTTGGCATAGTCAATAAAGCAGAAATAGATGTTTTTCTGGAACTCTCTTGCTTTTTTGATGATCCAGTGGCTGTTGGCAATTTGATCTCTGGTTCCTCTGCCTTTTCTAAAACCAGCTTGAACATCTGGAAGTTCACGGTTCACATATTGCTGAAGCCTGGCTTGGAGAATTTTGAGCATTACTTTACTAGCGTGTGAGATGAGTGCAATTGTGTGGTAGTTTGAGCATTCTTTGGAATTGCCTTTCTTTGGGATTGGAATGAAAACTGACCTTTTCCAGTCCTATGGCCACTGCTGAGTTGTCCAAATTTGCTGGCATATTGAGTGCAGCACTTTCACAGCATCATCTTTCAGGATTTGGAATAGCTCAACTGGAATTCCATCACCTCCACTAGCTTTGTTTGTAGTGATGCTTTCTAAGGCCCACTTGACTTCACATTCCAGGATGTCTGGCTCTAGGTCAGTGATCACATCATCGTGATTATCTGGGTCGTGAAGATCTTTTTTGTACAGTTCTTCTGTGTATTTTTGCCATCTCTTCTTAATATCTTCTGCTTCTGTTAGGTCCATACCATTTCTGTCCTTTATCGAGCCCATCTTTGCATGAAATGTTCCTTTGGTATCTCTGATTTTCTTGAAGAGATCTCTAGTCTTTCCCATTCTGTTGTTTTCCTCTATTTCTTTGCATTGATCGCTGAAGAAGGCTTTCTTATCTCTTCTTGCTATTCTTTGGAACTCTGCATTCAGATGTTTATATCTTTCCTTTTCTCCTTTGCTTTTCGCTTCTCTTCTTTTCACAGCTATTTGGAAGGCCTCCCCAGACAGCCATTTTGCTTTTTTGCATTTCTTTTCTATGGGGATGGTCTTGATTCCTGTCTCCTGTACAATGTCATGAACCTCATTCCATAGTTCATCAGGCACTCTATCTATCAGATCTAGGCCCTTAAATCTATTTCTCACTTCCACTGTATAATCATAAGGGATTACCTTAAAGGTAAATGGATTAAATGCCCCAGCCTAGACACTAGACTGGCTGAATGGATACAAAAAATGGATACAAAACATATATGCTTCCTACAAGAGACTCATCTCAGAACTACAGACCAAAAGTGAGGAGATGGAAAAGATATTCCATACAAATGGAAATCAAAAGAAAGCTGCAGTAGCGATACTCGTATCAGATAAAGTAGACTTTAAAATCAACCCGATTACAAAAGAGAAGGAAGGGCACTACATAAAGAACAAGGGGTTATTCTAAGAAGAAGATATAATAGTTATAAATATTTATGGACCCAACATATTAACATATATTCAATACAAAAAGCACATGCTAACAGCCATAAAAGGGGACGTCAACAGTAACACAATTATAGTGGGGGGACTTTAACATCCCATTTACACCAATGAACTCATCATTCAGGCAGAAAATAGAGAAATACAAGCTTTAAATGACGCAACAGACGTGACAGATTTAGTCAACGTGAGTCAGTCAGTCATGTCCAGCTCTTTGCGACTCCATGGACTGTAACCCACCAGGTTTCTCTGTCCATGGGACGTCCCAGGCAAGAATACTGGAGTGGGTTGCCATTTAGTTCTCCACAGACAGATTAATTGATATTTATAGACATTCCACCCGAAAGCAGCAGAATATATTTTCTTCTCAAGAGCACAGAGAACATTCTGCAGAATAGATGGCATCTTAGGTCACAAATCAAGCCTTGGTAAATTTAAGAAAACTGAAATCACATCAAGCATTTTTTCCAACCACAATCCTATGAGATTAGAAATCAATTACAGGGGGAAAATTATAAAAAACAGAAACACATGGAGGCTAAATAATACTTAATAACAAAAAGATCATTGAAGAAATCAGAGGAAATTTAAAAAATACCTAGAAACAAATGACAACAAAACCATGATGACCCAAAACCTATGGGATGCAGCAAAAGCAGCTCTAAGCGTAAGTTTATAGCAATTCAGTCTCACCTCGAGGAACAGGGAAAGCCTCACATAAACAATCTAACCGCAAACCTAAAGCTACTAGAAAGTGAAGAACAAACAAAATCCAAAGTTAGTAGAGGGAAGAAATCATAAAGCCCAGAATAGAAATAAATGAACTAGAGACAAAGGAAACAAGAGCAAAGATCGATGGGAGGAAAAGCTGGTTCTTTGAGAAGATAAACAGGATTAATAAACCCTTTATCCAGACTCATCAAGAAAATAAAGGGAGAAGATTCAAATCAACAAAGTTAGAAGTGCAGAAGGAGAAGTTACAGCTGACACCACAGAAATACCAAGAATCCTAACAGACGACTGCAAACAAGTGTACACCGATACAATGCACAACTGTAAGAAATGGAGCGATTCTCAGACAGATACAGCTTGTACGAACACACCAATCACAAGAAATGAAATTATAACTGTTCTAAAAGAAAAGAAAAAAAAACAAAAACCTTGCAACAAAGGTACAGGGCCTGATGGCTTCAGAGGCAAATTCTATCAAGCACTTAGAGAAGAGCTAACACCTGTCTGTTTCTGCTTTATTGACTATGCCAAAGCCTTTGACCGTGTGGATCACCACAAACTGTGGAATATTCTTAAAGAGGTAGGAATACCAGACCACTCGACCTGCCCCTTCTGAAATCTGTATGCAGGTCAGGAAGCAACAGTTAGAACTGCACATGGAACATCAGACTGGTTCCAAATAGGAAAAGGAGGACGTCAAGGCTGTATACTGTCACCCTGCTTATTTAACTTATATGCAGAGTACATCATGAGAAACGCTGGACTGGAAGAAGCACAAGCTGGAATCAAGATTGCCGGGAAAATATCAATTACCTCAGATATGCAGATGACACCATGCTTATGGCAGAAAGTGAAGAAGAACTAAAGAGCCTCTTGACGAAAGTGAAAGAGGAGAGTGAAAAAGCTGGCTTAAAGCTCAACATTCAGAAAACGAAGATCATGGCATCTGGTCCCATCACTTCATGGCAAATAGATGGGGAAACAGTGCAAACAGTGTCAGACTTTATTTTGGGGGGCTCCAAAATCACTGCAGATGGTGATTGCAGCCATGAAATTAAAAGATGCTTGCTCCTTGGAAGAAAAGCTATGACCAACTTAGACAGCTTATTAAAAAGCAGACACATTACTTTGCCAACAAAGTATAATTATTATAATGACTTGTAATATGGAATTCTCCAGGCAAGAATACTCGAGTGGGTTGCCATGTCCTTCTCCAGGGGATCTTCCTGACCAGGAATCAAACCCGTAGTCTCTTAAGATCTCCTGTATTTGCATGCAGGTTCCTTACCACTATCGCCACCTGGGAAACCCCAACAATATATTAGTACCTGATATTAATACAACAATGTTTTATTTATTAATTTTAAATTAATAATTAATTGCTAATCAATTTTATTAATACAACAATACTTTATGGTGTATTCCTCAATATGCAAGTTGACAGGAAATGCCAGCCTGGTTTGATTACAACCCAAATGGACTTTTCAGCTTCAATTAGGGATTGGAGAAGGGCATGGCAACCCACTCCGTATTCTTGCCTGGAGAATCCCCTGGACAGAAGAGCCTGGTGGGCTGCAGTTCATGGGGTCACAAAGAGTCAGACACGACTGACTAAGACTTGGTGTAGGAGTTTTCTGCACGGATTTAATGACCTGGAAATGGGCCTCATCTCCTGTTTTTCTACTGCACTCAGACTCATGTCGGCTGTCAGCGGGGAGCTTCCCCTCCATGTGACACCAGGGTGATGGGGAGCGGCTGTTTACAACTGTCTAGTGCTGTTCTGGGTGGGTGCAAATGCAGAACTGAGCCCCACAGCTCCCGGAAAATGAACCCTGTGTCCGCCAACCTCATTTACAACCAGAACAGCGTGCCAACTGCCTACTGCAAGTTCCCTGAGTGTGAATGTGGTGCAGGCCGGCACAAACTTGTGTGCAGATTTTAAAAGGAAATGAGATGAAACGCAGAAAAACCCTGAAGAGCCCTAGACAGCTCTCCAGAACAGAATCTGAGCTGCATAGCTCGGAGGAGGCAGCATATTAGTTTCAAGAGGGCTGTGTATTACATAGAGAACAAAGAATATTTGGATTTTTCCACATAGGAGCATAGATATGAAGGGCCCTTCCGAGAATGAATGAAATCCCATCAACCATTTGAAAAACAAAAAAGAAGAAATTCAGCCAATTTGTTAGAGCCATGTTTATACTCCCAGGAAACCACAAATCCCATAATAATACAGCTTGCATCTTTCACTAAGAAGTAACATTCCGTTAACTTATTTGCATAATTAAGACACATTGTTGGATCTGAAGAGATGAACCAGAAATCCAGAACTCCGGAATAAAAGCAGAACGTCCCAATCCACTGTACAGTCAGTGAAGTTTTTAACGGGTGAGTCCTCTTGCCCCAATGGTCTATATTATGAGATATACAGTGTGCAAATATTTTTTCACCCATTCTGCAGAGATACAGAAAATGTCTCTTTGCTGTATTCATTGTTTCCCTTGCTATGCAGAAGTCATGTTGTTTTTTTTTTTTTAATTGGTGCAAACCCATTTGTGTATTTATTTGCTTCTGTTGCTAAAGTTTTCATATCCGTTCTGTGAGGTCATTGCTGCTGCCTCTGTCAAGAAACCCTTTTAATGTGTTTTCGGTGTTTGAGGGTTTTCATATGGAGTGCTGAAGCTTTTACTGCATTTTGAGTTAATTTTTTAAAAACACTTTTGTCATATACAGCCTGCTGTATTCAAAATGGAGAATCAACAAGGACCTGCTGTCCAGCACAGGGAGCTCTGCTCAGTACTCTGTAATCACCTTATGGTTCCCAGGGGGGAAGGATGGGGGAAGGGATAGTCAGGGAGTCTGGGATGGACATGGACACACGGCTGTGTTTCACATGGAGAACCAGCAAGGACCTGCTGGACAGCACAGGGCGCTCTGCTCCATGTCACGTGGCAGCCTGGCTGGGAGGGGAGTTTGGGGAACAGTGGTTACATGCATATGCCTGAGTCCCTTTGCTGTGCACCTGAAGCCATCACTAAGTTTCGGGGAGGGTTTGAAATTGGCTATGGAAACCTGGAAGTCTCGCAGTCCTGTCCGACTCTTTGCAACTATACTGTCCATGGGATTCTCCAGGCCAGAAAACTGGAGTGGGTTGCCATGCCCTCCTCCAGGGGATCTTCCCCACCCAGGGGTCAAACCCGGGTCTCCTGCATCGGCAGGCGGGTTCTTTATCCTCTGAGCCACCCGGACGCGCCGTCCCTCATCGATAGCTCACGGCTGACTGGGGAGCTGCAGGAATTCAGGAAGCACTTGGGAGCCCTTCAGCAAGCCCGTGGCCACGGCCCGGTTGTGAGTCTGTTCTTTCTTAGTGCTTCCGTCTCCTTATCCTTCCGGGGAGGTTCTCGATTCTTCCCTGGAATTTATACTGACGTGTGAGTGTCTCTGTTTCCCCTTTTTCTCCTATTTGCTTCTGTCTTCTCTCTCACTCCCACACAACCTATAAAACATGCAGACGAGCACACAGGGATGCTCACATACAGCTGATTTAAATGTTGTGATGGTTTCAGGCGTCCAGCAAAGCGATTCACTTATACATGTTACTGTTTTAGTCACTAGGTCATGTCCGACTCTTTTGTGACCCGCCATGGACTGTAGCCCACCAGTCTCCTCTGTCCATGGGATTCTCCAGGCAAGGATACTTGAGTGGGTTGCCATTTCCCAACTCCAGGGGATCTTCCCGACCCACGGATTGAACCCACGTCTCCTGCATCAGCAGGTCGATTCTTTATCCACTGAGCCAACAGGAAAGCCCTCAGTTATACATATATGTGCACATCTGTTTGTTTCTACGGTCGTTTCCATTATAGGCTATTACACGATTCCCCTTCACTTTTAAACCTGGTCCTTGGGGGTCCCAGTCCTGGGTGGGGAGGGTCTCCTGTGAGCTCCCCCGTCCAGCTATGGGACTCAGGGGGAAGGGTCACACATGCCCACCGTGGTTTCCCAACATCCTCACAGCAAAATGCGGAGACCGCTGTCTCCTGACCCTCATGGGTCCTCCCGTCCAAGTCCCCTCTGGCTTTAGCTGAGTGCTTGATGGTTTCTGTCTGTTTCGGGTTGTGTTATTTTCTGTTCCCCAGCCCGGCATGGATTCCGTGGCTCCTGCAGTGGAAGCGTGGAGCCGTGGCCACCGGGCTGCCTGCGAAGTCTCTGTTTAAGTCCTGAATGACACGCCACGGTGTGTACACACAGAACAGGGCGTGTTGATGAACGTTCCGCAGCTAAGAAGCCCTCCAGATGCCGGTGGGCGTCTCAGCTTTGACAGAAGACTGCCCTGGTGGCTCAGACAGTAAAGCATCTGTGTGCAGTGCGGGAGACCCGGGTTCAATCCCTGGGTCGGGAAGCTCCCCTGGAGAAGGAAACGGCAATCCACTCCAGTACTATTGCCTGGAAAATCCCATGGACAGAGGAGCCTGGTAGGCTACAGTCCATGGGGTTGCAAAGAGTCGGACACGACTGAGCGACTTCACTTTCCCCTTTATCCAGCACATTCTTTCTGGAAGAGTCCCTCATCCTTCACTTCAATTCTCTGCCCTCACTTGACTCTTTCTTCTCATTCAGAACTCAGACTACATACTTTTTTAAATAGGGAAGCCCCTTATCTATTCCGTATCTAGCTAGCTATCAGATCTACCTACTTGTCATATCTATCAATCCATCCATCTACCCACCCACCCCTCCATCCATCCATCCATCATATCTATTAATCATGTCTATCTATCCATCCCCCCACCCCTCCGTCCATCCATATGTATCTATCTGTCCATCCATCCAGCCATCCACCACCTAAAGGAGATCAGTCCTGGGTGTTCATTGGAAGGACTGATGTTGAAGCGGAAACTCCAATCCTTTGGCCACCTGATGCAAAGAGCCGATGCACTGAAAAAGACCCTGAAGCTGGGAAAGATTGAGGGCAGGAGGAGAAGGGGATGACAGAGGATGAGATGGCTGGATGGCATCACTGACTCAATGGACATGAGTTTGAGCAAACTCTGGGAGTTGGTGATGGACAGGGAGGCCTGGCGTTCTGTGGTCCACGGGGTCACAAAGAGTCGGACACGACTGAGGGACTGAACAACAAGGATGTACCCCCGATTGCAATCACACACAGAGCCACACGGTGGCCACTTCCACAGCACAGCCTTGGCCTGCATCCGAGGGCCTGGAGAGACTTGGACTTGGCGTCGGATACACTGGCACTCTGGGCTGCTGGCAAATGGCAGTGACATCCGGGTGAGGAGGGAAGGGGAACAGAGGCTGCTGTTCCAACATCAGTGGGTGTTTAAAATTCGGAAATGCATTTGCCAGGGGGGAGGGCGGGCGTTTCTTCCTGAGGACCAGCAACTGCAGGCATGGATGAGCTCCGTTATTATCGCTGATGCAGGGGTGAGGGGGTGCGAACTGCTGGGGGGGTGGGAAGCACCGGGGGTTATGGGGAACGCAGGGGAGGGCAGCATGCGCTGCCCAGATGAGCCCTGGGGTACGACAACAGCCTTGCTGTGCCAGGGAGATCCTTTCCTGGAAGTCGGCCGGCATTTCTCTATCATCGATCATCTCCGCTAAGTTGCACATACTGTGTAGTGCTGCTGGGGAGTGTCATTACAGATAATCGGCGGCCTCTGATGAGCTGAAGGTTTTGGAAGATGTCAACGGAAGATGAGATCATGGAAATGTGGTATCTGACTCTGAATGATACAAAATGCAGACTGCAGAGCCAAGACGGCAACAAAGAGAGAGCTTTCGTTCGCATCGGAGATCCTGGAACCAAATCTAACTTTGCCAAACAAATGAGCAAATCTGGCTAGGTAAAGCAATGTTGGTTTTCCCCCCTCTCCTAAGGATGTATGCTGTTGTTCAGTCACTCAGTTGTGTCCGACTCTGCGACCTCTGCTGGACTGCAGCACGCCAGGCCTCCCTGTCCATCACCATCTCCTGGAGCTTGCCCAAACTCATGTCCATGGAGACGGTGATGCCATCCAACCATCTCATCCTCTGTCATCCCCTTCTCCTCCTGCCCTGAATTTTCCCAGCATCAGGGTCTTTTCCAATGAGTCAGTTCTTCGCAACAGGTGGCCAAAGGATTGGAGTTTCAGCTTCAGCATCAATCCTTCCAATGAACACCCAGGACTGATCCCCTTTAGGATGGTCTGGTTGGATCTCCTTGCAGTCCAAGAAACTCTCAAGAGTCTTCTCCAACACCACACTTCAAAAGCATCAATTCTTCAGTGCTCAGTTTTCTTCACAGATCAACTCTCACATCCATACATGACCACTGGAAAAACCACAGCCTTGACTAGACGGACCTTTGTTGGCAAAGTAACGTCTCTGCTTTTTAATATGCTGTCTAGGTCTGTTATAGCTTTTCTTCCAAGGAGCAAGTGTCTTTTAATTTCATGGCTGCAGTCACCATCTGCAGTGATTTTGGAGCCCAAGGAAGTAAAATCAGTCACTTTTTCTATTGTTACCCCATCTATTTGCCGTGAAGTGATGTGACTGGATATCTTGATCTTAATATTTTGCATGTTGAGAATTAAGCCAACTTTTAGCAAGCGCAACTGTGTCATATTCAAGTCAACCCACTCATTAAAGGAAAATCTGTATATGGAATTAAAACCAATATACAGATTAGTCCAAGAAAGCAAAGTTAAAAATTTCACAACCAAGATTTTGGCAAACTCTCCATGACTCAGATTGTTTGAGGCACATCCATTATTTTTATATTCTCCTCCATTTCTCAAATCTGTCCACTCAAAAAAAAGCATCTTGAAGGCTTATCCGTGAACAACTAGGCGTGATATATGAGGATTTTTTTGTTTCCTTTGTGGCTAATCTTATATTGAAAAGAATGTTCAAACTGCCTAAATCCAGTAACTTCAGATAAAGCGATGTTTAAATTAAAAAATGTTTTGCTAAGATCCGGGATTATGTTTTTGGGCTCCAACATCACCACAGATGGTGACTGCAGCCATGAAATTAAAAGACACTTGCTCCTTGGAAGAAAAGTTATGACCAACCCAGACAGCATATTCAAAAGCAGAGACATTACTTTGCCGACAAAGGTCCGTCTAGTCAAGGCTATGGTTTTTCCAGTGGTCATGTATGGATGCGAGACTTGGACTATAAAAAAAGCTGAGCACCAAAGAATTGATGCTTTTGAACTGTGGCAAATTCTTCTATCATTTTCTCCCCAGATCTTCAGTCAGTCAGTTCAGTTGCTCAGTCGAGTCTGACTCTTGGTGACCCCATGGACTGCAACACGCCAGGCCTCCCTGTCCATCACCACCTCCCAGAGTTTACTCAAATTCATGTCCATCGAGTCAGTGATGCCATCCAACCGTCTCATCCTCTGACGTCTCCTTCTCCTCCCACCTTCAATCTCTCCCAGCATCAGGGTTTTTCCAATGAGCCAGCTCTTCCCATCAACTGGCCAAAGGATTGCAGTTTCAGCTTCAGCATCAGTCCTTCCAATGAACAGTCAGGACTGATTTCCTTTAGGATGGACTGGATGGATCTCCTTGCAGCCCAAGGGACTCTCAAGAGTCTTCTCCAGCATCAGGGCTCGAGATTCCCAATGGATGGAATCTTGGGCAAATGCCAGGCTCTGTACTTTTTAGTTTATTCAGCAGGAGACCCTCATGTGCTGAGTTACACTGTAGCAGTTATCATGCAACGGGAATACACAGACATATACATACAGACGCCCACATTCATGTACATAGCGGCACAGAGGCTCTGTTATTTTGCAGGATGCTTCTGCTACATTTCTTTGTTGAATACACTCCTAAAGTGTATCCAGTTCAGAACGTCTAGAGAAAGTCAGTGGCGTGGAAAGTTGATGGTGTGCAAAGACCATGCCTCAGTGAGTAAGACTCAAAGTCCAGTGTCTTTTCCTTCTTCTCTTTTTATTACTGTCTTTTTAGGTTTGAAACTGTGTGAGTTATCAAAAACCACGCCTTCTGCCCACAGAGCCTGTGTTTGTGTGTGTGTGTGTGTGTGTTAGTTGCTCAGTCATGCCCGACTCTCTGCAACCCCATGGACAGTAGCCCATCAGGCTCCTCTGTCCATGGGATTCTCCAGGCAAGAACACTGGGGTGGGTTGCCATTTGAAGATTTATGTAAGTATCCTAACAGGCAAAAGGAGAAGAAGGTGGCAGACGATAAGACGGTTAGAGGGCATCACCAACTCAATGGACATGAGTTTGAGCAAACTCCAGGAGTTGGTGATGGACAGGGAAGCCTGGCGTGCTGCAGTCCATGGGGTCGCACAGAGTCGGACACGACTGAGCCACTGGACAACACCAATAACAGATCTGGAAGAAAACAGTTAAGTTTTAGGAACGCCTCTGAATGCATTGAAAATGTTGGATCGTGGGTGATATTTCCAGCGGGTTTCTAATCAAATCCATAAAGTCTGCTTTGGCTCTTTGTCGGCAAATTGCACGTGATGCTTCCTCAGCAAGACGTGATGTTTGGAGGCTGAACCTGGGGATATGTGTTATTCCTCAAGGATGTGTGAGTTTCACTTGGTCACATGTCACATTCACCCTAGCTTAAAGGCAGCCCTGGGCCCAAATGTATACACACTGATCTCAGCTTGCCTGGCGGAGTAGACTGCTAACCCATTTCTGAGGTTTCATTCACCATCCTGTTATCCATAAAATGTAGAGGCTGCATGCGGTCATGCTTCTGGTTCTTGTCAGATCTGCCATTCTTTTTCCCTTCCCTTCCTCCTTTTCTTTATTCTCAATAAACAGCATTGCACTCTTCTTAAATAGGTGCTAGCTATCAGGGCAATTCGGAGAAGGCAATGGCACCCCACTCCAGTACTCTTGCCTGGAAAATCCCATGGATGGAGGAGCCTGGTGGGCTGCAGTCCATGGGGTCGCTAAGAGTCGGACACGACTGAGCGACTTCCCTTTGACTTTTCACTTTCATGCATTGGAGAAGGAAATGGCAACCCACTCCAGTGTTCTTGTTTGGAGAATCCAAGGGATGGGGGGAGCCTGTTGGGCTGCTGTCTATGGGGTCGCACAGAGTCGGACACGACTGAGCGACTTCACTTTCACTTTTCACTTTGACGCATTGGAGAAGGAAATGGCAACCCACTCCAGTGTTCTTGCCTGGAGAATCCCAGGGATGGGGGAGCCTGGTGGGCTGATGTCTATGGGGTCGCACAGAGTCGGACACGACTGAAGCGACTTAGCAGCAGCAGCAGCATCAGGGCAATTGACCCTTAAGCGTGCCTGTATGCATGTCTTGGAGATGTTGCTAAAATGTGGATTCTGCTTGAGTAATTTGGGGTGCACGCATGGGTGCTTGGTCGCTCAGGCATGTCCGAGTCTTTGCGACCCCGTGGACTGTAACCCGCCAGGCTCCTCTGTCCATGGGATTCTCCAGGCAAGAACACTACAGTGGGTCACCATGCCCTCCTCCAGGGAATCTTCCTGACGGAGCGATTGAACCTGAGCCTCCTGCATCGGCAGGACAGTTCTTTACCACTGAGCCACTTGGGAAGCCCCCCCGGACAACTGGGGCTCCACGCTTCTGGCAAAGCAACAGACGGCATGAGGCCGGGTTAACTGTTTCTTTTTATATTTCAGCTTCCTTTTAAAAAACGATTTAACTAATTTAATTCTCTCTGTAATCTTGTGAGACCATTTTTCAAGCGGAGAATGCAGTGACATCAAGTACCTTCCCACTGTTGCAGAAGCGTTCTTGGTGTTCGTGTTCAGAACATTTTTCATCCTCCCAAACTGAAACTTAAAAAAAAAATTTTTTTTTTAGATTAACTTTTTCATGGTGAATAAAAATAACACGTGATGGACAAAAACATATTCACAGGACAGGAAACTTCGGGTAGGGAAAGAATGCAATAATATTGGGTAATAGGAGATACCACTAACATTACAGATACTTTCGTCTTAAAAATCCTAGGTAGTAGAAACAGCCTAGAAGGTGAATAAAACATGAACTGTGTCTCACCTCAGCCAACGCCAAGCATGAGTCAGACTTTCTCTTTTGTTATGAAACACTCCAAAGTGGTTAAGACTCAGAATTCTTTGTCATAAATATTTTTCAAGGATGGCATAGTCACTTCTAGAAATACACTGTTTTTGCACACAATGCTTTTTACAGAGAGACTAAAATTTTCCTGTTCACTAGAGCATCGCATCCCAAACTTTTCAGCCCTAGAGTCCACTTTCACGGGAGACCATTTTTCCACAGTCCATGGCCGGGGTGATTTCAGTTCAGTCGCTCAGTCGTGTCCGACTCTGCGACCCCGTGGGCTGCAGCACGCCAGGCCTCCCTGTCCATCACCAACTCCCAGAGCTTGCCTAAAGTCGTGTCCATGGAGTTGGTGATGCCATCCAACCATCTCATCCTCTGTCATCTCCTTCTCCTCCTGCCTTCAATCTTTCCCAGCATCAGGGTCTTTTCTAAGGACTCAGTTCTTCGCATCAGGTGGCCAAAGTTTCAGCTTCAGCATCAGTCCTTCCAGTGAATATTCAAGAATGATTTCCTTTAGGTGGTGGTGGGGGTGGGGTGGGGATAGTTTCGGGATGATTCAAGCACACTACATTATTTTGCACTTTATTGCTAATCTAATGTCGCTGCTCATCTGACAGGACATATTTGTCCCCAGCCTGGAGGTTGGGGATCCCTGCACCAGAGTCCCTGGGGAACCCAAAACACTTCCCTTTGCCCTAACCCTCAAGAGATTTTAATTCAATGGCCAGGGAAGATAATACAGGTATTGGGATTTTTGCAAGCTCTCTGGATTCTAAAGCCTGCAGCCCAGTTTCAGAACGACTGCTTCTTGGGGTCAAGCGAGATTCTAAAACTCTCCCTGGGGTCATCTCATAAAACCCAGAGCCTAGAATTATTTTTTTTTTTCAAAAGCAAATGTATTTTCTGTTGTCTCTCCAGCAAGCAGGAATGAACAAATTCAGATGGCCCTGTCCTTGGCTGCAGTGAACGGCGTTTGCCAGCGACTGAATGACAACAAGGGCATTTGCTGTCTGCCTCTCGGGAGACTGAACCCCGAGCTGCTGCAGCTTCTGACCTTCGACACCCCAAGAAGGAGTTCACGGTGGACAGCGAGGCGCTCTGTGGCCCAGGGAACCTGGAGGAACAGGTCTCGGTGTTGTTCTTCAGTCGCTCAGTCGTGTCCGACTCTCTGCGACCCCCTGGACTGCAGCACGCCAGGCTTCCCTGTCCATCACCAACTCCCGGAGTTTGCTCAAACTCAAGCCCATCAAGTCAGTGATGGACCTGGAAATTTATGCTCCATGTCCCGGAGGGTTGACTGTCTACGTAAATTACCTATCTGAGTTTCTTCTCCTTCAAGGAAGATTTATCTATCCTCCCCATTATGGATTTATCTAATCACTTATTTATGTCCACAGAAATGAATGGTTATTTGTTTTATACTTTGGGTTATAATCCAACCTTCCTTTATCTATTCTGTTGCACACACAAAAAAGTATCAATCACGACTCCCAAAACCCCACTGCACATTGCATAAGCCATTCTGGATTTTTACAGCTCAGGACTGTGATGGGGAAAAAAAAAAGACAACGGGCATAGATTGCACAGTGTCCCACAGCCTCTATGCAGTGCTCCGTAATTAAAATAGGATGGGACATTGTTTGTCATTTATACTGAAATAATAATAAGAAAAAAAAATAAACCATGCTGTGACAAACTGAGTCAGTGGGAACACATCTGATGAACAGTATTATCATGGGAACTTTCTAACACTCACGGTTAAGATCAGACTCTAAGAATGTTGGTGATGAAACAAAGACATATAACAGAAATATCTCCAAGACATCGAAAAAAAAATTAGCTTTGGACATATTAGAGAACCAAGAGCAAAAAAAAATTAAATAATAAGAATTAAAAAAAACAAACAAACAGGTTTTCTAAGTCTTCCGGGTAGAACAGAAGTCACTGCCTTGAGCTTTCTCTGATGAGTGAATTCAGTTGCAAATTTAGCAAAGACTGAGTTATTTTATAAGAAACCTCTTAACCTACCAGGGGAAAAAAAAAACAAACTCACTCTAAGAATAAGATTGGAATCTATGTAAATAGAAACATATTTTCATGTTTGGTGGTTTAGTTGCTAAGTTGTGTCCGACTCTTTGCCACCCCATGGACTGTAGCCCGCCAGGCTCCTCTTCCCTGGGATTCTCCAGGCAAGGATATTACACTGGGTGGCCATGCCCTCCTCCAGGGGATCTTCCCAACCCAGGGATCGAAGCCACGTGTCCTGCATTGCAGGAAGATTCTTTACTGACTGAGATACATTTTTTTTAATTGAAGTATAGTTGGTTTACAATATCGTGTTCATTTCTGCTGAGCAACATCAAAACAAACCATGCAGTCAAAAAACATGCAGAAAACCTAAATAGACATTTCTTCAAAGAAGACACACAGATGGCCAAGAGACACATGAGATGTTGAACACCAGTGAACATTAGAGAAACACAAATCAAAACTCCAATGAGGTTATCACCTCACACCAGCCAGCATGGCCATCATCAAAAAAATCTACAAACAGTGAATGCTGGAGAGGGTGTGGAGAAAAGGGAATGCTCCTACACTGTTGGTGGGAATGGAAATCGGGAAACCATTATGGAGAACGGTATGGAGATTCCTTAAAAAACCAAAAACAGGACTATGACGTGACTCTGCAATCCCACTCCTGGGCATACACCCACCCGGAGAAAATCATGAGCCGGAAGGATATGTGCACCCCAGTGTTCACTGCAGCCAGGACGTGGAAGCAACCTACGTGTCCACCAACAGAAGAACGGATAAAGAAGATGTGGTACATTTACACAACGGAATACTACGCGGCCACGAAAAGACTGAAAGCATGCCATTGGCGGCAGCATGGTTGCACCTAGAAACGATCACACTAAATGAAGTAAGCCACAGAGAGAAGGAGAAATACCACGTGATGTCACCGATACGTGGAATCTACTTTTAGAAGAGGATACGAATGGACGATCTAAATGGGAAGGCAATCCAAAAAGGAGGGGGTCGGTGTGTCCGTACAGCGGATTCACTTTGTTGATGGCAGAAAGTAACACAGCATTGTAAAACATCTATACTCCAATAAATTTGTTTTTTAATGATACCAATGAACTTATTTGTGAAACAGAAAGACACTCACAGAGACAGAAAACAAACTTATGGTGACCAAACGGGAAAGGGCAGAGGAGGGGAAAATTAGCAGTTTGGGATTAAAAGATACACACTGTGCTTAGTCACTCAATCGTGTCCAACTCTGAGACCCCATGGACTGTAGCCCGCCAGGCTCCTCTGCCCATGGGGATTCTCCAGGCAAGAATACTGGAGAGGGTTGCCATGCCCTCCTCCAGGGGATATTCCCGACCCAGGGATTGAACCCGGGTCTCCTGCATTGCAGGGGGATCCTTTATGGTCTGAACCACCAGGCCTCCCTGTCCATCACCAACTCCCGGAGTTTACTCAAACTCATGTCCATCAAGTCAGTGACGCCATCCAACCATCTCATCCTCTGTCATCCCCTTCTCCTCCCGCCTTCAATCTTTTTCAGCCTCAAGGTCTTTTCCAATTAGTTAGCTCTTTGAATCAAGCTCCAGAAGATTGGAGCTTCAGCTTTAGCATCAGTCCTTCCAATGAACACTCAGGACTGATTTCCTTTAGGATGGACTGGTTGGATCTCCTTGCAGTGCAAGGAACTCTCAAGAGTCTTCTCCAACACCACAGTTCGAAAGTATCCATTCTTCAGCACCTACTATTCTTTATGGTCCAACTCTCACATCCGTACATGACTACTGGGAAAACCATAGCTTTGACAAGACGGATGTTTGTTATTGCCCGTGAGCATCTCTGCTGGATGAGATCAAAGGGTTGCTGGCATCATCAAAGGTCTTCTCTCTTTTAACAAGTTAGCCTTGCTTCCCAGTGATCTTCATGCATCTTCACTTCCATCCAAAGGAGGCGATGTGGAAAATGCTTTCCTGTCTGCAAAGCTCACTGGACACACGCCCAGACCAGCTTTACTCAGGTTACTGAGGAAAGGAGAAAATGGACACAGAATTCTTTCTGACGGTGGCCAGGGATGAAGTTGGGATCTGAAACCTCCAGACAAGAGCCAGCGGTCGATGCGTGAAACCAGCAAAATCAGACAGACTGAGCAAATCTAATCGAATCCTTCCCCCCACCAACAAAACAAATAAAAAATCACCAAGGAAGCAACAGTGAGCAAAATACAGCCATGAATTATCTTTAGGAGAGAATCCTCATAAAGCCTCATGTTTTAAGATGACATTAAGATGACTTTAAGATGATTTTAAGATACTTTTAAGATGATATTAAGACAAGCCTCATATTTTAAGATGATAAATGCAAAGAAAGAGTTTATTTTTAGAACAAAAAACTAGGGTAAGTTTCCTTGGAGATGTGCCCTGGGTACCACCTTGGGGAAACGAACACCCCTGGCAACAAACATCGAGATTCCTGCACGCACATGTCCGGCTGGGCATGGAGAACAAACTCAGAACCAAATGCTTCGTCTCCGACCTCCACACTTGCGCGGATGATGAGACTCAACTCGCAAGGGCTTTGTCTCATCGGGGAGGCGTCGACCCACAGCTAAAATTACGGGTTTCCGCAGGCCCGGTGTTGTGCTCTATTTTTTTTTTTTTTGCTTCTGGGAGATGAGGGATAGGCGTGCATAAATTAACCCAAAGGTTCATGGCAGACAATAATTAGCCACGGGCTCAGTGGAAATAGTAGGGGCCTGATGGCACGTGTCACAGAACATGCAGTTTTCTCTCCATCTAGCGCGGAGAACGCCTGGATTCACACTGCTGCTGCACTGTTGCGGCAGTCACGACGAGACGCAAAATCTACCCCACCCCCTCCACCAAAAAAAAGGAAAAGACACAAAACAAGAAAAGCTGGGCGTTGATTACACGTCCAGACGCATACCTGTTTGCACGGCCACCTCTTATTATTTCCTCGCGATGGGGATTTCGGTCTCTGGGTTAATTGATGGCAGGGAGGTGGACCTTCTTACTTCCAGGCTCTCCTTTAATACAAGAGCCCTGAAAAATGTGTAAAAGCGGTTTGGTCCCTGCAGGCTGAGCAGTTCTTGGATACGCTGATCGGGCTACGGGTTTCACTTGAAATTAATAAGAAAATGTGTCCATTGAGAACATTTGTTGTTCAGTCACTGACTTGTGTGTGATTCTTTGCGACCCCATGGACTGCAGGATGCCAGGCTTCCCTGTCCTTCACTGTCTCCCGGAGCTTGCTCAAACTCATGTCCATTGAGTCAGTGATGCCATCCAACCATCTCATCCTCTGTTGTCCCCTTCTCCTCCCACCTTCAATCGTTCCCAGCATCAGGGTCTTTTCCAATGAGTCAGCTCTTCTCATCAGGTGGCCAAGTATTGGAGCTTCAGCTTCAGCATAAGTCCTCCCAGTGAGTATTTGGGTTAATTTCCTTTAGGATGGTCTGGTGTGATCTCTTTGCTGTCCACGAGACTCTCAAGAGTCTTCTCCAGCACCATAGTTCGAAAGTACACATTCTTTGGCACTCAGCTTTCTTTGCAAAGGCTATAAGTAGCTTTCCCAGGTGGCTCAGATGGTAAAGAAGCTGCCTGCAATTCAAGAGACCCGGGTTTGATCCCTAAGTCATGACAATCCCCTGGGGGAGGGCCATGGCAACCCACTCCAGTGTTCTTGTCTGCAGAATCCCGTGGACAGAGGAGCCTGTGAACTAGAGTCCATGGGGTCGCAAAGAGTCGGACACGGCTGAAATGACTTGGCACGGCATCGCAGTGCCTAACATTAACCTCGCCTTTCCGTGTGTATTCTTCTTCTGATGTAGTGAACCCTGCTATCTGCTGCATTGATTTTCACGTTATTTGCAACCATATTCATATCACTTTGGAGTCTCTTTGCCTTGGACTACTTTTTTTTCCCTTTTTTAAAATTTAAAGATACATTTGTATTGGGGTATAACTGCTCTACGATGCTGTTAGTGTCTGCTGTACAGCAGCTGAACCAGCCATATGTCTACATAGATCCCCTCCCTCTGGAGCCTCCGTCCCCCCACCCAGCCCTCTAGGTCATCACAGAGCCCCGAGCCGAGCTCCCTGTGCTACGGAGCAGCTTCCCACCAGCTGTCTATTAACACCACGGCCTATAGATCTCAGTGTGCTTTTTAAGTCAAATTTCAGAATGATTCTGAGACGTCGCTCACAAAATTACTTGGAAGCATTCCTCCTCAACGCAGTCTCTGAATAATATAAACACCTCGAGAATGATTCGCAGGTTTCAGAGAACTCGGTTCGGAATTCTGTGACCTTGAACGTTCTTATGCCGAGAGCTCTTACTCAGCTTCTTCCTTAAAGCTGATATACGGACGCTTACTTTGTTTTTCTAGCTGTGGTAATGCATGTTTTCCCTACAAGCACGCCTTTTTATTCTATTTTTCAAAAATATCTGTATAAACCTCTGTCAGTCACACTGATTTTTGTGACGCGTGTACTGTTTTGGGGTTGATTGGGGGTTGATTTGGGGTATGTGCACTTTAATGTTCTTTTTCATACGCTTTGTAGCAGTGTAAGTCTAAGTGGCTCTGATGGTAAAGAATCCACCTGCGATGCAGGAGATCCTGGTTCGATTCCTGGGTTGGGAAGATCCGCTGGAGAAGGGATAGGCTACCCACTCCAGTATTCTTGGGCTTCCCTGGTGGCTCAGCTGGTAGAGAATCTGCCTGCAATGTGGGAGACCTGGGTTCAGTCTTTGGGTTTGGAAGATCCTCTGGAGAAGGGAATGGCTACCCACTGCAGTATTCTTGGGCGTCCCTGGTGGCTCAGCTGGTAAAGAATCCGCCTGCAATGCAGGAGACCTGGGTTCAATCCCTGGGTTTGGAGGATCTGCTGGAGAAGGGAATGGCTACCCAGTCCAGTATTCTTGGTCTTCCCTGGTGGCTCAGCTGGTAAAGAATCCACCTGCAATGCAGAGGACCCTGGTTTGATTCCTGGGTTGGGAAGATCCGCTGGAGAAGGAATAGACTACCCACTCCAGTATTCTTGGGCTTCCCTGGTGGCTCAGCTGGTAAAGAATCTGCCTGCAATGTGGGAGACCTGGGTTCAATCCCTGGGTTTGGAAGATCCGCTGGAGAAGGGAACTGGCTACCCACTCCAGTATTCTGGCCTGGAGAATTCCATGGACTGTATAGTCCACGGGGTTGCAAAGAGTCGGAAACAACTGAGCGACTTTCACTTCACTTTCTATATAGATCCATGATCTCAGTTATTCAATTCCTCCGTCAGTAACTGAAAAGTTTCATTTATTATTTTCTCGTGATGGATGCTTCTCTTTATCCACTTCCCAATTGAATGCTTAATTCATTATTTTAAAAGTAAACTCATTCCAGAAAAGGTCAGTCCCCTCACCCCACCCCACTCCAAGAGTACTTTTTGTCATACCCACAGAGTTCTGAAATGGTGATGAGTTTAAATCTTCTTCTTCCAAAAAGATATGTAAAAGAGAGTTTAAAACTATTCCGGTTGGAAACTATACTTCAAAAATATATTCATAGCAGAACTATGGACAATAGCCAAGACTCAGAAACAATGTAAGTGGCCAGTGAGAGATGAATGGATAAAGAAGAGGTGGTATAATGCAACGGAATATTACTCGGTCATCAAAAAGAATGAGCCAATGGCGCACAGCATGGACCTGGGCAGTGTCGTACCAAGTCAGTCAGATCAAGAATGACAAGTGTATGACATTGCTCTTGTGTAGAATCTTCAAAAAGTGTACAAATGAACTCGTCTACAAAACAGAGTGACAGACGCTTATGGAATAGTTACGGAAAACTCCCGTACGCTGTTGGTGGGGAGGTAAGCTGGTGCAGCCACTGTGGAGAGCAGTATCGTGGCTCCTCAGAAAACAAAGATAGAGCTAACATACGACCCAGTAATCCCACTCCCGGGCATATTCCCAGAGGAAACCATAATTCATAAAGATACACGTGCCCCAGTGGTCCCAGCAGTGCTGTTCACAACAGCTGAGATATGAAAGCAACCTAAGTGTTCGTCGACAGATGAATAGATAAAGAAGACGTGCTACCTACAGAGTGTGGAATATTACTCGGCCATAAGGAAGGTTGGAACAGTGCCATCTGCAACTACGTGGATGGACCTAGAGATGATCTTGAGAGTGAAAGTGTTAGTCACTCTATCACGTTCGACTCTTTGCAACCCCACTTTGCAAATGCATGGACTGTAGCCCACCAGGCTCCTGTGTTCATGGAATTCTCCAGGGAAGAATACCAGAGTGGGTTGCCATCCCCTTCTCCAGGGAATCTTCCTGACCCAGGGGTTGAACCTGGGTCTCCTACATTTCAGGCAGATGCTTTACCACTGAGCCACCTGTGAAGTCACAGAGATGATCTTACTAACTGAAGTAAGTCAGACAGAGAAAGATAAATGCCACATGATATCCCTTACTTGCAGAATCTAAAAATATGGTATAAATAAAGTTACCTACACAATGCAAGAGACCCAGGATGGATCCCTGCGTTAGGAAGATCCGCTAGAGAAAGAAATGACAAGCCAGTGCAGTCTTCTTGCCTGGAGAATTGCAGACAGAGGAGCCGGGTGGGGTACAGCCCATGGGGTCGCGACGAGTCAGACATGACTGAGCACACACACACACACACAAACAGAAATAGATTTACAGATGCAGAGAATAGATTTCTGGTTGCCAGAGGAGACAGCAGTGAAGGAAGGATGGATGGGAGTTTGGAGTTAGCTGATGCCAACAATTGTATACAGGATGGATAAAACACCAAGGTCCTACTGCAGAGCTCAGGGAGCTAGAGTCGATATCCTGGCATAAACCAGCATGGGAAGCAATGTTTTAAAAAAGAATGTATAGATGTGTGTACAACGGAAGGGCTTTGCTCTACAGCGGACCTTGGCACAGCATTGACCATCAACTGCACTTCAGTAAAAACGTTCCAGTTGGACGATCGCATTTCTTTGCGAATATTCTTGTTTTCAAATGTTGTCTTCATGACAGTATGGCCCCGAATATGGTTGACCTATTTATACCACTTGGAATTTTTTTTCCTTTCTGAACTAATAGTTGATTTATCTATTTTTAACTGCAGGATAATGGCTTTATAATACCGTGTTGGTCTCTGCCATGCACCAGCATGAATCAGCCATAAATATACGCATGTTCCCCTCCCTCTTGAACCTCCCTCCCACCTCCCTCCCCACCCCAATGCTCCAGGTTGTCTCAGATCACTGGTGTGAGTTCCCTGAGTCACAGAGCAGACGCTCACCGGCATCTATTCTTATATACAGCAGCGTATATGTATCCATGCTTCTCTCTCCTTCTGTCCCGTAGCTCAGCTGGTAAAGAATCCGCCTGCAATGCGGGAGACCCTGGTTCGATTCCTGGGTCAGGAAGATCCCCTGGAGAAGGGATAGGCTATCTACTCCAGTATTCTAAGGCTTCCCTAGTGGCTCAGCTGGTAAAGAATCCACTTGCAATGCTGGGAGAACTGGGTTCGATCCCTGGCTTGCGAAGATTCCCCTGGAAAAGGGAAAGGGTACCCACTCCAGTTTTCTGGTCTGGAGAATTCCAAGGACCGTATAGTCCATGGGGTCACAAAGAGTCAGACACGACTGAGTGAGTTTCACTTTCACAGTCTCCTCCTCCCACTGTGCCCACAAGTCTGGATCCCCATTCCTCTGCAAATGAACCGTATTATAGAGACTGACGTAAGTCAGAAAGATAAAACAAGGACTGGATATTAATGCGTATATGTGGAATATAGCAAGATGGAACTGACAGTTTGAAAGGTCATTTCTGTTTTATGGATATGGACTTCGTTACACACCCGTGAAATTTTCCTTCTGTTACATAACTTAAATCCTTAATTCCGATTTTCTTCTTGTCTTCTTAATCTGTCATGCTGCACTCGTTTAATATGCTTGCTATTTCTGGTAACATGGAAGGTTAACTCACTTGACCCACCATTCCTGCTGAAAGACACGGAAAAATGCTGGATGCTTGTATTTGTAAAGACTCTCACTATAAGCATCTCAAGACTGACGGGATAACAGAGCGTCACGCCAGGATCTCGAAGGCAGCATAAACACGCAGAGCCCTGAAGCCACTTTTTCTTCAGAGAATAGTCGGCGAACTGGTCAGACTTGAGCCACACTTTGGATGTATCCTCTGATATCTCCCGAAACAGAAGACAAAGGTTTTCATGTCCTTGTTAAGGTCAGGAGTCTAGTGAGACATTTCCCTCCAATACTCTGGCCACCTGATGCAAAGAGCCGACTCACTGGAAAAGACCCTGATGCTGGGGGAGATTGAAGGCAGGAGGAGAAGGGGGCGACAGAGGACGAGATGGCTGGATGGCATCACCGACTCAACGGACATGGGTTTGGGTGGACTGGGGAGTTGGTGATGGACAGGGAGGCCTGGCGTGCTGCGGTTCATGGGGTCGCAGAGAGTCAGACAGGACTGAACTGAACTGAACTGAATAATACTGAGAGGATATGTGTCTTTTTCACCTTTAGTCTGTTACAAGAGTCCAGGGGAGTTTTCCAGCATGAATAATACTGAGAGGATATGTGTCTTTTTCATCTTTAGTGTCTTACAAGAGTCCAGGGGAGTTTTCCAGCAGCTATATGGTGGATGAGAACACAAGAGACTGAACACAGAAGCAGATATAGGAATCTAGCTGGACTTATAAGTATCCATTCTCCCCCAAACTCCCCTCCCATCCAGGCTGCCACCTGACACTGAGCAGAGTTCCCTGTGCTGTCCAGCAGGTCCTCGCTGGTTCTCCATGTTAAATACAGCAGTGTGTCCATGTCCATCCCAAACTCCCTGACTATCCCTTCCCCCATCCTTCCCCCTGGTGACCATAAGGTTATTACAGAGGATTGAGCAGAGTTCCCTGAGGTGTCCAGCAGGTCCTTGCTGGTTCTCCATGTTAAGTATAGCTATACTTGTTAATTTTAAGCTAAGCAGTCTTGGTTGGCTCTCTCCTAGCTTGATACACACCCACACTCAATATATGTTCCCGAGTTATTGGTCTGTGCTTCCTCAAGGGGTTCTCTGCTGCTGTTGCTGCTAAGTCGCTTCAGTCGTGTCCGACTCTGTGCGACCGCATAGACAGCAGCCCACCAGGCTCCCCCGTCCCTGGGATTCTCCAGGCAAGAACACTGGAGTGGGTTGCTATTGCCCTCTCTGCAAGGGGTTCTCAGCGGCGCTCAAAAAATGCTAGCCCTTGAGTTCACTCACTCCAAAGATTCCATCAAAGGTCAGATTGCAAAGTGCTGAGCAGTATGGAATATTCTGATTGTAACAGCTTCATCAGCCTGGTCCTAGGTCTTAGACAAATGTTTCAAACAGGGTTGCCGGCTTTAGCAAATTGAAACACAGGACTCACAGTTACATTTGAATTTCGGATTAAAAAAACAAATATATGTTCTTTGGTATAAGTAAGTCACAACCATAGCATGGGACATACTTTTACTAGATAAACTACTTGTCTGAAATATTGTATGGGAGTACTCTTGCCTGGAAAATCCCATGGGCAGAGGAGCCTGGTGGGCTGCAGTCACTGGGGTCGCACAGAGTCGGACACGACTGAGCGACTTCCCTTTCACTTTTCACTTTGATGCATTGGAGAAGGAAATGGCAACCCACTCCAGTGTTCTTGCCTGGAGAATCCCAGGGACGGGGGAGCCTGGTGGGCTGCCGTCTATGCGGTCGCACAGAGTCGGACACGACTGAAGCGACTTAGCAGCAGCAGCAGCAGCAAGTATTGTTTATTATACAATATTTGATATGTACTTATACTAAAAAAACTGTTATTTATATAAAAAGTTCAGAGACTTACCTTGTAGTCCTCGAGCTTGATTCCTGGTCAGGGAACGGGATCCCGCACGGCGCAACTTAAGAGTCCATGTGCTGCAAGTAACTCCAGCACAGCCAAATAAATAAACAAATTTTTTTTTTAATAAAATATAAAAACTAAAAAAATGCAAATTTAACTGGTGCCTTGTAATTTAAGGGCTTCCCTGGTGGCTCAGATGGTAAGGAATCTGCATATAATGCAGGAGACCTGGGTTTGATCCCTGGGCCGGGAAGATCCCCTGGAGGAGCGAATAGCTACCCACTCCAGTGTTCTCGCCTGGACAATCCCATAGACAGAGGAGCCCGGTGGGCTACGGTCCATGGAGTCGCAAAGACTCAGAAACGACTGAGCGACTGACACCTAACTCGCGATGTAACGGGGCAACTCCACTTCCAAAGGCATAGCTTGATTTCTAGCAGCGGCAAAGAAAGGGACAAAGAAAGTTGGTGTCAACAAAATGCCAAATGTCCATACCGTGTGACCAACAAGTCCTGTCAATCGGGTTTATTCTGAGCAAATAATACAATTATGAGGAGGAGGAAAGCACAAAGGTGGCGACCACAGCACGTTTTTATAGGCGGCTGGATACAGAGCACGTTGCATTGGATAAGACGCTAGGCTGTCAGCACAACTAATGGGCAAAGCCATACGCAAAATTTTCACGAATGAATATCAAATTAAATATTAGAACGCTATAATTACAAACACATTTGCACATCATAATTACTAAACAAAAGACTCAGAATGGCGGGGCAATTAGATTGTGCGTGGGAGATGTTTTATTTTAATATTCATGTTGCAGTGATCGTATTAGAGTTCTCCAGAGAAAAGGAATGAACAGAATGTGCATGGGTACATATGTGTGTATATAGTATACCTATGTATATGTGTGCACATAATGTACATGTGTGTGTGTATATACAGTATATGTAAGTATACATGAATATGCAGTACATGTATACGCGTATACGGTGTATGTATGTATGCGTGTATATGTGTATATATAGGATTTGTGTATATATGTACATACGCACACGCACATACAGCATACGCGCACACACTATATGTATGTATACATATATGTGTGCATAGTGTGTACACATGTGTACACATGTACGTGCACACACAACATACGTGTGCATGTATGTACACGCATATGTGTACACACGGTGTGTGTGTGTGTGTGTATAGCATGTGTGTATATAGGTACACATGCACGTGCATATACAGCCCACGTGTGTATATGTGTGTGTATATATGCATATGTGTTCACAGTATATGTATATATGTTTATATACAGTACATGCATATATGTGTGTGTATGTATATGTGTGTGTGCAGTATGTCATGTGTGTGTGTATATGTGTCTATACAGTATATGTATATATACATAAGTGTATATGGAGGATTTGTACGTGTGTAAATATGTACATGCATGTATACGTGTGTGTGTGTACATGTGTGTATATATGTGTTTGTGTGTTTTTACATATGCATGTGTGCATGCTAAGTTGCTTCAGCTGTTTTTGACTCTTTGCAACCCTTTGTAGCCCACTGGACTCCTCTGTGTGGGATTCTTCAGCCAAGAATACTGGAGTGGGTTCCCATGGCCTCCTTCAGGAGGATCTTTCCTACCCAGGGATCAAACCTACATCTCTTATATCTCCTGTATTGGTGGGCGTGTTCTTTACAACCTGGGAAGCCCCTGTATAAAGACCCTGATGCTCAGCAAGATTGAAGGCAGAAGGAGAAGAGGGCGACAGAGGATATGGCTGGATGGCATCACCAACCAATGGACATGGACTTGGGCAAACTCTGGGAGATGGTGAAGGACTGGGAAGCCTGGTGTGCCGCAGTCCATGGGGTTGCAAAGAGTCAGACATGACTGGGCGACTGAACAACAACATATATATATGTGTGTGTGTGTGTGTGTGTATAGAGAGAGATTTTTTTAAGGAATTGACTCATGCAATTACATGCAGTTACAGAAGCTGGCAAGTTCAAAATCTGCAGGGTAGATCAGCAAGCTGGAGACCCAGGAAGGAGATGACGTTTCAGGTCAAGTCCAAAGGACGTCTGCTTACAAATTCCACGTTTCTCTGGGGAGAGCACTCTTTTCTTCTATTCATGCCTTCAACCGATTTGACCAGGCCCACCCATGTTATGGAGGGGCAATCTGCTCTACTCAAAGTCTAACAATTTAAAGGTTAATGTCGTCCATTAAACACCCCCATAGAAACATCCAGAATAATGTCTGACCACATAGCCAGACACGATGGTCAAGACAAGTAGACACAAAATTAACACAAGTACTAGGGCTAAAATAAATACTTAGAAATAAAAAAGCAAGAGTGAATGTAAGGTGGGAAACTGGAAGTAGCCAGAATTTACTTTTTACTTTTTTTATTTTGGGGGGGGATTTGCCTGGTGGTCCAGTGACTAAGACTCCCTGCTCCCCACGCAGAGGGCCCAGGTTTGATCCCAGGTCAGGGAACCGGATCCCACATGCTGCAACTGAGAGTTAGCTTCCATAATTAAAGACCCCCACATGCTACAACTAAAGATAGCCTTAAGTCATGTTAAATAAGACCAAGGAGATCCTTGATGAAAACCCAAACTCAACTGTGTATGATCTGATGTTCTGAGCCTCATAGCTTATTAGCAAAAGCATCATCATCATCACCATCATGTGAACATCGCGGCCATTATTGTGTGAGAAACATCATCGTCTTCATGCTGTTATCACCATCCCATCATTATCTCCACCATCACCATCATCGTCACACCATCATCATCAAGTCACCGTCAACACCATCATCACTAACGTCACCACCATCATGTCATCATCCGCACCATCACCTTCATCCCTTCATCACCAAGACCATCGTCACTATCACAGGACATCCATCACCATTATCAGATCATCATCAACACCATGACCTTCATCCCTTCATCACCAGCATCATCATCGTCACTACCAGATGACATCATGACCATTATCGTATCATCAACACTATCACCTTCATCCCGTCATCCCCAAGATCACCATCGTCATTATCACAGGACAGCATCACCATTATCGTCTCATCAGCACCATCACGCTCATCCTGTCACCAGCAACATCACTATTATCATCACCATCACCTGACATCATCACCACTGTGTGTCATCACCACCATCACCTTCATCCTCTTATCCCCATCCCCATCACCACCACCATCAGCACCACCACCATTATCCACGAGGTTCTGAATCCCCATGGCGAGTCGTCAGAGCCTATTCAACTGACCTGAAAGGACTGTCTTCCTCTTTTCTTCATCCCAGAAGGACAGTCATCTGACGGATGTTTTCCTCCGGGCGGTGGAGCATCCTTGGTGGCCTGAAAACAAGGAAAAGTGATGATCGCATGTCCTTGTGAGACAGCCTCTAAGTGGCCTCAAAACAAATTGGTCTGGCTTGAGCCTCCTACATGATTTCTGTGCAGTTTCACCTCCCTACCCTCATTTGTCGTGTGTCACAGTGTGGTTCCTTAGGAATCAATTAAGAGAAATTGAAGACAATAAGGTCTCTTTCTGTCCTTTACGTTCCCTTCAACAGATACTGGTTTCTTTCTGGAGGAACTGACTGTCCTGAATAAGCAGAGGCAGAGAAATGTTCATTTCTGTTATGTTGCTCTTCTGAGAAAAATGACAGGCATGAGCCATCTCTGATGTGTCCACATTGAAGGTAAAACACTCTTGTGGCCCCATGCACTGATTTTTAAACAGTAGCTTTAGAAGTAGGGCTTCCCTGGTAGCTCAGCTGGTAAAGAATCCACCTGCAATCCAGGAGACCCAGGTTTGATTCCTGGATCAGCAAGATCCCCTGGAGAAGGGATAGGCTATCCATTCTAGTCTTCTTGGGCTTTCCTGATGGCTCAGCTGGTAAAGAACCCGCCTGCAATGTGGGAGACCTGGCTTCGATCCCTAGGTTGGGAAGATCCCCTGGAGAAGGGAAAGGCTCCCCACTCCAGAAGTAGGGTGTGCCTGTGTGACACTGAACTCAAATAGAAGTCAGAGAAAGGGTCCACCCAAACTGTGCGAGGAAAACGTGCTGGGGAAAAGTGTTGGAAGAGAAACTTAAAAACAGTGCTGTTGCTTAGATCAGACATGGTTGCTCAGATAAGACATGGCTGCTCAGATCAGACACGGTTGCTCAGATCAAACGTGGTTGCTTAGATTAGATATGGTTGCTCAGATCAGACATGGCTATAGGGGACTGAAGTTTTCCCTTGCCCATGGGACCCATGGAGGCACAACAGAAAATCAAAGACTCCAAATATGTCAGTATTTGAGCTGCTGTGGTGGATGGTTGCACTGTGGCCTCATTAATGAGGGCTGGGCAGGGTACTGTTGGCCAAGCTAGACCCCAAGACCCAAATGTTAGTGAATCTGGAAGTACAGCAAGGGATCAACAAGGCCAGCTGGAGACTCCATGGGTCCGAACAGCTATTCAAGCAGACGAATGGCCCAGACTGCCAAGGTGACATGGCCAGCTGCCTGTTCAAGGCGGATGGAGCCT
Source organism: Bos grunniens (assembly GCF_055505025.1). Classification (NCBI taxonomy): domain Eukaryota; kingdom Metazoa; phylum Chordata; class Mammalia; order Artiodactyla; family Bovidae; genus Bos; species Bos grunniens. Next base: position 1,043,038 of record NC_141194.1, read on the forward strand.
GGTGAAAACCTCAGAGAGGAAAACTTTGGAAAATGAGGCGAGAGGCTTGTGCCATTGGAATGAGCCACCATCCACACACCCAACCACTCGCCATCCATTCATCTATTTATACATTCATTCCTCATCCATTCACTTACGCACCCATCCACAAATCCATCTAAGCCTCTAACCATCCATCCATCCACCTACCCAACCACTCACCATCCATTCATCTATTTATCCATTCATTCCTCATCCATTCACTTATGCACCCATCCACAAATCCATCTAAGCCTCTAACCATCCATCCATCCACCTACCCAACCACTCACCATCCATTCATCTATTTATCCATGCATTCATCCATCCATTCACCATCCATTCACTTATGCAGCCATCCACAAATCCATCTAACCATCCACCCACCCATCCAACCACTCACTATCATTCATCTATTTATCCATCCATTCATTCATCCATATATTCATTCATCATCATTCACTTATGCAGCCATCCACAAACCCATCAAAGCATCTAACCATCCATCAATCCACCCACCCAGCTACTCACCATCCCTTCATCTATTTATCCATCCGTTCATTCATCCATGCATCCATTCATCATCCATTAACTTATGCAGCCATCCACAAATCCACCTAACCATCCATCCACCCATCCAACCCCTCACTATCCACTCATCTATTTATCCATCCATTCATTCATCCATCCATTCATTCACCATCATTCACTTATGCATCCATCCACAAATCCATCCATCCATCCATCCACTCACCCAACCATCCCCTCACCATCCATTCATCTATGTATCCATCCATTCATCTATTTATCCATCTGTCCATTCATCCATGCCTTCATTCATCCATTCATTCATTATCCATTCATTTATGCATCCACCCACCCATCCACTCACCATCCATTCATCTACCTATCCATCCATTCATCTATTTATCCATCATTCATTCATCCATTCACTTATGCATCCATCCACTACTCCAGTGTTCTTGCCTGGAGAATCCCAGGGACGGCGGAGCCTGGTGGGCTGCCATCTCTGGGGTCGCACAGAGTCAGACACGACTGAAGCGCCTTAGCAGCAGCCACAAATCCATCCAAACATCTAACCATCCATCCATCCACCCACCCAACCACTCAGCATCCATTCATCTATTTATTCATCCATTCATCCATCCATCCATTCATTCATCTATCCATTGATCATCCATTCACTTACACATCCATCCAGAAATCCATCTAACCATCCATCCATGTACCCATCCACCCACCCACCCATTCATCATCCATTCATCTATTTATCCATCCATTCATTAATCCATTCACTTATGCATCCATCCACAAATCCATCTAAGCATCTAACCATCCATCCATCCACCTACCCAACCACTCACCATCCATTCATCTATTTATCCATCCATTCATTCATCCACTCACTTATGCATTCATCCACAAACCCATCTAAGCATCTAACCATCCATCCACCCACCCAGCTACTCACCATCCATTCATCTATTTATCCATCCATTCATTCATCCATTCACTTATGCATCCATCCACAAACCCATCTAAGCATCTAACCATCCATCCATCCACCCACCCAGCTACTCACCATCCATTCATCTATTTATCCATCTGTTCATTCATCCATGTATCCATTCATCATCCATTAACTTATGCACCCATCCACAAATCCATCTAACCATCCATCCACCCACCCAACCACTCATCATCCATTCATCTATTTATCCAACCATTCATCCATCCATCCATTCATCATCCATTCACTTACACATCCATCCACAAATCCATCTAACCATCCATCCACCCATCTGTCCATTTGCCATCCACCCATCTACATATCCATTCACCACACATCTATCTATTCATTCACCCAACCATCCACCCACTGATCCATCATCCATCCACTTGGACATCCATCTACTAATCCATCCATCCATCCATCCATTTAACAAGAAAACATGATATATGAGGAAATTCCCCAGCCTTGGGGCCTCAAAGGCATAAAGACGCAGTCATCAGCAGAACTCCAGGCTCCCAGTCAAGGCTGAGGCTCCAAGAAGAAAGAGCCTGGAGACACAGGGGAAGGAGATGAGCTTGAGCGAGTCAAAGCCTAGGCTGTAGCAATCTCTCGCTGCAGAGGAACAAAGGATGACAAGGACCGGGATGGACTGCGTCGTCAGGCTCAACCCAGCCTCCAGCGATCGGCACCAAGGCACCTCCTTCTTGGGCAGCCTCATGGGAATGCGGACAACATTTGACCTTCTCCACAAAGGTGCTGCTTCAGAAAGGGCTTCCTCCACGGGGAGCTTTCAAACTCACTCGCGGTTTTTCCAGGACTCATTGGAAAAGACCCTGAGGCTGGGAAAGACTGAGGACAAGTGGAGAAGAGGACAACAGAGGATGAGATGGTTGGACGGCGTCACTGATTCAATAGACATGAGTTCGAGCAAACTCCGGGAGACAGTGAAAACTCAGAGAGATACTTACTGAGGGGAAAAATTAGCTCTGTGATTTGAGCTGTTAGGATGCAATCTCTGTGATCCAAAGCTCTTTGGAATGAATAACTGTGAACTGTCAGGCTTGGATAAGGGCAAGGTCAGAAAGGGAGAAGAGACATGTCTGGCTGACTCTCTTTGTCCATAAATATTTACGTAGACGGAGACAAGGAAATAAACTGTTTCTCACTTCCCAGGTGGCTCAGTGGGTAAAGAATCTGCCTGCCAAAAAGGAGATGAGGGCTCGATTTCTGGGTCAGGAAGATCCCCTGGAGAAGGAAATGCCTATCCACTCCAGTATTCATGCCTGGAGAATCCCATGGTCAGAGGAGCCTGGCGGGCTGCAGACTATGGGGTCACAAAGAGCTGGACACGACTGAGTGACTGAGTATGCACACGTGGTCAGGGGTTGGGGGTGGGCTTCCCAGGTGGCTCACTGGTTAAGAACCTGCCTACCCATGCAGGAGATGCAGGTTTGATCCCTGGGTCGGGAAGATCTCCTGGAGAAGGAAATGGCAACCCATTCCAGTATTCCTGCCTGGAGAATCCCAGGGACAGAGGAGCCTGGCGGGCTACAGTCCATACAGTCACAAAAGAGCTGGACACGACTTAGTGACTGAACAACAACACAGGCTATGGAGAGTGTGAAAAACCTCCATCAATCTAGGAAAGGACGCGAGAAACATTAGTAGTTTCTCCCATGCTTCCTTCTAAAAACGGTGTTTCAGATGGAGCTATCGCAAGCCATCTTCGCTGTACAACCTTGACGGCACAAAGAGTAAGGCTGCCTGAGAATTAAAGCAGGGACATCAGAGTTTCGTCGGTGCTCTGTGATGGCGTAGTGGAGTGGGATGGAGGGGCGGGAGGGAGGCTCAAGAGGGAGAGGGTATGTGTATACGTACGGCTAAATCACTGAGGAAGGCTTTCTGTTAAAATAGTCCAACTCTCACAGACGTATCCAAAATCACTGCAGATGGCGACTGCAGCCGTGAAATTAAAAGATGCTTGCTCCTTGGAAGAAAAGATATCACCAACCTAGACAGCGTATTCAAAAGCAGAGGCTTTACGTTGCCAACAAAAGTTCATCTAGTCAAGGCTATGGTTTTTCCAGTGCTCATGTATGGATGTGAGAGTTGGACTGTAAAGAAAGCTGAGCGCTAAAGAATTGATGCTCTTGAACTGTAGTGTTGGAGAAGACTCTTGAGAGTCCCTTGGACTGCAAGGAGATCCAACCTGTCCATTCTGAAGGAGATCAGTCCTGAATATTCATTGGAAGGACTGATACTGAAGCTGAAACTGCAATCCTTTGGGAAGAACTGACTCACTGGAAAAGACCCTGATGCTGGGAAAGATTGAAGGCGGGAGGAGAAGGGGATGACAGAGGACGAGATGGTTGGATGGCATCATTGACTCGATGGACAGGAGTTTGACCAAGATCAGGAGTTGGTGATGGACAGGGAGGCCTGGCGTTTTGCAGTCCATGGGGATGCAAAGAGTCGGACACGACTGAGCGACTGAACTGAACTGATCGCTGAATCACTTTGCCCTACAGCAGAAACTAACACAACATTGTAAATTAATTGTACTCCAATTTACAAAAAAACCCTGAAATCTATGCTCATCTCTTACTCCAGGGATGCAACCAGCCATCTGTTGAATGCAAACCAAGAGTCTGCCCAGAACTGCTTAATTGCAGAGCTGGGGAACACCCAAAAGTCTGATTAATGGAACATGGCTCAGTTCTACTGCAGGCAGATGGAAACATGACTGAGATTTAATAAGCGGGAATCCAGTTAATCGTATTTTCCCGGGTGTGTAGAGAGACTGAGCTAATGTGAGAAGAAGCCGTCGGCTTCAGTGAACCCTGCCCAGAGTGTGTACTGGACAATGGAACAGGCATCTGATGGGTGCTGGTAGGTGGCGGACACAACTCACCATCCTCAGAGTCTCATGTTAATGAGAGGGTCAATTCCTAGGCAGGTTGATGAGAAGTCCGGACTCCCAGAGGAGGAGGAGGAGGAGGAGGAGGAGGAGGAGGAGGAGGTGGAGGAGGAGGGAGGGGCCTGGGGATCTTGAAAAAGAGACAGGGGTCTGGAATTCTCAAAGAGGAGGAAAGGACAAACGTGTTTTTCTCTCTGCATTCCTTAGCCTACATTCCTTGGCATCACCAACTCAATGGACATGAGTTTGAGTAAACTCCGGGAGTTGGTGATGGACAGGGAGGCCCGGTGTGCTGCAGTCTATGGGGTCGCAAGGAATCAGACACGATTGAGCGACTGGACTGAACTGAACTTCTGTAGTCTTAGTCACATAAGTTTTTTTTTTTTTCTTTGATGATTATACAACAAAAAACTCAGCTTAAACTCTGTACTGGGGATTATATAAAAACAATGTATCCTGCTTGAGGACAGTTTCTCCTTCTGACTAAACCTGATATCTTAAAATGTATATTATGGGAGTGGGTCTGGTAAGATCTTTCTACTGTTAAGTTCTAACCCTGCTATCTTAAAATGTAAATTGTGGGACTGGGTCTAGTAAGATCTTTACAACCTTGAGACATGCTTTTGATTTATTATATAACCAATTCGAAAAGTATATAGCTCCCTTGCTTAGATTAGGGAGGGGGCACGCTCTGTCTTCCTTCTGATGTCTCTGTCAGATGCTTTCTCTGACCCTTTTCACTGTAATAAAACTTCTGCCGCACAAGAGCCCTTGAGTGATCAAGCCTGGTCCCTGATCCCGAAGCTAAATCTTGTTCTTCAGAGATCACGAATCCAATACCATTCACTGTAAGCTATCATTAATACACGCAGAACCAAAGTAGAATCATCCGTTGATAGGGGCTTCTGTGCTGCACCAGTGGTTAAGAATCCACCTTGCAATGCAAGGGATGCAGGTTCGATCCGTGGTGTGGGAAGATCCCACATGCGGTGGGGGCAGCTGAGCCCACCAGCCACAGCTGTTGACCTGAGCTCTAGAGCCTGGGTCTGCAAGAACAGAAGCTACCAAAACGAGAGGCTTGTGCACCAAAGCCAGAGAGGAGGCCCCGCTCACCACAGCCAGAGAAAGCCCGCACACAGCACCAAGGACTCAGCACAGACAAAAATAAATGTTTCTAAAAACCACCAATTATAACAAATCTAGCCTTTTGGTGTGGGCTGTGTTTATAATGGAAGAGACAGTATATGCTTTGTTGAAAGTGAAAGTCGCTCAGTCGTTTTGCGACCCCATGGACTACACAGTCCGTGGGATTCTCCAGGCCAGAATACCAGACTGGGTAGCCTTTCCCTTCTCCAGGGGATCTTCCCAACCCAGGGATCGAACCCAGGTCTCCCGCATTGCAGGTGGATTCTTTACCAGCTGAGACACCAGAGCAGCCCCTTGTACATGGTAGGTGCCTTCAAATTTGCTGTGAACCAAAAACAGCTCTAAAACATAAAGTCTGTTTAAAAAATAAGCAAGTAACAAATGGCATTAAGGTCAAAAAAGCGTGCATAACATCATATATATTAGTATTTGTATATGTAAAAAGAGTGTATCAATAATATCTATAATAGTATCTATAATACCTATATTATATATATATATAATAGTATAGAACACAAATCTTATATTAATATATCAGATCAGATCAGTCGTTCCGTCGTGTCCGACTCTTTATGACCCCATGAATCGCAGCACGCCAGGCCTCCTTGTCCATCACCAACTCCCAGAGTTCACTCAGACTCATGTTCATCGAGTCAGTGATGCCGTCCAGCCATCTCATCCTCTGTCATCCCCTTCTCCTCCTGCCCCCAATCCCTCCCAGCATCAGAGTCTTTTCCAATGAGTCAACTCTTCGCATGAGGTGGCCAAAGTACTGGTGTTTCAGCTTTAGCATCATTTCTTCCAAAGAAATCCCAGGGCTGATCTCCTTTAGAATGGACTGGTTGGACCTCCTTGCAGTCCAAGGGACTCTCAAGAGTCTTCTCCAACACCACAGTTCAAAAGCATGAATTCTTCGGCGCTCAGCCTTCTTCAAAGTCCAACTCTCACATCCATACATGACCACAGGAAAAACCATAGCCTTGACTAGACGAACCTTTGTTGGCAAAGTAATGTCTCTGCTTTTCAATATGCTATCTAGGTTGGTCATAACTTTCCTTCCAAGGAGTAAGCATCTTTTAATTTCATGGCTGCAGTCACCATCTGCAGTGATTTTGGAGCCCAGAAAAATAAAGTCTGACACTGTTTCCACTGTTTCCCCATCTATTTCCCATGAAGTGGTGGGACCAGATGCCATGATCTTCGTTTTCTGAATGTTGAGCTTTAAGCCAACTTTTTCACTCTCCACTTTCACTTTCATCAAGAGGCTTTTTACTTCCTCTTCACTTTCTGCCATAAGGGTGGTGTCATCTGCGTATCTGAGGTTATTGATATTTCTCCTGGCAGTCTTGATTCCAGCTTGTGCTTCCTCCAGCCCAGCGTTTCTCATGATGTACTCTGCATATAAATTAAATAAGCAGGGTGACAATATACAGCCTTGATGTACTCCTTTTCCTATTTGGAACCAGTCTGTTGTTCCATGTCCAGTTCTAACTGTTGCTTCCTGACCTGCATACAGGTTTCTCAAGAGGCAGGTCAGGTGGTCTGGTATTCCCATCTCTTTCAGAATTTTCCACAGTTTATTGTGATCCCCACAGTCAAGGCTTTGGCATAGTCAATAAAGCAGAAATAGATGTTTTTCTGGAACTCTCTTGCTTTTTCCATGATCCAGCGGATGTTGGCAATTTGATCTCTGGTTCCTCTGCCTTTTCTAAAACCAGCTTGGACATCAGAAAGTTCACGGTTCACATATTGCTGAAGCCTGGCTTGGAGAATTTTGAGCATTACTTTACTAGCGTGTGAGATGAGTGCAATTGTGCGGTAGTTTGAGCATTCTTTGGCATTGCCTTTCTCCGGGATTGGAATGAAAACTGACCTTTTCCAGTCCTGTGGCCACTGCTGAGTTTTCCAAATTTGCTGGCATATTGAGTGCAGCGCTTTCACAGCATCATCTTTCAGGATTTGGAATAGCTCAACTGGAATTCTATCACCTCCACTAACTGTTCGTAGTGACGCTTTCTAAGGCCCACTTGACTTCACATTCCAGGATGTCTGGCTCTAGGTCAGTGATCACACCATCGTGATTACCTGGGTCGTGAAGATCTTTTTTGTACAGTTTATACATATTATATATATTAATATATAGCATAGTACATACTGGGCTTTCCTGACAGCTCAGCTGGTAAAGAATCTGCCTGCAATGCAGCAGACCCTGGTTTGATTCCTGGGTTGGGAAGATTCCCTGGAGAAGGGATAGGCTACCCATTCCAGTATTCTTGGGCTTCCATGGTGGCTCAGCTGGTAAAAAATCCACCTGCAATGCGGGAGACCTGGGTTTGATCCCTTGGTTGGGAAGATCCCTGCAGGAGGGCATGGCAACCCGGTCCTGTACTCTTGCCTGGAGAACTCCATGGACAGAGGAGCCTGGCCAGCTACAGTCCACGGGGTTGCAAAGAGTTGGACATGACTGAGTGACTGAAGACAGCACAGCACATCATGTACACCACTGTCACGGCAAAAAGGTAACAGGAATTAAAGAGCCTCTTGATGAGAGTGAAAGAGGAGAATGAAAAAGCTGGCTTGAAATTCAACATTAAAAAACATAAGATCGTGGCATCCAGTCCCATCACTTCATGGCAAATAGATGCAGAAGCAGTGAAAGCAGTGACAGCTTTATTTTGGGGGCTCCCAAATCACTATGGACAGTGCCTGGAGCCATGAAATCAAAAGACGCTTGCTCCTTGGAAGAAAAGCTATGACAAAGCTAGACAGCATATTAAAAAGCAGAGACATCACTTTGCCAACAAAGGTCTGTCTAGTCAAAGTTACGGTTTTTCCAGTGGTCATGTATGGATGTGAGAGCTGGACCGTGAAGAAGGCTGAGCACCAAAGAACTGAAGCTTTGGAACTATGGTGTTGGAGAAGACTCTTGAGAGTCCCTTGGACTGCAAGGAGATTCAACTAGTCAGTGATACAGGAAATCAGTTCTGAATATTCATCGGAAGGACTGATGCTGAAACTCCAATCCTTTGGCCACCTGATGTGAAGAGCCGTTGTACTAGAAAAGACCCGGATGCTGGGAAAGACTGAAGGCGGGAGGAGAAGGGGACGACAGAGGATGAGATGGTTGGATGGCCTCACCGACTCAGTGGACAGGGGTTTGAGCAAGCTCCAGCAGATGGTGATGGACAGCGAAGCCTGGTGTGCTGCAGTCCGTGGGGGTCACAAGGAGTCGGATACGGCTTAGCTGAGCAACACTGAAGAACATCAACTAGTCCACCCCAGACTCCCGAACTATACTTCCTCCCACCCATCCCCATTAGGAACCACAAGTTCTTTCTCTAAGTCTGTGAGTCTGTTTCTGTTTTGTAAATAAGCTCCTTTGTACCATTTCTTTTTAGATTCTGCATATAAGTCAGGAGCTCTGGGAGTCGGTGATGGATGGGCAGGCGTGGCGTGCTGCAGTCCACGGGGTCACAAATACTCAGACACGACTGAACTAACTGACGGATACGGTGTTTGTCTTTCTTTCTCTACCCTAGTTCCCTCAGCATGACGATTTCCAGGTCCATCCACATTGCTGAAGATCAAATGCTGTTTTCTTTTTTAATGTGTGTGTCTCGAGTGTCTCTTGACTCCCGCCATCAGCATGGGGGCACAAGAGAGCCTTCCGAGCTTCCATGGCAACCACAACATGTCAGCTTCACTCAGCATCCTCGGGTCTCCCCGGGGAATGGGGGGGGGGTCCATATCCATCAGCCACAAGAACCCGGCTGCCAAGGATGATTAACGGGCTGAGCGTGCCAGCCTCCATGTAGCCAGGTCCTGCCAAGAACCATAAGGCAGAGCCTGAAGGAGGCAGACGCATCTGATCTGGCAAGAGAGCATGGAGGACATTAAAATTAACCTTGGGCCAGTCCCGGCAAGAATTAATTGCTTGTGACTGCGAGATTCCTGTCCGTGCCAGAGGCTGGCAACCAAACAGGATACATCACGGCTCTGAGCTTTGGCCGATCCGTTCCCTCCATGGACATTTGTGCAAATCTTGCTGTTTTTTTTTTTTTTTGTCTGCTCAACATGAAGGATCTGAGTTCCCTGACTTGGGATTGAATCGACATCCCCTGCATTGCAAGGGGAAGTATTATTCACTGGACCACCAGGCAAGTCGCTGCAAACTTTTCCACATGCAAGAAAAAGTAAGCTTCAGGAACATCTCCAGTCATGCCAACGGTCTGCAACCCCATGGACTTTAGCCTGCTACGCTCCCCTGTCCATGGGTTTCTCCTGGCAAGAATACTGGACTGGGTTGCCATGCCCTTCTCCAGGGGATCTTCCTGACCCAGGGATCGAACCTGGGTCTCTTGCATTGCAAGGCACATTCTTTTTCAACCGAGCCACCAGGAAGCGCACTCAATTCGTGAGGAAGGCCAAGAATGTAGCTCTGTTTGTAGGATCATGGAAGAAAAGTCTATCTAGAAAATGCCGGCAAGACGCCAAACGGACAGAAGATTTAAACAGATGTTTCTCCAAACAAGACATACAGAGACGGACAACAGACACATGAAAAGATGCTCAACATCGCTCATGATATACAAGCAGCTCTTACAGCTCAATTCCAGAAAAATAAATGACCCAATCAAAAAATGGGCCAAAGAACTAAACACACGTTTCTCCAAAGAAGACATACAGATGGCTAACAAATGCATGAAAAGATGCTCAACATCACTCATTATCAGAGGAATGCAAATCAAAACCACTATGAGGTACCATTTCATACCAGTCAGAATGGCTGCTATCCAAAAGTCTACAAGCAATAAATGCTGTAGAGGGTGTGGAGACAAGGGAAGCCTCTTACAATGTTGGTGGGAATGCAAACTAGTACAGCCACTATGGAGAACAGTGTGGAGATTCCTTGCAAAACTGCAAATAGAACTGCCTTATGATCCAGCAATCCCACTGCTGGGCATACACACCGAGGAAACCAGAATTGAAAGAGACACGTGTACCCCAATGTTCATCACAGCACTGTTTATAATAGCCAGGACATGGAAGCAACCTAGATGTCCATCAGCAGATGAATGGATAAGAAAGCTGTGGTACATATACACAATGGAGTATTACTCAGCCATTAAAAAGAATACATTTGAATCAGTTCTAATGAGGTGGATAAAACTGGAGCCTATTATACAGAGTGAAGTAAGCCAGAAAGAAAAACACCAATACAGTATACTAATGCATATATATGGAATTTAGAAAGATGGTAACAATAACCCTGTGTACGAGACAGCAATAGAGACACTGATGTATAGAACAGTCTTTTGGACTCTGTGGGAGAGGGAGAGGGTGGGAAGATTTGGGAGAACGGCATTGAAACATGTATAATATCATATATGAAGCGAGTCGCCAGTCCAGGCTCGATGCACGATACTGGATGCTTGGGGCTGGTGCACTGGGACGACCCAGAGGGATGGTATGGGGAGGGAGGAGGGCGGAGGGTTCAGGATGGGGAACACATGTATACCTGTGCCAGATTCATTTTGATATATGGCAAAACCAATACAATATTGTAAAGTTAAAAAAAAAAAAGAAAAATGCCAATCCAGACTACAGAGAGGTATCAACTCACAACAATTAGAATGGCCATCACCAAAAAGTGTACAAACCGTAAGTGCTGGAGAGGGTGTGGAGACAAGGGGACCCTGCGGCATTACTGGTGGGAATGGAAATCGGCGCACCTACTGTGGACAACATCACGGAGGGTCCTTAAAAAATTAAAAAATAGAGCAACCTTATGACCCAGCAATCCCACTCCCAGGGAATATATCCAGAGAGAAACATGGCCCCCGAAAGATGCGTGCACCCCAGAGTTCACTGCAGTGCTATTTACAATAGCCAGGACGTGGAACCCACCTAAATGTCCATCAGCAGAAGAATGGGTAAAGAAGACGTGGAACATATACACAACGGAATATTACTGAGCCGTGAAAAAGAATGAGATAAAACGTGAACTCCGGCAACACAGACGGACCTAGAGGTTGTCATACTAAGTGAGGTAAGTTGGACAGAGAAAGATAAATATCATATGATACCCCTTATATGGGGAATCTAAAAAAAAAAAAAAAGGATACAAATGAACTTCATCGTGAAACAGAAGTAGACTCCTAGACATAGAGAACAAATTTATGATGACCAAGTTGGGGAAAGGAAGAAAGATAAGTTAGGAGCTTGGGATGAAAATGCACACACTTCTGGGTATATAGTAGATAAAGGGCAAGGACCTACTGCACAGCAGAAGACTCGGGGCTCAGTAGTAACCTATATATGTAACTGACTCTCTTTGCTATACACCTGGAACTAACAACATTGTTGGTCAACTGTGTGTGTGCTCAGACGCTCAGTCGTGTCTGACTCTTTGAGACCCCATGGACTACAGCCCACCAGGCTCCTCTGTCCATGGGGATTCTCCAGTCCAGAGTACTGGAGTGGGTTGCCATTTCCTTCTCCAAGGGATCTTCCCCACCCAGGGATCGAACCCATGTCTCCCAAATTGCAAGCAAATTCTTTACCACCTGAGAGAGACGCCCAAGAATACTAGAGTGGGTAGCCTATCTCTTCTCCAGGGGATCTTCCCAACCCAGGGACGGAACCCATGTCTCCCGCACTGCAGGCAGATTCTTTTCTGTCTGAGCCCCCAGGGAAGCCCTCATCAACTATACACTCCAATATAAAAATTCAAAAAAAACTTTTTAAAGATGCCAAATGAGGCAGTGGGATGCGTTTTCGTATTTCACTCAAGTGTGATTTCTGCCTAGCTTACATCTGTCTCCTCCTCACCTCTCAGGTGAATGAATTCTGTGTTCCTTGCCCTCCTGTTCATTTTCCGGGGCTCCCTTCCCATTTCTGGGTCCTGACTGCTTAGGGACTGTCAACTCGCTCTGCCTCTGGGGGTCCTGAGGTTTCTGAACATCTCACGCAATGGACTCACATGGAGTGCTGCTCTTTGGTTTGCTGGGTTTTCAAATATCATTTATTTATTTATTGGTCATAACATGTGGCTTGTGGGATCTTGCTTCCCAGACCAGGGATTGAACCAGAGCCCTTGGCAAATGAACTCGTAGAGTCCTAACCACTGGGATTCCAGGGAAGTCCCACGTGGAGTCTTTTTTTTTTTTTTTTTTGGCTCCTCAGCTCTGAGTAGATATTCCCAGGAGGCTCATCGGTAAAGAATGTGCCTACCAAATCAAGAGATGCTAGGATCAGTCCCTGGGTTGGGAAGATCCCCTGGAGGAGGAATGGCAACCCACTTCGGTATTCTTGTCTGCAGAATCTCATGGACAGAGGAGCCTGGTGGGCTACAGTCCATTGGGCTGCAAAGAGTCAGACACGAGTAGCACACTCAGACACATCTGAGTAGATACAGTTAAAGGACTCCACAGATGGACAGGAATCCAGCCATTTTCTAGTTGAACCTCTGGGGCTTCCCTGGTACCTCAGTTTGTAAAGAATCCACCTGCAATGCAGGAGACCTGGCTTCAATCCCTGAGGTGGGAAGATTCCCTGGAGAAGGAAATGCAACCCGCTCCAGTTTCCTTGCCTGGAGAATCGCATGGACAGAGGAGCCTGGTGGGCTACAAGTCCATTGGGGTCGCAAAGAGTCAGGCACAACTGAGCTACTAAGCACAGCACAGCACAGTTGAACGTCCACGCTCTGCAGAGATGGAGAAATCCGTGCACTGCTTTGAGGAAAGAATTCTGACCTTGAAAAATGAAAGTTTTGTTGAAGAGCCTGGGGTGAGGGGGATGAGAGACGAGATGTCAAGAAGCAGAGCTGGGCAGCCGCCCGGGCTGCAGACACATGGGGGCTGAGAGGTGCCAAGTTCAGAGCGGATGAACTGCTTCTATTCCGATGTGGAATTTCTGAGTTCACAAATCCGATTACTGAATGTGGAGTAAAAACCCTTTTCCGTTTTCTGCCTTTAACGTAAGAGTGAGGGATGCTCAGTGAGACAGGACTCTGCAAAACGCAGGCTGTGCTGTTCTGATCTTCCCCTCTGGGTTTTGCGTATGTCTCTGTTTTTGCTTTGCCGACAAAGGTCCGTCTAGTCAAGGATATGGTTTTTCCAGGAGTCATGTATGGATGTGAGAGTTGGACTGTGAAGAAAGCTGAGCAGCAAAGAATTGATGCTTTTGAACTGTGGAGTTGGAGAAGACTCTTGAGTGTCCCATGGAGTGCAAGGAGATCCAACCAGGCCATCCTAAAGGAGATCAGTCCTGGGTGTTCATTGGAAGGATTGATATTGAAGCTGAAACTCCAATCCTTTGGCCACCTCATGCGAAGAGTTGACTCATTGGAAAAGACCCTGATGCTGGGAAAGATTGAAGGCGGGAGGAGAAGGGGGTGACAGAGGATGAGATGGTTGGATGGCATCACTGTCTCGATGGACATGATTTTGGGTAGAGTCTGGGACTTGGTGATGGACAGGGAAGCCTGGCGTGCTGCAGTCCATGGGGTCTCAAAGCGTCGGACGTGACTGAGCAAGTGGACGACAACATATACATTGCAGTAAATTTTTTCCAACTTACTCTAGCTCAAATAGGGTCAGTTCTCTACTACTGAACACCGCTTACACACTTTTTCCTGTAAAGTGCACGAACAAAAGCCCGTTGATTGCACAAAGCAGTGTGCTGTCAGAGAAGGTCTCCACCCCTAGAAACGAATGTCCCCCAGGAACCTCCACTGTAAAGGGCACAGAAGCAAGTTCGCGGGTAAATATCCTAGAATGTCACCGTGCTTCTGATTTCATCTCTGAGGTGTCAACCAAGGCTCTGGGACTTAGGCTGCGTAGCACAGAAAAATTAGAGTTTTTCCACAAGAATATAAAATCCATCTCTCTAAGGGAACCATGTACACAGATGAATGATTTCAGGACATTTCTGTTTGGAGATAACCGGGCTGGCTCGTTTCACTGTGGACATAAAACCCCTTTTCTTGGAAACTGCCTGGCAGAAAGCTGCTTCACAGACCCAGAGACTGTTGGCATATTTATAATATTCTATTTCCCCCCGAACAGGGCTGTTCAATTTGTGTCCAAGTTCCTAAGACCGTGTGGGTACAACCAGATGCTATCCATCTTGTTTATTATTATTTTTTAACTTAAAAATTTTTTTCTTTAGTTTTTATTTTATATTGGAGTAAGGTTGATATTGGCATCCCTGGGGGCTCAGTCAGTAAAGAATCTGCCTGCAATGCAGGAGATGCAGGTTCCGTCCATCGTTTGAGAAGATTCCCTGGAGGAGGGCATGGCAACCCACCCCAGTCTTCTTGCCTGGAGAATCCCATGGACAGAGGAGCCTGGTGGGCTACAGTCCACGGGGTCACAGAGAGGCGGATGCGATTAAGCAGCTAACACTTGAAGATCGCAGTTGATGTACAATGTTTCCATAGTTTTAGGTATAGAGCAAAGTCATTCAGTTACACGTGTATCTATTCTTTTTCAAATTCTTTTCCCATTTAGGTTGTTACATAATACTGAGCAGGGTTCCCTGTGGTACACAGTTCAGTTCAGTTCAGTTCAGTTGCTCAGTCCTGTCCGACTCTTTGCGACCCCATGAATCGCAGCACGCCAGGCCTCCCTGTCCATCACCAACTCCCGGAGTTCACTCAGACTCACGTCCATCGAGTCAGTGATGCCATCCAGCCATCTCATCCTCTGTCATCCCGTTCTCCTCCTGCCCTCAATCCCTCCCAGCATCAGAGTCTTTTGCAATGAGTCAACTCTTCGCATGAGGTGGCCAAAGTACTGGAGTTTCAGCTTCAGCGTCATTCCTTCCAAAGAAATCCCAGGGCTCATCTCCTTTAGGATGGACTGGTTAGATCTCCTTGTAGTCCAAGGAACTCTCAAGAGTCTTCTCCAACACCACAATTCAAAAGCATCAATTCCTCTGCGCTCAGCTTTCTTCACAGTCCAACTCTCACATCCATACATGACCACAGGAAAAACCATAGCCTTGACTAGATGGAGTAGGTCCTTGTTAATGATCTATCTTGTATGGAGTGGTGTGCACATGTTAACCCCAAACTCCTTGTCTATTCCTCCCCCCAGGTTTCCCATTTGCTAACCATGAGGCTGTTTTCTGTGCCTGCAAGTCTGTTTCCGTTTTGCAAATAAGTTCCTTTACATAGAACGTCATCTGATTTCCCTGTAGACGGGGAACACTGGGTGACAGTGAACGGGTTTCAATGTTTTCAAAAATCAAAAAAACAAGGCATAAGAAAGCCTTTATTCAAAGTCAGGGATCATTTCAGAAATTCTCCTTTTTAAATCATTATTTTTCTAAAAAATTTTATTGACGTATAGTTGATCTGCATTCTTGTTGCGGCTGCTGCTAAGCCACTTCAGTCGTGTCCGACTCTGTGCGACCCCATAGACGGCAGCCCACCGGGCTCCCCCGTCCCTGGGATTCTCCAGGCAAGAACACTGGAGTGGGTTGCCGTTTCCTTCTCCAATGCACGAAAGGGAAAATGAAAGTGAAGTTGCTCAGTTGTGTCCGACTCTTCGCGACCCCATGGACTGCAGCCTACCAGGCTCCTCCGTCCCTGGGATTTTCCAGGCAAGAGTACTGGAGTGGGTGGCCGTTGTATTGTTGTTAATTTCTGTTAATAAGCAAAGTGACTGAGTTGTGTGTGTATTGGAAGGACTGGAATACATTCGTATATTTCAACTTACGTATATTGGAAATACATATACATAAATATATATATATATTTCCTTTTTCAGAGAAGTCCATGGGGGGGTGGGGGAAATATATATATATATATATACATCGCCCGGAAAAGGAAATGGCAACCCACTCCAGTATGCTTGCCTAGGAAATCCCACTGGCAGAGGAGCCTGGCAGACTACAATTCATGCAGTTGCAAAGAGTTGGATACGACTAACACCTTCACTGCTTTTTCATATTCTTTTCCATGGGGTTCATCACAGGATACTGAATGCAGTTCCCTGGGCTCCACAGTAGAACCTTGTTGTTTAACCATCGTATATAGTGGTGGTGGTTGTGGTTTAGTCGCTAAGTCGTGTCTGACTCTTGCGACTCTGTGAACTGTAGCCCGCCAGGCTCCTCTGTCCGTGGGATTGTCCAGGCAAGAACACTGGAGTGGGTTGCCATTTCCTTCTCCGTCCCGTATATACTAGTTTGCATCGCATTATTTTTTAAATTGAAGTAGCGTTTACTCGCAATATAGAAATTCTTCTTTTAATGACTTCTCAGACAACCACAGTAAGCAGAGAGATTAAAAAAAAAAAAAAAAAAGAAAAGTACACATCTGCCGGACTTGCAGCAACCACGATAATGTGAGTCAGATACTTAAATTATCTATCGATCTATCTGTGTGACCCCATGGATTAGAGCCCACCCTGCTCCTCTGTCATGGGATTCTCTAGGGCAGAACACTGGAGTGAGCAGACATTCCCTTCTCCAGGGGATCTTCCTGACCCAGGGAGTGAAGCCAGGTCTCCCGCACTGCAGGTGGATTCTTTACCAGCTGAGCCACCAGGGAAGCCGTCTGTCTATCTATGATTTGTCTTTTCATTTATCTGTTATCCAATTTATCTATCCATCTACCATTTATCTATTCATTTGTCCATCACCCAGCCATCCATCTAACTGCCCATCCATCCATTGTATCCATCAATCATCGATTCACCTTATCTATTTATCTATAATTTATGCATCTTTATCCATCTAGCATTTATCTAAGATCTATTCATCTGTCTACCATCTGTGTATGTATCCATCCACCCATCTAATTGTCCATCCATCCATTGTATCTATCAAACATCTTCACCGTATCTATTATCTATATATCTACATTATCTACATATCTATGTCTATCTATCTCTATATTTTCCATTCACTTATCTATCATCTAATCTATCGATATATTTATCTATCACGTATCTATCAATGTTTCTATCTACCTACCTATCTATATTCATTTCTCTAATCACCTATCAATCTATCTATAATCTTACAGAAAAACCTGAACAAACTTTGTAGCCAACTATCTGTCCATCCATCTGTCTATTCATCTATCTATACATCTACCCATCCATCCATCTAATCCATCCATCCATCAGTCTAATCCATCCATTCATCTATCCTTTTATCTAATCCATCCATCTATTTATCCATCCATCTATATCCATCTATCCATCCATGCATCCATCTGTCCCTCCATCCACCCATCCATCCATCCATCTATAACCATCTATCCATCAATCCATCTATCTATATCCATCCACCCACACATCTATCCAGCCATCTAATCCATCCATCCATCTATCCATCTATTTATATCCATCTACCCATTTATCCATCTATCTATATCCATCTATCCATCCATCCATCAGTCTAATCCATCCATCCATTCATCTATCCTTTTATCTAATCCATCTATCCATCCATCCATCCATCCCTCCATCCACCCACCCATCCACCCATCTATCCATCCATCCATCTGATCCATCCATCTATATATATCCATCTATCCATCCATCCATCCAGTTATCTATCTATCTAATCCATCCATCCATCTATCTATATCCATCCATCCATCCATCCATCCGTCTAATCCATCCATCCATTCATCTATCCTTTTATCTAATCCATCCATCTATTTATCCATCCATCCATCCATCCATCCCTCCATCCACCCACCCATCCACCCATCTATCCATCCATCCATCTGATCCATCCATCTATATATATCCATCTATCCATCCATCCATCCAGTTATCTATCTATCTAATCCATCCATTCATCTATGTATATCCATCTGTCCATCCATCCGTTTATCATCTATCTATACATCTACCCATCCATCCATCCAGTTATCTATCTATCTAATCCATCTATCCATCCATCTATCTATATCCATCCATCCATCCATCCGTCTATCCCTCCATCCACCCATCCACCCATCTATCCATCCATCTATAACCATCTATCCATCGATCCATCTATCTATATCCATCCACCCACCCATCCATCCATCCATCTAATCCATCCATCTATGTATATCCATCTATCCATCCATCCATCCAGCTATCCATCTATCTAATCCATCCATCCATCTACCTATATCCATCTATCCATCCACCCATCCATCCATCTATCTATCCACCTATCTTTCTATCTCTAGCTGGGGTTCTCAACCAGGGATGACTTTGCCAACAGGGGACATATGACATCATTCAGAGACTGTTCTGGTTATCACAGTTGGGGTGGGGTGGGTGTTGTCCACGGCACGTGGTGGGTGGAGACCAGGGCTGCTGCTCCCCTCCCCAAGTGCACGAGACAACCCGCAGCCCAGGGTCATCCAGCTGCAGATGAGAGGGGGGTGAGGTTGAGAAACCCAGGTGTAGAAGATGAAGCCATTTTAAAAGACGCAATTTCTGATGCAGAAGCAGCAGGCGGGCAGACAACCCACTGACAATCCGGGCTCCTGCACAGAACCACCTTGGAATCTGCCTGTCGGTCTCGCTTCCTTAGCATCACTCAGCCCTCCAGGGAACACACTGTTTGCCAGGTTCCTGGGGCTGGCTCACGGTCATGTCTCACCCAACAGGGTCTTTGCAGGACCCTGACTTTTACCAAAATGCCTCCATTCCCCTGATGCTGAGAAAGGCTTCAGGCAAAAGGAGAAGAGGGCGGCAGAGGATATGGTTGGACAGCATCACCGACTCGATGGACGTGAGTTTGAGCAGACTCTGGGAGATGGTGAAGGACAGGGAGGCCTGGCATGCTGCAGTCCATGGGGCCACAAAGAGCCGGACACGACTGAGCAACTGACCAACCAACCAGCAACCATTTAAAAATTCATCTCGCAGATGACCTCAGGATGTAAGAAGCCTCTATTCCCTGGGGTTGAGAGGGAAACATCAGAGAGAGACAGAGATCTTAAGAGTTCCCCTAAGGAAATGGCAACCCACTCCAGTATTCTTCCCTGGAGAATCCCACAGACAGAGGAGGCTGGCAAGCTACAGTCCATGGGGTCACAGAGTCGGACACAACTGAGGTGCCATTGCACGCACGTCCCCACAAGGCAGCCAAGAGACCCAACACGGAAAAGCCGGTGGTGCAGACAGAAAAAGATGATAAAGCTGCACAGGGGTACCCACACGTGGGCAAGCTTCCACCTACAGCTCCCTCATCTACAACCCTTCTGTCTCATTCCAAGGAAAGCATCTTTTTTTTCCTTTTCCTTCTCTGTGCTCTAGTTCATCCTTCACACGGACAAACACACGGACCCAGGATGACTTGCAGAATTTCTGAAGGACCGGCTGGCATCTCCGCCAGGGGATGCTGGCTCGAAGCATCAATTACTAATGTGGTCTGAGGCACAGCCCTGGAGCCGGGGGGTGGGGGGGGGGGCACTCGGAGTGCTCGGCAGGCGGCTATGCCCTTGACCGCAGGCTAACCCTCTCCACCCCCCTCGCCGTCGGGTACTTTAAAGTCGGAAGCGAAGTCTCCTTGTGAAGGTAACTAAATTAATTCCCAAGGGAGGGGCAGAGATCCCGGTGCAGCTGTTATTAAACGGGTAGGAATTTGAAATGAATAGCTGAAGTGGAGACAGAGGACTTGATTGCGAAGAGAGGGAGAGACCAGCTCAGCAAAGGGAGCTTCAGAGGAGGCAAAAAAAAAAAAAGAGAGAGAGACAGAGAGGGACCAATTTGCAATGACCAATTAAATAAAGGTTGCAGTTGACTCTGTGTGTGTGTGTGTTTTAACTGGAGGAGAATTGCTTTGCAATGTTGTGTTGGTTTCTGCTGCACACCAATGTGAGTCTGCGGAAGGCATACATAAACCCCCTCCCTCTTGAACCATGCCCCCTCCACTCCCCACATCATCCCCCAGCATCGCTCATTATTCGAGAAATGCAAATCAAAGCCTCAATGAGCTATCTGCTCATAAAATCAGAATAGCCATCATCGAAAAGCCTACAAACAATAAATGCTGGAGAGGGTGTGGAGAAAGGGGCACCCTCCTACACTCTGGGTGTGAATGCAAATTGGTTCAATCACTATGCAGAACAGTAGAGATATTCCTTCAAAAACTAGTAATAAAATGACCATATGACCCAGCAATCCCACTACTGGGCATATATATACCCTGGGGAAACCATAATTCAAAAAGACACCTGCAGCCCAATGTCCACCACATCGCTATTCACAGTAGGTAGGACATGGAAAAGACCCTGATGCAGGGAAAGATGGAGGGCAAAAGGAGAAGGGGGCAACAGAGGACGAGATGGCTGGATGGCATCACTGGCTCAAAGGACATGAGTTTGAGCAAACTTCGGGAGCTGGTGAAGGACAGGGAAGCCTGGTGTGCTGGAGTCCGTGGAGGTACAAGGAGTTGGACACGACTGAGCGACGAAACAAGCATAAAGGACATGGAAGCAATGCAGATGTCCGCTGACCGAGGAATGGATAAAGAAGCTGCGGCAGATGTATACAATGGAATATTACTCAGCCATGAAAAAGGAACGGGCTTGCATCAGCTCTAGTGAGGTGGATGAACCTGTGTGTGTTTTGACTGATTTCAATGCTGGGCTTCAGGAAGAAAGAGCAAGAAGTTCAGAAGTCGTAGGAGCTGTCTAGCATCAGGAGAGACGGACGACTGCTTCTCCATGCTCAGCAAAGATGGGCATGGCACGGGGTCAGTGAGTGCTGGGGGCCTGCTGGAACCGATGATGCCGACACAAGACACGGTGGCTGTCTTACGATTCTGTGTGCGAGACGTCTGAAACAGGTCACGCGGGGCTAAGATAGAGGTGTCGGCAGGACTTGGCGGGGAGGAATCTATTTCTGGGTCTCTCTTGGCTTCTGGAGTTGCATCTGTGGTTCCTGGCTTCTTCCTCCAAAAAGGAGGGTACCATCTTGAATCCTCTCTTCTGTCACGTGCTTGCTTGCCTCCCTGCCTATCTGATCCTCTCCGTCCCTCAGATCAAAACCTTTATGACTGAGGCTTCACTGGTGGCCCAGTGCTTAGGAATCCGCCTTCCACTGCAGGGGACAAGGGTTAGATACCTGGTCAGGGAACTAAGATCTCATATGCCTCAGGGCAATAGAGCCTGCCCGCCAAGCAACAAAAGATCCCGCGCGCCACAACCGAGACCCAGGGCAGCCCAAAATAAAGACATATTAAAACTTTTTAAAAACCTTAATAAATACTAAATTTTAAAAAAGCTTTATAATTACAGGGCTTCCCTGGTGGCTCAGACAGTAAAGAATCTGCCTGCAATGCGGGAGACCTAGATTTGATACCTGGGTTGGGAAGATCCCCTGGAGTAGGGAAAGGGTATTCACTCCAGTATTCTTGGGCTTCCATGGTGGCTCAGGCAATAAAGAATCTGCCTGCAATGCGGGAGACCTGGGTTCAATCCCTGGGTAGGGAACACCTCCTGTTGTTTAAGTTGCTAAGTCTGACTCTTTTGCAGCCCCAGGGACTGTAGCCCACCAGGCTCCTTGTCCATGGGATTCTCCAGGCAACAACACTGGAGTGGGTTGCCATGCCCTCCTCCAGGGGATCTTCCTGACCAAAGATCCCCTGGAGTAGTCTGAAATGATAATATCTCCGGCGTAACAATAAGCAAGAAATGTCACAGCCACCAGTGACTTCCAGCCTCCAAATGTGAACGTTGAGTGAATGTAGCTCAGTCATGTCAGACCCTCTGTGACCCCGTGGACTGTAGCCCACCAGGCTCCTCCATCCATGGGATTCTTCAGGCAAGAATACTGGAATGGGTTGCCATTTCCTTCTCCAGGGGATCTTCCCAACCCTGGGATCAAACCCGGGTCTCCTGCATGGGAGGCGGATTCTTTACTGTCTGGGCCATGAGACTGGCAAAATTTGGATCCACCACTCCCACAGTGATTGCAGAGGAGCTGGGAGAATACAAGAATCAGCCAACCGTGACCTCCACCTTTCCTGAAGGTAAACAAGGGAACAGGCTCAGGCCCCAGACAGCCGAGGTGCATTTGAAAGGACAGGGTGCACCTTCCCTTACATAGAATCCTCAATTCCTTCACTGATATCTGATCTTTGCTGTGCAGACCGCCTACTCCCTTTGTTGCAAACTTGTATACAGCCTGACTCCCCCTCCTGCCTCCTTGGAGTGGTTTTCTCAGAGCTACTGAGATGCTGTCTCCCGGGCTCCGAGTCCTCAACACGCCCACCCAATAAAACACCTCTGATACCAGGTGGTGACTGTATTTTTTGGTCGACAGCATCAACCTACTTCAACACATGTCTTGCTGACTTGTTGGCTTCCCTGACAGCTCAGTTGATAAAGAATGTGCCTGCAATGCAGGAGACCCTGGTTCGATTCCTGGGTTGGGAAGATATGCTGGAGAAGGGATAGGCTACCTGCTCCAGTATTCTTGGGCTTCCCTGGTGGCTCAGCTGGTAAAAAGTCTGCCTTCAATGCGGAAGACCTGGGTTGGGAAGATCTGCTGGAGAAGGGAAAGGCTACCCACTCCAGTATTCTGGCCTGGAGAATCCCATGGATATACAGTCCATGGGGTCTCAAAGAGTGAGACACAGCTGAGCCACTTTCAATTTCACTAGCTTGAGTTCTCGTCTCTTATTTTGCTATCATTTTTTACTCCGTGGGGATTAGAAATGGCTTGAGAATTATTTTAGGCTGAAAACATTTGAGATTCATCAGATGCTGCGGAGAGAAAAAAAAAAAAGCCTGTGCTGTTAGTGGTAAAGAACTCCCCTGCCAATGCAGGAGACGCAGCAGACATGGGTTTGATCCCTGGGTAGGGGAGATCCCCTGGAGGAGGGCATGGCAACCTGCTCCAGTATTCTTGCCTGGAGAATCCCACGGACAGAGGAGCCTGGTGGGCTGCAGTCCACGGGTTTGCAAAAGAGTCAGAGACGACTGAGTTACTGAGCGTGCATGAGAATGAAAGGGGACGTGGGGTAGCTTTTGCTTCATTTCTAGAATGTCTACAATTCTTATTAATAACGTTGTAAATGAGCCGACTCTGCGGGTCCTTCCCTGGGCAGAACACCCACTGCCTCATGTTCTCCTCCTGCCTTTGTTGAGAAGAAAGCTTTTGCCTCCTAGGACTTCGCTGAGTGCCAAAGAGAATCAGAGAAGTGAGCAAAAGCAGAAACAAAGGGAAACAGTCAAAGAAGGCCAAGGGCAATCAGCTCAGCCACTAAACACAGCCAAGGGCCTCCAGCTCCTCCTCAAGGGCTGGAGGAGGGGGAAAGAGGCAACGGAGACCAAGGGCAATCAGCTTAGCCATTAAGCAAAGCCAAGGACCTCCAGTTCCTCCTCAAGGGCTGGAGGTAATATTCTGAGCTGTGTCCTTTGAGCTGTATTGCAGACACTGAAGCCCCTAGGAGGTGGAAAAAGTTAACCGTGTGCCCCGCCCACCACCACGGGGACCCCAGACGGCTGGAAGCAGAAGGTGGGTCATGCTGACTCCCCATGACATCACCACCAGCCAATCAGAAGATGGTCAGCAGTTGATCACACACCCTGGGACCGTCTGCCACACTCTGTCTTTAAAAAAAAGCGATTCCCAGAAGGTCTTCAGGGACCTTGAAATGAACCTGAAATGAACTCTACCGGGTGTTCAGGTCTTCTGACCATGAGCTGCTTGTCTGTTTACTTGGACCTACACGGGGTGCCTTGCAGAGAAACCCACCTCTCTCTGCTTCTCTCTCTTTCTGCATCCATCTTTACCTCTCTGTCTCCTTCTCTCAACAAAGGTCCATCTACTCAAAGCTATAGTTTTTCCAGGAGTCACGTACGGATGTGAGAGTTGGACTGTAAAGAAAGCTGAGTGCCCAAGAATGGATGCTTTTGAACTGTGGTGTTGGAGAAGGCTCTTGACAGTCTCTTGGACTTCAAGGAGATCCAACCAGTCCATCCTAAAGGAGACCAGTCCTAGGTATTCATGGGAAGGACTGATGCTGAAGATGAAACTCCAATACTCTGGCCACCTGATGCAAAGAGCTGGCTCATTTGAAAAGACCCTGATGCTGGGAAAGATTGAGGGCAGGAGGAGAAGGGGATGACAAAGGATGAGATGGTTGGATGGCATCACCGACTCGATGGACATGAGTTTGAGCAAACTCCGGGAGGTGGCGATGGACAGGGAGGCCTGGCGTGCTGCAGGCCATGGGGTTGCAAAGAGTCGGACACCACTGAGCGAGTGAACTGAACTAAAATGAACTGTTTGTCTCTCTCTCTGTCGGCTTCCATCTCTTTCTGCTTCTCTCTCTCTCTGTTTCTCTCTGTCTCTCTCTGCTTCTCTCTGTCTCCTTCCCTTTTCCTCCTCCCCTCCTGCCCACACAGGTCCAGAGCGGAGCTGGAAGTGGTACCACGACCCCGCGATCCCAGAGAAGGCAAGCATGTCACTGCTGCTTGGCACTGGCAAGACTCCTTGCTTGGATCTTCTTAACATCCCCAGTCTCTGTCCACGCCATTGGGCTGGGTACCAGCTCCGTCCAGCTGCTGAGGCTGCATCTGGGGAGGGGCCCCTGGACCAGGCAGGCGGGCAGGCAGGTGTTGGGGGGAACGGATGTTCTGAGACACACGTCCACCAGCTTCTCCCCCCTCCCAGACCCTGAGTGCTCTGAGAAAGGGTAGCCGGGGACACCTCTGCCTGAGAAGTAAACAACAGAGCTCAAGGGTTTGGTGGATCTCAGCAGCTCTGTTATTTATTACTTTTTTAAAAAGTTTCGTCTGGAACACACGGATAACTCACTTGGAATTTTAATGTGCATCCCAGTTCTGCTGTTCTAAAAGCTAGTTGCACGCGGCTTTGAACGGTTTAGTCTTTGGAGCGGGGCCTCGGGATCCACAAAGGACCCTGGTCTCCAGGGGACCCTGGCAATGTCTGGGGACGTTGGAACACAGACACCCAGCATCTGGGGTGTTACCACGGTGGTGGGGCTCCCGACGTGCGGTGGGGGGTGACCAGGGACGCTGCCCCATCCCCACGGTGCCCAGGACACCCCACAGCAGAGTCCAGCCCCAGATGTCGGTAGGGCTGAGGCTGAGAAACCTTGACTTAGCTTAAGAGACGCAGTCTGTCTGTCTGTCTGCGTACCCATCACCGACCTCTTATCTACCATCACCTAGTGCCTATTTTTGTTTTGTGTTTTCATCCTTCCTTCTACTAGCGCCACCTGGGAAGCCCAGGAGATGCAGGTTCCGTTCCTGGGTCAGGAAGATCCCCTGGAGACATAAATGGCAACCCACCCCAGTACTGGAGTATTCTCCAGGATTCTCCAGGATTGTGAGAAATCCGAAGTGCAGGCATGTGGCCACTTGGTCCTGTTTCCGGGCCGTGTCCTGACGTCCCTCTGCAGATTCGCGAACCTCTCAGACACGTCCATTCGCCGGTGTGACCCACTGGGGCTCCGGCCACCACTTTCCAAGCGGAGAGTTGCCCCCTGCACCGCCTGGCGATGCTTTTGGTCATTTCCCTCGAGAAATAATTCTGCATCTCTAACGTGACCACTTGCCGTTTTCCCCAACACCCCAGGCAGGTCCCGAAAGCGAATCCCATGCTTCTGACAGCTTCTGGTGTTCTCTGAATCACCGTGGACAGTTTCATAACTCCTTCCAGCCCCACGGCCAGCACACCATCACTCAAGCAATGCCTCTGAGGTCCTTCACCATCTCGGAAATAGATTGCTGCATTTCATCCTGCTTTGGTACTTGTAAAACCCTGCATGGAAAGAATTTCAAAGACTGGCAGGAAATAATAGAACCCCGTTGGGTCTGGGCTTCCCAGGTGGCTCAGCATGTTAACCAACCTGCCTGTCAATGCAGGAGAAGAGGGTTCAATCTCCGGGTCGGGAAGATCCCCTAGAGGAGGAAATAGCAACCCACTCCAGTGTTCTCGCCTGGAGAATCCCACGGACAGAGCAGCCTGGTGGGCTACAGTCCACGAGGTCGCAGAGAGTCAGACACAACTGAAGCGACCGAGCAACAGGGTCTGTTTCTATTACGAAGGTTGTTGGAACTCTTCCTATTTTTGCTCCTTCCTCCCCTTCAGAGATGGAGTTTTGAAAGGAAGCAGGGTTTCCTCTACAAGGGAGCATTAAAGCCTGCTTGTGTTTGCCAAGGACACCTTGCATGCTCAGTCACTCCATCGTGCTCGACTCTTGCGACCCCATGGACTGCAGCCCACCAGGCTCCTCTGTCCATGGGATCCTCCAGGTAAGAATACTGGAGTGGGTTGCCATTCCCTTTTCCAGGGGATCTCTTTCTGACCCAGGGATGGAACCCAGGTCTCCCACATTGGCAGGCAGATTTTTACCACTGAGCCACTAGGAAGTCCACAAGTGACCATTTTATGGTTTCTTCCCCTCAGGATATCCTTGAATGAAAAATTCTCAATGCATCTACACATCTGGCAGCGTGGTAGACCAGAAGTCCCGAAGGCCTTTGAAGGACAATTTAAGCCCATTCTGGGTAAATGCATTCCTGAACTCACAACAGTAAAATGATTATAAACCCATTTCAGTTACCCATGAGGGTTAAGAGGAGCCATGCAAATTAGACTGCATCTGTGAGATCCACCCAAGTGTCAGAAATGAGGACACTGTGACCAGAAATATGGAAAGTCAAAAATTAAGGGCAGGTGTCAAACACGGGAAGTTCGACATGACCTCCTAGGAGGAAGGCTAAGAATTATAAAGAAAAAAGGGAAGAAATAGATGCAGTTGATATCACCAGAAGTTGTAAGTCAGCAATAAACTCAAAGAGTGCTAGAAGTTAGTGAACCTCAGAAAATGCTTCGTTGAAAGTGAAAGTCGCTCAGTCATGTCTGACTCTTTGCGACCTCATGGACTATACAGTCCATGGCATTCTCCAGGCCAGAATACTGGAGTGGGTAGCCTTTCCCTTCTCCAGCAGATCTTCCCAACCCAGGGATCGAACTCCGCATCACAGGCAGATTCTTTACCAGCTCAGCCACCAGGGAAGCCTAAGAATACTGGAGTGGGTAGCCTATCCCTTCTCCAGGTATCTTCCCAACCCAGGAATCAAACCTGGGGTCTCCTGCATTGCAGGTGGATTCTTAACCAACTGAGCTATCAGGGAAGCCCTAAAAACAAAGGTTGCTAAGTTGAGTTATAGTTCTGTGCCATGACTCGCTTCATTGAAGAGAGCCTCAGAGACTGGAGAGTTCTCAAGCTTTTTACTACGCATGCATACTCCCCTACCACACATGCAGAGACCCAGGACATTGTTATGTCTGGGACAATGTTTATGCTCTTGTGGCCTTTGTTAAACAAACCCGTAGGATAGCGGTACCCAGACAACACCACACACACAACTTCAACAGGTTTCTTAAATGACAAATTTAGTGACTATAGAGCCTGGATGGAAAACCATGCCTGGCATGGATTTGCCCCTAAGTGTCCCTCAGACAGAATGCATAGGTCTCGCTGTCCATTCGGCAAACCCGGGTATAGACAGGGCACATGTTAGCAGCATCAGTTGATGGAAGAAGAGTCAGCAAGACAGACACCAAAAAGCTTAATGATGGCACTCATTGTGAGACCTGACCCATCCTGAGGACCAGGCCACTTGAGAAAACAGGCATGGCGCTACCTCCCTGACCCATCCTGTGGGTCTTCAGAGAAGCTTCCTCAATCAGCCTCCCGAACCCTCCAGCCTTGGAGGGAGCCTGGTGCAATTCCTATGGTTGTATTTCCTCAAAGCCAAGGTGAGAGGTGTTTATGAAATAGACACCCTCAACATTCAGTTGGTATCAAGTCAGAGGAACTGGGTCACATTTGACACAGACCTGCATTTGCAGAGCTCACTTCCATGAAAAGTGCCTCTTATCACATCCAGTACATCCCCGGTTTCTGGGCATTGGGACTTTATATCCTTGGGGCTATTACTCATCCCACCCTAGACGGCTAGCTCCTTTAGGACAAGAGCTCTGTGGCACTCAACAGGGAGCTCCATCCAGTGTTTGCTCAGAGCCTGGCTGGGTAGCCCTACTCTACACACGGTTGCTGGAAGGATGGATGGATGGATGGATGGATGTGTGAGTGGATGGATGGATAGATCAGCAGTTGATTTATGGATGGATGGATGCGGGGGTGGATGGATGAAGGATGGATGGATGAAAACATGGAAGGATGCTGGATGGATGGATGGATGAAAGCATGGACGGATGAATAGGTGAAAGGATGGATGGGTGAATGGACACATAGATGGATGGACTGGTAGATGGATAGATGGGAGGACAGATGGATGGATGGAAGGATGGATGGATAGGTGGGTGGGTGGATGGGTGGATGGATGGATGGAGAGATAGATGATGGATGGATGAATTGATGCATGGATGGATGGATGGGTGGATGGATGGATGGATAGGTGGGTGGGTGGATGGATAGATGGATAGATGGATGGGTGGATGGATGGAGAGATAGATGATGGATGGATTGATGGATGGATGGATGGGTGGATGGATGGAGAGATAGACGATGGATGGATGGATGGATGGATGGGTAGATGGATGGAGAGATAGATGATGGGTGGATGGATGGATGGGTGGATGGACAGATGGATGAATGGAGAGAGATGGATGGATGGATGGTTAGATGGATAGATGAAGGATGGATAGATGAAAGGTTGGATGGATGAATGGACACAAAGATGGATGGACAGGTAGATGGATAGATGGGTGGATGAATGGATGGATGGGTGGATGGATGGATGGATAGGTGGGTGGGTGGATGGATAGATGGATAGGTGGATGGATGGAGAGATAGATGATGGATGGATGGATAGATGGGAGGATGGATGGAGAGATAGATGATGGGTGGATGGATGGGTGGATGGACAGATGGATGAATGGAGAGAGATGGATGGATGGGTAGATGATTAGATGAAGGATGGATAGATGAAAGGTTGGATGGATGAATGGACACATAGATGGATGGATGGGTAGATGGATAGATGGGTGGATGGATGGATGGATGGGTGGATGGTGGATAGATGGGTGGATAGATGGGTGGGTGGATGGATGAATGTGTGGATAGATGGGTGAGTAGATGGATAGATGGATGGGTGGATGGATGGGCGGATGGATGGGTGGATGGATGGAGAGATAGATGATGGACGGATGGATGGATGGAGAGATAGATGATGGGTGGATGGATGGATGGATGGGTGAATGGATGGAGAGATACATGATGGATGGAAGGATTGATGGATGGTTGGATGGATAGATGGGTGGATGGATGGATGGATAGGTGGGTGGGTGGATGGATGGATGGGTGGATGGATGGATTGATGGAAGGAGAGATAGATAATGGGTGGATGGATGGATGGATGGGTGGATGGATGGAGAGATAGATGATGGATGGATGGATGGATGGATAGATGGGTGGATGGATGGATGGATAGGTGGGTGGGTGAATGGATAGATGGATGGATGGATGGGTGGATGGATGGAGAGATAGATGATGGATGGATTGATGGATGGAGAGATAGATGATGGGTAGATGGATGGATGATGGACGGATGGATGGGTAGATGGGTGGATGGATGGATGGATAGATGGGTGGATGCATGGATGGATAGGTGGGTGGGTGGATGGATGGATGGGTGGATGGATGGAGAGATAGATGATGGACGGATTGATGGATGGATAGGTGGATGGATGGAGAAATAGATGATGGATGGATGGATGGGTGGATGGACAGATGGGTGAATGGAGAGAGATGGATGGATAGGTAGATGGATAGATGAAGGATGGACAGATGAAAGGCTGGATGGATGAATGGACACATAGATGGATGGATGGGTGGACGTATTGAGAGACAGATGATGGATGTATGGATGCATGGATGGATGGATGAGGCGGATATTCCCATTGGTGAGCAGAACTCACTGATGCTACATGGAAGGGACGAACAAGCAGCCTTACTGATGAATGCACACACTGTGGGTCCACCTACTGAATCATTTTGCCCAGGGGCAAAAGGTCCTCCATCCCTGTGCGTGTCCACACCACCCCCTCCCAGGCTCCCCGAACATCACTGCCAGGCTCAAATCCAGAATCCCAGTGCTCATGATGCCTCGGATTCAGCCGTACTCACCCAATGGTGCACAGGACCTCTCCAGGTGCTGGACAGTGTCTCCGAGCTCTGAGGAATGTTCCACAGTCAGGTGTGGAGGGAACACGGTAACTTCTCCAGAACCAAGTTCTCTCTCTCCCCTGGTGAACAAGGGCTTCCCGGGTGGCTCAGGGGTATAGAATCTGCCTGCCAATGCAGGAGACGTGGGTTAGATATCCTAGGGTCAGGAAGATCCCCTGAAGAAGGGACTGGCTATCCACACTCCTGGATATCCATTCTTGCCTGGAGAATCCCATGGACAGAGGAGCCTGGAGGGCTACAGTCCACAGGGTTGCAAAGAGTCAGACACGACTGAGCGACTGAGCACGCACACCCGCCCACCCAGTGGATGAATGACATAAAGGCAGTCATGAGATGAGACGGGGCCATCTGAGGCCAGGGTCCTGCAACGTTCCACTTGACCTTGGAGCCTCTCTTTGCTCAAGGATTATGGAATGTCCCAGGGATTCTCAAGAGACTCAGCAAGAACAAGAACTCAGCAAGCTTGTTCTCTCAATGACAAAGGATGGCAGCTTGGCCAACTTCCCCATCCTGAGCCTGTACTTAGGAACCACCTTTGTAACGATGGGGAAGAGTAGCTGGTGCCTCAAGCCATGCAATGACTCTCTGGTGACACACAAACCTCAAAGGCTGGGGTCTTCCTATAAGTCAAGATTCTACTTCTTGGAACATCATTCTGGCTGTTTGGAAATATTAGATGAGGCATGTCTCCATCTTGGTTTCAACACAGGAAGTAATCCTAGTTCTCAAACAGGACAGTCATGGCTATAGGACTTAGCAGAATATCTGAGCAGTTCTGGGAGGTGCCAGCGTTCAGGGCTGAAAGCTGCATCTCTGTGGGTCTCAAACTTGTCTGAGCAAGACGATGGCTTGAGGAGGTCTAATAAATGCTGATGCTCCGAGGGATGAGTTTGGGAATTCTGTTGAAGGCGCGGCTGAGCATTAATTGTTTTCAGAGGCTCCCCTAGTGTGCACCCAAAACCCACTAGCCTTACCGGACCTTATCATCATTCAGTCTCCAAGTCATGTCCGACTCTTTGTGACTCCATGGACTGCAACATGCTAGGCTTCCTTATCCCTCGCTGTCTCCTGGAGCTTGCCCAAGTTCATGTCCACCAAATCGGTGATGCCATCCAACCCTCTCATCCTCTGTCACCCTCTTCTCCTCCTGCCCTCAATCTTTCCCAGCATCAGGTCTTTTCCAATGAGTTGGTTCTTCACATCAGGTGGCCAAAGTATTGGAGCTTCAGCTTCAGTCCTTCCAATGAGTATTCAGGGCTGGACCTTGGGGATGGTCTTCACCACCCGCGACAGGCTCGAGCACATGGATGCTTTGATGGCGGAGAGGATGCGCTGGGGGTGGGGGTGTCCTTATCGGCTGTAGACTTGTTTCTCTTTCTTGAGGTTGGAAGGAATGTGAGCAAAGAAGGCTATAGCATTTGCAGTTCTGGTGCAAAATGAAACTGTGTATTCCTTGTTTTCACTTCATTAAGAACTTCAAGATGGTGGCCACAGAGCATTAAGGCAATAGACGTTCTTCTGAACCCAGGGTCCTGTGTAGCTACACGGGTCAGTCAACCAAGAAAGTAACTCTACATATGTACACAGGAAACTGTGATCTCCATGGTTTTCCAGGTCATCAGAGAATGAACAAATGTTTTCTGAGTTTTCAAGCTTTCTGGTTCATGTAGGATGTAGTGGATTGAATACTGTCTACCAAAAATTATGAGCATGTCTTAATCCCTATTATTGGTGGATAGGACTGTTGGCAAAAGGGTCTTGGCAGATGTAACTAATGAGGGATCTTGAGCTGAAGAGATCATTCTTGACTATCCAGATAGAAGTGAAGGGTCTGAGATGAGGTTCCTCCTGGATGGAGGTGGCCCTAAACCCAGAGACAGGGTCTTTATAAGACACAGAAGAGGAGAGACACGGACACAGAGGAGAAGTCACGTGGAGACGGAGGCAGAGACGGGAGGGAGGCGGCCACCAGCCCAGGGACGGATGCCTGGAGCCCCCAGAAGCTGGAAGAGGCCGGGAGGACCCTCCCCTGGAGCCTCTGGATGGAGCTCAGCCTTGGGACACCATGACAATTTGAGGACCATCTCCAGGGCTAGGGGAGGATGGATGTCTGTTGTTTTTAGCCACGCATTTGGGGTCCTTAGTTACAGCTGTCCCAGGACCCTCGTGTAGACAGCACAAGAGTGAGCTGGGTGAATCAGCAGGGTCGTCCACGGGGACCATGGGCCCCCATCACAGAGATCCAAGCGATGAGTCACTGGGACCCATCAATCGTCTTGTGGGTTCACATGGTGGTTGTCATTCTGCAGCAGGGAGGAAGGAGGTCAGGGATCTCTGACCCTTGGCTTCCACTGTCTCTATGACCTCTGCCTGCTCTCTTCCTGGTGCCAGTCCCCCGTCCCCGGAAGACTCCTTGTCACACCACGGCTCTCATGGGAAGGGTGTCGGGATGTCTCTTATCCAAGGAGACGTCCTGCAGAGTCAGGGCACCTACAGAAGTCTCTGGCGTCTTCCTTTTGGGCCACCACGTGGATAGTCCTGTGAGCTGATGTCTCATCTCTGCCAACCACAGCCGCACATGGGCGAGACGGTGAGGACCTCAAATGCACACGTCCTCGTCTCCTGCTCGTTTACACTAACGCCTCCTGGTCCCGCGACACCGAATCCGTTGCATCCTGTTCATCTGTAATGAAAACATGGTCTCTGGAGTTAGACACACCTCAGGGTTCCATCCAAGGGCCACCAGGACCTTGAAACGAGGTCAGACATTGAGTCTTTTGGGGGCAATTTCCCACCCACTTGATGGATTTACAATTCTCCCCACGGCACACAGGGAGACGACACCCGGTGTCCACATACTATGGACCTTGGATAAGTCTGACCGTCCTCCCTTTTTGTAAATAAAGTTTTATTAGAACACAGCCACACATGTTAGCATTGTGTCTGTAGCTCCTTGTGTGTTGTATGGAAGAGCTGAATAGTTGTAAGAGAAAACATATAGCCCTGCCATAGGAAGATATATATTAACTGGTCATTTACGTAAAAAGTTGGCTCTCCTGGAATGCTATCTATCTGAATATCATCACTCATGAATATCTATCCATCCATCCATCATATCTACCTATCCACTCACCCATCCATCATCTGTATCATCCATCCAGCATATCTATCCATCCACCCATCCATCACATCTATCATCAACCCTGAATATCTGTCTATCCATCCATCCTATCTCTCTGTCTGTCTGTCCATCCATACATCCATCCACCCATCATGTCTATCATCAATCTTGAATATCTATCATATCTATCTGTCTGTGCAACCATCATACCTATCCATCCATCCATCCATCACATCTATCATCAATCCTGAATATCTATCCATCCATTCTCTATATCTATCTATCCATCATCATATCTACCTATCCAGCCATCCATCATATCTGTCAATCCATCATATCTATCCATCCATCCATCCATCCATTCATCACAGCTGTCTATCATCAATACTGAATATCTATCCATCCATCCTATCTGTATGTCCATCCATCCATCCATGTCTATCATCAGTCCTGAATATCATCACATCTGTCTACCCAACCATCATATCTACCCATCCATCCATCCATGTATCCATCATACCTATCATCAATCCTGAATATTTATTTATCCATCTGTTCTATTCATATATCTACCCAGCCATCATATCTACCCATCCATCCATCATACGTATGATCCTAATATCTATTTATCCATGCATTCTATCCACATATCTATCCAACCATCACATCTATCTATCCATCCATCTACCCATCATGTCCATCAATCCTGAATATCTATCCTATCTCTCTGTCTATCCAACCATCATATCTATCCATCCATTACACCTATCATCAATCCAGAATACCTATCCATCCATTCTATCTACCCAGCCATCTTATCTAACCATCCATCCATCCATCCATCCATCATCTCCATCATAAGTCCTGAATATCTATCATATCTATCCATCCATCTAGCATATCTATCTATCCTGGATATCTATCAATCAATTGGTGTATCAGTCTACCTATCTCTATAATGTATCTATCTTTCTATCCATCTCTTTCCATCTATCATTCTATATGTCTACCTAAATATCATCTAGCCAGCATCTATCTACCTATCCATCTGTCTGAATATCATGCCTAATATACATCTATCTACCTACCTATCCATCTATCTACCTAAACCATAACATCCAGGTACCTGATACTCTTTTAGAACAGAGAGCTGAATGAATGAACAGATGAACCGATGAGTAAATGATGTCCATGAAAGGCTCTTGCACTATATCTTAGAACACAAATCTCTAGAATTTTTTCCTGTCTTTTGCTTCTAAAGAGAAGCAGAGCTACCGAGGAGAGGTGGAAGCAAAGCCCCCATGAGCACGCCATTCTCCAGGCAGATGGCGACAAGCAGACAGGGGAATGCAAACGCACACGTCCTGGGAGGGTACCATCCATGGTGGTGCTCCTACACCAGGGGCCATGTGTGTGATGAGGATGTGGTGAGTTTCTGGGGACAGTGTCAGGACAGCTGTGTCCTGTGACTCAAAGCTGTGCCGGGGACCCCTATGGGAGCTTCCTCCTGTGCAGTGCCACCAGGTGAATGGCATTGCCACAACACCCAACACCATGTGCCCAGAAGACCCATCACCAGAAATAAAGTTTGGGCAGTGTCCCTGCAGCCCCATCCACGCTGAAGAAGCAGGTATTAGATGCCAAGACACAGCTTCGGCATCTTTGCTTAGAAGCAGATTTGTTTCAGGTTGAACACCTTTGCCGAGAAGCGCGCCCTGCCCCAGAGGCAGGAGACTGAGAGAGAATCCATTCTTGGTTGTCTTGAGTATTCCCAAGTGAGAGTTGTGCTGTTCCTTCATGGTTTCATTAAGTGACCGTTGGACAAACACTTTGTCCCAGCAAAATGAACCCTCCTTCACTGCTGGTGAGAATGTAAATGGTGCACACTCTATGGAGAACAGGATGGAGGTTTCGCAAAAAATTAAAAAGAAGAGTTGCCGTATGATCTAGCAATTCCACTTCTGGTTGTTATACGCAGAAGAGGGGAAAACTCCAACTTGAAAAGATACACGGAACCCACTGATCACACCAGCACTATTTACAACAGTCAAAACATGGAAGCAACCTAAGCGCCCATCGACAGGTGAATGGGTCAGAAAGATGTGGTGCACACACACAATGGAATAATGCTCAGCCATGAAAAGGAATAAAATAATGACATCGACAGCAACACGGATGAACCCAGAGATTATCGCACTAAGTGAAGGAAATCAGACCCAGAAAGACAAGTACCATATGATACTCACTTATATGTGAAATCTAAAAAACCAAAAAATGATACAAATGAATTTATTTACAAAACAGAAGGAGACTCACAGATATGGAGATCAGACTTGTGGTTGGCAGAGAGGAGAAGGTGGGGAAGGAATACATTACGGATTTGGAATTAACACATGCAGACTACTGTATGTGTACAGCACAGGGAGTTAGATTCAATATCTCGTACTAACCAGTAACGGAAAAGAATCTGAAAAAGAATATGTGTGTATATATAGGGTTGGGCAAAAAGTTCCCTTGGGTTTTTTCATGACGTCTTCAGTTCAGTTCATTCACTCAGTCGTGTCCGAATCTGTGACCCCATGGACTGCAGCACTTCCCTGTCCATCACCAACTCCGGGAGCTTGCTCAAACTCATGTCCGTCGAGTCAATGATGCCATCCAACCAGCTGGTGATGCCATCCAACCATAACATCTTATGGAACCTCAAACAAACGTTCTGGCTCACCCAAGGTATTTATAACTGAAATACTTTGCTGTCTACCTGAAAACTAACACAATATTGCAAATTAAGTATAGTTAAAGAAAATGTTTAAAAAAATAAACACTCCATTCTGGAAGCACGCTCTATCATCTTATACTCATGAAGTATAAACCCAACTCTGGAAGACCTGCTGGTTGCAACCCCAAGCCTAGTGTGCTGGAAGCCCGATGTCAGGTCTGGGGCCTCCTTAGGATTCCATCTGTCGAGGGAATATGGCTAGCTAACCAGTGGTCACTGGTCTTGAAATCCAGGGTGCAGTCTGGCAGGAAACACATACAGTCATTTTGTTAGGATCCCACATGTCCGAACTCTCCACGCTAGACTCTGAGAACCCAAGAGTCGTTCTCAGAGACAGGATGGAGCCTTCATTGACCTGACTGGTGGGCATGGGTCCAGGCAAGAGTCCACCACCCTGTATGAGATGTTCATACGGGTCAACAACTGTGTAAGTTTCTCGTATCAAATCATGATGGTGATATTGGTGTTCTGTTTGTCTTTTTAGCTGCTGTGTCTGGCTTTTTGCAACCCCATGGACTGTAGCCCGCCAGGCTCCTCTGTTCATGGGATTTTCCAGGTAAGAAGACTAGAGTGGATTGCCATGCCCTTCTCCGGGGGATCTTCCTGACTCAGGGACTGAACCCCGGTCTCCTACAATGGCAGACAGCTTCTGAGCCACCAAGGAAGCCTTTCGGTGTTGTTTAAAAAACGGAAATTTATTCTCAGTTTTCTTATAATTTATTTATTTCACATTAAAATAATTTTTCTTTTGGCTGCACCATGTAGCATGTGGGATCTTAGTTCCCTGATCAGGTATCAAACCCACATCCCTGGCACTGGAAGCCTGGAGTCTGAACCACTGGACCACCAGCAGGGAAGACCATTATCTCTCACTTCTGCAGATGCAGGGCTGAGCCCCCTGCAGAGGCTCCAAGGGAGGGTCCTCCCCGCCTCTTCTGGCTTCTGGAGGCTCTGGGCGTCCGTCCCTGGGCTGGTGGCCGCCTCCTTCCCGTCTCTGCCTCCGTCTCCACGTGGCTTCTCCTCTGCATCCATGTCTCTCCTCTTCTGTGTCTTATAAGGACCCTGTCCCTGGGTTTAGGGCCACCCCCGTTCAAGAGGACCTCATCTCAGACCCTTCACTTCACCACATCTGCAGAGAACGTATATTCACATAAGGCCCCACTTCTAGGCTCCACCCATCAGAACCCACTATCCTTCAGGAACATTTTCAGGCTAACGCAGGCTTCTCATTGATTGGCTTAAAACCTTAGGAATCAATCCTCTCCCAGTCCTGACAACCAACCATCCATCGTCCCCCAGTCCTGGAGACCAGACGTCTGAGGTCAAGGGGTCCCAGGGCTGAGCTCCCTCCGGAGTCTCCAGGAGAGGGTCCTCCCCGCCTCTCCCAGCTTCTGGGGGCTCCAGGTGTCCGTCCTGGGGCTGGTGGCCGCCTCCCTCCCGTCTCTGCCTCCATAGTCCCATAACCTCCTCCTCTTCCGTAACCAAATCTCCCTCCACCTATCTCTGATAAACAACCTCACGAGCACATTGGTAAGCAAGAACAACGTCCTATCTGAAGACCTCCATTATTATTGGCAGTGATTCTTGTCCCAAATATGAACACATCTGCACGTTCCCAGGTGGCAAAGTGGGAAAGAATCTGCCTGCCGATGCGAGAGACACAAGAGACTGGGTTCAGTCCCTGTGCCGGGAAGGCCCCCTGGAGAAGGAAATGGCAACCCACTCCAGTATTCTTGCCTGGAGACTACCCATGGACAGAGGAGCCTGGGGGGCTACAGTTCAGGGGGTCGCAAAGAGTCAGACATGACTGAGCGACTAAGAAATGACAACCATATTCTGGCTTGAAGGATAACCCACGTCCTGCGGTATAACCCATACTCCAGGAGAAGGACATGCCCATATTGACAGATGACGAACAGAAGGGCCGAGAGCAGGAGAGAGGTTTCGTGTGCCCACTGAAGGGTGAGTGGACAGCAAAGCTGCTGTTCTATGACCGAGACCCGAAAAGGTGGTGGAGGTGGTCCAGACGCCCACGTCCTGTCCACATCTGCATCCTAGAGAGCCCCATGGGGACTGTGTCCCGGGCTCCCCTGGCATCACGTGTCCTACAGAATTACCTACCTCTCAGGAGATGGTCCTTCCATGAGTTGTGGGGTGAGACCCCTGGTGGGAGCCTTGGGGGCCACATATTAGCCCCTAGGAGCCGGTCCTCCTGAAGACGGTGCAGGGTCACATGACCCTTGATCAAGGCAGTAAAGAAGGAAGGCTCAAAGCGTCTGCCTTTCTGGGAGCCAGGAATCACAGATGCATCTCTGGCACGATTCGTGTGTGAGAGAGACAGGAATGCAGGACATCCTCAAAGCTTCCAGATTTCCCTTGAAAGTGTGTGTTTCACCCAAAACGTGTCTATCTACCCCAGGGTCCCACAGTGCCTCTGCGCTTTAAGGAAGGGACACCGCCCATGAGGCTTGCAGGATTTAATGATTCAGAGCACCCAGTACAATTGGACACGTAGTGGGGGATCACAGGATTCATGGCTGAGAACCACACCAGCTCAGGGGTCCACTCAGCATTCCCTGTTTCCCGTGAGTTCCCACCCAGGTCCCGACGGGAGACCCTGGGGGGATACAGAGCCCGGAGGGTCGGGGGGATGAGGGTGATGGAGAGACGCGGTTCAGTACAAACAGACCTGCGAGGGCGGCACTGACCGTGGTGTTCCCCATCAGATCATGCTCTTCCCGGCAGACCGCTCCCGCTGAAGGTCTCCCAGGTCACATCAGCAATGCCCGTCAGCTGGCAGCTTCTGGCCCAGAGCTGCCGCTGAAGCTCTGGGTCGTACGTGGCCTCCAGAGACCGGGTCTCCTTCTCGTTGTAGAGATAGCGGCCACCGAGACCTTCCAGGGCCGGGGTGACCGCAGCGTAGACGGAAGTCCAGGCTCCCTCATCTGGGGTCTGCAGGAGGAAGGAACGCAGAGGAAGATGCTAACTGTCAGAGCAGGTACACGGGGGTCTCGGGAGCCCGCAGATGTCGAGAAGGAGACACAGGGCCCCTTACCGGGGGCCCATGGACTCATCAACTCAAGCCTGGCTGGCCAAGGCTAGGGGAGCTGGCACTCCAAGACCTCGCAATGGTGCACCCTTGTGGGTTGCACATCCACATCGCTCTCATGCATCCCCACACACATGCACAAAGGGCCCCCATTCCTCTGGACGACCCAAAGGAAGCAGCCTCTAAAGAGAAGGCTGGATACATCTCAAGAGAGCGGAGCCCTGTGGCTACAATGAGAAGGTCTTTTTTTTAATGAAGGTGACTCACTCCAGGGCTGAGACAAAGTGCAGGTTCTGGGCACAGACCCTGAGTTTAAATACTCAGGTCTCCAGTCTTTTATTTTTTTTTTAATTCATTTTATTGACATATAGTTGATTTACGAGGCTTCCCAGGCAGTACTAGTGGTAAAGAACGTGCCGGCGATTGTGGGAGACTAGAAGAGATGCAGGTTCGATCCCTGGGTTGGGAAGATCCCCTGCAGAAGGGCATGGCTACCCACTCCAGTGGGCTGTACCAAGTCCCGTGTCCTTGCCTGGAGAATTCCACGGACAGAGGAGCCTGGGAGGTTACAGTCCGTGGGGTCGTAAGGAGTTGGACCCACCTGAAGTGACTTAGCATCCGTGCAGAGTTGATTTACAAGGTTGGGTTAATTCCTGCCATGCAGGGCAGGCTCTATGAAACCAGAATACCAGCTCACTGGGTCAAAGCAGATGGCGGTTCAGCCTCGGGGTTGAACACGTGCTATCTAGCAATTTTAGAGGAAACGTCCAGACGGCAGAGACGTTCTCGCTTTCCAAGCAGGGGAGGAGATACGGCACAAGAACCGGAAAGTCTGAAAAGGAGCTTGAAAGGCATTAGGGTGACAGGAGAAAAGTGGACGCTGGGTGGGAGGCAGAAGGTTGGAATGTAACACATGCTGAGCTTCTGGGCTTAGGGCTGGTGCCTGGGCGTGATCACTGGATTAGAAGATTTGATGTGTGTGTGTGTGTGTGTCT
Organism: Bos grunniens; assembly: GCF_055505025.1. Lineage (NCBI taxonomy): Eukaryota > Metazoa > Chordata > Mammalia > Artiodactyla > Bovidae > Bos > Bos grunniens. The sequence goes on from NC_141194.1 coordinate 1,083,818, forward strand.
CCACATATACAATGGAACACCACTCAGGCATCAAAAAGGAGGAAATGATGCCATCTGCAGCAACATGGATGCACCCAGACAATATCACGCTTAGAAACATAAGTCAGAGAAAAGCAGATACGGGATGACGTTACTTATATGTGGGATCTAACAGAGACGATACAAATGTACTGGTTTACAAAACGTACCTAGACTCATGGACACAGAAAACAAATTTATGGCTCCCAAAGGGGAAACGGGTCGGGGACTGTAGCCCACCAGGCTCCTCTGTCCACGGGGATTCTCCAGGCAAGAATACGGGAGTGGGCTGCTATTTTCTTATCCAGGGGACCTTCCCGACTCAGGGATAGAACCTCCATCTCCTATGTTAGAAGGCAGATTCTTTACCGCTGAGCCACCTAGGAATCAAGGAAACTCCCTTATCTTATTGTCGAGATAACGGTCGTTCTGGAGCTTGTCATTTTAAATAAACTTCTGGAAATCCACTCAAGTCCCCCTACCCTGGTCCTTCTCCTGTGCCTGCATGAGTCTGTCTCTGGAAGCATGCCCAGAAACAGATTCAGGCCAGGAGACAAGCCCATGGTCACATTTTCTAGATGGAGATAGGCTCAGAACATCTCCTGGGTAGTCATGGTGACAAATATCCTGTTGTTCTTGGTCAGATGGATTGACGTGGAGAGCTGCACTTCTGTGGCAAAAACATGGTTAAATCAGCTCGTGGAGTGAGCCTGCTTCCTAAGTCGGTCATTCTCCGGGCTGAGATCCCAGGGGTCTGTGCCCAGAACCCTCACTTTGTCTCGCCCCTGGAGTGAGTCACCCCCACGGGAAAGACCCTCCTTAATGTAGCCACAGGGCTCCACTGTCTTGAGAGGCGTCCACTCTTGTCTTTAGAGGCTGCCTCCTTTGGGTCTTCCAGCGGGCATTGTCTGCGGAGGAAGGGGTCCACTTCCCCTACACCTCGAAAATCCTCTTATCCGGGTAACAGTCCTTGTGATTGGCGTGTCCAACGGAACACAAGGATGGCTGTTTTAAGAGATGGTGCCTGTGGTGTCCTGGACATGAACTTGGGATGCACACTTTGCCAGAAACTCAGGTACGGTCCGGAGGGACGAGATGTCGTGGGATTCTGTCTGGTGATGTGACTCCCAAGCACAAACACACTGCACCCTCATGCATACACACTCACATATACCCAGGCACAGACATTCACGGGCACACACACCCCCATGCACACACCGATATTCACATGCTCACACACTCACACACCCCCATGCACACAAATGCATCTATATGGATACACAAATATTCACATGCACACACATATACCACCAGGCACATACATGCATTTACACACACATATATTCACATGCACACACTCACATGCACACAAATGCATACGGACGCACAAATATACACATGCACAGATATACTCAATGCACACACACCCAAGTACACACATGTATTCACATGCACACACAAATATTCACAGGCACACACACTCAGAGCACACACACCCATGCACACAAATGCATTTATGAGCACAGGCACACACACCCAGGCACAGACATTCACATGGATACACATACCCTCAGGCACACACATGCATTTACACAGATGCACACAGACTCACAGGCACACACACCCATGCACACAAATGCACTTATATGCATGCAAACACATCCAGGCGCACACATTCACAAGTCTGCACATACATACACCCAGGCAGACACACGCATTTGTATGGATACACAAATATTCACATGCACACACACACACATTCACATGCATACCTTCACACACACACACATATCCCCAGGCACACACAGGCACTTAGATTCACAAATACAAATATTCACATGCACACAGATATATATTCAATGCACACACACATTCCCCCAGGCACACACATGCATTTTCACACACATACAACTATTCATATGCACACACACACAAAACACACAAGTATTTACATACAGACATACACATTCACATTTACACACATATATCTCTGGGAGTTGGTGATGGACAGGGAGGCCTGGCGTGCTGCAATTCATGGGGTTGCAAAGAGTCGGACACGACTGAGCGACTGAACTGAACTGATGTCCTCATGTACACACGTTCACACACACACATGCATACCCTTGCACGCACACACACAACATTCACCCAAGGTGGTCTTGACCATCCAGAGAGTCCTCTGACATAGAAAAGGGACATTTTTTTGAAAAGGAGCCATTCTCGGCACGCACACATCTCGTGGAGGATTAATCACATCCACTTATCCCACTTAAGCACATGATAGATGCCGGGCTAAAAACAGCCGCCCTCGATCACCTACAGAACATTTCCAGGCCTCAGGCAGATGACAGAGAGGAAGGAAATGAGATTTCATTTGTAATGTTTTAATTCCCAAATGTTTTGACAGCTCATGAAACGGACGGTTTTATGCATTTCTTCTTCCCCGCGTCTGACGTCACAGTCCTAAGTCTCAGCCATGAGGATCGTGAGACATCATGCCTGCCTGAAAGGAAGGAGGTCTGAGACGCTGAGAGCCACCAGTGTCAACATAAAGAAGGCAGAACGCTGACGAGTTAATACTTTTGAATTGTAGTGCTGGAGCTGCAGAAGACTCTTGAGAGCCCCTTGGACTGCAAAGAAATCCAACCAGTCTCTCCTAAAGGAAATCAGTCCTGAATATTCATTGGAAGGACTGATGCTGAAGCTGAAACTCCAATACTTTGGCCACCGGATGCGAAGAACGGACTCATTAGAAAAGACCCTGATGCTGGGGAAAGATTGAAGGCAGGAGGAGAAGGGGGCGACAGAGGATGAGATGGTTGGATGGCATCACCGATTCAATGGACATGAATTTCAGCAAACTCCAGGAGATGGTGAAGGACAGGAAAGCCTGGCATGCTGCAGCCCATGGGGTCATCAAGAGCCAGACGTGACTGAGCAACTGTATGAGAACAACAATATTTTTGTGGCCCCGAATACCAAGAAAGATAGTTTAGATAAGAGCTCCCACAACAGGAAGGGGCATTGGGTCGATGGCTGGGTACACACGCATGGAAAAAAGAAACCAAAATAAAAAGCAAAGAGAGCAGAGAGTGGGATTGAAACTGTGCTCAACAGAGCTGGGAGCTGTGTGCTGCAGAGAAAGATGAATGTGTTATAATTACATAATTACACAGCCCTCTGCAGCATTGGAAACGCTTTCCCACATATTATGTCAGCGCCGCTCACAACAATCTTAGGAGATGTCATTATCCAGAATTAAGAAATTACAAAGGTGAGGGGCAGAGTAGAGGGAGGGCAAGGGAGCAGCAGGGCGCACAGGTGGCCAGATCTTGGTTCTTCCGGAGACCCCAACCCTCCCCACCGTCCTCCTGAATCAGGATGGGCATGTCCCCCAAGCTCATGGCCTGACAAGTCCCTTGCGTCTCTGCCAGAATCCCTGAAAACTGCACTTTCTGTGTGTTCCTCTGAGTTGTGGACACACACTCTCAGCAGCCCAGCTGGCACTGGAGGCAGAGACCCCACGGACACACCTCAGGGTCAAACCATCTTTCCTTCTCACCTGCCTGGTACCCCATTTCCCAGACAGGCATCAATGTGCAGCCTGGTGTTCCTGCATCAGAAACCCCAAATGCCTCCTGAGACTTCCTTGTTTCACCTTCCGAGGTCAATGAGTCAAGACATTGTGATGTGCTCTCTGGAATGGTCTTTTTTTTTTCTTCATACTTATATATTTGGCCTTCCCCATGGCTCAGGGCTAAAGATTCCACCTGCCAATGCAGGAGACGTGGGCTCAATCCCTGGGTCAGGAAGATGCCCTTGAGAAAGAAATGGCAACCCACTCCTGTATTCTTGCCTGGAGAATCCCATGGACAGAGGAGCCTGGCGGGCTACAGTCCACGGGGTAGTGAAGAGTCGGACACACATACATTTATATTTATCTGCACCAGGTCTTTCTTGTGGCACGGGGCATCTTTTGTTTTGGCACATGAATTAGGCTGTGGTATGTGAAATATAATTGCCTGACCAGGGATTGAACCCAGGGCCCCTGCACTAGGAGTGTGGAATCTTAGCCACTGGGCCACCAGGGAAGTCCTGGAGTTGTCCTCAAAACAATCTCCTTCTGTCTCTCTCCACACTTTCAATGGCCTCTAACCAGACCCTGGGTTCACCCCCTGTGGATCATGCCCTCTGGTCCATGGGACGCTCCGTGGGCTGTGCTCCATGGATGCTCCGTGGGCTGTGGCCCTTGGGATGCTCTGTAGACTGTGGTCCATGGGATGGTCCAGAGGCTGGAAGCTTCTGATTCTACATCACTGTTGACATCGAGCATCTGGCATCCCTGGATAGGATGCAGCCCCCAAAATCTAAGACACTCACTGCAAGTGGGCAATGACAAGCTTGGGCTTGGGCCAATGACAAGCTCCCGTGTCCAGTCTGGAGCTGGAACCAGGTGTCCTGAGGAGACTTGAGAAAGGGGGAGCTGAGGTCACTTTGAAGGGGTCTGGGGTTCGGATGGGGACCCAGTGAGAAGCGGGCAGTGACAGTATGACCACCCCCATCTTGAGCTGTTTCTGCATCACCAATGGTCCGAGCCTAACTCAGGCTCCTTGGACCCTTGGATTGTTCTTCAGTCACTCAGTTGTTTCCGACTCTTTGTGACCCCATGGGCTGCAGCACGCCAGGCTTCCCTGTCCTTCACGGTCTCCCGGAGTTTACTCCTGTCCATTGAGTTGATGATGCCATCCAACCACCTCATCCTCTGTTGCCCCCTTCTCCTCCCGCCTTCGATCCTTCCCAGCATCAGGGTCTTTTCCAATGAGTTGGCTCTTCACATGAGGTGGCCAAAGTATTGGAGCTTCAGCATCAGTCCTTCCAGTGAACATTCATGCTTGATTTCCTTTAGGATGGACTGGTTGGATCTCCTTGCCATCCAAGGGACTCTCAAGCGTCTTCTCCAGCACCACAGCTCAAAAGTGTCAAATCTTTGGCACTCAGCCTCCTTTGTGGTCCAAGCTAAACCTTCAGCTCAGCTCCGAGGGCTGCACTGTCTGCGTTCTGCCCTCAACACAAGAGCAGATCATCACCACCATATTCCTCCTCTTAGGGCTCGAGAGAATGGCTGAGGAAGCAACAGAGTCAGGAGCAGGGGAGTTCCTGCCTGGTACAGTCATGGGACATGCCTCCTCCATGCTTTATTAAATGTCTTCAGAGCTGTGTGCAGAGGGCGTGTGTGAGACGTCACCCAGCTGCAGGCACTGATTGATGGAACGGTCTCGATTTGCTCATGGAAAGAACCATTTAAGGGCTACCCTGGTGTCTCGGTGGTAAATAATCCACCTGCCAATGCAGGATATTCATGTTCCATCCCCAGTCTGGGAAGATCCCGCATGCCACAGAGCGACTAAGACACCGCAACTACTGAACCTGTGTCTCAGAGCCTGTGCTCGGCAGTAACAGAAGATACCACCTTGAGAAGTCCTCAAGAACCGCAACTAGAGAGCTACCCCGCTCTGTGCAGCTGCAGAAAAGTCCACACAGGAATGAAGACCCAGTGTGGCCAATAAATAAAGAAAACTGTTGTTTTTTTTTAAACATCTCATCTTCATAAATGTATCAACCTGTAATTTTTTTTCTCAAGGGAAAAACTGCCGTGCTCCGGAAACTGGCTCTGAACTTGGAATCAAGTCCATGGTTTTTGGTAAGGTGCAGGATAGAGGTTTCAGAGTGGTGTACCAGGAAGTCCTCTACACGCAAACTCGCAAGTTGCAAACTCGCAAAGATGTGAAGGTGCGTTCCATCAACATGACTGACACCACAGCTCGCCCTCCGTCTACTATTGCTGACAATTCTTCAGCTCTGCCGTCTCCCACCGCCTCTGCCTGCTCAGTCAGTAACTCTTCTGGCCTGATTCCGTCGATGCCAGCCGTTGCCCTGGACGACTGTACTTGTCACGGTACTGCACTGGGAGATTGAAAATGTTTATCTTGTGTTTGCTTTTTGTGCATTCTTTGTGAGAAAAGTACTATACACCTAAGACAGTACAGAACTGTACAGCCGATTGGGTTAGTTGGGTACCCAGGCTAACTCTGTCGGACTCACAAACAGGACTTACGCACGTGCTCCTGGAATGGAACTCGTTTGTACGCAGGGGACTGACTAAAAAGAATGTCACTAAATGATGTAAAGGGACACAAAGACACATTAATCCTACAGACTCCCCCCACCGCCCAGGGATCAAGGGCACACCCTTGTGAGAATTCACACAAGTCACATACACACACATCCATCTAAGGAAGTAATTCGTATAATGTATGGTTGCGTGCGTGCCCAGCTGTGTCTGACTCTCTATGTGACCCCACAGACTGTGGCCTACCAGGCTCCTCTGTCCACGGGATTCTCCAGGCGGGAATAATAGAGTGGGTTGCCATTTCCCTCTCCTGGGGATCTTTGTGACACACAGTTTGAATCTGCGTCTCTTGCACTGCAGGCAGATTCTTTACCATCTGAGCCACCAGGGAACCTTAAATATATACATATGTCCATGTGCTAAGTGGCTTTAGTCGTATCTGACTCTTTGAGACTGTATGGACCACAGCCCACCAGGCTCATCTGTCCATGGGATTCTCCAGGCAAGAACACTGGAGTGGGTTGCCATTTCCTTCTCCAGGGGATCTCCCCAACTTAGGGATCAAACCCAAGTCTCGTGCATTGGCTGGTGGATTTTTTAACCACTGTGCCACCTGCGAAGGCCCTTTTCCATGTACATATGTATATTTATGCATGTGTCTCTAGATACAGATACAGATAAATATTAGTATATCTATTTTTCGGTTTCTCCATCTCCAAAATATTTTCCTCCTGTGTTCTAATATCATTGGTTATGACTGTCCAATGTTACTTCTTTGTATCTTCTTGAAACATAAAATACAGTGGAAAAGAGTATTGGCAACCTACGTAAAAGACACAAATCAGCAGTCAGAATGAACACACAGGCGTGAGTCCAAAAGAGAAAGCCTAATATTTACAACAGCCACATCCATGGAGACGACCTGGATATCAGCAGATGAATGGATAAAGATGTGGTGCATGCATACAAGTGGAATATTAGTCAGCCGCGAAAAAGAACAAGATCATGCCATTTGCACCAACATGGATATCCATCAGCAGATGAATGGATAAAGGACCCACTGTATGGCACAGGGAACCCCACTCGCTATTCTGCAACGATCTAGATGGCCAAACAAGCTAAACAGAGAGTGGACACACGCATATTCACAAATGGTTCACCTTGTCGTACTCCTGAAACTAACTCAACGCTGTAAATCAACTTACAGCTCCAAAATTTTAAAAAATACATAAAATTGTATAAAAAAAAAAAGAAGAGAAAGGCTAAACATCACCAACTCACTGGACCTGAGTTTGAGCAAAGTCCGGGAGACAGTGAAGGACAGGGAAGCCTGGTGTGCTGCCATTCCTTAGGGTCACGATGAGTCGGACATGGCTCAGTGACTGAACAACAACAAAAGCTAACACCGCCTACAGAAAAGGGGAAATGAGACAACCAGACATTTCCAAAAAGGCAACGTTCACATGCCAAGTAATCCCACGGAGACTGTTGAACCACAGGATACTTTGGAAAATGCTAATTAAAACACAGCAAACCCCACTTCCTGCTCCAGGATGCAAGCGTCCAGCAGTTCACTCAAGTTGGCAAAGACTCCACAGTCCAACGCTTAATGTGCATAAAGAAGATGCAAACCATCTGGAAACAGTGACAGATTTTATTTCCTTGGGCTCCAAAACCCCTGCAGATGGTGACTGCAGCCATAAAATTAAAAGACGCTTGCTCCTTGGAAGGAAACCTATGACCAACTTAGGCAGCATATTAAAAACAGAGACATTACTTTGCCAACAAAGGTCCATCTAGTCAAGGCTATGGTTATTTCTAATGTATGGATGTGAGAGTTGGACTATAAAGAAAGCTGAGCACCGAAGAAAGGATGCTTTTGAACTGTGGTGTCTTCTCAAGGAGAAGACTCTTGAGAGTCCCTTAGACTGCAAGGAGATCCAACCAGTCCATCCTAGAGGAAATCAGTCCTGAATATTCGTTGGAAGGACTGATGTTGAAGGTGAAACTCCAACCCTTTGGCCACCTGATGCAAAGAACTGACTCATTGGAAAAGACCCTGATGCTGGGAAAGATTGAAGGCAGGAGAAGGGGCGACAGAGGATGAGACGGTTGGATGGCATCACTGACTTTAAACGGACATGAGTTTGAGAAAGCTCTGCGCGTTGGTGAAGGACGGTGAAGGACACGGAAGCCTGGCGTGCTGCAGTCCATGGGGTCGCAGAGAGTCGGACACGATTGAGCAAATGAAAAACAAAATCATGTTGAATTCTCAGCACTGAGACTGTACACTGGAAAACCTGTCTTTTAAAACCAAATGGAATTCCCAGGCAGCGTTGACATAGGAGGCCCTTCTAGTCATAATGCCCCTGCCTTTGATGTTCCCAACAGAAAGTGAGAAATGGCGGTCTGCGGAAGACCGAACCTGCAGGGAACAGCAAAAAACCAGAAAGAACCCACGTAGTCTTACCCCAGAGAAAGGATCTGAACCGCGTCATATGTGCGGGTGGATGAGTTCACAAGGACAGGAGTCAATGATGCACTTTGACATACATCAACGTGGGCAGCTCTCAACATTTAATACCACATGTAGTGAGATAAAGTGTGACCTCCCCCAACAGACAGATCTAAGTGTGTGAATGCACGCGTGCTGAGTCGATTCAGCCCTGTCTGACTCTTTGCGACCCCATGGACTGTAGCCCGCAAGGCTCCTCTGTCCATGGGATTCTCCAGGCAAGAACACTGGAGTGGGTTGCCATGCCCTCCTCCAAAGGATCTTCCAGATTCAGGGATGAACCCCCGTCTGCTGCACTAAAGGCAGAGCCACCTGGGGAAGCCCCAAAACACCGGGCATTGGTGATGAATTCAGCCTCCAGCCCCTCTCTCCCTTGAGGTCAGAAGGTTAAGACTGAAAAGTCCCACCCCTTAATGGCCAGTTGGTTGCGCTGGCAACCAGCCCCTCCCCACCCTAGGGCAAGTTCCAAAGGTCACACATTTACACAGCAAGGGGAGCCTTTCGGGATCTCAGCACTTGGGAAATTCCAAGGGTTTTAGGAGCTCTGAGCCAGAAAAGGGGACAAAGAAAAAAAAAAACAAACACACTTCTTATCATAGACCACAAGATCGCAACCATCAAGAAAGATGTGAGCAAAATGAAAGACTACTTGCTTTCAGACAGAAAACAGCAGCATCTGAAATCTCAACGCTCTCTAAAGTTAAAAATTCCCCCTCCTGTTAGATTTGTTCAGGTGAGATGATTATAGTATAATCATATTATATGACTATATACATATTACTGTATTACTATAATCATATAAGCATCCAGTCATATATACTTATAAGTTAGCATACTGATACTTATATAGTCATATAACATATTACAGCATTTTATAGTCATATAAGTATAGTGTACTATAGTCAAGACTATGGTTTTTCCCGTAGTCATGTATGGATGTGAGAGTTGGACTATAAAGAAAGCTGAGCGCCCAAGAATTGATGCTTTTGAAGTGTGGTGTTGCAGAAGACTCTTGAGAGTTTCTTGGACCGCAAGGAGATCCAACCAGTCCATTCTAAAGGAAATCAGTCCTAAATATTCACTGGAAGGACTGATGCTGAAGCTGAAACTCCAATCCTTTGGCCACCTGATGCGAAGAGCTGACTCATTTGAAAAGAGCCTGATGCTGGGAAAGATTGTAGGCGGGAGGAGAAGGGGACAACAGAGGATGAGATGGCTGGATGGCATCACTGACTCGATGGACGTGAGTCTGAGTGAACTCTGGGAGTTGCTGATGGACAGGGAGGCCTGGCGTGCTGCAGTCCATGGGGTCACAAAGAGTCAGACACGACTGAGCGACTGAACAACAATAAGATACAAGTTGTAAAAACCTAACCATCACCTGAACACAGAAGTACGAGCAAATGATTAAACAGAAGGAGACCTCTTCATCCTAAAATGTTTTTTTTTCCGTATTTGTAAAAATCATCTAAAAGGTGGTTTAGAAATATAATCTGGTCAGTCAAGAAGCGCTCAATTCAAAAAAAAAAAATTAATGCACAATGTGAGAACTGGTAGTTAAGCTTTCTTTCGGTCAAAATGAGGACTGCAGACCAGCAGACAGCCCTTCAGATAGCTCTGAGAGACTGCTCCAAAGAGCCAAGAGGGGGAAGGTCGGTATATAAGTGATTTTGTTGAAGGGGAAGTGCGTGCAGTCAAACACGTATTATTCTACGAAAGGTTTCTGCTGGTCACGGGGAGCAGTCATCACCATCAGGACTTTTGGTGATTTTCTAGATATGGAGAGATGAAATAATCGGGCTCATGAAATGGGCTCCTGAAAATACCTGGCCATCTGAAGACCTGTCCTGTCGGTCCTTCATGGAGCACAGATGTCTCCTGTCTGCTGTCCACGCTGAGCCCCCTTCAGGGAATGTGGAAGGTGTGGAGCTGTATCAGAGCTTGACTGAATCCTTGCAGAGGTGGACACAAGATGCCCATGGCAACTGCCAGTGTGTTGTTGACAAAGGGTAATACCAGAGACTGGGGCTTCCCTGGTGGCTCAGTGGTAAAGACTCCGCCTGCAGTGCGAGAGACCCAGGTTCGATCCCTGGGTCGGGAAGATCCCTTGGAGAAGGACATGGCAACCCACTCCAGTATTTTTGCCTGGAGAATCCACATGGACAGAGCCTGGCGGGCTACAGTCCACAGAGTCACGAAGAGTCCGACACAGCTGAGCAACATAACACAGCACCCACGTCTCATTCACAAGAGGAAATGAGATTTTAAATGAAACCAGAGAGGGGAACCAGGTGATACAGGAGAGGTGGGTTTTGATGTCCCGGTGACAGAGATGTGATCACAGCTGGTGTTGGCTGCTTGCTGGGGACAGTCGCCTCTGCTTGTTCACATCTGCCAGAATCTGGGTTCCGTGGGTGGTCCCGGAATTCCGGACCAAGGGGAACCCGGAGGCGGAGAACTGGCGACAATCACGGCTGTTGACGGCGTCCACCCCGCCCCTCCAGAGCTCTGGCCATCACGGTTGCTAATCTCCGAGATCCCACAGAGACGACGAAATGAATTCTGCACACCTGCCAAGACTGTGGAGGTGGGTGATTTACCCGACTCCCATCGGGCAGTCAGCACCTCCCACGGAAAAGATTACGGCTAGAGGAGCGATGTAATTCCAGCAAGAAGCCAGATGACCGTGCAGCAAAGACAATCTGACGGGTAACAGCAACAAAATGCAGACTTACACGAACTGCATTTGGGCTAGGGACACCGTTCTACATCAGCACACGTGTGTTGTGGGAGGTTGGGGTCCACATTTTCCATGTCTGTGTCCTGAAGCCTAGGGGCTTGGTGGCTCACTTGGTAGAGAATCTGCCTGCCATGCAGGAGACCCAGGTTCGATCCCCGGGGTAGGGAAGATCCCCTGGAGGAGGAAATGGCAACCGCCTCCAATATTCCTGCCTGGAAAATCCCATGGACAGAGGAGCCTGGCAGGCTACAGTCCATGGGGTTGCAAAGAGTCAGACACGACTGAGCCTCTAACACACAGAGCTCATCCTCTAGCTAAACAAACTCCTTCTCGAGAATTTATCCTAAAGAGAAAATCACACAAAGATCCCAACAGACATCTCTCCAAAGAAAGACATACAGACGGCCCTCGGGTCCATGAAAAGATGCTCAATGTTGCTGGTTATTAAAGAAATGCAAATGAAAACTCCAATGAGGGGACTCCTCACATCGGTCAGACAGAAATAAAGCAAAAGTCACTCAGCTGTGTCTGACTCTTTGTGACCCCAGGAATATACAGTCCATGGAATTCTCCAGGCCAGAATAGTTGAATGGGTAGCCTTTCCCTTCTCCAGGGGCTCTTCCTGACCCAGGAATCTAACCCAGGTCTCCTGCATTGCAGGCGGATTCTTTACGAGCTGATTCTTTACCAGAATGGTATGGAAATTCCTTAAAAAAAAAAAAACCTAAAAATAGATCTACCATCTGACCCTGCAATCTTACTGCTAGGAATATATCTGAAGAAAGCCATGCTTAGAAAAGATACCTGCAACTCAACCTTCACAGCAGTTTTGGTGGGAATGTATACTTGGGTAGGCATTATGGAAAACGGTATGGAATGTTCTCAAAAAACCAGAAACAGATACGATCTGTTTCATACGATCCTGTGATCCCACTACTGGGGGATATACCTGGAGAAAATGATAATTAGAAAAGACATGTGCCCCCCAGGGTTCATCGCAGCAATATTTACAATCACTGAGACATGGAAGCAACCTCAGTATCCATCAACAAATGAACGGAGAAAGAAGACGTGGAGCCTGGAAACGGTAACACAGCAGCATCGAGGAGGGTAAAGTCAGATCTGCCCGCGGACCGTAGCAAACACCCCCAGCGTCGGGGCCTTTACCTTGAAGACCCACCAGCCCAGGAGCTTCTTGACAAGCCGGGTGCCCCAGAAGACGTATCTGTAGAGGTCGGTGTCCACCACGCCGGGGTCGGCCACGCTGGCGGTCACGGGCATGCCCTGGGCAGTCAGCAGCGCCTGCAGATGGTAGGTGAACAGCACCAGGGCCAGCTTGCTCTGGGCGTAGGCTGCGTGCGCTGAGTAGTAGGTACTGCAAGAGCAAAGAGGAGAGGCCGTGAGACTCGGGCATCTGGATGTCGACGCTGCCCTCGCCCAGCCGTGGACGACAGCGCCAGGCACGGGTTGACGGCGTCTAGAGACATGCCCGAGATCAAGCGGGCTGTGCTGAGTCGCTCAGTCGTGTCCGACTCTTTGCAACCCTGTGGACTGCACCCCACCAGGCTCCTCCGTCCGTGGGATTCTCCAGGTGAGAAGACTGGAGTGGGTTGCCATGCCCTCCTCCAGGGGATCTTCCAGACCCAGGGATGGAACCCAGGTCTCCTGCACTGCAGGCAGATTCTTTACCGAATGAGTCACCAGGGGAGCCCATGTGTGTTACCTGCAGTGTGGCGATCTCCTGGGATGCTACAGGGTGATTACTAGGATGGAGATTTCACCTAATATAGGGTCAGGGACCTGGCTGCTTTAGATCCAGAGGCTCGGGGCAGCAGTTGCTAGAGGGCTTGGTCATCTATAGAGACGTCTGTCCTGTGATTCTGGAGCAGGGCTCCACACCTGTGACCATTTTTTTTTTTTTTCTCCTTGGAATGTTCAACGCTTGGGGAAGATGCTATGACGGATGTACTCCTCTAGCGCACGATAACCACCACCGTCCACTCCTTTTTTGGCTTCCTACCATCAGAGACTATGTTATGAGGTTGGACGTGGGCACCACTTAATGAAAACCACAGGGCTTTCCTCTGACAGTCCAGTGGTTAAGACTCCTTCACCTTCCAATGCAAGAGGTGTGGGTTTGATCCCTGGTCAGGGAGCTAAGATCCCACATGCCTTGTGGCCAAAATACCAAAGCATAAAACAAGTAATATGGCATTAATAAGAAATTCAATAAAGACTTTAAAAACAGTCCCCATCAAAAAAAAAAATTATTTAAATAAATAAAACCATAATGGTTGGTCCCTTATACCTATCCTTTCCCAGAAAGTAGCGTTCCTGGAATGTAGAAGAGAATTCACTGCAGAGAAAATATCACTCCAGGCAAACTAACTGTGGTGTCTTCAGTTCAGTTCAGTCCAGACGCTCAGTCGTGTCTGACTCTTTGCGACCCCGTGAATCGCAGCACGCCAGGCCTCCCTGTCCATCACCAACTCCCGCAGTCTACTCGAACTCACGTCCGTTAGGTCGGTGATGCCATCCAGCCATCTCATCCTCTGTCATCCCCTTCTCCTCCTGCCCCCAGCCCCTCCCAGCATCAGAGTCTTTTAGCTAGTAAATTTATGCATAGCTACATAGCCTGCGTAAAATGAAGAGCTCGTTAATATCTCTACTGGGGACTTTCCTGGCAGTCCAGTGGCTAAGAATCTACCTGCCAACGCAGGGCTATGTGTTTGATCCCTGGTCAGGGAGACAAGATCCCACATGCCTCACGGTTAAAAAAACCAATACATAAGAGACAATAGTGTAAAGCAATTACATTCCAGTGAAATTTTTAAATTTTAAATTTTTTAAAATTTAAATTTTAAATTTTAAGAATAAATAACAAAGACCAGTTTTGAGGCTTTTATCCTTTTTTTTTTTTTTTATCAACAATAAATCTATAAATAAAAAACCCAAGTGATTTGTGCTTGAAAAGCTAGCACTTGAAATTGTGAAAGTTACATTAAAACGTGAGAATTCAACTATTCACAGGAAACAACAGAAGCTACATTGTAACACATTCAATACCTACTTCAGAAATGGCCCACGTGGAAAAAAAATAACAAGTCTGAAACATAAAGAAAATCAAGGAAGTCTTCCTGGCAAAATACTTGACGTCTGATTCATGGGGGATCGGTCATTGTCTTCCCGTCCGGAGTTCTTTTCCTGTAATTTTGTGGATGTGAACGCAGCCCCACTCGTGTTTCTTCTTCTGGTTCAACGTGCCCCAGATTCTACATTATTCTCCATTTTCAACTCCAGTGGTGACTCTTAACATTCGGAGAAAATCCATCCACGGAATTCACCCTTGTGGGAACTTAAGGCAGTCAAAGATGAAAAAGAAAGAAATCCATCCTGACATGAGAAGCAAAAAAAAAAAAAAAAGCACTCGCTGGAGTTCAATGCCTCTTACTCACAAAGGCTCTTACTAAACAGGAATTGAAAATTGCATTAAATGAACTAAATGGACTCAATGATTCAGAAAAGCAAAATCGGGAAACATGACCGAGGAAAAGCACACAAGAGGGAAAAAAATGAGAAAAGGGAAATACTTAGATGTAGAAAACAGGACAAGCAATGATAAGACTGAGAAATGAAGTCACGTAAGTGTCATTGACTAGTGAGGCTTTCTGGAAAAAAAAAAAAAAAAAAACCACCTCAAGCTGTTTTGTAAATTGCACACGTGGGCTCTCGGCTGTCAGAATGTGACAACCACGCCAACACCCTCGGGGACTCCGTCCCACCTCCTGCCGTCTCCCCGGGCAGCAACTTTCTTCCTTGTCAGCAGGCTCCCACGGCGTCGCGGGCAGCCAGCCGCTTGTCACAAGAGGCCACCTGCAGACTCTGAGGTTCTGCCAGGGGCGCCCTGCAATTTAAGCTGGAGAATAAGCCCCGAGTCCTTTGTCTCAGCGATGAGTAAAAGGGCAGGTCGGTCAAGGGTGACGCAGGACGAGCTTTGGCAGAGCATTTGCCAGAGGAACTCCAAACACATCTTTTGTTGGAGGGAGTAACGGAGACGATAATACAGCAGAGTTGCAAGCACAAATGCCCTCCCCCGGATCCACGACAACCCCCCAATTATAGTTAAGATGCCTGTTTCTGGCAAGTTGTTCCTCTCTCTTCCCAGCAGGGGAGGAGAAAGCTCCAGGAATGAGGGGGTTATGAAGTACAGGGAGGTAAAGGCTCAACTTTGCTGTTGGCATTTGACTGTTTCTACAGCACACACATCCGTTTGCTCCTGAATCAACAGGGCTGTTTGGGAGAGAAGGACAGTCGTCAAGTTGAGAAAGAAGAGAAGACGCCGGAAATGTCCAGCTTCCTTAAAGGAAAACTGATCCATTGACAGAATTATGGCTTACCTCTATGGAGACTACTATGCAGGTTCTTTAAAAAAATGAAAAATAAAACCAAGCTATGACTAGCAACCCCACTCCTGAGTATATGTCCTGAGAAAAAGCACACTTCAAAAATGCACGAGAATACCAATGTTCACTGCAGCTCTATTGACAGTAGCCGGGACCTGGAAGCAACCTAGACGTCCATCAGCAGGTGAATGGATAAAGAGAATGCCGTAATACGTACGTGGAATATTACTAAGCCATAAAGAAGGGAAGACATTGGGTCATTTCTCACAATGTGGATGGACCCAGAGTATCTGTCACACAGATTGCAGTGACTCAGAAAGGGAAAGACAATTACTGTATATTAATGCATGTATAGGGAATTTGGATGGAGAAGGCAATGGCAACCCACTCCAGCACTCTTGCCTGGCAAATCCCACGGACGGAGGAGCCTGGTCGGCTGCAGTCCGTGGGGTCGCTAGGAGTCAGACACGACTGAGCGACTTCCCTTTCACTTTTCACTTTCATTCATTGGAGAAGGAAATGGCAACCCACTCCAGTGTTCTTGCCTGGAGAATCCCAGGGACGGGGGAGCCTGGTGGGCTGCCGTCTCTGGGGTCGCACAGAGTCGGACACGACTGAAGCGACTTAGCAGCAGCAGCAGTAGCAGGGAATTTGGAAAGTTGGTACCGAGGAACCCATGTGCAGGGCAGGAATACAGAAACTGATGTAGAGACAGACATGCAGACATGGTGTCTGGTGGGGAGAGCAGAGGGTGGGACGAACTGAGAGAGTAGCACTTACATCTATCCACCACCACGCGTAACATAGCTAGCTAGTGGGGAGCTGCTGTGCAGCACGGGGAGCTCAGCGTTGTGGTCTGAGATGACCTAATGGGGTGGGATGAGGGGTGCAAAGGAACGTCAGGAGGGAAGGGATTATACGTATGCACATAGCTGATTCACTTCATTGCACAGCAGAAACACAACTTTATAAGGCATTCATACTCCAGTGAAAAAATAAATATGCTAAAACTTTGAGTTTATGAGCTATGGTTTAAGAGTTTATGAGTTTAAGAGTTATGGTTGTCTACAATAGCACGGACAAGAGACAATGGAAAAAGTCAATACTTTTCTCTAAAGGAGTTATTTTTTAAAAAAAGAAGAAAAACAAAGAGTACAAGTAATTTCAGGAGTGGTTCCCTCGTGCTTTGAAAGATAAAGAAACATCCACAGTGGAAATGGAGAAGAATCAGAGCTGAGATACTAGAGAACAGGATTCCCATTAGAGTTTCTAAGTAAAGCCCCGAGGGACAGCAGACGCCCTAGGTATTGAAAACAATGAAGAGATGATTACAAGGTTAACAGCCAGCAGGCAGCCAAAAGGAAAAGTCAACCCACACACTAAAGCAGAAGATATTCATACAATGTCTACACAACTTGCTCCGAAACATGAGGCTTTTACTAAGTGCCCTTTGTAATACACGGTCTCAAAACCTTAAACTGAAACCATAAATACACCTTTGTTTTCAGTAAACAGTAACTTATTAATATAACTACCTCATAAATAATTTGAAGGCCAATCGAAAACAGAAGTAGAGATATTACTGTGGTAGCCTTTTTGTTGGAAAGGAAAAAAAAAAATGTTTCTTCCATACTTTTATGTTCTGTAACGAAGGCATGCAAATTAAAGCAACAACGGTCAGATTAACAAGGGAAACACATGAATTTCACTTCTAATTTCACAGGTATGGGGGATTTCATAGAAAAGAAATGCCAAAGACTTGGGAAGTCCTCACTTCTCATAAGTTTCTGTTTTTAGTTCAATAAGGGAAGTTCCAGAAAGGCATCTTTCTGCATCTGTCGCTTCGCAATGGCCTTCAGCTCAAAATAATGTGTATATCAAAGTGGCACATATGAGTTGGCATGTTCAGATCCCTGTCACTTTCTCTATCTTAAAGCCAAGAGAAGGAAAGGCAAAGGATTGTATTTTAAACACAATACTCGCAAATCTGTGTACTGAAGCAAAGACGCGATAATTCTCTAAAGGGTTGGTTCTTGATGAACAACCTAGGAAAGCATTCCTTAGAGATGGGAAATCTTTTTTTTTTTTTTTTTTTTTAATTTTTATTTTTTTTAAAGATGTTCCGGAAGGCCATGGCACAGCCCTCTGGGCTGACTACCCCCACCCAGCACGGTAACCTCTGACAACCCCGGGAAATCTTATCCTAAATTGCAGCAGTGTGGTTTTCTCGGTTGAGAAGAGGACACTGGGCTTTGATACCTGCGTTTCATGTAAGTGGTGTTTACAAGGCTGAGTGTTATATATTTGGTCTGGGTCTGGCACTGAACTCAGAGCCAATCTAAGCCCACCGCAGTAAGGACACTGAGTTACCAGAGACCAGGTGCTAAGTGGACACAGTGAGGAAGGGCATTCATTGCTAGCAAGACACTAGGAATGCAGTAGATCATACATTTGCACTAAAAAAAAAAAAAAAAAAGAGTTTTTCAAGTTCTCATCAGAGAAAAAATAGGTACTGTCTAAAGGGCTTCCCCCGTGGCTCAGTGGTAAAGAATCTGCCTGTGATGCAGGAGGCATGGGTTCGATCCCTGAGTCCGGAAGCTCCCCTGGAGGAGCGAACTGCAACCCACTCCAGTTTTCTTGCCTGGAGAATTCCATGGACAGAGGAGCCTGGTGGGCTACACTCCTTGGGGTCATAGAGAGTCGGACACGACTGAGCCACTAAACAACATCAACAGCATAAAATAAGCTGCAGAAACGGGACCAGAGGACTTCCGTGGTGTTCCAGTCATTAAGACTTTACCTCCCAGCGTAACGGACGTGAGTTTGATCCCTGGTCAGGGAACTAAGATCCCTGCATGCAGCAGGGCGTGTCCAGAAAGTAACAAAGTTAAATAAGGAACAAGGATATGTTTTACAGCACGAGGAATATAGCCAATGTTAGACAATAAATACAATATAATCTTTAAATTTATATACTATATATTAATATGGAAATTATTATATATATACTATATATTAATACAGAAATGGGAAATATATTTCCCATTATATATCGGAAATGGTAAATTTATATACTATATATTAATATGGAAATGGGAAATGTATATATACTATATATTTATATATATATACTATATATTATATGGAAATGGAAAATATATATATACTATATATTAATATGGAAATGGGAAATTAATACCCACTCCAGTATTCTTGCCTGGAGAATCGCACGGATGGAGGAGCCTGGTGGGCTACGGTCCATCAGGCTGCAGAGTCCTGACCAACTAACACACATGCAAATGATGATATAAATATGATAATATATGTGACTATGCAAGTATAATTATGCTTATACATACAATTATATAAATATTAACACAATTATTTAAGTTAAATAAGTTTAACTGTTCAAGTTTAAAAGTTATATATTCAATATATTTAACAATTATATGTTTAATATATTATATAATATATGCAATATTATACAATATTACATTTACATGTTATTACATAAATATAGTAAATATAACTGTATTAAGACTAGCTATATATTAGCTATATACTTATATAAATATTGTTGTATATATAAATTAATATATGTCATATATAATGATATAATACTGGCTGGGTTGCCATTTCCCTCCTCCAGAGGCTCTTCCCAACCCAGGGATCGAACCCAGTCTCTCATATCGTAGGCAGATTCTTTACCATCTGAGCCACCAGGGAAGCTCCATATATTAAATGTATACCATATATGATTATATATAATAACATATAATATGTGTATGTCGAAGCCTTTCCCTGCTCCAGAGGATCTTCCCAGACCCAGGCACCGAACTGGGGTCTCCTGTGCTGCAGGCGGATTCTTTCCCAGCTGAGCTACCAGGGAAGCCCTGATAAGCCATCACGGAAAAGAATAAAAAAAAAAGAGAACGGACATACATGTATACAGACGGCACTTTGCTCCAAGGTGGAAATTACAACACTGTACATCAGCTATGCCTCATAGACTAAATTTGAACTATGCTGCACGGTTTTCTCACGTGTTGAAGAATGTAATAGGGTTTGCCTCAAAGCGTAAATATAAATAGTCTGATATGCAGACAGTGCTTACATGTGTGACCGCAAAACAGCAAACAGTTCCTAACCTGGGCAGATCTCATTTTCCTGCAGGTCAGCGATATTGGGTTTTGGTGCACACTGACGGTCTGGGTGAGCTCCGTGTTGAGTAAATCTACTGGCGCCGTGTTTAAAAACAGCGTGTGTCCCCCTGATATCTCTGTGTCACATTTCTGTCATTCTTGCCGTATCCTTTTTTTAAATTTGACAGAATTTTTATTTCAGTGCCCTAATCCCAAATAGAAGTGAAGGGCCAGTTGAAAATGGTGCTCTCAAGTTCTGACATGACATTTAACAGCTGTGAGTTGCTAGGTTATAAGCAAGGTGTACACGAGATCAGAGATCAGATTAGATCAGTTGCTCAGTCGTGTCCAACTCTTTGTGACCCCATGAATCGCAGCACACCAGGCCTCCCTGTCCATCACCAACTCCCAGAGTTCACTCAGACTCACGTCCATCGAGTCAGTGATGCCATCCAGCCATCTCATCCTCTGTCGTCCCCTTCTCCTCCTGCCCCCTATCCCTCCCAGCATCAGAGTCTTTTCCAATGAGTCAACTCTTTGCATGAGGTGGCCAAAGTCCTGGAGTTTCAGCCTTAGCATCATTCCTTCCAAAGAAATCCCAGGGCTGATCTCCTTCAGAATGGACTAGTTGGATCTCCTTGCAGTCCAAGGGACTCTCAAGAGTCTTCTCCAACACCACAGTTCAAAAGCATCAATTCTTCGGTGCTCAGCCTTCTTCACAGTCCAACTCTCACATCCATACATGACCACAGGAAAAACCATAGCCTTGACTAGACGGACCTTTGTTGGCAAAGTAATGTCTCTGCTTTTCAATATGCTATCTAGGTTGGTCATAACTTTCCTTCCAAGGAGTAAGCGTCTTTTAATTTCATGGCTGCAGTCACCATCTGCAGTGATTTTGGAGCCCCAGAAAAATAAAGTCTGACACTTTTTCCACTGTTTCCCCATCTATTTTCCATGAAGTGATGGGACCGGATGCCATGATCTTCGTTTTCTGAATGTTGAGCTTCGTTTTGTGAATGTACACGAGATGGAAACAAGTAATATAAAAAATGTAGGCTGCCAGGAGATTCGTATTATCATTTCTTCAGGGGCATATTTCCAGCTGAATCTAAATTAAAGGTCTGCTTTCTCACAGTCTTTTAAACCTTTGCATGAGGATCATATTTGTCACGCTGAGCTGTGATGAGTGACCTGTGATGTGACTACTGCAAAAAGGCTGTGACTTTCATGCAGAGTGAAGTCAGAAAGAGAAAAACAAATACCGTGTATTAACACTTAGACGAAACGTAGAGAAACGGTAGGTTTTCAGTAGCTAAGTCATGTCCGACTTTTTGCGACCCCACGGACTGCAGCCCGCCAGGTTCCCCCGTCCATGGGATTCTCCGGGCAAGAGTACTTGAGCAGGTTGCCATTCCCTTCTCCAGGGAGAGAAATGGTATAGACGCTCTTATTTGCAAAACAGAAAGACACGCAGACCTAGAGGACAAACATATGGACACCAAAGGGGGATGTCCGGGTGGGATGAATTGAGAGACAGAGATTGATACACATGCACGGTTGATACTATGCATAAAATAGGCCACTAGAGAAGTACTGACCACACAAGAACTCTTACAGATTACAGGTCGCTGAGATGAGACGGTTGGATGGCATCACGGACTCGACGGACATGAGTTTGAGCATGCTCCGGGAGTTGGTGATGGACAGGGAGGCCTGGCGTGCTGCAGTCCACGGGATCGCACAGAGTCGGACACGACTGAGCGACTGAACTGAACACTCAAGGCTCAGGGGACGGTTGGCATTCTTCAGCAATAAAGGATTTTTTTAAATGAAGGTCTGCACCCTGTTATTTTAGTCACAATGCTATTTATTGCACATCTAAGAAATTACAGGCTAGAGTAAGCATCCCTTTCAGATGTAGTAGAAAGAAAAGCCAATTTGTGCGCCTCGCTTTCACGTGATATGTGCTTTATCACTGCAGTCTGGAACCAAAACGCACAGCCTCTCCCAGGTCTGCCTCTGTTGGTCACTGCAGATTTTTGCCACGAGAGAGGCTGAGCTGCAGACCAGGAGGTGGGAAGTGACGTCGCCTGGGACAAGTGACGTCCCTTGCCTCCCCGACTCACCTGCTCTGGAGGTCGTCCAGGTTCAGCTCCCCCACGTAGTGAGTGGCCGAGGACACGGTCACCACCCGGGCGCTGCGGCCAGGGGCGCCCGACTCCCGCAGGGTGTCCAGGAGGAGGTTGGTCAGCAGGAAGTGCCCCAGATAGTTGACGCCAAAGTGCTCCTCAAAGCCGTCCTCCGTGGTCCTCTGGGGCACCATCATCACACCAGCTGGGGACAAAGGGGGCCTCAGGACAGTCAGAAAGGAGTGGGGGCGGGGTGGGGAGAGATGAGATTCTACGCTGTCCCCCAGACAATGGGGAAGCCAGCACCCCTTCCTGCCTCAGTGTCCAGCCCTGTCCACGGCAAATAGATGAGAGCAAAGTGGAAGCGGTGACAGACTTTTTTTCCTTGGGCTCCAAAATCACCAAGGACGGTGACTGCAGCCACAAAACTAAAAGACGCTTGCTCCTTGGAAGGAAAGTTATGGCCAACTTAGACGGCATTTTGAAAAGCAGAGACATTGCTTTGCAGACAAAGGTCCGTCTAGTCAAGGCTATGGTTTTTCCTGTGGTCATTATGGATGTGAGGTTTGGACTATAAAGAAAGCTGAGCACCGAAGAATGGATGCTTTTGAACTGTGGTGTTGGAGAAGACTCTTGGGAGTCGCTTGGACTGCAAGGAGATCCAACCAGTCCATCCTAAAGGAGATCAGTCCTGAAGATTCATTGGAAGGACTGAAGCTGAAGCTCCAATACTGTGGCCACCTCATGTGAAGAGGTGACTCAC
Organism: Bos grunniens; assembly: GCF_055505025.1. Lineage (NCBI taxonomy): Eukaryota > Metazoa > Chordata > Mammalia > Artiodactyla > Bovidae > Bos > Bos grunniens. The sequence goes on from NC_141194.1 coordinate 1,106,661, forward strand.
TGGAAAAGACCCTGATGCTGGGAAAGATTGAAGGTGGGAAGAGAAAGTGTGACAGAGGATGAGATGCTGGGATGGCATCGCCGACTCAATGGACATGGCTTTGAGTAAACTCCAGGAGTTGTTGATGGACAGGGAGGCCTGGCGTGCTGCGGCTCATGGGGTTGCAGTGTCGGATACAACATAGCCACCGAAGAACAGCAATAAGGTGCTCAATCAATGCAACTGCACTTGGGTCTTCCCGAAACCCTCACCACTCCCCTCTACCTTCAGTCTCCGGAAAATTGGCCTCTGTGAAATCTGTCCCTGGTGCCAAACAGGCTGGGGAACACTCATATAGCACCTAAAATCCAATGAACAAAATATTGGGTTTCCAAAGAGACTGTTTACATTTCCTGTAAGATCTTCCAGAAAATTTCAAAAGAATGTTTTGGCCAACCCAATAGATTGTGAGTTTGGGGCTGATGTATACGTATAGCTATAGTTAAAATAAAATGTGCTTTAAACTGTGCTCAGTTGCTCAGTCATCTCTGACTATTTCACTGCAGCCCACCAGGCTCCTCTGTCCATGGGATTTCTCCAGGCAAGAGTACGGGAGTGGGTTGCCATTCCCTTCTCCAGGGGAATCTTGCCAACCAAGGGATTGAACCTTCATCTCCTGCATTGGCAGGCAGAATCTTTACCACCTGAAGGTGACAAGTGAAAGTGAATGCCGATCAGTTGTCTCTGACTTTACGACCCCATGGATTATACAGTCAGTGGGATTCTCCAGGCCAGAATACAGGAGTGGGGAGCCTTTCCCTTCTCCAGGGGACCTTCCCAACCCAGGGATCGAACCCAGGTCTCCTGCATTGCAGGCAGATTCTTTACCAGCTGAGCCACAGGGGGAGCCCTGAGAAGCCCCTTAAAATAAAATGCCTTTTAAATATAAAAAAAAAAAAAAGTCAAGGGGTTGGGAAAGTTCACACCAGTAAATTACATAGAACCAATATCCATTATTTTAAGACTACACCCACTCATCGTCTTTCTTCCCAAAACCTCTATATAAACAGAACAGGTTTCCTCAACTAGAGACATTTTCTGCACAGTGGTCAGGGGTCTAGACGTGTGTGGTTCTGAAATGAGAAACTTTGCTACGAGTTTCACATATCAACTGAGTTTGCTGTTATTATATGATGTTAAGCTCAAAGATGTTTTAAAATGTTGTCCTGTATTAAACCATAGTCTATAAAAAGTAACATATATACAATAGAATGTCTAATGAATGTGTCTCTCAGTCGTGTCCAACTCTTTGCAACCCCATGGACTGTAGCCCCACCAGGCTCCTCTGTCCATGGGATTCTCCAGGCAAGAGTACGGGAGTGGGTTGTCATGCCCTCCTCCAGGGGATCTTACAGACTGAGGGATCGAACCGGGGTCTCCTGCATCAAAGGCAGATTCATAATCCAGCAAGCCACCTGGAAAGCCCACCATGGAATATTCTGCTGCTGCTAAGGCGCTTCAGTCGTGTCCGACTCTGTGCGACCCCATAGACGGCAGCCCACCAGCCTCCTTCCTCCCTGGGATTCTCCAGGCAAGAGCACTGGAGTGGGTTGCCATTTCCTTCTCCAATGCATGAAAGGTGAAAAGTGAAAGTGAAGTCGCTCAGTCGTGTCAGACTCTATGCGACCCCATAGACAGCAGCCTACCAGGCTCCTCTGTCCATGGGATTTTCCAGGCAAGAGTACTGGAGTGGGTTTACTCGGCCATAAAAAGGAATAAAATTGTGTCAGTTGCAGAGATGTGGATGGACCTAGAGTCTGTCATACAAAGCGAAGTAAGTCACGAAAACAAGTACCCTACATTCACGCATATATGTGGAATCTAGAAAAACGGTTCAGAGGAACCTAATTTCAGGGCAGTAATAGAGATGCAGACGCAGAGAACAGTTTGGGGGACGCTTGGGGAAGGAGAGGGTGGGAAGAATAGAAGAGAAAAGGGCCGGCGTAAAGGACTGATATACACACAACCACGTGTGAAGCAGACAGCTAGTGGGAAGCTCTGTATAGCCCAGGGAGCTCAGCTCGGGGCTCTGTGATGACCTAGAGGGGTGGGTGGGGGCTGGGAGGGAGGCTCACGAGGGAGGGGATATATGCATAGTCTAGCTCATTTGGGCTTCCCTGGGGGCTCAGCTGGTAAAGAATCTGCCTGCAATGCAGGCGACCTGGGTTCCATCCCTGGTTTGGAAAGATGCGCCTGGAGAAGGGAAAGGCTACCCACTCCAGTATCCTTTCCTGGAGAATGCCATGGACAGAGGAGCCTGGCGGGCTGCAGTCCACGGGGTCGCAAAGAGTCGGACACGACTGAGCGACTAAAGCCAGCACACGGCTGGTTCACTTCATTCTATGGCAGAAACAAACACAACGTTGGAAAATCAATTATAGCCCAACAAAAAAATTGTTAAGAATACACCAAACTCGCACTGGATATCTGTTTTACATGTGATGAAAAGTAAGGTGTGTGATAAGAACGTTTCTGAAGAGTGTGTCGGGGATGCCCTTCAGAAGCTGTCTGGAAGAATCCAGGCAGAGGTGGTCAAGAGGCATCTTGGAGACAATGTGGACAGTTCCCTGGAGATAAGTTCCCTGGATGTCGAAGGTGGATGGGACGAAGCTGCGTTCAATAAGCTGTGTGCATGCCCGCAGAAGGGAGGGTACTCAGCATACATTCCAGGGGCACGCGGCTCACATGAGGCTGGTCGGGAAAGGACCCAGGGCTCCAGGCAGAGGGACAGCCAGCCTGCTCAGTGTCTGGAGATGCGTTCCCTCGGGAGACAGAGTCTGCAGCACATTTCCTGAGTCGCGGTGGCCTCCTGAACTCTGCTGTCATGAGTGGAACTTGGCGGTGGTGACAAGGTCGTAGAGCACACATGAGGCTGGTCGGGAAAGGACCCAGGGCTCCAGGCAGAGGGACAGCCAGCCTGCTCAGTGTCTGGACACGTGTTCCCTCGGGAGACAGAGTCTGCAGCACATTTCCTGAGTCGCGGTGGCCTCCTGAACTCTGCTGTCATGAGTGGAACTTGGCGGTGGTGACAAGGTCGTAGAGCATCCGAGGGCATGTTCAGAAAAGACCCCAGCTTTCAGAATTCTGTCTCTCGGGGCAGAGCTAGCCTCCCGAGAGAAGGCTGGCACTCCTAAGACCTCTGTTCTGGCGCAGAGACCACACGTGGGGATCTCGTCAACCAGCCCAGCGGAGGCCAGGAGCCAGGCAGGACTAACTTCATGCCTGGAGAAGACTCTTGAGAGTCCCTTGGACTGCAAAGAGAGCATACCAGTCCATCCTAAAGGAAATCAACCCTGAGTATTCACTGGAAGGACTGATGCTGAAGCTGAAGCTCTAATACTTTGGCCACCTGATGCAAAGAACTGAGTCATTTGAAAAGACCCTGATGCTGGGAATGATTGAAGGCAGGAGGAGAAGGGGCCGACAGAGGATGAGATGGTTGGATGGCATCACCAGCTCGATGGACATGAGTTTGAGCAAGCTCCAGAAGTTGCTGATGGACAGGGAGGCCTGGCGTGCTGCAGTCCATGGGGTCGCAAAGAGTCGGACACGACTGAGTGAGTGAACAATGACGACAACTTCATACCACAGGAGAAAGCCACTCTGGACGTGAGACCCTTGTGGCACGTTCAGATAACAGCAGCTCTGGGTACAACCCCACGGGAGGACCAGAGGGACAGTGGTCCAAAATGCAGGCAAAGGACTGTAGTTATTTCAATATATCTGTATGCTTGCTTGCTCACTCGTGTCCAATTCTCTGAGGCCCCGTGGACTGTAGCCCACCAAGTTCTTTTTGTCCATGGGGTTTTCCAGCCACGAATACTGGAGCAGGTTGCTAGCAGTGTTAATCACAACAGACAAGACGTGGAAATAACCTAAGTGTCCATTGACACTGAATGGATATGGAAGATGTGGTGTGTGTGTGTGTGTGTGTGTGTGTGTGTGTGTGTGTGTGTTCCCTCATTCCTTTTTTATGACTGAGTGATATTCCATTTGACTGAGTAATATTCCATATATTCCATGGGCTTCCCTGGTGGCTCAGCTGGTAAAGAATCCGCCTGCAATGTGGGAGACCATTATATACACATACATACATACATACACACACACACATATATATATATAATGGAATATTACTCAGCCATGAAAAAGAATGAAATAACGCCATTTGCAGAGACATGGCTGGACCCAGAGATGATCATACTAAGCTAACTAAGGTATAAACAGAAAGACAAATACCGCTTAGTATCACTTATATGTCAAATCTAAAATCTCCATCTCTAATCCAGCATTTCCACACCTGGGCATATATCTAGAGAAAACCATTTCAAAAGACACATGCACCCCAATGCTCACTGCAGACAAGACAGGGAAGCAACCTCAGTGTCTTATCGACAGATGAATGGATATAGAAGATGTGGACATAGATACAACAGGATATTGAGTGAGTGAGTGAAAGTCGCTCAGTCGTGTCCGACTCTCTGCGACCCCATGGGCTATGCAGTCCATGAGATTCTCCAGGCCAGAATACTAGAGTGGGTAGCCCTTTCCCTTCTCTAGGGGATCTTTCCAACACAGGGACGGAACCCTGGTCTCCCGCATTGCAGGCGGATTCTTTACCAGTTGAGCCACCAGGGAAGCCCATTACTCGGAATATTACTCAGTCAAATGGAATATCACTCAGTCACAAAAAAAGGAATGAAATAATCCCATTTGCTGAAACACAGATGGACTTGAAGGTATTACGCTACCAGAAATAAGTCAGGGAAAGATAAAACACTGCATCATATCACTTGTACGTGGAATCTTAAAAATACCACAAAGTAGTGAATATAACCACAAAGAAACAGACTCAGATGTACAAGGAGCAAACTGGTGGTGACCAGCAGAAGAGAAGGAAGGGGTGGGGGCAAGAGGGGGGGAGAGGGTTAAGAGGTACAAACCAGTATGTATTAGTATAAAATTCCCTCAAGCAAACTGGTGGTGACCAGCAGAAGAGAAGGAAGGGGTGGGGGCAAGAGGGGGAGAGAGGGTTAAGAGGTACAAACCAGTATGTATTAGTATAAAATTCCCTCAGCACAGTAAAATGAGGTATGGCAATAAAAGGCGTTAAATTTATCAAATAAAAAAAAAAATAAAGTGCTGAAAAATTAAAGCTGTCAAAAAAAAAAAAAACAAAGTAGGGGCAGTATTCTTTAACAATGACAATATCATAAAAAACAAAGAAAGGCTGTAAAAGTGTTCCAGATTAAAAGAGACTTTATCAACATGACAATGAAATGCAATATCTGATCCTGGACTAGATCTTGTACTAGAAGGAAAAAGTGCTAAAAAGGACACTGAGGGTCAGTTAACAGTATTAGAATACAGACAGTAGATTTAATACAAGTATTTTATCCATGTTAAATTACTGAAGCTGACAACTGTACTATTACAGTTATTAACCGAATATCCCTATTCTTAGGAAATTCAGAAATATGTACTGAAGTATGTGGGATACTTCATGGGAATAAAAACCATGATATCTGCAGCAGGCCTTCCAAGAGTTTAGAAAAAAACTTTTTGGGTGGGGAGCAGACAAATAATAAAGAAATGGGGTGAAATGATAAGAACAAGTGAAAAATCTGGGCAGAGGTTATATGGATATTATTTGTATTATTTTTGGAACTTTTCTTTAAGCTTGACATTAAAAATTAAAAATGTGCAAAAAAAAAAAAAAAAAAAGAAAGCACAGCAGAGACAAAAAAAAAAAAATATCAGCATACACAAAAGTAGAGAGATAGTATAATGAACCCCCATATATCATTACCAAGTTTCAGAAAAAAAAAAAAAATAACACAAGTGAACTTTTTTGCAAAACAGAACAGACTCACAAATATATGGTTATCAAAGAAGAAGGGGGTTTGATAAATTAGGAGTTTGGGATTGACAGATAATACAACAAGGACCTACTATATATCACAAAAAACTATATTCAAATCTTATAATAACCTATAATGGAAAAAAAATCTGCTGTATACCTGAAATTACCACAACATTATAAATCAACTGCACTTCAATTAAAAAAAAAATAGTAGCAGGTGTATTTTTATCTGCTGCCTGATACATAGGAGATAATGGTTTTGTAATATATACTGACAAAGCTAGAGTATATGTATAGACTATGATAATGGAGCCTGTAGGGAGAGGAATCAAAGACACAGAAAAGAGGAGAAAACTATGGCCAAAGTCAGAGAGTATACTAAAGAGGCAGGGTCAATCAAGGGCAGGAGGGGTGCTAGCCTAGAAGTGAAGAGGGGTAAAGAGGTGAGGTTGGGTGTGGAGGAAGATATGTTTGTGGATGGCAGAAGTGGAGGAAACTGTGCCTAAGAGCCTTGTTTTTCTCCCAGAATTAGGAGGAAAACCCCTCTGTAGGGGTGGGAGGATGAGAGGAGAGAAGCATCATCAAATGTGGAGACGTCCCTGAGGATAATGAGGAAATTTACTAATCAAAGACAAGCAAAGTAATTGATACGAATACAGGCTGAAGTGGGAAGAACAGGATCCATGACTCCTTGCCCTTCCTCACTGTGCCCAGCCACGGCTGAGGGGGTGCAACGAGGATACGATGAAGGTCATGAGGGTGCTGTGGGACAGACAACCACTTCAAGACACAACTGAAGCTGAGACTTCCCTGGCGGTCCAGGGGCTAAGACTGTGCGTTCCCAATGCAGGGATCCTGGGTTCAATCCTTGGTCGGGGAACTAGATCACACAAGCCACTACTGAGAGTTTGCATATCACAGCTAAAGATCCCGCTTGCTGCAGCTAAGACCCAGTGCAGCCAAATAAATACATATTAAAGCAAAAAACAAAACAAAACAAAAAAAATTCCCTCATAGCTCAGCTGGTAAAGAACCCGCCTGCAATGCAGGAGACCCCAGTTCAATTCCTGGGTCGGGAAAATCCGCTGGAGAAGGGATAGGCTACCCACTCCAGTATTCTTGGGCTTCCCTGGTGGCTCAGCTGGTACAGAACCCACCTGCAACGCAGGAGACCCCAGTTTAATTCCTGGGTCGGGAAAATCTGCTGGAAAAGGGATAGGCTACCCACTCCAGTATTCTTGGGCTTCCCTGGTGGCTCAGCTGGTAAAGAATCGGCCTGCAAAGCAAGAGACCTGGGTTCAACCACGGGGTTAGGAAGATCTCCCTGCAGAAGGGAAAGGCTACCCACTCCAGTCTTCTGGCCTGGAGAATTTCATGGACTGTACGGTCCATGGGGTCGCAGAGAGTCGGACACAGCTGAGCGACTTTCACTTCATTTCACATTAGTATAAAATAAAGTACAAGGATATATTTTACAGCACAGGGAACACAGCCAACATTTCATAATAACTATCCATGGACTACAAGTTTACCAATTGTGAATCACTACCCTCTACATTGTGGGTCAGCTGGTAAAGAGTCGGCCTGCAATGCAGGACAGCCGGGTACAATCCCTGGGTCAGGAAGATCCCCTGGAGGAGGAAATGGCAACCCACCCCAGTGTTCTTGCCTGGGGAATCCCATGGACAGAGGAGCCTGGAGGGCTGCAGTCCCTGGGGTCAGAAAGAGTCAGACACAGTTGAGGGACCACGAGTTTCATTTCATACTGTATACCTGCAACATATAACACTGTACACCCATTGTACTTCATAAAAGATGATTATTAACAAGAAAGCAGGTATTTATGAACCAGTTGTGCTGTGCTGTGCTTAGCCACTCATTCGTGTCTGACTCTTTGTGACCCCCAAGGATTGCAGCCCGCCAGGCTCCTCTGTCCATGGGATTCTCCAGGCAAGAATTCTGGAGTGGGTTGCCATTTCCTCCTCCGGGGGATCTTCCCGACCCAGGGATCGAACCTGCATCTCCTGCTTGGCAGGTGGATTCTTGCCCACGGAGCCACCAGGGAAGCCCTTTGCTGTATCCGCATCCATCGGAAAACACGCCACGTCGTGGAACAGGGGCGCTGAAGGGGACACGGGGGTCGGCAGGAATTGCGGGTTGAATTTGAAGGTATCTCCAGTGCTTCAGCCTGTGGAGTTGAGGACCAGGTTATAAAAAAGCTGGTGCTGCTTCTCACATCCTCAAGATGCTCTTGGGGGACTTCCACCGTGGTCCAGTGGTTAGGAGTCTGCGCTTGCAATGCAGGGGGTCTGGGTTCCATCCCTGTTGACGAAGCTGAGGGGAAAATGGTCTTTGATTTCTCGGATACTGGCAGCAGAGAAACCACCCAGGAGAGTGTGGACGGCCAGACCTCAGCCCAGCTGATGGGCTCTGGAGCTAACGCTACTGGACAGACCCACTGGACTCATTCGTGTTCTTTTTTTTTTTTGGCTGGGGCACTTGCGGTCAGGTGCTCGGTGATCTGAGCTGAAGGACAACCCCCTGAGCCATCTCTTTAAGGCTGGACCTATTCACTCAGTCCGTTCGGATTATGCATTTCCCAGCGATCACGGACGAGACAGGTCCCGTGCAGCCCGAGGGCTGTGCCAGCTCGGATGGTCTCCACACACAAACTCCGCTGACAGATTCGAGCAGAAACTCTCTGACTCCAGTCGACAGCGAGGAAGCTCCGGGTGCAGGGGGAGTTCAAGGTGACCTGGGAAATCTTCAAGGGTCATCTGAGCAAGCCCTGGGCAAGAGCATGGTGGGCGTAAATATATTTTTACAGCGGTGGCCCGGGCATCGCTGTTGTGCCTACAGCCCCACACCCCACCGCGTGCCAGATGCATGGGATCATCTGGGGATTCATCTACTGGGGGAGCCAGGTGTGGACGGCAGCACCCTGGATGCTGGGTTCAAAACTCCCAGGGTCCCCACTCATGACTAAACCCATGATTAAGTGAGTTGCCGCTGGGCTTTCCAGGTGGTTCAGGAGTCAGGAACCCGCCTGCCAGTGCAGGAGGTGTAAAAGACGCCGGTCTGATCCCTGGATCAGGAAGATGCCCTGGAGAAGGAAATGGCAACCCACTCCAGTATCCTTGCCTGGAGAATCCCACGGACAGAGGAGCCTGGAGGGCTACAGTCCGTGGGGTCACACAGAGTCAGACACGACTGAGCGACTTCACACACACACACACACACACACACACACACACACAAACGCTATAAATGGAGAGAAAGCGTGTGACGCGAGTCAGGACCAGGGGGGTGACCGTGACCCCAGATCCTCGTCACACAAGCAGGACCCAGGGGGTGGGCGGCTGAGTGACCCCAGGGTTGGGGGTAGTAGACACACAGTCTCACCATGGACCAGGGAAAATGTAGACGTTCAAAGAGCAAACGACGGTGATCAGAATCTACCTTAAGTCAATGGGGAAATCATTAATGAGAGCACCGTGTGGAGGGGTCCACGGCTCAGTGCATCCACCGTGCTCCCCATAACATCATCTGCCTGTCACCACGGAGGGAAGACCACCATGCCTGCCCCATGCCCCAGGAGCAGGGCAGACGTGCTTCTCCAACCAGCAGCTATTCTTGGCTGGAAGCACCTCACAGCCTCTGATGTACGTACATCCAGGATGCCTGGGGTCGGCAGGATCGGAAACACCCAGCCTTGTGAACAGCTTTTGCATTGCACAATTTACAAGAGCCGAGATGTGGATGCAACCTAAATGTTGCAGAAAAATGGATAAAGAAGGTGTGGTACATATATACAGTGGAATATTACTCGGCCATGAAAAAGAATGACATATGCTTTTTGTAGCAACACGGACTTAGAGATTATCGTATTAACTGAAGTAAGTCAGACAGAGGAAGACAAATATCCTGTGGTATCAGTTATACATGGAATCTAAAAACACAGTCAAACAAACCTATTTACAAAATACAGTCACAGATGTAGAGAAGAAGATGATGATTACCAAAGCTGAAAGATCCCACCAGTCCATCCTAAAGGAAATCAGTCCTGAATATTCTTTGGAAGGACTGATGCTGAAGCTCCAATCCTTTGGCCACCTGATGAGAAGAGCTGACTCATTGGAAAAGACCCTGATGCTGGGAAAGATTGAAGGCAGGAGGAGAAGGGGACGACAGAGGATGACATGGTTGGATGGCATCACCGACTCAACGGACACGAGTTTGAGCAAACTCTGGGAGGTGGTGAAGGACAGGGAAGCCTGACATGCTGCAGTCCATGGGGTCACACAGAGTCAGACACGACTGAGCGACTGAACAATGACAACATTTGGGCACTTGCTCCTCAATAATCGGACCCCAGTCCCCGCTTTCCTGACTGCTCTGGACACCGAGGCCCCCTGGGGCCAGTGCCCGGAAGGCCAGCTCTAACGGTCCTTGGTCCATGAGCTGATTTATGCTATGAGTTCCTAAACTAATGAAGATCAACAGTGAAAACTGGGTTACTGTGTATCTGGCCAGGCAAGCCATCTCTGTCTTTCTCAGGGTTACCACTGACACATTTATTTGGCGGGGGGAACACACAGTTTTTAGTAATCCTTGACGTTGGGAGATTCATCTGGGAGAGTGATGGGATGTATTCCTGCAAGGACAAAGCATAAATTCTGAGCAGTGAACACAAACCTGTCCAAGTTCCGGCACAAGGATGGGAAACGAGATCCATCAAATTTGGACGGGAATAAATGATAAATATTGACCGGCTCTGCAGGACGTCCACTATTAATCATTCTCGGGGTGGACGAAGCCCCAGCCTCGATCACGAGTTCCCCCACCAGCGGAGAGAGGCAGTCTCCTACGATTTGTGTGCACAAATATTCCCCGACTGGAATGCCGAACATCTGCAAAATCCTGATTGCTCTCTTTAATAATAAATTTTAGGGACTTTCCTTGCACTGTGGGCTTCCCTGGTGGCTCAGTTTGTAAAGAATCTGCCTGCAATGCAGGAGACCTGGGTTCGATCCCTGGGTTGGAAAGATTCCCCTGGAGAAGGGAAAGGATACCCACTCCAGTATTCTTGGGCTTCCCTGGTAGCTCAGCTAGTAAAAAAATCCACCTGCAATGTGAGAGACCTGGGTTCGATCCCTGTCTTGGGAAGATCCCCCTGGAGAAGGGAAAGGTTACCCACTCGAGTATTCTGGCCTGGAGAATTCCACGGACTGTATAGTCCATGGGGGTCACAAAGAGTCGGACACGACTGAATGACTTTCACTTCACCAACTGTCATGGACATAATTTACAGCTTCAGAACATGACTGCTTTCTTTAGAACATGAAACTTTGCTCTGACAGATACTGCAGAAGCAACACTGTAACAAATTCAAGAAAGACTAGAAAAGTGATCTCCATCAAGAATGGTAATAAAAATAAATCAATAAATTTTAAATATGCAAAGCTAGCGAGGACCACCAGCTAGCCATGACCCTCGGAAAGCTTTCCTGTGGGACGCGGCTGGGGGTGTTCTCCATGAGACCTGATGCCTGGGGTGGTTTAACAGGAGTTGGTCCTACAAACACAAGCTCCATCCACCTTTTTAAAAATTTCATTTATTTTTTGCTGCACAGGGTTTTTGCTGCTGCTTGGCTCTCTCTCGCTACACTGAGCGGGGATTACTCTCTGCAACTCTCAGGCTTATTGCGGATCACAGGCTCTAGGGAATAAGGGCTTCAGTACTGGTAGCACACGGGCTTAGTGGCTCCAGGGTGTGTGAAATTTTTCCCAGAGCAGGGATCAAACCTGTGTGCTCAGCACTGGGTTCGGGGTGAGGGGGATTGGTAACCACTGGACCACCAGGGGAGTCTGAATCCAACTCCTTTGAACCAATCGCCTTGTGAGGAGGAGTTGCTATCCCAGAGGAGGGTCCCGGGCAAATAGCTTTGGTTAACTCAGCGGATTCTATTGAACACCATCAGTACCATGGACAGGGCCTTGGTCCCAGAACTCAGGAAATGGGTTTGCAGCTGCTGACTCAGAATATTCCCAGTATCGTTCCCTTTAGAGTTGTGGTTTGACCTAAATGTCCATCAGCATGGGGTACATATGTGCATTGGAGGAGTATTCAGCCGTGAAAAAAAGGATGAAAGAAAGCCATTGGAAGTAACAAGCATTAACCTCCAGATCGTCATACTGGGTGAAGTTAGTCAGACAGAGAAGGAGAAACAGCATATGATACCCCTTATATGCAGAGTCTAAAGAGAAATGATACAATTGAACTTAGTCATGAAGCAGAAACTGACTCACGGGTATAGAGGAGGAGGAAATGGCAACACACTCCAGGGTTCTTGCCTGGAGAATTCCCTGGACAGAGGAGCCTGGTGGGCTGCAGTCCATGGGGCCACAAAGAGTCGCACACGACTGACCAATTAACACACACACACACACACACACACACACACAGGCTTAAAGAAAAAATTTATGGTTACTGGGAGGAAGGATGTGCGAAAAGGATAGTTAGGAAGTTTGGGATGGACATGCACATACTGCTATACTTAAAAGGGAAAGAGGGAACACTTCCAAACTCATTCTACGAGGCCACCATCACGCTGATACCAAAACCAGACAAAGACCTCACAAAAAAAGAAAATTATAGGCCAGTGTCACTGATGAACCTCAATGCAAAATTCCTCCATAAAACTGTAGTGAACAGAATCCAAGAACACATTAAAAGGATCATACACCATCACCACGATCCTAGGGGAGACAGGAAGGAAGGTAGTGGAAGACAGGGAAGCCTGGCGTGCTGTAGTCCACAGGCTCGCAAAGAGTCAGACGTGACTGTCCGTGGCATTCTCCAGGCAAGAACACTGGAGTGGGTTGCCATCTCCTTCTCCAGGGCATCTTCCCAACCCAGGGATTGAACCCACGTCTCCTGCACTGCATGCAGATTCTTTACCGTCTGAGTCACCAGGGAAGCCCTGAGCACACTTTACCTCATTTTAAAGCAACACCCTAAAATCGATTATCCTGATAGCGAAGGCCAAACACATTAGTGGAACACAGCTTCAGCAATAACTGAAACTATATTTCCATGGTAATCCCGCTTTCCCCAAGGACTGCCAGAGCTCCTGTCTGTGCCCGAATTAACCTCTGGAGTTCACCAGACCTCACCATTGTTTTTCCAATTTACTGTTTCAGTTCAGTTCAGTTGCTCAGTAGTTCCTGATTCTTTTCGACCCCATGGACTTCAGCACACCAGGCTTCCCTGTCTGTCACCAACTCCTGGAGCTTGCTCAAACTCACGTCCATCGAGTCGGTGATGCCATCCAACCATCTCATCCTCTGTCGCCCCCTTGTCCTCCCACCTTCAGTCTCTCCCAGCATCAGGGTCTTTTCCAATGAGTCCGTTCTTCCCATTAGGTGGCCAAAGCATTGGAGCTTCAGCTTCAGCATCCGTCCTTCCAATGAATATTCAGGACTGATTTCCTTTAGGATGGACTGGTTGGATCTCCTTGCAGTCCAAGGGACTCTCAAGAGTCTTCTCCAACACCACAGTTCAAAAGCATCAATTCTCCTGAGCTCAGCTTTCTTTACAGTCCAACTCTCACATCCATACATGACCACTGGAAAAACCATAGCTTCGAGTAGACGGACCTTTGTTGGCAAAAACATTTATTGTTTACTTGAGGGAAAATGACTTTACAATGCTGTTTTTTTTCTGTAAACACCGTGAATCAGCCAGCCATAAATATACATTCAGCCCTCCTGAGCCTCCCCCCACCCCACACCATTCCACCCTCTCGAGCATCAGCCTCTTATTCAGAGTGAAGAACTGGGGACATATCACTCAGTCACGAAAAGGAGTGAAACGGACTCAGCTGTAGGGATGTGGACGAACCTAGAGTCTGTTACACAGAGTAAAGGAAGGTCTGAGGAGTGAAATAAACATCATATATGAACACATATATACGGGCTCTATAAAAACGGTACCGATGACTCTATTTGCAGGGAAGACACAGAGCTGCAGACGCGAAGAACAGCCTTGCATCACTCACCGTTATTCACCAGGACGTGGAGGGGCAGTTTCTTCATTCTGAACGTCTGGACGAACTCCCGGATAGACCTCATGGACGCCAGGTCGCAATACAGAAACTCCACTGGAGGAGGACAAAGAAGCGAGGTCAGCTTTCAATGCACCACACACGATACAGTCCATCAGCGTTCACTCGGGAGGGACATGTTAGGATACTCTGGAGTACAGACAGAGGAAGCTGTGTGTGCCACGTCACCCAGCCCCTGAGAACAAGGGAGTGCGCGTTTTCAATGCTTTCCCTAAAAAAAAATAACAAAGGGAGCCTGCGTAAGGGGTGGGCGTAGTCCAGGATCAGTTACTCAGCACGGTCATCGTCCTGCGAATCGTGGGTGACCCCTCCGCTGGAATACACCCTGGGAAGGTGAGGATGCATTTGAAAAGTTGAAGTGTTAGCCACTCAGTCCTGTCCTGCTCTATGCGACCCCGTGGACTGTAGCTCACCAGGCTTCCTCTGTCCATGGGGATGCTCCAGGAGACCCCGGTTTGATCCCTGAGTCTGGAAGACCACCTGGCGAAGGGCATGGCAACCCACTCCAGTACTCTTGCCTGGAGAATCCCCATGGACAGAGGAAGCCTGGTGAGCTACAGTCCACACAGTTGCAAAGAGCAGGACCCATCTCCTGCATTGCAGGCAGACTCTTTCCTGTATACATTTAGAAATTTAAAAAACATAAATAAAAATCAATAGTTGCTGTATATCGGCTGAGCCCAGGGGTTTAAAAAAAAAAAAAAAAGCAACATTAGGCATTTATCTTTTGCATGTTTCCTTTTTTAACATTTTTTAAAAATGTGGGCCATCTTTTAAAATCTTTATGACCTCGTTACAATACTGTTTCTGGTTTATGCTTTGGCTTTTTGGCCAAGAGGCATGTGGGATCTTACCTCCCCAACCAGGGATGAAACCCATACCCCTTGTCTTATAAAGCAGAAGTCCCTTGCATGTTTCTTAAATGCATTTTTTGGTTGGTTTTTTTTTTTTTTTTTTTTGCTCTTTTGATTCTGTTCTCCATGGCAGCAGGCTGTGGCAGATTGGGGAAGACGGAGCTTTGCCGCAGGGAGTTGGGAATTTCTGCTCTAGAAGTCGGTGCCATCTGCACAGGAATTCCCAACACGCTGTTCTAATTTCCCCCTGAAACACTCCCAAGAATGTTAAAAAAAAAAAAAAAAAAAAAGAGGAAAACCCACACGATTGCTAATAACTACAACCGATGGTAAAAAAAAAAAAAAAAGGATGCGTGGACCCACACACTCAGCTTCCAGTCCTGTCCAACTCTCTGCAACCCCGTGGATTGAGGCCCGCCAGGCTCCTCCGTCCATGGGATTCTCCGGGCAAGAGTACTGGAGTGGCGTGCCATGCCCTCCCCCAGGGGATCTTCCTGACTCGGGGATCAAATTTGAGTCTCCTGAGTGTGCTGCTTTGGCAGGCAGGTTCTTTACCACTAGCGCCTTGTGGGAAGCCCCAGAAGGGCCATAATTCATAAGCAACACAAGCACTGATGCCTCGTGCTGAGAGCACTGCCCTGTGAGCGGGTCACTGCATCTTGCTTGCTTTCTACCCGCTGGTTCGAATCTTTTCATTTTTTATCGCCGTGCTGCACAGCTTGCAAGATCTTAGTTCCTCAACCAGGAATCGAATGAGGGCCCTGGCAGTGAATGCGCCAAGTCCTAACCACAGGAATGCCCGGAAATTCCTTACGCCCAGTCTCGTCATCAGCACCAGTTTCCACGTCCAGTCAGGAGCTGCCCCGTCTCTCACCTCTACAACAGCATCACTGGAAGGAGGGGGGGATACTGCACAGGGGGTCTGTCGTTCAGTCGCTCAGTTGTGTCCAACTCTCTGCGACCCCATGGACTGCAGCACGCCAGGCCTCCCTGTCCTCCACTGTCTCCCGGAGCTTGCTCGTACTCATGTCCATCGCGTCGGTGATGCCATCCAACCATCGCATCCTCTGTCATCCCCTTCTCCTCCCGCCTGCAATCTTTCCCAGCATCGGGGTCTTTTCCAGTGAGGAAGAAGAGCCCCTAAATCAAGTCCTGCTGCTGGGGAGGGCAGACTGCTCCCCGCAGAGCAGGATGCTTGAAGAGCTCCGTCTTTGAGAAGAGCGGTACAGAAGACAGGATACACAGTGTGACCCCCGCCTCCATCCAGCAGAGGCAGCAGGACTGACCACTGAGAGGGCAAGGCACTCACGGGCGTTAGGGCTTCACCTAACATGCAGCTAGGGGTTGCATACCCGCAGCGATGGACACAGTGAGAGGCGCTGGAGTAACTGACGCAGCAGGGCTCTTGGCGGAGACAACCGGTGACAGTTAAACAATATTTTTGCCTTTTTGTTTATTTGGTTGAAAGTGAAGTCGCTCAGTCGTGTCCGACTCTTTGCGACCCCACGGACTGTAGCCTACCCGGCTCCTCTGTCCATGGGATGCTCCAGGCAAGGAGACTGGAGTGGGTTGCCATTTCCTTCTCCAATTATTTATTTGGTTACTGTGGGTCTTTCTTGCAGCACACAGGATCTTTAAGTCGTGGGCATGGGGCATCTAGCTCCCCCACCAGGGGCTGAACCCAAGCCCCCTGCAATGGACACTCAGAGTCTTAACCACTGGACCACCAGGGAAGCCCTGTAGCTGACATTTTTCACTTGACCTGGGGTGCCTTTAACCTAACCTTTCATTTCTAGCTACATAATTATAGAGAAACGAAGGCTGCCATGCTCTGAGAATATTCAGGGCACCCCCTGATGCTGCTGCTGCTGCTAAGTCACTTCAGTCGTGTCCGAATCTGTGCGACCCCATAGATGGCATCCTACCAGGCTCCTCTGTCTCTGGGATTCTCCAGGCAAGAATACTGGAGCAGGTTGCCATTTCCTTCTCCGATGCATGAAAGTGAAAAGTGAAAGTGAAGTCGCTCACTCGTGTCTGACTCTAAGCGACCTCATGGACTGTAGCCCACCAGGCTCCTCCGTCCCCTAGGGGACAAGAAATAGAACATCTGTCATGCAGGCGGCTGGAACACAGAAGGTATACCAGTTGTCTGGGTAGCAAAAAATAGCCAGAAACTCAGATAACAGGTAGGGGGTGGAGTTTGAAAGAGTTAAGAGTTAAGTCAAGGGTCTGATCCTGATGCAGGAAAGAGTGAGACTGAATGATAAGGGGCTGGTCATGATACAAAACCAAGATGGTGGCCTCCCACTGGGAGACCACGTTGAAGGCAGGACACAGGAGGATTCTTCTGTAAGCTCACGATGGAGTTTTTTAAGGCAGGGATTAAAAGTTAAAAGGCTGAAACGTGTCAGGCTAACAAGGAAACACCAGGCAGGGCTGGCCCTTTTGAGACGAGGAGGAGGTGGTTCAGGGCTAAAATACCAATGGGACAATGCGGATCGTTACCTGTGGGTCCAGTGTTCAGGCAACGCGAAGGCATGACACAGACGTAGAGAACACGTGTGTGGACACCAAGGTGGGGAGAGAAGGTGGGAAGAACTTGCGAGATTCGGATTGACACATCTGCACTCTGTGTGAAATACTCTGTGTGAAATGGATAAGTAACAAGCACGACTGTATACCTCAGGGAAGTCTACTCAGTGCTCCTAAAGACCTAAATGGGAAGGGAAGCCAAAAAGGGACGCTCTGTGTATACATACGGCTGACACCTTGCTGCACAGCAGAAGCCCACAGAACATTGTGAAGCTACTATATCCCAACAAAGATCAATAAAAAATGTTGAAGCCATGATGGTTATAGTTAAGCAGCGAAATCCTCTGCTGCCATTTCTTCATCAGAAGATTTCTAACAACGCAACATCACAGGCTCTTTGGCAAAACCCATTAGAAACGCAGGAAGAGGTGGGCAGAACCGAAATGGTTCTGGGAGAACGCCATGTATATCTTTGAGCATCTGAGGAATCGACAGATTAAAAAAAAAAAAAACAAAAAACAAGGACCCAGAGAAGACTGTGGATAATACATCTGACAAGGTTGGGAATACAAATTAGCACACAGGGACGAGTCTATGATATGAAGAAGATTTTAAAGTGATAGGTGTGTACTTCTAACCGAATGAATAATAGGCTCGATTTACAAGTAAAATAGGAACATCTCAAGGAAATGAGTACTTTAATCGGGAAAAGGACTGTCTGTTACGATCTAATCAAGCAAATTAGGACTAATCAGGCCAACAAATATGGGATAAATAGGAAAAAAATTCATGAAGGAAAGACACTCAGAAAAAACAGGGGAGGGCATCAGACGGTATTTTATCAAATCCTTCCCTACTTTCAAAAACCAGACAACCCCAGCTCTAAACTGACTAACTTAGAACACAGGGGGTGGAGGGGAGCCTGAACTGATTCTCCTTATGACGTGTGCATGTTTCTGATACAAAAAGCTGCCAAGAAATCACATCAGAGGATCTCACTGCTGTTCAGTCGTTAAGACTTCGCCTTCCAATGCAAGAGGCGCAGCTTCGACCCCTGCTTGGGGAGCCAAGATCCCATATGCCTCGAGACCAAAAAAATGAAAACATAAAGCAGAAGGAGTATTGTAACAAATTCAATAAAGACTTTAAAAATGGGGGGAGGGGAAGACAATGAAAAAAAAAAAAACACCAGAATGGGAAGAGAGAGCTCACATTAATAACTACAGATGAAAAAAGAAAACCATGAATGAAAAGGCAAATTAAAACGTTTCCACTAGGATAAAAAGAACAGTGAAAACTGCAAGTGAATGTGTTACTCAGTCGTGTCTGACTCTTGGCGACCCCGTGGACTGTAGCCTGCCAGGCTCCTCTGTCCATGGGATTCTCCAGGCAAGAAGACTGGAGTGGGCTGCCATGCCCTCCTCCAGGGGATCTTCCCCACCCAGGGATCGAACGCAGGTGTCCTGAGTCTCCTGCATTGGCAGGCAGGTTCTTTACCAATGAGCCACCTGGGAAAACCTCTCTTACAACGTCCCTCTGTGCCCACCTGAGCCTCAAACTTATCCCTATCAAGCAACGACCAGGTCCTCAGAATCACAAAGACCCCTCGCTGCAGAGCGATATGGTCAGGACACACGTGTCGACCTCCAGGGAAGTTCATTTCTGTAAGGCTCCCACTGCAGAGCCATCTCAGGAAAGCGTTACAGTAAAGCTCAAGCCCTAGAGCCTCAAGCATAAAACCACCACCACCACCACCAAAATGGCAACCCACTCCAGTATCCTTGCCTGGAGAATCCCATGGACAGAGGAGCCTGGACGGCTACAGCTCACTGGGGTCGCAGAGAGTCATGCACGACTGAGTGACTGAGCACACATATAGAATTCCACTGTGGGCTTTGCATGTGGCTGGGGGGTAAGGAATCCGCATGCCAATGCAGGAGATGCGGGTTCGATCGCTGGGTGGGGACAATCCCCTGGAGGAGAGAATGGCAACTTACACCAGTATTCTTGCCTAGAGAATCCCATGGACAGAGGAGCCCGGTGGGCTACAGTCCATGGGGTCACAGAGACTCAAACACGACTCACCAATTAAACAACCACCATCACCCAAAAAGCCAACAGCAGAGGTAAAAAAAAAAACTTTGGTAAAAGTTGCTAACATCTGTGCAACTTTCAGATTACAGACCATTCAAATGTTTCTGACCCCCAAGGGTGTTTGGAAGATGAAATTAAAACGAGAACATTCTCGACGGACGCTAACTGACCCCAAGGCACCTAACAGATGTCCCCAAAGCACTTCGCAACTAAAGAGAAAAGAGTGTCATTGGACTGACTCAGAAGCCAGCCGGTTGGGAAGCAATCAGAGTCATGCTTGGAAACAGTGATGTTTAAAGAGCTTCAAAAGCAATTCCTACTCCCGGGAGGTAAATGGTTCTCCTGGGGATCTTATTTACTTCTTCCATCAACAGGGCAGGGCCAAAAAAAGCTTCCGCCCAGCCCAGATGATCAGAGCCCCTAATTAGCGTGGGTTTAATGTGTTCCCCCCACTGTGTATGGATGACGCCACCCAGATGAAGTCAGCATGGCCCCACCATCAACCCCGGGGAGCTTGCGTACGGAATCACGGGAGAAATGCAAATTTAACTGCCTTGACGTATCACCTCGCACCTGTCAGAGCGCTATGCTCAAAAAGGTAACACAAAACAAAGGCGGGAAGAGGGTGGAGAGAAGGGAAGCCGCCTACGCCGCGGGTGGGATTCACGTGGGCGCATCCACTACGGAGAACAGCGTGGAGGTTCCGTAAGAGGCTAAAAATAGAGTGACCCGGATGACCCTGTAATCCCACTCCTGGGTGTTTATCCGGAGAAAACGCGCATCCCAGAGTCCATGGCAGCGCTGTGTACAATAGTCGAGACGTGAAACAACCCGTCGTCAGATGAGTACGCGAAGAAGACGTGGTACATAAATAAAATGCGGTACTGCTCTTCTCTACTCGCTGCTGCCGCTGCTGCTGAGTCGCTTCAGTCGTGTCCGACTCTGCGGCCCCAGAGACGGCAGCCCACCAGGCTCCCCCGTCCCTGGGATTCTCCAGGCACGAACACTGGAGCGGGTTGCCATGTCCTTCTCCCATGCATGAAAGTGAAAAGGGAAAGGGAAGTCGCTCAGTCGTGCCTGACTCTTAGCGACCCCATGGACTGCAGCCTTCCAACCAGGCTCCTCCGTCCGTGGGATTTTCCAGGCAAGAACGCTGGAGTGGGGAGCCACCTCTGACCCTATGAACTGTAGCCCGCCAGGCTATTCTATTCATGGGATTCTCCAGGCCAGAACACTGGAGTGGGTTGCCATTTCATACTCCAGGGGATCTTCTCAACCCAGGGATCCAACCTGCATCTCTTGCATGGGGAGGCAGACTCTTTATCACTGAGCCACCTGGGAAGCCAGCGGTGGAATATTACACAGCCATAAAAAAGAATGAAATAATGCCAGTTGCAGCAACACGGATGTACCCAGAGATGATCATAGTAAGACACACAGACAGAGAAAGACAAACACCATATGATATCACTTATATGTGGCATCTGCTTTTCTGAAATATACAAATGAACTTATTTTCAAAACAGAGACAGACTCACAGATATAGAAGACAAACTTATGGTTACCAAAGGAGAAAGTGGAGATGGGATAAACTAGGCATTTGGGATGCACACTAATATTGTTGTTTAATCACTCAGTTCACTCCAACTCTTTGCGACCCCATGGACTGCAGGACGCCAGGCATCCCTGTCCATCACCAGCTCCTGGAGCTTGCTCAGATTCATGTCCATCAAGTCGGTGATGCCATCCAACCATCTCATCCTCTGCCGTCCCCTTCTCCTCTCGCCTTCACTCAAGAATCCCGTGAACAACATACATCGTCCTCTAAATTAAATATACTAGATAACCAACAAGGACTTCTTGTATAGCACAGGAAACTCTACTGAACATGCTGTGATAACCGACCTGGGAAAAGACTGGAATGAAGCCCTCTAAATAGCTCAGTATTTATAAAAAATGCTTTGGGCATCAAGCAAAACTGTAGAACTCTGTGGCCTCATAAACAGTGTCTGTGGCCTACCACAGCTGCACTTTTGGAAAGTTCTTGCGTGGATCTCCTAAAAACTGGAGTTGGGACCGACTCAATAAAAGGTTTTCATGTTTCTACATTACCCAAGAACAGGAACTGGAGAAGGACATGGCAACCCACTCTGGTATTCTTGCCTGGAGAATCCCATGGACAGAGGAGCCTGGTGGGCTGCAGTCCATGGGGTCGCAGAGAGTCGGACACGACTGAGTGAGTAACACACAAGAACAGGGAGGTTTCTGGTTCGTTTTGTCTCCGGCTACACTCGTTCCTCCAGTAACCGACAGGAGACACCCAAGGCATGTGTTACTCACTGTTCTTTTTTTATTTTAAAAAAAATTTTATTGGGGTATACTTGATTTACAATGCTGTTGTTGCATTCATTTTTTTTAAATATAACTTTATATTTTGGCCATGCCGCGTGGCTTGCACAAGTTTAGTTATCTGACCAGGGATCAAACCCGGGCGCCTGCAGGGGAAGCACAGAGTCTTAACAACTGGAGCGCCAGGGAAGTCTGTCCATTCTATTGTACAGAATATTGGTTTTCAAAAAAAAAAAGGAAGCAAGGAAGGGAGACAGGGAAGCAAGGAAAGGAGACAGAGAAGAAAGAAGACAGGAGACACGAGAGGGAAATGTGTCATTACTGTGGTTCTACTGCGAACAGGAACCCCCTGGGCTTGGATTCTTTTTAATACAGAAGAATTCTTTTCATCCGCTCACATTTTGATGATGGTGATTGCGGAGGAGGGTGCCAGTGTTTTCTGTCTGTTCATTCACCTTGTTTTCGTTTTATCAAATAAACTAGTAAAAATTAAATTACTTTTTTTTTTTTAACGGTCCTGTGATTCTCTTTTCCTCCGCGGATGTTGTCAAATGAAAATGTCTCCAGCCGTATCAATAAACGAGAAATGTCAAAGCCGTCAGCAGCGAGGTCTGGCCTCCAGACATGAAGGAGGGCTCCCGAAGCTGTGATCCAGAAGGTGCTCCCTCCCCCGACAGTGACTGCCGAGGGCCGCGAGGACGCAAGAATCAGACATCTATCTCTCCTTAAGGTGAACAACGAAATGAGTTTGACCCCAGACAACCGAGGTGCATAGGAAAGGAGTGAATTCAGTGAGCCCAGAGGCTTGCATCCTCCCCTACCTAGAATGCTCAATTCCTTCACTGATATCTGATCTTTGCTCTTCAGACCACCTGCTCCCTTTGTTGCAAACTTGTATACAGCCTGACTCCCCCTCCCGCCTCCTTGGAGCAGATTTCTCAGAGCTACCGAGATGCTGTTCCCGGGCTCAGAGTCCTCAACATGCCCACCCAATAAAACACCTCTCTGCTTTCAGGAGGTGACTGCACTTTCTTTAATCGACAGTCTGATTGGTTTGCGTATGTTGAAGCATCTCTGTGACTCTGGCATGAATCCAGCACAGCAGTGGTACACCATCTTTTTGATGTGATCTTGGATTCAGTGTGCTGGTATCTGGTTGAGAATTTTTGCATCTATACTTGTCAAAAATATAGGTTTGATGGGGAAAGACCCTGATGCTGGGAAAGACAGAAGGCAGGAGGAGGCAGAAGATTCGGATGGCATCACCGACTCAACGTAATGAGTTTGAGCAAGCTCTGGGAGTTGGTGAAGGACAGGGAGGATTGGCGTGCTGCATTCCATGGAGTCGCAAAGAGTCAGATACGACTGAGCGACTGAAAAATAACAACAATACTCATCAAAGATGTTAGCCTGCAATTTTCTCTTCTGGCAGTATCTCAAGACTTTTCTCGGGCTCCAAAATCACTGCAGATGGTGACTGAAGCCATGATACTAAGAGACACTTGCTCCTTGGAAGGAAAGCTGTGACCAACCTAGACAGCATATTGAAAAGCAGAGACATCACTTTAGTAACTAAGGTCCATCTAGTCAAGGCTATGGTTTTTCCAGTAGTCAGGTATGGATGTGAGAGCTGGACTATTAACAAAGCTGAGCGCCGAAGAATTGATGCTTTTGAACTGTGGTGTTGGAGAAGACTCTTGAGAGTCCCTTGGACTGCAAGGAGATCCAACCAGTCCATCCTAAAGGAAATCAGTCCTGGATATTCATTGGAAGGACTGATGCTAAAGCTGAAGCTCCAATATTCGGCCACCTGATGTGAAGGACTGACTCATCAGAAAAGACCCTGATGCTGGGAAAGATTGAGGGCAGGAGGAGAAGGGTATGACAGAGGATGAGATGGTTGGATGGCATCACCGACTCGATGGACATGGGTTTGAGTAAACTCCGGGAGTTGGTGATGAACAGGGAAGCCTGGCATGCTGCAGTCCATGGGGTCACAAAGAGTTGGGCATGACTGAGCAACTGAAAAGCAACAAGACCATTTCTTGAAGGAAGTGAGCACAGTTCTTGTCTCTTCAGCCAGTATGTGTCCCGTGGAGGGAAAGAGGGAATGCCCCCGCTTTATCCTGCTCCAAACCCCGCCCCCCCAGCGCCCCAGTCCTCATCGGACGCCTCCCCCCGCCTCCATGAGCAGAGCCCGAAGCTGCAGTCACGACCGAGGTCTCAGCATCCTCTCGGTAATGACTATCATCTTCCTGGGGATGTCACAGTGATTTTCTGCACCATTTCCCTCCTGCGGTTGTAAAGAACACATTACGGATTTGGCAGAACCTGTTCATCAAGGCTGTTAAACCTCCCCAAAGAACAAGCAGCATCAAGACGGAAAAATGTGCTTTCATCTTCTCTGGATATCTGCGGTTCTGCTTTTAAACAGACTTTAAAAAAAAAAAAGAAACGTCTCCGGCTCTTTGCGATCCCACAGTCCATGGAATTTTCCAGGCCAGAATACTGAAATGGGTAGCCTTTCCCTTCTCCAGGGACATTTTCCAAACCCAGGGATCAAACCCAGGTCTCCCGCATTGAGGTGGATTCTTTACCAGCTGAGCCACTAGGGAAGCCCTTTAATTAATTATTTTAATTGGAGGATAATTACAATATTCAAACAGTGGATTTTTTTTTTTTTTTATAGGCAGACAGTTGCCTTCCACAATTCTTTCTTTGCCCTCACTGTTTTGGGGGTTGTTTTTTTAAGAGACAGTTTCCTTCTGCATAACATCACAGAGACATGCCCACAGATGACAGACAAGTCCGGACATACGGTGACACATACATTGTTCAGTAAACAAGGCCTCCTGCGCTGGGCCACACGGAACACAGTCCTGTCGTCCAAGCGTGCTTACTCACAGAAGCCCTGCTTTCCTCTCCTCGGAGATTAAGACACAAAGAAGACAGTGCATCAGTGAGACCGAACCCTTTCTTACGACCGAGTCACAAACACTCAGAGCTTCCCAGGTGGCTCAGATGGTAAAGGATCTGCCTGGAAGTCAGGAGACCCTGGGGTTCCCTGGATTCGATCCCTGGGTCGGGAAGAGGGAGGAGGAAATGGCAACCCAGCCTGGAGAATCCCACGGATAGAGGAGCCTGGTGAGGCTACAGTCCATGGCGACTCAAAGAGCCAGACACGATTTAGACACGACTTTGTTGACTCGAACCATAACCACCACCACCAACACTTGAAAAACTAAAAGAGATTATTTTGTTAGAGTAATGAATTTTTTTTTTTGCCTTGAAGTGTGTGAGAGTTTAGTTCTCCAACCAGTGGGGATCAAACCCATGCCGTCGGCACTGGGAGCAAGGAGTTTTAACCTCTGGACCTCCAGGGAACTTCCAGACTTATGAGTATTCGAAAAGCGAAAACAGAGCTGAGATTGTTGGATGGCGTCACTGACTCGATGGACATGAGTTTGAGCAAGCTCCGGGAGTTGGTGATGGACAGGGAGGTCTGGCATGCTGCAGTCCATGGGGTCGCAAAGAGTCGGACACAACTGACCGGAATTGAAAAGCAAAAAAATACACATTTCAGGACATTCATTGAAATAACAAATATATATATATATTTATATCAGGATATTCAAAGAACTCCATAACTGGCCTAGAGACTCCAGAAGGACTTCAACTTTAGACTCCAGGAGAGCTAAGACCTCCAGCCCAGGGACCTTCCGGCATGTACTCATTAGCCACAAACGGTGGTCACTCGGAAGTCCAAAAGATCCAGGGGAGGCGTGCACCCCCACGATGGCTGGAGGGGGCAAACTGTCCTCCTTGCCTGAGGGGACTGAATACCTATGGTCGCACCAGCCTCAATGTAACAGCAATGAAGACCTCCCGGGGGGGCCTGTGGCTAAGACTCCACACTCCCAGTGCAGGGGGCCTGGGTTCCATCCCTGGTTGGAGAACTAGATCGCACTAGAGTTGGCATACTGAAACGAAAGATCGCACGTGCTGCACTGAAGACCCAGCCCAGCCAAATAAGTAAATATTAAAAAAAAAAAAAAAAAAAAGGCATAAAGAAAGACAGCAGGACAGAAGAGATGTCGACAAAGTTGGCTGAGCAAACGGGCAGATCCCGTCTGCTCTGACGCAGGCGATCGTCCTGATGGGTTGGGAGGTGGGACCCTGCTTCGGTTCCCCCAGCTGCCGAGGGCGGGTCCAGTCCCACTAACACTCTTGTCCCGCCCGCTCCGCCGTTCCTCCGTCCTACGGAGTCTTGCGTGCGTCTCTAGATTCCTCCGCGGGTGTCAGGGACTGACTGCTGTCAGCTCTGAGCTGGGGTTCTGCAAGCACTTATGTGTCTGAAGGCATATCCCTGATGTGTCCGTAGAGAGACGTGTAGTCCACGGGCAGCGACTCCTCTGCCATCTTGTTCCTCCCTCGGGCGGATTCCTTCTGCTGGCAGAAAACCCTACCCGGATCTCTCGGATTTGTGCATTTCTTGCCCCGTGAGGCACTGACCACCCTTTGTTTTGAATTTCCATTTCAAGCATTTATCTAGCAAAACACCTCGAAGATGGAGCTACCATCTTACTCCAGACCAACAAAACAAACCAAAAAAAAAGAAAAAGAGGTCGCCTTGTTCATTTCTTCTTCTCAGATGCTATCAACATCACACAGTACCCTGGAAAAGAAATGTTCTCTTGAGACCTCCCTGGAGGTTCAGCGGTTAGGACTCGACCTGCCACTGCAGGGAGTAGGAGGTTCAATTCCTGGGCAGGGAGTTGAGATCCCACCTGCCTCCTGGCCAAAAAAAAAAAAAATCAAGACACAAAACAGAAGCAATATTGAAACAAATTCAATAACAATCTTTAAAAGTGGTCCAGATCAAAAAAATATTCTTTAACCACATCAAAAAAAAAAAAAAAATCTGAAAAAGAAAAGAAGTGCTCTCTCATTTAGGAAAAAAAAAAGTCTTAGTTTTTAGAAATTAATTTGCAATAAGTCCTTTTATAAAAGTCTTCCCTGGTGGCTCAGATGGTAAAGAATCTACCTGCAGTGCAGGAGACATAGGTTCGATCCCTGGGTTGGGAAGATCCCCTAGAGGAGGAAATCGCAACCCACTTTAGAAAGGCATTTAGAAAGGTCTCGGTGCTAAATGTGACTTGTCATCACTTATCTGTGCAGTCAAAGGTACGGTTTTTCCAGTCGTCAGGTATGGATGTGAGAGTTGGACTATAAAGAAAGCTGAGCGCCGAAGAATGGATGCTTCTGAACTGTGGTGTTGGAGAAGACTCTTGAGATTCCCTTGGACTGCAAGGAAATCCAACTAGTCCATCCTAAAGGAAATCAGTCCTGAATATCCATTGGAAGGACTGATGCTGAAGCTGAAACTCCAATACTTTGGCCTCCTCATGCGAAGAGCTGACTCATTTGAAAAGACCTTGATGCTGAGAAAGATTGAGGGCAGGAGGAGAAGGGGGCGACAGAGGATGGTTGGATGGCATCATGGACTCAATGGACATGAGTTTGAGCAAACTCCGGGGGTTGGTGATGGACAGGGAGGCCTGGTGCGCTGCAGTCCATGGGGTCCGAAAGAGTCGGACACAACTGAGCGACTCTGAACAACCACAAATGAAGCTCTGTGCTGACCAGCAGGGCAGCGCCAGACTTACGCCGCTCCTTTTTAGAAGTGCTTCTGTCAGTCTGACGGGAGGACAGACCTCGCACCCCTCCTCCCCAGCTGCAGCCACGCCTCGAACACAAGGGTGGGAGCAAGCCGGGTCTCTAGGCTGTCCCGGCGAGTTCAGCGGACGCGACCCTGCAGCCGTCCCCGTTGTGTGTAAACGACGGGTCCCAGCCGCAGGGTTAAGTAACTGCGTGTGTGCCGCACCCAAGGCGGAGCTGACGGTGCACTGCCCGCCTTTTTCCCCCAGGGCCTCGGGTCTCTCCCGCAAGCTGCCCGTGTGCCCATGGGTCCCTGACGGCTCCTTCCACTCATCCTATTTTTCCTTAGAGCCCGCCTCTGCACCTGCCTGCAATTTCAACCTAACGACGATCCACGCAGGGCCTCCCGGGGACTGCCGCTGATGGTGTAAGCAAGTGTTGCCACATCCATCCGCCCTGTCAATGCTCAGGTGCACGCTTGGAAAAAAGAAAAAAAAAAAAGAACATTGGAATAAACATCGCCTCCTGTCTCCTACAGTCACGACCCCAGGAAATCATGTTTGAAAGGGCTTCGGGGCAAAGAAATCCTATTAAGATGGATTTTTCAGGGAATTTCTCGGTGGTTCTGTGGCTAAGACTCCGAGCTCCCAATGCAGGGGACCCAAGTTCAATACCTGGTCAGAGAACTACATCGCACATACTACAGCTAAACAAGTCCCATGTCGTGGGTAAAGAAACGCGTACAAACTTTGTGACCGGTGCAGCCAAATAATTAAATAAATACATATGAAGAGCTGACTCACTGGAAAAGACCCTGATGCTGGGAAAGATTGAAGGCAGGAGGAGAAGGGGACGACAGAGGATGAGATGGTTGGATGGCATGATCGACTCAATGGACATGGGTTTGGGTGAACTCCAGGAGTTGGTCATGGACAGGGAGGCCTGGCGTGCTGCGGTTCATGGGGGTCGCAAAGAGAACTGAACTGATATATATATATATATATATATATTTTTCCATTCCATTTACTGAAGAGAAATGACAGCATCCATCTATAAAAAAAGACTAGTGCAAAAAATGTTCACAACGGCTTAAAAAGCCAAAGTGAAAATGCAAGCTTTAATCGCTTAGTCGTGTCCGACTCTTGTGACCCCATGGACTGTAGCCCGCCAGGCTCCTCTGTCCATGGGATTCTCCAGACAAAGATACTGCAGTGGGTTGCCATTTCCTCCTCCAAGGGGTTCTTCCCAACCCGGGGATCGAACCCACGTCTCCTGCATTGGCAGGCGGATTCTTTACTTGCTGAGCCACCTGGGAAGCTGCTGCCTGGTATTTTTGGGGCCCCCTATCTAGGGCAGGAATTGTCTAAGGCACTGGGGTCCAGGTACCACGTGGGGGTCACTCAGAGCCACCTCAGGCAACCTCGGATACCGCAGGACAATGAGCTCCTCCGAAGACCACGGGCTCACAGTGAAGGCATTGAGGAATCCGGAAAAAAATTCACCACCAGACAACCGATGGACCACAGCTCCCATGATGCATTTGGGTCTCTCATCCTAAGCGCCACGATGATTTCCACCCAGCTCCCATGATGCCTTTGGGTCTCTCATCTCAAGTGCCATGATGCTTTCCACCCAGCTCCCATGATGCCTTTGGGTCTCTCGTCCCAAGCGCCATGATGCTTTCCACCCAGCTCCCATGATGCCTTTGGGTCTCTCGTCCCAAGCGCCATGATGCTTTCCACCCAGCTCCCATGATGTCTTTGGGTCTCTCATCTCAAGCGCCATGATGGTTTCTACCCAGCTCCCCCAGTCGGCAGCCCTAAGGCTGACCTGAGACTCAAAGACGAACCTACGGCCAGCAAGACAGCAGTGGGGACAGTGATGCTTGTGGAGTCTAGCTCGGACCACTGGCTGGGGATTACGGATGTGGGTGCCCCCCTCAGCTTGCCAGGGTCACCATCTGTTACCAGGATGGACAGGGAGATACACAGACACACCCCGCTACCTTTGGAAAACCACTGGGTTGGTGGAGAAGTTCGTTTGGGGTTTTCCGTAAGATGTAAGTGAAGTAACTTTTTGGCAGACCCAATACTTCGAGCTTCCCTGGAGGCTATGTGGTAAAGTATCCGCCTATCAATGCAAGAGACACATATTCGATCCCTGGGTGGGGAAGATCCCCTGGAGAAGGACATGGCAACCCACTTCAGTACTCTTACTGGCTTCTCTGCTGGCTCAGATGGTAAAGAATCTGCCTGCAATGCAGCAGACTGAGGTTCGATCCCTGGATCAGAAAGATCCCCTGGAGAAGGAAATGGCAACCCACTCCAGTATTCTTGCCTGGAGAATCCCATGGACAGAGGAGCCTGGTGGGCCGCAGTCCACGGGGTCGCAAAGAGTTGGACATGACGTAGTGACTAAACAAATACTTAGAGATGCTCCTGAAAACTATTCTCCACCTGGCCTGCTTTGAGTGTCCTGGCTACTGTTTGGATCATTGAAAAGAAGCCTGTAATGTGACAAATCATTTGACACCATCGCCCTTTTGTTATTGAAACAGAGTGCAGTGACACCAATTCTTCACAGTTAACCGCTTTAGTGACCTTCAAATTCTAGACCCCAAGGAAGCATCTTTTAGTTTGTGTGTGTGTGTGGTGTGTGTTCTGGGGTGTCATTCTTATAACCCACTAAGCAAATACTTCAGATTCACCTCATAAAAAATGTCCTTGGTCACAGGAATGGGTGATAGGAATGGATAAAGAAGACGTGGTAACGCATATGCGATGGAATACTACACAGCCATGAAAAGGGATGAAGCCATGCCATTTGTAGCTACGTGGGTGGACCCAGAGATGATCACGCTAAAGCCAACGCAACAGAGGAAGACAAATATCATGTTATAATTTACATGTGGAATTTATATGTAGATAAATATCACGTGATAAATTTATACATGGATATTTAATTATGGGATGTAAACTATGATACAAATTAACCTATTGATGAAACAGAGACTCACAGCCACACAGAACACACCTGTGGTTGCCAGAAAAGGAGGTGGCGGGCGGAGGAGGGAGGGATTGGGAGTTTGGGGTTATCAGAGGCAAATGATTATATACAGAATAGATAAACACAAAAACTACTGCACTGAACAGGGAACTATATTCAATAAGCTGAGATAAATCATAATGGAAAAGAATATGAAAAACAATGTGTGTGTGTGTGTATGACTGAATCGCTTTGCTGTACACCAGAAATTAACACAACACTGCAAATCAACTGCAATTAAGCAAATAAAAATAATTTTTTAAATGTCCTTAGTAACCTATGGACCACACCAAAATCAGCTCACAGTTTGCTGTCACAGAGAGAACACACTTGTTGATGCCAACGACACACCCAGTCAAAACAGACAGAAAAGGCAGAGCGAACCCAAGGGCAAGAGGCAGCGTCTAGTAAAGCAGTGAAGAGGGCACCATGTTGCTTCCTGAAGTGTTGATTAAGGAGACAAGGAAAGCTTGGATGTCACCTAGAGGAAGGAGGAAGGGACTTAGTCCGGGACGCTCTAAGTGTCTCCGATGGGGGACTTCCCTGGCAGTCCAGTGCTTAGGACTTTCCCTTCCAACGCAGGGGTTGTGGGTTCAACCTGTGATCAGGGAGTTAACATCCTACACACCTTGCAGCCAAAACCAAAACAGAACATAAAACAGTAAGAAGGACTTGCCTGGTGGCCCAGCGGATAAGAATCCTCCTGCCAATGCAGGGGACAAGGGTTCCATCCCTGGTCCGGGAAGATCCCACATGCTGCGGAGCAGGTAAGCCCGAGTACCAGAAGTACTGAGCCCAAAGGATGTCAAGCTGATGACGGAGGAGCCAGTGGGGCACAGCAGATGGGAGGAGAGGCTTGAGAGATGGCCAGAAGTGGGCTTGCAGTCCATGCCTCTACGCTAGGTGGCTGGACCCCTTCGTCTCAGAAAGCCTTGGTTTTCTCATCTGTGAGATGGAGCTTAGGATCACACCTACCATCGGGATGTTGTATGGATAAGCCATGCAATGTTCTCAGCATCACATCCAACATATGCTACATACCCAGTAACCACTTCATTCATATGACAAAGGTCCTTCTAGTCAAAGCTATGCTTCTTCCAGCAGTTATGCATGGATGTGAGAGTTGGACTATAAAGAAGGCTGAGTGCCGAAGAGTTGATGCTTTTGAACTGTGCTATTGGAGAAGACTCTTGAGAGTCCCTTGGACTGCAAGGAGATCCAACCAGTCCATCCTAAAGGAAACCAGTCATGGGTTTTTATTGAAAGGACTGATGCTGAAGCTCCAGTGCTACAGCCACCTGATGCAAAGAGTTGACTCACTGAAAAAGCCCCTGATGCTGGGAAAGATTGAAGGCGGGAGGAGAAGGGGGGCAGGAGAGGACGACATGGTTGGATGGCATCTGTGACTCAATGGACATGGGTTTCAGCAAATTCCTGGACATAGCAGAGGACATGGAAGCCTGGCATGCTGCAGTCCATGGGGTCCCCAAAGGGTCAGACACGACTGAACAACTTCATTCATGGTGCAAGTCCTGTTTTCATTACATAGGAGGGCGAGGGGCTCCTCAGAGAGGTGAGACAGGCATTGCAGAAGGACAGGGAGAAAAAGAACAGACGGATGGACTGAACAGCTAACTCGAGGCCCCAGGGAGTGAGTAAGTCATGAGAAACCCAAGATGCGAAGGAAAAACTGCTCTGGAGAAACGTGTCAGGACGGGAAGAGACAGGCCAGAACGTGTGCAGTGATGTTTTCCTAGAGCTTTTAAAATTAGGTTTCTAACTGGCCAAATCAGACCTTGATTTGGGCCATAGTGTGGGCAGATAACCCGCCCAGTGCCAGCCAGGATTCCGGGTAAACAGACCCCGCCGGACACTTGGAGCTTCTCACGTGAGCAGAGAAGAGATGGCTGCACTGTGAATATGAATCGAAAACTCTGTTGGCCTCCAGCTTCTCCTTTCTGGGACATGACCACCCCCTGGTACCAGCCCACCCCAGTCCAGCCCCAAATCATCAGACTCCCAATTTCATATGGTAGCAAAAGTACGTCAAGTTTTTTCCTTCAAATTCTAGCCAGATTATTCAATAGGGGCTTCCCTGGTGGCTCAGACCGTAAAGAAACTGCCTGCAGTGTAAGAGACCTGGATTCAATCCTTGTGTCGGGAAGATCCCCTGGAGGAGGGCATGGCGACCCACTCCAGTCTTCTTGCTTGGAGAATCCCATGGACAGAGGAGCCTGGCGGGCTACAGCCCAGGGGGTCACAAAGAGTCAGACACGACTGAAGTGACTTAGCAGGCACACTTGTAGGGTTTTCTATTAACTCAGATTGCCACAGACCTCTTAGCATCTGGAAGGCTGCCATACATCATTTTAAAGGCAAGTGTTTCCAACAATATCTACTGACCTCATAACTCTTTTTCGTTCAGTATTAATAGAGTCACTTAAATTGAACTCCATTCGATTAATAGGCTGGGGCTTCCCACATAGTTCAGTCAGTAAAGAAGCCACCTGCAACGCTGGACTCTGCCTGAAAACGAGGAGACCCGGGTTTGATCCCTGAGTCAGGAAGATGCCCTGGAGGAGGGCATGGCAACCCACTCCAGTGTTCTTGCCTGGAGAATCCCATGGACAGAGGAGTCTGGCGGGCTGCAGTCCATGGGGTCACAAAGAGTCGGACATGACAGAGCAACTAAAAAACCAAACCCAGATTAATTGGCTATTGGGTACTTAGGGTCCCATTGCAAACCATGCCCACCAAAACGCATACCTCCTGACGTGAAGACCCCATAGCTCCTTCTACGCAAACCCACAAAAGCAAAGTGTACCCTCGCTCTTAAACGAAGCCTTCATTATGCACACACAAGCTCACGCACAAGCAGTGTCGTTCGATTCCGAGAGACGAGGTTTTTAATTGTAGATAATTTGATATAATTATCTTCAATTCACTACGTGCAAAGAAGCGTGCATGCTAAGTCGCTTTGGTCGTGTCTCAGTCTTCAAGACCCCAGGGACTGTAGCCCACCAGGCTCCTCTGTCCCTGGGATTCTCCAGGCAAGAAGACTGGAGTGTGCGACCCAGGGACTGAGCAGGCATTGAACCCGAGTCTCTTAAGTCTCCTGCGTTGGGAGGTGGGTTCTTTACCGCTAGTGAAACCTGGGAAGCCTCATGAGAGCCACACAAAATCTACTTTTACATTGTTTTAGAAACACAATTTTTAAAAAATTCTGGGAGGGAGGGCGGTATTCTTTCTGAGAGGAGTTTTATTCTATTTCTTTATTTTGGCTGGGGGGGGGCGGGCATGTGGAATCTTAATTTACTGACAGGGAATAGAACGCATTCCACCTGCATTGGAAGCACAGAGTCTTAACCACTGGACCACCAGAGAGATCTTCCTTTTAATATTTTTTTAATATTTTTTTTTTTTGGCAAATCAAAAAGGAGAGCTAGGTTTCCCAGGCAGCATACTGGTTTCCCCGGCAAAAGAGATGCACTATTTTAAGAGAATTTAAAACAGACTGTGAGATGCTCGAGCACTGGGGTCTAGAGTCCTTGTGCCTTCAGCTGGAGATGGTGACATTCAGTGACATTCAATGAGCTGGAAAGAAAAGCCTTAACGTCACTTGGAAGCTGCAGCGTGACTCCCCCGCATGAATGTCTAATGAAGGTCTGGACAACGGCTGCTGTTTTTCACTCATGAATGTTTAATGCGTATGTGATGTTTCCCTAGGCTCAGGGATACTCCCTCCTCCTTCAGAAGCAGGGAGGTGATGGCCACGCAAGATTCCCTAGGCATGAAGCTCCAGCTTTCAACATGGACCAGGAGAGGGTTGTACAATGATGCTGACGATCAGCGGTGGCCGTCCAGGTCCTCGACAGACCCAGTGGCAGGTGGACAATAATAAGCCACGGGCGAGGGACTCCCCTGGTGGTACAGAGGCTAAGACTCCCGGCTCCCCATGGAGGGGGTGCGGGTTCGCTCCCTGGTCAGGAAACTGGATCCCAAATGCTGCAACTAAGAGGTTGCTGTTGCTGCTGCTGCTGCTAAGTTGCTTCAGTCGTGTCCGACTCTGTGCGACCCCATAGACGGCAGCCCACTAGCCTCCCCCATCCCTGGGATTCTCCAGGCAAGAACACTGGAGTGGGTTGCCATTTCCTTCTCCAATGCATGAAAGTGAAAACTGAAAGTGAAGTTGCACAGTCATGTCTGACTCATTGCAACCCCATGGACGGCAGCCTTCCAGGCTCCTCCATCCATGGGATTTTCCAGGCAAGAGTACTGGAAACAGAGACTGAGGATGCTCCACGATACAATTAGCACCCATGAAGCCAAATTAATTATTTTTTAAAGTGAGCAATGGTTTACGTAGAGAAAACCACGTGTCCCGTGGAGTTGGGCCAGAACAAACCTGCAGCCGTCTGAAAGGAGCCATCATGACTTCTCCGTGGGTGGCACGGTCACACAGACCACAGCGGACCCCCAAAGGGCCTGCGTTTTGCTGCAACACCCAAAGCCGTCCCTGTGTTTCGTGGTTCAGTCGTGTCCAACTCTTTGTGACCCCAAGGACTGTATAGCACGCTAAGGGGATTCTCCACGCATACTGGAGTGGGTCACCATGCCCTTCTCCAGGGGATCTTCCCAACCCGAGGATCAAACCCAGATCTCCTGCATTGCAGGCAGATTCTTTACCATCTGAGCCACCAGGGAAGCCCTGTCTACAACAATTTATTTATTCAGCTACTTATGTTCTTGCCAGGGTCAGGAAGATCCCCTGGAGAAGATCTACCCACTCCAGGCTACCCAGTCCAGTATTCTGGCCTGGAGAATTCCATGGACTGTATAATCCATGGGGTCACAAAGAGTCAGACACGACTGAGCGACTTTCACTTCTTGCTTCCGTGGTGGCTCAGACAGTAAAGAATCCACCTGCAATGCAGGAGACCCAGGTTTGATCCGTGTGTCTGGGAAGATCCCCTAGAGGAGGGTATGGCAACCCACTGCAGTATTCTGGCCTGGAGAATCCCATGGACAGAGGAGCCTGGTGGGCTACAGTCCACAGGATCTCAAACAGTCGGACATGAATGAGTGACTAAGTCACAAACTCATAAAGTGACTTTAAGACAATGATACTGAAAGTTGCTCAGTCGAGTCTGACTCTTTGATACCATGAGGACTGTAGTCCACCAGGCTCCTCCGTCCACGGGATTCTCCAGGCATGAATACTGGAGTGGGTTGCCATTTCCTTCTCCAGGGGATCTTTCCAACCCAGGGATCGAACCCATGTCTTCTGCGTTGGCAGGCAGATTCGTTACCAACTGAGCCACAGGGAAGCCCCATTGGCTAGGTATACTTCAGTTTTCAACAAATGGTTAAAATGTTAAGATAATGAGCAACCCCAAGGAAATGAACCGCAGGATAGAAGAATGAAAAACTAGGGAAGGATTCAGTGTAAAAGAAAAAGTCCTGTGATACAGACTCAAATATGCAACAAAAAGAGCTACTACAGACTGGAAACATTATTTTTAAAGGCCCATACGTCTAGCAACCACATCCTGGTGAACCGATTGTGCATTAAAAAGAGACTGAGTTCTCCAAGCATCCATGGAGCAGACGGCAGGCCATCTCACAAAGGGAAAATCAAATACGGACAAGACGCCGCTTCCCTGCTATTAGGTTTCAGTCAATAGAGAAGAGACATCAACAAGAGTCTTGAATCGCAAGCGGTTCTGCAAATACTTGAAGATCCAGGTGGCAGATCATGCAGGCAGGAGAGCAAGAGATAGCGTCAGATAACTTCAAGAATCAGGAAATAAAAATGGGTCAGCGTTTGTTTCCCAGAAACTGTAACGAGACACGTGGCTCAAACTCCCTGGGACTCCCAGGCCAACCAAAAAAACTCAGCCTCACTAGAGGATTAAGAGGAATCAATCACTGTGTATAAAAGGAAAAAGCTTTAAAGACTCTGCCTGAAATGCTGGAGAGCTGGGTTCGATCCCTAGGTGAGGAAGATCCCCTGGAGGAGGGCATGGCAACCCACTCCTGTATTCTTGTCTGGAAAATCCCATGGACAGAGGATCCTGGGGGCTACAGTCCAGCGGGTTGAAAGGGATCGGACACGACTGAGCACTCAACGCTACTCCATCTCTTTATTTCCATCTTACAACGTGTCTGTTGAAGAAACAGGGTCTTTTTCCCTCATATAACTCTGCAGTCTGAGTATATACTCATGACATCCATTAAGTGTTATATATTAGACTCTCCCATGGTCTTTGGAACTGTGGTGTTGGAGAAGATTCTTGAGAGTCCCTTGGATTGCGAGGAGATCAAACCAGTCCATCCTAAAGGAAATCAGTCCTGAATATTCACTGGAAGGACTGATGCGGAAGCTCCAATTCCACCTGATGCAAAGAGCTGACTCACTGCATAAGGCCCTGATGCTGGGAAAGATTGAGGGCAAGAGGAGAAGGGGACGACAGAGGATGAGATGGCTGGATGGCATCACTGACTCAATGTACACGAGTCTGAGTAAACTCCAGGAGTTGGTGATGGACAGGGAGCCCTGTGGTCCATGCGGTCGCACATGAGTTAGCAACTTAGCACACAGCGCAGAGCCGTTATACTCCAATTAAAAATTAATTTTAAACAAGAAATATCTATAGTCAGGAATACTGGTCTCCATGGCTTGTCTATGAGAAGGATGGAGCTGAAATCTGGGGATGGATTTAGTGATTACAATGACAACACCAGTAATTAAAACCCCTCCCCGCTGAGTTCCACATGCTAGAAGAAAATCTATCTTCAGTTGGTGCAAATGCATGACTTAGAAGAGACCCTTTTCATACACATTTTAAGAGAACTTTTCAGAAGACCGCTAGAGACGCTAACAGAGGTGATTACGACAGCTGAAGACATGTATGCATTGCAGAGTCTGCTAGTGTTAACAAAGGTCTTACAAAGACCCTAATCTGTGATTTATCAAGGACTTTAAAAGATGTTTCCATTTTTATTGAATTCTCAATGAGGGACAAAAACTGCCCAAATCTCAGCAGGGATCTGGAGATATCAGTCGCTAGATCGTGTCCAATTCTTTGTGAACCCATGGACTGTAACCCACCAGGCACTTCTGTCCATGGGATTCTCCAGGCAAGAAGACTGGAGTGGGTTGCCATGCCCCCCTCCAGGGGGATCTTCCCGACCCAGGGATGGAACCCACATCTCCTGCACTGGCAGGCAGATCCTTTATCATCTGAGCCCTACGGGAAGCCCAAAGGAGGAGGTGGCCTTGGGGATACACCACACATTCCACCCTGTCTTCTTGGTAGCGTCCCGGGCTCACTCCTGAGCAGATCAGGGGACGGTTCCTGAACTACAGAGACAAGCTGGGATTCCTACTTTTGAATGACGGGACGGCGAGAACCATTTTCGTCAAACACGCCAGCTCTAATCAGGATGCTGGAAATGGTTTGCCAGCAGCAAAGCACTTCATTTTCTTCCCTTCAAAACTAAATTACAGGGTGGGATTGCATTTTTGTGAATTCAGGGCATCTCGGTCTTCCTTCAATTAGTGCGTAATTTCCTTCCCTGGGAGACATCTCGGATTCACAACACGGGCTCCAGTTTGCCACACTTCCTGGGATCCCATATCCCAGAGGGCGGGGTTACAGGAGTGCGGATACTGGGGGTCATTCCGGCATATTTTTTTTTAATTTATTTTTTATTGAAGGATAATTGCCTTACAGAATTTTGCTGTGTTCTGTCAAACCTCAACAGGAATCAGCCATAGGTATACATATATCCCCTCCCTTTTGAAACTCCCTCCCATCTCCCTCCCCATCCCACCCCTCTAGGTTGTCACAGAGCCCCTGTTTGAGTTTCCCAAGCCATACAGCAAATTCCCCTAGGCTCTCTATTTGACATATGGTGATAGAAGTTTCCATGTTACTTTCCCCATACATCTCACCGTCTCCTCCCCTCTCCCCATGCCCATAAGTCTATTCTCTGTTTCTCCACTGTTGCCCTGGAAAGAGATTCTTCAGTACCATTTTTCTAGATTCCATACAGATGTGTTAGAATACGGTATGTATCTTTCTCTTTCTGACTCACTTCACTCTCTATAATAGGTTCTAGGTTCATCCGCCTTGTTAGAACTCAAAGGCATTCCTTTTCATGGCTGAGTAATATTCCATTGTGTATCTGTACCACAACTTCTTTCTCCATTCGTCTGTCGATGGGCATCTAGGTCGCGTCCATGTTCTAGCTACCGTAAATAGAGCTCCAACGAACAATGGGATACACGTGTCTCTTTCAATTTTGGTTTCCTCGGGGTATATGCCTGGGAGCGGGATTGCTCGGTCATACAGTGGTTTTATTCCTAGTGTTTTAAGCAATCTCCATACCATCTTCCATAGTGGCTGTATCAATTTACATTCTCACCAACGGTGCAAGAGCGTGCCCTTTTTCTCCACACCCCCGGCAAATTCTCGATGCCCTTTGGGAAAGAGCTTAAGAATACTCGCTGTGGTGGCTTGCTTGCATCAGCATGAATTTCCAAAGTCCATCCCCAGAGTCAAAGAAGGAAAGGTTAGGGGTAGACAGGGGAAGGGTGTCTGGAAGGAAGGACTTTGAAAAGACAAATAGGGAACATCTGCTTCTGAAGAATTGATGCTTTTGAACTGTGGTGTTGGAGAAAACTCTTGACAGTCCCTTGGACGGCAAGGAGATCAAACCAGTGAATTCTAATGGAAATCAGTCCTGAATATTCACTGGAAGCACTGATGCAGAAGCTGACATTTCACATCCTTTGGCCACCTGATGTGAAGTAAAAGTGTGGGGTGTCCAGACTTCTGGACTCACGTCTCCTTGCCAGAAAGTCACCGAAGAATGACTAAGGCAAGAGAACATAAGAGACAGAGACAGTGCTGCCAGCCAACCTCCTCCACCGCAAATGTCTCACCCTCAACACGCCTCACTCAACACAGGTGTCGCTCATGAACTCCCGGAAGCTTCTCCACCACCAGTGACCGTGACTCAACGTGCTGAACGTACAGCACTTCCCACGCCATCTGTCTCCACAATCCTCCCCCGCCCGCTGTGTGCGCCCTAATCACTCAACAAGGTTCTGACTCATCCTTCATTCTGGAATATTTCATCATCGCTACCGCCTGTCTGCTCGCAGTCTGGGCAGTTGCGATGTATGTCTCCAGCTTTGTAGGAACCCAGGTCTGTTCTCTTCTCCAGGAGCATACTGGGCACCTACCGACCTGGGGAGTTCATCTTTCAGTGTCATATCTTTCTGCCTTTTCGTACTGTTTATGGGGTTCTCAAGGCAAGAATGCTGGAGTGGTTTGCCATTGCCTTCTCCAGTGGACCACGTTTTGTCAGAACTCTCCACCATGACCGTCCGTCTTGGGTGGCCCTACGTGGCATGACTCCTAGTTTCAATTGAGTTACAGAAGGCTGTGGTCCATGTGATCAGTTTGATTAGTTTTCTGTGATTGTGGTTCTCAATTCTGTCTGCCCTCCAAGGGATAAGGGTAAGAGATTTATGGAAGCTTTCTGACAGCATATTAAAAAGCAGAGACATTACCTTGCAAACAAAGGTCTGTCTAGTCAAAGCTATGGTTTTCTCAGTAGTCACATATGGATATTAGAGTTGGACCATAAAGAAGGCTGAGCACCAAGAATTGATGCTTTTGAACTGTGGTGTTGGAGAAGACTCTTGAGAGTCCCTTGGACTGCAAGGAGATCCCACCAGCCCATCCTAAAGGAAATCAGTCCTGAATGTTCATTGGAAGGACTGAGGCTGAAGCTGAAACTCCAATCCTTTGGCCACCTGATGGGAAGAGCTGACTCACTGGAAAAGACCCCGATGCTGGGAAATATTGAAGGCGGGAGGAGAAGAGGGCAAAAGAGGATGAGATGGTTGGATGGCATTACCAACTCAATGGACATGGAAATCAGTCCTGAATGTTCATTGGAAGGACTGAGGCTGAAGCTGAAACTCCAATCCTTTGGCCACCTGATGGGAAGAGCTGACTCATTGGAAAAGACCCCGATGCTGGGAAATATTGAAGGCGGGAGGAGAAGAGGGCAAAAGAGGATGAGATGGTTGGATGGCATCACCAACTCAATGGACATGAGTTTGAGCAAGCTCCGGGAGTTGGTGAAAGACAGAGAGGCCTGGTGCGCTGCAGTCCATGGGGTCACAAAGAGTCAAACACGACTGAGCAGCTAAACTGAACTGAGCTCTACTCTTGACGTCATGACAACTGTAGTGTCTGTGTTTTACAAAACAGCACTCAGCCATGGTGCGTCCTGTTTAGGGTGGAGCTGGGGTGTCTTGTGGGGACACTGTAGGTGTCTATGCTCACTGCAGCCCCACCATTGACTATCTGGGGGCGTCCTGGGCTCCTGGGCATCTCAATACTTTCATTTCCTCATCTGTGAACTATGGATCACAGATGCGCCTGCCGCAAAGAATACCTGTGGAGTGAAATGGCTCCCATCGTGAGATACTAGCAACAGAGCCTGGGAGGTAAGAAGCTCTCGGGACTTATTAGCTTGTGTGTGTGTGTGATAAAGTGGTACACAATGTAAAATTCACCATTATAAAATGATTTATTTAAACTGGAAACTAATCAAATGTATGTCAATAGATGGATGGGTGGGTGGATAGATGGATGGATGAATAGATGGATGGATGGCTGGGTGAGTGGATGGATGGATGGATGGATGGGTGGGTGGGTGGATGAATGGATGATGGATGGATGGATAAGTAGATGGATGCGTGGATGGATGCATGCATGCATGGGTGGGTGGATGGATAGATGGATGGATGATGGATGGATGGATGAATAGATGGATGGATGGCTGGATGGGTGGGTGGATGGGTGGGTGGATGGATGAATGGATGATGGATGGATGGATGGATGTGTAGATAGATGAATGGATGATGGATGGATGGATGAGTGGATGGATGGATGGCTGGATGGGTGGGTGAGTGGATGGATGGATGGATGGGTGGGTGGGTGGATGAATGGATGATGGATGGATGGATAAGTAGATGGATGCATGGGTGGATGCATCCGTGCATGGGTGGGTGGATGGATAGATGGATGGATGATGGATGGATGGATGAATAGATGGATGGATGGCTGGATGGGTGGGTGAGTGGATGGATGGATGGATGGATGGGTGGGTGGATGGATGAATGGATGATGGATGGATGGATAAGTAGATGGATGCGTGGATGGATGCATGCATGCATGGGTGGGTGGATGGATAGATGGATGGATGATGGATGGATGGATGAATAGATGGATGGATGGATGGATGGATGGGTGGGTGGATGGATGAATGGGTGATGGATGGATGGATGGATGGATGTGTAGATAGATGAATGGATGGATGGATGAGTGGATGGATGGATGGATGGATGGGTTGGTGGATGGATGAATGGATGATGGATGGATAGATAAATAGATGGATGCGTGGATGGATGCATGCGTGCATGGGTGGGTGGACAGACAGATGCATGCCTGGGTGGATGGATGGATAGATGGATGACAGAGGATGGATGGGTGGATGGATGGATCATGGATAATCACAGCATCCATCCACTCAGTGGAATATTACGCAGGTGTGAAAAGGAGTGAAGTCCTGACTCGGGGTACAACATGGAGGGACCCTGAACGACGACGGTCAGTGAGAGCAGCAGACACAGAAGGACACACGGCGTGCCCTTCCATTGACAGGAAACATCCAGGCAAATCCACAGAGACAGGAAGCAGATTCAAGGCTGCCAACATCATGAGTGTCTAGATTAACGGAGTGACTGCTGGTGAGCACACAAGTTTCTTTCTAGCGCCATGAACATACTCTGAAATCAAACAGTGCTGATGGTTATGCAACTCTGTAAACGTACTGAAGACAACTAAATTGTATGCTTTAAGGGCTGATGTTTATGGTATAGGATTATATCTCAACAAAGCTGCATCAAAAATTATCATTTAAAAAATTGTTACATTTTTAATACTTTGGTGACATTTAGCACCATGACAGTTCTGTACAACCCACACTTCAACATAGCTCCACAACATTTCTGTCATCTACAAATGAAACCACCAGTCCTATGGGTATTACCCTGTATTCCTTCCTCTTTCCCCATTCTTACTCATCAATGATCTGTCTCCATGGAGCTGCCTGATCCGGACATTTCCTGTCAATGGAATCAATGTGTGTCCTCTTGTTTCTGCTTGTCTCTCTGAGCATCATGTGTTCAAGGTCCATCCACATTGTAGGCTATGTCAGAGCTTCACTCCTTTCATTCCACGGTATGGACTCCATTCTGCTTCTCCATCCATCCACCCACCTATCCATTCATCCATCCATGCATCTATCCATCATCCACCTATCCATTCATCCATCCATCCACCCAACCATCCATCTATCCATCCATCCACCATCCATCCACCCATCTATACATTGATCCACCCATCCATCCATCCACTATCCATCATCCACCCACCCATCCATCCACCTATCCATTCATCCATCCATGCATGTATCCAACATCCATCCACCCATCCACTATCCATTTATCCATCCATCCATCCACCATCTACTTTTCCAATCATCCACCCACCCATCCATTTATCCATACTTCTATCTACCCATCCTTCCATCCATCTACCCGTTCATCCATCCAACCATCCACCCATCCATCCATCCACCCACCCATCCATCCATCCAACCATCCACCCATCCATCCATCCATCCATCTACCCATCCATCCATTCACTCATATATCCATCTATCCATCCATTTATCCATTATTCATCCGTCTATCCACCATCCACCCATCCACCCACTCATCCATCCATCCATCCACCCACCCACCCAGTATCCACTCATCCATCCATCCATCCACCCACCCAGCCATACACCCATCCATCCATTCATCCATCCATGTACTCATCCACTTGCCTCCTCCAGTCCCTGGCAACCACGAACCCACTTCCTGTCTCTGTGGATTTGCCTATTCTGGACGTTTCCCATCAATGCAGTCACACACCATGTGTCCTTCTCTGTCTGCCTCTCTCTCTGAGCATCACGTGTTCAGGGTCCACCCACATCGTAGCCTGTGTCAGAGCTTCACTCCTTTTCATTCCACTGTGGGGACCACATTCTGTGTATCCACCCATCCCTGGATGGATGCTCGAATTGCTTCCATCTTTAGGCGATTGTGAGCAGCACTGCTATGAACAGTCAGGCACAAGTTTTCCTGTGGACACCTGTTTTCAGTTCTCTTGTGTAAATACCAAGAGATGCTCAAATGGTAACATATGTTCAACTCTTCTGTTGATGTGTTAACTCACTTGTTTAACTTGTAGAAGAACCAGCTTCTGTGATCGCTTTGACAATCTCCTTCAGCTTGGGGACTCCTGAAAGCTCTCTTCCTCTCCATTCACACTCAAATCCACATGCACACAGAATGTTCAGTCCCTTTGCTGGGATTTCACTGAACTCAAACAGCACACTCTCGATGCTCAGACACCAACCTGCCCAGGACACCATGGGGCAATGCCTCATCATACCAAACTCCAACCTCTGTCTTTACAGCAAACCCCAGAGATTATGCACACAACCGGGGAAACTGCTCAGCAGGAAAGTTCATTTTTCTTTTTTTTTTCCCCCCAAATACCCCTTGTCATGGCTCAGACAGTACAGAATCCACCTGCATTGCAGGAGACCTGGGTTCGATCCCTGGGGCAGGAAGATCCTCTGGAGGAAGGCGTGGCAACCCACTCCAGTATTCTTGCCTGGAGAATCCCATGGACAGAGGAGCCTGGTGGGCTACAGTCCACGGGGTCACAAAGAGTTGGACATGACTGACTTTCACTTTCACTTTTCACTCTCAAACAGCGTGGGGCTTCTGTCTGGGAAGCTTATAACCCCAACTGTGTTCCTCTTCCAAGGTTACGTACTTTTCTG
Organism: Bos grunniens; assembly: GCF_055505025.1. Taxonomy (NCBI): domain Eukaryota; kingdom Metazoa; phylum Chordata; class Mammalia; order Artiodactyla; family Bovidae; genus Bos; species Bos grunniens. The sequence continues at coordinate 1,151,209 of NC_141194.1, forward strand.
CAGTGAAGATGTTGTAGAAAGAGAAGAGACGCTCCCTAGAACAAGCTTATCACAGCACAAACAGTGAAAGAAATAAGAGGGGAGAGAGACTCAACCCCAGCAATGTCATTTACATAAATACCACGAGGAAGCAGATCCAATTTTCTATTGCCCCCTGCTCCTGCTTATTCGCTCAGTCATGTCCGACTCTCTGCGACCCCAGGAGTGTAGCCAACGAGGCTTCTCTGTCCATGGGATTCTCCAGGCAAGAACAGTGGAGTGGATTTCCATTTCCTCCTCCAGGGAATCCTCCCGACCCAGGGACGGAACCCAGGTCTGCTGCACTGCAGTCGGCTTCTTTACCATCTGAGCCTCCAGGGAAGCCCTCGTGCTTTCCCTTTTTCTTGGTGAGAACACTGAGAATGTGAGCAAATAAAATCCGAAATGTCATGATGCAGTTGACTTCACACACATTGTACTGTCTGGTGGGGTATTGGGTCTGTGGACACTTGTGTCTGGGGGGCAGCTGTGTCTGGGGGACACTGGTATCTGGGGCACTTGTGTCTGGGGGACACTGGTATCTGGGGGCACTGGTATCTGGGGGCACTGGTGTCTGGAGGACACTGGTATCTGGGGGCACTGGTATCTGGGGGCACTGGTGTCTGGGGGACACTTGTGTCTGAGGGCACTGGTGTCCGGGGGGACATTTGTGTCTGGGAGCATTTGTGTCTGGGGGACACTTGTGTCTGGGGTCTCTGGTGTCTGGGGACACTTGTGTCTGGGAGCATTTGTGTCTGGGGGGACACTTAACTCTGGGGTGCACTCATATCTGGGGGACACTCGTGTCTGTGGACACTCGTGTCTGGGGGACCCTGGTGTCTGTGGACACCTGTGCCCTGGGGGGCACACACAGCCGGCAGGGCATGGCAGCACAGCAAACCTCCATCCCCAGCCCCCAGCGAGGCCTGCGCTTCCGCTCTGTGTGCAAAGACAGCGCCCCGACCTCGGGCAGTCCGCCCGCTCCTTGTTCACTGCAGCCCCGGGAGGTGGACCCAGGGCTGAGGATGGATTCTGCGGGGAGAGGCTGTGCGTGGAAACATCTCCCTCACCTCTGTCCACATCACCCTCCGTGGCACCTCTCGAGAAAGCACCTCCTCCGTTTCCAAGGAGAAAGGATGTGAGAGAAGTCCATGAGGTTCTCAGGTTCAAGGTCACCTCACAACCCTGCCGAGAGGTCAGCGAGTCTATGTCCATATTTAGCTTCGAACTCAAGTTTAGACGGCTGAGTTAACCCAGTCCGAGCTTCTCAGCACTTCCCCAACTGCTGGCGCCTGGGGAGACCCTCCCTCCTTTCCTTCGTGACTTCCACCCGTGCCTCTTCCTTCCAACACTAAACCCCACGCCACTTGGTCCCCTAACCACAGCCATCGCTCTCATATTTGACATCCAACCTTCCTTTCCACTCTCCTTATCCCTGTTTTCCACACGCTAGCGTGTCAGTCATGTCCAACTCTCTGCGACCCCGTGGACTGTAGCCCACCAGGCTCCTCTGTCCATGGGGATTGTCCAGGCGAGAACACTGGAGTGGGTTGCCATTTCCTCCTCCAGGGGATCTTCCCCACCCAGGGACGGAGCGCACGTCTCCCATATCGCAGGCAGATTCATTACCACTGCACCACCCAGGAAGCCCGTGTTATGTGAACAGTCAGTTCTAAATTCCTATCAGTGGTCCAGAACCACACCCTGCCTTCTTCATCCATCTTCCTTCCTCCATGCCTTCTACTTGCTGGACACACTTCCCCAATTTACGTTTCGATCTCCACCCTTCGGACCTGTCAATAGCGGCAAGGCTGAGAAACCCTTCGTCTCAAGCAATCAGGATCTCAGCTGGACCAGCCATGCAAACCAGAGAGTTATGTTTGCCTCAGAAACACCTACCATTATGACTCATGCGCCCTGTATAAGTTTGGGCAAAGGGGTTTTCGGTGGGCACCTCAAGCTGCAAAGGCACACAGCTCACCCACCACCAAGGACTTTTAGCTGTTCTTCAGTCTCCAAGTTGTGTCCAATTCTTTGCACGCGACCCCATGGACTGCAGCACGCCGGGCTTCCCTGTCCTTCAGGATCTCTCGGATGTGACGCAAACTCATGCCCACTGGGGCTTTCCTGGTGGCTCAGGTGGTAAAGGATCTACCTGCAATGCAGGAGACTGCAGACCAGGGTTCAATCCCTGGGTCGGGAAGATTCCCCAGGAAGGCGTGGCAACCCACTCCAGTATTTTTGCCTGGAGAATCCAATGGACAGAGGAGCCTGGTGGGCTACAGTCCATGGGGGTGACAGAGAGTCAGACACGACTGAGCGACAAAAATGTCCATTGAGTTGGTGATGCCATCCAACCGTCTCATCCTCTGTCGTCCCCTTCTCCTCCTGCCCTCAATCTTTCCCAGCATCAGGGTCTTTTCCAGTGAGTCAGCTGTTCGTATCAGGTGGCCAAAGGACTGATCTCAAACAGTAAGTCTCCTTGTTGTTTTAAAAATAAAAATGAGAGCAATCTTGCTAGCAAGATCAGCTGAATCCCTTACTTACTCTGCTCTTGTCTGAAAGGGAGGTGCAGCCTCTGTCTGTCGGCCACCCAAGTGACCTTGTCAACCCTCCTGAGCACCATGACGGATTGCAATTCCGCAAATTCCCCAAGCATCGGCAACATCCTGAGATACGCCCGGGGCACCCTGGGAGCTCTGCAATGAACGAACAGCAGGTGCTGATACTGCAAAGTCACCATCAGCTGGTACTTGCATCTCCTCATTGAGACGCACCATCATTCTCCATCAGCTGAGCCCTTGCTGACTCAGAACCCAAGGACCCTGCATCTTTCCTTGAACCCCTGGACTGCTTCCCTGCATGCATGTCCAAGTCTGCCCTCTCCAAATCCCACAGGACACCCAATGGGTTTTCTGGACCCAAGCCCTCATCAGAGACGTTTCAGGATGGGGGTGACCCTCAGACTTGACTCTCAAGAGTCAGGTCCACATTTTCTCCCACTGCATACAAGTCCAGAGCATGGTCTGCAAGAGCTCCAGCAGACAAGGACCCCAGAGGTGGGCTGACTGAGCCAAAGCTGGAAAGCAGACAGCCACTCCGGCGCCTCTGACTAGCTGGTAGCACTTCAAACAAGGCGATGGGTCTACAGGAGACGCCCAAGGTCTCCTAGCCAAGCTCATTTTTAAACTCACTCAAGACTAGCATGTGGACTTTACGAATTGATGCACTTTCGAAAAGCACTCAGGGCTCCCCTGGGGGCTCAGATGGCAAAGAATCTGCCTACAGTGCGGGAGATGTGGGTTCGATCCCTGGGTGGGGAAGATCCCCTGTTGAAGGGCACGGCAACCCACTCCAGTATTCTCGCCTGGAGAATCCCGTGGACAGAGGAGCCTGGCGGGACTGCAGTCCACGGGCTGCAAAGAGTGGGACATGATGACTGAGTAACTAACCCACACGACATTTCTGCAAATGTCTTGACGTTTTTGCCAAAGTCTGGCTTACGAGGAAGACAGCCCAATCCTCCTATCGATGTCTGCATTCCATCTGTGGCCATATGGCGTTTCTATCGAAGAAAATGCAAGCTCACAGAGACGTGTCGCTGGAAAACGGAGGGCTGTTTGGAGAGCTTTCCTAGACAACTGCAGATTATCTTTGGCAGTATCTTCCTCCCTCCCCCACCTTCAAAGCAACAGGGGTCTTTGCATGATGGCCAGCTGCAATGCGGCAACTGGAGCCATCAACGTGCTCAGGCGCTCAGTCGTGTCTGACTCTCTGCCACCCCGTGGGCTGTAGCCCTCCAGGCTCCTCTGTCCATGGGGATTACCCAGGCAAGGACACTGGAGTGGGTTGCCATGCCCTCCTCCAGGGGACCTTCCTAATGGAGGGATTGAATCCGCGTCTCCTCAATTGGCAGGTGAAATTTTTAGCATGAGCGCCACCTGGGAAGCCCTCAGTAGAATTTCATTATTCTGCCCATCTTGGATTGACTGGTACAGAGAAGTCTGCAGAATGAATCACGTGTCCATGGAAATAGCATCGCAGAGGGAAAGACAGTGGACCCCGCTCGAGACCACGCAGGGCCACTACCCCACGTTCCACGGACATGTCCTTCCTTCCGCCTAAGAGCTGGTTCCCATAACGCTCCTGAGACAGGCAACCTTCCACCCTCCTCCACACTTCAGAGAATCCCGAGGGCCACCAAGCTCTTAGGACAGACCTAGGATTTCCACAAACTGGGTGCAAACAGAAAAATCCCAGCAGGCGTGATCCTGAACCCAGAGTGATTTAAGGAATCGTGAGCTCCCGGGACCATTCTAGAGGGTCAGGTCCGAGGTGGGAAGTGGGTGGACCTGGTTGCCCCAATAGCCAAGCCTACGAGGAAGGCTGGGGGTCCCATGACAGCCCTCCCATCTACCAGCATCCTCCCTGGATCGGGGTCTCTTCACCCAATGCTGTCCTCAGCATCACAGACCAGCTGACTATCCCCTTGGAATCTCCAGGGCATCTCGCGTGCCTGCCGTCACCGACCATAGACCAGGAAAGCATGAATCCTACACGCGAGGAAGGGATTTCCTGGTGGTCCAGTGGTGAAGACTCCAGGCTCCCAAAGCAGGGGGCCCTGGGTTCGATGCCTGGTCAGGGAACTATACCCCACATGCTGCAACGAAGAGTCCACACGGGGGGCTTCCCTGGGGGTCTGGTGGGTAAGAATCCCGCCTCAAAAGGCAGGAGGCACAGGGTCTCCATTCACAGTCCGAGCAGATCAAATGCGGCAAAGAGCAACTAAAGGGGCGAGGCAGAAAGTATAAGCCCGTGAGCCCGCGAGCCCGCGAGCCCGCGCTCTGCAACTCAACAAGCCCCCGCGATGAGAAGCTGGGCCCTGCTGGTGAGAGCAGCCCGCCTCGACGACAGAGAGCTCGCGGGCGGCCGTGAGCGCCCAGCGCAGCCGCCAGTAAGTGAACGCAACCAGAAGCCGTCACGGGCCACGACGAAAGCGCTTGCACGCCGCATCCAAGACCCAGCACGGCCGCATAAATAAACACATACATGAAAACATACGATAATGCCCTAAAACTGTATTTCTACGTGCCATAAGGAGATTATAAGTATTCTCTACATAGGAGGGGAATCTGGAGTGTCATCACGCGATCCCACGGGTCTTTGCCAACATCCTGGGTCATTTTCACGTCTGATTTTTTACCCCCATCGTTTGCTGGGGTTGTTCAAACGCTCAGTCACGTCCGACTCCTGGCGACCCCACGGATTGCAGCACACCAGGCTTCCCTGTCCATCGCCATCACCTGGAGTTTGGCAGAGCCTCCAAATGGCTCTTGGTGATTCTATTATTACACGAAAAAAAAAAAAAATCCGTTCTTTGCCCAGAGAATCCCACGGACAGAGGAGCCTCGTGGGCTACAGTCCAAGGGGTCGAAAAGAGTTGGACACGACCGAGCAAACACTCACTCACTCACTCCTGCACTGCAGGCAGATTCTTTACCGTCTGAGCAAACGAGAGAACCCATCTTATCTTTTGTACCGCGTGGCAAAGTACAGAGGGACTCAGAGTAAAACAGTACCCAAAAGAGCTGAGATCGGAGGTTTGCTGAAGAGGCTCGTGACCCCGCTTCTGGTTCAAATGGGGCCGCTTTCAAAGACTCCTAGGCTGTGCCCGAACTCTGCATCAAGGTGACCCAGGAGGGGATGACAGGACTCGCCCTAGAGACACCCAGAAACCGCTGACAGCGGGAGCCCAGTTTTCACAGCACAGCTTCCTTTGGCGGAGAGATGCTACCTCCTTAGATAATGAGTTTTAAATGGAAGCACCAGCGGGGAAATGGAAAGTAAGAACTGGAAAGTGACACCTTTCTCTTCTAGGCTCTCAATGAACGGGAGATGAAAAGCTTTTAAGGCATGCAAAAGTACTTTTGAAGTTGGTCTTATCGTTGTTTGGTCTTATTTGAAATTGGTCTTATTTGTTGTTGTCCAGTCACTCAGTCATGTCTGACTCTTTGCAACCCCACGGACTGCAGCTCACCAGGCTTCCCTGTCCTTCACCATCTCCTGGAGTTGGCCCATGTCCATCGAGTCGGTGATGCCATCCAACCATCTCATCCTCTGTCGTCCCCTTCTCCTCCCGCCTTCAATCTTTCCCAGCATCAGGGTCTTTTCCAATGAGTCAGCTCTTCGCATCAGGTGGCCAGAGTATTGGAGTTCCAGTTTAAGCATCAATCTTTCAAGTGAATATTCAGGGTTGATTTCCTAGCAGGGTTTTTTTTTTTTTTTTTCCGTGTAATAATAGAATCACCAAGAGGGATATATATAGTAGCAGAATGGTTTCTGAAATGTTTCATTTCTCAGACACACACATACACACAAAGGATCTGAAATTTATGTGGCAAAATGTGGATATTTGATAAACCTGCATGTCGGGTCCCCAGCCTTTCTTTATACGCTTCTCTGTGTCTTTTGTACCTGTGTACGCTCAGCTGCTTCAGCCGCCTCCGACTCCTGGCGACCCCATCTTTTGTATGCATGAAGTATTTTATAATAGAATTATTTTAAAAGCACATTGAAATTCAAATCGCTGCTACAAAATGAACAGGCTAATTTGTCCGGATCAAACGCTTGATGGGAATTTGCAGGCACAGCTCGTTTTACTGGGCTTCGAAAATGCTGTGATTTCTTTTTTAGAAAAACCTGAAGGCTCGGGGCAACCCTGCATTGAGCCAGACGTCTATGCATGCTGTGTTTTCAACGGCATCTGCTCACTTCCTGTCTCTGGGTCCCATTTTGGTCATGCTCGAAATATCTGAAACTTTTTCATCCTGACTCAATTTGTGACGGTGTCTGTGACCCTTGATGTCACGACTATGACTCCCTGAAGGCTCGACAATGATGAGCCATTTTTCAGCCACAAAGTATTCTGAATGAATGAATGAATGTTGGTTGCTGTGATATGATGGCATGATACACTTGCATGCCTGCATGCTAAGTTGCTTCCGTCATGTCCGCCTCTCTGCGACCCCGTGGACTGTAGCCCACCGGGCTCCTCTGTCCATGGGATTCTCCAGGGAAGAACACTGGAGTGGGTGGCCATGCCCTCCTCCAGGGGATCTTCCTGACCCAGGGATGAAACCCAGGTCTCCTGCATGGCAGATTCTTTACCACTGACCCACCGGGGAGGCTTCATCATCCACTTAACAGACCACAGTCTACTGCAAACATAACTCTTAAAGTCACTGGGAAGCCAAAACATTTGTGTGATTCCATTTACAGTCAAGGACGGGGAGGCCTGGCGTGCTACGGTCCACAGGGTCGCAAAGAGGCAGACACGACCGAGCGACTGAACAACATCAATTTATTGCGATGTCTCCTTCATTGTGGAGGTCTGGAAACCGAACTCCACGGCATTATTACCAAGGTCTGCCTTCAGTCTCTAAGGGTAATTTGAGAAGTCAGACCGAGAAAGACAGATGCATCGCTTATATGTGGAAGCTAAAACATAATGCAAACGAATGACTCTATGAAAACAGACTGACTCGCAGACACAGAGAGCAGCCGGCTGGCTGCCAAGTGGGAGAGGTTCAGGACTAGGACCTTGAGGCAATCCACGTTAGGATATTCTGCTCCGTCTTCCTTTTTTAGTTTTTTAGTTACTCATGAAATGGAAACGAAACTATAATGTATAGGATGGATGAACAAGGTCCTCCTGGTTTGCACGGGAAACTGTTCGCTATCCTGTGATACACCACCATGGAAGGGAATACAAAAAGAATATAAATATGTATAACTGAATCACGTTGGGGTACTGCCGAAATTAACACAGCACCGTAAATCAACTCTACTTCCATAAAAGAAATTTTTCCAAAAAAAAAAAAAAAAGACTAATTTGACAGGCATGTTGCCTCTGTATAAACGAAAACCCCACGGAAGCTTTCCGCTCTGCACCGGGTCTAACTGCCCTCTGTTGAGGCATAACCCACCATCACCTTCGAGAGACTCCACCAACCTCCTGAGTGGGGAACATTTCACTTTCCGATGAGTTTATCAGAATCTGACTCAGCCATTCCTAAATCCTCCAGCGTTCCAGCTGAAGAGACGGTGGTTAAATTTGTTTAGAACGAGAAAAATGAATCCCGTCTGAGGGCGAACGTTGCCTCCCTGAGAATTGCAAGCAGAGGGTGGTGAGTTTGAGCCAAAAGATTATACAGGAGAGGCAAAGAAAGAAAAAAAAAAGAAATGAGGAAATGAACTGCCCTTTAGAAGAATTTCATTTTACTATGGTTTCATTTCACTTTTATAAAGATTTCCACTTTCAGTTTTTATTAAACCATTTTAACAAAAGGTTCATTTTTAGAAAACTTCAATTTACTAAAAAAAAAAAAAAGGCAGCAATAAATCAAGGTCTGTGTGTAAATTCACAGAAGCATTTGTTTTTCAGTCGCTCAGTCGTGTCCGACTCCCATTCTAGGGAACACTAGAGCCTTAGCAGCAGCAGCTCGCCATCAGCTCTAGGGACCCTACCTCCACTGTCTCGTCTAACCCTAATCACCACCACCGCCCCTGACAAAGGTCCTAACACCAACTGGAAGGGTCACAGTTTCCAGCTATGAACATTGGTGATGCACACACACGCAATCCATAACACTCTATGCTGCTGGAAAACTACAGCCAAATACCCGCATCTCTTTGTGTGTTCCAGAAACCGCTGTGCTTCAGAGAACCTCTGTCCCTCCATCACTTACTCCCTGCATCCCTCAGCCAAGGTTCAGAGTGCTGGGCATTAGTTGCTGAGTCGTGTCCATCTCTTTGCGACCCCGTGGACCGCAGCCCGCCAGGCTCCTCTGTCCGTGGGATTCTCCAGGCAAGGATACGGGAGTGGGTTGCCCTGCCCTCCTCTAGGGGATCTTCCCAACCACAGGGATGGAACCCGGGTCTGTCTCCTGCATTGCAGGCAGATTCTTTAGCATCTGAGCCACCAGGGAAGCCCCTTGGTTTTGGAGAACAAGGCCACACACATGCAGACCCTTCACTCCCTGGTCTCAGGCTCCCAAAGGCTGAGCTGGAGCGTGTGCACACACACAGACCTAGCCCAACCAAATGCCTGCTGTCTGGACTGGCTGGCCGTTTGTTCAGCTCCTGTCCTGTCCACCCCCGCAGCCCCCAGGCCGCTGGACGGCTGACTTGGCATCAGAAGGCAGAACAACCCATCTGGAAACCAGCTGCTCGCAAGGGGAGACGCGGGCGGCTCTCACATTCCCACGCCAACACTGCCCTTGCGAAGATTCTGCTGCACGACTGCACCCTGCGGTCCCTAAGATGAGAGCCATCCTTCCTCCTATTTCTACAGGTGCTTTCCAACACCCTCTGATCGTTACCGTCATCAGCACAGTTCCCAAAGGGGAGAGGGGTTGGGGGGACACAGTGGAAGTCTGCGGTTGACATACAAGAGAATTTTTTTTCCTATCCACCTATAGTTGATTTAGCAGGGTTGCTAGCTTCAGGGCTCCAGCAAAGAGGTTCGTTTATACACACATATATACATACTCTTTTCCATATTCTTTTCCATCATAGGTTATTAAAATGAAAGTGTCAGTGTTTGAGTCTTGGCGACCCCCTGGACTGTAGCCCGCCAGGCTCCTCTGTCCATGGGATTCTCCAGGCAGGAATACTGGAGTGGGTAGCCATGCCCTCCTCCAGGGGGTCTTCCCGACCCAGGGATCGAACCCGGGTCTCCCACACGGCAGGTGATTGTTTACTCTCTGAGTAACCAGGGAAGCCCATGTGGTCTGGGCACGTTATACTTCTAAAATGCATTTCTGGGCTTCCAGTTTGAGAGACTGCATGAGGGGAGGGAAAAAAATAATACAATAAATGAAAGCTATTTCTCCCGCAGAGTGCCTGCCATTTCCCATAATCGCATCCCGCTTCTCTCCATCTATTTCTATTTGTCTGGAAAACCCCAGCAACGTCCCTACTTTCTTTTCCGTGCCACCCTCCCACCCCCGCAGGGACCGGCCTCGGCTATTGTGCAATCTTTGTCTGTCTGTTTGATTTTCGGTTAGTTCATCTTGGTTCAGGAAGCACAGGGCTCCGTGGCTTTTCAAAGAATCCCCAGGGTTCCCCGGACACAGAATTGGCCTCACTGTAGTTTTGTTATTTTATTCTTTTACTGAGCTGCCCAGGGCTGTGACTGTCGTTACAGTGTTGTCACGAAAACACAAATAAAAAGGGCAATTTTCCCAGGATCTCATTTTTTTCTTGTAGAAAAAAAGAGTCCTGGCTGCTTCTACACAGGCGCCGGTAAACCAGGTGGAAAGATGGAATTAGGTGACTCATGCCAACGCCGAGATTCTATGGAGCTGCGGGGCTGAAGGCAGTGTGTATTGGAGGCTTAGTAAGCTGTAGAGTGTGTGTGTGTGTGTGTGTGTGTGAGCGTGTGTGCATGGTCTTAACATTAACCAAGGCACTAAAGGGTATTGTGTGTGTGTGTGTGTGTGTCTGCTCTTAACACTAACCAAGGCACTGAAGGGAATTGTCAGAAGGAAGGATGCCAGCCCAGAGTCAGCTGCAAGGCTGGTGTCTGCCATGTAAACAAGATGCTGTGTTGACTATATATATGGTGGCCATGGAGAAAGGCTTGCACCCCATAACTGCCGACGAGAGCTGTCTAATGTCCACCCTGGTTCTTCTCTGCTAGCTCAGTCGATAAAGAATCCGCCTGCAATGCAGGAGACGCAGGTTCGATCCCCGAGTCGGGAAGATCCCCTGGAGGAGGGCATGGCAACCCAGGCCAGTACCCTTGCCTGGAGAATCCCAGGGACAGAGGAGCTTGGTGGGCTATAGTCCATGGGGTTGCAAAGAGCTGGAAATGACAGACCCTTTCACTTTAACAACCTATAATGGAAAAGAATATGCCTATATAAACGTATAAATGAATCTCTTTGCTGTACAGCTGAAACTAACAACACTGTAAAATCAACTATAGGTTAATAGTAAATAAAAAATCTCTCATATGTCAACCTCCAGCTTTCAATGTTCACCCCTCCCCACCCCTTGCCCCCTGCTAATCACAGGTTTCTTTTCGATGTCTGTGAGTGAGTTTCTGTTTTGCACACATGGTTATATGTATCACTTTTTTAAGATGCTGCAAAAAAAGCAATATAAACACCACTAATACTGTATGTAAAACACATCACCAGGGACTGCCCTTGTCGCCTACTGGTTAACACTCCACGTTCCCAATGCAGGTGACGGGGGTTTGACCCTTGGTTGGGGAACTAAGATCCCACATGCCTTGCAGTAAGACCAAAAAAAACCAAAACACTACGGATAACCAACAAGGACCTGCTGGACAGCCCAGGGAACTCTGCTCAATACTCTGTAATAGCATTACGGTCACCATGGGGAAGGATGGGGGAAGGGATAGTCAGGGAGTCTGGGATGGACATGGACACACTGCTGTGTTTAACATGGAGAACCCGCAAGGACCTGCTGGACAGCACAGGGACCTCTGCTCAATACTCTGTAATAAGCAAAACGGGAAAAGAATTTGAAAAAGAATAGGTCCGTGCATATGTGTAACTGAGTCACTTCACCACACTGTTAATCAACGCTACTCCAATATAAAATCAATAATTTAAAAAAATAAACTGACGCATAGAAGACTATCAGAACAGCACCTGACACCTTGTAGAGACTTAATAAATGGAAGTTGCTGATGTTAATTTTCTTTCTGGCAGAATTAGAAATGGGAGAAATTTCAGTAACAAGGCAGAGCTTATTTCAAAAATTGTAAGCAATTATTCAGACATGTTTCAGATTTTCGCACTCAGTATTCACTTAGTCAGCAGAGCTCTTACGGAGTCTCTGGTCATTGGAACTATTCTGACTTCTTGAGGCGAGCTGCCATGATATCAAGTTAATCCCATCAACAGAGGATCACTACAATGATATTGCTTCACCTAGTTGAATTTCTTTAATTGTATCTTATAAGTCTTAACTGTATCGCATAAACGGACTCTTTTCTACCCCATGGACTGCAGCACGCCAGGCCTCCCTGTCCTTCACTATCTCCCAGAACTTATTCAAACTCACATCCATCGAGTCAGTGATGCCATCCAACCATCTCATCCTCTGTCGTCCCCTTGTCCTCCCGCCTTCAATCTTTCCCAGCATCAGGGTCTTTTCCAATGAATCAGCTCTTCCCATCATGTGGCCAAAGTATTGGAGCTTCAGCTTCAGCACCAGTCCTTCCAATGAACACTCAGGACTGATTTCTTTTAGGATGGGCTGGTTGGATCTCCTTGCACTTCAGAGGACTCTCAAGAGTCTTCTCCAGCAACACAGTTTGAAAGCATCAAACATTTACAAAGGGAAAAAAAAAATATCTGAGCCTGCCGGAATAACCCTGGAACGCTGCCAACCTCCTTGAAAGACCATCATAAAGAGACCAACGGGATGACGCAGGACTGTGTGGAACGGCACCTCGGAGAACACTTTCCAGGACTAGGAATTTATTTCCAAGCATAAAGAGAGCGACACAGGAACTGGTACCAGGGGGCGGGGCGGCGGGGGGCAATCTGCTAGCCTGTGCTGTTTCTTAGAACAAGCTTTGACGTTCCCCATCCGGCTGTCAGAGGCAACCTCTGATACCACCCCCATCGGTGAGCAGAAGAATACAAAGCAGAATCTTGCAAGACAGAAAAGCCCCCTTGGGCTGAATAAAAACGATGCCGGCCACCTCCACCCCGCGTGTGTCCTGCGTCGCTAACTCATGTCCAAAACTCTGCCACCCCGTGGACTGTAGCCCACCAGGCTCCTCTGCCCATGGGATGCTCCAGGCAAGAATATCGGAGCGGGTTGCCATGCCCTCCTCCAGGGGATCTTCCCGACCCAGGGATGGAACCTGTGTCTCCTGCCTCTCTTGCATTGGCAGGTGGATTCTTCACCACTGAGCCACTTGGGAAGCCCAACCACCTCCAGGCACTTCCTTAAATCAACTTCAGAGAAACCGGCATTGCAAAGCTATATGAATCCAGAGGAATATTTGCAGAATAAAAGCAAATAGACCCATTATGAGGCTAATTAACTGAGAAAGCACAGCGTGATCCCATCCAAGCGAGACAGGCTGGAACCCACGACCGCAAAGGCTGTGTTTCCTCTTGGTTTTGAAATCACAGGTGGATGTCCCTTCGAATCCAGCGGCCCCCAACCTTCCTGGTTTCGTGGATGAGGATTTTTCCATGGACCAGGCTTAAGGGAGATGGTTTGCGGATGTCTCAAGCACGTGACACTTGTCATAGGCGTTGTTTCGAATATTATTATCTCAACTAAAAAAAAAAACGCACAATGTGCGTTACCTTTTATTTGGGGGAAAAACAAGGACTGTAGCCCAGGAGACAGCACCTCACATAGCTCTGAGAGATGGCTCCAGAGAGGCGGGGGAGGCAAGGTCAGGATATAAGATTTTGGTGAAGGACGCATTCATGCCATCAAGCACTGACTTTACAAAAGGTTTCCTGCTAGTAACTGAGTAGCTGACGTCACCATGAAGGGATTTAGTGCCTTTCTAGATAAATGGCAACCCACTCCAGTGTTCTTGCCTGGAGAATCCCAGGGACAGGGAAGCCTGCTGGGCTGCCGTCTATGGGGTCGCACAGAGTCGGACACGACGGAAGCGACTTAGCAGCAGCAGCAGATATGACTCTAATGGCAGAAAGTGAAGAGGAACTAAAGAGCTTCTTGATGAAGGTGAAAGAGGAGACTGAAAAAGCTCGTTTAAAATTCATCATTCAAAAAACTAAGATCGTGGCATCTGGTCCCATCACTGCACGGCAGATAGATGGGGAAACAATGGAATCAGTGACAGACTTCATTTTGGGGGGCTCCAAAATCACTGCAGATGGTGACTGCAGCCATGAAATTAAAGGATACTTGCTCCTTGGAAGGAAAGCTATAACAAACACAGACAGCATATTAAACAGCAGAGACATCAATTTGCCAACCAAGGTCTATACAGTCAAAGATATGGTTTTTTCCAGTAGTCATGGACCATCAAGAAGGCTGAGCACAGAAGAATTGATGCTTTTGAACTGTGGTGTTGGAGAAGACTCTTGAGAATCCCTTGGACTGCAAGGAGATCCAACCAGTCCATCCTAAAGGAGACCAGTCCTGGGTGTTCATTGGAAGGACTGATGTTGAAGCTGAAACTCCAATCCCTTGGCCACCTCATGTGAATGGAAAAGACTCTGATGCTGGGAGGGATTGTGGGCAGGAGGAGAAGGGGACGACAGAGGATGAGATGGCTGGATGGCATCACTGACTCAATGGACATGAGTTTGAGTGAACTCCGGGAGTTGGTGATGGACAGGGAGGCCTGGTGTGCTGCAGTCCACGGGGTCACAAAGAATCGAACACGACTGAGCCACTGAACAACAACAAGAAATATATGAGACAGGTGACCAGCAAGGTCCTCCTGTATAGCACAAAGAAGAATATTCAGTATCCTGAAATAACCTGCAATGTAAAAGAGTCTGAGAAAGAATCTATGCATACATATAAGAGTCCCTTTGCCGTACACCCGAAGCTAACACAGCATTGTAAACCAGCTATCCTTCCTTTAAAGAAAAGAAATAAGACGAGATACAAAAAAATCAGATGAAACAGAAGAGAATGAAGATCTCGCAGCGAAACCATAGAGAACTCTGGCAGGCATGAGTGATCAGATCTCCCAGCATGTTCGTCCTGAAATCACCTTTCCAGGTTTCGTGCAGAGGCGGCTGTGATTGACTCGGGTAAGTGAGATGCTAGAGGGGAATTTGAACAGATTAACTGTTCTTGTTCTGGAAAATCATCAAGATACACAGAGGCCGTGTAGGTGGCAGGACGTGGGATGGATGTAGGCGGATTTCTGTGTCCAGGGAAAAACGGGTGAAAACCCAGCTTTCCAAACCACCGATCAACCAGGCACGAAGACGGGCTGCAGGTAAGGGTACTCACCCCTCAGCTTTCTCGGGGGCTCAGTGATGAAAAACCCACCTGCCGATGCAGGGAATCCAAGTTCAAATCCCTGGGTCGGGAAGACCCCCTGGAGGAGGAAATGGCAGCCCACTCCAGTATTCTGGCCTGGAAAATCCCACGGACAGAGGAGCCTGGCGGGCTACAGTCCACGCGGCTGAAAGACTGTCACACATGCCTGAGCAACTACACGGCCACGATCAACAAGTCACTCTCTGTCTTAACCACCTCGGCCTCCGTGTCTGTTCAAGAAAGCTCATCCAAACCACCGTTCTCTTTCTTCAGCTTCTCTGTACAAACCGGGCAAAGCTAAGAACCTAAACAACTCAAATAAAGCGACCTTAGTGTCCATCCACAGATGACTGGATAGGGAAGCCATGGTGCACATGTACAAGGGAATATTATCCATCAGAAACAGCCACATGATGCCATTTGCAGCAACAGAGATGAACCTGGATATTATCATACTGAGCGAAGGAAGTCAGAGAAAGACAAACGTCATATACTATTACTTAAATGTCGGTTTTTAAAATATTACCCAAATGAACGTATTTACAAAAAAAAAAAAAGAAGCATAGTCACAGACTTAGAAAACAAACTTAAGGTTAGCAAAGGGGAAAATGGGAAGGCATAAATTAGGAGGTTGGGATAAAATACAGAATCTACAATATATAAAACAGATAATCAACAAAGACCTCCTGTATAGCACCGGTTAACTCTAGTCAATATTCTGTGATAGAATTAACACTGAAAAAAAAAAAAAATCCTGTAATACCCTAAATGGGAAAAGAATTTGAAAAAAGAATAGATACATACATTCAGATTCATGCATTCAGTATAACTGAATCACTCCGCTATATACCTGAAAATAACACAATATTGTGAATCAGCTATGGAAGTGAAAGCTGCTCAGTTGTGTGTGACTCTTTGGGACCCCATGGACAGAATACTGGAGTGGGGAGCCTTTCCCTTCTCCAGGGGATCTTCCCAACCCAGGGATCGAACCCAGGTCTCCTGCATTACAGGAGGATTCTTTACCAGCTGAGCTACAAGTGAATCAGCTATACTGTAATATAAAATACAAATGTTCAAAAAAAAGTTAGAATAAAAATATACACAGAATAATCACTGCATCTGTTTACAAATAGATATCTACAAGTACCATGTATAGATACAATTTAAATACCTATTTATACTTAACAGACACCTATTTAGCTTGAATAGATATTATAATCTATAGATAGATACAAGTAAAAAGAGAAATATATAGATACATACACACAGAAACTCACAGATACAGACACACAGACACACTTTCATTAAATTTTCAATTTTCGCGCTGATAACATTCTAAAACAAAAATGTCTTCAACCGTAATGAAAATTAAGTCTGTTATTTTACAAAAACATCATCAGAATATGTGAGCTCACTGCCGAAGGCAGAAGGAGGGGAAGGCAGGGAGAGAATTATCTGTAAATCTGAAAAAACAGTTCTCTGTCACTGGCGGAGGCAGAGGAGCCGTGTTGCCCCGCGTACCTGGTGACAGACACAGGCTGTGTCTCCATGAAGTTTGTATCAGTGCCCAGAATCAACGGCATACGGAATTTGGGAAGGTGCAGTCCTTTGGCCACCTGATGTCGAGAACTGACTCATGGGAAAAGACCCTGATGCTGGGAAAGATTGAGGGCGGAAGGAGAAGGGGACGACAGAGGATGAGATGGCTGGATGGCATCACTGACTCGATGGACGTGAGTTTGAGTAAGCTCCTGGAGTTGGAGATGGACAGGGAGGCCTGGCGTGCTGCAGTCCACGGGGTTGCAAAGAGTCGGACACGACTGAGCGACTGCACTGAACTATAGCTGATTCATGTTGCTGTATGGCAGAAACCATGACAGTATTGTACAGCAATTATCCTCCCATAAACACATGCTTTAAATAAAATAAATAAAAGCCACAGGAATAGCAGGCAAAGAATGGATGTGAAGGATCTGGGGATAATAAGTGAAAGCAAAACCCGCATCAATGTCGTTCCCACCACAGCACTTCCCGTTCTGCGGATGTGAGGGGTGAGTCAGAGAGCATCTCTGTGGTACCCAAGACAAAGCCCAGGTCTACAGGTCCCCACGGCCGGAGGGAGGCAGGCCAGACGTGCAGGGTGACAGGACCTCTGTCAAGTTCCCGCCTGACGGGTGCATGACTCGGTTAAGCATCTGACTGCGTAAACCTGGAGTTGGTGGCCGGCGGGTGACACCTGCCCAGTGCCGTGAACGAGCCAGTCTTCTCTTTATTTTCAACGTTTTACTTTGTACTGGAGTGTAGCCTGGGCCGGGAAGCCTGCGTGCTGCAGACCACGGGGTAGCAAAGAGTTGGACACGACTGAGCAACTGAACGGAACAGGCGATGAACACTGTTGTGATGGTTTCAGGAGGACAGCAGGGTGCCGGGGTCCAGCCCCGGTCGAGTCAGGGGTTTCGAAGGGGAGACGGCATCGGCAATCAGGAAACAACAGCTTATTTAAACGTTAATTAAGGATATAAAGAGCAATAGAATAGAATAAGGATAGCTCAGTGAGGAAATTCAGTGGAAAAAAGAGGCTGAAATAAGGATAGCTCAGTGAGGAAATTCAGTGGAGAAAAAGGAGAAAAGAGGCTGAATAATTCAGCCAGAAGGTGAGAGAAAGAACGACAGGGGGAGACCAAGTTTCGGTGAACAAGGCCCGCACTTTATTTTCCAAAGTAGTTTTTATACCTTAAGTTATGCATAGAGGATAATGGGGGAAGGGGTAGAGTCATGCAGTAAGCCAGGCTTTCTTCCTGCAAACTTACCATATGCAAAAGCTTAGGTGATTTGCACCATCTTCTGGCCCGGAGACCTGTTAACATTTTAAGAAACTTATTTTTCTCTAAAGGTGATTATTCTAAAGTCAAGCGCCACCCTCCAAAAGCATTAAAGTTGCATTCCTATAGGGCAAAGGTGTGGTGGGCTATAACAAGAAAAAGAATTAGCTCAAGGGTCCAAGGTTACAAACATTAAAGCTACTACTTACACCAATTATATTAATCAATACACTGCCAGGGACACAGCAGGTAAGAGATATGGAGACTCAGCAGCAAACACTGGCCCAACAAGTGAAAATCCCTTCACCAATACAATTTCTAATCAATCTTTTAACGGCTCAAAGGAATCTGTATTTAGACAGTTTAGAACATCTCATGCTTCTCACAGTTGGGAGGCTCTGAGCAATCACATGTGGCCAGAAAAACCTATTCAGGCAGGCTAGAGGACTTCCA
This sequence comes from Bos grunniens, assembly GCF_055505025.1. NCBI lineage: Eukaryota > Metazoa > Chordata > Mammalia > Artiodactyla > Bovidae > Bos > Bos grunniens. The sequence goes on from NC_141194.1 coordinate 1,169,538, forward strand.
AAGGAGTTTGTAGGTTGAAACACTATCACACCCAGGAACTTTATTAACTGGAGCTGTAAGTGAACTCTTTTTTCAGAGAGAGGTAGTGGGGGACAGCCCCCCGTAAAGTTATAGGTGTAGGTGAGAGCACAAAGCAGAAAGTAGGCAGACTCTGGTTTTGGGGGTAGATGCTCGAGAATTTCCAGGGGGACTCCTGAGGCTCGATCCCGCCTTTGCGTATGCCCAGCCTCCTTCCTCATGACCTTTGCAGGGGCGGAGCTCCTGCTCCGGGCAGCAGGGGGACTCAGCCGTCCATATACGAGGATCCCTTCTCCCGCAAACTCCCCTCCCATCCAGGCTGCCACGTGACATGGAGCAGAGTTTCCTGTGCTGTCCAGCAGCTCCTTGCTGGTTTTCCATGTTAAACACAGCAGAGTGTCCATGTCCATCCCAGACTCCCTGACTATCCCTTCCCCATCCTTCCCCTTGACAACCATAAGATCCTTCTCTATGTCTGTGACTCTGTTTCTGTTTTATAAGTAAGTCCATTTGGGCAAGTCAGTCTGATGGGGAAGCATAAGCACGTTTCTGTACGGCCACATTGCCTTCAAAGCATTGCCTTCAAAGGCGAAACGTGGCCCAGAGGATGTAGAAAAAGGTTGTCCATGGGCCCTCCGGGCTCAGCGGGCCGAATTAAAACATTCAAGGGGCTTCCCTGGTGCCTCAGCGGTTGCGTATCCACCTGCCAATGCAGGAGACACTGGATCAGTGCCCGATCCGGGAAGATCCCACAGGAAGCAGGGCGACTAAGGCCGTGTACCACAACAAGTGAGTCTGTGCTCTTCAGCCCGGGAGCCACAACTCCTGACACCCTCAACAGGCAGTCAGAAGCCGTGCGCCACGGCTAGAGAGCAGCCCTGTTCACCCACAGCTAGGGAGCAGCCCATGCAACAGTGAACACCCAGCACAGCAGAGAATAAAATAAATACATAATAAAATATATATATATTGCTGCACTCGCCCTCTGCAATGGTCCACACTCTGTGCAGTGCACTTCTCTCTGCATCTGAGTAAATCCACTTCTTACAGACCACTTTGTCTCTCCCTGAATTCTTTCTGTGATGAGATATCAAGAACCTGAGCTGCATTAGCTCCCAAAAGCAGGTAACCGGGGGTTTGGGCTGGGTTTGAGTCCCAGCCACGTGGGCTCAAGTCCCAGTCTGCAGTAAACGGATTCACTTTGATGTCTCTCTGGAAAAAAAAACAAACACTTAAGTTTCCTTAACGTAGGTCTCTTCATTAACCTAGTATTGAGTGTGAAAAAATTTGGAGCCCTAAAAAATAAAGTCTGACACTGTTTCCACTGTTTCCCCATCTATTTGCCATGAAGTGATGGGACCAGATGCCATGATCTTCATTTTCTGAATGTTGAGCTTTAAGCCAACATTTTCACTCTCCTCTTTCACTTTCACCAAGAGGCTTTTTAGTTCCTCTTCACTTTCTGCCATAAGGGTGATGTCATCAGCATATCTGAGGTTATTGATATTTCTCCCGGCAATCTTGATTCCAACTTGTGCTTCTTCCAGCCCAGCGTTTCTCATGAGGTACTCTGCATATCTAGCAGGCTTTAAAAAAAATTTTTTTTTTTAATTCATAAACACAACCTCTAAGCCCTGGAGAACTGTTCTCAAGTTCCATCAGCCATGGTCTCTGTCTGGCTGAGCACGGCCACTGAACGCAAGCGGGTGTCGGGTCTGTGGGCTGCAGGGTGGGGTCAGCCATGGAGGGAGAGTAGGAAGGACACCATCAGATGGGACCGGCTTCCTGAGACTCCCGGGACAGCGGGACAGCAGAGAAGAGTCTCTGATGACAAGGAAGACAATTCAGGAGGGCAAGACGTCTCCTTTGAAAAGCTGACCTCACGATTTCTCCCGAGAATGCGTCAGTCGTTAGCTCTGCCCGTACCACGGCAGCGATAACCCTGAATCAAGCCACCACTGAAGAGGTGCTCGCCCTAGGATGCACGCGAGCAAAGTCGCTCAGTCGCGTCCGACTCTTTGCGACCCCAGGAGAGAAGACTGGCGTCGATTTATATTCCCTCCTCCAGGGGATCTTTCCGACCCAGGGATGGAACCCGTGTCTCCTGCATTGGCAGGGAAGTCCTTGCCACCGAGCCTCCTAAGAAGATGGGATTCCCTGGTGGCTCAGTTGGTAAAGAGTCTGCCTGCAACGTGGCAGACCCGGGTTCGATCCCTGGGTGGGGAAGACCCCCTGGAGAAGGGAATGGCAATCCACTCCAGTATTCTTGCCTGGAAAATCCCATACACGGAGGAGCCTGGTGGCGGCTACAGTCATGGGGTCGCAAAGAGTCAGACACGACAGAGCGACTTCACTTTCTTTTCTCCTAAGGAGCCCACGTGTACTAGAAACGTGGACAAAGTTTCTTTCCCTGTTGAACACTCTCCACGTAGCTGGGAAGGGACGCCAGACAGGAGGTATTTTCTTATCAGAATTCATGTCGTTCAGATTTGGACAAAATAGGACTCGGAAAAGAATAAAAAGAGAAGAGCGACCATCCCTCCCTGAATTTGTCTCTGCAACCTTCAGATGGTTCTTTAGGGAACAGACTAAAGAAGAAATTGATTCTTTTTTTCTGCCTTACATTTCCTGGGAGGAAATGTCCTGTCTCAGTAACCGTGTATCCACATGAACAAGTTATCTGGGGTGCAATTGATTTCATCGAGAAAGGGCTTTCAAAAGAAGCTTTTTATACCCTGCAAATTCCAGCCTTGAGATGGACGGAAGGATAAGGTTACAATTGCAGCTGTAAAATAAGAAAATTGAGAAGTAAAGGAGGAGTTTCTACTTTTATATTATCCTGAAAGGCGTATTTTAATCAACACAAACCATATCCAACGGCCACAGTTGACTAGAAATAAGTCTGATAAATGCTTTATGCAAAAGCAAGGCTGAAACGCCACAAATGTGAGACGAGATCACATTTCTCAGCAGCAAGTTCTTCATCCAGGGACAAAGGTTTCAACGAACAGAAGACGAACATGAATTCATTCATTCTGGGGGGTATCAGAGGAAAAGCTGGTTCTCGCAGTTGAACAAAAGTTGCAAAATTTCAGCTCAGGAGAGAAGACCCGAAAATTAAGGAAGTGCTGCGTGCAAGGTCAAACAGACAGCTCCAATCAGCTCCTGCTGATGTCGCTTCTGACAATTAAATTAAGCATGTCACCACACAGGACACCGTGAATCCACTGAAATAATGAGTCTCTGGCATAACGCAGTGGAAAAAGCAAATTGTGGAGGGCAGACACAAATCAGATAGAATCAGCAGCTACCCTGGCATCCCCGGGGAGCCCATTAATGTCTCTGGGCATCACCTCCAGAATTAACTGATTTTACGTGATAATAACTGCGGTGGACAAGAGAGCCGTAATGATCATCATTTATATCAGCATCACCATGTCATCATTACTGCTATCCCCACCGCCACCAGCAGCAGCAACAGCACCATCGTCGTCATCACTGACATTCTGTCATCAGCACCATCAGCACCATCCTCAGCTCCACCATCCTCAGCGCATCCCCACCCCCATCATCCCCATCATCCCATCATCCCCGTCATGGCCACTCTGTCATCAGCACCATGATCCTCAGTCCATGGGGTCAGAAAGAGTCAGACACGACTGAGCACCTAAAACTTTCATTTTCCTTATCCTCTTAGATTAGGCAAGCACTTCTGTTTCTTATTCAAATGTTCTTTCTTTTTTTTTTTTTTTTTGGCAATCTTCTGGAAAAAGAATGGGCTTTCCTAAAACTTGATACCTCATATTGTTAAAGGCTGTGTGGTTACGGAAATTAAATTAAATCCAAGTAAAAGGTAAAGATTGTAAATTCGGTGAAAGTGAAAATGAAGTCTCTCAGCCGTGTCTGACTCTTTGTGACCCCACAGAATGTAGCCTGCAAGGCTCCTCTGTCCATGGGATTCTCCAGGCAAGAATACTGGAGTAGGGTGCCATGCCCTCATCCAGGGCATCTTCCCCACCCAGGCATCAAACCCACGTCTCTTTTACCACTCGAACTCCCACGCTTCTCTGCTGCTGCTGCTGCTGCTAAGTCACGTCAGTCGTGTCCGATTCTGTGCGACCCCACAGATAGCAGCCCACCAGGCTCCCCCATCTCTGGGATTCTCCAGGCAAGAACACTGGAGTGGGTTGCCATTTCCTTCTCCAATGCATGAAAGTGAAAAGTGAAGTCACTCAGTTGTGTCTGACTCCCCGTGACCCCATCATGGACGGCAGCCTGCCAGGCTCCTCCGCCTATGGGATTTTCCAGGCTCCTCTAGGGATGTCCTAACAGTGGAAATCCTACAGGACTTGTCCTCTGGGTCTGGCTTAGTTCATTCATCATCATGACTTCAAGCTTCACCCACGCAGAAGCAGGTGTCAGAATTCCCTTCCTCGTTATGGCTGATTCCCTTGTACGCATGGACCCATGTTTCATTTACTGTCTCATCCATGGATGATATTTTTTGAAGGGACCCACCACCACCATGTAACCCATAACGGTGTCTCTATGAATTTAGCAGTTAGTCGCTCAGCTCTTGGCAACCCTATGGACTGTAACCCCATGTAGCCCATCAGGCTCCTCTGTCTGTGGGGTTCTCCAGGTAAGAATACTGGAGCAGGTTGCCATTTCCGTCTCTGGAGCTTAGGATCCACTCAAATGCATCAGCCTCCCGCACACACCCAGAATTTGCTGAGCGCCGAAGAACTGATGCTTTTGAACTGTGGTGTTGGAGAAGAGTGTTGAGAGTCCCTTGGACTGACAGGAGATCAAACCAGTTAGGGTTAGTCCTGAATATTCGTTGGAAGGACTGATGCTGAAGCTGAAACTCCAATATTTGGCTACCTGATGCGAAGAGCTGACTCATTGCAAAAGACCCTGATGCTGGAAAAGATTGAAGGTGGGAGGAGAAGGGGGTGACAGAGGATGAGATGGTTGGATGGCATCACTGACTCGATGTATATCAATTTGAACAAGTTCTGGGAGATGGTGATGGACAGGGAGGCCTGGCATGCCGCAGTCCACAGGGCTGCAAAGAGCCAGACACGATTAGCGACTGAACAACTCCTAAAGGAATCTTAACATAATCTCGAGTACCATTTTATGAGCAGGTGATCGTGCAATTTGCTCCGAACGGGAGACATCTTTCTGTAGGGAGGGTTTCCAAGGATAAGTCCAGCCCAGAAAACCCATGACGGGCATCATTTAGATATGGCTTGCCATCCAAGGCTGCCACGTGGACTCCTTCAGAAGGTCTCCAATGTGGATGCCTTTAAAGGCACGTCAATCAAGCACTTGAAACGAGAACCCTCCGAGGGCACGTCAGGGCAGGCGTCTGACAGGCACGCGCCCACGCCTAGGACAAGGATCAGGCAGATGGCCAAGGCAGCGATGCACCAACCCTGGAAACCCCACGGCCTGCCCTCCCTGTTCACGCCCCCGCTTATCCGCAGGCACGGAGCGGAGGACTGATGCCAATATGAGGCTGGAACAAGGGGAGAGCTGAAACCTCTCCCAAGTGTAAGCCAGCGAGTCCTAGAAGGCAGATTGCAGGCGAGGAGGGCGGTTCAGGACACGCACAGGTGGGCGGCCTGTTGCCCAGACAGAGAGACCACCGCACCTGGAGCTCCAAGACGGAGGTGTGGCAACGCCTGCCTCTGAGCACGTGGCATCCTTGCCAGACCCCTTCCGGCCGGCCGGCTTCACCCAGCGGGCGAACCATGGCCCAGAAGAATCGCTCCATGTGGAACACACAGCAGAGGAGAACCGGAGGGGGTCCACTCAGAACCAGATTCCTGGAGACCTTTTCCGGGGACCTGCATTCAAACCCTTTGGACTCCTCCTCCTGCCTTTCAGAAGCTGTCTTTGGCCTTCTGAGCTCTCAATGTTGCTTAGTCACTAAGTCGCGTCTGATTCTTTGCAGTCCCATGGACTGTGGCCCACCGGGCTCCTCTGTCCATGGGATTCTCCAAGGCCAGAATACTGGAGTGGGTTGCCATTTCCCTACTCCAGGCGATCTTCCCGACCCAGGGATCAAACCTGCGTCTCCTGCATTGCAGGCGGGTTATCATTAGCACCGCCTAGAAAGCCCATACACGACTATATAGAGAAGAGATACACAGCCAGGACCTATTACATAGCACAGGGAATTCTACTCAACATTCTCTCAGAAACCAACATGGGGCAAGAACCTGAAAAGAAATACATGTATATGTATCACTGAGTCGCTGGGTTGTATTGCTGAAACTAACATGATAATCTTTAATTCTAAAACATTTTTAAGAGAGAATATGAGGAAAGGTGTGAAATTGATCGGGAAGACCCTCTTGATGGTGAAACATGCAGAACTGTGATGGAAAGCAAGGGACGCCTTCTTCCCTTTCAAATCAAAGGACAGGGGAATTCCCTGGTGCCCCAGCAGCTGAGAGTCCGAGCTCCCCACTCCCCAAGCTGGGGGCCCGGGTTCCATCCCTGGTCAGGGAACTAGAATCCCACACGCTGCAAGAAAAGCTCCCGCACGCTTCAGCGAGGGTCCAAGATCCCGTGGGCCCCAACTAAGATCCACAGGGACAAACAAGAAATATTAAAAAAACAAAACAAAGCTCAGAAACCACATTTCCTGGGATTCGCGACCAGGGAATTCCACCGTGGCTTGTGTGAGTCACCAGTGAAATGCGCAAAAGCAAAGCCGACCTTCCTGGGTTTGCTTGGAAGACTATGTCACTTATCTATTTCCATTTGAGTCCGCCTGAATAGTAGCAAACCGTTTTGCTGTTTGTTTTCTAGCGCTAGGGGTTTTATTGGTATTTTAGGGGTGGCTCTTTTTTTTTTTTTCCTTGGTAAATTAGCACGACTGTTTGCTCCAAATGAGAGAGCTTTTCTCAGCATGTAATTACTCAAAACCAGTATCTATTTCCACTTGGGTTCATTTGAACATTGTTAAGTCATTTTCCTGTTTGTTTTGTGGAGTTGGGTTTTTTTCATTGGTATTGTGGTGTGGCGTGGGTTTTTTTTGTTGTTGTTGTTAAATGAGCATGACTATTTGGAGAAGGCAATGGCACCCCACTCCAGTACTCTTGCCTGGAAAAATCCCATGGGTGGAGGAGCCTCGTAGGCTGCAGTCCATGAGGTCTCTAAGAGTCGGACACGACTGAGCGACTTCACTTTCACTTTTCACTTTCATGCATTGGAGAAGGAAATGGCAACCCACTCCAGTGTTCTTGCCTGGAGAATCCCAGGGACGGGGGAGCCTGGTGGGCTGCCGTCTATGGGGTCGCACAGAGTCGGACACGACTGAAACGACTTAGCAGCAGCATGACTATTTGGTCCAAATAAGAGAGGTTTTATTAGCATGTAATTACTGACGACCAATATCCATTTAGGCTTCCCTCAAAGCTCAGTTGGTAAAGAATCCTCCTGCAATGCAGGAGACCCTGGTTCGATTCCTGGGTCAAGAAGATGCCCTGGAGAAGGGATAGGGTACCCACTCCAGGATTGTTGGGCTTCCCTGGTGGCTCAGTTGGTAAAGAATCCTTCTGCAATGCGGGAGACCTGGCTTCAATCCCTGGGTTGAGAAGATGCCCCGGAGAAGGGAGAGGCTACCCACTCCAGTATTCTGGCCTGGAGAATCCCATACAGAGCATGGGGTCACAAAGAGTCGGACACAACTGACCGACTTTCACTTTCACTTTCCATACCTACTTCCGTTTGGATTCCTTTGAACATTCTTAGTGGCATCTTGCTGCTTGTTTACCTCACGTTGGGGGTTTATTGGCATTTTGGGGTGGCATGGGTTTGTCTTTTTTCTTTTTTCTGGTAAGCTGTTGTTGTTCAGCCACTCAGTCGTGCCTGACTCTCTGCGACCCCATGGACTGCAGCACGCCAGGCCTCCCTGGCCATCACCAACTCCCGGAGTTCACTCAAACTCACGTCCATCGAGTTGGTGATGCCATCCAGCCATGTCATCCTCTGTCGCCCCCTTCTCCTCGGGCCTTCAGTCTCTCCCAGCATCAGGGTCTTTTCTAATGCGGGGGACAGAGGTTCAATCCCTCATCCGGGACGATCCCACGTGCCGTGGGAGACAACTAAGCCCGTGAACCACAACTTCTAGAACCTGAGCTCCAAAACAACAGAAGGCAGCGCAGAAGAAGCTGGAACTCGGCAACTAGACAGGAGCCCCCACCCGCCACAACCAGAGAAAAACCCGGAGCAGCAGCAAAGACCCAGCATGGCCAAAACACATGAATAAATAAATAACATTATTAAAAAAAAAACAAGAAGCGGAAGGAGGCAGATGCACCTGCCATTAGGCACATCCAAAGAGTCCTGAGTGGACACGGGCCTCGGAGGACCCTGGGGATGGACAAGGAATGAAAACACGGCCCGATCTCACCAGGAACACTCTCCCTCATGGGGGGTACCGTGCTTGCTGCCGCCTTGCACCGGCCAAGGAGGACCAGAGGCCCTCAGAGAGACGCTCCAGAGCAGAGACATGGCCCCCTCCCCGAAGCTGCTTCCATGAGCCCCACCAGGAACCCGGACCCAGAGCAAAGCAGAAGTGCCATCTGTCTGGGGGAGATCAGTCAGGTACCTTGGTTGTTGAGCGTGTCCTCTTTTATCCTCCTCACGGCCTCCTGGGCTTTGCTGTCGTTATTTCCAGCTAGAAGGGAAAGAAAGACACACGACTCAGAGGAAGAAAACCACTCCACGTGGAACAACGTTTCCTCGAGACGGTGAACAGAGAAGCCTACCAAGTGTCTGCTTCCATTTCTGCTGCTGGGACTCGGCCAACAGCTCAGAGCAACTGTGGCTGATTCAATGTATCCGCTGAAGATACGCTTTCTCCAGCCTGCATTGGCCAAAAGCATGCTTGTCTGGGGGACTTCCCTGGTGGCTCAAAGAATCCGCTTGCAATGCCATCCGCCTGCAAAGATGCCCCGGAGAAGGGTGAGGCAACCCACTCCAGTGTCCTTGCCTGGAGAATCCAATGGACAGAGGAGCTGGGCGGGCTATGGTCCATGGGGTTGCAGAGAATCTGACACGACTGAGCGACTGAGCACACACACACACACACACACCGGTATGCATTTCTGGGGCATCCTACTTTTCATTGATTCCACACACGCGTGTCAGCTTATGGCATGAGAACCACGTTGAAGCCAAGAAGACTATGGGCCTGAAATTGTCGAAGGACATGTCCCACAGGACATAGAACTTTCAAAACCCTTGTGGTCCAGGGAACCCCTCCACTCACGGGTGGCTGGAGCTGTGAAAAGCATCATGAGGGAATGCGTGCAGCCCAGTGGCAAGGACTCCACACGTTCGCTGCCTGGGTTCAATCCCTGTTGGGGGGAATCTAAGACCCTGCAAGCCACTGCACGGCCAACCAGAAAAATACACAAAACAGATCAAAGGAAAGGGTTAGTCGCTCTGTCGTGTCCGACTCTCTGCGACCCTGTGGACTGTAGCCCCGCCAGGCTTCCCTGTCCTTCAGCATCTCCCAGAGTGTTGGGAGCCAGCGTGAGGACCTCCACCCGTGGCAAAGGTCGTGAGGAAGGAGGCTCGACATACGCAAAGGCGGGATCGAGCCTCAGGAGTCCCCCTGGAAATCCTCGAGCATCTACCCCATAACCAGAGCCTGCCTGCTTTACTACTTTGTGCTCTCACCTACACCTCTGACTTTACGGGGGGCTGTCCCCCACCACCTCTTTCGGAGAAGGAGTTAACTTAGAGCTCCAGTTAATAAAAACTCCTGGGCATGACAAGAGTGTTTTAACCTACAAACTCCTCTGAAGGTTCTCTAGCCTGCCTGACAGGCTCGTCCGGCCACATGTGATTGCTCACAGCCTCCCAACCATGAGAGGCACGAGATGCTTTAAACCTTCTAAAAACAGGTTCTTTAGAGAAGTTAGAAAACTATTAGCATAAGTATAGTGGGCTGATTAGAAATTGTATTGGTGAAGGGTTTTTCACTTGTTGAGCCAATGTTTGTTGCTAAGTCTCCACATCCCCTGCCTTTACACACATTAATGAATATATAGAAGAAATAAGTATTAACCTTTGATATTAATCACGTTAGACCTTATGCTAAGTAAATTCTTTCCTTAATTAAAACCCACTACACCCTCACCCTAAAGGAATCTAACTTTATCTGGTACCTTTGGAAGGTGGAGTCTTTTTTAAGAATAATCACCCCTGGAGAAATAAGTGTCCTGGTTGACTGACCTCTGTCACAAGGAGAGGGTCATAAATTGTCAGCAGGCCCCCCTGGCCAGAAGATGATGTAACACCCCTAAGACCTCTGTATACATTTGTATGAAGCACCTGACTTTGATAAAAGTCAGGACTGCTGACCCCGCGTGACTTTTGCATAACATCTCAGTGTATAAAAGTAGACCATGGAAAATAAAGAATTGGGATCAGTTCCTGGAAAGACTGGTCTCCCCATGTCTCTCACTCTGGCTGAGTCTCCATCTGGAGCACGGAACCCACCATGCTTACTAATTATGCCTGGGCTTCTAAGATCCAACCGGGGAGGCCTCAGTGTCTCCTCTCCTTCGGGAGAATGTTAGGACACCTGTGGCCTACGTAAGTGGTGCAAGCTTCTTGTCTTGAAGTTTTATTGGTCTCCCGCGTAAACCAAGCTACTCATCCTCTTTTCTCCTCTGAATTTTCCTGCTGAGCTATCCTCATTCTATTACTCTTTATATCTCTATTTAATATCTAATTGAAGCTATTGTATCCTGATCCTCGCCGACGCCATCCCCGCTTCGAACTCTCTGGATCAGCCGGGGCTGGACCTCGGCACCAGAGTTTCTGCAAATTCCCATCCCTTGGGTCGGCGATGCCATCCAACCATCTCATCCTCTGTCACCCCCTTCTCTTCCTGCCCTCAATCTTTCCCAGCGTCAGGGTGGTGAACTCAGAGAAAACAGAAATAGTTTTAGCTCCAGCTGGAGACAGAGAAGTGAACAGTGGCAGAGGACACCTTTGGGGGAGGTGAACGAAAGGGATTTAGAAACTGCTGCCGCCCTTAGAGAAGTTCAAAGCCGCGGACATCAAGATGACGCAGCTGCAAAAGTGATTTGCACCTCAGCCGCCTTAAAGAAATCATTGTTGTGTGGTTATGACTGGTTTGCTCAGAGATTCTTCCTGCAAGCGGGGGGCCAGGGGCACGAAGGGAAAGAACGCATGTCTTCCATCTCTAAACACTGGACACATCAAAGACCGCCACCTCCGAGAAAGAGAATTCACGGCTGAGTGGGGATGTGGGCATGTATGAGCTTGCTTCCGAAATCGGTGAGAATTTTTTTTTAAGTGTATTTATTTTAAATGAAACAAAGATGAATATTTTTAACAATACAAGAGACAACATAAGGAAGACAGACGTCATAAACCATTTAGACACCTTAACGGCAAAGAAACGAAGACAAATAAAGCAAAAATCAGAAGGAATGGACGGGAAAAGAAAAAAGTAAACCATCATAGTGAGACGTGCTATTAAAATGCCATCTGCTGCCAGGCTGCCTGGCGGGGTCCGGCCACATTGGCATTGAGAGCTGGTAGAGCGGAGGCTCCAGTGAAGCAAGAAAGAAGCCCCGAGTTCCTAAAAAACACACAGGGGGTCCTGAGAGACCTGGGGTGGGGAGGGGGCAGGCAGTGAACCCGCAGCGCAGACTAGACCCAGGGCAACGCACGTGCCCCCGGCAACGGAGAGCTCACTCAGAGATCAGGCAGCCACGGCAGGCAGCGTATGCCCCTGGCTGTACGTACAAGCTAAAAAACACAAAAGATACAAAGGGACTCATTCACAAAAGAGACACGCACTGAAAGATGTAGAAAACACACTCACTGTTACCAAAAGGGAACGGGGTTGGGAGAGAGAAACTAGCAGCTTGGAATCGGTATATATTAACTGCGATATATAAAACAGATAGCCAGCAAGGACCTGCTGTTCAGCACAGGGAGCTCTGCTCAATACTCTGTAATAACCTTATAGTTCCCTGGTGGAAGGGATAGTCAGGGAGTCTGGGATGGACACAGACACACTGCTGTGTTTAACTTGGAGAACCAGAAAGGACCTGCTGGACAGCACAGGGAACTCTGCTCAATCCTCTGTAATAACCTTATGGTCACCAGGGGGAAGGAGGGGGGAAGCGATAGTCAGGGAGTGTGGGATGGACATGGACACACTGCTGTATTTCACATGGAGAACCAGCGAGGACCTGCTGGACAGCACAGGGCACTCTGCTCAGTGTCACGTGGCAGCCGGGATGGGAGGGGAGTTTGGGGAAGAACGTGTATACATATATGTACAGCTGAGTCCCTTTGCTGTCCGCCTGAGACTATCACAACATTGTTAATCCGCTGAACCCCAATAAAAAATATTTTTGGTGCTAAAAAAATGTAAAGAAAAAAATCAAAACACGATACAAACGAACTTATTTGCAAAACAGAAATAGATTCAGACATAAAGAACAAACTTATGGTTAGCAAAGGGGAACGCTCAGGAGGGGTAAATTAAGAGTTTGTGACAAACATAGACACATGACTATATTTAAAGCAGATATACAGCAAGGACCCACTGCATGGCACAGGTAACTAAATGCAGTATCTTGCAATAGCTTATCCTGGGAGAAGAGTTTGATGAAAGAAGACACAAATGCACAAATACAACTCTATGCCTGCTGTTCAGCTGAATCTAAGACAACACTGTGTATCAGCTATGTATGTGTATGCATTAACACGCTTCAGTCGTGTCTGACTCTCTGCGACCCTGTGGACTGTAGCCCTCCAGGCTCCTCTGTCCATGGGATTCTCCAGGCGAGAATACTGGAGTGGGTTGCCACGCCCTTCTTCAGGGGATCTTCCCAACCCACGGATCGAACGTGGGTCTCCTGCATTGCAGGCGGGTTCTCTACGGTCTGAGCCACCAGGGAAGCCCATGCCTGACCTTAGACGGTTGCTAATGTTGCGTCTACATCTACTGGGGATCCACTGGCATATCCGGAAACACTCCCCTAAAGGAAGCAGGTCACAGACACGGTGGGTCTGCCTTGCCATCAAGCTCTGTTCCATGGAGGTTGTTTTGTATAAAACAAAGCAAGGGTTCAACGGCACCAAGTCATGGGGGAAGGGCAAACTCCCACGTTCAGATTTGCTCTGGGAAGGATGAACCCTGCTCACCAGATTGTAAAGGTCTGCAGGAAGGAAGGAAAGTACCACTTGTTAGGAACGGAGGAGCCTGGTGGGCTGCAGTCCATGGGGTCGCTAAGAGTTGGACTCGACTGAGCAACTTCACTTTCTCTTTTCACTTTCATGCATTGGAGAAGGAAATGGCAACCCACTCCAGTGTTCTTGCCTGGAGAATCCCAGGGACGGGGGAGCCTGGTGGGCTGCCATCTATGGGGTCGCACAGAGTCAGACACGACTGAAGCGACTTAGCAGCAGCAGCAGCAGCAGGAAGGAAGGAGAGTACCACTTGTTAGGGGAAAAAAAAAAAGATTTTGACCCAAATTAGGGCCAGTGAACAATGGGCCTGAAGCTTAACCTGGTTCATTTCCTGCTGTAAAAAAAAAATAACTTTTATTGGAACACAAGCCCTGGTCATTGCTAGTCCATCCTAAAGGAGATCAGTCCTGAATGTTCATTGGAAGGACTGATGCTGAAGCTGAAACTCCAGTCCTTTCACCACCTGATGCAAAGAGCTGACTCATCTGAAAAGACTCTGATGCTGGGAAAGATTGAAGGTGGGAGGAGAAGGGGACGGCAGAGGGTGAGATGGTTGGATGGCATCACCAACTCGATGGACATGAGTTTGAGCAAGCTCCAACAGATGGTGAAGGACAGGGAAGGAGTTGCTTTGCTGCAGTCCGTGGGGTTGCAAAGAGTCAGACATGAGTGAACAGCAACAGTTGAAAGAGGTAAAACCAGACCTATAGTACAATTTTTATCAAAACGGACAGGATAAAAAGGATTAATTACATGCAGAGGATGTCCGGGAAAATGTGATCAATATTATATTTTGTTTTGTTTTTTTCAAAGCTCATCTCCCTGTATCTTTTCTTCCAGCTGATTTAAACAGCTGCAATATTCACAAATGTAAATTGAGTTGACTTGAAGTGTCTCCACTTTCCTAGCAGAAGAAAGTCCCTTCATTTCCAAAGTTGATTTAGGGACCAACTAATCTGATCTGATCTGATAAGCCACTAGGGCTTTATGGGCTTCCCTGGCGGCTCAGAGGTTAAAGCGTCTGCCTCCAGTGTGGGAAACCCGGGTTCGATCCCTGGGTTGGGAAGATCCCCTGGAGAAGGAAACGGCAACCCACTCCAGTATTCTTGCCTGAAGAATCCCATGGACGGAGGAGCTTGGTAGGCTACAGTCCACAGGGTCGCAAAGAGTCGGACACGACTGAGCGACTTCCCGTTCACTTTCATAAGCCACTAGAAAGCTTCAGAAAGAAGGGAAAATTGAGAGCGTCTTCACTGGGCAGCTAACAGAAGATGCTTGAAATCGGCTAGGAACTGATTCCGTGACATCCCAAAGGCACATATTGAAGTCCTCACCCCCAGGACCTGAGAATCAGGCTGTATTAGGAGATGAGAGTCTTTGAAGAGGGGATGACGCTGAAACAGGATCAGTAGGGTGAGTCCTGATCCCGTAGGACTGGGGTCCTCGTAAGAAGGGGTCAGGGCACAGAGACACACACAGGGACGGCCACGTGAGGACTCGGGGAGGAGATGGCCGTCTATGCACCCAGCAGAGAGGCCTCGGGAGGAACCAGGCCTGCCCACACCTGGCTCTCAGACTCCAGCCTCCAGGACTGCGGGAGGGTGAACGTGCGCCGTTTCATCTATCCAGTCTGTGCTGTAATTTGTTATGACAGGTCTGGGAGGCTAACCCACACTTATTGTCATTTACTGCAGTGAGTCACACAGGTAAAAAAAATATATGATCCACATTAAAGGAGAAGCTAGCCTCCTGTCCAAAAAGAAAGAAAGAGTATCACAATCTGCTGTCTGTTTCAGGTTTTCAGGTTGACCGTTGACGCCTTCTGCACCTGCTGGCTCCATTGTTTAGTTGCTAAGTCGGGTCCAACTCTTGGTAACCCCCTGGACCGAAGCCCACCAGGCTCCTCTGTCCATGGGGTTTCCCAGTCGACAATAGTGGGTTGTAATTTCCTCCTCCCAGGGGTCTTCTCAACCCAGGGATCGAACCCAGGTCTCTTGCATTGGCGGGACGGTGCTCTACCACTGAGTCACTTGGGAAGCCCATAGTGGAATACGTTGTTCGGTCACTAACTCGTGTCGGACTCTTCGAGACCCCAGAGACTGCAGCCCACCAGGCTCCTCTGTCCGTGGGATTCTCCAGGCAAGAACACTGGAGTGGGTTGCCGTGCCCTCCTCCGGGGCATCTTCCCAACCCAGGGATCAAACCCAGGTCTCTTGTGTCTCCTACACTGGCAGGCGGATTCTCTTAACACCGGGCCTCCTGGGAAACCCCCCTGGATCTGTAACCACACCAATATCTGCCTCACACAGAGGCAGACGACAGCGTGTCTCCCAGTCACCCTAACACGTAAGGTCCTGAACAAAGGAAACATCACCTATGATGACGTGCATGCCCAGCTTCGCCAGGTACTTGGCGGTCGAGTATCCGATGCCATCGGTCCCTCCGGTCACTATGGCAACACGTTCGGGTTGCGGAGAGAAGACTGCGGAAGAAGAAAGAAAGAAAAAGAAAACAAGGGTTAGAAGCAGAGGACGTGTCGGTCCTAATGAAGTCACAAAAGAGGGCGGGATGCCAACAGGAGCTGTGGTTTGATACGTGTGGTTTTGTTCCTGTGAGTTATCTACAGGCTCAGGATGGGAGAGGGTAACACAAGACCGTCGCCCTGACTGATGACTGCCTGGGCTTGCCAGGGGGCCCTAGGGGTAAAGCAGCCGTCGACACAGATTCTATCTCTGACTCCAGACCCCCTGGAGGAGGAAATGGCAGCCCACTGCAGCATTCTTGCCTGGAGAATCCCACAGACAGAGGAGCCTGGTGGGCTACAGTGCACGGGGTCTACAAAGAGTCGGACACAACTGCACGGCAGAGCACACTTGCACTGTGACAGCCTGGTGTACACACCTCACAAAGCCTTGCTCAACCCCCACAGACACCTCCGCAAGAATGAACACTGCCAACGTGATGCGCAGAAAGGGTGAGACGAGGGGTATAGCCCAGGACCCTGGGTGGCGAGTCCTGGATGAGTCCTCTCGGGCCAGGCTGTCTGTGTTGTGAACTGGAGGTCTTACACACAGCGGTTGATGTTTCGACCTAAAGCTTGCTGTGTCCGATTCACGGGCAGAGAGAACACACGTGGGGTGGTCTAGATGGGGAGACGGGGCGGGGGAGGGAAGGGCTGGTCGCTTGGGGTTAGAGAATGCAAACTGTTATATATCGGATGGGGCAACAAGTTCCTACTATACAGAGCAGGGGACAGTATTCAATACCCTGTAATAACCATCACGGAAAAGGATATGTAACAAGATGTGTGTGTGTGTATATGTGTGTATGTGTGTGTGTGTGTGGATTATATATATGTGGCTTCCCTAGTGGCTCAGATGGTAAAGAATCTGCCTGCAATGCAGGAGACCCGGGTTTGATCCCTGGGTCGGGAAGATCCTCTGGAGGAGGGCATGGCAACCCACTCCAGGATTCTTGCCTGGAGAATCCCGTGGACAGAGGAGCCTGGAGGGCTACAGTCCACGGGAGGCGGGTGGGTACAGGTGGATGGAGGCCCAGAGTCTGGGAGCCCCTGCCAGGAAGGCACAGGGCTGAGACCTGGATGGACGGGTCACTTTGCATCTGAGCGGTAGGCTTCTAGGTGAGTGAGTTGCTATGTGTAGGAAGTGGCTGGTCCTAGGAGGTTTACTATAGGATCAACGCCGGTCAGTTCAGTTCAGTCACTCAGTCGTGTCTGACTTTTTGCGATGCCATGGACCGCAGCACGCCAGGCCTCCCTGTCCATCACCAACTCCCGGAGTCCACCCAAACCCATGTCCATTGAGTCGCTGAAGCCATCCAACCATCTCATCCTGTGTCGTCCCCTTCTCCTCCCGCCTTCAATCTTTCCCAGCATCAGGGTCTTTTCAAATGAGTCAGCTCTTCGCATCAGGGGGCCAAAGTACTGGAGCTTCACCTTCAGCATCAGTCCTGCCAATGAACACCCAGGACTGATCTCCTCTAGGATGGGCTGGTCTCACTGATTTCCTTTAGGATCAACGTAGCAAACATGAATTTGGTATCTTCCCTGTCTCCTGTATTTTATGTTACAAAATTCCTTTTCTTCAGCAAAGTACACTTGATTTACGATATTTTTATAAGTTTCAGCGATACAACAGAGTCACCGTTTCTAAAAGCTATACTCCATTTCTCTGTGTGTTCGTCACTATCTCATGTCCGACTCTTTGCGACCCCATGGACGGTAGCCCACCAGGCTCCTCC
The DNA here is from genome assembly GCF_055505025.1 of Bos grunniens. Lineage (NCBI taxonomy): Eukaryota > Metazoa > Chordata > Mammalia > Artiodactyla > Bovidae > Bos > Bos grunniens. Next base: position 1,187,085 of record NC_141194.1, read on the forward strand.
GTCCACGGGATTCTCCAGGCAAGAGTACCGGAGTCGGTTGCCATTTCCTCCTCCAGGGGATCTTCCCAACCCAGGGGTCAAACCTGTGTCTCCTGTATTGTAGGCAGATTCTTTACCACTGATCCACCAGAGAAGCCATAATAAATACTGTTAGGACATCGAAATAGAGGCTTTGAAAACATAAAATTAGATCCATAACTCCTAAGACACATCTAAATAGACTCCAAGACGAAAAATACTAAACACTGAAAATATTCAAAGAACGCAAAAATGTACCTTTAACCTCAGACCAGGAAACTGTTTGCTAATTCTAAGGCAAAACACCAATTTCACTCCAAAAAAAAAAAAAAAAATGTACATTGTTGACCAAAAAAAAAAAAAAAAAATACCAAGGGCTTAAGAATCTGTGTTTCCACTCCAGGGAACAAAGGTTCAATCCTTGCTCAGGGAACTAAGATCCCACATGCCTGGCAGCAGGGCCCCCTAAAATTAATTATTTTAAATAAATGTGTACAAAAACACCATAAGCAAAATCAGACAGAAACGATGAACTGGGACAAAGTCTGCAACCCTCGTTGCATTCAAAGAAGTATTTTCCTAAAATGCAAAGAGTTCTGAAAAGCCAAGAAATAAAAGTCTCTACAGAGAAGAAGGACAAAAGCGTCTGTTGACATAAAAACATATTTAAGAAACTTCCCTGGTGGTGCACTGATTAAGACTTCGCCTTCCAATACAGGGGTTGTGGGTTTGATCCCTGGTCTGGGGGCTAAGTTCCCACCTTAGGTATTGGGGGCCAGAGTGAGGTACTCCACCCGTGACAAAGGTCATGAAGAAGGAGGCTCGACATACGCAAAGGCAGGATCGAGCCTCAGGAGTCCCCCTGGAAATCCTCAAGCATCTACCCCCATAACCAGAGCCTGCCTACTTTACTACTTTGTGCTCTTACCTACACCTCTGACTTTACGGGGGCTGTCCCCCACCACCTCTTTCGGAGAAGGAGTTAACCTAGAGCTCCAGTCAATAAAAACTCTTGGGTGTGACAAGAGTGTTTTAACCTACAAACTCCTCTGAAGGTTCTCTAGCCTGCCTGACAGGCTCGTCCGGCCACATGTGATTGCTCACAGCCTCCCAACCGTGAGAGGCACGAGATGCTTTAAACCTTCTAAAAACAGGTTCCTTAGAAAAGTTAGAAAACTATTAGTATAAGTATAATGGGCTGATTAGAAATTGTATTGGTGAAGGGTTTTTCATTTGTTGAGCCAATGTTTTGTTGCTAAGTCTCCATATCCCCTGCCCTTACACACATTAATGAATATATAGAAGGAATAAGTATTAACCTTTGATATTAATCACGTTACACCTTAGGCTAAGTAAATTCTTCCCTTAACTAAGACCCACTACACCCTCACCCTGTAGGAATGTAACTTTATTTGGGTGGCGTCTGTTTTGAGAATAATCAGCCCTGGAGAAATAAGTGTCCTGATTGACTGACCGCTGTCACAAGCAGAGGGTCGTAAATTGTCAGCAGGCCCCCCTGGCCAGAAGATGATGTAACACCCCTAAGACCTCTGTATACATTTGTATGAAGCACCTGACTTTGATAAAAGTCAGGACTGCTGACCCCGCGTGACTTTTGCATAACATCTCAGTGTATAAAAGTAGACCATGGAAAATAAAGAATTGGGATCAGTTTCTCGAAATACTGGTCTCCCCATGTCGCTCTCTCTCTCACTCTGGTTGAGTCTCCATCTGGAGCGAGGAACCCACCATGCTTACTAATTATGCCTGGGCTTCTAAGATCCGACCGGGGAGGCCTCAGTGTCTCCTCTCCTTCGGGAGAACGGAAGGACGCCTGCAGCCTATGTAAGTGGTGCAAACTTCTTGTTTTGAAGTTTTATTGGTCTCCCGCGTAAACCAAGCTACTCAGCCTCTTTTCTCCACTGAATTTTCCTACTGAGCTATCCTTATTCTATTACTCTTTATATCTTTAATTAATATTTAATTAAGCTATTGTATCCTGATCTTCGCCTATGCCGTCTCTCCTTCGAATACCCTGGATCAGCCGGGGCTGATCCTCGGCACTTAGGGTCAAGACATCAAAACTTAAATTAGAAACAATACTGCAACAAATTCAACAAAGATTTAAAAACAAAAACTTGTGACCACCCCCCCATGGACTGCAGCCACCAGGCTCCTCTGTCCATGGGATTCTCCAGGCAAGAATACTGGAGTGGGTTGCCTCCTCCAGATCTTCCTGACCCAGGGATCAAACCCGAGTCTCTTACATCTCGTGCACTGCAGACATATTCTTTAATGCTTGAGCCATCGGGAAAGCCCCAGAAACAATACTGTAACAAAATCAGTAAACACTTAAAAAAAAGCTTAAGACAGAAACAGTATTATAACAAACACAATGAAGTGAAGTGAAAGTCACTCAGTCGTGTCTGACTCTTTGCAACCCCATGGACTGACTATACAGTCCACTGAATTCTGCAGGTCAGAATACTGGAGTGAGTAGCCTTTCCCTTCTCCACGGGAATCTTCCCAACCCCAGGGATCGAACCCAGGTCTCCCTCATTGCAGGCAGATTCTTTACCATCTGAGCCACCAGGGAAGCCCAAGAATACTGGAGTGGGTAGCCTTTTCCAGGGGATCTTCCCAACCCAGGAATCGAACCGGGGTCTCCTGCATTGCAGGAGGATTCTTTACCAACTGAGATATCAGGGAAGCCCAAAACAAATACAGTAAAGGCTTTAAAACAATAAAAATATATTTTAAAAATTCTAAATGCCTAAAAAATAAAAAACAAAAAAATACTGAAATGGTCCTTCAAATCACAGGTCCAACTTTACACCCAGTGAGGGACATGTTAATAGCTAATGAAAACTGCAAGGTACCATCTGACCCAGCAGGTTGGTGAGAGTTCAAAGACTTCAACATCACGTTCTCCGGTGTGGCCACGGGGACAACGCTCTGACCCACAAAGTGGATAGGAGTGCAAAACGGCTCAGTCCCCGTCGGGGAAAACTCTGTAATATCTACCCCAATTACATGTGATTGTATCGTTTGATCTTGCAAAGTCACTTCTAGGAATCGGCTGTGAAGAGGCCAGGTCAGGTGGCAACTCAGAGCTCTTTGCAACAGCACTGCGTCTCCACGCAGAAACCATGTATCAGCCAGCTGCCGTTGTAGTCGTTCGCTCTCCAAGTCGTGTCTGACTCTCTGTGACCCCACGGACCGTCATGAATTTACAAAGATTAAACCCTACACATTCTTGCAAGAGCTTTGTATTTTTAAACTCCCTTTTTGAGGTCTTTGACCCATTGAGAGTTGATGTAAGGGTCTATTCATAATAGTGGAGCATGTGGTATTCTGTTTAGTCGCTCAGTCGTGTCTGATTCTATGCGACCCCGTGGACTGTAGCCGGCCAGGCTCCTCTGTCCATGGGTTTCTCTAGGTTTGTGTCCAACTCTTATGACCCCATGGATGGCAGCCCACCAGGCTCCTCTGTCCATGGGTTTCTGTAGGTTTGTGTCTGACTCTTGTGACCCCGTGGATGGTAGCCCGCCAGGCTCCTCTGTCCGTGAGATTCTCCAGGCCAGAATCCTGGACTGGGTTGCCATGCCCTCCTCCAGGACAGCTTCCCGACGCAGGGATCACACCCGAGTCTTACGTCTCCAGGGCTGTGTAAATTCAGGATGCTAACCTGACCCCAACGGCGCCAGCTGCCCATCCCGGACGGAAGCGTACCAGCCGCCCTGTCAAAGCTCTCACCTGCTCCTCTAATTCTAAAACCATTCAGTTTTGCAGCCTCCTGGTCCGACACTGCAAAAGACAACTGCTTGCCCCAGGGTTTGGGTCTGGACAGCCAGGCGCTCATGAAGAAAGGCAACCGTGGGTTCCCAGCTGGCTCAGAGGTAAAGGACTGGCCGGGCCAAGGCAGGAGACACGGGTTCCAGCCCTGACCTGGGGACGATCTCACATGCCACGGGGGCAACAACTGTGCTCCAGGACCCGGAACCCACAACTCCTGAAGCCCGTGTTCCACAAACCAGGAAGTCACCGCAATGATAAGTCCACACGCTCCAACTAGACACCAGCCCCCTCTCTCTTCAACGAGAGAAAGCCCACGTGTAGCAACCAAGACCCAGCACAGCCAAAAGTAAATCAATCAATAAAAAGCAATTAAAAAAAAAAAAAAGGCAGTTCAGATCTTGGCAAACGAACGGTTGGCGAAGGCATAGCATTTGCAGAGCACGCCGAGCGCTCCCTTGCCAGCTATGTTTAGACGCTCCGCGGTCATGCTTCTGTCTAACTCGGAGGGCTGACCTCACGGCTCGGGGATGGGCAGCAGCTTGGGAAAATAGCAGCATGACAGTGCTCCGTACGCCGAGCTCGCGACACGTGAGAGCCGCCCCTAAAGTCACGGGGAAGAACAAATCTGACTCCGTCTCTTGGTGTCGCTCGGTCGTGTCCGACTCTTTGCGACCCCGTGGACTGCAGCACGCCAGGCTTCCCTATCCTTCACCACCTCCTCCTGGAACTTGCTCAAAATCATCCCTATTGGATCTTCTTCTACTTTAACCTTTGTCCTCTTTTGCTTTGCGTTACAAATGTTGCCCATAGCCTGAAATAGGGACAGTTCACCCTCTGGTTCTGATCTTTAAGGGCGTGACCCTTTTCCACTCACAGAGAGATTTAAAAAGTTGCAGAAGAGAGAATAACCTTTGTTTGGTTGGAGATTTATAGTAACATTGTAGACAGGATAGTTCATTGTTAGGTTCTGACCTTTAAGGGTATCACATTCATAGATAAAAAGTTGCAGAATGGAAAATAACATTTGTCTTCTTGGAGGGTCATCAGTTCAGTTCAGTCCCTCAGTCCTGTCAGATTCTAACACCAAAAACACATTCTCAGTGTCAGATCTGTAGGAGTATAACCCTTTTCCATTCACAGAGAGATTTAAAAAGTTGCAGAATAGAGAATAACCTTTGTCTGCTTGGAGGTTTAGAGTAACATTATAAACAGACACGACAGTCCATTCTCAAGGCTCTGACCTTTAAGGGGAGGACACTTCCATTCACAGGGAGATAGGAGGTTGCAGAACAGAGAAAAACACCTGTGTTGTTGGAGGTTAAGATGAGCATCACAATGGACACGGATTGCTGAACCAAGAAGTTTGCAACCACTAACCTCATCCCCTCCCTCACCTGGCCCTTAACAAGGCTTGCTGAAACATTCAGGAGGTTCAGCATTTGAGGACACAAGACACCTGACTCCTTGCATGAGCCTGCAGTAAAGCTTTCTCTGCTCCAAACTTGCAACATTTCAGCTTGTTCATCTTCACTGTGCACTGAGCAGACAGACTTGTATTCAGTAACAGAAGAGGAAGGTGTGTGTGTAATTCACTCATAAAAAAAGCAGATGTGGTGATGCTGGTTGTTTTTTCGCGAATGATGAGAAAAAAAAAACAACAACCAGGAAAGCAAGGATGGCTTTTCTAAGCAAGATGCAGACACTGTGCAGGAAATAATCTATCACTCGGACCACGAAAAGACTGCTTCATCCCAGGGAACCAAAACTGCCTCAGAAGACAGCAAAAGGAAAAACAGAAACGGTGCCATGTGGGAAGAAGGTCACGTTCTTTGTCTACAAAGAGTTCTTGCAAAATAATCTGAAACCATTTAACAACTCTCCGGAAAAGAGACAAGAAGGAAACGAACAAGAAATTCACCGAGACCGAAAAAGACACAAATGTAAACAAGGATGTGGGAACTGGCTCAGTCCTGTCTGACTCTCTGTGACCCTGTGGGCTGTAGCCCATCAGGCTCCTCTGTCTATGGGATTCTCCAGGCAAGAATCCTGGAGTGGGTTGCCATGCCCTCCTCCAGGGGGTCTTTTCCGACCCAGGGATCGAACCCAGGGTTCCTGCACTGCAGGGAGATTCTTTACCACTGAGAACCATGATGGGGAATTTTCAAACCCTCACGCACACATAAATCGCAAGGATCACACAGACACAGGAGCGAACACAAGTTAGGGCAGGAGATGCGGCCGAAAGCGCTGCATTACGTCAAAGTCAGCCTGCTGGTCTGGGATATGGTACCTGTAACTGTCATGATACAAGAGGGCTCCTCTTGCAGAAAAGCAGGAACACTGTTGCTCCATTGAATTCTTTATAACTGTACCTGAATCTAAAACTATCTCAAACTAGCTGCTTTTATTTATATGTGTATTTTGGCCAATACACCCAGCCTGCAGTTCCCCAACCAGGGATCGAACCCGGGGTCCCGGCAGTGAGAACACCAAGTCCTAACGGCTGGTCCGCCCGCCAGGGAAGTCCCAGGAACTTTTTGTAAAAAGACTAAACTCATGCCTTCAAAAAAAAAAAGAATATAGCCTTCTTAAAGTATAAAGCAAGGAGATCCAACCCGTCCATCCTAAAGGAAATCAGTCCTGAATATTCACTGGAAGGACTGATGCTGAAGCTGAAACTCCAATCCTTTGGCCACCTGATGTGAAGAGCTGATTCACTGGAAAAGACCCTGATGCTAGGAAAGATTGAAGGCAGGAGGAGAAGGGGACGACAGAGGATGAGATGGTTGGATGGCATCACCAACTCGATGGACATGAGTTTGAGCAAGCTCTGGGAGATGGTGATGGACAGGGAGGCCTGGCGTGCTGTGATCCATGGAGTCGCAGAGAGTCGGACATGACTCAACGACTGAACTGAACTGACAGTATAAAGCAAAACGCGGCTTCCCTGGTGGCTCAGCAGTAAAGAATCCGCCTTGCAATGCAGGAGACACGGGTTCAGTCTCTGGTCCACGAGCATACCACATGCCAGGGAGTAACTAAGCCTAGTGAGCCACAACTCCTAAGGCCTGAGATCTAGAGCCTGGGAGCCAAACTACTGAAGCTTGCATGCCCTGGAGCCCGGGCTCGGCAACAAGAGAAGCCCCCACAGTGAGAGGCCCCCGCTCGCCTCAACTAGAGAAAAAGCCCACGTGTAGCGACAAAGACCCAGTGCTGTCAAAAATAAATACACATGAAATACATGAAATTTAAAAAAAAAAAAAAAAACAACCTCAAAACCAAGAACTCTGCCATCTTGGCCCCTGTCCAGCTATGTTGAAAGGACCCGAGCCTTGTGGCCACTTTTAGAATTGGGGGCCTACTGCATGCCTGGTCCCTTTTTTATCAGATACGGGCGGCTGGATGCCCAGCCGAGGCTCCTCGCTATCATGAGACAGGAGTTGGCGCCAGGTACAGGGGTTTTGAAAGCCCAGCACAGTGGCAACACCGTCTCCCCTCTGTTATCTATGAGGTTCCTGGACTTTGATTTATGTTCCGCGTTTCCTATCTTCTGCAGACACGTGTAAGCCGCTGTGAATTCTCTGTGAGAGCATGTGGGTCGCCTATTCACTGCTTCACCCCTTAAATCTTTGCTCCTGTGCTCTCCTGGGAAACAACAGAAGTCTGCTAGGAGAGCATCAGGGAAAGAGAAATCGAAGCCACAGTGAGTCGGTGGTTCACAGCTGTGTGGATGGCGGCTATGTTAAAGGGAGGAGGGAGAGCGGAGGACGGAAGGGGAGAGAGAGAGGAAAAAGAAAGAGGAAAAAAGGAGGAAATGGAGAAAGAGGTAAAATAAGAAAGGGAGACAGGAGGACAGAAAGGAGAGACAAAGAAAGGGAGGGAGAAAGGAAGAAACTATAAAGTTAGCGAGGAGGTACAGAAATCAGAACCAACGCAAGGTTGACGCGAACGTAAGCTGGAGTGGCCACTTTGGCAAAGAGTCTGACAGTGGCTCTTCAAGAGGTTAAACATGGAGATACAAGAGCCCAGCTGTGCCACACCGAGGTATCAGTCTATCCCAGAGAAATGAAACCATGCATCTGCTCACACACGCATGATGAAGCTTGATTCAGAGGAGCTTGATTCACAATAGCCAGAAAAGTGAGAACAGCCCAAGTGTTGATGGATTGATGGATGGATGTTGGATGGATGGCTGGGTGGGTGGATGGATGTTGGATGGATGGGTGGGTGGACGGAGGAATGATGGATGATGCATGGATGATGGATGGATGGATGGATGATGGATGGATGGGTGGGTGGATGGGTGGGTGGATGATGGGTGGATGGGTGGATGGTGGATGATGGATAGATGGGTAGATGGATGATGGATTGATGGATGGATAGACGGATGGATGATGGATGATGGATGAGTGGGTGGATGATGGGTGTACGAATGATGGATAGATGGATGATGGGTGAGTAGATGGATGGATGATGGATGGATGAGGGGTGATGGATGGATGGGTGGATGATAGATGGATGTATGGATGATAGATGGGTGGGTGGATGGACAGATCGATGGATGGATGGATGGATGGGTACATGGACGATGGATGGATCAATGGATATGTGGATGGATGCATGCATGCATGCTGTATGATGGATGGATGATGGGTGGATGGGTGGATGGATGATGGATGGATGGTTGGTTGATGGATGAGTGGATGGATGGATGGATAGATGGATGGATGATAAGATAGTATATGATGGATGGATGGATGGGTGGATGGATGGATGGATAGATGGATGGATGATAAGATAGTATATGATGGATGGATGGATGGGTGGATGGATGGTTAAACAGCATGAGGTCCACCCACACGGTGGAATATGACGCAGCCATGAAAAGGAGTGAAGCTCTGACACAGGCTACAATGTAGATGGAGACCCCGAACACACGATGTTCAGAGACAGAAATCACACGTGAAAGGCCATATATTTCATGATCCAATTTATACAAAATGCAGAAATAGGCAAACATATGGAGACAGAGTGCACACTGGTGGTTTCCAGGGGCTGGAGAGGAGGGAGAAGAGTGAGGAACATACAGCTAATACGTACAGGAATCTTTTTGTGGTTGCTGGTGTTTAGTTGCTAAGTCATTTCCGACTCTTTTGCGACCCCGTGGACTGTAGCCCCACCAGGTTCCTCCGTCCATGAGACTTTCCAGGCAATGACACTGCAGTGGGTGGCCATTTCCTCCTCCAGGGGAATCTTCCCGACCCAGGGGTCGAACCTGCGTCTCCTGCATTGCCAGGAGGATTCCTTACCACTGAGCCACGTGGGAAGGAGCTGATAAAAAGAAGTTCAAAAATGACGTAGGGGTGGTGCTTGTCCAACTCTGCAAATACCCTAAGAAGCCCCGAATTGCGCCATAGAAAGGGTGCACTGTATGGTGAACACAGTCTCGGTTTAAAATGGGGGAGACGCCGTGTTTAATCATGAATAATGGGGGTGAGTGGGTACTTGGAAGCTCTGGCATTCTTCTCAAAGATGAATAATAACCTACATTACCCACCCTTTCCTGCTGCTGTTACCAACACTGTCTACTTTACTATGCATGTGGGTATGGTGTGCTTGGCCACTCAGTCATGTCTGACTCTTTGCAACCCCATAGACTGTAGCCCACCAGGCTCCTCTGTCCGTGGGGACTCTCCGGGCAGGAATACTGGAGTGGGCTGCCAGTCCTGTCTCAAGAGTCCTCAAAATTGAGAGGAAATAATGTTAAAGTGATGCATGTCTGCCCTTCTAACTCAACTGGCTGCAGGATTCTGTTTTCCCGAAACACAGCATCACTGAGAAAGGCTGTGTCGGTAAACCACGACAATTAAGAAGCTTACACATCTCACTAGTGAGAATCTTCTGATAGACACACCGTGAGAAGCGGACTTGAAGGATAAAGTGTCCAGTTCGGACACTGTACCCGCCTGTGACCCGTCTTGTGACCACGGAAGAGGAACATGACAGTCATTCATTCTGGGGACAGACTGATCTCCAGGCCTTAAGGCGGGACAGCAAAGCGGGGGCAGAGATGGGAAGGCTTAGGGCACGGTTAGATCACATCATCTATCCATCAACCCTCAAAGGAGGCTGGCAGAAAAGGAAACAGCCCACAGAGTTGTCCGGACCTTATGTTAAAAAGTTCCTTTGTCCTCAAACATCTCTACCCATGCCCTGATTTCATCCTTTCTCATGAGTAATATTCCACTGTATGTATGTACCACATTCTTTTCCATTCATCTGTTGACAGCCGTCTACGTTGCTTCTACATCCTGGCTATTGTAACGCAGTGCTGCTGTGAGCACTGGGGCGCATGTATCTTTTTAAATGAGGGTTTTGTCTGGCTGTGTGCCTAGGAGTGAGACTGCGGAATCACACGGTAATAATGTGTTTAGCTTTCTAAGGAACCTCCATGCTCTTGAGCCTACATCAATGGACATTGCCACCAACGGTGGAGGAGGGCTCCCTTTTCTCCACACCCTCTCCAGCATTTATTGGGTGTAGATTATTTTGACGATGGCCATTCTGACCAGTGGTACCTCATGGTCGTTTTGAGGTGAATTTTGGTTCATTGTATAGCAGACATTAACACAAGGTACTGAAGCAAGTATACCCCAATTTAAAAAATAATAACATTAAATTGAATATTAAAAAAACAATTTAAATTACTCAGTGCTGTGAGCAGTGGTCTGAGGAATGATAGTCTCAATGTGTTACACGTATCACATTTTCCAGTGAATTTTGCCAACAGACCCACATCTCCCTGGTCACCCCGAGGACAAGGCTCGTTGATCTCCACCCCCATCTTCCAAAAGAAGAGAGGACAAGAGAAAAACAGTGTCAGTGGCGGTGTCTACAGGAAAATTCTGCAACCTCCCTAGCCGTATGCCACATAACACCAAAGGAATGGTTTTCACAGGCAAGAACACTCTTCAGAATTCTTTTGTAATGAATACATCGCAGGCATATTTTTTAAACCCTAAATAAGCCCAAGTCCTAAGGATATTCCAAGTGATCAGGAAACTTGCTTTGGGGGGAACACAACCATAATCTGAAGGACCAGATGGCAAGGCCCCCAGAAAATTTTACTGAACTATACGATTTAATGGGTGGATTATTTGCCAGTAATCCTAACGGAAGTCAACACTGCACATTCATTGGAAGGACTGAAGTTGAAGCTGAAGTTGCAATACTTTGGCCACTGGATGCAAAGAGCTGACTCATTGGAAAAGACCCTGATGCTGGGAACGATGGAAGGCGGGAGGAGAACGGGGCAACAGAGGATGAGATGGCTGGATGGGATCACCGATGCGATGGACATGAGTTTGGGTGAACTCCGGGAGTTGGTGATGGACACGGAGGCCTGGGGTTCTGTGATTCATGGGGCTGTAAAGAGTCAGACACGACTGAGCGACTGAACACACACGCATCACAGCTGACAGGGACTCAGCTTCTTTAATACTGGCATCCCTAATTGGCTTTCTTGTAGTACAACCTATGCACATAAAGTATGTAGTGCTTACAGGTCTCTCCAGAGACACACATCAAGAGCACACACAGAGAGCAAGACAGAGAGAGACACAGACATGTCTGGACGTGAGAGCTGGGCCCTAAAGAACGCTGAGCACCAAAAATGGATGCTTTGGAACTGTGGTGTTGGAGAAGACTCTTAAGAGTCCCTTGGACTGCAAGGAGAGCCAACCAGTCCACTAAAGGAGATCGGTCCTGGGTGTTCATTGGAAGGACTGATGCTGAAGCTGAAACTCCAGTACTTTGGCCACCTGATGCAGAGTTGACTCATTGGAAAAGACTCTGATGCTGGGAGGGACTGGGGGCAGGAGGAGAAGGGGACGACAGAGGATGAGATGGCTGGATGGCATCACTGACTGGATGGACATGAGTCTGAGTGAACTCTGGGAGTTGGTGATGGACAGGGAGGCCTGGTGTGCTGTGATTCATGGGGTCGCAAAGAGTCGGACACGACTGAGGGACTTCACTTTCACTTTCCCTTAGGGAACCGAAGTCTTTCTTCAAATGGACATCGTCAACTGATAAGATGAGGCCCGCCCACATTATGGCAGATAATCCAGTTAACTCAAAGTCTACTAACTTCAAATTTTTAATGTGGGGCCATTTTTATAGTGTTTATTGAATTTGTTACAATACTGCTTGTTTTTTTCTGTTTTTTTTTTTTTTTGGGGGGGGTGGTTTCTTGCAACAAGGCAAATGCTGGTTGCTATAACAAAGTTACCGAAACTAGGTGCTTTAAACCACAGGCGTGATTCTCAGAGTCCTGCCCGCTGTGGGTCTGAGATCACAGTGAGAATAGATTCGTTGCCAGGAGGCAAAGCTCTCCTCCTGGTCCATACACCTGCACACTTGCTGTATCCTCGTGTGATGGAGAGACAGCTCTGATTTCTCTTCCCCCCTCTCACAAGGCCACTCATCCCATCATGGGGACCCCACCCTCATGGCTTCATCTAACCCTCATCACCTCCCAAAGATGCCCCTCCACATCCCAGCACATCCCCTTCGGGGGCCAGGGTTTCCACATATGAATTCCAGGGGGATACAGAGACTCAGTCCACAGCAAGCTCACACCGTCTCAGCTGGAGGTGTGGACCTCGGAAGGCTGGAGGTGAAGGAGGAAAGCCAAGGCTGGGGGCTACCTGGTAGGGCTTCTCTTGAGCCGTCAGCAGATCCCTACCTACTTGCCGTCACCCCTGACTGTGGCTGTGCTCCTCCCGTTATCCCACCTTCCCAGCCCCGATACACACCAACCCCCCACTAGGGTGATCAGGTCAAAACCAGGCAGGGATACCACCAGCTTCCCAGGGACGTCCGTCCTGCGAGACGCCAGGCACACAGCCTCGCTGCTGGCTCGGGCACCACACCCACACCCTCTCTGGGATCCCAGGCCGGGTTCCTTCCCGAGGCCAAGCACGCTGCGGCAGCCTGGGCAGGTCTGACCACACCCCTGGGTCTGGCCACCGAGGACCCAGGCGTGAGATCCTAGACGCGAGCAGAAAAGGAGGTGACCCAGTTACTGCTTCCCAGAGCTGGTCCTCACACATGACACTCTGCCACCTGGAGACCCTGATCTGGGAACAACCTGGAGACCCCCATCATTTGAGTCCCACCTGAAGACCCTCATTATCTGACACCCTCATCATCTGAGACCCTGATCTGGGAACAACCTGGAGAGGCCATCATCTGAGCACCATGCAGAGACCATCCTCTCTGAGCCCCACCTGGAGACCCACACCATCTGAGCCCCCCTGGAGACCCCCACCATCTGAGCCCCACCTGGAGACTCCCACCATCTGAGCCCCCCCTGGAGATCTCTCATCATCTGAGCCCCACCTGGAGACCCTCGTCATCTGAGCCCCACCTGGAGACCCTCATCATCTGAGCCCCACCTAGAGACCCCCATCATCTGAGTCCCACCTGGAGACCCTCATCATCTGAGCCCCACCTGGAGACCCTCATCATCTGAGCCCACCTGGAGACCCTCATCATCTGAGCCCCACCTGGAGACCCCCACCATCTGAGCCCCACCTGGAGACCTCCATCATCTGAGTCCCACCTGAAGACCCTCATCATCCGAGCCCCACCTGGAGACCCCCATCATCTGAGCCCCACCTGGAGACCCCCATCATCTGAGCCCCACCTGGAGACCCTCATCATCTGAGCCCCACCTGGAGATCCCCATCATTTGAGTCCCATCTGGAGACCCTCATCATCTGACACCCTCATCATCTGAGACCCTGATCTGGGAACAACCTGGAGAACCTCATCATCTGAGCACCATGCAGAGACCATCCTCTCCGAGCCTCACCTGAAGACCTTCATCATCTGAGCTCCCCCAGAGATCCTCATCATCTGAGCCCCACCTGTAGACCTTCATCATCTGAGCCTCACCTGAAGACCTTCATCATCTGAGCCCCCCTGGAAACCCTCATCATCTGAGCGCCACCCTGAGACCCTCATCATCTGAGCACCCCCTGGAGACCCCCACCATATGAGCCCCCCCGGAGACCCCCATCTGAACTTCACCACCCACAGCCCAGGAGACTCTCCGTCATCTGAGCCCCACCTGGAGACTCTCATCATCTGACTCCCACCTGGAGACCTTCATCATATGAGTCCCACCTGACACCCTCATCATCTGAGCCCCTCTGGAGACTCTCTGTCACCTGAGCCCCACCTGGAGACCCCCATCATCTGAGCCTCACCTGGAGACCCTTGTCATCTGAGCCCCACCTGAAGACCCTCATCATCTGACTCCCACCTGGAGACCCCCATCTGAGCCCCGCCTGGAGACCCTCATCATCTGAGTCCCACCTGGAGACCCTCATCATCTGAGCCCACCTGGAGACCCCCATCATCTGAGCCCTGCCTGGAGACCCTCATCATCTGAGCCCACCTGGAGACCCTCATCATCTGAGCCCACCTGGAGACCCCCATCATCTGAGTCCCACCTGGAGACCTTCATCATCTGAGCCCACCTGGAGACCCCCATCATCTGAGCCCCGCCTGGAGACCCTCATCATCTGAGCCCCGCCTGGAGACCCCCATCATCTGAGCCCCGCCTGGAGACCCCCATCATCTGAGCCTCACCTGGAGACCCTCGTCATCTGAGCCCCACCTGAAGACCCTCATCATCTGACTCCCACCTGGAGACCCCCATCTGAGCCCCGCCTGGAGACCCTCATCATCTGAGCCCCACCTGGAGACCCTCATCATCTGAGCCCACCTGGAGACCCTCATCATCTGAGCCCACCTGGAGACCCCCATCATCTGAGCCCCACCTGGAGACCCTCATCATCTGAGCCCACCTGGAGACCCTCATCATCTGAGCCCCACCTGGAGACCCTCATCATCTGAACCCCACCTGGAGACCCGCATCTGAGCTTCACCACCCACAGCCCAGGAATGGGGTCCTCATCTGAGACCCCAGGCTCCCCCAGGCAGGCCCATGTCCACTCAACCCCACTGTACAGAGCCCTGCCTTAGCGTCCACTTTGGACTACCGGCTCCAGGGTCTGTTGTCTTGGCCCTGAGGGGTGCTCCCTGCTCTCTGGCCAAGTCCGTGTGAAAGAGGGGATGCCACACCAGCCTAGGAGACAGGGGACCGGGCACTGAGCTCAGAGGGGTCGACACCCACCCCCCAACTCCTCTGGGTGAGAAGCTTGAAATGTCGAGTGCTCAGCGGTTCCCAGGCACACAAGCAGAGTGCACTACAGGAACCCCATGGATCCTGCCAAACCGTCTTACGCAGCAGGGAAATGTGTAAACCCATGACGAGCGAACCAACGACAGCTTCCCTTTAAGGAGAAACGTATGGCTTCATTCAATTTCCTGCAGAGAAAATCAAAGCTGCTCAACATGCCTTCAGTTTAACCATTCAAATACAGGATGGATGGATGGATGGTGGAGATGTGAGACAGAGAGACAGATGAATGGATAGACAGATATAGACAGATGTCCATCCACAGATGGAAAGATGGACAAACTCAGAGACAGAGGGACAGACAGGTAGGTAAAGACAGATAGAGGGATGGAGGGAAATAAATATAGAGATGACAACACAAACTACATCTGTGTGTTGGTTGCTCAGCTGTGTCCGACTCTTTGCGACCCCATGGACTGTAGCCCACCAGACTCCTCTGTCCATGGGATTTCCCAGGCAACATTTCTACAGTGGGTTACCATTTGCTATTCTAAAGCAGCTACATATAATGAATAGCTAATAAGGACCTACTGTATAGCACAGGGAACTCTATTCATACTCTGTAAAAACCTATACAGGAAAAGAATTTTAACAAAAAGAGTGGTTATGTGTGTGTTAGTCTGTCAGTCATGCCCACCTCTGTGCAACCCCATGGGCTGTAGCCCGCCAGGCTCCTCTGTCCAGAAATTCCAGGCCAGAATACTGCAGTGGGTAGCCATTCCCTTCCCCAGGGGATCTTCCCTGACCCAGAGATTGAACCTGGATCTCCTGCGTGGTAGGCAGATTCTTTACCATCTGAGCCACCAGGAAAGCCATCAAGGAAGAAAATACACAGATACACATAAAAGATGAATTAACAATAAATATATAAATGATATATTGGCATTGGATGGCATCACCGACTCCATGGACGTGAGTCTGAGCAAACTCCAGAAGATGGTCAAGGATACGGAAGCCTGGCATGCTGCAGTCCATGGGGTCAGAGAGTCAGACACGACTGAGTGAATAAACAGCAATAACAATACAGATGACTAGTAACAGATACATAGAAAGATGATAGACACCAAGAGAGAGATGAGTAACTGACAGATCACAGATGCAGACACAAAAATACACAGATGATACAGATATTAGATACAAGTGATAAAAGGTCAATAGATGTTCAATCACAGATACATAGACACAAAAATACACAGATGATAAAGATATCAGATACAAATGATAAAAAGGTAAATAGATGTTCAATAAATAGAAAAGAGATATATGCATCAGTTCAGTTCAGTTCAGTGGCTCACTCGTGTCTGACTCTGTAACTCCGTGGACCGCAGCACGCTAGGCCTCCCTGTCCATCACCAACTCCTGGAGCTTGCTCAAACTCATGTCCATCGAGGCAGTGATGCAATCCAACCATCTCATTCTCTGTTGTCCCCTTCTCCTCCTGCCCTCAATCTTTCCCAGCATCAGGGTCTTTTCCAATGAGTCAGCTCTTCGCATGAGGTGGCCAAAGGATTGGAGTTTCAGCTTCAACATCACTCCTTCCAATGAATAGATGAAAGATAATAGATGCATAGATTTACTAGTAAGTAGCTGATAAGCAAGAGGAGAAGGGGACGACAGAGGATGAGATGGCTGGATGGCATCACAGACACCATGGACGTGAGTCTGAGTGAACTCCGGGAGTTGGTGATGGACAGGGAGGCCTGGCGTGCTGCAATTCATGGGGTTGCAGAGAGTCAGACACGACTGAGCGACTGAACTGAACTGAGATGATAAAAAAGTGCATAGACAGATATGTAATACATAGATGATAAATAATTGACTATAAAAAAGACATAGAATATAAAAGTGCACATATTCATATGTATAAATATGTACACTTACATTTATATATGTTTATAATTATGTTCTTTTGAGCAAGCTCCAGGAGTTGGTGATGGACAGGGAACCCTGGCGTGCCACAGCTCACAGGGTTGCAAAGAGTTGGACACGACTGAGCAACTGAACTGAACTGATAATTATATTTTATATATTTGTATCATGAAATGAAAATATCTCCTGTCACAGCAATAAATAAGAAATGTCCCAGCCATCAGCAATTTCTGGCCTCCAAATGTGAATGAAAATGTGTTAATCACTTAGTCTGACTGTTTGCAACTCCTTTGACTGTAGCCCACCAGTCTCCTCTGTCCATGGGATTCTCCAGGCAAGAACACTGGAGTGGGTTGCCATGCCCTCCTCCAGGGGATCTTCCCCACCCAGGGATCGAACCCGTGTTTAAGTCTCCTGCATTGGCAGGCAGGTTCTTTACCACTAGCACCACCTGGAAGCATCACGAGACAGCAAGCAGGAGACGCCTCTCACTCACGTGGGACCACAGGGTGGCAGCCGCCAGAGCTCAGAAGGTGGCCAACGGCACCCCACCATGTACAGCTCCCAGCCACGCGTTTGCAGGATGAGGCACAGAAGGGCTTGTATGTCCGTAACAGCTGCAGAACATGCAGCATTGTGTCTGAATTCTGTATAATTTATAGGATAGGGACCCACAGGGCTGCACATTCCCAAGGAGAAGGATTCTAGTTAAGCGTCAGGGTTGGTCCGCCCTGCTCCGGGAACCCAGGAACACAAGCTGTCAGAGCAATGGCTGTAGTGATTTCAGAAGCTTGTAGACTCCCCACCTTCTCAGAGGTTCAGGTCCTGCTCACAGGGCGGGCGAGACCGAGACCATCAGGGTCTCTTTCCAAATCCGCCCAGCACTGCCCTCCTTCCCGAGTGGAGGTGAGAGCGGAACTCCGAAGGTAGCCTGAGTTAGGGAAGTCCCAGCATCATTTGGAATTCAAAGAAACAATCAAGGAAGAAGTAACTGCTGAAATGGGCTTTGCTGATGGCTCAGTGGTAAAGAACCTGTCTGCCGATGCAGGAAACGTGGGTTCTATCCCTGGGCTGCGAAGATCCCCTGGAGAAGGGAATGGCGACCCACTCCAGTATCCTGGTCTGGACAATCCCCTGGAACGAGGAGCCTGGCTGGCTATAGTCCATGGGATCGCAGAGAGTCGGACACGACTGAGCGACTCACACACAGATGCTTAAACTCCCATCAGAGAGGAAGACGTTACCTATTTGATGATCACGAGCCCTCAGAGCTACAAGTGCCCGAGGGTGGGTAATGTCAACCCCTGTGACCCCACCCTGTCACCTCACCCTCAGTCAGAGGCCCCATGCACGAGCCAACTACAGAACCCAGAACGTCCCTCCACCACCTGGCCTTTCAAGATGCTTTCCTGGGGCGTCCCTGGTGGCTCAGCAGTAAAGAGGCCACCTGCCATAAAAATGCAAGAGACAACGGGTTTGATCTCTGACCCGGGAGGATCCCTTGGAGCAACTAAAGCCTATGGGCCACAACTGCTGAGCCCAGGGGCTGCGACTACTGAAGGCCACACACCCTAGAGCCCGCAGCCCACAAGAGAAGAGGGTAACTGGCAGGACGGCCAGGGGTCTCCAGACGGAGGAAATAGGCTGCAAGTGTTGGGTGTTTTTTTCTCTCTCTCTTAAGTGGCAGGAGCAAACAAACTACATGTGTCAGATTATTTTTTTCCCTTCTCTGTACAAAATTAAAAGGTTTCTTTTAAAATTTGGTGTTGCCACGATGACACCTGGTTCCACCTGAACTTAACTTTTCTCAAACCTTGAGCTAACCAATGCATTTTCTTAGGGAAATGTTTCTCTTAAGCTATGTGAATGAATTATTAGACTCTGATTTATTCAGGTCAGTTCTGCCTAGGATTCAGAACCGATAAGGGCTCAGCAAACCAGTATGTTTTATTCACACATTGTCCTCCTAATCTATGTTAATGAAACTATCTATTTGCTTGGAAACCTGCCCTTCTTCATGATTCAGGTCAACCGTTTAATGGCCCGGGATGACTCACCTGGTCCCAATGTTACCTCAAAATGTGGGTTGCGGGTGAGGGGCCTGGTGCCACTCTCTGAGTTTTGAGACAGCTCCTTTCTCTAATTAGCAGACTGCTAGTAGCTGTATAAGATCCAGCTAGAGACTAGCAGGGGGGCACTCTCTCTGCCCCCTTCTGATGTCTATGTCAGATGCTTTCTCTCTCTCTTTATACTTTAATAAAACTATATTACACAAAAGCTCTGAGCAATCAAGCCTAGTCACTGGGCCCGGATTGAATTTGTCTCCTCCAGAGGCCAAGAATCCCGGCGTCTTTCACAGCTCAGCAGCAACCTTTCAAAGAGAAGCCACAGCAGTGAGAAGCCTCCAAACCACGGGTAGAGCAGAGCCCGCTCACAGCCCACAGAAGCACCCTCTGTGCAGCAAAGATGACGCAGTGCAGCCAGACATTAATAAATAAATTTAAATTAAAAAAATTTAAAACGCTTTGCCAAAATCCAGCAGGGAGTTCACAGTCTTTTGAGCGTACACTGACCATCCTCCTTGCCTGGGGCCTCCAATAAACACTACACTTTCTTCACTATGACCTGGGCTCTGCAGACTCACTTAACCACATGTAGGGGGAAAAGACTCAGGTTTGGTTCAGTGACAGTTACAGCCTTGCTGCCCAAAGCAACTGGAAGGGAAAGCTCTCCCCTCGCTTGGAAAGACTGCCGACAGAGAACGCATAACCTGGTGAGCTCGGCTCAACTTGAGGGAAAGGACGTTGGAGGGACCTGAATCAGACCTCAACTGACGTGGGCTCAGCCCAGTGGCTTTTTGACTGAGCTGTGCTTACAAGCCACGGGACCTTTCTGGTGGCTCCAATGGTAAAAGAATCTGCTTACAACACAGGAGGCCTGGGTTGGATCCCTGGGTCGGGAAGATTCCCCTGGGAGAAGGGCATGCCAACCCGCTGCAGTGTTCTTGCCTGCAGAATGCCATGGACAGACAAGCCTGGCGGGCTACAGTCCATGGGGTTGCAGGCAGTTGGACACAACTGAGCAACTGATGCTATTACTACTTCTAGGAGCCCATAGACGGCCCCCGGCCAGATGGTTAAGCATCGGCGTACAGGACAGAATCAACGGTCAAAGGGAGCAGGCTATACAGATGCAGAAACAAGATGTGTCTGGACACAGACGCAGGCTGCTTCTCCAACCAGATGAACTGCACGGACTCAGATTTTTGTCCCAGAAAAGAAGGAAAACGGCAGAAAAAGCTCGTGCTGGGGGAGGATGGGGAAGCTCCGGGCCTTGGGGCTTACCACCCTTCTTGGTCAGATGGCGAGTATGTTTATCAATGCATTTCATGTTTCTCAACAACAGAAACACGATCAAAAAGAAGAGGAAGACCCTCTCACACTAGTTGACGAGAATGTAAATGGATTCGGCCACCACAGAGAACAGTACGCGAGTTCCTCAAAAAAAACCCTAAAAATAGAGCTACCGTATGGTCCTGCAATCCCACTCCTGGGCGTATATATCTGGAGAAAACTATAATTCTAAAAGATACATGCGTCCCAATGTTCACTGAAGCACTCATCACAATAGCCAAGACATGGAAGCAATGTCCATCCGTAGAGGAAGGGATAAAAAAGAGGCGGTACTTATTATGTGCAATGGAACATTACTCAGCCGTGAAAAGGCATGAAATAATACACGCTTGTAGGCAAGAAGGACGAACCTAGAGACGATCACATTGAGTGAACTAGATCAGAAAGACAAATACCATATGGGATCATTTACACGTGAAGTCTAAAAAACGATACAAATGAACTGAGTTACAAGACAGAAATAGATGTAGGAAACAAACTTTTGGTTCCCAGGGGACAGGGGAGCAGGGACACATGAGGAATTTGGGACTAACAGATACATACTACTGTATACAAAATAAGAAACAAGGAGCTACCATATAGCACAGGGGACTAGATTCAGTATCTTGCGATAACCTACAGTGGGAAGGAATATGAAAAAGGAATATGGACATATGGATAGACGATAGGTCAGTTCAGTTCAGTCGCTCAGTCGTGTCCGACTCTTTGCGACCCCATGAATCGCAGCACGCCAGGCCTCCCTGTCCATCACCAACTCCCGGAGTTCACCTCAGACTCACATCCATCGAGCCGGTGATGCCATCCAGCCATCTCATCCTCTGTCGTCCCCTTCTCCTCCTGCCCCCAGTCCCTCCCAACATCACGGTCTTTTGCAATGAGTCAGCTCTTTGCATGAGGTGGCCAAAGTAGGTACATGTTAAACTGAATCAGAAAGCATCACAGAATGATGTAGCACTTCACTGTATTTGAAGAATTACACATAAATAATTTGAGTACACACACACACACACACACACACACACACACACACACACACACAATGGAATATTACTCAGCCATAAACAAGAACAAATCTTTTGCGACCTGTGACAACACACATGGACTCGGAGGATGTTACATCAAGTGAAATAAATCACAAACAGAGAAATAGCATGTTACCACCTGTATCCAGAATCTAAAACATTTAATGAATAAATATATAAAAAAGAAACAGACTCCCAGATGGAGAGAAGTAACTAGTGATTACCACTGGAGAAAGGGTACCCTGGAGGGTCAGGATGAGGGGAGGGGATTAAGATATACAAACTACTACATTAGTAGTATACAATGTGTCCGACTCTTTAGGACTCCAAGGACTATACAGTCTGTGGGATTCTCCAGGCCAGAATACTGCAGTAGGTAGACCTTCCTTTCTCCAGGGGAGCTTCCCAACCCAGGGATTGAACTCAGGTCTCCTGCATTATGGGCGGATTCTTTACGAGCTGAGCCACCAGGGAAGCCCATCCGAAAAGCAGCACAAAGCTGTGAAAACTGACCCTGTTCTCCACACGCTCGGCTGTTTGCTTCCCCGAGCCTCGGTGAGAAGCAGCCATGTCCCTTGGACCCAAAATGACATCGATAGGGATCAAGGGAGCATGGAGATTTGATCAAGACTCAAAACATGAATGCCCGCCCCTTCCCACCCCCCGCAAGTCACACCCCCCTGGGGGGAAGGACGGGAAGAGAAAGCAGGCGTGATGAGCTGAGGCGGTCCTCGGGGGAAGCTGGATGGACAGCTCCCCTGTTCTCTGTCCAGAGGCTGGCCACAGTAAGATGCTACCACAGGACTCCACTGATCCCCGGCCGGAGGACCACTCAGGGAAGGCTTCCCGCCCTCTCCCCTCCAGATCACAACTGTTGTGACCACCTCGCATTACAAGGGCTTCAAGACACAGCTCCCAGGGCTCCCCGGCTACCACCACCCAGGTTGTCCACCCGCAAATCAGCCCGACATCCCACGACCAGGGGCCGGGAGCACATCCTCAGCCCCTTCACTCAAAACAAACATGTACAACCATCATCCATGCTTCCTTTCAGCCCAGTCCTGCCATCCTCCTAGGGGCTGCTCGGAATAAAGGGAACAGTACCCTTCCGCACACAAGGAAAAAAAAAAGGAACATCTGAGAATCGTGACGTCATTGTGACTTTACTGAGCATGGAACAAACACCACTTAGATGAAGCAGAGAATCAGGATTTTGACGACAAGACCTGAGCGCAAAACACACTCCATTTCCTGGAAGCAGAGTCCCGGGCAGACCCAGATAAGACACGTGCGTGACAGTTAGCGGCCGTGTCTTTACGAGAAGTTCTGGATGCCGGCAATGACCTCTTATCTGAGACGTTTACAGACACGTTCCACTTTCGTGTTCAATGGAGAAAGCTCTGAAAGTGGCAGGTTTTCACGACTGAAAAATGGCCTAGTTAAGCTCAAAACGTCTGTGTAGATGTGGCATCCCTGAGCCACCCTGGAATAGAGGCAACCCATAAAACACAGAAAAGGAAAAAGACGACGGATGCTAACCTCCGAGGCTGTTTCTGGGGTAGCTTGCTTTCTTAAAAGAAAGGAGAGCGAGGGAGGGAGCAGGGAAAGATAGGAGGAGATGGAAAAACCCTGGATGCCCTGGTGGTACACATGGTCCATGGTCACTCAGGACGGACATGGACACACTGCTGTGTTTAACATGGAGAACCAGCCAGGACCTGCTGGACAGCACAGGGAACTCTGCTCAATCCTCTGTAATAACCTTATTACAGGGGTAAGGATGAGGGAAGGGATAGTCAGGGAGTCTGGGATGGACATGGTCACACTGCTCTGTTTAACGTGGAGAACCAGCAAGGACCTGCTGGACAGCACAGGGAACTCTGCTCAATGTCATGTGGCAGCCTGGCTGGGAGGGGAGTTTGGGGGAGAATGGATACATGTGTATGTGTGGCTGAGTCTCTTTGCTGTCCACCTAAAACTGTCCAACATTGTTAACTGGCTATTGTTGTTGTAGAGCTGCTCAGTCATCTCTCTCTGCAACCCCGTGGACTGTAGCCCCACCAGGCTCCTCTGTCCATGGGATTCTCCAGGCAAGAATATTGGAGTGGGCTGCCATTCCCTCCTGCAGCGGATCTTCCCAACCCAGGGATTGAAGCCAGGTCTCCTGCCTTGGCAGGCAGGTTCTTTACCACGGAGGCCCCTGGGAAGCGTCTTTGAAGCATCGGGACGCACGACCACCACCTGGAGAACACAAGAGCTAGAGAACCTGGCAAGGACCGTGAATTCGGGAAAGGGCGGGGAGGAAAAAAAAAAAAAACAACACTCGTGGGTGGCAGAAAACAAACCACACCCAATATTTCTTCTTCGGCTTTTTTATAAGCGATGGCACTACAGGCTCAAGGGTAACATGTTGCATCACGCCTTGAAAACAGGGCGGGTGGCTAAAGCGTGTCTCCAGGTTCCCTGGTAATTGACAAGGTGGTCGTATTCCTTTACGGACCGAAGGGGCTAACAGCCGCGGATGGTGCCCCGGGCGGGGGTGGGGCGTGCAAATGGTGCTCACGGGGAGGTGGGCTTTGGGGAACACGGAAGGGGCTTTTGTCCTCAGCGGCCCCCTGATTTCCATTTGTTTCTGATTCACCCCAAACCCTCCCTGGCATGAGGACATGGACACTGTAGGTACGGAATTAGCAGAGGGAGTCAGAACACCCCCGCCGGCCATGCTAGCATCAGGGGCGTTGAGGATTGGTAATCCGATGGGCGGACGCCTCCGGTTTTTACAAGTCATTTCTTTCCCCGTTCCTGGAATACAAGGGGGTTCCCCACCACAGCCGCCGCCCCCCGGAGAGGAAACACTTGTTTTCACCAGGTTTGCACCACTCAAGAGCCTCGTGTCTCTTCTCTGTGGACCACCCAGAGTCCGTCTCTCTTCTCTGTGGACCATGCAGCGTCCATCTCAGTCCTCTGGGGCCACCCAGAGTCCGTCTCTCTTGTCTGAGACACCCAGAGTCCGCGTCTCCCCTCTGGGGCTCACACACACACACACACACACGCACCCACAAAGATCCGTGTCTTCTGCTCGATTCCCGCATTCCCAGCAGCAGTGCGCCCATCCGCGCTGGGGTGGCGGGGCCGTTAGTCCCAACAGCCGAGCATCCAGAAGGGTACCGCCCCCCAGCGCCGGCTGTGCACCCGCCCCCGCCCTGCCGGTGCCCGCCAGCCCCAGCCCCGGCTACACGAAGCTGCCGTCCCTGACGCCGAAGAAGCCGGCGTGGGCCGCCTCGCCGGGCGCGAAGGCCTGCTCGTGGTCCAGGCCCCACTCGCCCTCGTCTTCGTCCTCCAGCTCGGCGTCGGCGCCGCCGCGCGCGTTCTCGTACAGGAAGACCTGCTCGTCCACGTGCGCGGGGGCCAGGCGGTTGCGCTTGGCGCTCACCACGGTGGCGCATGAGCCGAAGAGGCGCTCGGGGCCGACACGCGTGGCCGCCACGGCCCAGTACTTCTGGAGCACCTTGGGCAGCACGGGGAACAGTGCCAGGCGGTCTGACCACCACTTGAGCGGGTCCTCGTTGAGCCCCAGGGGCTTCTGCGACTTGAAGTTGCTGAGCTCCTCCACCACCTGGGCATGCCACTCCTCCTGATCCTCCACGCCCCCGGTGGGGCAGAAGATCTCAGCCAGCATGTCGTTGATGACGCTGGCTGGGGGCGGGGTGGGCGAGGGCGCCGGCTTCTTGGCCGGCGGCGGCTCCTCGGGTGGCGCGGCCGCCTTGTCCTCGGAAGCGCGGTAGGCGCCCTCTTTGACCTTCTCCAGGAGGCCCTTGGCCTCCTCCAGCACGCGGTTCTCCACCTGCTGCCGCTCGAAAGTGGAGAGGAACGGCAGCCTCTTGTAGCGCGGGTCCAGGAAGGTGGCCACGTTGAGGAACAGGTCGATCTCGGGGCTCTCCTGGTAGGTCTTGGCGAGCTCCTTGGCGATCACCTCCTTGGCCATGCTGATCTCCTTGGGGTCCGTCTCCTTGGGGTTGAGAGTCGTATTCAGCAGCATGTGCAGCAGCGGCTTGACCATGCTGATGGTGGGGTACTTGGAGGCCGACAGCATCTCGGCCACCTGCTTGAAGGGCTGCAGCAGCTCCACCAGGCCCTCGATGGTGGCCCACTCGGCGGCCTCCAGCATGAGGTGGTGGTTGTTGGTGTCTTCCAGCAGGACCCCAGCGATGGCAAACTGCTGCTCCTTGAGCCGCTGCAGCATGCCCAGCGTGCTGCCCCACCAGGCCACGCGGTTGCTCACCAGCATGCAGGGGGCCGCGTTCTGCTGTCTCTGCTTTTCGTGGAGCATGACCATGGCCACGGATGACTGCTGGAAGTATGCCACCAGCTTGGCGCAGCGGCCCAGCAGCGCGCCGAGCTTGGGCAGCCGGAAGGCCTGGCGGATGGCCACGTCGAAGGTATGGCCCAGGCACGGCATGTGCACCGGGATGTCGAGCAGCGAGCAGGCCTGGGCCAAGTCCTTGCTACGGTCCGTGGTGGCGCCGAAGACCTTGGTGTGGACGCCCCACTCGATGAACGCTTCGTAGAGGACGCGCGTGATGGTCTCGGCAGCGTTCTCCTCGGGCACCTCGAAGGTCTTGAGGCAGCGGGAGCCCACCGCCAGCCCGTGGGGGGCCGCGCGGCCCAGGAAGTGCGCCGACAGCGTCACGTAGGTGCGGTTCTGGGTCTGGCTGCGCCACAGGTCGGTGGAGACGCCGCACCAGGCGGCGTCCGCCAGCTCCTTGAGCACCGCCTCGCGCACGGTGCCGTAGCGCTCGGGGATGGCCTTGCCGCAGAAGAACTTGCGGCTCGGCAGCTCGTAGCGCGGCTCAGCGGCCTTCAGCAGCGCCCTGAACGTGGGCTCGTCCACAATGGAGGCCGGGTAGAGGCCCTCGCAGATGAGGCCCATGACGGCGGTGGTCAGCTCCTGCTGCTTGCGGCTCTCGTGGCCGTGCGTGCCGGCCTTGGCGGCCAGCGGCTCGGGCGTGCCGCCGGGCTGCGCGGGGTCCGGCTTCAGCTTGGAGAAGGCGCTGGCGAAGGCCTCGCGCATCTGTTCCGTGTTGCTCTTGACGAACTCGCAGAACTCGTCGGGGTGGTTCTTCTCCAGGTGGTAGGACAGGTTGGAGGTGTTGCCCGAGTAGGCGATCTGGGCCATGCAGATGCGACAGTAGATTTTCTTCCACTGCAGGATGCAGCCCTCGGCGTTCGTGTCGAAGCCGAAGTAGCGCCACACTTTGCTCTTGGCGCGCGGGTGCGCCACCAGCTTGAGGTCGCTCTGCCCGCCCTCCAGGCTCTTGCACTCCATCGCGCCGCCCCCGGCTGGGCCTCCGCTCATTCGGGACGACCTGCCGAGAAGCAGCAGAACAGAGAGCGTGAGAAGACGGCCCGGCTCCGCCCGGCCAGCCGGCGGGCGGGGGGAGCGGGGTGGCTCTGGAAACGAGGGCGCACGGAGGTGGGGACCACCCCGAGGCCGCCGCTCCAGCTGGTGGCAAAGCAGCAAGGGCTCAGTCTGAAAAGCGAGCAGCTGTTCCATCCAGGTGCCTCGGAGACATGCATTTATTGATTGCCTTTTTTTTTAAGTGTTTCCATCCTCTTTGGAATCCTCATGACAGCTCTTTCATCACCTGAGCTGGTGTATTACATCCTGTTCTGGGAAATAAACCAGCCCCGCAAATAAGCAGGCAAGCAGGTGGGTCTGTTCCCCAGCAGACCCCACGGTTCCCAAACACCCCCTTGCCAGGCCAAGAGGACCCACGTCCCCCACTCCTAAAGACTCCTGGTCAGGACGCAGGCGTGTCAAAGGCCACCAAGAAAACTGGCTCAGATAAGAGCAGCACATGTGGGGGTTTCTCAAGCAGGCCTGTGCGGCCCTTGTGGCTCACCTGGTAAAGAATCCGCCTGCAATGCAGGAGACCCCTGGCTGCATGCCTGGGTTTGGAAGATCCCCTAGAGAAGGGATAGGCTACCCACTGCAGTATGCTTGAGCTTCCCTGGTAGCTCAGCTGGTAAAGAACCTGCCTGCAATGCAGGTGGGGAAGATCCCCTGGAGAAGGGACAGGCTACCCACTCCAGTATTCTTGGGCTTCCCTGTGGCTTACATGGTAAAGAATCCGCTTGCAATGTGGGAGAATCCTGATTGGATGCCTTGGTCGGGAAGATCCCATAGAGAAGGGACAGGCTACCCACTCCAGTATTCTTGAGGTTCCCTGGTAGCTCAGCTAGTAAAGAACCTGCCTGTAATGCAGGAGACCCCTGGGTCGGGAAGATCCCCTGGAGAAGCAATAGGTTACCCACTCCAGTATTCTTGGGCTTCCCTGGTGGCTCAGATAGTAAAGAATCGGCCTGCAATGCAGGAGACCTGGCTTCAATCCCTGGGTTGGGAAGACACCCTGGGGAGCGGGGCATGGCAACCCACTCCAGTATTCTGGCCTGGACAATCCCCATGGACAGAGGAGTTTGGCAAGCTGATGTCCACGGGGTCACAAAGAGTCAGACACGACTGAGTGACTGAGCATGCACAAGCAGATACTAGGCTGGCCGACCAGCATTCAAGTTTGTTTTTTTTTCAAATTTTACGTTTTTCAGTGATGCCTTTTTGCCCACAATGAGGTATCACCTCACTCCTGTCACAATGGCTTTCATGAAAAAAAAAAACCACAAGTAACAAATGTTGACAAGGATGTGGAGAAAAGGGACCCCTTCCTACACTGTTGGTGGGGATGTGAACTGATGCAGCCACTATGGAGAACAGTACGGACGTTCTTTGAGAAACTAAAATCAGCTACCACACGATCCTGCCATCCCATTCCTGGGCATAATATGCAGACAAAACGACAATTCAAAAAGATACGTGCACTTCAGCGTTCATTCCAACACTATTCAAAACAGCCAAGACACGGAAGCAACCTAAGTGTCCGTCAACAGAGGAATGGATAAAGAGGTGGTACGTGTACACCACGGAAGACTACTCAGCCACGGAAAGGAATTAACTGATGCCCCCTGCTGTGACATGGACGGACCTAGAGATTATCGTACTGAGTGAAGTTAAGAAAGTGGACGACAAATGGCGATCCAATAAAAAATATTATTTAAAACCAGTGCATATGGAGACTTTGCTGGTGGTCCCAGTGGCTGAGACTCCCAGCTTCCAATGCAGGGGGCCTGGCTTCCATCCTTGGTCAGGGAACCAGATCCCACATGTCACAGCTGAAGACGCTGCATATTCCAACGAAGACACAAAGCAGCCAAATACATACATGTATATATATATACACACACACACACGTATACGAAACTAGTGAAGACAACAAAACAGAAGCAGACTCACAGATCTAGAGAACTGCCTCATTGGAAAATCGTTCCTAATGCTGGGAAAGACTGAGGGCAGGAGGAGAAGGGGACGACAGAGGATGAGATGGTGGGATGGTATCACCGACTCAATGGACATAAGTTTAAGCAAGCTCCAGGAGATGGTGAAGGATGGAGAAGCCTGGTGTGCTGCAGTCTATGAGGTCGCAAAGAGTCAGGCATTACCGAACAACAACGACATCAATGATAACTCATGAAAAAATTAGAAAGAGGACTCTGGTACTTCACAGGCTCTATTTTTCTCCCCAGGAGCATCTGGGAATGGATGCCAGACTGGGGCAGGAAGGGAATTCTCCATCCCTGGAATGTCTCAGAATGCCCCCCGCCTCGTGGCCACAAACATCTGGACACTGAGAAGCCAACCAGCCGTGGTGCAGCGTCCCTGGATTCTCAGAGCTCAGCCCCCAGGCTCCCACTGCTGGCGATGCTCACACGTTCAGCTCCGTGGAGCTGCCAGTCAGAGGGCCAGGACACCCGAAAGGCTAGCTGAGTTTTCTTAAGAGGTGTCAGGGGAGGGACCTCCCTGGTCGGCCAGTGGTTAAGGCTCCATGCTCCCAGGGGGAACTTGTTAGTCACCTACTTTATAGATGGCAGCTCCACAGCTATTTTATGCATGGCAGGGGGCACAGGTGGATCCCTGCGTGCGGAACTAGGATCCTGCATGCAGTCCAAGAGCATACAAACAAAAAAAGACTATATCAAGAAAAGAACTGAAGGTGTCTGTTACTCACAGACATAGAAAACGTATGGCTACCAAAGCGGAAGGATGAGAGATATATTAGGAGTTTGGGATTAACAGATACACACGACTATATATAAAATAGATAACTAACAAGGACCTATGTACCATATGTAATAGGAAACTATATTCATTACGGGCTTCCCTGGTGGCTCAGCTGGTAAAGAATCTGCCTGCAATATGGGAGACCTCATTTCAGTTCCTGGGTTGGGAAGATCCCCTGGAGAAGGGATATGCTCCCCACTCCAGTATTCTTGGGCTTCCCTGGTGGCTCAGCTGGTAAAGAATCCACCTGCAATGTGGGAGACCTGGGTGCAATCCCCGAGTTGGAAGATCCCCTGGAGAAGGGATAGGCTACCCACTCCAGTATTCTTGGGCTTCCCTGGGGGCTCAGCTGGTGAAGAATCTGCCTGCAGTGTGGGAGACCTGGGTTCAACCCCTGGGTTGGGAAGATTCCCCTGGAGAAGGGAAAGGTTACCCACTCCATGGGGTCGCAAAGAGTCAGACACGACTGAGCGACTCTCACTTTCTGACTATATATAAACTAGATGACCGACAGGGACCTAGTTACTGTATATAACAGGAAACTACATTCATTATACGATTATATACCCAGATAACTATATAATACACTATCATCTTGCTGTAATGGAAAAGAATATGAATATATATGTGTGTGCCCAACTGAATCACTTTGCTGTGCGCCTGAAACTAACACAGCCCTGTAAATCAAACATCAATTTGTTAAAAAAATTTTTTTAATTAAAACAAATTTAAAAACGTGTCTGTTAAATCTGCAAGCCTTCAATCTCCTGTTGTCGTTTGGTCGCTCATTCGTGTCCGACTCTCTGCGACCGCATAGACCGCAGCACGCCAGGCTTCCCTGTCCTTCCCCGTCTCCCGGACTTTGCTCAGCCTACTGTACAGCACTCACAGTTAAATCACACACTGCAGCCACCAGGCATTTTCTGAGTGTGGGGGCAAATATTCAAAACTCAGTAACGACAGTGGGCTGAAAATCACCCTCCACTGAAAATTCATGTCCTCCCAAAACCTCAGAAGAGGACATTACATGGAAATAAGTTCTCTGCAGACATGATGGAGTGAAGGTCTGAGATGAGGTCCTCCTGGATGGGGGTGGCCCTAAACCCAGGGATAGGGTCCTTATAAGACACAGAAGAGGAGAGACACGGACGCAGAGGAGCAGCCACGTGGAGACAGGGGCAGAGACGGGAGGGAGGCGGCCACCAGCCCAGGGACGGATGCCTGGAGCCCCCAGAAGCTGGGAGAGGCGGGAAGGACCCTCCCCTGGAGCCTCCGCAGGGAGCCCAGCCCTGGGACCCCTGGACCTCAGACGCCTGGTCCCCAGGAAGAGACAGGATGCCTTCGTGTGATTTCAAATGCTTTGCTCGGGCCAGAGGGCTCAGAGGTGGGGCCCCGGGGGTGGCGATCCAACAAGGCCAGGATGTGTAGAGAAAGAAGGGACCCCAGGATCACAGCTCCTGCAGATGGACTAGGAGTGGGGGGGTGCCTGGGCATGGGAAAGGCCGTCCCCTAAAGCGAGGGGAACCTCGCAGCAGGCACCACAGCTGGGCTCTGGCATGGAGCTCTTCCGTCCTACATGGGCAACGCAATTCAGTCTCATCAGAGTTTCCTACTACATGGTCGTCGTGATGCCAACCACGATGAACGATCGGTGCTGTTGGGCTGAAGGCAGCCTGAGGTCTGTGGTCCTGCAGGAAGCATCGTGACAAAGCCACAGCTTAAGGAGGTACCGCCCGTGGGGGGTCTCCCCCTTGCAGTTTCACAACCAATGGACAAATGATGGCAGGATTTCCCGAGGCCCCCTAAGGAGACGGGGACACAGGAAGGCAGTTTATTTGTTTGTTTTTCCACTCTGCTTTTAACTGGCCTTTCTCTGAGGTCAACCAGGCTGAGCATCTTTTCAAGTTTATCTGTTGGCCACCTGTCTGTCTTCTTGGAAGAAATGTCAACTCAAAATGTCCACTGAGGTCCTCTGGCTATTTTTAATTGGGTTGCATGCTAAGTCGCTTCAGTCATGTCCAACTCTCTGCAACCCCACGGACTGTAGCCCGCCAGGCTCCTCTGTCCATGGGGATTCTCCAGGCAAGAAGACTGGAGTGGGTTGCTATTTCCTCCTCCAGGGGAATCTTCCCAACCCAGGGATCGAACCCAGGTCTCCTGTATCTCCTGCACTGCAGACAGATTCTTTACCCCTGAGCCACCTGGGAAGCCCATCATCGGTCACATTATTTGTAAACACTTTCTCCCTTTCCACTGGCTGTCCTTCTGTTTTGTCCCAGTTTAATTCGGTCCCATTTGGTTATTTCTGCTTTTATTTCCCTTGCCGCAAGACACAGGACCAAAAAGCTACTGCTAAGAATTAAGTCAAATTACTCTCTTCCTGTGTTTTCTCCTACGAGTCTCATGGTTTCCAGAGTCTTACGTTTAGGTCTTTAATCTGTTTTGAGTTTTGGGGGTTTTGTGCTTTTTTCTGGCTGCCCTGGGTCTTCACTGCCACATGAAAGCTTTTTCCAGTCGTGAGTGGCAGCTGCTGTCCAGCTGCGGCACGTGGGCTGACATGCTACGTAGAGTGATCCCCAGAGCAGGGATCGGACTGGTGTCCCCCCGAGTGGCAAGGCAGATTCTTAAGCACTGGCCCATCAGCGAAGCCCCTAGAGTTTATGTCTGCATATGGCGTTAGCGCGTATTCCAATTCCATTCTTTTCTCTGGAGCTGTCCAGTCGCGTGTGATGGGTTGGAGCGTATACACTAACCACGGCGGGTCACAGCAAGACTTGCATGGTCCACGGCCGCTTTCAGAGTCAGGAATGAAGGTTCTGTCCAAGCAGCCTCCACGCCAAGTGGGCAACCCTAGCATCTCTCGGGGGGAAACCATCGCCAAGATGCTACCTGGGGCCTGGGGAGGTCTTGCCTTTGCTCACAGCAGTGGCACCAGCCAGATCATCCACAAACATAATGACCGTGTCCCAAGAAAAAGGATGAAGTCAGCAAGTGGAGGGCCAGCATCACTCTGCTCCACTGGGACTTCCAGGAGCCGGCAAGGACCAAAAACAGCCACTATGCTCCCTGATTTGGTATTTGTTTGGGGAGAATATAGTTGTTTTTTTGTTGGGTGGAAAAAAAAATTACTGGGAATAACATATAAGCAGCTTGTTATTTTTTGTTGGGTTGAAAAAAATGTTACTAGGGATCACATGTAAGTGGCTTCTGATTTTTCACTGGGTAAAAAAAAAAAGTGTTACTGGGAATAACATGTAAGCGGTTTGTTATTTTTCGATGGGTAAAAGGAAGAAAAATTAAAGTGTTGGGCTTCGCAGGTGGCTCAGTGGTAACGAACCCACCTGCTAATATGCAGGAGATGTGGGATGGATCCCTGGGTCAGGAAGATCCCCTGGAGGAGGAAACGGCAGCCCACTCCAGGATTCTTGCCTGGAGAATCCCATGGACAGAGGAGCCTGGCGGGCTACACTCCACGGGGTCACAAAGACTTGGTTATGACTCAGCAACAATAGCAAAGAAAGGTTACTGGGAATCACATGTAAGTGTCTCGTTAATGTGATCTGAAATTCACGTTGTAGATTTCCGTGTTGACCATTTAAAGTTCTTTTTTCATTTCTTGCATGTGAATGTCGGCTCCTCATTCCTTTGCAAGATGGAATCTATAATGTGCTAGAATAATAAAGGAGTTCTCAGGGCTGGCAATGTTACAATAGCTGTTGAGTAGTTCTATCTTTCTCTTACATTTCAAAAAAAAAAACAAAACCGTGGCCCCTCCCTGGGAGAAAACTGTATTTCCCGAAAAAGATAAAAAACATAACCACAATACCATGACCACAGCTAAGCAACTGTGACAAGAATTTCTCAACATCATCGAAAAAAAATTTTAAGTTTTTACTTTATTAACATGGAACTGAATAGGATCAATACAGACAAGAAAAAGCCACACAAACCAAAGCCTTGGGGGAAGGGGGAGTCCTCATTTCTTTTTAAGACTAAAAAGAGCCAAAGGTCAACCGAACTATGGTTTTGCCTCCCTGGAGTGACAGCTCCCAACTATTCATATGTACACAAAACCAGCCAGATGTTACTTCCTCTTGACAGACTTTTTAAAAAATCCTACAGTTCGAAAACTAGAATCCGCCCTAAAATGGCTTTGTAAATGGGCCAGCTGACCTCTGTTCTTGAGCTGGACTGTCAGTCCAACAGCAGAAGTCCATTTTCCAGACCAAAGTCCATTTTCCAGATCAGAAGGCCTGACTCCTATTTGCAACAGAGCTTTTTTTTTTTTTAATTTTTTGTGGTTATTGTTCATCATGGATTTTTTTTTTCTTCATCAAGTTTTAAAAAAAAAAAAAAATTGGGGGGGCCATGTCTGAGGCATGGAAGACCACAGTTCCCCAACCACAGATGGAACCTGAGCCCCCTGCAGTGGAAGCAAGGAGCCTTAACCATGGGGCCCCCAAGGGGGTCCCTGAAACAGAATTCTTACGGGAAAATCTGCATGGTACCTTTATTTTCTTGGGCTCCAAAATCACCACAAACGGTGACTGCAGCCATGAAATTAAGAGACTCTTGCTCCTTGAAAGAAAAGCTAAGACAAACCCAGACTGTGTATTAAAAAGCAGAGACGTCACTTTGCTGACAAAGGTGAGTCTGGTCAAAGCAATGGTTTGACTAAAGAATTGATGCTTTTGAACTATGGTGTTGGAGAGGACTCTTGAGAGTCCCTTGGACAGCAGGGAGATCCAACCAGTCCATCCTAAAGGAAATCAATCCTGAGTGTTCATTGGAAGGATTGATGTTGAAGCTGAAACTCCAATACTTTGGCCATCTAATGGGAAGAGCTGACTCATTGGAAAAGACCCTGATGCTGGGAAAGATTGAAGGCGGGAGGAGAAGGGGACGACAGAGGATGAGATGGTTGGATGGCATCACGGACTCAATGGACAAGAGTTTGAATAAACTCCCGGAGTTGGTGATGGACAGGGAGGTCTGGTGTGCTGTGGTCCATGGGACTGCAGACTGAACATGACTTAGCAACTGAACAAGTTGGAACAGACAATGACGATAGAGAATGTGGAAGTCAGACTGTATTAGAGGAATTCTTCTAATTCCTCTACTAGAGGAATTCTTCATTTGCCCACATAGGTCTCTAGCCACGCACAGACCTCCAACTGCCGTGAGTTTCTCACGCTCTTGTCTGTAGCAATACATTTTAAGAAAACGTCCCCTTCAGGACTCAGCTCCTTTTTGAAGCATCTTCTTCCATCCTTTTCACAGAACCCACGGGCACGCACACGGCACGCCTGCCCCAGTGGATAAAATGTACCGGGTCATGCACAATTCCAAAGGGAGGGTCATAAACGTGGGAGAGAAACCTCCATCTTATCGCAGTCACACCGGGAGAAGTGATTCAAGTGCAATGAATATGTGCTGCGAGTTTTCCCCCACGAAAAAGACGAGAAACAGCTCACCTCCAGAAAACTCCACATTTGCCCAAGCTAGCCACCGTTGAGGAGCTGAGATGATCCACAGACAGATTCACCCGATACTCAACACCTGACGTGCAAACATTAGCAATGAGCGTAAGCAAAGAAGTTTTAAGTCTGATGTGTGATCTGACTTCTCCGGGTGGGTG
Source organism: Bos grunniens (assembly GCF_055505025.1). NCBI lineage: Eukaryota > Metazoa > Chordata > Mammalia > Artiodactyla > Bovidae > Bos > Bos grunniens. The sequence continues at coordinate 1,222,288 of NC_141194.1, forward strand.
ATCAGAGACCAGAGCAGGAACCGAGACACAGGGACAGAGAATGGGCTTGTGAACATATAGTGGGGGAAGGAGACGGTGGGACGAATTGAGAGAGTGGCGTTGTTATATATACACACACGACCATGCGTAAAACAGACAGCTAGTGGGAAGCTGCTCTGTAGCACAGGGAGCTCAGCTCAGGGCTATGTGATGACCTAGAGGGGTGGATGGGGGTGGAGGGAGGCTCAAGAGGGAGCAGATGTATGTAAACCTATAGCTGATTCAAGCTGGCTTAAAACTCAACACTCAGAAAAACTAAGACCATGGCATCCGGTCCCATCACTTCATGGCAAATAGATGGGGAAACCGTGGAAACAGTGGCTGACTTTATTTTCCTGGGCTCCAAAATCACTGCAGATGGTGACTGCAGCTGTGACATTAAAAGATGCTTACTCTTTGGAAGAAAAGTTATGACCAACCTAGACAGTGTATTAAAAAGCACAGATATTACTTGGCCAACAAAGGTCCGTCTAGTCAAGGCTATGGTTTTTCCAGTCGTCATGTATGGATGTGAGAGCTGGACCGTAAAGCTGAGCGCCAAAGAATGGATGCTTTTGAACCGTGGTGTTGGAGAAGACTTGAGAGTCCCTTGGACTGCAAGATCCAAGCAGTCCATCCTAAAGGAAATCAGTCCTCAATGTTCACTCCAAAGACTGATGCTGAAGCTGAAACTCCAATACTCTGGCCACCCGATGCGAAGAACTGACTCACTGGAAAAGACCCTGATGCTGGGAGGGATTGGGGGCAGGAGGAGAAGGGGATGACAGAGGATGCGATGGTTGGATGGCATCACTGACTCGATGGACATGAGTTTCAGCAAGCTCCGGGAGTTGGTGATGGACAGGGAGGCCTGGTGTGCTGCGGTCCATGGGGTCGCAAACAGTTGGACACGACTGAGCGACTGCACTGAACTACAGCTGATTCACACTGTTTTACATCAAAACCCAACACAACACTGTAAAGCAATTATCATTCAATTAACAATATTAAAAAAAAAAAGACCTTTCACAACCAAACACACTTTAGCAATCATTGCTGTGGTTTGTTGTTATCACTTTAAAATATGTAAATAAGAAAGTGTTTCTGTCACTGAGACCATGCTTGCTCCACTCTCCACACCACAGGCCACGAATCCAAGAGACAAACTGTTGAGGCAAGAAAGAGACTTTAATCAGGGAGCCTGCAGACCGAGAAGATGGCAGGCTAGCACCTCAAAGCAAGTATCTTACTGGGGTCTGGATGCCAGGTTCTTATATAGATCTGAGAGGAAGAAGCCATGTGGAACTGAAGTCAAAAGGCTGCATCCAGAGGGAGAGACAGTGCGGAAGTCACGTGAAAGGGTCTGCACTCTTGCTAAACATCTCCCACGAAATGTCCAGCCTTCCTAAGCGCTGTGTTAAACTCATCTATTCACAGGTGGGCAGGGACAAACTCTCTCTCCAGAGCTAAATAAATGCACTTTAAGTGAAAGTCGCTCATTCGTTTAGGACTCTTTGCGACCCCATGGACTATACAGTCCATGGAATTCTGCAGGCCAGAATACTGGAGTGGGTAGCCTTTCCCTTCTCCAGGAGATCTTCCCAACCCAGGGATGGAACCCAGCTCTCCAGCTCTGCAGGTGGATTCTTTATCAGCTGAGCCACCAGGGAAGCCCCAAAAAGGCACTTTACTTGACAGTCAGAGAGGCAGGGTCCTCCAGGCAAGCCACTGAGTACGATTATAATAATAAAGGGGCTTCCCTGGTGGCTCAGACGGTAAAGAATCTCCCTGCAATGCAGGGGACCTGGGTTTGATCCCTGGGTCAAGAAGATGCCCTGGAGAAGGGAATGGCAACCACTCCAGTATTCTTGCCTAGAAAATCCCATGGGCAGAGGGGCCTGGTGGGCTACAGTCTGTGGGGTCGCAAAGAGTCAGACAGGACTGAGCGACTTTCTTTTTTTTTCTTTATAATAACAAAAAGCAAGTCAAAGAAACAGCTTCCAACATGGAGTTAGAATTGGTGACTTTCTCCCTGTAACATTTCCACATTAATTATTTTATACTTTGTACATATTTATATAGCCCATACATACTATTAAAAAAGAAAACATCTGATGTCTAAAGGCAAAAAACCAGGACTCCCCTGGAGGTCCAATGGGTACAACTTGGCCATTTCGATACCGGGTTCAATCCTGGGTGGGGTTGCTAAGATCCGTTATGACTCAGTGAACAAAAAACCCAGAAACAAAAACAGAAGCAACACTGTGACCAATTCAATAAAGACAAAACAAAACAAAAAATCCCAGCTACTCTGCATCTGAACTGGGCCTCTGGGTTAGTTTATTTAGCTGCATACCTGGGCAAAGTTCAATGTCTGGCCCGCCAGGATCCTCAGTCTGTGGGATTCTCCAGGCAAGAATACTGGAGTGGGTGGCCATTCCCTTCTCCAGGGGATCTTCCCCTCCTGCACTGCAAGCAGATTGTTCACTGTCTGAGTCACCAGGGAAGCCCACAACCTCCCCTGCTACTGCTAAGTCGCTTCAGTCGTGTCCGACTCTGTGCGACCCCACAGACGGCAGCCCACCAGGCTCCCCCGTCCCTGGGATTCTCCAGGCAAGAACACTGGAGCGGGTTGCCATTTCCTTCTCCAAAGCATGCAAGTGAAAAGTGAAAGTGAAGCCGCTCAGTCGTGTCCGACTCTTAGTGACCCCATGGACTGCAGCCCACCAGGCTCCTCCGTCCATGGGATTTTCCAGGCAAGAGTACTGGAGTGGGGTGCCATTGCCTTCTCCACCCCTGGGTGCACTGCAATTTCGGGCCAGTTTGGGGCGAACACGGGACAGCTCTGCACAGTCCTTCACTGTAGACAAGTCAGCCCAGACGTCAAAGCTGTCCTCTGCCTTCCACTGCAGTCTTTTCCGGTCACGCTTGATGTGCTTTTTAAAAAAGCACCAAAATGCAGTTGATCAGAAAACTAAATGCTTAGCTCACATAAACCTGGGAAGATGTATCTCCCTGGGTGAAGACCCAGGGAGGGGAGAAAAAGAAGTCCTTGTGCTCAGAGCTGCAGGTGTGCAAGGCCTGGGCCCTGCAGGGCCTTCCTGGGGGTGCTGGAGGCACGGGAAGGCATTTGCACAAGCCTAGTAACAGCCTGTCTGTTTCTCCAGCCCAATCTCCCGGGGGTGGTCAGGGGCGTTACCCACAGGCTGCCCGGGGGGAGGGGGTGTGGGGGTGCTATGCCAACACCCCGAAAAAACAGTTGGACTTAAGAATCTCTCTTACGCCAGACGATAAACAGAGTCGTTACAAGGTAACAGGGCACCACGCTTCCCAGAGAATACTTTGTTTTCACCTAAAAAAATTGATATGTCATTTACGGCTCACAGACCCTAGAGTTATTTTGATATCCTGCAAGTCAAGAGCAGACAGAAACAACACCGGTTTCCTCGATCGAAGTCCTGAGAACACCGAGGTGGCCACACAGCCAGAGAGCCCCCCAGATTGGTGGGAAAGGGAGTCGGGGGGCGGGGGGTCCCTAATATGCGTGAAGACGCGAATGGGTCCCCGCACCGCCAAGTTTGGGCCCCGAGGCTCCGCGCAGGTGGTGCAGGCCAGAGAAACCGGCGGCCCCTAAACGGGAGCTCTCCTCTCTAGGGCTCCTAGAAGCCCTAGAAGCCGCCGCCGGCCCCTCGGCGCGCCCCCGCCCCCGCCCCAGCTCCCCGGTCCCTGCAAACCCGGGCAGGCCCCGTTCTACTGGAGCCTGCGCGGGGCCGGGATGGCGGGCGCCCTCCGCCTCCCTCCGGGACGCGGGTCTGCAGAGCGCAGGGACCCGGGGGGGCTGCCGCCGTGGTTGGGGAGCGCACGGGTCCCCTGGAGAGACCCCAGCCCCCGGGGCGCTGGGGAGGGCGCGCCTTCCCCCAAGCCAACCCCCCAGGCCGCCCGGCCCGGCTTCCGGGAGCGCCCGACGCGGCGCGTACGAACCTGCGACCCCCAGGCCAGGGCGCGCGGGACCCCCTGGCTACCCCGGCCCCGGGGCGCGCGGAGCGGGCGGGGCGGTGGGGACGGCGCGCCTCCTCCCACCGCCAAGGCCGCCCGGCCCTGCTTCCGGGAGCGCCCGACGCGCCCGCCTCCCCGCGCCCCTTCCCAGCTCCGCCCCAAACCTGGGGTCCTCTCCACGGGCGGAGGGCGCGCCCCGGGCCCGGCGGCGCGGTCCCCAGCCAGCCCCACGCCGCAGCCCCGCCCGGCCCCGGCCCCTCGCCGCCTCCCCGCGCCCCTCCCCGGCCGCTGACCTGGCTCCACGAAGCCCCGGACGCAGCGGCGCAGCAGCTGCGCCACGATCAGCGCCGCGCCCACCGCGTACACCCGCAGGGCCGCCCGCGCCGCGGACAAAGGCGACATGGCTGCCCCTCCGCCGCCGCTTCCGCGCCGCCCGCCGGACTCGGAGCCCCGGGCCGGACGGCGGAAATGCGCCCGCGGCGGCCCGCCCCGCGCCGCGCCCGCGCCCCGCCCCCGCGCGCGCGCCCGACTCCCGCCCCGAGCGCGCGCCCCGCCCCGCCCCGCCCCCGCGCGCGCCCCCGACTCCCGCCCCCCGCGCGTGCCCCCAGCCCCTCCTGCGCGCGCCCCGACTCCCGCCTCGCGCGCGCGCGCCCCCGACTCGTGCCCCGCGCGCGCTCTCCCAGCGCTTCCTGCACGCGCCCCCAGCGCCTCCTGCGCGTGCCCCGGACTCCCGCCCCGCGCGCGCGTGCCCCCAGCCCCTCCCGGACCCCCGTCCGACCCCTGGGGGCGAGCACCCCCGCCACCCCACCCCCCTCCCGCCGTGGATCATAGACCCAAAGGACCCCTGACCAGACCCCGGGATCCCCCCGCGGATCATAGACCCCAGGGACCCCCACCCGGACTCTAGGAGCACCACAGCCCCCAGGATCATGGACCCCAGGGACCCCCTCCCAGAACCGGGGACATCCCCCCCCATCATAGACCCCAGGGACCCCCCACCTGGACGCCAGGACCACCACAGCCCCCAGGATCATGGATCCCAAGGACCCCTTCCCAGACCCAGGGACCCCCACTCCCAGATCATAGACTCCAGGGACCCCTGACCGGACCCTGGGACCCCTCTCCAATCATAGAACCCAAGGACCCCAGTCCAGGCCAGAGACTGCCTCATACATGTCCACTGTCTAGATCACAGTCCCCAGTCACGCGCACACACACACACACACACACACACACACACCCCACACACACACACATCCTCTGTCTGGACCATAGTCCCCAAGGACACACACATACACCAAGGTCCCCTATCTGTCTGGACCACAGTCCCCAGGGACACGCGCACACACACACACACACACACACACACACACACACACACACGCACACACACAAGTCCTCTGGACCAGTCCCCAGGGACATGCACACAAACACACCCTCTGTCTAGACCACAGTCCCCACAGTCCCCAAGGACACACACACACACACACACACACACACACACACACACACACACCCTCTGTCTGCACCACAGTCCCCAGGGACACACACACTCACACACACACGTCCCCTGTCTGGACCAGTCCCCAGGGACACACACACACACACACACACACACACACACACACACACACACACACACACACCCCCTGTCTGGACCACAGTCCCCAGGGACACAGCCCCTGAGGTCCCAAAGCCCTTTCACCCCTGGGACCACACTCAGACCCCCAGGACTCCATCTGACTGCACGACCTGCCACCCAGAGGTGGACCCAACCCCTACCTTGGACTCCTGCCCCAGGGCCCCTCTCCTGGCTCACAGACCCTGAGAGCCTAACCTGGACCACAAACCATCCATTCTGACCATGGACTCCTGATACACTAACCACCCCCACTCTCAACGCCCACCTTCCAGCCTAGAGCACTGAACCTCCCACAGACTGGAGGATCCTGCCCAGATGGTGGGACCCCCTCCCAGTCCACCCAGACTGGACGTGGACTCCCAGCTGGGACTCTCCAGGAGCCGGGGAACCCCACCCAGATCACAGCTGGGACCCCACTCTCGATAACTCCCCCTAACCCAGACCCCCAAGGAGACCTCACACAGACCCCTACCCAGAACGTTGCAGAAATCCTAACCTGGCAGCCCCAGAGGCTGAGATGGTTGCATGGCATCACCGACTTGACGGGCATGAGTTTTTGCAAGCTCCGGGAGATGGTGATGAACACAGAAGGCCTGGCGTGCTGCAGTCCATGGGGTCGCAAAGAGCCAAACACCACTGAGTGACTGAACAACAATAGGTGACCCCACGTGTACCCAGGGCAGCATCACCAATATCTGATCCATCTCACTGCCCTGTGGGTGAGAAGTCTCTCCTGTGATCCCAGGCTCGAGGTCTAACACGGTCAAGGCAGAGCCATCTACCCACTGGGCTCCCCTGGCAGTGACATGGAAGAGCCTGTTTCTCAGCTTGTTTGGGTTGGTGGATGGCAGGACCCCCACTTCCTTGGGGCTGTAAGGCTGAATTCCCCGCTTCTGAACTGGTGGTCAGTGGTGGGGAGGGAAGGGCATCCATCCCACCCTCGGCATCTCTAGCACCTCCTGCCTTCCCTTCTCTGCTGTTCCAGCCCAACAACGTTCTCTGCTTTTGAAGGCTCATGGGATTAGAGTGGACTCACCAGGCTAATCCAGGATCATCTCCCTATTTTAAGCTCCATAACCTGGAGAAGGGATCGGCTACCCACTCCAGTATTCTCGGGCTTCCCTGGTGCCTCAGCGGGTAAAGAATCCACCTGCAGTGCAGGAGACCTGTGTTCGATCCCTGGGTTGGGAAGATTCCCCCCGGAGAAAAGGTAAAGGCTACCCACTCCAGTATTCTGGCCTGGAGGATTAATTCCATGGACTGAAATCAAATGGGCCTTAGAAAGCATCACTACGAACAAAGCTAGTGGAGGTGATGGAATTCCAGTTGAGCTATTCCAAATCCTGAAAGATGATGCTGTGAAAGTGCTTCTTCACTCAATATGCCAGCAAATTTTGAAAACTCAGCAGTGGCCACAGGACTGGAAAAGGTCAGTTTTCATTCCAAACCCAAAGAAAGGCAATGCCAAAGAATGCTCAAAATACCACACAACTGCACTCATCTCACACACTAGTAAAGTAATGCTCAAAATTCTCCAAGCCAGGCTTCAGCAATATGTGAACTGTTAACTTCCTGATGTTCAAGCTGGTTTTAGAAAAGGCAGAGGAACCAGAGATCAAATTGCCAACATCCGCTGGATCATGGAAAAAGCAAGAGAGTTCCAGAAAAACATCTATTTCTGCTTTACTGACTATGCCAAAGCCTTTGACTGTGCGGATCACAATAAACTGTGGAAAATTCTGAAAGAGATGGGAATACCAGACCACATGACCTGCCTCTTGAGAAACCTGTATGCAGGTCAGGAAGCAACAGTTAGAACTGGACATGGAACAACAGACTGGTTCCAAATAGGAAAAGGAGTACGTCAAGTCTGTATATTGTCACCCTGCTTATTTAACTTCTATGCAGAGTACATCATGAGAAACGCTGGACTGGAAGAAGCACAAGCTGGAATCAAGATTGCTGGGAGAAATATCAATAACCTCAGATATGCATAAGGGTGTCATACCCTTATGGCAGAAAGTGAAGAGGAACTAAAAAGCCTCTTGATGAAAGTGAAAGAGGAGAGTGAAAAAGTTGGCTTAAAGCTCAACATTCAGAAAACGAAGATCATGGCATCTGGTCCCGTCACTTCATGGGAAATAGATGGGGAAACAGTGGAAACAGTGTCAGACTTTATTTTGGGGGGCTCCAAAATCACTGCAGATGGTGACTGCAGCCATGAAATTAAAAGATGCTTATTCCTTGGAAGGAGGGTTATGACCAACCTAGATAGCATATTGAAAAGCAGAGACATTACTTTGCCAATAAAGGTCCGTCTAGTCAAGGCTATGGTTTTTCCTGTGGTCATGTATGGATGTGAGAGTTGGACTGTGAAGAAAGCTGAGCACCGAAGAATGGATGCTTTTGAACTGTGGTGCTGGAGAAGACTCTTGAGAGTCCCTTGGACTGCAAGGAGATCCAACCAGTCCATTCTAAAGATCAGTCCTGGGTGTTCTTTGGAAGGAATGATGCTAAAGCTGAAACTCCAGTATTTTGGCCACCTCATTCGAAGAGTTGACTCATTGGAAAAGACTCTGATGCTGGGAGGGATTGGGGGCGGGAGGAGAAGGGGATGACAGAGGATGAGATGGCTGGATGGCATCACCGACTTGATGGACATGAGTTTGAGTGAACTCTGGGAGTTGGTGATAGACAGGGATGCCTGGCATGCTGCAATTCATGGGGTTGCAAAGAGTCGGACACGACTGAGCGACTTTCACTTTTCAACCTTAATTATATCTGCAAGGTCCCTTGGGCTCCCTGGTGGCTCAGTGGTAAAAAAAAAAAAAAAAAAAAGTCCGCCGGCCCGTGCAGGAGATGCAGGTTTGATCCCTGCGTCAGGAAGATCCCCTGGAGAAGGGAATGGCAACCCACTTCAGTATTCTTGCCTGGAGAATCCCACGGACAGAGGAGCCTGGTGGGCTACAGTCCATGGGGTCGCAGAGAGTCAGACACTACTGAGCGACTAAACGGCAACAGGATAATCAGTAACCCAGGACAAAGAAAGTCACACCTGGTTGTCTTTCTTGGGACCTGCTACCTTGAGAGGCGAGAGGGTCCCAGGGAAACACTCTTTTCCTAATGAAAGTGTTAGCTGTTATTCTGGGGGTCTCCAAAGAGCTCTGGAACCACAGTCCTTAACGTCACCCCAGAGAAGAATTCGGTGAGAGCAAAGTGATGGATACAAAATGATTTATTAGAATAGGAAGCTGTGAGTCTAACAAGCAGGTGGGTTTTACAGGGTGCCGGACCCTGCGAACTTACTGAGCCGTATACTTAGTCGTTCAGTTGTTTCCGACTCTACGACCCCGTGGACTGTAGCCCGCCAGGCTCCTCTGTTCCTGGGATTCTCCAGGCAAGAATACTGGAGTGGGTTGCCATGCCCTCCTCCCCAGGGGATCTTCCCGACCCAGGGATCGAACCTGCATCTCTTGCGTATCCTGCATTGGCAGGCGGATTCTTTACCACTGGGCCACCTGGGAAGCCCCTTACTGGGCTACAGTTTTAGAATCGAAGGAAAAGTAGGAAAAGGAAAGAAGATCTTCTCTGTCTTTCTCGAGTGGACATGGCGCTTCCATCATCAGCTCCTCCTGCACGTTGAGCAGGGGGGTTTTCCTGTGCCTGTGTGGTTCAGCTAGTCCACAGATAATTGTCTTTCATGCGTGCAGAGGGCACGTCTGAAGGGTCATTAACCCACTGAACTCACCGGATAGGGTATAGGGCTCACATCATCATTGTTTTATCGTTCACAGGCAGGTCTTGTGTTTTCTTCTTGGTTTTCTGATTCAGCAAACCTGCTGGCTTGAGTGATCGTTCCTACAGATGAGGCGTTTCCCCTCAGTCATGTCGGACTCTCTGAGACCCCACGGACTGTAGCCCACCAGGCTCCTCTGTCCATGGGTTGCTCCAGGCGAGAATACTGGATGGGTTGCCATGCCCTCCTCCAATTAACTCACAGAGGTCTCACATATTTTTCCTACTTACAATACCCTTGTGGGATTAACTATTTAATCACCTACTTTATCCCTTTTTCGTTGTTGTTCAGCCACTCAGTCGTGTCTGATTCTTTGCAGTCCCTGTCCATCACCAACTCCCGGAGCTTGCTCAAACTCATGCCCATCGAGTCGGTGATGCCATCCAACCATCTCATCCTCTGTTGCCCCCTTCTCCTCCCGCCTTCAATCTTTCCCAGCGTCAAGGTCTTTTCCAGTGAGCTGGCTCTTTGCCATCAGGTGGCCAAATCTGTCCCTAGCTGGTGTTAGGAGGACACTGTCAGATGTCCGGAGGAGCATCAAGGTTCTCTTCTGAACACAGAGAGTATCCTGGTGTTTCCCACGGGGACGCTGTGCTGACTGTGTTCCCAAGGAACTGCTTAGAAAACTGCTTAGAACACTTCAGACTAGGGGCGTCGTCAAGATGTTTGGTGGTTTGTTTTTTATTTTGGTTTGTTTGTTGTTTTTTTTTTTTTTGGCATTTTGCGGTACCTCTTTCTAGAAGCAGCTGTGAGGATTGTCAATGCCCTTTGTGGGCGTGCAACGCAGTATTGTATATCTCTAGGGGGAAGGTGCATGAGAGGGCGTCTTTAAATTCCGCTTCTAAATTTGCTGCCCTGTTTTATCTCCTGCTATTGTGTCCCGCAGGACAAAGAAGGCAGGTGCAGCTAGCTGGCTGGGCTCCTTCCCCAGAATGGGCTGTTCCCCGAGTTTCCTTGTAGCCTCGGATGCCCCCAGACACCACGTCCGGGGTCTCTGCCACGTGTTCAATCGCCAGAGATGGTTTCACGTGTGTTTTATCCAAAGTTCAAGTTTGGCTTCTCTCTCTTTTTTTTTTTTTAAATGGAAGCCGTATGATTCCTAACAAGCCCCTTTCTACTGCAGCTGGGTTTATGGTAACAGACTGACTTTTTTTTTCCCCCCTGTCTGCACTTAAAGGCTTGTCAGTTCCCTGGACAGGGATTGAATCAGGTCCACCACACTGACAGAGCAGACTCCTAACCAGCGGACCGCCAGGGAAGACCCCAAGGATGAGGATTTTTATTGTGATCCTGCTGTCCCTTTAAAAGCCATAAAAAAAAAAAGTTCAGAAAAGTAAAATGCTGGGAAGATATTCCTTTACATACTTATATGTTCAGCGTATAGACGGCGTTTTGGTCGCTCAGGCGTGTCCGACTCTTTGTGACCCCATGGACTGCAGCCCGCCAGGCTCCTCTGTCGTGGGATTCTCCAGGCAAGGATACTGCAGTGGGCTGCCATGCCTTCCTCCAGGGAGTCTTCCCCACCCCAGGGACTGAACCCTTATCTCCTCCATCTCCTGCATTGCAGGCAGATTCTTTACCACTGAGTCAGCAGGGAAGCCCACACACGTGTAGGAAGACTTAACAAATCTGCTTGTTAGTGGACATTGTTTTTTTTTTTTTTTTTTAAATAATCTAAGCCGTGTTCTTTGCTAAAAAAAAAAAAATGTAAGGGTGGTTATGCCGTTGAGAAAACATGTGGGCAGCCAACAGAGTCTCTGCTGAGATGCACAGGAGAGGAAGGGGTAAGCGAACCATTTCTGGGTAGCATCGGAGGTCCCTGGGGAGTATTACTAGACCCATCCTTGGTCTGCATGTCCCAGGACACATGGGGGTCTCAGCTATTTAAAGGCAATAATAAAGAGCGTCGTGGGGATCATTGAACGCGTTTTTGAGGAATCTGATGGTTCAAATCTCAGGAGCCATGATCTTGATCGTTACTGAACTTTTACACGGTCCTTCCTTCCTTCATCAAGGATGACTTAGTGCCAAATGGACCCAGAGTTTCTGCTGGATCCCAGAACAATGATCAGCAGAACAAAGCTCAGTTCAGTTCAGTTCAGGCGCTCAGTCGTGCCCCACTCTGTGGGACCCCATGGTCACACGCCAGGCTTCCCTGTTCTTCACCATCTCCCGGAGTTTACTCAAACCCATGTCCATCGAGTCAGTGATGCCATCCAACCATCTCATCCTCTGTCGTCCCCTTCTCCTCCTGCCTTCAATCTTTCCCAGCATCAGGGTCTTTTCCAATTAGTCAGCTCTTCGCATCAGGTGGCCAAAGGACTGGAGTTTCAGCTTCAGCATCTAAGCTCATTTGTTCCCAAATGCCATGGACTCCAGTTGACTCTGACGATTTCATCATTTTTAGAAAGATACACTGGCATCTGTTCTCAAGGCCTTTGTCCAAACACATTTTTAGAAAGTAAGCATTTTTCCTCTTTGGATTCCTACACTAAAAAAAAAAAAAAAAAAATACTTGGAAACAGATAGCAAGGGTGGTTGTACAATAGATTAAGAGTCCTTCCTGCCACTGAATGTTGCACTTTAAAATGGTTAAAATGGGGATGTCCCTGGTGGTCTGGTGGTTGAGACTTCACCCTCCAGGGCAGGGGCTTGCAGGTTCGATCTCTGGTCGGGGAGCGAAGATCCCACACACGTCGTGGCCAAAATACCAAAACATTAAACAGAAGCAATATTGTAACAAGTTCAATAAAGACTTTAAAAATGGTGCACATAAAAAAAATTTTTAAGTGGTTAAAATCACAAAATTATTTTTCTTGATTGTATATATAAATAAAAATTATTGTGATAATATGCATAATGTTATAAATATATTGCTATAAATATATAATATATAATATAATGTAAATATATTTATAATATACATTTATAATATACATATAATAAATATAATGTAGATATATTTATAGTGTATATAATATGTATGTTTATAACACCACATATATTATCACAATAAAAACTTTTTTGGTATTGTTTCTCAATAGGTGATGTTATACTTTTTACAAGGGTTGTTTTTATTCAGGTATGGTTGATTTACAAAATTGCAATTTTATTTAATAAAATTTGATCCAGAATATTATATTGGTTTCAGGTGGACATAGAGTAAAATTTTAAAATATATATACTGCTGTTTAGTCAATAAGTTCTGTCTGACTCTTTGTCACCCCATGGACTGTGACCCACCAGGCTCCTCTGTCCATGGGACTCTCTGGGCAAGAATACTGGAGTGGGTTGCCATTTCCTTTTCTAGGGGGTATTCCCTAACTCAGGGATCAAAACTGTGTCTTCTGCATTGGCAGGTGGATTCCTAACCACCGTGCCGCCTGGGAATCCCCACCGCATCTTTTTACAGATGTTGTTTTTATTGAGGTATGGCTGATTTAAAATATTACATTAGTTTCAAATGTATGCACAGGAAAGCTTTTAAAAATATGGGCTTCCCTGTTAGTTCACAGGGTAAAAAAAATCTATCTGCAATGCAGGAGATGTGGGTTCAACCCCTGGGTCGGGAAGATCCCCTGGAGAAGGAAATGGCAACACCCTCCAGTATTCTTGCCTGGAGAATCCCATGGACAGAGGAGCCTGGAGGGCTACAGTCCCTGGGGTCACAAAGAGTCAGAGCCGACTGAGCGACTTCACTTTAAAAATATAGATATATTGCATTTTAGCATTTCGTATCTCACCTCCAAAGGGCAACACAACAGAGTGAGCACACATACACACACACACACACCACACATACACACACACACACCACACACACACTCAAGGATCCAGTGATTCTGTATTTTTTTGGCTCTGAGTTTGCTATTCCTCAGAGCAGGGTCTTCATCTTCAGCGAAATTAAACACGCTCTCACCTTTTCCGGAAGCTTCACACTGTCTGAGAGCTGTGTTTTCAACGCGAGCATGAAAAGAAGATTCCGCCCCGCCGTCTCTAACCTGATGCCAGATATCCAGCTCGAAGCCGAGGTGTTTTTCCTGAGGCGGTTAAAGTCACAAAAGGATTTTCATTTGTTGATGTGTTTATATATAGCGCCTGTCCCACTTTCGACTGAAACGGCCGAGGCATTGATAGCTGGAAATAACATCTGGACTATTTCTTTTTTTAAAGTCCTTTCCGAGTAGCCTCTGTAGCCTGAGGATCTGAAGGCTCTGTGGACAGGTTTGGTGTAGGTTAATCTTCTGTCTCAACTCACACCCACGTCTGGTCCACTTTGCAGGGGTTTCTTTTCAAGAGAACGGCTGGCATTTTTCACATTTTCTTCTACAAGGCAGTACTTACCATAGTCAGGATATGGAAGCAACCTAAGTGTCCACGGACAGAGAAATGAGTAAAGAAGAAGTGCTACACAGATACAATGGACTATCACTCGGCCGTGAAAAATGAGGAAATTACATCATTTGGAGCAATGTGGATGCCCAGGTCACCCTAGTGGTAAGTAACCTGCCTGCCGATGTCTTGGAGACATAAGAGACGCGGGTTTGATCCCTGGGTTGGACAGATCCCCTGGAGAAGGGAACGGCTACCCACTCCAGTATTCTGGTCTGGAGAATTCCATGGGCTGTATAGTCCATGGGGTCGCAAAGAGTCGGACACAGCTGGTCAACTTTCACTTTATATATAAAATGGATAACCACCCAGGACCTACTGTACCTCACAAGGAGCTATATTCAATATCTTGTAATAACCTGGAAAAGCGTGTGTGTGTGTGTGTGTGTGTGTGTGTAACTGAGTTGCTTGTTAAAAACTAATGAATATGACAAAACAGAATCAGACTCACAGATACAGAGAAGAAACTCGTGGTGACCAGTAGGGAAGGCGGCCAGTGGGAGAGGCAAGATAGGGATGGGGTTCTTAAGAGGGACAAGCTGTTATGCATAAAACTAAGTAAAAATCACAAGGATACATTCTACCGCCAAGGCAACTTTGTATTACAACTTTGTAATAACCGCAAACCTTTAAACACTGGAGCAAAACCTTTAAATATTGACTAAGAAATTTAAAAAGTAAAAATAATATTTCCTAGAAACAGCACTGACAAGAAAGAGAGTTACACAAAACCTTTGGCTTCCCAGTGTGTATAAAAGTCACGTTCGAGGGAGCTCAAACCCGGGGCTCTGTGACTGCCTAGCTGAGTGGGATGGGGTGGGAGGTGGAGGGGGGGTTCAAGAGGAAGGGGACGTGTGTTACCTGTGGCCGATTCACCTGCATGTATGGCAGAGACCAACACAATACTGCAACGCAATTACCCTCCGATTAAAAATAAATGTATCGCTTTGAATATTTTGAAATTTGCCTATTTTGAATAAAGTTAGGTACATGTTGGATTGTAGTGGGTTAAGCGTACAGTAAGCATTGAGTCTTATCAAAATAATGTGTCTACCTTAATTTAAAAAAAACATACGTTGTGGCTACAAAATGCTGATCGTTATGTGAGAAGGCAGGGTTGCGACAATGCTTTTGTAAAAAGTGCAATGTGTGCAAAGCACAATGAAGTAAATTTCAGCAAGCGCTTGCCGTTCCTAGCGTCTGTGAAAGCTTCAGGGGCCCGTGAAAACGCTTTCGCTTCTTTCGTTTACTTACTTTTAATTTTTGGCCGCATGGCACGCGGGACCTTGTAGTTTTGAGACCAGGGATTGAGGTCCCGTTCCATATGTTCATAATGCAGCGTCTTAACCACTCGACCGCTGGGGGAGGTCCTGTTTTCATCTCTTTTACAATGAAAAGGAAAAGATGTGAATGGAATCCAGCCCGGATGATATTCGTATTTACAGCAACACAGTTATAAAACACAATGCTGAATGCATTTTTTAAGTTTTATTATTATGATTTTTAAATTTTTTATTTTATATCGGCACATATAGTTGATTAACAAGGTTATCAGGTATACAGCAAAGTATATGTATATATGTATCCCTTATATTCTTGCCTGGAAAATCCCATGGATGGAGGAGCCTGGTAGGCTACACGGGGGCCACGGGGCCACAAAGAGTCAGACACGACGGAGCAACTTCACTTCACTCGCTTTATATGTATATATGTATCCATTCTTTTTCAAATTATTTTCCTGGTTAGGTTGTGACATTATATTGAGCAGAGCTCCTTGAACTACTATATATATAGTGTATATATATATATATATATATAGTTGTTTTTTAGCTGCTAAGTCATGTCCTCCCTCCTTCAATCTTTCCCAGCATCAGGGTCTTTTCCAGTGAGTCAGCTCTTCGAATCAGGTGGCCAAAGTATTGGAGCTTCAGCTTCAGCATCAGTCCTTCCAGTGAATATTCAGGGTTGATTTCCTCTAGATCCTCTTTCCTGGGGAAAATGCAGAATTTGAAAGCAACGTGCATGGAAATTAAAAATCCAGGAGTCATTGAGAGACATGGTCCTCATTCAACCTTGAAGTGTGGACCAATATCACCCTTAAGAAGCAGGAAGCTTGTTGACTGAGAATCTAAAATTCCGTCAGTGGAGTCTGTGTGTATGTAAACCACTCTTTTATTTTTTCTTCTCATGATATCTGACTTTTTATTGCCGTGTTAATTATTTGAGCTTGGTCTCCAGGGCATGTGTGTGAAGGGGCCAATCTTTTTAATTGAACAAATAAATTATTCATCTGAGCCGATTTCCTGTTTTTACGGAGACAGATGAAAGTGATTTATATAACACATCCGACTGCCAAATCGGTAGTCTTTCCACGCCCCGGCTCCCGCTGAAAGCTGCAAGTCCATACTCGATCTTTCACCCTTGGCTTTGTGCATTGAAATCTCCTGATTTGAAAAGGTATATTTGAAAAAAAAAAAATTAAAAAGGGTTAGACAACTGCAAACAGACTTCAGTGTAACTGGGTAGTCTCAGTCCTGGCTCTCTGAAGCATTTTCAGGCTCTCGAAACGAGAGACAGCGATGAAGAAATCGCGGAAGTGTACTAGCCAAGGTGGCAGAACCCCAGCTAAAGATTTTTCAAAAAAGGTTCCCTGGCTCCTAGGAAAGCTACAAAAAATATTTTGACATCCTGAAAGCTGCGCTCTGTTGGTGTAGCTCCTTCTGTGAAAGAAAAGAGAGGGAGGCAAAAAAAAAGGCAAGTCTGTCTTGAAAGCCACCCTTGATTTTCGAAACAGAGCATCTCCTGGGCCAATTACTCATCTCCCGGCTCTCCCGGGGAGGACGCTGCTGAGTCATCACAGCGGATCCGTCGGCCTGTTGTGATCCAAGGGCCTTGAGGAAGCCTCACCTTTGCAGGGCGATGTGCTGCGTCCTGGGTGGGCATTTTGGAAAGATGCTGGTGGCGGAAGAACCGAAGACTGTAGGCTTGAGTGGGGGTAGGGGGTCCCCCAGGCGAGGACCGAAGGAGCAGAGAGGAGGGCATCGCTCACCCGGCCAAGGCTGGATCTAGAGACTGGGGTGGTCGTCTTCCGAGGCTGTGGGCACCTCCACACAAGGGACCAGGCACTCCTGGGTCCCTGGCTTCCAACCCAGTGGCAGGCATCCAGGTGCAGATGAGACCACGTTCCCCCCACCGACCCCAGGTGTTTAAGATTCAGCAGCTCAGGATGGACAGGAGGGAGTGGAAGAAAATGACGAAACCCTCTGGCGTCCTGGGCTCTGATGGGTAATAGGGTATCCGGGACCCAGGTCGTCCGACCTCCAGGTCAGCCCCTCCCCCCTGCAGCCGTGACTCCCACAGCCCAGGACTCCTCTGGTCTGGAGGACCCCCAGTGGGAGCCCCCTCCCGTCTGCCCCACGGGCCAAGAGACCCTCCAGGCCCCACCGAGGAGCCGTCTAGCCCACCCTCACAGCGAAGCGGGGCCTGCCCTGCCCAGCGGGCTGGCTGACCCCTCCTCTCCACTCTGCTTATTTTCAGTCTTTGCTCTCGAGAGGTGTGTCTAGTCACACATCTATGCCGACATCTGGACACCCCTACCTGTCCACCTGCACCTACGCACCCCTACCTGTCCACCTGCACCTACACACCCCTACGTGTCCACCCGCACCTACGCACCCCTACCTGTCCACCCGCACCTACGCACCCCTATGTGTCCACCCACACCTACACACCCCTACGTGTCCACCCACACCTACGCACCCCTACGTGTCCACCTGCACCTACACACCCCTAGCTGTCCACCTGCACCTACACACCCCTACGTGTCCACCCGCACCTACACACCCCTACCTGTCCACCCGCACCTATGCACCCCTATGTGTCCACCCACACCTACGCACCCCTACGTGTCCACCTGCACCTACACACCCCTAGCTGTCCACCTGCACCTACACACCCCTACGTGTCCACCCGCACCTACGCACCCCTACGTGTCCACCTGCACCTACACACCCCTCCCTCTCCACCCGCACATATACCAACTATAATGAGTGATGCTGAGCGTCTTCTCATGTGCCTCTTAGCCATCTGTGTGTCTTCTTTGGCAAAATGTCTATTTAGGTCTTCTGCCCATTTTTGTGATTTACAAGAAGCGAGAGATTTTAGATGCTCTGACTTAGCTCCTTAGGAAATAAATCAGTGTGCTTCATTAGAACGAGATACTATTTGAAAAGCTAATTATAACGCATTTTATTTTACTAACTGAATCAGGTCCCTGCAGGTCTACTACCCATCAGTACTTTAATAGTGTATTACCTTTATTAAAAAAATTTTTTTTTCCAGTCTATGAAGGTGTAATTTTTAAAATATAAATTAATTTAAAAATAAAGGAACAAGCCCCTGACACACTCCGCCACACAGAAGAAGCCGAAAAGCACCAAGTGAAGTGAAAGAAACCAGTCTCAGAAGGTCACGCAGCATGTCACCTTTATTTATTTTTAATATTTACGTTTCTTTATTTGGCTTCACTGGGTGTTAGTTAGGGCACGTAGGCCTAGTTCCCCAACCAGGGATCGAACCTGGGCCCCTGCACTGGAAGCACAGTCTTAGCCACCGGACCACTGAGGCCCCTCGTGTTCCCTTTCTAATGCGATAATAGTTCAGTTTTTAAAACCTTCATAATATACAGCTTGGCATAAACTAAAGTGCAATTCAAAAACCATGAAACTCTGCTGCAAGACGTTCATGTCTTTCCCTTCAAATAAGAGGAATTTTTGTATGTAATTGCCTTCTCCTCTTTTAAAAAAAAAGTTTATAAAGAGTAATTCCTGCACTGACCATGTATGATTTAAAATTTCTTGATCTCCCCCTGTAGTGGCAGCTTTGACACCTCGGGCTTTGTTTTTGCTTTTCGTCTTATCCAGTTTTCTCCTATTCAATTCGCCTCACAGTCTGCGTGTGTGCTCAGTCGCTCAGTCGGGTCCGACTCTTTGAGACCCCCTGGACTGTAGCCCACCAGGCTTCTGTGTACATGGATGCTCCAGGCCAGAATACTGGAGTGGGTTGCCATGCCCTCCTCCAGGGGATCTTCTCGCCTCAGGGATGGAACCTGGGTCTCTCTCATTGCAGGCGTATTCTTTACCATCTGAGCTGCCTAGGAAGCCCTACAGATTTTTATTTCATGAACATCCATCCCTTTGAAGCCCCACTTTCCCCAGCCTCCTCCAGTGCTGAATCTCTTCTTGCAACGTCGTACACACCCCGCTGTGTCCGCAGAGGTTGGCCTAGGACTCTTCGCTGCCGGTTCCCAGAGGAGGGTTCCGCCTTTGCGTCTGGCGTGTCTGCCTCTGATGGCGTCTAAGACCTGTTCTTCTGTTCCACTTGCAACTTTCCACACTGCCTCTTTTTTTTTTGTTTTGGGCTGTGACGCCTTCGAGTCAGCCCTTTTTTTAAAAAAAATATTTTTAAACAGAAAACAGTGCCATGCACGTGGACTTAGAAATTCAGCTTACCTCTGTGTAAATATTTGATCTGAATGCACACAAGGCACAGGTCTGCGGGCCTTCTCGTTTATTTTTACACTCGGGCAATTCTTTTTATTTTTCCCTTACTGATTCGTTTGTGAAAAGGAAGAGGCATACATAACAATGGGCTGCTGTCTCTTTTTTTCTTCTCTACTGCACCTGCCCGGGTGGTAAAGAACCCGCCTCCCAAGGCGTGAGGTGTAAGAGATGCAGGTTCCATCCCTGGGTCGGGAAGATGCCCTGGAGGAGGGCATGGCAACCCACTCCAGTATTCTTGCCTGAAGCATCCCATGGACAGAGGGGCCTGGAGGGCTACAGCCCATGGGGTCGCAAAGAGTCGGACACGCCTGAAATTACTTTGCGCACACCTGCCCTGGAGTGTTTGACCAGCCTGCCTTACCAGTTCATGAATATGGATAGAATCAACCTCATGGGCTATTAAACGATAGTCATCATGGATTGGGTCTTAAGAGACAGCTGTTAATTCTTGAAAGATAAAGCAAGTTTATTTCTTTTATTTATTTGTTTATTTGTTTGTGGGCTGCACTGGGCCTTTCTTGGGGGCTTCACTCATAGCCCAGTTGGTAAAGAATCCTCCTGCAATGCGGCAGACCTGGGTTCAATCCCTGGGTTGGGAAGATCCCCTGGAGAAGGGATAGGCTACCCCCTCCAGTATTCTTGGGCTTCCCTGGTGGCTCAGCTGGTGGGGAATCCGCCTGCCATGTGGGAGACCTGGGTTCGATCCCTGGGTTGGGAAGGTCACCCGGAGAAGGGAAAGGCCACCCACCCCAGCGCTCTGGCCTGGGTCTTTCCTGCTGTCTACGGGCTTTTTCTAGCTGCATGAGGGGGTGCTACTCTGCAGTTTCGGTGTACAGTCTTCAAGCTGCAACGGGTTCTCTTGTTTCGGGACGCCGGGCTCAGTTGCCTCACAGCACGTGGAACCTTCCTGGACTGAACCCACGTCTCCATGGATTGGACCCATGTCTCCTGCGGTAGCAGGCGGATTCTTAACCACTGAACCACCAGGGAAGCCCTGCACTAGTATTTTAATTTTTTTTATTACTTGGTTTGATTTGATTTATTATTGATTTATTTATGTTCTTCTGTTATTATGATTATTATCTGGCTGTGCCTTGTGGCACGGAAGTCTGTCTCTTTTTAAAATGACTCTCAGGACATTACAGTATGCAAAGTAGATGGCCAGGGTGAGTTTGATGAAGCAAAGGCACCTGAAGTCCCCACTGTGTGACAGCTTAGAGGGAAAATCTGGGTAGCGATTCAGGATGCATGGGACACTTGTACACCTGTGGGCGACTCATACTGATGTTGGCAAAAACCATCACAATTTAGGAAAGTAATTACCCTCCAATCAATATCAATAAATTAAAAAAAAAAGACAATTCAGACATACAAATAATGTTAAGAAATAAAATGATGTTTGTTGTCTTACTCACTCAGTCGTGTCCAACTCTCTGTGACCCCACGGACTGTAGCCCACCAGGCTCCTCTGGCCATGGGACTCTCCAGGCCTGAATACTGGAATGGGGAGCCTTTCCCTCCTCCAGGGGATCTTCCCAACCCAGGGATTGAACCCCGGTCTCCCGCCTTGCAGGCGCATTCTTTACCAGCTGAGCCACCAGGGAAGCCCAAGAACACTGGAGTGGGTAGCCTATCCCTTCTGCAGGGGATCTTCCCAAAGCAGGGATTGAACCCAGGTCTCCTGCATTGCAGGCAGATTTTTTACCATCTGAGCCATCAGGGCAGCTTAGTGTCTGAATAACTTGAAAAAAAAACCCACCATACAAATGACTGTCATGAAACGAGCCCTGTCTCTGAGTTTTCGCACTCTGTTTGCCAATAGCCAGACATCCCTCAAGATGTGGGTGTCATGGGGTGTCCTGACCCGGCCTTAATAATTGAGTGTCCTGCCTGGGGCACTAAGTCTCTGCCAACTCCTCTTCCCTCTGTGCCCAGGAAGACACAGATTTCTCTGGAGCAGGAAAATTGAGTTTGGCATCCCATTAACATTTCACGGCTAGGAATTTTTTTTTTTTTCCCCTGTCGTTAGCTTAAAAAGATTATGCAGCAGAGATGGTCTGTTTCGCAAGTGGAAAAATACTGTCCAGGCACACACACACACACGCACTCACACAGAGCTTGGTGCTGTATCCGTAGGTGTTAAGGGATTCGATAAAGCAACAGCTCAGCTCACCTCTTTTTCACCTCCAAAGTCACTGCGGATGGTGACTGCAGCCACGAAATTAAAAGAAGCTTGCTCCTTGGAAGGAAAGTTATGACCAACCTAGGCAGCATATTAAAAAGCAGAGACACTACTTTGCCAACAAAGGTCCATCTAGTCAAGATTATGGTTTTTCCTGTGGTCATGTATATATGTGAGAGTTGGACTGTGAAGAAAGCTGAGCACTGAAGAACTGATGCTTTTGAACTGTGCTGTTGGAGAAGACTTTTGAGAGGTCCTTGGACTGCAAGGAGCTCCAACCAGTCCATCCTAAAAGAAATCAGTCCTGGGTGTTCATTGGAAGGACGCATGATGGAGCTGAAACTCCAATCCTTTGGCCACCTGATGCGAAGAACTGATTCATTGGAAAAAAAACTCTGATGCTGGGAAAGATTGAGGTCAGAAGGAGAAGGGGACAACAGAGGATGAGATGGTTGGATGGCATCACAGACTCAATGGACATGAGTGTGAGTAAACTCCAGGAGTTGGTGATGGACAGGGAGGCCTGGAGTGCTGCAGTCCGTGGGGTTGCAAACAGTCGGACACGACTGAGCAACTGAACAACAGCACACACACACACAGACTGCAAGGCTATATCCGTAGGTGTTAAGGGATTCAGTCAAGTGACAGCTCGGCTCACCCGAGCCCCAGATCGAGGGCTCCTTCTGCAGGTCAGGAGTCAGCAGAGCTGTGTGGACACGCGCTGCAGCTTCAGACTGGAAACTGCTACTGCATTCGGCGTTGTCTGCAATGCAGGTGCAAAGCGCCCCTCACTGCAGAGGCTGGTCACATGCCTTCCTTGATGGCTTTCATGTCCCCTGACCTCTGGGTTGCTGGGAGTTTCACGGAGAGCAGGGTGGGAGGGACAGTCCAGCAAAAAACAAAAAACCATGATTTCTGCAGCATGATCCCGCGGGTGTTCCGGAGCCTGGTTTGCACGGCCGAGCTGCTCTTTTGCACAATGGGTCATTTGTAGCTGGCTGGCTGCCCCAGGGTGGGGACGTGTGGGGTGACCTCTCGGGCCAGGCAGCTGGAGCCCATTGCAAGGACGGACGGAAAGGTGTTTTTTCTATTTCTTTCATCTGGAGAATTTGAATCATCTGTATGAAAAGAGGAGTCTTCACTAAACAATTTGATGTGAGTCACATCGCTATGCCGTACGCCTTCAGCTCCGCCGGTGGTGTATGTCCGTTCTCTCAGTAAACTGGAAGAAGGAATTTTTAAAAATGGAAAAAAAACTTTTTAAAAAAGAAAATGAAGCCATTTAGGAACGTGAAAGCTGTTCTTAGCTTAGCGGCTGTTTGGGAGCCATAAAGACATTTTCTATTTTATTATTATTTTTTTTTATCGGAGCATTTATTGGAGTAGCTCATTCCCTGGTAGCTCAGCTGGTAAAGAATCTGCTTGCAATGCAGGATTTGATTCCTGGGTCGGGAAGATCCCCTGGAGAATGGATAGGCTACCCACTCCAGTATTCTTGGGCTTCCCTGGTGGCTCAGCTGGTTGAGTCTGCCTGCAGAGCAGGAGACCCAGGTTTGATCCTTGCGTTGGGAAGATTCCCTTGGAAGAGGAAATGGCAACCCACACCAGTATTCTTGCCTGGGGAATCCCAGGGACAGAGGGGCCTGGTGGGCTACAGTCCAGGGGCGGGGAGGTAAAGAGTCAGACACGACTGAACGAGTGAGACACACACATGCATAGTAACTTTACAATGTTGGGCTAGTTTCTGCTGCACGATGAAGTGAATCAGGTCTCCCCCCTCCCTCTTGAGTCGATCAGTCATGTCCGACTCTTTGCAACCCCATGAATCGCAGCACGCCAGGCCTCCCTGTCTATCACCAACTCCCGGAGCTTGCTCAAACTCACGTCCATTGAGTCAGTGATGCCATCCAACC
The DNA here is from genome assembly GCF_055505025.1 of Bos grunniens. NCBI lineage: Eukaryota > Metazoa > Chordata > Mammalia > Artiodactyla > Bovidae > Bos > Bos grunniens. The sequence continues at coordinate 1,245,788 of NC_141194.1, forward strand.
ATCTCATCCTCTGTCATCCCCTTCTCCTCCTACCTTCAATCTTTCCCAGCATCAGGATCTTTTCCAGTGAGTCAGCTCTTCGCATCAGGTGGCCAAAGGATTGGAGTTTCAGCTTCAACATCAGTCCTTCCAATGAACACCCAGGACTGATCTCCTTTAGGATGGACTGGTTGGATCTCCTTGCAGTCCAAGGGACTCTCAAGAGTCTTCTCCAACACCACAGTTCAAAAGCATCAGTTCTTCAGTGCTCAGCTTTCTTTAGAGTCCAACTCTCACATCCATACATGACCACTGGAAAAAGCATACCTTGACTAGACGGACCTTTGTTGGCAAAGTAATATCTCTGCTTTTGAATACGCTGTCTAGGTTGGTCACAACTTTTCTTCCAAGGAGTAAGCGTCTCTTAAATTCATGGCTGCAATCACCATCTGCAGTGATTTTGGAGCTCCCTAAAAATAAAGTCAGCCACTGTTTCCACCGTTTCTCCATCTATTTGCCATGAAGTGATGGGACCAGATGCCATGATCTTTCTTTTCTGAATGTTGAGCTTTAAGCCAACTTTTTCACTCTCCTCTTTCACTTTCATCACAAGGCTCTTTAGTTCTTCTTCACCCACCCCTCTAGGTCATCTCAGAGAACTGAGCTGAGCTTCCTATGCTTACGTTCTCACAGGGAAGGGTGGGACAAAGTGGGAGATCGGGGTTGACATACGTATGTGCCAAGTGTAAAAGGATCCTTTTTACATTTCACCTCCCGCCAGAACACTTAGAAATAAACCCTCCCTGATTCAATCTCGTTTACCCCTAATGTATTTGGTGTTGAGGCTGTAGCTTGTGCTACACTGATTTTTTTTCTTCTTTATTGTGAGAAATTTTGTATCAAGTCGATTGCAAGTCACCCGAAACAGGCTGTATGATGCAGGCTCTCCACCGCTTGTACAGAATATTCAGAAAATTTGGTTTCACTGTCTTGCATATTTTCTAGACATAAATCCTAAGGAGCTGGATGAGGAGGATAAAAATTGCCAAGTGCAAACGCAGCGCTAAATACCCAACCCACTCTGCACACTTACTTAATTTGCATGCCCTCTTCCCCTCATCTGTCAGGTTGTCTGGTTCAGACAATCAGTCATGGAATTCAAACTCCGATAACAGCACCTAAAATGTAATTTGTGTTGTAGGTCCGAGTCGGAGGATCCTACGCGTCCATTCTAAAAGGCAGGCGCATTTTTAGTCACTGCTTTGAATTAGTTACTCCTCCCTTTAATTAGAATTGAGGAATGAGGCTTTAGATCAGCATGGACGTCTCTGGCTTAAAGTAAATTAAATAGAAACTGAAACAAGTGTGTATCTTTCTGATCCCCAGAACCCGTTACAATCTGCTTTCCTTACGCCCTTGAACCACACTGGATACAGGCTTCCAGATATGTCTGGAAAATAATTTATCCATTTGAATCATGTATTGCTAATAAACTCCTTGGGGGAAAAACGCACATTTCCCGGGACTCTGTCTTCATGGTTGCGGACCTGTTTTCCCTGCAGTTCATTGAAAGTGAAGCTGCGATGATAAAGGATTTTTCCATCATATTTTTCCCACCTAGAATCCTCCCTTGTTTTCCTTCTTTCAGTTTTTCTAAGATAGAATTGACGGGCAGCGCTGTCCAAGCTTCAAGGATACAGCTCAGGATAAGGCTTCACTTACATATGTCATGAAATGATGGCCATGATACCTTGGCTCACCATCCATCGCTTCAGATACATACCAAAGAAAAGAAAGAGAAAAAATTTTTTCTTAAATTTTCTTGTGATGAAAACTCTTAGGGTTTACTCTCTTAACAAGTTTTGTATATAATGCAAGGCAGTGTTGATTATCTTTATCATGTTGTACAGAATATCCTCTCAGTTCAGTTCAGTTCAGTCGCTCAGTCGTGTCTGACTCTTTGTGACCCCGTGGACGGCAGCACGCCAGCCCTCCCTGTCCATCACCAACTCCCAGAGTTCACTCAAACTCATGTCCATCAAGTCGGTGATGCCATCCAGCCATCTCATCCTCTGTCGTCCCCTTCGCCTCCTGCCTTCAATCTTTCCCAGCATCAGGGTCTTTCCCAATGAGTCAATTCTTTGAATCAGGTGGCCAAAGGATTGGAGTGTCCCCTAGGACTTATCTATCTTATAACTGGATGTTTGCATCTTTGGACGATCATCCTGCAATGACCCCTTCCCCTTCGTCCCTCGCCTCTGTGCCCACCAATCTGATCTTTTCTTTTTTTTCCCCCTAAGTTATTGCTTGCTTTTGAAGTATAACTGACCAACAACACTGAGTTCTTGGTGTACAGTGCAGTGATCCGATAATTCTGTACACTGGCCCAGTTTTGCTTTTAAAAATTTATTTACTTGGCTATTGCCAGACCTTAACTGGGGCACACAGAATTTTCAGTTGTGGATGTGAACTCTTACCTGCAACATATGGGATCTAACTCACACCCGCCCCCCACCCCCGAACCCAGGGATGGAACCCAAGTTCCCTGTACTGAGAGTGCAGCGTCTTAGCCACTGAACCACTTGGGAAGCTCGTGGTCCACTTTCTAAGCTACCCAGCTATAACATTTTCCCATGTTTCTGGGTTTATTGGAGCGACAATTTCATTGGGGAATGATCGTTCCCCAAACTGGTTTATTTTATTACATCTGCCCGTTTACCAATGGGTGGTTAATCACCGCCAATTAATTATACAACCTCCTCATGTTCCTTCAGATAGAGGATCGATAAAAATCAACCCATGGGACCCATACTTCAGTGTATGGGCATTTATAGTCAGCGTACTTGCTTTTTCCAACATTTAAAAATATCCTCCCAGCCACGTTTCTAACTCAGCCCTTTTTTTTAATCCCCTAAGCTACATTTTGAAATAAATTTATAACACTTGATGCCACATTGCGTCAAACTTAAACCCACTCCAGTATCGTTTCCTGGAGAATCTCATGCCCAGAGGAGCCTGGTGGGCTACAGTCCGTGGCTCACAAAGGGCTGGACACGTCTGAGAGACTTTCACCTGCACTAAATAACCTCTCTGTGAAACGTCCGTGGCTCCACCCTCCCTCACCTCCTCCAAATATTTTGGAATCCGAATTGTGCATTTTACTCCACATGTTTTAACCGAATGCATTCATTTTTAGTGGAAAGACTTTTCGGTGGCCAAAAATAAAATTTTTTTTTCTTTTGGAAATAGACCAACCCATGCACTGCCAAAGTTGTGCTCCAGCTTGATAAGGCATTCAGGTGTTTGCAAAATACTCTCTAGCCTTTCGGAGATGGGATATTTGGCACCTGAGCCAGTGTGACATTTCTGAGCATGGGAACACTCTCTGTTGAAAGATGCCTGGAAGCGGCACGCACCTGCAGATCCTAGAGTGTCTGCTGATAGCACTGGGAGGGGGGGCCTCCCTGAAAACCCGCAGAGATGGGGGATTCCGTGGAAAGTCTGCAACTGGACCTGACCTGGCTCCATAAGTTGCTGAATTCTTTACCACCTGAGCCGGCTTCACTGAAACTGATGCTTTTGAACTGTGGTGCTGGAAAAGACTCTTGAGATCAAACCAGTCCATCTTGAAGGAAATCAACTCTGAATATTCATTAGCAGGACGGATGCTGAAGCTGAAGCTCCAATACTCTGGCCACCTGGTGCGAAGACCTCACTCTTTGGAAAAGACCCTGATGCTGGGAAAGATTGAGGGCAGGAGGAGAAGGGGACAACAGAGGATGAGATGGTTGGATGGCATCACCGACTCGACGGACATGAGTTTGAGCGAGCTCCGGGAGTTGGCGAAGGACAGGGAAGCCTGGCATGCTGCAGTCCAGGGGTCACAAAGAGTTGGACGTGACTTAGTGACCAAACAACGACAACAGTGAAATTTAGCAGCGGGGTCTGAGGATCCTGGTTGGTCTCGCACGGGGTCCACCTTCAACCAAAACTCACAGACAAGCTTCATCACTAACTATCGCTGTACAATCGGTGCCTGAACCCCATACAAGTCATCAGCAGCTCCCTTGGAAAGCTCTTCTCCCTGCCAGAAAATGTCATTTTTTTTGAAAAAGTCTATAATGTGTATATCTGGTCAACCAGATGAATAAGCTAATTATGTGAGAAGATGCTGTCAAAACAGAAATTGCTTTTTATTTTAGAGACACGGGGAATGTTTGGGCAAGAATTAAAAAAAAAAAAAGACAGCACTTATTTTGATTGGGAGATTCAGAGACTGCCAGATTGCAGAAAAAAAAGTAATAAATGCAGAAAATAAATCGCTTTTGCACGGGTCTGAGAAAAGCAGGTCGTGGGCTTGGGAAAGGAGAGATACGCTGAAACTCAGGCTAAGGGTGATTTTTTTTTTTTAAAGGATGTTGATCAATTAAATGTTTTAACATATATTTACCTGGCATCAGTGGCAGACAACTTCAGAAAATGAAACAGCAAATATTTATAGAGTGCAGGTGTAGGAGTCTTCTCACCATACAGAGGTCAGGGTGAGGCAAGGGGTCTGTGAGACCGAAGCACAGTCAGAAGCAGAAAGCTGGCTTCATTGCTCACACGAACCATCACATTCTTCTCTCTGCGTTCTTAAGTGCTTTCTCAACTATGCCAAGCAATTCCTTCCAAGAGAAATGTAAGTCAGGACACTCACCGCAGGAACAGGGTCTCTGGGGATCAAAACATGTAGGAAACTCTGGTCTGCAAAAACTGAGCGTTTTGTTTTGGCACAATCTGTTTGTCTTCCCAGGGAGCTCAAGTTCAGCGGGGGCCGGGGGTGGGTGCTCTGGGACAACCTAGAGGGGTGGGAGGGAGGTTCAAGAGGGAGGGGACATGTATACGAATATTCAGGACTGATTTCCTTTAGGATGGACTTGGTTGGATCTCCTTGCAGTCCGAGGGATTCTCAAGAGTCTCCTCCAGCACCATAGTTCAAAAGCATCAATTCTTCGGCGCTCAGCTTTCTTTTAAGCTCCCTGCTGCTGCTGCTGCTGCTAAGTCGTTTCAGTCGTGTCCGACTCTGTGTGACCCCGTAGACGGCAGCCCACTAGGCTCCTCTGCCCCTGGGATTCTCCAGGCAAGAATACTGGAGTGACCAGGGATCAAACCCAGGTCGCCCCACAGTGGGAGGGCAGACTCTTAGCCACTGGACCAGCAGGGAATTCCCCAGTTGGTTTTAAAGAGTCATTTATTGGGTACAGAGCAAATGAAGATTGAAAGGGATTTAAAATAAATAATAAATTTTTTTCATTAAGTTTTAAAAATGAGTCTTGCTACATGCATGCTTTTAGAATTCACTGTTGAAAGAGGCCAAGTCTGCACAGGGGGAGCTCCCTGTGGACTCCCTTAAAAAAAAAAAAAAAAGATTTCCGAGCTTTATCCTACACTGAGCAAAGTGCATTTTCCTGGGGGCGGGGCGGTGCTCAGGGCTGTGCTTTAAAAAGGGGAGTGAAGAGGTGTGCGCTCGCCCAGACTACTCGGCGGAAGATGGAATTCTCTAGAGTCTAGATGCTACAAGGCCAGCTTTCATTGTCTCTCTGCTCCGCTGGTGCGGAACGATTCATTTAATCCCGGATAATTGGCTATTTAAACTTACCTGGCTGGCCCTGCTCAGAGATACACGGAGGTGGAGATTCCAAAAACAAACATGTTGTGCTGGAGAGGTGCCTTTGATTTAAAAAATAAAAGAGGAAGGGAAAGACGTGGGCCTTCCGGGCGTTACGAAATGAGCAACGCATGGACCTTCAGGCATTCCATCCGAGTTCCAACCACTTGTCCACACGGTGGGGAATACATGTTAGTCCTGCATTTTTTCCAGCTTCTAGAGCTGACGGGTGCTGGAGAAGACTCTCGAGAGCCCCCTGGACTGCAAGGAGATCCAACCAGTCCATAGTAAAGGACATCAGTGCTGAATATTCATCGGAAGGACTGATGCTAAAGCTGAAACTCCACTACGGCCACCTGATGGGAAGCGCTGACTCATAAGACACCCCGACGCTGGGAAAGACTGAAGGCGGGAGGGGACGACAGAGGATGAGATGGTTGGGTGGCATCACCGACTCGATGGACGTGACATCAACTCAGACTGGGGCTGAGTTGGACTGGTAGGACACTTTTCCTACCCTGCGTGACCCCCAGTGAGGAAGATAAATAGCCCCATTTCACACACGAGAAGAACCGTGAGCTGTCCCCACTGACATGGATGAAGAGAAGGAGCCAAATAAGCAAGTGAGAGTGTCTGGGGATTAATGCATGGGCCCAGCGGTTCGGACACGTGGAGCTTGAGTGGGGCTGGCTCCTGGCTTGTGATAACGGGGCCAAATGGCTCACATATATCAGCTCCCCAATCTATAAAAGATCAGCGGCATCTCTTCCCGGCTGGCAGGGCTGAGCCGGCGCCGTGACTCGGGTGATGCATTTTCGCTTTCACTTTCTGCAACAACAGACGCTGTGGTGATAGCAAACGCGGGGGCCAGATGCATGCCCTGTTTCCTCTATTACAATCGATCCCAGAAAGCGGCTCCGTCTCCTTCTTCCCGACGTGTTCATACTATTGTTTTTTTTTTAACTGATGTCTAGTTGGGACTTGCCTGGTGGTCCAGTGGCTAAGACTCTGGACTCCCAATGCAGGGGCCCAGGGTTTGATTCCTAGTCGGGAAACTAGATTCTTCACACTGCAGCTAAAGATCACAGGTATGACTACTAAGGCCCCGGAGGCAGCCAAATACATAAACATACACCAGCTTCTAGAGTAGACGGCTGCTGGAGCAGGCTCTTGAGAGTCGCTTGGACTGCAAGGAGATCCAACCAGTCCATCCTAAAGGAGATCAGTCCTGAATATTCATTGGAAGGACTGATGCTGAAGCTGAAACTCCAATCCTTTGGCCTCCTGACGTGAAGAACTGACTCATTGGAAAAGACGCTGATGCTGGGAAAGACTGAAGGCGGGAGGAGAAGGAGATGTCTACTCTACTGTAGAAACTAGAGTCGATGTTTGTTATTTCAAAAAAAAAAAAAAAAAAGACGTTAGTTAATTGACGCTGTTGTCTGCATTTCTCCTACACAGCAACTCTACATGAGTGAATCTGACTTCAGAGTTGTGTTTCTGAGTCCTCCTCCCTGCCCAGCATATAATGGATGATACATAAGTGTCTTTGTTATTATTACATGCAAAGGCATAATCGTGCGTCTATGACCTGTTGTTCAGTCGCTCAGTCGTGTCTGACTCTTTGCAACCCCGTGGGCTGCAGCACGCCAGGCTTCCCCGTCCTTCACCGTCTCCCAGAATTTGCTCAAATTCACGTCCTTTGAGTCAGCGATGCGATCCAGGAATGTCTATACGTACGCATGTGTGTTTGTATCCCAGTTATCTCAGCTGATTTAAATGCTTCCACTTCCGGCAGAGACATAATTGTGTATATACAACACACGCAGGTTTCACATCCAAAGTACACCGTGGGTTAGGCTGGCGCATTTCTTTTAAACCAGTGAGAACCGTGTTCACATATTTTATAATTTCTTCCTGTTTTGTTTTTTAGGTCTTTATTGAATTTGTTATACTGCTGCTGGTTTATATTTTATTTTCTGGCTACAGTGTATGTGAGATCTTAGCTCCCAAACCAGGGATTGAACCCTTGGCCCCTCAGTTGGCAGGTGAAATCTTAACCACTGGACCATCTGATTAGTCTCCAACAGTGAGAAATTGTTTTCATTAAAGTACAGTTGCTTAATACAATGTTGTATTAATTTCTGCTATACAGCAAATGAATTGTTACATTGTATATATATATATACGTATATATGTGTGTAATGTATATTCTTTTTTTGTATTCTTTTCCATTTATCACAGGATATTGAATAGGACCTTATCATTCCTTATGTTTTCTCTTATGTTTCCCCACAACACCACGATCTTTCAAAACGTATGAATATTCCTGATCTAATACCTTTTTTTCCTCCAAACTACCAATATGCGCCACCTCATGCGAAGAACTGACTCACTGGAAAAGACCCTGATGCTGGGAAAGATTGAAGGTGGGAGAAGGGGACGACAGAGGATGAGATGGTTGGATGGCATCATCGACTCGATGCAGCAAACTCAGGGAGTTGGTGATGGACAGGGAGGCCTGGCGTGCTGCAGTCCATGGGGTCGCAAAGAGCCAGACAGGACTGAGCGACCAAACTGAACTGAACCACTATGAGCAACAAACACTTATCAATAATCATCTTAATAATGTTTTTTTTTCTCTGGACTGAGACTTTTAGCAAGAATAGTGAGGATGCTGGATTCACGTGGATGTGGGTGTCCCCAAAATACAGAGTTTCTCACTGGGGCTGTTTGTGGATGAGGATGCGGTTTCTGCCAGTCCCTTTGATAACCTGTGCAGCACTGGGTTGGGTATGAGAGCCTGTGTTTTCCATTCATGTCCAGACTTTTCACGGGACCGTGAAAGACGACTGTCTTGCCGCCTTATCAGCGCCGCCCCAGGACACACAACTCCGACCTATAACCAACTCTTTACAGCCGCTGTGCAGAGTTCCCCAAGAGGGGCAAGATCATTTTTTTTTTTTTCAACATAATAATGTTTGAAAGAACAGTGTAAATTCTTATCTTCTTCACTAGCCTTCCAGGATAAACGGACAGGCTGCGACTTAATTAGACAATCCTGCGTCTATGGGGTTGCACAGAGTCGGACACGACTGAAGCAACTGAGCAGCAGCAGCAGCAGCAGCCCCCTTTGCTCTCAAAAAGGTTCGTTCTCAAGGTTATTTGGCAGGCTGGCGGCTCCGAGTGCAAAGAATCTGCCTGCAATGCAGGAGACGGGGGTTCCATCCCTGGATCGGGAAGATCCCCTGCAGGAGGGCATGGCAACCCACTCCAGTATTCTTGCCTGGAGAGTCCCATGGACAGAGGAGCCTGGCGGGCTACAGTCCATAGGGTTGCAAAGAGTCAGACAGGACTGAGCGACTTCCACGGGATGGGAGGGCTGTTTGAGGGGGAATGGCTGAGTTGCTTTGCTATTCACCTGAAATCATCACAACATTGTAAACTGGCTAAACCCTAGCAATATTTCTTGGAAGAACTGATGCTGAAGCCCCAATCCTCTGGCCACCTGATGTGAAGAGCTGACTCAGTTGAAAAGACCCTGATGCTGGGAAAGTTTGAAGGTGGGAGGAGAAGGGGATGACAGAGGATGAGATGGTTGGACGGCAGCACCAGCTCCATGGACATGAGTTTGAGCGAACTCCGGGAGTTGGTGATGGACAGGGAAGCCTGGCGTGCTGCAGTCCATGGGGTTGCAAAGAGTTGGACATGACTGATTGACCGAACAACAACAACCCTAATACAAGATGAAAATTTTAAAGTTTGGGGACGGGGGGAGAAAAGAAACACCTTCCCTTAATCGTCTACAGAATAAATGAATTCTCCATGCATCTTCCAAGGGTTAGCAGCCCACTAGCCCACCACGAGACAAAAGAGCCATAGCCCTGATGTGCGGTTTCAAAAATATTTTATTTTCTGGAATAGCCATAATGTCTGGAATAGCTTTTCTCTTTATTGCCCGTCTCCACGCAGGGGGCAGGCAGAAGCCACGAGACGAGATAAAACAGAGGCGCCACAGACCACACCCGCGGGACAGAAAGACGGAGCGCTTGGGGAGCGGGGGGTGGGTGGGGGGTAGACGTAGAAAACGCTCATCAGCAGCTTGAGAACGGGTCAGTGGGGGCTGGGGGTCGGCATCGGCGGGGACATTCACAGACACACACGCACCCCCCAGGGCGGGGGGCCCACCTCCACCGTCAACCTGGATCCCTCTCGGTTTAAACAGAGCAGACAGGAAAAAAAATATTAACAATAAATGCTCCAGAGTCCTCCGTGGCTGCCTGGAAGGGCTCCCACAAGTCTTATCCATGGTGCAACGTCGAAAGATCACTGCGGCATCCTTGAGAGTCCCAGAGAGAGACGACGCTACCGGGTGCGTTTTGGGGGAGGTCCCAGAACCCTCTTGTCCCGGTTGCAAAGTCCCCAGCATCTTGTATTTTCCAGGGTCACTCTCTTTTCTTCCCCATCCGGGTGTCTTCTCGCGGCAGACGGGTTAGAAACCCCTCAGAGTGGGGAGCGTCGGCAAGGAGAGCAGCTGGGATCCCTTGGGCGTCTTTCTCCTGCACGTACGGGACGAAGCCGAAGAGCTCCGGGCGCGCGGGCGCGTTTGTCAAGACGAACGGGGCTGCATCTGAGACGTGAGGAGGGTCGGACCGCAGCGGCGCCTGCCGTAAACGGTGATGGTGCGATCTGAAGCTGCTCGTCCTCCGCACGCGTCAAGCCGGGAATAAGCGGAGAGCCTTCCCGTGGGAGGCCCCGCTGGGCGGCAGGGTCCCCACCCGGAGAGTTATCAGTGCGCGCGGGGGCGAGGCGGATGGAAACTCCCCAGGAGGCACGGGGCCAGGTGGGCGGGGCTGGGGTGGGAACGCCCCCACCCCTGGGGGGGTGGATGGAGGTTGTAGATGCCAGCATGGCCACCCGCCCCGGGGGAAGGTTGACACCGGCTCGTGGGTCCTGACCGCCTCGTGATGGCTTCGCAAGACGGGTGATGGGGAGATGGGCTGGATCCTCGCAGGGGGTCCCCCCCCACCCTGCACCCCTGGGATGGCATGCCGGTTTCGCAAAGGAGGGCCCATCCAGGGACCCTCAGGCATTGGATCTTGCTTCCAGCCACATCAGAGTGGCGGCCACGCCCGTGGTCCACGCAGGGAATCTGCTCACGGCATCTTGTCTTCTACTTGGAAGACAGCAGGAACGGAAGAGTCCAGGACGACCAGGGTTTCTCTGTCCCTTCGGAGGCCCTAAGGGGGTTGTGAAGAGAAAAGAAAGAAGAGAAAGTGAAGTCGCTCAGTCCTGTCCGACTCTTTGCAACCCCACGGACTGGAGCCCACCAGGCTTCTCCTCCGTCCATGAGATTTTCCAGGCAAGAGTACCCGAGTGGGTTGCCAGTTCCTTCTCTAGGGGATCTTCCCAACAAGCGTGAGGCAAGGGCTTCCCTGGTAGCTCCGCTGTAAAGACGCCACCTTCCGATGCAGGAGATGCGGGTCTGATCCTGGGGTGATCAAACCAACTAACATTTAACACAGCAGGCACTTTTTTTTTTTTTTTTTTTTTGGTAATGATAAAAACGAAGAAAGAAGACAGGATGCTGAGCTTCTTACTGATGGTTAGGCGGAGAGTTCTAAGTGCACGTACAGAAGTATGGAATTTCAAAATATAACTCTAGTAAATTATGTATGTCTGGATATTACTTGTACATGATGGTTAGACAATTCTAAGTGCATGTACATAACTACAGAATTTTAAAATATAGCTTTAGTAAATTACATACGGAAGGTACGTACATGCCTATAAAATTTATACTTCACAGTCTATGTATGTGTCTGACTCTCTGTGACCCCATGAACGGTAGCCTGCCAGGCTCCTTTGTCTGTGGGATTCTCCAGGCAAGAATACTGGAGTGGGTTGCCATGTCCTTCTCCAGGGCATCTTCCTGACCCAGGGATCGAACCCACGTCTCCTCGGTCTCCTGCATTGGCAGGCAAGTTTTTTACCACCATGCCACCTGGGAAACCCAAAGAATATAGATGCTTTCATAAATTTCTATAAATGTTGTGTGTTAAAAAATAGAAACACATACCTCTACTACTATGTAAATTGACATGTTTGTTTTTGTATACCTACACACACATGCGTGTGTGTGTGTGTGTGTATAATGATACTATTTTGATATAGAGATCAGGTCAAATACATTGTTTCAATTGACTTCATCATTACCATTCTAGTTTCTTTTTCATGGCTACCAGACAAATGTTTCTTAGCACACCAATGTTTCTCTTCCACATTTATTGATACAGTTGGCACACAGGATAGTATAAGATGTCCACAATAAAGGTCTGATTCACATACATCATGAAATGATGACCACACGTTTCGTCAACATCCATCATCTTGTACAAATACAAAATTAAAGAAACGGATACAAATGTCTTTCTTGGGAAGAGGACTCTCAGGATTTCCTCTTAACGGCTTCCGTATAAGTCATATTATAATCTTTATCGTGTTTGCATAAAATCCTTAGTACTTATTTATTTTTCAACTTATTTATTTTTCAACTGGAAGTTTGGACCTCACCGGCTGCCAGAAAATTGCAAACGACTTCGGTGGCTCGTATTTGTTTTTCCTTTGGACAGCCCTGTTCTAGATCCTGTAAATATGGGGTTTCCAGGGGAAAAATGCAGAAATGGGGTGCCAGGCACCCCAGCAATTCTGTGCATGCGTGTGTGTGTACTATCTCCCTAGCCGTCTCTGGAGAACTCCTCTTTTTCCTTGAGACCTCGGGCAAGGGTCCCCGAGAAGGCTCCCCAGCCCCACACAGCAGTTCCACATATTTCCTGGCTCCTTGCCCAGACGTCTGATCCAGCACAGACCAGGCTGTCCCTTCATCCAATCACCTTGCCATCTCCCCAGCCAAGGGTTTACACTCAGAGCCGGTACCAGCCACGGCCAGCAAAGACTGCAGCCTCCGGGGGTCGTGAGGGAGCTCCAGGAAGTTGTCTTTGCTGAGCACTATGGGCTGACCCGTCAGTTTGCACGCGTGCTTGGGCATGTCTGACTCTTTGCGACTCCATGGACTGCAGCCCGCCAGGCTCCTCCATCCATGGGATTCTCCAGGCAAGAAGACTGGCATGGGTTGCCATTTCTTTCTCCACAGGATCGTTCTGATCCAGGGATCAAACCTGCATCTCCTGCATTGCAGGCAGATCCTTTATCGTCTGCTTCCAGCTGGAAAGCTTGGGCTGAACTAAGTCTTCCCCAAAACTCAGACGTTGCAACTGTCACCCAAGGACCTCAGGATGGGGCTGTGTTTGGAGACGGTCCTTAAAGAGAGAATGAAGGTAAAATGAGGTCACTAGGCTGGTCCTGATCCCGTAGGACTGGCGTCCTCATGAGAAGAGGAGGTTGGGACACAGACACACACAGGGAGGACCATGTGAGGACTCAGGGAGGAGACGGCCGTCCACACGCCCGGAGAGAGGCCTCAGGAGGAAACGGCCCTGACCACACCTGGCTCTCAGACTCCAGCCTTCAGAATGTCATTGCTCACTCATTCAGTCGTGTCCGACTCTTTGCAACCCCATGGACTGCAGCACGCCAGGCCTCCCTGTCCATCACCAACTCCTGGAGCTTGCTCAAACTCATGTCCATTGAGTTGGTGATGCCATCCAACCATCTCATCCTCTGTCGTCCCCTTCTCCTCCTGCCCTCAATCTTTGCCAGCATCAGGGTCTCTTCCAATGAGTCAGCTCTTCGCATCGGGTGACCAAAGGACTGGAGTTTCAGCTTCAGCATCAGTTCTCCAAATGAACATTCAGGACTGATCTCCTTTAGGATGGACTGGTTGGGTCTCCTTGCAGTTCTAGGGACTCTAAAGCATTGATGCTACAGGCCTGATGGAAGGGAGTGGATGATGTGAGAGAAAGAGAGACAGATAGACAGACAGTCAGCGAAGGAGAGACACGGGGGAAGAGCCAGACAGGGAGACAGAGTGACGGGAAACAGGGCCATGGGGAAAAAACGACAGCGAGAGAAACAGGAGGACAGAGATAGAGACAGAGAGAAAGAGCCACAGAGACAGGCAGACGAGGAGATACAGAGAGACAGACAGACGGAGACAGACAAGGAGAGACGGAGAGAAAGAAACAGACAGAGAATCACAGAGAGAGAGGCCTGGAAAGAGCCAGGGAGACAGACAAGCAGAGACAGAGAGCCAGCCAGCCAGACAGACAGGAAGAGACAGACAGGGAGAGAGAGAGACAGAGACAAATAGACAAAGATGGACAGACAGAGAGCCAGAGAGCCAGACAGACAAGGAGAAACAGAGAGGCAGACAGACAGACAGACAGCGAGCGCGTCCCAGGGCCGGGTCGGGCGCCCGTCTCAGCTCTGCGGCCCGGTGAACACGAGCCTCCGGGAACGTGGAGGCTGCGGTCGGCCGGGTCCCTGCCCCACGGGGGGTGTGAGGTCCCGACTCCCCCGACGCTGCTTCCAGAAGGGACCCCTGAGACGGGAGGCAGGGAAGGATCTGCAGCCCGGGAGACCACGCGGGCGCATCGGGTCGCGTAGGAGGCATCGCAAAGCTCCTCCCACGAAGGAGGCGGGGCTGGGGACCCAGCAGAGGCAGTGCCGCTGTGCACTCGAGGCTGGGGAGCCGAGCGGGCACCGTCGAGCAGGCCGGGAAGGAGCCCTTATCAGCGCTCCCACCAGCGCCTTCACCTCATTGCCAGAAGACGCCTGGGGGCACCCAGCCTCCAGGGCCGCAAGAGGGACACGTTTCTGAGGTTTTGAGCTCCGCCGCTGCCCCAGACACAGCACTGCTTACTTCAGCTTTTGCAAGGAGGCTCACCTGTCAGTCCCAACCAGACACTCCACCATTCACAACCCCGTAAAGTCCAGCTTCCCTGGTGGCTCTGACGGTAAAGAATCTGCCTGCAGGGCAAGAGACGTGGGTTCGATCCCTGGGTCAGGAAGATCCCCTGCAGGAGGGCATGGCAACCCACTGGAGTGTTCTTGCCTGAAGAATCCCATGGACAGAGGAGCCTGGTGGGCTGCAGTCCCTGGGGTCACAAAGAGTCAGACACGACTCTGAGCAACCACATACATTCACTGCAAGGACCGATGCTGAAGCTGAGACTCCAATCCTTTGGCCACCTGATGCGAAGAGCTGACACATTGGAAAAGACCCTGATGCTGGGGAAGATTGAAGGCGGGAGGAGAAGCGGATGACAGAGGATGAGATGATTGGATCGCATCACTGACTCGATGGACGTGAGTCTGGGTGAACTCTGGGAGTTGGTGATGGACAGGGAGGCCTGGCATGCTGCAGTTCATGGGGTCGCAAAGAGTTGGACATGACTGAGCGATTGCACCACAGCAATTCAGAAGCCTGGGACTTTGTGCTAGTGATGGAAGCTGACATCCTGGTTTCCAGGCCAACTCCGGGCCTCCCCTGGTTTCACCTCATTCTCTTACAGAGAGGAGGCTGGCTGGGCACGCCAAACAGGACGGGCAAATATAGGACCTGAAACAGGTCACCCAGCTCTGGCAGAAAGTGGCCTCTCTTTATAGCTCAGCAGACTAAATAAAGCCCTGAGCACTGAAGAAGAGACAGGGGAGAGGCTTTCATTCCAGGAGACGAATAATTATTTCCTAAATAGAATTCCTTTGGTTGTTTTTATTTAAAAAAAAAGAAACAAAGAAAGAAACAGGTCTTCCCTGGTGAGTCAGACAGTAAAGAATCTGCCTGCCAATGCAGGAGACCAGGGTTCGATCCCTGGATTGGGAAGATCCCCTGGACAAGGGAATGACAACCCACTCCAGTACTCTTGCCTGGAGAATCCCATGGACAGAGGAGCCTGGTGGGCTTCGGTCTGTGGGGTTGCAAAGAGTTGGACAGGACTCAGAGACTTTCACTCTAGAAACATTTCAAGGAAAAAAAAAAGAAAAAGATGACAGAGAACAAAATGAACTTCAGACAGAGTAAAACTTTAGGATGCTTGTTCCTTAAAAAAAAAAAAAACACAGTGAAATTTTACTTTTCACGAGCAGATGGATCCCAAACTCTTTCCAACCTGCCTGAAGAAGTCACGGGAAATTTCAAAGTAAGTCAATAAAGGGATTTCCCTGGTGGTGCTGTGGTTAAATGCAGGATATGTGGATTTGATCCCTGGTCGGGGAAGAAAGATCCCACGTGCCTTGCAATGTGGCCACATTTTTTTTTTTAAGTTAATAAAAACTAAAACACAAGGAAGGCTTAAGGACAGTCGGTTCTTCGATGAGGTGACCCACGTCTCTCAAAATCGCGGTGCTGGCCAAATCACAGTGCTGATAAAAATCAAAGGATTTCAGGAGATTTCGAGATGATCAAGTTACCTCAAGTGGTAACACTTGAGGGCTTTGTCATGCACACATCAAAAAACAAGGATGACAAGAGAGAGAGAGAGAGAGAGGGAAGAATGGAATTCTCACCTGGGAAACCCCACGGACAGAGAAGCCTGGCGGGCTACAGTCCACGGGGTCGCAAAGAGTCGGACACGACTGCAGCGACTTAGCACGCACGCACGTGTTTATAACTGAATCATTCTGCCATATGCCTGAAACTATTGTTAACACTGTGAACAAAGTATGTTTCAGTAAAAATTGTAGGAAAGCGTAAGGTGTGACACAGCAAGCTGCTCAGAGTGTCCTGAACAGATAGAGTCAAGGGTGCATTTGACCTTTTATTAATGTTATCACCCTATGCTGGCCATGGACACCCCGGGCGACTGGTCAACCCAGGTCTTCAACCGTCCTCACACTCACGCAAACACCAGCACCTGCGGGCATGCTCAGGCATCGAAGGAGCCACCGGGAGGCAAATGAGGGGGGGGACAGGCTTTCATCTGGTCCCATGCAGACTGAGACCCAGATGGCCCTTCCTCAGCCACTGCTGACCCTGGCAGGCTGCCCTTCAGATTCCCACAGACCACGTGCCTGGACTCTCGTTTTCACCACGCAGAGGAAAACCCAACAGCACCTCCCAGGGATTTGTAAGGAGCACATGAACCAACCTTAAACCTACAGGAGATGCTTAATGAATTGTGATCCCTGCTCTCAGCCCCTTAAAAGCCAATCGGTGGTGGGGAGGAACTTCCCAGGTGGTCTTAAGTGGTTAAGACTATGAGTGCAAATGCAGACGCCATGGGTTCGATCCCTGGTCCGGGCAGATTCCATATCAGTTCAGTTCAGTCGCTCAGTCGTGTCCGGCTCTTTGCGACCCCGTGGACTTCAGCACGCCAGGCTTCCGTGTCCATCACCAACTCCCAGAGCTTGCTCACACTCACGTCCATCAAGTCGGTGATGCCGTCCAACCATCTCATCCTCTGTCGCCCCCGATATCCCACAGGCCCCAGACCAACTAAGGCCATGCTCCGTAACCGCAGGACCTGCGTTCTGGACTCCGGGAGCCCCAGCCAGAGAAGCCACCGCAATGAAAATACAAACATTCCAACTCAAGAGAGGAGTCCCCAATCACCGCAATTAGACAAACAACAGGCTCAGCAACCAAGACCCCCAGTGCAGCCAGAAATAAGGAAATACGTTAATTAAAAAGAAAAAAATTCCAACTGGGGAGAGAAGGTGTGAATGCCTCGCTGAGAACAACCAGTGTACCGGACTTCACACACATACGTCTGACCCCTCGCCCCACCAGCGGAGAAGGCTCCTGTCTGCTTTGGACTATTTGGGGCATCCTTATGGAATTGCCTCCGAGGGGCCCATCCAGCCGTCACCTTCTGCTCTCGCTATTTTGAGCTAAAATCCGCATTTGCCAAATTGGCGTCCAGAGTCATTTCCCTGGATTGGCTCCGGAAGAAAGCTGAGCTCTTCTCCAAAAGTCCTGGTTGTGGGGGGAGTCGAGGGCAGGCTGGGCGTTGCTGGAAAGAACAGTGGAGGGTCGATGTCTGTCGAATCAGGGTGGGGACGTGGGTTTTGGGGAAAAGACACCCCTCCCAGCGAGAAACGGGGAAGGGTGTAGACCCTGTGCGGCCGTAGGTCAAGTTTTAGATTCCATTTGGGATGCACAGACTCAGCCTGTGTTGGCGTTGGAGGTGGGGGAGGGGTGTGACTTATGGAAACACTGCCTTTTAGAGACAAATTGATTCCAAAGGCACAGTAGGGGTCTAGAACCTTCCACGCATGCTAAGTTGGTTCAGTCGTGTTCGACTCTGTGTGATTCCATGGACTGTAACCCTGCCAGGCTCCTCCGTCCATGGGATTCTCCATGCAAGAATACTGGAGTGGGTTGCCATGCCCTCCTCCAGGGGATCTTCCCGACCCAGGGATTGAACCTGGGTCTCCCCCATTGCAGGTGGATTGTTTACCATCTGAGCCACTCGGGGAGTCCCGGGACATTCCACGGGGCTGTTCACCTCTTCGAATGAACTGTCTTATCCCTGTGTGCACAGCCCAGCATCTGAGCCTGGACTGCGGGCTTCAGACACTGATTCGGGGCCCCACCAGCCATGTGGCCTCCGCCCCCGACGAGAACTCTCCCCTGCACCTTCCAGGTTCGGATCCATTTCACTCCGCAATCTCAGTGTAGGCTGACACACAGAGAATACGGCGTCTTGAAACTTACAGGTGAGATGTTCTTATCTTCATTTGTTTTTGTTCAGTCGTTCAGTCGTGTCTGACTCTTTGCGACCCCATGGACTGCAGCACGCCAGGCCTCCCTGTCCATCACCAACTCCGGGAGTTCACCCAAACCCATGTCCACTGAGTCGATGATGCCATCCAACCATCTCATCCTCTGTCGTCCCCTTCTCCTCCCACCCTCAATCTTTCCCAGCATTGGGGTCCTTTCCGATGAGTCAGATCTTTGCATCAGGTGGCCAAAGTTATTGGAGTTTCAGCATCAATCCTCCAATGAATATTCAGGACTGATTTCCTTTAGGACTGAGTATCTTCATTACCTGCCAAGTATTACCTCTTCGTGCCCACGTATTTTAGGAGCATCTGCAACTCAGACCATTTTAAGGGTGAACATCTGTGAAGTGAAGCAAAAATGGGAACCACAGCTACGGTACGAGGCATCGTGATGGTTTGACAAACATTCTCTGCCTCCTTTGTTTTTTTTTTTAAGCTGAAAATAGCTTGAGGAGCAAGAATCAGATTCCATACCCAATTCTTTCCTGCCCCGAAGTCACTTATCTGGAGTTATGACATGCTTACTTCTCACATAGACTCTAGATTTTCAGGGATACGGCATGCCGTGGGAGGCCGGCTGGTGTGTGGCCCAGCTAATGGGGTATGAAACCCCTGCAGCCAAAGTTTTTAGCTGAGACCACGCCCCCGCCCCCCACACCCTGGGTCACACATCCTGAGCAAACGTAACCGCCCAGACGGAAAAAAAAAAAAAAAAACCACCGAAAAAGTTGAGCACAGCTTAGCAACTGAACGCCAACAATAAAACAAAGACCTCTAGCCACTTCTGGGCCTGTCTGCTCCTGTGCTGCTTGAGCTTAAGTGTTAGGAAGCTCTTTCTTTTTCTTAAAGAAAATCTATTTTTATAGTTGGCAGCGTGAGAGCCCTGTGGCATATGGGATCTTAGCTCCCTGACCAGACCCGGGACTGAACGTCTGTTTCCTGCATTGGCCGGCTGATTCTTTACCTCTGGATTCCCAGGGAAGTCCCAGGAATGAGTTAGTTGCTCAGTCGTGTCTGACCCTTCTCGACCCCGTGGACTGCAGCCCGCCAGGCTCCTCTGTCCGTGGGATTCTCCAGGCAAGAAGACTGGAGTGGGTTGCCAGGCCCTCCTGCAGGGGATCTTCCCAACCCGGGGATCGAACCTCGATCTGAGCCTGCAAGGAAGTCCCAGAAAGTTCTTTCCTCTCTGATTGACAAACCGCCTCCTTATTCGTGTCATCGACACGCCCTGCTTGTAGGTCCTGCAGGCTCTGTTTCTGTTTTCTGTGACGCTTATCTGCAGACTCAAGGAGCTCACTTCCAACAGCTAACTGATCTTCGAAAGAAGCTGAGATTTCTCTTTGCCTCTGTGGAGACCCTCCAGTTTGAGGAATGGGGGGAGAGAAGCTGCAGATGGGAAGTCTGGAGGTGTCTTAACACAATCTCTGGTGGATCGAAACCGTTAAGAATCTTGTCTGCAGTTCGGGAAAACTGGGTTCGATCCCTGGAGGAGAAGATGGCGACCCAGTCCAGCGTTTTTGCCTGGAGAATCCCATGGACAGAGGAGCCTGGCGGGCTACAGTCCATAGGATCACAAAGAGTCCGACACAACTTAAGAGACTGAAAAACAGCACCTAGAAATATGCATTAAGCAGTTAATTTGTAGTGTATCCAAAAAAAAACCGTAACAGAACAATATTATTCTTAAACCGTAAGGAATAGGTTAAGATAGAAACACAATTTAAAACTGTTTTGAATGGAAATGCAACCAATGCAGGTTTTGGCTTTTTTTAAACAACAAAAAACATTTTGTACTGGGGAATAGCTGATTAACAATGATGTGATGGTTTCTGGTGGACAGCAAAGGGACTCAGCCAGACATGTACATGTATCCATTCTCCCCCAAACTCCCCTCCCACCCAGGCTGCCACATGACACTGAGCAGAGTTCCGTGGGCTGTCCAGCAGGTCCTTGCTGGTTCTCCATCTGAAATACAGCAGTGTGTCCATGTCCATCCCAGACTCCCTGACTATCCCTTCCCCGATTCTTCCCCCTGGGAACCATAAGCTGATTACAGAGTATTGAGCAGACTTCCGTGTGCTGGACAGCAGGTCCTTGCTGGTTCTCCGTGTTGAATACAGCAGTGCGTCCACGTCCATCCCCAACTCCCTGACTATCCCTCCCATAAGTTTGTTCCCTAAGTCTGTGAGTCTCTGTTTTGCAAATAAGTTCGTGTGCATCATTTCAAGATTCCGCACTTAAGGGATGTCACAGGACATTTTTCCTTCTCTGTCTGACTCCCGTCACTCAGGACCGACACAGCTTTTGTTTACAAACACAGGTGAGTGTGCACGCAGGTCCTCGGGGAGAAGAGCGTGGAGACTGTTGGTGACTGATCCTGTTTTCCTTGTGATCTTAGGAAAGTTACGTAACCATTTTCTTTTTAGCCTGTCTCTTTTTTTTTTTTCTTTCTTCTGTTCTGTGTAATTGAGATAATCATTGGGCTCATGTTACTGTCAGGAGCATAAAACGCGATGTAAATAATAATCCTTCTTCACTGTCTGGAACTTTGTAACACGCTCTCGGGGACTATTAGATGCAAGTGCTATTTATAGGAATCCACATTCTTTTTTTTTTTTCTTTTCTTTCTGGCAAGCACTCTGCATTCCTTGCCCACCCCGGAGAAAGTTCAGAAGGAGACAGGGCACCCTGTCACTTGCAGACCAGCAACCTGGGTGGGCTTGCGATTCATCTGTCTGGACCCCCCGAGAACGATCCTTGGCAGAGGCTGCATTTTCTTTAGACAGACTACAGCCACAGGGTCCGCAGAGCTCCACCTCCAGGTCTCAGAGCTCCCGTGGAGAAGGGGTGGAGGAGTGGACAGATATACTGATGGATGTAGCAGGGGACAGGTCTCCCGAGTGGACCCCGTCTGCTGCCAGGGTGACTCTGTCCTTTGCCGGGGACTCCGAACTTCCCAGCCCTGTGACCTTGGGCGGCAAACCACCTTGCTTTCTATACCTGAAATGGGGCTCTTGGCAGCGATCCCGAAGCCCATTTGGGAAGGTCTTCTGTAGATCACAGAGGCCACGGCGAACAGGAGGGCCAAGGTTTCATTTTGTCTAAAGTGCTGTCCTTGTACCCTGGTCTTTTTTTTTTTTAATTTGGAAGGGAGAGGTGTCTATGTACCGTGACAATTCCTATCTGACAGCAAGAGCATTTACTTTATCGGGGGCAGCGTGGCTTTACCACAGTGTGCTAATTTCTGCTGTACCACAAAGGGAATGAGCTCTGAACCTCTGCACATGCCCCCTTCCTCTGACCTCCCTCTCACCCGCCAAGCCACCACGGGGCAGCTGCCTTTATACCCGCCAGCCTGTCTGAATCCTGGGTTCCTGCCCTGATTTTTGCCGTGCCCCGCTCTGCAGACACTCGGGGACGGCAGTGCAGGAGACACGTCTCCTGGGTCGTGGAGGTGACATGCAGGTGGATGGGAAGGCTTTTCTGGGAAACGGAAGGGACAGCCATCTGCTGGGATTGAAGAGGCCTGAGAGGAAAAGAACCCACAGAGAGGCCGACAGTGTATCAACCAGATGGGAACGGGGCCCCAGGGCTCTGGGGTGCGTGCGTGGCCGCGGGGACCGACACTCCACCGTCAGGAAACCCCCCCAAGGATGGTCATGGTTACATAATTTGGGCTCTTTTCCCCATCGACTGTGTTTTCCTCCCAGAAAGGAGGGGGGGCTTCCCACGAGGGACGCCCCTCAATCCCAGCAACCTTCTCCAGGCTCGTCTCAGATTCGGGTATCTAATCTTTTTTTTTTTTTCTCTCTTTTTTTTCTTTTTCCCCTTAGATTTAGATTTTAGAATTTAGGCGTCTGAACGACGTCTAGATGTTGGAGTATCTCTGCTTGTCCCACTGTGACCTCCTGCAGAGCGTGTGTTTGTTATCATTTGAGCCGTGTGCAGTGTGTGAGGCTCGGACGTGTGAGGTCCTTTCTCCGATGATGAGGAGGGGGAGGAATAGTTTTTCAAGGTATCCGGACACCTTTTCATCCTGTTTCTGCCCAGCTCATGTCACCTGATAGCTAGAGCACCGGAGAGCTTCAGAAATTGACATGCTGCTTCAGACATTGACAAGTATTAGCCTGGTCTGTTTAGAGTCTGTCCTAGGCTTTGGTTCTTGAGCTGGGGACGTTGTGGGGGCGGGGGGCGGGCAGGGGAAGGGGCTGGGGGTCTTGGGAAGCTGGGACAGGCCATTTACGGGTGTAGGAGATAAACAGTGACATCTTAGTAGACAGGTTCCCCGAGCCAGCTCCACGGAACGCCTTTAGGACGGCTTTACAAGGTGTGAGTGTGTGTGTTTGGGGAGGGGAGGCTGGGTTTCCTGGGGTCTTTCTTGAGTCCTCCCCCACCCAAAACCCAACAGTGCTTTTGTTTACTTAAAAATGGGTCTCCCTTCCTCTCCCTCCTGGGGCCCAGATACTGGATCCTGGCGGATACACAGCGTGAAAAGCCGCAGAGCGCTAGACGCTGGACTAGGGTGACACCAATTTTAACCACAGGAGAAAACCCAGAGGACCCAGGAGAGAACGCACAGCACACGGCTGATGGCCCCAAACCAGACGCTCTGGCTCCTCTCGGGGGGTTTGTCCAACCATTCCTGGGGAGCAGGAGACACTGTCTGCCTTTTCGGTCTCCTTAACCCTCAGGGGGCTGGAAACGGCTTAGAGGCAGAGAAACACCCCGGAGCGCGAATTGCACAGAGCAGAACTGGTTGAGGGTTGAGGCAGCTCGCACATGACCGCCAGGACCCAAAACGTTTCCCCCCACCCGCGGCTCATCCCCCCGCCGCCGCCCCCATTCCTGCCCTGATTACCCCAGGAAGACGACCTAGCTCTCTGCGGATGCATAAATTGGCAGTCTATTTCAGCTGGGTGTTTTTGCTCACACGTTCTTTTTGTAGAGGAACGCTCCGGAGGAATGCTATCTTTTTTTTTTTTTTTGTAATGTTCTTGCTAACAAGATCTTTATTTAAGTCACAAACTTGCTCCCGGAGCCCTGGTGTGGGGCAAAGCTTTCCCTTCTCTCCGTCTCCTCTGGGGTGGGGGTAGGGAGGTGGACGCGGGAGGAAGCCCCGAGCCAGCGGGGTGGCACCCACCTTGGGAGTGCCCGGGAACGCGAGGAGGGCGCTCCGCGGGCTTTCGAGCGCTTTTCCCGCGAGCCACGGGCTGGGGGAGGGGGGACCCCGGGCGCTCGGTACCGCTCGGACCGGGCCGCCGCGCAGGGGGTGACCGATGGCGGGAGCGCCCAGCCTCTCGGAGGGACCCAAGGCGCCCCAGCGCGTTCCCCGCCTAGCGCCTCCCGCTGGCCGGCGAGTCCCGGGGCGCAGCGCCCCACCGGGGACGGTCCCGCGCCCGGCTCCCGCGCCCTGCGCGAAGTTGTGGCTCCTCTCCGTACCCCCCCAACACCTCCGCCGCCGCCAACCCCCGCCCCTGGCTGGCCCCGCAGGGCGGCCGCCCGAGCGCGCTCACCCGCTCCGTCCGGTCCGTCGTGAAGGTCACGGGCAGGGGGCGCGGGCGGCGGGCGCCGCGCGGCGGGGCCCGGGGCCGGGGTGGGGGCGCGCGCCGGCTGGCCCCGCGGCCCCCATGCCGGGCGCCCGGGCGCCCTTCAGCGCGGCGGGGCACAGGGCCGGCGGCGCTCAGATGCCGTGGTCGCAGTCCACATCGCGGCAGATGTACCAGAGGATCACGTACAGGATGAGCAGAATGGCGAAGATGAACAGCGCCACCAGGATGGCCTTGGTCACGGGCGAGATGAGCGACTGCATGGCCCCGGCGGGGCGCGCGGGCGGGGGCGCGGGGCGCGGCGCTCACGACCCCCGAGCGCGCCCGGAGCCCCGCGCCGGCCCCGCGCCGCATCCGCAATGCTCCGTGCCGGGGCTCCGGCGGGGGGGCGGCCGGCGGCAGCGAGGCAGGGCCCCCGCCGCTCGGCCGCGGCAGCTCCCGGGGCGGCTGCGCGCGGGGAGACCCCCACCCCGCAGCGCCCACCCCGGGCTCGGCCCTGCGCTCACCGCGCCCGGCGTCCACCGGGCTGGGCGGGCGGCGGGCGGGCGGGGGCCGCGGCCATGGGCGAGGACGCGGACGGCCGCGAGGAGGCGGCGCGCCCCGGCAAGTCCCCGCAAAGTTGGGCGGCGGCGGCGGCGGCGGGCGCGCACTGACAGGTGGATGGAAGCCCGGCCCCTCGCGGGGCGCAGCGCGCGGCCGTGCGGGGCGCGCGGGGGGCGCGCGGGGGCGCGCTCGCGGGAGGGGCTGCGGAGCGGGGTGGGGGGTGGTCGGGGGGGTAGTCGGGGGGCGACGCCTGCCGCGTCCCTTGCCCAGCGCCCCCGCGCACGCGCGCTCCCGCGCGCCCCTGGTGCCTGTGCGCCCCGGTCACCTCGCGCCCGCGGTCTCAGCCTTGGCGAACTCCCTCTGCTTGCCTTTCCGCAGGGTGGGGTGATGTGGTGAGGGGGAGCGCCCGCCGCAGACCCGGAGATGGGAGGCCGCGGCACCCAAGTCTCGCGCACCCCCCGCACACGTGCCCCCTCGCGCCCCTTGCGCCTGTGCGCTCTGGTCTCCTAGCGCGCTGTCTCGGCCTTGGCTGTCTCCCCATCTTGCGTCTCCGCGTGGCCTCCCCCCTCCCCCGTCTTTCTATGTGTCTTCCCCGAGTCCACACCTCTCCGCGTGACCCCTCCGTCCTTAATTCTCTCGGTCCCAAACCCCTAACTCTCCACCAGGCCCCCTGCCCCATCCGACACTGACAGCTGGTGCCCTGAGCTGTAATGACAGGAATGTGGGATTCAGGGTTGTGTCCGGGGTAGGGGGAGGGTCAGCTGATGGAGAAAGACAGCCCCTTCCTCCTCTTTTCTCGCCTGTGGTTGAACTGGGGTGGGGGGCTTTGGGTTCGACCAGAGCGTCCTTACATAGAGGGTGGTGGGGTGGGGAGCACACTGCACGGGCTGCAGCTCTTGGAATAGCCATGTGGGTTTTGCCCTGCCGGGCTGGAAACCTCCCTCCATAGACGTGTGTCTCCCAGCCTCCTGGGCGCCGTGTGGGTGAGGAACCGGATGCTGTCCCGGAACACACACACACCCCTTTCTTTAGGCCACAAGGGGCAGGCCCAAGGAAAGGAGAAGGAATTCACTAAGGCAGGAGGAGAAGGGGCCGACAGAGGATGAGATGGCTGGATGGCATCACTGACTCGATGGACGTGAGTTTGGGTGAACTCTGGGAGTTGGTGATGGACAGGGAGGCCTGGCGTGCTGCAGTCCATACAGTCACAGGGAGTCGGACGTGACTGAAGCGACAGGCAGCCGTGGCCTCCAGAGCCTGGCGGGCAGGACGCAGGACCTGACCTCTCCAGGAGCAGCATCTCCTGTGATGAGACCTTAGTGGGGATGCAGGCAGGACGTGTGGGGTGACTGCACGGCGAGGCTCTGGTCTGGTGTGAACCCAGGGCAGGAAAGACTCCCCTGTGGATTGCAGAGAGACCCTGGACCGCTTGCTGAAGCCACGCCTCTCCCACTACGGTCTCCCCATCAGGACGATATAAGGTGGGGGGCAGAGGGTGCCTGCTGGAGCCAAAGACGGAGCCCTCGATGATGGCTCCGGGAGGCCAGGATGGGTCTGCCGTCTGTGCAGGAAGTAGGAGATGGGCGCACCTGGATGGGCAGGATTTACAAGTAGGGGGACGTCTCAAGCCCACCTGGAAGGAGGAATACTAAGTATCTGTACACACAGTCGCCCCCAGGAAGGATCCGGTGAGCAGGAATTTGTTGTTGTCATTCAGTCGCTCAGTCGTGTCCAACTGTCTGCGACCCCATGGACTGCAGCACACCAGGCCTCCCTGTCCATCACCAATTCCCAGAGCTCTCTCAGACTCACGTCCATCGAGTCAGCGATGCCATCCAACCGTCTCCATCTGCGTACGTTTGCCTAACACCTTTTCTTGCCCCCGAGTGTAAAATCCAATCTGGAAATCCTGGCCAGAGCCTCCCTGGAGGGAAACTTGAAGTTTAGAAGGAAATCGTGAGTGGACAGACATGCCCTCCTCCTGGCTTTGCTGCGATGGTTTTCAAACTGCAGGTCGCCACTGCTGACATGGTCCTGAGTTCGACTGGGTGGATGCGATGGGCATCCTTAAGAAATCCGGTGGGTTATAATACGGCAGAAGGCGCCACCTGCAGTGAGCAGCCACCTTGTGAGGAAACTCTAATGTGTGTGTGTGTGTGTGTGCACATGCACACACATGCTGGCTGGTGAAGCAGATTATATGTCAAACAGGCTAAAGGCTTACATGGTAAAGAATCTCCCTTCCAATGCAAGAGACCAGGGTTCAATCCCTGGGTTGGGAAGATCCCCTGGAGAAGGGAATGGCAACCCACTCCAGTGCTTGTCTGGAGAACCCCACGGACAGAGGAGCCTGCCAGACTTCAGTCTATGGGGTCACAAAGAGTCAGGCACAGCTGACCGGCTAACACGTTCACTTTTTCACCCCCTGGATGGGGGCGTTGAAAGATGCTGAAATGACTAGCTGAGGAGTTTAGATGCAAAGTTAAAAAAAAAAAACAACTTTTTTTTTTTTTACTCTTATTGAGCTATAGTTGATTTACAATATCATGTTCCTTTCTGCTATAGAGGAAAAGGACGCAGTTATATGTCTATATAGCTCTTCATATTCCTTTCATGATGGTTGGCCACAGGGTACTAAATACAGCTTCCTTTCCTCTGCAGTAGAACCTTGTTTATGAATCCTAAATTTATTAGTCTGGGCTTCTACTAGTGGAGAATCCGCCTGCCAATGCACGGTACGTAAGAAATGTGGATTCCATCCCTGGGTTGGGAAGATTCCCCTGGAGGAGGGCATGGCAACCCACCCCAGTATTCTTGCCTGGAGAATCCCAAAGACAGAGGAGCCTGGCGGGCTACAGTCCATGAGGTCACAAAGAGTCAGACACAACTAAAGCGACTTAGCACGCGTGCATATATTAATTTGCATGTACGAACCCCAAATCCCCACTACATCCCTCCAAAGATTCTTGACAAGCAAAGTGATGAGTGGACATCCTTTAAGCAACAGGCGCGTCCCCTGGGTGGGTTCTCACTGGAGCTGGCAGTAGCATTTGGGAAGTCAGGGGCGAGGACAGCCCCAGGGGCTTGGGGCAGGTGGCCGAGACCAGGAAGGGTCCCCCCGACCCTGTGATGCAGGGCTCCCAGGTGACTAACAGAATGAAGCATCCAAGTCTCTCCTTCCTCGTCATCTGGCTTCACGTGTCTGAGCAAAGCATTTGGCCGTGGTCCAACCAGAGACGCCGTGGATGTCCTGGCAAGCTGCTCTGTGTCTACATGGGCTTGTGGAACAGGTGTGTGTGTGCATGGCTTTCTAAACGCGCTGCAGATCTTCGGGGGTGGTGGTGGGGCGGTAATCCTAGAGCAAGCTGGAAGCCGGCCAGCGTTTCATAATACAAGACAGAGCATCCTTCTTGGGAGTTTTTGGACGCTGTCTTTCTCTGGCTTGACTCAGTTGCCTGAATGACTTCAACACTCACTGCCCGCCACCTCGACATCCCTTTGAACGCCCGAACATGTGTTTTTATCATTGAACGCCCGAATGTGCGTTTTTATCATAGGGAGCTCACCTGAACGCGCCCCCTCTCTCCCCCGACCACGTCTATCTCCTGCGGACGGTGATGGATCTGGGGGCCCCGTCTCCCGGAGCTGCATGTGAAGTCACAAGTGTTCAAAAGCCCTGAAGCTTGGTCACGGGTCCCGTTCCTGGATCCCAGAATTCTTGCTCAGAAAAGCCGATCTGAAAAACCGTCCGTTTGCTGTCTGGGTCTGTGGCAGCTGGTTGAGCGTGGTTTTCAGTGTGTGTGTGTCTTTGGGTGATGTTGAAGTTCGCGTAAGTATCCTTCTTGGTAGGTTCCTGTGATTATAGGTTGAGCCCACGTGTTAGTCTATGAGCAAACAGAATTGCTCATTTGGGGGGGCCAAAAAAAAACATAAAGCAAAGGATAAAAAGCGAGAAGAGCCAACGAACTAAAACGGGAAGTTTCCAGAGTAGCAAGGTGTCGCCTTAGGACCCGGCTGGCATTTCGTCTTTTCAGTGGGTGGTTTCTTGCTTTGCTCTCTCAGCTTTCTTATGGTTGTGGCTGTTCGGTCGCTCAGTCGTGTCTGACCCTTGGCAACCCCGTGGACTGCAGCACGAAGGGCTCCTCTGTCCTTCATTATCTCCCGGGAGTTTGCTCAGATTCACGTCCATCGAGTCGGTGACGCCATCCAACCATCTCATCCTCTGTCGTCCCCTTCTCCTCCCGCCTTCAATCTTTCCCAGCATCAGGGTCTTTTCCAATGAGTCAGTCCTTCGTATCAGGTGGCCCAAGCATTGGAGCTTCAGCTTCAGTCCTTCCAATGAATATTAAGCGTTGATTTCCTCTAGGATTGCCTGGTGCTTATCTTTAGGGTGTGCCTTTTTCTAATTTATCCAGATGCTTTCAAAGTTTCGTATGGGTAACCTCAGTGGAAAATAGGTAAGGTTTTCCTGTGGATGATCCTAATAAATTTAAACTAATATTTTAGACGTACTGAATTTCTGGGCTTGCCTGCTGGCTCAGACGGTCAGGTATCCGCCTGCAATGCAGGAGACCGGGGTCTGGAAGATACCCTGGAGGAGGGCATGGCAACCCACTCCAGTCTTCTTGCCTGGAGAATCCCCATGGACAGAGGAGCCTGGAGAGCTACATTCCGTGGGGTCACAGAGAGTCACACACGACTGAGTGACTAAGCACAGAGCACGCTGCATTTCTGTCTGAACAGAAGCACTGATACTAAAAGACTTGCATGGAAAGATCAGAAGCTGTGGTCTGCCTGCCTCTTAGAAGGGGGTCACTTTACAAGGAAACATTGCTGACATTCCTGGGATAACTTCTTTGATCCAAAAGACAGCCGCGTTCACTTCAGCGCTTTTGGAAAGATGGTCATCAGGCAATAAAGTAACAAACACAGCTCCCAGGAGGAGTTGAGACTTTTGCACTTTCAAAAACCTTTGTTGCAGCAACTGTCAGCCGATGACAGGACTACAGGAACCACAGGAAAAGAAACATTGTATTTTTGAATGGTTGGGTTTATAAGTCTTCATTTTTTTAAAAAAAAAAGTGTCGATTCAGGTGGATAAAATTTCACCTAATTCCTGCATCAGGGGACTGCTGATGAAATGTGGACTCTGATAAGTGGCTTGCAGACCTGAGGCTTCCAACTGACGTTTGAAACCCTGCTCAGCTAGGAGATGCTGAGACCCGAGTTCAACCTGTATTGATGCCCTCTGTGTAGAGGCAGAAGTCCTTGCTCCCTGCACGGTGGGGCTTGATAAAAATTGATGGTCTCGGTACTTCCCTGCCCATCCAGTGGTTAAGACTTCATCTTCTGATGCAGGGAGTGCGGGTTCGATCCCTGGTCTGGGAGGTAAGATCCTATGTGCTTTGCAGTCCAATAAATGAAAACGTGAAGCAGAAGCGATATAGTAGCAAATTCAATAAAGACTTTAAAAATGAGCTACATCAAAAGAAAAAAAAACCTTAAAAAATACATGAGGGTCTGTTTATCAGTTGGGGGAGGAAGTGATGAAATCTCTGTGTGTCTTGGCAGGACCTGGGGGATTCATGGGTCCCAGATGTTCAGTTCAGTTCAGTCGCTCAGTCGTATCCGACTCTTTGTGACCCCGTGGACTGCAGCACGCCAGGCCTCCCTGTCCATCACCAACTCCCGGAGTTTGCTCAAACTCCTGTCCATCGAGTCTGTGATGCCATCCAGCCATCTCATCCTCTGTCGGCCCCTTCTCCTCCTGTTCCAGGTGTGTGTGAGGGGGTGGAATCCATTAATTCCTACAATAGATATATGCAGTAGTTCTCCAGCAGACTGAAAACTGGGGGAAGTCCTAGCAAAGTTAGATGGCTTGTAAGAAAAGGCTCACATGTGAGACAAGCTCACCACCATCACCTCCATCATTCCAAAGAGACGGAGGAAGCCTAGAAGCACAGAGCGAGGCAGGAAACAGATGGGACCCTCCTCTCCCATCCCAGGATAAAACAGCTGGAGACTCACTCCCTGCAGATATAGACTCCAAGATGAGACCAGCAGAACAATGAAGGCAGGAGGCTGGGGCCAGGCCAGGTCCCTGATTTCTCCTTCTCTTAAGTCAGGAGACCCCTCTCTGACCACACGTGCATAAAGAAGTCTTTTGGAGATCAACAGGGAGTGATGCAAAATTAATGCCAGGCTACCCACAGGCCTCTTTGGTAAAATCAGCTTGGCTAAGAGATGGTCTGAGCTCACACATGGAGGGATCCTGGTGCTGGTGGTTTAGTGGCTCAGTCGTGTCCAACTCTTTGTGACCCCATGGACTGTAGCCCCACCAGGCTCCTCTGTCCATGGGATTCTCCAGGCAAGAGTACTGGCGTGGGTTGCCATGCCCTCCTCCAGGGGATCTTCCTGACCCAGGGATCGAACCCAGGTCTCCTGCATCTATTGCGTTGCAGAGAGATTCTTTACCAGTAGTGTGTACACGTTAATCCCAAACTCTTAAGGGATATCTCCTCCACTTTGCCGCTCTCCATGTCTGGGAGTCTAGTTCAGATATTTCAGTGTTTAATCCCCCTCTGACTTTGTGGGACACCCGCCTCCCAGGCTTGGGCTCAGGCTGGCTTTTGACAGCCTGGCTAGATTTCCTCTGGGGACAGCAATGGTCCTTGGACTATGGCTGCGTCAGATTATGAATCTTACAGGACATCAGTCCTGAATATTCATTGGAAGGACGGATGCTGAAGCTGAAACTCCAATGCTTTGGCCACCTGATGGGAAGAGCTGACTCACTGGAAAAGACCCTGATGCTGGCAAAGATTGAGGGCAGGAGGAGAAGGGGGTGACAAGGAGGAGATGGTTGGATGGCATCACCAACTCGATGGACATGAGTCTGAGTAAACTCCGGGAGTTGGTGATGGACAGGGAGGCCTGGCGCGCTGCAGTCCATGGGGTCGCAGAGTCGGACACGACCTAGGAGTGAACAGCAACAATGATGCGGTCTTACGGCGCTCCCTAGTGGTCACATCGGGCATTGCACTGCCCTCCTGGTCAATTTCTATCCACAGTTTCCCAAAGCCTGGTCCAGCCCTGGGTCCACAGGACGACCTGGCCCTGGGATGCTGGGCGCGTGTCACCTACCGTCCTGGGACCCCCTGGGAGACTGAAACTGCCAGTTCTGTTGGGGTTTTCGAGAGTGCTCATCTCATTTTACTATTGTTTAGTTGCTCGGTTGTGTCTACGCTTTGCGACCCCGTGGACTGTAGCCCCGCCTCGCTCCTCTGTCCATGGGGATTCTCCAGGCCAGAATACTGGAGTGGGTTGCCATTCCCTTCTCGAGGGGATCTTCCCCACCCAGGGATTGAACCCAGGTCTCCTGCATTGGCAGGCGGACTCTTTACCACTGAGCCACTCTTAATTTCTCTCTCCTTCATTTTCCTGTTTTCCACGTCTGTGAGTCTATGTTAGATTTTGTTATTCTTGAAATACCCTGTGACCTTGTGGGACGCCCGCTTCCCAGGGTTTGGCTGGGGCTGGCTTGTGACAACCCTGCTGGGCTGCCTCTGGGGATGGCGGTGGTCCTGGTTGGGGAGAAGACTCTTGAGAGTCCCTTGGACTGCAAGGAGATCCAACCAGTCCATCCTAAAGGAGATCAGGCCTGAAGGACTGATGCTGAAGCTCCAATCCTTTGGCCACTTGATGCAAAGACCTGACTACATTGGGAAAGACCCTGATGCAGGGAAAGATTGAAGGCAGGAAGAGAAGGGGACAAAAGACGATGGGATGGTTGGATGGCATCACCGACTTGATGGACATGAGTTTGAGCAAGCTCCGGGAGTTGGTGATGGACAGGGAGGCCTGGCGTGCTGCAGTCCAGGAGGTCGCAGAGTCGGACACGACCTAGAACCGAACCACAGCAGCGACACGGTCTTATGACACCACCTAGTGGCCAGATTGGGGCATTGCACTGCCTTCCTGGTCAATTTCCACCCAGTTTCCCAAAGCCTGGTCCAGCCCTGGGTCCACAGGACGAGCTGGCCCTGGGATGCTGGGCACCTGCTGTCCTGGGAGCCCGGGGAGACTGAAGTGCAGGATGTTCCCATTCTGTTGGGGGTTTTGAGATTGCTCATCTCATTTTGCCGCTGTTTAGTTGCTCAG
Organism: Bos grunniens; assembly: GCF_055505025.1. Classification (NCBI taxonomy): domain Eukaryota; kingdom Metazoa; phylum Chordata; class Mammalia; order Artiodactyla; family Bovidae; genus Bos; species Bos grunniens. The sequence continues at coordinate 1,278,350 of NC_141194.1, forward strand.
TCGTGTCCGACTCTTTGCGACCCCATGGACTGTAGCTCCTCCAGGCTTCTCTGTCCATGGGATTCTCCAGGCAAGAATACTGGAATAGGTAGCCGTTCCCTTCTCCAGGGGATCTTCCTGACCCAGGGATTGAACCTGCATCGTTGATGTTTCCTGCATTGGGAAGCGGGTTCTTCACCACTAGCAACAGCTGGGAAGACCCCCCAGTGCCCGTGTCCCAGCATGGCCTCTGGGTTTCCCTGCTTCCCGGTCTTGGCACAGATTTCCAGCATCCCACACTCATCACCAGGGATGCTGGCAGCGTATGTAGGGGACTAGGAAGGTGACGCTCGGAGGGCAGGCTCGGACGGCCCACTTTTCAAGTCGTCCGAAGCAGAGCATGACCCACATTCTGGCGAGCCTCCCAGGAGTGAGGGCACCACGGTAATTTGCGGGTTTACAAGTCCTAGGGTGGCTGAGTCCAGGAGTGGGATTTAAGGGCACTTAAGTTGAAGTGAAAGGGGGGCTGATATGCAGCAGCTTGGCAGCTCCTCGGAAGATTCAGCTAGGCTTACCATGGGACCCGGCAACGCCTCTCCTAGCTGCAGACACACAGGAGCCGTGAAAACGTGTCCACGTGAAGATGTGTGCACTGGTGTGGTTGGTGTTTATAGAAGAACTGTGGGCGAGCGCTGTAACTGTGGAGGCAAGCTAAGTGTCCATGGGTGGATGGGTGGATGAGTGGATGGATGCATGGATGGGTGATGGATGGATGTATGGATGGGTGAATGGACAGGTTTGCAAAGACACTCACGACTTAGCAGCTGAACAACAGCAGCAGTGGCTGGAAGTGGGCGCATCGTGAGAAGCATGTGGTGGAGCTTTGTCAGCAGGACCACTTTAGTCCCACACCTTGTCCTTCACCTACCTCCAACCGCAGGGTGAAGAGTCTCTTTCTTCATTTATAGAGTCCCAGGGAGGGAAATGGTGCCCCTGTCAAAACCCAGAATGCCTTCGACCGTGATGGCTGTTGCCTGGATCTGTCTAGGATCACGGAGGATCTAGCGTGGGTTTTCCAGAGAAAGTTCCCCCCACCCCCAAACGCAGGCTTCCCTGGTGGCTCAGTGGTAACAAATCCGCCTGCCAATGCAGGAGACCGGGGTTTGATCCCCTGGGTGGGGAAGATCCCCTGGAGAAGGAAACGACAACCCACTCCAGTCTTCTTGCCTGGAGAATCCCATGGACAGAGGAGGCTGGTGGGCTACAGTCCCTGGGGTCGCAAAGAGTCAGAGCCGACTGAGCGACTGACCCTTGCACTTTTCACCCCCGACCGCTGCATCGTCCAAGTTCTGTGTGCCCATCAACTAGGAAAATCGGGCTCGCTGTCAATTACAGCAAAATGGTAGAAAGTCATCAACGGCCTCCCACACGTCCAAACTGGCTCTAGCCCAGCCTGGGTGGTGGGGTGAGGGGAGCAGGAGGGGGTGAAAAAGGACGTTTTCGAAGTGTGGCCTCTCTCGTGATGAGTTTCAAAGAACTGCTCGTTTATTTTTCAAGAAGCGTTTTCACAGGGGAGAAAGACACAGTAACTGGTGATGTTGCACAGATCATGCGTTGTGGGTGAGACTTGGCGATCAGGAACGAAAACTGGCATTTAGCATGTGGTCGTGGTAGATGAAATTAATTGGTACAGAAAGTTATGACAGTGGAGGCGGTGGCTTTATGGCCGTTAGAGGGTCAAGTGGTAAAGAATCTGCCTGCAATGCAGGAGACCTGGTTTCCATCCCTGGGTCGGGAAGACCCCCTGGAGGAGGAAATGGCAACCCCCTCCAGTATTCCTGCCTGGAGCGTCCCATGGACAGAGGAGCCTGGCGGGCTACAGTCCACGGGGTTGCAGAGAGTTGGACAGGACCCAGCAACTAAGTTTTCTCTAAGATGCTTTGAAGAGGTGGGCTTCGGAGAGCCACGTAAATCAGAGACTGGGTCCCCGGAAGAGGTTGGCGGACTCTCAGAACGTTTACATTCGAGTGCTTTTAAATATGTACATGTTCATTTCGCTGCACCAGGGGTGAGTTGCGGCCCACGCGAACCAGTTCCCTGACCAGAGACGGAACCCGGGCGTTCGGACCTCAGAGTCTTAGCCCCTCACCACCAGGAAAATCCTTATTCTCTGCATATGTGCCCAGGAGCAGCCTTCCTCCTCCGTGTGTGCTTTAGCTTTTTCACTTTTTTTTTTTTTTTTTTTCCGGGAAAGTGAATCTCTCTATGACCAGGACTTTAAATATTTTAATCAGTCAGTGCTCCACACAAACAGGAGAATCCAAAGGAAAATGGAAAGGAAACGTGACTCTTTAATTCGCCCAGGTTCCTGCTAATTACGTTCCCTGGGGAGGCAGACAAAGCTCTCTTTTATATTAAACATAAAGAACCCCTTGACTTCTCATTCAGTTCAGTTCAGTCGGTCAGTCGTATCTGACTCTTTGCGACCCCATGAATCGCAGCACGCCAGGCCTCCCTGTCCATCACCAACTCCCAGAGTTCACTCAGACTCACGTCCATCGAGTCGGTGATGCCATCCAGCCATCTCATCCTCTGTCGTCCCCTTCTCCTCCTGCCCCCAATCCCTCCCAGCATCAGAGTCTTCTCCAATGAGTCAACTCTTCGCATGAGGTGGCCAAAGTATTGGAGTTTCAGCTTTAGCATCATTCCTTCCAAAGAACACCTGGGACTGATCTGCTTTAGAATGGACTGGTTGGATCTCCTTGCAGTCCAAGGGACTCTCAAGAGTCTTCTCCAACACCACAGTTCAAAAGCATCAATTATTTGGTGCTCAGCTTTCTTCACAGTCCAACTCTCACATCCATACATAATGTCATCCACACATAAAGTCATCCATGACTTCCCATTAGCCCCTTGAAAATATCGTGGTGATTTCTGTGATATTAAAAATGCAAACTTGGAATACATACTGATAGTCGGGGAGCAGAGAGAGACAGAGAAGAAGGCTTAGCTTACCTGTGGTCAGGATGGCTCGCTATTGATCTCATTGTATTCTTTTTTTTTTTTTTCGATGGTGCTTAGCACCCCCCTTGCCGAGGCCTTTGCCACCCTTCCCACGACCAGACATGATTGCTGTCGCAATCTGATCTCACTGTATTCTTTAATTCTTCAGATCATGCTTTTAACTGAATGCTAAGACTCAGATTCAGCGGTGGCTTCAGGGGCTTGAAGTGTTTCAGATAAGTTTTCTCTTACCAGTGAAATATGCAATTGACATAGGACACCTCTCTACCAAGGGGTAGCTGAAAATCCAAAGAGACCTCAGAGAGCTTCCTTATTCCCTTAACGTAGAATTAAATTTTGACACGGATGCTTCAAGTTTGTGGAGGAGCTGGGTAAAAGATCGCACACTCATTTAAGGACTTTAAAAATGCTCTTCTAAGAAAAATATTGTAGAACATCACTTATATGTGGAATCTGGGCTTCCCTGACGGCTTAAACGGTGAAGAATCCCCCTGCAATGCAGGAGATGTGGGTTCAACCCCTGGGTGGTGAAGATCCCCTGGAGGAGGGCATGGCAACTCACTCCAGTATTCCTGCCTGGAGAATCCCATGGACAGAGGAGCCTGGTGGGCTATAGTCCATGGGATCGCAAAGAGCTAGAATCGAGTGAGCAACTTTTGCTTTCACTTTCCCTTTATATGTGGAATCTAAAAATAAACGATACAAATGAACTTCCTTGCAAAACACAAAGAGACTCACAGACTTAGAGAAAGAAATTAGGGTTACTAGGGGGAAGGGATAGTCAGGGAGTCTGGGATGGACATGGACACACTGCAAGGACCTGCTGTCCAGCGCAGGGAACTCTGCTCAATACTCTGTAATCACCTTATGGTCAGCAGGGGGAAGGATGGGGGAAAGGATAGTCAGGGAGTCTGGCATGGACATGTCCACATAGTCTGCATTGATTGGATTGTCAGGTAGCTCCCAACGAAACCGGAAGGCCCTGGGCCGGGCACCCGGGGAGTCTTCTTCTTTCTTAAAAACCAAATGACACAGGCACTTCTGGGAAGGAGCAGGGCGTGTTCGGAAGGCACAGCTGAGCGCTCCATCGGCTTCCATTCATCTTGCAGATCTGACAATGATTTTTGAGGACTCACCCTGGCCGAGGTGGCTCCCAGCCCTGTCTGCGTGATCCAAGGATCTGGAAAAAGAAAAAAAAAAAAAACAACTCACCAAAGTCAGAGGTCTCCTCCTGCCCTGAAATTCTGATGTGTCCGGGGGTCTTGTACAAGCTTCACTGCTGGCCAGAATCTTCACTTTCTCTGCCCACTGAAGCCGAATGAAAAATACGGAGACAGAGGTTGGAAGAAATGGAAAGGGGGCTTTTATTCTCAGCCGGCAGACAGGGGAACCCAATAAACTCATGCCTCAAGGACTGTTCCCTGACCCTTGATGGGGAGTCTTGTTCAGTCGCTCAGTCGTGTCCAACTCTCTGTGACCCCATGGACTGCAGCACACCAGGCCTCCCTGTCCTTCACCAACTCCCAGAGTTCACTCAGACTCATGTCCATCGAGTCAGTGATGCCATCCAGCCATCTCATCCTCTGTCGTCCCCTTCTCTTCCCGCCTTCAGTCTTTCCCAGCATCAGGGTCTTTTCCAGTGAGACAGTTCTTCGCATCAGGTGGCCAAAGGATTGAAGTTTCAGCTTCAGCATCAGCATCAGGACTGATTTCCTTTAGGACAGATGAGGTGTCTAGGGGCTTATACAAGACAAGGGCTTGCAGTCAGGAGTCGGTGATAAGGAACAAAGGTCTTCATTTCTTCCTCTTTGCGTTCTCGCCAAGACAGTCATAAGCTGGCATCAGTAACCTGCTAATTGACTCCGGCAGTCCACTGACCCTGCCGCCCTCTTTCTGCTGTATAACTGCAAGGGGAAGGGTGTTTTAAGGGTAAACACCAGATACAGGAAGTACTTAGCACAGAGTCAAAGGAAAACTACATGTGAGGTGTAGGAGCTGCAGACTCAGAGGGCACAAAAGGAAACTTAGTTACAGATGTACAGACTTAGGAGCAGCTAAGTAACAACAGCAACCAAAGAACCCGATACTAGAAATGTCCAGGCCTCCTCAGTTTTCTTTCACTTCTTTGCTCTTAGGAAAGAGAAAGAAAAAAAAAAAAAACTCATTCCTTTTTTTTAAATCTCCTTTTCACTGCAACAGCCTCTGCATTGCAAGCTCAGGGCTGGAATGTGTGAAACTTGGAGACGGAACTCTTGGCTATACTCAGGGCCAAAGCTGACTGGCCTCACGGGACCACCTGCGTGCTCAGTCATGTCGAACTCTTTGTGACCCCACGGACTGCAGCCCGCCAGGCTCCTCTGCGCATGGGATCCTCCAGGCGAGAAGACTGGAGTGGGTTGCCGTTTCCTCCTCCAGGGGATCTTCCCCACCCAGGGATCGAACCCAGGTCTTCTGCATTTGCAGGCAGAGTCTTTACCATCTGAGCCACCGGGGACACCCAAGGAAGGATGAACTATCAGCAAGTCCACTCTAGCCAAGACATTCTATGCAAATCTTTTAATGACAATAGGGTCTTATCTAATTCTTCGAGCATGGGGAAGTTTAGGCTCAAGAAGATGACTGTGAGAAAGACCTCTGCTTACCTTCAAGGGCAACCGTGTTTTCTTTTCCTTTTCCTGTATTCTTTTAGTTTTTCTGCTTGTAATGAGCAGACTGCTTTTAAGATGGAGAAAAGACCTTTGCACTTTGATGCCTGCAGAAAGGCTGTTAGTAAGGTGACCCCCAGTAGAAGCAGCTTAAGAGCAAAGCCTGGGACTTCCCATGTGGTCAAGTGGAGAAGAAACCGCCTACCACAGCCTGGCGGGGCTTCCCTGGTGGCTCAGGTGGAAAAGAACCTGCCCGCAGTGTGGGAGACCTGGGTTCAATCCCTGCATAGGGAAGACGCCACGGGTCCCCGGGGGCCCGTGCTCTGCAAGAGAAGCCACGGCAAGGAGCAGCCCAAAGACCACGGCTGCAGAGCGGCCCTCACCCACCACAACGCGAGGATGCCTGCTTGCAGCAGCCAAGACCCCGTCCATCCAAAAATAATCTTTTTATAAAAGAGTGCAAGCCCAGGGCACAGGGCGGCGGCAGGCCCGGGGCAAGGAGGGGGATGCCTCGGGGAGCAAGCCTCTGAGGGGGTCACCAGAAGAGGAGAACGGAAGCGTGATGCCTGGGGACACTCCAGGGCTGCTTTGGGGACTGGGACCGCCTGTGAGCTCACTCTGCTCGCCGGGCCCCACCCAAGACCTCATTTCCTCTTTTTCTGCACCCTGAGCTGGTCACAACACACAGCATCCTCTTGAGGGCTTCCCTGGCAGCTCAGCTAGTAAAGAATCTGCCTGCAACGCAGGAGACCTAGGTTCCATCTCTGGGTTAGGAAGACCCCCTGGAGGAGGAAATGGCAACCCACTCCAGTATCCTGGCCTGGAGAATCCCATGTACAGAGGAGCCTGGCGGGCTAGTCCCTGGGGTCACAGAGAGTCAGACACGACCGATCGACTAACACACGTGCACCCTCTTTGAGCCATGAATCCTGCTTCCTCTTCAATGGTCAATGCAAACCCTCACTTCCCCTCTGGGGAACGGCTTGGATCAACACCTGGGCCTCTGCCGGAGCCCCCAGGAAGCAAACAGAGCCCTTGACAGCTCAACAAGTGCTCGTCACATCAGTTCAGTTCAGCCGCTCAGTCGTGTCCGACTCTTTGCGACCCCATGGACGGCAGCACGCCAGGCCTCCCTGTCCATCACCAACTCCCGGAGCTTGCTCAAACTTGTGTCCGTCAAGTCAGTGATGCCATCCAACCATCTCATCCTCTGTCGTCCCCTTCTTCTCCTGCCCTCAATCTTTCCCAGCATCAGGGTCTTTTCAAATGAGTCAGCTCTTTGCATCAGGTGGCCAAAATACTGAAGTTTCACCTTCAGCATCAGTCCTTCCAACGAATATTCAGGACTGATTTCCTTTAAGGTGGACGGGTTGGATCTCCTTGCAGTCCAAGGGACTCTCAAGAGTCTTCAACACAACAGTTCAAAAGCATCCATTCTTTGGCATTCAGCTTTCAGTTGCTCCTTAGAAGAAAAGCTATGACCAAGCTAGACAGCATATTAAAAAGCAGAGACATCACTTAGCCGACAAAGGTCCTTCTAGTCAAAGCTCTGGTTTTTCCAGGAGTCATGTATGGATGTGAGAGTTGGACTGTAAAGAAAGCTCACCACACAGAGATGCCTTATATTCTTTTGAAGATTTGGTCCTCTGCTGTCTCTTCCACGGGATTCGAAGTCCCCGCTGTGTCCAGAAAAAAATCTAGTCCTGATGTAAAGCAGCCCTGGGCACTGAGCCCAGCGGTCTCTTATGTGGGGTGACCTTCCCCAGATCTGTGAACGGATCTACTCAGTTCTACCTCCCTTCCCTTTATCAACCGGCAGCTTGTGGGGTCCCCCTCCTCTGTGTCCCGTCGGCGTCCACTAGGGCAGCCTGAGTCTCCTTGGGAGCCCCTTCCTGCCCGCGGCCCCGCTCTGCCTCTTTGGTTGACACTGAAAAACTCCGGAACGGGCTCAGGTTCCTCTGTCAGGGCTGTGTGGGGAGCGCCCCCCCACACACACAGTTTAAAAGGTCCTTGAAGAATCAGAGATGGAACTGTTATCCGCTCGGTCATCTCTGACTCTCTGCGACCCCGAGGACTGCAGCCCGCCAGGCTCCTCTGTCCATGAGATTCTCCAGACAAGAATACAGGAGTGGGTTGCCATTTCCTCCTCCAGGGGATCTTCCCAACCCAGGGATCGAACCCAGGTCTCCCACATTGCAGGCAGATTCTTTAGCAGCTGAGCCACCGGGAAGCCCAACAATACTGGAATGGATAGCCTTTCCCTTCTCCAGCAGATCTTCCCGACCCAGGAATGGAACCCAGGTCTCCCACACTGCAGACAGATTCTTAACCAGCTGAGCCACCAGGGGAGCCGAACCACCACGCAAATGCCTCCCGGGTCATCGCCCATTGCATTCTCTTCTTCCTGCCAGTGAGTCACCCCTGCCGGCTGCAACCACTTCCTGAGACACAGATCCTCGCCTTGCTGATGAGGCGCTGTCTCCTGCGTGGGGTTTCCCCCTCCCACCCTGCCGGGCTCAGCCTACGGCATGACATTTTTGCACGAGTCACTCAAATTCCTGGGCCTTTACATTCCTGTCTGCAAACACACACTTGTACATTCCCTTCCAAACCCCAACCCAGCCACCGGGCACACGACTTCTCGACCTTTGATTGCCGAAGTGGGGTGGGTGTGGTGGTGGGGAGCTGGTTGTCTGTGCTGCCCTCAGGATGCCCACAGACATGCCCTAACTGTCCCTGAAAAAGAATTCAAAGAGTTTGGTGTCTCCTAGAAGCTGAGCATTTGGAGCCGTGCCCACTGAGTTTGCCCAGTGGCTGGCAGGGCAGCTGAATGGGCCACCGACGCCAGGAGGCTCTGGGAGAGTTGAAAGGGGACGGGCTGGGATGGCATTGCCCCTGCCCCGGGAAACTGCATTTTCATGCCCTAGTTCTGGAGTGTCGAAGCTCTTTTTTCCATCATCCAGTGGACACAGGGGTGTGTTGGCCTCTAGTCTGTCCCCAGGGTATCACCCCACCATGAACAAAGAGAGACAGTCCACAGGCCAGGGGACCCACTTTTTCAGAAAAGCGTGTGTATTCTCTTTTTCCCCATGGTGCCCGTTAACTTAGAGACACAAGCCACAGAACACAGCACTATTGAGTTTGCTTGTAGATAGGTCAGCAGTTATAATCACAGACTGTTTGCTCCTTGGAAGGAAAGCTATGACCAGGATAGCAGATTCAAAAGCAGAGACATCACTTTGCCGACCAAGGTCTGTAGACTCAAAGATACCCTTTTTCCAGTGCTCACATATGGATGTGAGAGTTGGACCATAAAGAAGTCATGCTTTTGAATGATGAGAGACTTTTGAACTGGAGAAGACTCTTGAGAGTCCCTTGGCTTGCAAGGACATCCAACCAGTCCATCCTAAAGGAGATCAGTCCTGAATATTCATTGGAAGGACTGTTGCTGAAGCTGAAACTCCAATACTTTGGCCACCTGATGGGAAGAGCCGACTCACTGGAAAAGATCCTGATGCTGGGAAAGATGGAAGGCAGGAGGAGAAGGGGATGACAGAGGATGAGATGGTTGGATGGCATCAGCGACTCAATGGACATGATTTTGGGTGGACTCCAGGAGTTGGTGATGGACAGGGAGGCCTGGTGTGCTGTGGTCCATGGGGTTGCAAAGAGTCGGACACGACTGAGTGACTGAACAACAACATCTCATCTATTTGGGAAACCTGTAGCTACAGATACATGTCTCTGTGGTGGGCAGAGACTTAAAAGACGGTATGATAGAGAGAGACAGAACTGCTACAGAGGGCGGAACACACATATTATTTTTTCATCTCCGGGGCGTGTGTTGTGTTTTTTCAAAATATCCATGGCAATGACAAGTAGCTTTCACAATATGAATGTGCTACCCGATCTAAGCTGTTTGAGTGCCATCCCCTCACTTTACAGAACTTGCTGCAGTGCCGGAAATCTTAACTGATCTTCAAGACTTTGTTCTTTGCGGTTACAGAAAAGCCAGATTTAGGGCCGCAGGAAGTCTCCATGGAGAAGGCGAAAACAAAACAGCTCAAACCAGAGGACTCAGCAGTCAGTCTCGCTGCTGAGCCACGCGCAGATACTGGGTGTCTGCCAGGGTGGGGGTGGTGGGGAGGCCGCTGGGCGTGTCCTTTTTTACCTTCTTTTTTGTTTGTTTGTCTCTCTGCTGCTTTTGTAAGCTTTGTTTTGCTTTCCACTTGGTTCTGAAGCAAACAAAGCCCTGCACTATAATCTCCATTTGTCCCGACCCTAAGAGAAGGGTGTTCCTCTTAGAGCAATCAATATGTTATTTTCACGCCAGGATCGGAGTGATGAAACTAGCATTTTCCCCTGAGGCACGCTGACTTAATTTACAGTTTTAAACTTTCCTTAAAAAAATATTTATAGTCTATTGGAGTGTAGTTGATTGACAATGCTGTTAGTTTCTGCTGTACAGAAAAGTGACTCAGTTATAGGTACACATGAATCTTTTTTTTTTTTAAGATTCTTTTACCATGTAGCTTATTACAGATCATTGACTCGACGTGCCTGTGATATACAGTAGCTCCTTGCGTACGTGCTCAGTCGCTTCAGCTGTGTCCGACTCTCTGTGACCCCATGGACTGTAGACGGCAGGCTCCTCTGTCCAGGGGATTCTCCAGGCAAGAATACTGGAGTGGGTTGACATGCCCTTCTCCAGGGGATCTTCCCAACCCAGGGATCAAACCTGAGTCTCTTACGTCTCCTCAGTTGGCAGGCGGGTTCTTTATTGCTCGTACCACCTGGAAAGCCCACATTAGGTCCTTGTTGATTATTTTCTATATATAGTGAAGGATGGGCTTCCCTGGTGGCTCAGCTGGTAAAGAATCCACCTGCAATGCAGGAGACTTGGGTTCTATCCTTGGGTTGGGAAGATCCCTTGGAGGAGGGAAAGGCTACCCACTCCAGTGTTCTGGTCTGGAGAATTCCATGGACTGTATAGTCGACGGAGTCGCAGAGAGTCGGACACAACTGAGCGACTTTCAACTTTCACACCTTCCCTGGTGGCTCAGACGGTAAAGACTCTGCCTGCAATGAGGGAGACCCGGGTTCCATCCCAGAGTCAGGAAGATCCCCTGGAGAAGGGAACGGCACTCTAGAATTCTTGCCTGAAGAATCCCACGGACAGAGGAGCCTGGCGGGCTACAGTCCATGGGGCCGCAAAGAGCCGGACACGACTGAGCAACTGAACAGCCGCGACAGCAGAAGCCCACAGGATCCTGTAAAGTAATTAGACTCCAATTAAAACTAAAATTGAAAAAAAAAAATATCGTACCTAACCCCGTTTGAGATGTCAATAAATATTTGCATTAATGTAGAACAAAAACATCAGGGTTCTCCAAGCGAGGAAGACAGGGGATGTGTGGGGTCAGACACCCCCCAGAAGCAGACACTGAGGCTCGATCTCCAGGGAGGACTACGTGTGGGGTCAGGACCTGCCGGTGGGGACTTCTGGGTGATGAGTCACTCCTGGGGAGGTCAGCAGACATGGCCACGGCCGCCAAGGTGACGGCAGTTCACAGGGCGTTCAGGCCCGTCCAGCTGACTGCCCAGAAGGATGCAGTGTTCGAGCAACGCCAGCCTCTGGGAGCAGTTGCCAGGGTCTCCCAAGTGGGGCACCCAGACGCCGGAGCTGGAAAATGCGGAAGGGAGCCCAGGAGAGCTGCAGGAGCCAAGCTGATGGTCGGCCGGGTCCTACAAGACAGTCCCCCTAACTCCTGATCTCAGAGCAAGTCCCAGCGGACGCCGGGGCTTCCGACTGAGCAGCTACTGGGTCTGAGGTTCCCGAGACCCCTCCTTGCTGTTGAGTTGAGTCACTCGGTCGTGTCCGACTCTTTGTGACCCCGTGGACTTTGGCCCTCCAGGCTCCTCTGTCCTGGGGATTCTCCAGGTGAGAAAGCTGCAGTGGGTTGCCACGCCCTTCTCCACATTTGCCCTCACTGTGGATAAACTAAATCTTGAAGTCCCCCAGCCCCGTCCTCCCAAGTCCTTGACTTGGCTGGTGGTTTTTTTTTTTCCCTTGAAGGTGTCACTGCCCAGGGACGTCCTGATCAGAGCAGGCAGACTAGCTCCAGACGATGAAGGACTCGTGATTTTGATGTGACTGGTGACTCCAAATGTCTTCCAGATGCTGAACGATCCATGTTTGTTTCGTGTGTGTGTGTTTTTTTTTAATCTAATCCATCCCTTGGAAAATGAAAAAGTCTACAGCTGTCGTTCTCACTTTTGTGGGATTCGCTTTCTTAAGTCATCAGTTGGTTGCAACTTGGGGACCCTTCAAAGATGTGTGGGAGCCTCCTGATTGTTCTCAGGCCAGGGGATGTTGAGTTGGGAAAGGGAATTTCAGGACAAATACGGAGAGAGATCTCCATGTGTGACTATTAAGGAACGCTTCCCAGCCAGCTGTCTGCTGCAGACATTGACAGATTAGGTTCTCTTTGTCTCGGGAAACAAAGAACCTATTTTATACACTTTATTTTTCTAGTTTTTAACGTTTCTCTTCTATTAATGCTGTTTTATTCTATTTATTCTATTCTATTCTGTTGTTCTACTAATGCTGTACTTTATTTCGTTTTATTTAATTCTATTCTATTGTTGTTTAGTCACTAAGTCGTGTCCGACTCTCTGGGACCCCGTGGACTGTAGCCCACCAGGCTCCTCCGTCCATGGGATTCTCCAGACAACAATACTGGAGTGGGTTGCCATTCCCTCCTCCAGGGGATCTTCCCGACCTACGGATGGAACCCAGGCCTCCTGCATTTGCAGGCAGATTCTTTGCCTACTCAGCTATGAGGGAAGCCTGTAATATGTTTACATCCTGTTCAAAAATAATACAGTGCAGAAAATTTAGAAAACAGATACTAAAACCTTTCTCAGCATATACTAACTAATCAAGGAAAGGTTTCATTTGCCTTCGCTATTTTCTCTCCGTCCTCTCGGGAGAGTTTCTGTAGAATATGCATTGGCTTAGGCTGTGCCTTTAGGGATTTACGAGTATTTGCAAACCATTAAACGATCTTCTGAGAAGCTTTCAAACGGCTGCAGTTTCCAAGTATAGACTGATTTCCTGCAGTTCCGATAGCTGCTTTGTGTGTGTGTGTGTCTGTTTTTATCTTTTTACTATTCTGCTGTTGTGAAGAATACTCTCGATAGATGGAGGTTGTCATGGAGTGAATGAGTGTGTGTCTTTCCCAGAATTCACATATGAAAGCCCTGATTCCAAAGGTGACCGTATTAGGAGGTGTAGTTAGACGAGGAGGCGGGGTTAGACGAGGAGGCGGGGTTAGATGAGGAGGCGGGGTTAGACGAGGAGGCGGGGTTAGACGAGGAGGCGGGGTTTAAGGAGATTATAGGCCGGTCCCCGGGATAGGATTAATGTCCTTATAAGAGGAAGAGTGACCTTTGAGAGTGTGGATCACAATAAACTATGGAAAATTCTGAAAGAGATGGGAATACCAGGCCACCTGACCCGCCTGTTGAGAAACCTGCATGCAGGTCAGGAAGTAACAGAACGGACATGGAACAACAGACTGGTTCCAAATAGGAAAAGGAGCACGTCAAGACTGTATATTGTCACCCTGCTTATTTAACTTCTATGCAGAGTACATCATGAGAAACGCTGGACTGCAGGAAGCACAAGCTGGAATCAAGATTGCCAGAAGAAATATCAATAACCTCAGAAATGCAGATGACACCACCCTTATGGCAGAAAATGAAGAACTAAAGAGCCTCTTGAAAGTGAAAGAGGAGAGTGAAAAAGCTGGCTTAAAGCTCAACATTCAGAAAACTAAGATTATGGCATCCGGTGGCTGACTTCATTTACTTGGGCTCCAAAATCACTGCAGATGGTGACTGCAGCCAAGAAATTAAGAGACGCTTACTCCTTGGGAGAAAAGTTATGACCAACCTAGACAGCATATTAAAAAGCAGAGACGTTAATTTGCCAACAAAGGTCTGCCTAGTCAAGGCTATGGTTTTTCCAGTAGCCATGTATGGATGTGAGAGTTGGACTATAAAGAAAGCTGAGCGCCAAAGAATTGATGCTTTGGGACTGTGGTGTTTGGGAAGACTCTTGAGAGTCCCTTGGACTGCAAGGAGATGCAACCAGTCCATTTTAAAGGAGATCAGTCCTGGATGTTCATTGGAAGGACTGATGTTGAAGCTGAAACTCCAATCCTTTGTCCACCTGATGCAAAGAGCTGCCTCATTTGAAAAGACCCTGATGCTGGGAAAGATTGAAGGCGGGAGAAGGGGACAACAGAGGATGAGATGGTTGGATGGCAACACCGACTCGATGGATGTGAGGTTTAGTGAACTCCGGGAGTTGGTGATGGACAGGGAGGCCTGGCGTGCTGCAGTCCACGGGGTCACAGAGAGTCGGGCACGACTGAGCAACTGAACTGAACTGAATTGAAGAGACACCAGAGCTGTGTCTCCAACAGGTGAGGTCACAGAAGGAAGGTGGTCACCCACAAGCCAGGAAGCTGGCCCCACCGGACACAGAATCTGCCCACTGCGAGATCTCAGACTTCCAGCCTCCAGGGCTGTGGGAATAAGCGTCTGTTGTTTAACCTGTGTGCACACGTGTGTTTTACAGTTTATATATATATATATGGGCTTCCCAGGCGGCGCTAGTGGTAAAGAACCCGCCTGCCAAAGGAAGAGACAAAAGAGACCCAGGTTTCATCCCTGGGTTGCAAAGATCCCCTGGAGGAGGGCATGGCAACCGACTCCAGTGTTCTTGCCTGGAGAATCCCATGGACAGAGGAGCCTGGTGGGTTACAGTCCATGGGGTTGCAAAAAGTCGGACACGACTGAAGTCACTTAACATGCAAACATATACACAAAGGTCTGGCTGGGACGGCCGATTACAAATGGACCAAAGTCAGATGAACTAGCCGTTAAAAAACTGAAGAAATAGATTAGGTCCCAGAATAAGACTAGGAGACACCGAGGGTAACAGTAAAATGTAGAATTGCCTTTTGTATCCATCAAAAATGGTCCAACCTTGGTCACGTCCTGTGGTTCGACCGGTATGTATATATCGAAGCTGTTACTGGAGTAGCTTCATTTGCTTGACACCCAGCAAGCAGTCAGTCCTAAAGGAAATCAACCCTGAATACTCACCGGAAGGACTGAAACTGAAGAGCCAATACTTTGGGCACCTGATGCAAAGAGCCGACTCATTGGAAAAAAAAAAACCCAGATGCTGGGAAAGACTGAAGGCGGGAGGAGAAGGGGATGACAGAGGATGAGATGGCTGGATGGCATCACTGACTCAGTGGACATGAATTGGAAGCAAACTCCGGGAGAAAGTCAAGGACCGATGACCCTCACAGGCTATAGTCCATGAGGTCACAAAGAACTGAACACGACTTAGATCCTGAACACGATCAGCAAAAGCAAACACCGCAGTGCTGAGATCTGCAGCAGAGAAAGAGATTATTCACAGGAGTTGGATGATAAAGACAGCTGAGCAATGAAGAATTGATGCTTTTGAACTGTGGTGTTGGAGAAGCCTCTTGAGAGTCCCTTGGACTGCAAGGAGTTCCAACCAGTCCGTCCTAAAGGAGATCAGTCCTGAATATTCATTGGAAGGACTGTTGCTGAAGCTGAAGCTTCAAGCAATACATGTAGTCAAAGACTTAGCAACTGAAGGACAGCGTTAGCTGAATGCATTGACCTGATGAGACCCGTTGCTCGCCTGTTCCCAAATGTGCTTGGTCCCACTCCCGGTCTGGCTAATGAACTTCACTCCAGTTCCGTGGTGTTTGGATACAAGTCAGGAAGATTTTTCAACTAACTTAATTTTCATTCTGGAAGTTAGGGCCTCTTGGAGCCAAAGCATCTGCATGATGTTATGGAAATTTTTTTGTTTGGAACCAAGGAAAGCAGCACTGGAAAAAGAAAAGCAAAGTCATCATAATGAATCAGAGAAGTCTTCAGAATGTCTCTCTGGAGAGACATAAAGAAAAAAAAAACTCCAAGCCTGCCATCCAGAGAGCAATGCTGCCAAAGATGATGGCTGAGGATGGGGACTCAGTTGCTCAGTGATCAAATGTGCCCAGCTTCCAGAAGCTTCCAAAAAGAGAAACATGTCAGCCATGGTGCAGTGCAGTTGTCAGAGGTTGGAGATTTGCCAGGTAGGGTGTTTCTTTTGAAGGTACATGGGATGAAGTGGAAAGTTCCCAGGGAAGGGTCTTTGGAATTTGGCAGGAAGCCCATGGTTTCTTCACTGAGAGTCTGACTTACCTCAAGGTGCCAAAATGGCTGCAGCAGCTCCAGCATCCGTTTCCTCCCTAAGAAGGGTCCCAGAAGTCCTCTTATTTACAACTGCCCAAGGTGCACACCCTCTACTGGCCTCAAGACTGCGATAACTGGCAGAGTGAAAAGCCTGAAAAGTGAGAGGCGGAAAAAGATGCAGAGAGAAGTTTGCAAGGAGGTGCGGGTCTCTCTGGCCTTCCCAGGTGGCTCAGTGGTAAAGAACTCGCCTGCCAACGTAGGAGAGGCAGGTTCGATGCCTGGGTCGGGAAGATGCCCTGGAGAAGGGCATGGCAACCCACTCCAGTATTCTTGCCTGGAGAGTCCCATGAACAGAGAAGTCTGGTGGGCTGAAGGGACTTAACAGCAGCAGCAGTCCCTGGGGTCGCAGTCAGACAAGACTGAAGGGACTTAGCATGCATGCATTGCAGGAGAGGGGAGGCGGGGGGCGGGGGTGGGGGGAGCAGTCAATCCACAAAAGTAACACTTTCACAGGCCGTTTTTCTGTTTTTCTGTCCCCTCCCCACCCCCAACATGATTATATTATGTTACTTGCAATCTTGTGTGTGTTGGAGTTTCCGTTGGCCAAGAAAAAAGAACCACCGTTCTCCACCCCTTGGAAGTGTTTGTCTAGCTGTCGAGGAGCCCTGGGGTGTGTGTGGGTCACTGCATCTCTCCAGCCAGGTGTGTGTCCCACCCAGGGGAACACATGTCCGCTGTGTGTACTGCGGGCAAAAGGTAGCAGCAGGCAGCGGTGTGCGTGCGTGTGTGTGTGTGTGTGTGTGTGTGTGTGTGTAGCGGGTGGGGTGGAATGGGAGGAGGGTTCTGAGTCATCCTGAGTGGAAAGGCGTGTGATGGGGAGGGTCTGAGCCGGGGGGCAGGGTGGAATGATGGAACTGTGACTCAGGGCTATTTCTCGGTCTAACCCGCTGTTCCAGGGCCCTGAAGGCAGGCAGAGAGCATTTTAAGCTCAGAGCTTCACTTCCCCGGGTGATGCCAGTGGTAAAGAACCTACCAATGCAGGAGACGTGGGTTCGATCCCTGGGTCAGGAAGATTCCCCTGGAGGAGGGCATGGCCACCCACTCCAGTATCCTTGCCAGGAGCATCCCATGGGCAGGGGAGCCTGGCGGGCCACAGTCCATGGGGTGGCAGAGAGTCGGACACGACTGAAGCTTCTTAGCACCCACCTAAGCCTGGGACAGGGCCAAAGGGCCACGCTGCGGCTGTGGCTGGCGACTGTCCCCAGAAAGGTCGCTCCCCACCCCCAACCTGGGCGCCAGCTGCCTCGAATGGGTAAGAAGTCGCGGTGGCCTGCACCTCCCCATTCCTGCCTTTGGGGAGAAGATGTTTAGGGAGTGCAAAGAACCTGCAAAGGAGGTTCTTGGCCAGTCCGGGAAGTAAGCATCAAGTCGTGTCCGACTCTGTGTGACCCCATGGGCTGTAGCCCCACCAGGCTCCTCTGTCCATGGGATTCTCCAGGCAAAAACACTGGAGTGGGTTGCCATGCCCTCCTCCAAGGGATCTTCCCGACCCAGGGATCGAACCCACGTCTCCTGCAGAGGTAGGCGGGTTCTTTACCGCTAAGGCCACCTGGGAAGCCCCAGGGGCCTCGCCCTGCGCCCTTAAAAGCCTCACCCACGCTCTGCAGTGTGCTGGTCCAGGCTGGACGCGGGCCCGCGGGCTGCGGCGTCCAAGGCAGAGAGGAGCACAATTAACAGAGAAGGGGAGGAGAATGGAGTCTGTCTAGGGGTTCCCAGGAAGAGAGGAGTGGAAGCGGGGCGGGGAGACGCGGCCCGAGCCGGAGAGGGTTGGGTTCCAGCCCGCGCGCCCTCCCCGGCGGCTCGCTCCCCGGGGGCCCAGGGTTTGGGGTGGCGCCCGCGGGCGGGGAGAGTTCAGGCCGGGGCGGGGCGATCGCGCTGCACCCCACCCGGGTTCCGCCCGCCTGCCCGCCCCGCCCCGGGGGTGGGGGCGGGTGGGGTTGTCCTGCCCACCCGCCGCCGCCCGCGCCCCAGCCCGCGCGCGCGACACTCCCGGGACGCTCCCTGCGCGGCTAGGGGCGCACCATGGCGCGTCGGGCCGCCCTAACGCTGCTCCTCTTCGCCCTGCTTGGAAGCCTGGTGTCCACCCAGGGTGAGTGAGCGCCGGCCGGTGGGCACCCACCAACCCCCACCCGACCAGGACCAGGCGCGCGGATCGGACTTGGCGACCCGCGTTGGGACGCCAGGAAAGGGGGGCGGGGGCGGCGAACCTTAAGAGGCGGTCCGTGGGGGCTGGGCATCGTTTGGCACGCACTTTGGGGGGCGCACTTGGGGAGGGTTACCTGGGGGCGGCGGTGTCTGGGCTCACCTGCCTGGTGGGGGCGCACGATGCCTGGAGACGCGCCTCGGTGGGAGGCTTACTTTGTGTGGCTGGAGCGGGGCGCGCGGGGCTCTCCTCCCCACGACAAGGATCCGCCGTGCCAGCGGTGGCCGGACGCCCCAAGGAGGCAGGCTCCCTCTTTCCGCTCGCTTTCTCCCGGTGCGCCTTTGGAGGCGGACCCTCTCCAAGTTTTTGTTGTTGTTGTTGTTTGTTTGCTTTCAAATCCACAAAGTCTTCAAGTTGGAGGCACCCAATGGGCATTGGCGGCGGCCTCAGACCCCCTCCCCGAGACCCCACCTCCCGCCCGGTCCGGGTTCCCCTTTCGTTCCGGGGCGCACCGGTGCGCCCCTGCGGCCGCCCCCGGGCCCGGCTGCTCGCGGGCCCGGCCTGGTGACGGCCGCTTCCCCGGAGCCACGCCCTACGGCCCCGGCCTAAATTTGGAGTCGGCCCGGGAGCCTGAAACCCGGGAGAGGGGGAGGGAGGCAGGAAGAACTCGGAGGCCTGGAAACCATCAAGCGTTGTGTGTGTGTGTGTGTGTGTCTTAGGGCCGCGGGGACTTGATGAGCGCGCCGCTCGGGTGGAGGGCTCCGCATCCAAGAGATGCGAACTGATCAGCCATGTGGCCCAGGAGATAATTGGCAAAAACCCTGGAAAAAAATAATAAAATAAAGGACGCCCAGGCCGACCACCCTCCACACCCAGCCTGCCTGCCTGTTGCCTGCATTTTTCTTTCTCGTCTTAAAATGGAAGTTGAGATCCTGGTTTCCAGTCTAATCTGTCCTTTTAAAAGGAAAGTTGCTGGGTGTGGCTTAAAAAAAAAAAACCTGTTTGTCCAATTAACGGTTGCTTTCTCTCCTTTATATATGGTTGTTTTTTAAGGAGACAGAGACGTGGGCTGTGTCCAGTCTTCAGGACTGGTTGCATCGGTGGTAGGCACGGTTTAGGAACCAGACTTCGGCACCCCAAGGACCTAAAAAAATGTTGATGTGGAAATTTCCAGCTCAGGCTATGAAGGTTGCATTTTTTAAGCCCTGGCTCCCGACTGCTGTTTGGTTTAGGGAGGGTTTGCTAATTAATGTGTGAACTTTTAAACTGTGTGCCTTCCCTGGCGGCTCAGCTGCTAAAGAATCCGCATGCCATGCAGGAGACCCCGTTTGGATCCCTGGGTCGAGAAGATTCCCCTGGAGGAGGGCATGGCAACCCACTCCGGTACTCTGGCCTGGAGAATCCCATGGACAGAGGAGCCTGGTGGGCTGCACCCCAAGGCGTCGCAAAAGCGGCTTTCAGTTGAAAACACGTTCAAGAGCTTGTGCTTTTCGCGGGGAGGCTTTAGAAGACATTCAGCCTGATCCGTGGGGACTTGTTGGAATACTTGATAGCTTGGTGGGGAGGGCCCGGATTGGATTTCCTGTTTCTCTCTTTCCTGCCTTAAAACCTGCTTGGTTTGCTTCAGTAAAAAGTTCTTCGTGAAAGCGTTTTGCTGTCTGTTGCTGTGTGAGTCACACCTGCTCGCGAGAGTTTTTCTAGCCCCCATGAGGCTGCACTGCAGTGAGCCGCCGGAGAACCCCGCATACGGCATCTGCCCACCAGCTCTCTCTCCTACCTGTGGTAGTATGCACATGTCCGAGCTGCTCTGCTCGTTCATCCCGCCTTCTCCTTCCCCCGTTCTGTCCGCCCAATCCTTCCTCCACATCTGCTTCTCTGTTCCTGCCCTGCAGAGAGAGGGGTGCGTCTCTACCATTTTTTCCTAGATTCCACATACACGGAAGCCTAGAGTCTTAACCCCCCAGACGGCCAGGCAAGTCTTTTCCTGCACCAATTCTTATGATTAATAAGGCATTGTGTGTTTATGGATCTCCGGAAGTCCTTTTGTGGGTATATAACAGGCTTCCCTAGGGGCTCAGATGGTAAAGAGTCCATCTGCCTGCCAATGCAAGAGACCCGGGTTCGATTCCTGGGCCAGATAGATCCCCTGGAGGAGGGCATGGCAACCCACTCCAGTATTCTTGCCTGGAGAATCACATGGATGGAGGAACCTGGAGGGCTACAGTTTATGGGGTCACAGAAGAGTCGGACACGACTGAGCAACTAACCCTTCATGGACTTCCCTGGTGGCCCAGTGGCTAAGACTTTGAGCTGCCAATACAGAGGGCTTGGTTTAGATTCCTAGTCGGGGAATTATTTCCGCATGCTGCAAAGAAGACCCAGGGATCAAACCCGGGTCTCCTGAACTGCAGGCAAAGTCTTTACCCTCTGAGTCACCGGGGGAGCCCCAGCAAGCACCTGGTGTCGCCAAATAAAAATATATATATATATAAAAAAAGTAAAAGCAACTAAGTGAATGTCATCCCTTCTGTACAGGTTGTCAAAACAGGTTCCTTTAGCCATGCAAAATATTTACCCACCTTTGAAAAGGGCAGAGAAAGGACTTTGGCCTTGACTAGACAGACCTTTGTTGGCAAAGTAACGTCTCTGCTTTTCAATACGCTGTCTAGGTTGGTCATAGCTTTTCTTCCAAGGAGCGAGTGTCTTTTAATTTCATGGCTGCAGTCACCGTCCGCCGTGATTTTGGAGCCCAAGAAAACGAAGTCTGTCACTGTTTCCATTTTTCCCCATCTGTTTGCTGGGAAGGGTTGGGACCGGATGCCATGACTGCATGTGTAATCATAATGAAAAGAGTGAGGGAAGAGACGTCTATACCTGTTTCCAACGGAGCTTTGTGGATTTTTTTTTTTTTTTTTAATTTTCTTTTTGGCTGCACTGGGTCTTTGTTAGACTTCCCGGATGGCTCAGCCGTAAAGAATCCACCTACCAGTGCAAGAGACGCAAGAGACCTGGGTTCGATCCCTGGGTCGGGAAGATCCCCTGGAGAAGGACATGGCAACCCACTCCAGTCTTCTTGCCTGGAGAATCCCATGGACAGAGGAGCCCAGGGGGCTGCAGTCCACAGGGTCGCCAAGAGTCAGAGAGGACTGAGCATACTCGCAAAGGGTCTGTCTCTTGATGTGGCGAGTGTGGGTTACTCTCCAGTTGCAGAGCAGTGGGTCTGGGCATGGGGCTTCCCGGACTGCGGCTCCCGGAATCTGGAGTCCAGGCTCGGTAGCTGCAGTGCATGGACTTGGTTGCTCTGACACATTTGGGATCTTCCCCGACCGGGGATCGAACCTCTGTTCTCCTGAATTGACAGGTGGATTCTTAACCACTGAACCACCAAGGAAGTCCCAGTCCTAATTTATAATCACCCTTAAAACCATATGGGACAAAGACACACACACACACACACACACACAAGCTTCTAGCACACTCAACAGTTGTGAGTAGTTTTTTATGCGCGTGTCCTCCTGGGAGAATGGCCTGGTTGTACGGGACACGAAAATGGTGTGTTGTGTCTGACTCGCTGCGACCCCATGGAGCATGGCACCCCAGGCCTCCCTGTCCATCGCCAACTCCCAGAGCTTGCTCAAGCTCATGTCCATTGAGTGGGTGATGCCATCCAACCATCTCATCCTCTGTCGTCCCCTTCTCCTCCTGCCCCCAATCCCTCCGAGCATCAGGGTCTTTTCCAATGAGTCAACTCTTCGCATGAGGTGGCCAAAGTACTAGAGTTCCAGCTTCAGCATCAGTCCTTCCATTGAACACCCAGGGCTCATCTCCTTTGGGATGGACTGGTTGGATCTCCTTGCAGTCCAAGGGACTCTCAAGAGTCTTCTCCAACACCACAGTTCCAAAGCATCAATTCTTCGGTTCTCAGCCTTCTTTATGGTCCAACTCTCACATCCGTACATGCCCACTGGAAAAACCATAGCTTTGACTAGACGGACCTTTGTTGGCAAAGTAATGTCTCTGCTTTTTAATATGCTGTCTAGGTGGGTCACAGCTTTTCTTCCAAGAAGCAAGCGTCTCTTAATTTCATGGCCGCTGTCACCGTCTGCTGTGATTTTGGAGCCCACCCCCCCCCTCCGCCCCGCACCTAAGAGAAAGTCTCTGACTCTTTCCATTGTTTCCCCATCTATTTTCTATGAAGGGTTGGGACTAGGTGACATGACTGCACATATAATCATAATGAAAAAGTTTGAAAGGTCGCAGGAATCAGCAAAATATGGCACACAGACAGGAAGTGAGCCCAAGTTATGGTGAAAACAGAGCCTGTAAATTTGGTGGCGTTGGAGCGGGATTGCCCCAAACCCTTCATTTGTTAAAATAAATAAGTGTAAAGGAAAACACAGGAAAACCAGATCTGCCCGTGCCTTTGACAGCTGAAGTTGTATCTCTTCATGTAGGGAAACAGCAGTTCCTTTTGTTTTTTTTTTCAATTTCCTGTTCTTATTCTTTGCCAAGTTCGTATAACAGTTTTGGGAGTTGCCGTATGGGTGTGTGAGTTTCAGCTTTGTCTTAGAATGACTCGGTGCCCCCACCGTTTGGCTAACTCAAATTATTTTTTTTAAAGTCCTGTAAACAGGAAACCAAAAAGTTCCTCTTTTTTTTTTTTTTTTTTAATTCCCCAGTGTTTCTCCATGGGGTGGTGGGGTGGGGGGTTCGAGACCTCCGATGTGCTGTGAGTTGAGAGCAATCAAAGAAGAAAATCATCAAACAAGTCAGAGGAGCAAACAGCAGCTTGCTTCTGCCCACGCATTGCTAAGTAAGCCCCGGTGTGGTTTCAGGCCTGTTTGTGCCTCTGGGTGGACCTGGCTTCCTAGTGAAACCTGTTTGTTCCTGAGGGTCGCAGGCTGGGGACTTTGACATGCATTTGCCAGTCTGAAGCCTCTGTTCTTTCCGCTCTGCGTTCTGCCTGTGAAAGTGTTTGATAGAATCTCTTTATTTTCCAGAAGAGCCAGTTAGGACGTCAGCGACTTTTCAAAGAGTCAAGTAATGACTCCTTAGGGTGCTTTTGAGAGGAAAAAAGATTACTTAAAAAAATATATTTTTAATTGATGATTGCTTTACAATATTGGCTTGATTTCTGTCATGCAGCAACATGAATTAACCATCACTTCAGTTCAGTCGCTCATTCGTGTTCGACTCTTTGCGACCCCATGCACTGCAGCACGCCAGCTCTCCCTGTCCATCACCAACTCCCAGAGTTCACCCAAACTCATGTCCATTGAATCAGTGATGCCATCCAACCATCTCATCCTCTGTCGTCCCAATAAGCGTACAAATGTCTGGGATTCCCCAGGTGATGCTAGTGGTGAAAAAAAAAAACAAACCCACCTGCCAAATGTTAACAGACCTGGGTTCAGTACCTGGGTGGGGAAGATCCCCTGGAGGAGGGGATGGCAACCCACTCCAGTATCCTAGCCTGCAGAATCCCATGGACAGAGGAGCCTGGTGGGCTACAGTCCAGTGGGGTCACAAAGATTCGGACACAACTTAGCACGCACAGGCATACATGTCCCCTGACTCTTGAATCCCACCTCTGAGTTTGTCTAACAGCTAATCTTTCAGCAGAAACTCTGCAGGCCAGAAGGGAATGGCAGGATATCTTTAAAGTACTGAAGTAAAAAAAAGTAATCTACAACCAAGATTACCTGGCAAGGATCCCATTCAACGCTGAAATCAAAAGGTTTACAGATAAGCAGACACTAAAAAGAGTTTAACCACCAGCAAACCAGCTTTCCAGCAAATACTAAAGGGACTTCCATAGGGCAGTACCCACAGGAGGGAGGAAAGACCTACAAAAAAACCCGACCCAGAACGATGAAGAATCCGCCAGGAGGAACATACGCATGTCAATCACTGATTTTCCAGTGTCTGCAGAGAGTTAGGGTGAATTCCGCTTGTTCACCGCCCTTCCTTGAGCACGCGGCTAAAGTCAGGAGGGTTGCATTCCAGAGCTTGGAAGGTATTAGTCATCCCCAGACCGTGTAGCCAGAACATTGTGACCACTTCTTTTTCTCAGCGTCCCTCCCCTTCTCCCACCCACCACCCATACCCCACACCCCCACCCCACCCCCAGCCTTGTCTGATCGCACTCTACCCCTTTGCAAACCGACCAGAAGCCTCGTGGTGGTGTGACCGCAAGGGCGCGGTGAACCTCATCAGGGATAGACAGACAGCAAGCAGATGCTGCTGCCTCTGGGGCGGGCGGGGAGGTGTGCAGATTTCTCTCTGCAGGTCGAGAATTCCAGTGTTGCCCGTCACCATCTGCTGTGGCCGGCTATCTTGTCTTAGGGGTCAGTGCTCCATGGAGGATCAAGATGCCCTCATCTTGGGCACAGAATGAAGCCTTGCTGGACAAAGGGAGCCAGGGAGGTGAAGGCTTCAGTGCTCGAACAAGGGGTCACACGATGTAGGAGGAAGAGAAAGGGCCTGGGTGGATCTGAGACTGGGCGGGAGGGTCATAGGGGGTGAGGTCACGGGGATGGGACGCTTGCCTGACCCATGAGGGCAGCCCCGACCCCACCCCACCCCTGCCACTGTGCTGAGGACTGAGTTAAGGACCACTGGCCTGATTGGGGCTTCCCTGGTGGCTCAGCTGGTAAAGAATCTGCCTGCAATGCGGGAGACCCGGGTTCAATCCCTGGGTCAGGAAGATCCCCTGGAGGAGGGCATGGCAACCCACTCCAGTCTTCTTGCCTGGAGAATCCCCATTGACAGAGGAGCCTGGCGGGCTACAGTCCACGGGGTTGCAAAAAGTTGGACACCACTAGAACGACTTAGCACAGCACTCAGGGCCTGGCTGGACTGAGCCAGCCCTTGGTAGATGGGATTGATGATTGATGGATGGACGATGGGTTATAGATTTATAGATGATGGACAGGATGCATGCCTAGCTAGACACATGATAGATAATAGATAAGGCCGGTAGATGGAATGATTATGCAGTTAGATGGATGGATGTAAGGATTGGACGGTTGGATGGATGGATGAATATAGATGGATAGATCTTGAAGTTTTCCAGTGGTCATGTATGGATGTAAGAGTTGGACTATAGAGAAAGCTGAGCACCGAAGAATTGATGCTTTTGAACTGTGGTGTTGGAGAAGACTCTTGAGAGCCCCTTGGACTGCAAGGAGATCCAACCAGTCCATTCTAAAGGAGATCAGCCCTGGGTCTCTTTTGGAAGGACTGATGCTAAAGCCGAAACTCCAGTACTTTGGCCACCTCATGCGAAGAGTTGACTCATTGGAAAAGACCCTGATGCTGGGAAAGATTGAAGGTGGGATAAGAAGGGGACAACAGAGGATGAGATAGCTGGATGGCATCTGTGACTCGATGGACATGAGTTTGAGTAGACTCCGGGAGTTGGTGATGGACAGGGAGGCCTGGCGTGCTGCAGTCCATGGGGTCGCAAAGAACTAAACTGAGATCTTGAAAGTGAAAGCCGCTCAGTCGTGTCCGCCTCTTTGGGACCCCCATGGACTTTTCAGTCCAAGGAACTCCCCAGGCCAGAATCCTGGGAGTGGGTAGCCTTTCCCTTCTGCAGGGGATAGATCTTAGATGAATGATCACACATAAATGATACATAGATTATACATAAGGTGAATAGACCAGTCAGACTCCTTATAAGCCTATCACCAGGCCGTGGCTTGTCATCTCTGCATTCCTACAAGATAAGGGGACTCAGGGCTGGGGAAGAAGGTGAGCGTTGCCTGGGGTGTGGACTGTGCACTCTGTCCGGCTGCAGGAAGCAAGCTTTCCTGTCCGCCTCTGCGAAGGCTGATGCTGGCTTCCCCCGAGATCTCACCTGCCCCCCCAAAACTTCTCTCCAGCTTCCGCTTCACCTTTGTAACCACTGATGGATCTAATCCATTGTAATCACGCCCGCGGCGTCTACACCATGCAGAAAGAGGGCTGAGCGCCGGAGAACAAAACTTGACCATGGTGCTGCTAGAGAAGGGCTCTCTAAGAGGGGTCCCTCGGACAGCCAGGAGATGCCGCCATGGAGGTGGTTCGGTGTCCCGCGCCCACGGGGAGACTGATCATTGCTGTGACTCGGTGTTTGTGGTCTTCCCGTCCTCCCGTTGGGGCGTGTCCAAGTATCACCCTGGTGGGACTCCAGGGAAGCTGGACCATGGCCTCGAGCTCGGTGCTGGGCACCCGGAGGCTCGGTGGTTATTAGAGGCACGGACTCGTGGTTTCTGCGGCAGGTGAAACCCCAGATGGTGCCCCCCACGAGGAGCCCAGCGCGCAGGCCTTGGGGACGCCTGGGGTCTCGGGAGGATGGGATGACGGAAGGAAGGAGACCAGCTGGCCGAGCGTGATGGGGAGGATGCTGGGTGATGATTCATGGCCCATGTCCCCTCTGGGGCCCGCCTCGCCCCATCTGAGTCACGGGGTTCCCCCCCGTCCCTTCCTCCAACACATCTGGAGACTTGAGGGGGCACCGCCTGCAAACCACAGACGCACCGAAGGCTTCCGGCCCAGGGGCTGGGGTCCTGCCACGCTCTGCAGCGAGCGAACCGCCTTGAAGGTCTCTGCCTCCGAGGTCTGCAGCGGGCACTCGGCTTCTGGCCGTGTGGACAGTCCACCCCGCCTCCACGACCGCTGGGGTGGGCTGGGGGTGGGTCTGTGTGTGGGCACCCCCCGAACTCCCCGCCAAGGTGGGAGGCACTCAGGGGAGCCGTCAGCTTCTCGAAGTCGGGGTGCGGACACAGGAGGCAGCCTCTGGGAAGAGCGGGGGCCTGGTCAGTGTGGAGACGCCGCCCAGGTGATGGGTAGAGAACCATCCCGGCTGGGTGGGTACCAGAGTCTGCAGTGAGGACCGCTAAGCAGGGAGGCAGTGTGTGCACAGCCACTCAGACAGAAAGCGCGTGCACTGGTTCAATACGTATTCACACACACACACACACAGCACTTGTTCAATACGTATTCACGCGCGGGCACAGACACACACATATACGCACCCGTGAGAGTGTACCTGCAGAGCACACACATGCACACATATGCATCTGTCGCTCAGTTGTGTCCTGCTCTCTGCGACCCCGTGGACTGTAACCCTGCCAGGCTCCTCTGTCCGTGGGATTCTCCAGGCAGGAACACTGGAGTGGGTCGCCCTGCCCTCCTCCAGGGGGGTCTTCCCGACCCAGGGATCGAGCCTGCGTCGCCTACGTTGGCAGGCGGGTTCTTTACCGTCCGAGCCGCCTGGCAAGCCCCAGATGTAGGCGTGTGTGCGTCTGAGTCTTAAACTCCTTATTCATTGCCCCATCACCACTTCTGCCTTTTGGGAACCACGGGTTTCTTTTCTGTGTCTCTGAACCTCTTTTGGTTTTATAAATAGCCTCACTGGTATAATATTTTTTTACATCCTACACGTCAGTGATACATGATATCTGGCTTTCTCTGTCTGACTGACTTCACTGAGTATAATCGTCTCCAGGTCCACTCATGTGGCCGCAAATGGCATTATTGCGTTCTTTTTTTACAAATAGGATCTGCCTGCCTGTTCGTGTGGGAAGAAAAATCACACACAGAGACACATTGCCCCAAACTCTACACTTGCACATGTGCACACACCCAAACTGCACACATCGGCAGAGGAAACCCCGCCTGTACACACACCACACATCCACACACCCACACTGCACTTAGACGCACACTTGGGCACACGCACAAGGCAAGCACACATACCTGTACGCATACACACATGCAAACAGCCCAAACCACACACCTACACACCAACCCCCCTGGGTCCCGAGTGAGTGAAAGTCGCTCAGTCGTGTCTGACTCTTTGCGACCCCATGGACTGTAGTCCCGCCAGGCTCCTCCGTCCGTGGGATTCTCCAGGCAAGAATACTGGAGTGTTGCCATGCCCTCTTCCTGATACAGTGATGGAACCCAGGTCTCCTGCATTGCAGGCAGATTCTTTACCATCTGAGCCACCAGGGAAGCCCAAGCCACTCTGTAAATGGGCACAGACACACACACACACACACACACACTCAGTCACTCAACACACACAGCTGCACGCCCGTCCACATACACACAAGAGAGGAAGGGGGTTCTAGTCTTTCTGTGTGACATTCCGCAGGACAGAGCATATCGTGACTGTCTGGAGCTTCCCGGGGATGAAGGCAGCTTGTTAGATGCCCGGCAGTTCCTGAGGTTGGGGGAGCTTCGTGTCATCTTTGATTTGCGCACATTTGCAAAGACCCTGATGCTGGGAAAGATTGAAGGCAGGAGGAGAAGGGGGCGACGGAGGATGAGATGGTTGGATGGCATCACCGACGCGATGGACATGAGTTTGGGTAAACTCCGGCAGTTGGTGATGGACAGGGAGGCCTGGCGTGCTGCCGTCCATGGGGTCGCAAAGAGTTGGACACGACTGAGCGACTGGACTGAGCGGAACAGTGATCCTTTAGTCGGCCACCATTCTCCTTTCTGCTGACCGGACACTCAGCAGAATTCCCTTTGCTTTTCTTCAATTCATCATTAATTGGGAATAGAAATAGTATTGACGTCGTTTCAATAAAGCAGTCAGCAACTGGATCGAAGAACCGTGGAATAAAGGCAGTTTCCGCCTTCTCGGCAGCAGTTAAGAAAGAAAAGGAAAAGTTATGCTTTCCTGGATCGTCTGGTGTTTCTACAGGAAGTACGTTTGGGTTGTTTAGTTATGGATAGGTTGCTATTCGAAGGGTTTTCCTCTCCACGTTTTCTCCGTCGTGTGTTGGAAACTGGGCTTCTCCGGTAACTCAGACGGTGAAGAATCCACCTGCCAATTCAGGAGACGCGGGTTGGATCCCTGGGGCGTGAAGAACCCCCTGGAGAAGGGAATGGGTACCCAGCTCAGTGCTGGAAGTTGTTCCTTGTCGATTTCAAAAGACCTGCTTTTTTTAGAAAAACTCACGTGCAGAATTATCCTGGTTTCCTGCTAGTTTAGTTGTTGCTAAACACTGAGATCGTCGACAGTCTAAAAGATAAGCTGACATGTTCTTACTTTTAGGCTTGAGGGTGAATATTGCAAAACAGAACTCAACACGTGATCCACCTTCCAAAACCATGCCCCTTTTTTTATTGTTTTCTTAAATTCCCAATTTAATTTTTAGTAACTAACTGGACTCTTTTTTTTTTTTCCAGAGGATTTCGATTTATCACACGCCCTTGATGGTAAGTAATATTGCAAGCATTTTATAGACTTGGAACATAGTAAATCTTTTGAAACACGTCTTAATGGCGATCACCAGACTCACAATTGTTGAGGAAAATGGAGATGCTCTCATCGGGACACGTTAATCCTTTTTTTGGTGGAATAACTTCCATACTCCGTGGAGGTCAGGAGCCCACACAGGATTGCCAGGCGCTTGGAGAAGTGGGTGGTCCCCCGTGGGCTGGTCCTCGCTGAGCTGATTTCCTGTGGACTGATCTCTCATGGGCTGATTCCCTGTGGACTGGCCCCACCGTGGGCTGGTTTCCTGGTGGCTGGTCCCTCATGGGCTGGTTTTCCGTGGGCTTGTTTCCTGTGGGCTTGTCCTTTGTGGGCTGGTTTTCCGTGGACTGGTCTCCTGGGGGCTGGTCCCTCGTGGGTGGTTTTCCGTGGACTGGACCCCCGTGGGCTGGTCTCCTGTGGGCTTGTCCCTTGTGGGCTGGTTTTCCGTGGACTGGTCCCCCGTGGGCTGGTTTTCCGTGGGCTGTTTCCTGTGGGCTTGTCCTTTGTGGGCTGGTTTTCCGTGGACTGGTCTCCTGTGGGCTGGTCCCTCGTGGGCTGATTTTCTGTGGGCTTGTCCCCCGTGGGCTGGTTTCCTGTGGACTGGTCCCTCGTGGGCTGGTTTCCCGTGAGCTTGTCCCCCGTGGGCTGGTTTTCTGTGGGCTTGTCCCCCATGGGCTGGTTTCCTGTGGACTGGTCCCTCGTGGGCTGGTTTTCCAGTGACTGGTTCCCTGTGGGCTGGTCTCCCGTGGGCTTGTCCCTCGTGGGCTGGTTTCCTGGGGGCTGGTCCTCTGTGGGATGATTTCTCATGGGCTGATTTCCCATCAACTGGTCTCCTATAGGCTGATCTGTCCTGGTGGTTGCCCATGGCCTGATCCCTTGTGGGCTGGACTTTTGTGAGCTGGTTTCTTGTGGGCTGGTCTTCTGTGGTCTGGTCTCCTGTGGGCTGGTCCCCCGTGGGCTGCTCCCCCAGGGTCACACTGACTCCGTATCTCATCCTGTGGCTGCATCTCCCTGATCTCCCTGTCTCCTCTCATGCGGCCACTTGACGTCAGCACCTCTGTGTCTCCCAGTCTCCTTTTCCTAAGGGCCCTCATCTATAAGGGTCTGTGCTAATGCACTGTGACCACCCCCCACCACCAACGTTACTTGCAAAGACCCTGTTTGTAAAGAAGGTCAGATTCTGAGGCTCCCGTTGAATTTGGGGGCCCAGGATCCATCCCAGGACATCTTTTTTTAACTCCTGGGGTCCGATGCAGAGGCCTCAGTGAAACCCACGAGAGCAGCAGCGTTCCCAAAAGCCAACGGTTGTGGGTGGGGGGATAGTCTTATTCTTGACGGTAGAAGCCTTCTCCTGCTTGGTGCTGGGAAGAGATGCCCTGGAGGTGTCCATGGTCCAGATGATCTCAGCCCCACTCTGCCTTGGTGCCCAGAGGGTCAGCCTCGGTGGGAGTCCCAGGTGGCCAAAAGATTGCTCCACCTAAGAAACCCGAACAGCCTTTTAGCCAGGGGTTGCTAAAGGCTGCTCCCCTGCTCCTGCAAAGGCCCCGAGCTCTGACCCGTGTTCTGCTGCTAAACAGCTGTTCTCCGGGCTTCCTCTTTTACTCCTTGGCTGCTGGCTGAGCTGTCTGGAAAACATGATGCTTCAGACATTTTCTGACTCTTTTTTTTTTTTCTTCTCTTAAATGTATTTATTTGGCCCCTCTGGGTCCTTGTGGCTGAGCGTGGACTTTGTCTAGTTTTGGCGAGTGGGGGTTACTCTCTGACTGGGGTACACGGGCTTCGCATTGTGGAGGCTCCGCTTGTTACAGAGGAAGGGCTCTCGGCCATGCAGGATTCAAGAGTTGGATCTTGAATTGATTCAAGAGTTGTGGGAGCGTGGGCTTACTGGTCTTGTGGGATCTTCCCGGATCAGGGGTTGAATCCTTGTCCCCTGCGTTAGCAGGGGGATCCTTAAGCCCTGGATCCACCAACAGAAGACCCCCCTCTCTGGCTCTTTTTAAGGAAACAGGAGTGCGTGGAGGGCTGAGTGTGTTTCCCAGCCGCCAGATTTCTGACTGAAATGTCTTTTCTCTTCCGCAGATGACAAGAAACCCACTGTTACACCAAAACCGGCACCCGGTAAGAAGCAGAGGTGCTCAGCGTCCATAAACACAGCACAGTCGTGCACCCCACTTTCGCCAGGATCTGGGGGAGATGCAGACGGCTAGATGCCCGCAATGGATACGGCCTGGTTTTTATTTGAACCATGCTGTGATGTCTCACGTCCAGCAGTGGCCGTAAGCGAGCAGACGCTGACACTTTGGCGAGGTGCTCTGGGGGTCCCGTGGGAAGCGTCTCTTTATGCCGAGTGTCTCTTACTGGATTTCAATACTCATCTCTCGGGAGGAGCAATTTTAGAAGCTGGGACCCTCTTATAACCCGTGAGCAGAGTCAGATCTCAGTGTCCACGAGGAGCATACCTGATGTCGCTCACCCTTTCTGGAAAAATCTCAAGATTCAGACCAATGAGACAATGAGAGAACCGCGTAAGGATCAGATACAGTGGGGTGTGGGGGCGGCTTCCCAAGTGGCGCTGGCGGTAAAGAACCCGCCTGCCAGACGCAGGTTCGAGCCCTGGGTCGGGAAGATCCCATGGTGGAGGGCATGGCAACCCACTCCAGTCCAGAATTCTTGCCTGGAGAATCCCACGGACACAGGAGCCTGGTAGGGTACAGTCCTTGGGGTCGCAGGGAGGTGGACACAACTGAAGTGACTTAGTGCACGCACGCACGCACGCACGCACGCATAGATTCACTGGGAGTTAGCCACCCAGCATGCAATCAATGCCCTAAGTTAACCGAGCTCTTATCGCCTATTTTAATATATATATGTATATATAATAGCTCAGTTTAATTATTGGGCTTCTCACCTGAAAAGGTGAAAGTGTTAGTTGCTCCGTCGTGTCTGGCTCTCTGCAAGCCCGTGAACTGTGTAGCCCGCCAGGCTCCTCCATCCGTGGGACTGTCCACGCAAGAATGCTGGAGCGGGTTGCCATTGCCTTCTCCAGGGGATCTTCCTGACCCGGGTCTCCCGCACTGCAGGCCACTTCTTTACCATCTGAGCTACCAGGGAAGCGTTGTTGAGTAAAGGATAGTGTTGCTCATATAACTGTGTTGGATCCACCCGCGTGTGCAGAACACGCTGGCTGAGTCACTGTTGAACAGCAGAAATGTGTACCATCACGAGCTCCCTGGAACGTTGATGGTGTTTCCTACTTATGACTCACGATGGCTCCGAACCTTGTGTTGGGTGGGCACAGAAGCTGTCCTGGGTGTGTCTCTGGGACTTGAGTCCTTAAGACAGAGAAGGCCACCTCTAAAATCTCCAACCCTCTAAAACGTCACATCATTTTATCGAACACGCCTGAGTCAGCCGAATCACTTTTTCACTGGGTGTGAACCCGAATCAAGCCACAGGTTTCTGCTGTTGTATTATAACATCTACGTTGCCGAAGTCACGGGCATCTTGGGAGAGTTGGTTTCACGGTGGACAGTCAACAGGGAAAGAATCGTCTGCAGACAGAAGTCAGAATTCCAGCTCGGTCCATGGGGGCCATAATTGATTTATAGATACCCTTCATGATTTTGATCTTTCCTTTTGTTCTTTTCCTTGAAGAGAATAAGTGTGTGAAAACGGTCAGGAGTTTGGTATTGCGGTTGATACAGACTGATACTCTGTACTATCTGTGTCGAAAGCCATTTTCTGCTCTTCATTTCATGCATTTTAAGTTCTGTTGACACAGTTTTTTTCTCCTTTAGGGAACGATGGCTTCGATTTAAACGATGCGATTGGTGGTGGAGGAAACGGTAAGTAGTCTTGTCTTTAATCTCCTGTGGGTGTAACCTGGTTATTTTATCATTTCAAGGAGGCTTTTTCTCTTCTAACTAAATCAAATGGGTTTGCACCCGGAAAAGCCTAAGGAAACGGTGTTATTGTTTGTTGGTTTTGAGCTTTTGGCTTTTGTCTGCATGTCTTCTTTTGATTTAGACCTCTGATGGTGTCTGAGGTGACATGAGACAAAATGAAAACACCCTTGGCAGGGCTGGCCTCGTGGGTTCGTGGGGTCACGCCGAGTAGGTCTTCAATCCTTGGTCGAACGAATGCTGTGTGGCCGCTGAAAATGGTAGCATAGTTTGAGCAAGGACATGCAAAATGCATTCTCACTTTGGACTGGACCCCACAAATTCTGTAGCGGGCCCAGCCATCTCCTTTTTTGCTGCTGGAAGTTAAGTATTACAGCTGGATGCTGACGGACAGAAATCCGCAGCTGGCTGCGCGTACGTATCCCCGCCATGACAAGGTGTCCCCGGCTCTGACAAAGGGCACACTTCCATTTCCCACAGTCCAGTTAATCATCTGTGTGCGAGTTCTTCCCAGATGGTACTTAGTGGTAAAGAACCCGCCTGCCTGTGCAGCAGACACAAGAGACGGGGGTTTGATCCCCGGGTCTGGGAGATTCACTGGAGGAGGGCGTGGCACCCCACTCCAGTGTCCTTGCTTGGAGAATCGCACGGACAGAGGAGGCTGGCGGGCCCCAGTCCATGGGGTCGCAGAGAGTTGGACACGACTGGAGTGACTTAGCACCCACTCGTGCAAACGCATGTTCTGTTTTTTTGACCTCAAAGTGCTCATAACTGCAACTGTCCTCTTTCACAGACCGAGTGTCACCCAACCCACCGAAGCCAAAACCTCAGCCAAAGCCCAAGCAGCCTGGCACTTCTGGTAAGACCGTGGGGCTCCTGTGGCTCCTGTATGTGTTTCAGAGTTCGGTGACCTTTGTGTCAGCTGAAAGGAGGTCATTCCAGAGTTAACGTGATCCTACAGTGAACGCTCTGTGCAAGGGAATTCCAGTTTTCCAGTCCTGGAAAGCAGTATTCAAAAAGATTTTTCTTTTTTTGGATCTGATGTGTAGTTTGCTGATTTTACTTCCAAGATTGCAATGGAAATAAAAATGAGAAAAACACTGTAAGATTTTAAATATAGAGAATCAATATGGGAAAACATGGGCTTCCCTAGAAGCTCAGCTGGTAAAGAATCTGTCTGCAATGCAAGAGACCCCAGTTCGATTACTGGATCTTAAAGATCCCCTAGAGAAGGGATAGGCTACCCACCTCCAGTATTCCTGGGGTTCCCTGGTGGCTCCGATGGTGAAGAATCTGCCTGTAATGCGGGAGACCTGGGTTCCATTACTTGGTCGGCACGATCCCCCGGAGGAGGGCGTGGCAGTCCACTCTAGTATTCTTGCGTGGAGAATCCCACGGACAGAGGAGCCACTCATCCGTACACACACACGAGCATGCATACACATCAATGGAAAGACGATCAAGTCTGCTGCTGTTGCTGGCAACATTCCAGAGAGCCTTCTCCACGTGTTCTTTTCGTATTCCCCATTTCCCACTGAAACTCTGCATGGTCCAGTCATGGAAACCCCTTTCTGTTTCGGGCAGCTTGCCCAGAGGATGGTGGATAATTTGAACAATGGAATTTGTATCATCACGGGCTCCCTGGGGCAGGAACACTTCCCCACTAGCATCTCATAATAACTCAGTAAGTTGGGTAGATACACAAGCTCTCCCAGATGTGTCTGGGACTCGAAAAAGAGTCTTTAAGAAGGCAGCATCTGAAACCATCAGGAGTCTTTTATTTTATGGGCATAAAACATCATTTTATGGAGCACAGATGGGTCAGTTGAATCCCTCTTTCAGTGGGCACTAGCCCAGATTTGGCCACAGATATCCGTGCTTACATTGTAACATCTGTATTGCGGAAGTCGTTGGCAACTTGGGAGGGTTGGTTATAGGGTGGACAGTCAATGGGAAAGAATTGTGTGCAGGCAGAATGTGGAATTCCAACTCGGCCCACGGGGCATAATGGATTTATAAGTTGCTTTCATTATTTTGATTTAGTTTTTCCTTTTATTTTTCTTCTTGACCCGAGAAGAAGAATGTGAAAACGGTCGGAGTTTGGTTTTCCTATTGAGTCTTTGGTCAGAGTGATACTCGATACTGTCTGTATAGAAAGTCATTTCTGGTCTTGATTTCACGCAGAACTTCAGTATTCATTCACTATCTTTCTCCTTTAGGGAATGAGAACTGGGATTTAAACGATGCCCTTGATGGTGGAGGAAATGGTAAGTAGGCTGTCTTAAATGTCCTACCTGTCTGAATTGATTATTTATCATTTCAAAGGAGTGCGTCTGTCTTAAAGACGTCGAATTAGTTTTCGCCAGGAAACCCTGAGGAATAGGTGTATGGTTTGTGTGGTTGAGTTTTTGGCTTTTATCTGTACGCCTACTTTTGTTTTAGAACTCTTAGAGTCTTTGGGGTGTATAAGGCACTTTGAATACCATTGGTAGGGCTGGGCCTCACAGGCATGTGTGAACACACAGGACCCCATGCTTACAAGGGCCTGCATTTTGGTTTGAACAAACAGAGGCCACGCTTTCATTGCTCACGGTAATTCCTGGTACAGTCTGGAGCAAGGACATGCAAAATGGATTTTTCACTTCGCACTGGATCCCCACATGTTCTGCAGCTGGCCCAGCCATCTGCTTTATTTTCTGTGGGAGGAGCAAGGACATGCAAAATGCATTTTTCACTTCGCACTGGACCCCCACACGTTCTGCAGCTGGCCCAGCCATCTGCTTTATTATCTATGGGAGATACACGAAGTGAAGGATTATAGCTGGATGCCGACGGACAGAAATCCACAGGTGGCTGTGTGTACGGGGATCCCCAGCACGACGAGGTGTCCCTGGCCGTGACAAAGGGCACACTTGCATTTCCCACTTAACTATCTGTATGCAGCTGCTTCGAAGGTCGTGCTAGTGGTAAAAAAAAAAAAAAAAAAAGCAAATCTGCCTGCCAAGGCAGCAGACATAAGAGACGTGGGTTTGATCTCCGGGTCGGGAAGATCCCCTGGAGGAGGGCATGGCAAGCCACTCCAGTATTCTTGCCCGGAGAATCCCCTGGACAGAGGAGCCTGGCGGGGCTACAGTCCACGGGGTCGCAGAAGAGTCGGACACGACTGAGTGACTCAGCACCCACACGTGCAAACACATGTTCTGCTTTCTTGACCTCAGAGTGCTCACAAGTGCAACTGTCCTCTTTCGCAGGTGGCGGAGCGTCACCCGACTCACCAAAGTCAAAACCTCAGCCAGACCCCAATCAGCCTGAGTCTAACGGTGAGACCCTGGGGCTCCTGTGGTTCCTTATGTGTGTTTCAGGCTTCGGTGATCCCTGTGTCGGCTGAAAGGAGGTCATTCCAGGGGTGGCGTGATCGTACAGTGAACGCTCTGTGCAAGGGAATTCCAGTTTTCCAGTCCTGGAAAGCAGTATGCAAAAAGATATTTTTGTTTTGTTTTGTTTTGGATTTGATGTTTAGTTTGCTGACTTGACTTATCAGGTTTTAATGAAAGCTCAGAAGTATTCAATGGGATTTTTAATACCGAGAATCAATCTGGAGAAAGATGAGGTTCAGTAAAAGCTCTTTTTTTTTCCTTGATGCTTTCTGCTTTTTCTCACCCATCTTCGTGTTCTCAGAGTCATTAGACTGCCATCAGTTTTCTGAGTTGAAGAGCTGTTGAAACTTCCCATTTTGAGTGGACTTTTTTTGTTCATTGAAATACATTATTTGTTTGTATATTTTGCACATTTATGTATTTGTTTGATGGCATCACCGACTCAGTGGATGTTGAGTTTGAGCAAACTCTGGGAGATGGTGATGGACAGGGAGGCCTGGCGTGGTGCAGTCCGTGGGGTCGCAAAGAGTCAGTCAAGACTGAGTGACTGGCTGAACTGATTTATTTGTTTAATTTTTAACACAGAAAAATAGGAATAGCGTCCATCTTCTAACACAGTGAAGGTGATTATTCTATAGTATTTTATATCAGTTTAAATGCAAGCAATGTGAAGTGAAACTGTCAGTCTTTAAGTCATACTGTGTCGTAATGTTGTTCAGCCTCCAAGTCGTGTCCCGCTCTCCGTGACCCCATGGACTGCAGCACGCCAGGCCTCCCTGTCCATCACCGACTCCCGGAGCTTGCTCAAACTCATGTCCATCGAATCGGTGATGCCATCCAGCCATCTCATCCTCTGTCGTTCCCTTCTCCTCCTGCATTCAGTGTTTCCCAGCATCAGGGTCTTTTCCAGTTAGTTGGGTCTTTGTATCAGGTGGCCAAAGTATTGGAGTTTCAGCTTTAGCATCAGTCCTTGCAATGAACACCCAGGACTGATCTCCTTTAGAATGGACTGGTTGGAACTCCTTGCAGTCCAAGGGACTGTCAAGAGTCTTCTGCAGCACCACAGTTCAAAAGCATCCATTCTTCGGTGCTCAGCTTTCTTGATGGTCCAACTCTCACATCCATACATGACCACTGGAAAAACCATGGCTTTGAGTATACAGATCTTTGTCGGCAAAGTGATGTTTGCTTTTTAATACGCTGCTTAAGCTTGTCACAGCCTTCCTTCCATATCGTCAGACTTTTCCCTAACTAGTTCCAGAAGCATTTTCTGATGTTATTTACAAGTTTTAATCGTATGCATTTTCTTGGCAGTTAGATAGGATCACACCTGATGCCTAATTCTGAAGATGGTGTGTGTCTTCTGATTGTTTAGAATGATGGGTCTGCTAGTTTATGATAGTTTGGAATGTGGGTCCCAGGGGGTCAGCCTGGGGGTAGGAGGCGGCCTCTTAGGAGGGTGGGGTGGGCTGGGGGGCGCTCAGCACTGCCGAAGAGCCCACGTGATGGGGGAGAATCAACCAGGCTGGGGGGTACCTGGACACAGAGCTCAAAGCAGACAGACTGTGCACACACACTCAGGCTCAGATGCAAGGCACACACGCCCACGTACCTGCGCAGTGCTCGTTCAGTACATACTCATGCACGCAGACACACACGTGTGCACTCGTGAACACGTGCCCGCACCACTCGTGCACTAGCACACTGAACATGTGTGCACTCACGCACCTCTGGGCACTGGTGCAGTGTTCCCCTCTGCAGTGTGCATGCTCTGGGATGCACACACAGACATGTACACGTGCATATCCGTACACACACACGAGCGTGCACACACCCGTTAGCTGGAAAAACCTGCATGTGATGATCAAGTCTGTTGCTGTCGGTGGCAGCCTTCCAGAGAGCCTTCTCCATGTGTTCTTTCCGTATTCCCCGCTTTCCCACCCAAACTGGGCGTCGCCCAGTCCTGGAATCCCTCTGCTTTGGGCAGCTTGCCCAGAGGATGTTGTGTAAATCAAGCTGTGGAATTTGTACCGCAGCAACAATGTTTCCCGCTAGGGACTCCTATTAGCCGGGTGGGTGGATACATCACAAGCTCTGCTAGCTGTTGCTGGAACTTGAAAAAGCGTCCTTAAAACGAAGAAGGCAGCCTCTGAAACCATCAGCAGTGGTCGCATCGTTTCTGTCCAGCACGACGGGGTTTGTAACACCCACATCTCGGAAGTTGCCGGCAGCGTGGGAGAGTATGGTTATACGTTGCACAGTCAGAGGCAACAAATGCCCTGTAGGCCGAAGCTGATATTCTGGCTCAGTCCTCGGGGCCTAATTGATTTATAAATTACTTTCATTACTTTGGTTTGGCTTCCTCTAGGCGGGGCCACCAGCCCGCCCCTCTACCCTCACTCCGTGGTCTCCCCTGTGGGTGTTCCCTCCTGCCCATCGCAGCGCTCTGTGCTTCTCCCCACAGAAGAATCTCCAGGCGTGATCCCGGGGATCGTGGGTGCTATCGTGGTGGCCTTGGGAGGAGCCATCTCCAGCTTCATCGCCTACCAGAAGAAGAAGCTGTGCTTCAAAGAGAACGGTGAGGGCGCTCACCGCCACCTCCTTTCCTTGGGGTCTGGGTACCATATATTAAAAAAAAGCTAAAAGAGAAGCAGAGCTCCGGTTGGCACGAACCGTGGGGACAGTGGCTGAGAGTTCCTAACATGCTAGAAAACCAGGATCTGACTTTGCCGCTTCGATTTGGGCGCTTCCTGCGTCTAGCCGTGTGAGCTTGTGCAAGTTACTAACCATGCCACTTTGGGAGGTTTTTATGTAACGAGGACAGGAGAGGCGATGGTCTGTGCTTTAGACTTTTGGTGATGCCCAGGTCACCTGGGCGGGTTTGATCCCTGGGTTGGGAAGATCCCAGAGAAGGGAATGGCAACCCACTCCAGTATTCTTGCCTGGAGAATCCCCAGGGACTGGAGCATGGGGTCACAGAGAATCGGACGCGACTGAGCGACTCACACACCTCGTCGTCTTTAGGATAACAGCCATAGCCATGGGGCCACCATATTATTTTCTCAGCCCAAGGGAATCACAGTGGAAACACCGGGCAAGTGGTCCCCTTTTTGCTGGAACCTGGTACCAGGGGGTACTCAAAACAGTTGGACGGCCCAGACAGTTTGTAGCGGGAATGTGGAGAATGCCACAGCCAGCGGTGTGGTGATGGGAACTCCATCACCGGCATTTGGGCCCTTGTCCTCAAGTCCTGTTAACTTGGGATTTCTGTTGATATCAGCGAACTCTACTGCTTTGAACACAACTGACCTTTGTGGGTCTCTGGAAGGTTCTTGTCTAGGTCTTGTTTCAGAACCACTAGAGGAGCGGGTCGTGATATGGTTTGTGGGCAGCCCCGTGGGCTGTGGTTACCCCTCTTCCCGGGAGGAGACTTGAGGTATTTGAACTTCTCATCCTGTGTAAGATCCTGAGTCCTTACTCAGCCGTCTGCCAACTGATGTTGTCTGCCTAAGGGCCTGCCTCCTGAGGGATCTTGGGAAACTCCCAAGGAGACTTGAGTTGATGCTGACGGAGGCACAGTCACCCCCGAGGGTTGGGGTTTGACCCTCCGTCTTCCAGCATTTCAGGCCCGCAGACACGGTTTGTAGCCCGAAATTGACAGTCCGACGCGGGCGTTTGGATGCGGAAATCTAAAGTAAGCAGCTCTTTTTATAGCCCTCTGTTTGCCAGAGGAGGGTCAGGGCTACCTGAGGGCATCTTATTTCCCATGTGGGAGTGGGAGCCCTCCATCTGGCCGCTCTCAGGAAGGTGTGCTACATTGGCAGAAGGGTGAGCATCCAGCAAAGCCCAAATGGACAGATGACCGAGTTCCAGGAGATACTGGTAAAAGATCTACAGTTAGAATCTAGGTGAGGCTAGAGGGGAACAGAAGCCAAATATATAGATATATATATTTTTTTCTTTTGTTTCTCCCGCCGCTGCTGCTGCTGCTAAGTCGCTTCAGTCGTGTCCGACTCTGTGCGACCCCATAGACGGCAGCCCACCAGGCTTCCCCATCCCTGGGATTCTCCAGGCAAGACACTGGAGTGGGTTGCCATTTCCTTCTCCTAGAACTAGCAAAAAGAGCTTCGAAGAGGAAGCCTTCGATGGAAGCGAAACAGTGTTTCCTCTTACTTTTTTATTTTACTTGGCTGTAGGAGGTCGTGGTTTGGCGTGTAGGATCTAATTCCCTGGTCAGGGATTGAACCCAGGCGCCCTGCATTGGGAGGGCAGGGTCTTGGCCATGAGACCACCAGGGAAGCCCCGGTGTTTCTCTTTTAATTACATTTTCCCCTTGTCTGAAGACGCTTAAACTCAGAGCTTGGCACTCAAGCGGGGAGACGAGGAAGTCGCTCCACAGGGAAAGTGAGCACTGGGGTACGAGCCCCAGGCTTTTCTGAAAAAAAAAAAAAAATGGAATGTATGTGAGCAACTGGCACACACACATTCTCATATGAACACCAGAGTCGAATGCAGAGCGGTGAGGCATCTTTCTGGCTCGGTGGGTAAGACGCTCCGAGTGGAACACAGGCCTTCCAGAACGAGTTTACTGTCTGTTACCAAGTTACGTGTTTTTCATGAACCGTGATGGTATGGAAACGTCGAAACCCGGTCCATCGGGCTTGGGAAGACCCCAGGGGACCCTTTTCCGGCGTTCTCTGCACACGGGGCCGTTCTAGGAGAGTTGTCTTTTCTGGGGTGTTCCTTGTGAGTCGTGTGGCACCCACGTGGAGCTGCGAGTCTGTGTAGTTTCGGAAGGACGTGGCCACCACGGTGGGCCCCGGTGTGTGGCTGTTCTGTTGCTGGACGTGGTGGGTGGCTGACAGCTTGTTTGCTCACGGCGCATCTCCTGGCTGCTCCCTTGGTGCCCCTGGTAGCAGGGGATTCTGGAGGCTTGGGTGACAATGAGCCATGGGCACGTGCCCCCCCATTCTCCCCTCTTGTCCTGGCCTCCTCCTTCCAGCCTTCCTCTGTCTGCCTACCGATCCGTCCTTTCTTCTTTCTCTGCATTGCTTCCTTTCTGTCTCTCCCTTTCTCCCTTCCTCTTGGTCTGTCTTCCTTTTTCTTTCTTTTCCTGCCTCCCCTCCCCGTCCCCCCACCATCCCCCTCCCCCTTAACCCCAGCATCCACTCCAGTGATGCTCTTGCCGTATCAACCCGTCTCCTTAACTTCTGAGCCCAGCAGACGTATCTCTTAACAGCTTGCTGCTACATGCACCTGTGGGCTCTTGCACCCGAAGCCAAGCTCTCAGACATTTATTTCCGGTTGATTCTGATTTTCTTTTTATT
Source organism: Bos grunniens (assembly GCF_055505025.1). NCBI lineage: Eukaryota > Metazoa > Chordata > Mammalia > Artiodactyla > Bovidae > Bos > Bos grunniens. The sequence continues at coordinate 1,320,360 of NC_141194.1, forward strand.
TTTTTTTTCATTGTCCTTTTCCGGTCTTCCTTTGCAGATGAGTCGAAGATCTAGGGGACGCGTGGAGAATCCTGGGCAGGGGCGTGGAGATGATCCTTTCTGATCTGCATCTGTCTCGAAAAGCAAACCTTGTCTGTCCCTTTTTTTTTTTTCCTCCTTGCTACTAAGACGTTTCCCCAGGGATGTTTCTCCGTGACCCCGCTGGCTGTACTGTGAAGTCTGTATGTTTTCTGCCATGTTTCGACATGGCACAGAAGCTTGGGATGCTATATTCGAAGGCGCAGTTTGCCTTCGAATGTAGAAGTGAAGACAAATGCAGACGTGGTCCCTTTTAAAGTGGAAACCGACCAACGGTGCCGGGGGGCTTCCGTGAACAAAAACGGCTTTGTCAATCACCTTCCATCCTTGCCCGTTGGGTGGACCATCCTGTCTGCAGAGACCCCCCTCCCCTCCCCGGGGCAAAGCCAGCCCTAAGGCATAGGATATGATCTTTCACACTAATGATGGAATTTGTAACTTTATGACTCCGTAGCGCCTGGATTTTTACAGCCCATTTCCATGAAGTGTTTTTTTTTTTCCCCCAACTCTTTCTCTAATTGGTTTTTGCCAATTACATGAATTTCGCAGTTCTCAGTGAAAAAAGGAGAACCCACATGCTTAGGAATAACCTCAAAAATCTCACCATCTTCAATTGATTTTTTTTTAATTATTTTTAATTGGAAGATAATCGCTTTACATTTGCGATGCTAGTATCTGCTGTACAGCAGTGTGAATCAGCCATATGTATACATATATTGCCTCCCTCTTGAGGCTCCCTCACACCCTCCCCTTAACCTCCTTCCCAACCCCGACTTAAAATTTCTGAAATGTCAGTGCAGAAGTCCACGACGGACAGGGTCTATGACCGCCTAGAATTCGTGCATCCTCGCACCCCTCCATAAACACGGAAGTCAATGCCGGATCTTTCTTTCCCTTTTTTCACATCAGACCATCTCCTTCTTGCGTGTAAATATGAGTTTTCTTTTTCCAACCTCGTGCTGAGGGTCAGGGTCATGTCCTTTCCCAGGGTGGTACGGCCGGTACTGGTCTGGAGGCCGAGTTGCAGGATTTGGGATTAGTAACGGGGGGTGGCTTGAGAACCCCGCAACGGGGTGTCTCTCAATGCTCTTGCCGTGGGCCCGTCACCCTCTACCAGTCACCCTGATGGCTTTCACCCTGGTCACTCCCGTGGCCATCTGTGTCTTTGAAGGGAGTAATCTTGGTTTTGATGAAATGAAGCCTGCGTCCTAGTTAGCATGCACGCACGATCTGTTGTTCAGCTGTGTCCAACTCTTTGTGACCTCATCAACTGTAACCCACCAGGCTCGTCTATCCATGGGGATTCTCCAGGCGACAATACTGGAGTGGGTTGCCTTTTCCTCCTCCAGGGGATCTTCCTGACCTACGGATCAAACCCACATCTCCTGCATTGCATTCGACTTAAACAAGCTTTATTGTTATTATTCACTTTCTTCCACCTTAACTATTTTAAAGAGTTTATTTTTAGTTGGAGGATAATTGCCTTACAATACTGCGTTGCTCTCTGCTGTACATCAACAAAGGCTTCCCTGGTGGCTCAGATGGTAAAGAATCTGCCTGCAATGCGGGAGACCTGGGTTCAATCCCTGGGTGGGGAAGATCCCCCCTGGAGAAGGAAATGGCAACCACTCCAGTATTCTTACCTGGAGAATCCCATGGACAGAGGAGCCTTGGCAGGACTACAGTCCATGGGGTCGCAAAGAGTCAGACTCGACTGAGCAACTAACACTATGTGCATTAATATACGGTAGTTAGCTTTCTCTTTCTGACTTACTTCACTCTGTATGGCAGAGTTCATCCACCTCATTTGAACTGACTCTGATACAAATAAATGTGTTTTGGCTGGGAATATCATGTGTGTTTTTTTGTTCGCTTTGCATTATATCGAAGCATCGTTGATTGACAGTGTTGTGTTGCCAAGTGACTCAGTCATATGTACGTTCCTCTGTTATATTTTATTTTTTGGTGCTGCTTTATCCCACGGTATTCAATAGACGCTCCCTGGGCTCTATAGTCTGACTTTGTTCTTCATTCATCTTGTATATAAGAGTTGGCATCTGCTGACCTCAAACTCCCAGGCTGTCCCTTCTCCATCCCCTCTCCCTCTCCTGTATTTCGAATTCTGTCTCCTCACACTTGAATTCAAAGGATGCTATGCTCACAGATCCTTTCTGGGGACGGTTGGGGGTGGGTGGCAAGCGTGTTGATCCTCTTGGTGTCGATGTGTGTGTGCGAAATCGAGGAATAGAAATTTGGAAATAAAAAGACAGACTCAGAAAAGCAAAGGAGCAAACAGGCAGGACCCCAATGAAGCCCTTCACACCCTGATGACCGGGGCTGTTCCTCTGCTTTCCGGGAGGGGCTGGGTAGGCAGCTGAGTGGGGCGATGCCGATTCACCCTGAGAATGATGACGGGGTGTGTTGTCTTTGTATTCACTGCCGCCCCCCGCCCCAACTCGGGCCCGTTTTGTTCTTGCTTTCAGCCGAAGAAGGACAGGTGAATATGGAGAACCATCGCACCACCGCTGAGCCAGCAGGTGAGACAGGCTGGGAGTGTCATCCGCCATCATCACCAACTGTCATGCCCACCTGCGTCCCGACCATGGCTATTTCACCTCTTCCAACTGCTGCCCTGCCCTCCCACTCAGAGGGTGTTGGGGAGGGGAGGGTGCCTGGAGACGCCTTGAAAAGAAAAAAAAAAAAATCTGTTCTTGTGTCTTTGTTCTCTGCAGTTCAACAGACTCTTCTGGAGAAATAAAGACCTTTGGCAGCCAAGTAACTCGCAGCGGGCTTGCAAGCTTGCCTGCCGAGCCGCTCCAGAGATGGGCTGGAGGAGCAGAGACAACCCACTGGGACCTCGCCCCGGCTTGTCCGTGCCTTCCCTCAAGTTGGATTCCTCGTTTTAACGCTGGGATGCTTTATTCCCCACTCCCCTCTCCACCACGACCCCCTCCGCCGTGCTGGGCAGGTGAAACTTGACTTGTGGTGAGTTTTCCATCCACGGGAGCGGGAAATCACACTCGCCTTCTCCACGACCCTGAGGGGGTTTTCCCATGAGTGCAGGAACGTCCGACCGACTGAAACGCCAAGTCCCATCCAAGTTGCCAAGTTCCCAACCATCATCGTTCCTATGCCACCGAGGTTCCCCGAGCAGAAACTCTGGACCGTTTACAAACTGCCTGTAAATGGAATGTGTCTGAAACCTCTCCTGACCATTGACTCTTTAACGCAGTGGGCGTTAAGCCTCAAGCGAGTTTCCTCAAGAGTTCTTTCATTTCTAGTGAATTTTTTTTTCCCCACACCAGACTAATAAAAAGAAATTTTAGAAATCAAGTCCTATTTACGTAAATGTCTTGCCGGGAGGTGCCTTTTAAAGAAGGCTGTTGGAAATTTACTGACAGTAGTGACGTGGATTCCCAATTCCCTTTTCTGTAAGACGGAGATCACCCTAAGCACTAGCTCTTATTTCTGGCATTTGCTTTTGTCTTTTCTTTCCCTTCTTTGCTCACATTGGTGGTGGCGCTTTACTTGCTAAGTCACGTCCGACTCTTTGCGGCCCCGTGGACTGTAGCCCGCCAGGCTCCTCTGTCCGTGGGATTTCGCAGGCAAGAATACCAGAGTGGGTTGCCATTTCCTCCTCCAGTTGATGACATCGTGGGGAAAATACTTGTTAGCAGCCCTTCTGCCCTGCGTCAGATTCTTTCCTGCGTCTTCCGTGTAGGTAAATGGCCAGGAATTTGTTTTTTATGATCTTTGTAACACATTTATCAGCCTCCACGGGAGAGCTTGGTTTAACTGGGGGGGCCACACTGTTTTTGTGAGAGACAGTCTCCTATATTTTCTAACATCTTAGAGTGTGGACTGAGTGCTTGCTCTTCTCTTGGCTATTAGCAATAACTTCTCCACCTTTAAAAGCAGTTCCTCCACTCACAACAAGGCATACGCCGCACGGCTTCCAAAATACAGGCTTTTATGTGCTGAGTTGGCCAAAACGTTCATTTGGTTTTAAGTAAAAATAAAAGACATGTTCGTTTTCATCTGCAGCTGTAGGGAGCAACGTGTTCGTTGAACGAACCTTTTGGCCAACCCCATACAAGGGCTTTGCTTGGGTTTTTGTGTTTATCTCGGAAAGCGTGGAAGCCTTGATGTTGCAGATGGGCTGGATCCCACCCATAGACTTCCCTCTCCAGAAATATGAGGTTGTTTCCCTAATTTTCTTGTAGCGCAGGCCTGCTCACATAAAGCTCTTAGGGTAGTTATCCAGGGTAGCAGCATTTACCCGAGTGAAGACGTAATCTCATTACTGATGATGGTGTGAAGAACCGTTGTGTGCCCCACATCGGTCAACGTGGATTCAAAGGTATGATGTCAGCACACCTGTGCAGGCGGCCCTCACAAACCACCCGACCTGGGAAGCGGCTGCCATCAAGGTATTGACTGGTCACTCTTGTCGCGTCCGACTCTCTGCAACCCCATGGACTGTAGCCCCACCAGGCTCCTCAGTCCATGGGATTCTCCAGGCAAGAATCCTGGAGTGGGTTGCCATTTCCTTCTCCGTCCAAAAGTTCCTTTGGGTTTTTCTGAAACATCTCACGAAAAGTTCAGAATTGACTTTTTGGCCAACCCCATATCGGTCATGAATTCTGGGTCTTTCCGGCTTGGAAGCTCAGAGAGACTCTTGCAGTTGTTCTGTGGGGTGGTTTGCAACTGAGCCATCTCCCTATTGAAGGCTCAACCCCCCTCTCTCCACGACCCCTCCTCCCGTCATTGTTGAAAAGCATTGGGAGTTTCCTTCTCAAGATATTACCAGAGACCGCCACCAGTCTATTGAACTTGCTCTGTCTTGGACACTATGATAATTTTTGCATGTATGAAATGATTTTAAAAAATGAAGATTAAGTATTTATCATATCCATTCATCACTTCATATGAGGAATACCTGTGGCCCGGGTGTGTATAAGGGTGGACATGACATCTCGGTTCTACAGGACAGAACACAAATAAATGTCTTCAGTCAATGGAAGGGGTCGACCAGTTGTCAAGAGCTGAGGCCTGGATTAATCAATATGCTCGGGTCCTCTTGCTAACTAGCTTAGGTCACCGGGTTACAAAGGGAGCAGAGAGTGTCCACATTCACCCCCAATGAGTCATCAGAGTCTGTGCTTTGATTTGCTTTGTAAAAAAAATGTGTAAAGTCTTTTTGTAACTCTATGAATAATGTCAACATTTTTGTAAGCATCACAATCATAGGATAAGCATAAACGTCTCATTAAACAACAGACTGGTGAAGTGGTTAGGTTTAGGAAATTGTGACTCATTCCTGAACCTCTACCTGTAAGAAAGAAGTCACCTAGGCTTTTATTATGGACGGTGTATGTACATGGTTGTAGATTCAGCTCAATGTCTTGTTGAGATTAAAATAGGACTTTATCAAAGGTGGGGCCTTTTGAAAAATTGAGTTTAAATTGGGTGGTTTGATGATTAAATGCTTGGCGTAATGATTGCTTTTAAAACTCATTTAGGAAGTCCTGTATAAAGAAATCGCAGTCCAACAGGTTTTGAAATTGATGTCAAGATTTTATTTGAGGACATACCAGCAAAGGATTTGTTACAAGTCTTGGTCATAATGGATTTGATCAACCCATGTAAACTGTGGTCAAGGTTTTGCTATGAGATGCTGCAGTGAATAGCTTTGGAAGCAGAGTTTTGTGGCTCCATGGAAGTGCAATGTGTGTGTTGCATTAATGCCTGAAGTTGGCTTTGTGAGGGGGGAAAAAAAAAGCATGTGTATATTTAATTTTTATGGACATTGCCCAAATACCCCCTATAGAAGTTCTGCAAATTCACGATACACCCCAGTGATGTCAGATTTGTTTCCTCACTGCTGAGCAAGCTTTCCGATCGGTGCCAGTGTCTGAAGAATGATATCCCGTCAAGTGTATTTATGCTGCATTTATCTTAACACAAGTGAGATTGAGAATCTGTGTGCGGGAGACCCATTGACGTTCTGTTTTTGAAGGAAATGAATATGCTGTTTGCCCGTATGTGTTATTTTGTTATTGATTTGTAGGAACTCTTCACATATTAAAGATTTGACTTGACATAAGTAGCAAATGTGCTTTTTCACTTTATGCCTCACCTTTTAACTCTGAAGTGATATTTTCCCCCATTCACATTTATTATTTTTGTGTAGTGAACTTAGTTTCTGGGCTTGTAGTCATACCTAGAAAAAGCACCAACCATACTGATATTAGGGCTTCCCAGGTGGCGCGAGTGGTAAAGAACCCACTTGCCAATGCAGGAGACATAAGAGACCTGGGTTTCATCCCTGGGTCAGGAAGATCCCCTGGAGGAGGAAATGGCAACCCACTCACCAGTGTCCTTGCCTGGAGCATCCCATGGACAGAGGAGCCTGGTGAGCTGCAGTCCATAGGGTTGTACAGAGTCGCACACGACTGAGTGACTTGCACTTCCATCCTCAAGGATTTCCCATGAGTCCTGTCTCAGCTCAACGCTTTCCTCTCCTGCCGCCCAGACCTGAGAACTGGTTCCTGCATCCGACATTCTCTTGCCTGCGAGATTCCCCAGGAACGGCCGGACGCACCGTTGTGCACTCACGGTCAGGCTCGGCTCTGGGCTTAGGCAGGCCCTCCTGGGGACCAAGGGCCACCTGCTGCTGAGTCTCCTGCTCTCATCACACGTCACCCTAGGCCCCTGTCCCTCCTTATGACCCACCTTCTCCCGAGCACGCCCTGGGCTCTACTGGCAGCAAGTTAATCTGGGGATGCTCCCCTGCCCACGTCACACCCTGGCGGCTCCTGGGAGCTCCCTAACGTGCCCCGTCTCCACCAGGGGGCTTCCAGGTCTCGGGGGTGCTAGCACGTCAGGAAGTCCCCGAACCTCCTGGCATACACAGCACCTCCCCCCTTAACCCAGCATATCTTTCCCATCTGAGACCCCGCGCTTCCTCCAGGTCAGCCTGGAGGGGGCTTGCAGCAGATGCGTTTGGGGAATTTTTTTTAATTTTAAATTCCCCCTGCTGTCCCTCCTTCCAGCCCACTTCATGGGGCCTGATGCTGCTCTGCACACCCCTCGGTGGATGTGGGTCCTCCTCCGACATACTTGGGGTGGGACAGTGGTGGGTGGGAGCGTGGTGGTGGGGGAGTCCTCCCTGCCACGTGGTGCGCTGGCCAAGCCCAACCTCGAAGCCAGAGCTGGCTTGTCGGTCTCCCGTCTGATGGCTTTTGCAGTGTCGTGCAACCAGGGCCTCTGTCTGGTTTGAAGGAATTTCTTCTGAAGCCCGGAGGATGCTCCAGGCAAGAATACTGGAGTAGGTTGCCATGGCCTTCTCCAGGGGCATCTTCCACACCCAGGGATTGAACCCGCGTCTCTTATATGTTTTCTGCATTGCCAGACGGGTGGCTTAGACGGTAAAGTGTCTGCCTGCAAGGCAGGAGACCTGGGTTCAATCCCTTGGTCGGGAAGATCTCCTGGAGGAGGAAATGGCAACCCACTCCAGTACGCTTGCCTGGAAAATCCTATGGACGGAGGAACCTGGCGGGCTACAGTCCATAGGGTCACAAAGAGTCGGACACGACTGAGCGACTTCACTTCACTTCCACCTGGGCAGGCAGGCGGGGCAGAGCAGTTAATTCTTTGCCAAACCACGTCCGAGACCCATTGAGTCGCTCTTCCGAGGTAACGCAACAGTGACGGCCGTGTTCACCTCATCTGATGCCCGTGCTTCGACTTGAAAATCCTCAAAATCGTCTGCCTCTCCGTGACCACCAGACTACCTGGTTTTGGGTTCCCAGAGTCGCTCTCAAAGACAGTGCATTTTTCTTTTTTCCCCCCTGCAGGTCAGCGACAAGGTCCTAATACAGACCACAAGGAACTACATTCACTAAAATAACGTAGGATGGGAAAGAATCTGGTAAAGAATATAAACATACTTGTATAACTGAATCAGTTTGCTGCACGCCTGAAATTAAAACCACATTGTCAACCAACTCTATACTTCAACTGAAGAAAAAAAAGAAGGAATTTGCCCCCGTCTATAACCACCTCCAAGGCCCACAGTGGGTTTTGTTGTCCTTCAGTAGCTCAGTCGTGTCTGATTCTCTGCTACACCATGGACTGCAGCCCCTCCCGGCTCCTCTGTCCATGAGATTCTCCAGGCAAGAAAACTGGAGTGGCTTGCTATGTCCTTCTCCAGGGGATCTTCCCGACCCAGGGATTGAACCCACGTCTCCTGCATGGCAGGTTCGTTCTTTACCACTGATCAGGGGACAGAGCAAATGAAGTCGGGTTGTCTGGCCCCCCATCATCCCCGCTGCTGACCCTCACTGCCCCTCCACCTGCATCAATAACTGAGATTCAGGGGCGCAGTGTGACTCTTTAAGGGCACAGGGTCTGCAAGTTGCAAAAAAAAAAAAATGCAGAGATTAAACGGGGGCTTCCCTGGTGGCTCAGACGGTAAAGAATCTGCTTGCAATGAGGGAGACCTGAGTTCGATTCCCAGATTGGGAAGATCCCCTGGAGGAGGGCAAGACGACCCACTCCTGTATTCTTGCCTGGAGAATCCCCAAGGACAGAGGAGCCTGGCGGGCTACCGTTGGACACGGCTGAGCGACTAAGACACATGTCTCAGTCTCTGCGCTGCTCTAGGCTCTGGGTCTGGCGTCTCCCTGCACGAGGGTCTTGGGAATGACCCCTGTCCGTGGGGCGAGGCAGCTCTTGCTTACACACGAGCTTGGCACCTTTGATCCTGGGGCTCTTCCCACGCCTGCAGGGCGCAGAGCTGCCAAGCCGGTGTGCCAGCTTCCCTACAACCCAAGATGCCCAGTGGCATCAGGCGGTCGCCTATTTCCCCACCTTCGTAGGGTGTTTGGCCGGCGTAGCTGAGGGAGGTGCCTTCCCCGCAGCAGGCATGTAAGAGCTGGTCCCCACGGGCGGGCTTCCGGCTGGGAGGTTCGGCACCGCCCTGCTCATCACTAGCCCGCAGAGAGGCTGTAGAGGCAGAGAGGCTGGTTCATCCTTTTTTTTCTTTTCTTTCCTGTTTTCCTCTTGACAACAGAAGTCAGCACGGCATCGCCTGTCGAGGGTAGGGTGGCCAGATCGCCCAGCCCGCCCACCTGCCCACTCGCTGGAGACCAAGGATGGAGGCATGGCGGGGTCTCTCCTGCCTCACGCTCCTGTGTGTTCTGCTGCATGTCCGAGGTAAGGGAGGGCTGGCTCCCAGAGAAAGAGGTGCTCGGGTGTGCATTTCTATCTGCTTGCTGAAAAAAATAAACACTCCGTCCCAAACCACTTCCTCCCAGGAAACGGCTGCAAACTGCCAGAGTGTAGAAAAGAAAAACAGACTCCGATCTGATGGCACTGGACAGCAAACCAGGGGACCGGGTACCACGTTCGGGGTTCTGGGGGCACGGACCCAGATCTGTAGGGCTGGGAACACACTTAGAAGCCAGCTGTGGTTTGTTTTTTGTTTTTTTTCCCGGTTCTCGGATTTTGATCTCTGGGTGTGGCACGCATGGAAAAAGTGATCCGTGTCCCTGGGGCGGGTTGAGATTTTCTTTACTTCTGCGCTTTCTATCAACAGTCCGAGTGGCTCGTGTAGTTCTGTAGGGCGACCAAGGAGCGGAGATGCGGCTGGGTTCAGTGGGACGAGTCACTGTCGCCAGAGACGGGGTTTTGCAGGGACAGCCTCGGTTCACATTTTTTAGATATGTTTTTCCTCAATGTCAGCCCTCCGGTTGGCAAATTAAAAGCATGCGAGTTGTTTACGCCCGAAACTCCAATACAGGCTTTTCCCCATCTTGGCATGTTGAGGAGCAGAGGCAGGGAGGGGCCTCACGCAGGAAACTATAATTAACCCATGAAGGGCAAGATTTAATAGCAACTGGAGACACATATTTGGTCCTTTGGATATTGAAATTCTAAGGCATTGAGGATTGGGAGGGGCTGAAGAGTAAGTAGTGTTGTAGGTTAGAAATTAAAAGATTTTCTTTCAATGTCACTCATTGCTGTTCGATTGCTCAGTGGTGTCTGAGTCTTTTTTGACCCCATGGACTGCAGCAAACCAGGCCTCCCTGTCCATCACAAACTCCCCGAGTTTGCTGAGACTCATGTCCATTGAGTCGATGATGCCATCCAACCATCTCATCCTCTGTCGTCCCCTTGTCCTCCCGCCTTCAATCTTTCCCAGCATCAGGATCTTTTCCAATGAGTCAGTTCTTTGCATCAGGAGCCAAAGGATTGGAGCTTCAGCTTCAACATCAGTCCTTCCAATGAACACCCAGGACTGATCTCCTTTAGGATGGACTGGTTGGATCTCCTTGCAGTCCAAGGGACTCTCAAGAGTCTTCTTACCGGGGTCCAGCCCCAGCAGGATCCAGGGGTACCCTCAGGATGACGGCTTAGGCGATAAGGATAACAAAGCGGAGAGCAGGGCTTGATCTTCCTTGATAAACACAGAAAGCCAATAAAGCTCCTGTGTTCCAAGGAGTCATCCTGAAAGAAGAACAGAGAGAGAAAAGGAAGGAAAAGGAAAAAAGAACGACACGGGGAGACCAAGCTTCGGTGAGCGAGGCCCATAACTATTTTCAAAAGGAACTTTTATACCTTGACTTGTACATAGTGGGAAATGAAAGATGCCAAGTCACACAGAGTCAGCCCAAACATTACATCTCTTTTGTCTTTATCGAAACCAGGATTTTTCCTGCATAGCTTTCCCACAAACAATGTTGTGTACGTTATCTTCTGGCCTTGGAGGCCTGTGGACATTTTATGACCCTTTTTTGATAAAGGCTGCTCAGCCAGAAAAGTTAATTTCCCTTAAAGTGTTTCTTCTTTGTTTCTCCCAGGCTCAGAAAGTACTAAACACAGTTACATTCTCACGGAGCAAAGGTGCAGTGAGTCACAATAAAGAAAGAACCAATTAGCTCAAAGGTCTGAGGTGGTTAATTCCAAGGCTGCTGCTTGGTTTTCTTACATTCCAACTATGTTAACCAATGCACTCCCAGGTGAACAGTGGATAAGGGACACGGGCACTTGGCAGCAAGCATTGGCTCAACAATGAAGCCCTTTACCAGTACTACCCTAATACTTTCTCATCCCTTAAAGGACTTTATGCTCATTAGGACCTTTAGAATGCTTTGGCTTCCCGTGCCTTTCAAGGTTGGGGAGTTGTGAACAATCATGTGTGTTAATTGCAAGAGTACAGATAAACCCGTCGGGCAAGCTAGAAAGCCATCGGAGGGGTTAAAATAGAAATATTCCTTTCATGCCCATTAACTAAAGCCCTAAGTTGACTTTTTCCAGAGAAAGGTGGTCGGAGATAGCCCCCTGTTAATGTCAGAAGAGTTGGTGAGAGGCACAAAATAGTAAGACAGACTTTGGTTTTGGGGGGGGTGCTCGAGCAGATTCAGGGGGTCCCTTGAGGCCTGATCTGCCTTTGCCTGTCAGGTGTCTTCTGCATGACCTTTGTCATGGGTGGGATGTCCCGTGGTGGCTCCCGCCACTCCAACACCACCGTTCAAAAGCATCAATTCTTCGGCGCTCAGCCTTCTTTACCGTCCGACTCTCCCGTGCATAAATGACTAGGTTAGGAGTGCAGAGATTTGGTTTGGATGTAACTCTTGTGGCACATCCTGTGTGACCTGTTTGAGGACGGGTATTTAGAAACAGGTGTGGTTTTGTGAGCCATCCCGGCACCCAGAGCCCAAGGTCTTCCTGGAGACCCTTCCACAAATCCACATGGTCTGAGCGTCTTCCCGCACGTGGGGCATGCAGAAACGAGGTCAGGAGCTTTTGTGTGCAGGGAGATGTGAGTTCTCTGTGAACCGACACCATGGCTAAAGGAAGAGCGTTGAGGCCACGCTCTGTCTTTCTGCAGTCCCGCCCAGCAGCGGAGCCAGCAAAACCTGTCTGAGCCTTTATTCCCTTGGCAGTGACACCAAACTCTGGGCTCACCTGCGGCTACAGGCGACTCAGCCTCCTAACCGGCCCAGTTGGTCTGATCTGTCGGGAGTCACTGGATGGCAGATGCCTTTAGCTCGTCACGTGGCTCAGGGGTTAGAATTCCGGGTTTTCACTGCCGCGGCTCACGGTTCAATCTCTGGTCATGGAACTGAGATCTTGAAGCTCTTCGGGGTAGCCAAAGAGAAATAAATGAAGGCACCACTCCAATTGCAGCTGTGCAAGAGCTTCATTAGGTAGGTGGGTGGGGCGCTGGAGTGACTGTGGTTCTTGTTGTTTTCAGTCGTGTCCGACTCTTTGAGAGTCTGTGGACTGCGGCACGCCAGGCCTCCCCGTCCATCACCAACTCTCAGAGTTCACCCAAACCCATGTCCATCGAGTCGGTGATGCCATCCAACCACCTCATCCTCTGTCGTCCCCTTCTCCCGCCTTCCATCTTTGCCAACATCAGGGGCTTTTCCAGTGAGTCAGTTTTTTGCATCAGGTGGCCAAAGGATTGGCGCTTCAGCTTCAGCGTCAGTCCTTCCCATGAATATTCAGGGTTGATCTCCTTTAGGATGGACTGGTTGGATCTCCATGCAGTCCAAGGGACTCTCAAGAGTTTTCTCCAACACCACAGTTCGAAAGCATCGATTCAAGCGCTCAGCTTGCTTTATAGTCCAATTCTCACGTCTCTACGTGACTACTGGACAAACCATGACAGGGCAGCTGCATTGTGGGAAACACCCTGGCCATGCTCATGGAGTCAGGATGCCCTTTGAGAGGTGATGTTTGAGCCCCCGGCCATCTGATTAACCGTTGGGTTGAGCCTCAAGGATCTCTGCCAGAGGGAGAATGTCTGTTCTGTGGTTCCCGTAGTACTGACGCGTCTCTCACCCAGGAGGTGCAGAAATCACAGCTCCAGGTGTTGCTTCATGCGGCCAGCCATACTCAACCATGGTGACACTGCCCCCTGGGCAACACTTGGCCCTGTCTCGAGTCATTTTTGGTTGTCACCACTGGGGCCTTGGGCTTCCCCCATAGCTCAGTTGGTAAAGAATCCGCCTGCAGCGCGGGAGACCTGGGTTCAATTCCTGGGTTGGAAAGATCTGCTGGAGAAGGGATAGGCTGCCCACTCCAGTATTCTTGGGCTTCCCTGGTGGCTCAGACGGTGAAAGATCCGCCTGCAATGTGGGGAGACCTGGGTTCAATCCCTGGGTTGGGAAGATCCCCTGGAGAAGGGATGCAGCTCAGTGTTTTCTGATACACCAGACACCCTACAGAGCAGGCTGACTGTCATCCAGGTTCAAATGTCACCACTGCTGAGGTTGAGAAATCCTGCCTGAGCGCTAGAGATGGCATTTACCTGTGTACCTGTCGTATCTGTCCGTGTGTCTGTCAATGCTCTTGTCAGCTTAGCAGTGTATCTGTCACTGTATCTATCATCTATTTCTACATATCCTATCTTCTATTTCTCTATATAATTATTATCAATCCTATACCTATTTTTCTAACATCTAAGTGTATCTCTCATCTTTCTAATTATCATCTATTCCCTATGATCCATGAATCGAATTATCATCGATTATCTATCCATCTGTTGCATGCTAAGTCTCTCAGTTGTGTCTGACTCTTTGAGACTTTTTCAGACTCTTTGTGACTACGGGCTATGGACCGTAGCCCGCCAGACTCCTCTGTCAATGTGGTTGCCCAGGCAAAAATACTAAAGTGGGGAGCCACCCACTTTTCCCAGGGGATTTTTCCCAACCCAGGCTAGTTTTGTCTTGAAAATCCCTCTGGGACGTCCCTGGCGGTCCAGTGGCTAAGACTCTAAGCTGCCAATGCAAGGGGCCCCAGTCCCATCCCTGGTCAGAGAACTAGATCCCATGTGCCAACTATCTGGCACAGCCATAAATAAAAATATACACATATATATATATATATATATATTAAATCCGTCCTAAATAGCTCTTTTCGGAGGGTAAGAGGGTAGGGGGTTTGACGCTAAGACCTCCCACCCACCAGCCCGAGTCCTTTTAAACCCAGGTTTCCAGGAGGTCAGCCATGGGGACCCGCGTGGTGAGCCCAGAGCACATGTGGGGTTGATTAGAAACTGCCGGGCCTTCTAAAGGAACCAGATGGGAAACAGATCTTGTGTTCCAAGCCCCGTCCTCAGGCTCTGAGGGGAAAAACAAAGCTGGTGGAAATAACTGCTCCAGGAGAGCTGCGTCTCCCACACCCCATCCCCCCTGACATTGAGCCCCTGGAATCGGTATCTTTGGAGTGACGTGAACCTCGGAGGGCGGAGCTATAGTAATGGGGCGGGGCTATAGAGTGGCGGGGGCAGGCCTAGACCTTGGACAGACCGTGATGGGGCGGGACTAGAACGTGGCAGGGGCGGGGCTAGACTGTGACGGGGCGGGGCTAGAAAGATGTGAAGGCGGGGCTACACAATGGCAGGGGTGGGGCTAGACCGTGATGGGAGGGGCTAGACCAGGATGGGGTGGGGTTAGACTGTGACGGGGTGGGACTAGAACGTGACAGGGCGGGACTAGAACGTGGCAGGGGCAGGGCTAGGACGTACCGGGCGGGGCTAGACTGTGACGGGGCGGGGCTAGAAAGTGGTGGAGGCGGGGCTACACAATGGCGGGGGTGGGGCTAAACCACAGTGGGACCGGGCTAGACCGTGGTGGGGGCGGGACTAGATCGTGACGGGGCGGGGCTAGACCGCGAGGCGCTCGGCAGCGGGTCGAGGAGGTAGGTTCTTGGCTGCCGCCCCTCCAGAGACCAGAGGGAGGATGGTAGACTCCAGCCAGGCCTGCAGGACACGATCGGCTCCACGCCAAGGGGGCGGGGGGCCCCTGGGTGGAATCCGCCTTGTCTGTGAGTCACACGCAGGGCTCTGCAAAGAGCGCCTCACCCATGACAACCAGAGGCCACTTCCCCCGTGACCTTGAGTCATCGTCAGATGTTATTCGTTCGCTCAGTCCTGTCCGACTCTCTGCGACCCCGTGGACTGCAGCACACCAGGCCTCCCTGTCCATCATCAACTCCCAGAGTTCACTCAAACTCATGTCCATTGAGTTGGTGATGCCATCCAACCATCTCATCCTCTGTCGTCCCCTTCTCCTCCCGCCTTCAATCTTTCCCAGCATCAGTGTCTTTTCCAGTGAGTCAGTTCTTCGCCTCAGGTGGCCAAAATATTGGAGTTTCAGCTTCAACATCACTCCTTCCATTGAACACCCAGGACTGATATCCCTTAGGATGGACTGGTTGGATCTCCTTGCTGACCAAGGGACTCTCAGGAGTCGTCTCCAACACCACAGTTGAAAAGCATCTGTTCTTTGGCACTCAGCATTGTTTATCATGAGAAACATCTGCAAATGGAAGGAGATCACTGGAATGAGAAGTGGACACGGAATGGGGTGGGGCAGTTGGTTTGTTTCCAGAGCCAGTGGGAGAGGGGGCGCACCCTGGCTTCCTACTGCCAGCAGCCTGGCTCTGGAGGCTTCTAGTCCCCAGAGGCACCCAGATGCTCTTTTTGGAAAATGCCCAGGTGCTGCCCAGTCTGTTGTGCAATGGATTAGGGAGAGACTAGGACGAGATAAGTAGCAGAGGCTCAGAACAGGGAGTGGCTGGACGCTCCGGTTTGAGAAGATTGTTGAGGGGTTTGCCTCGAGCTTCAGGGACGAGCCTGGTGAGAGACGCTTATAAGCTGTCAGGGGCTGATTGCATGGGCTTCCTTGGTGGCTCAGATGGTAAAGAGACAGCCTGCAAGGCAGGAGACTGGGTTTGGTCCCTCGGTCTGGAAGATCCCCTGGAGAAGGGCATGACCACCCACTCCAATATTCTTGCCTGGAGAATCCCCATGGACAGAGGAACCTGGTGGGCTATAGTCTATGGGGTTGTAAAGAGTCAGACACAACCGAGGGACTAACACTTTCACTTCAATAACCTATAATTGAACAGTGTGTGAAAAAAGAACAGATACATGTATGTGTATAGAAAAATAATTTATATATATATGTATAACTGAATCAGTTTTCTGTACACTGTCCCCAGGGATCAAACCCAGGTCTGCTGCCTCGCAGGCTGCCTCTTTACCATCCGAGCCACCAGGGAAGCTAACAACATTGTAAATCAACTGTGAAAGTATTAGTCACTCAGTTCAGTTCGGTTCAGTTCAGTTACTCAGTTGGGTCCAAGTCTTTGCGACCCCGTGGACCGTAGCCCACCAGGTTTCTCTGTCCATGGGGTTCTCCAGGCTAGAATACTGGAGTGGGTTGCTGTTTCCTTCTCCGGGGGAATCTTCTGGACCCAGGGATCAAACCGAGGTCTCCTTCATCTCAGGCAGATTCTTTACCAGCTGAGCTACCAGGGAAGCCCAGAAATCAACTATAGTTTGATTTAAAAAAGGATGAGGGTACAGTTATCTTCCTTCACGGATCTCTTTTGCTGTGGGCAGAGCCTGCCGGGAAAGCTAGGAATAAGAAGTTGTTTGGACAGACACACTACTGGGGAGCTGGAGAGAGGGGTGTAACTCTTCTTCTCTGCTGAGCTCGGGGTGGTGGGAGTGGGGTTGGTCAGGGGGGAGATATCTGGGCAGCTGGGGCAAAGGAAAGCCGGGTGGCCGGTTCCATCCCGCTGTGACTGATCCCCTGTGTGTTCTTGCAGGTGAGAATGGGGACTTTGATTTGGCTGATGCTCTCGATGACCCCAGTAAGTGCTTCTGGCAGCCTGCCTCAGCTACTGGAAGGCTCCGGGTTGGGTAGGGCCGGAATTCCTTCCTAAGGACAACTTCCTAACGAGAAAAGGAACACTGGTGGGCTTGCATTTGCTCCAGGGGCCAATGCTGGGCTTGCATGTGAGGCGACCTTTTGTCCTTTGAGTCCCCCTCCCCCTCGAACACGGAATGGAATTTGTGTTGGTACCTGGCGTGGGGTCGCAAAGAGTCGGACACGACTGTGCGACTGAAGTGAACTGATCCTATCTTTGTTAGTGCCTTGAGATTTTCGTGTTTTTTTTTTTTTAATTGGGACTTTAATGATTGTTTCTTTGAGCCTCACAAAACCCCTCAGGGCTTATTGCACATATGTTCTCTTTCCACAGAGCCCACCAAGAAGCCAAGCTCAGGTGAGTGACTACCTGATTCAGGTGAGTGGACAGAAACCAGGCTGCCCCACCGCAAGCTGAGGTTTTGGAAGGAGTTTATCACGTCTTCCCAGGATGCTCCGTGGTGAAGAATCCGCCTGCCAGTGCAGGAGACGAGAGTTCCACCCCCAGGGTCGGGAAGATGCCCTGGATGAGGAAACGGCAACCCACTCCAGTGTTCTGGCCTGGAGAATCCCATGGACGGAGGAGCCTGGCGGGCTACAGTCTATAGTGTTGCAAAGGGTCGGACTGAGCGACTAAACCACAGCAACGATAGGGTCGTGGAGGGTGTGACTGATGGACAGATGTTTAAAGCCCAAGTCCTTCACGAAATGGATCGCAAAATCACAGTGAGCTGTTATTCCCCTTAGGATGGCTAAAATCGAAATATGGATGATAACAAGTGTTGATGGCGGTGTGGGGACTTTGGAACGTTTACATGTTCCCAGTAGGGATAGAAAATTGTGCAGCCTCCACAGAAAACAGTCTTGCATTTCCTCAGAAAGCTGCACGTAGAATTTCCCTGTGTGTGTGCTAGTCGTCATGTCCAACTCTTTGCGACAGCATGTACTGTAGCCCACCAGACTCCTCTGTCCATGGGAGTCTCCAGGCAAGAATACTGGAGTGGGCTGCCATTTCCTCCTCTAGGGGACCTTCCCAACTCAGGGATCAAACCCAAGCCTTCAAGGAATAAGCAGTTTTTGTTTGCTTTTTACATACCTTATCAATGCTAGACAGTTTTGTAAGTGTGTGTATGTAGTCTTTTCAACTTCTAAATGTTCAGGTTCAGCTTCTAGTGTCTAAGTCGTTTTAAGCTGATCAATGATAATTATTTCATGAGCACCAACTGTGAATAAAATATAAAATCTATTGTCAAGCTTATATTCTTGTTTTATAAGCTGCTTCTGATGGAAGGACATTTTTCTCTTCTTAACATGCAATGTCGTTTTCCCCAATAGGTATCTACCCCAACCCGAGGCCCCCCAACCAGCCACAGCCTGGAAATCCCAACAACGGTGGAAGTAAGAATGGTCATTCATTTCAAAACAGCTTTGAACCTGCCCACTGGAACTCAGGGAAGGTCATGGAGGCTGAATGAAGCCTTTGTCATTGTTCTGTTGCTAAATTGTGTCTGACCCTTTGCAACCCCGAGGACTGCAGCACGCCAGGCCTCCCTGTCCATCACCAACTCCTGGAGCTTCCTCAAACTCATGTCCGTTGAGTCGGTGATGCCATCCAACTATCTCATCCTCTGTCGTCCCCTTCTCCTCCTGTCCTCAATCTTTCCCAGCATCAGGGTCTTTTCCAACGAGTCAGCTCTTTGCATCAGGTGGACAAAGTATTGGAGTTTCAGCTTCAGCATCAGTCCTTCCAATGACTATTCAGGACCGATCTCCTTTAGGATGGACTGGTTGGATCTCCTTGCAGTCCAAGGGACTCTCAAGAGTCTTCTCCAGCACCACAGTTCAAAAGCATCAATTCATTGGCGCTCAGCCTTCTTTATGGTCCAACTCTCACACCCTTACATGACCATTAGAAGAACCAGAGCTTTGAGTATATAGACCTTTGTCGGCAAAGTGATGTCTCTGCTTGTCTAGTGGGGGGATGTTTCTTGCTCCAGTGTTTTTGGGAAACATGAGTTGAACATATTTTCATGGGCTTCCCGCCTGTGGGCCCCAGAGAATCATAGATGCCGGCCATCCCGTAAGATGAGTCACTGCCCAGAGACTCATCTACCCGGCAGCATGCGGGGGCCAGCCTCAGGCTTGGGGGTGTGTGATTCAGGACTCCAGCGGCTGGCACATTTCAGAACAGAGGAAGGTTGCTTTCCGGCTTTTGTTTTTAAAGCCTGCTAGAATCTCGTGCCTTTAAAATGATGGTGGTGGCCCTGAGTAATGAATTTCTATTTCCTGTAAGTTACATGGGCTTCCCAGGCAGGTAAAGAACCCGCCTGCCAACACAGGAGACTTAAGAGATGAGGGTTTGATCCCTGGGTCCGGAACGATCCCCTGGAGGAGGGCATGGCAACCCACTCTAGTATTCCTGCCTGGAGAATCCAAGGACAGAGGAGCCTGGTGGGGCTACAGTCCACGGGGTCTCAAAGAGTCGGACATGACTGAAAGGATTTAGCACATATGCACAGTAGATTCATTTTGCCATACAGCAGAAACGAGCTCAACACGGTGAAGTAACTGTGTGTGTGTGTGTTCGTCGCTCAGTCGTGTCCGACTCTCTGTGACCCCGTGGAGTGTAGCCTGGCAGGCTCCTCCGTCCATGGGATTCCCCAGGCCAGAATACTGGAGTGGGTTGCCATGCCCTCATCCAGGAGATCTTCCCAGCCCAGGGATCAAACCTGGGTCTCCTTCATTGCAGGCATATGCTTTACTGTCTGAGCCACCAGGGATGCAATTATACTCCAATAAAAACTAATGCTTAAAAAGAGCTTTATGCTTGGGGATTCTGAGCACCAGAGATTCCGTGGAAGCGATAAACAGCAAACATGAATTAGCCAGAACATCGTTTTGTATACCGGCCTCTTGTGTTGTGTGAATGGTTTGTCGCTGGAAGCTGTCCCTCTTTTCCTAAAATCACGTGTTTCCCGACAGATATCTACCCAAGGACAAAGCCACCGCCTCCTCGCCCGCAGCCTGGTAACAGTGGAGGTGAGTCCTCAGGAGTAAGATGACTTTCAGAAGCATCTTTGGAAGGACTGAAATGCCTTCCGGAATATGTTTTGGAGAATTTGGTCCTCGATGGTGAAAGACGGGTTGCATTTAAAATATGCAGAACCTTTTTTTTTTAGCAATTCTTTTTAGAATCCTATATTTATTTTTATGTTGGCTGTATCAGGCCTTGGTTTCCGCTCGTGGATCTTTCGGCACAGGTTCTCCAATTGTGGAACCCCCCCTCTGCATAAGCTGTCCATGCGCCCCTGATGCGTGGGCTTGGGTGTGCAGGGGTCTCCCCAGACCGCAGGCTCTGACCGCCCTCTGCTCTGTCCACAGGCTTCCTGAGCGACTCGGACCTCATCGACGGCGGCCGCTACCCGCCCAGGCCTCCTGCAGGTACGTGCGGGCTTCTATGACCCCGCCCCAGACCCCGCCCCAGACCCCGCGAGGAAGGTGGTGGGCTGTGGACTCTCCCCTCCAACCTCTGGGGGGCGGGAGGGAGGCGCATCCCTGAAGCTTTCCACTCCTGCGGTCTGGAAGGTGGACGGAACCGGCCATAGGGCCGATGCTGCTTAGAAGTGGGGGTCGTCTCCATGTAAATATGTGTGTGTGTGCATCTGTGTATACACATACACACACCTCCACTGACATGCGGACTTATGTACATGTCTGTGTACAGGTGTCTATCTGTAGACACATATCTCTATGTATAGCTATATTTGTATCTAGATGCACATCTATCTATATCTGTATCTATAACTTTATCCATGTGTATCTATATGTATCTGTATCTATACCTATGTTGATCTCTATGTATACGTATATCTATGTCTATATATATTTATATCTATAGCTGTATGCATATCTATCTTTATCTATACCTACATGTACATCGATCTGTCTCTATGTTTACCTGTATGTATATCTGAATATATATTTATATATATATGTTTGCCTACAGGTATATGTACATCTATGTCTGTATATAGGCACACGTATATCTATAGCTATATCTGTGCTGTGCTCAGTCACTCAGTCGTGTCCAACTCTTTGCAACCCCATGGACTCTAGCCCACCAGGCTCCTTTCTGTCCATTTGATGCTGGACAGAGTATCCCAGGAAAGCATTCTTGTCCAGGAAAAAATACTGAAATGTGTTGCCATGCCCTCCTCCAGGGGATCTTCCCAACCCAGGGATCGAACCCAGGTCTCCCGCATTGCGGGCAGATTCTTCACCAGCTGAGCCACCAGGGAAGCCCAAGAATACTGGAGTGGGTAGCCTATCCCTTCTCCAGCGGATCTTCCCGAACCAAGAATCAAACCGGGGTCTCCTACATTGCAGGCGGATCCTTTACCAATTGAGATATCAAGGAAGCCCACCTATATATCTATATCTGTACCTATTTGTATATCGATATCTGTCTACAGCTATACCAGCATCTATATCTGTATCTTTCTCTATTTCTGTATCTATATCTGTCTACAGCTATACCTGCAT
This sequence comes from Bos grunniens, assembly GCF_055505025.1. Classification (NCBI taxonomy): domain Eukaryota; kingdom Metazoa; phylum Chordata; class Mammalia; order Artiodactyla; family Bovidae; genus Bos; species Bos grunniens. The sequence continues at coordinate 1,341,713 of NC_141194.1, forward strand.
CCATATCTGTATTTGTATCTATATCTGTATCTATATCTGTCTACTCCTCTACCTGCATCCATATCTGTATCTTTATCTACATCTAGCTATAGTCCTAAGTTGCTATCTTTGGGCTTCCCAGGGGGCTCAGGAGTAGAGAATCCGCCTGCAGTGCAGTAGACCTGAGTTCCATCCCTGGGTGGGGAAGATCCCCTGGACGAGGACATGACAACCCACTCCAGGATACTTGCCAGGAGAATCCCACAGACTGAGGAGCCTACCAGGCTGTAGTCCACGGGGTCACAGAGAGTCGGACATGAATGAGTGACTGTCACGCAACACACCTATCTTTACACAGATGTTGTGTCTATACACACCTTTGCAGAAGTGTCTCTGTGTATCTTCCCCCCCACCCCTGCAAAATGTATATTTAATGTGATCCACTTGAGGTCTAGCATGATAGACCTGGGTCCCTTGAGGTGGGGGTAAGCCTGTGTTACCTTGAAGCCCTAGATCGGCATGGGGGGAGGCATGCGTAATCTCTGAAAACACACAGCTTTCTGAAGGGCTCTCTGTGGCATGACTTTTTCCATCCAGAAGCCATGCCTCCAGGGGAGGGACTCCTTAGAGCATTTTCTGGAAGGTCCTGAGCTTTTCCACTACATAGGGCTCCAGACGACTCAGTGGACAAGACCCTGATGCTGGGAGAGATTGAGGGCAGGAGAAGGGGGCGACAGGGGATGAGATGGGTGGGTGGCATCACCAACTCGATGGACATGAGTTTGAGCAAGGTCCGGGAGTTGGTGATGGACAGGGAAGCCTGGCATGCTTCGGTCCATGGGGTAGCAAAGAGTCGGACAAGACTGAGCCACTGGACAACAAGCACTCTTTTTGGGGTGACTGTTGGGTCCGGCTTTGGTGCCAGCCGGGCAGATGCCTGCTGGACCCCAAGGTCCATGCTGCGAATGGCTGTCACATCCCTCTTCTCTTCTGCAGGAGGCAGCGGTGGCGGGTTCCAGCCGGGGCACGACAGCTACGGTAACAGGCTCGCTTCATGCAGCGCTGGGGCCCGTGGGGCTGGCGGGGCTGGGTGGGCTTTTCCGGGGCTCCCATTAGAGCTTCCTCCTGGGTCTCGGGTGTGGGCCGCTTTACTTCTGACTGTCAGCTTGGTTTCATCCAGGTGTCCAGGGGCTGACCCCACACCCCTCTGTCCAGGAAACAAGACACAGAGCCCCGGGCTGCAAGCTCATTAGGCAGAGAACAGCCCAGGAATTGCGGATTCTTTATGTAGATAATACATCATGCCAAGAAAGAAAGGAATTTACAGCGGGAGTAAGAAACTTCAGTCTTGTCTATACCGAGCTTTTCTCAAAGCGAGGGTTGGATCTAGAAATCTCCAGAGGGTCGGTCTCTGGTGCTGTAAAGTGAACTTGAGAGCTAATTGAGCCAGAAAAGCAAAAGGCACTGGATCCATGTTTCTAAACTGAGATAGAATCCACATGAAACATTGTACAAAGTAGTCATGTGATACTTTGTCAATATAGATGTTGGTGCTGTTTAGTCGCTAAGTCGTCTCTAACTCTTTGCTGCCCCGTGGACTGTAGCCCTCCAGGCTCCTCTGTCCGTGGGATTCTCCAGGCAAGAAGACTGGAGTGGGTTGCCATGCCCTCCTCCAGGGGAATCTTTCTGACCCAGGGATCGAACCTGGGTCTCCTGCATTGCAGGAGGATTCTTTACCATGTTGAGCACCCAGGGAATCACTTTTTAAAAATTACTCCCTGGGGACTTCCCTGGTGATCCAGTCATTAGGATGGTGGGCTCTCACTGGCAGCATCTGAGATCAGTGCCTGGTCAGGGAATTAACATCCTGCATATCCTGCATGCAGCCAAAAACACGAAAAAACAAACAAACAAACAAATTGCCCTCTGGACAGAAGAAGGTGTGGAGAAAGGTCCTTTATTTCTCAGTCGCTGAGATGACTGTCTGCTGCCTGTGGGGCATGCTTCCTGGCCTTGGGGACTGGACTTTTCCCTGGCAGCGCCAGGAAGTGGGGTTTTGAGCTCAGGCAAGCCCCCTCTCTCTGCAGCTGGGGGTCAGCGTGCCCCTGGCATTAGCAGACCTGCTGAACTTGCAAGGTGAGCTCAGCCCGACTCGGTGCGGCCAGGGAATGTCCGGGGTACGCTTGTCTCTTCCTCTGGCTCGGGGACGATCCAGGTGGGGCTTTTGCCCGGATATCACAGCCTCTGCTTCGGGGTCCTATCTTTCTTGAAGCTTCCTTTGGGGATGTGTCCGGCGTTTCCGGGCCTTCCCTTCCTCTTCACGTGGCCTTTCTTTCCTGCAGGGCGAGGAGGGCGCAACATACCCGGCTTACCTGGCATTAATTATGGTAAAGGAGGTCTTTCATAAAAGCCAAAGCAGGAGAAGCTCTCCTGCTGAGGAGCTAACCCCCTGCGTGGGCGCTGCCTGACCGCCTGGGTCTCTGATCAGCGTCCTCAATGGGCACCGAAGCTGGGGAGGGGTTTGCATGGGACGTGGGACACAATCCATCCAAGAAATGAAGGCTTGCTCATGCGTGTTACTGCCTGTGCACACGTGTGTGGCATGTGTGTGTGCCTGCACGTGGATGTGTGCGTGTGTGGCTGGGAGGGCGCTTGCTTTTATACATGTGGACATATGTTCACATGTGCCTTCATGCTGTGTGTCTGTGCATGCGTGAGTATGAATTTGCACGTGTGTGTGCGCTGTGGATGTGCGGGTCAGGGCGTAGCTATATCTGTATCTGTGTGCATCTCTGTCTATATCTGTATCTAGACGTTGATCCATGTGTATCTGTATGTATATGTACCTATATCTATATTTATCTATATGCAGAAATATATCCATACCTGCATATATATTTGTATCTACAGCTATATGTTACCTGGATCTATATGTATTTATATCTATATCTATGTTTATCTATATGCATATCTATATCCATATCTGTATATATATTTATATGTATATCTATCTATATCTATACCTATATCTACATGTACATCGATCTATCTCTATGTTTACCTGTATGTATATCTGAATACATATTTATATATATATATGTTTGCCTACAGGTATATGTACATCTATGTCTGTATATATGCACACGTATATCTATAGCTTTATCTGTGCTGTGCTCAGTCACTCAGTCGTGTCCAACTCTTAGCAACCCCATGGACTCTAGCCCACCAGGCTCCTTTCTGTCCATTTGATGCTGGACAGAGTATCCCAGGCAAGCATTCTTGTCCAGGAAAAAATACTGAAATGCGTTGCCATGCCCTCCTCCAGGGGATCTTCCTAACCCAGGGATCGATCCCAGGTCTCCCGCATTGCAGGCAGATTCTTCACCAGCTGAGTCACCAGGGAAGCCCAAGAATACTGGAGTGGGTAGCCTATCCCTTCTCCAGCAGATCTTCCTGAACCAAGAATCAAACTGGGGTCTCCTACATTGCAGGCGGATTCTTTACCAACTGAGCTATCAAGGAAGCCCAGCTATATATCTATATCTGTACCTATTTGAATATCGTTATCTGTCTACAGCTATACCAGCATCTATATCTGTATCTTTCTCTATCTCTGTATCTATATCTGTCTACTCCTCTACCTGCATCCATATCTGTATCTTTATCTACATCTAGCTATAGTCCTAAGTTGCTATCTTTGGGCTTCCCAGGGGGCTCAGGAGTAGAGAATCCGCCTGCAGTGCAGTAGACCTGAGTTCCATCCCTGGGTCGGGAACATCCCCTGGACGAGGACATGACCACCCACTCCAGGATTCTTGCCTGGAGAATCCCACGGACTGAGGAGCCTACCAGGCTGTAGTCCACGGGGTCACAGAGAGTCGGACACGAATGAGTGACTGTCACGCACACACACCTATCTTTACACAGATGTTGTGTCTATACCAACCTTTGCAGAAGCGTCTCTGTGTATTTTCCCCCCAAAAAATGTATGTTTAATGTGATGCAGTTGACTTCTAGCATGATAGAACTGCGTCCCTTGAGGTGGGGGTAAGCCTGTGTTACCTTGAAGCCCTATATCGGCATAGGCGGGGGGCATGCGTAATCTCTGAAAACACACCGCTTTCTGAAGGGCTCTCTGTGGCATGAGTTTTTCCATCCAGAAGCCATGCCTCCGGGGGAGGGACTCCTTAAAGCATTTTCTGAAAGGTCCTGAGGTTTTCCACTACATAGGGCTCCAGACGACTCAGTGGACAAGACCCTGATGCTGGGAGAGATTGAGGGCAGGAGAAGGGGGCGACAGGGGATGAGATGGGTGGGTGGCATCACCAACTCGATGGACATGAGTTTGAGCAAGGTCCGGGAGTTGGTGATGGACAGGGAGGCCTGGCGTGCTGCGGTCCATGGGGTCGAAAGAGTCGGACACGACTGAGCCACTGGACAACAAGCAGTCTTTTGGGGGTGACTATTGGGTCCGGCTTTGGTGCCAGCCGGGCGGATGCCTGCTGGACCCCAAGGTCCACGCTGCGAATGGCTGTCACATCCCTCTTCTCTCCTGCAGGAGGCGGCGGTGGCGGGTTCCAGCCGGGGCACGACGGCTACGGTAACAGGCTCGCTTCATGCAGTGCTGGGGCCCGTGGGGCTGGCGGGGCTGGGTGGGCTTTTCCGGGGCTCCCATTAGAGCTTCCTCCTGGGTCTTGGGTGTGGGCCACTTCACTGCTGACCATCAGCTTGGTTTCATCCAGGTGTCCAGGGGCTGACCCCACACCCCTCTGTCCAGGAAGCAAGACACAGAGCCCCGGGCAACAAGCTCATTAGCAGAGAACAGCCCAGGAATTGTGGATTCTTTATGTAGATAGTATATCATGCCAAGAAAGAAAGGAATTTACCCTGGGATAAACTCCACTCTTGTCTATACCGAGCTTTTCTCAAAGCGAGGGTTGGATCTAGAAATCTCCAGAGGGTCTCTGGTGCTGTAAAGTGAACTTGGGAGCTAGTTGAGCCAGCAAAGCAAAAGGCACTGAATCCATGTTTCTAAACTGAGATAGAATCCCCATGAAACATTGTACAAAGTAGTCATGTGATACTTTGTCAATATAGATGTTGGTGCTGTTTAGTCGCTAAGTCGTCTCTGACTCTTTGCGGCCCCGTGGACTGTAGCCCTCCAGGCTCCTCTGTCCGTGGGATTCTCCAGGCAAGAATACTGGAGTGGGTTGCCATGCCCTCCTCCAGGGGAATCTTTCTGACCCAGGGATCGAACCTCGGTCTCCTGCAATTGCAGGCGGATTCTTTACCATGTTGAGTGCCCAGGGAATCGCTTTTTAAAAATTACTCCCTGGGGACTTCCCTGGTGATCCAGTCATTAGGATGGTGGGCTCTCACTGGCAGGATCAGAGATCAGTGCCTGGTCAGGGAATTAACATCCTGCATATCCTGCATGCAGCCAAAAACAGGAAAAACAAACAAACAAACAAATTGCCCTCTGGACAGAAGAAGGTGTGGAGAAAGGTCCTTTATTTCTCAGTCGCTGAGATGACTGTCTGCTGCCTGTGGAGCATGCTTCCTGGCCTTGGGGACTGGACTTTTCCCTGGCAGCGCCAGGAAGTGGGGTTTTGAGCTCAGGCAAGCCCCCTCTCTCTGCAGCTGGGGGTCAGCGTGCCCCTGGCATTAGCAGACCTGCTGAACTTGCAAGGTGAGCTCAGCCCGACTCGGTGCAGCCAGGGAATGTCCGGGGTACGCTTGTCTCTTCCTCTGGCTGGGGGACAATCCGGGTGGGGCTTTTGCCCGGATATCACAGCCTCTGCTTCAGGGTCCTATCTTTCTTGAAGCTTCCTTTGGGGATGTGTCCGGCATTTCTGGGCCTTCCCTTCCTCTTCACGTGGCCTTTCTTTCCTGCAGGGCGAGGAGGGCGCAACATACCCGGCTCACCTGGCATTAATTATGGTAATGGAGGTCTTTCATAAAAGCCAAAGCAGGAGAAGCTCTCCTGCTGAGGAGCTAACCCCCTGCGTGGGCGCTGCCTGACCGCCTGGGTTTCTGATCGGCGTCCTCAATGGGCACCGAAGCTGGGGAGGGGTTTGCATGGGACGCGGGACACAATCCATCCAAGAAATGAAGGCTTGCTCATGCGTATTACTGCCTGTGCACACGCGTGTGGCATGTGTGTGTGCCTGCACATGGATGTGTGCGTGTGTGGCTGGGAGGGCGCTTGCTTTTATACATGTGGACATATGTTCACATGTGCCTTTGCACTGTCTGTCTGTGCATGCGTGAGTATGAATTTGCACGTGTGTGTGCGCTGTGGATGTGCGGGTCAGGGCGTAGCTATATCTGTATCTATGTGTGTCTCTGTGTATATCTGTATCTAGACCTCGATCCATGTGTATCTGTATGTATATGTACCTATATCTATATTTATCTATATGCAGAAATATATCCATACCTGCATATATATTTTTATCTACAGCTATATGTTACCTGGATCTATATGTATTTATATCTATATCTATGTTTATCTATATGCATATCTATATCGATATCTGTATATATATTTATATGTATAGCCATATGTATATCTATCTATATCTATACCTATATCTACAAGTACAGCGATTTACATCTATGTTTACCTGTATGTATTTCTGAATATATATTTATATATCTGTTTATCTATTGGTATATGTACATCTATGTCTGTATATATGCACATGCATATCTATAGCTATATCTGTGCTGTGGTTAGTCGCTCAGTTGTGTCCAACTCTTTGCGACCCCATGAACTCTAGCTCACTAGGCTCCTCTGTGCATTTGATGCTGGACAGAGTATCCCAGGCAAGCCTTCTTGTCCAGACAAAAATACTGAAATGGGTTGCCATGCCCTCCTCCAGGGTATCTTCCTAACCCAGGGATCGATCCCAGGTCTCCCGCATTTCGGGCAGATTCTTCACCAGCTGAGCCACACAAGAAGCCCAAGAATACTGGAGTGGGTAGCCTATCCCTTCTCTAGCAGATCTTCCCATCCACGAATCAAACCGGGGTCTCCTGCATTGCAGGTGGATTCTTTACCAACTTAGCTATCAAGGAAGCCCACCTATATATCTATATCTGTACCTATTTGTATATCGATATCTGTCTACAGCTATACCAGCATCTATATCTGTATCTTTCTCTATCTCTGTATCTATATCTGTCTACTCCTCTACCTGCATCCATATCTGTATCTTTATCTACATCTAGCTATAGTCCTAAGTTGCTATCTTTGGGCTTCCCAGGGGGCTCAGGAGTAGAGAATCCGCCTGCAGTGCAGTAGACCTGAGTTCCATCCCTGGGTCGGGAACATCCCCTGGACGAGGACATGACCACCCACTCCAGGATTCTTGCCTGGAGAATCCCACGGACTGAGGAGCCTACCAGGCTGTAGTCCACGGGGTCACAGAGAGTCGGACACGAATGAGTGCCTGTCACGCACACACACCTATCTTTACACAGATGTTGTGTCTATACCAACCTTTGCAGAAGTGTCTCTGTGTATCTTCCCCCCCCAAAATGTATGTTTAATGTGATGCAGTTGACTTCTAGCATGATAGAACTGCGTCCCTTGAGGTGGGGGTAAGCCTGTGTTACCTTGAAGCCCTAGATCGGCATAGGTGGGGGGCATGAGTAATCTCTGAAAACACACCGCTTTCTGAAGGGCTCTCTGTGGCATGAGTTTTTCCATCCAGAAGCCATGCCTCTGGGGGAGGGACTCCTTAGAGCATTTTCTGGAAGGTCCTGAGCTTTTCCACTACATAGGGCTCCAGACGACTCAGTGGACAAGACCCTGATGCTGGGAGAGATTGAGGGCAGGAGAAGGGGGCGACAGGGGATGAGATGGGTGGGTGGCATCACCAACTCGATGGACATGAGTTTGAGCAAGGTCCGGGAGTTGGTGATGGACAGGGAGGCCTGGCGTGCTGCGGTCCATGGGGTCGAAAGAGTCGGACACGACTGAGCCACTGGACAACAAGCAGTCTTTTGGGGGTGACTATTGGGTCCGGCTTTGGTGCCAGCCGGGCGGATGCCTGCTGGACCCCAAGGTCCACGCTGCGAATGGCTGTCACATCCCTCTTCTCTCCTGCAGGAGGCGGCGGTGGCGGGTTCCAGCCGGGGCACGACGGCTACGGTAACAGGCTCGCTTCATGCAGTGCTGGGGCCCGTGGGGCTGGCGGGGCTGGGTGGGCTTTTCCGGGGCTCCCATTAGAGCTTCCTCCTGGGTCTTGGGTGTGGGCCACTTCACTGCTGACCATCAGCTTGGTTTCATCCAGGTGTCCAGGGGCTGACCCCACACCCCTCTGTCCAGGAAGCAAGACACAGAGCCCCGGGCAACAAGCTCATTAGCAGAGAACAGCCCAGGAATTGTGGATTCTTTATGTAGATAGTATATCATGCCAAGAAAGAAAGGAATTTACCCTGGGATAAACTCCACTCTTGTCTATACCGAGCTTTTCTCAAAGCGAGGGTTGGATCTAGAAATCTCCAGAGGGTCTCTGGTGCTGTAAAGTGAACTTGGGAGCTAATTGAGCCAGCAAAGCAAAAGGCACTGAATCCATGTTTCTAAACTGAGATAGAATCCCCATGAAACATTGTACAAAGTAGTCATGTGATACTTTGTCAATATAGATGTTGGTGCTGTTTAGTCGCTAAGTCGTCTCTGACTCTTTGCGGCCCCGTGGACTGTAGCCCTCCAGGCTCCTCTGTCCGTGGGATTCTCCAGGCAAGAATACTGGAGTGGGTTGCCATGCCCTCCTCCAGGGGAATCTTTCTGACCCAGGGATCGAACCTCGGTCTCCTGCAATTGCAGGCGGATTCTTTACCATGTTGAGCACCCAGGGAATCGCTTTTTAAAAATTACTCCCTGGGGACTTCCCTGGTGATCCAGTCATTAGGATGGTGGGCTCTCACTGGCAGGATCAGAGATCAGTGCCTGGTCAGGGAATTAACATCCTGCATATCCTGCATGCAGCCAAAAACAGGAAAAACAAACAAACAAACAAATTGCCCTCTGGACAGAAGAAGGTGTGGAGAAAGGTCCTTTATTTCTCAGTCGCTGAGATGACTGTCTGCTGCCTGTGGAGCATGCTTCCTGGCCTTGGGGACTGGACTTTTCCCTGGCAGCGCCAGGAAGTGGGGTTTTGAGCTCAGGCAAGCCCCCTCTCTCTGCAGCTGGGGGTCAGCGTGCCCCTGGCATTAGCAGACCTGCTGAACTTGCAAGGTGAGCTCAGCCCGACTCGGTGCAGCCAGGGAATGTCCGGGGTACGCTTGTCTCTTCCTCTGGCTGGGGGACAATCCGGGTGGGGCTTTTGCCCGGATATCACAGCCTCTGCTTCAGGGTCCTGTCTTTCTTGAAGCTTCCTTTGGGGATGTGTCCGGCATTTCTGGGCCTTCCCTTCCTCTTCACGTGGCCTTTCTTTCCTGCAGGGCGAGGAGGGCGCAACATACCCGGCTCACCTGGCATTAATTATGGTAATGGAGGTCTTTCATAAAAGCCAAAGCAGGAGAAGCTCTCCTGCTGAGGAGCTAACCCCCTGCGTGGGCGCTGCCTGACCGCCTGGGTTTCTGATCGGCGTCCTCAATGGGCACCGAAGCTGGGGAGGGGTTTGCATGGGACGCGGGACACAATCCATCCAAGAAATGAAGGCTTGCTCATGCGTATTACTGCCTGTGCACACGCGTGTGGCATGTGTGTGTGCCTGCACATGGATGTGTGCGTGTGTGGCTGGGAGGGCGCTTGCTTTTATACATGTGGACATATGTTCACATGTGCCTTTGCACTGTCTGTCTGTGCATGCGTGAGTATGAATTTGCACGTGTGTGTGCGCTGTGGATGTGCGGGTCAGGGCGTAGCTATATCTGTATCTATGTGTGTCTCTGTGTATATCTGTATCTAGACCTCGATCCATGTGTATCTGTATGTATATGTACCTATATCTATATTTATCTATATGCAGAAATATATCCATACCTGCATATATATTTTTATCTACAGCTATATGTTACCTGGATCTATATGTATTTATATCTATATCTATGTTTATCTATATGCATATCTATATCGATATCTGTATATATATTTATATGTATAGCCATATGTATATCTATCTATATCTATACCTATATCTACAAGTACAGCGATTTACATCTATGTTTACCTGTATGTATTTCTGAATATATATTTATATATCTGTTTATCTATTGGTATATGTACATCTATGTCTGTATATATGCACATGCATATCTATAGCTATATCTGTGCTGTGGTTAGTCGCTCAGTTGTGTCCAACTCTTTGCGACCCCATGAACTCTAGCTCACTAGGCTCCTCTGTGCATTTGATGCTGGACAGAGTATCCCAGGCAAGCCTTCTTGTCCAGACAAAAATACTGAAATGGGTTGCCATGCCCTCCTCCAGGGTATCTTCCTAACCCAGGGATCGATCCCAGGTCTCCCGCATTTCGGGCAGATTCTTCACCAGCTGAGCCACACAAGAAGCCCAAGAATACTGGAGTGGGTAGCCTATCCCTTCTCTAGCAGATCTTCCCATCCACGAATCAAACCGGGGTCTCCTGCATTGCAGGCGGATTCTTTACCAACTTAGCTATCAAGGAAGCCCACCTATATATCTATATCTGTACCTATTTGTATATCGATATCTGTCTACAGCTATACCAGCATCTATATCTGTATCTTTCTCTATCTCTGTATCTATATCTGTCTACTCCTCTACCTGCATCCATATCTGTATCTTTATCTACATCTAGCTATAGTCCTAAGTTGCTATCTTTGGGCTTCCCAGGGGGCTCAGGAGTAGAGAATCCGCCTGCAGTGCAGTAGACCTGAGTTCCATCCCTGGGTCGGGAACATCCCCTGGACGAGGACATGACCACCCACTCCAGGATTCTTGCCTGGAGAATCCCACGGACTGAGGAGCCTACCAGGCTGTAGTCCACGGGGTCACAGAGAGTCGGACACGAATGAGTGCCTGTCACGCACACACACCTATCTTTACACAGATGTTGTGTCTATACCAACCTTTGCAGAAGTGTCTCTGTGTATCTTCCCCCCCCAAAATGTATGTTTAATGTGATGCAGTTGACTTCTAGCATGATAGAACTGCGTCCCTTGAGGTGGGGGTAAGCCTGTGTTACCTTGAAGCCCTAGATCGGCATAGGTGGGGGGCATGAGTAATCTCTGAAAACACACCGCTTTCTGAAGGGCTCTCTGTGGCATGAGTTTTTCCATCCAGAAGCCATGCCTCTGGGGGAGGGACTCCTTAGAGCATTTTCTGGAAGGTCCTGAGCTTTTCCACTACATAGGGCTCCAGACGACTCAGTGGACAAGACCCTGATGCTGGGAGAGATTGAGGGCAGGAGAAGGGGGCGACAGGGGATGAGATGGGTGGGTGGCATCACCAACTCGATGGACATGAGTTTGAGCAAGGTCCGGGAGTTGGTGATGGACAGGGAGGCCTGGCGTGCTGCGGTCCATGGGGTCGAAAGAGTCGGACACGACTGAGCCACTGGACAACAAGCAGTCTTTTGGGGGTGACTATTGGGTCCGGCTTTGGTGCCAGCCGGGCGGATGCCTGCTGGACCCCAAGGTCCACGCTGCGAATGGCTGTCACATCCCTCTTCTCTCCTGCAGGAGGCGGCGGTGGCGGGTTCCAGCCGGGGCACGACGGCTACGGTAACAGGCTGGCTTCATGCAGCGCTGGGGCCCGTGGGGCTGGCGGGGCTGGGTGGGCTTTTCCGGGGCTCCCATTAGAGCTTCCTCCTGGGTCTCGGGTGTGGGCCGCTTCACTGCTGACCATCAGCTTGGTTTCGTCCAGGTGTCCAGGGGCTGACCCCACACCCCTCTGTCCAGGAAACAAGACACAGAGCCCCGGGCTGCAAGCTCATTAGGCAGAGAACAGCCCAGGAATTGCGGACTCTTTATGTAGATAGTACATCATGCCAAGAAAGAAAGGAATTTACCCTGGGATAAACTCCATTCTTGTCTATACCGAGCTTTTCTCAAAGCGAGGGGTGGATCTAGAAATCTCCAGAGGGTCTCTGGTGCTGTAAAGTGAACTCGGGAGCTAATTGAGCCAGAAGAGCAAAAGGCACTGGATCCATGTTTCTAAACTGAGATAGAATCCACATGAAACATTGTACAAAGTAGTCATGTGATACTTTGTCAATATAGATGTTGGTGCTGTTTAGTCGCTAAGTCGTCTCTGACTCTTTGCGGCCCCGTGGACTGTAGCCCTCCAGGCTCCTCTGTCCGTGGGATTCTCCAGGCAAGAATACTGGAGTGGGTTGCCATGCCCTCCTCCAGGGGAATCTTTCTGACCCAGGGATCGAACCCGGGTCTCCCGCGATTGCAGGCGGATTCTTTACCATGTTGAGTGCCCAGGGAATCGCTTTTTAAAAATTACTCCCTGGGGACGTCCGTGGTGATCCAGTCATTAGGACGGTGGGCTCTCACTGGCAGGATCTGAGATCAGTGCCTGGTCAGGGAATTAAAATCCTGCATATCCTGCATGCAGCCAAAAACAGGAAAAAAACAAAAACAAAAACAAAAGCAAATTGCCCTCTGGACATAAGAAGGTGTGGAGAAAGGTCCTTTATTTCTCAGTCGCTGAGATGACTGTCTGCTGCCTGTGGGGCATGCTTCCTGGCCTTGGGGACTGGACTTTTCCCTGGCAGCGCCAGGAAGTGGGGTTTTGAGCTCAGGCAAGCCCCCTCTCTCTGCAGCTGGGGGTCAGCGTGCCCCTGGCATTAGCAGACCTGCTGAACTTGCAAGGTGAGCTCAGCCCGACTCGGTGCGGCCAGCGAATGTCCCGGGATACGCTTGTCTCTTCCTCTGGCTCGGGAAGATCCGGGTGGGGCTTTTGCCCGGATGTCACAGCCTCTGCTTCAGGGTCCTGTCTTTCTTGAAACTTCCTTTGGGGATGTCTCCGGCATTTCTGGGCCTTACCTTCCTCTTCACGTGGCCTTTCTTTCCTGCAGGGCAAGGAGGGCGCAACAGACTCCCCTTCCCTGGCATTAATTATGGTAAAGGAGGTCTTTCATAAAAGCCAAAGCAGGAGAAGCTCTCCTGCTGAGGAGCTAACCCCCGCGTGGGCGCTGCCTGACCGCCTGGGTTTCTGATCGGCGTCCTCACTGCGCACCGAAGCTGGGGAGGGGTTTGCATGGGACACGGGTTGCAATCCGTCCAAGAAATGAAGGGTCGCTCACACATGTTACTGCCTGTGCACACGCATGTGGCATGTGTGTGTCCCTGCACATGCATGTGTGTGCGTGTGGCTGGGAGGGCGCTTGCTTTTATACATGTGGACATATGTTCACATGTGCCTTCATGCTGTGTGTCTGTGCATATGTGAGTATGAATTTGAGACACACGTGCCTGTGTGTGTGCTGTGGGTGTGTGGGTCAGGGCGGATGTGTGCATGTGGAAATATGTGCAGCTCTTGTGTCTTCATGTGTACATGTGTGGGCGTGTACTGCGCACACACGTGGAGATATGCACGTGTGTGTCCACGGTCATGTCCACACAGGCACAGTGCCTGTGATGCTAGTGTGCACGCCTGCCTGTGTGCACACATGGCTGTGCCGATGTGTGTGTGTGGACGTGTGCTTGTGTTGTACATGTGTGCATATGTGTATACGCAGATGTGCATGTATGCATATGGGTGTGTCCGTGTGTTGTATGTGCGTGTCTGTATGTATGTGGGTTGTTGCATGTGTGGTGGTGTGTTTTGTGTGTGTGCATGTATGTGTGTGGGGTTTGCATGTATGTTCATGTGTGTGGGCTGTGTGTACGTGTATGCATATGGATGTGTGTTGTGGGGTGTTGTGTGTGTTGAGTGTATGTACATGTGTGTATATGGGTGTGGTGTGTGCATGTGTGTATAAGTGTGTTGTATGTGGGATATGTGTGCATGTGTGTATATGGGTGTGTGTTGTGTTGTGTGTGGTGTTGCATGTATGTACATTCATGAATATGGGTGTGTCAATGCGTTGTGTGTGTGTGTGTGGGATGTATGTGTATTGCATGTATGAACACACATGTATATGGGTGTGTGTTGTGTGTGTGGGATGTTGTGTGTGTGCATGTGTGTATATGGGTGTGTGTGTGTGATGTGTGTGTGTGCATGTGTGTATATGGGTGTGTGTGTGTGGATGTTTGTGCACATATGTGTATATGGGTGTGTATTGTGTGTGTGTGTGATGTGTGTGTGCACATGTGTGTATATGGGTGTGTGTGTGCGCGCATGTGTGTATATGGGTGTGTGTGTGTGTGTGTGTGCATGTGTGTATATGGGGGTGGGTGTGTGGGTGTGTGTGCATGTGTGTATATCGGTGTGTGTGCACGTGTGTGTATATGGGTGTGTGTGTGCATGTGTGTATATCGGTGTGTGTGCACGTGTGTGTATATGGGTGTGTGTGTGTGTATATGGGGGTGGGTGTGTGGGTGTGTGTGCATGTGTGTATATGGGTGTGTGTGCGCGTGTGTGTATATGGGTGTGTGTGTGCATGTGTGTATATGGGTGTGTGTGCGCATGTGTGTATATGGGTGTGTGTGTGTGTGTGTGCGCGTGTGTGTATATGGGGGTGGGTGTGTGGGTGTGTGTGCATGTGTGTATATGGGTGTGTGTGCACGTGTGTGTATATGGGTGTGTGTGTGCATGTGTGTATATCGGTGTGTGTGCGCATGTGTGTATATGGGTGTGTGTGTGTGTGCGTGTGTGTATATGGGTGTGTGTGTGTGTGCACGTGTGTGTGTATATGGGGGTGGGTGTGTGGGTGTGTGTGCATGTGTGTATATGGGTGTGTGTGCGCGTGTGTGTATATGGGTGTGTGTGTGTGCATGTGTGTATATGGGTGTGTGTGTGCATGTGTGTATATGGGTGTGTGTGCGTGTGTGTGTATATGGGTGTGTGTGTGTGCATGTGTGTATATGGGTGTGTGTGTGCATGTGTGTATATGGGTGTGGGTGTGGGTGTGTGTGTGCGCATGTGTGTATATGGGTGTGTGCGCATGCTTCTTGTGCACGCCTTTGTGTGTATCCCTACACCCTGAGGTGACAGCCTCACCCCCGTCCCCTCCCCTGCTTGGACGTGTAATGCCCGCCTCCCAGCAGCAGGCAGCCCGTGACCAGCTCTTCCGAATACCATGTGACTGTGCGCTTGTCCCCTTCCAGGTGGAGCCGGCCACTCCACAGCCGGCAACCAGCAAGGTACGGCCCGGGGGCGGGGCTCCCGGCCTTCTGAGGGGCGGGCTCCCCACGTGGCTGCAGAGGGGCCCCGGCAGGCGAGGTATTGTTTCCACGGAGGGCTTTCAGGGACCACCTTCTCTCTGTGTGTGGGCGTTCAGAAGCTCCTTCCAGGCGGGGTCTGTCCCACGGGGGTCAGAGAAGGAGACGTGGGGACTGACTCGGAGCTGCAAGATGCCTGATGCTCTGGGGACTCACTCGGAGCTGCAAGATGCCTGATGCTCTGGGGACCAACTTGGAGCTGAAAGATGTCTGGGGGTCTGGGGACCGACTCGGAGCTGCAAGATGCCTGATGCTCTGGGGACCGACTCAGAGCTGAAAGATGCCTGGAGCTGTGGGGACCAACTTGGAGCTGCAAGATGCCTGATACTCTGGGGACCGACTCAGAGCTGAAAGATGCCTGGGGCTGTGGGGACCAACTTGGAGCTGAAAGATGTCTGGGGCTCTGGCAACCGACTTGGAGCTGACAGATGCCTGATGCTCTGGGGACCAACTCGGAGCTGAAAGACGCCTGAGGCTCTGCGAGGGCGGCTGCGGTGCTTGGAGCTCCTGCTGCCCACCGCCGGTGCCCGTTTCGTTGACCACAGCTGACCTCAAGCCTCAAAGGAGAGCAGCAGAGCAAACACGGCCTTCACTCCCTGAGAAGCCCCCAGCGGGGCCCCGCCCGCCCCGTCACGGGTCCGCAGGGCAGGCCTGGGGTCCGGCCAGCGAGGGTATGCCGTGTGTCGCTGGGACGGCGGAGGCCAGCCTCTTGGGGATCTGTAGGCTGACACGAGTGCAGGGCGATGCTGGAGCCGCACGGCCGACCCCAAGGCTTTGGGGGAGAAAGAAGGGACAGAGCTGTCTTTCTAACCCGTCAGGCCTAGGACCCGGGCGGGGCCATGGTATCGCTGTTTGCAGGACGTATTGCCATTTCCCAGGGGCCTGGGTGTTTACGGGACGTTTGTGAAGGCCACGGGTGCTTTCCTTCTCGTGGACTGGAGGTAGAGGAGGAGAGGTGCTCCCCAGACAAGATTCAGGTCTGACACACAGATTCATGGAGTCCGTGGCAAGACAGGGGGCTTCCCTGATAGCTCAGTTAGTAAAGAATCTGCCTGCAATACAGGAGACCCCAGTTCGATTCCTGAGTTGGGAAGATTCCCTGGAGAAGGCATGGGCTACCCACTCTGGTATTCTCAGTCTTTCCTGGTGGCTTAGCTGGTAAAGAATCTGTCTGCAATGCAGGAGACCCTGGTTTGATTCCGTTGTTGGGAAGATCCGTTGGAGAAGGGAAAGGCTACCCACTCCAGTATTCTGGCCTGGAGAATCCCATGGACAGAGGAAGCCTGGTGGGGCTACAGTCCGTGGGGTCACAAAGAGTTGGACACAAATGAAGCGGCTAAGACTTTTTCACTTTCGCCAGGACAGAGGACTCACCCAAGATTGGGGTGGGCTGGAAGACAGAATGACTGCTCCTGGATGGGACATCTCCAAGGCACAGTCTACGGATGTGTGGGCATCGGGCAGGACAGGAGACAGAGATGTTGTGCTAGCTTTGACTGAACGGAGCCCCAGGAACTGTATTATCTGTGGGGCCAGAGTATGGAATGGAACAGATGTGGGGGCTACAGGGGTAACTGACCGGGTGACCCCTGGGCTGCTCTGAACTTTCTACATGCATTTCCCTGGACTGTAAGGAGACCCAACCAGTCCATCCTAAAGGAAGTCAGTCCTGAATATTCATTGGAAGGACTGATGTTGAAGCTGAAACTCCAATAGTTTGGCCACTTGATGCGAGGAGCTGACTCACTGGAAAAGACCCTGATGCTGGGAAAGATGGAAGGCAGGAGGAGAAGGGGACAACACAGGATGAGATGGTTGGATGGCATCACCCACTCAGTGGACATGAGTCTGAGCAAACTCTGGGAGATGGTGATGGACAGGGAGGCCTTGCATGCTGCGGTCCATGGTCACACAGAGTCGGATACGACTGAGCGACTGAAGAACATGAGTCAAGCTTTTCTGTCCCCAAAGATACAAATTCATCCAAACACACCCATTAAATTAAATATATATATATATTTTCTGTACAAAACCGTTGGATGCCCCAGACTGATCAGACGTGGTTAGTAAGCGCCCCTTACATAAAGCAGGATGCCTCCCTTGGGCTTCTTCGATGAATTCCATCTTTTTCCAGTGAATAGGAGGGCGGGGAGGGCCAGGGGCGGAGGTGAGTGGGGAGTTGCTGGGAATACACGCTGGCGCTGTTTTTCCTGAGACCGTCTTGTTCCCTTGCATTCCCACAGGCAACATGATAGCAAAAATTGTATCTCCCATCGTCTCCATGGTGGTGGTGACGCTGATCGGGCTGGCGGTCAGGTACTATAACCAGAGGAGAAACTCTCTCAGGACAAACGGCAAGTCCTCCCCCCGCCCCCGCCCCCGCCCCCAATTGTGTCTGCCTTAACTGGTAAAGCCCGATTTTAAAAAGATATATAGATACGTGAATGAATGAAAAAGAGGCAGACTCACAGATACAGACAACAAGTTAGTCGTTCCCAGTGGGGAGATGGTAGAGGGCAGCGGTTAGACGGAGGGGAGGGGATTAAAAAGAACCAGCTAAACGGGAACCCACTCCAGTCTCCTTGCCTGGAAAACCTCATGGACAGAGGAGCCTGCTGGGCTGCAGTCCACGGGGTCGCAAAGAGTCAGACGTTACTGAACGACCCCGCACACACACACGACCTCCAGGGAAACGAGTTTATGCAGCGGGTGGTGGGGGGCGAGGTAGGGCTTCTGCTTCAACTTTGGGTCCAAGCTCCTGGGTTTGCAGAATTACAAGCGCAGGGAGCTGCCCTTGGGAGCAGAGATCCTGGCTGCTGATCCAGGAAATACCTAGAGACGTCGCTAAAGAGGTGGCTGGGGCAGAGACGCTTTCTTGCAGAAGAAGCAACAGCTCAGACGTTAATCTAGATTCTCTCAAGCTTTGGTCCTGAGACCACTCATGTCGGGATCTATCTGGGTTTTGCCAGAGTGAGGTTTCCACTGCCCCTGAGGGAAGCTATGAAACAGAAGTCTATACCAATCGTGTTTTTGTTCTGGATTTGGGAAACTTCAACATCTCAGTAGCTGCCCTCTGCCTCCCTCTGCTGGTGGTTGGGTGGTTTTGACTTACACCCTGGCCAGGAAGCGCCTGGGTCTATACAACACCCCAGCCTGAAAGTTTGGGAGGGGGGAAGCAAGAGTTTCTGAAAAAAATAAAACCACTTACATTCTGGACCACATGCCTCATCACAGATGTTGTTGTTGAGTCACTCAGTCGTGTCCGACTCTTTGCGACCCCGTGGGCTGCAGCATGCCAGGCTTCCCTGTCCTTCACCAACTCCCAGAGTTTACTGAGACTCATGTCCATTGAGTCAGTGATGCCATCCAACCATCTCATCCTCTGCTGCCTGTACAGTGAAAAAAATTAACAGTGCTTGAAGATCAATCCACTGAAGTGTGTGTATGGTTTGTTGTTGTTTTTTTTATAAGTATGACGTCTTGCTTTCAATGTTTCCTTGCAGAACCACGGACCATCTGAGGTCTTCAAAATCCACCCACCACTCTGAGAAAACCTCTCTTCAGATGACAACCCTGTCGATTCTGTGGAACGTTCCTTTTCATTCTTGGCTTCACTCGCTGCCCTGGAGGGTCTTCTCTTCTGTTTGCAATAGACGTGCTGCCCCACAAAGAAGGGGGTTCCTAATTCCTCAGATACACCCATGGGAACGAGGTGGACAGCTGGATCTTGGATTGTAAAGAGATTGCTTGATCTGTGGGTTCCATCAGCCATGCGGCCTGAGAGGTTCCGACTCTGGTCTGAGCTCTGGAGTATGTCCTGCTGAGACCACGGGCCACTGACGTGGTCAGAGAACACAGGAGCCAGGAGAATAGCTGGGGGTCTCGGGTGGGGATGCCGTGGAGGACTTCCAAAGGATGGATGCTGCTTGGGTTTCTAGCAAGCTGGGGAGACAAGCTTAGCTCATGCTACAGCTTCCTTGCAAAAGTGAAAGTGTTAGTCACTCAGTGGCAACTGACTCTTTGCGACCCCCTGGACTATAGCCCACCAGGCTGCTCTGTCCATGGGGATTCTCCGGGTGAGAATCCTGGAGTAGGTTACCATGCCCTCCTCCAGGGGATCTTTCCTGACCCAGGGATCCAGCCTGGGTCTCCCGCATTGCAGGCACATGCTTTACCATTTGAGCCACCAGGGGAAACTAAGCACCTTTAGTTAACGTCAGGAATCCGGACCAGTTCACCACCGCCTGTGAATCAGGAATGAATGTGTTTCTACCCTAGGGGCAGCATTTAACTTTATCTCAGCTCACAAAAGTATTATCACCTGCAGAGGATGAGGCTGGATTTCTGGAAATTTAAGTGCAAGGCCCATGATGTGGAAACCTGCTTGGGGAGAGATCTTGGGGTGTTTTTTGTTTTTGCCATGAAATTGTATGGTTCTACTTTTTTTTTTTTTTCAGAACGTGGGATAGAGATTTTGAAATGTCGAGACCTTTTTGTATTATTTTTGGCCTTGGATCCTCTGTGGGTACCAGTTCTTAACACAATGTCAGCGCTTTCCTTGGTGTATACTTTTCTTTGTCCTGGACTAACTGTCTACCCTCAGCATCTAAAAAGTAGACCAGCTGCTTGCTTGGGTTTCAGTCATTCTTTAGGGGAGAGGAGAGAATGGGTAGTTTGGGCAGACTAGTGTAGTCTGATGGACTGAGATCAACGCTGATAGAACGTTTAGGGTTTGAGTATCGGAACCAGAGAGGAAGATGGTCATTAGAGTCTGGAATGCAGAAAGATGATGCACGGAAATCCTAGATATTCATGTGTGGGTGCTCCCCCTTAGATACCTGCACCCCGGTGTTCACTGCAGCAGTATCTCCAGTAGCCAAGGCACGGGACGCCTAAGAGTCCATCGATGGAGGAATGGCTCAAGACGATGTGGTACGTGTGTACAGATGGAATATTACTCGGCCGTGAACAAGAATGAACCCATGCCATTTGCAGCAACATGGGGTGGGCCTGGAGAGTATTGCCGCAAGTGAAGTAAGTCTGCAGAACACAAAATACCCTATGATATCACTGACGTGTGGAATCTAAGAAAACGGATACAAATGAACTTATTTACAAAACAGGGATAGACTCATGGACATACAAAACGAACTCCTGGTCACCAAAGGGGAGAGCGTGGAGGCATAAATTAGGAGTTTGGGATGAAGAGATACGTGATACCATATGTAGAATAGATAAACAGCAAGGTCTTACTTGATAGCACAGGGATCTCTACTCAAAATGTGGTAATAAATGATACTGGAAAAGAATATATGTATATCTCCATGAATAACTGAAATTGCCTTATGTGTCAGTCGGTCAGTCATATTGGGCTCTTTGTGACCTCAGGGACCGTACGTAGCCCACCATGCTCCTCTGTCCATGGGATTCCCCAGGCAAGAATACTGGAGTGGGTTGCCACGCCCTCCTCCGGGGGATCTTCCTGATCAGTGATGGAACCTGGGTCTCTTGCATTGGCATTTGATTGTTTACCAACTGAGCCACCAGGGAAGACGACACCGGAAACAAACACAGCATTGTAAACCAGCTACAGTGAAACAGAAGAGAGAAGAGAACACCGTTTCTCCAAGGATAAACCACTGTATGCAAGGCTGCTGACCCGCCGCCAGCTCCTAATGCGGGGAAAGCAAGTCTCTCTCTCTCTCATACACACACACACACAGGTATCAAAATTCATGCACTGATGTCCTGACCCTTGGCATCTCAGAGTGGAACCTTATGTGTCAAAAGATCGGGGACAGTTGTGATCAGTTAAGACGATGAGTCAGAACAGGAGGATGGCTTCTGAGGCAATATGAGCTGTGTCTGTATAAGAGGGGAAATTCAGATACACACAGAGAGACACCAGGAAAGGAACCTGAGTGGCTTGGAGCAGCCCAGCCACAAGGTAAAGAGCTATCGCAAGCCGGGACAGAGCCCCGTATAACCTTCAGAGGGCGGGCCCGCCTGCCCATCCCTTGGACTTGGACTTCCAGACTCTGAAACTGGGAGAAGATACATATTTCTTATTTCATCTGCCCAGTTTGTGGGATTCTGTTAAAGGCATCCTTAAAAAGTCATACAGAGATGAATATATTTGGGGTACATAGTGGTGAGGGTTTTTTTTTTTTTCTAATTTAAACGCGAGAATGAGGAATGCATCTAGCTTGTCTGTACAGGTGGTACGGGAAGCCAGGCATGATTAAACTCTGGACTCAGGCCCAAAGCGTGAGATCACAGTCTGGCTTCTCCAGGTCAAGCTGTGTGACCCTAGGCAAGTTGGGCAACCTCTCTGGGTGTCCGTCATCTCATCTGAAAAATGAGTGTTTTGGAAATCTTGAACGTGGATCACAAGAAGTTTCAAGGAAACTGACTTCTGGCATCTGTCTTCCAAAACAGTGGTGAGGCTGTGGTTGTTCAGCCGCTAAGTTGTGTGCAGCTCTTTGCAGCCCCATGGGTTATAGCCCTCCAGGGGCCCCAGTCCATTGAAATTTCCAGGCAAGAACACTGGAGTGGGCTGCCATCTCCTTCTCCAGGGGATCTTCCCAACCCAGGGATTTGAACTGCAGTCTCCTGCATGGGCAGGCGGATTCTTTACCCCTGGAGCCACCAAGGAACTGTATCCTATATTTTGAAAGATTTTAAATAGTCTCACCTCAGAAAGAAAGAATTATGTCACACGGTGGAGGCGTCAGACAAGGCTACGGTGATCATCCCACTGAAAAGTAGCCGCCACGGTCATCCCACTGAAAAGTAGCCGCCACGGTCATCCCACTGAAGCATAGCTGCGATGGTCATCCCACTGAAGCATAGCTGCGATGGTCATCCCACTGAAGCATAGCTGCGATGGTCATCCCACTGAAATGTATCATCATCCCACTGAAATGTATCCTCGTCCTACTGAAATGTATCATCGTCCCAATGTACACCTTAACCTTCTACAATGCTACGTGTACATTATGTCTCAGTAAAGCTGGGGGGAAGAATTCTTTGTGAATTTTTCTGTGAGTATTTTTGCTTGGATTCTGTAGGCGTGTGGCATGCCACGAGCATAGTTGATCCATACAGTGGCTCTGGCGAGACTTTCCTCTTTCTTTCCACGGAAAATTCACTAGACATTGAATATTCTGTGACAGCACATTGTATACACACGTATATATCTGGGACAGAGCAGCTGTCTTAGTGACCATATGTTTCTGCTGACGTGATAGAATCTCACTTCCAAATTGTGTTTTCTTCTGACTGCCGCGGGTCTTGTTCATTTCGAGGACTGTTTCAGAGGGTATGTGCGTGCATCTGTTCTTTTATCTTCCTTCGGGTAATTTAGTGTAGATTTGGTGGCTGTTTCTTGCGTAGGTTTGGAGGACTCCTTTATCTGTGCTCAGAAGTCAATTTCCTTTAAACTTCTTGTGATCCACGTTCAAGATTTCCAGCATCTTCGGTATTTCACATTGAAGGAGCCACCATGTGTAGCAGAATTATCTTTACTTTCAGCAAATGTTTCTTAACATTTTGTTGTTTAATTCTGTTTCTTTGTACCCTCTAGCTTCTTTTATCCCCCCCTCCAAAAAAAAACATTAGCTTCATTATTAAAAAAAAAAAAAAACTTTTGTATTAGAGTATAGCTAATTAACAAACAATGTTGTGATAGTTTCAGGCGGACAGCAAAGAGACTCAACTATATACATATACATGTATCCATTCTCCCCAAACTCCCCTCCCATCCCGGCTGCCACATGAAATTGAGCAGAGTTCCCTGTGCTGTCCAGCAGGTCCTTGCTGGTTCTCCATGTTAAATACAGCAGTGTGTCCATGTCCACCCCAAACTCCCTGACTATCCCTTTCCCCATCCTTACCACGCCTCAACCATAAGTTCACTCTCTAAGTCTCTGAGTCTGTTTCTGTTTTCTAAGTAAGTTCATTTGTATCATATCTTTTCAGATTCCACGTGTAAGGGATGTCATATGCTGTTTCTCCTTCTCTGTCTGACTCACGTCACTCAGCATGACACTCTCTAGGCCCATCCATTTCACTGCAAACAGCATTAACCGTCTGGCTTCTTATAAAAACTCCTTTGAAAGTGAAAGTATTAGCCATTCAGTCGTGTTCGACTCTTTGAGACCCCATGGACTGTAGCCCGCCAGGTTCCTCTGTCCATGAGATTCTCCAGGCAAGAATACTGGAGTGGGTTGCCGTTTCCTCCTCCAGGGGATCATCCCGACCCAGGGATCGAACCTGTGTCTCCTGAGTCTCCTACATTGCAGGCAAATTCTTTACCGCGGAGCCACCTGGGAAGACCATACATCTGGAAACAGTCATCACCTGCCATGTGGTTTTAGAATAAGCGTTAGTCTTGGTGGGGTAATTCAGTGCCTTTTCTGCTTTGTTTCTTTGAAATTAAAAAATATATATTTTTTCAACTTTTGGCTGCTGTGAGTCTTTGTTGCAGTGCTCAGCCTTTCTCTAGCTGTGGCACTCGGGCCGTCTGGTTGTTCCACGGCATGTAGCGTCTTAGTTCCCTGACCAGGGATCGAACCTGCGTCCTCTCCATTAGAGATCGCTAAGCACTGGGCAACCCTTTTGCTTTTCTTGGAGTCACAATGTGCTCAAACGCAAGTTCTGTCTGAGCCACAAGAAGCCCACTCTCACTGGTGAAAAGTCTCCCGAGATTTCCTAGCACAGAAGATGCAGCGAAAAGTGAAAAAAGGATCAAGGTGTCCAAGAGCCAGTCCCCTCCCGTGAGTGCTTATTTGCAGATCAGACTCCAGAGGGAATAGTAGAATTAGCTTGACTGATTTCATATCGCGTACTATTCTGGGCCTGGGTGTTGACAGGCTTCAGTGGGTGTGGGTTGGCGTCCCCCAAGCCCCGCCTTCCTAACGGAGGCTTGTCCCCAGGAGTTCCAAATATAAACGCAGCGCGTTCCCCGGAATCCAGCAGAGCTGTGAGCACATCTGCGCTTTGCAGCCGTCTCTCCTTTATCCTGGCCACCTCCCTCCCTGCCCTTCTAGAACAGGTGTGCGGCAAAGATAGCTGCCTGTCCACAAATAGCTGGGGCTCCATAAATGGTCCATGGTTGGACAGATGCCCCAAACTCCCCTCAGCCGAAAATAAAAGCAGTGCTTGGATGTGATGCTTTTGAACCGTGGTGTTGGAGAAGACTCTAGAGAGTCCCTTGGACTGCAAGGAGATCCAATCAGTCCATTCTAAAGGAGATCAACCCTGAATATTCATTGGCAGGACTGATGCTGAAGCTGAAGTTCCAATCCTTTGGCCACCTGATGGGAAGAGCTGACTCATTGGATAAGACCCTGATGCTGGGAAAGATTGAAGGCGGGAGGAGAAGGGGACGACAGAGGATGAGATGGTTGGATGGCATCACCGACTCGATGGACCTGAGTTTGAGCAAACTCCGGGAGTTGGAGATGGACAGGGAGGCCTGGCAGGCTGCAGTCTGTAGGGTCTCAAAGAGACGTACACGACTGAGCGACTGAACAAGTTGGACTGACAAGCAGAGAACATTTTGCCACTGGAGTGGAGGGCTGGGGGCACCAGCTGGCTCTCTCACCTTTGGCTATAAACCAGAGGGGCATTAATTAGAGATGAGACCATTGCAATCATAGCCAAGGGCACTTTCTTGCCCACCTCCTCTGCTCAGACTTTTGTTCTCTCTCTCTGTCTCCCATATCCACTTCCAACACCGTATAAAGTGTGACTTTCAATTGTTTATTGCCTGGCTTCTCCCCACCTCCCCGACTAGAATATACATTTGGAAAAACATGGATGTATCTGTAACTCCTAGAACCATGAGTGGCAAACAGCAGTGAAGTGAAAGTTGCTCAGTCGAGTCTGAATCTCTGCGACCCCATGGACTGTAACCCTGCCAGGCTCCTCTGTCCATGGGATTCTCCAGGCAAGAAGACTGGAGCGTTGCCATGCCCTCCTCCAGGGGGTCTTCCCGACCCAGGGATTGAACCTGCGTCTCCTGAGTCTGCATTGCGGGTGGGTTCTTTACTGCTGACCCACCGGGGAAGCCCTAAAACGTGGATATATTATTGCAATCGTGATGCACACAGAAGGATGTATTTATAGATATACTGCAGAATCTGTTCTCATTGTCTTGCTTGCCTTTCAAGATTCCTCACGAGGCTTTAGTCACAAAAATGTGGCAAGCAATCCAGCCGGTTGGCATACTTTTCTAGCTTGTGGGCTTGAACTATGTCTCACAAAGGGCCCTGTAACTTGCTAACAACATTGCATCTGATGTAGCAACCAAAGACTCATTTTCTCCAAACAACGTCTTGGGAGAAGGCAGGCTCAGTTTTGCAATAGACAAACATCCTTTGTGAGGCACCCGAGAGCAGAGACCGCCTTGGGCTCACGGCGCCCACAGGTCACCTGGCTTCCTGGCTAGCGCCCCCCACCCCCAAAGGAACCCAGTTGCGCCCATGGCAGGATGTCTGCTCTTGGTTTAAAAATGGACCTAGCTTTTGCCCGGAGATCCGGGAGGATGGCCTGTGGCTGACCGCCTTCGGCTCTGTTTGCTGTTGTTGTTCAGTCGCTCAGTCGTGCCCGACTCTTTGAGACCCCATGAACCACAGTACGCCAGGCCTCCCTGTCCATCACCAACTCCTGGAGTTTACTCAAACTCATATCCATTGAGTCGGTGATGCCATCCAACCATTGCATCCTCTGTCGTCCCCTTCTCCTCCTGCCCCCAATCTTTCCCAGCATCAGGGTCTTATCCAGTGAGTCAGTGCTTCCCATCAGATGGCCAAAGGATTGGAGCTTCAGCTTCAGCATCAGTCCTTCCAGTGAATATTCAGGGTTAATTTCCTTTTGGATGGACTAAATACCTCCGCCATAATAAGGAATGAAATTGTGCCATTTGCAGAGATGTGGGTGCACCCAGAGACGGTCTATACAGAGTGAAGTCAGAAAGACAGATATCATATGTTAATGCGTATATGTGGAATCCAGAAAAATGGCAGAGATGAACATATTTGCAAAGCAGAAATCCAGAGTGGGGTAAAATGTGAAACTGAGATTGATTCTACACACTGGGCTTCCCTGGTGGTTTAGACGGTAAACAATCTGCCTGCCATGGAGGAAACGGGGGTTCAATCCCTGGGTCAGGAAGATCCCCTGGAGGAGGGCATGGCAACCCACTCCAGTATTCTCGCCTGAAGAATCCCATGGACAGAGGAGCCTGGTGGGCTACAGTCCATGGGGTCACAGTCAGACACGACTGAGCGACTTTCACTTCACATACACGCTATTACACTATGTATAAAATAGGTAACTAATGAGAACCCATGAACAAAATAGACACGTGTATATGTGCGACTGAATCACTTTGCCGTACACCTGAAACAGCATGTTGTTGCTGCTGTTTATACGCTAAGCCATTTCCCCCTCTTCTGTGAGCCCATGGACTGTAGCCCTCCAGGCTCCTCTGCCCATGGGATTCTCCAGGCAGGAATACTGGAGTGGGTTGCCATGCCCTCCTCCAGGGGATGTTCCCGATCCAGGGACCGAACATCGGTTGTTTCCTGCATTGGCAGGCAGATTCTTCATCACTGAGCCATCAGGGAAGCCCTTCATCTATTATACTCTAACAGAGACTTACATTTTTTTTTTTTTTTGAAGTTATGAAATAAGGGCTTCCCACATGGCGCTCGTGGTAAAGACCCCGCCTGCCAGTGCTGGAGACTGGGGTTCCATCCCTGGGTCAGGAAGATGCCTTGGAGGAGGGCATGGCAACCCACTCCAGTATTCTTGCCTGGAGAATCCCATGGACAGAGGAGCCTGGCGGGCTACAGTCCACGGGGTTGCAGAGAGTCAGACATGACTGAAACCACTCAGTACACTCGCAGGTAATATGAAATAAACATGAGAACTGGAAAAAAGAACAGACACAAACATTTCTCCAGTTTCCCTCAGTTGCTTCTCTGGCTCCCACCTACTTCCCCCGCTCTCTAGCCACAGGGTGCTCCAGCCATCCCAAGCCCACAAGTCAGCAATCAGAACCCACCAGGGGGAGGGAAGCTTGGTACAAGAGGGAAGACCCCAACACGCAGTTTCCTGAGGCTAGGGGTGTAACGAGACCTGGGACTGTTTGTCAGAACGCCCTGGAAGATGCTGTGACCCGTGGAAGCAAAAGCTGGGGGAGGAGGGCTTGGAGTGCAGCACAGGTTAGGGTGTCCAGCTCCTGCGGGTGGGAGGGGGTGATATCTACTTCCTCCAAACCTATCAGCCCGCCTCGTGGTGTTTCCTGGACTTCCCGAGGGCTGGGTAGAGCGTGGAATTCCTAGGATGCTTTCTGAACAGTAATGAAAGGGTGGGTTCAGGGATGAGGCAGGAAGGAATCTGCCTTCTCCAGGACTGCGTTTGCATTTGGCCTGGAAGGGTCTCATTTTCTCCCCCAAGGCAGGAGAAAGTGCCAGGAACCACCCCGCAACCCCTTCGCCAGCCCGGAATGTGGCTTCTTTAACCCTCTCTTTCCCTCTGGGCCAAAGCAATCTGCTTCCTCCCTCCTGTGTGCTTGCTTCGTTAATGCATGCACTCAGGCATCCGTGAATTATTAATTCACTCATTCACCCACTCCAGCAGACCAGCGCTCGTTCACGAATTCACAGACTCACCCATTCTTGCAGGCATTCATTCATTCAGGCAGGCAGGCATGCACACAGGAACTCATTCATTCACTCAGGCACACACTCGGGAGCTCATTCACTCATTCACTCGGGCACGCACAGGGAGCTCATTCACTCATTCACTCAGGCACACACACGGGTGCTCATTCATTCATTCACTCAGGCATGTACAGGGGACTCATTCATTCACTCAGGTCTGCACACAGGAGCTCATTCATTCATTCACTCAGGCCTGCAAGCGGGAGCTCATTCATTGATTCACTCGGGCCTGTACGCGGGAACTCATTCATTCCTTCACTCAGGCATGTACAGGAGAACTCATTCATTCACTCAGGTCTGTACACAGGAACTCATTCACTCAGGCACGCACTCGGGAGCTCATTCATTCATTCACTCGGGCCTGCACACAGGAACTCATTCACTCAGGCACGCACTCGGGAGTTCATTTATTCATTCACTCAGGCCTGCACGCGGGAACTCATTCATTCATTCACTCAGGCATGCACATGGGAACTCATTCATTCATTCACTCAGGCCTGCACATGGGAACTCATTCATTCCTTCACTCGGGCACACATGGAACTCACTCATTCATTCACTCAGGGACGCACTCGGGAGCTCATCCATTCATTCACTGAGGCAGGCACGCAGGAACTCATTCATTCATTCACTCAGGCATGTACAGGGGAACTCATTCATTCACTCAGGTCTGCACACAGGAACTCATTCACTCAGGCACGCACTCGGGAGTTCATTTATTCATTCACTCAGGCCTGCACGCGGGAACTCATTCATTCCTTCACTCGGGCACACATGGAACTCACTCATTCATTCACTCAGGGACGCACTCGGGAGCTCATCCATTCATTCACTCAGGCAGGCACGCAGGAACTCATTCATTCATTCTCTCTGGCATGCATTCACTCATAACTGTGTTCTCCCCTTCGTCTACTCAGGTTCATCCGCCCGCATTACGCTTCTCTCCATCACCGAGTCTGATCAGTCCCTCCCTCCTGCGCCCAAGCACCGTGCACGCCGCACGCACCCACGCACTGTCCACGCCCCGCGCGCGCTCCTCCTCCGCTCACCACACGTTCCCGCCGTACGATCACGTTTCCAGCGTGGCCTCTGCCCCGGGCCGCGCGCTGGCCTGGGGCCCTGAGGCCAGTGCAAACATTGACTTTGCGGGCGGCGTGTTAAAGGTTAGAGGTTTTAGAGCCAGGACGCCCCAGACGCCTGGATTCCGCGGGGAGGGGCCCGAGGGAGCGGGGCGGGGAGTCCGAGGTGCCCGCCTCCAGGCACTCCCTTCCGAGGGGCCTCAGCCGGGGCACCAGGCGGGGCGCGCGGCTGGGGCGGGCCGTGCGGGAGACCCCCGCCCGGGGGCGGAGCTGACCTTCTGGAGAGCCGCCCATCTTTGGGCCGCGCGCCGCCCCGCCCACCCGGGCCAGCAACTACCGGAGCGTGGAGAAGGTGGGGGGCGCCGCCGGCGATCCGGGCCCGGGGAGCGGGGCGCAGGCCTGGGCCGGGGCTGCCCCAGCGCACCACGTGGGGGCGGCCTGGGCGCGGCGGAGACCCGGAGCTCCCGGAGCTCGGAGGAGGAGCGGGCCGCGGGGGTGTGGAAGGCTCGGGGGTGGGAGGTGTAGGAAGCTTCCGGAGGCGTGGTGGCAGCCTGGGCGCCCGAGGGGAGGGGGCACCCGGGAGCGGATTTGGGGCGCACTTGGGCTGCTGGAGCGCAGAGACTCAGAGAGGGGCGGGGCGCAGGGCTAGACACGCGGTGAAAGGAGTCATCGGGTGGGGGGCGCAGCGAGGCCGCTGAAGTCTCGGCCGTGGATGGGGGTGTGTGCGGGCGGGGGGCGCCTGGAGCCTGTGCCGGGCGCGGCGGGGGGACCCTGAGGACACCCGGGGGCGCCCAGGCGGCGGGAGGGCCCGCGGCTGCCCCTGCGCGCAGCGGAGACGTGGGCTGACTCGGGAGGGGCCGGGGCTTGGGGCGGTGCGGGTATCCGGAACGCCCAGCTGTCTTCGCAGGCCTTGAACTCGGAGCGGGTGGGGCCCCTGGAGACGCAGCCGACGCCTCCGCTCGGCTGGGCGGCTGGAGCCCGGGAGAGAGGCAGCCCGCCGCGCCTGGGCGCCCTCGGCCACGTGGTGCCCATCGCGCGCTGCGCCCACACCATGCCTGGTAAGCGGAGAACCCTCCTGGCGGCCAGCCTCCGTAGCCTGGGTGAGATGGACTGCGCTGGGGGCGGGGGGACCCCCACCTCCCCGCTGTGCCCGCACAAAGTGGTCCCCAAACTCTTCACCGCCCACCATGCTGTATCCGCCCAGCCCCTCGCTCACCCCGGGGGCTGGAGAGCTTGGTGACCTTTGGTGCGACTGTGGGTGAGACAGTGGGTCTCAGCGGCTGGGAAGGGCTGAGCTTTAGGGACATGTGTGGCTGTTGTTCAGTAGCTCAGTCGTGTCTGACTCTTGGCGACTCCACGGACTGCAGCGCGCCAGGCCTCCCTGTCCATCACCATCTGCCCGAGTTTGCTCAAATTCACATCCGTTGAGTCTGTGCTGCCATCCAAGGGGCTCGTCCTGGGTCGCCCCCTTCTCCTCCTGCCCTCAAAAACAGATGGTCAAGGGGCACTGAGATTTGGTAATTTTCCTTCTGTGAAAGCTTAGCCCTTGGAGGTTGGGCGGACCATTTTCTTGGCAGGCACGGAACTGTGTGAGAGGCTTACCGACGTGCAAAACCATGGGAAGTTCGCGGTCGTAAAACTCTGGGAACACAGAGCGTCTTTGGTCCTCAGCAAGATCAGACCAGAGACAGAGTTGCTTATTCCCGTATAAAGATCTGGGGTTAATCCCCGCTGCAGGGCAGCAGGCTGCCTTTGGTGGGATGGCTGGGACTGTGGTGAGCCCTGACTCCCAAGGGCTTCAACTGCATCCTCTCCGCCTGCCCTCGGGTTTGGCGGGGACATCCATTTGGGACAGTGGACCTCAGAGGCTTAGAAATGGGATGATAAAATGTAGCCTTCACCCATGGGAAAGATGTCTGTCCTGTTCTGTTTCTTTGGGTTTTTTTGTGTGTCTGGGGAAGAGGGCTGGTTTGGCCAGCTCACCCGGCATGTGGGATTTTGCCTTGCTGACCACGAGTGGAATCTGGGCCCCCAGCAGGGAGAGCTTGACATCCTAACTGCTTCCCCGCATACATGCCAAGTGTCTGAGTCGTAACCGACTCTTTGCTCCCATGGACCGTAGCCCTGCCAGGCTCCTCTGTCCATGGGGATTCTCCAGGCAAGAATACCAGAGTGGGTTGCCATTCCCTTCTCCAGGGGATCTTCCCGGACCAGGGATTGAACCCCCATCTCCTGCATTGGCAGGCGAATTCCTTACCACTGAGCCACCTGGGGAGCCACACCTAACCACTTGCCTGCTGGGAAATTCCCGCCTGTTCCTGTTTTTTTTGTTGTTCTTTTTATCATGAAGACAATCTCTACTTGCACCCAAGTCAGGCCTGATCATTCATGAGAGCATTAACAACAACAAAAAAAAGTTTCAGGTTGCTTTTTATTCAGAGGAGCAATTTGGTAATAAGTCGCCAGGCGGCTTCTCAACTGTTTCCCACCTCTGTGCCTTAGAGAGGCAAAGTTGTTTGGGCCGATTTCCTGCTGTAGGCTGCAAGGTTCTGTTGATGTGTGTTCCAGGGAGCGGCTTGGAGCTCTCCAAAAAAAAAAAAATACGCGTTTTCTGGAAACCGGCGAGGGTCTGTATAAATGGTAGCATTCAGGAGGGACGTTCGGACACATGGCCGTCGGGCTGGGCAGCGTGCTGGAGAGACCCCACTGGGGATTCAGCGCTCTCAGCCGGGAACAAAACACGCCTTTGAGTGAAAGAGGAGGGCCCCCCCACCCCGCCGAGGAAGCCAGGGGTGTTATTTTGGGGGAGTGGTTGTTAGGTGGGTGGAAGGGGAAGGAGGCGAGGAATCGGAGTAAACATTTCTTCCCGACCCCTCATAAAACCAGCAGCTGCCGCTGTCTGCAGGGTGAAGTAGACTTTGGGAGATGTATTTTTTTTCTTTTTCATCCTGGGGTTGGAGGACAGCCACCAGTCCTGTTTGTGTTCCATGCCAGACGTCCCCACCCTCACATCCCGTCAAGTGGAAACTCGGCCTTTCAGCGTGGCTGCGTACGTGCTCAGTGGCTCAGTCATGTCCAACTCTTTGCCACCCCACGGACTGTAGCTGGCCAGGCTCCTCTGTCCGTGGAATTCTGCAGGGAAGAATACTGGAGGGGGTTGCCATGCCCTCCTCCAGGGGATCTTCCCCACCCAGGGATCGAACCCACGTCTCTTATGTCTCCTGCATTGGCAGGCGGGTTCTTTACCACCAGCGCCACCTGTCAAGCCCTAAATAGATGGATAGATAGATGTTGTTAATATTAATAGATAATAATAGATGCACAGAGCATACATAAATATAGGTGATAGCTAAGTAGATGATAAATACGTGGATAGATAGATGTCATTAATATTAATAGATAATGATAAGATGCATAGAGGATACGTGGGTATCAAGATACGTAAGTAAGTAGATATATAGATGGACAAAGAAAGGTAAAGAAAGTGAAGTCCCTCAGTCGTGTCCGACTCTTTGCGACCCCCTGGACTGTAGCCCACCAGGCTCCTCCATCCATGGGATTTTTCCAGGCAAGACTACTGGAGTGGGGTGCCATTTCCTAGACGGATGTTATTAGTGTTAACAGATGATGATAGCTAGGTAGATGATTAGATAGACAGCCATCTCTGGAGCTGCAGACTTGAGTTCTGAGTTTTTCCTATCGGTAATAACTCATGGCCGAGATGCCAGGAATCCTCATCTTCTCCTTAATCCAAGAAGAACCCCAGCCAGGGGTAGACAGGAGGCCCTTGGGCAGGTGGGCACTCACCCCAGCAGAATGTCAAGGTTAAAACAGGAAAACGGGCCCAGGAATGCTGGGTCCTGCGATTCTTTCTGGGGTGACTTTGTCTTTGGAGGCAGGGAGGGCGCGGGGGCCCCAGGGGAGCGCCATCTGGCCTTTGAGAACTGAGCTGTGTGTGTTCCAGCCCCAGACCAAACGCTGCGAATGTTAATTTCTGTTGCCAGCTCGGGAGCCAAGGCCTGGATCTCCTGATCCCCTTGGTTTCGTCCTGTCGGCCAGGACGAAATCAGAATCAAGCGGTTTAAAATTCCCTGTGAACGTCCACATCACGCATTCTTCGAACTTGGAACTGCCGTCAGTCTCATCAGCTGTTGGAGTTTCTTTCCCTGCTGCGGAGACCCTGGGGAAACAGGGGATTTTTGGTGAATGAAACAGTCTTCCTTTCTCTTCTGAAGCCCGTCTCCTTGGCTTCGTACACCCTTGAGTTGAAGTCTTGCCAACGACTGGGGTGTGTGCGATTTAACTAATGGGTCTGGCGGTTCCCTTTTGAGAGCCCGGTTCTTTTGGCAAAGTTGGGGGGAATCCTCGTGGTAACTCGGATCAATCCGAGTGTTGTTTCTACCTTGGCTTTGTGTTCACCTGAGACCTAAAAGTTTTGGGTGAGTTTTTGAGACTTGAATGGAGAGTCAAATAAGCAGTCTGAGCTAGGCACGTGTGTCGTTCCGGAGCAAAAGGAAATTTTATTTTTTCAACTGAAGGATGGTTAATTTACAATATCGTGTTGTTTTCAGCAAAGTGATTCAGTTATAAATATGCACGAAAGTGGAAAATTCTTGTTGGGCTTTCAAGGTGGAGCTAGTGGTAAAGAATCTGCCTGCCAGTGCAGGAGACCTGGGCTCTATTCCTGAGTCAGAAGATCCCCTGGAGAAGGAAATGGCAACCCACTCCAGTATTCTTGCCTCGAGAATCCCAGGGACAGAGGAGCCTGGTGGGCTACAGTCCATGGGGTCGCAAGAATTGGACATGGCTGAGCATATATTCATTTATATATTGTATATATATCTATATCTAGATATACTTGGTTATAGATGTTTTTATACATATATGTATATATTCGTATATTTTAATTTTTATATATGTGTGTATTTTTTTTTTTATTTTGGAGATAGGGGCATGGCATGTGAGATCTTAGATCCCCAGACCAGGGATTGAAGCCATGTCCCCTGCAAAGCGAAGAACATAGTCTTAACTGCTAGACCACTAGCGAAGTCCCTCCGTATTCTTTTTTTTTTTTTTAATTCTTTTCCATTATAGGTTATTAGAAGATATAGAGTTCCCTGTGCTGTACAGTAGGTCTTTGTTGCTTGTTTATTTTATATGCAGTGTCTGTTTGTATATAAGCAGAATATATGATTAAAATTTCCTGGTGTATATAAACAGATACAGTGTATAAACTTAGATCTGTTCATCAGCACCAGGAAATTTTAATCACACTTTGCTTGACTTAGTCTCGTATTTAGTGTTTCCTGCATGCATGTGGGTTTTCTTTTCTTTTTGAAGAATTTTCTTTTTTAATTTTTCAATGAAAGAATGCACGTGAAATGTCCCTGAAGCCTATTTTGGAATATGCACGCATGCGTGCTAAGTCGCCTCAGTCGTGCCTGACTCTTCACGACCCCGTGGACTGTCCTCCGTCCATGGGATTCTCTGGGCAAGAACACTGGAGTGGGTGGCCACGCCCTCCTCCAGGGGATCTTCCCCACCCAGGGATCGAACCCGCGTCTCTCAGGTCTGCTGAATGGGCAGGCGGGTTCTTCACCACTGGCGCCAGCTGGGAAAGTCTTGTCCAGTCCCGCTCGTGAAGCTCGAGAGAGTCAGAGGTGGCGCTCAGCCGCACCGCTGAGCCCTGAGGCCGGGCGGGAACGTAACCCGGCTGTCCCCGTCCACAGTGTCCGACCAGGCGTTTGTCACGCTGGCCACCAACGACGTCTACTGCCAGGGGGCCCTGGTGCTGGGGCAGTCGCTGCGGGAGCACAGGGCCACCAGGAGGCTGGTGGTGCTCGTCACGCCTCAGGTGTCCAACCCGCTCAGGTAAGACTCGCGCACGCACACCCGGCTCTGCCGACCGTAGAAGCTGGCGGAGGTTCTGGGCCGTGGTCCCTGAGCTCGGACCGGCGCACACGTGGTGGGGCTCGGACGCTTGCAGAAGGGCTTGCGGTTGTTACTAGAGGAAGGGGTCCTGTTTCAGAATCCTGACACGCAACGCCACGCGTGTGTAGAGTAGCTCCTTGCCTCAAATATGGGGATCCACGTCATTGATTCGGGGGCGGGGGGGTGGGGTGCGTGGGGGACTTTGAGGAGCGACCGTCCCACTAGTCCACATGCATGCACACTCCTTAAGTCGTGTGACAATCTCTGCGACCCCCGTGGACTGTAACCTGCCAAGCTTCTCTGTCCATGGGATTCTCCAGGCAAGAACACTGGAGTGGGTAGCCATTGCCTCCTCCAGGCGACCTTCCCAACCTCGGGATGGAACCGGTGTCTTCTGCATAAGCAGGTGGGTTCTTTACCATTGAGACATCTGGGAAGCCCACATCGTGAGCTAAGTTAAAGCATTTTTATTTTCCTTACATTTTTATTGAAATATAGCTGAGAGACTGAGGCAAAATCTGACAGACTGGCGTGGGGCATGTACCTGAGCTATTATGTGACAGAAAGATGAACGTTGGAAGGTAAAATCTGATAGAAACTAGGGGGTTCTGAGGCAAATTCTGACAGACACTCAGGGGTTCTGACATAAAATCTGACGTAAACTAAGGGGTTCTGAGGTAAAATCTGACACACGAGGTTCTGAGGTAAAATCTGGCAGGACACAGAGGGTTCAGGGGTACAATCTGACAGAAACATGGAACTTCTGGGGTGAGATCTGACAGAAAGATGAACATTCTAAGGTAAAATCTGATAGAAACGAGGGGGTTCTGAGGCAAATTCTGACAGACACTCAGGGGTTCTGACATAAAATCTGACAGAAACGATGGGGTTCTGAGGAAAATCTGACAGGACATAGTGGGTTCAGGGGTAAAATCTGACAGAAACATGAACCTTCTGGGCTGAGATCTGGCAGAAAGATGAACATTGTAAGGTAAAATCTGACAGAAGCTAGAGGTCTCTGTGGTGAAATCTGACATAAAGTAGGGGTTTCTTAGGCAAAAATCTGACAGCCAATAGGAGGATCTGAGATAAAAATCTGACAGAAGGAGTTTCTGAGATGAAATCTGGCAGGAAGAAGGAACTTCTGAGGTAAAATTTGACAGAAAGACAGTCTTTCTGAGGTAAAATGCTTGCAGAAAAAAATCTTGTTTTTTTCCCCCAACTTCCTGGTTGGCATTAGTTGTAAAGAAGCTGCCTGCCATTGGAGGAGACATAAGCAATGTAGGTTCGATCCCTGGGTTTGGAAGATCCCCTGGAGGAGAAAATGGCAACCCACTCCAGTATCTTGGGGGAGAATCCCACGGACAGAGGAGCCTGACGGGCTGCAGTCCATGGTGTCGCCAAGAGAGGGACACGACTGAGCACGTATATTTGTACAAAGATTTTTATCCCTCCAGAACCTTTTAGAGAAAAACACTTCAGCATATACTCCTACAAAATGAAATGTGAGCACCAAGGGACAGAGTATCTTGTGTGAAACGGTCTCCTGGTCTCCTAGAACTCGGCCTGTCTTTTCCCAGGGTTATCCTCTCAAGGGTGTTCGATGAGGTCATCGAGGTGAACCTAATAGACAGTGCGGACTACGTCCACCTGGCCTTTCTGAAGAGACCTGACCTCGGGATCACCCTCACCAAGCTTCACTGCTGGACGCTCACCCGGTACAGCAAATGCGTCTTCCTGGATGCAGACACACTGGTGAGTGTGCAGGAGGGGGAGGTGCAGACCTTCTGCTTGACGAGGAGCCGCCCACTCAAAGATCACGCCCCTCTCTCCATCAGCAGGCTGCTAGCCAGTGCTGGTGGGTCCCCACCTGTTGAGCTCCTTTAATGGACCGGAACCTGGTGGTCCGGAGTCGACGATAAGGAAGTAAAGGATGGAAGGAGGCTGATATTCCTTGGTTTACACAGAAAGCCAATAAATCCCCTGACACGGGGCTTGCTCTGTTCACAAAGCTCTCAGGCGCCCTCTCAATGTGGGGAAGGCGCAGAGCACCTTCTCGAGAGGGTCTTAGAAACCCGGGCAGGAAAGTGAACTCAGAGAGCCTCTGCGCTCCAGGGGATCAGCCTGAAAAAGAGAGGGAGAGAAAGAGAGAGAGAAAGAAAGACGTGGAGACCAGAGCTCTGATGGAGCAAAGGTGTTTTATTCAACATTGTGTATGTATTTATACTATCTTCCCTGGTGGCTCAGAGGTTAAAGCGTCTGCCTGCAATGCGGGAGACCCAGGTTCGATCCCTGGGTCGGGAAGATCCCCTGGAGCAGGAAATGGCAACCCACTCCAGTATTCTTGCCTGGAGAATCCCATGGATGGAGGAGCCTGTTAGGCTACAGTCCACGGGATTGCAAAGAGTCAGACACGACTGAGGGACTTCACTTCACTTATACTGTCTTACACGATAGCTATTTTCAGCAGAGATAAAATCAAAACTTACAAGTTATCAAGAAAACATGAGGTCACCCATATGAAAGAGAGAGTTGTAAATAACCACTTGTACCATATGGTTCATAAGAAGGAAGAGGGTGCTTATCACTGTATGGAAAAACTAACGAAGGAAATGCCTGGATTTCTTAGTCCCAGGAGAGGCTTGCCT
This sequence comes from Bos grunniens, assembly GCF_055505025.1. Lineage (NCBI taxonomy): Eukaryota > Metazoa > Chordata > Mammalia > Artiodactyla > Bovidae > Bos > Bos grunniens. The sequence continues at coordinate 1,379,412 of NC_141194.1, forward strand.
CTCCTCTTAATTCCTGAATATTCAGGAATTAATAAGGAACAGAGGATTCCTGACAGATCGAAAGCAGCACACAGGAAGCCTCCTGTTAAATGCTTCCTGACACCCACCGGGTAATGTTCATCTCTACTACCAACATTTAGTCAGTCAACATCGGGTAGAAGACACCCAATAGTGTTGCTGAGAACACTGGGTTAGTTGAAGGCCTGTCCCTTCCCTAGGACGAGTGATTTCATTATGTCATCTGCACAAAATAAAATATTGGAAAAATACTCTTCTTTGATTGTACCGTGAATTATACAGTCCTGGTGGGACTGGAAACCTGGCTTCTTAGGCTATAGCATCTCCACTGTAGTCATTTGGGGTAGTGACCCTCGGTGTTGGAGCCGAGGTCAGGTACTTTCACAAACAGCCATTGGAACGTCGAAATGTGAAATGAGACTGGAGTGTTGGAGATCCATTCTGGGTTGTCCTGGTTGTGCAAAGGTGGTCTAGGAAGATGGAGGTGTGGAGAGGAAAATGAGAATAGAGGAACAATCAGAGTAATATTTTTTTTTCCCAAACAGAGCACAATTTATAAAGCCAGGAGGTGTGCTGGAGAGGAGTACTGTTAGTGATCAAGCTCTCGCAGGCTGATATGCTATTCACTTGCAAACCTCCGTGTTTGTGGATTTCCAGTCTCATAGGTCATGTTTGCTGGATAGAAGAGAATAAATACAATTAAGAGCAATACAGTTAAGAGCATATCATCAATATACTGGGGCTTCCCTGGTGACTCAGACGGTAAAGAATATTCCTGCAGTGCAGGAGACCCAGGTTCGATCCCTGGGTTGGGAAGATCCCCTGGAGGAGGAAATGACAACCCACTCCAGTACTCTTGCCTGGAGAATCCCATGGACAGAAGAGCCTGGTAGGCTACAGTCCATGGGGTTGCAAAGAGTCTGGCACAACTGAGCGACTAACGCATCAATGTACTGACTTGCAAACCACTATGTTCATGGATTTCCAGGCTTACTGGTTACATTTGCTAGATGAAAGAGAATAAATACAATTAGTTAAATGTTTAAGTGTTCCACAGAGGATCTTAGAACCTGGAGATGATAATTTTGCTTAATAGATGGTGTTGCTTCAATGGTGTCTCTTGAAATAAAACCAGGGAGCAATCTGATACACACATTTTTCTCTTTGGAATATAAGCCTCAAAGAAGAGGGTCACTCAAAAATTCGGTATAACTGTCCCATCACAGACCATTGTCTGGTTCATCATGAAGTTCCTGTTGCATTTCTCACTTGTATGTTAATACACGACTGACCGGGGAATTTTTGCAGAAAGTAATGCCTGTGGATGGTGATTTGTTAAGTAAGTGAATACCAAAACACTTCCATCAGGAATGTTCGGGTAACAGAAGACGTGGTTCGATCTCTTGGGAAGATCCCCTGGAGAAGAGCATGGCAACCCACTCCAGTATTCTTGCCTGGAGAACCCCATGGACAGAGGAGCCTGGTGGGCTACAGTCTACGGGGGCTCAAAGAGTTGGGCACGACTTGGTGACTAAGCAACCAGAAGCTTCCAGGCAAATTCCCTTTTGTGATCAACTTGTCCTGGTCTGTATATTTCCTGGGAGCTAAACAAAGGAATTGTAGCTTAAGGCTCATTCCACTGGAGGCAGGCAGATCCTGGAGACAAGAGATGGGCCATTGTGTAGCATTTAAGCTCAAGTGCAACATCCCTTTAGGGATATGTGTGCTCAGTCCTGTCTGACTCTTTGTGACCCCATGAACTACAACCCCCAGGCTCCTCTGTCCATGGGATTCTCCAGGCAAGACGACTGGAGTGGGTCGCCATTTCCTTCTCCAGGGGATCTTCCCAACCCAGGGGATCGAACCCATGTCACGTCTCCTGCGTCTGCTGCATTGGAAGATCGGTTGTTTCCCCCCAAGCCACCTGGGAAGCCGTCTGCTTCATTCCTTTAGCGATGAACTTGTAGCAGAAGCAGTTGAGCACAGAAGTTCAAGTCACAGACACAGATTCAATATGGAGTCAGACTGGTTCTCTCCCGTCACGTCGTATGGGGGGGCCCCACGCTCTGTCTCCCCAGGTGCTGTCCAACATCGATGAGCTGTTCGACAGGAGGGAGTTTTCTGCGGCCCCGGATCCCGGGTGGCCGGATTGCTTCAATAGCGGGGTGTTTGTCTTCCAACCCTCGCTGGAGACGCACAGCCTCCTGTTACAGCACGCCACCGACCACGGCAGCTTTGACGGTACGTTGAGGGGCAGCTGGACGTTTGTGGACCGGAGTGGGGCTGTGGCCATCCCTTTGACCCACCGGCACTTCCTCCCCGCCACCTTGAATCTGTGAATAGCAAGTTAAAGATGGGGATTGAGGGACTTGCCTGCTGGTCCGGTGGCTAAGACGCCAAGCTCCCAGTGCAGGGGGCGAAAACTACACCATTCGTTATTCACTTCTTTGGCTATGCTGTAACTCTCTAGGGGCAGACCAAGGCTTGCTGAACAGTTTCTTCAGTAACTGGTCCACCGCCGACATCCAGAAGCACTTGCCCTTCATCTATAACTTGAGCAGCAACACCACGTACACCTACAGTCCTGCTTTTAAACAGTGAGTTTCATAAGTAGTTATACTTTATGAAAAAATGTCACAGATGTGTCCCTTTTTACACATTTTAAAAATAATAGGTTTTATATATAGTTTCAGTTAGATTTTCTTATAAAATATGAAAGGTATACCTATAACTACAAATTTTTTGAAAATGTAGTTATTATGTAGAGTATATATATTTTTATTAATTCATTTTTTTATTGAAGGATAACTGCTTTCAGATTTTTATTGTTTTCTGTGAAACCTCAATATGAATTATGAGTATAAGGGCTTCCCTGGTGACTCACACGGTAAAGGATGTGCCTGCCAGTGCCGGAGATGCATGTTCCACCCCTGGGTTGGGAAGATCCCCTGGAGAAGGGAATGGCAACCCACTCCAGTCTCCGTGCCTGGAGAATCCCATGGACAGAGGAGCCCGACGGACTACAGTCCATGGAGTCGCAAAGAGTTGGACGCTAAATAACCAGGGATGGAACCCACACTTCCTGCGTTAGAATGCAAAATACTAACTCCTGGACCATCAGGAGAGTCCCAGAGTGGGCACAGTGGGCCATACAGAACACACAGATCTCTGGGGAGAATATGATATCAAAATTTCATAAGAAAGCAATGAATTAAGAAAAAAATGTTTTCAAAGCTGTGAGGTTGGTGCGAGTGGCGATAACAATCAGTTCAGTTCAGTTCAGTCGCTCAGTCGTGTCCAACTCTTTGCGACCCCATGAATCGCAGCACGCCAGGCCTCCCTGTCCATCACCAACTCCCGGAGTCCACTCAGACTCAACGTCCATCGAGTCAGTGATGCCATCCAGCCATCTCATCCTCTGTCGTCCCCTTCTCCTCCTACCCCCAATCCCTCCCAGCATCAGAGTCTTTTCCAATGAGTCAACTCTTCGCATGATAACCATAAAAAGACAAAAATGAAGAGGGGAAAATTTCCCGTCTTGCCCAAGATGCCAGTTTTCTGGTCTGCAGCTTTCATTCTCTGCTATGAAATCTATTTTTTTAAAAATCTGTCATCGTTTTCAGGGTGAGATGATTTGGGCTACGAAACCACCCACCTTTCTAAGACTCCTGATTTATTCTTTCTGTTGTGGGGAGCATCCCAGTGGGTTCTGATTATGTTTCTTGGTCTACAGAAATATGAAAGACTGCCAATGCGGACTGACTATAAACAATTTTTCTTTTTCAATGCAAGTCTAAGTGGCTGTCACGAGAGGATCATCCCTGAGCCGTCGAGGTGCATCTTACTGTCTGTGACGAGTCCTGCAGTGGTCACTGGCTTTCTTTTTTTTTTTAACTTTATTAATTTTTGTCTGTGATTCTTCCTCAGATTTGGCTCCAGTGCGAAGGTGGTCCACTTTCTGGGGTCCTCGAAGCCTTGGAACTACAAGTACAATCCCCAGACGGGCTCCGTTTTGGAGGAGGGCTCCGGGCGGGCCAACCAGCATCAGACATCCTTCCTTAACCAGTGGTGGGGAATTTACCACCGTAGCATCTTGCCCCTTTGTGAAGATATCCGGAACAAGGACCACCACTCGCCCCCAGGTCACACGGTAAGGTCCTGAAACCCCAGAGTTGAAACCGGGGATTAGAAACAGACAGAAACCAGGTATCAGTTCTCTATGATCTACACTTGGGCATTTTCTTCAAAGGCAGACTCCCCACGTTCTTGTGTTGAATCTCTTCTCATTGTTAATTTTTTTTTTTTTTAAAGACAGATATAGGATGTGTGTGAGTCGCTCAGTCGTGTCCGACTCTCTACGACCCCATGGACTGTAGCCTGGCAGGCTCCTCCGTCCATGGGATTTTCCAGGCAAGGATACTGGAGTGGGTTGCCATTTCGTTCTCCAAGATATAGGCTATTATAAGCAATCACCAAGTTACATTAAAAAAAAAAAAAATCTGTCAATGTTTCAGAGGCAGATTTTCTAGGTAAATTTTTGTTTTTTATAATACACTACATTTTTATTTCCAAGAAAGGCACTTTCAAAGGGGTACTTGAAGGATGTTGCGTCTTTAACCTATCGGCCACTTTTGTGCTGATCAAGTCCATTAAAAATTTGACAACTGTAAATGCATTTTTGTTTCTAATATCCAAATACTTATTTTCTTATTTTAACTATGAGCCTCTTTCTGAGAAGAAGAAGTTGGAGTTCAAATTATAACATAGTTATACGACCTCACAAATAGTTTTCAGTTAAATTAGGATGTTGGCTCTTGGACAGTTCTCCATTCCAATAAAGTAAATTACATCCCCCCCCAAAAACATCAAGTGGTAAACAATTTGCATAATATAATTGTATCAAATACCATGTTATATACCTAAAACTTACACAATATTATATATTAATTATATCTCAAGACAGTTTGGGGGAAAAACAAAGAAAAATATAAAAACCTTTCCCTTTAGAAGAGAACAAAAAGATCTGTCAAGGACTACAGTCATGGAAGAAATAAGAATTTTTAAGTTCAATTTTAAAAAATATTTATGTATTTGGTCGCACCAGGTCTTCGCTGGGGCATGTGGTTATCTAGTTCTTCGCCCAGGGATCAAACCGGAGTCCCCGCTCACCGGAAGCCCAGAGTCTTAACCACTGCACCCCCAGGGAAGTTCAGGAATAGTACACCGTTTATAGACATGTTTATTTAAAAATGAGGGAATTAGAAGATATTAAATAATGCCGACGCACACCAGAAAGGAATTAGACGAGGAAAGATGCGTTATTTCACCCCAAGAAATAAAGGCCATAGTTGGAGGTTAAGGACCCGCCAAAGCTTTAGATCCTAGACCACTGTCATCTGTATGCATGCCCTGTATTTCATGTAGGAAGATGCTGAAAGAGGCGGGCATTTTTTTTCTTTTTTTTTTGGTGCAAAATCGTGAATGTTTCATGAGCAGAACTGTGGCTGCGGTTTACCGAACTGACGCAGAAATAATCATTTAAATTAGCCGGCTTCATCAGGGAAAGAGCCACTCATTGATTAAGTGGCTGGAAATGACTGATTATAGATGTCATTGGAGCGGGCATTCTCCACTTGCTGTCCTTGATTGAAGAGGCCGTTGAAGGCGGTGTCTGAAGAGGGCTTTTCAGGTTCTGGAATGGGCACCCATTTGATTTTTTTTTTTAAACTATAATGCTGCACGCTCTCCGTACTGGAGTTTCTGCAGTGAATTTCAACAGGCAGACAAAAGACCTTTTAAGGTAAGGTCCCAGGAAATTATATTTCTCAGTTTGTTTTTAACGGGAACATTTACTGGTACAGTGTAGTCCAGTGTCTGCAAATACATGCATTGGGACCTTGAAAAGAATTCACTTTTTAGTGTTTTTACTGCAGTTTTTTTTGGTGGAGCTGGGTGCTACTTTGCAGTCAGAACCAAAACTTTCTTGCAACATCTCAGATGGTCCAGTGGTTAAGAAGGTCCATTCACCTTCCAATGCAGAGGGCAGGGGTTTGATCCCTGGTCGGGGAACTAAGACTCCCCATGCTGTGCATTGTGGCCAAAAGATTGAGGAGAAGAAAAAAAAAAAAAACTTTCTCTGACCATTGGAGACAATCAAATAGGAGTTTATTCAGACCTTGTCACTGATAGCAAAGTGCTGTTCCTTTCTGCCAAGCAGTCTGCTTAGGCTGTCTTTTTTTTTTTTAATGGAGTCGCTCAGTTCTGTCAGACTCTTTGCGACCCCATGGACTGTAGCCCACCAGGCTCCTCTGTCCGTGAGATTCTCCAGGCAAGAATACTGGAATGGGTTGCTATTCCCTTCTCCGAGGGATCTTCCCAACCCAGGGTTGGAACCCACGTCTCTTGCATTGCAGGCGAGTTCTTTGCTGCTGGGTACTGGGTTGTATATGAAGAAAGATAAAGCAGATTCAGGTGGTTCTAAGAAATGAAACATTGAGAGCCATGTGGGGAGCCTGTGCCATGGGGTCCTTCTTACCTAGAGCAATAATGTGAATGTGGATGTTAGTGAGATTGGCATAAAGGTCAGGAGTCCCTTGGACTGCAAGGAGATCCAACCAGTCCATCCTAAAGGAGATCAGTCCTGAATATTCATTGGAAAGACTGATGCTGAAGCTGAAGCTCTGATACTTTGGCCACCTGATGGGAAGAACTGCCTCATTGGGAAAGACCCTGATGCTGGGAAAGACTGAAGGTGGGAGGAGAAGGGGGCGACAGAGGATGAGATGGTTGGATGGCATCGCCCACTCGATGGACATGAGTTTGAGCAAGCTCTGGGAGATGGTGAATGACAGGGAGGCCTGGCGTGCTGCGGTCCACGGGGTCGCAGAGAGTGGGACACGACTGAGCGACTGAACAACACGGGCAACTTTGCTGAGTGTGAACGTTTTCACGCAGGCTCACCTCGGAGGCGCTGGGGTGCCGTGTTCCAGTGCAGCGGCCGCGGCAGAGGGGTCGTGTGCGAATCCAGCAGAGGGGCCCAGGCAGGCTTGCTCTGCTGACGCCTCGGAGAGGATCATGGGGGTGGAGGAAGACATCCCTACTCGGGCAGCGTGCCCTTCCGAAGAGGTCAGTCCATTTGCTCTACGCACGGGCAATGAAGGCTCAGTCTCACTGGTTACCATGGAGATGGGGGATGGTCCCTGGAACCCCCGGACGTGGGGCGTGGGGAGGAGGATGGGGGGAACCCGTCTTCAGGTTGCTCTGGTACCAGTGTGAAAGGGTCTGTCACCCAGTCACGTCCGAGGAGTGCATCTAGCTTGTCTATGCAGGTGGTACTGGAAGCCGGTCCTGATTAATCTCTGGCCTCAGCCCCAAAGTGTGAGATCAGAGTCTGGCTCCTCCAGCCCGAGCTGTGTGAGCTCAGACAAGTTGTGCCAACCTCTCTGGGCGCCTGTCAGCTCATCTGAGTGATAATAATAATACCGCTGTCTCACAAAAGGGTGGTGAGGCTGTTGTTGTCCAGCCGGTCCGTCATGTCCGACTCTCTGCAACCCCATGGGCTGTAGCCCGCCAGGCTCCTCTGTCCGCGGGATTCTCCAGGCAAGAAGACTGCAGTGGGTTGCCTTGCCCTCCAGCAGGGGATCGTCCCGAGCCAGGGATCGAACCCGCCTCTCTTAGGTCTCCTGCACTGGCAGACGGGTTCTTTACGACAGCCGCCTGGGAAGCCCCGTAACAATGCTGTCATGGTTTCAGCGGCAGAGGGTGGGGACTCAGGCATTCACATACATGCATCCATTCTCCCCCAAACTCCCCTCCCATCCAGGCTGCCACATAAAAGCCATTTTCAAGCCCCTCTGTCTCTCGCGAGACTTAGCATGACTTCACTGATGAGGGTGGGATTTGGGGGCCCCATGGAAAGGACGTTGTCCTTCCGGTATCTCGCAAATAGCTTTCCGGGGGCTGTTTCTCGCTTATGGTAAGACAATGGACGTTTCGATTTTAGCCGACGTTTCTATGGGACGTTTCTCTTCTATAACTTTAACATGGGATCAGTGATGGGCAGGCAGCTTCCGTGCATTAGCAATTTTTGAGCTGTGAATTCATAGCCACCCAAACAAATTGAAAAAAAGAAAAAAATGACACCAGTTTGCACCATGGAGGTGGCTGGGAAGTGAGCTTATTTCTAATTTTTTTTTTTTTTTTTTTCATTTCTTCTGCTGTACCCTGGGGTTTTCCCAGCACCTGCCTCTGGGCCCAGGAAACGCCTCATGTGGGTTAAGCAGAAGGCGTCCGCCTTGCAGGAATGTGAACACTCTGTGGATTAAGCCCTTAGGTTCCTGTAGAACCGCCTCCCTGCTCTGCCAGCAGGAGCCACCCCTGCAATGGGAATTTAAAATATGAAAAACTGAAGTGTACTCGATTTACCACACTGTGGTGAGTCTCGCGTGTCCAGCAGAGTGCTTCAGTCATTTATTTTTTTTCAGATTGTTTTCCATGACAGGTTACATTACAACATACTGAATATAATAACCTCTGCCATACAGAAGGTCCTTTGCGTCCGGGTTTTTGATAAGAGTCGGCAAACATTTAAATCGCGTTAAGTGTTTGACAGTCAGACTCTATGGGGAATCTCTCAGAAATAAATAAATGAAAGGAAATAATTATATAAATGATTATATACTTTAAATAATAAATATAAGTATTAATATAAATGTATTATATTAATGTATTAACATAATTAGAAATAAAATATAATAATTTTATATTTATAAATAAAAACAAATACAATATAAAGTAATGTAAATATACTGCTGCTACTGCTAAGTCGCGTCAGTCGTGTCCGACTCTGCGTGACCCCATAGACGGCAGCCTACCAGGCTCCCCCGTCCCTGGGATTCTCCAGGCAAGAACACTGGAGTGGGCTGACATTTCCCTCTCCAATGCATCAAAGTGAAAAGTGAAAGTGAAGTCGCTCAGTCGTGTCCGACCCTCAGCGACCCCATGGACTGCAGCGCACCAGGCTCCTCTGTCCATGGGATTTTCCAGGCAAGAGTACTGGAGTGGAGTGCCATTGCCTTCTCCTAATGTAAATATAGATAAATATAAATAATATATTTATATTATAATTCAATATAGTATTCATCGATATATTAATATGATTAACAAATTAATCTATACAAACAATTTATATAAATAATATAGTATAATTGATCAATGTAATTAAACAATATATTAATTATAAAACATTAATAATATAGTCATATCGATATATTATAAACAAATAAAATAGAAATCATTTTATTCAAATGAGTATAAATTAATATGAATATGTTATATTAATATATTAATGTAAATAAATAAAATTAATAAATAAACTTTCCAACTGCAATGGTTAGTTTTATGAGTCAAGTTGAGCAGAGTAACAGATGCACAGATAGCTGGTGAAACATTATTTCGGGGTGTGTTTCTGGAAGAGATTAGCGTTTAAGGAAGTGTCTATCAGGACTTCCCTGATGGTCTAGTGGTTAGGACTCCCTGGTTTCAGTGCAGAGGACCCTGGGTTCAATCCCTGGGTGGGGAGATCCTGCATGTTGTGAGGCGTGGCCGGAAAAAAAACAAAACACAAGAAAGAAAGTCTGCATTGACCATTTTCCGATGGGCACGTGTGTCTAAAATTGAGAAAGTCATGGCCCTTCTATACGTGAACGTCACTCAGTCGAGTCCGAAAGTAAATAAAATAAAAAATGTTTAAAAAATAAACTTTGGGGGAAGAAGTGGGCAGAAGACCTAACTAAACATTGAGGTCCCAAGAAGACATGAAAGTGAAATTTGCTCAGTCGTGTCCGACACTTTGAGACCCCACGGACTTCACAGTCCATGGAATTCTCCAGGCCAGAATGCTGGAGTGCACGGCCTTTACTTTCTCCAGGGTGTCTGCCCGACCCAGGGATGGAACCCGGGTCTCCCGCATTGCAGGCGGATTCTTTACCAGCTGAGCCACCAGGGAAGCCCAAGAATACTGGAGTGTGTAGCCGTTCCCTTCTCCAGCAGATCTTCCCAACCCAGGGATTGAATCCGGGTCTCCTGCATTGCAGGCGGGTTCTTAACCAGCTGAGCTATAAGGAAGGTGTCCTTTTTACCGTGTATGTGCCTATATTTCATTATTTTACACTCCAAGATCATCTTTCTGGAGAAGGGAATAGCAACCCACTCCGGTATTCTTGCCTGGAGAATCCCATGGATAGAGGAGCCTCGCAGGCTGCAGTCCATGGGGTCACAAAGAGTCAGACGCAACTTAGGGACCGAACAACACAGCAGACGTCTTTGCAATTAATTTTTCTGCTTTGCTGCCATCTACTGACCATCGAGTGAATGACCCACGCTGGGTTCTTTAGGGAATTTGGAACCCAAATTGGCAACCCCTCACTGCCCTCCCCCCAAAAAAGAGAGAGAGGTTATTTTCATAAACCCTGTAAATATGCAAGAGACAGGTCTGGAATGCTTATTTCAGCAGCCTTTGTATGGCCGACTTTCTGCAACCCCGTGGACTGTAGCCCGCCAGGCTCCTCTGTCCATGGGATTCTGCAGGCAAGAATACTGGAATGGGTCACCATGCCCTCCTCCAGGGGATCTTCCCGACCCAAGGATTGAAGCCACATGGCCTGCATTGCAGGGGGATTCTTTACAGTCTGAGCCACCAGGGAAGCCCAAGAATACTGGAGTGTGTAGCCGTGCCCTCCTCCAGGGGACCTTCCTCACCCAGGGATGGAAACCAGGTCTCCTGCAGCTGCTGCATTCCTGGCAGATTCTTTACTGTTGAGCCCCCACGAAAGTCCCAGCCCCAGTACACGCAGGTCAGCTTCTGGTCTGCGTCACGGCCAGCCGACGAAGTCATCTAATGACCCAGGATTCCTGCCGTTCCTCTGCTCCATGCCCTTCCAAAGCGGCTCCTTGAGAAACAGTTTTCGCTTCCACGCTGAAGCCACCCGATGATGCTCGTGACGTGTTCAGTTGTCTCCTGCCCGCTGGGATGGTCTTCGCCATGTGCCACCCCGGGTAGAGTCGAGAAGAGCCGCTTGCATGGTTTTCTGTGGGTTTTGTCTTCCTGTGGCGTTCCAGCTGAAATCAGAAGAGGTCCTCATGGGACAGGACCTTCACCCGACCTGTGGGGACACGGGAGAAAAACTGTCTGCCACCTGACCACCCAGTCTGAGTCGGTGATGCCACCCAGCCATCTCATCCTCTGTCGTCCCCCTCTCCCGCCTTCAATCTTTCCCAGCATCAGGGCCTTTTCCAATGAGTCAGCTCTTCTTATTAGGTGGCCAAAGGATTGGAGTTTCAACTTCAGCCTCAGTCCTTCCAATGAATATTCAGGACTGACTTCCTTTAGGATGGACTGGTTTGAACCTCCTTGACCGGCTTCTAGTCCAGCTGTATTTGTACTCGTGGAGGCAGACGAACGCAGATGAGGCATTTTTCGTTATCTGCATGAAGTATTGTCCTAACTTTGCTTTTTTTTTGTTTTTAGACGGTAGGTTGGCAGGAAATAGAGACTCTAGCTGAAGTGCGACGCAACGTGTTTTCAGCACCCTCCCCCCAGTTTGCAGACCTCTCAGAGATCCAAACCAGTTCGGTATAACTCGCTTCCTTTTTTTTTTTTGAAATGGCCGTACCGCGCAACACAGGGGATCTGAGTTCCCTCAGCAGGGATCGAACACACAGCGCCTGCAGGGGCAGACTTTTTTTCTTTTTTTTAAATTTTTTTTATTATTATTATTTTTTTTTACTTTACAATCTTCTTAAACGGCGCCTGTTTCTCTGTTTGCCTATGTCGATCGGCCACCAAAGGAGACGCCCCACGTGTTTCTCCTCTATCCTGTGACATTTCTGAACGGTTTCCCCCTGGTGGTGGTCATGAATCGCTTTACTTTCCAGGTGGATAAGACACCTGGGTTTTTGCCCGCCTGAATCCCTGAGGTTCTCTTCTATCTTGCTTTAGGAAGAAATAGAAAAGTGTTAGACGTTCAGTCGTGCCCCCGACTCTTTGCGACCCCATGGACTGCAGCCCACCAGGCTCCTCTGTCCATGGGATTCTCCAGTCAAGAATACTGGAGTGGGCTGCCATGCCTTCCTCCACGGGATCTTCCCGACCCAGGGATGAAACCCGAGTCTTTTATGTCTCCCGCGTTGGCAGGCAGATTCTTTACCACTGAGCCTCCAGGGAAGCCCATACATATACACGGACCTATTTCAGATTCTTTGGCCAGGTAGGTCATTACAGAGTACTGAGCAGAGTTCCCTGTGCTGTCCAGCAGGTCCTTGCTGGTTCTCCATGTTAAACACAGCAGTGTGTCCATGTCCATCCCAGACTCCCTGACTATCCCTTCCCCATCCTTCCCCCTGGGAACCCTAAGGTTATCATAGCGTATTGAGCAGAGTGCCCTGTGCTGGTCAGCAGGTCCTTCTTAGTTATCTATTTTATATATAGCATCAATAGTGTATATATGTCAATCCCAATCTCCTCATTTGAAAGATTAACCCTTACATCACATAACAAATGTCAGCCTCTCGCCTTTTGCAAAAAGTAACAGGGAGAAGTTCAGAGTAGTAAATCACACCAAATGACTTTAAAAAATTGTTTTTGTTGTTTGTTTATTGACTGTGCTGTGCAGCTTGTGAGATTTGAGTTTCCCCGTCAGAAATTGAGCCAGGGCCCTCGGCAGCGAAATTGAGGAGTTCCAACCAGTGAACCGGGGCTCGGTGGGTAAAGAATCCGCCTGCAATGCAGGAGACACAGGTTCGATCCTTGGGTCGGGAAGATCCCCTGGAGAAGGGAACGGCAACCCACTCCAGTATTCTCACCTGGAGAATTCCATGAACAGAGGAGCCTGGCGGGCTACAGTCCATGGGGTCGCAAAGAGCAGAACACGAATGACTGACTAAACCACTGCCATACTACCCACTGGACCACTGGGGCGGGGTGGTTGCCCTAAATTGCTTACTTTTTTCTTTTTTTTGCACAAACCATTTGTTTGATCCTAAGGAGAAAGAGTTCTCTGTCGTTCTGGTTCAGGCTGTGGTTCTGGGAAGCCCCCTGCAGACTAACGATGCAATGATTCTGTTTGCAGCGGCGGGCGGAGAAGGCGGGAGGTGCCCCACCCGAGGACGCCTTGGAACCCAGCCGGGAGCCCCCTGCGGATGTCAGCAGGGACCCCAGTCCCCAGGACGCTCTGGAGGTGGTGTCCCCTGTCCCGACCGTTCACCTCGTGCAGCTCCCATGATGGGCGCTGTGGGCTCTTGCAGCAGCCAGCTGTGTACACGCACGGGCCTTACCGCGGTTTCAGCCTTGCTTGTTGAGATGAGAACCTTCATCTCCCGCTGTCTCGGATTCACCTGGCTTTTCTCTGGCCTTTGCCCGTGGTGGGCAGTACACCCGCTTTCCTGTCCTCAGCTCTGATCATCCCGCCCGTTTTCTCTTGCAACGCTGTTCTGCAGGGGCTGGGCTGTGTTTTCTGCACCCTGAGCTTGGGAGGTGATGCATAGACATAAAACCTGGGAAATTTGAGGGGGGGGCGTGTTTTGATCTAATCAAGCATGCATGGATTTCTTCTTGCAGAAGTAAATGAAAGATGCTTTCTTCCTAAGTCTACCTCTTACGGACGCTCTGGTCTTACATTTCAGTCGCTCTGATGATGCATTTAAGGAAGTGGATGGCTCATGTCTCTAATACGATATAGTAACACTTTTGTTGCTGGTGCTGTTGTTCAGTCGCTAAGTCGTGTGCACGCCCTGCAGCACGCCAGGGGTTTCCTTGCAGTGACGACTGACAATAGTGAAGAAAAGGGGTGTCCTTCACCATTTCCCAGCGTTTGCCCAAACTCAGGTCCATCGAGTGATGTCCACTCAGTGATGCCATCCAACCATCTCGTCCTCTGTTGCCCCCTTCTCCTCCTGCCCTCAGTCTTTCCCAGCATCAGGGTGTTTTCTTATGAGTCGGCTCTTCACATCAGATGGCCAAAGTATCGGACCTTCAGCTTCAGCATCAGTCGTTCCCAGTGAATATTCAGGGTTGATAATAGTCGGAGGAAATCTAGCTCAAGAGCTGACTCATGGCTGGGCGGAGGATAAAATTGGTATTGATGTTTTTTGTTGTGCCTTTGTCTGCAGAGGCCGCTGTAACAAAAAAAGACCACAGTCTGGGTGGCTTCTGAATAACATGAAATGTTACTTCTCACAGCTCTGGAGGTTGGTCCAAGTTTCAGGCACCAGCAGGTCTGGGGTCTGGTGAGAACCCCTCTTCCTGGCTCACAAGCGTCTCCCTGTGGGCTTGTCTTTCCCCAGGTGGACCTGACCATTTCCGTCTCCCAGATCTCCATCGAAGAGAAGCTCAAGGTCCTGAGTCCCGAGGAGGAGCGGAGGAAGTGGGAAGAGGGACGGATGGATTACCTGGGGAAAGACGCCTTCGCCCGCATTCAGGAAAAGCTGGACCGCTTCCTGCAGTGACCACACTGTTCTGACGAGCGGTCCTGTTCCATCAACGTCCCAACGTTCCGAGGAGGAGCTCTTCACCCACGTGCCTCTGTTTACGGTCAACCCACCTGAGTGCCTTCTGCCCACCCCGTGGTCCATCCAAAACCCAGCTTGAAGCCCCGTGTGACCCAAGCTCCCCACGCCTCTCAGGCTTCCCCAGGGACGTCCTGTCTCCTTTATGTCTTGTTAGCAAATCACTGAGGATGGTGCCTGCAGCCATGAAATTAAAACACACTTTCTCCTTGGAAGAACAGCTTTGACCAACCTAGACAGCGTATTAAAAAGCAGAGACATCACTTTGCCCACAAAAGTCCGTCTAAGTCAAAGCTATGGTTTTTCCAGTAGTCATGTATGGATGTGAGAGTTGGACCATAAAGAAGGCTGAGCACCAAATTGATGCATTGAATGATGGTGTTGGAGAAGACTCTTGAGAGTCCCTTGGACTGCAAGGAGATCCAACCAGTCCATCCTAAAGGAAATCAGTCCTGAATATTCATTGGAAAGACTGATGCTGAAGCTGAAGCTCTAATACTTTGGCCACCTAATGGGAAGAGCTGACTCATTGGAAAAGACCCTGATGCTGGGAAAGATTGAAGGCAGGAGGAGAAGGGGATGACAGAGGATGAGATGGTTGGATGCCATCACTGACTCGATGGACATGAGTTTGGGTAAACTCCGGGAGTTGGTGATGGACAGGGAGGCCTGGCGTGCTGCAGTCCATGGGGTCGCAAAGAGTCAGACACGACTGAACAAGTGAACAACAGCAGTGAAAGAGAACATGAGTATAGCTTTCTGGTCAACCCTGGGTCTCTGGACTTGCTTGAAGGAGCTCAGGATTTTCTCCTGGACTGATAAAACCACGTCCGTCCTCTGTAGGATTAGCTTGAAGCACTGCAGAGCTTCAAACGCATAGCACTCAGAAAGGTACTGAGCTCCCTGAGAACCTTCCAGAATGATTAAGTCCTTTTCTTGAAGATGGGGTCAACGTTCGGATGTCTTGAGTGTGACTGTGGTGTGAATTTTGCCAAGAGTGGCTGACAGACACCACGGCTGTGCTTTCTCTTCTGCAGAAATACTCAGGGGGACTTCAAAGTGTCTTGACATACTCCCCGTGGTGACACGTCAGAAATATTTGGAAGGAGATTCTAGCTGGCTTGGGAGAGATGACCTCTTCCAAACTGGTTTACCTACTGGTGTAGAAGACGTCCCAGATGGCGCTAGTGGTAAAGAACTCTCCTGCTAACGCAGGAGATATGGGTTCGCTCCCTGAGTCTGGAAGATCCCCTGGAGAAGGAAATGGCAACCCACTCCAGTTTTTTTTCTTTTTTTCCATTTTGAACTTTTTATTTTGTATTGGGATGTAGCCGACCAACAATGTTATGATGGTTTCAGATGGACAGTGAAGGGACTCAGCCTGACACATAGGGGTATCCATTCTCCCCCAAACTCCCCTCCCATCCAGGCTGCCACGTGGCACTGAGCACGCAGGAATAAGCACCCAGGGTTTACGCCCAAGGGTCATGTGCTCATGGCGACTGGATCTGGGGAGGCTGTTTCTCTGGAGGCGAATCCGCGCGGGGTCGAGGACACTGGACTGCCCTTGGCTGGGTCTCACTACCTCACCTCACAGCTGCACTCGCAGGCCTCGGTGAGCCAATGCAACTCAGCTATGTGGGGACAATCCTCCGTTTTGTGACCCTAGACGCTGTAATTCCACGGGAAAGCCTTACTTCAGAAGCATCCAAGTTCTGGAAATGAATGCAGTGTGTCAGACCCTCTCAGGGAGTCAGTGTTTGTGGCCACCGCAAGGATAATTAAAGCCAGGTGTCAGCTGCTGTCCTAAGAGGAGGAGATGCTGGCCACCACAAAGATGATTAAAGCCGGACTAAAGACTGTCGCTGTACTAAAGACAAGATGTGGGTTTTAAATGTTTGAGTGGTTTATTTATAGCTTCCCCAGGTGGCTGAGTGATAAAGAATCTGCAGGAGGTCTCAGGTTTGATCCCTGGCTAGGGCAGATCCTTGGGAGGAGGAACTGGCAACCCACTCCAGTGTTATTGCCTGGAGAATCCCGTGGACAGAGGAGCCTGGGGGGCTACAGTCCATGAGGTCGCAGAGTCAGACATCACTGAATGGCTGAGTACATACTATTGAAAATTGTGACATGGGTTTGTAAGAAGGTTGAGAGGGCTTTGTTTAAATCCACGTGGGATCCGAGTGGACTTCTGGGGTTTGTTGTAGCGTTTGCTGTGAGAGGCGCCCGCTATGGAGGGGCTTTTATTTCTTCTCTGTGGATGAATGATCTGGCGTCTTGGTTGGTTTCCTACATATGATGCTTCAGGGGCTACTAGCAAAGAGCCGTGGGGACGAACTCCTTGGGTGGGCTGGGTGGGGGGCAGGTGGTGGTTGCCAACCATCACAGTAATCCCTTAGGCTTGTTTTGGGGAAACATGATGTTGGACTATAAGATACAAAAGGCCAATTCTATGTCCATGAGAGGAGAACCCCGGATGGTGAACATAGGAGTCCAGCTTCTCCGAAGAGGACCCTCCGTAGGAATGCTCCGACAGCTCACTGGCTTCAAGTCTAGACTCAACTCGGATCTCTCTCCCATATTATGAAGTCTGTCCGTCTGGATGAAGGCTAGCGCATGGCAATTAAAATCCTAGGACAGCAACGCGGTCTCCTTCTTGGGTTTTTGGATGTGTTCTGAGTCTTCAGAACGCCATTTATAGGAATGTGACTGGCTTCGTTTGTCTTACTATCAATTAAAATAACCAAATGGGTTTTTCAGAATTGATAGTAACCTAAATGGGAAGGAAATCCAAAAGAACAGGGGTTACATGTATTCATTGCTCAGTCACGAAGTCGTGTCTGAGTCTCTGTGACCCCATGGATTGCAGCACGACAGGCTTCCCTGTCCTTCACCATCTCCCAGAGTTTGCTTCAACTCATGTCTGTTGAGTCGGTGATGCCATCCAACCATCTCATCCTCTGTCTCCCTTTTCTGATCTCAATCTTTCCTAGTATCAGGGTCTTTTCCAGTGAGTCGGCTCTTCCCATTAGGTGGCCAAAGTATTAGAGCGTCAGCTTCAGCATCCGTCCTTCCAGTGAATATTCAGGGTTGATTTCCTTTAGGATGGACTGGTTGTATCTCCCTGCAGTCCAAGGGACTCGTATAGCTGATTGACTTTGCTGTACGGTAGAAACTAAACACCAAAAATAAAAATAGTTTTTTAACTTAAGAAAACGTAGCGGTGGGCTGACCCAATAATACGTTGCTAACGGTAGAAACAAAGGTGGGACTTGGTGTCATGTAGACACGGCCTGTGGGTGAGGATGGACATTCAGAACATAGAACAAGGTGAATTAACATACAGCATGGTGATCAAAGCTAATGAGAGAGCAGATTTAAAAATTTCTCATCACCGAAAAGAGAGGGTAGCTGATACGATGGCCGTGTCAGCGAACGTTTGGTGATGACCCTTTGGTGACATGCCAGCCATGGGACTCTCCAGGCAAGAATACTGGAGTGGGTTGCCACGCCCTCCTCCAGCGGATCTTTCTGACTCAGGGATCCAACCCACGTCTCCTGAATTGGCAGGCGGATTCCTTACCAGTAGCGCCACCCGTTTATACGTATTTGAGATCTTTGTGTTGCAACCGTAAATTTACACCATGGAGTATGTCAGTTACACCTCTATGAATCCGGGAAAAGGAACTTCCCTGGTCGTCCACTGATTAAGATTCCTCTCTTCCACTGCAGGGAGGCGTGGGTTCAATCCCTGGGTGGGGAACTAAGATCCCCCATGTTGCAGGGCACAGCCAAAAAAATAAATAAAGCTAAGGAAAGAAAGAAAAAAAGTCACACATCTTTTCCTCCAGTGGGTCCCTCACCACAGTTGAACTCCAGTCTGCCACATGCATGTACAGATTTCTGGGTGGGGCTAGTTAACAACTCTGACAACCTATTGCTGCTTGTCATACCAAATAGTATTTCTGGAAGGCCACGCCTTGGTATCAACAACGGCTCACAAATATTTCTCTGGCTGAGTAGTTTGTAGCAAATGTTGAAAGACGTGCCCTTTTAGAGCAATTTCTCAAGGACATTTTTACCCTCCCCCACGACATTTTCCTTTTAAGTTCTTGGAATGAGTCATGTACTAATTCATCCAAGAACTATTTTTTGATTATTTACTGTTCAAGGAACCAGGAGTCTCTGCAAGACATGTGTAAAAATATAACCATGGCAGCTTGAGACAAGAAAAGAAAATGGTAGGAAAACAAGTTTTGAAAAAACCCTGATACTGGTTTGTTTCCAAAGCCTTGTATAAGGTGTGCTTAGGTAAGACAGAAAAGAGACAGGGACACAGCGGAGAAGCCACGTGGAGATGGAGGCAGAGACGGGAGGGAGGCGGCCACCAGCCCAGGGACTGACGCCTGGAGCCCCCAGAAGCTGGAAGAGGTGGGAAGGACCCTCCCCTGGAGACTCTGCAGGGAGCTCTGCCCTGGGATCCTTGACCTCAGACGTCTGGTCTCCAGGGCTGGGGGAAGATGGATGTCTGTTGTTTTAAGTCCCCTGGTTTGTGGTCATTTGTTGTAATCAGTCCAGAACTAATACACACACTCTCTGTAAGCTTGTCTAGATCTCAGGTTTTCATCAAGACCATGTCCTTCTCCAGGAGACCTTTTATAGACTTTCCAGGCTTCAGTAGTGGTCAAAGACCAGTATAGAAAACTCCCAGTATTGCAGATTAGGTGCATGATGTCCCGATCATTTAATCTTTCAATACCCTGAGCGTGGGCATCTATTATTGATCTCATCAAGGCAGCAGTGGGCTTCCCCAGGGGACCAGCGCTCAAAAATCTGCCTTCAACGCAGGAGCCACAGGAGACGTGGGTTTGATCCCCGGGTCAGGAAGATCCCTTGCGGGAGAGCATGGCAACCCACTCCAGTACTCTTGCCTGAACAATCCCCATGGACAGAGGAGCCTGGAGGGTCCATGGGGTCACACAGAGTCAGACACGAGTGAAGCGACTTGAGCACGCACCCAAGGCAAGCGAGATCTTAATTCCCTGCCCAGGGATGGGCATCCTGGATGAGAACCAGGAATCCTAGCCAACACACCCACAAAGGGCCAGGAGGCTAAGAGCTGTTTCTCCCTGAAACTTTGCCCCCAGTGAAAAATGCATTTATCTCGGAGGTAGAAACTGTAAATGCAGGTACAAAAATCTTGTTATTGCAAATACAGCATGGCAAGTGACAGAGTACACAGAGAAATGCTTCGTTTAGTTACGACAGAAGCAAGACAGAGACGCTCAAGGGGAGACAGAGGGGTGGGCGTCCCCCTCCCAGAGAGGAGGAGCCCAGGACTGAGTTAAGGTATTTTTATAAGGCAGTTCTTCCGAGCCTTTGTCTTCCTTCAGGTTGATTACCTGGTTTATTTTCCCACACCTGACCTACCCCGGGACCCTCCCCTGCAGTGGGCACACGCACCCCTCAGGCAAGATGGATTGAGAAGTGAAGGCTTCTGGGAGGAGCAAGACTCATTATGGTCTGGCCCCATAGCCTGACTTTGGACCCCAGCCCCCCAAAGGAGACTTCCTGAGCATGTGTAGTATTTTGCGTGTCCCCAAAGAGGGGCGAACGGACATCCCTTAACCCTTTAGTCACACGGGGTTTCGTCCCTCTGTGCCCTTGCCTTGACTCTTCCCTTGAGATGTTTACAAGGGCCAAACACTGGCGAGTTGCCCCGTTTCTGAGGCCAACTGTACATCCCTCCACTGGAGCCCAGCCTATCTCCGTATCTCGGGAACTGCACACAGGACACAGGTTTTAAGTTTCCAGCCTGAAGCCCACGTCTTCCGGCCCCACGAAATGCAAACAGGAGGCTAGTCGTAAATGCCTGACTTGGAGACCATCCACCTCTGACATCACTGTTCCCCATACGTGAAGGCAAGGGTTCACCCAGGTGCAGAAGCAAGGCCCAGAGAAAGGGTGGTCTTTCCCACAAACAGCGCTGAGACCAGTGGACATCCACAGGCAGAAAGACACATGTTGATAGAGACCTCTCGGAACGCTTGTGCTGTGTGTTGATGAGAACTGACTCGTTGGAAAAGACCCCGATGCTGGGAAAGACTGAAGGCAGGAGGAGAAGGGGCCGACAGAGGATAAGACGGTTGGATGGCATCACCGACTTGATGGACATGAGTTTGAGTAAACTCCGGGAGTTGGTGATGGACAGGGAGGCCTGGTGTGCTGCAGTCCCTGGGGTCGCAAAGAGTCGGACACGACTGAGCGGCTGAACAGAATACATATCCCGCTGGAGATACAAACACACGCACAGACACTGGAGGGGAGGGGCCGGCCAAGCCTCCGCAGTCGCCCCTTTGCGACAGCCCGCCTAACCGGTTGGGCCAGTTGTTACCATGGAAATTCTTAAGAAGTAGACTCTTGGGTCCTCAGGGACACTCCTGAACTTTGACCTGATCACAGTAAATCCCTTTGTCCAGAGTTAAAGACCAGACTTACAGGCGCCCTGGACACAAAGACCGAGTTTGTTCAATTCAGCCGTGCCTCAGCTCCGGGCCCCAAGTCCTGGGAGACCCCTCCGAGCTTTCCACACTCCTGGGGCTCAAGGCTGTTTCTTTGCACTTGGGGTCTGCAGGGGAAGCCCCCTTCTCCTGGGCGGGGGGGTCTTTCCCCACTTTCCTGCCAGGCACCAGTCTGCTGAGAAAATGCTTGTTTATTCTCAGAGCCACTTTTACAACAGATCACCACTTTAATGTGTAACATTTAAAAGCTGCGGGAGTTAAAGCCTGTTTTCCGGCAAAGGGTGGTTGGGGTGAAGGTCTGACGCAAAATGAATGTAATTCACAAGGAGTGCGTCAGAAAGTTGTAACAGAGGAAAAGAAGAAAAAGACCCAAAGAAGGTGAAAATGCATAAACTTAAAACAGTGTTCAACAAAGCCAGGTGGAACCTCTAAATTAGAAGCATTCCCGTTTGAATCGTTGGTTTTATAGGTGGCATGACAGTTCGGAGGTTTTCAACCTCATATATATATATATATATAAGATGTATATGCATCTTATAGATGGAAGTGTCTCCCCATCACCACCCCACCCCCGCAGTTTGTGACACACCAGTCTGCTCTCTGCATCTAAAACTTTATTGTTTTTACTTCCACACAGATGTGAGATCATGTTGTCTTTCTCTGCCTGACTTACTCCACTTAGCATAACGCCCTCAGGGTTCACCTGTTGTCTGCCCAGTGTCTCAGTCGTGTAGGACTCTTTGCGACCCGTGGACTGTAGCCCAGCAGGCCCCTCCATCCATGGGATTCTCCAGGTAAGAATCCTGGAGTGGGTTGTCATTGCCCTCCTCCAGGGGGTCTTGCCCACCCAGGGACTGAACTCAGCTCTCCCTCATTGCAGGCAGAGACACCAGGGCAGCCCGTTGCTGCAAGTGACAAGATTTCGTTTTTATGGCCAAGTAATATTCCAGTGTGTGTGTGTGTGTGTGTGTGTGTGTGTGTGTGTGTGTGTGTGTCTAGGCTTCACAAGTGGCTCCGTGGTAAAGAACCTGCCTGCCAATGCAGGAGATGTGGGTTTGATCTCCAGGTCGGGAAGATTCCCCTGGTGGAGGAAATGGCAACCCACTGCAGTATCCTTGTCTGGAGAATCCCATGGACAGAGGAGCCTGGAGGGCTGCAGTCCATGGGCTCTCATAGAGTTGGACATGACTGAGCGAGACACACACACACACACACACACACACACACACACACAGGGCTGGCATTGCTGCATCCTAGGGTCGTTCCATTTTTTGGTGGCTGGAGGACCGTCCACCCCGTTGCCCACAGCGGCTGCTGCAGTTCTCCATTCCTGACAGCACACAAGGCTCCCGTTCTCCCCGCCTCCTCGCCCACCCCCGTGCTGTAACTTGGGGAGCAGCGAGGTCAGGTCTCCCCGGGGTCCGCGTCCCGGGAGCATGCGCAGAACGGGAAGGGCCCGCAGCAGGGCTGCAGCCATGGCTTCCAGGCCACGTTCTGGAAGGAGAGCTGCTCAGGCACCGGGCGCACCGACCGGCGGTGCTCCCGGACCGCCCGGCCCACGCGGGCCACCACCTCGCGGTACACGGGCCCGGCGTCGGGGGACAGGGGCCGGGCCTCGGACGGGTCCCCGAACAGGTCGAAGAGCAGGGGAGGGTCGTGGTGGGTCACGCCGGCTCCTGAGCAGGGGCACATGTTGCTGCCGCGGCAGGCCCCTGCGCCCTCGGGGTGGAAGTCGGGCGTGGTGTAATGCACCTTCCAGAGCCTTCCGCCTAGGGGCAAATGGAGTCCGTCCCCCGTCAGCGGCGCAGACACTGCACCTCTCATCGCTCACCTTTCTGTCTTCTTCTGTCATCTGTTATCTACCTGTATCTCTTCCTCTATATGGAGCTGTGTCCTCTATATGCAGCTGTGTCTGACTGTGACCCCGTGGACTGCAGCCCACCAGGCTCCTCTGTCCATGGGATTCTCCAGGCAAGGATACTGGAGTGGGCTGCCATGACTTCCTCCGATCTTCCTGACCCAGGGATCGAACCCAGATCTCCTGCACCTGAGGCAGATTCTTTACCAGCTGAGCCACCAGGGACGCCCCTCTGTATGTAACTATTTATTATCTACCTATTCATCTATTATCTCTGTGTAAATCTATTTTTCTATTTGCCTATCAATTCATCTTTTCCATCTGTTATCTATTTATCTACCACCGTTCTATCCATCCATCCATTCATCCACCTATCCATCTATCCACTTATCAGTCCATGGATTCATCCACCTATCCACCTATATCCACCCATCATCTATGTATCCCTGCATCCATCCCTTATCCATCCCTCTACACATCCATCCATCATCCATCAACCCATCCATCCATCCATTCATCATCTATATATCGATTCATCCATCCACTATCCACCCACCCACCCACCTATCTATCTACCCATTCATCCATCAGTCGGTCTATCCATCCACCCACCCACCATCCATCCACCCACCGATCCATCCATCCATCCATCATCTACATATCCATTCATCTATCCACCCATCTATCCATCCACCCATCCACCTGTTCATCTACTAATCTGTCCATTCACTCATCCATCTACCCATCCACACATCCATCCATCATCCATCCACCCATCAATCTATCCATGCATCCATCATCTATGTATTCATCCATCCACCCATCAACCATCAACCAACCCACTCATCTATCCACCCATTCATCCATCAGTCTATCTATCCATCCATCCATCCACCCACCCATCCATCATCTATCCATCCACCCACCCATCCATCATTTATCCATCCATCATCTATCCATCACCCACCCATCATCTATCCATCCACCCATTCATCCATCATCTATCCATCACCCATCCATCATCTATCCATCCACCCATTCATCCATCAGTCTATCTATCCATCCATCCATTCATCATCCATCAACCCATCCATCATCTATCCATCACCCATCCATCATCTATCCATCACCCATCCATCATCTATCCATTACCCATCTATCATCTATCCATCACCCATCCATTATCTATCCATCCCTCATCTATCCATCATCCATCCATCATCTATCCATCCACCCATTCATCCATCAGTCTATCTATCCATCCATCCATTCATCATCCACCCACCCATCCATCATCTATCCATCACCCATCCATCATCTATCCATCCATCATCTATCCATCACCCATCCATCATCTATCCATCCACCCACCCATCCATCATCTATCCATCACCCATCCCTCATCTATCCATGACCCATCTATCATCTATCCATCACCCATCCATCATCTATCCATCACCCATCCATCATTTATCCATCCATCATCCATCCATCATCTATCCATCCACCCATTCATCCATCATCTATCCATCACCCATCCATCATCTATCCATCCACCCATTCATCCATCAGTCTGTCTATCCATCCATCCATTCATCATCCACCCACCCATCCACCATCTATCCATCACCCATCCATCATCTATTCATGACCCATCTATCATCTATCCATCATCCATCCATCATCCATCCACCCAGCCATCCACCCGGGCACCCACACATCCTCTGGGTTCCATTTCTCTGGAGGACCCTGACTAAGACGCAGCACCCGCCGAGTCGTGGGGAGGCGTGAACTCACTGTCCTTCTCGTGCCAGCGGGCGGCGTGGAGATACTGCCCACAGTAATGAAACAGGAACTCATGTGCCGAGCGCTCAGCATCTCCCCGCAGCAGGGGCAGCAGGCTCCGGCCGTCGATGACCCTGATTCAGGGAAGAGACCACAGGAGGGACTGAGACTGAGGCTGTGTGGGCTGCAGTGTGGACCTGGGACCTTGGAAACCCCAAGGCTGCCAGGACCCCAGATAACACACAGTGGATCAGACACGCCCCGTCTCCCCGAGGCTGTCTAGATTGCATGTAGCATGTCATAAATAGAAAACACACAGACACACCCAGACACAACAACACACACCACGCTGACCGCAGATATTAACACCAAGTCTTCTTAAATTCCAGCTGGGCTGCCCGTGCCCCTAGGCTGAAGTCTAGGGCAGCAGAGACCTTTTATTTATATTTTTCATTTTATGTCTATAGTTTTGAATTCTTACTTTCTATTAGAGTATAGTTGATGACCAACGGTGTGATAGTTTTACGTATATGGCAAAGTGAATCAGTGATTCGTAAAACAGGTATGTATTCTTTTTCAAATGCTTTTCCTATTTAGGTGATCACAGAGCACTGAGCAGAGTTCCCTGTGCAGTACCGAAAGGCCTTGTTGCTATCTATTTTATATATAGTAGGTGAGGTAAACATCTACAATCAGCAAGACTTTGAGTAAAGTAGATCACCCTGGGCTTAAAGGGGTGAGCCTGGTCCAATCAGTTGAAGGCTGTCAACAAATCTGAGTTTTGCTGGAGCAGAGAAAACTCTCCCTCAACACAACGATACAGAAATACTCCTGAACTTGTGGCTTGCGGCCTTCCCAACATCAAATTTCAATTTGCCAGTCTCTACCACTGCGTGAGCCAGTTCCTTATGATAAATGTCTTATTTTGACCCCACAGACTATAGCCTGCCAGGCTCCTCTGTCCATGGGATTCTCCAGGCAAGAATACTGGAGTGAGTCGCCATGTCCTCCTCCAGGGGATCGTCCCAACCCAGGGGCTGAACCTGCGTCTCCTGCATTGCAGGCAGGCACGCCTTACCATCTGAGCCACGAGCGGAGCCCTTATTACTTACACACACACACACACACACACACACATCTGCAGGTGTACTGTTGGCTCTCTCTCTCCAGAGAAACCTGCTGAACTAAAAATACTACTAAACTTAAAAATTAGTAACATGGCTTTTTTTTTTTTTTTTTTGGCAGTAAGAACTAGGGGATAAAGTACCTTATATTATTATCCATCATACACAAGTATTTATTGGTAACCTTTTTTTCAGGCTTTTTTTTGGGGGGCAGGGGGTGTGACAGGTAGAATCCTCATTCCCCAAGCAGGGATCGAACCCATGGCCCCTGTGAGTGGAAACGTGGATTCCTAACCACTGGAGCTCTAGGGAAGTCCCTTATTGGTTATCCTAAATGAAGTAAAATCCAATCTTGTATCAAAATATTTACTTCTATTTTTTCTCATGTATGAGAGGGACTTTTTGGGTGTGTATTGAGGTACATAATCATTTTTAAATCATATTTTCAAGGGACTTCCCTGGTGGTGCAGCAAGGTTAAGACTCTGAACTTTCAGTGCAGGGAGGACACAGGTTCAATCCCTGGTCGGGGAACCAGTCCACATGCTGTGTGGCACAGCCTAAAAATAAATAAAATAAACTTAAAATTTTTTTTCAATTTTCATAGCTGCACGAACACGTGGGCAAGATTGCATTTCAGAAGATTAATAGGAGATGTCGCATTCTGACGACTGGATCTCCAGATTGTGATGCCAAAATGTAAAATCTTGCCAAAAAAAAAACCCAAAACAAGTCACTGGACCCAACAATTCGTTTAGCCTTGTTTTCCTGGGTGTGGTCATTTCACATCAGCCTGTCCCCTACATGGGAGACTGTTTTAAACGTTCTCCTATTGTGAAATATATTCCCCAAAAACTTGGACGAGGGCAGGGGGCTGTCCCAGGACGCAGGGAGTAGTGTACCTGTCCTGGGGCACCTGGCCACCCGCCAGCTGGACCACGGTGGGGAAGACGTCCATCAGGCTAGTGGGCTCGTGGATCACGTGGCCGGCCGGCAGGACCCCGGGCCAGCGGAATATCCCTGGGACCCGGATCCCGCCTTCCCAGCCGGCCATGCCTTTGCCACCTGGGAGGGAACGACACCGTTGCCTTCTCAGGAGACGCTCCAGCCTGGAGACACACCCGATGTACCTGTGCGTGTCTGTATCCAGCGTGTGCGCTCACTCGCTCAGTGGTGTCCGACTCTTGGCCACCCCATCACTATAGCCCACGGACGCTAGTGGTAAAGCACCCACCTACCAATGCAGGGGATGTACGAGACTCAGGTTTGATCCCTGGATCGGGAAGATCCCCTGGAGGAGGGCAAGGCGACCCACTCCAGTGTCCTTGCCTAGAGCATCCCATGGACAGAGGAGCCTGCCGGGCTACAGTCCGTGGGGTCGCAAAGAGTCAGATACGACTGAGTGGCCACCCACACATGGACTGTAGCCCACAAGCTCCTCTGGCCATGGGATTCTCCAGGCGAGAATACTGGAGTGGGCTGCCATTTCCGTCTCCAGAATAATTCAGATGGACCGTATCAAATTTTATTTTATTCATTTTATTAAAAAACTTTTTTTTGGCCATGCTGAAAGGCATGTGGGATCTTGACCAGGGATCGAACCCATGCCCCCTGCAATGGAAGTGCCGAGTCTTAAACCAGTGGACCACCGGGGAAGTCCCTCATGTCAGGTATTTAAAAGGACCAGTGTACAGAGATTTTCCCCTGGAACCCCAGTGCCCACGGGCCTTACCTCTGTATATTCCATTCCACCCGCCCAGCTGGACGTGTCCATCTCTCGCCTCCAAGTGTCCCCCGTGATCAGAGGTGAAGTACGTGAGAGTCGTGTTTTTCAGGCCGTGTTCTTCAACGGCGTTCAGAATCTCCCCTTTAGGAAAGACGCAGCATTTCAGGGCGACGTAAATGAAACAGCATCTGAGGGTTCAACACGATGTCTCCTTTCTGAGGGTTTCCCAGGTGGCTCAGTGGTAAAAGAACCCACCCGCCTGCCAACGCAGGCGATGCAGGTTCGATGCCTGGGTCGGGAAGATCCCCTGGAGGAGGGCATGGTAACCCACTCCAGTGTTCTTGCCTGGAGAAGCCCATGGACACAGGAACCTGGCAGACTGCAGTCCACAGGAAGCAAAGAGTCGGACACGACTGAGCAACTAACACTTAATTTTTAAGCTCTTTATTGAATGTACTACAATATGGTTTCTGTTTTATGTTTGGTTTTTTGGCCACGAGGCACGTGGGATCTCAGCTCCCTGACCAGGGATCGAACCCACACCCCCTGCATTGGAAGGTGAAGTGGTAACCACTGGCCCACCTGGGAAGTCCCGTCGTGACAGCGTTCAATCACAGACTTTAGAAGGACGCCTTTGTGCAAAAGTAGACAAAAGAAATCGGAAAGGCAGAAGGAATCTGTGGATGATGGGGGAGAATCTTCCTCTTCGTCTCTGATTCTTTACTGAAGGCTGGCTCCGGGGAGGTCACCCACCTGTGACCCCGCCATCAAGGGAAGGCCGGGAACGGAGGAAGCCTGGCCGGGGGCTGACTCACCCACAAGCCAGTCCATCTCCTCAACATTGTCGCCGTACAAGCCATGCCGACTCTTCCCAAGGAACCTTTCTGTGGTCACCAGGGGGATATGGACATGCAGCAGAGATACAAAGAGCAGGAATGGACCCTGCTTATTTCTGAAAGAAGAAAAAACATCCTTTGGCTACAAGAGCATCTCTATGATCCAGGACTTCAAAGTAGAGACTGAAGGCTCGTGGGCATCAAGTAGTTAACATCTTCTGTTTGCTGGGGGTTTTAGCATCTGTAAAACAATTGAAGAAGTCTGCATCAGATACTATGCTCTACATACTTCAGACAGGAGCTGGAGCAGAGGACAGGGGTAGGAGTCTGTCCCAGGAACGCCCCGTAGGGTCGTGTCAGCTGCATTTCTGGATCAGCACACACAGCCCCCTTACTCTTTTAAGTTGCTGTGCAGTATTCTAGACACCCCAAGTGGCTGAGTGGTAAAGAATCCAGCTGCCAGTGCAAGAGACCCGGGTTCATATCCCTGGATTGGGAAGATCCCCTGGAGGAGGGCATGGCAACCCACTCCAGTATGCCTGCCTGGAGAATCCCCATGGACGGAGGAGCCTGGCGGGCTACAGTCCATGGGGGTCGCCAAGAGTTGGACTCAACTGAGCAACTGAGCATGCACACAGAGAACATTTATATTAACAAAAACAAAACAGAGCCCAAAACAAGAAAGAAGAGACTGGAGTTTTGGAAACCAATCCATGTGTAACTGTTGAAGTCTTCAAACCCACCTGCTCATTTCAACCCACTCCAGTCTTCTTGCCTGGAGAATCCCATGGACAGAGGAGCCTGGTGGGCTACCGTCCACGGGGTCACAAAGAGTCGGACACGACTGAGCGACTAAGACACACACACACATGTCTGCTCGTAGAGCTGGCAGATTCCCACTGGTGGTAAACAGACTCAGATGCACCCAGAACTCACCTCCGATTTCCAAAGGGACGGCGCCATTACCTTGCAATAAAGGAAACAGCTTCCTTGAGCACGAGGCTCGCAGCTCTTTCCAAAACCATGGGCTGCTCAGTGACTTCGTGGTTTCTCATCAGGATGCAGTTCCAGCGGCGGACGAAGCCAAAGCTGGCGTACCAGGACATGAAAAACAGCAGGACCAGGGTGGCCACACTCAAGACCAGTTTCCAGGAAATGGAGATCAGCCTGCAGGCTTTGCCGGCCACGATGGTCAACACGCCCAGGGCCATGATCTGGGTGTAAAGCCAGAGCCTGGCCCTCAAGCCCGCGTCCAGTGAAGGGGGCCTGTCTGGGTGGCAGTCATTGACCAGCGTGAAGGGCATGCCGTAGAAATAGTCAAAGCCGTGGTGCAGAGGGTGATGGCAGTGGTCATTGCGTGAGGCACAGTTTACACCTTGATGCCATTTTCCTGAAGATAGAAGCAAGAACTTTAAAAAAAAAAAAGAAAGAAAGAAACATAAAAAACAGCATAGGTCTAAGGGATTCTGGCTGAAATTACTTTCTGAGGGTAATTTGGAGGTTCATCACGACTCAGTGGTCGTGACTTTGAGCAAACTCCCGGAGACGGTGAAGGACAGGGAAGCCTGGCGTGCTGCAGTCCATGGGGTCGCAGAGAGTCAGACACGACTGAGCGACTGAACACCACCACCCAAAAAGCAGTAGGGGCTTCCGAGGTGTCTCAGTGGTAAAGAATCTGCCTGCACTGCAGGAGAGACAAGAGATGAGGGTTTAAACCTTGGCTTTGGGAAATCTCCTGAAATAGGAAAAGGCAACTCACTCCAGTATTCTTTCCTGGAGAATCCCATGGATAGAGGAGCCTGGCAGTTGCCCAAAATTCCATGTGGAGAAGTGACACTTATTCCCTTGTTCCCTTGGTCTCCCCACGACTCACAGGCTATCTTCAGAACCTGTAAGACTCTGTACTGTTTCCCAACCCAGGAATCTGCCCTTTTATATTTAAGGAAACAAAAACAGCGGGCTGCAGTGAGGATGGTGGAGAATGAAACCATACAGAAGGATCCAGCCTCCAAAGCTTCCCACCATCTCATGTGTTAACACTGAGTTTTGAGATGAGGTGTGGCCATTTAAACCAATATAATGTCTAGAAGATTCTGACCAGTGCCGTGAGGAAAAGATGGATTCGTCCAGCAAAGAGGCTAATGGAGAAAGACTGTAAAGTTACCAGGACTCCCTGAGAAAACCATAATTGTAAAAGGCTCATGTACTCCAATGTTCACTGCAGCACGATTTACAAGAGCCAAGACACAGACACAACCTAACTGTCCACTGACAGATGAATGGACACAGATGTGGTACATATATACAACAGAATATTACTCAGCGATAAAGAAAAGAACGAATTTGAGTGACTGGTAGTGAGGGTGGATTAACCTAGAACCTGCTGTACAGAGTGGAGTAAGTCAGAAAGAGACAAACAAGTATCCTATGTTAACGCGTATGTATGGAATTTAGAAAGACAGATGATATTTGCTGGGCAGGAATAAAGACGAGGGCATGGAGAAAGGACTTGTGGACACAGCAGGGGAAGGAGATGGAGGGACGAACTGAGAGAGCAGCACGGACTTCTATACTCGACCATGTGTAAACAGACGGCTAGTGGGAAGCTGCTGCAGAGCACAGGGGGCTCAGCTCCGGCTCTGTGATGACCTGGGGGTGGGGTGAGGGGGTGAGGTGAGCAAGAGGCCCAAGAGGGAGCATTCTTCATGGCTGACTGACTTCACTGTAAAGCAGAGACCAAGACAACATTGTAAAACAACTAACCTCAAAAAAAAAAAAGAAGTCTCAAAAAAAAGAAAATAAGGATGAATATTATTAAAAGAAAATTACTGGGTTAAAAAAAAAAGACTCTTCAATTCCAACATGGTGAACCATTCAAGAGACATGTGAGCAAGCAGGAACTAAATCTGGGTTCTGATATTTCAACATTTTCTAGGAACATGCTGCTGCTAAGTCGCTTCAGTCGTGTCCCACTCTGTGCGACCCCATAGACGGCAGCCCACCTGGCTCCCCCGTCCCTGGGATGCTCCAGGCAAGAACACGGGAGTGGGTTGCCCTTTCCTTCTCCAATGCATGAAAGTGAAAAGGGAAAGTGAAGCCGCTCAGTCGTGCCTGACCCTCAGCGACCCCATGGACGGCAGCCTTCCAGGCTCCTCCGTCCATGGGATTCTCCAGGCAAGAGTACTGGAGCGGGGTGCCATTGCCTTCTAGGAACATAGGGTCTTGCAGTCCCTGACCTTCACCGTCACGCAAAAAAAGCAGAAAAATAACACGCGTCAGCACATACCGATGAGGCCCGTGGTATACCCTTGCCCCTGAAGGATCTTCGCAAATGTGGTTTCATTCTGTGGGAGTCCCCCCGAACCCGCGTTCCACTGCAGGACCCGGTAGCGATCCGTGGCGTCCATGCCTGCGGAGTGGAGCAGAGCCGAGAGGAAATGTTGGTTTCCGGTAAACAGCCGGAAGTACCCTACTTCCGTTAACTACCGTACTTCCGGGAAGGACCCTACTTCCGTTAACTACCGTACTTCCGGGAAGGACCCTACTTCCGTTAACTACCGTACTTCCGGGAAGGACCCTACTTCCGTTAACTACCGTACTTCCGGGAAGGACCCTACTTCCGTTAACTACCGTACTTCTGATAAGTACGCCGAGGGTCTCCGCTGGGGACTGAGGTTGTCCACCACGGATGACCCTGTGAGGAACCATCTGAAACTGCAACGTGACCTCGAGACTGACTCAAAGATTCTGGACAAAGAACATGGAATACAGTCAGTTACCTTGAAGACTTTGAGCTTTCTGAGTTCTCAGTAATTACAGAGCTTTCTTGGTGGCTCAGATGGTAAAGAAACTGCCTGCAATGGAGGACACGAGGGTTCGATCCCTGGGTTGGGAAGATCCCCTGGAGAAGGAAATGGCAACCAACTCCAGTATTCCTGGCTGGAGAATCCCATGGACAGAGGAGCCTGGCGGGCCACAGCCCATGGGGTCGCAAAGACTCTGGAGACAACTGAGCAACTTGGCAGCAACAAAGCACAATATTTACATAACTCCAGGAAAATGAATTTGCAGATTGTATTTTAACCATCTATCAACCATTGACACCTGATTTCTTTTTCTTTTTTGGCTATTTTCAGGATCTTAGTTCCCAAACCAGGGATCGAACCCATGCCCCCTGCACTGGAAGCTCAGAGTCTCAACCACTGGACCACCTGGGAAGTCCCACTACCTGATTCTTTTTGTTTGTATTTTGTGTTAGCCTTTTTTTAAATTTGTATCAAAAGTCCCCTTGTCTTTTTATACAGCAGTTCATGGGGTTCTCACTGGGAAATATACTGAAGTGGTTTGCCTCCTCACCGATGCAATGGACATGAACTTGGGCTAACTCCGGGAGATGGCCACCACCCCATTTTTTAGGACAGTCAATGGGCGGACGAGGCCAGCCGTTTCCCCAGCCGCCCTGAAAACGCCCACCTGATCTGAAGGCGTGTCTCCCCGTGAGGAAGGCGGCCCTGCTCGGGGTGCACAGCGGGGCGGCCGCCAGGTGCTGGGTGAGCCTCACGCCTTCCTCCGCAAGTCGGTCGATGTTCGGCGTCCTGGGCAAAGCACACAAAGGTCACCGTTAGGATGGGTCGAGCGAGCTGAGTCAGGTCCCCATGCTGAAAGGTATATGGATGAGTTCTCTATTTGAGGAATTTCCTTTGCTTTACATGTGATTGCATTTTGCCCCCTGCAAGACCTCCCTGGTGGCTCGGATGGTAAAGCAACCTGCCTGCAGTTTGGTATAACCGGGTTCAATCCCTGCATAGGGAAGATCCCCTGGGGGAGGAAATGGCAACCCACTCCAGTATTCTTGCCTGGGAAATCCCATGGACAGAGGAGCCTGGAGGGCTACAGTCCATGAGGTCACAGTCGGACACAACTGAACGACTAACACACACAGACATCTGCAGAGGCAGTTCCTACACCTTCTGTTCAGAGGTGGCGTCTGATGGTATCATTCACACGCACTCCAAAAAAGGTTTCCGTGCATACTCAGTTGTGTCTGACGCTTGGAGACCCCATGGACTGCAGCAGCATCTCCTGGAGCTTGCTCAAAGTCATGTCCATCGAGTCAGTGATGCCATCCAACCATCTCATCCTCTGTCACCCCCTTCTCCTCCTGCCCATAGTCTTTCTCAACATCAGGGTGTCTTCCAGTGAGTTGGCAGTTTGCATCAGGTGGCCAAAGTACTGGAGCTTCCGAATCACTTGCCTGATCTTAGGAATTCTTCTCACCTTACTAGTCTCAGATTTCCCTCTAACTCTCCTTCTTTCCCTCCGAAGTCCCTTGTGCTCTCTTCTTCCCCTCAGAAAGGTTGATAACTCACTTTTGCTCCAAAAATAACTTTCGCTGTGGAAATTTGATGCCTTAAGGAATTTCCTAATTTCTGCGGGCAGATTTGAAGTCTGCTTCATTCATCCAAACACGCACACACGCCCCGAGAACTGCCTCCCCGCTCCCCCTATCCCCAGCTGGTACCTTAGTGTGTCGTTTCCATAGCAACCGAGATCCCCAATGCCCAGATCGTCCGCCATTATCAGCAGAATATTTGGTTTAGACGTATTTGCTGATTTTAATTCGCAGGTCTTCAGAAGCAAACACATGATGAGCAACAGATTTAAAGAGTCCCTAAAGAGAGAGAAGAAAGAAAAAAGCCAAAAACGAAATAAACATCTCCTTTGGAATGAAAAAGTCAGCATTTCAAACCAGGTTGCAGAGAAGGTGCGGGCATTTCCATTCCACTGCACGTGTGCTCCATCCATAGGTCCAGTCCGCCTCTCGGCAACCCCACTGACAGGAGCCCACCAGGCTCCTCTGTCCATAGGATTCTCCAGGCAAGAGTAACTAGAATGCATTGTCATTTCCTTCTGCAGGGGATCTCCCCCACCCAGAGACTGAACCGGTGTTAGCTACACTGGCAGAGCGATTCTTTACCACTGAGCCTCCTGGGAAGCTCTTCCTTTATATGAGGATTTAACAAAGAAAGGCCTGCAGCCCTTGTATATTTTTATCCCAAAGGCTTGACCAATCCGTTCCACGTGCCGCACAAAACTTGAACGCACTACTTTTTGCTTTTGAAAGTCGTGATCCACCCAAATTCAGTTTCTTTCACTGAATTCACCCAGGGCCCCCACCTTGCACTACTTTGTAATTAATTCTCGCTGCACCCCGGGCACGCCTTTCCCTGGGCCTCGGAGCTGCCTTCCGCCCAGGGTCGGGAGGCCCAGGGTGAGGGGAACCCAAGGTGAGGGGGGCCCAGGCTCCGCTAGGAGGGAAACGGGGCCAGGTCGGATCAGAAGGGGACTTACGTTTTTAAAGGATCAATAGGGGATTAAACGGAGAAGGCAATGGCACCCCACTCCAGTACTCTTGCCTGGAAAATCCCATGGATGGAGGAGCCTGGTGGGCTGCAGTCCATGGGGTCGCTAAGAGTCGGACACGACTCAGCGACTTCACTTTCACTTTTCACTTTTCATGCATTGGAGAAGGAAATGGCAACCCACTCCAGTGTTCTTGCCTGGAGAATCCCAGGGACGGGGGAGCCTGGTGGGCTGCCGTCTATGGGGTCGCACTCGGACACGACTGAAGCGATTTAGCAGCAGCAGCAGCAGGGGATTTAAGTACCCTAGACAGCACAGCTGTTTTGATCAAATGATCACTGCTCGGATTTGAAAAGCCCGCGGTCAGCGAGCGTTGGGGGCGTACTCCGCGTGCGCGCGCGCGCGCGCCACCGAGGTTTGGGCGGTCCTGGGTGGTGGACCTACTCAGGCTCTCCCCGCCCCCCAAAACCCAGAGGCACTCGGGGGCTAGACGCTCCAGCGGATCCCCGAGTCCCCAACAGGGCCCCGGTGCCATCCACGTTCTCCGATCGAGTCCCGGTGGACGTTTCCCGATCGCGTCCGGATGCGCCAAGCAGTCCGGAGACCGGGGGCTGCGTCTCCGCGGTGCTCGGGGTTGGGGACCTCCTGGGGGATAAAAGTCCCCTAGACAGTACAACTGTTTTGATCAATCTCTGCTCCGATTTGCAAGGCGCGCCGCCAGCGAGTCCCGGGCGCCGCCCCGGAGTGTGGGCGTCTACACTGCCTAAGGGAGGTTTGGGCGGTCCTGGGGGTGGACCTACCGAGGCTCTCCTCGCCTCCCAAGCCCTGCGGCCCTAGGGGCTAGGAGCTCCAGCGGAACCCAGAGTCCCCAGCAGGGCCCCTCGGTGCCAACAGCATCCCCCTGTTGGGCCCCGATGCGCCAAGCAGTCCGGAAACTGGAGGCGGCGTTTCTGCCTCCAGAAAGTGGGGTTACCCTTGGAGGAATTTGTTGTGGTGAAAAGGAAAACAGAGGAATGAGTTTTTCTTTCCCTTTCCTGAGAATAAAGAAGAGAAAGTGAACAGTGAGAAGGCCTGATCATTCCTAGTTTTGTTTTTTTTTTTTCACTTTAACTGCTCGGAACTCTGCGTGTCTGTAACTAAAGTTTGTTTTTTCTGCCCCCTAACTCTGCAGGAGCCACAATTCACTTTTTTTTTTCTCCCTTGGACTCTATGCTACATGTACCCCCTACCTAGTGTTCACGCTTGCAACACCCTTCCCCTTGAAGTTACGTATCAGAAAGAAGCCCTCAGAGCTACCAAACTGCCAGACTCGGTTTTGGGTTACTGACGACAGTGTAAGACTGTCTTTAAACAGTGCAAGAGGAAGAAATCAAGATCCTATCACCTCTTTTGGGGGCTTGCCTGGTGGCTCAGAAGGTAAAGAATCTGCCTGCCCTTTGGAGACCTGGGTTCGATCCCTGAGTCGGGAAGATCCCCTGGAGAAGGAAATGACAACCCAGTCCAGTTTTCTTGAGTGGAGAATCCCATGGACAGAGGAGCCTGGCGGGCTACAGTCTCGCCAAGAGTCCAGAAGGTAAGGCAGACCGATTGCATCCTAGTGGGTTTCAGGCACACGGCCACGCTTGTGGGGTGTGTGGGGAGGTGGCCAGTGTGCAGAACAGGGGTGTGTCTTAATTTGGGGATGGAGGGCGCGCGGCGAGAGAGGGCTGGAAGAAGGCTCCGGGGCGTGGGCTTTTCCAAGAGGGAGCCTGGGAGGGTCGCGCCCTAGTGAGTGGCTGGTGTGGACGCGGAGGCGCTAGGGGACCGGGACCTCTGGGGCGCGACAGGAAGTCTTTGGAGAGCGGGGGAGGGGCTGCACCACCTCTACCGGGGCGTGGCCTGCCTGCCTCCCCTTCCTCCCCGCCTCCTACCCCCACTCCCGGTCCCTTTCCTTCCGCTCCCTCTCGTCCCCCGCAGTCCCCCGACGCCCCCAACCCAGCTCTCTCGTCCCGCCGGCGTCCAGGAAGGCGAACAGGCCTCCAGCTGCGTTTTGGAGACTCCGAGGCTCAAGCGCAGGCCGGCCTTTGGCTGGGTGGGTGGGTGGGGGGTCCACGCTCACCCTAGACGCCCCTCCCCACTCTATTCCCCTGTTTCCACGCCCCCAGCCCCAGGATCGGGGAAGGACCGGGGCCCAGGGTCCCGCGCACCTGGCGGCGTGCGCCGCGCGTCTCCTCTGCGCTGTGGGCGCCATGGCGGAGCGGGGCACGGAGCGGGGGACCTTGCCCCGTGCGCTCTGTGTCCCGCCCACCGAGCGGCGAGACCTGGGGGGTGGGTTCCCCCTCCTGCTCGAATCCTCTTAAAGTCCTAGGGCCTCAGGGGGAACTGAGCTTCTAAACAGGTTTTCCTGGGTGGCTTTCTTGGTGGCGGGCACTCCCATGAGACAGGGGCCAAAGTGGGGGTGCAGCAGAACGGCCAGGCTTCCCTGTCCTTCACCAGCTCCCGGAGTTTGCTCAAACTCATATCCATCCAGCCCTCTCATCCTCTGTCACCCACCTCTCCTCCCGCCTTCAGTCTTTCCCAGCACCAGGGTCTTTCCCAGTGAGTCAGCTCTTCACATCATGTGGCCAGAGTATTGGAGCTTCAGCTTCAGCATCACTCCTTCCAATGGGTATTCAGGGTTGATTTCCTTTAGGATGGACTGGTTGGATCTCCTTGCTGTCCAAGGGACTCTGAAGAGTCTTCTGTTATTGGACTAGAGTTGATGTACAATCTTGTGTAGGTTTTCACAGGTTATCTGTTTAATATATGTGTGCTAAATTGCTTTGATTGTGTCCGACACTGCGACCCCGTGGACTGTATAGCCCGCCAGGCTCCTCTGTCCATGGGGTTCTCCAGGCAGCAATACTGGATGGAGTAGCTTGCCACTTCCTTCTCCAGGGAATCTTCCCCACCCAGGGACTGAACCTGCATCTCTTACGTCTCCTGCATCGGCAGGCAGGTTTTTCACCACCACTGACACACAGAAAGCCATTTAACAACAGTTCCTCTGAATGTGCATATTAATTCCAAAAACTTAGATCTAGATTCTTTTTGCCTTTCAAAATATACTATTATATCTGAATAGCAAAAAAGAAAAAGAAAGCCATTTAATACATCGTAGTCTGTATGTGTCCATTCCAATCTCCCAGTATGTCCTGTCCACCCCTTACCCGCTGGTAAGCAAAAGTTTGTTCTCTACACCTGTGACTCTGTTTCTGTGTGTGGGTGTGTGAGTTCATCGCTCAGCTTCCTGTGTGTATATCTATCTGCTCAGTCTCTCAGCCGTGTCTGACTCTTTGCGACCCCGTGGACTGTAGCCCACCAGGCTCCTCTGTCTGTGGGATTCTCCAGGCAAGAATCCTGGAGTGGGTTGCCATTTCCTCCTCCAGGGGGTCTTCCTGACCCAGGCATCAGACCCAGGTTTCTGTTGAGTAGATAAGTTCATTTGTATATCTTAGCGTTGGAGTCTTAGACTTTATTGGAGAGTCATTACTTCCCAGTATTGTGTTGGGTTTTTGCCACACATCAACATGAGTCAGCCATAGGTATACATATATCCCCTTCGTCTTGAACTTCCCTCCCTATCCTACCCCCAGAGCGCCAGCTTTGGCTTCCTAACGTCGTACAGCAAATTCCAACTGGCTCTCTACCTTACAAAGGATAGGACATATGTCTCAAGGCTACCCTATCCGTCCATCCCACCCCGTCCTTCCCCCGCTGTGTCCGCAATTATGTCTTTTATGTCTCGTCTCCTTTTCGGCTCTGCAGTTAGGATCGTCAGGACCATCTTTCTAGATTCCACGTACGTGCATTCAGTTCAGTTCAGTCGCTCAGTCGTGTTCGAGTCTTTATGACCCTGTGGACAGCAGCACGCCAGGCCTCCTTGTCCATCACCAGCTCTGGAGTTTGCTCAAACTTAGGTCCATTGAGTCGGTGATGCCATCCAACTATCTCATCCTCTGTCGTCCCCTTCTCCTATATACATTAATATACGATATTTGTCTTTCTCAATGTCAAAACAGAAAGACAAGTACTGGATTCTTTTTTTTTAATTGATTTATCTTTTTAATTGAAGGATAATTGCTTTACAGAATTTGGTTGGCTTCTGCTAAACCTCAACATGAATCAGCCATAGGTATACATATGTCCCCTCCCTCTTGAACCTCCTTCCCATCTGCCTCCCCATCCCACCCGTCGAGGTTGTCACCGAGCCCGTTTGAGTTCCCTGAGTCATATGGCAAATTCCCATTGCTTATGTAATTTATATATGGTCGTGTAAGTTTCCAGGCTTCCCTGGTGGCTCAGCTAGTAAAGAATCCGCCTGCAACGCGGTTGGATCTCTGGGTCGGGAAGATCCCCTATAGGAGGGCTTGGCAACCCGCTCCTGTATTCTTGCCTGGAGAATCCCATGGACAGAGGAGCCTGGTGGGGCTACAGTCCATGGGGTCGCAAAGAGTCTGGCACGACGCAGCTGCAATGTGAATTTCCATGTTACTCTTCATATATCTCAGCCTTTCCTTCCCGCCACCCCACCGCCCTGCACCAACCCCAAGCCTGGATTCTAGGTGAAAGCATTCAAGCCCACACAGGCAGGCAACTTGACTTCACACCAATGTTTTATATTTGTTTGACCCCAGTGAGCCGGTTATCACAGGCGGGCTCCTACCGGGGGTCCGCGTCCCGATCGCACCAGCAGAAGGGAAACCGACCACAGCAGGGCTGCAGCCACGGCTTCCACGTGTTGTCCGCCGCGTCCAGCTGCAGCGGAACCGGGATGAGCGTCTGGCGATGGGCCACCACGGCCCGGGCCACGGTCTCCACCACCTGGTGAAACGAGGGCTCCGTGTCCGGCGTGAGGGCGTGGGCCTCGGAAGGGTCTCGGGACAGGTCGAAGAGCAGCGGTGGGGCGTGGAGGGTCACCCTGTTCCCCGAGCAGGGGCACACTATCTGCCCGTAACAGGCGCCCGCGCCGTCTGGCTGGAAGATGGGGGTTGTGAAGTGGACTTTCCACACTGCGCCCCCTGGAGGAAGCGGGAGAATTAGTGAACTTAACTGAATTAGTGGATTCAATTAGTGGACTTACTGAAGGTTAAGGATGGATGGTGGCCAGTCTTCTGAGCATGTTTGGGGTGGATGGGACAGCTGTGGGCTTCCCTAGTGGCTCAGACAGTAAAAAATCTGGCTGCAACACGGGACACCCGTGTTCGATCCCTGGGTCGGGAAGATTCCCTGGAGGAGAAGGGCATGGCAACCCACTCCAGTATTCTTGCCCAGAGAATCCCATGGACAGAGGAGCCTGGCGGGGTTGGGGGGAGCTTCACAGTCCATGGGGTCACCAAAGAGTTTGACACGACTTAGTGACTCAACAACCACGAAACCATAGGCAAGCATTCCCATCCCACCAGGGCAGGATGACTGACAGCTAAAGGATGCTCCTGGGATCGGAAGAAAAATACCACCAAGAAGGAAGTAAAGACAATCACGTGGAAATAAAAGAAAGGCGTGAGGCAGCAGCAAAGGAGAGCAGAGGCCAAGCCGGGCCCCCGCGTGCGGCGGACTCACGGTCATGCTGGTGCCACCGGGCGGCGTGCAGAAAGCTCTCGCAGTAGTGCATGAGGAACTCGTGGTCCGAGTGCCGCGCGGTCCCCTGGAGCAGGGCCAGCAGGTCCCGGCCGTCCACCACCCTGCAGGTGGGAGCGAGGGGCGCGGACTCAGGGCGGGGCCGCTGGGAGGTGGGCAAGACCCTTGAGCGAGCCCCGCCGGCAACTGGTATACCATCCGCCTGCAGGCAGGACCTTTGTTTGGAAGAGCCTGGCGGGTCCCCGCCCCCTGCTGGGGGCTGACACAAAGGTCTGCCCAGCCTTATTCTGAATGCACGGATGGGCTAATGTCTGGGAAACAGCTGCTTGGTTTTATACAGATTGGACCTTTAACTCGTCACAGAATATGTGCTGTGCATCCATAAGACCTGGAATCATTCCATAAATATATATAATAAAATACATATGCGTATATACAATATATATGGGGCTTCCCTGGTGGCTCAGCTGGTAAAGAATCCTCCTGCCGTGCAGGAGACCTGAGTTTGATCCCTGGGTTGGGAAGATGCCCTGAAGAAGGGAAAGGCTACCCACTCCAGTATCCTGGCCTGGAGAATTCCATGGGCTGTACAGTCCATGGGGTCGCAAAGAGTCGGACACGACGGAGCGACTTGCACTTCACTCAAGATATATATGGGGCTTCCCAGTTGGTGCTCATGGTAAAGAACCTCCCTGCCAATGCAGGAGGAGCAGGTTCAATCCCTGGGTCAGGAAGATCCCTCGGAGAAGGGAATGGCAACCCACTCCAGTATCCTTGCCTGGGAAATCCTATGGACAGAGGAGCCTGGCGGGCTACAGTCCATGGGGTCCCAAAGAGTGGGACACAACTGAATGACTAACACACATACACACACTACATGTATGTATATGTACATATATGTACACACACTAACAACATATATTAGTACATAAAAGCATACAATATATATCATATACACAAATATACATATATATTCTATAGGCCATATATAACACATTTACAAAATATATCAAGAAATTTACCTGTAAATGGCACAGGCTATGACCCAGAAATTCAACTTGTAGGGATTTTTACTAAAAAGATAATTACGACAGACAGTAAAATGACAAAGCCAGGTTTTGCTTTTTTTTTTTTTTTTAAGGAACAAGGCTAATGTCCACCTGTAAGAGGTTAGTTGAAAGAATACTGTAAAGCCATTAAAATTTTTGTCCCTGCATTAAGATGTCTAAATATACATAGATATGTACATGTATATCTATAGAGATATATTTAGACATATTTTATACAAATACGTAAATATATATATATATATGAATAGCCCACTCCGGTGTTCTTGCCTGGAGACAGACAGGAGCCTGGCGGCTATAGTCCATAGCATCGCAAAGAGTCAGACACAATTGAAGGGACTTAGCATGCACACATATACAAGTATATCATATATATATATAAGTATATTATATACATCTAAATACATATAGTATACAGGTATCATATAATATGGGGCTTCCTTGGTGGCTCAGACAGTAAAGACTCTGCCTGCAATGTAGGAGACTGGGGCTCGATCCGTGGGTTGGGAAGATCCCCTGGAGAAGGGCAAGGCAACCCACTCCAGTATTCCTACCTGGAAAATCCCATGGACAGAGGAGCCTGGCGGGGGACAGTACATGGGGTTGCAAAGAGTCAGACATGACTGGGAGACTAATCCTTTCACTTTCATCGTATAAATTAATTATGTATTCATCTGTATGTTAGCAAGCTTAAATTATTTTATTTTCTTTATTTTACTCCCAAATTTTCTATGATTTTGGGGGGTGCCATATTGTACTGCATGCAGGATCTTAGTTCCCTGACTAGGGATTGAACCCACAACCCCTGCATTGGAAGTATGGAGTCTCAACCACCAGACTTCCAGCGAAGTCTCTGTAATATTTAAAGTGAAAAAAAAAAAAAACCGGAAACATCAAAAGTCCCCACCAGGCTACGTGAAAAGGACTCTTGTGACGAACTGTCAGTAAATGTACTGGAGCGTTTCAGGGACCATCGTCCTTATACTCAAAAGGCTCCACTTTTAACTCAGGAGAAGGACATGTGTCCTCCGTAAAGCAAATACTGGAGGCCCTAATGATGAATGCTTTTCCAGGTACCGATCTCGTGGGTGTTTTAGGCCCGACGAAAGGGACGGTGATGTTTGATGCACATGTTGTCTCTAGGCAACACGGAGTTGTCTTCTCTGGGCCGGTCTTTACCTGTCCTGGGGCACCTGGCCGCCTGCGAGGTGCACCACGGTGGGGAAGATGTCCATCAAGCTGGTGGGCTCGTGGATCACGCGGCCGGCCGGCAGGACCCCGGGCCACCGGAATATCCCCGGGACCCGGATCCCGCCTTCCCAGCCGCCCATGCCTTTGCCTCCTGTGTTTAAACGTGAACAGGAAAGAATGTGATTCAAAATCAGGGGTTGCTTCCCTGGGTAACTAGACCCTTCTGTTCATTGCAAATCACTCTTTCTGTCCCTCTCTGTTTAAGGACATGATGACATTTAGCTCCTACACGGTCAGATTTTATTTTCCTTATTAATCTGGGTGTGGGTTTTCTACCATACTGGGGTCAGGATGTGAATGTCTCGGGAGACATTATTCTGTCCACCACTCGGGGGTCAGTATATGGACGTCTCTGGGGACATCATTCTGTCTATCAACCACGTGTCTATAAAGGATGTGGACGTCTTTGGGGACATGATTCTGTCCACCACGGTGATCATTTGAGTTCTTCTGATTTTTATGACTTTGCTTTTGTAAACTCACCTTCCAGAGGAAGGGTTGAGAATTATTGGGACGAGATGAAGACACATCCGGGAGTGCCTCACTCTCACCTTTATATATCCCATTCCAGCCACCGTATTGGTTGTTTCCAAACCGAGCCTCTAAGGATCCCCCGTGATCCGATGTAAAGTAAACGAGGGTACTGTTGGTCAACCCTTCTGTATCCAAAGTCTCAAGGATCTGACCTGCAAGGAACAGATGTGTCTGAGGCGGTCAAAACAGAAGACAGTCTTTCACCAAATTTTTGGACTGCTGCATGAAAAGGAGTCTTTAGTATGAAAGCATAGCGAGTGACCAGTAATAGAAGTGTGGTACTCTAGTCTCTGTAGTCAAAGCTGTGGTTTTTCCAGTAGTCATGTACGGATGTGAGACTCGGGCCATAAAGAAGGCTGAGCGCAAAAGAACGGATGCTTTCGAACTGTGGTGCTGGAGAAGATTCTCAGGGTTCTTTGGACTGCAAGGTCAAACCAGTCCATCCTAAAGGAAGCCAACCCTGAATATTCATTGGAAGGACTGATGCTAAAACTCCAGTCCTGTGGCCACCTGATGGGAAGAGCTGACTCACTGGAAAAGACTCTGATGCTGGGGAAAGATTGAAGGCAAAAGGAGAAAAGGGCAGCAAAGGATAAGATGATGAGGTATCATCACCAACTCAATGGGCATG
The DNA here is from genome assembly GCF_055505025.1 of Bos grunniens. Taxonomy (NCBI): domain Eukaryota; kingdom Metazoa; phylum Chordata; class Mammalia; order Artiodactyla; family Bovidae; genus Bos; species Bos grunniens. Next base: position 1,423,284 of record NC_141194.1, read on the forward strand.
AATTTGAGCAAACTCTAGGAGATGGTGACGGACAGAGGAGCCTGGAGTGATGCAGTCCGTGGGGTCGCAAAGAGTCGGACACGACTTGGAGACTGAACAATCAGAAAGCATCTTTGATCTAAGAGTCATACATCTCTTTGTATATGCCCCATTCAGCCTCCAAAAAATTTCAGGAGCAGTACAAGGGTGCATGAGACATAGGACAATGTAAAGAACACTTAAAAGTGAGGGAAAAGAAGGTTATAGAGAAGAAAGAAGAGGGGGCAGAGGTGAGTATGAAGCAGGCGTTAAAGTGTCCGCACAGCAATGAAGAAAAGCTACTCACCCACCATCCAGTCCATCTCTTCCGTGTTGTCCCCGTAAAGCCCGTGGGGACTCCTCCCGCGGAAGTTCTCCGTCGTGACAAGAGGGGTGTGGACGTGCAGAAAGGACACAAAAAGGAGGAAAGGTCCTTGCTTGTGTCTGAAAACCGATACAACACACCTGGCCTTATTTCTTGGCCACTTGTTTCAGGGGACCCGGTTGGGTTCCAGGGAACGTCACTCAGCCTCCATTTTACCAAAATGGTCTTTCTGAGCCAGAACGATTTCACCATGCGGGCTTCCCTGGTGGCTCAGTTGGTAAAGAATCTGCTTGCAACACAGGAGACCTGGGTTTGATCCCTGGGTGGGGAAGATCCCCTGGAGGAGGAAATGGCAACCCAGTCCAGTATTCTTGCCTGGAGAATCCCATAGATAAAGGAGCCTGGTGGGCTATAGTCCATGGGGTCGTAAAGCGTCAGATATGACTCAGCGACTACAGTTTCACTTTTTTTTATACTTATTAACAAGAGGGGAAGGGGGCAGCAGAGGATGAGATGGTTGGATGGCATTGCCAACGTGATGGACGTGAGTTTGAGTAAGCTCCAGGAGTTGGTGATGGACAGGGAGGCCTGGTCTGATGCAGTCCATCGGGCCCCGAAGAGTCAGACATGACTGAGTGACCGAACAACAACCTACCCATTTTGGAAGAAGGAGACTCGGAATGCGTCTTCACCCTGAAGCGCCTTTCTGCACTCACCTTTTGACGAAGGATGAGACCTCCTGGAGCATGAGTGGCGTCGTCCTCTGAGAGCGCATGGGCTGCTCTGCAATGGAGTGATTCCGCATCAGAAAGCAGTCTGCGTGCATGATCAGGGCGCCCACCAAACAGGAAGTGGCGAAGAGCAGGAGGCACACGACGGCCGACCAGATGACCAGAGTCCAGGAGGCGCCCGGTATCAGGTGGGTGAGTTTCCCGATTGTGAGTGTGAGCGTGGCCAAGGCCACGAGCTGGAAGCAGACGTCGAGTCGACTCTCCAGGACCGCACGCTTCTCGGATAGTTCCCAGCGCTCGCAGTCTGCCATCATGCTGAACGGCATTCCGTAGAAATGGTCGAAGCCGTGATTGAGCGGGTGGTGGCAGTGATCGTCGGGAGACGCACAGCTGAGACCCAAATGCCATTTTCCTGGAAAACAGGCGAAAAAAAAAAAAAAAAGTGTGCAGATGTGACAATGTTCCTTTCATCTTTTGGTGAGTGGGTATGACGTGCTTGCCGCATCGTGGGATGAGGTCAGGATGCAGGCAGCTGGGCAGGGGAAAGTGTTTGCTGTTATTTCCCAAGGAACCTGGCCAGGTTGGATCAAGGCAAGGCATTCCTGTGCCCGCGTTTCTGGTGCCCGTTAAAGCTAATCACCATCTCCATCTTCCCAGAGTCTGATCGTCCTTTGAAACACCCATGAGTTGCCTGCATCTTGCTGTTTCTCAGTCGAGAACTCCATAACTTTGCCAGCAAAGGTCCATCTAGTCAAAGCTATGGTTTTTTCAGTGGTCATGTATGGATGTGAGAGTTGGACCAGAAAGAAAGCTGAGCATCAAAGAATTGATGCTTTTGAACTGCGGTTTTGAAGAAGGCTCTTGAGAGCCCCTTGGACTGGATGGAGATCCAAGCAGTCCATCCTAAAGGAAATCAGTCCTGAGTATTCATTAGAAGGACTGATGCTGAAGCTGAGGCTCCAATATTTTGGCCACCTGATGCAAAGAACGGACTCATTTGAAAAGACCCCTGATGCTGGAAAAGACTGAAACCAGGAGAAGGGGGCAACAGAGGAGGAGATGGTTGGATGGCATCACCAACTCAATGGACACGAGTTTGAGCAAACTCTGGGAGATGGTGAAGGGCAGGGAGGCCTGGTGTGCTGCAGTCCATGGGGTCTCGAAGAGTCGGACACGACTGAGTGACTGAGCAACAGCAACAGATTAGAACTCCATGTGGGCTTGAGTGGGAACCTTACAGAGATTTTGCATGCTGTTGAAAATTTGTTACTGTCACATCTGTGATGCCTCCAATGCTGTCTTGCAGATGATTTGCAGTTATATTTTTATTTTTTTAGTTTTTATTTCATATTGGAGTATTATTAACAGAGTTCTGTTAGTTTCAGATGTAGAGCAAAGTGAATCAGTGATACATATGCACGTTCTCTCTTCTTTTTCAAAATTTTTCCTCACTTAGATTATTACAGACTATTGAGCAGAGTTCCCTGTGCTGGACAGCAGGTCCTTGCTGGTTCTCCATGTTAAACACAGCAGTGTGTCCATGTCCATCCCAGACTCCCTGACTATCCCTTCCCCCATCCTTCCCCCTGGTGACCATAAGGTTATTACAGAGTATTGAGCAGAGTTCCCTGTGCTGTCCAGCAGGTCCTTGCTGGTTCTCCATGTTAAACACAGCAGTGTGTCCATGTCCATCCCAAACTCCCACTCTGACCCCCGCCCAATTTCTAAGCTTTTAAATCATAACGTATCAGAAATTTGTAGGAAATGACAAATATCTCATTCAGCTGATATTTCTGGCACATCTACTTCGCATGAAGCAACCTGGGTAGCACCATTCCAGCACGCGTGGAGCTTTATGTCCAGTGAGAAATTCTACTGTGTTTCCCAACTATTTCATTTGCAAACTTTTTAGTTGAAGTGAAAGTGAAAGTCGCTCCGTCGTGTCCAACTCTTTGCGACCCCATGGACTATACAGTCCATGGAATCCCCCAGGCCAGAATACTGGAGTGGGTAGCCATTCCCTTCTCCGGGAGAATCTTCCCAACCCAGGGATCAAACCCAGGTCTCTCGCATTGCAGGCGGATTGTTTACCAGCTGAGCCACAAGTGAAGCCCAAGAATACTGGAGTGGGCAGCCTATCCCTTCTCCATCGGATCTTCCTAACCCGGGATCGAACCGGGGTCTCCTGTATTGCAGGCGGATTCCTTACAACTGAGCTGTCAGGGAAGCCCATAGGTGAATTAAATGTCCCTATAAAAATAATGTGCCCAATACTGTTGGGCTCCTGACTATGGTTCTTTGGATCCTGCCAACAAAATTGGGATCGTCTAAACCGAGTCCAGTATAAAAGTCTTCAGAAGAAACAAATAGTAATGTGCTTAATCCTTAGAAAGTGTACATACCTATGAGTCCAGTGGTATAGCCTTTAGCTTTCAGTATTTTTGCAAAAGTTATTTCGCTGGGCGGAAGTCCTCCAGAGACCGCTGTCCACCGAAGAACACGGAGACCTTGACTGGAAACCATACCTTTGATGAAAGGTGTTCAGAGAGACGCTACAGTCAGACATCGAGTTGTATCATCACTGCTGTTGTTAAATGTTAGTCACTCAGTCCTGTCTGAGTCTTTGTGAGCCATGGAAGTAACACAGCAGGCTCCTCTGTCTATAGGATTTTCCAGGGAAGAACACTGGAGTGGGTTGTCAGTCCCTTCTCCAGGGGATATTCCCTTCCCAGGGATTGAACGTGGGTCTCCTGCATTGCAGGCAGATTCTTTATGGTCTGAGTCCCCTACTTAATATTTTCTTTTTACCTACTTGGCTGCGCTGGGTATTAGGAGGGCCCACAGGATCTGTTAACTGTGTGTGTGAACTCCTAGTTTCTGCATGTGGGGGTCTCAGTTTTGTGAGCAAGGATTGAACTCAGGGCCCCTGCGTTGGGTGCACAGTCAGCCACTGCACCACCAGGGAAGTCTCTACCTTTATTATTTCAACTCAGAGTATTTGGTGGAAATCTCCACGACTCAATATGCGATGGAAAATTTAACCTTCCAACATGAGTTGACCTCATGGGCTTTATTTCTCTGCATTTTCACCCAGTATAGTTTCTTTAAAAAAAATTTTTTTTTTTTTTATGTCTGTTTTATTTTTTGGCTACTCTGGGTCTTCATGGCTGACTTTGGGCTTTTCTCTAGTTATGGCAACTTTGTCTTTAATGGAGACAACTGTTTCAGTTTGTGGGTGAAAGGCGCTCAGTCGTGTCCCAGTCTCTGCGACCACACGGACTGTAGAGTCCATGGGATTCTCCAGGCCAGAACTGCTGGAGTGGGTAGCCCTGCCCTTCTCCAGGGGAATCTCCCCAACCCAGGGACCGAACCCAGGTCTCTTGCATTGGAGGCAGATTCTTTACCGTCTGAGCCACCAGGAAAGCCCTTGAAATGTGTGGTTAAATATGGTTAAGATAGGATGTTGTATATTATGTGACTTTGACCACAATTAAATAAAAACACTTAAAGAAAAATACAGGGGGACTTGGAGCATTCTCCCGACCCTGTACCGAACAATTCATGCCTGAAGAGTTACAGAGAGCGTGTTCCTGTGCAGTGTGGTTAGACAGACGGAAGGACCAACCTGATCGTAGTGGGTATCTGCCCGTTAAAAATGCCGCCCTACTCGGGGTGCACAAAGGGGCAGCGGCCAGATGCTGGGTGAGCCTCACGCCATCCGCCGCCAGGCGGTCGATGTTTGGAGTCCTGAGGAAGGAAACATTAACTCTCTTAATCCTCAGCAAACCAACACATGGCTTGTTTTCCTTTCCGTAAGGCAGAGTGACATCCTACTTGATAGAAAACCTGGCAATTACCAGTGAATAACTCCCTGATTTCCTGTGCGGGCTCATTCAATCATGTCCAACTCTTTGTGACCCCGGGGACTGTAGCCCGCCAGGAGATGACTGGAGCGACTTAGCATGATACTACGTATAAAATAGGTAACTAGTCAGAACCTACAGTACAGCATGGAGAACTCTGCTCAGTGCTCCATGGTGACCTAAATGGGAAAGAAAATGCCAAAAGAGCGTGGATACAGGTATACGTATGCTGATTCACTTTGCTCTACAGCAGAAACTAATACAACATCATAAAGCAACTATACTCCGTTGAAAATTAATAACAACAAAGAAAAAAACAGGGCTAAACTTCAAATGTCTTCTGAACCATCAAAGAAACATCAACTGCAAAATTGTTTATCAATGTTTGGCCACACCCTGCTACCCGCAGGGTCTTAGTTCCCAGAGCGGGAATCGAACCCGGGTCCCTTGCATTGGAAGGCAGAGTCTTAACCACTGGCCACCAGGGAAATCCCATCCAACTGCATTGTTTATCAAAAGCTTCCACATTGTACTGCTGAGGCTGAGATGGACTCAACAGAACATCCAGAATTGAGAGTCCAGGGTGACTCCTCACTTAGGACTCTCAGTCTTTTTTAATTTAAATTTTTTTATATGGGTGTATCATTGATTCACCGTATTACATTAGTCTCTGGTGTACAGTAGAGTGATTCAGCTATTCTACACCTTTGAGCCGGCCTGAGTGCAGACGTGGGAAGAACGCAAGACTGAAGTGTCTTTAGTGGCTCAGTCGTGTCTGACTCTTTGCGACCCCACGGACTGTAGCCCACCAGGCTCCTCTGTCCATGGGATTCTCCAGGCAAGAATACTGGAGTGAGTTGCCAAGCCCTCCCCCCAGGGATCTTCCCGACACAGGGATCGAACCCGCATTTCCTGCATTGGCAGGCAAACTCCTTACCACTGAGCCACCTGGAAAGCCCCACACAATACAAAGAATGGATGTGACACAGCTCTGTTCAAGTTTGAATTGCCGACACCAAAGGTCAGATGGCTTATCGTGGACCTCTGCACCCATAAGCCGTTCTCGCGTCCTTGCCTGATGGTGGTGTTGCCATAGCAACCGACGTCTCCAATGCCGAGATCGTCCGCCATCAGAAGGAGGATGTTTGGCCGGGGACCAGGTGGAGGGCCGCAGGCTGAGGGTTTCGCACCCAGAAGCACAGCGAGTGCGAGAGCCAGCCAGCTCCTGAAAGACAAGGACCAGACAAGGCTGCGTGCGGGGTTCCATCTAAGTACACAGCCTCTGTGAGCCGGAAAGCTGGGGGCACTCGTTCAGGGGACTCTGAGAGGGGCATCCCCTTACAGGAGAGTTTGAATACATCTCTTAGGCATTTGAATCCTTTTTCTTCTTTTTAAACCTGTATGTTATATTACATTAAATATAACATATTAATTAAATGTATATTATATATATTATATATATATATATATAATCATCCCATTTCAGAAGAGTTTGAATACAGCTCTTAGGCACTTGATTCTATTTTCTTCTTTTTAAAACTGTACATTACATTAAATATATATTAATTAATTGTATATTATATTTTATTATATATAATATATATATTATCATCCCATTTCAGAAGAGTTTGAATACATCTCTCTGGCATTTGATTCTTTTTTCTTCTTTTTAAAAAATGCTATATTATATTAGATATAACATATATTAATTAAATATATATTCAGAGAAGGCAATGCCACCCCAGTCCAGTACTCTTGCCTGGAAAATCCCATGGACAGAGGAGCCTGGTAGGCTGCAGTCCATGGGGTCGGTAAGAGTCGGACACGACTGAGCGACTTCCCTTTCACTTTTCCCTTTCACGCATTGGAGAAGGAAATATTATACTTTCTTAAATATAATATATATATTATCATCCCATTTCAGAAGAGTTTGAATACATCTCTCAGGCATTCAATATTTTTTCTTCTTTTTTTAGTTAAATATATATTATATTAAATATAATATATATGCTATCATCCCATTTCAGATGAAAACATCTTTTAGGCATTTTCTTTTTGTTCAAAGCAACTCGTACTTTTTTTAGATATTAGCATTGAATTTCAGAAGAGGTTGGTTACGTGTCTTAAGCATTTGATTTTTCTTCTTTTTTTTTTCTCTTTGCGACCCCATGAACTATACAGTCCATGGAATTCTCCAAGCCAGAATACTGGAGTGGGTAGCTGTTTCCTTCTCCAGGGGATCTTCCCAACCCAGGGATCGAACCCAGGTCTCCCGCATTGCAGGCACATTCTTTACCCGCTGAGCCACAAGGGAAGCCCAATAATACTGGAGTGGGTAGCTGTTCCCTTCCCCAGGGGCTCTTCCCGACCCAGGAATCGAACTGGGGTCTCCTGCATTGCAGCTGGATTCTTTACCAGCTGAGCCACCAGGGAAGCCCTAAATATATATTATATTAAATTATCATCCCATTTCAGAAGAGTTTGGATACATCTCTTAGGCATTTTCTTTTTTGTTAAAAGAAACTCATACTTTTTTTTTTTAATATTAGTTTCGAATTTCAGAAGAGCCTGAATACATGTCTTAAGCATTTGATTTTTCTTTTTTTTTAGTTAAAATGACTCACACTTTTTTTTTTTAATATTATCATCCCATTTCAGAAGAATTTGAATACATCCTTTAGGCATTTGATTTTTTTTTTCCTTTTTTAGTTTAAAAAAAACTCACACTTTGTTAATATTATGATCTCATTTCAGAAGAGCCTGAGTATACCGCTTAGGCATTTAATTTTTTTCTTTTTTAGTGAAAGACAACTCACACTTTTTAAAATGTATATTATCATCCCATTTCACAAGAGTTTGAATATATCTCTTAGGCATTTGACTTTTTTTTCCTTTCTTTCTTTTTTTTTTTTTTTAGTTAAAAACAACTCACACTCTTAAAAAGAAAAATTATCATCCCATTTCATAAAAGTTTGCAAACCTCTCTTAGGCATTTTTTTCCTTTTTTTTTTTTGAGTTAAAAACACTCATACTCTTTTTTATTTGTTTAAATATTATCAACCTATTTCAGATTTCAGATAGTTAAAAATAACTCACACTTTAAAAATATATATTATCATCCCATTTCAGAAGAGTTTGAATACATCTCTTGTGGCTCAAATACATTCCCTTGTGACTCAGCTGGTAAAGAATCCGCCTGCAATTCCGGAGACCTGGGTTCGATCCCTGGGTTGGGAAGATCCCCTGGAGAAGGGAAAGGCCACCCACTCCAGTATTCTGGCCTGGAGAATTCCATGGACTGTATACTCCATGGGGTTGCAAAGAGTCGGACACGACTGAGCGACTTTCACTTTCACAGGCATTTGATTTTTTTTTTTTAGTTAAAACAACTCACACTTTTAAAATATACAGTATCAATACCATTTCAGAAGAGTTTGAATACATCTCATGTAGGCATTTGAATTTTTTGTTTTTGTCTTTTTTTTTTCTTCCCAGGCAGTCCAGCAGTTAAGATTTTGCCTTCCAATGCAGGGAGGACAGGTTTGATCCCTGATCGGGAAGCTAAGAAGGATATGGCAACCCACTCCAGTGTTCTTGCCTGGAGAATCCCAGGGACGGCGGAGCCTGGTGGGCTGCCGTCCATGGGGTCGCACAGAGTCGGACACGACTGAAGTGACTCAGCAGCAGCAGCAGCCGGAAGCTGAGGTCCTACATGCCTGGGGGCCAAAAACCCAAAACATAAAGCAGAAGCAGTGCTGTCGCACATTTATTAACATGCACTCAGCTGCTCAGTCGCGTCCGACTCTTTGCAACCCGGGGACTGTAGCCCACCAGGCTCCTCTGCCCATGGGATTCTCCAGGCAGGAATACTGGAGTGGGTTGCCATGCCTCCAGGGGATCTTCCCCACCCAGGGATCAAACCCAGGTCTCCTGCATCGCAGGCAAATTCTTTACCATCTGAGCCCCCAGGGAACTCCAAGGGGCATTGATCAGTGACTAACTGAGAAAGACCACTTTACTATCAAGGGATTCTGAAAAACTGACCGGAAGAGACGCAGGGGCAGACAGAGAAGATGACCGATCGCCCACAGCCCTGTCTTACCAAGAGTGTTCCAGACGTAACATGGCCTCTCTTCCTTGTATTTCCTGTAAGAAATAAAGAGGTGTGTACTAACATGGGGAGTAGAAACAGAACTATTGATAATGCAGTATGTAATATAATAATAATGCTGTAAGTAATACAACGGCTCAGTGGTTAAAAAAATAAAAAAAGAAAGAAAGAATCTGCCTGCAGTGCAGGGCATGTGGGTTCAATCCCTGGGTCGGGAAGATCCCCTGGAGGAGGAAAGAGTCGGACACGACTGAGCACACAGGCAGTCCTGTGAGGCCAGTCAGCTTCGGACACTGAGTTGCCCTAAGGCAACGGGGGCAATCCTGTGAGGCAGAGCATAGGGCACTCTTGTATACTCAAGAGTTTCAACAACAAGAGGGAAAAATTTGATTCTCCCAATACCCTGCGAAAGTTACTAAAAACCCACAAAGGATGGCTTTTCCTGGAATTTCCTAGCAATCGAGTAGTTAAGACTCTGTACTTCCAGTGCAAAGGGCGTGGGTTCAATTCGTGGTTGGAGAAACTAACATCCCGCATGCTGGCCAGTGTGGCCAAAACAAGAACAGCAACAAAAAAAGCAAACAGGGGCTTCCCTGGTGGCTCGGCGGTAAAGAATCCACCTGCCAAAGCAGGGGACGCCGGTTCCATCCCTGGGTTGGGAAGATCCCTCTTGCGGATGAACAGGGAAGCCTGTGAGTCACAAATACTGAAGTCTGTGAGCCCTAGAGCCTGTGATCTAGGATACGGCAAAGAAGACACAGCACAGCCATAAGTAGTAAAGCAATTAATCTGGAAACAAAGAACCAAAGCAGTGCTCTTCCCTACAGAAGAAGCTTTACAGACACTGGACCCTGTCTCCAGAATGCAGAACGTGGACTTCGTTAGATGTAGCTTAGGACAGAGGGGGTGATTGCTTTTGAGACCCCAAAACAAACCGCATTTTCTCCCTTGCGGTGAAACTCCCCGAGGTGTTCTGGATTCAGGCGTGGCTGCTGGAAACCTGGTTCGGTCCAGATGGACCTTGAGGCTCACATATGGAGCCTCAAGGAAGCAAGGTTCTCCCTGGTGGCTCAGTAGTTAAAGAACCCACCTGGTAATGAGGAGACACAGGTTCGATCGCTGGGTCAGGAAGATCCCCTGGAGGAGGAAATGGCAACCATCTGCAGTCTTCTCGCCTGAAGAATCCCACAGACAGAGGAGCCTGGCCTGGCTACAGTCCACGAGGTCCCAGGCGTCGGACCTGACTCAGAGAGTGAACGACAACAGCTGGCAAAGCTGCGTTTCCCCCGAAGGTTCTAGAATCCTCGGACCTCACCCAGGTTGTGGTTTACCGGTCCTGTTTACACAAACTCCGGGACGAAGCGGATGTTCCAGTCCTGCGGCAGGCTGGTGGCCTGTTGTTTGACAAGGTCCTGGATGCCCTCGAGGTAGGTCCTTGGATCAGATGGGGCCAGTGTGCAAACAACGTGAGTGCTCACTCTGTCCTACTCCAGTCTCTGCAACCCCACAGACTGCAGCCCACCGAGCTCCTCCGTCCCTGGGATTCTCCAGGCAAGAATACTGCTCTGGGTGGCCGTGCCCTCCTCCAAGGGGATCTTCCCGACCCAGGGATTGAACCCAGGACGCCTGCGTCTCTTGCCCTGCAGGCAGGTTGGTTACCACTGAGCCTCCTGGCAAGCCTGTCCGAGCAATATCCTTGGGGCCAGACTGCAGGAAGTAGGCTAGAGTGGGTATGTCCTGGGTGGAACTCTCCTTCATCTTGACCAGGAAAAAATAAACCAGCTGGTTTGGGGTTTCTACCTTTTGTGTCTGAGTCCTGATGTGACTCGAAAAAAAAAAAAAAAGAATGTAAGGCCTTTCCCAGTGGCCCAGTTGTAAAGAATCCACCTGCCGGAGAGGGAGACACGGGTTCTCTAGTCCAGGAAGATCCCAGGTGCCGAGGAGCAGCAACTAACTGAGCTGGTGCTCTTGAGGCCAGGAGCTGCAGCTGCAGAAGCTTGGAGCCCATGCTGGGCAACAAGACAAACCACTGCAGTGAGAAGCCTGAAGACCACAGCTAGAGAGGAGCCCCTGCTCGGTGGCACTAGAGAAAACTCCTTGAGCAGTAATGAAGACCCATCACAGTCCAATCAATAAATAACATTTTCAAAAAAAAAAAAAGTATACAAACGTGTACCCCCACCTCCGGTGGTCCAGTGGTTAGGATTCCATGCTGCTAATTCTGGGTCCAGTTTCAATCCCTGGTCAGGGACCGAAGATCCTGCGAGACTTGAGGTGTGAGCAAAAAAAAAAAAGAAAAAGAGAGGAAAAAAAAAAAAGTAGAACACGTGTTTATCAAGAACGTGATAATTAATATTTTGGGCTTTTCTGCCAAGGTGGTCTTGTCGCTGCCACTTCTTTCTGCCGTTGCAGCGGGACGTGGCCCTCGACCATCCAGACAGCTGAGCTTGTCCGTCAATAAAACTGGATTTCCAAAGACAGGCTGAGTTGGTGGAAGGCACCAGAGGTTTATGATCCCTGACATAAAGGAAGCAGGATAAAGGAAGATGCAAAATGAAGTGATAAGACATCGATACGACATGATCTCTAATACATATTTTTTATTTTTAATTCTGGTGAAAGTGAAAGTCGCTCAGTCGTGTCCGACTCTTTGCGACCCCATGGACTATACATAAGTCCCTGGAATTCTCCAGGCCAGAACACTTTAGTGGGTAGGCTTTCCCTTCTCCAGGGGAATCTTCCCAATCCAGAGATAGAACCCAGGTCTCCCGCATTGCAGGCGGATTCTTTAGCAGCTGAGATACCAGGGAAGCCCAAGAATACTGGAGTAGGTAGCTTATCCCTTCTCCAGGTCATCTTCCCACCCCAGGGATCGAACCCAGGTCTCCTGCATTGCAGGTGGATTATTTACCAGCTGAGCCATCAGGGAAGCCCTGATTGCCTTTGAATTGTGGTAAACACACACTAATTAAAAATAAAAAAGATTTGTATGGAAGAGCATGTCATATCAATATGAAATCCCTTCCCAGGAGGCACTAGTAGTAAAGAAACCGCCTGCCAATGCAGGAGACCTGAGTTCCATCCCTGGCTCGGGACGATCCCCTGGAGGAGGAAACGGCAACCCTCTCCAGGATTCTTGCCTGCAGAATCCCACGGACAAGAGGAGCCTGGCGGGGCTACAGTGCATGAAGTTGGAAAAAGAGTCGGACAGGACCTGGAGACTAAACAGCAAGAAGCAGACATCTCAGAATTTCCCGTCTCCATCGTTACACGCAGAGCACCGTGGCAGTGAGCACAACTATACACCCTTGTGCAGACGTCCCCACTGCCCACATTCGGAACTAGTTCATCTCCGCAGACCGAGACTCTGTCCCCATTAACCACCCTCTTGCCCACCCCGCTCCCCCAGCCCATGGAGCCCACCCTCCTGCTTTCTGTCTCCATGAATCGGACGAGTCTAGGCTGCTTATATCCATGTTGCTGCTGCTGCTAAGTCGCTTCAGTCGTGTCCGACTCTGTGCGACCCCATAGACGGCAGCCCACCGGGCTTCCCCGTCCCTGGGATTCTCCAGGCAAGAACACTGGAGTGGGTTGCCATTTCCTTCTCCAAAGCATGAAGGTGAAAAATGAAAGTGAAGTTGCTCAGCCGTGTCCGACTCTTCGAGACCCCATGGACTGCAGCCCACCAGGCTCCTCCGTCCATGGGATTTTCCAGGCAAGAGTACTGGACTGTACAATATTTGTCCTTTCCTGTCCAGCGTATCTCACATAGCCAAATGTCCTCATGGTTCGCCCACGTTGTAGCCTGCGTCAGAATCCCGAGACATGGCTAAATGGTATTCGGTTCTGTGGATGGACCACGTCATCTACATATGCAATATTTTGTTATTGCTTAGTTGCTCAGTCGTGTCCCACACTTTGCGACCCTGTAGGGGCCGAAGCCTGCTAAGCTCCTCTGCGCATGGGATTCTCCAGGCAAGAATCCTAGAGTGGGTTGCCATTTCTTTCTCCAGGGGATCTTCCAGACCCAGGGATCAAACCTGGGTCTCCTGCATTGGCAGGTGGATTCTTTACCGCTGAGCCACCAGGGAAGCCCATATATCCAGTATTTTTTTTTTTTTAATGAAAAAGGTTTCATGGAAACTTATTTACTATATGTAACATAGACAACCAACGGGAATTTGCTGTATGGCTCAGGAAACTCAAACAGGGGCTCTGTGTTCAACCTAGAGGGCTGGGATGGGGAGGGAGATAGGAGGGAGTTTCAAAAGGGAAGGGACATATGTATACCTATGCCTGATTCATGTTGAGGTTTGACAGAAAACAGCAAATTTCTGTAAAGCAATCATTCTTCAATAAAAAATAAATTAAAAAAAAGAGAGACAGCGTCAGGATAGCACGTGGTATGCTACTATCTGTAGCAAACAACAGTAAGAAAAGGGAAGTGTTGCATTGGTAGCTCAGTTGTGTCTGACTCTTTGCGACCCTGTGGACTGTAGCCCACCAGGCTCCCCTGTCCCTGGGATTCTCCAGGCAAGAACACTGGAGTGGGTTGCCACTTCCTCTTCCGTGAAAAGGGAGGAACACGTTTATTTGTTTGTCCACAACCTAATCTGGTGACAAGAGATGCTTTGTACAGATGAGTGGCAATCATGTCCCTTGGTGCGAGGATCACTCCTTGGGCTAACCTTCTACTTCTTTCCCTGGATACCCAATAAAGACGGAGTGTCACCAAGTGACTGGGTGACATTATGTGCAATGAAAATGCTGGTCCCTGGCAGCCTCTTTGTGGCCATGAGGAACCATAAAGCCACGCTGCTAAGTCACGTCAGTCATGTCCAACTCTGTGTGACCCCACAGACGGCAGCCCACCAGGCTCCCCCGTCCCTGGGATTCTCCAGGCAAGAACACTGGAGAGGGTTGCCATTTCCTTCTCCAATGCACGAAAGTGAAAAGTGAAAGTGAAGTCGCCCAGTCAACTCTTAGCGACCCCATGGACTGCAGCCCACCAGGCTCCTCCATCCTTGCGACCCTCCAGGCAAGAGGACTGGAGTGGGGTGCCACTGCCTTCTCCGATAAAGACATGAGGGAAGCCCAATTTTGGCTCTTGGGGGAGTCAGTGACCCTTGACATGGCATGGCTTTTGCAGTGACCCTGAGCTCTGCTTATGAGTGGACAGATTGGCTTATGTGGCCTGTGTGGTGGGGTGGGCTTCTGAGCTGGGGGCATCGTCCTTCTCCCAGCTGAGCTGTCCCGGGGGGAACCGGAAGATGTTTACGGAGGCAACCTCACACTTTGTAGGTGAATACGTTCCAGAGGTAATACCAGGGTCAAAGTTATTAAGCGACTAGACCTTAATTGTTCTGAACACACAAAAAACCATGGAGACTATGCTACGCTAGAGCAGTGTTGGCTCACACTATCGCTGTTGATGCAAACATAGTGCAACACAGATCAGAGCAGATCAGTCGATCAGTCGTGTCCGACTCTTTGCGACCCCATGAATCGCAGCACGCCAGGCCTCCTTGTCCATCACCAACTCCCGGAGACTCACGTCCATCAAGTCAGTGACGCCATCAAGTCATCTCATCCTCTGTCGTCCCCTTCTCCTCCTGCCCCCAATCCCTCCCAGCATCAGAGTCTTTTCCCATGAGTCAACTCTTTGCATGAGGTGGCCAAAGTACTGGACTTTCAGCTTTAGCAGCATTCCTTCTAAAGAAATCCCAGGGCTGATCTCCTTCAGAATGGACTGGTTGGATCTCCTTGCAGTCCAAGGGACTCTCAAGAGTCTTCTCCAACACCACAGTTCAAAAGCATCAATTCTTCAGCGCTCAGCCTTCTTCACAGTCCAACTCTCACATCCATACATGACCACTGGAAAAACCATAGCCTTGACTAGACGAACCTTTGTTGGCAAAGTAATGTCTCTGCTTTTGAATATGCTATCTAGGTTGGTCATAACTTTCCTTCCAAGGAGTAAGCGTCTTTTAATTTCATGGCTGCAGTCACCATCTGCAGTGATTTTGGAGCCCAGAAAAATAAAGTCTGACACTGTTTCCACTGTTTCCCCATCTATTTCCCATGAAGTGGTGGGACTGGATGCCATGATCTTTGTTTTCTGAATGTTGGGCTTTAAGCCAACTTTTACACTCTCCACTTTCACTTTCATCAAGAGGCTTTTGAGTTCCTCTTCACTTTCTGCCATAAGGGTGGTGTCATCTGCATATCTGAGGTTATTGATATTTCTCCCGGCAATCTTGATTCCAGTTTGTGTTTCTTCCAGTCCAGCGTTTCTCATGATGTACTCTGCATATAAGTTAAATAAGCAGGGTGACAATATACAGCCTTGACGAACTCCTTTTCCTATTTGGAACCAGTCTGTTGTTCCATGTCCAGTTCTAACTGTTGCTTCCTGACCTGCATACCAATTTCTCAAGAGGCAGATCAGGTGGTCTGGTATTCCCATCTCTTTCAGAATTTTCCACAGTTTATTGTGATCCACACAGTCAAAGGCTTTGGCATAGTCAATAAAGCAGAAATAGATGTTTTCCTGGAACTCTCTTGCTTTTTCCATGATCCAGTGGATGTTGGTAATTTGATCTCTGGTTCCTCTGCCTTTTCTAAAACCAGCTTGAACATCAGGAAGTTCACGGTTCACATATTGCTGAAGCCTGGCTTGGAGAATTTTGAGCAATACTTTACTAGCATGTAAGATGAGTGCAATTGTGCAGTAGTTTGAGCATTCTTTGGCATAGCCTTTCTTTGGCATTGGAATGAAAACTGACCTTTTCCAGTCCTGTGGCCACTGCTGAGTTTTCCAAATGTGCTGGCATATTGAGTGCAGCACTTTCACAGCATCATCTTTCAGGATTTGGAATAGCTCAACTGGAATTCCATCACCTCCACTAGCTTTTGTGTGTATCAAACTGTCCCCTTTGTACACGGCAGACTCTCACAATGTTATCTGCTATTTATATCTCCATTAAAAAAAAAAAGATACAGAAAAAGAGAAAGACAGCCCTTCAGTGAAGTAATACCTATAATTTAGTCTTTGATGCGCTTCCAGGGCAGAAGGAATTGCAAGCCCCTGGCTTTCTGGCCACCCTCCAGAGCCCGGGCAGCACGCTTCGCTTCTCCACTACGCTCCGGGCTCCGTTCCCAGACCCGCTTCGGTTTTGAATCTCAGCATCTCTTCAGTGCTCAGTCCCCTGTGCTCCGAAATCTCTTAGCATCTGAGATCTACTTTGCAGAGCATTCCTCTGTTCGCGACCCCGTGGACTGTAGCCCACCAGACTCCTCTGCCCATGGAGTTCTCCAGGCAATGATTCTGGACTGGGTTGCCATGCCCTCCTCCAGGGGATCTTCCCGACCCAGGGATCTAACCCAGGTCTGGCAGAATCTTTACCGTCTGAGCCACCAGGGAAGCCCTCTCTTTCGCTATTTAATTCTGCAGTCCTTCCAGAAACCCCGCCTGGAGGCAACATCTGACATGGATATCTTTGTTTTCTTTTTTCTTTTTAAGAAAATTTGCCTGCCAAGTACAGCCAGACTCCGGAGGGGTGCCAGGCAGCCACGTGTGGGCTGAGGGTCACCAGCCTGGCTGGCTGCTGCTTGGAGAACAAATTAAGAAAAGCGGGTTACCTGCAAGACAGTCTCGGAGCCCGGGCAGCTGAGGTCAGTGGGCAGCGGAGACGTGATCTCAGGCTCTGACCCCGGGAGGTCCGTGCGGTCCACGCATGTGCGGCTGATTCACTCTCCGGAGTAACAGTAGTCCCGCCTCAACCAAGTTAGGCTGTGCGCGTAATCAGCAAATCTTACGCTCTGCAAAATAGCACAGAAGATCAGTCGGGAGGGCCTGTCGTCCGTCCTTTTTTTTTTTTTTTTGCCTGTCGAACAGAAAATCTTCTGTGCTCCTTGAGAAGATGGTAACGCTTGCCAAGGGATCTCCGACAGCTGCAAACACTGAGCCTTTTCATTCACAAGTAGGGCTGGACCGCGTCTGGCACATCGCTCAAGACACAGGGGGCGTTTGCTGGGCCCTGTCCCAAAGCAGGGAGGCGGTTGCCTTGAAATGCCCCCTTGCACAAGTCCTGAAATGTCGTGTGCTTTCCCTCAAGACAGAGGACGGCTCCAAGGAGGCTTTAACTCCTTCTGTGCGTGCGAACAACGCTTGATCACCTGAAACGAAAACGTTGTTGCTGAGCCCTGAAACACGCGGGGATTCTGGGCCTCCGGACAAGAGGATCTCAATTCCCGGGGCAGTGATGAGGCTTGACCGCTCAGAGCTTTTCTTTGTCAAAGGTTTATTCAAGTATACAAGAGACAGACAAAGCTTCTGTCACAGACATCAGAAAGGGGCAGAAGGAGTGCCCCTACCCTTTGCTGGTTTTTAGCAAGCCATTCTATGTCTCTTAGAAAGCTATTAATCAGATAAGAGAGACACCTCAAAGCTGAAGAGGAGTTTCATCACACCGCTCTCCCACAATATGCATTTTTGAGATAGCTTAGCACAGGGTGTGGTATCCCTTAGCCACAAAACAATTGACACCAGAACTGGTTTGTTGAGCTATTATCAGCCCAAGGTTTGAGAAAAGAAAAAAAAAAGTCTTAGGTGGAATCATTTTGAAGAAAGGCAAATCTCAAAGCAAAGGCATAGTTTCATTCGAATATCTTAAGAAAAACATTTCCATAAGAAAAATGCATTGCTTAGCTCAAGGTTGGAGAAAAGTTAAGTTCCGGTGGAACCAGGTGTCGGCATGGCAACAGAGAATTTTAAGAGAAACCTCCTTTTAATTTTGTATAGAGAAGGAAGAAAAAATCTGACACTTGAACTTTGTCTCCTCCTGCCCCTTAAGGGAGAGATAAAAAGTGTCTGACACTTGCAGCCTCTTTCCTCCCTTTGGAGACCCCTGGCCTGTTACCCTCTCAATAGCATGACCATCTGTGTAAACTGCTTTTCAGCATCATGCCTTTTTTTTTTCCTTTTCTGTTGGCTAGGGGAAACATTTTTCCATACGGTGGCAGAACATCCATTTCTTTTTTTAAATTAATTTTTATTGGAGTAGAGTTGCTTGACCACGCTGGGTTAGTTTCTGCTCTACAGCAAAGTGAATCACTTATTTTGTTGCTGTTCAGACGCTCAGTCATGTCCCGACTCTTTGCGACCCCATGGACTGCAGCCCACCAGGCTCCCCTGTCCATGGGGATTCTCCAGGCAAGAATACTGGCGAGGATAGCCCTTCCCTTCTCCAGGGGATCTTCTGACCCAGGGATCGAACCCGCCTCTTTTATGTTGCCTGCACTGGCGGGCAGGTTCTTTACCACGAATGCTGCCTGGGAAGCCCAATGTCACTGTTCTCACACCCCAGAATGGGTGAAAACTGGGACGGTTGGGGATTGAAATTCCTTATAGCTGGTTGGTCTGCTTTGGTCACAGGTTTCTGGAACCAAAAACAAAAAACAACCCCACAATCTGGAAAAGGTGGGGTCACGACAAGAATAGACATGCCCTGAGTTGCTCATTCAAACCCCTGGATCAGCCTTTCTCCTGACCTTTCTGGAAGGTGTCGGCAGAGAGTTTAGGCAGAAATAGATGGTGACTGCCACCTGGCTGCCAAGTGCAGTAAAACGCACGTTAAATTCAGAGATAGCAACACGCAGGATGCTTCGAGTAAAATCTCTTGTGCTGACGGCTGTCTTCGCACTCTGCTGATTACCTTCTGAGCCACCAGGAAAGTCCTGATTGTGGACATACCCGTTTTTAATTCCGATGAGGCAAAACCTACCTATTTCCCCTTTCTTGTGTTGTTTGCGCTTTCAAAGTCAGATAGTTCCGTTCAGTCGCTCAGTCGAGTCTGACTCTGCGACGCCATGGCCTGCAGCACGCCAGGCCTCCCTGTCCATCACCAACTCCTGGAGTTCACCCAAACTCATGTCTATCGAGTCAGTGATGCCATCCAACCATCTCATCCTCTGTCATCCCCTTCTCCTCCAGCCTTCAATCTTTCCCAGCATCAGAGTCTTTTCCAACAAGTCAATTCTTCGCATCAGGTGGCCAAAGGATTGGAGTTTCAGCTTCAGCATCAGTCCTTCCAATGAATATTCAGGCTTGATGTTATAGCTAGGGAATCACCGAATCGAAAGTCATGAAGATTTAACCCTCTGTTTTCTTGTAAGAGTTTTGTATATTGGAGGCCACTGTTTAAGGTCTTTGATGCATTTGTAGTTAATTTAGAAATCTATCCATGTAGTGGAATATGTGGTGTGGTGTTTAGTCGCTCAGTCGTGTCTGACTCTTTGTGACCCCGTGGACTGCAGCGCCCCAGGCTCCTCTGTCCATGGGGATTCTCCAGGCAAGCATACTGGAGAGGGTCGCCATTTCCTTCTCCAGGGGATCTTCCTGGCCCAGGGATCGAACCCATGTCTCTTGCATTGGCAGGCAGATTCTTTACCACTGAGACTCCTGGGAGGTTTTTTGTTAGGTATATTTTTCAGTAAAAAAAAAGAAAAAAATAAGCTGAGGATAAAAACATATATTTTAGAGCAGATAAAAATAGAGTTTGCAACCTGCCCCAAATTCCATTTCTAGTACATGGTGTGACCCACAGCAGTGCTTAACCTGAGCTTGTCCACTTAACCTCCCTGGAGAGAACAGATGTTGAATTTGACTCCCCCCTTTTGTAAACTTAGGCTTCTCCGGTGGCTCAGATACTAAAGAATCTGCCTGCAATGCACGAGACCTGGGTTCAATCCCTGGGTCAGGAAGATCCCCTGGAGAAGGAAATGGCAACCCACTCCAGTATTCTTGCCTGGAGAATCCCATGGACAGAAGAGCCTGGCGGGCTACAGTCCATGGGGTCGCAAAGCGTCAGACACAGCTGAATGACTAACACTTTCATTTTTTACTTTTTAAAATAAACATGTCAGGACATCTTTCCCAGTGTCAGTGAGTGTGCGAGTGTGAAAGCCGGTCAGTCCTGTCTGACTCTTGGCGATTCCATGGGCTGTCCATGGAATTCTCTAGGACAGAATACTGGAGTGGGTGGCCTTTCCCTTCTCCAGGGGATCTTCCCAACCCAGGGATCGAACCCAGGGATTTCCCGCATTGCAGGGGACTCTTTACCAGCTGAGCCACCAGGGAAGCCCATCTTTCCCACGAAGGAACTCAAATCTAATCTTCATCAGCAGATCCAAATTTTCTCCCCAGCAGTTGAAAAACAAACATCAATATAAAAATAAAAGGAACTTCTACCTCAGGGTCAAAAATCCAGAAGACTGAAGGCTCTACTTATGATAGCTCATAGTCGGACACGACTGAAGTGACTTAGCAGCAGCAGCAGGGCATGGAAGCAACCTAGATGTCCATCGGAAAGTGAATGGATAAAGAAGCTGTGCTACATGTATACAGTGGAATATTACTCAGCCATGAACAGGGAAGCATTTGAGTCAGTCCTAATAAGATGGATGAACGTAGAGCCTATTATACAGAGTAAAGTAAGTCAGAAACAGAAAGACAATTATCATTGAGTCTGAGTGAACTCCGGGATTTGGTGATGGACAGGGAGCCCTGGCGTGCTGCGATTCATGGGGTCGCAAAGAGTCGGACATGACTGAGCGACTGAACTGAACTGAACTGAACTGAATGCGTATATATGGCATATACATGTATATATATATAAAGATGGTACTGATGAATCTATTTGCAGGGTAGCAATGGAGATGTAGACACGGAGAACAGACTTAGGGCCACTGTGGGTGGCTGGGAGGAGAAGGAGAGGGTGGGAGGTATGGAGAGAGTAACATGGAAAATGCATACATCACTATATGTAACATAGACAGCCAGTGGGAATTTGCTGTATGACTCAGGGAACTCAAAGCCTGGCTCTGGGACAACCTAGAGGGGTGGGATGGGGACGGAGGTGGGAGGGAGGGGTTCAAGTAGGAGGGGACCTTGGTAAACCTATGGCCGATTCATGTGGATGTCTGGTAGAAACCAATGCAACTATAAAGCAGTTATCTTTCAATTAAAAATAAATAGATTTTACAGAAAATGCAGAAGAGGGAA
The DNA here is from genome assembly GCF_055505025.1 of Bos grunniens. NCBI lineage: Eukaryota > Metazoa > Chordata > Mammalia > Artiodactyla > Bovidae > Bos > Bos grunniens. The sequence goes on from NC_141194.1 coordinate 1,444,396, forward strand.
GGAACAGACCCTGTATGAAAAGCTGGGCAATTCAGCACGATCAAGACTTTTGAAGCCTCCTCACATGAGCATCTCTTCTTTCCCTAACCCCTGGCTTCTCACCAACATCGGTTCAGTTCAGTCGCTCAGTCGGGTCTGACTCTTTGCGACCCCATGGACCGAACATCCCAGGACCCCCTGTCCATCACCAACTCCCGGAGCTTGCTCAAACTCATGTCTGTCGAGTCGGTGATGCCATCCAACCATCTCATCCTCTGTGTCACCAACATAATAAGACTTTGAGCAAGGCTGGAGATGCCCAGGAATAAGTGCAGTGATAGCATTCCTAGAGGGATGTGTGGCTGACCCTAGCAGAAAGGGTGTCTGGGTGCCGTGAAACCACCATCTATGTATTGCAGCCCGGGGCACTCAGCATCCACAGAGCCAAGAAAGGTCCACAGGATGCTTGAGGACCGGAAGAGGCCGAAGCTCTCCTTATTACACATCTGCCCTCTCCTCCCTGCTTTGAACGTCTGGCTGGAGTCCTTGCTTAAGTTTTATGAAAAAAAAAAAAAAATTCAGTGTGCTGAATTCCACTTTCTTAGCTGTGTATGTTTGGTACCATGCAAAGGGCTTCCCTGGTGGCTCAGTGGGAAAGAATCTCCTGCAGTGAAAAAGACAGAGGTTCGATCCCTGGGTCAGGAAGATTCCCCTCGAGGAGTAAATGGCAACCCCCTCCAGTATTCTTGCCTGGCGAATCCCTACAGACAGAGGACCCCGGCGGGCTACAGCCCACGGTGTCGCAAAGAGTTGGACAGGACTAAGGGACTGAATAGCAGCACCACTTGAAGGTCAACGATGCCTGATTCCTTCCGTAAATAACTATGTTCGCAGCAGTCTCCACAGGTCATGTTTAGATATAAAAATAATTGGCGGATTTGAGCAAAGCCCAGCCTGGGCACTTAATATGTGTTTAATTATAATCATGAGGACAGGAGCTCGGGGCCGAGAGAGGAATTTGGACTTGCAGGAGCAGCGTTCACAAATGCAAGGAGCTTCGGGGGTAACAAGTCGTCTCAAGTGAGTAAAACAGTTTAACTCTACGATACTTCAGCTTGGGGGATGCTCATATTTTTGTCTGGTCAAGGGAGAGGGGAGAGACTTGAGTGTTAGTTTCATCACATTCTCTGTCTCTCTTCTCTCTCTCTCTAATTTTGTGTCTCCATCTCTCAGTCTCTCTCTTTCCTCTCTCCACCTCTCTGTCTCTCTCCATCTCGCTCTGCCCTTCACATCTTCTGCAATTTTAAACGTGTGTAGACACAGGATCATTAATATACACTACTTTCTCTGACTTCTTTCACCCGGCGTATTTATCTTTCAACCCATCAATACTGTTATCTCTATGAATGGTTTGCTCCTTAAAAAAAAAAAAAGGTAATATCTGAGTACTACGCATTCTAAGAATTTCTGGCCTCACCAGAGTTGACCGAGTCATTCACCTGTGGGTAGATACAGGGGTGCAATCCTATTTTTCTGTAATGGAGTTTACGCATTTAGTAATTTTTTCAGGGGTGCTCTTAATGAAGGAGGTGACTTTGCACACCTCTTTAAAGACTGCTGAAAGAGAACGATGGTTTTATAAGACTGTATTTGTGTGTGATGTGTCAAGCTGCTTGAGGCTTTCTTGGTGGCTCAGACGGTAAAGAATCTGCCTGCGGGAGACCTGGGTTCGATCCCTAGGTTGGGGAAGGTCTCCTGGAGAAGGGCATGGCAACCCACTCCAGTATGCTTGCCTGGAGAATCACATGGACAGAGGAGCCTGGTGGGCTACAGTCCATGGGGTCGCAAAGAGTCAGACACCACTGAGAGACTGACATTTTCAGCTTGTCGGCTTCATGCATTTATAGATCTGAAGTCCAGTTGCCTCTTGCCCATGTACCTACCTTTAATAACATTCTGTGTTAAAATTTGAAAAAAGTAGCAGGCTATCGAGGTGGGGTGGGGTGAGGAATACAGGCTTAATTGCAGCAGCTTCTTGGTAGACAGGATCTTTTTCATATTTATTAAAATCTGGAGTTGATAAGCACAGTATTTTGAGGCAGTAGACATTCCCTTAAATCGTGAAGACAACTTTCCTTCCTGTCTATTTAACAAATAGATTTTGTTCCTTGCCTGTTAGGAAGGACTTTGCAGTGTTGCGTACAACCACCCATTATAATTCTTTTTTTTTTAAATTACTTATTTATTTTCGATACATTGGGTCTTTGATGCTGTTCAGTCACTCAGTCATGTCCAACTCTTTGCGACCCCATGGACTGCAGCACACCAGGCCTCCCTGTCCATCACCAGCTCCCAGAGTTCACTCAAACTCATGTCTGTTGAGTCAGTGATGCCATCCAACCATCTCATCCTCTGTCATCCGTCTTCTCCTCCTGTCCTCAATCTTCCCCAGCATCAGGGTCTTTTCCAACGAGTCAGCTCTTCACATCAGGTGGCCAAAGGATTGGAGTTTCAGCTTCAGCATCAGCCCTCCCAATGGTTATTCAGGACTGATCTCCTTTAGGATGGACTGGTTGGATTTCCTCGCAGTCCAAGGGACTCTCAATGGTCTTCTCCAACACCACAGTTCAAAACCATCAGTCCTTCGGAGATCCTTACTGGAGGTCAAAGGTGGCAAGATGGCCCTAGGAATTGGATGCACACACACACAGACACCCACAGGATTGCCTCAGACACCTCACACCGCACGCTGATCTTCAATTTACCAGCCTCGTCAAAAGTCTTTTCAACCCTGTGATTCCCCAGGCCCCTCTCCCATAAAACAGAGCAGCTATCATTAACCCCTCGAGGCGAGCCGGGGAAGGTATTTTGAGGACCCAGTGGGAAGCCCTGTGTAGCAATGCCTTGGGGTTGAGAAAACCCTATAAACTTTTTGGCAGAGTCATTAATCTTCACTACCTGTCATTTGGTCTGTGGGGTGGGTGCTCAGCTGACAGAACCTCGTTGACACGGGGAATTTAAAGCATCCCAAGGCAAGGGGATACCAGGCTGTATTACTCTTGGGACTCTCATAAAATGGCCCTAATTACAGCTGCCCCACACGCTGGTCTGTGGGGAATGAGTCTGGCCGCCGTAACCCCCAGGTCTACACTGGTGATCCGTGCACTCTTCAAGGTGAGAGGCATGGGTGGTCCACCATGCTCAACCATCTTCCTTTGTAGAGGAGCACACAGTAGGTCTCACACAAACACTTCCTGGGCGGTTGCCTGCTCGTGGGTGACCTTTATTTTAGAGGCTCCAGACTGAAGGGTTTTGTTGCTGGTGTTACTTGAGAAAGTTCTTTTATTGGCGTTCTTGTCTAGGAACCACAGGGTGTCTTTCTCATCTTTTTATTGTGTGACATTCAGAAGGTGACTGAGCCGCAAAGGAAGTCGTTACTACTAACTGGTGAAGAGTATTTAGAATGGAACGGATGATTTAAGTTAGAGGGCTTCCCGGCTGTGGTGTTGGAGAAGATTCTTGAGAGTCCCTTGGAGTGCAAGGAGATCCAACCAGTCCATCCTAAAGGACATTAGTCCTGAGTGTTCATTGGAAGGACTGACACTGAAGCTGAAATGCCAATACTTTAGCCACCTGATGCAAAAAACTGACTCATTTGAAAAGACCCTGATGCTGGGAAAGATTGAAGGTTGGAGGAGAAGGGGACGACAGAGGATGAGATGGTTGGATGGTATCACCGACTCAATGGACATGAGTCTGAGTAAGCTCTGGGAGTTGGTGATGGACAGGGAAGCCTGGCGTGATGTGGCCCATGGGGTCACAAAGAGTCGGACACGACTGAGCGACTGAACTAAACTGAACTGGTGGCTCGGATGGTAAAGAATCTGCCTGCAATGCGGGAGACCTGGGTTCGATCGTTGGGTCGGGAAAATCCCCTGGAGAAGGACGTGGGCACCCACACAAGTATTCCTGCTTGGAGAATCCCATGGACAGAGAATGCTGGTGGGCTACAGTCAATGGGGTTGCAAAGAGTCAGACACGACTGAGCACACATATTTAAATTAGACCTGAATCTTTGTGCCCACATCCTCCCCCTTGCCCTGAAACCTATAATTTAGAGTTGCAAATGAAAACCAGAAAGAAGCTATGCTACTTTAAAAAAACAAAAACAAAAAAAACAAAAACAAAAAAAACCTCATCTACACTCCTCAGGAAATTGCAATAAAATATGCTCTAATGAAAGTATATCTTTACTTTATCGTTCAGTTCAGTTCGGTTCAGTCGCTCAGTCACGTCTGACTCTTTGCAACCCCATGAATTGCAGCACACTAGGCCTCCCTGTCCATCACCAACTCCCAGAGTTCTCCCAAACTCATGTCCATCAAGTCGGTGATGCCATCCAGCCATCTCATCCTCTGTGGTCCCCTTGTCCTCCTGCCCACAGTCGTTGGGGGAAAAAAGACGCAGGGCTTAGAATGTTGAAAAAAAAAATCAGTCACATGAAAAATGCAATGTCTGGGTTAGATATCTAAGGGGCAGCAACACCTTCTTCCAACAACCCAGGAGAGTGTGGTCTGATTTAACATTGCTTTTTGTTCTCAAAGGTCTCAGGACGCTAGAAGACAATTAATACAGTCCTTAAAAATGCGTATCAGACGTTTTATTGTAGTCCTTCACCTTGATTGCTCAGGACCCTCAGAATGAAGAGTTTTTGTTGTTGCACCTACATAAAGGGTGGGAACTATGCCATCGGAGTGAGCCGCAAATGAAGGGATCCTGCACGACGCTGCCATGTTCTGTCTGCACCTACATCGCTTGTGTGCAATTCAGTATAAAGAATTCAGCGGTTGTTTTTGTCCTGTCACCAAGTCGTGTGAGACTCTCTGAGACCCCATGAATCGCAGCTCGCCAGGCCTCCCTGTCCATCACCATCTCCCGGAGTTTTCTCAAACTCACGTCCGTCGAGTCGGTGATGCCATCCAGCCATCTCCTCCTCTTTCGTCCCCTTCTCCTCCCGCCGTCAATCTTTCCCAGCATCAGGGTCTTTTCAGTGGGTCGCTGTAAAAAAGACAAAACAGGCTCCTTTGCACTTTGGAGCGTAACTGCCTAGTTATAAGAAAAATAACCGCTTTGCAGAAGTTCATCCTTTATCTGTTTCTCTTCTAGGTAACAGTAAGAAGCCATGAAGCAGCCATTCTGTGGCTGGTAAGTAGGAAAACTTATAAACCTTCATTATTTTCTGTCTCTAGAGAGAAGGGTGCTTTGTCCAAGTCTTCCTCAATCCTGTGGATGTTTCGTCTGTTTATACTTGATAAGCGCAGTGGGGAGAGTGGTGGGTGCTGTAGGGGTTGGTGGAGTCAAATAGAAGGGTTTTCTAAGGGGCTTGCCTGGTGGCTCAATCGGTAAAATATCCACCCGCCAATGCAAGAGATGTGGGCTTGATCCCTGGAGAGGGAAATGGCAACCGACTCCAGTGTTAAAGTTAAGTCCCTCAGTCACGTCCGACTCTCTGTGACCCCATGGACTGTAGTCCACCAGGCTCCTCTGTCCGTGGGATTCTCCAGGCAAGAATACTCGAGTGGGCTGCCATTTCCTTCTCCAGGGGATCTTCCCAACCGAGGGATCGAACCCAGGTCTCCTGCATGGCAGGCAGACGCTTTACTGTCTGCGCCACCAGGGAAGCTCCAGTATTCTTGCCTGAGAAATCCCATGGACAGAGGAGCCTGGTGGGCTACACTCCATGGGTGTTGCAAAGAGCTGGATTCGACTTAGCAACTAAACCATCACCACCACCGTAGTAACTTGGTAGGAATGAGAGCGTGTTTGGAAATTCACAGGGTGAGAGGCAAGACCTTTTAGAGATGGAAACAGCAGAGCAGCAAACATTGTGAACCACTCTTAAGGATTTTTAAGGAGGGTCGTCTGTGGTCCGGGGCTTCCCAGGTGGCATTCGTGGTAAAGAACCCGCCTGCCAATGCAGGAGATGTAAGAGAGGCAAGTTCGACCCCTGGGTCGGGAAGATCCCCTGGAGAGGAAATGGCAACCCGCTCCAGTACTTTTGCCTGGAGAATCCCACAGAGGAGCCTGGCAGGGCTACAGTCCACGGGGTCGCAGAGAGTTGGCCACAACTGAGCTGCTAACACATGGGTGACTCCACAGTCCAAAATTTAATAGCATGTATAGATATGTTAAATTTCATTTTTCAAACGTTAGAGGAATTCCTAGCATTTATTATTATTTCTGGCAGCTGAGCTCCCCCACCTGATTTCTTTTACAGACATACTTTTCTGATGAAGGAAAAGGAAGAGTCATGTTATGTGCACACATGCAGTTCACCCTGAAAAACCAGTTTTTCATCATTTATTCCCGGGCTCAGAGCCAAGAAGTTAGTACAGTCTTTGCTTTCCCATCTGTGTGGCTGAAAGCAAAGTTATGAAGTTATAAAGTGTATTAAAACATACAGTTGAGCATGAAAGAAAAGCAAGCCTGATGAGCTGGCTATTAACCTCTGATTTTCCATTTTGTTTATACTAAGAAATTAAGTTGTTAGGCTTTTTTCTTAAACCTCTGTTCTTATTTCAGAGGCCTCCTGTCACTAACGCAGTTGGAAAATTATGAGGAATTTAATGTCACAATGCATGTAAAATTTATTTGTAAACTGTAAGACCTCAGGGCTTCCCAGGTGGGGCTAGTGGTAAAGAATCTCCCTGACGATGCGGAAGAGGCGTGAGACTCCGGTTCGATCCCTGGATCGGGAAGATCCCCTGGAGGAGGGCATGGCAACGCACTCCAGTGTTCTTGCCTAGAGAATCCCATGGACGGAGGAGCCTGGCGGGCTACAGCCCACGGGGTCGCAGAGTACACCCACACACACAGATCTGATTAACATAAATCATGGCCTAAAATGTTTTTGTGTGGTTTCTGAGTAAGGCAGCTCCAGGGACACTGTAGAAATACCATTATTTCCTATTTATTTAGCTTTTGATCACACTGTACCTACCGCTTGCAGGATCTCAGTTTCCCAACCAGGGATTAAACCCAGGCCGTGGCCTTGAAAGCCTGGAATCTTAACCAGTAAGTCACCAGGGACCTCCCTATGAATTCCTATTTTGCATAGGTGCTCAGTTGTGTCCGACTCTGCGACCCCATGGACTGTAGCCACGCACCCCCCACCCCCACCCCAGGCTACTCTGTCCATGGGATTCTCCAGGCAAGAACACTGGAGTGGGTTGCCATTCCCTTCTCTGGGGGATCTTTTTGACGCAGGGATTGAATCCGGGTCTTCTGCATTGGAGGCAGATTCTTTACCATCTGAGCCACCAGGGAAGCCAGTCAGAACACTGGAGTGGGTTGCCATTTCCTCCTGCAGGGGGATCTTCCCGACCCAGGGATCCAACCCACATCTCCAGCATCTCCTACACTGTGGGTGGATTCTCTACCACTCAGCCACTGGGGAAGCCTCAGTTCCTGTTTTAAGTTAAAGTGAAGTGAAGTCGCTCAGTCGTGTCCGACTCTTTGCGACCCCATGGACTGTAGCCTATCAGGCTCCTCCATCCATGGGATTTTCCAGGCAAGAGTGCTGGAGTTGATTGCCATTTCCTTCTCCAGGGGATCTTCCCAACCCAGGAATCGAACCCGGGTCTCCCGCATTGCAGGCAGACGCTCTACCGTCTGAGCCACCAGGGAAGTTTTAAGTTACCTGCAAAGCAAAATTGAACTGATGGCTTCTGGGTGGGGTTTTTTTTTTTAATTAATTTTTTTTAATTGGAGGCTAATTACAATATTGTAGTGGGTTTTGCCATACATTGACGTGAATCAGCCATGGGTGTACATGTGTTCCCCATCCTGAACCCCCTTCCCACCTCCCTCCCCATCAGTTGCTTCTGTTTGAGCTTTTTCTTTCTTTTTTCTTCCCCCTCGCCCCCCGCCACCCCTTCCAGGCACTGCTGGCTGTCAGCATCCCTGTGGTGCTTCTTTGGGAGCCTTCAGGGCATGTTCGTCACCAGGAACTCCAGGCCCAACATCGTCCTCTTGATGGCGGATGACCTTGGGGTGGGAGATTTATGCTGCTACGGGAATAACTCAATGAGGTAAAGAAACCATCAGGTAAATCAATAAATAAAAGGAACAGAAAAGGAAAAAAGAAAGAAAGTCCCTGTGGATGGTCATGCCCCGCCAGCCATGTCTCTTGTGTCGGAGGAGAATGACCTTCAGGGAGCAGGTTTCCGTCAGAACAGCAGAAGGCTTTGTCTTATGAAAGCTGCAAAACATCAGGAGAGCGTTTGGCTTCATTCGAAGCTTAGTGTGGGGGCTTCCCGGGTGGCTCAGCAGTAAAGAACCCACCTGCCAACGCAGGAGATACGGGTTTGATCCCTGGGTGGGGAAGATCCCCTGGACGAGGAAATGGCAACCCACTCCAGACTTCTTGCCTGGAGCATCCCACGGACAGAGACTGGTGGGCTGCAGTCCACTTGGTCTCCGAGAGTCGGACACGACTGAGCGGCTAACACACTTTTGCTTTTCACCCGATGATATCTGACGATGCGCAGTGTTGGACGGTCATCATCTCGCCTGCAGATGCCTTGTTTGGTTCTCTGGTTCCCGTCTGTGTCTAACCAGGGATGGAGTAGATCGGTGGATTGATGTGTAAAAAAGGACGTCTTTCAGGTGGACTGGAAACAGAGTCAGGGTGACTTCCCAGACAGGATGCCTCTGAATCTTGCTCGCTTTGTGGGGCGGAGGGATTCAGAAACTCGCCTGCCGACTTCCCCATCTATTCACAGCACGCCCAACATCGACCGGCTGGCCAGCGAGGGCGTGAGGCTCACTCAGCACTTGGCGGCCGCCTCCATGTGTACCCCGAGCAGGGCCGCCTTCCTGACCGGCCGCTACCCCGTCAGATCAGGTGGGGCACGGGAAAGGGACAGCGGCTGGTCTCTTTAAAAAAAAACGGGGGGGGGGGTCTTTTTTTGTTTAGCGTTGGATTGCTCCAGGTCTTAGGGGCAGCAAGCAGGATCCTGCATCTTCCCTGTGGCAGGTGGGGCTTTTCATTGCGACATGTGAATTGTTAGTTCTGGCCTGGGGGTTCCAGTTCCCCGACCAGGGGTGGAACCCGTGACCCTCTCCCCACACCGTGCCCCCCACCACTCCCCCCATCCCCACCCTGCACGGGGAAACATGGAGTCTTAGCCACTGGACTGCCAGGGAGGTCTCCTGCAACCGTTTATGCAAACTCTCCAAAGGTCACTTGGAAATGTTAACAATCTAAATTCACATGGGAGTTGTGTTCCTATAGCTGGACATCTGAAAGAGGTGTGTGTCTTGGCCAGGGGCCATCAAGCCTGCTTACCGGTGTGCATATAGTGACATGGTTTGATCCCCTGGTGGGCAACTTCCAGATGACCTTGAACGTGCCCTTTTCCAGAAACTCGTAGTAACAGCCCCCAGGAGGCTCCTTGTGTCTTAAAGCTAGCAGAGATTTTTTTTTTTTTTTTTTAAAGACAAGTGGGTTTTCATGAAAGCAGATGTGTCCAGTCTCTGGGGATGAGATTGGAACATCAGAAGAACCAGTTGAGAAGAAAGTCTGGCAGAGAAAATGGAAAGGAAATGATGGATTCCTTTTGATGAGTTCCTACTCTTCCCTGCCTTACATTCCTCCTCTCCCCCCAACCCCTAATCACAGTTTCAACATGTAGACTTAAGCAAGTTGAGGGTCATGATCCCAACTTAATTTTTTTTTCATCATTAGTTTGGAATTGGGTGGCTTCCCTGATGGCTCAGTGGGTAAAGAATCCACCCGGCAGTGCAGGAGACACAGGAGATGTGAGTTCCATCCCAGGGTGGGGAAGATCCCCTGGAGGAGGGCATGGCCACCCACTCCCAGGATTCTTGCCTGCATAGACAGAGGAGCCTGGCCGGCTGCAGTCCGTGGGGTCGCCACAATGAGACCGCGGTCCTCACCTGCTGTCTGTTTCTGTGAACATAGGAATGGCGTCCTCCTCCAACCTGAATCGTGATGTGGTCTGGCTCGGAGGGTCGGGCGGGCTGCCCCCCAACGAGACGACCTTCGCCAAGCTCCTGCAGCATCGAGGTTACCGCACAGGACTCATAGGTATGGCCTTGTCTGTGAAACCAAGCTCGTTCCGGTTCCCTTTCCTTGTGGTCATCCTTCCCAGGGAGGCTGGCTGAGTACACAAGAGTTGGCACCTCTTTGAGATGATACACGGTCGGGGGGGGGGGCGGGGAGGAATTTAAGACAATTTTTAGGGCCTTTGGTATTGAAAACCAACTGTGCCAAGGATCTCAAGAAGGCAAAGTAAGTATGCTGAGTGTTCGTTGCTCCTGAAATGGAATAGTTTGCAGAAAGGGTGCTACTCTTGTGGTAGCACGGGTAGCAATGTTTAAGCGTGTCCTCTTGAACTTGAGAACCGAAGGCTGGAGCGGTGACCAAATTCAGGTAATACTTGCTCTGTGGACTTAGGTCGCCTGACATTCTGTAACCTCATGGGGGTGTGTGTGTGTGTGTGATGAGTGAGACAGCATGACCCCAAGGAACTTTACCCCAAAGAATTCTGGTCTGATGAGTGATTCCTCTAAGATGAGACTCTGTGAGCAAAGAATTAGGAGACAGGCTGCTTGCTTGGTATGTGTGTGTGTTAGTTGCTCGATCATGTCTGACTCTTTGTGACCCCTTGGACTGTAGCCCGCCAGACTCCTCTGTCCATGGGATTCTCCAGGCAAGAATACTGGAGTGGGTTGCCATTCCCTTCTTTAGGGGATCTTCCCAATCCACGGATCAAACCTGGATGTCCTGCCTTGCAGGCGGATTCTTTACCGTCTGAGCCCCCAGCGAAGCCTGCTTGCTTGGTATAGCCACTGCTCTTAGGATTCTCAACGTGAATTGCAGGACTATTAAGTCATCAGAGATGTTGTCAAAAAAAAAAAAAAAGGAATGACTTTGCATCCTTCATAAATGACAGAGGTAGTTCATTCCTGTAAAATTCTTGGTAGCATCGTGTGAATGGAGTTTTCGAAAGCATGTTTCAGGGAACACTCTAGGGCACCTCCAAATCTGGGGTCAAATTCGCCTCTGCTGTAACCAAGTAATGAATAAGATGTCGGCTGATTAATAAATCTACATGATGAATCTTCTCCCTGTTAGTAAAAGCTTCCCCAGTGGCTCCGGGGTAAAGAATCCGCCTGCCAATGCAGGAGACTCGGGTTCCATCCCTCGGTTCGGGAAGATCCCCGGGAGGAGGCAAAGGCAACCCGCTCCAAGATTCTTGTCTGGATAATCCCCATGGACAGTGGAGATTGGCTGGGCTACAGTCCACGGGGGTCACAACGAGTCGGATACCGCTGACCATGGTCCCAAGGAGCACAAGATACTACGTCCGCCATAACTTCCTTTTTTTAAATTAAATTTATTTTAATAAATTAATATTTATTTTATTAAATTTAATTACAACATTGCGGTGGTTTTTGCCGTACGTTGACATGAATCTGCCCTGGGTGTCCGCCGAAACTTCCCTTTTTAAAAAAAAAAATTTATTTATTTATTTTAGTTGGAGGCTAATTACAATATTGCAGTGGTTTTTGCCATACGTTGAGATGAATCCGCCCTGGGCGTCCACGTGTCCGCCGGAACTTTCTGCTGAGGGCTACGCCCTTCCTAGAAGGGACGGATGCCGTTGTTGCCATGGCAACGTCTCTGTGTCTCCACCGCCCCCCGCCCCCCCCCCCCCAGGAAAGTGGCACCAGGGTCTGAGCTGTGCGTCCCGCGACGACCACTGCTACCACCCGCTCAACCATGGCTTCGACTACTTCTACGGGATGCCCTTCGAGCTCCTGAGCGACTGCCAGGCGTTCCGCACTCCGGAGCTGCACCGCTGGGTGAGGGTCCGGCTCTGGGTGTCCACGGTGGTGCTGGGCCTCATCCCCCTGCTCCTGCTCGTCCCCACCTGCGCCCGCTGGTTCCTGGTCCCCTGGCCGGTGATCCTGGCCTTCGCCCTGCTGGCCCTCCTCTTCTTCGTGTGCTGGTTCTCCAGCTACGGCTTTACCCGCCGCTGGAACTGCGTGCTCATGCGGAACCACGAGATCATTCAGCAGCCGGTCAGACTGGAGAGGCTCGCCTCGCACATGCTCAAGGAGGCGCTGGCCTTCATCGACAGGTAGGCTGTCTCTTTTTGGCTCGAAGCCCACCCCCGCCCCCCACCAACCCCTCACCCCGGTCAGAGACTCGGGATTTTTTTTTTTTTTTCCAGAGAAGTTGGGTACCGCTTGGTGATAGGTCCGTTGTGTGTGTGTGATATTTGTGCTACACTGAACTCTCTCCTTAAAATAAATGAGTGTTAACTTTCTTTTAAAAAAAGATGCATTAAAAAAATGTTTTGATTTATTTTGGGCTGCGCGGGGTTTTCCGTGTTGCTGTGGGTGGGATTCCCAGGAGGCGCTTAAGTGGTGAAGAACCTGCCTGTCAAGGTAGGAGACCCAAGTTCGATCCCTGGGTTGGAAGATCCCCTGGAGGAGGGCATGGCGACCGACTCCAGTATGCTTGCCTGGAGAATGCCATGGACAGACGAGCCTGGTGGGCTACAGTCCATGCGGTCGCAAAGAGTCAGGCACGACCAAGTGACTCATGCTTCTTCATACCACTGGGCCACCAAGGAAGCCCAACAGCTAAATGTCCTGCAAAATTTGAACACTGAAAAGGGAAAGAAATATGTTTAGCTCCCTTAAAATAAAAAAACCTAATTACTCTGTTTTAATCAATACTGTTTCTTATTCGTATACCCCCTTAGGTATAAGCGTGGACCATTTCTGCTTTTCATTTCCTTTCTGCATGTCCACACACCTCTGGTCACCAAGGAGAAATTCGTCGGGCACAGTAAATTCGGCTTGTATGGCGACAACGTAGAAGAGATGGATTGGATGGTGGGTAGGTGATCACTCTCTGGTTTTGAAGCATCTTATTTACAGACTAGAGGAAAACGAGTCTCCATGAATGGCATCAAATAAGGTACACCCCCCTGCATGTTTTGGGAAGTGGATGTGTATTTGTTGTGAAATACAGGTTCTCCGGTTTAAAGAGAACCACTTTCCTGAAAAACTCATTCAGGGGACGAATAATGTTGTGCTGTAGAGCTGAGTCATTGGAAGAGACCTTGATGCTGAGAATAAATACGTAATGTTTATGTATTAGATATTATACAGTCTCATATCTCCTGCTTGTACTCTGTCCTGTCCGACTCTCTGCGACCCCATGGACTGTAGTCCGCCAGGCTCCTCTGTCCATGGGATTCTCCAGGCAAGAATACTGGAGTGGGTTGCCATTCCCTGCTCCAGGGGATCTTCTTGACCCAGGGATCAAACCTGAGACTCCTGCATTGGCAGATGGATTCTTTACCACTGAGCCACCTGGGAAACCCTATATATAAGATATAACATAGTATATAATACTCAGAATATTATCAAAAATATATGGAACAATTATATAAATATATTTACACATAAATAATATATTATAAACCATCTATATGGTTTATTGGAGGCTTTTTTGGTGGTTCGGGTGGTAAAGAATCCACCTGCAATTCAGGAGACCCAGGCTTGATCCCTGGGTCGGGAAGATCCCCTGGAGAAGGAAATAGCTACCCATTCCAGTATTCTTGCCTGGAGAATTCCATATTACAAGTCATTATAATAATTAATTTAGTGCATTATGAAGTATAAACTGTTTACATTTATTATATAATAAAGCTATATATGCTCTATTATTACATATGTATATAGAGTATATATTTACAAATAAACATTAAATTTTTATATATTACAGCCTTCATTATGCATTAGTTATCACTGGTGATTTAACATGCTACATAGACCTTTTATACTATTATAGGGCTTCCCTCAGAGCTCAGTTGGTAAAGAATCTGCCTGCAGTGCAGGAGAATGAGTTGGGAAGATCTCCTGGAGAAGGAAATGGCAATCCACTCCAGTATTCTTGCCTGGAAAACCCCATGGGCAGAGGAGCCTGGTGGGCTGCACTCCATGGGGTCTCAGAGAGTCAGACACGACTTAGTGACTAAACCACCACCACCGTACTTATTATATAATAATACATTACATATCTTCTTATATATATTTGTATTAAATATATGCTTAGCATAAATCCATTATATGTGTCATGCTGCTGCTGCTACTGCTGCTAAGTCGCTTCAGTCGTGTCCGACTCTGTGTGACCCCATAGACGGCAGCCCACCAGGCTCCCCCGTCCTTGGGATTCTCCAGGCAAGAACACTGGAGTGGGCTGCCATTTCCTTCTCCAAGGCATGAAAGTGGAAAGTGAAAAGTGAAAGGGAAGTCGCTCAGTCGTGTCTGACTCTTCACGACCCCGTGGACTGCAGCCCACCAGGCTCTTCCGTCCATGGGATTTTCCAGGCAAGAGTACTGGAGTGGGGTGCCATTGCCTTCTCCGACATGTGTCATATGGTTTCATAAATATATAATAAATAATTTTACATATATAAAAATATCATCTTATGCTGTATCATATATACGGTATATTACAAATATATATATATCATATATGTGGTATATTACATATATATGGTATATTATGTATATATATGGTATATATGGCATATAATGTATAATGGTATATTACTTATATATGGTATATTACAAATAGTATCTCTTGCAGACCTACCATATTACACATAGTGTATTATCCTATATATACGAGTGTCTACAATGGTGATTTAGTGCATATTATACAACATAAAGTAGGATAACAGTTATAGCGCTACATGTAACCGTGTTGCACGGTTACAAGGAACCACATAGCGTTACACGCGCAATACTAGACACGCACCGGAAGACCGTCGGTGCAGTGAAACGTGACAGCTTCCGTCTCCCCCCTCCACCAGGAAAGGTCCTGGAGGCCCTGGACCGGGAGCGCCTGGCCAACCACACGCTGGTCTACTTCACCTCGGACAACGGGGGCCGCCTGGAGGCGCAGGACCGCAGCGGGCAGCTGGGCGGCTGGAACGGGCGCTACAGAGGTGATGCGTGCGGGTGGGCGTGGTCTCCGCGCAGTGCGCGGGTGGGCGTGGTCTCCGCACAGCGCTGGGGCGGGACCCGCCTGGCTTTGTGCCTTCGAGTTCAGTCGCTTCCATCATCTCTGACCATTGGGTCTCAGCATCTCTGCAATGTCCAGTCCCCCACGCTCCGAAATCTCATCGCTTCTAAGAGATTTAATCTCTGGAGCCTTCCTCTCTTTGTTGACCCCATGGACGGTAGCCCGCCAAGGCTCCTCTGTCCATGAGATTGTCCAGGCAAGAACACTGCAGTGGGTTGCCATTCCCTTCTCCAGGGGATCTTCCCAGCCCAGGGGTCGAACCCCGGTCTCCTGCATTGGCAGGTGGATTATTGACCCACTGAGCCACCTGGGAAGCCCTCAACCTGGCTTTGCTTTGTGTTAACTCCTTTGCAAAGATTGTTGGCGGAGTTTTGTGTGCATTATACTCGCTTAGGAAGCTAGATGGGAAAAGACTGCATGTTTGGGGAGACTCCCAAGAGTCTACGACAAAAAATTTCTTGAGTCATGAAAGCTTCCTGAGAGTAAGGGCCCAGGACCTCAGTGACTGTCTCAAAGACAGTCTTGCTTTTAGCCCTCTATGACGTCAGCAGTACTGACTTCATAATATACCTATCAGGACGGCGCTTCTTCTTTAATGATCATTACTGGGTTTGTTGCCTAGACGCTAGAAGTCCGCAGCTGGAGTTTTCAAGTCTGGAAAGCAAGAACTTGGCCTCCATATCTCTCTGCGAATATATCTTACTGGTTTGTTGTTGTTAAGTGACTTCGGAAGGGTATGGCAACCCACTCCAGTATTCTTGCCTCGAGAATTCCACGGACAGAGGAACCTGGCAGGCTACCGTCCATGGAGTTGCAAAAGAGAGGAATGCTCCGTAGATTAAATCTTTTAGAAGCGAAGAGATTTCAGAGCCTGGAGACTGGATGTTGAATAGATGCTGAGATTCAGAACTGAACTGGGTTTGGGAACAGAGCCCAAGCGTTTTCTGAATGTCAAGTTTTAAGCCAGCCTTTTTCACTCTCCTCTTTCACTTTCATCAAGATGCTCTTTAGTTCCTCTTCGCTTTCTGCCGTAAGGGTGGTGTCATCTGCATATCTGAGGTTATTGATATTTTCTGCCTACGATCTTGATTCCAACTTGTCACTGGCATGGCCAGTGGCGATTTTCAGATACACAGAGAATGAATCTGTGGGGTTGAATGCCCCTTCGTTTTTTCATCTTTGGTTTCAGGAGGCAGAGGCATGGCTGGATGGGAAGGAGGCATCCGGGTGCCTGGAATTTTCCGGTGGCCAACAGTCCTGGAGGCGGGGAAGGTCATCGACGAACCTACAAGCCTCATGGACATTTTCCCCACACTGTCTTATATTGGAGGAGGCATTCCGCCACTGGGCAGGTACAAGAGCATGCTTGCCCCTCGTGGAGGGAGATATATTTGCCCGCTGGGCTCCTCTGTCCACGCGGGTTCTCCAGACAAGAATACTGGAGTGGATTGCAATTTCCTTCTCTAGGGGGATCTTCCTGACCCAGGGATTGAACCTGGGTCTCCCGCCTTGCCGGCAGACTGTTTACCATCTGAGTCACCAGGGAAGCACATATTCGGCACCTATGCAAATGTATTAGAAAATTGTATATGTGTGTGAAGTGTGTTACTGAAGCCTCAGTATTCTGCTATGATGGCCAGATGACTTCTTTCTCCTCACAGTTCCTGGTAGCGTAGCTTGTCCATTTTCCTCTTAGAACACGTTCTTACTTTCCCTCTCGTATTATATACTTATTTAGGCTCATCTCTGGCTGGTGGCCCTCGGGGTGGGAGCTGAGCCTCCTTCATTTTTATATCCCTTGCAGCATCTAGATCCTTAGTCACTTCAGTCATGTCCGACTCTTTGGGACCCCGTGGACTGTAGCCCCGCCAGGCTCCTCTGTCCATGGGATGCTCCAGGCAAGAATCCTGGAGTGGGTTGTCATGCCCTCCTCTGGGGGATCTTCCCGACTCAGGGATTGAACCCAGGTCTCCTGCACTGCAGGCAGATTCTTTACCATCTGAGCCACCAGGGAAGCCTGCAGTCTATAGACAATTAAGTAAATATTTGCTACATGAATTCCCAAATAAAAGTAGGTGTGTGTCAATCTATATGTGATGAAGTTTGCTGCATTTCTCTATGGGATTTGAAATGAACAAATAAAGTAGAAATAGCGACTCAATGGACGTGAATCTGAGCAAACTCTAGGAGATATTGGCGAACAAAAGGGCCTGGAAGGATGCAGTCCACGGGGTCGCAAAGAGTGAGACACGACTGAGCAACCGAATAACATGTCTGTTTATCTGAGGCAGGGTTTCTGTTGAATCAAATGAGTGTTGTTGTTCAGTCGCTCAGTCGTGTCTGACTCTTTGTGACCCCATGGACTGTAGCTCGCCAGGCTTCCCTGTCCTTCACCATCTCCTGGAGTTTGCTCAAACTCATGTCTGCTGAGTCAGTGATGCCATCCAACCTTCTCATCCTCTGTCATCCCCTTCTCCTCCCGCCTTCAATCTTTCCCAGCATCAGGGTCTTTTCCAATGAGTTGGCTCTTTGCATCAGATAGCCAAAGTCTTGGAGCTTCAGTTTCTGCATCAGTCCTTCCAATGAATATTCAGGGCTGATCTCCTTTAGGATGGACTGGTTGGATCTCCTTGCAGTCCAAGGGACTCTCAAGAGTCTTCCCCAGCTTCACCATTCAAAAGCATCAATTCTTGGGCACTCAGTCTTGTTTATGGTCCAACTCTCACATCCATGCATGACTCCTGGAAAAACCACAGCTCTGACTATGAGTGTAAAGCGCTCAATTGTCTAATCCATGCGACTCGTTCATGGTGTCTGACAAGGGACCAGAGTCATATTTCCAGCTGCTCACCTCTCCCACTGTCTTAGAAACTGTGTAATGCGTTACAGTTCTTCTTCATCTTTATTAACTGAGAAATAAGTGAAAATGCGTGTTGAGTTTTCAACGGGATTTTCCTTGTCCTTGTCTGCTCCTGCCCCCTCCTGCCTCCCCTTCGCACGCCTCCTCCTCTGCCTTCTGCTTCTTTTTCTTGTTCTTCCAGCTCGCTTCTCTCTTCCTCCTCCTCCTCTTGTGCCGTAAAACGGCGAGACTTGACCATGCCTCTCTCACCGCTCTCTGCGTGTCCGCTTCTCTCCCCAGAGTGATTGACGGCCGGAACCTCATGCCGCTCTTGGAAGGCAGGGTCTCCCGCTCGGAACACGAGTTCCTGTTCCACTACTGCGGGGTCTCCCTGCACACGGCCAGGTGGTACCAGAAGGACTGTGAGTATGAGGGTGACCGACATGTGGGGACACGGCAAGGACACCTCCTTGTCTCTTTCGTCTCCTGGGGGAGGGCGCACTCTGTGCAGTGAATACCCCTTGTCACGATCGTTCTACATCCTGTAGAAAGTGACTTAAAAACAGCTGTTTGTTATGGTAGAAATCACAGTAGGATTTTAGAAGTATGTCTGTGCCTGTGTGTCTCTAAGCCCTTGTGCATAATTATGACAAAAGGAGGAAGAAAGCCAGGCAGAGACAGAGAGAAAATGAATTCCCATAACAGAGGACAGTGAGATAATTAGCAACAAAAGCTACCGTCTTCGGTTGAACCCAGACATCAGTCACAAACTCCCACCTTCTGAGTCATTGCCTGACTTCCATGTTTAGTCTGGTAAATTCACGCCAACAGACAGAAATGGACAAACAGCATCGATGTCCTCACATCTGTGAAAAAAGAGCTCTTGCGGAGACATTCCAGATTTTTGACTAGATTTGGCGATTCGCTGAAAAGATATCGATGTTCGCACGTATGATCCATCCTTCGTGCTGTGATCTGTTCTTTGAGTCCATGTGGATGAGTTTTCCATGTAAAATAAAAACAAGGAAAAATCTCTTCCTTTTAGACTACGGATCAGTTAGTTCAGTGGTGAAACTGAAAGTGAAGTCGCTCAGTCGTGTCCGACTCTTTGCAACCCCATGGACTGTAGCCCATCAGGCTCCTCCGTCCATGGGATTTTCCAGGCAAGAGTGCTGGAGTGGATAGCCATTTCATTGTGCAGGGAATTCAGTGGTAAGGAACAACAAAAAAAACACCCTCTGACCCTGAGAAATAAAAGCCTCCCAAATTTTACTAGTGAGGGTTAAACAAATAGGATTTGATTCATTTGTTTCTTAATAAGGATTGTAGAAATTGGGAGCAGAGGACTGACAGAGTGTTCACGGCCATTATCAGGGACCTGTGGTGGTGGTTTGTGTTCCCATTAAACCACTTTTGTCATGTCGGCTTCCATGCTCATGTTTCTGACCCCATGGCTGCAAAACGGCTGCTGTTCCTCCAGCCATCACATTTACGCTTCACCCAGGAAGTAGAGAGAAGAGCTAAAACGGGGAAGGATTCAGCCAGGGGATTTAGTCTAATTTAATTCAAAAAACACAGCTGTCCCACAAGAGCCTAGCAGAGGACTTCCGTAGAAGTCTGGTTGATCAGAGATTGGGGTGTGGTTATGTTTTCTGTTTGAAACCGGCCTCTGGAAATGGAATTGCTAAGCAATGACATGCAAGACAGAGAGAGAGAGAAAGAAGACAAGGGAGAGAGTGAGGAAAGAGGGAAGGAAGGAGAGGGGATAGATGACAAATATATTTATATATATAATATAATATTATATATATTATATAGATATATATAAAATAAATATATAAATATATATTATATATAATAAATAAATATAATAAAATATATAATATTATATAAAATAAATATATAAAATACTATTATATATATTATATAGATCTATAGATGTATGATAGAATAGACAGTTGGATAGATAGATGATAGAAAAGAAGAAAAAGAGGAAGGGAAGACAGAGAAAGAGGAGGGAAGGAGAGAGGGAAGAAAAAAGGAAGGAAGGAAGAGAGAAAGAAAGGAAGGGAGAAGGAAAGAAGAAAGAACAAGGAAGGATTGATCTTACCAAATGACTTTTTCGAGCTTAAGATCTGCAAGTGCTATTAAGCCTTAGAAAAGTTTGCATTGGCCCATGCCAAGCCGAACTGAGTTAGTTTGAATGATCGTTTCTGCGATGAAAGCAGCCATTCAGGTCGTAACTATTGTCTCCCAAGGCTCTCAGGGTGAGATAAAAAGTCTTCAAGTTGCCCGTGAAATTGTGCATCGTTCTTACAGTCGAAGAAATACAACCCTGCTGTGTGATGCTGTGCAAAAGATTTTCAGTTGTGAGCAAAAGCATTGGCTATAAATATATATAATTTTGTTGGAGTGTGATTGCTTTGCAATTTTACGTTAGTTTCTGCTGTACAACAAGTGAATCAACCATATGTTTACATATCTCCCCTCCCTCTTAAGCCTTCCTCCTTCCCTAGGTCATGACAGAGCCCCGAGCTGAGCTCCCTGTGCTGTATAGCAGCTTGCCACTAGCTATTGATTTTTAATGAAAAAAAAATCGTAAAATAATAACAAAGACAGCATCCCAGTGGGGCTGTGTCTTCCAGGTGCAACCGTGTGGAAGGTGCATTTCGTGACGCCCAAGTTCTCCCCGGAGGGAGCGGGCGCCTGCTACGGGAGTGGAGTGTGTCCGTGTTCGGGCGACGTCATCTACCACGACCCTCCTCTGCTCTTCGACATCTCGAGAGACCCTTCCGAGTCGAGACCTCTCAACCCCGACAACGAAGCCCTGTTTGACGCCGTGGTCAAGAAGGTCGAAGCAGCCGTAAGACGGCACCGTGGGACCCTCACGCCGGTCCCCCAGCAGCTGTCCGTGTTCAACGCCCTTTGGAAACCGTGGCTGCAGCCCTGCTGCGGCAGCTTCCCCTTCTGTGGCTGCGACAGGGCGGATGACATCGTATCCGCAGCGTGGTGAGCAGAGAGGGGCTGCTTCGTACCAACCCGCAACACGCTGTTACCACAGAGCTCTCAGCTGCCTCGGGCATTCCGCTGGGGATCAAACACGATGCCCCTCTGTCATTTCCTGTTTAAAACCCTCAGGTTTCAGATCTTTCCTCAAGTCATCATTTTACCTTTTTTTTTTCCGTATGATTGTGTCCTTGTTCAAGGACGAAGACAGATCGAGAGGGCCTTCGGCAGAGTCACAAGAATCTCGATGATACCTTCCACAAACAATGATTAGAAGCAGCCCTTTTGACGTCATTCTCTTCACTTTCTCGGTGTTGTTAGAAACGTCTACACGCAGACCCTAAACCCAGAGACACTGTTTTCACATCCGAGCTTAGACGAATTTGGCAAGCTTCTTGTTCTGCATCATGGAGACTATGAAAATTCTCAAAACAGGCAGAGAAGACCAGAAACGCTATGATACTGTGGATATGTGTCTTTAAAACACTTCGCGAAACTTAGAGGAGGCAAGTCGTCTCAGCTCCGTTTCCACACGAGGAAAGTGGTTTTCATCATATTTAAGTCATTGCACAAGATTGTATACATGTTATGGGAAAAAGAGTATTTACGTTATATTTCTTTTCAAAACACACTGCAGTTATGATGGCATCAGGTAGCAAAGTCTTGTCTGTCTTCCTTAGCTTTTCTTCATCCTACTGGGAGAATAGGGAAGTCCTTGGCTTTTAGGGCATTGTTGCTGTTCAGTCACTCAGTCATGTCTGACTCTTGGTGATACCAGTGGACTAACACACACGCGGCTTCCCTGTCCCTCACCATCTCCCAGAACTCGCTTTAACTCATGTCCAAAGAGTCCGTGAGGCTGTCTAACCATCTCATCTTCAATGGCCTCCTTCTCCTCCTGCCCTCAGTATTTCCCAGCATCAGGGTCTTTTCCGGTGAGTTGACTCTTCCCATAAGGTGGCCAAAGTATTCGAGCCTCAGCTTCAGCATCAGTCCTTCCAATGAATATTCACAGCTGATTTCCTTTAATGATGCATCATGTAATAAATACAGGTATTTACAGATAAAACTGTTTTACCAGTGCTTCTAAACATATTCATTGCAATGAATTGAGTGTAATATGAAACTCAATCTCATGTTAAAAGAAAAAAAAAGGAATCAGAGTACGTTCTTACTACTACTACTAAGTCGCTTCAGTCGTGTCCGACTCTGTGCAGCCCCACAGACGGCCGCCCACCAGGCTCCGCCGTCCCTGGGATTCTCCAGGCAAGGACACTGGAGTGGGTTGCCATTGCCTTCTATTAACAGTGTACCAGGTCCAGAGAATTTTCTCCAAGTACTTTCACCTTAAATTCTTCTAGACGTGAAATTTATTATGCTCTTTAAACAAAGTTTAAATTAAAAGGTAAAATCTGAAAGAAAGTGGAGGTTTCTGAGGCAGAATCTGGGCAAAACCCGGGGGTTCTGAGGCAAAATATGAGAGAAACCAGGGGACTCTGAGGAAAAAAATCTGAGAGAAACCAGAGGGTTTGGAGGCAAAATCTAACAGGAAGAAGGATCTCCTGAGGTAAAATTTGACAGAAAGACAGTCTTTCTGAGGTAAAATCTGACAGGAAGAAGGATCTCCTGAGGTAAAATTTGACAGAAAGACAGTCTTTCTGAGGTAAAATCTGACAGGAAGAAGGATCTCCTGAGGTAAAATTTGACAGAAAGACAGTCTTTCTGAGGTAAAATCTGACAGGAAGAAGGATCTCCTGAGGTAAAACCTTATGGAAAGACAGTGTTTCTGAGGTAAAATCTGACAGGAAGAAGACACTTCTGAGGTAAAACCTCATGGAAAGACAGTCTTTCTGAAGCAAAATATGATGAAAACTAGCACCTGCTGAGGTAGACCTGACACAAACGTGAGTTCCTGAGCCTAAATCTGACAGGAACTAGGGCATCCTGAGTTATATGTTTCATAAACCTTTTGCTCCTGAGGCAACATCCGACAGAATCCTTGCAGTCCTGACACCAAAATCGCACAGAAACTAGGGTCTCCCGAGGCAAAAACTGACCGAAGGTGGATGGACCTGAGGCAAATCTCACCGAAACTAGAGGGTCGTGAGGGAACAATCTCACCAGAACTAAAGGGTTCTCAGATGAAACCTGACGTTAGGTAGGGATTTTGAGTCAAATCTGAGAGAAAGTAGGGCTTTCAGAGAGGAATATGGCAGAAACTGGGGGGTTCTTTGTTAGCATGTGACGCGTCTCGGCAACTCACACTTTTTGGGCTTCGCTTATGGCTCATAGACTTCCCTTGTGGCTCAGACAGTAAAGCGTCTGCCAACAATGCGGGAAGCCTGGATTCAATCCCTAGGTCGGGAAGATCTCCTGGAGAAGGAAATGGCAATCCACTCCTGTATTCACTTGGAAAATCTCATGGATGGAGGAGCCTGGTAGGCTATAATCCATGGGGTCGCAAAGAGTCGGACACGACTGAGCAACTTCACTTTCACTTACGGCTCATCGTGTAAGCAATCTGCTTGCAATGCTGGAGATCTTTGTTCAGTTGCTTCAGTTCAGTTCAGTCGCTCAGCGTGTCCGACTCTTTGCAACTCCACGGACCGCAGCACGCCAGGCCTCCCTGTCCATCACCAGCTCCCGGAGATTGCTCAAACTCGTGTCCATCGCGTCGGTGATCCCATCCAACCATCTCATCCTCTGTCATCCCCTTCTCCTCCCACCTTCAATCTTTCCTGGCATCTGGGTCTTTTCAAATGAGTCAGGAAGACCAAGGCAGGAATTGACCCAAGTCAACTCCTTCGTCAGGAAGAATTTCTGGAGAATGAAAAGACATTCCTCTCCAGTATTCTTGCCCAGAGAATCCCACGGACAGAACAGACTGATGTCCACTAATGTCTATGGGGCACTATAAGTCAGACTCGACTGACGCAACTTAGGACATACTCTATAGCCCAGGGGACTCTACTCAGTTCTTTGTAATGATTTCTATGAAAAAGAATCTAAAAAAGAAATGCACACATTCAGTTTTGTGCACACCAGGAAGAACGTGTGTGTTCATCTGCTTGCATTGTGGGAGACCTGGGTTCGATCCCTAGGTGGGGAAAATCTCCTGGAGAAGGGATTGGCAACCCACTCCAGTATTCTTGCCTGGAGAATGCCATGGACAGAGGAGCCCGGTGGATTTCAGTCCCAGAGTTGGACACAACTGAGCGACTTAACACTCTCGGTGAAGCTATGAGAACATTGTAAATCAACTCTACTCCAAGACCAATTTAAAAAATTTTAAATGGACAGTGTATCACATGTTCAACTGATAGAAACCTTTGCCATTCGTCAAAGCACTCTAAACTGGATAACAGACTAACCGTTTTACCAAAGCGAGGGTGTAAATGATGAAATTCTGTCTATACTCATAGTCTGTGCGTGCATACTCGGTCGATTAAGTCATGTCCGACTTTTGCGATCCTATTGACTGTAGCCCGCCAGGCTCCTCTGTTCATGGGGTTTTCCAAGCAAGAATGCTGCAGTGGGATGCCATTTCCTCCTCCCGGGGATCTTCCTGACCCAGGGATTGAACCCGAGTCTCCTGTGTCTCCTGCGTATGCAGGTGGATTCTTTACCGCTTAAACACCATCACGTATATATACTGCCAAACATTTATTCTGGCCACACTGTGTAACGTGTGAGATCTTAATTTCTCAACCAGGGGTTGAACCTGCATCACGTGATGTGGAAACACAGAATCTTAACCACTGGATCTCTGCCAGAGTCCAACTCCAGCAACCAGGGATTCAGCCCGAAGAGATGGATGCTGTCGGCCAGTGAGACAGCCTCTCATTTTTCTGTGGACTGCCTGTTTATTCCAAGTTTAAGATTCTCTTTTATACTTTTACAAAAACATTAGGCCAGAGGTTTGACATTTTCAGTTCCCCCCTCTCCCAGATTTATTATCTCCATAAATCATTGTTGCTCTTCAAACAGTGTTCCTGCTTCAGTGATTCTCTTGGAATCAGCCTTATCATCTGTTATCTACCTCCTCTAATGTGTCCTGTAGTTAACTTGTGATTACATTGTAGCTCATGCTACATTCCTCAGTTACTACTTATCTTCCTAAATCCTGTTTGCCCCTAACATCCTGAGCTCACTGTCTCTTAAAAAGGCTTCTAGTTATAGTGTCTAAAAATTCCTAACTTCTATAAGCTATAGTAAAATATGCTAACTTTACAACATTCCTTAAATCTTTAACTTCTAACTATTTTAATTATTTCTAAGCCCTAAATTCAGTAAACTCCTTTGCCATAAACATTCTCCTCACAAGAAAGCTTCAGATATCAATCCCTCCCGTGGCCTCAAGCTATGGCCTATGTGCTCATCCTGGAACACTCTTTTGTAAAAGTCCTTGAACAAATGTCAATGATTAACTTTATGAATTATTTTCTGAGCACAATTGCAGAAGGCTTTGTGCCTTCTCATGCTCCTCTCAAGACCAAGAAGCACCTTAATATTCCTTTTCAGTCAACTCAGCCGAGGAGAGGAAAAGACAAGTCAGAATTACAAGGCCTAACTCCTTCATCCCGGGATCCGTGCCTGCGGATGAGGAGAGGGGGCTGGGGACCGTGCCTCCTTTTTGTCAGTAATGCCTAACGCGGCTCCCGACAGATCTCCAAGGAACTCCCTATTAACATTTTTTTTAATGTTGACACTGAGGAAAGGGATGCATAAATGAGTCAAATAGTCTATGAGAAATCTCTCTACCTTCCTCTCAAATATTGCTGTGAACCAAAAACTTCTCTTAAAAATATCTATATTCTTGTAAAAAAAAATTCTTTTTTCCCATCCCCAATAGCTAATAATCTGACTTATTGGGCAACAGATATTTTTATTACATATAATCATCTTATATATATCTTCATTCATTGTTCAGTCACTAAGTTGTCTCCGACTC
Source organism: Bos grunniens (assembly GCF_055505025.1). NCBI lineage: Eukaryota > Metazoa > Chordata > Mammalia > Artiodactyla > Bovidae > Bos > Bos grunniens. The sequence continues at coordinate 1,470,307 of NC_141194.1, forward strand.
TTTGCGACCCCATGGACTGCAGCACGCCAGGCCTCCCTGTCCTTCAGCATCTCCCAGAGTTTGCTCAGACTCACGTCCGCTGAGTCAGTGATGCCATCCAACCGGCTCATCCTCTGTGTATCTTATATATAAAATAATCCTAGATGGGTGTGTGCACTAGGGGGCGCACGCATATTGCTGGGAACACGACTGATTAAAAACCTGGAGGAAACAAGCTTTTAAACGTATGCATTTCTTTCCTTTTCCTAAAAGTAGCCCAAGTTTTCTTTTTTCTTTCTCTTTATGGATCGTGATTTAAAATCCAGAACCACCGCAGGCTTTATGGGGGTCACACAGCTGATCATAAGTAAATTTAAAGTTCCTTCTGAAAAGAGGAATTCTCAAGGCACAGACAACTCTTTTCAATGCATCACCTGCAATTTTGAAGAATTTGAATCAAGAAATTCACTTCCATGTGCTTTGTGTGCACTAAAGAATAACATGTAGATGCCCCTCACGCTGGTGGGATGGGATGTGTTACTTCTGAGTTCTCAGCCCCAGAATCAAGCCTTCTGGCAAAAAATAAGTCAGAGTTATGGCTCAGTTGCTGGTTTGACCTGAGTATGTACCGATCTCAATTACTGACAAATAAAAATGAGAAACATGGTGATACATTCCATGCTTTAGGATTTTTTTTTTTTTTTTACTCTTCTGACTGTACATTGACTTCTTTTATCTGTAACCTGAACTAAAACTTGAACTGTGACAGGAAAACAGAAGTATGACATCCGCTGCTCATTGCTCCATTCCAAAGTAATGATTGGGAGAAAATACGAAAGTACAAAATATAAATATGTCTGTGATAGTTCAGATTGGCTCCTGTCTTCTGAGGACTTGATTTGAGCAAATTCACTGTCGTGAAGGGTCTCTGATATTTTCAATATTTCCCTTTCTTCCTTGTCGCAGACCATCTCTGAGAAAGACGTCACAGTTTCAGGAAGGGTCTTCAGTAATTCCCATTCTTCTTTGTTCTGGCCCATCTTTGACAAAGAAGCTGTATTCTCATGAAGGGTCTTCTCTGAGCTTTTGATAAAGGGTTGTAATGGAAACCACGTCAAGGCTGCGTTAGGAGCTAATTCTCGCCTCAGTATTTTATGGGGCTGCTGTAGGAAAGTCATGTGATCAGATGAAGCCTGTGGTCAACCAGCAAAGTGCAGAGAAATAGCTCCCAGATCCGGGGTTGTCCTTTCACGGGGAATTTCCTTGGGGGGAAGTGGACGAAACTTCTGGCTTACACAGGTGGCTAGTATAATCTGGACCATATTTCTTTTCTGAATATTAAGTCAAAGGCCGCCACTGTGTCCTGTAACACACGGCTAACTGGACTCTGGGGGACTGTGAATGCCAGTCCTGGCTGTGTCTCCGACTGATTTTATGACTTGAGGGAAGTTCATGAAACTGGTTGATGGGGATGTTTCTATAGATCTTACTGCTTATCGCTTTTTTCCTTCCAGTTTTACTGAGGTATAATTTGCATATAACACAGTGTGAGTTTCAGGTACGCACTGTAACGATTTACATCTGTCCCTGTTGGCATCATTCGGTCACTCAGTCACGTCCAGCTCTTTGCAACCCCATGGACTGCAGCACATCAGGCTTCCCTGGCCTTCACCAAGTCCTGGAGTTCACTCAGACTCATGTCCATCGAGTCGGTGATGCCATCCGACCATCTCATCCTCTGTCGTCCCCGTCTCCTCCCTCCTTCAATCTTTCCCAGCATCAGGGTCTTTCCCAATGAGTTGGCTCTTAGCATCAGGTGGCCAAAGTATTGGAGCTTCAGCTTCAGCATCAGTCCTTCCAATGAGTATTCAGGGTTGATTTCCTTTAGGACTGACTGGCTTGATCTCCTTGCTATCCGGGGAACTCTCAAGAATCTTCTCCAGCACCCCAGTTCAGAAGCATCAATTCTTCGGTGCTCAGCTTCTTTATGGTTCAACTCTCACATGACTATTGAAAAAACCATAGCTTTGACTATACGGACCTTTGTCAGCAAAGTGATGTCTCTGCTTTTTTTTAATACCCCATCTAGGTTTGTCATAGTTTTCATTCCATTACATGTTTAAAGAAAAGATTACCACAATAACTTTAGTGAACTTCACAATCATCTCACAGATAAAAAATAAGGTGGAAAAAATACAGTGTTCCTTGTGATGATAACTCTTAGAATTTATTTTCTTAAACGTTCATATATAAGCTCAGCAGCATTCATTAAATGTATCACATTGTACATCACATCCTTAGTACTTCATTTATCCAGTAACTGGAAGTTTGTACCTTTAAAAAAAATTGAAACACAGCTGATTTACCATATTATGTTAGTTTCAGGTAAACAGTGTAGTGATTCAACCTTTTTATAGATTATATTCCATTTACAGTTATTATAAAACATAGGCTACAGTCCCTGTGCTGGACAATATATCCTTGATATCCTGGTAGCTTATTTATTTTTTACACAGTCGTTTGTTCCTCTAAGTGCCCTCCCCTGATCGTGCCCCTTCCCCCTTCACTCTCCCCAGATATATCAGGAAAGCAAGATTAGGTTGCTTGAGAGGCAGTAGCATGTTGCAGAGGAAATCCAAACCCACACAGCCCCACTTCAAAACAGCCACAAACCCGTCTCCTCTGCCGGAGTGGTTTCTGCACCAAGGAACCAAGGATACGGAGGGGAGTTGCTAAAGTCTTAGACGGAAGGACTTGCAAGAAAGGGTCCTCATGATAAGTTTCCTGTGGCCACTGCATCGAAAGACCACGAACTTAGGGCTTAAATCAACAAGCATTCATCTTCCCTCACTCCGGCCCCTGGTCCTAGAGAACAGACATTTGAGGTCATGGTGTCCTTCCTGCCTCTTCCAGCTTCTGGGGGCTCCAGGCGTCCATCCCTGGGCTGGTGGCCGCCTCCCTCCCGTCTCTGCCTCCATCTCCACGTGGCTTCTGCTCTGTGTCCGCGTCTCTCCTGTGTCTTAATTAAGGACCCTGTCAGTGGATTTAAGGCCACCTTCATCCAAAAGACCTCATTTCAAAATCCTTTTTTTCATTCCATCTGCAAAAATCTTTTTCTTCAAAATAAAGTTACTCTCAAAAGTTCTGAGCTTAGAACCTGGACTTATTTTGTAGGAGTCACCACTGAAACCATTGGAAGAAAGGCTATGACCAACCTAGACAGCGTATTTAAAAGCAGAGATGTTACTTTGCCAACAAAAGTCTGTCTAGTCAAAGCTGTGGTTTTTCCAGTAGTCATGTATGGATGTGAGAGTTGGACTATAATGAAAGCTGAGAGCCGATTAACTGATGCTTTTGAACTGCAGTGTTGGAGAAGACTCTTGAGAGTCCCTTGGACTGCAAGGAGATCCAACCATTCAATCCCAAAGGAAATCAGCCCTGAATTTTCATTGGAAGGACTGATATTGAAGCTGAAACTCCAATTCTTTGGCCACCTGATGCAAAGAGCCGATTTATTAAAAAGACCCTGTTGCTGGGAAAGATTGAAGGCACGAGGAGAAGGGGATGACAGAGGATGAGATGGTTGGATGGCATCACGGACTGGATGGACATGAGTTTGAGCAAGCTCCGGGAGATGGTGATGGACAGGGAGGCCTGGGGTGCTGCCGTCCAAGGGTCACACACGACCGAGCAACTGAACTGAACGGAACTGATTGAAACCACTACAGTTTCCATACTGGGTGTTTGCCTGGCAGAAGGTTAAGCGTGGTTTCTGTGTGTTTTTAAAGGTTGAAGAGGAAGCAATAATTAACTGTCATTCCTGACAGACCACTTGGTATTTTAGCCAAATAAAAATTTCCTAGATTTGCTTCATGAATCTTAACAATAAGCAACAAGGAATTGACTGTTACAGATTTGAGTCCCAGTGTGTTAAGTAAAGTGTTAGTCACTCAGTCATGCCTAATTCTTAGTGACCCCGTAGACTGTAGCCCACCAGGCTCCTCTGTCCATGGGATTCCCCAGGCAAGAGTACTGGAGTGGGTTGCCATTCCCTTCTCCAGAGGATCTTCCTGACCCAGGGATCGAACCCAAGTCTCCTGCACTGCAGGCAGATTCCTTACTGTCTGAGCCACCAGGAGGGGCATGTTTAAAGTTGTTAAAACATCTCACTACTTTTTCCAACTCAGCAGACATCTTTCATGCTTCAGAAGCAGCAAAAGAAATATAATTTCTGAGAGAGAGAGAGAGACAGAAGAATGCCAGGTAGACATCTACCTCAGTGGAAAATGTCGCTGGGTGGAACAGGGCAGGGAAAAACAAAGAGAGAGTGATTTTTAAGATTTCTTTTCATTAAAAGCAAAGCTTTTTGGTCCAGAGATAAAAGAGAGCAAAGTGCATTTTTTTTTTTTTTTGGTAAGGGAAAGAATTCTAAAATGTGGAGCGAAGCATTTGACATTGGCAGGAAAAGGATGGCTGGATATGTAAAAGTGGCATCTCAGTGGAAGCTGTGTCTGAAATGGCCCCATGAAACTCCTGTTGTGTCTGTGTGCATCTGATTGATGTATGAAATATTTCAGCAGGGATAGCACACAGGAACCCATGCTTCACACACCCACGAGGCATTCTGTGTGTAAAGGAACGTGCCTGTCCAGGCAGGCTCTCGGTAAAGTCAAATAAACCTTCTGGATCGCCATGCATTTCTGAGTTTGCAAATGCTTGGTATACACCCAACTTCCGTTTTTTTTGAGGATGTGTATATTATCCCTCATGTCATGCATCAGAACAGTTTTTCAAAGGCCATGTGGAAATTCCACTCCCATGGAAAAAAAAAAATATTCCACTTCAAACAGTACAAGCCCAAGTAACTGTTCTAAAAAAAAAAAAAAGAGCAGGATCAACTCAGAGACTAAACTCTTTAGTTCTCTAATCATCTACTGTAGAGTTGAAATATTAACAGAGTTTGTGAAAATGTTGGGAAAACTCTGATCAGATGGATATACCATAAACCATAAGGTGTCCCGGAGCCTTACCCAAGGCAGGAGAGAGTCATTTTAAAAATTGATGATGAAACTACAGTTAGATTTTAAAAAACAAAAAAAGATCTGTGGCAAAATTTATTTATACCAGATGAATGTTATGGTCATCATTGCCTCTGGTTAATGCATATCCCAGATCTGGTGACATTGTACATGAAACCCGGTCTCACTGGCTGTTTTTTCTTTTTTCTTTTTGCAGAGTTACATGGAATTGTTTGTTGAGTCCAAATGGAATGACACCCTCGCCGGCTCCCATGCTGAAGTGGCCTGATCACTTCCTAAAGGGAAAGGAACGTGAACTCTTTGCAAGGTCATCCTACGCGGCACATTTGGGTTTGGAAATGTGGTGGCTATTCAGGTTCCTGTGTGTGGTTCTGTGTGTTCGCTTGGAAAAGTGGAGAAAAGTGTTACAGGTACGTAGATGAGTGAGAGAGAGAGACAGATGATAGATAGATGGGATACATAAGTGGAATGAAGAACGGTTGGACGAATAGATAAAAAGACGGATGAGATAGAGAGATTGATGGGTAGATAGGTGGATAGGTAGGTAGGCAGATGATTGATAGATACGATAGATGGATAGGACAGATACATGGATAGATAAGACGGATGGGAGGGTGGATCAATGGATAGAGAGACAGAGCAATAGATGAGAGAGATGTAGATAGAGGAGACAGATAGATGGATAGATATGGATGGTAGATGGGATACCTAGATGGATAGATGAGTGGAATAGAAGAATGGGTGGATGAATAGATAAAAAGGCAGATGAGAATAGAGATAATAGGTAGGTAGGTAGAGGATGAGTGGATAGCTGATTGATAGACAGGAGAGATAAATGGATAGATATGAGGGATGGAAGGGTGGATGAATGGAGGGAGAGACAGAGAAATAGATGACAGAGAAATAGCTAGATAGAAAGACAGATACATGATGGGTAGATAGATGATATGGAGATGGATAAGTGAGGTCCTGCTTTGTTCTCAGTCATCGTACCTCCCACCTCTCTCCTGCGAATTCACATCCGGGAAAGCCTAAGCTTCAAGGTAACGGTATCAGGAAGCAGGTCATTGAGGAGGTGATTGGTCTACGGCCGTGGAGGCCTCATGCCCCAGATCAGTCTCTTCTGCAAGAAGAGACCCCAGAGAGCTCCGTCTCTTTCCCACCATTGGGGGTCACAGCAAGCAGGGCTTGGTGGTGAACCAGAAGAGCACGCTCGTCAGACTGGACGCGTCCTCGATCCTGGATTTTGGACTTCCAGCCTCCAGAATTCTCAAAATAAATTTCTGTAGTCTGTAAGCCAGCCTGTCTGTGGCATTTAGTTATAGCAGCTGAATGGACAAGCGCCGAGATTCAACAGACGGAAGATAGACAAAGACTCACATAGGTAGATGGCTACATAGATAGATAGACACATAAATGGATGGATACATAGACACAGAGATAGATAGATAATAGATACATAGACACATAAATAGGTTGACACACAGATAGACACATAATAGACGTGTAAACGGATACATAGATAGATGGTAGATGAATTTGAACAGATAGATGGATGCATGAAAAGATGGATGGATGATTGGTTGGATAAATATAATAGAAAACTCATAGATGATAGATACAATAAACAGATGATTTTTAAAATTTATTTATTTATTTTAATTGGAGGCTAATTACTTTACAATATCGTGGTGGTTTTTGCCATACATTCACATGAATCCTCCATGGGTGTACATCTGTACCCCATCCTGAACCCCCCTTCCCAACCTCCCTCTCCATCCCATCCCTCAGGGTCATCCCAGTGCACCAGCCCTGAGCGCCCTGTCTCATGCATCGAACCTGGACTGGCGATCTGTTTCACATATGATAATATATATGTTTCAATGCTGTTCCCTCAAGTCATCGCACCTTTGCCTTCTCCCACAGAGTCCAAAAGTCTGTTCTTTACATCTCTGTCTCTTTTGCTGTCTTCCTTTCTAAATTCCATATATTTGCATTAATATACTGTATTGGTCTTTTTCTTTCTGACTTCACAGGCTCCAGTTCCATCCACCTCATTAGAACTGATTCAAATGTATTCTTTTTAATGGCTGAGTAATACTCCATTGTGTATATGTACCACAGCTTTCTTATCCATTCGTCTGCTGATGGACATCTAGGTTGCTTCCATGTCCTGGCTGTTATCAACAGTGCTGTGATGAACATTGGGGTACACGTGTCTCATTCAATTCTGGTTTCCTCAGTGTGTATGCCCAGCAGTGGGATTGCTGGGTCATACGGCAGTTCTATTTCCAGTTTTTAAAGGAATCTCCACACTGTTCTCCATAGTGGCTGTACTAGTTTGCATTCCCACCAACAGTGTAAGAGGGTTCCCTTTTCTCCACACCCTCTCCAGCATTTACTTAAACAGATGATTTTGATAGATACATTTGAACAGATGAATGGATGAAACATGGATGCATGGGATGGTTGGAGAAAAGTATAACAGACAGATGATAGACAGTCAAGAGATATATAAACAGATTAAGTGGAATGTCTGTATATTCTATGGGTTTGGAGCATTGCGCAATAACACTATAGTATCAGAGTACTTTCATTGAAAATTCCCCTGTGGTCCACCTCTTGCTGCCTCTTCCCTCTGTAACCCCTGGCAAGCACGGATCTTTTTACTGTCTCCATAGTTCTGCCGTTCCCAGAATGTCATTGAGTTGGAATCAGTTCGTGGCTGATAATCAATTTTTAAAGTAATACCCCTAATTCCTTTCTTGGAAAGGAAACGGTCCTTTCTTTGATCAAAGCAGTGCCTGAAAGGCGGCCATATGTTGGATGTTCTATTGACATGACCTCATTTAATTACTCCAACATCCTCCTGAATGAGGTCATAACATCCGAGTTTTGCCGGGTAGCTCAGAGGTTCCAAGTTCAGGCAGGATGTGAGATGCAGGAGAGCCTTGAAATACAACCCTTTGTCATCCACTTCATCCTGGCTTAAGGAGACCCTGCAGTCTGCTGCTGACTTTCAGGGCCAATGACCTTACACTTGGGTTTCCTTGGTGGCTCAGTGGTAAAGAATCCACCTGCCAACTCAGGAGACGCAGGTCCCATCCCTGGGTCGGGAAGATCCCCTGGAGGAGGGCATGGCAACCCACTCCAGTATTCTTGCCTGGGAGAATCCCATGGGCGGAGGGACCTGGCGGGCTACAGCCCATGGGGTTGCAAAGAGTCAGAGATGACTTAGTTACTAAAAAACAACAACAGTAATGATACCCACTCTATTTCTGTCCAACCACTGGGCTCTTAGACACATTAAAATGTGTGCAGAGCTGAGATATCCTGAGAGAAATGTCCTTCCATGAGGGATCTTTTTTCTTTTAATCTTGTTGATTTGGCTGCATTGGGTCTTCATTGCAACTCACAGGCTTGGTTGCCCCGAGGCATGTAGGATCTTAGTTCCCCGACCATGGATTGAACCGGCATCCCTTGCATTGAAAGGTGAAGTCTTAACCAACAGACCACCAGGGAAGTTCCCCTTACATGAGTGATCTTATTTAAGAGATAAGACTAAGGCTACTTGTGTACACAGTTCATAGTTTCCTGTCTCCGCTCTTCTGCCTGACTGAATTTCCTATGTAGAAAACCAAAATAACTTTGGACAAATGCCTCGTGCAGACAGAGTTCCTAGTTGGAGAAATCAGAGGAAACAGGCATTAATTGAATAAGCTAAATGTTCAGCCCAGTCCTCTGCACACACAGGCAATGTCTTGCATTTTAATTGGGTCTGATAGCTCAGCTGGTAGAGAATCCGCCTGCAGTGCAGGAGACCTGGGTTCGAACACTGGGTTGGGAAGATTTTCCCTGGAGAAGGGAAAAGCTACCCACTCCAGTATTCTGGCCTGGAGAATTCCATGGACTATCCAGGCCATGGGATCGCACAGAGTAGGTCACGACTGAGCAACTTTCACTTTTCAACATTGTTGTGAAGAATTCTTTCCTCTCCCTTAGACACTGTAGGTGGATTTTACCCTGTAGATTCACCATCAAATTGATGTTGTTGTTCAGTTACTAACTTGTGTCTGATTCTTTGCGACTCCATGGACTGCAGCCCACCAGGCTTCCCTGTCCATCACCATCTCCCAGAGTTTGCTCAAACTCATGTCCATCGAGTTGGTGATGCCATCCAACCATCTCATCCTCTGTTGTCCCCTTCTCTTTCCGCCTTCAATCTTCCCCAGCATCAGGGTCTTTTCCAATGAGGCAGCTCTTTGCATCAGGTGCCTAAAGGACTGGAGTTTCAGCTTTAGCATCATTCCTTCCAAAGAACACCCAGGACATATCTCCTTCAGAATGGGCTGGTTGGATCTCCTTGCAGTCCAAGAGAGGCTCAAGAGTCTTCTCCAACACCACCGTTCAAAAACATCAATTCTTTGGCGCTCAGCTTTCTTTATGGTCCAGCTCTCACATCCATATGTGACTACTGGAAAAACCATAGCCTTGACTAGACGGACCTTCGTTGGCAAAGTAATGTCTCTGCTTTTTAATATGGTTTGAACTCCTTGCTATGCAAGGAGCTCTCAAGAGTCCTCTCCAGCACTCCTTGGGCCATCAAATGAAACACAGCAACGTTATGGGTCTTGTCATATCCTGCCTAAATTAAAAAGTAGAGTGATTCAGAAATCTGTGAGGGGATCTGGGGGGATGTGTTGGGTCTGTCCTGGATGTGTAAATTTTTATGGAAATCTCAGTTTCTCCTTTCTTCCAAAGTCCTTCCATTCAGTTTTCTGGGACTCCTTCTCATTAATTCGTTCGTTCAGTTGTTAAGTCGTGCCTGACCCTTTGTGACCCCATGGACTGTAGCCCACCAGACTGCTCTGTCCATGGGATTTTCCAGGCAAGAATTGGCTGCCAGCGAACCGGAGTGGGTTGCCATTTCCTCCTCCAGGGGATTTTCCTGACCCAAGATTGAACTTTCATCTCCTGCAGGCTGGTTCTTTACCACTGAGCCACCTGGGAAGCCCATAATCAAGGGTTAGGAGAAAGAAATCCAGATAACAAATGTGTGTGCAGGATCTCCGAAAGGGACTTTAGATTGAAATAGCCACAGGCAACCAAGAAAGAGCATAGATGCGAAGTTGCTGAGTTGTGTCCGACTCTTTGCGACCCCATAGACTGTAGCCTGCCAGGCTCCTCTGTCCATGGGCTTCTCCAGGCAAGAGTACTGGAGTGGGTTGCCAGTCCCTTTTCCAGGGGACCTTTCTGGCCCAGGGATCTAACTCCTGTCTCCTGCATCGGCAGGTGCGTTCTTCACCACTAGCACCACTTGAGATGGATGACAGAGCCGAGACTGTTTTCACCCTGGGAGGGATCATGCTTCTACACGTAGAAACCAGATAGGTCTTCGTGTTGTCATCCTGGGAAGGGCGAAGACAAGAGGAACAGGAGCCAGCCTCCTCACCTGTCTTGCAATCCCACACTCTCGCTCTCAGATGTTTGCGGAAAATAAAGGTGTCAACGTGCATTCGTGATATCCATGTGTTCCCCAGCATGAACTGTGATTTTTTGCTATCAAAAGTCTGTTCGCGAGCTCTCAGATTCCACCACCGGCGCGCCGCCAAATGCTGAGTTATGCAAACGGGGCGGCTCCTCTGCAAAGAGTGGAAATAAGTCTTGACTTGTTTGAAAACCTTTCTGATTAGATTGATTCGATTACGCTTTGTGCCTTGGAGCTATTTTGAAAGCTCAGTTAGCTCAACGTGAAAGAAATAGAGCTAGTGTTCCATATTCATTACTAATGGATTCATTGCCCACCCGTGAATGGGGTGGGTGGGGTCGGGTGGGGGATTAGTATCTAACCTTTGACGTTTGAATCCAATCAACACGGTCTTGCTACGTCATCCATAAAGACTGATATCTAGAATATTTTTAAACATATAAAAAAGAGAAATTTACTCCTGTCAGGGTTTTTTTGTGTGTGTGTGTGTGTTTTTTTTTTTTTTTTTGAGCTTGTCTGCATTTAAGTCCTGTAAAGACAGAAGTAACCAGAAAGATTATTTATAAATAATGTAAGTATGATGTTAAATCCTAGGATAATCTCCTTCACTTGAACAAAAATGATGCCTTGTCTCCAGGGCTTAGGAAGTGTCTTGTCGGACACTGTAGACAGACGGATGCATAGAGAGATGTGATGGATTGATGGATGGATGGATGGATGGATGGCTAGATAGATATGATGGATGAATGGATTACTAGATAGATGGGTAGGTAGATTTTCAGGACTGATGATAGGTAAATATGATAGATAGATGGATGGATGGCTAGATAGATAGATATTCAGGGTTGATGATAGACAGACAGATAGATATGATGAATGGATGACCAGATAGATAGATGGATAGATAGATATTCAGGATTAATGATGGCTAGATAGATATGATGGATGGATGGATGGATGGCTAGATAGGTAGATGGATAGATAGATATGATTGATGAATGGATAGATAGATATTCAGGACTGATGATAGATAGACAGATAGATATGATGGATGGGTGGATGGATGGCTAGATAGATGATGGATGGATTACTAGATAGATGGGTAGATAGATTTTCAGGATTGGATGGATAGATACATATGATAGAGAGATGGTAGATGGATGGATGGCTAGATAGATATTCAGGACTGATGATAGATAGATAGATATGATGGACGGATGGGTGGATGGATGGCTAGATAGATATGATGGATGGATGACTAGGTAGACAGATATTCTGACTTGATGATAGAGGGATATGATGGATGGATGAGTGGATTGATGGCTAGATAGATAGATTGTCAGGATTGATGGATACATAGGTAGATAAATAGATATGATGAATGGATGACTAGATAGATGGATAGATAGATATTCAGGATTAATGATGGATAGATTGATATGATGGATGGATGGATGACTAGAAAGATAGATGGATAAATAGATAGATATGATGGATGGATGGCTAGATAGATAGAATTGATATAGATAGATCAATATGATGGATGAATGGATAGATATGATGTATGGATGGCTAGATAGATAGGATTGATTTGGATAGATCGATCAATCAAGGCTACCACAAGTCTTTATCGTTACCAGTGGTTATCTGAAGAGTTTCATGGGGATTAGGGACACTCACGTGTCCTTCCCATCCCTTTCCATGCCATCTGGCCATTCACTTTTCCCCAACAGTTCACCCCTGTGTCTCACTGCTTCTGACCTCTGGGGAGGCTTTGCAAGATCAGAGCGTGATGCAATATTCCTGCCACGGCGGTTAAGATAACAGACATGGTCTGTTTGCAGAGATGCTTAGTGGCTCATTCCTCTCAAACCAAGTTCTGAGGCTGTCATCCTCGGGAGGTGCTAAGTGTCCGGCTCGAAGATGCCCTCAGTAAATCAGTCGTGGAAGAACACACTTTGTCTTTAAGAAAGAAAGAAAGTGAAGTTGCTCAGTCGTGTCCAACTCTGAAACCCCTTGAACTGTAGCCTACCAGGCTCGTCCATCTATGGAATTTTCCAGGCAAGAGTACTGGAGTGGGTTGCCATTTCTTTCTGCAGGGGATCTTCCTGACCCAGGATTGAACCTGGGTCTCCTGCATTGCAGGCAGTCCCTTTACAGTCTTTAAAGCTTTCTTCGAAGAGAATAGAGTGGGGTGGGGGGACTTACCTGGGGGCCCAGTGGTTAAGACTTGGCCTTCCAATGAAGAGCGTGAGTGTTCGATCCCTGATCGGGGAGGAACTAAGATCCCACATGCCTCCTGGCCAAAAAAGAAAGAAAGAAAAATCTATCTTGTCTCCACCTCTTCTGCCACACATATAATCTGTTGGTTTCTTGACAGTAGCCCTTCTGACAGGTGGGAAGCGTTATCTCATTGCGGTTTTGATTTCCATTTCCCTGGTCATGAGCTATGTTGACGACCTTTTCAGGTACCCGTCGGTCATCACCTGAGTGTCTTCTTTTTGTCCGTGGAGGTCTCATCAAAGAGGGAGATGGAAAGACTCATCCGTCTGCTAGGTGATCACCCACCCTGGGGTGATCAAAGGTATTTGCCCTTCCTAAAATTCTCACAGGAGGCCTTACTTTATATATTACTTTTTAAATTGTTAATTGGAGGATAATTGCTTTATGATGTTGTGCTAGTGTCTGCTGTACAGCAGCGTGAATCAGCCATGTGTCTATATAGATCCCCTCCCTCTTGAGCCTCCGTCCCACCCCCCACATCCACCGCTCTGGGTCATCACAGAGCCCAGAGCTGAGCTCCCTGTCTACACAGCAGCTCCCACTCGCTGTCTGTTTTACACACCGTCGTGTACAGAGCTCAGGGCTTCTCTCTCGATTCATCCTGCCCTCTTCTTCCCCTGCTGGGTCCACAGGTTCATTCCCTATGCGTGCGTCTCGGCAATTAGGTTAGTCTGTACCGTTTCGTAGATTTCATATATATGCCTCGACATACATGGTTTGTTTTTCTCTTCATCACTTACTTGACTCCGTTATAACAGGCCCATCTGCCTCGGACTTGGTTTTCAGTCTGAGAGTTGAGTGCTGGCTAGCCATGTGGGAAACCTTGAGAAACCTCTCAGTGGACGCGCTTTACAGGAACTGCTGGCTGTGTGGCATTGCTATTCTAGCCACCCAGAAGGCAGGCTGTCCACAGACGGGACGTTTGCAGAAACAAGCTTCCTGCTCAGAACATCCAAGCATATGTTTTGTGTGCATGATGATTCTGTTTACCTTAGGTTTGTTAAAAAGATGGTTTGACCCAAGGATCCAGTGGTAGATCGTTAGACGTCATTATTCAACAGTCTTTCCAAACGCAGCTGTTTTGTCAATTACGAGCGTGGTAAGTCGCTTCAGTCCTGTCTGACTCTTTGCGACCCCGTGGACTGTAGCCCCGCCAGGCTCCTCTGTCCATGGGGATTCTCCAGGCAAGAAGACTGGAGTGGGTTGCCATTTCCTCCTGCAGGGCATCTTTCCGACCCAGGGGTCAAACGTCGTCTCTTATGTCTCCTGCATTGACAGGTGGGTTTTCTACCACTGGTACCACCTGGGAAACACAAATCAACGCAAAACCATAAACAGGCATCACCTGTGGAAATGCACAGCCACAGCCAACGATCTTTTCCTTTTCATGCTTAAGGAAGTGTCTGCTACCTGTTCATAAAACACTGGGCTTCTAGCTCCTCGAAGAGATTTTTATAGCTTTGAGAGAACCTGAAGGGCAGTCTTGAGTTACAGAGCTCTGGATCAAACCCAAAGTCTTAGGAAGGTGAATCTTTGATGAGACTCGCAGACCCCAGGTTATAACACACGGTTCATTTAATTGGTTGAGATTTATCTGTGTGTTTAGAACACACCCAGGGAAAGCAGAAATGTGTCGGTCACTCAATCGTGTCCGACTCTTTGCAACCCCGTGGACTGTAGCCCACCAGGCTCTTCTGTCTATGGGATTTTCCAGGTGAGGATACTGGGGTGGATTGCTGTTTCCTCCTCCAGGGGATCTTCCTAACCCAGGGATCAAAACCCAGGTCTCCTGCATTGCAGGCAGGTTCTTTACCATCTGAGCCGCCAGGTTCATAGGATTGTAATAAAGAGCAGTATTATAAATGTTTACCCATGGGAGATTTGATAAATCTGTGACAATAAATATATTTGATAGAATATTATATGGCAGTTAAAAATGATCAGGCAGGTATTTATGTGATAAATTGAAAAAAAAAACTATGAAATATCGTTGAGTCGAAAAAAGAGGTTACAAAGAGTCCCTGTTGTGGAATGCAGTTTGTGTTCATAAATAAGTAAGTAAAATATTTATTTTTAATATATTAAAAGATCTGTTTTAGATCTGCCAGGTCTTAGTTGCGACACAGGGGATCTTTAGTTGCTGTGTTATGACCAACCTAGACAGCATATTGAAAAGCAGAGACATTACTTTGCCAACAAAGGTCCGTCTAGTCAAGGCTATGGTTTTTCCAGTGGTCATGTATGGATGTGAGAGTTGGACTGTGAAGAAAGCTGAGCGCCGAAGAATGATGCTTTTGAACTGTGGTGTTGGAGAAGACGCTTGAGAGTCCCTTGGACTGCAAGGAGATCCAGCCAGTCCATTCTGAAGGAGATCAGCCCTGGGATTTCTTTGGACGGACTGATGCTGAAGCTGAAACTCCAGTACTCTGGCCACCTCATGCGAAGAGCTGACTCATTGGAAAAGACTCTGATGCTGGGAGGGATTGGGGGCAGGAGGAGAAGGGGACGACAGAGGATGAGATGGCTGGATGGCATCACTGACTCGATGGACGTGAGTCTGAGTGAACTCCGGGAGTTGGTGATGGACAGGGAGGCCTGGTGTGCTGCGATTCATGGGGTCGCAAAGAATTGGACACGACTGAGCAACTTCACTTTCACTTTAAGAACACATGGGTAGTCCAATAATGCTTGCAAAAACAGGCGTGAATCTGTTGTGAGACCTCTTTAAACGTGACGAAATGATTGCCTGTGTTTTCGTGTGTTTGATACGTCAGGTGTCCAACGCTGCAGGTGGATTCTTTACTGTCTGGGCCAGCAGGGAAGCCCTCGCAATTACTGGAGGAGGAAGACACTGCCCCTGTACCCTTCTAGGGTCTTCAGGCAATCTAAATTAAATTAACATGAGACAGATGAACAGGAGAAAATCAGACGTTTAAGTACATGTATACAGAGAGCAAAGAACTTCGCTGGTGGCTCAGCGGTAAACAGTCCGCCTGCCAATGCATGAGACGTGGGTTCGATCCCCGGCTCGGGAAGCTCCCCTGGAGGAGGGCATGGCAACCCGCTCTAGTATTCTTGCCTGAGAAATCGCACGGACAGAGGAGCCTGGTGGGTTACAGTCCAGGGGGTCACAAAGAGTCGGCATATGACTGAGCAACTCAGCCTGTCTCTTGGGTGTCTTCAGACATGCATCACCCAGAGGCAAGACAGGAAAAAAAAATTTTTTTAAAGATGGTGGTGACTTGCTGGGTTGAGTTACTTCCTACTCACACCCAAGACTCCAACTTTCATTTTGGAGAATCTCACCAAAGACAAGCATTTTCATAGCAAGGATCATTTTTAATGCAAACCATCTGCTCAGCTAGAAAAGCAAACAGAGGAAAAGAAAAAAAAAAGAAAAGAGCATGGCCTCAGTTTGCTGCAAAAGAGACGAGTCTTTGCTTTTTCACCAAGAGGCGGTGCACTAATTAATTTTTTAAACGCTGACCTCGTTTGAATTATTTCAGGCCTCTCGATGAAAACCATATGTCGGGAGGGTGTGTGTCTTTAATTCTATAGGCTGGAAACTCTGTGTGTTTTTGGAAGGTTTCTATCCGTTCATACCTTGTGGTGAACAGGAGAGTCGGGTTACTTTCAGAACAAAGACTCCCAGTGTGAACTCGAGGGGCAGGCGTGGGTTTTTAAGGAGTAAAACTGAGGCCACAGAGTAGGAGCACTGGGCGAATTACAGAGAAACGTTGCTCAGCGTGTAAACCTGTTCAGAGCTGGCCAACCTATGCAGATTATGTGTACGATCCACTCACAGATCAGACCTGGAAAGTGGGGGAAGGGAAAACGTGAATGAACTCCTGGGAGAGTGAAATGGAAAACTGACCCTGATGAAACACGAGCCACAGTGGAGCTTGGGAGTGCATGTGTGCGTGTCTGTAACTGATGGTTAAAAGTTTGCTGGTTCTTAAAGAGAATGCCGATTCAAAACCTAATAGGTTTGAATAGAGACTGAGGCTTTCGAACCATGGTGTTGGAGACGACTCTTGAGAGTCCCTTGGACTGCAAGGAGATCAAACCAGTCAATTAAAAAAAAAAAAAAAAATCAACCCTGGAGATTCATTGGAGGGACTATGAATCGCATCGTCTAGATTCATTGGAGGGATTACCAGTGGTAAAGCTGAAGCTCCAGTCCTTTGGCCACCTGATGCGAAGAGCCGACTTATCTGAAAATACCCCGATGCTGCAAAAGATTGAGGGCAGGAGGAGAAGGGGACGACAGAGGATGAGATGGTTGGATGGCATCACCGACTTGATGCACATGACTTTGAGCAAGCTCTGGGAGATGGTGATGGACAGGGAAGCCTGGCGTGCTGCAGTCCATGGGATCGCAGAGTCAGACACGACTGAGCGACTGAACAGCGACAAGAGGTATATGACTCACTGGCTTATCCTTATGCCTGTCAGTCAAATGCTTTTCTGAAAATCCCCACACCCCAGAAAAAAAAGAAAAGAAAGTAGAGATATTTCAGAGTAAGGAGGAAGAATAAAAATAGAGCCTTGGGGGTGGGGGGTGGGTCCATGCCCCCTGGAACCCTAAGTGTCAATCATGTTTCCATGGTAACAATAGTTTCCTTATAAGGAATTAAATGAGAAGGACATCATGGACCACTGTGCCCGTATAACTGGTTTTTTAAGATTTCAATATCTTCTTTCTGCAACTTTGGTAGTTTTTTTTTTTTCTTAACGGCATATATAGGACCCGTGAGCTAGATGTATCAAGGTCCATGACAAGGAATCCGTAGGGAGAAATGGTCTTAATGACATGACATAAATTATGATGTTATGTCTTCCACACCATAATGAATGCTCAAATGCTGCAACAAATGTACTGAGTTCTGATGACTTAGAAATCTGTATACTTCTTGTCAGTGCACGATAAAGCCCAGATATGAGGCCAGGCAAAAGATGACTGCTCAAAATTTTTGAATAAAAATCTCCAACGCATAATGATGTAATGTTTAGTTTTCTCACAAGTCTTTTTTTTTTTTTTTTGATAAATGAGGAAAAGTATGGACAAAGATATTCATAAATTTATTAGTGCCAACATCAAAGTTGAAAATATTCAGAGTTCTAAATTTTCACTTACGTTATATCCCAGGGGTGAACACTGCTGCTTCAAAAGTGAATTAAGAAGATATAAATCACTTAAGAAAATAAAAGTGAGATGAGATTTGGGGAAAGTGCCATATTCAGCAAAGATTGCAAAATGTTCTTATTCTAAATGCTCTCATAATTTAATTGCTAAAACCCTCAAGGGTGATTTCAAATAGACAGTGATATAAAATATCTATATAAGCAATAGCATGCATAAATATGTATGCATATATAACCGATATAATGTGTGACATGTTATATATATATTTATATATATGTGTATATCTATCTGCTCAGTCTCTCAGTCGTGTCTGACTCTTTGCGACCCCAGGGACTGTAGCCCACCAGGCTCCTCTGTCCATGGGATTCTCCAGGCAAGAATATTGGAGTGGGTTGCCATTTCCTTTCCTGCAGATCTTCCCCACCAAGGATCGAACTCGAGTCTCTTACGACTCCTGCCTTGGCAGCAGGCTTTTAACCACTGGAGGCAACTGGGAAGTCCCATATGCCCACATACGATGCTGGGAAATGTTGAAGGTAGGAGGAGAAGGGGATGGCATTTTGTCTTTTTCACAAAATGATGACGGCCTGAATAATGAGAGGTTAATGTGAGGAGGCAATGTGAGGCCACCATACTCCTGTATTTTTTGCCTGGGAAATTCCACAGACAGAGGAGCCTGGCGGGTCTACAGTCCATGGGGTTGCAAAGAGTCAGACAGGCCTGACCGCACAGGCCATCTGTGCATTCATCATGTGGCAATGATTGTGCTCACCCTCCTACGGTATATCCTCCTATTAACACAGAAAATATAGACATACACAAAAGTATATACATACTGCTGATACAAAAGATATAACACATATTTATACAATGTGTGTTGCATAACATAGATTTGCATAATATATCTCCTAATTACATATTACTGCTGTGAAACTTCCATCAGTCAGCTCAGTCACTCAGTCGTGTCTGACTCTTTGCGACCTCACGGACTGCATCACGTCAGGCCTCCCTGTCCATCACCAACTCCCAGAGCTTAGTCAAACTCATGTCTGTTGAGTAAGTGATGCCATCCAACCATCTCATCCTCTGTCGTCCCCTTCTCCTCCTGCCCTCAATCTTTCCCAGCATCAGGGTCTTTTCCAATGAGTCAGCTCTTTGCATCAGGTGGCCAAAGGATTGGAATTTCAGCATCAGTCCTTCCAGTGAACATTCAGGACTGATCTCCTTTAGGATGGACTGGTTGGATCTCCTTGCAGTCCAAGGGACTCTCAAGAGTCTTCTCCAACACCACAGTTCAAAAGCATCAATTCTTCGGCACTCAGCTAGAATGGTCCAACTCTCACATCCATACATGACCACTGGAAAAACCATAGCCTTGATTAGATGGACGTTTGTTGGCAAAGCAACGTCTCTGCTTTTTAATTTGCTGTCCGGGGCTGCTGTCCACGGGGGTTGTGGAGAGTCGGACATGACTGAGCAGAGCACTCACACAGCCCCAGCTCACTTATAATGCAGGCCCTGGGTTAAACCCTTAGAAGCTCCAGCTGGCGTGAGCCACAGAGGTCTGGGAGGCTGGTGTCATGGTTACGAATCCCATTTTGCAAATGAAGAGACTGAGGTTTTGTAGAGAAGGCAAGCATCTGGAGAGGCCACCCTCAGGCTGGGAATCGGTCCCAGCGTCACCACCCGAGTTTATTCTTTGAGCCCCGCTGTGACTCTTCTCAAGCAATGGTTTCCCTTTTATTATGCACATGAAGGAAGAAAGATGTTTGGGCCTGCCTTGGAAATTCACCTTGGGTTTGGTTTCCTGAACAGGGAATAAGACACCCAGTAAGGGGCACCCTGCCCCTTAAAAGATGTTGAAGGCAGGAGGAGAAGGGGATGACAGAGGATGAGATGGTTGGATGGCATCACCGACTCGATGGACATGAGTTTGAGTGAGCTCCGGGAGATGGTGATGGACAGGCAGGCCTGGCGTGCTGCGATTCATGCGGTCAGACAGAGTCAGACTCGACTGAGTGACTGAACTACAACGAGGGGGACCTGGCTTCTCGGAGGGCAGACAAACTTGCTGGGGAGGATTTCTGTATGTAAACAAGCTTCGGTCAAGCGGCCCCAAAGCAGTGTTCCTAACTGTAGCAGGTTAGTGCCAAATGGCCCAAACGGAGCTTCAGGGGAGGCTCAGAGCCTCAGGGCTGCTTTCCTGCAGCTGCCTGACCTCCCGGGATCTCAGAGGCGGCCCCCTGGGAGTGGGTTGCGGAAGGGAAACAGGGTTAATCCCCCAGGAAAGCCTGCAGGACAGGGGCGCAGGCCTGCTGTTTGTCTGTGGCGGGGAGGGAGATGTGGGAGACTGTTTGTAGGCAGAGCATGCTTTAAGTAGAGATGGATGAAAGAAAGCCGGATGAAAGAAAGCCGGATGAAAGAAAGTCAGCCAGCATGGACACATGTCTATGCATACACAGACACACACAATAATACACACACACACACACACACACATATATACACACACAAATACACACATACACACACACACACGTATACACAAACACACATGTATATACACAGAAACACATACACACACGTTACATATATACAAACACATATGCATATACACGCATTAAATATATACACATGCATATTATATATGCACACGTTATATCTATACACACATACACACATGCACACACATGTACAAACACACAGTACATCTATACACATATGCAGTCCATGAGGTCGCAAAGAGTTGGACACGACTGAGCGGCAAATTTGGGAAACTCAGCAGTGGCCACAGGACTGGAAAAGGTCAGTTTTCATTCCAATCCCAAAGAAAGGCAATGCCAAAGAATGCTCAAACTACCGAACAATTGCACTCATCTCACACGCTAGTAAAGGAAAGCTCAAAATTCTCCAAGCCAGGCTTCAGCAGTACATGAACCGTGAAATTCCAGATGTTCAAGCTGGTTTTAGAAAAGGCAGAGGAACCAGAGATCAAATTGCCAACATTCGCTGGATCATGGAAAAAGCAAGAGAGTTCCAGAAAAACATATATTTTTGCTTTATTGATTATGCCAAATCCTTTGACTGTGTGGATCACAATAAACTGTGGAAAATTCTGAAAGAGATGGGAATACCAGACCACCTGACTGGCCTCTTGAGAAACCTATATTAGGTCAGGAAGCAACAGTTAGAACTGGACATGGAACAACAGACTGGTTCCAAATAGGAAAAGGAGTACGTCAAGGCTGTATATTGACACCCTGCTTATTTAACTTATATGCACAGTACATCATGAGAAACGCTGAGCTGGAAGAAGCACAAGCTGGAATCAATATTGCTGGGAGAAATACCAATCACCTCAGATATGCAGATGACACCACCCTTATGGCAGAAACTGAAGAAGAACTAAAGAGCCTCTTGATGAAAGTGAAAGAGGAGAGTGAAAACTTTGGCTTAAAGCTCAACATTCAGAAACTAAGATCATCATATCCAGTCCCATCACTTCATGGGAAATAGATGGGGAAACAATGGAAACAGTGTCAGACTTTGTTTTTCTGGGCTCCAAAATCACTGCAGATGGTGAATGCAGCCATGAAATTAAAAGACGGTTACTCCTTGGAAGGAAAGTTATGACCAACCTAGATAGCATATTCAAAAGCAGAGATATTACTTTGCCAACAAAGGTCCATCTAGTCAAGGGTATGGTTTTTCCAGTAGTCATGTGTGGATGTGAGAGTTGGACTGTGAAGAAAGCTGAGCACTGAAGAATTGATGCTTTTGAAGTGTGGTGTTGGAGAAGACTCTTGAGAGTCCCTTGGACAGCAAGGAGATCCAACCAGTCCATCCTAAAGGGGATAAGTCCTGGGTGTTCATTGGAAGGACTGATGTTGAAGCTGAAAGTCCAATACTTTTCATTGGAAAAGACCCTGATGCTGAGAAAGATTGAGGGCGGGAGGAGAAGGGGACGACAGAGGATGAGATGGTTGGATGACATCACTGACTCGATGGGTATGGTTTGGGTGGACTCCAGGAGTTGGTGATGGACAGGGAGGCCTGGCGTGCTGAGGTACATGGGGTCGCAAAGAGTCAGACACGACTGAGCGACTGAACTGAACTGAATACAAACATTAAATATATACACATGCATTATATACATATATACACAGACATTATATAAACATACACACATATACATTCACTATATATATATACACACGCACACACATCTGTATACTCACAGTATATACATACACATATATACACACATTATATAGTGCACACACATATCTATATATACACACATTTATATATACACACACAGATATATTTATACACACATTTTATATATACGCTGCTGTTATTAAGTCACTCAGTCATGTCTCACCCTGCAACCCCATGGACTGCAGCATGCCAGGGGGGTGTCCATCACCGACTCCTGGCGCTTACTCAAAGTCATGTCTGTTAAGTCAGTGACGCCATCCAACCATCTCATCCTCTGTCGTCCCCTTCTCCTCCCACCTTCCATCTTTCCCAGCATCGGGGTCTTCTCCACATGAGTCTGTTCTTCACATCCGGTGGCCAAAGTTCTGGAGCTTGAGCTTCAGCTTCAGCATCCGTCTTTCCTGTGAATATGGAGGGTTGATTCATGAAACGGAAGGAGACTCGGAGACATAGAGGACAGACCGGTGCTTGTTGAGGTAGGGGGCAGAGAGGGATGGACTGAGAGCTTGGAGTTCGCAGATGCAAACTGTTGTCTACAGGATGAGTAAGCACTGGGTCTACTGGAGAGCACAGGGAGCTAGATTCAATATCCTGGGATGAAGCACAATGGAAAGGAGCTTGAGAAAGAATGTACGTATGTGTGGAACCAAATCACTGTTCTGTAAAGCAGGAATTAACACAACATTGTAAACTAACTGTTCATCAATGAAATAAAGCACAGCCAAGAAGTAGGGCTTCCCTGACAGCTCAGCTGGTAAAGAACCCGCCTGCAATGCAGGAGACCCTGGTTTTGATTCCTGGGTCAGGAAGATCTCCTGGAGAAGGGATTAGACTACCCACTCCAGTATTCTTGGGCTTCCCTGGTGGCTCAGCCAGTAAAGAACCTGCCTGCAATGCGGGAGACCTGGCTTTGATCCCTGGGTCGGGAAGATCCCCTGGAGAAAGGAAAGGCTACAAGAACTTCCAGGCAGAAACAAGTTTCAGTATAAAAAGAGGGGAAAAAGAAGTAATCTGGAATGCTATCTGTGTATTGCACAAAGTGGGTCTTGCTCAGAGAAGGAAGAAATCCCACCTGGAAAGTCTGATTGAAGGGTAAGAGGCTATGTTGTAAATAATCAGTAATGACTGACTCGTTAAGTGCTAGGAATTTCATGTTGCTTACGAGTCCCTAGTCCCAGAACCAAGCCTTCTGCCAATAAATAAATAAATAAGGCAGAATTATGACTCAGTTGCTGGTTTGGCCTAAGCGTGTACTGATCTCTATTGCTAACGAATAAAAGGAAGGAGAAGGATGGTAATACATTCCATATTTTAGCAATGGGTGGTTTGTTTGTTTTTATACTCTTCTGACTGTATCTTGACCTCAGTTACCCTGCAGCCTGACCTCATTCTTTCCTTGAAACATGACAGTATGAAAAAAAAATGAAATAAGACAGTTTGCATTATCCTCATTCACTTATAATTGCTCCATTTCAAAGTGATTATCGAGAGAAAACATGAAAATATAACTGTGGTTGTTTCCTGCCAAGGATTCTGTCATTGGCAAGCATAGGAAATGATGAGAGCTATGTCTTCATATCTGATGTTCTTTTCTCTTTTAGTTCATCCATTAATGTTTTCACAACTGATTTTCCTTTCTCTTTGAATCCGTCTATTCTTTTTGAATAGATCCTATCCGTCTTAGGGAATAATTTTTCATGGAGTTACAACTGGGATTTGTTCCTAACCACGGTGCCGTTTTATATAGAATGTCGATGAAAGACTACTCCAAGGCTCTTGGAGAAGTTACACTCTTAACAAATATTGTATGTTGCTGTTGTTTAATCGCTAAGATGTGTCCGACTCTTTGCGACCCCAAGGACAGTAGAGTATTGTCAAAGATGTCTATCTCTTTAGGTTCTGAGATTTGTCCATCTTGCAAATACTTAATTTCCAAGTGTGTGTGCGTCTGGCCCACGGATTGCTAGTCGCTCAGTCATGTCCAACTCTTCACAACCCCATGACCTGTAGCCCACCAGGCTCCTCTGTCCATGGCATTCTCCAGGCCAGAATACTGCAGTGGGTAGCCATTGCCTTCTCCAGGCGATCTCTCCGACCCAGGGATCGAACCCAGGATCGAACCGCATTGCAGGCGGATTCTTTACCATCTGAGCCACCAGGGAAGGGAGAAAGTGGGGTGTATTGAAAGACTATCACTGACATACATACACACCACCTCGTGTAAAACAGATGGCTAGTGGGAAGCCGCTGTATAGCACAGCGAGTTCAGCTCGGGGCTCTGTGATGACCAGGGTGGTGGATGGGGGTGGGAGGGCGGCTCAAGAGGGACGGGATCTCTATGTACTTACAGTTGATTCATTTTGCTGTACAGCAGAGACCAACACAACACTGCAAACCAATCATCCTCCAATTAAAAAATAAAAGTAAAAAACTATTTATAAAAAACAGGGCACACGATTGAAATGGCATGAATGCTTTCCGGCTTGAGATGCCACAGGATTAGAGCGTTGACCTGTTTTTAAAACGGGTGCTTCTCCTGAGAAGCGTGGGCTTGGCCTCAGCTGTCAGCGTGACCCCCCGCAGGCACGGTGATGCGTGATTTGTGACCTCGCTCTCTGTGAATTCATCTTCCTTTGTTTTGTTTCACCACATTCCTCGGGTGACACACCGTCTCTTCTGAGATATGTTAATGCCTGCTTTCAAGTTTGGTTCTGTTCTGTGAGTCACCTTATCTCCTCAAGTCAAAGATGTCTATCTCTTTTGGTTCTGAGATTTTTTGCATATTCCAAATACTCTATTTCCAACTGCATGTGTGTCTGGCCCAAGGAGTGCTAGTTGCTCAGTCGTGTCCAACTCTTCATGACCCCATGTACGTAGCCCACCAGACTCCTCTGTCCATGGGATTCTCCAGGCAAGGACACTGGAGTGGGTTGCCACTTCCTTCTCCAGGGGACCTTCCCAACCCAGGGATAGAACCTGGGTCTCCCGCATTGCAGGCAGATTCTTTACCACCTAAACCACGAGGGAAGAAGCATCTGGCCCATGGAGCCATCTTCAAAAAAAGCCAATAAACTCACAGATGCTCTGTCTGATTCCAAATGATGACAGCCACCTGTTCAAGAGTTTGCAGAAGACTTTTCTACACAGAAATGAGGTTTTGTATGTATTTATTCTGAGAATTGGACTATAAAGAAAACTGAGCACTGAAGAATTGATGCTTTTGAACTGTGGTGTTGGAGGAGACTCTTGAGAGTCCCTTGGACAGCAAGGAGACCCAACCAGTCCATTCTGAAGGAGATCAGCCCTGGGATTTCTTTGGAGGGAATAATGCTGAAGCTGAAACTCCAGTACTTTGGCCACCTCATGCGAAGAGATGACTCATTTGAAAAGACCTTGATGCTGGGAAAGATTGCAGGCAGGAGGAGAAGGGGACGACAGAGGATGATATGGTTGGATGGCATCACCAACTCCATGAACATGAGTTTGGGTAAACTCGGGGAGTTGTTGATGGACAGGGAGGCCTGGTGTGCTGCAGTCCACGGGGTCGCAAAGAGTCGGGCACGACTGAGCAACTGAACTGATGTATTTATTGGGTCGTTTCCTTACGAGGGCGTCTCTCAAATCAGGGATGATCTGAACATTAATAATGGGAGTAGGGGCTTCCCTGGTGGCTCAATGGATAGGAATCCGCCTGCCACTGCAAGAGACACGGGTTCGATCCTTTGTGTGGGAAGATCCCACATGCCCTGGAGCAACTAATCCTGGGCCCCGAAACTACTGAAGCCCGAATACCCAAGAGTCCTTGCTCCACCATGAGAGAAGGCACTGCAATGAGAAGCCTCAAAGCCCATTTGCAGCAACCAAGACCCAGTGCAGCCATTAGTAAATATGATCCATCTATTATTTTTTAAATTATTTTAATTTTAAAATTATTAGTTTCAATAATTATTTATAATATTATATTGATTAATAATTAACGGCTAATAAATTATTAATTAATTAGCGTAATTAATTAAATTTAAAAACAATGGGGACAGAGCTATGACCGAGATATAGGAGCAGAGATCTAAAGATCCCAGGAAGAATAATCGATGGCAGAGATGTTGAGTGATGGTCCCGTCTGCCCAGGGAACACAATCAATGACCGAGACGGTGAGCCTTGATCGCTGCGCTCACCTCAGTCCAGGAGAAACCGTCCGCGGACTGAGACGGTGGGTGGGGATCGTCTTCTTCCAAGTTTTATTACAAGCAGAGTTTGAAATGCGGGACTTTCCATTCCACCCTCTGGCCCAGGAATGCTTTGCTGGCCCAGAGAGTCAAGATTTCCTGGCAGAGGGTGCTCCTGAGAATATGGTTGAGCAGGGAATAGATCAAGCTTGTTTTGTTTGGCGCGGGGGTTGGGGGGGCGGTGGGCTCCTATAATTCCCTTCATAGCTCGGTGGTAAAGAAACCTCGTGCAATGCAGGAGACCCGGGTTCGATCCCTGGGTCGGGAAGATGCCCTGGAGGAGGGCATGGCAACCCAGGGCAGTATCCTTGTCTGGAGAATCCCAGGCAGAGCGGAGCCTGGCTGGGCTACAGCCCATGGGGTCGCACAATTGGACGCGACCGAGCACACACTCCTGGTGTGGAAACAAACGGGTGCTTTGTGCAGCCTATATGGTCTTTTACGAAGCTCCTCCCCTGAGACCTTGTATCCCTCTAAGATCGCCGGCTCTGATGATACGGTTGCCCGGCAGTTTGCTAACGCTGGGTGTGTTTACACTGCTGGATTTCCCGTCCAGGGTCCTCAAACTCCACACGTGGCGACAGGCCTCTGACAGGACCCCACCTCTGACGGCAGGACAGCTGCTTTGCAGACTTGAAACGAAGCACCACCGCCCGAGGTTAATCAGCGCAGAGGGGTAACGCCCCTGAGATCAGAGAGACGCGAGGGAAGCGAAGGAGGATTTAAGAAGCTGCAGAGGCGTCTCTGGGCGGAGGCCCTGGGCGGGGTTGGGCGGGGGGGGCGGAGGGGGGGACTTTGACGCGCGTTGCCACATGCACTTCAGGAGTGAGGAGGCAACGGACCATCCCCGCTGTTTCCATGGAAACGGGGCGGCTGCACTCCTCAGGCTGCAAACCGCTTCCCTCTTTGTGAAGCCAGGAGGAAAGGAGCTAGCTCAACTCAGAGACGACCTTAGCTCCCAGACCGGGGATAGAACCAGCACGCCCTGCCGTGGAAGGTGACGTCTTAACCACTGGACCACCAGAGAAGACCCAGCCCCATGGCTCCTTTGACAGAGGCAGTGGTCTTGCAATAGACAACCCCCCACCCCGAAATTCATAAAAAAAAAAATATAGTGCTTGCAAAAACTGACACTCGGGCTGATGGAAAGCAGATGGCCCCAAGGATTCTGCTTTGAGAGCTTCACTTGGTTTTTGAGCGATAAGAGAGCCGGAGGTTGAAAATTCCTCCCTTTTGTGTCTTGAGCAAAGGAGTGTGGGGTTCCAAGGTTGCCAGCTGGGTGGTTCCCCTTTCTGGTTTGAATCTCTAGGATTGCATAGATCCGAGGAGAATTCCATTTTAGGGGAGCCTCAGGCTCGGGGAGCCTAACCTCGGTTTGTCTCTGGAGCCAGCAGCCCGATCATTATGGTTCTCATCTGGTCAATTATTGGGGAGGTTTTGTTGGTGGTTGATGACTCAGCGTCCCATTTCAGAGGAACCTAATGCAATTGGCAAGAAAACTGTGCTCTTTTTTTTGTGTGTGTGTAAACTTAAGAGTTCTTATTATTAATTTTTTTTTTTTTTAACCAGAGTCTGTTCACGTCCTATGAATGAAGCATCACTGTGATTTCAAAAATGAAGACCCGTTCACGACATCCTCACCTGGTGTCTTTCTCGTCCTCCCGGGGAGCCTGAGGCAGTTCTTATGATGACCAGCTGCTCTGGAGACAGCATCCGCCAGTAATCTCATCGTTATGGGAGTAACTCAAGTTTTCCATACTCGGGAAAACAATGCAGTGATTCAGCTTTCCCAGCAAAATCGCATAAGACCCAAAGACAAACGGTGATCCATTAAAAAAAAAACAACTTAGATGTCCTAAGGAGCTTTTAGTAAAACTACTGAAAAAGTTGAAAGTGATGCATAAAAATTCTAGAAATATTAGCTTTAAATTTGATCGATTTAAAATGGTGGTTTAGTTGCTAAGTCGTGTCTGACTCTGGGGATCCCATGGACTGTAGCCCACCAGGCTCCTCTGCCCAAGGGATTCTCCAAGCAAAAATACTGGAGTGGGTTGCCATTTCCTTCACTAGGGGATCTTCTTGACCTAGGGATTGAACCCGGGTCTCCCTGCATTGCAGGCCGATTCTTTACAGTCTGAGCCACCAAGGAAGTTGGAATGTCCATTAATGTATGTAGTTCACGGAGTGGCAAAGAGTTGGACACAACTTAGTCACTGAACCACAAAATTAATGTAAGTTATATTTATTTTCATACTTTAGTTTTCACTAAAGTTTTGCTTCTAGGCAAAAGGCAAAACAAACTTTTCACCATCAAGGAAATTTTGTTTTTAAAAGGGAAGGCTGAGAAGAGGAGTTTATGGGATACTTCCAAAATATGGTGTATATAATTAAATGTGATTGTTTAGAGGGTATTAGGTCGTGCTTACGGGAAAAAGGATCAGCTTTCTCATAGTTTGTTAAATAGAAAACCCACAAATAAGTAAACACACATGTTGCATGGGAATTCTGTTTGGCAGAGAGATGTCCTTGGGGGTTACTCTTTGCCAAGAGAAGAGCCCTTTTGGCTGGAAGGATTTCCCGTTGAAGGGTGTTCAAGGACAGATAGGCTGCTGTGCTCCTCTTCGGATTCTTTGCGGGGAAGTAATTCTTCACACTCAGGGTCACGGCTGGGTTACCTCTCAGGAGCCAAGAAATGGTTGTTTCTGCAGAGGAGTTCCTAATAGCGCTGGCTTTGGGTGGTTTGGGTACCTGGTAGGTGTATTTGCTACACTGAGCATGAGTGCACTTGCATTATCAAATGAGGAAAGGGAGTGTCCGTGTGTAATTCAGCGGAATCCCTTGCGGCTTTGGGGGAGGGGCACAACCCCTCCCCCATATGCTCTGCCTCAGTTCCTCTCTGAAGTACCTTGTATAGTCGCTCAGTCGTGTCCGACTCTTGTGACCCCATGGACTGTAGCCTGCCAGGCTCCTCTATCCATGGGATTCTCCAGGCAAGGATACTGGAGTGGGTTGCCGTGTGCTCCTCCGGGGGATCTTCCTGACCCAGGGTCTAACCTGCATCTCCTGCATTGGCAGGCAGATTCTTTACCACTGCATGTAGCCTATTCAGTATGCAGAAGCATTATTTCGTTAAAAAAAAAAAAAAAAAAAAGGGCAATGCACACACCTTCATGGCAAAATATATCACTACGAAAAAATGCTAACCATCCTCTGAGCCTGTAGCGAGTTGTGGAAAACCTCGAAACTCCCTGACCTCAGATCTTTTTAACGCATATGATCAAAATGAAAAAAAGCTTGAAATACTGGACAAATTACCAAAACGTAGGCCAGGGACACAGAGTGAGCAGATGCTGCTGGGAAAATGGTGTCAACGGACTTGCCCAACTCAGCGTTGCCGTGAAGCCTCAATTTCTTAAAAAAAAAAAAATAGCTGAAGTACAAGAAAATGAGATACGGCTGTAACTTTTCATGGAGGGATTAGGAAGGGCTTGAACATTGACCTCGGTGGATTATAAAGTACATGTGAATTTCTCAAGCTTGTAGCACCCCCATAGGCAATTCTTTTTTTTTTTTTTTTTTAATGATCTGTCAACTTAAAACTGCACAGCGTGAGAGTTGCGAGTTGAGTTTTATTTGGGGGCAACATAAGGACTGCCGCCTGAGAGACAGCGCGTCAGGTAGCTCTGAGAGGCTGCTCCAAAGAGGCGGGCAGCGGGGGGGAGGTCAGGATATATGTGACTTTGGTGAACCAGGAATCGATGCAGGCAAGCACGTATTTTTTTTTTTTTTTTTAAGTTGTTAGTCTCGGGAAACAGATGTCAGCATGAATCATTTTCGTACTTGTCTAGATAGAGGAGATCTGAGAATTGAGCTCATAAAATCAGCTTCTGAAAATCTCTCTCTGAAGGCCTGTCCTGCCAGTTTTGAACCCAGAGCACAGATGTCTCCTGTCTGCTGTCCACCCTGAGCTCCTTTCACAGGGTGTTGAATGTCAGGAGCTACAGCAGCAGCTGATTGGATCCTTGTCGAGGTGGATGGAAGATGCCCTCGGCAAGTGCCAATGTGTAGTTGGCAGATCCACTTTACTTCCAAGTCAGCTTCAATCCTGTCCTGGCTGGGAGGTTTTACAAAGACAGGCAATTCACCGCTAACAGGCTTCCCATCTTCCGGGGCAAGCGCTTATGAACGGTTGAAAAGCTTAGGAGCGAAGGAGCTGGTTGTACTGGAAGCAAACCATTTTGCAGGGTCCACGTGCAGACCCGTTTTTCTCTCTGAGCGACTTAGCTTCGCACTTGGTGAAATTGGAAATGAGTTATAAGGCATGGCCATGGCTCCGACTTTCCAAGTAAAACAGCGGATGAAAACCTAGGTGACTTCTGCAGATGCAGGGGTTTGGTGGCTGAACTAGGATGGCAGCCTGTGGATTGAACCCACGGTCTGGGATGTCAAGAAATGGGTTCTCCCAGGAACACCTAAGCCCACATGCCATGTGGCTGCTCAAGCTACAGCTTAGTGATATGAAACATACTCTAACACGCAGAGCTGAATTTGCTGAAGCTGAATCTCCAGTACTGTAGCTACCTGATGCGAAGAGCTGACTCATTGCAAAAGACTCTGATGCTGGGAGAGATTGAGGGCAGGAGGAGAAGGGGGCGACAGAGGATGAGATGGTTGGATGGCATCACTGACTCGATGGACCTGAGTTTGAGCAAGCCCTGGAGATGGTGAAGAACAGGGAAGCCTGGCATGCCGCAGTGCATGGGGTTGCAAAGAGTGAAACACGGTTGAACAACTGAACAGCCACAATTTTCAGAGCAGAGACAGACGCAAGCATCCATTCCAACACAGCCACTTTTATGGACCCAGGCAAATAGTTCCGAAGTGCGTGGTGAGTAGGTGACAAGCTACGTTTACGGCTGAATCATAATCTTTTCAAAGAACTGGTGTTGACTTGGCAGGCTCTATAAACACGACCTGTTTTACCTAAAAGGTGAATTTCCCCAAGGCTGCAGGAAATTCTGGCCTGCGGGAACCTGTCAGATGAGTGAAGCCATCCTACTCCCGAATTGAGACAGTGTTGGAGATTTCGAAACCGTTGCTGCTGCTAAGTCGCTTCAGTCGTGTCCGACTCTGTGCAACCCCATAGCAAAACTGTTAAGATATGACTATTTTTATGAATTCAGAAGGGGCTTCCCGGTTGACTTGAGTATAAAGAATCTGCCTGCAATGCAGGAGATGAAGGAGACACAGGTTCCATCCTGGGTTGGGAAGATCCCCTGAAGAAGAAAGGACAACCCATTCAAGTATTCTTGCCTGGAGAATCCCATGGACAGAGGAGCCTGGCAGGCTGCAGTCCGTGGAGTCACAAAGAGTTGGACACAACTGAGCAACTGAGCCACGCACGTGAGTTCAAAAAATATTGGATGTGGTTAAAAAACAAAAAAATCATGGGACACTCTTTGCCTTCAGAAAGGTGGTGCACACATTCCCAAGTCAGCATGTATCTTTCATATTCGTACTGGCTTCTGTGTTTCCCTTGCAACAAAGGCCTCGTGTGAGATTTCAAACTTATAAAAGTATATTACGCCTGAAAGCGTGCCCTTGGGACCGTTCACAGCTGTGTGACTAAAGGAGGAATTTATTGCAGTTTCTGTAATTCCTCCAACCTCACCGAACACAGTGGTTCCCCAGGAATATGCAAGTTCATAGACGCTGAGCAAGCATTTCTATACGACTGTTCATTTTTCAGCCAGAGGAGGAGAGGGCTTACGTGTTGGCACCAAGTCAGCGCCCCTGTTGAAATCACCGACTCCGCATTTTGACATTCAACGCCGAAAGGATCGTGGAATTTTCCGTGAATACGTTTGGAAAGGAATTTTTTTTTTTTACAGCGCGTCTGAAAAGTTAACAGTGGTTTGGAATCAGAAAGTATTTGTTGCTCACTCGTGTTTGCCTCTTTGCAACCCCATGGACTACAGCCCTCCAGGCTCCTCTGTCCTTGGGATTCTCCAGGCAAGAATACTGGAGCGGGTTGCCATGCCCTTCTCCAGGGGATCTTCCTGACCCAGGGATCAAACCCCACTCTCTTATGTCTCCTCAATTGTCTGACAAGTTTTTTTTGTTGTTGTTGGTGGTGGTGGTGTTTTTTTTAGCCACTAGCACCACCTGGGCAGGTTTGGAATCAACTTACCCACAAATACGATTGATTTTTATCACAACCTGAAGAAGTGAGAAGAAAAACAACATATCTCTTTCAAAAATGATAGCATGATTTGAAAGGAAATGAAGCCCAGCAGATTTCATCAATCACCTGAAGTTCTGCATGGCTTCGTAAAGGTTGACATCTTTGTCAGGGTGTTGCCAGCATTGGCAACGGGTCAGATCAGATTTGCCTGCGAGTTAATGGCTTCTACGTGTTAAAATGGGAAAGACTGAGGGCAGGAGGAGAAGGGGACGACAGAGGATGAGATGGCTGGATGGCATCACCGACTCGATGGACATGGGTTTGGGTGGACTCCGGGAGTTGGTGACGGACAGGGAGGCCTGGCGTGCTGCAGTTCATGGGGTTGCAAAGAGTTGGACACGACTGAGCGACTGAACTGAACTGAAGTGAATGTTGGGTTTACAGAGCCAGGACAGGTACATTTGGGATTTCCCCTCTGTCTGAAGGGGGAAAAAAAGTTAATTTTTTGATCTGAAATGAAAGCATTGAGCCTTTCAGCTCAAGAGGAAAAATATACATGGAGTGAGCCAGACGTCTTTGCCGTTGGTCCAGTTCATCCTTGAGCCCTTTGCAGCAATAGGCTGGCCATATTTTCCTAACCGGATGCACCCACATAGAGCAGGAGGAAGCGGGGGCAGACACGGAGAGAAGAATGGACTTTGAGGCCAGGAAAAACCGTCCTCAAACTGACCATTTCTGTCTTGTCCACTCTCTGCTTACCTCACCAACCCATGTCGCCTCGGCGATGGAGTGGACACCATTCTGTCTCCTTTCTCCTTTCTGTCGTAAGGCTGCTGTGAGTTTGGGTTCAATAAATATGTGTCTCTGCTCTTGAGAATAGATTGGGAGTTTGGGATGGACAGGCACACAGTGCTGTATTTAACATGGAGAACCAGCAAGGACCTGCTGGACAGCACAGGGAACTCTGCTCAATCCTCTGTAATAACCTAATTACAGGGGGAAGGATGGGGGAAGGGATAGTCAGGGAGTCTGGGATGGAAATGGACACACTGCTGTATTTAATGTGGAGAACCAACAAGGACCTGCTGGACAGCACAGGGAACTCTACTCAGTGTCATGTGGCAGCCTGGCTGGGAGGGGAGTTTGGGGGAGAATGGATACATGTGTATGTATGGCTGAGTCCCTTTTCTGTCCCCCTGAAGTTTTCACAACATTGTTAACTGGCTATATCTCAAAGCAAAATAAAAAGTCTTAATTTGGGGGGGTAAAAAGAAACAGAAGACAGACCCAGTGGAAGTACCATCAGGTGAAGAAAGGAGCTTGGCCAGCCACACTGGACTCTCCTCTGTGCATCCCACCGCAGTCCATTTAGGAATATAAATAGGCCGTTGATGGTGTCGGGGCGCATGTCACGCCTCACCCCAGATTCCTGAGCAAGTGTCCTGCTCATATGTCATGTTCATGGATTGAAGATTTTTTGGCAGATCTTTGTAAAAGGAGTTTGGAGATGATGCCTCTTCTTGATGCGTGAAAATCCTTCCCAATGTTTTTTAATAAATATAGACATCTTCATGGTCTTCCTTAACGACTCAGATGGTAAAAAAAAAAAAAAAAGAAAGAAAGAAAAAAAAAAAATCTGCCTGCCTATGCAGAAGATGCAGTTTTTATCCCTGGGTCAGAAACACCCCTTTGGAGGCGGAAATGGCAACCCACTCCAGTATTCTTGCCTGGAGAATCCCATGGACAGGGGAGCCTGGTGGGCTACAGCCCAGGGGGTTACAAAGAGTCGGACAGGACGGAATGACCAACACTTTCACTTTTTAACTTGATAAAAAGAAGTCGGACACGACTGAGCGGCTGAACTGAACTGAACTGTAAGTTTGGTCAAATGCATCCTCTCTTGTTCTGTCATTAAGTCGTGTCCAACTCTTTGCAGCATGCCTGGCTTCCCTGTCCATCACCATCTCCTGGAGCTTACTCAGACTCATATCTATCCAGTCAGCGATGCCATCCAACCATCTCATCGTCTGTTGCCCCCTTCTCCTCCTGCACTCAATCTTTCCCAGCATCAGGGTCTTTTCTAGTGAGTCAGGTCTTCACATCAGGTGGCCAGCATATTTAATGGTTCACATTTTTGTGTCTTCTTTTTTTTTTTAACAAAAATCTCCTTGGACTAGAAAGAGTGAAACAAACATTTTTTTCTTGCAGAAGTTAACTTCAGTCCATCTGAAAGTGTATGAGTGTGTGTGTGTATCCAGATGGTTTTCATCTTTTTTCCATACAGGAAGCCAGCAATTCCAGCGCTTTTTATCAAAAGCTCTTCGCTTACTAAGCGGTGAGTAATCGCTCCTCTCCTGATAAGTTAGCATGTGCTGACCCAACCGTTTCCAGCCGTAGGTCTTGCGTCTGTTTTTCTAGGGTCTTTATCTGACCAATGCAGCCAAATGGACATGTTGGAGGCAGGCCACAGCAGGCTGCAGCCTGAGGGTCCCTTCAAAGCAGCTGCCATGTAAAGAGTGAGTGGTCTCGGTGGTCAACACTGCACTTCCCTCACCCTGCAGCAGGGAGGCTTCTGGGGCGTTTCCCACAGCCTCTCCAAAGCTCACAGTGGGATTAAACCCAGTTCTCCATGGTGGCTTGCTATTGTTTGTTGTTTCAATAGCTTAGTCATGGCCATCTCTTTTGGGACCCCGTGGACTGTAGCCCGCTGGGCTCCTCCATCCATAGGATTCTCCAGGCAGGGATACTGGAGTGGGTTGCCATTCCCTTCTCCAGGGGATCTTCCCAACACAAGGATCGAACCCGTGTCTCCTGTACTGGCAGGTGGATTCTTTACCACTGAGCCCAGTGGAAAGCCCCGTCCGTGGCTGGAACATGCTTGATAAACACCCCAGTCATTGGCCTCGTCATTTCCCTGCTTTTGTTTTATTGCTGATGTTTGTGTGGTTTTAGATTTCGTACCTGAGTGACAACCCAGAAATTCATCATTGTCTTATTACTGCTGTTTTGTATTTTTGTATTTTTATTTTTTGACATGGACCTTTTAAAAAAGTCTATTAAATTAAATTTTTTATGAAATTAAAAGACGCTTGGGCCTTGGAAGAAAAGCTATAACAAACCTAGACAGTGTATTAAAAAGCAGAGACATCATGTTTCTTGCAAAGGTCTGTATAGTCAAAGCTATGCTTTTTCCACTAATCATGTATGGATGTGAGAGTTGGACCATAAAGAAGGCTGAGCCTCCCAAAACTGATGCCTTCAAAGTGTGCTGGAGAAGACTCTTGAGAGTCTCTTGGACAGCAACGAGATCAAACCAGTCAATCCTAAAGGAAATCAATCACAACTGAATATTCATTGGAAGGACTGATGCTGAAAATGATACTTTGGGCAGCTGATGTGAAGAGCCGACTCTCCGGAAAAGATTCTGATGCTGGGAAAGATTGAAGGCAAAAGGAGAAAAGAGTTGAGAGAGGATGAGATGGTTGGATGACATCATTGACTCAATGGAGTTGAATTTGAGCAAACTCTGAGAGAAAGTAACGGACACGGCAGCCTGGAGTGCTGCAGTCTTTGCGGTCACAAAGAGTCAGACGCAACTTAGCCCCTGAACGACAACAAATTCAACCCAACGATAATACAACAATCCAATGTATAGAAGAAGGATCACCCTGGTATTGGAGTCCATCAGGTTAACCTCAATGCTGAGACATACCACATGCGTGTGTGATAAGTCATCTCTGACTCTTTGCAACCCCATGGACTGTAGCCTGCCAGGCTCCTCTGTCCATGAGGATTCTCCAGGCAAGAACACTGGAGTGCGATGCCATGCCCTCCTCCAGGGGATCTTCCCGACCCAGGGATGGAAACGAACAATGTAAACTCAGTTCCTGAGTGTTTAGAGCATCTCGGAGCACTGGATATGCACTGAGTGAATCTGAAGCACTTAGACCTTTTCAGACCAGCACAAGCATGTCGCTGGAGTATGAGCTGCTTCTTGGATCAAGTTAAAGCCCGGTACCCAGCCAAGTCACGTCATCAGGGCTCTTGCAGACTCCGGCATTATCTCTGGTGTCCTCAGATTCCAGATTCCAAGACGCCCCGGCTTTGTAGACACACAGCTGAGAGACAGGCGTGAGCCAGCTGAGACCTGGAGAGGTTGGGTTGGCGGGGGTGGATTCCAGGGAGAGATGGAAAATGATGCAAGTCTTGCCCAAAAGGCTATGTCGAAAGAGAAATAAAAAACAACCTTCAGGGGACGTGGAGCTGATTAACGGAGTAGCCTTTCGTCCAAAGTCATCTGAGCGAGTTGAGCGGAGTCGGGAGTAACGTGCCATATGATTGCAGATTAAAAGACACACACACACAAAAAGTCTCAGGAGCTCCATGAACCTCTCCTAGCCTGGAAAAGATGGAAGCGTGTCTACTGGCTGTGGATTGTCTGTCCTGGACTTGGTGACAGTGTGGAGGACGATGAAGATGAGACAATGAGGAAGACGAAAGGGTGGGTGTCAGAGGATTAGAGACTCGCACGGGATGCGGCTCCAGCTGCTGGACCTGAGAACCCAGATGGGGCGGCTTATTCACCAGACACTTGGGATTTTTCCATTCCTGGAGTCTGTTCCCTCTGAGGTCAAGGGTGTCATCACGGTTGGTTTCTGGGGACAGGGTCCTTCCTGGCTTGCAGGTAGCATCGTCTCCCTGGGTCCTCACGTGGCCGTCCGTCTGGGTACATGCAGAGAGACAGAGTCTGAGACGGAGGGAGGGAGACAGTGACAGAAGCAGATACATGGGCCTGTCGCCGGGGAGCTAGAAAGCGACTGAGGCCCCTGCATGTTGCTGGTGGGGATACAAACTCTGAACACAGCTTGGCAAAATCTTAAAAAAAAAAAAATTTTTTTTTTTTTTTTAGTATCGTTGCTTTATTTTCAATGCTGTGTTAGTTGCTGCTGTAAAGCAAAGTGAATCAGCCATACGTATGCACATGGGTGTGCCTGTGTGCTCAGGAGCTTCAGTCGTGTCTTTGTGACCCCATGGACTGTATGTAGCCCGCCAGGCTCCTCTGTCCATGGGATTCCCCAGGCAAGAACTGTCGGGAGCCACATTAGGCATTACTGACAAAATGGAGGCACGGCCCCCAGCCCCCTCTCCTCATTCCACAGGCACGGATCCCGGGATGAAGGAGTTAGGCCTTGTAATTCTGACTTGTCTTTTCCTCTCCTCGGCTGAGTTGACTGAAAGGGAATATTAAGGTGCTTCTTGGTCTTGAGAGGAGCATGAGAAGGCGCAAAGCCTTCTGCAGCATTGCTCAGAAAATAATTCATAAAGTTAATCATTGACATTTGTTCAAGGACTTTTACAAAAGAGTGTTCCAGGATGAGCACATAGGCCGTAGCTTGAGGCCACGGGAGGGATTGATATCTGAAGCCTATTTGTGAGGAGAATGTTTATGGCAAAGGAGTTTACTGAATTTAGGGCTTAGAAATAATTAAAATAGAAGTTAAAGATTTAAGGAATGTTGTAAAGTTAGCATATTTTACTATAGCTTATAGAATTTAGGAATCTTTAGAGACACTATAGCCAGAAGCCTTTTTAAGAGATAGTGAGCTCAGGATGTTAGGGGCAAACAGGACTTAAGAAGATAAGTAGTAAACTGAGGAATGTAGCATGAGCTACAATGTAATCACAAGTTAACTACAGGACACATTAGAGGAAGTAGATAATAGATGATAAGGCTGATTCCGAGAGAATCACTGAAGCAGGAACTCTGAAGAGCAACAATGATTTATGGAGATAATAAATCTGGGAGAGGGGGGAACTGAAAATGTCAAACCTCTGGCCTAATGTTTTTGTAAAAGTATAAAAGAGAATCTTAAACTTGAAATAAACAGGCAGTCCATAGAAAAATGAGAGGCTGTGTCGTCGCTGACACTGTCCATCTCTTCAGGTTGAATCCCTGGGTGCTGGAGTTGGACTCTGGCAGAGAATACTGGGGAGGTTGCCATGCCCTCTTCCAGGGGATATTCCCGACCCAGGGATGGAACCCGCGTCTCTTCCATCTCCTGCATTGGCAGGCAGCTTCTTTTACCACTGGGCTTCCCTGGTGGCTCAGAAGGTAAAGAATCTGCCTGCAATGCAGGAGACCTCAGTTTGATCCTTGGGTCGGGAAGGTTCCCTGGAGGAGGGCATGCATGGCAACCCACTCCAATATTCTTGCCTGGAGAATCCTATGGACAGAGGAGCCTGGCAGGCTACAGTCCATGGGGTCGCAGAGAGTCGGACAGCGCCACGTAGGAAGCCCACATGGATACATGTATTCTGTTTTTTTTTTTTTCCTTCCCATTTAAGTGACCACAGAGCACTGAGTAGCCCTGAGCTATACACTAGCTTCTCATTAGTTATCTATTTTGTACATGGTATCAATGTATCATGATCCCATATCTACCATACACAATGTATCATCTATACACATACAGTGTATATATGTCAATCCCAATTGGCCAGTTCATCTCATCCCCTTCTCTCTTGGTGTCCCTACGTTTGTTCTCTCTGTTTCATGCCTTCAAATGACCACAGACCAAGTGGATCCAAACTATGGAAATGCATCGTCGCCCAGCCCCGGAGACCAGATGTCTGAGGTCAAGGGGTCCCAGGGCTGAGCGCCGTCCGGAGGCTCCAGGGGAGGGTCCTTCCCGCCTCTTCCGGCTCCTGGGGGCGCCAGGCATCCATCCCTGGGCTGGTGGCCGCCTCCCTGCAGTCTCCGCCTCCGTCTCCATGTGGCTTCTCTGTGTCCATGTCTCTCCTCTTGTGTGTCTTATAAGGACCCTCACATTGGGCTCAGGGCCACCCCCATCGAGGAGGAACCTCATCTCAGACCTTCACTCCATCACCTCTGCAGAGACATTTTATCCAAATAAGGTCCTGTTCTGAGGTTCTAGCTATTTGAAGTAGACGCATCTTTTCCAACTCAATCCAGTAAGTAAAAGCAGAAAGAGACAAATACTCAAAAACATTATTAATAAGGGTCTGTTTGTAGCAAGTTTTTTCTCCGCACGGATCCTTTTCTGAAAAACAGTGCATATAAAATACCTCAACCAGGATAAGCAGATATAAATTGTGTGTCTTATTTCTACCCCCAAAACATGAGTTTGTTTGCACAAATATAACTTTGCAGGGGGAAGAACTTTTCTTGGAGTCAGATCATCAGACTTAGGTGTACTTCAGATGACTTGGCATGGTTCAGCGGTAAAGAATACATCGGCCAAGCATAAGACACAGGTTTGATCCCTGGGTCAGGAATATCCCCTGGAGGAGGAAATGGCAACCCACTGCATTATTCTTGCCTGGAGAATCTCATGGACAGAGGAACCTGGTGAGCTACAGCCCATGGGGTCGCAAAGAGTCGGACACAACTGAAGAGACTTAGAATGCACACACACAAATCTGAATTTTACCTATATTCTTAGCCTGCATTTGTCATCCATTTGTGATGTTTGATGTTGGGGACTGTTATTCAAGGCAGCAAGCCAGTGGGTCAGGATGGTGACCTTCTCGAAAGCCCTCATTCTCCAGGAGGCTCTGAAAACAGAATCTGTATCCCATCTCACGGCATTCCTATGGTGTGCATGGATGAAGTCAGCATGTCATCACGAACGGAGATGCTTCTTTGCAGACATGGGTTGCAAACAGCTTCTCCTGACAGAAAAAACCTGTGTTTGGAATTTTCCTTGCAGTACGAGGGGATGTTATTGGGCTGGCGGCTTAAGCCATGTGTGAGGTTTGTCTTTAAAGAGCTTTTGGTTCATTTGAAACAGGAAATGGAGACCCCTGCCCCCAGCTTGAGGGAGTGAGAACAGGTTGTTTTTGGAGGGGTGGGGGAGATGAATCTTTATTGCAGTTGGGGAAAGAGGAGGCTGACCATGGTGTCTGAGCTCACCCGTGAATCGGGTTTGAGAAAAAGCAAGTCACTGAACTTGTACCAGGAGACTTGGTGTAACTGAGATATTGCTGCATATGTGGAAGGTGTTCTTAGGCATCCAGAGAATTGAGAAGGAACATCTGTGCGTTCCCACAGACAGACACCCCATTACTTCACGCCGAAGACATCATTCAGTTCAGTCATTCAGTCGTGTCCGACCCCATGGGCCGCAGCATGCCAGGCCTCCCTGTCCATCACCAACTCCCGGAGCTAGCTCAGACTCATGTCCATCGAGTCAGTGATGCC
Source organism: Bos grunniens (assembly GCF_055505025.1). Taxonomy (NCBI): domain Eukaryota; kingdom Metazoa; phylum Chordata; class Mammalia; order Artiodactyla; family Bovidae; genus Bos; species Bos grunniens. The sequence continues at coordinate 1,511,095 of NC_141194.1, forward strand.
ATCCAACCATCTCATCCTCTGTCATCCCCTTCTCCTCCCACCTTCAATCTCTCCCAGCATCAGGGTCTTTTCCAATGAGTCAGCTCTTTGCATCAGGTGGCCAAAGTACTGGAGCTTCAGCTTCAGCATCAGTCCTTCCAATGAGTGTTCAGGGTTGAATTCCCTTAGGATGGACTGGTTTCACCACTTTCTGGAACAGAATCTTTGGAAGGAGCCACCGTTCTGACTTCATATCCGGCTAATACATCATGTCTAGATTAAGCTGTTGATACATCGTCTCTAGACTATGCTAGACTGCCCACTCATCACAAAAGCCAGAGTGCGTTTCTGCAATAATTCTTTCTCGTCTTGTTCTACTGTATTTTATTTTCACTGTTGAAAAGAAAAATTGCACACTGTGAGAGTTGTGAGTTGAGTTTGATTTGGGGCAAAAATGTAGAGGGCAGCCCAGGAGACGGGGTTTCAGACAGCTATGAGAGAGACTGCTTTGAGAAGGCGAGGGGGTCTGGGGTGGGCAGGGCACCAGGTTACACAGAAGTTTTGCAACAAAGGGCAGGTAGTCGGAATGTCAAAATGTTCCTGTGAATTCAAGAAAACCAGGTATCCCAAGTTAAGGAATTGAGTGCTTTCCTGTGTATGGGGAAGACGAAAGAATCTGGACTTTCTGAGATCATTCCTTTCATATTCATTTCAGCTATCTGGGGCCAGCAGCCCATGTGTCCACATCCTGAGTGTCCTCAGGGCTCTCCAGCGCACCATCTGCCGTGGCTGCAGTCGCTGAGGACTCTAGCGTCCTTTCTTTACTGATGTGGCAGGAAATATTCCATTTCTTGGGCTTCCCTGGTGGCTCAGTTAGTAAAGAATCCGCCTGCAATGCAGGAGACTCTGGTTCGATTCCTGGATCAGGAAGATCCGCTGGAAAAGGGATAGGCTACCCACTTCAGCATTCTTGGGCTTCTCTGGTGGCTCTCAGTTGGTAGAGAATCCACCTGCAATGTGGGAGACCTGGGATCCATCCCTGGGTTTCGGAGATCCCCTGAAGAAGGAAAAGGCTACCAACTCCAGTTTTCTGGCCTGGAGAATTCCATGGACTGTGCAGTTCATGGGATTGATAACAGTTGGACACAACCAAGTGACTTTCACTTTCATTCCATGTCTCAAGACACAAATAAAGATGTACATCCAAAAAAAGGGGAGATATATAAACACAGCTGATTTTTCATATAGTGAAAAAGTTGGCTTAAAGCTCAACATTCAGAAAACTAAGATCATGGCATCTGGTCCCATCACTTCATGGCAAATAGATGGGGAAACAGTGGAAACAGTGGCTGACTTTATTTTTTTGGGCTCCAAAATCACTGCAGATGGTGATTGCAGCCATGAAATTAAAAGACACTTACTCCTTGGGAGAAAAGTTATGGCCAACCTAGACAGCATATTAAAAAGAAAAGACATTACTTTGTCAACTAAGGTCCGTCTAGTCAAGGCTATGGTTTTTCCAGTGGCCATGTATGGATGTGAGAGTTGGACTATAAAGAAAGCTGAGCACTGAAGAATTGATGTTTTTGAACTGTGGTGTTGGAGAAGACTCTTGAGAGTCCCTTGGACTACAAGGAGATCCAACCAGTCCATCCTAAAGGAAATCAGTCCTGAATATTCATTGCAAGGACTGATGTTGAAGCTGAAACTCCAATACTTTGGCCACCAGATGCGAAGAACTGACTCATTTGAAAAGACTCTGGTGCTGGGAAAGATTGAGGGCAGGAGGAGAAGGGGACGACAGAGGATGAGATGGCTGGATGGCATCACCGACTTTATGGGCATGGGTTTGGGTAGACTCCAGGAGTTGCAGGGAGGCCTGGCGTGCTGTGGTTCAATGGGGTCGCAAAGAGCTGGACACGACTGAGCGACTGAACTGAACTGAACTTACAGCTGATTCACTTTGCTGTACAGCATAAACTAATAAATATCATAAAGCAAGTATACTCCAATAAAAATAAATTTAAAGAAATGCTAAAAACAGAGGTTAAAAAAAGATATGGAATTAATTGGAGGGCTTTTGATCACATGAAACACTGCTCCCGTATTATTATGTCTGAAGTGACTATTTCTACCCCTCAACAGGGATTGTCAAGTAGAGAATTCTTTTAACTTTGAAAAAACAAATTTCCCCCCATTTTCATCCAAATATTCCATTTCTCACCACCATGTGACCCCAGGCTTATGAACAAGATTCAGGACATGCTGACCTGCTCTTTAAAAATTTTTATGTTAAACACCTTTTCCTATTAAGCAAGTGTACTATAGTGAGATTTGTTACTTTCAAATTGCAGTGCTAGAGAAGACTCTTGGGAGTCCCTTGGACAGCAAGGACATCAAACCAGACCATCCTAAAGGAAATCAACCCTGAATATTCACTGGAAGACTGTTGCTGAAGCTGAAAGTCCAATACTTTGGCCACTTGATGTGAAGAGACAACTGATTGGAAAAGACCCTGATGCTGGGAAAGATTGAGGGCGGGAGGAGAAGGGGACAACAGAGGATGAGATGGCTGGATGGCATCACTGACTTGATGGACATGAGTTTGAGCAAGCTCTGGGAGTTGGTGATGGACAGGAAAGCCTGGCCTGCTGCGGTTCATGGGGGCACAAACAGTCGGACATGACTGAGCAACAGAACAGCAGAATTGTAGCGAAACATACAAACTGAAGTGATGCAAGCTGACGTTTGGCTTCAAGGCAGCTCAGAAGATGAAATCTCCCTCATTTCGTGCCTCGAAACTCAGAGGGCTGTGTTCTGCCAAATGTGTAATGTAGGCAGATAAAAATAAATTCAGTGTTTCAGACATTTGTCCTCAGACTTTGGAACCAGATAAGTTAAAAAAAAAAAAAAAACAGCAACCCACAGCAGAAGGTCAAGCAAGCATTACTTGTTGGAGACCAATTCTGAAATCCTTCCCTCTTGTCTGTCCAAGAGGTCAGTCAACAAGCAAGGGCTCGTTTGGGAAGAGAGAGTGAACTGAGATGGAAAGAAGGGGAAGAATGGTTCTGTAGAAGAGAGGATGATTTTCATTTTTTACTTTTTTTTCAAGATTCAGTGGTTTTAATTTTTTTTTCTTACTATTTTAATTGGAGGCAATTACTTTACAATATTGCAGTGGTTTTTGCCATACACTGACATGAATCAGCCACGGGTGTACACATGTTCCCCATCCTGAACCCCCCTCCCGCCTCCCTCCCCATCCCATCTCCCAGGGTCATCCCAGTGCACCAGCCCTGAGCGCCCTGTCTCATGCATGGAACCTGGACTGGAACCTGGACTGGTGATCTATTTCACATATGGTAATATACATGTTTCAATGCTATTCTCTCAAATCATCCTACCCTTGCCTTCTCCCACAGAGTCCAAAAGACTGTTCTATACATCTGTGTCTTTTTTGCTGTCTCGCATATGGGGTCATCGTTACCATCTTTCTAAATTCCATATATATGCGTTAATATCCTGTATTGGTGTTTTCTGACTGACTTTGCTCTGTATAACAGGCTCCAGTTCCATCCACATCATTAGAACTGATTCAAATGCGTTCTTTTTAATGGCTGAGTAATACTCCATTGTGTATGGAAACAGCGTGCTCCCTTAGAGAGACTTGTCTCAGCATCTTTGCAGATGGACGTGAGGACTTTCCTGGGGCTCCAGTGGATACGAATCTGCCTGCCGATGCAGGGGATGTGGGTCCAATCCCTGGTCCGAGAAGATCCCACACGCCGCAGGGCGACAAAGCCACGCATCACAGCTACTGAGCCCGCGTGTCCTAGAGCCTGGGAGCCACAAGAGAGAAGTGAGAAGCCCGCCCACCACCACTGGAGAGTCGTCCCCGGCTTGCTGCAACAGAGTGCAAGCAAAAATAAAATAAATAAAACTAAAAACAAAAAAAAAAGATCGACTCAAGTTTTCTTTCTTGGCTCTTCTGAGTTCTCACGGGGCCAGGAAACCTCACCAAGGCACTGGCTGTATCTCTCGCTTTGGGTCTAGTCGGTACCCTTCTCTGCCTCAAGGCCGCTGGCACCAGCAGCTCAGAGGTGCTGTGGGAGTCGAACCCAGCGTCCCAACCCCCATGGCCACAGAGAACTACAAGCCAGAGAGCGTCTCTGGACGCAGAGAGGGTCCCCGCCCGGCACACGTGTGCCCGAAAATGAGCTCCGGTACACCAGAGAGTAACACAGCTTGTAAATCAACTGTGTGTTAGTCGCTCAGCCGCCTCCAACTCTTTACCACACCAGGGACTGTAGCCCGCCAGGCTCCTCTGTCCACGGGATTCTCCAGGCAAGAAAACTGGAGTAGGTTGCCATGCCCTCCTCCAGGGGATCTCCCCCAGAAAAGCCGTATATCCCCATCAGCTCAGTTCAGTTTAGGCGGTCAGTCGTGTCTGATTCTTTGTGACCCCACGGACTGCAGCATACCAAGCCTCCCTGTCCATCACCAACTCCCAGAGTTTACTCAAAATGAAGTCCATCAAGTCGGTGATGCCATCCAACCAGCTCATCCTCTGTCGTCCCCTTCTCCTCCTGCCTTCAGTCTCTCCCGGCATCAGGGTCTTTTCCAATGAGTCGGTTCTTTGAATCAGGGGGCCAAAGTATCGAAGTTTTCAGCTTCAGCATCAGTCCTTCCAATGAATACTCACGACATATCCCCCTGGATTCTCATAAGATACCCAGGGGTTCCCTGAAAAGTAGATGACTATGGCGGAATCTGGGCTTCCTTGGTGGTTCAGATGGTAAAGAATCCACCTGCAATGTGGGAGAGCTGGGTACAGTCCCTGGGTTCAGGAAGATCCCCTGGAGGAGGGCATGGCCACCCACACCAGTATTCTTTCCTGGAGACTCCCATGGATAGAGGACTCCATGGGATCACAAAGACTTGCATTTGACTTAGGTACTAAATCCAGCAACACATCATGGATAAATCTAACCAATTAACCTTAAGGAGACAATGCTTTGCTTCCTGCACATTCCTTCTTGTTTTCTTCCTAGTAAAATCCTAATTTTTTTTGTATGTTTACACATATACGAGTGATTCCAAATGGAAGGCAAGACGGTCTTTTTTTTTTTTCCTTAATGATTAGCATTATTTTATATTTTAAATCACAGACCCAGGTTGTGAAATGTCGCCTCTCAACAGTGCTTTTCCTTGGCATTAGGGAAAGGTCCTTTGAAGTTTGTTTATTCTGAAAAAGACGCCCAGCGTTTGGACAGAACCTCATTTACCACAAAGGAGCTCTTTTCTCCTTTGCTGGAAAGCCTGTTTCCTGCATGGTTTCTCTTTAGCTGAAGTTGAAAGCAGTTCTGTGAACATTTGCGATTAAAAAAAACAACAACAAAAAAACGCTTTGCATCATCCTTCAGGCTGAGTCCTTGCAGAGTCTGTGGTCTTGCTGGCAGGTGGGCTGAGTCTCTTGTCTCTCCTGTACTCTGATAACCTCGAGCTAAGTTTCCAGGTCCGGGTGCCAGGAAACCAGCCACGTTGTTCAAAGACGTCTGGGCGACTGATTGCAAGATTCCTGACCTCTGAGTGCCGCTCAGTGTCTCTCTCCTTCTTTCAACGGGGTGACGTCTGTGTCATATCTAAGGATAGGATACGATTAACCTAGACGTTTCTACGTGTGCTTTAAGTAACTGAAGAGAGGTGACTCTGATCATTGATAGACACGGTCCTACTGAGTGAAGCAAGACAGAAAAAGAAAGACGAACATCATGTGACATCGCTTATGTGTGGAGTGTAGAAAAGAATGACGCAAATGAGCTTACTTACAAAACGGAAACAGACTCACAGACCTAGAGAATGGAGTTATAGTTGCGAAAAGGGAAGGAGGGGGATAAAGCAGGACTGTGGGATTAACAGACACACATACAACTAGATACAAAGTAGGCAAACGACAAGAAGTTACTGTACAGCACAGATATTATGTATCTTGTAAGAACCTATATGACAGAAGAGTCTAAAAAGATACTTACGTGTACGAATTACATATATATATATATATATATATATATATATATATATAAACTATATATGGAGAACTGACTCATTGGAAAAGACCCTGATGCTGGGAAAGACTGAAGGCGGGAGGAGAAGGGGACGACAGAGGATGAGATGGTTGGATGGCATCACCGACTCAATGGACATGAGTTTCATCAAGCTCTGGGAGTTGGTGATGGACAGGGAGGCCTGGCGTGCTGCACTCTATGGGGTCGCAAAGAGTCGGACACCACTGAGAGACTGAACTGATAAATGGACTTCCCAGGTGGCTCAGTGGTAAAGAATCTGCCTGCCAATGCAGGAGACATGAGTTTGATTCCTGAGTTGGGAAGATCCCCTGGAGAAGGGCATGGCAACCCACTCCAGTATTCTTGCCTGGAGAATCCCATGGACAGAGGAGCCTGGTGGGCTACAGTCCGTGGGGGTTGCAAAGAGTTGGACACGACTGAGCAATTAACAATATCCATTTTCATATATACCTACATTATGAATCACTTTGCTGCACACCTGAAATTAACACACCACTGTAAATCAACTGTATTTCAATACAAATAAATGCAGTTCAGTTCAGTCGCTCAGTCGTGTCCGACTCTTTGTGACCCCATGGACCACAGCACGCCAGGCTTCCCTGTCCATCACCAACTCCCGGAGCTTGCTCAAACTCATGTCCATTGAGTCGGTGATGCTTAAACACAGACATAAGACTAGCAGTTGAGAGCTCTTGTTTAAGCTGAGGTTTCTCCCCCACACCTGACGTTCCCAAGGGAAGAAATTCTTAGGCGTGAACTCATTGATAATTTTTGTGACACAGAAGGCTGATCTGACATTCTGTTTCCCGCAAAGACCTGCATTTGTTACTACCTGTTGGGGAGAGTTGTGTGAGGTTTGTGGACAGAGCACGCTTGCATTTCTGGGGAGGGTTTCATAGGCCTGGCTGAGTCCCTTTGCCATACATCTGCAACTATCCCAACACTGTTAATCAGCTATGTGTAGCATACACGTGCTAAGTCACTTCTGTTTGTGTCTGACTCTTTGCGACCCCGTGGACTGTAGCCCACCAGGCTCCTCGGTCCATGGGATTCTCCAGGCAAGAATACTGGAGTGAGTTGCCATTCCTTTCTCCAGGGGATCGTCCCAACTCAAGAGATCGAACACCCATCTCTTATACCTCCTGTGTTGGTAGGCGGGTTCTTTACCACTAGAGCCACCTGGGAAGTGGCTTTTCATAGCTATACCTCAATACAAAATTAAAAGTTAAAAAGCAAAATGAACATTTAAAAAAATATATATAGATCGAACACTTGTAAACATACAGATTGGGTTTTAAGGGCGTTTTTATACATTGCACGATGAAGAACAGAAGATTCCAACAGGAAAAAAATAAAACTCTTCAGAGCCCCTAAGGGTATGGGAGGAATCCCCAGGGTTTCAGATGTGTGCCTTTTAAGAGATTTTAAAAGACTGAAATGCAAATTCCTCCAGGCGCCTGGGCAGCTCAGGGGGTCTCTCTGGTCTCACACCTGCTGGGCATTGCCCTGTCTTTAGCTGAAGGACCAGGCGGGGCTGTGATTTCATCGGAAGCCAGCTCAAATCCCTTGATCCCGTGGGGGAGTAAGTTGGAGTACAAATCCCGTCTAAAGTGGCTGGCATTTGGCTGTCACAGGCAGTATGTTGGTTTGCGGATAAGAACAGCAGCGTGTGTGTGTCTGTGTGTGTGTGTGTGTGAGGTTGTGAGTATGCAGGAGCGGGCATACAGCCTGGGATGTGGCATGACTGTGTCTTTAGCGTTGGGACCTTGCGAAGATATGATTCGACTGTAGAAGGTGTTAGGACAAAGAAGAAGATGCAAGAGAAAAAAAAAAAAGGCCAGCAAGAAAAAGTCAGGAGACCACCTGTGATTCCCTCCAGATGTCTCCAAAAAAGCCCCTTCTCACCCTCCGAACATATTTGAAAGGGAGGGTTGTTGTTGTACAGTCTAAGTCATGTCGGACTCTCTGCGACCACATGGATGTAGCCTTGGCAGGCTACCCTGTCCATGGGATGCTCCAGGCGAGAATCCTGGAGTGGGTCTCCATTCCCTCCTCCAGGGGGATCTTCCCGACCCAGGGATCAAACCCGGATTGTCAGTATCGTCAGGCAGGTTCTTTACCCCTGAGCCACCTGGGAAGCTCAGAAAGCGATACTAGGAGATGAAACAGAATTGCTTTCTGCTTTCACCCCCGTGAATCATGCTTGTCCAACACGCCGGTTACATACACCGCCCCCAGAAGAGTCCTCAGGACATACCAGGCGTATGCTGTAATAAGTTGGATTTCACAGAGAGTAGTGTTGGGGCGGGAAAAAGAATCATAGGAGATTTCCCCATGCCCTACTCCCTCCACCCAGGCACTGTGATGAAACGGCCATGGTGAAAGCTCGTCTGGGAGGAATAAAAAGTGAGAAGCTCAAATCTGGTGGCCTTCAGAACCCGTTTCTGTTTTATTCGGGGCAGGCAACGTTAGCTGGGCACATTCCTAGTGGCTCAGTGGTAAAGAACTCGCCTGCCATTGCAGGAGACGCCGCGGGTTCAATTCCTGGGTGGGGAAGATCCCCCTGGAGGAGGGCAAAGTAACCCACTGCGGTATTCTTGCCTGGAGAATCCCATGGACAGAGCAGCCTGATGGGCTACAGTCTCTGGAGTCGCTAAAGAGTCAGACACGACTGAGCGATTAAACCACAATAGACCTTGCTGGGGTCACCTTTGTTTGGGAGGAAATGGAAGAGGCTTCAGAGATGGTTTCGACCCTGCGGTGGTGGGTGTGGGTTAATGGTTGGATTCCGTTGAGGTGGTGTTCCTGCTGACTGTGGGTGGTGATTAAGGGTTTATCCCTGCGTGAAGGCGATCCAAAGGATGCTATTCATGAGATTAACCTGGCGACAAGCAGACAGGATGGTCCGTGGTCTAGTACCGATGCTGGGCATATATTAGATTCCTGAGGGACCCATTCACGTGGAAGCTATGCAGGCAAGATGATATTTTAATCACCCGTCGCAGAGTAAATATAACCCAGAGGAGGCCAAACTTCCTTGGGACACGCACCGAGAACCTGAAACCTTTGCACACCCTTCTTGTTTTACGCCATTCCTTTGGGCCCTGAGAGCTATTTTGCTTACGTTTCACTAAATCACATACTCTGATTTAGTGTATCTGAATCTGTAACATGCAGATGCTACAGATCTGAACATTAGATCTGTAACATTAGAAGTGTGTGTCTGTAACATTAGAAGCAATGCTTTCTCAGGGAACAGTGTTCATTTTTTCAGGGCCATGTAGAGACGTTTCCCCGAACAGAAGAAGAGCACGCTGCATTTTTGACGACCCGTGGTCGCCTTCACCTCTGGAGATCACGCTTCGTTTGTTGTTTCAGACACAGCCGAATCTGTAACCCATCTGAGACTTCCTGTCCGTAAAAGCAGATTCAAGTTCCTTGCTTTCAGTTCTTGAAGCTGGCAACCTCAACTACTAAATGGCTTGTAACATACAAGCTGGATTTTTTTCTTAAAAAAAAAAAAGCAAAACCCATATAGAAATCATGTTGTGGTTTTCAAAACAGAGAATAAAGAGAGATGTGATTTTTTTTTTTGCAATTTGAGACACCCCATTATATCTGTCATCTATGTATTATCTCCATCTTTCCATAATCTCTATCTATTGTCTGTATCTGTGTATCTACCTATGTTTGTATACAGATCTATCATCTATCTTTTTATCAATCTATCATGTATTTCTATCTTTGTATCTTCTGGATCTTTCTACCTATGTATCTACCTTCCTATTTACTATCTGTATCTAGCAACCTACATTTCTATTATTTATATCTTTCTACCAATCACCTCCCACTCCAGTACTCTTGCCTGGAAAATCCCATGGGCGCGGAGGAGCCTGGTAGGCTGCCGTCCATGGGGTCGCTAAGAGTCGGGCACGACTGGGCGACTTCACTTTCACTTTTCACTTTCACGCATTGGAGAAGGAAAGGGCAACCCGCTCCAGTGTTCTTGCCTGGAGAATCCCAGGGACGGGGGAGCCTGGTGGGCTGCCGTCTCTGGGGTCGCACAGAGTCGGACACGACTGAAGCGACTTAGCAGCAGCAACAGCAACAATCATCTATATCTACCTGTCTATCTAAATATACTGGAGTGGGTGGCCTTTCTCTTCTCCAGGGGATCTTCCCAATCCAGGGGATCGAACCAGGGTCTCCTGCATTGCAGGCAGATTCTTTACTGACTGAGCTGTCAGGGAAGCCTGACTATCTACCTACTAAATATATACGAGAGTATATTTTTTTCTTGCATTAAAAAAAGAAAAGCATAGCAAAAGCATTGGCCATGTGATTAGGGGTAGAAAAATGATTTAATTTGATGGAATAATGACCTGCTGGGGATCATGGGCTTTTAAAGAAACAACACACCAGTTTTCTGAGGATCAATTGCTTTTATCAGCTTATGGAGCATCAGAGTAACCCAATGTAAAAAAAAATGATTTTTTTCCCTGTTGGGTGGATTCTCAACGGATGCTTCTTCACTTAAGCTAAATTTGTAGAGATTTAATGAGGAAGGGTTGTTTCTCACCCAGAGCCCCTGAATTATCAATACATCCATATTGTAGACTTCGTTTGTGAAAGAGTAAGTGTAAGTCGCTCAGCCGTGTCTGACTCTTTGCGACCCTATGGACTATACAGTCCATGGAATTCTCCAGGCCAGAATACTGGAGTGGGGAGCCTTTCCCTTCTCCAGGGGGATCTTCCCAACCCAGGGATCGAACCCAGGTCTCCTGCATTGCAGGCGGCTTCCTTACCAGCTGAGCCACCAGGGGAAGCGAAAAAATAATCAGACTGCTATTAAAACTCAGATTCAGATCCATAAAATGGAGATCATACGCATGGGCGTTTGAGAAGGAAACGGCCAAGCTGTTAAACTGTAGCGGGAATTCACTCTGGCCTTATTATTCAGTTTGGTGAATCATTCAGTTCTGTGGCCCAGGGTGGGTTACTTGGAAAACTGCCGACTCACCAATGCCCTCATTGCTCAGGGGTTTGGTAGAGGTGTTGCCCTCTGGGTTTAACCATAGGGTTGAGGCAGATCTTGTGCATTTCTTTCATCCTGGCAGAAAGGAGTTCAGTTTCAGGGCTGAGTCAACATCTGGACTTGGGTTTGTTTAGCTCTCCTGAAAGCCTGTTCTCCTGGCAGGCAAAGAGAGGAGCTATATAATGAGTCTGAAAATCTTAAGGAACTTGGATCACGCTGCACAGCCGTGTCTTGCTAGTGGGCTTTGTCCGACGCGGTGAGGCAAAGCGTTCTTAATCCCCTCAGAGACACACATGCAAAGGCGAGCCCCGTTTAGATGTGTTTGTGGTCACGTGCGTGCAAGCTCAGTCGTGTCCGACTCTTTGTGACCCCCGTAGACTGTAGCCCAACAGGCTTCTCCGTCCATGGGGATTCTCCAGAAAAGAATACTGGAGTGGGTTTGCCATTTCCTCCTTCCAAGGGGATCTTCCCAACCCAGGGATGGAACTGGCATCTCCTGCATTGGCAGGCAGATTCTTGACCACTGAGCCCCGTCTGTGGTCAAACAGAATCAAAATAGGGGACCCAGAAAGCTTTAAGGAGGGGCGAGAGTTCACCCCGTATCAGCCTTAGGACGGTGGGCGTGTGAAACCCTCACGAGGACTCTGATGAGCTCCATGCAGCCCGTGGGGTTGAGCCGGTCCAGGTTGCAGTTCTGAGCAATAGAATGGAGACGGTCAGGCGGAGTGTGTCTACGGCTGCGGGAAGAGTTCTCTGGCGTCTCAGAGAGCAGCCGTCAAACAGGAGTGGTTCCGTGGCATCTCCACGTCCCTGAGGCCTTTGACTATCTGTGGACGCTCTTGGCTGTTGCCGCTGTGGGAAGGGGCTCCCGGGGGGAGACCTGGGATGCTGCTCCACACCCACAATGCACAGGACGCCCCACTTCAGAGAGTCGTCCGGCCCCCAGATGCCAGCAGTGCAGAGGCTGAGAATCCCTGACTTAGCGTCAGAGATCACATCTGTCTGTCTATCTCTTATCCATCTATGTCTCTCTGACTATATCATCTACCTATATTCACCTATTTATCTACCATCTATCTCTATGTGTACCTATCAATGTCAACTATCGATCACCTATCTTTTTATCATCTCTGTATATATCGTCCGAGTCTCAGCACTCTTATCTGTCTCTGTCTTTCCTATCATCTATCTACCTACATCATCACAGAAATAACAGCAACCTCAGATACGCAGATGACGCCACCCTTATGGTAGAAGGCGAAGATGAACTAAAGAGCCTCTTGATGAGGGTGAAAGAGGAGAGTGAAGAAGCTGGCTGAAAACTCAACTTTCAAAAAACAGAGATCATGGCATCCGGTCCCATCCCTTTATGGCAAATAGATGGGGAAACAGTGGAAACAGTGAGAGACTATTTTCTTGGGCTCCAAAATCACTGCAGATAGTGACTGCAGCCATGAAATTAAAAGACGCTTGCTCCTTGGGAGGAAAGCTATGATGAACCTAGACAGCCTATTAAAAAGTGGAGACATCACTTTGCCAACAAAGATCCATCTAGTCAAAGCTGTGGTTTTTCCAGTAGTCACATACAGATGTGAGAGTTGGACCATAAAGAAGGCTGAGTGCTGAAGAACTGATGCTTTTGAACTGTGGTGTTGGAAAAGACTCTCGAGAGTCCCTTGGACTGCAAGGAGATCCAACCAGTCCATCCTAAAGGGGATCAGTCCTGGGCATTCTTTGGAAGGACTGATGCTGAAGCTGAAGCTCCAATGCTTTGGCCACCTAATGGGAAGAGCTGACTCATTGGAAAAGACCCTGATGCTAGGAAAGATTGAAGGCAGGAGGAGAAGGGGACGACAGAGGATGAGATGGTTGAATGACATCACCGACTCGATGGATGTGAGTTTGAGCAAGCTCCGGGAGTTGGTGATGGACAAGGAAGCCTGGCGTGCTGCGGTCCATGGGGTCCCAAAGAGTCGGACACGACTGAGTGACCAAACTACAACAGCAACGATGAGAGGGTCATTGACCTGTGTCTGCTTTGGTGGGTTTCCCGCCGGCTTTCCCCCAGTCTCGTGTCTGCAAGTCCTCCGGGTCCGTCTGCTTTTCCCCCTCATCCCCTGCCTCTCTCTGACCACACTCTCGCCTCCGACCCTCTCTCTGCCTTCTCTGGGTGACGGACTACTTCAATGAGAAGCCCCCAGCTTCCAAGAGTCATTTTGCCCCTGACACCTTACTAAGTTCCCCCACCCCAAATGCAACTTCCCCTCCTCCTTCCTGCGTATGCGTCACTCACATGTTATTACCTGCTGTTTCCCAGTCTCTCTGCCAGTTACCTGCCTGCTGGGGACTACATCTTCGGCAACCAAGTGTCTACAGAGACCCTTGTTGTGTTGTCTACGCTTGCATATGTTTGCACACATCACCATGCACCTCCAGCCCTGCACACTTGTTGCGTTAATTGAAACCCAACGTCATAAAGTAAAACGTTCAGTCGCTTCAGTCATGTCCGACTCTGTGACCCTGTGGACTGTAGCCCGCCAGGCTCCTCTCTCTGTCCATGGGGATTCTCCAGGCAAGAATACCGCAGTGGGTTGCCATTTCCTTCTCCAGGGGATCTTCCCCAACCCAGGGATCCAACCTGGGTCTCCTGCACTGGTAAGCAGATTCTTTACTGACTGAGCCACCAGGGAAGCCTCAGGATATTTGAAGTCTTGATAGGTTTGATTTTGATGCAAGTTTTTGTCTGAATAATGCCAGTGTATTCCTTTTTTCCCCCATTTTTTTTTTTTTGATGTGAATTGTTTTTTGAAGTCTTTCTTGAATTTATTACAATATTGTTTCTGTTTTGGGCTTCCCAGGAGGCTCAGTGGTAACGAATCCGCCTGCTAATGCAGGAGACCCGGGTTCGAGCCCTGGGTCAGGAAGATCCCCTGGAGGAGGAAACGGCAACCCGTTCCAATATTTTTGTCTGCAGAGTGCCATGCACAGAGGAGCCTGGCAGGGCTACAGTCCACGGGGTCACAGGGAGTCAGACACGCCTGAGCCTGCACGCACACATTGCTCCTGTTTTATGCCTTGGTTTTGTTGGTTTTTTTTTTTTTTGCCTTGGAGGTATATGAGATCTTAGCTTCCTTACCAGGGATCAAATCTACATCCCTCACATCGGAAGGCAGAGTCTTAACCACTGGAGCCCCAGCCAAGCCCCACCCCCCTGCCCCAGGTAGCCTTTTAATGACAGAATTCCTTTTATGCCGCACTTAATCTCCCCACGCTGTGCCCCAGGACCTTGGTTTGAATGTTTCTGCATCCCTGGCGTATCTGACTTCTGCTATTTTTGCACCACGTTACTCTCAGAGTAAAACAAAACCAAACCGAATTATAATGGAGGGTTTCCCGTAACTGACGGCAGTCTTAGCTGTTCTGCCTGACCCTTCCTTTTGGGTTTCCATGGTTACAGTCCGTGAAAAAGAAAATACAAACCTACCAGTCTTCACTGCTGCTGCCCACCCACATAATTCACGCCGTTCCTCTCTCTGCCGGTGCGTTTATCGAGATTCTGGCCTCAGCGTGATTCATTCTATAGGCATGTGGCTTCAGTGAGCTCTTGGTCAAAGCCCAAGCTTTCCTAGGCACCACCCTTAGCAGAAAAGTGGTTCTCCAAGCCAGGAGGGGTCCAGCCGGCTTTATTTATCCTGGCAAATTGGCTGGCAGTCAGCAACAGCTTTGTTGGCTTGGAGATGGCATCGAAACTCGCTGAAATGTTTAGACTAATGAGATTTCCATTCATCGCATTGAACATTCGCACTTTGAGAGTCTTCTGTGTGTACCCACAGGGTCTTTCCAGGAGTCGTGTACAGATGTGGGAGTTGGACCATAAAGAAAGCTGAGCGCCGAAGAATTGATGCTTTTGAACTGTGGTGTTGGAGAAGACTCTTGAGAGCTCCTTAGACTGCAAGGAGATCCAACCAATCCATCCTAAAAGAAATCAGTCCTGGGTGTTCATTGGAAGGACTGATGCTGAAACTGAAGCTCCAATACTCTGGCCACCTGATGAGAAGAACTGACGCATTTGAAAAGACTCTGATGCTGGGAAAGATTGAGGGCGGGAGGACAGGGGGACGACAGAGGATGAGATGGTTGGACGGCATCACCAACCTGATGGATGTGAATTTGAGCACACTCCGAGAGTTGCACGTGATGGAGTGACAGAACAACCGCAACGGGGTCTTTTCTCTTTTGCCTGGTTTTGCAAGGAAACCTGTGCCTTTTTTTCTTTCACCATCTCCTGCCTGTTTCTCCTTGCTGGCTTCTACGGTCAGGAGCAACAGCAGCATTGTCTGAACCACTGCCCTGTTCTCTGTGCTCTAGAGTTGTTGTTTTCTGCGTCTGTGATTCTTGCTGACTCCCGGGTGGGGTGCGGCGGGCTCTGTCTCTGGCTGTCCTTGGTGGAGAGCCAAGGTCCTCCCGGGTAGCCACCTCTGTGAGCAATCCCTCTGGGTCCCCCCACGTCCAGACGCATAGCTCTGCAGGCCAGCCAGGACTTTGCTTCTGGACGTTCCTGGCTTTTGTAGCAACGGACAGTTTTTCTGGGTGGGGGTCTTTATGGCCTCCACTCGGGCCAAGTGAGAAAGATTTTATAGGAGGCTAAAAAACCTTTCCCCAGTCTGCAAGCAGCACATGTTTGGGGTTGCCCCAAAGCATCTTGAAATCAAAATAAGAATCTCCGGTCTATGCCTCTGTATGTATCAGCCAGCCTGGAGGAGGGCATGCAACCCACTCCAGTCTTCTTGCCTGGAGAATCCCACGGACAGAGGAGCCTGGAGGGCTACAGTCCATGGGGTCGCAAAGAGTCAGACACGACTGAGCGACAGAGCACGCACACATGTATCCATTTTATAACTGAAACTTTTTTTTTGTTGGCTGTACTACAAAGCATATAGGATCCTGTTCCCCAAGCAGGGCTCAGACCCTCAGCCCGACCCCCTGCATTTGAAGTGCAGAGTCTTAACCACTGGACCGCCAGGGAAGGCCTTGAAAACATTTTTATTGTGGTAAAACGCAGCATACAATTTACCATTTTAAGCATTTTTTTTTTTAAAGCACACAGTTCAGTAACATTTAGTGTGTTCGTATTGCAGAATCATCACCACCATCCATCTCAAGAGCCTTTTCATCTTCTTGAGCTGAAACTTGGTACCCACTAAACAATCCATCCCCATTCCTCTCTACCCTCAGCCCCTGGCAACCGCTGTTTGACTTTCTGTCTATGAATGTGACTGGCATGTTTTTAAGGTGGAGTATACTTGATTCCAGTTCAGTTCAGTTCAGTTCAGTTCAGCCGCTCAGTCGTGTCTGACTCTTTGCGACCCCATGGACTGCAGCATGCCAGGCTTACTTTACAGTAGAAATGTAACACTGTTCATTTCCACTGTATGGCAAAGTGATTCAGTTTATATATATTTTTTCTTCTCGAGGATGTTTTATCATAGGGTATTAAATATAGTTCCCTATGCTCTGTAATAAGGCCTTGTTGTGTATCCATTATTCTTTAGGTGTCTTTAGCTCAAATGAAAGTCGCCCAGTCGTGTCCAACTCTTTGTGACCCCATGGACTATGCCGTCCGTGGAATTCTCCAGGCCAGAATCCTGGAGAGGGTAGCCTTTCCCTTCTCCAGGGGAATCTTCCCAACCCAGGGATCAAACCCAGGTCTCCCACATTGCAGGTGGATTCTTTACCAGCTGAGCCACCAAGGGAGCCCAAGAATACTGGAGTGGCTACCTTCTCCAGTGGATCTTTCAGATCACATCTATAAGTATCTAATAGTCAAAAAAGTTAAACTTTGAAATAACAGAAGAGATACATTTTTTTAAAAACATGCAATTATTTCTGAATCTGGTGACGGTGAATAGAATCCAGTTCATTTCTAATGAAATCAGCCTGATGGTTTCAGTTCAACATCTGGAAAAGAAATAACGACTTCATCTTTCAACTTCCCCCTTCTTACTAAAGGACGTGCCTGTGTGTACAGGCTAAGTCGATTCAGTGGTGTCTCTTTCTGACTCCATGAACTGTATGTAGCCCACCAGGCTCCTCTGTCCATGGGATTCTCCTGGCAAGAATACTGAAGTGGGTTGCCATGCCCTCCTCCAGGGGATCTTCCCCACCCAGGGATCAAACCCGTGAACCCCATTAATTTTTCCCAAATGGGAATCAATCCAATTTATCATGTTCACATTAATGTTCTTTCTTTTTTTTTAAAGATTTTTTTTTTGATGTGGGCTGTTTTAAATTGTTTATTAAATTTTGTTACAATGGCCTTTATTGAATTTGTTACAATACCGTTTCTGTTTCCTGGTTTTTTTGGCCACAAGGCAAGTGGGATCTTAGCTCCCTGACCATGGATTGAACCCACACCCCCTGCACTGGAAAGCGAAATCTTAGCTCCCTGACCAGGGATTGAACCCACACCCCCTGCATTGGAAAGCGAAGTCTTAACCACTGGGCCACCAGGGAAGTCCCTCCCCATCCAATTAATTTCCTTGAAGGCTCTTAGTTGGCAAATAATTGATGACATGAAGTCTAAAGCAAACGGAAAAGCCCACAGCTATTCCATACCGACTATGCACGTCTTCCTATCGGGGCAATTTGCCGAAACGCAGCACGAGGGCTCCGTCAGAGTCCTCTTCCATCCCACGCTCCGTGAGACTCAGCTCTAAGCTAAACTGAAACACTCACTGTTTCTCAAAGACCCAGGATCCACATCATGTCTCTTTCTCAAGATAATGTTCTGGCAGGGATGTTTGCCCGCCGTCTATACTTCTTGTGTTTAGTCGCTCAGGGGTCTCCAACTCTTTGCAACCCCATGGACTATAGACTGCCAAGGTCCTCTGTCCATGGGATTCTCCAGGCAAGGACACTGGAGTGGGTTGCCATTTCCCACTCCCGGGGAATCTTCCTACCCCTCAGGGGATTGAACCTGCGTCTCTTGCATCTCCTGTGTTGGTGGATTCTTTACCACTGAGCCACCTGGGAAGCCCCATCTCTGCTTGACCAAATCACAACCCTCTGGGACTGACCCTTCTTCCAAGAATCTTTTCTCACCCAATTTGATTCCCACTTTTAGTCTGGGACTAGGAGACACAAACTTGTTGAAGCTGAAACTCCAATCCTTTGGCCACTTGATGCAAAGAACTGACTCACTGGAAAAGAGCCTGATGCTGGGAAAGATTGAAGGCGGGAGGAGAAGGGGACGACAGAGGATGAGACGGCTGGATGGCATCACAGACTCGATGGACGTGAGTTTGAGCAAACTCCAGGAGTTGGTGATGGACAGAGAGGCCTGGCGTGCTGCAGTCCATGGGGTCACACAGTCAGACACAACTGAGCGACTGAACTGAACATACGCAGCATGGATAAATAGCAAGGTTCTCCTGTATAGCACAAGGGACTCCGTCCGACATTATGATAAACCATCATGGATAAGAATATCAAAGAGGATGTTTATATGTGCATAAGTGAGTCACTTTGCTGCAGGGCAGAAATGCACACACGTGTAGATCAACTGTACTTCAGTAAAATAAAGATTATAAATTCTTTCAGGAGAGTCTGGGGGAGAAAGGATCTGTGTATATGTATGCCTGAGTCCCTTTGCTGTCCACTTGAAACTATCAAAACACTATTAACTGGCTATACTCCACTATAAAATAAAAAGTCTTTTAAGAAAAAGAAAACGCAACTACTCCTCTTAATGAACGCTCAGTTGGTGGTCTATTTCATCCCTGGGGTCACTGGTATATCTCACTCATTCTTGCCCCCACATTGTGAATTGATCACCAATAGTAAATCTTCACGAAGCATGAGAGAACTCAAATGAAGGAATCTGATGTATACGTAAGGACACGAAATTCTCCTAAGAACTCCATGCAAAGCGGACCACTGGTGGAACTCTGCAGCTAAGAATTTGTAACTCAGTTCCTAAACATGCGGGCATGCCATCTCCTCAGGTATTTTAACAGCAAACGTGATAAAAACGGCACTTCAGTCGCAGGAGCTAACATAAACAACGCTGGATAAGAGCAAACCCATTGCTACCTTGTACCTTATAAACCCAAGGCATTAAGAGTCAGAGAGGAAGAGAAAAGTTTCCAAGTTCCTAAACAGGCACATATGCAGGCTTTGGGTGGGAAGTGAGAGGCTCTGAATTATTCCAAGTTTTGCTTTTATTACTTTCTCTTCAAACCCATGTGGAACTCGTTAAGAGTTCTTTTCCATTGGCGTTCTCTTCTACACAGAAACAATAATATAATCTGGAAACCAAAAGGCCCGGAATGGGAGGAAAAAACAGAACCTGGGAAGCTTCGACCCAGAGAATGTTTCTGATGAGATTGGTGGGTTCAGAGGCTCGACTGTAGATTCCACTATAAATCATATATCCTGCGCTTTCATCTCAGGCTTCTCTCGTACGAGTGATTCTTTATTACTCAATTCTGAGGCTTGGCTGTTCTTCCTGAAGCGGCTTCTGTTTACTGTGGCATGCTAGCGGTTTAAAGAAAAAGTGGTCTCTCTGCATTCGATGTAGGGAATTCCACTTAGGAAGCAGTTGTTTATATTTTCACAGGGTCTGTGGAGAGTCCTGGGTGGGTGACTCGGTCACAGCTGAGGTTTCACGGCCTCGGGGAAATCTTGGAAAATCAGGTCTTTAGAGACGGCTCCCTTAGAGACTCTGATCCCATCTAATTCCAAACTCCCAACCCCTCCATGCTCCAGCTCCCACCCCCTCGGCAAACACACGTCTGTTCTGCGAGTCATCTGTTTCACAGATAACTTTATTTGTGTCATATTCTAGATTCCACATATAAGTGATATCGTATCATAAGTATTTGTATTTTTCTGTCTGAATTACTTCGCTCAGTATGACCATCTCTAGTTCCATCTGTGTTGCTGCAGATACACATCCTTTTATTCTTTTTCATGGCTGAGTAATAGTCCATTGCATATATGTACCACAGCTTTGTTATCCATTCTTCTCTTGCTGGACACTTGGGTTGGTTCCACGTCTTGGGTATTGCGAATAGTGCGGCTATGAACATTGGGGTGCATGGATCTTTTGCATTAAGAGTTTTATCTGGATATATGCCCAGGAATAGGATTGCTGAATCATATGGTAGTTCTCTTTTTACTTTTTTTTTTGTGTGCAAAACCTTCATACTGGGCTTCTCTGGTGGCTCAAGTCAGTAAAGCATCTGCCTACAATGTGGGAGACCTGGGTTCAATCCCCAGGTTGGGAAGATCCCCCTGGAGAAGGAAATGGCAATCCACTCCACTATTCTCGCATGGAGAATCCCATGGACAGAGGAGCTTGGTGGGCTACAGTCCACGGGGTTGCAAAGACTCGGACATGACTGAGAGATTTCACTTTCACTTTTCATACTGTTTACCGTAGCGGCTGCACCAATTAACATTCTTACCAACACTATAAGAGGGGTCCCTTCTCTCCACACTGTCTTCAGTATTTGTTATATGTAGCCTTGTTTTAAAAAAATGATGGCCATTCTGACTGCTGTGAGGTGATATTTCACTGTTTTTTTCTTTTTCTCTCATTGTAGTTCTGATTTGCATTTCCCTAATAATTAGCAAAGTTGAGCATCTTTTCCTGTGCTTATCAGCCATTTATATTTCCAGAAAGATTCTTCTTAATATTTGCTTTGTGGGGCCAGAGGCAAATTTTCTTGAGTAGAAAAGTCCTTGTTTCTTTTTTTAGAGCATCAGACAGATTGAGAAGCAGAAGCAGAATTCTGAGCTCCACGTAGGCAATCCTCCTCCAGACACATTATCCTCCTATTAACCCTCAGAATTTTTGTTGTCAGCCACGACTTTGGGATGAATAGCCAGTACTGCCTGTGTGGGAAGTTGCTTCAGGCGTGTCCGTCTCTCTGTGACCCCGTGGACTGTAGCCCGCCAGGCTCCTCTGTCCATGGGATTCTCCAGACAAGAATACTGGAGTGGGTTGCATGCCATGCTCCAGGGGCTCTTCCCGATCCAGGGCTCAAACCCGAGTCTCTTATGTCTCCTGCATTGGCAGGCAGGTTGTTTACCACTGACACCCATCTGGGACAACCAGTGGAGTGGAACATGAAACACACATAAGAAATCGAACAACTGAGGAAGAGAATAAGCTACATTTTGTCACAGACCATCTGATCGATGAAGTAGCTACGCTGAAAACGATGTATGTAAAAAAGACCTCAATGAGAAGACTTAGCAGAAGTGTTTGAGACTTCCAGGAAGAAAAGGTTCTGGTAGATATGCTGCTGCTGCAGCTGCTAAGCCACCTCAGTCATGTCTGACTCTGTGCGACCCCATAGACGGTAGTCCACCAGGCTCCCCCGTCCCTGGGATTCTCCAGGCAAGAATACTGGAGTGGGTTGCCATTTCCTTCTCCAATGCATGAAAGTGAAAAGTGAAAGTGAAGTCACCCAGTCGTGTCCAACTCTTAGCGACCCCATGGACTGCAGCCTACCAGGCTCCTCCGTCCATGGGATTTTCCAGGCAAGAGTACTGGAGTGGGGTGCCATCTGGTAGATATGAAGATACTTACTATCCGCTTCTATGGATACCAACACATCAAAGACATGTAACATCAACACATCACTCTACTTAAATTTTTAGCTGCTCACTTGTTGAATTAGCTCAGTGATTTTTTTTTTTCGTTTATTAGCCTGCATCTGGCTTTAGTTGGGGCATAAGGTATCTCTCCTTGCAGTATGCTGCTTAGTTTTGGAACACGGGCTTAGCTGCTCCACAGTATGTGAGAGCTTAGTTCCTCGATCAAACTGGCATCCCCGGCATTGCAAAGTGGATCCTTAGCCACTGTACCACCAGGGAAGTCCCTTAGTAATTCTCTCATAAATAATTTTTAATTCTTTAATAAAGGAAGAAACTTAAAGATTGAAAAAAATTTTTTAATGTTTTTAAAAATATGGAAGGTGCAACTCATGTCCTTCTGTGGAAAGATTCAACCTCAAAACACACACACAAATATTGGAAAACTAATCTGTATTTTCAAAAAATTCCAATTGAAATGCTGATGACTTTTTGTTGTGAAATCTTTGTCCTTGAAATTTATCTCCAAGAAAAATTGGACAACAATGCAGATGACAGTGTGGAAAATATTGAGAGACTTGTACTGCCATATTAACAGATGAGGTTTGCACTGTCATTAAAATATGGTATAAAACACTCTACAATAAGCCAGAGAACAGACACCTGTGGGTGTATTTAATGTGAGAAGAACTTCTGATCGCTGGGGAAATAACACATCAATACCTGGTGTTAGAAAAAATGGTTAAATTGGTCAAAAAAATTAGATTTTTCATCTCATACCTTAGCGCTAAGTGAGTTACAAATGTTCTCAGTTTTTATATTTGAAAGTGAAAAATATCTTAAAAGCTCAGAGGAGAATATTTAATCTCAGAACGAAGCACTTTCAAAACGTAGCAAAAGAAGTTTTTAAAAAATGAATGCAAGAGGAAAAAAATGAGAGATATTTTCTTATTTCTCAACCTACAATTTAAAAATGCTGTCGTTTCAAAAACTGCCATTCTACAAACAAAACTGGAAAACATGATGAATTAAAAAAAAAAACAAGTAATAGAAACGAATGAAAATGAAAACACAACAACCCAAAACCTGTGGGACACTGTAAAAGCAGTCCTAAGGGGAAAGTTCATAGCAATACAGGCATACCTCAAGAAACAAGAAAAAAGTCAAATAAATAACCTAACTCTACATCTAAAGCAACTAGAAAAGGAAGAAATGAAGAACCCCAGGGTTAGTAGAAGGAAAGAAATCTTAAAAATTAGGGCAGAAATAAATGCAAAAGAAACAAAAGAGACCATAGCAAAAATCAACAAAGCCAAAAGCTGGTTCTTTGAAAGGATAAATAAAATTGACAAACCATTAGCCAGACTCATCAAGAAACAAAGGAAGAAAAATCAAATCAATAAAATTAGAAATGAAAATGGAGAGATCACAACAGACAACACAGAAATACAAAGGATCATAAGAGACTACTATCAGCAATTATATGCCAATAAAATGGACAACGTGGAAGAAATGGACAAATTCTTAGAAAAGTACAACTTTCCAAAACTGGACCAGGAAGAAATAGAAAATCTTAACAGACCCATCACAAGCATGGAAATTGAAACTGTAATCAGAAATCTTCCAGCAAACAAAAGCCCAGGTCCAGACGGCTTCATAGCTGAATTCTACCAAAAATTTAAAGAAGAGCTAACACCTATCCTACTCAAACTCTTCCAGAAAATTGCACAGGAAGGTAAACTTCCAAACTCATTCTATGAGGCCACCATCACCCTAAATACCAAAACCTGACAAAGATGCCACAAGAAAAGAAAACTACAGGCCAATATCACTGATGAACATAGATGCAAAAATCCTTAACAAAATTCTAGCAATCAGAATCCAACAACACATTAAAAAGATCATACACCATGACCAAGTGGGCTTTATCCCAGGGATGCAAGGATTCTTCAATATCCACAAATCAATCAATGTAATACACCACATTAACAAATTGAAAAATAAAAACCATATGATTATCTCAATAGATGCAGAGAAAGCCTTTGACAAAATTCAACATCCATTTATCATAAAAAACTCTCCAGGAAGCAGGAATAGAAGGAACATACCTCAACATAATAAAAGCTATATATGACCAACCCACAGCAAACATTATCCTCAATGGTGAAAAATTGAAAGCATTTCCTCTAAAGTCAGGAACAAGACAAGGGTGCCCACTTTCACCATTACTATTCAACATAGTTTTGGAAGTTTTGGCCACAGCAGTCAGAGCAGAAAAAGAAATAAAAGGAATCCAAATTGGAAAAGAAGAAGTAAAACTCTCAGTCTTTGCAGATGACATGATCCTCTACATAGAAAACCCTAAAGACTCCACCAGAAAATTACTAGAACTAATCAGTGAATATAGTAAAGTTGCAGGATATAAAATCAACACACAGAAATCCCTTGCATTCCTATACACTAAGAATGAGAAAACAGAAAGAGAAATTAAGGAAACAATTCCATTCACCATTGCAACAGAAAGAATAAAATACTTAGGAATATATCTACCTAAAGAAACTAAAGACCTATATATAGAAAACTATAAAACACTGGTGAAAGAAATCAAAGAGGACACTATTAGATGGAGAAATATACCATGTTCATGGATTGGAAGAATCAATATAGTGAAGATGAGTATACTACCCAAAGCAATTTATAGATTCAATGCAATCCCTATCAAGCTACCAACGGTATTCTTCACAGACCTAGAACAAATAATTTCACAATTTGTATGGAAATACAAAAAACCTCGAATAGCCAAAGCAATCTTGAGAAAGAAGAATGGAACTGGAGGAATCAACCTGCCTGACTTCAGGCTCTACTACAAAGCCACAGTTATCAAGACAGTATGGTACTGGCACAAAGACAGAAATATAGATCAATGGAACAAAATAGAAAGCCCAGAGATAAATCCACGCACATATGGACACCTTATCTTTGACAAAGGAGGCAAGACTATACAATGGATTAAAGACAATCTCTCTAACAAGTGGTGCTGGGAAAACTGGTCAACCACTTGTAGAAGAATGAAACTAGAACACTTTCTACCACAATACACAAAAATAAACTCAAAATGGATTAAAGATCTAAACGTAAGACCAGAAACTATAAAACTCCTAGAGGAGAACATAGGCAAAACACTCTTCGACATACATCACAGCAGGATCCTCTATGACCCACCTCCCAGAATATTGGAAATAAAAGCAAAAATAAACAAATGGGACCTAATTAACCTTAAAAGCTTCTGCACATCAAAGGAAACTATTAGCAAGGTGAAAAGACAGCCTTCAGAATGGGAGAAAATAATAGCAAATGAAGCAACTGACAAACAACTAATCTCAAAAATATACAAGCAACTCCTACAGCTCAACTCCAGAAAAATAAATGACCCAATCAAAAAATCGGCCAAAGAACTAAATAGACATTTCTCCAAAGAAGACATACAGATGGCTAACAAACACATGAAAAGATGCTCAACATCACTCATTATCAGAGAAATGCAAATCAAAACCACTATGAGGTACCATTTCACGCCAGTCAGAATGGCTGCGATCCATAAGTCTACAAGCAATAAATGCTGGAAAGGGTGTGGAGAAAAGGGAACCCTCTTACACTGTTGGTGGGAATGCAAACTAGTACAGCCACTATGGAGAACAGTGTGGGGATTCCTTAAAAAACTGGAAATAGAACTGCCATTGCTGGGCATACACACTGAGGAAACCAGAATTCAAAGGGACATGTGTACCCCAATGTTCATCGCAGCACTGTTTATAATAGCCAGGACATGGAAGCAACCTAGATGTCCATCAGCAGATGAATGGATAAGAAAGCTGTGGTACATATACACAATGGAGTATTACTCAGCCATTAAAAAGAATACATTTGAATCAGTTCTAATGAGGTGGATGAAACTGGAGCCTATTATACAAAGTGAAGTAAGACAGACAGAAAAACACAAATACAGTATACTAACGCATATATATGGAATTTAGAAAGATGGTAACAATAAGGCTGTATATGAGACAGCAAAAGAGACACCAATGTATAGAACAGTCTTTTGGACTCTGTGGGAGAGGGAGAGGGTGGGATGATTTGGGAGAATGGCATTGAAATATGTATAATATCATATATGAAGCGAGTTGCCAGTCCAGGCTCGATGCACGATACTGGCTGCTTGGGGCTGGTGCACTGGGACAACCCAGAGGGATGGTATGGGGAGGGAGGAGGGTGGAGAGTTCAGGATGGGGAACACATGTATACCTGTGGCAGATTCATTTTGATATATGGCAAAACCAATACAATACTGTAAAGTTTAAAAATAAAATCAAATTAAAAAAAACAAATAAACAGTATTTGTGATGCTTAGAACAAGTATTAATGCCTTGTTGTGTATTTGCGGCATTTAGGACATTCGGATGCCTTGTTACGTAAATTACTGTCATTGCTCAGACATCAAAGTGTAAACAGCTCAAAAGCTCATAAATAATTCTGTCGTGAAGTGGACAGGTTATGTATTTTGACTTGTTAATGAAGAGGCATGAAAGACAGAAAATACATGGGTATCTTTGAGTATGACATTAGGGGTTCTAAAAATGGGAGCAGCTCTTGGGCAGAACGTGTGGAAACACAGTATCTTTCTATGCCAGTACAGTGGCAGCAGAGATCGGAAAGCCGTGTAGGGTTTTGTAAGGCAATTCCAGAATGCTTGGCAAGAACTTTAAAAATGTTCACACCCTTCAGGGTTGCAGTGATCTATCTCGGGATTCAGAGATTTATGGGAGAGCCTTTGCAGAGATGGCCAAACGTGGAAAATACCATGAACGGCCACCAAGAGAGGATTCAACTCTTAACGGCATGTGCATTGAATGGGGTCTTAGTCTGACTGACGACATGGGGAAACGCATTCATATTGTTAATGTGGGAAAGAAACGCATTGATCACTACACATGCTTGCCGAATTGCTTCAGGCGTGTCCGACTCTCTGCGACCCCATGGACTGCGGCCCACCAGGCTCCTCTGTCCATGGGATTCTCCAGGCGAGAATATTGGAGTGGGTTGCCATTCCCTTCTCCAGGGGATCTTCCTGCTCTAGGGATCGAACCCAGGTCTCTTATGTCTCTTACATTGGCAGGTGGGTTCTTTACCTCTCCTGCCACCCGAGAAGCCCTAACACCATATAGTTTGGTTTATAAAAAGAACATATGTGTGTATGTGTGTGTCTGTGTGTGAATACATGAAATAATTGTTGCTGTTGCTCAGTCATGTCTGACTCTTTGCGACCCCATGAACCGCAGCACGCCCGGCCTCCCTGTCTATCACCAACTCCTGGAGTTCACCCAAACTCACGTCCACTGAGTCAGTGATGGAATCCAACCATCTCATCCTCTGTCACCTTCTTCTCCTTCTGCTTTCAATCTTCCCCAGCATCAGGGTCTTTTCCAATGTGTGTCTGTTTGTGTGTGTATAATTTTTGCATACATTTACCAAAATCTGAGCCTGTTCAGAGTATTTTTTTCCCTCGGTCCCTGGTAGCTCACACGGTAAAGAATCTGTCTGCAGTGCAGGAGACCCCGGTTTGATCCCTGGGTTGAGAAGATGCCCTGGAGGAGGGCATGGCAACCCACTCCAGTATCCTTGCCTGGAGAATCCCATGGACAGAGGAGCCTGGCGGGCTGCAGTCCACGGGGTTGCAGAGTCACACACAACTGAGCGACTAACACACAGCCCAGTGCGATTGGGAATTTTTGTGTTTTATGCTTTCCATTTTTCCCTATATTTGTTATTATAGTTATTTATACAATGTGTACTACAGAATAAGGATTTACAAAAACTCAGGAGAGTAGGAGCTTGCTGTGTGAAAACATTAGAAACTTGGTCTTCTCCTCCCAAAAGGCCCCTCACCCCTGATCAGATCTGTGTTTCGTTGTTATTCTTGTCTAGCTGCTAAGTCCTTTCCGAGTCTTTGCGACCCCGTGGACTGTAGCCCACCAGGCTCCTCTGTCTGTGGGATTTGTCATTTCTGGCTAATTCTTTTAGTCTCTCCAGCAACCTGGCCTCATGGTGGGTGGCCTTGTGAGCACTTTCCTGGTTTCTGCTGGAAAGACGTCAAGAAAGATCACTTTTCCCCCCATTTTGAAATGGACTCAGTGCGGTATTTTCTGTAGGAAAAATCTCGGCGGTTATTTTTTCTTTTTTTAATTATTAGTTTTAAATCCCGGCTTTGACAAAGAGTCTCACTTTCCAGAATCAACAAAAAGAAAATGAAATAGTGGTGGATAGTAATCCTGTCCCCTGAAAATTGTACTTTTAAGCTCCTCTTTTAACTAGTAATTTAAAATAGACCTCTGGCTCCTGCCATTGTCCAGGAAGAAAAATAAAAATAATAAAAAAAAGCTTTTACACAGAATCTATTTTTATAATCATCGAGAAAAAGATCTTGAGGAAGCCCATAAACTCCCAGCCTTCATCCAGACCCAGAAAAAGTATCACTGAATTATCCTGACATATTTTCCAGATGCTTATATACCATAAAGCAATAAAAAAAAAGAGAGAGAGAGACTGCAGGAACCTTCAGGGTACACAGGAAGTCTCTTGGATTTGTTTTCCTTTATCATTATTTTTAAAATCACGTTGCCAGATCTTAATGGAGAAAATGTGTCAGTTGCTCAGTCCTGTCTGACTCTTTGAGACCCCATGGACCGTAGTCCGCCAGGCTACTCTGTCCATGGGATGCTCCAGGCAAGAATCCTGGAGTGGGTTGCCATTTCCTTCTCCAAATGGAGAAAATAGCCTTGTTTTTTTTTCTTCCAAAAGCCATGTGTGTGTGTTTGTTTTTTAAATAATGGAAAGTTGAATGAGGTTTCTCCCTAACAGTGCATCTCTGCTCCCAACCTTTTTATGACTGTAAAAATCAAAATACAGTTTGTTCGTTGTATTCTTTTAAAAATATTTGTGTATCTGGCTGCACGGGGTCTTAGCCGTGGCACATGGGATCTTGACTTGCAGCACTCAAACTCTTAGTGGCAGCACGCGGAACCGAGTTCCCTGACCACGGATCGAACCCGGGGGCCCCTGCTTGGGGAGCGTGGAGCGTCAGCCTTTCCAAGGGCACTGTGGAAGTCTCAGTGGTATATAGTGCCTGAAAGTGCTTTGCAAACCATAGCCATTTTAAACCGGAGGGGAATAACAGCAAGAATTCTGGAAATAGCAATGCATACTTGCATACACATGCATGTGTGTTAGTCGATTCAGTCATGTCTCTTTGCGACCCCGTGGACTGTAGCCCCCACCAGGCTCCTCTGTCTGTGGGATTCTCCAGGCAACAATACTGGAGTGGGTTGCCATGCCCTTCTCCAGGGGATCGATCCCGACCCAGGGATCAAACTCACATCTCCTGTATCTCCTGCATTACAGACGAATTCTTTATCTGCTGATCCAGTGTCGAAGTATCTAAGTATGTCTCACTATGACTGTCTTTACTAGAAAAATTTTAAGAGCTGAGTTGTTCAGGAATGCTATAACCAATTACACCAGACTGGGTGGCTTAAAACAAGGAATTCATCCATCCTTGATAATAGATACCCGTATATTTATTTTCATTGTCATGCAGCTAGTTAGCTAGCTGGTATCTATCCACTGTATAGGTATGTTATCAATCATCTGTCTACATAGCTATTTCCATAATTCATCCATCCATCCATCCACACATCTGTATCTATGTATCAGATATTGTCTATGAATCATACGTATCATCTACTATATATTGATGTTATCACCTTTCTATACATTCATCTATCCACATACCTATTTATCTCATCTATCATTTAGCTATCTTATCTATCCTCTCTACCTATTTTCCGTCATCTCCTTTATCATCATCTAGCTAGCTAGCTAGCTATTACCTACTATATATTTATGTATCCGAGCTTCCCCGGTGGCTCACCTGGTGAAGAACCCGTCTGCAATGCAGCAGCCGCAGGAACTGTGAGTTCGATCCCTGGGTGGGGGAAGATCCCCTGGAGGAGGGCACGGCAACCCATTCCAGTATTGTTGCCTGGAGAACTGTCATGGACAGAGGAGCCTGGAAGGCTACAGATCGTAGGGTCACAAAGAGCCGGACACGAATGAAGTGACTTGGCACACAGGCACGCCTTTATGTATCCAGCAATCATTTGTCCACCCATCCATCCATCTATCCACACATCTATCTATTTTATATATCATCTATGTCTCTATGTCTCATCCATCTAGGTATCTACATACAGTCTACCTATCAATCAATCTACCTATCTATACATACCTATCTATACATCTATGTATCTATCAATCATCTATCCATTCGTCTATCCACATACCTGTTTATCTGTCTCATCTATCATATCACTAAGAGAGTCAACTCCTAAGCAGGTTGATAAGACGTCTGGGGGTCCTCAAGGAGAGAGGGGTCTGGAATTCTCAAGGAGGAGGAAAGGATAAACTTCTTTTTTTTCTTCTACATTCCTTAGCATTATATAACAATAATGTATCCTGCTTGAGGACAGTTTCTGGAAAAAAACCTTCTGGCTAATCCTGTTATCTTAAAACGTAAATTATGGGAGTGGGTCTAGTAAGGTCTTTCCAACCTCTAGACATTCTTTTGATTCATGGTAGTAAGTAATTAAAAAGTATGTAACTCCATTTCTAACACTAGAGAGGGGGCACTCTTTCTGCCCCCTTCTGATGTCTATGTCAGAAGCTTTCTCTATCTCGTTTATAGTTTAATGAAACTTTATTACACAATAGCTCTGAGCGATCAAGCCTCGTCTTTGGCCCCGGATTGAATTCTTTTCCTCCAGAGACCAAGAATCCTGGGGTCTTTCATGGTTCAGCAACAGCCTTTCATCATCTAGCTATTTTCTGTCATCTACCGTATATGAATACTATATACTGACTCGATGGACATGGGTTTGAGCAAGCTCCGGGAGTTGGTGATGGACAGGGAAGCCTGGCATGCTGCAGTCCTGCTGCTGCTGCTGCTGCTAAGTCACTTCAGTCATGTCTGACTCTGTGTGACCCAAGATGGCAGCCCACCAGGCTCCCCCATCCCTGGGATTCTCCAGGCAAGAACACTGGAGTGGGCTGCCATTTCCTTCTCCAATGCATGAAAGTGAAAAGTGAAAGTGAAGTTGCTCAGTCGTGTCCGACTCCTAGCGACCCCAAGTCTATGGGGTCACAAAGAGGTGGATACGACTGAGCGACTGAACTGATATTTGCATATATCTATCAACCATCTATCCATCCATCCATCCATCATGTATGTATCATGTAGCTAGCTAGCTATGTATTACCAAATCGTATCTACTTAAGATCTCTCATGGTGGTTCTCAACTAAGGGTGATGGGGGGGGGGGCATTGAAAATATTTAGAGCCATTATTTCACTGCCACACACTTGGAGTGCAAGAGGCTACTGGTGCTCCATGAGTATAGCCTACAGATGCTGCTAAACACCCCATGATGCACACCACAGCCCCCACTCCAGAAAATAACCCAGCACCCAAAGTTTGTGCTGCGAATGTTGACAAACCCTGTCTGAGATAAAAGCGTTTTGTCTATGGAGCATGAACACTTCAAGCAGGACATGTTTCCAACACATCTGGGTACCCCCTGGTACCCCATCCTGGTACCAGGCACATCCTAAGGGCTGTGGAGTTATCCTTAAGCCCATAAATGGATTCATGCCTGAGACAGCATCCACGCTTCCCAGAATGGTGGGAAGCCAAGCTCTCTTTTGCTTCAATGACTGCTATTTCTTTCCAGACTGGCGGCATGTTGAAAACTCACCTTCTTCCCAAATATTTATCTTGTTTTTTACCCGCTTCTCAGCACAGAAAGCCAAAACATGCATGGGACATGCACCCAAGATGTCTCTTTCCTAAAGAAAATTAGCTGAAGGATTGCCGTGACACCATTATTTCAGCCTCAAATTATCTTGTTTCAGATCGGAACTGTTTCCACCCTTTCTTCCTGTCAGAGGGGTTGCCAGAACCACCCCCCTTAGATTCAGTTTCTTTGTAATAAAAAGGGTTGCAGAGAATGGAGTAATTCCAGTGTGGTGGATAAAAGCAATTTTTAACCAATCTGATTTATTAAGTTTTTTTTTTTTTTGACGTGGCCCACCATTTTTAAAGTCTTTATTGAATTTCTTACAATTCTACTTCCATTTCAGGTTTCGGTTTTTTGGCCCTGAGGCATGTGGGATCTTCAAAGTCTTAACCACTGGATCACCAGGGAAGTTAAATCAACCAGTCTAATGTAAAACTCAAATGCAACTCATGTGCTTTTGCCCTTGAAAAATATCGCTGTCATGACTGCTTGGCTCTTTGGAAAATATTATTTTATTATCCAATGTACATTATATGGACCTTAAAAATACAGTAAAGCAGTCATGGAAATCACAGATCAACTTTCAGTGGATACAAATGGATAGGAAGAAAGCGATTTCCGGGCTTGTCCAGAAGGCAGTGGGTTTATTCTCTGGGGTCACAACTTTGCTTTCTGCTCCATTTCCTCTCATCTCCCTGCAACTTTCATGGGATAAACTTTATTATAAACAAGGAAATTCAGTATGTCACTCCCCTCCCCCCACCATAGGATCCCTGGGAACACTAATATCTTCTTGGTTCACAAATTTGAAGGAAGTTGAGGAGGAAACTTGCTTGAATTGAATTTCCATGCCTGCTCTAATGTATCCAAGTCTTGTAAAGACCAATAATTTATTATTTTTAATGAGACAGAAAGTACGTCTTTTGCTTTCTACTCTCATCGTCTGATTAGAAAGAAAAAAAATATATATATATATAAAACACTATATAAAAAGTGAGTTCCAGGAAGAAAGCATTCTTATAAAACGAGATGTATTGTATGACACTTGTACGTGGGGGGGAAAAATTCAATCATTGTGGTTCTCAGCCTTTGTTGGGCAAAGCGGAATGTTGAAATAATGGAAAGATGGATACTCATTCTAGAAGGTTCTATCATGTTGAAACTGCAGCAGGTTAACTAGGGAACGAATTTTGCAGGCGGGTAGCAAGGCACGGTGAATCTCTATGATTTATTTGCAGTGAGTGCTTCTTAGGGATTCTACAGACGCTCGTTCAAGCGGCAGGGTGGTACCAGCAACTCAGAAGTTGAGATCTGCACCCAAGTGCCGTGAAAAGCAAGACCAGAGTGCTTGGCATTCTGTAAACATGTCACAAAGTCCCCTCATAGCGGCAGATACCTCCTTACAGCGTTTGCGGTTGTTTCCTCTCATCGTCAAGCGTGGGTCAAGGTCAACGTGAGCCTGAAACCCACCAACCTGGAGAGGGGCAGCCACTGTTTGCTGTTCAGACGCTCAGTTGTGTCCGACTCTCTGCGACCCCATGGACTGCAGCACGCCAGGCCTCCCCTGTCCTTCACCGTCTCCCCAGAGTTTGCTCAAACTCATGTCCATTGAGTCTGTGATGCCATCCAACCATCTCATCCTCTGTCACCCTCTTCTCCTTCAGCCTTCAGTCTTTCCTGGCATGCCACCGTGGCCCGAGACGAACCCTTTTCGAGCTCTGACCTTCTGGCCCCAGCTGTGACCCTCAAAGCAGGCTTCATTTTAACTTCCTAAGCGATCGCAACCCACTCCAGTATTCTCGCCTGGAGAAGCCCATGGACAGAGGAGCCTGGCAGGCTACAGTCCAGGGGTGTGGGTCGCAGAGAGTCCCACACAACTGAATGACTTTCCCTTTCGAGCGACATAAGTGGAGTCCTTGCCGCCGGGTTTGGCGTTTCAGTAGATGTGGACGTAGGTGGTCTTAGAGTCGCTGCCCAGGAGGT
Source organism: Bos grunniens (assembly GCF_055505025.1). Classification (NCBI taxonomy): domain Eukaryota; kingdom Metazoa; phylum Chordata; class Mammalia; order Artiodactyla; family Bovidae; genus Bos; species Bos grunniens. Next base: position 1,544,684 of record NC_141194.1, read on the forward strand.
TTTTTGCAGTGCATTTGTAGAAGCCCGCGTCTCTCTGGGTGGCCTGCTGGACGGTTAGGGATCCCTGCGGGTGCAGGAATCTGTTGCCATAGAGACGCGGCTGAGTCCCCGCGGTGAGATGCGACTTGTCGGGCAGCTCCCAGCTTATCTCGGCTTTGGGGATGCCCATGGCCATGCAGTTCATCTTCACGATGCTGCCGGGGCGGGCGTAGATGACCGGTGTGGGCTCGCTGGTGATCCGCGGAGGATAGGCGATGACGATCACCGGGATGCTCACGACGGAAGGGCCGTGTTCACCGTCCGTGTTGCACACGTAGGTGCCCCGGTCGAAGACTGACGCATCCCGCACGGTGAGGGTGCCGTTCTCCCAGAGGGCGAAGCGTCCCTGCACCTGGGGGCCGTCCAGGACCACACCGCTGGGCAGCGTCCAGGACAGGCGCGTCCCCCGGGCACCCGGGGGTACACAGGGCAGCCGCAGGGTCTCCCCGTTGACTATGCTGACCAGGTTGTTGTAGCGCTTGTTCGTCTCGGGCTTCAGCCCCACCTTCAGGGACACCAGCCTCTCCGTGTGGCCCGCCGAGTTGCTGGCCACGCAGCGGTAGGCACCAGCGTCCTCGGACGAGAGGCCGCTGATGTGCAGCCGGCCATCCCCCTTGTGGAAGAACCTGTGCAGCCGCTGGCCGCTCCGCAGCTCCGTCCCGTTGGGCAGGACCCACAGCAGCGTGGGCGTCGGGGTGCCCGCGGCCGAGCAGTTGAGGCTGATGGTGTGGCCAGCCATGGCCGTGATCTTCTCGCTGACCGGGTCGTGGAAGACGGGCTTCTCCAGGGGCTCCAGGACGGTAAGCTGGACCACCAGGCGGGCCTCCCCGCCCTCATTGCGCCCGATGCACGCCAGCTGCACCGAGTCGCTCATCCGCAGGCTCTTGATGTCCAGGGTTCCGTTGCGATGGATGGTGATGCGGTTTCCATAGTAGGGGGCGGGCAGGACCACGCCCTCAGGGAAGGCCCAGAGCACCCGCGGCGCGGGCACGCCTTCCGCCCGGCAGTCGATGAGCTTGCGGCTCCCGCCGGGGGCCACCTCCCGCACCGTGGTGATGGCCTCGGGGTAGCCGTTGATGGTGGGCGGCTGCACGTGGACGTGGATCCAGACGGTCTTCCGGTCCTCGCCGGCGCTGTTCCTGACCACGCATGTGTAGTTGCCGCTGTCCGAGCGCTGGGCCTTCTGGATGAGGAGCGTGCCGTCTTGGTAGACCTGGTACTTGTCGGACGAGGCGGGGATGAGCCGGTGGGTGGGAGACAGCCAGGTGACCCTGGGCGTGGGCTCCCCTTGAGCCTCGCAGGCCACAGTGACCACGTCCCCGTAGGGCACGTGGATCACCGAGTAGGTCTTATTGCGGATGGCGGCCGGCTCGCTCACCACCTTGACTCGCACGCGCATCTCGTCCTTGCCGACCTGGTTTTCCGCAAAGCACGTGTAGTCTCCTTCCTCCCGCGGGCCCACCTCGTTGAAGTAGAGCGTCCCGTTGTGGAACACCACGTAACGCTTGGCCCGCCCGCCGCTGTCGTCCGCCTGCATGAAGGAGTTGACCAGGCTCCCGTCCGGGAGGCTCCAGGAGATCTCGGGGTTGGGGAGCCCCGTGGCCAGGCAGTCCACCTTGAGATCGCCCCCGTATAGGACCCGGTGGTCGTTGGCTTCTTTGTGCTGAATCTTGGCGGCTTTCATGACCACATTCACCTTGAGCGCCACGAAGTCGTCACCCACCTTGTTCCGGGCGACGCACAGGTAATCCCCCGCGTCTTTGTCGGTGACGGACTTCACCACCAGCGTCCCGTTGGCGAACGCCTTGATCCTCGTGTCGAAGCTGACAGGGGAAGAAGAAAAGGAGGAAGAAAGTCAGTCTCCCAAACGCTCTCTCTCACCTGGCTTGAGAGCACCAAAGCCAGACAGAAACTTGGGGTTCTGAGAACTACGGGTGCTCAGGTTGGTTGTTTATAGTCACTAAGTCGTGTCGTGACCTGTGGACTGTTGCCTGCCAGGCTCCTCTGTCCATGGGATTCTCCAGGCAAGAAGACTGGAGGGGGTTGCCATGACCCTTCTCCAGGGGATCTTCCCCACGTGGGAATCGAACCCACTTCTCCTGCATCACAGGCGGATTCTTTACCACTGAGTCGCCTACTCCGTGGGATTCTCCAGGTAAGAACACTCGAATGGGTTGCCATGCCCTTTCTCCAGAGGATCTTCCCCACCCAGGGATCCAACTCGCACCTCCTGCACTGGAAGGCGGATTCTCTACTGCTGAGTCACCAGAGAAACTCCACCAGTACACAAGGCTGCCACTCAAAACGTCAGATGGTTTTTGCGGCCGAGAGGGGACAGTACCCAAACACAGAAGCAATTAATTTACCATGAATAAGAACTTCCCGGTGGAGCCTGCCCTCTGGCTGGCCCGGCCACAGATTCAAAGATGTGAAATGCAGCCTACGACATCAAGCCTGTTAGTGTGGGGGTGTATGTGTGGATCAAATATTTGCATGCTGGCCAGTGCGGTGCTTAGGGTAATGATAAAATCAGATCAAATGCTACAGTCACAGACAGAATGAATATGCATTAACCTTAGGAAGAGGTGAAATTTTTCCTAAAGAAAGCACTTTATGGACGATTTCTACCCTTGACAGTTCTCATGCTGCTGGACTGAACTGTGAGGCAAACAGGAAGCAAGCGGCGACACCGTGGATCACAGAGGTGTGGTGATCTGAAGAGTTTCGACGTGAGGGTAGGACACTTCAGAACTCGGTGCTGTTGGTCTACAAGTTTCTTCTCTAGAATGTGTCAATGTCAACGTGCTCAGTGGTTCAGTCGTGTCTGACTATTTGCAACCCCCAAAGACTGTAGCCTGCTAGACTGCTCTGTCCATGGGGTTTTCCAGACAAGAATACTGGAGTGGGTTGCCATTTCCGTCTCCACTAAAGCTTACAGACCCTCACCAGCTCGCACTCCCCTATGCTGACATGCCATTTCCCCATGCAGTAGACCTACATTCACACGCTGCTGAGTTATATAAGAAAAAAAGGTTTCCAGCATAAAGGGGCAACACAGAAAGAAAGAAATACCTACCCTAGGTACAGGACATTTTTATAAATATATATTGGCATCTCCTCCAGCAGTGCAAAGCTAATGCTTTGAATAACGGGTTAAGACATTTGGGAAGTTGCTACTTTAAAAGTGTCCAACATCTCAATTACTTATAAATGACCATTCTGGCTTCTGTAGGGGGAACTTGAACATTCATCCCTAAATATTTCCTGTACACTGCATCATCTCATAGCATGTATGGAATGGTTAATTAAAAAAAAAAAAATGCCTGTGATGGAATTCAACCTGATAACGTCATTGCTGCTGTTGTTAAGTCATGGCTGACTCCTTAGAGACACCATGGACTGTAGCCCACCAGGCCCCTCTCTCCATGGGATTCTCCAGGCAAGAATACTGGAGCGGGTTGCCATTTCCCTCTCCAGGGGATCCTCCTGACCCAGGGATCGAACCCTCATCTCCTGCATTGGCAGGCAGATTCTTAACCACTGAGTCACCTGATTATTGTTCATCAAAGCACCTAGTGTGGTGGTTTAGTCACTAAGTCGTGTCTGACTCTTTGCCACCCCATGGACTGTAGCCCCGCCAGGCTCCTCTGTCCTTGGGATTCCTCAGGCAAGACTGGAGTGGGTTGCCATGCCCCTTCTCCAGGGGATCTTCCCGACCCAGGAACTGAACCCAGGTCTTCCTGCACTGCAGAGAGATTCTTCACCAGCTGAGCCATAAGCACCTATTGACAAGGACCAAAACACTGTTTTGCTGGCCGTGAGAAAGAGAGTCAGGTCTACGTGAATTCGTCGGTCACTGGATGGCAGGGGAGAAGACAAAGATGTTTTAATGTGTCTTGGGGTCGGACTCCAGAAACGTATACAGTAGCACACATCTGAAAAACATTTAGAAATACCTATGGCAGCAAATCCTAGCCTTGGTCACAATCAGAATCACCAGGGCAAGCCTGAAAAAGGCGCCTGGCTCCACCGCACGGGAGACTTGGCTTCAAGACGCCCAAGTCCAATAGCTGTGTTTTTTAAACAATCCCAGCATGTAGGCAGGGCAGAGAGCCCGCTCTTTTATAAAACTCCCATGGGCTGTTTAATGACACTTTTTTTCTGAGAAGGTAATTAGCCAGAAGCTAGGAATAACGAAGCTACAGAGACCGCCGTTTGTGATTTACAGCCAGAAGCTGTAGGACAGCCCCCGTCGACGCTGCAATGACCATCCTTCATCTCAGCGTCCGTTCAACACTTGCCTCAGCCTTGCCAACGTCAATGGAAAACAGGCCTCCGCGTGGCAGGACACCGGCCCAGCTGGAAGATATTCTGGGAAAACTGGGTACGTGGTATTCCGGATCGACTGTGCAAAAGTTCGCGAGGTACCACCCAGCCGCCTGAAGTTAAAATACACAGGCTGGGAGGATGCGACAGCAACCTTTTCCTGCACTGGAAGGAGACTGGGTGGCTGCGCAGAACCCTGGACGCTGTTTTTTTTGGTCCTGTCCCCAGAGAGGAACCCACACCGAGCTGCCCGGCTCTGGAGGCTGAAGAGCCGGGGAAGTGGGGGGTTTCAACATGGTGTCATGGGTGTGGCTTTGCCTCCCTGCTGCCACCCACTGTCTCTCTCCTCCGCAGCTTGAAACATTGAATAAAGAGACGGTGGCTTTGGGAGGAACCAGCCCAGGATTTCGAGAAGGCAATGGCACCCCACTCCACTACTCTTGCCTGGAAAATCCCATGGACGGAGGAGCTTGGAAGGCTGCAGTCCATAGGGTAGCTGAGGTCCGACACGACTGAGTGACTTCACTTTCACTGTTCACTTTCCTGCATTGGAGAAGGAAATGGCAACCCACTGCAGTGTTCTTGCCTACAGAATCCCAGGGACTGGGGAGCCTGGTGGGCTGCCATCTATGAGGTCTCACAGAGTTGGACACAACTGAAGGGACTTAGCAGCAGCAGCCCAGGATTTTGCAGCTTCAGCACTACTATCAGGGGCTGGATGACTGTCCACGGTGGGGTTTGGGGCAGCTCTCCTGATCTATACTAATTAAACAGTAGCATGGATGCATGGATGCATGGATGAATAGATAGATGGATGGATGGAGGGATGGATGATGGATGGATGGATAGATGGATGGATGGGTAGATAGATTGATGGATGGGTAGATTGACAGATGAATAGATGGATGGATGGATAAATAGACAGATGGATGGATGGATGGATAGATGGAGGGATGGATGGATGGATGGATAGACGGATGGATAGATGTATGCATGTATGGATGGATAGACAGATGCATGGATGGATGGATGCATAGATGTATGTATGTATGCATTGATGGACAAATAGATAGATGTATGCATGGTTGGATGGATAGACAGATGCATGGATGGATGGATGCGTAGATGTATGTATGTATGCACTGATAGATAGATAGATGTATGCATGGTTGGATGGACAGATGAATAGATAATTAGACAGCCACTTAAGCTAGGTCAGGGTTTCTCAGCCTGGGTTTCTCCCCACTCTCTGATGTGGGGCGTCCTCTGCACTGTGGGATGTGGAGGAGCATCCCTGGTCTCCACTCACCAGGTCCAGGAGCACCCCCCACCAAGTTGTGACAACCAGAAATGTCTCTGGATATTGTCAGATGTCCCCTGAGGGCCTCCTCATCCCTGGTTGAGAACCACAGCTATAGATAGATAGATGGATGGATGGATAGATGGATGGGTAGACAGACATTTGGATGGATGGATGGATAGACACACATATGGATGGATGGATGGATATATGTATGCATGGGTAGATGGATAGATACGTGAATGTATGGATACATAGACGTATGTATGGAGGGATGGATGGGTAGATGGATGGATGGATGGACAGATAAACAGAAAATGGATGGATAGATAGATGTATGTATGTATGTATAGATGGGTAGATGGATGCATGGATAGATGTATGTATGTATGTATAGATGGATAGATGTATGTGTGGATAGATAGATGGATGGATGGATGGATGGATGGGTAGATGGATGGATGGGTGGGTGGACAGATGGATGGATGGAGGGATGGATGATGGATGGATGGATAGATGTATGTATGTATGGATAGACGGATATATGTATGGATGGATGGATGGGTAGATGGATGGATGGGTGAATAGATGGATGGATGGATGGATGGATAGATGGATAGATGTATGTATGCATGGATGGATGGATAGATAGATAATTAGAAAGTCTCTGGTGTTTCTCAGCCTTAGCCCTACTGACACCTGGACTGGACGACTCTCTGATGTGGGGCATCCTGGGTACCACAGGGTGTGGAGCAGCAGCCCTGGTCTCCACCCACCACGTGCCGGGAGCCCCGTTCCCCCACTCCTGAAGTCACATCAACCAAAAATGTCTCCCAAAATTGCCCAGAGTCCCCTGGGGACAAAATCCCCCTTGGTTGAGACCCGTTGCTCGAGATTCATACATCTGGGGCTCGAAGACAGGGCAACAAGGCAAGGTGCATTTCCTTGCAGCTGAAATGAACTTTAAGAATTCCAAATGTGCGACCTGTGTGCTGTCACCATGCCTTTCAATTTTCCTTTTCCCCTCCTTTCCTTCTGCTGCTGATACATTTTAACATAACATCTGGAGCTTCTATGTGCTTTGTTGAAATCCGATTATAGAAAAAGAAGGCAAACGGTTTTTATCTATTCCTGTGTTGTTGCCGTTGAGTCGCTGTTTTATCCAACTCTGCAACCCCGTGGACTGAAACCCGCCAAGCTCTTCCGTCTCTGGGATTCTCCAGGCAAGAACGCTGAACTGGGCTGTCACACCCTTCTAGGGTATCTGCCCGACCTAGGGGATCGAACCCAGGTCCCCTGCATTGCAGATGGACTCTTTACCATCTGAGCCACCAGGGAAGCACAAGAATACTGGAGTGGGTAGCCTATCCCTTCTCCAGTGGATCTTCCCCACCCAGGAATTGAATCAGGGTCTCTCCTGTATTGCAGGTGGATTTTTCACCAATTGAGCTACCAGGGAAGCCCATTCATTCCCTTGCCTGTACCGACCCCACAAAAAGGTGTCTCCCCAGATCCCAATCATTGGAAAAGACCCTGATGCTGGGAAAGACTGAAGGCGGGAGGAGAAGGGGACGACAGAGGATGAGATGGTTGGATGGCATCGCAGACTCGATGGACATGAGTTTGAGTAAACCCCGGGAGTTGGTGATGGACAGGGAGGCCTGGAGTGCTATGGTCCATGGGGTCGCAAAGAGTCGGAGACGACTGAGCGACTGAACAACAAAATTTCAACGGGAGACGGAGGGAGGTGCCCCAAGAAGAAAACTCCAAGGGGAGGTGCAGGTAAGTGCCCGCGGAGGCACGCGGAGGTGTCCCCGGGAGCTCGTGGAGGTGCCGGGGAAATGATGGCGAGTCTGGAGCGCCCCTGTACGTACGTACCTGAAAAGCGCGTCGATCATCCGCTTGGACGGCAGCCTCCAGACGATGCGCGGCCAGGGGTCCCCGGAGGCGCTGCAGTCCAGGCGGAGGGTCCCCCCGTAGCGGACGTCGGTCCTCTGCGGGGAGGTGCCGGTGATGCGCGCGTTGGCGGCCGCGCGCTGTACCGTGAGCTGCACGGTCCGGCGTGCCGAGCCCACCAGGTTGGCGGCCACGCACTCATAGCGCCCGCTGTCCTGGGGCGCCAAGTTGCGGATGTAGAGGGTCCCGTTGGGGAAGACAAAGAGGTTGCCGTGGACGAACTGCGAGGGGCGGATCTGGGTGCCGTCGCGGAGCACCCAGCGCACGCTGGGCAGGGGCGCGGCGCGGGCCGTGCAGTGGATGTGGATGCTGAGGCCGGGCGGCAGCGAGATGTTCTCCGCCTTCTCCTGGTGGATGACCGGGGGCAGGGCCGCTACGTGCAGGCGGATGGCCAGGCTGTCGGCGCCCGCCGCGTTGCTCGCCACGCACTTGTAGACGCCCCTGTCTTGGAAGGACGCCTCCTTGATGCTCAGCGTCCGGTTCTCGTGCAGCGTGACCCTGCCCTCCACGGGGGACACCGTCTGCCACACGCGCCCGTCGGGGAAGACCCAGGAGATCTGCGGCACCGGGGTCCCCTTGGCCAGACACTCCATGGCGATGGTGTCGCCCAGGTAGACGGTGACATCCTTGTAGTGGGAGGCCAGGATCTGGGGCTGCTGCGCCGTGACTGCCAGGAGGACCACCATGCGGTCGGCGCCGTGCAGGTTTTTGGCTGTACACACATACTGCCCGCGGTCCTGCACCTGGACGCTCCGGATGACGAATGTGCCGTTCTTCAGGACCTCGAACCGCTGCAGTCTGGTGTTGGGGGTCATCAGAGCACCTGGAATTCAAAAGACACCTGCCATCAGGTGCGATGCACACCGAGCCCTTTCCACAAGGATGGAATAAAGATTATTAGTTAATGGATCTGTGCGTTGCAGCTGCCCAGGTGCTAAGTAGTGTCCAACCCTTTGCGACCTCCCGCCCCTACTGGACTGTAGCCCGCCAGGTTCCTCGGTGCGTGGGATTCTTCCAGGCAGGAACACTGGAGAGGGTTGCCATTTCCTTCCTCCGGGGGATTTTCCAGATGTAGGGATTGAACCTGAGTCTCCTGCAGTGGCAGGTGTGTTCATTCCCACTGAGCCATCGGGGAAACCCTTTAATCTGATTCTCCTCTTCATGTCCAAACAGCAAAAAAAAGCAAAAGGCCCCAAATCCCCAGGACTTGCTCTCATCTTCTCATGTGTGTGTGTGTGCTAAGTTGCGTCAGTCATGTCCGACTCTCTGTGACCCCGTGGACTGTAGCCTGCCAGGCTCCTCTGTCTGTGGGATTCTCCAGGCAAGAATACTGGAGTTGGGTTGCCAGGCCCTTCACCAGGGGATCTTCTCCACCCAGGGATCGAACTGGAGTCTTCTGCACTGGCGGGTAGGTTTTTTACCAGTAAGCCACCTGCGAAGCCCTTTAATTGACTGATTTCTCCTCTTTATGTCCACACAGCAAAGAGCAAAAGACCCACCCCTCCAGGACGCATGCGATTGTGGAGGTACTGGGGGGTGGGTCTTTTTGCATTTGCTGTTTGGTGTCACAGAGACTTGAATACGACTTAGCACTACACCATCTATTCCTTTCCCACTCAAAATGTGGGACAGTCCATGGGGTTGCAACGAGTCAGACACGACTGAGTGACTAAACTGAACTGAACTGACAAATGATAAATCCCGGAGGGGGTGTGGAGAGAAGGGAAGCCTCCTGCACTGTTGGTGGGAATGGAAGCTGATACAATCACTATGGACAAGAGCATGGAGACTCCTTAAAAAACGAAACATAGAACTAACACATGATACAGCAATCTCACTCCTGGGCATATACCCTGAGAAAACCATAACAAAACAAAAACAAAAAATACACATACCACAGCGTTCACTGCAGCTCTGTTTACAGTGAGGACACGGAAGCAACCTGAGTGTCCATCGACAGATGAATGGATAAAGAAGATGTGGTACACACACACACACACACACACACACACACACACACACACATTGGAATATTACTCAGCCATGAAAAGGAACGAAATTGAGTCCTTTGTAGAGAGGTGGATGAACCTAGAGTCTGTCATACAGAGGAAAGTAAGTCAGAAAGTGAAAGTCACTCAGTGGTGTCTGACTCTTTGGGACCCCGTGGACTATAAAGTCCAAAGAACTGTCCAGGCCAGAAGACTGGAGTGGGTAGCCTTTCCCCTCTCCAGGGGATCTTCTCAACCCCAGGGATTGAACCCAGGTCTCCCACACTGCAGGTGGATTCTTTACCAGCTGAGCCACCAGGAAAGCCCAAGAATACTGGAGTGGGTAGCCTATCCTTTCTCCAGGGGCTCTTTACAACCCCATGGACTGTATAGCCCACCAGGCTCCTCTGTCTATGGGATTCTCCAGGCAAGGACACTGGAGTGGGTTGCCATTTCCTTCTCCAGGGGACCTTCCCAACCCAGGAATCGAACTGGGGTCTCCCGTATTGCAGGCAGATTCTTTACCAACCGAGCCACCAGGGAAGCCGTTACACATGCACCCTGGTGTTCACGCAGCACTGTTCATAGGAACCATGACACAGAAGCAACCTCAGTGTCCATCCACAGAGGAATGGAGCAATAAGGTGTGGTACCCACACAATGGAATATTACTCAGCCATGAAAAGGAACAAAGCTGAGTCTGTCGCTGTGATGCGGAGGAAACTAGAGTCTGTGGTAGCGTGAAGGAGGTCAGAAAGAGAAAATCAGATATTGTACTATTAACGCCTACATATGGAATCTGGAAAGACGGTCCTGATGAACCTGTCTGCAGGGCAGGAATACAGGCGCAGATGTAGAGGAGGGACAGGTGAACACAGTGGGGGAAGGAGAAGGTAGCGTGAGTCGGGAAAGCAGCACTGGAATATACACACGACCGTGTGTGAAACAGACAGAGGGAAGCTGGGGTATAGCCCAGGGAGCTCAGCTCGGGGCTCTGTGATGACCTAGACAGGGTGATAGGGCCTGGGAGGGAGGCTCAAGAGGGAGCGCATATATGGATACTTTTAGCTGATTCACGTTATTGTACAGCAGAAACCAACACAGCATTATGTAAAGCAATTATATTCCAATTAAAAAAACAAAACAAAAACTGGAGCTAACTAGGAAAAGTGTTAGTCGCTCAGTCGTGTCCGATTCTGTGACCGCCCCCCCCCTGGACTGTATCCCACCAGGCTCCTCTGTCCATGGGGATTCTCCAGGCAAGAATACTGGAGTGGGTTGCTGTGCCCTTCTCCAAAGGAAAAGCCGGTGCTAAGCAGCAGAATCCCAGTCAGGTAGAGGAAGATACATGATGGTCTCGGGAGGGGGTGTGGTCCAGGGATACTCTATGATGGAACAAGGTACAGAGGACGCTAAGAATGAATGCAAATGGGGTCTCTTCAGTGGAGGGACATGCCTTCCATCCGAGGCAGAGTCCTTTCAGAACGAAAAACCCCTCGGTGTCCCCCGCTGGCTTCCTCCAGCAAATTCCTCATTAAATCATTAGGGAAGCGTTTGGCGTCCGGCATGGAGCCTTCAAAGATGTCAGTAATCTGCCTGCGTCCAGAGCCTCTTCTCACGACTGGAAAACATCTAACATGCGTGAGATCAGCAGAGAATGTACAGCTGTCTCTAGTGTAACAGCATCGGTCACTTCCTGGGTTATCCACATGGCAGATGGAGGGGAAAAAAAAAAAAAAACAACCCCAACCTTCTGAACAGAATCCAAGCCTGAAGGACACAGCTGTGCTTGAGAGAGATGGAAAGACAAAGAGGAAAAGGGAGGTATGTTCACGGAGACTGCAGGGCCAAAATAAGAGACGCAGATTTGTGGAGTGGGATGAACCAAGAGAGGAACACTGACATATAGACCCTACACGTGTAAAATACAGACAGCGACTGGGAAGCTTCTAAATAACACAAGGAGCTCAGCCTGGTGCTCGGCAATGACCTAGAGGGGCGATCATCACGTTTAATTCCTAATGTCACCTAGAATCTGTTTGGACATCCAAGCAGATGGGTCGTTTCGGAGGAAGCAAAGCGGTCTTTGCAGCACCCCGGCCTGCCAAGTAGAGAGCATCATACGGACCCTTGTTATATGGGCTGAATTTTGTCCTTCCACCATCAATTCCTACATTGGAGTTGGGACCCCCACCCCCACCCCTAGAAGCTCAGAATGTGGCTGTGCTTGGAGATGGTCTTTAAAGAGGGGATGAAGGTAGAAAATGAGGTCTATGAGGGTGTGTCCTGATCCCATATAGCCGGGGTTCTGATAAAAAGAGGAGATGGGAACATCAGACATACAGACAGATGATCACGTGAGAAGACGGCCGGTGATACGCCAAAGAGGATTCAGGAGGAATTAGCCCCGCTGTAACCAGGATCTTGGACTCCCAACCTCCCAAACGGTCAGAAAATAAGTTGGCTGCTCCAGCCGCCCCGTGTAGGGTGCTCAGTGATGGCAGACGGAGCTGACTCATTGAAATCACAGCTCCAGGTTCAAACAAAACCAAGGCCCACCGAGCTGAGACCAAACTCCACCGACCTTCCAAGCCAGTGGGAGGATGCAGGGGACTTCCCCTCACTCCCCTCCCTTCCTGCAAGCCCCTCGTGGTTTGCGGATGACTCCTGTACTGAACCTCAGAGGGATAAGGCAAGAGGTTCCTTTGCGGAACATTTCTAAGCCTCAGTTTGTCGTCATTTAGTCGGTAAGTCACATCTGATGCTTTGCGACCTTGTGGACTATAGCCAGCCAGCCTCCTCTGTCTGTGGGTTTCTCCAGGCAAGAATACTGGAGTGGGTTGCCATGCCCTTCTCCAGGGGATCTTCCTGACTTACGGATGGAACCCGCGTCTCCCGCAATGGCAGGCAGATTCTTTACTTCCGAGCACCCCTGGGAAGCCCTAACTCCCGGTTAGGAATGCTACGTGTTTCCACGGCTGCTTTAAAAAAAAAAAAAAAAAAAACACACCTCACACCCTTGTTCATTTCTCACTCCCCCGTCTCTGTAAAGGGATACACCCATGAATAGATTGTCTGGAGTCGTTTCCCATCACACCTACCCGTTGTCCTCTTCTGACAGTCTCTGCCTCTACGTGGACTTCTTATACTCAAGGAACTCCCCCTTCCCCACCTACCAGCCCCACTTGGAACGCCTGACGTGTAAACGCCCTACCTGTGGACAGCTTGGTCCAAGTCACAAAGGGCTTGGGCTTCCCCGTGGCCTCACAGGGGAACGTGACATCTGTCTCCACGGTGACGGTCACGGACTGCGGGGATTTGGTGACGATCTGTGGCTTTTCCCCGAGCGTCCAGAATTTGGACGCAGGCAGCCCTCCGGCAGAGAAGAGCTTTGTGCTGCCGTGATGGAAGCTTCTGGAGGGTGGGATGGAAGACATCGTGAAAGGGACAGAGCTCCGGGTGGAGGAGCCCGGGGGGATGGTCCGTACGTTCATGGATGGGGGTGCTGTGGTCCTGGGGGGGTGCAAGATGGGAGGCGCTGGGGGCCCCAGGTCCATGTGGAAGATGCTCTGAGAGTGGATCCGAGTGTGGGGACCTACGTTGACCTTTCTGTCTCTCAACGCTGGGGCTGGAGAGCTGGGTCCCTGAGGTTTCGGAGTACCTCCCAACTGGGGGAAAGACAGGGTCCTGTTGATAAAGAAAGGGAATCTTCCACCGGGAAGAGGAGGCGCTCTTGAATTCGGAAGCTTGCCCACGGGGTCTCTTCTTAGATCGGGCAGATGGTTATTTGCAAACGATCTGGAGTTGCCCTGGAATCGGTCAGCTCCTTGGCCGGTTGCCGTACCAGGAATGCTAGGTTTGGAACCAGGCCACAAAACCACCACGGGAGTCGTCGGATAACTGGGTGATCTCGGAGTCGTGGTGTGCCTGCCCTCTGGCCAAACCCTCGACGGGTACGCAGTGACTCCCGGTTTGCGGGTCAGGTGACGAGGGGGCTGGAAGGTGACCGAGTATCTGAAGGGGCTTTGTGTGACCATGTGCGGGGGTCTCATGGTTCCTCTCGGCGGGATCGGTGTGGCGGGAACCCTGGCTGGTTGGTGGAAAACCAGGACCCTCCCAGCCTCGTCTGGACCATCTGGAACATGGGGAAGCATGTTTTTCATTGTACCATCAAACGCTTCCTTTCTTAATGCCTCCTCTGGAGTCAAGGTAAATCTGTCCTGCTTGGAAGAGGGCGTGGATAACTGGTGTGCCTTCGATAAATGTTGAGTTACTTCGTTATTCACAGAAGGCGCTTTGGTTTCTGGGGTCCCCACGTATTGGAAGGTGACATGGTGTTTGGAAGCTTTCCAGGCTGGGGACGTCCCTGAAGGAAGAGGCGGTGTGGGCTCTGCAGTGGTCTCTGTGGAAGACATCAGAGTCGTGGGTGGGAATGGCGATTCTGGCTCCTCCAGTGGGGTGGGAGTGGACACGCGACTCTGGGGTCCGATTTCAGAACGGACAGTAGTGTGAGTGGTTTCACGGCCTCCCTGATCACGGACGGTGGTTTCCGCCAGACTCGAGGATGCCTCTACTTTTAGGACGGGGAGAGTCGTTGAAGGAGCCGCACGTTGGGGTTGAAACAGCGTAGAGACCGCCGCTGAAGGCGAAAACTCACCTAGATCCGCTGACTCTCTCACAGAGGGTGATTCTGTAAGAGCTTCCGAAGGGCTGGTAACAGGTGGGTCTGTGTGTTCCACTCCAAGCTGGGTTGCCCCTGGGGGATCCCAGCTTGTCGTTTTTGGAAAGGGAGACGTCAGAGACACCTCCTTAAATCCTCTCGCAGGGGAGACCTCGGCCACAGAAGGTGATGTCGCATGGGTGACTGAGTCTCCAGGGACCAGACCGTGGGTTTGATAGTCCCTGAGGTCTGTGACACCATGGTTCTTCGTTTCCTGTCCGTCTGACGCAGGCTCGCGTGTGACTGGAACAGTCTCTTGGAATCTGTCAGAAGCTGAATATGTTTTGCTGATGCTGGCTGTGCTATAAGCTCCCATGCCGGTTATCTCCCGTGGGTCTCCAGTGGTGAAAGAGACGGTCGTAGGGGAAAGCGCAGCTTGGGAACTGAGGGGAAAAGAGATTCTATGCTTATCTTCTGGAGAAAAGCTGGGCTTGGACACGGAAGCTGCAGAGCTCAGGGTGGAAGTGATGTATCGGTGTCTGTTGCGCTTCTTGCCCTGTTTCCTGTGTGGGCTGCCCCTGGATACGGATTCGGCATGCTCCTCCGTGTCCAAGCGTCCGGCGGTACCTACGGCACTGTTAACCCAGGTCGTAGGAACCAGAGAACTCGCCACTTGAAGGCTTGGAGTCTTCGCTTCGGGGACTTGGGTCGGTGGAGGCGAGAAAGCATCTGTCGGGGCAAACGTCGTATGCGGGGTCTGTTTATGGTGGTGTCGGAATTTGTGGGGTCGGAATCGCCTCCTCCCGTGGGGCCTCTTTCGGGAAGGATGAGTGGTCAGCGCCGACGGTGAAGTGTCCTTTTGGGCTGGCGTGGTCACTGGTGCCGTGGTCATGTCCTTGCCAAACACAACGCCAGGCATGGACTCCCTGGGATGCTGCAAGTCAGTGACGCTGTTCATCACTTCTGGTGTCGAGTCAAGCGGAGTGGTCAGGTGTACGGCTTGCCCATTTCCCTTGACGCTTCTGGAGTCTGTGGGGTGCGTCTCTAGCGTACCCTCTTCCTGAAGTGTCTGAGAAGTCTCCTTCATGCCCTCAGGAGTCAGTGGGTGGCCTGGAGTGCTTAAACCAGTTTCCACAAGCTGAGGGCTGTCTGTCTGTTCCTGGAGGTGAGTTTCAACTGGGATGCTGGGGTCCCCTAAGGTGGGGTCTTCAAGCGGCTCAGACGTCCTAGCCTCGGCAACCCACGAGGCGGGAGTTGGTGTGAAGCGTGTGGAGGCCTGTTCTTTCACGGTCTTCTCAGCTGGTTGTGAATTTGTCCCCAGATCGGGGTAAAAGTAGGTCACAGTCTCAGACTCAGCCAAGGGTACGGCGTCCATCGGAGATTCATCCTCAGGGGATGTGGCCTCCCGCACGGACCCAACATGGAGGGTGGACCAGCTGTCTGTGGCTACATTTTCCTCGGTGGGCTCTTTGTGTTCCATTTCCAGGGTCTGCAGAGTAGAAGATTCATAAAGTACAGATGCCAGTGTCGTGGCTGGGGTCTGGTTGGAGTCAACTTCAGTGGGAGTTGCACCCACGGTCTTCTCAGAAGAGTCCTCATCAATAAATTCTTCCGAGCGAGTGCCTGTCACTCTGGGTTCACTACGAACGACTCCGTCATGGCCAGGTTGGAGCGGAACGGTCCTAGGGGAGGAGACAGCGCTGGAAGCCTGCTCTTCCTCGCCAAACACGAACATATCTCCCGAGGATTCTTCTGAACTGCTTGTGGTCTGCACGGGCGATACTGAGCCGGGAGCGACGGCAGGCAGAGGTGAAGTCACTTCCTGCCTCATCAGTGAAGGTGCGCGGACTGTGATGACCTGCGGTCCTTCCGTTCCCTTAGGGAGACTTCTCCCACGGACTCTGGCTAAGATATCTGCCCAGCGCTCTGGATTAATCTGCTTCTTGGCCACGTTTACCCTCCGCCTGGACTCGAAGACTCTGCGGCCTTCGGCAACGTTGGTCTCCGGCTCCTTGGTGGGGTGCTTCCAGGGTTTCAGCTTTCTGCGCCCTTTCCTGGTCTTCTTACCCCCACTGCTGGCGTCATCCGTTGCTCTGATTAACACCTCTTGGTCCTGCGGGTGGAGGACCGTCTTCGATGTGTTCTCTTCATCTCCCATGCCGGATCCGCCTTCATCCTCCACGATCCCGCCTCGCCCTCCAGAAAGAGTCCTGCTTCCTGGGCGTCCGCGTCTTTTCGGAGACCCACGGGACCCCTTCTTGCTCACCTGGACCCCCACCGTAAAATGATCCGACCCTCGCTGGTTGACAGCCACGCATCTGTAGTAACCACTGTCGCTGCCTTGAACCTTGGGGATGGAAAGGGTGCCGTCGGCCAGCACGTAGGCATGTGAGGCGTTGGCCATTGCGTTCAGCATCCTTTTGTTTGGAAGGATCCAGCTGATCTGGGCTTCTGGTACAGCCAGTGCCTGGCAAGGCAGTGTCACAGGCTCCCCTGGGTTCTTCTGAATGGTTACTGTATATGCGTCAGGAGGCTGAATGACCGGCGGCTGTACCAGGACCCTGTAGAGCATCCGGTCTGTCTCATCCCTCACCCGAGCGATGCACTGGTACAGACCAGCGTCCGACGGCTGCGTCGACCTGATCTTCAGCCAGCCGCTGGTGAGGACGGAGAACCTGCCGTCACGGTCTTCCATCGGCGCTTTCACGACAGACCCGTCCGGGAGCACCCAGGAGATGGAGGGGCTCTCGGAGGCCCTCACTTTGCAGCTCAGTTGGCAGGCGCTCCCCTCCAGGACAGTCTGGGCTCTCTGCACGGCTCTGCCGGGCTCAATCATAACCCAGCTTCTGCTAGGAGACAGCCTCGCGTCCTTGGCGGACATGACCAGGGCGTGCTGAGACGAATACGACAGCACCACCAGTTTGGCCGAGCTCAGACGCCGGTTGAGCTGCAGCTCTATGGACGGCTGCGTGACCCACTCTGGCTCGGCGAGGACGTGGGCCCTGACGCCTGTGTAGTACAGCGTGCTGTCGTCGTCCGCATCTTGCCTGTACTGGTAGCCGAGCCTGGGGTCTTTGCCGAGTGCCGGTTCCCGGTGGAGCTTCACAGGGACCTCGCTGTAGTAGGCAATCAGCTTCCAGAGCTTCTCGTAGTTCTGTCGCGTCATGGGACACTCAAAGTCTAAGGCGACCGTGGCATTGATCTCTATTTCCTGGGGGTCCGTCTGGTTCAAGTGCAGCCTGTACACGTCGGTGGGCTTCTTGATGTTACAGACCAGGTGGACCGTGTTTCCGTGCTCGTCGCTCATGTTCACGGACACGTTCCACGCAGGGAACTGGAACCCGTCTGGGGAGAAGGGATGGTCAGCACCCTCGTCTTCGTCCTGATCGTCCTCACTACTCCGGCTCCGGTTCTGTCTCAGCGGGGACTCGATCGAAGGCTTCTGACAGCGGACATCCCGCAGCTTCTGAAGCTCCTGTCCGTGCCACTTCTTGGGACTGAAGCATGTGGAACAGAGCTGACCTCCTTCGTACGCTTTGTCCTTCTTACACTTCAGGACCCCTGAAACACAGCAGCAGACAAACATGTACTAAGTCAACGACCCGAAGAATGGACAGAGGATGAACCCTGTGTTTGCATTTTTATCACCTGGGTGCATCTCAGCCAAGATTCAAGACTTTATCTACCTGGTATCCGTGATGTCACCTAGCAGCTTGAATCCATTTAACCTCACGTGTGATAACTAACCAGGGTCTGGGAGGTTCTTGGCAGGGAGTACTTTTTAAAAAGATATTGTTAGGGACTTCCTGGTGGTCCAGTGGCTAAGACTCTGTGCTCCCAACACAGGGGGCCTGGGTTCCATCCCTGGTCAGGGAACTAGATCCCACATGCGGCAAGGAAAAGACATTTTTAAGTTGACAAAGAATCTCTCTTCATACATATGATGCAATTTTCCTTTTATGAAGGTCCAGGAGAACCTATGTAAGTCTCTGAAACCCATGAATGTATTTCCAGGTCCTAGAACCAACTGTGGGGCTTTCCTGGTGGCTCAGATAGTAAAGAATGTGCCTGCAATGCAGGAGACTGGGGTTCGATCTCTGAGTCAGGAAGATCCCCTGGAGGAGGAAATGGCAACCCACTCCAGTCTTCTTGCCTGGAGAATCCCATGGACAGAGGAGCCTGGCGGGCTACACTCCACAGGGTTGCAAAGAGTTAGACACAACTGAGTGGCTAACACTTAAGAACCAACTCTTGGCACGGGCCTTGTCACATCGACCTTTCATAACTACATTTTCTCTTGAAACAATTTTTCATTTCAGGCAGTATTTTCTTTTTTGGATTCACATTCTTACTCTTGGCTTCCTGGACACTCAATCTTCCAGAATTTTGTCCTTCTCTGGCCAACGCTGACACTTTCAGTGTTTCTCTGCCCAACTCATTATGGATGAACTATTCCTGGACTCGGTCTGAGACCCCTCCCTTCTTGCCCTGCCCTGTCATTGAGGGTCTCGCCCACGCAGGTGGTTTCAATTACCGTCTACTGGCCGCCGATGAGTTCTGTCTATGCTTCTCCATTCCAAACCCATCCTAGGAGAGGCACACCGACGCCCGACTTGACAAGCCCATCAAATGGTACAAATGCTCCTCAAACTCATGTCTACAGAATCAAACTATATTTTTCTCCCTGCTAAACGTCTTGCGGCTTTTCTGTATTTATCTGTGCCAAGTCACTTTAGTCGTGTCTGACTCTTTGCGACCCCATGGACTGTAGACCCACCAGGCTCCTCTGTCCATGGGGATTCTCCAGGCAAGAAGACTGGAGTGGGCTGCCCTTTCTTCCTCCAGGGGAATTTTCCTGACCCAGGGATGGAATGCAGGTCTCCCGCACTGCAGGTGGATTCTTGACCGTCTGAGCCGCCTGTGCGGTTCCTACCTTTGGTTTTGGCGTCCCACTGCAGAAACCAGGTCATGTCACAGTCACAGGCCCACGGATTGCCATGCAGGTAGAGGTTCTCTAGAAGCGGCATGTTCTGCAGCATGCCGGTGGGGAGAGTGCTGATGGCGTTCTCGGCCAGGTAGAGGTGTCTCACGGTGGAGAGCCTGAAGTAGTCCAGGAAGGCGAAGGTGGAGAAGGTGGCGGGGTGCAGCTGGCGAAGCAGGTTCCCCTCTAAGTGGAGGAGCCTCAGGGAGGTTAAGCCCCTGAACGCTTCCGGGTGGATGAACTCGATCTGGTTGTGGTCCATGTGCAGCCTCACCAGGTTCCACAGCCCCTGCAGGGTCTCGCCCGTGATGACGCGAAGCTTATTGTAGCTGAACTTGAAAACCTACAAAGACCGGAAGTGGAAAATGTTGCACCAGAAGTGGAAAATGTTGCACCGGAAGTGGAAAATGTTGCTCAGTCGTGGGATAGCCTTTTCCTTCTCCAGGGAACATTCCCAACCCAGGGATCGAACCCAGGTCTCCCACATTGCAGGCAGATTCTTTACCAGCTGAGCCACGAGGGAAGCCCAAGAACACTGGAATGGGGTAGCCTATCCCTTCTCCAGGGAACATTCCCAACCCAGGGATTGAACCGGGGTCTTCTGCATTGCAGGTGGATTCTTTACCAGCTGAGCCACAAGGGAAGCCCTGTTTATAATTTAAATAAAAGAAAACACCACAGACAGGAACAGAAAGCAGAACAAAGGTCTGGGAAGGAAAGACATGAAGCTCATTTTTCATGTTTAGAAAAAGTGGCCTTTTCATTCATTGTGAAGGAGGATTTTAAAGTTTTCCCTCTCCACGGCTGGTGGTAGAGGTTGCAATTAGTGCTGGTCATATATGCCCAGTTTGGTTGGTTTTAGTAGCTAAGTTGTGACCGACTCTATGACCCCATGGACTGCAGCCCACCAGGTTCCCCTGTCCATGGGATTCTCCAGGCAAGAACACTGGAGTGGGTTGCCATTTCTTCCCCCAGGGGATCTTCCCGACCCAGGGATCGAAACAGTGTCTCATGCATTGGCAGGCAGATTCTTTACCACTGAACCACCTGGGAAACCGCCACGCCTGGTTTACCTGGAGCGAAATGAGGTCTCTCAGAGCCCCGTCGGGGATGCTGGGGATGTCATTTCCATGGATCATGAGGAGCTCCAGCTTCGTCAGTCCAGCGAACGACGTTTCCGACAAAGCCTGTATGCTATTAAACCTAGAACAGAAAAAAATGGAAAGTCATTTCTGGAAAAAAAAAAAAAAAAATCTTTGGGGCTGTCCCAACAGGAAAGAACAACTCTTTCTTTCAAAACAGGAAAGAGCCACTCTTTTTCTTTCAATGCTGAATGAGAACCCTAAAAAAACATCTGTGTGGGAATGAAAATCAGGAGCGCTCTGCCAATAATCGGTCATTCCCCGAGGGTTTTCAACCCTTTGCAGAACTGCTGACAGGCAACTCAGACCCTGAGTTCTATCTGCAGTAGACACTGCTGTTTTCTCTTTTGCTTTTTTCCCAACAAAATTACGCACCATGCCAGCCTCGTTATCTCCTTTGAGGCTGGACTTCCCTGGTGGCTCAGATGGTAAAGAAGCCACATCCAGTGCAGGAGACCCAGGTTTGATCCCCAGGTGGGGAAGATCCCCTAGAGAAGGGAATGACAACGCAGTCTGGTATTGCTGCCTGGAGAATCCCATGGACAGAGGATCCTGGAGGGCTACAGTCCACGGGGTCACAACAGTTGGACATGAGTGAGCGACTAACACTATCCAGAAACAGTGCTGTGACATTATGAGTGATATTCTTCTACTACATGTACTTAATTTTTCTTTTTAATTTTCAGTTGGAGGATAATTGCTTTACAATGTTGTATTGGTTACTGCCATACATCAACATGAATCAGACAATAGAAACATGGTACGCTGAATCAAGTTACACCTTAAGCCAGATGGAAGTATTATGTGTTGGTGCCATGAAACTAGTCCTTGTCTTGTTTATTTCTCTTCCTTGGAAGGACTGATGCTCAAGCTGAAACTCCAATCCTTTGGCCACCTGAATCGAAGAGCTGACTCACTGGAAAAGACCCTGATGATAGGAAAGATTGAAGGCGGGAGGAGAAGGGGACGACAGAGCATGAGATGGTTGGATGGCATCACCGACTCAATGGACATGAGTTAGTGATGGACAGGGAGGCCTGGCGTGCTGCGGTTCATGGGGTTGTAAAGAGTCGGACATGACTGAACTGAATATTACATGAGACCATCTCAAGGTACTGTTGGCGGAAGTAGGAAAAAGAGTCATTTTGATATCTGTCTTTGCTTCCAATGGCAAAGTCTTTGCATGCTCGGTCGTTAAGTCGTTGTCACACTCTTTGCAACCCTATGGACTATAGCCCACCAGGCTCCTCTGCCCGTGGGACTCTTCAGGCAAGAATACTGGACTGGGTTGTCCTGCCCTCCTCCAGGGGATCTTCCCGACCCAGGGAATGAACCTGCGTCTCCTGCGTTTCCTGCACTGCAGGCAGATTCTTTACCGCTGAGCCACTGGGGAAGCCCAAGAGACAAGAGTGATCGCAGATCAACTCTGTTTTCCTTTCTACAAACTCGGAGCGCCCGTTCTACCCGATTCAAAGCAGCTTTAGTTCCTCTTCTGCATAAATCGGAAGACTGTGAAAAGGAAACTGGTTTTAAAATTGTCAAACGATTTGAAGATTATAAAAAGGAAACGGTTACTATTCTCTCTTCTGGCAAAGCCAACGTCTTTTCCCTGTGGAGTGATCATCATCGTGGTTAGATTTTTTTTTTTTTTCAGACAGTCAAGTTTGCCAAGCTTTTTTTTTTTTTTTTTGAGAGAGAGAGCTATTTCATGGTCCATTGCTATAGATTTTTGAAGTGTTTATCTCACTCTCTTACTGCCCATTCCTTCACTCTTTTACTGGAGCTTCTAATCGGTAAAGGCAAGAATTTTCGAGGCTCTGTACTCGAAGAGGACTTTGTCTTACTGGTCACTTTGTCTTACTAATATGTCTGTTCATCAAACCCTAAATAGTTTTGTTGTTTTATAGGTGGTAGGAAGTAGCTAGCATATTTTGCTGAAGAACTCCAAATGATTGTTTACTATTAGAATTGTGCAAATGATGGTTTCGTATGAAAATTTTATGAGTACCTGTAATTCACGGAAATGGACACTTAGGTATAGAAAGTACATATGGGTATAGAAGAAAATTGAAATGTAAAAGTTCTACCCGAAATGCTGCACTAAAATGTCTGTTTAGAGGACTTCCCTGGTGGTCCCAGGTGGTGCCAGTGGAAAAGAACCCACCTGCCAATGCAGGAGATGTAAGAGACGGGGCTTTGATCCCTGGCTTGGGAAGATCCTCTGGAGGAGGGCATGGCAACCCACTCCAGCATTCTTGCCTGGAGAATCCCCAGGGGCAGACGAGCTTGGTGGGCTACAGTCCATAGGGTTGCAGAGAGTCGGACAGGACTGAGCAACTAACACTTTCACTTTCTGATGGTCCAGTGGTTAATACTTCATGCTCCTCCCAATGCAGGGGGCCCAGGTTCAATCCCTGGTCTGGGAACTAGATCCCATATGCCTCAACTAAGAGTTGGCGTCACACAACTAAAGATTCCGTATGTTGAAACTGAGGCCTGATGCAGCCACATAAATAAATACATTAAAAAAAAAAACTGTTTAAAAGACATCAATATTTTAAATAGGCAAAACCTGAAAGAACTCTTATTTCATCAAAGTCACGATTGCGTCATACTGATAATTTACGGAGTCGAAGATGTCTCACTCATTCTATTTATCGTTTTGTAATAACTGCTGAAATCTATTTAAACGCTATTAGTATATTTATGCATGCATCATATATTTTGCATCTGCAGTGCATTAAAGAATTGTTAACAATGGAAATGTATCAAGGAGCCGAAGCTGTCTCTGATGGCTCATAATCAACCTTTGTGACAGAGACTCGTGCTGATGGATTAAGTCAGATACTAGCCCCAAAGGACCACATTTAGTAGAGTTATAAATGTCCTGTTGATTAGGCCCACATCATGCAAGACACAGTGACGCACACATGAATACACACTCACCGTCACATACGTGCTCACACACCCGTACACGAAAGATGAAACCCGCCCGCCCGCTCGCGAGGAGGCTGAGATGGCTCAGAAGGAATGTGGTACAAACCCCAGATTGATTCTTTCCACGTGTGGAGAGATCCCAGCGGGCACGGAAGCCAAGGAGCGGAACGTGCAGTGGACTTCGCTGGGGACGTAGCAGGCGCAGGGGTGGGGGCAGGCCAGTGCCACGTGGGGGCGTCCCCAGAGCAGAATCAGCACCATGGAGAGGGCCCGCCATCGCGCCCATGTCATCGGCATCTCGTCCGGATGGGCCATCCCGGCACACCTGTCGGGGAACCACACAAAGCCAGGTGTCAGACAGCCCTTCCGTACTGCCAGCTGGTTTTACCTGCACTGTGCCTCACGACGCTAAGCTTCCCAAGGCGTCACCATGGGGCGTCTGAATGACGCAAAGCATGTGCGTGGAGCAACACAAACTTTAAGATTTTTTATCAATTGTCGTTTGCCACTCAGTTTAATGCAACTGTAGAATACAGCCTTCACTCTTGACATTGATATTACAACTTGGAAATGTCGCTGTGTTTTAAGGGAGGATATGAATTTGACAGGCCCAGTGGAGTGGGTAGCTGTTCCCTT
Organism: Bos grunniens; assembly: GCF_055505025.1. Lineage (NCBI taxonomy): Eukaryota > Metazoa > Chordata > Mammalia > Artiodactyla > Bovidae > Bos > Bos grunniens. The sequence continues at coordinate 1,568,649 of NC_141194.1, forward strand.
CTCCAGGGGGATCGTCCCAACTCAGGGATCCAACCCAGGTCTCCCGCATTGCAGGCAGGTTCTTTACCAGCTGAGTCACCAGGGAAGCCCAAGAAGGCTGGAGTGGGTAGGCTATCCCTTCTCCAGGGGATTTTCCTGATCCAGGAAGCCAACCAGGGTCTCCTGCATTGCAGGCGGATTCTTTATTAGCTGAGCTACCAGGGAAGCCCTATACTTACCGACAAATACACAAATGGGTGTATATATACAAACATATATTTGTATAAAAGTATGAAAGCTGAAAGGAAAGGGTTAGTCACTCAGTCATGTCCGATTCTTTGCAACCCCATGGACTGTAGCCTGCCAGGCTCCTCTGTCCATGGGATTCTCCAGCCAAGACTACTGGGACGGGTTCCCATTTCCTTCTCCAGGGAATCTTCCTGACTCAGGGATCAAACCCAGATCTCCTGCACTGCAGGCAGATTCTTTACTGTTTGAGCCACCAGGGAAGTCCTATATGCATAAGTATGCATTTGTAAAAATGTATATATATACACAAATATACAAATATATATATATGTAAATATGTATTTGTATAAATGTATTTATAAGGGCTTGCCAGGTGACTCAGTGGTAAAGAACCTGCCTGCCAATGAAGGAAAGTCAGGAGACACAGGGTTCAATCCCTGGATCAAGAAGATCCCCTGGAGGAGAAAATGGCAACCCACTCCAGTATTCTTGCCTGGAGAATTCCATGGACAGAGGAGCCTGGCGGGCTACAGTCCATGGGGTCACAAAAGAGCTGGACATGACTTACCAACTAAACAACAATGTATATATACCCCCAAGTATATACTTGTATGAATGTGTATATATATATATATTTGTGCTTATATATAGCGATGAGAAATTCCATGGACAGATGAGCCTGGTGGGCTATAGACCATGGTGTCGCAGAGAGTCAGACAGGACTGAGCGGCTAACACCCACATTACTTGAAACATGTTTCAAGTCATAAAAGTAACTGTTATCTATCCACCTCCGATGTTTATCTCAAGCCGTTACATACTGTATATAACTGAATAACAAGCTTCTCAGGAAATCCATTAGGACCAGAAGTATTTCCTTCTTTTAATGGCATTCCTTAAAGTTTTACTCATACCATCTTCAAGGGCTTATAGAGATGTTCACGAAAGCAGAATGTATTCCATTGTATGTGGGTTTGTCTCCTCTCCTTAATTTTTTTTTCCTCCCTTGGAAGAACCGAAATGTTGAGAGGGAAAAACATTATTCTTTACCAGGGAGCAAATTTGGAGAAATGTCTGAAAAATGTGCCATGAGAGAAAGAGGCAAGGAATAGCCTGATGAAGAATCTTGAGGCAAACAAAAAAACGTCAGTAAGACCAAAAAAAAAAAAAAAGGAGGGGGGGGGGAGAGGAAGTATAAAGGATAGGAAAGAAGGGAGATCAGAAGGGAAAATAGGGAAAGAGAAAAAAAGAGAAAAAAGGAAGGAAAAGATCAGATAAAATATTAGCTTGCATCAGCCGCTACCTCCTTTAGAAAGTCAGTGACTATTTCTTCATGCATCAGTCATGCCTTCATCAAATCACACTTTCGGCAACTCTTGCATGAAGTTTATGGATCAGTAAGTAACAACACAGGGAAGGTGGAGAAACACGGATAGAGAAATGCGCCGGTTCCCCACGGTTGCCAACCCCGACTTCTGATCATAAACACTCTATTTGCTCCCGCGCTGTAGGGACACCCCAGATGCATGCACAGCGTTTCCCGCCCTTTAGGGGCCCTGGGAACAGACGTTTTCTGAAGCCCTTACGCGTTTCGTTTTTCAGCTGCTCCTAAAGAGCTGACGGTGCAAGCAGCTTTGCAAACACTGAGCCCAGGCGCCTCCTCTCCGCCTTGGAACCGACCGGCTTCTGCAGAGCGTTTTTCGGTTCTCCAGGCCCCTCACCCGCGCGCTTGACCCTCCACACGGGCTCATGCCCCCCGCAGGCGGAGCTCGTCCCCGGCGCTCGGCTTTCTACCCAGGCCCCACCCCCACCCCCGCCAGAAGACCGCAGGGACGCGCCCCCCCTTTGAACCCCAATCCCGAGGCCTCGCGGGGAAGCCTCCCTGAGTCTGCACGATCTCCGGGCACGCCCGGCGAACCCCGGGAAGCTGGACTCGGGGCGCGAGGCAGTCGGCGGGCGTCCACCCGGCGGGGTAGAGTCTGGAGGGGCCGGACGCGCGGCCTTGCGCCCCTGGCCGGCTTCCAGCGCGCGCTCCGGGCGCGCCCGGGCAGGCTGCGCCGTGACTTCACGAACGAGCTTTCCCGGAGCGCGGCTCGGGTTACCCCGAGGGTCTCCGACGCCGGAGACTCGGACACCAAAGGGCGTCTCTCCCCCAAACGATTGACTTCCTCAGCTTGCGCGCGGATCAGAGACCCCACCCACCCACCCACCCAAACCCCCGTCCCCCGGCAGAGGAAGGGGGTTGCTTTGCGTCTCCCCACTTTGCAGGGCAAAAGGAGGAGGTGGGCGGGGGTTAGCGGTGGAGAGTCTTAGGGATCTGGAGAAATCGGGGAGACGGCCCCGCAACTGTGACTTGCCCCTCGCCACCAACGCAGGAGCGCAGCCGGTTACACTTGAGGGTCTTGTCGGGGGGTCCCCAGGAAACCAGGGATGGAGGAGAGAGAGGCCACTTTGGAAAGGGGACCTTAGACCTAGTCTGTGCATCTTCCGGGATGATTTCCGTCAGCTTCTGTGCTGGATGGTGCTGTGCTGTGCTTAGTCGCTCAGTCGTGTCCGACTCTTGGCGACCCCACGGAATTCTCCAGGCCAGATACTGGAGTGGGTTGCCATTTCCTTCTCCAGGAGGATCTTCCCCACCCAGGGATCGAACCCAGATCTCCCGCATGGCGGGCAGATTCTTTTACCAGCTGAGCCACCAGGAAAGCCCTTTCTGGATGGTAGCTGTACCCTTAAAAGAGCGCCAGGAAACATTTCCAGAAGTCTTCTTTGCCCTCGCCCCCTGCTCCCCCCAGTGCAATACCGGTCCCCTTTCCAACTCTCTCCACCCCTTGCAGACAGAGCCGGCACCCCCGCCCCCACCTCCCCAGCAACCGCCGGGGGCGCCCAGGCAGCCCTCAGTCCTCACCTGTTCGTCGGAAGCCGCGACCCACCGGAGCGGTGCGCCCAGAGCATTCACCGGGCCGGGGCGCGCGAGTCACCGCCGGGGGTCGGCCGGGGCCATGTCCTGCTGCCCGGGGGGCGAGGCGAGCGGCTCGGCTTCCCAGCGCGGCGCCCTTTTATTCCCGTCGCCGAGAGCCTTCCCCGAGAGCACGCCTCGGCCCAGCCCCACCCTGCCCCACCCCGGGGAGACGGGGCGCGGGGGACCCTGGCCGCGCCGCCGCCGCGCGCTCAGCCCTCCTCTCGGCTCCGCATGGCGCCGCGGCCCGGGTGGGCACGACTCGTCCACGCCGGTGGGGCGAACCGCTGGGGCCCCGCGCACACACGGCCGGCTGGAGGAAGCTGGAGGGGCTGGTGCGGGGGTCGGGCGGTGGGGAAGTATCCGGGCCCCCTCACCCCCGAGAGGAACTCCGGGGGGTACCCGAGGGACGGAGAGATACCCGGGAGCGCACAGCCCCGAGGTCTGCGCCCGGAGCGCCCTTCCCAGCAAGATTTGGAGGAGGACTGTGTCTTTCTTTTCACGGGGGGGGAGAGAGAAGGAATACGGCTTGCGCTCCCCCAGGCGGGCTGGAGTTTTCTCTGGCGGCGCCTCCGGACCCCGAGTGCAGGCTGCAGGCAGCCGGGGGCGCCCGCCGGCATCTCCGGAGGAGCCGTAGGCGAGGCTGCAACCAGAGCCCCCGGCCACGCCCTCCCGCTTCTCCTGTGGCTCCTGGCAGCCACCATCCCTCCTCCAGCCTGAATCCTCCTGCCAAAAAAAAAAAAGGTGGAATGCTTTCTTTTTTTTTCTTGTCCCGGTTTGGAGAGCCTGAAGGGGCTGGGCCCGGATGAGCGCTTTGGGGAGCCCCGAAGTACTGGCTGGGGCAAGTGAGATGGAGGGCTGGAGGGGAGGGCTGGGGAAATCGAGGCTGGAGAGGACCCTGCTCTCTGTAACGCAGAAGGGGAAGCGGGCAGAGAAGGACCTATGTTGGTTTCCAGGAGGAAGGAGAACTGGGAAAAAAGGGCAAGGGGTCAGGTGAGGGCTGTTAGCAGTGAGACCACCTGGGCAGAGTTAAGGCAGGCTAAGGGCAGTCACTGGGAAGAGAGAAAAACAGGCTGAGCGCCCAAAGAATTGATGCCTTCCAACTGTGGTGCTGGAGAAGGCTCTCGAGAGTCCCTGGACTGCAAGGAGATCCAACCAGTCCAGCCCAAAGGAGATCAGTCCTGAATATTCATCGGAAGGACTGATGCTGAAACTCCAATCCTTTGGCTGCCTGATGCAAAGAGCCAATGTACTAGAAAAGACCCTGATGCTGGGAAAGATTGAAGGCAGGAGGAGAAGGGGACGACAGAGGATGAGATGGTTGGATGGCATCACCAGCTCAATGGACATGAGTTTGAGTAAACTCCGGGAGTTGGTGATGGACAGGGAGGCCTGGCGTGCTGCAGTCCACGGGGTCCCAAAGAGTCGCAAAGAGTTGGACACGACTGAACTAACAACACACATTACTGGCTTTTGGGCTTCCTGGGTGGCAGTAGTCCTAAAGAACCTGCCTATCAGCTTCTTTAAAGACTCCAGGTTCTTTTTGGATTCTTAAGGAGACTTTGGAGAAGGCAATGGCACCCCACTCCAGTACTCCTGCCTGGAAAATCCCATGGACGGAGGAGCCTGGTGGGCTGCAGTCCGTGGGGTCGCTGAGGGTCGAACACGACTGAGCGCCTTCACTTTGACTTTTCACTTTCATGCATTGGAGAAGGAAATGGCAACCCACTCCAGTGTTCTTGCCTGGAGAATCCCAGGGACGGGGGAGCCTGGTGGGCTGATGTCTATGGGGTCGCACAGAGTCGGACACGACTGAAGTGACTTAGCAGCAAGGAGACTTAGTCCTGGGTTCAATCCCTCCAGCAGGAAGATTCCCCCAGAGAAGGGCATGGTAACCCACTCCAGTATTCTTGCCTGAAGAATCCCGATGGACAGAGAAGCCTGGTGTGCTACAGTCTAGGGGGTCACTAAGAGTCAGACAGGACTGAAGCGACTTAGTGCACATCACCACCTCTTTATCCATCCCTCTGTTGATGAACATACGACTTAGCAATCCCACTCCTGGGCTTCCACCCAGGGGGGGAAAAAAAGAAACATAATTCAAAAAGATACATGGACCCCAATGTTCATTGCAGCCCTGTTAACAATAGACAAGACATGGAATCAACGGTAAAGATCATTGAGTTGCAAAGACTCAGACAGGACTGAGCGATTTTCAGTCCCGTTGCTTAACAGGGGTTGTAAGAGTGAATTCTGCCTCCATGACCACCACTCACCCTCCATCAACAGAAGGACAACTGGCCCTCAGTATTCTAGGGTGAGTGGAGACAAAAGGGGGTGAAGAAAAAAAGAAGTCCGAACAGGCAGTGTGTACTTGCCCAAGCCGGGGAATCCCAGGGGTGGACTGGTATCTGATGGGGAAGCAGCATCTTTATTTGAGCAGAGACTTTGAGGAATGTTGCATGTGAAACTTGCCCCCCTGTCTGTCTAGGGGGAAGCCTTAAATGAGAATCCAAGCTACTGGCTCTGAGAATGAGGGGTTATTTTTGTGTTTCTCCCTTCCTTCATACCACAGTCAGTGGAAGTCTCCCATTCCATGGCGTTCACTCAAATGTTTCCAGATTTTTCTCAACTGCGTATTTCAAAATAGAAAAGAAGAAGGACCCATCAGAGGGAGGCTCCCAGATCTCCCCAGCTCAGCTGAATTATTTCTGCCAAACAGGCGGGAGAAATTCCTGGTCAACCCGGAGGGTAGCCACGCAAGGACATGAACTCAAGAGTGACCCATCATCGCGGGGGTTATGCGAAATGGGATTTCTGGACAAAATGGAAACAATTTTGCCATAAGTAAGTGCTAAGTCCGTGTCTGACTCTTTGCCACCCCATGGACTGTAGCCCGCCAGGCTCCTCTGTCCTTGGGGATTCTTCAGGCAAGAAGACTGGAGTGGGTGGCCATGCCCTCCTCCGGGGGATCCCCCCAACCCAGAGACTGAAGCTGCATCTCCTCTGTCTCCATCACTGCAGGCGGATTTATCAGCCGTTGAGCCACCGGGGGAAGCTGGTGAACTGGGATGAGCAGGCTCACTTATGCATGAGTTTACAAAGAGTCGTTCAAGTCCCTCGGAAAACAGAGAAGACAGTGGGCCGCCAGGCAAAGTCCTGAGATTCGTGTTCTAAACAAACCACCCACCTTCTCCCTTACGCGTCCTTCAAGAGCATCTCAGGCGAGCTGACTCCGTTTACTCAGCTCAACATCCTGTATCCTCAAGTGACACACCTCAGGCTGCGATCTTATGTAACCGTCTTTCCGAGAGACTAAACATTTCCTGACGGTGAAGGAAGTTAAAAAAAAAAAAAAAAAAAAGCGAGGGACGTGATCGTATGTAAATTTCAACCCTGGGGCCAACACACCTATGAGACACCTGCAGAATTATATATATATATATCGATATACAGTGTATTTTGTGAAGGAATACAGATACAATGAACACTTTCTGCATCTGGAAACAGTCCGAGCCTGCTCAGTCACTTCCGTGATGTCCGACTCTTTGTGACCCCATGGACTGCAGCCCACCAGGCTCCTCTGTCCATGGGATTCTCCAGGCAAGACTACTGGAGTGGGTTGCCATTCCCTTCTCCAGAGGATCTTCCCCACCCAGCCAGCAATTGAACCCGAGTGTTTTGCATTGGCAGGCGGATTCTTTACCACTCTCGCCACCTGGGAAGCCCACAGAAACAATAGCCTGTGTGTATACTTGTGGGGGGAGGTGTGTGTGTGTGTGGCCTGGGCTAATTGGAAAAATAATACAGTGTTGCAATAGCAAGTTCAACCTTGATGGGGTTGGGGGATGGTACAGACTCAGAGGAAGTCAGATGACCTGGATCCTTCTGTAATTTTAGTGGTTAGGAGACCTAAAAGGTTGTTCTTCAGTTGGTCACTTATATCCAACTCTTTGCAATCCCATGGACTGCAGCACACCAGGCCTGCCTGTCCATCACCAACCCCCAGAACTTGCTCAAGCTCAAGTCCATCGAGTCGGTGATGCCATCCAACCATCTCATCCTCTGTTGCCCCCTTCTCCTCCTGCCTTCGATCTTTCCCAGCATGAATAGATAGCCCACGGGCTGAACTCAGGACGGCTGGTGTGCAGGAACCTTTGGAAGAACAGGTTAACCGTGCTTCAAAAGGAAATAAAATCAACAGTGGGCAGGTTCCTACCTGCTTATATAGTTCCCATCTGATTTTGTCACCTCAGCAAGGGCTAAATTAATTCCATACCATTCCTGCCAAGCTCCTAGCCAGACTACGTAACTTGCCCACCTTCCATGATACAAGGTTGAGTCTTTGCGAGGTAGGCCAAAATTCATTACATTCAGCCCTATAAATCCATGTCTCTGTAACCTTCGTGGGTCATAGGTATGCCCGCCCCCAGGGGACATTTAAGACGTGCAGGAGTACTTCACCTCCCTGTTGGCATTCAGTTGCTCAGTCGTGTCTGACTCTTTGCGACCCCATGGACTGCAGCTCGCCAGGCCTCCCTGTCCATCACCAACTCCCGGAGCTTGCTCAAACTCATGTCCATCGAGTCGGTGATGCCATCCAAGCATCTCATCCTCTGTAGTCCCCTTCTCCTCCCGCCTTCAGTCTTTCCCAGCATCACTCTTTTTCAATGAGTGTTCCTCTCCCTGGCTGTCTTTTAAATGTTAAAAAAAAAAAATCCCTGTGGTGCCTATGTTTTATTTACTGTAGGAATAAATACACGTCTGTGCGTGTCCTGGTTAAAACCCTTGTACCAGCCGTTGCTTTTGTACATTCTTTCAAAACGGGGCTTCCCTGATGGCTTAGGAGGGCAAGAGTCTGCCTGCCAATGCAGGAGACACAAGAGACCCAGGTTTCTTCCCTGGCTGGGGAATATCCCCTGGAGGAGGGCATGGCAACCCACTCCAGTATCCTTGCCTGGAGAATCCCACGGACAGAGGAGCCTGGCGGGCTACAGTCCACAGGGTTGCAGAGGGTCAGACACGCCTGAGCGACTAACACTTAATCAATCAGAACAATGTCCATGAGCTGATTGCGCCCTCTTTGAACCACTTCTATAAAAGTCCTCAATACCCTTTCCTAGTGTTAAGACTGGAGAACACATGTAGGAAGAAAAAAGCCTTAGACGATCTGACTATTTGAAGATAAAATGCAAGAATAATTAAAAACGGAGTGGGAATGTATATTGCTACAGGCACTGTGGAGAACAGTGTGGGTGTTCCTTAAAAAGCTAAACATGGAGATACCATGTGATACAGCCATCTCACTCCTGGGCATATATCCAGAGAAAACCATAATTACACGCATCCCAGTGCTCATAGCAGCACTGTTTACAACAGCCGAGACATGGGAACAACGCAAATGTCCATCAACAGATGAATGGATGAAGAAGACGTGCTATCTGTATACACTGGAATATTACTCGGTCATAAAAAGAATGAAATAATGCCATGGATGGATCTACAGAGTGTCACAGTAAGTGAAGGAAGTCAGAAAAGAACGGATCTCAGACATGTGATACCACTTACATGTGGTACCTAAAATATGCCACAAGCAAACTTATTCATAAAACAGAATCAGACTCACGGGCATAGAAAATAAGTTTACGGTAACCAGCGAGGAGGCTTTCCCTTGTAGCTCAGTTACCTGCAATGCAGGAGACCCAGGTTCCATCCCTGGGTCAGGAAGATCCCCTGGAGAAGGGTATGGCAACCCACTCCAGGATTCTTGCCTGGAGAATCCCATGGGCGGAGGAGCCTGGCGGGCTACAGTCCACGGGGTCACACAGAGTCAGACAGGACTGAAGCAACTTAGCACGCACGCACGGGTGGACAGGAGACCGAATATCAGACTCTTTGGTGTCAACAGAATAATAATAATTATTGCATCAATAGAATAGTAATAGTGGTTATTCTCTTTGTAGAATAATTACTCTAAAACAGTTATTTGGCTTCCCTGGTGGCTCAGAGGTTAAAGTGTCTGCCTCTAATGCGGGAGACCTGGGTTCGATCCCTGGGTCAGGAAAATATCCTGGAGAAGGAAATGGCAACCCACTCCAGTGTTCTTGCCTGGAGAATCCCATGGACGGGGGAGCCTGGTGGGCTACAGTCCACAGGGTTGCAAAGAGTCAGACATGACTGAGCGACTTAATTAACTAACTAACAGTTATTTGAGACAAACGGAGAAATTCTTCCAGGAAAGACAAAAATGTAAAAAAAAAATTATTGTTGATAATATATTACATTATATATTATAATTAATCAATATAACACTTTCTATATAATAATTTTGAGTAGTTACTATATTGTTGCAATAATATATAGTAATAGGTATTATTGTAATATATATATACTGTACTATATACACTTGTAATAATATATATTATTATATTATATATTGTATACACATTGTAATGATACATAGCATCATTACTGTATTATATATATTGTTAGTATATTGTTATATATAGATAGTAATAACATATAGTATTATGCTATATATTATCTTATATACATTGTAATAATATACATATTATTGTTATATGTTATATACACATTGTAATAATACATAGTATTATATATTGCTATATATACATTGTAATTATTATATATGCATTATAATAGAGTATTATTACATTATATTATATTGTAATATATAGTATTATTGTTATATATTATCATATATACATTGTAATAATATATATAGTTATATATAATATACACATTGTAATAATATATAGTATATTATTATATGTGGATAGTAATAATATATAGTATTATGTTATATATTATCATATATACAGCATCACTGACTCGATGGACGTGAGTCTGAGTGAACTCCGGGAGTTGGTGACAGACAGGGAGGCCTGGCGTGCTGCGATTCATGGGGTCGCAAAGAGTCGGACACGACTGAGTGACTGAACTGAACTGATACATTGTAATAATATACATATTATTGTTATATATATATGTTATATACACACTGTAATAATACATAGTATTATATATTGCTATATATACATTGTAATTATTATATATGCCTTGTAAGAGTACTACCTTATATAATATATATATTGTAATATACAGTATTATTGTTATATATTATCATATATACATTGTAATGTTATATATAATATATACATTGTAATAATATATAGTATTAGATTATCGTATATACATTGAAATACTATATAGTATTAGTATATATATTATAATGTATTATTACTATATTGTATATATACATTGCAATAATACATAATAGTATTATATTACATATTGTTACATATGGTAATGATACATAGTATTATTATATATTATATATGGTAATACTATATAACAATTATATATTATATATGGTAATAATATATAGTAGTATATTATATCATTTACGTAGACATTGCAATGATACACAGCATTATTATTATTATATTGCTGTCTTTTGGTGGAAGACTTTCTCCATCTGGCTCAAATCCCACTGCGTTAGGAGTCATCCGCTCAAATGAAACCTGCTCGCTGGCCCTTGTTTCTCCTTTCTTCTCCCATCTCCCGGTCAGGAGGCTAACAGACAAAGCATTAATAACCACAGGAAACAGAGGCTCTTCTTTGAAAGCAGAAATGCGGACTGAAAGTATTTTAAAACATTCCTGCCCTGTATGTGACGCTACCCTATGCATCCTATGCTCCTTTGATGACTTTCAGGCCCCTGCCTTCTGGGTGTTTTTAAAGGATGCCTTTTGCATTTGCAAACTATCAGAGGACTAGCATTTGGAAAACAGGAGCGACATCCTTTCCGAAGGCTGGAAACATCTTTGTTTTAGCTCTGGAGTCAGAGGTCACTTTTGATGCTCCAGACATACTTTGAATCTTTAATTCGACTACATGCAAAAGAGGGGGAGGAAACGGACAATTTGAGACATTTTCATTTGAATTGTTTTTACAGAGGGACCACAACACACACACACAAATCTGCCATAATTTTACTGTATGAAAAGTGTTAGTGAGTGTTAGGCACTAACTTATATTCTCTTTTGCAACCCTATGGACTGTAGCCCGCCAGGCTCCTCTGTCCAAGGGAGTCTCCAGGCAAGAATACTGGAGTGGGTTGCCATGCTCTCCTCCAGGGGATCTTTCCCACCCAGGGATCGAACCCAGGTCTCCTGCATTGCAGGCGGATTCTTTACCATTTCAGCCACCCTCATAGAGTTGGACACGACTGAAGCGACTTAGCAGCAGCAGCATATAAGACTATGCGATCAACGCAAAGCATAACACGTCTTCACTGAAAAAGCAGTGAAGATTCATTACAAGTACCAGGCATGAATGGAATCATCCACAATCTACAGCGTGTCAGTGTGTAAAGGAAAAAAAAAAAAAAGATTTAAACTTAATAAAGAGAAGCAAATGCCTCCGCTTTGATGATTCTGGCAAAGACCTTGAAAACTGCAGCTGTTCAGAACAAATGCGCAATTTCACTGTCACAGAGCAGGTAGATGAAAAGAGCAGAGAAAGTGGGGATCAAAAAAATAATATGATGAGAAGAGTTTTAAATTGAGTAAAGCAGATGGCAAGGGGCCACCGCTTAAGCCACTGTACATCTTGGAAGACGAATTCAAAAAGGAAGCCAATTTCCAAATTAAAAAAATAAAACCATCGCGGAAAGAATGGTTCCTTTTTTTTTTTTCCACCCCCCCCCTTTTTTTTTCTTTCTTCTTTGTGAGCTGTGCTTACTTGCCCCGTTACCGATCATCTGGGAATTTGTGGTGGCGAATTTTTTACGTATAATTTGTTTTTAAGAGTTCCATGGTGCCCTGGAATGGGAGTGGATGGTTTGAGGGGGTGGTTAGCTTCGGTTTAGGGGGGGGAAAATGATGAAGCGTCAAAAGATTCTTTCTCAACACTGTTTACTTTGAAAAGAGGTTTCAGGTTCGTTTCTGGCTCATCATGGTTGCTGTGTTAAATTAAAGGGTTGAGGGCAAGCGTCTATTAAAGAGATCTAAAAATAAAAATGCAGATGCTGTGTCTCTCAAGTCTAGTGAAGAAGGTGCTGGGGGCTGGGAGAATGTTCTCATGGATGGACCGCCTGGTAGGAGCTTCTTAAAATAAAAAGAGTGCTTGCTAATTCCAGGAGATACAATATTACGTGTCATGCTTTGCAAGAAGACCCCACAACATATGGATCGGAGAAATCTTACTAGGTCAGTGTTTCTAAAGTCTCAACGTTCTTTTGAGTCACCCAGAGGTCTTGGTACAGTACAGATTCTTATTTGGGAATATTCATTGGAAGGACTGATGCTGAAGCTGAAGCTCCAATACTCTGGCCACCTGATGCGCAGAACAGACTCATTGGAAAAGACCCTGATGCTGGGAAAGATTGAAGGCAGGATGAGAAGGGGGCGACTGACGATGAGATGGTTGGATGGCATCACCGACTCAATGGACATGGGTTTCAGCAAACTCCGGGAGTTGGCGATGGACAGCGAAGCCTGGCGTGTTGCAGTCCATGGGGTCGCAAAGAGTCGGACACGACTTAGCGACCGAACAAGGATGGCTCTGGTGCTCAAGAGTCCGCCCACCAATGCAGGAGACACAGGTTCGATCCCTGGGTCGGGAAGATCCCCTGGAGAAGGAAATGGCAACAAACTCCAGTATTCTAGCCTGGAGAATACCGTGGACAGAGGAGCCTGGCGGGCTACAGTCCATGGGGTCGCAGAGAGTCAGACACAACAGAGATTCTTACTTCACATATCTGAAGTAGTTGGCCCCAAATTGTGCATTTCCAGCGCTTCCCAGGTAATACTAATGCTCTGGATCCATGGACCGCAGTTTTTGAGCGGCAGATCCACTGAAACGAAGTCTTCTGGATTGAGAACCTAGCTGTGGAATTGTCCTTCAGCTCCGCAGGCCACGTGACCATGTAGTCAGGGTTGTAAAACTGAGATTGCAGCTTCCCTGGTGGCTCAGTAGTAAAGAATCCGCCTGCCAATGCAGGAGACATGGGTTCGATCCCTGGTCCTGGAAGATTCCCCTGTGCCGTGTGGCAACAAAGCCTGGAAGCTGCAGCTACTAAAACCCTCACGCCCTAAGAGCCCACAGGGCTCCAGAACAAGAGATGCCACCCCAACGAGAAGTCCACGCACTGCAACTGGAGAAGAGCAAGGCCAGAAGAGCAGGCCATACAGAACCGAAGCCGCCTTCTCTCCCTGCAGCTAAACGGCGCAGGGCTAAAAAAGGCAGGGGCCGTCCGAAAACTCTGTCCTTCTCGAAAGAAGTGACTTCCTTTTCACAGCCGCGAGCGCTGCAGCAGAATGTTAAGAAACAGGTTTGCACAGGTTCTCTTGTTGAGACCCTACACATGGAGAAACGTCCTTTGTTAAGTTTCCTGGCGGTCCGGTAGTTCAGACTCTTGCACTTCCAATGCAAGGTCACCGGTTTGATCCCCGGTCAGGAAACCGACATCCCACATGTCCTCCTACAAAAATAAAAGGGACTTTGCAAATCTGTTTAAAAAGAGAGAAATATCCTTTGGCCCTTTGGAGAAAGCACCAGCAAAGGACACTTCCAGTTTCATACTGGAGGGCGTGATTAGGAATGGGTTTCTGCTATGGTCCCACTCCTGCTGTGTTGGTCGCTCGGTGGTGTCCGACCCTTTTTGACCCCATGGACTGCAGCACGCCAGGCTCCTCTGTCCATGGGGATTGTCCAGGCAAGAATACTGGAGTGGGTGGCCATGCCCTCCTCCAGGGGATCTTCCCCACCCAGGGATGGAACCCAGGTCTCCCACGTTGCAGGCAGACTCTTAACCATCTGAGCCACCAGCTTTATGGTGGAACAAAAATGCAATAAATGTCTGTATCTCCCCCGCCCCATCATAAACTGTTCTTACTTGGATCATCATTTTGGCCCCCACCCCCCTTGAGTTACAGTCTTCTCCCTGGAAGGAGATGAAATAGAAAAAAAAGCAAAGAAAAAAAAAAAAAGATTTCTAGCAAAAAGTTTGTTTCACACACACACACAAAAATCCACATTTATTTATGGGTTGAAAGAACTCCAAGATCCTGATGTGAAAACAGAAGAAAAAGAAGCCCACTTATAATGATGCTGCTGAGCTCTGAAAGGCTTTTTTGTGTAGACAAGTGGCTTAAGCACTCAAGAGACGGAAGCCAAACCCTGAGTTCAGGCTTCAGGTCCCACTTGGATCATCGTCCGAGCCCTTAGCATTCCAGACATGCTGCCTACCGAGGAGACGTTGGGATGACTTAAGATACGTGTGAACACACAGGAGGGGCCGCCGCGGAGATGTGGAAACATCCCTGGAGAATTAACAGAATAACACATGCCAGGAAAAAAAAAAAAGGACCAGCAATAGGAAAAGTAGAAAATAATGATTTATTAGTATCCGGGGCTTTTGCCAAAAATGACCTCAAGCAAGCGGCGCTTTAGGTAAACCGTGTGTGGGAGGTTTCTCAGTGAAATGTATCCACTGTGTGTGTTTGGGGGCAGGGGGGAAGCAAGAGGTGAATCTGGATGGGAGGGAGGCGTAAAGAGGGAAGAGATCCATGTCTACACGCGGCTGATCCACTTGATTGTGTAGCAGAGAGCCACACGACATTGTAAAGCAGTTACACTTCAATGTAAACAAAGAAAATAAGGGGACGTGATGGAAGGGACGTCATCTCTCCTGTACCACAGAGCTGTCTGTCGCCGGCTTTGTGGTCAAAGACCCAGGGTTGACGGGGCCAGCCCACGCTATCCGGGTGAGCGCGGCCAAACACAGTCTAGACGTGGAGATAGTGCTCTGATTAGAACCCAGCGCGGGATCTCCGTAGGGAGTCCAGCTGCAAACGTCAGGCTCAAGAGGCTGCCTGCCCTAGCTCACCTCCAGCAAGACGCAGGGCAACGGCTTAGGACGGCTTCTTTGGAAGCCGGGAACATATTCCCCTGGCAGGGGAGTTTCATTTCTCTGCTTGATCTTGGAGGGAGTTTCTTTCAGGTGGGGTTGGTCCTCTCTGCCTGCTCTCTGTGCCATTGTTCAGTCGCTCAGGCGTGTCTGACTCTCTGTGACCCCGTGGAACGCAGCACGCCAGGCTTCTCTGTCTTTCACTATTTCCCGGAGCTTGCTCAAACTCATTCCCATCGAGTCAGTGATGCCATCCAACCATCCCATCCTCTGTCGTCCCCTTCTCCTCCCACCTGCAATTTTTCCCAGCATCACATTCTGTCCTAACAAGTCAGCTCTTCACATCAGGTGGCCAGAGTATTGGAGTTTCAGCTTCAACATCAGTCCCTCCAATGAATATTCAGGGTTGATTTCCTTTAGGCTGGACTGGCTGGATCTCCATGCAGTCCAAGGGACGCTCAAGAATCTTCTCCAGCAGCACAAATTCTAAAACTTCAATTCTTCGGTGTTCAGCCTTCTTTATGGACTGTTTCTATCATGTTCTTCACGCTCGATTGGTGGGGGGTATATCTGACAAAAAATGGAAACCCACTCACGGCTTGACCTCGGTTGATCTTGTACTCTGATGTGACATCTCCTGCATGAAGATTCTTTACCGCTGAGCCACTGGGGAAGTCCTTACAGTCTTATATTTAAAGAAAATGAGCCCCAAAGAGACAAAGTGATGAAACACAGGAAGCTGTCAGTTGGCTGGATGCAGAGTTCTTTTCTGAGATTGGAGACTGGAGGAGGATGAGTAAAAAAAAAAAAAACGATGGGAAGAGAGACTGAGGAGGGAGACAGGAGGTAGTGAACGGGCAGACGAGGAGGATGCTACATAGCAGAAGAGATGCGAGACGGTCGCCCCAGGAAGGCAGGGAGGACCCCAGGAGACACTGACCACAGTGTTCCTGCTCCTGCTACCGGACTTCTCTCGTTTCCTCAGCCCACCGTCCCTGGGGCTTCTGATCTCTTCCCTTGCATGCTTTTGTCCACCGCGTGGGAGCCGAGTTTCCGCTCCAGCAAAGTCAGTCCCGCTGGCAGTCGCCAGATTCTCGCCCGCAACATTTCCTGTGGCCTCCAGGAGACCACGGATGCACGGCTCGAATCCTTGTTGAGTTCTTTTAGGAAAGATGAATCTCGCTCAGCTCCTTCCTGGGATTTTCCTGGTGGTGGGGGGTTGGGGGGGAAGGGACGGATGCTGACTCCTTGTCCCCCCCTCTCTGGACCAGGTCGTCTGCCCCTTTTCCTCCCCAGGAGGGCTGGCTGCTGTCCACACGCCAGCCACATGAGCAGATGGATGGCCTGAAGCATCTGGCCGAGAGGTTCTCCAGAGCGTGGTCAGCAGGCTCGGGGTGGAAACCGCATTTGCAGCTCAGCTGCTGAGCCGAGAGTTGCTGACACCGGCAGGTTCCTCTGGGTAACAACTGCTTCCCATGAACAGATTCTGGGGGACAGCAAGGACCTTCCCCGTAAAGAAGACCAAGTGGCAACAAATTGATGCTTCTGAGCTGTGCTGTCAGAGAAGACTCTTGAGAGTCCGTTGGATTGCAATTGCTGCTTTTAAACCGTGACGTTGGAGAAAAGACTCTTGAGACTCCCTTGGACTGCAAGGAGATCAAACCAGTCCATCCTCAAGGAAATCAACCCTGAAGATCTCCTTGCTGTCCAAACAACTCTCAAGAGTCTTCTCCAACCCCACAGTTTGAAAGCATCTGTTCTTCTGCGCTCAGCTTTCTTTATGGTCCAACTCTCACATCCATACACGACCACTGGAGAAACCATAGCTTTGACTAGACGGACCTTTGTCGACAAAGTGATGTGTCTGAGTTTTAATATGCTGTCTAGGTTGGTCATAGCTTTCCTTCCAAGCAGAAAGCGTTTTGTTTTTTTTTTAATTTCATGGCTTGCAGTCACTGTTTGAACGTGACTTTTGGAGGCAGTCACTTGGCCAAAATTCTCTTCTACACGAGGAAGCTCTCACTCCCTAGATTTTTCAGAGCTTGCCACGGCTCTTATGGATGATAGCGCTGGCTCACAAGGGATGATGGCGCTGGCTCGATGCATAAGATCCTAAATTGTGGTCCTTCTCTCCATCCCCGGTCTCACTTTTTAACCTGTCTTCCCTTTTCCCATGCCAGTCACTGTGTCTCTCCTTCCCCTTTCACCTCCATCTGCTGGAGATCTTTGCATGTACTGCGTCTTCCGTGGGACATCCATCTCCAACCGGCCGGACCAACCCACTGTCTCTCTGTCCCCCAGCAACCTGTTTATTTGCCTCACAGCACCTACCACAGTTGACTCATCTGACGTTCTAATGAATCTGGTCGGGCTCACTTCGTAACCCGCCCAACCACGTAGCTTTGGATCTGGCATCCAGCAGGCACATGACAAAAACAAGAATCTCATGGATACAAGGACTGTGCCTCGGAGCTGTTGAAAGAGTTCGCCACCAGGAACTGCCTGTCTTGGACGAGAAAGTTAAACAGGAAACTGCGTCCCTCCGGAGCTGCTCTTGTGGCCCCTGGCGATGATTCTCAAGAGCAGAGAACGTACTTGGGAAGCTCCGACTCCACAGTTTGTGACTGCGTCCGAAGGGCTTCCTTATTCCCCCCACAGAAACGCACTGTCTTTAATACCTTCTTGCTTCTCATCTAAACACTGGCATCCGGAGCGTAAAGGATCAACGCTGTGCTTGTCTCAAGCGCTATGAATGCTAATAACTGCCTGATTCTGTTTATGCCTCGGGGCTGACGAGCGTGTTGGGATCCGTCTTCTCGAGCTGCCAGGAGTCAGGTTCAAGATGCCTGACTTGGGGTGAGGTACTTAATGAATGGTGAACATTCTTTCTCGGCTCGAATGGAATAATTTTTTCTTTAGATTTTTAAATTGAAGAATAGTTGATTTATAGTATTGCGTTAGTTTCCGGCGTACAGCAAAGGGAGTCAGTTAAGGATATATGTATCTGTCTGCAATGCGGGAGACATGGGTTCGATCCCTGGGTCTGGGAAGCTCCTCTAGAGAACGGACTGGTTACCCACTCCAGTATTCTTGCCTGGAGACCTGATGAATCTCATGGAGAGAGGAGCCTGGCGGGCTACAGTCCACGGGAGTTGCAAAGAGTTGGACATGACTGAGCAAGTAACACACACACACACAAACACATGTTGTTTTTCATACTGGTTATTATAAGATACTGAATATAGTTACCTGTGCTATATAGTAGGATCATGTTGTTTATCTATCTTATATACAGTAATGTGTATCTTCTAATTAAACTTCTAATTTATCCCTCTCTCCCTTCGTTTTTGGTTTTCCCTGGTGGCTCAGATGGTACAGAACTTGCCCACAATGCAAATTCTGGGTTTGATCCCTGGGTTGGGAAGATCCCCTGGAGGAGGGCATGGCAACCCACTCCGGTATTCCTGCCTGGAGAATCCCAAGGACAGAGGAGCCTGGTGGGCTCCAGTCCAGGGGGTGGCAAAGAGTCAGAGATGACCAAGCCACTAAGACTTTTTCCCCTTCCTTTGCCTCTGGTAACCAGAAACTTGTTTTCCAAGTCTGTGCGTCCGTTTCTATTTCATACATAAGTTCATTTGCATGGCCCTTTATTCCTTTTCAGATTCTTTGAAAAGGAAAACAACTTTGATCCACCATAGCTTTCTTGGTTACATCCTGAAATGATGGGTTCGTATTGTTCCATTGCCTCAACTGCTTCCATGGTGCTATGTTGGTGACTCTGGGAAGACGTAGCGGATGAAAAAAGGCGGTGGAATGTATACGCCTATTTGCATATGGAATTCCATCAACGTTAAATGTGTGTTTTTGTGTTTGGTTTGGATCTAACAGATGAATGGATAAAGAAGTTGTGGTACATATACACAATGAAATATTGCATATGTGTGTGTGTGTGTGTGTGCCTGCTCAGTCCCTCAGTCACGTCCGACTCGTTGTGACCCCATGGACTGTAGCCCGCCAGGCTGCTCTGTCCATGGAATTCTCCAGGCACGTATACTGGAGTGGGTTGCCATGTCCTCCTCCAGGGGATCTTCCCGACCCAGAGAGTGAACCTTTTTCTCTTAGGTCTCCTGCATTGGCAGGAGGATTCTTTCCACTGAGACACCTGGGACTAGCTAAAAAATAAATAAATAATAACTAAAATTGTTTAACGCTTGCAGGCGTGCTTGGCTGGTGTGTAGAAAAAGACCTGTTCATTCATTTCTGTTTTCGGTGCAACAGCAACATGAACCTTGCAAGCCTACTCCTGCAAAATATCTATTCTAATCCTCTGCAAGATGGGAGAGAGCCCGGTGGTTTCATCTTTGTCACAGAGGGATTTTCTTTTTCACTGACACGACCACCCATTAAAATCAATCACCTGCTCACACAGGGCGTCCTTTCAAGGTGGGACAAGCTTTGTTCGCTTCCCAGCCATTTGTCGTGATCGTGAATTTTTCTCGACAGTCTCTTTGGGAGTAAAGAACACATTTGGCGGGTGGTGCCCATACATTAATTAATATGAGAGTTCAATCAATGCAAATCAATGAATGAATGCATTCAGGGCAAAAAGGAGTACCTGCCGATGTTATCCGTCTCCAGGTTTTAAGAACTGTATTTACCTTGGCAACAAATTGCAATTATTTTTCTGGGGAAATTTTTGTTCCTTAAACAGATAATTTCCAGTCTCTTTCCATGCAAGATTTTTTTTTTTTCCCTGTGTTGAGTCTTCGTTGCTGCGGGCTTTTCTCTAGTCCCGGCGCGCAGGAGCTATGCTCTAGTTGGGGTGGGCAGGCTTACCATTGCTGTGGTTTCTCTTGCTGTGCAGCTGAGACTCTAGGTACTCTGCTTATAAGGACCCCAGTCCTATGGGATCAGGGCCCACCCCGGTGACCTCATTTTACCTTCATCCCCGCTTCGAAGACTGTCATCTCTTAATACGGTTTCGTTCTCAGGTCCCGAGGGTCAGAGCTTCAACGTAAGGATTTTGCAGGGGACAGAATTCAGCCCACAGAAACCTTCTTCTCTATAAACATTATGGTCCTTGACCCATTTATTTAAAAAAAATTTTTTTTGGCTGCACCAAGGGAATCTTGACTTCCCTGGTGGTTGAGTGGTAAAAAAAAAAGAACCCGCCTGCCAATGCAGGAGATGCAGTTTTGATCCCTGGGTTGGGAAGATCCCCTGGAGAAGGCCATGGCAACCCACTTCACTAATCGTGCCTGGAGAATCCCATGGACAGAGGCGCCTGATGGGCTATAGTCCATGCGGTCACAAAATATTCAGACATGACTGAGCATGTGCGCGCGCGCACACACACACACACACACACACACGCGCATGGGGCTTTTAGTTCTCCAACCACGGATCAAACCTGTGTCCCCTGCCTAGAAGCATGGATTCTTAACTATTTGACCACCCCAAAGTTGCCCCATTAATTTCCCAGACTCAGACACCAGATACACACACACACACACACACACAAACACATTGGTAGAAATATCCGCTGGGATAAATACAACATCTCTAGTTAGCAATTTTATTTTTATCTTTAGAGTTACTCCTGGATTCAGCCTTCAGGGCCATTCAGCCCTCCAGAATATATCTCGATTTGAGGTGGGCAACGAACTCACTGTGGTTCAGTCGCTAAGTCATGTCCAACTCTTCACACTCACCAAAAGACACTTTCTTGACGAGCTTATGTGCAAATGCCTGTAAACTGGTGAAAACGGGGGGGTCTCGATTTTGTCTTGTATTTTATGATCTTGAAGTAAAAGTCACTTCAGTGCTCAGTAAATTCTAAGAAAATGAAGAACAGCCGTAAAAGACAGGCGACTGATGAAAAACGCCTCATGGCAGATACCCCTGTTTTTTCCGGGAGAGATTAATTCTGCTTCCTCCACGCTCGGGTAATGGTTTTCAAAAGGATAACATCCCCTAAGAATGAAAACGCACATGGACTTGCTCTGTTTCTTGGAGTTCCTGTCTAACAGGGTTAAGAAATCTGGAAAAAAATGAATTCTCTGGCCGTTGAACAAATTATTGCGAGGGAAGTATACATAGAAATACGTGTATTTGCCTCTCACCCAATCCACATTTCGGAAGACAATTCTTTTATTTTTTAAACCTTAATTTAACCCAAATATTGCCACTAATTCAAGAGTCCAGTCTTAAAAGAAAGTGTAACTATGGTTTGAGTGCATGAAACTGAAGTCGCTCACTTGTGTCCGACTCTTTGCAACCCCACGGACTATACAGTCCATGGAATTATCCAGACCAGAATACTGGAGTGGGTAGCCTTTCCCTCCTGCAGGGGATGTTCCCAACCCAGGGAGCCAACCCAGGTCTCCCACATTGCAGGCAGACTCTTTACCAGCTGAGCCACCAGGGAAGCCCTAGAATACTGGAGTGGGTAGCCTTTCCCTCCTGCAGGGGATGTTCCCGACCCAGGAATCGAACCGGGGTCTCCTATACTGCAGGCAGATTCTTTACCAGCTGAGCTATCAGGGAAGCTCACCGAGTGCATAGCATTGCTAACTAATTCCATTTTCAATATGATGATAAAGACAGAGTGCTTAAGTGGCTTGCCAACTTTAAACAGTCCCTTGAGATTTAGTTTAGGCTATAATTTAGGATCAGTGACTCTACTAGGTCACTTTTGCCAAGACTCTTCTGATTTGCCATTTGTTGTTATTTTTCGGTTGCTACGTTGTATCTGACTCCTTGCGACCCAAAGAACTGCAGCATGCCAGGCTTCGTCCATCACCAGCTCCTGGAGCTTGCCCAAATTCATGTCCATTGAGT
Organism: Bos grunniens; assembly: GCF_055505025.1. Classification (NCBI taxonomy): domain Eukaryota; kingdom Metazoa; phylum Chordata; class Mammalia; order Artiodactyla; family Bovidae; genus Bos; species Bos grunniens. Next base: position 1,590,607 of record NC_141194.1, read on the forward strand.
CAGTGATGCCCTCCAACCATCTCATCCTCTGTCGTCCCCTTCTTCTCCTGCCTTCTATCTTTCCCAGCATTGAGGTCTTTTCAAATGAGTCAGTTATTTGCATCAGGTGGCCAAAGGATTGGAGCTTCAGCTTCAGCATCTGTCCTTCCAATGAACACTCAGGACTGACTTCCTTTAGGATGGACTGGTTGGATCTCCTTGCAGTCCAAGGGACTCTCAAGAGTCTTCTCCAACACCACAGTTCCAAAGCATCCTAGGTGTGACCCCAGAAAAGGAAGAGCTGAGGGACATCAAGGGAAAGATGATTTGGGGTTCATGAAATCAAAGACTACACAGGGGTGGCAGGCATGACAACCCACTCCGGCATTCTTGCCTGGAGAATCGTATGGACAGAAGAGCCTGGCGGGCTACCGCCCGTAGGGTCGCAAAGAGTTAAGACACGACTGAAACCACTTGTCACGCACACACATCCAAGACAACTGAGGGGTAGCAGGCATGAGTTTTTACAAACTTCACAAAACATTAGCATCCTAACGACCCAACCTGAATACCATTTGCGTGCTCGGCTGGCCCAGAGAAGCCATAAAAATAACTGAACGCATTTCTAAGGTTACCGGAGACACAAGAATCTGTTTTCTTCATTCCTCTGGCATTTGGGGTAGATGTACTTTATTACGATCATGACTATAAGTGTCACTTCGTGTGCCAGTAAGATCATATACATATATATTTTTTTTCCTTTGTGGAAATATATAAATTTAAGAAGAAGGCACACTGACATGATAGATTATGAAAATACTTTAGGAAGAGAAAACTCGTTAAATTGTTTTCTGGGAGTGGTTTTTGGACATGCCTTCGGAACCAAAAGGAAAAACAGGTGAGACCAAGCCAAGAGCTGGAAAGAAAAAAAAAAAAATAGGATGGGGAAGATGAAAATTCAGCATTTGGATTCCGTTCGCGGTAAACGAATGCACATGCCTTTTGACAAGTCTAACTCTTAGATAAAAAGTTTCTTTTACAGTCTTTTTAATCCAGGAAGAGAGAAAAAAAAAAAAAAAAAGCAGCCTGGTTTAATTCTATTTCATCAGTAAATAGACCCGAGGTCATGACAACAGCTAAGTGTTCGGAAGCCAAGTGGCTTCACATGGTATAATCTTAATGAAGTGCTATTAAATGTTTCATCTCGCTAAATTTTTCTTACTAGTATGAAGTAGCTGAGTCTCAGCTAGACCAGAAAGTGTGTTTGTGTTGGCAGAGATGAGCCATGGACTGTACAGTCCACGGGATTCTCCAGGCCAGGATACTGGAGTGGGTAGCCTTTCCCTCCTGCAGGGGATGTTCCCAACCCAGGGAGCCAACCCAGGTCTCCCGCATTGCAGGAGGATTCTTTACCGGCTGAGCCCACAAGGGAAGCCCAGAATCAGCCTGGTAGAAACCAATTCCTGGGTCATTCCCCAAATCTGAAATGTGTGTCCAGAGAGCTATCACCCACGGCACTGAGACAATGAACCCCGTGAGACTCACGGGAGCTGGGCGTTCACTCATCCCCATTCAAGTATGGACCTTGCTCTTTCTTGTTCTAAACAAGCAAACCCATCAGATGGAATTCATGGTGGACCCCAAGTGATGGACCGATGGATGGTGTAGTTGTCGACTCAAATCGCCATGACAAGGCCAAATCTTCCTCAAATGGGGATAATAACAAAAGTTCTTCCTGGAGTAGCTATAAATGTGTGTGGGTGTGTGCATGCTCAGACCAAACCTTTGCAACCCCATGGACTGTAGCCTGCCAGGCTCCCCTGTCCATGGAATTCTCCTGGCAAGAATACCGGAGCCGGTTGCCCTGGCCTCCTGCAAGGGATCTTCCTCACCCAGGGACCAAACCCACATCTCCTGCATTGGCAGGTGGATTCTTTACCACTGAGCCACCAGGGAAGCCCAGGGCCAAGCGTTTAACGGAGCTTTCAGCACATAATAAACACTCATAATGGTTTGATGGCATTTCACAAAATAGGAATATTATTTCCGCTGCATAATCTTTAAAAAGCCCTGGTCAGACTGCTACCTTAAAACTGAGAACATTTTTTTTTTTTTTTGCATACACAGTTTAGATGGGTTTCTGCAATGCTACATTTTGGTGTTCTCTGTGGGTGGATGTGACACGGAACTGATGAAGCCAGGTGGTGTCAGGTTAGAAAGAGGAGCCGTTTTGTCCATGGAAGTTAATTTTTTTAAAAAAATTTTCACTGGAGTATAACTAACTGCCTTGGGCTTCGCAGGTAAAGAACCCATCTGCCAAGGCAGGAGATGTAAGAGACACGTCTTATGGGTCTGGCAGGTTCGATCCCTGGGTTGGGGGAAGATCCCCTGGAGGAGGGCATGGCAACCCACTCCAGTATGCTTGCCTGGAGCATCCCCATGGACAGAGGAGCCTGGCCGGCTACAGTCCACAGGGTCGCCAAGAGTGGGTCCTGACTTGGCGACTTGGCACACATGCACGCAAGGTTGCTTTGGGGCATTCTGTCAGTTTCCGCTGTACAGCAGAGCGAATCAGCTACGTGTCCATATCCTCTCTTTTCTGGATTTCCTTCCCATTTAGGTCACCACAGAGCAGTGAGTATAGAGTTCTCTGGGCTGTGCAGTAGGTTTTGGTTAGTTTTCTATTTTATACAGAGTATCAATCGTGTAGATATGTTCCGTCTCAATCTCCCAATTCATCCCACCCCCTCATACCTTTCTTCTCTGTGTCTCTATTTCTGCTTTGCAAATAAGATCATCGGTACCTGTTTTTTTTTTCGGCTTGCACATATATGCATTAATATACGGTACTTGTTTTTCTCCGTCTGGCTGACTTCACTCTGTGTGACAGACGCTAGGTCCATCCAGGTCTCTGCACAGGACCCGATTCTGTGTTTCATGGAACGTTAAAGCCTGCTTTGCAGCTGGTGAGAAGATGGAACCACGGGTGTTCTGCTCAAATTGCTCACTGACACGGAGTCTCAGAGGTTCCAGTTTTCACACGTCCTGTGTGGATAGGAAACGAGCTTTGCCCTGCTATATAGGGCACCAATTAGTCCTGCATGGTATCCTGTCAGGAGGCCTCTGTGCCAATGACGGAAAAGCTACAGAAATATCCCGTGTTAAGCTCTGCTTGTCAGGGACACGTAGGAATTCGGCCTTCAGGGCATGTGAATGGAAACAGAGCTTCCTTTGGTTTTAATAAATGTCTTTAAGAGCACTGAAGATATCTAGATAAAGCTACAATGATAATCACTGTCATGTAAAAAAAAAAAAAGATTTGCCATATAGTTTTTAACTTTTATCTTTTGGGAAGTATTATTATTTTTTTTTATTACTGTGGGGAAATAAGTTGCTGTTTACTGCCTTCAATTCAAAGCTTTCACAGATGTCATTTCTCCTACATCACCTTCAAATACACACAGAGCTTATGTTCTGATCCGGGAGGTATTGTTGCTGTTGTTCAATGGCTAAGTCGTATCTGACTGTATCTTTGTGACCCTGTGGACTGCAGCACGCCAGGCTTCCCTGTCCTTCACTGTCTCCCTGAGTTTGTTCAAAGTCATGTCCATTGAGTCGGTGATGCCATCCAATCATCTCATCCTCTGTCGTCCCCTTCTTCTCCTGCCCTCAATCTTTCCCAGCATCAGGGTCTTTTCCAATGAGTCAGTTCTTTGCATCAGGTGGCCAAAGTATTGGAGCTTCAGCTTCAGCATCAGTCCTTCCCATGAACATTCAGGACTGATATTGTTTAGGACGGACAGGTTGGATCTCCTTGCAGTCCAAGGCACTCTCAAGAGTCTTCTCTAGAAGAAGATGGACAGCTATGTTCTAATGCCAAGCCCAAGACTCAAGTCTGAAATACAGTAAGTCCCCTACAGATGAACTTTCAAGTTGCAAACTTTCAAAGATTCAAAGGTGCACTTCCTCAAAGTCAGGAATGAGTGACGTCACAGATTGCCCTCCGTCTCCTATTACTTTGGGTACCCAGGCAACTCTGTTGCACTTACGAAGTGGACTTAGGAACGTGCTCTTGGAATGGAATTCCTTTGTAGGTAGACGACTTACATTAGTCTCAAGCAAGTTTCACATTTTGCATGCCTGTCATGGGCTTATTTGCCTCACAGAGTGACTGCAAAAACATTAAACAGTAAAATGAAGAGGTGTTCCGTTCAGTTCAGTCGATCAGTCGTGTCCGACTCTTTGCGACCCCGTGGACTGCAGCACGCCAGGCCTCCCTGTCCATCACCAACTCCCAGAGACTGCACAAACTCCCAGCTCCCAGAGACTGCACAAACTCATGTCCATTGAGTCAGTGATGCCATCCAACCATCTCATCCTCTGTCGTCCCCTTCTCTTCCAGCCTTCAGTGTTTCCCAGCATCAGGGTCTTTTGATATGAGTCAGCTCTTTGCATCAGGTGGCCAAAGTCTTGGAGACTCAGCTTCAGCATTAGTCCTTCCAATGAACACCCAGGACTGATCTCCTTTAGGATGGATTGGTTGGATCTCCTTGCAGTCCAAGGGACTCTCAGAGACGTTAAAAGGATAGCAAAATGGATTGCTGTTCAATTTACCCCTGAAACTTTCATAAAATACCTTCAGTGACAGAAGCTTTCATACCACAAGCACCAAATACTGTGTTTAGAACAAAATCCTATTTTGCAATTTCCATTGAAATCCTTTCCCGATACTGTAAATAAATAAGCTATTCTAGGCAATCCGTATCTGCTAAAATCATTATTTTTAAAAAAATGTTCTCAAGTATAAACAGAAGTTGTTTTTCCTATTTAAAAGTATTTGTAAGAATCAGGACAAATGTATATACGGGTTATGGTAATAAAAAGAGTCATTTCTTGGAGAAAACACCTCATTCCTAGGCATGCAGTGTATAGATTTTATAAATGGAGGGATTTTGATGCTGGAGGTTAAGACCCAAAACGTGCCATCTTTCATTACCGTTTCCTCTGAGGTGATGTCCAGATGAATTTGGTAAGATGGATATACAAATTCTGTTACTTTCTATGCTTCTTATTCTGGCCTGTGTCTGCGATGTATTTCTGAACTTATTGCATTCTGTACAAAATACATAAGAGTCCCTTGGACTGCAAGGAAATCAAACCAGTCGATTCTAAAGGAAATCTACCCTGAACATTCCTTGGAAGGACTGATGATGAAGCTGAAGCCGCAACACTTTGGCCACCTGATGCAAAGAGTCGACTGCTTGGAGAAGACCCTGATGCTGGAAAAGATCGAAGGCAGAAGGACAAGGGGACGACAGAGGTTGAGCTGGTCAGATCGTGTTTGAGCACATTCTGGGAGAGGGTGAAGGACAGGGAAGCCTGGTGTGCTGCAGTCCATGGGGTCGCAAAGAGTCGGACATGACTGAGCAACTTCACTTGTACTGCTAAGGAACCCGCCTGCCAAAGCAGGCAGCAGGAGACATGAGACCTGGGTTTGATCCCTGGGTTGGGAAGATCCTGTGGAGGAGGAGGGCATGGCAACCCACTCCAGGATCCTTGCCTGGAGAATCCCACAAACAGAGGAGCCTGGTGGGCTACAGTCCACAGGGTCACAGAGAGTCAGACGTGACGGAGGCGACTTAGCGCAGCACACAGCATGTAAAAACAATTGTACCTTTTCCCAAAGTAGAATGAGAATGTATAATAATCTCTATTCCTATACGGTCAAGTACAGACTTAACGAACCATGCACTTCATGACGCTAAGTGGAAATCTTACACATCGGCTTATTTCAGAGTAAAACCTGGGTCGTGTTTCATGAGAAAAAGGGACGGTCAAAGGCCCAGGTATCTGGAGAAGGAAATGGCAACCCACTCCAGTATTCTTGCCCGGAGAAATCCCATAGATGGAGGAGGAGCCTGGTGGGCTCCGGTCCGTGGGGTCACAAAGAGTTGGATACAACTTAGCAACAACCACAAAATAACAGCTACATAGCTTCTTCCCTTTCAGGTCAGCTTCTTCCCGAGTTTTTGGAGTCTTGTGTAACTTGGGACTCGTTCCCTATTACCCCGTCAAAACCAGACCTTGAGGTTTCCTCCCTGTTTAGGACGCCTACATTGCTGTCTCTTGGGTTGAAAACCATTTCTTACACTGTCTTCACAAGAAGGCTAATTGGTGTTGGGCGAGGAGGGAGTAGGAACCGTGGTTTATAATGTGACCCACTCCGGCAGTCATGATTTTAGCTTTCTGTAAGGTTCTAGGTTGAGCTTTCAGCACTTTGCAAGGCGTGGCCATAAGCCACGTTCGATCCCAATTCCAGATCTCCGTGTTGGGTTGGTGATACCCACTGGGTCCGTTCCTCACACAAATCCCAGGAACCCCGGCAGTAACTAGAAGCGAAATGAGTACCTCTGCCGTGAACATTTTAGGAAAAGAAATTCTAACAGTTTTGTAAGTAAAAGCAAGCTACAGGTTTGAGTACGGATATCAGCTTTACAGTCCACTTGGATTCTTAAGTGGTCGGCTTAAGATTCTTGACTGGTCAGCTTCCATATTAAGGAAAGTTGGCACAGTTATTGCAGAATAAAAAGAAACCAACTCTTAAAAAACAACAACAAAAAAAGACCAGCGCATCAAACCCGGGTCTCCTGCATTGCAGGCAGATGCTTCATCGTCTGAGCCACCAGGGAAGCTCTAAATGCCCCCTGGCCACCTGTTTTACATGTCGTGATATGTATGTTTGCACTCGGCTCTCTGTCTAATTCATCTTGCCCTCCCCTTCCCCCTCTGGGTCCGCAAGTCCGTTCCCTATGTCTGCATCTCCATGGCTTCCCTGCCAATAGGTTCTGTCTTACGAATGAGCTACTGGTGTGAAATGACAACGAGTCCCCAAGTCCCTCAAAGCCTAGGACAGGAGATGCTAGGTGAAGTCTCTCGATAGGACGATAACCACAGGAAGAGACGCACCCCTGAGCCAGGACGAGCGAGTGAGACCTGCCCTGACCCCAACTTTCCCCTCTGTCCCTCTCTTTCCCAGGACCCCCGGGAGACTCAAGGACATGCTCTCGGGAGGGACATGCAAAGGATGAAAAAACCCACGAGCACGGTTTCGGCTTCCTTTGGCAAGCGTCAAGCACATTCTTCTCCGGCCCCCGGAACGATTACCAGAGGGGAGGGTTGCATTCTTTGACGGGAGACGAGAACTGAAAAAGTGCTGACTTCAGTGGGTCTGTACAAACCCAAACTCCCCACGGAGACGGGTGGGTTGAACTGAGGTTTTGCGCCAAATTCCTGGGTTGAAATTCTGATTCCCGCCCCCGCCCCCCCCCCCCCCCCCCCGCCGGGACCTAAGGATGTGACTGTATTTAGAGATGGGGGTCTTTAAATGGGGGGGCGGGGGAGGGGATTAAGGTCAAATGAGGTCACAGGGGTGGGTCCTGACCCCATAGGCCTGGGGTCCTTATAAGAGGTGAGGAAACAGACACACGTAGGAACAAGCACGTTGAGGCCTCAGGCAGCAGACGGCCGTCTACATGCCCAGGAGAGAGCCCAGCCCTGCCCACACCTGGCTCTTGGAGTCCATATAGATGCATAAATATTCGATACTTCTTTTTTAATTGGAGGATAATGGCTTTACAACGTTGCGTTATCTGCAGCTCGACAGCAACACGAATCAGCTGTGACTGTACATACATCCCCTGGCTCTTGAGCTTTCCTCCCACCCCCGCACCCACCCCTCTAGCTCCCTGGGCTGGGAAGCAGCTTCCCACTCGCCATCTATTTCACACACGGTCATGTGTATACGTCAGGGCTAGTCTCTGAATTTGCCCCTCACTCCTCGTTTTTTAAAAAATATATATTTTATTGGAGTAGAGTTGCTTTACCATGCTGGGTTAGTGTCTGCCGTACAGCGAAGTGAATCACCTCCATGAATACATAAATCGCCTCATTTGGATTTCCTTTCCACTGAGGTGAGCACAAGGTCGCCACACAGCATTGGGGAGAGCTCCGTATGCTGGACTGTAGGTTCTCATTAGTCATCTATTTATCCACAGCATCAATAGCGTGTATGTGTCCATTCCAATCCCCCAATGTACCCTACCCACCCCGTTCCCCCCTTGGGCTCCGTATGTCTGTTCTCTCCGTCTGTAGAGTGTCTCTATTTCTACTTTGAAGGCAGGTTCATCTGTACTGTATTCATCGACAACTCTGATTTTCTACTCTTTTCTGTTCGGTTTTGTGTGAAGTGGTACCTCACCGTGCTTTTTTATCTGCATTGCTCTAGCGACCACCGGAGAAGGCAATGGCAACCCACTCCAGTACTCTTGCCTGGAAGATCCCATGGATGGAGGAGCCTGGTAGGCTGCAGTCCATGGGGGTCACAAAGAGTCGGACACGACTGAGCAACTTCACTTTCACAGATTCATCGCCATTCATATACCTTTGCACAAACATAAGTCGGACACAGAACCAAAATAGCTTATATATTACTACTACTATTTAATATATATCGTATGGGCTTCTCTTGTGGCTCAGCTGGTGAAGAATCTGCCTGCAATGCAGGAGACTCCGGTTTGATCCCTGGGTCGGGAAGATCCCCTGGAGAAGTGAATGCCTACCACTCCAGTATTCTTGCCTGGAGAATCCCAACGGAGAGAGGAGCCTGGCGGGATACAGTCCAGGGGGTTGCAAAGAGTCGGACATGACTGAGTGACTGACGCATACCTAGCATTAGTGTCATAGCCAGGAAATTATCATTAAGTTTTTGAAAACGCTCCTTCTTCTTCTTTTTTCTTAATGAAAGCTGACTGAACTGAACTGAACTGAATGTGTGAGTAACTGACTTACTGGAAAAGACCCTGATGCTGGGGAAAGATTGAAGGCAGGAGTAGAAGGGGGCGACAGAGGATGAGATGCTTGGATGGTATCACTGACTCAATGGACACGAGTTTGAGTAAGCTTCAGGAGTTGGTGATGGACAGGGAGGCCTGGTGTGCTGAGGTCCATGGGGTTGCAAAGAGTCAGACTCGACTGAGCGACTGAACTGAACTGAGCTTAACACGCACCCAGAGTGGAAAACGTAAGCTCTGGTTGGACGTCTCTCTCCCCAGGAATCCCCGGGTCTGATCAACTGCCCAGACATCTAAGCACAGTTGCCCCTTCCTTAGCTGTGCTACAGGTCATTGCCAAGAAGACAGCGCTCCCCGGGACGCAACAAGACCCGCCGATTTTGGCCGATGTACAAGCGGTCACCGTAGACCGTTCCTTTATTCCGCCCGCCCCCGGCCCCGAGAAATGACTCGACAGGAGACCTTCTAACAATATTTCCACTGCACTTACCATCGGCCAAGCGTGACAAATGCTCCCAGTGTCAGTTTGGGAAACTTGTCTGAGTGTGTTTTTTTTTTTTAATCTTTCCAAGTTTTTTCTTTTTCCAGAGAAAATGAGTAAGTCTGGACTGCCAGCGAGACCCTCTTTGTGGCTCCAACACGTTATCTTAAAAGAGGATGCTTTTGCAAAAACAACATTTTTGACAGGCTATGTTTCCCCTCCCCGCCCCTACCCCCGCCCCCAGGCCGGTGATATTTGGAGATTTTACAAGGACATGTGAACACCCCCAGGGAGGGCTTTTGGCTACAAAGGCAGTAGATAAGACTGATAAAGGGTGTAAGATCTCCTCCCAACCTTCTGCAGACACCACAGGCTTTAGACTTAGCAGCGCTCTGCCTGCCTTTTCCAGACCCAGTTACGTCACCTCCCCTGGAAGAGCTGGGGCGCAGCTGTCTGCCCAGAGGCGCAGAGCGGAGTGCAAACCTCCAACATGATAAATCTCCAAGCTTACTGTGTCTGATACCTGAGCTGTCTGCCCGCACCATCCGTCCCAGGCAAGGACTCATTCCTGCCTCGTGACTTTCAGGGGCTGTGTTTCTCTGGAGACGGGGCGGGGGGTGGGGGGGAGGCGAGACTTAAAAAAGGTGAGAGTTGCAAGTTAAGTTTTTGCTGTTGGCGTCCTCGTGTCCGACCCTTTGCCACCCCATGGACCCACACCAGGCTTCCCTGTCCTTCACTTCCTCCCAGAGTTGGCGCAAACTCTTGTCTATTGAGTCCGTGATGTCATCCAACCATCTCATCCTCTGCCAACCCTCTTCTCTTGCCTTCCATCTTTCCCAGCATCAGGGTCTTCTCCAATGAGTTGGTTCTTCGCCATCAGGTGTGAGGGGAAAATGAGGGCTGAGACAGCGTCTCACATAGTTCTGAGACCGCTCCAAACAGGCAGGGGAGGAAGGTCGATACATATATGATTTTGGCTAAAGGGGAGTTCACGCAATAACAATTTTTGTAGAAAGTTTTTGTGGGTCTTCTGCAATTTGTGCTAATCACAAGGACGAGTCATCACCACGAAGGATTTTAGTGTTTTTTCTAGATATGATGAGATACAAGAATTGGGCTCATGAAATTAGCTCCTGAAAAACATCTAACTACCTGAAAACCTCTCATGCCAGTTTTTCCAGGAGCACATGCCCTATTCCTGCTCTCCACCCTCAACTCCTTTCAGGGGATGTTGAAGGTTGGCAGGTGCAGCAATGCTTGATTTAGTCTTTGTAGAGATGGATGGCAAGTGTCAGTCTGCAGCTGACACGGGGAGCTCTAACACATCTGTGCGTAGTAGCCGTAAGTGACTTGGACCTACAAGCAAAATAATGGTCGCCGTGATGTATCTTTTCCTTCTGCTCCTCGTGGATCTGAATTGCATTACCCCCCAAATCTGCCTCTGCCAGGGGCTGGTTTTGTTGCTTAGTCGTGTCCGACTCTTGCGACCCCATGGACTGCAACCCACCAGGCTCCTCTGTCCATGGGGTTCTCCAGGCAAGAACACTGGAGTGGGTTGCCATTTCCTTCTGCAGGGGATCCTCCCAACGCAGGAACTGAACCTGGGTCTCCTGCACGGCAGGCCGATTCCTTACCGACTGAGACGGCAGGGAAGCCCTGATGCAAAGCTATGTTAGCAGTGGGACAGACCTACCCACTGAGGACTTAACAAACATTCACAATGTAAGGGTTGAGAGCTATGCTTCATTTGGCCGGAATTTTCAGGACTTTAAGCCTGGGAGGCGGCATCTCAAACGGCCCTGAGAGCACTACTCCAAGGAGGCAAGGGGAGGAATCAGATGATACAGAAGTTTTGCAAGAAAGGGCAGGTAGTCTGAACATCAAACGATTGTTCTTAACTGAAGGAAGATCAGATATCTCAAGTTAGGGAATTGCAGTGCCTTTCTGTTTACAGGAAGATGTAAGGGTCTAGGCTTGCTGAAATCATTGCTTCGATCTGTACCACAGCTGCCGAGGAGCCTCCAGGTGGCTCAGTGGTAAAGGGTCCGGCTGCCAGTGCAGGAGACACAAGAGACGCAGGTTTGGTCCCTGGGTCCGGAAGATCCGCTGGAGGAAGAAACAGCAACCCACTCCAGTGTTCTTGCCTGGAGAATCCCATGGACAAAGGAGCCTGGAGGGCTACAGTCCATGGGGTTGCAAGAGTCAGACACGACTGAGCACACAGCTGCGTGGGGTCTGTATCCTGTGTCTTCGAATCCTGAGCTTCCTCAGGGTTCACTGGCTCACCATCCATAGTGGTTGCAAGAGCTAACGACTCAGTTCAATTCAGTCGCTCAGTCGTGTCTGACTCTGTGCGACCCCATGGACTGTAGCCCGCCAGGCCTCCCTGTCCATCACCAACTCCCGGAGTCTACCCAAACTCATGTCCATTGAGTCGGTGATGCCATCCAACCATCCCATCCTCTGTCATCCCCTTCTCCTCCTGCCCTCAATCTTTCCCAGCATCAGGGTCTTTTTCAATGAGTCCATTCTTTGCATCAGGTGGCCAAAGCACTGGAGTTTCAGCCTCAGCATCAGTCCTTCCAACGAATATTCGGGACTGATCTTCTTTAGGATGGACTGGTTGGATCTCCTTGCAGTCCAAGCGATTCTCAAGAGTCTTCTCCAGCACCACAGTTCAAAAGCATCAATTCTGATGACTGTGACACCCTTTCTTTAGTGATACGGCAGGAAATATTCCATTTCACACCATGGATCTCCTGGCCCTGAGTTTAACCATATGTTACATTTGGAAGGGCATAGAATCTGTTCCTTATGTTTCTCAGAGGTCACTGTGAGCTACAGGAGGATGGTGGATAGAAGCGATGAATTTGGGCTTCCACACTCTCTATGTCTGTGTGTGTTTATGAGACAGCGTTCATTTTAGACGAGATTAACCAGCGTACACATGAGATATCCAATGTCATCTTAATGCCCTGAAGAGAAACCTGTTGGCAATATGAATCTCATAATATTTATAGGTGACACCCACTGCTGTGGATGTGTGTACTGCCTGAAGTTTCAGATACGATCTCTAGGCACTGAAGTAAGTTTTCATTTATCTGTCAGACATTTATACGGGTAAACTTTTTTTTTTTTTTCGTCTTGGAAATATGTCTGAAGGTGTGGAGTATCTCAGGATTTATTTTAACATAAACCTTTCATGGTCTAAAAACAAATGCTGGTGAGATGTGCTGTGAGCTTCACAAACGAGGGACGTTTTAATGAGCTCATTCTTTGCCTTGTTATCTGGAACGGCGGCATCTGGGGAGTGGAAAAGCATGCAGGATTAATGGAGGTGAGAAGGAGACTGCTTTTTGAAAACGTTTTATCTCGTATTGGGGTAGAGCTGATTAACAATGTTGTGATGGTTTCAGGTGGACAGTCAGGGGTCTAAGTCATCCATATGCATGTGTCCATCCTCCCCCAAACTCCCCTCCACCCAGGCTGCCACGTGACACTGAGCAGAGTTCCCTGTGCTGTCCAGCAGGTCGTTGCTGGTTCTCCGTGTTAAATACAGCAGTGTGTCCATGTCCACCCCAGACTCCCTGAGTATCCCTTCCCCATCCTCCCCCAGCAACCACCAGTTCACTCTCTAAGTCTGTGAGTCTATTTCTGTTTCGTAAGTAAGTTACTTTGCATCATGTCATTTTAGATTCCATGTAGAAGGGATGTCACACCACGTTTCTCCTTCAGAAGACACAGCACTGTTTTCGAGGACACACAGAGACAGGTAAAGGTACATATGTTCATGGACACATACACGGATGAAGTCATGCCGTGACACGTGCATGCCTACACTGACACAGCAGTACATGCACAGACGTGCATTCATGCAGAAACACACGCACGTCTACAGTGCACACAAAAGCATGTACACACACACATATAAATGCATGCAGAAACACACACATGCAACCAGACACACTAAGGTGAAAGGCAGTACCCAGGTCAGAACCAGAGGGCGGATGTGGCAGAAGGGGCCCGTGGCTGGCACCGCCTGGGACAAAGAACCAGGAGACAAGTGGGCTGCAGCCTGCAAAGCAGAAGACCTGGGTTCAATCCCTGGGTCGGGAAGATCCCCTGGAGGAGGGAACGACAACCCACTCCAGTGTTCTTGCCTGGAGAATCCCATGGACAGAGGAGTCTGGTGGGCTACAGTCCACGGCGGGGTCGCAGAGAGTCGGACACGACCGAGTGACTAACACTTCCCTTTTTACTGCCTTGGCAGGGAGGCTTTGCAGAGACTCTGAGTGTCCCTCATGTTTGGGGCGGGTTTCTGCCCCGCCCCAAGGAGCAAGGGAAAGCTCCCAAGAACATGTGTAGGCTGTTTTTTTCATTCTTCAGCATTTGCTTTTGCCCAGAGGACCAGCGAATGTGTGCGTGCTGGGGTGGGTGACGTTCGGTAATGAATCCCACCTGCCTAGACCCGGTCAGGCTTTGACCCGCTGCTCTCGTGGGTGTGAGCGCTGTGCTGTGTTCACGGTGGGAGGGGACCCTCTAATAAGATGCTCCCGGAATTGACATTTGAAAGATTAATGGTGCAAGAGATGGCGTCACAGAGAGAAACGCAGGGGAACTTTTGCGGCTGCCATGATGTGCTGGATTTTTAGGTCTGGACGAACGTAACCCTACGTATAACAGACCTGCTGACACTTTGCATGAGCTTTGTGTTTTCACATCTCAAATTTTAATGAGCATGGCTTCAGTATATATGCATGCGTGGCTCCAAAGGAACTAACACAGCAACACGAGAGAGACCTAGAAAATACCTATTATCTACCTATGTCTATTGTTCTAAGTACCTACTTATCATTATCTACCTACCTACCTGCCTATCAATTTATCTATCTACCTACCAATATCTACCTACCTACCTACCTACTGATCACATCTATTTACTTATCTAATTACTTACCTATCTACCTACGTACCTGTCATATCTATCTATCTATCTATCCTTCTATTCACCTACCTACCTATGACATCTATCTACCTATCATAGGTACCTACCTATCACACCTATCTAAGTATCTATCTTTCTACCTACATACCTATGACATCTATTTATGTATGTACACGGAACAACAGACTGGATCCAAATCAGGAAAGGAGTACGTCAAGGCTGTATCTTGTCACCCTGCTTGTTTAACTTATATGCAGAGTACATCATGAGAAATGCCAGGCTGGATGAAACACAAGCTGGAATCAAGACTGCTTTGAGAAATATCAGTAACCTCAGATATGCAGATGACACCACCCTTATGGCAGAAAGTGAAGAGGAACTAAAAAGCCTCTTGATGAAAGTGAAAGTGGAGAGTGAAAAACCTGGCTTAAAACTCTACATTCAGAAAACTAAGATCATGGCATCCAGTCCCATCACTTCATGGGAAATAGATGGGGAAACAATGGAAACAGTGACAGACTTCATTTTCTTGGGCTCAAAAATCACTGCAGATGGTGACTGCAGCCATGAAATTAAAAGATGCTTACTCTTTGGAAGGAAAGCTATGACCAACCTAGACAGCATATTAAAAAGCAGAGACATTACTTTGACAACAAAGGTTCATCTAGTCAAAGCTATGGTTTTTCCAGTAGTCATGTATGGATGTGAGAGTTGAACTATAAAGAAAGCTGAGCGCCGAAGAATTGATGCTTTTGAACTGTGGTGTTGGAGAAGACTCCAGAGAGTCCCTTGGACTGCAAGGAGATCCAACCAGTCCATTCTAAAGGAGATCAGTCCTGAACATTCATTGGAAGGACTGATGCTGAAGCTGAAACTCCAATACTTTGGTCACCTGATGCGAAGAGCTGACTCATTGGAAAAGACCCTGATGCTGGGAAAGATTGAAGGCGGGAGGAGAAGGGGACAACAGAGGATGAGATGGCTGGATGGCATCACCATCTTGATGGACATGAGTTTGAGCAAGCTCTGGGAATTGGTCATGGACAGGGAGGCCTGGCGTGCTGCAGTCCATGGGGTCACAAAGAGTTGGACACGACTGAGCAACTGAACTGAACTGAAGTGATGTATGTATCCATCCTTCTACCTACCTACCTATGACATCTATCTATGTCTATCGTTCTATCTACCTACCTACCTGTTGTATCTATCTTTCCATCTACCTACCTGCCTATCACATCTATCTATGGATCTACCTACCTACCCATGACATCTATCCATCTCTGTATCTATCTACCTACCCAGGACATCTATCTATGTGTCTGTCTTTCTATCTGCTTACCTACCTATCACGTCTATGTATCTATGGATGGATGGATAGATTACATGGACAGAGAGAGAAGATAGGTAAATAGATCAGGGTAGGTAGATACATACTTATATGATGGACGGATAATAGATAAGTGATGTATAGCTATCTATCATCTAAGTGTCTACCTAGCTACCTCGATCTATTTACCGATCTGCTGTCTCTCTCCATATAATCTATCCATTCATCCATCCATTAATCTGTTTTTCACCCATTTGTCTATCTGTCCATTCATCCATATCTACGTATCTGTATATCTATCCATCCTTCACCTCTCTTTCTCCACCCGTTCATATACCCATGTATTCATCTACCTATTCATCCATCGATCCATCAGTACCTATCTATTAATATCATCTATCTGCTTATCATCTCCATTATCTTTCTGTTTCTCTATTTAGCTATTCTGACATGTATGTCTGTATTTTATCTATCATCAACCTATATCTATCATCTATTGGACTCATCTCACACGCTAGTAAAGTCATGCTCAAAATTCTCCAAGCCAGGCTTCAGCAATACGTGAACTGTGAACTTCCTAATGTTCAATCTGGTTTTAGAAAAGGCAGAGGAACCAGAGATCAAATTGCCAACATCCACTGGATCATGGAAAAAGCAAGAGAGTTCCAGACAAACATCTATTTCTGCTTTATTGACTCTGCCAAAGCCTTTGACTGTGTGGATCACAATAAACTGTGGAAAATTCTAAAAGAGATGGGAATACCAGACCACCTGACCTGCGTCTCGAGAAATCTGTATGCAGGTCAGGAAGCAACAGTTAGAACTGGACATGGAACAACAGACTGGTTCCAAATAGGAAAAGGAGTATGTCAAGGCTGTATATTATCACCTTGCTTATTTAACTTATAAACAGAGTACATCATGAGAAACACTGGACTGGAAGAAACACAGGCTGGAATCAAGATTGCCGGGAGAAATATCAATAACCTCAGATATGCAGATGACACCACCCTTATCGCAGAAAGTGAACAGGAACTAAAAAGCCTCTTGATGAAAGTAAAAGAGGAGAGTGAAAAAGTTGGCTTAAAGCTCAACATTCAGAAAACGAAGATCATGGCATCCGGTCCCATCACTTCATGGCAGATAGATGGGGAAACAGTGGAAACAGTGTTAGACTTTATTTTTTGGGGCTCCAAAATCACTGCAGATGGTGACTGCAGCCATGAAATTAAAAGACGCTTACTCCTTGAAAGGAAAGTTATGACCAACCTAGATAGCATATTAAAAAGCAGAGACATTACTTTGCCAACAAAGGTCCGTCTAGTCAAGGCTATGGTTTTCCCTGTGGTCATGTATGGATGTGAGAGTTGGACTGTGAAGAAGGCTGAGCGCCAAAGAATTGATGCTTTTGAACTGTGGTGTTGGAGAAGACTCTTGAGAGTCCCTTGGACTGCAAGGAGATCCAACCAGTCCATTCTGAAGGAGATCAGCCCTGGATTTCTCTGGAGGGAATGATGCTAAAGCTGAAACTCCAGTACTTTGGCCACCTCATGCAAAGAGTTGACTCATTGGAAAAGACTCTGAACTGGGAGGGATTGGGGATAGGAGGAGAAGGGGATGACAGAGGATGAGCTGGCTGGATGGCATCACTGACTCGATGGACGTGAGTCTGAGTGAACTCCGGGAGTTTGTGATGGACAGGGAGGCCTGGCATGCTGCAATTCATGGGGTCGCAAAGAGTCGGACACGACTGAGTGACTGAACTGAACTGATATACTTATTTGTCCATCATCTGTCTCAGATACCACCTTTTCATTATTTATCATCTATTAAGGATTTATCATATATCTGGGCTTCCCTGCTAGGTCAGTTGGTAAAGAATTCGTCTGCAATGCAGGAGACCCTGGTTTAATTCCTGGGTCAGGAAGATCTGCTGGAGAAGGGATAGGCTACCCACTGCAGTATTCTTGGGCTTCCCTGGTGGCTCAGCTGGTAAAGAATCCGCCTGCAAGGCAGGAGACTTGGGTTTGATCCCTGGTTTGGGAAGATCCCCCAGAGAAGGGAAAGGCTACCCACTCCAGTGTTCTTGCCTGGAGAACCCCATGGACAGAGGAGCCTGGCGGACTACAGTCCACGGGGTCACAAAGACTCAGATACAAGTGAGTGACTGAGCACAGCACAGGAAGGGGACTGGACACACAAAGCCACGGCCTTGCTTTTCTGAAGAGGGACACCCAATGGCTGTGACGCCCCCAACTGGATCTGTCCTACGACTCTGAAACTGCAGTGACCGTTGAACAACCTAATATCCTCATGAAACATCTGCTCATTGGCAGGCATCAAGCTGAAGACCCCCCTGGTGCCTCAGTGGTAAAGAATCCCGTGCCGATGCGGGAGATGTGGGTTCGATCCCTGGGTCGGAAAGGTCTCCTGGAGGAGGAAACGGCAACCCACTGCAGTATTCTTGCCTGGAGAATCCCATGGATAGACAAGGCTGGTGGGCTACAGCCCGTGGGGTCGCAAAAGATCAGACACGACTTAGTGACCATACAACAGATGCATCAAGCTGAGTACAAAGCGACATATATGATGCGTACACGCCTCCCTGAATCTCCAGCTGCTTTTTGTATCACATTTGTCTGTGACACACACCTGGAGCACCATTCAGGACCAAGGGGTCAGGAAAAGAATGACCTTCCCTGCGTGTGCAGGAAACGACCGCTTCCCATGCAAGAGGTGACAAGCCTGTGATTTACATCTTCAAGCTACCACCACCTTTCGAACAAACAACTATATTTAAACCAATGTATGCAGGGGGAAAAAAAAACATGCTAAAATATACATCTAAGAGTTATGGAGAAACAATAGCTGATTGTCACGACTTCTGGTTCATACCCACCTAATGCAATTTTCTGACAATCGCAGGAAGGAAACTCAGCTTTAGAATTTCCCTGGGAGCACGAGAGTGACTTTAGAATAAAGCTGTTTTAAAGTCCTCTGAGAGGAGTGAGTTAGGAACCATGCTTTTTACTCTCTAGGAAAATAACTTTTGATTCAGGATACAGAAAAAGAGTACCTAGTTTGACTTTTGCGAATCAGCATCTGATTGCTTTCCTAACAGAAAAGACTTCCAAGAAAACCCTTCTTTTCTAATGTGCATTTTCTTTCCCTACAGGAAACTTTTCTTGGAAGTTCCTCATGGGACACTTTAGAATCTTTGAGTTGACACCGAGCTGGTAGGGTTCGTCTGGGGACCCTTGGATTCCCATAAAGAGGGGTCTCCAGGCTTTCATGAATAAAGTGTCCCTGCCAGACCTTAACTGTTCGTCTACTCCCAATTTTGTCCTTATTCTGGCATCACTGACTCAATGGCTATGAGTTTGGGTAAACTCTGGGAGTCGGTGATGGACAGGGAAGCCTGGCGTGCTGCAGTCCATGGGGTCGCACAGAGTCGGACACGACTGAGCGACTGAACTGAACTGCACTGAACTGGTGTGATCTGGGGCAACTTGAGTAACTTGTGAATGTGAGATCGTCACATGTCTTATTTCGTAATTTCTCCCTGACCAATTGCATCCGGAAAGTTGTGATGCACTTGGCCGCAGTTGAAATTCCAATCTCCCACCTTTAGTGACGTGATGCGGAGTGCAAGTTGCTCAGTCGTGTCTGAATCTTTGCGGCCCCGTGGACTATACAGTCCATGGAATCCTCCAGGCCCGGATACTGGAGTGGGTAGCTGCTCCCTTCTCCAGGGGGTCTTCCCTACCCAGGGATTGAACCCAGGTCTCCCAGATTGCAGGTGGCTTCTTTACCAGCTGAGCCACCAGGGAAGCACACTTCACCTCTAGAATGTTCCCTACAGGTGGAATACTAACCTTCCTCAGATTCCCTATGTTTGTTTCTTTTCCCTGATGGTTTTGATAACACGCAGAGAACTGACCCTTACTCAAAAATCATAACGTGGGCTTCCCCAGTGGCTCAGTAGATAGATAGCAAGATACAGATTCGATCCCTGGTCCAGGAAGATCCCACCTGCCTCGGAGCAACTGAGTCCGTGCACCACAACTGTTCAGCCTCTGCTCTGGGGCCTGGGAGTGGAAACCTGGACCCACAGTCCAAGCTCCGCAGCAGGAGAGACCACCGCAATCAGAAGCCCGCACAGTGAAACCAGAGAAAGCCCCCCGCACGTAGCAGTGAAGTCCCAGCACAGACAAATAAATTAACTAAAATATTAAAAATAATCAGACCGTGTAAAGTCTGCATGGGCAGAACCAAGGGGCTATCTGATCTACCACCTGACTTCTCATGCTCCCTGCAGGACTGTGTGTGCAAGAAATGAACCGTTAGGGCTGTCTCCTTTCCTGAAGCAGAACGTATCCTTCTCTCAATATGGCTCAAGCATCCACGGAGCGTTCCCGTTTCCTACAGAACTGCTGTGTGTGCTCAGTCCTGTCCGACTCTGCAACCCCACAGGCTGCGTGGCCCGCCAGGCTCCTCTGTCCAGGGGGTCTCCCAGGCAAGAACACTGGAGTGGGTTGCAACTCCCTGCTCCAGGGTGTCTTCCCGACCCAGGGATTGAAGAAGCTGTGTCTCTTGACTCTCTCTGCATTGGCAGGTGGGTTACCACGAACGCCATCTGGGAGCCCTTGAGATCCCACTTCCATTTTGACTCAACTGCTGCCCACAAAAAGTACGTTGACCTGTGTGCACGAGGCGATCAGGCAGTATTTGTGCAGTCGATGTGCTGAATAAGCCCCGTCTTATCTGATGAATGAATCCATTACACCTTCACCCAAGGAGCTGAGAGAGTCATTTCCTAGGCAGGTTGATACGGAGTCTAGGGGTCCCCAAGGAGAGAGGGGTCTGGAATTCTCAAGGAGGAAGAAAGGACAAACTTTTTTCTTTCTCCACATTCCTTAGGATTATAGAACAATAATGTATCCTGCCTAAGGACAGTCTTTGCATTCAACCTTCTGTTATCTGAAAATGTTAATTATGGGAGTAGACCTGGTCTTTACAAGGATGTATCCTGCCTGAGGACAGTGTTATCTTAAAATGTAAACTATGGGAGTAGGTCTGATGAGGTCTTTACAACCTCCAGATATTCTTTGGATTATATAACTTCATTGTTAACACTAGCAAGCGGGTACTCTTTCTACCCCCTTCTGATGCCTATATCAGAAGCTTTCTCTATCTCCTTTATACTTTAATAAAACTTTATTACACAAAAGCTCTGAGCGATCAAGCCTCGTCTCTGGCCCCGGATTGAATTCTTCTCCTCCTCGTCTCTGGCCCCGGATTGAATTCTTCTCCTCAGGGGGCCAAGAATCCCGGTGTATTCGCGTGATTCAACAACAGCCTTTCAGAGCTGACATCGTAAACAGTAAGAGTTCTGTTTCATTTTTTTTTCCATCTTTTTTTTTTTTCCCAGCCCTCCAAAGTCAATGGAACAGCTGCTCATCATTGGAAAAACTGAAGGTAGGAAGAGAAGGGGATGACAGAGGATGAGATGGTTGGATGGCATCACCGACTCAACACACGAGAGTTTGAGCAAACTCCGAGACATGGTGAAGGGCAGGGAAGCCTGGTGTGTGCTGCAGTCCGTGGGGTCGCAAAGAGTCGAACACGACTCAGCAACGGAACCATGACAAGGAGAAAGTTAACTGTATTTTCTTTGGACAACTTCTCTCTCTTATTTTCTTGGTCGTCAGCGGCCAACTTATTCTGTTCTCTGAAATATTCACAGCTCCTTTCCCCTGTGGGAGCGGTGAACTGCATTCACAGCTACGTTGCCAGGGTCACTGTTTCTCCTGTTTCAGCATCTTTTTTTTCGGTTCACAAACACCGCTTAGCAACAGTGACAGGCTGGGTTCGACATTCCAATCTGTTTCAATAATCCTTTCTGACTTTTCTCAAGTAAGCAAGAGATGCTTAAGTGCTTCCAGAACTGGGAATGTGCTCTGCTGGGAATATCCTAGGAGAAATGTGGAATATTCTTGGGTTTTTCCCTGAAATCCAGCTCATGGTCTCCGGTGGAGGCTGAGTATGCTTACTGGAAAAGAATATTAGTCACATTCGGTCAGAGCGGCTTGCTCCCCGAGCTATTTCGTCGTCATCTTTGGCAAAAGATCAAGCAGTGTGTGTCGAGGTGACTTCTAACTAGCCACTGGCAAGATCCAATCTCTCTACTTCTTTTTTTGGAACACCGCCATTTTCCTGCCTTAAAACTTTGTAAATCAAGTGACACATATACATACCCATGGCTGATTCATGTCAGTGTATGGCAAAAAACACTACCATATTGTAAAGTAATTAGCCTCCAATTAAAATAAATTAAAAAACAAAAAACTTTGTAAATCAACTGAATTTTGCTCTTCTTTTCTGCCCTGCTTCTTTTCCTCATTCTGTAACCTTGCCCACTTTTTGGGGGAAAAGTTCTTTTTTTTTTTTTCTCCTGCTTTCATTAATTGGGCTTAGACATAATAATAAAATTAAACCACATCCATTTTCTGCCAAGTGTACCAAAATAAGATTTTCTTCTTTCACACTTGTACTCAACTGCCTCAAACTTACACACATAATGTACAATTAGAAAACCACTGTAGTTGAGCAGAAGATGAAAACGCTCCAGGCTCCTTCTCTCGGCTGAAAACAAAAAATAACTCTTACGTAAAATATCGGCTGGTAAATTAAGACCAGGTTTCGTATTATTTTGGTTGAGTCTAAGTCAGAGGCCGTAAGTCAAACTCTGAAAACTTATATCCCTTCTCCGAAATTTCTGCTGACCTCTAAAATTCCTCATCCTAAGTCTAAAAACTTGTAAGAGAGTCTACAGAAAATTGCAACGCATCCATTTTGATTCCCAGCACAGAATACTTGAACAAACTCAATTTAACAGGTCAGAAGTTCCTTGTGTATTTTTCTAGTCTCTAAAAATTCCATTTCCATATCGCTTTTCTTAGAGAAGCAATTCAATGATTTACATTTCCTTGTAAGAAAAATCGACTCCAATTAGCATTTCTTTCTTTCTTTTCGGCGGTGACACATAGCATGTGGGATCTTAGTTCCCTGACGAGGGACTGAACCCATGTTCAATGCAGTGGAAGCCCAGAGTCCAAACCACTGGACGACCAAGGAAGTCCACGTTCACCCTAATTAACGGGACTGTGAGTGCAGCCGTGAAATTAAAAGACACCTGCTCCTTGGAAGAAAAGCTGTGACCAACCTCGACAGCATATTAAAAAGCAGAGACATCATTCTGCCGACAAAGGTCCATCTAGTCAAAGTTATGGTTTTTTTCCAGTAGTCATGTAGGGATGCGACAGTTGGACCACACAGAAGGCTCGGTGCCGAAGAACTGATGCTTTTGAGCTGTGGTGTTGGAGAAGACTCTTGAGAGTCCCTTGGACTGCAAGGCGATCAAACCACTCAGTCCTAAAGGAAATCAATCCTGAATATTCGTTGGAAGGACTGATGCTGAAGCTGAAGCCCCAGTACTTTGGCCGCCTGATGCAGAGCCAACTCATCAGAAAAGCCTCTGATGTTGGGAAAGACTGAAGGCGGGAGGAGAAGGGGACGACAGAGGATGAGAAGGTTGGATGGCATCACCGACTTAACGATCATGAGTTTGAGCAAGCTCCGGGAGTTGGTGATAGACAGGGAGGCCTGGCGTGCTGCAGTCCATGTGGTCGCAAAGAGTCAGACACGACTGAGCAACTTAGCAGCAACACCCAGAAGGACAAGTCAAAACCAATGAGCTTGTGGAATCCCTTACACATTTCTAGTTCTACTGGTGCACTGCACAGTTGACGTAACTTTTTTTTTGGCAGGGCGGTGGGGCAGCGTGCAGGGGGGTGTCCAGGAGGCAATTGTTTTTACAAGAGCAGCCAGACTACAGTACCTCAAATAAAAGTGTCAAATGCAGAAAAGTCAAGGTCTTGTCGACTGGATGAAAAATCTGCACCGGCTGTGACCATCCTAAACAGAGGGATTGATTGGTGGGGGCAGGAAATCCAGAAATTGCTTTTAGGTTACTGCCTGTAGCGGTGTTAATGAACAAGTACATGTTCACTGATTTGTTCCAGACGTGTCCTCGAACGTACCATATAGTTCCGTCTCCAGCCCCCCAGCTGAGTCAGAACTCCGGAATCTATTTGTCCATCTAAGGATGCTGACCCCAAACCAATGCGAGATCTCGCTGTGCAAAGGAATTTCCAGGAGGGTACACATCGCATCCATTTCAGAAGGAATGCAAAAGAAGGGGAAAAACGAACCCAGAGAGATCCTGGGAGCGCCCACCATCTGGTTTCGATGCGGGGCTGTGTGTTTATTTTCAGCGTGGAAATTGTCATTTTCCAAGTGGCTGGCGGGTGAAAGATCTTCATTCAGGCGATCCTTTTTGTAACGGGCAACGTTCCGGCTGTCGTTCCCAAGACCGCGTCCCAGGGTTCCATGAAGATACACTGACAGTACGAAACCTCTGTCTCCCAAGTTTCTTCGGAGCCTTGCAAAAATCCTTCTGAATGGATCCCACGTGTTCTAGGGTGGCTAAGGTATAATATCATTTGAAAAGACCCTAATGATGGGAAAGATCACAGGTGGGACGAGAAGGGGACAACAGAGGATGAGATGGTTAGATGGCATCAGCAACTCAATGGGCAGGAGCTTGGGTAAAATCCGGGAGTTGGTGATGGATAGGGAGGCCTGGCGTGCTGTGGTTCACAGGGTCACAAAGAGTCGGACACGACTGAGTGACTGAACTGAACTGAACTGAACTGAAGGTATATCAGGCTCTGGCGGGAGGGCGAGTGAGCTTGGAAGAATCCCATTTCCCTCTCGCCCAGCCCAGAGCCTTCTCAGTATTGTCAAGTCCCTTAGATTCCATGCAGTGGTCAAAAAGTCAATTAACTCAAAATAAAGATGAGCTTTTTTCAGTTGATAATCGTGAAGTGTTCGTTGCTCAGTCGCATCCGACTCTTTGCAACCCCATGGACTGCAGCCCACCAGGCTCCTCTGTCCATGGGATTCTCCAGGCAAGAATACTGGGGTGGGTTGACGTTTCCTCCTCCAGGGGATCTTCCCGATCCAGGTATCAGACCTGGTTCGCCTACATCTCCTGCTTTGGCAAGTGGGTTCTTCACTGCTGAGCCATCTAGAAAGCCCACAAAATGACATAAACTTGGCAAAACAGCAAGTGACCTCCAAGTTTAACAACAAGAGGGAACCAACACAGGATACAGTTCACGATATTTTAAAACTGCTGCGTGATGGACATCTTCTATCTGTGCAGCTTTTTATTTCCACACAAACTCTGTTGCTCAGAATCAGCTGCTTTTTTAACACCTTCAGGGACTGGTTTCAGGAGTAACCCATCTGAGTGAGCCAGGGAAACTGTAGTTTCTTGAAAATTCCCATTTTTTAAAGCCTCATCTCTGTGCTGATAACTGTTTTCTGCATGGCCCGCCCCACCACCCAGCCACCTGCCTGATCGAGTGTGGAGTCTGCTCCTGTGTTACCCACTTCAACTTGTCATAAGCTCTAAACTCCGATGTTTATAAGACATCTAAACTCTGATGTTTATGTTTATAAGACTCTAAACTCCGATGTCTTATGTTTATAAGACATCAAAACATGATTCACGATCTCAGAATCTAAATTTCATAAACATTTTGCCCGTCTTCCTGTTGTCAGGCAACTGGGGACCTGAGCCTCAAATCTAAGGCACTAATAAAGAACTGATTTTCCCGCCAATGATGTGCTGTGCTTTGCTAAGTCACTTCAGTCTTGCCCGACTCTTTGCAACCCCGTGGACTGCAGCCCGCCAGGCTCCTCTGTCCATGGGATGCTCCAGGCAAGAATACTGGAGTGGGTTGCCATGCCCTCCTCCAGGGAATGGTCCCAAACCAGCGATCAACCTTCCCAACCCTCATCTCTAAAGTCTCTTGCATTGGCAAGCAGGCTCTTTACCACCTGGGAAGCCCCACCAATGATGGGACCTTAACATAAAAAAAAAAAAAAAAAACAAACCCACAATGTTTCTGGCTCTTAATTTTCTACTCTGAGTCAGACCACCTCCAAAGCTCCTTTCAAGTCTAGAGACACATGACTACCATTCTAACAGTGAAGAGTAGGACACGGAATTCTCTGGTGGTTCAGTGGATAAGAACCTGCCTGCCAGTGCAGAGGACACAGGTTGGATCCCTGGTCCGGGAAGATGGCATGCCACACATGCCTCGTGGTAAGTAAGTCCGTGTCCCACAAGCACTGAAGTCTGAGCTGTAGAGCCCGTGATCCTCACCGAGAGGAGCCACTGCAATGAGAAATCCATGCATCACAACTGGAGAGGAGCCCCCGCTTCCTGTCGCTAGAGAAAGCTCGTGCAGACGCCCAGTACACCCAAAAAACAATCAGTTACAGAAAACAATTATCTTTGGCCACCTGATGCGAAGAGCTGACTCATTGGAAAAGACCCTGATGCTGGGAAAGGTTGAAGGCAGGAGGAGAAGGGGGCAACAGAGGATGAGATGGCTGGATGGCATCACTGACTCGATGGACATGAGTCTGAGTGAACTCTGGGAGCTGGTGATGGACAGGGAGGCCTGGCGTGCTGCAGTCCACGGGGTGGCAAAGAGTCGGACACGACTGAGCGACTGCACTGAAGAAAAAAAAAGCGTAGAAAAATAGACACATTTTCTTTATCTTGTTTTTCTCCCCTTTTGCCATTTTTAAACTTTTGACATTTAAGTTATTAAGATTATTAAGTTATTTTATTATTAACAAATATATTTATTTTAATTATTAAGTTATTAAGATTCAAATGGTGTTGCAAAAATTCTGTAAAGCAATTATCCTTCAATTAAAAAAAGGTGTTGCAAAAATAGTAGAGGGAGGTCTCTCTCATATACTTTTAAGATTTTAATACGTATGAGGGGAATGTTGACTAATACACAACTTATTCAGATTAGCTGACTTTGCACATTAACTGTCCTTGGAATCATTTCATCGTTTCCTTTGTACTTCTTCCCCCAAAACTCCGATAAGTGTTTTCTTAATTATAGGTAATTGATAATATGATATTAGTTTCAGGTATAAACAAAGTTGATGCAGAAGTTTGTAGTCTTTACTTCATTTATTGTTGTTATTAAGCATTGACTGTGCTCCCCGTGATGTATGGTATATCCTTGTAGCGTTATCTATTTTACACATAACTTTGTATCTGTCGATGCCCTCCCCATCGCGCTCCTCTCCCCTTCCTCTCCCGACTGTGAACCACTAGTCTGTTCTGTCTGTGAGTCCACTTCTTCTTTGTTATATAGTCACTCGTTTGCACTGCTTTTTAGATTCCATGTTTAAGCGATATCATATACTGTCTGTCTTTCTCTGGCTTACTTCACGTAGCAATGGTCACCTCTAGGTCTATCCACGTTGCTGCAAATGGTATTACTGCATTGTTTTCTGGGAGCTAGCTAACATCCCATTGTCTGTAAGTACCATATTGTCCTTATCCATTCCTCCGTTGATGGCTATTTAGGTTGCTTCCACATCCTGCCTATTGTGATCAGCGCTGCTATGAACAACTGGGATTGCACGTGTCTTTTTTGAAGGAAGAGTTCTGTCTGGATATACGCCCAAGAGTGGGACTGCATGATAAAAACGTCCATCAAAGTTAAAAGACACCCGCTCCTTGGAAGAAAAGCTATGACCAACCTAGACAGTGCATTCGAAAGCAGAGACATCATTCGCTGAGAAAGCTTCGGCTGCTTTTCTCCAACGGTCAAGTACAGATGTGAGAGTTGTACTATAAAGAAAGCTGAGTGACAAAAAAATGGATGCTTTTGAACTGTGGTGTTGGAGAAGACTCTTGGAGGGTCCCTTGGACTGCAAGGAGATCCAACCAGTCCATCCTAAAGATCAGTCCTGAATGTTTATTGGAAGGACTGATGCTGAAGCTGAAGCTATAATACTTTGGCCATCTGATGGGAAGAACTGACTCATTGGGAAAGACCCTGATGCTGGGAAAGATTGAAGGCAGGAGGAGAAGGGGACGACAGAGGATGAGATGGTTGGATGGCATCACTGACTCAATGGACATGGGTTTGAGCAAGCTCCGGGAGGTGGTGAAGGACAGGGAGGCCTGGTGTGCTGCGGTCCATGGGGTCACAGAGTTGGACACAACTGAGCGACTGAACAACAGCTACCTTACCCCAAGTCCCATCTCCGAGTTCTTCTCTGGTGTTGTCTTCTCGTATCCTGTGCCCCCATGCCCACCCACAAATACATCGTATGAATCCCTTCCACCCTGCATCTCCTCTTCTGCCATAATGGTGTTTCCTTCTGTGACTTCTCAGCAGCAGTCTGCCACTGTTTCCACTGTTTCCCCATCTATTTGCCATGAAGTGATGGGACCAGATGCCATGATCTTAGTTTTCTGAACGGTGAGCTTTAAGCCAACTTTTTCACTGTCCTCTTTCACTTTCATCAAGAGGCTCTTTAGTTCTTCTTCACTTTCTGTCGTGAGTGTGGTATCATCTGCATATCTCAGGTTATTGATATTTCTCCCGGCAACCTTGATTCCAGCTTGTGCTTCACCCAGCCCAGCGTTTCTCATGAAGAACTCTGTTGTAAATTGTCACCCTGCTTATTTAACTTATATGCAGAGTACCAAACTGCAAGAAACCCAAATACATACAACCTTGGGGTAACAACAGTAAGAATATGCCTTTTATGTTTCATCAGCAGGAACATATACCAGGGATCTATATAAATATGGGCTTTAGGAGAATGGAGTTTCCTCAAAAAAAAAAAAAAAACACTAAAAATAATACCACTGTATAACCCAGTAATTCCACTCCTGGGTATGTATCTGGAAAATGAAAGCGTTAATTCAAGAAGACACATATATCCTCATGTTCAGAGCAGCACCTTTTACAACGGCCAGGACATGGAAGCAACCTGTGTCCATCAACAGAGGAATGGAAAAAAGAAAAGCTGGCCCATAGATACACAGTGGAATATTACTCAGCCATGAAAAAGAATCGTGGCATTTGCAGCAACATGGATTGACCTAGAGACGGTCATACTCAGTGAAGTCAGACAGACATCCTATGATATGACTTTTATGTGGAGTCTAAACGGTAATACAAATAAATATAGTAAGACAGAAACATGCTCACAGATCTAGAGAACAAACTCGGGGTGACCAGTGGGGTGAGGGAATGGGGGAGAGGAGAGATAAGGATCAGGAATTAATGGGTATAAACGACTATGTATAAAGGGGCTTCCCTGATAGCTCGGTTGGTGAAGAATCTGCCTGCAAGGCAGGAGACCCCGGTTCGATTCCTGGGTTGGGGAGATCCGCTGGAGAAGGGATAAGACTGCCCACTCCAGTATTCTTGGGCTTCTCTTGTGCTTCAGCTGAATAAAGAATCCTCCTGCAATGTGGGAGACCTATGTATAAGGGCTTCCCTGGTGAAAGGTCTGACTGCCAAATCAGGAGATGCGAGAGATGCAGGTTCCACCCCTGGGTTGGGAAGATCCCCTGGAGGAGGAAATGGCAACCCACTCCAGTATCGTTGCCTGGAGAATCCCATGGACAGAGGAGCCTGGCGGGCCACAGTCCACGGGGTTGCAAAGAGTCGGACACGACTAAGAACACACACACACACACACACACACACCATGCATAAAGTACATAAGCTACAAGGATAGTTCAACACAGGGAACATAGCCAATATTTTACAATAACTATAAATGGACTATAATCTATAAAAATTTTGAATCACACCAGAAAGTCATATAAGTTGTAGTCAGTGATACCTCAATAAAAAAAAAGTTTCTGGGTTTTCAAGTAGCCGGAGTTATGTAACATTGGTGGATGATACAAAAGATCTCTTTCAGTCTTCCTTCCCAAGCCCACCCTTAGAAGTGACCGGAATCGCTCACGAGAAAAATGTAAGTTCCTTCCTCAGCCACACCCTCGTTGTCCCTCTCTAGGGAAAACAGAAATAAATTGGACACAGGGAACAAATTAAGGGGTTGATCTCGGCATGTGATACAGTTGGGTCCCCAAAATTCTCTCCAGTGAGTGACCAGTGAATGAACAGACCCCGGTCCGTGAAGCAGCGGGTAACACAGGAGTAACCAAACTTTGACAGAGACTCAGAGATGTAGTTCCCTATTTCTTACGATCCATTCTCCCTTTTCTCTGCTCATTTATAGTATGTTCATACTTTAGCCAGACAGAAGACATCACCACTTAGCCTAAAGATGCACTTATTCTAAAGACGCAGAACCTATACCATCCTCCAACTTAACAACACAGTTAGGCAGCAATTTTACTGCTTAAAGATTTCCCGTGCAAATACACTTGAGTGTTTTCTTCCTGTAACACTGTCTAGGGGATACACAGAAGCGTTACTTAGTGGGGAGAAAAAAATATCGACGCAGCTGGAAAAAACCCAGAAACAATGGCTTGTGTAAAATCTCACAGAAGCCAGCTTTAAACGCTTCCCAGTACCTCATTAATACGGGTAGCAGGCGTCCCGAAGCCAGTTCAAGAAGAAATCTAAGAAATATGATCTGAAGATTGTAAAAACCCTGAAAAGCTTGTTTCCCAGAAAGCAATGTGGAACTTAAAATGCTGTCTGTATTTCTAGTAGCAAATTTACTAAGATACCAACCCAAATATTTAGCTTCGTATGGTATGGCGTTTGCTATATAAATACCTGTCTGGAGCGGCAAGAGAGAAAAAAAAAAAAAAAGTTATTTTTTGGAGAAATGATAAGTAAAGGAATTCACTGTTCTTGCATTTGCCATTTATTCTCATGGAACAAAAAGTCTGCTCTATCTGTATCTATCTATAGATCGCTCAGTCGTGTCCGACTCTTTGCGACCCTGTGGACTATAGCCCACCAGGCTCCTCCGTCCACGGGATGCTGGCAAACGCAAAATTAGTACTACTGAAAATGAGATCCAGAGCAACTTATCTTGGCAGTCAGAGTTAATGTGGGTTTTTCAAACCATAATTTCAAATTTTCTGAAGCAATCATTCATCTGTACGTTTTTCTACGATGGAAATTATTAAATGCTACGAAAAGCAGCAAAGACAAAAAAAAACAAACCCAGTGTTTATCTAAATGGTATAGTCATTCCTTACTTTTCCATAGGTCATCTGCTCCTGAAATCGTAAATTCAAACCCTCGACCGACCTGAGAGATTTCTCCAGAATTCAAGGTCAACTGAATTATCAGACGGATCGAGGAAAGCAAACCTGATTTTTTGAATATAGACAGCACGTTTAAGTTCCTAAAAGTAGGACGTTTATTCTATTTCCAGCAAAACACTGGCCCTGATACACAGCAGACATACACGATCTGGGCACTGCATTGACTCTGCATGCCCATCTAATGGAGTATTTAGAACTGCCACGATGTTTTAATAGCAACAAACAAGATTACGCTCATAATTTGAAAAGAGAGCCGGAGGATCAAAACACAAGATTTGGGGAAAGCTTCCAGCCACGATCCTTTAACCTCCAGGCAACAGCAAGAGCTCTATGCTCTATCTGCGCTTCAAGCCCAACACTGGTACATTGGACAATGTTAACCGATCCTTAAGGTTTCTTTTTCCATTAAAAAAAAAAAAAACCTCTTTATTGAATATTGCTTCTGCTTTTTGGTTTGGTTTTTTGGACCAGAGGCATGTGAGATCTCGGCTCCCCCCATCCAGGGATGAACCCTGCACCCCACCGAACCCCCACATTGGAAGGGAAAGTCCCAACCACTGAAGTGCCGACGGTAACTGATTCTGACCGACGGCATTTGAGAAGAAGACCTGTCTCATGAAAAACAAAAATCTGCCAACAGAAAAAAATCTTAACAAAATAAAAAGAAGTTTCCTGAGAGCAAAACCGCAGCCACATTCTGTGAAAGGTTTATGTATTCATTTTTTTTCCTGCACTAATGTAGACACTGTTATTTCATTGTCTTGCCACTTCCCCCTTTACATCTGCCAAAGTGAAAATGAAGGCAGATGGTGGTTTCTGAGTTTATCCTTGACGAGGCATCATGTTGAGCAAGTCCTAGGCTCCTTGTCTCTTTAAAAATACGATTTCCTAACCCCTGTACATCATTAACCGGAGTGTAAGTTGGTACAGCCACCATGGAGAGCGGGATTGAGGTTCTTTAGAAACTAGACACAGACATACCATTTGATGCAGCAATTCCACGACTGGGCATACACCCCGAGAAAACCGTAACTAGAACACATAACGTCACCCCGACGTTCCTAGTAGCACTTTTTACGACAGCCGAGACATGGAAGTGACCTAAGTGTCCGTTGACAGATGAACAGATAAAGAAGATGCGGTGCACACACACAGCGGAATACTACTCAGCCATGAAAAAGAGTGAAATCGTGCCATTCGCAGAGATGTGGATGGATCCAGAGACCCATCATGGAAGAGAAATAAAGGCAAGAATCATACGGTATCAGTAATACGTGGAATCCAAACAATCAGACAAATGAATTTACAAAACAGAAATAGGCTCACACGTGTAGAAAACAAACTTACGCTTATCAAAGGGGAAGGGGAGGGAGGGATAAATTTGGAGGTTAGGATTAGCAGATACACACTAGTATATATAAAACAAAAACTAAGGACCGTATATATACGGAACTACATCCAGGATCCTGTAATATCAGAAAGGACATAAACACATACAAATAAATGTAATATGTAACAATCTATAATGGAAAAGGATCTGAGCAAGAATATATATGTCTGTGTGTATATATATTCAGTTAATATATATTCTTACACACACATATATATACTTTTCAGATTTTTTCCATTATACCTTATTACATATTACATATATATGTGTGTGTATATATACATTGTTATATATATATATTCTTAGATTTGTATTCTTTCACACACACACACACATATATACACACATTTTCAGATTTCTTTCCATTACGGGTTATTACATATTCTACATATATATGTGCATGTATATATATATATATATATATTCAGTTACATGTATATTCTTATATATACTGTTACAATATACAGACACTTTTCAGATTTTTCCCAATATAGGTTATTACATATTACATTTATGGCTCTCTATATATATTCAGTTACACATATATATTCTTACACACATATGTATACTTTTCCAGATTCTTTTCCATTATAGATTATTACATATACATGTGTGTACATACATATATATATATATATATTCAGTTACATCAGTTCAGTCACTTCAGTTGCTCAGTTGTGTCTGACTCTTTTCGACCCCATGGACTGCAGCACGCCAGGCCTCCCTGTCCGTCACCAAATCCCAGAGTTCACTCAGACTCACGTCCATTGAGTCGGTGATGCCATCCAGCCATCTCATCCTCTGTCGTCCCCTTCTCCTCCTGCCCCCAATCCCTCCCAGCATCAGAGTCTTTTCCAATGAGTCAACTCTTCGCATGAGGTGGCCAAAGTACTGGAGTTTCAGCTTTAGCATCATTCCTTCCAAAGAACAGCCAGGGCTGATCTCCTTTAGAATGGACTGGTTGGATCTCCTTGCAGTCCAAGGGACTCCCAAGAGTCTTCTCCAACACCACACTTCAAAAGCATCAAATCTTCAGTGCTCAGCCTTCTTCACAGTCCAACTCTCACATCCATACATGACCACAGGGAAAACCATAGCCTTGACTAGATGGACCTTTTGTTGGCAAAGTAACGTCTCTGCTTTTGAATATGCCATCTAGGTTGGTCATAACTTTCCTTCCAAGGAGTAAGCGTCTTTTAATTTCATGGCTGCAGTCACCATCTGCAGTGATTTTGGAGCCCCAAAAAATAAGGTCTGACACTGTTTCCACTGTTTCCCCATCTATTTCCCATGAAGTGATGGGACCAGATGCCATGATCTTCGTTTTCTGAATGTTGAGTTTTAAGCCAACTTTTTCACTCTCCACTTTCACTTTCATCAAGAGGCTTTTTAGTTCCTCTTCACTTTCTGCCATAAGGGTGGTGTCATCTGCATATCTGAGGTTATTGATATTTCTCCTGGCAATCTTGATTCCAGCTTGTGCTTCTTCCAGCCCAGCGTTTCTCATGATGTACTCTGCATATAAGTTAAATAAGCAGGGTGACAATATACAGCCTTGACGTACTCCTTTTCCTATTTGGAACCAGTCTGTTGTTCCATGTCCAGTTCTAATTGTTGCTTCCTAACCTGCATACAGGTTTCTCAGGAGGCAGGTCAGGTGGTCTGGTATTCCCATCTTTTTCAGAATTTTCCACAGTTTATTGTGATCCACACAGTCAAAGGCTTTGGCAGAGTCAATAAAGCAGAAATAGATGTTTTTCTGGAACTCTCTTGCTTTTTCCATGATCCAGCGGATGTTGGCAATTTGATCTCTAGTTCCTCTGCCTTTTCTAAAACCAGCTTGAACATCTGGAAGTTCACGGTTCACATATTGCTGAAGCCTGGCTTGGAGAATTTTGAGCATTACTTTACTAGCGTGTGAGATGAGTGCAATTGTGCGGTAGTTTGAGCATTCTTTGGCATTGTCTTTCTTTGGGATTGGAATGAAAACTGACCTTTTCCAGTCCTGTGGCCACTGCTGAGTTTTCCAAATTTGCTGGCATATTGAGTGCAGCACTTTCACAGCATCATCTTTCAGGATTTGAAATAGCTCCACTGGAATTCCATCACCTCCACCAGCTTTGTTCGTAGTGATGCCTTCTAAGGCCCACTTGACTTCACATTCCAGGATGTCTGGCTCTAGGTCAGTGATCACACCATCGTGATTATTTGGGTCGTGAAGATCCTTTCTGTACAGTTCTTCTGTGTATTCTTGCCATCTCTTCTTAATATCTTCTGTTTCTGTTAGGTCCATACCATTTCTGTCCTTTATCGAGCCCATCTTTGCCTGAAATGTTCCCTTGGTATCTCTGATTTTCTTGAAGAGATCTCTAGTCTTTCCACTCTGTTGTTTTCAGTTACATATATGTTCTTACATATATTATAACATATATTATAACATATGTACTTTTTCAGATTCTCTTCCAGTATAGGTTATTACATATTACATATACGTGTGGATATATATGCTCTGCTGCTAAGTCGCTTCAGTCGTGTCCGACTCTGTGCGACCCCATAGACGGCAGCCCACCAGGCTCCCCCGTCCCTGGCATTCTCCAGGCAACAACACTGGAGTGGGCTGCCATTTCCCTCTCCAAAGCATGAAAGTGAAAAGTGAAAGGGAAGTCGCTCAGTCATGTCCAACTCTTCACGACCCCATGGACTGCAGCCTACCAGGCTCCTCCATCCACGGGATTTTCCAGGCACGAGTACTGGAGTGGGGTGCCATTGCCTTCTCCAATATATATACCCAATAACATATATAAAGGATATAACTATATATACAACAATATATATATAGTGTGTATATGTTATATACGTAACTGAATATATGTACACTTCTCAGGTTCTTTTTCATTATAGGTAGTTACAAGATATTGGATGCAGTTCAATTATCTGTTAGGTCCTTCTTGTTTATTTTATAAACAATAGTAGAGTTGATTTACAATGTTTCAAGTACAGAGCTAAGTGCTTCAGTTACATATATATCCTTTTATATACATATTCAGCTACATATATGTTCTTTTATATATATTCAGTAACATATATTCTTATATATATAGATCCAGCTACATATATATTTTATATATATTCAGCACGTTTTTATATATATTTAGTTACTTAATATATTATTTGACATCCAGCTATATATTCTTATATATATTCAGTTACATATAAATCCTTATATATATATATATTCAGTTCAGTTCAGTTCAGTTGCTCAGTCATGTCCGACTCTTTGCGACCCCATGGACTGCAGCACGCCAGGCCTCCCTGTCCATCACCAACTCCCGGAGTTCACTCAGACTCACGTTCATCGAGTCAGTGATGCCATCCAACCATCTCATCCTCTGTCATCCCCTTCTCCTTCTGCCCTCAATCTTTCCCAGCATCAGGGTCTTTTCAAACGAGTCAGCTTTTCACATCAGGTGGCCAAAGGATTGGAGTTTCAGCTTCAACATCAGTCCTTTCAGTGAATATAAACTGAATATATATATTCAGCTTCCCTGTTGCATATATTAACATATTAACATATATTAACTTATATTACATATATTAAGTTACGTAATCACTTAATCACTTTCCTGTACATTGGAAACATTATAAATCAATAAAAAATAAAAATTAAAAACCACCACCACCACCGTGATCTCTTCCTGTAGAAGATCGATGAATGTAAACCCTGAGATCCATCGTGGCCACTTCACAAAGAATGCCTCATTCCAACAGCCCTCCCCTCCATTTAAACTGAAAGCAAGACACGGTCTCTTCCACTCTCGGTCGGGAAAGCATTCTTCAACTGTCCTCCCAGGAAGGATTACGGGAGGAACGCATCTTTAATTGCTACCCCCCAAAATTAACTTGTCAGCGGAAGACGTGGAAGAGAAAGTTTCATTTGCTGAGGATGGCGTGTGGGCTCGAAAGAGTGATGATTTATCTCTGACATCTGGCAGTGCGCTTGAGAAGGTCAACTCTCTTGTTTACATGCTTTGGAGTTTGTGTGATCATACAGTTCACACAACAGCTGCTGCAGGGCCACGGAGATTTCCTTTTGAGCTTTCTCATCACCACGGACATTGGTGTATGAGGCCCTGAGGAAGAGGAAGGGGCTCATTCAGAAAAAGCCACTCTGGCCTTGTTCCACTGATGAAGGCTCTGGACCACCTGTGACGCCTGGGTGCTTCTCACACTTCTTGTGACACCGCTTCTCCTGGGCAGCGGCAAAATGAAGCGTGTCTGAAAGGTTGTGAATTGTCTGAGCTTATGTTGCTTATGTTGTCGTTCAGTTGCCAAGTCGTGTCCAACTCGCCTCCCTGTCCATCACCAACTCCCGGAGTTTGCTCAAACCCATGTCCACTGAGTCGGTGATGCCATCCAACCACCTCATCCTCTGTCGTCCCCTCTCCTCCTGCC
This sequence comes from Bos grunniens, assembly GCF_055505025.1. Taxonomy (NCBI): domain Eukaryota; kingdom Metazoa; phylum Chordata; class Mammalia; order Artiodactyla; family Bovidae; genus Bos; species Bos grunniens. Next base: position 1,627,253 of record NC_141194.1, read on the forward strand.
CCCAATCCCTCCCAGCATCAGGGTCTTTTCCAATGAGTCAACTTTTCACATGAGGTGGCCAAAGTACTGGAGTTTCAGCTTCAGCATCAGTCCTTCCAATGAACACCCAGGACTGGTCTCCTTTAGGATGGACTGGTTGGATCTCCTTGCAGTCTAAGGGACTCTCAAGAGTCTTCTCCAACACCACAGTTCAAAAGCATCCATTCTTCAGCGCTCAGCCTTCTTTACAGTCCAACTCTCACATCCATACATGACTCCTGGAAAAACCAAAGGTTTGACTAGACGGACCTACTAGCATTTTCCCACAGGTTCTGTTGTTCAGTGGCTCAGGCGTGTCCGACTCTTTGCGACCCCATGGACTGCAGCACGCTAGGCCTCCCTGTCCGTCACCAACTCCTGGCGTTTCCCCAAACTCATGTCCATCGAGTCGGTGATGCCATCCAGCCATCTCATCCTCTGTCGTCCCCTTCCCCTCCCGCCTTCAATCTTTCCCAGCATCAGAGGCTTTCTAATGAGTCTGCTCTTTGCATCAGGTGGTCAAAGTCTTGGCGCTTCAGCATAAGCCCTTCTGATAAATATTCTGGGTTGATTACCTTCAGGAAATCAGAAATAAGATTGGTTACCGAACTTTTGTAGGCTGAGCGAATCCACCTAGTTAGCCTCAAGCCTCATATTCAAGAAAAACCGCAAATGGTGTGCATCAAGTTTTGTAAGATTTAACTCCGGTCTTGAATGTTCCCTGCCAAGTTTTGAGACTGCTAAATGACACAAACAGATGTAAAATGCTGGTTGCCTAATATGAGAGAAGAGGCATCTGTGATGACTCATGGACTGACCTATCTTGTTATAGGATTCTTACAAGGATAACAGTTCATTAGCTCTAATTAGGTGCTTATCAGTCAGCCATGTGTATCCTCAGAGTTTCCATACAAAGAGGCAGTCACTGTTGCTTGCTGTGGAATTCTCGCTGATAAGATCCTGGGTGACTCTGCAGGGCATAAAGTCTGCTGTGGTTGGAAATATAAGTCATGGAAGCTCGTGTGTCATACATATATGCTAAGACATATATTAGAACCTGCTGCGATACTTGTGGGTGCAGTCGATCCTAAAAGAAATCAGTCCTGAACATTCATGGGAAGGACTGAAGCTGAAGCTGAAACTCCAGTCCTTTGGCCACCTGATGCGGAGAACTGAGTCCTTGGAAAAGACCCTGATGCTGGGAAAAACGGAAGGTGGGAGGAGAAGGGGACGACAGAGAATGAGACGGTTGGATGGCATCAGTGACTTGATGGACGGGAGTTTGAGCAAACTCTGGGAGATGGTGATGGACAGGGAAGCCTGGCAAGCTGCAGGGCTTCCATGGGGTCGCAAAGAGTCAGACACGACTTAGTGACTGAACAGAACTGATACAGTGTTTGGGGCTTCACAGATGGCTCAGTGGGTAAAGAACCCCCCTGCAATGCTAGAGACACAGGCTGACGTGGGTTCGATCCCTGGGTTGGGAAGATCCCCTGGAAGAAAGCATGGCAACCCACTCCAGTATTCTTGTCTGGAGAATCCCATGGACAGAGGAGCCGGGAGGGGTTATACAGTCCACAGGTTCGCAAAGAGTTGGACACAACCAAAGCAACTGAGAATGCACATCCTGCTTAAAGATTCTAGGCGCTCTGACTCCCCTCTGAATAGACTGAGATGATTATTTCTGGCAGCCTCTGCAAAAACATGTTACCTGGACTTTTTAAATCTGGGCTTTACATACAATTACAAACTGTCCATCTTTCGCAGTTAAAAGAACTTTGGGGTACCGTGTAGCACGTCTGAAATGCATAGGCTGGTTAAAACAGCTGCTTGACCGAACCGAAGGAGACGACACTCCTTCACACACACTGAGCTTGGGGCACTGAATTCTGAAGCCAGCGGTTTCCGTTCTGGTAAAGAAGCGAGGAATTCTCTTTTGCCTGAGGCGATCACCTGTGTCGTTTTAAAATTCAGCTGAGTTTCAGTCTGCTGAGTTTGAAATTTTTTGTCTTATTTTATTGCTTAATTGAAGAATAGTTTGATGTAGCGTGTTGTGTTAGCTTTGGGAGTACAGCAAAGGGATTCAGTTATACATATATATGCATGTTCACTCTCATATTATTTTCCATCATAGGGGGTTACGCGGCATTGATTATGGTTCCTGTGCTCTGCCGTAGGTCTGGTTGTTTATTTCACTGATATATGTATATAGATTGTGTATCTGCTAATTCGAAACTCCTAATTTATTCCCCTCCTTTTCTCATTTGGTAGTCATATGTTTATTTTCTGTATCTGTGAGTCTGCTTCTGTTTTCTAAGTTGTTTTGTATTATTATTAATTTTTTAATTCCACATATAAGTGATATCACAATGCTCTTTGTCTTTCTCAGTCTGACTCACTTCACTTAGCAATGATCATCTCTAGATCCATCCAGGTTGCTGCAAATGACGCTATTTCATTCTCTTTGACAGCTGAGAAGCAACCTGAGTGTCCATCGATATGTGAATGGATTAAAAAAAAAAACTGTGGTACGGCTATACAGTGGAATATTACTCAGCCGTAACAAAGGAATGAAATAAGCCTCTGCATTCTTTACCTGAACTGGGAATGTTACAGGAAGGGGGACCCCCCCCCTTCCAGGGTCCAAGAGTGGGATCTCGCCTGACGCTTGGAAAAGAATTGTCCGAGGAGACACACGAGCTGCCCAAGCAGGAGACTTGATTGGGAAGGGGTGCCCAGATGGAGAGTCGTGGGGTAAGAAACCCAGGGGAACGGCTGTGCCTCGTGGCTTGCAGTCCCAGGTTTTATGGTGATGGCATTACTTTCTGGATTTTGTCTGCCCAGTCATTCTGACTCGGGGTCCTTCTAGGTGGTACATGCGTCAGTCAGCCAAGAAGGATGCCAGAGAGAAGGATTCCGGGAAAGGCTAAGACACGTGGTGTCTCCTTCTGACCTTTCCTGAACTCTCCCAATAGGGGTATGGCTTGTCAGTTCTGAGCTCCTTCCCAGGAGGACCTCATGTCATAAATTAACTCACACACATGGTTACTGTGGTGCCCGGCCAGGGTGAGCGGTCTCAGCCAATGTACGCTCCTAAAACGAACACAGATTTTTACGAACCTCACAGCCTGGAGGGCTGCCAACGACCAGTTCCTCCAAATGCCATGACCGTAATGGGGAGACGGGAAAAGGTGTTGCTTCCTCAGCAGTGAACGCAGAAGAACACAGGGAAACTTCCTGGGGCCCTTTAGGAATTTTGCTGTGGCATCAAGGGTGTCTGCATTCTGTACTGTCTAGCCAACTAGCTGCATTCTATCATTTTTTTCAGATCCTTCACTTAATCTGTATTTGGACGTCGCCAATGATGTTTCAGGAAGACTGTAGAATATTATTAGAGCACACAGATTTGCAGTGAAAATTAAATCTTTTATTTGGCTCGGTGCTTAGCACATTATAAGATGCACACACACACACACACACATTATGAAGGTTACTTTTCTGTGTCTTGATGGGCCCACAAAGTGCCCAGATATTTGGTAAAACATGATTCTACGTGTGTCTGGTATAGAGTGTTTCTGAATGAGATTCACATTTTTAAAAATTTTTCACATTGAAGTGTCATTTATTTATAATGTTGGCATCCCTGGTGGCTCAGAGGGTGCAGAATCTGCCTGCAATGCAGGAGAGCTGGGTTCTCTCCCTGGATCAGGACGAAGGATCCCTGGAGGAGGGAATGACACTCCCTCCTCCAGGCATTCTTGCCTGGAGAATTCCACGGACAGAGGAGCCCGGCGGGGCTACAGTCCACGGGGTCGCAAAGCGTCGGACACGACTGAGCGACCGACACTTGCATCTTCACTGCACTTACATGGTAGATTCACATCGTTGGGTTAGCTTCTAGCGTGAGCACAGTGCTTCAGTTACACATACACGCTTTTTCAGATTCTTTTCCACTCATAGGTTATTACAGGCTATTGAATATAGTTTTCTGTGCTCTACAGTTAGGCCCTGTGGGATGAGATGAACATGTGAACCAGGACACTGAGCAAAGCAGACTGCCCTCCCCAGGGCGCGTGGGCCTGGTCCACTCAGTCGACGGCCTGCTCCCCCAGTGCCGATGAGTGACACACTGCTGTTGACCTGGGGACTGGGGCAAAGGGGGATGTGACACCAGATGCCAGGGAGGGACCTCTAGGGCTCCCACCGCAGGGTTTGACCCCCGGTTTGGGAAAATTCCACATGCCATGCAGCAACCTAGCTTATGCGTCACAGCGACTGAGCCCAGGCACCCAGAGCCGGTGCTCCACCAGCAGAGAGACCGCCGCAATGCAAAACCAACACACGGCAACCGAGAGCCGCCCCCGCTCGCCACAACCAAAGTCCCCCAAACAGCAGCAAAGACCCACTGCAACCAAAAACAAAGAAATACAAATTATAAAAGCAAAATAAAATAAAATCCACGAGGGCGCAGTGTGTATGCTGAGCCAACTCGCTTTACTTCTGTACAACATCCCATTGTGCGATCATTTCACACTCTGTATATCCCGCTCTCCTGCCCACAAACACACAGGTTGATTGCAGGTTTCAATATCAGAGACACGACTCCTGAGAACGGGCTAACACATACACAGGCAAGGGATTCTCCAGAGTTTCTACCCACGAGTGCAACTTCTGGGTCACCTTTGGCTTTTCAAGAGGGCGCCCAACAGACTTCCAAAGCGACTGTACCAATGTATAATCCTGGCGGCAAGGGAAGCGTGCTCTCAGTGTTCGCACAGCCATTAACAGAGGGTTTTTACCCACGGGCAGAGCGCCTCCCTCGTGGCTTGGAGGGTAAAGAATGCGCCTGCAATGCAGATGACCTGCGTTTGATCCCTGGGTTGGGAAGATCCCCCTGGAGAAGGCAGTAGCTACAAACTCCTGTATATTCTTGCCTGGAGAATCCCCCTGGACAGAGGAGCCTGATGGGCTACAGTCCATGAGATCGTAAAGAGTCAGACACCAATGAGCAACTGACACTTTCATTTTCACAGCAGCTAGTCACTGATACCATACTCAGCAATAGCAGACTCAGATGCTCGTCTCAGCTTGAGGACACATCCCAGCTGCTCTTAGCATTTGACGTGTCTCGTGTGGAGACGTTCCGGCCAGGGGAAGGATGAACACCATGGAAATCTCCCATGGCTAGCAAGTGTGCATGCATTTTAGTTTTTTCAGCTGGATGGCATTCAAGCAACAGACACAAAAACAGCAATAGCAAAGAAGCGACCAGTGCACACACGAGGACCTCGGGAGGCAGGTGTTGAAGAAGGCAGAGGACCAGGTTGGCAAGGATTCTGGGCCTGTCACTCACCACTTGGAAGAAATCTCCCCAAGCAGGAACACCTGGAACGGATGAGTAATTGAAACGAGAAGTCAGCTGCGGCTGCGATAAGTTGACAAAATTCTGCGGCGTCTTTGTCAAGGCAGTTCGCATCACTCTCACCAAGACGGCCCCTGACTTCTTAAGTGGTTCCATCTCTAGGGTTTCCCTGATGGCTCAGCTGGTAAAGAATCTGCCTGCAATGCAGGAGACACAGGTTTAGCCTCTGGGTTACGAAGATTCCCTGGAGGGGGAAATGACAACCCACTCCAGTATTCTGGCCTGGAGAATCCCATGGATTGAGGAGCCTGGTGGGCTACAGTCCACGGGGTCGCAGAGAGTCGAACATGACTGAGCGACTCACGCTTTCTTTTCCTGCACCTCCAAAGACAGCAAGCTGCATCCCAAAGAAAGTTCCAAAGATAGCAAGCTGCGTCCCAAAGTGAGTTTCTCATTTACAAACACAATTGGTTCACTTTTTAACGGGTTACTCACCTACGTGATTCCTCTTTTGGGAAGCCTGATTCTTCTTGTCTTTTGCTCACCTAGAAGATGTAAAATAAATGTAAGAAAACAGGAGAATATCACATTGTTGGTGTTGTTTAGTCTCTAACTCGTGTCCCACTCTTTGCGACCCCATGGACTGTAGCCCGCCAGGCTCCTCTGTCCATGGGATTCTCCAGGCAAGGATACTGGAGTGCGTTGCCATGCCCTCCTCCAGGGGATCTTCCCGACCCAGGGATCGCACTGGGGTCTCCTGTATTGCAGGCGGATTCTTTACCATCTGAGTCACCACGGTATGTGCATATAAATATATTGTAGAGTTCTATAGCTATCCTATATAGCTGGTGTAGGAGCAGGCGTACATAAACATATTTAGGAATTTGGGGCAATTTTACAGGATTTAGCTCTTTCATTCCTGGGGTTTTTAGAACTTCTAGAGAGTATCATGTCTGGGATAAATGGATTTGTGCTCTGACTGTGAAGAACATTAGACTGGTGTACAGAATTTTCTGTGGGTATCCATGTGCCTTTTCTCTTGATGATGTTGTTGGTCAGTCACTCACTCATGTCTGACTCTTTGTGACCCCACAGACTGCAGCACGCCAGGCCTCCCTGTCCATCACCAACTCTCACAGTTTACTCAAACTCATGTCCATCGAGTCGCTGGGGCCATCCAACCATCTCATCCTCTGTCGTCCCCTTCTCCTCCTGCCTTCAATCTTTCCCAGCATCAGGCTCTTTTCCAGTGAGTCAGCTCTTCGCATCAGGTGTCCAAAGCATTAGAGCTTCAGCATCAGTTCTTCCAGTGAATATTCAGGACTGATCTCCTTTAGGATGATCTATCTATCTATCTATCCTACTGCAAGGATCTCCTCCAAGGGACTCTCAAGAGTCTTCTCCAATGCCCCTGGGAGCTTCGATTATCCTCGGAGACCCTTGGCTGGTGAGAAGAGGCAGCTTCCTTTCTCCGTCCAATGGGCATCTGTGAAACAGCTTGACTTGTAATGAATGCAAAACCATCTCAGCGAGAGGGAAAAATAATAGAACCTTAAAAAAAAAAAAAAAACAAAACGGATTTCAGTTTCGTGGATGCTCTGATCTCCTGACAGTCTGAGACCTGATGTCATAGACTGATCATCCCACTCAGCGTCTGAGGTTTCGACGTCTCCTTAAAAAGTCACTGATATTAAACTCCCAGTTCACAGACCACAGGTATTAAGGATGTTTGTGCAAGATGGGGCTGCCAGAGAACTGGTGCACGTGTGCAGCGGGCTTGGCTCGGATGCGGGGAAAACAGGCTGTCTAGACACGGCCCCCTCACATGCTGCAGAGGGCTAACCGGCGCTGAAATAGCCCGAGTCCCTTCATGGAGGTCACAGGAAGTGTGTCTGCCACGGAACCACATGGGTTCTGGGTGCTGTGCTGTGCTGGGTTCTGTCCAAGCAGCCTGGGACACGGAGCAGTAGCTTTCAGTCCTCTCTTGTCCAGGCAGGCAAGTGGGAAGGGGGCTCCTGCCTGCAGGTGGCTCGTGGCAGGATGTCTGGGCCTCCATAATCATGGCGCCAACTACTCACAAGAGATTCCGTCTCTCTCTGTAGACAGATGGTTGGATAGATAGATATGATGGATGGATGGATAGATATGATGGATGGATAGATAGATAGATAGATAGATAAAAAGACAGCTAGACAGATGATAGGTACTGCAAAGTTGCCAAGTTGTGTCCGAGTCTCTGCAGCCCCACGGACTGCAGCACACCAGACCTCCCTGTCCTTCAGCAACTCCCAGAGCTTGCTCAAACTCATGTCCATCGAGTCCGTGATGCCATCCAACCATCTCATCCTCTGTCGTCCCCTTTTCCTCCTGCCCTCAATCTTTCCCAGCATCAGGGTCTTTTCCAATCAGTTGGGTCTTGCCATCAGGTGGCCAAAGTATTGGAGTTTCATCTTCAGCGTCAGTCCTTCCAACGAATATTCAGGACTGATCTCCTTTAGGATGGACTGGTTGGATCTCCTTGCAGTCCAAGGGACTCTCAAGAGTCTTCTCCAACACCACAGATGGCTGATTCATATCCATGTATGGCAAAAACACTACAACATTATAAAGTAACTAGGCTCCAATTAAAGTAAATAAATTCAAAAAAACAAAAAACAAAAAATAAATAAATTGTTTTAAAAATGAATTAATTTTTTAAAAAAGCATCTATTCTTCGGTGCTCAGCTTTCTTTACGGTCCAACTCTCACGTTTGTACATGACTACTGGAAAGACTACAGCTTGACTATAGAGACCTTTGTCTGCAAGGTGACATCCCAGCTTTTTAATACGCTGTCTAGGTTTCTCATAGCTTTCCTTCCAAGGAATTCAAGCAGAAACCTTAAGAAACAAGTGGCTGCTCCTTGTCTATGGCATTGGAATGACACCTTTTTCTGCAGAAGTCTCGTATGGAAGACTCCACACACGTCATCTCCTGATATTTTTCCACCTTTGGGGACATCTCGTCTGCAGCGCTCACGCCATCCGACAGACCCCAGCTGTTGCCATGAACAGGCGTGTCCGTAAATAAATCCCTTTTTGCTGTATTAGTAGTGTTAGTCGCTCAGTTGTGTTCGACTCTCTGCGACACAGTGGACTGTAGCCCGCCTGGGTTCCTCCGTCCGTGGGATTCTCCAGGCAAGAACACTGGAGCGGGTTGTCACGCCCTCCTCCAGGGGATCTTCCCAAACCAGGGACTTCTTCCCTGTGAGTAGCATCACACAGCCGTCCTCTGCACAGCTTTCATGGGTCTGACTCACCTCCTTTTAGAAACCTCGGGCCATCCCTCTTTCTCCCGCAAAGTGTCCAGGCCGCTGCATCCTCTCCCTGCCAAGCTCCCACAAACGGAGATAATCCTAATTGCTAAATGGATTACTGCAAATATCCATTTCGCAAGAACTTAAACCCCGACGGCCGCCCTGAAGCCCAAGGCGCCTTCCAGAGGGACGGCGTTGCGGGTGATTTAGGAGGAGCATTAAGGAGGTGATTGATGGGGGAAACATCTCCAAGAAGGGAGCTGAGAGGATGCAGGCGGGATCGTGGAAGCGGCCGTGGCGTCAGGAAGGAGACAAACGTGGAGAGCAAGGGTCCTCTCTAGGGATCGTGGGCGTCTCAGGTCCCAGAGACGAGATATGTAGATATTAGATGATAGAGTAGGTAGATAGTAGATGACAGATAGGTATCTATCTACCTGTCTACCTGACAGATAGGTATCTTATCACCTGATAAGATAGATGATAGGTAGATGGGCTTGGCCTGGAAGCTCAGCGGGTAAAGAACCCGCCTGCAATGCAGGAGACCACGGTTCAATTCCTGGTTTGGGAAGATCCCCTGGAGAAGGGACAGGCCATCCACTGCAGTATTCTTGGGCCTCTCTGGTGGCTCAGCTGGTAAACAATCTGCCTGCCATGCGGGCGACCTGGGTTCCATCCCTGGAGTTGGGAAGATCCCCCCCACTGGAGGAGGGCATGGCAACCCACTGCAGTATTCTGGCCTGGAGAATCCCCATGGACAGAGGAGCCTGGTGGGCTGCAGTACATGGGGTCGCAGAGAGTCGGACGCGACTGAGCGACTAAGCACACACATACACAAAGGGAGATACACAGAGACAGAGATTAGACAGACAGACAGACAGACAGATAAGATACATGGTAGGTGAGATGATATACAGATACGATAGGCAGGTAGATAGACAAACAGAGCCATAGACAGATAGACAGATTAGATAAATAACAGTTAGAATGATAGACAGGTATGATACACGGGTAAAGCGAAGTAAAAGCCGCTCAGTTGTGTCTGATCTTTGCGACCCCACGGACTATACAGTCCATGGAGTTCTCCAGGCCAGAAGACCGGAGTGGGTAGCCTCTCCCTTCTCCAGGGGATGTTCCCAGCCCAGGGTATCGAACCCAGGTCTCCCGCATTGGTAAAGAAACTCAGGCAGATTCTTTAACAGCTGAGCGACACGGGAAGCCGTATACACGGGTAGGTATGTATTAATAGGTAGACAGACGCACAGAGTCGGACACGACTGAAGCGACTTAGCAGCAGCAGACAGACAAATAGAGAGACAGATGGATAGACAGATGCTAGACAAGATGACAGATACTGGTAGGCGGGTAGTTAGGTAGATAAGATAGACGGTAGACAAGACATATGATAGACAGATGGATACAATAGGTAGGTAGACAGACAGACAGATAGGGAAGACAGACACACTGAGACAAAGGGAGAAGCAGCCACATACACCAGAGCTCACATCCCCTCTTGGTCTAAGCAGGCGTCATCTCCTGCTCATGAGACAAGATGGGTTCTCCTCCCAGCATCTCAACAATGACAACATCACCTCCTAGGTGAAGGCAGCCGTTGGTAGTCATTCCAGACACAAGAGGGAGGGGCTGGGGAAAAAGAACCATCAGTTTCCTACAACTCCTGTAAGTAAGTGAAGGCTGCTCAGTCATGTCCAACTATCTGTGACCCCAGGGACTGAAGCACCGCCAGGCTCCTCTGTCCATGGGATTCTCCAGGCAAGCATACTGGAGCGGGTTGCCATGCCCTCCTCCAGGGGAATCTTCCTGACCCAGGGATCAAACCCACATCTCCTGCATCGACAGGTGGATTCTTTACCCCTGAGCCACCAGGGGCGTCTTGCATATCAAAACTCAGAAAGCTGATGCTTTGGAAATTCTCAGTTTGCTGGCACACTCACTTCGGAAGAAGTGGTGATGTCCCCTCCCTCCCCCACCACCACCATAAAGAGGAATGACACCTCTGACCCCTCATCCCTCTGAGTGAGGGGACTCCACACCACCTCCTATTGCGTCTTCCCATTCGCTCCTAGAAGAAAATGTCTCCAGGCTGTTAATAATGGAATTCTCAGCTTTCCGCACTGAAAGGATGATCTGGAGCTCCAATGCGTTTGGAAAATCATTCTCAAGGCTGACCTCACCCGTCATCGACGTCTTTTGGCAGAGGCTGTGTGTGCTTCCGTGCCCGGTCTGCTCGGCAGACACACCAGACGGACGTGGAACGCTGTGCTCTCCACCGACGCAGAGGAGCGCTGACCTGAATCTAAAGGTCAAGTGTTTCCAGTTTCTGCTGCTGACTCGCCTTTGATCCCTCAGCATTTTCAGAGCCTCCGGGTTCCCAGGCAACAGCTTGGGCAGGGCGGGGCATCTGGACGGACAAGGACTTCCTGGAGGGTCAGAAGGCAGGAATCAAGGACCAGAAGGTTTGGGTGACGTCACGGCTCTGTTCTCAGAGCATGTTTGGAAAGGCCTCTCCCTGTTCATGCTCACCTCCATTCTCACTTCCCAAACCTGCTGTGCATCCGGACAAAAAGGAGACACTGATTCGAAACAATAACATGCTCCTCAGTGTTCACGGCAGCACTGGGTACGACAGTGAAAATGAGGAAGTGAAAACCTAAGTGTCCACCAGCAAGTGAATGGATAAGGAAGATGTAGTACATAGATATGCAGTGGAATATTACGCAGCCATGAAAAAGGATGGAAGCATGCCATTTGCAGTAACGTGGATCAACCTAGAGAAGATCATACTCTGTGAAGTCAGAAAGAGAACGACAAATAGTCTATGTTACCATTTACACGCAGAATCTAAAAAGGAAATAAAACAAATGAAGGAATATATCAACACAGAAAAAGACCCACAGATATTACCAAAGGGGAGAGGGAAGGGGCAGGGTCAAGACAGAAGGCGGGGATACAAGGTACAGACCACTGTGTATAAAATAGACGAGCTGGAAGGATACACTGTACTTGGAATAACACGCTAAAGGATATACTGTCCAGCACAGGAAATAGAGCCAATATTTTACAATACCTTAAATGGAGTATGCTGCTGCTGCTGCTGCTAGGTCACTTCAGTCGTGTCCGACTCTGTGCAACCCCATAGACGGCAGCCCACCAGGCTCCCCCGTCCCTGGGATTCTCCAGGCAAGAATGCTGGAGTGGGTAGCCATTTCCTTCTCCAATGCATAGAAGTGAAAAGTGAAAGTGAAGTCGCTTAGTCGTGCCTGACTGTTAGCAACCCCATGGACTGCAGCCCAGCAGCCTCCTCTGTCCATGGGATTTTCCAGGCAAGAGTACTGGAGTGGGGTGCCATCGCCTTCTCTGAGCATAATCTGCAACAATTACGAATCACTATGTTGCTCATACCTCAATAAAAAATTAAATCATAAATACTTAAAAGACAACAAAAAAATAATAAATAAAATTCTAACCTTGAATAGCTGGGATTTTCAGGCAGGGCTGAGCTCTGCAGGGACTTCTTGTCCAACAAACATCACATCCCCAGATTCTAGAGACCAGGACCTGATGTTTTCGGACACGGACTCAGGCCACGAGAGAAACAAGCTGTCACAATTGTGAAGGGTTATGCTTTTTTAATGATTACCAGTCCCATCACGGTTTAGCGAAGATGGGCACGTGGCTGGATCGTGGCCGTCTGTTTCTCTGCTGGAACGGAAACAAAGCTGGGTTAGAATGAAAACGAACCTCGGGAGTTTGCCCTTCAGAGTCTACAGACGTCTGTGAGAGGTCCCAGTGGGGGACAAAGGAAGACCAATTGCTGCTGTTTCGTCTCTCCGTCGTGTCCAACTCCTTGCAACCCCGTGGACTGTAGCCCACCAGGCTCCTCTGTCCAAGGGGATTCTCCGAGCAAGAAGACTGGAGTGGGTTGCCATTTCCTCCTCCAGGGGATCTTCCTGACCCAGGGATTGAGCCCCCCTCTCTTGCGCCTCCTGCATAGGCAGGCGGGTTCTTTACCAACTGTAACTCAGCATGCGTGCCATAACTATTGAAGCCCACGCACCCCAGAGCTCTTGTTCCACAAGAAGAGAAAGCCCCTCAATGAGAAACCCATGCACCCCAACTGGAGAGTCGCCCCCAATCACCGAAACGGGAGAAAAGCCCACGCAGAGCAAACGAACACACAGCATAGCAACAATAAACAAAGAAATGCAAACGAATGTTAACACTCCAGGTGAAAAAAGAAAATCTTTAACAGCCATTGAAAGATGGCAACACCTTCAGGATAACCAGCTTCTCTCAAAGTAGCAAATAAACACTGCTACAAAAGAAGCTGGAGGAGGAAATGGCCACCCACTCCAGTATTCCTGCCTGGAAAATCCCCCGGACAGAAAAGCCTGGCGGGCTATAGTCCATGGGGTCGCAAAGAGTTGGACACAGCTTAACATACAGGCAAGCAAAAGTAAGAAAGATGAACAAACCCTAAAAGATTCTGACAGGATTCCAAGGGAAACACGCTTTTTTTAAACTTCTCACATCTGGAGCTTCCAGAATCTGTCCGTTGAGCATATTTTAAAAATAATGGACGCATCCGCAGCCTCTCCATATGAATTCAAGATGCCCTGACGAGGTGCTGGAGGCTTCACTCTCGTGACTTGAGAGAAGACGGTTCTATTGAAGAGGATGGAACGTCTGATAGAAAGAGTGTAAGATCTCATCTTATGAACTTTTTATGCATCTTTTCATAGCTCCAGATAATCCTCCCCAAAGAGACAAGTCAATATCATTATTATTATCATTTTTTAATAACAGTTTCGCGTACAGCCTTGGGTCTCTCGTAAAACTCCTTTGGTGCGGGCAAAGGAAACTTTCCATCATTAATAAAAAGCACACGGTAAGGCTGAAATGACATCAATCTGATTCCTACGGGGCGACAGGACTTTGGGAATTCTGTGCAGCTAAACAAAGAAGAAAGGAAAGAAAAAAGAGGAGAAGCCATACAGCTTAGTTAGCACAGAGGAGGATAAAAGCCAGAAACGCTTGTAATCATTATCAAGGCCAATGAGAAGGGGGACCACTCTCAGCGAGGCTGGCATCTTTAGGATCTTAGCATCACTCAAGTTGCACCACGCCCGTCTTAGACTGCGAGCTGCCGGCAGATCTTCCTAAGTTCTATGTCCAGCGTCGAGCGGCCGGTCGTCCCTCCCAGACCCCAGGGTCCTCCTTCTTTCCGGGCTCCCCGTCCCCTGACTTCATGACTCACGTCTTGACCACAGACGTCTCCTGCCCTGCACGTCACCACCGTGCCACCCACTCCTCGCCGGGTGGAGCGTCTCCCCGACACCCTGCTCTGCCCTTTTCTCCTCCTGCGCTTCCATCAACAACATTACAATAAATACCAGATGTTGGATAGGGCTGGACTTTAAAAAAAAAAAAAGAAAATTTAAAAGAACATTGTCACAAACAGGTCTGCTGGCAAAAGCCACCTCGTGGAGGGCGGTTGGTTCCATTCTTCCCAGACTGACCCTCTGTCAAAGATGGTCTCACAGCATTAAGATGCTACGGGGAGAGGTCTCTTCATCTTTGGCTTATTCTTTTATTTCTTTTTCTTTTCTTTTTTTAATTGGAAAGTGAGAGTGAAAGTCGCTCAGGCGTGTCTGACTTATTGCAACCCCATGGACTATACAGCCCATGGAATTCTCCAGGCAAGAATACTGGAGTGGGTAGCCTATCCCTTCTCTAGGGGATCTTACCAACCCAGGGATTGAACACAGGTTTCCCACACTGCAGGTGGATTCTTTACCAGCTGAGCCACAAGGGAAGCCCAAGACTACTGGAGTAGGTAGCCTATCCCTTCTCAAGGGGATCGTCCAGACCCAGGGATCGAACACAGGTCTCCTGCATTGCAGGCAGATTCTTTACCAGCTGAGCCATCAGGGCAGCCCTTAATTGGAGGAGATCTACCATATGACCCAGCAATCCCACTCCTGGGCATATAAACCCTGAGAAAACCATAATTCACAAAGACACACCCACCCCAATGTTCAAGGCAGCACAATTTATGACAGTCAAGACACGGAAACACCCTAAGTGTCCATCGACAAAGGAACAGATGAAAAAGATGTGGTACGTTTATACAATGGAGTATTATTCCGCCCCGAAAAGGAATGCAACTGAATAATTTGTAGAGATGTGGATGGACCTAGAGTCTGTCATACAGAGTAAAGTAAGTCAGAAAGAGAAAGAAAGTCGTGTACTAACATGCATTTGTGGAATCTAGAAAAACAGTCCAGATGAACCTTCTTCTCCTTCTCACTCTTTTTAAAAGCACTTGGTAGGGGAGTTCCGTGGTGATCCAGTGGTGAGGACTCTGAACTTTCACTGTGGTGGCCTGCGTTCAATCCCTGGTTGGGGGACTAAGATTCTGCGAGCCTTGGGGTAGGCAAAAAAAAAATTTTTTTTAATAGAAGTTGTGATAAATAATTCAACATGTGAGATAATTATAGAGTGCTCATTACTTAGACAACTGGCGAGCCAGAAATACAACTGAAAATGGTGCTCCTCCAAAGAGGCTTTTGAAAGATATCCAGAAGATTATGTTATAAAACGGTAGCAAGAATCCAAGGACTGCCCCAGAGAGAAGAGACAGAATGGACGAGAAGGAGAAAAGAGAATATCTGCACCGTTAACAGCTGAAAATTCCCCCCAAATTGAAAGAATTATATTAAAGGTTAAATTAAACCAACCCAAGCAGGTCTAACCATCCTTAAATCTGATCTGCTGTTCAGTCGCTCAGTCGTGACCATCTCTTTGCGACCCCATGGACTGCAGCAGTCCAGGCACTATCTCCCAGAATTTGCTCAAACTCACGTCCCCTGACTCAGTGGTGCATGTAATCAAACCCTAACTGGAGGTTATCGAGCGAATATCATGCTGGTAGAAAGACAGCGTCGTGAAAGGAAGGCCCCTTTCTCACGGTACGCTCTTGAGAACCCGGAGGAGTACTGCGTTCCGAGGTACGGACCAGACGTGGGATGTTCAGAGCCCGGGGCACCTCGTGTAAAAAAGTGGCCATCGTAGTCAAGAATTCCAAGTCGGGTCCTGAAGAGTGTGTTTGTGGGCTGGCCCTGGCAGTGCCCCAGTGGTAAGGAATCTGCCTGCCAGCGCAATGGACGCAGCTTCGATTCCTGGTCCAGGAAGACCCCACGTGCCGTGGAGCAACAAAGCCCGTGTGCTCTGCAACAAAAGCCACTGCAATCAGAAGCCTGCACACCCCAGCTAGAGAAGAGCCCCTGCACGCTGCAACTAGAGAAAGCCCTTGAGCAGCAACAAACAGACAACACAGCCAAAAATAAAATATAAAATCTTAAGGAAAAGGAGTGCGTTTTTGACCCCCCCCTCCTCTCCAAAAAACCCAATGGGTCCAGAAAGACACAGGAAGGACTTTCTAGTGACCAGGATGTTACATCTTGATCTGACCTGATCCTTGGGACAGAAATGAATTTACAACAAACTCTCAGAAGGTGACAGAGTTTGCAGCAAGCCCAACCATCGACCAACGCAAGAGCAGAATGTCTGGCCATCGAAATCATCACAACATCCGACGGGTTGCCTTGGAGACAAGCGATTCTGGAAATTTTTACACACAGCTGGTCAATCCTCACTCTGGCCCTTAGAAACTAACCACAGAACGCTTGGACCATGAGCGGGTATCCGTACGGAGGAAAGTCTCAGCGACCGGGTAAGGGGAGCCAGGCTTGTCTGCTAAGTCATTCAGAACCTTCAGTCCAGTTCAGTCGCTCAGTCATGCCCGACTCTTTGCGACCCCATGAATCACAGCACGCCAGGCCTCCCTGTCCATCACTAGCTCCTGGAGTTCACTCAGACTCACGTCCATCGAGTCAGTGATGCCATCCAGCCATCTCATCCTCTGTCGTCCGCTTCTCCTCCTGCCCCCAATCCCTCCCAGCATCAGAGTCTTTTCCAATGAGTCAACTCTTCGCATGAGGTGGCCAAAGTACTGGAGTTTCAGCTTTAGCATCAGAACCTTGGATCAGTCCAAACACTGTCAGATTTGCAACGTCTTTTCAAGTATTTCCTTTGAATGAATGATAAGACTATGCACTATTTCATCACTTGAAGGGAATGAGAAAACGCAAACACGTTTAGGTAGGCAAGGAAAAAAAATAAACACAATTTGGAAAGATAAATCCCAAATCCGGCATTATATGAGTAATCCACCTGAAAGAGGGCCAGTCAAATGGGGAATTAGGGATATTCTGAGATCATCTGAGGATAAAGCACGCTTGGCTTTTAAGATGTTCAGTTTGTTTTGAAAGAAGAGGGTTTTGTTGCAAGCATCCAGATATTGGCACTTGGTCTGAAATTACCATGTGTGATTTTGTTTATAGATGATAACAGCATCTACTTTCTCCACATGTATTGTCAAGCAGACTCTAGTTTCTGGAAACCTCAGATGTATTAAGGAAGATAACCTCATGTCTCTAAAGATCTATAAACAGGTGGGCTTTGTTTACCTCCAAAGTAAAAGAAAAAATTCCCTTAGTAACTTGAACCAGAAACTCAACTTGGACCAATCACGGCTGACATGTTCTGCTCCTTAAATGGTATTTCTTCTGGCTTGATACTGCTGTCAACCAACTTGTTTGGGATCTTAACAGCCCACACTAAAGGAAATCAACCCTGAACACTCATTGGAAGGACTGAGGCTGAAGCTGAAGCTCCAATACTTTGAGCACCTGATGCAAAGAGCTGACTCACTGGAAAAGACCCTGATGCTGGGAGAGATCGAAGGCGGGAGTAGAAGGGGACGGCGGACGATGAGATGGCTGGATGGCATCACCGACTCGATGGACACGAGTTTCAGCACGCTCCGGGAGTTGGTGATATATGGGGAAGCCTGGGGTGCTGCAGTCCATGGGGTCGCAGAGAGTCAGACACGACTTAGTGACTGAACAACAACAAATCTCAGTTCTAGAAGGTTGGAGGCAAACAGTGTTCCTGTTCTCGGTATGTACAAATGGGATAAATGTATCAAGCTTTTAAACGCTTTTTTTTTTGGTAGCACACATAAGTTTTATGGTGCATCTACATTGAGATTACACTCACCAAACAGTGAGGGTATCCAAGGTTAAAATGCCCCAAGGTTGTTAGCTTCGCTCCTCTCTCCTGGCGTCAAGAGAGCCACATCTTTGACCTACGATCCAAGCATCCCGCTCCTAAGCCTATATTCAGAGAAAACCATGATTCGAAAAGACACATACAGCCCAACCTTCACAGAAGCTCTGTTTACAATAGTTAAGATACGGAAGCAACCTAGGTGTCCATCAGGAGGTGAGTGGATAAAGCTGACATGGAGGTTGTTGTTCAGTCGCTCAGTCGTGTCCAACTCTTTGCAACCCCATGGACTGCAGCACGCCAGGCTCCTCCGTCCTCCACTATCTCCCAGAGTTTGCTCAGATTCATGTCGTATGTGTATACAATCTTTGGGGGCTGCCCTGGTGGCTCAGAGGGTACAGTGTCCGCCTGCAATGCGGGAGACCTGGGTTCGATCCCTGGGTGGGGAAGATCCCCTGGAGAAGGGAAATGGCAACCCACTCCAGCACTCTTGCCTGGAAAACCCCTTGGACGGAGAAACAGTCCGTGGGGTCACAAAGAGTCGGACACGACTGAGCACCTTCACTTTGATACAATGTTTGAAACTACCTGAAGAAAGAGCCTGTGAAATGGACTCCAGGAGAGACACTGGAGTCTTTCCTCCCGTTATCTTTCCTCCTTTCAAACCGTCTTGTCCTCTCGTCTTTCCCAGCTTTTAGGGGGCCCCCATGCATTGCACAGAGTCGGACACGACTGAAGCGACTTAGCAGCAGCATGCATGGATTCTCTCATGACCCCTTCATCCACCTTCAAAAGCAGGAGCACAGATTCTTCCCATCTATGTCTCTCGATGCATCTCAGCCTCGATCTCTCCCCATGTCTCCCCCTGTGACTTCTGTCCTCCCATCTCCCTCTGGGACTTGACGCTCCTGCGACCCTCCTACAAGAACCCTGGCCAGGACATAGGGGGACCCGCCGAGTAAGCTCACTGGCAGCTCCCCCTCTCGACACCCTTAATTGAGTCACATCTGCAATGCCCCTTTTGACACGTAAGGTAACATATTCACGAGTTCCAAGTATTCGCGCGTGAACATTTGGGGACGGGAGGCGGGGGAGGGTTTATTCAGTTATTCGGCCAACCACATCCCCTCGAGGATTCTGAACAAAATGGCAAGCAGAATAGGTTTTCATCCAACATCCAATATATATCAGTGATTTTGGTGGCTGTTGGGGGTCTTTGCGGGTGGCTCAGACGATAAACAGTGTGCCTGCTAATCCAGCAGATCTAGGTTTGATCCCTGGATCAGGAAGATCCCCTGGAGGAGGGCATGGCAACCCACTCCAGTATTCTTGCCTGGAGAATCCCATGGACAGAGGAGCCTGGTGGGCTACAGTCCATGGGGTCTCAGAGTCAGACACGACTGAAGGGAATCAGCACGCGTGCACGCACAGGGCTTTGCTGATGCCTTTTAATGCACTGTTACATTTCAGGGTATTGTGTTCATCCTCTGCCTGACACTGGAATGTGTGGAAACACATTCAGTGGACGATGTTTCAACACGCCGAGTGTGTAAAGAGCTCCCCACTGTCATGGGCTGAAGTCATGATTTAGCATAGCTGGCGAGCACACATTTCCAAAAGAAAACAAGAAATCATTCTGTATCCTCCAGGAGAATATCCGCTGGACAAATGCGTCGCATTTCAGTTCAAAGAGCCGAGTCAAAAATGGGGAAGATTTGTTTCTGACATAAATGGGTGCTGGGTTTAGTAGAAGGAGTTGAGAAAGCTGGGATGTAAGCAAAGTGTTAGGTTGACTGTTCCTCTTCAGTCTCTCAGTCAAGTCTGACTCTTTGCCACCCTGTGGACTGTAGCCCTCCAGGGGCGTCTTGTCCATGGGATTCTCCAGGCCAGAATACTGGAGCGGGTTGCCATTTCCTCCTCCAGGGGATCGTCCCGACCCAGGGATCGAACCCAGGTCTCCCAGGTCTCCTGCATTCCAGGCAGGTCCTTTACTCGCTGAAATGTATAACTAAGTCAGGTTGCTGTACACCCGAAATGAACACATACATCAACTGTATACTTCAGTAAAGCTTGCAAAAACGGCAAGACTTTTCTCTACTGTGAATTTTGACCAAATCACACTTTCTTAGGTGAACAAGATGGCAGAATCTAAGATGCTGAGACAGAGACAGACGAGACCGACAGAGAGACAGCAGCCCCTGGCTCTTCCTAGTATATAAAGATGCGTCACTAACCTCTAAGAGACTGGGTACGCCGTGAAGTCACCTGCATCCTGGGAGGGGCTTGTACCGACATCCTGGGACGGGCTTGTACCATCTCCCGCCGATGCCTAAGGGAACAGAAGCACCGAGATCAGGTAACGAGGCCACCTTTCCACAAGCAGTAAGTGCAGACATCCTTACGAGAACAGGTCTGCAATATGGCAAAGACGGTGGAGCACACCAGTTCCCTACGGAGCACCCCAGAGACTTCAGGGGAAAGAGACTTCTCTCTGTGCTTTTCTTACTCTTGCAGCTCTCATCCGCCTTCGTTTAAATTACCAGTGCAGTTTCCATCGGACCGTGTGTATGCCCAATAGACGTCAGTGCAATTTCCATCGGACCGTCTGAATCTCCAGTGGACGTGGCGCTCAGGTCTGAGCGCCCGATAAAGTGACGCACGTTTATTGCAACTGATGTTCTTAGAAGGAAAATGATGGAAGACAGATGTCAACGAAACATAAATTGAGCACGTGCGTGCTGAGTCGAGAGTATCCCGTTTTTGTGGGTTTTTTTTTTTTTTATTATTTTTGCAGTAATGTAGCAATGCTCTCACACGCTCTGGATGACTCTGTCCATCTGTCTCGTACTTGATGAGCTCGGGCAAGGCGTCTTAAGCCGCCCACCTTCAATCCTACGCACGAGTGAACTGGAAAGACGTGGGCGTTTATTCTACTGGCAAAAGGCTGCTTTCCTGTCCTGCTGAGGTCCGTGCGTCCCAGCCAACACAAGCGCATCCCAGGTGAGAGAAGAACCAGGCGCTGCCAGACGCCTAGACCCTCCCCAGGGGCACATGTGCAAACGCGGACACGCCAATTCCAAGCAGGGCTTTTTCAAAATGTCACTTCACGTGAAAACACTAAGAACACGTTTTGAAGGTAGCAAAACGCGGCAGACATGCAAAGAAAGTTGAGCACCATCCGTGACCCGGAGAATGTGATGAAAAGGGAAAGCTAGTCTGGAACAATCACAGAAAAGAAAAGAAAATAGGGACCCTACACCGTTTTTATTCAAGAGCGAGAGTTTGGAAATGGTCTGAAACGCTGGGACCACCGCCTAAAATTTTCCACTTTCCTCAGCCAGACTAGAAACTGCATTAAATATTTAAAGAAAAAAAAAATTTTTTTTTTGCACCAAGAAAAATACTTGCATCAGTTCATCGTAGCATCTCATGAAGTACAGGCAGAATGGAAAAATCAGAAGCCAGCCATGGCTTCTCAGTTGATGCCTAAATGCAAAGAAAATGAGCCGGGGTTGCAGGTGAGACATTAAGATTTCCAGGCAGCGTCAAAACTTCTGGTCCTCATTTCAGCTGGAAGGAAGGGACTGGCTACCTTGAAGGTCTTCAAGGTCGGGTCTTTCCTCCACAACAGCACCAAGTCTCTGAAAAACATTATTTCGAGCATCGCTTTATTGCCAAATAAGCTAAGAAGCCACAAAACGGTCGAATTCCTGGGGGCACGGAGACCATGCTTGGAGACGTTGCCAGAGTTGTCATGATAAAGTACTCCAGATGACGGGGCCTGAAACAACAACTATTTATGTCTCCCAAACCACTCCACCCTAAAGGAAATCAGTCCTGAATATTCACTGGAAGGACTGATGCTGAAGCTCCAATACTCTGGCCACCTGATGCAAAGAGCCAACTCGTTGGAAAAGCCCCTGATGCTGGGAAAGATTGAAGGCAGGAGGAGAAGGGGGCGACAGAGCATGAGATGGTTGGACAGCATCACTGACTCAACGGACACGAGTTTGAGCAAACTCCGGGAGCTGGTGATGGACAGGGAGGCCTGGTGTGCTGCAGTCCACGGGGTCGCAAAGAGTTGCACAAAGCTGAGCGACTCAACAGCAACAACAAATTTATTTCTTTGGTTGTGCTTGGACTCAGCTGAGGTATTCAGGATTTTCGATCTTAGCTGTGGCATGTAGGATCTAGTTCGCTGAACCAGGGATTAAACCCATTGGGAGCAGGGTCTTAGCGGCTGGACTTCCAGCGAAGACCTAATAAGGAAGTGACTCTTAAAGACTGGCTGACATCTGCTGAACACGTAAAAACACCTCTCAAATCCCCCCGCCCCGGGCAAAGACTCTCATCTGCCCTCTCCTGGATGTGATTTGAGCCAAAAAAAAAAAAAAAAAGACCCTTCAGGCCTGTGACACAAAATAGTTTTCAATTGCGAATGGGTTGTTTCCTGCATAAAAAGAGAACTCTGCTTGTCTTTCTTGTTAATTTATATAGTTGTTTTAATCAGGCACAAAACCACGACGGGCTCCGTCAGCAGATTCTTTGTATACAAACGACTGATACGCTGGGAGTTCAAATGACTCTCGAGTAAACTATTTCTTCCTTTCTGCGGGGAGATTAGGCAATGATGTATTTTTTTTCTTTTTCTTTCAATGTGCAACTTGGCCATGTTTAAACCTGCTGGGTGTACTTATCTTTGCAGAGTTTTGTAAGATCGGACAGCGGCTCCACAATCCATCAAAAACCACAGAATCAGGCCTGGAGTTTGTGCGGAAGTTTTTTAACAATGACTAGAAGCACCCTGAGAGGTGCAAAGACCCCTGAAGGCAACAGACAGAGGAGGGGCAGGGTTTTCCGTTTCTACATTCTCCTGCTTGGTGGCTGCTGTTGTTCAGTCTGTAAGTCGCTTCCGACTCTCTGCGACCCCATAGACAAGCAGCCCGCCAGGCCTCCCTGTCCATCACCGACTCCCGGAGCTTACTCAATCTCATGTCCATCGAGTCACAGATGCCATCCAACCATCTCATGCTCTGTCGCCCCCTTCTCCTTCTGCCTTCAATCTTTCCCAGCATCAGGGTCTTTTCCAGTGAGTCAGTTCTTCGCATCAGGTGGCCAAAGGATTGGAGCTTCAGCATCAGTCCTCCCAGTGAATATTCAGGGTTGATTTATTATTATTATTATTCCTGGTTCCACAAGCATTTCTCGGAACTGAAAAAGTATTTCGTAATACTTCATCGCTGAATGTGAGCCCACTTGGAGAGCCAGGGACATTCTGAAGTGTTGGAAAGGAACATTTCGGATGCAAGAACTACGAGAAAGAGGGTCCTGCTCTGTTTTGTCTTTTTTGGTCGCAGTGAGTGACAGAGAAGAGACAAAATGCATCATATTCTAAAGGGGCCTCACTCTGTTCGCCTTGACCCGACGGTCCTTGAAGGAGATGAAGGAACCTCCAGGGGACACTTGGCAGTGGCTGCAGCTTCCCAGGTGGCTCGATGGTAAAGAACTCCCGTGCCAACTCAGATCACGTAAGAGAATCAGGTTTGATCCCTGGGTCGGGAAGATCCCCTGGAGAAGGGCATGGCAACCCACTCCTGTATTCTTGCCTGGATAATCCCACAGACAGAGGAGCCTGGCAGACTGCAGTCCATGGGGTTTCGAAGAGTTGGACACGACTGAGCGACTGACACTTTCACTTTCCACTTTCACTTCGTGTGTGTGTGTGTGTGTGTGTGTGTGTTAAGTTGCTTCAGTCATGTCCAACTCGTTGCAACCCCGTGGTCTGTAGCCCACCAGGCTCCTCTGTCCACGGGGATTCTCCCAGTAGGAATTCCAGAGTGGGTTGCCATGCCCTCCTCCAGGTCACTATGTCTCTACCGTTTATCTAATCTAACTCATCTGTTTCATACTGTATATCATGACTTATCTATTCTATTTAGCCTTGTCTATGATGCCGGGAGGGGTTGGGGGCAGGAGGAGAAGGGGACGACAGAGCATGAGATGGCTGGATGGCATCACTGACTCGATGGACGTGAGTCTGAGTGAACTCCGGGACATGGTGATGGACAGGGAGGCCTGGCGTGCTGCGATTCATGGGGTCGCAAAGAGTCGGACACGACTGAGTGACTGAACTGAACTGACTGATTTTTGTATCAGATAGGTGAGACAGATAGATGAATGGATAGACAGACAATTTGTAAAATGTACAAGTACTTGAAATGCAACACCTTTGGTGGGGTGGGGGGACGGGGCACAGTGAGTAACGTAGTAATGGTCAAAACGGCTCTGGAAGGACTCAGCCAGGGATGGATCTGACTCCCACTGGATTCCCTCTTGTGCCCGGCACTGCCAGGCACTGCCAGGCACCAGCAGGGGTGGGGGGGTCTCCAGGGCAGCGTGCCCTGCTCCCTCTGCCCACCGTGCCTGGCCCCCATTCCCCCACCCACCCCCTGGCCAGCCTGGTTTTGCAGAACTGGCCACCTTCCCTGGCCCTTCAACACACGTGGCTCCACTGTTCATCACGTCTTCTCTGTTTGCTGGTTATATGTCCATCCTTCCCGAACCGCTGCTTCCCAGCCCTCAGAGAGCTCCCAGACGCTGGTGGGTCTTCCTCCGTTGGCGGTCCCCACGGCTGGTGACCAACGCCGGCAGCGACGACCGCTCTGCGAACGTCCAGGCAAATGCTGTGACTCCTCACCTCTCCTCACAGCTGCTACTGAAGGAGTCCTAGACGAGGCTGCTGACTCTCCACCCCTGAAAGCCATTCCGCAACACACAGGGAGTGTGTTTCTAGGCCCAGAGAAGAGCTGAGAAGGATGCTGAAGGCAGCTTAGTCCTCAAAGTTCCTTGAGCATAAAGACAGTGAAAGTGAAGTCGCTCGGTCGTGTCCAACTCTTTGCGCCCCATGGACTGTAGCCCACCAGGTTCCTCTGTCCAAGGAATTCTCCAGGCAAGAATCCTAGAGAGGGTTGCCATTCCCTTCTCCAGGGGATTTTTTCAATTCAGGGATCGAACCCGGGTCTCCCGCGTTGCAGGCAGATGCTTTACCATCTGAGCCACCAGGGAAGCCCCCTTGAGCATAATATGCAATAGAAGACAAGCCCTGCGATGTTTTTTTCAACCAGACCTTCTGCCACAGCGAATCTACGGCATCTGATTCTATTTCAGGGCAAAGGAAGTGAAGATGCTTTGTTGCAATGCTTCCTGGCATATGTGTGCAAGTACTGGGCTGCTTTGGGGGAATTTTCTGCTATTTTTTTCCAGTAGTCACGTACGGATGTGAGAGTTGCACCATAAAGAAGGCTGAGTGCTGAAGAATTGATGCTTTTGAACTGTGGGGCTGGAGAAGACTCTTGAGAGTCCCTTGGACTGCAAGGAGATCCAACCAGTCCATCCTAAAGGAAATCAACATTGAATATTCATTGGAAGGACTGATGCTGAAACACCAATCCTTTGGCCACCTGATGCGAAGAACTGACTCATTAGAAAAGACCCTGATGGTGGGAAAGATTGAGGGCAGGAGAAGAAGGGGACGACAGAGGATGAGACGGTTGGATGGCATCACCGACTCAGCGGACATGAATTTGAGCAAGCCCCAGGACATAGTGAAGGATAAGGAAGGCTGCTGTGCTGCACTCAATGGGATTGCAAAGACTTGGACACGACTGAGCGACTGAACAACAAAAAAAGTGGAAGGGGGGGAGAATTGTGTGCCTCTCCCACTGACATATGGACAAAGAACTGGATGTGAAATTCCTTTTCCTATCTCTGCTTTTCCTCACTTGGTTCAATTTCTACTTTCTCACTGGAAGAAACATGATTCAATTTTTCTAAAACATCACCACCAGATTGAGATCCTATAGCTCTTTTTAAGTGTCTCCTCATGCCAGGAGAAAAAATGTTTAAAATCATCGAGGTTATTTACATATTTCTGACATGTTTTCACGAGGTTACACAGGATTTCATAAGAAAAATCGATGCTTCGTGTAACAGAATCATATGTAGATTGAAAAAAACAAACGTGTGTACATTTCGTGCGATGCCAAGGAACCCAAATTTGACATTCTCCTGAAATAAAAGGGACTCGAGAAATTCTTTTCTCCAAGTTTAGAAACCATTCAAACTTGATGAGTTTGCTGTTTTGATCATAATTTAAATTTCTTCCAGATTTGTACCCTTGTGGGGGGGGCGGAATATGGCTTCATGCTTTTAACTAAGAAAGATCAAAATAGTATATTAAATGCTCTCAGAAGACTTTTTTGTACATAGAAAAAATATTCAGTGAGTTAATACAAATCAGAAACAGGCTGATTCTCCCTGAGATTACACAAGCATTTCAGCGTTAAGAAAAGGAAGGGTAAAAAAAAAAAAAAAAAAGATCAATAAAAAAATATCAGCTACCCAAAGAGCAACACCTTCTCATCTTTCATGGAGAAGATCAATGAAAACATATCAAATATGCAAAGAGAGAGACCTCAAAAGCTTTCATTATGGTTCAGATGCCCAACTTCCAAACAAAAACCAAGGTGGCCATGTCTCTGCTCCCTACACAAGGTGAGATCATAATCATGCGTACATGGAGGGGAGACCTGGCTGGGTGAGCAGGTTGGATTAAGCCACAAAGTCATCTGATGACTTTATCCAAGTCAAGTGATAAACAAAATCTCATCTGAAACACGTACATTCCTTCCCCACAGTCCAACGTCCCCTAGTCTAAGGAAATCCCTCCAGAAATCGAAGCGGACCTTGGTTCGACTGTTCAACACGGCCACTTTGGAGAGACACGACCTCCCCTGAACGTACCAGCTTCCACCTGCCAACAGGCTTCCCAGGGCCATCATGACGTCCCTTCAAGACCAGTGGCGACTGCTCGTCCATGTTCGAATTAATTATAAACAGTATGTGAGTTGCTCAGTCGTGTCTGCCTCTTTGCGAGCCCATGGACTGTAGCCCCCCAGGCTCCTCTGTCCATGGGATTCCCCAGGCAAGGATACTGAGGTGGGTGGTCATGCCTTCCTTCAGGGGCGCTTCCCCACCCAGGGATCAAACCCACGTCTCTTTACATCTCCTGCGCTGGCAGGCGGGTTCTTAATCACAGCACCACCTGGGAAGTCCAACTATACTTGGACACAAATTAATTTTAAAAAGTCCTTGAAGCTCCATTCTAGATCAAATGTCCTCCAAAAACGGGAGGCATGAGAAACCGAAGGCAGGTGATTCTTACAGTTTTTTCCATTAAAACGTGGACGGCGCGTGCTTATCACACTAACTCTATTGAACTCATGATGCTCGTCCAAACGAAGGCAACGTGGCTCCCTGGGGAGGATTCGATTTTGCTCAAGGTACAGACGACGCACGCAGAGTCAAGTCTAGACTTTAGTCCTCCTTTTCTTGATCCTGAGATTCATGACACGACCAGTATGAGAGGAAACTCTCACAATTAGGTCTAACACAAAAACCAGAGGGCTCTTGAAAAAGAAAAAGAGAAGGAATACTGTGGGTTTTGTGAATTATGTGCCTGCTCAGTTGTGTCCGACTCTTTGCAACCCTACGGACCGTAGCCCGCCAGGCTCCTCTGTCCATGGGACTGTCCAGGCAAGAATACTGGAGTGGGTTGCCATGGGCCTTCTCCAGGGGATCTTCCAAACCCCAGATCAAACATGCGTCTCCTGCACTGGCAGGGGGATTCTTTACCACGGAGACACTGGAAGGGAAGCCCTTTGTCTAATACAGAGAAGGGATCTCTTTACAGGAGGTTAGACAGGAGCTGTCTTGAAAGAGCCTCCACGTGGCAGAGGGGAGTTGAACAGACAGGACTGCAGCAGCCGCTGTGCTGGGCTCATGGGTTGTGCGGACGTGCACAGCTCTCTACGTAGCTGAACCCACATTGTTGGCGACAGACAGGCTCCCCCTCCGTGGCAGCCTTCTGAGCGTTCATTTCTGCTGTGGAAGCGAAGCTGCTGCATCTGGGTACCACGTGTCCAGAAGAACGTAGAGACGGGCTCTGACCTGGATGGTGTCAACTGGTGGGACTCTGGGGCTGTCCTGTTAGCCACGAACATATGCAGGGTTCACAGTCAACTGCGCAAACGAGGTCCTAGAAGCTGGCAGGTAATAGCTGGGTGTGGGGTATATATATTAAAACCATGCACAGTGGGAAATGGAAATTGTCCAAGATGGGTCCACAGAGGAACGGCCGTTCACACTCAAGTGTTGAAAGCTGGGTTTCATTGGTAGACAAGACCCAGAGAATCAGCAGTGTGAGAAAAACTCATGCTGTGAATGACGCGAGGCATGAAATAACGTTTACGGAGAAGCAAAACCATCTAATTCAGGTGTCCCAGAGTGCAGGGGACTGCAATCATATGCTGTTCATACGAGGAATATCGTATGTCATATCACTGTCAATCATAATGACGAATGGATCAAGAAGAGAATACACAGACACAGCAGAATATTACTCAGCCATGAAGAAGGACAAGGTAGTGCCATATGAAGCGACATAAACATGTACCCACAGATTTTCACACTGAGTGAAGTCAGTCAGGCAGAGAAGGAGAAATGCCGTATGACATCGCTTATACGCGGAATCTAAAAAAGAAATGAGACAGAGGAAGGTGTTAGCGAGATAACAGAATTACATTTTTGGCTGACCAAAATAAAAACCGCCAGCCACAGACGTCAGTTTCTGCAAAAATCCACCAGTCAATGATGAGTTAACATGCCAATGTCTTCTCCAGATGTTATCTTCTTGAAAGACGTGAGAAAGACACGGTGCTTGTAAACTCATTCACACGTTCTATCCATTTGTTGCTTCTGTTTAGTCTCTAAGTCATGTTCGACTCTGTTGCAACCCCATGGACTGTAGTTCACCAGGCTCCTGTGCTCTCCACCATCTCCAGAGTTTGCTCAAATTCATGTCCATTGAGTCGGTGATGCCATCCAACCATCTCATCCTCTGTCGTCCCCTTCTCCTCCTGCCCTCAGTCTTTCCCAGGAGCAGGGTCTTTTCAGATGTATCAGCTCTTCGCATCGGGTGGCCAAAGGACTGGAGTTTCAGTTTCAGCATCCGCCCTTCCAATGAACATCCAGGGCTGATTTCCTTGAGGATGGACGGGTTGGATCTCCTCACAGCCCAAGGGACTAGGAAGAGTCTTCTCCAGCACCACGGTTGGAAAGCGTCAATTCGTCAGTGTCCAGCCTTCTTTACGTTCCAGCTCTCACATCTGTACCTGACGACGGTCTCTTCAGTCTCTCCCATGACACGGGGTTGATCAAATCCTAGTTCAATCAGCCTCCCGAAATATTTCAGGGGATGCTATCTGGCCAAGGCAGCTCTCTCGCTCTGCAGACAGGGATCCACATTCTTCCAGAGGGGAGGATCAATTGTGGTTTCCTGGGCAATCTGGAGCCTCACAGGATGTCGGATGAAGACAGTTGTGGGTTTCACACCCGGATGTTACAGCTGATGGGGAAACACAGATGGCGGGACTCATGCCGTTGTTAGGAAAATAAAGTCACTGCAAACAGCACAAAAGGAAATCAGAGTGCTGTTTGCAATCAGGGTGAGATGCTGGGTCCTTCTCCTTGCATATGGCCACTGACCTTTCCCAAGAGTGGTTTATAACAAAGTCAGCATGATGCCTTTTTCAGGACTGACCACACCTAACGTTTGCTAACTGGTGACTGTGGCTCGGCGGTCTGCAGAGGAGACAGCTGTTTGCCGTTAAAGGCATCGCCCGCATTTTCGGGGTGTCATCATGCTCCCTCAGGCTCCATTCCTGCAGCTCGTTTCCTCAAGTTTAGGGGCCAGCATGCAGCTTTCATGTCCCAGCACACAAAGGTCATCCCATTGGACACACACACAAAAAATTACATTTATACTGGATCAATTTGGAGAAAAGGATACTCTTTCCAAAAAAAAAGCCCTATTTTTAGTTTTCCTCTTTTTAGCAAACTGTTGAAGTAATCTCCTTCATTAGAGAAAGTAATAAAAGCAACAGTTTTTTATTAGCATCAGCATCTTTCTCCACAGAAGGATTTCATCAAAAACATGCTGCTTTTCGTCAAATACAAGGCTGAGGTGGGATATATTCCTGTTTGTTTGGTCCGCTGCTTACAAGGATATCTGCCTTTTTGAAGCCGAATTAAGAGACAAATAATAATATTTTTATCTCTTTTTAAAAAGTTTTATTATATATTTTTATTTTATATATTTAAATACACATATTATAAAATGACGGAGAAGGCAATGGCAACCACTCCAGTACTCTTGCCTGGAAAATCCCATGGACGGAGGAGCCTGGTAGGCTGCAGTCCATGGGGTTGCGAAGAGTCGGACATGACTGAGCGACTTCCCTTTCACTTTTCACTTTCATGCACTGGAGACAGAACTGGCAACCCACTCCAGTGTTCTTGCGTGGAGAATCCCAGGGACAGGGGAGCCTGGTGGGCTGCCGTCTATGGGGTCGCACAGAGTCGGACACGACTGAAGTGACTTAGTATTATAAAAGTTTTATTTAAAAGTATAGTTGATTTACAATACTGAGTTAGTTCAGATATATAGCAAAGTGAATTAGTAATATATAGATGTATAGATATATATATCACTAATTCACTAAAAACGAATACATATATATACACGCACATTCTCTTTTAGATTCTTTTCCACATACGTCATTACAGAGGATTGAGTAGAGTTCTCTATGCTATGCAGTAGTAGGTCCTTATTAGTTATCTGCTTTATATACTGTAGTCTGTACGTGTGGGCTCAGTCCCTCAGTCGCGTCCAACTCTTTGCAACCCCATGGACTGTAGCCCCTCCAGGCTCCTCTGCCCATGGGATTCTCCAGGCAAGAACACTGGAGTGGGTTGTCATTTCCTCCTCCAGGGGATCTTCCCGACCCAGGAATTGAACCCAGGTCTTCTTCACTGCAGGTGGATTCTTAACCAACTGAGTTACAAGGGAATCCCCATGCTATACGGTAGGTCTTTATCAACAATTTTATCAATCTATTGACATATTAATTAATTAATATATAGCGTGTATGTCAACCCCAATCTCCCAATTTATCCCTCCCCACTTCCCCTCCTTGGCAACCTTAAGCTTGATTTGTACATCTGTGATTCTATTTCTGTTTTGTAGATAAGTTCAAAGGACAAATAATTATCAAGCCTTGCCTCATCTTGGGCACAGTGTGGAATAAATGTAAGAATAGAAGTTGACATAATTTGTAGTGTGTGTGTGTGTGTGTGTGTGTGTGCACACATGCGCACTCAGTCGCTCAGTGGTCTCTGACTCTTTGCAGCTCCATAGACTGTAGCCCACCAGGCTCCTCTGTCCATGGGATCCTCCAGGCAAGGATCGTGGAGTGGGTTGCCATTTCCTCCTCCAGGGCATATTCCCGACCCAGGGATCAAACGTGCATCTCTTTCGCCTTCTGCATTGGTAGGGGGATTCTTCACCAATAAAGCCACCTGGGAAGCCCAATTTGTAATGTATATAGGGAGATAAGCGCTTTCCTGGTGGCTCAGCTGGTGAAGAATCTGCCTGCAATGTGGGAGACCTGGGTTCGATCCCTGGGTTGGGAAGATCCCCTGGAGAAGGGAACAGCTACCCATTCCAGTATTCTGGCCTAGAGAACTCCATGGGTGGTGCAGTCCATGGGGTCGCAAAGAGTCAGACACGACTGAGCGACTTTCGCTTTCATAGGGAGACGTTCCTAGGAAAACATCAACCAACTTCTACGTAAAATTTTAATAAGCACGAGTTTGGGTATACAAGCCTAAAGACCCTCAAATATCGAAGTGGGCAGAACTGCAACAGCCTTATTTCCAATATGCCAAAGAATTTACAGGGTTTAGAACTTGGCAGATAAAACTGTACACAAGGTGGTTTGGAGAGGCTGCAGAAAAGAACCAAGCATGGGGTGAACACGCAGACACCCAAAGGCTAGAACAGTGGTGTCTTCTATTGTTGCTACACTGGGTCTTTTTCCTTTGAGCAGGCTTTCTGTAGTTGCGGCAAGCGGGGGCTACCCTTCAGTTGTGATGCTCAGGTTTCTCTTTACAATGGCTTCTCTGGTTGTGGAGCACGGACTCCAGGCACACGGGCTTCAGTAGTTTTTGGACATGGGTTCAGGAGTTGCAGCTTGCGGGCGCTAGGGCGTGGGCTCAGCAGCTGTGGTGCACGGGCTGAGCTGCTCCGCAGCGTGTGGAATCTTCCTCGACCAGGGATCGAACCCGTGTTCCCTGCACTGGCATATGGATTCTTATCTGCTGGACCACCGAGGAAGTTCCTAGAATAGTGGTATGTACTTTCTGGGTGAAGATAGCCCTAACAAAGCTCCCTTGGCAACCAATTCTGTAAACAGAGGAAGAAAAACAAACAAACAAAAAAACACTCCCCATCCAAAGGAGAAGGGGTTGCTGAAGGACTTCAGAAGGTGAGAAGAATTGGTTACTTCTGCAACCCATCTACTGGAAAAGCATGAGAAATGTTCTGAGAATGGGATGGAGCACATGTACGCAGGCTAAGTCGCTTCAGTTGTGTCCAACTCTGTGCAACCCCATAGACGGCAGCCCACCAGGCTCCCCTGTCCACAGGATTCTCTAGGCAAGAATACCACAGTGGGTTGCCACATGAAAACCCAGACACTCAAAAATGAATGACCATGGAGCGGCACACATCTCAGATCACATCCTACAGAAAATCACCTCCGAGAGGCAGAAGACAAACTCAAATGAAAACGTACAACCCAAAGGAAATGTTTAATGCAGTGAAAATGGGAAGAGATTTGCTGCTATTTTGTTTGAATATAGAGAAGAGATTGAGCTCCTCCATGTAAGAGGAATCACTCAAGAAGACAAGCCTATTCAACCAAAAGACAGTCCAGGAAGCATAATCCAAGAAAATCTTCCTGAGTTGGCAGACATGAACCCACAGAAGACGTCCACTGAATTTTAAAAAGTGAGAAATAAGTAATCCATCAATTCTGCCCCACATCAGAGAGCTGTCCAGCCCCAAATGTCAGTAGTACTGAGGCTGAGAAAGCTTTACTGAGCATGAAGCCAAGATTTTATCTATCTAATCTATCCATCCATCCGTCTCTATTATGTATCCATTCATCCATCTATCTATCCATCCATGTCGATACATCCATCTATCCATCATCTATCTCTACTATCTATCTATGTAGCTATCTGTACCATCAATCAGCTATCAATATACCTAGCTGTACTATCATCTATCAATCTATCATTTCTATCAACCCACCCACCCATCAAGTATCTATCCATCCATCCACCCATGTCTACTATCCATGCATCATCGATCTCTACTATCTATCATCTACCAATCTCTACCACGTATCCATCATCTGTCTGTACTATCAATCAATCTACCATCTATCAAGCTATTTAGCTGTACTACCTATCATCAAGCTATCATTTCCATCAATCCATCCACCCATCATCTATCCATCCACCCATGTCTACTATCTAACGTCTACCTCCACTATCATCTATGAATCCATCTCTATCTACCATCTATCGACCTACCATTTCTATGAACCCATCCACCCATAATCTATCTACGCATTCAGTTATCCCGACTATCTACATATCCGTTCACCCATCGTCCACCTATCATCTCGCATCAATCTATCTATAAGCCCACAATCAACCTATCCATCTATCTGTGTGTACAACCTGCCAATCCATCATCTATCTCAACTATTTATCCACCGTCTATCTCTACTACCAACATACCATCTATCAATCGGTCTGCCTCTACCCTCTATCACCGACCAACCTATCTATCTGCACTATCACCTATCAATCTACCACTTCTGTCTATCAATCCAGCCACCCATCAACTATCTATCCATACATCTATCCACCCATTCAACCATCTGTCTATAATGTCTCTCTATCCATCCGTCCGTCTCTACTACCTACCTATTTCTACTATCAATCTATGTAATCTATCACCTATCCATTTGCCTGTCTCTACTACCTACTTATCTATATGTCATCTACCTAATATATCAATCTATCTATGTATCTCTCTATCATCTATCCATGTGTCTACCTATTTGTCTATTTTTATATCTATCTATGTGTCTATAGCTGTGGTTCTCAACTGGAGATGACCATGCCCCTCAGAGGACGTATGACAAGGCATGGAGACATTTTTTACTGTCAGAACTAGAACAGGGGTTTCCCCTGATACCTCATGGGAAGAGCTCAGAGATGCTGCTCCACACCCCACAACACACAGGACAGACCTTCCTCCCCATAAAGAATTATCCAGCCCCTAAACATTAGAGGTTCCAAGGTAGAAACACCCTGAACTAGATCTCTCATGCTATCTTAACCTCTCAACTCTTTTCTGCCTCCATTCTGCGTTGACCTGACTAAATGCCAGTTATGCATATATTTTTGTGGTTGTCATCAGTTGGACTACAGTCTCCAGAAGTGAAAGTGAAAGTGAAGTTGCTCAGTTGTGTCTGACTCTTTGCGACCCCGTGGACTGTAGCCTACCAAGCTCCTCTGTCCGTGGGATTTTCCAGGCAATAGTACTGGAGTGGGTTGCCATTTCCTTCTCCAGGGGATCTTCCCAGCCCAGGGATTGAACCCTGGTCTTCCACATTGTAGACAGACGCTTTACCGTCTGACCCACCAGGGAAGTCAATAGTTGAATGATCCTTTAAATTTTCCACCACTCAGAATGGAGATTTCTCAAAAAGCTAGGAATAAAACTACCATATGAGTCAGTAATCTCACTACTGGGCATATACCCTGAGGAAACCATTAACAAAGACATATATAATCCAGTGAAAAAGACACTGGATTGAAAAAGACATATACAATGCAATGTTCATGGCAGCACTATTTACAAGAGCTAGCACATGGAAGCAACCTAAATGTCCATTGACAGATGAATGGATAAATAAGATGTGGTACATATATACAATGGAATATTACTCAGCCATGAAAAGGGACACATTTGAGTCAGCTCTAATGAGAGGGATAAATGCAGAGCTTATTATAAAAAAGTGAAGTAAGCGAGAAAGAGAAAAACAATTACCATATATCAACACATATATATGGAATCTAGAAAGATGAACCTATTTGCAGGGCAGCGATGCAGATGCAGACACAGAGGACAGACTTATGGACATGCTGGGGGAAGGAGAGGGTGGGATGAAGAGAGACTAGCAGGGAAAGAAGGACACACAGCATCTGTAAAACACCCAGCCAGTGGGAAATTCCTGTATGACTCTGGGGACTCAAACCAGGGCTCGGTGACAACCTAGAGGGGTGGGATGGGGTGGGAGGCGGAAGGGGGGTTCAAGAGGGAAAGGACATGTGTATACCTATGGCTGATTCATGTGGATGGATGGCAGGAACCAACACGGTTTTGTAAAGCAATTAATTACGCTTCAAGGAAAATCAAGTAGATTTTTAAAACGGCCACCACCCGTGGCAAGATCATTCCCTTGTTGACTTGTCTTCAACCTTCACGTGATTCCTCCCGTCAGCCCACACAGCCTACGTTTCCCTCCCCCAGCCTTGCAGTCTGCTTGACACATGTCTTCCACGATGCCTGTGGCTTGTCAACCCCATCACACTGCTCTGCGAGGATGTGGTTCTCATTTATATAAATAGGATGGTGCTGTAAATCTGTGTTTGCTAAATGTCCCTCACTCAGCAAAATGCTTTTAGGACCTCATCACAGAGCCGAGCCTCCATCTGCGGGGCTCAACGTCCATCTGTAGTATCCGTCTAACACGCTCTGCGAGGGTCATGGGGTGAGGACCACCTCCAGGCAACCTGGAATTCCCTAAGCCATGGGAGAGACCTGAGATGTGTCTGTTAAAAATTCCTGAACACAGGTCTGTTAAGAATTCCTCTGTGCTTTACACCCACACGGGGTATGGCTGGGTCATGAGACAGTCCACTCGGGGGAA
This sequence comes from Bos grunniens, assembly GCF_055505025.1. Classification (NCBI taxonomy): domain Eukaryota; kingdom Metazoa; phylum Chordata; class Mammalia; order Artiodactyla; family Bovidae; genus Bos; species Bos grunniens. The sequence continues at coordinate 1,663,049 of NC_141194.1, forward strand.
AATCTAAAGTCTGGCCAGAACGCTCTTTAGGAGGGCAGCTGTGATGCTGAGTGTCACTCTCAGCGTGGGGGTGTTCTCAGCTTCTCAGGCCCTTGAGAACATCAGATGTGTTTCCATTGTTCACATCTTGCAACATCAAGGTGCACAAAAATCTCTCTCGCTGTTGCTTTCCTCTGCAATTCTCTGCTCATTAACTCATTGAATAAGGCTTATTCTTTTGTGCAATGGAAACAGTGACAGACATTATTTTCTTGGGCTCCAAAACCACTGTGGATGGTGACTGCAGTCATGGAATTCAAACACACTTGCTCCTTGGAAGAAAAGCTATGATCAACCTAGACAGTGTATTAAAAAGCACAGATACTACTTGGCTGACAAAGGTTCGTCTACTCAAGGCTATGGTTTTTCCAGTAGTCATGTATGGGTCTGAGAGTTGGACTATAAAGAAAGTGAAAGTGAAGTTGCTCAGTCGTGTCTGACTCTTTGCAACCCCATGGACTGTAGCCTACCAGGCTTCTCTGTCCATAGAATTTTCCAGGCAAGAGTACTGGAGTGGGTTGCCATTTCCTTCTCCAGGGGATCTTCCCGACCCAGGGATTGAACGCGGGTCTCCCGCATTGAGGGGAGACACTTTACCATCTGAGCCACCTGGGAAGCTGAGCGCCAAAGAATTGATGCTTCTGAACTATGGTATTGGAGAAGACTCTTGAGAATCCCTTGGACTGCAAGGAGATCCAACCAGTCCATCCTAAAGGAAATCAGTCCTGAATGTTCATTGGAAGGACTGATGCTAAGGCTGAAGCTTCAGTCCTTTGGCCACCTCATGCAAAGAGCTGACTGACTAAAAAAGACCCTGATGGTGGCAAAGATTGAAGGCAGGAGGAGAAGGGGACAACAGAGGATGAGATGGTTGGATGGCATCACCGACTCGATGGACATGAGTTCGAACAAACTCCAGGAGATGGTGAAGGACCAGGAAGCCTGGCGTGCTGCACTCCGTGGGGTCACAGACGACTTGGGACACGACCAAGCGACTAAACAACAGTTCCTATACTTCACCTGTTTCTTTCTTTTCTTTTTTAATAGAGCTTCCAATGTGCTTTCCCCATTAATTTGCAGGAGTCTCACGTGTCTTCTAGATAAGAATCCCTTTTTCTGTTTTTATTTTTTGAGCTCATTTATTTATTTTTCATGGTGGTGCCACGCAGCCTTTGGGATCTTAGTTTCCTGACCAGGGATTGAACCCATATCCCCCCGCACTGGAAGCACAGTGTCCAAACCACCGGACCTGCAGGGAATCCTCCTTTTATATATTTGGATATCACAAATAACAGGTACCAACCACCCTCTCAACCAGCCACTAAACTTTGCTTATGATGCGCTTCACAGAAAGCCTTCATTTTAATTCAGTTCAGTTCAGTCACTCAGCCGTGTCCAACTCTCTGCGACCCCACGGACTGCAGCACACCAGGCCTCCCTGTCCATCACCAACTCCCGGAGCTTGCTCAAACTCAGTGCATCACGTCAGTGATGCCATCCAGCCATCTCATCCTCTGTCATCCCCTTCTCCTCCCGCTTTCAATCTTTTCCAGCATCAGCGTCTTTCCCAATGAGTCAGTTCTTCACATCACATGGCTAGAGTATTGGAGTTTCAGCCTCAGCATCAGTCCTTCCAATGAAGATTCAGGACTGATCTCCTTTAGGATGGACTGGTTGGATCTCCTTGCAGTCCAAGGGACTCTCAAGAGTCTTCTCCAATACTACAGTTCAAAAGCATAGCTTCTTTTTAACATGCTGTCTAGGTTGCTCATGGACTTTTTTTCCAAGGAGCAAACGTCTTTTGATTTCATGGCTGCAGTCACCATCTGCAGTGATTTTGGAGCCCCAAAATATAAAGTCAGCCACTGTTTCCACCGTTTCCCCATCTATTTGCCATGAAGTGATGGGACTGGATACCATGATCTTAGTTTTCTGAATGTTGAGTTGGATTAAGTGAAATGCCTCTGTTTTTTTTCTTTACTCATTACCTTTTTGTTATGATTTTGTTGATAAAATCCCACCAAGGGACTTGCCTGGTGGTTCAGTGAGTAAGACTCCAAGCTCGCAATGCAGGGGGCCGGGGATTCAATCCCTGGTCAGCGAACTAGACCTCACATGCTACAGGTAAAGGATCCTGTACGTTATAACTGACCCAGCTCAGTGAAATAAGTAAATATATTAAAAAAAAAAAAAAAAAAGGAAATATTCGCCTACTCCTAGGTTAGAAAGATTCTGCTCCTTCAATTTTCCAAGACTAATTTTTCGACCAAAGTACAGTCGATTTAAAACGCTGTTAATTTCAGCTACGCAGCAAAGTGAGTCAGATATATAAATATATACGTGTATTTTCACATTGTTTTCCACTCTAGGCGATTTAACAGATACTGAGTACAGTCCCCTGGGCCATACAGTACATCCTTGTGGGTTACTGTATACATTTGGTGTTTATTCTTTTTTAGCTGCTAAGTCATAGCTGACTCTTTGAGACCCCGCGGACTGTAGACGCGCCAGGCTCTTCTGTCCATGGGATTCTCCAGGAAGAATACTGGAGTGGGTTGCCATTTCCTTCTCCAGGGGATCTTCCCAACTCACGGATAGAACCCACATCTCCTGAATTGGCAAGTGGACTCTTTCCCACTGAACCACCAGGAAAGCCCATTTTATACATGCTCCCGATGTTCAGCTGCTAAGTCGTGTCCGACTCTTTGCGACCACACGAACTGCAGCACACCAGGCTTCCCTGTCCTTCACTATCTCGTTGATCTTATACAAATTTTACATATAGTGGTTTGTTTACATTAACCCCAAACTCCTAGTTTCTTCTTCTCCCCTCTCCCCTTCGGTAACCAAAAGTCTGGTTCCTATGTCTGTGAGGCTGCTTCTGTTTCATCAGTAACTTCATCTGTGTCATATTTTAGAGTCTGTTCTGGGACTCAGGACCGCAACAGCAAATAAAGTATGGGGACATCATAAATCCTAGAAAACCCGGTGTCCTCTGGTTCAGAAATGGCAGGAATGTAAGGTAATTAACCAAAAGGCGGACGGATCCCATTACTGCAGGCCCAAGCTTCCTGTCTGTTCATTTAAACCATGTTTTTGGTGTTTGAGCCATGAAATCCCTATGTCTCCCCGGTAGGGGATCTCCAAGAGAAGGCAGTTACAGAGTCCACTGCGGTCCCCAAGAAGGCATTTCAGCACATGCCTGTCTACAGAAAACCATCATGGGCAACGGTCATCCGTAAGGAGTTTCCCTGAATACAGAGCCTGGCCCCGCATGCAAAACTCTGAATCCTTCAACCCATGAACGGAAGTTCTCTCAGTGGTGACACTAACTGCCCCCTTGGCACATTCACCGTCCGCTTCCTTACGTTCATCCCACGAAATTCTGGATGTTTGTGAATCAAGACCGTCATGTTAACTAGACCATGAACTCTGTATGAGTATGTGTGTGTTAGTTGCTCAGTTGTGTCCAGCTCTTTGCGACTGCATGGACTATAGTGTCCCATGGCTCTTCTGTCCATGGGATTCTCCAGGCAAGAACACTGGAGTGGGTTGCCATTTCCTCCTCCAGGGGATCTTCCCCACCCAGCGACAGAACCTGCGTCTCCTGCATTTGTAAGTGGATTTTTTTTTTTTTTAACCACTGTGCCACATGGGAAGCCCCAGACCCTGAATACCTCTCACCAATATTTATCTCCTTTCCATTCCTTTTATTAAGAGCAGGAAGGTGGGCAGACAGACAATAGGAAGGTGCCTACTATTGTCTGGCTTCCCTGTTTCCTAGAATCTCAATGAAAACTTGATTGTCTCCAGAGTCCCGTGGATACACAGTTTTCTCCGTCCCAGTGATGTTGACTGCAAAGCAAACCAGAACAGGTAACCTACAAAATTTAGCAACCAGGACCTGGTGCATTTCTACTACGTTTGTTACAATGTAACAGCTGGATCATTAAGAAGGCTGAACACCAAGGAATTGATGGTTTTTCAGACTGAGGTGCTGGAGAAGACTCTTGAGAGTCCCTTGGACTCCAAGGAGATCCAAGCAGCCCATCCTAAAGGAAATCGCTCCTGAATATTCACTGGAAGGACTGATGCTGAAGCTGAAGCTCCATTCCTTTGGCCACCTGAGGCGAAGAGCCAACTCTTTGGAAAAGACCCTGATCCTGGGAGAGACTGAAGGCGGGAGGAGGAGGGGACGACAGAGGATGAGATGGTTGGATGGCATCACTGACTCGATGGACACAGAGTCTGAGCAAAGTCTGAGAGACGGTGAAGGACAGGGCAGCCTGGCTTGCTGCACTCTGTGGGGTCACAAAGTATTAAGAGATGACCTGTGTGCTTCTGGGTTTGCAGAGACGGTGCAAGGTGCTGGGGGTTTCGAGACAAAATGCTAAAACCGTGTGACTCAACACAGACTTTTGCTTTCGAGGCCGCTGCTTCATGAAAACAGAACATCTCAGAAGATGGAAAGCCTTCACATGTGTTCATTCAAAACGTTTTCCTTTGCCTGCAGAAACAACTCCCACCTGTGTAAATATTAGATGGCCAGGACACGACTGTTTACTTATCATTAAGAGAGTCTTCAGGACACCAAGAAGAAGAATGTTGAGTTTATTTTCCAACATGAAGTAACACTTGAAAGCCGCTGAGATGGCAGGATGAGACGAGAGAGTCTACGTGGATAGGAATAGTTACAAAATTGGTACCATAGCCCAGATGTATCATCTGGTATTCACTGTATATGATGTTGAAACCACTTTGGTTTCTCCTGGGTAGGACTGTGTTGGGCTCAGCGAACAGCTGGCCCCGACAGGAACTGAAGCCCAGCGAAATTTTTTTTTTTTTTTTTTTTTTTTGCTCTCTGGCATTCAGAGTGTTGCCGACCGGGGTAAACGCCAACTCACAGAAGAGAAGGAGATTGTCAGCCAAGAACCGTGAGGGTATCTTGGGTGGACTGACGATGTCATTTCTATTTTAAAGGACTCTTTCTTTCTCTGCCAGTCCCCTCTCTTGCGATGAATGGGAGCCTTGTTCTCTCACTTGTGAAGGTTTGTTTTAAGGCAATCCTACTGAGACTTCCTTCTGAGTAAAAGCATCTGGGGACGGCGACATGATTATGCATCTTGTCATAGACGATCAGCAGCAGGAGCGCCCTATACCGACGGCGGCTGGTTTCCCGTCCACGGGGGCGAGTTTGTCCCCGATACTGCATGTAGGACACACCAGCACTTATCAGCAGTGGTGACCACCAGTTAAATTTGAAGAGGAGATAAAACAGTGAACGATTTTTTTTTAAGCACGTATGTGAATCGGGGACAAACTTAGGATTTAAAAATTCATTCAAAGAGATACGGAGTTTAAGATGGACATGGACACACTGCTGTGTTTAACATGGAGAACCAGCAAGGACCTGCTGGACAGCACAGGAACTCTGCTCAATGTCACGTGGCAGCCTGGATGGGAGGGGAGTTTGGGGGAGAATGGATACGTGTTTATGTATGGCTGAGTCCCTTCCTGTCTACCTGAAACCATCACAACATTGATAATCGGCTATACTCCAATACAAAGTAAAAAGCTTAAAAATAAATCACTCACCATTTACCCCAACTTGAAACGTAAGCAAGTTTCTTGTATTTTTATTGAGCTCCCGTACTTCTATGAACTGAAAAAATACCTTTTCCTTTTACTTTTTCTGTTAAGAAGCAGATTTGTTGTTCAGTCGCTCAGCCGTGTCCACCTGTTTATGACCCCATGGAATCCGGCAGGCCAGGCGCCTCTGTCCTTCACCATCTCCTGGAGTTTGTTCAGATTCATGTCCATTGAGTCGGGGATGCTACCGAACCACCTCATCTTCTATCAGCCCACTCTCCTCCTGCCTTCAGTCTTCCCCACCATCAGGGTCTTCTCCAGTGAGTCGGTTCTTCGCATCAGATGGCAAAAGTATTAGAGTTTCAGCTTCAGCATCAGTCCTTCCAGTGAGTACTTAGGGTTGATCTCCTTTAGGATTGACTAGTTTGATCTCCTTACACTCCAAGGGACTCTGCTGCTGCTAAGTCGATTCAGTTGTGTCTGACTCTGTGCGACCCCATAGACAGAAGCCCACGAGGCTCCCCTGTCCCTGGGACTCTGAGCTAGATTCAAGTACACACATGGTTGTCCAGTGCCTAAGACTCCACGCTCCCAATGCAGGGGACCTGGGTTCCATCCCTAGTCAGGGAACTAGATCCCACATGCGTTAACTATGAGTTCATAAACCTACCTGCCAATGCAGGAGACGTGGGATCGATCCCTGGGTTGGGAAGATCCCCTGGAGAAGGAAACGGCAACCCACTCCAATATTTTTGCCTGGAGAATCCCATGGACAGAGGAGCCTAGTGGGCTACAGTCCATGGGGTTGCCAAGAGTCAGACACGACTGAGCATTCAACACAAGACATGCTGGACCTAAAGATCTCACGAGCCGCAACTGGGAGCCAGCACGGCCAGATAAATAAATGAATTACCTTAAAATTGAAAACAAACAAACACACACACATCTGATGACAGCCCCCACTGCAGAGCTTCCTGGAGGAGGTGAGGCAGCGATGGAAGTATAAAGAACTTGGAAGATGCCTTGTCCCCTTGAGCCTGGTTGCCATGGCAACCCATTCACAGCAGAGGGATAAAATCCGACCAAGGCTGGTTTGACGGGGACAAGAGTAAACAGACTCACGTCAGTTGATCTGCATTCTCTTCTTGGACCCAAACACATTAAATCATTTTGTCTGCTTCTGTGTATGGATGTGAGTGGGACTATAAAGAAAGCTGGGTGTCGATTAATGGATGCTTTTGAATGGTGGTGTTGGAGAAGAGTCTTGAGAATCTCTTGGACTACAAGGAGATCCAACCAGTCCGTCGTAAAGGAGATCAGTCCTGGGAGTGCACTGGAAGGACTGATGCTAAAGCTGAAACTTCAGTACTTTGGCCACCTGATGTGAAGAGCTGACTCATTGGGAAAGACCCTGATGCTGGGAAAGATTGAGGGCAGGAAGAGAAGGGGACGACAGAGGATGAGATGGTTGGATGGCATCACTGACTCGACAGACATGAGTTTGAGTAAACTCTGGGAGTTGGTGATGGACAGGGAGGCCTGGCGTGCTGCAGTCCATGGGGTCGCAGACCATAGGACACGACTGAGCCGCTGAAATAAACTGGACGGTGGTAGATCAAATAAATGGAACAGAGATACTTCTAATAAGCTTCTCATTCTTAAACGGGGAAACCCTCCTTTGGGCCTTCCAGGGGCAAGCTTTCTAGAATTGGATCCGATGACAAAGAGCAGATTTTTCGAATAAAACAGGGGAGAAATGGGGCTTTGGTTCCCGTCTTATATTGTTATATAATGACGTGGGCGAGATGTTGGGAACATGCGCCCAGCCACCACCAGCTAATCATCCAGTCCTGAGTGGAAGAAATATGCCTCGAGCCTTTTCTGGATTCCCAAAAGCACTGGAAAAAACCAGCATGTTGCCGACATTTATAAATAATGATAGGATATACTGGTGATGTTGAAATTATTTACTTATGTGCTGCCCCTAGCAGCCTGGGGCAGTTCCTTCAATTCCTGGTCACGGCTAATCCTTTTGAAATTAGCTACACAGACCTCTTGGGATCAGCCCTGTCCGTGAACCCCACAAACAGTGCACTGTTGTTTTATTTTTCAATAACTGTGATTCTGGTCTCTCTGACCGATGTTTGGTCTTTATTCTTTTGTGGGGGGGCGCTGTGCTGGGTTTTTGATGTTGCGCATGACTAGCTCTACTTGCAGAGAGCGGAGGCTACTCTCAAGTTTCAGGAGCTACTCTCTAGGTGCAGGGCAGGGGCTCAGAAGTCGTGCACCATCTTAGTTGCTCCACAGCATGTGGAGTCTTCCCGGATGAGGGATCGAACCCAAGTTCCTTCCCCTGGCAGGAGAATTCTTATCCACTGGACTGCAGGGGAAGTCCAGTCTTTGTTTTTTTGTAGCCAGTGAATGGGGCAGAAGAGAACTGTAGTTAGGAAGGTTCTTTTGCCCAGTGAAAGATGATAAATTCAATCATGGAAAGCTTTGCATATTCCTTTGGCTGGTAACAGCTCCCCTGATTGCTCAGTTGGTAAAGAATCTACGTGCAATGCAGGTGATTCGATTCCTGGGTTGGGAAGATCCCCTGGAGAAGGGCAAGGGTACCCACTACAATGTTTTGGGCTTCCCTGGTGGCTCGGCTGGTTAAGAATCCGCCTACAGTGCGGTTCGGTCCCTGGGTTGGGAAGATCTCCTGGAGAAGGGAAAGGCTACTGACTCCACTACTCTGGCCTGGATAATTCTGTTCATGGCTTCAGATACGACTGAGGGCTTTCACTTTCCCTTGGCTGGTAAATATTCTTTTGAAGTTGTCTTCATTGTCTACTGACTGTTAATTGCTCAGCTGGGCTTGGCTTAAAAAGAAAGGCTTTTCACCGACAACAGCCAAGACAATCTAAATGTCCGCTGACAGAGGAATGGATAAAGAAGACATAGTAGATATATACATCAGAATATTACTTGACCATTAAAAAGAATGAAATAATGCCATTTGCAGCAACATGGATGGATCTAGAGGTTGTCACGTTGAGTGAAGTAAGTCAGAGAAAGGAGAAATATCGTGAGGTATCCCTTATATGCAGAATGGAAAAAGAAATGATACAAATGAACTCATTTACAAAACAGAAACACAGTCACAGACTTAGAGAAAGAAATTTTGGTTGCCAGAGGAAAAGTGTGGGAGGAAGTGATAGTCAGGGAGTCTGGGCTGGACATGGACACACTGCTGGATTTATCATGGAGAACCAGCGAGGACCTGCTGTCCAGCACAGGCAACTCTGCTCAATCCTCTGTAATAACCTTATGGTCATCACGGTTAAGGATGGGGGAAGGGATAGTTAGGGAGTTTGGGATGGACATGGACACACTGCTGGATTTATCACGGAGAACCAGCAAGGACCTGCTGGACAGCACACAGAGCTCTGCTCAATGTCACATGGCAGCCTGGATGAGAGGGGAGTTTGGGGGAGAATGGGTGCATGTGTATGGATGGCTGACTCCCTTTGCTGTTCACTTAAAACCATCACAGCATTGTTAATCGGCTATACCCCAATACAAAATAAAACTTAAAAAAAAAATAATAACAAAGGCTTTTCTATCCAGTTCCCCAATGAGAGATACCGTGGAGCAATTACATACTGACATGTGTAAATTTCAGTCCCTTTCTCCAAGTAATAGTAACTCAGAAAGTGATCTCACATATTTTGTTTTTTTTTACACCTAAACCATGCGTGTGCTCATCTGCGAAAAAGGGTGGAATTCGGAATACGCTCAAGCCCAAGCCCACGTCAATTTTTCACTCACATCTCAGAGGGCTGGCTCAACCACTGCGAGGAGAAAACCACATCTTCCAACCACATGAGTGAAGGCTTGAGATGCAGTCAAACGTATTTCAGAAATATACGATGCCTTGGCGTTCCAGAATTTTCAGAAATAAATCAAACCATGCGACGTGTCTCACAGGCCACAGACACCACACTGTAACCTCTAAACAGATCCTACAACGGTCTGGGCAAGAGGCATTTATGAAATAATGAGCAGACTTGAGATGCGATGGCCCCATAAAAAAAATTAGAAATCGTAAAAACCTATAATAATAATTTTCTTTCGTGAGCCAAAACTCAGAATGGAATCACTCCCCACCCCCCGACAATTTGTAATAAGCGGGTTGCAAACCGTCTTCTCTTACGTGGAATCTGTCATTATTTGGACTGAAATTTTTAATAATAGTCATTTTCCTATTATTGTGATTGAAGAGGGGTCTGATGCCTATTTTTAAGCATTGTAATTTATCCTCTTTTTTTTAAAATTTCTTTGCGCATGCATGATTATAATGCCTAACACATGTGTGTCTCTCAATCTTTGCCCCCCACCCACCCCCCCCGAGAAGATGACAGGGCTGTAAAAAAAAAAAAAAAAAGTAGGTGTTCAACTCAACTCTGCTAACACCGAACAAAACAAGTCATCAAAGTAAATGCACAGGGTATTTTTAGAACGCACAAGGGGTTCCCAGCATGAGGCAGGGGCCACAGGGCTGAGAAGGAAGTGATATCTTCCGGGAAGAAGCTTTCAATCCGAGACAAAGAGCCCTCAAGCCAACTCCGAGAGAGAGACAGAGAGAGAGAGAGAGAGAGAGAGAGAGAGAGAGCCCGTCAGGGTCGTGGTGAAGGAGCCGCTGAAGGCGAGGGGGCGTATTTCAACACAAAGGGAGGCTTCATGGAAAAACGCGACAAATTGGAAAGCAACTGGACTTCAAGAAGGAATCTGGAAAGTGGCATGGACTGATCTACTTGTGGGACAGATGTGGAGATGCAGATGTAGAGAACAGGACCTTCTGGGGGAAGGACAGGGTGGGACGAATCCAGACAGCAGCATGCAAACATACACGGGACAGTGTGCAAAAGAGACAGCCGGGGGCATTTGCTGTCTGCCTCAAACCAGGGGGCTCTGTGCCCACCCAGAGGGCTGGGATGGGGAGGGAGCTGGGAGCGGGGCTCAAGAGGGCAGGGACCTGGGCCTCCCTGTGGCTGATGCAAGCTGGTGCATGGCAGAAGGCAACACCTATTACAAAGCAATTATCCTCCGATTAAAAACAAAGACACTCAAATTAAAAGGCAAGGAAAACGCTGTATCAAGAAAGGTTATCTACTCTTGGGAGATGACCAGGCACCAGCAGAGCTGCACTCTGGAATCCTACGTGCCAAGAGAAACGAATCCGCCAGAGAAAAACAGAGACGTGAAAACAGGCCCTTCGAAAATGCTACCACGGGCGGTATAAATTCTGGCGGGCGTATTTTAATGTGGGGTTTGCTTTCCAAACTCAAGCCACAGAGGCATAAAAGGGAATAAGCCAAGCATTTCTGTTTACGATTGCCTTCAATTTTCCCCTAGCTCCATGTGTATCCTCCTACATCTTCCCTACGGATCTGGGTCTACAGACACATCCTGCTATTTCATTTCCAGTCGGTAACTCATGTCTGACTCTTTTGCGACTCCATGCACTGCTGTAGCCCAAAAGGCTCCTCTGTCCATGGGATGCTCCAAGCAAGAAGAGTGGAGTGGATTGCCATGCCCTGCTCCAGGGGATCTTCCCCACCCAGGGATGGAACCCACGTCTTCTGCACTGCAGGCAGATTCTCCACCACTGAGCCACTCAGTCATGTCCAACCATCTTTGTGATGGCATGAGCTGTAGTCCATGGGATCCTCCAGGCAAGAATACTGAAGTGCGTAGCCCATTCCTTCACCAGGGGACCTTCCTAACCCAGGGATTGAACTGGAGTCTCCTGCTTTGCAGGTGAATTCTTTACCAACTGAGCTATCAGAGAAGACCGAGCCACCAGAGAAGCCCCCCAACCCCCATGCAGATGCTGAAAAATGTGTAGTTCCCAAAGACATATCACTGTTACCCCCAAACACTGCAGTCATTATTCTGCAAGTTGCCTGTTGACATACCAATATGTCTTAGAAATCTTCCCTCAAAATACAGGGCTTCCACCAATGTTTTTTTAAACTCTTGACGTTTATTCTGTACATTGGTTACACTCTGATTTATTTTCAAATCCCATCCTAATTGTATGATTATTTCTCAGGCCACTTTTTTCTTCTTTTGGTTGCTAGTCTATTTCTCAGTATGCTTGATACAAGAGTCGAAGAGCTCAAGCTCTACGGCGACTGCATTACAGAGACATTTTTGCTGCCGTTGTTAAAAATAAGTCGTGTACGCCCATGGCAAGAAAACTCCAACTGTATGGAATCCCTTCCTTATCATATGTTTTCCATACATCAATTATTAAGATAATTAACGGAAAGAGCAGATGGCTTTCCACCGATTTTAAAAGCCACATGAACAAAATTATATGTTACACATGGGCAGTGCGGTTCATCTAAAAACGTACGTCACGGAGGAGGAAATGGCAACCCACTGCCGTATTCTTGCCTGGAGAATCCCACGGACAGAGGGGCCTGGCGGGCTGTATAGTCAGTCCATGGGTTCACAAAAGAGTTAAGACGTGACTGAGCACACACACAGCAGAAGACAGGATCACAGAACGTGGGACAGTATGTCAGACGACATAGAAACTGAGTATGGTACGGAAACTGAGTAACAGATATCCGTAAGAATGGACAAACGGGAAAGACAATTCAGGAACACAGGGAGAAATAAAAAAGACCGCCCCTAACCTCCAATTAAAAGAAATAAATTTATATTAAAAAAAAAAAGACCCCCCCAAAACAAACCAAAGAAAGGACATCAGTGACTTGGAGGACACTGAATGAATGAAATGAGTCACAGACAAACGAGGGTCCCTTGGACTGCAAGGAGATCCAGCCAGTCCATCCTAAAGGAAATCAGTCCTGAATGTTCACTGGAAGGACTGATGCTGAAGCTGAAACTCCAATGCTTTGGCCACCTGATGGGAAGAGTTGACTCACTGGAAAAGACCCTGATGCTGGGAACGATTGAAGGCGGGAGAAGAAGGGGACGACAGAGGATGAGATGGTTGGATGGCATCACCGACTCAATGGACGTGAGTTTGAGTAAAGTCCAGGAGTTGGTGATGGACAGGGACGCCTGGTATGCTGTGGTCCATGACTGAGCGACTGAACTGACTGACCACGTATATGTGGAATCTAAGAAACACAAGACACTCATGAATAGAAGAGAAAAGCAGCAGACTCAGAGATACAGAGCAGAAACTCGCAGTGACCAGGGAGGAGAAGGAAGGGGCAGGGGCTACACAGCAGGAAGGGACTCGGAGGCACAAGTTACGATGTGTAAACTGCATAAGCTACAAGGATATACCTTGTATATCACAGGAAATACAGTGAGACACGTGCCTCACAGGAAACGGAGCCAATCTTCTGAAATAACTGTACGTGGAGCATAACCTTTAAAACTTGTATAAAATGTAAAAATTAAAATAGAAAGCACTTGAGAGAAAAATAAAAAATGGTTTTAAATGCCCATCAAGGGAATTTCCTGGTAGTCCAGTGGTTAGGACTCTTGTGATTTTGCTGACAAGAGCCCAGCTTCGATCTCTGGGTGCGGAATTTAGACCAATTCTGGAACAGAAGATTGTTATTGCTCCTCAGTCGTGTGCAACTCTTTGCGACCCCATGGACTGCAGCATGCCAGGATTCCCTGTCCATCACCGTCTCCCAGAGCTTGCTCAAACTCGCGTCCATTGAGTTGGTGATGCCATCCAACCATCTCATCCTCTGTCGTCCCCTTCTCCTCCCCCCTTCAACCTTTCCCAGCATCGGGGTCTTTTCCAATGAGTCCGTTCTCTGCATCAGGTGGCCAAAGTATTAGAGCTTCAGCCTCAGTCCTTCCAATGAATATTCAGGGTTGATTTCATTTAGGATGGACCGGTTAGAGCTCCTTGCAGTCCAAGGGATGCTCAAGAATCTTCCCCAAGACCACCGTTCAAAGGCAACAAGTCATGATTAACTGTACCTAAAACAATCCAGACGACGCTGGTCCGAGCACCGATGACCAATTTCAGGATGACTGTCAGAGCTGACTGTGCTGTTTCTGCAAGGAGCCCCCTACCTCTGCTGGTGGCCTGCCTGAAACTCCCCTTCAAAAGTTCTTGTCCACTGCTGGGCAGAGGGGAGATGGCTTTTGGACTTGAGTCTGTTTTCTCCCTGAGGTGGCCAGCATGCAAAATTAAACCAACGTTTCCTTCCAATGAGCACGTATCTCTTGAGTACTGCGTTTTGATCAGTGAGCCTGACTTCAGTAACACCCCTGTTACTGAATACAGGATCCTGTATTCTCGGTTCTTGAGAGAACCCACAATAATTACGTAGCGGGGGAGTATTTATGGCATTCCTTATGCAGTGGAAACAGTGTCAGACTTTATTTTTCTGGGCTCCAAAATCACTACAGATGGTGACTGCAGCCATGAAATTAAAAGACACTTACTCCTTGGAAGGAAAGTTATGACCAACCTAGAAAGCATATTCAAAAGCAGAGACATTACTTTGCCAACAAAGGTTTGTCTAGTCAAGGCTATGGTTTTTCCTGTGGTCATGTATGGATGTGAGAGTTGGACTGTGAAGAAGGCTGAGCGCCGAAGAGTTGATGCTTTTGAACTGTGGTGTTGGAGAAGACTCTTGAGAGTCCCTTGGACTGCAAGGAGATCCAACCAGTCCATTCTGAAGGAGATCAGCCCTGGGATTTCTTTGGAAGGAATGATGCTAAAGCTGAAACTCCAATACTTTGGCCATCTCATGCGAAGAGTTGACTCATTGGAAAAGACTCTGATGCTGGGAGGGATTGGGGGCAGGAGGAGAAGGGGACGACAGAGGATGAGATGGCTGGATGGCATCACTGACTCGATGGACTTGAGTCTCAGTGAACTCTGGGAGTTGGTGATGGACAGGGAGGCCTGGCGTGCTTCGATTCATGGAGTTGCAAAGAGTCGGACACGACTGAGAGACTGATCTGATGCCTGGAAAGCCACTACATGGTTTTCTAAATGTGATCAGGATGTGGCAGATGGTGGGGACTGTGGAAAAATAAATGAGGAACGAAACTCGCAGAAGCCTTCCAGGAAACACTCTTGAGTTTGTTGAAAGCTTCGGAAACCAAACCAGAAGACCCAAGACCTTCCCTGTAAATTTAGCAGGCAGCTGCCTCCCATGGGCAGCTTTCAGGTCAACAGAAAACAGAAGAGTCAACTCGAGAACAGGAATAGTCTCAATATAGAACAGAATACACTGTGAGCTCCATTGTTCGGAACAATCGGCAGGAACAACGATACCATGTCTGAAAACATCTGCTAGCCGACCTTCACACGTTATAGAAATATCTTAGACCTACGTCTGCTCACGTGTATTCAAACGCTGCTCATGGACTGTAAAAAGCTTAAAGTGGGTGCTAGTAATAAAAAAAAAATAAAATTAATACAAGTTTTATGTGGCATTAATAACCTAAAATAATAAGAAAGCCCCTTTCCATGGGATTATTTGCCAAGTTCAGAAGTTGAAGAAACAGGGAAAGGTGACTTTTATGACTTTTAATGATTTCTGTAAAAATTTTTTGCCCCAACGGAGAAGGAAATGGCAACCCATTCCAGGATTCTTGCCTGTAGAATTCCATAGACAGAGGGACCTGGTGGGCTACACTGCATGGGATGGCAAATAATTGAACATGACTGAGGCACTTGCAGTTTCATTCATTAAACTGGTTTTTACTATACTGACTTTCTTTTATGAATAACAGACTATCTCACGCTGCTGCTAAGTTGCTTCAGTCGTGTCCGACTCTGTGCGACCCCATAGACCGAAGCCCACCAGGCTCCCCCGTCCCTGGGATTCTCCAGGTAAGAACACTGGAGTGGGTTGCCATTTCTATCTCCAATGCAGGAAAGTGAAAAGTGAAAGTGAAGTCGCTCAGTCGTGTCTGACTCTTAAGTGACCCCATGGACTGCAGCCCACCAGGCTTCTCCGTCCATGGGATTTTCCAGGCAAGAGTACTGGAGTGGGGTGCCATTGCCTTCTCCCTTACTATACTGACTTTCTTTTATCAATTACAGACTATCTCATCAGATCAGATCAGATCAGATCAGTTGCTCAGTCGTGTCCGACTCTTTGCGACCCCACGGACCACAGCACCCTAGGCCTCCCTGTCCATCACCAACTCCCGGAGTTCACTCAGACTCACGTCCATCGAGTCGGTGATGCCATCCAGCCGTCTCATCCTCTGTCGTCCCCTTCTCCTCCTGCCCCCAATCCCTCCCAGCATCAGAGTCTTTTCCAATGAGTCAACTCTTCGCATGAGGTGGCCAAAGTACTGGTGTACCGTAAATTGGTCAATACACATTTTCTTTCCCCTTAAGGGAAAAAAAAAAAAAGACATATACTTATATTCAACCATATGAAAACACGGTTTTGTGTGTGAAATGTAGGCTATCTTTAAACTGACAGCAACCTATGAATCTTATGTTGAATAAACTTAAATGTAATTAAAAAAAAAAAATTTGCTCCAAAACAGGACTCCATTTGAGTGAAGAGAAATGAACTCTCAGATGTGTTAAGGGTACAGACTACAGACAGACTCATGGAAGCAAATACAGAGACTTAAATACTTTGGGAAGCTATAATGTGGAAAAAGTTGGTTCCTTACACAACAGGGAAAAGATGCACTATTTAGTAAGTGGATTGGGAAAATCCATCCATCATAAAAAAAAAAATCCCTACCATACTTCACCTATCAATGAATGACAAAGGCTTTAGCATTTTGATGTAAAAATAAATAAAACCAGAAAGCATGTTGAGCATAAAATAATTTGGATGAAACCCTAAGCAACGCCTGAGTGTGAGAAAAGATAAATTTGATGAAGTTAAATTTTTTAGAATTATATATGTTGTTACATGCATGCAGAGATACATAAAGATACATAAATATTTTGAGAAAAAGTATGTATATATATGTCATTGTTCAGTGGCTCAGTCGTGTCTGACTCTTTGAGATCCCATCAACTGTAGCCCGCCAGGTTCCTCTGTCCATGGGATTCTCCAGGCAAGAATACTGCAGTGGGTTGCCATGTCCTCCTCCAGGGGATCTTCCCCACCCAGGGATCGAACCTGCGGCCCATGTATTGGCAGGTGGATTCTTTATCGCTTAGTACCACCTGAAGACAGAGAAGGCAATGGCACCCCACTCCAGTACTCTTGCCTGGAAAATCCCATGGACGGAGGAGCCTGGTGGGCTGCAGTCCATGGGGTTGCAAAGAGTCGGACATGACTGAGCGACTTCACTTTCACTTTTCACTTTCACGCATTGGAGAAGGAAAGGGCAACCCACTCCAGTGTTCTCGCCTGGAGAATCCCACGGATGGAGGAGCCTGGTGGGCTGCCGTCCATGGGGTCGCACAGAGTCGGACACGACTGAAGCGACTTAGCAGCAGCAGCAGCAGCAGCAGCAGCACCTGAAGAAGTGAAGTGAAAGTCACTCAGTCATGTCCGACTCTTTGCAAGACTGTGGGCTATACAGCCCATGGAATTCTCCAGGCCAGAATACCGGAGGGGGTGGCCTTTCCCTTCTCCAGGGGACCTTCCTAACTCACAGATTGAACCCAGGTCTCCCTGCATTGCAGGCGGATTCTTTACCAGCTGAGCCACCAAGGAAGCCCAAGAAGACTGGAATGGGTAGCCTATCCCTTCTCCAGCGGATCTTCCCGACCCAGGAATCGAACCAGGGTCTCCTGAATTGCAGGCCGATTCTTTATGAACCGAGCTATCAGGGAAGCCTCGTACCACCTAATAAGTAAGTAATGAGAACCTACTGTTTAGCATAGAGAACTTTACTCAATGCTCTGTGATGACCTAAATGGGAAGGGAATCCAAAAAAGAGAGGGAACATATGAATATGTACAACTGACTTGCTCTGCCGCAGAGCAGACACTAACAAAGCGTCGTAAAGCCACTATATACTCCAGTAAAAATTAATTAAAAAAAAAAAAAAGAAAAGAGAACCCTCCCAGGCATGCAACACTCCAAGGTCTGCACAGATCTTCAGTGAGAGCTGGAGACCTCTCCTGGAGGGGCTGGCTGCCCCTTGGCTGTCCCCGGCCGCCAAGAGCTGACAAAGACCTTCCACCACCATAAGGAAGGCAAATCCATCCAACCAGTATCCCAGAGCGGGTCGTAAAACATTAACGGCCGCAGGCTGCGGCCCTGGCAATTTTGACCCAACGGTTGTAAAAGAAGGAAAAAAAAAAAAAAAACAGAACTAACTCCCCCCACCAAAAAAAAAGAAAAGAAAACCAACCCTGGACCAACTTTTGGTCAAAGTACCAATGTTGAGAGATTGTGAATACAGGCTGGAGAAAACCATGACTCCCCACAAAGACAGCACGGTCATAAACATGCTCTAAAATGCACAGATGACTGGTGCGTGTCACGGTGAAGAATGGGAATGAAGAGAAGAAAAGGATCACGTTTTTAATGCACAGATGTGCTGGAAAAGAGACCCTCGGTTGCCTTCTGCACGTATGCTAAGCTGCCAAAATCGTGTCTGACTCTTCAGCAGCTCCATGAACTGTAGCCCGCCAGGCTCCTCCATCCGTGGGATTCTCCAGGCAAGGAATACTGGAGTGGGTTGCCATGCCCTCCTCCAGGGGATGTTCCTGACCCAGGGATCGAACCCGGGTCTCCTGTACTGGCAGGCGGGGTCTTGACCACCAGTGCCACCCAGGAAGCCCGCAGCGTTCTTCGAGCCCCTCCCAACCATTCGGTCCCTCGTGAAACGGGAAACACAGAGCTTGGATTTTATGTGGGAAGAGAAAAAGATCTGGAGCAGTCACGTAGAGCATTGCCACAAACACAAACCAAGGTCCATGGCTGCGTCCGGAACGGTTCTGCCCAATGTGCCAAAGCGGTCTTTCACCGGGACCACAGTGAGAGGTCTGGAAAGCACGAATTACGGGTTCTCTGATAAAGGGGACGACGGAAAGAGGACATGGTTGGATGGCATCACCGACTCGACGGACATGAGTCTGAGCAAGCTCCAGGAGTTGGTGATGGACAGGGAAGCCTGGCGTGCTGCAGTCCATGGGGTCACAAAGAGTCGGACACGACTGAGCGACTGAACTAACAGAGCCCTGATTCTCTTTAAAATGACATTCTGAAAAACAGCCTAAAAGTCTCACTATTAGGATACCAGAGGCCCCCGTCCTCCGGGGTAGCAGGAAAAGACAAGAAATTCCAAGGAAAAAAAAAAAGCCAAGGAGCTAAACATCTGGCCACTGGAAGTGCAGAGCTCTTGGGTATCAGGATGTACTCTGCAAGAAGTGAATCCTACCCTCCTACCTTTCAGGCATCTGGGCCGAGATTCTCCACGTGGACAAAAATAAGCACAGTGCACAAGAAGTGCCAGAATTCAGAACTCATTGGGCCAAATTATTCTTTGTTCCTCCCTCACTTACTGGAATGACATCATTTAAAAAGCGCTGCCTTTTCTGGATTTCTTCCCCAACCCCCCACCCCCCCACACCTTCCTCTAAGACACTGGTGTTTAAACAGCCTGCACACAGACTCTGATTCATGAGGAAGAATGATTGTTCAGCCAGTGGCTTTCCAAGACACGGCCCTCCCGCCCCCCACCCCCACCCCAGGGGAACCGTAAACGCTGAATTTGCAGCCGGCTCCAAGCCAGACCTTTGTAACCCAGATACCAAAAGCTGGAGTCTATTCTCCACGATGTTCTTGAGAACTGAAAAAGGTTTCTGGGGAAATGTGAAACCCGGCCCCAGTGGTGGCTGCCAGGGTCAGCGGGTAGAGAGGAAAGGGGGGGGGGGGGGCGGGGGGGAGAACGGGTCACTCATATAAGGTTTCAGTTCTGAGTACAATGGATCCTCAAGAGCTGCTGGCCAACACACCGGTCTATGTAACAGGGAAGAGGCAAATCTGATTCCATATTAAATCTGTTCTTTTTTAACTTTTGTGTTTCCTCTGCTTTCTCGGGCTGTCTCTGCACCATCTGTAAAAGAATTCTGTCTCTAGCCTGAAATATACATAGTAGCACATCCTCAAGGCTCTTGACTTTCAGAGTGTAACAGTGTTCCACTCCTAAAGAGATAAAAAGTTGCAGAACAGACCATAACATTTGTCCCATTGGAGGTTTACAGGAACACGGGGCCCTGACCCACTGTGGACAGCCCCAAGAACAAAGGATTCCAACACCAAGACTTTTGCAACAAGTAAGCACACTGTCCCTTCCTCCTGCCTTTAAAACTGCTTTGCTGACACCATTCCAGGAGTTAGGGGGATTTTTTTGACCACAAGCTACTGGTCTTCTTGCTCAGCGCCACAATAAAACCCTTCTCAGCTCCAAAGTCTGACATTTTTTAGTTTGTTTCGCCTCACTACTCGCCGGGCACATAAACTTGTGTTCAGTAACATCTATACTTAACAACTGTCCATCCTAAAGGAAACCAAACCCTGAATACCCACTGGAAGGACTGATGCTGAAGCTCCAATACTTCGGCCACCTGATGTGAAGACCCAACTTGTTAGAAAACACCAAGATGGACACTGGGAAAGACTGAGGGCAGGAGAAGCAGCAGGTAACAGAGGATGAGATGCTTGGAAGGTATCACCAACTCAGCGGACGTGAGTTGAGTAAGCACCGGGAGATAGTGAAGGGCAGGGAAGCCTGGCTTGCCGCAGTCCATGGGGTCGCAAAGAGATGGTCACAAGCTACTGGCTGAACAACAACAAAATACGTAACACTCAACACTTTATTGAGGGTAGATCTCATGTGATGTGTTCCTTACTGATTCTTCCCTAAAATCGTAGGAACACTTCAGGTAATTTTAACTAGAAATAAGCAAAAATAAAAAACGAGGATATATTCAGACAGAGAAAGAGAAATATTGTAAACACTACGTGGAGTCTAAAAAGAAATTATACAAATGAACTTAGTTACAAAACAGGAACAGACTCACAGACTTAGAGAAGACCTTATGCTTATCCGGGGGAAGAGACAGTCAGGGAGTCTGGGATGGACATGGACACACTGCTCTATTTAACATGGAGAACCAGCAAGGACCTGCTGGACAGCACAGGGGACTCTGCTCAGTGTCAGGTGGCAGCCTGGAAGGGAGGGGAGTTTGGGTGAGCATGGATACATGTGTATGTCTGGCTGAGTCCCTTTGCTGTCCACCTAAAACTATCATAATATACTTAATTGGCTACACCCCAATTCCAGTTGAGCTATTTCAAATCCTGGAAGATGATGCTGTGCAAGTGCTGCACTCAATATGCCAGCAAACTTGGAAAACTCAGCTGTGGCCACAGGACTGGAGAAGGGCAGTTTTCATGCCAATCCCAAACAAAGGTGATGCCAAAGAATGCTCAAACTACCGCACAACTGCACTCATCTCACATGTTAGTAAAGTAATGCTCAAAATTCTCCAAGCCAGGCTTCAGCAATGCATGAACCGTGAACTTCCAGATGTTCAAGCTGGTTCTATAAAAGGCAGAGGAACCAGAGATCAAATTGCCAACATCCGCTGGATCATCAGAAAAGCAAGAAAATTCCAGAAAATCATCTATTTCTCCTGTATTGACTATGTCAAAGCCTTTGACTGTGTGGAAAATTCTAAAAGAGATGGGAATACCAGACCACCTGACCTGCCTCCTGAGAAACCTGTATGCAGGTCACGAAGCAACAGTTAGAACTGGACATGGAACAACAGACTGGTTCCAAATAGGAAAAGGAGTATGTCAAGGCTGTATATTGTCACCCTGCTTATTTAACTTCTATGCAGAGTACATCATGAGAAACGCTGGACTGGATGAAGCACAACCTGGAATCAAGATTGCCGGGAGAAATATCAATAATCTCAGATATGCAGATGACACCACCCTTATGGCAGAAAGTGAAGAGGAACTAAAGAGCCTCTTGATGAAGTGAA
Source organism: Bos grunniens (assembly GCF_055505025.1). Taxonomy (NCBI): domain Eukaryota; kingdom Metazoa; phylum Chordata; class Mammalia; order Artiodactyla; family Bovidae; genus Bos; species Bos grunniens. The sequence continues at coordinate 1,684,617 of NC_141194.1, forward strand.
AAAGGAGAGTGAAAATATTGGCTTAAAGCTCAACATTCAGAAAACTAAGATTATGGCATCTGGTCCCATCGCTTCATGGGAAATAGATGGGGAAACACTGACTTTATTTTTCTGGGCTCCAAAATCACTGCAGATGGTGACTGCAGCCATGAACTTAAAAGACGCTTAATATTTGGAAGGAAAGTTATGACCAACCTAGATAGCATATTAAAAAAACAGAGACATTACTTTGTCAGCAAAGGTCCGTCTAGTCAGGGCTATGGTTTTTCCAGTGGTCATGTATGGATGTGAGAGTTGGACCACAAAGAAAGCTTGAGAGGCAAAGAATTGATGCTTTTGAACTGTGGTGTTGGAGAAGACTCTTGAGAGTCCCTTGGACTGCAAGGAGATCCAACCAGTCCATTCTGAAGGAGATCAGCCCTGGGATTTCTTTGGAAGGACTGATGTTGAAGCTGGAACTCCAGTACTTTGGCCACCTCATGCCAAGAGCTGACTCACTGGAAAAGACCCTGATGCTGGGAGGGATTGGGGGCAGGAGGAGAAGGGGACGACAGAGGATGAGATGGCTGGATGGCATCACTGACTCGATGGACGTGAGTCTGAGTGAACTCCGGGAGTTGGTGATGGACAGGGAGGCCTGGCGTGCTGCGATTCATGGGGTTGTAAAGAGTCGGACACGACTGAGCGACTGAACTGAACTGAACAACATAAAATAAGAAGCTTAATTTAAAAAGTTTAATCATATACACGTTACTGTACATAAAACAGGCAATCCGAGTCTACTGTATAGGCCAGGGAACTGTACTCAGTACTCTGTAATGGAAAAATAATTTTAAACAGTGGATACATGTTGAACAAAACATAAATCCTAAAGTGTGGCCTAATGGAAAAATTGTGGGTGGAACACAAAACCCTGTTTCTGTCCTTACCTCGCTCAATGACCCTCTTATTTTCACATCAAAAGCAGTATCCATTAAAGGCTGAAGTGTTAGGGAAGGGTTAAAACCATCATTGAAAATTTAAAGGAACAGGGGCTATTAATTCCCTCCAACAGTCCCTACAACACTCCTATTTGGGGTGTAAAAAAGTCAATTGATAAATGGAGACTTATTCAAGATTTACGAATAAGTAGGGTCTAATCTTTATTGTCTGAAATTCCTGAACGAGCCAAATATTTTTCATTCGCTGATTTGAAGCTTGCTTTCTAGAGTTGAACCTATACTAAATTACCCTGTACCTGTGACTTTTAAGACAATTGAGAGGTTTCTTGGGCATTATAGGCTATTGCTTCAATCCCCATGGAAAAGAAATGTCAAAAAGCAAAATGGCTGTCTGGGGAGGCCTTACAAATAGCTGTGAAAAGAAGAGAAGTGAAAAGCAAAGGAGAAAAGGGAAGATATTCCCATTTGAATGCAGAGTTCCAAAGAATAGCAAGAAGAGATAAGCCTTCCTCAGAGAACAATGCAAAGAAATAGAGGAAAATAACAGAATGGGAAAGACTAGGGATCTCTTCAAGAAAATCAGAGATACCAAGGGAACATTTCATGCAAAGATGGGCTCGATAAAGGACAGAAATGGTATGGACCTAACAGAAGCAGAAGATATTAAGAAGAGGAGGCAAGAATACACAGAAGAACTATACAAAAAAGATTTTCACGAGCCAGATAATCACCATGGTGTGATCACTCACCTAGAGCCAGACATCCTGGAATGTGAAGTCAAGTGGGCCTTAGAAAGCATCACTACGAACAAAGCTAGTGGAGGTGACAGAATTCTGGTTGAGCTATTTCAAATCCTGAAAGATGATGCTGTGAAAGTGCTGCACTCAATATACCAGTAAATTTGGAAAACTCAGCAGTGGCCACAGGACTGGAAAAGGTCAGTTTTCTTTTTTTTTTTTTTAATTTATTTTTTAACTTTACAATATTGTATTGGTTTTGCCATATATCGAAATGAATCTGCCACAGGTATACCTGTGTTCCCCATCCTGAACCCTCCGCCCTCCTCCCTCCCCATACCATCCCTCTGGGTCGTCCCAGTGCACCAGCCCCAAGCATCCAGTATCGTGCATCGAACGTGGACTGGCAACTCGTTTCATATAATATACATATTTCAATGCCATTCTCCCAAATCATCCCACCCTCTCCCTCTCCCACAGAGTCCAAAAGACTGTTCTATACATCAGTGTCTCTTTTGCTGTCTTGTATACAGGGTTATTGTTACCATCTTTCTAAATTCCATATATATGCGTTAGTATACTGTATTGGTGTTTTTCTTTTTGGCTTACTTCACTCTGTATAATAGGCTCCAGTTTCATCCACCTCATTAGAACTGATTCAAATGCATTCTTTTTAATGGCTGAGTAATGCTCCATTGTGTATATGTACCACAGCTTTCTTATCCATTCATCTGCTGATGGGCATCTAGATTGCTTCCGTGTCCTGGCTATTATAAACAGTGCTGCGATCAACATTGGGGTACACGTGTCTCTTTCCCTTCTGGTTTCCTCAGTGTGTATGCCCAGCAGTGGGATTGCTGGATCATAAGGCAGTTCTATTTCCAGTTTTTTAAGGAATCTCCACACTGTTCTCCATAGTGGCTGTACTAGTTTGCATTCCCACCAACAGTGTAAGAGGGTTCCCTTGTCTCCACACCCTCTCCAGCATTTATTGCTTGTAGACTTATGGATCGCAGCCATTCTGACTGGCGTGAAATGGTACCTCATAGTGGTTTTGATTTGCATTTCTCTAATAGTGAGTGATGTTGAGCATCTTTTCATGTGTTTGTTAGCCATCTGTATGTCTTCTTTGGAGAAATGTCTGTTTAGTTCTTTGGCCCATTTTTTGATTGGGTCATTTATTTTTCTGGAATTGAGCTGTAGGAGTTGCTTGTATATTTTTGAGATTAGTTGTTTGTCAGTTGCTTCATTTGCTATTATTTTCTCCCATTCTGAAGGCTGTCTTTTCACCTTGCTAATAGTTTCCTTTGATGTGCAGACACGTTTAAGGTTAATTAGGTCGCATTTGTTTATTTTTGCTTTTATTTCCAATATTCTGGGAGGTGGGTCATAGAGGATCCTGCTGTGATGTATGTCAGAGTGTGGTTTGCCTATGTTCTCCTCTAGGAGTTTTATAGTTTCTGGTCTTACGTTGAGATCTTTGATCCATTTTGAGTTTATCTTTGTGTATGGTGTTAGAAAGTGTTCTAGTTTCATTCTTTTACAAGTGGTTGGCTAGTTTTCCCAGCACCACTTGTTAAAGAGATTGTCTTTAATCCATTGTATATTCTTGCCTCCTTTGTCAAAGATAAGGTGTCCATATGTGCGTGGATTTATCTCTGGGCTTTCTATTTTGTTCCATTGATCTATATTTCTGTCTTTGTGCCAGTACCATACTGTCTTGATAACTGTGGCTTTGTAGTAGAGCCTGAAGTCAGGCAGGTTGATTCCTCCAGTTCCATTCTTCTTTCTCAAGATAGCTTTGGCTATTTGAGGTTTCTTGTATTTTCATACAAATTGTGAAATTACTTGTTCTAGCTCTGTGAAGAATACCGTTGGTAGCTTGATAGGGATTGCATTGAATCTATAAATTGCTTTGGGTAGTATACTCATTCTCACTATATTGATTCTTCCAATCCATGAACATGGTATATTTCCCCATCTATTAGTGTCCTCTTTGATTTCTTTCACCAGAAAAAGGTCAGTTTTCATTGCAATCCCAAACAGAGGCAATGCCGAAGAACTGAAACTACCGCACAATTGCACTCATCTCACACGCTAGCAAAGTAATGCTCAAAATTCTCAAAGCCAGGCTTCAGCAATATGTGAACTGTGAACTTCCAGTCATTCAAGCTGCTTTTAGAAAAGGCAGAGGAACCAGAGACCAAATTGCCAACATCCGGTGGATCATCAAAAAAGCAAGAGTTCCAGAAAAATATCTATTTCTGCTTTATTGACTCTACCAAAGCCTCTGACTGTGTGGATCACAATAAACTGTGGGAAATTCTGAAAGAGATGGGAATATCAGACCACCTGACCTGCCTCTTGAGAAATCTGTATGCAGCTCAGGAAGCAACAGTTAGAACTGGACATGGAACAACAGACTGATTCCAAATAGGAAAAGGAGTACGTCAAGGCTGTATATTGTCACCCTGCTTATTTAACTTATATGCAGACTACATCATGAGAAATGCTGGGCTGGAAGAAGCACAAGCTGGAATCAAGATTGCTGGGAGAAATATCAATAACCTCAGATATGCAGATGACACCACCCTTATGGCAGAAAGTGAAGAGGAACTAAAAAGCCTCTTGATGAAGGTGAAAGAGGAGGGTGAAAAAGTTGGCTTAAAATTCAACATTCAGAAAACGAAGATCATGGCATCCGGTCCCATCACTTCATGGGAAATAGATGGGGAAACAGTGGAAACAGTGTCAGACTTTATTTTTCTGGGCTCCAAAATCACTGCAGATGGTGACTGCAGCCATGAACTTAAAAGTCACTTACTCCTTGGAAGGAAAGTTATGACCAACCTAGACAGCATATTAAAAAGCAGAGACATTACTTTGTCAACAAAGGTCCATCTAGTTAAGGCTATGGTTTTCCAGTGGTCATGTATGGATGTGAGAGTTGGACTCTAAAGAAAGCTGAGTGCTGAAGAATTGATGCTTTTGAACTGTGGTGTTGGAGAAGACTCTTGAGAGTCCCTTGGACTGCAAGAAGATCCAACCAGTCCATCCTAAAGGAGATCAGTCCTGGGTGTTCATTGGAAGGACTGATGTTGAAGCTGCAACTCCAATACTTTGGCCACCTGATGGAAATAACTGACTCATCTGAAAAGACCCTGATGCTGGGAAAGATTGAGGGCAGGAGGAGAAGGGGACAACAGAGGATGAGATGGTTGGATGGCATCACCGACTCAATGGACATGGGTTTGGGTGGATGCCAGGAGTTGGTGATGGACAGGGAAGCCTGGCATGCTGTGGTTCACGAGGTCACAAAGAGTCAGATACGACTGAGCAATTGAACTGAACTGAAAGTTCCTAAGTTTACTAATGGGCAAAATCTTACCATACTGACTTCTCAAGATGGAAGTGGGATCTTCAACTCTCAACTTCAGAGCAACAATGTTCCACCTTTAAAGCTACTGTAACTCAAGGGGTGTGAAAATCTCTAGGAATAGAATATCATTTACACTGTTCCTGGAGACCCCAATCTTCAGGAAAAGCTAAAAAGGCTGATTACATGATTAAGAGGCATCTGTGTAAGCTAACTCGGGATACACAAGAAAGTTGCTTCCAAGTTTCACCAGTAGTTTTAATGAGGGCTCAAACTGTTCCTAAGAAGGGACTGTCTCTATGACACAACGCTTTCGTGAGCAGATATTGTCACAGATCCTGACGCCTTAAAATTAACTATGTGACTCAGCTTTCAGCTTTTCAACTGACCCATCAATTGAAGGCTTCCCATGGTGGGTTTCTGCACCTCAAGTAAAGGACTTTCCTCAACTCCAAGATGACATCTAACAATCCTAAGATATTGTACCTTACCTATGGATATAATGTAACTTTTCATTTTGATTATGTTTTAACTTGGCTTAATGACTACTTTGCCTTACATCTGTAACTGTATAATGTGGTTTGTTTGTAACTGAAAGCTTTGAAGTCACAAGTGGTTGTCCAGGCTCCTTTGAGTGCCACAACCTCCTTCAACTTATCATCTTGGGGTCCCTGGCTCAGAGACCCTCAACATGAGGGTCAGGAGAATATGTTGCCTCAACAATTTAGGGATGATGCCCCTCAACAGCAGGAAGCAGTTATGGAATGAAAACGACACCCCTTTCCCTTGGCAACATAATTCTCTTAAAAGAAAAGGGGGGATTGAGCGAGTCAATTCCTAGGCAGATTGATAAGTCTGGGGTCCCCAAGGAGGAGAAAGGTGTCGGGGGTCCCCAAGAAGGAGATGGGTCTGGGGCTTTCAAAGAGGAGACAGGGGTCTGGAATTCTCAGGGAGGAGGAAAGGACAAACGCCTTTTTTTTTTTTTTTCTACATTCCTTTGTCTTAGTCACATAAAACTAAGCTGGGAATTAATGGTTACACAACAAACAACTCAGTTTAATTCTGCTCTAAGGATTATATAAACCAGTGCATCCTGCTTGAGGACAGTCTCTCCTTCCTGAAAACCTTCTGACTAATCCTGAGATCTCAGAATGTGTATGATGGGAGTGGGTCTGGTAAGATCTTCCTATTGATAAGTTCCAATCCTCCCATCTTAAAAGGTAAAGTGTGGGAGTGGGTCTGGTACAATTTTTTTACAACCTTGAGACATTCTTTTGCTTTATTGTAATAACCAATTAAAAAAGTGTATAACTCCCTTGCTAACAGGAGCAAGGAGGGGGGCAACTCTCCATCCCCCTACTGATGTCTATGTCAGAAGCTTTCTCAGCCGCTTTTCATACTTTAATAAAACTCTGCTACCAACACACACACAGAGAGTGGATACATGTATAACTGATTCAGTTCTCTGGAACTACTGCAACATTGTAACTCAACTATCAGATCAGATCAGATCAGATCAGTTGCTCAGTCGTGTCCGACTCTTTGCGACCCCATGAATCGCAGCACGCCAGGCCTCCCTGTCCATCACCAACTCCCGGAGTTCACTCAGACTCACACTATACTCCAATTAAAAAAAAATTTTTTTTTCTAAGTTTCTCTGAACTTGTAGCTTTACCAGGTTCTAAAACGGCCTCTGGTCTATATTTTTGGAAGGTAATTTGCCGGTAATAAATGTGACCTGGGTTGACGGACCCGGGTTCCAGCAGCTCAGGGCTTTCTGCCTTAAGGCAAACCAAAGCGTGCAATTCTCCGTATCAGTACAGTGACTGGGGGTCTTCGGCGTCCAATGCCGAATACTGAGAACCTACTTTCTCCTTTCTTCATGTAGTATTTTTATTACTGAGATGTCGTGCGGTACAATGGAATGAGTGCGGATTGGATGGGAGTTTGAATCTCAGCTCCAAGCTCTATTAACTACGAGACTCTGCGTGACTAACTTAAGTCTTTCTCAGCCTCCATTTCACTACCTTTAAAGGAGACAGGGGGAGGAGAAAATAAGCATTTGTTAAATGTTAAGTCATAGCGTCCTCCCAGGAGTGGAATTGCTGGATCTCATGGTAGTTCTTGATTCCCCTGGAGAAGGAAATGCCAATCCACTCCAGTGGTCTTGCCTGGAGACTCCCGGGGACAGAGGAGCCCAGCAGGCTACGGTCGGTGGGGTCACAGAGAGTCGGACGTGACTGCACACATCAACGATACTTCTACTTTTAATGTTTGAGGCCCCTCCGTGCCGTTTTGCACCGCTCTACATTCCCACCCACGGCGCACGAGAGCTCCCTCTCCTCCACACGGTCACCATCATTTGTCACGTCTCGTCTTGGTGATAAAAGCCATTCTGATGGGTGTGAGTTAACACCTCACAGTGGGTTTGAGTTCCATTTGGAAAGAGAGATCTGGAGCCGCGTGTTCGTGGCAGCATGACTCACGACAGCCAAGAGACGGAAACAATCTCAGTGTCTGTACACAGATGCATGGATGAAGAAGACGCGGTAGATACATGCCACGGAATATTACTCAGCCATAAAAAGGAAATCCTGCCATTTTTCCACCGTGGAAATGGACCTGGAGGGTATTATTAACTGAAGTAAGTTAGACAGACAGACAAACACTGTATGATCTCATTTATACGTGGAATCTAAAAACGCTAATTAAAAAAAAAAAGACTGAAATGGTGGTTATCAAGGGTTCTGTGCCTACTGAGTGCCTCAGTCACGTCTGACTCTTTGTGACTCCACGGACTGTAGCCCCACCAGACTCCTCTGTCCATGGGCTTCTCCAGGCAAGAACACTAGAATGGCATGCCATTCCCTTCTCCAGGAGATCTTACCAACAGAGATAAAACCCAAGTTTCCTGCATCCCAGGCAGATTCTTTATGGTCTGAGCCATCAGAGAATCCCTGTGAAGTCTGATACTCAGCTGCAACAATGTGATTCAAGTGCTATAAATCACACACGGGTTTGACTTACAGTGAAAAAGGCAGGATTTTTTTTTTTTTTTTCAAACCAAACTGCAAAGGTGACTTGGACAGCTGGGTGTGAAGCCACGCTATGTGAGTGAGGAGAAGGAAATTTTAAAATACTTTTGTAATTTTTGTAATTTTGTAAATTTTGTAAACAATGAAGGAACACTTTGAACAAGCTGCAAAGGTGACTTAGTAAAGACACCACAGGCCACCAGATGAGAGGCTGGCAAACCCGGCCCCCCCAGCCTCCGTTTATAAATAAAACTTTATTTCAACACAGCCACACCCCTTCATTTTACACACTGCCTGAGGCTGGTTTTGCACACTGCACAGGGAATGCCAAAATTACTGGCCATCTGGCCCTCTGCAGAAGAAAATACAGTGCTGTATCATATACCTCCAGCTTGTTTTAAAGCAGTAGAAGGTGAAAGATCTCAGCACAAGAAAAACATTTTGTAACTGTGTAAGGGGATGGATGCTACCAAGATGTACTAGAATCTTTTTTGTTTCTCTGTTTTGCTTTATATACACATGTAGAATGACGTACGTTGTAAACCAGAAACAAAGATAATTTTGTGGTCACTTACATCTCAGCAAAACATAAAAATTTTTAAAGAAAGATTGCCACTGGGGGCTAGATGAAACCAGAGAAGCTATAGCTTTTCCCATGACCAAAGAAACAAACCAGAGTCAGACTTTTATCTTAAAAGATACAAAGTTTTATTAAACAAACCTGGAATCAATGGTATCATTCCATAAATTAGACAGCAGTAAAATCTTCCCAGGGTGTGTGTGTGTCTGTATATATGTATACACACACATACATACACAAATCACAGTGATTTTTCATTGTGCAAGGAATGGAGAGGTGTAGAAACAGGCTTTTTTATTTTTCTTTCTTTTTTAAACCACGAGAAGCTGAGACGATCAGGGCTGGGCTCCCAGTATGACTCGAGCAGGAAGGTGGCACACCAGCCCTGGATGCTTCATCCCTTGAGAAAGAAGGAATTTCCGACCGCCCTGTAGAGCCGGAGAAAGCATCTCAGGGAGCCAGGAAAGGCGGCTGGTGAGCAGAAATGCTTCTGATCCCAGTTGCACAACACCACACGTGCCGTGAGTTTTATTTAAATAACACAGGAGTCCACCATGGAACAGCAAAGAGAATATCAACACAGAAGGTCTCCAGACACAATAACTTAGAGGGAACGGTTCCAGAATATTTCCTTTTTGATTATCAAGGATTGCGTGTGGTGGTGACCACACGGGGTCAGCAGGAACAAGCTCGGTATGAAAACATGATGCTTGGTGGAAGCATCGGCCCACCACTCGACCTCCACCAAGACACAGACACACACACACACACAGACTCAAATATATTAATTAAGACAATCGTACACGTGCTTTTTCTCTTTGTTCTTGGTGAGTCAGCAATGCCCACGCGAGTTAAACCGATTAGTCAGAAACAGATAAGAAAGGGTACAGCGTACAAGATGTTTCAGGAGGTTTAGAACACACGCCAGGCAGATGGACCACTGGAAAAAAAAAGAACACGGGCACCTCACTTCAAATCTCCACTGGGAGCGATCAAGAGACTTGCACGATGCTGTCAATTTGTGATGCAAAATCAGAGGACTGAGGACAAAGAGAAAAATTTCCAATCTTTCCAGCACCTGAAGCTACAGCGAGGATTCTGTTGTTACGACGGGGAGTGAGTGCAGTCTGCAGGGTTCACCCAGGTGGGGTGGCCCTCGGTGCCTGCAGAGCAGGGCGTCGGGGTCCTGCATGAACAGGATGGAGCCAAATCTCACAGCTAACAGTGGTTTCCCATCGAGAGGCAACGTGGGTCGTAGGCAGAAACGGCGAACGCAAGTCGAATGACTCAACTGCGTGGGGCTGCCGGTGACTCGGATGGGTGGCAGGCCGGTCCTCAAATGCAGATGCAGAGAAGGAAACCAAACGTCGCCGGAGATGGTGAAAAACAGGTGATGTCAGACCTGCCCGAGGAGCAAGAATGGGAGGAGTTTTAAAGTATCATGATGGTGTGACGTGCGTGCCGGTTATCGGGGTTTTTTCCTTTGCGTATTTTGACAAATCGACAGCAGAAATCATGGGTTTTTTTTTTTTTCTTCCCATTGCTGGCCAATGATACAGGTCTGCTGAGCAGGATATCCCAACGGCCACGACCATAAACAATATGCCGTTATGACCGGCTAGCATTTTATCTCCTTGAGAGTTTTACAGATGGCTCTCAAACCAGGCTGGCTTTATTCTTCCCTGAGGAAAACAAGACCCACCCCGATCCACCTCTTGAAATCAATGCATTTCCTAAAGACTTTACAAGATATTTTTGGGGGGAGGGTGGGTGGAATAAGGACCATTTTTAAAGTCTTTACTGAATTTGTGACATTGCTTCTGTTTCATATTTTTGGCTTTCTGACAGTAAGGTTTGTGGCATCTCAGCTCCGCCAACCAGGGGTTAAACTCACATCACCTCCCCACCAACTCTTGAAGGTGAAGTCTTAACCACTAGGCCACCAGGGCGGGGGGTGGTGGGGGAGTCCCGAGACTTTTTAGAGTATTGTCACTTAAGGAGATATTGCCGACTTGTCAAACGGCAGCAAACAAAAAACAGATCTCTCCTTTTCCGGTTCGGAATGTTGTCACGGCGGCCGTGAACTGTCTTCTAGACCTTGCACACTCTGAGTACTTTGGATCCGAGACTCGAACAACACAGAATGCCTCCAGGCAGTGAACGCTTTTCTGGTTGCGTGCGGTGAGCCATCCATGTGTGCAAGACTCATTTTGATCGCGCCCAGCACTGCATGACGTCAGACCATTTAATCTACGGCCCAGCCACCAGCACATAATGCGTTCAATAACTAAATGGGTGGCAGGGGTGTGAAACGTGAGGTAAAGCCCGCCTGGCAGTGTTGGAATTCCTCTTCCTTCACAATGTGCTTTGCATGGCTGATGGTCAACGACCATGCTTTTATAAAGAAGCGAGCCATCTGTGGTATTTGAACCTTTGTTTTCCCTGCATACGTCTTCAAAATTAAGGCAACACATGTGCGTCCTTGTGCTGTTTTCATCTCATAAATTACTAGAGAGGAAGAACGAAGCCAAAAAAATATGCATCAGGATCAACATGTGTATTTACAATTTTTTGTATTGTGTTCAAGAAAGGTGTTTCATTTATTTCGTGTTTTCTCAAGCATAAGGCTCCAAAGAATACTCATTTATTTTTATAGTCAGAGGACACAGGACTGAATGCGTTTCCCCGTGGAGGCTGTATCTCTGCGCAGGTTCGCGCTGCTCATTTAACCTTCTAACATTCAGTGATGTAACAGTTCAGAAACGGCATGATAAAACTTTAGTCCCAGTTGGCTCACCGTTTAATCCAAAGAGCATGTGGTGATTGAAAAGTTACAGACTCAAAATAACAGTTCTCTGGGAACGTTTATCCAAGTGCACCCTTTGAAAGTAAATTTTTAATGAGCTGCCCATTGTAAGGTCCGTTTTAGTTAATCCTGGACTCACTCTCACCTACGGAATGGACCGCTCTTTGAAGATGAGGTCATTTATGAGAAGGGGGTGATTTAGTGCCTTCAGCTCGAAGCTTTTATAGGTGTCATTTTTCTTCACATCTCCTTCAAGCACACACAGCCCTTGTCTTCTGATCCAGGAGTTGCTGTTGTTGTTCAGCTGCTCAGTTGTGTCTTTCTGTGACCCACAGACTGCAGCACGCCAGGCCTCCCTGTCCATCACCAACTCTCAGAGCTTGCTCAAACTCATATCCATTGAGTCGGTGATGCCATCCAACCATTTCATCCTCTGTCGTCCCCTTCTCCTCCCGCCTTCAATCTTTCCCAGCATCAGGGTCTTTTCCAATGAGTCCGCTCTTCACATCAGGTGGCCAAAGGATTGGAGCTTCACCTTCAGCATCAGTCCTTCCAATGAACACCTAGGAAATCCTTTAGATTGGACTGGTTGGATCTCCTTTCGAATGGACTGGTTGGATCTCCTTGCAGTCCAAGGGACTCTCAAGAGTCTTCTCCAACACCACAGTTCAAAAGTAACCATTCTTCAGGGTGCAAATGGTCAAATGTGATAAATACATGTATGTCCTTTGACATTTGTGCTACGTTTAAAAAAAAAAACAAAAACGGATACTTTTCCCAAACATCAGCTCTCCACACCCCTAGATGTGCCTGCAGAAGCAGGGGAAGCAAAAGCTGGGAAAGACACACTTTTCTGGCCCAGCACAGGAAGGAAACAGTGTCGGCAGCAAAGAACTCACCAGGTGACCCAAGAATACCTGAGTTGCAGAGACCTGAGAAGAGTTGAAAGCTGAGGGCGCACCCAAGCCTTTCTAGCAACATATCCCGAGGACACACTGCCTGGAGCCCTGAGGTCCAAGGAGCTGAACCTTTCTGGGCTGGAAAAGGGACGATGAAGGGCTTGGGGGGAGGGAGGGGCCTGGGAGGTCTACTGACTGATCCCCTGCAGCCACTGAAGGCTCTAGAACCGACTGCTTAAATGCACAGACCTGCGCCGGGCAAGGGCATGGTTGGACCCTACGACTGGATTTTACACAACGGGTTTGAGCCACTCTTGCCTTTCCAGCTGAGTCCCGTTTAGCTTTTTTCCCACAGCAAAGGTTAGAATCAGAAAGCAGAAGGGAAAGAGGGTAAAGAAGGCAGTGAAGGAGGATGCCCAGCACCTCTGACCACGTCCTGCTTCTGGGAAGATGCAAACTTCAACAGCAACACTTGCGCACGGCCACACGCTCGACACCTGGCTTTCGTGATCGACAGGGTTCACGGTCCTCACCCAACCCTCGGACCCAAAGGGAAAGCAAAGCTCAGCCCAGGCTTGTCCGGCACAGGCCCGGCAGGTCTGTGAAACCAGAAGCATAGCGAACACTGCTGAAGAGAAATAAAACCAAGCAGAAACAAGGAGGGTTCAAACGGTTCCATCGTGCCCCTTCCGTTCCTTGCTTTTCCCAAAACCAAAGGGGAAAAGAAAATCATGTGCGTTAAGTTCCTCGAGCCAATGCTGAAAAAAGACTCTTCTGTATTGGGAGATGCAATTTTGGTCTAGGGATTGAACCTGGAATATGAATAGCTAGCCATCTCCCTACAGAGTCTGAAATTTTTTTTAATGCCACAGACAAAATACCTTGAGAAAAGCATTTGCGGTGAGCGGCTAGTCTTGGACTAAAATTCAAACTCACATCTCCTTCCTTTGCCTTCTGGTTTCAAGACCTCAGGCTACCAGACACAAAGCATTAAAAATCCTGCATACAGACTGTCGTAGGATATACCCATAAAATGCATAGAAGATGATAAAAAATGCATATATCATAACTTTTAAAATGTTGTCCAGCAAGAGAACAGATTCATAAAAAAAAAAAGAAAAGAAAAATCTGAAACATAAATATAATCTCTGGAAAGTAGGAACATGTACATCACAATTTCTGTGCTCCAAGCATACCGCCTTTTTTTTATACACAGACACGAGCAAACGTACAGACACACACACCATTTGTGGTTATATCTGAACAAGTTGAGATTAAACTTAAAAAGTCAAGTCTATGAGGGAAAAAAAAAAAAAAAACACGAAACCCAAGATATTCCAGTAGGAACACACAAGGCTAGAAAGAAGAAAACCTGCAACCAAACGAATGTTCAAAGTGTCCTACTGTGCAGCCGATTTCCAGTAGATTAAATAATTCCAGGGCCACGAAGGTCAACAGCTCTGCAGTCTCTTTACACACATCCAGGTGTATACACACGCAGAAGCATCCTTACTCCAAGAAGAAGACAGTTGCCTCCTCGGGTCGGCGTGGGGGCCACTGTGTATCCCAGGCAGGCTCAGATCACCCTGTGTCTGGCTTGAAATAAAACAGAGGATTCGGTTACTTTTCTAAATGTTTATTCTTTTTTATCTTTTGCTTGCGCTGTGTGGCACACGAGATCTTAGTTCCCCAAGTAAGGATTGAACCTGCGTCATTGGAAGCATGGACTCTTACCCACGGGACTGCAGGGAAGTCTGGGTTTTGTTAAGTTTTCAAAACACCTGGGCACCATTTGTCATCTTAACAGTAACAAAAACAACCGCAGCAAAAAAGAAGCCAAAGATTCCTTTCACACCCTTATTGCAAAGACCCACAAGCCTGAATTCTGTGGAGCGAGAATGCCGCATAAAGTACATTGAAAGATTCATTTAAAAGGTGGTGGGTTCTCCATGTTCCATAGAACTAGCCCAACCTCGTCCACAATTTGAAAAGAGACTCAGCCCAGAAGCAAGAGTGGGTCCCCGTTTCCTGGTACTCTGCCATAGGACCTCACCATCAGACAAAACATTTTACGATGAAGAAAAAACTGCAGGGTCCAGACCCGCAATCTAACTCTGCTTCTGTTTTGGAAAACAGTTCAATCCACAAGGACCCACCGTACAGCACAGGGAACCCTGCTCTCTACTCTCTTATAGCCGATATGGGAAAAGAATTTGAAAAAGAAGAAATACACGTATATGAAAAAATATATATACATATAAGAAACTTAAAAATAAACAGAATTCAACTGATACACGGCTTGCCGGGTGACTCAGATGGTAAGGAACCCGCCTGCCAATGCAGGAGACCCAGGTTCCATTCCCTGGGTTGGGAAGGTTCCCCTGGCGAAGGGCATGGCAACCCACTCCAGTATTCTCGCCTGGAGAATCCCATGCACAGAGGAGCCTGGAGGGCTACAGTCCACGGGGTCACACAGAGTCAGACACGACGCAGCGACTAACACTTTCACTTTCGTATACTTTCAAGTGATATCACGAATGCATGAAATAAAGGGTGCCTTGATATGTCAAAAATCAATACATAAAATAAAGATATACCTTCCAGGCGGGGAGTCCCGAGCTCAGAAATTCTTGAAGACATCCAGCTCTTTCTGTGACACCGGCGGGGCAGAAGTCCAGTCGTTCTCAGGATAGGCTTCAAAGTTGGAGGTATCGTCCTCACTGCACAGCTTGGGGATAATTGGGGGCTGAGGAATCAGCAGAGATACAGCGCCGTGGTTACAGAGGAACAGTGTTCACCAGTAATCTTACCTTCAGCCACGCTTCAGCTTTCCCGCAATTTGCAGATACTGTGTTTTTTTAATAAATCAAAGCTTTGCAGAAACCTTGCCAGTCTGCACCAGGAAGTTGTTACATTCAGGCAAGCCCAGTTTTATCACACTTTTAACACTGTATTTGTTCTCTTTTTTTTTTTTAATCAAAGCTTTGCAGAAACCTTGGATGGAGCAAGTCTGTATCAGGAAGTTATTACATTCAGGTACGCCTAGTTTTGTTACACTATTCAGATAACTATGTTTTGTTTTGGTTTGTTTATAAATCAAAGCTTTGCAGAAACGTTGCAGGCAGCAAGTCTGCACCAGGAAATTGTTACATTCAGGCACGCCTAGTTTTATTGCAGTTTATAGCTCAGTTGGTAAAGAATCCGCCTGCAATCCAGTTCCATTCCTGGGTTGGGAAGAACCCGTGGAGAAAGCATAGGTTATCCACTCTAGTGTTCTTGGGATTCCCTGGTGGCTCACACTGTAAAGAATCTGCCTGCAATGCAGGAGACCTGGGTTCCATCCCTAGGTTGGGAAGATCCCCTGGAGGACAGCATGGCAACTCACCCCAGTATTCTCGCCTGGAGAATCCCCATGGACAGAGGAGCCTGGTGGGCTGCATCCATGGGACTGCAAAGAGTCGGACACGACGACTCAGTGACTTAAGCGCACACACCGTACATACCCTTTTTTTGTTGTTTTTTATGTAATCAAAGTTTTGCAGAAACCCTGCACGGAGCAAGTCTGACCCAGGAAGTCGTTCCATTTAGGCATGCCTCAACCAGTCCATTCTGAAGGAGATCAGCCCTGGGATTTCTTTGGAAGGAATGATGCTGAAGCGGAAACTCCAGTACTTTGGCCACCTCATGCAAAGAGTTGACTCATTGGAAAAGACCCTGAAGCTGGGAGGGATTGGGGGCAGGAGGAGAAGGGGATGACAGAGGATGAGATGGCTGGATGGTCACATCACATCGATGGATGTGAGTCTGAGTGAACTCCAGGAGTTGGTGATGGACAGGGAGGCCTGGCATGCTGCGATTCGTGGGGTCGCGAAGAGTCAGACACGACTGAGCGACTGAACTGAACTGAACATTTAATTACACTTTGTACATACGGTGTTTTTTGCAAGCTGAAGCTTTGCAGAAACTATACATCGAGCAAATCTATCTGCATCCTGCCTCCAACGACACCGCCACACTTCTTGCTCTGTGTCACCTTCTGATAATTCTCACATTTCAAACTTTATGATTATACTTGTTGGGTTGATCTGGGACCACTGATCTTTGATGTAACCACTGACATTGGTATGTTTTGTTTTGTAATTTTTCAATTAAGGTATAGATGTTCTTGAAGACTCTTTGCCACACCATGGACTGCAGCATGCCAGGCTCCTCTGTCCATGGGATTCTCCAGGCGAGAACACTGGAGTGGTTAACCAGTCCCTTCTCCAGGGGAATCTTCCTGACCCAGGGATCGAACCGGGGTGCCTGTATCGCAGGTCTCTTTACCAACTGAGCCACCGGGGAAGCCCAACTCTTCAGCTCAGGTCTTCCCTCTCAACACTGTGAACTTCACTTATTCACGATCTGAATCACTTCATTAGGTACTCATCCTAAGGAACCAAGCCACAGACTCAGAGCCCGCGTCTGTGTCTGAATCACTTCATTAGGTACTCATCCTAAGGAACCGAGCCACAGACTCAGAGCCCGCGTCTGTGTACAGGAGAGCTTGAGGCTGCCCCGGGTGCGAGCCGCCAGACTGGACGAACGGCCGTACCTTCAGCTTCCTTTCGGGGACCGCGCCCCAGTCCACGACCCGGAACCATCGGTGCTGTTTGACGTCCTCGGCTCCGTTCTGCAAAAAGGAACAGCCGTCGTCAGCGCAGAGAAGGCCGGCAGGACAGGAAAGTGCGTAGCCCAGAAAAGCTCTGGATGATTCCACACAGAGAGAAACAGTGATTCGCTCTGACTCGAGCCTTTGTCCCCGGACAAACCACCAAGGAAGGCATGTGAGCATCATTATATGCTTTTGCTCATTATAGGAAGAAATGCAGTCGTGGTGTTCAGGCTTCCCTGGTGGCTCAGGGGTAAAAGAACCTGCCTGCCCAGGCAGGACACGTGGGTTCCATCCCTGGGTCGGGGAAGATCCCCTGCAGGAGGGCATGGCAACCCACTCCAGTGTTCCTGCCTGGAGAATCCCATGGACAGAGGAGCCTGGTGGCCTATACTCCATGGGGTTGCAGAGGGTCGGACACGACTCAGTGACCTAATAGCAACAATATGCTGTTCACGCGTATCCTGCTCTGGACCACAAAGACCAAAGGGTGATTATGGTTCAGGCCCTCCCCACATAAAGCGGTATTTTCACCTTGCCAATTTCCTGCAGCTGAAGCTTTGCTCATTGTGTGTGTGTGTGAGTGTGTTAGTCGCTCAGTCATGCCCAACTCTTTGCGACCCTATGCACTGTAGCCCTGCCAGGCTCTTCTGTCCATGGGGATTGTCCAGGCAAGAATACTGGAGTGGGTTGCCATTTCCTTCTCCAGGGGGTCTGCCCAACCTAGGGATAGAACCCGGATCTCCTGCATTGCAGGCAGGAAGCTTTACCACCTGAGCTACTCTTACAAACATATAAAAGGAGGTTCACAAAATGATGTCATTTGCTCACTTTGGGCCAGAGATTAAGTCATGTGACTACGATGCAAATCGAGGATGTCACACTTGAGACGTGGGTTTTGCTTTTTTTTAAAGACTTTGCAGCGAGTGGGATTTTTAATTCCCCAAGCCGGGGTAAGAACCGCATCGCCTGCAGTGGAAGCCTGGCCTCTTAAGCACTGGACCGCCAGGGAAGTCGGAAACTTCAGAGAACTGGTAGCTACAGGTTACTGGTTCTTTTGGAAGGAACGAACCTGTTCTTTAAAACTATGGTGATGAGTTCATCATTTTGCAAACATATCGCAAGCCACCCAACTGTCGGATTCAAAGGAGTAAACTGCATGGCGTGTGAATGACGAGAGGGAGGTTCAGGGGGAGGGGACATGGGTATCCCTATGGTGGATTCGGGCTGATTCGTGGCAGAAACCAACATAATATCGTAAAGCAATTATCTATCAATGAAAATTTTTAAAAATATTCAGAAACAAAAAAAAATATGTAAGTAAATAAAGAAAGCGACGATTAGTTAACTTATAGATCGCTGCTGAGTCACTGACTTCTTTGGAGAGACGAGGAGACTCGATTCTGGGTGAATCAAATCTGAAGTTTGGCCAATGAAACGGTAAGACTGTTCTGCCATTGTTGACACGTCTGAAGTCAGATGAGAGGTATTTAAAGTGAGTACCACTTAATACGTGCTGAGACACTCAGTCGTGCCCGACTCTTTGCAACCCCTGTGGACTGTAGCCCTCCAGGCTCCTCTGTCCAGGGGGATTCTCCAGGCAAGAACACTGGAGTGGGTTGCCTTTCCCTTCTCCAGGGGATCTTCCCAACCCAGCGACTGAACTGAGGTCTCCCACATTGCAGGCGGATTCTTTACCAGCTGAGCCACCAGGGAAGCCCAAGAACACTGGAGCGGGTTGCCATGCCCTCCTGCCGGGGATCTTCCCGACCCAGGGATCGAACTCCAGTCTCTTATGTCCCCTGCACTGGCGGGCGGGCTTTTTACCACGAACCTCACGTGGGAAGCTGCTACCGTTCCACACACAGGGATACAAACACTCACCTTCATATTTCCCAGTCTCCTTGTTCTGTCGGTAACAAGCAGTTTCCTGATGAGGTCTCTGTTTGGGCCGGGGGTGGGGCAAGGAGACAGAAACCAGACATGTTGATATGGACCCACGCAAACACCGCAGGTCAACAGCAATAAAACCCACACCACGCGACAAGGACACCCGCCCCGTGGTTCAGTCTTCACGATGGCTAAGCGTCTTCTAGCCTTTCTCACCACTTTTGAGTGCTAAGTCACTCCAGTCCTGTCTGACTCTCTTCGACCCCATGGACTGCAGCCCGCCGGGCTCCTCCGTCCATAGGATTCTCCAGGCAAGAATACTGGAGTGGGTTGCCCTCCTCCGGGGGAATCTTCCCCAACCCAAAGATGGAACCTGCGTGTCTTATGTCTCCTGAATTGGCAGGCAGGTTCTTCACAACTAGCTTCACCTGGGAAGGCCCTTTCTCACCATTATCTGTTTCTAAATAACCTAAACAATTTACGCGATGCAGAGTTGCAACCCAGCTAAGGCGCAGAGGTTGGTCAGATCATCGTAGAGATGAACAGCCTTTGAACATGAGCAGGAGAAACCCTGTCTGCCCTGGGGATGTCTGACCTTCATTTCAAATACACCAGCCAGGCCAACCCCAGCCAACTACACTACGTGTGATTCTATCAAAATCAGTCATCACGCTTTGCCCGGTGGGTCTGCTTATCTGTGGGATTCTTGTCTGGACTCCTTACCTTCCCAGAAGCAAGGCAAGTATTTTTGTGTGTGCTGGGTCACTGAGATTTCCCTTCTAAATAGCAGACGGTATCAGAATACTGACTCACTGGACATCAACCCTGAATATTCATCAGAAGGACGGATGCTGAAGCTCCAAGACTTTGACCACCTGATGCAAAGAACTGACTCATTAGAAAAGACCCCGATGCTGGGAAAGATTGAAGGTGGGAGGAGAAGGGGACGACAGAGGATGAGATGGTTGGATGGCATCACTGACTCGACGCACGTGAGTTTAAGTAAGCTCTGGGAGATGGTGATGGACAGGGAAGCCTGGCATGTTGCAGTCCATGGGGTCGCAAAGAGTCAGACATGACTGAGTGACTGAACAACAATAAAAAAATCACAACACAGAAAGATAGAGAAGCCTGCATTCACACAGCAGAGGAGGACTCGACACAATTGTGTCAAAGCGTGTTTCAAGAAATCATTTCCTTTTATTTCCCACTTAAAAATTTTATTTAAGTAACATAATCGCTCACAGTACTTACACATTATACAAGGGCTTCCCCAGTGGCTCAGCAGTATAAAATCTGCTTGCCAACGCAGGAGATGCAGGAGACCCTGGTTTGATCCCTGGGTTGGGAAGACCCCCTGGAGGAGGGCATGGCAACCCACTCCAGTATTCTCGCCTGGAGAATCCCACGGACAGAGGAGCCTGGCGGGCTACAGTCCATGGGGTCGCCGAGAGTCAGACACAATTGCAGCGACTTAGCATGCAAAGTCATCGATGCCCACACCACCCACCAAACTAGCTGGGAAGAACAAGGGCCTTCTTCTCGAATAACAAAGCTGCTTCCTTATTCAATATGATCACAAACAGCCTTTATTCACTGATGATAAATACACCACTATCTCAAAAGATGTAAAATACGGCTGCAAGTCACAAAGAGGTGAAGTGTCATCCCAGCAGAGTCATGAAAAGCTTTCCCCTTTTTGAGGGGGCAAGATGACCCAGCCAAAGAGCATCAGCTCAGCTCAGAGGAACAAACCAGGATGGGACCCAGCTGGGCAGGACGCCTGCACTTGGGGGTTTGCCACGGGCTTTAGAAATAAACACCTCCGATGACCAGAGAAGACAGCTGACTTACTTGACACTGAACTCCAGGTGTCTGGGGAAGTCTATCTTGCCAGCAAGAATCTTCTGATAGATGCCAAAGGCGTTGTCATCGAAAAACGGAGGAAACCTGTTAGAAAGATAAACACGTCTATTTTTAGTGGCCAGTGTGGGGGGAAAAAAAAAAACCACCCCCAGGCTTTATAAGGATGGCTTCCTTCCGCCTGCCATGGGCAGAAGAGAATTTTATTTTGCGGAGTGCGCTTTCTCCTCTCACCCTGGAGTCACGGATGACTCAGGACCAGCTATGCAAGCACGGTTCCAAGAAGCCAAGCATCAAGCACTTTGTCCCCACTACAGAGGACGGGCAAGTCTAGAAAAGGCCATGACCACGAGGCTACGTGACTAGCTAGACAACACACAGCCACTTGTGTGTTGTCTAGTCTCTGAGTCGTGTCCGAGTCTTTGTGACCCCATGGACTGTAGCCCCACCAGGCTCCTCTGTCCCATGGGATCCTCCAAGGCCCGAATACCGGAGTGGGTTGCCATTTCCTCCTCCAGGGGAATCTTTCCAAACCCCGGGATCCAACCTGCGTCTCCTATCTTGGCTGGCAAGTTCTTTACCCCTGAGAGCACCTGAGAAGCCCATTATGGTCTCAGAACTACAACTAACCTGGCCAGCTGAACTTCTAGAGTAACCAGCTTCCTTGGATCGCGAATCTGCCGCGGCCAAGAGACGCCCAGCCATCGGCGAGTGTGAACGCCTTGGAGTGAATAAACCCCCGAGTCGGCCCTCCGCCCCTGAGCCAGAAGCCAGTTCCAACAGCAGCCGGGGGTTCGTATCCCTGCTTTGGGCGGTGGCTGTGAATGAGGTTACGCGCGGGACGGTTTCCATTCAGAAACGGGCCCGGGAGAAAACGCGTCATACATTCCTCCACGGGCTCCCGGAGAACACGGCATACGGAGCCCCGAGGAAGCTGGCGTGAGACGCCGCCGTCACGGGAAAGGTATGCCAGCAGTGGCTTTAACGAGCGGAAAAAAGTCATCACGAGGCAGCGCTCACAGACGGAGCCCGAGAGAAAAACCAGACGGAACGCGCATCCGAGACGTCGGAGTGCGGAAAGCGGCCAAAGACGGCGCCCGGATCTCACGTCTGTGTTAGCCGCTCAGTCGTGTCCGACTCTTTGCCACCCCATGGACTATATATACAGTCCGCTATATATACAGTCCACGGGATTCCCCAGGCCAAGAATACTGGCGTGGGTAGCCTTTCCCTTCTCTAGGGGAATCTTCCCAACCCAGGCATCAAACCCAGGTCTCCCTCATTGCAGGCGGATTCTTTACCAACTGACCAATAGGGAAGCCCGCCCAGATTTGAAAGTTATCTTCAAGTGTCTATCTTTAATTCAATGGAAACCTTCGAATAATTTATTTATTGGCCGCATGGAACAGGATATGGGGTATTCCTTCCCTGACCAGGGACAGAAGGCACATTGCTCTCAGTGGAAGCTCAGAGTCTTAACCACTGGACTTCCAGGGAAGCCTCCCTCCTTCTAAGCCTTTTTTTTTTTTCTTTATTTGACTAATTTAACTGAAGGATGACCAACCTAGACAGCATGTTAAAAAGCAGAGGCATTACTTTGCCAACAAAGGTCCATCTAGTCAAGGCTATGGTTTTTCCAGTAGTCATGTATGGATGTGAGAGTTGGACTATAAAGAAAGCTGAGCGCTGATGCTTTTGAACTGTGGGGTTGGAGAAGACTCTTGAGAGTCCCTTGGATTGCAAGGAGATCCAGCCAGTCCATTCTAAAGGAGATCAGCCCTGAATAATTGGAAGGACTGATGCTGAAGCTGAAAGTCCAATCCTTTGGCCACCTGATGCGAAGAACTGACTCACTGGAACAGACCCTGATGCTGGGAAAGATTGAGGGCAGGAGGAGAAGGGGACGACAGAGGATGAGATGGTTGGATGGCATCACCGACTTGATGGGCATGAGTTTGAGCAAGCTCCAGGAGTCGGTGATGGACAGGGAAGCCTGGTGTGCTGCACCATGGGGTCACAAAGTGTCGGATACCACTGGGCATCTGAACTGGAGGATAATTACTTGACAATATGGCAACGGTCTTAATAAAACAGGTAGTGAGTGCCGTTCATGCACGTGGGCACGACTTGCACCTTGACATCAGCCGTGGTGAGCTGTAGACAGAAGGGATCACCTGTACTGCCCCACGAAGGCCAGCTCAAGAATGTCATCTTAGAAAATGCATGGCCGGGAACTTTTATGGCGGTCCAGTGGTTGAGAATCTGCCTTACAACACGGACGGCGCCAGTTCCATCTCTGGTCGAGGAACTAAGACCCTGGAGCAAGTGAGCCCGATGTGCTGGATCCACGGAGTCCAAGCTACATAACCAGACTGTCTTCAGGCCGCCGTGAAAGAGCTGGCAGGCTACAACCGACAACCAACCCCCAACTCAGCCAAAGAAGTGTTCTTTTTAAAAAATGCACATCAGGGCCTCCCCCGGTGGGTCAGTGGTAGACAATCCGCCTGCCAATGCAGGAGACACGGGTTCAGTCCCTGACCCGGGAAGATCCCACATGCCTCAGAGTATCTAACCCGTGCCCACCCGCCACAAAATACATATATATGCCAATTTTGCAATTTTTTCCCCCCCATCACCTATCCGTGATCTTTTTTTTATAGACATCTTTGACCTACCTCAATGTTCCTGGTGGCTAAGAAGGTAAAGAATCCGCCTGTCAATGCAGAAGACCCGGGTTTGAACCCTGGGTCAGGAAGATCCCCTGCAGAAGGGCATGGCAACCCACTCCAGAATTCTTGCCTGGAGAATCCTGTGGACAGAGGAGCCTTGCAGGCTGCGGTCCACGGGGTCGCAGAGTCAGACACGACTGAAGGTATACTTAGCAAACAGATAGCACACATCCTATTACGATACTCCCAGGATCAGTTCAGTTCAGTTGCTCAGTCGTGTCTGACCACTGGGATACAGTGTATTAAAATAATAGACTTCTAATAATCATCTTTACATAATAACTGCAATAATCATTCTAATATATCCTATATTATATTCTAATTCTACTCTCTTGTATTTTAATAATTTCTATTGTAGTATATTTGAATACACTATAGAATATGTAGGTTCCCACAGTAAAAGAACATAGCTGCTCAGTCGTGTCCTACGCTTTCTGACCCGGTGGACTGCAACCTGCCAGGCTGCTCTGTCCATGGGATCCTCCAGGCAAGAACACTGGAGTGGGTCGGCATGCCATCCTCCAGGGGATCTTCCCGACCCAGGGATCCAACCCAGGTCTCCTGCATTGCAAGCGGATTCTTTACTGTCTGAGCCACCAGGGAAGCCCCATATGTCCTAATAATATGCCATTATCTTCCAACAACATATCTTCCAATCGTATACTATATTGCAGCGTTATCTCTGCTACATTATTCCATATTCTTATATTCCGTGAAATTACATTTTTTCCCCCCGTAATAATACAGACAAAAAAAAAACCAGAAGACACAGGAAGTCCATTCTAGCAAAACGTCTTACGGGCAGCGGGATTCAATTCTCGGGCAATGCTACCCTCTGCTGCTCAGAAACGCTCAGGGAGGAACACAGCCACCCGTGGCTGGGACATGTTTGGAGCACTGATCAAACACAGGCGCAGAAACATGCACACTTCTTGCATTTCTTTTTACATCTTGCATTTCTGATACCGTAGGGAATGCATTTCAGTCTTGTGTTTCTGACCGGGAGTTCCTGGGCTGGGGTGCACGGGAAGGGATTTTTTTTTTTTTTTTTTTTTTGGTCTATGGGATTGACTACAGAGGGCAAAGAGACAGAGAGAACAGAAGAAGGGCAAGGGGACAGGGGAGGGGCAGGTGGGGGTGGGGAGGAGTCCTGGGCGGACACCGCCACCCCTCCCCTGCCTGCCGGCCAAGCACAGCACCCAACAGAAGAGCCCTGTGAGCACAGGACGGCCAGGAAGCAGCGGGTCCACGGACGGCTTCGGGGAGGACGCTTGCTGTCTGCCCAGTGTGGGGAAACCTGGTGTGCGTGCGTGCTCAGTCATATCCGACTCTTCTGCGACCCTGTGGACTGTAGCCCGCCAGGCTCCCCTGTCCGTGGGATTCTCCAGGCGAGGACACTGGAGTGGGCTGCCATTCCCCTTCTTCAGGGGAATCTTCCCGACCCAGGGACCGAACCCGCCTCTTTCTGCTCCTGCATTGCAGACAGATTCTTTACCGCCGCACGGAATTCCTAGTAACACCTCACGAAAATGCCAGACTTGAGTAGTTAATCATGCTGATACAGGGTGCATCTCTCTGGAATCTGGACCGGGGAGGTAAATGGAATTCCAAACATTCCCAGGCACGTCTGGGGTTTTCAGGAAAGAACGCAGTCTTTCATTTCTGTAGCGCTGTTCCTTCCAAATGTCCGAAAGAGCATTTCTTTATCCAACATGCCCGCTACCCAGCTCGGGGTTCCCTGGTGGCTCAGATGGCAAAGAATTTGCCTGCAATGCAGGAGACTGGGTTCCACCCCTGGGTCGGGAAAATCCCCTAGGGGAGGGCATGGCAACCCACTCCAGTATTCTTGTCTGGGACAACTCCACGGACACAGAAGCCCGGTAGGCTACAGTCCACGGGGTCGCAAAGAGTTGGACACAACTCAGTCACTAACATATACACCCAGTTCTGGGAATCAGTCCGGAGTGATCGGTGTGTGATGAATCGTATATTCTTGGCAGACAGGGACACTCAGAGACAAAAGATCTCAAGAGACACACCCTGCTGGTCCTCCAAGCTCCTGCTGTTTCTTCTTTTGAAAGCAAGCCAAATGGTCAGTTCATACCATCATCACCCACAGTGGGAAACTTTCGAAGACTCCACTCCAAGTATGTCCATCCCCTGACAATCCCTGCACCAAATCCTGGGGGCTGCGCACCCTGGGGAACTGTTGGAGACCCCACTCCAAGCATGTCCATCCCGACCCCCCGCACCAAACCCTGGGGGCTGCGCACCCTGGGAACTGTGGGAGACCCCACTCCAAGCGTGTGCATCCCTGACCCCCTGCACCAAATCCTAGGGGCTGAGCACCCCAGAGCAAGCGAACAGGACAGGGAGCTGCAGGCATCTTCCTCACAGAAGCGGTACTCACCCTGAGAGCATCTCGAATATCAGGATGCCAAGTGCCCACCAGTCCACCGCTCGGCCGTGGCCCTTGCTCTGAATGACCTCAGGGGCCAGGTACTCGGGGGTCCCGCAGAGGGTCCACGTCCTGTGGGAAGAAAAGAAGGAGGTGGGGTCCACAGAACTCAGCTGTCATTGGCCGATGCATGCACCTCAGGAGCGGGGAGGCTACATCACTGAATTAATCTACGTGGAGCCTTAGACCCCAACCCCATAGATAAACACGGCGATGCTGTCCTCTGTGATGCTGCTCCTTTTATAGACACTTTTTTTTCAATTTAAGGTTTTTAACTTTTACTCCGTATTAGCATATAGCCGACGAACGATGTTATGATGGTTTCAGGAGGACACCGAAGGACTCAGCCACGCATACACATGTACCCATTCTCCCTAACCCTAAGCCTCCACCCAGGCTGCCACGCGACACTGAGCAGAGGTCCCTGTGCTGTCCAGCAGGTCCTTGCTGGTTCTCCATGTTAAACACAGCAGTGTGTCCATGTCCAGCCCAAACTCCCAAACTATCCCTTCCCCCATCCTTCCCCCTGGGAACCATAAGCTTATTACAGAGTACTGAGCAGAGTTCCCTGTGCTGGACAGCAGGTCCTTGTCTTTATCCTACCCCATACATAAAGACAATAACCTTGTCTCCCCTGAGTTTCTTCCTTTTATGATCATGACGAAATGATGAAAGTCACTCAGTCACGTCCAATTCTTTGCAACCCCATGGACTGTGGCCCACCAGGCTCCTCTGGGATTCTCCAAGTAAGGATTCTTGGAGTAATTCTTCTCCAAGGAAGATTCTCTAAGTAAGAATACCAGAGCAGGTTGCCATTTCCTCCTCCAGGGGATCTTCCTGACCCAGGGATCGAACCTGAGTCTCCTGCATGGCAGCTAGATTCTTTACAGTCTGAGCCACCAGGGAAGCCCTGCTGCCTTTTATAAACACTAATTAAGCAAAACAGACTCGAAGTAACAGTCCCGTTATCATGGCCGTATGTTGTTCTTGGTGTTTCTCTTCGCTGCTCAGAAGCAAAACCCCCACAGTCCTGTTTTCCAATAAAACATTATGAAAACAGATTCAAGCCACTGACTCGTGAAGCCCGCTGTACCTGGGAGCGACTATCAGGAACCCATATGTCTGCTTTATAAATAAATGAACTGGTTCTCTTCTCCCAGAGGAAAAGCAAAACATCAGTGAAACATCTTTTCTGCCGTCTCTGCAAAAGGTCTGAAGTGTGTGCTGAGCTTTTGTGGGTTCACTGACACGTTAGTGTCAGCAGCGGCATTTAGACTCTTGAGGTTGAGGGGCTCTGGGATGTCTGGGGTAGAAACAGGGCTGAGAACTTTGGAACGGATTTTCTCCCCCAGATGAGCTGAGACCTGCAAAAAGTTAGCTTTTGGCCCCACCTAGAGGACAGCCAGGAAAAGACCCTGATGCTGGGAAAGACAATGCGGGAGAAGGGGGCGACAGAGGATGAGATGCTTGGATGGCATCACCGACTCGATGGCCATGACTTTGAGCAAGCTCTGGGGGTTGGTGATGGACAGGGAGGCCTGGCGTGCTGCAGTCCATGGGGTCGCAAAGAGTCGAACGTGACTGAGCGAGTGAACGACAACACAGCACATCAGGCTGAAAGCCGGAGATCCAACCAGCAAAGACGGACCCAGCAGAGAAACTGTCTCCCCTTAAGTCTGCTGCAGCAGCAGGCAATTTAAAAAAAAAACCACTATCACCACCTCATTGCTTTGGCTCACGAAATTCTTTAGTTCTGCTGGCCGATCCCGTCAGAGCTGGGTTTCCAGCCTGGGGGCACATCCAAGGTTGCCTGAATACGGCTGGAAGCCTGGGCCTCAGCTGTGAGGTCCAGACCAGCTGGAGGCGGTAGCAGGTAACTATACCCTTTGCCAGGGGTGGTTTCTCCGCTTACGCGTGGAAAGTTGAGTCTGTCTGGCTGCAACCTCAGGTGAGGGGCCCACACATCAAAGGCTGTATGACTTAGCAGTTTTCCAAGAAGACTCAGGTAGCCTGACACCTTTTTCTTTTTTTAGCTCTACCAGTTTATTGCTACCAACCCATCTCCCTCCAACCTCAGGCACGCGTGCTCAGTCAATGTAACCCCACGGACTGCAGGCCACCAGGCTCCTCTGTCCATGGGCCTTTCCAGGCAAGAACACTGGAGTGGGTTGCCATGTCCTTCTCCATATCTTTTTGAAGCAAAAGCTTTTTCCAAAAAGACTCCACGCTTCTTGGGAGCTAGAGAGGCATGAATTGCTAGAAAGAGCTTCAGAATAGAGCAAACCTTCTTAAAACTTTACATCTCAAAGCGGAATTGCAGTTCTGTGAAATGTTGCAACAGAATTTCCATAAGCCCCAGAAATGTCAGTCCTCACTTAATATCCCCAAAGAAAACTGAAAGCTGGGAGCTGAACAGACTTGTGTACACCCCCGTTCGTAGCAGACAGTTACTGAAAAGCGGGAACAGTTGTCTTCTTCTTTTAAGAGAATTCTCTTTATACTTAAAAAATTTTCCTAATCCTCTTGGGCACAGAGACGTACACTGTTAGAAACAAGCTTCTGATTGCAGGAAATATGGAAAGACACAGACAGACAGCTATCAATGCTGGTGGGAAAGTGCTGGTCCTGGCTGTGAATCATCAATGCTCTGGTGTTCTCTTTTTCACTCACTCAGCTCATGGAGAGAAGGCAAGGGGATATCCACCGGTGTTACTTTTCTCAGTGTTATCATTTCCACTAAGACATGGGGCTTCCTGGGTGGCTCAGACAGTAAAGAATCCGCCTGCAGTGCGGGAGACCCGGGTTCAATCCCTGGGTCAGGAAGATCCCCTGGAGGAGGGCATGGCAACCCACTCCAGTATTCCTGCCTGGAGAATCCCCATGAACAGAGGAGCCTGGTGGGGCTACAGTCCATGGGGTTGCAAAGAGTCGGACACGACTGAGCGACTAACACTTTCAGTGAGTAGGAGAGAGAAGTTGGTCTGTAAAACAGACGTCCAGCTGGTGGTACATTCATATTCCCAAGTGCCCACCATGGCATCCATATTGGGTTCAGCTGGGTTCCACCCAAAAGTCCTAACAAAAGGCTGAATGTGATCTTTCTTGGAACAGGGTCTTGCAAGATGTAATCAAGAGAAGACTGGGACTAACCCAGTGACTCGTGTCCCTGTAAGAAGAGGGAGGCGGGCAGAGATTTCTCTTTACCATAGGAGGACATGGTGAGAATGAGCCGGGAAGAGACGGTCATCAGGAACTCAGGTCAGCCAGCAGGCTGATCGTGGACTTCCAGAACCGGGGAGGGTAATAAACGGCTCACAGGGTCACACGTCCTGTAGTTCTAAGACCGAACTGCCATGACGTCACCTGACCTTAATTTCCCTTGCAACAAGACTATCTCCAAACAAAGTCACGATGGGGGGTAGAGCTTTAAGACATGGACTCTGGAGGAACATAAATGCAGTCCACAGCAAAGGAGGGTGATCACGATGCTGGTGGTGATGGTGGTGGTGATGTTAATGGTGGTGGTGATGATGATATGGTGATGGTGGTGATGTTAATGGTGGTGGTGATGTTGGTGGCGATGTTATGGTGATGGTGGTGATGTTAACGATGGTGGTGATGTTGATGGTAATAATGATATGATGGTGGTGATACTGAAATGATGGTGATGTTGATGATGGTGGTGCTGTTAATGCTGATAATGATATAGGCATGGTGATGACGTTAATGATGGTGGTGACGATAATGACGGCCGTGATGTTGATGGTGATGATGGTGCTGATGCCGATGACGCTGGAAGTGGTGATGAAAGCGAAGGTGACCATTGTGGAGATGACGTTGGTGCCGTGAGAGTGGACGTGATAAACTCAGAAGCACTGACTCTCTACTCGACATTCACGACCTGATCAGACTGTTTTTAGGAAACACTTTCCAATGAGCAGATCCAGCCATCCTTACCTGTCACCCTACAGGGTAGGAACAGCTCTCATTTCACAGATGAGATGAGCAACGCAAGGAACACAGGAGTGACCACAGCCTACGACACACTCAATCCAACCCTCTAGAAACGGGCAAACACACGAGTCCTACGCAGACAAGCAGTCCCCACAGCAAGCCTTCACTCCTCACGCCCCTCCGAGGCGCTGCCACCAACAGAGCCAAGCCTTCACCCCTCATGCCCCTCCGAGGCGCTGCCACCAACAGAGCCTCTTGGTAAGGGAAATAAACTTAACCTGAAACTCATAAAGCACTCTCACTTGGCAACCGTGGGAACACGGGCAGACCGTCTCACCTCTCAGAACCACAGATTTCTCAGCTGAGAACTGGTGCTGGTCGGGCAAACTGACCACCCAGCGAATCTGTGAAGCATTTTACTGACCGTTTGTTGCAATCAGGCTTCCAAACAAAATGACTTTGGGAAAAAAAAAAAGAAGACTTTCATGTTGATGTGTCAACACAATACTGGAGAGCCATTATCCTTCAACTAAAAATAAATAAATTTAAAACAATGAAATTCTGTAAAGCAAGTATCCTTCAGTTAAAAAATAAATCATGGAGAAGGAAATGGCCACCCACTCCAGTATTCTTAGCTGGAAAAGTCCATGGACAGAGAAGCCTGGCGAGCTGCAGCCCATGGGGTTACATGACTGAGCACGCATGCATGAGGGTTCAGGGAGATGGGTGGGGAGCAATAGACTGGTATAAACAAAAATAAATAAATAAATAGTTAAAAAATGAAATAACTAATTAAAAAACAAAAAGCTGGCCTCCCCTGGAAGTTCAGAGATTGGGACTCCACCGCTGGGGTGGTCACAGGTTCTCATCACCCCTGCTTCCTTGCTTTGTCCCCTGGGTCCCATCCCTGGTCCAGGAAGACTGCACATTACACAGGGCAGTGAAAAGCCCCCGTGCCCCCGTGAGTGAGCCTGCTCTAGAGCCCATCCTCCGCAACAGGAGAAGCTACTGCAGTGAGAAGCCCGCGGATCACAGCCGGAGAGGGGCCCCCTGCTCGCCACAACTACAGAAAAGCCTATGTGCTCTGCTCAGTCGCTCAGTCGTCTCTGACTCTTTGTGACCCCATGGACGATAGCCTGCCAGGCTCCTCTGTCCATGGCGATTCTCCAGGAAAGAACACTGGAGTGGGTTTCCATGCCCTCCTCCAGGGGACCCGCCTGATCCAGACATGGAACCCAGGTCTCCCAAATCGCAGGCAGATTCTTTACCATCTGAGCCACCAGGGAAGCCCAACAACACTGGAGTGGGTAGCCTCTCCCTTCTCCAGGGGAGGTTCCTGACCCAGGAATTGAACCGGGGTCTCCTCCATTGCAGGCAGATTCTTTACCAGCTGAGCCACCTAAGTACAGCAATGAAGACCCAGTACAGCTTAGAACAATTTTTTTTTTTTTTTAAAAAGGGTGGACTTTATACCCAACACTGCCAATAGGTGGCAGCACCGCTATCATCGACTAAAACCGAGGTTTAAAGCTACTTGTACTCTTTGGGACAGCGGAGCCTGGTGGGCTGCCGGCTATGGGGTCGCACACGACTGAAGCGACTTAGCAGCAGCAGCAGCAGCAGCAGTCTTTCTACATAAACTGAAAGTCACTCAGTTGTGTCCAACACTTTGTGACCCCACAGACTATACGGTCCATGCAATGCTCCAGGCCAGAATACTGGAGTGGGGAGCCTTTCCCT
Organism: Bos grunniens; assembly: GCF_055505025.1. Lineage (NCBI taxonomy): Eukaryota > Metazoa > Chordata > Mammalia > Artiodactyla > Bovidae > Bos > Bos grunniens. Next base: position 1,716,276 of record NC_141194.1, read on the forward strand.
TCTCCAGGGAATCTTCCCAATCCAGGGATAGAACCCAGGTCTCCTGCACTCAGGCAGATTCTTTTCCAGCTAAGATACAAAGTACCCCATTTTATTCTTAGCCATGTAAGTGATGAAATTCTACAGGGGAAAAGGATACTGACTTTAACCGCATCAGAGAACGTAATCCCAGGATGGCCCCTGTCTAAAAGCCATCAGACATGAACTATTTAATGTTAAGTCAGTTCAGTTCAGCTGCTCAGTCATGTCCGACTCTTTGCGACCCCATGAATCGCAGCACGCCAGGCCTCCCTTGTCCATCGCTAACTCCCGGAGTTCACTCAGACTCATGTCCATTGAGTTGGTGATGCCATCCAACCATCTCATCCTCTGTCGTCCCCTTCTCCTCCTGCCCCCAATCCTTCCCAGCATCAGAGTCTTTTCCAATGAGTCAGCTCTTTGCATGAGGTGGCCAAAGGATTGGAGTTTCAGCTTCAGCATCAGTCCTTCCAATGAATACCCGGGACTGATTTCCAATGACTATTCAGGATTGACTTCCTCGAGGACTGACTTCCTTGAATGTAAAGCTGCTCCCCAATTGTTTGCCACAAACAGATGTTTCTGCAGCGTGAGGAACAGTACCCACGTGAACAAACCCCAGCTCGCCACAGGAATGGACACCACAGGCATGTGTTTCAGATCTAGCTTCTGATACGGGAGTCATCAGTTGCCCTTTCACTGCACAGAGTGAAATTCTAACCCGTTTTAATTTGAATTTAAATGTAACAACCCACACTCAATGCACGGACTGAAAATGCACGTGAATCTGCTTTCTCTCCAACTGTTTCAAGCGTCACGGGCAATATACACACATTTAGTGTTTCATATGGGAAATCAGTTCCCTCCTTAAAGACTCAACAAAAGAGAAATGGTGTTTGGAATTTCAAAACCTGAGTACCAAAGATTCACGGAGGACTTCCCTGGAGGTCCAGTGGTTCAGAGTCCACGCTTCCGAAGCAAGGGAGCATGCAGGTTCCATCCTTGACTGGAGAACCAACATCCCACACGCCGTGTGGTGCAGACAAAAAATATTCACGGAGAGTCTGTCAATGCTGATATGGACACTATGTTGAAATGGTCCCATCTGGGACATCCTAAATTAAATCAAGTTCTGAATGCAATCATTTATGCCTGGTTTGACTTTTTGAAACGAGGCTTGTTAAAAACGTGAAATAATACAGATCTGTGCTGAATTTGTTTTGGACAGCAATGCTCTCGATAGCAACGTTAGAAAGTTAAATTAGTAAAATCGTGCAGAGGAAGGGAACACACATCTTTGTCCTGGGAAATATGGTACTGTATGCTCCTCTGTGTGCTAAGGTGGGACCGACTCTTCGTGACCCCAGGCGGTGTCAGAAGGACTGGGCCCTGGGGCTGTCTGTAAGATTGTACTGGGCTTGTGGGGGCAAAATCACACACCTGTACCTCTTAAAAGTTCATCATCCTTATTACAGACAATAGCCAAGGACTGGAGACAACCTCACTGTCCATCAGCAGAGGAAAGGATAAAGGAGATGGAGTACAGATGAGATGGAATATTACTCAGCCATGAAAAAGAATGAAGGCATGCCATTTGCAGCAACATGGATGCCCCTACAGACGGGCACATGACGTGAAGTCCGTCAGACAGAGACAAAAGCTACACAATGTCAGTTATAAGGGAGAGTGTTAGTTGCTCAGTCACGGCTAACTCTCTGCCATGAATTGTAGTCTGCCAAGCTACTCTGTCCATGGGATTCTCCAGGCAAGCATAGTAGAGTAGGTTGCCATTCCATTCTCCAGGGGATCTTCCCGACTCATGGATCGACCCTGTGTCTCCTGCTTGGCAGGCAGAATCTCTACCACGGAGCCACCATGGAAACCCCATGTATATCTACATGTATATTGCTGTGTGTGCGTGCTCAGTCGTGTGCAACTCTTTGTGACCCCATGGACTATAGCCCTCCAGGCTCCCCTGTCCATGGAATTCACCAGGCAAGAACACTGGAGTGGGTAGCATTTCCCTTCTCCAGGGGATCTTGCGGACCCAGGTCTCCCGCATTGGAGACAGATTTTTTATTGTCTGAGCCACCAGGGAAACCCAAGAATACTGGAGTGGGCAGCCTTTCCTTTCTCCATGGGGTCTTCCTGATACAGGGATCAAACCCAGGTCTCCCACATTGCAGGTGGATTCTTTACTATCTGAGCCACTAGGAAAGCACAAGAATACTAGAGTGGGTAGCCTTTCCCTTCTCCAGCGGATCTTCCTGACCCAGGGATCGAACCGAGGTCTCCCACATTATAGGCAGATTCTTTACTGTCTCAGCCACCAGGGAAGCCACCCATCACTTCTTCTGAGATGCGGAATCTCAACAGAAAGGAACTCCCAGCACAGAAGATGGAGTGGAGGCTGCCAGAGGCAGAGGGAGAGGAAAAGGAGAAACATGGGGAGAGCAGCGGTCACTCACTTGTCCACCAGCTTCTTGGCGAACCCGAAGTCGGTGAGCTTGACATGGCCGTCTCTGTCCAGCAGGATGTTCTCTGGCTTCAGGTCCCTATAGACGATGTCCCGGGAGTGCAGGTACTCGATGGCACAGACGATCTCGGCCGCGTAGAACAGCCCGGTGTTGCTCGAGAAACGGCCACGGTTCCGCAGGTAGCTGAAGAGCTCACCGCCCGGCACGAACTCCATCAGCATGTACAGGAAGCGGTCGTCATGGCCCGTCCAGAACCTGCACCAGGGAAGGGGGGTGGATCACAGTGAGACTGAGCGCTGTGCCTCGGCTGGACGGACAGACGCTGAGGTGGGGAGAAGACTGAGTTCATGGTACACAAACAGGTCATGCGAAGAAACATCTATAGGGGCGGGCCAGCAGTCACGTGTGGATGTGAGAGCTGGACCAGACAGAAGGCTGAGAGTCTGAGAATTGATGCTTTCCAACTGTGGTGCTGAAGAAGACTCTTGAGACTCCCTTGGACTGCAAGGAAACCCAACCAGTCCATCCTAAAGGAGATCAGTCCTGAATATTCATTGGAAGGACTGATGCTGAAGCTGAAGCTCCAATACTCTGGCCACCTGATGCGAAGAGCTGACTCAACGGAAAAGACCCTGATGCTGCGAAAGATTGAGGGCGGGAGGAGAAGGGGGCGACAGAGGATGAGATGGTCGGATGGCATCATGGACTCAATGGACATGAGTTTGAGTAAGCTCCGGGATTTGCTGAAGGACAGGGAAGCCTGGTGTGCTGCAGTCCATGGGGTCGCAAAGAGTCGGACACGACTGAGCAACTAAACAACTTCCTTGGTTCTGCAAGTGCTGTCTTCATTACATAGGAGGGTGACAGACTCTAAGCAGAGGTGAGAAAGGCGTTGGACAAAGAGAGAGAAGAAAAGAACACACTGGTAGATTCAACAGCCAGCACAAGGCCCTCAGTCATGAGAAAACCAGGCGCTGCAGTCCCTGGGTGCACAAAGCACTGGACACGACTGACCAGCTGAACGACACACATGGTCAGAGACACGTATGTGTGTCTACATACACACGTCATGAAAAGTGAAGCCGCTCAGATGTGTCTGACTCTTTGCAACCCCATGGACTGTAGCCTGCCAGGCTCCTCCGTCCATGGGATTTTCCAGGCAATAGTACTGGAGTGGTTTGCCATTCCCTTCTCCATCTATTGGAATAAACACAATTGTATAAGATACGGCCCTGGAAAAGATACCCATAAGAAAGAGATGGTCATACTAAGTGAAGCCAGACAGAATCACAGAAATACTGTATGATGTTACTTATACGCAGAATCTAAAAAAGAATGATAAAGTCCCCTAAACAAAACTTTCATACGCACTGGGAAACCAAAAGCCTCTTGTGACTTGCTTTATGACACTCTCTGCTTTACTAAGGTGCTCCGCCACTGAATCCGCTCTCTCTGACGTCTGCCTATATAGTAAACTGTTACCAATATATACACAAAGCACTGGAGGAGATCGCGTGCAATGAACCAAAACGTAACTGGAAGGGAAGTCAGAAAGAAGAAATCAAGTGCAGTGACCTGGAAAGTACATGTGCATACTTGCTCAATCGTGTCTGACTCTTTGCGACCCCATGGACTGTAGCCCGCCAGGCTCCTCTGCCCATGGGATTCTCCAGGCAAGAATACTGGAGTGGGTTGCCATGCCCTCCTCCAGGAGATCTTCCCAGCCCAGGGATCAAACCCAGGTCTCCTGCACTGCAAGCAGATTCTTTGCCGTGTGAGCAACAGGGAAGTTCCCAGGGAAGTATAACTTTATGCAATAACAAAAAGATGAGGGAATTCCCTGGTGGTCCAGCGGTGAGGACCCTGCGCTTTCAGTTGCTGAGGGCGTGGGTTTGATGCCTGCTGTGAGAACTAAGATCCCACAAGCTGCACAAGGTGGCCAAATTAAAAAAAGAAAAAAGACGGGCTGCAGAGACGAAAAACTTTTCTATATCCAAGGAAAGCCTTTCAAAAAGAAAAAACAACATACGGTTCTGATGTTCAAATGAATGTCTATTTCACTCGTCACTGCGGTTATCAGTTAGAGCAAAGTATGGGTCCTGCATACAAGAGGCTTTCTCTAAGTGTGCATTTAAATGTGAAGACTCTCTGAGGCTAGCCTCAGACGCATACTTAGTCACTCACTCCTGTCTTACTCTTGGCAACCCTATGGACTGTAGCCCTCTAGCTCCTCTCTCTCCATGGGACTTCCCAGGCAAGGAGACTGGACTGCATTGCAATTCCCTTCTGCAAGTGGATCTTCCCAATCCAGGGATTGAACCTGTGTATCCTGCATCAGCAAGCAGCATTTCTTACCATCTGGGCCACCTGGGGAGCCCGCTACGCTCAGACAGAGCTGCTGTTACCATAAACGCAAGTCCCTCTGCCTGACATCCAGTGAGACCAAACAATACTAGAATACTGGAATTTGGAACACAGAAAAGTTTGTTACAGGGCCACACAAGGAGATGGGTGCATCAAGCCTTAAGAAACCCAAAGTTACTGGAAGCTTTCAGCAAAGCCCTTTTGTACTGAAGGTGAGGGATGGGCGTGGTTAGCTGCTGACAACTTCTTGGCTTCCCAGGTGGCTCAGGGGTGAAGAATCCCCCTGCAATGCAGGAGATCTGGGTTCGATCCCCAGGTTGGGAAGATACCCTGGAGAAGGAAACGGCAACCGACTCCAGTGTTCTCACCTGAAGAATCCCACGGACAGAGGAGCCTGGCAGGGTTACAGTCCACGGGGCCGCCAAGAGTCAGACACGACTGAGCACATTCACACGCACACACATCCTTTGCTCTTGAGGTCCCGTCACGGTCAGTGGACAAGGTTGCGCTAAATCTCTACCAGACACGTGTTATATTCTCTGTTCTGAAAACAAAGGGCCAGGTCACCAGGCACAGGTTTCACCCTTCAGGGTCCCAGGCCTGGCTCAGAAGGGACAGAGCTCAGCGGGCAGCTCCCTGAGGGCCAGGTCCCCAGACCCCGCCCAGCTGTCATCACTGAACTGACCCTCGGGCTTCTTAGGGTGCCCAGGTCAGGGGAGACGGGGTCCCTTAGGGATCCCTGACTGCATGGTAGCTAAGACAGACGCCCACTGTAGTTCGATCGCAGACCCAAGGATGGGGGAGACCTCCAGGCTTCTCAGTGTGTCCAGACGGGGGAGACGAGGTCCCATGGGGGTCCCTGACGGCAGGGTAGCCAGGACAGACGCCCGCTCTAGTTAGATCACAGAACCCAGGACGGGGGGAGACGGTCACCGTGGCCTGAAGCCCCGGGTCCAGACAGTGGGTGGCCCTGGCAAGCACCCTGGGGCCCCCCAAGCCATAATCCCCAGCTTGTTCCCGGGGCCCTGCGGGCTCTCCCACTGGACCAAGGCTGGGTGAGCTGGAGGGCCCCTGGGGGTAAGGCCAGGGCACGTATCTGGACTCTGCGTCCACCTGATGACCGTCAGTTCACACACCTTTGGATGAAAGCCCTAAGGGGCATTGAATGACAGCTGCTGGCCTGTGGGCGGGGCCCGCTGCAGTGCCGTCCAATGGCTGAGCAGCATCTCTAAGCGCTGTTCATTGACGCTTCCTTGCCAGTGGGTGGGGCCCACTCGGTGCCGTCCAATGGCTGAGCAGAACCACGAAGGGTCGCTCATTGGCAGTTGGCTGCTTGTGGGCGGTGTCCACTGCAGAGCCGACCAATGGCTGAGTGGAAACACGAAAGGTTGTTCACTGACAGCAGCTTGTGGGTGGGGCCCACTGAGGTGCTGTCCAATGGCTGAGCAGGACCACTAAGGGTCGCTCATTGGAAGTTTGCTTCTGGGCGGGTCCCATTGCAGAGATGACCAATGGTTGAGTGGCACCAAGAATGTTACTCATTGACAGTTGGTTGCCTGGGGACCACTGTGGCACTGCCCAACGGCTGAGCAGGACCATCACCAGGACTTCATTGGGAGTTGGTTGCTTGTGGGCAGGGCCCACTGAGGTGCTGGCCACTGGGTGAGCAGGACCACTAAGCGTCGCTCACTGGCAGTTGGTTGCTTGTGGGCGGGGCCTTCTGAGGTACCAACCAATGGAGGTGCAGTACCACTTACGGTCTCTCATTCATAGTTGGTTGCCAGTGGGCGGAGCTCACTGAGGCATCAACCAATGGCTAGGCAGGACCACTAAGGGTCACTTATTGACGACTGTTTCTGGGCTGGTCCTTCTGCAGCACTGACCAATGGCTGAGTGGGACCACTCACGGGCGCTCATTCATAGTTGGTTGCCGGTGGGCTGAGCCCACTGAGGCCTCAACCCATGCCTGAGCAGGACCACTCAGGGTCTCTTATGGACAGTTGGTTGCTTGTAGGCGGGACCCGCTGCAGAGCTGACCAATGGCTGAGCAGGACCTGTTGCCTAGTAACGGTGCAGGGTAATGATGTACATTGAGGGCTGCATGCTAAGTGATGTATTCTCCTCACTTTGTTACACTCCTATAAATCCCTTTCTTTCTGCATTGCTAGATTTCTGCCTCTTGCGGCCAGGGCTGCCCAGGGACCCCATCTTTAGGAGGCACAGTGGCAGCCTCTTCTAGGGGTTTCTCTTTCCCCAGTTCCCATTCCCAGTCTCAAGGCTCGAGATCTGCAGTGTTGAGATGTGACAGAAGATAGGAGGCAGGAAGAGGGCTTGGGGTGGGGTGGGGGTGGTTTGTGGCTGTTCTTACTGGAAAAGGAACAAAACCTGCCCTCCCCCAGTATCTCTCTGGCATGCAGATTATCTCCAGCTGAAATCAAACAAGGTCCAGCAGACGCAAGGGAAAACTTGGACCTCCTCCCTGAACTGCCTAAAAGAACATAGAGGAGTTGCTCCTGGACTCCCTAGTTTCAGCAGAGATGTCTGCATAGGATATGGGCCCCTCTGTGGTGGGGCAAACAAAGCCTGGAGACCAGAGTTCACAGAGTCTCTATCTCTCTCCTGGACCAGCAAACATTTATTTATAAAACTTTTGTTTTTTCTCCGTCTCTATGTCAACTGCCCTTCCTCCTCTTTGATATCTCAAACCACTACCCCCAACATCCTGTTTTTGTCTTCAGCTGGAGACGGTATTTAAGGGGAGTGTTAGGGCCATGTGGGGAGTCCCAGTTGGCTCAGGGGTAAAGAGTTCGCCTGCCGAAGCAGGAGACGCAGGAGTTCTATCCCTGGGTTGGGGAGATCCCCTGGAGGAGGACATGGCAATCCATTCCAGTATTCTGGCCTGGAGAATCCCATGGATAGAGGAGCCTGGCAGGGCTACAGTCCATGTGGGTCGTGAAGACCTGGGACACAAGTGAGCATGCAGGCTACACGTTGGGCCATTTTCAGGAGCGACTCCATTTTCGTAGCTCTCTCCCATGTATACGTGAGATTAAATTTTTGTGTGCTTTTTCTCCTGGTTCATCTGTCTCAGGTCCATTTCATTCTTAGACCAGCCAGAAGAGCCTGGAAGGATCAGGAACATGTCTTCCTCCCCGGCATCACTGTCTAGAGAAACCAGGTGACCAGACGCCCGTCTTTTTTCCATCATTTATAATCGAGACAAGTCTCTTTCTCTGGGCTGCACGCACTCCTTCTCTGGGTCACAGCATGACATGTCTGGGTCTAGCTAGCCTCTTCCTTGCCGTGATGCTCAAAGAGAAGCACACAGAATCCCAAAGGTATGACAGCCTCACTGTTCTTTCTTGGGAGAGCTTAGCACCCAGCGAGCGCTTTTCTGATGGGGAAATTTCTTCTAGGGTCCCAATGACACCTGACTGATGACCCTGCACAATGAACCTCTATAGAAACTCATGAGAAATGGAATCATTTCCAGCCATATCAGTAAACCAAGGATGTCACAGTCATGAGTGATTGCAACCACGATGGAGTGAGTCCATTAGCCCTGAAGGAACTCAGGAAACAACACTTGCCTTCTAGCAGCCACTCCCCATGGTGAGCCCTGAGGAAACTCACAAGGTGAACACACGGGACGCTGGCCCCAGGTAGCTGAGATGCAGAATAAAGGAATGACTTCAGTGAGTCCAGATTCTTGCATCTTCCTATACATCAGTTCAGTTCAGTTGCTCAGTCGTGTCCAACTCTGCAACCCCATGGACTGCAGCATGCCAGGCCTCCCTTTCCATCACCAACTCCTGGAGCTTGTTCAGACTCATGTCCATAGAGTCAGTGATGCCATCCAACCATCTCATCCTCTGTTGTCCCCTTCTCCTCCCACCCTCAATCTTTCCCAGCATCAGGCTCTTTTCCAATGTGTCAGCTCTTCGCATGAGGTGCCCAAAGTATTGGGAGTTTCAGCTTCAACATCAGTCCCTCCAATGAACACCCAGGACCGATTTCCTTTAGAATGGACTGGTTGGATCTCCTTGCAGTCCAAGGGACTCTCAAGGGTCTTCTCCAACACCACAGTTCAAAAGCATCAACTCTTCGGCACTCAGCTTTCTTTATGGTTCAACACTCACATCCATACATAGAAAAGCACTAAATTCCTTACATTCGGATATCTGATTTCCTTCATTAACAATCATCTTCTGATGTTCACACTACCTGCTCTCTGTTGCAAAACGTCTATATAACTCGGCTCCCTGCACCCCGTCCTGCTTCCTCAGAGCAGTTCTCAGGTTAATACAGATGCTGCCTCCTGGGCTTAAGTCCTAAAAATGTCAGCAGTGCTGAGAACACCTGTCATGGTGCCACTCTCAAAAGAACAGAAAGTGTTAGCCGCTCAGCCATGTTTGACTCTTGGCGACCCCATGGACTGTAGCCCACCAGGCTCCTCTGACTATTGGGGTTCTCCAGGCAAGGATACTGCAGTGGGTTGCCATTCCCTTCTCTAGGTGCCACTCTTGCTGCTGCTGCTGCTAAGTCGCTTCAGTCGGGTCCGACTCTGTGTGACCCCATAGACGGCAGCCCACCACGCTCCCCTATCCCTGGGATTCTCCAGGCAAGAACACTGGAGTGGGTTGCCATTTCCTTCTCCAATGCAGGAAAGTGAAAAGTGAAAGTGAAGGCACTCAGCCGTGTCTGACTCTTTGCGACCCCATGGACTGTAGCCCACCAGGCTCCTCTGACCATGGGATTCTCCAGGCAAGGATTCTGGAATGGGTTGCCATTCCCTTCTCCAATGCATGGAAGTGAAGAGTGAAAGTGAAGTCGCTCAGTCATGTCCAACTCTTCGCGACCCCATGGACTGCAGCCTTCCAGGCTCCTCCGTCCATGGGATTTTCCAGGCAAGAGTACTGGAGTGGGGTGCCACCGCCTTCTCTGGGTCCCACTCTTAGATGCCAGCAATTTCTATACAGCAGAAAGGACAGGGAGCAGACACAGGGTAGCCTTCTTCAGACAGGACCGAAGCCATCCTCCCCTGGGAAATCTTGACTGTGTCACAATCCTTCAACACCCTGGACGCTGAGTTACTCAGCTCTTCTAAAATTATCTCTCCGCTGGCTGCACTGACCTTCGGAATGGCTTTATTGCAGAACAGAAAAGTTCTGTCCTCTATCTATGTAGTGAACCTCCTGGCTGGCTTTCAGAAAAATGCAACCAGTAGCACTTCAAATCCCGAACTTGCTGATAACACCCTGGGCGAACGTGCCAAACCCGTTCAAGCAGAAGTTCAGACTGGAGTCTTCCTTCGGCATGATCTTCCGTGTTCCACACAGCTTCATGTAAATACAAGGAAAACCCACTCGGGGTTTCTGGACAGTGTTTCAAAAGGCAGATATTAGGAGAAGTGACTCACTTCCAAGAGAAAACTGCACAGCTGGGAGGATTCAACAGCTGCTCACCTCCTGGTTTTCTTCCCACTCAACTGCATGCTTCACCCCGTGGCCGCGGGCGTCCCCTGCCGTCTGTTCCCAAGGCTGGTCACACAGATCCCTCTCCCCACTGCTCTTTGTACGGGGACACATCCAAAGCCTGCTGGCCCTGGATCAACGCAATCCCAGTTTTCAAACACAACCTGGTCTCTGAAGTGATAATGCACGGAAAAACATCCCAAACCTCAAGGACCTTATAATAACACCCTCATGGGCTCAAAGACCTGCACTGAGCAAATTAGTAAGTAGGTATTCTGGGCTGGATGGTCAAAGTGTCAGTGACTCGGTCATGTCCTGAGCTTTGCGAGCCCACAGACCATAGCCTGCTGGGCTCCTCTGTCCATGGGATTCTCCAGGCAAGAATACTGGGCTGGGTTGCCATTTCCTCCTCCAGGGGATCTTCCCGACCCAGGGACTGAACCCGTGTCTCCTGCCATTTCAGGCAGATTTATATATATATATATACACCATCTGCATCACCCCAAATCCATAAATTGAACTGCTAACCCCCCAGGACCTAGGAATATGACTGTATTAGGAGATGGATCTTCAAAGAGAGGATAAAGGTGAAATGACGTCACTAGGGCGGGTCCTGATCCCAAAGGACTGGAGTCCATACAGAAAGAGGAGGTCAGGAGACAGGCACACAGAGAGGCACAGCTGTGTAGACTAAATTACAAGGGAAAACCCCCATCTCCTTCTCCTGGGATTCTTCCCAACCTAGGCCTCTTGGTATAAGGCCACCCATCAAATCGGATGACCAACACATTTCTACCTCAACAACTTAATTCTACCTGCAATGCCCCAATTTCCAAACAAGGTCACTTTCACAGGTACTTATGGTATATTTCTGGGCTTGGATGCTAGTTGCTCAGTCATGTGTGACTGACTCTTTGCGACCCCATGGACTGTAGCCTACCAGGCTCCTGTGTCCATGAGGTTCTCCAGGCAAGAACGTTGGAGTGGGTTGCTATTTCCTTCTCCAGGGGATCTTCCCGTCCCAGGGATCGAACCCAGGTCTTCTGCATTGCAGACAGATTCTTTACCGTCTGAGCCACCAGGGAAGACCCATCTTTTGGGGAGGCAGACACAATTAAACCCAGAACGAGGTGGGATATCCAGAGCTGGAAGCCCCCACAGCGCAAGACTCACAAGAGCATCACCCCAATGTTTCCTGAGTCCAGAGCACAAGCAAAGAGGTCAACTCAGCATCTCCACTCTGCCACTCCCAGCCCTGAAAAGAGCTTCTCCCACCGGCTTCTTGCCTCTTTTCCAAACTCTTGTCTTCTCAGCAACAACATCTCGGACTTTTCCTATTCACCATCAAGTCTATCTGCTTCTCTTCCATGTGTTAGTCGCTCAGTCGTATCCAACTCTTTGCGACCACACAGACCATAGCCCACCGGGCTCCTCTGTCCGTGGGATTGTCCAGGCAAGAACACTGGAGTGGGCTGCCTTTCCTTCTCTTGCTCCCAGCCCAGGGACTGAACCCGAGTCTCCTGCATTGCAGGCAGATTCTCTAACCATCACATAAGCTAGCACAGCAGCTCAACAGACCACTAGGTCTCCAGAACAAACAGGAATCCGGCCACCAGGAGGCCTGTCTTCCTGGGAAAACTGGGCCACGAAGCACCCTCGGGGACACACCCTGGGGTTCTGGTTTGAGGACTTCCTGTATTTGGTTTAAAAGAAAAAAAAAGGCTCAAGCCAGTTCTCCTAAATCACGTGAGAATGCCTTGGCCACAGACAGAGCAGTCCACATCTCCTTTATAAAAGATTCATCGAAAACCGCTGGGCAACAGGAGTGCCTTCCCAGAATCTCTGAGTTCACAGGAGAGACACCGTTAAGAAGAAGCTTTGTTTTGTTGCAGAGGAAGACACACACGCATTCCATTGTCTACAAGTCTTCCCGTCAGCCACCTGGAGGCTCAGACTTGACTGGGGTCAGGGGGTTGACTCCGATGCACCAATGACTTCTGTTCTGATGACTCAAAAGCACGAGGCTCTAGTGACCCGTCCACACGGGCCCCACACTGCCCTTCGGCTCCGTAAAAGGAAAGTCAGACACACGCACAAAAAAGCCAGCTGCTCCCTTCTGTCCCCCATCAAACATGCCTCTACTCGTCTGGAGACATTGCTCTGGTGGTTTTGAGTTTACGGGTGTTTTCGTCTGTGCGTGGGGGCGGAGGGGGGGACACCAAGATGCTCCGAGACCATAGTAAACGGTCCTGTGTCTGCTTGCCTGGGCGAGTGGATCGCAGAAGGCAGGTGTGGATGGCTGAGTTGGGAGGTGGTGAGGGGCAGGGCAAGGCAGAGGAGGCGAGCATCGCAGTGGAGGCGTGATCCTGGGCTGACCACGTGGCTGGCACCCCCACCTTCCACTGCGGTCACTGTGCTGGGATGATGGAGGGAAGGGCATCTCAAAAGGGTCACCGTGCCCGCGTGCTCAGTCACTTCTGTCGTGTCTGACTCTCTGCAACCCCGTGGACTGTAGCCGCCTGCAGGCTCCTCTGTCCGTGGGGACTCTCCAGGCAACAACACCGGAGCGGGTTGCCATGCCCTCCTCCAGGGGATCTCTGCAGAGCCGGGGATGGAACCCACATCTCCTGCACTGGCGGCTGGGTTGTTTACCCACTGAGCAAGGTGTTAAGCCCGAAAAACAGTCAAAGCCAGGGACAAAGCCAGAGCCCGTGACCACCCGTCTCGAGGACACCACTAAATAAAGCCCCTGGGGTCATTCTCTCCGGACCTGCAAACACAGACGCAGATGGCTGGCGAGGCGCGGCGTGGGGTGGGTGGACCCCGATGACTGCAGGGAAGCGAAGGGTGCCTTGTAAGCAGTCAGGTCGGGGAAGCCAGAACAGCTGTTAACTCCGAGCACAGGCTGGGCTGGGGGACAAGGGGGATTGAGAGGAATACAGTGCAGGCAGGAGCTGGGAGCCAGGAAAGAGCTTCCCCCACCTCCCCCAGGGATGGGGACAGACAGCCTGCTGTGGACGCCTACACGTCTGGGCCGTGGGCCAGGGTCGTACCTTTCAGTAGCAAAGGGCGTAGGAGAGCCGCTTTCCTGGTGGCTCAGTGGGAAAGACTCCACCGGCCCGTGCAGGGCAGTGAGTGAAAGTCACTCCGTCGGGTCCGACTCTTTGCGACCCCGTGGACTGTAACCCCTCCAGGCTCCTCTGTCCGTGGGATTCTCCAGGCAAGAATACTGGAGTGGGTCACCATGCCCTTCTCCAGGGGACCGTCCCAACCCAGGGACTGAACCCGGGTCTCCCGCATTGCAGGCAGATTCGGTACCCAATGAGCCACCAGGGAAACCCCAGAATACCGGAGTGGATTGCCATTTCCTTCTCCCTGGACTGTAGCCCACCAGGCTCCTCTGTCCATGGGATTCTCCAGGCAAGAATACTGGAGTGGGTTGCCACGCACTTCTCCAGGGGACCTTCCCAACCCAGGAATTGGACCCGGGTCTCCTGCACTGCAGGCAGATTCTGTACCCTATGAGCCAACAGGGAAACCCAAGAACACTGGAGTGGGTTGCCATGCCCTCCTCAAGGGGATCTTCCCCACCCAGAGATCGAACCCATGTCTCTCGGATCTCCTGCATTGGCAGGTGGGTTCTTCACCACCAGCAACACCTGGGTAGCCCAATAATCATGCACCTCAGCCCCCAAATCATAAATCAACCAATAAAGCAAACTTCAAAGAGTGTGGGAGACAGAGGCATGTATGCGCTGCATGCCGGGCACCATCAACTGGACAACGCCAGGATACATCCATGTGACGATACTCGAGACTCCACGAGACACCCCAGAGAGGATGGGAGTGGGCAGAGGGGAGCGGGTGACTGAGGTCCCAGGAAAACCCAGGACATGAGAGCTCTGGCGATGGGAGGCGGGGAGCCCACGTGGATGTCTTGCTGGGGCAGACAGGCACCCCTTCTCCCCACCGACCCTGGGCAGGCACTCGGTGGGAACAGCATCCTCTCTTGTGTTAAGATGGGGAGCCTGAGGTGCTTCAGGACCCAGCGGGAACATGCTCCGTCCCCAGCACACACAGGAGACTCCCACGTTGGGGGGTGCGGGCGAGCAGGCAGGCAGGGACCCAGAGCCAAGGACTTACAGTTTGACCAGGAAAGGGTGGTTGACTTCCTTCAGCACCGACTTCTCATTGTGCACGTGCTGCTCCTGCTTCAGGCGGATGATGTCGGGGATGGTCATCACCTTCAGGGCGAAGAAATGCTTGCTTGTCTTCTCCTGGACGAGCTGCACGCGGCCGAACGTCCCTGTACCTGCATGCGGAGGGCAGAGTGGGGGAGAGGCGTGCTCAGTGACCATGGCTCCCCCCACCAGGAATGTCGGACAACCTGGCAGGTCAGACGACTCCATTCCCTACGAGACACCAGGCGACAGACACTCCTCTGCAACAGTCAAGTTAAATTCGTGCACACACAGCATCACTTGACTACGACGAAGCTACCAAGAGTCACAGCTGTGGTTCTCCCAGGAGCGACGCACAGACGTGCGAGCTGCACCATAAGGAAGGCTGAGTGCACTTAAGCATTGATGCTTTCGAACTGTGGGGCTGGAAAACACTTGAGAGTCCCTTGCAAGGAGATCCAACCACTCCATCCTAAAGGATCAGCCCTGGGTGTTCATTGGAAGGACTGATGCTGAAGCTGAAACTCCAATCCTTTGGCCATCTAATGGGAAGAGCTGACTCACTGGAAAAAACCCGGCTGCTGGGAAAGATTGAAGGCAGGAGGAGAAGGGGACAACAGAGGAGGAGATGGTTGGATGGCATCACTGACTCGATGGACATGAGTTTGGATAAAGTCTGGGAGTTGCTGATGGACAGGGAGGCCTGGCGAGCTGCAGTCCATGGGGTCGCACAGAGACGGACACGAATGAGCGGCTGAAGGACAAGAAGCATAACTTGCCCCTGAATTGTCCTTTGATGAGAGTGACTGACCATCGTTTCTGGAAATGAGTCATCCCAGAGAAAACACACACGTAGGTAAAGGCAGAATGGGAAAGCACGCCAAATACATTCCTTTGACGTGTCTTTTTCTTGACACTTTTCTAAATCAGGACGAGACACAGAAAACAAACTTACGGCGACTGAAGGGGAAAGGGTTGGGGGAGCGTTAAATGCAGAGTTTGGGACGAACAGAGCACACACGACTACGTGGAAAACGGACAAGCAAGAAGCTACTACTGGATAGCACAGGGAATTCTCCTCCACATCTCGTAATGACCGTGTATGGAAAGAGAATGTAAAAAAAGAACAGGTACGTAACTGACTCACTGTGCTGTACACCTGAAACGAACCCAACACTGTAATTAACTCTCGCTGCCGAACTGACTCTTTGCAACCCCGTGGACTGTGGCCCGCCAGGCTCCTCTGTTCATGGGGATGCTCCAGGCAAGAACACTGGAGTGGGTTGCCATGCCCTCCTCCAGGGAACTTTCCCGACTCAGGGACTGAACCCCGGTCTCCTGCATTGCAGGCAGACTCTTTACTGTCTGAGTCACCAGGGGTGGTCGTAAACCCAAGGACAGGGTCCTCATAAGACACAGGACAGGAGAGACAGACCCAGAGGAGAAGCCACATGGAGACGGAGGCAGAGACGGGAGGGAGGTGGCCACCAGCCCAGGGACGGACGCCTGGAGACCCCAGAAGCTGGAAGAGGTGGGAAGGACCCTCCCCTGGAGCCTCTGCAGGGAGCTCAGCCCTGGGACACCCTGACCTCAGACGTCTGGTCCCCAGGGTTCAGAGAAGATGAATGTCTACAGTTTCAAGCTTCCCAGTTTGGTGGAAATTTGTTATGGCCGCACCAGGCGGTACGAATTCAACCAAACAATGCTCAGGAATTGTCCGAGCATCCTTGTTGTTTAATCACTTAATACCACACGTTCATGTCTTTGCAGATAGAACCTAACACAACTTTAATCTTCCTCCTGTTTGAGAACAGGTCTGGACATGGAAATGTACATGTTTCAAGTGCCCCAACGGAGCTCCGCTCAGGTCTCTGGATACGCTGACGTGGTCTGGGAAAATTTGGGGAAATTAAAGGCCAGTGGTGAGGACACCACGCTCAATTGTCTTTGTCCAGATTAACGCTGATGAGGACAAATGTGCAAGAAAGACAATGAGAAATCATAAAAAGAGAAGCCAGCCTGTTCTGGAAAAGTGATGAAGTTTGCAAAAGCTTATCAAAAGAAGTATGCACAAACAGTGTGTCTGCTTCTGGCTAATAATAACATTTTCTTGGCAAAGGAAACGCTGCTGAGTTTCTGCTACCCGTGGGGTAAGCTCCTGGGCAGTCCTTACTGGGAACACAGCCTGGCTAGAAAGGGGAATTACTCTCAGACTTCCTAAAAGAAGTTTCTCCAAAAAGACTGCTACAGTCCACGTTCCTTTTTATGAACTTCACTTGCACTGTACATTTTAATTAGTGGAAGGGAAAGGATTCCTCATGTTATAAGAAAATGTTTCTAAATGTACCTACGCATGGTATCTCATGCAGAAAATGGACACAGTAACACTTCTCTTAAGACATGAAGTCTTGCTTCCCAATAACTGTATTTTTTATCCTTGAGACTGCAGGAATCAAATATGTGATGACACTGTATCTTTCTTTTATTTTTAGATACCTCTGACACAATTTGGAAGAAATCGCATTGGTTTTAATGGTTCCACATCATGGAGACCACCAGTAGCATTTTCTTACATATTTCTCTCTTGCGTTTCTGAACGAAAAGACCCCGTCCTGAAGGACATATTCACTCTTTCATGATCAAAGTATAAGGAGACTAATGTAAGTGTTACTCGATCAGTCGTGTCCAGGTGTTACCACCCCACGGACCGCAGCTCACCAGGCTCCTCTGTCCATGGGATCCTCCAGGCAAGAATTGTGGAGTGGGCTGTCATGACCTTGATGATGAAAAGATTCGAAAGAAACCATCTGAAGACACATTTAAAAAGAAACATTATTTCACACATAAAGGAAAAGACGTGGTCAAACAACAGGATGATGGTAACAACCGGTGAGTTGAGAGTCCACATGGAAATCCCACCAAGGCAGAGGTTTACCAAAGCCTGGCTAAACGTACAAGAAGATCCTACACGGATGAATTTAATCTCCTGTGTTCTGCTGAAAAACAGGGAACTGGACTATGTCTTTCGCCTGATGAGAAATTACCTTTTCTTCCTGTTTCAGACATTCATAAGCACTGGGTGGACCAGAAAGTTCATCCTGTTTTGAGTAAAAGTGAAAAACATTTTTCATTTTCACCAAGAATTTTATAGAACAATCGGTTTGCTAGGCAAACGAACTTTTTTTGGCCAACCCCGATAGCCCTGGTTCCTTGAAAATGCCCTAGTTTGTGCTTTAAACGGGCTTCTCTGGTGGTTCAGAAAGTCAAGAATGTGTCTTCAATGCTGGAGACCCAGGTTTGATCCCCGAGTTGGGAAGATCCCCCTGGAGAAGGAAATGGCACCCCACTCCAGTCTTCTTGGCTGGAGAATCCCATGGACAGAGGAGCCTGGTGGGCTACAGTCCATGGGGTCGCAAAGAGTCAGACAGGACTGAATGACGGAGCACGCCCACACACACACACACACACACACACAAGATGCAGAAAATAGATTTTGAACAAGGACGTACTATGTAGCGCAGGGAACTCTATTCAGTACTCTGTAATGACCTATATGTGAAAGAATCTTTAAAAATAGAGGAGATATATGTATAACTGACTCACTTTGCTATATACCTGAAGCTAGCACACCACTGCATGTCAACAGGAGAAAAATGAACATAACAAAACAGAAAGAGATGCACGAGACTTAGAAAACAAACTCATGATTGCCAGGGCGAAGAGATAAGTTAGGGAGTGTGGGATGGACATGGACACACTGCTGTATTTAACATGAAGAACCAACAAGGACCTGCTGGACAGCACAGGGGACTCTGCCCAATACTCTGTAACAACCTTATGGTTCCAAGGGGGAAGGATGGGGGAAGGGATAGTCAGGGAGTCTGGGATGGACATGGACACACTGCTGTGTTTAACATGGAGAACCAGCAAGGACCTGCTGGACAGCACAGGGAACTCTGCTTAGTGTCACATGGTGGCCTGGATGGAGGGGAGTTGGGGGAGAACGGGTACATGTGTATGCATGGCTGAGTCCCTTTGCTGTCCACCTGAAGCCATCACAACATTGTTAATCGGCAATACTCCAGCATAAAATAAAAAAGATTAAGAAACACAGAATAAAAGTTGGCTTTTGGAAATTATGGCTGCAAACCAGTACCAACTCCTGTTTCACTGGGGGTGGGGGAACCTTCAGGAGTTCTGTAAAGAATGTGTGCTAACTTTGATTAAACTTAAAATCATGGAACTGGACCCTTCCAACAGGTGAATTTTATTGATTTGGGAATTCTCTCTTAATAAGCAAAATCTACCCTCAAAAAAATGTGTGCTTTGGATAAAGTCATGAAGTTTTTTTGTTTTTTTTTTTTAAGCTTGGAATCTTCAGCTTCAAAGATCAGCTGAATAAGCTGGACACAGTTCAGCTGGGCGCTGGGTGGGGCAGACCGCCCTTGTGAGTCCACTCGTCTAGACAGGCTTTCAAAAACAAAAACCAGTCATTCCCTCAAAATGCTGTGGAGTCAAGCCGCATTCCATTGCACAGTCACCTCCTTCGTTCTGTAAGATACTTATTTTTAAAAGATAAAAATAGAACAGATACTTCACAGCACCCTCCCAATTCTTCTAGTCACGGGCTATTTAAGTTATGCTGTCTCCTATCAAAGATACAAAGTGTGCAATCACAAAAGAAAACCAGGAACAAGAGAAGTTGCCAGCCCAACTCCCACTGCTAACAAATGTTACACAAGGAGATGCCTTGAATTCCTGCTCTTGCACTGGGCTCCCTGAGAGAAGATATGAGCTGCTCTGAACCTCGCCTGGTAACTCTTGACCCAGAGGCAAAGGTTGGTCTCTGTAATTTGATAACACGAGCTGGCCACTTTAAAAGTCGAAGCTGCATCCAGGGTGGGACGTGACAATGTCACGTGGTCCGTGCTTTGTCGTGTCCGACTCTTTACAACCCCATGGACTGCAGCCCACCAGGCTCCTCTGTCCATGGGATTCTCCAGCCAAGAAGACTGGAGTCGGTTGCCATTTCCTCCTCCAGAGGAGCTCCCCGACCCAGGGATCAAACCCAGGTCTCTCGCATTGCAGGCGGATTCTTTATCGACTGAGTCACCAGGGAAGCCCTCTCGGAGGCTAGACTTACATTTGGCTGTACTGTGCCTCAGTTTGAACACACAGTATATTTAGTAATGGCGTGTGGGATGTAGTTAGCTGACCAGGGATGGAACCTGTGTCCCCCTGCACTGGGAGCGTGGAGTCTTTAACACTGAACCACCCGGGAACTCCCAAGACACTGTCTTTGGAGGAAGCCAATCCTAAAGGAAATCAGTCCTGAATATTCATTGGAAGGGCTGATGCTGAAACTCCAATCCTTTGGGTGCCTGATGCAAAGAACGGACTCATTAGAAAAGACCCTGATGCTGGGAAAGATTGAAGGCGGGAGGAGAAAGGGACGAGATGGCTGGATGGCATCACCGACTAGATGGACATGAGTAAACTCCGGGAGCTGGTGATGGACAGGGAGGCCTGGTATTCTGCAGTCCATGGGGTCACAAAGAGTCGGACACGACTGAGCAACTGAAGTTTGCAGTGGAAACTGGGGAGGAGGGAGAAGACTGGAGCTTGCGGTCTAGTTGAAATGAGCGTTGGTGACAGCCACAGACAAGAGCTGAGATTCAAGGGGGCGGAGGAAACGCGGGCAGAGAAGGGCCGGCCTTTCGAAAGCCTTCCACCAAGTTCTTTGGGAGAGGCAGTTCCAGGAAGTCACGGGGCAGACACAGGGGAAGTGGCCTGGCTGATCTGAGCTCTGGTGTGTTTTCAGTTTGTTTCAGAGATTTCCCTGTGGCCACAGAAGGCAGCGAGAAGAACCGAAAAAGAGGAGCTTGCAAACTCAAAGAGAAAATGCTGCTTGGGAATCGGCGGGGATGGGGCTGGCAGAGGGAGCCAGGGCAGGGAGGACGACAGGGGGTGGGTGAAGCATCTGAGAAGGTCCTGACGGTCCCCTCGCAGATAGGGGAACCCTGGTGGTGTCCAGAGGGGTCTGCGGAGTTGCTTTGTTTTGGGGAGAAGCTGGCGACAAGTTCTGTGCTGGAGCCTCCGGACAAGCGGAAGGTGTGGGATATGGTGGCTGGAAGGTTGTCTGGGCCCGAAACAAGATTCCCGTCTGCCTGCAACACCCCCCCTTTTTTTTTTTTAATATTTATTTATTTTAATTTGGCTCAGCTGGTAAAGAATCCGCCTGCCACGCGGGAGACCCAGGTTCAGTCCATGGGTGGGGAAGATCCCCTGGAGGAGGGAAGGGCAACCCACTCCAGTATTCTAGCCTGGAGACTCCCATGGACAGAGGAGCCTGGCGGGGCTACAGCCCATGCGGTCCAGAGAGTCGGACGTGACTGAGCGACTAACACACACTCTTTTAATTTACTTGGCTGAAACTTGGTCACAGCTGCTGCATGTGGCAACTACTTCCCTGACCATGGATCAAACCTAGGCCCCCTGCGCTGGGAGCATGGAGTCTTAGCCACTGGACCTCCAGGAAGTTTCCCCCCTCCCCCGCCGCCAAACTTTAGAATGGGGAGTTACTTGGAAAGAAGGTATTTGCAGACATGATGGAGTGAAGGGTCTGAGATGAGGTTCCTCTTCGATGGGGGTGGCCCTAAACCCAAGAACAGGCTCCTTATAAGACAGAAGAGGAGAGACATGGACACAGGAGAAGCCACGTGGACACAGAGGCGGAGACGGGAGGGAGGCGGCCACCGGCCCAGGGACAGACACCCGGAGCCCCCAGAAGACAGAAGAGGCGGGAAGCACTCTCCCCTGGAGCCTCTGCAGGGAGCCCAGCCCTGGGACACCCTGACCTCAGACATCTGGTCCCCAGGACTCAGGGTTTCTGGTCCCCGGGACTCAGGGTACAGGGGGGATGGATGTCTGTAGTTTCAAACCCCAGGTTTCATCTGTTACTATAGACTATGGAAGGTCACGAAGGTTGCAACAGCCCCAGGGACGGACGCCTGGAGCCCCCAGAAGCTGGAAGAGGCGGGAAGGACCCTCCCCTGGAGACTCTGCAGGGAGCTCAGTTCTGGGACACC
Organism: Bos grunniens; assembly: GCF_055505025.1. NCBI lineage: Eukaryota > Metazoa > Chordata > Mammalia > Artiodactyla > Bovidae > Bos > Bos grunniens. Next base: position 1,737,878 of record NC_141194.1, read on the forward strand.
TTGACCTCGGACGTCTGGTCTCCAGGGCTGGGGGAGGATGGATGGGTGTGGTTTTAAGCCACCTGGTTACTAATGGTTTGTAACAACAGCTCCAGGAAGCCAACACAAGGGGACCCCTGGATGTTCACGGAGAGAGACGGACCCCCAGCAAGCACCGCCTTGCGGATACCCCCCCAAGCCCACAAGAGAAAGCTGTAGATGAAAGCGGTGCCTTTGGGAGCCCCCAGCTCCAGAACGAGAACAAAATTCACCATAATGAATAAGACCCTCCTCCTTTGTCATGTCCATCCAGCCTGCCAAAAACTGACTGTGACTTACTGCCACCTCCTGCTTTTGTTCAACATAGTATCTTGTCAAACTGCTCTGAAAATGGGACTCAAAGTGAGACTTGTTAAAAAAAAAAAATTCCTCTCAGGTTCCCCTCTTGGTTTTTATCGTCTCTTAGGTTCCCTGAATTCTTCGTCTGTTCTAGGATCCCAAGCCTTCTGCTATCTTGATGTCTCGGACAGTTGTCAACGTACCGATCACAGTTAGGTTGCTTGTCTTCTCCTTTTAAGGAGGCAAGAAAAAGGACTTCCCAGGTGTTTCAGTGGTTGAGATATCGCCTTCTAACACGCAGGTTTGATCCCTGGTCAGGGAACTAAGAGTGAAAAAGCTGGCTTAAAAGCCAACATTCAAAAAACTAAGATCACGGATTCCGGTCCCTTCACTTCATGGCAAATAGATGGGGAAACAATGCAAATAGCGGCTGATTTTATTTTCCTGAGGCCTGAAACCACTGTGGACGCTGACTGCACCCATGAAATTGAAAGACGCTTGCTCCTTGGAAGAAGAGCTATGACCAACCTAGACAGCGTATTAAAAAGCAGAGACATTATTTTGCCAACAAAGGTCTGTCTAGTCAGAGCTGTGGTTTTTCCAGTAGTCATGTATGGATGTGAGAGCTGGACTATAAAGAAGGCTGAGAACCAAAGAATTGATGCTTCTGAACTGTGGTGTTGGAGAAGACTCTTGAGATTCCCGTGGACTGCAATGAGATCCAACCAGTCCATCCTAAAGGAAATCAGTCCTGGGTGTTCATTGGAAGGACTGACGCTGAAGCTGAAACTCCAATGCTTTGGCCACCTCATGCGAAGAGTTGACTAACTGGAAAACACCCTGATGCTGGGAGGGATTGAGGGCAGGAGGAGAAGGGGATAACAGAGGACAAAATGGTTGGGTGGCATCACCGACTCAATGGACACAAGTTTGAGCAAACTCTGGGAGATGCTGATGGACAGGGAAGCCTGGCGTGCTGCAGTCCATGGGGTCGCAAAGTGTCAGACACTGGTTAGCAACTAAAACAAGAAAAGCAGAGAACCAGATGCCACGTGACTAGGAGCTCGCATGCCAGAGCTAAGACCTGGTGCAGTCAGATAAATACATAAATGAGTAATTTTTTTTTAAAGATGCTGAAGCACATTAAACAAAAAAGTCCCCCATGACCCCGGATAGGGTAAGCACCCAGCCTTCATTTTTGCCCGACGCATGCTAACTGTGTTCTGGGCAAGCCCATGGGATCCGTACATCTATGAGGCAAAACAAACAGCAATGTGTCTCCAAACGCCCCTGGCTGGAGCCAAAGAGCGCAGTCATCACCAGGACACACACACTGTTCTGCAAGCCCAGGCACGGCGGGTTGGTGCAGAGTCTGGACACGCCAGAGGTCTGTTTTCAAAGGGCGATGCCACGCCAAGCCACTTGGGAAAGTCAAGTTCAACACCGGCAACTAATAAAAAGCCACTGAAAGACGACATCTCCATTCCTCAAGTTTACCGAAAATGTGTGCTGGTTTGCTCAGTCGTGTCTGACTCTCTGCGACCCTGTGGACTGTAGCCCACCAGGCTCCTCTGTCCGTGGGATTCTCCAAGCAAGAATCCTGGAGTGGGTTGCCATGCCCTTCTCCAGGGGATCTTCCGAACCCAGGGATTGAGCCCAGGTCTCCTGCGTGCTTGGATATGTTACCCCTAGAACCACCCCAGTCATTCCTCAAGAGTCCTAATAAAACCTGGTCACTGCATCTTCAAAGCCCACCTGTCAATCTGCCTTCCTATAAGAATCCACCTGCTCTCAGTGTGGCTGGGTGGTTCGTGGGCTGGGCTGACATCCTGCCACTGCCGCTAAGTCACTTCAGTTGTGTCCGACTCTGTGCGACCCCATAGACGGCAGCCCACCAGGCTCCACTGTCCCTGGGATTCTCCAGGCAAGAACACCGGAGTGGGTTGCCATTTCCTTCTGCAATACATGAAAGAGAAAAGTCAAAGTGAAGTCGCTCAGTCTTGTCCGACTCTTAGCGACCCCATGGACTGCAGCCTACCAGGCTCCTCCGTCCATGGGATTTTCCAGGCAAGAGTACTGGACTGGGGTGCCATCACCTTCTCCGGGGCTGATATCCTAATTTTACACTAATGCAGTCTTCTGTTCTCGTATCACTGCGAGATGTTTGAAACCATTCACTGGCGTCTTTTCTGGGCTGCGAACGCATTTGAAACCATTCACTGGCGTCTTTTCTGGGCTGCGAACGCAGAAGCCTGGAACCCCGACTCTCAGAGGTCACGCTGCTTCCAAACTAAGACGTTCTAAAGAGACAAATAACAACCCACCTTCCGGGGCAGGTTTGGGACTGTCTACCTGGGAACTTGCCTGGTGGCTTAGGTGGTAAAGAATTCGCCTGCAATACGGGAGACCTGGATTTGATCCCTGGGTTGGAAAGATCCCCCTGGAGAAGGGAAAGGCTACCCACTCCAGTATTATGGCCTGGAGAATTCCATGGACTGTACAGTCCATGGGGCTGCAAAGAGTCGGACATGACGGGGTGACTTTCACATACACACACACACACACACCTGGGAACTACCTGCCCAGGTAGGAACTACCTTCGAGCTGACTCAACAGTCAAGCCAGGCACTGAGTCCCAGAGCAGAGGATGGGTTTCCCATCCTAAGAGGCAGCGGGCTTCAGGTTTAGTCCAGAGTTATTTGTCAACATGCAAAGAACCGTTAGGGAAGTTGGGGACTGTTCTGCACGCCACCCCCACCCCCCCTTGGCCAGAAACCTTCCTACGTATACGGGTATGTGCTCCAACTCGTGTGGGCAGAAAGAAAAGCCCACGAAATCGCTGGACAATGAAAAGCAGCCGCTTTCTTCCTGCACAAAGGCAGACCTTACCCAGGAGGTCGAGAGCCAAGTCCACCCGACCACACACCCAGCCGTGAACAGCATCCCAGGTGCCAGACGGCGATCCTAAGGGTCGTGTCGAAAGCAGTCATCCCGGGCAGTTTTACTTTTGCTTTTAAAGGAAGCCGTGCCAACTGTCCCGAAATGGACACCTCTTAGAAACAGGCTTCTGGGAGAACACTAAGAAGAGCCCTAAAAAAAAAAAAAACTAGGAATACAACGAGTCAACACAACAAATACCCCAAAATCTGTTACCCAAAAAAAAAAAGCTAACTAATCTTTTTGAGGATCAAGTAAATGAACGTCTTTGTGACTAAAATCACATCCCAACAGTAACTATTTACATTCAAGCATCCACGTAATCCTCTGACTCCTTGGTGGGTTTTTTTTTTTTAATAACAAACGGTAAATTTGCTTTTTTTTTTATGAAGGTGTTAAGGATAAATGGAAACTGTCACTCAAGTAGACTTTCCAAAAAATGAAACCGTAGTTTCCCATGTTAAACACAGCAGTGTGTCCATGTCCATCCCAGACTCCCTGACTATCCCTTCCCCCATCCTTCCCCCCGGGAACCATAAGGTTATTACAGAGGATTGAGCAGAGTTCCCTGAGGTGTCCAGAAGGTCCTTGCTGGTTCTCCACGTTAAATATAGCAGTGTGTCCATGTCCATCCCAAACTCCCTAACTATCCCTTCCCCCATCCTTCCCCCTGGCAACCGTAAGGTTATTACAGAGTATTGAGCAGAGTTCCCTGTGTTATACAATTGGTCCTGAGGCAAAGAGCTGACTCACTGGAAAACACCCTGATGCTGGGAAAGATTGAGGGCAGGAGGAGAAGGGGACGACAGAGGATGAGATGGCTGGATAGCATCACCGACTCGATGCACATGAGTTTAAGCAAGCTGCAGGAGTTGGTGAAGGACACGGAGGCCTGGCGTGCTGCAGTCCATGGGGCTGCACAGAGTTGGACACGACTAAGCGAGTAACACTTTAGTTTACTTTAGACTCCAAGCTTGAGTTTTCAACCTGAACTAAATAATTTTATTTTTTTGAGGCGGGGGAAGGAATTGCTCCCAAACATAAGCCAGTTCCCTGTCCACCTCTTCCCTGCTTCCTGCAAGCCTCAGGGCTAAGCATGCGCGCGCGCGCACACACACACACACACACACACACCGCTCAGGAACACAGAGCCCTGCTTCCATCTGTCCCTCCACACTCAGACTCCGGGCGCCCTCACCACTACAAAGGCCGGCTTTCTCTGCAGCTGGAGCCCCGCTGGCCACACCCAGCCTCAGATGCGCTGGCTCCTTTGTTCCGCGAAGAGGCTCCCCAGAGAAGGAACCAGCAGGGTGAAGCCATCCGTTCAAGTCATCGTCCGCCTTTTCACAGGAACCCCAGGGAGGCTTCCCTCCAAACTCCTCCCCTTCGATGAGCTGCTTCATCAAGCAAGTGTCCACATGAACCATAAGGAGAGAATTCAGAGACCAGCAGAAACCCAACTACATTCAGCAACACGGAACTGAACCCCATTTCTCATACAAGGTTAAAAAGCACACTGTATTTCCTTCCTGACCACATGCCCAGTCCCCGGCTCTTGGAAAGAGACACGCTTGAACTGAATTATTTCATCTGATGGATGACTCACAATTATGACTTTATTGCTACTTCTCTCTTGGGTATTCCTTCAGAAAAGGGGTGTCGACTCACGTATTCTAATGTATTGTTTACAGATTGTAAGATAAAGTCAAGCATAGTGTACCTGCTGATCATTCCTCACCTCATACTTAGAAATGTCTCCTCAGTTCAGTTCACTCACTCAAGTCGTGTCGGACTCTGCGACCCCAGGGACTGCAGCACGCCAGGCCTCCCTGTCCATCAGCAACTCCCGCAGCTTACTCAAACTCATGTCCATCGAGTCAGTGATGCCATCCAACCATCTCATCCTCTGTCCTCCCCTTCTCCTCCAGCCTTCAATTTTTCTCAGCATCAGGGTCTTTTCCAATGAGTCAGCTCTTCACATCAGGTGGCTCAAGTGTTGGCACTTCAGCCTCAGGAATTTAGCAAAAGATGCCGCATTCTGTCCACCCAATCCACCGTAGCATCGGAGATCCCAGCCCTGAAATGTGGGGAAGGCTATTTCTGCAGTTAAGAGTAGCTTACAAGCATTCATTAATCTCCCTTGTGGCTCAGACCATAAAGAATCCGCCTGCAAAGGCAGGAGACTGGGGTTCGATCCTTGGGTCGGGAAGATCCCCTGGAGAAGGGAATGCCTGGAGAATCTCATGGACAGGGGAGCCTGGTGGGATACACTCCATGAGGTCGCAAAGAGTGAAACACGACTGAGCCACTGACACAGAAGCACAAGAGTATCTGTAGTGTTGGTTTGGTTATTCTTCAAAGGGTAGCCTCAGAAAAATAAAAACAGCCTGAGTTTGCCGATGGACATGAGTTTAAGTAAACTCGAGGAGACAGTCAAGGACCGGGAAGCCTGGAGTGCTTCAGTCCACGGGGTAATAAAGAGTCAGACAGGACTTCCCGACTGAACAAAGCTTACCAAAAAAAAAAAGGGAAGTAAATGGACTCGTGATGTTCAATCAAGCGACACTATAAAGGCTCCTTGCGAACAAGCCTCCCCTCCATCAGCCGCGTCTCTGCTGCCCGGCTGATACGGATACGAGCGTGGTTTCCGGGATTCCACGCAGCAGCCTGCCCAACGTCCCCACTCCAAGACCCATGGCTCAGAGCTGCGTGTCTAAAGGCGCATCCCAGAGCCAGAAGCTCCTCCTCAAAGGGAAGGTTTTGCGTCTTGTCCAGGAGCAGTCCTGGGGCTGGGGCCCTCCTGTAACATTCAGAACTGGTTCTATTTGTCCAGCACCAGCGAGGGGCCTGCCTGGTGGAGGTGGCAATTAGTGGACACTCCAGTACAGCCCGACAGCCTCAAGTGGTCATGAATACCTTCCCCACTGCGCACACACGCACACCTCCAGCCCCATCTTTTGGTCATCGTGTTTCCCATTTGTCGTAAGGAAGAGCTTTTTTTTTTTTAAGTATTTATTTATTTAGCTGCAACGGGTCTTAAATTGTCCCAAGGCTTTCCCCGGTGGCTCAGATGGTAAAAAAATCTGCCTGCAATTCAGGAGACTCAGGTTCCATTTCTGGGTCGGGGAGATCCCCTGGAGGAGGGCATGGCAACCCACTCTGGGATTCTTGCCTGGAGAATCCTACGGACAGAGGAGCCTGGTGGGCTACAGTCCCTGGGGTCGCAAGAGAGTTGGACACGACTCATCATCCTGGTGGGACGGTAAACGGAGATGAAATCTCTAAGGAGTAACGATGTCCTTAGGGTGGAGCCCTAATCCAGGAGGGCCCGTCTACATGTCCTCAGAAGGGGAGACCCCAGAGATGACACTTCCTTCTCTCTGTAAACACAGCACGAACACAGCTGTCTGCCAAACCAGGAGCCACATGCTCTCATCGCAAACCCCAATCAGCTCACATCCTGAGCGTCTGGGGAAGACACCCCGAAACGCCCTGGTCGCCTCCCTTTCCTCCCAGAGACTCCCATGAAAATCCAGGGAGATGCCTGTGGCCTTCCCTGGGACCGGAGCTCTCAAAGAGTGAACCTTGCTTTTTCCGGGTATTGACTGGTTCTTCCCGGCAAGAAAAAGCACTTGCAGTTTCAGCGAAAAGAGGACAAAGGGAAACATTTTCGAATGCTCTGAGGGTGGTGACATGTGGGTGTCTAAAAAAAAAAAAACTTGGGGAAAATACCAGGAAAGCCCCACGGCGCGATGCCCAAAGCGAATGAGGAAGGTTTCCTGAGAATTGTGAATGCGGCTGTTTTTTTTCTGTTCTCTCCCCAACAGGAAGGACAAGGTGGTTACAAGGCTCAAGTGACCCAGGGAGGGGATGGTCACGCCTGTGCCACATACTCTTCTGGCCCTTTCCTTAGAGACAGACGCGACCTCCTCGGTGGTACCCATCCCAGGAGCAAGGCTGACATCAGCATCACCCACCGTGTCCTGATGTACCGGATGACCCGGGAGGGCGTCAAGGAGGCTTTGTCCCCAGCCCCAGGGGGACAAGTGTTCTCCTGGGAGGATTCTAGGATGTGACAACGTGAAGGTGCTGCTGGAGACAGCCACCTGTAGCCCCAAAGGCAGGTCAACCTTTGACGTCAAGGGAAGGTAGGTCAACATGCCGGGAGACGTCAAGCCCGGTCTTGTGGACTGAATGTGCATGTCCGCTCAGGATGCTCAGGTGGAAGCCCAAACACCACCCACACACACACCCACACACCCACGGACACGTGATGGTGTCTTGAAGTGGCTCTCTGGGAGGGGATGAGGCTGAGAAGAATTCACGAGGATGGGATTACCATCCTTAGAAGAGCTTCCTGCTACCCAGCACCCTTGAGGACGCCGCTGGAAGCCAACCCAGGAGACATCTCAGAGCAAAATCCAACCACCCTGACTTTGAACTCCCAGCCCCCAGAACCATGAGAAGCTGATCTGTGTTGCTGATAAGATACCCCATGGATGGTGTTCCTGGTGGGCCCATGCCCCACCAAGACACCAAGGTCGGCACGGATTCAAGATGGTACCGGTGGGCCTGACCACACAGGAAGCTGGTGGAGACTCTGCCCCATGGAGTTCTGCCAAACAGTGAATGAGGGACGCCTCATCCTCTGAAGGGGCTTCCCCAGGTGGCACTAGTAGTAAAGAATCCACCTGCCCATGCAGGAGACGTCCGGGACGCGGGTTCCATCCCTGGGTCGGGAAGATCCCCCTGGAGAAGGAAACAGCAACCCACTCCAGTGTTCTGGCCATGCAAAGAGGTCACCTGGCGGGCTACAGTCCACGGGGTCCCAAAGAGTCGGACATGACTAAGTGACTGAGCATGCACGCACAGTCCTCTGAAATGAACACGTGGATTTCTGGCTTCAGACACCTTCTCCGTGGGATAAAAATAACCTTGGAAAACACTCGTCTGACATGGAACCGGGGGTCCTCGACCTCCAAGGATTCAGCCTAACTCATTTTTCACGGACTGAGCTCCAAAATCACGTAGAAAGCTACTCTGCAGTCCTTTCTGGTAGTTGTATGAGCTTCCTGGGGCTCCTACAACGTGGGGGCTTAGCAACCACACACATACACCCGGCCCCAGCCCTGGGGACCAGACGTCTGAGGTCAAGGTGTCCCAGGGCTGAGTTCCCTGCAGAGGCTGCAGGGGAGGGTCCTCCCCGCCTCCTCCAGCTTCTGGGGGCTCCGAGTGTCCATCCCTGGGCTGGTGGCCGCCTCCCTCCCGTCTCTGCCTCCGTCTCCATGTGGCTTCTCCTCTGCGTCCGTGTCTCTCCTCTTGTGTGTCTTATAAGAATCCTGTCACTGGGGTTTAGGGCCACCCCCATCCAGGAGGACCTCATCTCAGACCCTTCACTCCACCACGTCTGCAGAGACCCTGTTTCAAAGTAAGGTCCCATTGTGAGGGGACATGATTTGTGTGTGTGTCCGTGGCCGAGGGTCTAGCCTACCCAGGAGCACAGGCTTTGTGTGGACATACCTGTGGGTTGTTAATTCATTCCTGTCCCCCTCTTTCCCCGAGTGAGAACGAGAATGCAACTGTTTTTTGTTGCACATTTCTACTCCTGGATGGTCCTCCCATTCCGGTATTTTTGTTTCCTCAGGCTAGTTTTCCTTTTCTTTCTCCCAAACAGGGAACCATCGCCTCTGCACCTCCCAAGCTTCTCTTGAAGCAAAGCGTCAGTCGCTCAGTCATGTCTGACTCTCGGCAATCCCATGGACCGTAGCCCACTGGGCTCCTCCATCCATGGGATTCTCCAGGCAGGAATACTGGAGTGGGTTGCCATTTCCTTCTCCAGGGGAATCTTCCCGACCCAGGGGTCGAACCCGGGTCTCCTGCATCGGCAGGTGGCTTCTTTATCCACTGAGCTACAACCCTTGGAGATGAAAAGTTTACAAAGGCCCCGCTCCGCAGAGATGGAACCTGACGAAACAGAGTCTGTGTGAAGATGACAACACGGAACAGGCAAAACCATGGAGACAGACAGCAGACAGGGGGTTCTCAGCAGCTGGAAGAGCAAGAAATGGCTGGGGTGTGGGGCGGGGATGACTGGGAGAGAGTCTCCTTTGCGGGGGACAAAAATGTTCTGCAACCTCACAGAGGCGAGGGCCACGCAACTCTGAATATGCAAAAGGCCAGTGGACAGTTCTCTTGAAAACAGTTCCTTTTATGTCACATCAATGTCACTGCAGTCTTTAAAAAAAATGAGAAGAAACAGAGACTTCCCTGGTGGTCTAGGGGTCAAGATGCCATGCTTCCGACACAGGGGGTACAGGTTCGATCCCTGGTCGGGGAACTAAGATCCCACAAGCCACACAGCATGGCCAAAGGGTAAAAAAAAATTAATAAATCAACTTTTTTTTTTTAATGAGGACAAAGAGCCTGCAGGACTTCTGTAAGAAGCAATATTTTTTTTCTGGTCTGTTACCTAGCTTGCGAAGTTGCCGTGATGCTCTCAGAATGAAACTATCATCCGCACCCACGCAAGGTGAGTTAAGATTAAAAGGGGCACACGAACATTATCGTGGGACAAGAAACCACAATCCCTCCTAATGGCAGCTCCTGTCAACACCTCCCGGACAAGGAGTCATTCACCAGCATGGGAGATCTCGCCCGGCAGGATTCCACCGGCCACGGAGGTTATGTTTGTGTTGTGGTTTGGGAGCAGGAGCTCGTCCATGTGGGAGGGAGAAAGAGTACGGTCGATTCTGGGGAACCAAGAGGCGTAGCAGTTGAGAGGAAAACAATCGTAAGAGAGAAGAGTACGGGTTTAATTATTCACTACGGAAGGACTCCCAGATGGTAAGAACACACGGCTTTCTGACAGTGTGATGCTACGCTAAAACGAAAAAAATAAAAAAAAAGTCAGGTGTGAGCACACTCCCGTGCTCAGGGAATGAGTTTTGTGCCTTGATCTCGATCTCAGACATGGGAGGGGGCTGCCCAGACGGACGCACAGGATAAAACTGCAGAGAACTACACACACACACACGCACACACACACCCTCCTCACACACTCAAAAGAGCTTCCGTGAAAAGTGGGCACAGTGATCGGGGCTATGCTCTCTCAACACAATATGGAACCCATTCCAACATCCTGGTTCATTTTCTAAAAAAAATAAAAGATAAAAAGCTTTATATTTTTTACTGGAATATAGCTAATCAACAACATAGACAGCAAAGGGACTCAGGCATACATATACAAGCATCCATTCTCCCCCAAACTCCCCTCCCATCCAGGCTGCCACATGACATTGAGCAGAGAGTTCCCTGTGCTGGACAGCAGGTCCTTGTTGCTTATCTACTTTAAATATAGCCGTATGTACAGCCAACATCCTGGTTTTAATATCGTATGATAGCTAAAGAAGATGTCACAGGAGGCAAAGCTTTGTGATTGATACACGAGCCTAGGTGTGGGTTTTGGGAATCCCCTGCGCACCTGCTATTATTCCAAAACACTTCTTTTTAATAGAACCACTGTTTGTGCTCATGGCAAGAAATCAAGCGTAGCTGCAAACCATTCCTGCTGTACCTGAGCCTGAGTTTCCCCATCCAGGAAATCAGTTTGGCCAAGATGGTACCCCACCCCCACCACTCCAAGCCCTTTAAAAAATGCCCTTCATGGACTTCCATGGGGGTCCAGTGCATAAGACACCACACTCCCAATGCAGGGGGCCCAGGTTCACTCCTTGGTCGGGGGACTAGATCCCACGAGCCACAGCTAAAACCTGGTACCGCCAAATAAACATTTTTAAAATAAATAAAGAAAAATGCCCTTCGTGAGATTTTTCACCAATACTAGCTTTCTTCCAAGCTGTTTGAATTCGTGGAGAACTTGTCAACAATTCTGGACAGTTTCCCAGAGAGGGTTTATCCAGGAGCACAGAACAAGAGCATCTGATCACTGACTGTCCTCCTTAGTCAAGCTCTCCAAGATGTTGTGGACTCCCCAAGAACTGGGCCGTCTGCTGCCAGCTGGCTTCTGAGGTCACGGTCCCTCCGCCCAACACCGGGGAGGCTGGGGGGTCAAGGAGGGTGTCCCACCATCTGAGAAGCCCTGGCCCCCCCCTTTTTTTTTTTTGCTAAATCAGGATGAAGCACACCTGTGCCCACCTGCCATGTTCCACCTGCACTGAGAGATCAAACGTCAGCACAACCAGACTTGGGGGATGGTGAGTCAGAAATTCAGTCCCACAGGTCACTCCCCCGGGGCTCAGCCCACAGGTGAAATGAAAAGATGGAAAAAAAAAAAAAGTGTGTTGGTAAGAAAACAGAAGAGCTGACCCACTGGAGTGGACACGAGACCAGTTGAAAATGCCTCCCTATGCGAAGCCTGGGCGCTAATACACCCTTCAGGGTGGTGGCTCAGTTGGTAACGAATGTGCCTGCCAATGCAGGAGACCCGGGTTCAACCCCTGGGTCGGGAAGATCCCCCTGAAGAAGGGAGTGGCAACTCACTGCAGTATCCTTGCCTGGAGAATCCCCCTGGACAGAGAAGCCTGGTGGGCTACAGTCCACGAGGTTGCAGAGAGTCGGACACAACACAGCGAGCGACACATTCAGGCTGGGGAACAGGTCCGGCCACCCTGACTCATTCTGGAAGTTTCCGAGGGGGTGGGGCCCGTGATAAAGGCTGAGAGGCTTGTGGGAGCGGTTAGTTTGTGTTTTGTGTGTGGGTTCCTTTCATGGCATGCAGAAAGGCCTTCCTCAGCTGGGAGAGTGCGCACAGACAGTTCATAGACACCAGGGGAGCCAGTTTGTGATGGGGGCTGGTGAGGCATGGGTCCGTGACCACTGAAAAGGGAAACTGTACTTTCCCCAAGTGGAAACTTGGGATGAAGAGACAGCAGGCTAGTCTGGACTGCATTCTAACAGCAGGCAGCCTCTCACTTTTGTCCCAGACACCGTATGATATCAAGTTACTGGAAACTGTGACACCTCCGGAGGATTTAGGACTTTTTCAAGCTCATTCTGACTTTCTTAGCATCTCAGGCAGTGTGTCTGCCTGACTTTTCTTTAATGTTAAAAGATTCTCAAAAAAAAAAAAAGATTCTCTCACACGAATCTTTTTTAACATTAAAGAAAAAGGTCTTGGCAAAAGGTGATTTCGAAACAAAAAGTCAGCAATATACCAATAATGGCTGATTCAAGTTGAGGTTTAACAGAAAACAACAAAATTCTGTCAAGCAATTATCCTTCAGTAAAAAAATTAATTAAAAAAAAAAGTCAGCAAAGCTCCAAAGCGACACACACACACACACACACACACACACCCCCTGGTTCCACACCTGAGCTAGTCCAACATCCTGAATATGGATGACCTGGCTCTCCCTTCATACCCTTGGAGCCCACAGGAAGTTATCCTTGAAGCATAAGCATCTTCTTCATTAAGAAAGGCAAAGAGAGCTCGTCTTACCCTACCTGGCCCCACTCCGTCCCCAGAAGCGGTGGCGCTCTATTTTTAAGGACCAGATGACTCACCGGGGCTCCCCATGCCCACCAGGCAAGCGCCCAGAGTGTCCCCAGGGGGCTGCAGACACCAGGCTACGTCACGGCCCGCAGTCCACCCACCTGCCCCCAGGGGGCCCCCGCCGGACGCCCTGGCATCTTTCACGAGAGACTGGCTTCAGTGCCCCAAACAGATCCAATTGCTAGAGCTGTGTGCCAAGGGGCCGGCGGGGCCTCCACTAACTTTCCATTGCTGGTGTGTGTTTTAGCTAGAGGGGGCGGCGGGGGTGGGGGGATGGCTGCCCCTTGATCTGGGGTTTCTCACCTCCTCTGCTGCCTGCAAAAAAAAAAAAATAACATGGGCAGCTTCTTAAATCAGCCCAGTGGAGTGCCCCAGAGAGAGGAAGAGAGAGAGAGAAGACAGAGAAGGTGAGAGACACAGAGAGTGAAAACGGGAGAGAGATGAAATTGAGGAGGGACAGAGACAGGAAAGGGAAGAGACAGATGGAGACAGAGAAGAAGGAAGGAGCAAGAGAAGAACCGGGCAGACAGGGAGAGGAGGTGAACGGCAGGACAGACGGAGGGTGCCATCGATTCACTCTATCCCAAACCAGGCTTCCTGGGGACCCTTTCCTCACTGCTGACTACACATGGCCAAGAGGTTTCAGATAAAAGGGGAAGTTTCAAGGCCACTCTGGCTGTGCCCTTTGGTCTTATGAAGCCTCAAGCGTGACCCTGAACTCAGTGCTTCCTCCCTTGAAAAAGAGGGTGGAGATAGTGGTGGGTGTCGAGTTGCTAAGTCATGTCTGACTCTTTGGGGGTGACCCCATGGACTGCAGCACACCAGGCTCCCCTGTCCTTCACTGGCCAACCACTCCACTATTCTTGTCTCTCCACAACGCCACAACAATATGAAAAAAAGGCAAAAGAGGGACAGGTTGGCACAAGGCCCTTAGCAACAAAGAGTTGTCAAGAAGTCACAGGCTGGCTTGAGCCCCCGGGGCTGAATGAAGCGCCCTTGTGGGGTTGGGACATTCTAACCACTCGGGGGCGGACTCCAGAAACCAACATGTCTGGGGACCGAGGCACAACCTATTCAGTTGCGTGGGAGTGGTCAGGTACAGAGGTGGAGGTGGAAAGTTAGTGTTGCATTAAAAAAAAAAAAAGAAATGCCAAGTTTCAAAGGTACACAGGAAAAGTACCACGGCTGTCATCTACTTCCAGTGCCATCCAATGCCCCCCCAACTTCACGGGCCACCCCAGATGTTCAAATGCACACAGGAAAAGAACTGCGATGTAAGGAACTTCCCCCCAGAACGCCAGGGAGGCACCCCAGAATTCTAAAGTCCAAGCGGGAGCATCCTGCTGCTGGACAGGGGAAGAGGAGACTAATCAAAGTGAAGTCGGCAGGTGTCTCCACAGAAGCTGCCTGTGTGCCCAAGAGTCCCGACCCGGGTGGGCGGCGGGGTGGGGAGGGCCCGCGCGAGACCACCAGTGTGAACTGATCCCCGGCAGGCTTTGTGACGTCGGGATGGGGGGGCGGGTGAGAGCGGCCAGACAAGGAGATGGTTGCTGGGGGGGCACCGCGCGGTGCTGGGGCGGGGGTGGGGGGGGGGGTGCCGGAAATCTCAATAAAGAGACTTTGAAAGATCGAGAGAGTGCGCCCGCAGGTGCGGAGACGAGATCTCAAGGGGCGGGGTTGGGGGGGAGCCTTCTAAATCTATGAGTGCTGGGGAGACAGTCCAGAGAAAGGAATGGTTGCTGGGGAGGTTGGGGGGACGGGTGTACCCGGCGGGAAATCGCAATAAAGAGACTTTGAAAGATCCTGAGAGAGTGCCCGCAGGTGGAGTGGCTCTTAAGGACCAAGGCGGGTAGGCCTTCTAAACAGAGGAGCGCTCGGGAGGTAGGGGGGCAGTCCAGACAACGGCAAGGCTGCTGGGAGGTGGGGGGCTCTGGGGGGTGGGGAGAGATGTAAATAAAGAGAGTTTGGACGATCCGGAGAGAGGGAAGGCTCTCCAGGACCGGGGGGTAGGGGGGGCGGGGAGAAGCTCTCCAAGTGTAGGGGCGCTCGGGGACCCCCACGTAGGCAGACGGGGAGGGACCGCGCCAGAAGGGCGCGCCCGGGGAGGCGGCGCTAGAGGGGCGAGCGCACGCGACCCTTTTGTGTGCCGGCCCGAGTCCCCCCCGGGGGCGGCGGCGGCGCACAGAACTCACCCACGGTAGCCCGCATGTGGAAGTCGTCCGGCCGGTAGGCGAGCGGCTCGGGCTCCGGCGCGCCCGCGGTGGGCTCCGCGGGTCCTTCTCGGGGGCCGGCGGCGTCCGCCTCGGCCAGCGCGCGCGCCTCCATGTGGGGCGCGCAGAGATCCCGGGGGTCGCGGG
Organism: Bos grunniens; assembly: GCF_055505025.1. Lineage (NCBI taxonomy): Eukaryota > Metazoa > Chordata > Mammalia > Artiodactyla > Bovidae > Bos > Bos grunniens. The sequence goes on from NC_141194.1 coordinate 1,753,001, forward strand.
GCGCGGGGAGGGGTCCGCGCGGGGCCGGGCTCCTGCGGACGCAGCCTCGGAGGGCGGCGCGGAGGCGGCGGCATCAGCCGGGCCCCCCCATGCGCGTCCCGGGGGGCGGCCGAGCGCGCCGGGGACAAAGGCGCGGCGCGGCGCTCAGTGCAGGGGCGGCTGGAGGGAGCAGCCCCCGGCCTCCAGGGGCGGCGGGGGCGCGGCCGGGGCGCGCGGCGGCGGCGGCGGTGGCGGCGAGGCGGGGTCCCGGAGGCCTCGGGAGCCGGGCTGCGAGTGCATTCCTCGGGGCACGCGAGCGCCGCCCCCAACCCCGGCCGCAGCGAGCGCGCTACTCGGAGGGAGGGAAGAGCCGGCGGAAGAGGGCTGGGCGGGGCCGCGACCGCGCTCCCTGAGCCCGCCCCGAGCGCCGGCCCCGACCCTGCTCGCGCGGCTCGGGCGTAGGCCCGCCTCGGCTGGCCGCGCCTCCGTTAGCCACGCCCCTTCCTACCCTATGTTGGCCTGTGGTCCGGCTCCGCCACGACCCGACTCCGCTAAGCCACACCCCTTCCTACTCTACGTTCGCCTATGGCCCGCCTCCGCTGGTCCCGCCTCCGGTGAAAACGCCTCCGCTAGTCCCACCTCCCCTGGCAACGCCCTGCTAAGCCCCGCCCCCTCTGCGCTCGGTTTCGGCCGGTCTCTGCTAGCCCTGTCTCCGACGGCCACGCCTCCGCTGGCCACGCCTCCCATAAGCCCCGCCCCTTCGTACTGTACGCTCGGCTATGGCCCGCCTCCTCTAGCACCGACTCCACTGGCTCCACCTCCGCTAAGCCACGCCTCTGCTAAATTACGACCCCTCTGCCTACGGCTACGCCCCGTCACCCTCCCCCCGACTACGTCGATCCGACCCTGCGCGCGCGGCTCGGGCGTAGCCCGCCTCCGCTAGCCACGCCCCTTCCTACTGTACGTTCGACTACGGCTCGCCTCCGCCCCGCCCCACCGCCGCTGGCCACGCCTCTGCTAGCCACGCCCTCCGGCGCCGCCCTCCTCTGCGCTCGGTTACGGCCTGTCTCTGCTAGCCACGCCTCCGCTAGCCTCGCCCCGTCCTATTCTACGTTCGTCTGTAGCCTGCCTCCGCCCCGTCCCACCTCGGCTAGCCCCGCCTTCGCTAGCCCCTGTCCCCTGTCTGCGCTCGCCTATGGCCCGTCTCCGCCACGCCTCCGCCTCGCTATGTCCCCCCCCTCTGCGCTCTGCTATGCTCCGCCTCGACCACGCCACGCCCCCGACAGGCCCCGCCTCCGCTAAGCCCCGCCTCCCCTGCGCCTCCACGACTCTCCGCCACCGACAAGTCTCCCCTAAACCCCGCCTCTGCCTCGCCCCTCTTCCTCCACGCCCGGTCCCCGGCGCTCTGCTAAGCCCCGCCTCCGCCGCTGCGCGCCTCAGCTAAGCCCCGCCTCTTCTACACCCCGCCTCCGCCCCGCCCAGACGCTGGATACCACTCCCTCCCCCGCTGCCCACGCGACCCTCCACAGCAGTGGAAAGGCCGCTTACGTCCATGTACCTATGTTAGTCTCTCAGTCATGTCCGACTCTTTGCGACCCCGTGGACTGCAGCCAGGCCTCACCAACTCCAGCAGTTTGCTCAAACTCATGTCCATCGAGTTGGTGATGCCATCCAAGCATCTCATCCTCTGTCGCCCCCTTCTCCTCCCGCATTCAGTCTTTCCCAGCATCAGGGTCTTTTCCAGTGATTCAGTTCTTCACATCAGGTGGCCAAAGCATTGGAGTTTCAGCTTCAGCATCAGTCCTTCCAATGTATATTCAGGACTGATTTCCTTTAGGATGGACTGGTTGTATGTCCTTGCAGTCCAAGGGACTCTCAGGAGTCTTCTCCAGCACCACAACTCCAAAGCATGAATTGTTTGGTGCTCAGCCCTTTTTTATCGTCCAGCTCTCACATCTGTACATGACTATTGGAAACACCATAGCTTTGACTGTACGGACCTTTCCAGACAAAGTAATGTCTCTGCTTTTGTCTACAAGTCTGTTTTGTCATTGCTTTTTTTCCAAGGAGCAAGCGAGAGCAGGTGTTCATAGGGGGAGGTGTGTACTTGGCCTCCACATCCCGGGGGACCCCAAGGGTGGAGTCCCTGCCAAGCTCCACTGGGAGACTCGTGGGCGTGAGAGGTGTCACCGGCCCAGGAGTCTGAGGGTGTGGTTCAAAGTTTAAAAAAAATAACTTTTTTGAAGAGCTTCCCTGGTGACTCCCTTGGCATTCCCTTATAGCTCAGTTGGTAAAGAATCTGTCTGCAAGGCAGGAGACATTGGGTTTGATTCCTGCATGGAAAAGATCCCCTGGAGAAGGGAATACCAACCCACTCCAGTATTCTTGCCTGGAGAAGTCCATGGACACAGAAGCCTAGTGGGCTACAGTCCACAGGTTCGCAAAGAGTTGGACACGACTGAGCGACTATCACTTTACACTAAAAAATAAAACTGGAGTTGACTGAGTGCTCAGCTGACTACGCCATGCCCATTAGTCCACAACAGGCAGTAGACAGATCCAGCGAGTAATCAGCGGGGCTGGGGTGAGTTCAGCCCAGCCTTGCCAGACAAAAGTGATGTTATAAAGATGTGCACAGTGGGGGAAGCGCGGAGCTGCACAGGGACCTCTCTTGAGGGTTTCTTGGCAGCTTCAGATAAATCTTTGTTTTTTTTTAATTTATTAGGCTGCTCCAGGTCCTTGTTGCAGCATATGGGATCTAGTTTCCTGACCAGGGGTCAAACCCTGGTCCCCTGCATTGGGAGCACAGCGTCTTAACCACTGGACCACCAGGGAAATCCCTGATAAATCTTTAATTATTTCAAAAGAACTATTTTTAAAAATACTAAGAGGCAGATAATAGAACAAGCAAGAGCAGTGCATGGGAGCTGATGGGCTGCTGGTTTAAACACACCTGAGATGATTTGGGGAAAGACATGCAAGATGATCAGATACATTAAAATTTCAGACACACAAGGATAGTTTTTGTTCTCTTTTCTTTTTCCCTAGTGGAAGTCTGTCTCAGGCCATCTGTGATTATAGCTATACCACTTGTACCAGCCAGCCAGTTTCTCTGGTTGTTATTCAGTCGCTCAGTCCTGTCCAACTCTTTGCAATCCCGTGGAGTGCAGCACACCAGGCCTCCCTGTCCATCACCAACTCCTGGAGTTTACTCAAACTCAAGTCCATTGAGTCAGTGATACTATCTAACCACCTCACTTCGCCCTCTGCCGTCCCCTTCTCCTCCCACCTTCAATCTCTCCCAGCATCAGGGTCTTTTCCGATAAGTCAGCTCTTCGTATCAGGTGGCCAAAGGATTGGAGTTTCAGCTTCAGCATCAGTCCTTCCAATGAACATCCAGGACTGATTTCCTTTAGGATGGACTGGTTGGATCTCCTTGCAGTCCAAGGGACTCTGAGGAGTCTTCTCCAGCTGCAGCTCGGCTGGCCCAACTAGAAACGCCTCGAATGAACCTTTCTGAGCCGTCCCCGCCGCACCCTCACCCCCAGGCCTCCGCCAACCCGGCTCAGCCGGCCGCAAATCCGCGGCCCACAATCTGAGCACCGTGCCAGTGTATAGTTTGGCGCAGTTCCAGCCCTTCCGCCCTAGGAAGGGAGTGTCCTGCCCCTGCGTCCTGGGGGTTGGGGTGGGGACCGCCTATCGCAGGGGTCGGGATGGGGACCGCCCATTGCAGCGGCAAGAACTTCAGAAAGGAGGCGTGGGCCCGCTGGGAGCGCGAGGCAGGAAATCAGATCCGACTCTGGGTGTGGCTTTTCTGCCGGCCTCACCTCAGCCCTGTTGTTCCTTTTGTGGGTGGCTTTTACCTCCGGGCGTGACGCCTGCTCTGGTCAGGTTGCCAGTCCTTGGGCTGGAATGCAAAGAATGCGCTCCGGGAGCGGGCGGGGCGAGGGGAAGGGCTGCTCGCCCCCGCGGCTGGTTTAGACAAAGGCCGGTGCCCCGGAGCTCAGACCACCCGCCAGGTTCTGTCCCGCAGAGGGATCGCCTGGGGGTCTGACTGGCTGATGAAGGTCGGTGGTCAAGGCTGGGGTTTTACACCCAGGGAAAGGCACGCCTTCCCCTTCTGAGTCCAAGCTTTCTCTGCTTAACGGCTGCTGCTGCCAAGTCGCTTCAGTCGTGTCGTACTCTATTCGACCCCATAGAAGGCAGCCCGCCAGGTTCCTCTGTCCCTGGGATTCTCCAGGCAAGAATACTGGAGTGGGTTGCCATCTCTTTCTCCAGCTCAACGGCAGGACAAGTCAGTGAATCCGAGCGAGGAGGTGTTGAGGCAAGAAGCGACTTTAAATCTGGGAGCCGGGAGATCTAGAGGAGGGCAGGCTAGCGCCTCCAAATAAGCATCTTATTGGGGTCTGGATGCCAGGTTCTTTTATAGATCCGAGAGAAAGAAGCAATCGGGAGCTAAAGTAAGAAGGCAGCACGGAGGGAGAGGCACTGGGGAAGTCAAGAGAAAGGGTCTTCAGTCTTGCAAAAACATCTCCAAGGGAGGGGTGTGTTCATCTCATCTATTGAGAGAGTCCCCGGGACTGCGAGGAGATCCAACCAGTCCATCCTAAAGGAAATCAGTCCTGAATATTCACTGGAAGGACTGATGCTGAAGCTGAAACTCCAATCCTTTGGCCACCTGATGTGAACAACTGACTCCTTGGAAAAGACCCTGATGCTGGGAAAGACTGAAGGCGGGAGGAGAAGGAGATGACAGAGGATGCAATGGTTGGATGCCATCACTGACTCAATGGACATGAGTTTGAGTGAACTCCGGGAGTTGGTGATGGACAGGGAGGCCTTGGCGTGCTGCAGTTCATGGGGTCACAAAGAGTCAGACAGGACTGAGTGACTGAACTGACCTGAACTGAATCTCACGTATTCACAGGTGGGCAGAGACAAACCATGTCTTGCTGAGCTGAACAAAAGCACTTTACTTTCCAGTCCAGCAGAGGGGCAGGGTCCTCCAGGCAAGCTCCTGAGTATGATTATAATAATTAAAGCAAGTTAGACAAACAGGTTTCCAACCTGGAGTCAGAGGTGGCTTTCTCCCTGCAGCAGTGATATCCCAGGAGGAAAACTGTTAACAGAGACACTTTGAGGATTAAAGTCTGGGTTGCGGGTTGGATCTGACCCTTGCTCTCCGGTCCAGGGGAGTGATCACGGACCTACCTGTTGCTATAAATATCCTGGGCAGGTCTCATCACACCTTGAAAACAAAGCAGCTTTCATGTGCACGGTTCATAAAAATTCAGCAACCACAGCAAAAAGAGAGGGGGTGGGGGGGAAGCCTTTTAAGCAAGGCATTATACAGTCATAACCACCTTTGTGATGAGCTTGAGGTTGTGATCGGGGACAGGGAGTTACTGAGCTTTGTAATCAAGAAGGAATGACAGCCACCTCTAGCAAGGATGAGGTGTCAATTCAACACCATAACAGGTGTAGGCAGTGTTGAAGAGAGGAGAGAGACAACGGGTGGTCTGGGAGTGCAGCTGGACACTTCTCTCAGGATGGCCTGCATGCTAAGTTGCTCAGTCTTGTCTGACACTTGGCAGCCCCATGAACTGCAGCCCTGAGACTGAGTGAGCTTCCCCGATGGCTCAAATGGTAAAGAATCTGCCTGCAGTGACCTGGGTTCGATCCCTGCCTTGGAAAGACCCCCTAGAGGAGGCAATGGCAACCCCGTCCAGTAGTCTTTGCCTCGAGAATCCCATGGACAGAGGAGCCTGGTCCATGGGGTCACAAAGAGTTGGATACGACTGAAGCAACTTGGCAAGGACTGCAGGCCACCTGGCTCCTCTGTCCGTGGGATTCTCCAGGCAAGAATACTGGCATGGGTTCCCATTGCCTTCTCCGGGAGATCTTCCCAACCCAGGGATTGAACCCAGGTCTCCCACACTGCAGGCAGATTCTTTACTGTCTGAGCCACCAGGGAAGCTCATGGAGTATTATAGTCATCCACATTTTCTAACAGACTCTGATCTTCATTGTATAACAAGAAGACTCACCCACCCAAAAAGTAGGAAAATATCCAAAAAGTTTTATCTGGATTAGAAAAACCTTTACAGTAAATTTTCTATTGTGCAGATTATCTGATTCTGAGGACACAGGTTTTGGAATACACAAGATTTCACAGGAGATACAGATGGAAAACGCTTGGAAACCTGCTTTTTTATATATTTTTTTAAATAGTGATGGATTAGAGTTATCTTCAGGTCTTTTTCAGAAACTGTGGTTCTGTAGTTTATCTTAACTTCCAGGAGGGACATCAAGAACATTTATTAATCCTTATCTGAGAAAGATTGTTGTCACTGGTCATCAGTATTTAATGGGTACAAAGAGGAAACTTAAAAACTCCTAAAGGATGTGAGGAAGATATGACTAAGTAGAAACAGTCCCCAGACCTTGGAGGAAGGCATCTGTGGCTAGAATTCTCCCTTCATACATGATTCAGGCCAATGCCACAGACCACCACAGTAATTCCCTCAGAGGTTTGGTGGTTAAATGAAAATGAAGAGTCAGTTGCTCATTCGTGTCCAGCTCTTGCAGACCCTGTGGACTGTAGCCCACCAGGCTCCTCAGTCCATGGGATTCTCCCGGCAAGAAGGCTGGAGTGGGCTGCCATTCTCTCTTCTCCAGGGGATCTTCCTGACCCAGGGATCAAACCCGGATCTCCTGCATTGCAGGCAGATTCTTCCCCAACTGAGTCACCGGGGAAGTCCATGAAATGAAACTATTTCTTGCTGTATTGGTGAGCAAGAAAGGTCACAGCCATGAGTGATTCCTGGCCTCCAAACGTGAATGAGGGCTCCCAAAACGCTACACAATGCCTTCGACCAAACGAATGCTGTCCCCTAGCCCTGCCCTCCCCAAAGTGATTGCTGATGACCAGGGGGCAGGGGGGAGGGTAAGATGGAAAAAGCAGTCATCTGCCATCTCTGCCACTCCTCCAGGTGAACTAGAGGCTTCCTACTTGGTGCTAGTGGTAAAGAACCTGCCCGCCAATGCAGGAGATACAAGAGACTCCGGTTTCATCCCTGGGTTGGGAAGATCCCCTGGAGCAGGAAATGGCGGCCCACTCCAGTATTCTTGCCTGGAGAATCCCATGGACAGAGGGGCTTCGCAGGCTGCAGTCCATGGGGTCACAAAAAATCAAACATGACTGAGGTGACTGAACACACGTAACATATATAAAATATACAACTTATGCCTATACATATTATATGTTATACATACATTGCACATGTATAACTGAATCACAGATGTACAGCAGAAATACAACATTCTAAATCAATACACTTCAATTTAAAAAATAAAATATGAAGAAAGTTTTCATATTTCATATTTGAAATATAATATGTTCAAATTGCAGAGAAGGCAATGGCACCCCACTCCAGTACTCTTGCCTGGAAAATCCCATGGACAGAGCAGCCTGATGGGCTGCAGTCCATGGGTCGAGAAGAGTCGGACACGACTGAGCAACTTCACTTTCACTTTTCACTTTCATGCATTGGAGAAGGAAATGGCAACCCAGTCCGGCGTTCTTGCCTGGACAATCCCAGGGACGGGAGAGCCTGGTGGGCTGCCGTCTATGGGGTCACACAGAGTTGGCCAAGACTGACGAGACTCAGCAGCAGCAGCAGCATGTTCAAATCGTGGTGCTGGAGAAGACTCTTGAGAGTCCCTTGGACTGCAAGGAGATCAATCCAGTCCATCCTAATGGAAATCAGTCCTGAAGAATTGATGCTGAAGCTGAAGCTCCAATACTTTGGCCACCTGATGGGAAGAACTGACTCACTGGAAAAGACCCTGATGCTGGGAAAGATTGAAGGCAGGAGGAGAAGGGGACGACAGAGGATGAGATGGTTGGATGGCATCACCGACTCGATGGACATGAGTTTGAGCAAACTCTGGGTGATGGTGAAGGACTGGGAAGCCTGGCGTGCTGCTGTCCATGGGGTCGCAAAGAGCTGAACAGGACTTAGCGACTGAAGAAGAACAAGAAAACTACACCCAGACCCATAATTAGGACAATTTGTGTTGTTCCTACGATTTGGTCTGTATGTATGAATTAGATGGAGGCAAAAAAAAAAAAAAAAACACCTGAAATAAAGACAGGGTATAAAACCACCTAGTCCATACTGGATGCATTTAATGCTCTTGTGGCTCTAATTTTGTATTTTTTATGATTTCTCCTGTATAATTAGGCCAACCCACTTGAGACCCAAAATGATGGGCTATAAAAAATCATGCCACTAATTGCTGTTTATTTATTTTTTTAATTTATAAGCACAGCACATAAGATGCCTTGAGATGGAGGATGGGAGAGAAGACACTCACAGAGAAATAAATAAACTGGGGGCTCTTCATGTCTTTCTAAGGAATATATGTGGCTGGTTTTTAAGGTAATACCCAGCTCTGTACTTGGGAAAGAGAGTCAAGAACTGAACCCTTTATGCCATTTCTGGGATGTGGAACTGAACTGAGAAGATATGGGAAACTTTTGAAAGTATCCAATGTTTGTTCCATTAGAACAGGGCTTTGCTGGTTTCTGGAAGCTGCCAGATAAGAGATGTGTGTGTTAGTCACTCAGTCGTGTCCAGCTCTTTGCGACCCCCTGGACTGTAGCCCCCCAGGCTGCTCTGTCCATGGGATTCTCCAGGCAAGAACACTGGAGTGGGTTGCCATTTCCTTCCCCAAGGCATCTTCCCTACTCAGGGATCGAACCTGGGTCTCCTGCATTGTAGACAGATTCTTTCCCTTCTGAGCCACCAGGGAAGCCAGATAAGAGACAGGAATGGGATTCTGGAACTCTCTGTGAAAGGAGAAGTCTTGGCTTTTGTTTCTGGTTGGTTGGTGGTTTTTTGGCCGCACTGCAAACAAAGCACATGGGATCTTCGTTCTCAGACCAGGAATTGAACCCATGTACTCTGCATTGCAATGGTAAGTCACTAAGTCACGTCTGACTCTTTGCGACCCCATGGACTGTAGCCCGCCAGGCTCCTCTGTCCATGGGATTCTCCAGGCAAGAATACCAGAGTGAGTTGCCATGCCCTCCTCCAGGGGAATCTTCCCGACTCAGGGATCGAACCGAGGTCTCCCGCACTGCACGTGGATTCTTTACCATCTGACCCACCAGAGAAGCCCAGAAAATGTGCATAGACTTGAATAAAAACAGGTAATGTACTCCAAAAGAAACATTCAGACATCATATCCCATAATGCGGAGGAACAGAGTCTTCGATCAGTTCAGTTCAGTCACTCAGTCCTGTCTGACTCTATGTCACCCCATGGCCTGCAGCACGCCAGGCTTCCCTGTCCATTACCAACTCCTGGAGCTTGCTCCAACTCATGTCCACTGAGTCAGTGGTGCCATCCAACCATCTCATCCTCTGTTGTCCCCTTCTCCTCCTGCCTTCGATCTTTTCCAGCATCAGGGCGTTTTGCAATGAGTCAGCTCATCGCATCAGGTGGCCAAAGGATTGGAGCTTCAGCTTCAGCATCAGCCCTTCCAATGAATAATCAGGACTGATTCTACATGTCTCCAGAAATCAAGAATGCCAGCAACACCTGATGCCTGGAGTTAACATGAAAGATCTGTGCGCAGGATAAAAGACACCCCAGGTCATATCCATCACGCACAGATGGGGTCTGTCTGGGGCCACCGTCCCCAGCACAACCACTTCACGACAAAGTGTATAATGAACCATGGAACTTTATGACAAAACAACAGTTTTTTTTCCAGTGTTTAGAATTTTGCTCAATTGATGGCTGCCCTCTCAGAGAAGACTCTTGGATAGCAAGGAGAACAAACCAGTCCATCCTAAAGGAAATCAGTCCTGAATATTCATTGCAAGGATGGATGCTGAAGCTGATGCGAAGAGCTGCCTCATTTGAAAAGACCCCGATGCTGGGAAAAATTGAAGGCGGGAGGAGAAGGGGATGACAGAGGAGGAGATGGTTGGATGGCATCACCGACTCAATGGACATGAGTTTGAATAAATGGACAGGGAGGCCTGGCTTGCTGTGCTCATGGGAAGGACTGAGGCTAAAGCTGAAGCTCCAATACTCTGGCCACCTGATGCAAAGAGTCGACTCATTGGAAAAAAAACCCTGATGCTGGGAAAGATTGAAGGCAGGAGGAGAAGGGGACGACAGAGGAGGAGATGCTTGGATGGCATCACCCACTGCATGGACATGAGTTTGAGCAAGCTCCGGGACTTGGTGAAGAACAGGGAAGCCTGACATGCTGCGGTCAATGGGGTTGCAAAGAGTCGGACACGACTGAGCGACTGAACCTGAACTCTCAGTGGAACACAGAGATGATGCAAGTGTGGCTGATAAGCCTGAGGGTAAATACAGAGAGAAAACGACCTTCGTGGGATAGGGACCTCGAGTGGTGTGGAAGCTTTGAGGGACACAGAACCGACAACAAGTTAGAAATGAATCTGATGTGCTGTGTTGACTTAGGCTGACCTGGAGTTCACTGAATTTCAGACATAGTGCTTTAGTTTTATATATATATATATATACACAAATTTATTTATTTATTAGTTTAAGGATAATCACTTTGCAGAATTTTGCTGTTTTCTGTCAAACATCAACATGCATCAGCCATGGGTATACATATGTCCCCTCTGTCTTGAACCTCACTCCCTTTTGAACCTCCTTCCCAAGCTCTTTAAGTTTTAAAAGTGAGGACTAGATGTGTGGGCTTGTCCAGAGGTGGAGCAAAGAGTTTCACATTTCCAAAAGAAACTATATCCTATGGCCTGGGATAAGCCATAACCAGAAAGAACACATATATACATTCTGGGGTATACATATGTGTATATTGGCCTTCCCTGGTGGCTCACATGGTAAAGAATCCATCTGCAATGCTGGAGACCTGGGTTTGATACCTGGGTCGGGAAGACCCCCTGGAGGAGGGCATGGCAACTCACTCTAGTATCCTTGCCTGGAGAATCCCATGGACAGAGGAAACCTGTGGGCTATCGTCCACGGGGTCGCAAGGAGTTGGACACGACTGAGCAACTAAGTGTCTCACTTTTTTCTTGGAGGCGTGGGGAGATAAAAACAGGAGCACAGGAGGTGTCGGGTCACCTCTGGAGCACGCAACCCACTGCAGACCTCAATCATGGGTGTTTCTCAGGGACCGTGGAGAAAGATGAGGTCGTCCGTTGGAAGGAGTCCACTGAGATGCATCGCGTCGACCAGGACGTACCAGGGAAGCCACGGCGGGCATCTGATACCCTTTGCTTCTTCATAGCGACAACCTCACCTGTCAGAGCACTCGGACCACCCACACCCAGCCCCGCCCCTGACATTCCCTGCTTTGGTTTGCAATCAAAAGCTATCGGGATGTGTTTCTAAATCTGCATGTGTCAACAGTGTGTGCTCTGAAGTTGGAGGGGTTCGGGAGGGGCTTTTGAAAAATATGTTTTGTTGCCATTAAAAAAAAAAGGAAAAGCAACATGTTGCCATTTGCAACAAGAGGGACAGACCTGCAGGGGATGAGGCTGAGTGAAAGAGATCAGAGCAACAAGAGGGACAGACCTGCAGGGGATGAGGCTGAGTGAAAGAGATCAGAGCAACAAGAGGGACAGACCTGCAGGGGATGAGGCTGAGTGAAAGAGATCAGAGAAAGACCCAGGGTATCCCTCAGGGGACACTTGAGGGTATCCCCTGCATGTGCAATCCAAAAAAATACTGCAAACTAGTGACTATACCTAGAAAAGAAGCTGAGTCACAGGGGATGTTCCCGACCCAGGGATCAAACCTGGGTCTCCTGCATGGTAGGGAGATTCTTTACCACTGAGCCGCCAGGGAAGCCCAAGAAACGAAGAACAAAGTAGTGGAGACCAGTGGGGAGAGGGGAGGCGGAAGAGGCCCCTGTGGGAGGGGAGGAAGACGTACAAAGTGTTATCTTGGTAACAAATAAGCTACAAGGATGTGTGTTGCGGCACAGGAAGTATAGCCAATATTTTATAGGAACTATAAATGGAGTATCAGTTTTAAAAACCTGTGAATCACCATGTTGTACAGCTGAAACGAATGCAGTATTGTACAGCAGCTATACCTCAATTTTGGTGGTGTTGTTCAGTTGCTCTTTGCATGTCTGACTCTTTGCGACCCCGTGGACTGCAGCACGCCAGGCCTCCCTGTCCATCACCATCTCCAGGAGCTTGCTCAAACTCATGCCCATTGAGTCGGTGATGTCATCCAACCATCTCACCCTCTGTCGCCCCCTTCTCCTCCCGCCTTCAATCTTTCCCAGCATCTGGGTCTTTTCCAGTGACTCAGTGCTTCCCATCAGGTGGCCAGAGTATTGGAGTTTCAGCTTCAGCATCAGTCCTTCCAGTGAATATTCAGGACTGATTTTCTTTAGGATGGACTGGTTGGATCTCCTTGCAGTCCAAGGGACTCTCAAGAGTCTTCTCCAACGCCACAGTTCAAAAGCATCAATTCTTCGGCACTCAGCTTTCTTTGTGGTCTAACTCTCACATCCATATGTGACTAGTGGGAAAACCACAGATTTAACTGTACGGACCTTTGTTGGCAAAGTGATAGCTTTTTAATACACTATCTAGGTTTGTCACAGCTTTCCCTCCAAGGAGCAAGTATTTTTTGTATGTTTTTTGTAGTTTCTGTATGTGCCTGTGTTAAATAGGCTTTGACAGATAGGTAGTTTGATAGATGAATAGATAGATGATAGATGGAAGGTTCTTGCGTGTGCTAAGTTGCTTCAGTCATATCCAACTCTTTGCGACCCCATGGACTGTAGCCGGCCAGGCTCCTCTGTCCATGAGACTCTCCAGGCAAAAATACTTGAGTGGGTTACCATGCCCTCCTCCAGGGGATCTTCTAGCCCCAGGGATCAAATCCACATCTCCTGCATTGGCAGGTGGGTTCTTTACCAGTAGCACCATCTGGGAAGGTGGATAGAGAGAAATTATGTTCAGACATTTATTGTATAATAATAAGACAAATTAGATAGGTAGATAGATGGAGTGACGGGGGGAGGGTGGGTGGGGAGCCCAAAGTTGTCTTTTTAAATTTGGCTGCAGTGTTCTCTCTGTTAATTTTTTTTTTTTTTAATTTATTTCCTGGGTTTCACCTGCTCTTTGTTGTGGTTTTGGGACCTAATTCCCCGACCAGGGCTCAAAAGCAGGCCCCCTGCATTGGAAGCATGGATTCTTAGCCACTGGACTTCCAGGAAAGTGCCTTGCAATTGGCATTTTGGGGGGAAAAAAAACTGTAAAATTTATTTGTCTCCATTTATTCTTAAATAATGATTCTACTGACTTAGCTAGTAGCCCCGTATCTGCCCTCAGACAATAAAAACTCAATGAAGTATTTTATTCAGGGTGTTTTAGGGAGGCGGGCAGACTTCTCATGCTCTGAGAGACTCTCCAGTTTGAAAGACGCTCCATGTAGGGAAGCTGAAATATTTCCATAGAAGACAGTACAGCTAGAAATCCAGTCGGAAATCACAGTGACCAAAACCAACAAACACAAGCACTTAATCCATCCATTTTTTTCCTCTTTATAGTGGGATACCAGGGGTTCAATCCCTGTGTTGGGAAGATCCCCTGGAGAAGGAAATGGCAACGCACTCCGGTATTCCTGCCTGGAGAATCCCATGGACAGAAGGGCCGGGCGGGGTACAGTCCATGGGGTCACAAAGAGTGGGACACAACTGAGCAACTAACGCTCTCACTTTGCCTTCACGTGAACAGCTTAAAATGAGTTTGAAGCCAGATAACGATGACTGTTACAAAATACTTAGACACTGGTACTCACTTTTGAGGCATTTTAAAATGTTTCCGGGACTTCCCTGCAAGGTCAGTGGTCAGAACTTCACCTTCCAAGGCAGTGAGTGCAGGTTCGATTCCCGGGTAGGGCAGCTAAGACTCCCCCGTGTCTCAAGGCCTAAATACGAAAACTTAAAATGTTGGAGCTGAGCACCCCTAAGGCATCCGTAGATACGCCCATATTCTTTTGGTTCGTGGTGTTTGGTTTAAATGGAGCCACCGGGACTTAAAGGGAAAAGTGTGCTCCGTCTATGGAATTCTAATCTTATCTGTCTGACGAGTCTCTGCCTCTCCTGGGGGTTGAGAGGGTTTATGTCAGCTGATCTTACTGTTCCTGACATTAGGGCTAAACTCACAGTGACTCAGAAGGGAAAATCTAGGATCAGGAGTCTGACTCACAGGTTGTTGATTGACCTGGAGGTCCTTTTAACAATGGAAAAAAATTTTAAAAAATGGAGAAAGTCCAGTTGTATGAACAGAGAGATGCTGCCGTATTCATTTAATATGAATGCATTTAATCTTTTATTAAGAGTAAATATTCTAATGAATATTACATTAATTTAATATTCATTTAACTTAAATGTTCATTAAAGATCCACTGGAGAAGGGTTAGGCTACCCACTCCAGCTTTCTTGGGCTTCCCTGGTGGCTCAGCTGGTAAAGAATCTGCCTGCAATGCGGGAGACCTGGGTTCGATCCCTGGATTGGGAAGATCCCCTGGAGAAGGGAAAGGTTACCCACTCCAGTATTCTGGCCTGGAGAATTCCATGGACTGTATCATCGTTCTGACTCTTTGCACTCTATCTGACTCTATGGACTGTAGCCCTGCCAGGCTCCTCTGTCCATGGGGATTCTTTAGGCAAGAATACTGCAGTGGGTTGCCATGCCCTCCTCCAGGGGATCTTCTCAACACAGGGATCGAACTGGGGTCTCCTGAATTGAAGGTGGAATCTTTACTGTCTGAGCCACAAGGGAAAAATGCCACTGGCTTTCTTTTTTATACACTGTGATGTGTATAGTTTTTAAAAGGAAGAGGAATCAGCTATGTTACGTTGATTGTTTTCATAAAGGGTTTTTAAAAACATGAGACAATGTGTCAGTACATCTGTACTATTTAAGTGGAATTTTATGAAGACACAGGTGAGCTGGATGTTTTCCTAACCATTGTCCTTAGTGTTGTTCAGTTGCTCAGTCGTGTCCGACTCTTTGCGACCCCATGGACTGCAGCACACCAGGCTTCCTTGTCCATCACCAACTCCCGGAGCTTGCTCAGACTCATGTCCAGGGAGTCGGTGATGCCATCCAACCATCTTATCCTCTGTCGTCCCCTTCTCCTCCTGCCTTCAACCTTTCCCAGCATCAGGGTCTTTTGCACTGAGTCAGTTCTTTGCATCAGGTGGCCAAAGTAGAATTAGCAGCTAAAATGAAACCTCCTTTATTGATTTAAGTTGGAATTGAAATATGCTGTCATTTCAGTGCTGAGCTTAGCTTTCATCCTCTCAATTTTCCTGAGATACCTGAGACTGCTGTGTTTATTCCGTAGTGTCGAATAGCCTCTGATTCTCCTAAGGGGTCTGATCTGCTATTTTTACCTAGAGAAATACAGTCATGAGCTCTACTCCCGAGGCACTTACCTGTATTACAAAAACACACTGGCAAACCCAAATGCATTTCCTAAAATACTGTGGTGTTGGAGAAGACTCTTGAGAGTCCCTTGGACTGCAAGGAGATCCAACCAGTCCATTCTGAAGGAGATCAGCCCTGGGATTTCTTTGGAAGGAATCATGCTAATCATGAAACTCCAGTACTTTGGACACCTCATGCGAAGAGTTGACTCATTGGAAAAGACTCTGATGCTGGGAGGGATTGGGGGCAGGAGGAGAAGGGGATAACAGAGGATGAGATGGCTGGATGGCATTGACTCAATGGACGTGAGTCTGAGTGAACTCCGGGAGTTGGTGATGGACAGGGAGGCCTGGTGTGCTGTGATTCACGGGGTCACAAAGAGTCGGACACGACTGAGCGACTGAACTGAACTGAACTGAACTGAAAATATAGTTTGGATATTGGAGTGGAATAAAATGCTTCAAACAAATGAAGCCAAAAATAATTTTAAAAGGTCTAAAGTGTAAAGGACAGGGAAGCCTGCAGTCCACGGGGTCGCAAAGAGTCAGACGCGACTGAGCGACTGAACTGAACTGGAAGGATACATCCTTAAGAACTGAAATGTGAAGTATGCTTGTATGGTCCATTTGAAAGGTGTTTTACGATTCCGTGTTTGTTCTCTGGCAAGCGATAGAGAAAATTTCGCAAACGTTTTATTTCTGGACAAGAAGATCTAAAACAGAGTGCTTGCTTAAGAGATGAGACGTGAGCCCAGAGAAACTGTCTGTGGCTCATTCCCCCTGCCCCCAAACCAAAATACACTGATGTGACCGCGTGTGAAATCACTCTTCCCTAACCTCAGCCTGTCTGATGTCTGGGGCTGGATGAGTCTCTGCTGTGGGGCGTCCGTGGGCCCTGTGGGGTGTGGAGGAGCGTCCATGGCCTCCACTCGCCACGTGTCAGGAGCACCCCCTCCCCCAGTTTTGGAAGCTAAAAATGCCTCCGGATATTGTCATATGTCCCCTCAGGGCAAAGTCGTCCCTGGTTGAGAACCACATCCATAGCAGATAAATGGATGGGTGGATGGATGGATACGTAGATGGATGGATATATATAGACAGATAGACGGATAGATAGACTCAGTGGATAGATAACCAGACAGTCTCTTATGCTAGTTCAGGACTTCTCAACCTCACTGTGATGGATGGATGGATGGATGGATAAATGGATGGGTAGAATAAGTAGATAGATAATGAGACGGTCTCTTATGCTAACTCCAGATTTCTCAACTTCATCCTAGTGGATGGATGGATAGATGGATGGATGGGTGGATGAATGGGTGGATGGATAGATGGATAGATGGATGGATGGGTGGATGAATGGGTGGATGGATAGATGGATGGATAAATGGATGGATGGATGGAGGCAGGTATGGATGGATGAATAGATGGATGGATAGATAGATGGATAGATGGATGGATAGAATAAATGCTGTGCTTACTTGCTCAGTCATGTTTGATTCTTTGCAACCCCATGGACAGTAGCCCGCCAGGCTCCTCTGTCCAGGGGATTCTCCAGGCTTGAATACTGGAGTGGATGGCCATGCACTTCTCCAGGGGATGTTCCCAACCCAGGGATCGAACCCAGGTCTCCCACATTGCAGGTGGATTCTTTACCATCTGAGTCACCAGAATAACTAGATAGACAATTCGACAGTCTCTCATGCTATGTTGGGATTTTTCAGCCTTACTCTGAAGGATGGATGGATAAATGGATGGAAGAATATGGATAAATGGAGTTGGGTGTGACTTAGTGACGGAACAACAACATGCTTTACCAAGAAAGGGAACTCTGAGCTACATTTCAATTCTTTTTAAATAGCTGTTTTTTTGTTTTTTTGTTTTTTTTTTTTTCAGAAACAACCACGCTTGAAAAGGACTTTTTAAGGACATGGGGGAGAATTGATTTAACATCTATGTTTTTCAAGGAACATCGGCTCTGTGTTGTATCACTCAGCCCCACCAAGCAATTACATGGTTTTGATACAGACTGAACCGGTTGCTATAATTATGCTAACCATCTAATCCAGTGCATAATAAAAGTGCCATTACAAGCCTAATTACTATATAGTTAAGTATAATCTGAAGGTTTCCAGCTAATGGGACCACATTCTTTGCAAGGAAAGGAATGTGTGTGTGTATGTGTGTGTCTGTGTCTGTGTGTGTGTTTGCATTAGTAATTATAGTGCTATTACAGTGGTTTGGAAAAAAGAAGGTGGGTTTTGTTGTACTTTGCGTGTGTGCTAAGTTGCTTCAGCTGTGTCCAACTCTTTGTGACCCTGTGGACTGTAGCCCGCCAGGCTCCTCTGTCTGTGGGAGTCTCCAGGCAAGAATACTGGAGTGGGTTGCCATGCCCTCCTCCAGGGGATTTTCCTGACCCAGGGACCAAACTTGTGTCTCTTATGTCTCGTAGTAAAGAACTTGACTGCCAGTGCAGGAGACATAAGAGACGTGGGTTAGCTCCCTGGGTCGGGAAGATCCCCTGGAGGAGGGCACGGCAATCCGCTCCAGTATTCTTGCCTAGAGCATCTCATGGACAGAGGAGCCTGGCAAGCTAGAGCCCAGGGGGTTACAAAAGACTTGGACACAACTTCGCAACTTTCTCGTCACTTCATATTGTACGTCTGAGAGTTAGATTGTACATAACTATTTTGTTGTTGTTCAGTCACTCAGTTGTGTCCGATTCTTTGCGACCCCATGGACTGCAGCACGCCAGGCTTCTCTGTCCTTCACCATCTCCCTGAGTTTGCCCAAGTTCGTGTCTATTGAATCCGCCATCCAACATTAACTATACCTCAATTAAAAAAAAATATATATATATTTAAAGAGAAGGGGGCTTGCGCAGGGAGGGACACTGTCTCAATCACCCTCCGTCTTCAAAATCAGCACAAACAAGCCACCATCTCTTCCACGCAGAAGATTCTCAGAAGCTTGTAGCATCTTTCATGAATCATGCCATCTACGTGCAAAGACACAGGCGTGAAAACGAATTCCCTTCCATGCTTTCCCTCTGGGTCTTGTTTGTGCTATTTTGGGTCACCTAGTCACACGGTCACAGATGCTTTTAGCAAGGGCAAAAGGAAGGGAGATCTGCCTGCCTGCTTCTTTTGTTCAAAAAATACAGGTCTCCCCTAAGGGGCTCAGGGAATGTTGTCGATTCAAAGTGTGGTGCTGGAGAAGACTCTTGAGAGTCCCTTGGACTGCAAGGAGATCAAGCCAGTCAATCCGAAAGGAAATCAGTCCTGAATGCTCATGGGAAGGACTGAGGCTGAAGCTGAAGCTCCAATACTCTGACCACCTGATGCAAAGAGTCGACTCATTGGAAAAGAGCCTGATGCTGGGAAAGATTGAAGGCGGGAGGAGAAGGGGATGACAGAGGATGAGATGGCTGGATGGCATCACCGACTCAACGGACATGAGTTTGAGCAAACTCTGGGAGATAGTGAATGACCAGGAAGCCTGGTGTGCTGCAGTCCACGGGGTCGCAGAGTCGGAACAAGACTGAGCAACTGAACAACCACACGTCTCTTATAGTGATGCCTCTCTATTATAGAAATGAAAAAAAGTATCTGTTCTTTCCAAACTTACCGCCGAGAAGAGAGAAGAGAGTGACCTTCACATGGGGCAAATGTTTGTCCTTGGAACTCAACTGCGCCCATCTCTTTCCTGGGACAAGCTCGTTTTCCTGAGAAAACATCTGGGAGTTCCATTTTTGGCTACTTGGTGCCCACGTGGACGGTTTAGAAGCCGTGGGACGCACACAGGTCCCGTGGAAAGGTCCAGGCTTTGTGTCAGGAAGGGAGAACTGGCGTCAGAAAGAAGAAAAGAGAAGAGTCTGACCTGTGAGGTTGCAAAGAGTACAACAGAACACACATCCTGGGAACAGAAAGGAAAGTGAACAGCAGTGTACATTATGTTAAATAATAATAAAATAAGACCAAGGGGAGGAAGCAGAGGGCGGGACTGAAGGAGAGAGGAACTTGAAAGCATATACTCTCCCACAGGTGAAACGGATAACCGATGGGAATTTGCTGTTTGACACAGGGATCTCAAGCAGGAGCTCTGTAACCACCTAGAGGGTGGGATGGGGTGGGAGGTGGGAGGCAGGTTCAAGAGACAGAAGATACACGTATAGCTGTGGCTGACTCATCCCGACGTATGTCAGAGGCCAACAGAACATTGGGGAGCAATTATTCTTCAATAAAGAATAAGTAAATTTAAAAAATAATCAAATCATCCTCGTGGTCAACATTAAAAGCCTTTAAAATTTTTTACTAAAATCCACTGAAAGTGAACATTGAATTTTGCTACAATTACTGTTATTTAAGAATGCACTTGTAACACATTCGTTTAAAGTTTTATCTGTTTATATATTATTTTGATGGCACCATAGGACTTGCAAGATCTCAGTTCCCCAAAAAAGGATTCAACCCGAGACCCCTGCATTGGAAGCACACAGTCCTAACCATTGGGCTACGAGAGAAGTCCCTCCAATAAAATTAGAAAATAATAATAGTAAAGGCAATGTCAGATGATGCAGATCAATAAATGAAACAGGCACACGTATCTTAAAGTCAGCATGATCTGTTCTTTCTTATTACTTCCTTGTAGAAGACTGGGGCCTAGAGTAAGGATCACAAAAATAACAAGTGAATTCATTTCTACCGCACGCCCGCACCATTCAAGCTGGTAGTTCCCTTTTCTCAATATTAAAAAAAAAAAAATGCACATTTCCGTTCAATCCTGCCGGGTCCTAAAGGGGACGTTATCTGTGCCTTTGTTCTCTTTTTTCTGAATGCGGGTCATCGCCACATCCTGTTGACTGTGGTCTTATCAGGTCCTTCAGATGGAAACCTTTCTCCCCTAATCTCCGCCATCAGCCTCCCAGCTGGGACTGCGAGGGGCCCATACCTGTGTGCCGGCCACAGCCATCCTCTGGGGTTCTCTTTGGACTGTCACACGCCCTGATGAAACAGACTGAATGATTTTTCTTAGATAGTGCTATTCCATCCATGGATGGATAGATGCTCATCCATCCATCCACCATCCCATGCATCCATCCGTCCACCAACTCATCCATCCACCTATCCATCCATCCATCCATCCATCCGTCCGTCCATTCATCCATCCATCCACCCATTCATCCATCCACCTGTCCATCCTTCCACCAACTCATCCATCCATCTATCCATTCATCCACCCATCCATGCATCCATCTATCCATTCATCCACCAACCCATCCATCATCCATCCATTGATTCATCCACCCTTCCATCCATCTACTCATCCATCCATCCATCATCCATCCATTCATTCATCCATCCATCCTCCCACCTATCCATTTAGCAACCCGTCCATTGATCCATCCACCTATCCATCCACCTACCAACCTATCCATCCATCCACCTATCCATCCATCCACCCATCCATCCACCTATCCATCCATCCACCCATCCATCCACCTATCCATCCACCATCCATCCATCCATCCATCCATGTATCCATCCACCTATCCATCCATCCATCCATCCACCAACTCATCCATCCATCTATGCATTCATCCACCAGCCCATCCATCCATCCATCCACCTATCCACCCACCAACTCATCCATCCATCTATGCATTCATCCACCAGCCCATCCATCCATCCATCCACCTATCCACTCATCCACCCATCCATGCATCCATCCACCCATCCATCCAGCCATATACCCCTCCATTTATCCACCCATCCATCCATCCATCCACCAACACACCCATCATCCATCCATCCATCCATCTACTCATCCATTCATCCATCCATTATCCATCCATCCATCCACTCACCCATCCATACATCCACCACCCATCCACCCATCCATCATCCATCCATCCATCCATCATCCATCCATCCATCCACTCACCGATCCATACATCCACCAACCCATCCATCCATCCATCCATCACTCATTCACCCACCCATCCATCCATCCATCCATTCATCTATCCATCTTTTATTCTCTGTCTTTGTGTATCTTGAAGCCAAAACTGAATTTAATGCTCCTTTCTTTTCTGCTGACCAGGGAAGGTGGAGATAGTTTACGATGGAGAAATGCAAACACTTTTTCTCCCAGGTGAAAGTTCCTGTTTGTAAACATATCCTCTGGCTTCCTGAAAGTTCTTCTCCTTTTCCACTGATTCTGCAAATTTACACTGCTCTCCCCAAGGCACATATCAAATCCCTCATAAGACCCAGAATAACATCAAGATTTCTGTTCAGGGAGAGTCCCTTTTCTTTGACCACCCGACGCTAAGAGCTGACTCATTAGAAAAGACCCTGATGCTGGGAAAGATTGAAGGTGGGAGGAGAAGGGGACGGCAGAGGGTGAGATGGTTGGATGGCATCACCAACTCAGTGCACATGAGTTTGGGTAAACTCTGTGAGTTGCTGATGGACAAGGGAGCCTGGCGTGCTGCAGTCCATGGGGTCACAAAGAGTCAGACATGACTGAGCGACTGAACAACAACAACCTCTTAAAATAGGTGTAGTTATAAATGCATACGTGTGTGTCCGACTCTTCGCAACCCCACGGACTGTAGCCCGCCAGGCTCCTCTGTCCATGGGATTCTCCAGACAAGATACCGAAGTGGGTTGCCATTTCCTTCTCCAGTGGATCTTCTTGACACAGGGATCGAACTCAGGATAAATAGCATTTTTTTTTTTTTAATCTTTTGACATGCAGGATCTTAGTTTCCTGAGCAGAGATCGAACCTGTGGCCCCTGTATTGACAGCTCAGAGTCTAAACCATTGGACTCAGAGAAGTCCCAAATAGCAGCATGTTTTACATTGAATGTGTATGTTTTTATCAGACTGTCAAGGCTAAGAAAACTGGCCTTCAAGCCCAACCAGCCTGACGTTGCTTCCTGGCTACAAACCCATGTGATGCAAACAGAACAAGATATTTCCTGTAAAGAGCTTATGATAACGTCTGATGTGTAGTGAGTAACCAGAAATAAACATTGCTTAACAATAACGATAATAATCTGTTTTGTGGTACTTTGCACACTGAATAATAATAATAATACTTACAAATTTCATGTTTCGTACACTGCTTGATGGGCTTCCCTGGTGGCTCAGTGGAAAAGAATCCGGCTGCCAATGCAGGAGAGGTGGGTTTGACCCCTGAGTTCGGGAAGATTCCCCTGGAGGAGGAAATGACAAGCCACTCCAGTATTCTTGCCCGGAGAATCCCATGGACAGAGAAGCCTGGCGGGCTAGAGTCCATGGGGTCAAAAAAGAGTCGGACACAACAGAGCAACTGAACAACATCATGGGGTTAAAGAAGCCTGGCAAAGAGGCTTATCTGCTCGGGGTGATTGTCGTAGAAAGGGAACAGGCAGTGGCTCGTTTGGTTCTGCAGACCTTGATGGTTAAGGTCCAAGGTTCTAGAACGCAGGGCTGTAAGAGCAGCCAAGAGATGGTGCAGGGAAGAGTCGCCCTGGTTTGCAGAGTGATGAAGTTCAAGGAGAGAGAGAGTGGGTTTCATCTGGAGGGTTCTGACCCGCTGGCAGAACCAGGCAGTGGGGGTGGGGCTGGGCTGATGACTTGCTTTCAGCACAAGCCAGAAAGAAGGGCATCACGGATGATTCCTTAAATAGAGCTAAGATGAGTTGTTCATTTGTGCATTTGAAATTTTTTCCTCTTACCCTGGCTTTAAAGCTCTGTCTGGAATCCAAAACTGATTTTTTCCTTTTTTTTTTTTTAAGACATCCTTCCATAGTGGCTTTGTTATAGGAAAAAAAAAAAAGAGGGGGGAGAAAGAGAGAGACTGAGGCAAATCAGACTGGAAGAATCAGTTTTATCTGGGAGTTTCCTAGAGGCTGTTTAGCTGAGACCTCTGTGTTGGTTCCCTGGTGGCTTAGACAGTAAAGAATCTCTCTGCAGTGCAGGAGATGCGGGTTCCATCCTTGGGTCAGGAAGATCCGCTGGAGGAGGAAATGGCAACCCACTCCAGTGTTCTTGCCTGGAGAATCCCATGGACAGAGGAGCCTGGAGGGCTGCAGTCCACGGGGTCACAAGGTCTCGGATACGACTGAGCAGCTAAGCTCACACACACACTGCATTGGTCCAGACTGTGTATGCATTTTTTTAGCTTAATTTTTATTTCATATTGGAGCAGAGTTTGATGTACAGTGTTTTATCAGTTTCAGCTGTACAGCAAAGTGAATCGGTTATACATATACCTATATTCATTCTTCCTGTATGGATTTTAAGAAGCAGAGTCCCAGGCAGTCTTCCCAGGAGGTCCAGTGGTTAAGACTGCTCCTTCCAAAGCAGGTGGGTGGGGGTTTGATCCCTGGTCTGGGAATAAGATCCCGCAGGCATTGCAGTCAAAAAAAACATCAAAACCTAAAAGAGAAGCAATATTGTAACAAATGCAGTAAGTGGTGATGGTTTAGTCGCTAAGTCCTGTCGGACTCTTGCAGCTCCCTGGACTGTAGCCCTCCAGGCTCCTCTGTCCATGGGATTTCCCAGGCAAGGATACTGGAGTGGGTTGCCATTCCCTTCTCTAGGGCATCTTTCCAACCCAGGGATTGAACCCAGATCTCTTGTATTGCAGGCAGATTCTTTACCATCTGAGCCACCTGGGAAGCCCCAAGAAATTCAATAAAGATTAAAAAAAAAAAAACACTCCACATCTTAAACAAAAAAAAATATTGGAAGCATACCTGAGCACAGGCAAGTTCCCTTCGACAGGTTTTACTTTAATTGCTCAGTACGAAAAGCTTAGAGCTGGAAAGTTCAGTTGCTGGTGATGATCAGGGCGTTGTCTTGGAAGGCTTCTGTGGTCAGTAATGCAGAAGGCAAAGAGAACAGCAAAGTGCTTCCTTGAGAATCTCCAGACTTTTCCATATTAAGAATTTAAATGGATTTGTGATCAAGCTCTGGTGTGAGGCAGAGATTCGTACTTTGAAAATAAAATGGAAAATGTAACTGAGTGGGAAATAGATGATCTACATGAAGTTCACATATCAGCTGTAAGCTCTCAGTAAACTCTTAGGAGTGGTTGCATTACTCTAGGTCAAGCGTCTGCAGGCTATGAACTGTGGGCCAAGTCCGGCCCTCGGTCTGCTTTTATAAATAAAGTTTTATTGGGACACAGCTGCATACATTCATTTGTAGATGGGTATGCAATAACCTGTGGCTATTTCCTGTTACAATGACGGAGTTGGGTATTTTTGAAGGAGATGGTATGGTCCACAAAGCCCAAAGTGTTTATTCCCCCTTTTTTTTTTTTTTGCTGTTCATTTTGTTGTTGCAGAAAACATCTGCTGGCACTTCCTTGGGGGTCTACTAGCTGAGAACTCACCTTCTAAAGTAGGGGGTATGGGTTTGATCCCCGGTCAGGGAACTAAGATCCCAGCTTCCTCACTGCCCAAAAAACCAGAACATAAACAACAGAAGCAATATTGTAACAAGCTCAAAAAAGACTTAAAAGAACAACAACAACAACAAAAAGAA
Organism: Bos grunniens; assembly: GCF_055505025.1. Lineage (NCBI taxonomy): Eukaryota > Metazoa > Chordata > Mammalia > Artiodactyla > Bovidae > Bos > Bos grunniens. Next base: position 1,778,000 of record NC_141194.1, read on the forward strand.
AACATTTCTCTATTTGATCTAACTTCACTGCCTTTCAGACAGAACCCTCTGTGTCCACGGCTTTGGAGGTAAAAATGAGCAGTTGGGAAATCTTCCCTTTCTGTGTGTAAAGCTTGGACAGATATATTCACCTTCCCCACTCCACTCCCAATATTTCCCACACTTACTTGGCTGCAATGAGACGCTATTATAATGCAATGGTTAAATGCCATGAAACATGGAAAGTGCAACTGAAGGACTGAGTTGTTTTAGTGGTTCATTCCAGATGCAAATACCTGAAATAGCCATTAATTTTTGCCAACATGCAAGGCTTCCTTTCCCAAATCAGCCTCTTTAAATAGCAGCTTTTCTACTAAAGGACGATGCTTCAGTTTGCACTAATTTCTCCAGTCTGAAATATCTCATGATACAGCAAGAGTTCTCCTAGGTACCCTCAGCTTAGTTCAAAAATTTCCAGTCCTGGGACTTCCCTCGTGGTCCCGTAGCTAAGACTTTGCTTTCCAATGCAGTGGGGTGTGGGTTTGATCCCTGGTCAGGGAGCTAAGATTCCACATTCTTTGCTGCCAAAAACCCAAAACATAGCCTTGAAGCAATGTTGCAACAAATTCAATAGACTTTAAAAATGATCCACATTAAAAAAAATCTTAAAAAAAAGAAAAGAAAGTTGCGACTCCCTGCCTGTGACCCATTGGTCTTAAAAACCAAACTAAATTACAAGAGCATGACTGTAGAAATTATTCTTTATTCCCTGCAGTGAGCATTGTACTATCAAGTCCATTCGTAATGACAGGTTTCACACAGCATGTAAAATAAGGCACGGGGCTGTCCGCGTCCATCAGACATTAAGTCCTTTTCTCGTCGAGAGTCTCCCATCAGTCATTTGAAATCCACTCTTCAAACATCATCTCAAATCACCTAACGGCGTTTCTGTGGTCGTTGAGATAGTCAGAAAGAAACCGCGGTCAACAGGCTCACCCGCAAACGGGGCAGAAAATGAACATGTTGACAGTGGGCGGGTTTCATATTTCGGGGTTACGGTCACGTAGAGCAGTCGACGTCTGAACACGGAAGCCAGCCAGCAAGTTTGCTTCCAAACGTGGGGGACGCTTAAGCGGGTGGGCCGGGTTGGAATACACAGGAGCCTTGAGTTTTGCGATCTGAGGATGACTTGTAAACAGGAAATTCATTTGAAAAGTCTGGGAAAGACACGGGCAAGAACGCACGAGACTTACCTGCTGGTCCTGCGGTTACGAGTCTGCCTTGCAACGCAGCGGACGCGAGTTCAATCCCCGGTCGGAGAGCTAAGATCCTACATACTCCGGAACAGCGAAGCCTGTGTACCACAGCTAGAGGGCTACGTGCCACAAGCAAAGATTCCCGCCTGTGATGAATGAAGGCTCCACGAGGTGCAAATAAGACCCGGAAAGCCAAATACATTTTAAAAAAAGGAGTCACAGTAAAAGGAAGGAGTGGCGTAGATGATCCAATCTGAATGTAGCTTTGAAATGAGTTATGAGACCTGTCGTGGACTTCCCTGGTGGCTCAGATGGTAAAGCGTCTGCCTACAATGTGAGAGACCCAGGTTCAATCCCTGGGTCAGGAGGATCCCTTGGAAAAGGAAATGGCAACCCACTCCAGTGTTCTTGCCTGGAGAATCCCATGGATTGAGGAGCCTGGTGGGCTGCAGTTCATGGGGTCATAAAGAGTTGGGCAGGACTGAGCGACTTCACTTTCACTTTCATGAGACCTGTCAAAGAAAAAGGTAAATGTATATCAGGGAATAACCAACTATTAAAAAAAAAAAGAATGCCAAATTTGCGTCACGAAGGGCTTTGTCTTCCTGGGAGGAAGAAGGGTTCCCAGAACCTGGAGGCTTAGAGGGCTGTGTGGTCAACACCCCCCCCCCCAATCTGCTCTCACCTTCCTCTCTGCTGCTGGGAAACCCCTCCTTTCTGACTCACTGGAAACCAGAGGGCAGGAAATCGCTCCAAGCTATCCACTCAGGTCACTCTCTGTTGTTGCTGTTCAGTGCCTCAGTCCTGTCCCACTCTCTGGAACCCCATGGACCGCCAGGCCTCCCTGTCGATCACCAACTCCCGGAGTTTACCCAAACCCATGTTCATTGAGTCAGTGATGCCATCCAACCATCTGATCCTCTGTTGTCCCCTTCTCCTCCTGCCCTCAATCTTTCCCAGCATCAGAGTCTTTTCAAATGAGTCACCTCTTCGCATGAGGTGGCAAAGGATTGGAGTTTCAGCTTCAGCATCAGTCCTTCCAATGAACACCCAGGACTGATCCCCTTTAGGATGGACTGGTTGGATCTCCTTGCAGTCCAAGGGACTCTCAAGAGTCTTCTCCAACACCACAGTTCAAAAGCATCAATCCTTCTGCGCTCAGCTTTCTTTATAGTCCAACTCTCACATCCATACATGACTAGTGGAAAAGCCATAGGTTTGACTAGACGGACCTTTGTCGGCAAAGTAATGTCTCTGCTTTTTCATATGCTGTCTAAGTTGGTCATAAGTTGACTTCATGTAGCATACTGTCCTCCAGGTTCATTCTAGTTGTTGGAAATGTCTGAACTTTCTCCTTTTTTAAGGCTGAATAATACTGCATTGCATATATGCACATACATACATACACCAAAATTTCTTTATTGATTCATCCATCAGTGGACACTTAGACTGTTCCATGTGTTAATGACTCATGTTAATAATGCAATGGGGACTTCCCTGCTGGGACAGTGGATAAGAATCTGCCCGCCAATGCAGGGGACACAAGTTCGATCCCTGGTCCGGGAAGATTCCACCTGCCACGGAACAGCTAAGCCTTAGAGCCACAACTCATGCCCTAGAGGCTGTGATCTGCAGCAAGAGAAGCCTCTGCAAGAAAAAACTAGAGAAACTAGAAAACTAGAGACAGCCCAAGGGCAGCAAGGAAGACCCAGGGCAGCCAAAAATAAACAAAGAAATGATGCTGAAGTGGATATCAGAATGCAGAAATCTCTTTGAGACACACGTTTCATTTTCCCTGGGGATGTGCGGGTGTGTGTTAGGCACCCAGTCGTGTCCGACTCTTTGCGACCCCGTGGACTGCAGCCCGCCAGGCTCCTCTGTCCTTGGAATTCTCCAGGCAAGAAGACTGGAGTGGGTTGCCATTTCCATCTCCAGGGGATCTTCCTGACCCAGGTATGGAACCCAGGTCTCCTGTATTGGCAGGCAGGTTCTTTACCACCCGAGCCACGAGGGAAGCCCTTCCTTGGGGACACATGCATTTTATTCATTTAAAATGAGGGACGGTCACCCACGTCAAGTTAGGATAGCCACACCAGGTGAGGTCTGATGGTTAGCACCCAGGGAGAAAATGGTATACAGGAGGTCATATCCATGACCGTACCTGATAACCCTCCACCCTCCAAATCCCCTCATAGGCAAGTTCAAGGCAAACATGTCATGTTCAAGATGATGCTCCGTACCAGAAAGGCAATTTCTCTTGTCTCAGGATTAGAGACAAGCTCATCCATCTTTGCCTAAACACGCTGGCTCCCTGCTGGCAGTCTGGGTTTTGTTTTGTTGTTTTTTTTTCCTTCATCTCATTAGACACACAGACGTCTGAGCCATTATCTCCAGAATGGTTTCTGCTCATTGTGGTTTTGGCTGTATTGGAACAGTAATGTGATTCCGGAAACCAGACCCCAAAATATGATATGAACCTACTTACGAGAACGGGACGCCTGACGCGGTGGTTCTCGAACGTCAGGGTGGTTCAGAAAGACGCGGGATGTGTGAAAAGCTTTTTTTTTTTAAGTCATTTTAATTACTTATTTCTGGCTGTTTACTTGTTTGTTTGGTTTTGGCTGCGCTGTGCCTTCGTTGCTGGATACAAGCTTTCCTCTAGTTGCGATGAGCCGGGGTTCATTGTTGTGGGTTCATTGCTCATAGCTGTGGTTCCTCATCGCAGTGGCTTCTGTTGCTGCAGAGCACAGACTCTAGGCCACACCAGATTCAGCAGTTGTGACTCCCAGGCTCTACAGCACAGGCTCAATAACCGTGGCCTACGGGCTGAGTTACTCCAAGGCATGTGGGATTTTTCCAGCCCTGGGATGGAACCTGTCTCCTGCGTTGCTAGGCAGATTCTTTACCACTGAGCCACCAGGGAAGCCCTGAAAACAGGTTTTGTTTCAATGGGTCTTGTGGGGTGGTTTGTATTTGGCTTGAAGACTTGAATTTGGATCAAGTTCCTTGGTTGCGTTGATGCTGTTGATACAAGAACCGGCTTTGAAAACTACGGTCTTAGACGCATTTGTGAGTCTTATTTAAGCACTCTGATGGGATTGTTCAGTGAGCTCATGATTGGGTGGGTTTTGTTGTTGCTGTTCCTTGGCTCAGTCAAGTCTGACTCTGAGACCTAATGGACTGCAGCACGTCAGGCCTCCCTGTCCATCACCATCTCCCGGAGCTTGCTCAAACTCACGTCCATCGAGTCAGTGATTCCATCCAGCCATCTCACCCTCTGTCGTCCCCTTCTCCTCCCGCCTTCAATCTTTCCCAGCATCAGGGTTGTATCCAATGAGTTAGCTCTCCACATCAGGTGGCCAAAGGAATGGAGCTTCAGTTTTAGCATCAGTCCTTCCAGTGAATATTCAGGGTTGATTTCCTTTAGGATGGACTGTGGTGGGTTTTGATTCTCACCAATAATGAAAATACACCCAATCTGTGACAGCAAGGTTTCCCAAACGACAGTGTTTGCTGGTACTGATACTGTGTTTCCCTTCTGGTCTGTTCTCTACAGCGTTGGGTACAACAAACTCACATCTAGAATCTGAGCTTTTATTTCTTTAACTTTTTATTTTATATTGGGGTATAGCTGATTAAAAATGTTGTGATAGTTTCAGGTGGACAGCAAAGGGACTCAGGCATACATTCACATGTATCCCTTCTCCCCCAAACTCCCCTCGCATGCAGGCTGCCACACGACATTGAGCAGAGTTCCCTGTGCTGTCCAGCAGGTGCTTGCTGGTTCTCCATGTTAAACACAGCAGTGTGTCCATGTCCATCCCAAACTCCCTGACTATCCCTTCCCCTATCCTTTCCCCCAGCAACCATAAGTTCCTCCTCTAGGTCTGTGAATCTCTTTCTGCTTTGTAAATCAGTTCATTGGTATCATTTTGGATGGAAGCTTCATCCTGTGACCTGCACAGCTGGGAGTATGTAAGACCCCAGACTGTGCAAGAACGTAACTGCTTCCTTGGAGGGGTCAGTCAATGAGTTTCCTCCACGTTTATGTTTCAGCGGTGGAAGCAGCTTATGAGCTGTTGCCGTGCGTTCAGACAACGTGTTTTCGGCCGTGTCATCTATTTCCCAGAGGTCAGAGGAGGAGGAATGATGAACGGATGACAGCAGCTGGAGGAAGTACCGGAATCTGATCCTGCATAAACCTGTCTTCTCATTTATCTTTATCAATAATATTTCAATTTTTTTTTCATAGACATCTTATGTATCTGTTTGTAATTATTCCCATCGATGTAATTTTTTTGGTGCTATTTTTTATTTTTATTTTTTTAATTTATCTGGCCATACTGCACAGCATGTGGGATCTTAGTTCCCTGGCAAGGGATTGAACCCACTGCACCCTCCATTCGAAACACAAAGCTCTAACCACTGGGCCACCAAGGGAGTTCCGCTGATGCTCTTTTAAATTGCAATGTTTTTTCTTTTTGTAATTATTATTATTTTGCTAAATAGATACCGGGTCTTCCGTTGGCTTTATTCGGAGAAGCTCAGCGCTGCCAACTCTGGTGACGCTTAGAAAACGTTTCTCTTTTTATGCAGTCTTTTTTCACTTTTAACACTTTTTCTTTATGGGAGTGTATGTGACTCAGTGTTCCTCTGTGAACATTTGGGTGAAGTAAAAAGATTTCTCAGGGACTTTCCTTGCTGGTCAGGGGGTTAGACTCTGTGCTTCCAATGCAGGAGGTGTGGAGTCCATCCCTTGTCAGGGAGCTAAGATCAAACTCGGCCTGCCGCTAAAAAGCCAAAAATGTAACGGAGAAGCAATATCGTAACAAATTCAGTGAACACTTTGCAGATGGTCCACATAAAAAAAAAAAAATCTTAAAAAAAAGAGATTTTTCAACAACTCATACTGGTGTGTAGACACCAAGGAAGGTAGATATCACATGTTTCCCTGTGAACTTGTGGGTGAATTAAAATGGTTTTGGAGGGACTTACCTCATGGTCCAGTGGTTAAGACTTTACCTTTTAATGCCAGGGGTGTGGGTCCGACCCCTGGTCAGGGACCTAAGATCCCACACGCCTTGAGAACAAAGAACCAAAACATAAAACGGAATCAGTATTGTTACAAATTCAATAAAGACTTTAGAAATGGTCCACATTAAAAAAAAAAATTCTTAAAAAAAAAAAAAAATTTCTCAGCAACTCATACTGGTGTGTAGATATCAAAGAACGCAAAACAGAGAATGCCCCCCGTGGGCACGTTTCATTCAGGAGCTGATGGCTGCTTGAGGACGTTCGTGTCGTAAGCAGTCGAAAGCTTGCCTGAACCGACAAATGACTTGCCTCGAACAGATGAAAGAAGACTTGGAGAGGACTTCCCTGGCTGTCCAGGGGTTAAGATTCTGATTTCCGCTGCAGAAAGAGCGTGAAGAAGACCAATTTGAAAGAAGCTTTCGAATTGTGGTGTTGGAGAAGACTCTTGAGAGTCCCTTGGGCTGCAAGGAGATCCAACCACTCAGTCCTAAAGGAAATGATTCCTAAAGATTCCTAAAGGAATCTTACCTCTGGTCTGGAAGGTAAGACGGCAATGCCTTGTTTGGTGTTTTTCAGTCACTCAGTCGTGCTCGACTCTTGGTGACCTCGTGGACTGCAGCACACCAGGCTTCCCTGTCCTTCATTATTTACCAGAGCTTGCTCAAAGTCCTGTCCATTGAGTCGGTGATGCCATCCAACCATCTCATCCTCTGTCGTCCCCTTCTCCTCCTGGCTTCAATCTTTCCCAGCATCAGGGTCTTTGCCAATGAGTCGGCTCTTCCCATCAGGTGGCCAGAGTACTGGAGGTTCAACTTCAGCATCAGTCCTTCCAATGAATATCCAGGACTGATTTCCTTTAGGACTGAGTGGTTGGATCTCCTTGCTGCCCAAGGGACTCTCAAGAGTCTTCTCCAACACCACAGTTCAAAAGCATCAATTCTTTGGTGCTCAGTCTTCTTTATGGTCCAACGCTCACATCCATACATGACTACTGGAAAAACCACAGCTTTGACTAGACGGACCTTTGTTGGCAAAGTACTGTGTCTGCTTCTTAATACAGTCTGCTGCTGCTGCTAAGTCGCTTCAGTCGTGTCCCACTCTGTGCGACCCCATAGACGGCAGCCCACCAGGCTCCGCCGTCCCTGGGATTCTCCAGGCAAGAACACTGGAGTGAGTTGCCATTTCCTTCTCCAATGCATGAAAGTGAAAAATGAAAATGAAGTCGCTCAGTCGTGTCCAACTCTTCACGACCCCATGGACTGCAGCCCACCAGGCTCCTCCATCCATGTTATTTTCCAGGCAAGAGTACTGGAGTGGGGTGCCACTGCCATCTCTTAATACAGTCAAGGTTTATCATAAAAAAGAAAAGAAAAGAAAAAAATCTACTGATTAAAAAAAGGAAGACTAGCAACATCGTGTACAGAAGACATGAAGGGTGCTTTAATCTCTCAGTCATGATTCTCCAAGGTTACAATTCTCAGTAGGAAAAAGGCAGAACCGCCCAGGGAGCATTTATGAAACGATGTTTGCCACAAACCTCTTCCTCTTCCATTTGGTTCAGAGTATGTTCCCCCACAGCACAATACATAGAAAAATCAATAAAGTGCTCCTGTGAAGGAAATCTTAATTATCATCTGCTTCCTGTGGAGGACCCTCCTTGCCTCCACAATTCTTCCCTGGTGCCCAGGGTGGCTGGACTCTACTAAAGGGATGAAAGAGAATTTCTCTTGACGTGCGCTCTGAAAAACACAGGAGAAATTAAATTTCTCTCTAGAAGAAGCAGCGATAGATCAAACCGGCCCTCAGCTCGATGCATCTCTGTAATTGCCAGGAAAGAGCTGTCGCTATTAAAGTGTATTATGAGTAAGTAATCATCTGGGTTTCTTCACTGTTCCAGTTATAAACAGAGCGGCATTTGTACCAACCGGAAGGTATGCCGTAGACACAGATTTTCAATGAAATTTTGAAAATGTGCGTTGTTCTCATTTAGGATTTCTCACCAAGGTAATTGGTCCTGATTCTCTATGTCTCCTTTCCTTGACTACAAGAAGCCAAGCAACGGTCCCAGGGACAGAGAGACCTTCATTTGGGGTTTGGGTTTCGATGAAAACAAGAGGGAAACAACGAAATAGGTTCAAGTTACACCTGAGGCTGGGCTTCCCAGGTGGCACTCATGATAAGGACTTGCCTGCCAATGCAGGAGACACAAGAGATGTGGGTTCAATCCCTGGGTCAGGAAGATCCCTTGGAGGAGGGCATGGCAACCCACTCCAGTATTCTTCCTGGGGAATCCCATGGACAGAGGAGCCTGGCGGGCTACAGTCCATGGGTTCACAAAGAGTCGGACACGACTGAGCGACTGAGCACATACACACAGGGAACTGTATCTGATATCCTATGATAAAGCATCACGGGAAAGAATGTGAAGAAGCAAATGTGCATATAAAAGTGAATCACTCAGCTGTAAATCAGCCAGACGTCAATAAAGTAAATAAAAACTTAGAGCAAACGAGCAAACAAACAAAAACGGAAAAAAACGAGGTGCTGGAGACAGAAGACCAAAGGGACTCTAGGCTCAGAAGGTTTCATGGACCAGTCTCCCCACAAATTCTGTTCACACACCATCAGAGACCCTGCCGTACAGCGAGAGACCACGGGTCTTAGTCTATAAGCAAGGGAGATGGCCACCTAAGGTATATTTAGGCTTCAGATAATAAAATATTCACTGGCAGGACTGAAACTATGAAGCTAAAGCTTCAGTACTCTGGCTACCTGATGAGAAGAACCAACTCATCGGAAAAGACCCTGATGCTGCAAAAGATTGAAGGCAGGAGGAGAAGGGGACGACAGAGGATGGGACGGTTGGATGGCATCACCGATGCAATGGACATCAATTTGAGCAAATTCCAGGACATAGTGAAGGACCCTGTCTTGTTTGGGGTCGCAAAGAGTCAGATACGACTGAGCGACCTAACACAAAGTCTCCACTAGCCTCCTCTAGCATGTCCTGGGTTGGTTAGGTCTTCCAGGGCCATGAAGTGAATTCAACATTGTTCTGTCCCCAGAGAGACAAGATGCTCAATCCGTGACCACTGTCACTCAACGACTGCTTCAAATGCCATTGTTTTGAGGCTTGCTAATTTTTTTTTTTAAAGCTACCATTTAACCCACAGTGATTATATTTTGAATAAGGGAGGGAGTCAGGGTGCTTATCCATTTGGGGATCTTGTTTCCTGCTCTTGGGGGTGGGTGTTTCAGCTCTTAACAGTTTTCTGAGATCTTTTTTTTTTTTCTTCAGTTCTTAGAAATGATCTGGGGCAGAGATATCAGGGCTTATCTCTGGACAAAGAATGACTTAGGGACTGCATGGGTCTGCTTTTAACATCTGGGCAAAATGACAGGAAAAAAGGCTGGTTTCTGTTGAATTGCAATTAGTTTAAGAGTTTGCATTTAATGTACACACAGTCAGTCAGTTCAGTCGCTCAGTCGTGTCGGACTCTTTGCGACCCCATGGACCACAGCACGCCAGGCTTCCCTGTCCATCAGCAGCATGCTGAAAGTCATGTCCGTTGAGTCAGTGATCCCATCCAACCATCTCATCCTCTGTCATCCCCTTCTCCTCCTGCCCTCAGTCTCTCCCAACATCAGGGTCTTTTCCAATGAGTCAGTTTTTCCCATCAGGAGGCCAAAGTATTGGAGAGTCAGTTTTAGCATAAGTCCTTCCAGTGAATATTCAGGGTTGATTTCCTTTAGGATAGTCTGGTATGATCTCCTTGGTAGTCCAAGGGAGTCTCAAGAGTCTTCTCCAACATCACAGTTTGACTGCATCAATTTTTTGGCACTCAGCCTTCCTTATGGTCCAACTCTAACATCTATACATGACTTCTGAAAAAAAACCTTGACTTCTTTGTACGGACCTCTGTTGGCAAAGTGATGTCTCTGCTTTTTAATACGCTGTCTAGATACGGCAGGAAATGTTCCATTTCTCAAATCCCATTTCAAGCTTAACATGAAATAAAACCTTTTATGCAGGATTGATGTCCCGTGACAAAGCCAATTTTAAATATGGGAGCTATTTGAAAGACACTTTAGAACCGGCCAGGAAAGCACTTTCTGGTGTGCGCAATTGACGATGAGCTTGACTTTTTTTCTCCCCCACTCCTCCCCTCTGGCCGTGTCCTTAAGTGTGTTCTCTACATCTGTTTCTCCATTGCTGCCCTGCAAATAAATTCTTCAGTCCCATTATAAACGGAATCTAGAAAAACGGCACTGAACTTGACTCTGACGTTACCAGTAGGAAGGGTGAGTGAGCAGGAGAGGAAGCATCAGGGACCAGAGTAGCTTCGTCCCCTTGGCGACGTCTCCTTGTACGCTGGAAAGCTTACTTAATTCGCAAAGAGGGACGTGGGTGTGAATCGCGCCCGGAATGACCCCTGGGCGAGCTGAGTGCTTCGCTGGAGGAATTTTCCACACGCGTTGGCCTGTTTCCCCTCGTAGGAGATAAACAGATATGAGAAAGGAACTTCAGGGTTGGCTCAGATCTCAGGTCTGATGCTCTCGGAGCCTCAGGAGTGAGCGGGGCGAATCACTCGGGGGGCCGCGGGGGGGGCGTGGCTGGTTTTGCCTTTCCTTTCCGTCGCGTTTCACGAGATGAAAGGGGAAGACACAACAGCCTGAGCTCCTGATTTCCCTTAAGTGTTTTTTCACCTTCTCTTTCTCGCCAGCGCTCTGTAAATTGATGCCACAGTGGCGCCTCCCTTAGAGACCACTCCAAAGGCCTGAAAAAAAAAAAAGAGAGAGAGACGGGAGGGACTGTGGGAGAGACCTGGTTTCTCTGAGCCCCTTAGGAGTTCTCCCAACAAAGCTGGGGCGCCCTGGATGGAATCCAACCCCACAGGGGTCCTGAAAAAGAGGACCTGTGACCCCACCCCTTCCCATCCCCGCTGCCAACCTTTCCGGCTGATCCTTTTGAAGCCTGACTCCAGTGCATCTGTCTGCTAAAGGCTCTGCCCCAGATGGAGCCACAGGAGGTTTGCAGACAGGCGTCCTCCCACCGCCCCCATCCCTGCCCCCCAGGGCTGTGAAGAGAACAATGACCCCCCTCTGGCAGGGGGTGGGGGCGGGGCCAGCTCCCCCTCCACCTCCGCCCGCCCCCGCAGCGCCTGTAAGGAGAGTTTTCTTTGGCTCTGAGCCATGGCTGTAAGGGGTTCTTTTTTTCAGTTGGATTTTCTTGTAGTGGAGAAAAGGGGCAGTTTGGGGGCAATTTGGGCTTCCCTGGTGGCTCAGCGGTACAGAACCTGCCTGCCAATTCAGGAGACACAGTAGACACGGGGTCGATCCCTGGATCGGGGAGATGCCCTGGAGGAGGAAGTGGCAACCCACTCCAGTATTCTTGCCTGGAGGCTTCTATGGACAGAGGAGCCTGGTGGGCTACAGTCCATGGGGCTGCAAAGAGTCAGACAGGACTGAGCAGCTGAGCATGGGGTTGGGGGAAGCATAAGGCAGGGAGCTGTGGACTGAAAAAGTGTTCTCAACCTAAAAGCTGAGAGTTATGTGTGTGTGTGTGTATAAACTCAAAAATTTTCAAAAATTCATGTATTACGCACACTATTTATATGGGCTTTCCAGCCAAAAAAAAAAAAATGTCTGTGGAAGTGTCCCCATGGGGGCAGAGCCACTTCTGGTTGAGAATAGGCACTAGACCACAGAGTTTGAGCACATTTACGAAATGCCCTATAAGTTAAGGCTTTCGCAATCATTAACCTGCAAAGGGATCACTTGCAGATTGTATTCAAGGGCAGAGGCTGAGTTCAGAAGTCTGGGTGGGAGGTTTCTTGTCCTAACCAGCTCGTGGGTGATGCTGGCAGCTTCAGAAGCTTGGCCCGCGGTCAGATTTCATGCTGTGTGAAATGTGATAAACAGAGAGGTAGGTTAGAGGCAGGGCCGAGGTAGAATCACGGGCTGTTTCCCTTCCCCCTCCTTTAGAAAGAGGACATCAAATGCCTGCTTGTTCCCAAATGTCATATTCTTTTGGGCAAGGGAATTCCTTGGCTGCTCAATGCAAGTCCTTGGGTGACTTCATATTTTCATCAGGAACCCCTCTCTCCAGTACAGCACAGCTAAGCTCATGTTCTTCTCCAAAAGGCAGTTTTCTTGCTGAAAGAAAGGTGAGGGGTCAAAGTGTTCGCCGCTCAGTCGTGTCCCGACTCTCTGCATGGACTGCAGCCCGCCAGGCTTCCCTGCCTATGGAAGTCTCAAGGCAAGAACACCGGAATGGGTTGCTGTGTCCTTCCCCAGGGGCTTTTCCTTTTCCGACCCAGGGATCGAACCCGAATCTCCTGTATTGCAGGCAGCTTCCTTACCGTTTGAGCCACCAGGAAAGAAAGGGAGGCCCCAAGGGTTGAACTTGCATCAGCCCTTCTTAGCTTGTTTCCAGCATCATCCAGACTGCCTTTCTCTGGACAAGCTAGAAGAAGAGAATGAAAATTTCCTTACGTCAAATGGGTGCATTCTAAAAATCTAATCGTTTAACCCTTGAAGTGTTGGTTAGTTAAGTGGCTTCTGGTCACTTTTGAAAAGTACTGGGGTGCCAAGTTTTCAGTCTCTCCATGTGGACATGTGTCTCTGATCACCCTTGAAGCATTAGTTCCTGCTCAGTTGCTCAGTCGTGTCTGACTCTTTGCAACCCCATGGACTGTAGCACGCCAGGCTCTTCTGTCCTTCACCGTCTCCCGGAGTTTGCTCAGATTCATGTCCATTGAGTAGGTGATGCCATCCAACCATGCCATTGACCTCTGTCACCCCCTTCTTCTCCTGCCTTCAATCTTTCCCAGCATCAAGGTCTTTTCCAATGAGTTGGCTTTTCACCTAGAGGGCCATATTTTAAAGCTTTCTGCACAGTGGTTGGTTTCTGATCACCCTTGAGGTATTGGACTGACATATTTTAAATCTTCCCACATGGTCACAGGTCTCTGATCACTCTTGAAATATCGTGGTGCCGTTTTTTAAAGCTCTCTGCATGGAGACAGGTTCTGATATGGGAACTGTGTTTATTTCATATGTAGAGTCGTACACGACTGAAGCGACTTAGCAGCAGCAGCAGCAGCTGCAGGCTAATCGAGAGGTTCGCCTGGGAGCCCTGAGGGATTAAGAAGGAAAATCACACCTGTTTCATCGTCCTGGTGGTGAGAGAGCATCCCCGCTCCCAGGAGAGACCCTCTCCTTGGAGACTCAATTATCAGTCCGACCGATGACGTAGTATCAGCCATCTGAGTCCTGGGGTTTTGCCAGTATTAGAGCTGCCAGATACCAGCTCCTTTTAGCCTAAGAAGGCTTTCCACCCAGTTTCAGACAGAAGCAGTTCCTTCCAGTCACCGGAGAAACGGACTTGTATGGTCTTGCTCCAGCAGACAGCTTCCTGGTTAACAAGAAGGGATGGTTGAGGCAAAAAAATAATTATTTAAGGGGTTTGGGGGAAGAAGCCAAATAACATGAAGGAGGCGTGTATCACGCAGCTTGTGATGGGATCGGGGCATTGCAGCGGGGGGAGGTGATAAGACAAGACAATTTCCCGGGAATGCCTGAAATCAGAGGTCAAGGATAAATCTAGCTCTGCAAGTATGTGTGTTTTAATTGAGTTAAGATACACTTGACAAAAACTTCCACGTCAGCCCTTTTTTGGTGCACAGTTTCGGAGGAGGCATTAAGCATATTTACATGGTGGTGGAACCATCAGCACCATCATCTCCAGAACTTTCTCACCTTCACAACTAAAAGAGCTGTGTGCTCAGTTGCTCAGTCGTGTCCAACTCTTTGTGACCCTGTGGACTGTAGCCCGCCAGGCTCCTCCGTCCATGGGATTCTCCAGGCAAGAACACTGGAGTGGGTTGCCATGTCCTTCTCCACGGGCTCTTCCCGACACAGGGATCCAACCCACGTGTTCTCCACTGGCAGGCGGGTTCATTACCACTGTGCCAACTGGGAAGCCAACTCTGTCTACATCAAATACCAACTCCCCATCCCCTCTCCGCCCCCGCTGCCCCCAGCCTCTGGGAACCAGAATTCTACTTTCTAAGTCTATGAAGTTGCCTATTCCAGGAACCTCCTGAGTTGATTTACTTTAGACCTGTTGTTTGCAAATACGATGCTGACATCTGCCGGGCATTTATCATGATGATGGTGCTGGCGGGGATGATGATGAAACGGTGCGGATGGTGGTGCTGGTGATGGTGGCGATCATGACGGTGGCGATCATGAGATGATGGTGGCAACCATGATAATCGTAACAACGATGATGGTGATGATGGTGGTGATGACGGTATTGATGAGATTATGAGCACAGTGATGGTGCTGATGACAGAAGCTGCTTCTCTGCTCTCTGCTCTGGGACCTGTGTGTGTGCACACAGCAGAGTCTGCATTTGCCTGAGGCACCATTTGGCTGCTGCGTGGGAGAGGAACACTGTTGGGCTTTCTGCTTTTACCGTGTAGGATTCATCACGCTCTCTTTACATTCATAAAAATCCTTCAGTCATCTCATCTCAAACATTGGCTTCATTCTCCTTTCTCTCTGAGAAAACAATAAGGGTTTTGACTACCAAAGAAGTCCTAAGACTGCAAGAAAACAAAGTCTTTAATCAGCTGCCCTCTCCGCAATCGAGGAGAAATCAATTTTGCGACAACAATACCCCTCGGATCCCCCCCACAGGACCACTTTGCTTGGTCAACATGTTTTAACTACAGAAGCATAATTAACACAAAAGCAACAGATTTTCCCTGGGTTCCTGGGTAGCTCAGACAGTAAAGAATCTCTTTGCAAGGCAGGAGATCCGGGTTCAATCCCTGGATCTGGAAGATCCCCTGGAGAAGTGAATGGCTACCCCCTCCAGTATGCTTGCCTGGAGAATCCCATGGACAGAGGAGCCTGGCGGGCTACAGTCCATGGGGTCACAAAGAGTTGGACACAACTGAGTGACTAACCCTTTCACTTCCTTCTTTACACTTTCCCAAGGAGAAAGATCCAAATGTTTTGTCTGTATGAGAGAAAGGTTGCATCCCACCTGTATGCAAGGAGATCCGACCAGTCCATCCTAAAGGAAATCAGTCCTGAATATTCACTGGAAGGTGTGAAGCTGAAACTCCAATCCTTTGGCCACCTGATTCGAAGAACTGACTCATTGGAAAAGCCCCTGATGCTGGGAAAGATTGAAGGTGGGAGGAGAAGGGGATGACAGAGGATGAGATGGTTGGATGGCATCACTGACTCAATGGACATGAGTTTGAATAAACTCCGGGAGTTGGCGATGGACAGGGAGGCCTGGCTTGCTGCGGTTCATGGGATCACAGAGAATTGGACACGACTGAGCGACTGAACTGAACTGAATTGATTGAAGAAAGGTCCATCCACTTGAGGACATGGAAGGGAATGCAACTTGGCAGAATTAATTTGGCGCTGTGCTTAGTCACTCAGTCACTCAGCCTCTCTGAGACCTCATGGACCGTAGCCCGCCAGGCTTCTCAGTCCATGAGATTCTCTAGGCAAGAACATTGGAGTGGGTTGCCATGCCCTCCTGGAATCTTCCCAACCCAGGAATCCAGCCCGGGTCTTCTGCTTTGCTGGCAGATTCTTTATTGACTGAGCTACAAGGGAAGCCCATACTGTCTCTAAATGCCCCCATTTCCATAACTGCCCTCACAATGAAATTTCTAAGGAATTTCTAAGGTTTTGATGTTTACTGCTTGATTCTGAATGCTGTTTCACTTTGTAATTTTTTTTTTCTATCCCTGATTTGGTATTCTCTATGCAGAGGCTGCTGATGACAAAGACTCTCGTGAAACTCAGGAAGCTCTGGTTCATCTCAGTAGGGGTGTTGCTGCCAATCAGAATTAAACGTTAGTTAATGGAAACACAGAGCAAAATGCTATCAACAGAATTGAATTTGTGAACTCCTCACAGCGTCCAGGGCTGTTTAGAAACAATGACATCACCAGCCCATGTAGCTGTCAATTTCCTGAAGGGCCAGGGGAGAGAAATCCATGACAAAGCGGATGTTCAGGGTCTGACACTGCTAATAAGGAAAGGACTGACTGAAAGGTGTCATATCCTTGTAGGCTGAGAAGGATGCTCACGGAGATCCGTGCTCATCTATAGGGCGCTCTCTCGAGACCATCAGTGTAGAGTCCTTTGCTGTTCAGTCGTGTCCGACTCTTTTCGACCCCATGGACTGCAGCACCACAGGCCTCCCTGTCCATCGCCAACTCCAGGAGTTTACTCAAACTCATGTCCATCGAGTCAGTGATGCCATCCAACCATGTCATCCTTGTCGTCCACTTCTCCTCCTGCCCTCAGTCTTTCTAAGCATCACGGCCTTTTCCAGTGAGTTGGCTCTTCACATCAGGTGACCAGAGTATTGGAGCTTCAGTATTAGTCCTTCCAATGAATATTCAAGACTGATTTCCTTTAGGATGGACTGGTTGGATCTCCTTGCCGTCTAAGGGGCTCTCAAGACTCTTCTCCAACACCACAGTTCAAAATCATCAATTCTTTCGGCGCTCAGCCTTCTTTATGGTCCAACTCTCACATCCATATGTGACTGTTGGAGACTAGCTGTGATTTCAGTTAAAAAAAAAAAAAAGACCAATCTGAGTTGTTGTTCAGTCTCTTAAGTCGTGTCTGACTCTTTGCAATCCCATGGACTGTAGCACTCCAGGCCTCCCTGTCTATCCTTCACTGTCTCCTGGACTTTGCTCAGACTCATGTCCATTGAGTTGGTGATGCCATTCAGCCATCTCACCCTGTGAATTACTGAGTTACTCAGTTTCGATTCTTTTCTGCATGGACTACCATACCTGTAACATTGCTCTGCAGAGTGGTTATAGTTCCGTGACTGTCACTGCCCTGCATTGTGGGTGCTCTTGCTCTGGTTAGAGAAGTTTTATCCAGAATTGTTTTGGTCCACAGTCCAGGGATTCCTTTTGAAACTGTCGACCTCAGATTGCAATGACATGAGATAGTTAGCATCACCGACTCAACAGACATGAGTTTGGGTAAACTCCAGGAGTTGGTGATGGACAGGGGAGCCTGGCATGGTGCAGTCCATGGGGTTGCAAGAGTGGGACACACCTGAGTGACTGGAGTGAACTGAAGCAAAGGATGTTGCCACTCACAGCCCCTTCAGTCACATTCAAACGTGCACCCTTAGGGCTCTCTGGAAGACAAAGAACAGGAAACTGGTCCCAGACAGCTGAAGTGCATATCAAAGGAACGAGTTCAGTAAGCAAAGACTTCCCATCTTTCCAAATGTGTTCAGTGGCTCAGTCCTTCCTGTCTCTTTGCAACCCCACAGACTGTAGCACATTAGGCTTCTTTGTCTCTCACCATCTCCCGGAATTTGCTCAAATGCACGTGATACTATCCAGCCATCTCATCCTCTGCCGCCCCCTTCTCCTCCTGCCCTCAATCCTTCCCAGCATCAAGGTCTTTTCCAATGAGCCAGCTCTTCGCATCAGGTGGCCAAAGGATTGGAGTTTCAGCTTCAGCATCAGTCCTTCCAATGAATATTCAGGACTGATCTCCTTTAGGATGGACTGGTTGGATCTCCTTGCAGTCCAAGGGACTCTCAAGTGTCTTCTCCAACACCACAGTTCAAAAGCATCAATTCTTCTGCAGTCAGTTTTCTATACATGACCACTGGAAAAACCATACCCTTGACTAGACAGACCTTTGTCGGCAGAGTAATGTCTCTGCTTTTTAATATCCTGTCTAGGTTTGTCATAGCTCTTCTTCCCAAACTTTGAAAAGCACTCAATTCATTAACGTGAGATGCCTGGTTTCCTTTAAGTAACAATAATCTGTTGATGTTCCCACTACTTGTTTGATGTTGCAAAAACTGCTGTTCATCCTGTCTCCTCCCTTTCCTGTTAGGAGGGGTCCCTCAGAGCTCTCTGAGAGGCTGCCTCCGGGGCTTGAGTTTGAGTCGTCAGAACGCTCGCAGAATAAAGCAGAATTCTCCGTGGACTTTTTTCAGTGGACACCATTAAACCAGATATTCTTTTAATTAGAAAAAATGCTAGTGTCCACATTTCGAGCGCGTGTTCCACGATCATTTCTGGAAAAAAAAAAACGATTTTGTGTTTCACTGATTTTGAAACGGTTCCCTACAGCTCCCCTGGTGGTCAAGTGGTTAAGACTTTGCCTTCTGCTGCGGGGGTTCTGGTTTTGATGCCTCCTCTCGGAGTTAAGATCCCACATGCCTCGAGGCCAAAAAACCCCAAAAACGTAAAACAGAAGCAATATTGCAATAAGTTCAATGAAGATTTTTAAAAATGGTCCACGTCAGGAAAAAAAAAAAAAGCCTTAAAATTTTTTTTTTCTTGCTTTCCTTCTGAGAATATAGAAGTGGCGTCATTGCAAAACTCTCCCGCTAGGTGGCGTCAAACACCACCATAATTTTTTTTTTTTTTCTTTCTATTTCACTCAGAAACATTATTTTAGACACATCTTAAAGAGTTTTAAAAAGCTCGTTGGAGCCAGCAGGTAGGTGGAGACGTGAACTGGTAATAGTTTGGAATGGGAAGCTCCACCTGGTTCATGGACCCCCAGCTACGGCATGTTTATCCTGTCCCCCAGCTGTGTTTAGAATATGAGAATAAACAGCCTTAACACCTCCAAGTGAGGTCAAGCAAAGGGTGAGTAAAGGCTTTATTATCGCCTGCCGGGGGCGATTCTGTGCAGGAAAGACAGGAGGCAGGTGGAAAGCTGGAAGGCATAGCTGTACCGGGACTTCCCAGGTAAACACTCGCGGTAGAGAACCCGTCTGCCAATGCAGGAGACGTAGAGACCTGGGTTCGATCCCTGGGTGGGGAAGACCCGCTGGAGAAGGGAGTGGCAACCCACTCCAGTACTCTTGCCTGGAGAAACCCAGGACAGAGGAGCCTGACGGGCCACAGTCCTTGTGATCACCGAGTCGGACACAAGAATGAGTTAGCACGCATGCATAGCTGTAATCAGAATGTATTCCTTTTTTTTTTTTTTGGTGGAGGACTTCCATGGTAATCCAGTGGCTAAGACTTTGCCTTCCAATGCAGCGGTTCAATCCCTGGTTGGGGAGCTAAGATCTCAGGTGCCGTGCTTTAAAAAAAAAAAAAAAAGTAAAACTTCAAACAGAAGCAATATTGTCATAAACTTAATAAAGACTCTAAAACAGCCAACAAACAAAAAAAAAAATTTTTTTTTGGTGATGCTTGTGCTGACCATAGTTTGTATAATCAATTTATCTGTTTGGGTATTATGCATGAAAGTGAAAGTGTTGGTTGTTCAGTCATGTCCTGAATCTTTGTGACCCTCTGGACTGTAGCCCACCAGGCTCCTCTGTCCATGGGATGCTCCATGCAAGAATACTGGAGTGGGTTGCCATGCCCTCCTCCAGGGGATCTTCCTGACCCAGGGACTGAGCATGAAACTGCAATAACATTAATATGAAATCTTTTTTTTCTTTTAATATTAAAAAAATGCCTTTTTTTCCCTCCAGCCATTTTTTTTCTTGGTTCCATACTTTTGAGTGAAATTTCTGGTTCATAGGCCAGACTGCTATTTTTCATAAGTAGTATCATTTAATATCCCACCCAGGAAGGCATGAGAATTCCACCGGGCCCACACGCATTGCTCATTATTGTCAGGCTTTTAAATTTTGTCTATTCTACTGTTTGGGTGGTGGTATCTCACTGTCATTTTGTCTTACTTATTTTTTATTTTATTTTATTTTATTTTATTTTTTTTTCCGGGGTCATGTCATGCCTTCTGACAACTCCGCCAATATTCTACCATTCAGTTTTCCATTTCTTGAGCATGTTCATCTTTATACCTCTTTAGTGCAATTGCCTGTAAAGTTTCCTATGACAGAAAAATATCCTTTCTCAATTGGTCAACCTTTGAGACATCTTGAGATTCACTCTTCGGGCATAGCTTGACAGATAACCTCAAGTAGAATTAGACATCCTTTTACTAAGCTCCTTTAATCATGTTTTGCTATAATTTTGTTATGGTTTGTTTGAACTTTTAACATGCTTGTTTCCCTATTTAGGTGGCAAATTTATTGAAGACAAATTCTCTATTTTATTCATTTTTTTTAAAACTCCATTACCTTTTGCAGTACCTTGAACATAGAAAGTACTTATTAAATACTCGTTAAATTAAAATTTTGAATTTCACATAAATCTAAAACAACCAAAGAAATTTTCTGCTATCATTATAATGCCGAGGTCCTGTGTGAATTGTATAACTTACTGTCAATCTTTTCTTTTTTTTTTTTTTTTGAAAACATTGTATCTTTATTTTTTTTTTTCAAGGTCTATCTATGTGGTAATCTGTGTTAGAATTTGCTTCCTTTTTATTTTATTTTATTTATTTTTATGTTAATAAACTTCTGTTTGATTTTGTCCTGCTATTCTGTCATTTCTTACAGAGATCCTCAGCTAAGAACTCAGAAGGGTAAAGGGAAATAAGCCTCTATGTCACCCTAAGTCAGCTTCAATAATTGCCATAGTGAGCAGTCTTTTTTTTTGGGGATGAAATGTCCTATAGCTATCAATTAGGTCTAACTGGTCTATTGTATCGTTTAAAGTTTGTGTTTCCTTGTTAATTTTCTGTTTAGTTGATCTATCCATAGGTGTGAGTGGGGTATTAAAGTCTCCCACTATTATTGTGTTATTGTTAATTTCTCCTTTCATACTTGTTAGCATTTGTCTTTTTATTTTATTTTAAATTGAAGTAATATTATGTCCAATACCACAAAAGATACCAGAGTATGATACAGTGATTCACAAGTTGTAAAGGTTATATTTCATCTGTAGTTATTTGAAAATACTGGCTACATTTCCTGTGCTGTACAAGATATCCCTGTAGCTATTCTACGGGCTTCCCAGGTGGCTTAGTGGTAAAGAATTTGTCTGCCAATGCAGCAGATACGAGAGACTCGGTTCCCATCGCTGGGTTGAGCCTTGGAGGAGGAAATGGCGACTCACTCCAGTATTCTTGCCTGGAGAATCCCAGGGACAGAGGAGCCTGGCGGGGTGCGGTCCATGGAGTCACAGAGAGTTAGACACGACTGAGTGACTCAGCACACAAAGCACAGCTGTCTTATAGCTGAAAATTGTATATCTCACTTTCATTTTAATTTTCTTCAGTCCAATGACTAACGATGTCGAGAATCTTTGTATGTCTATTGGCTCCATGTATACAAGTAAGCTCCAATCCTTTGGCCACCTGATGCAAAGAGCCGACTCATTGGAAAAGACCCCGACGCTGGGAAAGATTGAGGGCGGGAGGAGAAGGGGGTGACAGAGGATGAGATGCTTGGGTGGCATCACCAACTCGATGGACATGAGTTTGAGTAAACTCCAGGAGTTAGTGATGGACAGGGAGGCCTGATGTGCTGCAGTCCATGGGGTCGCAGAGAGTCGGACACGAATGAAGCGACTTAGCACGCATGCAGGAGCTTACTGTACAGACATCTCAAGAAGCAAATTAATTCGGAGCTCTTAGACAACGCAAGGCGTTCAATGAGCCCAGCTACGTGTGAGCTCTTAAAGATCCCACGGCGGCAAGACAGAATTAAAAAAAAAAAAAAGTTCAGTTCCCAGGCAATCATCGCGGGAACATGTGACTAGACACTGAGACTGCGAGATGCAAAGTAGGAGATGAGATGTTCTCAACAGGGAACGACTGTCGCTCAGGGAGAAGCTTTCATGGACGGCATTTGGTTTGTGATGGAAGCCAGGTCAGCACTCTGAACAGATGTTCAGGGACCTTCCGCGTTCACAGAAGGTGACCTGAGACCCAAGATTAGGGCTCCCAGCTGTGCTTCCCCGCCCCGCTGTCTACACTGCATCTGTCTCCTTCCTTCCTCTCTCCCTCTTTCTTTCTCTCTCTCTCTTGTTCCATCCCTCTCTCTCTCTCTCTTTCTTCCTCCTTTCTTGTTTCTTACTGACCCATTCCCCTCCGTCCCCATCGCACCCCACCCCATCACCTCTTTCTGGTAACCACCAATTTCTTTCTGTGTCTATGTATTTAGTGGTTGCTTCTAGATTCCACACACAAGTGGTACCATATCAGTTCAGTTCAGTTCAGTTGCTCATTCGTGTCTGACTCTTTGCGACCCCATGGACTGCAGCACGCCAGGCCTCCCTGTCCATCACCAACTCCCAGAGTTTACTCAAACTCATGTCTGTCGAGTCAGTGATGCCATCCAACCATCTCATCCTCTGTCGTCCCCTTCACCTCCTGCCCTCAGTCTTTCCCAGCATCAGGCTCTTTTCCAAAGAGTCAGCTCTTCATATCAGGTGGCCAAAGTATTGGAGCTTCAGCTTCAGCATCAGTCCTTCCAATGAATATTCAGGGTTGACCTCCTTTAGGATTGACTCATTTGATCCCCTTGCAGTCTAAGGCACTCTCAAGAGTCTTCTCCAACACCACAGTTCAAAAGCATCAATTCTTCAGCGCTCAGCTTTCTTTATAGTCCAACTCTCACGTCCGTACATGACTCTGGAAAAACCATAGCTTTCTATTTGTCTTTCTCTGTCTGCCTCACAGCTCTTGGCTTAAGCCCCTCAAGTGCACCCGTGTTTTTGCAAATGCAGGATGTCCTTCCAGTTATGGCTCAATGATATTCCGTTACACAGACACACACACCTCTGAGGCAACGTCAGGGCCCTCTTCATAAGGCCGCACCTGATTAGACCAGGCCCACCCTAGTTCGTGTCTCTGTTTCATTAGCTCCCAGTGAGCAGATCAGTGACCTTAATTAAAATTGTTAAGATTTCCTTTCCCCTTGGCATATGCTGGCTAGGCATGCTCGGTCATATACAACTCTGGAACTCCATGGACTGCAGTCCAGCCAGCCTCTTTGGTCTGTGAGATTCTCCAGGCAAGAATACTGGAGTGGGTTGCCATGCTCTCCTCCAGGGGACCTTCCCGACCCAGGGATCGAACTCGAGTCTCCTGCATTGGCAGGTGGTTTCTTTACAACTGAGCCACCAGGGAAGCCCCCCCGACCCCACCCTGGCATATAATGTAACCCAATTAAGAGACTAACTCATTAAATATGCAAAGGGCATTCATACTATACATCAATAATTATAAAGATCATCTTAAAAAGCCTGTTTCTAGGGACTTGCCTGGTGGTGCAGTGGCTGAGGTGGTCCAGCTCCCAGTGTAGGGGGCTTGGGTTCAATTCCTGATCGGGGAACTAGACTCCACATGACTCAACCAAAGAGCCTGCGTGCTGCAATGAAGACTGAAAATGCTGGATGCTGCAGCTGAACCCGATGCAGCCAAATAAGTAACTAAATAAATACTAAAGTGGTAATACATAATGGAAAAATAAATTTTAGAAAATAAACATTAGATAAATAAATATCAGAAAAAAAGGCTCTCAGGAGGCAGAATAAATAATAGCACAAGGAGTGTCATTTAAACCAAGTTCTCAATAATGCAGAAACGATGAAATTGTTTCGTCTTAGGATATGATACTATTTTAATAGATGCTAATAAAATTATAATATATTCAACATATCAAGGAGAAGGAAAGCTGCCATTTGAGACTGGATATTCTTGAAGCATCAGAAACGTCAGGACTGAGACAGTCTCCAGGTTGCTCATTGGTTAAGAATCCTCCTGCAATGCGGGAGCCCCAGGTTCAATCCCTGGGTCAGGAAGATGCCCTGGAGGAGGAAATGGCAACCCACTCCAGTATTCTTGCCTGGAGAATCCCACAGACGGAGGAGCCTGGCGGGCTGCAGTCCACAGGGCTACAGAGAGTCAGACGCAACTTAGCAACTAGACAACTACAACATAAGAAAATGCATGTTGAACAACTTAGCAACCACATAAGAACAACATAAGAAAATGCAGTTTCAATATCTCTTGGGCTGGGGGCATTAAAATCTTTGATACAGAAGAAAATGCTACAAAGGGCGTGAGATTGAAACTCACTCACCCTCTCTGCAGCCTGGCCCATCGGATCGGATTTGTCTGTGCCTTTTCAAGGTCCCAAGAAGCAAGCGAAGCTGTCCTTGGAGAGGTTGGGTACCATTCCTTCTCTTTCCTTCACGTGGAAAAACATCACAACAGTAGGGGGAGCTGTGTTTCCATGGAGCTCCGACAGCTCTCCTTTCTCACTTGAACAAAGAAATGCAAGCGAAAAGCAAGCAGGACCTGAAGCCAGGAAGAGACTGTTCTCGGATACGTGATGAGCAGGTTCTGCGATGCTGGCCGTCGGGAGGGTTCCGAGGCTCTACCGCCCTGAAGGCACACCCTGCTTGTAAATGTCGAAGACGGAACTGCTCTGGGAGAGTCTCAGAGGCTTGCCGTGTGTAGCTTCCAGCTCATTCATTAGTTGCCACGGGAAATTCAGACTCCTTTCTTGCTGAGGCCACAGCGTGCACGGAGGGCTTCTCTGGGGGCGGGGGGTGTCTAGTAAAGAACCCGCCCGACGGGACAGGAGTTGCAGGTTCGCTCCCCGGTCCGGGAAGATCGCACACATCTTGGAGCAACGAAGCTCAGGCCGCCACAATGACTGAGCCTGTCCTCTCGAGCCTGGGGGCCGCAACGACTGAGCCCGTGGGCTGCAGCTCCTGAAACCCTAGCACCCTAGAGCCGGTGCTCTGCGACAAGAGAAGCCACCGCAATCAGAAGCCTGCGTAGCAAAGCTAGAGAGTATCCCCTGCTTGCTGCAGCCAGACAAAGCTCATACAGCAATGAAGACCCAGCACAGCCAAGAATCAATTAAAAAAATATTAAAAAAGAAATAAACGTCCTGGCTAGCTACAGGGTCCCAGGCTGGCACCAGTAAGGATGTGCTGGTTTTGTGTAGCAGCTCAACAAAAACAGAGCATCTAAGAGAGTTTTGTTTTTTATTTTCTCCTTCATGGCTCCTTTGCCATTCCAGCTGCGTAGATTCAGAACTCAAAAGACTTTTTGTCTCCCCACGAGGCATTTATCTTCCTTTTAAGACGTTTTGTGACCTTGGATGGGGAGAGGGCTGTCGAAGGCATGGGTGGATGCTGTCGGCTTTCAAACAAAGTGGCTTTCGGTTTGTTGGAGACGTGGTGTTGACGGGTGTCCTTCGGTATCAAAGAAACCCAGGGTAGCATTCAAAGCACGATAGCAGGGCTCCTTTATCTACCGTAGAAAGCCAGACCCCACGGCTTGAGCAAAGATGAATCAGGAGAAAATAGGAATTTGAGGCACCCCAGGTGAACATAAAGGTGGGACCCGTCCGTGTCTTTATATTTTTCAAATAGGAAAAGCCCTTTATCCATTGAAGATATTGAATCTAATTTAAAGTGTGACCAAGGACAGTTGGTTTTCTGTTGTTGCTGTTCAGTCACGAAGTGATGTTTCACCGTTTGTGACCCCGCGGACTGCAGCACACCAGGCCTCCCTGTCCATCACCAACTCCCAGAGCTTGCTAAAACTCATATCCATTGAGTCGGTGATGCCATCCAACTATCTCATCCTCTGTCGCCCCCTTCTCCTCCTGCCCTCAATCCTTCCCAGCATCAGGGTCTTTTCAAATGAGCCAGCTCTTCGCATCAGGTGGCCAAAGGATTGGAGTTTCAGCTTCAGCATCAGTCCTTCCAATGAACATTCAAGACTGACATTTACCAGTGGTTTTTACAAAACCATTAGGAAGAAGAATTAACGTCAAACTTACACACTTTCTCAGAAAACAGAAATAGTGAGGACATTTTTCCAACTCATTATATGAAGGCAGTGTACATGCTTAATAATAATCTGAGAAGGACCTTATAAGAATAAAATTACAGGCTAATTGTTATCATGAACATCGGAGCAAATTTCTAAAGGTTGCATTATCAGATTAAACTATTATGAGTTTGGTTGGGGGAGAATGGATACATGTTTATGTATGGCTGAGTCCCATTGATGTTTACCTGAAACTATCATGATATTATTAATTGGCTATACCCCACTACAAAACAACAAGTTTAAAAAAATTATGAATTGGAGAAGAGGAAATTTTGTTCATAATTGACATGTATGTATATACATAAAATTTGAAATAATTTGTAAACCCTTAAAACTTATAAGTGAAAGAAGCATAGTTACTGACGACAAGGATTAGGTAAAAATCTATTTCTTTTTTAAATTTTTACTTATTTATCTATTCTTTTTGTTGAACTACATTTAACATATTCATTTCAAGTGTGCAACCTCAGTGATTCAACATTTGTATACATAAAAATCTTAATATAGATTTGCATATCAATAGAAAATGCAACGAAAATACCAACTGCAATAGCATCAACAAAGTTGGTTTAAAATTTTAGCAAAAAATGGCAAAAGGATTCTACACCGGAGACTATAAAACACTGAGAAAAATAAAGGACGATTTCAAAAAATAGAAGAATATAAATGTGTTCATAATTGAAATTTTCATAACTTAAAGATGCCATTTTTGCTTAACTTTGTCTTTAATTGATAATCATGTGGTTCTATTCATAGTCATAAAAGAAAAATAAACAATAAATGCAGATTTATCATATGAATCCAAGCAAGGTCAGGTGTAGCGTATTTCCATAAGAAACATCCCGTAAATTCTTTCTGACACTGTGTATATGAAAAAAAAGTGGTTCCTTACGCACAAGAGACCATGAAAAGTTAAAAAGTGTCAGTCACTCAGTCATGTCTGACTCTTTTCGACCCCATGGACTGTAGCCCCCAGGCTCCTCTGTCCATGGGATTCTCCAGGCAAGAATCCTGGAGTGGGTTGCCACGCCCTCTTCCAGGGAATCTTCCCGAGCCAGAGATCAAAGCCAGGTCTCCTGCACTGGAAACAAATTCTTTACCATCTGAGCCACCAGGAAAGCCCCTCTTCCCTCTTTATGGGTTTAAGAATTGTCAGCATAGACACTTATCGTTTGACCAAAAAAGGTCTGGCAGAGTGTTTAGCAAATTTTCATCACCTAAAGTGGGTGATCCCTCTAAGCAACACCTTGATCATACTGAGTAGACCTCCTCTCTTCTTGCTGACATACTTTCTTGTTCCTTTTTTGGAACCATGATAGAAAATCTCGGCCAGGCAGTGACAAGGTAGAACATCTTTGTTGGAGAAGGGTGTACAGGATGTGTGTTTGAGTCCCGGGCAGGGCAGGGTATCTGCCTTAAAATTCTTGCAGATTGCAGAGCTCAGGAAGCATTTTAATCCCCACATGACGAGTCACAGAACTTCTCACATACACGACGAGGGGCTTGAAAAAGATGGTATCAGAGAGAGCTCTTCCAAAACTTTGCTTTGCATTATTTCACATAGCTCAGTTGGTAAAGAACCTGCTTGCAATGCAGGAGACCCTGGGTCAATTCCTGGATTTGGGAAGATCCCCTGGAGAAGGGATAGGCTACCCACTCCAATATTCTTGGGCTTCCCTGGTGGCTCTGCTGCTAAAGAATCCGCCTGCAGTGTGGGAGACCTGGGTTCGATTCCTGGATTTGGGAAGATCCCCTGGAGAAGGGAAAGGCTACCCAGCCTAGTATTCTGGCCTGGAGAGTTCCATGGACTGTATAGTCAATTGGGTCGAAAAGAGTTGGACATGACTGAGCGACTTTCACTTTTCATCAATGCGTGGTCCTCAGAACTTCATTATGGCTACGATGAATATTCCCCTTTCAAGTTGGGGAATATTCTGGGCTGCTTCCCCACCTGGTCTGTATGAGGGGGTTGGGGCTGCCAGCACCTGCTGTCAGGGTGACTGGCTGGAAGATGATTCCCCCAACTTTGTTCTTGGCCTTATCAGTGTCTAAGGAGGGGTAGGCGTCTCTTCCCCAAGGTGTCAAAAAGGACAGATGTTCAGGACTTTCTGCTGTCTTTAATCAGTCGCGTCTGATGCCCCTTTAATCAAATGCATGATCTCAAGCATATTTTTCTTGGCTTGGTACTCCCTACACAGGTGGGCTCTCGCAGCACAAAATAAAGTAATTAACGTTTCTCACTGAAAACGTTCAAACTCCCTATTCCACACAGGAATGCAAATCAGATAGAGTGTCTGCTCTGTGGAGTTGAAAACCCCAAACGACGGCTACAGAAGTGACTGGTGAGTGAGACGTCATCACGTTGAGTTAGGGTCTGAAGTGGAAAGACCACAGAGTCGTGACATTCAGTGATGAACACAGAATGATATGTATACACCATGGCTGATTCATGTTGATGTTTGGCGGAAACCAGCACGATTCTGTAAAGCAATTGTCCTTCAATTAAAAAAGATTAAACAAAGAAAAAAGAAACCAAAATCATATTCATTGTCTATAAGTTGATGGATACGACCACACCGTCCCCCATCCAGCACACATGTTGGCTGCTGTGTTACTTAAGATGACCCTTGGCAACTGGTTTTACAATGAGCGTTCTGGGGCAATCTATTTTTTTTTTTCAAGGGCAGGTTTTCCAGGTTCTGGGCCTCGACTGTTGTCAATGGCTTCAAAGGCAAGCATATTCAATGGGATATTATTCGAGAGAAGGGACAAGACGTGGGACCCGACCGATGAGAAAGAGAGCTTTGAGTCTCTTACGGACTGAGCGTGCGTGCGTGGTGATGCTCGCGCATGCGCCCGGGGAGGCGCCTCTACACCTACATCCCGGAAGCCTGGCTGGACCACTCTCGGGGTGGGATGCTTCCAGAGTGCATGCCCCTCTTTGCTGCTCTGTTGGAACTGACTTTGCTTTCTGGTGTTTAAAGTTCTTGTGTGACTCTCTTAAGGACGGAAGAGTCGGGGAGGTCCCTATTGTTGAGTGAGTGTGTGGGTATATGTCGTTCAATCATGTCTGACTCTTTGCAACCTGGTGGACTGTAGCCCACCAGGCTCCTCTGTCCATGGGATTCTCCAGGCAAGAATACTGGAGCGAAAACAAAAAAAAAAGAATAATGGAGCGGGTTGCCATTCCCTTCTCCAGGGGATCTTCCAGATCTGGAGATCGAACCCAGGTCTCCCGCACTGCAGGCAGTCTTCACGGTCTGAGCCACCAGGGAAGCCCTTGGCTATTTCCAAAACTCTCATTTCAGAAGGGCACGGTGTGCACATGGCCCCCCACCTCCTTTATGAGAAAAGGGGTCTTGAATGCATCTCTGGGCTGCAGTGTGAGAAGGCAGAAAGAAAGGCATCGTTGGGGGATTTCATTGCTTGATACTACGTGTTCTTGTAGGTAAAAATACATATTAAAATATTCTAACTTATGTATTCGTCACTCTAAGTATATTACTTATGTAGTAAGTATGATTTATGGAAACTGCATGCTTGGGTGCTAACTCGCTTCAGTTGTGTCAGACTCTTTGCGACCCGCTGATCTGCAGCCCGCCAGGTGCCTCTGTCCATGGGATGCTCCGGGCAAGAATACTGGAGAGGGTTGCCATGCCCTTCTCATGTAGATTACATTTGCATTTTATTATATATATTTATATAAGTAAAACATTTACTATTGCTGTATTTATAGAGTACTATATGGGAGAAGGCAATGGCACCCCACTCCAGTACTCTTGCCTGGAAAATCCCATGGACGGCAGAGCCTAGTAGGGTGCAGTCCATGGGGTCGAAAAGAGTCGGACACGACTGAGCGACTTCACTTTAACTTTTCACTTTCTTACATTGGAGAAGGAAATGGCAACCCATTCCAGTATTCTTGCCTGAAGAATCCCAGGGACGGGGGAGCCTGGTGGGCTGCCGTCTATGGGGTCGCACAGAGTCGGACATGACTGAAGCGACTTAGCAGCAGCAGCAGCCGAGTACTATATATATATACTACTCTATCAGATCAGATCAGATCAGTCGCTAAGTCGTGTCCGACTCTTTGCAACCCCATGAATTGCAGCACGCCAGGCCTCCCTGTCCATCACCAACTCCCAGAGTTCACTGAGACTCAAGTCCATCGAGTCAGTAATGCCATCCAGCCATCTCATCCTCTGTCATCCCCTTCTCCTCCTGCCCCCAATCCCTCCCAGCATCAGAGTCTTTTCCAATGAGTCAACTCTTCGCATCAGGTGGCCAAAGTACTGGAGTTTCAGCTTTAGCATCATTCCTTGCAAAGAAATCCCAGGGCTGATCTCCTTCAGAATGGACTGGTTGGATCTCCTTGCCGTCCAAGGGACTCTCAAGAGTCTTCTCCAGCACCACAGTTCAAAAGCATCAATTCTTCGGTGCTCAGCCTTCTTCACAGTCCAACTCTCACATCCATACATGACCACTGGAAAAACCATAGCCTTGACTAGACGGACCTTTCTGGCAAAGTAATGTCTCTGCTTTTGAATATGCTATCTAGGTTGGTCATAACTTTCCTTCCAAGGAGTAAGCGTCTTTTAATTTCATGGCTGCAGTCACCATCTGCAGTGATTTTGGAGCCCCCAAAAATAAAGTCTGACACTGTTTCCCCATCTATTTCCCATGAAGTGATGGGATCAGATGCCATGATCTTCGTTTTCTGAATGTTGAGTTTTAAGCCAACTTTTTCATTCTCCTCTTTCACCTTCATCAAGATGCTTTTTAGTTCCTCTTCACTTTTGGCTCTAAGAGTGGTGTCATCTGCATATCTGAGGTTATTGATATTTCTCCCGGCAATTTTGATTCCAGCTTGTGCTTCTTCCAGTCCAGCGTTTCTCATGATGTGCTCTGCATAGAAGTTAAATAAGCAGAGTGACAATATACAGCCTTGACGTCCTCCTTTTCCTATTTGGAACCAGTCTGTTGTTCCATGTCCAGTTCTAACTGTTGCTTCCTGACCTGCATACAGGTTTCTCAGGAGGCAGATCCGGTGGTCTGGTATTCCCATCTCTTTCAGAATTTTCCACAGTTGATTGTGATCCACACAGTCAAAGGCTTTGGCATAGTCAATGAAGCAGAAATAGATGTTTTTCTGGAACTCTCTTGCTTTTTCCATGATCCAGCGGATGTTGGCAATTTGATCTCTAGTTATTCTGCCTTTTCTAAAACCAGCTTGAACATCAGGAAGTTCACGGTTCACATATTGCTGAAGCCTGGCTTGGAGAATTTTGAGCATTACTTTACTAGCGTGTAAGATGAGTGCAATTGTGCGGTAGTTTGAGCATTCTTTGGCATTGCCTTTCTTTGGGATTGGAATGAAAACTGACCTTTTCCAGTCCTGTGGCCACTGCTGAGTTTTCCAAATTTGCTGGCATATTGAGTGTAGCACTTTCACAGCATCATCTTTCAGGATTTGAAATAGCTCAGCTGGAATTCCATCACCTCCACTAGCTTTGTTCGTAGTGACGCTTTCTAAGGCCCACTTGACTTCACATTCCAGGATGTCTGGCTCTAGGTGAGTGATCACTCCATCGTGATTATCTGGGTCTGCAGATCTTTTTCTGTACAGTTCTTCTGTGTATTCTTACCACCTCTTCTTAATATATTCTGCTTGTGTTAGGGCCATATCATTTCTGTCCTGTATCGAGCTCATCTTTGCATAAAATGTTCCCTTGGTATGTCTAATTTTCTTCAAGAGAAATGTGTAATTACACATTACACACAATATAGTACAATTTAAGTTATAGTTGTATCAATGTTTGTATTAATATTAATATAGTTTTGAATAGATGAATATCGCATTGTGTCACATATGTGGAAAGTAAAAATATGATACAAGTGAACTTATTCCTAAAACAGAAACAGGTTCATAGACATAGAAAGCTAACTTACGGTTACTAAAGAGGAAAGGTGAGGAGGGATGCATTAAGAGTTTGGAATTAGCATACACACACTTCTCTGTATAAAATAGATTAGAAAAAGGTCCTACTATATAGCAGAAGGAACCATATTCGACATCTTTTAATATCTACAGTGGAAAAGAATATGAAAGATGGGTGGACCTCGAGATTGTCATACTGACTGACAGTAAGTCAAACACAGAAATGCAAATATCATATAATGTCCCTGACACCTGAAATCTCAAAGATGATGCTAGTGAACTTATCTACAAAGTAGAAGTAGACTCACAGACGGAGAGCAGGCTTGTTGCCAAGGGGAGGCAGGGTGGGGAGGGAAGGCATGGGAGTTTGGGATGAGAAAGTGTAGACCATTACATATAAGACCGATAAACAACAATAGCCTGTGATAAACCATGACGGAAAAGAATATGAAAAAGAATAATGTATATATACATATGTATATGGATAACTGAGACATTTTGCTGTACAGCAGAGATGAACATAACATGGTAAATCAACTACATTTCAGCAAAAAAAAAAAAAAAAAAAGGGAAAAGATCACATCATACTTAAGGGGGGAAATCTGGCTTCAAGTTCTTTTGTCTGAAGGATTTCAATAGCGGATGTTATTTTTTTTTGAAGATTTTTCAAATACAGATGTTGAAGCGACTGAAAGTAACTAAGCCACACATACTTCAGGACATATGACACTGAAAGGGATTCACGATACAAAACAGGCTTTCTGTTTCAATGAGATTGAAGAGAAATGCAAGAGTGAGTCCTCAGCGCTGCATTTGTTAAACAAAATGCCTTAAAGAGGCTCCAGTTGTTTTTTTTTTAACCGATAGCTCCCTGAATTAACCCTTCATCCTTCTGTAGGTGAGATTTGAGTCCATGAACAGTATTTAATGAATCACAGTGGGACAAGAGAGTGGAACAAATTGATTGCATAACAATCTCGTGTTACCTGGTTGTAAACATCTTACAGAAGCAAAGGAACACAATCACAAACGCAGGAGTGTAATTCTGAAAACAGTCTTCGTGAACGATGTTTATAACTTGGCTTGCTCCTACGCAAACTCATTCATTTGGGCGATACTCATGCACAAGGACTGAGTTGATTTTTATAAACGAAATTGAAAATGTTAGTCGCTCAGTTGTGTCCAAGTCTTTGCGACCCGATGGACTATAGCCAGCCAGGCTTCTCTGTCTGTGGGATTATCCAGGCAAGAGTAGTGGAGTGGGTTGCCATTCCCTTCTCCAGGGGTCTTCCTAACCCAGGGATGGAACCTGGACCTCCTGCACTGCAGGCAGATTCTTTACTCTCTGAGCCACCAGGGAGCCCAAAGCAATCAAACACAGTTACTCTAGGATTTCCCTGATGGTCCAGCGATTAAGACTCCTTGCTCCCAATACGGGGGACCCAGCTTTGATCCCTGGTCAAGTGGCTAGACCCCATATGCCGAAACTTAAGGGTTTACATACCCCTACTGAGACCCGATGCAGCCAAATAAGTACAGAAATATTTAAACACACACACGCACAATAAGTCCTGTTGTGAACACAGAAATACAACACCTAGGTTCCTCCTCATAAAAGAACTCGCTGTCCAGGGTCCTGATTTTCTTCCCGGAGGCAGTCCGTGTCCAGTGATGGAATCTAGGCTCTAAAGGATTGGCCGCTATGGCTCGGCTCAGATGCGGGGGGCTTGCTGTAGAAATCAGAGCTATCCTGGCAAAGAAAGCTAGGTTGGACCTGCTCCATCATTCTTGCTCTCACGGACACCTTGCACTATCCCTCCCTCCCCACCAAATACATCTCAGTGTCCAGTTTTGCAGAGGTCCAGCTGGAAAAATTGGTACCTGGAGAGGTCTGAGAGAAGATGCTCTTAGGAAGCTAGTGTTTAGGAAGGGAGGTTCAAGAGGGAGGAGACAAACATATACCTATGGCTGACTCATGTCGATGGATGGCAGAAACCAACATCATATCAGAAAGAAATTATTCTCTAATTAAAAATAAATTAAGTTAAAAGATAAATATATATATATACATAGTTTAATTAATGAATTACACCTCAGTAAAGCTGGGGGGAAAATGTTGAGGATCCTAAAGAACTTTTGTTTACTTAAATTGTGTCTATCAATGTTTCAGTTTAGTTCAGTCGCTCAGTCGTGTCCAGCTCTTTGCGACCCTATGAACCGCAGCACGCCAGGCCTCCCTGTCCATCACCAGCTCCTGGAGTTTACCCAAACTCATGTCCATTGAGTCGGTGATGCCATCTAACCATCTCATTCTCTGTCATCCCCTTCTCCTCCTGACCTCAATCTTTCCCAGCATCAGGGTCTTTTTAAATGAGTCAGGTTTTTGCATCAGGTGGCCAAAATATTGGAGCTTAAGCTTCAACATCATTCCTTCCAATGAACACCCAGGACTGATTTCCTTTAGGATGGACTGGTTGGATCTCCTTGCAGTCCAAGGGACTCTCAAGAGTCTTCTCCAACACCACAGTTCAAAAGCATCAATTCTTCTGTGCTCAGCTATTAATGTTTACCAGGGAAGAAATGGAAATGGATATATGTTTCAGTATTTACATGCTGCATGAATGATAATTTCCTTCAGTCGTGACCAACTCTTTGTGACCCTATGGACCGTAGCCCAATGGGCTCATGTCTCCTTGGGATTCTCTAGGAAAGAAGACTGGAGTAGGTTGCCATGCCCTCTTCCAGGGGATCTTCCCGACCCAGGGATTGAACTCACATCACTTACATCTCCTGCATTGGTAGGTGGATTCTTGACCACTGAGCCACCTGGGAAGTGCATTTATGTGTTAATTCATCTTAAAATAACAATAAAATTATTACATGTTAATATAGATAATGCTATGTTATAATATTGTCTGTCTATACATAGATAATTTTATGAAAAACAACTCTATTTCCCAGAATAAAAGAATTCATGAGAAGAAAAAAAAAAGAAGATACTGTTTAGACGGTGAACTGCCCACCACCTGTGAGCATGATGGGTGGCCATGTCCTTCTCAGTCTCCAGAAAAGAGGCTCAGGTGAAATCTGAGCCAATAATAGATATTTGTTCCAGGATGGATTTACAAATTGCTGTGTATGGCATACATGGCAGAAGGGAGAGGTTAAAAAGTTTTGTTCATCCAGTAGAAATTTTTTAATTGATAGAAAGTGCCACTCTTTAAAAAATATATATATATATATATTATTTTTTCTATGTATTCATTTGTTTGGCTGTGCCAGATCTTAACTGCGGCAAGCCAAATCTTCAGTCTCCCTTGGAGCATGCAAACTCTTAATTGTGTTGTGTGGGATATAGTTCACCGACCAGGTATGGAACCCAGACCCCCTGCCTTGGGAGCTCGGCCTCTTAGCCACTGGACACCGGGGAAGTCTGTCATCTGGTAGCAATTTGTGTCACTTCATGAATTCTGTGTGTTGGGTAGATAGAAGGGCTTCCCATGTGGGGCTAGTGGTAAGCAACCTGCCTGTCAGTGCAGGAGACACAGGAGAGGTGGGTTCGATCCCTGGGTCGGGAAGATCCCCTGGAGGAAGGCATGGCCACCCACTGCAGTGTTCTTGCCTGGAGAATCCCATGGACAGAGGAGCCTGGCGGGCTGCAGTCCGTAGGGTTGCAACGACTCCAGCAAGACTGGAGTGACTTAGCACTCACAACACAGTGTAGATACAGGGTCCTATCTTTCACTCTCAACAGCAATGGAGAGGCACGTTTGCTTCATTCAACACTCTCCTGTTCTCTATTCTGTCCTTCCAGGGCAGGAATCTGTCTTCAGCTTTTATTTCGCATTATCTACACCCTTCAGCCTTTTTTATTGATGACCGCTGAGACCATTAGGCTCCAGTGACATCCATTGGGGGCTGTCAGGACCAGTCCTCTGCCTTTTCTGCCTCACTTATTCTCCGAGGCGCTTCTCAGCAGATTAATGGATCCGAACCCTCGTTTCAATTATTTTTATTATGCCCGGCTACTGCTCGCTCCTATTAAAAATGAGAGTGTACAGTTCATTTAAGGATTCAATATTCCTGTGAAGCGGTAACTCAACGTCCATTTCTCCATTACCCCGCCACCCACTCGAGGGACCAGATTTATAGAAGTGGCCCCCTTGTTGGAAGAACCTCGATGCCGTCCACTGAACACGGTTCGTATCAAGGGAAGTTTACCTCGAAAGGCTTAAATAATTACTAATGAAGTTCTCTGCAAGTTTATTCAGCTGCATCCACCGTGGTGATCAGAGCAAACTCAAGGCAAAACTATAAAGCTTTCTGCATTTCTAGGAGATGGGGTGATTTTGTGCTGAAAACAAACAGGGTTCCCAAAGGTTGGGAGGGATAAATCAGGAATTTGGGATTCATGGGTACACATTACTAGATATAAAAAGTGGGAAAGCAGTGGAAAGAACCTAGTTGCCAATGCAGGAGATGCAGGTTCGATCCCTGGGTCCCGAAGATCCCCTAGAGGAGGAAATGGCAACCCACTCCAGTATTCTTGCCTGGAGAATTCCATGGACAGAGGAGCCTGTGGGATTCTCCGGGCAAGAATACTGCAGTGGGTTGCCATTTCCTCCTCCTCCAGGGGATCGTCACACAACCCAGGGGTCACACCTGCATCTCCTGCATTGGCAGGTGGATTTTTTTTCCCACTGAGCCACCTGGGGAAGCCCCATATTTACATATATATATATATATATATTTATATGTATAATTGAATAGCTTTGTTCCATACCTGAAACTAACTCAGCATTGTAAATTGAATATATTCCAATAAAAAGATAATGTACATTTTTGCGTGTGTTTTTATTTTGAGTTTTTGTGTTTTTTTTTTTTTTGCGTGTGTGTTTTATATGTTTCTTTTACGAACAAGCCACTTGCAATGAAAATATTTGGAAGGCATCAATTAATATACAGAGGGCATTGTAATTAATAATCCATTAGCATGAAATTGTGTGACACAGTTGGAGGTCTGGAGCAGAGACCAGAGCCGCTATTTATTTTGAATTAACATTTTGATGGTGTCTCCCTGTTTCTTTGTAAATTATGCGCCAAACAGGGTTGCAAATATTCTGCTACCAAGAAAGTACTGTGGAAAAGCATACATTTCCAGGAGGCTTTGCTAATGTTATTTTTGCCTCTTGAAATTTTTTTTTTTTTTTTGCCAGATTGAATAATGGGGGCTATCATATCTCACCACCGTGTTCCACTAGAGTTAGGACTTTGGTGAGCTATAAAAATAGAAGAAATTATTATTACATCATGCAGATATTGTCCCTAAGGCATTCAGCCATCTATCAATGAAATGTGCTTCAGTTGTGATGGTAAAGCTTATCACTATAAGTGACAGGAATTAAAGGGAAGTCTGTGAAAAATTGGCTAATAACAACCATGAGATAAGATCTCTTTTGTATTCTGCCCTTTCCTACATTCTTCCTTCCATCCTTCCATCCATCCACCCTTTCTCCCTGCCTCCTTCTCCCCTTCCTTCATTTCGCGTTTCCAACACTCACTGTGTGATGACCTTGGCTTGACACCAAGGACAAAGCAAGATGAATAAAAAACCATTTCTAGCTTTAAGGAAGAGACAGAAATGTACTCTGAGGATGCAAAGTAGAGACAGAAACTTTGTTAGCCTGACTGCAATATTAGTATACATAAAGCTAATACTTTACTGGTGTAAATAAAGCTTATACTTTAATAGTATAAATAAAGCTGAGCATGGAAGAATTGATGCTTTTGAACTGTGGTGTTGGAGAAGACTCTTGAGAGTCCCTTGGACTGCAAGGAAATTCAACCAGTCCATCCTAAAGGAAATCGGTCCTGAATATTCATTGGAAGGACTAATGCTGAAGCTGAAACTCCAATGCTTTGGCCACCTGATGCAAAGAACCAACTCATTGGAAAAGACTCTGATGCTGGGAAAGATTGAGGGCAGGAGGAGAAGGGGACAGCAAAGGATGAGATGGTTGGATGGCATCACCGACTCAATGGACAGGACTTTGAGCAAGCTCTGGGAGATGGTGATGGACAGAGAAGCCTGGCATGCTGCCCCGTCCATGGGGTCACAAAGAGACGGACACAACTGAGTGACTGAACCGAACTGAATATTTTTTGGTTGTTGCCGTTGTATAGTCTGTCTGTCACGTCCGACTCTTTGTGACCCCATGGACTGTAACGCCCCAGGCTCCTCTGTCCATGGGATTCTCTAGGCAAGAACACTGGAGTGGGCTGCCATTGCCTTCTCCAGGGCATCTTCCTGACCAAGGGATCAAACCCCAGAGTCTGCTGCTTGGCAAGCAGATTCTTCACAGCTGAGGCACCAATACTGGATCATAGACTTGCAAGTTGCCAAGACAGTACCTCTTAAATGTCACCACAGCAAGAGAACGGTAACTATGGGAGCTTAGGGCATTAACCTTAGGTGGGTGATTAGTTTGCAACATATCCATGTATCAAATCATCACAGATGCACAGCCTTAAATGTACAGAATCTTACATGTCAGTTACCTCTCGATAAAATCCGGAAGAATGATGGTTGATTTAATCAAACTTTCATTCTTTTGGACTGTGGTCCCCAGGCTTCAGGATCTAATGTGTGATTTGAATTTGGAGCTGATAATAGAAACACACTGCACCATCTCCCTGAGTGACTCAGTGGGAAAGAACCCTCCTGCCAGTGCAGGAGACGCAGGAGACATGGGTTCGATTCCTGGGCTGGGAAGATTCCCCTGGAGGAGGAAATGGCAACTCGCTCCGCTGTTCTTGCCTGGAGAATCCCATGGACAGAGGAGCCTTGTCGGCTTCCATCCACCGGGTCGCAAAGAGTCGGACACGACCGAGGGCCTGAGGAGGCAGGCAGGCGGTGAACAACCATTCCGGAAACCATCCCCCCAACCCCTGCCCTCGATCCATGCAAGACCTGTCTTCCAAGACACGGGTTTCGTGTGCCGAAAAGGTCGGGGACTGCTGCTCTTCGACATTAAGGTGAGAGGGTGTGTTTTATAGGGTGGGAAATGTAGTTGAATAGAAGCTCCTGTATCATTCTGCAAGTAGAATGATATTCAAATACTGGGGTGGGGGGCACGTTCCAATGTTGATGGTTTCCGATACAGACCAGGGGTCCAGATGAACACAGAGCTCAGAAGGGTGAATTTCTGCCAGCCATGTTATGTCTTCTCTCAGGAGCATGAGCTCTGCCTTCTCTGGGTTTAAATAACCGTGCTCCGCAGGCGACCCCTCCACTATTTCATCTCTGAGCTACTCGAGCAGTATTCTGAGAGGTGAAGAGTAAGGGACGACCCGGTCTTTGAGATGACAACTCCAAGAAAGGTCAGAGCAAAAACAACTCTGTGTGAAAAACAATTTGCATAGCAAATGATGCATTAAATGATGATTCGGCTTCGCCGTGATCGTAATTACGATGCTAACAGGGACACTCTCCACAAGGGTGATTGCTGGGAGCATGGAGGTAGCACACTCATACTCAAGACCTCACACAATACTTGTAGGAATCATCCCTTTAGATTCATTTAGAGGTCTATTTGGGGGCTTTTCTTGGTGGCTCAGATGGTAAAGAATCTGCCTGCAATGCAGGAGACCTCTGGGTCAGGAAGATCCTCTGGAGGAGGACATGGAAACCCACTCCAGTATTCTTGCCTGGAGAATCCCACAGACAGAGGAGCCTGGCGGGGCTACAGTCCACGGGGGTCACAAAAGAACTGACTGAGCAACTAAACCATATTCTGTTGTGTGGAAGGGCCACACTGCATTTATCCATTTTATTCGCTGAGGGACTCTTGAATGGCTTTCATCTTTCAGTAAGCGTCTGCTGTGAATATTGCTATACAAACGTTAGAGTCCCTTCTGTCCATTCTTTGGGGGTATTAACCAAGGACTGACATTTCTGGGACTACTGATAACTCTGTTTCACTTTTTAGGGGACTGTAATACTGTTTTAAATTTAAGGTTTTTTTTTTTCATTTTAAACTTTCTATTTTGTATGGTGGTATATATATATGCATATGTGGGCTTCCCTGGTGGCTCAGCTGGTAAAGAATCCTCCTGCAATGCAGGAGACTTGGGTTCGATCCCTGGGTGGGGAAGATCCCCTGCAGAAGGGAATGGCAACCCACTCCAGTGTTCTTGCCTGGAGAATCCTGTGAACAGAGGAGCCTGGCGGGCTACATTGCATTGGGGTCGCAAAGAGTTGGACGGGACTGAAGAACTAAACACAGCATATGTATGTGTATATTTAAAATAGACTATGCTGCTGCTGCTAAGTTGCTTCAGTCTTGTCCGACTCTGTGCGACCCCATAGACGGCAGCCCACCAGGCTCCCCCGTCCCTGGGATTCTCCAGGCAAGAACACTGGAGTGGGTTGCCATTTTCTTCTCCAGTGCATGAAAGTGAAAAGTGAAAGTGAAGTCGCTCAGTCGTCTCCGACTCTTCGCGACCCTGTGGACTGCAGCCCACCAGGCTCCTCCATCCATGGGATCCTCCAGGCAAGAGTACTGGAGTGTGGTGCCATTGCCTTCAAGATGTGTATATATAGAGTAGATATATATGAGTATCTAGTTTATAGATATATTCTATGTAGTACATAAATTATATTTTTATATCTCCTTGCATTATAGGTTATTACAAGATACTGAGTAGAGTCCCCTGTGCTGAAGCGCAGGTTTGTGTTGCTGTGTTCTTACACGCTGAGGTTTGTGCTCTTCTTTTGTGACCCCATGGACTGTAGCCCGCCAGGCTCCTCTATCCATGGGATTCTCCAGGCCAGAATACTGGAGTGGGTTGTCATTGCCTTCTGCAGGGGATCTTCCCGACCCAGAGATCAAACCTGTGTCTCCTGCGTTGGCAGGCGGATTCCTGACTATCTGAGCCACCAGGGAAGCCCATATTGGTTATATATTTAATATATAGTTGTTTGAGTCTGCTAATCCTGAGGTCATCATTTATCTCTCCCTCTCTTTTCCTTTGGTAACCATCAGTCTGTTTTCTATGTCTGTGAGTCGATCTCTGTTCGGCCAATGAAGTCATTCATTCTCCAAGATTTCATACATAAGTGATATCGCACAGTATTTGTCTTTCTGTGTCTGACTTACTCCGCTTAGTTTGATAGCCTCTAGGACCATCTATGTTGCTGCAATGAATGCGTCCATGGGGTCGCAAAGAGTCAGACACGGCTGAGAGACTGAACTGAATCTTTAATAATCATGGAAAGAGAATGAACATATGTATAACTGAGACAGGTTGCTACTCCTGAAACTAACACAGCATTGTGAATCAACTCTCCTGCAATATAAAATAAAAACTAATTTTTTTAAAAAAGAAAAGTAACATAAAACTCATTATGAAAAAGCTTCCTAAAATCATGAAGATGCCCATCAACATTTCCTGTGTGTAGGGAGCCCCCTGCTGGTCCAGTGGTTAAGACTTCGACTGCAGGGGATGTAGGTTTGATCCTTGGCTAGGGAACTAAGATCCTACATGCTATCTATGTTGTGTGGCAGAAGAATAAGAAACAAAGAAACAATACATTTCCTATTATCTAGATACACCCACCATTCCGTTGTTTATTCTCTATTAGGCGACCATTTAGCATCTGTTATGGTTATTGTTAGTGACTCTAAGTGACTCATGTCCGACTCTTTGCCACCCCGTGGACCGCAGCACGCCAGGCCTCCCTGTCCATCACCAACTCCCACAGCTTGCTCAAACTCATGTCCATAGGTCTGTGATGCCATCCAACCATCTCATCCTCTGTTGTCCCCTTCTCCTCCCGCCTTCAATCTTTCCCAGCATCAGGCTCTTTTCCAACGAGTCAGTTCTCATCAGGAGGCCAAAGTATTGAAGCTTCAGCTTCCGCATCAGTCCTTCCAATGAATATTCAGGGTTGATTTCCTTTCGGATGGACTGGTTGGATCTCCTTGCAGTCCAAGGGACTCTCAAGAGTCTTCACCAGCACTACAGTTCGAAAGCATCAATTCTTCAGCGCCCAGCCTTCTTTCCCATCTGTCTGAGCATTAAAAACCCGGATTAACTCAACCGGCTTTGTTCTGAGGCTCAAGGCTGCGTCTGTTAACAAAGATTGGACTTTCCCCACTGAGAGCCTGCCTGAAAAAATAGTCTATCCAGTGGAGACTTCACGAAGCCGGGCCTGAAACAATACCCTCACTCTATTTGCTGACATCTCAAGCATTAAATTAATGTTCTTGAGGCCGATTCATCAGCCTCCTAACCAGTCATTGGGATTCAATGCATGCGGATGGTTGCAGCGCAGAGCAGCCGGTCCATGGAAAAAAGCGACTTTTCATTTTGCATCCAATCACGGAAACGAACAGCATCACGCAGCCGCCCGGAGGCTGGTGGGGGCTGAGACTCTAACGATGGAAGCAGGGAGCAGCAGAATTTTGTAACAAATACCGAAGAGGCCTTTGTAACCTGTGAACCCCCTTCATACCTCATGTTTTCAAATTTATCTTTTATTTTATTACCATCCTTAATTTTTTATAGACCACACATAGACCCCTCAAATTTATCTCTAATCTTTTAACCATCCTTAATGTTTATCACACGGGCTTCCCTGGTGAAGGTAGGTCAGTCGTGTCCGACTCTTTTTGACCCCATGGACTGTAGCCCCGCCAGGCTCCTCTGTGCGTGGAATTCTCCAGGCAAGAATACTGGAGTGGGTTGCCATGCCCTCCTCCAGGAAATCTTCCTGACCCAGGGATTAAACCTGGGTCTCCTACATTGCAGGCAAAAATCTTAACCACCAGGGAAGTCCAAGAACACTGGAGTTGGTTACCATTTCCTTCTCCAGGGGATCTTCCCGACCCAGGGATCGAACCCACATCTGTTGCATTGCAGGCGAATTCCTTCCCACATGAGCTACCAAGAAGGCATCCTAAGTGTTTATCATATGGGCTTCCCTGGTGACTTCGTGGTAAAGAATCCGCCTGCAATGCAGGAGACGCAGGTTCGATCCCTGGGTGAGGAAGATCCCCTGAAGAAAGGAATGGCAATCCACTCCAGTATTCTTGCCTGGAAAATCCCACGGACAGAGAAGCCTGGCGGGGCTACAGTCCATGGGGTCACAAAAGAGTCGGAGACAACCGAGCAACTAAATAACAATTCAGGCAAAGCGATGCAAAGCAGGCAGTCTTTGTTTCCAGCCTGGAGGCACGCAGAAAATGACAGCTAGCCTGTTACAGAGTTGACACTGAAGATTCCAGAAAGGCTAGACGCTTGTTACAATATTTGAGATCGCTGACGCCTCTGTTCAGGTGTATCAACAAGCTCATGCTCAAGAAAGCCTAGAGTTGGAGAGACTTCCTTGAGGTCATTATGTAAGAGAGAGCTGCAAAACAAGGTCCTGCAGGAGGAAGGCAAAATTTACTCCAGAAAGCGTGGTAGAGCTTTATGAAAATCACAGAGGATGATCTAGTCCAGAGTATTAATGCAGTCCAACTATTCTTCCCCACTGGCTGGTGTGTGTGTGTGTGTGTGTGTTTGTCAATCGCCCAAAACCACAGAGCTTCATTAATGGGCTCTTTTTCTTTTTTTGGCTGCTGCCTGCAGAATCTTACCTCCCCAACCAGGGATTGAACTCTTCTCCCTCTGTGGAGTCTTAACCACTGGACCATCAGGGACATCCTTGGCTCTATTTTTTTTGCTCAAATAAAAGTATAGTTGATTTACAATATCATGATAGTTTAGGGTGTGCAGCAAAATTATAACTTCAGCAAAGTTATTCAGCAGCAAGCCTGGGGTGCTGCAGTCCATGTGGTCACAAAGAGTCGGACACAACTGAGCAACTGAACTGATCGTACATATATAAAAAGAGGTGCTTCCCTGGTGGCTCAGCTGGTAAAGAATCTGCCTGCAATGCCGGAGATCCTGGTTGAATTCCTGGGTCGGGAAGATCCCCTGAAGAAGGGATAGGCTACCCACTCCAGTATTCTTGGGCTTCCCTCATGGCTCTGGTGGGAAAGAATCCACCTGCAACGTCAGAGACCTGGGTTTGATCCCTGGGTTGGGAAGGTCCCCCGGAGGAGGGAATGGGTACACACTCCAGTATTCTGGCCTGGACAATTCCATGGATAGAGGAATACAGTCCATGGCAAGCTACAGTCCATGGGGTCACGAGGAATTGGACACGATTCAGCAAGTAACTAAGCAGAGCACACACACACATTCGTTTTGCGATTCTTTTCCTTTATATTATTGCAAAATGTTGAGGAGAGTTGCCTGGGCTATATAGTTCAGTCCTTATTTATTTTAACTATAATAGTGTGTATGCATACGTACCAGCCTCCTATGTATCCCTGTGTGTGTGTGTACTCAGGGTTGTTGTTCAGTTGCTCAGCCGTGTCCAACTCTTTGCAACCCCACGGACTGTAGCCCACCAGGCTCCTCTGTCCATGGGATTCTCCAGGCAAGAACACTGGAGTGGGTTGCCATGCCCTCCTCCAGGGGATCTTCCCGACCCAGGGATCAAACTCACATCTCCTGCGTTGCAGGCGGATCCTTCACCACTCTGCCACCATTCATGCCTAAATCCCGACTCC
Source organism: Bos grunniens (assembly GCF_055505025.1). NCBI lineage: Eukaryota > Metazoa > Chordata > Mammalia > Artiodactyla > Bovidae > Bos > Bos grunniens. Next base: position 1,822,594 of record NC_141194.1, read on the forward strand.
CCACTAACATCCTTCTCAATAGTGAAAAGCTAGAAGCATCTTCTCTAAGATCAAGGAGCAAGACACGGATGCCCACCCTCGCCGTTTCTACTCAGTGTAGCTTTGGAAACCCTCGCTAGAGCAATCAGAGAAGAGAAAAAAAAGGGGGTGTGCTCTTTAAGACGCTCTTTGTTGGATCAAATTAAAGCAAGCTGGCTAAACGGTTCTAATGGTTCTTAGAGAAACATCCCGTCGCCGTGGATGGTTTTCCTTTTGGAAATATTTGTCCAGGGATTTCAGAACAGCCGGAACTGTGGCGGAATAAATCGGTTCTAAAACAAAGCCTCGGTCCATTGTCTGTAATCCGTGCTAATGCCTTTCCCGGGCATTTGTGGCTTTGCTGGAGAGAGACACACAAGAGCCCATGATATGTGGCTGCAGGCCAGGGTCTTACTTTATGAATGTCAGTTTGGGTTTTAGAAAGCAAGGCAGGCAAGGATACCTTGAACCTTGCAAGGCTGGAAGCTGATACACGGTCTGGCATCCTCCTGTGTTTGAACTCCTAATAGTCACCCAGGATTCCCTCGGAGCTCAGTAGTTTAAAAAAATCCTCCTGCCGATGCAGGAGATTCGGGTTCAATCCGTGGTTTAGGATGATCCCCTGGAGAGGGAAATGGCAACCCACTCCGGTATCCTTGCCTGGGGAATCCCATGGACAGAGGAGCCTGGTGGGCTACAGTCCATGGGGTAGCAAAGACCCGCACACGACTGAGCCACTGAATGATAACAAATATTCTCACATCTCTGCTTTGGAGCTTCTGCCTCCTTTACAAAGAGAGTTTTCAAATCCTCTAGCCTCTTGAGCTGTTCGAATAACTTAAATAAGCGCCCAGACAGTTGTACTCAGAGGATCAACACTTTAATATTTCTGAGAGCGAGTAAGGGCCAGAGGTTACACAAACAGCGTTCTTCGCAGGAGGAGAGCAAGAAGGTTTGCAGCTTGTTTTTCCTCTGAATAAATAACACACTCAGGGAGGCTTATGAATTAAAAAAAAGAAAAAGAAAAAGAAACTTTAAAGTCACCGAGAAAGCGGACAGGCCAATAAAAGAGATTCATGATTTAAGAAGCTTGGAACATCAAAGAAATAGACAGTTGATGTTTTATTTGTACAATTGTGGAGGGAGGTGGCAGACGGATGTCTGAAATGACAGGCATAGGGGATACACGTCAGTGGATTTGAGACATTTATCTTCATAAATATCGAAAACGTAGAGAGCTTCTCTCTTATCGCTTTTAAGTACCTTCCTGTTTTCTGGCATTAAAATAAAGTTGTATGCCGATAGGAAATTTCTACCAAAGCACCTGGCTGAGAGGTGCGTTTCTGGGAAAGACAAAAGAAAGCGTCAGCATTTAGCAAGCTTTAGCATTTAAATGCAAGCCCAAGGGTGTTGCAGGAAAACAAAACAAAACAAAACAAAACAAAATAGGAAACTCCCCAAGCACAGGCTTTAAAAATAATGAGATTAGCTTGCGTTGACTTCACGCTTATCTGTCATCTCCAAGCAGTTTGCTGCTGCTGCTGCTGCTGCTAAGTCGCTTCAGTCGTGTCCGACTCTGTGCGACCCCATAGACGGGGCTGCCAAATAACACACAGCGTTAGCCTTGTATCAGGTAAGTAATGAAACGGTAAACAATCCACCTGCCAAGGCAGGAGACGTGGGTTCGATCCCTGGAGGAAAGAAAGTGAAGTCGCTCAGTCGTGTCCGACTCTTTGCAACCCCGTAGACTGTAGCCCGTCAGGCTCCTCCGTCCATGGGATTCTCCAGGCAAGAATACTGGAGTGGGTTGCCATTTCCTTCTCCAGGGGATCTTCCCGACCCAGGGATCGAACCCAGGTCTCCCGCATTGCAGCAGACGCTTTAACCTCTGAGCTACCAGGGAAGGTAGATCCCTGCAGGAGGGCATGGCAACCCCTCTCCAGTATGCTTGCCTTGGAGGATCTCACAGACAGAAGCGATCCCAGTCCACGGGGATTGCCAAGAGTCGGACAGGACTGGAGCGACTAAGCATAGCAAACGGTGTGTTTTCTATCCCAAGAGGGAAGAGGCCAGCTACACTGTCCCCCAACCCCTCAGGACCCCATCTGCTCAACCTGGGTGTTTTCAATCCTCCCGCCAACCCCCTCTGGTTTAAAGCTCCAGGACTGCAACCAGCGCAGAGCCTGATGCTTCTGAGTTTAAACTGAGAACTCGCCCGATGCATGGAAAACAGCTCCTGCCCCAAATCCCTCGTAAAATGTCTTGGAAAGGGGTTTCTATGCGCTGTCTCAAATCCTCGTGAGCTGGGGCTTGGAACTCCCTAAAGCTCCTTTGGACTAGGACCCAGGAGGTTAGATTTAGTCTGATTCCAAAGGAGCTAAGCTGAGGATGTTCAGAGTGGTCCTGACAGGGTATCGCAAGCAGTCCTCCTTGTCTCTTGCGTAGCGGATGGCACGATTCTCCGGATGAAAAAGGGGGTAACGCCCAGCACCGGGCCTCCATTTCCACAGGGACTGAAATTCTGAACCAGCTCATGCAACCTCACTCTGGGTAAACCCCACCTCTTTCTTCTTATCAGTCCTCCAAGAACATTAAAAGGAATTTTAATTCGGATTTTGCAAATAGGGAGAAGGTACAGATTCTGTGAATATATATTTCATACGGTTGGATATTAATACCTCCGAGGGACCTTCAGTTTCCATTTTGCAAAAAAAGGCAGAGAACTCGAGAAAATAATAGGACTCCCAAGGATGCTTCAAGCTAACAACCCACGTCTCTACTTGGCTTCAGGGGGTGAAGGGGACCTACCCACTGAGACACTGTCCCCCAGAGAATCTGGGACGACAGAGGATGAGATGGTTGGATGGCATCTCTGACTCGATGGACATGAATCTGAGCAAACTCCCCGGGAGATGGTGAAGGACAGGGCAGCCTGGAATATTGCAGTCCACGGGGTCACAAAGAGTCGGCCACAAGTAAGCGAATGAACAAAAAAACAACAAACTTTACGTTATGGGGGCTCCGAGAGATTCTTTGCCAAGAGATGGGAGAATTAAAAGCAGGAAAAAAGAAACCTGAGTTCAGATGTCAGCCTTAGGGACATGCTGTCTCTTTATGCCAGTAAATTGACAAAGAAGACGTTCTGGAGACTTTCCATCTCATAAGAAGCTTGTGTCTCTTTATTAACATTATGCCTGAGTCCATCCCGTTCTTCCAGGACCTAGGGCCAGACTTCAGACTCTGATGGAGATTGTGTCAGTGACAGCTTGGACAGATATATTGAGAAATGACCAGAAAGGCTAATTTCTAAAAGTTTTATAGGTGAGAAAGAGCATAAGATCTGACTTTTTCCGGAGGCTGAAGCCCTGTACGAAATAATGGTCTCTAAATAGCAAAAAAAAATTGGCAATCTGTACTCCCTTTACTGGAATTTAGACACTTAAATATCAGAAGTGTTTTCCTTTCTTTTTTCCAAAGGCAACCTGGACACTGTAGAAAATAAGACAGCATGATTTGATGTATTTAAAATGCCTAGTGTCTTCTGAAGGTGGGAGCTGGTTTTGGAATTATAATTTTTAATGCCCTAAAGTGCTCTTTGAGGCTTTCCCTGGAAATTCTAAAAGCATTTCCCTGAAATTTTTTTTAATCTCCATTTGGAAAAAAGGGACTTGGCCATGCTGTATATTATTTGGTGTATATTAAAAACCAAATCATGTGCGTATGTGAGAGTTGGACCGTAAAGAAGGCTGAGCACCAAAAAGAATTGATACTTTTGAACCCTGGTGCTGGAGAACACTCTTGAGAGTCCCTTGGAGAGCAAGGAGATGGAACCAGTCTATCCTAAAGGAGATCAAACCTGAATATTCATTGGAAGGACTGATGCTGAAGCTGAAGCTCTAATTCTTTGACCTCCTGATGCGAAGAACTGACTCATTGGGAAAGACTCTGATGCTGGGAAAGATTGAAGGCAGGAGGAGAAGGGGACGACAGAGGATGAGATGGTTGGATGGCATCACCGACTCAGTGGACATGAGTTTGAGTAAGCTCCGGCAGTTGGTGATGGACAGGGAGGCCTGGCATGCTGCAGTCCATGGGGTCCCAAAGAGTCATGACTTAGTAATTAAAAGACCAAAACCAAGTGGCAACCCTCTCTAGTATTCTTGCCTGGAGAATCCCATGGACAGAGGAGCGTCCATGGGGTCCCGAAAGAGTCAGACAAGACTGAAGCGACTTAGCAAGCACACACTAAGACTAAAAGCTTACCCTCCAGGCCTTGTAACTTTATCTGGATTAAAAAGGTTGCTTCTACTCACAGAATTGAAAGAAGGGGTCGGGGGGGGAGATCAGAAAGCTGTTTCCCATGGGGACAAAAAAATTAGAACACGGAACCTTGGGGAAATTAGAAATGTCTGTGTAAAATGATTTATGTTTAAACGGTTGTAATGAAAACATAATGAAACTTCTCTCTTTAGGAGAACAATGTTTATTGTTAATGGCCATTTTAATAGAGCTCTGTTCATTGTCCCGTCTCCTTTTCTTAAATACTGAATTACCCAGGTGCATATGGCCAATTTCAAGAGCCAGAGTCTGTGCTCACATACCTGATATTCTTGAGCGCTAAATCTCTGTGCTTCTTTAACGAGTCTCCCTTAACGTTGAAACTGACTCATTGGAAAAGACCCTGATGATGGGAAAGATTGAAGGCAGGAGGAGAAGGGGGCGACAGAGGATGAGATGGCTGGATGGCATCACTGACTCGATGGACATGAGTCTGAGTGAACTCTGGGAGTTGGTGATAGACAGGGAGGCCTGGCGTGCTGCAGTCCATGGGGCGGCAAAGAGTCGGACACGACTGAGCGACTGCACTGAAATGAAAGTTGAAACAGGAAGACATCATGGGGGGTAAATTTTAAAGTGCTGGTTGGTTTGTTGGGGGAAAGATGCTCAGAGAATTCTCAGTCCTTGGCATATGCAATGTTCTTAGATGTCAAAGCATTCCACCAACACTGGGCATTCCCCATCAGTAAAATGTACGGAACCTTAGATAAGGTGGACGTCTCTGAGTTTTTCCATTGAGGCACAAGGCAGATGCTGTTATATTTTGATAACAATTTTTATTCATCTCTTTTCATTCTATCTGATCCAGCTTGTATTCCCCGCCCCCCCTTTGTTATACATGATAATCCTGGAACAATTACCCAGCCAAACATCTTTGTCCTGATTTCTGAATATTTAGTTTAATGAAGATTTCGGCCCTGTGGCTCAGATTATCAAACCCTTTTAGGCACTCCCAGTAATTAAAAAAACAAACTTGTCTCACTCATTTTGAGAATTGTACAAATGTTGAATGAATAAGACATCTGTTTGAATATCATTTCTTTGAGGGTGAATCAACTTAAATGTTTTGAGACACTTTGGGGTTCGCTGGTGGCTCAGATGGTAAAGAATCTGCTGGCAAAGGATCAGACTCCAGAGACCTGGATTCAGTCTCTGGATTAGGAAGATCCCCTGGAGGAGGAAATGGCAACCCACTCCAGCTTTCTTGCCTGGAGAATCCCATGGACGGAGGAGCCTGGTGGGCTACGGTCCATGGGGTTGCCAGAGTCGGACACAACTTCGTTACTAAACCACCCACACGATTACCACTTTCTGATAAAAAAATAATAATAATAATAAACATGTGTGATGAGGGATGTAAGGTTTTGAAAAGAGGGATTTCCCCGGTCCAGTGGTCAAGACTTAACCCTCCAGCACAGGGGGTGTTGGTTTGATCTGTGTTTGGTGATCTCTGGTCCCATATTCCTTGTGGCCAAAAAGGCACAGCATAAAACAGAAGTGATATTGTCACAAATTTTCAAAGGCTTTACAAAAAATCATCTAAAAAAAGAATTTTGAAAACATAGTTTATCACGGAAGAAATGGAGACGATGATTAATGCAAGAATGAAGTAGGCCCTTTTGTGATCGTAAGGAATAGTTTATGCAAACAGACTGAAAGTTTGATTGTAGACATTTAGCAGCATGAAAAATGGAACTAGAGATTTTTCCAAGTCTGAAATTTCATAATGCACGGGCAGAGTTAATTTCCCATGGGAATGTTGGCGATTGAGTCACAGAGCATGCATGATACAGCTTGACAGAGGGCTAGACTTTGAATATTGGGAGAGTCTGCTATTTTAATGATTATTTTTCAGACCTCATTGCCATTGGCTTAGAATTCCAAGTTCTGTAGTGAGTTTCGCTACACCTCATTAATCATTGATGGAATAAGAATTTGGTTCTTTGTTTCAAAAAGTGTTGAGGGTACATATAAGGTTTACTTAAATTACTGAACAACTTGACATATATTTGTGTCCCAGTTTAACGATGCAGTGAGGAGAAAGTGAGCGTTAGTCGCTCTGTCCTGTCCGACTCTTTGCGACCCTCATTGGACTGTAGGCCGCCAGGCTCCTCTGTCCATGGGATTCTCCAGGCAAGAATACTGGAGTGGGTTGCCATTTCCTCCTCCAGGGGATCTTCCCGACCCAGGGATCAAACCTGAGTCTCCAGCATGTCCTGCATTGGCAGGCGGGTTCTTTACCACTGTGTCAACTGGGAAGCCCACATATGTGTAAATGTGTGTGTGTGTGTGTGACTTCTCCACCGTATTTATATGTATAACTTCCCCAATGGTTTAAGCAGTAAACAATCTACCTGCAATCCAGGAGACTCAGAGATGCGAGTTCGATCCCTGGGTCAGGAAGATCCCCTGGAGGAGGGCATGGCAATCCACTCCAGTGTTCTTGCCTGGAGAATCCCCATGGACAGAGGAGCCTGGCGGGCTACATCCACGGGGTCACAAAGAGTGGGACATGACTGAGCATGCACGCATATATACATAATAGGAAGGATTTATCATAGTGAGGTTTTTGAGTATGGGGTGTACTGATTAAGAAATGGTGCTCCCCTGGAGGCTCACATGGTAAAGACTCTGCCTGCACTGCAGGAGACCTGGGTTCGATCCCTGGGTTGGGAAGATCCCCTGGAGGAGGGCATGGCAACCCACCCCAGTGTTCTTGTCGGGAGAATCCCCACGGACAGAGGAGCCTGGCGGGTCCCATACTATGAGAACATTATTTATGATAGCAAGTATATGCAATACTAAGGATATATAATAGTAAGGTTTATGCTTATGGCACGTATTGATTGAAATGTATACTGTATGACATTGTTTATAATAACCATACATATGCAAAGATATAACAGTAAGACTTTATAATAGTAATGTTTGTTAACTGATAATAATAATGTTTGTTTCTTTACAATAATAACGTTTGTAAGACGCAGAAGGAAATGGCAACCCACTCCACTACTCTTGCCTGGAAAATTCCATGGATGGGGGAACCTGGTAGGCTACAGATCTTGGGGTCGGTCGCAAAGAGTCGGACACGACTAAGCAACTCACACACACACAAGACACGGAAGAGGAGAGAGACAGACTCCCTGCCCCATACCCTCCCAGATGTCGGAGCCGGTCTGCCCTGAGCCAGCTACCCTGGGTCTCTGGTGTCTAGACACGCTCTCTGCCCTGAGAAGAGAGAGCTCAGCTCCTGCTACCAAAGGGCATCATTTCTCTGGTCTTCCTCCCAGACTGTCCCAGGAAACTGCCACGCTCTTTTCTGTAAACTGCTTCCAACTACGATACTGGAGACAGATGTCGTCCTCCCTGCGGCGGAATAAACCCCCTCCTTCCCCAGGCTCGGAGAGAGATGCATTTCTTATTTATCCTTTGGGTCCCAGCTCCAGGTGCGGAGACGTGACCCCCCGCTCACCCGGAGGGGAAGGGAGCCTTGTCTTTGGAGAGGACAAACATGTCCTGGGCTGTCCTCAGCCTTGATTATGCGTTCTTCAAAAGGTTTTTTTTTTTTTTTTTTGAGTCTGGTTTCAAAAGAATGCAGATTAGCGTGCTGTCTTTGATCTCCCGGTCCCTGGGAGTCTCAGGTAAATTCCACTTTTGTATCGGCTTAATTGTTCCTGTCAGCCCCAGACTGGCTGGTGTCAGATTTCCTAAACTATTATTTTTATGAGCAGGCACTGGGCATTCTGGCTCATTCAAGCCGTTTGTCTTTGCTGTTTAGCTTCTTTCGCAATGTGGAAATTCTACCGATGTTTCAGCCCGCTGTTCCTGTTATCCATTGCTCAGTCGTGTCCAACTCTTTGCAACCCCATGGACTGCAGCACACCAGGCCTCCCTGTCCATCACCAACTCCCGGAGCTTGTTCAAACTCATGTCCATCGAGTCGGTGATGCCATCCAACCATCTCATCCTCTGTCATCCCCTTCTCCTCCCGCCCTCAATCTTTCCCAGCATCAGGGTCTTTTCCAGTGAGTCAGCTCTTTGCATCAGGTGACCAAAGTATTGAAGTTTCAGCTGCAGCATCAGTCCTTCCAATGAATATTCAAGACTCATTTCCTTTAGGAGGGACTGGTTGGATCTCCTTGCAGTCCAAGGGACTCTCAAGAGTCTTCCCCAACACCATAGTTCAAAAGCATCAATCCTTCTGCACTCAGCTTTCTTAATACTCCAGCTCTCACATCCATACACGACCACTGGAAAAACCATAGCTTTGACTAGACAAACCTTTGTCGGCAGACTAATGTCTCTACTTTTTAATACACTGTCTAGGTTGGTCATAGCTTTTCTTCCAAGGAGCAAGTGTCTTTTAATTTCATGGCTGCAGCCAACAGGCTGTGATTGCCCTAAAATGTAATGAGAGTTGCAAAAACACCATCTAAGACCCTGTGTTAGTTTCTCACTTGTGTCCCACTCTTGTGTGACCCCAGGGACCACAGCCCTAACTGACTCTTTGTGAACCCATGGACTGTAGCCCACCAGGCTCCTCTGTCCGTGGGATTCTCCAGGCAAGAATACTGGAGTGGGTTGCCATGCCCTCCTCCAGGCCGTCTTCCCGACCCAGGGATCAGACCAAGGTCTCATGCATTGCAAGCAGATTCCTAATCGTCTGAGCCACCAGGGAAGCCGTATCTAAGACAGGGTGGTGATATATACTTCATACTCTTATTTGTGGTACAAGGTCCAACATGATTTCTCTCTGGTAGGAAAACTGAGTCATTGAGAGATTAAAAAAAAAACAAAAACAAATCTCCACGGAGCCTACATCTAGTCAGACACTGAATCAAAATACATTGGAATTAGGCTTCCAGTTTTTGATGAGTTTCCAAAACTGCCATTCAACTTTATATCCATTGACATACAGATCGGAGCAGTGTTTGTACTCCAGGAATGAGCATGGCCGACCAGGCAAAGGTGGTTTTATTGGGTTTTGTTTCATTTGCTCAAAGGCTTCTGTGGATCACCTTGCTGGTTTGAGTCTGAAACATTTTTCTTTTCTCGAAAGCACAGATCAAGACCTGATCAAGGTAGCATTCGTCTGGCCCAGGGAGTTCATTAGAGTCATCTTGCATGCCTGGTCAGTCGTGTCTGACTCTTTGTGACCCCGTGGACTGTAGCCCGCCAGCTTCCTCTGTCTGTGGGATTCTCCAGGCAAGAATACTGGAGTGGGTTGCCGTTTCCTCCTTTGGGGGATCTTCCCGACCCAGGGATCGAACCCGTTTCCTTGAGTCTCCTGCCTTGCAGCCGGGGATTGTTCACCATTGAGTCACCAGGGAAGGTCTACCATTTGTAATATTCTTTTTTTTTTTCTTTCATTCATTCATTTATTTATTTTTGGCTGTGCTGGGTCTTCATTCCCGCATGGGCTTTTTCTCTAGTTTCGGTGAGTGGGACTACTCTATTTGTGGTCTTGGGGCTGCTCCTGTTGCAGGGCAAGAACTCCAGGGCCCACAAGCTTTAGCTGTTGTGGCGAGAACGGGCTTAGTTATTCCGTGCCACGTGGAATCTTCCCAGTTCAGGGATCGAACCCGAATCCCCTGCATTGGCAGGTGGATTCTTTACCACTAGATCACCAGGGAAGCCCCTGTCATGCATGTTTCAACTCTGGCTTGATAGACTGCTGACCACGTGAAAAACCAAAGAAGCCAGGCGTGGGAATGCTCAGTCGAAAGGTCAGGAAGGGTCTGAGACGAAGAAGAAGCTCAAGAGGGTTGTCCATCTGGATGCAGAACGACTCACGTGTTTACTGGCAAGAATTTGTTACGACTGCAACAAGCTGCGGCTGGCGTGCGATAAAAATGGGGCTTTGACTCGTGCGTTGGAAAAGTAGTGTGGAGCTTTACCATTTCAAGGGTTTCAGAACATCGTTAATGTTTCTGCTCCAACTTCCTGCAGGAATAATTACACGGTTGCTAAGGAGGGTAATTAAAGCCGCAGGTACAACCGTCACATTTTAGGTGAAGGCCTTTCTATGATCCATGGATGCCTTCTGTACCAAGTGGTCTTGATTCTTTGCATTTTTCTCTCTCTCTCTGTGTGAATTTTTATTAAACCGATTCTCTTCTCATATAAGAAAAGAAACGTTTCTCAGAAATGTAGTGTATAAACCAATGCCTCCTGCATTGGAAGTGCAGAGGCTGAACAGTGTGGAGATTCCTGAAAAAACCTGAAATAAAATTACCACGCGTGTATGCATGAGGGCATGCGTGCGTGCATGCGGGCATGTGTGGTGCATACGTGCTAGGTCGCTTCAGTCATGTCCAACTCTGTGCGACCCCACGGACTGTAGCCCAGGGGGCTCCTCTGTCAAGGGGATTCTCCAGGCAAGAATACTGGAGTGGGTCGCCATGCCCTCCTCCAGGGGATCTTCCCAACCCAGGGATCAAACCTGAGTCTCTCTTGTCTCCTGCAAAGGCAGGTGGGTTCTTTACCCCTGGCAGCACTTGGGAAGCCCTAAAACTACCATACGACCCAGGAATCCCACTCCTGGGGCTCTACCCTGAGAAAGTCATAATTCAAAAAGATACATGCGCCCGCAATGTTCATTGCAGTACTATTTACAAGAGCCAAGACATGGAAGCTACCACAGGACATATTAATTCCAACACTTGAAGTCACCAGAATTTCCAACAAAAGTTACCGAAGCCTGATCTTCACTTATAATTCATTTTTCCAAATTCATACTCTTGAATTTCCTGTAGTCCGAAGAGACCGTTTACTCTCCAGTTCATGGCATATAACACGGACAGAGCCTTTCACATAATTTTCTCTTTCAGACAATTAGGAGACAAGTTCCCTGTTAAGGAAGAGAAGTCTCATACCCGTCTGGAAGAGTTACTGGACAGGGTGCGTAATTAAGAAGGACAAACAGACATGGGCTTTCTCAGACCCATGTATTGGGTGGCAAGTCCCATAAATTGGGTTCAACAGATTGTTAATAGGAACTGTACTGAGAAGAAAAAAAAAAAAAAAGGGACAGAGTCTTTGAACAAATGAGTTTGGGACCCAATAATGGTTTGACGAAGTCACCTGACTGCAGGGAGTTCCTTGCTGAACTGTCTCAAAAATGCTCCTCCTTCCAAACGTGTGACGAGTGAGACTATCTCAGAAATGCTCAAGGAGAGGAACTGCTGTGAACAGGTTTCAAGTTAAACTGAAGAAAAGGAGTGTTTGACAAGGGAGGGGGAAGCCTGCTGCTATAATGTTCTGATGAACATCCTCTTGGAAATGACATTCGAATGAGTTGATGTGATTTATCTACCCGTATAGGAGGAGCACACAGCCAAAGTCACGTGTAGAAATGCTCGTAGAAGTGCTATTCACAACAGAAAAGGTGGGGGAGAGATAAATTAGGACATTGGGATTGACCTGCACACACTCCTATATATAAAATAGATTACCTATAAGGACCTACTATATAACACAGGGAATGTAATGACCTAAATGGGAAGAAAATCCCCAAAATAGTGGATATATGTATATGTATAACTGAGTCCCTTTGCTACACACCTGAAACCAGCAGAATATTGTAAATCAGCTATACTGTGATAAAGCTTTTTTTAAAAAGACATATTCCAGGTTGAATAAAAAAAAGAAAGGAAAAAATGGTGGAAACATTATAGGTGTTTACCATGGAATAATGGACAAATAAACTGTGCTGTATGCATACAATGAAATATTTTCGTTCAGTCCCTAAGTCGTGTCTGACTCTTTGTGATCCCATGGACTGCAGCACACCAGGCCTCCCTGTCCTTCACCAACTGCTGGAGCTTGCTCAATCTCATGTCCATCGAGTCGGTGATGCCATCCACCCATCTCATCCTCTGTCGTCCCCTTCTCCTCCTGCCTTCAATCTTTCCCAGCATCAGGGTCTTTTCCAGTGAGTCAGTTCTTTACACCAAATGGCCAAAGGATTGCAGCTTCAGCTTCAGCATCAGTCCTTGCAGTGAATATTCAGGGCTGATCTCCTTTAGGATGGACTGGTTGGATCCCTTGCCTATGTTCCAACTCTCATATGGGTACATGATTACTGGGAAAACCATAACTTGGCTGTATGGACTTTTGTCGGCAGAGTGATGTCTCTGCTTTTCAAGATGCTGTCTAAGTTTGTCATAGTTTTCCTTCCAAGGAGCAAGCGTCTTTTAATTTCATGGCTGCAGTCACCATCCACAATGATTTTGGAGCCCAAGTTTATAAATGTCCATATTGGGCTTCGTTGGTGGTTCAGATGGTAAAGAATCTGCCTGCAGTGCAGGAGACCCCGGGTTTAATCCCTGGATCGGGAAGATCCCCTGGAGGAGGGCATGGCAACCCCCTCCAGTGTTCTTGCCTGGAGAATCCCGTGGACAGAGGAGCCTGACGGGCTATAGTCCACAGGGTCACAAAGAGTCGGACAAGGCTGAATGACTGACTATTGCTGCTGGAGAGTTCCATTTTAGGGGGGAATAGTAATAGCAATTATTTATTAAGTACTTACGCTACAGACAATATAGTACTTTAAGTTGTCATTGATAGTTCTTTTGCTTTTTAACTTTAAAAAAGAACTGTATTGATGAATAGTTGGTGGGAACAAGTTACCACGAATTGACACCCGAAGAGGTCAAACTGAGGGATTGTATCACGCTGAAATCAGCAGACGGAGACCGAAATCGCAGAAAGAGAAGGACACAAGTCACGTGTTCAGAGTCAGCTGGAGGGGGAGAAAACTATGTACCTCTCCTCAGAAACGCAGGGGTAGGCAGGGCAGAGGTCACTGCAGGTCAAAGCAAGGAGAGCTGGGGACGCTGAGCCTGGGATGTGTTGGGTCAGCCTCAGACGACATCAACAGTTGACGAACGTGATTATCGGATAAAAGACACTTACTTTAAAAGGTCTTGGCAATTAGTGAGGGCCATTATCCTGCAGTTTCAGATCTCTTCCTTCCTCTCCCAGTTAAATCTATTCCCTGCAGGACCCATGCACCTTATGTCCGCCCTGTAAAAGGGACAGGTGCGTCTTCGTAAAACTGCATCCTGGCTGCTCCTGGAGCTGCGGATCATTTAATTATTTAGTTTTTATAGGACCGCAAGCTCTTGTCAGCTTAATTAAAGCTCTGATTTCCTCTGGGACATGTAGATGAACTTGTTAGGCAAGGACTAAAAAATCTCCAGCGGACGAGTTTGGAGAAAGTAAATAGGTGAAAAGGAAAGACGAGAGACTCTTTGCGGAGTTATGGGAATCCGAATTGCAAAGAAAGGTACCCTGTAGGAGGGCAATGGCAACCCACCCCAGTATCCTTGCCTGGAAAAGTCCATGGACAGAGGAGCCTGGCGGGCTGCAGTCCATGGGGTTTCAAGACTGAGCACAGGTGCATGAGGTCGGAGGGAGACGGGTTGGTAGCAATAAACTGATAGAACTAAATAAGAAAAAGAAATGTACTCAATAAAAAGAAGAAAAGAATATGTCTTGCTACAAAATTTGGAGAGACCTTAAAATTTGGAGAGACCTTAAATTGCACTTTTACTAGCTCTATGAGCTCAATTTGGTACCGTCATAATATCCATTTAATTCCATCTCTTCCTCTCTGTTCTATTATTTGGGCTCCTGCTCCTTCTTTGTCTCTCTTTTTTTAAAAAAGTATTTATTTACGGCTGTGTTAGGTCTTCACTGCCGAGTGCGGGCTTTCTCTCTAGTTACGGTGGGCAGGGGCTGTTCTGAGTTGTGGTGAGCGGGCTTCTCGTTATGACGGATGGCTTTTCTTGCTGTGAAGCACCATTTCTGCAGCACGACGGCTCAGTACTCAGTACTGCACAGCCTGAATGACTCTGTGGCATGTGGGATCTTCCTGGGCCACGGATCGAACCCGGGTCCCCTGCATTGCGAGGCAGCTTCTTCACCCCTGGCCCACCAGGGACGTGGTGAAAATATGGGTATAGATATGCAAATCCTAACAAAATTTCCAGGACATTTTCAGGAGGATGGCCATTAGAAACCCACAAACAGCAGTAACATTCTCTTCCTTAAACCAAAAAAAGCGGCCCAACAGGAAGCAAAGAAATAAACACACACACAGTAAAAATGTATCACGTGTTGTCTCTAGAGTCTCCCAAATGCACACAAGCTTGGTAACTGGCTGGAAAAATAATACATAGCATTACTGTTATGTATCCCCATAATGTTACAAGAACAGCTTTCTTGTGGTTGAGTTGCTCAGTCTTGTCTGACTCTTTGCGACCCCATGGACTGCAGCACGCCAGGCCTCCCTGTCCATCGCCAACTCCCACATCTTGCTCTAACTCATGTCCATCAAGCCGGTGATGCCATCCAACCATCTCATCCTCTGTCATCCCCTTCTCACCCCGCCTTCAAGCTTTCCCAACATCAGGGTCTTTTCCAGTGAGTCAACAGTTTGCATCAGGTGGCCAAAGTATTGGAGCAGCTAAGACTTGTTAAAGTCAGTGCGACATGTAAGAAGGAGAGCAAGGGAAAGAGCTACATTGGTAAAGACTACAGAGATCCAATGCAGACTTTTCTTGTCTTTGCTCTCTGATAACAGACATGGGTTTTCTGTTTATCACCAGCTGCAAACTCCAGGGTTATATTCCAGAGTCCCTGCCAAGCAAAGGTCCCTTGAACCACGGAGTTGGTCACACAGACACATATGTACCCCGTGATGATCCATCATTCTCCTCCAGGCATGGAAGCCCACAGAATGCATTTTCATGGTTGGTTTCATGATGCTGATAGCTTGGTTTATCTTATCCCTTGCCTCACCCACAGAGAATCGCATCTTACCTACTACCTGTTGACTTTAAAAAAAAACACGCACCACGAGAGTTGCGTGAGTGTGTGCTCATTCATGTCCGACTCTTTGCGACCCCGTGGACTGTACCCCACCAGGCTCCTCCGTCCATGGGATGCTCCAGGCAAGAACACTGGAGTGGGTTGCCATTTCCACCTCCAGGGGATCTTCTCGGCCCAGAGATTGAAACCAAGTCTGTTGCTTCTTCTGCATTGGCAGACAGATTTTTTTTTTTTTAGCCCCTGAGGTACCTGCAAGTCAAGTTTTATTTGGGGGCAAAATGAGGACTTCAGCCTGGGAGACAGCATCTCGGATAGCTCTGAGAAGTTGCTCCAAAGAGGCAGGGAGAAAGTCAGTATATACTTGCTTTTGGTGAAGGGGGCTTTATGCATCAAACACACACACACACACACACACACACATATTTTTTTTTTTTTGCAGAAGGTTTCTGCTAGTGACGAGGAACAGATATCACTGTGAAGGTTTTTAGGGCTTTTCTTGATAAGAGGAGATGCAAGATTTTGGCTCGGAAAATCAGCTCCTACAGATACCTAACCATCTGAAGACCTGTGCTGCCAGTCTTTCCCAGAGCACAGATGCCTCCTGTCTGCTCTCCACCCTGAGCTCCTTCCAGGGGGTGTTGAAACTC
Organism: Bos grunniens; assembly: GCF_055505025.1. NCBI lineage: Eukaryota > Metazoa > Chordata > Mammalia > Artiodactyla > Bovidae > Bos > Bos grunniens. Next base: position 1,838,433 of record NC_141194.1, read on the forward strand.
AGCAGCTGCAGCAACACCCCATTGAACTCTTGGAGAGGTGGTGGGCAAGTGTCCACGGCAATGCCGAGGTGTAGCTGACATAACCAGATGAGCTTAGTTTGGAGAGTTTGACCAAGAGTCATCACTGCGTCTAAGAGCAAGGGGGAAAAACAGAGTTTCCGCATGCTGTTACTCTGTAAGCATCCATGGAGGAGAAAAAAGCACCATCACATGTTCTAAGAGGCTTCACTTTTTCAAGGAAATCATATATGCAATCACAGAAGATATTCAGGAAAAACATAGAGGGAAAAAAAAAGTCAAGTGAAGCAGTTTTGCTGAGTATAGCAAATTGCCCCAAATGTAAAAACTAGATGTTTAGATAATGATCTGAAAACAACATTTCTGTCAGTGAGTTAAGAAACCCAGAAGAGAGTAAAAAAAAACCCCAAATAACCTAAGGCAAATGTTACTTTTCTATCCTGTGAATTCTGCAATTCAAATAAATGCTTACCATCTTTTTTTTTTTTTTCATGTGTTTTGTGTCTAGACAGGTGTCTTGACAAAACATAGTGAAATCAGACAGACCAGAATAACTAGGGCTTTCTGGAATCCATTTTCAAGTTGAGGATGAAAAAAAATCAAAAATTAAGGAAAAACAAAAGAAAAATACACATCTCCTCTACCTTTCATTGGGAGGTGAGACGGTAAAGAATCTGCCTGCAATGTGGGAGACCTGGGTTTGATCCCTGGGTCGGGAAGATCCCCTGGAGGAGGAAGTAAGAACCCAACTCCAGCGTTCCTGCCTGGAGAATCCCACGGACAGAGGAGCCCGGTGGGCTACAGTCCATGGGGTTGCAAAGAGTTGGGCATGACTGAAGTGACTGGGTGGGCATGTGTGGGCATAAATACTGTCCAACAGCTAAGGACCTTGCGTGATCTATGCATTTCCTAGATAAGGGAAGAGGTGCTGGGCTACAGCGATTTTATACCATGCAAGATTGGGGTGGAGCACCCAGGCTCTTGATGGTATAGGAGGTCATTTTTAGAAAAAAAATTATTTTTTATTGAAGCATTGTTGGGCTTCCCTGGTGGCTCAGCTGGTAAAGAATCCGCCTGCAGTACGGGAGACCTGGGTTCAGTCTCTGGGTTGGGAAGATCCCCTGGAGAGAGGTAAGGCTATCCACTCCAGTATGCTTGCCTGGAGAATCCCATGGACAGAGGAGCCTGGTGGGCTGCAGTCCACGGGGTTGCAAAGAGTCAGACACGACTGAGCGACTAAACCACGACTAGCACTGTCTACATATATGTGGATAGATGATTATAGCAAGATAGATTCTTCTTCATATTCTTTTCTGCAGTGGTTTATCACAGAATGTTGCACGTGGTTCCTTATACTGCACAGTAAGATCTTGTCGTTTATCCACCCTACATGGAATAGCTTACATTGGCTAACCCCAAATTCCCAATCCATCCCTCCCTCCCTCAACCCGCCTTTGGGAACCACGACTCTGTTCTCTACGTCTGGGAGCTGTTTCTGTTTTGTAGGCACGCTCTTTTGTGTCTAGATTCCACACACAAGTGAAATCTCACTATATGTGTCTTTCTCTAGCTTCATCACCTCTGGGTCCATCCATGTTCCTGCAGATCGTATGCTTTTTTCATGCTCGCATGGTATTTCATCGCGTATGTATGCACCGCAGGTTTCTTCCATGTCCCGGCTATTGTAAATAGCGTTGCAGTGAACTCTGGGGCACTTGAATCATTTCAATTTAGAGTTTTCTCCTGCTATATGCCCAGGAGTGGGATTGCTGGATTATAATATGGTTACTCTAATTTTTTTTTGTTTTTCTTTTTTCGGGGACCCTCTGTACCATTCTCCATAGCAACACCAGTTTACATTCCCACCAACAGTGCAGGAGGGCTCCCTCTAGAAACAGGTCTTGAGTGCAAGAATCACAGATCTTGCAAGACACTTTCTCAGTGCTCTTCGGTGTCTCCCCATATGTGGCATCGTCTGCCAGGCACAACCCGACTCCTGAGGTGTACGAGTGGTGTGACTTCCTGAAACGGAGGAAGCACCCCAGCTTCCTCAGGGGCTCCAGGAATATTCTGTAAAATATTTGAAATCACAAGGCTTTTGTTTCTCGCTTCACAGCAACCAGGAAAACGCTGCAGTGAGTAAATGGGTCTTTGTGTTACAGATTGGCTGTTGGAGACCGTTAAACCGTTCATCTAAAGTGAGTGAAGTGAAAAGATGAAAAAAAAAAAAGAGCCATAAACGCTGAGTTGTCTCAGTGACTTTAATGAAAACATTTGTCATGTTTGAGACTAATTAGCAAATACATGAGAAGTTTATGATGTCATGCCAAGGAAACGCTACTTTTGAATTTCACTGCAAATTTGAGCCTCAAGTAAATAAGTCAGAATTAATGACTTCATAAATTATGTAGCCACAGGATTACTTTAATGAACTTATGTTCGTTAATAAATGCGTCAAGGTCTTCTTTTCTCCAGTATTAAAAATGAATATTGGTTCATAGCTAATTGAATGCAAGCGTATAATACACAATGCATTCAGATGGATGAAATGTGTTTTGTTTAAGGACACTGGGTTATTTAAAAGCTGTACAATTTTTTTAATTGGGGTAGAGTTGCCTTGCAATGTTGTCCTTGTTTCTGCTGTACAACAAAGTGAATCACTTATCAGTTCCATTCAGTCGCTCAGTCATGTCTGGCTCTTTGCGACCCCGTGGACTGCAGCATGCCAGGCCTCCTTTTCCTTCACCAACTCGCGGAGCTTGCTCAAACTCACGTCCACTGAGTCGCAGATGACGAATCATAGCATCTGTATGTCAGCGATATGTATATATGTATTCTGTCTTTCTTGTACTTCCCTCCCAGCCCTCTCTCCCACCCATCTAGGTTGTGAAAGCTAAGTCCAAAAATTAACATAAGCAGAGCATTCTGTATGCTTAAATTAGGAGAGGAAATTGTAACATATTTTGGAATCTCAGTATATGTGACAATATGTGAATACTCTGACATTACAGATATAAGGGCTGCCCAGGTGACCCTAGGGGTAAAGAACCCTCCTGCCAATGCAGGAGATGTAAGAGAAGTAGGTTCGATCCCTGGATCTCGAAGATTTCTTAGAGGAGGGCATGGCAACGCTCTCCAATATTCTTGTCTGGAAAATTCCACGGACAGAGGAGCCTAGCAGGCTACAGTTCATGGGGTCACAAAGAGTTGGAAATTACTGAAGAGATTTAGCACATGCAAGGTGAGTTTGGGGTGCCAGCCCCCAGCGGAACATATGAACCAAGCTGGTGTCCATCTGCGACTTTCCCTTCTACATCTAGGACTTTCCAATGGATCGTCTGTTTTACAGACAGGTTTCTGTCTCAACCCTTCCTTTTTTTTTTTTTTTCTCATTTTTGAACCCTGTCCCCAGAAGCTGGAAAAGCCAGGAAGGACCCTCCCCTGGAGACTCTGGAAGGACCTCAGCCCTGGGACCCCTTGACCTCAGACGGCTGGTCCACAGGATTCAGACAGGAGGCTTGTCGTGTGTCTCTCTCTGTGGTGTATTTCTTGTTTGTTTCTTTATACCATCGCTGCCCCCTTCCCCCTAATACACACACAGACACTGACCCTCACCGTACAAAATAAATTCTGTGAAACCGTGAGGTTGATTCATTCCAGTTTTATTCCCCAAAGAAGAGTCCAAACTAAATCATCACTAGCATCTGTTTCAGTCCACGAGTGGGTATGCTTATTCTTTGTTGAGATTTTTAATGCTTTTTTTTTTTTCAGACTCAAAATACTCGTTATCGTCAATGTCTTTTTCTGGAAGGTCAACCGTAAATCATTGTCACTTAGTGGTCTTTTCGGATAATAGACGGGGCATGGAAGCTCTCATTTTCTGTAGTTTTTCTCTGAGCCATTGCGGTAATTCAGGATGAGATATATCATTTGTGCTCAGATGATTTGTCTTTTGTTTTGCCACAGGCAATAAACAAGGAACGAAGACCCTGATGCTGGGAAAGATTGAGGGCAGGAGGAGAAGAGGGCGACAGAGGATGAGATGGTCGGATGGCATCATGGACGCGATGGACATGAGTTTGAGCAAGCTCTGGGAGATGGTGATGGACAGGGAGGCCTGGCGTGCTGCAGTCCATGGGGTTGCAGAGAGTTGGACATGACTGAGCCACTGAACAACAACATGTTTTTTGTTCCCTGAGGGTACACGTGAAAGTGTGTAGCTTAAAATTAAAGAAAGGAGGTTGGAAATTAACCACGCCTATGACTCCTGTTTTTTTTTTCCCCTTTCTGAATCTGAAGACTTTTTCACAGTTTTAACAAATTTCTCCCAACTTACTGTCATCTCTTAGCAGTGAAGGAAAGGCATTGTAACCATGGGTCTGAGTGGATCTGATTAGTAGTCCAAGCATTTGTTCTGGCTGAGGCATTATTGATGTGTCTGAGAGCATATTGCAAAACAAATTAAAGCAATTAAACGGAAGCAAAAAAAAAATCCATCGGGTGGTGAAAACAAAATTATTAAATGACTAGACAGTCATCAAGTGGAGCATCTTAATTAAATAAAGTGGAAAGTGTTATTATTTTTTTTAAGGAGGTCTTGACTTGAGTGAAGGGAGTTTTTAAAAATTAATCTGTTTACTTGGCTGTGTTCTGTCTTAGCATGTGGGATCCTCTTCCCTGATCAGGGATCGAACCCAGGCCCGCTGCACTGAGAACTCAGAGGCTTAGCCACTGGGCCACCAGCAAAGTCTCACAAGGATGTTTCTGATGTGGCCAACTCCGTTCTTGAGCTCCAACAAGGATCCAGGCTTGTACACTGATTAGCCAGGATAGAACGTTCAACATACGGCTTTTTGGGAGGAGACAACACAGGAGGAGTCCTGGAGAAGGTCTTCTAGATTTCAGGTAGTCTGTGGAAACCTTACTCCTGTGAGTTAGGGCTTTGGCAGCAGAGGAGACCAGAATCTGTTGTTTGGTGATACGTTTGGGGAACCTTTCCCAGACTCAACTTCCTTCTTTCATTAAAACTCTTTATTTTGTATTGGGATATAGGTGGTCAACAATATTGTGATGGTTTCAGGTGGACAGCAAAGGGACTCAGCCATACATACACATGTATCCATTCTCCCCCAAACTCCCCTCCCAGCCAGGCTGCCACAGGACGTTGAGCAGAGTTCCCTGTGCTGTCCAGCAGGTCCTTACTGGTTCTCCATGTTAAATACAGCAGTGTGTCCATGCCCATCCCAGACTCCCTGACTATCCCTTCCCCTCATCCTTTCCCACCTGGGGACCAGAATTTCATTCTCTAAGTCTGTGAGTCTCTTTCTGCTTTGTAAATAAGTTCCTGTGTATCAGTTCTTCTGAGATTCCACATACCACTGACATCATGTAATGTTTCCGCTTCTCTGTCTGACTTACTTCACTCAGTAGGACACTCTCTGGGCCCGTCCATGGTGCCGCAAACGGCATTACTTCATTCTTTTTGACGGCTGAGTAATATTCCGTTGTATCAGCACGCTTCTACTCTCAGATTAGATGATGTAAAGATCCTAGCTCCGACTGTGGCATACAGTTACCATCTAGTTAATAGCAGTTGCAACTCTGATGACTGCCTTCTGGGTCCATGCTGCAGGATTCAGAAGAACGACCTTCCGAAGATGTCCACACCCTCCTCCCCAGAAGGTGTGAATATATTACCGTTTGTGACGAAAGGAACTTGGCAGGTATCATTCTGTTAAAGACCTTGAGGTGGGACGCTGATTGTGGAGGGTCTGGGTGACCCCCCATTGTAACGTATTTATAAAAGCAATGATGTACTTAGTCGCTCAGTCGCGTCAGACTCTTTGCAACCCCGTGGACTGTAGCTCGCCAGGCTCGTCCGTCTGTGGGATTCTCCAGGCAAGAATATTAGAGTGGGTTCCATGCCCTCCTCCAGGGGATCTTCCTGACCCAGGGATCAAACCCTGGTCTCCTGTGTTACAGGCAGATTCTTTACCATCTGACCCACCAGGGAAGCCCAAGAATACTGCAGTGCGGTAGCTTGTTCCTTCTCCAGGGGATCCTCCCAACCCAGGAATCGAACCTTTGTCTCCTGCATTGCAGGCGGATTCTTTACCATCTGAGCTACCAGGGAAGCCCCCACGGAAATGACCAGGGTCCTTGAGAAGCAAACACATGCTCCTCTCGAGTCTGCAGAAGGAAAAAATCCTGCTGAAGCCTTAAAATTCAGCCCAGTAAAATCCATTTGAGACTTCAGACCCCCCAGAACTGTGACATAATAAATGTGTGTTCTTTTAAGCCACCAATTGTATGGTAATTTGGGCTTCCTAGGTGGCTCAGTGGTAAAGAATCTGCCTTACAATGCAGGAGACACAGGAGATGTGGGTTTGATCCCCAGGTTGGGAAGATCCCCCAGAAGAGGAAATGACAGCCCACTCCAGTATCCTCGCCTGGAGAATTCCACGGACAGAGGAGCCTGGCGGGCTACAGTCTATGGGGTCACAAAGAGCTTACTCTTTTGCGGACACAAGTAAGCTTACCCCATAGTGGGGAGTCGATAAATCTTTGGGTAGGGAGAAATTACACATGCAGGGAGCCAACTATAAGTTACATGTGTTGCTTTTAAAGGTCAACTTGAACCAAACCATCTCCTTGGCTTTTACAAAACAATGGCCCATTCCTTGCTTATCGAAGGTTTACATTGTATCCACATTGTCTTGGGCATTGCAGAGGCAGCTGTAATTGGTCCCCCAAAGAAGCTTCTCCATCAATGACATTATCATTACTTAGGCGCGCTGCAGTCCTCGGGGTCACAAAGAGTCAGACGAGACTGAGTGACTCAGCAGCAAAGTTATTTGACTGCGTGGAGAGTCTTCGTTGTGGCAAGCTGGTTGTTCATTGTGTCTTGGGCAATCTTTCCGTGCACTGCAAGGGCTTTGCTGCTCTGCGGTGTGTGGGAATCTTAGTTCCCTGAGCAAGGACTGAACCGGCTTCAGCTGCCACCCCCGGAGCACCAGGCAAGTCCCTCAGGGACATGACTATCCCATTCTACAGATTGGGAAAAAACCAGGTGTGGGGAGGTTAAATCAGGAGGCAACACAGACAGTAAATGGCAGAGACAGAATCGAACCCCACGGAGCTTCACCCCAGGATCGGATGGCTAACCACTTCAAGACAACCCACCTGTTCTCAAAAATTTAAGATGAACTGGGATGATGATACAGATGGTCATCACGGCTGTCATTATCTCCGCTGAATTTATTTATAATTATGTGGCTCGTGTATCTTCCAAGGTGGCCCTAGTGGTGAAGAATCTGCCTGCCAATGCCGGAAACACAAGAGATGCAGGTTCGATTCCTGGGTTGGGAAGATCCCCTGGGGGAGGGCATGGCAACCCACTCCAGTATGTCTTGCCTGGAGAATCCCATGGGCAGAGGAGCCTGGAGGGCTACGGTCCATGGGGTTGCAAAGAGTCTGACACGACTGACTGAATAAACAATAAAATGCATATGGGCCTGTGAACATTTTAGTATCAGTAAGCTCATTGTGTTAATCGGTTCATATATATATGTATATATATTAAACATATATATATAATTATCTATGTTTTTTGTCGATCTCTGTCACGTTGAGGATTGCATTTTTTCCCCCACTTTACTGATGAGAAAAGTAAACTTCAGAAGACAGTGAAGAACAGGGCATCCCACAACTATTACGTACCCCAGCAGGAACGTAAGCTCAAAATCATCTAACTCCCTACTCTGTTTACTGAAGTCTTATGCCCTAAAAACTGTCATGATTGCCAGATTATATTTTCTATGAAAACTTAGTATGCAGCGTTCCTAACACTAAAGAAAAAAAAAAAGCACATTATTTAAAAATCTTGACTGTCGAGGAACCCGCGGATAATAGCTCCAGTTAGAATATGTTTTTTAAACTTAGTATGCCGTGTACCATTTTTGCCTGTATTTGCTATGTCTGTGGTGTGTACTGCATTTTTCTGGCTATGTTGATGTACGATGGAATTAAGACAAACAAATTGGCTGACCAACACTGTTCTTTATTAAAAATATTTTTGGGAGGGATGTGGGAGGGGTTTCAAGATAGGGAACACGTGTATACCCGTGGCTGATTCATGTTAATGTATGGCAAAAATATTGTAAAGTAATATAATACTGTAATAATATTATAAACTATAACTATATAAACTATTATAAACAATAGCTATAATATTGTAAAGTAATTAGCCTTCAATTAAAGTAAGAGTAAGACTCCAATGAGTTAGCTCTTCGAATCAGGTGGCCAAAGGATTGGAGTTTCAGCTTCAGCATCAGTCCTTCCAATGAATATTCAGGACCGATCTCCTTTAGGATGGACAGGTTGGATCTCCTTGCAGTCCAAGGGATTCTCAAGAGTCTTCTCCAACACCACAGCTCAAAAGCATCAGTTCTTTTTTCATTTCCAGAGTAAAATTCTTAGTGGGGATGTCTCAGGTCCCTTTAAAAAAATTGCTTTTTTTTGGTTTTTCTGTTTTACCTCCACTGAGTAGTTTTCTCACGCCATCCACTGGCAACGAACACCAGTCGTGACCGCAGGGCAAGGATTCAGGGTGTAAATTCATCTCAGACGAATCCCATTCCTAATATAAGTGCTTGTCATAGTGTTTTCTTGCAGTGGTTTTGAGACAATTATCTTAATGGGTTTTCATGCCTAGAATATGTTATTCTACAGAGCCTGATCTAATTAATTATCTCAGTTTCTTTAAGAAAAAAAAAAAATCCACTCCGTATTCATCAGGTCTCTTTCTGTCCAAAGTGACAGAAACCAGACTGAAACCAGCTTTAGCAAAAAAAAAAAAAGAAACCGGGAAGCAAATTGGCCTATTCTGACCTAGGCTTGGTTCAGGCATGTCTGGACGGAGTATCTCAAACAGTATTTTTTCTTTTTTTCTTTTCTGATCGCTTCTTTTTATTGTAATACTCAAGATAAACCCAGAGATGAGCTCCATCTCTGCAGAAAATTTTTGCTTTGTTTTTTATTGAAATGTAACTGACTCCTTGCAAGAGACTCTGATACTGGGAAAGATTGAAGGCGGGAGGAGAAGGGGATGACAGAGGATGAGATGGTTGGATGGCATCACCGACCTGATGGACGTGAGTTTGAGTAAACTCCGGGAGTTGGTGAAGGACAGGGAGGCCTGGTGTGCTGCAGGCCATGGGGTCGCCAAGAGTTGGACACAACTGAGCCACTGGACTGAACTGAATTGCTTCACAATGTTCTGTTACTTTCTGCCCTCCAACAGTATGAATCAGTACTATGTATCCATATATCCTCTCCCTCTTGAGCCCCCCTCCCCCTTCCCACCCCTCTCAGTTCAGCCACAAGGGAAGCCAAGCCGTAAGTTTCATATTGTTATAGAAAAAAAAAACAAAAAACACCACACAACAGAAAAAAATCTTCAAGCGTTAGAAGGAGCATCAATTGAAGCACTGCAAATCTATTTTGGCTCCTTTATCTCTGACCCAGAGCTTTCCTGATAGCTCAGTTGGTAAAGAAGCCGCCTGCAATGTGGGAGACCTGGGTTTGATCCCTGGGTTGGGAAGATTCCCTGGAGAACGGATAGGCTACCCACTCCAGTATTCTTGGGCTTCATTGGTGGCTCAGCTGGTAAAGAATCTGCCCGCAATGCAGGAGACCTGGGTTTGATCCCTGGGTTGGGAAGATTCCCTGGAGGAGGGAAAAGCTACCCACTCCAGTATTCTGGCCTGGAGAATTCCAAGGACTGTATAGTCCATGGGGTTGCAAAGAGTCGGACACGACTGAGCAACTAATATAAAGCTTTACTTTATATTATAATTATAATAGCACGAAGATTGCCCAAGAGATTCTGTATATGAATCTATTTATTATTATTCATATGAGATTATAAGGATCCAATAATGCTGAAAAATTTACTCAAAAGCATATTATCTCTCACTGTCTGTCAAGATAATTTCTCTGATGTCCTTCATTTCTTTTTTTTTTTTTTTTAACAAAAGCCGAAAATACTCTATCATACTCAAGAGGACCGTTGAAAAAAAATTCAAAATCAGAAAGTGAGATAAGCTGTGTAATCATTGCAATTGAAGTGCAAAGTGGTTCTTGTTTCTTTTTTTAGACTGAATCACGACGGCAATAGACTTGGTAATACATACCAGCTAAAGGGAATTTCACCTCTATGACACGGCTGGGAACATTTAAAATTTTGGCCCGTTGCATTCTGCATTTTTGCTGTTGTTGTTTAATCTTTCTTTAATAAATTCTGAAAAAAAATCAAAATAAAAAAACCATTGAATTCAAATTTGTCAGTATGTGTGTATGCTCTGTTGTGTCCGACTCTTGGTGACCCCCTCGGGTGGCACTGTATGTAGCCCGCCAGGCTCCCCTGTTCATGGGATTCTCCACGCGAGAACACTGGAGTGGGTTTCCTTCTCCAGTATTCCTCCTCCATCTGTCAGTATAGCAGGTAAAAAGAATATATACATATATGTGTGAAGCATCTTAATGTCAGGAATAAATAAGGGAAATTTTTGAAACTGTAATAAATTATTGCTAGTATTCCTGTATCTGTCTTAGAAACATTTTCGAACAGGAAGTAACAGTGACTGGATGTCTTGTTCATTTAAAGACATCTCAGAAATGATTTTGAATGGTTTTATTTCTGAGAACGTTACACTTGAAGATTTTGATTTTTTTTTTTTTCCCCTAGGATGTTAAATACTATTTTTTTTTTTAACCCCAGACACAGTATTCTTTTACGTAAGGTAGGCCTCCCTTCGGAGAAGGCAATGGCACCCCACTCCAGTACTCTTGCCTGGAAAATCCCATGGGCAGAGGAGCCTGGTGGGCTGCCGTCCATGGGGTCGCTAAGAGTCAGACACGACTGAGCAACTTCACTTTCACTTTTCACTTTCATGCATTGGAGAAGGAGATGGCAACCCACTCCAGTGTTCTTGCCTGGAGAATCCCAGGGACGGGGGAGCCTGGTGGGCTGCCGTCTACGGGGTCGCACAGAGTCGGACACGACTGACTCGACTTAGCAGCAGCAGCAGCAGGCCTCCCTTTTCCTTTTAGCTTTGGGCTTAGTTTTGAATTGCAAACTGTGTTCACTGCAGCTGAAATGATGAAGGTCTTCACATGGTGGTTTAATGCTGACTCGCAGAATGAAAGGAAAACAGTGTTGCTTAATGAGCTTCAGACTAAACGGTCACTTAAAAATATTGGTTCATCTCCCCTAAAGGAATCTTTCAGATTGCCTTGTGGCTCACCGATGCCAGGATAAAATTCTGATTCAGTTCAGTTCAGTTCAGTCGCTCAGTCGTGTCCGACTCTTCTTTCACCAATTTGTGTTCTGATGTTTTGTTCCTTTAAACTTATTAGAGGATTCGTCTACTCTTTCACTAATTTCTGTAAGTAAAGTTTTAAATTGCATTAAAAAAAGGTATTGTAGGCTCCATATATATATACGGTTTGGGAGATACATCTGTCTATGCTGTATTCAATCCATCTATGTATCTATTATCTATCTATCTATTACCTATCCATCCATCCATCTATTACCTATCAATATTATCTATCATAGATCTCATCTGTTATCTATGTCGATCTCTCAACCATCTGTCAATCACATGTCTTTCAGATCTAGGCAGTACAATTGGATCGTATTACGAGAGAAACACCCCAAACTTGCATGGCAGTTATAAGCACACAAAAGCTGTAACTTTTAAAAAAGAAGCATCAGGTCTTCCCTGGGCTAACATTCTTTTTTTTGAAGAAAAAAAGCAACAATTTTTGTTTTGTATTGGAGTATATCCAATTAACAATGTTGTGATGGTTTCCGATGGACAGCAAAGGGACTCGGCCATACATACACACGTATCCATTCTCCCCCAAACTCCCCTCCCTCCAGGCTGCAACGTGACACTGAGCAGAGTTCCCTATGCTGGACAGCAGGTCCTTGCTGGTTGTCCATGTTAAATACAGCAGTGTGTCCATGTCCATCCCAGACTCCCTGACTATCCCTCCCCCATCCTTCCTCCTGGGAACCACAAGTTCCTTCTGTGAGTTTGTGAATCTCTTTCTCTTTTGTAAGTATGTGTGTGCTCAGTCACTCAGTGATGTCTGACTCTTTGCAACCAATGGACCATACCCAATCAAGTTCTTCTCTTCATGGGGTTTTTCAGGCAAGAATACTGCAGTGGGCTGGGTTGCCAATTCTTTCTCCAGGGGATCTTCCTGACCCTTCTTTTCGTATGTATACATTACTTAATTTTGAGGTCATGTGTTGAGCAGAAGTGGATGACTGCTTTTCTCTGCACACCACAAATTAATTATTACTGCATAGTTTACTTTTCCAGAGATGCATTTTTAACCTGCTTTTTAAAAACTATCCTTTTGCCAATGTCTCACTGAATTGCACTGTGATCAAACAGGGAATCGGTAGGCTACTGATTTTTTGAAATGCATGAACTTGTCTCTTCAGATCAGATCAGATCAGTCACTCAGTCGTGTCCGACTCTTTGTGACCCCATGAATCGCAGCACGCCAGGCCTCCCTGTCCATCACCAACTCCCGGAGTTCACTCAGACTCACGTCCATCGAGTCAGTGATGCCATCCAGCCATTTCATCCTCTGTCGTCCCCTTCTCCTCTTGCCCCCAATCCCTCCCAGCATCAGAGTCTTTTCCAATGAGTCAACTCTTTGCATCAGGTGGCCAAAGTATTGGAGTTTCAGCTTCAGCATCATTCCTTCCAAAGAAATCCCAGGGCTGATCTCCTTCAGAATGGACTGGTTGGATCTCCTTGCAGTCCAAGGGACTCTCAAGAGTCTTCTCCAACACCACAGTTCAAAAGCATCAATTCTTCGGTGCTCAGCCTTCTTCACAGTCCAACTCTCACATCCATACATGACCACAGGAAAAACCATAGCCTTGACTAGATGGACCTTTGTTGGCAAAGTAATGTCTCTGCTTTTGAATATGCTGTCTAGGTTGGTCATAACTTTCCTTCCAAGGAGTAAGCGTCTTTTAATTTCATGGCTGCAGTCACCATCTGCAGTGATTTTGGAGCCCAATAAATAAAGTCTGACACTGTTTCCCCATATATTTCCCATGAAGTGGTGGGACCAGATGCCATGATCTACGTTTTCTGAATGTTGAGCTTTAAGCCAACTTTTTCACTCTCCACTTTCACTTTCATCAAGAGGCTTTTTAGTTCCTCTTCACTTTCTGCCATAAGGGTGGTGTCATCTGCATATCTGAGGTTATTGATATTTCTGCCGGCAATCTTGATTCCAGCTTGCGCTTCTTCCAGCCCAGAGTTTCTCATGATGTACTCTGCATATAAGTTAAATAAACAGGGTGACAATATACAGCCTTGACGTACTCCTTTTCCTATTTGGAACCAGCCTGTTGTTCCATGTCCAGTTCTAACTGTTGCTTTCTGGCCTGCATACAGGTTTCTCAAGAGGCAGATCAGGTGGTCTGGTATTCCCATCTCTTTCAGAATTTTCCACAGTTTGTTGTGATCCACACAGTCAAAGGCTTTGGCATAGTCAATAAAGCAGAAATAGATGTTTTTCTGGAACTCTCTTGCTTTTTCCATGATCCAGCAGATGTTGGCAATTTGATCTCTGGTTCCTCTGCCTTTTCTAAAACCAGCTTGAACGTCAGGAAGTTCACGGTTCACATATTGCTGAAGCCTGGCTTGGAGAATTTTGAGCTTTACTTTACTAGCGTGTGAGATGAGTGCAATTGTGTGGTAGTTTGAGCATTCTTTGGCATTGCCTTTCTTTGGGATTGGAATGAAAACTGACCTTTTCCAGTCCTGTGGCCACTGCTGAGTTTTCCAAATTTGCTGGCATATTGAGTGCAGCACTTTCACAGCATCATCTTTCAGGATTTGGAATAGCTCAACTGGAATTCCATCACCTCCACTAGCTTTGTTCGTAGTGATGCTTTCTAAGGCCCACTGGACTTCACATTCCAGGATGTCTGGCTCTAGGTCAGTGATCACACCATCGTGATTATCTGGGTCATGAAGATCTTTTTTGTACAGTTCTTCTGTGTATTCTTGCCATCTCTTCTTAATATCTTCTGCTTCTGTTAGATCCATACCATTTCTGTCCTTTATCCAGCCCGTCTTTGCATGAAATGTTCCTTTGGTATCTCTGATTTTCTTGAAGAGATCTTTAGTCTTTTCCATTCTGTTGTTTTCCTCTATTTCTTTGCATTGATCGCTGAAGAAGGCTTTCTTATCTCTTCTTGCTATTCTTTGGAACTCTGCATTCAGATGCTTATATCTTTCCTTTTCTCCTTTGCTTTTCACTTCTCTTCTTTTCACAGCTATTTGTAAGGCCTCCCCAGACAGCCATTTTGCTTTTTTGCATTTCTTTTCCATGGGGATGGTCTTGATCCCTGTCTCCTGTACAGTGTCACGAACCTCATTCCATAGTTCATCAGGCACTCTATCTATCAGATCTAGGCCCTTAAATCTATTTCTCACTTCCACTGTATAATCATAAGGGATTTGATTTAGGTCATACCTGAATGGTCTAGTGGTTTTCCCTACTTTCTTCAATTTCAGTCTGAATTTGGCAATAAGGAGTTCATGGTCTGAGCCACAGTCAGCTCCTGGTCTTGTTTTTGCTGACTGTATAGAGCTTCTCCATCTTTGGCTGCAAAGAATATAATCAATCTGATTTCGGTGTTGACCATCTGGTGATGTCCATGTATAGAGTCTTCTCTTGTGTTGTTGGAACGGGGTGTTTGTTATGACCAGTGCATTCTCTTGGCAAAAGTCTATTAGTCTTTGCCCTGCTTCATTCCGTATTCCAAGGCCAAATTTGCCTGTTACTCCAGGTGTTTCTTGACTTCCTACTTTTGCATTCCCGTCCCCTATAATGAAAAGGACTATTGTGGTATATAGCCGACCTTTGTATTCAAAGAAATTATCTGGTCTGTTTGGTTGTCCAGATACTCTGTTTCCGTTCTGTCTTGCTTTGTTTGACATTTTTAAACGACATACAACAAACTAGTGAATATAAAAAAACAAAACAGAAGCGGACTCACAGATAAGCTAGCGGTCGCCAACTGGGAGAAGGGAGGGAGGGGGAAGGTGGGGTAGGGATTAAGAGGTAGAAGCTACTTTGTATACAATAAATCAGCTGCAAGGATGTATCGGCGTTCCTGGTGGCTCAGTGGTGAAGAATCTGCCTGCCAATGCAGGAGACACAGGTTTGATCCCTGGGTCGGGAAGTTCCCCTGGAGAAGGAAATGGCAACGCACTCCAGTATTCTTCCTGGAGAATCCCATGGACAGAGGGGCCTGACGGGCTGCAGTTCATGGGGTCACTAAAGAATCAAACACGACTTAGCAACTGAACATCAAGGATATATTATATAGAACAAGGACTAAAGCCATTTTTTTTTTTAATATAATTACTGGAAATGGAGTATAACCTCTAAGAATTGTGAATCATTATATTGTACACCTGTAACTTATGTTGGACACTGATCACCCTTCAATAAAAATGGATAAATAAACTGTCACAGAGTAAAAACTTTTGACAATGTATTTTATGTAACCCCCAGTATAGCCAAAATAGTACCATTTCAACATGTAGCTAATATTAAAAAATATATAAAATGAAAAACAATTTGAAAAATCTAGAGGACAATATTTCAAAGTACAAGAAAGTAAAGACCATATTTTTTTTGCAATATATTTTATGTAACCCAAGGGACTTCCCTGGTGGCTCAGAAGATAAAGAATCTACTTGCAATGCAGGAGACCTGAGTTTGAGTCCTGGGTCAGAAAGATACCCTGGAGAAGGGTATGGCAACCCACCCCAGTATTCTTGCCTGGGAAATCCCATGGACAGAGGAGCCTGGTGGGCTACAGTCCATGGCGTTGCAAAGAGTCAGTTAGGGCTATGGTCCTTGGGGTCGCAAAAGAGTGGGACACAATTGAGCAACTAACACAGTGTCTTAGATGCTGTTTGTGCAACTCTCATTACAAAAACTTATACTTTGATTTTTCACCCCAGATAGTACCACTTCAACAGGTAACCAATATTTTAAAATATTTAAAATAAAAAAACAACTTTGCAGAACATAGAGCACAATATTTCAAAACACATGTGAGCAAACACCATATATATATATATTTTTTTAAATTTTCATTAGACCTCGATTCATTCACCTTCCGACTTCCTAGCAGGCAAGACTAGAGGCTGGCAATTCTACTGAATTTTGCGTTTTCTAATTGTGTTATTTAGAGTGTGGTTTCTCTTCCTTTTTCAATGTCTGTTGGCTTTGCACCGTCGTGTTAGTTTCTGCCGTAGAGCAAAGTGGATCAGCTCTTCGTGTCCATGTATCCCCTCTTTGTGGGGTTTCCCTCCCGTTTAAGTCTGCACAGAGCGCTGAGCAGAGCCGCCTGTGCTGTGCGGCACGTGCTCGTTAGTCGTCTATTTCACACACAGTATCGGCAGGAAAGACTCAGGGCAGGAAGTGAAGGGGACGACAGAGGATGAGATGGTTGGATGGCATCGCCAACTCGGTGGACATGAGTTTGAGCAAGCTCCGGGAGTGGGTGATGGACTGGGAGGCCTGGCGTGCTGTGATTCGTGGGGTTGCCAAGAGTTGGACACAACTGAACAACTGAACTGATATATATGTGTGTGTGTATATATATGGTTTTTTTCTGAGTCTTTTCCATTGTAGGCTATTACAAGATACTCTGTGGGTCTTATACAATTGACCTTTGGATTATAGTTGGATTCTGTTTCCAAGGATGGGGCCATTCTGCCATGCAACAGGAAATCTCTCACATGTAAGCCTTTCTGACACAGATTATACAATGTCTATACAGCATCTTCATCCATCCTCACATCTGTGGACACTTGGATTGTTACTATTATTTTGCAATTACTGACCTTTGCAGAAAAAAAAAAAATCTCACGCAGATCTGCCAAAGCATTCAGAATGGCTGGAATGTGGATAGCTCTTCAAATACGTGGCTTAGATGGTAAAGAATCTGCCTGCAGTGCAGGAGATCTGGGTTCGATCCTTGAGTTGGGAAGACCACCCCCCTGACCCTTGAGAAGGGCATGGCAACCCACTCCAGTGTTCTGGCCTGGAGAATCCCATGGACAGAGGAGCCTGGCGGGCTACAGTTCATGGAGTCGCAGAGAGTCAGACATGACTGAGCAACTCACACTTTCAAACTTCATAGATGGTGGCAAGTTGATTTCCCAGACGGGTGACCCATTTTTGGTCAGAGCACCAGTTCCTCATTCTTTGGATTGCTGTACTTGTCAGCACCTTGGACAGTGACAGGCAGTTTCATTTCTCGTTCGTAGAGTTGTGTAAGAAATTGTATCTAGCCTTGGTCTCTTGATAGGTGTTTCCAAGACATGTAACAGGGGCTTTTGCAATTTCTGGTAATTCATGACAATCTTTCCTGAGCCTTCTCTTACTCTTAAATGTTAAAGATTTGAATAAGTTTTTTTTTTTTTTTTTCAGTCTTCCTTTTACGCCTGATGCTGTGAAATGTAAACGTTATTAATTGCTTTCATTCTCAAGCGAATATTAAGGAACAGTTTTCAGGACATGGTGGGAAAACAAACAAGAGATTAAATTAGTTAAATATTGGAGGAGCCCTGTCAGACTAAACTCAGATTGATCCCTCCATCTAAAATAAAAAGAATGTGGTGAAGGATCTTAAGAAAAGGTGCAGATTAATTAACAGAGGATAAGAAAAGCTTTACTCTGGATGGAAGAATATAATCTGTTTATTTGTCCATCTTCCTGAGAGTAAATCTTTATCTCAGGAGACGGCTTACCACGTCTGTGCCGTGAAGGACATATGCATTTACGATGAAGGATTTTGGATTTTCCTACACTTTATTTTCACTCTGATTGGATTTGCGTTAGTGGTGATAACAGACTTTCTTTCTTTAAATGGTGGCAGATGTCTTCAAAAAGAGCCTGTTGGCATTTTCTAAAGTGATGAAATTGTGAACGATAGAAGAAGGTATCGAGGGGATTAAATTAGAAGACTAAATTATTATGGAATGATGAATAAACTCCAGGGATGAGAGGATTTCTCTTGGGTCCTTAGCAGAGGCTGTTGACCAAAAACACACTTTGACCGGCATGTATGACATTTTAACCCATGCACCGTTGTGTGGTTTGAAGTTGAGCTGCTAAGTCCCGTATGACTCTTTGCGACCCCATGGACTGTAGCACACCAGGTTTCCCCATCCTTCCCCATCTCCTGGAGTTTGCTCGAACTCACGTCCATCATGTCGACGATGCCATCCAACCATCTCATCCTCTGTCGTCCCCTTCTCCTCCTGCCCTCAGTCTTTCCCAGCATCCGTGTTTCCCGAGTCCCCTGTAACTAAGAAGTCAGCCAAGCACGGGAAACATCACTTCACACGGGACAGGGGCTGTTAATTCAGAGAACAGTGCAATACTCAGGATGCCCAGGGGCTGGTCCTCAATGCTGCAAAGCCAGGTGGGCTTTCCAAGGATGTCAACCCCTCTCTGTCCGACAAACCTTCCTGCAGAGCTTGTTCAAAGGCAGTTTCTGAATCAAGGGGGTCTGGGGGTGGAGCCCTAGGGAGGTCTGCGTTTCTAAGCTGCTCCCAGGGGATGAGCATCAGCTGCCTGTCCCAGAATTCACTTTGGGTGGCAAAATTTTCCCCACAGCATCTCCCGGGGCGTCTGACTTTTGTTACTCACTTGTGCGACAATTTTCAGGTTATTAGTTCTCTTCGAGTCTTCTTTGAGGTTGAAGACGAAACTGAATTTAAATAACTTGGCTGTGGTCATGGTGTAACTTCACACCACCACGGACATTTGTAGCTGAAAGAGATTTTTAGCGATTCATGCCAGAAGTTTCAAAAAAAATTTTTTTTTTTTTTAGCAGAATGAGGTCTTTTCTTATGATTTATTTTTTGCTTTTGAGGAGGCTGGGCTTCCCTAGTGGCTCAGATGGTAAAGAATCTGCCTGCCCATGTGGGAGACCTGGGTTCTATCCCTGGATTGGGAAGATCTCCTGGAAGAGGAAAGGGCAACCTGCTCCAGTATTCCTGCCTGGAGAATCCCATGGACGGAGGAGCCTTGGGCTACAGTCCATGGGTTGCAAAGAGTCAGACATGACTGAGCGACTTTTACTTCACTTCACTGAGGAGGTTAGACAGCATATTAAGAAGCAGAGACACCATTTTGCTGACATAGGTACATCTAGTCAAAGCTATGGTTTTTCCGGTAGTCATGTACAGATGTGAGAGTTGGACCATAAAGAGGGCTGAGTGCCAAAGGATGGATGCTTTCAAACTGTGGTGTTGGAGAAGACTCTTGAGAATCATTTGGACTGCAACAAGATCCAACTAGTCCATCCTAAAGGAGATCAGTCCTGAATATTCATTGGAAGGAATGATGCTAAAGCTGAAACTCCAGTACTTTGGCCACCTCATGCGAAGAGTTGACTCATTGGAAAAGACTCTGATGCTGGGAGGGATTGGGGGCAGGAGGAGAAGGGGACGACAGAGGATGAGATGGCTGGATGGCATCACTGACTCGATGGACGTGAGTCTGGGTGAAGTCCGGGAGTTGGTGATGGACAGGGAGGCCTGGCATGTGGCGGTCCATGGGGTTGCAAAGAGTTGGACACGACTGAGTGACTGAATAAGAACGATAACAGCAATAACAAAGCAACAAAAAAAGAAAAAAAAAAGTATTAAAGTCTCAAAAACAGATCCAGTATGGAGTCAAAATTAACCCTTCCCAGTTATACAATCAACAAGCTTTGCGCTTAGGGGAGAGTTTAGAAGGTTTTTTCCTTTTTTGTTCCTTATTTAACATATTTTTATATAAAAGGCACTGGGATCCTGCCGGGGACCAGCCCCGGCTGATCCAGGGTATTCGAAGGAGAGACGGCGTAGGCGAAGATCAGGAAACAATTGCTTAATTAAACGTTAATTAAGGATATAAAGAGTAATAGAATGAGGATAGCTCAGTGAAGAAATTCAGTGGAGAAAAGAGGCTGAAATAAGGATAGCTCAGTGGGAAAATTCAGTGGAGAAAAGAGGCTAAATAATTCAGCCAGAAGGTAAGAGAAAGAACGACATGGTGAGACCAAGTTTTGGTGAACAAGGCCCGCACTTTATTTTCCAAAGTAGTTTTTATACCTTAAGTAATGCATAGAGGATAATGGGGGAAGGGGTAGAGTCATGCAGCAAGCCAGGCTTTCTTCCTGCAAACTTACCATATGCAAAAGCTTAGGTGATTTGCATTATCTTCTGGCCCGGAGGCCTGTGAACATTTTAAGACCTTTTCTTCAGAAAACTTATTTTTCTCTAAAGGTGATTGGTCAGGAGCCACCCTCCAAAAGCATTAGATAAAGTTGCATTCCTACAGCGCAAAGCTGTGGTGGGCTATAACAAGAAAAAGAATTAACCCAAGGGTCCCAGGTTACAAACATTAAAGCTACTATTTACACCAATTATATTAATCAATACACTGCCAGGGACACAGCAGGTAAGGGATATGGAGACTTAGCAGCAAACATTGGCCCAACAAGTGAAAATCCCTTCACCAATACAATTTCTAATCAATCTTTTAACTGCTCAAAGGAATCTGTGTTTAGACAGTTTAGAACATCTCCTGCCTCTCACAGTTGGGAGGCTCTGAACAATCACATGTGGCCGGAAAAACCTATTCAGGCAGGCTAGAGGACTTCCAAAGGAGTTTGTAGGTTAAACACTGTCACACCCAGGAATTATTAACTGGAGCTGTAAGCTAACTCTTTTTTCAGAGAGAGGTAGTGGGGGACAGCCCCCCGTAAAGTCAGAGGTGTAGGTGAAAGCACAAAGCAGAAAGCAGGCAGACTCTGGTTTTGGGGGTAGATTGCTCGAGAATTTCCAGGGAGACTCCTGAGGCTTGATCCCGCCTTTGTGTATGCCAAGCCTCCTTCCTCATGACCTTTGCCAGAGGCGGAGCTCGCTCCCCGCAGGATCCCGAGTTGGGTGGACCCAAGGAAGTCAGGCCTTTTTTGCCTAACTGCCCCCCAATAATTGCTGGACAGATACCTCAGTGTACATTTTTTTTAGTCCCTTAAATATATAACTTAAAACTGGGTTAAGTAGACCTGTCTGACTTTTAATGTTGGGGATCAGTAGGAAGTTGCTCTTGGCTCATTAGGTGGTGTAGTGATGTCAAATCTTGTTTTAAGTACATAAATGTCTGTTCTATTTTTCCCATTCCAAATAGCCATCCAAAGATTTTTTTTTAAATTTCTTTGAATCATACCTTTTTTTTTTTTTAAATTTACCCTGTTGAAATAATCTCTAGATTTCCCTTCCAAACGTTTTCCAGGTGACTTTCTTACTCGTTCTTACTAGCATCTTTAAGAGACCTGGAGGGAAGATTACAAAGATGCTTCCCAAACTAGTTTTTCTGGTTCTAAGGTTAATTTGACTTTGGCTTGCTGCACACAGTCCTGTCTGACTCTTTGTGACCCCGTGGACTGTAGCCCTCCAGGCTCCTATGTCCTTGGGATTCTCCAGGCAAGGATACCGGAGTGGGTTGCCATTTCCTCCTCCGGGGGATCTTCCTGGCCCAGAGATCAAACCCTCCTCTCCTGCACTGCACACAGATTCTTTACCACTGAGTCACCAGGGAAGCCCTTTGTTTTATAGGTTCTGATAAATCTGTTGTTTACAATGAGAACACTCTGTATTTAATAATTTGTTAAAGCATCTCTGATTTTAAAAGGACCTGTCATTTGGCCACTAACACTAACAAGTTATAAAAAAAGACCTCTAACAGGAGTCAACAAACCCGCAGTAGAACAGCCTAGGAAGATCAGACAGGACATTCACAACTCAGACACACATGGTTGTTCAGTCTTTGCTTGGGTCTTACTTGTTTGAGACCCCATGGACTGCAGCACGCCAGGCTTCCCTGTCCTTCCCTGTCTAAGAGTCCCCCGAGCACTTCTTTGATTAAAGTCACCAAGCAGCTTCTCTCTCTCTCTCTTTTTTTTTTCATCATAATTAATTACTTATGCAATTAAAAAAAAGAGCTCCCTCAAAAAAAAAATTTGTGTATTTGTGTGCACGATCAAACCTTTAACTTCCAGTTAGGTACATACTTGTCATAACTACGGGTCAACCAGTCACCCAGGAGTGTCCCTAAGGGGACTGTGCCGTGAAACGGGACAGGAAGCGCTTTCTATTCCAGCTTGAGCAGTTAGGGTCAGAAGTCCGGGCGCACAAGCAAAAGCAAACAAAGCAAATCACGCTGGCCGGAAGTTACCAAAACCAAAGCAAATGGCACAGGAGTGCGCCAAACACCAAATGGCCAAAGTGCCCCAGAAGTGACTTCCAAGCCTCACTAAGCCTGGGTCACATATCCAAAGCGGCGCCTTGCAAACGGAGCCTTTGCTTCCGTAGGGAGAATCTCCCAAACCGGAAAACTGCTTCCGTTTCAAATGACCAGCAACACAGGTTTATGCTGTTGTTCCAAAAAACGGCCACAAGGCGGCATCGTTTCTTCTCTCATTGATTTCTCCTTTGTACTTTCATTTTCGGAAGGGGAGGAGGCTCTTGAGAGCCCCTTGGCCTGCAAGGAGATCCAACCAGTCCGTCCTAAAGGAGATCAGTCCTGAATATTCATTGGAAGGACTGATGCTAATGGTGAAGCTCCAATATTTTGGCCACCTGATGCGAAGTACTGACTCATTGGAAAAGAGCCTGATGCTGGGAAAGATTGAAGGCGGGAGGAGAAGGGGACGACAGAGGATGAGATGGTGGGATGGCGTCATCGGATCAATGGACAGGAGTTTGAGCAAGCTCCAGGAGTTGGTGAAGGACAGGGAAGCCTGGCGTGCTGCAGTCCGTGGGGTCGCAAAAATCCAGACACGACTCAGCGACTGAACTGAACTTGCACAGTTGGCTGTTAGCAATTTTCATTCTCAGCATCGCCGGAGGAGGGTTCCCTTTTCTCCGTGGCCTCTCCCGCATGCTACGTTTGCCGAGTGTTTGACAGTGGCCCTTGTGACTGGCGCGAGGTGATACCTGCTGGGGCTTGCATTTGCATCTCCCGAACATTTAGTGATGTGCACATTTTCTAGTGAATTTTTTTTACAGGGTTGAGTTAAAGGTACTTCTGTAGTACTTGGCTGCAGGAAACTCTGCTCGGTTTTGAACTGCTTTTCGCTGACCCTCCGCAGGAGCCGTCTTGAGGACCGGTGTGTTTCATTTACAGCCCCGCAGACCTTGTGAATATAAAGTGCCCATCCGGACGGCTTTTACATTGTTGTTACGACAAACGGGCACACCGCGGTCACGTTAAATATAATAAATATATATATTTATTTTGGCTGTGGGTCTAGATCTTAATTGCAGCATGCAAGAGCTGTTGTTGCAGCCTATGGAATCTAGCTTCTTGACCAGGGATCAAATTGGGGCCCCCTGCATTGAGAACAGAGTCTCAGCCACTGGACCTCCAGGGAGGCCCCTTTCTTGTAGTTTGGATTTGCATTTTGCCAGTTCCTAGCAAGGTTGACATTTTTCGTGTGACTAATTTTTTGGGAAGGATCTGAGTTAAAGGTACCTCTGGAAATCGGCTCCATGAAGGTCTGCCTAATTTTGATTTTTTTTTTTCGGTCCCCAGCGCTAAGAGACTTTTGGAGGGCAGTTTTGTTTTTTGTTTTTGTTTTTTTTTTTACTTATCTCCCATGGGACCTTGTGAATAGTAAGTGCTCAACACACGTTTTAAGTTGTTGTTACGAAAAACGGCCACCAGGCGGCAGCATCTCCCCACGCTCCGTTCGTTTTGTTTTGTTTTTTTTCCTTTTTCTCTACTTTCGCTTTTATTTTCTATTGCAATCTGGTTGATTTCCGATGTTGGGTTGGCTTCAAGTGTCCAACAACTTTATTTAGCGATGCACAGACTTGTGTCTCCTCTTTTTCAGGTTCTTTTTCTCATAAAGGAGATTTCATTGTATTGGGTTGACTTCCCTGAGCTATTCAGTGGGCTCTTTTGATTATCTGATTGATACGTGTTAAGTGTATATGTTAATTCCAAACTCTCAATTTATCCGTCTGGCCTAAATTTGTTGTTGTTGTTAATAATTGCAGCTTGGTTGTCTGTGTTTGTGAGCCTTTTTTTTTTTTTTGCTGTGTAAATTGTTTCTTTTTCATGAGCTGATAGATTTTTTTGGTGTGTAAATTGGTTCATTTGCATGAGCTGGAAGATTGTACCTGTCAGTGACTTTTTATTATTTTTTCCTTCCTCTCTCTGCCTCCCGTCACTTATCATGATAATCACTCCTTCCGTCCAAGCGTCTGTCAGTGGCTTACTCCGTTCTGCTGTACGACTGAGTAGTTCCCAGAGTAGATGTTGACCTTTTTTTTTTCATTATTCTGTGGATGGACACTTTGGTTGATTCAGCGTCTCGGATGTTGTAAATCGTGTTGCCCTGAAAACACATGTGTATGTTTCATTATGAAATAAGATTTTTTTTCTGAATCTAAGCCCAGAAGTGGGATTACTGGATCATATGGTTTTTGGGGCTCCCCTGGTGGCTCAGGCGGTAAAGAATCCACCTGCAATGTGGGAGACCCGGGTTCGATCCCTGGGTTGGGGATTCCCCTGGAGGAGGAAATGGCAACCCAACCCAGTATTCTTGCCTGGAGAATCACAGGGACAGAGGAGCCTGGTGGGCTGCAATCCATGGGGATGCAGAGTCGGATAAGACTGATCGACTTTCACTTTCACTCTGCTTTTTAATGGGATTAGTTTTTTAAAGACTCTCCATGCTGTTTTCCACAATTCAATTTTTATTCTAATTATGAATTAATGTTAATATTAATCAATATCCTAATAATATAATTATTCTAATTCTATTCTCCATAATCCTGCATCTATTTGCATCGCCACCCATCGTGTAGGAAGAGCTCCTTTCTCGCCCCCTTTACAGCACTTATTCTTTGTAGATCTTATTGACAATGGCCATTCTGACTGGTGTGAGTTATTACTTCATTCAGTTCAGTTCACTTCACTAGCTCAGTCATGTCCAACTCTTTGTGACCCCATGGACTGCAGCATGCCAGGCCTCCCTGTCCATCAAAAACTCCCGGAGTCTACTCAAACTCATGTCCATCGAGTCGGTGATGCCATCCAACCATCCCATCCTCTGTCATCCCCTTCTCCTCCTGCCTTCAATCTTTCCCGGCATTAGGGTCTTTTCCAAGGAGTCCGATCTTTGCATCGGGTGGCCAAGGAATCAGAGCTTCAGCATCAGTCCATGAATGTTCAGGGTGGATTTTCTTTAGGATGGACTGGTTTTCATTTATTTACTTATCTATTTTTAATGGAAGGATATTCGCTTTGCAATGCGTCTTGCTTTCTTGCATACATCAGCATGAATCAGCCGTAGGTACACACATATCCCTTCCCTCTTCGACCTTCCTCACCCCTCACCCCCCTTCCCACCCTTCTCTGGTGTTACAGAGAACCAGCTTGAGTTCCCTGAGGCTTGAGTGGTTTCCTGTCTTTGTAGTCCAAGGGACTCTCAAGAATCTTTTCTAATTCACGTACATATGCACATATATATGTTCTTTTCCAGATTCGTTAATAAATTATCATAGGATGTTAATATAAGTCTCTGTACCGTTCAGTAAGTCCTTTTTTTGTTTTTAAATCAGTAAGTCTTTTTAAAAAAAAACCTGTGTTATATGTAGCCGTGTGTATCTGTTAATCCCAAACTGCTAATCGACCCCTCCCCTGTGTTCCCCTTTGGTAAATGTAAGTTTGTTTTCTCTGACCCTGGGTGTGTTTCTGTTTTGTATATATGATGCCAGGCTCCTTTTCCCATTTCCTGATGGATCCTAGGGTACCTTACAGACAGAGAGAGGTTTTTTTTTTTCCTTTGAAAGCTCTTGGCAAGACAGCCTTTGTGTTAGCTCTGGTATCAGAGGCTGATGCTCAGAGTCCCATCAGATGCAGGTAAAAGTCAGTTCAGCGACGATGCTCCTCGGCGGATAAAGGCTGCCGAGTGTTCTTTTTGGTCTTGGCTTTGAGGATTCTCCACAGGAAAGAGAGGCTGAACGGATGATCTCGGGGGCGGTGTGGCCTCCTGGCTCCCTGCAGGTCCGAATGACATTTGAGCGGCGAGCCTTCCGACTTTGCACAAAAGAGGCTGCTCCAAATAGAGCAGAGAGCAGGGCTGAGAAGAGGTGATGGCTTCTCTTTGTCTTCGTGGGAGAGACCCAGGGCGAGGCGCGGTGCCCTTCTGGGTTTCTGTGGGACGCAGTCTTACCAGGTGACGTGTTATTTATGCCTCCCGGGACCCACAATACCCACGGAACCCGTGGATGAAAACATTTTCACATCAGATAGAGGGGCTGCTCGTGCAGGCCTGGGAGTGAACACACTTGGAAATGATTGCTTTTTTGGTGTCGTGAAATGCACTGTAATTCAGACAGGATGCGGGAGCTTTTTTTTTTTTAGACAGTTGAAAGACATTTAAAAGAGCACGTGATTATTTTTTAATTGTTTTTCGATGCTGTGTTGGTTTCTGTCTCCCATACGTGTGTAGTAAGTTGCTTCAGCCGTGTCGGAATCTTTGCAAGCTTATGGACTATAGCCCGCCAGGCTCCTCTGTCCATGGGGATTCTCCAGGCAAGAATACTGGGGTGGTTTGCATGCCCTCCTCCAGGGGGTCTTCCTGACCCAGGGATCGAATCAAAGCAGTCATAACTATATATATATGTATATATATCTCCTCTGTCTTGAGCCTCCCTCCCAGCCCCACCCACCGCTCTAGGCCATCAGAGAGCCTGAGCTGAGCCCCCTGGGTTATACAGCAGCTTCCCACTAGCTGTTTGTTTTACCCACGGCTGTGTGTATATGTCAGTGCTATTACTTTGCCAACGAAGGTCCGCCTAGTCAGGGCTATGGTTTTTCTTGTGGTCATGGATGGATGTGAGATTTGGACTGTGAAGAAAGCTGAGCGCCAAAGAATTGATGCTTTTGAACTGTGGTGTTGGAGAAGACTCTTGAGAGTCCCTTGGACTGTAAGGAGATCCAACCAGTCCATCCTGAAGGAGATCAGTCCTGGGTGTTCATTGGAAGGAATGATGCTGAAGCTGAAACTCCAGTACTTTGGCCACCTGATGCGAAGAGTTGACTCATCGGAAAAGACTCTGATGCTGGGAGGGATTGGGGGCAGGAGGAGAAGGGGACGACAGAGGATGAGATGGCTGGATGGCATCACCAACTCGATGGACATGAGTTTGAGTGAGCTCTGGGAGTTGGTGATGGACAGGGAGGCCTGGCCTGCTGCGATTCATGGGGTCGCAAAGAGTCACGACTGAGCGACTGAAGTGAACTGAACTGAACTCTCTAAATTCATCCCACCGTCTCCTTCCCTATTGGGTCCACAGTACCTTCTCTATATCTGTGTCTCTATTCCTGCCCTGTGAATAGGCTTTTCAGCACCATTTTTCTAGACTCCATATATATATATATATATATATGTCTTAATATACGACATTTGTTAATCTCCTTTGGAGTTGCTTCACTCTGTATAATGGGCTCTAGGTTATTCCACCTCAGTTCAACTGATCCACATTTCTTCCTCTTCATGGCCGAGTAATATTCCTTTGTGTACATATGCAACTCTGTTCCTTTTCATGGCTGAGTAATATTCCATTGCATGCAGGCACTTCACATTTGTTCTTATTCATGGCCAAGGAATCTTCAACTGTATACATCATTTACATTCGTTCCTTTTCAGGGCTGAGTGATATTCCACTGTGTGTATATGGGCCACATCTCTTTATCTTCTCCTCTGTCGACGGCCATTGAGGCTGCATCCATGGAATGGCATTCTCTTAAGGAGTAAACTTGCCTCTTTAGAGAGAAATAGCCTCGAGAAGAACCATGATTAAATACAACTGTGGAATCTAAAAAAAAACCACAGCACCCTTAGTGAATATAATAGAGAAGAAGCCAACCCAGAGATACAGAGAACAGAGGACTTGTTACCAGTGGTGGGGGGGGGGCGGGCAATGCAGGGAGAGAAGGTTAAGAGGTGCAAACTACTACTTGTAAAATAAAATCACCAGGAGGATACAGCATATAGCACATGGCCCCCTACATGGCTCAGTGGTAAAGAATCTGCCTGCCACTGCAGGAGATGCAAGATGTGCAGGTTTGATACCTCCAGGGGCGGGAAGATCCCCTGGAGGTGGGCGTGGCAACCCACTCCAGGATTCTTGTCTGGAGAATCCCAGGGACAGAGGAGCCTGGTGGGCTACAGTCCATGGGGTTGCAAAGAGTCGGACACGACTGACCAACTGACACTTTAATACTCATCGGATGGACAACCCTGTATCTCAAACAACCTGCGTTCCTGTTCCTGGACTTCCAATGGATGGAGCAGTGCTCAGAGGTTTCTGACATGTTCTTCCTGGGTTATCATCCTTGATGTGGCTCAGATTAAAATTTCCATCTCTTTCTTACACTGAGTGACTAACTTTTCGTCTCCTGTGGCAAGTTAGGTGTGGCTAGTTTTATAAAGTTGGGTGGGGGCGCTAAATGAGAGGGAAATCAGATAGCGTGCATGGCTCGTCCCAAACTGGGGCAAGTGTGGCAATCCTCTGACAGTAAGATTCCCACATTAAATTCTATGAAGGTAGAATTCTGACAGCTGAACTGCCTCTGAGCTTGTCTGCTCATCGACTGAGCATTTTTATATAAAGACGACACCTGCTTCATTGATCACAAATCTTAACACGCTCTGTAACTTTCGTGGGATGTTCATGATAAAGTCTGGACTCTTTAGTAAGACACTCAAGGGCCTTCAAGCCCTGGTCCAAGCTTTGTCCGTTCCTTATCTTCTGGTTGTTAATCAGTCGCTCGGTCGTGTCTGACTCTTTGCGACACCATGGACTGCAGCACGCCAGGCCTCCCTGTCCATCACCAGCTCCCGGAGTTCACTCAAACTCATATCCATTGAGTTGGTGATGCCATCCAACCATCTCATATCTGTCGTCCCTTTCTCCTCCTGCCTTCAGTCTTTCCCAGCATCAGGATCTTTTCCAGTGAGTCAGTTCTTCTGGTACAGTTCCCCTACCCACTCCCCTCCGCTCCCCACCCCTTGGGAATAACCTGCCACAGCCGTGGTTAACGATTTACTTCCTAGAATCTTTCGGGTACTTTGGACCTTCAGGATTTGATTATGGTCCATTTTCTGCCCAGCACGCCATACGTGAACAATGACTTTTAAAAATATCTTTTAATCCGGGTTCCAGTGTTCGATTTTAGTTGAAGGATAGAAAGTGAAATTGTTAGTTGCTCAGTCGTGTCTGACTCTTTGTGACCCCATGGACTGTAGCCCACCAGGCTCCTCTGCCCATGGGATTCTCTAGGCAAGAATAGTGGAGCGGGTTGCCATGCCCTTCTCCAGGGGATCTCCCTACCCAGGGATCATACTCAGGGAAGGATAGATGATTTATTGCATATAATGTTTTGTTAGCTTCACGGGTATAGCCAAATGATTCAGTTATATATGTGTGTGTGTGTGTGTGTGTGTGTGTACAGCTATGTTTATTCATTTATATAAATATGTGTATGTGTGTGCACTGATATATACATCCATCAACACACTTATTTGTTAAGAAGTCATTGTTTTTCATGAACTAAGACTTTTCTATATTGCTTGAATCAATTTTTTATATTCCGTTGAAAATTTCTTGTCTATGTTCATGAGAAATATCCACACTTTCATTTCCTTGTACTTTGCTTAGCTTTGACATAAAAGTTAGCTTTGTCAGGTGAAAAAAGTCATTTTTTACAGATTTATTTTTTATAGAAGTGTGGTTGATTTAGTGTTGTGTTAATTTCTGCTGTACAGCAAAATGACTTTGTTATGCATGTATATATATGTACATTCTTGTTCATATTCTTTGTCATCATGGTTTATCTCATGATATTGGATATACTTCCCTGTTATATTAACAGAAAGGCATTGCTAATGGAGATATAGGTAAATATATATTCTTTTTCAGATGCTTTTCCATTAACAATGACTTCTTAACAAATGAGTGTGTATTAATAGGTGGATGCGTAAATGAATGATGCCTTTGAAATTCTCACGAAAGGTAAAGACCTCCTTGCATGTAGAAAGCACTTAGACACATATCACAAAGCATCCCAGATTATCTCCAGGAATCCATGAGTCTCCTAAAGTCCGAGCGTCCGTTGCTTCAGCAGAACCCGTGGGTCCCAGGATGGGAGCAGAGAACTTTGACACCAGGCAGTGTCTTTAATCGTCTTCCTTTTCAAACATTAAGACCTTTCAACAGGCATGCCATGCTTCAGGTGGCTGCTCTAGAAATAATTCAAAGTGAATCTCATTTCACGCTGACCCAGTCAAAATATTGATTAGAAGCAAGGGAAGGAGGCTTGGGTGAGTTAATGAAGCCGTGGGGAAAACGGATTGTGTTTAGAAAGAAAAATGTGATGGGCATACAGACTGATGGCAGAGTTAAGTTTGCTCCTTTTTATTCTGCTTCTTGCAGTGGAAGGATATTCTGGAAGCTGTAGTGAAGGTCTAGGCAAAAAAAAAAAATATATATATATATATATATGTATATAGGGGCACTATGGTTCGATGAGAAAGGCTGTATTTCCTCAAATTTGCATTATGTCAGGCTGTTTCCTTGGCATCTTCCTTCTCCCTTCTACAGGTGAGCTGTTCACACACCTTCATCTACTCCTGGGATGCTCAGCTGTGGGAGAAGAAGGTGGAAGTAACACAGAGGCCATAAAATCTGTCCACGGGGAAATGATGGCTGCTATGAACATTGTTATACAATACCTAACGATCCTTTGGCCACCTGATGTCAAGAGCCAACTGTTTGGAAAAGACCCTGATGCTGCGAAAGATGGAAGGTGGGAGGAGAAGGGGGCAACAGAGGATGAGATGGCTGGATGGCATCACTGACTCAATGGACATGAGTTTGAGCAAACTCCAGGACTTGGTGATGGACAGGGAGGCCTGGCATGCTGCAGTCCATGGGGTCGCAAGGATTCAGACACGGCTGAGTGCATACACACACACACACACAAGAAATCCTTGTCTTCTGTCTCCTCCCCTTCCTTTTATCCGCACGGAAGTACTGGAGGTCCATCAGTGTTCTGGGGACAAGAGAAGGCATTGCAAGCTACCCCCTTGCAAATACGGAACACCTGCCCTTCCGGCATTTTGCAGACTGTCCACCCCACATGGAAGGTACACTTTGCATTCCATTGGCATCAAGTGACCAATTAGATATCAATGCCTGAAAGTTGCCCAAATGTTCTAATAAAAAATGATAGTTATGTCATATGGTGCGGCTATTAAGTAACCTTGTGGTAATCATTTTGCAATATATACATGGATCACATCCTTGCATTATACAAACATATACATTGTTATACGTCAGTGATATTTCAGTACATTTGGAATAAAAAAACACATATGCTGATGCTATAAAAACAGATCACCTATGTCTCCAACAGATTTTTTTTTTTTTAACTAGACATGGGATTTTAGGTAAAAGAGGAGGCTGCTTTAACCAAGGTTTGCATTGAATTGGTTCTCCTTTATTGTGACAAGAGATGATGCTATTTTCTGCACTCAGAGGGGTTCTTGTTACTGTCATTGTTCTAGGAGCAGGCTTGCAAATAAAAGTGTTCAGTACAAGAGAACATAAGATGTACATTGACACTGTTTCAAAGACTCTGACCTATTGCAAAACACAGCAGAAGAGAAAACAGATGATTTACTAACGTTTTCTTGGCATGTGTGTGGCTTGTTTTATTTTATTCACATTGTTAATAGAATACTGGTAATAAAGTACTGATAACAATGGAAAGATGAAACTTGAAATAATTTATTCTCCTGTGTGAATTTAAGGCCATCTATGCATAAGTTAAGTGTTAGTAGCTCAGTTGTGTTTGACTCTTTTCGACCCCGTAGACTGTAGCCCACCAGGCTCCTCTGTCCATGGGATTCTCCAGGCAAGAATACTGGAGTGGGTTTCCATTTCCTTCTCCAGGGGACCTTCCCAACCCAGGGCCTTCTCCAGGGGACCTTCCCAACCCAGGGATCAAACCTGGGTCTCCTGCATTGCAGTCAGATTCTGTATCATCTGAGCCCTATGCGTAGGGAAGCCCTATGCATAGGTGGTAGACAATCAATACTACTAAGATTTTTTTTCCCCTCTCTGTAATCTAAATAAGTAAATTACTACGACTTTTCCCCTCTCTGTAATCTAAATAAGTAAATTACTACGACTTTTTAATTTTGGACTCTATTCAGATTCAACACCTAATATTATCATATATCAGAGAGGAAAAGTACCTGAATCAGCTGTCAGCTTGTATGTACTGATGATTTGATGATGTTCTAATAGGCTGTGGTTATACTGGTTCTGAATGGTTGTTAAGGGAATCCTGTCTTTTTTTTTTCTTGGTGGAAGAGAGAAGAGGCTTTCATTTCCCTTTGTGAATACTCCACTTGTAAAATATTATCAGAGTTTATCAGTATCTATGATTACATAATTAAACTTGTATCCTGTGGACCATCTGCAGGTTGATTTTAACCATGTTTAAATTGATCGCAGACCGGGAGGCATTTTATACCAAAGTCCAATTTTGTTGACCGTGTGTTGCAAAGTGGGTCATTTAAACTCTTGGACTACTAATTTCTCTACCTATAAATAGATGTTGTTCAGTTGCTAAGTCGTGCCCAGCTGTTTGTGACCCCATGGACTCTAGCACGCCAGACCTCCCTGTCCATCATCAACTCCCGGAGTTTGCTCAAACTCATGTCCATCGAGTCGGTGATGCCATCCAGCCATCTCATCCTCTGTTGTCCCCTTCTCCACCTGCCTTCAATCTTTCCCAGCATCAAGGTCTTTTCCAGTGATACTTCTCCATCATGTGGCCAAAGTATTGGAGCTTCAGCTTCAGCATCAGTCCTTCCAATGAACGGCCAGGACTGATCTCCTTTAGAATGGACTGGTTGGATCTCCTTGCTGTTCAAGGGACCCTCAAGAGTCTTCTCCAACACCACAGTTCAAAAGCATCCATTCTTCGGCGCTCAGCTTTCTTTATGGTGCAACTCTCACATCCATACATGACAACTGGAAAAACCATAGCTTATTAATAATAAATAGTAGTATATTACTTATTTATTTAATATATTTTTATATATAGTATAGGGCTTCCCTAGAAAGAATACAACCACCAGTGTAGGAGACATAGATGTAGGTTCCATCCCTGGGTCGGGGAGATCCCCTGGAGAGGGGAATGGCAACCCACTCTAGTCTTTTGCCTGGAGAATCCCATGGACAGAGGAGCCTGGTGGGCTGCAGTCCATGGGGTCACAAACAGTCAGGCACAATGAAGGACTGAGCACACGCTCATCCATCCATCACTTTCACATCATCCCTTGGCGTTTTCCTGGCCCTGAGAACTTCTGTGTGCTCTATTCACCCCAACGTCCCCAAAACCCACTGTAAGCACTGATCATGTTATGTCTTTAGTTTTGCCTTTTCCAGAAAGTCATAGAGTTGGAATCCAGCCTTTTCAGATGCATTTTTCACTTAGTGATATGCATTTTGGTTTTCATCATAGTTCATGTCTTGATAGCTCATTTCTTTTTAGTACTGTGTAATATTCCATGGGCTTCCCTGACAGCTCAGTTGGTAAAGATTCCTCCTGCCATGCAGAAGAGCCTAGTTCAATTCCTGGGTCCGGAAGATCCTCTGGAGAAGGGATAGGCTACCCGCTCCAGGATTCTTGGGCTTCCCTTGTGGCTCAGCTGGTAAAGAATCCACCTGCAATGCGGGAGACTTGGGTTCGATCCCTGGGTTGGGAAGATCCCCTGGAGAAGGAAAAGGCCACCCACTCCAGTATTCTGGCCTGGACAATTCCACGGACTGTATAGTTCATGGGGTCTCAAAGAGTCGGACACCACTGAGAAATGTTCACTTTCACTTTGCACATTCCATTGTGTGAGTGGGCCACAGTGTATGCAGCCGTTCGTCCACCAAAGGACATCTTGGTGATTTCCACGTTTCGGCAATTATGAAGAAAGCTGCTATAAACACATGTGTGTCGGTTTTTCTGCGACATAATTTTTCTGCTCCTTTGGAAAAAAGCCAAGGAGTGTAGTCAATCCGAAAGATCTCTCTCTGTCATCTATATCTGTCATCTAACGCTCATCCATCCATTTATCTATCCACCCATCTAAGTATAGTCTATCATCTTTATCTATCTCTGTCATCTCTCGTTTACCCATGCAAGTAGAATTTATCATCTCGGTCACTTATCTAACCATCCATCTATCCATCTAAGTATAGTTTATCATCTCTATCTCTACCTCATCTCTAATTCTATATGCGTGTCATCTATGACTACCATCTGTCATGCCTTCCCAGGTGGCTCAGTGGTAAAGAATCCGCCTACAGTTCAGGAGACCTGGGTTCCATCCCTGGGTCAGGAAGACTCCCCTGGAGGAGGGCATGGCAATCTGCTCCAGTATCCTTGCCTGGAGAACCCCATGGACCGAGGAGCCTGGCGGGGCTACAGTCCCTGGGGTCGAACTGGACACGACTGAGTAACACTTTCGCTTTCGTATCTGTCCAGCTAGCTAAGTATAGTTGATCATCTCTGTCTCTGTCTGTATGTATCTATCATCTACTTAGATCGTTCTGCCCACCCACCCATTCTATCCATCCACCTATCTGGTCTGTCATCTGCCTCTATTTGTCTGTCTGTCTCTCCATCCATCCATCCATCCATTTGTCGGTTCTGTTTCTCCGAAGGACCGTGACTGCTACACCAGCTATGTGGTTTTGGAGTCATTGCATTTTATAACTTTTCTGAGCCTCACTGGACACATTTTTAAAATAAGGACTGGCATGTCTCCCTCCTCGTGTTGCTATGAAAATTAAGGGTGGTGGTTTTTGTAACACAGTGGGTATATTCCCTGCAACATGGTGTGTGATTGAAAAAAATGATTACGATTGCATTGATAAAGCAGTCTATCGCTGAGGACTCTTTTGTTAATCTGTAACTGTCCCTTCCCCCCAAGGATACTTGAAGATGAAGAGGGTGGTTGACACCATCCCTGGGGATTTGCTCTGAGGGGAGCTTAAGGCTCTTTGCTGTTGTTCTTTTCATCACTGAGTCATGTCTGACTTTTTTGAGACCCCCATGGACCACTGCCTGCCAGTCTCCTCTGTCCATGAAATTTCCCAGGCAAGAATACTGGAGTGGGTTGCCACTCCTCCTTCAGGGAAGAGATCGACCCTGTATCTCCTGCATTGCAGGGGGATTCTTTACCACTGAGCCACCAGGGAAGCCCTGTAACGCCCTTCTTAGCATGTGGCTAATTATTGGGTGGAGCGTTTTAGCTCTACCACTGAGAGGGATGGAGAGTCTCTGAAGACAAGTGGCTAAGCTTCTAGCTATCGCAGCTCTTCGTATCCAAGGAGCACCGACTTGGGGTGAGGACAAAGGTGGGATCCGGGCGTCCAGCCCCTGTATGGGCTCAAACACATTCCTGGATCGAGATGGGATTTTGGAGAGCAGAGTGTATGTCACAGATCATGGGCTTTGTAATAAGACAGACCATAGTACTGACACCCTTTTAGCTCTCACCCTCACCAGATTTGCCAGATTGTCTTGGCTAGAAGTGTGTCATAGTTTCTACCTGCAGAAAAGAGGAGGGACGGGGATGTGATGATTTTTGAGGGGGTGTCAGCATGGTGAGGGGGTGTCTGCCACAGATTTCTCTGTGTGGCTTTTCTCTGTGGATTTCTGCTCAAATGGCATTGCTCAACCAATGAAAATGAAAGTGGAAGTCACTCAGTCGTGTCTGACTCTTTGTGACCCCATAGAGCCCATGGAATTCTCCAGGCCAGAATACTGGAGTGGGGAGCCTTTCCCTTCTCCAGGGAATCTTCCCAACCCAGGGATCGAACCCAGGTCTCCTGCCCTGCAAGTGGATTCTTCAGTAGGTGAGCCACCAGGGAAGCCCCAGAATCCTGGAGCGGGTAGCCTATCCCTTCTCCAGGGGATCTTGCCGACCCAGGAATCAAACCTCGGTCTCCTGCATTGCAGGCGGATTCTTTACCAAGTGAGCTATCAGGGAAGCCTCATTAGGACTGAATTAAAGAGAATATACAAAACTACCAGCCCATCATAACTGTAAGTCATGTTCTTCTCTCCATTTACATTAGAGTTTTTTTGTTTGTTTGTTTGTTTTTCTCGAGATTCTCTACTTAGGCAGTTAGCGAGAATATACCAAATATTGCTAGGAAATAGAAAACTGATGTAGCTTTTCATATGCATTCCTTTCCCCATACCTAATAAAACTTGGAATAAGACCACTCAAGCAAACCTCAGTTTTAAGTGGGGAGAAAAAAAAAAAGAAAAAAAAAGGATGTCTTCCCTGGTGGCTCAGACTGTGAAGTATCTGCCTGCAAAGTGGGAGACATGCGTTCGATCCCTGGATTGGGAAGATCCCCTGGGGGAGGAAATGGCAACCGGCTCCAGTGTTCTTGCCTGGAGCATCCCATGGACAGCGGAGCCTGGCGGGCTACATTCCATGGGGTCACTAAGAGCAGGACACAGCTGAGGGACTGACCATTCCACTTGACTTTTCAGTATCCGTCTGCTGCGTTTAGCACGCAGCCCCAGGTAATGACGTGCTGATCCATTTTTTGTGTGGGGCCTCTCGGTTAGGTCACGCATTCTTACCTCTGACGTGTTAGGCTCTCGTTTGCCGGATCTCTGTGTAACAT
This sequence comes from Bos grunniens, assembly GCF_055505025.1. NCBI lineage: Eukaryota > Metazoa > Chordata > Mammalia > Artiodactyla > Bovidae > Bos > Bos grunniens. The sequence continues at coordinate 1,875,368 of NC_141194.1, forward strand.
CACAGTGCTGTGAACAAACCTTATTTTTTGACGGGTGTGCCTGATACTTGATGTTTATTGAAGTGAGATTATCAGTGTTCGTTGCACCAAAGAATCACTGCAGAAAAGAGAGGTGGGCGTATATATGTTCATTCAATGCCATTCCTAAAGGCTGGCGTTATTTATCTTCCCTCAAATGAATCTCCTGTCTGGTCGACAGGTTCCCCTCTCCCCCAGCCCCCACCCAAATAGCGCATCTTACATTCTCAGTAAAAAAAAAAAAGGTCATTTCAATCTGCACCAGCGGTGACCTTGCGCTCCTTTGATGAATTAAGTTATCAGATTTATTCTGCCGCTGAAACCCAACTGGATCAGAGTCAAGGGCAAACTGCTATTTGGTTGTACACAGGCTGCTGAAACGGCAGAGTTGATTTGGGGAGCTACGGGAGCGTCGCGCATGTCGGGCAGCTCGTAATTAAAGCTGCGATGTCCTTGGCAGGCTCTCTCCGACTGCCTGTTACCCTCGCGGTTTGTTTTTGACGATTTTACGTTCTAATGGGCGGAGCGCGGCTGAGAGACTACCCCCAAGGATGTAAATGTGACTGTCGAGCAGCTGTTGGCGGGGACTGGCTGGAGGGGGGACGCTTCAGTGTTCAGCTGTCTAAGGACCGAGTTAGAAGATTTAAACAGAGAGGAGGGTTTGCAAGACCTACGCGTCCAAGATTATTCAGTGTGCATGCAAAACCCTCATTAGTGTGCTGAGACTGAGAACGCGGTGTACTTGTCAGTCAACGGCTCGTTTCCATGTACTCTCTGCCAGCTTACCACCAAGTCAGTTGGTTGCTCAAGGAGCGAATTCTTCCAATTAATTGCACCCGGGGTTTCCCAGGCGTTACCCGTAGGATGTTAATATGGATTCCGTGTTGTTGTTTGGTTGCCAAGTCGTGTCCTACTCTTTGTGACCCCATGGACTGCAGCACGCCAGGCCTCCCTGTCCATCACCAACTCCCGGAGCTTACTCAAACTCATGTCCATTGAGCCGGTGATGCCATCCAACCGTCTCATCGTCTGTCATCCCCTTCTCCTCCTGCCTTCAATCTTTCCCAGCATCAGGGTCTTTTCTAATGAGTGTGTTTTTCACATCAGGTGGCCAAAGTATTGGAGTTTCAGCTTTAGCATCAGTCCTTCTAATGAATATTCAGGACTGATCTCCTTTAGGATGGAATGGTTAGATCTCCTTGCAGTCCAAGGAACTCTCAAGAGTTTTCTCCAACACCACAGTTTGAAAGCAGCCATTGTTTATTGCTCAGCCTTCTTTGTGGTTCAACTCTCACATCTGTACATGACACTGGGAAAAGCAGAGCTTTGACTCTATGGACCTTTGTCGGCCAAGTGATGTCTCTGCTTCTTAAAATGCTGACTTGGGCAACTCTATACCTACTCCACATGTTGAGTTGCTTGTGGGTGTCCTTGCTTTTGGAACCTGAAGGTGAGCTGGCTTTTTCTAGTCCCTGCTACTAACAGGGATCACCTTAGCACCACCTTCGCATGAAATCTAATTATACTGAACTTTTCCAGAAGCTTCAGTTTGCCCAAACATTATAGAACTGATGAAGTTTACTTTTCTGAGCTGTACTTTCCAGATATGAGCACCATAATGGCTTGGTAAAAATATCTGAGTCTTGTAGATTGTTGATGAAGATGAATGCTCTGTTGTCATTCAGTTGTGTGTCTGACTCTTTGCAACCCCCATGGACTGTAGCCCACCAGGCTCCTCTGACCATGGGATTCTCCCGGCAAGAATCCTGGAGTGGGTTGCAGTTTCTTTCTTCAGGGGATCTTCCCAACCCAGAGATCGAATTCACATCTCCTTTGTTGGCAGGCGGATTCTTTATCCCTGGGAAGCCCTTGGTGTTTTTCATAGATGGAGAAAGGAATGGATACCCAGGTCAGTAGTCCTGCCTGGAGAATCCCATGGACAGAGGAGCCTGGTGGGCTGCAGTCCAGGGGGTCGCAATGAGTCAGACACCACTGATGGGTTGGCACACAGCCGTTTGGGTGCCCGGCTCCAGCCTGAAGCTCCCTGGAAGTCACTTAGGTAACTCTGGATGCCCAGCTTGTGAACAAAACAAGGCTGACACCTCCCACTCCAGACAGAACTGACCTCCATGACCAAAGCATGAAAGCTGCTCAGTAAGTCAACCTGTCTCCAAGGGCCGCTTGCCTGGTGAGTTTCACAGACATACCTAGGGCGGATGGGCACAGCCGAGTGAACTGAAAGGTGGACAGCGTTATTGAATTTTCTGGTCTGCATGTCTGGGAGGCTCCGTCACGCCCAGATGACCGTCCTGGACACCAGTCATCTCACTGTGGATCAACAATGGTGAACGTTAGGGGGCGATGCTTGCTGGATCGTGTGGGTAGGCACTCGGAGAAAAACATTTTGATGGAATCCAGGTTGTGCTCCATCTGTGTTGTGAGCAGATCAGTATATGCTAAGGCTGCACTTCAAATCAAAAACTGATAATAAATGAGAAAATGTTCCTTGTGTTCAAGGGGGATGGTGGTGGCTACGCAGGAGATGAGTGAACCCTCTCGCTATGCTTTCTTCTTAAACGTCCTAGAGTGAGTTCAAGGTCTGATTTGCCATGTACAAGACGTAGGGGTAATGGTTAATTGGAGAGAATAAATTACAGGAATTATATCTACATTTTGGTCCCAGAAGGTTCCTGGTTTTCTTCCACAGAAGCGTCTGACCTCCTGCTCCCTTAATTATCTCCTTGGCCTCGGTGAGTTAATTGGTGGAAGGTGTCAGAAGCGCTTAAGACCGAGATACGATTCCTAGCTTGCTTTTTTCTCACCCTCGTTAATTTTTCGAAGCCTGCTTCAAAGTCACAAATACGATCATCTCCCTAGTTTCATAATACGGCGGGAGAGAAGAAAAGATCAGCCTTGGGGGTTAGACTCTCACTTGGAAATGGAAACAGGGGCCCTTAAAAAAGCAAGGGTTTGAAATGTCTGTGCTTTTAAAAATTGAATATTTTCCCTGAATGAAGGGGAGAGCATATTGGATTTGACTGTAGTCTATTTTTCTTGAGGGCGAAGTCATTTTTCTTGAGTTGTGTAGGAGCTGCTGCAGCTTTAAATCAGAGATTTGGCTGCAAAGCTGGGCACATATGGGCCATAAAATACCCAGATTGGAGCTGATTGGGATATCAAATGGTGGGAAGACGACCTGGGGTGACAAGAGAATAGGTTTACCTTGTCTGAGGAAAGGAGATGTTGTTTCTCTTCCGTGTAGGATGACTTATTAATGAGAACACCTGCAAATCTGTGGCTTGTGGAAGACAATGACTGGAGGAAACTTTACTTTCAAGGACAAGTCAGAAGCTTCTTTCTTTCCTTTTTTTTTTTTAAGAGAAAGCAGGGAAATTAGACCTTCTGTACTTGTCCAGTCATAAGTCACGTCTGACTGTTTGCGACCCCCATGGACTGCAGCACGCCAGGCTCCTCTGTCTTCCACCGTCTCCTGGAGTTTGTTAAGACTCATGTCCATCGAGTCGGTGATGCCATCCGACCATCTCATCCTCTGTCGTCCCCTTCTCCTCCTGCCTTCAATCTTTCCCAGTGTCAGAGTCTTTTCCAGTGAGTCGGCTGTTTGCAGCAGGTGGCCAAAATATTGGAGCTTTAACTTCAGTATCAGCCCTTCCAATGAACACCCAGGACTGATCTCCTTTAGGATGGACTGGTTGGATCTCCTTGCAGTCCAAGGGACCCTCAAGAGTCTTCTCCAACACCACAGTTCAAAAGCATCAATTCTTCAGCGCTCAGCTTTCTTTATCGTCCAGCTCTCACATCCATGTGTGACTACTGGAAAAACCATGGCCTTGACTAGACACACTTTTGTTGGCAAAGTGATGTCGCTGCTTTTTAATATGCTGTCTAGGTTTTTCATAGCTTTCCTTCCAAGGAGCAAGCGTCTTTTCATTTCATGGCTGCAGTCAGCATCTGCAGGGATTTTGGAGCCCAAGAAAATAAAATCTGTCACTGTTTCCACTTTGTCCCTGAGCCAAGTTATACGACAATTTTCAGGGCATTTGATTATAAACCAAAAGGGAGGACAGAATGTCAGGTTACAATGTAGACTGGGATGGGCCTGAGCCTCCAGCTCTCCACCATTGTGGCTCCTCTAGAGAATGCAGTTTGCGAGAGAGAACATCAGTCCTGGGTGTTCTTTGGAAGGAACGATGCTGAAGCTGAAACTCCAGTACTGTGGCCACCTCATGCGAAGAGTTGACTCATTGGAAAAGACTCTGATGCTGGGAGGGATTGGGGGCAGGAGGAGAAGGGGACGACAGAGGATGAGATGGTTGGATAGCATCACCGACTCGATGCACGTTAGTTTGAGTGAACTCTGGGAGATGGTAATAGGGGAAAAAATGAGGTGTTTTTTTCTCCCTTCTGTTTCACACACTTTGGGCGAGGCGGGCACAGCTGGAGTATAAGCAAGAACAAATATTTGTGCTTTGCTGTGATTTACGGACATGTGATCCCATAATGAGAGTTTAGAGCGGGTTTCTTCTGCTCCCATCCCAGGCAGTTTACATTATAAAACAAAAGCCGCATAGATCAGCAGAGATTAAACAGCAAGCCTTGACGACCCAGAGCAAGCTTTATTTCCCCCTGTGTGAGAATTACACAGCGCAGAGCTTCTCCTGGTGCACGGGGAAGAAATTCAATGCCCTCTGAGGCTAGAAACGAGAGGCGTGGAGTCCTGTTGACTCCTTGAATATTCTTTGAGAAGAGAGATGGCAGTGGGGGTGTGAGAGGGTCTTGATGCTGTAAAGTCAGGATTCCAAAGGTCTTTTAAAATAAATCATAGCTGCCCTCTGGAATGAAAAGTCCTGTGTCCATGTCCATCCCAAACTCCCTAACTATCCCTTCCCCCATCCTTCCCCCTGGGAACCATAAGGTTATTACAGAGTATTGAGCAGAGTTCCCTGTGCTGTCCAGCAGGTCCTTGCTGGTTCTCCTTGTTAAATACAGCAGTGTGTCCATGTCCATCCCAGACTCCTTGACTATCCCTCCTCCCATCCTCCCCCCCGCCCCCGATTGCCATAAGTTCTTTCTCTGTAATTCTGCTTCTGTTTTGTAAGTAAGTTCATCTGTGTCTTTTCTTTTTAGATTCCACATACCAGGGCTGTTACGCTTCTGCCTCTCTGTCTGACATGCTTCACTGAGTCTGACAATCTCTAGGTCCGTCCGTGTGGCTGCAAATGGCATTGTTTCATTCTTTTTAATGAGTATGTAATATTCCATTGTAGATCAAACCACATCTTCTTTATCCATTCCTCTGTTGATGGACACTTAGGTTGCTTCCATGTCTTGACTGTTATAAATAGTGCTACAATGAACATTAGAGCACATGTATCCTCTCGGATAGTGTAAAAAACTCAACTTCTTTATGATGTAATTCACATAAGACAAATACCAAACAAACAAACAAACAAACCAAAATGTACCCTCTTAAAGACACAGTTTTATGTGTTTTGACACTTACCCAAGTTGAATCACTAAAAAAACCCAAAGATATACCTTGCTTCCGTCCCTTTAAAATATTCTCTTGATTCTTTGAAATCAGTCCCCTTCTACCCTTATTATCTGGAAGGTAAAGAATTTTTTTTGTGTATCTAGTTTTGATTGCAGCAGTCTTTTCTAAATTTTTAATATGAATGGAATTATGTTTTTGTTGTTTTTTTTTCCGGATTTCCCCCCCCACCTCTTAAAGTTAGTTTTGAGATGCGTTGCCTAGGTGCCATGCAGATAGCATCACCTCCGTTGCCATAACTAATTGGTTAGGAGGTCTAGACTTGGGTACTATATACACCTCAGTCTTTTAGACTCTTTGTGAACCCATGGACTGCAGCACAGCAGGCTCCCCTGTCCTTCACCATCTCCCAGAGCTTGCTCAAACTCATGTCCATTGAGTTGGTGATGTTGTTCAACCATCTCATCCTCTGTTATCCCCTTCTCCTCCAGCCTTCAATCTTTCCCAACACCAGGGTCTTTTATAATGACTTGGCTCTTCTCTTCAGGTGGCCAAAGGATTGGAGCTTCAGCTTCAGCATCAGTACTTCCAGTGGATATTCAGGTTTGATTTCCTTTAAGATGGACTGGGTTGATCTCCTTGTTGCCCAGAGGACTCTCAAGACTCTTCTCCAACACCACAGTTCAAAAGCATCAGTGATCTATAGGTCTCAGCATTATGGACTCAATGTTTGGGACACCTGAAACATTCATATATTGAAATCCTAACCCCCAAGGTGGTAATAGTTAGAGATGGGTTCTTTGTGCAGTGATTGGGTCATGAGAGTGGAGCCCTATGGAAATGACTGAAGTGAATGTTTAAAGTATAGCTAGAAAGCAAATTGGGAGGCCACATGCCAAGTAAAAGAATTCATCTATAAAGAATGCATGCAGAATGGAGGGGGGCAGAAAATACAGGACAAATATTACAGCAGATATATAGGAAGATGGTAGAATTAAAGTCATGATGGTCTGACTCTTTGCCACCCCCCAGACTGTATCCCACCAGGCTCCTCTGTCCATAGGATTCTCAGGGCGAGAATACTGGAGTGGGTTGCCATGCCCTTCTCCAGGGGACCTTGCCATCCGAGGGATAGAACCCGGGTCTTCTGCTTTGCAGGCAGATTCTTTACTGTCTGAGCCATCAGGGAAGTGATGGTATTACTATAAGTTATCTAAATAAGATAGAGATTGCCCAACAGGGCCCATGAAACAAGAAGAACCAACACATTCTTTCTACAGGAAGGAGAATAGTTAAGTGTTTCCCCAGAAGGGGTTAAAAGCAAACCTCAGAGGAGGAAACAGGATGAAGATATTAACTGTAGGAAAATGGAGAAACTTTATTAACATCAGATGACGCGTGATTAGCTGAGATAGAAAAGGAGACCTTGCAGACGGTCCAGTGGCTAAGATGCCGAGCGCCCAATGCAGGGGTCCTGGGTTTGATCCCAGGTCAGGGAAGCAGATACCACATTAGATACCACACTGCGGCAGCTAAGAGTTCAAATACGGCAATTAAAGATGCTACGTGGTGCACCTAAGACCTGGCATGGCCAAAGAAATAAAGAAAATGGAGATTTCTTCCGTTGACACGGTCTATTAAAAGTCTCCTGCAGTTAAACAAAACTCTAAATTGGTGCAGCCAACTGTGAAATACAGTATTGAGGTTTCTCAGAAAAACTAAAAAGAGAATTACCATGTGACCCAGCAGTTTAGTCCTTGGGTATATGTCAGGTTTTAAAGGGAAAAAACGTGCTAATTCAAATACACACTTGCACCCCAATGTTCATAGAAGTACTGCTTATAGAAGCCAAGATACAGAAGCAACCTAAGTGTCCATGAACAGAGGAACGGATAAAGACAATGTGGTACACACACACAGTGGAATATTACTCAGCCATGAAAAAGAACGAAATAATGCCATTTTGGGTACCGTGGCTGGACTCCAGTTCAGTCGCTCCGTCGTGTCCAACTCTGCAACCCCGTGGACCACAGCACGCCAGGGCTCTCTGTCCATCACCAGCTCCCGGAGCTTGCTCAAACTCATGTCCATCGAGTCGGTGATGCCATCCAACCCTCTCATCCTCTGTCATCCCCTTCTCCTTCTGCCTTCAGTCTTTCCCAGCATCAGGGTCTTTTCCAGTGGGTCAGTTCTTTGCATCAGGTGGCCAAAATATGTATCTACGATTTCATAATAGGTACATGATAGATACTATTTTCATAATAGATACTATATTTGTACATTTTAAAATCTTAGTCTGCTTTTATAAATATTTCAGTAGGTATGTGTCTGTTGCTGTTCAGTCGCTCAGTTGTGTCCAACTCTCTGCAACCCCGTGGACTGTAGCCCACCAGGCTTTTCTGTCCATGGGATTCTCCAGGCAAGAATACCGGAGTGGGTCGCCCCGCCCTCCTCCAGGGGATCTTCCTGACCCAGGAATCGAACCTGTGTCTCCTGCATCGCAGGCGGATTCTTTACCGTCTGAGCCACCTCGGAAGCCTCCTCTGCAAAGAAAGGTGGAGATGATCCTGTGCAAAAACCTAGCCTTGACTCACAGCGGCCGACAGCACAGCATCGATGGCTGCAAAAGACAACGTTTCCGAGGACCAGCGGCATCTCCCCGCGCGAAGACAAAACTCTCCGTAGGCGTTCTCTCGGCTTTCATCAAACGCCATTTCGCTCCTGTGATTCCTCCTCCTCTGGGCCGCTTCATTGTCTGCCTCCCACACACCTTCGCCTGTGGCTGCGAGATTGTCAGAAGCAGTTAATTTCTGTCTCTGAAAGTAAGCCGGTTGAGTTCACCCAGGAGACATGACGTTCGGGTGCATTTCTGCCTCACAATTAACGCACTATTTTTTTTTTTTTTAATGGGTGTATAATTCGGTTCCTCTGCAGAAGAAGAAGAAGAAAAAAAATGAAAGCGCCTGCACCCATTCATAATGTTTTAAACCATCTCACAGAAGGAAACACGAGTGGACCCATGGACATTGCCATTCTCCAGAGCACCACCTCTATTACTTTCCTGCAGACTGGTTCATCCGTACCATTTTTCCAGCTTCCACCTGCAATATTTGCTTTCCTCTTTCTGACTTACTCTGTATAGCAGGCTTGTGGACGCAGCAGAGGAAGGAGAGGGTGTGACGCATTGAGAGAATGGGACTGACATAGATACAGCACCATGTGTAAAACAGCTAGCTAGTGGGAACCTGCTGTATGGCACAGGGAACTCAGCCTGGGGCTCTGTGATGACCTAGAGGGGTGGATGCGGGGTGGGAGGCAGGCTTCAGAGGGAGAGCGTGCACGGATGCATATGGATGATTCACCTTGTTGTACAGCAGAAAACCAAGACAGCCTTATAAAGCAATTTTCCTACAACTGAAAATACATATAAAAAGGTAACCTCTGTAGTACTTCTGACCAAAAAATAATAATAACAAGGAGAGAGTAACCTCAATCAAATTATGAGGCAACATCACATGACCCCAGATTGAGAGCACTTTCTGAAAAATAACTGATAATCTTCAAAAAATTGAGTCATGAAAGAGGAAGACTGGAACTGTTTCAGATTAAAAAGGGATAAAGAGACAGGACAGCTAAGTGCAACACATGATCCTGGAGAATTAACTGAAAAGTCTAGGTGAAGGGTATATGATAAAATTTTTTTATTATTCTGAACAAATTTTCTGGGTGAGATAATCACATTTTTTTAATGAAAAAAAAAAGAAATTGCCAAGTGTTTTATTTTTTCTGTTTTTTTTTTTTTTTAATGTGGGCCATTTTTAAAATCTTCAAGGAATTCATTATCATTCAGCTGCTCAGTGGTCCAGAGGCTGAGAACTGCTAAACGTAATCGGCTCCGAAGAAGCAAGTTGTTCCCGTTCACTCACTCAGTCGTGTCCGACTCTTTGTGATCCCCATGAACTGCAGCACACCAGGCTTCCCTGTCCTTCACTATCTCCCGGAGTTTGCTTCACTAATAAAGAGACAGAGGCTTCACTAATATTTCTGCCTTTCTGCATCCTCCGTCGCAGATATTTTGCATCAGGTGGGCACTCAGAAATACTTTTCATGAAAAACGGATGACCGGTTGCTTTGAAACCATTTGAAACAAACACGCATTTGAAGCCTTTCATCTCAGATTTGACAGTTAAGTTCTGGCTTAGGTTCTCACACGTCTTTGGAAGTATGGGATGGATGTATCTACCAATTTATGACCTTCTCTGAACTCTTAGGCATCTTAGCGTTTGTACAGTTCTGTTATAAATGTTAATGCGGCAATTACTGTAATATTAAGATTTTCGTACTTCAGTTTTAATATCTTCAACACTGTGTTTTATCTAATGAGTTATCAGCTCATGGATAATTGTTTCCATTGCCTGGAGTAGATACCTGTGCTCTCATAAGGTTGCCAAGCAAACTCCTATGCATCCATCAAAACCCCAACTACATGTTACCATCTCTGGGAAGATTTTTTTTTCTTGTATCTGTTTATCAATTCCTGTGAAAATCTTTTGCTGATTCTGGTACTGTCTCTGTAGTTTAAGCACTTCTCTGAATTTACACATCACATCCTCATTGAATGGGCCTCTTTGGTGGCTGCAGCACAGAAGACTTGGGTTCAATCCCTGGGTAGGGAAGATCTCCTGAAGAAGGGAATGGCTACCCACTCCAGTATTCTTTCCCAGAGAATTCCGTGGACAGAGGAGCCTGGCGGGCTATAGTTCGGGGTCACAAAGAGTTGGACAGTACTGAGTGACTAATGCTTTCTCATTGAATATGCATGTGATCACCTCCCTCTTAGCCTGCGAGATGTGTTGTGGGTAAGAGATTCTATATGTTTATTTTGAGTTTATTTATTTATTCATCCTCTAATTTTCAGTGTTTGGCATATGGCCTGAATCATGGCTGGGAAAATGTAGTTGAATTTACATTATCTTGCATTGGTTCCCCAAAGACTGGAAGATGCTGCTAAAAACCATACAGTGCACGGAACAGGCTTGAGGGCAAAGAACCAGCAGATCCAAATTAACACTTAGTGTCCATTTTCCTAAACTCTGATTATATTAAATTCGCACTCATGGCAAATTATGCTGTATAATGTGATATTTGTCAAAGCACCAAACAATTATACATTCCGTACAGTGACAATCTGGCCAAGGTAATATTATTTCATAAGTTGATACTTGTTGATTAATTGAACAAGTTTATTAACCTTATGGAGCTTACCAGGTGGTTCACTGCTAAAGAATCCACCTGCCAGTGTAGGAGACACAGGTCCCATCCCTGGGTCAGGAAGATCCCCTGGAGGAGGAAATGGCAACCCACTCCAGTATTCCTGCCTGGAGAATCCCATGTACAGAGAAGCCTGGTGGGCTACAGTTCATGGGGTCGCAAAAAGTTGGACACGAAGGGGTGACTAAGCTGAGCACAGCAGCTCATTAACCTTTTACATTTTATGTGGGGTTTTTCTTTTTTTGAAGCTATACATGGGCTTTGTTCCAGGAATATGTTTTCCAAAGCCTTTATTTCCAGAATAAAATCTGGGGAAGTGTATCTGGGGTGATTAATCACTCTCTCATGTACTTACTCTTGGTCATGTTAGAAGTAAATCCTTTGGTATTTTCTCTGTATACCTTATCTGTAATCACTTCAAACTATGAGCAAAAAGAATAGTGCAGAAAGTTTTATCTAATTTTTTTGCTACCCTTGTTGACACACGATCCTTTTTGTCAAAGTGAAGAATGGCACAGAAGGGAAAATCAAGCAAGTATTTCTGATGCAAAGATCCTGAAACTGTGTTTAAAATGGGCCAGGGAGTTCCCTGGTGGACCAGTGGTTAGGACTCCATATTTGCACTCAGCAGGGGTGGGGGTTTCACGATGATTGAGGGCAGGAGGAGAAGGGGGCGACAGAGGATGAGATGGTTGGATGGCATCAGTGACTCAATGGACGTGAGTTTGAGCAAGCTCCGGGAGTTGGTGGTGGACAGGGAAGCCTGGCGTGTTGCGGTCCTTGGGGTCGCAAAGAGTCGGACACGACTGAGCGACTGAGCAGCAACAACAGGGAACTAAGATCCCACGTGCCATGCAGTGTGGCCAAAAAGTAAAATGGAATTAGAATGACGTGCCATAGAATAGAACACAATGACAAATCTGCCATGTATGACGATATAACCCTATATTCTCCCTGTCGCCATAGATACAGAAGCAATTTCACTTTTATTGATTCTGCCATCAGTCGGAAGACTTGAAACGCAGGCCAATGGGTGAGAGAGATGTTTGTGCAGCTTGGTTTCAGCTCTCAAAGAGCTTACAGGCTAGACAGGGAATTGGGGTCTTCATCTCATACTATATTCTGATGAGAGAAGGGGCCTGGTCTCATCAGGTGGGTCAGGTAGATTTGGCAGAAGTGAGAGATGGCTGAGAAGCATGGGAACTTTTGAGGGTGGCCTTGCAGAGATGGTGGGCTTCCCTGGAGACTCAGATGGTAAAAGAATCCGCCTACAATGCCAGAGACCCGGGTTCCATCCCTGGGTCGGGAAGATGCCTTGGAGAAGGGAGTTGACATCCTTTCCCAGCATCAGGGTCTTTTCTAATGAGTCAGCTCTTTGCATCCGGTGGCCAAAGTATTGGAGCTTCAGCATCAGTCCTTCCAGTGAACACCCAGGACTGATCTCCTTTAGGACGGACTGGTTGGATCTCCTTGCAGTCCAAGGGACTCTCAAGAGTCTTCTCCAGCACTGCAGTTCAAAAGCATCAATTCTTTGGTGCTCAGCTTTCTTTAGAGTCCAGCTCTCACATCCATATATGACCACTGGCAAAACTATAGCTTTGACTATGCAAACCTTTGTCTGTAAAGTGATGTCTCTGCTTTTTCATACACTGTCTAGGTTTGTCGTAGCTTTTCTTTTCTAAGTGCGACGGTGGCTGCGACCGGCGCACTAAGCGTGGCTGAGAGGAGCTGCCCCATGTCCGAGGTCAGGGGCAGAAGCCGGGAGGACCCCATGCCCAAGGGGCGGTGGCCAAGAGGAGTTGCCCCATGTCCGAGGTCAGGGGCAACAGCTGAGAGTGCCAGGCTGCAATGGTGCAGGAACGGCTGAGAAGAGCTACCCTAGTCCAAGGTCAGGGGTGGCGGCCAGGAGGAGCTACCCCACGCCCAAGGAGTGGTGGCAGCCAGGGCGCAGGAGGTCCTAGAGGAGCTATCCCACATTGAGGGTCAGGAAGGGTGGTGGTGAGGAGATACCCCTCGTCCAAGGTAAGCAGCAGAGGCTGCGCTTTGCTGCAGCAGCCGTGAAGAGATACTCCACTTCCAAGGTAAGAGAAACCCAAGTAAGACCGTAGGTGTTGGGAGAGGGCATCAGAGGGCAGACACGCAAACCATAATCACAGAAAACTAGCCAATCTCATCACTCGGACCACAGCCTTGTCTAACTCAATGAAACTAAGCCATGCTGTGTGGGGCCACCCAACACGGTCAGGTCATGGTGGAGAGGTCGGACAGAATGTGGTCCACTGGAGAAGGGAATGGCAAACCACTTCAGTATTCTTGCCTTCAATGTGGGATAGCTCCTCTAGGCCCTCCTGCGTCCAAGCAAGCCACGGCTCCTTGGAGCTGTGAAGGTCAGCCGTGAAGAGATACCCCACACCCAAGGTAAGAGAAACCCAAGTAAGATGGTAGGTGTTGCAAGAGGGCATCAGAGGGCAGACACGCTGAAACCATACTCACAGAAAACTAGTCAATCTAATCACACTAGGACCACAGCCTTGTCTAACTCAATGAAACTAAGCCATGCCCGTGGGGTAACCCAAGATGGGCGGGTCATGGTGGAGAGATCTGACAGAATGTGGTCCACTGGAGAAGGCAATGGCAAACTGCTTCAGTATTCTTGCCTTGAGAACCCCATGAACAGTATGAAAAGGCAAAATGATAGGATACTGAAAGAGGAACTTCCCAGGTCAGTAGGTGCCCAATATGCTACTGAAGATCAGTGGAGAAATAACTCCAGAAAGAATGAAGGGATGGAGCCAAAGCAAAAACAATACCCAGTTGTGGATGTGACTGGTGATAGAAGCAAGGTCCGATGATGTAAAGAGCAATATTGCATAGGAACCTGGAATGTCAGGTCCATGAATCAAGGCAAATTGGAAGTGGTCAAACGAGAGATGGCAAGAGTGAATGTCGACATTCTAGGAATCAGTGAACTGAAATGGACTGGAATGGGTGAATTTAACTCAGATGACCATTATATCTACTACTCTGGGCAGGAGTCCCTCAGAAGAAATGGAGTAGCCATCATGGTCAACAAAAGAGTCCAAAATGTGGTACTTGGATGCAATCTCAAAAATGACAGAATGATCTCTGTTCATTTCCAAGGCAAACCATTCAATGTCACAGTAATCCGAGTCTATGCCCCAACCAGTAACGCTGAAGAAACTGAAGTTGAATGGTTCTATGAAGACCTACAAGATCTTTTAGAACTAACACCCAAAAAAGATGTCCTTTTCATTATAGGGGACTGGAATGCAAAAGTAGGAAGTCAAGAAACACCTGGAGTAACAGGCAAATTTGGCCTTGGAATACAGAATGAAGCAGGGCAAAGACTAATAGAGTTTTGCCAAGAAAACTCACTGGTCATAACAGACACCCTCTTCCACCAACACAAGAGAAGACTCTACACATGGACATCACCAGATGGCCAACACCGAAATCAGATTGATTATATTCCTTGCAGCCAAAGATGGAGAAGCTCTATACAGTCAACAAAAACAAGACCAGGAGCTGACTGTGGCTCAGACCATGAACTCCTTATTGCCAAATTCAGACTTAAATTGAAGAAAGTAGGGAAAACCACTAGACCATTCAGGTATGACCTAAATCAAATCCCTTATGATTATACAGTGGAAGTGAGAAATAGATTTAAGGGCCTAGATCTGATAGATAGAGGGCCTGATGAACTATGGAATGAAGTTCATGACATTGTACAGGAGATAGGGATCCAGACCATCCCCAGGAAAAAGAAATGCAAAAAAGCAAAATGGCTGTCTGGGGAGGCCTTACAAATAGCTGTGAAGAGAAGAGAAACGAAAAGCAAAGGAGAAAAGGAAAGATATAAGCATCTGAATGCAGAGTTCCAAAGAATAGCAAGAAGAGATAAGAAAGCCTTCTTCAGTGATCAATGCAAAGAAATAGAGGAAAACAACAGATGGGAAAGACTAGAGATCTCTTCAAGAAAATCAGAGATACCAAAGGAACATTTTATGCAAAGATGAGCTCGATAAAGGACAGAAATGGTATGGATCTAACAGAAGCAGAAGATATTAAGAAGAGATGGCAAGAATACACAGAAGAACTGTACAAAAAAGATCTTCACGACCCAGATAATCATGATGGTGTGATCACTGACCTAGAGCCAGACATCCTGGAATGTGAAGTCAAGTGGGCCTTAGAAAGCATCACTACGAACAAAGCTAGTGGAGGTGACAGAATTCCAGTTGAGCTATTCCAAATCCTGAAAGATGATGCTGTGAAAGTATGCACTCAATATGCCAGCAAATTTGGAAAACTCAGCAGTGGCCACAGGACTGGAAAAGGTCAGTTTTCATTCCAATCCCAAAGAAAGGCAATGCCAAAGAATGCTCAAACTACCACACAATTGCACTCATCTCACACACTAGTAAAGTAATGCTCAAAATTCTCCAAGCCAGGCTTCAGCAATATGTGAACCATCAACTTCCTGATGTTCAAGCTGGTTTTAGAAAAGGCAGAAGAACCAGAGATCAAATTGCCAACATCTGCTGGATCATGGAAAAAGCAAGAGAGTTCCAGAAAAACATCTATTTCTGCTTTATTGACTATACCAAAGCCTTTGACTGTGTGGATCACAATAAACTGTGGAAAATTCTGAAAGAGATGGGAATACCAGACCACCTGATCTGCCTCTTGAGAAATTTGTATGCAGGTCAGGAAGCAAGAGTTAGAACTGGACATGGAACAACAGACTGGTTCCAAACAGGAAAAGGAGTACGTCAAGGCTGTATATTGTCACCATGCTTATTTAACTTCTATGCAGAGTACATCATGAGAAACGCTGGGCTGGAAGAAGCACAAGCTGGAATCAAGATTGCCGGGAGAAATATCAATAACCTCATATATGCAGGTGACACCACCCTTATGGCAGAAAGTGAAGAGGAACTCAAAAGCCTCTTGGTGAAAGTGAAAGAGGAGAGTAAAAATGTTGGCTTAAAGCTCAACATTCAGAAAACTAAGATCATGGCATCTGGTCCCATCACTTCATGGGAAACAGATCGGGAAACAGTGGCAGAATTTATTTTTTGGGGGTCCAAAATCAGTGCAGATGGTGACTGCAGCCATGGAATTAAAAGACGCTTGCTTCTTGGAAGAAAAGCTACGACAAACCTAGACAGCATATTAAAAAGCAGGGATATCACTTTGCTGACAAAGGTCCGTCTACTCAAAGCTGTGGTTTTCCCAGTAGTCACGTATGGATGTGAGAGTTGGACCATAAAGAAAGCTGAGCGCCAAAGAATTGATGCTTTTGAACTGTGGTGTTGGAGAAGACTCTTGAGAGTCCCTTGGACTGCAAGGAGATCCAACCAGTCCATCCTAAAGGAGATCAGTCCTGGGTGTTCATTGGAAGGACTGATGCTAAAGCTGAAACTCCAGTACTTTGGCCACCTCATGCAAAGAGTTGACTCTTTGGAAAAGACCCTGATGCTGGGAGGGATTGGGGGCAGGAGGAGAAGGGGACGACAGAGGATGAGATGGCTGGATGGCATCACCGAGTCGATGGACATGAGTTTTGGTAAACTCCCGGAGTTGGACAGGGAGGCCTGGCGTGCTGTGATTCATGGGGTCGCAAAGAGTCAGACACGACTGAGCGACTGAACTGACTGAACTCAACTGACTCAGCACTTATGTATCTTGTTTGCTTATGTTAGTCTCACTGTTTGTTCTTATCTCAGTGTGTGTTTGGCAAATATCCTTTCCAGATAAGCTCTGGTTTCTTAACACAAGTGTATTAGCTTCTGATAAGAGCAGGCTAATTTCCACCTCCCCCGCTCCAAATGGGCAGTATGCATATTTTGATTGTAAACTATTATTAGGTCTTAGAAAAATACTTGAGTGCTATGGGAGGGGAGTAAAATGTATTGACATGCTGCTGGGTTAGTTTTACCATCTAACAGGGGAAAGGGGAGTCTGGATTTTGAATTATTCTTATTGAATCCTCTATGAGACAGAGATCCAACCAGTCCACCCTAAAGGAAATCAGTCCTGAATATTCATTGGAAGGACTGATGCTGAAGCTGAAACTCCAATCCTTTGGCCAGCTGATGTGAAGAACCAACTCATTGGAAAAGACCCTGATCCTGGTAAAGATTGAAGGCAGGAGGAGAAGGGGACGACAGAGGATGAGATGGTTGGATGGCATCACCGGCTTGATGGACATGAGTTAGAGCAAGCTGTGGGAGTTGGCGATGGACAGGGAGGCCTGGCGTGCTGCAGTGCTTGGAGTCATAGAGAGGCGGACACGACAGAGCGACTGAACTGAGTGACTGATCAGACAGAGAATTCATGAGATTAGATCAACCCCACCCTCCCCAGATTGATTTAGGGCTGGATGATTCTCTGCTGTGTTGGAGGCCATCCTGTGCTTTGTGGGGGTGTTTAAAAGCTTTGCTGGCCGATTTCTATTTGATGTCAGCAGCACCTCTGACACCAAGTCTTAACGACCAAACATCTCTGCAGACATAGCTGTGTGATGCAGCGGAGGTAAGAGTTTGAGGTACAGCAAAAACAAAAAACAAACAAACAAAAAAACACACAGGGAACCAAGTTAAATCAGAATTTTAGGAAATAAAGAATTACTTAGTGTAAGTATGTCACTTGCAGTCTTTATGTGACAACGTTATCAGGGAACAAACGATGGTCCCATGGGAGAAGCAGTTCTTGGCGATCTCATTAATTTTCTTCCGAATTTACAAACAGCTCTGTTAGGATCTCAGGTCTTGGGATTGACATGGGATTTTGTGTTAGAAGAGTGTTCAACTTCTATCAGCAGAGGAGAGGATGAAGGAGGCGTGGTGCTCGTATATACAATGGGATGGTACTCACCACCAGGAGTACTCACTTCCATCAGCAGAGGAGCGGATGAAGGAGGCGTGGTGGACATATATAGAATGCAAAAGTAATCAGCCATAAATGAGAGCAAAATAGTGCTGTTGCTGCAATATGACTGGACGTGGAGATTTCATGCTGAGTGAAGTAAGTCAGATGCAGAACGGGAAATATGTGATGCATATGTGGACTCGAAATAAGGGTGTAGATGAATTTAGTTACAAAAGAGAAGTAGAGTCACAGACATAGAATGCATACTTATGGTTACCACAGGGGAACTGGAGGGGATAAGTTGGGAGATTGGGATTGACACATACCCACTACTATATATCAAATGGGCTTCCCTGGTGGTTCAGCTTGTAAAGAATCCGCCTGCAATAGGAGATTTGCATTTGACCCCTGGGTTGGGAAGATCCCCCTGCAGAAGGGGATGGCTACCCACTCCAGTATTCTGGCCTGGAATTCCATGGACTATATAGTCCACGGGGTTGCAAAGCATTGGGCATGACTGAGTGACTTTCACTTGATATATAAAATCGATAAGTAATAAGGACCTACTGTATAGCACAGGGAACTCTTCTCAATACTCTGTAATGATCTTTATAGAAATAGAATCTGAAAACAGGTAGATACATAATTTGTATAAATGATTCACTCACTGTACAGTTGACCCCAATACAACATTATGAATCAACTGTACCTCAATAAAAATCTCTTTTAAAGAAGAAGAAATGAACAATCTGGAAAAAAAAAAAAAAGTACTATTTCAGTCTGAAAGTTCCATTGTACCCACACAAAATAACTTATTGTGACCATTAAAGTTTTAAAAATTAATTAATTTATTTAAATTGGAGGCTAATTACTTTACAATATTGCATTGGTTTTTCCCTTACATTGACATGAATCAGCGTGACCATTAAATTTTTAAAGAGTTCATGAAAAAATTATTTTTTGGTTTAAAAATGTTTCATTTCAAAGCAGTCTGGTCTGTCTTTAGGGGAAACAGCAAAATCCAGAACAGTGTGGCTGAGACCCTCAAATCACCCCCATTCACTGTTAATTAAGTACTTTCCACCTCACTTCAATGGCAAAAAGCAGACAGTGCTCAACCCCGATGTTTGCTAAATTAATCTGTTAGTTGAAAAGAACGCTTGGCTGTGAAGTTCTCCGTACTTCTTTAGAATTTCCCTTGTGGAGATGGGCTGAAAATTCTAATTATACTTTACTGGTTTGATGAATCTCTTGTCTGTGATGATTTTTCCCCCTGAGATTATTTCTGCTGGAACAACATCAGTTAGGTAAAAAAAAAAAAAAATGAAGTGTGCTCTTCTGCCCTCAGAATTTGGTGGCCTTTCTCTTCCAGCCTATTGGTCCTGATCTAATTACCCAGTGTCAAGAGTCGGTTGTTGGCAGCCGAACTGTGGCTGGCAACTGGTAGCTTCTTCTAAAACACCAGCCAGCAGATCCATAAAATTAAGAGGCAGCATTTCACAGACTGTTTCTTGGAACTTTAAGAGCATTCATGTATTTACTTAGACAATAAGGCATAAAATAGAAACATAGACCTGTGCAGTGGATTTACAAACTCCTTACGAAAATGAGTCTGTGTCCACTTTTTTTTGAATCAACCTTCATTTTGCACACAGGAAGTACTCAGTAAGTGCTACTGCTGTAAGGGAAGTTAGAATAGAATCTTTCTGTTGGATTTGCAGGTGGTGCAGTGGTAAAGAATCCATCTTGCATGCAGGAGACGTGGGTTTGATTCCTGGGTGGGGAAGATCCCCTGTAGAAGGAAATGGCAGCGCACTCCAGTATTCTTGCCTGGAGAATCCCATGGATGGAGGAGCCTGGCAGGCTACAGTTCAAGGGATTGCAAAGAGTCAGACATGACTGAGCATGCATGCACATGATCAAACGTTGTGTTCTCAGACAGTCTGTTACACTTTTTTCTTTAGATGTTAATGGAAAAACCCACATGAACTTTTTGGTGAATGTAGTACCTTTAACCAGAATCTTTTCCCTCCTACCTGCTGAATCATTCCACTCATAAACTCTTGAATGTATCTTTGTGTCTACCACACAGATTGTTCTCATGTGTGCTGTTGATGGTCGCTATGATGATGCTGATGATAATGACGTTAGTGGTGATATTGATAATGATGTTAATGATGATGGTGGTGATGGTGATGTAGGTTATGATGGTGGTGATGCTGAGGGTCATGGTGATGGTCATGATGTTAGTGATGATGGTGGTGATGTCGATTCGAGCGATGATGGTGGTGACATTAATGGTGCTGCTGACGATGATGTGAGTGATGGTGGTGGTGATGATGATGATGTTGCTGATGCTGGTGATGCTATTAATGGTGATGTTGGTGATGATGTTGTTGTTGTTAGTGATGAGGGTGATAATGATGTGAGTGATGGTGGTCATGACGATGCCGGTGATGTTACTAATGGTGATGGTGATCATGATGGTGATCATGATAGTGATGGTGGTGGTAATGATGATGTTGCTGATGCTGGTGATGCTATTAATGGTGAAGGTGATAATGATGTGAATGATGGTGATGTTGGTGACGACGTTGAGGTTAGTGGTGAGGGTGGTCGTGACGTTAGTGATGGTGGTCATGACGATGCCGGTGATGCTATTAATGGTGATGGTGATGATGATAGTGATGGTGACGATATTAATGGTGAAGGTGATGATGTGAGTGATGGTGATGTTGGTGATGATGTTGCTGATGCTGGTGATGCTATTAATGGTGATGTTGGTGATGATGCTGAGGTTACTGGTAATGGTGGTCATGATGTTAGTGATTGTGGTCATGATGATGCTGGTGATGCTATAAATGGTGACGGTGATATTGATGTGACTGATGGTGGTGGTGATATTAATGGTGCTGGTGATGATGATGTGAGTGATGGTGATGTTGGTGACAATGCTGAGGTTAGTGGTGAGGGTGATAATGATGTGAGTGATGGTGGTCATGACGATGCCAGTGATGTTACTAATGGTGATGGTGATAATGATAGTGATGGTGGTGGTAATGATGATGTTGTTGATGCTGGTGATGCTATTAATGGTGATGTTGGTGATTATGGTGATGCTATTAGTGGTGATGTTGGTGATTATGGTGATGCTATTAATGGTGATGTTGGTGATGATGGTGATGCTATTAATGGTGATGTTGGTGATGATGGTGATGCTATTAATGGTGATGTTGGTGATGATGGTGATGCTATTAATGGTGATGTTGGTGATGATGTTGTTAGTGGTGAGGGTGATAATGATGTGAGTGATGGTGATGTTGGTGATGATGTTGCTGATGCTGGTGATGCTATTAATGGTGATGTTGGTGATGATGCTGAGGTTACTGGTAATGGTGGTCATGACGTCAGTGATGGTGGTCATGATGATGCTGGTGATGCTATAAATGGTGATGGTGATAATGATGTGACCGATGGTGGTGGTGATATTAATGGTGCTGGTGATGATGATGTTAGTGATGGTGGTGGTAATGATGATGATGCTGATGTTGGTGATGCTATTAGTGGTGATGGTGGTGATGATGCTGTTGTTAGTGGTGAGGGTGATAATGATGTGAGTGATGGTGATGTTGGTGACGATGTTGAGATTAGTGGTGAGGTTGGTTGTGACGTTAGTGATGGTGGTCATGACAATGCCGCTGATGCTACTAATGGCGGTGGTGATAATGATAGTGATGGTGGTGGTGATGATGCTGATGCTGATGCTGGTGATGCTCTTAATGGTGAGGGTGATGATGATGTGTGAGTGACGGTGGTGCTGATTGATAGTCATGATAATGTTGGTGACAATGCTGGTGGTGAGTGTGGTCATGACGGCACTGATGGTGACGTGGGTGGCGATGTTAGTGACGATGATGGTGCTAGCATTGACGGTGATAATTATGTCAGTGACTGTGATGACGTTAATGTTAGCGATGATGGGGTGACGATGAGGATGCTGGTGGCGAGGGTGATGATGTTGGTGATGATGTTGCTGTTAGTGATGGTGATCTGGGAGATGATGTTAACGATTCTGATGGTACTGATGACTTCATCTCTGTTCCTACTTACCTGTTCCAAAATTTACGAAGCTTTTACTCGGCATTCTGCAGTAATCTTGGGAGTGATGTAAAGCCTCGCCATTATCGTCGTTCAGTTGCTCAGTCGTGTCCAAGTCTTTGTGACCTCATGGACCGCAGCACGTGAGGCTTCCCTGTCCTTCACCATCTCCAGGACTTTGCTCAAACTCATGTCTATTGAGTTGGTGATGCCATCCAACCATCTCATCCTCTGCTGCCCCCTTCTCCTCCTGATGCAATAATAGTAGAAACAAAGTGAACAGTAAGTATCCTGTGTTTCAATCATCCTGAAACCATCCCCACCCCCATCCATGGAAAAAATGTCTTCTGTGACACCAGTGCCTGGTTCCAAAAAAGGTTGGAGACCTCTGGCTTGGAGGACGGGAAGCCTCTGTGCTCAGAGATACGTGATGAAAATATTCACATCAGCTCTGTTCATCACTACTCCAAACTACAGATAAACCAAAATGACATGAACCGTTGGCTGGAGAGTTAAATGTTGTATTTTTCCATTGAGAAAAAATTAAATTAACGGTGTGAAATAAAAGAAGGAAGATGACGCAGTGAACAGCAGCCAGACATCAAAATTTTACCTTTGTAAATATAAAAATGCTTGCAATATAGTCTCAGAGGTGCCCTGGTCTGATTTTACCCCACACCCATTGCCTACAGCTCATTGATAAATAGTACACTTAGGGAAGCCTTGGTGGGTGCTCTGTGTTGCTTCATTTATTTAATTTATTTTTTAAAAAATACTTATTTTATATTGAAGTGTACTTGATGTACAATGCTGTGTGAGTTCCAGGTGTAGAGCAAAGTGATTCAGTTGTACATAGACATGTTTCTATTCTTTTTAAAGTTATTTTCCCATGTAAGTCACTAAAGAGGATTGAGCAGAGTTCCCTGTGCTGGACAGCAGGTCCTTGCTGGTTCTCCATGTTAAATGCAGCAGTGTGTCCATGTCCATCCCAGACTCCCTAACTATCTCCTCCCCAATCGTAGCCCCTGGTGACCATAAGGTTATTACAGAGTATTGAGCAGAGTTCCCTGAGGTGTCCAGCAGGTCCTTGCTGGTTCTCCATGTTAAATACAGCAGTGTGTCCACGTCCTTCCCAGACTCCCTGACTATCCCTTCCCCCTTCCTTCCCCCTGGTGACCATAAGTTTATTATAGAGTATTGAGCGGGGTTCCCTGTGCTGGACAGTAGGTCCTTGTTGGTTCTCCATGTTAAATACAGCCGTGTGTACATGTCCATCCCTGACTCCCTGACTATCCCTTCCCCATCCTTCCCCCTGGTGACCATAAGGTTATTATAGAGTATTGAGCAGAGTTCCCTGTGCTGTCCAGCAGGTCCTTGTTGGTTCTCCATGTTAAATACAGCCGTGTGTACATGTCCATCCCTGACTCCCTGACTATCCCTTCCCCTGATAAAACCGTAAATTTCTCAAGTCAGTCTGTTTCTGTTGTGTAAATACGTTCATCTTTATCATTGTTTTTAGATTCCACATATAAAAGGGATAATTGTGTTGCTTTGTTTTAAAGGTCCTATTTGAAAGATTGTAAGAGTTGCTTCTCACAACCTTCCTTAGAGGTTGTAGGAAGCAGTTTACAGCCTGTATCACACGAAGAAAGGGATTCTCAGAAGACCAGGCTGATGGCAAGAAAAAGTCAGGTCAGGGGACATTCCTCACAGCGTCACATTCATGGTCGCATCTAATGATCCACACTTGCTGTTTTGGAATGTAGAATGCCATTATTCTGGCAAAAATGCAGTTTAGTTCTAAATTCCATCATTTTCCAGCCCCCAAATACTGGAATGACATAATGATAGAGAGAGAATGCACCTACTTGGTAGCATTTTCTTGGGAGGTAATTAAAATTATTTAATGACAGAAATAAAAATTGTCATATTTCAGGAATTAGAAGACTTGCCATGTTTTGAGTTTCATAAAGAAGCAAGAAAGGCAGGCAGGAAAACCTTTTTTGCGGGGGTGGGGGGGGAATATGAAAATGTGTTGAAAAAAATGCTACAGTATAAAAATGTTTTACCACTGATGTTTCTTCTGCGAAATCTGAAAAGAGGGTTTTTTTTTTTTTCCTTTTTGCCATAAATGCATCCATGGGGGATACGCAGTTCAAATGGTTTTCATCATGCTGAGCTTCTGTAAAGTAAGACAGAATACAGTTTTCCTGTTTATCATAGGGGAAATTCCCAAGGCTCTCCATGAATGTTTTATAAGCTACAATGTAAAATATGAGCTTTTATCCTGCATTAGTTCAAATCAAGATGTATGTGGAAAGCCACAAAATAAGCCATGTTTCTAAATATCTTTCCCTATGTGGTTCTCATTCCAAATTAATGTCTTATTTTCTAAGTATGCAAAGAGGCACAATTTAAAACTAATCACCAGTGTAAATTGGGTTAATGTATATTCACAGACAAATGTCCTGCTCCTAAGATTGCTGTGTATATATTGTTCAAACCAGCAGCACGTAGCTCAGTGCAATGAGGGAATGATTAGATTCACATCTGGCTCTATTACCTGACAACTCTATTGACTGCTGAGTATCTAGTAATTTTCTTAACCTAAACGAGGGCTTTATGGTAAAAGTAAATAGTACCTGGGACTTCCCTGGTGGTCCAGTGGTTAAGACTTCTCCTTCCAAGGCAGAGGATGTGAGTTTGATCCCTGGGCAGGGAGCTAAAATCCCAGATGGGAAGCCAAAAAAAAAAAAAAAAAAACACCAAACAGAAAACACAAACAGTATTGTAACAAATTCAATAAAGACTTTAAAAATGGACCACACTAAAAGAATCTTAAAGATACAAAGTAGGAAAATGAAAACAATAGCTCATACTTGATAAATATCACAGAATGCAAAGCTCAACATGTCTAAAGGAGCACTGCGATGACGTCATCAATATTTTTTTTGTTCGTAATGGAAAGAAAAGACCATGAAGCAGATTGCCGTAGGTCGGGATCTCTAGATTTGCTTTTAGTATGGTTTAATATAAATACATGGACAGCACTGCATTGGTTTCAGGGTAAGTCAGTATAAATGACACATCTTGACTCAACTAGCCCAGTTAATGGAATCACTAAGTTGTTACTTCTAAAATGGAAATAAGTCTCCAGCTCGTGAATTGACTCTAGGTAGCTCGGCGCTAGTGGTAAAGAACCCGCCTGCCAATGCAGGAGACATAAGAGACATGAGTTTGATTCCTGGGTCTGGAAGATCCCCTGGAACAGGAAATGGCAACCCACTCCAGTACACTTGCCTAAAAAAATCCCATGGAGAGAGGAGCCTGGTGGGCTACAGTCCACAGGATCACAAAGAGTTGGACACGACTGAGCTTGCAAGTAGGAGATGACCAAATGCGAGACCAGAGACCATGAAGTCCACTGGTTTTATGAAATTAGAGCTTAGAAAACAGGCCACTGATACATGCTACATGGTAAATCAACGGATACAGAGACGGGCTTGAAAGCATAGAACAGACGCAATAGCCAAGACCTGGAAGCAGCCTCAGTGTCCACTGACGGATGGGTAAAGAAGATGCAGTCCATATATATGACGGAATACTGCTCAGCCTTGAGAATGAAATGATGTCATTTGTAGCAAGATGGATGCACCTACAGATGAGCATACTCAGTGAAGTAAGTCAGACAGAGAAAGACAAATGCCATATGATTCTACTCACATATGGAGCCTAAAAAACGCAACAAACTCGTCAACATAACAAAAAGAAGTAGACTCACATACATACAGAGCAAACTTCTGATTCCCAGTGGGGAGAGGCGAAGGGGAGGGGACAAATAGGGTTAGGAGATTAAGAGGTATAAACTATTAGACATAAAATAAGCCACAAGGATACAGTGTACAGCACAGGGAATATAACCACTGTTTCATAATAACCAGAAATGGAGTATCACCTTTAAACATGGAAATACTCCCGTGACATATAACATTATACAGTTGCTGTGCTGTGCTTTGTCGCTCAGTCATGTCTGACTCTTTGTGACCCTGTGTACTATAACCCGCCAGGCTCCTCTGTCCATGGGAATTCTCCAGGCAAGAATACTGAAGTGGCTTGCCATTTGCTTCTCCAGGGGATCTTCCCGGCCCAGGGATCGAACCCAGGGTCTCCGGCATTGCAGGCAGATTCTTTGCCATCTGAGCCACCGGGGAGGCTCATACAGTAACTATACTTCAATTTTTAAAATGTCTAGAGAAAAATTTAGTAAAATTGGAAAGCCAAAACAAATCCAAACTAAGTAGAGATTCATGATTCAACTGGAATCAAATATCTTATATGTGATGTTGCTCTAATGGGTATTAAAACCAACTTATTTGGGGGTAAAATATCAAGTTGTCTTGCAGACATTAACGGGGTGTATGGTTCTCTCTATACGACAGGTACCCATATCAAACTTAGATCACAAAGTATTTTGTTAATTTTATTAAAGTATAGTTGATTTGCAGTGTGTCTTAGTTTAAGGTGAATAGCAAAGTGATTCAGTTATATACATATGTTCATTTGTTTTCAGATTTTTTTTCGCATATGGGTTATTACAGAGCATTGAGTAGAAATCGCTATGTTATGCAACCGGTCCTTGTTGGCTATCCATTTTAGATATGGTAGAGTGTATATTTAAATTCCAAATTCCTATTTTATTCCCCACCCTTTTTTTTTAAGTCTGTGAGTCTGTTTCTGCCTTGTAAATAAGTTCGCTTCTATCATTAAAAAAAATAAGATTCCACATATGAGTGATATCATTCTGTTTGTCTTTCTCTGACGTTTTTCACTTGGTAGGATCATCGCCTTTACTTCTAATCAGTTGTCTAAAGCTGTTGTGATTCTCTTTGTTTTATTTTCATTTTACTGGTGCTTTTATTTTCTGGCGAAAAAGAAAGTGCTGTCTTAGATGCCTTTAGTCACTCAGTCGTGTCCGATTCTTTGCGACCCCTTGAGCCTGCCAGGTCCCTCTGTCCATGGGATTCTCCAGGCAAGAATACTGGAGTGGGTTGCCGTGCCCTTCTCCAGGGGATCTTCCTCAGCCAGGGATCGATCCCAGGTCTCCTGCATTGGCAGGCAGATTCTTTACCATCTGAGCTACCAGGGAAGCCGAAACTTGCCCCTGGTTACAACTTTCTTTGTGGATGGAAAAATATACATCTGAAGAAGCCCTAACTGGACCCCACTGTTCACGCAGCTTCATGCTGGAGGTAGGCTCCTGTCCAGGGAGATTTGAGAAACAGCTTTAAAAATACAGGCTTTGACTAAATGCCTTCCTAAAACGCTGACGTGTACTCTTCAATCAAGATGTATTATGAATTCCTGTTCCCCAAGTTAAAACCATGGCATTAAAGGACATATGGTGTGTATTTATTACCCTTTAGCAGTTGTGTTTTCAAAGTATTTTGCAGAACATCAGGCAGCACTGTCTTCCGTCTGGGGATCTCCTGCAGAGCAAGGTCTTTAAATTTCCACTTTGGTTCCATTCACCAGAGAGTCTGGTATAGTTACTGAATATAGTCGCTCAGGGTGCATTGCCCCACGTTGAAATCACATCTTTCACCGTGACCTGAGATGATATCGAAAGACTTTCTGAGGATAATACCGAGACCAGTGGTTCTAAACTGCAGTGAGGAGCATTTTTGGTTTTCTCATTGGGATGAGAGTGCTATTGGCCATGACTGGTAAGGACCAGGGGCTCTATTTTTTTAAATGTGTTATTTAAATCTATTTCTGTTTGGTTGAAGGATAATTGCCTTACAGTATTGTGTTGGTATTACAGTATTAACCAAACATCTAACTTATGTCCTCTCCCACTTGAACAGGGGGGATAAATAGATAATACTTTATCTATTTATTCTATAAATGAAAATGCTTTATCTATCTATCATCTATCTATACATCTTTTTTAAAAAATGTATTTATTTTTATTTGGAGGATAATTGTTTTGCAATATTGCGCTGGTTTCTATCACATATCAACATGAATCAGCCATAGATATACCTATGTCCCCTCCTTCTTGAACCTCCCCGCCAGCAAATCTCACCCTTCTAGGATGTCACAGAGCCCCAGATTTGAGCTTTCTGTGTCATATAGCAAATTTCCATGACTAGGGATGGCTGTCGTGGTCAGGACAGTCTCCACCACAGGGAACTCTCTGACCCCCCAATGTCAATAGTACAAAGGTTGAGAAACCGTGATGTAGAGGAGAGTTATCATGGAATAGCGCTCTCTGTGCTTCTGGTCTACCATCGGGACCAGCTGTGATGAAAGGCACGTTTTGATACAGCGTAGTCTGCCTCACATTCAGAAACACGCAATGTTCAATGCAAACAAGAAATAAAGCAAGACTGTAGAGTCATCCTTTGGTGCAGTTCTGCAAGTAGTGATGGAAAATATTGCCTGCTTAACTGCGGGGATTGAGAAGGTGGATACAGTGTGGAGCCCTGCAACCCTTCAAGGAGCTTAGATTGATTGAGGCGTGCCTGGAAGTGAATCTGTTTAATGTAATACAGAAAGACGGTCAGGACAGAGTGGGGGCAAGATGGTGCTATGAATACCTACGGCTTTGTGTGCAAAGGTGGATTATATTTCCTAGGGGTAATTTGACTTCCTAGAACAAACAAGTATGATTGATAGTCTAAGATGGATGGGATTGGTGGATAGGGGAATGGATAGATGAGGTAGATATAGATGACAGAGATGTAGATAGATGATACATAAATAGATAAGACAGATGGATAGGTAGATGATAAACAGACAATAGATTAGATAGATGACAGGTCAGTAAGTTGAGTGATAGATGGTAGATAGACATAGATGATATAGATGATAGAAAATAGATACAGACAGATGATAAATAGATAGTAGATTAGATAGAGGTTAGGGTAGGTAGTTTGATAGCTAATAGATGATACATGATGGAGGTAGATATAGATACACAGTGAATTTGCGTATAAATAGCAATAATAAAATAAGAAAATGATATTTAGGAGCTCTCCCTGGGAAATTCCTGTAGTTTGCTGGAACACTGAGTTTCCTTCTTTCGTCTCCCCTCAAAGCCGTGTGCAGAGTTGCTAAAGTGTTTAAGCAAAGCGATCATACCGTAGTGAGATGAGCTAAGCAAAACTGCTGTGTCTCAAGTGGGAAGGAATGTGTGCATATTATGGGACTGGGAAAAGAAAGCAGGTGTGGAGGAAGAGGTAAAATTGCTGCCAAGAGAGACTGTAACTGATGAAATGAGGAGATAGAATAATGAAGCCCTTACGAGACAGACAGTGCAGGTAGAGGAGATAAGATCTGAAAGTCGCACTTGCTTCTGAGGTTGGGAGGGAGGGAGGGAAGAGGGAGAAGGGGCCTGAAAGAGAAAGGTGGGGACGGAGTTTGGTGGGGAGGTGTAGGAGGAAGGGGAAACGTTCAACTCGGACACAGACAAATTGGGATCTGGGCTCTTGGGTTACAGGGGCTTCCCTGGTGGATCAGCTGGTAAAGAATCCACCTGCAATGTGGGAGACCTGGGTTGGATCCCTAGGTCAGGAAGGTCCCCTAGAGAAAGGAAAGGCTACCCACTCCAGTATTCTTGCCTGGAGAATCCCATGGACAGAGGAGCCTGGTGGGCTACAGTCCATGGGGTCGCAGAGAGTCAGGCATGACTGAGCAACTTTCACTTTTTCTTGGGTTATAGAAGACAGTCATAGACTTTTTTTTTTTTTTTTTTGTATTGGAGTATAGCCAAAATCACTGCAGATGGTGGCTGCAGCCATGAAATTAAAAGACGCATACTCTTTGGAAGGAAATTTATGACCAACCTAGACAGCATATGAAAAAGCAGAGACGTTATTTTGCCAACAAAGGTCTGTCTAGTCAAGGCTATGGTTTTTCCAGCAGTCATGTATGGATGTGAGAGTTGGACCATAAAGAAAGCTGAGCGCTGAAGAATTGATGCTTCTGAACTGTGGTGTTGGAGAAGACTCTTGAGAGTCCCTTGGACTGCAAGGAGATCCAACCAGTCCATCCTAAAGGAAATCAGTTCTGGGTGTTCATTGGAAGGACTGATGTTGAAGCTGAAGCCCCAACACATTAGCCACCTGATGGGAAGAACTGACTCATTGGAAAAGCCTCTGTTGCTGAGAAAGATTGAAGGTGGGAGGAGAAGGGGATGACAGAGGATAAAATGGTTGGATGCCATCACCGACTCCATGCACATGAGTTTGAGCAAGCTCCGAGAGTTGGTGATGGACAGGGACGCCTGGTGTGCTGCAGTCCATGGGGTTGCAAAGAGTCAGACATGACTGAGCGACTGAACCGAAGTGATAGCTGATTAACAATGTTGTGGTAGCTTCAGGTGGACAGCAAAGGGCCTCAGCCATACATGTCCATGTACGTGTATCCATTCTCCCTGATCTGGCCTTCCCAGATGGCACTTGTGGTAAAGAGTCAGCCTGCCCCTGCAGTAGAAGTAGGAGACATGGGTTCGATCCCTGGGTAAGATCCCCTAGAGGAGGAAATGGCAACCCACTCCAATATTCCTGCCTGGGAAATCCCATGGACAGAGATGCCTGGCGGGGCTGCAGTCCATGGGGTTGCAAAGAATCGCACACAACTGAGTAACTGAGCATGCATGCTCACGTGAAAGTCATTTATCAGGAGAAAACTCCCCACGGACAATCTCCAGAAGATTAACAGGAGATGATTGATGATGTCTTTGTCGACAAATTCTTCCAAGACTGGAAGGTGTGACTCTGTTGAGGACTTGTGTTGGTGGGATGAAGTGGGGTGATGGGTTACACGTCAGATGCTTTAACCTGATCTCAAAAGAAGGCTGCATTTTTTTTTTTTTTAAACAAGAGTGAAGTGCATGCTAAGTCATTTCAATCATGTCTGACTCTTCGTGACCCCATGGACTGTAGCTCACCAGGCTCCTCTGTCCATGGGATTCTCCAGGCTAGAATGCTGAAGTGGGTTGCCATTTCCTCCTCCAGGGGATCTTCCTGACCCAGGGACAGAACCCAGGTGTCTTATGTCTCCCACATAGCACCACCTGGGAAGCCCTGCAAGAGCTAAAGGCCTCCTCAGATCCTTGATTCCATGGTCCTGGGACTCACCCATTTAAGGGGGGAGAAGGAATCAGGGGTGCTGAAGTCTATACATGCCAGCATCCCTGGATTCTACAAACACATGAACTTTTCACTTGCATCTTCTGCATCACTGTCACTTCAAACCCAGCTTGACTTTCTTCCTTTGACAAATGTCTCAAAGTAGGAAATGTTGCGTTGACATTAGAGATTTATGAATATCTCCTGAAACATATTATACAAAGCTTCAGGTGGGAAGCCACATGTTTTATGCAAGGACAGGTTGGGCAAAATATCCTTGAGCTTTAAAAAAAAAAAGAATACTTTAAAAATAGACTGATTAGGTAGTCTAGGAGTAAAAAAAAATAAGTGTAACCACATGCAGGGACCTATTTGTGGCAATTGCTCTTTCTTATTTCAAAGATCAGCGTATGCTTATATGCCCTAGGGTGCTGTTTTTAGGATTCAAGTATGGAGACGTCAAGTTTTGGGGAGCACAAACAGGACTGCACTGAAAATTGCTTGATAAAGAATGAGGGAATATAGGGGCTTCCCTGGTGGTCCAGGGATTAACACTTTACCTTCCAAACAGGAGGTGCAGGCTTAATCCCCAGTCCTTGGATCACTGGAAGGACTGATGTTGAAGCTGAACCTCCAATCCCTTGGCCACCTGATGCAAAAAGCTGACTCACTGGAAAAGACCATAATGCTGGGAGGGATTAGGGGCAGGAGGAGAAGGGGACAACAGAGGATGAGATGGCTGGATGGCATCACCGACTCAATGGACATGAGTTTGGGTGAACTCTGGGAGTTGGTGATGGACAGGGAGGCCTGGCGTGCTGCGATTCATGGGGTCGCAGAGTCGGACACTACTGAGTGACTGAACTGAACTGAACTGGTGGTCCAGGGATTAACACTTCACCTTCCAACGCAGGAGGTGCAGGTTCGATCCCTAGTCAGGGAGCTAAGATTCCACTTGCTTTGCGGCCAAAAAAAAACAAAAAACAAAAAATAAAACAAATAATATTGTCACAAATTCAAAAAAGGCTTGAAAGGGCCACATCAAAAATAAACTTTAAAAAGAAAGAATGACTATATACTGAAGTGAATTCAAATTTAACTTGATAGTCAAGGATCTCTGAATCCGTTCTATGACACCACTGCTCATTTTGTGAGTTGGGAGATGGTTTGGTGTTGAGATTTACTTATCACATGCATCTGTGTTGCTGAAGATTTGGAAATCGGCATGATTCCTAGGGTCTCAGGCTGTGGGAGAATGTCAAGCATGTCAAGGCTGATTAACGACAAATATTTAGGGGTTTCAGGATGGGCTTGGCAAGTTGCCTGAGCCCATTGGCTAGGATTCTTTTTTTTTTGTCTTTTTCATTTTAGTTTATTTTAAATTGGAGGATGGAGAAGGCAATGGCACCCCACTCCAGTACTCTTGCCTGGAAAATCCCATGGACGGAGAAGCCTGGTGGGCTGCAGTCCATGGGGTAGCTAAGAGTCGGACACGACTGAGCGGCTTCACTTTCAGTTTTCACTTTCATGGATTAGAGAAGGAAATGGCAATCCACTCCAGTGTTCTTGCCTGGAGAATCCCAGGGACGGGGGAGCCTGGTGGGTTGCCGTCTATGGAGTCTCACAGAATCGGACACGACTGAAGTGACTTAGCAGTAGCAATTGGAGGATAATTGCTTTACAATATTGTGCTGGTTTCTGCCATACATTAGCATGAATTGGCCATAGGTATACATATGCGCCCTCTCTCTTGAACCCCCTCCCACCTCCTACCCCATCCCCTCCTTCCAGATTGTAACAGAGCCCCACTTTGAGCTCCCTGAGCCATGCAGCAAATTCACACTGGCTGTCTGTTTTACACATGGTAATGTATACATTTCCATGCTACTCTCTTAAATCATCCCTCCCTCTCCATCCCCCTCCGGGTCCCAGGTGTGTTCTCTATGTCTGTAACTCCCTTGCTGCTCTGCAAATAGGTTCTTCAGTATCATGTTTCAAGATTCCACGTGGATACCTTAATATATGATATTTGTCTTTCTCCTTCTGACTTATTTCACCCTGCGTAATACGCTGTAGTTTCGGGTGCCTCATTGGAACGGATTCAAATGCGTTCCTTTCTTATGGCTGAGTAATATTCCATTGTGCATATGCTTCCCTCAGGGTGTATATATATATATTCTTACCAAGAGCCTCAGACAAGCATTGTCATCAGGGCCATTTGCTTGACTGCATTTCTGCACCCGAATTCTTCCTCAGTTTCCCTTTCGCGAGGTCAGTAATTACTCTAAAAATCTCATTGTTTCTAGATTTTTAGATTATCACAGGTTCTTAGATGGTATTTTTTTTCTGCCTACAGCTATAAACCATGGAGGAAATGGTCAATTATATGATAACATCTATTTGCTGTAGTTTTAGAAAAGACGGATTCTTCTCTCGATAGCCTGGCCAGTCTCCAGGGGTCTTTTCCAAATAGGAAAGTCTATGTTTTAATGGAATCAGACCTCATTCCTTCTTGATTAAACAGTAGCAGATGGACATTACATGAGGTTTTTAAGCCTATTTTTACTCTCAGGGCAAACAGAATTGTATCTTAGGTAACAGATGAGGTCCTCTGGATTGAGTTTTTCCTCTGAGTTGAGTTTTCCTGTTTAGTGCTGTTGACATTTGGGCTGGATAATTCTTTGTGGAGGGGGTCATCTTGTGTATTGAAGGATGCTTACTGGCACCTCTGGTCTTCACCCGTCAGATGTCAATAGTTCTTCTCCAGTCAAAGCAACCCGAAGCGTCTTCATGTGTGCATTCATTCAGTTTCGTCCGACTCTTTGCCATGTCATGGACTATGCTGCTGAGTCGCTTCAGTCGTGTCCGACTCTGTGCGACCCCAGAGATGACAGCCCACCAGGCTCCCCCGTCCCTGGGATTCTCCAGGCAAGAACACTGGAGTGGGTTGCCATTGCCTTCTCCAATGCATGAAAGTGAAAAGTGAAAGTGAAGTCGCTCAGTCGTGTCCGACTCTTAGTGACCCCATGGACTGCAGCCTACCAGGTTCCTCCGTCCATGGGATTTTCCAGGCAAGAGTACTGGAGTGGGGTGCCATTGCCTTCTCCAACGCCGTGGACTATAACCCACCAGAATCCTCTGTTCGTGGGATTCTCCAGGCAAGAATACTGGAGCCGGTTGTCATGCCCTCCTCTGATGCTGATACAATTCCCCTTGAAGGCAAAATAACCCCTGGTTGAGAACACCTGCCTCAGCGATATCCCTGAGAAAAAGTATTGTAATTGTTAAAATGTTAACATTTTCCTGTACGGAAACCGCCTTGAAGGAATAGTTCTCATGCTCAGATTTTACTGGAGGACAGGAAAAAGTATTCGTATTTAAGGAAGACAGCAGAATATATACAAACTTCAAAGACTCCTGTTTTGCTTTAACATTGGCAGCAATCATGTCATATGTAAAGCGAGATGAGGGATTTTTTTCTCTTTAGTAACCGTATGCAATGATGTTAATGATCAGTGATAATAAAGTATGAGAAAAGAGGACAACTAAAACGCCTTTACTTTAACATGAAGTAAAATGGTTTTTTTTACTTGCAAAAATAAAATCAAATACTTGCAAAATTTAAAAAAATTTTCTTTAGTTTTTGTTTTGGGTATAGTTGATGTATAATATGATATAAGCTTCAACTATGCAATACAGTGACTCAGTATTCTTAAAGGTTATATTCCTTTTAAACTTATTATAAAATATTGACTACATTCCCTGTGCTGTAGAATATATCTTAGTAGCTTATTTCATGCATAATAGCTTGTACCTCTGAATACCCTTCTGTTGGGACAGTAACCTACTTTATTCCTAGAGAAAGGATTGCTCACCACTCCACAGGCACCCTGTGAAGGTAAAGATTGCAAGAGTTAGTCAATAAAGGATCCGTGAGGACTTCCCTGCCCATCTGGTGGTTAAGACTTCTGCTTGCAACGCAAGAGGTGCAGATTTGATAGCTGGTCCGGGAACTAAGATCCCATGGTGCCTCACGGCTGAAAAAAACAAGACATAAAACGGAAGCCGTGTTGTAACACCTTCAATAAGGACTTTTTAAAAGTGGTTCACATCAGAGAAATTAGACAAAAGCAAAGAGAAACAAAGAGACCACGGACAAAATGCCAGAATCCACTCAACGGGGCTTAAAGTATTAGCTCCGAAAGCATGCATGTAGATGAAAATGAGCTTATCGGTGTATCGATGTGATTTTGTTCAGTGTTTCATTTTATTTATGGCTATGCTGAGTCTTTGTTGCTGTGTATGGGAATTTCTTTAGTTGCAGCGAGCAGGGTCTACTCTGGTTGGAGTGTGTGGGTTTCTTATTGCCGTGGCGTCTCTTGTTGCAGAGCACCGGCTCTAGGCATGCAGACTAGAGTAGTTGCGTCTCCCAGAGCCTAAAGTGTGGACTCAGTACTTGTGGTGCACGCACTTAATTGCTCCCAGGCATGTGGGATCTTCCTGGACCGGGTATCAAACTGGCGTCTCCCACACTGCAAGGCAGACTCCCAACTAGCAGGCCACCAGGGAAGGCCCACTGTGGATTTTGAAGTACCTGTGGTCCAAGAAGATTAAACCTGGGCTGACCATCCTGAAATAGGTCCTGGTGATTCTTAGAAGAGAAGGTGGATCTTCAGAGAGTGGCCACCATGAAGAGATGGATGGTGTGTGTGTGTTAAGTGGAAGGTGGGAATACATCTGTAGGGTTATCAGGACTACGTCTGAAGAAGTTTTTTACCGAGTGGTACATGTTGGCAGGGCAGGGGAGATGGTCTAAAGTCTTTCAATTTGCTTTTACAGGTTTTTTTTTTTATGGGAATATAATTGCTTCACAATGTTGTATTAGCTCTGTTCTGCAAGAAAGTGAATCAGTCATACAGGTTTGTATAAACACACGCATGTATGGATTCTGACCAACCAACTGCTATCTTTCGGGAGGGGCTGCTTAAGGGGTATGTGACCATGTTCCAGATAACAGGATGGGGGCATAGAATTTTACTGGAAAGAGAAGGTGGATGTGACTGAGTGAAAAGAAAGGAGCTCATAAAGCAACAGGATTCTCTTTGTGCAAAGACCTGTTTGCATGTGATGAAAAGATCTGGAGAGACGCATACTGAAGTGTCAGTCATGGCAAGCACTTGCGGGTAGGGATCTGATGTGTCTCGTTAGTTTTACTTTCTGTTTTTTTTTGTATGTTCTGTACTGCACATACATTTGTTGTTGCTGCTTTCTCACCAAGTCACGGCCAACTCTTTTTGTGACCCCATGGACTGTAGCCCGCCAGGCTCCTCGGTCCGTGGGATTCTCCTGGCAAGAATGCTGGAGTGGGTTGCCATTTCCTTCTGTGGGTTGTTGTCATTGTTTGGTTGCTAAATTGTGTCTGACTCTTTGCAACCACATGGACTGCAGCATGCCAGGCTTCCCTGTCCTTCACCATCTCCCAGAGTTTGCTCAAACTCATGTCCACTGAGTCGGTGATGCCATCCAACCATCTCATCCTCTGTCGTCCCCTTCTCCTCCTGCCTTCAATCTTTCCCAGCATCAGGGTCTTTTCTAACGAGTTGGTTCTTTGCATCAAGTGGTCCAAGTATTGGAGCTTCAGCTTCAGCCTCAGTCCTTCCCATGGATATTCAGGACTGATTTCCTTTAGGATGGACTGGTTGGATCTCCTTGCTGTTCAAGGGACTCTCAAGACTTTTCTCCAACACCACAGTTCAAAAGTATGAATTGTTTGGCTCTCACTTCACTTTCACTTTTCACTTTCACACATTGCAGAAGGAAATGGCAACCCACTCCAGTGTTCTTGCCTGGAGAATCCCAGGGACGGGGGAGCCTGGTGGGCTGCCGTCTATGGGGTCATACAGAGTCGGACACGACTAAAGTGACTTAGCAGCAGCAGCAGCAGCTTTCTTTAAGGTCCAACTCTCACATCTGCACATGACTACTGGAAAAACCATAGCTTTGAGTATGTGGACCTTTGTCAGCAAAGTGATGTCTCTGATTTTTAATATGCTATCTGGGTTGGTCATAGTTTTTCTTCCAAGGACCAGGAGTCTTCTAAGTTTGTTTGGGTACCCACTTGTAAATTTCTACCACCTCCTTTAGAAATGAGGACAGTCAATTTTTTTTTTTTTTCCCAAAAATGCACTGTCCCAATTCAAAAAGAACAGCCATTCATGAATTTTTCAGACTGTGTGAAGACACAGAACAGGCACGGACTCACCTTTTGAAAAACGTATCTACTTTTCTTGAAGACATCATCTGAGGATTCAAGGTCTTTCACGTTGCCTTCTGATTATATGGAGACGTATTAGCTGAGGATATAATGAAGACCAATGCCACCTGTCTATCGACTGTTTCACTTTGCTCTTCATGTAATTACTGAAATTTATTCATCAGTCAATTTGCCTTGATTGGCTCCTTTAATTATAAGGAGCCTTGAAGGGTAAATGGGGGTGCTGTTGAAATTACATTAGCTGTCTACCAAGGGACATGCAATTATAAAGTTTTCTTCAGTCTGTATCAGTTTGATTAATGCATCAATTCTACTCTGCTTTATCTTCCACTAAGGTCTGAGCGTGGCAGAAGAAGGGGGGAGAAAAACTGAATGGCAATATTAGAGATGATCCTTCAGATATGGACAAAATCACGTGCAGTTTCATTAATACATTGTTTAATTAGGACAGAAGTGGTTTAAGCCATCTGGATCGGTTACTACATTTGCCGTCATTTTAGGCACCGTTAATCTTTTTTTCTTTCCAAAGAGTGTGTTGCCTCATAATTAATTTTAATCAAAGCTTTATTGAGTTGCAATTCACATAAGAAATTTACACTTATTACTTTAAAAACTTGGAATTTACTGTGGAAAAGCTTTTTAAAAAGTATTTTCTAATTTGTTTGGCCGCGATGGATCGTAAATGCGGTAAGCGTGATCTTTCAGTTGCGGCACATGGGATCTAGTTCCCAGACAAGATGTGGAACCCTGGGCCCCCTGCATTGGGAGTGTGGAGCCTTGGGCACTGGATCAGCAGGGAAGTGCTGAAAGTTACACTTTTAAAGTGTCCATTTTTTATGCCTTCTGGTATACTCAGAGTTGTATATCTGTCACCACTTTCTTGTTTCAGGATGCTTTTATCACCCCCCGTAAGAAAGTGAAAGTCGTGTTGGACTCTTTGGGACCCCACAGACTATACAGCCCATGGGATTCTCCAGGCCAGAATCCTGGAGTGGGTAGCCGTTCCCTTCTCCAGGGCATCTTCCCAGCCCAGGGACTGAACCAGGTCTCCCACATTGCAGGCGGACTCTGTACCATCTGAGCCACCCGGGGGGTCTCATTCATTTGCAGGCATGTCCCATCTTCTCTTCTCTCAACCAGCGGTGCCCGTGAATCCCCTTTCTGTATATGTTTGCCTCTTCTGCACATTTCCCATTGACTGGGTGAGAGTTCACGTGGTCTCTTCTGTCTGGACTCTTTAGCTTAGGAGGGTAAAGTTGACAAAGCTAAGCTGCCTTGTAGTCGGCATCAGTCTTTCATTCGTTTTTATGGTTGAATCACTTTCTACTCAGTGCTGCGCGTGCGCGTGCTCGGTCATGTAAGACTCTCTGTGACCCCCTGGACTGTAGCCCGCCGGGCTCCGGATTCTCCTGGCAAGAATACTGGAGTGCGTTGCCATGCCCTCCTCCAGGGATTGAACCTGCATCTCCTACATCTCCTGTATTGGCAGGTGGATTCTTCACCACTGGAGCCACTTGGGAAGCCCATGTTGAGTGGACAGACCTCCTTTTGTCCAGCCATCCATCCATTGATAGGCATTTGGTTTGTTTCCACCTTTTGCCTCTTACAAATAATAATAATAGTATGCGTGTTCATATGTTTCACTCTGGACTCTCGTTTTTTTCTTGGGTATGTATCGAGGAGTTAC
Source organism: Bos grunniens (assembly GCF_055505025.1). Lineage (NCBI taxonomy): Eukaryota > Metazoa > Chordata > Mammalia > Artiodactyla > Bovidae > Bos > Bos grunniens. The sequence goes on from NC_141194.1 coordinate 1,914,253, forward strand.
ACGGTTGGGTCATGTGGTCACCCTGCGTCCAGCCATTGAGAAACTCTCAGACTGTCTTCCCAAGTTGCCGGAACGTCTTACACTCCACCAGCAGCAGGTGAGAATTCCATTTTTTCTACATCCCACCCAATGCTTGTTTCCGGCTCTTTTCTCTTTTAGCCACCCATCAAAATGTAGATGGTGAAAATTCTAATCTTAAAAACTGAAGGAGTTAGAGATGATCATACTAAGTGAATCATGCTATGATATCACTTCTATGTGGAATCTTAAAATAATTATGCAAGTGCAATCATGTCTAAAACAGAAATGGACTCGCAGACAGAGAAATCAAATGTAGGGTTACAAAGGGGAAAGGAGTGGAGGGATAAATTGGAAACTTGGGATTAAGAGACACACACTACTGTATATAAAATTGAAGGCAGGAGGAGAAGGGGTCGACAGGGGATGAGATGGTTGGATGGCATCACTGACTCAATGGACATGAGTTTGAGCAAACTCCGGGAGTTGGTGATGGACAGGGAGGCCTGGCGAGCTGCAGTCCATGGGGTCGCAAAGAGCTGGACACGACTGAGCAACTGAACAACTATTACATAAAACAGATAGCAAACAAGGACGTGCTGTATTTCACACGGAACCCTACTCAGTATCTTGTAATAACCTACGATGGAGAAGAATCTGAAAAAGGAACATATATTTATTTGTTTCTGCATTTTCTCACTTCTCTGGTTGAATTTATTCTTTGGAACTTGGGCAAGGTCAAAGGGAGACCAAAGCTTTTCTACAGACCAGAAGCAGGGGACATGGGTGGGTGTGTGTGTGTGTGTGTGTGTGTGTGTGTGTGTGTGAATGTTATGTGCGTCTGTCTGTCTGTTCCTAGGAAGACCCTGCAGCCTCCTGCTTGACTTGAGTGTAAGTGAATCTTTTGGAAATTCAGTGTCGGATCCTTGTCTACCTGTGCGTATCTGAGTCAGCAGGAGCTGGAAACAAACAGCTGTTTCTCTACTCTGTGCTAGAATTCTCTCCTTGTTCACTATCATTACACAGACCGTTATCTGATCAGTCTGGGTCAGGAATCTGGGGATGGGTAACCGTAACACAGTCTTTCTGCTCCAAAGGGTTGTGTTGCGTCTGTGCTTAGTTGCCTAAGTCACGTCTGACTCTTTGCAACCCCCTGGACTGTAGCCCACCAGGCTCCTCTGTCCATGGGAATTCTCCAGGCAAGAATACTGGAGTAGGTTGTCATTTCCTTCTCCAGGGCATCTTCCCAACTCAGGGATCGAACCCAGGGTCTCCCGCATTGCAGGTGGATTCTTTCCCATCTGAGCCACCAGGGAAGCCCTGCATGAAGACCTAAAACCCTGCAAATCACACATAGAAGGAATCTCTCTGTATAAATCCCTGGGCTGTAATGGCTCTGAGTTTTAACTTCTATACGTAGGAGGGACTGATTTTAAAACTTGCTGAAAAGGAGTTGCATAAGGTAATCAAGGGACAATATCTGATGCATTTTAATATGAAGAACAGGTCACCCAGCAGATAAGTGCACTTGAGGTGTATGCCTTCGTTTTTTCCACAAAATATAAAATTTACTCCTTTGCACACAGTGTACGTCAGCCGGAGTTAAGACCAGGTGGAGGAGCCATGAGTAGGTATTGATAATAAACATATGCTCACATTACGCAAATTTTGTCTTGCTATTTTTCCCTCCTCTGTCTCATTTTTGCTGTCTTCCCTTGCCCAGGCAGCACTAATATTTCTGGAATCCGTAAAAGAGGGAAATAAAAATGAATAAAGGCTAACACAAAGTCGTCGGTGCGTAAACACGCATATTAAAGAGGACAATATGCAGATTGAAAATAGAAGGGAAATTCCCAGAAGAGACAAAACGCTTGAGAGAGAAAGGATTTTAAGATTCTCGTTCCCTTCACTTCCTCAGTGTTATGGATGTTCCGAACTGCAAAGCTATGGCTTTCGCAGAGCTTGTGGGCGTTTCACTCACAAGACATAGAGACCTTTGAGTTTGACTTAAGTGTTCTGCGATTTTCACGTGGTAATGTTTCCTCACTTAAGGCACAGACCTTTTATTTTCCTTTGCAGAAGCTGAGGATGGAGCAGTATTCTAAACTCTGTAAGCAAATATCGTAACTTTTTGGTTAGAGACTCATATTCTCTCCCCCCCTTTTTTTTTTAAGTTCAACTTTTTATTGGACTATAGTTGCTTTACGATGTTGTGTTAGTTTGTGCTGTAGAACAGCGTGATACAGCTGTAAGTATACAGATCCCTTCCCTCTTGAGCCTCCCTCCCTCCCCCATCCCGCGCTGTTAGGTCATCACAGAGCCCCGAGCTGAGCTCCCTGGGTTATAAGGCAGCTTCCCACTAGCTGTCTATTTTACACATGGTCGTCTTTATAATCAGTACTGGTCTCTCAATCCATCCTACCTTCTCCGTTCCCCCTCATTTCCACAAGTTCCTTCTCTACATCTGCATCTCTATTCTTTCTCTAAAAATAAGTATGTCTGTACCATTTTTTTGGGACTTCCCTGGTGGCTCAGACGGTCAAGAGTCTGCCCGAAATTCGGGAGACCCGGCTTCGATCCCTGAGTCGGGAAAGTCCCCTAGAGAAGGGCATGGCAACCCACTCCAGTACTCTTGCCTGGATTATCCCACGGATGGAGAAGCCTGGAGGGCTACAGTCCATGGGGGTTGCAAAGAGTCGGACACGACTGAGCGACTAAGGCTTGTACCATTTTTCTAGATCCCACATATATGTGTTAATATGATATTTGTTTTTCTCTTTCTGACTGACTGCACTCTGTATGAGACTCTAGGTCCATTCGTCTCCCCACAAATGAACCAATTGTGTTCCTTCTTTATGGCTGACTACAGTGAGATGCCACCTCGTACTGGTCGGAATGGCCATCATCAAAAAATCTACAAACAGTAGATGCTGGAGAGGATGTGGAGAAACGGGAACCCTCCTACATGGTTGGTTGGAAGGTAGATTGATAATAGCCATAATGCAGAAGAGTATAGAGGTTCCTTAAAAAAAACTAGAGTTACCGTAAGGTCCAGCAATCCCACTACTGGCCATAGAGCCAGAGGAAACCACAATTCAGAAAAGACACGTGCAACCTTATGCTCACTGCAACACTATTTACGACAGCCAGGACATGGAAGCAACCTAGATGTCTTCAAAAATCAAATGGATAAAGAAGATGTGGAACGTGTGTACAATGGAACGCTGCTGCTGCTGCTCAGTCTCTTCAGTCGTGTCCGACTCTGTGCGACCCCATGGACGGCAGCCCACCAGGCTCTTCCGTCCCTGGGATCGTCCAGGCAAGAGTACTGGAGTGGGTTGCCATTGCCTTCTCCGACAGTGGGATACTACTCAGCCATAAAAAGATTTTCATTTTGATTGAGCTACACAGACACCCCCCCCAGCACACACACTCATTCTCAACTCAACCAGCTATACGTACTGTTGGTTGTAAAAGTATACTTTCACAAATGAGCCCCATAAATATACTTAATCCATTTTTAACATAACCAAAACACTGCACGTCATATCTAAGAGGTAATCGTGCCCTGTGAATTGCTCAAATAACTAGAAAAAGGCCGATAAATCCTTTCTAAAAGATGACGTCACTGACATAAAATCGATTTCTATGTATAAGGAGCCTATACAAACAAACAATCAATAATAAAACACCACCCCCAGCAGCTTTGATTCCTGATTGTAAATGAAATGGTTGTGTGATTTTATCAGTGGAAAAAAATACTAAAGTGAGCTGTGTGCTGTTTTATTTTTTCAAGCAGTCATGAAAGAAGGGCTTTTGCATGCGCTTTTTCTGTGTGCTTACATTAGTTTGGTTACCAGATTGTCTGATGTTTTATGAACTGTTTGATATTTTAAATTGGGAGATGTCGAAAAGAAAAAGCAGAAGATGCTGCTTTTCACTGCTTGCATTGATGTCTTTTATCCGTTAAAAGCTGAACTGTGAGCATGGGAAAACCTGGGATTGTATGTGTGTGTGTAAGTGGGTTAGTCAGGGTTCTCCAGAGAAACAGAACCAGTGGGATGTGTGTGTGTGTGTCTGTGCATGTGTGTATTAGAGAGAGAAAGCAGGATGTATATGCGTGTGTGTGTGTGTGTATTAGACAGAGAGAGCTTCCTGATAGCTCAGTTGCTAAAGGATCCGCCTGCAATGCAGGAGACCCCAGTTCATTTCCTGGGTCAGGAAGATGCCCTGGAGAAGGAATAGGCTACCCACTCCAGTATTGTTGGGCTTCCCTGGTGGCTCAGCTGGTAAAGAATCCACCTGCAATGCGGGAGACCTGGGTTCAATCCCTGGGTTGGGAAGATCCCCTGGAGAAGGGGAAGGCTACCCACTCCAGTATTCTGGCCTGGAGAATCCCTACAGTCCATGGGGTCACAAAGAGTCAGACATGACTGAGCAACTTTCACTTTCAGAGAGAGAGCGAGAGAAAGCAGTTTACTATAAGGAATTGGCACCTACGATTTTGGAGGTGGACAAGGCTGACAAGTCCATTCTGTAGAATGGGCAGGCAGACTGGGGAGCCTGGAAGATCCAGTGGCCTGGATGAAGTCTGAAGGTTGTCTTACTGGAGAATCCCTCTTTGTTGGGAGAGTTTTGTCCTTTAGGTCTAATCGGTCCTTTGATCTGGCGAGGCTCACCCACATTGTGGAGGGGTCTCTGCTTTATCCAAAGGTCGTTGACTTACGTGTTCTTGTCATCCAAAAACACCCTCCCCCTGGACACATGAAATTAAATTTCCTACCATTTTTTTTCCCTTGTGCTTTTTCAATGAACCTTCATCCTCCATTATCAGATGGTGGGAAGTGAGGTGATGACTGGTAGCCCATCCTTGACCATTGTGGATGGATGTAGAGAAGCCAGTTGAGGTCAAAAGGGCTTTCAGATTCCAGAGCACACTGGAGAGGCTTGTGTTATAATTTATGCTAAGAGAAAGCAAGAAAGTCGGGATTCACTGCCTGGTGTGTGCAAGTTACAGATGCCACCTCTGCTTTCTCAATTAACTACACAGTTATTGCTGTTCAGTCGCTCAGTCGTGTCTGACTCTTTGCGACCCCATGGACTGCAGCATGCCAGACCTCCCTGTCCATCACCAACTCCCGGAGTTCACTCAAACTCACATCCATAGAGTCGGTGATGCCATCCAGCCATCTCATCCTCTGTCGTCCCCCTCTCCTCCCGCCTTCAATCTTCCCCAGCATCAGGGTCTTTTCCAGTGAGTCAGCTCTTCAAACAAAGTACTGGAGTTTCAGCTTCAGCATCAGTCCTTCCAATGAATATTCAGGATTGATTTATTTTAGGATTGACTGGTTTGATATCCTTGAAGTCCAAGGGACTCTCAAGAGTCTTCTCCAACACTACAGTTCAAAAGCATCGATTCTTCGGCGCTCAGTTTTCTTTGTAGTCCAACTCTCACATCCATACATGACCACTGGAAAAACCATAGCCTTGACTAGACGAACCTTTGTTGGCAAAATGATGTCTCTGCTTTTAAAGTCTGAGGATGCGGAGTGCTTTATTCTGATGCAGTCTGCCCTTTGAGGAGCAGAATGGGTGCCAGGGGGCGTCTTCTTCACACTGGAACTTGCTGTGTCTGGACTCAGCCTCATGTTTATCTGATGCATGTGGGTTTTAATTGTGTTTAGCATTTAATAGCGACAGACAGAGCCCCATGCTAATAAAATTCATCTGCCGTTGCCCTGGAGAGAGAGGTGCTCCAAAAATCGGTTCTGGTTAGTGAACACATCATCGGTTGCATTAAAAAGATCGCTAACCGTGGGTTCAATTCTCCCTGGCTAGTCTGGGCCGCTGAGTAAATCCTGGATAGAAGGAGCGTTTTGAACTTGGGTCCCTGATATTTAAAATCATTACATTTCAAGAAACGGTGCCAAATTCCAAAAGGGGTGGATGAAGAGATGCACGTTGACAAGGAGACGTTGTGGCATCTCAAGCTTCCCTTTCTAGCATTTAGCAAGAATTAATAGTTTCACACGTTTCCTACCCAGTTTCCCCCAGAATGAAGAGTTTCATGACTTTCCTAAGGGGTGTGTCCTCCTTATTAGCTGCGTGGAAAGAAGTAAGCTAATAACCTCCATGTTCCCTTTTCTTTATCTGTAAAATAGACCAGGTGGCTGAGACGGTAAAGAATCTGCCTGCAATGCAGGAGACCCAGGTTTGATCCCTGGGTTGGGAAGATCCCCTGGACAAGGAAATGGCAACCCACTCCAGCATCCTGCCTGGAGAATCCCATGGACAGAGGAACCTAGCAGGCTGTAGTCCATAGGGTTGCAAAGAGTTGGACTCAACTTAGACTGAACAACAACAACGATTGTCCCATCTGTGTGATTGGTTGAATCTGCGGGTGTGGAAATCTGACTTTCGGGCAGAGCGTTGTTCAGTCACTCAGTCATGTCCGACTCTTTGCAACCCCATGGACTGCAGCACGCCAGGCTTTCCTGTCCTTCACTATCTCCTGGAGCTTGCTCAAATTCATGTCCATTGAGTCAGTGATGCCATCCAACCATCTCATCCTCTGTTGTCCCCTTCTCCTCCCGCCTTCCATCTTTCCTAGCATAGGGTCTTTTCTAATGAGTTGGCTCTTTGCATCAGGTGGCCAAAGTATTGCAGCTTCAGCTTCAGCATCAGTCCTTCCAATGAATATTCAGGACTGATTTCCTATAGGATTCATTGGTTTGATCTCCTTGCAGTCCAAGGGACTCTCAAGAGTCTTCTCCAATACCACAGTTCAAAAGCATCAATTGTTGGGTGCTCAGCCTTCTTTATGGTGTAAGTCTCACATGCATACATGACCACTGGAAAAACCACACTTTGACTAGACAGACCTTTGTTGGCAAAGTAGTGTCTGTGCTTTTTAATATGCTAAGTTTGTCTTAGCTTTACTTCCAAGGAGCAAGCACCTTTTAATTTCATGGTTGTGGTCACCATCTTGGCAGAGGGTCAGTTCAGTTCAGTTCAGTCACTCAGTCGTGTTCGACTCTTTGTGACCCCATGAATCGAAGCACGCCAGGCCTCTCTGTCCATCACCAACTCCGGGAGTTCACTCAAACTCAGGTTCATCAAGTCGGTGATGCCATCCAGCCATCTCATCCTCTGTCATCCCCTTCTCCTTCTGCCCCCAATCTCTCCCAGCATCAGAGTCTTTTCCAATGAATCCACTCTTTGCGTGAGGTGGCCAAAGTACTGGTAGGAGCCCCTAATCTCTCCATACTGTTGAAGGGTACACTGTATATCTGTCAGGGGACTAAAATTCGGCAACATGGGCACAAATGCAGTGATTCCAGATACAAAGGAATCCCTCAGAAAAACGCTGGCCTCCATAACTGGCCCTCATGCTGGCCGCAGCGTTCTGAGCAAAGACGAGGCGAAACCAACATTCCTGGCCTAGCAAGGATTCCATGTTATGATGTCATGTAGCCATTCCAAATGTGTAGAAGCCTAACCCTTGGGGAGAGTGCGGAAAACAGGAAAAGGCAGTGTTCTATCTGCTGATGTGTTAGCCTGCTACCTTCATAGGGTTAAGACATGTATCAAGTAGGGCCCACCGTCTAATGAGTGCAGTTGAAACATAAGCAAAATGATGGATATTGGCTCCTTTTTTACGAATATCTTTCTTGCATTTTTTACAATATTGCTTCTGTATACAAGTTCTTCGGTATTATTGTTTAGAGTCCACATATAAGTGATACCATGCAATAGTTCTTTCTCTGTCTGACTCGCTTCACCCAGTATGATCATCTCTAGATCCATCCATGTTGTTGTAAATGGCATTATAGCATCCTTTTTCATGGATGAGTGATATTCCATTGTGTGTGTGTGTGTATATATATATGCCGGGAGCCGGCATATTGCATATTGAGTGCATATTGCATATTGAGTGCAGCACTTTTCAGGATCTGGAATAGCTCAACTGGAATTCTATCACTGCCGGTAGCCAGCGTGAGGAACTCCGCCCATGACAAAGGTCATGAGGAAGGAGGCTCGGCACACGCAAAGGCGGGATCGAGCCTCAGGAGTCCCCCTGGAAATTCTCGAGCATTTACACCCAAAACCAGAGTCTGCCTACTTTCTGCTTTGTGCTCTCACCTACACCTCTGACTTTACGGGGGGCTGTCCCCCACTACCTCTCTCTGAAAAAAGAGTTAGCTTACAGCTCCAGTTAATAATTCCTGGGTGTGACAGTGTTTAACCTGCAAACTCCTTTGGAAGTCCTCTAGCCTGCCTGAATAGGTTTTTTCCGGCCACATGTGATTGCTCAGAGCCTCCAAACTGTGAGAGGCAGGAGATGTTCTAAACTGTCTAAATACACATTCCTTTGAGCAGTTAAAAGATTGATTAGAAATTGTATTGGTGAAGGGATTTTCACTTGTTGGGCCAATGTTTGCTGCTAAGTTTCCATATCCCTTACCTGCTGTGTCCCTGGCAGTGTATTGATTAATGTAATTGGTGTAAATAGTAGCTTTAATGTTTGTAACCTGGGACCCTTGAGTTAATTCTTTTTCTTGTTATAGCCCACCACACCTTTGCTCTGTAGGAATGCAACTTTATCTAATGCTTTTGGAGGGTGGCGCCTGACTAATCACCTTTAGAGAAAAATAAGTTTTCGGAAGAAAGGGTCTTAAAATGTTAACAGGCCTCCGGGCCAGAAGATGATGCAAATCACCTAAGCTTTTGCATATGGTAAGTTTGCAGGAAGAAAGCCTGGCTTGCTGCATGACTCTACCCCTTCCCCCATTATCCTCTATGCATAACTTAAGGTATAAAATCTACTTTGGAAAATAAAGTGCGGGCCTTGTTCACCGAAACTTGGTCTCCCCCTGTCGTTCTTTCTCTGACCTTCTGGCTGAATTATTCAGCCTCTTTTCTCCACTGAATTTCCTCACTGAGCTATCCTTATTTCAGCCGCTTTTCTCCACTGAATTTCCTCACTGAGCTGTCCTTATTCCATTACTCTTTATATCCTTAATTAAAGTTTAATTAAGCAGTTGTTTCCTGATCCTCGCTGACGCCGTCCCCGCTTCGAATTCCCTGGATCCACCAGGGCTGGACCCCGGCATATATACATACACACCACATCTTCTTTATCCGTTTATCTGCCCATGGACATTTAGTCTATAGGTGGAGTGATCATTTTAGACCAAGTGAAGGCAAGCTTGTCTTGTTCTCAGAACCCTGCAGTGACCCCTGTCTCATTCAGGGTAAAGTCAAATTCTCAGAAGTCCTACAAAAACTTCTGCCTCTGAGCTCCTTCCTTCACATGTCTTGCCCTACCTCCCAACTTTCTCACCGGCTTCTCTGTAGCTCATGGCACCTCTGTTCTATTTCCCCTTCTACTAGCCTGGCTTGCTCCCTCACTTCCTTTGCAAGGTACCATTTTCACAGGATCTTTCCCTAACCACTCTGTACAAAAGACCTCCTTCAGTTACTCGCTACTTCTACGTTTTGTTTTTTTTGCATTTCTTTTTGCCACATGCCCAGGATGTGGGATGTTAGTTCCCCAACCAGGGATTGAACCTGTGTCCCCTGAAGTGGAAGTACGGAGTCTTTAACCACTAGAGTCTTAATCACTCTACCTCCTGGCCAGTGAATTCCCTCTACCGCAGTACTTTTGTATAACTAGACAGAGCATGATGAGATTCAGATGAAGCAATAAGATATGTTGTCTAAAAAAAAAAAAAAAGAAAAGATATTCTCTAGAACATAATTCCACATAAATGTATACATTAGTTTTATAACGAAGACCCCTTTCATAGATTCTGATTATGATAGGATTTATTACATGACCATCAAGGCTTATAGATTATTGTTGGTGTTGTTCAGTCACTCAGTCGTGTCCAACTCTTTGTCACCCCATGGACTGCAGCACGCCAGGCTTCCCTGTCCTTCACTGTCTCCCAGAGTTTAGTCAAACTCATGTCCATTGAGTCGGTGATGCCATCCAACCACCTCATCCTCTGTCTCCCCCTTCTCCTCCTGCCCTTAATCTCTCCCAACATCAGGGTCTTTTCCAATGAGTCAGTTCTTTGCATCAGGTGGCCAATGTATTGGAGGTTCAGCTTCAACATCAGTCCTTCCCTCCAATGGATATTCGGGGTTGATTTCCTTTAGGATTGGGTAATTTGATCTGTTTGCTGTCCAGGGGACTTTCAAGACTCTTTTGGAAACTGTTATTCACTCAGTTGTATCTGAATCTTTGTGACCCCATGGACTGTAGCCCACCAGGTTCCTCTGTCCATGGGGATTCTCCACGCAAGAATAATACTGGAGTGGGTTGCCATTTCCTTCTCCAGGGGAATCTTCCCAACTAAGGGATCAAACCCGGGTCTCCCCCATGGCCGGCAGATTCAAGAGTCTTCTCCAGGACCACAATTTGAAAGCATCAATTCTTCAGTGCTCAGCCTTCATATTATTAAAAAAATAAACTGAACTGGGAGGAGAGTCATAATCTGATAGCAAACAATGACTTTTCCAGGGAATTCAGCCCTTCTGATTCTATAGAGAGGATTCAACGTCTTCCTGGTTTCAGGCAGCCAGGCTCAGAGGTGTTCCTTCAGACCTTCTCAGGAGGAAGGTCCTGTCTGTGTTCAAAAATACAAGTACCATGGGCTTGGGAGGTGTTGGGGGGCTCCAGGTTGATCTACTGGTTACCAACTATTTGTGTTGTAACCAGAGAAAGATTTCTGGGAGTCTCCCCAACATACAGGTATGTACAAGGTACCCAATCCTTTAAAGCAAACATGTAAAAAAATCACTAATTTTTAACCAATTGGCTGTCTTCCCCATCCATGCCTTCCTGATCCTGCTAACAGGAGGCCACCGTCCAGCCACCTTGGTCATCCCAAGAGAGAGATTGTTGTTAAACGCGAGGCGAATACACTCATGGATCAGGCTGGTCTTCATGATGGAACATCCATTCCACCATCTTGCTTTGGTTTCCCTGTGTCCTTTTGAGCATCTCTTCCCAGGGTTTATTTTCACCTCCATGCCACCACTTTCTCTTGTCTTTCCCTCTGTCGATTTGAGAGACCCTTTCCTGGGTTTATTCTTGCTGCCAACATTACCGTATCTTGTTCCCCACGACTGTAGTCACATACATTGTAAACAGTTTACAGTGATCATCTAAACCATCGCAAGGACCATGTCGATGGCTTTGGCCATAAACCTGATCGAGTCACTCAACTATTACTACTGTAAAATTTATTTTATATATGGCCCCAGAAACCTTCAGGGGAAACTAACAAAATGAAGTGTGAATGTGTTCCCTTCCTATCTTTAACTATCACCTCCATTCTCAATCAAGTTTTTAAAAAATACATAACGAATGAATTAGTAGGTATTTTGAAAGTTCTCTCTGGAATAGATGCGTAACTATTTTAACCACTTAATTTCAAGTCAAACTCAAATTCAAATTTAATTTGAAATTTTCCCTGGTGTCTCAGTTGGTAAAGAGTCTGCCTGGAATGCGGGAGACCCAGGTTCAGTCCCTGGGAGGGAAAGATCCCCTGGAGAAGGAAATGGCCAGCCACTCAGGTATTCTTGCCTGGAGAATCCCATGGACAGTGGAGTCTGGCAGGCTACAGTTTATCGGGTCGCAAAGAGTCTGACATGACTTAGTGACAAAACCACCACCACCGTGATCACTTGCTAGTATTTCAGACAAGTGGAGTCTTAAGGTAGATCAGAGAAAACCCTAACTAGGAGAAGGTAATGGTACCCCACTCCAGTACTCTTGCCTGGAAAATCCCATGGATGGAGGAGCCTGGTAGGCTGCAGTCCATGGGGTCGCTAAGAGTCGGACACAACTGAGCGACTTCCCTTTCACTTTTCACTTTCATGCATTGGAGAAGGCAATGGCACCCCACTCCAGTACTCTTGCCTGGAAAATCCCATGGACGGAGGAGCCTGGTAGGCTGCAGTCCATGGGGTCGCTAAGAGTCGGACACGACTGAGCGACTTCCCTTTGACTTTTCACTTTCATGCTTTGGAGAAGGAAATGGCAACCCACTCCAGTGTTCTTGCCTGGAGAATCCCAGGGACGGGGGAACCTGGTGGGCTGCCGTCTATGGGGTCGCACAGAGTCAGACACGACTGAAGCGACTTAGCAGCAGCAGCAGTAACGGATAAGTCATCGTGGAACATTCAACTCCATTCTTGAAAGGCACTGGCCTTACTCTGCAGCATGCAGCGTAAAGCCACTTTAAGCTGCTTCCTTTATAAATGAACAGAACCAAAATACCAAAAGGCTTGTTCACATACATGTTGGAATCAGCTGAGCACACAGGGCATTGGCTATGATATTAAACTATTGCCTTCTTCCTTTCTTTGGATAATGGCTTTTACATTATTTTAAGAGCAAAAACATGGCTATTTGCAGCTCGGCACAAAACCAATTTGCTTTACACTGTTCTTTAAAGGCTCTGAAGCGAGCGGAATTTGCTAAGTTAGCTCATTTCCCGAGATTTGAAGAGTCTTGTAGCATTTGCATATTTCTCTGCCCATTTATTCACGGCAGGTGGTATGAACACCCCAAAATTCCTAGATGGGTCATCACCAATCATGTGATAAAAGTGACTATACTCAAAAAAAAAAAAAAAAAGTAGCTATTCTAAAATCAATGCTCATTCAAAATCCATCTAAAACTTGAGCCATAAAATTTGAAGTAACAAGCATCTGTGAAAGCACTAAAACAGATGAGCGTTTCTTTAGAGGCTTAGACCATATTATGAATCATTTTCCTTTCACCATAACGGTGTGAAGATAATAGGAAAAATGAAAAGAACTTGCATCACGTCATCACATTTGAAGATGAGCCTGCAGAGTATATATATATATATATACAGGGAGTTTAAAATGAACACACCTACAATTCCTTTCAGGGACTGATCTCCTTAATGAAATTATAATTTCTGCCTCTTTGATGGACCGATATTTGTCAAGATCAGTGGATCCCGATTTCTTTTTTTTTTTTTTTTTAACTTTTATTTGCTTCTTTTATTGTTGTTGTTTTTTTGGTAGAATTTGTTCCCAGGCTGTAAATTTTTGTTTCTACACTTTCTTCTGGGATATTTTTTTAAAATAATTATTTATTCAGTTATTTGGGCTGCTGTCAGTCGTCACTGTTGAATACGGGCTTTCTCTCTAGCTTCGGTGTGCGGGCTTCTCATTGATATGGTTTCTCTGGTTGTGGAACACGAGCTTTAGCGCACAGGTTCAGTAGCTGGGGTGCATGGGCTTAGTTGCTCTGTGGGATGTGATCCCAGGACCAGGGATGAAACCCATGTCCCGTGCATCGGCAGGCGGATTCTTCACCACTGGACGACCAGGGAAGTCCCCGGATGTCTGTTTTATTGGTGGGTTCGTTTCTCTGGTAAAGTCTGAGAATACAGTCTCGTGCATTGTAGATTTGTCTCTGAAGGTGGTTGTGTGAAAGTTGCTTGGTCGTGTCCGACTCTTTGCGAGCCCATGGAGTATACAGTGCATAGAATTCTTCAGGCCACAATACTGGAGTGGGTAGCCAGTTCCCTTCTCCAGGGGATCTTCCCAACCCAAGGGTCGAACCCAGGTCTCCCATATTGCGGCCGGATTATTTACCAGCTGAGCCCACCAAGGAAACCCTGGTAGGTTGAAGGTGGCTGGCTGGCAGTCAGCTGAAAAGACATGGTTTCCCTGACTAGTTTCTAGGGAGAAGGAGGATCAGGTGTTTGTAGATACCAAGAAGGAAACAACTAAGAAATGAAAATATTTGAGACACACAGATACACGTGTGTGTGCTCAGTCGTGTCCGACTCCTTTCGACCCCACGGACTGTAACCCGCCAGGCTCCTCTGTCTGTGGGCTTCTCCAGGCAAGAACACTGGAGTGGGTTGCCATTTCCTCCTCCAGGGGAATCTTCCCGACCCAAGGATTGAACTTTCATCTCTTCCATCTCCTGCATGGGCAGGCGGATTCTTTATCACTGAGCCATCATGGAAACCCATCTATTGTTATGTTTTAAAAAATGGTAAAAGGGGAAGCCAGCAGTCTCTGGAGATGGCAGAAATTCCAGTGGCAATCCTTCTGTGCTGACATGTTTCAGGCCGGTGGCAATCCTTCTGCGCTGACAGGTTTCAGCTTTTTTTGTTTCCTTGCTTACCGAGGGCATTGTGACATTTCAAAGAAGAGCTCTTTTTTCTGTTTGTTTCTTTTCCCCAAATGAAGATGTGTGAGCTTTCCTTCCGAATTCACGACTCTCTGATTCCTTCCTGGGGGGCAACTCTTGTCTCTTTTCAGCATATCTGCATATCAAAGTGTGCACGCACAGATGTGTCTGTGTGCACGCCTGTGTGTGTGTCCTCTCCTGGAGAAAGATTCGGCGTTCTGTTGGTACCCGGGACACATCAGTGTCCAGGCAGTGGACGCCTGTCATAAGCTAGACTCTTGCCTCTGGCCAAGCTCAAGCTCTTTTGAGCAACAGACCCTCCACAGAGAAGTCGGCCCTTTTTGTCAGCGGATGAAACGCGACAAGCCTGCAGCTTCGTAAATGGGCTTCTCTACAGCGATGTCTGTCAGTTTTAGAATCGCTTGCTGCATTTCTTTTTCCATCAGCCTGCTTGTTGAGTTTAAAACGAGGGTCTGTGCAGTTATCCACATGTCTGAGCTTACAAATAGGCAGGATTTAAGCATTCTCCAGGGAGTCTCCCTGGTGGTTCAGCTGGTAAAGAATCTGCCTGCCAATGCAGGAGACGTGAGTTCAGTCCCTGGTCCGGGAAGGTCCCCTGGAGAAGGAAATGGCAACCTACTCCAGCATCCTCACGAGACTCCCATGGACAGAGGGGCCTGGCGGGCTGCAGTCCACAGGGTCACAAAGACTTCCACATGACTGAGCATCTGAACAACAGTATCCTAGCCAAGGGATGTATGTTAATTTAGCCAGTATTTAAGTGTTCTAGATTCCAGGGTTTTTCCCCCCACTGAAAAATGTAACAAGCATTTTGATTATCTATTTTAACCTCCAGCAGTATATGGAGAACAGTGTTTATGCAGTCAAATATTTGGATTAAAGACTAAAGGCATATCTAAATATAAATGCTTTACTTGCATAGGTATGAATTTTCACCCAGAAAAGTAGGATTCACGGACGATCCTTATATCCATGCATGTCACTGCCTACTTTCAATTATCTTCACCCATTATTTCTATCATCCATCACTTCTATTATCATTTCTATCATTCCTTTCACCAGGGCATCTTCCCAACCTCGGGACTGGACCTCGGTCTCCTGCCTTGCAGGCAGATCCTTTACCCTCTGAGCCACCGGGGAAGCCCATCATTTTGAATGATTTTCAGTTTAATACACAAATGTTTGCATCTGATTGTGAACGTTTGCTTTATAACGTTTGTTGATGTTTGGTACTTTCTTAAAAATTTTTTTTTTAATTTAACTTTTATACTGGAGTATCAGAGAAGGCAATGGCGCCCCACTCCAGTACTCTTGCCTGGAAAATCCCATGGGTGGAGGAGCCTGGTAGGCTGCAGTCCATGGGGTCGCAAAGAGTCGGACACGACTGAGCGACTTCCCTTTGACTTTTCACTTTCATGCTTTGGAGAAGGAAATGGCAACCCACTCCAGTGTTCTTGCCTGGAGAATCCCAGGGACGGGGGAGCCTGGTGGGCTGCCGTCTATGGGGTTGCACAGAGTTGGACACGACTGAAGCGACTTCTCAGCAGCAGCAGCAGCAGTGGAGTATAGATTTACAATGTTGGGATTTTCTTTTCTTTTATTATTATTTTTTAAAATTGGAGTATAATTGCTTTACAAGGTTGGGTTAGCTTCTGCTGTACAAAAATGTGAATCAGCCACGTGTATACAC
Organism: Bos grunniens; assembly: GCF_055505025.1. Lineage (NCBI taxonomy): Eukaryota > Metazoa > Chordata > Mammalia > Artiodactyla > Bovidae > Bos > Bos grunniens. The sequence continues at coordinate 1,930,176 of NC_141194.1, forward strand.
AAATCCCCTCCCTCTTGAGCCTGGTATTTCCTTGTTTATTTTAGTTTTTAAAAAATTTTGTTTGCCTTTTTTTTTTTTTTTAAATAGGCATGCAGCCCTCTATTTAAGTTTGCAAAGTCTCTGCTTATAGTTCGGTATGTTATTTGTGCCTATATTACACAAATACATTTATTGACAAAAACACTCTAGCTGTACAAACATGTTGCTCTTTAAAAATGTCCAGAAAATCCCATTTCTTCCCATCCCAAGATAGATGTGTAAAGCATGCATAAGGGGAGTCTGGCGGGCTACAGTCCATGGGGCTGCAAAGAGCTGGACACGACTGTGTGACTAAGCACAGCCCAAAAATGAACTCCGGTGTGGGAAAACGACTCTATGGGCTGTCACATGTACCATTTTGGTGTCTCTTTTTATATTTACAGAAATTAATCAGTTTACAGAACCATTACAGTAGTGAACATTTTAAAATCCACAGCATCACAGTTTGCTTTTCGTGTTCTAGGATTCCTAAAAGTGAGAGGTGTTTTTTTTTTTTTTAAAGTGAGAGGTTTTGAATGCTTGTCCTTCCAAATGTGTGGTAAACATCTACTCAGCTTTCTGGGTATTTATAGTGGCTTAGAGTTTATAGAAACAATTTACGGCTGTTTCTGTGCATTGATTTATAATTATTCTTATTTTTTATATTGCTGTGCTACATAATTAACACCTAAATCCAATTTTGTTTCAAATCACTGGCCAAAGGCAGGGATGACATGTGATCAATAATTCTTGGAGGGATTATTTCTCTCTAAGGATATTTCAGTGAGAGAAAGAGAAACAGGGCTTAAATCACTTGAGCATGAAGGAAATGGCAAAAAAACAACAACAACAACAACAACAAAAAAAACCAAAAACCTTTCTCCTGTTCTAGGGGCCCCTGTGTGCATGCTAAGTAACTCAGTCATGTCTGATTCTTTGCAACCCCAAGTACTGTAGCCCACCAAGCTCCTCTGTCCATGGGATTCTCCAGGCAGGAATCCTGGAATGGGTTGCCATGCCCTCCCCCAGGAGATCTTCCCGACCCAGGGATCGAACCTGCATCTCTTACATCTCTTGCACTGGAAGGTGGATTCTTTACCACTGAGTCACCTACTAAGCTCCCAGAGGGGCCCCCTGCCCCACCCATTTAATCACTAAAGATGCTGAGCCCTTTGCCTCCCACTTCCCTGGTGGCTCAGACGGTAAAGTGTCTGCCCGCATGCGGGAGACCTGGGTTCAGTTCCTGGGTCGGGAAGATCCCCTGGAGAAGGAAATGGCAATCCACTCCAGCACTCTTGCCTGGAAAATCCCATGGACGGAGGAGCCTGATGGGCTACAGTCCATGGGGTCGCAAAGAGTTGGACACGACTGAGCGACTTCACTTGCCTCCCACTTGATTTAATCAAAACAGAGTACGTGGCACAGTAAGCCAGGCTGTTATTCCCATACCGCTCCTTTGACTTTTGTTGCAAAATCTCCTGCCCAGTTTCAAAGACAGCTCACTGTGCTAGCTTCTTGAGTGAAGGGTCTCATCTCTCCCCCATCCTTTCACATGACTGGACAGAGAGACCCCTGCCCCCAAGTCGCTGCCGTCGTTCCTCCTGGTGCCAAAGGAGGGAAGGAATTTCCCAGAAAAACAAAACAAATCTGTCCTAGTAACAGGATGCACGGAAAGGCAGGTTTCCAGAACGCAGAAGGCTGCTAGGGATGCAGCAGAGACCTAGAAACTGGAAAAGCCTCTGATGACGGCTCCTCTGACTCTAGGACACTGGGAAGATCAAACCAGACCAGTTGCAAATACCTTTTATGGTCTGCGCCCGTGTTGGAAAAGAATTTTCAGACATGAGGCAGAATGAGAGAAGAATAGAGTTCATGAAGAGTGGGAGACACTGTTAGAACAGGGGGCTGGCTCAAGGGAGAAGCAAACCCTTTCGAAGGCTACCAGCCAATTTTTATAGTCTCAAGACAGAGAAAATTCCTGCCGCAAGGGTGGTTCTACGTGATTGGTTAGGATGCTATAGGGGTGAATAGTAGGGTGCATATTTCACCTAATACAGGGTCAGGGAGCTGACCGGTTTAGATCCAGAGGCGCTCGGCAGCAATTGATATGGGGCTTGGTAAGTTTCAGAGATTTTTGTCCTATGACCTTGATGCAGGGCTCCACACCTCTGACTTTGGTATGTGAAAGTCACTCAGTCGTGTCCGACTCTTTGCAACCCCATGGACTGTACAGTCCATGGAAATCTCCAGGTCAGAATACTGGAGTGGGGAGGCAGTTCCCTTCTCCAGGGGATCTTCCCAACCCAGGGATCGAACCCAGGTCTCCTGCATTGCAGGTGGATTCTTTACCGAGTCACCAGGGAAGCCCAATAGCTCTTTGGTATAGGGATCCACAAAAATGAATCTAGCAATTAAAAAAATGCACAACTTATGTCCATCTGAAACTATCACATCAATGTTAATCACCTGTAAGTAAGTGTCTGTAAGTAAGTAAGCTCCACAACGTGTTTCTAAATAGATGTTTTCAGGGTCTGGTATATCAGAAGAAGACCATCCGTTCTGTCTTTGCAAGCATGTCACAATTTTGTGCCCAACCCACTGGGACTGTGAAATCGTGAGAGGTAGAGAATTCAGCTTGAGTTCTCCCTCCAACACCCAATATTTATGATCTGAATGAGGTATTTTTCTGACATCCCTTGTTGTTTTAGGGATTAAACGTACAGCACATACAAGGAATTTCAGAATTGTCTAGTATAATATGAAGCAGTGTGAGTACAACAGTGATTACCATTATCTGTCATTGCGACGACTGCAAAACACACACACACACATTTAAAGTTGAGAGTTATTGTTTATATTTGGTGGGAATTTTCAGGACTTGAAACCCAGGAGGCAGCATCTTAAGTGACCATGAAAAAACTGCTCTGGGGAGGAGGAATTAGGTTTTGTAGAAGATTGTAACAAACTTTCCTCTTTCACCTTCATCAAGAGGCTCTTTAGTTCTCTTCACTTTCTGCCATAAGGGTGGTGTCATCTGCATATCTGAGGTTATTGATATTTCTCCTGGAAATCTTGATTCTAGCTTGTGCTTCATCCAGCCTGGCATTTCACATGATTTATTCTGCATATAAATTAAATAAGCAGGGTGACAATATACAGCCCTGACATAATATCAGTTCAGTTCAGTCTCTCAGTCGTGTCTGACTCTTTGCGACCCCATGGACTGCAGCACGCCAGGCCTCCCTGTCCATCACCAACTTCCAGAGTTCACTCAAACTCATGTCCATCGAGTCGGTGGTGCCATCCGGCCATTTCATCCTCTGTCTTCCCCTTCTCCTCCTGCCCCCAATCCCTCTCAGCATTAGAGTCTTTTCCAATGAGTCAACTCTTTGCATCAGGTGGCCAAAGTATTGGAGTTTCAGCTTCAGCATCAGCCCTTCTGATGAATATTCAGGACTGATCTCCTTGAGGATGGACTTGCAGTCCAAGGGACTCTCAAGAGTCTTCTCCAACACCACAGTTCAAAAGCATCAATTGTTCAGCACTCAGCTTTCTTTATAGTCCAACTGTCACATGTATAAATCAGAACTTATGTACCCATGCATTGATCAATGGATACTAAGATTGTTTCCATGCGAGATCATGGTTTTTTTAATTATAAATATTTATTTGCATGAATAAATATTAAAATACTTAGTTATTCAATGGATAAATATTAAAATATGTATTTATTTAGGCACCTTGCGTAGAGTTCATGCAAAGTGTGGGTTTTCAGTACATATCTGTTAAATAGAATTATATTGATAATAAGTTCTCAGAGGATTCTCAAAAGATAGAACTGGTCAACTTTGCTGGTCATCCAAGGACATGGAAAAAATACTGAGTTTTGTTGAGGGATGTAAATAAGAGCTTTATGAACGTGTGAAAATGTTAGTCGCTCAGTCCTGTCCGTCTCTTTGTGACCCCATGGACTGTAGCCCGCCAGGCTCCTCTGTCCATGGGATTTTCCAGGCAGGAATACTGGAGTGGGCTGCCATTTCCTCCTCCAGGGGATCTTCCTGACCCACAGATTGAACCCATGACTCCCACATTGCAGGCAAGTTCTTTACTGTCTGAACCACCAGGGAAGCACAAGAGCTTCATAAGCCGAGGGAAATTTCATGGTCCTTCTTTGGAAGGACTTCCCTGGAAAACTGATTTCCTTAACATATACACTCATCCAAAATCAACATTTTCTTGTTTGAATAATTCTAATGATAATAGCAACATTGCGTGTGATGGGTATGTGTTCAAGCGTGCCAGAAATAGAAATTGAAGACATCCATTGGGACAAAGACTCACTAACTTTTTTGGAACTTGAGACTCTGTGAGTGTACGTATGCATGTGTTTCTTATAGGAAATAAAAGTTTCAGAGTTAGAGGTGAGTTCATCTGTTTTGCATGAAATGGTTTAGAAGATGTGATTGGTGACAACGATTTGGCAAATTGTTCATGTTAAAAAAATAAAAAAAGTTTCTGTATTGAGTTTCTACTTTAAAAAGGTAGAATGTTTGTCATTGTTTTTCTCCCAGAATGATGTGTCTGTGTGTGGATATGCGTGTAATTTTCTAATCTCCTGGTAGCATGTTACCTTTCTTTGTAGCCCAGGCCATTTTACGTAGATACAGATTTTCTCTGGATATTCACAGAAATGTTGGAAGTGGGCTATGCTGGTTTTCTCATCCTCCAGAGCAAGGCAGGAGACCCAGATTCAATTCCTGAGTCAGGAAGATTCCCTGGAGAAGGAAATGTCAACCCACTCCACTATTCTTGCCTGGAGAATCCCACGAACAGAGAAGCCTGGAGGGCTATAGTCCATGGGGTCACAAGTGTCAGATACAACTTAGTGACTGGGGAGAGAGAGAGAGAGAGAGAGAGAGAGAGAGAGAGAGAGGAAAGAAGCTTGCAGGACATTTAGTTGAAGCAGATCTGATGTTGCCTATAGAATCATACATTCTGAGTTTCCTGAAGTTTTCTCCTGTTTCGTTGTGTTAGGAAAATTGTGATGGATCACCACGGTCCCCACAAAGCCCTAAATGCACCATTTATAAAGGCTGCGTGGTGAAGTGTTCTAGTCCCGATGTGGGATCGCCTAGAAGCATACTATAAATCTCCTCCTGGTCAAGAAAGCAAGCATTTATCACAGCAAATAAGCCTATGATTTCTCACACATGCAAGAGTTGTAGGTCTGTGTGTAACACAATGGGAACTCTATGGTTTTTGCCTTCCCAGATTATATCTCATTTTTCTTCATTTTTCTCCTTTTCATATACATATCTATCTACATCCATACATCTAGATACATCTGGAGAGAGAGGGGAAATAGATACAACTATAGAGGGCTTCCCTGGTGGCTCAGACGGGAAGGAATCTACCTGTGATGCAGGAGACCCAGGTTCGATCCATGGGTAGGAAGGATCTCCTGGAAGAGGGCATGGCAACCCACTGCGGTATTCCTGCCTGGAGAATCCCATGGGCAGAGGAGCCTGGTGGGTCTATGGGAGTCACAAAGAGTCTGACACAACTGAGTGACTAACACTTTCACTTTCATAGAGGCAAAGATACAGAAGTAGACGCACATAGAAATACAGACAGATGATGGATGGGTAGGTAGACAGTAGGTGGGTAAGTAGATAGTCAGACAGATATGTAGATAAGACAGGTACATGGGTAGGTAGGTAGATAGGCAAATAGGTAGATAGATAGACAGGTAGGTAGATAGACTGGTAGACAAGTAGGTGGGTAGATAGACAGACAAGGTAGATAGGTATCTTCATAGACAGACAGGCAGATAGGTAGTTAGGGGATAGGCAAATATACAGGTAGGTAGGTAGATTGAGGATTTCCCTGGTGGCGCAGCTGGTAAAGAACCCACCTGCAATACGGGAGACCTGGGTTTGATCCCTGGGTTGGGAAGATCCCCTGGAGAAGGGAGAGGCGACCCACTCCAGTATCCTGCCCTGGAGAAGTCCATGGACTGTGTAGTCCACGGAGGTCGCAAAGAGTCAGACACGACTGAGCGACTTTCACATACTCAGCAACTAGATAGATAGACAAGTAGGTAGGTAGATAGACAGGGAGGTAGGTAGAGAAATAGGCGAATAGAGAGACAGGCAGGTAGAGATGGCTGATAGAGATATTAATAGCTTTGTATATATCAATAGCTATGGAAAGTCAGAGAGATGGATGACTCTTTACTCTTTTTGAACCATTTGGAGAAATGAATCCCTCATTGCCTAGAGCATTCCATTACCCATTTGTAGATCCAGCAGCTAACAGAGTACTCAGCACGGACAGCCTCCCCAAGGGCGTCTGTCCCTAGACCAGGCAATGTGGGTCTACTGCACCCTTATGCTAAGCCAATTAGATCCTTAATCAGAATAATGAAATGAAAAAAAAATTTTTTTTTTCTTACCAAAAACGTGCTTTCTGTCTTGTTTCAATCAGATAGTCATTTGCACAGAGCCCCGCTGCATAGGTTCATTTTCAGGTCTGTTTTATAGTGAATTCTGCATTTTTTTTTTTTTTGGTGATGCTCAAATGCAGAAATCCAGAGGTCTTTTTGTATTAACATTTAAATTATGACATGGGGGAAGCCCTCTTGAAATTCATTAATTATGCCAAAGAACTGTCCTTTAATGGATTCCCTCATGCTGATTTTAAACACCTAGGTCCTTTTTAAATGGCTTCTAGAAAGAAAACACTGAAATACTTCCAGAGGGGTGGGCAAGCTCCTTTGCTTGCACTGATATTTGAGGGAAAAGCTGGGTCAGAAAGATATGGAAACGTGAGGAGTGTAGGGTGGTCATTTCCAGACAGGACATTCAATCAGTTCAGTCACTCAGTCGTGTCTGACTCTTTGTGACGCCATGGACCGGAGCTTGCCAGGCCTCCCTTTCCATCGCCATCTCCCGGAGCTTGCTCAAACTCATGTCCATCGAGTCGGTGGTGCCATCCAGCCATCTCATCCTCTGTCGTCCCCTTCTGCTCCTGCCTTCAATCTTTCCCAACATCAGGGTCTTTTCCAATCAGTCAGTTCATACCCAGGGCATGACATACCCAGGGTCATATGTATCATGACCATTAGCATATGCCCAAAGATGATTCAGATTTTTGTGTTTGCTCTTCATCATTAGGAGTGGTGAAATTTGGGAGAAATAGAGGGCATTCCATTGTCAGATACATGGAGCACATTTTTTGTGTGTTTTTGGGGGATGGCCAAAAAATTCATACATAAACTTTTTAGACTGCACATATAAGCAATATCATACGGTATTTGTCTTTCTCTGTCTTACTTACTTCACTCCTGTATGACAACCTCTGGACCTATGCACATCACTAAAAATGACCCAACTTCATTCCTTTTTTCTGACTGAGTAATATTCCCATTGTATATCTGTACCACAGCTTCTTTATCCCTTCATTTGTCAATGGATACATAGATGGTTTCCATGGTTATTGTTGGAGAAGGAAATGGTAACCTACTCCAGTAGTCAACCCTGGAGAATTCCATGAACAGAGGAGCCTGGTGGGCTATGGAGTCCATGGGCTTACAAAGAGTCAGGCATGACGGAGCAACTAACACACGCTTGGTTATTGTAAAGAGTGCTGCATTCATACACTAATGTCAGATCACAGACAGAAATTAGGGACACAATCCCATTTACCACCACATCAAAAAAGAAAAAAATACCGAGGACTAAACATACCCTTTCTGGAAAATCCCATGGATGGAGGAGCCTGGTAGGCTGCAGTCCATGGAAAATCCCATGGATGGAGGAGCCTGGTGGGCTGCAGTCCATGGGGTTGCTAAGAGTCAGACACGACTGAGTGGCTTCCCTTTCACTTTTCACTTTCATGCATTGGAGAAGGAAATGGCAACCCACTCCAGTGTTCTTGCCTGCAGAATCCGAGGATGGGTGAGCCCGGTGGGCTGCTGTCTATGCGGTCGCACAGAGTCGGACATAACTGAAGTGACTTAGCAGCAACAGCAGCAGCAGCAAACGTACCAAAGGAGACAAAAGACTTGTACTATGAAAACTAAAAGACACCATCCAATCGTTTCCATTTAGACCATTTCATGTTTTTACACATGTACCCACACACACTTCTGTGGTTCTTATTTTTTATTTTTTCTCTGAAACAATGGGTTTGAAGTCAGTCAGTTCAGTTCAGTTGCTCAGTTGTGTCCGACTCTTTGAGACCCCATGAACCCCAGCACGCCAGGCCTCCCTGTCCATCACCAACTCCCGGAGTTTACCCAAACCCATGTCCATAGAGTCAGTGATGCCATCCAACCATCTCATCCTCTGTCATCCCCTTCTCCTCCTGCCCTCAATGTTTCCCCAAATCAGGGTCTTTTCCAATGAGTCAGCTCTTCACATCAAGTGGCCAAACAGCTTTAGCATCAGTCCTTCCAATGAACACCCAGGACTGATCCTTTAGGATGGACTAGTTGGGTCTCCTTGGAGTCCAAGGGACTCTCAAGAATCTTCTCCAACACCACAGCTCAAAACCATCAATTCTTTGGCACTCAGCCTTCTTTATGATCCAAGTCTCACATCCATACATGACTACTGGAAAAGCCATAGCCTTGACTAGACGGACCTTTGTTGACAAAATCATGTGTCTGCTTTTTAATATGCTGTCTAGGTTGGTCATAACTTTCCTTCCAAGTTTGAAGTAGATACCGGTTATTTTATTTTCAGCAGCCAATAGTGACTTTATTAAGTATTTGTTGACTGTTTTTGGTTCACAGGTATTCATGTTCTTGTTGTTCAGACACTAAGTCATGTCCGACTCTTTATGACCCCATGGACCACAGCACCCAGGCTCCTCTGTCCTCTGTTATCTCCTGGAGTTTGCTCAGATTCATGTCCGTTGAGTCAGTGGTGCTATCTAAGCATCTCATCCTCTACCGCCCCCTTCTCCTTGTTTAAAAATGGGGACTGAATTTACACACATCTGAAGACGACTGCATTTTTGTAGAACAATTGCTACTTACTCGAATAATTGTTAGAGATCTTCTCTGTCCAATACGGTGAACCTAGACTCACATGTGAGCCCTCTAGTTACCATGAAATAAAATAGTTCCTCATACAACTATCTATGTTTCAACTGTTTAATGGAAGCACATGGTCCACGACTATCCTTTTGAAAGCCCAGGTTATAGAACATTTCTATCACCTCAGATAATTTTACTGGACAATGATGTTCCAGGTATGGAATGTTTCAGGTAGGATTCAGCAGTCAAATAGCTTTTTAAAAGTTTTTTTTTTTTTTAATCTCTACTAGGTATCTCAGAGGTCTAGTTTTCTGCCAAATAGTGTAAGACATGATGTGTGATATTTAAGCCACTTTTTGGAATATTCTGTGTCCACATCCAGTGTGGATAGGACAGTTTGCGTCTGGAATTAGGTGTGCTGGAAATCAAAATGAGGAACCGAGTGAAATGTGTATTCCCCATAAAGACAGTAGCAGGTGGATGCACTCATTTTGCTGAACTGTAAAGTCTTTTAAAATCAACTAGTTTTCCAATTGTTTGCTAACTCCACCTGTATTGGTTTCCTGAACTTTCTATAATGTTCTCTCAAACTGTGGTGTTTTTTTTTTTAAATTGAAGTACCGTTGGTTAACAATGTTGTGCAAATCCCTGCTATATAGTGACTTGGTTATTTTCATATTCTTTTCCATTATGGTTTAACAGGATATTGAATATAGTCTCCTGTGCTATACAGTAAGACACTGTTGCTTATCCACCCTACATGTTCAGTTCAGTTCAGTCGCTTAGTCATGTCCGACTCTTTGCGACCCCATGAATCGCAGCACGCCAGGCCTCCCTGTCTATCACCAACTCCCGGAGTTCACTCAGACTCACGTCCATTGAGTCAATGCCATCCAGCCATCTCATCCTCTGTCGTCCCCTTCTCCTCCTGCCCCCAATCCCTCCCAGCATCAGAGTCTTTTCCAATGAGTCAACTCTTCGCATGAGGTGGCCAAAGTCCTGGAGTTTCAGCTTTAGCATCATTCCTTCCAAAGAAATCCCAGGGCTGATCTCCTTCAGAATGGACTAGTTGGATCTCCTTGCAGTCCAAGGGACTCTCAAGAGTCTTCTCCAACACCACAGTTCAAAAGCATCAATTCTTTGGCACTCAGCTCTCTTCACAGTCCAACTCTCACATTCATACATGACCACAGGAAAAACCATAGCCTTGACTAGACGGACCTTTGTTGGCAAAGTAATGTCTCTGCTTTTGAATATGCTATCTAGGTTGGTCATAACTTTCCTTCCAAGGAGTAAGCGTCTTTTAATTCATGGCTGCAGTCACCATCTGTAGTGATTTTGGAGCCCAGAAAAATAAAGTCTGACACTGTTTCCAGTGTTTCCCCATCTATTTGCCATGAAGTGATGGGACCAGATGCCATGATCTTCGTTTTCTATGGGTACCAGTCTGCTAACCCCAACTCCCAAGCATCCCTCTTCCAACCCCACCCCTGGCGTTGGCACCCACAAGTCTGTTTTGAAGATGGGCTCATTTGCGCCATATTTTAGATCCCGCACATGAGTGATGTCATATGGTATTTGTCTTTCTCTGTCTGGCTTACTTCACTCGGTATGATAATCTCTAGGTCATCCATGTTGCTGCAAATGGCATTATTTTATTCTTTTTTCATGACTGAGTAGTAGTCCATTAGTATAAATGTACCACATCTTCTTTATCCATCCATCCGTTGATGGACACTTAGGCTGCTTCCATGTCTTGGCTATTGTGAATAATGGGCATTGGATTACATGTGTCTTTTCTGATGATTTTCTCTGAACATATGCCCAGGTGTGGGATTGCTGGGTTAGAGGTGGAGATTTTAGACTCCACATGTAAGTGGTATCATATGGTATTTGTTTTTCTCTGAGTGAATTATTTCACTCAGTATGGTAATCTCTAGGTGCATCCATGTTGCTGCAGATGACACAATTCGATTCCCTTTTAATGGCCGAGTAATATTCCACTGCATACACGCACCACCTCTTCTTTATCCATTTCTGTGTCGATGGGCATTCAGGTTGCTTCCGTGACTTGGCTATTGTGAATAGTGCTGTAAAGAACATAGGGGTGTGTGTATCTTTTCGAATTATAGTTTTGTTCTTGTATATGGCATTAGAGAGATTGCTGGGTCATATCTCAAGCTGTGGGTCTTAAAGACTCCCTGAAGTGTATTGGCTCACAGCTCTAGAGGCCAGAAATCAGCAGGTTGGCTTCTTTTGGAGGCTCTGAGCGAGAGGATCCATTCCATGTTGCCTTTCCCCCAGACACCTGCCCCCCAGCGGCTCCTGGTTTTCTTCTCTTCTTTGCAGGCAAATTTCCTCTTCTTATAGAGACTCCAGTCCACCAGTGAGGGCCCGCCTCACCCAACGTGATCCCCTCTCAACTTGATTACATCTGCAAAGACCTATTTACAAATAAGGTCCTACTCAGAGACACTGGGGTTTAGGACCTCACCATCAACCTTTTAGGCCACACAATTCAGTGCACAATGACAGCTCTCAGCTTTTATTTCCCTCATCATGCCTCAAGAATACTTTTGAACTTTTGCCTCATGATTTCATCATAGGAAATGAGCACAAAACTCATTGCTTAGAATACTCGAAGAGGAGGGCATGGCATTCCACTCGAGTCTTCTTGCCAGGAGAATCCCATGGACAGAGGAGCCTGGCGGGCTACAGCCCATGGGGTCGCAAAGAGTCGGACATGACCGAAGCGACTTATCACACACACATGTAGGACACGGGAAGGGCTTACTTTACATCGGAGAGTGGGTGTATAATGTGTAGTCATTGTGTGGAATTGAAAGAATGAGAACGATGCAGCAACTGAAAGCTGGAAGCATTGGACGTCTACGCTCAGATTCCAAAAGAAATACCTGGCATATCATCCTGATAAGCAGGTGTTATTGGCCTTCCAGTCTTGAAGCGCAATCGTGGGCATTAAATGGCTTTTCTCCCCCAAGCCTAGCCTTGTTACCATTTGAGAGAGGCTGGTTTTAGTCAAAACAGTCATAAAATTCTTGTAGCTGTTCTGAACTACCGTTTGATAGACTTCGTTGGGGAAAGAGATGGTTTAGTAGCATTGAAACATATTCATTAGCATATGTGAAATAGATAACTACTTCGAGTTCCGTGCATGAAGCAGGACACCCAAAGCTGGTGCTCTGGGATGACCTAGAGGGATGGGGTGGGCAGGGAGATAGGAGGGGACTTCAGGATGGGATTGAAAGTGAAAGTGAGTCTCTCAGTCGTGTCTGACTCTTTGGGACCCAATGGACTATACAGTCCATGGAATTCTCCAGGCCAAAATATGGGAGTGGGTAGCCTTTCCCTTCTCCAGTGGATCTTCCCAACCCAGGGATAGAACCCAGGTCTCCTGCATTGCAGGCAGATTCTTTACCAGATGGGAGTGTATACCTATGGCCAGTTCATGTTGATGTACGGCAAAAACCATCACAATGTTGTAATTATCCTCCAATTAAAAAAAACTTAATTAAAAAATAAAGAGAAATCACACTGAATCAGGAGGCAGGGACACAGAGAATGACTTTTACAACTCTCAGCCTGGACAGTTGTAAACTCTCAACTCTGGTGTCTGAAATATGAAGGGAAATGCCTTTGAGAACTGGCAGTTCGACCCATCCCTGCAAAACACGGTGAGAGGCAGGAAGGTTGATCAGTTTCTTTGGTTTATTTCTGGGGCAAGGGGGGGGGTCAGTACTGATTGCCGCAAGGATCTGACTCCTGGGAGGACCTCTGGGTTTGACTCGGTGATGCCAATCCAGTCTCGATGAACAGCGAGGAAGTGATGGGACCTCCCTGGTGGTCCAGTGGTTAGGACTCTTCGCGGGGGAATGTGGGTTTGATCCCTGGTTGGAGAAGTAAGAAGCCAGATGCTTCTCAGCGCAGCAAAATAAATAAGTGAACAGAATCAAAGCTGACCCTTTTGGGGACTTCCCTGGCATACCAGCGGTTAAGACTCTGAGCTTCCAAGGCTGGGGTCATGGGTTCGATCCCTGGTTGGGGAGCTAAGAACCGACATGTTACACAGTGAAACTGAAAGGGTGGCCAAAGAGTGGGGGAAAAAAAGAGGAAAAACGAGATCTCTCTTAAATCCTGGATTCAGGAAGCCTGGTTTTTAGAATTCTTAAGTTCACATTCACACTCAGTTGGTCTGTTGACGAATTTTTTTTTTTAGGGTCACAACCTCTGTTTCAATTCTCTATGGTTGCTGTAACTAAAGGCTGTGCACTGAGTGTACTGTTATTTAATCACTAAGTCGTCTCTGACTCTTTGTGACCCCCTGGACTGTAGCCCGCCAGGCTCCTGTGTCCATGGGATTCTCCAGGCAAGAATACCAGAGTGGGTTGCCAGTTCCTTCTCCAGGGGATCATCCCGACCCACGGATTGAACCTGCATCTCCTGTGAATCCATCACATGTGGATTCTTTACCACTGAGCCACCAGGGAAGCCCGCACATTGGGTAGCTTAAAAACTTAGCTTTTATCTGTAAGATAAAATGCATTATCTTACAGATCTGGAAAGCCTACAGGTCTGGAGTTTTGTTTTTCTTTTTTTTGGATTTCCACAAGGAAATATATTTATGTTTTTCTTTAGGATTTGGCCCGGAACAGGAACATAAAAATATTTACATTAAAAGAAAGATGCCATCATTTAATGATATGTAGTAATGATGATGAAATGTATTAGCCTTTTCATGAATTTAGTAAAAGCTGAGATTTGGTTTTACGTTTGCTTTTTTAATTAATTTCTGTTGAAATATAGTAGATTGACAGTGTTCAGTTTCAGGTATACAGCAAAGTGATTTAGTTATATATATATTCCAGGCTATTTCCATTATAGGTTATTATAAGATATTAATATGGTTTCCTGTGCTATACTGTGGGTTATATCTATATAGCTCTACATCCTTGTTGGTTATCGATTTTGCAAGGAAAGTTATGACCAACCTAGATAGCATATTGAAAAGCAGAGACATTACTTTGCCAACAAAGGTCCGTCTAGTCCAGGCTATGGTTTTTCCTGAGGTCATGTATGGATGTGAGAGTTGGACTGTGAAGAAGGCTGAGCGCCGAAGAATTGATGCTTTTGAACTGTGGTGTTGGAGAAGACTCTTGAGAGTTCCTTGGACTGCAAGGAGATCCAACCAGTCCATTCTGAAAGAGATCAGCCCTGGGATTTCTCTGGAGGGAATGATGCTAAAGCTGAAACTCCAGTACTTTGGCCATCTTATGTGAGGAGTTGACTCATTGGAAAAGACTCTGATGCTGGGAGGGATTGGGGGCAGGAGGAGAAGGGGACGACAGAGGATGAGATGGCTGGATGGCATCACTGACTCGATGGACGTGGGTCTGGGTGAACTCCAGGAGTTGGTGATGGACAGGGAGGCCCGGTGTGCTGCGATTCATGCGGTTGGACACGACTGAGCTACTGAACTGAACTGAGTGCATATATTTTCATTTCAAACTCCAAATTTATCCTTTTCTTGTAATCCTTTGGTAACTGTAAGTTGTTTTTGTTTTTTTTTCCCCTCTGTGTCTGTAAGTCTGTTTCTGTTTTGGAAATAAGTCCAAAAAAAAAAAAATGGAGACATTTTAAATTTATTTGACCTACTTAAATTTTACAAAATATTGAATGCCAATCTAGAGATCAGTAACCACGAGTATTTTTGCCACCCACTCAGAGTGTATTGGGCTTCCCTGGGGGCTCAGACAGTAAAGAATCCACCAGCAATGCAGACCTGAGTTAGATCCCTGGGTCTGGAAGATCCCCCTGGAGAAGGCAATGGCACCCTACTCCAGTACTGTTGCCTGGAAAATCCCATGGGCAGAGGAGCCTGGTGGGCTACAGTCCATGGGGTCGCTAAGAGTGGACACGACTGAGTGACTTCACTTTCACTTTTCACTTTCCTGCATTGGAGACGGAAATGGCAACCCACTCCAGTGTTGTTGCCTGGAGAATCCCAGGGACGGGGGAGCCTGGTGGGCTGCCGTCTATGGGGTTGCACAGAGTTGGACACGACTGAAGCGACTTAGCAGCAGCAGCAGCAGTTTTGTGGGGACGGCGTTTAGAAGGGCTGATAAATGTCCTTGGCTGTGGGAACCACCATCCTCTTGGGCAGCATCATGTTATCACCAAACGCCAACATGAAACCAAGATGGTGGAGTTACTGTCACCTTCAACCTGGGAGCCTGCACCTAATTTTGTAGAGCTTATAGAGAATCATATAAGTCTCTACTTTAGGCATCATCTGGTCCAGAGAGCTTTCAACTTTCATATGCTTGGAAATCACACCGTAATTTTGTTCAAATACAGATTCCCGTTCAACCTGAGTAGGAGCTAGAGATGGCCCTTCTGTTTTGTTTCATTTTTAACAAGGTCTCTGGGAGGCTGATGCTGTCTGTTGAAGGCCCACTGTTGAAATAGTGAGGATCTTTGCTGGAGGCCCCTCATTTTCGAGGGCTTCCCAGGTGGCTCAGCAGTAAAGAATCCGCCTGCCAACGCAGGAGACTCAAGAGATGCAGGTTTGATCCCTGGGTTGAGAAGATCCCCTGGAGGAGGAGGAAATGGCAACCCACTCCAGTTTTCTTGCCTGGAGAATCCCATGGACAGAGGACCCTGGAGGGCTACAGTCTGTGGGGTTTCCAAGAGCTGGACACAACAAAGCAAAAGTGTAAATGTGTGCACACATGTGCACACACACACACACACACACACGGGCAATCAAACTACCTGAGATGATCTCCTTCCTGGCCAACCAGCATCTCCTAGCCTGGTCAGAGTAACCTCTGTTCCCATGCCTGTCTGCGTAAATTCACTCACCATCTTCTTGTCGGTGTTACTTTTGTTACATAAGAGATTTCCCCCAAGCTCAGAACTTTAAAACAACCAATTGGTTGTGTCCAAGATCTGAAGCCGAGGCTCCAATCCTTTGGCCCCCTGATGCAAAGAGCTGACTCATTGGAAAAGACCCTGATGCTGGGAAAGATTGAGGGCAGGAGGAGAAGTGGAGATTAAGGATGAGATGGTTGGATGGCAGCACTGACTCAATGAACGTGGGTTTGGGTGGACTCTGGGAGATGGTGAAGGACAGGGAGGCCTGGCGTGCTGCAGCCCATGGGGTCGCGAAGAGTCGGATACGACTGAGTGACTGAACGCCAACGATGACAGAGATTCTGCAAGGCGGAAATTCTGACCAGGGGTGGGGTGGATGGTGAGTTTCCGCCCCATGTCAGAGGCTCTGGGTCCTCCCTCGGGAAAGCTGAAAGACCGGGGCTGACTTCACAGATGGCATCTGGGCGTGAGCGTCCCTGGAGTGTCATCTCTGCTCATCGCTCACCCTTGCGTGATGATCCCTTGGGATCAGAGGAACCAGATGAGGGAGCCCACACGGACTCTCCTGGGAGGACGGTTGCTTCATGACAGAGTGGACTTGGGATGGTGGAACATTCTACATGGTGGCTCACGGTCACAGATGAAAATATCCAGCGTTGTTCTAACAAAGGAATGCAGAGTGGGTGGCTGGTACCGACAGAGGTTCATTGTCTGTTAGAATAATGAACGAAGACAAGTCACGTTAGCTCAAACAACTGGGATTCATCTTCTCTTAGTTAAGGAGACCAGACATTCACCGTCAAGGTGTCCCAGGGTCGATTCTGTTTGGAGGGTCCAGGGGAGGGTCCTTCCCGCCTCGTCCAGCTTGTGGGGGCTCCGGGCGTCCATCCCTGGGCCAGTGGCTGCCTCTCTCCTGTCTCTACCTTCGACTCCACGTGGCTTCTCCTCTGTGTCCGTGTCTCTCCTCTTCTGTGTCTTACAAGGACCCTGTCCTTGGGTTTAGGGCCACCCCCATCCAGGAGGACCTCATCTCAGATGCTTCACTCCATCACCTCCGCAGAGACTCTGTTTCCAAATAAGGTTCCATTGTGAGGCTCCAGGTATTGTAAGAGGGACATGTCTTTTGAGGAGGGGACCTCCCCGAGTCCTAGAGACCAGATATCTGCAATCAAGGGGTCCCAGAGTTGATTCCCTCTGGAGGTTTCAGAGGAGGGTCCATCTTACTTCTCCCAGCTTCTGGGGGCTCCAGGCTTCTGTCCCTGGGCTGGTGGCCGCCTCCCTCCCGTCTCTGCCTCTCCCTTCTCCACGTGGCTTCTCCTCTGTGTCTGTGTTGCTCCTCTTCTGTGTTTTATGAGGACCAGTCATGGGATTTAGGGCCACTTCCACCCAGGAGGACCTCATCTCAGATGTTTAATCACATTCACAAATACCCTGTTTCAAAATATCACATTTGTAGGTTCTGAGGGTTAAGACATGGACATATCCTTTTAAGAGACACAATTCTCATGAAGAAGGCTACCTCTGCGACCTTCCCTTAGGGGAAGCCACCACGCAGCCATCCGGATTTCAGGGGAAGGGGCTTAAACTCCACCTAGTCATGGCTTGTCTTTGTAGAAGATGGTTCAGTTCAGGAGATAACCTTGGGGCCCGGTATTAAACCCTGTGACCATCTCAGGGTCTGACCTCCATCAAAGTCAAGCCCACTGGCCTGCCCTGCTCAGGTGCGGCGTGATGCTGCCTCTGGTTTTTCTTAAGATTGACATTTCTCGACTATGTTCAATCCATAAATGATGACACTTTCTACTCCTTGATCACTCCTGTACTTGGAGGTATGTGGTTGCTGTTGTTCAGTTGCCTAGTCGTGTCCGAATCTTTGCGCCCCCATGGACTGCAGCATGCCAGGCCTCCCTGTCCATCACCAACTCCTGGAGTTTGCTCAAACTCGTGTCCATTGAGTCAGTGATGCCATCCAACCGTCTCATCCTCTGTCATCCCCTTCTCCTCCTGCTTTCAGTCTTTCCCAGAATCAGGATCTTTTGCTATGAGTGTGTTCTTCACATCAGGTGGCCAAAGGATTGAAGCTTCAGCATCAGTCCTCCCAGTGAACACTCAGGACTGATTTTCTTTAGGATGGACTGGTTGGATCTCCTTGCAGTCCAAGGGACTCTCAAGAGTCTTCTCCAGCACCACAGTTCAAAAGCATCAATTCTCCAGTGCCCTGCCTTCGTTATGGTCCAACTCTCACAACTGTAAATGATGTATAAATATCTTAGTAGTTTTTCAATGGGCTGTGATTTTTTAAAATAGATTTTCTTTTTTAAATTAATTTTTATTGAAGGATAATTTTTTACAGAATTTTGCTGTTTTCTGTCAAACCTCAGCATGAATCAGCCATAGGTATACATATGTCCCCTCCCTTTTGAAACTACCCCCCACATTTCTCCCCATCCCACCCCTCTAGGTTGATACAGAGCCTCTGTTTGAGTTCCCTGAGCCATACAGCAAATTCCCATTGGCTCTCTATTCTACATATGGTGATGGAAGTTTCCATGTTACTCTCTCCATACATCTCACCCACTCCTCCCCTCTCCCCATGTCCATAAGTCTATTCTCTATGTCTGTTTCTCCATTGCTGCCCTGAAAATAAACTCATCTCTACCACTTTTCCTAGGTTCTGTGTATATGAGTTAGAATATGATATTTATCTTTCTTTTTCTGGGCTGTGATTTTTTTAACTGCTGTGTTTTATTGTGGCTGTTAATGGATGCCTCTGGTTCTTCGAATGTTTCTCCTCTTATAATGATCAGTTTAGCATGTCAAGATGTGAGCCGTAATCAAACTTATCCATCTATTTATCCATCCATCCATCCATCTGTTTATACACACAAACATGTTGAGAGAAAGAGGCAAGGAGGGAGAGAAAGAGACAGAGTTTACTATGCTTTCCACGCCGATCAATTTGTGCTGAGAAGCTTCCCTCGGTATTTGTGAAGTGTTCATTTCACCGCCGGTGTGGAGAATTGGACATAGCCTAATTGACTTGAAGGTCATTGCTGCATTTTAATAATATGTTGAAGAGAAGTCAGCCATCTGATCAAATAGCGGTAACACCCATTTAAGAGGGAAAACATTCCCCTGTGAACACAAATCCATACCGAGGACGCTCTCTTTTGTGAGACGTCTGCATTGAGAATGCTTGCGGGTGAGCAGAGCTGACCTTTTGCGAACACACGGGCACTCCCCCAAGTCACAACCCTTGTCTTCAAAGGACCTGACAAATATTTGAGGTCTGATGATGGATGATTGTCACAATGCAGACTTCTCCAGAGGGTGCTGTTTACAAAAGCCCTTTATTCTCTTATTCGCTTCTGTTCTGATGGACAGTGTAAATGGGGGAGTTTTCAATGCCAGGCCACTCAAGTTAAGAAGCTGTACTTTGCTTTTAATATTCTGTCTTTCAGAATGAGTGTATTAATTGCTCAGTCATGTCCGACTCTTTGTGACTGCATGGACAGTAGCCCTGCCAGGCTCCTCTGTCCATGGGGATTCTCCAGGCAAGAATGCTGGAGTGGGTTGCCGTTCCCTTCTCCAGGGCATCTTCCCGACTCAGGGATCGAACCTGCATCTCCTGCATCTCTTGAATTGGCAGGCAGAAAAGGGGGCTATCAAGATGAAATTATGTGCGTGTAAAGGTGCTTTGATGATGGTTAAATGATGGTGCAAGTTATCATGGATTCTCATGACCATCGTATGGGCATTCAGGTAGAATTCTCAGAGACCTGATCATTTTGTGGAAGTCTATAAAAACGTTGCCCTGCTATTGAATTTAAATGAATAGAGCAATCGCACTTGCGGGAAGACCTTCGATGAGTTACAGACACATAGCGTTTGCCCTGAGTGGCATTCCAGTCCTCAGACAGTGAGAGGTTGCAGAATGGGTCGGTCAGTTCTCGCAGTTTCCACGACCCAGAGGTTTCTCAGCATCCCGGTTTCTGTCCGTTTCGCAGGTTTTCTCTTGATGTGTAAAGATGTTGCACACTTGCCCCCATGAAAGCTCCATCCAGCTTTATTCTGAGCATCCCACTATGGTTGGCATCGCATAACACGACCTTTGCTGAAGTCCTGTTTGCTTTCTGAACCTTTCCTGCCCAACCTGCCCAGAGCTAGCTCATTAGCTGTGTTCTTTCTCTGACTGGCCTGATGCCCGGCTTGTTCTTCCTGGGTCAGCCGCTGGGTGCCCGTGGACTCTGGGATCCACGCCCGGTGCTGCCCAACCTGCTCTTACGATTGATCATCCCTCTGCCCTTGGATCTGGGTCATCACGCCCACTGCCTCGGCACCCCTGTGGAGAACAGGGGCCCCTTTGAAAGACGTCAGGTCTTTAATCGTGGAGAGACTTTCTCAGAAAGAGAAATTGGGGCGTCTGGATGTTACCAAGAGAGGAACTCTGGAGGGTGAAAAGGATGTAAGAATTTCCAAGGAGCTGCAAAATGCCAGTGTATTTTAAGTGTTTCTTTGGGCTTCCCTGGTTGCTCGGACAATAAAGAATCTGCCTGCAATGCAGGAGTCTTGAGTTTGATCCCTGGGTTGGGAAGACCCCCTGGAGAAGGAAATGGCAACCCGCTCCAGGATTCCTGCCTGGAGAAACCCATGGACAGAAGGGCCTGGTGGGCTACAGTCCATGGGGTCACAAAGAGTCAGATGTGACTGAGCCACTAACACTTTTGTGTATGTACACAAAAGCTGGGCAAGCACTGATTTTTTTGGAATGATAGTTCCTTAAAGATTTTTTATTATTTTCTGCCCCTGGTTCCAACCTTTGTAAATTTTTTTAATGACTTTTCATCAGGGTTTAAGGCTACTCATTGATTATGTATGTATATCAATATCTGAGTCTATAACTCATCATCTATATAATTTTTCTTTGTGTAGATAGGTAAACTACGAATTTTACATACAGAATAATTATATATGCAGATATATACATATATAATATTAATGATTAGCCTGTATCAGAGAAGGCAATGGCACCCCACTCCAGTACTCTTGCCTGGAAAATCCCATGGATGGAGGAGCCTGGTAGGCTGCAGTCCATGGGGTCGCTAAGAGTCGGACACGACTGAGCGACTTCACTTTCACTTTTCACTTTCATGCATTGGAGAAGGAAATGGCATCCCACTCCAGTGTTCTTGCCTGGAGAATCCCGGGGATGGCAGAGCCTGGTGGGCTGCAGTCTATGGGGTCGCACAGAGTCGAACACGACTGAAGCGACTTAGCAGCAGTAGCAGCAGCAGCCTGTATAGATAATTTATATGTGTACTTATGTGTATTTATGTATATATGTGTATGTATACACATATACATGTGAACATGCATGCTAAGCTGCTTCCGTCGTGTCTGACTCTTTGCAACCCCATGGAATGTAGCCCACCAGGCTCCTCTGTCCATGGGATTCTCCAGGCCAGAATACTGGAGTGGGTTATCATTCCCTTTTCCAGGGGATCTTCCTGACCCAGGGATTGAACCCATGTGGTAGGTGATTCTTTACTGCTGTTCCACCAGGGAAGCCCATATTAGCCTTTTACCTGAGACTTCAATATTTCATATCAGGCAAGATTCATCAAGCCTTCACAGGAGCCCACTGGTAATAACGCAAGATAAAAATGTACATTGGAATGTCTCTCAGATGCATGAAGTTTGAGAGAATGCTTTTTACCTGAGGTCATATTTGTACATCTTTCTGAGATTACCACTCAATATGGGTTTACCACCAACCTACTAATACAGTCTTATTATCCATTCCATTCTTGTTCTTGACCATGCCTTGTGTCTATTTATACAGACCAGGAATTGCACACTTCTCCATATTTCTTAATTTACTCGGCCTCATTATCCCCAAAATATATAAATTAAAAATGAGAAGATCGATGAACTAGAAAATGCCCACACAGAATACAAATTACAACTCAGGGTTCACTGCGCCTTTCCTTCATCTTCAGTGGCATGGAACTTTCAGATACTTTTTAAAAAATCACCCTATATGCGTTTTGCATTTGGGAGAAGTCTTTCCCTGGAGGAAGGATGAAAAAAGAGTCTTAGATGGTTGGTGACTATTATTCTGATTATAGGAAAGGGTGCGGGATTCAAAGTCAGGGATGTCCAGAGTCTAGAGTTGTTCTGTGTATGAATGAGTTATCATTCAGTAAACATTAATTGAGCATCTGTTATGTGAATCTGGAGAAATGAGATGAAATCAAAGTTAACTCAGTCGCGTCCGACCCTTTGCGACCGCATGGACTATACAGTCAATGGAATTCTCCAGGCCAGAACACTGGAGTGGGTAGCCTTTCCCTTCTCCGGGGGATCTTCCCAACTCAGGTCTCCAGCAATACAGGTGGATTCTTTACCAGCTGAGCCACAAGGAGAATCTGGAGAAAGGGAACAGCAACCCAATCGAGTAGTCTGGCCTGGAGAATCCCATGGACAGAGGAGCCTGGTGGGCTACAGTCCACGGGGTAAGAAAGAGTCAGACACAACTGAGAGACTAATACACATTTTATTATGTGTAATGCCTGCTGCTAAGATATAAGACCTCCATCCTGTTTCCAGTCTGTGTGCAGAGATTCTGAAAGTCTTTACCCATCCCTTGTGATGGCTCCGGGATAAAGAATCCACCTGCCAATGCAGGAGACATGGGAGACAAAGGTTTGATCCCTCGGTCGGGAAGATTCCCTGGAGAAGGGAGTGACAACCCACTCCAGTATTTTTTTAATTGGAGGACAATCGCTTTACAATACTGTGCTGGTTTCTGACATACATCAACATGAATCAGCCATCGGTATACATATGTCTTCTCCCTCCTAACCCTCCCTCCCATCTCCCACCCCATCCCACCCCTCTAGGCTGTCACAGAGCCCTGTGTTGAGTTCCCTGTATCACACAGCAAGTTCCCCCTGGCTGTCTCTCTTGTATATGATAATGTATATGTTTGCATTGTATTTTCTCAATTTGTCCCACCCTCTCCTCCGTCTCCTTCCCTCTAAAGGTCTGTCTAGTCAAAGCTATGGTTTTTCCGGTAGTCATGTGTGGATGTGAGAGTTGGACCATAAAGAAGGCTGAGGACCGAAGAACTGATGCTTTTGAACTGTGGTGATGGAGAAGACTCTTGAGAGCTCCTTGGGTTGAAAGGAGATCCAACCAGTGCATCCTAAAGGAGATCAGTCGTGGGTGTTCATTAGAAGGACTGATGTTGAAGCTGAAACTCCTATCCTTTGGCCACCTGATGTGAAGGGCTGACTCATTTGAAAAGATCTTCATGCTGGGAAAGATTGAGGGCAGGAGGAGAAGGGGACGACAGAGGATGAGATGGCTGGATGGCATCACCGACTCGATGGACATGGGTTTGAGTAAACTTGGGAGTTGGTGATGGACAGGGAGGCCTGGTGTGCTGCGGTCCACGGGGTCACAAAGAGTCGGACATGACTGGGTGACTGGACTGCACTCCTTCCCCCGCTGTGCCCACAAGTCTGTTCTCTGCGTCTGCGTCTCATTTGCTGCCATGCAACTGGGTTCATCCAACATTCCTGCCTTGAACATTTATGGACGGAAGAGCCTGGCGGGCTGCGGTCCTTGGGTTTGCAGAGTCAGACATGACTGGGCGACTAAGTACACATTCCTGCATGCACCTTATTTTGGGTTGCTGGCTTCCAGATGGTCACTGCACAAGTGGGAATTTTTAAATAGTGTTGGTTCATAGGAGGTACATCTCTCAGATCACTCTCAAGGGTTTTTACATTTCAGACCGTTTCAGTGTTCAGATTTCAAACAGTTGGAAAATCCAAAACAGAAGCACTGTTTGCAATAAGCTATCACTTAGGAAAATCGGAGCTGGCGGCTACCTGCCCCATGCGTCTAGCGGGGGCCTCGCTGAGTCTTTGTCTTTTCAAACGGAAGCCTCTCTGAGCTCAAGGAATCAGAGAATTCACGTGGATGTTTTGATCTCCACCTCTCTCACAATTATGGTGTCCTACTTTTAAAAGTGGGTTTCTTCTTTTGTTCAGTGGCTTTTAAAACTACCTTGGAACTAAATATACATTTGCCTTGACAGAGGGAAGTTTAATATGGCTTCTCTCTCTAGACTAAGCAGTAACACCAGAAAGAGGTGACCAAGAAAATAGTTAATAATCACCATAAGAACTGTGTCTCCTCAGTATTTGGGATCATCTTTATCAAACATCACCCATAAATTCAGCATGTTGTTCAGTGACCAAGTCGTGTCTGACTCTTTGCGACCCCATGGACTGCAGCACACTGGGCTTCCCTGTCCTTCACCATCTCCCAGAGCTTGCTCAAACTCACGTCCATTGAGTCGGTGATGCCATTCATCTCATCCTCTGTCATCCCCTTCTCCTCCTGTCCTCAATCTTTCTCAGCATCTGGATCTTTCCCAATGAGTAGGCTCTTCGCATTAGGTGGCCAAAGGATTGGGGCTTCAGCTTCAGTCCTTGAGTGAATATTCAGGGTTGATTTCCTGTACGATGGAATGGTTTGATCTCTTCAAATTTAGTATGTTGCTGGTAATTCATGCATTATTTAATTTCTATTTTATTGGAGTATAGCTGACTTACAATGCTGTGTTGGTTTCAGGTATATAACAAAGTGAATCTGTTATACATATATCCTACTCTTGTTTGGCCTTCCCTGGTGGCCCAAATGGTACAGAATCTGCCTGCAGTGAGGGACACCCCGGCTCAGTCCTTGGGTCAGGAAGATCCCCTGGAGGAGGAAATGGCAACCCACTCCAGGATTCTTGCCTGGAGAACCCCATGGACAGAAGAGCCTGGCAGGCTACAGTCCATGAGGTCTTCAAAGAGTCGGACACAACTGAGCAATTAACATTTTCCCTTTCTTGTACCCTTCTTTAGACTGTTTTAATTCATACACTGAAAGAAAGGGATGACTGAAAACTGAATCATAGGATAAAGGTTAACATCGTTGGTGGAATATTTGAAACAAATTTAATGCCTGGGTCTTTATCTTATTGTATAAAGCATTATAAAAACCTTATCAAAATATGAAATGCATTTATTTGCAAATAAATTCCTTTGGTCTACAAAGATTTCTGGTTTTCCTTTACTCTGAATGTAGGTATGATCTTGAGAACTTCCTTTGCAATCCTCTTTTCAGATGAGAAAAGGGGTATTTGAATGTCCACGGAATTCTGAACATTTGATTCCATTCATTCCATTTGTCTGCAGTTTGAGGAGACTGAAATTGAGGCAGCTTGCACTAAAGATTGTTTATTCAGGCTGGTGACTAAGGAGTGTTTGCAGCATCTAATTTTTCACTTGATGTGTGTTTTCTAGTTCTTGTTTTAAAGAAATACTGTTCATTGGTCTGTGTAGCTGCTGAGGGATAATTTTTCCATAATGTCTAACTTCATCACTGCTACTGACATCATGGTTCTTCATTCTCCCTTCACTAACTGGACAATAAAGGATTGTGTGGCTTGGAAAAGTTTGAAAGCTGGCATTTCTATGAAGCTAAACATAGGTTGCCATGCCCTGTGGCCACAACCACAGGCACATTTTTTTTTTCTTTTCTTTTTGATGGAAGATCTAATTTAGAAATGCTGGGCTTTGAGCCATAATGGGAAAATGTCTGAGTGTCAGGGGAGGCATCAGGAGGTCAGCGCACCGTTGGAATACTGACTTCACGCTGGGGAAGTCAAAGAGAAGGAAAAAAAAAAGGCAGAAGCAGTATAGATTCTGTAAAACTCATTGAACAAATTTGAAGTTTTTCTTTAGGCAGAGTGGTAGAAATTAAATGCCAAGATATCTATTATTCAGCTTAGGTGGGAACCATACCATGACGTGCCGAGTCGCTTCAGTCGTGTCCGACTCTTTGCAAGTCTGTCCATGGGAATCTCCAGGCAAAAATACTGGAGTGGGCGGCTGTTTCCTTCTCCAGGGGATCTTCCCAACCCAGGGATCGATCTGACGTTTCCTGCCTTGGCAGATGGATTCTTTACCGTTGAGGCAGCAGGGAAGCCCCCAAGAGCAACTGTACCCTGCTTTAAAAAAGAAAAAAAGAATCCTTGAAACATCACGTATCAGTTTCACCTGGGGGGAAGAAAATGTTGCTACGTTATGGCTTCATCTCCCTTTGTAGTCAGTAACTTCCAACAGATACCAATGGAAATGGGGAATCAATCCTCTGTTCTCTTTGCTGGTTGTCAGCTGATAGCCCTGTCTGCAGCACCTATCTGATCCACAGAGCATCCTACTGAGGAAAGTGGTACCAGGTTCTCACAGGCTAAGAAACTGGGGCTGAACAAGCTTAGGTGACCTGTCCAATATACCTTAGCTACAAAGACGGTTTTCTTTTTTTTTTTTTTTTTCCAAAGAGGGTTTTATAAAAGTGTTTTTTTTTTTTTTTAAATGTGGACCATTTGTAAAGGACCGGTTGAATTTGTTACAGTACTGCTCCTGTTTTATCTTTCGTTTTTTTTTTTTTTTGGCCTTGAGGCATATGGGAGCTTAGCCCCCAGACTAGAGACTGAACCTGTATGCCCCCCCTTGGAGGGCGAAGTCTTAGCCACTGGACAATGAGGGGAGGTCCCTAAGAGTTTTATCTACTCCACTCAGCATCGTTAGTTGCCCAACTAGGGTCCCTTCCTGGCAAGAGAGGACTCTGCTTCCCAGTTAATAACAGGCCTTTCTAGGTTATAAGTCTTACCCACGTGAACACAACGTTCATTTATACCCCCATGTCGTTTCAAATCCTGCTGTGCATATGATTTCAGCTTCCATGGAGACTCATTAAAATTCTCTTAAAAGAAAAATCCAAAAATATCCCCTTCTCCAACAGCACACTTAAACAGTTTGAATTTTTGTTTAGGAATTAACACTTTACTCTTCACGGATCATCTTCATAGCGCAGATGCCTCAGAATCTTGACTCTGATGACTTTTTTTTTTTTTTTTTTTTTGCCCTGAAATGTGACAACATCCGTATACCCCCTTCTTCCTTCCTTCCAATTTTGGTTTTTCTAAGGACACTTCCTTGTTTTCAAGTTTCCGTGATGTAATGACGTCTTTGCGGCTTCGTGCTTGGTTGAATTCCAAAAAAGTCCTCACTCAATAAAGGGATGTACTCGGAGGGTATGTAAATCTTATTCATTTACACATACACATGGAAATGTATTCCTACCTCATTGAAACTTACTGCTAAACCAACACATTTCCAGGTGTCAAAGTTTGTTGGATTTCCCATTACATTTTTTCTTTTTTTAAAGATCTTAAGTCTTCTGATTTTGTGCAATGTCTTGATATCCTGTCCTATTTCTTCTCTTTTCGTGCTAATGGAGGCTTTCTTGAATAACCACTTTTAAAATTTAAAAACCATGTATGGGGGGAGATAAGGTAAAAATTATGGATTTTTATATTTTTTTAAAAAAAGTATTTGTTTTGCTTTCATCTTTGAAAGCAAAAATTTCCTACAAAATTTCTAGGTTAAAAATGTTTTTTTTTTTTTTCCTCCTCTTCACCGGAGTGAAGACTTTGATTCATAGCTTCCAGCTCGTCTTCTAGCTTCCAGGGTTGTTGAGGAGAAGTGTGATGTCAAACGGATTCTGATTAATTCTCAGATCTTTTCTTTCTAGGAGATTTTATCGTTTGTATCCAGAGAGTGAGACTTTCGTTTTCATATGCATCAACATTTGTTGGAGCATTCATTCATTATTAGAAACATTCTTATAATTCAGCGGGAAATTATTTTATGTGTGCATAATAAATATACTTTTATACACATGTTCATACATTTATATGGGCTTCCCTGGTGGCTCAGATGGTAAAGAATCTGCCTGCAATGCAGGAGACCTGGGTTCGATCCCAGAGTTGGGAAGATCCCCTGGAGGAGGGCGTGGTGACCCACTCCAGTATTCCTGCCTGGAGAATCCTGTGGACAAAGGAGCCTGGTAGGCTACAGTCCATGGGGTTGCAGAGAGTCAGGCACGACTGAACGACTAAGCACGCAAGACTATTAGCTAATCTACTGACCTTAACCAAATTTTCTCAGTTGCCCCACTTACAAGTTTCTGTTGGGGAAAAAACAAACAACCTTGAAAGATCCTATATTTTCTCTTCCAGGATGGTAATCCAGGATCCCACTTCACCTGTAGCTTCTTTTATGTCCTCTGGTCTGGCATGATTGCTGACTTTTGCCTCTTGTGATGCGAGTCAATATATTTATCTCTTCCAGTGCCGATTGCTGAACTTCCCAGATGGTTTCTAGTGTTTTCTTCTCAACGTACAGAAAAATCTTAGGCACAGTTAGCCGTGAATCTATGATGTGCCTTGTAAATATTTCCTCTGTTTTTCTCAGTTGCCTTTTGACTCGGTGAATAATGTTTTTTTCCCCTCTCCCGTTAAAATGTTTTTTGAATGAAGGCAGAATTTTTTTATTATTTTTTTAATTGAAAGCATGCTTATGAATTTATGTATTTGGCTGCACTGGGTCTCAGCTGTGCGGTGCCGTATCTTCCATCTCTGTCGCACCCGTTCGGGATCCTTATTTATGGTGTGTGAGTTTTCAGTTCGGGCACGTGCAGTCCTCAGTCAGGATCTGTAAATCATTTCGCCGTGGCATGTAGCACCGAGTTCCCTCAGCAGGGACTGAACGCGGCTCCCCCTGCTTTGGGAACGTGGAGTCTTAGCCACCGGACCGCCAGGGAAGTCTCCATGCGGTCATAATTTTGAAAAATAATTGGAATGCATCTCGACTCTGCGTCAGTTGTGAAAAGGAATTCACTCAGGCTGTTGTGCAGTACTAGCATTTTTTAATTTAACACATCATTTTCCCATCTGGAGTTTATTCCTTCCTTGGATGTAAAGTGCATATCTAATGTGATTTGTGCGTGTGTGTTCACAAGTGTATAACCAGCTATCCCAATGCTATTTACTAAGAAGTCAACCTGTACCCAGTAATTTGAGATGACACCTTTTTACTGCACACCCCCACATGGACTTGAGTCTAGCTGTGAACTTTCTCCTGTACTCTAGTTTTTTGTCTACTATAAACAAAACCAAGTCACTTTATTATTTATTTTTTGGACGGACCTTGCAGCTTGTGAGGGATATCGAACCTGCCTCCCCTGCAGTCCAAGGCCAGAGTCCTAACTACGGGACTGCCAGGGAGATCCCAAAACACACTTATCTGTTTTATTTACTAGAGACACTGTATTAATTTTTCAAAAATATTTTAAAGTTTATTTAAAATTGTATTTTTACATAAAAATATTAAATAAATATAAACATTTACTACCCTGTTAAATAAAATATGCAATATTTAAAGTATTTAATTTAAAAATGAATTTGTAATATTTAAATTAAATATTTAATTTTCAAAAGTAAAAAGTAAAATATTACATTTTAATTTTAAATGTAAACAAAAATACTGCATTTTAATTTTAAATTAAATTTTAAAATTACATTTTTTTACATTTAAATTTACAATAAAATTACATTTAAATGTATTTTTTTACATTTAATTACATTTTAATTTTAAATTTACTTTATTATTATCATTTTTTAATTTATTTATTTTAATTGGAGGCTAATTACAACATTGCAGTGGTTTCTGCCATACATTGACATGAGTCAGCCATGGGTGTACATGTGTCCCCATCCCAAACCCCTCTCCCACCTCCCTCCCCATCCCATCCCTCAGGGTCATCTCAGTGCACCGGCTTTGAGTGCCCTGTTTTATGCATCTAACTTGGACTGGTGATCTATTTCACATATGGTCATATACATGTTTCAATGCTATTTAAATATTACATTTTAATTTTAAGTTAACTTTAAATGAAGGTATTGCATTTTAATTTTAAGTGAAGCTTAAATAAAAAATATTAAATTTTTTACTTTAAGAAAGTACTTTAAAAATAGATATGCCGTATTAATTTTATAAGTGTGTTAAGGCCCACCCCCTCTCAGACATGTCTTCTTTCTATTTTGGTGTATCTCTAGTTACGTATTACTCCTTTTGCCGTGTATACTTTGATATCATCTTCCCAAGCCCCATTAATGTAGTCTGCATATATTTTTGTAGGTCTGCATGTATTCACGATTGCAGGTGGAACGTCCATCTGGAGATGGTTCCTGTTCTACTGGGTCCAACATCTCATTTTCAAACACCTGGCCTCTTGGCCTTTGATGAGCGTTCTGTTCAGATGTGTGAGATGCTGCTTTCTCTCTGTATCATGGAATGAATCACAGTTAAAAGAAAAAAATCAGTAAATGCTGCGGAAAGAGAACTTAATAATATGAGCAACAGCCTCATCACGGCAAGAACAACCATGAGGAGCGGCTTATAGAACATCGCCGTCTGAAATAAGTCTTTATACAAAGAGGACGTGCTGTACAGCACGCCCTCGCTTAGACGTTGAATCTGAAACATGACGAACATGAACATATCTGCAAGATGGAAGAGGACTTACACAGAGAGCAGACTCCTGGTTGCCAAGGGAGACGAGGGGTAGGGGGACGGATGGAGCGGCGGCTTGCAGTTTAGCCCACGCACTCAAGGTCCCGCAATGCAGGGAAGTCTATTCCATGTCTCCCTGGTGGCTCCGAGAGTAAAGAATCCCCCTGCAATGTGGGAGACCGGGGCTCCACCTTTGGTTCGTGAGAGGGTAACAGGCAGGAAGGCCAGGGGTCTCCAGACGGAGGAAATAGGCTGCACGTGTCAGACGTTTTGTCCCTCTCTCTTCAGTGGCAGGACGAGACAACTACAAGTGTCTGATTTCTTTTTTTTTTTTTTCCTTCTCTATACAAAATTAGGGCTTCCCTTGTGTTTCAGCTGGTAAAGAATCGGCCTGCAATGTGGGAGACCTGGGTTTGATCCCTGGTTTGGGAAGATCCTCTTTGAGAAGGGAAAGGCTACCCACTCCAGTATTCTGGCCTGGAGAATTCCACGGACGGTATAGTCCATGGGGTCGCAAAGAGTCAAACACGACTGAGCGACTAATATAATAAATATATACAAAATCAAAAGGAGGTTTCTTTTAAAATTCTAAATTTAAAATTCAGAATTTTAATTTGCCATGATGACACCTGGTTCCACCTGAACTTAACTTTTGTCAAACCTTGAGCTAACCAATGCTTTTTCTCATGGAAATGGTTTTCTTAAGCTATGTGAACGAACTGCGTATTTACCCTAGACTCTGATTTCTTCAGGTCAGTTCCACTTAAGACTCAGAGCCCATATGGGCTCAACAAACCAGTAAGGTTTTACTCACACATTGTTCTCCTAATCTATGTTAATGAAACTGTATTTGCTTAGAAACCTGCCTTTCTTCAAGATTCAGGTCAACCGTTTAATGGCCCGGGATGACTAACCTAGTTCCAATGTTATGTCAAAATGCAGGTTGTGGCTGAGGGCCCTGGTGCCACTCTCTGAATTTTGAGACACTTCATTTCTCTAAATAACAGCTTGCTCATAGGTATATAACGTACTGCTAAGGCTATGGTTTTTCCAGTGGTCATGTATGGATGTGAGAGTTGGACTGTGAAGAAAGCTGAGTGCCGAAGAATGGATGCTTTTGAACTGTGGTGTTGGAGAAGACTCTTGAGAGTCCCTGGGACTGCAAGGAGATCCAACTAGTCCATTCTGAAGGAGATCAGCCCTGGGATTTCTTTGGAAGGAATGATGCTAAAGCTGAAACTCCAGTACTTTGGCCACCTCATTCGAAGAGTTGATTCATTGGAAAAGACTCTGATGCTGGGAGGGACTAGGGGCAGGAGGAGAAGGGGACGCCAGAGGATGAGATGGCTGGATGGCATCACCGACTCGATGGATGTGAGTTTGAGTGAACTCCGGGAGATGGTGAGGGACAGGGAGGCCTGGCGTGCTGCGATTCATGGGGTCAGACATGACTGAGCAACTGAACTGAACTGATACATAGCCTGCATTGCAGACAGATTTTTTGCCGTCTGAGCCACCAGGGAAGCCCATACAGTGACATAATTCAGTTAGTTCAGTTCAGTTCAGTCGCTCAGTCACGTCCTACTCTTTGTGACCCCATGAACTGCAGCACGCCAGGCCTCCCTGTCCATCACCAATTCCTGGAGTCCACCCAAACCCGTGTCTATTGAGTCGGCGATGCCATCCAACCATCTCATCCTCTGTTGTCCCCTTCTCCTCCTGCCCTCAATTGTTCCCAGCGTCAGGGGCTTTTCAAATGAGTAAGCTCTTTGCATCAGGTGTCCAAAGGATTGGCGTTTCAGCTTCAGCATCAGTCCTTCCAATGAACACCCAGGACTGATCTCCCCCAGGATAACTGGTTGGATCTCCTTGCAGTCCAAGGGACTCTCAAGAGTCTTCTCCAACATTACAGTTCAAAAGTATCCATTCTTCGGCACTCAGCTTTCTTTATAGTCCAACTCTCACATCCACTGAGCTCTACATGAGAAACTAACACAGCATTACAAGGCAACTATATGTCGATAAAATACATTTTAAAAAAGAAAAATGAAAATGTGTTCTCTATATTGGTCAATTGAGACAAATGTGAGCGATGTCAACTTTATTCTTTTCTCCCCCTACTTTGTGTGCATGTATGTATGCTCAGTCATGTCTGACTCTTTTGCGACCTCAGGGACTGTAGCCCTGCCAGGCTCCTTGATCCACGGGGATTCTCCAGGCAAGAATACTGGAGTGGGTTGCCATGCCCTCCTCCAAGGGATCTTCCCAAACCCAGGCGTGGAACTGCTGCTTCCTGCATTACGTCTGAGCCACCATACTGTATTCCAGACAATTTCCTTTTGCTCTTTCTTTTTCTTTTTTTTGCCAGAAAAAAGTGAATAGTTTTAGAATTCACTCCAGAGAAGCCTTTATTTAATCATCCACATTAGTGGGACTAATTAGACCCTTCTGCAAGAGAAGCTGCGGAAGCCCTTAGTAGAATTTACCTTTAAGAGTTATTCGTGACATGGCATTAGCATTCCAAACCAGGGATATAATTCTGTCAAACTCCGGAGCTTTTATAACTATCATGTCTCTTATCTGACTTCCACTTTCTCTCAATAAAGAAACTGAAGTAGTATTTTCTTGGAGCTGTCTAAAACCCATCCAAATTGATAATCTCTGAATGACTCCGTTTTGAGATTAATAAGAACCAGGGTCTTTATCATTCAAAGCATGCCAAACGTATTCCTCTTCAGAGAGTATTTTTTAGATAAAAATCCAGTAGGGGCTTTCATAAGTTTTAAGCATATGGGCTGGGCTCGTTAATATGTTAAAGCCTTCATCTATGAATCATTCATAGATGATTCTCTTTTTTAAAATTGGAGTATAATTGCTTTATGATGTTCTGTTAGTTTCCAGTGTACAACAGAGTGAATCAGTCAACATGTACGTATATCCCATCGCTCCTGAACCTCCCTTGCACCCCGCGTCCCACCCCTCTAGGTCATCACAGAGCACCGAGCTGAGCTCCCTGAGAGAGCTGAGCTGTCTGTTTTACACTCAACAATGTATCTATGTCAGTGCTACACTCAGTTCACCCCGACCCTCTCCTTCCACAAGTCTGTTCCCAACGTCTGAGTCTCTTGCCCTGCGCTGCAAATAGGTTCATCAGAACCATTTTTCTAGATTCCAAACGTACGTGTTAATACACAGTGTTTGTTTTTTTTTCCTCTTACTGACTTTCTTCACTCTGTATAACAGGCTTTAGGTTCATCCACTGCAGTTCCGCTGACCCAAGTTCATTCCTTTTTATGGTTGAGTAATATTCCACCGTGCGTATGTTCCATATCTTCTTTATCCATTTATCTGTCGATAGACATCTAGGTTGCTTCCCCGTCTTGGCTATTGTGACTAATGCTGCAGTGAACATTGGGGTGCATGTCTGTTTTTGAATTATGGCTTTCTCAGGGTGTATGTCCCGGAGTGGTGCAACTGCTGGGTCATATGGTAGACGGATACAGCTACTGTGGGGACCACTATGAATGTTCCTCCAAAACCTAAAAATAGATCAACCATATGGCCCTCTTCTTATGAAAAGGAAAGAGACACTCTTACTAAATAGCACGGAAAAAGCCTTTATTTTTCCAGTGAGTCATTATGCCAGCAAGTCTTTCTCCAATTTTTCTCTACCTCTCATTTTGTATAGTAACGAAAACCATGATTTTGCAACATGTAATGGGTCACGAAGAGAACGATCGGAAAACTGAGATAATTTCGCCTGAAGACAGAAAACCAGAGGAATGGCTGAAGTTTTAAAATATCATGCAGAGAACAGCAGCTTCCACATTCTTAAAAGTTGTCAGAATTGGAAACCAGGTCAGGGTTAGTGTCGGAAAGACTATACAGTCCATGGAATTCTCCAGGCCAGAACACTGGAGTGGGTTGCCATTCCCTTCTCCAAGGGATCTTCCCGACCCAGGGATGGAACCCACATCTCCTGCATTGGCAAGTGGGCTCTTTACCACTGAGCCACCAGGGAAGCCTCTAAAGCGTTTACCTCATCAATGCGTTGGTCATTCATGTAGTCAGCCAACGAAAACATCTGAAGAGCTGCTTTCCGTCACATTGTCTGTTTTAGCAAATAACAGTGCTATAAGGAGCCCAGATCAATTTGATTTTCAGAGACATAGTGCATATTTTTAGTGGGAATGTCCATCACGGTATGCAGGAAATTCTTTTTTCTCCAAAAACAATGTGCTATCTAAGATGCAGATGTAACTGGGCATCTTGATTTTTATCTGGCAATTCTTTGTTTTTAAAACTTAAAAAATATTATTAGCTAGTCAACGAATTATTGGGGGCTGAGCCGGGACTTTGTCGCGGTGTTCAGGCTTTTCTCCAGTGCTGGTGTGTGGGCTTCTCACCGTGGTGGCTCTAGAGTGAGGGCTTCTGTAC
The DNA here is from genome assembly GCF_055505025.1 of Bos grunniens. Classification (NCBI taxonomy): domain Eukaryota; kingdom Metazoa; phylum Chordata; class Mammalia; order Artiodactyla; family Bovidae; genus Bos; species Bos grunniens. The sequence continues at coordinate 1,965,051 of NC_141194.1, forward strand.
TTGTGGGACACGGGCTTACTTGCTCCGTGGCACGTGGGATCTTCCCCGACCAGGGGTTGAACCCATGTCCCCTGCGTTAGAAGGTAGATTCCTAACCACTGGAAGGTCAGGGAAGTCCCCATTTGGCAATTCCTGATGTCTGTCTTGCAGGGTGCCATGTTGCTGAACAGACCAATAAAGCCATAATCCCCAGTTCCATAATTCTATGGGGGGTGTGTGTGTACATATGTTTTCTTTGCGACCCTTTAGACTGTATCCCATCGATTTGGGTTTTTATGTAACAGCTTAGGGAAAACCCAAGCAAACTTTTTGGCCAACCCAACATATCTGTTTTTTTTTAATTAATAAAATTTTTTTTAATTAATAAAATTTTTTTTAAAAATTATGAAAATCTGAAACACGTATTTCCAAGGAAACTTGGAAAATACAGAATAAAGTTACCTACCGTTCTGCTATATATTGCAATCATTTTAAGTAAACAAATTAAGATTTTTAGTTGGTGTTTCAATATCAAATTCTCAAAAATTAATAGAATGACTATACAGAGAAGTCGAAGGATATAGTCAGCCTGAAAAGCACCATGAACTAATTCAGCAATGTTACAATTTTCACACAACAGGGGGGTACAAATTCTGTTCAAGTTCCCATAGACTATACCCCTGGAGACACTGGAACATATCCAGGGACATAAAACAAGGTTGTAAAGCTTCCATGGTCTAGAAGTACTGAAATCACACAAAGTCTGTTCTCTTACCATGGTGGCATCATCTTAGAAATCAACATCAAAAGATACTTGAAAATAACCCACATGTTTTCAAGTTGTACTGGTTAATTTTATGTCCCTGGGCTATGAGAGGTACCCACAGTATCTCATCTCTGAAATGAGTTTTCTTACATGCTCTGTTCACCTGGTAAGGAGGACTGAACGTCTTTATCATGATCATGTCTCAGAAACATACACACCCTTGTTTCACTGCAATATGGCTGCCTGAAAAAAAAATCATTTTTAAAAAATTTTATTTTTTTTAATTTTTATTTTTTAAAATTTATTTTAATTGGAGGCTAATTACTTTACAATATTGTATTGGTTTTGCCATACATTGACATGAATCAGCCACGGGTGTACATGTGTTCCCCATCCTAAGCCCCCACTCCCACCTCCCTCTCTATCCCATCCCTCAGGGTCATCCCAGTGCACCAGCCCCGAGCACCCTGTCTCATGCATCGAACCTGGACTGGCGATTTGTTTCACATATGGTAATATACATGTTTCAATGCTATTCTCTCATATCATTCCACCCTCGCCTTCTCCCACAGAGTCCAAAAGTCTGTTCTTTACATCTGTGTCTATTTCCCTGTCTCGCATATAGGATAATCATTACCATCTTTCTAAATTCCATATATATGCATTAATATACTGTATTGGTGTTTTTCTTTCTGGCTTACTTCACTCTGTATAATAGGCTCCAGTTCCATCCACCTCGTTAGAACTGATTCAAATGTATTCTTTTTAATGGCTGAGTAATACTCCATTGTGTATATGTACCACAGCTTTCTTATCCATTCGTCTGCTGATGATCTAGGTTGCTTCCATGTCCTGGCTAGTGTAAACAGTGCTGCGATGAACATTGGGGTACACGTGTCTCTTTCAATTCTGGTTTCCTCAGTGTGTATGCCCAGCAGTGGGATTGCTAATTATTTGTATGTAATGCAAGATGGGTGCTAATACTTCCACTTGGGTTTAGAGAAGTAGAACATGAGGGCTCAAATGTTGCTGAACAGCGGTCATAAAGTTCTTGCTATATATTGCTAAGAAAGTGAAAGCATTAGTCACTCAGCTGTGTCCGACTCTTTGCAACCCCAGGACCACACCCTGCTAGGCTTCTCTGTCCTTGGGATTCTCCAGGCAAGAATACTGGAAAGGATTGCTGTTCCCTTCTCCAGTGTATTGGTATGCTGCTGCTAAGTCACTTCAGTCATGTCTGACTCTGTGCGACCCCATAGACGGCAACCTACCAGGCTCCCCCAACCCTGGGATTCTCCAGGCAAGAACACTGGAGTGGGATGCCATTCCTTCTCCAATGCGTGAAAGTGAAAAGTGAAAGTGAAGTCGCTCAGTCGTGTCTGACCCTCAGCGACCCCATGGACTGAAGCCCACCAGGCTCCTCCGTCCATGGGATTTTCCAGGCAAGAATACTGGAGTGGGGTGCCATTGCCTTCTCCGAATGTATTGGTATATTTGCATATAATTTTTTTTCAGGCACATACATATTATATACATGAACAGATAATATGTATCTGTGTCTATGTATGTATGTATAGATAGACAAACATGCATGCATGCTATTTATCTTTGAGGAGAAAACATATGTACATACACATATGCTGACAAAGGTCCATCTAGTCAAAGCTATGGTTTTTCCAGCAGTCATGTATGGATGTGAGGGTTGGACCATAAAGAAGGCTGAGCACCGAAGAACTGATGCTTTCGAACTGTGGTGTTGGAGAAGACACTTGAGAGTCTTGTGAACTACATGGAGATCAAACCAGTCCATCCGAAAGGAAATCACCTCTAATACTCATTGGAAGGACTGATGCTGAAGTTGAAACTCCAATACTTTGGCCACCTGATGAGAAGATCTGACTCATTGAGACAGACCCTGATGCCGGGAAAGATTGAAGGCAAAAGGAAGAGAGGGACGACAGAGGAAGAGATGGTTAGATAGCATCAGCGACTCAATGGACATGAGTTTGAGCAAGCTCCAGGAGGTGGTGAAGGACAGAGAATCTTGGTGTGCTGTAGTCCAAGGGGTCACAAAGAGTCAGAGAAGACTTAGTGACTGAACAACAATATATATAGTCATAGATGCATGACACATATTGTCTATATATTGGAATAAATAAAAGAATTATATAAGGTTATCGGAGAGAGCAATGGCACCCCATTCCAGTACTCTTGCCTGGAAAATCCCATGGATGGAGGACCCTGGTGGGCTGCAGTCCATGGGGTCACTAAGTGTCAGACATGACTGAGCAACTTCACTTTCACTTTTCACTTTGATGCATTGGAGAAGGAAATGGCAACCCACTCCAGTGTTCTTGCCTGGAGAATCCCAGGGACGGGGGAGCCTGGTGGACTGCCGTCTATGGGGTTGCACAGAGTCGGACATGACTGAAGTGACTTAGCAGTAGCATAAGATATATATTTTTGTGGAAGTAAAAATAATCCAGGGAATTTAGCTCCTTCCCCCATTAATAAACAAGGAAATGGGGACTTCCCTGCTGGTGCAGTATTTAACACTCCCTGCTCCCAATGCAGGGGACACAGGTTCAATCCCTCATTGGGGGACTAAGATCTGATATGCCATGCAGCACGGTCAAAATACTAGAATAAGAAAAAAGAGCCCAGGAAATAACTAGCTGCAATAAGACATCTCTGAAAATCCCATGGGCGGAGGAGCCTGGTAGGCTGCAGTCCATTGGGTCCTGAAGAGTCAGACACGGATGGGTGACTTCACTTTCACTTTTCACTTTGATGCATTGGAGAAGGAAATGGCAACCCACTCCAGTGTTCTTGCATGGAGAATCCCAGGGACGGGGGAGCCTGCTAGGCTGTTGTCTACGGGGTCGCACAGAGTTGGACACGACTGAAGCGACTTAGCAGCAGCAGCAGCAGCAGAGCAGTAGGGAACTCTGCTTAGTATTCTGTAATAAACCTAAATGGGAAGAGAATTTGAAAATGAAGAGATACATGCATATGTATTTCTGAATCCCTGTGGTGTGTTCCTAAAACTAACACAATGCTGGTAAATCAACGATACTCAAATAAACAGGAAAAGTTTCTAAAGAGCATCTCACGCCACTTACAGAGATACACAAGCCAAGTCTTTAATTTTTAAAATCGCTGGGCCTAAGACGATGTTCAACACCAGCTGAACAAGAGAAAGACAGAGACGCGGAGCCTGCAAAGGTCAGGCAGAATAACTGAGATGAGTTTGGGTATTTGTAGTGAACTTGCACCCTGCCCCGCTCCCCTGAATGCTAGTCGTAATGCATGCTACATCGTACAGGCCGGAACACCTCACTCCCTTTTAGGAGACAATCACGTTGGGTCACATCTGGACGAAGATCGGTGGGTGAATGCAGAGTGTTGTTCTCTTTCCTGCCCAGCAGCGTATAAAGTCGTGGCTGACGCTCTAGCCTGCTTCCTGGGGTGTAATCCATTAACAAAGGACATTTTTTTTTTTTTTTGAAATGCACAGAATCTTCCTCAAGAAGGAAGGAAGGCTTCCTTCTTAAGCCTTCCTGCCATAAAGATCTGGGGTGAGATATCCACACCGCAGCGTGTGTCCTGACAGCTTCACATTCCACGTGGGCTGTTATGGAATTTGAGCGAATTAATCAATCCTTAACGATGCGGCTGAAGGCAGCCCATCAGAGAAATTCCCGGTATGACTTCCCCTTCCGTGTCCTTCACCTCCCTGCAAAATGCTTTTAAACAGCGTTCCTTCACCTCACTGCAAAATGCTTTTAAACAGCCTTCATTGGATATGGGGTGAAAAGACAATGTGAAATGTAATGAGGTAACCCTAGAAAATTTCTCCAGACCCACATGCGTGGTTTTCAATTATGGGATAGGGCAGGCTGAGATGGTAAAGAATCTGCCTGCCATGTAGGAGTCCTGGGTTTGATCCCTGGGTAGGGAAGATCCCCTGGAGAAAGGAATGGCCACCCACTGCAGTGTTCTTGCTTGGAGAATCCCATGGACAGAGGAGCCCGGTGGGCTACACTCCATGGGGTCACAAAGAGTTGGACACGACTGAGCGACTAACACACACACTCACTAGGTAAGTGGGCATGAATTTCTACTGATTTCCCAAAGGGTGTCAGAAGGCTAGAAGGATCTCGATGAGCCTTTTACATCTGAGGTTCCTTGAGAAACATCTCCAAGAATAAGGAAGGCGTAGATCTGCCTCATGATCCAGTGGCTAAGACTCTGAGCTCCCAATGCAGGGGGCCTGGGTGGCACCGTCGGTCAGGGAACTAGATCCCAAGGGCCCCCATGAAGAGTTTGTAAGGCACAACTAAAGGTCCTGTGTGCCACAACTGCAGGGGGAAAAAAATAACCCACATGCCGCAGAAAAAGAGGGAAGATTTCCACGCCACAATAAGACCCAGAGTTGTTGTTCAGTCACTCAGTCGTGTCGGATTCTTTGTGACCCCAGGGACCACGGCACGCCAGGCTTCCCCGTCTTTCGCCATCCGTAGCAAGTTAAATAAATGAATAGTTTAGAAAAAATAATAAAGATGTATTTTTAAAACTACGAACTAAAACTACAGGAACACAGGGAGGGAGAGGCTTGAAGCCCAAACATTTCTGCGGAGACACACGGCTCTGTGTGACAGCCAGCCTTGAAAAGAGAGGCATCAAAAGCGTGCAAATATACCGCGGTCCACGGCAGTCTTGAAAGATAAAAGGTCAGACATAATCCGCCCGCACCCCCTCAAGGAACTCCAAATAGGCACCGAGGTGATGAGGCTGGAGTACTGCAGAGATGCTCAGCTATGTTTTCAGAGACCCCGGCGTGTGCAATAGCAAAGGGAAATAAAGGAAGCCTCCACACAAAGAGCCAAGCGCCCTGAGGATGTTTTATAAGGAAGAGAGATAAGCCCCGCTTGCAGCCTAAATAAAGAGCAAGTGCCGGAGAGTGTGTTTATAAGAAAGGAGAACAGGCAAGTTGAACAAACAGTCCCTCGAACTGATTTACAGAACAGAAATAGACTCACAGACTTTGTGGATTTATGCTTACTAGAGGGGACTGGTGGCGGGGAGAGAGAGATTTGGAGCTGGAGATGGACAAAGTCAAGTGTCAAAGGAACTAGTCAACTAGAACATACTTAGATATGAACACACACTAAAGCCTGTGGCTCGGTGAGCCGTGCTGAAATCCAAGGCTAATCTCTGCAGGACTGGCCACCTGGCCTGCGTGTTGGGCTTGTGCTGAGCAGACCGATGGCTGGCGGATGTGGGGATCCCCAAGGAGAGGGTGCTGACCCAGCTGATAAGCCTGGATTTCCTCGGCCTTCAGCCAGGGGCTGAGCGCCCTGCAGTTCCCTGGGACCCACGCCGTCAGCGTGCCTGGTGGAACGTCCACGCCCGGGTGACCCTGGAGGTTCAGGAAGTTGGTGCCAGTTAGCACACCAGCAGCCCAGGGAGTCTGTGGGTGTGATATGACACTCGTGTGTTACGGCTGGATGAGAAAAACGTTACCTGTTTTCTCTGCCTTTGGATGCCCTTTGTCCCTGAACGTGCTTTGTGTATCTGCATTAGAAGTCAACCAGATCTGAGATACAGGAGACATGGGTTCAATCCCTAGGTTGGGAAGATTCCCCTGGAGGGAGAAATGGCTATTCTTGCCTGGAGCATCCTATGGACGGAGGAGCCTGCAGGGCTACAGTCTGTGGGGTCACAGAAACGTCAGACACGACTGGACATACATTCATTCATTCAACTGGCAGAAATACCTGAAAATGAAGTGAAGTCGCTCAGTCGTGTACAACTCTTTTCGACCCCATGGACTGTAGCCTACCAGGCTCCTCCGTCTGTGGGCTTCTCCAGTCAAGAATACTGGAGTGGGTTGCCATTTCCTTCTCCAGGAGACCTTCCCGACCCAGGGATCGAACCCGGGTCTCCCGCATCGCAGGCAGACACTTTACCATCTGAGCCACCAGGGAAGCTCAACCCTAAAGAGCAACATTCTCCCAGAATCAACATGTTGTTGCTTAGTCGCTCAGTCTTTGCGAGGAGTTGGAAGGAGTATGGATGGATGTGATTTGGTTTTTTTTGGCTGCACCATGAGGCTTCTGGGAGAAGGCGATGGTACCCCACTCCAGTACTCTTGCCTGGAAAACCCCATGGACGGAGGAGCCTGGTGGGCCACAGTCCACGGTGTCCCGAAGAATCGGACACAACCGAGTGACTTCACTTTCACTTTTCCCTTTCATGCATTGGAGAAGGAAATGGCAACCCACTCCAGTGTTCTTGCCGGGAGAATCACAGGGACAGGGGAGCCTGGTGGGCTGCCATCTATGGGGTCGCACAGAGTCGGACACGACTGAAGCAACTTAGCAGCAGGAGCAGCGAGGCTTCTGGGATCTTAGGATCCCAAACAGGGCTTAAACCTGGGCGCACAGCTGTCAGAGCCCGTGTCTTCACCACTGGACTGTCCCTGCTCTTGGATTTTTCAAAAGTAAAAGGCAGGGAGTTTTCTGGAGGTCCAGTGGTTCAGAATCTGCCTGCCAGTGGAGGAGACACGGGTTCCATCCCTGGTCCGGGAGGATCCCGGCTGCCACAGAGCAGCTAAGCTCATGCACCACAATTATCGAGCCCATTAGCCGAGAGCCGTGCTCTGCAACTAGAAAAGCCACCGCAAGAGAAGACCGCTCATGCAACATAGACTAGCCTCTGCTGCTGCCCTGCAAATAGAGAAACAGACATAGAGAACAGACTTACGGACCTGGGGAGAGGGGAGGGGAGGGTGAGATGAATGGAGAGAGTAACCTGGAAACTTACATCACTATATGTCAAATAGAGAGCCAACGGGAATTTGCTGTATGTCTCAGGAAACTCAAACAGGGGCTCTGTGTCAACCTAGAGGGCTGGGATGGGGAGGGAGACGGGAGGGAGCTTCAGAAAGGAGGGGATACATGTATACCTGTGGCTGATTCATGCTGAGGTTTGGCAGAAAACAGCACAATTCTGAAAAGCAATTAAAAAAATAAATTTAAAAAACAAACAAAAAACAGAGTAACCTCTGCTCACCGCAACTAGAGAAAGCCTGTTCATAGCAATGAAGACCCAGTGCAGCCAAAACAAACAAACAAATAAATAAAAAATATTAAAAAAAAAAAAGTCAAAGGCTGGAGGTCTGGTCAGGATTTGGGTCCAAGACACCTGAAACCTAGGATCTCTGGCTTCTCATTCAATCTTACATGTGTCTCCTGGTTCATTGGGATAGAGTAAGAAGGATATTGAAAAGATAAAAGGGAGAAGAGAATGGATTTTAAAAGGAATATGCAGAGTTTCCTTGGTGTGTTATGCTGTATAATGTTTTGCTCTGTATCTTAAAGGACACGTATGATGTCTTATGTGATTTGTATGCGTTAGCTGCTCAGTCATACGCATTCTTACTGAGAAATGTTCATATACTTGTGCTTATATATATATTTTAATATGTGTGCCCAGCTGCTCAGTTGTATCTGACTCTGTGCGACCCCGTGGAGTGTAGCCCCGCCAGGCTGCTCTGTCCATGGGGTTCTCCAGGCAAGAATAATGGAGCGGGTTGCCATGCCCTCCTCCAGGGGATCTTCCCCACCCAGGGATTGAACCTGTGTCTCCTGCACCGCAGGCAGATTCTTTACCATCTGAGCCACCTGGGGAGCCCCGTGTTACATCAGCCATTCTTTAAAAGGTTGTGGTTTTTTGTGGGGGAGGGATGTGGAACGTTTTTAAAGACTTGGTTGAATTCGTTACAACATTGCTCTCTTGACCTTCTGGTCACTTGGCCGTGAGGTGTGTGGGATTGACCAGGGTTGGAACCCGCAGCCCCTGGATTAGAAGGTGAAGGGTTAGCCACTGGACTGCTGGGGAAGTCCCTACGTTATTTTGATATGCAGTATTCATCATGACATACAGCACATGTTATACAATACTTACAATAAGGGGATGCCAGAGGATGAGACGGTCGGATGGCATCACCGACTCGATGGACAGGAGTTTGAGCAAGCTCCAGGAGTTGGTGACGGACAGGGAGGCCTGGTGTGCTGCAGTCCATGGGGTTGCAGAGACTCGGACACAACTAAGCAACGAAAAACGAATATAAAAATTGTCTGAAGGAGCAGCTTATGTTGCTCTGAAGTAGCTGAGGAAAGGCACAAATGTTCTGAGAAGAAGCAAGAAAGCAATGAACCATGTAGATTCTGTGATTCATAGAGCTTTTAAGCCAAGAAGTAGAGAAAGTGTTTTTCATCCTTCAGGAAAATAGTATTGAGGGAACAGAAAAAAGTTTCATTTATGACATTATACAGAAACACCGGTATTTTCTTGCAGAGGATGAAGAAATCTCAGGCTGCACGCGACAGATAGGTTTGGATATAACAGGACACAGCATTGGAGAAAGGTGTCCAGGTCTTAAAGGGTAGAAATTAACCAGTTTAGAACAGAGCAGAGAAAATCAGCCACGATGGAAGAGGTTTTTCCCTTCGAAGTACTGAGAGGAAAAAGGAAAACTGACCGTGTAAGGGAAGGCTCGGAAAATGATTCTCTGAAGTGACGTCCTCTGAGTACAGAGATCACCTCTACCAACGTGACATGTGGAAGTCGATTGGCGCGGGATACACTGACAGTCTCCAGGCACAGATAACGTTGCCCACTTTTCATCCTGGATTCATCTGGACCAGTGATGTTGGGGTGGGGGGAATAGTAAATATGGATCGATATCAATAAGATATGGACAAGGTGAATTCAAGAAGGTGATAAGACATGCTTCCCTGGTGGTGGTGGTGGCTTAGAATCTGGGTGCTGATGCAAGGGACATGGGTTCAATCCCTGGTCTGGGAAGATCCTGCGTGCCATGAAGCAACGAAGCCTGTGCACCACAACTGCTGAGCCTGTGCTCTAGACCTTGGGAGCTGCAACTCCCGAGCCTGCGAACCTCGAGCCTGTGCTCTGCCACAAGAGAAGCCATCACAGCAGAAGTAGAGAGAAGTGCCCTCCCAGCCTCCCCAAAGCAGCTAGAGAGAAATCCACGCACAGCACAGCCAAGATAAATAAAGAAAAATTTTGAAAAATTAAAAAAGCAGGCAATAGGAAACTTTCTTGGGACCTACATATTTTAAGACTTTTAGTTGTGACATGGAAAGAGAAGTGTTAGTGAAAGTGTTAGTTGCTCAGTTGTGTCCGATTCTTTGTGACCCCGTGGACTGTAGCCCACCAGGCTCCTCTGTCTGTGGGATTCTCCCAGTCAAGAATACTGGAGTGGGTTGCCATGCCCTCCTCAAGGGGACCTTCCCAACCCAGGGATTGAACCCGGGTCTCCTGCAGTGGCAGGCGGGTTCTTTACCGCTGAGCCACGAAGTAAGCCCCCAGCTATACTATAGATACGATAGAAAAATTCCTGCACAATCGTGGTTTTACTGCAAATACAGTTTTGTTAAAATAGTTAATAGGTGTTAGAAGCGGGAACGATGGTTATCATATATATTAGGTATACTCTATATGTATTATGCATATTATACCATATGTGTGTATTATAATCATTATTCTTCCTTCTGTTCTCTGCTGTGCTGTGCTGAGTCACTCAGTCATATCCAACTGTTGGTGACCCCGTGGACTGGACCCCAGGCCCCTCTGTCCATGGGGATTCTCCAGGCAAGACTATTGGAGTGGGTTGCCATGCCCTCCTCTGGGGGATCTTCCCGACCCAGGGATCTTCCAAATTGCATGCATGTTCTTTACCTTCTGAGCCACCTAAAAAGAGGGCATATATGTATACACAGAGCTGATTCACTCTGCTGTACAGCAGAAACTAATGCAACTTCGTGAAGGTACTGTGAAGTGAAGTGTAGGGAAAGTCGCTCAGTCGTGTCTGACTCTTTACGACCCCGTGGACTATAGAGACCATGGAATTCTCCAGGTCAGAAACTAGAACGCCCCCTATCACCATAGGCAAAAATAAACTCATAATGAATTAAAGACCTAAATGCAAGGCCAGGGACTGTAGAAGTCTTGCATTAGTCACTCAGTCGTGTCCAACTCTTTGCGAGCCCATGGACTGTAGCCTACCAGGCTCCTCTGTCCATGGGATTCTCCAGGCCAGAATACTGGAGTGGGTAGCTGTTCCCTTCTCCAGGGGATCTTCCCAACCCAGGGATCGAACCCAGGTCTCCTGAATGGCAGGCAGATTCTTTACCATCTGAGCCACTAGGGAAGCCCATAAAGCTACTATGCTGCTACTGCTGCTGCTGCTAAGTCACTTCAGTCGTGTCCAACTCTGTGTGACCCCAGAGACAGCAGCCCACCAGGCTCCCCCGTCCCTGGGATTCTCCAGGCAAGAACACTGGAGTGGGTTGCCATTTCTTTCTCCAATGCATGAAAGTGAAAAGAGAAAGTGAAGTCACTCATCTGTGTCCAACTCTTAGCGACCCCACAGACTGCAGCCTTCCAGGCTCCTCCGTCCATGGGATTCTCCAGGCAAGAGTACTGGAGTGGGGTGTCATCGCCTTCTCCTAAAGCTACCATACTCCATTACAAATTAAGAAAAGCAACCAACACCGCAGAAGCCACAGAGTTACAAAGTTGTGTCTCATGCAGAAAACAGTGGTAAATGTTGTACCTAGAACTTAGAAGGAGATGGATTTCGTGGCATTGCTAAGGTGGAAATTTCCGAATGGAAATGTCAATATACCAGGGTGTTTTTATCAAAAATCTTCCTCATGTTTGATCTCTGGTGGTGGCCAGAGGATTTAACATCTCCTCCAAACCGAGACAAATAGTTCAAAAGCTGAGATTCTGGTAGAATGGTACTTTGGCTTTGTCACAGTTACAGAATACAGGTAAAGAATCTGCCTGCAATGCGGGAGACCAGGGTTCCCTCCCTGGGTGGGGAAGATCCCCTGGAGGAGGGCATGGCAGCCCACTCCAGTGTTCTCGCCTGGAGAAGCCCATGGACAGATGGGGAGCTGGACACGAGGACCGACGTGACTGAGCACAGCAAGTGTGTATTTATTTTAAAAATTGGATGGAAAGTTAGACTTTCGGTGTGAACTGATATCCACACAGTAAAATGGGAGGAGGGAACTTCACAGTTCAGGAGTACCAGGGAATCCGCATGTATGACTCAGCTGTGGGTGTACTGGGGGCTAATTTGGAAGCGAGGAAGCATGAAGACTCACTATTATCATCTTGCCATTCAAGTGGTTAAAACGGATGATGGAAAATATGGCATATTTCTCTTTGCCATCTTGAAGAAACAGTAGACATACAGGCTATCATGATGGTCTCATAACTTGTTCTTCGTCTGTATCAAGCCCCCAAAAAGACCTCAACATACTCGTAATCACCCTCCAAAAAAACTGAAGTGTCACCAATTATAATGCCATACAATTATCCATTTTCAACACAAGGGAGAAAATAGAAACCCCAACCTACTGTGCTTGGGAAATGAAAGTGCGTGCATTAGTCACTCAGGCGTGTCCGACTCTTTGGGACCCTATGGACTGTAGCCCGCCAGGCTCCTCGGTCCATTGAATTGTCCAGGCAAGAATACTGGAGTGGGTTGCCATTCCCTTCTCCGGGGGATCTTTCCGACCCAGGGATCGAACCGAGGTCTCCCGTACTGCAGGCCGATTCTTTACCTTCTGAGCCACAGGGGAAGCCAACATAATTCCCACCAGCCTCCCCTAAAATTTAAGCGTAACCAATTATAATGCAATACAATTATACATTTTCAACGGAAGGGAAAAAAATAGAAACCAAAACCTGCTGTGCTTGGGAGACGAAGAGCACTCTTCTAAATCATTATTTTCCAGCCAACAATTGAAACTGTAACGATGATGTCAGCCAATGATACATAAGCCATAAAGATAGACGCACGTCAGAACCTCTATCATGTGGTACATGTGGGATAAGCTGGAGCTTAAAACAAGGAATCAATAAATGATTTATTAGGAATCAAGACAGAATAAAATCCAGGGGATTATGCCTTGCATCTGGGAAATAGAAACAAATGAGGCCAGCTAAATCAAAGAAAAGAGAGGCAGGGATTTGTACCGATAAGAGAAGAAAGAAAGGAAAAATAAATGAGCAAAAAGCTCTTAACATCTTGGGCAGAGGATTTGATTTTGCTTCTAAACCGAGATGAATTCTGCAAAAGCTGAGACGCTGATGGGATCATACTTCGGCTCTGTGACGGTCACGGAATACACGTGAGTTTATTCGTGCAAATAAGTGAATAAAGTGACCGTGACAACTTCCTTTGTGGATGTTGTCAGAAATGAAGAGCAAGCTGAATCTGGGCTAAAGGCTTGGGGTGGGGTGCGGCCTGGAGCGGGATCTGGAATAGATTTCCTGTGTTTACATTCTCAGTTCTCCAAGCGTGTAATGTGCACGCTCTTTGACATTCCTTGACCTTCCTTTTGTCATTAAAAAATGAGCAAACTAAACGCACGGATGCACATGCTTCTAACAAATGGAGACGTGTGTGGAATGCATAGAGCAGCTGACGCATGGCAAGAGGTCGAGCAAGGTGAAGTTTTACGGAAGCGTATTCCTTCATGCTGGGGAAGATCGAGGGCGGGAGGAGAAGGGAGCCACAGAGGATGAGACGGTTGGATGACATCACTGACCAGGGGACATGAGTTTGGGCAGACTCTGGGAGATGGTGATGGACAGGGAAGCCTGGTGTGCTGCAGTCCATGGGGTCGCAAAGAGTTGGGCATGACTTAGCGACTGAAAAACAACATTGAGAACCACCCCCCAACCCCACCTTGGGGTATTAGGTATCCAGATTTCCATTCCAAACTGAAAAATCCTCCGGGTTGAACAGCATGGCCAATATAGTGGAGAGGAGGAAATGGAACTTATACAGCCTTGGAAAAGAGATGAGCGTGATTTAAAGAGAAACACAGAGGCTTTGGTGAATGCGGTCCTGCATTTTTACTGTGGGAGTGAATACAAGGAAACAGATTTCACATCTCACTGGCCAAGGGCTGTAATATAACCTCTGATTCAGCTGTCAAGAAAAAGCGCATTTTCCATCCTGTCCAGCAAAGGTGTAAATACACTTCTCCAGCCTGAAGTTTGCGTTAAGCCAGGGGTCTCCCAGCCTCCAGCAACCTAATACCTGATGATGTGAGGTGGAGCCGATGTGTTAATAACAGAAATAAAGTGCACGATAAATGTAATACTCTTGAGTCACCCTGAAACCTTTCCCTACCCCTCCCCGGTACGTGGAAAAATTGCCTTCCACGAAACAAATCCCTGGTGCTGCAAAGGTTGGGGAACTCTGCTTTACGGTATTAATCAAACAACCGGTTATTTGAATTTTGCTTCCAATGGAATCTCATGGACATAGGACAAAACTTAGCAGTCAGCATTTGACCATGGTGCTCATTTTCATCTAGGAAGGGTTTGGTCACTTACCCGAAATGGACTGAGATTGTTCAAAGTGCAGAGAGAATGAAATGATATCTAATACTTAAATAACTGTAAGTGATATATATTTCATCTGTTTTGGCTCACTTCTATGAAAAAAAAACTTGAGGTAGGGATAAATTTGCTATTGATAGTATATTTACTACTATGTATTAAACAACTAATAAGTGCCTATTTTATACTACAGGGAACTCGACTCAATGTCTTGTGATAACATATAATGAAAAATAATGTGAAATATATATGTGTGTGCTAAGTCGCCTCATTCGTGCCTGACTCTTTGCAACCCCGTGGACTGTAGCCCACCAGGCTCCTGTGTCCATGGAATTTTCCAGGCAAGAATGCTGGAGTGGATTTCATATACATATACATATACATATGTGCATATTTATACGCACACACATGTGTATGGGCTTCCCTGGTGGCTCAGCTGGTAAAGAATCCGCCTGCGATGTGGGAGACCTGGGTTCGATTTCTGGATTGGGAAGGACCCTGGAGAAGGGAAAGGCCACCCACTCCAGTATTCTGGCCTGGAGAATTTCATGAACCGTGTAGTCCATGGGGTCGAAAAGAGTTGGACACGACTGAGCGACTTTCACTTTCATGTATATATATTTGAATCATTTTGCTGTACGCCTGAAGCTAACACAATATTGCAAATCAACTATAGTTCAATTTGTTAAGAAAAGAATTCTTGTTTCCTGATTAGCTGGTGGAAGATACAGTCGATTTAAATCACTGGCGGTACTACAAATTTGGGTTCTTCAAAAGCAGAGTTTAAGCTTTGTCGTTTTTTTGTATGTAGATGAGCTAGTTACCCAGCATAAGAGAAGCTGAGCATCTAACCATAAACCGCATTTCCAATGGGAGCATTTAATTCTTATTTAAAGGAAATAATAGAAACATCATAAATGGAGGAGGAGGGGCAAAAAATTAAGACAAGTGCTCGTAAGCCTTGAGCTGTACTGTCTGTTTAATCAGCTAACAGCCACACTTTGTAAAGTATGATTTTATTTTTAGTAATGATTTTTTTAAGATGTGGACCATTTTTAAAGTCATTATTGAATTCTGTACAATATTGTCTCCATTTTATGTTCTGGTTTTCTGGCCTCGAGGCACGGGGGATCTTGGCTCCCCATCCAGGGATCGAACCTTCACCCCTTGCGCTGGAAGGCAAAGTCTTAACCACTGGACCACGAGGGAAGTCCAGTGAATTCCTATGAAGATAGTCTTTATGTCTGAATCCCTCTACTCTCTGCTTCTGGTCATGCCCTCTTGCTTCCCCGGTGGCTCAGATGGTAAAGAATCTGCCTGCCAATGCAGGAGACCTGGGCTCGATCCCTGGGTCGGGAAGATCCCTGGAGAAGGGAAAGGCTACCCAGTCCAGTGTTCTTGCCTGGAGAATCCCATGGACAGAGGAGCCTGGAGGGCTATAGTCCACGGAGTCGCAAAGAGTCAGACACGACTGAGCGACTAACACTTTCATTTTCCATACTCTCTTAGATTAGACAAGCACTTGTGTTTGTTACTCTAATTTTCTTTTTTTTTTTTTTTTTAATTTTTGGTTATCTTCTGGAAGAAGAATGGGCTTTCCTAAAACTCAATACCTCATGTTGTTAAAGCCTGTGTGGTTACGGCAATTAAATTAAATCCAAGAAAAACGTAAAGATTGTAAACTTGGTGAAAGTGAAAGTGAAGTTGCTCAGTCGTGTCCAACTCTTCACGACCCCATGGACTGTAGCCCACGAGGCTCCTCTGTGCATGGGATTCTCCAGGCAAGAATACTGGAGTGGGTTGCCATGCACTCCCCTAAAGGATCTTCGTGACCCAGGGATGGAACCCAGGTCTCCTGCATTGCAGGCAGACGCTTTACCGTCTGAGCCAGCAGGGCAGCTACCGTATATATATGTCTATCTTAATTTCTCAGTTCATCACATCTCCCCACCCTCCCCCTCCTTGCTGTAAATTTGGTATATTAAGATAAAAGGGTTCATATCAAGTATGTTGTAAATCACTAAATGGAAACACTTTTTAATTAAAATGTAACTGGACCCACTTGGATGGCTGTCATCACTAAGATGCAAAGTCACAAGTGTTTCCAGGTGTGGAGAAATGGGAACACTTGCACATCATTGGTGGGGCTGAGGAAAGCAGTTTAACTGTTCCTCAAAAAGTGGACACCGTGTGTGAAGGAGGGGGTGGGATGAAATGGAGAGAGTAGCTGTGACATATACACACACACCTCCATGTGTAAAATAGACAGCGAGTGGGAAGCTGCTGTGTAGACAGGGAGCTCAGCTCAGGGCTCTGTGATGACCCAGAGGGGTGGATGGCGGGGGAGGGAGGCTCAAGAGGGAGGAGAGATGAGTCTCCGCTGAGAAAACTATGAATTTCAGAACCTTGTGTGATTGTTCGGTCGCTCAGTCGTGTCTGGCTCTCTGTGACCCCATGGGCTGCAGCCCGCCAGGCTCCTCTGTCCATGGGATTCTCCAGGCAAGAACACTGGAGTGGGTTGCCATGCAGTAACCAAGGCAACACTGTTAAGCAGTTCTCCTCCCACTAAACAAATTAAGAAAAAAAGTTACATGTAAAATTAACATATAACGCCACAACTGCTCTCACAAATAAGACAGAGAGAACCTGAACACAAGTGCTCCAATCAACACTTGTCAAATGGTCATGAGAGCATGACTCACAGCATCCACAAGGCAGGACCAGCCGAAATGTCCGTCCACGGAGGAATCGATGAACAAAATGTGGTCCATGCATGGAATGGAATATTATTCAGTCACAGAACGGGAGCACCTCACACAGGCTACCGCACGGATGGACCTTGAAACTATTATGCTGTGTGAAAGAAGGGCTTCTCTGATAGCTCAGCTGGTCAAGAATCCGCCTGCAGTGCAGGAGACCCCGGTTGGATTCCTGGGTCGGGAAGAGCCCCTGCAGAAGGGATGGGCTACCCACTCCAGTATTCTTGGGCTCCCCTTGTAGCTCAGCTGGTCAAGAATCTGCCTGCAATGCCGGAGACCTGGGTTCCATCCCTGGGTTGGGAAGAGCCCCTGGAGAAGGGAAAGGCTACCCACTCCAGGATTCTGGCCTGGAGAATTCCATGGACTGTATAGTCCATGGGCTCGCAAAGAGTCAGACATGACTGAGCGACTTTCAATGTGAAAGAAGCAAAAGACAGAGGGCAAACAACAATAAGATTCCATGTATGTGAAATGTCCAGAATTGGAAATACAGACAGGAAGTTTACTAGTGATTACCAAGGGTTATACAGACAGGAAAATGCGGAGTGACTACAAATAGACTTAACTTTTGGGCTGATAAACGTATTGAGTTGGCCAAAAAGCTTGTTTTTTGGTTTTCCATATGGTCTCACAGAAAAAAGTCTCAAACAAACTTTTTCTGGCCAAATATTTTAGAACTAGAGAGAGATGGTGGTTGCATAACCTTGTGGATGGTACTAAAAACCATTTTTTTGGAGTAATTATTTTTGTTTGCTTTCAACTGAGGTATAGTTGATGGTGTACAATATTATATAAGTTTCAGGTGTACAATGTAGTCGTTGACAGTTTTTAAAGTTTATGCTCCATTTGTTGGAGAAGGAAATGGCAACCTACCCCAGTGTTCTTGCCTGGAGAATCCCACAGACAGAGGAGCCTGGAGGGCTACAGTCCAGGGGGTCACAGAGAGTCAGACACGACTAAGCGACCGAGCATACATATTCCGTTTACATGCATTATAAAATGTTGGCTCTATTCCCTGTACTGTACAATACATCCTTGTAGCTTATATTTTATACACAATGAAAATGAAAGTTGCTCAGTCATGTCTGACTCTTTGCGACCCCATGGACTCTAGCCCACCAGACTCCTCTGTCCATGGGATTCTCCAGGAAAGAATACTGCAGTGGGTTGCCATGTCCTTCTCCAGGGGATTTACCCGATCCAGGGATGGAACCCAGGTCTCCCACATTGCAGATGGACTCTTTACCATCTGAGCCATCAGGGAAGCCCAAGAACACTGGAGTGGGTAGCCTTTCCCTTCTCCTGGGGATCTTCCCAATGCAGGTATGAAACCCAGGTCTCCGGCACCGAAGGCAGATTCTTACCAGCTGAGCCACCAGAGAGGCCCTTTGCATTTAATACATCATGGTCCCTTCTTCCCTTTACTTCTCCTTCCTGGTCACCTACTAGTTTGTTCTCTGTTATCTATGAGTCTGCTTCTCTTTTGTTATAGTCAATAGGGTGTCGTTTTTTAGATTTCGCGTGTAAGTGATATCATGATCTTTGTCTTCTGTCTGACTTCCTTCGCGTGGGGGCTTCCCTGGTGGCTCAGAGGTTAAAACATCTGCCTGCAACTGGGTTCAATCCCTGGGTTGGGAAGATCCCCTGGAGAAGGAAATGGCAACCCACTCCAGTATTGTTGCCTGGAGCATCCCATGGACGGAGGAGCCTGGTGGGCTACTGTCCACGGGGTCGCAAAGAGTCAGACACGACTGAGCGACTCCACTTCCTTCACTTACTAACATCATCTCTAGGTACCTTCCTATTGCCGCATATGGCATTGTTTTGTTCCTTCTTATGGCTGAATACTATTTCACTGTGCATGTCTAACCATGTCTCGTTTAACCCATTCCTCTGTTGATGGACATTCAGGTTGTTCCCACGTCTCGGCTGTTCTGAACAGTGCTGCTATGAACATTGACGTGCATGTTATATTTTCCAGTGAGCATTTTCATTTCCTTTGGATATAAAACATTTTCAACATTAGAGAAGTGACATCCCTCAGTCATGTCCGACTCTTTGCGACCCCGTGGACTGTAACCTACCAGGCTCCTCAGTCCGTGGAATTTTCCAGGCGTGAGTACTGGAATGGGTTGCCATTTCCTCCTGCAACACTAGAAAAGCATTTTAAAAACATGCAATGCAGAATTGTCTTGACTATTTAAGTCTTCTCTCTTCTCCCAAGAAGACAGCGTAAGTAACTTGAACAAGAGTAAAATCTGGTCATATTGAAATGTCTGCAAATAGTGGAAAATAAAAAATAAGAGGGAAAGCATGGGAGGGAGCTTTTATAAACAATAAAGTTGCTAATTCTAAGTAAATGGAATCAGTGGAAAAGAGGTCTGAAAAAATAGTATTTGGGGATAAAAATCATTCTAAACCCAGAAAACAAAGCACATTAAAAAGCAGAGACATTACTTTGCCAAAAAATCTTCATGTAGTCAAAGCAATGGTTTTCCCAGTAGTCTAGTATGGATGTGAGAGTTGGACCATAAAGAAGGCTGAGCACAGAAGAATTGATGCTTTTGAATTGTGCTGTTGGAGGAGACTCTTGAGAGTCCCTTGGACTGCAAGGAGATCCAACCAGTCCATCCTAAAGGAGATCAGTCCTGGGTGTTCATTGGAAGGACTGAAGCTGAAGCTGAAACTCCAATACTTTGGTCACCTTATGCAAAGAACTGACTCATTTGAAAAGACCCTGATGCTGGGGAAGACTGAGGGCAGGAGGAGAAGGGGACAACAGAGGATGAGATGGTTGGATGGCATCACTGACTCAATGGACATGGGTTTGGTGGACTCTGGGAGCTGGTGATGGACAGGGAGGCCTGGCGTGCGGCGGTTCGTGGGGTCGCAAAGAGTCGGACAGGACTGAGCGATTGAATAACAAAAACAACATCCACAAATCTCAGAAAGAAGCATTTGGTTCTGATTTCAGGAGGGTTTTGGCTTTGCTGTGAGCGTTGAAGGAGAATTCCGAAACTGGAGATGAATAGCCCGTGATGGCAGGGTAACTGAGAAACGGAGACGTGTGGACCCGGTGCGTCCAGAAAGGCCTGGCGTGGTATCAGAATTCACCCCATGGTTCTCTTCGTCCTGTTTTCTGAGAGTCGACGATGAGGACTCGTGCGCATAAGCCCTGATGTCAGCACCAGTGGTGTGTTATGGATGGCCACGGCCGTGGGTCTGGTGTGAATTCCAATAACATTCACGATGGCAAGTGATTCAGCACCGGGAACTTGCCCGCCAGAGATATTACACCAGTCCCGACACTGCCCTGCCTGTCAGTGCAGGGAGTACCTGACAAATTACACCAGCCCGACTCGTACGTGCTCCCAGGCGTGTAATGGAGAGAGAAGCACGTGGAAACGCTTGATGGATTCACACGGCATAGCTTGTTGCCTCGGTGCCGATGAGTGTGTCTCTGATCTTTGCACAGAGAGATGTCACCCCCCGGAATCAGCGACCCGGCCCGAAACGGGAAGAGGTGGTTAAGATGCAGGAGCCTGTAAAAGTTACAAATACAGTTCACGGAGATGAGTCTCTGCTGAGAAAACTGTGAATTTCACAACCTCGTGTGATTGTTCGGTCGCTCAGTCGTGTCTGGCTCTCTGTGACCGCATGGGCTGCAGCCCGCCAGGCTCCTCTGTCCATGGGATCCTCCAGGCAAGAACACTGGAGTGGGTTGCCATGCCCTCCTCCAGGGGCATCTTCCTGACTCAGGAACTGAACCCACACATTCTGCATTGCAGGCAGATTCTTTATCAGTGAGCTGTTACGGCCAATTCAACCCAGTTCATCAGAACAACAAAAAAGTCTGAAAATATATTTTCTGACCATTTCAACATTCATTCGCCGTATCACCAATGAAAGACCATGGTTTCTTCGTTTATTTTTTATGTATTCAAACTGTCACTAAGAATTTAAAATGCTATTACCTTGAAATGTATTTAAAATATCTGTCTTGCTTTGCCGAAGATGTTACACTGATTTTTTTTTTTTTCTTTTCAGCTGGGAGTGAGAATAATTTGCCCTTTCATTCTGCCATTATCTTTTCTGTTTTCTGAAGTGCTATATGTATGTATATATATATATATATATATATAAAGTTGATGCTGTGGTTTATCTGGTCATCATCTCTACAGAGATAATTCACAATATGGTTAACCTCCCAGAGGTCAAGATTACCTGGGAAAAAAGTAAACTGAAGAGGCAGTTATAATCACCCGGCGATTCCAGTGGTGCAGTGTTGACAGAAAAAAGCATTCTTAGAAGTGAAGTTGTTTTTTCTGGTTCAGAGTTTTCCATCCACCTAAAGCTTTGGTGTGAAATGCTCTTGAAATATCATGAATTGAGCAGGATTTGGGGGAAAAACATCAATATTGCTATCAAGACAATATGCTGTCAGGTTTTTTTAAAATTCATTTATTGGAAGTGTTAGTTGCTCAGTCGTGTCTGACTCTTTGCAACGCCAGGAACTGTAGCCCACCAGGCTCCTCTGTCCATGGGATTTCCCAAGCAAGAACATTGCAGTGGCTTGCCATGCCCTCCTCCACGGGATCTTCTCAACCCGGGGACTGAACCTGGGTCTTTTGCGTGGCAGGCCATTTCTTTACTGTCTGAGCCACCAGGGAAGCCTTAGTTCCTTTGCCTCACTTGACGCATGTGGGGTCTAGTTCCCTAAACAGAGATCGAACCCAGGCCTCCTGCATTGGGAGCAGGGACTCTTAACCACTGGACCAGCAGGAAATTTCTAGTGAACAGTTTTATGAGTTGCAAACTTGATTTGGATATCGAAGACATTTAAGAAGCCAGTTTTCTTAACAAAAAAAAAGACTGAATTTTCCATACAAGCTGGTCTAAGGGAAGTTCACTGAGTAAATAAATATAAAAGATAGAGCAGACATTTACAAAACAATGATTTGTGGGAATGCAGAAGGTATTGGTAAAGCTGGGACTATTGTTAAAAACCCAGGCGATGAGGGTTTGATCCCTGGGTGGGGAAGATTCCCCTGGAGAAGGAAATGGCACCCCATGCCAGTACTCTTGCCTGGACAATCCCATGGACGGAGGAACTTGGTGGGCTACAGTCCAGGGGGTTGCAAAGAGTCAGAGACAACTGAAGCGACTTAGCAGGCATCACAGAAGGTATCACAGGGAAATGGACCCCAGACTTTGGTTCCATGGGAGTAGCCCAAACATTTTACAGAGAGTTCCTCCTACATTTAATCAATGTAATTGCTCTGTAATGTGTATTCTTGCCAGTAGAGAGGCAAAACAGTTGCACTCAGATTCTTATAAATTATTTTCCTGGTACCCTACCAGGCTTGATCCTCTAGGGCAAAAATTCTGTGAAAGTGACCTCACATGTTCAGTATTGAAATTCTAGCAATCGGCATTGAATTTCTTCCTTGTATGTATGGTGCACAGCATGTCATTCAGCATGGAAATCTACTTCCTTTATTATGGGTTTATCCTTTAAAATGAGTAGCCCTTAGATCATAATTGCAAAAATGCTACGATTAATTAGTTCTTTTTTGTCCTTGAAAGTCTTTTATTTGGTTAATCATAATGATTAATCTGTTCTGACAGAGTAATTGTTGTCTTTAGATTGTATTCCCGGAGCTTCATACAGCCTAGCAGACTGGATTATTCAGCAGTTTCTTGATAATTAACGACTACAAATTGAATCTGGTTGTTGCCCTGGTTTGGCAGTGTTTTGGTTTGCTTTTTCTTCCGGAACTAATGACCTAGGCAGTTGCATTTGGAAGCAGAAATAGAAGCAAAAGAACCAACTCAATGTTTCAGTAGCTAAAATGTTTCTGGGGGATAATACGCAATGCTTGTAGATTTTAAGATGCCTTGAGTAGAGTCTTGAAAGAGATAAGAAAGTCGATGAATTTTAACATGTGGCTGACTTTTCTGTTGTAGCCTAGCAAGATACGTGTGACTCGCATTTTTCTTTTTGGCTGCCCTACGTCCTTGTTGCAGAAAGTGGGCTTTCTCTAGTTTCAGCGAGTGGGGGCTCCTCTCCAGTAGTGGTGTGCGGGCTTCTCATCGTGGTGTCCACTATTGTGGACAACGGGCTTTCGAGCGTGCAGGCTCAGTTGCCCTGTGGCACTGGCTTCTTCCCTGACCAGGGATCACACCCGTGTCCCCTGCAGTGGCAGGCAGACGACTCTTAATCACCGGACCCCCAGGCAAGTCCAACTTGCATTTTTCTCTGGATGCGTGAAAACCTTCAGGCTGCTTTCTACTTGGGCAACCTGTGTGCTGCCCAGAGATTCCACTTCTAAGGAGGAGAGTGTCTGTGAGTGTTTGTGTGTGATTTATTAGAGATGCCATGGGTGTTATTTTTTTCCCATGCATCTTACATTTTGGTTAAGTGAACTTCCCCACCACTTTTTAGTTACTTTGCTCAGTCCTGTCTGACTCTTTGTGACCCCATGGACTGCAGCACGCCAGGCCTCCCTGTCCATCACCAACTCCCGGAGTTTGCTCAAACTCATGTCCATTGAGTCAGTGATGCCATCCATCCATCTCATCCTCTGTCGCCCCCTTCTCCTCCTGCCATCAATCTTTCCCAGCATCAGGCTCTTTTCCAACGATTCCGCTCTTCACATCAGGTGGCCAAAAGTATTGGAGTTTCAGCTTCAGCATCAGTCCTTCCAATGAATATTCAGGACTGATTTCCTTTAGGATGGACTGGCTGGATCTCCTTGCAGTGCATTTTTTTATGCTTTGATTTGTGAATGCGGTGTGCTGCACTGATCTGTGGAGACAGCTTCAAGTGAAGCTTGAAAGGTACACAAGACAGAAATCAGAGTTCTCCAAACCGGTGACGTCACCACAACTGCAAGGCATGGGGCGAGAGGAGATTACAGAGGTAGAGAGAAGCAGGGAGGATTTCTGACATATATTGAATTTAAGGAGACACATGCCCTCATTAGAACTTAAATGAGGATGGGCACTCCTTTGTTCTAGGGAACAATCCAGAAACACAGACTGGGTAAATCACCAGATAAATGTTTCAGCCGTTTATCTTATGCTGTTGTTTATAAATGATCATTTTCACCCATTTTTACCATGTTGATTGCTTTCAGTAGGTAAGTCTCAAAGTCACTCCAAACAGAGATGAATTTGAAATATGGAACAAGCAAGTGTTAGGCAGATGCTCTTGACGTGTGTATGTGTGTGTGTATCTGTGTGTTATTTTCTTATTGTTGTTGATTTATAAGACTCTGTGAGAAGGATGTGGTAAGGGAGAGTTTAGGGAGTCTGGGATGGACATGGACACACTGCTGTATTTAATATGGAGAACCAACAAAGACCTGCTGTCCAGCACAGGGAACTCTGGTCAGTACTCTGTAATAACCTGATGGTCACCAGGGGGAAGGATGGGGGAAGGGATGGTTAGGGAGTTTGGGATGGACATGGACACGCAGCCAAATTTACCATGGAGAACCAGCAAGGACCTGCTGGACAGCACAGGGAACTCTGCTCAATACTCTGTAATAACCTTATGGTCACCAGGGGGAAGGATGGGGGAAGGGATGGTTAGGGAGTCTGGGATGGACATGGACACACTGCTGTATTTAACATGGAGAACCAGCAAGGACCTGCTGGACAGCACAGGGAACTCTGCTCAGTGCCATGTGGCAGCCTGGGTGGGAGGGGAGTTTGGGAGAGAATGGATACATGTGTATGTATGGCTGAGTCATTTCACTGTCCACTTGAAACTGTCACAACATTGTTCATTGGCTATAACCCAATAAAAAATACAAAGTTTAAAAAAAAAGTACTCTGTAGACTTCACCAAATATTCTTTTATCCTCAGCTCTGGGCTTTGTTCTTCTCTGTACTTAAAGGCAACCACTTCTGTGAGGCTGGTGTTCACTGCTCCTACCCCTGATTTTATTATTTTCATTGTAAAACTTTGATGCATTTCTGTGTAACTCGTCTATAAGCATTTGTTGTCTTAACAGTTGTCTTCCAGCATCTAACCATCTCAGTAGCATTGTATCAATTTGTAGTTGACACACACACACACACACACACATACATATATGTATTAATGGGGATAAGTATTATAAGAGATGCTCATTTTGGAGTGGTGGTTTACAGTGAATTGTGTCCCCGCCACCCCTCAAAAAAAGAAAGATATTCTGACATCCTAACCCTTAGTAGTTGCAAATGCAACTTCATTTCACACTAAGGTCTTTGCAGATGTAATCAAGTTAAGCTGATGTCATTCAGGTTGACATGAATTCAGTCTGGCCTATAAAAAAGGGAATGTTAGATATAAAGATGTATTTTGGACAAAAATGTCATTAGGGCTTAGGTAAGTGTTACTTTTTCCCTGTTTCTGTTTAAATTAGTTTTTATTGGCATATAGGCAACCCACTCCAGTATTCTTGCCTGGAGCATCCCAAGGACAGAGGAGCCTAGTGGGCTGCCGTCTATGGGGTAGCAGAGTCGGACACAACTGAAGCGACTTAGCTGCAGCAGTAGCAGTTAGCAGTTGCTTCATAACATCAGTTTCCCTGGGATTCTCCAGGCAAGAATACTGGAGTGGGTTGTCATTCCCTTCTCCAGGGGATCTTCCCAACCCAGGGATCGAACCCAGGTCTCCCGAGCGAGTTGCAGGCAGATTCTTTACCATCTGAGTGGCCAGGGAAGCCCTACATTATTAGTTTCTATTGTACATCAGCTTATACATCAGTATAAGCTATACTTATACATATAGCTCCTATTTTTAAGATTTCCTTTTCATTTAGGTCATCACAGAGCACTGAGTAGAGTCCCCTGTGCTATATAGCGAAAGTGAAAGTGGCTCAGACGTGTCCGACTCTTTTGTGACCCCATGGACTGCAGCCTGCCAGACTCCTCCATCTATGGGATTCTCCAGGCAAGAATAGTGGAGTGGGTACCCATTTCCTTCTCCAGGGGATCTTTCCGACCCAGGAATCAAACCCACGTCTCCTGCACTGCAGGCGGATTCTTTACCACTCAGCAACCAGGGAATGTGCCAAAATCAAGTGAAATCCTAAAAAAAAAAAAAGAAAGAAAGAAAAAATGTGATTCAGGGGCTTGTAAAATACTGATGAATTGATAATGAAGACTCACAGTCTTATTCCTAATCACTCGTGCACCTCTGTCCATTTTCATTACAGTTAAATTTTAATTCGTGCAGAAGCCTTCCTCTCATCAGAACAGAGAGAGGAGAGCTGTGTTGATCCATCCCCAGAAGAAAAGAGTTGGCACCGTCCACCCCCAGAGGGGGCAAAAGGTGTGAAATTGAGGCGACTGTTTACAATGAAGTCATTTTCACATCTCTGGATGCCGCATAATTCAAACCCTCTATGTGTTCAACTGGGTATTGTAATCTTTAGAGCCAGCCAGGGAAAAATATGACCTCTTAACAGCAAATCTTCGGGTGCTAATGTTCACCTGTTGGCCTGAAAACGCGTTCCTTTTTGCTCCAAGCAGACAATTCTGCGGCGGGCAATCATTTCCATCTCAGGCAGGAGATTGGAAAATAAAAACTGGAGATGAGAGTTTTCCATGCGGCGTCCTCGAGGTGTGCAGCGGTCGTCTTGGGGAACGAGATGATATTTTAGAGGCTTTTGTCACCCTGACCTCTTCTACACCCGTGGTTTTTGGATTTCCTGCCACGTGGCTCTCAGGCTCAGAGCCGAGTGAAGGTGGGTTTTTGCCCACACTGGTGCATTGAGGGCAAGCAGTCTTTCTCGAGGTTTGCCAATTACTCAAGTCTCCAAATGGGAATGGCAAATCGGTTGATTTCAATCTGAAAGGAGTTTTGTGTCCCCCCCGCCAACCCCTCCCATGGTGAGAGTATCCAGGCTTTGCTGGCAAGTTAGCAGAATCTAAAGGTTAGTTCCATGTGTATCTATAGAAGAAAAGGGAATACCCCTCCTTGGTTCCTTTCTTAAAGGTCTCCATTAACATTTGTGTAAACAATTTACCTGCCTGCCCTGAGGTGGAGGGGGTGAGGGACAGTTTGCTGGAGGAAAAAAAAAGATTCCTCTAACTTTCTATTCTTGTTGTTCAGTGGCTCAGTGGTGTCCAACTTTCTGCGACCCCATGGACTGCAGCACGCCAGGCTTCCCTGTCCTTCACCAACTCCCAGAGCTTGCTCAAACTTGTGTCTGCTGAGTCGGTGATGCCTTCCAACCATCTCATCCTCTGTCGTCCCCTTCTCCTCCTGCCTTCAGTCTTTCCCAGCATCAGGGTCTTTCCCGGTGAGTCAGCTCTTTGCATCTTTTAACATGGATGAATTGGTGCTCCCAACTCTAACTAGACCTGCTGGTAGGACCCGGGTTTATGGATCCTGTAGATTGAACGTGGCTTCAGAAAGCTGGCAAGTCTACAGAGTGATCACGGATCACTGGATGAGTTTGGGAAGGGTTGGACTAAAGGCTGGAAGCCAGCTAGCCATGGGCTGAAGAGCATGTGGCTTCAGGTTTTCTCATGGTTTCATTTGCTGCTTTCTCTTTTACTACGAAATGATTCCTGATTGTCTGGATGTACCCTAGTTCACTCCTCTCTTCACCTACCGAAGGATATCTCCGTTGCTTCCAGATTTCAGCAGTGATGAACAAGTCTGCCATCAGCATTCCTGTGCGGAATATATACTGTGTTTGTGGCTGAAGTGTTACATCGAGCTGAAGTGCTGAAGTTGATGTCATGTCTTAGGTGTCCTGCACTAAATCCACAGAGGGAAAACGTCCTCCTGCAGGGGTCCAGCCCCGGTGGATCCAGGGAATTCGAAGGGGAGACGGCTTCGGTGATCAGGATACGATAGAATTAAAGATATAAAGAGTGGTTAAATAAGAATAGCTCAGTGACAAAATTCAGTGGAGAAAAGTGGCTGAAT
Organism: Bos grunniens; assembly: GCF_055505025.1. Classification (NCBI taxonomy): domain Eukaryota; kingdom Metazoa; phylum Chordata; class Mammalia; order Artiodactyla; family Bovidae; genus Bos; species Bos grunniens. The sequence continues at coordinate 1,992,949 of NC_141194.1, forward strand.
AACTTGGTTTATGTGGAAAGCTAATAAAATTCCAAAATAAGGAATTTGTGTCACCTACGTAGGCCTCAGGCATCCTCCTGTTCTCCCGAAGGAGAGGAGACACTAAGGCCTCCCCGGTCAGATCTTAGAAGCCAAGGCAAAATTAGTAGGCTTGACGAGCCTCCACGCTCCAATTCAGCCAGAAGGTGAGAGAAAGAACGACATGGGGAGACCAAGCTTTGGTGAACGAGGCCCGCACTTTATTTTCCAAAGTAGTTTTTATACCTTAAGTTGTGCGTAGAGGATAATGGGGGAAGGGGTAGAGTCAGCAGTAAGGCAGGCTTTCTTCCTGCAAAATTATCATATGCAAAAGTTTAGGTGATTTACATCATCTTCTGGCCAAGAGGCCTGTTAACATTTTGTGACTCTTTCTTCAGAAAACTTATTTTTCTCTAAAGGTGATTATTCTAAAGTCAGGCGCCACCCTCTGAGAGCATTAGATAAAGTTGCATTCCTATAGGGCAAAGGTGTGGTGGGCTGTAACAAGAAAAAGAATTAACTCAAGGGTCCAAGGTTACAAACATTAAAGCTACTACTTACATTCCTATACACCAATTATATTAATCAATACACTGCCAGGGACACAGGAGGTAAGGGATATGGAAACTTAGCAGCAAACATTGGCCCAAAAAGTGAAAAACCCTTCACCAATACAACTTCTAGTCAATCTTTTAACTGCTCAAAGGAATCTGTATTTAGACAGTTTAGAACATCTCATGCCTCTCACGGTTGGGAGGCTGTGAACAATCACATGTGTCTGGAAGAACCTATTCAGGCAGGCTAGAGGACTTCCAAAGGAGTTTGTAGGTTGAAACATTCTTGTCACGCTCAGGAACTTTATCAACTGGAGCTGTAAGTTAACTCTTTTTCAGAGAGAGGTGGTGGGGGACAGCCCCCCGTAAAGTCAGAGGTGTAGGTGAGAGCACAAAGCAGTAAAGTAGGCAGACTCTGGTTTTGGAGGTAGATGCTCGAGAATTTCCAGGGGGACTCCTGAGGCTCGATCCCACCTTTGGGTATGCCGAGCCTCCTTCCTCATGACCTTTCCCATGGGCGGAGTTCCTTACGCTGGCTCCCGGCATTGTCCTGATATTCCTAATTAAAATATAGGTGTGTGTGTGTTAGGCGTTCTGTTGTGTCCAACTCTTTGCGACCCCTTGGACCGTAGCCCGCCAGGCTCCTCTGTCCATGGGATTCTCCAGCCAAGACTGCTGGAGCGGGTTGTCATTTCCTTCTCCAGGAGATCTTCCTGACCCAGGGATCGAGCCTGCATCTCCGGCGCTGGCAGGAAGATTCTTTACCCCCTGAGCCACCAGGGAAGCCCCAGATACACACGGCTGAGTCACTGTGTTGCACAGAAGAAAATAAAACAATATTGTAAAGCAACTAGAGTCCAAGAAAAATTTTCCAAAAAATGAAGAAATGGATAAATAAAAAATGGATGTGGTCATTGACAGAACCAAAAAAAGCCTTGATGGCAGGCATTTAAAAAATACTTCCATATCCACAATTCCGAATACAACGTGTGCCATATTTTAGACGTTAAATTTTATAGATGTTAAACATTATGGGACTAAATGATATGAGTTGAAAATTATTAATAAATTCTACACACTTACAAAAAAAGGTGGAAGGCTGAAGCAGAAAGGGGTAGTAGAGAATGAGATGGTGGGATGGCATCACTGACTCAATGGACATGAGTTTGAGCAAAGTCGAGGAGATAGTGAAGGACAGGGAGGCCTGGCGTGCTGCGGTCCATGGGGGTGGAAAAGAGTCAGACACGACTTAGCAGCTGAACTCACACATATACATGCACATGCACACACATAATATATAGAATCTACCCAACTTTTGCTTTAAATAGAAAGCTGGTTCCTTATGATGTGAAAAATGAAATATTTAAGAACAGGTTACGTGAATACGTTTGTATATACCCTTCCGCCATGGACTGTCCATCTTGGGTTTAATTCATTGGGTTCACTTCTCTGGCCATCACAGATATTATAATTTTTAATTGGCCCTTTTGTAAAGGGTTGCGCATAAATACAGATTTATTTAAGTCATGAGCAACCTATAATGAATGATTCAATGTTTTTTGCCTCACAGCTATTCTTGTGTCTTTTAGAGACCACACAGTACATCCCTGGTGGGCTACTGGTTAAGGAAAAAAGTATTAGTTGGTCATTTGTGCCCAGCTCTTTAAGACCCCATGGACTATAGCCTGCCAGGCTCCTCTGTCCATGGGATTCTCCAGGCGAGAATACTGGAGTGGGTTGCCATTTCCTCCTCCAGGGGATCTTCCTGACCCCAGGACCAAACTTGGGTCTCCTGCATTGCAGGCAGATTCTTTACTGTCTGAGAGCCCAGGGAAGCCCCCAGGGGTTAAGAATGTGCCTGCAAAGGCACGGGTATGGGTTCAGTCTCTGGTCTAGGAGGATCCCACATGCTGTGGAACAGCCTACCCACGTTGGCTGTATCTACGTTGCCTGTTCTCCATAACAAGAGAAGCCACCTCAGGGAGAAGCCCACCCATCACAGCCAACAATACCCTGCACTCTCTGCACCAGAGAAAACCCACACGCAGCAACAAAGACCCCGCATGGCCAAGAAAAAACCCCAAAAGCAACCCATATAACACCCCCTGACTACTGCCTTAGTGCCAAAGCCCCATTTGGGTGTTCAGTCAAAGGTTATGACAGAATCATTAAGGGCTTCTGATTGTCAGGTACATTTATTTATTTATTAAAACTTTTTATTATTTTTCTTTACTTTACAATATTGTATTGGTTTTGCCATACATCAACATGCATCCACCATGGGTATACACGTGTTCCCCATGTCAGGTACATTTAAACATCTGACTCACTGCTAACTATCAATTAGGACTCTCTCCATTTCACCAGGGTGTCACTCTTGCCAGTTACACCACACATTTTGTCCAGACACAACTCGTGAAACATTCAACATGACGCAGAAAACCCATCCAGTCCTTTTAAACAGATGGCTTTGAAGAATGCTCCCTATTTTGTGTTCTCTCTCTGTATATATATATACATATTTGCTTCAAACCTCCCGGGACACATTGACCAAAGCGGGAAAATGACAGATCCGAATTGACAGGCAAGACACGTTTTCCTCTCACCGCCGTGAGACTGCTTTTTGGAAACTGGCTCCCTGGCCACGTGGACTGTCTCCTGTGTGAAAAGAAGGGCTTCCTGCCGAACCCAAAGAAGGGCAGAGACCGGTCAGGCCAGGGCTATCCCCAAGTAACAGCATTATGCCAAAGATGCCCGCACATGTTAAATGAAATGCCAGCAGGGCAGGGAAGACGGGTTCGGGGTCTCACCTGCTGATCAAGTGTGATGTAAGCTGAAGCAGGCACTCTGAGCTTCTGAAGCAAAGGGCTCCGTCAGCCCAAGCCACTCTGCGAATGGCATTTGGGGAAAGAGGCGCAGAAGTGTACGGACACATAGTTGGTGAGCAGTCACATGCTACCACTCTACATCTTGTTTCTTCAAAAACGGCCAGATGTACATGCCGCTGTCCACTACAAACTGGCACTTCCCCTGGACACTTGCAAAAATTCCCTGGTGGCTCAGTGGCAAAGAATCCGCCTGCAGTGCAGGAGACATAAGAGATGTGAGTTTGATCTCTGAGTCCGGGAGATCCCCGGGAGGAGGAAATGGAAACCCACTGCAGTTATTCTTGCCTGGAGAATCCCGTGGACAGAGGAGCCTGGCGGGCTAGTCATGCAGTTGCAAAGAGTCAGACATGACGGAGAGACTTAATAACAGTTCCTGCACCAGAATCACCTCTAAACGGACCTCCCCGCCTCCACCCCGACCCCTGCCTCTTAGAAGCAACTACTCAGAGCTATCCGAGGTGCTGTCTCCTGGCCAGAGTCCTCATTTTGCCCCCAAATAAAACTTATTTCACAATTCTCACCTTGTGCATTTTTTGTGTGGCTGTGCTGGGTCTTGCTTCTTGCTGTGTGTGGGCTTTCTCTAGTCACGGTGCATGGAGACTGCTTTTGGTTGCAGGGTTCAGGCTTCTCATTTCGCTGGCTCTCCTTGTTGCAGAGCTCGGGCTCAATGGTGCACTGGCTTCAGTAGTCGGAGCCTGTGGGTTCAGGAGTTGCAGGTCCCAGCTCTAGAGCAGAGGCTCAGTAGTCATGGGGCCTGGGCTTAGTCGCTACGCAACATGTGGCATGCTTCCAGAAAAGGGATTCAACTGTGTCTCCTGCACTGGCCGGGGGATTCTCTACCACTGAGGCGCCTGGGAAGTCCCTGATTCGGTATCTTTATAAGCCGTGTTGTTGTTTAGTCACTATATTGTATCCAACCCTTGGGATTCCATGGACCGTAGCCCGCCAGGCTCCTCTGTCCATGGGATTCTCCAGGCGAGAATACTGGAGTGGGTTGCCACGCCCTCCTCCAGGGGATCTTCCCTACCCGGGGATCGAACCTGTGTCTCTTACCTCTCCTGCGTTGGCAGGTGGGTTCTTTACTGCTGACCCAGTAGGGAAGTCTCTGATTCTGTTTCTTTATAAGACGGCCGGCGAGTGAAAATCAGAGGCATTCCAGGAGCACAAGTGTGTCTGGCTAAGAAAGCTCTGAAAGCTGAGCTCAGTGTGATAGTGAAGCTAGAGAAACACTCCAGAGAAGTGGAGTGGCTTAGCAAATAAATAACATCTTTTGGAAAGTCTCCATGGTGATCAGGATGACGAAGAAGGCTCTGGACCTCACATTATCAGTCTCAAAAAAATGAAGTTTCGAGGAATGTGCAGTTGAAGAGTTCGAATGAGGATATATATATATATATATATATTTTTTTTACATTAAAATGTATTTATTTACGGGACGTCCCTGGTGGTCCAGTGGCTAAGATTTCTTCTTCCAGTGTACAGGATGTAGGTTTGATCCCTGGACGTGGAGCCAAGATTCCATATGCCTCTTGGCTGGAAAACCAAAACATAATATAAAAGCAATATTGTAACAAATTCAATAAACAATTTTTTTTTAATGATACACATAAAAATTTTTTCTTTACATTTATTTATGTACTTATATCAATACACATCAAATGTGTGTATAATGTATACTAGTATGAGTACACAAAATATATACAATACATACAATATATACAACTTATAGTATATAAGGAGTATCATAATAGTATAGTATAGTATACATATAGTATATATAGTATACATATAGTATAATTAAATTAATTAAAATAATGTGCTTCTATATTATATAAAATATATTATTTTTATTTAATATAAAATATGACCTATTCTATATTATATTACAATATATTACATATAAATAATATGTGGGTTAATATAACATGTGTTATATATTAAACACATATTGTTCAGTCACTCAGTTGTGTCTAACTCTTTGTGACCCCATGGACTGCAGCCCACCAGGTTCCTCTGTCCATGGGATTCTCCAGGCAACAGTACTGGAAGGGGTTGTCATTCCCTTGTCCAGGGGATCTTCCTGATCAAACAATTGGCTGCACCAATTCATATTCCCACCCACACTGTAGGAGGGTTCCTTTCTCTCCACACCCTCTCCAGCATTTATTGTGTGTAGACTTTTTGATGAGGGCCATTCTGACCAGTGTGAGGGGTCTCAAACCTGGGTCTCCTGCATCGGCAGAGAGATTCTTTACCATCTGAACCACCAGGGAAGCCCATCTATGAGATGATGTAGGAGCAAATATTCTTCACAATATAAAGTTTCACATATACTTGTAAAGGACTTTCCTGATGGCTCAGTTGGTAAAGAATCCGCCTGCAATGCATGAGACCCCAGTTCGATTCTGGTGTTGGGAAGATCCACTGGAGAAAGGAAAGGCTACCCACTCCAGGGTTCTGACCTGGAGAATGCCATGGAATGTATAGTCCATGGGGTCACAAACAGGACTGAATGACTTTCACATACTTGTAATGCAATATCACTCTGTTTCAAATTACTGACATGTCTCAGGAAAATAATCAGGGAAGATTTTTAGCTTTGAGGTGCTAATATAACATAGAATATCAATTAACTTCCAAGATTCATAAGCGTGTAGCGCACTTGTATTCACTTGTATATTCTATTATAATATGAAGCCGCTGTATAGCGTGGGTTTCCAGCATTTAATATGATCCCTTTAAAACACTCACACCCAGTCAAAAAATGGTCAGGAGACCTAAACAGACGTTTCTCCAAAGAAGACCTACAGATGGCTAACAGGCACTTGAAAAGATGCTCAACGTCACTAATTATTGCTATTGCTATTGCTAAGTCACTTCAGTCGTGTCCGACTCTGTGTGACCCCATAGATGGCAGCCCACCAGGCTTCCCCATCCCTGGGATTCTCCAGGCAAGAACACTGGAGTGGGTTGCCATTTCCTTCTCCAATGTATGAAAGTGAAAAGTGAAAGTAAAGTCACTCAATCGTGTCCAACCCTCAGCGACCCCATGGACTGCAGCCCACCAGGCTCCTCCATCCATGGGATTTTCCAGGCAAGAGTACTGGAGTGGGGTGCCATTGCCTTCTTTGTCACTAATTATTAGAGAAATGCAAAATATGCTGAAGGAACCACTCATACTGGTCAGAATGGCCCTCATCAAAATGTCTACACACAATAAATGCTGGAGAGGGTGTGGAGAGAAGGGAGCCCTCCTACAGTGTGGGTGGGAATGTGAATTGGTGCAGCCACTGTGGAGAACAATATGGGGGTTCCTTAAAAAATTAAAAATCGAGTTACCATGTGATCCAGCAATCATTATTCACTGACGTTCCTTTGCATAAGTGAACAGGTTAGTAAAATATTCAAGATTATGTCAATTGCAAATGCTCGTCTCTACCATCTTTTAAAAGAAAACAGAAAAGGATAAATCATACCAGAAATAGAGGGTATGTCATTAATACGATGAGAATACATTAATACGTCGATACAGTGTTGTCTTTGGATGGAAGCAGCGTGTTACATGCATGAGATAAGTTGCTGTCTCTAGAGTAGAAGTCAAGACACAGGTACCTTCGAGCCACCCCAGATCGCAATCAGAGATTAGAGAGCGTGGAGAATCGATAATTCCTAAGCCCACTGCCAGCAGATCTCAGAAAACAGTCTCTCTTCACCAAGCACAAATGCAGACTCAGATCCACACCCACTTCTTTCTCCCGAGTCCCTCCCAACCTTGCATTCACCTCACCGGTCTCTGTTGATCTATGAAGCATCACATCATACATTATTTTCTTCACTCCAAAGCCTGTGCAGTTTTCTGTCTGCCCAGAATAAAAAATAGGCTTGACTTACTGTCTAGATGTTCTTTAGACGGTGGCCCAGCTCCTACAAGAACAAAGAGAGAGTGTCACACATCACCATTTCCATTTTCACATGGGAGATTTGTTAAAATTAATGTTTGTTGCGATATAGTTGTATTACAATGGTGTGTTAGTTTCTGCTGTATGGCAAAATGAGCCAGCCATACACATACCACCCTCTTTTCTGGATTTCCTTCCCATTGAGGCCACCATGGAACATTGAGCAGCCTTCCCGTGGTGTACAATTCTCATTAGTCATCTATTTTATACAAAATACCTGTAGTGTAAATGCTATAATTCATCCCACCCTACCCCTCTTAGTCCCCCTGGTGTCCATGACTGTTCTTTCCATATGTGTCTCTATTTCCGCTTAGTAAAGAAGACCGTCTGTACCAATTTTTTCAGATTCCACATGTACGTGTTAATGTACGATATTGTTTTTCTCTGTCTGACTTCACTCTCTGTTACAGACTCTAGGTCCATCCATGGCTCTGTATATATGTATTTTTAAAAAATAATTTGGATAATAGTAGTCTTTTTGTTAATTGTAGGGTAACTGCTTTATCATGTTGTATTGCTTTCTGCAGTACAACATCGGGGATCAGCCATAAGCACATATATGTCCCCTCCTCCTTGAGCCTGCTGCCCGCCCCCACCACTCTATATATGTATTTTTATGATAAGGTGTCATGCCTTTGTCACCCTGTACGTGCATGCTAAGTCCCTTCAGTCATGTCGTACTCTTTGTGAGCCCATGGACTGTATCCCGCCAGGCTCCTCTGTCCATGGGATTTCCCAGGCAGGAATATGGGAGTGGGTTGCCATTTCCTTCTCCAGAGGATCTTCCTGACCCAGGCATCAAACCCAGGTCTCCTGCATTGCAGGCAGATTCCTTCCTGTTTGAGCCACAATGACTCCAATACGAGCAATTTTCCTGTTACCGTGAGCAGAATTTCTTGCCAATATGCTAGGTTGGCCAAAAAGTTTGTTTGTGATTTTATATACCATGGAAAACCCCAACAAGCTTTTTGGCCAACCCAATCCTTAGTTTTACAGATTTAGCACTTGAAGTCATTATTCTGAATTTGGAGCAAAGATAGGAACTAGATTAGAAAGTGTATATAATTAGTCATCCTTACTGCAAAGTTACCTTTAAATTAACTTGGAAAACATAAATATTATCTGATTTGACTCTGGCCACAGCTCACACCCTTCTGTCTTATTATTGGAAAAGACCCTGATACTGGGAAAGATTGAAGGCAGGAGGAGATGGGGATGACAGAGGATGAGATGGTTGGATGGCATCACTGACTCCATGGACATGAGTTTCAGTAGACTCTGGGAGTTGGTGATGGACAGGGAGGCCTGGTGTGCTATAGTCCATGGGGTCACAAAGAGTCGGACACGACTGAGCAACTGAACTGATTGGCTGCATTGGGTCTTAGTTGCTGCTACCCAGGGCTCAGTTGTCCCACGACATGTGGGATCTTAGCCCCCTGATCAGGGATTGAACCTGTGTCCCGTTCACTGGGGATTGCTAACCACTGCACTCCCTGGGAAGTCTCTATCCTTATGTTTTAAAGAGAAAATTTGTTTGCTGTCAGTGTCATTTAATGTTTTAGGGACCGTAATCGAGGTCCTGAGTTTAGTGCGTGTGCAGACTTGCCTGGTGGCTCGGACGGTAAAGAATCTGCCTGCAATGCGGGAGACCCGAGTTCAATCCCTGGGTTGGGAAGATTCCCTGGAGGAGGTCATGGCAACCCACTCCAATGGACAGAGGAGCCTGGTGGGCTACGGTCCACAGGGTCAAAAAGAGTTGGACGTGACTAAGCCACTGAGCAGGTAGGTACCTTCAGTCCATTGGCGAAGAGGTGTGGGGCAGGTAGACCAGAAGGACTTGAAGGCACGATGGTTAATTCTGCATTTGTGCGGTAATTTTGGAGATGTGTTCAGTTCAGTTCAGTTCAGTTCAGTTGCTCAGTCGTGTCCGACTCTTTGCAACCCCACGAATCGCAGCACACCAGGCCACCCTGTCCATCACCATATCCCGGAGTTCACTCAAACTCACGTCCATCGAGTCGGTGATGCCATCCAGCCATCTCATCCTCTGTCGTCCCCTTCTCCTCCTGCCCCCAATCCCTCCCAGCATCAGAGTCTTTTCCAAGGAGTCAACTCTTTGCATGAGGTGGCCAAAGTACTGGAGTTTCAGCTTTAGCATCAGTCCTTCCAAAGAATACCCAGGGCTGATCTCCTTTAGAATGGACTGGTTGGATCTCCTTGCAGTCTCAAGGGTCTTCTCCAACATCACGTGGTAAGGACGAAAAAAGGAGGGGTCGGGCTCCTGGAAGGTGGAGGTGACTCTGTGAATTGCCAGGCTTTGGGGATGGAGGAGAATGTGAGCACTGACGATGGAAACATGGCCGTGTTCTCATCAAGTAATAAAGGAGCTGTCATCGTTAATAGACGCCGGCAAGGGTTGGTCTCTCAAGCAGAATCAGTAAGAAAAGTGCATGATGGCTTGTCCGGGACTAATGAAGCTGAGAGACTGAAGCTACTCCATCATCCCGTTTTCCCAGTACACCTGGCTTCTCTTGATTAAAAAGGCATTTATCTAATGATCCATTGCGAACCATTACCAGAAACGGAGAATGGTGCCGTTATTGAGGGAGAGAGAAATTGAAAGGCCTTTGAGGAAGGAATCTTTCCTCGCTGTAATAAACCCCGAGAAAGCATTGATCTTTAAAGGAAAAATTGTTGGTTTTGCAGTTGGTGCCGAGCTGTCGAGATCAGTTACGGAGAGAATTATTTAGCCGGATTGCCAGCACTCTGTGCTCACAAAGTCAAGACATTTCTATTTCTTTTATCAAGTGATTTTTTATACAAAAGAGCACTTCCATGATTGGGATAATGCTGAAAGAAAATTCCATTTTATTAAAAAAAAAAGGTGCTAGGATTACTATGAGAGAATCTATTACACAATTGGTACCTTATTCTAGAATATGACAGTGTGTCTGATGAAAATGGCTGGTTGTGGCTGTAAAAATGACCTTGCTGTTTTCAACAAGCACTGCGGGGAGGACACAGATTCTACACCCAGGACTAGTTCATGATATTCCAGGTTGTTACTGGATGATTAAATAGTTCTCTGAAAAATAAGCCCCAAAAGCCCTTGTGGTAACTCGTACACTTAACCGAAAAAGGTAGAGAGAAGTTTGGAAATAGGAGAAAGCGGCAGAATTAGACATCTGGAATTAGGTTTGTCGTTCAGTTGCTTAGTCACGTCCGACTCTTTGCGACCCCATGGCTTGCAGCACACCAGGCCTCCCTGTCCATCACCAACTCCCGGAGCTTGCTCAAACTCATGTCCATTGAGTCGGTGATGCCATCCAGCCATCTCATCCTCTGTCGTCCCCTTCTCCTCCTGCCCTCAATCTTTCGCAGCATCAGGGTCTTTTCAAATGAGTCAGCTCTTTGCATCAGATGGCCAAAGTACTGGGGCTTCAGCATCAGTCCTTCCAATGCATATTCAGGACTGAGTTCCTTTAGGATTAATGGGGTTGACCTCCTTGCAGTGCAAGGGACTCTCAAGAGTCTTCTCCAACACCACAGTTCAAAAGCATCAATTCTTCGGTGCTCACCTTTCTTTATAGTCCAACTCTCACATCCGTACATGACTACTGGAAAAACCACAGCTTTGACTGTATGGACCTTTGTTGGCAAAGTAATGTTTCTGCTTTTTAATATGCTGTCTATGTTTATCATAGCTTTTCACCCAAGGAGCAAGTGTCTTTAATTTTCATGGTGGCAATCATCGTCTGCAGTGATTTTGGAGCCCGAGAAAATAAAGTCTGTCACTGTTTCAACTTTTCTGCCTTGTATTTGCCTTGAAGTGATGGGACCAGGATGTGATGTGAGAGTTGGACCATAAAGAAAGCTGAGGGCCAAGGAATTTATGTTTTTGAACTGTGTTGTTGGAGAAGACTCTAGAGAGTCCCTTGGACTGCAAGGAGATCAAACCTGTCCATCCTAAAGGAGATCAGTCCTGAATATTCATTAGAAGGACTGATGCTGAAGCTGAAACTCCAATATTTGGCCACCTGAGGTGAAGAGCTGACTCACTGGAAAAGAGCCTGATGCTGGGAAAGATTGAAGGCAGGAGGAGAAGGGGACGACAGAGGACGAGATGGTTGGATGGCATCACTGACTTGATGGACATGAATTTGAGTAAAGTCCGGGAGTTGGTGATGGACAGGGAGGCCTAGTGTGCTGCACTCCATGGGGTCACAAAGAGTTGGGCATGACTGAGCAACTGAACTGAACTGAACTGATGGGACCAGATGCCATGATCTTCATTTTTTTAATGCTGAGATTCCAAGCCAACTTTTTTACTCTCTTTCACCTTTATCAAGAGGCTCTTTAGTTCCTCTTCACTTTCTGCCATTAGAGTGGTATCATTTGCCTATCTGAGGAATTAGGTTACAAACTTTAAAATGTATTTTTGTCCGGGTATCTGTTGCTTCATTCTTAATACTCTTTCAAAGTATTAGAAACCACACAAGCCTGCTACAATGTATGCAGACATGTAGCAACTGTGAGCTTTAAGCATGTGTCACTAGATCAGGTCAACATAAGGAATATCTGTTTGCATTGTGTACACTTGTCTTTCTGGAAATTGGATACGTGGTTTTATTTAGCAGTGATATTTCTTCTAGCATCTCTACTGGGACTGTTCATTGTATGTATTTAAAACAGGCTAAGCACAGTCAATAACCTTAGACATGGAGATGACACCACCCTTATGGCACAAAGTGAAGAGCAACTAAAAAGCCTCTTGATGAAAAGTGAAAGATGAGAGTGAAAACGTTGGCTTAAAGCTCAACATTCAGAAAACGAAGATCATGGCATCTTGGTCCCATCACTTCATGGGAAATAGATGGGGAAACAGCGGAAACAGTGTCAGACATTTTTTTTGGGGGGGCTCCAAAATCACTGCAGATGGTGATTGCAGCCATGAAATTAAAAGACGCTTACTCCTTGGACGGAAAGTTATGACCAACCTAGATAGCATATTCAAAAGCAGAGACATTACTTTGCCAACAAAGGTCTGTCTAGTCAAGGCTATGGTTTTTCCAGTGGTCATGTATGGATGTGAGAGTTGGACTGTGAAGAAAGCTGAGTGCCGAAGAATTGATGCTTTTGAACTGTGGTGTTGGAGAAGACTCTTGAGAGCCCCTTGGACTGCAAGGAGATCCAACCAGTCTATCCTAAAGAGAATCAGTCCTGAATATTATTGGAAGGACTGATGCTGAAGCTGAAACTCCAATACTCTGGCTACCTGATGGGAAGAACTGAGTCACTGGAAAAGACCCAGATACTGGGAAAGATTGAAGGTGGGAGGAGAAGGGGATGACAGAGGATGAGATGGCTGGATGGCATCACTGACTTGATGGACATGAGTCTGAGTGAACTCCGGGAGTTGGTGATGGACAGGGAGGCCTGGCGTGCTGCGATTCCTGGGGTCGCAAAGAGTCGAACACGACTGAGCGGCTGAACTGAACTGAACTGAAGTGCTGTGCTTGGTGAAAGAAGCCCACCACACAAGACACAGCGTGTTTAATTTTATGTGGAATGCGTTATGTACACATGAGAACACATGGAGACAGAAAATAGGTTAGTGATTGCTGTCTGGGAGAGGGGGTATAGAGGAGGCGGGGGGCTGTTAATGGATAAAAAATGTCTTTTTAGGGTGAAGAAAATATTCTGGGATAGAAGGTGGTGACGTTTGCAGATACTAAATATACCAAAAACCACTGAACTGCAAACATTTTCAAGAATGCATTTAAAAAATTGTATTTTATGGAAACATGGTTGATTTACAATGTGTTAACTTCTGCTCTCAAGCAAATTGAGTCGATTATACATGTGTATTAATACCTATATATCTGCAGTTTTCATAGTTTTACATTGTAGTTTATCACAGGATATTGGGTATAGTTCCCTATGCTCTTGGTAGGACCTCGTTTATTCACTGCATATATGATAGTTTGCGCCAGCTACCTCCAAACTCCTAGTCCATTCCTCCCCCAGTCTCCTTCCGCTTGCCAACCACAAGCCTGTTCTCTGAGCCCTGGTTTCTGTCATAGGTTCTCCAGGCAAGAGTACTGGAGTGGGGTGCCACTGCCTTCTCCGATAGGTAAGTCCAGTTGTATTATCCTGTTTGATGATGCATGTACGTGATATCGTATGGCATTGGTCTTTTGTCTTCATTTAGTGTGATAATCTCCAGGAACATGCATGTTGCTTCAAATGGTATTATTTCATTCTTTTTTTTTTATGGCTGAGGAATATTCCGTTGGGCTTCCCTGGTAGCTCAGCTGGTCAAGAATCCGCCTGCAATGCAATACACTATTCCATTGTATATATGGACCACATCTTGTTTATTCATTCTACTGTTGATGGATCCTTGGGTTGCTTTCATGTTACCTACTGTGAACAGTAAGACTGTCTTTCATGACACGTGAATTGCATCTGAACAAAAGCTGGTAAAAACACGAAGCGTTTTTATCTAGTGCCAAAGCTGAGGACAGTGTCTGCATGTTGTGATGGCTCCATCTGCAAGTGGAAGTGAACAGTAGTGCTCAGTCCCTCAGGCATGTCCAACTCTGTGTGACCCCATGGACTGTAGCCCACCAGCCTTCTGTGTCCATGGGATTCTCCAGGTAGGAATACTGGAGGGGGTTGCTACTTCCTTCGCCAGGGGATCTTCCCAACCATGGGATCGAACCCACCTTTTGTGTCTCCTGTATGGGCAGGTGGATTCTTTACCACTAGGGGCACTTGGGAAGGCCTGAAGCTTTCAAAACCCAACCTTCTTGGTTTCGGTCCTCCATGTATGGTCTTTGAATCAGTGCCATCGGAATTTTGTCGGGGGTGAATTTCACGGCTGTATCTCAGCTCCTGAATCAGAACCTTCAGTTTGGCAAGACTGCAAAGGGATGGTCTGCACATTCATATTTATGGTTAGAAAGAAATGGACTCAATGGACATGAGCAAACTCCAGGAGATGGTGAAGGACAGAGGAGCCTGGTGTGTACAGTCCATGGGGTCCCAAAGAGTCACACACGACTTAGTGACTGAACAAGAAGAGCAGCAGTGGATAAGCCTCTGAGCTTCCAGTGCAGGGGGTGAGACTTTGATATCTGGTTGGGGAAGATCCCACATGAAGACGATACATGGGCCCCCCAGGCGGCTTGGTGGTAATGAATCCTCCTGCCACGCAAGAGACGTGGGTTCGTTCTCCAGGTTGGGAAGATCTCCTAGAGAAGGGCATGGCAACCCACTCCAGTATTCTTGTCTGGAGAATCCTCATGGACAGAGGAGCCTGGCAGGGCTACAGTCTATGGGGTCGCAGAGAGTCAGACATGACTGAGCGATTTTCACTCTTCACTTCAGGGAACTAACAACCGATGAGCCATTAAAAAAAAATGCATCTAAACAAACAAACAAACACAATTTTGAGCAAACTATTTAAAAGAACTACCCCTCAAAGAATTCCAATATATCCTGAATACAGACTCTTTGTGACCCCATGAGCTGCAGCCCGCCAGGCTCCTCTGTTGATGGGATCCTCCAGGCAAGAATACCTGAGTGGGTTGCCGTTCCCTTCTCCAGGGGATCTTCCCGACCCAGAGTTTGAACCCGGGTCTCCTGCATCGGCAGGCAGATTCTTTGTCATTGAGCCACCAGGGAAGCCCTCATTTAGGGGCTATAAATGTGCGACTGTGGACTTGGAGGTAAATAATCTTAGGACATGTTAGTGGTTTCTGTCTTGGCGGTGTGTGTATGAATTTGACAAATTTCAGTATTTATGAGTTGCTGTATTCTGTGGAATGCAGATAATGCCCAAGGCCCTTCTTCATTCCAAAGGGGTTTTGATCAAAGAAATGGAGTGTGTAAAAACGTTGCATAAATTCTAGCATGAGCTGAAGAGGACTGGTGTTTTGTTAACAAGACTACTTCAAAGTGAATTGCACCTTTCTGGGAAACACTTCAGACAATGATACTGTGATCATTTGGCAACTGTTTCTGGTCTTTCTTGCTAAAAGCAGGCTTGGACACAGACTCTTGTTTCTTTATGTGTGTTAATTTGCATTATGAAGCATTGTCTTAAAATGTTATTTTCTCTAAAGCTGATCAGCCTCATCTTTCATGGTGTTTACATACCGCCTGGCAGTCAACTTTCCACGGATGGGCTTTGCCAAAGGGAAAAACGATTTCAATAGAATTTTACAATCTTCTTGTTGTATACTTTTTGGACAATTTTTGAGTCTTAGTGTTTCAAAATAGTTACAACATCACCCCCTTTTCTTAAAGCTTGGTTGAACAGTTCACTCAGACATTTGTCACCACATGTTCAAATTCCTTCATTCTAACTTTTTGTGCTGCTACTATTAACTCATTTTACCCTATCTTTTTGAGTTGCTAACTGGTTTTATTAAAGAAGTCTTACATGTATTACATTTATAAACTCGTGTTTAGTTGTTCAGTCGTGTCCAACTCTTTGCGACCCCATAGACTGTAGCCCACCAGGCTCCTCTGTCCATGGGATTCTCCAGGCAAGAACACTGGAGTGGGTTGTCATGCTCTCCTCCAGATAAACTCTTTAATTTCTCTTTAAGCTATCTTTTATTGAGAACCTATTGTAGAGCACAGGGAACTCTACTTAATGCTTTGTGGTGACTTAAATGGGAGGGCAATCCAAAAAAGAGGGGATCTATACATGCATATAGCTGATTGATTTTGCTGTTCAGTAGAAACTAACACAGTATAAAGCAACCATACTTCAGTAAAAAATAAACACAAAATTAAAAGTAGCTGAATCTTCAAAAAATTATCTTTAATTGAAGTACAGTTGATGTACAATATTATATACATTTTAAGTAAACAGTATAGTGTCTCAAAATTTTCAAAGGTTGTGCCCCATTTGTAGATATACAAAGTAATGGCTATACAATATATACAATATTGTATATCAATGGCACCCCACTCCAGTACTCTTGCCTGGAAAATCCCATGGACGGAGGAGCCTGGTGGGCTGCAGTTCATGGGGTCACAAAGAGTTGGCCACGACTGAGCGACTTCACTTTCACTTTTCACTTTCATGCATTGGAGAAGGAAATGGCAACCCACTCCAGTGTTCTTGCCTGGAGAATCCCAGGGACGGGGGAGCCTGGCGGGCTGCCGTCTACGGGGTCGCACAGAGTCGGACACGACTGAAACGACTTAGCAGCAGCAGCAGCAGCATAGATATATATATATATACACACACAATATATACAGTGCTGGCTGTATAATATATACAATATTGAATATATTATATATATATAATATTGACTATATAGTATATATAAAACAATATACCTTTGTAAGTTATTTTATATCTACTAGTCTGTGCGTCTTAATGCTGTAAATTCTTCTATTTTTTGAGAAGCTGCACTTTACCTATTCTGAACAGAACCCCATATTCACGATGCATGAAAATACTGAGAAAGCACAAATGCTCTGAACGATAAACAATGTGGTTTTACATACTATGTGGTGATGTGAGCAGTGGTTTCATTCAGTCATGATGGCAGAAATACTTTGTAGCAGGCTCTGTAGTTTATGTTCCATCAGTTGGTAAAGAATCTGCCCTCAATGCAGGAGACCAGGGTTCGATCCCTGGGTTGGGAAGATGCCCTGGAGAAGGAAATGGCAACCTACTCCAGGATTCTTGCCTGGAGAACCTCATGGACAGAGGAGCCTGGCAGGCTACAGCTCATGGGGTTGCAGAGAGTCGGAACATGACTGAGTGACTAACACTTCACTTCATATTTGTGTGTTTTTTTTTTTTTAAATCTAAATTTACAGGTATATACCCCAGAATGGAACTACAGGGTTATATGGCAGCTGTATTTTCAGTTTTTTAAGGAAACTGCATTGCTCTCGTTGAGTCACCAAGTCGTGTCCGACTCTCTTTGACCCCATGGACTGCAGCATGCCAGGCTTCCCTGTCCTTCACCTGCTTCTGGAGTCTGCTCAAACTCCTGTCCATTGAGGAACTGACATAACTGTTCTCCATAGTGACAGCACCAGTTTCTATCCCCATCAACAGTTTAGGAGGGTCCCTTTTTTTCCCCACACTCTCTTTGGCATTGGTTTGTGGACTTGTTGATGATGGCCCTTCTGACTGGTGTGAGGTGGGACCTCAGGGTAGTTTTGCTCTGCATTTCTCTAATAATGAGTGATCTTGAGCATCTTTTCATGTGCCTATTGGCCATCTGTACGTCTTGTTTGGAGAAATGTATATTTATTGGTTCTGCTCATTTAAAAATATTTTTTTAAAGGATAATTTCAATAAAAAATTTGAAAATTTTCAAATTTCATTTGAAAAGATTCTGATGCTGAGAAAGACTGAAGGTGGGAGAAGGGGACGACAGAGGATGAGATGGCTGGATGGCATCACCAACTCGATGGACATGAGTTTGGGTAAACTCTGGGACTTGGTGATGGACAGGAAGGCCTGGCGTGCTGCCATCCATGGGGTCACAAAGAGTCAGACAGGACTGAGCAACTGAACTAAAGAATAATTGCTTTACAGAATTTTGCTGTTTTCTGTCAAACCTCAGCATGAATCAGCCATAGGTATACATATGTCCCTTCCCTCTTGAATCTCCCTCCCACCTCCCTCCCTATCCTACCCCTCTAGGTTGACACAGAGCCCCTGTTTGGGTTTCCTGAGCCAAACAACACATTCCTGTTGGCTCTCTATTTTACATATGGTGATGGAAGTTTCCATGTTACTCTTTCCATACGCCTCAGCCTCTCCTCCCCTCTCTCCATGGCCATAAATCTGTTCTCTATGTCTGTTTCTCCATTTGCTGCCCTGCAAAAAAATTATTTGGTGCCATCTTTCTAGATTCTGTATGTATGTGTTAGAATATGGTATTTTTCTTTCTCTTTCTGACTCACTTCACTCTGTATAATAGGCTCCAGGTTCATTCATCTCATTAGAACAGACTCAAATGCGTTCCGTTTTTTTATGGCTGAGTAATATTCCATTGTGTATATGTACCACAAGTTCTTTATCCATTCATCTGTTGACGGACATTATCTTAAAACTGGGTTGTTTCTTTTAATGTAGAGTTGTAGGAATTGGGTATATACATTGGATATTAACCCCTTACTGGTTACAACATTTGTAAATAGACAACCTGTGATATCGGTTGTCTTTTCATTCAGTGGATGGTTTCCTGTGCTGTGCAAAAGCTTTTAAAATGCAAATTTGAAAAGACACCTAACAAGTAATATGGTGCTAGTGGTAAAGAAGCTGCCTGCCAAAGCAGGAGATGTGGGTGGTTCCATCCCTATGACGGGAAGATCCTCTGGAGAAGGAAATGACAACCCACTCCAGTATTCTTGCCTGGAGAATCCCGTGGACAGAGGAGCCTGGCGGGCTACAGTCCATGAGGTCACACAGAGTCTGACACAGCTGAGCAACTGAGCACAGCACAGCTTGTGGGGTCTTAAGTTCGCTGACCAGGGATCGAACCCATGACTCCACCGCCAGATAGCCAGTTGAGCTCCTCCGTTGTCCTTGAGGAGCACGGATGACTGCAGGAGTCCTATATGGTCTACTGTTGCTGCCTTTTGTCTGGTGTTGGTAGATATACTCAATATTTCCTAAGAGGACAACTGCCTGTCTGTGGCTTTGCCCCTTGTCACAAGACCTCACGCATGCTGCTCATACAGACTCAGCGTGGGTTGCACCGTGGATGGTGGTGAGACCAAGGTGCCAGTCACCTTCGAGAGGCTGGACGCCCCTCGGATGTGACGTCTGATTTTGGTGGTACCTCACGTGCAGTCAGACGTGAGCCCCTGACATCCAGTCTGTGTCTTACAAGTCACGTCACTGGATCCTCCTCTGTCTCTTAATTCCTCTGCCTTTGATCTAACATTTACAAATTCTGTCTGAGAGCCCCATCTTGCTGATGACCATACACAGCCACATGTGGAATGAATTAAGGATGTTCAACAAGGCCACGCACAGAGAAGCTGTCAAAGCCAGCTCTGATTTTGAAATGTGTTTAATAGTCATAGTCTGATTTTGGTCAGTTCGTGTTAAACATTACAGAGTATAGTGTGGTCATAGCTTTTACTTAAAAACATTCATCAGCAGATGAATGGATAAGAAAGCTATGGTACATATACACAATGGAGTATTACTCAGCCATTAAAAAGAATACATTTGAATCAGTTCTAATGAGATAGATGAAACTGGAGCCTATTATACAGAGTGAAGTAAGCCAGAAGGAAAAACATAAATACAGTATACTAATGCATATATATGGAATTTAGAAAGATGGTAACAATAACCTGGTGTACGAGACAGCAAAAGAGACACTGATGTATAGAACAGTCTTATGGACTCTGTGGGAGAGGGAGAGGGTGGGAAGATTTGGGAGAGTGACATTGAAACATGTAGAATATCATGTAAGAAACGAGTTGCCAGTCCAGGTTTGATGCGCGATGCTGGATGCTTGGGGCTGGTGCACTGGGACGACCCAGAGGGATGGTGTGGGGAGGGAGGAGGGAGGAGGGTTCAGGATGGGGAACACATGTATGCCTGTGGCGGATTCATTTTGATATTTGGCAAAACTAATACAATTATGTAAAGTTTAAAAATAAAATAAAATTAAAAAAAAAAAAACATGGGTATATTGTTGAGTTGTTGTTATTGTTCAGTTACTTAGTCATGTCCGATTCTTTGCGATCCCATGGACTGTAGCCCCGCCAGGCTCCTCTGTCCACAGGATTCTCCCAGCAAGAATGCTGGAGTGGGTTGCCATTTCCTTCTCCAGGGGATCTGTCCAACCCAGGGATTGAACCCAGGTCTCCTGCATAGGCTGGCGGGTTCTTTTCCCCTGAGCCATAAAGGAAATCCCCTTAGATACTCTGGACATCTGCAAAAAGACAGACGAGATTGGATTAAATATATTGCAAACCGCTAGCAATTTTTCCTGTTGTCTTTAATATTCTGGCATATGAAAATGTCATTTTTCTTTTTTAAATTCTAATAAAGTCTGTCCCTCACAACATTCAAAAACTCTAATGTAAGAGAGGAATCAAGACAGTGACACACGCATGTGGCATTCACCTCCCACAAACACGTCAAAAATACCTGGATTATTCCATCCTGGAGACAGTGAAGGACAGGGAAGCCTGGTGTGCTGCAGTCCATGGGGTCGCAGTCAGACACAACAGAGCGACTGAACAACAGCAGTGCTGATATACGAGGATCCATGAGATGAAAAGACAACCCACAGGAGACTTTCAGCTCATGGAGTGCGGAATTCATCTCAAGGGCTTGGTGACCTGAATGCCTGCCGTGAGTTCACGTGAACTGCTGACCCAGGAGACTCGGATGACCGCTCCCTTGTCCGCCTACACCCGGCCTCTTGGCTTTTTCTATTTCTGGTTTACAGGGAGATGGAAGAGCTCCAGGGACACTGTGCACCACCTGAGCTACCTACAGGTAAGTGATGACAAGTGATGCCCCAAAAGCCTACATCTCACCAAGGACCTCTTCATCTGCTGGGTCAACCAAGTCCGCCAGATAAATCTCTCAATGTCCCTCCCAGTTTATTTTTCTTTTTTAATAAAACAAAACCTACTCTTAGACTCTCTTTAAAAGAACAACAAAATCAAACGCTTTACTAGAAAATGCAAGGGCATGCATTTTTAGACAATGGAAGGAATGGATATGCCCAAAGATGGTCATTCTGATTTTTTTTCTACATTTACCTTTGATTCAGAGTTTATCTACTAGCATATTTATTGGCTTGGCCAAAGAGTTCATTTGTGTTTTTCATATGGAAAAATGCAGACTATTTGGCCAACCCAGTACTATAAAAAGGGCTTTCCATGTGGCTCAGTGGTAAAGCATTAGCCTGCCAATGCAGAAGACACAAGAGACATGGGTTCTATCCTGGGATTTGGAATATCCCCTGGGGGAGGAAGTGGCAACCCACTCCAGTACTCTTGCCTAGAGAATCCTGTGGATAGAGGAGTCTGGCGGGCTACAGTCCATGGCATTGCAGAGTCAGACATCACTGAGCAACTAAGCATGAAATACTATAAATAAATACTCTCTGGCACCAGTGTGGAAAATTCCACCGATAGAATTTTCCTAGTGCAAAAAGATTATAAACTACTTCTGCAATTGTAATAAAATTTCGGAGGGTACGTTTTGACCAGAATCAATGGTCATGTAAAAATGTACAATCAGTTCATTATATTACAATTTAGCTTTAAAAAAAACCAAATAAAATCCCAAGTTTCACGTCAGGCTTTAGGTTTCATGCTCAAAATAAAGGTCGTTGTATAGTATTTGTGATACTGTTTCGAGCCACAGGTATAAATCACAGGCTTGTCAAGAAGGAGCCACATCTATGATTAAGGTAGGAAAAAAAAAATGCCATTAAAAGTTCAAGACCGTCTCAAATGAGATTCCTGACAGAAGATTTTCTAGAAGTCAGTTAAATTTTATTGGCTCTATTATCATCTTTATAGTAGCTGGGAAACCTCTCGAGAAGTGAATTTAAAGTTGATTCTTTTGCTTGTAATAAAAAATAAAGAACTTCCTATTTTACCTAAGGGGATGTCTTCAAAATGACTTTTAAAGTAAGAATCATAAAAGTAAGGAAAAAGAAAACCCAGGGAGGTTGTCTACATCATTTTTCTTTTTCAGAAGGAATACTATCATTAATGCTCTTTAATAAACTTGGGACCTGTCAGTCGCTCAGAGGTTTTTCCTGGAGACATGGGTAGGTTTGTTACCTAATGAGGAAATGTTAGTTGCTCAGTCGTGTCCGACTCTCTGTGACCCCGTGGATTGTAACCATCCCCAGGCTCCTCTGTCCATGGGATTTTCCAGGTGAGAATACTGGAGTGGGTTGCCATTCCCTTCTCCAGGGGATCTTCCCAGTCCAGGCATCAAACCTGGGTTTCGTGCATTGCAGGCAGATTCTTTCCCATCAGAGCCACCAAGGGAGCCCAGTGTCTCTGGGGAGAAAACGCCCCCATTTAAATCTACATTGAGTGAGCGGCAAGTCTGCTGATACGTAGAAAGACCTTTCTCCACTGTTCCTGCCTGCACACGCTGCTGCTCCAAACCCCATAACCTTCTTCTCCCTGAAGGGAGCTCACGGGTGGCCATTCACACAGGCCTGATCTAGGCCCAAAGCCCCGGGATTCATGGTCTCCGCCGTGTCAGGGCTGACATGGAAACGCGGATGCTAACTTTTCATTTCCAGGTTCGGAGCTGGAGCTGTGTGGCTAAACTGATTTCTGACTATTCGTGGCCTCGTCTCTGGCTGACAGAGAAGGCTGCATTTTGTGGGGTTCCCCACTCCCCATCTCTCCTTGTGCCCCAAGAAATGGATGAGTGCGTTTGTCTCTTGAATGCTTTACAACCATGGGCTGCTTCAAGTCTCCTTGCATACAATTTCCCTGAATATGATTTTTCCCCCCTCCCCTCTGCAAGTTATGTTGTCATTTTCTTTTTAACAGTTAGGCAATAGGCAGTGGTTTCTAGAGAGTAAAAACTTATTTGGGGTTATCAATGAGTAGCGGATATGACTTGATGGCTTTTTTTCCCCTCTCTTCTAGGAATTTGTGAAATTAGCATTTCTGGCTCAAATGTTCAAGGCTGAAGACAGATGTCAACAGTCCTTGAACTTGCCCGGGGTCTACACCATTAGCGTCGTGGGGTGAGAGTGGGTTGGTTCGCCAAGGCCTCTGCACAGAACACGTTCTGTCCAAGTGTGTCTCTCTCTTCGGCCTTTTCATTCACTGCACATTGTTGACCCTGAGCTTACACGGCCTCATTTCTGGTTTTCTTCTCCTTTATTCTTGTGTGCATGAACACAGTGGGTCCAGAGATCTTGCGTACTTGCCTATTCAAGTATGGAAACTCGCTAATAGTGCATACACAACAGATGCATCTTGTTTGGATAAAAGAAAAACATATATATACCATTCTCCATATTTATTATACTCAAAAATGATATATTTTATACATACTGTACTATTTAATACAGAGTAAACAACTTGATTAGGTAGGTTGATAATAAATAATACATGTTGTTTATTACTTTATTTTGAATTGTCATATACACACAGGAGACAAAAAATAAGACAACGTAGGGACTTCCCTGGTGATCCAGTAATTAAGACTTCAGCTTCCAATGCAGAGGGTGCAGGTGTGATGCCTGGTCAGGGAGGTAAGATCCCCCCATGCTCTGTGGCCAAAACGAAAAAAACCCAGAAGCAATATTGTAACAAGTTCAATGAAGACTTTGATTAAAAAAAAAAAAACAGTTAAAAAAAATAAGTGTGTTAAGAGCACAAGGGGCAGTAATAAATAGGAAATACACACAGTACTAGTTTCAAAACGAATTATGTTAGGAATATTCTTAACCTCATACTACATCTTGGAGCAGGAAGTGGTACCCACTCCAGCATTCTTGCCTGGAGAATCCCATGGACAGAGGAGCCTGGCGGGCTTCAGTCCATGGGGTCGCAAGAGTTGGACACGACTTAGTGAGTAAACCACCAATACTGCGTCTATTTATTGATCCATTCATTATACTGTGTCTGTTTATTGATCTATCTGTATATATAGAGAGAAAGACAGGATGTTTTTGTCTCTTCCCCAATGTAATGTTATCAGGAGGTGAGGCGGTAATGAGGGTATAGTCTCCATGAAGGGGATTGGAGTTTCAGCTTTAGCATCAGTCTTTCCAATGAATATTTAGGACTGACTTCCTTTAGGATGGACTGGTTGGATCTCCCTGCAGTCCAAGGGACTCTCAAGAGTCTTCTCCAACACCACAGTTCAAAAGCATCAATTCTCCGGCGCTCAGCTTTCTTTATAGTCCAACTCTCACATCCGTACATGACCACTGGAAAAACCATAGGCTTGACTAGACGGACGTTTGTTGGCAAAGTAAGGTCTCTACCTGCCAGTTAAGTCATCTTTATTAAAAAAAAAAAAAACCCACTGATAATTAGTGATCAGATCTTTGCAACTGTGGTCGAGTGCTTAAGAGAATGTTCTGGAAGATGAAGTGTACTCACAGATTGTGTGGAGATGAGAGAGGCCGCGGACCAGACCCTGCACGGGCTTTGGTTTTGTGACTTAGCTTTGTGTGGAAGGCATGGACTCAGGAAGGTGTGGGCGACTCCATGAGGTTGACGGTCATCTCGTGGAACCAAAGGCAGCTGTTTGTACAGAGGATCTGCTAAAGCCCCTGTGCCCATCTAACCCTGAAGAACGTGTTTGTCGGTGGTGTTAAAAATATACACTGTAATTTGAGAGATGACTTTGAAACATATGGCAAGACTGAAACTGCAGAACTTACGGGAGATGGGCAGAGTGCAGGTCAAGAGAGGACTTAACTTTTTCATGATCCTGATACATTTGGTAACACTGGTGTTCAGAAGTAGCACACTATTTATTGACATAATTGCGAAGTGAAGAAAAGGTCCTTTCTAATCAAGAAATGCAAGGCTTTGCTGGTGGTCCAGTCATGGAGAATCCACCTGCCAATGCAGGAGACAGGGGTTTGATCCCTGGTCCTGGAAGATCCCACGTGCCTCGGGGCCAGTAAGCGCTCCCAACCTCTCCACCCCAACCCCGTGCATCAAAATGAATAAGCCCACACCCTGGAGCCTGTGCTTCACAACAAGAGAAGCCACCGCAGTGAGAAGTCCACAGAACACTGGAGAGGAGCCCCCGCTTGCCGCCACCAGGGAAAACCCACACGTAGCAACGAAGACCCAGGGCAGGCAGCCAAAAATAAATTTAAACAAATACCACACTGTTCATGGACATAGTTGTCACATGAAGAAGACCCTTTCTCAATAAGAGATGCAACCTGCTGGACCACAAAGAGGTGAGGCAGGTGGCTCTGGAAACTGTATGGGTCGTGGAGGAAAAGTCTCCAGGTGGTGGCTGCAGATCGAGTTTTGCAGGAGGGGATGGTGGACACGATGGATCTGGAAGTGACGGGGCCCTAATGGCCGTGGTCTTGGTTACAGAGGTAGAGGCTTTGGGGGTGTGGACCGAAACACGGACACATGGGTATGATGGTTACAATGAAGGAGGAAATTTTGGAGGTAACTACGATGGTGGGGAGAACCGTCACGGTTTCGGCAATTATAGTGGACAGCAGCCATCGAGTTACGGACGCTGTAAATCAACTAAACCTCAATGTTGAACAGTTCTCACTACTGAAGAGTGACGGGCAGAGATAGCAGAATGAGAGTCAGAGAGATGGGGAGAGAAATAAAAATAGCTAATCTAAATTATGGTGTTATTTACATATATCAGTTCAGTTCAGTCGCTCAGTCGTCTGCGGCTCTTTGCCATCGCAGCACGCCAGGCCTCCCTGTCCATCACCATCCCGGAGTTTACCCAAACTCATGTCAATTGAGGCGGTGATGCCATCCAACCATTTTTACATATATATATATATATAATGTTATATTACACATATGCACTGTATATACAAAATTATGTCTTTGCAAGTAACGATAATGGATGTGTTAACAGTAACTTAAATAACTGCGATTACGAATGGAAATATGTATTCACACATACACAGTTATGCTTTTGCATGCAACAATAACGGAGTTACGTATATTTATGTATCTTTCGTTATGTTCCAGGCACTGAACAACTGTGTTCCAGAACCATAACTGCGAAGGCAGATGCAATAATCTACGCTTGTGTCAATGATAAAGATAATGTAATTTTGACTTGTTTTCATGATACAACATTATTATGAAGGACACAAAGTGGACAATTATTTGGAAGGTCTGATTTTTTCATACTGTGAAAATCCCGTGTTCCCATTTTCCAACACAACTATTAAACTAAGGTCATAATTTCATTTTGGTTCTTGACCTCGTTTTTTTTTTTTTTTTTAATTGGAGGATAATAGCTTTATGATGTTGGGTTAGTTTCTGCTGTATGACAGTGTAAATCAGCCATACGTATACATATGCCCCCTCCCTTGCGAACCTCCCACCCCCCACCCACCCCTGTAGGTCATCACAGAGCCCTGCGCTGAGCTCCCTGTGCCATGTAGCAGCTTCCCACTAAGTATCTGTTTTACACACGGTCGGAGTATACATCTGTCAGGGCTGCTCTCTCAATTCACCCCACCCTCTCCTTCCCCCACTGTGCCCATTCTAAATTGCTCAGAAACTTTAGGAAAGTCGTCTCTCCCCCTCAGATCCTGTTTTAATTCTTCATTTCAAAAATGCATTTGAAAAACACAGATATGGAAGAGTTGCAGAGGCATTAAAAATAATTAAAGCGACGCTTTTACCTAGCCACAAAAGACGTGAGGTAGCAGGTTAAAATATCTTGATTTTCATTCTCTAGGTAAGAAGCAAAAAATTTCAGGTTTTGGGGAAGGGGAAGGACACGGTTGCAATACATCTTTCTTAGCGAACGCAGGTTCCCTAAGCAGACACGGTCAAGCGAAAAAGGAACTGCCAGCTCAAAGCATCAGAATATCAAAAGACCACATTTACACAGAGTGAGTCGAAGACATCTGTTGAGATCCTCCAAACCGAAAAGCAACGATTCAGTTTTTCATTTGCAACCTGACATGGAAATTACAAACTCATTAGAGAAGCAGTAGATTAAAAAATAAAATAATAAAAACACAGATGATTCTTCCGCAGAATCTGACTTATGCAGCTACTGTTATTATCTTGAAGACAAAAAACTAACCATGAAAATGACAACCCATCCCATGGTGAATTTTACTAAGCTTGGTAGAGAAGTTCGACTTACATGGGTAAGACATGACACAGTTCATTCTCTCTTTTTCTCAGTTAACACATACCGAGTAAGAGTCTCCAATTTGCCAGAGACCATGAGAAACAGCAAAATTCATACGCTTGGTCCCCCAAGAGAATAAAAATTCAGTGGAAACACAATATATTCAGTAAAGGATAAGCCAGGTGTGGTGAACTCTGGTGTTGGAGAAGACTCTTGAGAGTCCCTGGACGGCAAGGAGATCCAACCAGTCCATCCTAAAGGAAATCAGTCCTGGGTGTTCACTGGAAGGACTAATGCTGAAGCTGAAACTCCAGTACTGTGGCCACCTGATGCAAAGAGCTGACTCATTGGAAAAGACCCTGATGCTTGGAAAGATTGAGGGCAGGAGGAGAAGGGGGCGCCACAGGATGAGATGGTTGGATGGCATCACCGACTCAATAGACATGAGTTTGAGTGAACTTGGAATTGGTGATGGACAGGGAGGCCTGGCGTGCTGCAGTCCATGAGGTCACAAAGAGTAGGACACGACAGAGTGACTGAACGAACTGGAGAAAATCACCAAGAACAGAGTAACAGCCAGGGAAATGCAACAGTCCGAGGGAAGAAACGGATGCAGCTTTGGTGAGGAAACTGTTCTCCAGCTGAAGACGCAATGAAAGCAGTGTGCAAGACAGGCACTGTCAGCCCAAAGGATTTCAACCCTGAGGGTAAACGTGCTGGAGCTGTTAGAAGAAGTGGGACTTAGGGAGGAGGGGCTGGAAGTGGGGACTGGGCTGGTTCATCTGTTCTGCAACCTGCAGGAATGGAGAGGCTGCAGGCGCAAGCTGGTCAGAAACCACCCGAGAGACTTTGGGAAATGTGAATCTCGGGGAAGCTGTGAAATTAGGGAAGAACCTGCCTGGAGGTGATAATTACAGCTGGGGAGGCGGGGTGGGTTCAAAGCAGGAAGACAATGAGAACATCAAGGCTTCGAAAGAGGTCAGTTGTATCGCCTGAGTCTATGCGGGAGAATGTGGCCTCGGGTAAGGCTGAAAGCATGGATCAATCACGAACCTGATGCGGGTCCTGTTCTCCCATCTCTGCCTGTCTTCTCTATTCCCCTCTGTCTCTCCGTCTTCTGCTTCTGCATTGTCTGCTTCTGCTCAGTCCTCTTCTCCCTTCTTCCTTCCCTCCCTTCTCCTTCTCCCTGCGGAGAAAAACAATCGAAGCTTTCTGTCTGGGGCTTGGTGCATCTCAGATCTTCTTAGATGACCAGACGGTCTGGCGGGTGACAGTCCAAGGGGTTGTGAAGAGTCAGACGCAACTGAGCAGACACCAAATGGGGAGACCACAGAGTCAACTGATTCTTAGGAAATTAGACAGGCTTCGGAGAGAGGCCACTGCACACAATAAGTGAGAAACCAACTGATGTAGAGATGGGACTTACAGCATACAGTAGACACAACACTCAAGACATGGATGCAACCTAAGTGTCCATGGACAGAGGAATGGATAAAGAAGGTGTGGTATACATATACCATGGATTATTACTCAGCCATAAAAAAGGATGAAATAATGCCATTTGCAGCAACACGGATGGATATAGAGAAGTCATACTGAGTGAAGTAAGTCAGACAGACAAAAACAGACATTATATGGTATCACTTTTATGTGGAATGTAAAATATGATATAAATGGCCGTACTTACAAAACAGAAATGGATTCATAGACATAGAAGACGAATTGACAGTTACCAAGAATCACAAACTTACAGGTTACTTACAAGGTAACTTACAAGGTCACAAAGTTATGATTGGCATTTCCTTGGAGGACGAAAGGGCAGCCCACTCCAGTGCTCTTGCCTGGGAAATCCCATGGACAGAGGAGCTTGGCGGGCTATAGTCCATGGGGTTGCAAAGAGTCGGACACAACTTAGCAACTGAGCACTCAAGCATACCTGAGCAAGTAAATAACAACCACCACAGATGCTTACCAAAGGGGTAAGGGGAAGAACAAGGGATTTGGGAATAATATACACACACACGCACACACACACTACTATATATAAAATAAGCAGCAAGGATCTACTGTTATAGCACAGAAACTATATCAATATAATAACCTATACTGGAAAAGAATCTGAAAAAAATGTATACACGTATAATTGAATCACTTTTCCTGTAAATGGAAATTTACAAAAAGCTGTAAACCAACTGTACTTCAGTTTTTAAAATGCATGAGAATGGACATCTTGACCTAGAGAGAGAGTAGAGGTATCAGAGTTTCAGAGCAAGTCAACTGAACACGCTCTGAGCACGTATGCACAAGATGACCAAGTGGGGAGAACACAACGTCAGCTGTATGGATGTGAGAGCTGGACCGTAAAGAAGGCTGGGCGCTGAAGAACTGATGCCTTCCAACCGTGGTCCTAGAGAAGACTCTTGGAGTCCCTTTGAACTGCAAGGAGATCCCACCAGTCAATCCTAAAGGAAATCAACCCTGAAGATCTACTGGAGGGACTGACTCTGACGCCGCAATCCTTTGGCCACCTGATGTGAAGAGTCGACTCACTGGAAAAGACCCTGATGCTGGGAAAGATTCAAGGCAGGAGGAGAAGGGGACGACAGAGGATGAGATGGCTGGATGGCATCACTGACTCAAAGGACATGAGTTTGAGTGAACTCCAGGAGTTGGTGATGGACAGGGAGGCCTGGCGTGCTGCAGTCCATGGGGTCACAAAGAGTTGCACACAACTGATTGATTGAACAACAGCAGCAGCAACAACAGAGCCAACGGATGAATGGATAAAGAAGGTGTGGTGCATATACCCAGCATGAGATGCTTTTAAGAAGAGACACGTCCTATGGGTTTGGTCTATAAACATCTATGGAGACCGAGACAAGTGACCTCTATTTTGGAGATGATAGATGGAGCTCGAATGTAGTCAACTGCTCCTTGAATGCTGGGTGACAAAGCAAGAGCTCCATAGCAGAGCAGGCTCTCAAAAAACGTAGCCACGGTTAAGATCAGGAGGGTAGATGATTGGAAAACAGTGCGGGTGTCCCACGGGGCTTCATATTACATTAACTTCGGGCCAATATCACTGACTATCAAAGGAGTGCAAATCAAAGCTACCACGAGGTACCACCTCACTCAGGTCAGTACGGCCACCATCGCAAAGTCTGCAGACAATAAACGCCGGAGAGGGTGTGGAGAGAGAGGAACCTTCCTACACTGTTGGTGGGAATGTAAACTGGTGTAGCCACTATGGAGAGCGTTACTGAGATTCCTTAAAAGAGTAAACACAGAACTATCACATGATCCAGCCATCCCACTCCTGGGCATATATCCAGAGAAAAGCAATTCACAAAGATATCTGCACCCCAATGTTCGTGGCAGCACTGTTTACAATAGCCAGGACATGGAAGCAACCTAGACGTCCATGGGCAGGGGGAGGGATAAAGAAATTGTGGTCCATATATACAATGGAATCCTACTCAGCCATAATAAAGAATAATACACAAATAAATAATAAAGACCCTGATGCTGGGAAAGATTGAAGGCGGGAGGAGACGGGGACGACAGAGGATGAGATGGTTGGATGGCATCACCGACTCGATGGACATGAGTTTGAGCAAACTCTGGGAGTTGGTGATGGGCAGGGAAGCCTGGTGTGCTGCAGTCCATGGAGTTGCAAAGAGGTGGACACAACTGAGCGACTGAACTGAACGGAATATTCAAGAATGAAACAATGCCGTTTACAGCAACATGGGTGAATGTAGAGATTATCATAGTTAGTGTAGCCAATCATACAGAGAAACACAAATATCGCATGATAGCACTTGTATGTGGAATCCAAGCAAAATGATACAAAAGAGCTTCTTTACAAAATAGAAACGGACTCTTAGGGAACTTAGGGGTTACCAGGAGTTTCAGATGAACACACACACTGCTACATATAAAGCAGACAACCAACAAGGGCCTCCTGGACACAGCACAGGGAACTCTGCTCAACATTCTGTAATAAGCTATCTGAGAAAAGAATCTAGAAGAGGATGAATATATGTATATGTATAACTGAATCACTTTGCCACAGACCTGAACATAAGTCAACTTGCTGTACGTCAACTATACTCCAATGAGGAGTATGAGATAATAAATGACATTACAATAGTCCAATCAGGCAACATTTCAAATGAAATTATCCACAGATTTGTTTTTAATCCTTATGCAGACACGTACTGCTGTCAACTTAAAGAGGGAAGAAGCACAACCTGAAGGGTGAGAATCATGTTTCACGTGGCGGTCTTTCTGCGGGCTTACGTGCAGGAAGCACCATCTCAGACTGCTGGCATGGACTGTTCCAAAGAGGTCAGGGAGGAGCCAGGAAATAGAGGTGTTTTTGCAACAAAGACCAGGTCATTGGAGCATTAAAAAATTACTGTTAATTAAGCGGGGGTGGGGGGGTGGTGCCGAAACCTGAAGTTAAAGATGTCTGGGAAGATGCAAGAGTCTGCTGCTGCTAAGTCACTTCAGTCATGTCCGACTCTGTGCGACCCCACAGACGGCAGCCCACCAGGCTCCCCCATCCCCGGGATTCTCCAGGCAAGAACACTGGAGTGGGTTGCCATTTCCTTCTCCAATGCACGAAAGTGAAAAGTGAAAGTGAAGTTGCTCAGTCGTGTCCAACTCTTAGTGACCCCATGGACTGCATCCTACCATTGCTCCTCCGTCCATGGGACTTTCCAGGCAAGAGTACTGGAGTGGGGTGCCATTGCCTTCTCTGATGCAAGAGTCTAGGCTCACTGAAATCATTCCCTACATGTGCACCTCAGCTATCTGGGGCCAGCATCCTCTTTTTCTCCATCGTGAATCCGCTCAGGGTCCCAGTTAGCTGCTGGTCTGAGGACTGCAGTGTCCTTTGTTTACTGATAAGGCAGAGGACATCCTTTGTCTCTACATAAATGCCAAGTTCTTCACTTTCTTTTTAATTGAGAAGACACATACGCACACTTTTCTTGCCAAATAGATGAGGAAAAAGTGGAACCAGTGGCAGATTTTATTTCCTCGGGCTCCAAAACCACTGCCGATGGTAAATGTAGCCACGAAATTAAAAGATTCATGCTCTTTGGAAGAAAAGTTGTGAAAACCTAGACAATGTATTAAAAAGCAGAGATATCACTTTGCTGACAAAGGTCCACACAGCCAAAGCTATGGTTTTTCCAGTAATCGTGTACTGGTGAGAGCTGGACCATAAAGAAGGCTGAGTGCCAAAGAATTGATGCTTTCCAACTGTGGTGTTGGAGAAGACTCTTGAGAGTCCCTTGGACTGCAAGGAGATCCAACCAGTCCATCCTCAAGGAGATCAGTCCTGAATATTCTTTGGAAGGACTGAAGCTGAAGCTCCAATACTTTGGCCACCTGATGTGAAGAGCCAACTCACTGGAAAAGATCCTGATGCTGGGAAAGACTGAGGGCAGGAGGAGAAGGGGACGACAGAGGATGAGATGGTTGGATGGCGTCACCGACTCAATGGACACAAGTTTAAGTACACTCTGGGAGTTGGTGATGGACAGGGAGGCCTAGTGTGCTGCAGTCCATGGGGTCGCAAAGCGTAGGACACGAAAGAGTGACTGAACAACAATTATAACACACACACATGTGTATATATTCCAACTTCCTCTCTAGACTATCTTTTAGAGAATTTTTGAAGCTTCAGAGAACACTAGACACAGCTATGCCTATAGCTAAATTGCTGAAAGTAAGAGGGCTAATTTTTCTAAGGTTCAATGAGACATTTTAATTGCTTTTCTTGGTCCGAGATTACTCACGTCTGCCGTTGCCACACTCAACCTTCTTTGATGGAATAAAATCCCACTGCCTGAAATCCTCCATTTTCTTAAGGCAGCCGGTTCCCTTGACATGTCTTTTTAACGAACGGTTTTGATCAGAGCCCATGTAATTCAGTCACTGTTTTCAAAGAAGCAAGTTTAATCTAATAACTTCTTATTAAATTTTTAGTTCTCGCCGAAGCACGTTTGAAGGATATTCAAGGTAAACCATCTCGCGTCAGAATTCGATTGCTGGGTACCTTCACCCGTCGTTAATGAAAATTTATTTCAGGCTAATAACACATCCTGCTGTCTGTTATATTGTGGAGGAGTTCTGCACACGAGCTTTTTGGATATGCTAAGCTTATAACCGATAGTTTATGCTTGCCTGTTTTCCAATGACAAGTAGGTGCAGCCCTAAAGAAGAAAATTGCATTTAAAAATCACTCGGTTATCTGATTACACACATACAAAAAAAGAACTAACCAGGTGATGCTTTAGACTTGGAGCTAAACTAGAAATGGATCAAGTCTACCAAAGCTGGACTTCACACTGCAAGCGTTTAACTCGATGTGTGTTAACCTGTCTTGCTTTGTCTCTACCAAGTAAACAGATTTACAAAATTATCAAGTGTCACAGCAGCCTATCCATAGCAGTGGTTGGGAAATAAAACTCGTTTAGGGACATAGCTAATCATAAGGGAAATGACGGGGAAGGTAGAATATTGATGATGTATGTTGGGCTTAAAGTACCCACCGGTTCAATATTTTAAAAAATCCAATTTGCAGCCCAATGAAATATACTTGTGAATGAAGACAAATGGTGCATCACTCACCTTGAATCTCCAATGGGCATTTCAATCCATCCATTTTTTAAAAGAATTTTTTTTTTTTGGTAGACCATTTTCAAAGTCTTTCTTGAATTTGTTACAATATTGCTTCCGTTTTATGTTCTGGTTTCATGGCTGTGAGCCATGTGGGATCTTAGCCCCCTGACCGGGGATTGAACTTGGAAGCATTGGAAGGTGAAGTCGTCATCACTGGAGCACCAGGCAAGTCCCATTCCATCCATTCTTGCCTGCATTGTACTGCACTGACATTCCTAATATCCTATGGCTTTGGTTTTTTTTTTTTTTTAATGCCCCCCTCACTGCTGACAAAGATGGCTTCCTGTTTTCCTCTTTCTGTGCTTATGTCTATAAGTCTTGGGAAGGCAGGGGGACTGAATGAAGACTAAATGGCTGTAAGCTAGCTGAACACTCGTTGTAAGAGAAAAAGCAGGGCATGCATGCTCCATATCGCTATTTTGGGAGAAACCCGTTACGCCGTTGGACACGCTGCAGATTGTTGATTCCTTGAACAAACTGGCAGAGTAGGAATATGCAGATATTTGCCTCCATCTGGGAGAGGGGCGAAGACACTTTCCTATGGCCTAGGTAGCGTGTGTGTGCGTGAGTGCTCGGCCGTGTCCGACTCTTTGCAACCCCATGGACTGCAGGCCACCAGGCTCCTCTGTCCATGGGATTTCCCAGGCAGGAATATGGGAGTGGGTTGCCATTTCCTCCTCCGGGAGGTCTTCCCTAGGCTTGGGTAGCAGTTCATCTTATTTCTAAACAATATTTGCCTGTGACACCATTAACCACAGCTTCTGACACATTCTTCGGGCAGAATCTTGAATCTGCAGGCACTGACAAATGGAATTCTATCATGGGTGCTGATCTGCTTTGGGTCTCAGTGATTTATTTCCCCTTGGAGACTTTAAAACGTGTTCCTAAGACGCGGTCTGAGAAAGAGGAGAGCTTGCCGGTAAGAAGTTTTATGAAATTCATAGATGCATATAATCACCCAGCGAAAACTGACCTTAAAGGCGGTGAAACCTCACTCCATCACTTTAGAAGTACGGAAAGAAGAGGCTGCAAGGAATGGTTGGTGGTTATTAACATCTGGGGATCACGGAGCCTCTGAGCATCCAAGTAAAACTCCAAGCCTGTCCCTGAACCGATGCATTTGTGTCCCAGACACTTTATATTCTCTTTGGGTCTCGGGGAGGGGGCGGGGGGGGGACTTGCTAGAGAATTTTATCACTGACTCGAGAACCCTGAGGTTGGATGATTCGTCAAGGGTCACTCAGGCGGGTCTCATGCAATATCCTTGGAAGAAGAGTCTTTGGTTGGAACTGAAGCGATGTGATCTCAGGAATATGCTTCCTGGGTGGTTCAGCAGTAAAGAATTCACCTGAGATGCAGGAGACGTGGGTTCCATCCCTGCGTCGTGAAGATCCCCTGGAGGAGGGCATGGCAACCCACTCCAGTATTTTTGCGTGGAGAATCCCATGGACAGAGGAGCCTGACAGGCTACAGTCCATGGGGTCACAAAGAATTGGACATGACTGAGCACACACACACACTGTGTGTGTGTGTGTATACATACATATAGCTCAGGGATAGACAGCCATAATGTACAGCTTCATTACTAATTGTCCCTATAGCATGGATGGAACCTTCAAATTCTGTGCCCAGTATTGACACATTTACCTCAAACGTGCTCATTTCCAAATGACTGTTTAAAATTTATAATTGGTTTGGGATTTTATATAAAATTTATAACCGAATTGAGATTTTTCACAAAGTCCTAACTGCTTGCTTCGGGTGCTCATCTTTGCTTTCTTCTTTATTTTCTGCAGGCAATGACATTCTTAATGTGTGTCATTAAGAATAAAAAAATAAATTCTATTTTAACCAAGAAGAGGTCACCACCTCCTGAGGATAGCAGGATACAATATCTAAAATAAAGGCCTTACCCCAAAGACCCTGAGGGACATTCTAGTCCTCAAATCTGAATGTGCTTTAATATTCTTAATATTGATTTTAATATTAAATATCAATGTTAATTAACAATCAATAATATTTAATAACAATCAACAATAATAAACATTAATAGTCATGTAATATATACTATAAATAACATTAATGTTTATAATTATATAGTCATTAACAAATATAAATATATTTCATACATATTATTATATAAACATTAATAATCAATAATGTAAATACTATTTTAAAATAAACAATTAAAATCAATATTTTATAAAATTTGACAATAATTAATATTAATATTAATATTAAATTAAGAATGACGTTCTCATGTTATTCAAAGAGGTGAAAATAAAAATTCTGCTAGTCAATATCAATCTGTCTCATGCCAAGGGCTTTCCTGGTGGGTCAGATGGTAAAGAATCCACCTGCTAATGTCAGAGACCTGGGTTCGATCCCTGGGTAGGAAAGATCCCCTGGAGCAGGGCATGGCAACCCACTCAAGTATTCTTGCCTGGAGAATCCCATGGACAGAGGAGCCTGGTGGGCTACAGGCCATGGGGTTGCAAAGAGTTGGACTTGACTTGGTGACTTAACAGCAACAGCAACAACATCATGTCAAAACCTATATACATCTTTCTGAGAATGGGACATTTCATATTACTTCAACCAAAGGTACCCATAATTGTCACAATTCAAAAGGTACGTCAACCAAGGAATTGCCCTGAGATTCTCAGTTCAGTTCAGTCACTCGGTTGTGTCCGACTCCTTGCGACCCCATGAACCGCAGCACACCAGGCCTCCCTGTCCATCACCAACTCCCAGAGTCCACCCAAACCCATGTCCAAGGACTCAATGATGCCATCCAACCATCTCGTCCTCCATAGTCCCCTTCTCCTCCTGCCTTCAATCTTTCCCAGCATCAGGGTCTTTTCAAATGAGGCAGCTCTTTGCATCAGGTGGCCGAAGGATTGGAGTTTCAGCTTCAAACTGAATGAATGATCACTCCTTCCAATAAATATTCAGGACTGACTTCCTTTAGGATGGACTGGTTGGATCTCCTTGCAGTCCAAGGGACTCTCAAGA
Source organism: Bos grunniens (assembly GCF_055505025.1). Taxonomy (NCBI): domain Eukaryota; kingdom Metazoa; phylum Chordata; class Mammalia; order Artiodactyla; family Bovidae; genus Bos; species Bos grunniens. The sequence continues at coordinate 2,029,916 of NC_141194.1, forward strand.
GTCTTCTCCAACACCACAGTTCAAAAGCACCAATTATTCGGCGCTCAGCTTTCTTCATAGTCCAACTCTCACATCTCAGGGTCAATCTATTATTATTATTATTATTATTTTGCATAATTTCTGCCAAGATCTAGAAACAAAGGCCCAATATGGGACAAAAGTCACTGGCTGCCTGTGACCTCACCTCTCACTCTGGACAGGTTTTCACGTTTCTCATTCTTACAGATTATTTGTATGTTATTTAAATATAACAATTATATTCAGTCGGTTTAGTCGCTCGGTCGTGTGCGACTCCTTGCGACCCCATGGACTGCAGCACACCAGGCTTCCCTGTCAATCATCAACTCCCAGAGCCTGCTCAAACCCATGTCCATCAAGTCGGTGATAACATTTACATTAGTAAATATTTGTATTTGTAGATATAAAATCCTTATATTTTAAAAATTAAATTGAATATTTGACCAATGAAATGAGTCACTCCACTTCTGCCAAGAACACCCTTAGTAGTAGCAGTAGCATGAGTTGTTCAGTGCTGTCTGACTCTTTGCGACCCCATGGACTATAGCCCGCCAGGCTCCTCTGTCCATAGAATTCTCCAGGCAAGAGTGGGTTGCTAGTCCCATCTCCAGGGGACCTTCTCAACCCAGGGATCGAACCGGGGTCTCCTGCATTGCAGGCAGATTCTTGACCATCTGAGCCACCAGGGAAGCCCCAAGGACTGCTATTACCATCTATGACATTATCTCATTTTCTGCCCCAAATGGGCTGCAAGGACGCATTCCTTTCAAAACCAATACTTCAAAGACAATAAACCCTGTAAGTCTTTGTCATGGACACAGCCTACACTCAGCAGACACAGATGCTCAGTTGAGCTCAGGGATGAACTTAATACATCCTGAGAGTAAGTTAAAAAAAAAAAAAACTCAAAATGGCTTAAAGACTTAAATACAGACCTGACATGATAAAAATCTTAGAAGAGAATATACATAAAAAGTGCTCTGTCATAAACAGTACCAATATTTTTTTTTAGGTCGTCTCCTATGCGAATAGAAATAAAAGCAAAAATAAACCAATGGAACATAATCATACTTCGAAGCTTTTGCCCAGCAAAGGAAACCATAGATAAAACCAAGACGGACTACGGACTGGGAGAAAATATTTGCAAACAATGTAACTCACAGGGACTTAATTTCCAAAATATACAGACAGTTCATACAACTCAACAGCAATAAAACCCAATCAAAAAAATGGGCAGAATACTTAGACATTTCTCCAAAGAACACGTACAGATGGCCAAGAGGCACCTGAAAAACGATGCTCAGCATCACTCATTATCAGAGAAATGTAAATCAAAACCTCAGTGAGGTACCAGCTCACACCAGTCAGAATGGCCATCATTAAAAACTCTGCAAACAATCAGTGCGGGAGAGGGTGTGGAGAAAAGGAAACCCTACCACACTGTTGGTGGGAATGTAAATTGACACAGCCACTGTGGATGTTCCTTAAAAAACTAAAAATAGAACTACTGATACCGTGTGATCCAGAAGTCCCATTCCTGGACATATAACTGGAGAAAAGCATCATTTGAAAAGATACGTGTACCCCCAGTGTGTATAACAGCACTGCTCACAAAAGCCAAGACATGGAAGCAACGTGAATGTCCATCGACAGACGAATGGATAAAGAAGATGTGGACCGATATACGATGGACTCTTATGCGGCTGCAAAAGAGAGTGAAACAATGTCATTGATCATACTCAGGGAGCCAGACTGAGAAAGACAGATATCCCACGACATGACTTAGATGCAAAATCCAAAAATGATACAAACTTACAAAGATAGAAATGATACAAATGAACTTATTTACCAAACAGACTCACAGTTTGAAAACAAACTCTGGTTACCACAGGGGCAAAGGGAGCAGGGATACTTAGGAGTCTGGGACTAGCAGATACGCAATACCATAGAAAGAACAGATAAATAACAAGGACCTACTGTACAGCATATGGAAGTTTATTCAATAGCGTATGATAAACCATAGTGGAAAAGAGTATCAAAAATAATATACATGTATAACTGAATCCCTTTGCTACACACCAGAGACTACCACAACATTGTAAATAAACTATGAAGTGAAGTGAAGTGAAGTGGCTCAGTCGTGTCTTGACTCTTTGCGACCCCAGGGACTGTAGCCCACCAGGCTCCTCTGTCCATGGGATTCTTCAGGCAAGAGTCCTGGAGCGGGTTGCCATTTCCTTCTCCAGGGGAGCTTCCCGACCCAGGGATCAAAGCCAGGTCTCCCGCATTGCAGGCAGATGCTTTAACCTCTGAGTCACCAGAGAAGACTTCAATTTTAAAAGAGTACGTGGTTATTTCTAATGAAGATAATGTTTGAAAAACTTGAATGTTTCAAACATTATCTTAATACTCAAGATTTCTTTAAAATTAAACAGAACATAACAGAGTCTTCATTTTAACGAAATCTGTTTTTAACTTTTAGCAGAATGGGTAATTCCTGATGTATAATGATTTAAAAAGTGTAGAGTTGGGTGTCAAAGAAAGCAATTTCATTGGCATTGTGCAAATCACCCTGTAGAAAATAATTAAGCCCATTGAAGCTTAAACCAATAAAACTTTACTCTCTTATGATCGTCACAAAAATAAAGGCCTTGGAAAGAACTGAGGTTTTTGTACCTGTGCAAACACAGAAATCTAATAATCAGATTCCAGTTTGACTAAAGTTTGTATTAGGAATTATGAAATGACCATAGTCGTCATACTTGGAATTGTATGCTATGCTCATAAAGGTTTTCAATATGTCATTAATTATCATCAATTTTTTAAAAATTTTATTTTATTTTTAAACTTTACATAATTGTATTAGTTTTGCCAAATATCAAAATGAATCCACCACAGGTATACATGTGTTCCCCATCCTGAACCCTCCTTCCTCCTCCCTCCCCATACCATCCCTCTGGGTCGTCCCAAGTATATGGTGGTTAAAAAAAAACATTATGTTGATATATGCCAGAAACCAGCACAATATTGTAAAGCAATTATCCTATTAAAATTGTGGCTAAAGAATTCAGTTTGACAATTTTTGGAAGAAAGAGATCACACAACATGCCCAATTGTTCCAAATCCCAATTTTTTAAAACCTCTGAAGAAAACCGTGTAAGTTCAAAACCTGGGTTTATTCTACATTGACTCCTGCGGTCGGACACGACTGGGCGACTTCATTTTCACTTTCATGCATTGGAGAAGGAAATGGCAACCCACTCCAGTGTTCTTGCCTGGAGAATCCCAGGGAAGGGGGAGCCTGGTGGGCTGCCGTCTATGGGGTCGCACAGAGTCAGACACAACTGAAGCGACTTAGCAGCAGCAGCAGCATTATGTGGCAGCCTGGATGGGAGGAGAGTTTGAGGGAGAATGGATACTCATATATGTATGGCTGAGTCCCTTTGCTGTCCACCTGAGACTATCACAGTATTGTTGATCAGCTATACCCCAATACAAAATGTTTTTGGTGTTAAAAAAGATTAAAAAAATTTTAAAAAAAGAACAAAAAACTCCTGGCTTTATTCAACTGACTCATTTTCAAGTATGTTAAGTCACAAAACACAAGTGGGAATAGACGATATTAACATTTAACAACCTACTAAAATTTCTATGAAATCCACTTTTTAGCATGTCTTATATGGGAAAACAAGACACGCACGGGAGAATATTTTAATCTCACAGGTTTTCACTTCCACTGGGAAAGAAATAAATAGAAATAACGGTTTCTTTTTAAATGCAAATTCTGCATTTCCAGTTTAATAAGATCACTGCTCATTGGATGGTGTTGGCTTTAAATTCCTTCAGCATATACACAAATTGTTTGGATATCTAGGAAAATACTCTGGTCATTGTGAAAAATAGATTCTCTGTTTGGAAATATGTAATTCGGGTAAACAGATGAACAAATCAGGACAAATGGAACCCAACGTTTAAGGGCTGCAATTTTGAAACTAAGCTTGGAATCTCAAATGGCCAGGGCGGTGTGACTGACCATATCTTACTGACCTTGAGTGAACTCTGCCTACTGATTTCATTTTAAGAACATTCTCCAAAGCTCTGTCAGGGTCTGTCTTAAAATTCTTATGTCCATAGTATTTTCTGCGTTATTATCTGTCAGTTAAACAAGGATGACTCCTCAAGCCTTGACCTGGTCCTTTCTTGGTTTAAAACTATGGGCACCTTATTCTTTGTTCCTCAAGGAATGTTTGCTGATCAACCTGCAGTTCTGTAAAGCCTCCTTAAGAAATTGAGTGCAACCGATCCTTCAAAAGTTCCAGCAAATGTCTGCAAAATTTCCAGAAAGTGCTACCCTGTCCGTTGTTCACCCTCAACATATACACGATGGAATATTACTCAGCCCTAAAAAAGGGAACGAAACTGAATCATCTGTAGTGATGACGTGGATGGACCTAGAGCCTGTCGTACAAAGTCAGAAAGAGAAAAACAAGTATCGTGTATTCTCACATAAACATGAGGAATCTAGGGAAAAAACGGTACAGATGACCTTATCTGCAGGGTAGGAATAGAGATGCAGACATAGAGAATGGAAACAGTGGGGGAAAGGGGTCAGTGGGATGAATTCAGAGAGCAGCGCTGATGTATGCACAGCACCATGTGGAAACCAGACAGCCAGTGGGAAGCTGCTCTACAGTACAGGGGGCTCCGCTCAGGGCTCTGTGATGACCCAGAGCGGTGAGTGGGGCTGGGAGGGAGGCTCAAGACGGAGGAGATATATGTGCACTTATAGCGGATTCACTTTATTCTACAGCAGAAACAAAACACGGTAAAGCAATTTTACTCCAATTAAAAAAATATATAAAATTGATTCCTTTTACATGCCAACATGTAGCAGGATTTTTAACATGTTATTTAAAAAAAAAAAACAAAATGCTAACCTATTCTGTTTAGCTATGGCCATCAGGACGCTATATCTGATTTTTGTAAATGCAAGGTATTCAGGATTTTATACTTGCTCTGATAGGCTAGATGAGTCTCTGCTGAGCTTCTTTGGGAAACTTGCCATTCTTAATAACATGGTTTTGGAGCAACAGGTACTTTTATTTTCTCCCAAAGTCCTCTTTGCAGGATCTTAGCAGGCAGGACACATATGCCCTTATAAACTTTGAAGCCTCTATGGTTTATAATTGGTGGGGCCAATGAAAAAGAGCCAAATTGTGGGCTCTTTTAGGGTATACATGACACCTTCACATCTATTCCCCGTCTCAGATAATATTTCTCCATTAAACCATGTAGTTTTTTTTTTTCAAGATTAAAAAAATTTTTTTTAAATTTATTTTTAATTGAAGGATGATTGCTTTACAATGTTGTGCTGGTTTCTGCCGTACCACAATGTCAGTCAGGCACAGGTATACATGTGTCCCCTCCCTCTTGAACCTCCCCCACCTCCCACCCCATCCCACCCCTCTAGGTTGTCAAAGAGCATAGGTATCAGTTCCCCAAGTCATATAGCAAATTCCACCTCCCATCTGTTTCACATATGAGAATCTATATGTTTCAAAGCTATTCTTGCAGTGAAGAGATGGGAATACCAGGCCACCTGACCTGCCTCCTGAGAAACCTGTATGCGGGTCAGGAAGCAATAGTTAGAACTGGACATGGAACAACAGACTGGTTCCAAATAGGAAAAGGAGTACGTCAAGGCTGTATATTGTCACCCTGCTTATTTAACTTATATGGAGAGTACATCACGCGAAATGCCAGGCTGGATGAAGCACAAGCTGGAATCAAGTTTACTGGGAGAAATATCAATAACCTCAGATATGCAGATGACACCACCCTAATGGCAGAAAGTGAACAGGAACTAAAGAGCCTGTTGAAGGTGAAAGAGGAGAGTGAAAAACCTGGCTTAAAAACTCGACATTCAAAAAACAGAGATCATGGCATCCAGTCCCATCACTTCGCGGCAAATAGATGGGGAAAAATGGAAACGGTGACAGACTTTATTTCCTTGGGCTCCAACATTTCTGCAGATGGTGACTGCAGCCATGAAATTAGAAGACGCTTGCTCCTTGGAAGAAAAGCTATGACCAACCTAGACAGCACATTAAAAAGCAGAACATTACTTTGCCAACAAAGGTCCATCTAGTCAAGGCTATGGTTTTTCCAGTGGTCATGTATGGATGTGAGAGCTGGACTGTGAAGAAAGCTGAGCACCGAAGAATTGATGCTTTTAAACTGTGGTGTTGGAGAAGACTCTTGAGAGTCCCTTGGACTGCAAGGAGATCCAACCAGTCCATCCTAAAGGAGATCAGTCCTGGGTGTTCATTGGAAGGACTGATGCTGAAGCGGAAACTCCAATTCTTTGGCCACTTCATGTGAAGAACTGACTCATTGGAAAAGACCCTGATGCTGGTAAAGATTGAGGGCAGGAGGATAGGGGATGACAGAGGATGAGATGGTTGGATGGCATCACTGACTCAATGGACACGACTTGACTTTGAGCAAGCTCCAGGAGATGGTGATGGACAGGGAAGCCTTGCATGCTGCAGTCTATGGGGTCACAAAGAGTTGGACAGAGCTGAATTGAGCTGAACTGATGTATACATTCTTTACTGAATTTGTTACAATATTGCTTCTGTTTTGTGTTTTGGCTTTTCAGCTGCAAGGCATGTGCGATCTTAGTTCCCTGACCAGTGATCAAACCCACACCCCTTCTTTGGAAGCCCATCTTAACCACTGGACTGCCAGGGAAGTCCCAAAGAGGGCATTAATTCAAGCTTCAATTCGGCCTACAAAGAAAACATTTAAAAAACTATTTGATAACCAGCAACAGTCATTTTCCTTTCAAAATTGATGAACATTCTGGGGGAGGTTGATTATAATAGGCTTAAAATTTTATGTTATAACAGTCTTTGATGATAACCTCAGGTACAGTTATTTAAAAGAAATTGTTTTACGAATTAGTCCTTTGGTTGCTCAGAAATCCAACAAGTCCATTTGGGTATGTGCAAATTAGAGAATGATGACTCTTCCATAAATACTTACATGCTGAGAAGCTCTGACTACATTAACGATGGTTACTTATCTGTAAATTAATGAATTTTTAAATGACATGTTCTTTTTTCAAGAGGTGTCATTATCTAATTCTCATTAATTTTCCACACAAATAGCTCGCTTCTTATACCTAAATGATTTGGATGGTTTTTCTTGTGCATTTCTAGAATATCTCAGATCCTTAAAAAACTAATCAAAATACATAAGCAACTGAAGCATGGGTTTAAGACACCCATGATTATTTGCTTCCCATATTATTATTTTTTTTAACCGTTTATTTTGTATTTGAGTATAGCCTATTAACACTGTTGTGGTAGTTTCAGGCAAATAGCAAAGGACTCACCCACACATACACATGTATCCATTCTCCCCCAAACTCCCCTCCATCCAGGCTGGCACATGACACTGAGCAGAGTGCCCTGTGCTGGACAGCAGGTCCTTGCTGGTTCTCTGTGTTAAATACAGCAGTCTGTCCACTATCCCTTCCCCCATCCTTCCCCCCGGGAACCATAAGGTTATTACAGAGTATTGAGCAGAGTTCCCTGTGCTGTCCAGCAGGTCCTTGCTGGTTCTCCATGTTAAACACATCAGAGTGGACATGTCCATCCCAAACTCCCTAACCATCCCTTCCCCATGGCAAGTGTAAGTTCATTCTCTATGTCTTGGAGTTTCCTTCTGTCTCATCAGTAAGTTCTTTTGTATCATTTCTTTTTAGATTCCACATATAAAGGATGTCATGTGATATTTCTCCTTCTTTGACTGACTGACTTCACTTAGTATAATAATCTCTGGTTAAATCCATGAAAAAGTTGGCTTAAAGCTCAACATTAGGAAAATGAAGATCAAGGCATCTGATCCCATCACTTCATGGGAAATAGATGGGGAAACAGTGTCAGACTTTATTTTTTGGGGCTCCAAAATCACTGCAGATGGTGACTGCAGCCATGAAATTAAAAGACGCTTACTCCTTGGAAGGAAAATTATGACCAACCTAGACAGCATATTGAAAAGCAGAGACATTACTTTGCCAACAAAGGTCCGTCTAGTCAAGGCTATGGTTTTTCCAGTGGTCATGTATGGATGTGAGAGTTGGACTGTGAAGAAAGCTGAGCGCTGAAGAATTGATCCTTTTGAACTGTGGTGTTGGAGAAGACTCTTGAGAGTCCCTTGGACTGCAAGGAGATCCAACCAGTCCATTCTGGAGGAGATCGGTCCTGGGTGTTCTTTGGAAGGAATGATGCTAAAGCTGAAACTCCAGTCCTTTGGCCACCTCATGCAGGGAGTTGACTCACTGGAAAAGACTCTGATGCTGGGAGGGATTGGGGGCAGGAGGAGAAGGCGTCACCAGAGGATGAGATGGCTGGATGGCATCACTGACTTGATGGATGTGAGTCTGGGTGAACTCACCAACTGGGAGTTGGTGATGGACAGGGAGGCCTTGCGTGCTGCTATTCGTGGGGTCGCAAAGAGTCGGACATGACTGAACTGAACTGAACTGAACTGAAATCCATGTTGCTCAACTTCCCAGGTGGTTCAGATGGTAAAGAACCCTCCTGCAATGCAGGAGTCACAGGAAACATGGGTTCCATCCCTGGGTTGGGAGCTTACCCTGGAGAAGAGAATGGCACCCCGCTCCAATATTCTCACCTGGAGCATCCCCCGGACAGAGGAGCCTGGGGGGCCACGAACCACAGGGTTGCACAGAGCGGGACACGACTGAAGAGACGTAGTGCTAAGTCTGTGGGGCTGGGTCGTCTCTGCTTTTGCCGCACCTTGCACTCTAGAGTCCTCACCTGCATTCTTCTGTGTTTCCTTAACTGCAACACAAGAGTGGCTAACGGCAGGGCCAGCTGCACACAAGGGGCCTGTGTGGACCAACTCTCTGTGTGTCTCTGATGCCTGAAGGATGGTCCTGATTACTCATGGTAAAGACGTGGCTTAAAAAAAGAAAGAACAAATAACCAATCAAAGAAGTTGCAAAAGATCTAAGTAGACATGTGTCCAAAGACAACACACCAATGGCCACAAAGCCCATGAGGAGATGCTGAAAACCACTGATGATGAGCGAAATGAAACCAAGATGACAACGAGGTATCAATTCACACCAGTCACAGCGGTCATCCTTAAAAAGTCTACATACAGTAAATGGTGGAGAGGGCGTGGAAAGGAGGGAACACTCGTACGCTGTGGGTGGGACTCTAAATTTTCACGCCACTATGGAGGTTCCTAAAGAACCCGTGCATAGAAGGCACCATATGATCCAGGAATCCCATTCCTAGGCACATATCTGCAGAAAACTAATTTAAAAAGATACACGCACTCCAGTGTTCACAGTAGCAGTATTTACAACAGTCAAGACATGGAAGCAACCTAAATGTCCATCAAAGGAAGGATGGACAAAGAAGATGTGGCAAATACACCACGGAATATTACTCGGCCATGAAAAATGTAATCACGCCATTTGCAGCCACAGAGATGGACCTAGAGACTATCCTAATGGTGAAGTAGCAAAGAGACAGATCATATGATGTCACTTATATACGGAATCTAAAAAAAAATGATACAAATGAACTTATTCAAAAAACAGAAACCAAGTCACAGACAGAGAAAACAAAGTTATCATTACCGAAGCAGGCACTGGGAAGGGATAAGTTAGGAATTTGGGAATCAAGAGACGGACACTGCTGCTGCTGCTACTGCTGCTAAGTCGCTTCAGTCGTGTCCGACTCTGTGCGACCCCATAGACGGCAGGCCATCAGGCTTCCCCGTCCCTGGGATTCTCCAGGCAAGAACACTGGAGCGGGTTGCCATTTCCTTCTCCAATGCATGAAAGTGAAAAGTGAAAGTGAAGTCGCTCAGTTGTGTCTGACTCTTAGCGACCCCATGGACTGCAGCCTACCAGGCTCCTCCATCCATGGGATTTTCCAGGCAAGAGTACTACTATATATAAAATACAAAATCAACAAGAACCTACTCGATAGAACAGTGAAGTCTACTCAATACTCCGTGATAAGCTATATGAGAAAAGAATATATAAAAAAAGTGTACAAACGTCTGTGTATAACTGATTCACTTTGTTGTACAGCTAAAGCTAACACAACATTTCAAATCAGTGATATTCCAATAACACTTAAATATTAAATAAAAAAGGTGCTTACAGCGTGATACCTGTGAGCACCCATGCATCCCACTTGGGTTTTGCTCCATCACGCTGAACGCATCCCTTTGAGCATTAGTTTACTCCCCAAAGCTGAGTTAGCAACACAGGTTTCAAAAAGTAGATACATTCCAAAGAAGAGCGTTATAAAAGTAAGAAAAGGTACAAGAAAGATTGTGCAAATTATGCACCAGTCACAGGTGATGAATGAACACTGTTAGGACCTTCCACTCACGCAATATGATCACCTAAGTTGGATGTACAGCTTTAGCACAGCCTTCCTAGTGTGTGTCTGTGATTTTCCTGAAAATATTAGCAGTCAGACAGGCCTGCATGCCCGGAAAGGCACGGAGTCACAGCTTCGCAAGGACTTGTCTCTGATCACGATCAAGGTAAACCTGCGCCACCCTCCGCCTCTGTCAAGACTCAGTGATACACCGTCCTAAACCAAGGGCCGTGATCTTCTCGGGACGATCTTTCTCAGATGAGAGAAACGGGTGTAAGAACAGTCTGTTCACTAAGTCCGAGTCATGATTTCACGAATAGATGAATGGAAAATACTTAGCACAGAGTCCAAAGCACCATAGGCATGCAGTGACTGGAAAATATTTTATCTGGAGGATACTTTGGTGTGTTGGTTTCTGCTGTACAAGAACATGGGAAAGTTGCTCAGTCGTGTCTGACTTTCTCCGACCCCATGGACTCTAGCCCGCCCGACTCCTCTGTCCGTGGAGGGTCTCCAGGCGAGAACACTGGAGTGGATTGGCTATTCCCTTCTTCAGGGGATCTTCCCAAACCCAGGGTTCAAACCCAGGTCTCCCATACTGCAGGCAGATTCTTTACCAACCGAGCCACCAGGGAAGCCCAAGAATACTGGAGTGGGTAGCCTGTCCCTTCTCCAGGGGATCTTCCCGACCCAGGAACCAAACGGGGGTCTCCTGCACTGCAGGTGGATTTTTTACCGACTGAGCTTCCGGGGACCAGTGAGAATTATACAAGAGGCTCCCTCTGGAGCCTGCCTGCAGCCCACCCAGGTCATGACAAAGGACTGAGCTGAGCTTCCTCTGCTATAGATACAGCAGCTTTCCAAAAGCTATCTATTCTACACGTGGTCGTGTATATATGTGAGAGCCACCCTCTCCAATCGACTCCCTCTCCTTCCCCTGCTGGGTCCACAAGTCTGTGTCCCTGCAAGTAGGTTCATCAGGACCATGTTTCTAGATTCCACATACACGAGTTAATACATGACACTTGTTTTTCTCTTTCCGACTTCTTCACTCTGTACAGCAGACTCATGTAGAGTTGTGGATGGACCTAACTTCATTTCTTTCTTATGTCTGAGTAATTATACTTTTAAGGGATGTAAGGGCCACGAATCCAAGCCGTTAGGTCTTGTCTCTCTATGGCTTGCTAGTTACTGTGAATGAAATAACTCTCAAGTGCCTTGTAGACGGTATGCCTCCAGAAGAGAAACAGCAGCAAGGCTTGGTGGCTGACCTCAGCGGCTAAAATTCAAATGTGAAATAATCAGACTAGATTTCATTAGCAAATATCCATTTTCTACTCAGGTCCAATAGGCTTATAATGGAAATAACAGTAAAGGAGATTATGGGAATCGTCATGTACCATCTATTGCATCTCGACTGCCATTCTATGTATTGTTATTACACACACACACACACACACACACACACGTAGAATCAAAGGATGGTATACGTACCATTTCACCCTGGCTTGTAAAATCAGGGAAAATTCTCCATTTGTAAGTCACTGCAACTATGCTTACATTTTGTATTTTTTAACTTTCTCACCGTACACTTTGTTTAAGCGTATAGAAATGATTTCATCTGTGCTGTAATTTATCTGTCTGTAAGCCTTCCCATTAAAAACAGAACTGCTTTAAAATTTTTATCCTCAGATGCCTCTGCGGTACCTTTTGACTGGCTGTAATGGAAACACAGAGCAGGTGTTAAATTTTTCATTTGGGTTTTATGATACTTCAATTGGAAAGTAAGCACACACCCCACTGCACAAACTGGCATCGTGTACACTGGCCGAGACCTGGAAGCAAATATTGCAAATATATTTTCACGTCAAAGCCATCACAGGAATCTTGGGGAAACATTAAAGGCGATTTCTCTCTGCACGCGTGTGGTGAATGTCGGGGATCACAATTAATGCCCGTACAAATATTTTCAGCGTCCCCGCGTGAGGCTCTGGGTTCTATTTTGAGCCATCTGATGGACAAGCCAGTAATTGCATTGGACACGGGCTTTCAATCAACTCGTCGGCAAGCTGTGCATCAATGATTCACAGAGACCACGATAATTAATCATTGACTTTCCTAGAAAATAATGCTCCCGACAGCCTGCAAGAGACACCTTAGTATACATCTACCTCTTCCGGGAGAGGGTTAGTTACTCCCAGGGCAAAAACCTGTAACTGCATCCTGCTGAATGTTACAAGTGTACCCTGTCAAAGTCTTCCCCTGAAGGTAACTTTTCTTTGGCCCTTGGAGGAGAGTCCAATTAATTACTGTCACCACACTCCATTCTCACCATGCAAGGAGAATCCATTTGGGGAATCCAAGTCACACTTAAAAAAAAAAAATTCAGATTCCATTTGCCCAGGATTGTTTTTAGCATTCACTTTATTACAAATTCTTCAGGGTAGATGAAAGATATTGGTTAAGGCTTCCTGATAGCTCAGTTGGCAAAAAAAGCTGCCGGCAATGCAGGAGGATCCTGGTTCGGTTCCTGGGTTGGGAAGATCCTCCCCTGGAGAAGGGAAAGGCTACCCCCTCCAGTATTCCTAGGCTTCCCTGGTGGCCAGATGGTAAAGAATCTGCCTACAATGTGGGAGATCTGGGTCCAATCCCTGGGGTGGGAAGATGCCCTGGAGAAGGGAAAGGCTACCCACTCCAGTATTCTCGGGCTTCCCTGGTGGCTCAGCTGGTAAAGAATCTACCTGCAATGTGGGAGACCTGGGTTAGAAAGATCCCCTGGAGAAGGGAAAGGCCACCCATGGCAGTATTCTGGCCTGGAGAATCCCATGGACTGTAGGGGTCACAAAGAGTCGGACACGACTGAGTGACTTTCACTGAGGTGGCAGTGATGTTTGACAAAGATGTAACAGTGGTAACTGTTTTGGATTCTGGGTATTGTGGGGATGGGAGAGCTGGGTCAGGGTAAGGCCGGAAGATGAATGAAAACCAGGACGAGAAGTGACCCCAGAATAAACAGGATTTCCCAGTAAAACAAGACTATCCATGGAGACAGAGGGGAAAGCAGGATGCGAATTTCACCAGGAAACACACACTTGTGGGAAAAAAACCCGTAAGGTGGAGAAGGGTATTTATAGATGGATGTCGAGCCCGTGATGTGGGTTAAATAGATTCCTCTTTGTGAGCATTCACCTGCAAGTCTATCCACTTGGATCTCACTGAGGAGAGGGCTTTTGACTTGATGTGGCTGAACTGCTGTCTCAACCTGCGGGCTCTGATGTCGTCTGTGGCTGTCAGCTTCAGGGAACGATGGTGCTCCTTGCTCAGGTGTTTGCCAGGTGTCAGGGTGCGTGGTGAGCTCTGTGTGCTTGCCATGCAGTGGGGAAGTCATTCAGGGCACCCTGTACGCTTGATGTCCACAGAACACTGCTTGGGGCGCCTTCAGAGGGCTGTACCTCTGGGGAGAAGTCAAGTAGATTGGGGTGGAAATGTAATCGTTAAATACACCTCGAAAGGAAGGCAGACAGCCCAGTGAGGGCTTAGTCGCTCGGTCGTGTCCAACTCTCTGCGACCCCATGGGCTGTAGAGCCCATCAGGCTCCTCTGTCCACGGGATTCTCCAGGCAAGAACACTGGAATGGGTTTCCATTTCCTTCTCCAGTGGATCGTCCCAACTGAGGGATCAAATCTGTGTCTCTTGCATTGGCAGGCATATTCTTTATGACTGAGCCACCAGGGAAGCCTGCTTGAAAGACTAGGACCTAAGGATTATTTATATTTTGTTTAATTCTTCACAGTGAGTGAAGGTTGATTCTGTGACAATATGGTATGGTTTTAAGCCATAAACAAACAAATACAACATAAAAAATAATTGTATATAATTAGGTTATAAAACATAGTGTTTGTAATTAGTATGCTTTTATAAATAAATATTTATATGTGCATTAGACCCTCAGTCGTGTCTGACTTTTTGTGACCCCGTGGGCTGTAGCCCACCAGGCTCCTCTGTCCATGGGATTCTGCAGGCAAGAATATTGGAGTGGGTAGTCATTCCCCTTTCCTGGGGATCTTCCCCACGCAGGGATCAAAATCTGCATTGCAGGCAGATTCTTTACCATCTGAGCCACCAGGGAAGCCTGCAAATATTTCTCTATTGCAATTCTAACTCACAGTACCTGTGGATGTGACCTTTGGAATGAGGACTTATTTAAACTCAGAGGTCACGGAGTTTAAACAAACAACCTTTGTGCATTAGGCTGGGTCCTGATCTCATAGCACTGGGGTCCTCATAAGAAGAGGCGATCAGGATACAGACACAGAGGGATGACCACGTGAGGACTCAGGGAGGGGACGGCCGTCCACGCGCCCAGGAGAGAGTCCAGCCCTGCACACACCTGGGTCTCAGATGCCAGCCTCCAGGAGAGACATAAATGTCTACTGTTTAAGACCCCAGCCCTCGGAAACTAAGATACCTGCTGATTTCCTCTATAGGGTGACCCCTCCATCTGTGTAGCGGAAACATGACACCCACAGACACATAACCTCATACATACATATGAACCCATCGCACACAGTTTTGGACTGCCGTGTCTTGCTCTTTAATAAGCCTCACTCACCGTTAGGGGAAAACTGCCTTTTTGCTAGCAAAGAAATAAAGAGAGAAATATTTTTCCCCTGGAAATTCTTGCTTAAAAAAAAAAAAAAAGAACTGTTTCTGGAGTTAAATGTTACAGTCGCAGAAGATAGAGACACATTGTTTTAGGATGTAGTATCACTGAAGGGAAAAAGTTAAGTGAAGGTGTTAGCCAGTCAGTCCTGTCTGACTCTGCAAACCCCTGGACTGTAGCCCGCCAGGCTCCTCTGTCCAGGGGATTCTCCAGGCAAGAATACTGGAGTGGGTTGCTATTTCCTTTCGGGGTGGGGAGGTGGGGCAGGGGGGTGCTCCTTCCAGACCCAGGAATGGAACCCGAGTCTCTTCTACACTGCAGGCGGATGCTTTACCATGGGAGTCACCAAGCAAGCCCACATTTTCATGGTTAAATGTTATAATCCCAGGAGAGAGAGAAACTTTGTTTCAAAAGGCAGGATCAATAGGAAGAAACAGCCCTATCCATTTCAGCCCGCGCTTTCCACATCCTTTGAGACAATTTCAGCATCCTTTCAGGAGTCTGTAACAAGGATGTGATTCACAGAGCAGGTAGGGAACAGTCTCTTTCTAATTCTCTAGACACAATGACTCAACCCGATGAGTGAAATACAAATTAGCAGATGGAAGTGCTATCTTGAAAACTGTTTTATTTAGCCACAACCTTCCTGCAGGGGTCACTCCTGCTCCCCAGAACCGTCTGGAAGTTTCAGGAAAACAATGTGAAATAGAACATCCCCTGCATTTATGATTTTTTTTTTTAAAGTTCAAAACGAATTCTTCTCTACTTAAATATTCCAGGAACATGATGATTTTACATCACTGAATCCACTTTCTGCACATTTATTCTGTTCACATTTTTCACTTCAATTATCTAAAATTTATTTCCTTGGGGAGGAGAGATTTTCTTAAATCGCTATGAGTGTTACAGATTGAGGGTTGCCATTTCTTCCTCCAGGGTATCTTCTCGACCCAGGGATGGAACCCGGGTCTCCACACTGCAGACAGATTCTTTACTGTCTGAGCCATCAGGCAAGCCCCTAATAGCTGACAGTATAGCATAAACCTAACTTTTAGGTCCAATGATAGCTGTTCCTTGCCTTATTACAGAGGTCTCGAATTGGACCCCAAATACCTTTGAGGTCCATACGCCTTTATGGACCTCTCAGAGGTAAACTCGACCATGTAGAACACAGAAAAATTTAAGGCCCAGCAGGGTTAATTTTTCAATGTCTGCCATCCAAACAAAAATTTCCAGCCAGGAGAAGCAGTTGAAAAGTACAACCGATAAAGCAAAGAATAAAATAAAGACATCAATCAGTTCAGTTCAGTCGCTCAGTCGTGTCCGACTCTTTGTGACCCCATGAATCGCAGCACGCCAGGCCTCCCTGTCCATCAGCGTCTCCGGGAGTTCACTCAAACTCACGTCCATCGAGTCGGTGATGCCATCCACCCATCTCATCCTCTGTCGTCCCCTTCTCCTCCTGCCCCCAATCCCTCCCAGCATCAGAGTCTTTTCCAATGAGTCAACTCTTTGCATGAGGTGGTCAAAGTACTGGAGTTTCAGCTTTAGCATCAGTCCTTCCAAAGAACACTCAGGGCTGATCTCCTTTAGGATGGACTTGTTGGCTCTCCTGGCAGTCCAAGGGACTCTCAAGAGTCTTCTCCAACACCACAGTTCAAAAGCATCAATTCTTTGGTGCTCAGCTTTCTTCACAGTCCAACTCTCACATCAATACATGACCACTGGAAAAACCATAGCGTGACTTTAAGGAGTTACTATAACTGCATTTAATATGTCCACAAAGTTAGAGATATGTAAGTCATAAAAAGATCCAAATTAAACATCTAGATGTGAGAACTATACTATGTGAAACGACAAATTCGTTGAATGGAGTTAACAGTTGATTAGACTTGACAGGACAAATGACCCATGAACATGACCACTAAGTCATGTCTGACTCTTTGCAACCCCATGGACTGTGGCCCGCCAGCCTCCTCTGTCCATGGGATTCTCAGGCAAGAATACTGGAGTGGGTTGCCATGCCCTCCTCCAGGGGATCTTCCCGACCCAGGGATCGAACCTGGGTCTCCTGTATCTCCTGCATTGCAGACAGATTCCTTACCATTGAGCCACCTGGGATGCCCGTGAACTAAAGACATGATAGAAACAGTACAAATTAAAACCCCCAAAAAAGAGATTTTTTTAAACGCATAGAACTTCTGGGGGAAAATGTTAAGCACCCGAATATGCATGTAATTGAATTTTCTATTAAAGGGGATCACACACACAGACACACACAAAAACAAAAGACAACTAAAGAAATAAAGAGAGATCACTTTCCATATGGGATGTAAGTTTACAGCAGTAAGTTCCAAGAAGATCAGTCAATGCTTAGCACAAAAGTTATGAATTACACTATGATGTATCAAAATTATAAGACGATGTATTTAGGGAAAATGTCATAGCAATCCACAATGGAATTGCTGAAAAGTAATGATGAAGAGAAAGCCTGAGAATATTAACAGATAAAAGTTACCTTAACGACCATAAGGGAAAGAGAAAGATTAATTCAGGTTTCTTGTGAGAAGCTTTGCAAGGAAGAAGACCGTGGCGTACCATTTTAAGGTCCTAAAGGGAGACAAGTCAATAAAGATTCTAAGAGATACACGCACCCCAATCTTCATAGCAGCATCATTTACAATAGCTAGATCATGGAAGCAGGCTAAATGTCCATCGACAGATGAATGGATAAAGAAGTTGAGGCACACAGATACAATGGAATATTACCCGGCCATGAAAACGAATGAAACCATGCCATTCGCAGCTGCGTGGATGGACCTGGAGATTATCACACTAAGTCAGAAAAAAACAAGTATCATGTGACATCACTTACATGTGGAACCTAAAATATGATACAACAAACTTATAAAACAGAAAAAGACCCACACGCATAGAAAACTGATAGGTACCAGAGGGGTAACATGTGGGGAGGAATAAATTAGGAGTTTGGATTAGCAGATACAAACTCCAAAATATAAAATAAATAGTCAACATGGTCCAACTGTACAGCACAGAGAACAAAATATTTTTCAGTAACCTATAAGGGAAAAGACTCTGAAAAAGAATATGTATATACATTTGCATGAATAGCTGAATGGCTTTGCTTTATACCGAAAACTAACACAGCATTGTAAATCAACTATACATCAATAAAAATTTAAAAAATAAAAGCTCAAAATATCATACAACCAAAATGTATTTAAAAGTTAAGGATAATGTTGGAATTGTCATACATAAAAAGTGCAGAAAGAATTCATCAGGACGGACTACACTGCAATTAATGTTAAGGGTACCCTTCAAGGGAAAGAAGATAATATCAGGTATGATGTTAGAAATATGGATTTATACAATGGAATGAAGGAAATCAGTAGTTGGAACTACATTGAAAACATGTGAGATTTCTTTCTTATTTACATCTCTTTTAAAGATAATAGACTGCTTAAACAAATATTACAAAAATGTGACAAATAACGTACATGGTAAATATTTTTCTTATTATTTCTATTTAAAATAATTGAGTCTTTAAGCACGTAAGATCTAGTAAATTAATTTAACATACAGCGCAAAATCAATGGGACAGGAGCACAAAATTCAAGAGGAGAGAACGCTAGGACACTGTGGAAATATTCTTAAACTATGTGTGAAATACATTGTCACTTAAATGTAGCCTGTCATAAGTGAATCATATTTACTATGAATTCTAAAGCAACCAGAAAAATGACAGAATAAAGTGTTACAAATAACGAACTTGCAAAGGAAATGAAACGGAATCATAAACAAAATTAATGCAAAAGAAGACAAAAAACCAATGAGACAAAAGAGACAATTTATCTTTCAAACCTTGTTGTATTGATAATAGCAGTAAAAGCTGCATTTGCTCAGTCGTGTCTGAAGAGTAATTTGATAGAAAAAGGTTATACCAAGCTACCTCAATTAAGTGAAACTTGATGCGGTTCTATAGTTCAGCTGGTAAAGAATCCACCTGCAATGCAGGAGACCTGGGTTGGATCCCTGGGTTGGGAAGATCCCCTGGAGAAGGGAAAGGCTACCCACTCTGGTATTCTGGCCTGGAGAATTCCATGGACTGTATAGTCCACGGGGTCACAAAGAGTCAGACACGACGGAGCGAGTTTTCATTTTGACTATACCCAACACATGTTTCATAGCAAAGACTACTACCAAAGGTAAAGAGTTACTTCTTGACAGTAATAATGTCCATTCGCTAAGATGATATAAAATACTAAACACTTATAGACCTACTGCGTGCGTGCGTGCTCAGTCGCTTCAGTCATGTTGCACTCTTTGCGACCCCATGGCCTATAGCACACCAGGCTCCTGTGTCCATGGGATTCTCCAGGCAAGAATACTGGAGCGGGTTGCCATGCCCTCCTCCAGGGCATCTTCCCAACACAGAGATGGAAACAAAGTCTTTTACATCTCCTGCATTAGCAGGTGGGTTCTTTTTATTTTTATTTATTTATTTTATATTTTAACTTTACAATACTGTATTGGTTTTACCATATATCAACATGAATCCGCCACAAGTATATACGTGTTTCCCATCCTGAACCCTCCACCCTCCTCCCTCCCCGTACCATCCCTCTGGGTCGTCCCAGTGCACCAGCCCCAAGCATCCAGTATTGTGCATCGAGCCTGGACTGGCCACTCATTTCATTCTTTACCACTACCGTCCTTGAAAAAGGAATAGACAAATTTGAGGTTTGTCAATTGGAGAGGTGTATGGAGAGAGTAACATGGAAACTTACACCACCATATGTAACATAGACAGCCAACGGGAATTTGCTGTGTGACTCAGGGAACTCAAACAGGGGCTCTGTGTCAGCCTAGAGGGGCGAGATGGGGAGGGAGGTGGAAAGGAATTTCAAAAGGGAGGGGGCATATGTATACCTATGGCTGATTCATGCTGAAGTTCGACAGAAAACAGCAAAATTCTGTACAGCAATTATCCTTCAGTTAAAAAATAAATTAAAAAAAACTAAAACCTGACAGATAATGCATGGAAAACCAGAGAAAGTCACAATTTAAGTTTAATTAATAGAATCATGTTAACACGTAAGCAGTCCGACATAACTGATAGAAAAAGGAAAACAGAATCATTAGTAAAAATACAAGCAATTTGTTCAAGACTGTCAAACAACTTGTCCTAATGATTATAATAGCAGCCAAAGTGTAAATCAGCTGCACAATAAAAAAAAGGCAGCATTCTTAAAAAAAAAGAGAAAATTACAAAATCACTGCTTTCAAATTTTACCCACTGCATGTAATGTTAACATGCTAACTTGAAATTTTATTACCATAAAAAAAAACCAGCCAAATAGGCATCATTTTTAAGAGAATATATTTAACATGTTAGATTACATCCTAGATGATAGTACTTTCCTTAATAAATTTAAAATGACTCTGGTCATACCTACAACTTTTTTTGATTTTGAAGTTCACATAGTAAAAAATAGAATTAGAGTTGATTTAGTATTTTATTTTTAAAGAGAGATTTCTAAAACCTATTTGAAGAGTAAAGGGAAATATTAGTTACTTTTTAAATTTGTTTGAACTGTGGTGTTGGAGAAGACTCTTGAGAGTCCCTTGGACTGCAAGGAGATCCAACCAGTCCATTCTGAAGGAGATCAGCCCTGGGATTTCTTTGGAAGGAATGATGCTAAAGCTGAAACTCCAGGACTTTGGCCACCTCATGCAAAGAGTTGACTCATTGGAAAAAGACTCTGATGCTGGGAGGGATTGGGGGCAGGAGGAGAAGGGGGTGACAGAGGATGAGATGGTTGGATAGCATCACTGACTCAGTGCACATGGATTTGGATGGACTTTGGGAGTTGGTGATGGACAGGGAGGCCTGGCGTGCTGCGATTCATGGGGTCGCAAAGAGTCGGACACGACTGAGCGACTGAACTGAACTGAACTGAAATTAGTCTATACTAGCTTCTCTCTCCCTGTTTCCTTAATTTTTAAATTAATATTTATTGGAGCATAGTTGCTTTACAGTGTTGTGCTGGTTTCAACTATACAGCAAAATGAATCAGTCATACATTCTATTTGAGGCTGTTCTTCAGTCTCTCAGTCGTGTCCCACTCTTTACGACCTCATGGACTGCAACACACCAGGCTTCCCTGTCCATCACCAACTCCCGGAGTTTGCTCAAACTCATGTCCATTGAGTCGCTGAGGCTACATGTAATTTTATAGTTAGGATACTTATCTTTTTAAAACTTACACTTAGTTATATAGTAAATAATTCTGAAACTGTATTTCCTTTTATGTTATAACTGTCACCTAGTACCACCAGACAAAAATCCAGTGAAATGCATAGTTCAGTTCAGTCGCTCAGTCGTGTCCGACTCTTTGCGACCCCATGAATCCCAGCACGCCAGGTCTCCCTGTCCATCACCAACTCCCGGAGTTCACTCAAACTCACGTCCATCGAGTCGGTGATGCCATCCAGCCATCTCATCCTCTGTTGTCCCCTTCTCCTCCTGCCCTCAGTCCCTCCCAGGAGTGACTGCCAAATTTTTGCAGCCTAAAATTCCCGTCCTTAAGAAATCCGACGACTGTTTATCTTCCTTCTTCAGATATAACATCCTGAGGAATTTTGTGTAAAATTTCAAGCATGACAAAAAGCTATCGGGAGCGTTGAAAATGATCAGACTTCAAAAGACCCTGAAAAGCAGCTTTACTCCAGTTTAAAGGGACCGGGTTTGACCATAGGGCACGGAGAATTGTGTATTAACAGAGCAGAGAAATTCGATACAAATACTGACATGAAGACACAGTGAGACAGAGGATGAAGAAACAACTGGAGCAGCTCTATAAAGGATGACCAAATATATCTACAGATAACACATATACACGTTGTTACTTTGCCGACAAATGTCCATACAGTCAAAGCTGTGATTTTTCCAGTAGTCATGTATGGATGTGAGAGTTGAACTATAAAGAAAGCTGAGTGCCAAAGAACTGATGCTTTTGAAGTGTGGTGTTGGAGAAGACTCTTGAGAGTCCCTTGGACTGCAAGGAGATCCAACCAGTCAGTCCTAAAGGAGATCAATCCTGAGTGTTCATTGGAAGGACTGATGCTGAAGCTGAAACTCCAATACTTTGGCCACATGATGCAAAGAGCTGACTCACTGGAAAAGACCCCAATGCTGGGAAAGATTGAAGGTGGGAGGAGAAGGGGACTACAGAGGATGAGATGGTTAGATAGCATTGCTGACTCAATGGACATGAGTTTGAGCAAGCTCTGGGAGTTGGTGATGGACGGGGAGGCCTGGCATGATGCATGGGGAGGCCTGGCGTGATGCAGTCCATGCGGTCACAAAGAATCGGACACGACTTAGCGGCTTAACAGAAACAGCATCACTAATCAATACTCTGAGATGTGGACACTTCTGATATACAGAGCCCTAAACAAGGAAAGGCTCAGAAATGATCCTCAAAGAGAAGGCTATTGGCCTGTGGGTACAGCATTAGTCCCAGGCTCTGGGGATTCAGTAGCCAATACCAACTGCACATCTTAGAGCCTGATGGCCTCCGGACTGTGAGAAGTAAAGGTGTCAGGAGCAATTAACTGTGGCATCTGGACTTTAGAGCGGAAAGAATACATCTTCCCTGCTGGTAACTGGGTTCAAGACTTTAAACTGAGAAGGAAATAATGCCATGTACTGCCACCTGGGTGGGCCTAGACATGATCATCCTGAGTGAAGTAAGTCAGGCAGACAGACAGATATATCATATGATATCCCTTATACGAGGAATTAAATAAAATACACACACACACGAACTTATTTGTGAAAGAGAAGCAGACTCATGGGCATAGAGAACAGACTTTGCAATTAGCGGATTTAAGCTGTGTATAATATGTTGTTGTTCAGTCGCTCAGTCTTGTCCGACTCTTTGCCACCCTGTGGACAGCACCACGCCAGGCTTCCCTGTCCTTCACCATCTCCCAGAGTTTGCTCAGACTCATGTCCATTGAGTCGGTGATGCCATCCAACCACCTGTAACAATGTATAATAGTTTATATCTTCTAATTCCAAACTCCTACTCGGTCCCCTGGGTGGCTAACACAGTTAAGAATCCACTTGCCAATGCAGGAGACGCAGGAGGCTCCAGGTTTGATCCCTGGGTTGGGAAGATGCCCTGGAGAAGGAAATGGCAACCCAGTCCAGTAATATTACCTGAGAAATCCCATGGACAGAGGAGCCTGGTGGACTATGGTCCATGGGGTTGCAAAGACTTGGACATGACTGAGTGAGTAACCACACAACACCAACTATTATACATATGATGGATAAACAATAAGGTCATACTGTATAGAACAGGGAACCATATTCAATGCTCTCTGATAAACCACAGTGGAAAATAATATAAACAATAATTTATATCTATATCTATCTGTAACTGAATTGCTTTGCTGTACAGCAGAAACTAACAGCATTGAAAAGCAACTTGTATATCAATAATTTTTTAAAAACATGTAAAAGGAACTAAATACTGAACACATTCTTTTTTTCTAGACAATATTAACTAGATCATTCGCAAGGCATGCCACAACAGCAAACCCACGGCTTTGGTATCTGAGACCATCTCATGTTTTCCTAAAATGCAACCTTATTTTCTTTCCATGTGGCAAATTACTTTCGTCAGCTCAATATGGACAAGAGTGTAGGCGTGAGCATTCTCTTAACCTGGGTGGACTAAGGTGGACCCACTGCGGGGACTGAACAAGTGGACACAAGCCCGAGGAAGAACTCTAGTTCCTAAAGCTATTTACGTCTAGATACTTTCTCTGTTTGTTTTTCCTTTCAGAACAGGAGTTGTGTGTGAACGTTTTACAAGACAATAAACATTTCAAAAAGTATTTATTTATATGCACACATTTCCCAGATATTGGGTATTGAAAAGAAATTGTGGTGCTGGAGAAGACTCTCGGACAGCAAGGAGATCAAACCAGTCACTCCTAAAAGAAGCCAACCCTGGATATTCATTGGAAGGACTGATGCTGAAACTCCAATACTCTGGTCACCTGATGCAAAGAGCCAACTCATGGGAAAAGACCCTGAAGCTGGGAAAGACTGAAGGTGGGAGGAGAAGGGGATGACAGAGGATGAGATGGTTGGATGGCATCACCGACTTGATGGGCATGAGTTTAAGCAAGCTCCGGGAGACAGTGAAGGACAGGGAAGCCTGGCGTGCTGCAGTCCATGGGGTTGCAAAGAGTCGGACATGACTTAGCAACTCAACAACAGGAGCAACAAGATGGTTCAACACTCCCTTTTTATTTTTATTTATTTTTTTTTACATTCCAGATTGACGTGGCTTCTATTAAGCTTTGCTGGGCCCCCCATCACTTTGCCTGTCAAGATGTCAGCCACCTGTTAGAACTCATTTAGATGACGGCGGCCGGCTGACCTCAAGTCAGGCAATTAATCAGAAACACTCTTACTAACACAGGCAAGTAATTGAAACATCCCTGAAAAGCTGTAATCAATCTCCTCCTTTCTCACAAAAGATCTGGATATAAAATAAGTATGTCACCACCTCCAAAAGCTGAAAACCTTTGGGTGAGGCTTATCTGCATATTTTAGTTTGCATTATCAGGCTTTTAGCCCCAGCCCTCAAACTTCCCTCCCCTTCCCCCTTTCCTCTCTCCCAAAGAAAGGCAGAAATACAAAACAAGCATCGAAATGGGAAGAGACAGTTTTTTTCTTTTTAGAACAAACTAACCTAGCATTAATTTCTGAGGATCCATAGTTTGCAATGCAATTTTCCCCGAGGAAGAGGTAGAAATCCTAGTCTGCATTTAAAATAAAGCAGAAGAAGACTCAAACAGACATTTCTATAAGAAGACAGATGACCAAGAGGCATCTGAAAAGATGCTCATCAAAAAGATGCTTATCATCCCAACTACTGCTCAGTTGCTAAGTCGTGTCTGACTCTGTGCGACCCCATAGATGGCAGCCCGCCAGGCTCCTCTGTCCCTGAGATTCTCCAGGCAAGAATACTGGACTGGGTTGCCATTTCCCTCTCCAATGGATGCACGCATATTAAGTCGCTTCAGTCATGTCCGACTCTCTGTGACTGCATGGACAGCAGCCCACCAGGCTCCTCCACCCACGGAATTCTCAAGAAGACTGGAGTGGGCTGCCATTTTCTTGTCCTTGAGACCCCATGGATCTAACTATAAGAGAAACACAAATGAAAAGCACGATGAGGGATGTGAGAGCTGGACCATAAAGAAGGCTGAGTGCCCAAGAATTGATGCTTTCCAGCTGTGGTGTTGGAGAAGACTCTTGAGAGTCCCTTGACTGCAAGGAGATCCAACCTGTCAAATGTAAAGGAAATTAGCCCTGAATATTCGTTGGAAGGACGGATGCTGAAGCTGAAGCTCCAATACTCTGGGCACCGAAGAACTGACTCATTGGAAAAGACCCTGATGCTGAGAAAGATAGAACGCGGGAGGAGAAGGGGACGACAGAGGATGAGATGGTTGGAAGGCATCACTGACTCGATGGACATGAGTTTGAGCAAGCTCCAGGAGTTGGTGATGGACAGGGAAGCCTGCTGTGCTGCCGTCCATGGGGTTGCAAAGAGTCAGACACGAATGAGTGACTGAACAACAACACACACACTTCTATATATAAAATAGCCAACAAGGACCTACTGTATATTACAGGGAACTCTGCTCAGGATTATTTAACAACCCAAACAGGAAAACAATTGAAGAGAGAAGAGATACAGGTGTAAGTATAACTGAATCATTGTGCTGTACACCAGAAACACAGCACTGTAAATCCATTTAATCTAGTGTCACATAAGCACTAAAAAAGAACAGGGATTATTATTTATGCATAGAAAAAAGGAAATCAATGGATCAGTTCTTCAGTAAAAGTGGCAACAGAGATGATGCATTTGGAGGGTTCAAGTCTGAAATCACAGGACTGATTTCACAGGTAGGCGGTGCCAAGATACAGTCCAAGAAGAAGATGGACAGCTTTGGAATCAAAGAAGCCTGATTTCCATACGGTATCTGGCCTCTGAGTCATTTCTCTCCTTCACCTTGTTCCGTTACAGCTCAAACAGTAATGATCTCCGACAGGACTCCCTGTAGGGCTTTCCTGGTAGATGAGTCAGTAAAGAATCTGCCTGCGGTGCAGGAGACCTGGGTTCGATCCCTGGGTCAGGAAGATCCTCAGTAGAAGGCAATGGGTACCCACTCCATTATTCTCCTCTGGGAAATCACATGGCCAGAGGAGCCTGGCGGGCTACAGTCCATGGGGGTAGCAAGAGTTGGATGCAAGTTAGCGACAAAGCCATCAAACTACTACCTATAGGCTAGAAAATACCCATAATAATTGCATAGTAATTATTTGGCATGGATGGACAGTCACTTAGCTTGGGCTTTCTTAATGATCAAAATATTAAAATAAATTTACTCATTTTTTTTCTGGACAATCATATTATCTGCTTCTACATTGTTCAGATCCTAACACACTTCCCTAGAGGAGGTGGCGGTTTTTCCACCTTTAGATTTTAAAAAGAAAAAGCCATGTTTCAAAGTCAGGGAAAGGGTGGAAAAAAGGAAAGGTTAAAACAATGTTTAATTTCCCCCATGACATCGTCCAATAATTATACACGCGGTCCCTGAAAGATGGAAAGGGCACGTCATCAAGGGGGAGAGTTTGTTTCCTCAAGTCTGGGAAGTAATCACTTTTATTTTCAG
Source organism: Bos grunniens (assembly GCF_055505025.1). Lineage (NCBI taxonomy): Eukaryota > Metazoa > Chordata > Mammalia > Artiodactyla > Bovidae > Bos > Bos grunniens. The sequence continues at coordinate 2,056,829 of NC_141194.1, forward strand.
GGTGACCAACTGTCCGTGACCAACTAGCAAAATTCAGAGCACACTATGCTTGTGGGTCATGTGGGCATTTCCCCCCCCTAATCAGTGTCAGGGAGTGGACAGTGGGGAACACTTGAGCATCTTCTTTTTTTCTTCTGCTGAGTTTCGTTTTGTTTCCACCTTTTAGAGATGCTTCTCGTTGTCATTTCAACATTGATCTCGAAGCTGCTGAATACATTTTCAGATGGCAGGGTTTAAATGCCATTATATCCTGTTGGAAAATTCCGTTGGAGGAGGAAATGGCAATCCACTCCAGTATTCTTGACTGGAGAATCCCATGGATGGAGGAGCCTGGTGGGCTACAGTCCGTGGAGTCGAAAAGGGTCAGACACGACTGAGTCACTGAACAACAACTTAGGAAACCATGACGTCCCAAAGCTGACCATCCACAGAGTGTTTGGCAAACCTTCAACCGTACTCCTGGGTTTGACGACACCACGGGGAAAGCACCGTGAGGACAGAATTTTAACTAAAATCTCGAGTCCAGCAAGATTATAGACGTCACGGGACCCTTTCTTTGTAAAAGGCAGTGAAAATGTAAAATATATATCCATTTAAGAATGACTATCTATGCAACACAACTTCTTCGAGGTAAAGAAGACCCTAAATGGGATTTTCAAAGATGTTTGAACTGGAGCTGGGCGGTGGGTTGGTCAGAAGGTCATTGAATATATTCAGGTCATTCAATCTTTTGTTGTGTTGTTGTTTTGGCCATGTGTTGAGACGTGTGGGATATTAGTCACGAACCACGGATTGAACCTGTGCCCCTCTGTAGCCGGAGCTCAGACCTTTAACCACCGGACCATCAGGAAAGTCCTGGATTACAGGGTTTTTGTCCCTATCCTGGCTTTTGTTTGGGATAGTGGGCTGGGGATGGTAACTGCCTGGTTTACCATGCTGTGACTGAATGAAATCACTAAGTAGAGTCACACAGAGTGCACCGTGCAGGAGCCAATGAATGAGAAGCTTGTATGAGCCAGCTCTGATGAGGGACCAAGTTCTGTATCCACGGGTACCGAGAGAAACCCGACAGAAAAGGTTGCCGGGCGGGAATCCGTGGAGAAGGTCATCCCCGGAGGACCAGCGTCACAGAGGAAGGGCTTAGGTCCCCACAGTTATGCATCGTCTATAAGCACATGGCGTTTGCATGCATGAGCGTTTGTGTATGTGTGTGTGTGTGTGTGTGTGTGTGTTCAGGAGGTTAATGCGGCCATCTGTGGATACCTACAAAGACAGAAGCATTGAAGATGACCATTCAAGAACCAGAGATTGCTTTCCTAACAACGATTTTCTGGGAGACACAGTGCAAATTTTTCCAGTGCAAATGCTTGATGCAACGTTTTGTTGACTGTCCCGACAGCTGAAATTGTGAATGATTGCACTTTAGGAATTGAGAAATTTCCCTTGTCAACAAAAGAAACGGAGAGCTGGCGCTACCCTATGCCCACAGCGTGGACACAACGGGAGTTTATGTGAGTTGAATACTAAACTGTCACTTTCCTATATCTTATTGTTTTTCCTCATCTGTGTATCTGTGGGGAGACTGGTTTCAAAAAATCAGAAAAAGTTTCCTAGTCGATGCTAAATATATTGACACGGCTCTAAAAGAGCGCCCCAAACTAGATGTTTGGAATCTTTTATTTAAAAAAAAAAAGCTTTTTTTTTTTTTAAAGCCTTTTCCAGCCTATCATTTTGAAACCACATTCTGTTAATGTGATATTTAACTTGGGTGTTGGAGAATATTTTCTGATGTTGGTAGTTTCAAAATAATATGCACCTCGGGCTGATAAAGAGCTAGCAAAGAGAGTCGCTGAGAGCTGTAGATGCAATGTTTATTAAAATATTGTAAAGTAATTAGCCTCCAATTAAAATAAATGAAATAATTTTTTAAAAAAGGGACGACGTAGAGGTTTCCCTGATGGTCTAGGGGTTGAGGACCCTCCTGCCAGTGCAGGGGACATGAATTAAATCCATGGTCCATGAAGACCCCCTGTTACAACTACGAGCCTGTGTGCTACAAGTTCTGAAGCCCGCTGGCCCAGAGCACATGCTCTGCAACAGGAGAAGCCCCCACAATGAGAAGCCTGAGCACCACCGCCAAAACAAAGAAATCTTAAAAAAGGAGGACGACTTCCTTAACAGTCCAACTAGCAATTACAAACCCCACTGATCAGTATAGACTTTGGAAAGTCAATGCATTGATGGGACTGTCTCCATAGATTTTTTTGTAAACGAATGAAACCAGTACAATGTTTCAAACTCCTGTGCTAACATGAACCAAGAGTCTATTATAAAGATGAAGTTAAGTTGGAAAGGGAAAAGCAAATATCGTACTTCAACACACACATTTATATATATATCAGCTCGGTCATCTCTGACTCTTAGCAACCCCATGGACTACAGCATGCCACGCTTTCCTGTCCATCACCAGCTCTCAGAGCTTGCTCAAACTCATGTTCAGCGAGTCGGTGATCCCATCCAACCATCTCATCCTCTGTCATCCCCTTCTCCTCCTGCCTTCAATCTTTCCCAGCATCAGGGTCTTTTCCAAGGAGTCAGTTCTTCACATTAGGTGGTCAGAGTATTGTGGCTTCTTCACCTTCAGCATCAGTCCTTCCAGTGGACATTCAGGGCTGATCTCCTTTAGGATGGACTGGTTGGATCTCCCTGCAGTCCAAGGGACTCTCAAGAGTCTCCTCCAACACCACAGTTCAAAAGCATCAATTCTTCGGCGCTCAGCTTTCTTTATGGTCCAACTCTCACATCCATACATGACCACTGGAAAAACTACAGCCTTGATTAATATATGTATAATTCCTTATATATATATATATAATTCCTTATATATATATAATTCCATATATATATATATATATATATATGGAATCGATGAAAGTGGTGCTGATGAACCTATTTGCAGGACACGAATAGAGACATAGAGTAGACAGCAGACTTATGGACACAACAGGGGAAAGAGAGGATAGGATGAACTGAGACAGTAGCATTGAGATATATATATATATATATATATATATATATATATATATATATATCAGATCAGATCAGATCAGTCGCTCAGTCGTGTCCGACTCTTTGTGACCCCATGAATCGCAGCACGCCAGGCCTCCCTGTCCATCACCAACTCCCGGAGTTCACTCAGACTCATGTCCATCGAGTCAGTGATGCCATCCAGCCATCTCACCCTCTGTCATCCCCTTCTCCTCCTGCCCTCAATCCCTCCCAGCATCAGAGTCTTTTCCAATAAGTCAACTCTTCGCATGAGGTGGCCAAAGCACTGGAGTTTCAGCTTTAGCATCATTCCTTCCAAAGAAATCCCAGGGCTGATCTCCTTCAGAATGGACTGGTTGGATCTCTTTGCAGTCCAAGGGACTCTCAAGAGTCTTCTCCAACACCACAGTTCAAAAGCATCAATTCTTTGGCGCTCAGCCTTCTTCACAGTCCAACTCTCACATCCATACATGACCACAGGAAAAACCATAGCCTTGACTAGACGGACCTTTGTTGGCAAAGTAATGTCTCTGCTTTTGAACATGCTATCTAGGTTGGTCATAACTTTCCTTCCAAGGAGTAAGCGTCTTTTAATTTCACGGCTGCAGTCACCATCTGCAGTGATTTTGGAGCCCAGAAAAATAAAGTCTGACACTGTTTCCACTGTTTCTCCATCTATCTCCCATGAAGTGGTGGGACCGGATGCCATGATCTTCGTTTTCTGAATGTTGAGCTTTAAGCCAACTTTTTCACTCTCCACTTTCACTTTCATCAAAAGGCTTTTTAGTTCCTCTTCACTTTCTGCCATAAGGGTGGTGTCATCTGCATATCTGAGGTTATTGATATTTCTCCCGGCAATCTTGACTCCAGCTTGTGTTTTCTTCCAGTCCAGCATTTCTCATGATGTACTCTGCATATAAGTTAAATAAACAGGGTGACAATATACAGCCTTGACACACTCCTTTTCCTATTTGGAACCAGTCTGTTGTTCCATGTCCATATACACACACAAATTATGTGTCTGTTAGTTGCTCAGTTGTGTCCAATTCTTTGCAACCCCATGGACTGTAGCCCGCCAGGCTCCTCTGTCCATGGGATTCTCTAGGCAAGAGTACTGGAGTGGGTTGTCATTCCCTTCCCCAGGGGATCTTCGCAACCCAGGGATGGAACCCGGGTCTCCTGCACGGCAGGTGGACTCTTTACCATCTGAGCCGCCAGGCAAGTCCATACACACGACCGTGTGTAACATAGACAGCTAGTGGGAAGCTGCTGCATAGCACAGAGAGCTCAGCTTGGGGCTCTGTAACCACCTAGAGGGGTGGGGTGAGGTGTGAATCAAGAGGGAGGGGATATGTGCGTTGTGTGTGTGTATATGTACACATGCACACAACACCCACATATATACTTATGACAGATTCATGATGTATGTATGTATGTATTCATGATGTAATTCAGATTACACACCAGAAACGAATGCACCATTATACAGCAATTATCCTCCAATTAAATTTTTTTATAAATAAAACAAAGAATCACCATGAACAGATATTAAAAATCCAGCTTCTTATCCTGAGCAATCGTCACCAGGGAAGAGGGACGACTGCTGGGTGGGAAGACCTGAGCCTCTGCTAGAGTTGGGCTCAAAGACTTTTACAGCCTTTTATCCCCCAAGTTGGTCTCCTTGCCTTGCTGAATCTCTCCTCCTGGCAGCTCATAGAACATATTGTTTATATTCTATGTGCAGAAGCCTCCTGTGTCCACAGCCCAAACAAGCTCTTCTAACTATGCTCTTCCTCTTCCTTCTTCCCAAAAAAGATGAATGAGTAACATTTTTTATTGTTGTTTAAGAGGTATCTAACAGTGGTCAGGTATGGATGTGAGAGATGGACTGTGAAGAAAGCTGAGTGCTGAAGAATTGATGCTTTTGAACTGTGGTGTTGGAGAAGACTCTTGAGAGTCCCTTGGACTGCAAAGAGATCCAACCAGTCCATCCTAAAGTAGACCAGCCCTGGGTGTTCTTTGGAAGGAATGATGCTAAAGCTGAAACTCCAGTACTTTGGCCACCTCATGCGAAGAACTGACTCATTGGAAAAGACTCTGATGCTGGGAGGGATTGGGGGCAGGAGGAGAAGGGGACGACAGAGGATGAGATGGCTGGATGGCATCACGGACTCGACGGACGTGAGTCTGGGTGAACTCCGGGAGATGGTGATGGACAGGGAGGCCTGGCGTGCTGCGACTCATGGGGTCGCAAAGAGTCGGACACGACTGAGCAACTGAACTGAACTGAACTGAACTGAACAGTGGTACATTCACCCAGGAAAACTTTTTGTTTCAAACATAAGTAAAACATTTGTAGTTTACTTTGATGCAATGCCAATATACTTATATCCAGAACTTTGAATACATAATTTGCTGCAGCTGAAAAAAAGAATGTTATCTCTATTTTCGAGATGCATGATTGCTTTTTTCCCTCTGATGTCTCAATTAATACTCAGTATTATCAGTGGCCCTCTGTTTTCACAATTAAATGATAATGTAGGTGGAAAGGACACTGATACTGGGAAAGATTGAGGGCATGAGGAGAAGGGGGCGGCAGAAGATGAGATGGTTGGATGGCATCACTGCCTCGATGGACGTGAGTTTGAGCAAGCTCTGGGAGATGGTGATGGACAGGGAAGCCTGGCATGCTGCAGTCCATGGGGTCTCGAAGAGTCAGACACGACTGAGTGACTGAACAATGACAAATATCAGTTAAGGGTCTTGGGAATAATAGAAGCTACTGCATACAATCCACTGCACGTGTAAATGTTAACCATTCCCCTCAGTGATTTCTAGATAATTTACCTGAGCGCTGGACTTTTTGGAACACTTTCAGAGGGTAGAGAAAGGGTTTAGATGGCTTCTGCTTTGCAACTGTTAAGATAAGCAACATTAAATTCTGCAAACTGCAGACTTTTCATGTAATATCCCACAGACTTTAATAAGGCAGCCTCGTATAGATGCTTTGGGGATAGTGAGAAATGGCATTGGTTTAAACTGTTTAAGTGAAAGTGAGAAAAAAGCTGTTAAATGTCTAAAATCGCAAATTACAAGTCTGAAGGCATATCTTATTGTATACTCATTTCTACTTGTGATCAAACAGACATGAAAAATAGAGGAAAGTAAATCAGTAATTCGGAGGAGAAAATGAGGTTTGATTTATGACATGAACACCACGTCTGGGCCCAGCCTGCAACTCTGAATGTTTCTTTCAATTGAAATTGATTCTCTTTTCTCAAAGAGTGTAATTCTAAACACCTTTCAACCAATTATCCTGAAATGAAATTATTTAAAATGTCCATTGGACAAGGTGCATTTAAAAATCTGTACCTGGTGTATTTGGTAATGAAGACCATAACAATTTTGGAAAGTATCTACAGAATGACCAGTATTTATTCAACTGTAACCTGTTTGAATTTAGGGTAAAAATAGCAAGTCCTATTGTTTGACTTTCAAATTGCTTTCTATTTCTCCCAATTATCCAAGAGGCCTACCGTGTTGCAGATAATTTTGGCAGATACAATAAGATGTGATTAAACAGAAAGAAATGGTCTTCAAAATTTATCCGAGGCAGAAAAAAAGATTTACCCTGGGCCGTTCTTCTCAAACATGAGTGTTTCTAGCCATTATCTAGCGTTTCTGGATCTTGTGTTTTAATCCATTTCAGAATAAAGGGCACAAAGAGACGCTTGCTGCTTGGAAGAGAAGCCACGACAAACTTAGACAGCATATTTAAAAGCAGAGACATCACTTTGCCAACAAAGATCTGTAGAGTCAAAGCTATGTCTAGTTGGCATGTACAGACGCTAGAGTCGGACCATAAAGAAGGTTGAGTGCTGAAGAACTGATGCTTTTGAACTGTGCTGTTGAAGACTCCTGAGAGTCCCTTGGACTGCAAGGAGATCCAACCAGTCCATCCTAAAGAAATCACTCCTGAATATTCACTGGAAGGACTGATGTTGAAGCTGAAGCTCCAATACTTTGGCCAGCTGATGCAAAGAGCTGACCCATTGGAAAAGATCCTCATGCGGGGAAAGATTGAAGGCAGGAGGAGAACGGGACAACAGAGGATGAGATGGTTGGATGGTATCACTGACTCAGTGGATACAAGTTTGAGCAAGCTCCAGGAGATGGTGAAGGACAGGGAAGCCTGGTGTGCTGCAGTCCATGGGATCGCAGAGTTAGACTCAAATTAGTGACTGAACAATGATACCACATCATATAAGAAGGCAAAGAAACACAAACAAGAGCAGCAGTGAAGATCAGGTACCGGAAAACAGGATGCGGAGAAACGCGTTCCACTCAGTGGGATGATATAAACAGGGACTGTTTGGCACCAGTCTTGGAGGAAGTAATCGCAAGAAAAGATTTCACTGCAGTCCCTGCGGACAGAACCTCCTGGTTTAAATCTCTGAGGGTATCTGCTTGGATCAGACTATTTTCCCCCTCATAAAATCTGCCAATGTTTGTGTTTATGTTGGTGACCTGCCCTCCCATTTGAGTAGCGAGTTCACACCAATTCGACAGCAGTACTTGTGATCCCATAAATAAATAAATGCACACAGATGACTCAGGCAGAAAACTCCACACGCCCCATTAATTCGGACGAGCTGAGAAGTGCATAACGCTCATAAGGTTTAACCTTCATGGGGCACCTACAAACCTCACGGGGAGAAAGGGACCTGCCATTCGGTAGTACTTTGGCTAAAAGGACTGCAGAGATTCCTTTAAGCTATCTTGATGCAATATTTACCATTATTGAGCTAACCATGTAAAGCAGGGGTCCCCAAACGCTAGGATCTAATGCTTGATGATCTGAGGTGGAACGGATGTCATAATAATAGAAACACAGTGCATGATCAGTATAGTACACAGGTCCTCCTGACACCATCACTCCTGAAACCCACTCTGATCCGGAAAAGTCATCTCCCATAAAACCAGTCCCTACTGACAGAAAGGATGAGGACTGCTGATGTAAAGCAACCCACGGTCCAAAGGATTTTCCATCTAGAGGAACACAAGAAGGATTACAGGCAAACGTGGTTATTTCAGTGGCTCAGTTGTGTCCGACTCTTTGCAAGCCCAAGGACTGCAGCATGCCAGGCTTCCCTGTCCATCACCATCTCCTGGAGCTGGCTCAAACTCATGTCCATACAGTCTGTGATGCCATCCAACCATCTTATCCTCTGTTGTCCCCTTCTCCTTCTGCTGTCAATCTTTCCCAGCATCAGGGTCTTTTCCAGTGAGTCAGCTCTTCACATCAGGTGGCCAAAGTATTGGAGTTTCAGCTTCAGCATCCGTCCTTCCAATGAATATTCAGGACTGATCTCCTTTAGGATGGACTGGTTTGGTCTCCTTGCAGTCCAAGGGACTCTCAAGAGTCTTCTCCAATACCACAGTTCAAAAGCATCAATTGTTCAGGGCTCAGCTTTCTTTAGGGTCCAAGTCTCACATCCAAAACATGGATTTCTGACAAAATATGGTCCACTGGAGAAGAGAATGGTAAACCACTTCAGCATTCTTGCCTTGAGAACCCCGTGAACCGTATGAAAAGGCAAAAAGATATAACACTGAAAGATGAACTCCCCAGGTCGGAAGGTGCCCAATATGCTCCTGGAGATCAGTGAAGAAATAACTCCAGAAAGAATGATGAGGTGGAGAGGCAAATGCAGTAACTATATTTAAGTACGGATGACTCTGTCCAAGCAGGAATGCATTTGTTCTTAATCTCAAGAAGAAGATCAAGAATCAATATGGGACATCCCAGGTGGCTCAGTGGCACAGAATCCACCTGCCAGTGCTGGAGATATGGGTTCAGTCCCTGGTCTGGGAACATCCCACATGCAAGTAATCCTGTGTGCCACAAATACTGAGCCTGTGCTCCAGACCCCAGGAGCCACAATTACTGAAGCCCACATGTTCTAGAGAGCCTGTGCTTGGCAATAAGAGAAGCCACTGCAATGAGACATCCTGTGCACTGCAATTAGAGAGTTGCCCCCACTCTCTGAAGCTAGAGACAAGTCCATTGGAGCAAGGAAGACCCAGCCCAGCCAAAAATTTAAAAAAATAAAGAAATACATAAAGAATAACTGTTCCACCCCCATGTCCGAATGCGAAAGTCAACACGTGGTACTTTTTAATATCACCTTTCAGTAAACATGTGGAAATGATTTAAAATATACACATGCAGCTATGTATCTAGAAAGACCTGTGGTCAGCGTGGGAATTTCTTGGGAGACGTGAGGATAAATTCTAATAGAAGACAGGAAGCAGCTTCAGATGGATATCAGAGGTGACACCAAGTGAAGGGCACTACAGGAGCTTCTAAGCAGGTAAGGAGCCAGGCAGGTACCGGGCAGGAAGCAGACTTTAATTTTTGGGGCTCCAAAATCACTGCAGATGGTGACTTCAGCCACGAAATTAAAAGATGCTTACTCCTTGGAAGTAAAGTTATGACCAACCTAGACAACATATTAAAAAGCAGAGACATTATTTTCTCAAAAAGGTCCGTCTAATCAAGGCTATGGTTTTTCCAGTGGTCATGTATGGATGTCAGAGTTGGACTATAAAGAAAGCTGAAGGCTGAAGAATTGATGCTTTTGAACTGTGGTGTTGGAGATGACTCTTGAGAGTCCCTTGGACTGCAAGGAGATCCATCACAGGCATAGTAAGAAAGTGAAGTCCGACTCTTTGTGACCACACGGACTGTAGCCCACCAGGCTCTTCTGTCCATGGGATTCCCCAGGCAAGAACACTGGAGTGGGTTGCCATTTCCTTCTCCAATGAATGAAAGTGAAAAGTGAAAGTGAAGTCACTCAGTCGTGTCCGACTCTTCTCGACCCCATGGACTGTAGCCCTCCAGGCTCCTCCGTCCATGGGATTTTCCAGGCAAGAGTACTGGAGTGGGGTGCCATTGCCTTTCTGATCAATTACCTTTCCTGGGAAAGACTGAGGGCAGGTGGAGAAGCGGACAACAGAGGATGAGATGGTTGGATGGCATCACCAACTCAGTGGGCATGAGTTTGAGCAAGCTCTGGGAGCTGGTGATGGACAGGGAAGCCTGGTGTGCTGCAGTCCATGGGGTCGCAGAGAGTCGGACACGACTGAGCAACTGAACTGAACTGAACTGAACTGATGGATAAATGGATGCAGATGTAGAGGACTCATATAGAGACAGAGATAGAGATACATGATGGAGATGCAGATGGTCCAGAAATAGATAGAGACATACAGATGCAGATGCAGATGATACACACAGAGGCATACAGACACATGATGGAGAGGCAGGTGTAGATGTACAGGCATAGATATGGATATATGGCTGTAGATGATACATGTAGAGACAGAGATGTAGATACATGATGGAGATGGAGATGCTATAGAGACAGATATGAATACATGGATGGAGATGTGGCTGACACAGATGGAGAGAGGCATGAATGTATGGATGGAGATGCAGGCTCAGATGACGATGTGAATGATACAGATACATGGACGCAGTTGATGCTGGTGATGATGTAGCTGTAGGTGGTGCAGACATACATGGATATATGGATGCAGATGCGGACGATATAGACAGATACAGGGATACACACAGTGGACGGAGACGCAGTTAGAGATGGAGATGCAGACAGAGGATACACATGCAGATCTACAGATACAGATCTGTAGACGTAGGTGAAGGTGTGGATGGGATACGCAGATACAGACTCATGGATGGAGGAGATACAGGCAGAGATGATGACAGAGCTGCAAATGTAGACCCAGATGGACATGGATACTTAGACTTATATATGGTGCATGCAAGCTCAGTCGCTCAGTCCTATCTGACGCTTTGTAACCCAATGGACTGCAGCCCACCAGACTCCTCTGTCCATGGGATTCTCCAGGCAAGGATACTGGAGCGGGTTGCCATGCCCTTCTCCAGGGGATCTTCCCGACCCAGGGATGGAACCCAGGTCTCTTACGTCTCCTGCACTGGCAGGTGGATTCGTTACTGCTAACGCCACCTGGGAAGCCCTTAAACGTGCATGCCTACTGCTATAAATCCAAGTCTCTGTCTATTTCTAATTAGTGTCTATACTTCTCTAGGTCAGACTGGAAGTGAAAGAGAAAGTTGCTCAGTCGTGTGCGATTCTTTGCGATCCCATGGAGTGCAGCACGCCAGGCCTCCCTGTTCATCACCATCTCCTAGAGTTTACTCAAACTCATGTCCATTGAGTCGGTGATGCCATCCAACCATCTCATCCTCTGTCGTCCCCTTCTCCTCCCGCCCTCAATCTTTTCCAGCATCAGGGTCTTTTCCAATGACTCAGTTCTTTGCATCAGGTGGCCAAAGTATTGGAGTTTCAGCTTTAGCATCAGTCTTTCCAATGAAAATTCAGGACTGATTTCCTTTAGAATTGACTGGTTTGATTTCCATGCAGTCAAAGGGGTTCTCAAGAGTGTTCTCCAACACCACAGTTTGAATGCATCAATTAACATGACATAATTCCTTCATACTAAATACCAATAGTTAAGTTTCAGGTTAAAGTGCAGAATGGCTGCTTGAACAATTTTGAGGAATGACCTTGAGGTCTCTTAGAATGTACAACAAGCCCTCGCCTTAATTAAGAGAATTAATTCAAGTTTTGATCAACTTTAGATTAAATCTGCTTGCTCATTTAACTCTATTTGTGGGAAGAAATAGATCAATGAGGAATAATTACACAGTGATTACTTTTCTTAAAATACATCTAATGTATCCTTATAAAATCATATCTCAGCTTTCTGTTCTACCAGTACAATTTAAATCAGACCCCCTGAACAGAATTCGGGTGGAGATAAAAATTTTGAGAAAATAGATACTATCCTTAGTTTTCTGTAGAAATACTTTCATACCAACAAGTTTTCAGAAGCAACTGGTAAAATGTTTGCATTATGGAAAAAAAAAAAAAGAAACTCAACACACCTACATAGTCATGGTAAGACCAGCAGTCCTTGAGTGTGGAATAACATTTCGCTGTAAGATAGCATCAATTTTTAATAGCATTTTCCCATAATCTAGATGGAAGTACAATGCATTTTTCATGCAGAGATGCTGCAAATAAATATCAGTCATGGTCTGTGACAGGACAAAATGTTAGTGAGCAGTCGGCAGAAAAAGGCATGAAATGGACACCTTGCATGCATTTTCCTGCATCTGTGGTTTATGGCACACATGCCATCTTGCTTCTGCTGCTGCTGCTAAGTCGTGTCTGACTCTGTGCGACCCCATAGACGGCAGCCCACCAGGCTCCCCCATCCACATGCCATCTTATGTCCCAAATTATGTATAGGGTAAGAACAGCAGGTGAATTTAGTAAGAGTGCTGACCATTGCTCCCTAAGTGATGTTAGGCATGGACTGTGGTTCCATGAGCATCTTTCTTCATATATAAAAGAGAAATAAGGTAAGCTGGATAAACACATGCATCTCAGAGCTCAGTGGCAAGGCTCGTATCTGGTCAATGAAGATGGGGTTGAGGAGACAGGTCCTCTCTGGGAAATGGGTCATCACAAACACTCCAAAATGTCCTGTGTGTGCGTGCCACATAGCTTCAGTTGTGTCTGAATCTTTTTGAACCCTGTGGACTACAGCCCACCAGGCTCCTCTGTGCATGAGATTTTCCAGGCAAGAGTACTCCTCCAGGGGATCTTCCCCACCCAGGGATCGAACCCACATCTCTCACGTCTCTTGCCCTGGCAGGTGGATTCTTTTCTACTGGCACCACCTGGTCATGAGGACTCTCAATCCTTCCTTGAGGGCTATTATATAGAGAGAGGATTCAGAGGATACCCAGGTAACGGACAGGACAAGCCAAGGAGGTGATTTACTGTATTTGTCCTGGGAAGTCTTCAGTAGGTAAAGGTGGGGGTCAAGACTGCCCAAGGCTCTGGCCTGTTAAGTGCTTGAACCACCCTGGTGTCAGGGGGTGAGGCAGAATCCTTCAAGGTATGTTGACATTGACCTCAACAGGGACAGACAGATGACTCAGTTCAGTTCAGTCGCTCAGTCATGTCCAACTCTTTGCTACCCCATGGACTGCAGCACGCCAGGCCTCCCTGTCCATCACCAACTCCTGGAGTCCACCCAAACCCACGTCCATAGAGTCGGTGATGACATCCAACTATCTCATCCTGTGTCATCCCCTTCTCCTCCCCTCAATCTTTCCCAGCATCAGGGTCTTTTCAAATGAGTCAGCTCTTCGCATCAGGTGGCCAAAGTATTGGAGCGTCAACTTCAGCATCATTCTTTCCAATGAACACTCAGGACTGATCTCCTTTAGGATGGACTGGTTGGATCTCCTTGCAGTCCAAGGGACTCTCAAGAGTCTTCTCCAACACCACAGTTCAAAAGCATCCATTCTTCGGTGCTCAGCTTTCTTTATAGTCCAACTCTCACATCCATACATGACCACTGGAAAAACCATAGCCTTGACTAGACAGACCTTTGTTGGCAAAGTAATGTCTCTGCTTTTTAATATGCTGTCTAGGTTGGTCATAATTTTCCTTCCAAGGAGTAAGCATCTTTTAATTTCATGGCTGCAATCACCATCTGCAGTGATTTTGGAGCCCAGAAAAATAAAGTCAGCCACTGTTTTCACTGTTTCCCCATCTATTTGCCATGAAGTGATGGGACCAGATGCCAAGATCTTAGTTTTGTGAATGTTGAGCTTTAAGCCAACTTTTTCGCTCTCCTCTTTCACTTTCATCAAGAGGCTCTTTAGTTCTTCTTCACTTTGTGCCATAAGGGTGGTGTCATCTGCATATCTGAGGTTACTGATATTTTTCCCGGCAATCTTGATTCCACATTGTGCTTCTTCCAGCCCAGTGTTTCTCATGATGTACTCTGCATATAAGTTAAATAAGCAGGGTGACAATATATAGCCTTCATGTACTCCTTTTCCTATTTGGAACCAGTCTGTTGTTCCATGTCCAGTTCTAACTATTGTTTCCTGACCTGCATACAGGTTTCTCAAGAGGCAGATCAGGTGGTTTGATATTCCCATCTCTTTCAGAATTTTCCACAGTTTATTGTGATCCACACAGTCAAAGGCTTTAGCATAGTCAATAAAGCAGAAATAGATGTTTTTTTTTCTGGAACTCTCTTGCTTTTTTGATGATCCAGTGGATGTTGGCAATTTGATCTCTGGTTCCTCTGCCTTTTCTAAAACAAGCTTGAACATCTGGAAGTTCACGGTTCACATACTGCTGAAGCCTGGCTTGGAGAATTTTAAGCATTACTTTACCAGCGTGTGAGATGAGTGCAGTTGTGCAGTAGTTTGAGTATTCTAGACAAACAGATAGATGTGTACACACCCAGACAAACAGGTGTGTACATAGGTGATCGATTAAAGAAAATACATAGACAAATAGATGCTGGATAGATGGCTGGATATGTAGACACACAGAGATAATGATACAAAGACAGATGAGGGATGGATAGACAGAGAGATGTAGATACACAGAGAGACTGACAATAGATATTAGACACACTTTGGCCACTTGATGTGAAAAGCCAACTCATTGGAAAAGACCGTGATGCTGGGAAAGATGGAAGGTGGGAGGAGAAAGGGATGGCAGGGGATGAGATGGTTGGATGGCATCAGCTACTCAATGGACATGAGTTTAAGCAAGCTCTGGGAGATAGTATAGGACAGGCAAGTGTGGTGAGCTGCAGACCACGGGGGTTGCAAAGAGTCAGACAGGACTAATCAACCGAACAGACAGCTACAAAGACAGATAGCTATAAAGACGCACAGAAAGATAAATGACAGATAGATGGATAGATGCTGGACAGAAATGAAGCGGTGACTGTGAGCTCACCAGATAGCTCGCTAGATACTACTGACAGACAGAGAGAGCTAGATGATAGACAGATGGTAGATACATGATGGATAGATGATTAGACAGATAGAGAAAAAGAGGGGGAATACACAAAATTTACCATGAAAGTTTAGTGTAAAAAGTCCTGTATTTTTCAGTGCTATTGATATACAATTTTTAGACAGTCACCCATCTTCTTGAAGTATAGTTTGTGAGTTTCACTGACTATATTATTTTGTGTAATCGCTGCTGAGATCAGAACATAAAAGCCTACAAACACCCTCCCAAGTTTCTCTAGCCCCCTCGAAGCCTGGCCTTTTCCTACTCTCAACCCTGGGGCTAGCATGCATCCATTCGCTGCATTTTTCTAGAATTTCATGTAAATGGCTTTTGACCTCTTGATTCTTTCACTAGGCGTAGAGTTTATTGATATTCATGTCTAATGTTGCATTCGTTAATGCTTTGTTCTTCTTGACTGATGAATACTATTCATGGTATGACTGGATAAAGAAGATAAGCTGATCTGTTCAGTACTTGATAAATATTTGGTGCTTCCAGCTTTTCTTTTCTGTTTAAATAAAGGCACGATGAATTCCTGTGCAAGTCTTCGTGTGGACACATGGTTTCATGTCTCTCATAACTGTGAGTGGAATTACAGGATCATGCAACAAGAATTCATCTAAATTTGACACGGTCCAACTGTTTTCGTCATGGGCAAAACATATCGTGAAGTGAAGTGAAAGTCGCTCAGTTTCGTCTGACTCTTTTCGACCCCATGGACTATACAATCCATGGAATTGAAGGCGGGAGGAGAAGGGGATGACAGAGGATGAGATGGTTGGATGGCATCACTGACTTGATGGACATGAGTTTGAGTAGGCTCTGGGAGATGGTGATGGACAGGGAGGCCTGGCGTGCCACAGTCCATGGGGTCACAAAGAGTCGGACACGACTGAGCGACTGAACTGAACTGAAGAATTCAATGTGAGGTTGTATATCGCTACTCAAAAAAAAAAAAAAAAATCTTAAAAAACTCTTACTTTTGAAGGTAAATTACACTGTTTATCATGCCAATTGAACAAATGAAATCGAATTGAGTCTTCTTTAGTCAAAAGGTGAATTATTTTGTGCTTTCTACTCAAGCGTCTTTTTTCTTGGAAAAGCAAAGTCAATATAAACCATTAAAAGAATCAGGAGTTGTTCTGTTTGACTATGAATTTGCAACTATAGTTCATAGACTTCTCAACTTAAAGCATCCTCAGTGGTTAAGAGTTGAAGAATATACACGAAACACCAGGTTTGAAGGACAGAACTTGTTTCTGCAGGAAAGTAGCCCAGGAGAGAAACAACACTTTAGAAAACAATTACCCGATAAAATACCTTTAAATGCATGACGCCTTTATTTTTTAATCTTCTTTGTAATTAATTTATGTGAACCTTCCATTTCAAATTAGTCTTTTGCTGTTTATCTGACGAGTGGATGCTTACACAGTATGTTCACATGACCCATTTCCTTGCCAAAGAATTGGCTTTAAAGTCAGACGTCAGTATGCCATGGCAAGCTTACATACCACTAAAGAAAATAAACTTGTTGAGTGAATTTGCTGACATGAATATTGAAGAGTCTGAAGTATATTTCATTATGCTGCTGCTAAGTCACTTCGGTCGTGTCTGACTCTGTGCGATCCCATAGACAGCAGCCCACCAGGCTCCCCCGTCCCTGGGATTTTCCAGGCAAGAGTATTGGAGTGGGTTGCCATTTCCTTCTCCAATGCATGAAAGTGAAAACTGAAAGTGAAGTCGCTCAGTCGTGTCCGACTCTTAGCAACCCCATGGACTGCAGCCCACCAGGCTCCTCCGTCCATGGGATTTTCCAGGCAAGAGTACTGGAGTGGGGTGACATTGCCTTCTCCGATATTTCATTACACTTTTGTCTTTAATCCATTGTTCAAGACATTGCAAAGAATCCCCAGATATATTTACAAGCCTTGTTAACTTCTACCACAATAGAGACATGACTTATTTAGAGGGGATAAATCAATCATGGCACAGCAAATATTACAAACAGAGGTGATATTTTAAGAATGATATTGATTTATGGATGCTAAGATGCCATGTGATATATACGGACAACCAGTAGGTGATTAATGGCTTGCTTTGTGGTTCAGATGATAAATAATCTGCCTGCAATGCAGGAGACCCAGGTTCGATTCCTGGGTCAGGAAGATCCCCCAGAGAAGGAAATGGCAACCCGCTCCAGTATTCTTGCTTGGAGAATCCCTGGACAGAGGATACAATCCATGGGGCTGCAAAGAGTCAGACACGACTGAGCGACTAACGCAGCAAATATTACCCCTTAACATGATTAATATACAGTTGTTACAATGAGTGAGTGTACAATGGGTGTTTTAACTAGTAATATGTTTATTCTACGTATGCTTTAAGTAGTAACATTTCTTGTCCTATATTCCTATGCTTTTTGTCCTGCATTCCAATGTTCTAACTGGTTAAAAAAAAAAATGGTTTCTCCCTAAAATGGCTCCTTCTTGCCAGCCAAACCTCCCTGATGGGAGTCACAAACCCCTATGTTTTAAAAAATGTAGTCTCTTTTGTACTTTTGACACATCTTTGATCTTTTCAAATAGCTAAAGATCTCTTCATTGATTTTTTTTGTCCCTGAATGGAATTTATCTTCTTATTTTAAGTTAAACAGCTGTAGAATTTTGACAGGCAAGTCCCCCTGGAAAAAGTGTGGTTTGTTTCATCATGTCGATGTTATTAATAAAATAAATATACACGCCTGTAATCTCCACCACGATTATTTGACAATACCCCTGTGAGAATCATTATACATCTTCACAAACATTTTTGATGCTCTTTACCTGGATTATATATATATCCCATATATCATACTTGAAATAAATATGCGTAATTATTGTTGTTCAGTTGCTAAGTCATGTCTGACTCTTTGTAAGCCTAAGGACTGCCGCACGCCAGGCCTCCCTGTCCATCACCATCTCCTGGAGCTTGCTCACACTCGTGTCCATCGAGTCGGTGATGCCATCCAACCATCTCATCCTCTGTCATCCCCTTCTCCTCCTGCCCTCAATCTAATAGTAAAATATACATTTTTATTAACATCTAAGGGATTCTTCGGAGAAGGCAATGGCACCCCATTCCAGTACTCTTGCCTGGAAAATCCCATGGATGGAGGAGCCTGGTAGGCTGCAGTCCATGGGGTTGCTAAGAGTCGGACACGACTGAGCGACTTCACTTTCAGTTTTCACTTTCCTGCATTGGAGAAGGAAATGGCAACCCACTCCAGTGTTCTTGCCTGGAGAATCCCAGGGATGGGGGAGCCTGGTGGGCTGCTGTCTATGGGATAGCACAGAGTTGGACACGACTGAAGTGACTTAGCAGCAGCAGCAGCAGCAAGGGATTCTTAGTGACATTAGCTTTGGTATTTTATGCCACTTCTACTGATGTAGGTTCGAATTTGCCTGTCCGTGGGGCTAGTTTCGTGAACTATCTTTCAACACTACTTCAGTCCTGAGCACCTAGCCTGTGTACTAGGAGGAGACCTTGAGTTGGGGGTTCTGCATAGAGCTAACTTATGCCAGACAGGTAGACTACAATGAAATTGAAAGCTGAACTTCAGGTGAAGTTTTGGTATCCCAGGGGGTGGATGTGACATACATGATAACAGATGCTGATAAACAATTGTATAGGTATATGAATTCTTGTGACTAGGGGCATCCATTTATAGTTTCTGCTTTTCCGTGGCGACGGTTTATGGTGGTGTCTCCTGTGTGGTTCACTTGGAGTTGTGAAATATCTCCATCCATACCCAACTAGTGCAGCTACTATGAAGAACGGACATGGGTTAGTTAAAAACCGCCATCTAGAGCTACCATATGATGCTGGAAGAATCCCAGTCCTGGGCATATATGCAGAAAAGGTGGAAACTCTAATTAGAAAAGAGACAGGCACCTTAATTTTCATAGCATAGCAGTGCTACTGACAACAGTCAAGACCCGGAAACCACCCAAGCATCCATCCACAGATGAAGGGATAAAGAAGATGTGGTGCATTGGTATACAGTGGAATATTACTCTGCCATAAAAAAGAATGCAATAATTCCAACTGCAGCACACAGATGACCTTGGAGGCTAGCATACTACGTGAAGTAAGTCAAAGACAAGTATCATATGCTATCACTTATGACAGGGAAAATCGCTCACTCATGTTGACTCTTTGTGAGCCCCCCAAGGACTATACAGCTCATGGAATTCTCCAGGCCAGAAGACTGGAGTGGGTAGCCTTTCCCTTCTCCAGGGGATCTTTCCAACCCAGGGATCGAACCCAGGTCTCCCACATGGCAGGTGGATTCTTTTACCAGCTGAGCCACAAGGGAAGGCCAAGAATGCTGGAGTGGGTAGCCTATCCCTTCTCCAGAGGATCTTCCTGACCCAAGAATCGGACTGGGGTCTTCTAAATTGCAGGCGGCTTCTTTACCAACTGAACTTTGAGAGAAGGCCCAGATATCACTTATGTGTGGAGTCAAAAACTGCAAGTTAGTGAATATAACAGAAAGGCCGTGGACTCATCGATATGAAGAATAAGCTAGTGGTTCCTCCCAGTGGGCAAAGGGAAGGGGAAGGGGATAAATCTGCTGCTATTTCAACTGCTCAGTCTTGTCTGACTCTTTGCAACCCCCGAGGACTATGGCCAACCAGGCTCCTCTGTCCGTGGGGATTCTCCAGGCAAGAATACCGGACTGGGTTGCCATTTCCTTCTACAGTGGATCTTCTCCACTCAGGGATCAAACCTGCATCAGGAGGCAGATTCTTCACCCCTGAGCCACCAGAGAAGCACACGCCAACTGTACATCCATTGGAAAAACAGCAAAACCAGACAGTGAGCCCCTGGGAGGCAAGAGGCAATTCGCCAGGAAGAAGGGACCTTCGGTTTTACAGGGCTCCCCTCCTACCTTCCAAGGATGTTAAAGCAGTTGGTTATACGGCTGAAATCAGGGCTTCCCTGGTGATCCAGGGCTAAAGCATTCGCCTGCCAATGCAGGGGACACGGGTCCGATCCCTGGTCTGGGAAGACCCCACATGCTGTGGAGCAAACTAGGTCCGTGCACAGTGAGTACTGAGCCTGCGCTCCATAACAAGAGAAGCCATCTCCATGAGAAGCGTATGCCCTGAACCTGGAGAGCAGCCCCCATGCCATGAAATCAGAGAAAGCCTAGAGGCAGCTACGTAGACCAAACACAGGCCCCTCCCCAAAGTCAAAATCATTATGAACCAGGTACTTTGTTCGTCTGCTCGCAAGACCCACACGTGGCTTATGGTTTGTAACATCTGGGTTTTTGGTGAACAAGAGAGCAGATTCAGTTTATTTCAGTTGCTCAGTTGTGTCCAACTCTTCGGGACTCCATGGACTGCAGCACACCAGGCCTCCCTGTCCATCACCAAGTCCTGGAGCTTACTCAAACTCATGTCCATTGAGTCGGTGATGCCATCCAGCCATCTCATCCTCTGTCGTCCCCTTCTCCTGCCTCCAATCCCTCCCAGCATCAGGGTCTTTTCCAATGAGTCAACTCTTTTCATGAGGTGGCCAAAGAATTGGAGTTTCAGCTTTAGCATCAGTCCTTCCAATGAATATTCAGGACTAATTTCCTTTATGATGGACTGGTTGGATCTCTTGCAGTCCAAGGGACTCTCAAGAGTCTTCTCCAACACCACAGTTCAAAAGCATCAATTCTTTGGTGCTCAGCTTTCTTTAAAGTCCAACTCTCATATCCATACATGACTACTGGAAAAACCATAGCCTTGATGAAACAGACCAGATTAGGCTATCGTTATAATGATGCCCACTGAGATTCCTTACCTTGTCCCAGAGATTACCAAAATTAATTCTAATGACTGTGAGCTATCCCACTGTAACTGATTGAGCTGAGTTTAAAAATTCACCTGTTGGGGGCCTCCTTGGTGTTCCAGTGGGTAAGACATCACCTTCTAAGATTCCACATGACTTGAGGCAAAAAAAAAAACCACCCCAGAACATAAAACAGAAGCAGAAATGTAATAAAGTCAATAAAGATTTTAGAATTGATTCACATCAAAGAAATTTTTTCATTAAAAAAAAATAATTCAACTGTGAGTCGTGGAAAATACAAAATTTGAGCTTTGTATTTTTCCAAAATCACTTCAGCTGAGGATCATACATTTCAGGCTGTTGCAGAAAAAAAAGAAATGATACCCAGAAGGGGTAACTGATCAGACCTATGCCTGTGAAGGAAATTCCATTGGAATTTTTTTTTTTTTCGCCACCCGTTGAAATAGACTGTCACTTTTATTGCAAACCCTTTGTGAAAAAGCAAGATCTTTATATTCAAGGCTAAGTAGGACAAGAAAAGCTTTTTAAAAATGTTTTTGAATTCCTGTTGCTCAGGATGGATCAAATTCCTCCTTTTCTCCAACAGGGCAGCTCTGAAGACAGTAGGGATGAAGGCAATGATCGGTTGTTACATGTCTGGGTTGGGAAAGCAAAGAGGCTTTCAACAGATTCGCTTCTGTTTTATTTCTCAAATGTCTTCCTCTGCCTTGATTCCTTCCTTCCTCCAGTAATTTATTTCTCCAACCGGGAACCTAGGGTCTATTATACAGAGTGAACCTAGAGCCTATTACACAGAGTGAGTTAAATCGGAGAAAGACAAATATGGTATATTAAGGCACGCACGTGGCATCTAGAAAGATGGCACTGATTAACTTATTTGCAGGGCAGCGATGGAGAGGCGGAAGCAGACAACAGACCTGTGGACACAGGGGGCGAGCAGAGGGTGGGAGGAGGTGAGAGAAAAGCATGGAAACAAACACTTCTAATGTAAACTAGACAGCCAATGGGAACTTGCTGTGTGACCCAGGAAGCTCATCCCAGGGCTCTGTGACAACGTAGAGGGGTGGGATGGGGAGGGAGGTGGGAGGGAGGCTCAGGAGGGTGGGGTCACATGCATACCTATGGCTGTGTATAGGCTCCCATCCTTGGGCCACCTGATACAAAGAACGGACTCATTGGAAAAGACCCTGATGCTGGGAAAGACTGAAGGCGGGAGGAGAAGGGGACGACAGAGGATGAGATGGTTGGATGGCATCACCGACTCAATGGAAATGAGTCTGAGCAAGCTTCTGGAGTTGCTGATGGACAGGGAGGCCTGGTGTGCTGCAGTCCATGGGGTCGCAATCAGTTGGACACGACTGAGCGACTGAACTGAAAATTTATCATGCTGCTGAAACTGAAGGTGAGCTCTTCAGTTTGGAAACCTGCTTTGGCCATGATTTGCGCAGCTTGCAAGAATATGGTGAGACTGGAAAAAGTCTGAGCATGCATACATGCACACACACACGCTGATTCACTCAGTATGGCATTTAGAGAGAGAGAGCGCGCCCATTTGCCTCAGAGGAAAAAAAAGACTGATAACCTCATCATTTTAGTGGTGGTTTAGTCGCTATGATAGCTTAGTCGCTAAGCCGAGTCCGACTCTTACGACCCCATGCGGTGGAACAGGATCACTCTAGCTCACTGGTTTTTGCCTCTGTCCATATTACTTAAGATGGCCAGCCTCCCTGGGTAAAGTCTCTGTGCTGATTGTGTGGATATGTGCTAAGGCGCTTCAGTCGTGTCCAACTCTTTGCTGCCCCATGGACTGTAGCCCACCAGATTCCTCTATCCATGGGATCGTCCAGGCAAGAATACTGGAGTGGGTTGCCATTTCCTTCTCCAGGGGATCTTTCTGACCCAGGGATCAAACCCGGGTCTCTGGCATTGCAGGGAAGCCCCAAACTTAACAGGGGTGTTATGAAATCTTGGAGGCAAACACATACCAAATTTCAACGTTTCTTTTTGAAGATTTTTTTTTTTTTTAATGTGGACCATTTCTTAAAAAAAAAAAAAGACTTAATTGAATTTGTTACAATACTGCTTCTGTTTGATGTTTGGGTTCTGGGGGCCCGAAGAACGTGGTAGCTTAGCTCGCCAGTCAAGGATGGAACCCTTACCCCCTGCATCAGAAGGCGAATTGTTGGCCACTGACAGCCAGGGAAGTCCTTCAGATTTCAACTTTTACAGTTAAGTTTTAATTGAACACCGATGCCCTTTCTGTCTGAAGTTTTCCTGTACCTACCGATGGTGCTGGGTAAGTCAGAGAGATACCTGTCTTTTTTCTGAAGGAAGTATGGGTGTAATCCCAATAACAAGCTTGCGAAGGGACTAAACCCACTTCCTGTTCATATGGGATCATCCTGGTTTGTTGGCTGGATATGGTGATTGGTAAGTATTCACTGGAGAAGGTGTAAATCCGGATCCTCAATGTGTGCTGTGTCATAATAGTATGAGTCAACAGTCCATGATAGCCTAGGACAGACTTAAAAGACAATTTCACTATTTCTTAATTCATTTAATCTGCTCTCAAAGTCGTTTGCATTGCTCTGTCTTTATATTAAGAAGAGCAGGGAAATCATCCATGATCTCTGTTGTTGTTCAGCTGTGTCTTGAGTCTTGCTGTGTGACTTTCTGCGATCCCATGGACTGCAGCACACCAGACCTCCCTGTCCATCACCAACTCCCGGAGCTTGCTCAAACTCATGTCCATCGAGTCGGTGATGCCATCCAACCATCTCATCCTCAAACTCACGTCCATCGAGTCGGTGATGCCATCCAACCATCTCATCCTCAAACTCATGTCCATCGAGTCAGTGATGCATCCAACCATCTCATCCTCAAACTCACGTCCATCGAGTAGGTGATGCCATCCAACCATCTCATCCTCTGTCATCCCCTTCTTCTCCTGGCCTCAATCTTTCCCAGCATCAGGCTAAAAACACTCTGGTTTTTGTATCCTTTTTTTTTTTAAACCCACGTAAGGGAGTCTGAACACTGACTTTTCTACATTCCTGCACCCGTATATATAGCGGTGGGACATTTCCTTTAATTTTTTTCTGTCTCCTTTGCAGTCTTATCTGTATGCTGTGAGAACTGGGTCAGGTAATTTTATGTTCATTTTAGAAGTCACAGCTCAGATGAACATAAAATCACCTGACCTGGTCAGCTCTGTGCTCTGCTATTGGAAGTGTGCTTAGGCAGCAAGAAATTTCTGGGAGCTTTTGATGTTCAGTGAACTATCGGTAATTATTTTTCTAATGCAGTTAAGTTGGTCCAATTGGCCTGATTAACTTAAAGAGTTCTCTATAATACGGAAATTTATTAACGGCTGACCCTTGGTGTCATACAGTACGATTACTGCTGATGAACTGGGAGCTCTGACCTACACATACTAACATCAAAGGCCCAGCCTGGCTTGCCTTTCTGGCCTGACGTTATTATTCTCCAGCGGAGAGAGATGAACAGGATGTTTAGTCAACAAATCCCGTAGAGAAGGCAAGGCCCATAATCCCTTAAACAAAGGGGAATCGGAGCTAGCTAAGTGTGGCCTGACCCATGCCAAGCAGCTGTCACTCACAGAAGTGAAACTAGAAACGTTGTTGCTGAGATCCTAATGTAAGGAGGCTTCCAAAGCTTCTTTCGATGGTTAACAGGTGTGGCAACTGAGTAATTGCTGCTGTTGTTTAGCTGTTTAGTCGCCTCGGACTGTTTGCGACCCCACGGACTGTAGCCCCGCCAGGCTCCTCTGTTCAAGAGATTTCCCAGGCAAGGATGCTGGAGTGGGTTAACATTCCCTTCTGCAGGGGATCTTCCCAACCCAGGGATCGAACATGGGGCTCCCACATTGCAGGTGGATTCTTTACCTTCTGAGTCAGCAGGGAAGCCCTAACAAGGTTTCCAAAGCTTCTTTCCATGGCAACAACACTGTGGAAACTAAGGAATTGATGCTGCTGTTTAGTTGCTCAAACAATTCAGACACTTTGTGACCCCCATGGACTGTAGCCCGCCAGGCTCCTCTATTCATGGGATTCTCCAGGCGAGAATACTGGAGTGGGCTGCCATTTCCTTCTCCAGGGGATCTTCCTGACCCAGGGATGGAACCTGTGCCTATAGCATCTCCTGCTGTGGTGGCCAGGTTCTTTAATATCTGAGCCATCATAGTTCCAAATGGACATCCTTCTTAGCTGAGCCTGCAGAACCGACATGCAGCCTATGAGCTTAGCTGCCCCAGATTCCCCGGAAAGCTTTTAAATCTACAAAATGCTAACTGCCACGCTTAGAGACTTCTGGAACTGATCTGAAATGCACCCCTGGAAAGGGAATACTTGAAAGGTGCCTTTGACAGAGGAGCCTGGCGGGCTACCGTCCACGGGGGTGGCAGAGAGTTGGACACGACTTAGGGACTAAACAGGAGGAGCACTAGGGGAAGTCTTATACACAGAAATGTCCAGGAAGGTGCCTCTATTCCCCAGCTAAGAAGGTTGCATTCACTGTCACCCAGGAAGTCTTCTGCAGGGACAGTGTCTAATGCATGCAAGATGCAGGAGCCTTCATCTAAGGGCAATCATGCGTGTTAACACTCTCGGGGACAGAAATAGCTTTGCGGATATTCAAGGGATCGGTGCAAAATATCGCCCTCAACATATCTGTAGCCTTTTTACTGGAAAAGACCCCGATGCTGGGAAAGATTGAGGGCAGGAGGAGAAGGGGGCGACAGAGGATGAGATGGTTGCATAGCATCACTGACTCAATGGTCCTGAGTTTGAGCAAGCTCTGGGAGATGGTGAAGGACAGGGAAGCCTGGTGTGCTGCAGTCCATGGGGTCACAAAGAGGTGGACATGACTGAGCAACAGAAAGACAACAACAACGTTATATTTGTAGCCTATGTTTGAAAATGGTGATCCCCAAAATCGAGGGGATGCAGTTATGTTGTCAGGCAAGGCTTGGCGACCTTCAGTTTTGCAGGGCGGCCAGCAGGGGGAGATGCTGATTTGGGTGCTGAGAACCGACCTACTTTTTTGCTCTCAGGCATATAGGTTTACCCTTAAAATCTTGCCTCTCCCTGGGACCAGGCTTCCCTGATAGCTCAGTTGGTAAAGAATCCGCGTGCAATGCAGGAGACCCTCGTTCGATTCCTGGATCAGAAAGATCCACTGGAGAAGGGAACAGGCTACCCATTCCAGGATTCTTGGGCTTCCCTGGTGCCTCTGCTGGTAAAGAATCTGCCTGCAACATGGGAGACGTGGGTTCCATCCCTGGGTTGGGAAGACCCCTTGGCGGGAAGGGAAAGGTTACCCACTCCAGGATTCTGGCCTAGAGAACTGCATGGACGGTATAGTCTGCGGGGTCACCAAGAGTCGAACAAGACTGAGCGACTTTCACAACATAAGCCCTGGGACCAACCTGCAGGGTCTTCACTTCAAAGGCTTTGCTCTGTTTTTGACTACACCTGCAGCTGCAGACTCCAACACTCTTGCCTGGAGAATCCCATGGACAGAGGAGCCTGGTGGGCTGTAGTCCATAGGGTCGCTGGGAGTCGGACATGACTGAGTGACTTCACTTTCACTTTTCACTTTCCTGCATTGGAGAAGGAAATGGCAACCCACTCCAGTGTTCTTGAGTGGAGAATCCCAGGGATGGGGGAGCCTGGTGGGCTGCCGTCTATAGGGTTGCACAGAGTTGGACACGACTGAAGTGACTTAGCAGCAGCAGCTGCAGACACCAGGAGAGACTCCGTCAAGGCATTATTCCTGGTAGTGTTCCTCCCAGGGGTGTGGAAGCCACATTTTGTTAACTGTTTTTGTCCAAACCACATGAATGTGTATTATCACAGGTATTTGATCTCTGTGTCATGTGTCATAAACAGTCTTATGATGCCTCTGGATGTCAGACAAGGTACATCCTGCAACTGGAGGCTGAAAGGAGAGACAGAGGGTGAAGTTTTGATGGGAAATGCTCCCTTCTGTGCAAAGAAGACAAGAAAAACAAAAAGCAAACAAACAAAAAACCCATGATCTGAAAAGAAAGAGGAACCTCAATGTTCACCGCAGCACTATTAAAACTACCCAGGACATAGAAGCAACTTAGATGTCCATTGATAGTAGACACACTGCTGAATTTAACATGGAGATCCAACAAGGACCTGCTGGACAGCACAGGGAACTCTGCTCAATACTCTGTAGTAATCTTATGGTCACCAGGGGGAAGGATGGGTAAGGGATAGTCAGGGAGTCTGGGATGGACATGGACACACTGCTGTATTTAACATGGAGAACCAGCAAGGACCTGCTGGACAGCACAGGGAACTCTGCTCAGTGTCACGTGGCAGCCTGGACGGGAGGGGAGTTTGGGGGAGCATGGATACGTGTATATGTATGGCTGAGTTCCTTCACTGTCCACCTACCATCATATTTTTAATCCAATACAAAATAAAACTTAAAAGACATAAAAACAAAAAAACTCCACATCAGGCTGGAATTTGAATCCAGATGAGAAAAGATGCATTTATCCCCTTGGAGTCAAAAGACCCTTCGGAGAGATGAATAGAATTTTTAGTTGCCATCCATTAAAACCTGGAACACCACCAAGAAATGCTAATGTAAGAGAAGCTGAGTTTCACCTACAAGACGACAATTCATACTGCAGATAAAATCAGGTCAATGCAGGTAGAAACAACACTCCCAACAATGGGCATTATTTTAGTTTTCAGATACAGTGATTACAGACAGACCTGTATATTGTATTACCTGTATTTTTCTCCCGAGTACAGTATTACACGCATTAAGTGTTAGTCACCCAGTCATGTCCTAACTCTTTTGCAACTCCATGGACCGTAGCCTGCCAACCTTCCCTGTCCATGGGATTCCCTAGGCTAGAACACTGGAGCGGGTTGCCATTCCCTTCTTCAGGGGATCTTCCCCACCAAGGGATTAAACCTGGGTCTCCTGCACTGCAGGAAGATTCTAGTCTGGCTGAGCCTCCTGGAAGTCGTTATTGTTATTATTACAGGCACTAGAGCACTCATTCATTCCTTCCTTCCTTCATTCATTCACAGTGTACTGAGCATCTACCATATACTACATACCACATGGGCCTGTTTGTCTTTTATGTAGAATTTTACAAGCATTAGACCTGGTACACCCATCCTTACTACACACTAAATAGATACCAAAGGAAACAACTTTCCGTCTCTTCTAAGAGTTGTCCTTCTATCTTCAAGGCTGGATCTATGACAAATTACATCTAAGGTGGCCTCCGTCTGTTATCTCCCTGTTGACACAAACATTTGATGCCTCAGCCATCCTCTAGATGTTCGTGGTCGTGGAAGAGCAAGCAAGGGTTGAGGCAAGGTCACAGGTGAGATGAAATGTTGGGGACGTGACATTAAATGACTTTCTTGGCGGTCCGGTGGTTGAGAATCCGCCTGCCAATGCAGGGGACGTGGGTTCCATCCCTGGTCCGGGAAGATCCCGCCTGCCTTAGGGCAACTGAGCCCGTGTGCTACAGCTACGGACGCCACGTATGGCAACGACCGAAGCCCCATTTTCCTCGACGAGGAAAGTCACCACAGGAGAACTGCATGTCCTGCAACGCAGAGTGGCCCCAACTGGTTGGAACTGGAGAAAATCCCTTACACAGCAACGAAGACGCAGGGCAGTTCAAATGTAAAAAAAAAAAAAGTACATGACACTGAATGTGGGACCCTTGAATGGGGTGGCAGGGGGGAAGCATTCCTTCATTCATGCGGATGTGAATTCCAATCACACTGATGGAATCTGATGCATTGGGATTTAATCACAAGGGACTCATGTCACTGCTTACGCTGACCCTCCAATACCTTGGCCAGCTGATGGGAAGAGTCAACTCATTTGGAAAAGACCCCGAAACACTGAAGGCAAGAGGAGAAGGCGGTGACAGAAGATGAGGCGGTTGGATGGCATCACGAACTCAGTGCACATGAGTTTGAGCCGACTCTGGGAGATAGTGAAGGACAGGGAGGCCTTCTGTGCTGCAGTCCGTGGGATCTCGAAGAGTCGGACACGACTGAGCGACTAACTACCACCTCGATAGAGACTCAGGTAGCTTCTGGGTTTATAGAGAGTTTTACTTACTAAAACCAACTCTCCCTGCCCTTTTTGCTTCTGCTCTCAAACAGCCAGTCTTCGGGTATCCAACTGAAAACTCCTCACATATTGCAACAGATTTAGAATATGCTTGTATTTTTTCTCTGCGGTGGAAATAAAATTACCAGAGGGAAATCTTCACTGACAGTCTCATTCCAGAGCTATTTTGCCCCTGGCTTTTCATTTTTATTACATTCTAATTTCCAACCTGCTTTAAAGTGTGTGCTTCAAGAAAACTCAAAAGCAAATGCAATTCTCTCTGCAATAAGCATTACGGGATTTGGTTTCCCATAAAGAAGCTAGTACTTATGTAAAGGTGGCTTAAGAGGAGTTGAATAATACATATATATATTTAACATCACTGAAGGAAGCTGTTTAAGCCCCACTAGGATTTCCGTTCAGGATTAAGTAAGAGCCGAAACAGTCATACACTCTATTGTTCTGAAATTCGGTTCCCTCAACTATGAAACAGAAAGTCCAATTTTCAGAAGTAATGTCCCAAAGTAACTGTCCATCTGTGCAATTAGTAAATATGATTACTTCTGCTCTCCATCTTTCTACCCTTCACTGATTATTAGCTATATACTTCAATAAAAGAGGAATGAAATGAAGACGATATTCTAAAAAATATCTCATTTTCCCTAATAAGGCAGTTTTAAATGCCAGTTGGACTTTTGAAGTATCACAGTAATTTAAACTTCACCCTACAGATTATGGATTTCAATTCTTTTCATACTTGGATTTACTGTTGGCTCAGTGGTAAACAATCCACCTGGCAATGTAGTAGACATAGGTTTGATCCCTGGGCCAGGGAAGATCCCCTGGAGGAGGAAACAGCAACCCACTCCAGTATTCTTGCCTGGGGAAAACCATGGACAGGGAAGGCTGGTGAGCTACAGTCCATGGGGTCGCAAAGAGTCAGACGCAACTGAATGACTAAGCACGAGACTGTTACCCATGCTCTTTTGTATTACACTTACGTTCAGTCTGTGATATTCCACACCCCCCAAAATGTTTACTAGGCTTTTGTATACAATCCACATTCATATAATGAATTGGGATTTGTGTTTCTCATTTCCGTTTTCTTAGCCTCTCAATCCCACCGTAAGCTCTGTTGGCTTTATCCCTTTCATGAAAAGCCCGCCAACACGATGAGTTAGAAACTCCATTTTGCAAATGGGATCTAATCAAACTTAAAAGCTTTTGCACAGCAAAAAATAAGAGACTATAAACAAAGCGAAAAGACAATCTATGGGATGCAAGAAAAATTTGCAAACAATGCAAATCACAGGAGCTTAATCTCCAAAATACACAGGCAGCTCATACAACTCAGTAACACACAAAACAACTCAATCAAAAACTGAGCAGAAGAGCTAAACATACATTTCTCCATAGAAGAATTACAGATTACCAAAGGACACGTGAAAAGATGCTCAACATTGCTGATTATACTAGAGAAATGCACAGCAAAACTACAATGAGGTGTCACCTCACACCAATCAGAAGGACCATTATTTACAGTTTACAGACAATAAATGCTGGCAAGGGTCAGGAGAGAAGGGAACCCTCCTACACTGTTAGTGGGAATGGAAATTGGTGCCACCACTAGGGAAAACACGATGGAGGTTCCTTAAAAAAACTAAAAAAAAAAAAAAAATAGAGCCACCATATGATTCAGAAATCCCACTCCTGGGCATGCATCTGGAGAAAAGCATAATTCAGAAGAGTGCACGCAGCCTAATGTTCATAGCTGCACTATTCACAGTAGATGAGACGCAGAAACAACTATTCATCCACAGATGAATGGATAAAGAAGAGGTGATACACACACACAGACACACACAATGGAGTACTGCTCAACCATTAAAAAGACTCCAACTATATCATCTGCAATGACAAGAACAGACTGAGAGATTGTCATACCGAGTGAAGTCAGTCAAAGAAAAACACCATGTAATTTGCGTGTGTAACCTAAAATACGAGTATGGCAATCTCTAGGGCCATGCGTGTTGCTGCAAACGGGCATTATTTCACTCTTTCTTACGGCTGAGTAAGTCTCCTGTATATATGAAGCACATCTTCTTTATCTCTGTGGGTGGACACTTAGCTTGTGCGCACGTTCTGGCTATTGTGAATGTCCTTTGAGTATGTCCTTTCAAATTATGGTTTTCTCTGGACATATGCCCACACTCTAGCATTTTTTTTTCCAAAGAACCTCTGCTGCTGCTGCTGCTAAGTCGCTTCAGTCGTGTCCGACTCTGTGCGACCCCAGAGACGGCAGCCCACCAGGCTCCCCCGTCCCTGGGATTCTCCAGGCAAGAACACTGGAGTGGGTTGCCATTTCCTTCTCCAGTGCATGAAAGTGAAAAGGGAAAGTGAAGTCGCTCAGTCATGTCCGACTCTTAGTGACCCCATGGACTGCAGCCCACCAGGCTCCTCTGTCCATGCGATTTTCCAGGCAAGAGTACTGGAGTGGGGTGCCATTGCCTTCTCCCCAAAGAACCTCAAGTTTCCAGAAATAACTCATGCATTAAAGAGTTAAAGGTATGCTTCCATCTGTTTCTTTCTCAGGACTCAGAAAGTCTTCCCAACTACCACCAGCCAACTTGGAAGGGAAACAGAATTTGGCTCGATTGTAGTCTTGCCCCAAAATACTTCTGCTGTGCTGGTTGTGATCCCGTTTTGAATATTTGCCGCAAAGACGCTTCATTATTCAAGCACCTGAGGTTTCAAAACATCACATACTTCTCGATGCCATTTATAATCCACTGCGATACGTCCTAAGCTTACAGAAGATGAATTTTCACGTTGAAACACGTTTACAATGACGGGAAAGAAAGAACGAACGTGGTGGAAGTCCAGCAACCGTAATCCAGCGTACATAGATTTCAAGTTGAGACTTTCCACTCAAATGTTCACTTTAAAAAAAAAAAGGTAAGAGGAAGTATGCATTATTCTAATAGCAGATTTGTCCTCCTCTCAGCCCAGACAACCCTTTTCATGAAACTGTCTTGTATCACTCAAGTGAAGACAGGGTTATTATTCATGGACTCATGAATAACACATAGGATTTTTGTGTGCATTTTTTTACATCCTGATGAATGTATTATTCTGCATTGCCTCATTTGCACACAACACTCTCTCATACATAACTAGTTTGTCCGATGAATCCATTTTCCATGTTTCACCATTTCTACATGTATTGTTAATTTTGTCCCTGTTCCTGAGTAACATGAAGCTTCTGTCTTCCTTTCATATTCCCCTCGCTCTCATGGCCCCCACTGGACTGATCAAATTTGGATTAGCACTCTTATCCTCTACGGGCTTGTAATTTGATCTTTGTTTTCTATTCTTCAGAGGTTAATCCTCACATTTTAGTATATGCATACAAAAGATATATAACTACTCGACAGTTTAACTTTCTCCTGAAAGATTCAAGAATCTGAAAGTGTTTTAAACATTATCTTCACCTGCCTTCTTCTATGCATTATTTTCTCGGATTGTAAATCCAACATTTGCACACATTATAAACAAAGGTAAACAATTATTTTCACCACTGTAGATGGAAGATCATGGCTCAAAAGGGTTCCGTACACGATCACATAATTCACTCCTAGGTTTAACTGTCACGGACTTCCCTGGCGGCTCAGATGGTAAAGAGTCTGCCAGCAATGAGGGAGACCCAGGTTTCCTCCTTGGGTCGGGAAGATGCCCTGGAGGAGGGAATGGAAACTCACTCCACTATTCTTGCCTGGAATTCCGTGGACAGAAGAGTAGCTGTCATGTTCCACAAACATACAGGAATATTTCTGCATTGTGTATTGTAAAGATTTATGCCACATTTTTATGTGTTGCAAATAATTCCACTTTTTTTTCTTTACAAATTGAAATTTTGTGGCAACCTGCAGTGCCAGCTGATATTCACTATCTTTTAGCAATAAAGTATTTTTTTAATTAGGGTATGTAATTTGTTAGCTATAAACTACTGCACACTTAACAGATTGTACTAAAGTATAAACACAACTTTTGTATACGCTAGGAAATTCAACTTGTGTGACTCGATTTACTGTGGTATTCTGGAGTCAAACCCACAATATGTGGGCATGCCTATATTCTCTGGAAATTTTATTTACCAGAGTCCCAAGTAGCTCATGCTTGAGTCTTTACATGCCTGAAAATATTTTATGGGCTCCTCGATCCTGAGTGATATTGTAATTTGCTATAGAATTACTTTTTGGTGTTTATTGCCATGCAACTCTTTGAAGCTACCTGTGGTATGGGCTTCCCCGGTGGTCCAGTGGTTAAGAATCCACCTGCAAATCCAGGGGATATGAGTTCGATCCCTGGTCTAGGACGATTCCACATGCCACGGGGCAACTCAGCCTGGGGGCCACAGTTACTGAGCCTATGTGCTCTAGAACACATGCTCTGCCACAGAGAAACCACAGCAACAAGAAGCCCCCGTACCACGAAAGAGTACCCCCACTCGCCAGAACTAGAGACAGCCTGAGTAAGGCAACAAAGATTCAGCTCAGCCAAAAATATATTAAGTAGAAAAAGATATATATGGTATCCTGTAATCTAGCATTGAATGAAATAATGTGTATTTTTATTTCTTTATATGTAATTTTTAAAATAACAACATTTCAGCTCAAAATAGTTTAGTCTTCTATTGCATTTTTTGCTTCTGTGTTGGCATTTGGCATTTCCTTTTCTTGTTTTCCAGGCCAGTAATGGTTTAGAATGTTTTCAATCCAATCTCTATGTGTCTGCAGTTCTACAGGACAGGGTTCCCCAACCTCTGGCCACAGACAGGTATGTCCTCTCAGATCAGCAGCGGTGTAAGCTTAGAAATAAAGTGCACAGTATGCAGTATGCTTGAATCATCCTAAAACCATCCCCTTTCCCTGGTGCCAAAGATGCTGGGGACCGCCGATGCTATCTGGGTTCTCCCACATCCTTCACAAAGGATGCGATACAGCTTTCGCTAAACTGAGGCAATGATTTCTGTTTTCACTTTCGACTTTATGAACATGTACCAATGCCTGGATACAAAGTTTCTGTTTATGCATCAAGCACTTTATCAGAAAAAGGTTTACAAAGTCAGCAGAATCTAGGTCACTCCCCTCAAGGAAGTTATGCTATCAGTTCAGCTCAGTTCAGTCACTCAGTCGTGTCCGACTCTGCGACCCCATGAATCGCAGCACGCCAAGCCTCCCTGTCCATCACCAGCTCCCGGAGTTCACTCAGACTCATGTCCATCATGATGCCCTCCAGCCATCTCATCCTCTGTTGTCCCCTTTTCCTCCTGCCCCCAATCCCTCCCAGCATCAGAGTCTTTTCCAATGAGTCAACTCTTCACATCAGGTGGCCAAACTACTGGAGTTTCAGCTTTAGCATCATTCGTTCCAAAGAACACCCAGGGCTGATCTCCTTTAGACTGGACTGGTATATGCATCAACAAATCTGTGATTTTGATTTGATGCAATCATTGCTATGAGGCTGAAGGAATGCTTTCTAGAGAGGAGAAGAGTGCTTACGTAACCCTGGCCACCTACCAAGTCCTTACTGTGTGAGTCTGTGAGTGTGTGCACTCAGTCAAGTCTGACTCTTTGCAACCCCATGGACTGTAGCCCCTCCAGGCTCCTCTGTCCATGGGATTCTCCAGGAAGAATACTGGAGTGAGTTGCCATTTCCTCCTCCAGGGGATCTTCCCAACCCAGGGATCGAACTCAAATCTCTTGCATCTCCTGCATTGCAGGTGGGTTCTTCACCACTGAGCCACCTGAATTTTGAAACGAGTGGTATCTAAGCAGGAGAGAAAGACAGCTGGAAAGAGAAGCAGGCTCAGGTAGGTTTATGGAGAACGGTGAGTATACGGGGGTGTTTGGCCCAGTGGGGGAGGGGTAGTTAACTATGGTTTCTCATTTCCTTAGCAGTTTGGGAGGCAGGGTTGGTCCCCACATTGACATCCTTTTCCTGAAGCCTGGGACAGGCAGGGTAATGACCGTTCTACTCACTGCAATGATCCTCTGAGTGTTGCAAATCATATCCTTGTAACACTCTTAACGACATTATGATTTATCTACGTTTTTCACGTATTCCGGGGAAGGACAAGTCCCCACACCACAGCCAGAGAGATGTCCGTGCTTGCTGCAACTAAAGAAAGCCTGTGTGAAGTAACAAAGACTCAGCACTGCCAAAAATAAACAAACAAGTAAGTAAAATAAAATACACAGCAGAGAAAAGTGACTTGTATCACGATCGGATCACACAAGTCCTGGGAGAGGTGAATGTCTTTGGAGTTATGTCCTGAGTCTAAAGGAGGGCTTAGGAGATCCAACCAGTCCATCCTAAAGGAAATCAACCCTGAATATTCATTGGAAGGACTGATGCTGAGGCTGAAGCCCCAATCCTTTGGCCACCTGATGTGAAGAGCTGACTCATTGGAAAAGACCGTGATGCTGGGAAAGATTGAAGGCGGGAGGAGAAGGGGATGACAGAGGATGAGATGGTTGGATGGCATCACTGACTCGATGGACATGAGTTTGAGCAAACTCCAGGAGATTGTGAAGGACAGGGAGGCCTGGTGTCCTGCAGTCCATGGGGTTGCAAGGAGTCGGACACGACTAAGCGACTGAACGACAGCAACCAAGCAGGACTTTCTCATGACATCACATCACAGACAGGGATCATCTGGCCTGCATGCCCGTCTGAAGTCAAACTTCATCCAAATGTAACTGTTTGGTCTTTTCCAGAGGAGCAAGCAGTACTGATTCCTGTTTGGTCCCTACTGGATTTGCACTAACAGAAGAATAACTACCTTTCTGAGAGTCCCTGCAATGGTCAGGTGTATGAGTGGAGAGGCCAACGGCTTGGGGAATCTGAGTGAGGTTAAGGTTTCCAATCATCGTCTCATCTAGGTGCCAGAACGGAGGTATTCAGTAGATGTGACCAAGCCCATCAAGAGATGAGTGGATAAAGATGTGTTCCATATATATGCGACTTCCCTGGGCTTCCCTGCTGGCTCAGAGGTTAAAGCATCTGCCTGCAATGCAGGAGACCTGTGTTCAATCCCTGGATTGGGAAGATTCCCTGGAGGATGAAAGGGCAACCCACTCCAGTATTCTTACCTGGAGAATCCCACGGATGGAGAAGCCTGGTAGGCTACAGTCCACAGGGTCACAAAGAGTTGGACATGACTGAGCGATTTCACTTCACTTCACTTCCCTTCCCATACACAGCTAGTGGTAAAGAATGTGCCTGCTAATGCAGGAGACATAAGACACAAGGCTTCGATTTCTGGTCCGGGAAGATTCCCTGGAGGATGAAAGGGCAACCCACTCCAGTGTTCTTGCCTGGGGAATCCCATGGACAGAGGAGCCTGGTGGGCTGCCGTCCATGGGGTTGCAGGGGGCTGGACATGACTGGAGTGACTTAGCATACACAGTCCATATATACAAATGAATATTACTCAGCCAAGAAAGAGGGAAACTTTCCCATTTGCAGCCACATGGATGGGCTTGGAGGGCATTATACTAAATGAAAGAAGTCAGTTATTCAGTTCAGTCTCTCAGTCGTATGCAACTCTTTGCCACCTCACGGACTGCGACACGCCAGGCCTCCCTGTCCATCACCAACTGCCAGAGCTCGCTCAAACCCATGTCCATTGAGTCAGTGATGCCATCCAACTATCTCATCCTCTGTCGTCCCCTTCTCCTCCCGCCTTCAATCTCTCCCAGCATCAGGGGCTTTTCCAATGAGTCAGCTCTTCACATCAGGTGGCCAAAGCACTGAAGCTTTGGCTTCAGCATCAGTCCTTCCAATCAATTTTCAGAACTGATTTCCTTTAGGGATGCACTGGTTGGCTCTCCCTGCAGTCCAAGGGCCTCTCAAGAAATAAGTCAGAGAAAGATAAATACTGGATGACATCACTGAATGAAATGATGCCATTTGAAGCCACACGGATGGGCCTGGAGATGATCACAGTAAGTGAAGTAAGTCAGACGGACAAAGACAAATACCATATGATATCACTTATGTACAGCATCTTAAAAAATGGTTCAATTGAACTCATTTACAAAACAAATGGAGGCACAGATGTAAAAAACAAACCTATGGCTGAGCGCCGAAGAGTTGATGCTTTGGAACTGTGGTGTTGGAGAAGACTCTTGAGAGTCCCTTGGACTGCAAGGAGATCCAACCAGTCCATTCTGAAGGAGATCAGCCCTGGGATTTCTCTGGAGGGAATGATGCTAAAGCTGAAACTCCAGTACTTTGGCCATCTTATGTGAGGAGTTGACTCATTGGAAAAGACTCTGATGCTGGGAGGGATTGGGGGCAGGAGGAGAAGGGGACGACAGAGGATGAGATGGCTGGATGGCATCACTGACTCGATGGACGTGGGTCTGGGTGAACTCCAGGAGTTGGTGATGGACAGGGAGGCCTGGCGTGCTGCGATTCATGGGGCTGTAAAGAGTTGGACACGATTGAGCGAGTGAACTGAACTGATGGTGACCAGGGGCTCAAGTGGGAGAGGGACAAATTTGGAGATGGGGATTGACATATACACACCACTATATATACAACAGATGATTCATATGTTCTTACTGATAGCACAGGGAACTCTACTCAATTCTGAGTAATGAGCTATATGGGAACAGAATCTAAAGCAGAGTAGATATACTTATAACTCGGTCATTTTGGTGCAGCAGAAACCAACACAACTTTGTAAATTAACTAAACGCCAATAAAAATTTAAAATAAAAAAGTAAATAATACAAATGAATGAACTAATAAATCAGGAACAGACTCACGGACACGGAGAACAACCTGAGGGTTAGCAAACAGGAAAGGGAGGGAGGGATAAATTAAGAGTTTGGGACTAACATACACACACTCAAACTGAAAGTCAGTCAGTCATGTCTGACTCTTTGCAACTCCATGGACTACAGTCCACGGAATTCTCCAGGCCAGAATACTGGAGTGGGTTGCCATGCCCTCCTCCAGGGAATCTTCCCAACCCAGGGATCAAACCCAGGTCTCCCGCATTGCCAGGCAGATTCGTTACCAGCTGAGACACTGGGGAAGCCCAAGAATACTGGAGTGGGTAGCCTGTGCCTTTCTCCACGGGATGTTCCTGACCCAGGAATTGAACTGGGGTCTCCTGCATTGCAGGCGGATTCTTTACCAGCTGATCTATCAGGAAAGCATACACACACCACTCTGTACAAGACAGATACATGACAAGTATCTACTATGGAGCACAGGGAACAGGAGTCAGTATCCTCTGCTGCTAAGTCGCCTCAGTCGTGTCCGACTCTGTGCAACCCCATAGACGGCAGCCCACCAGGCTCCCCATCCCTGGGATTCGTCAGGCAAGAACACTGGAGTGGGTAGCCATTTCCTTCTCCAGTGCATGAAAGTGAAAAGTGAAAGGGAAGTTGCTCAGTCGTGTCTGACTCTTCGAGACCCCATGGACTGCAGCCCACCTGGCTCCTCCGTTCATGGGACTTTCCAGGCAAGAGTACTGGAGTGGGGTGCCATGGCCTTCTCCGCAGTATCCTGTGAGAAATATTCAATATCCTGCTTTTTTCCGTAGTGGAAAAGAACGTGGGCAAGCATACCTATCGCTCAATCACTTTGCCGAACATCTGAAACTAAGACAACATTGTGAATCAAGTATACCTCAATTTAAAACATAAACTATGGAAAAAAAAAAAAAGATCTAGCATCTTCGTGCATCATATTGTTGCCGTTGCCGTGATGGTCTGTGGTTCTCAAAGTCCGGCCCTCCACACCTGAAATGATTGTTTATCGTTTTCCAGGTAGTGGAGTTACGTTTCTCCTCTCTGAAAGGCATTTGCTTGGTTCCTGTTGCCTACAAACTAGAGCCTGAGCATCATTCATCCTGGCCACCAGCCTGTGCTCTGCTGTCTATTCACACATCCTTCCAAGGAGGTTCCTGAAAAATCTATCTACACCTCCCCAAGGAGAAGGCTGTTCAGCCTATGTGGGCCTCTCAGCCTGGATTTTCCAACCCTCTGTCATCATTTTAAATCATGTTTTCCTTTTCATGTTTAAACTTTTTTTGTTTCTTTCTTTTTTATTATGAAAAGATGGTTAACGAATGTAGAGGAGACTTGGAAAGTACAGAACAAGGCTACATATACTTCCAATGTATACTGCAATGATTTTTAAGTGGATAAATTAAGGGTTTTAATTAGAATTTCAATATCAAACTCTTTAAAATTAACCATGAATATAAAGAGAAGTAGAAGAGTACAGTAGACCCGGATAAGCGGTACGAGCCGATTCAACATAAAGAAGGTTTATACAATTTTCACACAATAATGGGATACAAATTCTATTCAAGTTCCCATAGACAACAAATCTGGACCCACTGGAACATAGCCAGGGACATAAAACTCGGGGCAAACATTTCATGGTCTCAAGGTGTTGAAATAGAGCCCGTTTTTCTATCAGTGTAGCAGTGTGTTATGAATCGATATCAAAAGATGCTGGAAGATAACCGACATATGTTCAAGTGCAATGGGACATTTACCATAAGAGATCTCTGACACAGCCATCGAAAGCCTCAAGAGTTAAAAGACAGAAGAAAAACCAGAGGGTGATTGCAGAGAAGAAAGCATTGAAATAAGAAGTTAATACCAAAATGAGAAATTAATTTCAAAGCATGCTTTTGGTTCAATTGACACCGTCTCTTCGCTTGGCTGCTACTTTAGCAACGATCAGGTCTCTACCTTTCAAAAACATTGCATCTGAGGAAGCTGAGATGGACCCGGTGTGAACAGGGTCCCACACCAGACCTATTGGAATAACAACAGCAAAAACCAGGCTTTGTTTTCACGAGCAGAGGGATCCATTCAGAGGGTGCAAAGCTCTGCTTTCCAAATGTAGAAAACCTGGAGCTCAAGGCAAGACTGGAGACCATATAGTATCAGAAATGTGGCTAAGTGCTTCCTCAAATACTTAGGGTCTGGTCATGGCTCCTGCAAGGAATGGCCCCACTCCAGCATGTTTAAAGGAAGTTGCTTTGCTTCTATTATACTTTCCAAGTGGGTATAAAATTTACCGAAAGAAACTCAGTAACGTGTGTGCTCAGGTGCAGCCGACTCTTTGCAACCCCATGGATTATAGTCCACCAGGCTCCTCAGTCCCTGGGATTCTCCAGGCAAGAATACTGGAGTAGGTTGCCATGCCCTTCTCCAGGGGATCTTCCCAGACCCAGGGATCAAATCCATATGTCCTGTTATGGCTGCATCAACAGGTTGATTCTTTACCACTGAGCCATCAGGAGAGCCCACTAAAAGGAATTTGTTGTTCAGTCGCTCAGTCGTGTCCGACTCTGCGACCCCACGGACTGCAGCCGGCCAGGCTTCCCTGTCCTTCACCATCTCCCAGAGTTGGCTCAAATTCATGTTCATTGAGTAGGTGATTCCATCCAACCATCTCATCCTCTGTTGTCCCCTTCACCTCCTGCCCTCAATCTTTCCCAGCATCAAGGTCTTTTCCAATGAGTTCTGTTTTCCCATCAGGTGGCCAAAGTGTTGGAGCTTCAGCCTTTCTTAGAACCCAGGCTCTTACAACGCCTGACCTCCTCCAGACTCCTGTTGAAAGACTTCTCTCCATGGGATCAGTCCTGCCAGTGGTATCGCACAATCTCCCAAACGCTTTGGTATGAAACCTCACTTTTCGATTTGCTTACATTGCTAAAAGACAAGCTAATGAATTCCTGGTGAGCTGAACTGAATACTTACATAGGAATTTTTATTAGAAGGTTTTACAACAAGATCTACAAATCACTCTTACGATGGGTCATTTGCTGGGCTGCAGAAATAGCTCTTTAATACAGAAATGGATGTTATAATGGTAACTATTCATATGATGCTGAGTGTAATATTTTATTTCTATATAATCTCTCTCATTGGGATACATTTTACTTGCTTTACAAATATAAAATGAGAAAGTGTGAGAGCCAAAGACCGTGAACTTTTCAAGTCCGTGACCAAGTTCAACGCTGACTCTCTTTTCCATGGATGATAAACTGGCTAATACCAATTTTCTGAGCTTTAATTTCTCCATCTCTACGATAGTTGAGAAAGCTACTTCTCTCATAGAGATTGGGCTTCCCAGGTGATTCAGAAGAAAAAGAATCTGCCTGCCAATGTAGAACACCTGGGTTTGATCCCTTGGGCTGGGAAGACCCCCTTGGAGAATGAAATGGTAAGCCACTCCAGTATTCCTCCCTTGGAAATACCATGGACAAAAGGAGCCTGGCAGGCTACCATCCATGGGGTCGAAAAGAGTGAGACATGACTGAGTGACTTGGCATGCACCTACAACCAATATGGTAATGTTTCTTCTGAGTCCCCTTTGGACTGTAACAGCTCTTGTAATTGTTTTCATTTCCTAGGCATCTATTTTTATTAGTTTTCTAATTTTAACTCCATAAACAAACTGTTTAATCACCCTTGTGTATTTTGAAATTTAAATCATGAGCAATTTCCATCCAATCACTGCCTCCTACCTGTAAGAAATAGGTATGACCATCAGTTGGTTATATGGTGGCTCAGATGGTAAAGAATTTGCCTGCAATGCAGGAGGCCCAGGTTGGATCCCTGGGTCGAGAAGATCCAGTCCATGGATTTGCAAAGAGCTGGACACCGCTGAGTGACTACACTTTCATCCTATACCTGCAGACAATATGTAGATGACTTGATCACTGATCTTTTCAGACACCTATTACTTGTGTTGTTGATGTTTCTCTGTGGATTTCCTGTTTTTTTAATTTATTGATCTCTGATCTAATTTATATAACTGATTTTCTTTAATTTACTTTAGATCTAAATTCACTTTCTTTCTATGCTTCCCTAAGACACTTAGGTTATCCTTTTTGTATCTCTCTTCTTTTCTAATATGTGCATTTGATATTGTAAAAGCCCCATGAAACCCAGCTTTCACTGCACCATACATGTTTCAATAAGCTGAATTTTTTTCCCATGAGTCATTCAGAACTGTGTTATTTAATCTCCAGTGAGTTGAGAATTCTCCATCTATCTTTCAGTCCTTGATTTCTAATTTAGATCCATGTACGCTAGGAACCTATTTTCTATTTCTATCCTTTCACTTTGGGTATGTCATGTTTTATCACCCAGAATGTGTGCCCAGTTGCATGTGAACTTGAGAAGAATGTGTCTTCTGCTATGGTTGGATGGAATATTCTATAAACACCACTGAGATCAAGTTGAATGATTCAGCTGTTATGCTGAGCGACACCCTTACTGATTTTCAGCCTGAGGGATCCATCAGTTGTTGATGAAGGTAAGTGGAACTCTACAGCTAGAAAGAGAGAATTTTTCTATTTACTCTCTGACATCCATAAGGTTTTACCTCCTATATTTTTATACTCCTGGTGAGTACACATTTCAGACTCATAAATTTCCAAGGAGAACTGTCCACTCCAACATATTTTCACCCTCAATACTTTTTCTTTTCCTGAAATCTGGTCTCTCAAAAATCAATGCATCTTTTGATTTCTTTTTCATTGATTAGTGCAGGCCTGGTTTATCTTCATTTTATCCTATCTCTGATTTTACATTTCAAATGGGTTTCCTTTACACAATATATATGTGTCCCTTAAAAGAAAATTACATATGCTCTTACAACCTCTTTCTCTTAATCACTATATTTAACACCTTAACATTTAGAGCAATTATTGATAGAGCTGAAATAATATCTC
Source organism: Bos grunniens (assembly GCF_055505025.1). Classification (NCBI taxonomy): domain Eukaryota; kingdom Metazoa; phylum Chordata; class Mammalia; order Artiodactyla; family Bovidae; genus Bos; species Bos grunniens. The sequence continues at coordinate 2,099,597 of NC_141194.1, forward strand.
AGATATTTGTGGTGCTTTAGTTGGTAGGTCAGGTCCAACTCTTGAGACCCCATGGACTGTAGTCCGCCAGGCTCGTCTGTGCATGGGATTCTCCAGGCAAGAATATTGGAGTGGGCTGCCATTTCCTTCACTTCATTTATTCTATTTGGGTTTTAAAATATTTCCCTCATTTGCAGCCTTCTGTTTTCATTTGAGGGTTTAAAACCATTTCACTGTCTCTTCTCTCAACATTAAGTTGGATCCTAATATTTCCCCAGGCATTATCAATATGCATTTTTATCTAATATAGCTCTGTCTTCAAATACCACTCTATAGACTCCAAAGACAGCCACAGCAGGGAAGAATTTTATCATATTTATCCTGACGGTTTGCCTACATTAAGAGCCTCTCAATTCAATTCTTTCATTAATTCAATAACATTTAAAGAACACCGTCTCTACTCTAGACATTTTCCTAGGTGTTAGGGAAACATTAGAGGAAGAAAAAAGATTGACAAAGACTTCTGCACTTGTGGGAATTGTTTTTGAGTTACAAGACATGGAGAGTATAACAAATGCATTCTATGATACCTTAAAAAGTTATGAGACTTGTGGAAATGTATACACGGAGTATGCTGCTGCTGCTAAGTCGCTTCAGTCGTGTCCGACTCTGTGCAACCCCATAGACGGCAGCCCACCAGGCTCCCCCGTCCCTGGGATTCTCCAGGCAAGAACACTGGACTGGGTTGCCATTTCCTTCCCCAATGCATGAAAGTGAAGAGTGAAAGTGACGTCGCTCAGTCGTGTCTCACTCTTAGCGACCCCATGGACTGCAGCCTACCAGGCTCCTCCGTCCATGGGATTTTCCAGGCAAGAGAGAGACCGGAAATGTAAGGATGGGGGTGGGGGTGTCAGATTTCAAACAGCATGATCAGGACAGGACTCTGAACACAGGGTGTTTGGGAGTTCCCTGGTGGTCCAGTGGCTAAGACTCTGAGCTTGCAATTTAGGGGGCCCAAGTTCGATCCCCGGTCAGGGAACTAGAGTCCACACGCTGTAACTGAGGGTTCACGTGTGGCAACTAAGACCCAGAGAAGTCAAATCAATACATAATTAAATGCATTTTTTTTTAATGGAAAATGTGATGTTTGATGTGAAACTTGAAGAGGTAAGAAAGTTGACTGTGACTCTGGTTAGAGGGAGACGTTTCAGGGAAAATAAATAGTAAGGATAACATCCAGAGATGCAAACATTGCAGGCTTATTTGACCCACAGCTGGGAGCTAAGTGTGGCTGGAAGCGGTGGCCAGTAACAACAGGAATGGGTGATGTCAGCCCCGAGGTCATTTAGATGGCTTCGGCTCTGACCCTTCAGAAAGAGTGATCCACTGAAACACTGTGGAAAAGGAGGGACACACACGGCTTTTTCTTTCTGAAGAGGAACCCCGGGCACAGGACTGACAAGAGGAAGAGAAACAGTGAAGACAGAGAGGCCAGTTAGTTGTTGAGTTGATGGAGCTGCAGCTGCTGGATGGATCCACCCACGGGAACCAAGACACAGTCTGTCTTGGGTTATGCCTCTGGGGTGCGGCTAAGGGATGCACCAGGCAAGAGAGACAGAGAGATGGACAAAGACCCAAAGGATACTTTGGCTGAGACACTGAAATAATATATGGGATTGCCAGGTGGCCCGGAGGATAAAGAATGTGCCTGCCAATGCAGGAGACCCAGGAGACGCGGGTTCAATCCCTGGGTCAGGAAGATCCCTTGGAGGAGGGAATGGCACCACTCCAATATTCTTGCCTGGAGAATCTCATGGACAGAGGAGCCTGCTGGGCTACAGTCCATAGGGTTGCAAAGAGTCAGGCATGACTTAGTGACTGAACACACACACACACACAAATAAGAAAGCACAGAGGTATCTGCATCTAGTTCATTAGTGATACTGGCCTCTAATTTTTATTAAGTTCTTTTTTTTTTTTTTGTGATATGCTTATCTGGTTTTGGCATCACCAGGGGGGGAGGATGGGAGAAGGCATAGTCATGGAGTCTGGGATGGACATGTACACATTGCTGTATTTAATATGGAGAACCAGCAAAGACCTGCTGTCCAGCACAGGGAACTCTGCTCAATACTCTGTAATAACCTTATGGTTCCCAGGGGGAAGGACGGGGGAAGGGATAGTCAGGGAGTCTGGGATGGACATGGATACACTGCTGTATTTAACACAGAGAACCAACAAGGACCTGCTGGACAGCACAGGGGACTCTGCTCAATGTCAGGTGGCAGCCTAGTATCAAACCCAGGTCTCCTGCATTGTAGGTGGGTTCTTTACCATCTGAGCCACCAGGGAAGCCCATTGGAATGGGTGGGCAGCCCATAAGCCCTTATTAAATCAATGTGAAAAAGACTAATTTGGCACAGGTCATTAATGAGGGCTTTATTTAACTTCTATGCAGACTACATCATGAGAAACGCTGGGCTGGAACAAGCACAAGCTGGAATCAAGATTGCAGGGAGAAATATCAATAACCTCAGCTATGCAGACGACATCACCTTTCTGGCAGAAAGTGAAGAGGAACTAAAAAGCCTCTTGATGAAAGTGAAAGAGGAGACTGAAAAAGTTGGCTTAAAGCTCAACATTCAGAAAATGAAGATCATGGCATCTGGTCCCATCACTTCATGGGAAATAGATGGGGAAACAGTGGAAACAGTGTCAGACTTTATTTTTTGGGGTCCAAAATCACTGCAGATGGTGACTGCAGCCGTGAAATTAAAAGATGCTTACTCCTTGGAAGGAAAGTTATGACCAACCTAGATAGCATATTGAAAAGCAGAGACATTACTTTGCCAACAAAGGTCCGTCTAGTCAAGGCTATGGTTTTGCCAGTGGTCATGTATGGATGTGAAAGTTGGACTGTGAAGGCTGAGCACCAAAGAATTCATGCTTTTGAACTGTGGTGTTGGAGAAGACTCTTGAGAGTCCCTTGGACTGCAGGGGATCCAATCAGTCCATTCTAAAGGAGATCAGCCCTGGGATTTCTTTGGAAGGAATGATGCTAAAGCTGAAACTCCAGTACTTTGGCCACCTCATGTGAAGAGTTGACTCATTGGAAAAGACTCTGATGCTGGGAGGGATCGGGGCAGGAGGAGAAGGGGAAGACAGAGGATGAGATGGCTGGATGGCATCACTGACTCAATGGACATGTCAGTCATCGATGACCCTGTGGACTCTAGCCCTCCAGACGCCTCTGTCCATGGAATTCTCCAGGCAAGAACACTGGAGTGGGTAGCCATGCCCTCCTCCAGGGGATCTTCCCCACCCAGAGATCGGACCCTCATTTCTTACGTCTCTTGCATTGGAAGGCAGGTTCTTTACTACTAGCGCCACCTGGGACTTTCCTGGTGGCTGAGACGGTAAAAGCATCTGCCTACAATGTGGGAGACCCACGTTCGATCCCTGGGTTGGGAAGATCCCCTGGTGAAGGAAATGGCAACCCACTCCTGTATTCTTGCCTGGCAAATCCCATGGATGGAGGAGCCTGTCGTGCTACAGTCCATGGGGTCACAAAGAGTGGGACACGACTGAGCGACTTCACTTCACTTCCACCTGGGAAGCCCAAAAAATAGAAGCCTAATTGATAACGTGAATGTTATGTGTCTGACCAATGCAAACATGAGCTCTTGTGTGTTGTGGGTTAAAGGACAGAGGTTCAGACTTCCCTGGTGGCCCAGGGGTTAAGACTTTGTGCCTTCCAATGGAGGGGGCGCAGGTGTCATCCATGGTTGGAGAGCAAAGATTCCAGAGGCCTCAGGGCAATAAAATCTAAAATGTAAAACAGATGCAATATTGTAACGAATGCAAAAAAGACTTTTAAAATGATGCACATTTAAAAAAAAAAGGGACAGCGTGGCCTTTTCTTTCACACGTGCTAGGCTGCTTCATGAGACTGGACCGTGCCTGAAGGTCATGGACCTTACAGATGAGTGGAAGGGAAGTTGCCATGGCAACCAAGGCCAGCACACCGGTGCCAGCTGCCTGCAGCTGTAAAAAAAAAAAAAAGTCTGAGACGGAAGTAACGGCAATGCGGTCTTTTTTCCAACTGGATATCCGTGAACTGTTCTATTCAGTTAGCCACTGATGAACCCCAATCTCGTGCTGTGAGCTGAAAGTTAAAGAGACTGTTAAGTCCGACTCTCTGCGACCCCATGGACTGTAGCCCGTCAGGCTCCTGTGTTCATGGGGTTCTCCAAGCAAGAATACTGGAGTGAGTTGTCATTTCCTTCTCCAGGGGAATCTTCCTGACCCGGGGATGGCACCTGGGGCTCCTGAATTGCAGGCAGATTCTTCACCTCCGAGCCACCTGGGAAGCCCCAGTTGAGAGGATAGAGCTCCTCTGTTTAACCGCCTATCCATCCATCCATCCGTCGACGGCCAGTTGGTTTGTTTCCGCCTTCTACCTCTTATGAATAATAATGCGATGCATGCTCCTATGTAAGTTTTACTCTGCATTTCTCTTGGGCACACATCAGGGGTTAAATTGTTGGCTTACGTGTAACTGTGTGCTCACCCGTTGAGAAAGTTCCAGACTGCCTTCCAATGTTGCTGAGACAAGAGTCCAGAGATAAAGGGGTGATTCTGCTGGAAACACGATCAAAACGAGCATCAAGAATTATTAAACACTTCCTACACTTGAATTATTACCATATGCTTCCTTTTGATTTCTCGTTGATATTCTATAAATCACAAGTAGCTATTGACCCAGATCATCTGGGTGATGTCCTAATTGATCTCCCAGGGATCTGATTTATCTACGAAGCTTAACGTAGCTCCTTCAGTGGGACACGGTGGATGTGTTAATGAGAGTGAGAATACCGTTTTTCTTCTACAATCAAAAAAGGCACACCTCATTACACAGATATAAAGAAAAGATGGTGATGGTTAATCTAACGTGGATAGAAATGACCTCCAGTAATCATTTCTTATTAAATATATTCAAGTTGAAAGGAGCAATGTCAATTTAGGTTGAGATGGCATGATATCCAATGAAAGAAATGACTCTATTTATTAAACCGCCTTACTTTCCTGAGGACTGAATGATGAGATAACAGAAAAGGTGCGTATGTATACTTATGAAAGTGAAAGTGTCCGACTCTTTGCGACTGCATGGATTATACAGTCCATGGAATTCTCCAGGCCAGAATACTGGACTGGGTAGCCGTTCCCTTCTCCGGGGGATCTTCCCAACCCAGGGATTGAACCCAGGTCTCCCGTGTTGCAGGCAGATTCTTTACCAGCTGAGCCACCAGGGAAGCCCATTTATACGTACGGACGCTTCACACTGATGAACGGCAGAAATCAATACAACACTATAAGGCAATTATCCTCCAATTATAGCTTAAAAAAAGATAAATCCTAAGGATGTGACGTACAGACTGGTGTCTGTTACTAACAACACCATATTGTGTATTTGGAGAAGACTCATGCTGGGAGGGATTGGGGGCAGGAGGAGAAGGGGACGACAGAGGATGAGATGGCTGGATGGCATCACTGACTCGATGGACTTGAGTCTCAGTGAACTCCTGGAGTTGGTGATGGACACGGAGGCCTGGCGTGCTGCGATTCATGGGGTCACAAGGAGTCGGACACGACTGAGCGACTGATCTGATCTGATCTGAACAGAGTGGACCTTAAAATTTCTCATTACAAGAAAAGATTGTTAACTAGGTGAGGTGGTGGATGTTAACTAGATTTACTGTGGTCATCATTTTCAATATATACATATATCAAATCAGTATGCTGTACACCTAAAATTAATATTAATACAATATTATATGTCAGTTCTGTTCAGTTCAGTTGCTCAGTCGTGTCTGACTCTTTTCGACCCCATGGACCACACCACACCAGGACTCCCTGTCCATCACCAACTCCTGGAGCTTACTCAAACTCACGTCCATCAAATCAGTGATGCTATCCAACCATCTCATCCTCTGTTGTCCCGTTCTCCTTCCGCCTTCAATCTTTCCCAGCATCAGAGTCTTTTCCAATGAGTCATTCCTTGGCATCAGGTGGCCAAAGAAATGGAGCTTCAGCTTCAGCATCAGTCCTTCCAATGAATATTCAGGACTGATTTCCTTTAGGATGGACTGGTGTGATCTCCTTGCAGTCCAAGGGACTCTCAAGAGTTCTCCAACGCCATAGTTAAAAAGCATCAATTATACGTCATATGGAGAAGGCAATCGCACCCCACTCCAGTACTCTTGCCTGGAAAATCCCATGGACAGAGGATCCTGGCAGGCTGCAGTCCAGGGGGTTGCTAAGAGTCGGACACGACTGAGCAACTTCACTTTCACTTTTCACTTTCATGCATTGGAGAAGGACATGGCAACCCACTCCAGTGTTCTTGCCTGGAGAATCCCAGGGACGGGGGAGCCTGGTGGGCTGCCGTCTATGGGGTCGCACAGAGTCAGACACGACTGAAGCAACTTAGCAGTAGCATACGTCATATATTATGCATCAGTTATAGCTTAATAAAACTAGATTAAAAATGTCGTATATGTCAGTTGGTTCAGACGGAAAAAGCGTCTGTCTACAATTCGGGAGACCCGGCTTCAATCCCTGCGTTGGGAAGATCTCCCGGAGAAGGTAATGGCAACCCACTCCAGTGTTCTTGCCTGGAAAATGCCATAGACAGAGGAGCCTGGTAGGCTGCAGTCCAGGGGGTGGCAAAGAGTCAGACACGACTGAGCGACTTCACTTATATCTTAATAAAGTCAGATAAAAAGAAAAATAGAGGTTACTTGGTATTAGAAACAGAAAAGATTTCTGCTACAATGAAAAGATGGAACAGAAACTTGCCACTTATTTTTTTTTTTAACAATGTGGAAACTTGGAAATAAATAACCAAAGAAATGAGCAGGAAAGGGGTGTGCCCTTTTACAGGATGGGGCCAAGTTCTCGTGACCCTAATACTGTGGGTGTTATTAATTGTGGTACCCAATTAACGACACTTGATTCTGTCCATAACTGAAGGTGTTCAGAGGGGTGACTCCTGGATCTGTAAGAGTTCTGCGTTTAATTACTCATCTGCCCTTTTCTTAAATGAAACAAATTAGCCATTATCTCATCAAAATATTCAACCAAAAATGTCTAGAGAAATGATCCTGATTCTTTTCACATCTAAATATATGTAGAAATGGCTATGTGCATATTTGATGGGCCTTCACAGAATTTCGTGCAGGAGAAAGAACACACCCTTAGCACATGCCACGTGATTCTCTCAGGGTTAGGTCTGTATTTCTGGGAATTTATTGGCTGCATACTGAGTACTGATGAATTGAGTTCATTAATTCAAGAAATCTGGGCTGACATGGATGGCAGTAAAGACTATGTCATACTCGCCTCCGAATGACATATATCCTTAAACTTTAGACACCAGGCGTTTTGAACAGCCTCCCATTGACATATATCCTTAAACTTTAGATACTGGGCATTTTGAATTATCAAAACTGGCTATTCCTAGAAAATACAAAATGACTTGGGAAAAAAAAAGTTTTAATTGAATATGAATGATAATGAGGGAATACGAACGTATGGACAACTAAGCCCACACGTCTTACAGCCCACGCTCTGCAAGGAGAGAAGCCAGCACAATGAGAAGCCCGTACATTGCAACAAGGAGGAGCTCCCACACGCCCCAACTAGAGAAAGCTCTTGCAAATGCAAAGCCCAGCACAGCCATAAATAAATACACAAACAGAACTCAAATAAAACATTGATGAGGCATGGTGCAGACGAATAGGAGCATAGTATTAGGCATAAAAAGACGAAACAACCCAACCAACAAGACAGTGGGTTTGGTTTTGGTATCAACAGATCCATTAAATTACACTGGATATTTATGGTCTAAATATTCCAAATTCTATTAAACGAACATATGTCTCGATTACATTAAAGAAACTAATTGCAATTATATACGCTGTCTACTCTGTCAATATTGAAGGTATATGAGAGTAGCTACATTCTAAGTACAAGAATAGAAAAAAAAAAGTGTCATGCAAATATTAACTACAGTCTAAGTAGAGGAATAGAAAAAAAATACACTATGCAAACATCAACCAAGGAATAATTATTCTCATGTTAGACTAGGAAGGCTTGAGGGTAATAAGGAGATTTTATAAAGGATACCGACCCATTCAGTAGAGACAGCACTATCTCGGAGTGCGTGATTTCAACACAATGGTCACAGATCCTGATAGTAATTAATGGGGGTGGGGGTGGGGCGAATAGCCAGGATAAAGGGAATTTAATTGATAGGTTAACAACATCTGTCAAACTGACTGAACCAAAAATACAGAGTATGCATTCTTTTAAGGTATACTTGGAAAAATCGCGTGATGTCAGAAATATACTAGAACATAATTCATGTCAACACACTGACAGCTCATATTCTACAGTCTTGGCAAAATTAGGTTAAACATCAATGAGAAAATGATGATACATTTGCAGTTATTTGAAAAGGAAACAGTGCATTTCCAAATAACGTACTGATCAAAGAAGAAATCTCTATGTAAATAAAAATTGGAATGTATAATAATAGTAAAACATAATAATAATAAAAACACAATGTAGGAAAGCAAATGTTAAGGACTTCCAATTGAATGTGTTCAAAATAACTCTGACACTAATACATACGTCAGAAAAAGAGAGTCTGGAAAATTATTTTGGAGTTGGGCTTGTATGCATGCTGCAAAACCAAACAAAAACACCCCCCCTTCCCAAAAATAGAAAATATAATCCAATAGAAAGTAAAAGTGAAGTCCCTTAGTCGTGTCTGACTCTCTGCGACCCCATGGACTGTAGCCTACCGGGCTCCTCCATCCATGAAATTTTCCAGGCAAGAGTATGGGAGTGGGGTACAGTTTTCCTCTCCATGGGAACTTCCTGACCCAGGGATCGAACCTCGGTCTCCCAAATTGCAGGCAGATGCTTTACCATCTGAGCCACCAGGGAAGCAAATAATCCAAAGATTACATATATAAATCCAAGTTGCTGTTGCTTCGTTGCTAACTCATTCCTGACTCTTCTCGACCCCATGGACTTCAGCCCGCCAGACTCCCCTGTCCATGGGATTGTCCAGGCAAGAATACTGGAGTGGGTTGCCATTTCCTTCTCCAGGGAAGCTGGGTGTCCCACACGGCAGGCAGATTCTTTACGTCTGAGCCACCAGGGGATCCCATTTTTTGGGAAACAATCATCTACTTTATAAATTTCTCATGAGGTCACAGCAGAATAAAAGAAAGATGACACCATTATTAAAGTAAAAACTACCAAAGACAATCTCTTGTATACACGCTGCTAGCATGAGTGATATATTAAAAGGATATCATGTGCAGATTTATGCTAATTTAATTGAAAATTTAGATGACATAGACAAGTGCATTTTATAAGTTATAAAAACAGATAACTGAAGAACAGAAACTCACTGACTGCCATTCACTTTGCAATGATTTTTTTTTAAATGTTATTTTTAAAACTGCCACAAAAGCAATTCCCAACCCAATAGATAAAGAGTGGTAAATTCTTCTGGCATTTAATGAAGAAACAAATTTGCAGATAACAGAAAGAAACAAAAAAGTACCTCCCCACTTAACTTTCTGAGGATATTAACAAATTTGCAGATAATGGAAAGAGGGACAAAAAACTTTCTGGTTATTTTTTGAGAACTGTACATGATCCTAAAAGCAAATCTGAAAATGGCATTAAATAAAATGTCCCTCAAGTACGGAGAGACACACATCATAGATAAGATATTAGCAAATTAAATCCAGGGGTATTTACAAGCAGAAACGTATCTTATTTAAGTAGGTTTTGTTTGAGGAATGCAAGGCTGATTTATCACTTAAAAACCTTCAATATAATTCTCCACACAACAGAAGCAAAAATACATATAAATAATCTTCTAAAGAGATGGAGATAAAGCATTTGATAATATCAATCACTGATTTCTAATAAAACTCTTAGCTATGATGATAAGAAAAAAGTCTCGACAAAGAGTATTTCCAACATCTGCATATCTAGAATTATTCCTAATAATTTATTAAAGATTTTCCATAAAAATTTGAAATGGGACAAGGATATCTGCTAGTGTAATTTTATTATTTCTATTTATATCTATACTGATGTATTTTTCAATTTGAAGTTTGTAAAGCAAATTTTGAATGCCTACATGCATGTAACCAACTTAATGGACATGAATTTGAGCAGACTCTGGGAGTTGGTGAAGGACAGGGAAGCCTGGTGTGCTGCAGTCCATGGGGTTGCAAAGAGTTGGACACGACTGAACCACTGAACAACAACAGGTATAACTTGGACTGAATATACTATTTTAAAAGAAATATATTATTCATAGAGGCCATGAAGAGCTACACAGAGCATATAAAAGAATCTGTAGAGACACCACTAGAAATAATAAGCTAATCTAGTAAGGTGTCTCAACAGAAAGCAGTATAAAAACATCAATTTCTGCTCTAAACTACAAAACACATTGTAAGGAAAAAAAAATTCTAAATTAAGGGAGGAAATTACCCCGTTCATGAATTGGGTTCAGTTCAGTTCAGTTGCTCAGTCGTCTCCGACTCTTTGTGACCCCATGAATTGCAGCATGCCAGGCCTCCCTGTCCATCACCAATTCCCGGAGCTTGTTCAAACTCATGTCCATCGAGTCGGTAATGCCATCCAACCACCTCATCCTCTGTCATCCCCTTCTCCTCCTGCCTTCAGTCTTTACCAGCATCGGGATTTTTTCCAATGAGTCAGCTCTTCCCATCAGGTGGCCAAAGCATTGGAGCTTCAGCTTCAGCATCAGTCCTTCAAATGAACACCCAGGACTGATTTCCTTTAGGATGGACTGGTTGGATCTCCTTGCAGTCCAAGGGGCTCTCAAGAGTCTTCTCCAACACCACAGTTCAAAAGCATCAGTTCTTTAGCACTCAGCCTTCTTTATGGTCCAATTCTCACATCTGTACGTGACTACTGGAAAAACCACAGCTTTGACTAGATGGATCTTTGTTGGCAAAGTGATGTCTCCACTTTTTAATAGGCTGTCTAGGTTCATCATAGCTTTCCTCCCAAGGGGCAAGCGTCTTTTAATTTCATGGCTGCAGTCACCATCTGCAGTGATTTTGGAGCCCAAGAAAATAGTCTCTCACTGTTTCCCCATCTATTTGCCATAAAGTGATGGGACCGGATGCCATGATCTCTGTTTTTTGAAAGTTTAGTTTTAAGCCAGCTTCTTCACTCTCCTCTTTCACCTTTATCAAGAGGCTCTTTAGTTCGTCTTCACCTTCTGCCGTAAGGGTGGTGTCATCTGCGTATCTGAGGTTGTCGTTATTTCTGTGATGATGTAGGTAGATAGATGATAAGACAGACAGAGACAGATAAGAGTGCTGAGACTCGGATGATATATACAGAGATGATAAAAAGACAGGTGATGGATAGTTGACATTGATACGTACACATACAGATAGATGATAGATAAATAGGTGAATATCAGATCAGATCAGATCAGTAGCTCAGTCGTGTCTGACTCTTTGCGACCCCATGAATCGAAGCATGCCCGGCCTCCCTGTCCATCAGCAACTACTGGAGTTCACTCAGACTCACGTCCATCGAGTCAGTGATGCCATCCAGCCATCTCATCCTCTGTCGTCCCCTTCTCCTCCTGCCCCCAATCCCTCCCAGCATCAGAGTCTTTTCCAATGAGTCAACTCTTTGCATGAGGTGGCCAAAGTACTGAAGTTTCAGCTTTAGCATCATTCCTTCCAAAGAAATCCCAGGGCTGATCTCCTTCATAATGGACTGGTTGGATCTCTTTGCAGTCTAAGGGACTCTCAAGAGTGTTCTCCAGCACCACAGTTCAAAAGCATCAATTCTTCGGTGCTCAGCCTTCTTCACAGTCCAACTCTCACATCCATACATGACCACAGGAAAAACCATAGCCTTGACTAGACGAACCTTTGTTGGCAAAGTAACGTCTCTGCTTTTGAATATGTTATCTATGTTGGTCATAACTTTCCTGAATTGGGGTATCTCTCCCTAAAATTTATAGAGTGAGCCTAAATTATTAAAGATGTCAGTTTATTAAATACATATTTGTAAGTTTATAGCAAAACTCACATGGAAATATAAAGAAAGGTGCATACACAAGATACCTTGAAACTGCAGGACTGTATTAAAAGATCTGCACAAGCAGCTATGTCTAAGCTATTACGATTCAATGGTGTTTTATGGCCAGAAATGTAAATTAATTGACTGATGAAACAGAGCAGAGAGAAACAGATATGATCTGAGACATAAGATCTACGATGACTTTGACAGCCAACTGCAAAAAGGAATATGGCCTTGAAAAAAGACGGTGCTAGTTCGACACGGCAGTCTTGTGCGCGAATACGCATCTTTACTAGGATTTCACATCTTTTACATCAATTCAGTCTAGTTGGACTGTCACCCAAAGGCACAATATAAAGTAGGGATGGATTCTGGAGAAAACAGGAAATAGATTTATGACACTGATCAGGCAAAATTCCTGAAACAGAGCGGCCTCGTGATAACCATGACGGGAAATGCTGATAAACTGCATTAAAATAAAATCAAGCTCTTCCGTTTATGACACACACACCACCGCGAGAGTGAGAATGCAGCCCACCAGGTGGGGAGAATACAAGCTTGAACAGATAGGTGCAACAAAGGATTCTTCTTTGCTCCCTTCTCTCTGCTTGTGTTCCGATCACTCTACAATCTGCGTATCATCCTTTTACCTATTATCTATGGGCTTCCCTGGTAGCTCAGCTGGTATAGAATCTGCCTGCAATGCAGGAGACCCTGGTTCAATCCCTGGGGTGGGAAGATCCCCTGGAGGAGGGATAGGCAACCCACTCCAGTATTCTTGGGCTTCCCTGGTGGCTCAGCTGGTAAAGAATCAGCTCGCAGTGTGGGAGACCTGCATTCGATCCCTGGGTTGGGAAGATTCTCTGGAGAACGGAAAAGCTACCCACTCCAGTCTGCTGGCCTGGAGAATCCCATGGACTGTACAGTCCACCGGTTTACAGAGTCGGACACAACCGAGTGACTTCACTTCTCTATGTACCACCACCCAGCATCCATTGGTCTATCCATCCATCCATCCCTCCTATGAAAACCTCCCGAGAAGACAAAGATGCCAGTGGAAGTGTAGAAACTGACTTACCAACAGATGCCTGTGGATGGGTTGTCCATGTTACTTGTCACCATGGTAACTGGATTTAGGGGCTTCCCTGGCGGCTCAGTGGTAAAGAATATGCCTGACAACGTTAAAGAAAGGGGTTCCATCCTTGGTCTAGCAAGATCCTGCATGGCATGTAGCAGCTAAGCCTACTGAGCGAATGTGCTGCAATTGCTGAAGCCCGCAGGCTCTGGAGAACAAGAGAAGCCACCACAATGAGACGCCCATGCACCCCAACCAGAGAGCAGCCCTCGCTCCCCTCAACTACAGCAAAGCCCCGGCAGCAACAAAGACCTAGAACAGCCAAAAAAAAAAAAAAAGACAACGAAATTTAAAACAAAGTAACCCTACTATGCTGTTACCGAGAGTGTGGGGATTAAGTGGTAGCCAGTACCAAGTTTCAGGGAGGGTGACGTTGAACTGGAACTATCTTACAAATGTTAATCAAAGAGTAACACGGTGCATGGTGAAGTTACATTGTATCGACAATCCTTTTCCTATGCATTGTGATCTAGCAAGGGCAGTTCAGTTCAGTTGCTCAGTCGAGTCCGACTCTCTGCGACCCCATGGACTGCAGCACGCCCGGCCTCCCTGTCCATCACCCACTCCTGGAGCTTGCTCAAACTCCTGTCCATTGAGTCGGTGATGCCGTCCAACCATCTCATCCTCTGTCTAGCAACCCCAGCCTTTAGTATATAGCTCCTAGAAATATATCCGTTTACCAGGAGGCTTCACTAAGAAGCTTTCCTGGTGGCTCGGTGGTAAAGAATCTGCCTGCCAATGCAGGAGATGCAGGTCTGATCCCGGGTCGGGAAGGTCCCCTGGAGGAGGGCATGGCAACCCACTCCTGTATTCTTGCGTGGAGAATTTGGACAGAGCAGCCTGGTGGGCTACAGTCCATGGGGTCGCAGAGAGTCGGACACGACTAAAGCGAGAGCACAGAAAATGCAAGCTGCCGGCCCCAGTGCTCCCCGGGGCTTGCCGTGGAGGAGGAAATTTTTGAAGCTGTATCGACTGGATGAGGCCCCTGGGTGACCTCGTGGGATGCCAGTGCAGTCATGTGCCATAAAATACCTTAATGGCCTGAAAACGTTAATGCATCTCTCAAATTGCCTCCAGGAGAAGAAGAGAATCATGGCCTGAAACAACAGGGTTGAACGCAGGACTCCCCTGGCGTCTCCCACACAAGCAGCAGAAAACCTCATTGTCACCAGCTCTTTAGGAAATGCCGACGTTCCCACTCCGCAAGGCTGGTTCAACACGCTCAGGTCTACCTCAGGGACCGGTGAGCGGAAATTTGAAAACCTAGCCGAGAGAGAAACTTGGCCACAGTTTCTCTGAAACAATGAAAACAGAGGTCGACCCGGTTTCCTCACTCCCCTAAATGGATATCAGGCTTCAGATCCATTTCAATCTGAAGACAAAATGAAATACCGTATTTAAAGGAGGGGGTTTGCGGGAGAATGGATACATGTCTATGTACGGCTCAGTTCCTTTGCTGTTTACCTGAAACTATCATAGCATTGTTAACTGGCTACACCTCAAGGCAAACCATTTTTGGTGTTAAATAAAAAAAATAAAATTTAAAGTGCATACAGAGAACCATGGTCAATATTATTTGACAAATCATCATGAAACAATGATTTTAAAAAGAATGTATATATATGTATAAATGAATTGCTTTGCTATACAGAAGAAATTAATGCAGCATTGTAAATCAACTGCACTTCAGCAGAACAAATGAAAGTCATGTTCAACTCTTTGCAACCCGATGGACTGCAGTCCATGGAATTCTCCAGGCTAGAATCCTGGAGTGGGTAGCCTTTCCCTTCTCCAGGGGATCTTTGCAACCAAGGGATCGAACCCAGGTCTCCCGCATTGCAGGCGGATTCTTTACCAGCTGAGCCACAAGGAAAGCTGAAGAATACAGGAGTGGGTAGCCTATTCCTTCTCTAGTGGATCTTCCCGACCCAGGAATCGGGCAGGGGTCTCCTGCAATGCAGGTGGATTCTTTACCAGAAGAGTTAGCAGGGAAGCCCAACACTGTAAATCATCTACACGTCAATAAAATAAAGATTGATTTTAAAAAAGTGCTCAGCGACTTCCCTGGTGGCTCAGTGACTAACACTGCCTTGCAATGCAGGAGGTTAGGGTTCGATCCGTTGAGGAGCTAGGATCTCACATGCCTTGTGGCCAAAAAAACATAAAATAGAAAGAATATTATAAAAAACTCAACAAGGCTTAAAGAAAAAATTTTTAAAACATTTAAAAGGTGTAAAGAAGACTGTTTAGCATATAGTTGGGAGTTTCATGAATACCTGCAACTCTTACGAATTCAGAAAGTACTTTTGAGAACTTATTCATGGGCCGCTGTCCATCTTGGAAGACAGATAGGGGGTATAGCATCTGTTATAGGGCTTCTGAATCAAAGCAGTAAAAAAATCAAGTATGAATTTGTATACAATTCATAGTAGAATTTTAGTTTTTAAAATTTTTAATGGAATAACAGTTGATTTACAATATTGTGTTAGTTTCAGGTCTAAAGAAAAGTGACTCAGTTATATATATACATATATTCATTCTTTTTAGATTCTTTGCTCATATAGGTTATGACAGAATACTGAGTAGAGTTCCCTGTGCTATACAGTAGGTCCTTGTTGCTTACCTATTTTATATTTAATAGTGGGAATATGTTAATCCCAACCCCCTAATTTACCCCCCACCCTTTCCCCTGTGGTCACCGTAAGCTTGTTTTCTACGTCTGAGACTGCTTCTCTTTTATAAATGACTTTATCTGTATCCCTGTATTTAGATTCTGCGTATAAATGTACACCATCATATCTGCCTGGCTGACTTCACTCACTGTGATCATCTCTAGATCCATCCATGTTGCTGACAATGGCATTATTTCATTCTTCTTTTTATGGCTGAGGAGAAGGAAATGGCCACCCACTCCAGTATTCTTGCCTGGAGAATCCCAGGGACAGGGGAGCCTGGTGGGCTTCCGTCTACGGGGCTGCACAGAGTCGGACACGACTGAAGTGACTTAGCAGCAGCAGCAGCAGCAATTTTCCATTGCATACATTTGGAATGTGTTTATCTGTTTATCTACATCTTCCTTATCTGTTGATTAACACTTAGGGATTTGACCACTTCTCGAGGTCGCAGTTCGGGGTGGGGTGGTACTGGCATCTGGTGAGACGAATCAAGGATGCTATAAAGACTGCACAGTGCAGAGGCCGTACCGTGCAAACAAATGATTCTTCTGCCCAAATAATATTAATAGGCCACTGCTGAGAAGTCTGATCCTGCAGGTGGCATTATGCTCAGTGGTCGTAGAAGCTGCTGAAACAGAGGTGGTACAGAGAAGAAAAGGAGAGAGTTATCAAGTAGGTGAAAAAAATCCTTCTTCACAAAGTGATGTCTTCCGCTAGGACTAACCAAATAACAAATTGGTCGTCTCTCCTGAAATGATGTTTGGACAGGAAATGCTAAAAACCAAGTTGATCTTGGGCAATAGCATCAGTGTTTTGAAATCTCGTGAGTTAGTGCAAAGAATATGCAGAGTAAGTCAGAAATCCAACATTTCTCTGGAGGTCAACCTGCTCACCAAAGTGTGAAGAGGAGAAAACATGTGCATGCTCCTGCAATTATTGGTTTTCTTAAAGAGTCGGGTTAAATCACTGGGCAACTATTTTAGCTACAGTGCATTTCATTAAAAGACGAGCTTATCAGGGTTGTTCAAGAGTAAAGTCATCCAGTGGCAACATGTTAGCTCAGGATTCAGTATTAACCTGACATGTGACCAAAGTCAGCTTCTTAATGTTATGGGTTAAAGCGAGTCTTCCATAAAGACATGCTGAACTCCTAACCACCAGCACCGTGAACCTGACCTTATTAGAAAACTGGTTTTTGCAGAATCAGCTGTGTTAAAATGTGGATATCTGAGTGGGCTTTAAAAACTGATATATGTGGGGTCTTTAGGAAAAGGGGAAACTTGGAACAGATTGAGACAAAGTTACATGAATGGGGTGATGCCAAAGAATGCCAAGGATTTCCTACATTTTCCAGCAGAGAGAAAAGTTGAGGAAAGATTCACCCCAAAGTCTCAGAGGGTTAGAGTTACTTGGAGAACATTTAGATTTCAGGTGGCTGGTTTGCACAACTGTGCTGCTGTGGGCAATCCAATTTGTCATATATTGTTACAGCAGGCCCAAGGAACATGATGGACTTGAAAAATACATGCACGCCTGCTACGGCGCTTCCGTCATGGCGGACTCTCTAAACCTGCATGGACTGTACCCCACCAGGCTCCTCTCCGTCCATGGGATTCCCCAGGTAAGAATACTCTAGTGGCTTGCCATTTCCTTCTCCAGAGGATCTTCCCGACCCAAATATCAAACCCGTGTCTCTTAAGTGGTGGGTTCTTTACCACTAGCACCATCTGGGAATCCAAAGAATACATACATGTATGTGCGTGTGTGTGTGTGTATATATATATATAATATATTAAAATATACATATTTTTAATAATATTTATTTCAATATTTTTAGAAGCCAGTGCTATTTCCTAACTTTATTAACACACAGATATACCTGACTTCATTAAGTATATTCAAATTTATATAGAAATTTTGGCAAATACTTAGCTTTAAAATTCTACTTTACACTTCACTTACAGGTATAGTAATTTTTTTTAATAAATTTATATTAAAAAGAAATAAAATAAAATAAAACAAAAACTCTGGTTTTAAAACAACATAGGTATATTGTGAAATGGTAATAATTTTACCTGTAACTTCAAGCGGGAGAACGAATATAGAAGCGAAACAGGAAGAGAGGCATGATCAGATCACGCAACTTGTGGATTTCAGCAAGTAAACAGAATCTCGACAGAACGGTCCATTTTGGATCTGAAAATGTTGGCAGCAATGTTCCAATCTCAAATACAAAGTGAAAAGTAAATAATACCAGGAAGTCTAATGCAGGATTGGAATGCAGACACTTCTTAAAACTGGAGATTTATTTCTGTCCAAGTGCAAATAAGGATAATCCTTGACGAATTCAGGGCTTCCCTGGTGGCTCAGAGGTTAAAGAGTCTGCCTGCAATGTGGGAGAACTGGGTTCGATCCCTGGATCGGGAAGGAAATGGCACCCCACTCCAGTAGTCTTGCCTGGGGAATCCCATGGATGGAGAAGCCTGGTGGGCCACAGTCCACGGGGTCGCAGACAGTCAGACACGACTGATCGACTTCACTTTGACCAATACATATTTGCATTCTGGACTCCTGAGCAAGATTTAAAGAACTGAGAATCAGAACATAAAATAGGTTTTCTGACTTCTGGAATCCTCCTGGAAGGTGTGGGCTCCCCAGTGGCTCAGATAGAAAAGAACCTGCCTGCCAGTGGAGGAGACCTGGGTTTGATCCCTGGGTCGGGAAGATTTTCTGGAGAAGGAAATGGCAACCCGTT
The DNA here is from genome assembly GCF_055505025.1 of Bos grunniens. Taxonomy (NCBI): domain Eukaryota; kingdom Metazoa; phylum Chordata; class Mammalia; order Artiodactyla; family Bovidae; genus Bos; species Bos grunniens. The sequence goes on from NC_141194.1 coordinate 2,118,309, forward strand.
CCAGCATTGTCTGGGAAATGCCACGGACAGAGAAGCCTGGCGTGCTGCAGTCCGTGGGGTCATAGAGAGTCGGACACGACTGAGCGACGGAACCAAAACCCGGAAGGTATAAACCCAGATACACTGCTTGCAACAACCAACTCTGGTTTAGAAGCAAAAGTGTCCGCAAAGCTAAAAAATAATCTGTTCATAAAAGAATACCACTGAAAGCTATGCTGCGGCTTAGCTCAGAAACACAAGCTGTTCACTGTTCAACGTATGTTAAATCAAGGTGTTTGTCTTACAGTTACTTGAAAGCAGAAGAATAAATGAAATGATTTGATTAATTTGAATTTATTTTGTCTGTGTTTATAGTGGTGATGCCTGTGTGGGGAAAAAAAATGCAACAAATCAGTATTAATGTCACTGGGAAGCCTGATCCAACGGTAGACAGTATTTTAATGAATATTTGCTTTGAACTTCTGATACACTAACAGAAGTGACATGAAACACATTTCACTCTAACTTGTTTGTTGTTCCCCAGTTGCTGAGTCATGTCCAACCCTTTAAAACTGCAGGGACTGCAGCCCCTCAGGCTTCCCTCTGCACGGAATTGTCCAGGCAAGAATACTGGAGTGGGTTGCCATTTCCTCCTCCAGGGGATCTTCCCAACCCAGGGATCAAACCTGCATTTCCTATGTTGTGGGTGGATTCTTTATCACTCAGTCACTAGGCAAGCCCCCATGGTAACTTTACCTCCTCTATTTTTTTCATATGCTTTAACTCTTATGTAAATATTGTGACATTGTTGATATTAGATGAAATAATGACCATCAGTTCAGTGCAGTTCAGTAGCTCAGTCGTGTTCAACTCTGCGACCCCATGAATTGCAGCACGCCCAGGCCTCCCTGTCCATCACCAACTCCCGGAGTTCACTCAGACTCAGTCCATCGAGTCAATGATGCCATCCAGACATCTCATCCTCTGTCGTCCCCTTCTCCTCCTGCCCCCAATCCCTCCCAGCATCAGAGTCTTTTCCAATGAGTCAACTCTTCACATGTAAAGTGGTCTAAATAATGGATCCAGATCAAATAGTAACAAAGCAAGTAGATTTCCTTCAACATGGATTTCCATCCACATGCTCCCGTTTTCTCACGCTTCTAATCTCACATTTTCTCCTACTCAACAATTAAAAGAACCTTTCGCCAGAGTAGGAAATATTAAGAGGTCAGTCGAACTATAAGTAATAATAGAGTCTCTCTCTTACTAAAAGTTAGACACGTTAGATGTCTGGTCACAGAATTTGTTGCAAGTACCTCTGATTATTCATAAATTAATTTCCACAAATGTACAGCAACTAAGTATTTGTGATGGTTTAACTCTGAGCCCTCAAGGTACTCAGATATTTGGCCAAACACTAGTTTAGAGGTTACTTTAGAGTTTAGAGGTTTAGAAGGTATACTCTGAAAGTAAAAAGTGAAAGTTTAGTTGCTCAGTCGTGTCTGACTCTGAGACCCCATGGACTGTAGCCTACCAGGCTCCTCTGTGCATAGGATTCTCCAGGCAAGAATACTGGAGTGGATTGCCATTTCCTTCTCCACAGGATCTTCCCAACCCAGGGATTGAACCCAGTCTCCCACACTGTAGGCAGACACTTTACTATCTGAGCCACCAGGGAAGACCTTATGATGAGTCCTTAAAGATGAGACTGAGATTTAAATTAGAAGGCTGGGAGTAAAGCATATTGCCCTCCATAGTATGCTGGTGGGTCACATCTTCTCAGGTGAAGTTGTTAAGAGGGAAAAAAAAAAAAAAACACCTAGGCCCCTTGTGGAAAATTCTGCCACCAGACAGACTTCAGACTTGAACTGAAATATTAACTGTTGGGTCTCTGGACTGCTCGTCTGTCCAGCAGATTTCAATGCATCAATCTCCACAATCTCGTTAGCAAACTCCTTAAACTAAATGTATCTCTCTATATATAGGAAACCTACAACAAAACCAACAGCCTATTGAAAAGCAGAGACATCACTTTGTTGACAAAGGTCCGTATGGCCAAAGACTTATGATTTTTCCAGTAGTCACATATGGATGTGAGAGTTGGACCATAAAGAAGACTGAGCGCCGAAGAATTGTTGCTTTTGAACTGTGGTGTTGGAGAAGACTCTTGAGAGTCCCTTGGACTGCACGGAGATCCCACCAGTCCATCCTGAAGGAAATCAACCCTGAGTATTCACTGGAAGGACTGGTGCTGAGGCTGAAGTTCCAATACTCTGGCCACCTGATGCGAAGAACTGACTCACTGGAAAAGATCCTGATGCTGGCAAAGATTGAAGGTGGGAGGAAAAGAGGATGACAGAGGATGAGATGGCTGGATGGCATCACTGACTCAATGGACACGAGTCTGAGTAAACTCCGGGAGTTGCTGATGGATAGGGAGGCCTGGCGTGCTGCAGTCCATGGGGTTGCAAAGAGTCGGACACGACTGAGCGACTGAACAAGAATCAAATAGATGCACGGATATTCTGCTTCTCTGGAGAACCCTGACCAATATAGTAGCTAAAAGTCAAATTGTTGGTATGCGACTTGATATATTTACAAGATTTCAGTGACATTTCTGATACAGACAGTACTATTCTACATAACTGGCCCTGAAATCCACAGACACATCCACTGAAGGAAACTCATTTTCCTGAAGTCTCAGATGACTTTGCACTAGTTCATGACATTTTCTTCTCCACATACAGCTTTCATTACAATTCTTTAGAAACACAAGTAAGCAAACAACGCTCTTTAAATAACCCGAGTGGTGCTTGGAAGTGATGGGAATTTCAAGTTACTGCATTTATTTCTCCCATATGTTGAGGCTGGCCTGAGGCATGTTATAATGTGCATTCAACAAGCTCTTTATTTTTTCCCTTTTTTTTTCAATTAGAGGGTATAAATCCCCCAATGTCTTGACATTTTGGAAGAAAGGGAAGAAGTGGAGGGTGGTGGGGCAGGGAGGAGGGGCTGTTAGAGGAAATCAAAACACAGCCTGCATACTCTTGAGAAGACGTCCTCGATGTTCTGGGCTGGAAAGTGTGAATTTTGAATTCAAAGAGGTGATGCACTTTAGGAAGCTTACTGAACTGTTTACATCAAAGTGGATGCTGAAGAATTGTGTCCATATATGCTCAGTCATGTCTGACTCTTTGTGACCCCAGGGACTGTAGCCCACCAGGCTCCACTGACCACTCGATTCTCCAGGCAAGAACACTGGAGTGGGTTGCCATGTCCTTCTCCTGGGGATCTTATTGACTTACGGACTGAACCCACGTCTCTTGTGTCTCCTGCAGTGGCAGGCAGATTCTTTACTACTACATCACCTGGGAAACTCCCAAGAATCATGAGTAGTACTAAGAAAATTTAGTTTGAAGCACTCCACTCAAAAGTCCAATGCCACATACAGATAATTAACTATGCATTGCTCTACACTGGCTTCCCTGTTGGCTCAGCTTGGTAAGGACTCTACCAGCAATGTGGGAAACCTGGGTTTGATCCCTGGGTTGGGAAGATCCCCTGGAGAAGGGAAAGGCTACACACTCCAGTATTCTGGCCTGGAACATTCCATGGACTGTATAGCTCATGGGGTTGCAAAGAGTTGGACACGACTGAGTGACTGTCAGCTCACTTCACTTCCTCCAGCTATGCCAGTTGGAAGAGCAGTCATGGGATAGTAATTGCACATCAAGGGCCAGGTGGCTTATTTTAATCGCTACATAAGAGACTGGGATACTTTGTAACCTCAGCCCCTTAGTAATGGAGACATTGATGATGGTATCTTTACTGTGACCAATGAGGAGTGTCGGGGTCTTCTCTGGTGGTCCAGTGGTTAAGAATCCACCGTGCCATGCAGGGGACATGGGTTCGATCCCTGATCGGGGAACTAAGATCCCACATGCCAGGGAGTGAGTAAGTCTGCACTCTGCAGCTACTGATGCTGTGTACAACTCAGGCGTGTCTGACTCTTGATCCAATGGAATAGTCAGTCCATGGAATTCTCCAGGCCAGAATACTGGTGGGTAGCCTTTCCCTTCTTCAGGGGATCTTCCCAACCCAGGGATCCAACCCAGGTCTCAGCTTCTTTATCAGCTGAGCCACAAGAGAAGTCCATGTAAACCGAAGCACTTCAAAATAAGGCCAACTTGTAGTAAGTGCTGACGTGATAAACTGAGTCATCAAATCTCTTTTTATTGTCCTTTGCCAGAAATTGGAGTTAAATTGGAACGTCATGCTTTTAGACACTGGTTGGAACTTGCGGCTGGCGCTAGAGATAACAGAAATGGCCAAGGGTCTGTCTCTTCTTACGACTTCATATGTTATTCATTTTATTACAGCAGTAAAAAAACAACAGCAGACAAAAAGTAGTGGCGATTTTGATGAGATACTGGGATCCTAAAAACTGCGAGGCGTGCTACGGAAAACCATTTTATTTCCCACTCACAAAGGGCATCTTGGAAAGGTGCTTAAAACCATACAAGTGTATCTAAATTCACAAATGTAAAATTCGATGCTATTTCTACTTCCGTGTTCAATGTGTAGAGGAAAAAAAAAAACTTTGTGGTAGCTGTTATCTGCCTGCCACTTCCAATCAATATTCTGGGCTCTTTGATTTTTTAAATTTTATTTTTTGGCTGTGCTGAATGGCTTATGGGATCGCAGGTCCCTGAGCAGGGATCAAACCCAGGCCCTCGGCTTTCGAAGCTCAGAGTCCTAACGACTGGACCACCGGGAATTCCCGTTATTCTGTGTTCCTTTACATGGCTCATTCCTTTGTTTCTTTTTCTTCCAAGTGGTTGAGAGATTACAACTACGATGACCACCACAAGAGCACGTCCTACCCCATGAAACTTACGCAAAATGCAAGGATCTAATCAAATAATCTGATAAAGACATAACAGAACGTGTTTAGTAGAGTGTTTTCAAAATAATTATCCCTTTGAACATATTCCCAAGACCCATTTCTATATTTATATATATATTCCAACACATTTTAATCAACTTATTCATTGAAAGTTGTTAGAAATTTCCCCTTTCAGTTATATAAAAACTTCAGTCAAAACTTATTGGGGAAAGAAAAAATCTTTAATTACTCTAACATTCAACACAGCTTTGAATTAAAATAAATAAATAGCTCTTTAGTTATTTAAATTTGCCTGCCTTAAAAATACACTGTTTTACTAGTTTCTTTCTATATTAAGTCTGTAAATATGGTACACATGCTTACTTTTTAAAAAAAAAAACTTCTCACCAAAAATTAATAACGTTCATTTATTTTTTAACCTGTTGCTGCATTGTAATAGGACTTCAATTCTGCCTGGAACTTTTATAGAAGTAGGCAAGTGTAATAAAACTAATGAAAATGATTTTCCTGAAAATACAACTTACTGAGAGTTCAGTGCAAAGTGCAGTTTCTTATAAAAGTACAAGGTGGGAGATTTTAGTAAACTCTCTCAGAACCACTTAACTATTAACACTGGTTTCAACACACATGGATGGAGGCGCCTGGTGGGCTACAGTCCATGGGGTCACAAAGAGTCGGACGTGACTGAGCTACTTCACTTTCTTTTCTTTCAACACACGCCGTCAAACCAGACGAAGTTTTCATTTTTTAGGACAAGCATGGGAACATTCTATTAACACAATTGTATCTGTTACCTATTCCTAAAAATCAGAGGATGAGATGGTTGGATGGCATCACCGACTCGACGGACTTGAGTCTGAGCAAGCTCTGGGAGTTGGTGATGGAAAGGGAAGCCTGGGATGTTGCGGTCCATGGGGTCGCAAAGAGTCAGACACGACTGAGCGACTGAACTGAACTGGACATAGTAATGTTTCGAATATCGAGCATACTGGCCAAGGGATCTTCCAGACCCAGGGATGGAACTCAGGTCTCTTGCATTATAGGTGCATTCTTTACATTCTGAACCACAAACAGTAATGTTTCTGACATTTAGCATGCCGGCCAAGGGGACATTCCCCACCCAGGGATAGAACTTGGGTCTCCTGCACTGGAGGCAGATTCTTTACCATCTGAACCACAAATAGCAATGTTTCTTATATCTAGCATGAATGCAATGAAGGTTTTAATTTTTGGTAGAGATTTAGAATCAGTGAACAGGATTCTTTTCACAGAAGCATATTAAGACATATTAAGAAGTGATGTTGTATGTGTGTGTTTATATGTGTGTGCTAAATTGCATCACTCATTTCCAACTTTTTCGGGACCCCTTGGATGGTGGCCCACCAGGCTCCTCAGTCCATGGGATTCTCCAGGCAAGAATACTGGAGTGAGTTGCCATTCCCTTCTCCAGTGGATATTCCCAACCCAAGAATCGAACCCACGTCTCCTGCATCTCCTGCACTGGCAGCTGGATTCTGAAGCATTTAATCATAAAGCACAACATTATAATTTTATTTTATTGAGTGCTTAGCTTATATGCACATCCTTTTAGGTTCTGCTAGAAAATGTATAGAAAAACAGACACTACTTTCTTTCCAACAAACATTGCATTTCCATTTGCAATCCACTAGGGCAGGTCCGGAGAAGGCAATGGCAACCCACTCCAGTGTTCTTGCCTGGAGAATCCCAGGGACGGCGGAGCCTGGTGGGCTGCCGTCTATGGGGTCGCACAGAGTTGGACATAACTGAAGTGACTTAGCAGCGGCAGCAGGGCACAGGTCGGCAAGCCTTTTCTTTAAGGGGTCAGCATAAACAAAAACACAGCAGTCATCCCAGGACGGTTTCAGGTTGCAGCCCAAGAATGCAAGTCCTAAGGCTTCAGCTCAGGGCAAGGAGGATGCTATGCAAGGTATCCATTCTGAGTGCCGCAAGGGATTCTGTTCCTAACGGAAACACAAAACCCTGACTCAGAAATCATGATCGGATCTTTTCTCTTCTGTCCTCACTTGCAAATTTACACGTGTTTGATAACGCACTTCTTCTTCAGAGTTCCTCGGACAGCAAGGAGATCAAACCAGTCAACCCTAAAGGAAATCAACCCTGACTATTCACTGGAAGGACTGAAGCTGAAGCTCCAATACTCTGGCCACCTGATGGGAAGAGCTGACTCCTTGGAAAAGACCCCGATGCTGGGAAAGACTGAAGGCAGGAGGAGAAGGGGACGACAGAGGATGAGATGCTTGGCTGGCATCACCAACTCGATGGACATGAGTTTGTGTAAGCTCTGAGAGATAGTGAAGGACAGGGAGGCCTGGCGTGCTACAGTCCAAGGGGTTGCAAAGACCTGAACTCGACTGAGCGACTGAATAACAACATTTCTTCTAATGGAAACTTTAATAAATCTCACCACTTTGTCTGCAAAGTGGAAAAGCTGCTTTCAGTAGCTGGCATTTAAGGGTGGATGGTGATGTAATAGTCTTCTTTGTTTTTTTTTTTTTTTAATTTGGCGAGAGGGCTCAGATTTCCTTTTCTCTCCTACAGCAGGCGTGTACAAAGAGCCTTTTATTCCCACAGCCAACTTTTGTTGGCATTATCTCCTTCTTGCCTACCCTTATCTTTTCTTTGCAAACTTTAACCACCAAAATGCAACACATCTTCCTTTTTCAATCCTTGTGTTCACTGCTATCTACTTAAGTTATCATTTAAGCTTTCTTTCTTTGGATGAGAGTTGAGCTTTTGAAAGAAAGAAGAAAATAGCCCTATCTTACTTCTTTGCTGTGATCTAACTGGGAGACTCTGATATCTCTTGGCATCCGTGACTTTTCAAACCATCTCACCCATACTCATTTACAGTAGACAATCGGTTCTAGAAATAAGTACGATTCTATCCACAAAAGCTTATATACTGATGTCACACCTTACAATCAAGTGTCACGTATTGACCATAGAGCTCGTCAAATGAGTTCCATTAATGCCAAGCTCAACTTCCTTTTTTAGGCAAGAATACAGTGTGGGTTGCCATTTCCTCCTCTGGGGGATCTTCCCAAGCTAGGGATGGAACCCACGTCTCCTGCTTTGGCAGATGGGTTGTTTACCACGGAGCCACCAGGGAAGCCCTCAGTGGTGTTTGTTAACTCCATAATGAATGAAAATATAAATGACATATCTCAGCTTTAATTCCCAAATGGCCCCGAACTATTGCCATGACCATTATCACGCTTCTAATTATTGTTTTTCTTACTTACCAAACCCAGTGTTCTGACTTGCATTGTTCAATAACCAAAATGAAAATGAAGGCTAGATCTGGAATTTGAATGCAGTTACATTACCTCTGTATTTCACAACCAGGCCTCTAAATGCTTAGAGTTCTCTATCCAACACTTGTGTGATTGAAAAGAATTGTAAAAACCGTGACCCCTGACAGTCTTGTGTTTCTGTTCTCATTGTGTTAATCAAATCCCAGTGGAAGCATCTTGTTATCTTCTAAATGCTTTTATTATTTTTTTTAATATTACTGACTAATCAGGTTTAACTGTTAAGAGTCATTTAGTTCAATGTGAAGAGATCTGTTTTATATACATGGCGTGTGTGCTCAGTCACTCAGTCGTGCCAGACTCTTTGTGACCCCATGGACTGTAGCCCACCAGGCTCCTCCGTTCAAGGGATGCTCCAGGGAAGAACACTGGAGTGGGTTGCCATTCTCTCCTCCACGGGATAGTCCAGACCCAGGGATCGAACCCGGGTCTCTTACAGCTCCTGCATGACAGGTGAATTCTTTTATAGCTGAATCATCCCCAGGGAAGCCCCTAAGTCAGTTTTTCTTGGCCAATTATATTTATCTGGATTTACGTGGATTTTCGTTTTTTGTTCTACAAGTATATCATCTCATTCTGATGAGTTACTCCGTGTTAAACCAACCATCTATTTCCATGTTAAACCAACCATCTATTCCTATGTTTAAACCCAACTTAGACACTAATTTTTATACATTGCTGGACTCCACTTAAAATATTTAGCTAAGGATTTTGACACAAAGATTTACTATGGGTATTCATCTACATTTGCCTTTTATTGTGATGTCTTTTTCATGCTGTGGTAGTATAATACGCGCCTCCTCGAAGGAGTTAGAGAGCATTTTCTCATCTTCTATTTTCTAGACAATTTTGCATGCATTCTGTATTTTTATTCCATAAATTTTCATTTCATGTTCCACCTGATGGGCCATTTCTTCTACAAGTCTTCTTCGGAAACTATTTTTTTTTAAACTGCAAATTATATTTCTTAAATATACACAGGCTTATATGCTTAATGTTTTCTTCTTGCATGAGTTTTAGTAATTTGCATCATTAATACTTCTTCGTTGATTCTCCAAGTTGTCAGATGTATTGGTGTGAACTTGTTCATAATATTCACTAATTATTACATCAATATTTATGAAGCCCTTAACAGTGATCCTATTTCACCAATTTGTGTCTTATCTTTTATTTTCCTGACCAGACGGCTAGACACTACATAATTTTGTTGAACTTTCCCAAGGACCGGCTTTTGATTTAATTGGTTTCATCCACTGTTTAACAGTTCTCTCCCTGATTTTCCCCCCGCCCCCTGGTCTTTATCATTTCTTTCCTTCCATTTATTTGGGATTTAATTTGCTCTTTATTCTTATGGCTTTAAAATCAGAAGCTTAGCTATTTTCTCTGAGACTCTTCATTGTTTTTCCTAATGCAAGAACCCCAAGCCCATTTTTTCCTGCACCTCCCAAATCACAGTGCCTTTTGTTTTCATTTTCCTTCAGCTGAAAACAGATTTCGCATTACAAATCCCATCCCAAATACACTCACTTTAATGAGAAAGAGAAAGAAAGTACAGATCCCTCATAAAATAACAGAAGCCTAAAATTTACAAAGGGAAAGAAAATGCCATGTGGTTATTTTCTACAGACCACCAGCTCCAATTCTTTCCAAAGTTTTAAAAAGCAGTATTTGTTTGGGGGCTTCCCTGATGGCTCAGGTGGTAAAGAAACTGCCTGCCATGCAGGAGACCCCGGTTCGATTCCTGGGTCAGGAAGATCCCCTGGAGAAGGGATAGGCTACCCACTGCAGTACTCCTGGGCTTCCCTGGTGGCTCAGCTGGTAACGAATCTGCCTGGCAATGCGGGAGACCTGGGTTCGATCCCTGGGTTGGGAAGATCCCCTGGAGAAGGGAAATTTACATGGGCTCAGTAGTTACGGCTCCCAGGCTCTAAAGCACTGGCTAAGTAGCTGTGGTGCACGGGCTCAGTTGTCCCAGGGCATGTGGGATCCTCCCAGACCAGGGATCGAACCCGTGTCCCCATCAGCAGGTGGATTCTTAACCACTGGGCGGCCCGTGAAGTCCCTAGCTCCAAAGCTTGTGAAAGACAAGGGCAACCGATGACTAACTTCCAGTCTCCCAATCAGCAGACAGGCAGCGGGTGAAACATTTAACACCCAGGAGCCAACCCCGCCAAGTGTTCAGAAATTCCTTCCAAAGGAATGGTTTTACCAGGTTATCTTAATTGCGGATCACACCACAGTGAGATAAATTACAGGCTGGTGTTTTGACGTGTAAACCAGGTTTGAGGTTTGCTACACGCAGAGAAGAAATATTTCTCCCCCTAGGGTCTTTTGCGCTTCCTCGACTCCCCGCAGGTGACCGCAGAGTAACCCATTCCAAGGAGGGTGGTGATTATCCAGTCCGACTGGCTTCCCTGTGCTGTGGAAACAGATGTAAGCAGAGGAAAAGCAGAGAACAATGGCCAGTCAGAGTCTCCTTACACTCTGCTCTCCCCTAATTTACGGAGTCCTGGGTGAAAGACGGATCTGTGAGTCTACGGGGAGGGTGCTTTCTGCAGGGGGCTTCGAGCCATGCGCTTCATCTGCATTTATCCCTCAGGAATTTCTTTTTTGTTTTTAAATCAGAATCTGTGATTTTCAACTATAGTTCAGTGGACATTTTTTCCTAGATCTTTGTATCAAGTTAATGCATGTTTTTTTTTATTATTACTAAAATTTTTATTGGAGTATAGTTGATTTAAAACGTTATGTATTTTCAAGTATACAGCAAAATAAATCAGTTATACATATATCCACTTTCTTAGTGGATATATGTATATACACATATATACATATGTATGTATATACATACACATTTTTAATTTTCTGGTATAGGCCATGGCATGGTTCTGAGTGAAGTTCCCCATGCTATACAGTAGGTCTGTATTAATTATCTCATCTCCAGGTAACCATAAGTTTTTTTTCTACATCAGTAACTCTATCTCTGTTTTGTAGATAAGTTCATTTGCCCCCCTCTTTTTTTTTAGATTCCACATATAAAGTTAATACATTTTAATAGGGCAACAAAAGATACCCTATGTTCAACTTGTAGGCATTTAACTAAATGTGGTTGTTCAGTCACTAAGCCGTCTCTGGTTCTTTGAGACCCCATGGACTGCAGCACGCCAGGCTTCTCTGTCCTTCACCATCTCCCGGAGCTCACTCAAACTCATGTCCATCGAGTCAGTGATGCCATCCAACCATCTCATCCTGTGTCGTCCCCTTATCTTCCTGCCCTCAATCTTTCCCAGCATCAGGGTCTTTGCCAATGAGTCAGCTATTCACATCAGGTGGCCCAAGTATTGGAGCTTTGGCTTCAACATCAGTCCTTCCAATCAACACCCAGGACTGATTTCCTTTAGGATGGACTGATTGGATCTCCTCGCTGTCCAAGAGACTGTCAAGAGTCTTCTCCAGGACCACCATTCAAAAGCATCAGTTCTTTGGCACTCAGCCTTCTTTCTGGTCCAACTCTCACATCTGTACATGACTACAGGAAAAAAATCACAGCTTTGACCATATGGACCTTTGTCAGCTAACTGATGTCTTTGATTTTTAATATACTACCTAGGTTTGTCATAGCTTCTCTTCCAAAGAGTAAGCATCTTTCAACTGATTTTGCATTTACTTACATCAGTGTATTTATTCAATTGGATTTATTCCAATCCAAATACTTGGATATATTTCAATCCAAATATTTGGAGTTTTTCAATTCAAAATTTAAATAAATGTATTAATCCATAAATAACTCAATGTTGCCCTACTTACAGCATTAAGAAATAACACACCACATGCAGATGTCTGAAGACTTGTAATACTCGTTGGATAATAAAGTGATAATTGCTGTGAGTACCACATGTGTGCCGCAGACATCATTTTCAAATTGGCTTAAAATTCCTAATTCTTTTTTTAATGTGTTGTTCTTCACACCTTTAAGGGAATTTATTTTTACTATTTGTTTCAGCTTCATTTAGGAATAAATGAGAAATAAAATCCTACTTCTATATATAAACTGTACAACATGATCAAAGGGTATATGTACACATTCTGAAATGATTACCACAATTAAGCTAATTAGCACATTCAGCACCTCTCTTTGCTACTACTCTTCAGTTAAGGGAGGTCTTGATCTTGATCTGATGTCCGTTTGTGATTAGGAATAGACTGATGATGCCAAAGAGAATCTCCACATAAAAATACACGTTGCTCATATTTTCAGACACCCTCTCTACCGAGTGCAGTGTAAAATGATGATTTTAAAGGAGTGGTCATTTGATAACGAGAAAGAATAAAGCTCAAAAGGTAAGTTCATCTGCGCTTGGGGAAACCAGGTTACGTTTCTTGGAGCATGACACATAAATTGCAAAACTTTGTAGAAAACCACACAGCAATTCTGGGTTAGGTATACAGACCCCCAGAGAAGGTGGCTGAAACGGTAAAGAATCTGCCTGCAGTGCAGGAGACCAAGGTTTGATCCCTGGATGGGGAAGATCCGCTGGAGAAGGGCGTGGCAACCCACTCCAGTATTCCTGCCTGGAGAATCCCATGGACAGCGGAGCCTGGCAGGCCACAGGCCATGGGGTGGCAAAGAGTCGGACACGACCCAGCGTCTAAAACACAGACACACATTTAAACAAATACACGTACATGGCTGCTAAGTCTGCTGCTAAGTCGCTTCAGTCGTGTCCGACTCTGTGCAATCCCAGAGACGGCAGCCCACCAGGCTCCCCCGTGCCTGGGATTCTCCAGGCAAGAACACTGGAGTGGGTTGCCATTTCCTTCTCCAATGCATGAAAGTGAAAAGTGAAAGTGAAGTCGCTCAGTCGTGCCTGACTCTTAGCGACCCCACGGGCTGCAGCCTACCAGGCCCCTCCATCCATGGTATTTTCCAGGCAAAAGTACTGGAGTGGGGTGTCATTGCCTTCTCCGACACGTACATGGAAGATCACACAATTAGGATGCATAATAGTGACAGCTGGAAGCAGTTCAGATGATCATCAACGGATGAGGAATATACCAAATGTGATCCGTACCTTCGATGGAGTGCCGGTCACACACAGAATAGTGGGTCACTACAAATGTTTTGAAAACACGCGCTGAGTTACAAGAGCCAGACACACAAGAGCGAGTCCAGACACACAAGACATGAGGAATAATTGCATTCCTATAGAATGTCCTCCAGAAGGAAACCCACAGGGATAGAACACACACTGCTGACTGCCAGGGGCTGCAGAGGTTATTTTTTCTGCAGTCAGCCATGGTCCCGGAAGACCCCACAGCTTGCACACCAGAACGACTGAGTACGCTCGCTGCAAGCACCGAAGCCCGTGTGGCTACAGTCTGTGCTCTGCAACGAGAAACCCAACCACAGTGAGAAGCCCAAAGCCTGCACAGCGAGAGAGACCCAGCATGACCAAGAACGAACGGGTGATGAAAAGAAAAGAAAGCCGTTCCGTTTCCTCTTCGCCGGCTCCAGGCAGGCAGACCCTGGTCTGCCGTCCCATGTCCTGGGTTCGGCGGTCCTACAGCTAAAACAGCAAAGTCCTCACACACTCACCAGCAATGGCAGAGTCAGAACAGAATGGGGAAGACCTCATGGCTTTCTGACTGCAAGCCAGTAACGTCAGGAATGGAGGAATGTTCTACACGAAATGTTACTGTACTTTCAAGAAAGGCACAGCCCACCATGTGGAGAGCCTCCCGCTATACTCTGACCTGCCCTGGACTATTATAAGAGCATCCTGAGAGCCATGTTTGTGTCTAAGAGCAGAAGGGGGATCTTCTTTTTCATTTCCAATGGCATGCTAACATGCACAGACATGCGATCCTGAAGCCAGCTTCCATTCCATCCAAAGTAAAACAGACTTTGTCTCCTACCCTGTTGGTGGGGATGCAAATTAGCACAGCCACTATGGACAAGAGTTTGGAGGTTCCTTGAAAAACTAAAAGTAGAACTATCATACGACTGGGCATCGATCAGACAAAACCATCATTCAAAGACATACATGCATGCCCAATGTCATTCGGCAGCCTGGCTGGGAGGGGAGTTTGGGGAACAATCGTTACATGTGTATGTATATCCCTGAGTCCCTTTGCTGTCCACCTGAAACTATCATGACATTGTTAATTGACTATACCACAATACAAAATAAAATTTAAAAAAATTTAACAAAAAGGAGTTTGTGTTATAACATTATGGTGTGCTGTTCTCTGAATTGGATTTTATCAAAATATGCTGTAGATTCTCAGACATTTCAAGATCAAACCGTCTGCAAAAGAATATTGATTTAATGCAAACAAAAGCACTAGTGAGCTAAACCCCAATGGAGTTACGCACAATCATGAGTCACTTCATCGGAAAGATTCTCAAGTGTCTTTCTGTTACATGTTTTAATAAGAATTCCTCCTTTATCCTTAGGGTTCACTCTCATAAACAGGAAAAACATCGAACATTAAGAACTACGCAAAAATAGTGCAATTTCAAATATTCCTAAATTCCATTTTAATTAAAAGAGTCTCGATTTTGAAATTTTATTTACGATGAAACCATTTGAATACTTGCTCTTGATGAGCCTCTCCTAATGTCTGTTCGTGAACTGTGTTTGCACTGATTTTCAAATTTTAAAGTTGCTCATTTTATTGAGGCTCTGAACATTCTGTACTGTGAAAACATTTAATGGTTCTTCAGGCTGCTCCTAAAGCTACTGAAAAAATGGGGAGGAACACGCACTCTGGCGGGACCCTAGGAGATCATAAAGCCTACATTTGCTCTAATCTACTTTTCTAATTTACGATAAATAATTTCTCCCAGTTAACTGGCACCGCAGTCTCTAAACAAGCTATAAAGAAAATTTGCTACGGGTCCAGAACGCTCAGAAACACCATCCATGCAAACTGCTATGCATAAGATAAAGAAGATACAAAGTAGAACACAGCCAATAATTTGTAATAAGTTTAAACGGATTATAAGCTACAGGATACTGAATCACTATGTCATCCACCCGAAAGGGATATCATATTATGAATCAACAACAACGTTTAGAAAGTCCATAACGTCAAAACTGAAGACTCTGTCGGACATCCATATGAAACAGGGTGATGCTTAACCTTTTGGAAAAGGATGTGGATACTGAGGACGGTCTGGGTTGGTGACCAGAGTCTGGGAGCAGGTTTTGGAAGAAGGAGTTGAATGCACAGCATTAGCAAAGATGTTACCAGGATGGATGCACGAGATTAAAGTAAAGGTTACAATTCAGAAGGAGCTGGAGCTATTCCAACATTTTGGTGCTTCCAAGGTGGCCCTAGGGGTAAAGAACCCAGAGGCCAATATTCTTAGAAGATGTAGAGGACGCAGGTTTGATCCCTGCGTAGGTAAGATGCCCTGGAGGAGGGTATGGCAATCCACTCCATTATTTTTGCTGGAGAACCCCATGGATGGAGGAGCCTGGCAGGGCTACATTCCATGGGGTCCCAAAGAGGCAGACAAAACTAACTTTGGTAAAGAATCTTTCTGCAATGCATGAGATGCAGGTTCGACCCCTGGGTCTGGAAGATCCCCTGGAGGAGGGAAGGGCAACCCACTCCATTATTCTTGCTGGAGAACCCCATGGACGGAGGAGCCTGGTGGGGCTACATTCTGTGGGGTCCCAAAGAGGCAGACAAGACTAACTTTGGTAAAGAATCTTTCTGCAATGCATGAGATGCAGGTTCGACCCCTGGGTCTGGAAGATACCCTGGCAGAGGTCAGGGCAACCCACTCCAGTATTCTTGCCCAGAATCCCAGGGACAGAGGAACCCAGCGGGCTAAAGTCCATGGGGATGCAAAGAGTTGGACATGACTGAGCATGCACGCACACACACACACAGACAGCATCTTGAGAAGGATAAGGGAAAGGAGAAGCAGGTTCGAGTACAAAGAAACCAGGTAAATACACGTTGAGACAGGCTTGTGCATGTGTTCATTATTATCTATCGAGAGGATGAAATCCAGGAGAAAATGGAAATGACAGAAAAAGAAAGCACAGATGTCGTTCCTCGATTATCACGAGCCTCATGAAGAGTGATTCCTTCAAAGCAGGTGAGCAAAACACGGGCGTGGAACAAGGAAGAAGGGCAGATGGTGGGGAAAGAGGTGAGGGCCGCCGTGACTGACATTTCTGTAGAACTGGGAAGTCTGGTGTTGGCATGCTTTGGACTTGCTGTGAAAGGCGATCTTGGGTGACTGGAGATCTTGTGTGTAAAATGGAAGCTATGACCTGGGGATGTTCATAAACGGAGCGCAAGCTCAGAAAGAAACCAAGGAGCAAGGACGAAAAGAGCAAGTATGCAAGGAATAGAAAAATGATACCGAGAAGGGAGTTCTCCTGTGGGTAGAAATACAAGTTGGTACACCACCTATGTAGGGCACTATGGAGGTTCCTGAAAAAACGAAAATATAGCTACCATATGACTGACCCAGAGGGGCTGCCCAGGTGGTCTTAGTGGTAAAGAACCCACCTGCCAACGCAGGAGACCCAAAAGACGTGGGTTCATTCCCCGGGTCAGGAAGATCTCCCGGAGGAGGGCATGGAACCTCACTCCAGTATGCTTGCCTGGAGGATCCCATGGACAGAGGAGCCGAGTGGGCTACAGTCCACGGGACTGTAAAGAGTTGGACATGACGGAATGACTGAGCATGACCTAGCAATCCAACTCTTGGGCGTATATATGGAGAAAACTGTAATTCAAAAAAGCACACGCACCCCAGAGTTTACTGAGGAACTATTTAATAGCCAAGGCATGGAAGCAACTTAAAATGTCATTCAACAGATGAATGGATAAAGAAGATGCGGTCCATATAGACAATGGAATATGACTCAGCCATGAAAAAGAAAGAATGCCGTCTGCAGTCACTTGGGTGGACCCAGAGATTATCATCCCAAGTAAGTCAGAGAAAGACAAAAATATATGACATCACTTATATGTACAATCTAAACTACGACACAAAGGAACTTATTTACAAAACAGAAAGAGACTCTCAGACATCAGAAATAGAGTTACCGTTGCCAAGAGGCGAAAGAGAAGAGGGAAGGATGAACTTGGGGACTGCAGTTAGCAGAAGCCTACTGCTGCCTTTAGAATGGATAAACAATAAGGTCCTACTTTACAGCTCAGGGAACTATATACAATATCCTCTGATAAACCATAGTGGAGAAGAATATTAAAACACGAATATGCATATCTGTGTATAACCGAGTCATTTTGCTGTACGGCAGAACTCAACGTAACACTAAAGCAGTCAATTAACTTTAAAAAAAAAAAAGAAAAAGAAATGCCACCCAGGAAAGAGTGAGGCTCACTTGATCCAGTGGCTTTTGTTGAATCCTCTGTAGTACAGTTTATTATTTTTTCTCTCAAGTCTGATTTCCAATGAAAATCCTTAAATGTAGGGAAAGCACCGTGGTCGTCTGGCTCCTCGTCAAGCAGAGACGTTCAACCTAAGTCCTTGATTCTGAACAATTAACTCAGGAGGCCTTCATTAATTTAACTTATGAGTGTTTAACATTTCAGTCTCTAAGTCAACGTAAAAATGCAAATTACATCCTAGAAAATTATCTGGCAATTATGCCAAATCATATAACACACATTAGTATCATTTAACCCGTATATTATGAGTGGAGAATTTGCAGTAGGGGAAAAATATATGCGTTATGGACCCAATCTCTCGTGTCCATGCAAGAATCTCCTGCAGTTGATTTTTCACTGGGTCAGAGAAAACGGCGTTCACTGCAGGATTGAAAGCCTGTCAGTTTAATATATGGGAGACCTTGTCTTCAAAAGCAAAATTTGGGGGAGACTATTTAAGCTTAAACTGTACTTTGTGTGTGTGGAAGTGTCTTAGTGGCTCAGTTGTGTCTGATTGTCTGCGACCCCATGGACTGTAGCCCACCAGGCTCCTGTGTCCAGGGGATTCTACAGGCCAGGATACTGGAGCGGTTTGCCATGCCCTCCTCCAGGGGATCTCCACAATCCAGGGATGGAACCCAGGTCTTCTGCATTGCAGGCAGATTCTTTACCATCTGAGTCACCAGGGAAGCCCCAGATGATAATATGAGAGATTAGCAACAAAGCTTCTTTTATGGAGAAATAATTCAATCAGTTGGACTTCTCAGGCATCCAAGGGGTGAAATCCAGCTGCCAAGGCGGGAGACACAAGAGACGTGGGTTTGATCCCTTTCCAGTCCACCTGAAACTTCAACATTGAGTCAGTGATTCTATCCAGCCATCTCATCCTCTGTTGTCTCCTAATTTTGCCTTCAATCCTTTGCCAAATCAGGGTCTTTTCCAATGAGTCGACTCCTCACATCAGGTGGCCAAAGTATTGCAGATTTAGCATCAGTCCTTCCAATAAACACCCAGGACTGATTTCCTTTAGGATTGACTGGTTTGATCTCCTTATAGGATTGACTGGTTTGATCTCCTTACAGGCCAGGGGCCTCTCAAGAGTCTTCTCCAACACCACAGCTCAAAAGCATCAATTCTCCGGCGCTCAGCCTTCTTTATGGTCCAACTCTCCCATCCGTACATGACTGCTGGAAAAACCAAACCTTTGACTAGAAGGACTTTTGTCGGTTAAGTAATGTCTCTGTTTTTTAATATGCTGTCTAGGTTGGTCATAGCATTTCTTCCAAGGGGCAAACTATCTCTTAATTTCATGGCTGCAGTCACTGTCTGCAGTGATTTTGTAGCCCAAGAAAATAAAGTCAATCATTGTTTCCCCATCTATTTGCCATGAAGTGATGGGACCAGATGCCATGATCTTAATTTTATGAACGCTGAGTTTTAAGCCAGCTTTCTTGTGGTATGTGTGTGTGTTAGTCGCTAAGTCATGTCTGACTCTTTGCGACCCCGTGGACTGTAGCCCACCAGGCTCTTCTGTCCGTGGGATTCTCCAGGCAGGAATACTGGAGTGGGTTGCCATGCCCTCCTCCAGGACATTTTCCCAGCTAAGGGATTGAACTCAGGTCTCCTGCATTGTGGCCAGATTCTTGACCATCTGAGCCACCAAAGATAATAATTCCCTAATATGAGTCTACATATTTTATGTAATTCTGATGCCTCAGAGTAAATGGTAAATATATACGCTTTGTAGGGGGGTTGACAAGCCTCTCTGAGGTCAGAGAATTCAAGATCAGGCGTCTCCTCTACAGAGTAAACACAAAGCTTCAATATGTGGGTTTCCAGCAGGTTACCTGCCTTACTCCTTCTGACTCCACTTCATCATGTTCAAATGCTGCCAGCGGTGGCGGAGTATCTGAAGATCTAAAACCTTCAGGAAGAAAACATATTTCAGACCCTTATTAATGTTCCAAGGTCTGTGTATTTTTCATGCCTGACTCATTTTGAACGTTATGAAATGCAGGTATGAAAGATGGTAGACAAATATATCTTAGGCTATACATCACATTTGGTGGTTCCCGGTGGAAAAACTAGCAGTGTTTCTAGGAAGGTGATGACAGACATCTTTATGAAAGGGAAAGTGTTAGTCGCTCAGTCGTGTCTGACTCTCTGTGACTCCACGGACTGTAGCCCGCCAGGCTCCTCTGTCCATGGGATTCTCCAGGCCAGAATACGGGAGTGGGTTGCCACGCCCTCCTCCAGGGGATCTTCCCCACCGAGGGGCTGCACCCAGATCTCCCACATGGCAGGCAGAATCTTTACCATCTGAGCCACCAGGGAAGCCCAGACATTTTTAAACCTACTTCTAATTATATTATTCTTTGGGTTGGCCTGGATCCATGTGGGCAGACTTTGCCCAAAGGAAATCTGACCCAGAGTTTACGTAAGGAAGCTGTATTTTTTTTTTTTTTACATTTGCTTCACTGGGAATTCTAGAGAAGGAAACCTGTAGATGATTCCTGCTAAAAGAAACACGGAGAAGGCAATGGCACCCCACTCCAGTACTCTTGCCTGGAGAATACTATGGACGGAGGAGGCTGGTGGGCTGCAGTCCATGGGGTCTTTTCGAAGAGTCAGACACGACTGAGCGACTTCCCTTTCGCTTTTCACTTTCATGCATTGGAGAAGGAAATGGCAACCCACTCCAGTGTTCTTGCCTGGAGAATCCGAGGGTTGGCGGAGCCTGTTGGGCTGCGTCTATGGGGCCGCACAGAGTCGGACACGACTGAAGTGACTTAGCAGCAGCAGCAGCAACAAATACACAGATGGCTTTGAGGTGGTCCTTAACCATGTTTATTGGGTTTCAAAGGGGTAGCGACTTACTGAGAAACAGAAATAATGACCATGCTGCAGTACATATGCATTTATTCAGCATAAAAGTCACCTCCTTTATAAATCTATAGGAAAGAACTTCCCTGGTGGTCAAGTGGTTGAGAATCCGCCTGGCCACGCAGGAGGCGGGGGTTTGATTCCTGGTCAGGGAACTAAAATCCTATGTGACCTGGGAAAACGAAGTTAGCATCACAACGAAAGATTAGGCATGACTCACGAAGATGCCAACTGCTGCCACTAAGACTTCTTTACAAAGCCTTCTTTACAAAGACTGCCACAAAGACTTCTTTACAAAACATTTTTCAGAAAAAAATCAACATAGAAATTAGAAACACACATGTATGCAGACATGTCCCTATGACAACCTTCTCCTACCCCCAGCAGACTAGAACTTTCAAAGGGGCAAGGTTTGGTGTTCCATGGAATATTTGCTCAAAAAAGATTTAAAATGGTGAACAGTCACTCTATGACATTTTTAGATACAATATAAAAGTTTATAAAATGTTTAATCGTTTACGATCAGAAAAAAGTTTTATAGGATGAGCTTCAATATCAAAGTGGTTGAAAGTCCGCAAGCAAAGCAAGCTGCAAATGCGAAAAAAAAAAAAAAAAACTCTGCAAACATGACTGTAAATGCAGGAGATGACCGTGTATCATGAAAACAAGAAGGCTGATACTGCAACTTACGGAAACAGAGAGTCATTAACTGGTTTATAAGAAATAGGAAGAACGTTTTAAAATATTCAGAATGAATAAATTGTCTCTATGATTGCAACTTGAAATCAGTTAGTGTCCACATCACATCTATTTTCAGGATGTGATGAATATTGTGTTGTATTTTGATGCATTATAGAACAGTTATTTTTTCTTTTTAATGCTCAATAAAGTTGAAATTACCAGACAATTTGTATAAAGTATATACATCATTGATCAACAACTCTTCCTAACAGTTTTCATGATTGCAATGTGTTGGATTTACAGCAAGGATGAAAATTCAAATGGGGAGTATGACAAATTTAAACTGTCCCACAACTGTGATCAGAAACAGTTACTCAAAATCCAAGTCAAAAGTACCCATGCTCAAGATTGTGCATGCTGGGAGTGACATGGTTCTGTCAAAAGTCACACGGTTAAGAAAGAAAAGAGACCCTGTAAATAGTAACCCATATGTGTTTTACTTAAAATGAAAAATTCACCATAAATGTCTGTATCTTTTTCATGTTGAAAAATAGCTATTTCCTGCTGCTGCTGCTGCTGCTGCTGCTGCATCGCTTCAGTCGTGTCCGACTCTGTGCGACCCCATAGACGGCAGCCCACCAGGCTCCCCCATCCCTGGGATTCTCCAGGCAAGAGCACTGGAGTGGGTTGCCATTTCCTTCTCCAATGCATGAAAGTGAAAAGTGAAAGTGAAGTCGCTCAGTCGTGTCCGACTCTTAGCGACCCCATGGACTGCAGCCCACCAGGCTCCTCCGCCCATGGGATTTGCCAGGCAAGAGTACTGGAGTGGGGTGCCATTGCCTAGTTTATGGTAAAAGTTGTAGCCAAGATAAACACAAAGAGTCAGACCCAGCTGAAGTGACTTAGCAGCAGCAGCAGATTTCCAACACAGCTTTTTACTTCTCCCTTACCCCCACTTAAAAATGAAACAGTTGAAAATGCTGGAGAGGCTATGGAAAAATGGGAACCCTCTCACTCTGTTGGTGGCAATTTAATTGGTTGCAGCCGGAATGGAGAACAGTTTGGAAGCTCCTCAGAAAGCTAAAAGCAGAATTGCCGTACAATCCAGCAATCCCATTCTAGGGTGTATATTGAAGAGAAAAGCATGACTAGAAAATGCACGCCCCTCAGTGTTCATTGCAGCACTATTTAAAATAGCCAAGGTGTGGAAGAAACCTAAGCGTCCAGCGACAAAGGAATGGATCAAGATGTGGTGCATACATACAACGGAATATGACTCGGCCATGAAAAGGGAAGACACGATGCCAGTTGCGGCAACATGGATGGGTCTGGAGATGATCGTACCAAGTGAAGTGAGTCAGAAACAGAAGGACAAAGACTGTACGATATCACTTATACGTGGAACCTAAACTCTGACCACAATGAATGTATGTAGAAAACAGAAATAAAGTCGCAATCAGAGAAGAGATTTGTGGTTGCTAAGGAGGCAGGGGGAAGATGGGGCTAGGAGTTTGGGGTTAGCAGATATAATTATAAACAGGTGCATAAATGATAAACAGGTGGATAAATGATAAACAGGGAGGATAAATTATAAACAGATACGATTATAAACAGGGTGGATAAACAACAAGTTCCTACGGTAGAGGACAGGCAGCTACATTAAACACCCTGGGATAAACCATCATGGAAAATAACACGGAAAATGATATTTCTACAACTGATTCACTGTGCCGTAACACAGAAAACGTGCGCTTAGCTGCTCAGTCACATCCAATGATTTTTGGACCCATGGTCTTCTGTCCATAGGATTCTCCAGGCAAGAACACTGGAGTGGGTTGCCATGCCCTTCTCCAAGGAATTTTCCGGACCCAGCGACTGAACCCAGGTCTCCCGCACTGCACGTGGATACTTTACCATTTGAGCCACCAGGGAAGCCACTGTAAATCAACTATACGGCGAGTGAACAAAAAACATGTTTTTTTTTAAACTTACTAGTTGAACATCATCATAATAAGCAAATCTGTTCAAAGTTATATTTTCAGAAACAAAAAAAATCCTTAGTAACAACAACAAAAAAATGTTGAGGTAGAAAGAAAATATCACTTAACTGACTTTGCTTTCTGTGAAAATAGAGCAACAAAAACTTCCTTATGGTCTGTTGAAGAAGCTGAAGATCCCAAGTTGATAAGGAGCCAGTTCACCATACTGTATACTTGTGCTGAATTATTTAATATTTTGACTTCATTTTATTCAACACATAAACACTATGAATGGAAGACATTGAGAGCTAGCAGTCACAATGGTCCTCTGATTTCAGTAGGAGGATCTTCCAAATATTTCACTGTCACTCGGTAATGAAACATGAACTCTCTGAACTTCTCATTGAAAAGACAAAAAGAAAATACTGAAAGGTTCCCTATTTCCAGATGTTCAAGCTGGTTTTAGAAAAGGCAGAGGAACCAGAGATCAAATTGCCAACATCCGCTGGATCATCAAAAAAGCAAGAGAGTTCCAGAAAAACACCTACTTCTGCTTTATTGACTATGCCAAAGCCTTTGACTGTGTGGATCACAACAAACTATGGAAAATTCTGAAAGAGATGGGAATACCAGACCATCTGACCTGCGTCTTGAGAAACCTATATGCAGGTCAGGAAGCAACAGTTACAACTGGACATGGAACAACAGACTGGTTCCAAATAGGAAAAGGAGTATGTTAAGGCTGTATATTGTTACCCTGTTTATTTAACTTATATGCAGAATACATCATGAGAAACGCTGGGCCGGAGGAAACATAAGCTGGAATTAAGATTGCCGGGAGAAATATCAATAACCTCCGATATGCAGATGACACCACCCTGATGGCAGAAAGTGAAGAGGAACTTAAAGAGCCTCTTGATGAAAGTGAAAGAGGAGAGTGAAAAAGTTGGCTTAAGGCTCAACATTCACAAAACAAAGATCATGGCATCCGGTCCTGTCACTTCATGGCAAATAGATGGAGAAATAGTGGAAACAGTAGCAGACTTTTTTTTTCTGGGCTCCAAAATCACTGCAGATGGTGACTGCAGCCATGAAATTAAAAGACACTTACTCCTTGGAAGGAAATTTATGACCAACCTAGACAGCATATTAAAAAGGAGAGACATTACTTTGTCAAAAAGGCCTGTCTAGTTAAGGCTATGGTTTTTCCAGTGGTCATGTATGGATGTGAAAATTGGACTATAAAGAAAGCTGAGCGCAGAAGAATTGATGCTTTTGAACTGTGGTGTTGCAGAAGACTCTTGAGAATCCCTTGGACTGCAAGGAGATCCAACCAGTCCATCCTAAAGGGGATCAGTCCTGGGTGTTCATTGGAAGGACTGATGCTGAAGCTGAAACTCTAATGCTTTGGCCACCTGATGCAAAGAGCTGACTCACTGGAAAAGACCCTGATGCTGGGAAAGATTGGGAGCAGGAGGAGAAGGGGACGACAGAGGATGAGATGGTTGGATGGCATCACCAACTCGATGGACAAAAGTTTGAGCAAGCTCTGGGAGATGGTGATGGACAGGGAGGCCTGGCGTGCTGCAGTCCATGGGGTCACAAAGAGCTGAACGTGACTTAGTGCCTGGACAAAAGCAACAACAAATACGAAAGGCTTCATTTACGCACCACTGCATTGGTTTCCTTGGTCATTTCGATAACAGTGTGAAAACTCCTTCATCACGTTGCAACCAAAGCAACCTGTTTCTGTTTAAATCTTTTTAAATGTCATCACTCTGATGTATTCTGCCACGTAGTCTGAAGTGGTAGAAACCAACCATACTATGTTTTGTAAGAATGAATGATTCAGCACATTTCTGCTTTTTATTTTCTCAAAGCCTTCTTTCAAAACAGTATATGATCTTGCGGGGGTAAGCAAAAATAAATTGAGGTCCCCTGACGACTGGGGCAAGCTTTCCTTCTTTATAAAGAGGATTATGTTTCACTGTCGGTGGCTTATAACAAAACTCACTTCTTCAAAGCTGCATCTATTTATGTCAAAACGACTGTTCTCATACAAGACAGACTGTGAACATCTGAATAAATGCCGAGAGTTCAGATCAGACTCCTTTAAAGGCAAAGTGGGTTTTCTGCCCCTGTTGTGTGTCAGCATCTCACACAACACAATCTTTGGAGGTCCATCTCTTTTGTAATTAAATCGCGCCCTTAAAACTTCCTAGTCCTAGGCTTCATCTTTATCTAATTTCAGAGCAGTTTTGGCAAAAGCCCACATCTGATCATAAAGAACACTTTAACACAGACTTACTGACTGAGAGAGCAACTTATGGTTCCCAGCGGGGAAGGACGGGGGAAGGGATAGTCGGGGAGTCTGGGGTGGACATGGACACACTGCTGTGTTTAACATGGAGAACCAGCAAGGACCTGCTGGACGGCACAGGGGACTCTGCTCCATGTCATGCGGTAGCCTGGATGGGATGCGAATCTTGGGGTGAAGGGATACGTGTGTATGGATGGCTGAGTCCCTTGGCTGTCCACCTGAAACCATCACAACATTGTTAATTGGCTACACTCCAAGACCAAACAAAAAGTTCAATAAAATAAATGTAAAAACCCATAAAGGATCATGGGAAACATAGAACTCTTTGAATGGCACGGCAAACGTGAAAATTCCTTGAAGAGTTACAACTTGCGTTCTGCACTAATAGTATTAATTATGTTTTCAAGTGCCGTGCTTTCTCTGAGCAGCATTTTCGCCTTGGGTGGTTATCAGCTAAACACTTTACAGGCGATGAACCGTTCTTGAGAATATTCCCAGGTGAGTTTGCTCTGGGGGCCCAGATTCTTATGTTAGGGTCTGATGAAAGCTCTCACAAATTCTTTATCCACAGTGAGTGTCCATCCGTGCGTATGCAGACAGAGGGGCAGAGTCCAGTCCACAGAGGGCATCCTTCTACGTCATTTCACGACATTCTCTCCTGCACTTTTCTCTCTGTGTCTGCCTGAGTGTGGGCTTCCCCGGTGGCTCAGCTGGTAAAGAATCTGCCTGCCATGCGGGAGACCTGGGTTCGATCCCTGGGTTGCCAAGGTCCCCTGGAGAAGGTACAGGCTGCTGCTGCTGCTGCTAAGTCGCTTCAGTCGTGTCCAACTCTGTGCGACCCCATAGATGGCAGCCCACTAGGCTCCCCCGTCCCTGGGATTCTCCAGACAAGAACACTGGAGTGGGTTGCCCTTTCGTTCTCCAATGCATGAAAGTGAAAAGTGAAAGTGAAGTCACTCAGTCGTGTCTGACTCTTAGTGACCCATGGACTGCAGCCTACCAGGCTCCTCTGTCCATGAAATTCTCCAGGCAAGGATATTGGAGTGGGTAGCCAGTTCCTGCTCCAGACTGTCCCTTCTAAAAGGCTCTAAATATGATACTGAAATTGACTTCGTAGGTAGATAATAAATAGAGGACGCATAGATATGTAGAGAGGTAATAGATGGAGAACAGGCAGAAGATAGACACAGATGTTTAGATCATCTAGCGTTTACTTTTGGGCTGACCTGAAGGTCAAGCACCCATTTCTTCAGAAGAAACCAGTCTGTTCCTCTGAACATTGTTATTTCATAAACATCTGAAGCCCTACATTTCTTCCACATCCAGCTGCCTTGCAGCCTCTTCTTAAGAACCTCTCTGGTGCTTCTTAAGTGCTCCTTTTAATTTCACACACACACACGTATCACTCATTCTCTCCACTGACGCGGTAGCAGCAACAGAAGCAGGTGCACAGACAGACGCTTAGTGTTCGCCCCAGACTCCAGAGGGGGCAGCGACATGCAATCCTGGTTTGCTTTCCAGCTCAGAGGACAAAGAGGAAAACGAGCATGTGCCCAAAGCAAGAGGTAGGAGGCATGCCCTTCCCTGGGTGCAGAAACTCCACACCATGTACTGGGAAAGCAGCCTCTCTGGGAGAAAGGAAGTTCGCAAGCAAGCACATCCATCATGTAACAAAGAAGTGCTAAACATACAGAGAGGAATATTACTCAGCCAGCAAAACGAATGAACTGATGCCAAATGCAGGAACATGGATGGACCTAGAGACGATCACACTAGCTGAACTGAGTCAGAAAGAGCAATGCAAATACTGTATGAGACCGCTGATACGTGGAATCTAATACACGGCACAAAGGAGCTGATCTGTGAGACAGAAAACAGACCCGCAGACACAGGGGACAGACTCGTGATTGCCGTGGGGGAGGGACGGGGTGGGAGGCTGGGATTAGTAGAGGCAGACTAGTGTATACACAGGATGACAAATGACAACTTTGCACTGTAAAGTACAGGGAACTATATTCAATATCCTGTAATAAGCCGTCACAGAAGACAATACGAACAATATTATATATATAAACCTGAATCAATTTGCTGTACAGCAGAAAGTCACACAACCTTGTAAATCGACTATACGTCAATTAAGCAACGCTAAAACATGAAACATGGCCTCACCGACTCGATGGGATGTGAGTTTGAGCAAGCTCTGGGAGTTGGTGAAGGACAGGGAAGCCTGGCGTGCTGCAGTCCACGGGGTCACGAAGAATCAGACACGACGGAGTGACTGAACTGGACTGCAATCGTGAAAAGATAGCAAGAACATCCATCGTGGCTAGCCTGCGATGGTGGAGGAGCCATCTCTAGATGGCCATAGAGACTGTGCACCCATTAGTTTTGAAGAGTTTAATGTACAGGGATCTTGAAATAGTTAGACGGCTTCCCCCTTGATTCCAAGTTTTCAAAGAACAGAGAGGAGACCAGAGCTCCTAGGAGAAGCCAGGATTTATGGCTTTCAGAGTAAAGGTCATACTGGCTGAGGACTGACATCCTTGAACAGACCATGCACTCTGCAGTCTGTAGCTAGTGAGCCCCTTGTGGACAGAGGAAAGAAATATGCAAAGAAATATGGCAACAAGGCAGTGATCAGCTTCTGTGTCCCGTTTCTATCAGAATGTAGGTATTTTTCAGTCTTCTTCTGAATGCGTTCCTCTTTCATCACCGGTCTCTTTTTATCCCTTCAATTTTCTGCAGTCTCCCTGTTGCTGCTACACATTTGTATACATTTACATAATTGAGACTACTTGAAATGCTCTGTAGCAAACTTTTTCACTTAAAAATCCCATCACACAACGCTCCTTTAATTGATTTCTTGTTGTTCATCCGCTCAGTCGTGTCCAGCTCTTTGCGACCCCGCGGACTGCAGCACGCCAGGCTTCCCTGTCCTTCACCATCTCCCCGAGTTTGCTCAAATTTGTGTCTGTTGAGATTTATGACTGGACACTGACATTATGTGGAGCAGGTCTGCATTCAAAATGCTGTGAACCTTCTATAGTAAAGAACACTTGGCTCTTAGGCACATTTCTAAGGATAAGTTCCTAAGTGTGGAATAAGAGAATTTTATGAAAGTAGCCATTTGTGCATGCCT
Source organism: Bos grunniens (assembly GCF_055505025.1). Lineage (NCBI taxonomy): Eukaryota > Metazoa > Chordata > Mammalia > Artiodactyla > Bovidae > Bos > Bos grunniens. Next base: position 2,146,972 of record NC_141194.1, read on the forward strand.
TCATTATCATGAATTTCTCTCAAAAATATTGGTGATAGCAACACATATTACATTCACAGTGATAGTCTTTTGGTTTACTTTTTTGTTTGCAAATATAGCAACTGACATTATCAATGGTTACACTTAAACATTTATTTTTTTTAAAGCATCCGCGATGGACTCTCAGGTTCATCAGACAGAAGGAGACAGCATTTGATACATATATGAACACTGTGCAACACCACTATATTTCTGAACCAGTAGCTGTACAAAACAAAATTATTTTCACCATGTTGACAAACTTAAAACTAACAGGCACCTGAAGGTAGACGGAAGCTGCCGACGTTATTAATTAATGTCAAGTTTGACCTTAAGTCCTCAGTCTCAGGGTGATCAACGTGAAATTCGGGGACCCTGACAACCTCCCCACCTTGGGTGTGAATTTCTATGCAACAGTTCTTCTGGTTTGAAACTGTGTCTCCAACTTAATTTCTTATAAAGGGTCAAACTGGTGTTTGTTTCGTATCTTTTGGGCTGTGTAAAAATTTCATGTTTTATTTACAGTGAAGACACAATACCATGTTTATATATTTTTTCTCCTTGTACCAGTGACCTGTCTCCAGTGAACCATGCTGAGCCACAGTCATTTTGCTAAACATCACCCCCGCTCCACGCAATCCAATTTAATCCCAGAGATAAATCCCTGCACCAGTGCAAAAGTCGGCAATGTATCATTGCACACATTTCTTTTACATACAGACATAAACCATACAGTGCTGAATATTCATTGGACGGACTGATGCTGAAGTTCCAATATTTAAGCTACTTGATGTAAAGAACTGACTTCCAGGAAAAGACCCTGAGGATGGGAAAGATCGAAGGCAGGAGAAGAAGGGAGCAACAGAGGATGAGATGGTTGGATGGCATCACCGACTCGACGGACACGAGTTTGAGCAACTCAGGGAGCTGGTGATGGACAGGGAGGCCTGGCATGCTGCAGTCCCTGGGGGTCTCAAAGAGTCTGACACGACTCAACAACAGCATCATCAGGACACGTCTGATCTAGTGGAGAGATGAGTGGTGTACCATTAACTGTCTGGAGCAGAGATTCTTAACAGGTGCAACTTTGGTCCCAGAGCATGGAGTACATTTAGCAACATAGGGGTGCAGTTTAGGTTATCCCAACTGAGGATGCTCCTGGTGTCAGCGGGGAAAGAGGTCAGAGATGCTGCTAAATATACCCAATCATGTGCAACCCCCCAACAGAGCATAGGATTATCCAGCATCAAATACCACCACTGTTAAAGCCCACAAATCCTGCTTTAGCACTAAAGCAAAAACAAGACGTGCAAAACACGCTTATAAATACCATATGTCTGTGAGCGTATAAAGAGGTGCAAAGGTCTGGGGGATTTCGAAAGACAGACAGGGTGAATACATAGACAGGAAAGCTAACTGTAGCTGGATCTTCCTACTTTTGGGTCCTCAAATGAGCAGTCTGAGTTTCATAAAAAGACGAGCATTGAAGGTAAAGAAAACCAGATTCAGGAGTCCTGGGGTTCAATGGACCGGGCTTACCTTTGCGGGAGTGCGTGGCCAGTGGTGCACGGTAGCGGATGGACACCAACTTCCTGGCAGAGTCGATAAGTGGACGGAACCTTGTGATCAACGCGAAGCTACGGACGTTAAGAGGGCGTTGCGTGAGCCCCCGGAAAACAAACAGCCACCGGCAGGCAGACAATGAACCTCGGTCATATTCCAGCTTTTCCCTAGGCAAACTGCTATTTGTAAGGGCAGGACTGGAGTTAGCACGCTGTCTTAGGGGCTCAGTAAGAACCTAGAGGGGACGGGTGGGGAGGGAGATGGGAGGGAGGCTCAAGACGGAAGGGAGGTCTACGGCTGATTCATGTTGATATTTGGCAGAAAACCACAGAATCTATAAAGCCACAGAATCTATAAAGCAATTATCCTTTAATTAAACAAAATTCGTAAAATCAGATTAAAAAACAAAACAAAACTGTTTTAGAATGAATTAAACCTGAACTAGAGGCAGCGAGGGCTTCATTGGTAGTTCAGCTGGTAAAGAATCACAGAGGCAGTGAAATCTTTCAAATGGTGCCACTTATCCAAGGCAGGGCACACAGTCCGCCCCAGTGGACTAATGGCTAAGACTGTGTGCTCTCAGTGGAAAGGGGCCCCGGGTTCGATCCCGCGTCAGAGAACCATGACCCCATATGCCCCAAATAAGACCCAGCTCAGCCAAATAAATATTTTCCTGAAAAAACAAGAGTGCAGTCCAGTGGTTAGACGGCAAAGAAGCGGGTTTTCATGCTTCACTTTTCCGTAACGACATGGGTAGAATATCTCTTTTGCACAAGCATGGTTGAATCTATGTAGATTTCCTTCCTTCACCTTGCGTACACGTTTCGAAATCCTGGTATGTATGATTGCTATGGGCTCAGTGGTAAAGAATCTGCCTGCAGTGCAAGGAATCCAGGTTTGATCCCTGAGCTTGGAAGATCCCTTGGAGATAGGAATGGGCAACCACTGCAGTAATTGTGCCTGGAGAATCCCGTGGACAGAGGAGCCTGGTGGAGTACAGTCCACAAAGAATTGGACACGACTGAGAGACTAATATTGACACTTGTTTTTTCTTCCAGTATAAAACTGAGCTGCTGAGTGGGTACATGCACACACACACAACACACAAACACACACACAACACACACACAACACACAAACACACACCACACAAACACACAACCACACACAACACACAAACACACACAACACACAAACACACACCACACAAACACACAACCACACACAACACATAAACACACACAACACACAAACACACACAACACACACACACAACACACAAACACACACCACACAAACACACACAACACACAAACACACACAACACAGAAACACAAACACACACAACACACAACACACAAACACACACAACACACAAACACACACAACACAGAAACACAAACAACACACACAACACACAAACACACACACCACACACACACCACACACACACCACACAAACACACACAACACACAACACACAAACACACACACAACACACACACAACACACAAACACACATCACACAAACACACAACCACACACAACACACACACACAACACACACACAACACACAAACACACACAACACAAACACACACAACACACAAACACACACAACAGACAAACACACACAACACACACAACACAGAAACACAAACAACACACACAACACACACACACAACACACAAACACACACAACACACAAACACAACACACACCACACAAACACACACCACACAAACGCACAAACACACACAACACACAAACACACAAACACACACAACACACAAACAACACACAAACACACACAACACACAAACACAACACACACCACACACAACACAAACACACACAACACACACACAACACACACAACACACAACACACAACACACACAACACACACAACACACAAACACACACAAACACACATAACACACACACAACAACACACACACACAACACACACACACACAAGAAAGTTATACCAAAACAATGCTCTTCCCATCAACTACACACATTTGAAAGACAGACCAATGTCATATGATATCATTTATATGTGGAAACTGAAAAAATATATACAAATAAACTTATTTACAAAACAGAAGCAGACTCAGAGACATAGAAAATAAACGTATGGTTACCAAAGAGGGGTGCTTGGGACAGATTAGGAGTTTCAGATTGAGACATACAGACAGCTACAAGGTAACCAACAAGGACCCTGCATAAGCACTGGAATTACATTCAATAACCTATAAAGGTATAGGATATTAAACAAAGAATATGTATATTTTGCTTTTGTCTAGTCACTTCAGTTGTGTCCAACTCTTTGTGACTCCATGGACTGTAGCCCACCAGGCTCCTCTGTCCATGAGATTCTCCAGGTAGGAATACCGGAGTGGGTTGCCATTTCCTTCTCCAGGGCATCTTCACAACCCCCCAAGGATGAGATCTGAGTCTCCTGCATTGCAGGCAGATTCTTGACCATCTGAGCCACCAGGGAAGCCCCAAGGACTGCTATTACCATCTATGAGATCATCTCATTTTCTGCCCCAAATGGGCTGCAAGGACGCATTCCTTTCAAAGCCAACATTTCAAAGACAATAAACCCTGTTAAGTCTTTGTCATGGACACAGCCTACGCTCAGCAGACATAGATGCTCAGTTGCTTGGAAAAGGTCGGATCCAAAAAAATTAACCAAAACCCTACCTGTCTCCTTCTCAAATCTCAGGTTGTCAGCACAAGACACTCTCTCCTAGTTTCATGTGTAGATTTACATGCAAAACCCGGAATATATTTTGCTTAATGAGCTGATACGGTTAAGTGATCCTGAGCCTAATGTTTTCAATACCGCAGTGAAGAGCTTCATAAAGTTACGCGTTAACGTTGTCTCCTACACATGCCTGCTTATTAAGCCCTGTTCCCTAGCCTCCAATGGGTCCTAACGTGACTCTTTACACAAGAAAACAGAGGCCCTTGCTTAGGAAGGAACACAGGGCCTGCTGCTCCTTGTGACTTTCAATTCTCTACCACTGATGCTAAGTAATAAGACATACTATATCCAGAACACCTAACAGGCCTTTCTGTCGCTGTATTTGCAAAAAAGAACTTGCTTTCTTGCTCAGTCGCTAGGTCGTCTCCGACTCTTGGCGACCCTATGGGCTGCAGCGCGCCAGGCTTCCCTGTCTCTCACTATCATCCCAGAGTTTGCTCAAATCAAGCCCAGTGAGTCTCTGCTGCTGCTGCTAAATCGCTTTAGTCGTGTCCGACTCTGTGCGACCCCATAGACGGCAGCCCATCAGGCTCCCCCGTCCCTGGGATTCTCCAGGCAAGAACACTGGAGTGGGTTGCCATTTCCTTCTCCAATGCATGAAAGTGAAAAGTGAAAGGGAAGTCGCTCAGTCGTGTCCGACTCTTAGAGACCCCATGGACTGCAGCCCACCAGATTTTCATAATTTTATAGGATGCTGTGTGATGGTTACAACTCAGTGGGTGCAACGAAAGCATTTTGCTGTGTGTCTTACTCATCCAACAGTAGGGATGGACGAGCCATCAGGCCCGATTTAAACAGATGTCTGCTATGTTCATAGCACATTCTGGAATTGAGCTTTTAAGGTTTACTGACACAGTAGATCTGCTTTGAAAAAAAAAGAAATTTTGAAGTAGAGTTGTTTACAATATTTCAGGTGAACAGCACAGTGTTTCGGTTATATATACATATGTTCTTTCTCTGATTATTTCCCATTATAGTTTATTACAGTATGTTGAGTATAGTTCTTTTTGCTATTCAGGAGGTCCTGATTTTTTATGCAGTAGGATCTATCTGCTCATCACGGACTCGTCCCCCACTGGTAAGCAACAATCTGTTCTCAACGTCTGTGAGTCTGTATCTGTTTTGGTATAGCCACTAGTTTTTTTGCAAGAGATTCAGTTGAGTTCAAGTGAGTCTGAGTGAACTCCGGGAGTTGGTGATGGACAGGGAGGCCTGGCGTGCTGCGATTCATGGGGTCGCAAAGAGTCGGACACGACTGAGCCACTGAACTGAACTGAAGTTACTGTGAGTTACTCTTCTTGTTCTTTCTATTCAGAATGGGTTTCATTCTTGTTTTTTTCATTCCACTTCCTTCTTCCTGCCCTAAGTGGTGAAGACAGAGCACAGGACTGCGTTTACTGCAACTACTGTTTTTCCTGATTTAACATCTCAGTATGATTCAGCAGTTCAGACAAGAAAAGAGGGGTGAAATTTTTTTTTTTAAAAAAACAGTCAACAATGGTTTTTATAGGTTCTGGACAGCAGCATGAAATACAAAGAAACAGATTCCCTCACAGAGGTAGCTTTTTGAGATCCCAGTTTTGTATCATCCAGAAGTGGCATAAATCCTGTAGGAAACACTGCCTGACTGAGTTTGTAATTAATGTTTTTAGAAGAAACTGCTAGATCCAGTTCTCTAAAATGTTCTCATTAGTGGATAATGTGAGAGGATAAAAAAAAAAAAAAAGCCTTCAAACCAAAACCAGAAATACTTGCATCTTTATTGCTGATTAACTATCATTAGCAATTATACAGGACAATAAAATTCAATTTGGACCACTAATAAGTCTAGGTAGAATTTAATTGGGAGACAAACTAAATTTCAGATTATTGTTGCCGTCTACAGTATGGGCTGTTTCTGTCCTTTATTGTGCCCATCTTTGCATGAAATGTTTCCTCGGTATCTCCAAACAGTATGTGCGCTCAGAAACGGTCCTTTTGTTCCAGTTTAAATGCAGTACGGCTTCTATTTTTTTAAGAGCAGAAAAATAAACAAGCATAGGTTTTTATATGCACAGAACAAAAGACTCACATATTGGCAAATGTCACTTCTCTAAATGAAAATTTATGCCTAGAAATTTAAGATTTATTCTAACAATTAGTTATAATTGTATTAATGTAAGCAATTTTTATGAAGGAGGTATAATATAGAAAAATAAATTACACTGTGAAGTTGAATTTGTAGCTTTCTCATCTGTCCTATAAAAATGTTTTCCAGGGTACTTTCCTGGTGGTCTACTGATTAAGACTAAGTCCTTCCACTGTAGAGGGCGTGGGGTCGATTCCTGGTCAGGGAACTAAGATTCCATGTGGTATGTGCCTTTGTGGTCAAAAAGAAAGTTTTCCAAGTCATCACATGACATTTTTTGGGGGGGGGTGTATTTTTGACCCAGTTTCTGTGTCAAATTAGTGAAGGCTTTCAGAAGTATAAGTGTGTGGAACCAAATGATATCTATATGTCTGTTATGTTTATTTGTTAGAAATAACACTGCTTCTCCAATAAAGAGGATCAATTTGCTCTGTTCCTAAATAGATACCAGGCCATCAGACATGAAGACTCAGAGGCATGTTTTGTATTCCCAAGTGTCTTCACACTTTTCGAAGCTTAGCACAAGAAGACTGTTCCTTCCAAAATCGGGGGCCCCCTGGCGTTAATGCATTTTGGTTGTTGTTTAGTCACAAGTCATGTCCAACTCTTTGCAACGGCATGGACTGCAGTTCCCCAGGCTTCCCTGTTCTTTACCATCTCCCAGAGTGTGCTCCAAGACAGTTCCTTGCAGCTGTGAACTCACATTCTCGTGTCCCTGAAGCTTAAGAAGCTAGGAGGCGGAAGACGGACACGTGGGTAGATTCTTCCTTGTGCTCAGCCTGGAGAAGTGTGAAGACACTTGGGAACAGAACACTGCTATCCCGACACAGTTGGAGAACATCAGTGTCTTTAAAATCTGTTACCACGTTCAAAAATGATAGCTTTTCTAAAAAAAAAAATAACATAACCGAAAAGGATGCCTGTGCCCCGCACTTCATAGCAGCAGTATTTACAATAGCCAGAGAAGCAACCTCAACGTCCGTCAGCGGAGGAATGGATAAACAGGAGATACGCACACACAATGGAACATTACTCGGCCATGAAAGGAATGAAATAATGCCCTTTGCAGCAACACGTGGACTGAAAGATACTAAGATACCACTTAGTATCTTAGTATATTCAGATTGTATATAGATTGTATTTAGATTGTATATAAATTATATTTAGATTGTATATAGTATCTTAGTATATTTAGATATTCAGATTGGCCACTTAGATTAGATACTTAGATTATCCACTTAGATATTTACATTATCATACTAAGTTTCGATTCATATGTGGACTCTAATTATGCCTTCAAAAAAAAGAAGACATTTTTACTTTTAAAAAAGAAATAAGTGAACTTATTTACAGTGCAGAAACAGACTTACCGATATTGAAAACAAAGTTATACTTACCAAAGGGGAAATAGATAAATTTGGAGTTTGGGATTAACACAAACACACCACTCTGAACAAAACAGCTACACAATGAGGGCTAATTGAATGACACAGGTCACTCTACTCACTATTCTGGGATAACTTCTGATGAGAGAATCTAAAAAGGAATGAATATATGTATAACTGAATCTCCCTGCTGTACAGCTGAAACTAACACAACATTGTAACTCAGCTAAACACCCATAAAATAAAAAATGAAAAAATACAGCAAACGATAACCTTTCCCTACACAGGGTTACGGGGATGAATGATGAGGCCTTTCTGTGTTTGAAAATCTATCAATATCAGAATAATCTATTCATTCAACCCATGCAAGCAGAAAGCCACGGGATTATATCAAGAGACATGGGAAATTCACTCGAAATTAGTTAGGCAGCTCAAAGCAAAAAGGTAACAAGAAGATAATACAAAACAAACAAAAAATAAACTCACATTAAAAAAAGCATCTTCTAAAATCAATACCAGGATCAGATTTAAAAACCAGACAGATGTACCTTCTCTTTCCATTATGCCAAATGATTTTTTAAAAAGATTTCTTGAAAATGCAATGAGGGGAGTAAATGAAAATGTGTTATCAGTATTGGAAAGGAACAAACAAAATGTGACTCTTTAGCTCATAGCATGAATGTGTACCTAAGAGGGTGTATTAAAATCCTATTAAGAGGAAAAAGGCAATTTGCTTACAATGCAGAAGAAGAAATAAATTAAAAAAATTTTTTTTAGCTTTTGTCCTATACTAGCAATAAAAGCCTAGAAAGAAATATGGACAGATTCTATTCAAAATCCAGTAAGTATATAAAATATTTGCAGTGCATTTAATAAAGAAAGGCTCTGTGAAGAAACAGATCAAATCTCATTGAAGGAAACAAAACAGAATCTCGGCCAATGACAGCACATGCTATCTTTTCATATGCTTACATTTCATCTTATGTAAACATCAATACAGATTAAAAGGCTTAAAAAGTAACCCGTCTAATGGGAGATGGGTCGGGAGGATCCCCTGGAGACGAGAATGGCAACCCCACTTCAATATTCTTGCCTGAAAAATCCCATGGTCAGAGGAGCCTGGTGGGCTACAGTCCAAGGGGTTGCAAAGAGTCGGACACAACCGAGCAACTGAGCAAGCACCCAAATTAATACAGAAATCAGCTGCAATTCAAGTCAGATTCCTAACAAGCCGTTTTGTGTTTTGCATTGTCGAGAGTGGTCTTTGAAATCCTCCTAAGGAAGGTGTCTTTCCAATGACAGTTGAGAAATGAAATTTAAGCATCGATACCCAGGATATATGTTCCTGTGTATCACACACAGCGTAAACCCACTCTAGTCCAAAGCATGCCTTTGCTGACAAAGGTCCGTCTGGTCAAGGCTATGGTTTTCCAGTGGTCATGTATGGATGTCACGGCTGGACCATAAAGAAAGCTGAGCACAGAAGAATTGATGCTTTGGAACTGTGGTGTTCGAAAAGACTCTTGAGAGTCCCTTGGACTGCAAGGAGATCCAACCAGTTTATTCTTAAGGAGATCAGTCCTGGGTGTTCTTTGGAAGGACTGATGTTGAAGCTGAAACTCCAATCCTTTGGCCACCTGATGTGAAAAACTGACTCATTGGAAAAGACCCTGATGCTGGGAAAGATTGAGGGCAGGAGGAGAAGGGGATGACAGAGGATGAAATGGTTGGATGGCATCACCGACTCGATGGACATGAGTTTGAGCAAGCTCTAGGAGATGGTGATGGACAGGGAAGCCTGGCATGCTGCAGTCCATGGGGTCACAAAGAGTTAAATGTGATTTAGCAAGAACCCCATGCTTAGGTTACAGATCTTGGGAGAAGGTAGCAGTAGAAAGTGACTCAGGCTGCCACACTGCAGAAACCCACCTCTTTTTTTCCCCTACACTCTGGGTCTGGGGACTGCTTTGCATTATAATTCCTGATTATGGCTGCCCTCCCCACAATGTGCATTAACTGGATTTTTTTTTTTTTTTGGTGGCATCTCGTGGTTTATGGGATCTTAGTTGTCAAACCTGCGTTGGGGGCTGTGGAAGCACAGACTCTTGAGCACTGGACCACCAGGGAAGCCCTACACTAACTTTCTAGCATGGTCCCTACCATCATTTTTTCCTGGGTTAAGATTCTAACAGAGTATTTTCTGCTAATAATACGCCTATAACTAATAACTAGATAAAGGTCAATTTTAGCTCATTAAATTATGCCATATGGTAGATAAGGCATCGTCAATCAGAAGTGTGGAATTTGAAGTTTGTCATGATGTGTTTGGCAGTCACCTCTGTGGTTTGGTCTTCCCTGGTGGCTCAGATGGTGAAGTGTCTGCCTACCATGCGGGAGACCTGGGTTCAGTCCCTGGGTCTGGAAGATCTTCTGGAGAAGGAAATGGCAACCCACTCCAGTATCCTTGCCTGGAGAATTCCATGGACAGAGGAGCCTGGTGGGCTACAGTCCGTGGGGTCGCAAGGAGTCGGACACGACTGAGCGACTTCACTTTCACTTTTCTGTGGTTTGGGTAGGGAGTGAGTGGTGAGAGAGAGACGGGGAGGAAAGAGACAGAGGGACAAGAGAGAGGAGACAGACACAGAGATGCAGAGAGAAGAAAGAGACAAAGAAGAGAGGGAGACAGAGAGACAAGAGACAGATAGATGAGAGAGACAGAGAGAGACAGAAAGAAAGGCAGAGAGAGACAGAGATGAAAGAGACAGAGAGATGAGAGACAGAGGAGAGACAGAGAGAGACAGAGAGGAGAGACAGAGATGAGACAGAGAGGAGAGACAGAAAGGCAGAGAGACAGAGATGAGACAGAGAGATGAGAGACAGAGAGTGACAGAGAGGAGAGACAGAGATGAGAGAGACAGAGACAGAGAGACACAGAGAGACAGAGATGACAGAGGCAGAGACAGAGAGATGAGAGACAGAGAGAGGCAGAGACAGACAGGCAGAGACAGAGATGACAGAGAGACAGAGATGAGAGACAGACAGAAGAGACAGAGACAGAGAGATGAGAGACAGAGACAGAGAGACAGAGACAGAGAGACACAGAGAGAGACAGAGATATGGGAGATGAGCGAGACAGAAAGAGAGACAGACAGACGAGAGAGACAGAGAGACAAGAGAGACACCGAGAGGGGGAACGAGAGCGAGTCTCCTGGGGCTTTCTGTAAGGACTCGAGTTCTGTGGGATCAAGCCCCCCCTCTCTGACCCTCTCACTTCCCAGATGAACACCCTAGGATCTCCCCCTGGGGCCTCGGCCCTCCCAGGCAGGGGGCCCGGGTTCAGCGCTGGATCAGGCAGCCAGACCCCACACGCCACCACGAGCACTGTGCGGGCAGCAGCTAAAGACTCCGCGTTCCTCGACTGCAAGGTCAAAGATCCCGTGAGCAGCGAGGAAGACTTGGTGCAGCCAAATAAATGTTACAGAAGAAAAGATGAACACTGGGGCTTAGGGCTTCCACCTGAGAATCTGGGGCGGGGAGCACGTGTATTCAGTCTATGGCAGCAAACCACGTTCAAGGCAAGATGACCAATTTTCCTTATGTAGAGACACCAGTAAGCCTTTCCCACGGATGTATGTGCAAGGGGTACCCACCAGGGTGGGCGTAAATGTCCAAGATGGACAACGAACAGCCCATATGATGAAAATATATATCTATGCTGTTGATGTAAATTGTGTTATTATCTTTTGTTTTACTGTTATCGGTCCTCTAAGTCCAGATGTGATTATAGTCAGAAATAGAGCTTAATATTTCAAAAAAAAAAATGTCAGTATGAAGAGGGAGGGCTTCCCTGGTGGCTGAACGGTAAAGAATCAGCTTGCAATGAAGGAGGGAGATATGAGTTCCATCCCTGGGTTGGGAAGATCCCCTGGAGGAGGGCATGGCAACCCACTCCAGTATTCTTGCCTGGAGAATCCCACGGACAAAGGAGCCTGGCAGGCTACAATCCATGGGGTCACAACAGAGCCCAACTAAAAGTTAGAGACTGAACAACAAGGACAACATCCTGTCTAATCAGGAAACTAAGACAGTGTCTCCTCATTTCGAGATGTCAGCTTTGAGAGGTTCCTTTGCTGCTGCTGCTGCTAAGTCGCTTCAGTCGTGTCTGACTCCGTGAGACCCTCCAGACGGGAGCCCACCAGGCTCCCCCGTCCCTGGGATTCTCCAGGCAAGAACACTGGAGTGGGTTGTCATTTCCTTCTCCAATGCATGAAAGTGAAAGTGAAAAGTGAAAGTGAAGTCGCTCAGTCGTGTCTGACTCAGAGTGACCCCATGGACTGCAGCCCACCAGGCTCCTCTGTCCATGGGATTTTCCAGGCAAGAGTACTGGAGTGGGGTGCCATTGCCCTCTCCAGAGAGGTTCCTTTAGATGTCACTTATCACACCAACAATGTATCACTACCTATGAGTTGAATGAAAAAAACACTTGATTAAAAATGCAATTACTGGGATGGACAAAGAGCTATTTGCAGCTGAATGAGCACTTCAAGATGAAAAAAAGAATCCACTTCTTTTCAAAAGAAAGCAGAGCCTTTCATCCCCAGCAGTGATGAAGTGGGCTGTTCAAGAGAAAAATAAAAGAACTCCAGATTAAGAGCAAGAGCGGCCTGATCTGGTTTCTTGAGAAACTCCAGCCTCAAAACGAACACAGCCAGCACCATTCGACAATAAAACCTTGGTTTTCTTTCCTCAGATGTCTACTATTTGACAACATCAAGAGGATCTGTCTCCCAGATCTAAGTGTTCAGCAGTGAAAGCTCTTTGAACACGGCAAGACAAATCCCCACCTATTTAATGCCTTTCCATCAAGTTGTTTTTTTTCTTTTCTTGTGCCCTGAATTGTAACTGCCGGAGGGACAAAGACGAATTCCAGCACTGGTTTCTTACACGTGATTTTTTCCGGGGTGTGGTTAACCGGAATTGTGGCCGATCAGGATTATGGACCAGTGAGTATATCCGATTGCTGATGCAACCTGCGCATTAGAGGGGAAAGGACAGCAAGCTTTTCCTGCATGTATATTGTTGTTGTTTGATCTCACTACTTCTCACAGACAGCAGTTGACATGTAAACACAGCACAGCTGTGTCTCCAGGATCCACCTCTCTGCACGTTTCCATGTGGACACCGTAGAGCTTCTGGAGTTCTAATCTACCTGCCAATGCAGGAGACGGGGGTTCAATCCCTGGGATGGGAAGATCCCCTGGAGGAGGAAATGGCAACCCACTCCAGTCTTCTTGCCTGAGGAATCCCATGGACAGAGGTAGCCTGGTGGGCTACAGACCATGGGGTCACAGAGAGTTGGACATGACTGAAGCAACTGACTACACACAGAGGTAAAACTTGCCTGGGAGACTTCCCTTGGCGCTCCAGGGGCTAAGTATCTGCCCGCCACCGCAGGGGACAAGGTTCAATCCCTGGTCGGGGAAGATTCCACCCGCAACTGGAGGAAAGTCTGTGTGGTATTGGAGAAGACTCTTGAGAGTCCCTTGGACTGCAAGGAGAGCCAACCAGTCCATCCTGAAGGAGATCAGTCCTGGGTGTTCATTGGAAGGAATGATGCTGAAGCTGAAACTCCAGTACTTTGGACACCTGATGCAAAGAGCTGACTCATTGGAAAAGACCCTGATGCTGGGAAAGATTGAGGGCAGGAGGAGAGGGGGACGACAGAGGATGAGACGGTTGGATGGCATCACCGACTCAATGGACATGAGTTTGTGCAGGCCCTGGGAGCTGTTAACATCCACCTTTTTCTCCACTTGAGTTTTGCACTGACCTTGTGCATATTATAAACAGAAAATTATCAAAAAAATGAAGCACCGTGAAACTTTGAGTGAAGAAGAATTTTTTGGTGAACTTTCTCATGCTTTCTCTGCCTGTCTGAGCAACAAGTAGAGTGCTGTCTCAGAACATAGTTTCTGATTCAGACGATGCGGATGTCAGTCCAACAAAAAGACAGAAACCGTTAGCGATGGATTCTGATATGGAAAGTGATCAAGAAACAGAGGTTGATGGAGAAGGCTTTACAGGTATGCCAGCTATGATTACTGAATGTGATAGCAAGTGTTACTGAAATAACAATTAATTTATGGCCAGCCAAAATAAACAATTGCCTGCCACAGACTTCAGTTTCTGCCTAAACACCCTAGTCGATAATGAGTTGACAGACATAAATGCTCTGTAAAAAGTAATAAAAGTAGTGGATTCGTTTGAGGAAATATGCATTTAAATAATGTGATTTTATGATATCAGAAAAGCGAGCTTCATTTTCATGAAGTGTGATAATAAAACTGCTGCCAGGGAGGAAAGTGAAGTGAAAGCCGCACAGTCGTGTCCGACTCTTTGGGACCCCGTGGGCTATACAGTCTGTGGAATTCTCCCGGCCAGGATACTGGTATGGGTAGCCTTTCCCTTCTCCAGGGAATCTTCCCAACCCAGGAATCAAACCCAGGTCTCCTGCATTGCAGGTGGATTCTTTACCAGCTGAGCCATGAGGGAAGCCCAAGAATCCTGGAGTGGGTAGTCTATCCCTTCTCAATCGGATCTTCCCGACCCAGGAATTGAATTGGGGTTTCCCGCATTGCAGGTGGATTCTTTACCAGCTGAGCCACCAGGACAGCCCCCAGGCAGGAAGCGGTCTTTTACTTTTTGGAGATGGAGTACTAATGTATGTCGGGAATGAGATGCTATGACGTATTTACTTGACTTGGTTACGATGATGTTTCTGTAACAGACCATATCACACATCCATGTGTTTATACGTGAATACTGTTTTTAGCCCGGAAGTGGTTCTCCCTCCAGTGGGCATTTTTAATTTTCTGTAGACATTTTCCTGTGGGGCAGGGGCCCCATTCTATAGGTTTCCAGTTGCCAGAGGCCACCGAGCATACTGACCCCTCTGCAATGCCCAGAACAGCCCCACAGAACAGATTCACCAGCCTTTATCTTGTCTACCCATCCACCCACCTATCCATCGATCACCCATCGTCTTACATCATCTGTCTCTCTACGGCAGTAGTTTGCAACCGGGTGAAATGTTCCTTCCCTAGATGCGCTGGGTGATGCCTACGGACATTTTTATTGTCACAGCTGGGAGGACCTATCAGCACTTGGTGGACAGAGACCAGGTATGCCGATCCATACCCCTCAGCACACATGACGCCCCACGTAGCCCCACATATGACAGCCAAGACTTTTGCACTCTACTTCTCTCTGTGTCTGGAGATCTATGTGTATATCTGCTATGGCTCTGTCTCTATTATCTATTATAATTCTATTCTCATTTATCTGTTATCTATCAACTGGTAGCTCAGATGGGAACAAATCTGCCTGCAATATAGGAGACACATGTTTGATGTCCGGGTCAGGAAGATCCGCTGGAGAAGGGAATGGCAACCCACTCCAGTATTCTTCCTGGAGAATTCCAGGGACTGAGGAGCCTGGCCAGCTACAGTCCATGGGGTTGCAGAAACTTGGACATGACTCAGTGACTAACACTTTTCCTATCATCTATGTATCTGTTTGGAGAAGGCAATGGCACCCCACTCCAGTACTCTTGCCTGGAGAATCCCAGGGACGGGGGAGCCTGGTGGGCTGCCGTCTATGGGGTGGCACAGAGTCGGACACGACTGAGCGACTTCATTTTCACTTTTCACTTTCATGCATTGGAGAAGGAAAGGGCAACCCACTCCAGTGTTCTTGCCTGGAGAATCCCAGGGACGGGGGAGCCTGGTGGGCTGCCGTCTATGGGGTCGCACAGAGTCAGACACGACTGAAGTGACTTAGCAGCAGCAGCAGCAGCATGTATCTGTTTATCTGTCTATGATCTATCTAATAATCAATCCACATACACATGAATGTATGCAGCAGCAATTATGGGGGAATGCTAACTTACTCTAGAAACTATATGATGCCTATTCAATGCAGTATTCCTTTGAGGTTTATCCAACTCTTAAAATTTAAGCAATTATCAAGGCAATACTTGGTTCCAGGAAAAAAAAAAAAACACTTATAAAGCAACCTAGGTGACCACTGAGAGACTAATGGATAAAGATGTAATGACATGCTGCTGCTGCTGCTAAGTCGCTTCAGTCGTGTCCGACTCTGTGGAATGACATGCACACACATAAAGAATGGAATATTGCTCAACCGTAAAAAAAGGATGAAATAATACCATTTGCAGCAACATGGATGGCCCGAGAGATGGTCACACTAAGTGAAGTCAGAACGTGAGAGACAAATATCGTAGGATGTCTCTTAGATGTGGAATCTAAAAGACGACATAAATGAAGTTATGTACAAAATGGAAGCAGGCTCCGACACCCAGACAACAGACTCGTGCTTGCCAAGGGTGAGGGCGGGGGTGTTGAGGAGGTACGGGGTGGGAGTTTGCAATTAGCAGATTGCAAATTATAATATGTAGGATGTGTAAAACATCAAGGTCCCACAGAAAAGCACAGGGAACTATATTCCATACCCTGTGATTCAACCATCAAAGAAAAGAATGTGAAAAAACAATGTGTACATGTCTATAACTGAGTCACTTTCGTGGTACAGCAGAAACTGACACAACATTAAAAAAATCAACACTAACTTTTAAAAAAGATACACTTATAAAAAATATATGCCATGACGACAGTGTAAATACAGACAGCAGGAATAAGTGCCCACTATCTCAGGAAAATCAGATTATTTGGGATAGCTGGCATGCTGAGCAAATAGGAAGCAGCCCAGCAGCTCTGGATCTGGGGCAAACACCATTAAATAATCACAAAATCAAATAACTGCCACCTTGGTTTCTGCAAGTCAGAACATAGAACCAAGGTCCTGTAAGAACTCCATACATATTTCAATCAAAATGTGCCAGAAATAGGACCGTAGGAACGCTACCAGGCTTCACCTTGAACAGACCTGCAGCGCAAGGAGCAGGAAAAGAAATAACTGGTATTGATTTGACTTTGGAAAAAGCAATCTCTGCTTTTTTTTTTGAGCACAGCTGAACCCAGTTGAAGATATCCGATTGTTTCAGGAGACAGAAGAATACAGGAAAGATTTTTCTTACAAAAAAAAAAATTACAAAAGATCTAAACGTATTCAGAACCATAACTTAAAGCATAGATGAAAGCCTGTTTCTACTAGTACAGAAAAGAAATCCTAATTTAGAACAATTCTGAACATTATATTGCTAAGCTGATAACTGGATGCCCTTAAGAGAAGGATCTGGAAACAACTGAGAGAGGTGCCTCAAGTTCCCAAGAGTAGGGACCTTCCCTGGTGGTCCAGTGGTTAAGAATCTGCCTTCCACTGCAGAGGGCATAGGTTCGATCCCTGGGTGGGCAACAGAGACCTCACATGATGCAGAGCACCTAAGATCCCATGCCAGGACTACTGAGCTTGTGCTTTGGAGCCCCCGTGCCACAACCAGAGAGGAATGCGTGCACCCCAAGGAAGTCCCAGCACAAATAAATAGATCAAATAACATAAATTAAAAATTGGAGAAGGAAATGGCAACCCACTCCAGTGTTCTTGCCTAGAGAATCCTGTGGACTGAGGAGCCTGGCGGGCTACAGTCCATGGGGTCGCAAAGAGTCGGACACTGAAGCGATGTAGCACAGAGCACACAATGAGGGATCTCAAACACCTGCTCATACGTGTACAGCTGTCAAACCAAGAAAAGTACACTGCCACCACTCAAAAAAAAAAAAATCACCTTCTACTCAATGTCCTTATTCTCAGAAGTAACCACAGGCGTTCAACACTCTGGGTTAGCTCTGCCCTGTCCTTTTTAAAGCTCAAACAGATCTTTATTAGTCAAAATAAAAACCATTACAATCAACACATTTTTTACTAAGGAGAAATAAATTGGTTTATTCCTACAGCACAAAAAAATCTGTTGTTTAGGGATTCGATGAACTTTTGGAAAGAGTTTTCTGCATCCGGCAGCTTGTGGAATCTGCCCTGTCTTGAAACGTGTATGAACAGAAACATACAGTAGATATTATGTTTTGCTCATCACTGGAGAATGTGTTGGAATTCATCTGCTTTGCATCTACAAACCAGTTTTCCCCTTGAAGTACTGATAAGTATTCGACCATGTGAAAAATATTACAATCTGCTTGTCCATTTTCCCGTTGAAGGACATGTGGGTGCTTTTATTTTGAGCCCACTGAGAAAAAAATATTTATTGAATTCATGAACAATCAACTTCTTTAAATTTTCTTATTTTGATTTGAAAAAAATTTATATGGACTGTTTTTTTTTAAGTTTTCAATGAATTCGGAATTGCTATTGTTTTATGTTTTGGGATTTTGGCCACGAGGCATGTGGGATCATAGCTCCCTGACCAGGGATTGAACTAGAAGGTGAACACTTAACCACTGGACCAACCGGGCAGTCCCGAAACTTTCTAATTTTGAGATGGAGACACAGGACAAGCTGTGAAACGGATACAGAGTCGCTTGTATCTTACCCAGCTTATCAAAGGATAATCACATTACTATAGTACAGTATCAATACCAGGACCTACAAATTGATACAATACTCTGTTAACTAGACTACAGATCTTATTCAAATGTCACCACTTTCTACATAATAAAGCATTGTGTGTATGGGCGGGGGTGGCTCCCCAGCTGGCTCAGTGGTAAAGAATCTGCCTGCCAATGCAGGAGACGTGAGTTCGATCCCTGAGCCTGAAAGATCCCCCAGAGGAGGGCATGGCAACCCACTCCAGTATTCCTGCCTGGAGAATCCCATGGACAGAGGACTCTGGTGGGCTACAGTCGGTGGGGTTGCACAGAGTCAGACACGACTGAAGAGTCTGAGCACACACACACACACACACGTGTGTGTTTATGTAGGAGAATCAACTTATGATTTTGTTTGCTATTTCAATGAGTAATATTTCTTGTATCACTTTTTTGTTCTTATTTTCCATTAAACTTGCTTTTTTTTTTTTTCCCCACTAGCTGCCTGGAAAATCCCATGGATGGAGGAGCCTGGTGGGCTGCAGTCCATGGGGTCACTAAAAGTCAGACACAGCTAAGTTACTTCACTTTCACTTTTCACTTTCATGCATTGGAGAAGGAAATGGCAACCCACTCCAGTGTTCTTGCCTGGAGAATCCCAGGGACGGGGGAGCCTGGTGGGCTGCTGTCTATGGGGTCACACAGAGTCGAACTCGACTGAAGTGACTTGGCAGCAGCAGGTGAAAAATTAGTGGATTTTACATATTTTTATATTTCTCTGAAAACTTTTAAAGAAACATTTTACTCCATTTTAACCCATTTTAATTTCAATTTGTTTCAGTTCAAAATACCTTTAAAATTTCCCTAAGGACATTCTCTTTTGATCAAAATGAACTCAGAACTGTGTTAGCTCCTAAATATGTGGAGAGTTTCTACAAATGCAATGCTTGTCAACTTCTCATTTAATCCCACTGTGATGTAGAATTAGGATGAAATGCAAGAAAATATTTGGTTCAAGCAAACAAACAGAAAACCCCAGCAGAAGCAAAGAATGCTACTTAAAACCTGAAGAGAGATTAGGAGAGAAATATAGAGAACATATATTCCAATTTTTGAAAAACGCCTGGCAAACTTTCAGGAGATAGTCTTATCAAGACTATGAAAAACCTTGAGCTTGATAATAGTATAAATAAATTACAATGCAGCAGTTTGTGGATGATCTGCAGAAAGTGATGAGAAGTGTATTTTACAGCTTGTTATCAAGCTGCTGGAAAATCCTTAGGGTTGCAAAGAAAAGGTATTTTTCTCTGCTTTTCCCCCATTTCACATGACTATTCACAGCTTGCATCAGTCCATAAAAGGCGTGATCACTCCATAAAGTTTTAGCTTGCTTGGAGCAATATTTTACCTTTTTGAGAAAGCTGAAATGACCAGCCAAATTACAATGAAAATCAAACCAACAACGGGTAAAAACCTGCCTTTCATTTCTCAAAGGCAGGAGGGTAAAGTGCTCGTTTCACCGCTCGTTAAATCTGGTTCATAGATGCGTGCCGTGAAGGAAAAAGGAGTTTAGTAGCATCTGGCGAGAACAGAGCGTAGCCGGGGCATTGCATGTCATTCCGCTTACACATTTCAAGATGACCACGGAGAAACCATCTAGTCAAAGCGAGGATTCTTCCGGGAGTCACGTGTGCATGTGAGAGTTGGACCATAAAGAAGACTGAGTGCTGAAGAATTGATGCTTTTGAACTGTGGTGCTGGAGAAGACTCTTTAAGAGTCCCTTGGACTGGAAGGAGATCCAACCAGTCCATCCTAAAGGAGATCAGTTCTGAATATTCATTGGAGGGACTGAGGCTGAAGCTCCAATCCTTTGGCCACCTGATGCGAAGAGCTGACTCATTGGAAAAGAGCCTGATGCTGGCAAAGATTGAAGGCAGGAGGAGAAGGGGACGACAGAGGATGAGGTGGTTGGATGGCATCACCGACTCGATGGACATGAGTTTGAACAAACCCCGGGAGTTGGTGAAGGACAGAGAGGCTCTTTTATGCAAAGAGTCAAACATCACTTAGTGCCTGAAGAGCAACAAGGAATAACCGTTGCGAGTCCAGCCGAAAGCCACCGAAGGTGTTAAAACGACTGGTCGCTGTGTTGACAGAGAAACTGAGAGAAGTTCCATCTAAGGACAGACTGTGTGGTTGTGAAAACTGTCCTTGAGGAGAGGGAAGAGTTTGGGGAGGCTGATTCCTGGAGTCCATTTCTAAGGCAGATCCCTGTAGCCTCCATTTCCCTCCAGCTGTGACCATGAGAAATAAGTAGTCCAGAATAGAGTGAAGCCAGCCAGAAAGACCAACACAAATATCGTCTGTGAACACAGGTATCTGGAATCTAGAAAAACGGTACAGATGAACCTATTTGCAGGGCAGAAGTAGAGGCGAAGGCATAGAGAACGGAGCTGTGGACTGAGTGGGAGAAGGAGAGGGTGGGATGGATTAAGAGTGTGGCCCTGACCTATGTATACCACTAGGTGTGAAATGTGGCTTTGAGCTGCTTTTTCCTTCTGCGGCTGGACGGTTCTCCTGTGACCGTGATTCAGTTCCTTTTTTTGGCCTTTGGCGTGAAAACCTTGTACAAGGAAGATGCAGACCTACTCTGACAACTTGAGCGCCACACGCTCTGAGTCTGTGGAAGGTTTTTGCATCCTCGCCCCATGCCTGCTCGCTTTTGAAGGCAGCAACAGGGCAGTTGAAATTAAACCCAGGGTTAGAGACAGTGTCTGTCTGCAACAGTCCCTGAAAGGCAGTAAGATTATCCATTCTTGGTCAAGGCATTGTAAATATAAGCAGTCTCTTAAGAGTGATTGTGCTGTGCTTAGTCACTCAGTCGTGTCCGACTCTTTGAGACCCCATGGACTGTAGCCCGCCAGGCTCTTCTGTCCACAGGATTCTTCAGGCAAGAATACTGGAGTGGGTTGCCATTTCCTTCTCCAGGGGATCTTCCCAACCCTGGGATCGAACCTCAGTCTGCTGCATTGCAGGCAGATTCTTTACCATCTGAGCCACCAGGGCTCATACTATGATACAATGTATATCTAAAATATACATATATTTTAGATATATGTATTTCTTTGGAAGGAATGATGCTAAAGCTCAAACTCCAGTACTTTGGCCACCTCATGTGAGGAGTTGACTCATTGGAAAAGACTCTGATGCTGGGAGGGATTGGGGGCAGGACGAGAAGGGGACGAAAGAGGATGAGATGGCTGGATGGCATCACCGACTCGATGGACGTGAGTCTGAGTGAACTCCGGGAGTTGGTGACGGACAGGGAGGCCTGGCGTGCTGCGATTACGGGGTCACAAAGAGCTGGACATGACCAAGTGACTGAACTGAACTAAACTGATGGGAAAGTAAATGGCAACCCACTCCAGTATTCCTGCCTTGGATAAATTCCATGGACAGAGGAACCTGGCAAGCTCCAGTCCACAGAGTTACCAAGAATGAGACACCACTGAGCAACTAAATCATGACCACCACGTGTATTACTGTGATACAACATACACCTAAAGAGGTTCAAGTCATCTTCTTTGTCTAAAATTGGATCAAGAATACTAGTGTAATTCCTGGCAAAAATTGATTCCGTTTCTTTTCATATGAAATAGAACGTTTGCTGCTCAGCCGCTCAGTCGGGCCCAACTCTTTGCCACCCTTTGGATGGTAGCCTGCCAGGCTCCTCTGTCCATAAATATTTTCCAGGTGAAAATACTGGAGTGGGTTGCCATTTCCTCCTTCGTGGTACACCTATAGTAAAGCAGTATGTGTCCACAGGGAAAGTAAATGAGGTATCTGGCAGTCCAGTTTCACCTTGATAAATTTAACACACCAACTCTTTCCTGTTTATATACAAGAACCACTCATTATCATGGGCTTACTCAGTGGCTCAGTGATAAAGAATCTGCTTGCGATGCAGAAAACGCAGGAGGCAGGGGTTCCATCCCTCGGTTGGGAAGATCCCCTGGAGAAGGGAATGGTGACCCACTCCAGAATTTTTGCCTGGAGAATCCCATGGACAGAGGAGGCTGATGGGCTGTGGTCCAAAGGGTCACAAAGAGTTGATCAAGGCTGAAGTGACTCAGCACACACACACGCAAGCACACACATTCAAGCTACTATTAATTTTCCAATTTGTAGATGAGGAACTTGAATCTCACAGCTTAACATTTTCATCTAGCTAGTCAGTGATATCTCAGCGCAGGAGTTCTTACCAAGAGTTCTGTGCTTTGACGAGAATTACATACTGAGTTACATATTAAATGACAGAGCTAATGATACATTTTTAAAATTCATTATGCTGACAATGAAATGATGCTTTTGAACTGTGGTGTTGGAGAAGACTCTTGAAGACTCCCTCGGACGGCAAGGAGTCCAACCAGTCCATCCTACGGGAAATCAGTCCTGAATATTCATTGGCAGGACTGCTGTTGATGCTGAAACTCCAATCCTTTGGCCTCCTGATGCTAAGAGCTGATTCATTGGAAAAGACCCTGATGCTGGGAAAGATTGAAGGCAGGAGGAGAAGGGGACGACAGAGGATGAGATGGTTGGATGACCTCACCAGTCCAATGGACATGAGTGTGAGTAAACTCTGGGAGTTGGTGATGGACAGGGAGGCCTGACGTGCTGCAGTCCGTGGGGTCGTGAAGAGTCAGACATGACTGAGAGACTGAACCAAACTGACTGAATGCTAACTGTGGATCTTCCGGCCGTTAGAACTTCTCCGTGGGAACTATACTTTTAATAAACTGGTACTCTTAGACAACGTGATTTAAGAAGCTAATCCAGGTCTCCCCTGGTGGCTCAGGGGTAAAGAATTTTCCTGTAAATCCTGCAACTAGAGAGCAGCTCCCATGTAGCAACAAAGACCAAGTGTTAAGAAAAGCTAATCCAATCAATCCTAACAATTAAAAAAAAAAAAAAGATGCAATCCTTTCTACTATCATAGAAAGGAATTCCACTGTCTTCCCAAGTTAAGACACCAACAACGCAAAAACTTCAGCAAAGAAAAAGATCAGAATTGAGTTCATGACTATTTGCCCTCCAGTGGACTCGGCTGGCCGTCTGCAGTGTGGAAGTCTTAGGTTCTACCCGAGCCATTTTCAGCCACAAAGCAATTCTAGGCCAACGTTCCAGAGTCCAGTTTTCTGACAAAGTTCAGAAATAACCGGTCATTTTCCCCTTTGTATTCAATTTATCTTCAGTGCCATCTTACTATGTACGGTTCACTGGTAGCCCAGAGGGTAAAGAATCTGCCAGCAATGCTGGAGACCATGATTTGATCCCTGGGGTCAGGAAGATCCCCTAGAGAAGGGAACGGCACCCACTCCAGTATTCTTGGTGCTGCCCTGGTGGCTCAGTCAGTAAAGAATCTGCCTCCCATGCAGGAGACTTGGGTTCGGTCCTTGGGTGGGGAAGATCCCCTGGAGAAGGAAATGGCGACCCACTCCAGTATTCTTGCCTGGAAAAATCCCATGGACATGGGAGCCTGGTGGGCTATGGTCCATGGGGTCGCAAGAGTCGGACATGCCTTTGAGACTAAAGCACCAGCCCCAGCATTCTTGCCTGAGAAATCTCACGGACAAAGGAGCCTGGTGGGCTACAGTCCATACGGTTCCAAGAGTCCGACACGACTGAGCGACTTTCACTTCAAGCGCTGTCATAGATAGTGGGTGGGAAATGCAATCTTTACAGGGAGCTTAAAATCAACCTCTTATAAAAGCAAACTGGAACATCACACGGTCATGATCTTTACCACTGCATCTTAAAGGCCACAGCCATCTAGTTCCAAGCACCGTGCAAGGCAGGGTTTAAGGAAAGCGTCGTACAGAAGAACGCCAAAGGGGAATGATATTCCAAAACACAAGTTGAGTCTTCTAAAAATCACGTCAACACTCCCAGATCACATTTCTTCTGACAACCGTGTTTTTCTTTTCTCTCTGTCTCACTTGCTTTCTCTGCCTGCTTCCTTGCATATTTCAAAGACTCTCTCTCTTGATCTTTACTAAATAGAGCACTTAGCGATCTTTCCTAAATAGAGCACTTAGCAACATTCTCTGTGATTGCTGGCCTCATCCTTTACAGACTCTGCTCAGAACACCTACCCATCAGTCACAGAAAGGGGGCCTTGGCCCTTCCCTGGTGGTTCAGCAGCTAAGACTATACACTCCCAGCACAGGGGGCCCAGGTTCACTCCCTTTTCAGAGAACTAGATCCTACAGCCTGCAATTAAAGTTTCTACATGGTGCAACAAAGACCCAGCTCAGCCAAATAAATATAAAAAAGAAAAGAAAAGAAAATGTGGGTGCTGGGCAAGCCAGTTCTTTCTTCCATGGAAATAATCCAAGCTGCATGAGACACGGAGTGAACACAGTCTACCCTGAGACATCTCTAACGTAGCTATCCCTTCATCCTCCAATGCAGCAGCGTCGGGGTGTTCTTATAAACTGATTAGGGTTTCTGGGTCAGGAAAAGCCCCTGGAGGAGAAAATGGCAAGCCGCTCCAGTGTCCTTGCCTGGAGAATCCCATGGACAGAGGAGCCTGGCGGGATACAGTCCCTGGGTTCCCAAAGAGTTGGACACGACTGAAATGACTTAGCATTCACGAATGCAAACACGACTTCACAATTCAGACTCTGGCATCTAGCGGGCTTCTGCTGGACCACCATGCAAGCTCCTTTAAAACCCAAGTGCGTTCCCTTTCACGTTTTACTGGAGGAAGCGAAGCCCACACGCTCTCCATACGTCCTTCATATTTACCCACCGTCCCCTTTGGAGCCAGGACCCTCTTCAGAACACATTACCTTTACTCACCATTGCTCTTGAGGCTCCTCTTAGCCGTAACAATCTCTCAGAGCTCCCTTTGTTTTTGGAGATCTTGAGACTGAAGAAGGACCTGGTAAATATTCTGTAGAATGTCTGTTCCTACTGGGATGTGTTTGAGGTTATTCTCACGACTAGATTGGCTTATAGCTTTTTTTTTTTTTTTTGGAAGGAAGATTTGAAAGGCACCACGTTCTATCAAGGGAATATATGACCTACAGGACTCACACTGGGCATACTGACAGACTATGTGGCTGAGGTCCTAGCTCGTAAGTTTCCTAGCTCTTAAGTTACTTTCTAACTGCTTTCCTTGTTTTAACCACTGGAAGAGACTCACTCACCACATCCTGTCAGTAAGGAGTTAGAAATTCTATACCACATCTTCAAGTGGGGAGTCATGACATAAATTACTGGGAATTCTTCTGTGCCTCTGTATTTGAGCTTCACTAATCATATGATGATCAGTTCCCTATGCTAATCACACGATCATTAGCTTCCCTGGTGGCTCAGACGGTAAAGCGTCTGCCTGCAATGCGGGAGACCCGGGTTCGATTCCTGGGTCAGGAAGATCCCCTGGAGAAGGAAATGACAATCCACTTCAGCACTCTTGCCTGGAAAATCCCATGGATGGAGCAGCCTGATAGGCTACAGGCCATGGGGTTGCAAAGAGTCGGATATGACTGAACGATTTCACTTCACTTCAATCATATGAGATGAGATAGTTGGATGGCATCACCAACTCAATGGACTTGAGTTTAAGCAAGCTCTGGGAGTTGGTGATGGACACGGCAGCCTGGCCTGCTGCAGAGCGTGGGGTCGTAAAGAGTTGGACACGACTGAGCGACTGAACAACAATCATATATTTATATGTCTTACACTTCGGTAACACCTACTGCCATATGTCAACTCAGAAAAAATTATTTAGTACACGCCTGCATTCCTTATTCCAGTCACATTGTCTGATCTCTGTGGAAGAGATAAGACGTTTAAAACCAGAGTTCTAGAGACTTCCCTGGAGATTTGAGGGTTAGGACTTTGCCTTTCAGTAGATGGGGGTTTGGGGTCAATCCCTGGTTGGGGAACCTAAGCTCTCACGTGCCTGGAGGCCAGAAAAGCAGAACATAAGACAGGAGCAATGTTGTAACAGATTTCAATAAAGACTTTAAAAATGGTTCACATCAAAAGAAAAAAAATCTGAAAAAAAAAGTTTGTGTGCTCAGTCACTCAGTCGTGTCAAACTCTTTGCAATTCCATGGACCGTAGCCCACCAGGCTCCTCTGTGCATGGGATTCTCCAGGCAAGAATACTGGAGTGGGTTGCCATGCCCTCCTCCAGGGGATCTTCCCAACCCAGGGATCGAACATATGTCTCCTGTGTCTCCTGCATTGACAGGCGGGTTCTTTACCACTAGCACCATCAGAGAAGCCCAGATACACACTAGAAATTCTGAAGACACTGTAACAAGGGCACCAAGCATCCTGAAACCATACAAGATTAGAGGGGAGGGGAGATGTGATTCTTGGCTAGATGGTAAATATACGTGAGATCCACAGTTACTAGAGGGACCGTCCCATCAGGGTCCCAAACGATCTTATCTTTAAAAAGTCTCAGTTGTCTTTCCACCCTCCTGGTGCTGTTGCTTTCTGTAGGCACCATGTTTAGGACCATCAGATCACACACACACACACACAAAATCATCATAAAAATCAGTAAACTTTGAAACTGTACACAACAGGGACCTGACCTACAGTCAGAAATGCTACCTGTCAATAATCGAAAGAATCCTACTAATAAACTGGAAAATCTAGACCGTGTGGAAATCTTGCACCTTTTTTTTTGTTAATCATATACACATCTTTGATTCAGGAAATCAACCCAGAATATTCACGGGAAGGACTGATGCTGAAGCTCCAATCCTTTGGCCACCTGATGCAAAGAGCCGACTCATTGGAAAAGACCCTGATTCTGGGAAAGATTGAGGGCGGGAGGAGAAGGGGACGACAGAGGATCGGATGGTTGGATGGCATTACCGACTCAATGGACACGAATTTGAGCAAGCTCCAGGAGATGGTGATGCACAGGGAGGTCTGGCGTGCTGCAGTCCATGGGGTTACAGAGTCCGACGTGACTGAGTGACTCAAATGATACCCATCTTTTATTGCCATTAATAACATTACTGGACATTCCCTGGTGGGTCCAGTGATTGAGAATTCGCCTGCCAGGGCGGGGGACACAGCTTCAGTCCCTGGTCTGGGAAAATCACACACGCTGAGAAGCAACCAAGCCCGTGTACCACAATTACTAAAGCTTTACTCTACATCCTGGGAGCCACTGCAAGAGAAGCCTCTGAAATGAGAAGCCTGCATATCGCAACTAGAGAATAGCCCCTGCTCGCCGCAACTAGAGCAAGTCCACACGCAGCAATGAAGACCCACAGCAGCAAAAAAAAAAATTTTTAATAAATTAATTTAAAAAATAACCTTGCTATACAGAAAAGGATCAGTGCTTTTCTAAACAAACGAGGAATCTGCTTTTTCCTATGAAACACGGCTGCTTGAAAGAACAATGCTAATAATTAGACATTTTTGAAATAGTTTCATGGCAGTCATTTGTATAATAAATGACTTCCCTGGCTGTTGAAAAAATTACATTAAGCAGTTCAATAAGCTAAAATGCCAAGGAATTTTGCAAATATTTAGTTTGTGCATTGTATCTGCCAAACACTGGGTTAACACCTCAGAGACAAAAAAAAAAAAAAAAGCAATAATCTATCCTGGGGACTTCCCTGGAGACAGTGGCTAAAACCCCATGTTCCCAATGCAGGCGGCTGGGATTCGATCCGTGATCAAGGAACTAGATCCTACATGCTGCAAGTAAGACCCAGCACAGTCAAATAAATAGACAAAAATAAATATTAATTTAAAACAAAATAATCTATCCTATTTTATTCTAAGATGGCTTCTGATGTTCTCCAAATTTTTGTCATCAATGAGAATTAATGCTCAAGTTTTGCCCAACAGAGCCTATGAAACCAGTCTTCAAGGGTGTACCACGTCATATGGAGGGAGCTGAAATTCATGGGAAGTTTAATTGCCTGTTTTCCAAAGAATACATTGCTCTTGGGGCAGGATCACTCTCACTTAGGTGGGAAGGAAAACAGAGTGGAATGTAATCTCTGAAGGAGTTCCCTGGGGGCTCAGAGGGTAAAGAATCTGCCTGCAGTGCAGGAGACCCGGGTTCGATACCTGGGTCAAGAGGAGGGCATGGCAACCCACTCCAGGATTCTTGCCTGGAGAATCCCATGGACAGAGGAGCCTGGAGGGCTACAGTCCCTGGGGTCACAAACGTGCCTGTCCCAAGAGTACCCCAGGTCAGAGGACTGAAGACGGTCACTTGTGTGGCCCGAGGGACCTGGAGGCATGGCTATAGTCCTGCAGCCACTAGCTGTCCCAGTGTTTCATTCTTATGGGAAAGAAGGTCACTGGCAAGTGAGCTTCCTTCCTGACTTGGCACGTGGAAATGTCTGATTTAAGTGGCAACAGAGGAAGACGGACAGAAACAGAGACCGAGAGACAGACGGTGAGAAGGGAGAGGTTAACATTTTACTCACGGTTCCTTTTTTTTTTTTTTGCCACCTGGAAAGAGCTTCTGGCTATCTCGGGACATTCACATTAAGAATGTGACTGTAATGGTCCTGATGAATCTATTTGCAGGGCTGCAGTGGAGAGACAGACTTGGGGGCACAGTGGGGGAAGGAGAGGGTGGGACAAATTGAGAGAGTAGCGTGGACATCTATACATGGACCGTGTGTGAAATAGACAGCTAGTGGGAAGCTGCTCTGTAGCACAGGGTTCTCAGCTCACTGCAGTCTGATGACCTAGAGGGCTGGATGGGGGTGGGCGGGAGGCTCAAGAGAGAGGAGATGTATGTATACATATTAAAAGCAGACACATCACTTTGCCAACAAATGTCTGTCTAGTCAAGGCTATGGTTTTCCCAGTAGACATGTGTGGGTGTGAGAGTTGGACTATAAAGAAAGCTGAGCACCGAAGAATTGATGCTTTTGGACTGTGGTGTTGGATAAGACTCTTGAGAGTCCCTTGGACTGCAAGGAGATCCAACCAGTCCATTCTAAAGGAGATCAATCCTGGGTGTCCTTTGGAATGACTGCTGTTGAAGCTGAAACTCCAATCCTTTGGCCACCTGATGCGAAAAACTGACTCATTTGAAAAGACCCTGATGCTGGGAAAGATTGAAGGCGAGAGGAGAAGGAGGCGACAGAGGATGAGATGGTTGGATGGCATCACTGACTCACTGCACATGGATTTGGATGGACTCTGGGAGTTGGTGATGGACAGGGAGGCCTGGCGTGCTGCGGTTCATGGGGTCACGAAGAGTCAGACACGACTGAGTGACTGAACTGAACTGAACTGATGGCTGATTCATGATGTTGGACAGCATAAACCAACACCACGTTGTAAAGCAATTATCCTCCCATTAAAAATTAAAAAAATTTTTTTTAATTTAACTTTAAAGACACTGGCATGGACTTCCCTGCTGGTCTACTGGCTAAGAATCTGCCTGCCGATGTAGGCGACAATCATTTTGATCCCTCATCCAGGAAGATTCCACGTGCCATGGGACAACTAAACCAGTGTGTCATGACTACTGAGTTTGTGCTCTAAAGTCCGTAGTCTGCGACAAGCGAGGCTACCGCAACGAGAAGCCAGGCCACCACAATTAGAGCGTAGCCCCCGTTTGCTGGAACCAGAAAAGAAAAACAAAAACACCTGCACAGCAATGAAGACCTAACACAGCCAAAATTAATAGAAATTGCTTAAAAAAGAAGCAATGACATGTACATTAGCACCCAAACTGTGAAATACCTAAGGATGGATCTAGAAAAATAAGTGCGACAGGATGTGTATGAGGCAAACTACAAAATCAGACAGGAAGAAAACCAAAGAGCTAAATGTATGGACAGATGTGCCATGTTGGTGGGTAGAACGTCTCAACACCGGCAAGACGTCAGTTCTTTCCACCTTGGTCTACAGATCTAAAGCAATCCCAGGCAAAATTTCAACAAGTCCCATTTTACGGACATCAATTTTGTTGTTGTTCAGTCACTAAGTCGTGTCCAGGTCTTTGTGATCCCACAGACTACAGCCCGCCAGGCTTCCCTATCCTTCACTATCTCTTGGAGTTTGCTCAAACTCATGTCCATTGAGTCGGTGATGCCATCCAACCATCTCATCCTCTGTCGTCCCCTTCTCCTCCCACCTTCAATCTTTCCCAGCATCGGGGTCTTTTCCAATGAGTCAGCTCTTCACATCAGGTGGCCAAAGGATTGGAGCTTCAGCTTCAGCATCAGTCTTTCCAATGAACACTCAGGACTGATTTCCTTTAGGATGGACTGGTTCGATCTCCTTGCAATCCAAGGGACTCTCAAGAGTCTTCTCGAGTACCATGGTTCAAAAGCATTGTTGATGATGCTAAAGTTTATATGACTGAGAAATAAAATTTATCCACATCTCCCCAGACTTTCTCTCAGATAATTCCAAATCCAGAATCGGATTTTACTTTTTTCTTTCCTTCTTTTCCTTCCTTCGCCTGCCCCCTTTTCCCCCTCTAAACAAGCAACATTTTGTTTCTTTTTTGGGGGCACAAAACCCTTTTCCCTTAAATATATCCATGGATTTCTCTGAAATTTATTCCAGAGTCTGCCTCCCATAACTCACATACTCACAGAGAACTCCTGTCTGTCCTGTAATAACCCTTAAGCATCTACAAATCTCTACACCAGGGGTTGGCAAACTATTTCTAGGAAGGATCAGGTATTAACAGTACATCTTTTACGCTTCACAGGTAAGGCCGTCTGTGTCAGTTTTTTGAAAGATTTTAGCACTTTTTTGAGGTCAAACTTACATACCATGCAATTCACCCATTCTCAGGTATGGTTCAGTGCCTTTTTTAAAGTTAATCTGTATCACTGTCCAGTCTTCACTATTTAAGTCCAGTTGACTTCCCTGGTGGCTCAGATGGTAAAGCGTCTGCCTACAAAGCAGGAGACCCAGGTTCAATCCCTGGGTTGGGAAGATTCCCTGGAGAAGGAAATGGTAACCCACCCCAGTATTCTTGCTTGGAAAATCCCATGGACCGAGAAGCCTGGTAGGCTACAGGCCATGGGGTCTCAAAGAGTCGGACATGACTGAGCGACTTCACTTTCACTTTTCACTTAGAACATTTACATCCCTTTAAAAAGTCCTCTCGTGCCCATATTCAGGCAACTGCACTTCCAACTCAGGCAACTCTATTCTCTAGGGGAAAAAAAAAATGCCTTTGCCTACTTGTCAAATGAATGGAATCATACGTTTGTTTTTTTTTTGCTTAGCATACTGTTTTTATGGCTCATTCAGCTGTAACATGTCCCTGTGACTTGCTCCTTTCTTTGTGGGAATAGGATTCATTTAGATGGATATACCACAGTGTATCTATCTATTCATGCAGTGATGGGCATTTGGGATTTTTTCCAGGTTCTAGCTATCAAGAAGAATGCTTTGAACATTGG
The DNA here is from genome assembly GCF_055505025.1 of Bos grunniens. Lineage (NCBI taxonomy): Eukaryota > Metazoa > Chordata > Mammalia > Artiodactyla > Bovidae > Bos > Bos grunniens. Next base: position 2,178,801 of record NC_141194.1, read on the forward strand.
TCAAAAAGTATAAACGGACAGTTAGGAGATGAATAAGTTCTGGGGAACTGATGCCAAGTGCTGGGCTGAGAGTAACCAACACTATATTGTATTACTTGAAAGCTACTACAGAGTTGCTGTTGTTCAACTGCCAGGCTTCCCTGTCCTTCACCATCACGGGGGCTATCTTTAAAAAAAATAAATGGAGGTGGTGGAGGGCTTAGATAATGCTATGATGCAAATCCTCTTGCAACATATAAATGTATCAAATCATTAAACTGTGCAACTTAACCTCACACAATGTGGCATGTTGGACATATCACAAAAGTTAACACTCATGTGTCAATGCACACATCCATGGACAATGCATGCATGAATGAGTGTGGCTCTGTTCCAATAAAACTTTATTTGCAAAAGCCAGACGGGGGCCATATTTGTCCAAAGGGCCATAACTGCCTGGACCCTAGCTGTTACCCACATTCTTGAGTGCCTGGAAACAGGAAGCCTTACAGTTAAGCCATATGCATTTATCTGTTAATGCCTCTCTCTTCATATAACCTTGAACCGTGTTGGGGCAAGATAATGTTTTGCTGGATACTTTTCTAATGCCCTGCAGGTTCCTAACACAACAGGCACAGAATAAATAGCATGCTTGAATTTGCTCAGTTGTGTCCGACTCTTTGCGACCCCATGGACTGTAGCCCGCCAGGCTCCTCTGCCCATGGGGATCCTTCAGGCAAGAATACTGGAGGGGAATACTGAAGGGAATGGGTTGCCATTCCCTTCTCCAGGGGATCTTCCCAACTCAAGGATCGAACCCAGGTCTCCCTCATTACAGGGAGGTTCTTTACTGCCTGAGCCACCAGGGAAGCCCCAATAACTGAGTAAGTCATACTCATTGAGCCCAAGAAATAGAACTATGCCTAATTATCAGAATTTGATTCAATGCTCATGATGTCAGTACTCTGAAGATAAAACAATCGACGACACAATAGGATTCTTCTTTTTGAGCTATATTTTTTTCACAAGGATTCAGAGTCATTCAATACGATTCAGTTGGTGAATTATGTCTCTCTCTCCAATGTAGAGGTTTCCTTCTTTTTGTTCAGTGGCTAAGTCATGTCAGACTCTTTGCAACCCCATGGATTGTGGCAGCCAAACTCTTAAATTTTCCAGTTACTGTAAGGCATTCTAGAAAATCATTTGCATGTTCAGAACATCATCAGAAAAGAAATACTGTTAAAACTATCTTGATGTTTACAAGGAATAGATAACAGGAATGCCAGTGGGTTTAAATGACATTTTCCCCGGAACTTATGAGATGATGAAGGCAATGAATTTAAGCATCAACTGTCATTATTTACATTCCCTTCATCTCTAATATGGTTAATTTAGGGACGTTCTACAGCGACGTATTCCCAAGCCAAAACAATTTCTTTTTAAGAATATATTCCAAATGCCAGATGCATAATTCTTTTTTGGAAATATACTCCTGACAAAGCAATGGAATGCTCTTGCCATTCTGAATAGCTTTTGAAACCCCAGCTCAGACCTTAAAAGGACTGACTCATGGCTCAGAAAAACGCAATAAAACTGAATTGAATTAACAAAATGATACCCAGAAGGGAAAATAAGGCTGCCTGTGAATAAGTGTATGTTATACAGTGGGTGATTCTTGGTCAAGAAGTGTAATTTATACTCTGTATCGACTTGCTTTTATGGCGTTTTTTAAAGTTCAAGGTTACAGGCAGATTCCTACATAAGCAGCCCAAATTCTCCATCCTTTCTAATCCATGCTATCGTGCTAATAATTCATGGCAATATTCGGAATGAAGGTCTTTATTTTGAGGTATGAATGGGTTGATGACATAATTTAGCAGTCATTCGGGGACAGGTCTGTCGGTGGAAGGAATGAGTAATAATTGTATGGAGCACTTATCATAATTTAGCATTTGCAAGAATGAAGGTTTACTGTTAAGTGAAACCAACCTGTCCTCAGTTTAGAAAGCTATGAATATGATAATAAACTGGTATTACATAAAATAACGTGTTAGTGCTCAGCTGTGTCTCTTTGTCACCTCATGGACTGTAGCTCTCCAAGCTCCTGTGTCCATGGGATTTTTCAGGCAAGAGTGCTGGAGTGGGTTGCCATTTCCTCCTCCAGGGGAATCTCCCCAACCCAGGGATCAAACCCGGGTTGTGTCAATTGCATCGCAGGCGAATTCTTTACCCACTAAGCCACTGGGGAAGCCCACATAAAATAATGCCTCCAGAACAGCGCCGAGAAGTTTAGGGAAAAGAAACAAAAAAACAAAAGGGGCGTTTGGGGAAGACTGGATACGTGTATAGGTATGGTTCAGTCCCTTCAGTGGTCAGCTGAAACCATCACAATGTTGCTGACCAGCTGTCGCTTAGTCGCTTGTGTCTGACTCTTTGCAACCCCATAGACTGGAGCCCACCAGGCTACTCTGCCCATGGGATTCTCCAAGCTAGAATACTGTAGTGGTTTGCCGTTTCCTCCTCCAGGGATTAAACCTGCATCTCCAGCGTTGCTGGCGTGTTCTTTACCACTGAGACAGCTGGGCTTCTCACTACGCGGCTATACCCCAACATAAAATAAAAAATTAAGAGGAAATAAGATACCTGTGAAGGGTTGCCTATCAACTGTTCAGAGATAATCAAACAACATGCTTACAAATTGAGTCAACAAACCAAAAAAAAAGGAAAACCACTGATCAGCTTCAAAGTGCCAGGAGAATTGCCAATCCCACTCCTGGGCATATATCCGGAGAAAACCACGACCTGGAAGAATGCATGCACCCCAGTGTTCACTGCAGCACTGTTTACAATACCCTAGATATGGAAGCAACCTCAACGTCCATCAACTGAGGAATGGATAAAGATGTGGTTCAGTTCAGTTCAGTCGCTCAGTCGTGTCCGACTCTTTGCGACCCCATGGACTGCAGCATGCCAGGCCTCCCTGTCCATCACCAACTCCCGGACTTTACTCAGACTCATGTCCATCAACTTGGTGATGCAATCCAACCATTTCATCCTCTGTCATCCCCTTCTCCTCCCACCTTCAATCTTTACCAGCATCAGGGTCTTTTCCAATGAGTCAGCTCTTTGAATCACTTGGCCAAAGTATTGGAGTTTCAGCTTCAACATCAGTCCTTACAATAATGACTATTCAGGACTGATCTCCTTTAGGATGGACTGGTTGGAACTCCTTGCAGTCCAAGGGACTCTCAAGAGTCTTCTCCAACACCACACAGTTCAAAAGCGTCAATTCTTTGTGTATACAATGGAATATCACTCAGCCACAAAAATGAAATAAGGTCATTTTAAGCTACACAGATGGACCCAGAGATGGTCACACCAAGCAATGTCAGAAAGCCAAATGTCATATGATACCGTTTATACGTGGAATCTAAGTGATGCACATGGACTCATTTACCAAACAGAAATAGAGTCACAGGCATAGAAAACAAATGTCTGGTTACCAGGGGGATAGGGGTGGGGAGGGGAGGGATAAATTGGGAGACTGGGGTTGGCATACACATGCTGCCTCAGTCGTGCCCGACTCTTTGCGACCCTGTGGACTGCAGCACCCCAGGCCTCCCTGTCCATCACCAACTCCCGGAGCTTGCTCAAACTCATGTCCATCACGTCGGTGATGCCGTCCAACCATCTCATCCTGTGTCGCCCCCTTCTCCTCCTGCCCTCAATCTTCCCAACATCAAGGTCTCTTCCAATAACTTCAAATGTACACATTTCCTTCTTAAATTACAAGCATTGTTTGGGACTAGTATATAAGGGCAACTAACTCGGTGTTGGATATGGGGTTGGAAGTTAATATCCAACACAATGCAGGCAAAAGGAACCTGGACCGTTGAGCTGACAGTTTTCTTCCAGGCTGGCAGTTCTTATCGGAGCTGCTTCATCGGAATTGCTAACCTAATTATTAATGTTGTTGTTGTTAAGTCACTCAGTCATGTCCGACTCTTTGTGACCCCATGGGCTGTAGCCCACCAGGCTCCCCTGCCCATGGGATTTCCCAGGCAAGGATACTGGATCGGGTTGCCACTCCCTTCTCTATTGCTGCTACTATAATATATAAGACACACAACTAGTAAGGACCTGCTTCCTGTACAGCGCAGGGAACTCTACTGTTGACTCTGTAATGACCTATCTGGGAAATCAATCTGGAAAGGAGGGAATAAATGTATATAGATATATAAAACGGATTCACTTTGCTGTATAGCTGAAACTAACACCATGTTGTAAATCCACTACACTCCAATAAATATTAAAAAAAATAAAAATAAAGAGATATGCCTTTCGGAAGGAGAAAAATTACAGCATCACAGCTACCAGAGGTGCGCTGTCTCGTACTACGAGGACACCGTGTATTAGAATGAAACACAGAGAAAATGCCGTGTGCAAACGTGGGTTTCAAGTGCACTCGTGAGTTGAAGAGTGCTCCGTGGCAAGAATAACGGTGACCATCTTTATTTGAACAGTGACGACGGCTCTTTGAGACCGACATAATCCGCCCCCTGCCGTCTGTTCCTCCCGAATGGCCAGATTCATCACTTCCCGAAGAAAAAGCCACAGAGAAGATATTTCTTCAATGAATCCTCAGTTCAAAAAAAAAAAAACACAAAGAAAACGGTTGATAAACTTTAAAGGGCGCAGGGCTTCCTTTGACAAGCGTGAATTTTCTTTCTTTGTGGGTCAGATGATTCCTTTGGCGAGGCACCATGGTTCACCCTTTTTGAAGTACAGAAATGTGCGTGCATTTCTACACAGTCGTTTCCTGTCAGGATGGGGAATGGTGTCCAGTTTCACAGGATCTCTAGTTTCCGCTAAGAAGGTTCTGGAAAGAGCTCACGGGCAGTGACCTCAACCAATATGATCTCAACAGGTGGCCTGGCCATCAGTCACCGGCATCTGATAAGAGCAGTCGGCAAGAGGATGATCATCAGAGAGAAGGAAGCTATAAAGAGATGAAATGCCCGATTCACTCCAGAGGGGAGAATTAACTGCCCAAGACAATGTCATCTCATACTTGATCTAGACTTCATTTACGTTCCTCAGGTGGACTGGAGGGTTCCTATATAAGAAGAGAAGATCAAATACCCTCGCTTTTTTTAATTGTCTCATATCTTTCTATTATTATGCTACCTGAGCAAATCTTCTTACCAAGTGGCAGGCTTCATATTATTTCTACCGCATACGGTATTTTATGCTTGTGTTTATGCTATTGTGACTTCACAATGTCTTGCGTGATAGTGCAATGTGTCAGCTCAATTTAAAAGGCAGTATATGTGCAGCTCAGATGACTCAAGATCAAAAAACAACTCTGTTAAACATTGGGGCTTCCCTCAGAGCTCAGCTGGTAAAGAATGTGCCTGCAATGCAGGAGACCCCGGCTTGACTCCTGGGTCAGGAAGAGCCGCTGGAGAAGGGATAGGCTACCCACTCCAGGATCCCTGGGCTTCCCTGGTGGTGGGCAAAAGATCTAAATAGACGTTTCTCCAAAGAAGACATACAGATGGACAACAGGTACATGAAAAATGCTTCGCATCACTAGTTATTCGAGAAACGCAAATCAAAACAACAATGAGGTTATCACCTCCCACAGGTCAGAATGGCCATCATCCAAAAATCTACAAACAATAAATGCTGGAGAGGGTGTGGAGAAAAGGGAAGCCTCCTACACTGTTGGTGGGCAAGTGAACTGAGGCAGCTGCTATGGAGCACAGCATGGAGGTTCCTTTAAAAACTGAGCTAGCATGTGATTCAACAATCCGCTCCTGGACATATATCCAGACAATAATATAAACCAAAACGATACAGGCACCCCATGTCCATGGCAGCGCTGTTCACAATAGCCAGGACGTGGGAACAACCTGTCTACTGACCGATGAATGTCCAAAGAAGACGTGTTACATGTACACGGTGGGATACTACTCGGCCATAAGCAAGACTGAGACAATGCCATCTGCAACAGCATGGACTTCAAGACTGTCACACTGAGTGAAGTCAGTCACACAGAGATAGACAAGTATATAATACCGCGTCTAGGTGAATGGCAACCCACTACAGTTCTCGTGCCTGGAAAATCCCACTGCGGAGGAGCCCGGTAGGCTGCAGTCCACGGGGTCACTAAGAGTCGGACCTGACTGAGCAACTGAATGGAACTGATTATAATACTCGAATCTGGAACTTCGCTTGTAGTCCAAGGGCTGAGACCCTGAGCGCCCAATACATGGGACCCGGGCTCCATCCCTGCTCAGGGAAATAGATTCCAGATGACGCAAGTAAGAGTGTGCACGTCACAACAGAATCAAATAAATAAATGCCAAAATAGCAGCATCTGAACTGTGTCCACAGTTATCACTGGATCCAGGTTAACTCCTTAGGTTTTATAAATGGCAGCAAGGTTAAGTAAAGGGTATAGTTCAAGAAAGCTGAGTGAAAGCAAACTCCCATTACCCTGTTTCCTGTCAAAAATCCACACAATCAAAATAAATAAATAAATAAATAAAAACAACTTAAAAAGTCTGTTTAGAAAACAGAGTGACCTATGCTTGGTCCAATTTCTGAGATCTGCTTATCTTTGCAAAGATCCGTGTTTTCTATCTTGGCACCAATACCAGGCTGATAATTTAAGTTAAACCATGGCTGAGGACTGGGAATTCAACTCTATTTAAAACACTATGTCTTCTGTATACCACAAACATCCTGACACTAGCTGGTTAACTGGTTTTCTCGCCAGCTTGAACAGCAAACAGATTACTAACATTGTGACCTAACCAAAAAAAGCAAAACAAATGAAAGTTAAAAAAAAAAAAAAAACAAACCCAAAGCACCACAACAGAAGGTTTTAAATTAGGAGGGAAAAAAAAAAAATCAAGAAACTGTAAACTCCCATTCCATCAAGGAAAGGCTAATCATTTTACCGTGCAAAGTGGATCTAAACAGGGAATACGAACCTTTTGTTTTCAAGGAAGAGCAATGAAGCTCTTTAAATTCAGATTTATGGAATTGTGTGGAAAATGCATCCTTGCCTTCATCTCATGTGACGGCAATCACCATTTTTCATGGTAAAAAAAACAAAAACAAAAAAAAATGGTTGTGATCTGTCTTAATTCAACACAGAACTGGCGGGAAGGTATTCAGCCTCTGGGTACTTCCAAAAATGTGAGTGGCCACTTCCTGTTACGCAGGTTTGATGGAAATCAGTAGAGCTTGGATAAGATGAGAAAAGGAAATAGGATGAAGTTGCGCCAGACACACTTTTGACCTTTGGATGCCCAGGGTCCTCAACATTTCTAGTCTTCACCCGTTATTATAAACACTAGTCACCGCTCCATATTTTCATCCAAAGATAAAAAGTCAGCATTTTTCCCTTTCACGCTGAACACAGTACTGCATGTTTTTTTTTTTTTCCCCCTGTGCTTTTAGAATTTCACTCCTGTGCGTGACTATAATTTTTATTCCTCAGGAGACAAAGAATGAGTTAATTGCATACTCAGCTTTTTTTTTTTTTTCTACACCTGAGACTCAGTCAAGGAATACGTATATTAAAGTATCCAGTAAGGTAAATAAAGTATCCAATAATGTCTAAAACCCTGGAAGACCTTTGGCAACAACTTCTGCTCCTGAGGAACACTGGAGAGGTAAGCCGTCTGCTGTTTGAGAAATTTATCCTGACCAGGATAAAGAGAACCTCAGAAGGTGAGTATGGTTTTCCCAGTAGTCATGCAAGGATGTGAGTTGGACTATAAAGAAAGCTGAGCGCCTAAGAATTGTTGCTGTTGAACTGTGGTGTTGGAGAGGACTCTTGAGAATCCCTTGGACACCAAGGAGATCCAACCAGTCCATCCTAAAGGAGATCAGTCCTAAATAATCATGGGAAGGACTGATGCTGAAGCTGAAACGCCAATACTTTGGCCACCTGATGCAAAGAGCTAACTCACTGGAAAAGACCCTGCTGCTGGGAAAGACTGAAGGCAGGAGGAGAAGGGGACGACAGAGGATGAGATGGTTGAATGGCATCACCGACTCAATGGACATGAGTTTGACTAAACTCCGGGAGTTGGTGATGGACAGGGAGGCCTGGCGTGCTGCAGTCCATGGGGTCACAAAGAGTTGGACACAACTGAGCAACTGAACAAAAATCAGGCAGAATTTAAGGCATATTCACAAAGAGTAGCAACCCCAATAAATTGAACTTCAATAGCAGAATTTATCAAGCCTCCAACATTGTACAGATATGATTGAAAGGAATGTGTTCATTAGAACGGGAGGTATTATGCCTTAGTGAATTTAATGCTATAAAATGTAAGGAGAAATTGAAGATTCTAAGCTCTCACACAATGATGAGAGAATCTGAGAGGTGGTGAATTCACGTTTCTCCTACTTGCTTATCTATCTAGATTCTGATTTTGCTATTTTCCACTCTTATTTATTAGAGGACAATGAGGGTCTTAGCTCAGGCCTGAGATATTTTAAAGCCATACAAAACTGAGGGCTCCCCTGGTGGCTCAGTGGTAACGAATCCGTCTGCCAATGCAAGGAGACACGGGTTTGATCCCTGGGTTGGAAGATCCCCTGGAGAAGGAAATAGCAACCCACTCCAGTATTCTTGCCTGGAGAATCCCATGGACCAGAGGAGCCTGGAGGGTACAGTCCATGGGGTCACGACTCAGCGACATTTTTCATTTTAAGAACCACCTAGAGAGTCATAAATCAATGATACAATTGCCCTTTTTCTGACGTGGCCAAATTCCTGAAAGGAAAACGTTAGTCGCTCAGTCGTATCCGACTCTTTGGGACCCCTTGGACTGCAGCCCACCAGGCTCCTTTGTCTGTAGAATTCTCCAGGCAAGAATACTGGAGGGGGTTGTCATTCCCTTCTCCAGGGAGCCAAATTCTTAGGCATTTCTAATTCTCCTCTCTTTGTCAGATGGTTTCGTTCAAGCTCTTTGTTTCTGTCCTGGGAGATAAGGTTATGCTATAAGCAGTACTGTTATCTTGTGGCCACTAAAATTTCCTGTGGAATTAAAGGGAACACAATTTCCATGGAGGATAACATTTTGATGTACAATTTAGGAGACAATGTTCTCTGCTGCTACACACTGGGGATTTTTTTTAATCAAATGGCTTCTTTCTTTTTACAAATTATGATTTTTCTTTGAGCAAAACTTCATAAAATACAGTCTATTTTACGGAAAAACAGACTTTTGATTGTGAAAACTCTCAACCTCTATGGAAGCTAAATTTTTTAAAGATACTTTTATTTTTTTGGCTGCGCCACATGGCACTTGGGAATCTTAAGTTCACTAACAGGGATGGAACCCGAGCCCTTCGGGAAGTGCAAGTTACTCAGTTGTGTCCAATTCTCTGCAACCTCATGGACTGTAGCCCGCCAGGCTCCTCTGTCCATGGGATTCTCCAGGCAAGAATACTGGAGTGGGCTGCCTTTCCCTTCTCCAGGGGATCTTCCCAACACAGGGATTGAACCCAGGTCTCTGGCACTGCAGGCAGATTCTTTACTGTCTGAGCCACGATGGAAGCCTGAGCCCCTTGGAATCGCTACTGCTCAATCTGTGTGTGATGGGCGTATCCTGCTGCTGCTGCTGCTGCTGCTGCTAAGTCACTTCAGTCGTGTCCGACTCTGTGCGACCCCATAGACGGCAGCCCACCAGGCCCCGCCGTCTCTGGGATTCTCCAGGCAAGAACACTGGAGTGGGTTGCCGTCTCCTCCTCCAATGCATGAAAGTGAAAAGTGAAAGTGAAGTCTGCAAACACAGAGCCTTAACCACTGGGCCACCTGCAAAGCCCCTAGCATACTTCTAAGATGGGTTCTTTATCTTGAGGTCATGGCTAGCAAAGACCACACTCGCTGTCCCCGCCAAATTCCAGCAAAGAAATGTTTATCTTCTTATAAACCTGAACAGTTTTTGCTGGAGGCAGCTGCAAGAATTCACGGAGACTCAAACACAACAAGAAGACTACTTAAAAGGAAGACGCGATGCATTACCCAAGGACAGCAACCACTAGCTCCTTGAACTGAACCGTCATGACCGAAATTTTCTCCCCTTTCTAATTGACAGCAAGTTTCATTATCTGAACACACTCTCTGTTTGGAAGGCGGGCTGTACTGTATTATCAATTAAAGGGACTGGTGGAAAGCTGAACCGGCCTATAACCCGCAGATGGCTAAAACTTGTTTTTCATATAAAACTGTTGTGTGCAAACTAAATTTAATTTCCCTAGATCAACAAAGGATAAATTTTTGTCTTCTCAGGGGCTCAGATGTCATGATGACCCCCGCCGTCTTTTGAGTCAGGGCTTCAGCCATTTATTTCTCCATCACTTCCTTTCTCAGCAGCCAGATTTCACAGGAAGAGAGTTAATGTTCCCTGAATTAAAAAACGAGACTCTGAAAGCATCCATCAGAGTTTTGGTGGGGGCTGGGGAGAGGGATAACATGAATGAGCTAAACCACCAGTCATTCCAGACGACGCTCCGTGGGTCAGAGTGTTACTGTTGTCATTTAGTCGCTCAGTCGTGTCCGACTCTTTGCGACCCCGTGGACTGTAGCCCACCAGGCCCCTCTGTCCATGGGATTCTCCAGGCAAGAATACTGGAGTGGGTGGCCGTACCCTCCTCCAGGGGATCTTCCCGACCCAAGGATCAAACCCTGGTCTCCTGCAACGGCAGGTGGGTTCTTTATGACTAAGGCACCAGGGAAGCCCAGAGTTATTAACACAAATTAAATGCAGAACATTCTAGCGGAAGGAAGGTTAAGGTCACCCTCTCCTTTCCACTGAGAGCCGAAGAATCGATGCTTTTGAACTGTGGTGTTGGAGAAGACTCTTGAGAGTCCCTTGGACTCTTGCAAGTCCCTTGCAAGGAGATGCAGCCAGTCCATCCTAAAGGAGATCAGTCCTGAATGTTCACTGGAAGGACTGATGCTGAAATTCCAATACTTTGGCCACCTGATGCAAAGAGCTGACTCATTGGAAAAGACCCTGATGCTGGGAAAGATTGAAGGCGGGAGGAGAAGGGGACGACAGAGGATGAGATGGCTGGATGGCATCACCGGCTCGATGGATGTGAGTCTGAGTGAACTCCAGAGTTGGTGATGGACAGGGAGGCCTGGCGTGCTGCAGTCCATGGGGTCCCAGAGTTGGACATGACTTAGTGACCAAACAACACAAGTTCTTTCAATAATGGATTTCTGTCATCGGTGGGAGGTACGCATTGATTCCCAGCTTTCCAAGTTCCTTTATTTACTCTGCTTTGTTAAACGTTTGAACGTTTCAGACCTTCCCCCAAGACACTTAGCAGGATTTCTGTTCCTGTCCATCCTAAAATAATAAAGTTGCTTCGAACCATTCTTTTTAGGAGATCTGGTTGAATGCTTTTATTTCATTTGTTTGTTTTTTGGTGACTCTCTGCAGTAGCCCTGAAACAAAGTCTCAGCTTCTGATTCAATTGTCAATTTTTCTTCCCACCCCAGGATGAGAAGCAAGACATTAATGGGAAAAAATATATATAAATAATGCCAAAGACGCAGTCATGGTTTCCAGGGTACCAAGCAACTATTGTATCTAAAGTTATGAGAAGTCCAGAGAATGCCCTGACCAAGGGCTCTTGGGTGTATTAGGGGACAGTGTTATAAGTGAAGGCCAGGGTTCCCTGTAAATGCAGAAAGAGAGATGTTCGCAGCATCTCTTTTCTTTTATTATTTTTTTAATTGAAGGATAATGGCTTTACAGAATTTTGCTGTTTTCTGTCAAATCTCAACACGAATCAGCCATAGGTATACATATGTCCTCTCCCTTTTGAACCTCCCTCCCCATCCCACCCGTCTAGGTTGACACAGAGCCCCTGTCTGAGTTCCCTGAGACACAGAGCAAATTCCCATTGGCTGTCTATGTTACATATGGTGATGGAAGTTTCCAGGTTGCTCTTTCCATATATCTCACCCTCTCCTCCCCTCTCCCCAGGTCAGTAAGTCTATTCTCCTACCAAGCATAGCTTAAAAAAAAATTATTTTAATGTTTTCTGTAATGGGGTGAGGGAGAGAAAAGAGAAAGACAAACACCACATCACTAATGTGCAGGATACAAAATATGACACAAATGAAGTTATTTACAGAATACAAAAACTGAGACATAGAGAACAGGCTTAACGGTCCCTAGAGGATAAAGGGCAGGGCAGCGGTAAACCAGGAGCTTGGAATTTATAAATATAAAACTCCTATATATAATAGTAATTTATATAATAATGTAATACTATATAATAATAATGTGGTATAATATCATATATAATAATATATAATCAACAAGGACTTACTCTGTAGCACAGGAAACTCTACTCAGCATCTTGTAATAACCTATAAAGGATGAGAATTTTAAAAAAGAATATATTTGTGTATATACACATATGTGTGTATATAACAGAATCACTTTGCTATATACCAGAAACACAACACTGTAAACCAACTGTAATTTAAAAAAATAAGATACATGTACCTCAGTGTTCATAGCAGTGCCGTTTACAGCAGGCAAGGCAGGGAATATATGTATTAATATGCCTATGGCTCATTCATGCGGATATCAAACGAACACATATATAATAGTATACTTACGGCTGCCTTCTGTTGGTGTGTGGCAAAAACTAACACAAGATCGTAAAGCAATTATCCTCCCATTAAAAATATTTTAAAAATTTAAAGTATTTTTTTTTGAGGTGGACCATTTTTAAAGTCTTGATTAAACCTTGTATAACACGGCTTCTGTTTTCTCTTTTGGTTTATGGCTGCGCATCATGTGGCATCTTAGCTCCCCAACCAGGGATTGAGCCTTCAACGTCTGAATTGGAAACTGAAAATCACTCAGTCGTATCCAACTCGCCGCGACCCCATGGACTGTACGGTGGATGGAATTCTCAAGGCACCCCCCCCCCAACCTGGGGATCAGACCCAGGTCTCCCACATTCTTTACCAGCCGAGCTACCAAGGAAGCCCTCTGAATTGGAAGGTGAACTCGTAACCACTGGACCACCATGGGAGAGCCCTGAGCATGGCGTTTAAAATCTGCTCTGCCTGTTACTCTGGATAATAACCACTGTCCTCCATGGCGCCCTATGCTAGGAGCACCGAAACGTCTAGAACGGGATCTTCTAGAATGGAAGGAAACCACTTCCTCTTTGTCCAGCTGTCCTCCTCATCTTCCTGTCCAAGCTGGCCGCTCTGCTGAGAAGAGAACCTCAGGAGAGTCGCCTCTTTAACGCGTGGTTGTTTGCTGACTTGTCAGGAGAAATCCAAGGGGAGGACCGCCGATGTTGAATTGACAGCAGATGAAAAGCGTCAACTGGTCTACAGGAAGCTCTTCTATAATCCGGCAATTGACCTGGTGGGTCACAGTAGGGTTTGACCTTCCGTTTCTCCTCATGTTTCAGGAGGGTTGGGACTAACAGGAGCCTGAAACTGGGAGAAGAAAGCAAGAGGCGTCTCTCTTCCTCTTTGCTGCCCCAGCGTGGGCGTTGGTTCTGGTGGGTCTGGCTTCCTCGGACACGTCTATCACGCAACTCACATACACCAGGAGTGCCAGCCAAGAGCTTCCTTGAGCCCCTCCTTCAGGTGTGTCCTTGTCCTGGGAATGGCAGCATTTCCCTGGGGATGTTGGCCCACAGCTTCATGATCTCAAATCAGTGCTTTCAGCGACAGAGCATCTCTCTGATCAGTCCCCTTTTTTAAACAATCAAATCCCTCTACTGAAATCCCCCATGGTTCAGCAGGCAAAGAAGCAGCTTACCAACGCAGGAGACTGAGGACAGGTTGGTGTGATCCCAGGGTTGGAAAGATAGCGTGGAGAAGGGAATGGCAACCTATGCCAGTATTCTTTCCTGAAGAATCCCAAGGACAGAGGAGCCTGGCGGGATACAGTCCACAGGGTTGCAAAGACTTGGACACCCCTTAGCGCTCATGCACCTACGGAAACGCATAGTGGGGATTTTCAAATCCTGGACTTTTACTGATGCCTTGAAAGGTAAGTTACCAATAGAAGCGCTGTAAGTGCTTCAAGAACTATTGTACTTGTTGGCAAGCATGTCAGTAAGATTGTATATATACACACACATATAGCCTGTGTAAACTGCATATACATGTATATATCTGTCTGCTGCTGCTGCTGCTAAGTTGCTTCAGTCGTGTCCGACTCTGTGTGACCCCATAGATGGCAGCCCACCAGGCTCCTCTGTCCACGGGATTCTCCAGGCAAGAACACTGAAGTGGGCTGCCATTTCCTTCTCCAATGCATGAAAGTGAAAAGTGAAAGTGAAGTCGCTCAGTCATGTACGACTCCTGGGGACCCCATGGACTGCAGCATACCAGGGTCCTCTGTCCATGGGATTTTGCAGGCAAGAGTACTGGAGTGGGTGCCATTGCCTTCTCTGCATGTACATACTACTATATATAAATTAGGTAATCAACAAGGATCTGTTATACAGCACAAGTAATGGTAATATACTGTAATAACCTATATGGGAAGAGAATCTGAAAAAGAATTGTTCCATGTATGTGTATGACTGAATCACTCGGCTGTACACTTAAAACTGAGACAACATTGAAAATCAACTATACTTCAGATTTTTTTTAAAAGATGCATGCACTTCAATGTCCACAGCAGCACTATTGAGAGTCCGTAAGACATGGAAACAAAGCGCCTGTCTTATCAAGAGAGGAATGGATGGAGAGGTGCTGTGCGTATGCCATGGAGTACTACTCAGCCATGAAAAACAAAAGTTTGCCACTCTCAGCAGCCTGTGTCTACTTGGGGGCCGTTATGCTTCGTGAAGTAAGTCTGAGAGAAAGACAAACACTGTACACGATACCATGTAAATGTGGAACCTAAAAAAGTCAACAAGCTAGTGAATTTCACAAAAAAAAGCAGCAGACTTCACAGATATAGAGAAACTACTGGGTCCCAGTATGGAGAGGGAGGGAGCAGGCAATAGACGGGTGGGGATTAGGAGATACAGACTAATACATATGAAATAAATAAGCTACAAGGCTATTTTGTATGGCACAGGGGATGTAGCCAATATTTTACATTAAATATGCTGCTGCTGCTAAGTCGCTTCAGTCGTGTCCGACTCCTAGCGACCCCATGGACTGCAGCCCACCAGGCCCTTCCATCCACGGGATTTTCCAGGCAAGAGTACTGGAGTGCGGTGCCATCACCTTCTCCGTACATTAAATATAAATTACTATATTACTATTAGTGACATTACTTACTATATATACTTACAAGTATAACATATACTTACTATATAGTAGTATATACATTACTATAGTATACATTACTCTCTTCTGAGGGCAGGAATCCCTCAGAAGAAATGGAGTAGCCATCATGGTCAACAAAAGAGTCCGAAATGCAGTACTTCGATGTAGTCTCAAAAACGACAGAATGATCTCTGTTCGTTTCCAAGGCAAACCATTCAATATCACAGTAATCCAAGCCTATGCCCCAACCAGTAACATTGATGAAGCTGAAGTTGAGTGGTTCTATGAAGACCTACAAGACCTTTTAGAACTAACACCCAAAAAAGATGTCCTTTTCATTATAGGGGACTGGAATGCAGAACTAGGAAGTCAAGAAACACCTGGAGTAACAGGCAAATTTGGCCTTGGAGTACGGAATGAAGCAGGGCAAAGACTAATAGAGTTTTGCCAAGAAAACTCACTGGTCATAGCAAACAGCCTCTTCCAACAACACAAGAGAAGACTCTACACATGGACATCACCAGATGGTCAACACCGAAATCAGACTGATTATATTCTTTGCAGCCAAAGATGGAGAAGCTCTATACAGTCAGCAAAAACAAGACCAGGAGCTGACTGTGGCTCAGACCATGAACTCCTTATTGTCAAATTCAGACTTAAATTGAAGAAAGTAGGGAAAACCACTAGACCATTCAGGTATGACCTAAATCAAATCCCTTATGATTATACAGTGGAAGTGAGAAATAGATTTAAGGGCCTAGATCTGATAGATAGAGTGCCTGATGAACTATGGAATGAGGTTCGTGACACTGTACAGGAGACAGGGATCAAGACCATTTCTGTAGAAAAGAAATGCAAAAAAGCAATATGGCTGTCTGGGGAGGGCTTACAAATAGCTGTGAAAAGAAGAGAAGCGAAAAGCAAAGGAGAAAAGGAAAGATATAAACAATGAATGCAGAGTTCCAAAGAATAGCAAGAAGAGATAAGAAAGCCTTCTTCAGTGATCAATGCAAAGAAATAGAGGAAAACAACAGAATGGGAAAGACTAGGGATCTCTTCAAGAAAATCAGAGATACCAAAGGAACATTTCATGCAAAGATGAGCTCGATAAAGGACAGAAATGGTATGGACCTAACAGAAGCAGAAGATATTAAGAAGAGATGGCAAGAATACACAGAAGAACTGTACAAAAAAGATCTTCACCACCCAGATAATCACAATGGTGTGATCACTGACCTAGAGCCAGACATCCTGGAATGTGAAGTCGAGTGGGCCTTAGAAAGCATCACTACGAACAAAGCTAGTGGAGGTGATGGAATTCCAGTTGAGCTATTCCAAATCCTGAAAGATGATGCTGTGAAAGTGCTGCACTCAATATGCCAGCAAATTTGGAAAACTCAGCAGTGGCCACAGGACTACAAAACGTCAGTTTTCATTCCAATCCCAAAGAAAGGCAATTCCAAAGAATATATACTATAGTATACATTACTATAGATTGATATTAACTATAAATATATTAAAACTGTGAATCACTATGTTGTCCATGTGACATAATATTGTAAATCAATTTATAATTTTTTTTTTTTTTTACAAAAAAGTAAAGTAAGAAAGTTAAGGGTCAGACTACAAAGCTGAGAATTCACAGTATGGATATTGTTCACAGATTTCAAGTTTGCATGGACTTACATCCAGATGAGTAGGAAAAGAAACAGATGAAATACAAACAAATATTTGAAAAAAATCTTAATAATGAGTACAGTGCAATAGACACATGAGAATCAATATTGGTCGATTTGTCTAGAGCAATATAGAAAGCCAATAAAACTGAATTAACAGACCTAAATCAAGACCATTTATGCTTACACCAGTTTTCGGCTGCTGGTGCTAAGTCACTTCAGTCGTGTCCGACTCTGTGCGACCCCATAGACGTCAGCCCACAAAACTAAAAGGAACAAAGTTGAAGGTTCTCAGTTAATTTTAAGACTTACTTCGGGGATTTCTCTGGTGGTGCAGTGGCTAAGAATCCACTTGCCAATGCAGGGGACACAGGTTTGATCCCCGGTCCAAAGATTCCACATGTCGTGGAACAAGGAAGGCCACCCACACAGCTCCTGGGCCCGCGCTTCGCAGCAAGAGAAGTCACCACCATGAGAAGGCCACACGCCGCAACGACAGACTCGTGTGTTTGCTTGGAGTCTGTTCTCTACAACTCCCCGCTGCCCGCCACTGGACAAAGACCACATGCAGAAATAAAGACCCAGCCCCGCCAAAAACAAACTTGTACAGAGACTTGGAGTAATCAGGGTGTTTGCACAGGGCGCTCAGGGAGGGAGCCACCCGGTCCATGGGCTCAATCCTCTTCCAGCAAGGCACTGAGCCAGGTTCACAGAGAAACATCCTTTATGAAAATACAAGTAGATAAAACATTTCATACACATGTAAAGGCACTTAATGTACATTTGTATCTTCACTATGAAGTATCCACGAACATGAATGAATGAATGAGGTTTTCACCCATTCCATTTCATCGATGGAAATCTCCTGTTGCAGGACCAGGCATGGAAGAATGTTGAAGGATGCGTGCTCTCTCTGATCGAGAACTGTTGCTCCAGAAAGGAACTCGAACACCCAACCCAGGAGCCTCTGCTGGGGACCCAGGGGCAAGACCAGAGCCCCTGGGGTAGGGGGAGAGCCACTTAGAGAAGACTGGTGGGGGGGTGGTTAATGCAGAAGGCATGCTTAACTTGGTGTTGCTGCTGAACTTGGCATCGTGACATAGTGACCAGATTCAGTGTTCAATACACTTCCTGTGGAGACTTGCCTGGTGGCTCAGAGGTAGAGAATCTGGCTGCAATGCAGGAGACCTGGGTTCAATCCCTGAGCTGGGAAGACTCCCTGGAGAAGGGAAAGGCTGCCCACTCCAGTATTCTTGCCTGAAGAATCTCATGGACAGAGGAACTTGGCGGGCAACAGTTCGTGGGGTTGCAAAGAGTCAGACACGACTTGGGGACTCAATAACAATACTTTTTGTGGCAAAGCAACAGTTGCTCAAAGCTGAAAGTAAAAATCTGTTTTTTATTTGTCGTATAGAAGAAGATGGACCCTCAGTTTGCTTTTCTTTTTGTGGAACAGTTTTAGGTTCAGAGCAACACTGAGAGGAAGCTATAAAGATTTCCCATATAACCACATCTGCCCCCACACAAGCACAGTCTCCCCGCATTATCAACATCAGATGACACATTTATTACAACTGATGAGCCTACATTAACATGCTATCATAACCTAGAGTCCACAGTTTACATTAGGCTTTGCTCTTAATGTTGTCCATTCTATGGGTTTAGACAAATTTATAACAGCATGTATTTGCACCTGTAGTATTGGGCAAACTTTGTCGTGAGAGGCCATGAAGAGCTGTTATAGAGGAGATGTAAGTGGAAAGGATAAAACATCCAACTAGCAGGTCTAAGGGCTTCCCTTGTGGCTCAGCTGGTAAAGAATCCCCTGCAGTGCAGGAGTCCTGGGTTCGATTCCCTGGGTTGGGAAGATCCCCTGGAGAAGGGATGGGGTACCCACTCCAGAATTCTGGCCTAGAGAATTCCATGGACTGTATAGTTCATGGGGTCGCAAAGAGTTGGACACGACTGAGCGACTGAAATGAACTGAATATTTATATATGGACTCTCAGTTCAGTTCAGTCGTTCATTCGTGTCCAACTCTGCAACCCCATGAATCACAGCATGCCAGGCCTCCCTGTCCATCACCAGCTCCCAGAGTTTACTCAAACTCATGTCCATCGAGTCGATGATGCCATCCAGCCATCTCATCCTCTGTCATCCCCTTCTCCTCCTGCCCCCAATCCCTCCCAGCATCAGTCTTTTCTAATGAGTCAACTCTTCGCATGAGGTGGCCAAAGTACTGGGGTTTCAGCTTTACCATCATTCCTTCCAAAGAACACCCAGGACTGATCTCCTTCAGAATGGACCGGTTGGAGCTCCTTGCAGTCCAAGGGACTCTCAAGAGTCTTGTCCAACACCACAGTTAAAAAGCATCAATTCTTTGGCGCTCAGCCTTCTTCATAGTCCAACTCTCACATCCATACATGACCACTGGAAAAACCATAGCCTTGACTAGACGGACCTTTGTTGGCAAAGTAATGTCTCTGCTTTTGAATACGCTATCTAGGTTGGTCAGAACTTTCCTTCCAAGGAGTAAGCATCCTTTAATTTCATGGCTGCAGTCACCATCTGCAGTGATTTTGGAGCCCCCCAAAATAAAGTCTGACACTGTTTCCCCATCTATTTCCCATGAAGTGGTGGGACCGGATGCCATGATCTTAGAAAGATGTTATTGATGAACCTATCTGCAGTGCAGCAGCAGAGATGCAGACTTAGAGATCAGACTTGTAGACAGAGCAGGAGGAGGAGAGGGTGGGACGCGGGGAGAAAGTTCCATGTAAACATATACACCGACATCTGTAAAACAGACAGCCAGAGGGGAATTCGCTGTGTGACAGAGGAAACTCAACCCTGGGCTCCGTGACCACCTAGAGGGCTGGGCTGGGGTGGGAGGTGGGAGGGGGGTTCAAGGGGGAGGGGAACATGTATATACCCATGGCTGATTCATGTGGATGCATGACAGACACCAACACATTAATGTCAAGCCATTATCCTCCAATTACAACACACGTGAATTAATAAAAAAGATGGTGAAGCAAGGCAGGCACGTGAAAGAGGTCACTACAAAAAAAAATAACCTTTTATATTTGCTCCAATATTTTGAAAATTTAAAATACTCTTCATTACATTTACCCAAATACATACCTCCCTGATTTCATCATTTCTGTTATTAATGGTACCACCCCCATCTTCTAGAGAAGGAAACGGCAACCCACTCCAGGATTCTTGCCTGGAAACTTCCATAGATAGAGGAGCCCGGTGGAGGCTACAGTCCACAGGGTCACAAGCAGTCAGCCACGACAGAGCACCCCATGTTGGTCAAAGCTTTCAAAATTACGTAATGGTCTTTTCTATTTCTGCATTTTTCTAACATCCATTTAATAATCAACCGCTATGTCCAATTTCTTACCCAAATGTAACACATGCTTTCCTATCATTTTTTATATTCTTATGATCTCACCTAGTTTTCTTCTAACAGTAAATGTGTATTTAGACTCCTGTCTTATAATCACTGCTGCTCCTTGAAGTTAAAATACAGGGAGGAGTGCGCTGCGTTTGCTCAAAGTGCCAAGACAATCTCATGTATTCAAGAATTTTCCCACCCAGAGCAAGAGGTTCAGACTTAAACTAGCCTGTGGCTTTTGCACGGCCCAGCTCCGAAATGCTAACTCAAAGCAATTTCTTCCTCTCCAGTATCTTTTAAACATACAACCAGAGGGAAAAATTATTAGGAGAGGGGAAAAAAAAAATACCAGAGATTTGTAAGAAGCTGTGACTTCATAGCCACATCCTCTTGTGTTCTAAGAATCTCACTGGCTGAAAAATACGGAAACAGATCATGGGGGACTAAAAAACGAAGAGAACAGAGCACACAGCTCTACACCATAAAATACGTCACAATGGCTTAAAAGGGCCTTTCAGATAACCCTAAAAGGAAAACTTCCCCACGGATTTTCAGTAAAAAGGTCAAAATTGGGTTCTCTGTCTTTTGTATATTTGTATGTTTCTTTCTGGAGTAAATATCCCTCTTTTTTTTTTTTTTTAACCTTACATATGGTTCCCTGGGTTGGGGAGATCCCCTGGAGGAGGACATGGCAACCCACTCCAGTATTCTTACTGGCTTCTCTGGTGGCTCAGATGGTAAAGAATCTGCCTCCAATGCAAAAGACCCAAGTTTGATCCCTGTGTCAGGAAGATGCCCTGGAGAAGGGAAGGGAAACCCACTCCAGTATTCTTGCCTGGGGAATCCCATGGGCAGGGGAGCCTGGTGGGCTACTGTCCATGGGGTTGCAAAGAGTCGGACACGACTGAGTGACTAAACAGATAGATATATCGCCATATATATATAAATAGAGTAAGTATAATAGCATATACATATTTAAATTCAAAACCAATCACAGATTCTAAGATGAAATAAAGGAAAAAGGGGCTTCCACGTTTTTTTCATTCCACACCTTATTGCATTTATACACTTGGCTTCTCCAGAATGAGTTATTGAATCTCAAATAAACTGTCTCAAGACTCAACGACTGAGCCTCGGGTCAGAGGTACCCTTCCTCCACCAGCATTTATTCATTTTCCATTTTCAGTCTAGGAGTTCTTGTTTCAGCTTTTATTAACTTGGAGATGGCTGCAGCAAAGAATGTAATTTGGCCACAAGTTAGTATGAAACAACAAGCCGATCCTTTCAACACCGAGAACCAGCTGCTAATCCAAGGAGTTGATGAGCTCCTGCTAATTCTTATGGCTGCCTTCTCAGGAGCGTCAGAAGCAAGATTTTATTTTAAATCCAATTCCCCCACCGTCGGAGAGGTAAACTTGGGGAGAAACCAACTCAGTTTGTAAAAGAAGTTAAATAATAATAATAATAACAACATCTGAGCACTCCAGCCAGAGGGGGAGAAAAAGAGATGAGAGAGAAGAGAATTAGCAAGCAGCAGTCTCCAGGAGATAGAAAGAGGGGTGTGTGTGTGCTCAGGCGTGTCCGACTCTCTGCGACCTCATGGACTGTAGCCCACCAGGCTCCTCTGTCCATGGGATTCCCCAGGCAAGAATACCGGAGTGGGTTGCCCTTCCCTCCTCCAGGGGATCTTCCTGGACCCAGGGCTCCAACCTGTGTCTCCTGCATCTCCTGGATTGGCAGGCAGGTTCTCTACCAGCTGAACCATCTACTTGTATTTATAAAGAGTGGTCTGGTGGCCCACTCCAAACCTGTGTGCGGAATTGGGGGTGGGGTGTGGGGTCGTCACCGGCAACCAGTTCAAATCGGCTCTGAGACTTTCTATCTGAAACACCAGCAGCCCCCAAGGGTTAAGGTCTCAGCCCTTCCAGCGTCTCCTTAGCCCCCACCACCATTGAGACGCCAACCTGATGTTCAAGCTGTTACCTGGGCCTTTTCAAGCACCTGCCTGAAGGTGACACCCCCCCACCCCCAGCCCAAGCCCGCCCCAGCGGAGCTCACAGAACTCATGGAAACTTTTCACTCGGTAGCGGACCCATCTGGGCCACAAGGAAGGAGAAAACTCACCGGGTTAGGAGAAAGGATGCTCGGGGAAGGTCTAACAGCGTCTACGGGCCCCTTCCAAGCCGCCCTGGGATCTCAGACCCGGAAGCTCCCCCCTTCCCCTGCCTTTCCGGCTTTAAGGAGGCTTTTCTGCCCTGCGGTGATCAATGCAGTCATTAACCAATGGGCGTCGTGTGGCCTCTCCTCTCCCCGGAGGCCCAGGGGGTGGGGTTGCAAGGCCCAAGTCTCCGGCCACCTGGGTGGTTGCCCTGGCAACCAACCCCCATTGCCCTCCCCCCCCAGGTGATGTTGGGTGAATCCTGAAGGCACCTCATTAAGATAACAAAAGACACCTGAAGAGTCAAGCTCAGAAAATGCTAAGGGATTTTGTTAGGAAGCGGAAACTAAGATGAAGACCAAATATGTACTCCTTGTTCTAAATGACAGAATCACAGTATTTTTGCTCTGGATCCTCGTCTTCCAAAGCTCATAATGTCACATTCAGGCAAAAGGTATTTATGAAAAAGCCTGGGGCTTCCCTGGTGCCTCAGTGGTCAAGAATCTGCCTGTGAACCCGCCCTTATGGCAGAAAGCAAAGAGGAACTAAAGAGCCTCTTGATGAAGGTAAAAGAGGAGAGTGAAAAAAGTCGGTTTAAAACTCAGCATTCAAAAACTAAAGATCATGGCATTGGGTCCCATCCCTTCATAGCAAATAGATGGGGAAACAATGGAAACAGTGACAGACTTATTTTGGAGGGGCTCCAAAATCACTGCAGATGGTGACTGCAGCCATGAAATTAAAAGACGCTTACTCCTTGGGAGAAAAGCTATGACCAACCTAGACAGCATGTTAAAAAGCAGAGACATTACTTTGCCGACACTTTGACTAGTCTGTCTAGTCAAAGCTACGGTTTTTCCAGTAGTCATGTATGGGTGTGAGAGGTGGACCGTAAAGAAAACAGCACCAAAGAATTGATGCTTTTGAACTGTAAAAGGATTCCCAGTAAGTCTCCTTAGCTTTCCTATATCCACAGTCTCTGCAGTCAATGAGTGAACATCATTTAACCATGTTTGCATGGGGTCCTGTCTGGGACCGGGCATGGCAACCCCCTCCAGTATTCTTGCCTGGAGAATCCCAGGGACAGAGGAGCCTGGTGGGCTACAGTCCCTGGGGTCGCAAAGAGTTGGACCTGATTGAAGCTGCTAAGCACGCACACACATGTGGGGTCCTGTACGTATCTTTTCTTACAGAGTTTAGTTTTTCATCATATATTGTGTTTAAAAACTGTTGCCTGCCATTTCAGTAAACAAAGAATGTCTCATGCCATCTGCATAAACATAGGAAATTCTGGCCATCAAGCCATCAGCCTCTGCAGACACCCCTGACTCTGCACCCCAGGGGATTCAGGAAAGGAGAACAACAAGGTTTTGTTTGCTTGTGCTCAATCTGTGATTGCACGGACTGCAGCCCGCCAGGCTCCTCTGTCCATGGAATTTTCCAGGCAACAATACAGTGAGTTACCATTTCCTCCTCCAGGGGATCTTCCCAACCCAGGGATTTAATCTGCATCTCTTATGTCTCCTGAACATTGGCAGGCAGAGAGGTTATCATATAAAGCCAAAAACCATTTTGAAAGCATGTTAAGAACAAATTGTAACTGATATTTGACATGGTGTTACAATGTGTGCATACCCATCAGGTTAAATGTTTCATTAGCAAAAGTGGTAAAGTAGATGAAAAGTTTTGGGCAAGGGATACTCACGGGACCACGGGAAGATTTGCGTCAGACTGCAAGCCCCCATTTGCTCCAGGCATTAGTTGAAAACTGCCAAATACAGAATGAAGCTTCCGTGTTACCCGTCACAACACAGTCCGTGGGGTCGTAAAGAGGTGCACACGACTGAGCGACGTTCACTTTCCTTTTCGCTATCAGAACACAGAGACCTGCAATATCACAACAACTGACTTCTGTGCTTCCCTGGTGGCTCAGTCCATAAAGGATTCACCTGCAGTGCAGGAGACGGGGTTCGATCCACGGTTTGGGAAGATCTCCTGGACAAGGGAACGGCTACCCACTCCAGTATTCTTGCCTGGAGAATCCCACGGACAGAGGAGCCTGGCGGGCTGCAGTCCATGGGGTCGCAGAGAGTCAGACACGACTGAGCTTCTAAGCAGACAAGTGCACCCTGTGAGATCAAAGTCAACATTATTTTAGTTTTTTCTTGATCCGAGGACTCTCTCTCTTTCCCTCTCTTGCTGCCTTTGCCATTAATCAAATGACAATATATGTCTGCATCTTTTTCTCCACACACCATTATTTTCCATTGAACTCTGTATTTCTTTTTGCAATCGTATCACATTGCTGAATTATGGCAATCATTCCCAGCGGTATAACTTCTCCACACTTTTTTAAATTCTCAAGATTGTCTTATCAATTTTTCATCCTTCCATTATATAGTTTATCATCCACGTCGATTTCTACAGAAACCCTGCTGTAACGTTGATTTTGTCTCTGTTGAATCTGGAGATAAATTTAAGGCAATTTGACATCTTGATACAACAGACATTTTAATATGTAGACTAAAACTCAGGGAGACCAATGCATCTTTAATACAGTTAACAAATCATTCCATGCCTTAACGTTTTTGTTTGTTTTTATCACTTTAGGAAGGACAGATTTATTGCTTTACATTTCATGTGTTAAAATCATGCATGCATATGAAATTTTAGGCATGTGGGCTAGCACAGAACATCTATTCATCTCTGCAAAAGGTTTTATTCTGAAATCATAGTATACCATTTGTCATATCTGTCTCTTTACTTGAGTTTTAGTAAGACATTCATTTTGAACTTGCAGCGGTTGATAAAAACGCTGTTTCATTCACTTTTGAAAAAAAAAACAAACTTAAGGACGGAAGTGATACATCCACTTTTATGCCTACATTTGAGCTGCATATTTGCCTGTCGTGTAACTGAGCCTTCAAAGTAAAACTCACCAAATAGATAATAGATTAGTGGAATCTACCAACGGCACAAGATTATAAACGGAATAAATTGTTCTTGACGAAGAGGCAGAATACAGATGCAAGAACCTACCAGGGTGATGAACGCAGAGTCTGTCGCACAGAGGGAAGTATGTCAGGAGAAAAACAAATACTGTGTGGCAATGCATATATATGCAATCTAGAAAAATGATCCCGCTGAACCCAGTGGCAGGACAGGAACAGAGATACAGCTGTGTGGACACAGTGGGGAAGGGAGAGGGTGGGATGAATTTAGAGAGGGGAACTCACAGATACACACATCCATGGGTACAACAGACAGCCAGTGGGAAACTGCTGTATAACCCAGGGGGCTCAGCTCGGGGCTCTGCGATGACCTAGAGGGGTGGGTTGCAGGGAGGGAGGCTCAAGAGGGAGGGGACACGTGTATACATAAGATGGCTCAGACGGTAAAGAATCCGCCTGCAACGCAGGAGACCTGGGTTCCATCCCTAGGTTGGAAAGATCCACTGGAGAAGGGAAAGGCTAACCACTCCTGTATTCTGGCCTGGAGAATTCCATGGACTGTATATAGTCTGTGGGGTCACGAAGAGTCGGACACCACTGAGCAACTTTCACTTTATGGCTTATTCCAGTAGTCATGTACGGATGTGAGAGTTGGACTCTAAAGAAAGCTGAGCTCTGAAGAATTGATGTTTTTGAACTGTGGTGTTGGAGAAGACTCTTGAGAGTCTTTTGGACTGCAAGGAGATCCAACCAGTCCATCCTAAAGGAGATCAGTCCTGAATATTCATTGGAAGGACTGATGCTAATGGTGAAGCTCCAATATTTTGGCCACCTGATGCGAAGCACTGACTCATTGGAAAAGACCCTGATGTTGGAAAAGATTGAAGGTGGGAGGAGAAGGGGACAGCAGAAGATGAGATGGTTGGATGGCGTCACCAACTCGATGGACATGAGTTTGAGAAAACCCCGGGAGTTGGTGATGGACATGGAGGCCTGGCGTGCTGCAGTCCATGGGGTCGCAAAGAGTCGGACACGACTGAGCGACTGAATTGAACTGAACTTAGAAGTCTAGAACAAATGACCCTGGATGTTGTTATTTTAAGTTAAAGCCTTCTTCCCTGGTGGTTCAGATGGTGAAGAATCTGCCCGTAAATGCTCAGTTTTATGTTGGAATTATATAGCGACAAAAAACTGATGGATTCTCATAAACCCAAAGCAGAATCGGAAGGTATCCTGAGAAGCCAGGTGGACACCGGAACCTAATTTTATGCCGGACTTCCATCGAGGAAAAGTACCGCTTTCTGAAAATTAGCTCCTTCTGTTGAGTTTCTCGGACTTGCCTCGGGTTAATTTGGAACGAGAAATTTATTTTTATGAACTTCTAACCAGAGACTGGCCATTTGCTGACATCTTCACTAAATTATTAATCCCTGTTTCTTCCCTTCAAATAAGTGAAGGCATTACAGCAAGAATTTCTAACAGACGTGGAGAATTTCGGGGTTAAAAAAAAATGTCTTGCCTCTTTCAAAAGAGTCCCAATGTTACTTTCTTCTGCAGGTTGATTTAAAAAGTCCGCCTTTCAGGTAATAACATCAATAACATGGAGAAAATGTATGAGCGATGCATTTTTGTGAAGTTTTTTAAGCACAAGAGACCCTCCAATTTGGCGTGTAAGTGTATGTCATTGTACGCCATTTCGTTTTGTATAGTCTTTCCCTGGGAATGATTTCTCATCACTGCAAATTATTCAGCTAATTTGTTTGGAATCCACATACATTCATGTAAATGCGAGCTGCTTGGTAATTAAGTAAATAATTTTAACTTAAAATACTAAGGCCCGAAGCTTCTTATCGACTTTATAGATGTTGGACTAATGGTTGACTGCCATGAAACTTTTATGGTTCTTTGTCAGGAAATACAGCATCTGGCACTTTATACCATGTGGTAAGTTTTCTTCCCCTTTATGCTTTTTTTTCTGTAATGTTTCTGACAAAATATTATGTCCTCTGTGCCTTGCTTTTTACTCTGAAAACAGCTACACTATGCATTTTTTCTTTTTCTCTCTCTCCTCACTCCCCTGGGCTGGGAACGTTAGTCCCTGTTCAATCTGGCATTTAATTTTCCTCCTCTAAACTTTATTACCCCAGGGTCGATTAAGTAAGTTCATAGAGAAGTCTGAGTGCCAGCTTGTAAATAAATTTAGAGCCCGTTAAAGTAAGTTGATATCGAAGTGTTCTTGTTCCCAGACTGGAATTTCACCATGGAAAATAGTTTGTATTTCTATAATGTGTTTATTTTCCCTAACTTGATCTTTATCATGTTTTTATAGTACGGGAGCAATATACGTTCAGCGCAGAAAAATAAAATGCTTATTTTTCTTCTCATATTTTCACATGCACAATCTAAGTGAAATATAATTAAGGTCATATAGGGTAAACATGTAATCTGATTTTGCACACTTTGTACTCCTATGATATCTATGTCTGTCAGTAAATATGCACACTATTATTCGTTAATATAATCTTACATAAATATCCCTCAATTCATTAAACTGAGGCTTCATTTCAGGAGAGCTTATGTTACACCTGGTCTTGAATATTAAAGTTACACTGAGATAATGTACTTGCTATCTGAAGTGGTGGACACGTTTACTATTTCCATGAAAAGAATTTTTTTTACCTTGTTTTATATGGAGAAGAGCCTGGTAACAATGCCGAGATAGTTTCAGGTGGACAGCAAAGAGACTCCGCCAAACATATATGTATCCATTCTCCCCCAAACTCCCCTCCCACCCAGGTGGCCATGTGACATTGAGCAGAATTCCCTGTCCTTCAAAGAATTCTTGAAATTACACTAAAAAAAAAACAAGTCACCCAGGAAAACACGGACACATTTAACTATACTAAAATCAACAACATTCTTAAACAAAAAGATATCATGAAAGAAAGGAAAATACAGCCTTACACACGAGGTGATATTTGAAAACAGGCTTAAAATGACAAAATAAATACTTGACTTCTGTAATACAGCAGTATGGTAAAAGTTAAAT
The DNA here is from genome assembly GCF_055505025.1 of Bos grunniens. Lineage (NCBI taxonomy): Eukaryota > Metazoa > Chordata > Mammalia > Artiodactyla > Bovidae > Bos > Bos grunniens. The sequence continues at coordinate 2,207,327 of NC_141194.1, forward strand.
TAGAATGAACACATGACAGAAATACACAAAATATTTTCCAGCATCTTATTCTGGAATGATTACTAGACCACTTTGATATCAGCTTACCTGCTACACACACAAAGGTTTAGAAGATTAAAATATTTAAGAAAGGTGTAATAGTATTTATAGCATTACTTTTAATTTTTCTCGTGCTGACTTTTATAACTGTAAATAATAAATTTAAAATACTATGGTCAGCTCAGTTATTTTACCCATTACCCAAACTTCCAGTCTCTTAACCACTGCTTTGAATAAATGCTTTTACATGCCTATCATTTCCATCCTAAAGGAAATCAGTCCTGGATATTTGTTGGAAGGACTGATGTTGAAGCTGAAACTCCAATACTTTGGCCACCTGATGTGAAGAGCTGACTCATTGGAAAAGACCCTGATGCTGGGAGGGATTGGGGGCAGGAGGAGAAGGGGACGACAGAGGATGAGATGGCTGGATGGCATCACCGACTCGATGGAGATGAGTTTGAGTGAACTCTGGGAGTTGGTGAAGGACAGGAAGGCCTGGTGTGCTGCAGTCCATGGGGTTGCAAAGAGTTGGAAAACGACTGAGTGACTGAACTGAACTGAACTGATCATTTCACTGTAGTCTATAAATACATGTCAGTCTCTCTCTCTCTCTCTTTTTTTTTTTTTTAGATGTGTTTTGTAGCAAGGGAGATCTTATGTCCTCAACCAGGAATTGATCCCAGGCACTTAGCAGTGAAATCTGAGTCCTAGTAACAGAACCTCCAGGGAATTTCTTGTTTCTTTTCCTTTATTTTTTTGAGTATTTTATGGAAGGGTGCTCTTGATTTAAGATTGAATCACTGCTTGAAATTCTCTTAACACAAACTAAAATTTAAATGTCTTGCTTATTAGTGGAAATATGTTATCATTTGAAAGTTATTTTTTTTTTCTTCCATTTAGTCTCTTCCGCCCTGTTCTTTTTTCTCCGCCCTTGGCTTGCCAGTTTCCTCTGTGCATACAAGCATGCTAAGTCACTTCAGTCCTGTCTGATTCTTTGTGATGCTATGGACCAGAGCCCACCAGGCTCCGCTGTCCATGGGGATTCTCCAGGCAAGAACACTGGAGTGGGTTGCCATGCCCTCCTCCAGGGCGACGGCCTGACCCAGGCATTGAACCCGAGTCTCCTGTGTCTCCTGCATTGGCGGGCAGATTGTTTACTGCTGAGCCCTATAACGGTTATACCTTGAATACAGCAATTGCTCCTTAAGTACTTTCTAACGTTGGAGTCTGTGCACTGTGATTTGCAAATGATCGCATTTTCTACAAGGGCTTATTCAAGCGTTAATGCCTCTATCTCACTCGCTAGTCAGTCTCTCCTTTCGGTTATAAAATTATACTTTTTAACATGGATGGACCTAGAGACAATCACAGTGAGTGGAGTAAGTCAGAGAAGAATAAATATCACAAGATATCACTTTCAGGTGAAATCTAAAATATGACACAAATCAACCTATTTACGAAACACAGACAGGCTCACGGCCACAGCGGAACGAGCCTGTGGTTACCAAAGGTGAAAGGGGGGGAAATGGATAAATTTGGAGTTTGGGGTTAGCAGATATAAACCACTATATATAAAATAGATGAACGACAAAGATGTACTATATAGCCCTGGGAACTCTGCTTAATATTTTTAATAACCTATATGGGGAAAGAATCTGTAATAGAATACGTATAAACATATATAATTCTATATATATATATATGGTGGTGGTGGTTTGATCACTCAGTCATGTCCCCCCAGCCTCCTCTGTCCATGGGATTCTTCAGGCAAGAAGACTGGAGTGGCTTGCTATTTCCTTCTCCAGGGGATCGTCCCAACCCAGGGAGCAAACTCGGGTCTCTTATGTCTCCTGCCCAACTATACTTCAATTTAAAAACTAATTTATTAAGAAAATTATAATCTGTGTCCAGAACTTTATCCCGCTAGCTGCCACACGTGGCATATTTGGAAACTGCTCAGAGAAGCTTGAAAAAATGAAAGTGTTGGTCGCTCAGTCGTGTCCGATTTATTGCAACCCGGTCGACGGTATAGTCCAACAAGCTCCTCTGTCCATGGGGTTCTCCAGGCAAGAATACTGGAGTGGGTTGCATTTCCTTCTTGAGGGCATCTTCCCGTCCCAGGGATCGAACCCAGGTCTCCCACATTGCAGGCAAATTCCCACTGTCTGAGCCACCAGGAAAAGTTAATTGTACCAGTTCCCAGATATGATATCTGTATTTCCATGCATTTGCCCTTACTCACTACACATCTTGAACAAATCCAACAGTCACTGCAGTCAGTTAGGTAGTCAGTGAAGTCAGTGAAATTCTGGAAAAGTCATTTTCATTCATTTCTGGGCATGAGAAAGCCAGAAGGATGTAACCAATGCGTTATGAATTCATCTGGAAAACACCAAAACTGAAGAAACTCTTAGATTTCCCTCTTGCTCAATTTTCCATTTTCTGGTGGTTGGAAATAGATCCAACCCTTTATTAAAAGGTTATGTACAGTTCAAGTGGTCTGTTTGTTATTATAGCTGCCTTACTAAGGACATAGAATTACGAATATTGTGAATTCCCTGTACATAATGGATGCTTATAAATGAAGAGTGTGCATTTTTGTTAAGTATTTTTATCCTTTTTTTCAGACCCAATTAGCTTCCCACTTCACTCACAGCCTTCTTAAATGCTTCTTCAGGTTTTGCGACAGCTAACATGGGGAATATCTGTGTATGTTACAAATTTCCATCACCCATAAATGTGTTCAATGCCAACAAGTTTCCAGAAATGTTCTCTGCCTTGAATAAAGAAATGCTTTCACAGTTTTGCTCTAGCATTCAGATCCTTGTCGCTCTTTCCTAGCTTTCTTGTTTTATTCCTTTTCTTTTTGGTGCTCATAAACTGTTTGTCGTTCACTTGCTAAGTTATGTCTGACTCTGTGACCCCATGGACTGCAGCACACCAGGCCTCCCTGTCTTGCACCATCTCCCAGAGTTTACTCAAACTCAAGTCCATCAGGTCAGTGATGCCATGCAAGCATCTTGTCCTCTGTCGTGCCCTCTTCCTTTACAGAATCCAATATTTACACTGCCAGCCTTGTCTATGGCGGCCCTGTGCGATGCGGATAGTTAACTAAGGCCACAATGTCTTATGTTATATGATACAATTGCATCACACTACAGTTTTCTCGTTGGTTAGGGACATCCTGTGGCCAGGTTCACAGCCTTTCCAGAGACAGAGAGAGATGGACAGTGAATCAGAGAGAAAGACAGAGACAGAAAGAGAGACAGAGAAAGAGAGACAGAGAGAGAGACAGACAGACACAGAGAGACAAGAGAGACATACAGACAGAAAGACAGAGAGAAAGACAGAGACACAGAGAGGGACAGAGACCCACACACAGAGACAGACAGAAAAGGGACAGAGCAGAGAGACCGAGAGATAGATAGAGACACAGAGAGGGACAGAGAGAGACACACACACACAGAGACAGACAGACAGAGAGACGAGAGACACATACAGAGAGAAAGTCAGAGAGAGACAGAGAGAGAGAGAGAGAGACACAGAGAGGCATAGAGAGACGGCCAGACAGACACATCTGGACAGGAGGGGAGGAATCAGGAGAGATTCAGGCAGTACACGTCATCATCTACTGATCTCTTCCACCCGAGGACTAAGGACCAGAGAATACAGAGGAGACTCATTCCCGTCTGTACGGACGATTCGGCATCGTTCATAACTGAATGCACGTCTCTGGGCTTTCCTCTCACTAGGTAATCCCCCTGAACAAATCACTGTAGGAAAAGAGTAAGGGCTGTAAAAAAGGGGGGCAGGGTGTCACACCTCTCCAAGCTTAAGATTTTAAAGCAAATACAACAGCGAGATGGTCTATGTTTAAATCTCTGGGATTTCACAGGTCTGAATATACATGAACAATGGACAGTATTTAGCACAGAGTTTAGTGATTACTTTTCATGGCACTGGAATTAGAATGCTGCATTTCTGCTCAGATTCTCTGCAGCCATATGAATGCATACTGTTACCATTTCCACTGCCTAGGGAATTCTTGGATGGCCCTAGGCACTCAGTGGTGAAGAATCTCCCTATGAATACAGGAGATGAGAGTTTGATCCCTGGGTTGGGACAATCCCCTGGAGGAGGGCATGGCAACCCACTCCAGTATTCTTGCCTGGAGAATCCTGTGGACAGAAGAACCTGGTGGGCTACAGTCCATGGGGCTGCAAAGGAGTCAGACACGACTTAGTGGCTGAACAACAACAACAAAATAATTCTTATCAATAAAGAAACTGAAATCGGATTTTGAAGTCCTACAGATACATTGTTTTATTCTCTGTACAATTTTTAATTTAAGAAACAGAGGAAGAAAAATCAAATCAATAAAATTAGAAATGAAAATGGAGAGATCACAACAGACAACACAGAAATACAAAGGATCATAAGAGACTACTATCAACAATTATATGCCAATAAAATGGACAACGTGGAAGAAATGGACAAATTCTTAGAAAAGTACAACTTTCCAAAACTCGACCAGGAAGAAGTAGAAAATCTTAACAGACCCATCACAAGCACGGAAATTGCAACTGTAATCAAAAATCTTCCAGCAAACAAAAGCCCAGGTCCAGACGGCTTCACAGCTGAATTCTACCAAAAATTTAGAGAAGAGCTAACACCTATCCTGCTCAAACTCTTCCAGAAAATTGCAGAGGAAGGTAAACTTCCAAACTCATTCTATGAGGCCACCATCACCCTAATACCAAAACCTGGCAAAGATCCCACAAAAAAAGAAAACTACAGGCCAATATCACTGATGAACATAGGTGCAAAAATCCTTAACAAAATTCTAGCAATCAGAATAAAAAAAAAAAAAAAAGAATGTATTATACATCCAAGACATGGCCTCTGAGTTGGCTCCTCCAAAAAAGTAGATTTTAACAAGGGAAAAAAAAATATCCCTTTCACTTTATTTGATGTCATCCTTAATTTTTATCTATTTTTTGTACAGAAATGCTAATTAAACCATATTGTGTTTGCAAATGCTTTCTAATTTACCTACATGATATCATGTTTCAATATACAATGGGTATCCCATTAAGAAGCAGTCCAGATGAAACAAATAAAACGGTAAAGTTAATAGGATTCCATGGAGGCAACCTAGATGTTGGTTCTTGGTTGGAACCTACCCTATCAACAGATGAATGGCTTAAGAAAATGTGGTACATACATACAATGGAATATTACTCAGCCGTGAAAAAGGAATGCGTCTGAGTCTGTTCTAAATGAAGTGAATGAACGTAGAGCCGGTTATACAGAGTGAAGTAAGTCAAAAAGAGAAAGACAAATATCGTATGCTGCTGTTGCTGCTGCTGCCGCCAAGTCACTTCAGTCATGTCCGACTCTGCGAGACCCCATAGATGGCACCCCACCAGGCTCCCCTGTCCCTGGGATTCTCCAGGCAAGAACACTGGAGTGGGTTTCCATTTCCTCCTCCAATGCATGAAAGTGAAAAGTGAAAGTGAAGTCGCTCAGTTGTGTCCGACTCTTAGTGACCCCATGGACTGCAGCCCACCAGGCTCCTCCGTCCGTGGGATTTTCCAGGCAAGAGTACTGGAGTGTGGGTGCCATTGCCTTCTCAGAAATATCGTATATTAACACACAAATATGGAATCTAGAGAGATGGTATTGATGAATGTATCTGCAGGGAAACAGTGGAGACACGTCTGTAGGGAACAGATTGTGGACCCAAGTGGAGGAAGGAGAGGGAAGGACAAAGTGAAAAAGTAACACAGAAACCCACATATACTGCCATAAAAGAGGTAGTCGGTAGGAATTTGCTGTGTGACTCAGGAACTCAAACTGGAGATGCATGAGAATGTAGAGGCGTGGGAAGGGGCTGCATGGGAGGGGAAGACAGGTTCAAGAGGGTGGGGACACGTATATCTATGGTCGTCCCATGCTGACATATAGCAGAAACCAGTACAGTCTTGTACAGCAACCATCCTCCAGTCATAACTCAATAAATGAGAAAATCACACACCAAAAATAGCATTCCAGAAATGACTCTTCCCAAGGATCAGTGATGAGAACTGTCAACTGCTTAATTCCATTAAGATCCCGTGTAAAACCCCAGAGCCACTGGATGGAAAGTCCAGTTTAGTTCAGTTCAGTTCAGTTCAGTTGCTCAGTTGTGTCTGACTCTTTGCGACCCCATGAATCACAGCATGCCAGGCCTCCCTGTCCATCACCAACTCCCAGAGTTCACTCAGACTCACGTCCATCGAGTCTGTGATGCCATCCAGCCATCTCATCCTCTGTCGTCCCCTTCTCCTCCTGCCCCCAATCCCCCCCAGCATCACGGTCTTTTCCAATGAGTCAACTCTTCACATCAGGTGGCCAAAGTACTGGAGTTTCAGCTTTAGCATCATTCCCTCCAAAGAAATCTCAGGGCTCATCTCCTTCAGAATGGACTGGTTGGATCTCCTTGCGGTCCAAGGGACTCTCAAGAGTGTTCTCCAACACCATTAGCTGATTCCAAATAAGATGGTTAAATTATGCTGACAAGATAGACTGGAAGAGATCCCAAATGGTACTACTTCTAGGTCCATTTTATTTTGATATGATTTCTCAGAACAGTGTATTGTGAAACTCAAGTTACACTGTAAATAAATACAAATTTTCTGGTGTGCCCAGAAAATGCATTTCTGACTGCATTCCTCAGGGACCCCCAGCTAGTGTGTCTTCCATGTGCTGGGCTGGGCTTAGTCACTCAGTCGTGTCTGATTCTGTGCGACCCTGTGGACTGCAGCCCGCCTGGCTCCTCTGTCAACTGGGATCCTCCAGGCAAGAAAACTGGAGTGGGTTGCCATGCCCTCCTCCTATGTTTCATACATACATAAATATATATATATATATTCCCCCCAAGGATAATGGTTTTCTTCTGCTCAGAGATGCTTTAGTTATTATTCACTTTTTACAGTTAACAGTGTGTAACAAATTGGTTTCCTTTCCTCAGAAAGCCTAATTTCATTTAGAAAACAGCAAGACAAATACTATTATTCATAAAGGAGGAAAAAAAATGAAATCGTTTCAATGATATCTATCCTTTTTATAGCCTTTTTTCTTTCTTAATTTTTAAGATTTATTTTTGATGGTTTACTTGCTAAGTCGTGTCCAACTCCTGCGACTTCATGGACTGTAGCCCACCAGGCTCCTCTGTCCATGGGATTCTCCAGGGAAGAATACCGGAGTGGGTTGCCACTTCCTTCACTAGGGGATCTTCCCTACCCAGGGATGGAACCCAGGTCTCCTGTGTTGCAGGCAGATTCTCTACAGACTGAGTTGGAGGATAATTGCTTTCCAGTGTTGTGTTGGTTGGAGAAGGCAACGGCACCCCACTCCAGTACTTCTGCCTGGAAAATCCCATGGACGGAGGAGCCTGGTAGGCTGTAGTCCATGGGGTCGCTCAGAGTTGGACAGAACTGAGCGACTTCACTTTGACTTTTGACTTTCATGCATTGGCGAAGGAAATGGCAGCCCACTCCAGTGCTCTTGCCTGGAGAATCCCAGGGATGGGGGAGCCTGGTGAGCTGCCGTCTATGGGGTCGCACAGAGTCAGACACGACTGAAGTGACTTAGCAGCAGCAGCAGCAGCAGATAGATGGTAAATAATATATAGATGATAGATGGGTGGGTAAATGGATGGACAGATCCATGGTTAGATGCACCCATGAGAGAATGACAGATGGATTGACAGATAGATAAGGATAGATGGAAAAATTACCAATTTGATCCTTGCTACACATATATAATAGATCAATGATACATGATAGAAAACAATACGATGGGAAAGACTGGAAACTTCAGGAACGTTGGTGAGACCAAGGGAACATTTCATGCAAAGATGGGCTCAGTGAAGGACAGACATGTTATGGACCTAACAGAAGCAGGAGATATTAAGAAGAGGTGGCAAGAATACACAGAACAACCACACAGAAAAGACCTTAATTGAGGTTAATTGTGGAAACTTACATGGACCTTCCATTAATATTTTGTCAAAGGATGTAAAAATAACAGCACAGAGAATATAGCCAATATTTTTATGATACTTTAAATGGAGTATAATCTCTAGAAACAGTGAATCTGTTGTACAACGGAAAATAATTTCATATTTTAAATCAACTCTTCTTCAGTTTTAACAGATAAATATATAAATAAAAAGAAATGAAAGGGAAAGAAAAATGCATATAAAATAATACTCTGGGTGAAGAACAGGATATACTTTTTTTCTTTAATTATTGACTATTGATATCCCAGAGTTACAGAATAGGATGTTCTGAGCCCAGACTGTATATCCTCTCTTTTTACCTATCTGTCTACCCATCCATCCTTCTATTTATCTAGCTATCCATCCTTTGGCATTGCCTTTCTTTGGGACTGGAATGAAACCTGACCTTCTCCAGTCCAGTGGCCGCTGCTGAGTTTCCCAGATTTGCTGACACATTGAGTGCAGCACTTTCACAGCATCCTCCAGTGAATCCTGGTGGTTTCCGTCTCTGAGAAGTCATTTCTGAGTGCCGTGATTTCACCTGACACCAGGGGAAATAAGTCCCTTCGAGAAATCACGTGTGAGAGAGAGAAACATTGGCGAAGGCATCTTGGCGATGTGCTGTAGGGGCAGTCGACCTGATCCGTACTTATAACTTAGAGTCCTAACAGTGCTTCTCCATGAAGGTCTTTCAGGCAGTTGCAAAGTTGCAGGCAGTTATCTGATTCTGGCTTTCCACACTCAATCATTTCCCAAGCCTGCTGCATTATGTCACCCAATGGGAAGAGCCAACCCACTGGAAAAGACCCTGATGCTGGGAAAGATTGAGGGCAGGAAGGGAAGGGGACGACAGAGGATGAGATGGTTGGATGGCATCATTGACTCAATGGACATGAATTTGAGCAAGATCCGGGAGTTGGTGATGGACAGGGAAGCCTGGCGTGCTGCAGCCCATGGGGTCGTGTCCATGGCACACGACTGAATGCCTGAACAACACAATACATTTACTCCTCAAAAGGGCCATATTATGAGCCATCTCAAAACAGAGTGGCTTTTCAAAGAGGTCATCTATTCCCGCTCGGGGTCTGTGGATCAGCTGCCCTCAACACCAAGACACAGGTGGATTCCCACATGCCTCCATGCGACTCCGATGCTGCTTGAAACAGCGAAATATCCATAGAATGTTCTTTTCCTAATGGTGCCAGAATGAAAGGAGAGAGAGAATCCTTCGCCATAAATGCCTTTCCAGGAAACGGACCGCTGTTACATTGACTAACATTCCCCTGGCCAGAGCATGTTGCAGGGACAAATTCAACATCAGACAATGTGTCTCAACATCAGAAAAAGTCTAATCAGGGACTTCCCTGGTGATCCAGTGGCTAAAACTCTGCACTCCCAATGCAGGGGTTCCCAGTTCAATCCCTGGTCAAGGAGCTAGAACCCAGATGCCACAGCTAACAGTTTGCATGCCAAAACTGAAAGGACGTGGATGCTCCTACTAAGACCAGGTGAAGACAAATAAATAATTGTTTTAAAAAGAAAAAGACTAAACATTTCCTAAGTCAGTTCAGTTCAGTTCAGTCGCTCAGTCATGTCTGACTCTTTGAGACCCCATGGACTGTAGCCCGCCAGGCTCCTCTGTCCATGGGATTCTCCAGGCAAGAACACTGGAGTGGGTTGCCATGCCCTCCTCCAGGGGATCTTCCCGACCAGGGATCTAACCTGTGTCTCTTGTGTCTCCTTCACTGACTCTTTACAACTAGTGCTACCTGGGAAGCCCGTTGAATATTACACTATGTATTAAATGATACAATTATTTTATATGAAAAATATTAAAGCACATAGAATATTAAAACATGATATTAACATAAGTGTGTTACATTAATATATAATATTCACACAAAAGGCATATACGTGTATAAAGTGTGTGTGTTTGGTTGCTCAATTGTATCTGATTCTTTGAGGCCCCATGGACTGTAGCCCCGCCAGGCTCCTCTGTCCATGGGATTCTCCAGGCAAGAACAGTGAAGTGGGTTGCCATGCCCTCCTCCAGGGGATCCTCCCGACCCAGGGATCAAACCCACGTCCCTGCATTTGCTGGTGGATTCTTTATCACTGAGCCGCCTGGGAAGTATGTATAAGTGTTAGTCGCTCAGTTGTGTCTGACTCTCTGTGACCCCATGGACTGCAGCCCACCAGGCTCCTCTGTCCATGAGATTTTCCAGGCAAGGATACTGGAGTGGGCTGCCATTTCCTTCTCCAGGGGGAAGCATGTATATGTATATATAAAGGGCATATGTATTTATACAGAAAAAATATATAAACATATGCATATACATATATATGTATACATCCATATATTTATATATAATACACATTTTACATTCATTTTACAAAATAAACATTGCTATCTATATTTCATCAATTCTTTCATAAAATATGAGACTTCAAATAACTGCTCATTGGAGGAGGTAGCTTAATAGGTGATGCTAGTGGTAAAGAATCCGCCTACGAATGCAGGAGACTTAAGAGATACAGGTTTCATCCCTGGGTCAGGAAGATCCCCTGGAGAACTTCTGCAGTATTCTTGCCTGGAGAATCCCATGGACAGAGGAGCCTAGTGGTCTGCAGTCCATGGTGTTGCAAAGAGTTGGACACGCTTGAGGTGACTTAACATACACACAGACATACACACACAATACCATTTAAGAGACACTGCTCCAGAACATTTCCTAAATAAGAAATTGGCTTTAAAATGACATGCAGGAGCATTGCTAAGAGTTGGACATGCCTGAAGCAACTTCACACACACACACACACACACACACACACAATACCATTTAAGAGCGACCTCTCCAGAACATTTCCTAAATAAGAGGTTGGTTTTAGAATGACATGCAGAAGCATTAAACCATACAGCCCTGTTTTAAAAGCTAAGCCTCTGGTTGCTTTAGAGTTTAACAATGTTTACTCTTACAGAACACGGGATGACAAAAGCAAAAGCTTTTTTAAAGGTTATGAAATAGTTTCATTTAAAACAGCAGTCGGCGATGCCAGCCTTGAGGAGACAGCCTCCTTACACAGAAACAGTGCTCAACAAGCTTGCCTTTGGCTCCTTGGCCAGGGCAGGGGTAAGCCCAGAAGACATTAACCCTGCTAGCAATCCTAAACTGTATCCCTATTTGCCTTATATGCATATTGCCAAAAATCCATTCTATGTGATTGTGCAAATCACCAACACTGGATGGAAGGCGTTTGTGAATGTATGAGCTTTGTCATGAGTTTAGCAACTCTCTGCAAAAGCCAGTGGGAAAATGTGAGATGCTTTTTAATTCTGCATGCAGGATCTGTGTCTTAAACATGTTCCAGTATCATAACCATTTAAAGATTCTTAACAATAGAGGCATTGGAAGGACGGATGCTGAAGCTGAAGCTCCAATCCTTTGGCCACCTGATGCGAAGAACTGACTCCTTGGAAAAGACCCTGATGCTGAGAAAGATTGAAGGCGGGAGGAGACGGGGATGACATAGGATGAGATGGTTGGATGGCATCACCGACTCGATGGACATGCGTTTGAGCAAGCTCCAGGAGATGGTGCTGGACAGGGAAGCCTGGCGTGCTGCAGTCCATGGGGCCGAAAAGAGTTGGAGACGACTGAGCAACTGAACGACAACAATAGAGAAAGTTTGCAGGGCTAGCGGGAATTGAGAGGTGGGGAGCTAGAAAGATCAGGGATTATTCAGAAAATCACACTCAATGGAGTCTTTTCTGAATTGTTCAGTTCAGTTCAGAAGCTCAGTTGTGTCCAGGTGTTCTGAATTGTAAAGGAAATGAGTATGTGCATATTTGAGACTCCCCAGGAACCATTATACATCCCTCAACGATCAGGGATATCGTTTGAATGATAAAGTCCCCTTGCTTCACTGCAGTTAGAAGCCCTGGAGCCACAGGGAGAGTCACCGTTTTTCAGTCATTAAGTTATGTCAGACTCTTAGTGACCCCATGGACTGCAGCACACCAGACTTCTTCCTTTCACCATCACCCGGAATTTACTCAAATTCATGTCCAATGAGCTGGTGATGCCATCCAATCATCTCATCCTCTATCGTCCCCTTCTGCTCCCGCCTTCAATCTCTCCCAGCATCAGGGTCTTTTTCAATAAGTCAGTTCTTCGCATCAGGTGGCCCAAGTATTGGAGCTTCAGTTTGAGCATCAGTCCTTCCGATGAGCACCCAGGGCTGATCTCTTTTACAATGGACTGGTTGGATCTCCTCAGTTTCAGCATCAGTCCTTCCAATGAACACCCAGGGCTGATCTCCTTTAGGATGGACTGGTTGGATCTCCTTGAAGTCCAATGGGCTCTCAAGAGTCTTCTCCAACACCACAAGGAAAACTGGCCCCCGTTGACCACATGTACAGAAATGCCCAGGCAGCAATGCAGATACACGGCAGTCAAAAGTCTATTAACTAATTTTTTAAATTTCTAAAAAATAAAGAAATCCTTTCCTTCCACATTCTTTCCCCTTTAACAAAAACGTCTCCCCTGGCCTCATTCATCCCCAAAATATATTCAAGGCACTGATGTTCTAAATGGGCTTCCCAGGGGGCACAGTGATAAAGAATCTGCCCGCCAATGCAGGAGACACAGGAGATCTGGGTTTGATGTCTGTTATAATTCTGAATGCTCTAATGTTATACTCCTACAAATTGTAGACATCAAAGGGAGAAGTGCGGAGAATCTTTCGGAAACGCTCTCCTTACCACACGCTCTCCGTGTCGAGTGAAAGAACTCCAACACGAGCATAAAAACCATCTTTCTGAACGAAATTCCGAGCAGAGTTGATCTTATCGTGTGCTTTTCATGAGCTCTCATCCAATTTAGAGTTGGAGAGAAAAACGGTATCCTGCCGATCAAGGCAGAGACCCCCTAAGCCTTTTACATGCTCTGATTTCTGAACATCATTCCCATGAATATCCAATGAAAAGCAGTGTGAAGAGTGTTATCCAAACTTGTATTTTTATTATTATTATTTCTTGTGTGTTTGTATATTGTGAGCAAGAGCTGTTTACAGTCATCACATACCTCTGAGCCCCTTTCCAGTGTCTCGGAAAGATACACATTTTTCACCTGCGTGGCATCCTGATTATTTTTTCCTAATGTGTTGCAGGAAAAAAAAATACATGTAGTGTTCTGTTTGGGCAAGACCTTTTTTTTCTGCCAAATGTGTTTTTTTTTGGGGGGGGGGGTGGGAGAGGGTGGTCAGAGTCCAAGTCATTTATTTATGGATGAAAATAGATACATTTTATGAAAAGAAGCCATTTTAAAAGAACGTACAACTTTGGAAAACGGGACCTAATTTTTTTTTTTTGGAATGTTGTATTTTATTTATTATTTAAAAAATGTATTTCTTTTACACTGGAAGATCATTGATTTGCAGTTGTTGGGTTAGATTCTGCTGTACATCAATGTGAATCAGCCATAGGTAAACATATGTCCCCTCCCTCTCCAGTCTCCCTCCCAGCCCCAGCCCATTCCTCCAGGTCATCACGGAGAAACGAGCTGAGCTCCCTGTATTATATACAGAAGCTTCCCCCTGCCGTCTATTTCACAGATGGTAGCGTACACGTCAATGCTACTCTCTCTATTTGTGGGATCTAATTATTTTCAAATAAGAGATTGCAAAACCATAGTACGAGATTCGACCTAATAATTATCAATTCAAAAGACAACTGTTTTACTTTTTAAAGATTATTTTTTGATGTGGACCATTTTTTAAAGTCTTTATTGAATTTGTTACACTATCAGTTCGGTTTTACGTTCTGGTTTTTTGACTGCCGGGAATGCGGGATATAGACTCCCTGAGCAGGCATCGAACCCACGCCCTTTGCATTGGAAGGCGAAGTCTGAACCACTGGACTGCCAGGGAAGTCCCTTATTTTATTTTATATATTATTTATGATTAGTTTAAGAAGAAAATATCCAGCAGATGAGTCAGAGGAACAAATAGAGATGGAAAATTATTTTAAAAGAAAGAAAAGTTAGTTATGTCTGGTTAAAAATGACTGCAGAGCTGAATTAAATGTATTCAGGTTGTTTTAATCTCTTGAGCTTTCCTGATAGCTCAGTTGGTAAAGAATCCGCCTGCAATGCAGAAGACCCCTGTTCAATTCCTGGGTCTGGAAGATCCCCTGGAGAAAGGATAGGCTACCCACTCCAATATTCTTGGGCTTTCTGGTGGCTCAGCTGGTAAAGAATCTGCCTGCAATGCAGGAGACCTGGGTTCAGTCCCTGGGTTGGGAAGATCCCCTGGAGAAGGGAAAGGCTACCCACTCCAGTATTCCGGCCTGGATATTTCCAAGGACTCTGCAGTCCATGGGGTTGCAAAGAGTTGGACACGACTGAGCGACTTTCACTTTCACTTAATCTTTCAATTTGTGCTTCAAAACACCTGTTTCCTGTCCCTTCTGTATTTCCCTCTTCTCTTTTTCTGCTTAGTCGCTCAGTCGTGTCCAACTCTTTGTGACCCCACAGACTACAAAGTCCATGGAATTCTCCAGGCCAGAACACTGGAGTGGGTTGCCATTCCCTTCTCCAGGGGATGTTCCCAACCCAGGGATCGAACCCAGGTCTCCTGCACTGCAGTCAGATTCTTTACCGACTGAGCCACCAGGGAAGCCCCTTCTCTTTCTAATTACCTTTTCATTTTTGTTTTGGCTGAGCCATGGCGTGTAGGATCTCAGTTCCCTCACCAGGGACTGAATCCGTGCCCCCGTGCGATGGAAGTTCCGAGTCCTGACCACCGAGTCCTTGGACCCAAGGAAGTTCCTATTTTCCTTCTTTCCTTAGAATAAAGGTAGGAGGTCCAGGTAGTCAAAGGCGTCTGTTCAGGACTCCTGACCAAACAGGACTTTTGAAGGAGTCTCTATATCCCATTCTTCTTGTGCCTCTAGAATGTAATCTCCAGAAACTTCTATTAAACCACCTACTGCAATACTTGTATTTTTTTTCCCTCACCATCTACTAGCCTGTGAGGTCTCCGAGTGCAAAGTATGGGTTTCCTTATTCTCAGTACCCCCTAAACGGCGTGGAAAACATGAAGTACTTGATAAGTCAGATAAACTGCAGGGTCCACCTTAAGCTTCCTCTCTCTTTCTATGCTCTCATTTACCGCCAGCAAAGTGAATGATGCAAAGGGAACACGGGCAGTAATGTTAATTACAAGGGGATTTTTCTCATGTGCTCAGTATACAGGGCGATGATTGTTCCGGGTGTAGAGCTGGAGCAAGCTCTAGGAGATGGCGTTGGACAGGGAAGCCTGGCGTGCTGCGGTCCATGGCGTCGCAGAGAGTCGGACACGACTGAGTGACTGAAAAACACACAAGCCAGCTAGGAGAGCTCTCCAGCAGCAGAGCAAAACGCTTCAGTGTATCACAAGGTTCTTACAAAGCATCCTGCCACCTGTCACTAGTTCTCTGAGGCCAAAGGAGATGCAGAGATGAGGAAGTGAGGTGCTGAAGGAAACGGAACCGTTATGGAGAAAAACACTGCCCTTTGTGGGAGAGCTCTCCCAGCTGGCTTGCGTGTCCTCTCTGTACTTTTATGAGCCTCCCTGGTGGCTCAGATGGTAAAGAATCTGCCTGCGATGCAGGAGACAAGGCTTCCATCCCTGGGTGGGGAAGACCCCTTGGAGAAGGGCATGGCAACCCACTCCAGTATTCTTGCCTGGAGAATCCCATGGACAGAGGAGCCTGGCAGGCTTACAGTCCGTGGGGTCGCAAAGGGTCGGACACAACTGAATGACTAACACTTTCACACTTTCTATACTTTTATAAATAATAAAAAAGCATGAACACCTTTTATAGTAATTGTACATCATTTTGTTATATTTGTGTGAAACAGATGAAGCCAAAGAAAAAGCCAAAAAGAACTCTTTTGTATATTTTATGTCATTATCTAATGTTAGCTTACTTTGAATATTTTTAAAATTAATACATTTCTATTCATCTATCCATCCATCCACCCATCATCAATTATCCATAATGTCTACCTACCCCATCTATCGATTATCTATCTGTTCATTCATCAGCCACCTATGTAGTAAACTATCCGTCTATCTATCCATCAATTATCTACCTATCTACCCATCAGCTATCGGTCAGCTCTCTATCTATCCATTCATTCATAAATCGTCATCCATCTATTCATCTATCAAACTAGGCATCAATTACCTATCATGTACCTATCCATCAATCACCATCTACCCTTCCATCAAATATCTGTCTAGTTACATACCTAAACCTGCTGTTGTTCAGTCTGATTCTTTATGATCCCATTAACTACAGCAGGCCAGTCTTCCTTATCCTCCACTGTCTCCTGATGTTTGCTCAAGTTCATGTTCATTAAGTTACTGATGCTATCTAACCATCCTATCTGTACCTACCTACCACCAATCTGTCCACCCACCCATCTGTATTTCTACCATCTTGTAAACGAACATTAAACACTTTCCCAAAGAAAAAATATCTTGTTGTAGAACAAAACACTAAATTCAATAAATGTTTAACTTTAAATAGAATGTGTGTATCTTCTATAAACAAAATGTTAAATAAATGTTTATTTTTGTGTGGCAAGTGAAAGTGAAGTCGCTCTTCACTGACTCTTTTTGACCCGATGACTCAAGTCCGACTCTTTGCAACCCCATGGACTGTAGCCGACCAGGCTTCTCCATCCATGGAATTTTCCAGGCAAGAGAATTGGAGTGAGTTGCCAATTCCTGCTCCAGGGGATCTTCCAGACTCGGGGATCGAACCTGGGTCTCCTGCATTGCAGGCAGACGTTTTACCATCTGAACCACCAGGGAAGCCCACTGTTACTATTTTGACATGATTTACTAGGATTACAAACAAAATATCAATACATTTGAACCTCTAGTGAGTATTCGTTTTTATTTCTCCCCAACTAGAATTGCCTTTCAACGTGTAAAGTGAAGTGAAAGGGAAAGTTGCTCAGTCGTGTCTGACTCTTTGAGACCCCATTGACTATACAGTTCATGGGATTCTCCAGGCCAGAAAACTGGAGTGGGTAGCCTTTCCCTTCTCCAGGGGATCTTTCCGACCCGGGAATCGCCTGCATCGCAGGCGGCTTCTTTACCAGCTGAGCTGTCAGGGAAGCCTCAATGTGTAACATGAATATTTAATGTGTAAACTGAAAGAGTGTTTTGACCCTACAACACTGATTTCACTGTAGACCCCTGTTTTGAAACGATATTCTTATTTGACAAAATAACTTGCAGAATATGACCCAGCACAGCCAGAAATCAATACATAAAACTGTTGGATTATACATATCCATTGATTTAAAAAAAATTTTTTATTCCCTTATTTTTGTCTGTGCTGGGTTCCCATTGCTGTTCAAGGTTTTCTCTAGTCGAGATGAGCCAGGGCTATTCTCTAGCTGTGGTGCAGGGTCTTCTCACTCTGGTGGCCTCCCCTTGTTGCCGAGCACAGGCTCTAGGGTGGGAGGGCTTCAGTATTTGCGGTCCCCAGGCTCTAGAGCACAGACTCAGTAGCTGTGGTGCTCGGGCTTAGTTGCTCTGTGATATGTGGTATCTTCCCAGATCAGGGATCAAACTCATGTCTCCTTCACTGACACGCAGAATCTTTACCACCGAGTCAGTAGGGAAGTCCTATCCCTTGTTCCTGAACTCTCATGCCTGAAGATTCCTTTCAGCGTTTTCAACCTATATGTACACTTAATAAAAACCTAGAGAGAGCGGGACTTCCATGGTGGTGCAGTGGCTAAGACTCTGAGCTCCCAGTACAGGGGACCCTGGTTCGATCCCTGGTCAGGTAACTATTATTAGATCCCTCAAGCTACAACTGAGAGTTTGCATGCCCACAACTGACCAAAAAAAACCCAAAACATCCTGAGTGCCACAAGACTCAGTGTAGCCAAATCAATGCACAAGATATATATATATATATATATATATATATATATAAAAGGAGTACATAACAGCTTTTGAGACTTCTGACTACATTTTCCTGGTGGTGTTTCGTGTCCAGAATCACACTGCCTCTGTTGAACAGTAAATCAGATTGCAAACCCTAGGGATGATCTGAAGTGACTGCCAAGGGTGAGTTGAACATGACCAGTGAGGCTGAGGGTACAAAGTGAGAGATGAGGAACTCAGGAACAGGTGTGTGTGTTGGGGGGCAGGGGGCTGCAGGGGCAAGCCAGCACGCCCTGGGTGTTCAGTTCTGTCGGTGTTCCGTGAAAAGTCTAACGGTAACTGAGATGAATTCCCAGGTGAGTGAAGAGTGGGCTTTTACAGTGCACAAAGAATTTTCCTGCTATTTAAAATGATGCCAGATGACAGAGTGAGGTGAAGCCTTCTTTTCTCCTCCCTCCCTACCTCCCTTGCTTCCTTCCATCCATTCACCCATCATCCATGCACCCATCCATCATCCATCCATCAGTCATCCATTCATCGTCCATCCATCCTTCCATCCATCACCCATCTATCATCCATCCATCATCTATCTATCATCCATCCATCCATTCATCCATCCTTCCATCCATCATCCATCATCTTTCTATCTATTCATCCATCATTCATCATCCATCCTTCCTTCCATCCTTCCATCCACCCATCCATCATTCATCCATCAATCATCCATTCATCATCCATCCATCCTTCCATCCATCATCCATCCATCATCCGTCCATCCTTGAATCCATCCATCCCTCCATCCATCATCCATCATCCATCCATCCATCCATCATCCACCCATAAATCATCCATCCATCCATCCTTCCATCCATCCATCCATCGTTCATCCATCAATCATCCATTCATCATCCATCCATCCCTCCATCCATCATCCATCATCCATCCATCCATCCTTCCATCCATTCATCCATCATCCTTCCTTCCTTCCATCCATCCATCATCCATCTATCATTCATTCATCAATCATCTATTCATCATCCATCCATCCATCCTTCCATCCATCATCCATCCATCATCCATCCATCCATCCATCCATCCTTCCTTCTATCCATCCATCCATCATCCATCCATCCATCCTTCCATCCATCATCCATCCATTCATCCATCATCTCCACTCATCCATCATCCATCCACTCATCCAGCATCCAACCACCCATCCACACATCCATCCATCCATCATCCAGCCATCCTTCCATCCACCCATCCTTCCATCCATTATCTATCATCCTTCCATTCATCCATCCATCATCCCTCCAGCATCCTTCCATCCCTCCATCATCCTTCCATCCCTCCCTCCATCCGTCCGTCCTTTTGTCTTGCATTGTTCCTTCCTCCCTTCCTCTTTCACAACTGGCTATCCAGCAACCCAACATGAATAAACAGACAACAAGCCCCACAAAGAATGCTTTTTATTCTGAAATATTTCTCTGTAATCACTGCTGCAGCTTCCCCTAGTTAACCCATTTTTTCCCCCTGACAAATCTTCTTGTTTGTCTATGAAACAACAGTAATTACTTGATCTATGGAGATCTCCTTGTGAACAACATCTTGTAAATGTGGATTCACAGGGAGAGAAGGCAAGAAGCCTGGCTGATAAGCATATATGTACCATCTTACACCTCCAAATTATGGTGAAATATGGCAACATTTTACTTGTCTTGAGGGATACATTTGTTTGGCTCAGGTAATTAAGCTGGCCTCTCTGAGCATCTGGCATCATGAAAGGAATGAGAGATGACTCATTTGAATCATCCAGGTATCCGAAAAAACAAATTCTCTTTTTCTGAGTGCCCAAATTTTGTGGAGATCATTATTATGGTTTTGTACAGTGTATCAGAAGCTAAATTCTGAGCAAAATGGCTCAACTGTGGAACATTTGTTAACAGAAAGCATTGATTAGTTAGGCTTTTATTCGTATTCCTTGGCATGCTAAATTAAAAAAACATTTATTTGTTATTTTATCTATGGTCAGGCTTCCCTGGTGGCTCAGATGGTAAAGAATCCGCCTGCAATGTTGGAGACCTGGGTTTGATCCTTGCGTTGGGAAGATCCCTTGGAGGAGGGCATGGCAACCCACTCCAGTATTCTCGCCTGGAGAATCCCATGGACAGAGGAGCCTGGCAGGCTACAGTCTACAGTGTCACAAACAGCCAGACACGACTGAGCGACTAAACACATATATGGTTACGTCAGAGTCTTAGTTGAGGCGTGCGGGCTTCTTTGTAGTCCCCAAAATCAGCAAGCCTTCAGTTTTCCCTCTGGGCTGCTTTAGTAATGAGCACGGACCATCCGTCATCACTCAAAGTGAGTGTGCCTACACACACATACTAGAGTTTCGATAAAATCCCGTTAGTATAATGCACACGTTCACTGCCCTTGGAATTTTCCCCTGAATAAATGGGTGGGGATTTTCCCACTATCTTACATAAACAGGGATGGATGTCACTTACTTCCAGGATAAGACAGATGTGAGAGAAGATTAGCAGTGACAGGGTCTTGAAGGACCGGTAAGAAGGTTTACAGACAGTTTATGAGACGCTACCGTCTGCTGGCTGTAGGATGCCGGAACCCAGAGCTTACTCATCTACTTAGTACACGGCAGGAGCAAACACCCCGAGGTGTGTCTCATACGAAGCAGAAGTGCTGTTGTATAGCTGCTCAGTTGTGTCTGACTCTTTGTGACCCCATGGACTGTAGCCTGCCAGGCTTCTCTGTCCTTGGGACTCTCCAGGCAAGAATACTGGAGTGGGTTGCCATTTCCTTCTCCAGGGGACCTTCCTGACCCGGGGGGCAAGCTCATGCCTCCTTCACTGGCAGGCGGGTTCTTCACCATTAAGCCACCTGGGAAATCCACAGTCTCCAGTGACTTTTGCCAAACGATAAGTCACGGTTCCTCTTTTAAGTTGTATAATATTTCATTGAAATGCATGGTGGTGGACTTCCCTCGTGGTCCAGGAGGTTAAGTGTCTGCCTTGCAACACCAGGAACATGGGTTCAATCCCTGGTCTGGGAAGATCCCACATGCCACGGAGCGACTAAGCCCAGGCACCACAGCTACTGAAGCCCGAGTTCTAGACCCTGCAAAGCATGACAAAAGAAGCCACAGCAATGAAAAGCCAAAACACAACTAGAGAGCCTCCCCTGCTCACGGCAACTAGACAAGAGTCTGCCCAGCAATGAACACAGAGCATGGCCATCAAATAAATACTCTTAAAAATAGGGAAGCAGAAGATGTGTTTCACAGAGCCCAGTAAGCTTTGCCAAATGGTAACACACACCTCCTAATAGAACTGGGTTTTCCAGTGGTCCTGTATGGATGTGAGCACTGGACTATAAAGGAATTGAGCTCCAAATAATTGATGCTTTTGAACTGTGGTGCTGGAGAAGAGTCTTGAGAGCCCCTTGGACTGCAAGGTGATCCAACCAGTCCAGCCTAAAGGAAATCAGTCCTGAATGTTCATTGGAAGGGCTGATGCTGAAGCTGAAACTCCAGTCCTTTGGTCATCTGATTCGAAGAGCTGACTCATTTGAAAAGACCCTGATCCTGGAAAAGATTGAAGGCAGGAGGAGAAGGGGACGACAGAGGATGAGATGGTTGGATGGCATCACTGACTCAATGGACATGAGTTTGGGTAAACTCTGGGAGTTGGTGATGGACAGGGAGGCCTGGCCTGCTGCAGTCGATGGGGTCACAAAAAGTTGGATACGACTGAGCAACTGAACTGAACTTAACTAAATAGTACTCAGCTATACAAAAGAACTCATTGCACTCAGTTCTAATGAGGTCGATGAACCTAGAGCCTATGATACAGAGTGAAACTGTTATTTGCTCAGTCACGTCCCACTCTTTGCGATCCTGTCGACTGCAGCCCACCAGGCTCCTCTGTCCGGGGATTCTCCAGGCAAGCATACTGCAGTGGTAGCCGTTCCCTTCTCCAGGGGGTCTTCCCGACCCAGGAATTGCACCCAGGTCTCCTGCACTGCAGGCAGATTCTTTACCACGTGAGCCACCAGGGAAGCCCATATGGAGAAAAGTAAGTCAGAAAAAGAAAGACAAATATGGCACATTAATGCATATATATGGAATCTGGAAGGATGGGACTCATGATAGTACCTGCAGGGCAGCAAAGGAGACATTTTGGACACCGTGGAGGAAAGAGAGGGTGGGATGATTTGGGAGAATAGCGTTGAAGCATCCACATTACCATATGTAAAACAGACAGCTAGTGGGAGTTCCGTGTATGACGCAGGGAACCCAAAGCCAGTGCTGTGTCACAGCGTAGATGGGTGTGACTCAGTGGGAGGTGGGAAAGAGGTTCAAGAGGGAGGGGACCCTAACCCTAACCTAACCTAATAGCAGTTTTTCATTTCCACTGGAAGTTTTACGATTGCTCCGTTAGGAATCCGTTTGTAAC
This sequence comes from Bos grunniens, assembly GCF_055505025.1. Taxonomy (NCBI): domain Eukaryota; kingdom Metazoa; phylum Chordata; class Mammalia; order Artiodactyla; family Bovidae; genus Bos; species Bos grunniens. Next base: position 2,229,842 of record NC_141194.1, read on the forward strand.
TTTCAACCACCTTTTTTACTCCGCCCCCGTCCCCCCACCCCACCCCCCCGCGCTGCCTAAAGCCATTTGAAATTGAAAGTGAGACATAGTGTCAAAAAAAGACTGATGGGGAGGGTTCCCCAAGCTCTCTGCCACCCTGGAGAACGGTGAGGAGGCAGAAAGGACGTGATTTGTGGTCCAGACCTATTTCCCAGGACGCCCACAGCTTGAACATCTAATCAGGAGATGGATACACGGGCCGGGTTCTAGACTGGGGTGTGTTTCGTCAACCGCATCGAGGGTGTCTCCAGTCCGCGTTTTTCCCGCCGCTGTGCTTTAGGTTCTAGTCTTATATGATGCCACCCCCCGGAACTGTTTCTTTTTGGAAAACAGCCAAGAGGCGGGGCCGTTCAATGAACGTTGTCGTCACTCCCACCCGAGTCGCGGAGCAATCTTTCTGAATTCGGAGCATCCCCTGTGCTGGCTGGAAACCCCTGGTTTGTTTTCCAGGCCAGAAAAAAAAAAAAAAAAAAGAAACGGGGCTGACATGGAGAAGGAGCTAACGTGATGCCCGTGGTCGAAGGCACCTTGACGGCCACGACCTCCATCAGCAGCACTGCCTGGGATGGCGAGTGACCGGGAGTATTAATGGTCTGCAGCCCTGTAGGCTGCCTCGGGCAGGACTGCTGGTCTCCGAGAGAAGCGGGGGTCGGGCGGTGGGGAGCGAAAAATAAAGAGGCGGAAGACCCCATCGCCAGCCTCAGCGAGGCCTCGGGAAGAAAAGGATGTTTTCGTTAACAAGTTATGTTTCTATTGTTCTCAACTGCAAATCTCACCAAACTGCTAAGAATTTTTTTTTCTTTCCTCTGTCTTCCATGGTCATGAAGAGGATTTAAGATAGTTATTTTTTTAATTATCAAAAATTTTTTTTACTGAAGTGCAATGCAGTTATAATGTGATAGTTTCAAGTGTGCAGCAAAGTGATTCAATTATATGTGTGTACACACACACACACACACACACACATACACATGGTCAGTTGCTCAGTCCTGAAGGACTCTTTCTGACCCCATGGACTGTAGCCCCCCAGACTCCTCTGTCCATGGGATGCTCCAGGCAAGAAGATTGGAGTGGGTTGCCACTTCCGGCTCCAAATGGAGGAAATAGCCTTGTTTTTTCTTTCCAAAAGCCGTGCGTGTGCCTTTTTTTTTAATAATGGAAAGTTGAATGAGGGTTTTCACTAACAGCGCTTTCACACTGATGGCAATAACATTGGTTTAATGTGAACACTGGAGAAGGGAAGGGCAACCCACTCGGGTATCCTAGCCTGAAGCATCACATGGACTGAGGAGTCTGGGGGGCTCCAGTCCACGGGGTCGCAAAGAGTTGGACACAACTGAGTGACTGACTATATATATATATATATATATATATATATATATGGAGAGAGAGAGAGAGAGCGCTGTCAAAAAGTTCCGTAAGATATTATGGAAAAACCAAAATGAACTTTTGGGCGTATATATATCACATATATATATATATTGGATTACTTTCCATTACAGATCATTATAGATTTTATAGATACTGAGTTTCCTGTGCTAGAGAGTAGGGCCTTGTTGTTTATCTATTTGATATATAGTATTGTGTATCTCCTCGGAGAAGGCAATGGCACCCCACTCCAGTACTCTTGCCTGGAAAATCCCATGGACGGAGGAGCCTGGTAGGCTGCAGTCCATGGGGTCACAAAGAGTCAGACACGACTGAGCGACTTCACTTTGACTTTTCACTTTCATGCATTGGAGAAGGACATGGCAACCCACTCCAGTGTTCTTGCCTGGAGAATCCCAGGGATGGGGGAGCCTGGTGGGCTGCCGTCTATGGGGTCGCACAGACTCGGACACGACTGAAGCGACTTAGCAGCAGCAGCATTGTGTATCTCCTAACCCCAAACCAGTAATTTATCCCTCCCTCCTTTTCTCCCCTGGTAGCCATTAAGCTGTCCATGTGTGTAAGTCTACTTCTCTTTTGTAAATAAGTTCCATCGTATGATCTTTTTAGAGTCCACATATAAGGGGCGTGATGCGATCTAGTCTTTCTATGTCTGACGGCTTCACTCAGCACCACAGCCTCTAGTTGAATGCATGTTGCTGCAGATGGCATGCTCTCATTCTTTTTCAGGGCTGAGTAGTATTCCACGATGTATACATGTACCACATCTTCTTTGTCCATCCCTCTGTTGATGGACACTTAGGTTGCTTCCACGTCTTGGCTGTTGTAAACAGTGCTGCTATGAACATTGGGGTGTCTGTGTATTTTTGAATTTAAAGTTTTGTGTTGGCTATGTGCCCAGGAGGAAAGAACAGTTTTGAAAGACCATTTTCTTCTGGCATTTTCTCAGAAAAAAAAATCTCTTAATTCATTATTTCAGAGAAAAAGTTGAATATTCTACTTAATGGTTCTTTATTCCTCTCCCCTTTTCTGTATTCAATTCCCTCTTTTATTAATTCTCATTGGACTGCTATTATTATTATTGTTTGCATTATAAAAGTGAAGCCTTGGGTCAGGCACCGTCACTTCTTCTGATTCAGCTCAGTCATCACTTTGGGCAGAATATGTTTTTCAATTCTACTGACCTCGGCCTGAAATCAATTTCTTATAGCACCCTAATGTGTGTTTTCTAAGTTGCTTCAGTCGTGTCTGACTCTTTGCGACCCCATGGACCATAGCCCACCAGGCTCCTCTGTCCATGGGATTTCCCAGGCCAGAAAACTGGAGTGGGTTACCATTTCCTTTTCCAGAGGGATTTCCCCAACCCAGGGATGAAACTTGGGTCTCCTGCATTGGCAGGCGGATTCTTCACACCTGACCCACCTGGGGAGCCCGATAGCACCTAATGGGATGAAAAGCCCCTGATGCTGGGAAAGATTGAGGGCAGGAGGAGAAGGGGATGACAGAGCATGAGATGGTCGGATGGCATTACCGAGTCAACGGACGTGAGTTTGAGCAAGCTCTAGGAATTGGTGATGGACAGGAAAGCCTGGCGTGTTGCAGTCTGTGGGGTCGCAAAGAGTAGCACGCGACTGAGAAGCTGAACAGCGACAGGAACAGAGAGTGACTTGGGTGGATATCGTGAAAAGTACACCTCATTTATTAAATAGGAAAATAAATACAGAATGAGGCCAGGAAGGAAGGCCTGACGGAGGGAAGGAGGGATGTAAGGATGGGAAAGAGGGAAGGGGGGAGAATGAAGGAAAGAAAGAGAAAAAGAAAGAAAGAAGACAAAGAAGAAATAAGAAAGTAAACAAGCCAACTCGTAGGAAGCAAAAGAAAAGGAAATCGCGGGGAACATCATTTTGGCAGAATGTGAAACAAGACTTCACACATTATTTTGGAGGATGCAAGTAAATTAAATCAATTATGGCCCCTTTGAAATAAAATCCCATGGATGCCACGGGATCTGAGAAGCAATGAAAGTAAACTACCTCGGATGATGGAAAAAAAAAATTGAAGTACACCACACAGAGACGGCAAAATTGGAGAGAAAAGCAATAGCATGATAAAGATGAAATGAAGGTGGAGAGTACCAGATCGCAGAGCAGAAAGACTTGAAGGAGTTAGACGGGGAGGTTAGACTTCAATAATCTAAGCTACACAAAATAAAGAACTCAGATTCAACATGTGTTCAGACCGAAACATGATAGCGGCATCCGGACAGAAAACAAGCTGAATTTATGCCGCGCTCATAATCCTTTGAGAAGGGATTTTGGAGGCAGACTTTTTAATCAGTGATGGAGTGACCTAAAAGGCAGTAATTACTTGAGACACCCCCAGGGGGCAAATCACAGAGATGGAACCATTTCCTACCCTGAGCTGTCGTCATTCAACTGTAAATGTTACGGGGAAGATATTTCCAAACACGGGAGACCTGGGGAAACAGAAAGCAGCCCTTCTCAAAAGGAAAAGGGAATCTGAACCCAGCCGGTCACGTAGATGAATGTTAAAGCCCAAAGCAACATACCGGGGATGGTAAAAAGCACCAAGGCAGGTGTTTGCCACGCATAATTTATCTGTTATACAAATGCAAAAAGTAGCATTGTCACACTGATCCAAAGTAGGGATGGATGGGGAGACAGTGTCAGGACTAAGTTGAAATATGTCTCTCGATCGCTCTTCACAAAACAAGCGGACCTTTCAAAGATGATAGACAGTGATAGAGGTTTATGGGTATTATTCAAGAGTTTGGAGGACCCACTAGAACAACGAGACACAATGAAATAGTGAAAGCGAGGCAGAAAAGAATAAGGCAGGATGATCATTATGTTTTGAACATCCATATCTTTGTGAATAGGGATCAGTGCCAGGTTTATGCAGATAAGACAGGGACTTGCCTAGGTGGGGTCAGTGGCTAGGAATCCACCTTCCAGTGCAGGGGACACAGGTTTGACCCCTGGTCCCGAAAGATCCCATATGCCCTGGGGCAACTAAGCTCGTGTGCCAGAACTGTGAAGTCTGCCCTAGAGACCTTGCTCTGCAACAGGAGAAGCCCCAGCAATGAGAAGCCCCACACAGCAACTAAAGAGTAGCCCCCGCTGCCCACAACTAGGGAAAGCCCACGCTCAGCCGCAAAGATACAGCCAAAGTAAACAGATAAAGATGAGGATAAAACAAGGAAGGATTTTGAATATACTTACAGCTGGTATTAATCAACTTGAAAGTTGGACCATAGATGATGCAATGTCCATATTTGGGAAGGAAAGTAAAAACACACACACACAGAAACACAAAATCAGTTATTCAAACTCATGTCCATTGAGTCGGTGATGCCGTCCAACCGTCTCATCCTCTGTCGTCCCCTTCTCCTCCTGCCTTCAATCCTTCCCGGCATCAGTGTGTTTTCCAATGATCTGGCTCTTCACATCAGGTGGACAGAGTATCGGAGCTTCAGCATCAGTTTTCCTTCTGAATATTCAGGACTGATTTCCTTTCGGATGGCCTGCTTGGATGTCCTTGCAATCCAAGGGACTCTCAAGAGTCTTCTCCAGCACCAAAGTTCAAAAGCATCAGTTCTTCAACACTCCGCTTTCTTTATGGTCCAACTCTCACATCCATACGTGACTACTGGAAAAACCATACTTTTGACCAAACCTTTGACCAAACCAGACCTTTGTTGGTAAAGTAATGTCTCTGCTTTTTAATATGCTGTCTAGGTTGGTCATAACTTTTCTTGCAAGGAGCAAGCATCTTTTAATTTCATGGCTGCAGTCACCATCTGCAGTGATGTTGGAGCCCCCCAAAATAAAGTCTGTCACTGTTTCCACTGTGTCCCCATCTATTTGTCATGAAGTGATGGGACCGGATGCCATGATCTTTGTTTTCTGAATGTTGAGTTTTAGGCCGGCTTTCTCACTCTCCTCTTTTCACTTTACTGTGGCAATCCACTCCAGCACTCTTGCCTGGAAAATCCCATGGACGGAGGAGCCTGATAGGCTACAGTCCATGGGGTTGCAAAGAGTCGGACACAACTGAGCAACTTCACTTTCACTTTACTAAAGAGCCTCTGTATGTTCCCTTACATCTCAGTTTAGCAAGACCGTCTCTGATTTTAGTCTGGGTGTTCCGATAGAGAAGAAAGCTGCTCATTATTTGTTCCCTTTTTTGTTCTCTGTCCATGTGGATCAACTATCTCTGACGTCACTTGCTCCCCATTAGCAGTAGCAAGGAACAGAGAAAAATCCATAACGTTTTCTCCTTCGAGTCGACTGAAACCCTGAACTGCATTTTGTGAAAATAGTATATTGATCAAACTCATCAATATAAATAACTTGGAATAATCATTAAAAAAACCCTCAAGTCCCATTCAGGATTTTTGGCGGATGAAAATACATAATGAAGAGAGCTATCAGGATGACAGCATTGTCCAGCTGATCGTACCGGACTGAAGGAGATATAATAGGAAATTGGCTTCCTCAAGTCAAAACAAAATAATGTTGTTATACCCTGGCATTCTCAGAAAGGTATTGCTTTGGAATTTTTAGACTTTTCATGCTTTATAAGTGTGGGCAGTAAGGGAGAAAACAGAAAACACTGAGGAGAGAAGAATATATATAAGGATCTGTCTTTAAAAATCCACTCTTAGGGGACCTCCTGGTGGTGCCAGGATCAAGACTGCGCTTCCAGTGCAGGGGTCTGGGTTCAATCCCTGCTCAGGGAGGTAGATCATGCATGCTACAATGAAGACCAAAGACCTCACATGCGGCAACCAAGACCCAGAGCAGCCAAATAAGAAAAAATATATATATATTTAAAAAAATTCTGATATTGGGACTTCCCTGATGGTCCAGTGGCTAAGACTCTGCACTCCCACCCAGCGTAGGGAGTCCAGGTTCACTCTGGACTCCCTAGAATAACTAGATCCCACACGCCACAACTAAGATTTGATGCAGCCAAATAAATAAATATTTTTTTAAAAATGTGATATAGTATAGTGAAGTCGCTCAGTCGTGTCTGACTCTTTGTGACCCCATGGACTGTAGCCTACCAGGCTCCTCTGTCCATGGGATTTTCCAGGCAGTAGTCCTGGAGTGGATTGCCATTTCCTTCTCCAGGGGATCTTCCCAACCCAGGGATCCAACCTGGGTCTCCAGCATTGTAGACAGAGGCTTTACCGTCTGAGCCACCAGGGGAGTGCCCAATCTAATATTAACCATGTATTTTTTTTTAAGTTTGGCTTTCTTTATTATTTATTTCTTTTAAAAAATTTATTTTAATTTAAAAAGTCAGCATTAAATTCCAATAGCATACAATGCACGGTATTCAAATATATACAAGTTAAACAAGTTGAAATGTACCTTTAAAATAGACAAGCTAACGCTTTTTAATGTATTCACGGACTTACCACCACCACAGTCCAGGTCAGGACATTTCTTTCCTCTGAAAAGAAGCCTTCTACCCACTAGGTCACTTCTCATTCCTGGTCACCTCGATGCCCTTGGAGACCATGAATCTACCTTCTCTCTGTAGGTTTTCTTATGCTGCATGTTGTAAGTGAAAAAGCACACAGCCTGTGTGGTTTTTCGGGATCTGGCATAGTGATTTCAAGGTTCACCCATACTGAAGCCTGTGTGATTGGTACATTGAGGTTTCGTGAAGTTGCTCAGTCGTGTCCGACTCTTTGTGACCCCATGGACTATAGCCCATCAGGCTTCTCCATCCATGAAATTTTCCAGGCAACAGTCCTGGAGTGGGTTGCCACTTCCTTCTCCAGAGGATCTTCCTGTCCCAGGGATTGAACCCGGGTATCCCGCATTGTGGGCAGATGCTTTTACCATCTGAGCCACCAGGGAAGCCCAGTTGGTACATTCTTCTTTGTTATTGCTGTTCAGTCGCTCAGTCGTGTCTGACTCTTTGCGCCCCATGGACTGCAGCAGGCCAGGCCTCCCTGTCCTTCACCATCTCCCGAAGTTTGCTCAGACTCATGTCCACCGAGTGAGTGAAGCTGTCTAATCACCCTATCTCATTCCTTTCTATGATCCGGTAATATTTTGTGACTATATGGACAGAACACACTTTGTTTTTCTATTCACCCACCCATGGACATTTGCAAGGTTTCCATTAGCTTAGCTATGATTACAAACAGCACTGAATGTCCACGGACAAGTTCTACGACGGAGACATGCTTTCTTACACAACCTGGAGTGGAATTGCTACATCACAGTAAAGATGTATCATGAAAGATTGGCATTCGCCTTTATTTCAAAGAAAATGCAAGATTGTATGTGTGTGTTTGCCAACGAGTGTGTACGACAGAGCCTAGCCCACCTAGTACATGATACACTGTGTCATGTGATTTATATCAGCCCCACATGTCTAGTACCCAAGATCACTGGAGCCTGTCTTTCAGCTTCCAGATACAACTTGTGTTTCTAAACCTCCTCTCTTTCTTGGTTCTTTTCTCTATACAGAACGCCTTCTGTGAAGAGTGTAGGCAGGGCTTTTCCTCAGCTCCTGGCCTACGTGATTTCCTTATCATACACACTCCCATCACTCATTTTAAATTCACTTTTAACTGCTCATGAGTATATTAGAAATGTGCCAGTATTTGTGATTAGCACAGAATCAGAGTCGTAGAGCTGCTGCTGCTGCTGCTAAGTCGCTTCAGTCGTGTTCGACTCTGTGCGACCCCACAGATGGCAGCCCGTCAGGCTCCCCCGTCCCTGGGATTCTCCAGGCAGGAACAGTGGAGTGGGTTGCCCTTTCCTTCTCCAAAGCATGAAAGTGAAAAGTCAAAGTGAGGTTGCTCAGCCGTGTCTGACTCTGAGCGACCCCATGGACTACAGCCTACCAGGCTCCTCCGTCCATGGGATTTTCTAGGCAAGAGTACTGGAGTGGGATGCCACTGAATCAGAGTCGTAGAGCAGGGAGCCTCAAATTCCTCTCTTACAAGCATCTTAAGTTTCTTTATGGGACTTCCCTGGTGGCCCAGTGGTTAGAAAATCTGCCTTGCAGTTCAGGGGACATAGGTTCGAGCCCTAGTCCAGGAACTAAGATCACACATTGCACAGAGCAGCTAAACCCTTGAGTGTAAATAAATATATAAATGTGTAAATAAATACATAAATAAATGTACATATATTAAAATAATTTGTTTTTCTTACTCCCCCATCATGTCTGAAACTAGCAGTTTTTCTTTGAATTAACTTGAAGCATTCACCGACTGAAATGCATGAGAGAATTCTAAATGTCCTTTGTACAGTCCAGGAACTCTGGCAGTTAATAAAAATCTTAACAATGGAAAAAATGTGAAAGGGAATTAACTTTTACAGTCTTCTGTTGCTCACTGAAATTTAGTTGGTGGTAGGAGAAAAAAAGAAAAAAAAAAAGGATCGAAATGTAGCCATGAGAATAGAAAGATCTGATTATTTAAATCATCCAAGGTTTTCCCTGATAGCTGAGTTGGTAAAGCATCTGCCTCCAATGCAGGAGACCCTGGTTCCATTCCTGGGTTGGGAAGATCCACTGGAGAAGGGATAGGCTACCCATCCAGTATCCTTGGGCTTCCCTGGTGGCTCAGCTGGTAAAGAATCCGCTTGCAATATGGGAGACCTGGGTTCAATCCCTGGATTGGGCAGATCCCCTGGAGAAGGGAAAGGTTACCCACTCCAGTATTCTGGTCTGGAGAATTCCATGTACTGCAGCACACCAGGCTTCCTTGTCCTTCACCAACCCCCAGAACCTGCTGAAACTCACGTCCATCGAGTCGGTGATGCCATCCAACCATCTCATCCTCTGTCGTCCCCTTCTCCTCATGCCTTCAATCTCTCCCAGTATCAGGGTGTTTTCCAAGGAGTCAGTATTGGACTTTCAGCTTCAGCATCAGTCCTTCCAATGAATTTTCAGGACTGATTTCCTTTAGGATGGACTGGTTTGATTTCCCAGACCAGGATTTATGACCTGCTATCTGGAGCTTGTATCCTACCTCTAAAATTCTTGCCTATGAGTACAATGCAGGTCAGGTTACTGGGTCTGTGGGTTGTTTGGAGGGACAGTCTGGCAGTTATTATCTCTTAACACTATATGATGACAGAGAGTGAGAAGTAAGCATCTGTCATTGAAGGCATCCACTCTATAATTACTTGGTTATGGTAGAACTAGCAAAAAGAGATAGTAACTTACAGCCTAAAGATTCCAGCAGCATTAATAAACACACATTGATTATGGGATGTACTTGTAGATCATTTTCAAGACTGGATATCTGGTATCTGTTGGCATTTGACACTGTTAAAGTGCTTGGGAAGTTGGGATTGTTGTGTTAGTAACTTGTGTCCGACTCTTGCACCCCCACAGACTGTAGCCCACCAGGCTGCTCTGTCCATAGGATTTTCCAAGCAAGAATACTGGAGTGGGTTGCCATTTCCTTCTCCAGGGGATCTTCCCAAGCCAGGGATTGAACCCGCATTGCACCTGCATTGCAGGTGAATTCTTTACCATCTGAGTCAAGATAAAAAAAACTATAGTTCTTGGACTTCACTGATGGTCAGTGGCTAAGGCTCCAGGCTCCCAATGCAGGGAGGCATGTGTTCGATTCCTGGTCGAAGAACTAGATCCCACACGTCACAATGAAGATCCAGTGCAGCCTAATAAAAAGTAACAAACGAACAAAAAACTACAGAACCAGGTAGCTGTCAACACAAGGACCTCACTGGATAGGTCAGACTTCTGTACAACTGAGTCTTTACCCCCGCATGATGCTTTTCTTGGCTTCTGATATTCATAATAAATGAAGCCTTTGCCATGGAGAAGAGTGAGCTTGCAGGAAGTTTTAAATTTCCATTGTGTTAGATTTCAGACTGCCTGCATGCGTGCTGAATCGATGCAGTCGTGTCTGACTCTTTGGTGTCTGACTCTTTGCGACCCCGTGGACTGTAGCCCACCAGGCTCCTCTGTCCATGGGATTCTCCAGGCAACAACACTGGAGTGGGTTGCCATGGCCTCCTCCAGGGGATCTTCCTGACCCAGGGATTGAACTTGTGTCTCCTTGGTCTCCTGCATTGGCAGGTGGGTTCTTTACCACTAGCACCACCTGGGAAGCCCTCAGACTGCGTCCACTGCGTGATTATTCCTGTCTAGGGATGGGGGAGCCTGGTGGGCTGCCGTCTATGGGGTTGCACAGAGTTGGACACGACTGAAGCGACTTAGCAGCAGGAGCAGCATGTTGTTGTCCTAAAGCATGGAGTAAGGAAAAGACACTGTTTATCACCCCCACACTGAAAGCTTTTGACAACGTTGATGAATGCCAGTAGGTACAATGTCTCCTACAATCTGTTGCTGTTGTTCAGTTGCTAAGTCGTATCCAAGCCACCCGTGGACTGCAGCACGCCAGGCTCCCCTGTCCTTCACTATCTCCCAGAGTTTGCTAGTCCTGGCTCAATTATAGAGCAAATGTTTGTTTTTGCAGGTCAGCTGACCTCAGAACACTGAGGGCTATTTCAATAAGCCAGAGAGAAAATTCAGCTCCATCTGGTCCATGCTTTCCAGGGATCTGCCATGGATCTGGTATTTGTTTCTTTATGGTTCCCTGTGTCATCCCTGGACTTCCCTGGCGGCTCAGATGGTAAAGCGTCTGTTTACAATGCGGGAGACCTGGGTTCAATCCCTGAGTCGGGAAGATTCCCTGGAGAAGGAAATGGCAAACCTCTCCAGTACTCTTGCCTAGAAAATCCCATGGATGGAGGAGCCTGGTGTCCATGGGGTCACAAAGAGTCAGACATGACTGAGCTGTTCTTCAGTTCTTATCAGATAACCTACTTCCATGTTGAATACAGAGTAGATGGTTTTCCAGGAGAAAATCTGTCCTAAACCAGTCAATCCTAAAAGACATCAACCCTGAACATTCATTGGAAGGACTGATGCTGAAGATGAAGCTCCAATCCTTTGGCCACCTGATGCTATGGTTTTTCCAGTATGGATGTGAGAGTTGGACCATAAAGAAAGCTGAGCACTGAAGAATTGATGCTTTTGAACTATGGTGCTGGAGAAGACTCTTGAGAGTCTCTTGGACTGCAGAGAGATTCAACCAGTCAATCCTAAAAGAAATCCGTCCTGAATGTTCATTGGAAGGACTGATGCTGAAGCTGAAGCTCCAATACTTTGGCCACCTGATATGAAGAGCTGACTCACTGGAAAAGACCCTGATGCTAGCAAAGATTGAGGGCAGGAGGAGAAGGAAAACATAAATATTTAATGTCTCACTGCCCCTAAGGAAATAAAAAGGGGATTCGTAGAGAATGGTAGAGAGCTAAAGGGTGTACAGGAGGAACCGAAATGGGAAGGTTCGCTGAGGCGAGGGGTCATCTGAGATGTAAAGAATGGTGGATGGATGTTACTCAAAATTGGAGGAAAAGAGGGCTTCTAGTAGGGGGTAAAGACTGAAACTACAAGGAGAAGTTTTAAAATGCACACGAGAAATTCAACAGAGTGGATGTAACTGGGCAGGTAAACGGAGAAGAAAGGATCCTAAACTATCCTAAACCATCCTCTGGTTTAGGATGGTGACAGCAAGTCATGAACTGGGAAGAAAAATTCATCCAGCTAAAGGCTACAATTTTCTAAGGAAAAGAATATTTTGTTCAGAGTTGGTCTACTCTATCTTTTCTTTCTTTCTCTTTCTTCCTCTCTCTTTCCTTCTATTAATATCTTGTATTATCTACCTTGTATTACCTATCTATCTACTGGGGCTTCCCGAATGGTTCAAGTGGGTGAAGAATCCACCTATGGTATCTGGGTTCCATCCCTGGGTTGGGAAGACCCCCTGGAGGAGGAGGAAATGGCAACACACTCCAGTATTCTTGCCTGGGAAATCCCATGGACCGAGGAGCCTGGTGGGCTACAGTCCATGGGGTCCCAAAAGAGTCAGACAAGTCTGAGCGACTAAACGATCTATCTAGTATCTATCTTCTACCCGTCACCTCTCTATATTTATCAGTCCTTTCTTTCCACCCACTGAAGTACTCATCCACCCATCCCTGTATCAATCTATCTACTTGTCAATCAACTGTCTACATCTATGTATGTATCTATAATTTATCTATGTAGACCATTAGATCAGCGAATGAAGGCATGGATAGATGGATCAGTGGACGGAGAGACGCAGAGACAGATAAACACAGACATAATCATACACACTTAATATTAATTATATGCACAGGTTAAGGGGCTAGATAAACACAGGAGGTGCCATGCAATTCCGGGCCCGAGCCGCCGACCAAAATGCCATCTGAATCCAACCCACTCTCCTTCAAGAAGTGGGGAGTGATAGAGCCTTCCCAATGGGAAAAAAACCCAGAATCTAGTTCCCTAGTGGTCCTAGTGATGGTAAGGGATGATGAAATCACACTTTTTATCTATCTCAAACACCTTTCACATGTCCCTCTGTGTGGCCGAACCCAGAAAGAAAATGTACGTTCTCTGTTTCCCCTGCAGACCAAGATTTATCTCTGCAATTCATATCTTTTTGTCCCTTCCTATGTAAACTTTTTTTTGATGACGGGGCGTGAATACATCATAAAAATGGCTTAAAAATAAATGTACGTATTTCTGAAGGAGGCAAAAACACGGAAGCACCACGGTATCAAGAAATAGCTCGCTGCTGGCCGCTAGAAGCCTTCCCCGGCACTCTCTCCATTTGCCCTGGAGGCAACCTCTAACCTGAATTTCGTTAACAATCGCCTCCTTGTTCTTTTCTCAACTTTTATGCCTGTGAGTGCAAATTTTGTATTTCATATAGACAGGCCTGTGGGCATATGTGTTGTTTTTCTCCAGACTTCTTTCCCCCCTCGTTACAGAGCTCCATTCAGATATTCCAAGCATAACAGGGAAGAAACCTGACTCTGTGTTAAATGTTTTTTTTTTTTTTTTACTTTAACCTCTCTCTCCTATAGCTTTTGCTACTAAGTGGATGTTCTTTGGAAGGAATGATGTTAAAGCCGAAACTCCAGTACTTTGGCCACCTCATGCGAAGAGTTGACTCATTGGAAAAGACTCTGATGCTGGGAGGCATTGGGGGCAGGAGGAGAAGGGGATGACAGAGGATGAGATGGCTGGATGGCATCACTGACTCGATGGACGTGAGTTTGAGTGAACTCCGGGAGTTGGTGATGGACAGGGAGGCCTGGCGTGCTGTGATTCATGGGGTCGCCAAGAGTTGGACACGACTGAGCTACTGAACTGAACTGAACTGTCTTTTGTCCATTTCTTTCCTTGACAGATTTTATTTTTGATACATCACGATTAAAATTGTCAAATATTAAGAAAGAGAAGGAATGTTGCCACCATTTGCGCTTTTTTCCCATCTATTTGCCATGAAGCAATGCGATCAGATGACATGAGCTTAGGGGTTTTTTGTTGTTGTTGTTTTAATAGCCTGAAAAAAACACAATAGTCCATTGTCAAGGTTCTGAACGTTCAGAGTATAACACTGTCGGGGTCATACAGAGATAAAAAGTTGCGGAACAGGCAATAAGCAGTCATACAGAGATAAAAAGTTGCAGAACAGGCAATAACAGTTTTGTTGGAGGTCCACAGGCACACCCTGACCTGTAATGCACAAGGTCGGCTGCAAGAAGAAAGGATTCCTGCATCAAGATGTGTGAAGAGCAACGCCCATCCCCTCTCCTTTCAGGATAAAATGAATCTCAATTCTGACTTGGGGGAGACGGTTCTTTGGGACACATCAACCGTCTTCCAGGTCTGCTGGCTCTCTGAATAAAGTCACTATTCCCAACAGCTTGTCTCTCAATGCAGGAGACCCCGGTCCGACTCCTGGATTGGGAAGATCCCCTGGAGAACGGATAGGCTACCCACCCCAGTATTCTGGGGCTTCCCTAAGTGGCTCAGATGGTAAATAATCCACCTACAATGCGGGAGACCTGGGTTCGATCCCTGGATTGGGAAGATCCTGCAAAGGGAGACATGGCAACCTACTCCAGTATCCTCTCCTGGAGAATCCCCATGGACAGAGGAGCCTGGTGGGTTACAGTCCACAGGGGTCACAGAGAGTCAGACACAACTGAGCAACTAAGTAAGCACACCATTTCGCATAACGGATGAGTCCATGCGATCCTTGGCAGACGAGGTGGGTCAGTTCCACCTGAAGCTCTTTTCAAAAATGCAGCTGTGCATATCATGCATTATATTATCTGGTTCACGGAGAATGTAATCATGAATAGGATTTCTGGGACTTGATTTAGACTCAGCTGGCTGAAAGCAATATTCAGAAGGCGGACTCTACACCGCTTCTGTGATTTCTCACGGGAAGACGAAAATACAGACTCCGCTGTGCTTTTTTGTGCCCCTGGATTACAGAGTATGGATCTCAGCTCCAAGGACTGTGGACAGTGGTATTAAGCATTTGCTTTGCTTGGCTCAGATCTACCTTGGCACAGAAGCTAGGGTGTAAGATTTGCAGTCTTGGGCTGAAAGACTCAATGAACTGAATGAGTGGAACTCAGATGACCTGAAATTCCCCGAAGTCCCAAACCCAACAGAACTACAACTGATCCTTCAAACCATCCGTCCTTTCTGTGTGGTGACTTACTCCTTCTTACCTGCAAAGCCTGCAGGACCAAACCAGAGGCTGTTGCTTTGCAAAACGAATCCCATTCTCATCAAGCCACACCCCTAAAAGACCAACAGTCACCAGACACATGATTCTTGCCTGGAGAATCCCAGGGACGGGGGAGCCTGGTAGGCTGCCATCTATGGGGTCGCACAGAGTTGGACATGACTGAAGCCACTTAGCAGCAACAGCAGCAGCAGCAGCAACAGGAAGAAAAGTACCATGACCCCGGACAGGAGGAAGCAACATACAGGCCAAGGAAATGGGATGTATTACAAACCATGGCCTTCAGTTTCAATAAAAATAAACCAGAGGTGTCAATACTCTGAAACTGTAAATCCACAGAAGACAGAACCCAGTAATGCTGACCAAGTAAAAAATGCAAAGGTCTTCATAAGGACGAAGTGTTTACGTGGGTGCTAAGTCATTTCAGTCGTGTCCGACTCTTTGAGACCCCGTGGACTGTAGCCCACCAGGCTCCTCTGTCCATGGGATTCTCCAGGCAAGAATACTGGACTGGGCTGCCATTCTCTCCTCCAGGGGATCTTCCTGACCCAGGGAGGAAACTCAGGTCTCCACCACTGGGTATGGATTTAGAAGAAAAGAAAGACAAAGTCTCATTAGAAATGATACATGCATCCTAATGCTCATGGTAGCATTATTTATAATATGCGAGCCCAAGTGCCCATCAACAGACGAATGGATAAAGAAGGTGTGAGGAGTATGCCTGGCAGCTGCTGCTGCTGCTGCTGTCCGACTCTGTGCGACCTCATAGATGGCAGCCTACCAGGCTCTTCTGTCCCTGGGATTCTCCAGGCAAGAATGCTGGAGTGGGTTGCCATTTCCGTCTCCAACTGTAACTTGCCGTTGTGTATTGAAATAACGTTTTAGTTATTTGGAAACTAACAGCCCCAAGCCATCTTGCGAAATTTGCAAACCAATTATGTCGGCAGAGCATGGGGTATTTACTTTGCGGCATGCTCTTTGATTACTGAAGTTTGCCCGTGGATGTAAGTGGTTATGCAAAGCACACTTGTGGACGTCTGATTCACCCATGCGGTTGTATCTTTACTGCTGTTAGTGCTAAAACCAGCACTTCAGAGTGCTAAGCTGTGGTTCCCTCTGATGTTTTATCTGAGGCAAAATATTGCCTTCTTTGCCAGGATGGGCCAGGTTTCTCTTCAGAGGAGGTAGCGGAAGAGGAAGAAAAATAGCCTTGTCCTTTTGGTTTCAAGAGTTATAAACTAAGCAGTGGTCCACAAGACAGATGAACAAGCTTGAGAATTTTGCTTGCCTCAACTTTGGAGTTTTTCTTTTGCTTTATTAAATCGGGTCCCCAAAGGTAGAGAGTCTTGTCCATATTTAAATCACGACATTTTCTTGCTTTATCCCTGCTCTTTGAGGGCGTGTAGATAATTGTCCTGGACGAGCCCCCGGGGTTCGGGGGGGATACTTGTTCTTAAAGCTGATCCTCCAAGTAATGAGAGACGTCATAGCTTAAAGGGCCCCTAGAATGCACTGTTGCAGTACTTGTCTTATTTCCTAGGAGCAAACCAGATGCTAATATGAAATACAGCGTTCTGCGTGTGTCCACATTTGGTACTTGTAATTTTTGCTATGGAAGCCAGTTGTTGGGTTGGGTTATTTTTTTTTTTTTTTTATGTTTTGGCTCATTTAGCAAAGATAATTCTTTTTTCTTTTTTTTCCTGCCACTGGCTTCCGATTTCAGTTCTATTCAGATGTTCCCAACGGTGTAAGACGATGTTACTCTGTGAATGATTTATTTACGGTCATGTTTAAAAATGGACATAAAGGCTATTACAGTTTAATATACTCTTTTCTAGAAATTGTAGATTCTTATTTGGATCGAAGTCCTGGACTTATAACATATATAATATATATGAGAAGATATATATAATATATATATCAGAGTATATTAACAAGAATATACACATATATATTCACTATATATGATATATAGCATAAATATATTGTTGAATATATATATTCTGCTATATATATCATATAGCATATATGCTCCTAAGTTGCTTCAGTCGTGTCTGACTCTGTGTGACCCCGTAGACGGCAGCCCACCAGGCTCCCCCGTCCCTGGGATTCTCCAGGCAAGAACACTGGAGTGGGTTGCCATTTCCTTCTCCAATGCATGAAAGTGAAAAGTGAAAGTGAAGTCGCTCAGTCGTGTCCGACTCTGTGCCACCCCATGGACTGCAGCCTACCAGGCTCCTCTGTCCATGGGATTTTCCAGTCAAGAGTACTAGAGTGGGGTGCCATTGCCTTCTCTGATATATATATATATATATATATATATATATATATAGTCTAGCATAAATATATAGTCCGGTATAAATATATCATATATGTCTAGTTCAATGGCACCACTCCAGTACTTTTGCCTGGAAAATCCCATGGACGGAGGAGCCTGGTGGGCTGCAGTCCATGGGGTCGCTAGGAGTCGGACACGACTGAGCGACTTCACTTTGACTTTTCACTTTCGTGCATTGGAGGAGGAAATGGCAACCCACTCCAGTGTTCTTGGCTGGAGAATCCCATGGACAGAGGAGCCTGGTGGGCTGCCATCTATGGGGTCGCACAGAGTCGGACACGACTGAATCGACTTAGCAGCAGCAGCAGCAGCAGCAGGACTTCCCTTGTAGCTCACTCAGTAAAGAATCTGCCTACAGTATAGGAGACCCAGGTTCGAGCCCTGGGTTGGGAAGATCCCCTGGAGAAGGAAATGGCAACCCACTCCAGTACTCTTGCCTGGAAAATCTCATGGACAGAGGAGCTTGGTGGGCTGCAGTCCATGGGGTCGCAAAGAGTCGGGCATGACTGAGTGACTAACTCAACTCATGTCTAGTTCTTGTATATATATATTGTCTATGATAAATATATCATATATATATCCAAGCATATATATTCTAATATATATGTTCTTGGAGAAGGCAATGGCAACCCACTCCAGTATTCTGGCATGGAAAATCCCATGGACAGAGGAGCCTGGTGGGCTGCAGTCCGTGGGGTCTCGAAGAGTCGGACACGACTGAAGCTACGAAGCAGCAGCAGCAGCGTATATGTTCGCAGACTTTTGTTGGCAAAGTAATGTCTCTACTTTTGAATATGCTATCTAGATTGGTCATAACTTTCCTTCCAAGGAGTAAGCATCTTTTAATTTCATGGCTGCAGTCACCATCTGCAGTGATTTTGCAGCCCAGAAAAATAAAGTCTGACACTGTTTCCACTGTTTCCCCATCTATTTCCCATGAAGTCTTGGGACCAGATGCCATGATCTTCATTTTCTGAATGTTGACCTTTAAGCCAACTTTCTCATTCTCCTCTTTCACTTTCAAGAGGCTCTTTAGTTCTTCTTCACTTTCTGCCATCAGGGTGGTGTCATCTGCATATCTGGGGTTATTGATATTTCTCCTGTCAATCTTGATTCCAGCCTGTGCTTCCTCCAGCCCAGCGTTTCTCACGATGTACTCTGCATATAAGTTAAATAAGCAGGGTGATAATATACAGCCTTGACGTACTCCTTTTCCTATTTGGAACCAGTCTGTTGTTCCATGTCCAGTTCTAAGTGTTGCTTCCTGACCTAGACACCATATTAAAAAGCAGAGACATTACTTTGTCAACAAAGGTCCGTCTAGTCAAGGCTATGGTTTTTTCAGTGGTCGTGTATGGATGTGAGAGTTGGACTGTGAAAAAAGCTGAGTGGAGAAGAATTGATGCTTTTGAACTGTGGTGTTGGAGAAGACTCTTGAGAGTCCCTTGGACTGCAAAGAGATCCAACCAGTCCATCTTAAAGGAGATCAGTCCTGAATATTCATTGGAAGGACTGATGCTGAAGCTGAAGCTCCAATGCTTTGGCCACCTGATGTGAAGAGCTGACTCATTTGAAAAGACCTTGATTCTGGGAAAGATTGAAGGTAGGAGGAGAAGGGGATGACAGAGGATGAGATGGTTGGATGGTATCACCAACTCAATGGACATGAGTTTGAGTAAACTCCAGGAGTAGAGGCCTGGTGTGCTGCGGTCCATGGGGTCGCAAAGAGTCAGACACGACTTCACTTTCACTTCACTTTCACGTATATATATATACATGTGTATATACACCTACATACACACATCACATACAGGCTTCCCAGGCTGCTTGGTGATAAAGAGTCTGCCTGTCAATGAGGGAGACCTGGGTTTGATCCCTGGGTCAGGAAGATCCCCTGGAGAAGGAAATGGCAACCCATTCTAGTCTTCTTGCCTGGAGAATCCCATGGCACAGAGGAGCCTGGTGGGCTATAGTCCATGAGGTCTCAAAGAGTCTGACATGACTGAGCGACATATTAGAATATACATAGGGATAAATATATGAATGCTATCAATAAGAATGCATATGTTTACTATATATAATACTATATGTCATATTATATAGTATATATACTAACATTGATATATATTACATGTATATAATATATTAAATAATATATAAAGCAGTATTTATATAAATTTTATCTATATAAAATATAAATATTAAATTTAAGTATAAATTAAATATAAAATATTTATATAAATATATAATAATATATATAATATTTGTACATGCACAAATATTACCATATGTTAATATATCAAATTAAATATTATAACACAATTAATAAATATTTATAAATATTATAACAAATTAAGTATTCAAATAATATGTTAAAATATATTAACATCAATTAAATATTAAATGGAAATATAAAATATAGTATATTTTATATAAAATAATATATAATAATAATATTTATATATGCACAAAAATTAACATATGTTCGGATATGTGTACATATTCATATATACTTGTGTATATGTGTATAAAATTATATTACACACATAAATTATGTAGAAACAAATACTTGTTTCAATACTTGTGTGTGTGTGTATCTGTCAATAAATAGAACAATATGTAGTGATGACAGAATGATCCTCGTAGACACCACTGGGGTGTAAATAATAACTCAGTTTTTGTGCAAATGACTCTTTAAAGATCCATAATGTAGACAAAGCTGGTCTCTTACCACAGAGTGTGGTTAATGTCTGTTTTTCTTTTTTTTTTAATCTCCAAATCTCTGATCGTCAGTCGGTAACAACGTTTCTTCAGGGAGGACACACAGCTGCAAAGTAATTTAGATTAATGCACGCTCGCCAGGGGCAGCCTCAAAATCAATGTGCAATTAAAGGGACACGTCAGAGACGTCTCTATTTGTTCTAACTCCATAAACCAGTAGGTGGAGTGCAAAATGAGAGAGTCAGAGAGAAGGATTTCCAGATGGGCAGCAAGGTGTCATCTCATGCAGAAACATGAATATTGAATATGGACGCATATACATGGAATCTGATGCGTTTACTTTCAGGGCAGCAATGGAGAAAGAGACATAGAAAACAGATCTATGGATACAGTGGGAGGAGAGGAGAGAGAAGAGGAGACATATGGAGAGAGTAACACAGAAATTTACAACGCCGTACGTAAAATTGCAGCACAAGCTGGAATCAAGACTGCAGGGAGAAATATCAATAACCTCAGTTACACAGATGACTCCACCCTTATGGCAGAAAGTGAAGAGAAACTAAAAAGCCTCTTGATGAAGGTGAAAGAGGAGAGTGAAAGAGTTGGCTTAAAGCTCAACATTCAGAAAACTAAGATCATGGCATCCGGTCCCACCACTTCATGGCAGATAGATGGGGAAACAGTGGAAATAGTGTCAGACTTTATTTCTGGGGGCTCCAAAATCACTGCAGATGGTGACTGCAGCCACGAAATTAAAAGACGCTTGCTCCTTGGAAGGAAAGTTATGACCAATCTAGACAACATATTAAAAAGCAGAGACATTACTTTGCCAGCAGAGGTCCGTCCAGTCAAGCCTATGGTTTTTCCGGTAGTCACGTATGGAGGTGAGAGTTGGACTGCAGAGATGCCAATGGGAATTTGCTGTGTGACTCAGGGAACTCAAACAGGGGCCCTACAACAGGCTGAAGCGTGGGGTGGGAGGGAGTTGGGAGGGAGGTCTGGGAGGGAGGTCTGGGAGGGCGGGGACATGTCTGTACCTATGGCTGATTCTTGTTGATATAGGACAGGGAACCACAAAATTCTGTAAAGCAATTATCCTTCTATTAAAAAATTTTAAAAACAAGAAAAATATGTTCTCTCATGCAGTGTTACTGCGTCTACCAGGGGGACAGGCTTTGTCGAATATGATGTCTCTATCAAAAAACCGTTGCTGTTTGGTCGCTCAGCCGTGTCCGACTCTCTGTGACCCCATGGACTGTAGCCCACCAGGCTCCTCTGCCCATGGGATTCTCCAGGCCCGAATACTGGAGTGGGTTGCCATTTCCTTCTCCAGGGGATCTTCCTGACCCAGGAGTTGAACCCAGGTCTCCTGCACTGGCAGGCAGATTCTTCACTGACGAGCCACCAGGGAAGCCACTTATCAAAAATATTTTCCTTCGTTTGCTGATTTATTCAACATCTTGATCTTTTTATAATTAGCCTCAACAGTCATAAAGTTACATTTCAGTAGACACAACTATAATAAACTTAGCACAAAGAACTCAAAAACGTGCACAATTATACCTATTGTGTATTGAAATATATGCATGGGGGATGAGTACACACAATTACTAGTATGCTGGTTATAACTAAAGCAGTGATTTGTATTTAAACATCTTTATGTCATTTGCCCATTTGTTAGAGCTATTTTTAATTTTAATTTTTATATTATGTATAATGCATATTTATTATGTTATTTTTTTATGTATCTGGTTGCCCCAATGTTAGTTTGTGGCATGTGGAATCTAGGTCCCTGACCAGGGATTGAACCCTGGTCCCTGACATTGGGAGTATGTCATGTTATTCACTGGACCACCTGGGAAGTCCCACTTGCCTATGTCTAATTTGTGAAATTCTATTATGCTTAAAGAAGCTCAAGAAAGTAGTCAAAACATTTATCTTTAAAACCAAAATTGCATGCATCCCTTATATCTTGGACTTCCTTGGCAGCTTGGGTGATAACGAATTCTGTCTGCAATGTGGGAGACCCCAGTTTGATCCCGGGGTTGGGAAGATCCAATCCTGGAGAAGGAAATGGCAACCCATTGCGAAACATAACAGAGAAAATAAACAATAATAAGCCACAGTTTGAAAGGAGATACTTGCAGAACAAATATCTGAAAAATAGCCTTGAATCTTGAATGTACAAGAGCCCTCAATGTTAAAAAAAATGCAACACATTATGAAGTTAACAGTGGATGAAGATTGAACACATCAGCAAAGAAGATATACCTACGGCAGGCAGATAAGCAAATGCAAAATACAGTATGTTGGTGTATCACCAGCAATGTTTCATTTCCAAAGTTAGGAATTTAGGTTTGTTTCAAAATCTGGATTTTGCTGGCTTGTTGTTTGTTCTAAGTCGTGCTAAGAATGTGCTAAGTCGTGTCCAGGTCTTTGCCACCCCAGGGACTGCAGCACACCAGGCTTCCCTGTTCTTTACCATCTCCCAGAGTTTACTCAAACCCATGTCCATCGAGCCAGTGATGCCATCCAACCATCTCATCCTCTGTCGTCCCCTTCTCCTCCTGCCCTCAGTCTTTCCCAGCATCAGAGTGACCTCGCAGCATCTTTAGTCTCTGTTCACGCTTTATGGACCCTCGTGTGGGTTTAAAACAGATCTGAGTAGAAAGCCTCTGTGTATTCTCAGGAAATATGGAACATAAATTTTTACACGCCTGGATTCATCAACCGCAGAGATTGCATCACCCATTTATTACTGGACAAAAAAAAACTCAGGAAACTGGAGATTTTAATGTGAATAGCCTTCATTTTTCCTTTTGCTTAAGTGTATACAGTATTTCACGTTCTATTTATTTTTTGTTTTTAAGTGATGCTCGAAGAAAGAAAAAGAAAAAAAAGGGAGAGAATGGCAAGATGGGGAAAGAAGAAAACTTTTTGGGGAAAATGGAACAGGTCCCCAAGCCACAAGCAAGTCTCTTCAGGGTAAGATACTGGGAGCCAGTCTCGGCTTGCTCAGGTCACGAGTTTTGTGAAGGAAGAGCAGCATTTCTTTCAATGTGTGTGTGTGTGTGTGTGTATTAGTCCCTCAGTCATGCCCGATTCTTTTCGACCACATGGACTGTAGCCCACCAGGCTCCTCTGTCCATGGGAGTCTCCAGTCAAGAATACTGGTGTGGGTTGCCCTTTCCTCCTCCAGGAGATCTTCCCAACCCAGGATTGAACCAGAGTGTCTTAGGTCTCCTGCATTAGTAGGTAGGTTCTTTACAACTAGTACCACCTGGGAAGCCTTAGACACATGTACGTGTGTGTGTGTATATATATATATGTACGTATATATGCATGTATGTATGCATATATGTATGTATGCATATATGTATGTATGTGTGTATATGTATGTATGTGTATATATGTATGTATGTATATGTATGTATGTATATGTATGTATATATACGTATGTCTGTCTGTATGTATATATATGCATGCATGTATATATGTATGTATGTAAATATGTATGTGTGTGTATGTGTATACATGTATATATACGTGTATATATGTGTGCATGTATGTACATGCACATGTATGTATGTATGTGTGTATGTATGCATGTATATGCATGCATGTATGTATATATGTATGCATGTATATATGTATGTATGCATATATATGTATGCGTATGTATGTATGTATATGTATATACATATATGTATGTATATATGCACATGTATGTATATACATGTGTGTATATGTACGCATGCACATGTATGTATGTGTATGTATGTGTATGCATGTATATGTATGTATGTATATATGTGTACGTATGTATATATGTATGTGTATGTATGTACAAGTATGTATGTATGTGTATGTGTATGTATGTGTATGTATGTATGTGTATATATATATAACCATAGGCATATGTGTATAGATATTGATATATGCAGATATTTTTATAAAAATATAAATGTGCATATATAAAATGTAAGCCTATGTATATAGATATTTATATGTAAATATGTCTAAGTGTATAAATATTTATACAGGGACCTTCCTGGTGGTTAGGACTCTGCTCTCAATCCCTGGTCAGAGAACTAAGATCCCTCAAGCCACATAGTTCAGTTCAGTTCAGTCGCTCAGTCGTGTCCGACTCTTTGCGACCCCATGAATCGCAGCACGCCAGGCCTCCCTGTCCATCACCAACTCCCGGAGTTCACTCAAACTCAGGTCCATCGCGTTGGTGATGCCATCGAGCCATCTCATCCTCTGTCGTCCCCTTCTCCTCCTACCCCCAATCCCTCCCAGCATCAGAGTCTTTTCCAATGAGTCAACTCTTGGCATAAGGTGGCCAAAGTACTGGAGTTTCAGCTTCAGCATCATTCTTTCCAAAGAAATCCCAGGGCTGATCTCCTTCAGAATGGACTGGTTGGATCTCCTTGCAGTCCAAGGGACTCTCAAGAGTCTTCTCCAACACCACAGTTCAAAAGCATTAATTCTTTGGCCCTCAGCTTTCTTCACAGTCCAACTCTCGCATCCATACATGACCACTGGAAAAACCATAGCCTTGACTAAACAGACTTTTGTTGGCAAAGTAATGTCTCTGCTTTTCAATATGCTGTCTAGGTTGGTCAAGCCACACAGCACAACTCAAAAAAGAAAAAAAAGAAAGAAAAAAAAAACTATATTTGTATGTCTGTTTCATATACACAAATTGCTTATATTTTGATGCTTCTATTTTCCATTGAAATGCAATAATACTGTTTAAAAACATACAGAAAAATTTCTCTAAATAATATGAATATGTGTATGTACACATGCACACATCATCTGTACATATATAAAAAAACACGTGCATAAGTGTATACATTTATATATGTATGTATATTTATATAAATCTATACATACAAGCATATCCTTAGGTATGGACATTCTGACATGCATTTGTGCATATGGACAGATAGATATATAAATAAGGCTTCCCAGATGCCTCAGTGGTAAAGACTTGCCTGCCAATGCAGGAGATCTGGGTTCGATCCCTAGGTTGGGAAGATTCCCTTGAGAAGGACATGGCAACCCACTCCAGTATTCTTGCCTGGAGAACCCCATGGACAGAGGAGCCTGGAGAGCTACAGTTCACGGGGTTGCAAAGAGTCAGACACGACTGAAGTGACTTAGGGTGCAACTTAGTCTGTAACAGAGATGATGAAGAGATGGATGGGGATATTTACTTTTTTCTTTTTTTTTTTAAAGAAAATACCTCTTCGAAGCTAGAGTCATTACCATGCACAGAGAATGTCACAGAACCAAAATGTCCCATCCATAAAAGAATACTGTGTAATTTGAACAGATTACAAATCCATCAATGTTCCCAGCTGCTGATACTATGAGCGATGGAGCCATATGTTCGCTTAAATAAAGCTGCGAGTTATTCTGATGAAATTAAATAAAAACGCTGATGGATATTTTCGGAAACGTGTACTTTTATCTTGCCGTAATTCACTGAATAAGTGCTTCCCAGGTGGGTCAGTGGTAAAGAATCCACCTACCAATGCACAGGACTCAGGTTTGATCCCTAGGTTGGGAAGATACCCTGGAGGAGGGCATGACAACCCACTGCAGTATTCTTGACTGGAGAATCCCATGGACAGAGGAGGCTGGCGGGCTACGGTCCATGGGGTCACAAAGAGCCTGACATGACTTACCGCTCAGCATTACCCCATCTGTTTATCTTCCTCTTTCAACATGTTTGTTGAGGGAAAAGGGTCTTTTTCCCTCATATAACTCTCCACCATCTGACTGTATATTCAGGATGCCCTTATAATCTCCGATGGTCTTTGTTTTCTCACGAACCCTAGAGTCTAGAGGTTTGATCCCATGAGAGTTTGCTTCAACAAGATGATTTCTATCATGAGGTGCAAATTGCTAGCATTTCTTTCTTGTTTCATAGGAAGCTTTCATAGGAAGCATCTTCGGGGGTCATTATCTGTAAAAAGTGAAAGTGGTACTCACTCAGTTGTGTCCGACTCTTTGTGATCCCATGGACTGTAGCCCGCCAGAGTCATTTGTCCGTGGGATTCTCCAGGCAAAAATTCTGGAGGAAGTATTAGAAAATATTACATTTCTCTATATTTGCCTCCTTCTCTTGTGCTGATTAGGTGAGCTGTTTCTATAAAGAGATGATTCGTGTCTTCAACGACTGGGTTAAACTGAGGTAGGTTCTGCTCAGTTGGTAAAGAATCTGCCTGATGCAAGAGACCCCGATTTGGTTCATGGGTTGAGAAGATCTGCTGAAGAAGGGAAAGGCTACCCAGTCCAGTGTTCTTGGGCTTTCCTGTTGGCTCAGCTGGTAAAGAATCTACCTGCAATGTGGGAGACCTGGGTTCGATCCCTGGGTTGGGGAAGATCCCCTGGAGAAGAGAAAGGCTATCCACTCCAGTGTTCTTGGGCTTTCCTGGTGGCTCAGCTGGTAAAGAATCTACCTGCAATGCAGGAGACCTGGGTTTGATCCCTGGGTCGGAAAGATCTCCTGGAGAAGGGAACAGCTACACAATCCAGTATTCTGGCCTGGAGAATTCCATGGACTGTACAGTCCATGGGGTCACAAAGAGTCAGACACAGACTGAGCGACTTCACTTCAGGTTGTATTTAAGAATGCTAGGGGAGGCTCTTCCCTGGAGGTCCACTGGTTAAGAATCCACCTGCCAGGAATGGAGAAGCTGACACAGAGAACAGATTTGTGGATGTGCTTGGGGCAGGGGAGGAAGGAGAGGGTGGGATGAATTGAGAGAGTATGGTGGAAACATGTACACTACCATATATAAAATAGATACCCAGTGGGAATTTGTTTTGTGACTTGAGCTCAAACAGGGGCTCTGTGACAACGTAGAGGGGTGGGTGGGGTGGGGAATGGGAGGGGGGTTCAAGAGGAAGGGGAATATGTGTACACCTATGGCTGATTCATGTTGATGTATGGCAGACACCAACACAATATTGTAAAGCAGTCATCCTCCACCTAAAAATAAATAAATCAAACGTTCCAAACCAAATAGAAGAAAAAAAGAGAATCCACCTGTTAATGCAGGGGACCTGGGCTCAGTCCCCGGTCCAGGAAGATCCCACGTGCCATGGAGCAACTAAGCCCGTGTAGAGCAACTCCTGAGCGCACATGTCCTAGAAACCGCGCTCTGCAGCAAGAGAAGCCACGGCAATGAGAAGCTGACAGAACTCCATGAGAGAGTAGCCCCTGCTCGCTGCAACCACACAAAGCCCTTGCTCAGTACCCAAGACCCAGTGTGGCCAAAAATAAAAAATACATTCATTAAAAAAAAAAGAAAGTTAGGGGAAATGGCATATTCTTTCACTTTGTCTACAAGGTTGCAAATAACTTTTCCTTCCCAGGTTTGTTTCCTTAAACGCGATGCCAGCACTGACAGAAACTTCTTTGATGAGTTTCTTGGCCCCACGTGGTTCCTAGTCTGTAATGGAATATCAGCCACTCACACTTTATCAAGGGATGCCCATATGAGAATATGTGCTACGCTCACCTGGACAGGATGCTTTTCACAGGTCTGCAGGGCTCCCTCGAGTTACTAGCTTGAGTGCTAGTAATGAGCTGGAAAACGATGTATAACCACATCGCATCAGGCGTTGCCACGTGAAGCAGACAGGGTCATTTCTGCTCATTTCCTGTCCCACATCTTTTGAACGTTCTTTCCGTCACTTGGAGACCTGGGTTTGATCCCTGGGTGGGAAAGACCCCTTGGAGGAGAGCGTGACAACTCACTCCAGTATTCTGGCTTGGAGAATCCCATGGACAGAGGAGCTGGGCAGGCTACAGTCCGTGGGGTCTGTAGAGACACGACTGAGCGACTCAGCACAGTCCGTCATTTAAGACAGACTGAGCTGGGTGGAGGAGGATTACAACCAGTGTTTCTGTTTTCATTATTTGCTCAATCTCTGTCAACACACCCTTCACTTGTGGACTCTTTCATCGCCTTTGAGCAGAGGATAATCTCTACTCTTCCTTTTCAAAGCCCGCCTTTCTACACTGGAGAATTTCCCTATGTTTTCGCCCAAATCCTTATCTGTCATTGGCCCTAATCCTTATTTTATCCTCATCTTGGAGCCATTTTAAGTTATCTGTTTGTCTTAGAGAGTGGGCTCAGGAATCTGGACTTCCTCTGGACGGTCCTGAGATACCCTGAAAGAGTCTTAATCAGAAGACCAGGTAGACACTTCCTGGGCGGCAACAGTGGCTATCCACTGAGCCTACTTGCCAATGCAGGAGCCATGGGTTCGATCCTGTGGTCTGGGAAGATCCCACATGCAGTGGAGCAACTGAGCCGAAGCACCACAACTTCTGAGCCCGTGTGACCTATGGCTGTGGCTCGTGCTTCTCAGCAAGAGACGTCACCGCAAGGAGAGGCCCACTCACGGCAAGTTGAGAGCAGTCCCTGCTCGCCACAACTAGATCCAAGCCTGTGCTCAGCGACAGGGACCCAGCAGAGCCCAAAATACATCAATGAAATTTAAAAGGGAAAGTCAGCTGGGTGGATAAAGACGATGTGGTACGTGTACACAACGGAATATTACTCAGGCAGAGAAAGAATGAAACAATGCCATTTGGAACAATGTGGATGATGGACCTAGAGATGATGGTACGAAGTGAAGTGAATCAGAAAAGCCCAAATATTATATGATACACTTACATGTGGAACCTTAAAAAGTGATAGGCATGGACTTATTTACAAAGCACCATCAAAGACTACTTTATGCTGATTCGACAACGTCCTCTACCTCTCCTGTTTATTCATGTTATTATTAACTAACAAGGAAGGGTTTCAAATCATGTATCTGAGAAAGCCCCAACCCAGAATATTAACTCAGAAGTCTCCAAGAATGCACTCGAGACGTCAATATTTTATGAAAGCCCCTCGAATAATTCTTCTGTGCACGCAGGGTTAAGATTCATGAAGAAGCATTTCGGACAGGTGGAAATGAAAGCTTTATTGACCTCTGAAGTTCTCCAAAGTCAACCTGATCTATAGATGAGGAGTTTGAATTGTTACCTGTGCTCACTCACTTCAGTCGTGCCCGACTCTTTGCGATCCCATGGACTGTAGTCCCCCAAGCTCCTCTGTCCATGAGACTCTCCAGGCAAGAACCCTGGAGTGGGCTGCCATTTCTTTCTTCAGAATTCTTACATACACGTGCAAACCAAATTCCATGATTCAAATCAAATGCAAGAGGGACGATGAAGGAGGAAAAACAGAGAGAGAATGCAAGAAGGAAAAAGGAGGAAGGAAAGGAGAAAAGATATTTGCAGCATCAGAAAAGAAAATGTGTTTGTCACGTGTCGTGTGTAATTGCAAACTTTGTAACTTTAGATTTATTGAATCGTCAGGACGCACAGAAGGGAAGAAATACGACATATGTGCAGCCCTATATGTGGAAAATTCGTGACATTTCCCAGGCTTGGGCCATTAAAGAGATTTTTTTGTGAGGAAAGGTTTCTGGAGTGGAGTCCAGATGGCTCATGGCTGGTGGGACTATTAACGTGACAGGCATATTTTTCTAACTCCGTCGCAGTCCATAGATACCAATGTTCGCTGAGAGGAAAAAGTGCCCTGAGGTCCCTGTAACCCTATGAATAATTAAGTTCTTAGCAGCCATAATTAAATTCCAGCATAAATCTTACTGTTAATCTAGAGAAACACAAAATTTTGAAGGAAAAAAAAAATCTGCTAGAAATAATTTAAGATGACAAAGTGAATTTCCATATAATATTTAAAGGCTTTAGAAGCATGCATAGAAAAAAACATAAAATTTCTGTGAAATTAGCTGGTGTTGAGTGCCTACTATTTGTGTAAAAAATATCCTTCCATATTTGGTCACTTACAATTGACCAAAGTGTGCTGAAATTCATGTTATTATTTTGAGTTCACAGAGAAAACGGAGAATTAAAGATAGTTTTTTTTTGATCAAGGTTATGCTGTTAGGCACACCCAAAATATTTGTGATTTTTCCAGTAGTCACGTATGGGTGTGAGAGTTGGACTATAAAGAAAGCTGAGCGCCGAAGAATTGATGCCTTTGAACTGTGGTGTTGGAGAAGAGTCTTGAGAGTCCCTTGGGCTGCAAGGAGATCCGCCCAGTCCATCCTAAAGGAGATCAGTCCTGGGTGTTAACTGGAAGGACTGATGTTGAAGCTGAAACTCCAGTCCTTTGCCCATGAACCTGTGTCTCCTATACCACATGAAGATTCTCTACCATGGAGCCACCAGGGAAGCCCCACAGGAGAGCTGGCTCGTAATAAATTTAAACGGGACCTCATTTCACCACCATGGCATCTAGTCCAATAACATGTGACAAAGGATGGAACATTTTTCTTTCAAACCTCCTACCACATCCAAGGAGTCCAGCGAGTCTTTAAAAATCTTAACGAAGGATGAAGAAAACATTCAGAAGGCGGAATCCAGGAGATTTTTTTTCAAAGAACCTTGCCATTAGTTTCAAATCAAAATTTTCTTTGTAAAAGGAGAAACTCCAAAAATTGTTTTTTTTTTTTTTTTTTTTTAAATCCCCGGCCAGGGATTTGAACCCACGTCCCCCTGCAGTGGAAGGTCAGAGTCTTAACCACTGGACTACCACCATCAGAATTTTCTATTTAAAAGGAGAAACTGTGAAATTTATTTGATTGTATCCAGTCCTAATTAACTTATCTTTCACTTGCCTATCTTGAAAACTTCCCCTTCATTTAAGGAGCTGTGAAGTTCAAATCCTTACCAAGCCAAGCCAGGCCCATGCCAGAGAAATAGGTGGTTTACTGCCTTACAGAAGCGGTCCCTTTCCCTGGGATCTAATGCTGATGTAATAATAACGTAAATCGAGTGCATGATAAATGTAGTGGACTTGAATCATCCGACACCCATCTCCCTGCTGGGTCCATCCACGGAAAAATTGTCTTCCATGAAACCAGTCCCTGGTGCCCAAAAGATTAGGGTTTGCTGTTCTGAAGCATTTACGGATTCCCCTAAGAAAAGGCTGGAGGGCTTCGCGGATGCCACTAGCGGTAAAAAAAAAAAAAAACAAAAACAAAACCCTGCTTGTTAATACAGGACACCTAAGAGACCTGGGTTGGATCCCTGGGTCAGGAATAGATCCCTTGAAGGAGGAAATGGCAACCCAGTCCGGTATTCTTGCCTGCAGAATCCCACGGACAGAGGAGCCTGGCAGACTACAGTCCAATATGAATGTGTGAAAGTTGCTCAGTCCTGTCTGACTCTTTGCGACCCCAAGGACTACACAGTTGATGAATTGAATTCTCCAGGCCAGAATACTGGAGTGGGTAGCCAGTTCCCTTCTCCAGGAGATCTGCCAACCCAGGGATCAAACCCAGATCTCCCCACATTGCGGGCAGATTCTTTTACCAGCTGAGCCACCAGGGAAGCCCAAGAATACTGGAGTGGGTAGCCTATCCCTTCTCCAGCGGATCTTCCTGACCCAGGAATCGAACCGGGATCTCCTGCATCGCAGGCAGACTCTTTACCAGCTGAGCTATCAGCGAAGCCCAATACTCCATGGGGTCGCAAAGAATCAGACATGACTGAAGAGACTTAGCAGGCACACCCAGGGCAACAAAAGGCACCGTTATTAGGTAAAAAGATTTATAGATTCCTTGGAAATGCCCGCGGGAGAGGGCCCTGTCACTGGTGCAAAGTTACATACTGGGTTTGGGTAACTAACCGAGCTCACTGGCTTTGGGCACAACGCCCCATCCCCTCCCGCTGTGTGCCCTTACTGCGCGGTCTCCCAGCTCACCGCCCGTCTGGACCAAATTGAAAGATAAATGACATCTTTAGGAAATATAAGCAGCTGAGCCTCAGGCAACATCGCGGAGCATGGTGGGGGGCGGGAGGAACCAGCTAGGGCTCTTGGGGAGAAGCACACAGCTTTTCTGAGCCTCTCCCGCTGCTCACGAGCTGTGACTAGGGATACAGAGATGATGACAGGGGATGAGGATGCTCTTGGCAGAGCTTTTTAGAGAGGCGCCATTCACAGCACTGGGCTCCCGGGGCTCCTTCGGCAGGGCCAGGATCAAACAGGTTTGTGAGGGAAATACTCAAATTAGGAAGAGGCTGTTCAGTCTGAAGCAAGCCCTGAAAATCACTCCAGTTCAGTTCAGTCGCTCAGTCGTGTCCGACTCTTGGCGACCCTGTGGACTGCAGCACGCCAGGCCTCCCTGTCCATCACCAACTCCCGGAGTTTGCTCAAACTCAGGTTCATTGAGTCGGTGATACCACCCAGCCATCTCATCCTCTGTCGTCCCCTTCTCCTCCTGCCCCCAATCCCTCCCAGCATCAGAGTCTTTTCCAATGAGTCAGCTCTTTGCATGAGGTGGCCAAAGTACTGCAGTTTCAGCTTCAGCATCACTCCTTCCAATGAATATTCAGAACTGATTTCCTTTAGGATGGACTGGTTGGATCTCTGGGTAGGGGAGAAAAAGTGAGCCAACTCCCAGGCCTGTTTTCCACTTGAGTGGAGCTCCCGGCTGGGGAACTGGGAGTGCTGGTTTTGTAACAAAAGACGTCTTATTAAATTAAAAATGGGGGCTGTCTACAGGTGTGTGCCCGGCAGGGGACAGCCAGTGCCCACCGGAGCCACAGGTTATTAGGAATACTCAGCCTGTGACAAGGGGCAAGGGTCGGAGACCTCACCTCCCGGAGGTGGTTGGTGAGGGTTGGTCTTCCTTGGGTCTTTTGAATGAGAGCTAGAAAGACTTCTTTGCAAAAGCCTTCTTCTTTTTTTTTTCCTTTTCTTTTTAAAAGGAAATCAGTGGTGTGCATGCAAAATGAAAACAAGGCAGATCAAGATATTTAAATACACGTGCCTGGTGGGGTTGTTCAAAGTTGAGTTTCTGAGATGCTGGGCCTGCAGGCTGCTCTCATCAAGAGGCAGGCTTTTCCCCTCTGCTTTATTAAAGCTTCGAGCACTTCCTGGGGGGGATGGGGAGAATGGGGGAGGGACCTCCCCTCCCCCCACCCCCACCCCCAGTTGAGGCTGACCTGCTTGGGGGCTGAGCAGATTTGCCCCAGGGATAAGACCCATCACCCCACCCCATTCTCCTTGTAGCTGTCTATGAACGAGTGATCCACTCGTGTGCATTCCCAGGATTCCTGGTTGTGATTGAAAAATGTTAACAAAGCAAGAGGTCGCTTTGCAGCAGGTTTCAGTACTTCCATCCTTATCATGTGATCCACCTTACATCACTAAACCTAGACAGTGTATTAAAAAGCAGAGACAACACTTGGGCTACAAAGATCCGTCTAGTCAGAGCTATGGTTTTTCCAGTAGTCATGTATGGATGTGAGAGTTGGACCATATAGAAGGCTGGGCACTGAAGAACTGATGCTTTTGAACTGTGGTGTTGGAGAAGACTCTTGAAAGTCCCTTGGACTGCAAGGAGATCCAACCTGTCAATCCTAAAGGAAATGAACCCTGAAGATTCACTGGAAGGATGGATGCTGAAGCTGAAACTCCAGTTCTTTGCCACATGGTGCGAAGAGCTAATTCATTGGAAAAGACCCTGATGCCAGGAACAATTGAAGGCAGGAGGAGAAGGGGACAACAGAGGATGAGATGGTTGGATGGGATCACAGACTCATTGGACGTGCGTTTGAGCGAAATCCGGGAGATGGTGAAAGACAGGTAAGCCTGGTGTGCTGCAGTCCATGGGATCCCAAAGAGTCAGACACGGCTGAGCAACTGAAGAACAACAACCTAAGATTTAATAGCCTCCTAGAAGAACGCCATCTGCAGTGACATGGATGGAGCTAGAGATTGTCATTCTGAGTAAAGTAAGTCAGATCCCACGCACTTCACTGAGGGTGGGATCTTTTTTTAAAAAAAAGGATACAAATAAAGTTATTTACATAATCAGGGACATCTCTGGTGGTCAAGACTCTATGCTTTCAATGCACTCGGGGCAGGTTCAATCTCTGGTCTGGGAGCTAGCTCCCACATGCCAAAACTAAAGATCCTGAACACCCAAAGGAAGATACAAGACCCGAGTGCTGCAGTTAAGGCCAGGAGCTGCCACATAAACTCAATAAATAAGCATATGATGAATAAAGCGGAAATGGAGTTGCAGATGTGGAAAGCACGTTACGGTTACCAAGGGGTAAGGGGGGAGGCATAAATCGGGACGCTGGGATTCACATGTACACACTGCTATATAAATACAATAGACAACCCATGAGATGTTACCGCACAGCACAGGAAGCTCTGCTCAGCGCTCTGTGGTGACCTGAATGGGTAAAGGATCTAAAGAAAGAGTGAACACATGCATGTGCAGAATTGAGTCACTTCCCTGATTACCTGAAACCAAGGCAACATTGTAAAGCAACTCTGCTGCAATAAGAATTCAAAATATAAAATGAAACATTTTTCAAGTTTTGTTTAAAAGGTCAAAAAAGTAAGATTTCATCATAGCTTCGTAAACTGAAAATGGTTTAACTGAAGGCAGAGAACAGGACCCAAGGAAGAGATTTTTTTTTGCCACCTTAAAAACAAGAAAAAAGAAAAGAAAAGAAAACAGTCTCTGGCTTCGGTGGGAGATTGCTCATTCACAAGGAATGATGTTACTTGTAGCTTCAGATGCCGAACGAGACGAGGGTGAGAGATGGCTGTGCCCTTGCTTTGCAGAATCTGCATGGCCGGTTCAGTTTCATGTCATCGTCACCTGAGGACCTCCTAAAAATTAAATTTCAGGGGAACACAGGGGTGAAAACCTGTTTCCAATTTCGGGAGATAAATATTTGAGGCGTGCAAATTTTCTGAGCCCGTGGGATCAGCTAGGGAAAAAGAGCAGAGGATACATGGGCAGAAAGCCGGGTTGATGAGGATGGAGTGGACGCAGCGCAGACCTACACTGGCTCCCGTTGCAAGTAAATATTTGGACGGGATGTAGAAAGCAACGGCGTGAGGACTCTTCTGTGTAAGGAATAAGGAGGAGACAGGAGAAGGAAATCAAAACACAAACAAGGGGGGTGAGGTGGGAGGAATCGAGAAATTGGAATTGACGCATGGTCAGTACTGATACTCTGTATAAAATAGATGGCTAATGGGAACCGACTGCACAGCCCAGGGAATGCTACTCAGGGCTCTGTGGTCACCTAAATGGGAAGGAAATCCAAAAAAAAAAAAAAAAAAAGAGGGGACATATGTATCGCTATAGCTGAGCCCTGGTGGCTCAAATGGTAAAGAATCTTCCTGCAATGCAGGAGATGCAGGTTTGATCCCTGGGTTGGGAAGGTCCCCTGGAGAAGGAAATGGCTACCCCCTCCAGTATTCTTGCCTGGAGAATCCCATGGACAGAAGAGCCTGGTGGGCCACAGTCTGTGGGGGTCACAAAGAGTCGGATACGACTGAGCGACACACACACACACATGGCTGATTCACTTTGCTGCAGAGCAGTGACTGACTCAACAGTGTGAAGCAAGTGTGAATGGTGGGAGTGTGGCTTGTTCAGTCCTGAAGGCAGGTTCTTTACCCCCTGAACCACCAAGGAAGACCACAGCAGAATACTGCTGCTGCTGCTGCGGCTAAGTCGCTTCAGTCGTGTCCGACTCTGTGCGACCCCATAGACGGCAGCCCACCAGGCTCCCCCGTCCCTGGGATTCTCCAGGCAAGAACACCGGAGTGGGTTGCCATTTCCTTCTCCAATGAAGGAAAGTGAAAAGTGAAAGTGAAGTCGCTCAGTCGTGCCCGACCCTCAGCAACCCCATGGACTGCAGCCTTCCAGGCTCCTCCGTCCACGGGATTTTCCAGGCAAGAGCACTGGAGTGGGGTGCCATTGCCTTCTCTGGACATACACACTAGTGTGTATAAAATAGGTAACTAAGAAGGACCTGCTGTACAGCACAGGGAACCCTGCTTCAATGCTCTATAATGACCTGTGTGGGAAAGGAATCTGGTAAAAAGGGGATACATGTATATACACACATACAGCAGAGTGAATCAGTCATGTATATGTGTGAATATCTGATACATATATGTATATGTAACTGAATCACTGACTCACTTTGTTATGTAGCTGACACAAACAACATCGTTAATCAACTCTACGCCAGTAAGCAAACACACCTCACGGACATTGTGCACAGGATCAAAGCTCTGCTAACCCGTGACAGATGCAAAGTATTAAGACCTTCATCAGAACCATGAAGGCAGACTGAAAGGAGAGAGTGCTAAGTCGTGTTCGTCGTGTCTAGCTATTTGTGACCCCCTGTGTTCTGGAGCCTGCCAGGCTCCTCTGTCCTTGGGATGCTCCAGGCAAGAATACTGGAGTTGGGTTGCCATGTCCTCTTCCAGGGGATCTTCCCGATCCAGGGATGGAACATGGGTCTCCTGCACTGCAGGTGAAATTTTCGCCAATTGAGCTACCAGGGATACCCAGATTGAGGGAAAGTGGGAAATTAATAACAACAACAAGAGGCAATATTATTGATATAGAATGTTAATGGTCATAGAAGCTCTGCAAATTCACACATCCGAGATGCTTCCTCACATGTCTGGACATCATGAAATTTAGTGAGGATGAGACAACTGAGCTAGGGAGATCTTGGAGTCATGAAAGCTGGGAGAAAGCAGGTGGTAAGATTCTGGGCAATTCTCCACGTCCCACTCTTTTTTCTCTTAAGCTAAAATTCAGGCATGGACCATTCCCGGAGAACGCTCTCTTTCTCCTTCCGTACAAATCAGATGTGATTATTCTTAAATGGGAACAGTCAGGACTGGGTGGATGAGCATTTAAATGGAGACCTAAATAACGCATCTTGATTAGCAATACATTGAACGGAATTGTGGTTGGGGGATGAGACAATCAGAGAGCTTCTCGGTTCGTTTTGTATCTTGAATACTCAAAATTCGGTTCAGTGGCGTCTTTGTTCCAACAAGCCCCGTAAATATCCCATTTAATTCAGGAATTTTTTTTTTTTTTTAAACTGAAGAAATCTTTCACCTCACCCAGATCGGACATGTGTTACCAGCAGGAGTCTAGAGGGAAAGAAGACGGAATATCGAATTTCTGATTTATCACACCACCCTCCTAGCATTTTTTCTCGTGTTTTATGGCTGAGCCATTTTTCAAAAGGCTTGTTAGGATCAGAATTGCCCTACTCATCTCTTGTGCCTGTCGACTGTCAACGTAATCCCGTAATTACTGAGAAACCGCTGTCACTGCCGTGTTCATTCATGTTTTAAAGAAGATCAACGCCCACGGTGTAAGGAAAGCCCTGATTGTTCACGTCTTCACAGGGTGTGGAGGTGTTCCCTTTGTATAAGTCTTAAATACATTATGATTCTATCTGGGGGGTTCAATACAACTTGAGGGGATTTTTAAAGTACGCTTAATTCTGGTACTTATTATTTATTTTCAAAGTCAGCCATGATACTAGAGGAAGTTTATTCTTTTCTAAGTTTTAAACATTTTATTTTCCATTAGAATATAGTCGATTAACAATGCTGTGATGGTTTCAGGCAGACAGCAAAGGGACTCAGCCATAGATATACACGTATCCATTCTCCCCCCACCCCAAACTCCCCTCCCAAACAGGCTGCCGCGTGATACTGAGCAGAGTTCCCTGTGCTGTCCAGCAGGTCCTTGCTGGTTCTTCATGTTAAATACAGCAGTGTGTCCATGTCCATCCCAAATTCCCTAATTATCCCTTCCCCCATCCTTAACCGTGATGACCATAAAGTTATTACAGAGTATTGAGCAGAGTTCCCTGTACTGTCCAGCAGGTCCTTATTGGTTCTCCATGTTAAAGACAGCAGTGTGTCCATGTCCATCCCAAACTCCCTCACTATCTCTTCCCCCCACCTTTCTGGCCTGAAAACCATAAGGCTTTTACAGAATACTGAACAGAGTTCCCTACGAAGTAGATTCTTGTTGGTTATCCATGTTAAATACAGCCATTCATACATCACTTCTCCAAACTCCCTAACAAGCCCTTCCTCTCACTAATTAATGCTGACTGCAGAATATAAACATCAATACTTCTAAAAATATATTTATTTCCTTCTTTCAGTGTTTAGTG
The DNA here is from genome assembly GCF_055505025.1 of Bos grunniens. Lineage (NCBI taxonomy): Eukaryota > Metazoa > Chordata > Mammalia > Artiodactyla > Bovidae > Bos > Bos grunniens. The sequence continues at coordinate 2,268,092 of NC_141194.1, forward strand.
AGAGAAAAATGATGTTATTCTACAAAACACTTGCAAGGAAAAAAATTTCATCCCACTAAAATATCTATAGGTTGTGTCTTCTTTGTTCCAGAAGACAGTCATTTTTTCAGTTTGATTCTCTTTGAAATACAAGTCATCATTTCTTTCAATCAGAACCAATTCATTTTTTTCAGAAGACTACCTTGTAAAATTGTAAGAAAAAGATCCCTGTTATAAGATTTGAAGAACATTCTGTTGTACTCAGAAAAAATAATTTGTACTGTGCTGAGGCATAGCAGTGGGACAAAAGGAGGTCTATTAAATTTTTGTACTATTACAAGGCCCAGCAAATGGAAAAAATAAAGACTCCAGTCGTATTTCATGAAATATGTGCAAATACATATATCTCAACTGGACACCAGTCCAATGCTGAACAGAATCAATCAAAACATCACCCAGCAGGAAATGGGAAAGCCAAAATGAACTATGAGAAAGGTTTAAATTTACATAAAATTAGGAATTAGGTAATGGTCTATCAAGAACTATTATCCCGCAGTCACACAAACTCAAGAAGATCCTGAGCTCATTATTCCAACAGGTTCAATGTCTGTAAATAAAATAAAATAAATTGTTTCTATTCAACAAGCTATTCATATAGATCCTGTTATTTCAGTTCAGTTCAGTCGCTCAGTTGTATCCACTCTTGGTGACCCCATGGACTGCAGCACGCCAGGCCTCCCTGTCCATCACCAACTCCTGGAGTTTACTCAAACTCATATCCATTGAGTTGGTGATGCCATCCAACCATCTCGTCCTCTGTCGTCCCCTTCTCCTCCTGCCCTCAATCTTTCCCAGCATCAGGGTCTTTTCCAATGAGTCAGTTCTTTGCATCACGTGGCCAGAGTATTGGAGTTGCAGCTTCAACATCAGTCCTTCCAATGAATATTCAGGACCGATTTCCTTTAGGATGGACTGGTTGGATCACCTTGCAGTCCAAGGGACTCTGAAGAGTCTTCTCCAACACCACAGTTCAAAAGCATCAATTCTTTGGCACTCAGCTTTCTTTATAGTCCAACTCTCACATCCATACAGAACTACTGGAAAAACCATAGCTTTGACTAGATAGACCTTTGATGGCAAATTAATGTCTCTGCTTTTTAATATGCTGTCTAGGTTGGCCATAGTTTTTCTTCCAAGGGGTAAGTGTCTTTTAATTCCATGGCTGCAGTCACCACCTGCAGTGATTTTGGAGCCCAGAAAATAAAGTCTCACTGTTTCCACTGTTCCCCCATCTATTTACCATGAAGTGATGGGACCAGATGTCATGATGTTAGTTTTCTGAATGTCGAGTTTTAAGCCAACTTTTTCAATCTCCTCTTTCACTTTCATCAAGAGGCTCTTTAGTTCTTCTTTGCTTTCTGCCATCAGGGTGGTGTCATCTGCATATCTGAGGTTATTGACATTTCTCACGGCAATCTTGATTCCAGCTTGTGTTTCATCAAGTCCAGCATTTCTCATGATGTTGCCTCTGAGTGTCCAGGAGTCTCCAGTGGAGGCGTGGGTTGGTGGGGGCTTGCTGCAGGATTTGGGGGCACTGAATGTAGCAGTACATGCATGGGATGTTTTGAAGGAGGTCACTATTATCTTCCCTGCTGGCTCAGATGGTAAACTTTCTGCCTACAATGTGGGAGACCCAGGTTCCATCCCTGGGTGGGGAAGATGTCCTGGAGAAGGAAATGGCAACCTACTCCAGTACTTGCCTGGAAAATCCCATGGTTGGAGGAGCCTGATAGGCTACAGTCCATAGGGTTACAAAGGGTCACACATGACTGAATGACTTCACTTTCACTCTACATATAAGTTAAATAAGCAGGGTGACAATATACAGCCGTGACGTACTCCTTTCCCGATTTGGAACCAGACCATTGTTCCATGTCCGGGTCTAACTGTTGCTTCCTGACCTGCATACAGGTTTCTCAAGAGGCAGGTCAGGTGGTCTGGTATTCCCATCTCTTTAAGAATTTTCCACAGTTTGTTATGATCCACACATTCAAAAGCTTTGGTGTAGTCAATAAAGCAGAAGTGGATGTTTTCCTGTTATTTAGCTATTAAAAAAAGCTGTAAAGTATATCTTTGACAATAAGATTTAAAAAATAGGCAGCAGATAATCATCATCCCAGAAATATTTTAATTTAATAAAAATGCAAACCCAATTGACTGGAATTATAAAAAGGGTTTGATTCAAAAAAAATAATAAAATAAAAAGGGTTTGATTCACTGATTTTCAGACTTTTGTATTTACAGGTAGCAATACATATTTCTGTAGATACTATCTTTGTTTCCATTTTATGGAGATAATGCTTTAGGATAAATTTAGGATAAATTCTTCCATGGTGGAAAATATTTATTGATAGAAACTGATCCTAAAGTATTATGTCCGTAAAGTGTAAACAAATACAGTTTGCATCAGTTTTCCAACTATCTATAATCTGCTTTGTCATCATTTGGACTTCCCCAGTGGTGCTTGTGATAAAGAATCTGCCTGCTAACATAGGAGACACAGAAGACGCATGTTCCGTCCCCGGGTCAAGAAGATCTACTGGAGAAGGGAATGGCAACCAGCTCTAGTATTCTTGCCTGGGAAATCCCATGGATGGAGGAGCCTTGGCAGGCTAGTCCAAGGGGTCTCAAAGAGTCTGACACGACCGAGCGACTTTCATAAGACCGAAAGGCAATCAAAATAACATGTAGGGCTAATTCTTTAGGTTTTCTCATTTCGCACATAGCACTCTGTTAATCACCATATTTCGTGAGGTTAAAAAATAAGAAAGTTTTCTTATTGTTCTCTGGTTCAGCTCACTCATGGGAGAGGCTGTGATGGGTTAGGGGAGTGAAGCTGGAAAGGGACACTTTTTTTGTCTGTCTGTTTTTATTGGAGTAGAGTTCATTAAGGATTTCCCTGGTGGCTCAGATGGTAGAGTGTCTGCCTGCAGTTCGGAAGACCAGGGGTTCAATCCCTGGGTGGGAAAGATCCCCTGGAGAAGGAAATGGCCGCCCACTCCAGTATTCTTGCCTGGAGAATCCCATGGACAGAGGAGCCTGGAGGGCTACAGTCCCTGGGGTCACAGAGTCGGACACGACTGAGGTGACTTAGCATGCACAATGTACGTATGTCAACCCCAATCTCTGAATTTATCCCTTCCACCCCTTATGCCCTGGCAACTGTAAGTGTGTTTTCTACATGTCTGACTATTTCTGTTTTGTACATGAGGTGGAAATCAACAGTTTTCATTCTTCATTCATGTATCTCTGAGCAGTTAAGTGGACATAGATTCCAGGCAGCATGTCCACAGGTTAACAGAATTGAGAATGGCATCTGCTCTTTGTATGTCAGAAAAGGAACATCTGTGATATTTTAATTATATTAATTATAATTTAACACACAATTAAACTATAGTAATTGTATGTGTGCTTCCCTATATAATATGTATGTTCACGTAGAAAGTCACATCAGTGACTTAAGCCTGAATCTTGCTCTTTCTCTATTAATATGTATTATTGTAATCATATATTTTATTATATTTTCTCTTTGGAAGAAAAGCTATGACCAACCTAGACAGCATATTAAAAAGCAGAGACTTTACTTTGCCAACAAAGGTCCGTCTAGTCAAGGCTATGGTTTTTCCTGTGGTCATGTATGGATGTGAGAGTTGGACTGTGAAGAAAGCTGAGCACCTAAGAATTGATGCTTTTGAACTGTGGTGTTGGAGAAGATTCTTGAGAGCCCCTTGGACTGCAAGGAGATCCAACCAGTCCATCCTAAAGAAGATCAGTCCTGGATATTCATTGGAAGGACTGATGCTGAAGCTGAAGCTCCAGTACTTTGGGCACCTGATGTGAAAAACCCAACTCACTGGAAAAGACCCTGATGCCGGGAAAGATTGAGGGCGTGAGGAGAAGGGGACGACAGTGGGTGAGATGATAAGATGGCCTCACTGACTCGATGAACATGAGTTTGAGTAAACTCTGGGAGTTGGTGATGGACAGGGAGCCTTGGCATGCTGTAGTCCATGGGGTCACAAAGAGTCGGACACGACTGAGCCACTGAACTGTTTGTAACTAGAGCCAGAATATTTTCTATGTTATCATACTACCCGATTTGAGCTCAATTAAAATGTTCCAGTAAGAAAAATCTAAATTTGTTAGAAATAATTTCCAATCAATTATTATCAAATGACAGGCTGTGCTTGCTTTATTTAAGGAGAGAAACAGAATTTAAACAAATGAGCTCTGGGAACATTTGCATCTTTGAAAAATTCCGTGTCTTGATCACATTTATTAAATCACTGAAAATACTGAAGAGGGCATGCAGTTATCGAATTTAACTGGAGAAACTCACCAGTTTGATGCTAACACTTAGAACATGTATTTTAAGGAAAAAGTCAATTGATCCTAGGCTCTATTTTTTTTAAAGTAAATCCTTGTTGGTTATCTATTTTAAAGTTAGGCTATATATTTTTAATTGCCTCTTCTTATTTCTGTGTGCGATGTGATTTTTTCTTTTTTTAAGTTTCTTGTTTTTAGAGCTACTCTGGTGACTCAGTGGTAAAGAATCTGCCTGCCAGTGTAGGAGACATGGGTTCGATCCCTGGCCCCAGGAATATTCCACATGCCTTGGAGCAGCTACGTTCATAACTACAGAGTCCACTTGCCTCAACTACTGACTCAGCACAACAAAAATAAATAAAATACATATTTTTAAAAGTTTCTTATTTTTAGCCTCATAGTTAATGATACGTAACAGAGTGCTATGTGTACAATCAAGCCAAAATATAAATTTAAAGATTGTCTGCTTTATGCAAAAATCTTTCTGAATGCATGTCAGAGTTAACTTCAGTCTATTTCCCTGCCTTCTCTCTCTCTGTCTGTCTGTCTCACTCTGATATAGCTTATTCTAAAGCATGGCTGAACGTCTGGATTTCATTTCGCATTTTAACATCGACGGAGTTCTCTTTTAGTTTTCTTTTGCTGCTCGCGTCAGATTTCATGCAGCTCTCACAGTTTCACTGAGAAATTAGAGACCGGAAACTCTAGTAATGCTAACTATGCATTTTCTACAATGAATAGTCATGTTCTCAAATTCTATATCAGAGGTCCTCCTCTCTTCAGTCCCTATTGTATGTGCCAGTCCTCAGAATATCCTTTGCAAGCCAAATCTGCACAGATTAACAGCTGAATTAAAGTACACTTTGCTCCTCAAGGCAATTGGTAAGAGGCTGCACAGCAGAATCGAAAGTGCAACGAACGAGAGAAGTATCATTATCAGAAGTTGTATGCTTCATTATATGGGGAGAAAAAGATTATCCGATAGGATACATGCACCGCCCCCGCCCCCGCCCCGTGTTCTTTGTAACACTATTTACAACAGCCAGGACATGGAAACAAGCTCAGTGTCCATCAACCGAGGGATGGATAAAGAAGATGTGGTAGATGTATACAATGGGATATTACTCAGCCATGAAAAAGAACAAGGTAATCTCGTGTGCAGCAACACGGATGGCCCTACAGATGATCAAACTAAGCGACATAAGACAGAAAGAGAAAGATACATACTGTATCATATCACTTATATGTGGAATCTAAAAAGAAATGATACAAATGAACTTATTCAGAAAACAGGTACAGACGTAGAGAATGAACTTATGGTCACCAGGGAAGAAGGATTTGGGAAGGGATACTTGGAGAGTTTGGGATGGACATGGACACACTGCTGTGTTTAACATGGACAACCAACAAGAACCTGCTGTCCAGCACAGGGAACTCTGCTCAATCCTCTGTAATAACCTTATGGTCACCAGGGGGAAGGATGGTGGAAGGGATAGCCAGGGAGTCTGGGATGGACATGGACACACTGCTGTATTTAACATGGAGAACCCGCAAGGACCTGCTGTCCAGCACAGGCAATTCTACTCAATGTCATGTGGCAGCCTGGATGGGAGGGGAGTTTGGGGGAGAATGGATACATATGTATGGATGGCTGAGTCCCTTTGCTGTCCATCAGAAACCAACACAACATTGTTAATGGGCTATACCGCAATACGAAATAAAAAGTTGTCACAAAAAAAGTTACATGCTCCTTCCCTATTTTAGATATTACGACACAAACATAATCTCGCTATGGTTGGCAGAATACAGGTCTCCAAAGATTTTCACATTTGTGGAACCTGTGACTCTGACACTGTGCATGGAAAAGGGAATCTTCCCAGAGGGGATAAAGGCAGTAAACCTTGAGATGTAGAGAATATTCTGGGCCACCCAGGTGGATTCAACTTCATCACCCAGGTCCTTCAGAGCAGAGAGTGTTTCCCAGCAGCAGTCAGAGGGAGCTGTAAGTGTGGAAGACTAAGCATCAGAGAGATGCTGCGTTGCCTGCTCTGAAGATGGACGGTGGGGTCATGAATCATGGAGAGTTGGGTCCCTCTAGAAGCTGCAACAGGCAGCTTTTCCATTCTGGAGGAAATGAATTCTTCACCAGAGCTCCCAGAAGGAACCAGCCCTGTGGACCTCTTGATTTAGATAGCCATCCTGGTTTTCTGGGCTTCCCAGATGGCGCTAGTGGTAAAGAACCCACCTGCCGATGCAGGTACACGTCAGAGATGTGGGTTCCATCCCCGGGTTGTGAAGATCCCTTGGAGGAGGGAATGGGAACCCATTTCAGTTCTCTTCCCTGGAGAATCCCATGGACAAAGGAGCCTGGAGGGCTCCAGTCCACGGGGTTGCAAAGAGTCAGATGCGACTTAGCAAGTAAACATCAACAGTCCCTCAGTCGTGTCTGACTCTTTGCGACCCCATGGACTGGAGCCCACCAGGCCCCTCTGTCCACGGGATTCTCTAGACAGTAATGCTGGAGTGGGTTGCCATTTCCTCCTCCAGGCAATGTTCCTCAGCAAGTGATCAAATCCGGGTCTCCTGCATTGGCAGGTGGATTTTTTTTTTTCTTTTTACTGTCTTAACCACGACAGAGAAAAGTTAAAAACAGACCAGGAGGAACTGCACACTTCAAAGACATGTCTCCAAGAGCCCAATTTTTAGTACATGGCATATGGACTCACCATCTGCCACCCCAGAGTAACAGTTTGTGGCGCTGAAGAACTGACCCTTGGAAAAATGATTCGATACAAGGTCAGTCCAAATTACACACACGTCCTCCTGTGACTCAAGTCAACTCCCAGGTGCAAGAAGAAGCACGTGGTCTTCCTGGTTCTTCCCCACCCCCCAAAACACTCATTTCATTCAGGAATGTAAAATAAGCAAAAAAAAATTATTTTTAAATTGAAGGAGAACTGCTTTACAGAATTGTATAAGTAAGTGTTAGTTGCTCAGTCGTGCCCGACGCTTTGCGACCCCATGGACTGCAGCCCACCAGACTCCTCTGTCCATGAGATTTTCCAGGCAAGGATACTGGAGTGGGTTGCCATTTCTTTCTCCAGGGGATCTTCCCAACCCAGGGATTGAACCCGGGTCTCCTGCACTGCAGGCAGATTCTTTACCGACTGAGCTACAAGGGAACAGAATTGTGTGGGTTTCTGCCAAATGCAAACATGAATCAGCCGTAGGTATACACATGTCCCTTCCCTCTCGAACCTCCATCCCACCTCCCTCCCCATGCAGCAAACAACATCTTAATCCAACTATTTTTAAATCACTTGAGCTATAGAAAAACTATAGGAGCAGAGAGATAACAGGAAAATATTAAAAAATGGAAAAACACGACTTTACCTGAAACAATTCTGAAGGTAATTCACATCTCAGAGAATTGAAACATTAAAGGTCTACAGGGTTAAGTAATGTCAGAAGGAAATTGTCTAAGGGCAGTTAAATTCCTAGAGCAATAGAAATCGTTGAGTCTTTCAAGATTCAGAGACTACATGAAAAGATGAGATTAAAGAAGTAAGTTAAACCCCCATAATTACACCATTCCAAAAAAACCAGCTTCTGCAATCATACTAAATGAAAACCAACACACAAGTCCATCTAGTCAGAGCTATGGTTTTCCAGTGGTCATGTACGGATGTGAGAGTTGGACCATAAAGAAGGCTGAGCACTAAAGAATTTATGCTTTTGAACTGTGGTGTTAGAGAAGACTCTTGAGAGCCCCTTGGACTGCAAGGAGATCCAACCAGTCCACCCTAAAGGAAATCAGTCCTGAATATTCATTGAAAGGACTGATGCTGAAGCTGAAACTCCAATACTTTGGTCACCTGATGCGAAGAGCTGACTCATTGGAAAAGACCCTGATGCTGGGAAAGATTGAAGGCAGGAGGAGAAGGGGACGACAGAGGATGAGATGGTTGGATGGCATCACTGACTTGATGGACATGAGTTTGAGCAAGCTCCAGGAGTTGGTGATGGACAGGGAGGCCTGGTGTGCTGCAGTCCATGGGGTCGCAAAGAGTCGGACATGACTTAGTGACTGAACAACAATAACAATAGCAACACAAAGTATATTCTAGGGTACACTTCACAAATACATAGATGTATGTATTATATTAATTTAATATATATAGTCTGCATTTCTGGATCCATGTGCATGTATGTACTAATGCAATTACTTGCTCAGTCTCGTCCAACTCTTTGTAACCCCAAGGACTAGTGGTAAGGAATCTACCTGCCACTGCAAGAGACATAAGAGATGTGAGTTTGATCCCTGGAGAAGGCAATGACAACCCACTCCAGCATCCTTGCCTGGAGATCTCATGTACAGACGAGCCTGGCGGGCTATGGTCCATATGGTCGTAAAGAGTTAGACAGGATTGAGTGACTAACATACATCTACAAACTCAATTTGAAATGGGAAATTATCCATTATATAATATAATTTGGACTTCCCTATAGCTCAGATGATAAAGAATCTACCTGCAATGCAGGAGATCTGGGTTTGATCCTTGGGTCGAGAAGCTCCCCTGGAGAAGGAAATGGCAACACACTCCAGTCTTCTTGCCTGGAGAATCCCATGGACAGCGGAGCCTGGTGGGCTACAGTCCATGGGGTCACAAAGAGTCAGACACGACTAAGTGACTCACACACACACACATAATATAATTTAAAAAACATACCACACCAGTAGTAAAGTCATAAGTAAAGTTTTCAAATTTTTCAAAAATTTGATATATGTAATTACTGCTATATTTGAAATTTTTGATATATATAATTTGCTATATATATAAAATTTCAAAAATTTTCAAAAACTTGCTATATATAATCATGAGTGTACTATGGGGATGTATCATTATGATTGATTCGTGTTGTTGAATGGCTGAAGCAAACAGCATTGTAAAGCAGTTTTCCAATTATAAAATAAAATTCTAAAAAAAGGAAAAAACAAACAAAAAATCAGCTTGTGTGTTAAAACGTGAACTTTCTTACCTCAATAAGGGTTTGTTTACAGAACATGTACAAACCGTGGGTGGGACAGTGTGAAATTAAATTTCAATGAGGCTTTACCAGTTGTATTGCATCCATCCCAAATTATATACAAGACTGGAGAAACACAGAGTCATATAATCCTAGTTTGGTTTCCTCTAAGATTTTCTGTTGCTCAAAGAAAAGTATACCTTTCTTTGAAAGCCGATACACATTTCTTTTGTAAAAAATAGATATTTATTTTAACTGGAGTATAGCTACTTTACGATATTGTGAATGCTTCTGCCACACATCCACATGAATCAGCTGGCCACAGGTATACACATGTCTCCCCCAAACTGAACCCCGCTTCCACGTCCCTCCCCACTCCAGCCCTCCACATGGCCCCAGAGCACCAGCCCTGGGTGACCTGCTTCATGCCACATTCTTGCACTGGTCATCTATTCCACGTGTGGTAACGTACATGCTTCAGTGCGATTCTCTCAAACCATCCATCCCACCCTTGCCTTCTCCCACTGAGTCCAGATGGACCTAGAGCCTATTATAGAGAGCCAAGTAAGTCAGAAAGGCAATGGCACCCCACTCCAGTACTCTGGAAAATCCCATGGACGGAGGAGACTGGTGGGCTGCAGACCATGGGGTCGCTAAGAATCGGACATGAGTCAGCGATTTCACTTTTCACTTTTCACTTTCACGCATTGGAGAAGGAAATGGCAACCCACTCCAGTGTTCTTGCTTGGAAAATCCCAGTGATGGGGGAGCCTGGTGGGCTGCTGTCTATGGGGTTGCACAGAGTCGGACACGACTGAGGTGATTAACAGCAGCAGCAGCAGCAAGTCAGAAAGAGAAGGACACACAACCTATATTAACACATATATACGGAATCTGTAAGCACGGTACCAAGGATCCTACCTACAGGGTAGCAAAGCAGACAAAGATGGAAACAGCACATTTCTTCTCCAATCTCTCCCACACACCAGCCCAGGTAAACCCAGAGATTCAGTGTATTGCAAAATCATTTCACGCGTCAGCAGGGTTTTCTGCTAAATGCGTGAACCATTTTCTTTTCCCGTTCAGTGAAAGCAATAACTTTTCTATAGCGTTTTTCTTCGAACACGGAGTTTTATTTTGCATTTTATTGAAGATGAAATGCGAATTCTTGAATACCATTGTGAGGAGGACAAAGGCAATATGTACTGAAAACCTGTTCCATGGCTCATATGTTTAAAGCGAGTAATTTCAGTTCTTCCAAACTAACATGAAGAACTGGTGTGAATTTGGGGAAAAAAATAATATTAAAAAAAAAAACAAAACACAGACTTACTCGGAATGCTCTCAGTGGGTAGATCGGGTGATAGGAAAGAAGGAAAAACTCTACAAGGTGAACGATAAGGAATTTTGCATGTCCAGTTTCCGTAGCTACTTCATGGAGTGGCATCAAGCTGTTCAACTGATGCATAATCCAGAGAAAATAGTTTTTCTTTTTCAGATAAAGCAGTTAAAATTGGGATAGGTATTGATTTGGGCAAAAAGTATAAGGGTATGTGAAACATCCTGGGCCTTCCCTGGTGGGGCAGTAGTTATGACTTCACTTTCCTAACGCAGGGAGCATGGGTTAGGTCTCTGGTCAGGGAACTGAATTCTGCACGCTGAGTAGCGTGCCTAGAAAGTTAACACATAATAAAGACGTTGAGTGAAACAGCCTGGCTCATATATAAATGGCTTTGTTTTAAAAAAAGATGCCAGGTGAATTCACAGATGTGTTAGTAATCTTTTTTTTTGGATTGAGGCCCGATTGGGGTTCTGAGGCTATGTATCTCAGTTCTTCCTAATTCTCACAAAACCCACGTCTCTGGTTTAAGCCTCTGCTCACATTCATTGTGACTTGCACGTCTCCTGTTGTGGCTACCTCATTTCTCATTTCACCCTGTCCTTTAGTTGACAAGTCATGCCCGGCTCTCTGCGACCCTGTGGACTGGAGCCCACCAGGCTCCTCTGTCCATGGGATTCCCCAGGCAAGAATACTGGAGTGGGTTGTTATGCCCTCCTCCAGGGCATCTTCCTGACACAGGATTGAACCCAAGTCTCCTGCACTGATAGGCGAGTTCTTAACCATTGAGCCACCAGGGACCCTTACAAAAACATTCAACATTGTTTTACTTTCAGATGTACAATATATCAAGTCTATATTTGTGTATACTAAAAAATCATTTGTATATATTGCTACAGCATCAGCACTCTGAGTTTATATTATACCTGTCAGGACACTTAGATATCATTAAGTCTAGACAAGGACACAATGTTACCAGTGTTTTTTTTCTGTGATGAGAATGTTTAAGGTCTTCTTTCTTAGAAACTTTCAAATCTTCAATGCAGAATTCAAAATAAGTTTACTAACAAAACACACAGCAATAGGGCAGAATATGTACCTTGTTAAATTACACTTTTTTTCAGAGGGATACATTGTGAGATTGGGATTGAGACATACGCACTACTTTATATAAAACAGGAACGGCTAAGTAATAAGATGGAGTCTCTTGGACTGCAAGGACATTCAACCAGTCCATCCTGAAGGAAATCAGTCCTGAGTGTTCATTGGAAGGACTGATGTTGAAGCTGAAACTCCAATACTTTGGCCACCTGGTTCAAAGAACCGACTCATTGGAAAAGACCTTGATGCCAGGAAAGATTGAGGGCAGGAGGAGAAGGGGACGACAGAGGATGAGTCGGTTGGATGGCATCACAGACTCAATGGACATGAGTTTGAGCAAGCTCCGGGAGCTGGTGATGGACAGGGAGGCCTGGCGTGCTGCGGTTCTTGGGGTCACAGAGTTGGACATGACTGAGCAACTGAACAATAATAACAGCAGTAGAAATTCCATGCATACAAAGTCCTAGGAAATGCAGACAATGCCTTAGTGATGGAAAGCAGGTTGTCTGGGTCTGGGGGAGCCAGGATGGAGGCGGAAATTGGGGGAGTGATGCTTGGGGCTCTTGGCTGGCCCTTTCTGGGTTTTTCTGGAGGACAGCCATAGACCTGAGGGCCAGGGAGGGGACAGAGGATGGCTTCTGCTTTCTTCAGACAGGTTTGCTATTGTACAGAAACTGCCCTCAGGGAATACCATTGGAACTCACTCACTTTTCTTTGACTGGGCTCATTCTTTTCCAGAGATTGTTATTCAGTATCAAAGTGTTACTCTGTTTTACTCACAGCAATTGTAGGCTAAAATTGTATTTGTATGTTGTTATTAAAAAAATGACTTCTATTTTTTTTATTAAATGGTCTTCCATGAAGCTCATCAGTTCAGTTCAGTTCAGTCGCTCAGTCATGTCCGACTCTTTGCGACCCCATGAATCGCAGCACGCCAGGCCTCCCTGTCCATCACCAACTCCCGGAGTTCACTCAGATTCACGTCCATCAAGTCAGTGATGCCATCCAGCCATCTCATCCTCTGGCGTCCCCTTCTCCTCCTGCCCCCAATCCCTCCCAGCATCAGAGTCTTTTCCAATGAGTCAACTCTTCGCATGAGGTGGCCAGAGTACTGGAGTTTCAGCTTTAGCGTCATTCCTTCCAAAGAAATCCCAGGGCTGATCTCCTCAGAATGGACTGGTTGGATCTCCTTGCAGTCCAAGGGACTCTCAAGAGTCTTCTCCAACACCACAGTTCAAAAGCATCAATTCTTCAGCCCTCAGCTTTCTTCACAGTCCAACTCTCACATCCATACATGACCACTGGAAATTAAGGCTCACAATATTAATGATTTCCTTGATCAGGGATAAAACACTTGAAGAAAGCTCAGATTTGAGGAGAGCTGTATTTTGCTGGCTTCCCTCATAGCTCAGATTGTAAAGAATCTGCCTGTAATGCAGGAGACCCAGGTTCCATCCCTGGGTGGGGAAGATCCCCTGGAGGAGGAAATGGCAACCCACTCCACTGTTCTTGCCTGGAGGATCCCAGCGACAGAGGAGCCTGGAGGGCTACAGTCCATGCAGTCAGAAAGAGTCGGACACGACTGACCTCACAAGCATGTATTTCGCTCTGTTCACCTTAGTGCTAAAGCTACAGTGGAGAATACACGCTGGAGGAAATTTTCTTGAAGGTGAGAAAAACTACCCGTGAAAGCATTTTTGCCCTTTAATCTTACACACAGTGTTCAAACATGCTTTTGGTTATGCAACTGGCATTGAAAATACAAAAAGTAACAAAAGCCTGCCGGGCTGCTGTCCATGGGGTCGCAAAGCGTGGGAGACAGCTCAGCAAGTGATCAACAGTAACAATTAAAAGATTAGTTTCCAAGATAATTCCTGCTCAATACATATTTATTTTTTTTTCCAGTACATATTTAACTCCGCCACAGACAAGAATATTTTACCCACTCAGAACCAGAAATAACCATGAGAATTTTAAGGTCTGTTCCTTAAGCCAAAGCAGGAGCGAACATAAGTTTTGAGTGGTGTTAGTTTTACTGGTAACGGTGATGAGGAAGAAACTAAAGTGACCCAGGTGAATTTACACATTCTGCCACCAATATTTCAGGGCCATAGTCATAAAAATGTGTGCGGTTGTGACCAAAACTACTTTTCACCTCCACACTTTTGAGTGGGTGCTGCCATAAGTCATAATTTTACCAAATGGATCCATTTATGTTATAGAGTCCAACCAATCTTTTCTGAAGCATTTTATTTCGCTCTGTAGAAATCCCCCGCATTATTAAATTTTAGGAATTGGTGAGGTCTGAATGCTCGCCCACAGTATAGAAATTGTGTCTACAGTTTGCCCGTCCCTCTTTGATGGGTTCACGCTGCAAGTTAGGAATGTTGCATTTCACCTGAGCTATTTATCCAGAGTTATTGAAAAGGATAAAAAAATAAAAAGAAAAATAGTTCTCGACAAAGAGGTTTCCTTAATCAGATTTATTTCAACACAAGGGGCTATGTTTCTACCGTTATGATTCACTACTGGCCGTATTTTAAGAAATCTAATAAGCATAATTCAATCAGGTATTTTTTTTTTCAACAGTTCCTAAAAGAAGACAGGAGCGTACAAATCAAGGCATTAAAGATGGTCTTGGAAAAGCATATTCACTGTGTCATGAATTCATCAATTTTTCAGGATGAATGGAACTTTCTCAAAGGTCTTTGTCCGTGACAGACTGCGGAAAGAGTAACTGTTTAATTTCAGAGTTTGCTTATCTTCCCAACTAATCACACTGCCTTTGGCATACAAGATAGGTGGGTTTTTTTTTTTTTGTAGTCCTATTTACCAAGCTGTGCTTTTATCCCAGGCATTGATTGAGATGTTCTTCAGTGCTTCCTTTGAAAGTCTGGAGCATCTGCTATTTGCCTTGAGGTTTATATTCACCTCTAATGTAATTAATTCACTTTGTTGTTCCTTACTTGCTAAGCCATTCTAAGACTCTCTGTGACCCCGTGGAGTGTACCCGCCAGGCTCCTCCATCCACGGGATTCTCCAGGCAAGAATACTGGAGTGGGTTGACATTTCCGACTCCAAGGGATCTTGCTGGCCCAGGGATTGAACCCGTGTCTCCTGCATTGGCAGGTGGATTCTTTACCATTAGTGCCAACTGGAAAGTCCTTATCTGTACGGATAGACACATAGATATTGATCCTTTCACCAAATTAAGTCCAACCAGGAATTTATCTTTTTCCCACCTGAGTAGCATCATTTCCCATCTCAGTAGCAGTATCTGCTATACTTACGGTTCTTTCTGTTTTACTGCACTTGTAAATTTTTTGCTCAATATATAAATATGTATTAACTTTCCTTCTTGTTTCTGCTATTTGAGGACTCCTGCAGTTGTCAGAAAAGTAGACATGCATTAAATGCTCTGTGAAGACTGAAAGAACCAAGAAATTGTGTCAGTGTTTCTTTCTTGTACTTAATAGTTTCTATGTTTTCTCTTGGACATTAAAAAAAAAAATGTTTTCGGCCAAGGCACGAGGCATGTGGAATCTTAGCTCCTGGATCGCAGACAGACCTCTGCTCCCTGCACTGGAAGGCAGAGTCTCAACCACTGAACCACCGGGTAAGTGCCTCCCCTTGGACATTTTTGTCAAGAGTGTCCTCCTCCAACATACAGTCCAGCTGGGGGAAATCTTTGTAGTGCTTCCTCATATCCCATCTTTTGTTTCTGTCTAGATTCAAGCGGGGGCTTCCCAGGTATCTCACTTGTAAAGAATCTGCCTGCCAATGCAGGAGACTCCAGTTCACTCACTGCATTGGGAAGATCCCCTGGAGGAGGGCATGGCACCCCACTCCAGTACTCTTGTCTGGAGAATCCCATGGATGGAGGAGCCTGGTGTGCTGCAGTCCATGGGGTCGCTAGGAGTCGGACACGACTGAGCGACTTCACTTTCACTTTTGACTTTCATGCATTGGAGAAGGAAATGGCAACCCACTCCAGTGTTCTTGCCTGGAGAATCCCAGGGACGGGGGAGCCTGGTGGGCTGCCGTCTATGGGGTCGCACAGAGTTGGACACGACTGAAGCAACTTAGCAGCAGCAGCAGCAGGACAAATAACACTCCCATGGACAGAGAAGTCCACAGGGTCACAAAGAGTTGGACACAACTTAACAAATAACACTCACGTTTTTCACTTTTTTTTTTTTTTAACTGAAATAACATATTTACTGTAGGCTGATGTGAGGGACACTTTTTCGCATTATGGATCATAACCATAGTTATTTGTCTTGCGTTTATTCATGTGACTTTAATGACTTGTGACTTTAATTATTCCTGTGACTTTAATCTTTACACTTCTGAGGTATTTCTGTAAAATATATCTGACCATAATTCAAATTAACTTTTACGTAACACAACCGGAATTTGGTTACAGCTTCATATTAATACATTTACAATTCATATTCTAATTTAAAAATAATAGAACAGAAGAACAAATTTATATTCCTAATTGGCAAGGTCGCTGCATATTTCAGCACAGATGGAACCGTAATTATTTTTGAAATTACTCTAACAACTAATTTTCTCTTCAAAAGTCTAATGAATTTTTTTTTAATCCAAAATAGCTTATTGGACTCACTGTCATATGATTTACATTTTTTCCTTGTTAGTAATAATTTAGTCTCAGCTCTAATGATCTTAGAGGCGGAGGTATTTCTGAAAAGCATCTAAATTGTGTTTATTCAAACTTGCATTTCATTTCCAGCTTACCCGACTGCCTTATCATCTTATGTTCTTAATCTCTACGACAGTTTTTACTTTTTAAGCTATCAGGAGATACACACATAGATGGGTAGCAACTTGTATTCCTTTTTCATTATATGAGTTCTTTGGCTTTGGGCTATGATTAAAATCTGGTGTCTGGAAATTCCCTGGTGGCACAGCGGATAGGAATCTGTGTGCCAATGTAGGAGACACGGGTTCGATCCCCCTTCCAGGAAGATTCCACAGGAAGCAGAGCACTTAAGCCCGTGACCATAATTACCTGAGCATACACACCCCAACGAGAAGTAGCCCCTGCTCTCCACAGCTAGAGAAAGCCCTCACATAGCAACGAAGACCCAGCGCAAGCAAAAATTAAATACATAGTTTTTTTAAAAAGAGGTTTAAATTAAATATCTGTTATTTCGATTTCTTTGGGATCAGATGTCTTTACAATGCTGTTGTTAAAATGCAGCTTGTTTAAAGGTATTTATTATAACACAGGGGTTTCCTTGGTGGCTGAGTCAGTAAAGAATCTGCCCGCAATGCAGGAGACCTGGGTTTGATCCTTGGTTTGGGAAGATCCCCTGGAGAAGGAAATGGCAACCCACTCCAGTATTCTTGCCTGGAGAATCCCATGGAGAGAGGAGCCTGGTGGGTACACTCCATGGGGTCATAGAGAGTCAGACAGGACTGAGCCACACACACACACACACACACACATTATAACACAGAAGCTACGATGAGCAGTGAGGAAAAGTGTGTTCCTTTAGAGCTGACTATTTAAAAGCATTCTTTATTTCTGCAATGTCTTTCTTTTTTTGTAAGGAGGAATGTCCTCCTCCACATCAGTGAGAGATTTGAATTTCATCACTAATGTGCCTTTCCCCCTAAGTCCCTAGGATCCGCTTCTGTTAGAATTCTGTTCATATTTCTGTTAGTGGAAATGCAACTCTATTAAAGAACTAACTATGACCTACTGGACAGCACAGGGAACTCTGCTCAATACTCTGTGATAACCTGATGGTTCCCAGGGGGAAGGCTGGGGGAAGGGATAGTGAGGGAGTCTGGGATGGACATGGACACAGGGCTGTATTTAACATGGAGAACCAGCAAGGACCTGCTGGACAGCACAGGGAACTCTGCTCAATCCTCTGTAATAACCTTATGGTCACCAGGGGGAAGGATGGGGAAGGGATAGTGAGGGAGTCTGGGATGGACATGGACACACGGCTTTATTTAACATGGAGAACCAAAAAGGACCTGCTGGACAGCACAGGGGACTCTGCTCAGTGTCGCATGGCAGCCTGGATGGAGGGGAGTTTGGGGGAGAAGGGATGCATCTATGTGGCTGGCTGAGTCTCTTCACTGTTCACCTGAAACTATCACATCTTTGCTAACTAACTGGCTAGACTTCAACACAAAATAAAAAGTGAAGAAAAAACCCTGGCCAAGTTTAGCACGTGTGGTGTGATGATGGGCAAGGACGTTCCTTCAGCCCCTGTGTCTTACCTCACTTCTGCACACCAGCCGGAATAAACTCTTGACACCTATGATGTGTGTCCAGGACCAAGAAGGACTTTCTCTGGATATCCAAGACCATCAGAGAATTGCCAAAGGTATTATTCCCCGAGAGAGAGCAACGTGACTTGGAATTTCTTGCCTTACAATCATGAGTTTGGAGGTAAGGCTGAAGAAAGTCGTGAGATGTCTAGTTTGTGTGAGCTGAGCTGTGTGGCTGAGAGTAAAGAATTTCCAGTGGGTTGTTCCTATGTTTCTCCTAAGGATGTGTTTCGTTGTTAACGTGGGTGATGAAGGTCCCTTATGACACCTGCCTTTAGCTCTCAAAAGCAAAGATCGGTATGTCATTGATTATAGATCAAAATAGTGTATGTTTATATATACTTCCTTAGCAGTCCAGAACTTGCCTTGCAGTCCAGAAGTCAGGACTTTGCCTTTCAGTGCAGCAGGTGGGCATTCAACCTGTGGTCAGGGAGCTAAGATCCTGCATGTCTCAAGGACAAAAAAACAAAACATAAGAAACAGAAGCAATATTGTAACAAATTCAATAAAGACTTAAAAAAAGTGGTCCGCATCAAAAAAGTCTTACCTTCTCTGATTGCTGTAGCTAAGACTTCCAACAAGGAAACTATAAAAAAGATGAGAAGACAACCCTCAGATGGCGGGAAAAATAATATCAAAGGAAACAATCGGCAAAGGATTATTTGCAAAATATACAAGCAGCTCATGCAACACAGTACCATAAAAACAAACAACCCAATCAAAAACTGGGCTAAAGGAATAAACAGACATTTCTCCAAAGAAGACATGCAGATGGCTAACAGACACATGAAAAGATGCTCAACATCCCTCATGATTAGAGAAATGCAAATAATAACTACAATGAGATATCAACTCACAGCAGTCAGGATGGCCATCATCAAAAAGTCTACCAGCAATAAATGCTGGGGAAGGTGTGGAGAAAAGGGAACCCTCTTACACTCTTGGTAGAAATGTAAAGTGATACAGTTGTTGGGAGAACAGTATGGATATTCCTTAAAGAAAAAAAAACACACAAGGAATAACAGTACTATATGACCCAACAAACCCATTACTGGGCATATATACCCAGAGAAATCCATAAGTCAAAGAGACACATGTACCCCTACGTTCATGCAGCACTGTTTAAAATAGCTAGGGGAAATTTTCACTTTCATGCATTGGAGAAGGAAATGGCAACCCACTCCAGTGTTCTTGCCTGGAGAATCCCAGGGACGGCGGAGCCTGGTGGGCTGCCGTCTATGGGGTCGCACAGAGTCGGACACGACTGAAGCGACTTAGCAGCAGCAGCAGCAGCAGGACACGGAAGCAACCTAGATGTCCGTCAGCAGATGAACGGATAAAGAAGCGGTGGTACATACATACAATGGAATATTACTCAGCCGTAAAAAAGGAACCACAAAAAGGAAAAGGAGTATTTGAGTGAGTTCTAATAAAGTGGATGAACCTAGAACCTGTTATACAGAGCGTAGTAAGTCAGAAAGAGAACAATATCATATTTTAATGCAAATCTGTGGATTCTAGACAAATGATACAGATGAATCTATTTGCAGGGCAGCAATGGAGATGCAGCAGCAGTGGAGATGAAGATGTAAAGAACAGACTTATAGAAGATACAGGGCAGAGGGGGAAGGAGATGGAGGGTCAATGGACAGAGCAGCATGGAAACATAGGCATTACCATAGGTAAAATAGATTGCCAGTGGGAATTTGCTATACAACTCAGAGCTCAAACCACAGCCCTGGAACAGCCTAGAGGGGTGGGATGAAATTGGAAATGGGAGGGACACTCAAGAGGAAGGGGACACATGTGTGCCCATGGCTGATTCATGTTGACGTATGGCAGAAACCAACACAATACTGCTAAGCAATTATTCTTCAGTTAAAAATAAATACAAAAAAACAAAACAAAACAACAACAACAAAAAATAAACACATCTTTAAAAATACTTTAAAAATATGATAAAAACAGTATATGGAGAATTGCAATCATCTTTTCTATGAGTTTAGCCCTTGCGGCTCAGCCTGCAAAGAATCCGCCTGCGATGTGGAAGACCTGGGTTTGTACCCTGGGTTGGGAAGATCCCCTGGAGAAGGGAAAGGCGACCCACTCCAGTATTCTGGCCTGGAGAATTCCATGCGCAGTATATATAAGTCTTTGGGGTTACAAAGAGTTGGACGTGACTGAGCGACTTTCACTTCACTTAGCTCTTCATTTATTATAATTTGCTCATTACAGGAAATAAGGAGGAAAGTGTTCCATTCCTCTCTGTCTGACACTTTTCATTGCAGAGAACAGCACTGTATATAGTAAATGTTTAAAACGTATTTGAATGGATTCTCTTCAAATGTTGCCAACTTATTCACTAAGATTCTATTTTATAACGTATAAATTAGTTTCTATTTTAGCGTCTGAAATGATCACCATACTCGAGAAACGGGCTGAAGTTAACAGAGCTGAACTCTGTGAGGATAAGCAGAATGACCCCCAATCATTTTAAGTCAGAAATGCTATCATAACAGGTGCTCAATAGCTAAGAAAAAATATGTGTGAATTCCACGTTGCACATTTTCACTTTATGATAAACAAAGCAGTCATTGACAATACTTCTGGTGAGTCCATTATAATTCATTCCTTCTAGACAGGACACTTCCATCATACCAGGAAGGACTGCAGATATAATTGATGCTTTCATTGATAATACAAAAGGAATCCATGGATATAATATATAATTATGTTTACGGTTGAAAAATACTCTGTTAATTAAGGAGAAGCAACTGACATGCTGATTTAAGGGGAAAACAGTCAGAAGGCTAATCTGCTTGGAAATTAGTATTTGCAGGCAATATCCATTTTTATTACAATTTATTGGTCTTCCCCAAATAACAGAATTAATACTTGCAAGATATGAGGCCTGATGCCAGCTGCAAGCAAAAATCCCTAACTGGCATTAATATTGGTTAAGTCTAGAGCAGAAAGGCAATAATTTCTTTAAGCATTTATTTTATTGAAGTTTAGTTGATTGACAATGTTGTTATTGGCCTCGGGTGTACAGTGAAGTGATTCAGTTATCCATATATAATCTTTTTCAGATCCTTTTCCCTGACAGGTTATTATAAGATACTGAGTTCGGTGATCTGAGCGATACAGTTGGTCCTTACTATTTTCCTTACATTTTAAGTGCTCATGCGCAGTCGTGTCAAACTCTTTGTGACCTCACAAACTGTAGCCCCCGCCAGGCTCCTCTGTCCATGGGAATTCTCCAGGCAAGAATCCTGGAGTGGGCTGCCATTTCCCTTCTCCAGGGAATCTTCCCGACCCAGGGATTGAACGCAGGTCTCCCGCATCGCAGGCAGATTCTTTATCATCTGAGCCAGCTTGGAAGCCCTCATTTCACTTGGAGGTACCTTTAAAAGAAGCAGGAGACAAAGTCAGGGATGATGATGTGAGCTGACAGCCCCTCTTGCAGAATTCCGAACAAGGACCAGGCTGATCCAAGATGTAACGTAGATAGCAGTGTGCAGGTCTGTTGGACTATAAAGAAAGCTGAGCGCTGAAGAACTGATGCTTTTGAACTGTGGTGTTGGAGAAGACTCTTGAGAGTCCCTTGGACTGCAAGGAGATCCAACCAGTCCATCCTAAAGGAGACCAGTCCTGGGTGTTCATTGGAAGGACTGATGTTGAAGCTGAAACTCCAATCCCTTGGCCACCTGATGCGAAGAACTGACTCATTGGAAAAGACCCTGATGTTGGGACAGATTGAAGGCAGGAGGAGAAGGGGACGACAGAGGATGAGATGGTTGGATGGCATCACCGACTCGATGGACATGAGTTTGGGTAAACTCTGGGGGTTGCTGATGGACAGGGGCCTGGGGTGCTGTGGTTCATGTGATCCGACTGTGTTCAGTCGGACACGACTGAGCAGCTGAACTGAGCTGAACTGTGCAGATCTGTAAATCTCTAGGTCCTCAAGAGATACTGCAAATGATGTTCACTTTAGCTTTTTATTTTTTAAAAAAGGATACACTGTAAAGTCATGCTCCGGGTTATTTTTTTTTTTTTTTTTGCGGGTTATTTTCTTTGGCAATTATATGCAAGCGGGTTTGAGAGTTTGTCAATGTCCAATTTTCAGGGCATGAACAGCTTTTCCTTTACCATGATCTGCAGTTCATCAAACAATCTCCTGATGTGTGGTTTATCTCATACCGAGGGCTCTGCCGTTCAGGTTCTATTAGGAAGGCATGTTAACAGGGCACAGCGACGTTTGCAAAGAAACCTTGAAAGCGTCATCAACATCTGAATTGCACTTTGTAATATTTAACTCTGTGCTTCAGCAGTGAGTGTATATGTATGTACGTGTGTAAATATATATATATATGCCATTCCATTCCAGTAACCTGAGGTGGCTCAGATAGTCAAGAATCTGCCTGCAATGCAGGAGACCCCAGTTCAATTCCTAGGTCAGGAAGATCCCCTGGAGGAGGGCATGGCAACCCACTCCACTATTCTTGCCTGGAGAATCCCATGGACAGAGGAGCCTGGCCGACTTCAGTCCATATGGTCCCAAAGGGTCAGACTCGACTTGGTGACTAAACAACAGCAACGCTTATTTTGCCTTGACCTTGAAGCCTAAAACCAGCTTCCTTTGCCCTGCGCTTTCTGCAGAGGTGTTTGCTCTTTGTAGAAGCTGGTACATAAACTGGAGTTGTACACCACCGTAAGGAGCTACTCATTTTTCCTTGGGTAACTGCCTTTGTATACATGAGGTAGACGTGTGAATTAATTTGTGTTTCTCTTATTCATCTGTCTTACATCACAAGGATGTCAGCCAGGAAGGTCTACTCAAGTCGGTTCCTGAAATGGTCTTTCAGCTCTTACACTGGCAGCCAGAACATGCATCTGCGATTTGAGAAATCGAAATGTAAATGGTTGTGGCGGGTGGGATTTTCCTAAGCCCTGTAAAGAGGGGCTTCCCTGGTGGCTCAGAGGGTCGAGAGTCCACCTACCAATACAGGAGATGCGGGTTCGATCCTTGGAACGGGAAGAACCCCAGGAGGAGGGCGTGGCAACCCACTCCAGTGTTCTTGCCTGGAGAATCCTGTGGACAGAGGAGCCTGGTGGGCTATAGTCCATGGCGTTGCAAAGAGTCGGACAGGACTTAGGGACTAAAATTGCCTAAACCAAACAAAGCAAAGTTCCCTTCTTCATACGGAAACTGAAGAGCTTCAGTGATGAAGCGAATGACTCCGTAAAGAGAATTAAGGGAAAGTTCATAGAACCGTCTGATTGCAGTTGATCGTATCTTTGGGGATGGAACCAGGGAAAACCCTCTGGTCATTTTAATGATTCACGTTGCTCAGAGACGAAGCCTTTCCCTGGGAGAGTGACAGAATGATGTTCACTGATTGCACTCTGGCTCACAGCAGACAATTAAAGAACCCAACTGCAGTTCCAAACTGTGTCGGCAGACCAGTGACCTAATTTGATTCCCGTTAATCAGCTGCAGAAAATGAACGCAGGTTCCGGGACACATTTACACCGAAGGAAAGAAACTGAAGCAGGCCCCTCAAGGAATGGGCCGTTGAAGCCACGCAAAAGGCAACAAATGGACAGAAAGCAGCAGGAAGCGTTACTGAAAATTGTGCTGATGAAGGAAAAAGTCAGGACTCATGTCTTCAATCTGTCTAGTTTCTCTTCAGCTTCTACATGGTCTGTTGTTCAGTTGATCGGTCGTGTCTGACTCTGTGACCCCATGGACTGCAGCATACCAGGCCTCCCTGCCCATCACCAGCCCCCAGAGTCCACCCAAACACATGTCCATTGAGTCGGTGATGCCATCCAACCATCTCATCCTCTGTCGTCCCCTTCTCCTCCCGCCCTCAATCTTTCCCAGCATCAGGGTCTTTTCCAATGAGTCAGCTCTTCACATCAGGTGGCCAAAGTATTGGAGCTTCAGCGTCAGTCCTCGCAATGAATATTCAGGGTTGATCTCTTTTAGGATTGTTCCATAGGTAGATGCCTCTTTAAAACTTTTGACCTAAAATCTAACTATTCTGTGTCCAACGGAAAGAGTGCCGTCACCTGAAGTGACCCAAGTTCTTATATTTTAAGTGGAGCATCTCTGTGGGTGGAAAGAGATGAACAACAAAAAAAAAGCTATGAGCTACAAGGCATGCTCACTCCCCAGACGCCAACAGCAAATACTGTCCTTGGAAACACTAACACTGAGTTTCAATGAAAAGAACAAAGGAGAAGATGATGCCTACTCTCACCATTACTGTTTAACGTGAGCGTGGAGACTTTTAGCAGAGAGTGAAACAAGACCAACTCAGTGGTATGAACATTGTCAGTGAATGACAGATATTTTTTTTTTCCTGGCAATATAATCATATACATGGAAAATTCTCACTCATCCACAGAAATAAACATTGGAGTTCATATTAGATTTAGGAAAAGTAGCTAGATACAGAGAATTATCTTTTAAAAAAATAATACTTCTCTAGCCATGCAATTAAAGTGAATATAAAAATAGTAATGGCTGTTGGTAAGAAAATAATATTTTTATTATGAATTGTGAATAGCATATACATGCTCTGCGTGTCCAACTCTTTGCAACTCCACATACTGTATACATATCTAGTATATATATCGGAGAAGGCAATGGCACCCACGCCAGTCCTGTTGCCTGGAAAATCCCATGGACGGAGGAGCCTGGTGGGCTGCAGTCCATGGGGTCGCTGAGGGTCTGGCACGACTGAGCGACTTCACTTTCACTTTTCACTTTCATGCACTGGAGAAGGAAATGGCAACCCACTCCAGTGTTCTTGCCTGGAGAATCCCAGGGACCGGGGAGCCTGGTGGGCTGCCAACTGTGGGGTCGCACAGAGTCGGACACGACTGACGTGACTTAGCAGCCGGAGCAGCAGTATATATATATACTAGATATATAACTATATACTAGTTATATATCTATCTGCTCAGTTACTCAGTTGTGTCTGACTCTTTGCAACCCCATGGACTGTAACCCACCAGGCTCCTCTGTCCGTGGGATTTCCCAGACAAGACTACTGGAGTGGGGTGCCGTTCCCTTCTGCAGGGGATCTTTCTGACCCAGCAGTCGAACCCGGATCTCCTGTATTGCAAGTGCATTCTTTACCAACTGAGCTATCAGGGAAACCCTACATTATATATATATACACACACACATATATATTCTATCAATACCTCTCTATGGATATATATTTTATATGCAAATATAATATATATATATATAATGTTCTCTGTTAGAGGCACAGAGCTTTCTATACAGTTATATATTTACATGCATTTACATCTTAAATCAACAAACACATATAGAAATATAAATCAATACACACACACATATATATCAATGAATATACACATTCAAGTGGATAGTTTCAATGTGTATCTAGGTAACCTGTGTGTCTGCATATTACTTTCTAGAGCTTGTTAAATTCAGCTGAAAGGACATTTATCTCTTTCCCAATTAAGGTTGTGGATGAGTCCAACAACTCATCAGTAATTATTTCACCTTGTTAGTAATACTAACCCAGCTACCAGGTGACTTTTTTCCCCCCTTTTTTGTTGCCCTATCCACCCAGTCCATTCTGAAGGAGATCAGCCCTGGGATTTTTTTGGAAGGAATGATGCTAAAGCTGAAACTCCAGTACTTTGGCCACCTCATGCGAAGAGTTGACTCATTGGAAAAGACTCTGATGCTGGGAGGGGTTGGGGACAGGAGGAGAAGGGGAAGACAGAGGATGAGATGGCTGGATGGCATCACTGACTCAACGGACGTGAGTCTGAGTGAACTCTGGGAGTTGGTGATGGACAGGGAGGCCTGGCGTGCTGCGATTCATGGGGTCACAAAGAGTTGGACACGACTGAGCAACTGAACTGATCCCTTCATAGTTACTCTCAAACAAACCCTCTGACATGGTTGTGAATTCCTGGAACTTTACCCTGTTTGTTTGTTTTTTTTTAAAGTACTTAGTCATTTTTAAAATTTGTTAAAAATTTATTTTTAACTGGAGGATAATTGCTTTACAATATTGTGTTGGTTCCTGCTGTACGATGTGC
Organism: Bos grunniens; assembly: GCF_055505025.1. NCBI lineage: Eukaryota > Metazoa > Chordata > Mammalia > Artiodactyla > Bovidae > Bos > Bos grunniens. The sequence continues at coordinate 2,294,337 of NC_141194.1, forward strand.
CTCAGCCATAGGAATACACATATCCCCTGCCCCTTGAGCCCCCCTCCCAGCCCCCCACCCCACGACACTCCACCCTACCCCTCCAGGCTGTCATTTATTTCTTTGGGTGAAGCTGAAGCTCCAATGCTTTGGCCACCTTATGGGAAGAGCTGACTCATTGGAAAAGACTCTGATGCTGGGAAAGACTGAAGGCAGGAGGCGAAGGGGACGACAGAGGATGAGATGTCTGGATGGCATCACCGACTCCACGGACGTGAGTTTGGGTAAAGTCTGGGAGCTGGTGAAGGACAGGGAGGCCTGGCGTGCTGCGGTCCGTGGGGTCGCAGAGAGTCGGACACAACTGAGCAGCTGAATTGAACTGAATGGGGTCTTGGTTGACGCACACCTGACCTTTATTTGTGGCATGTTGCAACTACTTCCCTGACCAGGGATCAAACCCCGGCCCCGTGTGCACTGGGAGCTCAGAATCCTAGCCACTGGATCAGCAGGGAAGTTTATCCCCTATATCTACATAACTGCCAGCATCGTCCATCGTGTGCTTTGGTGACAATTGTACCTCCTTATCTATTGTTACCTGAAACCAGCAAAACAAAAATCTTACATCCGATGTGATTTACCATGAAAGATGACAGATAAGACTCTGACAATGTGAGTTACACTATTAATATACTTCTCATTGTTCCCAATTGAATTAATGATTAAATGGATTAATCAATTGAATGTATTTGCTCGTTGACTGTAACTCAGTTATCACTTTTCCATACTTTAGCCTAAAGACTTACAAGGTAATAGATTTTTTTCTTTTCTGCAAGTGAAGAGGAAATTGGGTCCCTTTGAAAATTATAAGGAGAAAAATCCTTATAAAAATCCTTATAAAAATAAACTTAGGTTTCTTTCCTTTAGATCAAACTCTCAACTTATATATAGTTTTTCACTTCCACACTTCTTTGTGGTCCAACTCTCTCATCCATACATGACTACTGGGAAAACCATAGCTTTGACTATGTGCACTCTCTTCAGGCAAAGTGATGTCTGATTTTTAATATACTGCATAGGCTTCTCGTAGCTTTCCTTCCAAGGAGCGAGTGTCTTAATTTCACGGCTGCAGTCACCATCTGCAGTGATTTTGGAGCCTAAGAAAATAGTCTATCATTGTTTCCATTTTGCCTCCACCCCCGTCTATGTGTTATGAACTGAAGGGACCGGATGCCACGATCTTCGTTTTTTGGCTGTTGGGTTCTAAGCCAGGTTTTGCACTCTCCTTTTTTCACCCTCATCAAGAGGCTCTTTAGTTCCTCTTCACTTTATGCCATTAGAGTGGTATGAAGTCACGTACAGATGTGACAGTTGGACCATAAAGAAGGTTGAGCACAGAAGAATTGATGCTTTTGAGCTGTGGTGTTGGAAAAGACTCTTGAGAGTCCTGTGGACAGCAAGGAGATCAAACCAGGCAATCATAAAGGAAACAAACCCTGAATATTCACTGGAAGGACTGTTGCTGAAGTCTAAGTGCCAATACTTTGGGTACTTGATGCAAAGAGCCAACTCACTGGAAAAGACGCTATTGGTGGGAAAGACTGAAGGCAGGAGAAAGGGGTGACAGAGGATGAGATGGTTGGATGACATCACTGACTCAATGGACATGAGTTTGAGCAAACTCATGGAGATAGTGGAGGACAGAGGAGCCTGGCAGGCTACAGTCCATGGGGTCACAAGAGTCGGACATGACTTAGGAACTGAACAGCAATGCTGGCATGCTCTTGGGTCACCTCGGGAGTCTGTTATGTGTTCAGGTACATACATATCAGTTCAGTTCAGTCGCTTCAGTCGCTCAGTCGTGTTTGACTTTGCAACCCCATGGCCTGCAGCATGCCAGGCCTCCCTTTCCATCACCACCTCCTTCAGTTTGCATATCGTTCCCTGATATTCCAGTTCAGCAAATGTTGACTGCAGCCAGTGCTTGTATGTTTACAAACCTCCATGTGGGGTTTCCCCTGGGGGTTCAGGGCTTAAGAATCTGCCTTGCAACGCTGGAGACATGGATTCCATTCTTGATCTGGGAAGATCCCACGTGCCCGGAGGCAGTTGAGTCAGTGAGCCAGAGACACCGAGCCTGTGTTCTAGAGCTCATGAGCTGAAACTATGGAAGTCTGTTCTCCCCAGAGCCTGTGATCCAAACAAGATCTGGGCTCCCCAGCAAGAGCCGTGCTCCCCAGAGCCTGTGGTCCCCAACAAGAGCCGTGGTCCCCAACAAGAGCTATGCTCCTCAGCAAGAGCCGTGCTCCCCAGCAAGAGCCACACTCCCCAGCAAGAGGAGAAACTACAATGATAAGCTCACACACAGCAACAAAGACCCCGGGCAACCAAAAATAAATACATAACAAAATAGATACACCACCTTTTAAAAATCCACTGTTGATACTCTTCATGTTTGAATTGTATCTCCAATGTCACCAGAACACTAGCAATGAGTTTTCAGAGGCAGAACTAGTATGCAGCCTCTTTGCTGTTTATATTTTAAATTTCTGCATGATGGCATGGAACGGGAGGAAGGCGGCTACAGGCTGTGAATATGTTCCAGGAAGCCTGATTAAGGCTGAAGGAAGTCTGGGGTGCACGTCTTCTCTCTGATAATGCGACCAATTAGCCACTGATGGTGCATTCTTCGTCACTCCTCTCAGGAATAATGAGACACGAAACACAGTAAAATAAACAAGATATGTGTTTTGACAGAGATTGAGGCTGTTGTGCCTCTAACATCAGGTCCTGTTTGGTTTCACTGACATACAAGCCCAAATAACGCCAAAGAAAACAACGTTAGCCAAAGCACATTTCTGCTCTATGCAGATTCCAAGGAAGCCGTCTCCTTGAAATGACTGGACCTCTGAATTTCTGGGACTGCAAGGAGATCAAATCAGTCCATCCTAAAGGACGTCAGTCCTGAATATTTACTGGAAGGACTGATGCTGAAGCTTAAACTCCAATACTTTGGCCACCTGATGGGAAGAACTGACTCATTGGAAAAGACCCCTGATGCTGGGAAAGATTGAGGGCAGGAGGAGAAGGGATTGACAGAGGATGAGATGGTTGGATGGCGTCACCGACTCAGTGGACATGAGTTTGAGCAAGCTCTGGGAGTTGGTGATGTACAGGGAGACCTGGCATCCTGTGGTTCATGGGGTCGCAAAGAGTCGGACATGGCTGAGCGACTGAGAAACACCACCAAAGAGGTGTGTATGAGTGCATGTGCATTACACATCTCTGTATTCTGCCCAATCACACAATGAGGCTCGTAAGCAGTGCCCAGGAATGCCATCAAATCTTCCCACCGCCAAAGAACCCCATAAACAGAATGATGGATGGGTGTGCCTCGATTCTTAGTAGAGGCATCTCATCTTCAAGGATAGATCATGCACAAATATCTCCCTTCAGGTCCGTTTAAGACCTGCTGTGTTTTTCTGGAAGGGCTAAGATTTTTAAAATGATTTTATTTATTTATTACTTATTTTTGGCTGTGTGGGGTCTTCCTGGCTGTGCGTGGGCTTTGCTCTAGTTTTGAGGAGCGGAGGAGACTCTCTAGTTGCGGTGCACAAGCTTCTCGTCGCGGTGGCTTTTCTGGTTGCGGAGCGTGGGCTCCAGGGCTCATGGGTCTCCGTAGTTACAGGTTAGGGGCTCAGCTGCACAGCAGCTTCTGGCATCTAACCTGAGCAGGGGTCAGACCTGTGACCCCAGCATTGGCAGGCAGATTCTTAACCTCCAGACCCCCACTGAAGTCTAATACCGTCCGCTTTTGCTTTCTTTTCTGTTCTGCTTAATGAAAACACGCTCAATCTCTCCTTCCTTCAAATACCATACTACCTACCTAAACACGAAGCTGATTAAGCACAAATTCCTTTCCGCAGTTGATGAGACACCAGCAAGCTGTGTTATCCTTCTTTACTCAAGGGCACAGGAATATCACTAAAAATTAGTTTATTGTGCTCAATTGACCACTACATGGTTCCTCAACCCATTCTCTTGTTGTTCAGTCACTGACGTGTGTCCGACTCTTTGCGACCCCATGGACCGCAGCCTGCCAGGCCTCCCTGCCCATCACCAACTCCCGGACTTTACTCAAACTCATGTCCATTGCATAGGTGATGCCATCCAACCATCCCATCCTCTGTTGTCCCTTTCTCCTCCTGCCCTCAATCTTTCCCGGCATCAGGGTCTTTTCCAATGAGTTGGCTCTTCTCATCGGGTGGCCAAAGGCTTGGACCTTCAGCTTCAGCACCAGTCCTTCCAATGAATATTCAGACCCTATTAGGACCCTGTGGTAAATGTACTGAGTTGCCATCAGCTCATGTCTCCATCCTTGGAGCCTACAAGGTTTGTGCCCAGGGAAGAGTAAAAAAAAATCGAGAAGTTCAGAGACATGGATGGAAAATCCCTGATCTGCAACCTGCTAGTCACGATCAAGGACTCTAGATGTATGTAGAGAGAAGGCAGTGTAGAAATTCAAAAACTGAGACTAGATGGTGGGAATCCTGAAGGCGTTGGGGAGGGAGGGTCGGCAGGCATTGGGTGTAGAGATCTGACTCAATAAATTTTAGACCAACCTCATCATCTCCAGGGAGCTTAGAATCCACCTGCAATGCAGGAGACCCGGGTTCTATCCCTTGGGTCGGGTAGATCCCCTGGAGGAGGAAATGGCACCCCACTCCAGTGTTCTTGCCAGGAAAATCCCATGGACAGAGGAGCCTGGAGGGCTACAGTCCATGGGGTCGCAAAGAGTCAGACAGGACTGAGCAACCAACACTTTCACTTTCATCCTCTCCATATTATCATTGGAGTGCCTGCTCCTAGCAGGGTATGTTGTAGAGACGTTTGCTTACCCCTAGACTATAAATCAGGGTACTTGGGTGATTTGCTTTAAAAGATAGAGCCATTGCAATGGTTCTAAACACCAGTTCAGTAGTTTTGCGATTACAGACCAATCAAACCCAGTGGAAAACATTTTAAGCATCTCTTTAAGCACCGGGGGAACCAAAGAGCATCTCTCTGAACCTCTCCACATGTTGGTGAGAGACGTTTCCTGGAAGATTTTTGAGAAAGTATGCTCTGTTCTCTCCACCACTCCTGAGCACTCGGCAGGAAATGAATCTCCTGATTCTCATTCCAAGAGGGTTCTCCGCCCCTGATTGCCAACCTTTGCAGCCTCTCGGGAGCCACTGGGGAAATCAAGGACCTCGTCCCGCCGCGAGGAAGCCTGATGGAGACAGGACGCCGAGTGGGGCCTTGATTTATGCAAACGCACCTTTCACTCTCTTAAAGGACGTCTGCGGGATGTTGACGATGTGCATGGTGAAATCTCCCTCCTCTGATTTATGTTTGCTGGGTTCGTTCAGGAATCTGAAAAGATGATTAATCAGGAAATGCTGCTGTCTAGGAATGTGGGCAAAATGCTTCTTTTTCGTGTAGAACGTAATCAAGAAGACAGTGTGTGCATATTTTATATATAAAATAAAATCATATATATATATATATAATTGTGTGTGTGGGTATGTGTGTGTGTGTATATATACATATATAGGCATATTATATTTATATGCTATAACATATTGTATACTATAATTGAGTTTTCCCAGGTGATGCTAATTGTAAATAATCTGCCTGCTGCAAGAGACTCGGGTTCAATCCCTGGATTGGGAAGATCTCCCAGAGAAGGACATGGCAACCCACTCCAGTATTCTTGTCTGGAGAATCCCATGGACAGAGGAGCCTGGTGGGCTACAGTCCATGGGGTTGCAGAGAGTCGGACAGGATGAACCCACATGAAAGCACATTTATATATGTCAGTGTGTCTATTGTATTTGCATGCATATTATATTTGATTTTTAGTATTAAAAAAATGGAATGACATACAAACACATACAAAATTATCAATTATTATTACCCCTAATAGGGTCCGTAAGGCCAGCTTGTATGGTGAATATATAGTTGCTAGGCTTATTCATGTGCATCCATTTATATATTTGCTTTTAAATTTTGAAACATGTGAAAGTCTCAGCTAGTGAAATAAGTGTTAAATTGTATTTTATGGAGCCACCCAAGCTTAATGATTTTTACCGAGTGTTCCAATTTCAGATTCAAGAATTCTATTAAAAAGGCAGGAAGAAGTTTTGAGAGGTAATTTTTGCAATTTAGATATATGTAAGTGCTTTTGCCAGGAAATATTTTTGGGTGTGATGTTTCATTCATAAGGACTGTGGGAAATTAACAAGTACATCCACGGCTTATACTTTTCAAATTTACCGTCATGTAGCTGTGAGACTGAAATCTGATAAATTATTTAAAAAATCAATCTATGCAAGCAAACATTTACCAAGCAATTACTCATATCATTAGGCTTTTCACGGACGACATAATCATGAGTGAGATTTTTTTACAATTCACTCCCAAGGAGTCACTGAGTGAATGTTCCGTTATGTAATTCACAAATTAGATTTACAAAAGGACTACCTGTGACTTCACTGCAGAAACATTTCATGATGGTTTACAGAAAGGTCAGTTCTACAAAGGGAGTCCCACATTATTCTGTTTTGAGACAGCAAGGAGATCAAACGAGTCAATCCTAAAGGAAATCAGTCCTGAATATTCATTGCAAGTTGAAACTCCAATACTTTGGGCCCCTGATGGGAAGAACCATGTCATTGGAAAAGACCCTGATGCTGAGAAAGATTGAAGGCGGGAGAAGGGGACGACAGAGGATGAGATGGTTGGATGGCATCACCGACTTAATGGACATGAATTTGAGCAAACTCTGGGAGATGGTGAAGGACAGGGAAGCCTGGCCTGCTGCAGTCCACGGGGTCGCAAAGAGTCAGACACGACTGAACGACTGAACAGCAACAACAAAAAGCACGGTGGTTTATGTCAAAAAACACACCCTTAGCGTGACCAGCTAAGATGCATGTTTTTCTACAATAATAAAGATGTGTGTTGTCATACCATCTTGTCCTCCTGAATCGCTAGGTTTTAGGTTTCAACGCTGCCTAATTGTCTCTGTACAAAATTTCATTCCAGAGATGCAACGTTTGCCCAAGACTGAGTGGTCACAATTTTGCCAATGTCACTGAACGTTGGCAGCCAACACATAAGACCTCTGCTCAATTCTGAGGTCATTTCCTTTGAAATGAATCTGTTCTATATGATTGGCGGAGGCGTGGGCAGGGGGAGGGATTTGCGCTTTTTTTCTGCTTTTGGATGAAAGAACACGTTTTATCAGAGAAAACACCTTTTATCCGAGTAAACCACCCTTACGGACGAATTTTCAGCTAACCTGTGTAAAATAGCTACCAACTTTTTACAAAATGGAAAATGGATACGGGAGGCTCAGGGAAAGACACAAAGATATTATCAGAGATGCAGAAACCTGCTCTAATCTCTCCCCAGATTTACCAAATGGTAAACACCCTCTTGACAGCGAACAAGATTGATGAGTTTTGCATTCGCTTTGAACTTTTGACAAATGGAAAGCTTGAGAACCTTCATGCTGAGGACCTCACTTGAGAAGCGCTCCTTAGCAAGGGGGAACCAGAGGTCGCACCCCACCCCCCAACACCTGCAGAATTAGAATCTGCATTCCAAGAGTTGCTCCTGCACTGGCAGGAAGTCCCCGTAAAAATTTTACAATAAGCGTGTCTATGATTACAAATGAAACCTTGCTGGGATTGTGATAGAAGCCCTTTGAAACCCTCCCAATTAGTTTAGGGGAAATTCTGACTCTGATGTCTTTGGACATGAGAGGCCTTTTCTGGGCTGGCTGGGTAGGAGGATGCTCTCCCCAGAGTGTATTGTCAGCAGGAACCCACGTCAGCCCCTTTTTTGGGTGGTGTTGGACTCAGAAAGTGGGGGTTACCTGAGCCCCCATCCTCTGTTATGAGGCTTGGAAACCCCAGATCTGTGTATATATATATTTTTTTCTGCTGGGCAGGACACCTTAACACACGTCCTGCTGTGTTCTTCATCCAGGTCTGAGACACTACACCAGTCTTCTGCTTTTCGTCTTTCAGACTTCTCCTTTGGTTGTTTCCTGCTCTATTTCTACGGTAGCACTTGGTACAGAGAAGCAGGAAGAGAGAGGTCCAAGCTGTCTTCTCCGTATGGGAGGCAGACACTCTTTATGTTACGGCAAAGTGCATTTTTGGATCAAATTAAACACTTTGATCCTATCTGTATCACCAGCGGGGAAAAGAAGTTCTTAGTCCTTTACAGATGGGAGAAAAGCACTCATCTATGAACAAAGATGAAGCGATTGCGCTGGCTTTTTAAACACCCAGATAATAGGGCAAATATTTGAGGTTTATGCAGCAGGATGCTGGCAAATATTCAGCAACTGACTAAAGACGGATAAAGGCTTCCCAGGTGGCTCGCGGGTAAAGAATCCACTTGCAAATGCAGAAGATGTAGGTCGGTCCCAAGAGTCGGGAAGATGCCCTGGAGAAGGAAGGGGATGGCAGTCCACCCCAGCATTCCTGGCACAGATGGTAAAGAATCTGCCTGCAGTGCAGGAGACTCAGGTTTAATCCCTGGGTCAGAAAGATCCCCTGCAGAAGGGAATGGCAACCCACTCCAGTCTCCCTGCCTGGAGAATCCCATGGACAGAGGAGCCTGGCAAGCTACAATTCACGGAGTCTCCTGTCTTTGAATATGGCTGGAATATTGGTGTTCTGCATCCCATAGGGGTTTATCCAGTGAGGAGCATTTGAAGTATTGGAGGGTGGGGGTCACGGGTTTCAATGGTAGGTTTTTGCTTTTCCCTTTCGGCTGCCTCACGCAGCACACGGGATCTTTAGTTCCTCTACCAGGGATCAACCCAAGCTCCATCTCTGCACTGGAAGCGCAGAGTCTTAACCACCAGACCACCAGGGACATCTCAGTGATACGTTCTTAGCATCAAGGCAGCCCGGATACTTCACAGTATGTTAACACATATCTGTGACTGAAGGAATAAAAGGAAGTGAGGCGAAAGTCGCTCAGTTGTGTCTGACTCTGCAACCCCATGGACTATACCGTCCATGGACTTCTCCAGGCCAGAATACTGGAGTGGGTAGCCTTTCCCTTCTCCCGGGGATTTTCCCAGGAATCGAACCAGGTCTCCTGCATTGCAGGCGGATTCTTTACCAGCTGAGCTATGAGGGAAGCCCAAAAGAGATAAAAGGCAAGCATACGATAAATGGTGTAATTCTCCCGATAAAGCGAGTATTTATGAAATACACACCCTGTTTACTAAATTTGTCTCTTCCACTGCCCATGCCGAGCCCTATTCTGCAGTGACCTCCTCCCCTTTTACAGATGGTAGGAGCAAGACTGTCCTATGCCTTGTAATACTAACCTCTATTTTCCTTCAAAAGAAGGGATACAGCATCATTAAAAAAAAAAAAAAAAGCATGTGAGACAAGTTATATTAGATGTCTTATCGATGTGATTTTCGTTCAAAAGTTACCTTCATCCTTTTTTTAAATTAACTTTTAATCGGAGGATGATTGCTGTACAATGTTAGTTTCTGCTGTACAACGTGAATCAGCCATAAGTATACATCTGTCCCCTCCTTCTTGAGCCTGTCTCCCACCCCCTAGCCCTGTGTTTTCATTTCTGATTAGACTAGAAAAGTTTCATAAGGGTAGTAGAAACCTTCTGGACCAATCAGTGCCTGATGGCCTGAACTCCCCCCTCATTCACCAAAATCGTATATCCTGACATTCCCCCCAACCCGCCTCTTTGGAGCAGACTCTCGGAGCCATCTGAAGTGCTGTCTCCCAGGCTACAGTCTTCATTTTGCCCCAAAATAACACTTGATTTGCAAGTTTCACCTTGTACTTTTTTTTTTTTTAAAGTCAGCACACAGCTGAACTTGAACTTGATTCCAATCTCACTGGGCAGGGCGTTCACAATCCATTGCTCACAAGAGACCTTGATGAATTCAGACCATCTGATTCCTTCATGATTCCAGAAGAGCACTTTTTTTTAAAGTCGACACAGCCGTTATCTTATATACAGTGAGAGTCGCTCAGTCATGTCTGACTCTCTGCGATTGTATGGACCGTAGCCCACCAGGCTCCTCGGTCCATAGTATTCTCCAGGCAAGAATACTGGAGTGGGTTACCATGCCCTTCTCCAGGGGATCTTCCAGACCCAGGGATCTAACCCGTGTCTCCTGCATTGCAGGTGAATTTTTTTACCCACTCAGGCACCCGGGGAAGCCCATCTAGAGTGGTAAACTGATTCAACTAGAGAACGACTTTAGGAAGATAAAGGTATTCAGAAGATGCCCTCCATTTGGAGCCTCCCTTCCACCTGCCACTCCTGCCTTAGACCAATTCTCCTCCGTCACAGGCATTCTGTAAAGATGACGTTGGCCTTTGGAAGTAGCTTCTGGATAAGTTTTGATGGGATACGATTCTCATTTTCTGGGAGAGGACACTCTGGCGTGCAGCAGGGGAGATAGCCATCGACAGTTGGAATCAATATCTAATTTCCAGCAGAGCATCAGACAGCAGTGGGGGAGCCCTGAGCACGGCTTTCTAGGAAAACGCTAAAGGTAGATTCAGCATCATCTCGGTAGTTAATTTTATCAGTCATTTGCAAGTCGCTGTTGATAACGATTTCTGTCCCCCCCTGAAAATTTGTGAGTCGTTTTCCTACACGTCAGCAGCTTGAGAGTGATCATTCCGTAAAAGAATGTAATGCCGACTGCAGTCCCCAGGAGTAAGCTAGTGCGTGGGAACAATGAGAGGGGTGAGGGACATTTCACTTTAATCAAAGCGGGGAGGGGATATATGTCTACTTGGAGCTGACTCACGCTGTTGTACAGCAGAAACTGACGGCAAAGCAATTATCTTCCATTTCAAAATAAATTAAAAAAAATCAAAACATTATTTGACCTTTTGTGAGATTGTACTTGATCATCCTTTCATATTCTGTAGGTTGCAGTTGGTGTTCAGTCGCTCCGTCACGTCCGACTCTTTGCAACCCCGTGGACCGCAGCATGCCGGGCCTCCTTGTCCTTCCCCAGCTCCTGGAGTTTGCCCAATCTCATGTCCATCAAGTCGGTGATGCCATCCAACCATCTCATTCTCTGTCGTCCCCTTCTCCTCCCACCTTCAATATTTCCCAACATCGGGGTCTTTTCTAATGAGTCAGCTCTTCACATCAGGTGACCAAAGTATTGGAGTTTCAGCTTCAGCCTCAGTCCTTCCAAGGAATATTCAGGGTTGATTTTCTTCAGCATTGACTGGTTTGACCTATAAGTCATTGTAATTAATATTAACTGCATTTTTGGGCGGTTATATGCAACTTGACACTTTGAAGCATGTGTCTGTGAGTTTGCAGCTGAAATTAATTTTGCCAGTGTTTTCTGAATGAATGAAACTTATGTTGCAGCATGCCAAAAAAAACAAAACAAAACACAAAAACCACAAAATAGTATCGAGAATTCCCTGGGGATCCAGTGGTTAAGACTTGAGATTCCACATGATGTGGTGTAGTCAAAACAAACAGAAAAGAAAGCATAATGTTGAATAAATAAAAAGTAAAATGTAAAGTGTGTGTGTTAGTCCCTTAGTCATGCCCAACTCTTTGTGATCCCATGGACTGTATTCCATCAAGCTCCTCCATCTGAGGGATTCTCCAGGCCAGAATACTGGCGTGGGTTGCCATGTCCTTCTCCAGGAGATCTTCCCGACCCAGGGATTGGACCCGGGTCTCCCGCATTGTAGGCAGACATTTTCTCAACTGAGCTACCAGGGAAGTCACAGATTGAAAAAAAGATGTTGATATCAGGAACCAACCACGGAACTGAAACCTGTATGCAAAGAAGATACACATTTTTTTCTGTAACAACTGAATTTTTGATTTTAGCTTGCACTTCACCAACTGGCTGGAAATGTATTTTTGTTGACACAGGCTCTGGCACTAACCTCATTCTTTAGGATTTTAACTGATGGTTGTGGAGGCGGGGAAGACTAGGCAACACCGTTGTCTTGGGCGTTACTTTTGCCAAGATGTTAGGGGCTTCCCTAGTGTCTCAGATGGTAAAGAATCTGCCTGCAATGCAGGAGACAGAGGTTCAGCCCCAGGGTTGGGAAGATCCCCTGGAGGAGGAAATGGCAACCCACTCCAGTATTCTTGCCTGCAGAATCCCATGGACAGAGGAGCCTGGGGGGCTACAGTCCATGGGGTTGCAAAGAGTCAGACACGACTGAGCGACTGATCATGTCGGACATGACTGAATGACTGAGCATGTGTGTAACCACCGTTGGTTGGGAGGCAGGCTGCCACGTCATCCAACCAGCCTTGTGTGGACCCCAGTCTTCTCCACTCATGAGTCTATTTCAGTAGCTACTGTGGTTCTACAACTTCACAGCCTCTCTGACCACATGGTTTGTTGACCCCCAGACTGGACATCTAATCTGAGCTGCATTATTCCATCCATCCATTTGAACTGAGTCATGAGAGAACTTTCTGTTACATGGCAAGTTGGAAGCAGGTTAAGCCATTATTTCTTTTGTATTCACTGGAATTCCAGATCAGTCCTGGGTGTTCACTGGAAGGACTGATGTTGAAGCTGAAACTCCAATCCTTTGGCCACCTGATGCGGAGAGCTGACTCATTGGAAAAGACCCTGATGCTGGGAAAGATTGAGGGCAGGAGGAGAAGGGGACGACAGAGGATGAGATAGTTGGATGGCATCACTGACTTGATGGACATGAGTTTGGGTAAACTCCAGGAGTTGCTGATGGACAGGGAGGCCTGGCATGCTGTGGTTCATGGGGTCGTGAAGAGTCAGACATGACTGAGCCACTGAACTGAACTGAACTGAGAGTGAGAGGGATGAAATGTCCTTATTTCGTACTCCCTCCAGGGGGAGTATTCTGAAGAGACACAACAAACAGAAAAGGAAATCAAGGAAAACCCTATACTCTTTGCAGCCTTCTGGTCAACCTTATTCATCTCCACATCTTAGAAATTAGTATTAAACCTCTGAATCACAACTATAAGAGCCTTATAGGTCCTTATCTATATAAATTGTCATCGGTGGCATTTAAAAAATAGCAGAAATTGACCTTTTAACTACAATTCTTTGAGAACTCTAAAATACAAAGTTGGAAGTCCTCCAATCTGCTGTTCTCAGTAGCTACCTGGCTCGGATATTTCTTGAGCATATGAATGTGAGCCAAATGTATCTGTCATCATTGACAGAAATGTAACAGTTTTTCTCAAACGGGCAAAATTGCTATCTAAAATATAGTGTACATTCTCTGTAAGTTATTCTACTAAAAATACATGCATATGTCATTTAAAAATGTATATTCTCCTGCTAAGACCCAACTCACTGGAAAAGACCCTGATACTGGGATAGACTGAGGGCAGGAGGAGAAGGGGATGACAGAGGATGAGATGGCTGGATGGCATCACTGACCTAAGGGACATGAGTTTGAGCAAACTCTGGGAGATGGTGAAGGACAGGGAAGCCTGGCTTGCTGCAGTCCATGGGGTCGCAGAGAGTTGGACACGACTGAACAATTGAACAACAGCAACAATATTTTCCTGAGTTATCTATGTGAAAAACATTCAAGAATAGTTCATTTTAACCATACTCTTCATCAATTACTGAGTTAATTCTGGTAATGAAAGTCTCATTTAAAAGAATCACACTAAAAAATAAATACTTTAGTCATATCTATGCTAAAGTTCTCCCCCCAAAGGGCAATGATTCATTAACCTTTGTAATATAATCTTACTCTCTGTGATGTTGGAGGTGAATGTATCTTACAGAAATGAAGAGTTTAAATTTTTATATTTCTCGATAGCACAAAATGTCATTGTCATCTGTCTAGGGCAGTTTCAATTTAACAACTATCTTGTCAACACTATCAGGTTTCCAAACTTTTAATGAAGTTATACATATTTCATAAAATCTGTTTTTGGCTACACAGTATTTTGAATTTGAAAAAGAATCATGCATGTTATCTGCAAATGAGGAACTTCCAAAGATCACAGGGGGACATTAATCTCACTTTTGAAAAGAAGACTTGATAGTCTTCATGTGGAATGTGCTATTTTTTTAAAAAAAAATGGATCTTGTTGTGACCATAAATACATTGTCACAAGGATGCTTTTTTTTTGTGATGGCTAAGGGTTGCCCTAAGCACTCTGGATACAATCATGCGTATGTCCTGCATTCATTTTTTTTCACTTCTGTGTCACAAGTCAGCACAAATGTACTGTCTTCAGACAAGCTCCAGGTCCTAGCTCATAGTTCTATAAGTCACGAATCCTGCAGAACCTGTCTTCTGCTCAGATCTCACGAAACTGAAATTAAGGTGTTGAGATACTGTTCTCTTTTTGAGCAAAGACTCCTTTTCCAAGCTTAACTCATTGTGGGAAAATTCAGCTCCTGGTGATTGTACAAATTATGCGTTTCCCTTCCGGTTGGCTTCCCTCAAGGCGCCGTGCTCAGCTGCCTGGGGCCCACAGCATCCCTTGTCACCTGGTTCTTCCCAATCTTTAGAAAAACCATGGAGAATCTCCCTCCCTTTCGAGCTCTGAATCTCTCTTGCAGAGAAGGACACTGTCCTTTTAAGATTCTAATCTGATTAGGTCAGGCGCGCCAAGGATAATCTCTGTTTGTTGGAGTCATCTGTGCCTGGTTGCTGTTGTTCGGTCACTCAGTAGTGTCTGATTCTTGGTGACCCCATGGACTGCAGCACGCCAGGCCTCCCTGTCCATCACCAACTCTGTCCATCACCAACTCCTGGAGTTTACCCAAACTCGTGTCCATTGAGTTGATGATGCCATCCAACCATCTCATCCTCTGTCGTCCCCTTTTCCTCCTGCCTTCAATCTTTCCCAGCATCAGGGTCTTTTCTAGTGAGTCAGTTCTTTGCATCAGGTGGCCAAAGGATTGGAGCTTCAGCTTCAGCATCAGTCCTTCCAAGGAATATTCAGGACTGATCTTCTTTAGGATGGATTGGTTGCATCTCCTTATAGTCCAAGGAACTCTCAAGAGCCTTCTCCAACACCACGGTTCAAAACATCCATTCTTTGGAACTCAGTCTTCTTTATGGCTCTCACATTCACCCATCAGTCCCATATTCTGATATTCTCTCTCACCCATGTTCTCAGACATGGCCACAACCAAAGGGAGAGACTTCTACAAAGATACAGGTTGTTGGGTACTGTTTTATAATCCCACCTACCAACCCAAGTTTCTTTTTTTTTTTTTTTGGTTTCATTCACTTTATTATTCCTTTTATAAAATTATCAACCCAGGTTTCTTTATCATATAAATGAATAAAACGTAAACCAAACGAGAGGGAAACCTTGAGTAGTTCAAATATCACGATCTTAGGAGAGATGGAGCAGTTAGAATAAGACTATGCTCTTAAGAAGATAAAGAGGCATGGGACATTAGAAGTCAAGACCCAGCCACGATGGAGCACCTTTTTTTCCTTTCAAAAGATACAGAGTGTGGGCTCAGTGTCATATTGTTCTCATTCATCCATCCACCTACACATCCGAGCATTCACCCTTCTATCATCCACCCATCCATCTAGCCATCTGTCCATCTATTTATTCATCCATCCATCTCTCCATCCACCATCCATCCGTCTATTCATTCATCCATCTATCCATTCATCTATCCATCATCATCCATCCATCCACCTATTCATCTCTCCATCCATCCATCTCTCCATCCATCATCCATCCTTCTCCATCTATCCACCTATTCATCTATCCATCCATCCACCTATTCATCTACCCATCCCTTATCCATCCCTCATCCATCCATCCCTCATCCATCCATCATCCATCAATCCATCCATTTGTCCATTACCCATATACACATCTGAGCATTCACCCTTCTATCACCCATCCATCCATCTATCCATTCATCCATCCATCTAGCCATCTGTCCATCCATCTATTCATCTATCCATCTATCCATCCACCATCCATCCATCTATTCATCCACCATCCATCCATCCATTTATTCATCCATCCATCTATCCATCCACCATCCATCCACCCATCTATTCATCCATCCATCTATCCATCCATCATCCATCTATCCATCTATTCATTCATCCATCTATCCATCCATCATCCATCCATCCACATATTCATCTATCCATCCATCATCCATCCATTCACCTATTCATTCATGCATCTATTCATTCATCTCTCCATCCATCATCTATCCATCCATCCACCTATTCATCTATCCATCCATCATCCGTCCATCCATGTATTCATCCATCATCCACCCATCATCCATCCATCCACGTATTCATCTATCTATCCATCATTCATCCATTCACCTATTCATTCATCCATCTATTCATTCATCTCTCCACCCATCATCTATCCATCCATCCATCTATCCATCCACCCACCTATTCATCTATCCATCCATCATCCATCCATCCATTATCCGTCCATCCATGTATTCATCCATCATCCACCCATCATCCATCCATCCACCTATCTATCCATCCATCCACTTGTCCACCTATCCATCCATTATTCAGCCATCCACCTATCCAGCCAGCCAGCCGTCTATCCATCCATCCACCTATTCATCCTTCCATCTCTCTATTCATGCATCTACTTCTCTCTCCATCCATTCATGTATTCATTCACTTTTAACAGCACAATACTCATTTGTGGGCCCACAAGCTGAAGGAAGAATGAGAATATTACCAAAAATTTGAACCAATCTATAAGCTACTTCCCTAAGTACTGATCCCTTGAATTTTTATTGAACATTCCCTGTATTTATGAAGTTTACCCTTATAAAGTCACATACTCTTATATAAGCCACGATCACTCTCACTTGATTGTGCTGAAACTTAAAAAAATGGAATCATGGTTTCGCGTGAGTATGGGAGTTGTTCTTAACAGCTATATATTAAGGTTTTAAGACCCACTGATATATTTTGCATAGCTACAGTTTATCCACTTTCTTACTGTTCAAATATTTCATTATCATTTCACTATAATGTCAGTGTAATGAGGAATTTAACAGGAATTTAGATGTGTTTTATTGCATGCCAGTGTACAATGAAACCCAGCTCAGTCTGTAGTGCCATTTTTCACTAAATACTTAAATCTCCACGTGCTAGGTGGGAGATTGCATTTTCTCTCTCAGTGTCATGAAGATTGCATCTGTCAGATAGGATTAAGCCAGTTGCTATTCAGCTGTGGTGATTCACAGGAGCCTGAACCCACAGGAGCCCATAAACCAGTGAAATAAAACCACTGTAGCCTGTTTCCAAACCCCTATGGTTTCGAAATACTCTGGTAATTTCAGGCAACATTACATTAACAGAGATCAAGGAAGTTCTTAAAAATGGTTACCCATGATGGATGACTATCCACTTCATGTTTCCTTAGTGTGGAGGAAATATATGTTCTGTAAGGGATGAGATAGTTGCTTCTGATGTTACAGAAATTCCCCAAACACATTCTCCCTCATATTTAACAGAGGTATTGAGGGTTTGCATTTCCACAGTGCCTTTTACATAAGATACATTGTCATAACCTTAGCAATTGAACTTCTATGCAAAATGTTTCTTGTTACCTTTTCTGGGAAAGAAAAGCATTACATGTATTTAAAGGTTAGGTAAGTGAAAGTCTCTCAGTCGTGTCCGACTCCTTGAGACCCCATGGACCATATAGTCCCTGGGATTCTCCAGGTCAGAATACTGGAGTGGGTAGCCTTTCCCATCTCCAGGGGATCTTCCCAACCCAGGGATCGAACCCATGTCTACCACATTGCAGGCGGATTCTTTACTAGCTGAGCCACCAGGGAAGCCCATTTAAAGCTTAGGACACCCATTTCCCGATATGTGCTCCTGAAGAGGAAGCACACAGTCTAATGAACCTGGTTTAGGTCACTGGGGTAGGGGGGAGGATACAAAGAGTCTGCAATGAACCAATTCTTTTTCAATAATTTCACTTCTTTTCTCTTGTGCGTGGGAATAACTCTGGAGAGTGATCATGGGGAAAGACCACGGTTTGCAAAAAAAAAAGAATATAATTTTTACAAGCTGCTTAATGTCAGAAAAGCAACGTGGACAGGGACCCAGTGGAGCACAAGAGTACGGCCACTCTCCTGTTTGGATATGGCCAGACAGAGGGAGCATAAAACACAAGGGGGTGACAGAGGATGAGATGGTTGGACGGCATCACCGACTTGATGAACGTGAGTTTGAGCAAGCTCTGGGAGTTGATTATGGACAGGGAAGCCTGGCGTGCTGTGGTCCGTGGGGTCACAGAGTCAGACACGACTGAGCGACTGAATGACAAGAACAGTGGCTACTTGAGAAGACACCTTATAAGAAATGGACGAATAGCTCAAAATCCATGAAAGAAGACACGTACTGGTGACGAGTGATGTAGGAGCGAATGTCTTAAATTCAACATGTGTAGATAAAACGGTAACAGCTACATAAACTGGGTTAAGGATTTCTAAAGTCATGGAACACAATGTATCCATTGAACTAAAATGTGCAGAAATGATACAGGCTTTGCAAAGAAAATGGCTAGAATTTTCCCCCCCTGTATCTGCCACACTTAACTGCTTCCTATCTTCTCCTGCCTCGGAAACATGTATAAAATAGTCACTTGGGTCGCAGATCATCTCTAAATTCTGTTTCTGCACCAACATTGCCTAATGGCGTGAATTCAAAGAAAGGGCGATTTTGAGAATAGCAAAAAGGGATGGCTGGAAAATATTATTGGGACATTGACACAGTAATAGCCTAAAATTATCATTCTGTTTAACCGTCAAAAACATCTCCATTATTTGGACCTGTGAACAGGCTGTCATTACGGACCTTCCACGGCCCGTGCTACCCTGAATTATATAGATTTTTATGAGCATAACGTTATTACTGAATTTCTTTCTTTTAATCAACCTCCTCCCTCAATTCTGTTCCTTCCAGTGACTTTTCTGCTCTTATTGACTGCTTACAGATAACGCGTTTCCAGATCTCAGCAATTCACAGGGAACTGAAAAAGCCATTTTCTTGGGACCGATAGTGATGGTCACTGATTTTCACTTGCCAGTTTCTCCGCTATGAATGTTGACTGACCCAGATAAAACACAGGCTTGAGAGATGCTTCATCAACTGCCTGGCTTGAACGGAGCCAACTGATAGGCAGACAGACTTCTGTTTTTCGGAATTCTTCCCACCTTTCTGACAACTAAGCCGGAAGAAAGTCAACTTTCACCTTAAGTTAGAGAAACATCAACAGACTGCACCAGAAAAAAAAAATTGGCATATTCTTGTCCAATAAATAATTCTTCTGCACGACATTCTAATGCACTGCTGCTGCTGCTGCTGCTAAGTCTCTTCAGTCGTGTCCGACTCTGTGCGACCCCATAGACTGCAGCCCACCAGATTCCCCCGTCTCTGGGATTCTCCAGGCAAGAACACTGGAGTGGGTTGCCATTTCCTTCTCCAATGCATGAAAGTGAAAAGTGAAAGTGAAGTCGCTCAGTCGTGTCCAACTCTTCGAAACCCCATGGACTGCAGCCTACCAGGCTCCTCCGTCCATAGGATTTTCCAGGCAAGAGTACTGGAGTGGGGTGCCATCACCTTCTCTGTTCTAATGCACTAGTAGAATTTAATTCCTGGAAATAAATTCATCCCACACAACTCAAGAGATGACTCGGAGACACAAGGAGAGAGGGAGAGCTATGTCTATATAGCACACCCAAGCAGACTTTGGTTTTTTTGTACTTTGCAAACATTGCTTTTCTTTTATTTTAACAAATTGAGGGTTTGTGGCAACCCTGAGTCTAGCAATCTGGGCTTCCCTGTTGGCTCATATAGTAAAGAATCTTGATCTTTGGGTCAAGAAGATCCCCGGGAGGAGGAAATGGCAACCCACTCCAGTATTCCTGCCTGGAGAATCCCATGGACAGAGGAGCCTGGTGGGCTACAGTCCACGGGGTCTCAAAGAGTCGGGCATGACTGAGTTCAAGTAGCCTTTTTCTGCCCTCCTCGGAGATATGAATTACTGAAGCACTCCATCACAGAAACAGCTCCATACTCCAACAATGTGCGGTCCAGATACACTCCTGGTTCTTTAGACACTTCCCACATCACCCGCCAGCATCCAGTTGCTGCAACTGCCAGTCATAGCATCTTCTCTGAGACAGCCCACGGCCCCCAGGGTTTGCGCTCTCTCTTGCTGCAGTGCGTAAAAGCATCCAGTTGTACACCCACAGTGTGTTCCTCACAGGCTTTCTATGGTTTGCCCAAAGATTTCAGTTTTTTTTTTTTTGAATAAGTAAAAGTACTTGGAGGTTTTCTTTTAACAGCTCAGATGGTAAAGCGTCTGCCTGCAATGCAGGAGACCCAGGTTCGATCCCTGGGTTGGGACGATCTCCTGGAGAAGGAAATGACAACCCACTTCAGCATTCTTGCCTGGAGAATCCCCATGGACAGAGGAGCCTGGTGGGCTACAGTCCATGGGGTTGCAAAGAGTCAGACACGACTGAGCAACTTCACTTTCAATAGCTCACTTCCTGTATCTTAGAGACCAGGTTATTTAACCACATGCCATTAGTTTACAATACACAACCAGGAGTGCAAAATAGACACCCAGCTCAATGACAAAATCTATGTGTATCTCATTAACCCATTCTTTAAATGAAAACCTTTGTGGGCAGAATCCCTACACATCTCATTAGAATGGATGTAAGTTGATAAGAAAATGTCACCCAGTAAGTTTCTAAAAGACATACAGATTGGTAGATTACTAAAATTTGTATTGACAGTGCTTACATTAAACAAGGAATTAAATCTGACCATTACAAAGAATGCCCACAAACGAGAATCCCAAGAAGTATCAATTCCTTCCCATCATCTTTCAGATACTGGCAATTATAAACTTGCCTTAGAAAGCAAGCTTCACTTTTTTCTTGACACTTGCGTTAATGAGAAGACATGCTTTCATAGGCACACACTTTGGCTTTTTACGCACACAAGGCGAAGTGAGGGAATTAATGAAGAGAGATGGTGGTGGTGACCCCAGTGGTATGATATGAACAAACTCCTCGTTGGTGGCGCTTTATGGAATACCAGCCTTGCGGTGTGTTTCCTGTAGGGAACTCGGACAAGTCCTATCAGTGACCACATTGCGAGTTCCTGCTACACAGAGCTCCCTCAACCTTTATCATCCCATGATGATGTCTCAGAATGGATCCCCACCCCCACCTTATTATGTATTAATCATGTACAACTGTTTCCACAACTAAGCATTTTCTCCTGCAGAAGCTGTAGAGAATCAGAGCACCGTTATACTCTTTGTTGTCTTTTTCTTTTTGGATGGAAGTGTGGTCACAGAGTATTTCCCGGGGGCTGAGATCTCTTTAATGTAAATGTAACAAACTCACCCGTGAAGCCTAGGAGGAGAGTGTTTGATGACAGACGGTTGGGAGCCTGGTCCCATCCTCTGGTGAGGTGCAGAGACCTGTCTCCTTTCGGGGGTCGTGGGAGACCCCTGGGGAAGTGGGAACAGGCTTGTAGCAGCAGGACTCAGCGCTGGGGGAAGACAGCGAGAGGGAGAAGTCTGTCAAATGATGCCCGATCATTCTAAAGACGGCTTCCGAGGTGGCGCTGGTTGGTAAAGTATCCGCCTGCCAATGCAAGAGACGCAAGAGACTCAGGTTCGATCCCTGGGTCCGGAAGTTCCCCTGGAAAAGGGAATGGCAAGCCACTCTTGCCTGGGAAATCCCATGGACAGAGGAGCCTGGAGGGCTACAGTCCACGGGGTCGCAGAGTCAGACTTGACTGAGCAACTGGGCATTCTAAACAGAGGATTATTACATCAACTGTCCTTTGTTTTTTTGGACATTTTTACGGAATGTCATTAAAGACGGCATAAAACTCGACATGGAATAGATTTCATTTTCCATTTTGCAAATAATTTTTTTTATTTTATCCCAACACCAATGCCAACTCCTTCGTTGAGTGAGCCCTTAAGCATTAACAATAATGTTTGTTTTGCAGAACTGTGCTTCTGGAGAAGACCAGCACCATGTGCTTCGGATAGAGCGGAAGATGGTTATCAAGGGGCACAGGGAATTATGTGGACGTGAGAAGCAACGCTGAGATCTGGAAACTGGGTGAAAAATACGTTGGAGCCATGCCCCGTAGCTGAAGGTGGTACCTTCAAGGCGGGTCTTTTTTTAAAAATTATTTTAATTTTTAAGATTTGACTTATTTATTTTTGGCCATGCTTGGTCTTTGCTGCCGTAAGCAGGCTTTCCCTAGTTTCAGGGAGTGGGGGCTACTCTCTCGTTATGGTTCGAGGGCTTATCTTTGCTGTCACTTCTCTTGTGGAACATGATCTCTAGGGCGCGTGGGCTTAGCTGCTCTGTGGCAAGTGGGATCTTCCCAGATCAGGGACCCATCCCCGTGTCTTCTGCTTTGGCAGGTGGTTTCTTTATCCCTGAGCGACCTGGGAAACCCCCAAGGTAAGTCTTTCACATTTGTTTATAGTTTTTTTTTTTTTGCCTATGTGTGATATAAAAATGTCCTGAAAACTGCGCTAAACACACCCTCCAGCAGGCAAACGTCTTAACCCACTTGGGCCCATCTTTTGAAAGATACTGAGGTTCTGGGATTAAAAGGAGTCGACCTGCAGTCTACACAACTTGGGGCAATTCCCAAGTTTCTATTCCACTTCCCAACTTACTAGACTGATTCCCTCCCATTTCGACCACTGTGACTCATTCTCAAGAGATTTTACCATTTCAAGGTTCAAACATCACTCAGATTATTATCTTTGTAACCTGATGGATGTGCGTGTTCATTTGTTGTTGCTGTGGGATACACTCCACACGTCCGAAGCCTACAGATACATGATCCATAGATGTTGATCATAAACACAGATCCATCCTCAGTCCCCGCCTCCATTTGGCTTCTGTTGTTCTCCGGAAACCATCACCATTCTGAATTTTATGTACCTCTCTCTCATCTTTAAGAGATAAAACAGGAGAGGCTGCTTTCTTCCTTTGCAAACAAAGTGTGGCAATCTCTAAGAAATAAAGAGTGCCTTCAGTAAACGTATCTGGTGGACTTTCAAAAGCAGACTGTAGCACTGTGTTTGAAAACTTGGTTTAGTTTTACTGGTGGTCCATCTCACCTTCCAAGACAGGGGGTGAGGGCTTGGTCCCTGGTTGGGGAGGTGAGATCCCACATGCCTGGTGGTCAAAAACCCAAAGCATAGAACAGAAGCAATATTGTCATAAATTCAATAAAGACTTAAAATGGTCCACGTCAAAAAAAAAAAAATTGGCTTTAGGCTACTATCCACAATGTATAGCTGGTATTCTTTAATTTATCTTTAAGTACAGACAAGGAGGGCTTTCCTGATGGTTCAGCTGGTAAAGAATCCGCCTGCAGTGTGGGAGACCTGGGTTTGAGTCTCTGGGTTGGCAAGATCCCCTGGAGAAGGGAAAGACTACCCACTCCAGTATTCTGGCCTGCAGAATTCCATGGGCTGTACAGTCCATGCGGTCGCAAAGAGTCAGACATGACTGAGCAACTGACCCCACTCACATATACTCTATTAATACACTTAATACTCATTCAGTAACTGGCAGTGATGGCGGAAATGGTGTTAAAAATAGACACGTGGTAGTTTCTTAAAAAGAAAGTTGCTCAGGAGTGTCTGACTCTTTGCGATCCCATGGACTGGAGCCCGCCAGGCTCCTCTGTCCATGGGATTCTTCAGGCAAGAATACTGGAGTGGGTCGCCATGCCCTCCTCCAGGGGGTCTTCCCAACCCAAGGATTGAATTCTGGTCTCCTGCATTGCAGGCAGATTCTTTTCTGTCCAGTCTAAGGCTAGTTCAAATGTGGATTTTGTAGCCATGTCAATAATCTTCTCTACTCTGTTTCACCAAAAAAAAAAAAGAAGAAGAAAAAGGGAATATTTGTTTTTCTTCGGTTAGAAGCAATTCATTGCATTTAGTCTGTTAAGAGTCTGACTATATTTAGTTGAAGTTTTAATGAAAGTTTATGAGAAACCACATTATCTGTCATTTGAGGGCAGTTTAATTCTAAGGCTTCCTGTCCAGAGAGCCTCCTTTTAAGTAAGATGACCAATTCTCAGTTTATGATTACATGATTTCAAAGTCTAAGTGAATTTAAAAGTTTTATATACATATATATCTCAGGCAGTAATGCAGTCAAAATCAATTTGGGGATGGAGGTCACTAAAAAAATAATGAGGCAGAAAATTGAAATGAAAAAAAAAAAAAAGACTGAAGGAATTTTAAAATATGAATGGCAATGGTCTTCCATGAGATGGAGCTGCTTAACTATCAGCAGGAAAAAAAAAAAGGCAAAGGGGAATCTGATTAGCTGTTTCTTAATTAAATATTTACTTTGCTCTGCAATCTCATCTTATTTTTCCACAGTTGTGGAGTGCGTTTGTCAGAGAAGTGATTAGCTGTGCAGATGGCTTCCGGGAACATACAGAGTGAAGCTCCCGACTCAAAACAGAGGGGGCTGGCGACGACTTATTTCAGTGCAGAGATCTCCAGTCCCTGAATTCTCCCTTTTCAGTAATACAGTTGACACTGGGAGGGTCCCCCGTGAGCGCTGGCACTGGGTTCAAGTCTGAATACGCCAAGATGGATGAGAGAGGCTTGCCATGCTGAAAAACCTCAAGGATGGAAGGAAAGTCTTATGGGCACACTGATGTTTTCAGAATGTCATATACAATATAACGCTGCAAACAGAGAAAGGTATATTACTAATACAAATGGCAACCTTTCTTAATAGACTGCCACGAAAAATGTTTACTGGATTTTTTTTTTTTATTAAAAAATTTTTATTTTGGCCATGCCTAGTGGCATGAGAAGCTTCTCAGGCGGCTCTGTGGGTAAAGAACCCACCTGCAATGCAGGAGATGCAGAAGACCCGGTTTCGATCCCTGTGGGATCTTAGTTCCCTGACCAGGGATTGAGCCTGTGCCCCCCGTGGTAGAAACGTGGAGACCTAACCACCTTAGGTGATTGAGAGTGACAGTTGCTCAGTCCTGTCTGACTCTCTGCGACCCCATGGGCTGAAGCCCGCCAGGCTCCTCTGTC
Organism: Bos grunniens; assembly: GCF_055505025.1. Taxonomy (NCBI): domain Eukaryota; kingdom Metazoa; phylum Chordata; class Mammalia; order Artiodactyla; family Bovidae; genus Bos; species Bos grunniens. The sequence goes on from NC_141194.1 coordinate 2,319,498, forward strand.
CGTGGGGATTCTCCAGACAAGAATACTGGGGTGGGTTGCCATTCCCTTCTCCAGGGGATCTTCCCAGCCCAGGGACAAAACCCAGGTCTCCCCCATTTCAGGCACATTTTTTACCATCTGAGCCACCAGGGAAGCCCAAGAATACTGGAGTGGGTCAGTTCACTCCAGTCGCTCAGTCGTGTCCGACTCTTTGCGACTCCATGGACTGCAGCACACCAGGCTTCCCTGTCCATCACCATCTTCTGCAGCTTGCTCAAATTCCTGTCCATTGAGTCGGTGATGCCATCCAACCATCTCATCCTCTGTCGTCCCCTTCTCCTCCTGCCTTCAATCTTTCCCAGCATCAGGGTCTTCTCCAATGAGTCAGCTCTTTGCACCACGTGGCCAAAGTATTGGACTTTCAGCTTCAGCATCAGTCCTTCCAATTAAAAGTTAGGACTGATTTCCTTTAGGATGGATTTTCCTTAGGATGGATCCAAGAGACTCGCAAGCATCTTCTCCAACACCACAGTTCAAAAGCATCAATTCTTTGGTGCTCAGGTTTCTTTGCGGTCCAACTCTCACGTCTATACATGACTACTGGAAAAACCATAGCTTTGACTAGACGGACCTTTGTTGGCAAAGTGATGTCTCTGCTTTTTAATGTGCTGTCTAGGTTGCTTATAGCTTCCGTGGCAAGGAGCAAGCGTCTTTTAATTTCATGGCTGCATCACCATCTGCAGTAACTGCAGTGGCTACTACTAGACAATTCCTAAGGATGTTTTAGATACATCATTTGAGAAGTGACAATTTGACAGAGAGATTCAAAGAAGCAAGAATAAATTAGAGTGTTTTGTTCGGAATATATTTACATCTCTGTTTCAGAATGTATAGCTACTATGCAGTCGTGAGTTTTCATGAAAAGGCATCTTTTTGTCTTTTTAAGAATCTCAACAGAAAGCAATGTGGGCAACTTTTGAGACCTACACCACTCTAAATAGGCATCAATTTAATAGATCTGTATGTACATTTTGAATATTCCAATATTTCAAGAAAAAGATTTTGCATTGTTCAGCCTGAATTGGAGTTTTGCACATTCTTGCAAATCAACATATAATTCATGAGGTTCTAATTCATTTGTTTCTTCTTGATAGTGAGATAATTCCAGCATTTCATTTTGTTAAACAGTTTTATCGAGACATACAGTGAAAGTGTTAGTAACTCTCCCCTGTGTCGGGCTGTTTATGACCCCATGGACTGTAGCCCACCAGGCTCCTCTATCCATGGGATTCTCCAGACAAGAATACTGAAGCAGGTTGTCATTTCCATCTCTAGGGGAACTTCCCAACCCAGGGCTCAAACCCGGTCTCCTGTATTGTAGGCAGATTTTTTACCATCTGAGTCACTAGGGAACATTTTCACATGCACAGCTCCATGTGACCTGTATGTACAGGGTTATGTAGAGTAGATTTCTAAAGCATATACCTGAAACTTTATGCCCAGTGAACAACATCTCACAGTAATAACTAGCTTATATGTTAATATGTGATGCTGGAGAAGACTCTTGAGCGTCCCTTGGACTGCAAAGAGATCCAACCAGTGCATCCTAAAGGAAATCAGTCCTGAATATTCATTGGAAGGACTGATGCTGAAGCTGAAGCTCCAATACTTTGGCCACTTGATGCAAAGAGCTGACTCACTGGAAAAGACCCTGATGTTGGGAAAGATTGAAGGTGGGAGGAGAAGGGGATGACAGAGGATGAGATGGTGGGATGGCATCACCGACTCAATGGACATGAGTTTGAGCAAGCTCCAGGAGTTGGTGATGGACAGGGAGGCCTGGCGTGTTGCAGTGCGTGGGGTCGCAAAGAGTCAGACACGACTGAGCGACTGAACTCCCTGATGGATGTTAATCAGGGAATCTTTACAGTTTAAAATTTTTTTGATGGATTGGGGAACCATGTAGCAGCTTAATTAATATGTGCAATAAACTACTTTTTATTAAAATTCATGAGTGAAGAAGGACAACACAGTTTGCTGACGTGTTACCAACTACGAGAAGGAATTTCTGCCAAGTCAGCTTCGTGTGTAAGCAGGTGGTGTGATATTTGAAGGAAGGACGGGTAGAGAGCCTTTTCATCTCTCAGAACACAAAGGAAAGCAGAAATGGAATGTGCTGGGCTTCCCCGTCCTCCAGTGGTTGAGTCCACCTGCCAATGCAGGGCACATGGGTTCGATCCCTTGCCTGAGAAGATTCCACGTGCCACGGGACTATTGAGCATGTGTACCACAAGTACTGAGGACCCAGTGCCCTAGAGCCGGTGCTTCACAGCAAGAGAAGTCATTGGAATGAGAAGCCCTCATACAGCACCTAGAGAGTAGCCCTACACAGAACAACTAGAGAAAGCCCGCATGCAGGAACAAAGACCCAGCACAGCAAAGAACAAACAAAAACCCAAATAGGTAAAACTTCCCCTGGAGTAGGAAAGGGCAACCCACTCCAGGATTCCTCCCTGGAGAATCCCATGGACGGAGGAGCCTGGAGGGGTACAGTCTGTGGGGTCACAAAGAGTCGGACATGACTGAGCAACTAACACACACACTTCTAAACAGTAGAGTGTGCGATCAGATATTTATTGAGACGTTGTTTTACGTTGGGATCAAGTCCGGCTGTTTGAGATTCTATTGATGATGTTGTCCGGTTGCAGTTGGTAAGTCACGTCCGACTCTTTGGGACCCTACGGACTATACAGCCCATGGAATTCTCCAGGCCAGAATCCTGGAGTGGGTAGCCTTTCCCTTCCCCAGGGCAATCTTTCCAAACCAGGGATCAAACCCAGGTCTCCCGCATTGCAGATGTATTCCTTACCAGCCTAGAATAAACCCCCAATAAAATGTATTGGTTATTTTTCACCCATGACAGTGTCTTCTTTATCAGGCTGGCAATCACATTTATCTTTAAAAAAAAATATCCCTGTCTCTATCTCCAACACTATATCTGGTCTTAAAAAAGATGTGAAATCTAACTACAGGTAGATGGAGAAATTACCTGATATTTTGTTGTTGGTGGACATGAAGGAATCTCGTAGATCTTTATGAAGACATATAAATGCTACGATCCACTTGAATTGTATCAATTAGATGCATGGACTTCTAGCTTACAAGAAGCTTGCTTTATAAATGGCTGTTTAATCAGCTGCTGACGTAACATTTATCAGACATATATTGAGGTAATTCACTTGTCTGAATTTGACAAGCATCCAACAGCCTCTTATGTTGAACTGAGCCCTCTGACTAATGGGTCTGGTGGAACCTCAGACATTCTCGATGAAAAACAAAATTAATACATAGGATGAGATAATTCTCTCGCTGCTTAGAAATCACTGAGCGTTCGATCTTCTGTATCAAAGGCATCTGAATTCCAGAATAAAGTAAATGCTAGAGTAAGAATTAAAAAGATAGCCCAGGTAACAAGGCAAAGCCATGGCCACGCATTCACTAATGTAATCATTACAGAGCTAATTATATTTACTCTCTGCAGCCACTCAAGCTGCGCCCTGGATGTTTAAATGTTAACTCAATATGGACCTGATCCTTCATTGTGGATGGGAGACAAATATGTAATAAGATGCTCAAGACAAAGAAAGAATTACGTGTACAGGGATCCTACTATGCTCGGGGGAAATCTGAAATCCCGTGTAGCATAGGAGGGTTAGAAGATGCTCAGAAAGCTAACAGGTGAGCTGCGTGCTGACTTATTTATGAGAATTTTCTCGATGAAGAGGGTGAACAGGTTTCGCTTTTACACGGAGTGGGATCAGCCTCGGCAAAGCCACAGACTCTAAGTATTGCCCATTAAAGCACAGCTGTATGAACGAGTGTTGGGACTGGCAAGAGGTGATACCCTGAAGTTTAGGGACAAGGTTTAGGGACAAGAAGGAGGCTGTTAGAACAGATGAGCAGGGGTTTAGATCATGAACGGTCTGGCTCATGTGAAGGGGTTCAGCTTCTATTTGAAGACAGCAAAGAGCTACTGATGGATGCATTCTAAAAAGAAAAGAGAAAGGGTCAGATATATAAATCAGATGGCTCTGAGGTTACACACATTTTATGGGTCTGCTTGAAACAGTCTTTTGCGACCCTGGGGGAAAGAAAAAAAGCCATTTTTGCCGCGACACAGTCTGAGACCAAAAGGAGCATGACATTCTGAAATGGATGATTTTTTCATCTTTTGTAAAACATTTTTTTAAATTTTATTTTATTTTAAAACTTTACAATATTGTATTGGTTTTGCCAAACATCGAAATGAATCCGCCACAGGTATACATGTGTTCCCCATTCTGAACCCTCCTCCCTCCTCCCTCCCCATACCATCCCTAAACACCTCTTTTGTCCTCATTTCACTCCTGAACTTCTGTTTCACCCTTTTGCCGGGGACCAGCCCCAGCTGATCCAGGGTATTCGAAGGAGAGATGGCCTAGGCGACTATTTATATGCTAATTAGAGATATAAAGAATAATAGAATGAGGATAGCTCAGTAGGAAAATTCAGTGGAGAAAAGAGGCTGAGTAGCTTGGTTTACGCGGGAGACCAATACAACTTCAAGACAAGAAGTTTGCACCACTTACGTAGGCCGCAGGTGCCCTCTCGAATAGCCCCCTAATGCCTCACCCTAGACACCTTCTCGAGTGGGTCTTAGAAGCCCAGGCATAATTAGTAAGCGTGGTGGGTTCCGCGCTCCAGATGGAGACTCAGCTGGAAGTTAAAGGGAAGAATGACATGGGGAGACCAAGCGTTGGTGAACAAGGCCCGTAGCTTCATTTTCAACAGGGGTTTTTATACCCTGTTACACATAGAGGATAAAAAATAGGGGATGCAGAGTCAGCAGTCTTTGATTCTTATCAAAAACCAGGGTTTCTTTCCTGCAAATTTATCGTATACAAATGGTTTAGGTGATTTACATCATCTTCTGGCCAGAAGGCCTACTAACATTTTATGACTCTTGACAAGGACTTATCAACAAAGACTTATTTCCTCTAAGAGTAATTATTTTAAGGTTTGGCGCCATCTTCCGAAGATAAAATTGCATTCCTATAGGGTGGATGTGTAATGGGTTTACAACAAAGGAAAGAATTTATTACCTTAAGGGTCTAAAGTTACTAACACCAAGGCCACTACTTATTTTTTCTACATGCCAATTATATTAACTAATACACATTCAAGGATACAATTCAGGGGATGTGAAAACTTGGCAACAAGCATTGGCTCATCAATGAAATCTTTTACTAGTTTTATTCTGAAAGTTTCTAACTCTCTGAGAGGCTCTAAGCTATTTGAATATCTTAAGCTTCCTGTGCCTCTCGAGGCTGGGAGACTATAAACAATCGTATGCATAGCTGTAGGAGTCCGGGTAAACTTGTCAGGCGAGTTAGAGAGCCATCTGAGGGGTTTGGATTTAAACACTCCTAATTGCCCAGGAACTTTATTAATTGGAGCTGTAAGTTAACTCTTTGACAGAGAGAGCGAGATGGTGGTGGGGGACAGCCCCCAATAAAGTCAGAGGTGAGAGCACAAAGCAATAAAGTAGGCAGACTGGTTTTTTGGGGGGTAGATGCTCGAGAATATCTGGGTGGACTCCTGAGGCTCGATCCCGCCTTTGCGTATGCCGAGCCTCCTTCCTCATGACCTTTGTCACGAGTGGAATGCCTCACCGGCTCCCGGCACCCTTTCTCTGATTAACTAAAATGAAAAGAATCATAATAACCCCCGAAGTTGAACAGTGTTCTTTCAGTCGAGGTTCAAACTTTCTCACCTTTAAGTGTGTGTCTGCCAAGCTGCCTCAGTCGTGTCTGACTCGGTACGACCCCATGGGCTGCAGCCCACCAGGCTCCTCTGTCCACGGGATTCTCCAGGCAAGGATACTGGAGTGGGTTGCATTTCCTTCTCCAGGGGATCTTCCTGACCCAGGGATTGAACCTGCATCTCCTGCGATGGCAGATTCTTTACCACGGAGTCAACAGGGAAGCCCTATAGCAAGGCACTGACTGCTGTTTAACACAGACAAGCATGACTGTCCTGTACAAAGAGAGAGTATTCACTTCCTTATCTTACAGGAAATCCTTCTGCTTTGTAACGTGGAGATATATAGTATGTATTTAAATAGTCTCAGCATTTCTTTTTCAGTTGCGGAAAGACAGCAGTTATGCAGTCAGGACGATTCTGGACAAGGGATAAGAGTGTGAGTATAAAAGACACTGCAAGTGTAAGGTTGTTGAAGCTTCCCCGTTGTTGATACAGAAAGCAAACGCTGTCCGTTCAGAAAGTGCTGAGAGAAACTCTGTCTTTCCTCCCTTCTTCTGGGACAGAAGAGTTAGCTGAGGAAATTTGCTCAATCTCCAGTTTCTTTCTGTTACCACGGGAGACGTCTACTTCCCCTTATCACATCATTCCTTATTTATTTGTTGTTCATTCGTGTCTGACTCTTTGTGACCTCATGGACTGCAGCACACCAGGCCTCCCTGTCCATCACCAACTCCTGAAGCTTACTCAAACTCATGTCCATCGAGTCGGTGAAGCCATCCAACCATGTCATCCTATGCCGTCCCCTTCTCCTCCCACCTTCAACCTTTCCCAGCATCAGGATCTTTTCCAATGAGTCGGCTCTTCATACATCAGGTGGCCAAATTATTGGAGTCTCAGCATCAGTCCTTCAAATGAATATTCAGGATTGATCTCCTTTAGGATGGACTGGTTGAATCTCCCTGCAGTACAAGGGACTCTCAAGAGTCTTCTCCAAAACCACAGTTCAAAAGCATCAATTCTTTGGCGTTCAGCTTTCTTTATAGTCCAACTCTCACATCCATACATGACCACTGGAAAAACCATAGCTTTAACTAGATGGACCTTTGTTAGGAAAGTAATGTTTGCTGCTGCTAAGTCACTTCAGTCGTGTCTGACTCTGTGTGACCCCATGGACGGCAGCCCACCAGGCCCCGAAGTCCCTGGGGTTCTCTAGGCAAGAACACTGGAGTGGGTTGCCATTTCCTTCTCCAATGCATGAAAGTGAAAAGTGAAAGTGAAGTCGCTCGGTCGTGTCCGATTCTTTGCGACCCCATGGACTGCAGCACACCAGGCTCCTCCATCCATGGGATTTTCCAGGCAAGAGTACTGGAGTGGGGTGCCATCGCCTTCTCCGAAGTAATGTTTAAGCTTTCTAATATGCTGTCTAGGTTTGTCATAGCTTTTCTTCCATGGAAAAAGGGTCTTTCAATTTCATGGCTGCAGTCACCATCCACAGTGATTTTGGAGCCCAAGAAAATAAAGTCTGTCACTGTTTCCATTGTTTCCCCATCTATTCGCCATGGAGTGCCTTATTTATTAATTTATTCCATATGGATTCTTTCCGCACAATGTGGATTATTCCTTACTATGGTGAAATCCACAGAAAACGTGAATGCTGTGTCACTCTGTGGTCAAAATGAAGAGAGATTTGGGGTCCTCATATATTGGTTCGGAGTGCAATCATGGTTAGATGCTATCACTGACTCAATGGACATGACTTTGAGCAAACTCCGGGAGATGGTGAAGGACAGGGAAGCCTGGTGTGCTGCGGTCCACGGGGTCGCAAAGAGTCGGACACGACTGAGCGACGGAACAACATCAACAACAATCGTGGGGGAGACCAGAGATACTGGTCCACACTTTGCAAGGCACAGGACGACCCCCAGAACAGGGTTCTCTGTCGCAGATGCTAACAGTGGGCTGAGAAGAGGAACCTGTGCTTGAGATCATTGTGTTATCAAGTGGACAAGTTTTGTGAGAAACATTTAAAGGAGACTTTGAGAAGAGAAGAGAAAAAGAGTGATCCCTTAAGAAGCTTAAAGGTAAGGTACTGCTGCTGCTCCTGCTAAGTCGCTTCAGTCGTGTCCGACACTGTGCGACCCCATGGACTGCAGCCTACCAGGCTCCTCCATCCATGGGATTTTCCAGGCAACAGTACTGGAGTGGGGTGCCATTGCCTTCTCCGAAGGAAAGGTACAGAGGACCTTTAAGTCCACTGTGAATCGGACTTAAGAATGCGACTCTAGGGGACTTCCCTGGCAGCCCAGTGTCTAAGACTCTGCCCTCCCCATGCAGGGAGGGGCGAGGTGGGTTCGATCCCTGGTCAGTGAAGTAGGTCCCTCAGGCCGCCGCTAAGAGTTAACGCGCCACAACTAAATAATCCCACACAAAGATCGAATATCCCGTGTACCGCAAGTAAAGATTCGACACGCCACAGTGCAGATCGAAGCTTCCAAGTGCTACAGCTAAGACCCGGCACGGCCAAACAAATAACACAAAGCCAAAAAAAAAAAAAAAAAAGCAACTCTAAAAAGAGAAAACGACAAGATGAGCAATTTCATTGCCTGTATTCCATCTAATGCAATCGTGTTCTAATGACGAGAATCTGGCCACAGAAAAGATGCATATTCTGCCTTATCCTCTAGATGAGACCAGACACATTTCCTCTTGGGGAATGAACTTTATCACCCAGATGAAAGGAACAGGCAGAGGACAAATCACCTCTTTCTTTGTGGGAAGAGGCAGATCTCACACGACGGACGCACTTCTGTGTCATTGCCCCTTGTTCTGCCAAAGGGGGTTCCACAGAATGATGGCAGGCAACCCGTCACCTCCAGTGGGACTGTGCAGTCTCATATGGGTCAAGTCACTGACGCATCTTGTAGTGATGCCCAGACGGTGGCTTGCTTGTTTCCTGAAAGCACATGTCTCCCAGAAACCCAGCACCAGTTTGTTTTAAATGTTTCCAATACAAGCAAAGGCTCTCTCATGGTCCTTTGTATCATATTCTACATTGTTTTAATGCAACACGGCGCTTTATAATCCGAGAACTGGATCACGTTTGGGGAATGTCTAACACTGTGAGTGTGTGCTCAGTCGTGTCTCACTGTCTGTGACCCCGTGGACCGTAGCCCCGCCAGGCTCCTCTGTCCATGGGAGTCTCCAGGCAAGGCTACTGGAGTGGGTTGCCATGCCCTCCTCCAGGGGATCTTGCCGACCCAGAGATGGAACCCACATCTCCCGAGTCTCCTGCATGGGCAGGTGGATTCTTAACCGCTGTGCCACCTGGGAAGCCCATTATGGAAACAATGTGTATACAATAGTATAGAGTATGTACACGCTGGAAACACAATTAGTATGAAATGTATACAATACTTTCGACATTTGTCCCAGGGGATAGTGGAGACAGCCACGGTGTGTATATTTGGGAGAAAGTGGACCAGTGAAGACTAAGGCTAACTGGTAAAACTTTTAAGGAAAAATAATGACGTTATTATTTCTGTTCCCTGAAATACCATCATTTGCAGTATCGGTGAGGTTTAAAATTCACTGTTGAAACATGTGGGCATGTTCATGGGAGTTCTAGAAAGTTGGGTGTGTTTTACAATCAGTTATGACTTTAATGAGGAAAAATAATTCATATTGAGCAATAAAAAGAAAGCTATTTACTATTTAGAGCTGACGCTCTGGAAGAGTCCTGTCCCATTTAAGTTTGCTTCTTTCTGGGATCAAGAACCCTTTTCCTCTGTGGAAATAGCTAAGCCTTTTATGTTACTTGGTTGGTATCAAGCTTCTTTGGCTCTTATCATCAGGGTTTCTTTTTGTGTGCGCATGCTTGAACACAGAAATAAAGATTCACATTGCGAAGGGACCCACAGGGCTTCATTCCTTCCGTTGTCCACACTGGATAACTCCTCGGCATATCAGAGGATGAAACAGTGTCTGCAGAACACACGAGGGACACCATTCCTTCAAAACTGCTGCTTTGGAGAAAGGCAGCAAGCCTCTTCCCAGATCAGTTTCTACAGAGATCTTCGAAGAAATCCAACATCAAAATAAACATTCATATATGAGTAGAAATATTCCTACTTGACAAAGTACATATTGGGGCTTCCCTGGTGGCTCAGTTGGGGAAGAACCCACCGGCAATGCAGGAGACCTGGGTTCAATCCCTGGGTCAGGAAGATCCCCTAGAGGAGGAAATGGCAACCCACTCCAGTACTAACCCTGGACTGTCAGGGAATTCTTGTTTTTTTTTTTTTTTTGACAATTTTCCATTCTCTCCATGGATAGATAGACAGACAGAGAGATAGACAGATAGACACAGACAGATGATAAATAGATGAGTGCCCTGGTGGCTCAGATGGTAAAGAATCTGCCTGCAATGCAGAACACCTGGGTTTGATCCCTGGGTCAGCACTATTCCCTGGAGAAGGGCATGACAACCCACTCCAGTATTCTTGCCTGGAGAATCCCATGGACAGAGGAGCCTGGCGGGCAGTATAATCCATGAGGTCGCAGAGTCGGACATGAATGAGAGACTAACACACACAACACAGTTACGTTGATAGATGACAGATACATTGACAGATGCGTATACGAATGGAAACGTGCATATTAAGCTATAATATGCAACATTCAAAAACATTTAACAAAAGTATATAGGCATATAAACAACGATTTGTGGAAATAAAGTGTCACACTTTACACACTCTATGTGAAGCTGGGTTTTTCCACGCTTGCGTTTGTAGATTGTAAACTAGATGATTTTTTATCTGTTAAACCTTAACAGCGAACGATTTTCAGAGAAAGTTTATTTATTGATAGGCAGACAGAAACAGTTTTGACTTAAAAACCGTCTCAGGCAGTACAAATGCATTCAAGCTTCCGTTTTGGCCAAATCACTATTTTTCAGAGTTCTTTGCTTTCTACGGTGTTTTCTCGCAAAATGCGGTTGCTTTGAGTTTCAGATTTACAGGCAAAAAGGTGTAATTTTAGAAACTCAAGTACTATATCCAACCCCACTATGGAACAACTGTTGGGGTACCCAGATCAGCACCTGATACATAAAAAGGAGACACTCCTCTGAGAGCCCTTGCCATCATGAACATTAAGATTTATTAGGAAAGAATATTAAAGACTCAGGACTTCCCTGGTGGTTAAGTGGTGAAGACTCTGCAACTCCCAATGCAGGAAGCCAGGGTTCCATTCCAGGTCAGGGAATTGGATTCACTTTGCCACAACTAAGAGTTCACAAGCACCAACTAAAAAAAGATCCCACATGCTCCAGAGAAGATGAAAGATCTCTCGTGCTGCAGGTAAGACCTGGTGTGGCCAAATGAATACATAAATATTTTAAAAACTTTTTAAAAAGACTGCATAGTGATGATACCACCATAGAGGAAGATATTTTAAAGATGCAAATTGCCACCAAAAACGGGAGATGGATTCAAAGGCAAGTGAAGTTCCATCACTTCTACCCAATAACGATGCTTCACATGTCCAAAACAACTCTGAACTAGAGGCAGAATGATGAGGTATTTATAAGCAGAAGCATTTTAATATTATGCAGAAGGGAATGCATGTTCAGGCGTATGTTAAGGCATAAAGGAATCAAGTCAAGTTTTTAAAGAGTTGGACACGACTGAGCGACTGAACTGAGCTGAGATTTTCTTTAAAAAAGAAAAGAATCACTAGGAAACAGATGCTAAGGCATTAATAGACATTTCATAGAAAGAAAGAAAAAAAAACTGGCCAAATAATACATGAAAAACTTACTGGTTTCCATAGGAATGAGAAATTGAAGACAAAAGCTGTAGTAAGGCAGATGTTTCCACCAACAGACTGGAAAGAATTAAACAGTCCTACAAAAGCAGGTGTTTGCGGGGACTCGAAAGAGTGGGGTCAGAACACCTTGGGGACACACTGATGAGATTGTAAAGTGTGTTGTGTTTTCCTGAGACGTAGCACTTCCACTCCTGAGTATAACATCTAGGATGAGCTATCTCTTGAAAAATCCAGGGGAAGGGACTTCTGCTGTGGTCCCGTGGCTAAGACTCTGTGCTCCCAATGCAGAAGTCCCAGGTTCCAATCCCGGTCAGCGAACTACATCCCACATGCTGACACTGAAGATGCTGTGTGCGGCAGCTAAGACCCAGTGCAGTCAAATAAACTCACAGGTTAAATAGTAATAGGGCTTCCCAGGTGGCTCAGCGGTAAAGAATCTGCCCACCAATGCAGAAGATATGGGCTTGGTCACTGGGACTGGAAGATCCCCTGGAGGAGGGCACAGCCACCCACTCCAGTATTCTTGCCTGGAGAATCCCATGGACAGAAAAGCCTGGAGGGGTACAGTCTAAGAGGTTGCAAAAGAGTCGGATACGACTGAGTGAGCATACAAATGTTAAAAAAAAAAAAAATTAACTGAGAGATCTGGAAACGAACCCTCAACCCAGAACTCATTTGAAAAATAATTTGTTTTAGGAAAAATAAAATAATGATGTCCAAACACAAGAGAACAGAAATAAGCCTCGCTCTGCTCCTGTTTTGGAATGTCCTATGATGGTGAAGTTCATGTAATTGCCAGTACCTGCACTTTGTTCTTCTTCCAGCACCAGCTGGAGTCTAGTATTTTCATGCCTACTTGAAAAACAGCCTTGACTTCTACTGAATATTATGTTACACTTGTTGGCTCCCTAGCAACTCAATGCTTCAGATGCTGACACTGAATGAATACGATTCAGCTGAAGCAATAAGATGTTTTAGACACTTTACCTGCTCAATATGGCTTATTCCATAATTGATGAAATTTTTCAAAACCCAGTAGAAGGAATTTTAAATATACCCTGCTGTTGGCATGTTCAATAATTCATGCCTTCACTAGAACAAAATAAATAAATAAATAAAAATGATTTTGCAGCCCCCTCTGGAACGCCACGTACCCTCAGAAGATTCCTTTCAGGGATGCTGGGAAATAATCCGTGAGCGTTTCAGGATCACTGATTCCCATTCTGATGGTAATGGAATGTTGACGCATGCCCTCACAGTGTTGTAGCCACGCGTTCCGGGAAACAAACTCACCCAGAAGGACGATGCAGATCGTGGAGTGCAGTTTATTACACCGGCGGGCCCAAGGCAGAGTCTCCTCTTAGCCAAGGACCCCGACCAGCATTTGTGAAAATCTTTTATACCCCATATGTTCGTGTCTGAACCCACCACTCCAAATTCCTTGAGACTTAAATAAACCGAGGGAAATACAATCCCAATAACCCCATCATTCATGTGCTATGCTCTCACGTGCTCAAACAGTCAAACAATTAGCCAATAATCAATAAACCTGAGGTTACACTCCGATAGATACAGAAAAATTTATGGCCTATCTGGAGGAAGGGGTGATTACTTTATGTTTTCTCTTAGCCGATGAGTAACCTAGATACGATCTTCAAGGTTCCCCTGTCTGGAGGGGGTCTTATCCTTCGGTTGTTGTTTTCAAAGCCACTAAACACAGAGTTGAGAGTCCATTGGAAAGGTGGCCGAGCATGATCAGCATGAACAGGCCTAAGATGGAGTCCAGGCCCCATGAATTCCTTCTTCAACAGCAGTGCCAGACCTCTGGGGAGGTCACCTTTGCCTACTGAGGAAACAGGCACAGTACAGGCATAATGGGAGCCCTGTGAACAGCAACAAGGACTGCTCAAAACCCTCAGAGGGTAAAGAGACTGCCTGCAATGCAGGAGAGCCGGGTTCCATCCCTGGGTGGGGAGGATATCCTGGAGGAGGGCATGGCAACCCACTCCAGTATTCTTGCCTGGAGAATCCCATGGACAGAGGAGCCTCGGGGGTTACAGTCCACGGGGTCGCAAAAGAGTTGGACACGACTGAGAGACTAACACACAGAGATGAATCAAAGAGAAGTAAATAAGACTGAGAAGGCCATAAAGTTGAATTTAGATGACACACTACAAATTTTTTTTTCATATTTTTTTAGAAAGGAATATTGTTAAGGGTTTCTCACAGTGACTATATCCTGAAACAATTCATAGAACTATAGTACATATAGTAACTGTAGTGACTTAATTCACTAATTAGCCATCAAGCCTTCCCCCGTATTAGTTAGAATTCTCCAGAGAAACACAACCCATAATATGTGTGTAAGTAGACAGATAGTCAGACAGACAGACAGATAAAAGATAGACAGAAAGAAAGAAAGATATAGATAAAAGATAGACAGACAGACATGGATAAAAGATAGGATAGATAGTCAGACATAGAAAAAAGATGGGCAGTTCAGTTCAGTCGCTCAGTTGTGTCCAACTCTTTGCGACCCCATGGACTGCAGCACGCCAGGCCTCCCTGTCCTTCATCCAACCATCTCATTCTCTGTCGTCCCCTCTCCTCCCACCTTCAATCTTTCTGAGCATCAGGGTCTTTTCTAGTGAGTCAGTTCTTTGCATCAGGTGGCCAAAGTATTGGAGCTTCAGCTTCAGCATCAGTCCTTCCAGTGAATATTCAGGACTGGTTTCCTTTAGGATGGACTGGTTGGATCTCTTTGCAGTCCAAGGGACTCTCAAGAGTCTTCTCCAACAGCACAGTTCAAAAGCATCAGTTCTTTGGCGCTCACCTTTCTGACAAAACGTGGGCCACGGGAGAGAGGAATGGGAAATCACTTCAGTATTTCTGCCTTGAGAACCCCATGAACACTATGAAAAGATAGAACATAGATAAAAGACAGATATGTGTCAATCATTCAGTCCTGTCCAACTCTTTGTGACCCCATGGACTGTAACCCACCACGCTCCTCCATCCATGGAATTCTTCAGACAAGGATACTGGAGTGTGTTGCCATTTCCTTCTCCGGGGATCTTCCCAACCCAGGGACTGAACCCAGGTCTCCCTCCTAGGGGGTAGACAGTTTACCCTGTGAGCCACCTAGGAAGCCCTAAAAAGGCCATTAATCATGCAAACATCTAGAACAGACAGCCTCGGGCAGAGGCTGTGTTTCTCTTTTGCTTCCTGCCATCCATAGGCGGATGTTTTAGTTTAACAGACAGGAGGAAGAGAACAGTTCCCTGAGGCGGGCCATTATGTGTGCTTATAAAAACAAAAGCTCGTGAAAAGCAAGTCAAAGAAACAGTTCCAACCCAGGGTCAGAATTGGCTTCTCGCTGCAACAAGTAATAATTACCTATAACAAATGTAAACAAAACACAGAGGAGGAAGTCGGAAGTCCTCACGAGAGCAAAGTTAAACAAACATAAGAGAAAATATGCAAAGAGCAAGGACAGGAAACCAGTCAGTCCTAAAGGAGATCAGTCCTGAGTGTTCATTGGAAGGACTGATGCTGCAGCTGAAGCTCCAATCCTTTGGCCACCTGATGCAAAGAGCTGACTCGTTTGAAAAGACCCTGATGCTGGGAAAGACGGAAGGCAGGAGGAGAAGGGCACGACAGAGGATGAGATGGTTGGATGGCATCACAGACTCAATGGACATGAGTTTGAGCAAGCTCAGGGAGTTGGTGATGGACAGGGAGGCCTGGCGTGCTGCAGTCCATGGGGTCGCAGAGTCAGACACGACTGAGCGACTGAACAACAATCTGCCATCAGCTCATTAGCATTAACTCAATAGCATAACCCTAGGTTGCTTTTGAATTACAAAGAAACTCCTATCTCTCAGGAAATTCCAAGGGTTTTAGGAGCTCCCTGCCAGTGTTAACTATCTTTTTGGATATAAAGATATATTAAGTCGTCATTAAAACACTGCAAAAAATCAGAAAACAAACCAACGGGACAGGATGAGGAAGTCAGACCGTTTTATATGAAAAATGACTAGAACACACGGTTGTAGTTCAGTCGGTCAGTTGAGTCCGACTCTTTGCGACCCCCTGCCCCCGGTCCCCGCAGACTGTAGCCGGCCAGGCTCCTCCGTCCATGGGATTCTCCAGGCAGGAACACTGGAAAGTGAAAGTGAAGTCGCTCAGACTCTTTGCGACCCCGTGGACTGGAGCCTACTAGGCTCCTCCGTCCATGGGATTCTCCAGACAGGAATACTGGAGCGGGTTGTCATTTCCTTCTGCAGGACGTCTTTCTGACCGGGGGATGAAAGCCACAACTCCTGCGCGGGCAGGAAGATTCTTTACCGCTGAGCCACCTGGGGTTGAGAAACGTGCGAAGACAGAGTGCTCTGGAGCTGCAATATTCAGTAAGACACTCGCCACCCACTGACGCCAATTCAAATGTAAAGCGAGTAAAAAGCAAAGTTTAAATTCTTTTTCTCAGTGACCCCACCCCCCATCTAACGCTCACAGCCAACTGCAGCAGTCTGCGGCGTCCGGCTGCAACAATCATAAATTCGCCGTCATCCCAGAAGGTGGCGCTGCTGGTAAAGAATCCACCCGCCGAAGCAGGAGACGCAAGAGACAGGGGTTCCAACCCTGAGTAGGGGAGATCCCCTAGAGAAGGAATGGCAACCCACTCCAGTATTCTTGGGTTTCTCTTGTGACTCAGCTGGTAAAGAATCCGCCTGCAATGCAGGAGACCTGGGTTCAGTCCCTGGGTTGGGAAGATCCCCTGGCGAAAGAAAGGCAACCCACTCCAGTCTAGTATTCTTGCCTGGAGAATCCCCAAGGGCAGAGGAGCCTGGCGGGCTACAGTTCACGGGGTCAACAGAGTCAGAAAGGACTGAACACACACAGCAAGCTGTACTGGGCAGGGTCTATAAAATAATATTCAGCTCAGTCGCTGAGTCCTGTCTGACTCTTTGAGACCCCCACCCCACCCCCCACCCCACCCCCCACCCCCCGCCCCCATGGACTGCAGCATGTCAGGCTTCCTTGTCCATCACCAACTCCCAGAGCTTGCTCAAAAAAAAAATAATATTATAGAACATTTTTTAGGAGCTCACTGTCAAGTCAGATTTTAAAGCAATACCCAGGAAGTCCTAAATATTAAGAGAGAGTTGGTAGACTGAGGACATTACATTTCAGAACTACTCCTCACCCAGCATATCTGTAACGGAGCAGAACTCGATGGTCCTTGCCCCCACCATGCCGTCTGCCTGCCTTTTTGTCTGTGGGAAAACTTTAGCCGAAGAAAAAATTTAATCAGGGAAATGTAGACAGCAGAAACAAAGGAAAACAGTCAAAGGCGACCAAATAATCATAGTGTACTCACTCAGGCTATGGTTTTTCCAGTAGTCATGTATGCATGTGAGAGTTGGACTATAAAGAAAGCTGAGCACCAAAGAATTGATGCTTTTGAACTGTGGTATTGGAGAAGACTCTTGAGAGTCCCCTGGACTGCAAGGAGATCCAACCAGTCCATCCTAAAGGAGATCAGTCCTGAATATTCATTGGAAGGACTGATGCTGAAGCTGAAACTCCAATCCTTTGGCCACCTGATGCAAAGAGCTAACTCATTAGGAAAGACCCTGATGCTGGAAAAGATTGAGGGCAGGAGGAAAAGGGGATGACAGGATGAGATGGTTGGATGGCATCACCGACTCGGTGGACGTGGGTTTGGGTAAACTCCTCGAGTTGGTGGTGAACAGGGAGGCCTGGCGTGCTGCAGTCCACGGGGTCACAAAGAGTCGGACATGACTGAGCTACTGAACTGAACTGAACTCACTCAGGAGAGTCAAGGACTTGTAGTTCCTTTCGGGGGCTATAGAATATTCTGAGCCATGTCGTTTGAGCGGTCTTACAGATACTGGAAGCCCTACTCAGTGGGGACGTTAACTACATGACCATCAGACTGTAGCCACGACATAAGTTGCCACCTTTCCAAGAATAAGCCTCAAGAAATGGGAACAGACGGACCCTGGACCTGGAGACCAACTATACCTAAAAAATGAGATGCTGGTCAGATCACCAACAACCAGTTTCAAGTTGACTGTCAGAGCTGACTGTGCTGTTTCTACATGGAGCCTGCACCCTCTGTCTATAAAGGCTCTTGCCCACTGAGTTTCCGGGGTTGGCGGGGCAGTTAGCTTTTGGACACCCTACCTCCCAGTCCTAAAGGCGAAGTGTTAGTAGCTCAGTCGTGTCTGACATTTTGCAACCCCATGGTCTGTCCATGGAATTCCCTAAAGCAGGAACTGGAGTGGGTTGCCATTCCCTTCTCCAAGGGATCTTCCCGACCCAGGGATTGAACCAGGGTCTCCTGCATTGCAGGCAGATTCTTTACCATCTGAGTTACCGTGGAAACGCTGTCCCATTGCCAGCATCCACAATACAGCAAGCTTTCCTTTCCGACATCCTGGCCTCTTTACTGGCTTCTGAGCGGCAAACAGCCAGACCCCTTTTTTGGTAACATAACCGAAAAGGGCAGAAAGCACATTCATGCCATCACGTAGGGAATTTGCAACATATGTAACCACAAAGAGCTTATAAAGATCAGCTCAGATCCAAGAAGGAAAAATATACAGGAATAGGGAAAATAACAAAGCCTTCATCAGGACCCTCACATAAAGAGAACACAGTATCTGAATAACCAATGAAAGTGATGGCCAAGTTCACTGTGCCCGGGAAAAGATGTATTATCCCACCCAAGATGTACATCAGCACGTGTGCACACTCAGTTGTGTCTGACTCTTTGTGACCCCATGGACTGTAGCCCTCCAAGATCCTCTGTTCGTGGGATTCTCCAGGCAGGAATTGTGGGCTGGGTTGTCATTCCGTTCTCCAGGGAATCTTCCCGACCCAGGGATCGAACCCACATCTCTTACGTCTCTTGCACTGGCAGGTAGAATCTTTACCATCTGAGCCACCAGAAAGCCCAAGGTCCAGGAAACTAAAGCCTTTTTGTTTTCTAGAAGACAGGGAACACGGAGGGGGTTTTATGTTAGGGAGTTTCCCCACAGGGCTCTGGTTGGTTTCGGTCTCCCTTTTCTTTGATACTGCTCAATCTTGAGGGGACCGCGGGTAAGTCAAAAAGGGAACAGAGGTTTTCTGGTAGAGAGACTAATCACAGACTGGGCGAGGGAATTCAGTCTTAGGGGGACTCGGTTTCAAGTCTTCCTGTAACTTCGATTATAAATGTTTCCACATTACATTCATCTCCAGATTGTCACTGAGAAACGCAGATCGCATAATCACTGGAGATGGATACGAACATTAATTCTGGTCCATTAAAAAAAAAGATTTGTAAATAGACCTTCCCAATCATTTTCCTGCATCCCTCAACCCTTCTATAAAAATATTCACATCGTATGACCCTTCCTCCCTACCTGTTGGGTTTTTTTTTGGCCTGTTTTTCCAAGTAAAAGTTCTGAACGGAAAGTCAGTGTTGAGCTCTACATGGCAATGAGAAGTTTATTGCTGTAAGATCTTTTTTTTTTTGGATTCCTTCTCAGGTTAAATTTTATGTACTTTAATCGGTTGTTTGCATTATGTTATTTTGTGCATTTTTTAGGCTGTGTGGCTCTTTGCTGTGCTGTGGGGGTTTCTCTGGTTGAAGTGCATGAACTTCGCTGCTCTACAGCCTGTGGGATCTTGGTTCCCTGACCAAGCATCAAATTCATGTCCCCTGCATTGAAAGGCGGATACTTTTACTACTGGACTGCTAGGGACATCTCTTGCTACAAAATCCTGGACTCCCTGGGTAGTCCACTGGTTAGGACTCTGCACTTCCACCGTATGTATGGTGTGTGTAAGTCACTCAGTCATCTCTGACTCTTTGCAACCCCACAAACTGTAGCCCGTCAGGCTCTTCTGTCCATGGGATTTTCCAGGCAAGAATACTGGAGTGGGATTGCCATTCCCTTCTCCAGAAGATCTTCCTGACCCAGGGATGGAACGCCAGGTCTCCTGCACTGCAGGCAGATTCTTTACCATCTGAGCCACAGGGAAGATCTCTACTGTAGGAGGCAAAAATTCAGTCCCTGGTCAGGGAACTAAGACTCTGCAAGCCCAGCACCATGGCTAAAAACAACCAAACAACAACCACAGAAAACAATAATCTTGGACACATTTCTAGATATCAGTATGGACCAGTTTCTTCATTCTTACAGCATAGCTAAAGAAAATAATGTCTAAGGCATAGTTCTCCCACGTGAAACTGCTACGCTTCCAATTAAATATATATGGCCATAATTGTGCTCAAAAAAAAAAAAAAGAAAAAAGAAGATTCCACTGTTTCCTGGATATTTATCTATAAGCTCCTTTATGTTTTCAAGCAACTGCCACAAATCAATGACATTCTGTCCAACCATAAAATGTTACAATTGAGCCTCACCTCAACCACTCCACCCCACCCCAACTGTCACTGCAGCAGTGGCTTGTACTGTACTGACTGGAATGGTTAACCCAGCGCTGAGAGATGGAGCAAAAATATTACACAGCTGGATCACAGGGAGGGGAGGTGTCTGACAGAAGAAAACGAGATGGCTGGTGTCTGCTTGAAAGCATCCACCGAGTGTCCTGTTAAGCCGCTGTCCCAACCACAGATACACTGGTTTTGCATTTTAAACGGACCTCTTGCCCTCACAAAGTCAGTGAAATGCAACTACAAGTGACCTTGCTCGTGGGGCTTCAGAAGCTAATTAAAAAGAAGCCTCAAGATGCTTCCCAAACACACCAAGCGTTTCGGACGTGTTCCTGGGAGGGTTATTCGTCCACACCCTCAGTAGGTTAGGGAAAACGCACTGGCGTTTTTTCCACGGAGGGCTTGCTAATTAAAACTTTCGATTCCACCAGGGAAGTAGGGCCCGTGCTTTGTGGCTTAAAGTAACGTCTGGCGAATCGGTTTGACACAGTTAAGTATGAAGCTATTCAATAAAGAGGAAATTCACTCAGAAGTTTGGGATGAATCAAAGAGAACGGCTCCGTTAATTGAGACTTAAAAAAATATATATTTATTTATTTGGCTGCAGCTGGTCTTAGTCGAGTCATATAGGATCTTTTAGTTGCAGTGTGTGGGATCTAGTTCCCGGACCAGGGATTGAACCCTGGCACCCCTGCTTTGGGAGCCCAGAGGCTTAGCCTCTGCACTATCAGGGAAGTCCCCATTAATTGAGACTTAATCGTCTCAGCCCTTGAATACATGTGAGACGAGAGGGCCAAGCAGAAAGCGAAGGGGACCCGGAGACCGAGAACAGGACAGGCCTGTTGCAGCCTCTTGGGACGTTTTGACAAGAGGGTGAGGACATCTGGTTGTGGGTTTCTCAGGATCCAAGATCCTTTTAGATTGGCTGGATACCCCAGTGGTTACTCCTTTTGTTACATCTATGTACTTGTGTCAAAATAATATTGCCACGGAAAAGAACAAAGCTCTGATAACATGTTGCAACATAGATGAGCCTTGAAAACGTGAAGCTGGATGCAGAAAAGACCACATGGTGTATGATCCCACTTAGAGACGACCTCCAGAACAGGTGAATCCGTAGAGGTGGAACATTGATGCCCCGGGCATCGGGCAAGAAGACTGGGCATCCCTTTTGGGGTAACGAAGAATTTCTGGGACTAGACAGAGATTATGTTTGTGCAATATGCTGAATGCACTAAATTCTACTATTTAGTACTGGTACTATTTCAGAGAGTTAACATAGTGACGTTGATATTATGTGTATGATGTCACTACTAAAACACATTTATGGATATATATACACATGCTGCTGCTAAGTCGCTTCAGTCGTGTCTGACTCTGTGCGACCCCGTAGACAGCAGCCCAGTAGGCTCCTCTGTCCCTGGGATTCTCCAGGCAAGAATACTGGAGTGGGTTGCCATTGCCTTCTCTGTATATATACATATATATTAATATATTTGTAGATAGATATGATGGATGGATGGGTGGGTGGGTAGATATATAGATAGATGAGGATAAATGATAAGTAGACAGCTGATAGAGATATAGACAGACACACAGATGGATCAATGGATGGATAGATACATGCTGTTGTTGTTAAGTTGGTAAGTCGCGTCTGATTCTTTTGTGACCCCGTGGACAGTAGCTCAACAGGTTGCTCTGTCCATGGGATTCTCCAGGCAAGAATACTGCAGTGGGTTGCAATTCCCTTCTCCAGGGGATCTTCCAGACCCAGGGAATCGAACCTGAGTCTCCTGGATTGGCAGGCAGATTCTTTACAACTGAGCCACCAGGGCAGCCCAGATAGATAGATAGTTAGATAGTCAGACAGACAGACAGAAATGATAGATAGATCAATGGATGGATGGATGAATAGATAGGTAGATGGATCAACGGATAGACAGATACATAGATAAATAGATACAATAGAACAATGGGTAGATCAATAGATGGACATGATAGATTGATGGATGGATAGACAGATAGATACAGATAATAGACAGACAATACAGATAATAGACAGACAGCCAGCTAGCTCACTCCTTACGTGAAAGAAAGAGGAGGTCTTCACACGGATGGCAGGAATGATCGTTGTATATTTAATTTTAAAAAATACAGAAGGTGTTCCCAAGGGGATCCCCACACAATAGCTGCTGCTGCTAAGTCGCCTCAGTCGTGTTCGACTCTGTGCGACCCCATAGGCGGCAGCCCACCAGGCTCCCCTGTCCCTGGGATTCTCCAGGCAAGAACACTGGAGTGGGTTGCCATTTCCTTCTCCAATGCATGAAAGGGAAAAAATAAAGTGAAGTCACTCAGTCGTGTCTGACTCCTAGCGACCCCATGGACTTCAGCCTGCCAGGCCCCTCCATCCATGGGATTTTCCAGGCAAGAGTACTGGAGTGGGGTGCCATTGCCTTCTCCGCCACACAATAGAGGGTCCTGCTTTTTGCGTGCCATCAATATTCTCCTGGTGCAAAGTGACACTTATCCTGAATACAAGACTTGCCCGTCAAGGGTAGATTCAACTTTTCACCTATCACTGAAATGAGCCCCCTCAGAATAGTATGTTTAAGACCAAGCGTCCGGCTGTTCCTTTGATATCTATACCTCCCAGCTGGCTCCAAATCAATAAGTCTCACATTTGCCCCAGGATGGTTTTATTTCCGACTAAATCCATGGGGTTTCCAACATTGCCCAAGCAGGAGTTCAGTACCTAACTGCTCCTTGATGAGTGGGTGGGTCTGGCTCTAAATTGCCTACATTTTATGAATATTAGTTTTCCCCTAATCACTAAATAGGGAGCTTCCCTGGTGGCTCAGGCGGTAAAGAATCTGGCTGCAATGCAGGAGACTCGGGTTTGATGCCTGCGTGGGGAAGATCCCCTGGAAGAGGGCATGGCAACCCACTCCAGTATTCTCGCTTGGAGAATCCCATGGACAGAGGATGCCTGGGGGGGTACAGTCTGTAAGATCACAAAGAATCAGACACTATTGAAGCAACTTAGCACACAATCACCAAACAAGGAATAAAACAGCAGTATCTCAGCTTGGCAATATTGCAGGCGATGCTGGATTGATGATTGCCAACCCAGAAAACTTGTTTTTCCAGAGTACACGAAACAGGGGATTTCATTTATTCCCTCTGCTGCTCAAGTTCACATACAAGACTATCATTTTCTGAATTCCGAGTACTTTACTGTACTTTTGTCTTATGGCAGCATTGTTTTTATCAGACTTCTTTATAAGTTATTATTTTTTTTGATGTGGACCATTTTTAAACTCTTTATTGCACTTGTTCCAATATTCCTTCTGTTTTATCTTTTGGTTTTTTGGCTGTGAGGCATGTGGAGTCTTAGCTCCTCCAACAGGGATTGAACTCACACCCCCTGCATTGGAAGAGAGTCCCTTGGACTGTAAGGAGATCCAACCAGTCCATCCTAAAGGAGATCAGTCCAGGGTGTTCATTGGAAGGACTGAAGCTGAAGCTGAAGCTCCAATCCTTTGGCCACCTCATGCGAAGAACTGACTCATTGGAAAAGACCCTGATGCTGGGAAAGATTGAAGGCAGGAGGAGAAGGGGTTGACAGAGGATGAGATGGTTGGATGGCATCATTGACTCAATGGACATGAGTTTGGGTGAACTCCGGGAATTGGTGATGGATAGGGAGGCCTGGCGAGCTGCAGTCCATGGGATTGCAAAGAGTCGGACACGACTAAGCGAGTGAACTGAACTGAACTGAACTGGATAACCAATTAAAAAGTATATAGCTCCCTTGCTAAGACTAGTCAGGGGCACTTCCGTCCCCCTTCTGATGTTTATGTCAGAAGCTTTTCTAGTCCCTTTTCTTACTTTAATAAAACTCTGCTACACAAAAGCTTTTAAGTGATCAAGCCTGGTCTCTGGTCCCAAAGCTAAATCTTCTTCTTCAGAGACCATGAATCTGACACTGTTCACTGTCAGCGATCATTAATCATACATAATGGTCTGCTTCAAAGGACCCAGCCCCTCTGCTGGACTGTGAAATATAGGGCCTTTGTTCAGCTCAGTTCAGTTCAGTTGCTCAGTCATGTCCGACTCTTTGTGACCCCATGGACCACAGAACGCCAGGCCTCCCTGTCCATCACCAACTCCCGGAGCTTGCTCAAACTCATGTCCATTGAGTCAGTGATGCCATCCAACCATCTCATCCTCTGTCGGCCCCTTCTCCTCCCGCCTTCAGTCCCTCCCAGAATCAGGGTGTTTTCCAATGAGTCAGCTCTTTGCATCAGGTGGCCAGAGGATTGGAATGTCAGCTTCAGCATCAGCCCTACCAGTGAATCAGGAGTCCTTCTCGTTGTTCAGCTCACAAGGAGATAATCTGACCCTGCCCACCTGTGTGAATAAGAGATGCACACACCCCTTTCAAAGGCTGGCCATTCCCCGGGAGATGTTTTGCAAGACTGAAGACCCTCTCACTTTACTTCCCCCCTGCCTCTCCCTCTCTCTTCTGTCTTTTGACTTTAGCTCCTCATTGCGTCTGTCTCTCTGATTCTACAAAAGAAACTGGCATCCTGACCAACCGACAAGGTGGGTTTTTTTGAGGCACTAGCTAGCCATCTTCTCAGTCAGCCAGGTTCCCTGAATAAAGTCCTTTCCTTGTCTTAACCCCTGGGTTCTTGGATTTACTGGCCTAACGTACGGTGAGCAGAGCTTGCTTGGACTCGTAACACAGCTTTGATTGCAACGACAAGATGGTGGCCCTTGGAAGTACATGGAATGGGAAGCTGTTTTGCTGTGTGGGGCTAGACCGCTCTCACTTCCCTCCATCTTTCCAGTCAATACCCTCATCCTCACGTATCTCTGCCATCTGCTTCTTACCTGTTCACGTTTCACAGGAAGACGCTTGGATGATTTTAAGGAGATTCTGCTTCCAGGGCCATTTTCTAGTAATTCAGTCCAGATTGGGTCCCTTACACGACGAGGGGTTTTGCAATCGCTTTGACCCTCGCCATTAGGGCTCAGAACAACTCTTTGTAAAGGATGTTCCATCTTTTTCATTTTTTTTTTTTTTGAAAGATGTCTTTGGAGCCATTCATGACTCAGAGGTTGCTTTAAGCCCACTTCTGCAAAAATAATAGGCTTCCTGAAATGGCGTGAAAGGATGTAGGATATTCATCGACAGAGGGCAAGTCCCTGCCGTGTGTGCAAGACTCTCCCATTCCTGATTCCAGCCAGGGAAGTCTTCAGCAAAGGATGGTTGTGGAAGCTGGAGTAGGCTCAGCTGTGTTATTATGCATTTCCCTGGGAGGGAACACTGTAGTCGTCAATGATAGTAAAGAGTATTTGGATTTTCCAAATAGAAAAACTTACTGGAAAAAACACAGAATGGAAACATTTGGTGTTTGAAGGTAGCAGAGACGACACAGTAGACACGAAACAAAAATAATGAAAACAATAACCTCGTTACTGTCAAGCTTCTCTCTTTTCCTAAATTCTTTTCAGCGGCGGGGGCGGGGTGGGGGGTAGATCTCCCTTCCTGTTTTCCCCAGGCTGGGGGAAAATAAAACGGGAGACACACAGTCCCAGTCAAACGTTCACCTTTATCTACCCTGCGGGGTTGTGTTTAAAAATGCAGGAATGGTACCAGGATTGAAATTCGTTTTGAACTTTTATCAGCAAACACGGCATTAAGTTCGCTTATCGTCTTAGCGGTATAGAAAGATTTGTTACTTCCAGTAGAATTTATACTTGCAACCTGGGTAGGATTGGCTCTAAGTATGTCTTGAAAGAAAGGTTTTCCTAGGAAAGGACTTTAAAAGAGAGTATAATTTCTTTCCTGAAATTACATAGTTAAATGCCTTCTGTGAAAATTCAACATGTATGAGAACAATTGAAAATATTGCTTGCATTCGTGTGTAAA
This sequence comes from Bos grunniens, assembly GCF_055505025.1. Lineage (NCBI taxonomy): Eukaryota > Metazoa > Chordata > Mammalia > Artiodactyla > Bovidae > Bos > Bos grunniens. The sequence continues at coordinate 2,345,513 of NC_141194.1, forward strand.
GTGGGATTTAGATTCTGGATTCAGAGAGAGCAATTGTATATACCGTGTCTGTGTTAGTCACTCAGTCGTGTCCGACTCTTTGTGACCCCATAGACTGTGGCCCACCAGGCTCCTCTGTCCATGGGGTTCTCCAGGCAAGAATACTGCAGTGGGTTGCCATTCCCTTCTCCTGGGGATGGAACTCACATCTCTTATGTCTCCTGCAGAGACAGGTGGGTTCTTTACCAGTAGTGACTCCTGGGAAGCCCACGTGTGTATATATGTGGCTTCCCAGATGACTCAGTGCTAAAAGAATCTGCCTTCGACCCTTGGGTTGGGAAGATTTCCTGGAGGAGGGCATAGCAACCTACTCCAGTATTCTTGCCTGGAGAATCCCATGGGCAGAGGAGCCTGGTAGGCTGCAGCCCATGGGGTCGCTAAGAGTCGGACACGACTGAGCGACTTCACTCTCACTTTTCACTTTCATCCATTGGAGAAGGCAATGGCAACCCACAACAGTGTTCTTGCCTGGAGAATCCCAGGGACGGGGGAGCCTGGTGGGCTGCTGTCTCTGGGGTCGCACAGAGTCGGACACGACTGAAGTGACTTAGCAGCAGCAGGAGCATTCATATATACAATGTGTGTATATATATATACACACTGTGTATATCGTATGTATAATCAGTATATATACTATATACACATACACACAAGCACACACACACACACCTATATATATATAAACACACACAAAAATCTGTGTATGTACAAAACCTGTTTTTTTTTTCCCCACTTGCATTTAAGTTAGGGTATCTGAAAGTTACCAGTCTATCCATTCATCCATCCAGTCTATCTATCTATCTATCCTATCCATCCATCCATTCTGTCTGTGTCTATCTAGCTGTCTCTGTCTCTATAAATTATACAGAATTGACATTGTCTGTACATCTATCTATCTCTGTCTTTATAAATTTTACAGAATTGGCCCATGATTTTGGGGACTGACAGTTCTCAAGATCTGTGGTTGGCAACGTTAGAGATCTGGTGGTCTATTATGACTCTGAGTTCAAGCACAAAGGTAAGACGGGACTGATGACCAGTTCAAAGAGTCAGGCGGAGAGACAATGAATCCACCTTTTCTCCTTTTGTTTGTTCAGGTCCTCCGTGGACTGGGTCACGCCCAGCCACAGTAAGTGGAGCAATCATCTGCTTTACTCAAACATGAATCTCATTCAGAAGCACTCCCACCAACACACCCAGAAATGATGTTTACACCAACACCTGAGCCCGCTGTGGGTCAGTCAAGTTGACACCTGAGATTAGCCGTCATACTCCCAAACGGAAACAGATGTCACTTGTCTATTCCCACCACACTCCACGGCTGGCTAAGATCTCCAAAGATGGTTGTAGGAGTCTAGACTTTTCCCAGAGAAAAAGGGTGTATTTATCCCATCATCTCAAGACGATGGGTGAGTGAGTCAGGAAGTGACTGTTGCTTAGCAATCACGAAGTGGAAAGAGAAAAGACAGTATCCATGAAGGCACAAGCTCCTTGAGTCCTTAATTGGCACAACACATAAGACATTATTCTACGTTGTTTTACCTAGAAACATGAATTTTAGTATCTAGTGATAAAACAATTTGGTCTTTTCTATGAGGATGGCAGCAATAAACATTGATCCAATTCCAACAAAAAAATTAACTTTTTTTGAGCTCTGAATGTGCTGAGATCCCCAAGTTCAAGGTTAATTCAGGAAAAAAACAACAACAACAACAACAAAACTCCTGTTTGACAGTTACTTCCAAGAGTTGGTTTTCATATGAATAGTCACCATTTTTAAGCTGGATTATACACAGTCACAAAATTATATACAAAGCTGAAACTCCAGTACTTTGGCCACCTCATTCGAAGAGTTGACTCATTGGAAAAGACTCTGATGCTGGGAGGGATTGTGGGCAGGACGAGAAGGGGATGACAGAGGATGAGATGGCTGGACGGCATCACCGACTCGATGGACATGAGTTTTGGTTAACTCCAGGAGTTGGTGATGGACAGGGAGGCCTGGCGTGCTGCGATTCATGGGGTCGCAAGGAGTCGGACAGGACTGAGCGACTGATCTGATCTGATCTGATACACAGTCACAAAAGATTTTTGTCTATGCCACAAGAATGAGTAACTTAAAAGATATGGCATTTTTCACTCCAATTCTGAAAATCTGCTAGAAATACTTCCAGATACTAGATAGAAACATTTGCTTATGGGATTGCCCTGGTGGTCCTGGGGCTGAGATTCTGAACTCAGAGTACAGGGGGCCAGGGTTTGATCCCTGGTCAGAGAACTAGATTCTGCCTGTGACAGCTAACACTCGGCACAGGCAAATAAAAATAGATAAATACAAATATGTCTGTAAAAAAGGAACATTTGCTTACATGTGACCAACTGGTACTTAGTCGCCTATGGTCTTTATCAACTTAGCTGCAAACCCTACGTAGATTGTAGAGGATATAAATTGAAGAATGATCATCAACTTACAAAAAATGAAGTTAAAATTTTAAAAAGGTGAAAAATGCATGACACCATTTTTCTGTCTTTCCTACTTCTTCGACATATGAATAGGGCCTTTTTGGTGACTGGTTGTAGTTAATCTTTTCACACCTCAATATATAAATAAAAATTTGTTTTTCCAGGAACATAATTTACATCTGTGGTTCCTGTCATGAATAGCAACAAAGTTTCACAGCAATGAGCACTTCTAAAATGGCCACAGGGGCACATTTGGCAGAAATAATAAAATAGTTCATTTGCTTTAATTTTTGAAAAATAAAATGGACAGTGTAATTACTGGATACAGGAATTCTCTTAATGGAATTTCTTTTAAGTCAATTAAAGACAAAAGAATCTCATTACAATAGCAATATTCATTACTTATCCATTAATTTAATGTCACTATGAGTTCCAAAGACTTTCTTGAGTAGCTTTTATGGATCATAATTACGTGACAGACTAAAACGCCCATGTGGAATCATCCAGTAACTTGCATCTGGGAGGGATGGCCAAGGAATTTCATGTCTGACTTTGCACACAGAAACTCCAGTCATTCTATCGCCCAGTATTTTGAATTATTATCTTTCTAAAAGGGATTTAATTTGCTCCTCTAGAAACACAGTCTGATTATACATGTTTATATATACACATGTATACACTGTCCATATACATACATATGCACACACAATGCTGAATATATATATACAATTCATTCATATGTATACACAATGTGTTACATAAATATACTATACACGCATATATACAAATACACATACGCACAGTATATTATATAGTATTTAGGAAGACATTGTATTTAGGAAGAGATTATATTCATACCACATATATATAGATTATACAGGCTTTATATAAACAGATTATATATATTGAAAGTGAAAGTGTTAGTCACTCAGTCGTGTCCGACTCTTTGCGACCCCATGGACTGTAGCCCTCCAGGCTCCTCTGTCCATGGGATTCTCCAGGCAAGAATACATGGCAACTGGTGTTGCCATGCCCTCCTCCAGGGGATCTTCCCAACCCAGGGATCGAACCCAGGTCTCCCACATTGCAAGCAGATTCTGTACCATCTGAGCCACCAGGGTTAGTATGCTGATTATACATTTTATGTATTCAGTGTATTCACACACATAGAAAATGTATATACATACATTATAACATACATATGTATACACTGCATATGTGTTTATATATATTAGCGCATATACATATATTCAGTATATATTATATATAATACATTATGCATTCAGTATGTGTATAAATATGCACACACGTGTATCTACACTGCATATATATATGTATGCACACACATTACACACATATGCACTAAGCCTGTGTGTATATATCACATACGTACAATATGGTATCTTTGTGATTTCTCAAAATAGTAACCGATAGATTAAGAAGGTCCATCCCTGCTGTGTACGAAGGTTTGCACACATTTCACATTTTTTGCACTCCATCTCTGACTGTGAGCTCCTTTTAAGAGCAATGCATTTTCCTGTCGCCGGTCACTAACATTTTTCCCTTTCCCGTGGTTCACGTCGGTTGCCTTCCCATCTTTTGTGATTCCCACTCGAGTGACTGCTGCCTGTTTTAAATATGAAGGTAACATCGCCTCTGCAGTTTGCAGAAGACACTGGCTGATTTTCTCATTGTGTGCAATCCTTGCTGATAACACATCACTGGCTCCCAGGGGCAGTGTCTCTTGAAAGAGAAGTGTGTGGGCCTTCCCCGGTGGCTCAGGGGTAAAGAATCTGCCTGCCAATGCAGGAGGCACAGGAGACACGGGTCTGACCTCTGATCTGGGAAGATCCCACATGCCACGGAGCGACTAAGCCCGTGCGCCACAATTATTGAGCCTGCGCTCTAGAGACAGGGAGCCATGACTATAGAGCCCACGTGCCAAACTACTGAAGCCCGTATGCCTTGAGCTGAGTGCTGTGCAACAACAGAGTAGACGCTGCTTGCTGTCACTACAGAAAACCCTGCCCAGCAACAGAGACCCAGCACAGCCAAAAGTAAATAGATGAATAAAGTTATAAAAAAAAGTGTGTGGATAAGCAAACGTGTTTTTTCAATAGGCTACAATTGTTTGACTATTTGCATCTTGAAAATGGGTTTGCTGTGTTGGTTTGCTAGCTAAGACGTATCCTTGTTTTTCTTTTTTTTCTTTAAAAAATGATCGGCGTTCTAAAATCATTCTCTACGTTATGGCCATCATTTCCTAAGGATTCAAGGATCCCTAGTTTACCCTGTCCATCTCGTACTCCATGAATATAGCAATGAAGTTTACTTTAGCATAAAGGATTCTGTTCTTTCGAAAGAAGCTTGCTTTTGCACAAGAATACCATCAATGTATTATTAATTATAATATTGATGTGAATTCTGTTGCATGCTTAAGTTGCTCAGTTGTGTCCGAGTCTTTGCAACCAGATGGACTGCAGCCCTCCAGGCTCCTCTGTCCATGGTATTTTTCAGGCAAGAATACTGGAGTGGGTTGCCAGGCCCTCCTCCAGGGGATCTTCCCGACCCAGGGATCGAACTCACATCTCCTGTGTATCTTGCATTGCAGGTGGATTTTTTACCTGCTAAGCCATCAGGGAAGCCCTACAAATGTTAAGATTGCCAGAACTGTCAAAATTAAAAAAAAGAAATTCCAGAGGTTTGATCGATAGACTTTCTGAATTTATAAATACACTCCTTCATAGCAAACATTAACTCACATACATAACATTTATAATGTAAACCCTTTAGTGCGTGGAGAATCAGCCTCTGTGGAACAGCAATTCCAGTTCCATCTCTGGGCCTAACAGTAGCTGTTTCGGCCTTAATAAGCCATTTACTTTTCATGGGTTTTAATTATGCAGCTATAAAAAAAGAGAATGATAGGAAATTTATTCCCCATACTTAAGGTTATGTGATGAACATATATATATTTGTGTTTTTCACATAAAGTAACACCTATGGCAATTATTCCTAATTTAACTTGGCTGTCTGCTCTAAAAACAACTCTATTCCATTTTATTGGTCTCTTCATTTTGGAAGAAGCAGAATATACAATAGGCCACATCATTCAAAAAACGATGAGCTGTTTCGACTGGCTTAAAATTGTGCTCTACGCATGGTTATTTTGTGATGAATCTCAGGAGAGAGAGGAGAGGCATATACTTTATGAAGCGGAGATTATGCTGTAGGTAAATTGCAGGAACGCGTCTGCAAAGCAAATTTGACGGTATAATTTCATTGTGACATTCACAATGTCACTTAGACATCACTTCAATGAAAGTCATTTTGTTCAAAGAGGTTTCCTAAATACAAAAGCAAACACACAAACAAAAGGATCCAGAACAGCTTTCCTAAAAACACCTAATCTTTGTTTGTATTCATTCAGTAATTGGACATTTCAGGTTAGCATTCATATTTTTTTTTTCTTTTCTGTCTTCTAGCAGGCAATTAATCTCTAGCTGCTTCGTTTCAAACTCTGAGCTCATCTGTTTTCATCATGTAGCCTCTATTACTTAAATCTTTTACTACCAGTCGCTTCTTCAAGCGGAGATCTTAACAAGCAAAGCATGTCTACAGTCAAGATTCGCTGAGCATCAGTCAGCAGCCATAGACAGGGGTGACTGAATCGAGTGGAGTGAAGCAGATGAAACTAGAGTCTGTTATGCAGAGTGAAGAAAGTCAGAAAGAGAAAAAACAAATATCCTATATTTATGCATATGTATATGGGCATATATGTGTGTACATGCGTTTGCACAGCTACATGTAGGTAATGTGGATGTAAGGTGTTGTGTGCAGGTTTAGGGCTTTATTGTAAGAGCACCATATTCTATTTTCCCTCAGAAATATATATATTAACCACTACAGTTGCTTCCTGATGTGCATTCACCCTTGCAAGCAGGCAAGCAGTTAATATAATTTATGTTCAATGCTCTATAAAATGACAGGATGCGAGTATAATATAGTCTTTGTATCCATTCTTCTTTCAGTGTGTCCTGAGGTTCCTGTGGAGAAGGCAATGGCAACCCACTCCAGTACTCTTGCCTGGAAAATCCCATGGATGGAGGAGCCTGGTGGGCTGCAGTCCATGGGGTCGTGAAGAGTCAGACACGACTGAGCGACTTCACTTTCACTTTTCCCTTTCATGCATTGGAGAAGGAAATGGCAACCCACTCCAGTGTTCTTGCCTTGAGAATCCCAGGGACGGGGGAGCCTGGTGGGCTGCCGTCTCTGGGGTCGCACAGAGTTGGACACGACTGAAGCGACTTAGTAGCAGCAGCAGCAGTAGAGGTTCCTGTGGATTCTGCATCATTTTTCAAGGCTGCTAAAAACATCTCTGTGTTACTCTTCTGATACATGTGCCCAGAAGTTTCTCATGCATGTATGGTTGGGTCCTGAATATGACATCTTTCCTTGACTGGGAAGGCTACTCCATTTCTTCTAAGGGATTCTTGTCCACAGTAGTAGATATAATGGTCAACTGAGTTAAATTCACCCATTGTGGTCTATTTTAGTTCACTGATTCTTAAAATGTGGATGTTCAACTTTGCCATCTCCTGTTTGACTATGTCCTATTTACCTTCATTCATGGACCTAACATTCTAGGTTCCTATGCAATACTGTTTTTTGCAACATTGGACTTTACTTCCATCACCAGTCACATCCACAGCTGGGCATTGGTTTTGCTTTGGCGCCATCTCTTCGTTCTTTCTGGAGTCATTTCTCCACTCTTCTCTGAGTGTACTGGACGCTTACCAACCTGGGACGTTCATCTTTCAGTGTCATATCTTTTTGGCTTTTCATACTGTTCAGCTATGCCAAACTATGACAAACCTAGACAGCATATTAAATAGAGTTACTTTGCCGACAAAGGTCCGTCTAGTCAAAGCTATGCTTTTTCCAGTACTCATGTATGGATGTGAGAGTTGGACCATAAAGAAAGCTGAGTGCAGAAGAGCTGATGCTTTTGAACTGTGGTGTTGGAGAAGATTCTTGAGAGGCCCTTGGACTGCAAAGAGATCCAACGAGTCCATCCTAAAGGAAATCAGTCCTGGGTGTTCATTGGAAGGACTGATGTTGAAGCTGACACTCCAATACTTTGGCCACCTGATGCGAAGAGCTGACTCATTTGAAAAAGACCCTGATGCTGGGAAAGACTGAAGTCAGGAGATAAGGGGTTGACAGAGGAGAGAAGGTTGGATGGCATCACTGACTCAATGGATATGAGTTTGAGCAAGCTCTGGCAGTTGGTGATGGACAGGGAAGCCTGGCGTGCTGCAGTCCATGGGGTCTCAAAGAGTCGGACATCAGTGAGCTACTGAACTGAACTGAAATCCTTTCTCTCTCTGTCTCAAAAAGAACTCAAAATATTGGGACTTCCTGGTGGTCCAGTGGCTAAGACTCTGCACTTCCAAGGCAGGGGGCCCAGGTTTTGACTTCTGGTTGGGGAACTGGATCCCACTTGATGCGATTAAGAGTTCACGTGTTACAATAAAGATCTCACATGTTCCAACTAAGGCCTGGGGCAGCTAAAAAGTAAAATTTTTTGCAAAGAAATGACTCAAAGTATTTAAGCTGGGTCGACCCCATTTAATGTCTTCCCAGGTCATACTAGTGGTAAAGAATCTGTCTGCCAATGCAGGAGACGTAAGAGATGCATGTTCAATCTCTGGGTCTGCAAGGTCCCCTGGAGAAGGGAATGGCATCCCACTCCAGTATCCTTGCCTGGAGAATCCCAAGGACAGAGGAGCCTTGCAGACTACAGTCCATGGAATCGCAAAGAGTTGGACATGACTGAAGTGACTTAATATGCATGCATGATATCATTTAATTATTTTCAAGGGCAAACATATGGACACCTTCTAAGATGGCTCACGTTGCCAGATCTCTCTGCTACTACGATTTTATTTTCAAAGACTTGATTCTTTTTAGAGCCATTTCAGGTTCACAGCTACTACGATTTTATTTTCAAAGACTTGATTCTTTTTAGAGCCATTTCAGGTTCACAGCAAATTTGAGAAAGTACAGACTTTCCATACATCCATTGTGCCCTACATATGCAAAGCGTCCCTCATTATCAACAACCCCCATCAGACGGTACATTGTTTATAACTGATGAACCTTCATAGACATACCATCATCACCCAAGCTCCATGGTCTACACCAGGGTTCAGTCTTGGTGCTGTCCATTCTATGGGCTTGGCCAAAAGCCTGGTGATGTAGATCCATCATTATACTGTTCTGCAGAGTAGTTTCACAGCCCCCCAAAATAACTGCTTCATCCATTCATTCCATGCCCTTTTCCTCCCCACTAACCATTCATCATCTGACTGTCTCTACAGCTTTGCTTTTTCCCAGAAAGTTATGTAATCAGATTCATGTTTGTTCTTATTCAGTCGCTAAGTCATGTCTGAATCTTTGTGTCCCCATGGACTGCAGCTCACCAGGCTTCCCTGTCCTTCGCCATCTCCTAGAGCTTGCTCAAACTCATGTCTATTGAGTCAGTGATGCCATCCAACCGTCTCATCCTCTGTCGTCCCCTTCTCCTCCTGCCCTCAATCTTTCCCAGCAGCAGGGTCTTTTCCAATGAGTCAGCTCTTTGCATCAGGTGGCCAAAGTATCAGAGCTCCAGCTTCAACATCAGTCCTTCCAATGAACACCCAGGACTGATCTCCTTTAGGATGGACTGGTTGGATCTCCTTGCAGTCCAAGGGATTCTCAAGAGTCTTCACTGGTACCCCTATTTGAAAGCATCAATTCATATATTCCCTAGCTTTTTCAGGTTGACCTTTCCCCATAACCATTACTTTTTCTATATGGAAAAAAAAAAAAGATGTGGCAAACTTTACTCACTCTAAGTAGTCTGATAATTTATATATCCTCACCTGATTAAAAATTACTTAATATCTCATCACCTGGATGTCTGGAATTTGAGATAGCAGGGAATTTACATAACAGAGCTAAATAAATATTCATCCTTCATTATCAAGCATTAGAGTTTAATGAAATTGAGTTACAGTTTGAGAGAAAGAGAGAGGCCACTGAATGTGAATAATGTATCACAGCTTTTGCAATGAATACATGAATGAGGTAAAGAAGGATTTTAAAAATCCTGTGTAAGTAACTGTAGGTAATTTTATTTGGTGATTTTATTTAGTCCTCTTTATGATACTGTGATACTTCAAGTAGGGGTCTCTGTGATACCTACTTAAGTAATTGTAGGTAATTTCATTTGGTGAGTGTATTTAGTTTGCTTTATGATACTTCTATATGACACTGCAATGGTGGTTCTTTATTGCATATGAGCTTGTTGGAACTTAGAAAATGTTCCCACAAAGTCTACACCCCATTTTGTCTGGTTTTATGAAAGATGTCTACGTGGGGCTTTGTCAGTTAGTCACTTTAAATTATATGGAAAATGTCCATATGTTCAAAAGTGTTTTTCTGTAGAGAGATAATCAGGAGTTTTTTTTTTTTTTTTTAGTCTCCAAGAGACCCTTTATCCTCCACCCTCAGTTCAGTTCACTTCAGTTCAGTCGCTCAGTCATGTCCGACTCTTTGCGACCCCATGAATTGCAGCACGCCAGGCCTCCCTGTCCATCACCAACTCCCGGAGTTCACTGAGACTCACGTCCATCAAGTCAGTGATGCCATCCAGCCATCTCATCCTCTGGCGTCCCCTTCTCCTTCTGCCCCGAATCCCTCCCAGCATCAGAGTCTTTTCCAATGAGTCAACTCTTTGCATGAAGTAGCCAAAGTACTGGAGTTTCAGCTTTAGCGTCATTCCTTCCAAAGAACACCCAGGGCTGATCTCCTTCAGAATGGACTGGTTGGATCTCCTTGCAGTCCAAGGGACTCTCAAGAGTCTTCTCCAACACCACAGTTCAAAAGCATCAATTCTTCGGGGCCCCTAAATATGAATATTTAGTTGTTTTATCAGGTAGCTCAGTCGGTAAAGAATCTGCCTGCAGTGCAGGAGGCATGGGTTCCATCCCTCAGTCAGGAAGATCCTCTGGAGAAGGAAATGCAAAACCACTCCAGTATCCTTGCCTGGAAAAATCCCACGGACAGAGGAGCCTGGTGGGCTACAGTTTATGGGGGTCGCCAAGAGTCGGGTATGACTGATCGACGAACACTTGCACTTTTTCACAAATTACAAATTTTACTTTATGGAAGGCCTGGTCCAGTAGCAAGGAAAATTGAATCCGCGTGATTTTAAAGCCGTTATCAGTAAGACATCAAAACAGAATGGGACTCTTGAAAAGAGGCATGCACCCAATGTTCAGAGCAGCACTGTTCACAGTAGCCAAAGACATAGAGGCAAACTAAATGCCGTTGACGGAGGATGGATAAAGAGGATGTAGTTACATCAGACTGACTGATGCTGAAGCTGAAGCTCCAAGACCCTGGCCACCTGATGCCAAGAGCTGACTCACTGGAAAAGACCCTGCTGCTGGGAAAGATTGAGGGCAGGAGGAGAAGGGGACGACAGAGGATGGGATGGTTGGATGGCACGCTCATACAATGTATAATATGTATATGTACATTGTTCTCATATATATATATGCACACAGTGGAGTAGAACTCAGCCATAAAAATGAATGAAACAATGCCATTTGTGGCAATATGGATGGATCAACTGATGATCATACCCAGTGAAGCAAGCCAGACGGAGACAAAGATTATGCGACATCACGTATATGTGGCATCTCAAAAAAAATGATACAGATGATCTTACTTACAAAACAAACAGACTCACAGAAATATAAACCAAACTTATGGTTAGCAAAGGGGAAGGAGGGTTGAGGGATAAATAAGAAGGCTGGAATTAACATACATATACTACCTGCTAAGACAACAGACTCTGTATGATTTCAATACCATGAGACCATGGAATTTCTGCACCTTGTTTTATGTCCCTGGATCTGTTCCAGCGTCTCTTAGTTTATAGTCTATATAATTTGCAGCAACATGGATAGATCAACAGATGACCACACCCAGTGAAGTAAGCCAGACAGACACAAATATTATGAGATATCACTTATAATAGAATTTGAGTCTTTCTGTTGTGTGGAAATGGTATAAATCTTAATTCTGTTGAATTGGTTCACTGTGCTTTTCAGGTCTACTATATCCTTCTGCTTCTCTGTGTATTCTATTAATTTTTGAGAGTTTGCTATTGAAACTCCAACTAAAAAATTTTAATTTATCTACTTAAAAAAATGATTGTAATATACAATCACCATTTCTTATACAAGTAAGAAATCATCCTATTTCTTATACAAATAAGAAAAATTAGGGTTAGGGTTAGGATTAGGGTTGCTGCTGCTGCTGCTGCTAAGTCGCTTCAGTCGTGTGCGACTCTGTGTGACCCCATAGACGTCAGCCCACTAGGCTCCCCCGTCCCTGGGATTCTCCAGGCAAGAACACTGGAGTGGGTTGCCATTTCCTTCTCCAATGCATGAAAGTGAAAAGGGAAAGTGAAGTCGCTCAGTCATGTCCGACCCTCAGCGACCCCATGGACTGCAGCCTTCCAGGCTCCTTCGTCCATGGGATTTAGGGTTATGCAATTTTCTCCTGTATTTTCCAAGTCTCCTGTAAGTGTCATCATAGTTTCATAATTAAAAAAAAATAAAATAAAAAATGTCTTTAATAGGGTCAAAGAGCCAAAAGTAAGACAAATCTGACAGGAAATGATCATATTAAACTAGGTTTATTTAAAAAATATACACACTAGTAGATATAAAATTGATAGGCAACATGGACCCACCATGCTACAGGGAACTACACCCAATATCTTGCAATAACCTGTAACAGAAGAGAATAAAAAAAAGAAATATATATATATATATGTAATTGAATCACTTTACTGTACACTTGAGACTAACTCAACACTGTAAATCAACAAATGGAAACCATAACAGGACATTAATGACTTACTACAAAGCAAGGCCGTCATATTTTTCAGGAACTCTACAGCCTTTGGCTCATTGAGTCGAAATCAGTCATCTGATCAGGCTTCCCAAGCGCATGTCAGGATTAGAATGTCCCACTGCGAATCCCGGTTCCAGTTCACTCTATCTCTATGCTGTAAAGAAGCCACAGGGAATTCACTCCACTGCACAGCCCCACTAGCTGCTCCGCGGGGCGTGGGATATCTCCCAGACCTTCAGTCTGTCCCTGGATCGCATACCCGCGTTCTAGCGCGCTGTTGGAAGTCTGCATTGAACGCGCACCGAACCACACTCCTGCCCTTCCCTGTGACATGCCGCGCCGTCTGTGCACACACACACCCCGTCATCACAGCCAAATCCGTGCGACAGAAGCAGGCTCAGAAGGGCCCGAGAAGCCCGCCTTCCGCTCTGCTACCCACCGGCGGCCTCATAGCATCGCCGGAGATGATAAACGGAGAGCCAGACACTGCAGCTTGGCCTTCAAAGGCTTCAGTGTGGAAGCGGAAGTCTACTACAGAGCGAAGCAAATCAGAGAGAAAAGCAAGTACCGTCTAGCACATACATATGTATGTGAATCTAGAGAAATGGCGCTGATGAGCCTATTCGCAGGGCAGGAATAGAGACGCAGATAGAACAGACTTGTGGACGCGGAGGAGGGGATGAGAAGGTGGGATGACTTGAGAGCGCAGCCCTGACCTATACACATCACCATGTGTAAAATAGCTGGCCAGTGGGCAGCTGCCTTATAGCACAGGGAGCTCAGCACGGGGCTCTGTGATGACCCAGAGGGGTGGGATGAGGTGTGAAGCAAGAGGGAGGGGGTATATGTGTACCTATAGCTAATTCCCTTTGTTGTATAGCTGTATACGTGTATGACTAAGAAGACTGGAAAGCAATTATATTCCAATTCAGAACAAGTAAAGCAAAGAAAAACAACAACAACAGGCAGTTCTACTACTACTGCATAAAAATATAAAAACAATTTTACAGTATTATTTTTATTATCGTGAACACAAAGCATAGATAGTTGGTAGCAGAGACAAGAAGACTGCATTGACCAAACATATGAGGAGTAGCTTGTTCAGATGACGAGTTCATTACGAGCTGCGTTTTGACACGATTTCAGAATTTTAGGTTAGCCTTACCTACAATGTGGGGCGTCCCCAGAGGCTCAGATGGTAAAGAATCTGGCTGCAAGGCAGGAGACCAAGGTTTGATTCCTGGGTCGGGAAGATCCCCTGGAGAAGAAAATGACAACCCATTCCAATATTCTTGCCTGGAAAATCCCATGGACAGAGGAACCTGGCAGGCTGCAGTCCATGCGGTTGCAAAGAGTCAGACACGACAGAGCAACTAAGGCTTGCCTACAATGTAAGTGGATAACAGTAAGTGCTCAGTGAAAAAAGATGGGTAACAAGATGTATATTTTAGCAGAGAAGACAGAGTGAAAAACACTGGGGTCCACTCAACAGCTGATTTATCATTTTCCTTACACGGTATTGTTGCAATTAACAGAAGCTTCAAAGACAAAGCCGTATTTGAGCTAGTCCATCAAGAGTTAGAAAGATGATACATGATTAATAGATAATAGCTAGCTTCTTACATAGACAGATCAAAAGCTGGATGGGTAGATATGTAATAGATTGACAGACAGATAAATAGATTGATGGATGGATAGATGGAATGGATGGGTTGACCAACGGATGGATAGATGTATAGATGGATGGATGTATAGATAGCCAGGTGGAGAGACAGACAGATAGCAGGTAGATAATAATCAGCTAGCCAGATACATAGATGAGATAGATAATAGATAAACAGATTGATGACATAGGCAACTGATAAGAGGATAAAATGCAGGACACTTCATTTGCAATGTTATCTGTAATTGTGCTTGTCCATGGACATATTCATAGAAAAGTAGGAAAGAAAATTCAAACTAATATTTTCTTGTGTAAATTTTCTGACCTTTCCTTGACACCTGGGATTTTGTTCTATGAATCTCAAAGGGCTGTAGAAGAGTAACTGAAGAATATGAATAAAATCAAATGAGGGAAGTTCTACTTTGCATTCTTTTCACATTTTTTCTCAATATGTATTTTATTCTTTTATATAAAACATAATTTATATATTTTTTATACAGTTTGTATAACTTATGCAAATATATATACAATTTGTATATAAAGCATAATTCATATATTCTCATATAATTTGTATAATTTATATGCATGCCATCCTCTTCCAGGGGATCTTCCCAACCCAGGGATTGAACCCAGGTCTCCCACATTGCAGGCATATTCTTTACCGTCTGAGCCACCAGGGAATTTATACTTAAATGGATTTGGACTTCCCTGGTGGCTCGGTGGTAAAGAATATGCCTGCAATGTGGGAGACTTGGGTTCGATCCCTGGGTAGGGAAGATCCCCTGGAGGAGGAAACGCAACCCACTCCAGTATTCTTGCCTGGAGAATCAATGGACAGAGGAGCCTGGTGGGCTACAGTCTATGGGGTTGTAAAGAGTCTGACATGACTGAGCAACTAAACAACATACAATTTGTATATGTATACGATGCATACATTTGTAAAACTTATATATATATACACAAATTATATACATTTGTGTGCTATACTAAGTCACTTCAGTCATGTATATATGTGTGTTGTAAAACTGCATAAAAACATATATATTTAATTTACATGCACATAAAAGTATATACTAAATACAGTATTTCTACAAGTTGTATAGATATAGAAATTTAAACCTAGAAACTAAAAAGCCTCTTGATGAAAGTGAAAGAGGAGAGTGAAAAAGTTGGCTTAAAGTTCAACATTCAGAAAACTAAGATCATGGCATCTGGTCCCATTAATTCATGGCAAATAGATGGGGAAACAGTGGAAACAGTGCCAGACTTTATTTTCTGGGGCTCCAAAATCACTGCAGATGGTGACTGCAGCCATGAAATTAAAAGACGCTTACTCCTTGGAAGGAAAGTTATGACCAACCTAAATAGCATATTCAAAAGCAGAGACATTACTTTGCCAACAAAGGTTCGTCTAGTCAAGGCTATGGTTTTTCCAGTGGTCATGTATGGATGTGAGAGTTGGACTGTGAAGAAAGCTGAGTGCTGAAGAATTGCTGCTTTTGAACTGTGGTGTTGGAGATGACTCTTGAGAGTCCCTTGGACTGCAAGGACATCCAACCAGTCCATCCTAAAGGAAATCAGTCCTGGGTGTTCATTGGAAGGACTGATGTTGAAGCTAAAACTCCAATTCTTTGGCCACTTGATGTAAAGAACTGACTCATTTGAAAAGCCCCTGATGTTGGGAAAGATTGAAGGCGGGAGGAGAAGGGGAGAAGAGAGGATGAGATGGTTGGATGGCATCACCGACTCGATAGACATGAGTTTGAGTAAACTCTAGGAGATGGTGATGGACAGGGAGGCCTGGCGTGCTGCAGTCCCTAGGGTCACACAGAGTTGGACACAATTGAGCGCCTCAACTGAACTGATAAGTAAACAAAGGCTTGAATCAAAGGATATGACTTAAACTTCATCGAAAGAGCCTGGATTTAAACCGATTTGAGCTAGAATATATCCTCTGGATTAAATTCTACATAATTTATACAGTCTGTATATATATTATACAGTCTCTTCTCTGCTATGTAACAAGGAGGTGACTGATGTTGAAACACAGAGGCAACCGCAATGCCTGTGTGAAAGAAAATTGTAAGTAACAAAATCTGAAGAGCTAAAGAGAGCTTAGTGAGTAAAGTGATAAATTAACTAGGTTCAATGAAGAAAGTAATAAAGACATAGAGATATATTACAATAATACATAGAGCTGTACACACATAATTAGGAAATAAAGACTGTGCTGGTCATTTGTTAAAATAAATGTCACGCCCCAGCGTTCAGTTTGATGGTATAAAATTTTAACGATTAACCCACCAGCGAGCATAAGAAATCACTGAGCTGTTTTCACTTGTGTTTATAAAAAGTGCCCATAGAGGGCTTCCCTGGTGGCTCAGTGGTAAAGAATCTGGCTGCCAATGCAGGAGAGTTCAGTTCAATCCCTGGTCCAGGAAGATCCCATGTGTCACGGACCAGCTAAGCCTGGGTGTCACAACTACTGAGCCTGTGGTCTAGAACCAGGGAGCCTCAACATCAGAAACCCACACACCCTAGAGCCCACGCTATGTAACAAGAGAAGCCTCTCTGATGAGAAGCCCACACATCACAAGGAGGAAAAAAAAAAAAAGCCCACGGGCAGCATTGAAGAGTCAGCACAGTCAAAAAATTAAAAAAAAAATTTTTTTTAAAGAAATGCCCATGGAAGAATGACTTCTTCTGAAGTTTCAATCATTCCTATACATTCGTATGCTCCTGCGTGTGTGCTAAGTCACTTCAGTTGGGTTCGACTCTGTGCGACCCTATGGACTGCAGCCCCACCAGGCTCCTCTGTCCATGGGCTTCTCCAAGCAAGGACACTGGAGTGGGTGGCCATGCCCTCCTCCAGGGGATCTTCCCAACCTAGGGATTGAACTGCCTCTTTTATACTCTCCTGCATTGGCAGGAGGGTTGTTTGCCGCTACCACCGCATGGGGAGTCCTTTTATGTTCCTATTTATTTATTAACTTACTTACTGTGTGTCTGTGAAAAAAAAACAACCCTGATATTGTTAGTTACTCAGTCATGTCCGACTCTTTCCGAGACCCTACAGACTGTAGCCCGACAGGATCCTCTGTCCACGGGATTCTCCAGGCAAAAATACTTGGGTGGGTTGCCATTTCCTCCTCCAGGGGATCTTCCCAACACACTGAACCCATATCTCCTGCATTGCATGCAAATTCTTTATATAGGGAAGCCCCTGTATCGATAGTACCACTGAAATAAAAATGCAAACCCCACCAGTTATCTAAAATTACATTGGATACCTTCACACTGACGACACTCCGATTAAAGCCAACTTCTTCCTCCTTGGGATAAGCTCTAGTTGTCTAACTTTCCCAGAAATACTTCCTAGGAATAAGCTATCTCTTCTTCTAATTCAGTGAAGGAATTCTTTATTGAATTTTTTTAAAAATGTATTCCTCACTGCTGTATTTAACAAGGAGAAGCAGCAAGGACCTGCTGGACAGCACAGGGAACTCTGCTCAATACTCTGTAATAACCTTATGGTTCCCAGGGGGAAGGATGTGGGAAGGGATAGTTAGGGAGATTGGGATGGACATGGACACTCTGCTGTATTTAACATGGAGAACCAGCAAGGACCTGCTGGACAGCACAGGGAACTCTGCTCAATACTCTGTAATAACCTTATTACAGGGGGAAGGATGGGGGAAGGCATAGTTAGGGAGTTTGGGATGGACATGGACACTCTGCTATATTTAACATGGAGAACCAGCAAGGACCTGCTGGACAGCACAGGGAGCTCTGCTCAATGTCATGTGGCAGCCTGGCTGGGAGGGGAATTTAGGGGCGAATGGATCCATGTATATATATGAGTCCCTTTGCTGTCCAGCTAAAACTATCACAACATTATTTATTGGTTATACCTCCAACACAAACCAAAAAGCTTTTCTTTTAAAAAAAAGTATTCATTCATTTATTTTCGTTTGT
The DNA here is from genome assembly GCF_055505025.1 of Bos grunniens. Classification (NCBI taxonomy): domain Eukaryota; kingdom Metazoa; phylum Chordata; class Mammalia; order Artiodactyla; family Bovidae; genus Bos; species Bos grunniens. The sequence continues at coordinate 2,363,628 of NC_141194.1, forward strand.
TAAGCAAAAAAGGATTCTATATCATTATAAAGATGAAAGGTTTAATTCTCAAAGCCAGTGCAGAAAATAAACCTGACTTAATCATTCTAAATTAGAGACCTCTTTTTCTTTTCTTTTCAAGATGAAGTCGAAACAATTATGTCACCAGAAAAAGAGAGACATGTCACCGTGGCAGCCTCTGGCTAAAGTTTTAACAACTGAACATTTTCATATCTTTAATCTAGATAAGAAAGTAAAAGGAGAATAATCTCAATATCAAAGGATTCGGACTGACAATAATGAGTTTGAATATTTCTATACTAATCAGCAGACACCAGAAGGCTTAATTGGTTCTTACACTGTTAAGTGTTATCAACAGTATATATTTTGACAGCAATTAAAAGCCTGCCCTACGCTGTGCGATGAGAAAGTTAGATATTAATCAGATTCACACATACAGTTATATGTGTGTCTTTTAAGAGCCTGCCCTATGCTTTGTGTTGAGAAAGTTAGATATTATACAGATTCACACATACAGTTACATGTGTGTCTTTTAAGAGCCTGCCCTACGCTGTGTGATGAGAAAGTTAGATATTATACAGATTCACACATACAGTTATATGTGTGTCTTTTAAGAGCCTGCCCTACGCTGTGTGTTGAGAAAGTTAGATATTATACAGATTCACACATACAGTTATATGTGTATCTTTTAAGAGCCTGCCCTATGCTGTGTGATGAGAAAGTTAGATATTATACAGATTCACACATACAGTTATATGTGTGTCTTTTAAGAGCCTGCCCTACGCTGTGTGATGAGAAAGTTAGATATTATACAGATTCACACATACAGTTATATGTGTGTCTTTGGTTCTTATCTAATATCAGTACTGTAACTCTTGGAATACTGACAGCCTTGGAATTTGCACTTTCCTTGTCGATTCGTTGCTGTGTACTGTATATTTATTATTTTTTAAATTTATTTTTAAAGGCGGGATAATTGCTTTACAATATTTTGTCGGTTTCTGCCACACACCAACGTGAATCAGCCGTAGGTATGCGTATGTCCCCTCCCTCTTGCACCTCCCTCCCACCTCCCACCCCAACCCACCCCTCTAAGCTGTCACAGAGCGCTGGATTTGAACGCCCTGCATTATACAGCACTGGAAGGTCCCGTGGAGAGGGCATAGCAACCCACTCCAGTATTCCTGCCTGAAGAGTCTCATGGACAGAGGAGCCTGGTGGGCTACAGTCCATGGGGTCGCAAAGAATCAGACACGACTGAGGGACTAACACACACAGACACACGCACGTACGGGGAACAATCCTAATAAAAACCAGTATTGGACTTCTGACTCCAAAAAGTAAACAGCGTTATTTACGGATCCTGGGTAATAACAGCATTGCTAACGCTTCACAATGTGTTCAATGTGATCCATTTGACTTTGATGGGAAATTCATACAGGCTTTTAAACACAGGTTCAGCTATGAAGGTCTCATTTAATTTTTTTTTTTCTGTTTCCATTTAATGATCGTTTTTAAAATGCGGTAACCATCATTAGAAATACTTGCAGTCAACAGCGTAAGGTAATGTCGGATTTTCAATTAAGATAAAGACATCACACTTAAGAACACAGAAGTGTAAGGTGTTAGTTCAATGAAAAAATATGTGAGTAAATTAAAGGGATGTGAACCAGACTGGAGGAGGTTACCAAATCTTTCATATGCCAGATAATGCATCTTTTGAATTCAAACATTTTTCCTTAATGTATTTACCAGTTGGCGTATTTTCTGCCCTCTCCCACCAGTGTTCAACCTCCAAGAATGAAGGGAATTCATCTATTCATTTCTCTGATCCCCGTTTGTTCCCAAGACAGTAGGTGGCTTACTCGAGGCTCCATGAACAATTTTAACCTGAATGACTCGTTAAAATTGTGATACAATTTACAAAATAGAAATTCAGTAAGGAGTTAACCATGTAATAAAGGAGGGAGATTATTGTTAAGGCCTGATACAGGATGCAGCGTTATATATTTAAAAGAAAATAACCCTAATCTGGGGGTTCCCTGGGGAGTCCAGTGGTTAAGACTTTGCCTTCCAAAGCAGGGGGTGCAAGTTCCACCCCTGAAGCTAAGATCCCATGTGCCTCACTGCCAAAAAAAAAAAAAAACATCAAAATGTAAAATGAAAGCAATATTGCAACAAATTCAACAAAGACTTTTTAAATGGTCCACATCAAAAAAAAAAAAAAAATCTTTAGGACTTTCCTGGTGGCACAGTGGATAAAGAATTCACCTTTCCATCAAGTATATGTACTACATCTTATTTATCCATTCATCTTTTGACAACTACAGACAACGCTGTTATGAACACGGGTCCAGACACCTCCTCAACGGAATCACTTCATTTCCTTCCCATAAATACCCAGGAGTGGGATTGCCAGATGGTTTGGTAGCTCTATTTTGAATTCTTTTGAGAAGCTTCCATCCTGTTCTCCAGAGTGCCCAAACCAGTTTGCACTCCCAACAGTGTTACTAGGGTTTCCTTTCCTCCACATCTGCGTCCACACCCATCATCACCCGTCTTTTTGGTGCCGGCGGTTCTGACAGGTGAGAGGTGACACCTCCTGGTGTTTTTGATGTGCCTGTCTCAGTGTTTTTCTCTAAGTCAGTTCCTCAGTTGGCTTTCCCTTGTTCCATCCACTCTTAATACCTTCTGCTACTCACAAAGTAAATTTCTCAACAAATAACCATTGGTGACTGCTTTTCTTTTTCCTCTGAAAGTTCAGTTCAGTTCAGTTGCTGAGTTGTGTCTGATTCTTTGTGACCCCATGGACTGCAGCACGCCAGACCTCCCTGTCCATCACCAACTCCTGGAGTGTACTCAAATTCATGTCTGTGGAGCCAGTGATGCCATCCAACTATCTCATCCTCTGTCGTCCTTTTCTCCTCCTGCCCTCAATCTTTCCCAGCATCAGGGTCTTTTGCAGTGACTTAGCTCTTTGCATCAGATGGCCAAAGTATTGGAGTTTCAGCTTCAACATCAGTCTTTCCAATGAATATTCAGGACTGATTTCCATTACGATGGACTGGTTGGATCTCCTTGCAGTCTAAGGGGCTCTCAAGAGTCTTCTCCAACACCAGAGTTCAAAAGCATCAGTTCTTCTGCGCTCAGCTTTCTTTATGGTCCAACTCTCATATCCACTGGAAAAACCATAGCCTTGACTAGATGGACCTTTGTTGGCAAAGTAATGTCTCTGCTTTTTAATATGCTGTCTAGGTTGGTCATGGGGCTTCCTTGGTGGCTCAGAGGTTAAAGCATCTGCCTGCAAGGCGGGAGACCTGGGTTCGATCCCTGGGTTGGGAAGATTCCCTGGAGAAGGAAATGGCAACCCACTCCAGTACTCTTGCCTTGAAAATCCCATGGATGGAGGAGCTTGGTGCAGGCTACTATCCATGGGGTCGCAAAGAGTCGGGCACGACTGAGAGACTTCACTTCACCCCACCTCCTTGCTCTGGGGTTTGGGGTCACTCTGAGCCTCAGCCTGCACTGGAAACCAGCCTTCCACAGAGAAAGGAGGTCTCCCTTTACCCCAGGGAGTGAGGGATGGGAAAAACTACCCGTTACGGGCATCACTGGTCCCTATCTCTCAAAGTACTTGCAACATCGATGCCTTGATTGGGTACAGTTTTCTGGGGCAGCCAGACTAAGATCTTTTCCAAAGATGATTGTTTGTTTGTATCTCCACTGGCAAAAACCAGCATCTCACTTTCATTTAAGCGTGCTTTGTACGAAGAATACACTCCAGAACACAGAGAATTTTATTTTATGGAATATATGAAACCATATGTAGATGCATATGACTGTATGAATAATAATACACTGCACAGTATATAGAATCTTGTCTTATGGAATATATAAAACTACATGTATACATATATGACTTTTCAAAAGATGGTTGATTGTTTGTAACTCCATTGGCAAAAGCAAGCATCTTGCTTTCATTTAAACATGCTTTGAAGGAATAATAATATACCCCAGAATAAATAGCTTTGTATTTTAGAAATATATAAATATATAAAATATATAAAACTATATATATATATATATACACACACACACATGTATATATGACTGTAGAAATAATAATACACCCTGGAATATATGGAATTTCATTTTATGGAATATATAAAACTATATATATATGTATATATACGACTCATTCATATAAGCAGCAAAAATATTGTTTCACATTCTTTACGATTCATCAACATTTTAGCTAGTAATACGGGGAAATGCTGGTTTTTGTGTTTGGGAGGACACATTCAATAAAGCAGTCATACTTTTAAAACACAAATCCATCAACAAGTACCAGCTTGCAATGTCAGCACCTAGATAGTAATGGGGAAATAAGTTACCCAATCGTGGGAGGACAGCAGTGTATTTTCAGGGCTGCAGATAACTGCTTACAAAACTTTCCCTGAAATATTTTTAACTTCCTATTGACAGAACAGAGTGCTAGAGGGGAAAAAAAAAACACACACCTGTGGTCTGGTTGTCTGGATTTGTTAAGTGTTGGTATATATATATATTTTTTTTCCATTAATAATGCATGCATATATATGATATTGTTATTAAATAACCAGAATAGTAGCAACTTTTTTGAAACTGCTATTTGCAGACGACAGGTAAGCCCCTTCACAATGACCCAGGATTTCCCAGAATACAGACCAGAAGTACGGGAAGCTGGTTTAAGAGAAGGACGCAGAGCACGGACCAGCTTTTGATGTACAGCAAAAGTTTAACAGAAGATTAAACAGAAGAAGATGTTTTTGAACGGGGAAGGGCAGTTGTGCATATATCTGCAACTCAGAAAACTAATTTATCTGCACTTAAAGAAAAACACGATGCAATGATTAGATACATTTTAAAGTCAGATGTGATTGGTGTTCAGTTGTGCAGTTGTGTCCAATTCTTTGTGACCCCATGGACTGCAGCACGCCAGGCCTCCCTGTCCCTCACCATCTCCTGGAGCTCGCTCAAACTCATGTCCATTGAGTCATCGATGACATCCAACCATCTCATTCTCTGTCATCCCCTTCTCCTTCTGCCGTCAATCTTTCCCAGCATCAGGGTCTTCTCCAATGAGTTGGCTTTTCACATCAGGTGGTCAAAGTATTGGAGTTTCCGCTTCAACATCAGTCTTTCCAGTGAATATTCAGGACTGATCTCCTTTAGAATGGACTGGTTGGATCTTCTTGCAGTCCAAGGGACTCTCAAGAGTCTTCTCCTGCACCACAGCTCAAAAGCCTCAATTCTTCGGCACTCAGCTTTTTTTATGGTCCAACTCTCGCATCCATACATGACTACTGGAAAAACCATAGCTTTGACTAGACAGAGCTTTGTCAGCAAAGTCATGTCTCTGCTTTTTAATATTCTGTGTTTGTCATAGCTTTTCTTCCAAGGAGCAAGCCTGTTTTATTTTCATGGCTGCAGATGTGATAGGGGGATTAATTATGTCATGAAATCATCTTCGGGGAATGTATTTAGCAAAGTAAGCTTCCCCAGGACATTCAGCATAAGATGAAAATGTTCAGAAATCCATCTTGGAGTTTCCCTGGTGGCCCAGTGGTAAGACCTGGTATAGCCAAATAAATAAATGTTTTAAAAAACAGAGAGAGACGGAGAGAGAGAGAAGTATATCGTACGTGATTGTCCTTGAAGTCATGTACAAGTTCTGTGTCACTAATCCCAGTTTGACTACTGGTCCAGTTTTGATATTTTTTTTAAATTACCCCTGAAGTACTTTGTTTCAAGTTTAACTATAGTTGCAGGATGACTTCTTCCCAACCTAGAGCTCGAAGCCAGGTCTCCTGTACTGCAGGCAGATTCTTAACCTTCGGAGCCACCAGGGAAGTCCAAGAATACTGGAGTGGGTTGCCATGCCCTCCTCCGGGGGAATCTTCCCAACCCAGGGATTGAACCCAGGTCTCTTGCACTGCAGGCGGGTTCTTTACCATCTGAGCCCCCAGGGAAGCTTACATAAGTTACTAGTGTGCAATATAGTAACTCACAACTTTTAAAGGTTATATTCCATTTATAGGCATTATACAATACTGGCTATATTTCCTGCGTTGTACAATATGTCCTTGTAGCTTTTCTTATTTAGCATAGTTTGAAACTCTTAATCCCTTACCCCTGTATTGCTCCTCCCTGCTTCCCTCTCCCCGCTGGTCACTAGTAGCTTGTTCTGTTCATCTCTGAGTCTGCTTATTTTCGCTATATTCACTCACCTGTTGTATCTTTTAGTCCTTTTTAGATTCCACGTATAAGTGAGCTCATAAAGTATTTCTCTTTGTCTGACTTATTTCACTTAGCCCAATGCCCCCCATGTCTATCTGTGTTCCTGGAAATGGGAAACTGTTGTTCTTTTTTACAGCTGAGTAATATTCCTTTGTGTATGTATCATGTACCCTTGAAGCAATCACCTGCTGACGGGCACTCAGGCTCCTTCCATGTCTTGGCTATTGTAAATAGGTCGGCCACGAACACCAGTTGTGTGTGTCTTTCTTAATTAGAGGTAAAATCTAGTTGAATTGTTCTCTCAGCAGACACAAGGACCATTTGTGTACGTAGCTAAGATGCTTTGATTTGTTTGCTTCCCCAAAAATTCCCTTTATAATGACGCTAAATATGGTTTGACACAATTTGTTTAACTCTAGAAATTTACTGCTTCTTGACACCATAAGAAAAGATACAGCCACGGAGTGTAGTTCTCAGCACTTTCCTTCAAGTACGGCATAATGCACATTAATATATCAGCGTAAAATTTGTTATTACTCCACTGATATTATTTAGTATGTTGGTGTGTTTAGTTTGATCTGTTTTGATTTGTTTAGTTGATCTGTTTCCTGAGGCAAAACAGTTTCAAAGTGAGGATGATGTTTTCATTTTGCAGTCATTAAGAAGCTACTCAGCTTAAAAAAATACATCAGCAAAACAAAATGAACAGAAAAAGAAATTAACCAGCTTGGGCAGCAAGTTATTCTCTAATAATCGTTGGGATAAATGAATACATTCACGGGAGCCAAGGGCATTCTTTTTAATTTGAAAAATTATTTGACATTTAGATTTTCCCGTTTATTCAACCCGGGGTTCTCAAAATACGGTCTCTGGGTCAACGATGCCAACATCACCAGGATGCTTGTTCAAAATGCAAATTCCTGGACATGGTGCTAGACCGGCTGGCATAGGTAACCTAATTATGTAGGCGAGGGGTCCCCCACCTCCGGGATCTAAAGCGCCTGATGATCTGCAGTGGAGCCGATGGAATAATGATAGAAATGAAGCACACAGTAAATGCTACGAACTTGGATCACCCTGAAACCACCCTCCGTCCCGCCTGGAAAAAGCTTTCTTCCAGGTAACTGGTAACCGGTACCAAAGAGACCAGGGAATGCAGCTGTCGACCGTGCAACAGGTCCACCGAACCTGAAATTCAGAAACGACTTCAGGAATTCAGGAGTTCAGAAATTCGAAAGTGAGTACAGAAGTCTGCAAGTGAGTTCAGAGATTCGGAAATGAGTTCAGCAGTTCAGAGATGCCAGCAAGGTTTTAGATGAGACACGGCATCTCTGATGTTATCTGGCAAGTGTCTCACAAGCAGTAGCATGCACTGGCTTGAAGTTTGCCTTTCTCTATTAGATGTGTGTGTGTGCGTGTGTGCTCAGTCACTTCAGTCATGTCCGACGCTTTGGGACCCCCTCCCTGGACTGTAGCCCACCAGCCACCTCCATCCATGGGGTTCTCCAGAAAACTGGAGTGGGTTGCCATGCCCTCTTCCTGGGGATCTTCCCCACCCAGGGATTGAACCTTAGGGTCTTCCATTTTCCACACTGGCAGGCCCACTCTTTACCACTAACACTACCGGCATGGTGTTACGGAGTATTCCGATTCCAGTCTTTTACACATAGCTGTCCAGTTTTCCCAGCACTGCTTTAAATGGGAAGGAAATCCAAAAAAGACTGGATATATATGTATATATACATATATGTATATATAGCCGATTCACTTTGCCATACAGTAGAAATTGATACAACATTGTGAAGCCATTTAAAAAAGAAAGAAACCCAACCCAACCCCAAGGGGATTGTTCTTGCTGTTGTTCAGTCACTCAGTCGTGTCCGACTCTTTGCGACCCCATGGACTGCAGCACGCCAGGCCTCCCTGTCCATCACCAACTCCTGGAGTTCACTCAAACTCAAGTCCACTGAGTCGATGATGCCATCCAACCATCTCATCCTCTGTTGTCCCCTTCTCCTCCTGCCCTGAATCTTTCCCAGCATCAGGGTCTTTTCCAGCCTCAGGGTCTTCTCCAATGAGTCAGCATCAGATGCCCAAAGTATTGGAGTTTCAGCTTCAGCATCATTCCTTCCAATGAATATTCAGGACTAATTTCCTCTAGGATGGACTGGTTGGATCTCCTCGCAGTCCAGGGGTCTCTCAAGTCTTCTCCAACATCACAGTTGGAAAGCAGCAGTTCTTCAGTGCTCAGCCTTCTTTATGGTCCAACTCTCACATCCGTACACGACTACTGGAAAAACTATAGCTTTGACTATGATGGTAGCAGGAAGTGAGAGCTCCCTTGCTCCTTGCAGCAGGTGAAGACACAGGGAAGTCAGCCCTCAGCAGTCACCACATCTGGTGGTGCCCTTTCCCCCCTGATTTCTTTATGGAAATAATTCCCAAAGAAGCTGGAGTTGAGACATATATTGCAGACCATCCTGCATTCATCCTGATTTCCAAGCATCGTTCTGTCCGTGGTTCCATCCGTGATGTTATTATGTGAAGCGTGTTCTCTGTTCTCACTGCGCCTGAGTTTGAGACCCAGAACATTGCTTGCATTAGGTACCTTTTCCTGTGCTGTGCTCAGTCACTTCCATCGTGTCTGACTCTTTGCCCCTCAGAGCTCAACGGCCTTTGCAATCTGGATGGACACTAAGAGAGGAGAGTCCACCTTCCGGTCAGGAGAAATGCACCCATTTGAAGACCCCAGGCAGAGAAAAACCAGGCAGGAGTTCTTCTGTTTGTATCTGCTACTTTATGTTTCAGCCCTGTCCGACTCTTTGCGACCCCACCGACTGCAGCCCGTCAGGCTCCTCTGTCCATGGGGATTCTCCAGGCAAGAATCCTGGAGTGGGTAGCCACGCCCTCCTCCAGGGGCTCTTCCCCACCCAGGGATAGAACCCAAGTCTCCCCCATTGCAGGCAGATTCTTGACCGACTGGACATGTGGAGATTTGAAAATGTTTACATCAGAACCAAGAGTACACAGAGGGAAAATTACTTAAATCACTACCCATCAAAATACAATAATTGAGAGAAGACATCCGTGGCCTAGGGCTGTCTCCGTCCCTTTGGAATTGTTAACACGTCTGGCTATTTGGATGTGCTTAGAATTGTGGACACGTTTTTCTTCAAATGTGACTCCAGGTGAAATGAAAACCTTTTAAACGGGCTGTACCCTCATGTAACCTTGATATTCATTTTACACCATTCATCTTGTCTCATACAAAAGAAAGAGTGGGAGAGAGAGAGAAAGAGAGAGAGAGAAAGAAAGAGAGAGAGAAAGAGAGAGAGAGAAAGAAAGAGAGAGAGAGAAAGAAAGAAAGTGAAGTTGCTCAGTCTTGTCCGACTCTTTGAGACCCCGTGGACTGTAGCCCACCAGGCTCCTCCGTCCATGGGATTCTCCAGGCAAGAATACTGAAGTGGGTTGCCATTTCCTTCTCCAGAGGATCTTCCGGACCCAGGGAACGAACCCAGGTCTCCCACACTGCAGGCAGAGGCTTTAACCTCTGAGCCACCAGGGCAGACTACTCCTATTCCTTATCTGGGCTTCCCAGGTGGCATTAGTGGTAAAGACCCCCACCTGCCAATGTAGGAGATGTAAGAGACATGGGTTTGGTTCCTGGGTGGGGAACATCCCCTGGAGGAGGAAATGGCAACCCACACCAGTATTCTTGCCTGGAAAATCCCATGGACAGAGGAGCCTGGCTGACTACAGTCCAGGGGGTCTTACCTACCATGGGATAAACTTTTTTTTTTAAGAGCTATCTCTTTTTTAAAAAGTCTTTATGAATATGTTACAATGTTGCTTCCATTATATATATATATATATATATTTTTTTTTTTTCTTTGCATCAGACGCATGTGGATTCTTTGCTCCCTGACCAGGGATCCAACCCGTACCCCTGCATAGGAAGGCAAAGTCTTAACCACTGGACCACCAGGGAGATCCCTGGGATAAACTTCTTAATGAGCAGCCTCCAAATGATGCTGCTTTCCCCAACCATTGGTTCCTGTTTCTTGTCAGAGCTAGCAGTTTCTCCTCCAGCCGTAAATATTCTCCTCATGCATGGAGACCAGAGTTTTCTCAATTCTCATATAATAACACCATCACCTACACGACAGTATAATCTCCTTTCGGTTAGGGAAGCACAATAGATCCTACAGCTGGAGTGAGGTATTAGATCCCCTGGAGGAGGGCAGGGCAACCCACTCCAGTCTTCTTGTCTGGAGAATCGCATGGACTAGAGGAGCCTTGCAGGGCTACAGTCCATGGGGTCGCAGAGAGACATACACGACTGAGCGATTACATTATTTCTAGGAACTGAATCCACGCTGATGGCAAATGTGGATAAAGTACTAACCAGTGGACACACGTGGTCCCGTTCTGTTCATCCTTTTAAGACCTAATTGGGGCTTCCTTGGTGATACAGTGGTTAAGCATCCATCTGCCAGTGCAGGGAACACGGGTTTGATCACTGCCGGGGACCAGCCCCGGCTGATCCAGGGTATTCGAAGGAGAGACGGCGTAGGCGAGGATCAGGATACAATAGCTTCAATTAGATATTAATTAAAGATATAAAGAGTAATAGAATAGGGATAGCTCAGTAGGAAAATTCAGTGGAGAAAAGAGGCTGAGTAGCTTGGTTTACGCGGGAGACCAATAAAACTTCAAGACAAGAAGCTTGCACCACTTACGTAGGCCGCAGGCGTCCTTCCGTTCTCCCGAAGGAGAGGAGACACTGAGGCCTCCCCGGTCGGATCTTAGAAGCCCAGGCATAATTAGTAAGCATGGTGGGTTCCGCGCTCCAGATGGAGACTCAGCCAGAGTGAGAGAGAGAGCGACATGGGGAGACCAGTATTTTGAGAAACTGATCCCAATTCTTTATTTTCCAGAGTCTGTTTTTATACACTGAGATGTTATACAAAAGTCACGTGGGGACAGCAGTCCTGACTTTTATTAAAGTCAGGTGCTTCACACAAATGTATACAGAGGTCTTAGGGGTGTTACATCATCTTCTGGCCAGGGGGGCCTGCTGACAATTTACGACCCTCTCCTTGTGATAGCGGTCAGTCAGTCAGGACACTTATTTCTCCAGGGCTGATTAGTCTCAAAACAGACGCCACCCAAATATAGTTACATTCCTACAGGGTGAGGGTGTAGTGGGTTTTAGTTAAGGAAAGAATTTACTTAGCCTAAGGTCTAACGTGATTAATATCAAAGGTTAATACTTATTTCTTCTATATATTCATTAATGTGTGTAAGGGCAGGGGATGTGGAGACGTAGCAACAAACATTGGCTCAACAAATGAAAAACCCTTCATCAACACAATTTCTAATTAGCCCACTCACTATACTTATAGTTTTCTAACTTCTCTAAAGAACCTGTTTTTAGAGGGTTTAAAGCATCTCGTGCCTCTCACGGTTGGGAGGCTGTGAGCAATCACATGTGGCCCGATGAGCCTGTCAGGCAGGCTAGAGAACCTTCAGAGGAGTTTGTAGGTTAAAACACTCTTGCCACACCCAGGAATTATTATTAACTGGAGCTCTAGGTTAACTCCTTCTCCGAAAGAGGTGGTGGGGGACAGCCCCCGTAAAGTCAGAGATGTAGGTGAGAGCACAAAGTAGTAAAGTAGGCAGGCTCTGGTAATGGGGGTAGATGCTCGAGGAGTTCCAGGGGGACTCCTGAGGCTCGATCCCGCCTTTGCGTATGTCGAGCCTCCTTCCTCATGACCTTTGTCACGGGCGGAGTACCTCACTCTGGCCCCCAACAGATCACTGATCGCGGAAGACTCCATTTGACAGGGGGCAACTAACCCCACACACCGCAACTATGGAGCCTTCGCTCCACAGCCAGAGAAACCACTGCAATAAGCCCCAGAACCGAAACTAGACAGTAACCCCGGCTTGCCACAGCTCGACAATGCCCGTGTGCAGCAGGGAAGACCCAGTGCGGCCAGAAATTAACAAACACGTCAACATAAAATTTTAGCATAGACCTCATTCACACGGCTCCCATACAGCTGTGGAATAGTCCATGGAATGTGTTAAACAGGATTAGCTATAAATCACTTACTCTGCTCCAATTTTGGAAGCTTAGATGTATGCATATGGTACTCTGCTCTTAAAGCGGTATATTAAGTCCTTTTCTCTGACTGCCAGCTTATATTAAATGGGATATTGCATGTAACCATGATTGGATTAGATGCGCTATATTGAAATCAATCTTGTTATTGTGGTAAACTTCTGTTACTTCTAATTGATAATGAGTGGTTCAAGGTTTCATACTCATGAGACGGTTTAAAATAATTAACGATGGATATTCAGAGCATTATAGACCTTATTAGCATTATGGAAAGCAAATGCACCGTCTAAGCTGATATATTTTACCGGCTTCCCTGAGAGCTCAGTTGGTAAAGAATCCACCTTCAGTGCAGGAGACGCAGCTTCATTCCTGGATCAGGAAGATCCGCTGGAGAAGGGATGGGCTAACTCACTCCAGTGTTTATTCGCTTCCCTGTGGCTCAGCTGGTAAAGAATCCACCTGCAATGTGGAAGGCTTGGGTTCGATCCCTGGGTTGGGAAGATCCCCGGGAGAAGGGAAAGGCTACCCACTCCAGTATTCTGGCCTGGAGAATTCCCTGGACTGCCTAGTCCACGGGGCTGCAAAGAGTCAGACGCCAACTTTCACTTCACTTCACTTCATGCTGATATTGTACTTTATCAAATGGTTCCTAAGCGGTGGTAAGAATATATGAAAGCCATTAAAATGCAAGGCTTGGGGGCTTCCCTGGTGGCTCGGTGCTAAAGTACCCACCTGGGAATGCAGAGGAACATGCATTTGATCCCTGGTCTAGAAAGATCCAAGAGGCCGTGGAGCACCTAATCTCTGGGCACCGCAAGTATGGAGCCCGGGACCCACTACTCCTGAAGATCACGTGTCCTGCCGCAAGAGAGGCCACCGCAGTGAGAAGCCCAAGAACCACAAGCAGAGAGGAGCCCCCATCTCCGCAACTAGAGAAAGCCCCCACGCGGCAATGCAGATCAGCCCAGCCAAAAAAATAAATGAAGAGGAACATCCTTTAAAAACTGGGGCGTTTTGCATTCACAAGAGAAACACAAGTGGTTGGGCACCCGGTAAGCTGTTTCCCTTCATACATCCAAACGCAGTTTATTATCCCTAAGTACATATCCATATGATCCATTTCCGAATGTGTTTATTATCCTTAGCCTGAACCCCGTGACTACCGCCATAATTAACCATTGTAATGAAATCCCCTCCCTGCCAGGAGTAGTAGCCGGAGGCAAATACACCAGGAATCTGTGCTGAGAACGGCTTTTCACTGATTACTTAGGAACAGCCTGATACACTAAAAAAATATTTAATTGATAATTATTTATCAATGATAAATATCCCTGATCCAAAAAAAATTTTATTATTATTTTTTAAAAAGACAGGAAACCCGGTCACCTGCTAAAGCATGGATGAGCTCCCAGGACATGACGCTAAGCACAGTAAGCCAGGCCCAAAGGAATAGATAGTGTACGACCGCACTCCTATGAAGTATCTAAGTAGGTAAAGTCATAGACGTAGAAAGCAGCAAAGTGGACGCCAAGGATGGGAAGTTGGTGTTTCATGGCAACAGAGGTTCTGCACCGCAGGACGAAAAAGTCGCAGAAAGCTGCAAACCACTATGAATATACTGAAGACAATGAACTATGCAATTAACAATGGCTGCTGCGGCTGTTTAGCTGCTCAGTTGTGTCCGACTCTTTGCAACCCCATGGACTGCAGTCCACCAGGCTGCTCTGTCCATGGGATTCTCCAGGCAAGACTCCTGGAGTGGGTTGCCGAGCCCTTCTCCAGGGGATTTTCCTGACCCAGGGATTGAACCCGGGTCTCCTGTATTGCAGGTGGATTCTTTACCATCTAAGCCACAGAGTGTTAACTTTCTTTCATATTTCATTCTTTTTTTTCCCTTTCATCCCCTCTTTCTTTCTGTCCTTTCTTCCTTTTCCTTATTTCTTTCCATCCCTCCTCCATACTTTCCTTCCTTCCTTCCCTTTATGCAGCAGGCGGGATCTTATTTTTCCAACCAGGCATGGAACCCATGTCCCCTGCATTGGGAGGCAAAGTCCTAACCACTTGACTGCCAGGGAGTTCTTAAACACTTTCTGCTGAATTCTGTTGACAAATCTGGTTGACGTTACCCATCCCCGTTAAGAGGCCGTGACAGAGTCTGACTGTGTTTGCACATTTTTTTTTTAATCCACTTAAACACCTTTCTGTGAAGCTCCATTTAGAAAGCCAGTGTGTGTTATCTCCTTCTTCAGTACTTTATCTGAAGTAACACAGGAAACCTTTCTGAATAGCCAGTGATATGTGACGTTTATACAGCTGATGAACGTGACGTTCACTTCACCATTCCTGTGGAGTTCCAGTGAAAGTGTGAGCCACTGAGTCATGCCTGACTCTTTACAACCCCAGGAACCATAGCCCGCCAGGCTTCTCTGTCCATGGGATTCTCCAGGCAAGAATCCTGGAGTGAGTTGCCATGCCCTCCTCCAGGGGACTTTCCCCGATCAGGGATCGAACCCAGGTCTCCTGCACTGCAAGCAGATTCTGTACCACTGAGCCACCAGGGAAGCCCAGAGGACTAATAATGTTGTCTTTTCAAATTTATAAATTTATTCATCTATTTAGATGCACTGGATCTTTAGTTGCGGCATGTGGGATCTAGTTTTGTGACCAGGGATTTGAACCTGGGCCCCCTGCATTGGGAGCACAGAGTCTAAAGCTCTGGACCACCAGGGAAGACCCTTACTGTTTTTTATTTTTTAACTATAACAAAAAGAAAAAGAAAAAAGCTTTAGAACAAAATCATAAAGAAATCTTAGAGGATTTCTTTCTTGCCTGTTCAGAAGGTTTCGTGTGTTACTTCACCTAAAGGAAGTACTGAAGAAGGAGATAAAACACACTAGCTTTCTAAATGGAGCTTCACAAGGAGGAAGGTGTTTAACTGGATTTAAAAAGTGTGTCAACACAGTCAGACACTGTCACGGCCTCTTAACAGTGATGGTTAACGTCGACTGGATTTGTTACATAAAGCAAAGCTTGGAAGCAGTGTGCTCCCTCCCTTTTCCTTTCCCTGCTGCATGCAAGTGATCTTAAAATCACAGCAGCTTAATCACACACATAAAACCCAAAGGGTACGTAGATGATCGTTACGGGGGCATTTTGAAGGGGCGGGGGGTCCCTCCAATTTAAGACACGATGTCCAGTCTCTTCTGAGGCAGTGACATAACGCTGTTAGGGTTTATGAAATTTGCCAAAGCAGTAGTTAGAACATCAGAGAACACGGTGTTTGGTAACATCGCTTTCTTTATGAACAGACTGTGCTGTGCTCAGTCGCTCAGTCGTGTCTGACTCTTTGTGACCCCATGGATGGTAGCCTGCAGGCTCCTCTGTCCATGGGCTTCTCCAGGCAACAATACTGGAGTGGGTTGCCATGCCCTCCTCCAGGGAATCTTCCCGACCCAGGGATTGAACCCAGGTCTCCCCATGTTGCAGGCAGATTCTTTAGCATCTGACCCAACAGGGATGCCCGTGAAGAGACTAGCCCAGCCTCTGAGAGGAAGACAAGAAGAGAAGGGTGGCTTAAGTTGCAGTGAACACAGGCGCATCGTTCTAGTCAAGAGCGATCGTTTGATATTAAATTGTCTATTAATGGATATTAATGTGTGCTTTTAGGTTACTAGTGGAGGAGATCATTTCTTTCTTCATCAAGATACTTCACCTTCATAGAGAAGATTAATTTATGTACAGATTTCATTGCCCCAGTGTATTAAAAGGGGAAACGTAGGTGATTTACAGGGTGGTGGTTTCAGCTGGGCAGCAAAGCGATTCAGCTGCACTTTTACATTCTTTTCCATTACGCGTTATTGTAAGGTAGTGAATATAGCAACCCTTTGCTATGCAATAGGTCCCTGGTGGTTATCTCTTTTGTGTACAGTAGTGGGTACATGTCAGTGCTAATCTCACAATTTATCCCGCCCATCAAACATACAGACACATATATATGTAAATATATATGTATATAAAGAACATTCTAAATATATATAATTTTTCTAAATGTATATATATGTATAAAGAACAGGTTGAGGGACTTTGCTGGTGGTCCAGTGGGTAAGGTCTGTGCTGCCAGTGCAGGGGGCCCAGGTTTGATCCCTGGTCAGGCAACTAGACCCTACATATCACATGTAAGACCCGAGTAGCCAAATAAATAAATGGATAAATAAATAAATATTAAAAAAAATTATTGCAAGTGGATTCTTTACCAGCTGAGCCACCAGGGAAGCCCAACAATACTGGAGAGGATAGCATATCCGTTCTCCAGGGGATGTTCCCAGCCCAGGGATGGAACTGGCGTCTCCTGCATTGCAGGCAGATTCTTTACCAACTGAGCTATCAGGGAAGCCCCCAAAATAGAATAGAGTAGCAATAAGTGTAATGAACCATGAAGGGGATCCACCTGCAGACCTTGAAAGGTCAATATAAAGATCGTAGGTGAAAGGTAAGATGTCACAGTTTTCTTTAACATCTTCCAATTTTGGATGAATGATGAGTCTTGAGGCCGCCTGATCACACCTTTAAATTCACATCTGTCATACCTGTAGGAAGACACGGCTAAATAGGGTTTCAGAAGCTAATTTCGAAACAGGGTCCGCAGTAAATGTGTGACGTTCCAGCCACAAGATGGCCTTCAGTCAAGGATGAGGGCTGTGGGTCAGCAAGAGCGTCAATTTGCATATTAATATTTCCCCTTTCTCAGGACACACAGGCTCATCCTATCATTAATTCCCATAGAATGCAATGAAACGTTAGTCGCCAAGTCATGTCCGACTCTTTCCAAATCCATGCACTGTAGCCCCCCAGGCTCCTCTGTCCATGGGATTCTCCAGGCAAGAATACTGGAGTGGGTTGCCATGCCCTCCTCCAGGGAATCTTCCCAACCCAGGGACCGAACCCTGGTCCCGTACGTTGCAGTCAGATTCTTTACCGACTGAGCCACCTGGGAAGCCCTTAATTCCTATAGAAACTTGCAGTAAAATGAGAACCACGTGAAGGATTAAGGACATACTTTACCACTCAAATTCTCTTCACTTTTCCTCCTGGAATAGAAAGTAATTTTGATATTCAAGTTGATTCGGATCATGTCTGAATGTGAAAACTCGCTGCTGACATCTTTTGGAATCTCCCTTGACTAACTGCATATGCTTTGGCAGACTCTTGACTTAATATTCTACACAAGTGATCTAAATTGATTTCCATAGCCGGTTTTGGAGCAAGTACTAATAAACTCTGGACTTCCCCAGTGGCTCAGCAGTAAAGAATCTGCCTGCAGTGCAGGAGCCACAGAAGCCTTGGATTTGATCCCTGGGTTGGGAAGGCCTCCTGGAGAAGGGCATGGCAACCCACTCCAATATCCTTGCCTAGAGAATCCCATGGACAGAGGAGCCTGGGGGGCTACAGTCCATAGCGTTGCAAAGATTTGGACACGACTGAAGCGACTTAGCAGGCATGCACCCAGTAATAGTCTCTAAAACGCTAATGGGAAGACTGAAACACCCCAGAACGCATCACACCCTACACACATAGAAAGTGTTAAAGCTGGTTTTGAACACAGGTTTAAAGAAGTGCACTCGTGGCGGATTCATGTCAATGGATGGCAAAACCAATACAATATTGTAAAGTAGTTAGCCTCCAATTAAAATAAAAAAAAAAAAAAAAAAAGAATTTCGCGATAGTGTTCTGTTTCGACCAGGGCGTATTCAAACCAACTTTTAGCTCTAAAACTGTGAACAGGGTAAGTCCCTTAATCATTTCCAAATTCCCACCAGGGTAAGTCCCTTAATCATTTCCAAATTCCCACCTAGTCTTTTCGTGATTGTTGTTGCTTCTGCTATTGTTGTCTTGCTGTGTTTGGTTTCTCTCTTCCGATAAAAAGCCTCTCAGAAGCCACGATGCGCTGATGTTTCAGACTTTGCAGACATGAACTGTTATTTTCACGATCACACAGAAGACTGCATGGCGTGCTTACCAGCACTTGACAAAGAATGCATCCTTTCGTATTTTGCAAATGGTCTTAGTGGTGGTTGCTCTGAGAGAAAAAGAGAATTTTATCTTTTCCCACCAAAGACACCAAAGAGTGTGTTAAACAGATTCACCTATTTTGTAGAAACAGGCTAGAAGAGCTAAATGATAGTCTTGGAAATAATCTAATTGCTGAAGACTTCCCTGGTAAAGGCTCAGATGTTCAAGAATTTGCCGGCAATGCAGGATATTTGGGTTTGATCCCTGGGTCGGGAAGATGCCCTGGAGGAGGGCATGGCAACCCACTCCAGCATTCATGCCTGGGGAACCCTATGGACAGAGGAGGCTGGGGGGTACAGTCCATGGGGTCACAAAGAGTCGGACACGACTGAGTGACTAACACTTCACTTCACTTTGGCAGGTTAGATGTTGCAAGGTGATTTAGTCCTCTATCAAAGAAACAACAACATACAAAAGCACAAAGCTTCTTATGAGTCAGCTCTCTCAGAGGAAGATGTCCCTAGGTGGAGTCTGAATTTCTGGAATGAGAAAAGCAAAGCATTTTGCAGAGTTTGTGTCCACTGTCTGGTCTGATGGCCTTATTTTGGAGCTATGCATTGCTTCTTGGATCTGTAGATAATTACCCTCAGCCTCTGCACTGTTGAAAGTAACCGTTTTTATCTTTGCTCATTTATTTCTCAGGCGGGGATTCTGTAGAACCTCCGGCATGTTCCTTGCCAGTGGTAAATCTGGTACTCTGAGTTTGGTGGATTCAACTTGTTCGTTTGTATCTCACTTACGCTGGGGACACTTCTTAGTTCATACTGAAAAATGCCCCCAGGTGAGCTTTTCGGTCAGGAATCACAGTTCTCCAAGATAAAAGAAAATCACTAAAGCTGTGGATCGAATGTATTAAAAAATGGAGTCTGGGAACCGTCCTGGGGGCCCAGGGGTTAAGACTTTACCTTCTAATGCAGAGGACTCGGTTTCCATCCCAGGTCAGGGAGCCAAGATCCCACGTACGGTGGGACAACTAAGTCTGTGCCCCAAGGCTAGGGCATCCATGTGCCACAAGCCAAGATCCCACTTACAGTGGGGCCCAGTAAGTCTGTGCCCCATGGCCAGGGCATCCATGTGCCACCAGGCAAGAGATGGCATGCCACAAAGAAGATTACACATCCCACCAGCAACGTCTAACTCAGCCAAACGGATACAGACATATAAAAGAACCATGGAGTCTGAATGCGAATTAATGTCTCTGGTGAGAAGAGATGACTTTCCTACTGACTGTGTAAGCACAAGTGTGCATGTATGCTCAGTCACGTCCGACTCTTTGCGACCCCATAGACTGTAGCCCGCCAGGCTCCTCTGTCCATGGGATTCTCCAGAAGGGAAAGGCTACCCGCTCCAGTGTTGTTGGGCTTCCCTGGTGGCTCAGCTGGCAAAGAATCCAAAGCTGGTAAAGATTTAGGAGAGGAATATGTTCCTTTTCTCTTTTTCAACCTTCAAGATATAAACTCCTCTGTATGGATTTAGGCAGGAAAGTTGCAAATCTCTAATATTTCAGTCTCCCTTTACAAACAGCAGTCTGTGCCTCTGAATTTATATTCAGCTGCTTCCTCTAACAATATGTGAGTTACAACGAGACAGCGTTCAGCATGGTTCCTGCACAGTGCAATCACGGCCTAACCAACGATGGATCAATGTGAAATGGATTTTACGTATAAAAATATGCATTTGCAGAAAATAAAGATATAACCCAAACTCCTATCTTTCTCCTAATCAACTCCCAAGACAGCAGACGGCTTCTGAGTGAACACCACAAAGAGACAAAGAATTTACACAGACAACATATGGAATCCAGTCTGTACCGTGGCTTAATGACGCAATTGAGTGAGAGTCATTCATTCATGTCTGTGTGACCCCATGGACTGTGGCCCACCAGGCTCCTCAGTCCATGGGCTTCTCCAGGCAAGAACGTTGGAGTGGGTTGCCATTTCCTTCTCCAGGGGATGTTTCCCACCCAGGGATGGAACCCGTGTCTCTTATGTGTCCTACATTGGCAGGTGGGTTCTTTACCACTAACACCTCCTGGGAAGCCCCAAAATGAACATATCTCAACGAAGAGACAATGAACAAGTGTAGAGTGATAACATCTCAATGGATATGGTTACAATCTTTGAATGACTTCTGCAACTACAGAGAAAATTCTTTTTTTTTTTTAAATTATTGAAATTAAATTTTTTTTGGTTGAAGAATAGATGATTTACCGTGTTGTGCCGATTTTTGCTGAACAGTAAAATGACTCAGTTATACACACACAGACATTCCTTTTAACATATTCTTTTCCTTTATTGTTTACCACAAGATATTGAATTCAGTTTCCTCAGATCAACAGTTCTTGCATGCAGAGTTGGTTCAGTCTGATTCTGTGACCCCGTGGACTGTAGCCCTCCAGGCTCCTCTGTCCATGGGACTCTCCAGGCAAGAATACTAGAGTGGGTTGCCATTTCCTTCTCCAGGGGATCTTCCTGATCCAGGGATCGAACCTGCATCTCCTGCACTGGCACACAGATTCTTTACCATCTGATGCTTGACTGAAAGAAAGGCCCAGTGAAATCACACTTTCTCCAGTGACTGGCTATTTTTCTGTGGTCATTTCTTGCACAAAGATTAGCTAAACTACTGATTATCATATTAGTTATTATTAATATATTATAAAGACATGATTCAAGTGCTGCTTTTTTTAGATTTTTTTTTTTTTTGAAGTGGACTATTTTTAAAGTCTTTACTGAATTTGTTACAATATTGCTTCTGGTTTATATTTCGGGTTTTTGCCACACCATGCAGCATGTGGCAGCTTTGTTCCCTGACCAGGGATTGATCCCAAACCTGCAACACAAAGTGTACAGTCTCAACTACTGGACTGCCGTGGAGGTCCCCTCAATGGCTTTTTAGATTTGATGCTGCATTTTTACTACTAGCTCGTCATCCAGAGACTATGACTTGAATTGACTTAAATGCGGAAATTGCTTCCATAATATATCTCTGCGTGTGATGCAGAAGACCCCAGGTTCGATTCCCGAGTCAGGAAGATCCCTGGAGGAGAAAATGGCCACCCACTCCAGTATTTTTGCCTGGAGAATTCCAAGGACGGGTTACAGGCTACATACAGTTGCAGAGAGTTGGACACAACTGAGCTGCAAACACACAAAATCAATACTGCAATCTATAAAGGACATCTGACAGAGAAACAAATGGTCATGGCCACTCCTGGTAATAATATTTTTATATGTGTGTACAAAACATGTGGAAGAATGTATTTATGACCCAATTCATTGTAGAGTTCTAGTTTATAAATTCATATACTATCTGCATATTTGGGTTGAACAAACAAGCACAAATCTTCATTGTATCACCATGCTCCATAAAATACAGGTTACATTTTGCTTGCCATGATGACAAACTCAAAAATACTACCTCCGATAAAAGAAATGTGTTTAAAGCAACATAAAGCAAAGTCATTAACATGCCTCAGTTGGAGGTTTCTTAAAAAGAAAGATGACCATCTCAAAGTTCACTTAGATCATTGGCGTCTCCAGTTCTAGGTAACTCATGCAAAGTCTTTTCTATTTTCTTGCCTCCAAGGAAGCAACATGTTTAGATTTTTCTAAGATATATAATGGACAGGGAGGCCTGGTGTGCTGCGATTCATGGGGTTGCAAAGACTTGGACATGACTGAGCGACTGAACTGAACTGAAGATATATTAATAATTGTTGGGCTTCCCAGATGGCACTAGAGGTAAAGAATCTGACTGCCAATGCAGGAGACGTGAGTTCCATCCCTGGGTTGGGAAGATGCCCTGGAGGAGGAAATGGCAACCCCCACTCCAGTATTCTTGCCTGGAGAATCCCATGGACAGAGGAGCCCGGTGGGTTATGGTCCCTGGGGTCACAAAGATTGAGACACAGTGGAGGACACACACAACATAAAGTTATTACAGGATTTATGATAGAGCTATTGATCTGTTCATAGTTCTTTCTATTCCTCAAGTCATCATATATATATATATATATGTTTATATATAAACACATATATGTTTATATTTAGAAATAAATTAAAAATAAATTATTATACTGTCTATATGTGTTTCAGTTCAGTTCAGTCGCTCAGTCGTGTCCAACTCTTTGTGACCCCATGAATCACAGCACTCCAGGTCTCGCTGTCCATTACCAACTCCCGGAGTGCACCCAAACCCATGTCCATCGAGTCATTGATGCCATCCAGCCATCTCATCCTCTGTCGCCCCCTTCTCCTCCCGCCCTTAATCTTTCCCAGCATCAAGGTCTTTTCAGATGAGTCAGCTCTTTGCATCTGGTGGCCAAAGGATTGGAGTTTCAGCTTCAACATCAGTCCTTCCAATGAACACCCAGGACTGGTCTCATTTAAGATGGACTGGTTGGATCTCCTTGCAGTCCAAGGGACTCACAAGAGTCTTCTCCAACACCACAGTTCAAAAGCACCAATTCTTCAGCACTCAGCTTTCTTCACAGTCCAACTCTAACATCCATACATGACCACTGGAAAAACCATAGCCTTGACTAGACGGACCTTTGTGGACAAAGTAATGTCTCTGCTTTTCAATATGCTATCTAGGTTGGTCATAACTTTCCTTCCAAGGAGTAAGAGTCTTTTACTTTCATGGCTGCAGTCTCCATCTGCAGTGATTTTGGAGCCCAGAAAAATAAAGTCAGCCACTGTTTCCCCATCTATTTGTTTACAGGTACTCAATTCTGAGTGTACCTGTCCATGGGTCTTGACAAAGGTGTGCACGCATGCCTGCTGACTCGCTTCAGCTGTGTCTGACTCTTTGCGACCCCAAACAGTTGCTTCTCTGTGGGGATCGACTGTTGCTTCTCTAAGTTTGTTTTATGGTGTCTTGCTTCTTTTTTTTTTTTTTTTCTTCTTTCTTACCTTTTTTTTTTTATTTGTCCATGCTATTTTGTGCATCAGTAGTCCTCCTTGTCTTTTACTGGGAAATTCATTGTGACAGCTTGCTGGTCACTTCACAGACTGGATATATTTTAATCAACCTTCTGTTTTGTTTGCATGCTTTAATCCAGTGTTTATTTCACGGATCATGATTTTTATAACAAGCCAGTTAATGCTGTATACGTCAGGGCACATATAAGGTTTATTTTGTTATTGAAAAAGAATATTAAGCTCTCTAATTTACTACAGAAAGCCTCATTGAATTCTGTTCTGTGAGATACTTTTTGGGATTACCTAAATTTTGACATGGGCTTCCCAGGTGGCAGTAGTGGTAAAGAATCTTCCTGCCAATGCAGGAGATGCAAGAGACTTGAGTTCGATCCCTGGGTCGGGAAGACCCCCTGGAGGAGGGAATGGCAACCCACTCCAGTATTCTTGCCTGGAGAATCCCAAGGACAGAGGAGCCTGGGGATCTACAGTCAAAGTGTTGGTTGCTCAGTCATGCCCGACTCTTTGCGACCCCATGGACTGTAGCCCACCAGGCTTCTACATCAGTGAGTTTTTCCAGGCAAGGATACTGGGGTGGGTTGCCATTTCCTGCTCCAGGGGGTCTTCCCGACCCAGGGATCAAACCCTGGGTCTCCTACACTGCAGGCAGATTCTTTACCGACTGAGCTACAAGGAGAGGGGCCTATAGTCAGTGGGGTTGCAGAAAGTGGGACAAGACTGAAGTGACTTGGCACACATGAATGCGTAGCTTCAGGGTGGTTGGACACCTCGATGTTTGCAGCTCTCGAAACTAAACTGGTGAGCCAGGAGGACAAACACGGGCAAGGACATGCTGTCTTATTTCTTGTGTTTGCTGTTCTGTAATGTCCCGTCTACGGTGTCTGGTGATGGAAAACACATCATTGCTTGCCTGAAGGCTACAAACAGTGAGAGGATGTGTCTGAAAAAGGGCTTGTGGGGACAGTCTGGGATGCCGGGGGTGTTCTGTGCAAGGTTCGTTGCGGGGAGCATGTGGTGACGATCTTCAAACTCACTCAAGTGTTCCTTTTAAACTGATTCGGTCCATGTATATAATAGCTCATCAAGTTAGAGAAAAAGTGCAAATGACATCAAGACATTCAAGCCTGTATGTAATGTATACACTCAGTTCAGTTCAGTTCAGTCTCTCAGTCGTGTCCGACTCTTTGCGACCCCATGAATCGCAGCACGCCAGGCCTCCTTGTCCATCACCAACTCCCGGAGTTGACTCAGACTCACGTCCATCGAGTTGGTGATGCCATCCAGCCATCTCATCCTCTGTGGTCCCCTTCTCCTCCTGCCTCCAATCCCTCCCAGCATCAGAGTTTTTCCAATGAGTCAACTCTTCGCATGAGGTGGCCAAAGTACTGGAATTTCAGCTTTAGCATCAGTCCTTCCAAAGAAATCCCAGGGCTGATGTCCTTCAGAATGGACTGGTTGGATCTCCTTGCAGTCCAAGGGACTCTCCCTCAACCAAGGTTTAAAACCCAGCACCATGAGACTACAAGAGATTCATGTTCGTTACAAGACTCCTGAAAGTTTGAAATAAGTGTGTGGGAAGACTTCCCTGGCCGTCCAGTGGTTAAGAATCTGCTTCCCACTGCAGGGGACGTGGATTTGAGCTCTGGTCAAGGGATTGAGATCCCACATGCCACACAGCAAGTAAGCTTGGGAGTCTCAACTACTGATCCCGGTTAGGGGACTCAACCACTATGAGGTGAGGCTCATATGAGGCTCAACTATGATCCTATGCAGCATAACTACATCTTGCATGGTACAGCTAAGACCCAATGTGGTCAGATTAATTAATTGAGTGGGTAGGAAAGTTTACTGTGGAAACAAGAGGCATAAGAAAGCTGTTTTTTATTTGTTGTTTAGTCACAAAGTCTTGTCTCTTTGTGACCTCCATGGACTGCAGCACGCCAGGCTTCCTTGTCGTTCACCATCTCCCAGAGTTTGCTCCAACTCACGTCCATTGAGTTGGAGATGCCATCCGACCATCTCATCCTCTGTCTCCATCTTCTCATCCTCCGTCTCTTCTCTCTCTCTCTCTCTTGTTTTTTTTGCAACCCCATAAACTGGAGTACATGAGTCTCCTCTGTCCAGGGGATTTCCCAGGCAAGAATACTGGAGTGGGTTGCCCTGCTCTTCTTCAGGGGATCTTTCTGGATTGAACTCAGGTCTTTTGCATTTCAGGTGGATTCTTTACCATTTGAGCCAGGGACTTTCAACTATAAAAAAGCTGAAGTAACTGTGTTAACAGTAGACAGAGAAGACCTCAGGCTTCCCTGGTGGCTCAGACGGTAAAGAATCCGCCTGCGATGCGGGAGACCTGGCTTCGATCCCTGGGTTGGAAGATCTCTATACAGTCCGTGGGGTCGCAAAGAGTCAGACATGACTGAGCGACTGTCACTTCACGAAGCATAAGAGTGGACATTTGCTAATGATAAGGCACTTAAATCAACAGGCAAGTCATAAAAAGATTGCAAATATATGTATGCAAATAACAGATTCAAAATAGACAAACACCGTTCAGAGATATCTAAAGTGGAAAATACACAAATCTATCACTACTGATTCAGAGTCCGGCCCTCGTCTTTCACTCACGGGTGTGACAAACAGAACCTCATCAACTGAACTTTCACCCAAGTGTAGAACACACCGTATCTTCAATCGCCCATGAAACACCCACAGCGATATGCCAGTCTCTGGGTCATAGAGTAAATAATAACATACTTTCAAAGGCTGGAGTTCTATCAGATACATTCTACGGTCAAAAACAGACTTGAGTTCCAAACCAATGAAAGCAGTTATCTGGGAAATCTGAATACTCGGCAATCAAAGACAAGTATTTCTTCATGGCACCTGAGTGACAGAAGAGAGAACAAGACGTATTAAAAACCCAATCTGTTGGAAATGTGCGGTGCACTCCTGGGCATATATATTTAAGCGCGATTCTGATCCAGAAAGATACAGCACTCTTTACAATAGCCAAGCTGTGGAAGCCACCTAAACGCCCACGGACAGATGAATGGATAAAGTGTGGTAGATATATGCAATGGAATATTTATTCAGTCATATTGAATTTGTGCTCTGGAGCCCGGGAGCCACAACTGCTGAATCCCAGGGGCATTCAAGCCCATGCTCTGTGACGAGAGGTCACTGCAATGAGAAGCCTGCACACCACAACTAGAGAGGAGTCCCCACTCCCCCAAACTAGAGAAAGCCCGCGTGTAGCAATAAAGACCCAGAACAGCCATCAGTCCAGTTCAGTCACTCAGTCGTGTCCGAACTCTTTGCGACCCCATGGACTGCAGCATGCCAGGCTTCCTTGTCCATCACCAGCTCCTGGAGCTTGCTCAAACTCATGTTCGTTGAGTCGCTGATGCCATCCAACCATCTCATCCTCTGCCGTCCTCTTCTCCTTCTGCCTTCAATCTTTCCCAGCATCAGGGTCTTTTCTAGTGAGCTATAAAATAAATAAATAAGTGTTTTTTTTTTTAAACCTTTAAGAAATACTTTACAGAGAAGTTAGTAAAAATAAAAACGGTTTAGTCTATCTTACAGAAATTACTGAAACCTCTGAAATATTTATTTTAAAAATAACAAGTGATTTTTTGCTTGGTTTGTTTGTTTCTGTCTCCCCTGCAGAAAAATCAACCAACTGTGTTCAACCAAATGCTGCCTCCCTGGATAAAACCTGTCTTGGCCATTTACCAGGTGTCATTGAAATTATGTCATAAATAGGAAGCCTACATAATGCTTCAAATAGACTTAAAGCACTGGAGTTCATTTAACTTGTACACAGAGATCCCTAGGCCATAGGTGATAAGAGCCTCTAGTCTACAAAGAAGACGGGACACATTGCCTGCTTCCTGGAATTCAGTATTTAAAATATTCATGATTTGGATACGTCTGTGGGAATTTATGTATAACATCCTTCTCTTTATGAGCAGCACATGGAAATATGTTTAAAGAGGGACCTTTTAAATCTGTCCCCTTTTACAATCATAACCACACCTGTTAAGGGAAGCAAAAATAAAGCCTTTGGTTGAACAACATTTTACAGGGAATGGCTTAGAGGAAATCTTCATACATACACGTAGCTTCGTGTTTAAAAAAAGATAGATATGGAACACTCAAGGATATTTTATGCGATGAAGACAGTTGTCAAAAATGAACCTTCAGATACAATGAAAGTGAAAAATAGCAGAAAATTGTGCAGTTTTGACTTCTCAAGGAAAGAGGACTTGAGAAGCTATTTGAATTACAATAAAAAGAGGGTTTTATATATAAATATGTTTCTTTAAAGGAATCAATAGTAAACCCAAACAAGCATCTGGAGTGTTTATAAAGAACTCTTAAAAGGTACAGGAAGATGTATTGAATGAAGTTTGGAAAGCCACATTTTTTTTCCTCCCAAAGAGTCAAGAAAAAAAAAAATTGCCATTTAGTAAAATTCAATGAGGGGTTGTACTTTTAAAAGCAATTTGTGGTGCATTTCCTTCGACAGTCACATTCTATGAGGAAAAACATTAAAAGCCACAAAACTGTCTTTTAATCTCAGAGTTAAAGACATCTTTGTGGGCTAAGTCGCTTCAGTCATGTCCGACTCTGTACGACGACCCTGTGGACTGTATCCCTGCAGGCTCCTCTGTCTCTGGGATTCTCCAGGCAAGAATATAGCAGTGGGCTGCCATGCCCTTCTCCAGGGGATCTTCCCCACCCAGGGAACAGACATCTTTAACTCAAAATAAAAGGTTAAAACGGAACAAAACAAAAGCCCATCCTAACAGAAGACAAAAACAAACAGAGATTGTTGACTTTCATCTCCAATTTTAATATACCGGGAGTTTTCTACAAGTTGATGCTAAATGCGACATGGGAAGCTGTTTGGGTGCACACGGGCATGCGTGTGTTCACACACAGGCACGCACGCATGCGTGTGCGAGTGCACACACACACACAGACATGCGTATGTTTGGTGTACATTTACAAGGACAAATACATGAAATATAGAGAGTGCACGTACTGGCCATGAGATGCGCTAACTCTGAGGAAGGTCTGTGTACCTAGAGCACACTACTGAATTGGGGGAAAAAAGTCTTGAATTAATTTGTGCATAGTCCAGGCTTCTCTATAAAAACCAGCTTTTGCTGATCAACCATTTTGCAAGAACTTCTTTTTCTTCTCTCTTTTTTTTTTTTTAAATCTTTGTTCCATGTGGCAATCTACGTGGTGACTTGTGCAAACAGCAAGTTCTCAACCACCATAGTCGTCACTGTGTCTCAAGTGCTGCCCAGAAATGCAAGATTTGGATGAGATTTTTCTACCCGTGAATGTGATGGTCCAAGAAACACCCCACCTAGTGTATCAGGCCTTTTGCAAACTCACATCCAACAGATCCACCCATACAGGAAAAATCAGAGTCTGGCCACGCCGTTTGTGTGGAACTGGTGAATATTAGATGCGTTTCCTTTGAAATTCTGAAAGAGCTGTGCTTGCCCACATTTTACGGAAGGACACGCCACGTGTAGTGTCCTTGGGCCTTTACTTTTGTTTGTCAATCATAAAATGTAAATAGGCACGCTCTTCCAAGGATGGATTAGTGTCATGTTTCACGCCAACAAGGATGTACTTAAAATTTTCAGTCAGTTGTTCTATGTGCATGCAAAAATACTCTTTGTTCAGCTTAAATTTTATATATTAAAAAAAGAAAAAAAAATTTATATATCACACAATAAACATGATGCGTGCAAAAATACTCTGCTTTGTTCAGCTTAAATTTTATATATTAAAAAAAGGAAAAAAAAGAAAAAAATTTATATACGACACAATAAACATGATGCGTGCAAAAATACTCTGCTTTGTTCAGCTTAAATTTTATATATTAAAAAAGGAAAAAAAAATTTATATATGACACAATAAACATGTTTATGTTTACTATAATAGTATATCTTATATATAATACAAATCTCTAATACTTGTTATATGTATTATATATTCATTATACATTATACAAACTATATTACACTATATATGTGTGCATGCTAAGTGGCTTTAGTTGTGTCCAACTCTTTGCAACCCCAGGAACTGTAGCCCCCAGGTTCCTCTGTCCAAGGGATTTTCCAGGCACAAATACTGGAGTGGGTTGCCATGCCCTTCTCCAGAGGATCTTCCTGACCCAGGGATTGAATCCACGTATCCTGCATTGCAGGTGGATTCTTTACTGCTGAGCCACCAGGAAAGACCATTATATTATATAAATATTATAAATATTAGGTATATTAGAGATGTTTCAGAGAAGGCATCCCACTCCAGCACTCTTGCCTGGAAAATCCCATGGATGGAGGAGCCTGGTGGGCCGCAGTCCATGGGGTCGCTAAGAGTCGGAGAAGACAGAGCGACTTCACTTTCCCTTTTCACTTTAATGCATTGGAGAAGGAAATGGCAACCCACTCCAGTGTTCTTGCCTGGAGAATCCCAGGGACGGGGGAGCCTGGTGGGCTGCCGTCTATGGGGTCGCACAGAGTCGGACACGACTGAAGCGACTTAGAGATGTTTATTATATATAATATATATTCACTGTGTACATATCCTAGTTGTTGTATTTCTTTGTAGAATCCTAACTAACGCAACCTTCCTGAGCAAGTATTAAATTTTAAGCTTTTTTTTTTTTTCAGATTTGCTGACAACACTCTGTGTGGTCTGAGAAACATATATTTGTTACATGTGATTATTTCCCTCTTTCCTAAATCATTTATTTCTGGCATGCTACTTATTTCTTTTGGTTTTTCCTCCTAAATGAAAAGAGTTTCTTTAGCACCTGTGTGTCTCCAAGTCTGCAACACTTTCTTTTTTCTCTTGCAAAATCCTTCAGGAGAGTTGTCTAAACAAGTGTCCATCTGTCTCTCTTTTGCAAGTAACTCTTGAGTGCACTTCAGGGCCCAGGGCACAACAGGGCTCGTGACTGTCACATGAGTGTGAGCCGAAGTGATGACTGACCGGGAGGCACTTACATTTCAACGACCGCCACCCTGAGACGTACAAGAGATCACGTCAAGCTCTTACCCCATGACCTCTTCTCTGGCAGGCATACCACATGCCACCCCTGATAAGAAATTTTCAGTGTCCTTGCGGGGTTCTGTGCCAACTCCTGTTTTCTTTTGTTTTTTTTTCCTTTGTGGCAACTTCCCACGGAAAGAGCTATTTCTCCACTTGGGTCCTGGAATGAGAAAAGACAGAAAGCAGAGGCTTACACAAGCTGCTGCGTGCACGGATGGGAGGTGGAAATAAACATTGAGTCGTGCCTACCAGCACTGACCGTGGGTGTCTGGGACGTCAGCCAGGCTTGCTCACAGAGGTCCCCGATGTGGATCACTCACCTCCGTAGCCAGACACGGACTCCACCGTGTGCCCCGAAACAACCCAGGTTCAACCTCTGGAGTCTGAGAAGCCTGCAGACAGATGTCTGCGTTTCTGGCTGTGCGTTCTCAGTCTAGAGTCAATCTGCAAGCCCACAATGAAGGTTCAGTTTCAAAATGTTTGCAGAAACCACACCCCAGTTGCCAACAAGACCAGTAGCCCTAAGAATAGGCTTCCCAGGTGGCGCTAGTGGTAAAGAATCCACGAGACGTAAGAGAAGTGGCTTTTATCCCTGGGTCGGGAAGATTCCCCTGGAGGAGGAAATGACAACCCACTCCAGTATTCTTGCCTGGGAAATCCCACGGACAGAGGAGCCTGGTGGGCTACAGGCCATGGGGTCGCAAAAGAGTCAGACAGGATGGAAGGAACTTAGCCCACATGCAGGCATGTTGGATCTTAGCTCCCTGACCTGGGATTGAACCTGACCTGCCTCCACTGGAAGGCAAAGTCTTAACCACTGGACTACCAGGGATGTCCCCTGGGGTGGGTTGATTTAAAGTCCATGTTTCAAAAATGCTTCATGTCACCATAATCCTCCTCTCTGTGACTTCCAAGGTATCAAGTGAAGCCCCAAGAATTTACAAGCAGTTGTTATTTAAACAGCTTGCAAAAGATCTCAGTTTTTATGGTAATTTTATTTATGCCTTACCACAAAATCACAGCTGTGTTTGGTCAAGTTCATTTGTAAGGGCCCTTGTTTCAGAAGGCCCCTAAAAGGAAAATTCTTTCTAAATTCAAACAATAAAAGCACTTCCTAGTTCTGTTTTTGCTTCTGCTTGCTTGCTAAGTTGCTTCAGTCATGTCTGACTTTTTGTGACCCCATGGAGTGTAGCCCGCCAGGCCCCTCTGTCCATGGGATTCTCGAGGCAAGAATACTGGAGTGGGTTGCCGTTTCCTCCTCTGGGGCATCTTCCCAAACAGGACTCGAACCTGTGTCTCTTAGGTCTCATGCACCGGCAAGTGTGTTCTTTACCTCTTATGCTATACTAACTTAAATGGTAAATGTATAATAATCCATATGATTTTACTGCTGTGTCATTTCTGAGGCTTCCTTGAAGTTTCAGAAGGTAGAAAATCTTGGTTTGCTATAAAGTACAAGCATCCCTCCACTGTTCCGTGAAATATTTTAGACCGAGTAGTTCTGAATGAATTTTCTTTTCCAAATTTTTTATATCTTTTGTGACATTTAACTGAAATGTTCCATCAGTTCTGAAAGAACCATGTTGAAGTCTCTTGCTGTAATTTTGGAACTCTAACAGGGAAGAACCAATTTTTCTTTTTCTTTTTTAGGGAATGAAAATATTTTGATTTTTCTGAAAACATCAGAAACGAAAAACAAGCTGAATATCTGGCCATACCAAAAGCAAAATACAAATAAAAAGTAACATTTAGAAATCACGCTTAACCATAAAGAAACATGCTTGAAAATAACAAATTTAACACTGTTTCCTCCATAAGGCAAAATGTGTTTACTGAACCACAATTCTAAAGTGGAGTTTAACTGACATAATTTTTTAAAAAAAGAAAATTGAAAGGGGAAAAGCACTCCATTCCCACCCTGGAATCCTGTCATTTATAAAGTAACATGCTCAAATGTTAGAGAAAATAAACAGTTTGTAAACCTGAAAATAAATCTTTCAATGAATGATAGCAGATTCCAACAGAATACAGTACTACCTTATATTTGCAGAAGAATACAAAAAAGTTATGACCAACCTAGACAGCATATTGAAGAGCAGAGGCATTACTTTGCCAACAAAGGTTCGTCTAGTCAAGGCTATGGTTTTTCCTGTGGTCATGTATGGATGTGAGAGTTGAACTGTGAAGAAGGCTGAGCGCCGAAGAATTGATGCTTTTGAACTGTGGTGTTGGAGAAGACTCTTGAGAGTCTTCCAAGGGACTTCCAAGGGACTGCAAGGAGATCCAACCGTCCATTTTGAAGGAGATCAGCCCTGGGATTTCTTTGGAAGGAATGATGCTAAAGCTGAAACTCCAGTACTTTGGCCACCTCATGCGAAGAGCTGACTCATTGGAAAAGACGCTGATGCTGGGAGGGATTGGGGGCAGGAGGATAAGGGGACGACAGAGGATGAGATGGCTGGACGGCATCACTGACTCGATGGACATGAGTCTGAGTGAACTTCGGGAGTTGGTGATGGACAGGGAGGCCTGGCCTGCTGCGATTCATGGGGTCGCAAAGAGTCGGACACGACTGAGCGACTGAACTGAACTGAACTGAACTTTTTGTATACCAGGACTTCCCTGGAACCTCAGTCAGTAAAAAATCTGCCTGCAGTGCAGGATACCTGGATTTGATCCCTGGTTTGGGAAGATCTCCTGGAGAAGGGAATGGCAAACCACTCCAGTATTGTTGCCTGGAAAATCCCACGGACAGGGGAGCCTAGCGGGCTACAGTCCATCGGGTCACAAGTGTGGGACACGACTTAGTGACTAAACCTCCACCACCACCTTTTGTCCAACTAAGGTCTTATCCAATACAAAGAAAGACAAATGGGGATTAAAAACAAATGACTAAATCAAAATATTTCTGGAGCAGCACCGGTCACAAAATAAAAGAACCTAGTTCCACAGAATTGTACGCATATGGCCAATTTTATTCCCAGATTCCCGGAGTCCTGTACTACCAATATAAAAGTGTCTCTGTCTTGGAAAAAGTCAGATAGACACCAAAATCCTATAATCCATGTTCCCTCAATGATACTTAGAATGCTCTTATCATCCTTTCAAAGTAACTTCAACTTATTAGGAGTTAACATTTTAAATTTCTTACGATTATATAGTGGAAGGACTTCCCAGGTGGCTCAGATGGTAAAGCGTTTGCCTGCAATGCAGGAGACCTCGGTTTGATCCCTGGATCAGGAAGATCCCCCAGAGGAGGAAATGGCAACCCACTCCAGTACCCTTGCCTGAAAAAAACCATGGATGGAGGAGTTTGGTAGGCTGTAGTCCATGGCGTCGCAAAGAGTTGGACACAACTGAGTGACTTCACTTTAGCCCTTTCACCTTTCAGCTTTATATAGTGGAAATGACAAATAGATTCAAGGGATTCAATCTGATAGACAGAGTGTCTCAACTATGGACGGAGGTTTGTGACTTTGTGCAGGAAGCAGTGATCAAAATCATCCCCGAGGAAAAAGAAATGCAAAAAGGCAAAATGGTTGTCTGAGGAGGCCTTACAAATAGCTGAGAAAGAACAGAATCTAAAGGCAAAGGAGAAAAGGAAAGATATAAGCATCTGAATGCAGAGTTCCAAAGAATAGCAAGGAGGGATAAGAAAGCCTTCCTAAATGATCAATGCAAAGAAATAGAGGAAAACAACAGAATGGGAAAGACTAGAGATCTCTTCAAGAACATTAGAGATACCAATGGAACATTTCATGCAAAGATGGGCTCAATAAAGGACAGAAATGGTATGGACCTAACAGAAGAAGAAGATATTAAGAAGCAGTGGCAAGAATACACAGAAGAACTGTACAAAAAAGTTCTTCATGACCCAGATAATCACAATGGTGTGTTCACTCAGCTACAGCCAGACATCCTGGAATGTGAAGTCAAGTGGGCCTTAGGAAGCATCACTATAAACAAAGCTAGTGGAGGCGATGGAATTCCAGTTGAGCTCTTTCAAATCCTGAAAGATGATGCTGTGAAAGTGCTGCACTCAAGATGCCAGCAAACCTGAAAAACTCAGCAGTGGCCACAGGACTGGAAAAGGTCAGTTTTCATTCCAGTCCCAAAGAAAGGCAATGCCAAAGAATGCTCAAACTACCGCACAATTGCACTCATCTCACACCCTAGCAAAGTAATCCTCAAAATTCTCCAAGCCAGGCTTCAACAGTACGTGAACTGTGAGCTTCCAGATATTCAAGCTGGATTTAGAAAAGGCAGAGGAAGCAGAGATCAAATTACCAACATCTGCTGGATCATGGAAAAAGCAAGAGAGTTCCAGAAAAACATCTATTTCTGCTTTATTGACTATGCCAAAGCCTTTGACTGTGTGGATCACAACAAACTGGGGAACATTCTTCAAGAGATGGGAATACCAGACCACCTAACCTGCCTCTTGAGAAATCTGTATGCAGGTCAGGAAGCAACAGTTAGAACTGGACATGGAACAACAGACTGGTTCCAAGAAGGAAAAGGAGTACGTCAAGGCTGTATATTGTCACCCTGCTTATTTAACTTATATGCAGAATATATCATGAGCAACGCTGGGCTGGAGGAAGCACAAGCTGGAATCAAGATTGCTGGGAGAAATATCAATAACCTCAGATATGCAGATGAGGCCACCCTTATGGCAGAAAGCGAAGAACTAAAGAGCCTCTTGATGAAAGAGAAAGAGGAGAGTGAAAAAGCTGGCTTAATACTCAATATTTAAAAAACTAAGATCATGGCATCCAGTCCCATCACTTCATGGCAAATAGATGGGGAAACAATGGAAACAGTGACTGACTTTATTTTCTTGGGCTCCATAATCACTGCAGATGGTGACGGAAGCTGTGAAATTAAAACTGCCTGCTCCTTTGAAGAAAGGCTATGAGAAACTTGACGGCATATTAAAAAGCAGAGGCATTACTTTGCCAACAAAATTCTTTCTAGACAAAGCTATGTTTTTTCCAATAGTCATGTACGGATGTGAGAGCTGGACCACAAAGTGGGCTGAGTGCTAAGGAATTGATGCTTTGAACGGTGGTGTTGGACAAGACTCTTGAGCGTCCCTTGGACTGCAAGGAGATCCAACCAGTCAATCTTAGGATTTTGCTTTAGAGGAAATCAACTCTGAATATTCATTAGAAGCCCTGATGCGCCAATCCTTTGGCCATCTGATGGGAAGAGTCGACTCGCTGGAAAAGACCCTGATGCTGGGAAAGAGAAGGGGATGATAGAGGATGAGATGGCTGGATGGCATCACGGACTCAGAGGGCATGAGTTTAAGGAACTCTGGGATATGGTGAAGGACAGAGGAGCCTGGTGTGCTGCAGTCCATGGGTTTGAAAAATCGGACACTAGTTAGCTTGGATCAACAACAATACTCCACTGCGTATGTGTATGTACCACTACTTCTTTATCCATTCATCTGTCAATGAACATTGAGGTTGCTTTCAAGTCCTGGTTATTGTAAATACTGCTGATGTGAACTTTGGGGTACATGTGTCTTTCGATGGGTTTAATTCTTAAGACAGAAAGCAGACATCTATCTTTGTCATAGGAGATGGTAACTCTAAGAGACTCACTTGTACCAGTTGAAGATAATTTCCAATTGATTATTATTTTTTTGGTCATTCTGTACTCAGAAATGTTTAGGGGTCCTCAAGGTTAAACTTCTGCAGGGTAATTTTTCAGGCAACGGGAATCGTATTGAAGAGGGAGTCTTGGAGAAATTCAAGGAGGAGACTAGACAAAGGGGAATTCCAGAAGAAAATGTCATGAATATCCTGGAAAATGGCAGTGGAATTCAACTTTTTTTCTGAATCTATCAATCAGGTGGTGTGTATGTGTTCTATTGGGAAACAAACAGATTCATGTAAACTTTCTTCCTTCATAAATAATCTTTTATATAATCCCTTACTTACAGAGAAACAAAGAAAAATAAAAACCAAAACCTTGGAAACACTGGCGAATGGGAGTAACCCATGGGTCTTTTACTCTTACCCTTTGTTCTTCTGCCAGATGACTGTCTTAACCAGTGGACAGGGAGAAAAAGCATTTCAGAAATCAGATCAGATCAGATCAGTCGCTCAGTCGTGTCCGACTCTTTGCGACCCCATGAATCGCAGCACGCCAGGCCTCCCTGTCCATCACCAACTCCCGGAGTTCACTCAGACTCATGTCCATCGAGTCAGAAATAGCAAAGTGGAAATGGTTTGTTATCAAGGCTGTTCCATCAAGTCAGTCAATAAGGATGTACTGTGATTTCCTTCGTGTCCAATTTTGCAGGTAACAATTTATTTTTTTTGTCCCAATAACTTATATCTTATTGATAGAGAACTGTGTGTATTACATTAGGTTACTTAGCTTCTCTTGAGCCCTAATAAATTTCAAATTGTTGCTTGATTAATCCTAAGCAGCTTTGGTGAGAGAGCCTTATCCTGCAGGAATCTTGCAGACCAGAGTCGTCAGAGAGAAGCAGGAATGGCCACAAGTTCGTCGAAACTAATTAGCGTTTCCGTCAGTCCTGACCTCGTGCGTGTCCACACACATCCCACCACTAGGAGAACCGGATTAAAAAAGAACTCACATTTTCCCCAAGACCAGTGTTTAATCTCACATAATTCTGATGGCCCTGTTCAGTGCCTTCCAATAACACTGTCTGAAACATGCATTTGTTTTCATATTCCCTTTCAGAAGGAAATTTTCTTAAAGTGAGATCTTTAAAAGCAAAGAAGAACAGCTTTCATGTGGATTTAATTCATAAAGCCCACAGAAAGACCATTCTCCTGGAATTAGGTGAAGAGCATAATTCAGTCACGGGTCCTGTAAACCATCTTGAACATACAGCCTGAAGTGATTCCTCCTAGAGTGCATTCTAGATAAAGGATCCCACCATATGTATATCCTGGGGGAAGTTACACAGGGACCCCCACCTACAGCACACAGATATGGACTGTTGAGGTCCACCAGGATTTGGACATTGGACCACCTACCAGATCCTGTAGCCTGGACATCCTACTTCCTGACACTCACCCCTGTCAGCTGTCAACAGTCAACTCCACTAAATCTTTGTTTCTGTTTTATTCACCTATAGAAAGAGTCCCTGAGACCAGATACATCTTTGTTTCCATGGAATCAAGATCATCAACAGGAAGACGACCTTCGTGGGTCCTGATTAATATGATCCTTCCCCCTTCACACTCACACTCCCTTTCCTGTCATCTCTCCTGGTCACTAATCACGCCCTGCATGGGGTGTTTCATTTCTGAGGGTCTAAATAAATGAATTTAACATCTTCCCTGCACTTGTGTGTCTGTGCAAAAGTCATCTGATTTAAAACACTCAAATATCCACATTATCCAGGAAACTGTGCCTTTAATAGGATGGGTGTTCATCAGAGACATTCGTGAGAAGGATTAAGTGGAGATGCTCTAGAGGTGTCCAGGGGAAGAAGGAAAAAAAGGACTAAAGCATCCTGTGACAGGGTTTTGGACCTTCTTACTGTAGTGGAAGGGACAGCATGGTCAGGAAAGATGTCCCCAGAAAACATCTTATTCATTCCAGGGAAAGGAGCTTGTGTTCCAGTCACTGAGCTTCATAGAGAGAAAGCATCAGATGATAAGCCATGTCACTGAGGGGAAACACGTGTTCTGACTGCAGCACACTTCTGCAATTGAGCTGAAGGACGCACATGTCTTCACGATCGGAATAGAAGTTATCAAAGATGGGAGAGCAGCTGAGTCTCGATCAATGGGACTGTGAAGACACTGCAGGGTTTGCAGGAGCGAGATGACCAACAGCTCACCGTAGCATTTAAAGATGGTTGTCCAGTCTCATATGCTTCAAAAGCAGGTGGACGCTAATATTTCCAAGGACTGGCCCCTCCCACTGTCGTGGGCAAAGCATTGCTCAGCTCCGCATGGGGTTTGAGCCATTTGCTCAATGATCTAGCAAATGCTTGAGATATAGAACTTATTCCAAGGGCTGGGCCACAGCTCAGACATCTGGTCCTCGTCCTCAGAAAATAAAACCAGACGTAAGCCATATTTATCAGAATCAATGCTTTAGGTCCTTCATAGAGATGGCCTCCAAGTGGGCTACAGCTGGCCAATGTCAAAGGCATGGGTAGTGAAGGCTTTGGAGAGTTTATTTGGAAGTAATAGAGCTGTCAAGGGCAATATTTGAGTTATTTCTCCTGAATAATAGAAGGTATGCATTTGCAGTTCTGACTCTGGTCCTCGCAGTATGTCTGAAAGGTTAGCTTGGTTGGGTGGATAAATTCAGAGACAACGGAATCGTCGGGGGTGGGATGACCCCTCAAAGGGAAAGACAGGACCCAAATAAACAAGCTAGGCAATTGTGGAATGCTTCATGTATTTGCAATGACCATTATCAACAAGGAAAACAGGGTTGTCACCGCAAACGGTACAGAAATACAGGGAAACATAGAAGAAAACTAGAAATCAATTCTTCCACCTGAATTGACACTTTGGATGAAATGGACCCATTTCTTGAAAGATTCGTGCCTGACGTTGACCCAAGATAAAACAGAAAAAAATTGCTTAGTCCTTTCTCTTATGAAAGAAATTGGACCCGTCACCATCCAATGTTTCATTAAGAACTTGGAGGGTCAGAACATTTCGCTGGAGACTCCTCTCAGATTTGCAAATAAGAGATAGGCCTCCTATCAAAATATAGAGAGATTCTTATTTCTGCTCTTGTTCAGATGTTAATATTTTTAGAGGATAATTCATATCTTGATTCATAGAGACTAATGTATTAATTTAACTTTGTACATCTTGCACTATGATATGGCGTAGCTTGTTATTGTTCCATTGATAAGTCATATCTGACTCTTTGCAGGTCCATGGACTGTAACCCACCAGGCTCCTCTGTCCATGGGATTCTCCAGGCAAGACTATACGAGTGGGCTACCATTTCCTTCTCCAGGGGATCTTCCCGGACCACAGACTGAACCCATGTCTCCTGCATTGGCAAGCAGATGGTTTACCACTGAGCCAGCAGGGAAGCCCTCTCTAATAGCTAGCAGATTGTCAATTTATTTCAAATACATTGATCTTACAAACAAGAAACCAGTGAATCATATTTATATGTGTCGATTATTTTAAAATTTCTATTAATGGAAATGCCCCATCAAAGAGAATTCATCTTTAGAATATGGACAGTTACACCCTAAAGGACCTTTCAAAACCCCCTTGTATATTCTGTTCCCTTTCTCAGATAGTCCTACCCACAGATAAAGATGTAATTCACTCTTGCAACTAATATCAGAGCTTTACTCAAAACCTTACTTTTTTGAAACTGTGTCTTCCATCAAAATGGATTGAAAACACACTCCTGGACTGTACCTTGCCATCATTGGACGTGAGTTCAAGCAAGCTCTGAAAGCTGGTGACGGACAGGGAAGCCTGGCGTGCTGCAGTCCATGGGGTCGCAGAGAGTGGGACATGACTGAGTGACTGAACTGAACTGAGAGCTTCATTGTAGAGCTTAGAGACATGGGATATATTTGTCAATTACTGGTTATCTGCCTTGCATTCTATCTCCTCTGTCTGGAAGACAGTTCAATGGATCGTGAGTTCAGCCTGGTTCCCAAGGCTTCAGCTGTTATGTGGTGTGTGCTTTTGCTAAGTCACTTCAATCACGTCTGACTCTTTGCAACCCCAGGGACAGTAGCCCCCCAGGCTCCTCCGTCCGTGGGATTCTTCAGGCAAGAATACAGGAGTGCGTTGCCATGCCCTTCTCCAGGACATCTTCCCGACGCAGGGATTGGACCCATGTCTCCTGTGTCTCCCGCACTGGATTCTTTTCCATGGAGCCACTTGGGAAGCCATATAAACACTCATGGAGCACAGCCCAGACACTGGGCATTAGGAACCCTTCCAAAGACACTCTTTTCTATAATGCGTATATGGATAAAGGTTTCCTGTGTCTTTAGCCATGGGCTTCCCTGGTGGCTCAGATGGTAAAGAATTCACCTGCAATGCAGGAGACCCGGGTTTGACCCCTGAGCTGGGAAGACCCCCTAGAAGAGGGAATGGTAACCCACTCATGTATTCTTGCCTGGAGAATTCCATGGTGGGCTTCAGTTCAAGGGGTCACAAAGAGGCAGACATGTCTGAGCAAGTAACACACACACACACACATACACAGACACACACACACACAGACACACCCGCATACACAGTGGACTATAGTATCTGTTGGGTTGGCCAAAACATTTGCTCAGACTTTTCCATAAGATGCTATATAAAAACCCAAACAAACTCTTTGGGTATCCCAATACACTATACTATGCTACAGCAAAATAAAGGAGATTTGCAGGCCTTCTGACAACTGAGACTCGTCCCTCACTGAGTACACACACATAGTCTAGGGTTGGCTTGCAATTCACTGCGCTTCACAATGGATTCCAGATTGATATTAGCAGACACTCCCTAAATACTAGGCCATGGTGGGGGGTGTGGATAAAAACACCAATGCCTGTGTAATTGACAATAAACACTTTGGCCAAGGACTATGTCCAGAGACTGACAGACAGAAATACCCACAGGGGAAATTAATTGTCCATCATTTAGTAAAGCATGGAGAAGAAAATGGCAGCCCACTCCAGTACTCTTGCCTGGAAAATCCAATGGATCGTGGAGCCTGGTGGGCTACAGTCAATGGGGTCGCAAAGACTTGGACACGACTGAGCTATTTCAGTTTTTTAGTAAAGCAAACACAAATCCTAAAATGAAAACAAAGAACAAACAGGTCAACTGATAACCAGAAAGAACATAAAGCCTAAGGCAAACAGTGTTGAGACCCAGTGGTACCTTTTTCTCTAGAAGGTGCCCGGTCTCTGACATCTGAAGGAAACTTCATCCCGCCGGCATCTACCTGCAAGCCTAAAATCGTCCATGAGTATTAGGGAGGTCATGGAATATGTTGCTTTTGTCCTTTTCACATTTCTCATTCCCTCAACACTTGGAGAGCTTCAAGAGGTTCTCAGTGACAAGCGTGGGCTCAAACAAAGCTTCAAAGGGTGAGCATTTCTAGTAGGAAAACTTGGGGTCAAGTATACTTGGTACCGCCTCTACTCAAGGGCTACCCGGCTGACGCTAGTGGTAAAGAACCCACCTGCCAATGCCGGAAATATAAGAGATGCGGGTTCGATCCCTAGGTCAGGAAGATCCCCTGGAGGAGGCATGGCATTGTCGGAGATCATCCCAACACAGGGATTGAGCCCTGGTCTGCTGCATTGGAGGCAGTTTTGTTTTTTTTTTTTCTTTTTTACTACTGAGTCACCTGGAAGTGCATATATGGATAAAAAGGTTAATGTATATTAGACTACCCTATATATTGAATTGACCAAAAAGCTTGTTCAGGCTTTTCCATCAGATGTTATATAAAAACCCAAATGAACTTTTTGGGTATCCCAGTACATACGAGAAGAAATGGCAACCCAGTCCAGTGTTCTTCCCTGGAGAATCCCATGGACAGAGGAGCCTGGAAGGCTACAGCCCATGGGATCGCAGGGAGTCAGCCACAGTGGA
Source organism: Bos grunniens (assembly GCF_055505025.1). Taxonomy (NCBI): domain Eukaryota; kingdom Metazoa; phylum Chordata; class Mammalia; order Artiodactyla; family Bovidae; genus Bos; species Bos grunniens. The sequence continues at coordinate 2,405,717 of NC_141194.1, forward strand.
GCGACTAACACCTTATCACTGTATTCTCTATCGCTTTCCTGCGGGGATTTCCTTCTTTAAATAATCTCGCTTGTGTTACGGAACCACCTGCCGTGACTATCTCTCCATTTATCTTCAGGTATTTCAAGTACAGCTAGTCCCCGGGAGGTTGACTCCTGTTTCCTCCTAAACACACCCAAGGTGGCACACCCTGGGCATTGAGAACAACAGGGGCACACTGCCCCATTCATTCACCAGCTCTAGCACTCGGGGTACGGCCAAGACCAAAATCCAGGACCGAAGAGGAAGTCACTCACTGGAGCATGAAGGTTGCTTATCAACAGAACAAAAGATGATAAAGTGGGAGGGAGAGGAGTTAGGGAGCGCGGGGCTGTGACGCTGGAGCAAAGACCATGTCCTGTAGAAATCTACAGGTTCCTACAAGGACTGATGCTTCATTCTGGGTCAGAGCAGCAGGTTACCTCAGGTGATTTAGGACTTCTCAGCCTCCCTGTGATGCACACGAGTAGACAGTTCTCTGTGAGGTGCTGTCCTGGGCACTGTAGGCTGTTAGGCAGCCTGCTTCATCTTCATCTCTGACCGGATGAAATGTATCACCTCCCACCTCTTGCATTGTGATGCCCAGAAACATCATCACCTACACGACAAGGGTTTCTCCTGGGAGGCAGAGACATCTCTGGTTGAGAACAAATACTCTACACGTGGTGTTAGAAAACGGTTCCCAGATTTGGGGAAACACTAAAGCTGCTGGTCAAGGACAGAGAAATCTCCATGGGGAACCAGGAGAAACTTTGGGAAATGTCTTGAGAAGACTCTGCTGCTTAAAAGTGTGGCTTCCCTAGTGGCTCAGATGGTAAAGCATCTGTCTGCAATGCAGGAGACCTGGGTTTGATCCCTGGGTTGGGAAGATCCCCTGGAGTAAGGAAATGGCAGCCCACTCCAGTATTCTTGCCTGGAAAATCCCATGGACCGCAGAGCCTGGTAGGCTACTGTCCATGGGGTCACAAAGAGTCGGACATGACTAAGCGACTTCATTTTCACTTTCTTTTTTTTTTAATTTATTTTTTAAATTTTATTTTATTTAACTTTACAATATTGTATTGGTTTTGCCATATATCAAAATGAATCCACCACAGGTATACATGTGTTCCCCATCCTGAACCCTCCTCCCTCCTCCCTCCCCATACCATCCCTCTGGGTCATCCCAGTGCACCAGCCCCAAGCATCCAGTATCATGTATCGAACCTGGACTGGCGACTCGTTTCACATATGATATTATACGTATTTCAATGCCATTCTCCCAAATCATCCCACCCTCTTCCTCTCCCACAGAGTCCAAAAGACTGTTCTATACATCAGTGTCTCTTTTGCTGTCTCGTATACAGGGTTATTGTTACCATCTTTCTAAATTCCATATATACGCATTAGTATACTATATTGGTGTTTTTCTTTCTGGCTTACTTCACTCTGTACAATAGGCTCCAGTTTCATCCACCACATTAGAGCTGATTCAAATGTATTCTTTTCAATGGCTGAGTAATATTCCATTGTGTATATGTACCACAGCTTTCTTATCCTTTCATCTGCTGATGGACATATAGTTGCTTCCATATCCTGGCTATTATAAACAGTGCTGTGATGAACATTGGGGTACATGTGTCTCTTTCAATTCTGGTTTCCTCAGTGTGTATGCCTAGCAGTGGGATGGCTGGATCATAAGGCAGTTCTATTTCCAGTTTTTAAAGGAATCTCCACACTGTTCTCCATAGTGGCTGTACTAGTTTGCATTCCCACCAACAGTGTAAGAGGGTTCCCTTTTCTCCACACCCTTGCCAGCATTTATTGTTTGTAGACTTTTGGATTGCAGCCATTCTGACTGGCATGAAATGGTACCTCATAGTGGTTTTGATTTGCATTTCTCTGATCATGAGTGATGTTGAGCATCTTTTCATGTGTTTGTTAGCCATCTGTATGTCTTCTTTGTAGAAATGTCTATTTAGTTCTTTGGCCCACACTAATAGATGGAGAAATATATCATGTTCATGGATTGGAAGAATCAATATAGTGAAAATGAGTATACTACCCAAAGCAATTTATAGATTCAATGCAATCCCTATCAAGCTACCAACGGTATTCTTCACAGAGCTAGAACAAATAATTTCACAATTTGTATGGAAATACAAAAAAACCTCGAATAGCCAAAGCTATCTTGAGAAAGAAGAATGGAACTGGAGGAATCAACCTGCCTGACTTCAGGCTCTACTACAAAGCCACAGTTATCAAGACAGTATGGTACTGGCACAAAGACAGAAATATAGATCAATGAAACAAAACAGAAAGCCCAGAGATAAATCCACACACATATGGACACGTAACTTTGACAAAGGAGGGAAGAATATACAATGGATTAAAGACAATCTCTTTAACAAGTGGTGCTGGGAAAACCGGTCAACCACTTGTAAAAGGATGAAACTAGAGCATTTTCTAACACCATACACAAAAATAAACTCAAAATGGATTAAAGATCTAAATGTAAGACCAGAAACTATAAAACTCCTAGAGGAGAACATAGGCAAAACACTCTCTGACATACATCACAGCAGGATCCTCTATGACCTACCTCCCAGAATACTGGAAATAAAAGCAAAAATAAACAAATGGGACCTAATTAAACTTAAAAGCTTCTGCACAACAAAGGAAACTATAAGCAAGGTGAAAAGACAGCCTTCAGAATGGGAGATAATAATAGCAAATGAAGCACTTTCACTTTCATTTTGGAACCAGAAGCACTGCTATCTCCAGGGGCATGTGTTAGAAATGCAGGTTCTGGGCTCAACACTAAACATGCTCCATCAGAACCAGCACCACCAATAATCTTCTCTGAGGGTCAATGATCATGTTTCTATTGGAGAGGTGCTATGTAGAGAATGTCATCAAGGGTGAGAGTGCAAAAATGAGCCTGTGATTCATTCTTTCACCTGAGAGTTTATGGACACTGGAACCTTGGTCAGGGATCGCTGGGCAAGGCCATCTGCAGGTTCATGGCCATCCCTATCAAACTACCAATGGCAGTTTTTTTCAGAACAGGAATAACTAATTTTAAAATTTGTATGCAATCACCAAGACCCCCGCCCCCGAAAGCCAAAAGGTTCTTCAGAAAGAGGAATACAGCTTGAGGAAACATGCTTCTAGGCTTCAGACTAATTATAAAACTACAGTTAGCAAGACAGGATGGTAGTGACAAAACAACCACACACACAACCACACACACAACCACACACACACATACAACCACACACACACAGAACCACACACACACATACACACACATAAAGCCCAGAAATAAACCCACACACTTGCAGTCAAATAATCTCCTACAAAGAAGACATGAAAAGAGTCTCTTCAATAAGCAAAAACAACACCCAGTTGTGGATGTGACTGGTGATAGAAGCAAGGTCCGATGCTGTAAAGAGCAATATTGCATAGGAACCTGGAATGAGAGGTCCACGAATCAAGGTCAATTGGAAGTGGTCGAAAAGGAGATGACAAGAGTGAGCATCAGCATTCTAGGAATCAGTGAACTAAAATGGACTGGAACGGGTGAATTTAACTCAGATGACCATTATGTCAACTACTGTTGGCAAGAATCTCTTAGAAGAAATGGAGTAGCCCTCATAGTCAATGGAAGAGTCCAAAATGCAGTACTGGATGTAATCTCAAAAATGACAGAATGATCTCTATTTGTTTCCAAGGGAAACCATTCAGTATCACAGTAATCCAAGTCTATGCCCCAACCAGTAATGCTGAAGAAGCTGAAGTTGAATGGTTCTATGAACATCTACAAGACCTTCTAGAACTAACACCCCCAAAAGATGTCCTTTTCATTACAGGGGACTGGGATGCAAAAGTAGGAAGTCAAGAGCTACCTGGTGTAACAGGCAAGTTTGGCCTCGGAATACAAAATGAAGCATGGCAAAGGCTAACGGAATTTGCCAAGAGAACGCACTGGTCATAGCAAACACCCTCTTCGAACAACACAAGAGAAGACTCTACACATGGATGTCACCAAATGGTCAACACCGAAATCACATTGATTATATTCTTTGTAGCTAAAGTTGGAGAAGCTCTATACAGTCAGCAAAAATAAGACCAGGAGCTGACTCTGGCTCCGATCATGAACTCCTTATTGCCAAATTCAGACTGAAATTGAAGAAAGTAGAGAAAACCAGTAGACCATTCAGCTATGACCTAAATCAAATCCCTAACGATTATACAATGGAAGTGAGAAATAGATTTAAGGGACTAGATCTGATAGACAGAATGCCTGAAGAACTATGGTCAGAGGTTTGTGACATTGTATAGGAGACAGGGATCAAGACCATCCCCAAGAAAAAGAAATGCAAAAAAGCAAAATGGCTGTCTGAGGAGGCCTTCCAGATAGCTGTGAAAAGGAGAGAAGTAAAAGGCAAAGGAGAAAAGGAAAGATATTCCCATTTGAAAGCAGAGTTCCAAAGAATAGCAAGGAGAGATAAGAAAGCCTTCCTCAGCGATCAATGCAAAGAAATAGAGGAAAACAACAGGATGGGAAAGACTGGAGATCTCGAGTCTCTAGAGACGCTAGATCTCTGGAGTCATTGGAAAAGGCCCTGATGCTGGGAAAGATGGAAGGCGGGAGGAGAAGGGGATGACAGAGGATGAGATGGTTGGATGGCATCACAGACTCGATGGACATGAGTTTGAGCAAGCTGCGGGAGTTGGTGATGGACAGGGAGACCTGGCGTGCTGCAGTCCATGGGGTAGCAAAGTCAGACACGAATGAGCGACTGAACTGACTGAGTAACTTCAGTAAGTGGTGCTGAGAAAACTGCATGTAAAAGGATGAAATTAGAACACTCTCTAATACCATATACACAAATCAAGTCAAAATGGATTAAAGACTGAAATGTAATACCAAATACTGTGAAACTCCGAGAGGAAAACCAGTAGAACACTTTTGACAAAAATTGCAGGAATATGTTTTTGAATCTTAAAGGAAAGAAAGGAAAAATAAACAAATAAGACCTAATTGACCATAAAAGCTTTTGCACAGGAAAAGAAACCATTGACAAAAGAAAAAAGACAACCTGTCAGAAATGAGAACATATTTCCAAGTGATATCCCTGATAAAGGATAAAGTATGCAACATATATAAACAGCTCACACAATTCAACATAAAAAAAGACAACCCGATTTAAAAATGGGAAGAAAATCAGAGACATTTTCCAAAGCAGATATGTAGAGGGCAACAGGGACATGAATAGATGCTCAAAACTGCTAATTTTCAAGGAAATGCAAATCAAAACCACAGTGAGATCTCCCCTTACAGCTATAAGAATGGCTATTATGAAAAAGAGCACAAATAACAAATATTGAAGAGGGTGTGGGAAAAAGGGTGTGCTCCTACACTGTTGATGGGAATGCAAATTGGTGCAACCACTGAGCAAAACAGAATGGAGGATTCACTAAAAAACAGAGCTAAGGTATGATTCCACTGATTCCACTTCTGGGCGTATACTCAGATGAAAGTCTAATTTGAAAAGATACATGCACCGCCCCACCCCTGCCCCAATGTTCATAGCAGCCTTATACAATAGCCAGGACACAGAAACGACCCAAATATGCACCGAAAGATGAATGAGTAAAGAAGATGTGGTATGAACGCACAGTGGAACAGGACTCAGCCATAAAAAAGAACAAAATGATGCCATTGGCAGCAACGTAGATGGTCGTGTAGGGCACTATGATAAGTGAAATAAGTTAGAGAAAGACAAATCCTGCATGTCACCACTTACATGTGGAATCTATAGAATATGATAAACCAGTGACTATTACAAAAAAAGACTCACGGAGGAAGAACTAGTGGTCACCAGTGAAGAGCGTAGAGGACTAGCAGGTATAAACTATTGGATCTAAGGGAGGCTCAAGAATCCCAGGGAAGGGGCAGCCTGGTGGGCTGCTGTCTATGGGGTCACCCAGAGTCGGACACGACTGAGGTGACTTAGCAGCAGCAGCAGCAAGAATGTATTGTGCAACACAAGGAATATAGCCAGTATTTTCTAAGTATTAATCAATTTTAATCTTTGAAAACTGCATAAAATTAAAAAGAAAACTACCTAGGTTAAAAAAAATAAAATAAAACAGAATCCTTGAGGGGACAGGTTGTGTTCGGTGGACAAGGTCACAATCTTCCTTTCACTGTTTAGATCCAGTTGTGAAATCTAAGATGCAAAAAAAAAAAAAAAAAAGAACACAGAGAACATTGAAAAACAAATCAGAAATTTATAGACTGGGAGAGACAGGCTTCATGGTGAAAGGTTGTTGCTGAACCACGAAAGACACTTAGATTCTTGGCCTCTGGAGGAGAAGAATTCAATCCAGGGCCAGAGACGAGGCTTGATCACTCAGAGCTTTTGTGTAATAAACTTTTATTAAAGTATAAAAGAGATAGAGAAAGCTTCTGACACAGACATCAGAAGGCGGACAGAGAGTGCCCCCCTCCCCGCTGCCAGTATTAGCAAGGGATTTATATACTCTCCAATTAGTTATTACCATGAATCCAAAGAATGTCCAGAGATTGCAAAGATTTTACTAGAGCCACTTCCACGATCCACATTTCAAGATAACAGGATTAGCCAAAGGCCCTCAGGAAGGAGAAACTGTCCTCAAGCAGGATCCATTGTTGCTGTCTGATTCCTAGTAGAGTTTAAACTCAGTTGTGTAATTGACTAAGACTAAGGAATGTAGACCAAAAAACGTTTGTCCTTTCCTCTTCCTTGAGAATTCCAGAGCCCTCTCTCCTTGGGGACCCCTCGGACTTCTTATCAAGCTGCCTAGAAATGGATTCTCTCAAGAGTTAGAGAAAGCTGGCTAAATTTGAGGAGTAAAAGTAAGGAAGGATGCTTAACACCATTCAGGGGTTTATAAGGGTAGTGTTTGTGCAGGAGGGTTCCATTTTTATTTCTCATTCTGTGACCGTCAGTTACTCAACGCTTATGAAAGACAGTTGGCGATAAAGATCCTATGACTTCCTTCAGTTACAAAATGGCAGGATTACCACCACCTGTCTGCAATCGTCTCTGAGATAACTGTGTTTTATCTCCCCTTGATTGGCAGTTAGAAAGGTCTTCCCTAAGAGGGCATGGTGCTGGGAAACACTCCCAGGGGAACATGTGTTGGTAAGACTCCAGAGGAAAACCCCGGGATGTTGGAGGTGCATAAGGAGGCATGGAAGGCTGATGATGGGTGGATGAGGGGTGTTATCTGGGATCACATCCCTGCTGGAAATGACATACGTCATGGAGATGAGTGAGAAAATCTGGGTGAGTGTTACGAGGCATAACAAGTTTCTGTGATGACCTTTCATAGGATGACGTTAGATCAGAATGCATACAGAGGAACAGAAGAAAACCAACAGAAAGATGTATCTTGGCACCAAAATAAAAAAGAAAAGAAAGGAGGGCCTTCCCTGGTGGTCTAGTAGGTAAGATTCTTTGCTCCCAACCCATATTGCTGGCTTGCATTGCTGGAACCTGATAGCAAACAAACACATAAATATTTTGTAAAAAGAACAGGATTTAAAGAAAGATAATGTGATTGAAATAGACGGGAAAAAGTGGATTTCCTCAGGCTCCAAAATCACTGCAGATGGTGACTGCAGCCATGAGATTAAAAGGTGTTCAGTCCTTGGGAGAAAAGGTATGACCAACCTAGACAGCGTATTATAAAGCACAGACATTGCTGACAAAGGTCTGTAGAGTGAAAGCTAGGTTTTTTTTTTTCCAGTAGTCATGTATCCATGTGAGAGTTGGACCATAAAGTAGGTTGAGTGCTGAAGAATTGATGCTTTTGAACTGTGGTGTTGGAGAAGACTCTTGAGAGTCCCTTGGACTGCAAGGAGATCCAACCAGTCCATTGTAAAGGAAATCAGTCCTGGGTGTTCACTGGAAGGACTGATGTTAGAATTCAAGCTCCAATACTCTGGCCACCTGATTAGAAGAACTGACTCTTTGGAAAAGACCCTGATGCTGGGAAAGATTGGTGGCAGGAGGAGAAGGGGACAACAGAGGATGAGATGGTTGGATGGCATTATGGACTCGATGGACAGTAGTTTGAGCAAGCTCCAGGAGATAGTGAAGGACAGGGAGGCCTGGCGTGCTGCAGTCCTTGGGGTCCCAGGGAGTTGGACACGACTTGGCAGCTGAACAACAACAACATGTTTCTGAAGGAACACTGCTGGTCATTCTCAGAGAAAGTGGCAATATGAAGGCCTAAGTCGAAGACCCCGTTTTAGCCAAAGCCTCCTCAAAAGGCTGATGCCAAACACCAGTTCTGAGCTCTGAGGTGTCCCAGAAGCAAGCAACCCAGAGTCCATGCTCTCGGTGATTTTGCTCAGCTGGACTGGAAACCATAAAAGTACCGTTGTTCCTTCATTTCTACAGTTGGAACTTGATGTACCTTTGGCGTGTTCATTTGATAAATCCCTATGAAAGAAAATGCCCATTAATGAAAATTGGAAGAAGAACAAAGAAGGCTCTTTCATTGTCCTTGAAGATAACAGAGGAGGGATTATCAGTGAAAGTTCAATGAGCTATCAAGTTGACCAGAAAGAGTTGGCAAGGCGGTGAAGGTTGCCATTTCCTTCTCCGATACATGAAAGGGAAAAGTGAAAGTGAAATCGCTCAGTCGTGCCCGACACTTAGCGACCCCGTGGACTGCAGCCCACCAGGCTCCTCTGTCCTTGGATTTTCTAGGCAAGAGTACTGGAGTGGGGTGCCATTGCCTTCTCCGGAAGGTAGGGGGGCAGGGGGTTAATTCAAGCCAAACTGAGCATTACAAAGCAGGAAGCAGAATCCCAGAACGTCTTGAGGACGGTGCTGCCTGTTGCAAGTTGAAGGCACGCTCCTATACATTTTTGAGAAAAAGGGATATTCACCAGAGTGACTCATGGATATGTTACATAAAGTTGACCAAGGAGGCATACTTCAGGTGTGCATGTAAAAGCAAGTCACTCGGACCCCACTGTGAGTGCATGCATCTTCACTCAGTCATGTCCGACTCTTTTGTGACCCCTAAGGACTGTAGGTGTTGAAGACTCTTGAGAGACCCTTGGACTGCAAGGAGATCCAAGCAGTCCATTTTGAAGGAGATCAGCCCTGGGATTTCTTTGGAAGGAATGATGCTAAAGCTGAAACTCCAGTACTTTGGCCACCTCATGTGAAGAGTTGACTCATTGGAAAAGAGTCTGAAGGTGGGAGGGATTGGGGGCAGGAGGAGAAGGGGATGACAGAGGATGAGATGGCTGGATGGCATCAGTGACTCGATGGATGTGAGTCTGAGTGAACTCCGGGAGCTGGTGATGGACAGGGAGGTCTGGCATGCTGTGATTCGTGGGGTCGCAAAGAGTCAGACACAACTGAGTGACTGAACTGAACTGGACTTAACGGAACTGAAGGACTGTAGCCCGCCAGGCTCCTCTGTCCATGGGATTCTCTAGGCAAGAATACTAGAGTGGGTTGCCACTTCTCCTTCCAGGGTGTTGGATTATATGTTCAGTGGTGTCCAGCTCTTTGCCAGCCCATGGACTGTAGCCCACCAGGCTCCTGTGTCCATGGCATTTTTCAGACAAGAATACTGGAGCAGGTTGGTTGCTATTTCCTACTCCAGGGGATCTTCCTGACCCAGAGATCGAGCCTGCATCTCTAGCACTGGCAGGCAAATTCATTATCACTGAGCCTCCTGGGAATGCCAGGACCCCCTCCTAGTCTTTAAGAAGGTATGTGGGCAGCATCAGGAGAAAGAAAAACATAATTGACTCCTGTGGTCAAAGTCACCGTCCTGTGTCTGGAGGGTCTGCGGTTAATGTGTAGAGCAGACACAGTCTACATGTTAGGACAGAAGGCAACAGGTCCAAAGTAACACAGAAGAAAGAAGTTGATGTCTGGCTTTTTTTTCTTTCCTGCCCTGCTTTAAAATATGAATTTTATAGTTTATTGGGAGGAAACTTGTTTTTTTTTTTCCTTTTTCTTCCAAAATATTTAAAGTTAGAAGAACTAGTCTCACGCTTTCTTGCTTGCCTGGAGAAATCATTGAGGCAGTGAGCAAATGACATATTACAGAATGGGTGGGTAAGAGGGTTTTGGGGAAAGGGTGTGATGGCAACAAACTGCTGGCATGCTTTCTTCCCAGGAGGTTACTGGGGGCGTCTGAATACACTGTCCTCCTTGTGAGGAGGGAGTGATCAACAGGCTTCGTCCTCTTCACCTGAGAGGAAGCTGAGAGTTGCCCAGGGGCTCTCAGTCCTCATTATAATCCTGTGAAATCCATCACATCTTTTGTTCTAGAAGAGAAGCTTAAACCCCGTTTTCTCAATGCCAAAGAAGCAGTTCAGGAGGTGTGGATATGTATCTTGGGTGGTTTCTCCCATTTTACATCTCAGGATGTCAAGGAAGGCAAAGATTCCTGACCTTCCAAGAGCTTGACTTTTCACCGAGTGTCAAGGCCAAATGTCCGGATGCAAAGTGTCTAATCTCATTATAAAAGTGACAGACTGCTAGGGAAGCTCAACTGCCAACCAGGATATCAGAAGTGCATGTCTACATCATCACCGTCTCAGGAGGAGCAGCCATTGGTTCGTGGGCGTCTCACGCCAATAGCAGCAGGATAGGATAAAAAGTGGAAGCTGTTCACGTCCTCTCCAAACCACTGGGACGCCCACAGCCTCGGAAGAAGAAGGACCACGCGGAGTCAACTGTGCGAGCCAACAAGATGAAGGTCCTGTTTTTGACTTTGCTCCTTGGTCTGGTCTGTTCTTGTGAGGGGAGTCCAGCTGAGCCACACCTCTCAAAGGTACCCATAATGAGGGAGGTCTTGCTCGTGTGTGTCTATGTGTTTCTTCGGGGTTTCTGTTATGTGGATTCATATATGCTGTGTGAAGTTGTTCCAGTTGTGTCTGACTCTTTGTGACCCCATGGACTGTATAGCCCACCAGGCTCCTCTGTCCATGGGGTTCCCCAGGCAAGAATCCTGGAATGGGTTGCCATTTCCTCCTCCATGGGATCTTCCTGACCCAGGGATCAAGCTCAGCTCTCCCATATTGCAGGCAGATTCTTTACTGTCTGAGCCACCAGGAAAGCTCAATCTCTACTGTCTGTTAAATGTCTCTTAGGTATTTTCACCACGGTTGCAAAACAGGAAGGTGAACTGAAGGTGTTAGTCATTCAGTTGTGTCTGACTCACTGCAACCCCATAGACTATCGCACCAGGCTCTTCTGTCCATGGGATTCTCCACTCAAGGATACTGCAGTGGGTTGCCATTTCCTCTTCCAGGGGATCTTCCTGACCCTGGTTTCAAACCTATGTCTCCCACATTGCAGGTAGATTCTTTACCATCTGATCCACTAGGGAAGTCCATTTGATAGTATACTTACATGAATTCCAACCACATATACAGATATAGACACACACACACACAACACACACACACACATCCTATCCCAGGAGATATACCTGTCTGTTTTCACTGATTTTTTAAAAACAATATCCTATTATCTTCCTTGTCTCTTAGCCATTTTCACTGCTCTTGTAAAACAGAGCAAAGTGAAGTGAAGGTCTTGCTTACTCAGTTGTATCTGACTCTTTGTGACTCCATAGACTGTATCCCACCAGGCTCCTCTTTCCATGGGATTCTCCAGGCAAGAACAGTGGAGTGGGTTACCATTTCTTCCTCCAAGGGATCTTCCGGACCCAGGGATGGAACCCAGGTCTCCCGCATTGTAGGCAGATTCTTTACCGCCTGAGCCAGCAGGGAAGGCCAAATCAGAGGAGGCTGGGTCAAACAACTGTTGCACTGGAGTTCTGCATTTGACAAAGAGAGCTTTAAGCGGTCACAGAAATCCCTCAATTTCCTCTTCTTCCTTTGACTTGAGTCTTTACATAACTTTCTAAGCAGGGCTTCGCTCGATAAACTTGGGTAGCTTCTGCCCCAGTGAAAGTGTAGGGAAACTCCCGAAGGATGGAGTCCAACAGGATGAAAAGGGAGGGACTCACATTTCTAAGGGGAATTTTGCGTTTAGATTTCAGGAGACTGGAGAATTCATTACGTCGCCTCCAGCAACACAGAGAAGACCAGTGAGACAGGGCCATTGAATGTTTATCTTCACAACATCCAATTTAACGAGGAAGGGGACTCCGTTGTCTTCCACAACTTTCTCAAGTAAGTAAACATAACCCAGAAGGAAATCACCAGTAAGCCCTGAGCCTGAGGGATGGAGTGTCTCCCCCATCTGCAGGGAGCTCTCTGTTGAGAGCATGAGGCCCTGAGCTGGGGCGCTGAGCAGGGTCTCTGAGCTAGGGGGGCAGCTTCCCTGAGAGCCTCCAGGGAATGTCCTGGAATCTTTCATCACCACTGAGTGTACCAAAGCCTCAGTGCCCCAGGTACCACTCAGGGAATGTCCACTACACGGCAGATGGTTTACTGAGAGCGTGCAAACTCATGTACATATTTTGAGAAATAAAAACCTTACTAAATAAGGACCTGTATAGCACAGGTGGCCCTAGTGGTAAAGAATCCGCCTGCCAATGCAGGAGACACAAGAGACGTGGGTTCGATCCCAGGCTGGGGAAGATCCCCTGGAGGAGGAAATGACAACCCACTGCAGTCCTGGAGAATCGCATGGACAGAGGAGCCTGGTGGGCTGCAGTGTATGGGGTCAGAAAGAGTCAACCACAAATGAGCAACGAACATAGAAACACAGTAAAAAAAATTAATAAATAAATAGAAAAGGGAAAGAATGAAGAGGCTTATGCTTGGAGATAATGGTGTATCAGATCAGTTCAGTTCAGTCGCTCAGTCGTGTCCGACTCTTTGCCACCCCATGAATTGCAGCACGCCAGGCCTCCCTGTCCATCAGCAACTCCCAGAGTTCACTCAGACTCACGTCCATCGAGTCAGTGATGCCATCCAGCCGTCTCATCCTCTGTCGTCCCCTTCTCCTCCTGCCCCTAATCCTCCCAGCATCAGAGTCTTTTCCAGTGAGTCAACTCTTCACATGAGGTGGCCAAAGTACTGGAGTTTCAGTTTTAGCATCATTCCTTCCAAAGAAATTCCAGGGCTGATCTCATTCAGAATGGACTGGTTGGATCTCCTTGCAGTCAAGGGACTCTCAAGAGTCTTCTCCAACACCACAGTTCAAAAGCATCAATTCTTAAGTATATATAATTCATTATATATGAGTCATTATATGTCATAACATGTGAGCATGCTAAGTTGCTTCAGTCATGTCCAAGAATCTGTCTGCAATGTGAGAGACCCGGGTTCTGTCCCTGGGTTGGAAAGATCCCCTAGAGAAGGGATAGGCTACCCATTCCCATATTCTTGGGCTTCCCTGGTGGCTCTGTTTGTAAAGAATCCACCTACAGTGCAGGAGACTTGGGTTTGATCCCTGGTTCGGGAAGATCCCCTGGAGAAGGGAAAGGCTACCCACTCCAGTATTCTTGCCTGGAGAATCCCATGGACTGTATAGTCCATGCGATCGCACAGAGTTGGACAGGACTGAGCGACTTTCACTTTCATATTTGAATATCATTCCCCATGTCAAATATCATATGTATTTTGTATGTGGGCGAATGTGTTTGTATACACAGATGTCCTTTCATGTTAATTCCTCTCACACTGTTTTTTTTTTTTTTTTAATAATTTTTCATTTGTGTTTTGGCTGTGCGGGGTCTTCACTGCTATGTGTAGGCTTTCTCCAGTTCTGGTGAGCCTGGGGCTGGCCTCTCGTTGCGGTGCTCAGGCTTCTTGCTGGGATGGCTTCTCGGGTTGAGGACCACCAGCTCTAGAGCACGGGCTCAGTACCTCTGCCACACAGGCTTAGTTGCCGCTCTACATGTGGGATCTTCCGGGGCCAGGGATTGAACCTGTTTTCCCTGTATAGGCACATGGATTCTCATCCACTGCACCACAGGGAAGTCCTCTTACTGTGCTTTTATATAGCAAGAGTTTGTTTTCGATCAAATTAAAGACTTTTTTTTTTTTTCCCCTTTAATATCCTGCACTTTGGGGCGATTATGTCTTCTAAGAATGGGTTTCGCAGATGGCGCTAGTGGTAAAGAACCCGCCTGCCAGTGCAGGGGACATTAAGAGATTCAGGTTTGATCACTGGGTTGGGAAGATCCCCTGCAGAAGGGAAAGGCAACCCGCTCCAGTGTTCTTGCCTGGAGAATTCCACAGACAGAGGAGCCTGGTGGGCTACAGTCCATGGGGGTCACAAAGAGTCACCCATGACTGAAACGACTTCATATGCACATATGCAAACTCTAAGAGTACACGGTTAGGACTGGGAGAGCGCTGAGGTCTCTGTTGATAGCTGTGCCTCTCAGCTTGAAGAAAAGGATTAAAGCTCAGACTGGTTACGTTCCTTCTTCTTTCCTACAATTCTGGCTTTCTCCAGGCTTGTTTGTTTGTGAAGGTGACCTGTTTTGTATTGGCAGTGTATCCCTGGAATGACTGCTCAAACTTCATGCGTCCACATGACGGTCCTTGTCACTTGATAGTCACGTGACGTTACAAGTTTCGCTGGTGAACCTCACACTGTCTCAGTCAATAAAATGATTTGTGACACAGGGCATTGTGTGTGTGTAGGGGGGGGGGATGGTGTTGGTTGGTGGAACAAAATCCTAATGAGATGTGAAATTGATCTGACTTCTATCAACCAACTGGAAGCTGTTCTGTGTTTAAGGGCCGACGGGGTATGCATAGAGTCATCTTTTACTGGAAGAAAGATCGGAAACAACGTTTACACGCTCGACAGTAAGTATGAGTGTTTCACTTGTAAACGTTTACTCAGGTTGAGGTCTCGGTCTTAACTTCCTCAAGAACTGCAGACACCAGGCACTGGTCCCCGAATCTCCCCAGGAATGCATTTTGTTATGAACACAGAGTCCAAGCCCAGACCTTAGATGGCTCTTCCCAAAGATGGGTGGCCAGAGGACACGGAAAATCTGACTTAAGTTGTTCCAATGTGACCCAAGACTCGTGGACCCAGAGCAGGTTGGGGCAAGGAGCACGCACTTGTCGGGGGCTAGGAGCCTGAATTGCAGTGGCTATTTTTTCCTTTTTTCTCAAGCTAATGTTTTTCTAATGATTGTCAGTGTTTTCACACACTGAGCAATTGTGTTGGCATGTTTTGGGAACACAGTCGGGCAGTTTTACCTCCTTTGTCGCTGAGTGATTGCAGGAAGATGTGACGGGGGCCAGGAGAGACAGGATGGACTATCGGGTATAGAAATGACATGCAGTAGGTCGGGGCTGCATCTCGTCCAGACACACGGGGCAGAGTGGAAGGGCAGAGAGGATGGGTGTCCCTCCAGGCGGGGACGGAACTCACTGCTAGGTAAACGATCTTCACAGCAACAAGCGTGGCAATGAGCTCTGTTGTAACCCAGCCTGAGGGGCAGAGGAAATGCAGTCATTAATATAAAATGTTCAGTAGGCTGCCGCGCACAGGGTCAGCACCCAAAAACAGGAATTTTTTTTTTATTCTTTTAATTAAATGTTTTAAAAAATTTGTGATTAAAATATTGTTTATTCATCGCTTCTTTAAAACACATCTCTATGAAACATCTCCGTTTGTCCCCGATTTAATCTCTTAAATTTATTTCTAATTGGAGGATGGTTGTTTTACAGTGTTGGGGTGGCGTCTGCAGTAGAATGTGAATCCGTTGAATGTGTACAAATATGTCCTCCCCCTATGGCCTTCCACCCTTCCATCCCACCCCTCTCGGTCATCACGGAGCACTGAGCTGAGCTCCCTATAGAGCAGCTTCCAAATCAGCTATATGCCCATAGATATCCCCTCTCTGCATAGCCTCCACGTCTCCCCATCTCACCCTTCCAGGTCGTCACCAAAACGCCGAGCTGAGCACCCTGTGCTACACAGGACCTTCCCACTATCTATCCATTTTACAACTTGCTTGTATATATACGGCAGGGTTACTCTCTGAAATGCTTTGTTGCTTTTGGTCTTAAACAGAAATCAGTTCCATGTCTGAGATAACAGAAATACAAAGAATTTTTTTTTTTTTTTTTTGGACGTGGGACCTGATAAAGCGCTCACATTGTTTAAAAAGTGTTCATTAGAACTCATGTTCTAGAAAACCCCTTTAGGAACACTGCAAGGAGTGACTGGTCAACTGCATGAGACGGTGGGACTAAGGGGAAGTCTTGGCTTCTCTTCTTGCTGCCGTAGCAACTGCAGCGCTCGACACGGGGCTGAGACAGATTGACAGGCAGTTGTGCTTGCCCATAGGATAAATACAGAAGGCATTGCTGCCAACAGACTGTGATAAAGCTGTGGTCTACTAATATAATAAATTATGCAAGGTGGGGCTAACTGCATATTTTCGCTCTCTAATAAAGATGCGGGTGCCAATCAAATCCACTTTATTCTGGTGTCTGACGATGGTCTGATCATAAGTATTGAAAACGTGGATGAAGCAGGCAACAGAACCAGACACATCGGGCTCGTGGGTATGTATTACCAACTGTCGACATTCCCATAGCCGTGTAACAGCAGCATTGCCGTATTTTCATCCGTAATTTGTCTCCTGCTTTCATTATTCATTTCCAAGGGCTAGGTCTTTCTGTTCATCGACCTAAGAGCCCCGGAAAGTAATCTACCACAGAGACAGAGGTGAAGAAAGTAGATAGAAGTGGAGGAAAGTATCACCAGATGATTCAGAATTATTCTCACCTGTTAAAACTTAAAAGTACTGAGTTTTTTTTTGAAGGCACGGTTACAATGAACGTGGTAGTCAGTCTGCCGTGTCCAACTCTTTGCGACCCCGTGGACTGTGGCCCACCAGGCTCCTCTGTCCATGGGATTCTCCAGGCAAGAATACTGGGGTGGGTTGCCATGCCTTCCTCCAGGGGCTCTTCCCAACTCAGGGATTGAACCCAGGTCTCCAGGACTGGTGGTCAGATTCTTTACCGTATGTCAAAGTCGTCCTCACTTCCTTCATTTTATGCCACTTTTCCAAAGTGTTCCAAGCCTCGAAACAGAAACTTTAAAAATACATCTTTGTCCTGTTCATTCATCCAGTGCGTTGTTCTTATGAACATTGACATCACCCCCAAATAACCACGTCGAAACACCGAGAGGTGTGTGTACCGTGGGGACTTCTTATTGTTCAGTTGTTCAGTCGTTAAGTCGTGTCTGACTCTTTGCAAACCCCATGGACTGCAGCACAGCAGGCCTCCCTGGGGACGTCAGGTCTCCCTTTCAGGAAAGGTTCTGCGTAGAACCACGGGTTGAATAAAGAGTAGATTGTCTCCCATTATCACGTGTGACATGGTGAACGTGTGTCTATCAGGGGAGAACTCTGCTCTTTATCTGGGCCCCGGAACGAGACATGAGCACAGATGCTAGGAAGTCAGTCAAGGAGAAACCGGTTCCATAGTGTGATGCAAGGAGGCCCACATTCATGGAGTTCTTTGAGGTCCTGCTGCTGATGCTGGGGGCGGGGCTGGTTACGCACTTGCCTGGGGATTAATTCTTTAAGATGGACAGCAGATATCTGAGTCGTGGGAGATGGTACCTGTTTGAGGCTCTCTCCCGTTATTCCAAGGGAAACCCGGTCAGCGCATTCCGTTCTTCTCGTTGTGTCTTCAGGAATGGGTAGGGGTTCTCACGGGTCAATTTCTGCTCTGCCGAATTGTGATTTCCAGGCAAAGAAGCTGAGGCTGACGATCACGATCTGGAGCGGTTCAAGGAGGAGGTTAGAAAGCTGGGGATTCCAGAGGAAAATATTGTGGATTTCACCAAGGTTGGTAAGTGGAACTATACTTTTTTTTCCCCCTGAATCTTTCACTGCATGAGTACATACACTACCAGGAAAAAAATCAGTTTGCTTGTAATTTGTTCTCTCGCAAGTAATCTTTTATATAATCCATTACTTAAGAAACATTAAAATTACTGGAATGGGTAGTATTCGGTGGGTCTCTTATTCCTGCCCATTTGATCTCCCCCCAGACGACTGTCAGACCCAGTGAAGAAAACAAAAGTGGTGTCAACTCCATGTAATTGTAAGTAAACACACTCTGTTATGAACGCTGTTCAATCAACGAAATCAATAAAGACAGGCTGTGCTTTGATATGTGTCAAAATTCACAAGTAACCATGTTTTGCCCCAAGGACTTGCATTCTATCCCCGGAGAACTTTTTTTTTTTTTCTTCTGTTACATTAGGCTACTTTGCATTTCTTGAGCCCTATTAAATTTCAGACTGGTTGGTTGATGAATGCCGAGCACCTTTAGTGAGAAAACCTTAACTCTGAAGAAATGTGGACAACCAGAGTCATCAGAGACAAGCAGGAAAGGCTGCAAGCTGGTGGAAACTAAATCGTGATCCCGTCAGTCCTGATCTCAAGGTTGGCCATGCGCTTCCCTCCCTCAAGGAGAACGGAGATTAAAGAGAGGTCCCATTTTATGCAAGGCTGGGGTTTAATCTCTCATGATTCTGGCAGAACCAGTAAAGATCTTCCAACCACACTGTCTGAAACACAAACATTTGAATTAACTTTCCAGTTCAGAAGGTGATTTTCTTCAAGTGAGATACTTAAACTGTCTCAACTAAGACAGCCTCCGAAAATGACACCGGTCTAGGCTAATGTGTGGCTTTCATTTTTCTGCTGAAGCAGAATGGAAGGAAAGAAAGGAAATTAAAAAAAAAAAGTAACTTCCAGGTGAATATGATAAGAAAGAAGTGGTACATAGGCACAATGGAATATTACTCAGCCATTAAAAAGCACGAAACGATGCCATTTGCAGCAGGATGGGTGCAACGGAGGTTATCATACCAGGTGAAGAAAGTCAGAGAGAGGAAGACAAATATCATGATGTCACTTATATATGGGAAGAGAAGGATTGGGAATTTGGCGTTAGCAGATGCAAAGTGTTATATACAGGATGGATAGACAAAAAATCCTCCCTGTATAGCACAGGGAAATATATGCAAGAACTCAAAAACCGACATGCGAAAAGAATCTGAAAAACGATAGATATATGTATGTAAAAACTAATCATGTTGCTGTACCCCTGCCTGAAACTAACACATCGATACTCAACTATCCTCCAATGTAAAACAAAATTTAAGAATCAATTCTTGAAGCCCCCAAAGACAAAGCTTGTGGAAATAGAGGGGTTTACTCCAATCTCAGAGTCTGTAAGCCATCTGTAGAGGAACCATTTTCATGAACAAGCAGCCTGTGTTCATGGCTCCTACAATGCATCCTGCAGATAAAGGATCCCACCATACATACATCCTGGGGAAAACTCCACACAGATCCTCACCTACATCACAAGATGTGGAGTAGTGAGGTCCACCAGCATTCTAACATTGGATCAGCTACCAGCTCCCTGTTCCCTGGACAGCCTCCTGCCCAAGGCTCCCCCTGTCAGGCATCACCCAGTTGACTCTCCTAAACCTTTGGTTCTCTTTTATTCACCTACAGAGTCTGTGAGACCAGACACATCGTCCTCCCCATGGAATCAAGATCAACAACAGGAAGACGACTTTCCTGGCTCCTGATTAACACGATCCTTCTCTCTTCACACTCACACTCCCTTTCCCGTCTCATCTCTCCTGGTCACTAGTCACTTCCTGTCTGTTGGTGTTTCATTTCTGAGGGTTTAAATAAACTGGTTAATACGCACCTGACTGTGTGTGTCTCTATAGAAAGTGTCCGATTTTAAAACACACAAATATGCACATCCAATTCAACTATCCAGAAAGATATGTCTATAATAGGATAGTTGTTCTACTGGAGACAATTCTGATAAGGGTTAGATAGAAATGTCCTAGAGTGTCCAGCAGACAAGGATACAGAGAAGTATATTCAATCACAGGACAGGGGGCAGGGTTATGGATCCTCTTACTGTACAGGAGGGGACAGTCTGGTCAAGAAAGATGTCCCTGAAAGCATCATATTTGTCACAGGGAAAGGAGCTTGTGTTTCCCTCTCTGAGCTTCATAGACAGAAAGTGTAAGATGCCATGGGCCACAACAGGAAAAATGCGTATTCCGATAGCACAAACCCTTCTGAACCAGAGCTCAAGGACTGATGTTTCTTAACCACTGTTTCGCGAGTAAGCAAAGTTCAGCAGCAGCTGAGACCTGGTCAGTCCACAGGATCATGAAGTCAGATCTGCACTGTCTGAAGGAACAGGATGATTGGCTGCTCTGTCAGGAAGCTGTCACTGTCCTCAAAACCTAAAGTTGGTCTCCAGCCTCGTATGCTTCAAAGAGCAGTTCAGTTCAGTTCAGTTCAGTTCCGTTGCTCAGTCATGTCCCACTCTTTGCGACCCCATGAACTGCAGCAAGCCAGGCCTCCCTGTCCATCACCAACTCCCAGAATCCATCCAAAGCCCTGTCCATTGAGTCGATGATGCCATCCAACCATTTCATCCTCTGTTGTCCACCTCTCCTCCTGCCTTCAACCTTTCCCAGCATCAGGGTCTTTTCAAATGAGTCAGCTCTTTGCATCAGGTGGCCAAAGTATCAGAATTCCAGCTTCAACATCAGCCCCTCCAATGAACACCCAGGACTGATCTCCTTTAGGATGGACTGGTTGGATCTCCTTGCAGCCCAAGGGACTCTCAAGAGTCTTCTCCAACACCACAGTTCAAAAGCATCAATTCTTCAGCACTCAGCTTTCCTTATAGTCCAACTCTCACATCCATACCTGACTACTGGAAAAACCATAGCCTTGACTAGATGGAACTTTGTTGGCAAAGTAATGTCTTTGGTTTTTAACATGCTGTCTAGGTTGGTCATAACTTTCTTTCCAAGGGGTAAGTGTCTTTTAATTTCATGGCTGCAGTCACCAGCTGCAGTGATTTTGGAGCCAGAAAAATAAAGTCAGCCACTGTTTCCACTGTTTCCCTATCTATTTCCCATGAAGTGATGGGACCAGATGCCACGATCTTAGTTTTCTGAATGCTGAGCTCTAAGCCAACTTTTTCTCTCTTCCCTTTCATCAAGAGGCTTTTTAGTTCCTCTTCACTTTCTGCCACAAGGGTGGTATCATCTGCATGTCTGCAGTTATTGATATTTGTCCTGGTAATCTTGATTCCAGCTTGTGCTTCCTCCAGCCCAATGTTTCTCATTCCAATCCCAAAGAAAGGCAATGCCAAAGGATGCTCAAACTACAGCACAATTGCACTCATCTCACACGCTAGTAAAGTAATGCTTAAAATTTTCCAATCAGGCTTCAACAATATGTGAACCGTGAACTTCCAGATGTTCAAGCTGGTTTTAGAAAAGGCAAAGGAACCAGAGATCAAATTGCCAACATCTGCTGGATCATGGAAAAAGCAAGAGAGTTCCAGAAAAACATCTATTTCTGCTTTATTGACTATGCCAAAGCCTTTGACTGTGGGATCACAATAAACTGTGGAAAATTCTTCAAGAGATGGGAATACCAGACCACCTGACCTGCCTCTTGACAAACCTGTATGCAGGTCAGGAAGCAACAGTTAGAACTGGACATGGAACAACAGGCTGGTTCCAAACAGGAAAAGGAGTACGTCAAGGCTGTATATTGTCACCCTGCTTATTTAACTTCTATGCAGAGTACATCATGAGAAATGCTGGGCTGGAGGAAGCACAAGCTGGAATCAAACAGCAGTGGATGCCAGGGTGTGCAGTGTTTGCATATTCCAAATATCAAGTGCACAGCACACTGTTCAGCCCATCGCCATGGTGTTTGAGCTGTATGCAATCAACAATGCCTAGCAAACACTCAAGAGATAGAACTTATTCCAAGGGTGGGGTGAAAGCTCAGAGATCTGGTCCAAGGCCTGGGAAAATTAATCCAAGACCTAAGCGGTATTTAAAAGAACAGAAGCAAAATGCAAAGGAGAAAGGGAAACATATATGCCTCTGAAGGCAGAGTTCCAGAGAAGAGCAAGAAAGCCTTCCTCAGCGATCAATGCAAAGAAATAGAGGAAAACAGCAGAATGGGAAAAGACTACACACCTATTCAAGAAAATCAGAGATACCATGGGAACATTTCACCCAAAGATGGGCACAATAAAGGACAGAAATGATAAGGACCTCGCTGAAGCAGAAGAGATTCAGAAGAGGTGGCAAGTGTACACAGCACAGTTGTACAAAAGAGGTCTTCATGACTCGGTAACCATGATGGTGTGGTCACCCACCCAGAGCCGGACATCCTGGAATGCAGAGTCAAATGGGCCTTAGGAAGCATCACTATACTAGCATTACTAGCATCACAAAGCTAGTGGAGGTGATGGAATACCAGTTGAGCTATTTCAGATACTAAAAGATGATGCTGTGAAAGTGCTGCACTCAACATGCCAGCAAATTTGGAAAACTCAGCAGTGGCCACAGGACTGGAAAAGGTCCGTTTTCATTCCAATCCCAAAGAAGGGCAATGCCAAAGAATGCTCAAACTACCGCACAATTGCACTCATCTCACATGCTGACAAAGTAATCCTCAAAATTCTCCAAGCCAGGCTTCAACAGTACATGAACCGTGAACTTCCAGATGTTCAAGCTGGATTTAGAAAAGGCAGAGGAACCAGAGATCTAATGGCCAACATCCGTTGGATCATAGAAAAAGCAAGAAAATTCCAGAAAAATATCTGCTCTAACCATGCCAAAGCCTTTGACTGTGTAGATCACAGCAAACTGTGAAAAGTTCTTAAAGAGATGGGAATACCAGACCTTACCTGCCTCCCGAGAAAACTGTATTCAGGTCAAGAAGCAACAGTTAGAAACGGACATGGAACAACAGACTGGTTCCAAATTGAGCAAGGAGTACGTCAAGGCTGTATACTGTCAATGAGCTTACTTAACTTATATACAGAGTACATCAGGAGCAACGCTGGGGGGGATGAAGCACAAGCTGGAATCAAGATTTCCAGGAGAATATCAATAACCTCAGATATGCAGATGACACCACCCTTATGGCAGAAAGTGAAGAAGAACTAAAGAACTTCTTGATGAAAATGAAAGAAGAGAGTGAAAAAGCTGGCTCAAAATTCAATGTTCAAAAACTTAAGATCATGGCACCAGGTTTTGTCACTTCATTGCAAATAAATGAAGGGAAATGGAAACGGTGCTAGACTTTATTTTTGGGGGCTCCAAAATCACTGCAGACAGTGACTACAGCTATGAAATTAAAAGATGCTTGCTCCTTGGAAGAAAAGGTATAAGAAACCCAGATACTGTATTAAAAACAAAAATATCACTTTACCGAGAAAGGTCTGTATAGTCAAAGCTATGGTTTTTCCAGTGGTCATGTACGGGTATGAGTAGGACCATAAAGAAGACTGAGCATCAAAGAACTGATGCTTTTGAACTGTGATGTTGGACAAGACTCTTGAGGGTCCCTTGGACTGCAAGGAGATCACACCGGTCAATCCTAAAGGAAGTCAACCCTGAGTATACATTGGAAGGACTGATGCTGAAGCTGACACTCTGATATTTTCGGCCACCGGATGCAAAGAGCCAACTCATTGGAAAAGACGCTGATGCTGGAAAGGATTGAGGACTGGAAAAGAAGGGGTTGGCACAGGATGAGATGGTTAGAGGGCATCGCTGACTGAATGAACATGAGCAGACTCCAAGACGGGGAGGAACAGGGAAGCCTGGAGTGCTGCAGTCCATGAGGACACAGAGAGTCAGACACGACCGAGCAACTGAACCACAACAAAGTCATATTTAATAGAGTGAATGTTTTACTTCCTACGTAGACAAAGCTTCCAAATGGGTTAGACGTGGCCAATGACAAACGCATGCGTAATGAATATTTCCATGGCTTTGTTGATAGTAACAAAGACCAAGGGCAATACTTAAATTAACTTAAATATTAAGAAAACAATTACAAGAGTGGGGAATGTGTGTCCTGGACGGCATATCCCCGTTTGACCTCAAGATATAAAGGAAAATAAATCTTCCTGACCCTGAAATATCAGATGTGTACTGCGATTTCTCACTCACTCTAAAGGTGAAGTGTCCAGAGTCACTTGAGCATCTCCTAAAACAATCCCCGTGATTAAAATGACAAAATGCCATGAAAGCTCAGCCCTGCCAAGGAGGATATTGAAGATGACTTCAACGACCAAGGTCTTAAGGAGGAACAACCATTGGTTCATGACATGTCAAGCCAACATAACGATCCTATACAAAGTGTCACAATTTGCATCCTCTCCAACCACCGGGACACCCTCAGCCTCGACAGAAGAAGGACCACAAGAGAAAAAGATGAAGGTTCTCTTCCTGACCCTTCTCCTTGGTCTGATTTGTTCCACCCAAGAAGAGGAAGGTGAGCAAAGTCTCTCAGAGGTACCAGGGATGGTCTGATCCGGGAGGAGGTCTTATGGGTGTGTGTGTGTGTCCCTTTTGTGGTTTTGTTATGTGGCTCCATCAGAAACTTGCATCCCTCCAACTGATCATTGCTCCATTTACTGGCTCTAGGCGTGTTCCACTTGGTCTCTGCATCATCTCTACTGTGTATTAATTGACTCTTAAGCATTTTTCCTGCTCTTCTAACATGGAAAGAGGATCAGTCAAACAGCGGTTGGAGCTCTTGCATTTGACATCAGAGCTCAAACTCTCTCAGAAATGTCTTAAATTCCTTCTTTCACGCTGACTTCAGTTTTATATTCTTCTATGAATCCTGCTTTGTTCAGTCAAGTTAGACAACATGGGCTGCTTTGCATGAGCGATGGGAAACTCATGAAGGATGATGCTTGATGAAAGAAAAAGACAAGCACTAGAATTTCTAAGGGGAATTTTTGCTCTCAGTTTTCAGGAAAATGGAGAGTTGTTGTACATTGCATCCAGTAATTCAGTGATCAAGAATGTCCGATTGGGGTTTCCCCTTGTTAAACTTGAAACTGACGATAAAAAGGGCACAACAAAGATCGAGGTTTGTGTTGAGTAAGTAAAAATCACCCAGAAGGAAAGCAGCTGTAAACTCCAAGCCCGAGGGAGAGTGTGTCTCCCCCGTCTGCAGGGAGCTGTCTGTGTGATGCTGAGAGCATGACCCCCTGAGCTGTGGGGCTGACCAGGGTCTCTGAGCTGGGGGGCGGCAGTTCCTCTGTGAGCCCCTGGGGCAAGTCCTGGAATCTTTCGTCACGACTGAGTTTACTGAAGACTCACAGCCCCAAGGACCACTCAGGGAATGTCCACTACACTACAGATGCTTTACTAAGAACATGCAACCTCGGGTATGTATATGGAGGAATAGAAACACAAAGAAAAAAAGCCAGTAATATTTCTCCTTGGAGTGATTGGTTTATAGACATATAAATATAGAGATATATACAATATATATTCATGTACTGTTACTATACTTAGGGTCAATTACAACCACACGTACTGATACAGGCTTACAACCACACGTACTGATACAGGCTCTCACACACACACACACACACACACCTTATCCTAGGAAACATACCTGTTTGTTTTCACTAAAATTTTAAGGATTATCTATTATCTTACTCTTTGCTGATGTTTTGTCTTGTTTTCCAGGTTTTGAGCTCTATGTTTGAATTTTCATGTGGCTGCTCTTTCAGAAACCAGCTTTACTAAAGTGTGCATGCATGCTGAGTCACTCAGTCGTTGTCTGACTCTGTGCAAACCCTCTGTACCATAGCCCCCCAAGCTCCTGTGTCCACGGGATCCTCCAGGCAAGAATACTGGAGTGGGTTGCTATGCCCTCCTCCAGCGGATCTTTCTGAACCAGGGATGGAACACGTGTCTCTTATGTCTCCTGCTTTGGTAGGCAGGTTCTTTACCACTAGCACCAGCTGGGAAGCCCCTTACTGATGTGTATTTATGTGTAATTATATGCATGTTTGTGGAGGGCATAGTTCAAAGTGTTTTGACAGGTGCACACCCTCTTCACGACCTCCACAGTCCAGATACAAAATTCCTCCAACTCTGCCAAAAATCTCTTTTTTCTCGCCATTAATGTCTCCTCCTTGAGCCGCAGATAACAATGGATCTGCTTATTCTCTCCCCTTCTAGAACCTCAGGCAGCAAGATTATGCACCTTGCATCATTTTCCCCCTGGCTTAAACACTCAGCAGAATGTTTACAATTTTATCTCAGTGTCTGCATATACAGGGAGTCCCATTTCTCAAGCAAGTGAAAGGATGTTATTTGCACATATAAAATAGTGTCTATTTTTCATGTAATAGAAAGTGGTTTTGTTCCTACTTTCTAGATGTTTTGAGTAACTTCAATTTATTAGTAACAGTGAACACAATTCACTGTGGATATTGTTTTCAAAGGTGTCTGTTTGATAATTAATCTAATTGTTTTTGTTGGGTGTTTCAATTTTAATATTGGGTTCATGTGCATCCTTCCTATGTACCAAATACACCCTTTTTCGCACATGGATTATATGAAGTCAGTCAAAGTCTTTTTTTCTTATACAGTTGACAACATATGCAGGCATGCGTGTTAAGTCGCTTCATTTGTGTCCGACTCTTTGCGACCCCATGGACTGTAGCCTGCCAGGCTCTCTGTCTATGGGATTCTCCAGGCAAGAATACTGGAGTGGATAGCCATCTCCTTGGAGTGTAGCCCACCAGGCTCCTCTGTCCATGGGATTCTCCAAGCAAGAGTACTGGAGTGGATAGCCATCTCCTTCTCCAGGGTATGTTCCTGACCCAGGATCAAACTTGGGTCTCCTGTATCAAGGGGGATTCTTTACCCTCTGACCCACTGCAGAAGCCCTGACAATATATACTGTCTTGTATTATGTAGACACAACTTCCTTATGGCATACAAGCATTTATGTGTACTTGTGTGTTTGCTTGTGTGTGTGTGTGTGTGTGTGTGTGTGAATGAGTGTACACCCACACATGTGTAAGCCTCTATATGGTGCTGTGATGGAAGAAAAGTGTGTGTTCTGAAAAAATGAAACATTTCTTTCTATAACTTTTTGTGAATTTTTCCTATCATATTCTCTAATGAACATTGTCAGGTTTTGGGAACCCCAATATCTGTCATGATGTCGACACGTCTGTTTCCAGGAAGTATATATATTTTTTAAAAGGTGTATTCTTTCATTTCTTCCTGTAACTCTAGATTTCTCCATGTTCATTTGGCTTTAAACATGACTTGCTTTGTCTTTGCCGTTAATTTTGGAACTACTGCTCAGATTTAATACGTAGACGGGCCATCCTTGTCGCTTGATAGTTACTTGGTCATCAGTTCAGTTCAGTCGTTCAGTCGTGTCCGACTCTTTGCGACCCCATGAATCGCAGCACGCCACGCCTCCCTGTCCATCACAAACTCCCGGAGTTCACTCAGATTCACGTCCATCGAGTCAGTGATGCCATCTCATCCTCTGTCGTCCCCTTCTCCTCCTGCCCCCCAATCCCTCCCAGCATCAGAGTTTTTTCCTAGTGAATGTATTTCTTCTCTTTCAAAGGTCACATTTCTCACAGGCACTAAGGTGACACCTCACACTTCATCCTTGGGGACAATCAAAGAAAATCCTAGTTATAGCTCATATTTTCATTACTTGGATCAATCACCATGAATATTTATTGTTTTAAGGTTGAATGGAAACTGGGAAAAAATGCATTTCTGGGGAAGAAAGAAAGATGACAACATTTACGTTGTTTATTGTAAGTATGAGAGTTTCACAGGTCAGAGTATGTTTGGGTGGAAATCTTGGCCCAATGTCCTTCTATAACCCACACACCTGAATTCTACTCCTACTAACAATCAGAGGGGTGAGCAGGCTCCAGTCCCTAAGGTTTCCAAGCACTCACTTTGTCATGAGACAAGGGTACAAACACACAGCTTGGAGGTCTCCTGCCAACTGTGAGTGTTACTCAATGAACATAACCATGTGTATACCTGTATTTCACATCGTACTCATACAACTTACAACATCCTCATGAACTCATGTCTCAAGGGTCTACCTTGAGTCTGCACATCAGTGTCCTTTACATTTTAAAATTTCACTTATTTTTAATTGAAGGATAATTGCCTACAGTATTGAGTTAGTCTCTGCCAAACATCAACATGAATACCTTTTAAAAACAACCTTATAACATCTTAATTCATCGAAGGTGTGGTGGATGAACTTGAACCCAAGGAAATAACCTTGAGTTCAACCGTAAAGGCAGCTTCCATTCAAAGCTGCGAGGATGCTGGCTAAGATTTATATTCCTAAATTCTTTATAACGGCCCTACACGACCTTCCTAAATTTACATGGCCTCAGGAGTACATATTTGACTACAATTTAAGAGTATTAGGTCAACTGTATGAAAGAAAAGTGAAAGTGAAGGTGCTCAGTCGTGTCCGACTCTTTGCGACCCCATGGACTCTAGCCTACCAGGCTCCTCCATCCATGGGATTTCCCAGGCAAGAGTACTGGAGTGGGCTGCCATTTCCTTCTCCAGGGGATCTTCCCGATCCAGGGATCGAACCTGGGTCTCCTGCACTGCAGACAGATGCTTTTACCGTCTGAGCCACCAGGGAAGCCCAATTGTATGAAAAGGTGGGATTAAAAGTCTGGCCTGCTTCTTGCCTGGAGAATCCCAGGGATGGGGGAGCCTGGTGGGCTGCCGTCTATGGGGTCGCACAGAGTCGGACACGACTGAAGTGACTTAGCAGTAGCAGCTGCTTCCCTTGCTATCATAAAAACTATAGTAGTCGTCTCACCCATGCAGTGAGGCACAGATCAGCACATGATGCACATTGCCAATATTCTCAATCTGCGACCATAAATCTAACTGATAATAAAGCAGAGATGTATATTTGTATCTTTTCTCTCTCTCACAGTTTTCAGTACAAATGAACTCAGAATCTGTTGTGCTTCTGACAATGCTCTGGTGCTGTGGGTTGTCAACCAGTTTGCATTCGGCGGGGAGACATGATTTGTCGGAATACTGGGTATGTATATCCTCATATTCACGTCAACATGGTCATGTAACATTTCCATTGTCAGGACTTTTATCCATAAAATAAGGATATGGTGACAGTATCAATTATGCAGTCTCCAGGACCTTGGACTTTATGTGCACTGAGTTAAATCCCAGAACGTAATCTCCCAAGAAAGATGAGCTTGTAGCGGTGGAAGTATCAGATCATCAGACAGTTCAGTTCGGTCACTCAGTCATTTCCAACTCTTTGAGACCCAAAGAACTGCAGCACGCCAGGGCTCCCTGTCCATCACCAGCTCCTGGAGTCCACCCAAACCCATGTGCATTGAGGCGGTGATGCCATCCAGCCATCTCATCCTCTGTCGTCCCCTTCTCCTCCTGCCTTCAATCTTTCCCAGCATCAGGGTCTTTTCAAAGGAGTCAGCTCTTCACATCAGGTGGTTAAAGTATTGGAATTTCAGCTTCAACATCAGTCCTTCCAATGATCATCACATGTTTCTAAAAAAATTTCCACCTATTGACATTTAAGCGGGAACAAATTGAGTTTTACTAGAAATAGCTTTTACTTTTAAAATATTTTTAAATAGAGGAAATTACAATATTTTGTTGGTTTCTATTGTTTTTGTTTTAAAACACTTCAATTAACTTCAAGCCATGGCTGTGATGTGGCTACTCTCAATGTCCTCAGTTTATACCAGTTTCCCAACACACTCTAAGCGTTGAAACAGAAACTTGTACAATAAATCGTTGTCTTGTTCAATTTTTCAAGGATTTTGTTCTTATAAACACTGACATCACCCCACATAGCGACACAGAAGCATTGAGAGGTGTGAACACCATTGGAACAACACACATCAATTTTGGGCAGAATGGTGGTTATTTAAAGAATACATCATCTTCAGTTACCATGTGCGAGTGATAACGCGTGTCAGGGGAGAACGCTGTTTCCTCCTTATTTAGATCCACAACAAGACAGGAATGGAGGTACAAATACTAGGAAGTTGGGAAAGAAGCAAGTTGGTTTCCCACTGTGATGCATGGAGCCCCAAATTCATGGAGTTCCTGAGAGTCTTTGGGGTCCCGCTGATGATGTTGGGGGGCGGTCTATGTACAGAGTTGGGCAGGGCTTAATTCTTAAGACAGACAGCAGACACTGGAGTTATGAGAAATAGTAACTGTTTGAGGCTTAATTTAGAACAAGGTAAGATCTGACTTGCACACTCAACTTTTTGTTCTGTTTTCAGAAACATTTCTCTGGGTTCTAAGGGGCAAAATTCTGCTTTCTGTGTGGTGTTTTCCAGTGAAAGTGAATATTGAAGAGGAATCCTTGGCGATATTCAATGAGCTGATAGACAAGAAAAAGATTGAAGAGAAAAATATCATCAATTTCATCGAAAGCGGTAACGAAATCATACTTTTTCCTAAATAGATCATTCCCCTGATCTGTAAATATACTCTCAAGAAACAAATCAATTTGCTTAAAATTTCTTTCTCCATAAAAACTCTTTTATATAATTCATTACTTAAAAAACATGGTCTTGGAAATAGTGGGGAATGGTAATAGTCAGCAGATATTTTTTTCCTGTCCTTTTGATCTTCCCCCAGAGGACTGTCCTCCCTGTACCCAAGGGACTTCAACAACCTCAGAGTAAGTCTGTTTCTGATAACATTCTATTGAGTAAATTAATAAGGACACATGGTGATTTTACACCTGCCAAATACTGTAGGTAACAATTATTTGATGCAATAACTTACATTCTATCACTGGAGAATTTTGTCTGTTACATTAGGTACTTTCTCTTCTCTGGAGCCATATTACATTGCAAAAAGGTTGGTTGATTCATGCTGAGAACCTTTGGTGAGAAAGCTTTATCCTGCAGGAATCTTACAGACCTGACTCATCAGAGAGAAGCAGGAATCCCCACAAGTTGGTGGAAACTAATTAGTGTCCCCGTCAGTCCTGACCTCATGGTTGTCCAGGCAGGTCTCTTCTCCTCCAGGAGAACTGGGATTAAGAAGAGCTCACACTTTTTGTAAAACCAGTGTTTAATGTCATATGGTGCTGACAAAAGCAGTAAAGGCCCTTCTGGCCACACTGTGTGAAACGTGCATTTGGTTTATATCCCTCCTCATGAGAAGATTTTCTTAAAGTGGGATCTTTAAAATTTCTCAACTAAGACAGCCTCAGAAAATGACACTGATCTAGGGTAACGTGTGGCTTTTAGTTTTCTGTTGGGGGAAAAAAAATAGCATACAAGAAAAGCAGAAGAAAACGCTGGCTTCCAGGTGACTGTGATAAGGAAGATATAGTGCATATATTTAATGGAATATTACTCAGCCATAAAAAAGCATGAAATCATTCCATTCACTGCAACGTGGATGGACCTAAGGGTTGTCATACTGAGTGAGGTCAGAAAGAGAAAGACAAATATCATATGGTATCACTTATACGTGGAACCTAAAATAAGTCATGAAACATTTTATTTACAACAGAGAAAAAGACACACAGATACAGAAAACAAACTTACAGTTGCCTAGTGAGAGGATGTTGGGAAGAGAAGGATTGGGAGTTTGGAGTTAGCAGATACAAACTATTATATACAGAATGGACAGACAACTAGGTCATCCTGTATAGCACAGAAAACTATATACAATACTCTGCTAATAACCTAAATGGGAAAAGAATATGAAAGAGACAGATATTAATATCTATTCATATAATCAGGTTGCTGTAGCCCTGAAGGTAATACAAAGTTGATAATGAACTGTGCTCCAGTAGAAAATAAAAATTAAAAGTTAACTCTTGAAGACCCCCAAAACAAAATTCGTGCAATTCCAGGCACGTGGTCCAATCACAGAGCCTGAACATGCACTCTGAAATCATAGCTCCTAGAATCCACCCCCCAGTAGGAAAGGTCACCCCATATGTACATCCTGGGGAAAATTCCACAGGGACCCCCACCTACGTCAGAGATGTGGAGTGTTGAGGTCCACCAGGATTCTGACACTGGATCAGCTACCAGCTCCTAACAGCTCCAACATCTAAAGATCAGGGACAGCCTACTGCCTGAGGCTCACCCCTGGCAGTCATCACACAGTCGACTCTACTAAACCTTTGCTTCTGTTTTGTTCACCTACAGAAAGAGTCCCTGAGACCAGACACATCCTCATCTCCATGGAATCAAGACCAACAACACGAAGACGACTTTCCTGGTTCCTGAGTAACAGGATCCTTCTCTCCTGACACTCACACTCCCTCTCCCATCTCATCTCTCCTGGTCACTAATCACGTGCTGCTTGGTGGCGTTTGATTTCTGAGGGTTTAAATAATAAATTGGTTGAATATACAGCTGAGTCGCCCGTGTGTGGACCAAAAGCCCCCATTTTACAACACACAAATATGCACATTAAATTTAATTATAGGGAAACAGATGCCTATAATAGGATTGGAGTTCCATCAGAAACAGTTCTGGGAAAAAGTAAAAGGAGATGCTCTAGAGGTGTCCGGGGGGGGGGGGTGGCGGGAAGGAGATAAAGGACTAAGCCATCCTGTGACAGGGTGGTGGACTCTCTTACTGTCATGGGAGGGGGCAGGCTGGTCAAGAACAATGTCTCTCGAAAGCATCTCATTCATTACAGGGAAAGAACTGGGGTTCCCCTCTCTGAGCTTCATAGAGAATGTAACACGCCAAGGACCACGACAGCAAAGGTGCTTGTTCTGACAGCACCTGGACTTCTGCAATTGAACTGAAGGCCTGATTTTACTTAAGGACTGGATCACTAGCAATCAGAGGTGGCTGGGATCTGAGCCGAGGTGAATTCATAGTAACAGGAAGTCAGGGCGGGGCTGGCAGGAACAAGGTGATTGACAGCTCAGTCAGGAAGTTGTAACTGCTCACAGCATCTAAAGAGGATTTTCCAGGCTCTTGTGCTTCAGAAAGCAGCGGATGGTAGTGCTTCCCAGGAGAGGCCATTCCCACTGTCCTGGGGAGAACACAGGGACCAGCTCCCCAGAGTGCTCAAGATGTTTACGATCTGAAACATCAACCATCCTCAAGATACAGAACGTTCCAAGGGTTGGGGCAAAGCAAGCAGATTTGGTCCAGGAGCTGGAAAAGCAATACTAGACCTCAGTAATATTTAACAGAATAAATGTTTTAGTTCCTATATAAACATGACCTCCAAGTGGGCTGCTGCTGCTGCTGCTAAGTCACTTCAGTCGTGTCTGACTCTGTGCGACCCCATAGACGGCAGCCCACCAGGCTCCCCGGTCCCTGGGATTCTCCAGGCAAGAACACTGGAGTGGGTTGCCATTTCCTTCTCCAATGCATGAAAGTGAAAAGTGAAAGTGAAGTCGCTCAGTCATGTCTGACTCTTCTCGACCCCATGGACTGCAGCCCACCAGGCTCCTCCACCCATGGGATTTTCCAGGCAAGAGTACTGGAGTTGGATGCCATTCCCTTCTACAGTGGGCTACAGCTGGCCAATGTCAAAGGCACCAATAACGAATGTTTCCATGGGTTAGTTGGTAGTTACAGAGGTCAAGGGCAATATTTAAGTTCTCCCACTTGTATAGCAGAGTGTATGCTGTTGGACTTTGGACTCTGGTCTTCACAGGTGGTCTGGAGATGTTGGACTGATGATTGGATGCAAAAATAGGCGTCTGAACACTAATTAAGATGGGTCATCTCTTAAGTAATATTGAACGGAAGTCCTGGCATAAATATGTCAAAAATTTGACATACACATATATGGATTTATGTATATGTATATACACATAATATACATATATGTGTGTGACTTGTGTATTTGTGATGCCAATATTAATATGGAAAAACCAAATCATCACATCAAATACAACGGATACAATCATGAGGAAACTATAAGCAGATTTATATTACCAGAAATAATACTTCTGATGAAATGCACACATTACTTGGAAGATGTGTTACTAATTCTGACATAGACAAAAGAAAAAAAAAAAAACCTTTTACTGTCTTTAATCCACTAAAGAAATTGAGTTGAATGTTTGATAAATTTTCAGGGCTAGAAGATTTAATTAAAAATTTTCTAAGAAGAAATACCAGTAAACTGATAGAAAGTCACCCACAGACACACGATCGTGACTTCATATTAAAGTATTTTCATTTCTAATTTCATCCTCAATCTTCTAGACAGAATTAAAGATTTCCAACAGGGTTCATTAAATTCTATATACCCAGAGAAAACATTAATTCCAAAATGTACATGTACTGCGATATACGGCAGCAGTATTTCCGATAGACAGGACATGGAAGCAACATGAATGTCCCCCAGCAGAGGAATAGATAAAGATACACTTGTTGTTTTTGTTAATTCACTAGCTTGTGTCTGACTCTTTGCCACCCCATGGACTATACCTCTCCAGGCTTCTCTATTCATGGGATTTCCCAGGCAAGAATCCTGGACAAACACAATGGAATACAAGCAGCCATGTGCAGAGATGCGGATGGGCCTACAGAGTGTCATAGAGTGTGACGTATGTCCGAAAGCGAAAACCAAATACAGTATATAACTTATGTGTGTGGAATCTATTAACAGAAAAGGGGTACAGATGAGCCTAGTTCCCGGGCAGAAGCAGAGACACAGGCAGAGAGCACAAACATATGGACAGCAAGGGGGAAACGGGGGTTGAGAAGATACGGGAGACTGGAACTCATGTATGTAAACACCACTGATACTCTGAATAAAGGAGGGAACTAAAGAGACCCTGCAGTCAGCACAGGGAGCTCCACGCAGTGCTCTATGGTGATCGGAATGGGAAGGAATTCCAGACTAGAGGGGACATGTGAGCATGCATAGTTGATTCACCTTGCTGTAAGGCAGAACTCACACAACAGTGTAAAACAGATACACGCCAACACAAATTTTACACTTCTACATACACATGCATGCTGTCTCATAAACAGACCAACATACTAGCTTACGGAAGACCAGTCTTTGTTTTACACATACATGAGAATTAACGTGAAGGGAATTATACTCTTGTTCAAGGAATAGTATTTGTAGAGACTGTGTTAATTCATCAGTTCAGTTCAGTCGCTCCATTGTGTTCGACTCTGCGACCCCATGGACTGCAGCAGTCTAGGCATGGCTGTCCATCAGCATCGCCCGGAGCTTGCTCAAACTCATGTCCATCAAGTCAGTGACACCATCCAACTATCTCATCCTCTGCCACCCTCTTCTTCTGCCCTCAATCTTTCCCAGCATCAGGGTCTTTTCAAATGAGTCAGCTCTTCACATCAGGTGGCCAAAATACTGAAGTTTCAGCTTCAACATCAGTCCTTCCAATGAACACCCAGGACTGATCTCCTTTAGGATGGACTGGTTGGATCTCTTTGCAGTCTAAGGGACTCTCAAGAGTGTTCTCCAGCACCACAGTTCAAAAGCATCAATTCTTCGGTGCTCAGCCTTTTTCACAGTCCAACTCTCGCATCCATGCATGACCACAGGAAAAACCATAGGCTTGACTAGACGGACCTTTGTTGGAAGAGTAATGTCTCTGCTTTTGAATATGCTATCTAGGTTGGTCATAGCTTTTCTTCCAAGGAGTAAGCATCTTTTAATTTCATGATTCCAGTCATCATCTGCAGTGATTGTGGAGCCCAAAATAATGTCTGTCACTGTTTCCATTGTTTCCCCATCTATTTGCCATTAAGTGATGGGACCAGATATCATGATCTTAGTTTCTGAATGTTGAGCTTTAAGCCACTTTTTTCACTCTTCTCTTTCACTTTCATCAAGAGGCTCTTTAGTTCTTCTTAGCTTTCTGCCATAAGGGTGGTGCCACCAGCATATCTGAGGTTATTGATATTTCTCCTGGCAATCTTGATTCCAGCTTGTGCTTCATCCAGCCCAGCATTTCGCTTGATGTACTCTGCACATAAGTTAAACAAGCAGGGTGACAATATACAGCGTTTAGGTACTCGTTTCCCAATTTGGAACCAGTCTGTTGTTCCATGTCCCGTTCTAATGGTTGCTCCTTGCCCTGCATACAGATGTCTCAGGAGGCAGGTAGGGTGGTCTGGTATTCCCATCTCTTGAAGAATTTTGTAGTGACCCACAAAGTCAAAGGCTTTGGTGTAGTCAAAAAAGCAGATGTGTTAATTCATAGAGATCTAATTTATGAATCCAGTGTTTTATATTTTCCATTCTGTGTCATAGCTACTATTATAATATATTTATTTCTAAATGTTTTAATTCCACAATTAAAAAACCAGTTAATGGATTTTGTATGTATCAATTGTTTCATAACTGCCTTAAATGTAATGCCTTATGAAAGTGAATGCACTTCTAAGGACTTCTTTGGTGATTCACTGGTTAGAACTTTGCCTTCTAATCTCTGATTTTCTAGCTATGATCTCACATGCCTTATGGCCACAAAACCATAAATAAAACAGAAGCGTTATGGTAACAAATTCAATCACAAATCTAAAACAGTCTACATCAGAAAAAAAAATCTATTAAAAAACAGTGAATGCATTTGTAGAATTTTGATCTTGTAACCAACCAAGGCCACTGTTCAAAACACATTGCTATTGCTAAGTCACTTCAGTTGTGTCCGACTCTGTGTGACCCCATAGACGGCAGCCCACCAGGCTCCCCCGTCCCTGGGATTCTCCAGGCAAGAACACTGGAGTGGGTTGCCATTTCCTTCTCCAATGCATGAAAGTGAAAAGTTAAAGTGGAGTTGCTCAGTCGTGTCTGACCCTCAACGACCCCATGGACTGCAGCCTTCCAGGCTCCTCTGTCCATGGGATTTTCCAGGCAAGAGTACTGGAGTGGGATGCCATTGCCTTCTCCTCAAAACACATTAGGATTTATATTCTTAAGTCAAATATTGTATTCTTCTCACAGATTCAGACTTAACCCAGTCTTCCATCTATTCACAGAGCATCATGCAAAACCTTCTCTAAAAAAGGAATCTTATACACTCTAACTTTCCACCTTTGTCTGATCTCATCCTACAACTTCTAAAGAGTGATTGTTTTGGCAATTGTTCATTAGCTTGTATTAATATGTATCTGAATACTTTCATAGGAAAACTGTTCTCTGGATGACGTACTGAGTCTTTCTGCTTCCTGCTGAATTCTGAGGCTTAGGCTCTTGTTGGCACTAAATCTGTATTTACTGAATTCAGGCCAAAGTGTGCACATGAAGAATTTTACAGAGCATACGTTCTTTATGATGTACATTAAGGCAGAAGTTTAGTGGACATTGTATGGAACTTATTTTCTAGTATTCTACTGTCAGATAAAGGAGAGATCAAGACACGCTGCAGAAAAGGAAGCTCTTCTCTCCTGAGGTGCACACATCTTGAGAAGCACTAGTCTGGAGTTTTCCATTGTTGATGCTGTGTTTGGTTTCCAACATGACATCATCTAACACTCACCAATTATTAGTGTGGCATGGAGAGGTAGAAAAATCCAATTCTCATTTGATAGTGAAACGGCTTGATCAAGGACTATGTCCAGGTGCTGACGGAGTGAAATACCTGGAAACAAATTAGGTGTCCAGCCTTCACTAAAGCTATAATGAGCGGTGAAAAGAAAACAGACACTGACCCATAAAAAGCAGTCCTGGAACACAGAAGCAAAGCTGCCCAGTGGTGAAACACAGTGGAGCCTTTCTCCACGGGAACTGCCTTCTCTGACATTTCTAGGAAATGTCCTTCTGTCCACATCAACCTGCAAACCTAAAAGTTTCCACAACTGTTAGGAGGGTCATGGACATTTCAGACAAATGGGACACCCTTGGGAACTATGAGAAATGTACGACGTAGGTGCGTTGAACCTTGGTTGTGAATCCTTGAGGGAAATGGGTATCTCTGGTGGCCAAGGTCAAAAGTTACCTTGCAGTGTTGGGATAGGAGTTGTGCAATCTAAGAAACAAAAACAAGGATCACAGAGAAAAGAGAAAAGTAAGAGGCAATCAATCTTCTAGGAAAGAGAGGCTTCATAGTCACAGAAGCCTGGACAAACTAGAGAAAGAAACACCAGGAGACACACCAAGCATGGATTGGCATTATTTTGGAGGAGGGGTTACTAGAGTACTGTTTGAGTTAAGAGACAATTCTGTTTATTTGCCAGTTTGTTACCTACGTTTTGGGCAATATTGATGAATGGAGAATTTAGAATAAAGGCCCCATGACTTCCTTCAGTTAGAAATAACAGAACTGTCCCAATTTGTTGGAATCATCCCTTAGCCCTCCCCTTGATGGGCAGTTAGAAAGGTCTTCGTGACATGCAATGGTCCTCGGACACATTCCCTGGAGACACGTGTTGGTTAAGAAACCAAAAGGAAAGCCTGAGGATGTTGGAGGTGCGTAAGGAGAGACGTAAGGGTTTCGTCGGGAGGATAAGGTGTGTTGGCTGGGTTCTCATTCTTGCTTGAAATTATCTGCATCAGGACCACCCTGGTGGGCCAGCGGTTCAGACTCTGCCCTTGAACTGTAGGGGGCATGGCTTCCATCCTTGGTTGCGGAACTAAGTTCCTTGGTTGAAAGGAAATTGATAATAACTAGAAGTACAGAGTTAGGAAATGGTTTTTTTTTTTTCTTCAAAATTCTAGAAATTATAAGAACTACTGTCTTGCTTTCTTGTTTGCCTGAGAAACAACTGAGTCAGTGAGTAAATGAGATATCACAGATTTGATGGGTAAAGGGCATCTGGAAAGGGGGAGGTGGAGATGAACTGCTTACCTGCCTTCTTTGCCTGAGGTGAAGGGACACAGGACGCATGGTCCTCTTCGTTATAAGGAGGACAGAGCCCACCGTGGAGCAACAGGAGGTGATGAACACTTTGAGCAATGATCCTCACCTCAGAGAAACGGGAGGCTTTCCAAGGTTCTCTTGGAAATTATTCAACTATGCGAATCCACACACTCAATTTTACTTCTGGAAAATAAAATATCATTCATCTCGTCAATGTTAGAAAAAGAATACAGGAGTGGGGGATGTGTCTCCTGTACAGCTTATCCCGTTTTGGATCTCAGGATAGAAAGGAAAATGAATCTTCCTGACCTGAAATGTTGGATGTGGACTGCAATTTGTCACTCACTCTAAAGGTCAAATGTCCAGATTCACTTAGGCATCTCCTAAAACAATCTTCATCATTAAATGACAAAATGTCATAAAAGTTCATCCCTGCAAAGCAGGATATTGAAGATGACTTCTGGATCACATTTTTCTTAAAAGGTCCAAGCACTGGCTCATGTCGAGTCACACCAACATAAGGATACTATAAAAAGTGTCACAATTCTCATCCTCGCCAACCACTGGGACACCCTCAGCCTCGACAGGAGAAAGACCACAGGAGACACAAGATGAAGGTTCTGTTCCTGACGCTTCTGCTTGGTCTGGTTTGTGCCGCCCAAGAAGAGGAAGCTGAGCCAAGTGCCTCAGAGGTACCAGGGATGGTCTGACCTGGGAGGAGGTCTTGGTGTGTCTGTGTCCCTTTTGTGGTTTTGCTATGTGGATTCATAAGCTACGCCCAGCAATACATTACTCCACTTACTGTCTCTATTCCTGTTGTGTTTGGTGTCTGTATCATCTCTAGTGTATTAATTGACTCAAGTGCATTTTTCCTGCTCTTGTAACACAGAATTCGGATCAGCCAAACAGGGTTGGATCGGAGTTGTTTGATTTGACATCCAAGCTCAAGCTATCTCGGAAATGTCTCAGTTCTCTCTTATCCCGTGACTTCAGTTTTACATTATTTTATAAATCCTGCTCTGCTCAGTCAAGTTAGATAATGAATTGTACAAGGGATGGGAAGCTCACGAGGCATGGTGCTTGATGAAATAAAAAGATTAGGACAAATATTACAAAGGGAATTTTGCCGTAGCTTTCAGGAGAATGGAGAACCGTGTACTTTGGATCCACTAACACAGAGAAGACCGAGGAGCCTGCAGTCTGTGTTCTAGAGAAGACCATGGAGAAGGGGCCAACCAAGCTTTGTGTCATTAAAGTTGTGTTTAACAATGACGAGGGCAGAGTAGAAATCTACCTTTGTGTTGAGTAACTAAAAATCACCCAGAAGGAAAATCTATCAACCCCTATCTGAAGGACGATGTGTCTTCCCCGTCTGCAGGGAGCTCTCTGGATGATGTTGAGTGCGTGATCCCCTGAGCTGTGGGGCTGAGCAGGGTCTCTGAGCTGTGAGTCTCCAGGGAATGTCCTGGAGTCTTTGCTTATTGGAGGGGGCGGTCCCAGAAGCTCCACTGGCATCAACTCATTAAAGGAAAGAGGGACAGGCCAGAGGGAAGAGTCTCCTGTCCTGGAACCCACAGTCCCCACCAGGGGCTTGAGCCCTTCCTGCGGAATCTGTAAGAGATAGTTCCCACTGGGCACAGAAGCCAAGGGCGGGGGTGATCACACAGTGAGCTCTGCCCTCGGGGCTTCTTCACGGGAGGTTTCATCACCACTGAGTTTACTAAAGACTCACAGCCCCAACGACCACTCAGGGAATGTCCACAACACGGCATAGGGTTTACTAAGAACGTGCAAACTCAGGGATGTATATGGAGGAATAAAAACACTAAGAAAAAACATGAGTAAGTGGTGTCTGCCTGCAAAGGCTGGTTGATAAATATATAAATATTTTTATATTATCTATTGTATATGTATATATTTGATAGCATACTTACAATCAAATAACAACCACACATACATGGACTCACAAACCCTGTCATACATATCCTATCCCAGGATACTTTTGATCCATTGTCCTTAATTTTTTAACAATACCATATTATCTTCCTCCCTGCTGTTTTAACAATTTTTGTGCTTGATGTTTGAATTTTGAGTACACGCAAATGTATTCATGTGTAATTATATGCACCTTTATGGAGGGCATAGTTTAATGTGCTTTGAGAGGTGCACACCATTTTCACAACCTAGACAGTCCAGATCTCAAATTCTTCCATGTCTTTCAAAAATCTGTCCTATAAGCATATCACGTGTGTGTTTGTATCAATATATGTGCATACATACATGTGTCTTTCAGTGTTTAATCCTCTTATGATGTTGTGATGGAAAAAGTTAGTGTTTTGGTAAAATTAAAAATTTCCTTCTCTAATTTTTGATGATTTTTTTTCTATCATATAATCTAACAAGTCATTGACGAGGTTTTGAGAACCGCCACAGTCTGTCGTGATGGCTTCACCTCTCGATTTCTGGGAAGTATTTGTTAGAAAGCTGTATTGTTTTTATTTTTTCTAAATTGTCCATTTCTCAGTTGATTTGGCTTTCAGCAGGACTTACCTTGTATTTGCACTTTTAAATGTATTTTACCTTTGCAACTACTGCTCAGATTTAATGTGTAGACAAGCCCTGCTTGTCAGTTGATAGTGACTTGACCTTAGAAAGGGCTTCCCTGGTGGCTCAGAGGTTAAAGCATCTGCCTCTAATGCGGGAGACCTGGATTCAATCCCTGGGTTGGGAAGATCCCCTGGAGAAGGAAATGGCAACCCACTCCAGTATTCTTGCCTGGAGAATCCCATGGATGGAGGAGCCTGGTGGGCTACAGTCCACGGGGTCGCAAAGAGTCGGACACGACTGATGAACTTAGAAAACATCAGCTTGTTCACAACCCCTAAGGTGACACCTCAGACTTAATCTTTGGGTGAAACAAAGAAAATCCTAATTGCATGTCACAGTTTTTACATTATTTTAATCAATGCCCTTGAATATGTTTTTTAAGGTGCAATGGAAAATGGGAAAAAGTAAAAATCACGGGAAAAAAGGAAGACAATAACACTTACGTTTTTGAGTGTAAGTATGAGGGTTCCACCGAACAGAGTATGTTTGGGTGGAAATCTTGGCACAGCTTCCTTCAGTAACCCCATCACATGAATTCTACTCCTACGAACAATCAGAGGGGTGAGCGGGCTCCAGTCCCTGAGATTTCCAAGCAGTTTACTTTGTCATGAGACAAGGGTTCAAACACGGGGCTTGAATGTCTCCTCCCGATGGTGAGTGTTACTCAGTGAAACAGAGGGGCCTGGTGAGCTACAGTCCACTGGTGTGGCAAAGAGTCAGAATGACTGGGCGAGTAAACATGTACACAGTCAACGAGAGTAACATTTGTCGACCTGTATTTCAT
Organism: Bos grunniens; assembly: GCF_055505025.1. Classification (NCBI taxonomy): domain Eukaryota; kingdom Metazoa; phylum Chordata; class Mammalia; order Artiodactyla; family Bovidae; genus Bos; species Bos grunniens. The sequence goes on from NC_141194.1 coordinate 2,447,838, forward strand.
ACAGTTCTTATAGGTAATTTACAACAGCCGTACAAACCGATGTCTCAAGGCTGTGTCATGAGTTTGCACAGCAGTGCATTCACTTCTTAAAAACAATCTTCAAATATCTTTTTCTATCCGAGGTACGGTGGATGAACTTGCATGCAAGGAAATCATCTAATGGTCAACCTCTAAAACAGTTTCTGTTCAAAGTCATGGGGATGTTGGCTAGGATTTATACCTCTATCTTCTTTACAACGACCCTGAAAAACATCCATAATTTTACATGGCCTAAGGGGTAATAATGTAACTATTATTTAAGTGTATCTGGTCAACTTTCTGAGAAGATGGAAATAAAGCTATACTTGCTTGCTCTCCTTGCTGTCATAACATGTAGCATTCACCCCACCCATGGAGTGAGACAGTGATCAGTACAGAATGTACCCACTCGAACACCCTCATTTTCCAAAATAAAGCTACCTGACAATGAATTAAGGCAGGGTTGTATACATGTATCTTTTCTCTCTCTCACAGATAAGGGTACAAAAAAACTGAAAGTTGCTTATTTGTCTGACACTGTTCTGATATTATGTGTTTTCAACGTGGATGAACAAAGCCTGGAGATACCATGCGCTGTAATATTGGCTGGTATGTATGATCCCCTCGTAGTCACATCAACATCGTGAGGAAACGTTTCCACCGTCAATACTTTATCCGTGAAAGAAGGATGTGGCACCAATATCCATTCTGCAGTCTACAGGACCTAGGTCTTTATGTTCAGTGAGTTAAGAACCCTGGAACAAAATCCACCAAGAAAGAGGAGTTCATAGGGGTGGGGAGGTCAGAACCTCAGACATTTCTAAATAATTCCTACATGTCGACATTAAAAAAAATTAAATAGCATTTTATTAGAAATACTTTTTTCTTACCTTTTTAGTTTTCATTGAAGGAAAATTGCAATACTGTGCTGGTTTCTGCTTCCCCCCCCCCCCCTTTTTTTAATACATCAGGTCATTTCAAGCTGTAGCTATAAGGAGTCTAATCTCGATTTCACCATCTTATACCAGTGTCCCAATGCACTCTAAGCTTTGGAGCAGAAACTTTAAAAATAGCTCTTTATTCTGTTCAAGCTTTCAAATGCATTGTTCCTAGAAACAGTGATATCTGCGCAAATACTCACACAGATCACTGAGAGGTTTGAGTACCATTGAAACAACATGTGTCTATTGTAGGAAAGCTACTAGTTAGAATGGTGGGTTAATTAGAGTATAGATCATCTCGCATTATTCTGTCTGACATGCCGAGACTGTATCTGTCAGGGGAGAACCCTGTTTCCTATGTTTTTGGGTCAGAACAAGATCTGAGTGGCAGGTACAGATTCTAAGAAGTTGGTCAAGGAGCAGGTTGGTTCCATACATTGATGGGAGGCTCCCCAAATTCATGGAGCTCCTCTGAGTCTTTGGGGTTCTCCTGCTGATGCTGGAGGGGGGAAGGTCTAGTTTGAGAGCTGGATGGGATTGATTCTTAAGACAGAAGGCAGATATCTGAGTCATGGGAAATGGTAACTGTTTGAGTGTTAGTTTATACCAAGTGAATATCTGACTTGGACACTCAACTTTCTGTTCTGTATTCAGAAATTTCTCTGGGTTGTAATGAGCTAAATTCTGCATCCTGTGTGTTTTTTCCAGTTAAATAAAGTAAGTGTAAACCAGGAGGTCATGGACATATTCAATAAGCTGATAAGCGAGAAAGGTATTAAAGAAGAAAATGTTGTGAATTTCATTGAAAGCGGTTAGTATGCTTTTCTTAAATATATCTTGCACCCAATACAGAAACATATTACCAGAAAAAAATTAATTTACTTAAATTTTTTTCTGCATAAATAATCTTTTATGTAATCTTTTACTTAAAGAAAAAAAAAAAACTTTGGAAATCCTGGGGAATAGTAGTAATTGATGGATTTTTTCTTCCTGCTCTTTTTATCTTCCCCCAGAGGACTGTCCTCCCTGTGGACTGCTAGAGACCAAAATGACTTCAGTTGTAAGTGAAAAGGGTCTGTGATTATTGTTATTTCATTAAATAAACCAGTAAGGACACATGGGAATTTCATGACTGCCAAATTCTGTACATAACAATTTTTTAGGTCCAAGACCGTACATTCTGTCACTAGAGAAGTTTTTCTGTTTTACTAGGTAATTTCTCTTTTCTTGAGCCACATTAAATTGCAAACTAGTTGGTTGATTAATGCTGAGCAGCTTTGCTGAGAAAGCCTTATCCTGCAGGAATCTCGCAGACCAGAGTCATCAGAGAGAAGCAGGAAAAACCACATATTGGTGGAAATCAATTAGTGTTCTTGTCGTCCTGACCTCATGGCCGTCACTTCCCTCCTCCGGGAGAACCGGGACTAAAGTGAGCTCAGGTTTCCTTCAAGAGCAGTGTTTAATCTCACACGATTCTGCCAGAACCTAAGGGCCATCCAAGTACACTATCAGAAGCATGCATTTGAATTATATTCCCGTTTAGAAGGTGATTTTCTTAACGTGAGATCTTTAAATGTTCTAAACTAAGACAGCCTCAGAAAACGACACAGATCTAGGCTAAAGTGTGGCTTCTGAATTTTTGCTGAGGAAAAAAATGATATTAAAAAGGAAAGAAAAACACTAGCTTCCAGGGGAATACAATAAGAAAGATGTGGTGTGTATTTTCAATGGAATATTCCTCAGCCACAGGAATAAGGAAATGATGGATTTGTAGCAACTTGGAATGACCTAAAGATTGTCATACTAAGTAAGAAAGACAAAAGAGAAAGATATCACGTGATACTACCTGTATGTGGAATGTAAAACATGCCACGAAGGAAGTTATTGCAAAACAGAAAGAGATGCACAGACAGAGAGAATGGCCTTGTGGGTGCCAAGGAGAGGGGTTTGGGTAAAGAGGAGGAAGGGGGGTTGGGGTTAGCAGATGCAACAATTATATACAGGATGGATGGATCACAAGGTCCAAGTGATCTGTAGGCAGCGCAGGGATCTATAGGCAGCACACTTTAAAAACCATTATAGGAAAGGAATCTGAAAAAGACTAGACCCTAATGTATGTACGTGTAAACCACTTGCTGCTGTCCCCCTGAAACTAACACAAAATCGCTAACCAAACAGACTTCAATATAAAGTCAATATAAAATCAAAACACTGATTGTTGAAAACCCAAAAGACAGAACTTGTGGGATTCGAGGTGTGTGCTCCAATCTCAGAGGCTGACCATGCATTCTGAAAGCATTAATCTTGGAATCGATCCCCAATGGGAAAGGTAGCCACGTATGTACATCCTGGGGAAAATTCCACATGGACTCCAACATCACAGAGATGCGGAGTGTTGAGGGCCACCAGGATTCTGACATTGGATCAGCTACCAGCTCCTGTACCCTGCACAGCCTACTTCCTGAGGCTCACCCCTGGCAGTCATCACACAGTTGACTCTACTAAACCTTTGCTCCTGTTTTGTTCACCTACAGAAAGAGTCCCTGAGACCAGATACACCCTCGTCTCCATGGAATCAAGACCAGCAACACGAAGACCACTTTCCTGGTTCCTGAGTAACACGATCCTTCTCTCCTCACACTCACACTCCCTCTCCCGTCTCGTCTCTCCTGGTCACTAATCACATCCTGCTTGGTGGTGTTTGATTTCTGAGGGTCTAAATAAATTGGTCTAATATACAGCTGAGTCGCCTGTGTGTGGACCAAAAGCCCCCATTTTACAACACACAAATATGCACATTAAATTTAATTATAGGGAAACAGATGCCTATAATAGGATCAGAGTTCCATCAGAGACCATTCTGGGAAGAAGTAAAATGAGATTTTCTAGAGGTGTCCATGGGAGAAGGAGATAAAGGACTAAGCCATCCTGGGACAGGGGACAGGGTGGTGGATCCTCCTGCTGTCATCGGGGGGTTGGGGGCAGTGCGGTCAAGAAAGATGTTCCTAGAAAGCATTTCATGTATCACAGGGAAAGAACTGGTGTTCCCTCCTCTGAGCTTCATAGAGAGTGAAACCAGCCAAGCAAGGGCCACAACAGGAAAAGTGCCTATTCTGACAGCATCTGGATTTCTGCAATTGAACTGAAGGCCCGATCTTACTTAAGGACAGGATCACTAGCAATCAGAGGTGACCAGGGTCTGAGCCGTGGTGAATTCATAGTAACAGGAAGTCAGGGCAGGGCTGGCAGGAACAAGATGATTGACAGCTAGACAGGAAGTTGTAACTGCTCACAACATCTAAAGACGATCTTCCAGCCTCTTATACTTCAGAGAGAAGTGGATGGCAGTGCTTCCAAGGAGAGGCCATTCCCTGGTCGTGGGGAGAACACACCGATCAGCTCCCCAGGGTGCTCGAGATGTTTACAGTCTGAAAGATCAATCATCCTCAAGATACAGAACATTCCAAGGGTTGGGGCAAAGCTCACGGATTTGGTCCAAGAGCTCAGGAAGGAATGCTAGACCTAAGTGATATTTAACAGAATATGTGTTTTAGTTCCTACATAGACATGACCTCCAAATGGGCTCCAGCTGGCCAGTGTCAAAGCACCAGTAATGAATAGTTCCATGGCTTAGTAGGTACTAACAGAGGTTAAGGGCTATGTTTAAATTTTCCCACCTGTATAGCAGAGTGTACGCCGTTAGTCTTTGGACTCTAGTCTTCCCAGGTGGTCTGGAAATGCTGGATTGTGTGAGCGGATACACACACAGTCAAATGAATACTGAGTAAAAGGGTGAGTCTCTTAAGAAATGCTGAAAGGCAAGACCTGGTATAATACAGATGGATTTATGTGTATATATATATATACATACACACACACACATATAAATATAAATGTGTAAATGTATGTATCTGTCATGTCAGTAATAATATGGGAAAACCAATCATCATTACAAATCCAATGGATACCAATCATGAGGAAACTATAAACAGATTTATGTTACTGGAAGTAATACTCTTGACGAAATGTATACATTACTTGAAAAATGTGTTACTAATCCTGATATAGGCAAAAAAACCCCCAAAACTTTTACTGTCCTTTAATCCAGAAAAGAAATTGAGAAGAATGCTTGATAAATTTGCAGATCTAGAAGATTTAATTGAAATATTTAAGAAAAAAGAGGAAATGTTACTAAACTTACAGAAAGCCACCCACAGACTCATGATAATATGACTTCATACTAAAGTGCTGTCCACTCTAATTTGATTCTGAATCCTCTAGACACAATTAGGTACTTCTGACAGATTTGTTAAATTGTATATACTCAGTTCAGTTCAGTCACTCAGTCGTGTCCGACTCTTCGAGACCCCATGAATTGCAGCAAGCCAGGCCTCCCTGTCCATCACCAACTCCAAGAGTTCACTCAGACTCACGTCCATCGAGTCAGTGATGCCATCCAGCCATCTCATCCTCTGCCGTCCCCTTCTCCTCCTGCCCCCAATCCCTCCCAGCATCAGAGTCTTTTCCAATGAGTCAACTCTTCGCATGAGGTGGCCAAAGTACTGGAGTTTCAGCTTTAGCATCATTCCTTCCAAAGAAATCCCAGGGCTGATTTAGAATGGACTGGTTGGATCTCCTTGCAGTCCAAGGGACTCTCAAGAGTCTTCTCCAACACCACCATTCAAAAGCACCCGAGAAAACATTAATTCTAAAATGTACATGCACTCCAGGTACAGCAACCAGGACATGGAAGCAACATTAATGCTCACCAACCAAAGAATGGATAAAGACGTACTTGTTGTTATTTAGTCGTGAGGTGTGTCCGACTCTTTGCCACCCCGTGGACAATAGCTCTGCAGGCTCTTATGTTCATGGGGTTTCCCAGGCGAGAATACTCAACATACACAATGGAATACTACTCAGTCCGTTTCAGCGCTGTGGATGGACCTGCAGAGTCTGACAGAGCATGAAGTCGGTCAGAAAGTGAAAAACAAATACAGTGTATTAACTCATAAGTGTGTGCAATCTATTAATAGGAAAGAAGTACAGATGAGCCTAGTTCCAGGGCAGAAGCAGAGACAGAGACAGAGAGCCCAAACATAGGGACTCCAAGGAGGAAACGGGCAGGGTGGTGGAGGATTTGTGAGATTGGGGCAGACACTTATACACTGTTGATACTATGCATAAAATAGGTAACTAATGCAGACTTCTTCCACAGCACAGGGAACTCTGCTCAGTGCTCTGTGGTGACCTGAGTGGGAAAGAAATCCAGAAAAGAGGGGATATATGTGCTTGTCCAGCTGATTCACCTTGTTGATGGGTAGAAGCTAACACAAACCTGGAAAACAACTCTATTCCAACAGAGATTTTATGACAGTTCTACATACAAACTCATGCATACAAAGTATGCATGCTTTGCCATTAACAGAAACATACTAACATGTTGAAGAGTAGTCTTTGTTTTACACGTATGCGATGATTAAAATATAAAGAGAATTACATTTCTGATTAAGTCCTAATATTTGTAGGGATTTTGTGAATTCATAGGCATCTAATTTATGAATGCGATGATTTATATTTTCCACTATGAGTGTGTCATAGCTGCTAGAACATCAAATTTATTTCTAAATGTTTCGACGCCACAATCAACAAACCAGTGAATGATTTTTATCTGTATCAATTGTTCTATAATTGCTTTAAATGTAATGCCTTATGAACCTGAGTGCCCTCCTAAGGACTTCTCTTCCGGCTCAGTGGTTAGAACTCTGCACAGGTTCCATTCCTAGTTGGTGAGATAAGACCCCACATGGCTTGTGGGCAAAAAAAAAAAAAAAAAAAAATAATAACAGAAAACAGAAACGGTACTATAACAAATTCAAAACAGACTTAAAAATAGTCCACCTCAGAAAAGAAAATCCTTAAAAAAAAAAAAAGCAGTGAACGCACTTGTAGAATTTTTTGATGGATACAGGCTTTCAAAGAGATCATTCAAAACACATTTGTATTTTCTGTTCTTGAGTCCTACCATCTTCTTCTCGCAGATTCACACTTAACTCACTTTTCCAACCCTCCTCAGAGCATCACTCCAAACCTTCTCTTTGGAACTGTTTCCTCCTTACCAAACAGGACTCCAAACGCACTCTAACTTCACACCCTTCTTTATCCTCACCCTAGAACTTCTAAACAGGGATTCCTCTGGCAATATTCATCTGTGTATTTGTCTTCTTTCACAGGAAGACTCCTCGCTGGATCATGTCCTGAGTCTGTCTGCTTCCTGCTGAATTCTGAGGCTCAGGCTCTTGTTGGCACTAAGTCTGTATTTACTGAATTCAGGACAAAGTGTGGACCTGAGGCGTCTTACAGAACACACGCTCTTTATGATTTACATGGAGGTAAACGTTTACTGGACATTGTGTGGAATTTATTTTCTAGCATTTTACTGTCAGATAAAGGACAGATCAAGGCATGCTGCAGAGAAGGAAGCTTTTCTCTCCTGTGGTGCACACATCTTGAGAAGCACTAGTCTGGGGTTTTCCACTGTTGATGTTGTGTTTGGTTTCCAGCCTGACCTCATCTAACACTCACCAATTATTAGTGTTGTGTGGAGGGGTGGAAAATTTCAATTCCTATTTAACTGATAGTGAAATGCTCTGATCAAGGGTTATGTCCAAGTGCTGATGGACTGAAATACCCTGAAAGGAATTAGCTGTCCAGCATTCAGTAAAACCAACACTTGCAATGAAAAGAAAACATGCATTGACCGATAAATGCCAGGACTGGAACATAGAAACAAAGCTGAACAGTAGAGAGACACAGTGGGACCTTTCTCTATGGGGACCCTTCTCTATGGGATCGGTCCTCTCCGACATTTCTGGAAAATTTCCTCCCGTTTACGTCAACCTGCAAACCTAAAAGTTTCCACCAGTACTAGGAAGGTTATGGAAATTTCAGACAAATGCGCCATCCTTCGGAGAAGGCAATGGCAACCCACTCCAGTACTCTTGCCTGGGAAGTCCCATGGGCGGAGGAGCCTGGTGGGCTGCAGTCCATGGGGTCGCGAAGAGTCGGACACGACTGAGCGGCTTCCCTTCCCTTCCCCTCGGAACTATGTGAAATGAACCGTGGTCATGAATCCTTGAAGGAACTTGGTGTTCTCTGTGGACAAGATTAAAAGTTCCCTTGCACTGTTTGGATAAGAGTTGTGCCGTCTTCGATAGAAAAACAATCATCATTGAGTAAAGGGAAAAGCAATTAATAAACTAGGAAAGAGAGGCTTCACAGTTACAGAAACCTGGACAAACTAGAGAAAGAGATGCCAGGGGGATGTACCAAGCATGGATTAGCATTGTCTGGGGAGAGGGACTACAAGAGCACTATTTGAGTAAGACAATTCTGTTTTTTTATGTATCATTTTTTACCTACATTTTAGCAATACTGATGAAAAGAGACTTTGGAATAAAGCTCGTGTGTCTTCCTTCATTTACAAAATAACAAGATTGCGACAACCTGTTGCAATCATCTCTTGGAGAACCTGTGTTTACCCTCCCCTCGATTGGCTGTTAGAAAACACTTCCTAAGACGGGATGGTCCTAGGACACGTTCCCAGGGGACGCGTGTTGGTAAGAATCGAAAAGGAAAACCTGGGGAAGCTGGAGGTGCATAACAAGAGACAGAAGGGTGATGGCGGGTGCATAAGGGGTGTTAGCTGGGATCAGAACTCTGCTCGAAATTTTCTGATTGGGGACCATCCTGGTGGATCAGTGGTGAAGAGTCCACGCTTCGCCAATGCAGGGGGTGCTGGTTTCATCCCTGAGTGGGCAACCTAAGACCCCTGGTTGAGAAAAAAATACAAAGGAGATTCTTTGGTTGTTTGAGTGACCTTGATAATAACTAGACAGGAAGAGTTAGGAAATTTGTTTTTTTCTTCTTGTTGTTATTCACTAAGTCATATCCTACTCTTTGCCACCCCACAGATTGCAGCACACCAGGCTTACCTGTCTGTATTCTTTTAATTTCCACAAATTAGAATAAAACTACTGTCTTGCTTTCTTCTTTGTCTAAGAAACACTCGAGTCAGTAAATAAATGATATATTACAGTTCAGATGGGTGAAGAGTGTCTGGAAGGGGAGACACAGGAATGAGTTGCTGGCATGGCTTCTTCAGATGAGGTTCAGGGGAATGTGGATGAATCCTGCTCTTAGTTATAATGAGGATGGAGCCCACTGTGGGGTAGGATGAGGCATTGAATACTTTGTGTTCACATGCCCCTCATCTCAGAGAAGTAGGAGGCTTCCTAAGGTTCTCTTAGGAAATCATTTAACTGTGTGAAAACACACACTCAGTTTTACTTGTAGAAAATAAATTTTAAACCATCTGCTCAAAGTTAAGGAAGTAATACAGGAGCGGGGGGTGTGTGCCCTGCAGAGTTTATCCTATTTTGGATCTCAAGATAGAAAAGAAAAGAAATATTCCTGGCCTGAAATACTGGATGTGTACACGTGATTTCTCACAAACTGTAAATGTCAAATGTCCAGATTCACTTAAGCATCTCCTAAGACAATCCTCCCTGTTAAAAGGACAAAATGCCTTGAATGCTCAGCCCTGCCAAGTTGGATATTGAAGATCACTTCTCTGTGACCCTAGTCTTAGGAGGGACAACCATTGGTTCGTGAAATGTCACGGCCAACATAGCGAGCCTGTGAAAAGTGGCACCAATCCCCACCCTCTCCAATCACTGGGACACCCTCAGCCTTGACAGAAGCAAGACCATAAGAGACACAAGATGAAGGTTCTGTTCCTCAGTCTACTACTTTGGTTTGTGCCACCCAAGAAGAGGAAGCTCAGCCAAGTATCCCAGAGGTACAAGGGGTGGTCTGATCTGGGAGGCAGCCTTGGGGTGTGTGAGTGTGTGTGTGTGTGTGTGTTTGTATCTCTCTTGGGGTTTTGTTATGTGGATCTATAAGCTTAGTCATATCCCTCCAAAGAAACACTACTTCGTTTACTGGCCCTGCACCTGTTCCGTTTGGTATCTGTTGTATCTCTGCCGGGTATTAATAGACTGTCACGCATGTGTCTTGCTCTTGGAATGGAGAAAGAGGTTCCGTCAAACAGCTGTTGGTGTTCTTGCATTTGACATCAGAGCTCAAGCTATCTCAGAAGTGTCTCAATTGTGTCTTTTCCTCTGACTTCATTTTTGCGCTGTTTCATCAATCCTACTTTGCTTAGTCAAGACAGATAAGGTGATCTGATTTGCACAAGGGATGGGAAACTCTTGAGGGATGATGCTGGGTGAAACAAAAAGCCAAGGACTAAAATTTCTCAAGGGGAATTTTGCCGCTCGCTTTCAGGAGAATGGAGAATTGTGTACATTGCTTTCACTGACAGAGAAGACCAAGGAGAAAGGGTTATTCAGGGACTTCTGCCATAAAGCGTGTGAAGTGGTGTTTGATGAACAGGGCACAATAGACTTCTCCATTTGTAATGAGTAAGTAAAAATCACCCAGAAGGAAAACACAGGTAGACTCCGAGCCTGAGGGAGGGTGTGTCTCCCCCGTCTGCAGGGAGCTCTCTGGATGATGTTGAGAGCATGATGCCCTGAGCTGTGGGGCTGAGCAGGGTCTCTGAGCTGGGGGAGTGGTGCATTTCTCCTCTGAGCCACGAGGGCCTGTTCTGAAGACTATGGTCTGAGAAGAGAGGGGATCCCAGAAGCGCCGTTGATGTCAACTCATTACAGGAAAGAGGTACACGGCAGTGGGAAGAGTCTGGCGTCCTGGAAGCCAGATTTTCCACTGGGAGCTTGACCCCTTCCTGCGGAATTCGTAGTAAACGGTTCCCACTGAGCACAGAAGCCGAGGGCAGGGGGATAGCACACTGTGAGCTCTGCCCGCGGGGCTTCCTCCCGGGAGGTTTCATCACCACTGAGTTGACTCTAGACGTCAGAGTCCCAGGTACCATTCAGGGATGTCCACTATACGGGGAAAGGATCACTAACAACATGCAAACTAAGGTATGTATATGGAGGAATAAAAACACTAAGGAAAAACAAAAGCAAGAGTTTTCTGCTTGGAGAGGTTGGTTCTCAATATATAAACATATAACGTTTTTATAGTATGTATTGTGTATGTATATAGTTGATATAGCGTACTTACAAATTAAAACCACACATATAGACAGAGACTCTCAAACACAAAGACTCTCGTACATGTCCTATCCTGGGATATTTTTGGTCTGTTTTAATTAATTTTTTTAGAATACCATATTATCTTCCTTTCTGCTGTTTCTACAGTTTTTGAGCTCTATGTTTGAATTTTGAATGCACTGAAGTGTATTTATGTACACCTTTATGGAGGGCATAGCTGAATGTGCTTTGAGCGGTGCACACCTTTTTCATGACATCCACAGTTCTGATCTCAAATTCCTCCATTTCTTTCAAAAATCTCCCTTTCCTCACCATGAAATTCTACCCCTAATGCCACAGATAACAAGAGAGCTCCTTATTCTCCCCTCTTCCAGAACGTCAGATGATAAGATTATGAGTCCTGGTTGATTTCCCCGGCTCCTATCACTCAGAATAATGTAAAAATGTATTTCTGCGTGTGCATATGCAGGGAGTCACCTTTTTCAAGCCAAGTGTAAGGATACTGCTTGCACATACAGTTTTTTGCACATACATAACATATGTGTTATGCACACTCAGCCGCTCAGTCGTGTCAGACTCTGTGACCCCATGGACTACAGCCCACCAGGCTCCTCCGTCCATGGGGATTCTCCAGGCAAGAACAGTGGGGTGGCTTGCCATTTCTTTCTCCAGGGGATCTTCCCGACCCTGGGATCAAACCCGGGTCTCCTGTGGCTTCTGCACTGCACGTGGTTTCTTTCTTTTTTTTTTTTTTTTGCAGGTGGTTTCTTTACCCCTGCACCACTGGGGAATATTTTACTGTTATCGGAAAGTGGTTCTGTTCCCACTTTGCAGTGATTTTGAATAACTAAATGCGTTTTCATAATGACTAATGACAATGAACACAGTTCATGGTGCCCTTTCTTTTCCAACGTGTCTGTTCATAAATTAACCCAATTTTTATTGGGCTATTTCCCTTTTAATATTTCTTTCTTGCGCCTGCATCCTATCTGCCAGGACTCCTTTCCTCTCACACGACATATATGAAGTCAGTGAAAGGCTTCTGTTATCTGGCTGATAGCTTATATACATCATATATATGTGTGTAACTTCCTTATGTCGTATAAACATGTCATGCGCTTGTGTGTTTTATTGTGTGTGTCTATGTGTTAATACACATACAGGCATACATGCGTCTTGCCGTGTTTAACCCTTGTATGGTGTTGTGATGGAAAAAGTGCGTGCTTCCGTAAAATTAAACATTTCTTCCTCTAATTCTTAGTGATTCTTTCTTACATCATCAAATGAGTCTTTGCCAGGGTCGTGCGAACCCCCAAGGTCTGTGATGATATCTACACCTCTCTGTTTCTATGAACTGTTTTTGTGTGTGTTTTTTTTTTTAAAGGGTGTATCCTTTTCATTGTTTTCTAGACTTCTAGATTTCCCCATGTTTCCTCAGCTCTTGGCATGGCTTGCTTTGTATCTGTAGCTTACCTTCAGAACCTTGGCTCAGATTTCATGTGTAGACCAGCCATCCTTGTCACTAGTGACTTGACCTTAGAGAACATATCCCCTTGGAGTAACACATTGCTCACAGTCACCAAAGTGACACCTCACACTTAATCTCTGGGGTGAAACAAAGAAAATCATCACTCTATGTCAAATTTTCCATTATTCGAATCACCCACCTTGAATATCTTTTGTTTTTCAGGTCGAATGGAAACCGGGAAACAAAACCTGTCACAGGAAAAAAAAAAAATAGGATGGCATTTATGTTGTTGACGGTAAGTTTGAGTGTTTCACTGAACAGAGTATGTTTCGGTGGAAATCTTGGCACAACTTCCTTGGATAACGCCACGCCCCTGAATTCTACTTTTACTAACAATCAGACCTGTGAGTAGGCTGCAGATTCTAAGATTTCCAAACACATTGCTTTCTCATGAACAAAAGTATCAAACAGATGGCTTGGAGGTCTCCTCCCAATTTTGAGTGTTACTCAGTGAGACAGAAGTGCCTGGTGGGCTACAGTCCATGCAGTCATGAAGAACTAGACATGACTGAGTGACTAAGCACGCACACCCTCAATGAGAATAATATGTGTAGAACTGTAGTTCACATGATTCTAATAGATAATTTACAACAGACTTATGAACCAACAACTCAAATGTGTATCTTGAGCTTGCACATCAGTATATTCGATTTTTAAAAACAACCTTTAAATATCTTATTCCATATAAGATACAGTGGATTAACTTTAATGCCAGGGAATCATCGTAAGTTCAACTGTAAAAGCAACTTCTGTTCAAATCCATGGGGATGCTGGCTAAGATTCACATCTCTAACTTCTTCACAATGGCCCTAAACCAACATTTCTAATTTTACATGGCCTAAGGAGTACAGCAGTGGCCACAGGACTGGAAAAGGTCAGTTTTCATTCTAATACCAAAGAAAGGAAATGTCAGAGAGTGTTCAAACTACTGTACAATTGTACTCATTTCACACACTAGCAAAGTAATGCACAAGGTGGTAATTCTGCAAGCCAGGCTTCAACAGTACATGAACCAAGAACTCCAAGATGTTCAAGCTGGATTTAGAAAAGGCAGAGGAACCAGGGATCAAAGTGTCAACATCCACTGGAGCATCGAAAAAGCAAGAGCATTCCAGAAAAATATCCATTTCTGACTCATTGACTATGCTAAAGCCTTTGACTGTGTGGATCACAAAAAACTGGAAAATTCTTAAAGAGATGGGAATACCAGACCACCGTACCTGATTCCTGAGAAATCTGTATGCAGGTCAAAAAGCAATAGTTAGAACTGGACATGGAACAACGGACTGGTTCCAAACTGGGAAAGCAGTCCATCAAGACTGTATATTGTCACTCTGCTTATTTAACTTATATGCAGAGTACGTCATGAGAAATGCTGGGCTGGGTCAAGCAGAAGCTGGGATCAAGGTTGCTGGGATAAATATCAATAACATCAGCTATGCAGTTAATACCACTCTTGTGGTAGAAAGCGAAGAGGAATTGAAGAGCCTTTTGATGAAGGTGAAAGAGGAGAGTGAAAAAGTTGGCTTAGAACTCAACATTCAAAAAATGATGATCATGGCATCTGGCCCCATCAGTTCATGGCAAATAGATGGGGAAACAATGGAAACAGTGACAGACTTTATTTTCTTTGGCTCCAAAATCACTGTAGATTGTGGCTGCAGCCATGAAATTGAAAGATGCCTGCTCCTTGGAAGAAAAGTTATGACCAACCTAGACAGCATATTAAAAAGCAGAGACATTACTTTGTTAACAAAGGTCCATCTAGTCAAGGCTATGGTTTTTCCAGTCGTCATGTATGGATGAGAGAGTTGGACTGTGAAGAAAGCTGAGCACCGAAGAATTGATGCTTTTGAACTGTGGTGTTGGAGAAGACTCTTGAGAGTCCCTTGGACTGCAAGGAGATCCCACCAGTCCATTCTAAAGGAGATCAGTCCTGAATATTCATTGGAAGGACTGATGCTGAAGCTGAAACTCCAATACTTTGGCCACCTGATGCAAAGAGATGACTCGTTGGAAAAGACTCTGATGCTGGGAAAGTTTGAAAGCAGGAGAGAAGGGGATGACAGAGGATAAGATGTTTAGATTGCATCACTGACTCAATGGACATGAGTTTGAGCAAGCTCCCAGAGATGAAGAAGGACAGGGAAGCCTGGCACGCTACAGTCCTTGGGGTTGCCAAGAGTCGGACATGACTGGGTGACTGAACAACAAAAGGGTATATACGTCACTACAGTTTAAGCCTATCAGCTCAACTTTATGAGAAGGTGAGAATAAAAAAGTCTTGGCTGCTTTCCTTGTTGTCATAACAACTGCAGCTTTCAACCCATCCATGGAGTGAGACAGGATGTGCTGTTTCCCTGACAATAAATATGTCTAAGTGGCAATAAACAAAGCCAGGTTTGTATATCTGCATCTTTTCTCTCTCTCCCAGATGAAGGTACAAAAGAATTTAAAGTTACATATGCTTCCGACACCGTTCTGGTTCCATGTGTGCCAGAGTGGATGAAAATGGGGAGAGACACCATGAGCTGTCATATCAGCTGGTATGTATGATGTCCTCATATGCACATCAACATTATTATGAAACACTTCCACTGTCAGAACTTTTATCGATAAAATCAATAGGTGGTGACGATATCCATTACGCAGTCTACGGGACCGAGGTGTTTATGTTCAGAGAGGTAAGAACCCCGGAACGAAATCTACCAACAAAGAGGAGTTTTTAGGGGAAGGGAGGACCAGATCATCGGAAATTTCTAAATAATTCTCACATGTTGACATTAAAAAAAATTAAGAAACTCACTTTTAGTAGAAATAGGTTTTTAACATTAAAAATTCTTAATTGGAGGAAATTTACAATATTGTTTTTCTCCAGTTTTTTTTTTTTCTTTAACACCTCAATTAATTTCAAACCATGGTTATATTGAGACTTCTCTCAGTTTCTTCAGTGTATATCCACTTCTCAATGTACTCTAAGCCTTGGAAAGTGAAGTGAAAGTGAAGTCGCTCAGTTGTGTCCGACTTTTTCTGATCCAATGGACTGCAACCTACCAGGCTCCTCTTGCCATAGGATTTTCCAGGCAAGAACACTAAAGTGGGTTGCCATTTCTTATAGGAACTTTAATCATAAATCTTCATCCTGTTCAGGTTTTCAAATGTATTTTTTCTTATGAATATTGACATCAGCCCAAATACTCCCCTAGAGGCACTGGGAGGTGTGAATGTCATTGGGCCAACATGTGTCTATTTCAAGAAAGGTACTGGGTATAATGGTGTGTTAATTAAAGAATAAATCATCTCCCATTATTATGTGCGACGTGGTGAGTGTGTGTCTGTCAGGGGAGAACCCTCTTCGCTATTTGTTTGGTCCAGAATAAGGTAAGAGTGGCAGATTTGGTAAAGGAACAAGTCAGTGCCATGCTGTGATGGATGGAGCCCCCAAAGCATGGAGCTCCTGGGAATCTTTGAGGTCCTGCTGCTGATTCAGTAGAGAGGGGGCAGGGTCTAGTTCCCGAGTTTGATGAGGATTAATTTTTAAGTTATACTGCAGACATCTGAGACATGGGAAATGCAAACTGTTTGGGGCTTCATTTATAGCTGTGAAGGTGTATCTGAGTTGGACTTTCAAATTTTTGTTCTGCATTCAGAAATTTCTGTGGGTCCTCATGAGCAAAAATTCTCCTTTCTGCATGGTCTTTTTCAGTTAAAGTAAATGATACTGAAGAGGAAGCCTTGGAGATATTCAATAAGCTGAAAAGTGAAAAAGGAATTAAAGATGAAAATGTTGTGAATTTCTTCGAGATTGGTAATGGAATTATACTTTTTCCTAAATATATCATTTACCCAATATGTAAACCTATTATCAGGAAACAAATCAATTCATTTACAATTTCTTTCTCCATGAATAATCTTTTATATAATCCCAGACTTCCCTGGTTGCTCAGACGGTAAAGCGTCTGCCTACAATGTGGGACATCCGGGTTGGATCCCTGGGTTGGGAAGATCCCCTGGAGAAGGAAATGGCAACCCACTCCAGTACCCTTGCCTGGAAAATCCCATGGGCAGAGGAGCCTGATAGGCTACAGTTCATGAGGTTGCGAGAGTCAGACACGATTGAGTGACTTCATTTTCACTTTCTTTACTTAAAACAAACAAACAAACAAAAAACAGCCTGGAAATAGTGTGGAATGATAGTAATCATTGGATCTTTTCCCCTGTCCTTTTGATCTTCCCCCAGATGACTGTCCTCCCTGTGGACGACAAGGCCCAAAAGAAGGTCATGTAAGTGAAAAGAGTTTGTTAATAATGTTGCTCCATAAAATACATAATAAGGGCATATGGTGACTTCATACATGTCGAATTTCTTAGGTAACATTTTTTTTAATTCTAACAACTTAAATTCTATCACTGGAGAACTTTTTCTGTTATATTATATAATTTCTCTTCTCTGAAGCCATATTAAATTGCAAATGGGTTGGTTGATTACTACTGGGCATTATGGTGAGAAAGCCTTCACCTGTAGGAATCTTCCTCTGTTCATGGGATTTCCAGGGGAAAAGAAAAACGGATTTACGCTATGGAACATTACTCATTCATTTGCAGAGAAGTGGGTGGCCATACAGACTGTCAGACCAAGTGTAGCAAGCTAAAAACAGAAAAATAAATATCGTCTATTAACACATGGATGTGAATTCTAGAGAAGTGGTTGCTGCTGCTGCTAAGTCACTTCAGTCGTGTCCGACTCTGTGTGACCCCATAGACGTCAGCCCACAAGGCTCCCCCTTCCCTGGGATTCTCCAGGCAAGAACACTGGAGTGGGTTGCCATTTCCTTCTCCAATGCAGGAAAGTGAAAAGTGAGAGTGAAGTCGCTCAGTCGTGTCTAACTCTTAGCCACCCCATGGACTGCAGCCCACCAGGCTCCTCCGTCCATGGGATTTTCCAGGCAAGAGTACTCGAGTGGGTTGCCATCAATGGGAAGGAAATCCAAAATAGTTGATGTATGTATATGGATAGCTGATTCACTTTGATGTAGGCAGAAATGAACACACTGGTCTGTAAAGCAACTATAGGCCAATAAAACTTTATAACAATTCTATACACACATGCATGCTTTCTCATTAATGCACAAACATTCAACATACTGGAGAGCAGTCTTTGTTTTACACATACATGAGAAGTAAATATAAAGAGCACCATATTATTTATTTCAAATACTAATAGTTTTACAAATTGTGTTGATTCATAGAGAACTAATTTATGAAGCCAATTTCCTATATTTTTGACTATGAATGTGTAACGACAGCTATAGACGGTTAAGTCTATTTCTAAATATTTCAACACCACAATCAACAAACCAGTTAATGCTTTTTTTGTATGTATGAATTGCCTCATGATTCCTTTAATTGGAATGTCTTATCAAAATGAAGGAATTTCCCTGATGGACCAGAGGTGAGGATTATGCCTTCCAATGCATAGGGTATGGGTTTGATGCCTGGCTGGGGAGTTAAGATTGTGTGTGTGTGTGTTAGTCGCTAAATCCTGTCTGACTCTTTGCCACCCCATGGACTGTAGCCTGCCAGGCTCCTCTGTCCATGGGATTTTCCAGGCAAGAATACTGGAGTGGGTTGCCATTTCCTCCTCCAGTAAGATTACACCTGCCTTAGAGCCAAAAAACGAAACCATAAAACAGATGCAAAATAGCAACAAATTCAATAATGAGTTAAAAAAAATGGTCCCCATCAAAAAAAATGTTTTAAAAAGAGTGAACAACCTTGTAGAATTTTGATAGATAAAACCAACCAAGGGGACCTTGCAAAACACATTTATACTTCCTCTTCTCAAGTTGTACTGTGCTCTTACAGATACGCACTAACCTCACTCATCCAACTCTGCTCAGAGCATCACTCAAAACCTTCTCTATGGAAATAACTCCTTTCCAAAACAGGGCGCAAAAACACCCTAAGTTCCCATCTTTCTGTGTTCTTCATCTGCAACCTATAAACAGGCGTTTATTTGGCAATTCTTTGTTTCTTGTATTAATGTGTATCTCTCCCCTTTCATAGGAAGACAGCCCACTGGATGTTGCACTGAATCTGTTTTCTTACTGCTGAATACTGAGGGTTAGGCTCCTGTTGGTGCCAAATCTGTATTTACTGAATTCAGACCAAAGCATGGACAGGAAGAATCTTACAAAAAAACATGTTCTCTATGGTTCACATGGGGATAAACATTTATAGCATGCAAGGCCTGTAGGTAAACCCTGTCCTAAATGTATTCTCCAGTCTCTTACTGTCAGATAAAGGCAATATCAAGACATTCTGTAGACAATGAAACTCTTTTCCCACCCAGTTCACACATCTTGAGAAGGGTGGGTATGAAGTTTACTGTTGATACTGGCTCTTGTTTTCAACCTAACATTAGCTGAGACTGACCCATTATTATATAGGGTGGCTGCTGCTGCTGCTGTTAAGCCACTTCAGTCATGTCCAACTCTGTGCGGCCCCATAGACAGCAGCCCACCAGGCTTCCCTTGTCCCTGGGATTTTCCAGGCAAGAACACTGGAGTGGGTTGCCACTTCCTTCTCCAATGCATGAAAGTGAAAAGTGAAAGTGAATTTGCTCAGTCGTGTCCAACTCTTCTCAACCCCATGGATTGCAGCCCACCAGGCTCCTCTGACCATGGTATTTTCCAGGCAAGAGTACTGGAGTGGGTTGCCATTGCCTTCTCCAATGCGTGAAAGTGAAGACGCTCAGTTGTATCCGACTCTTAGAGACCCCATGGACTGCAGCCTCCGTCCATGGGATTTTCCAGGCAAGAGTACTGGAGTGGGTTGTCATTTCCTTCTCCAATGCATGAAAGTGAAAAGTGAAAGTGAAGACCCTCAGTTGTATCCAACTCTTGGTGAACCCATGGACTGCAGCCTACTAGGCTCCTCCATCCATGGGATTTTCCAGGCAAGAGTATGTAGTGGGTTGCCATTGCCTTCTCCAATATAGGGTAGAGGGGTGGAAAACTGATATTAATAATAACACTCTTGAATCAAGGACTAAGTCAAGAGACTGACTGAAACATCCACAGAGGAATTCAGTTCAGTTGATTTCAGTTCAGTCGCTCAGTCGTGTCTGACTCTTTGTGACCCCACGGACTGCAGCATGCCAGGCCTCCCTGTCCATCACCAACTCCCGGAGTTTACTCAAACTCATGTCCATCGAGTCAGTGATGGCATCCGACCATCTCATCCTTTGTCATTCCGTTCTCCTCCTGCCTTCAATCTATCCCAGCATAAGGGTCTTTTCCAAGGAGTCAGTTCTTTGCATCAGGTGGCCAAAGGACTGGAGTTTCAGCTTCAAGATCAGTCCTTCCAATGAACATTCAGGACTGATCGATCTCCTTTAGGATTGAGTGGTTGGATCTCCTTGCAGTCCAAGGGACTCTCAAGAGCCTTCTCCAATACCACAGTTCAAAAGCATCAATTCTTCGGTGCTCAGCCTAAGAATTAACTGTCCATAATTGAGTAAAACTAACACACACGATGCAATGAAAACAGACATTGACCAATAAATCCTAATACGAGAACATAAAAGCTATGGTGCAGAGTGGCAAGACACAGTGGGATTTTTCTCTATGGGACCTGTCCTCTCTGATATCTGTAGGAAATTTCCTCCTGTCCACATCAACCTGCAAACCTTAAAGTTTCCAAACTGTGAAGAAAGCTGAGTGCCAAAGAATTGATGCTTTTGAATTGTGGTGTTGGAGAAGACTCTTGAGAGTCCCTTGGACTGCAAGGAGATCCAACCCGTCCATCCTAAAGGAGATCAGCCCTGGGTGTTCATTGGAAGGACTGATGCTAAAGCTGAAACTCCAGTACTTTGGCCACCTCATGCGAAGAGTTGACTCATTGGAAAAGACTCTGATGCTGGGAGGGATTGGGGGCAGGAGGAGAAGGGGACGACAGAGGATGAGATGGCTGGTTGGCATCACCAGCTCGATGGACGTGGGTTTGGGTGAACTCCGGGAGTTGGTGATGGACAGGGAGGCCTGGCATGCTGCAATTCATGGGGTCGCAAAGAGTCAGACACGACTGAGCAACTGAACTGAACTGAACTGAGGAACGTAATGGACATGTCACTTCTCTATTTTTTTCACATGTCTCTTTTCCTCTCCACCTGGAGAGCTTCGAGGGGTCCTCAAGGCAATACAAGCTCAAAGGAAGCTCTGAGCGGTGAGGATTTCTAGCAGGAAACCTTGAGATATAAAGTATAGATGTTACCTCCTCTGCTTACATGGAGTGTTTACACTTTGCTTGGGCTGTGTCCACCTCAAAGTGTTTCTCTGACATTTACTGGAAAATTGTAAATCTGTCCTGAGTCACACTAATGAGGTACCTTTGGAAGCTATGTTGAAATGTACAACCTGAGTGACTATTTCTTAGGAATTCCTACTCTGTGTTATCCTGCTTCTAGGTGGGTATTCCTAGAGAACGAGACTGAGGTCTTCCTTCCATGCTTATACATTCTTGTTTGTCTAACTGGGCTTCCCTGTGGCTCTAATGGCAAAGAATCCGCCTGCAATGCAGGAGACCCAGGTTCGATTCCTTCTTCCCTTGAAGAAGAGAATGGCAGCCCACTCCAGTATTCTTGCCTGGAGAATCACATGGGCACATGAGTCTGGTGGGCTGCGGTCCACGGGTTGCAGAGTCGGACATCACCGAGGGGCAAAGGCTGCCAATTGTCTACCTGAACCTTGATGTCTCTCTTTCCTTGTCACCACAGGTCTCAGGGAAATCACAGTCGGGCTGCAGGGTGTCTTCTAAACACACCTGGGCCAGTGACCTCGGGCTTTCTAGAGCCTTCTTCCTTGTCCACTGGACAGTGCTGATCTTAACCCCATCTTTTAAACCCCACTCCCCTGTATGTGACTAATGACTCTTGGACATGGCTCTGGATTCAGGGTTCTAAACAGTCTTTCTTTTCACCAGGAAATGCCCTGGTTATACAAATGGTTGCCCAAATTTGCTCATCAAGAACAAAAAAACCCAGAAAACACCCTGAATCAGGAATTCCCTCGTGGTTCAGTGGTTAAGATGCCACACTTCCACTGCAGGGGCAGCTGGTTCCACTCCTGGTCAGGGAACTAAGATCTCTGGTTGAGAAAAATGATGAAGAACAGATACTTTGACTGTTGGAGTGACCTTGAAACTAACTTTCAGGTCTTTAGAGTTAGGAAATTTTTTCTCCTTCAAAATTCTAGAAATTATAAGAACTACTGTCTTGCTTTCTCAGTTGCCTGAGAAACAACTGAGGCAGTGAGTGAATGATACATTACAGATTGGATGGATAAAGGGATGTCTTCACAGGGAGAGATGAAAATGCATTGCTGACATACCTTTTCAGGGCATGTTAAGGGGCACTGGTCAGATCATGCTCTTAGTTATGAGGACAGAGCCTGCTCTGGGGCAGGAGGGGGTGATTAACTTTGTGCTGATGTCCTCCTCACTTCAGAGAAGTAAGAGTCTTTCTAAGGTTCTCTTCAGTTCAGTTCAGTTCATTTCAATCGCTCAGTCGTGTCCGACTCTTTGCGACCCCATGAATCGCAGCACGCCAGGCCTCCCTGTCCATCACCAACTCCCGGAATTCACCCAGACTCACGTCCATCGAGTCACTGATGCCATCCAGCCATCTCATCCTCTGTCGTCCCCTTCTCCTCCTGCCCCCAATCCCTCCCAGCATCAGAGTCTTTTCCAATGAGTTAACTCTTCGCATGAGGTGGCCAAAGTACTGGAGTTTCAGCTTCAGCATCATTTCTTCCAAAGAACACTCAGGGCTGATCTCCTTTAGAATGGACTGGTTGGATCTCCTTGCAGTCCATGGGACTCTCAAGAGTCTTCTCCAACACCACAATTCAAAAGCATCAATTGTTCAGCACTCAGCTTTCTTCACAGTCCAACTCTCACATCCATAGATGATCACTGGAAAAACCATAGCCTTGACTTTGACTATTTGTTGGCAAAATAATGTCTCTGCTTTTGAATATGCTATCTAGGTTGGTCATAACTTTCCTTCCAAGGAGTAAGCGTCTTTTAATTTCATGACTGCAATCACCATCTGCAGTGATTTTAGAGCCCCAAAAATAAAGTCTGACACTGTTTCCACTGTTTCCCCATCTATTTCCCATGAAGTGATGGGACCGGATGCCATGATCTTCGTTTTCTGAATGTTGAGCTTTAAGCCAACTTTTTCACTCTCCTCTTTCACTTTCATCAAGAGGCTTTTCAGTTCCTCTTCACTAAGAACTCTTTAACTATATGAAAGCACACACTCACTTTTACTTTTAGAAAAGAAATGTTAAACCGCTACCTCAATGTTAAGGAAACAAGGCAAGAGTGGGGGGTGTATGTCCGGGACAGTTTATCCCATTTTGGATCTCAAGATACAAAGGAAAATAAGTATTCCTGACCTGAAATATTGGAAGTGTGTTGTGATATCTCACTGTAAAGGTCAAATGTCCAGATTCATTCAACTTTCTCCTAAAACAATCGGCATGATTAACATAGAAAATGTCATAAAAGTACATCCCTGTGAAGCAGGATATTGAAGATGACTCCTGTGTAACGAGGCCTCAGGAGGGACAATCATTGGTTCATGACGTGTCACGCCAACACGCAATGATGCTATAAAAGTGACACCAATTCTCATCTTCTCCAACCACTGGGACACCCACACCTTCTGCAGAAGAAGGACCACGAGAGACACAAGATGCTGGTTCTGTTCCTGACTCTTCTCCTTGGTCTGGTTTATGCCGCCCAAGAAGGTGACACTCCGAAAGACGCTGCAGAAGTACCAAGGATGGTCTGCTCTGGGAGGAGGTCTTGGGTGTGTGTGTGTGTGTGTCTGTGTGTGTGTCTTTTGTGGTTTTGTTGTGTGGATCCATAAGTAGAGCCATGTCCCTCCAACTGAACACTGTTCCATTTACTGGCTCTACACCTGTTCTATTTCGTGTCTGCATCATCTCTACTGTGTATTAGTTGACTCTTAATCACTTTTTCCTGCTCTTGTAACAGAGAAAGAGGATCAGCCAAACAGCTGTGGAGTTCTTGCATTTGACACTGGAGATCAAGCTCTCTCAAAAATGTCTCAATTCCTTCTTCTATTCTGACTTCAGTTTTACATTATTTTATCAATTCTGCTTTGAACAGTCAAGTTAGAAAATGTCTGCTGAGTTGCACAAGGGGTGAGAAACTTAGGTGGCATGATGCTAGATGAAATAAAAAGGTGTAAAAATTTCTGGTGGGATTTTTGCTGTTAGCTTTCAGGAAGATGGAGAGTCATCTACTTTGGATCCAGTAACCCAGAGAGGGGGCCAATCAGGGTTTTTTTTTTTTTTGGTATCATCATGTGTTTGATGATGAAAAAAAGGGCACAATAGAGTTCAATTTATGTGACAGGTAAGTAAAAGCAATCCAGAAGGAAAACAACTACAAACCCCAAGCATGAAGGGAGTATATGTGGCTTCCCGGTCGGCAGGGAGCTCTCTGGGTGATGTTGAGATCATGATGCCCTGAGCTGTGGGGTTGAGCAGGGTCTCTGAGCTAGGGGAGCAGTTCCCCTTTGAACCTGCAGGGAATGTCCTGGAATCTTTGCCTAGATGGGGGTCCCAGAAGCTCCACTGGCATCAACTCATTACAGGAAAGAGGGACGTGGCAGTGGGAAGAGGCTTGTGTCCTGGAGCCCACAGTCCCCACCAGGGGCTTGACCCCTTCCTGCAGAATTTGTAAGAGACGGTTCCCACTGAGCACAGAAGCCAAGGGTGAGGGGAGAGCATACAGTGAGCTCTGGTCTCGGGGTTCCTCAACAGAGGTTTCATCACCACTGAGTTTACTGAAGTTGTCAGAGTTCCAGGTAACACTCAGGGAGTGTCCACTACAGTGCAGACGATTTACTAAGAACATGCAAACTTGGGGATGTATTTTGAGGAACAAAAGCATTAAGAAAAAACAGCTAAGAAGTTTATGCTTGGATAGATTGGTTTATAGATATGTAAAGGTATAAATGTTTATATATTGTATTTGTATATATTTGATAGCATACTTACCAACATGTTACAACCACACGTATAGATACAGACTCACAGACACACAGACAGGTATATATTCTATCCCAGGAGACATACAAGTCCGTTTTCACAAGTTCTTTTAAGGAAACCATGTTATCTTCCTCTGCCATTTTTACAGTTTTTGAAATCTATGTTTGGATTTCTAGTGGCGACTCTGAAATCGACTTTACTGAAGTATATTTATGTGTATGTGTATACATCATTGTGGAGGGCGTAGTTCAGTGTATTTCTCCAGAAGCATACCTTTTTCACCACCTTCACAGTCCAGATCTAAAATTCCTGTATCTTGGCCAAGAATCTCCTGATCCTCAGCATTAATGTCTACCCCTTGAGCCACTGGTAACATGGATCTGCTTATTCTCTCCTGTTATAGAACTTTAGATCACAAGATTTTCAGTCTTGTATCATATCCCCCTGTTCCTATCACTCAGCATAATGCTTTAAAATTTTATCTCTGGATCTGCATATGCAGGGACTCACATCTTTCAACCCAAGTGAAAGGATATGGCTTGCATATAAGAAATTCTGTATATTTTGCAATTATTAGAAAATGGTTTTGTTCTGGGTTGTTCTTTTGAGTGACATCAATGCAGTTTAAGGACTAAGGACAACGAATGCAATTCATTTTGGACACTCTTTTTCCACTCTGTCCAAAAATTAACCCAATTCTTTTTTGGGTTATTTCCCTTTTGATATTTCTTTCATGTGCCTGCTTCCTATGTGACAAACATAGCTTTTACACACATGATGTAATGTCATATATGAAGTCAGCGAAAGTCTCCTGTTACTTGGCAGGCACTTATGTATAATATATATATTATACTTATATATATAATTTCTTTATCTCATATAAGCATATCATGTTTGCTTCTGTGTGTATATTTGTTGATATAGGTGCATACATTCATACGTCCTTAAGTGTTTAATCATCTTATGGCGTTGTAATGGAAAAAGAATGTGTGTTTTGATTACAATGAAACATTTTATCTTAATTTTTAGTGATTTTTCCTATCATATTATCTAATGAGTTATTGCCAAGGGTTTTTAGAATCCACAAGGTCTGTCATGATGGCTTCACCTCTGTTTCCACAAAGTGTTTTTTAAAAAAGGTGTTCTTATTTTTTTCCTAAATTCTAGATTTCTCCATGTTTATTTGGTTTTCAACATGACTTGCTTTGTATTTGCAGTTACTCTTTGGAGCTACTGCACAGATTTAAAGTGTAGACAAACCATCCTTGAGCCTTGATAATGACTTGACCTTAGAGAACATATTCTCTTCTGAACATCACATTGCTCAAAGTCACTAAAGTGACAGCAAACACTTAATCTTTGGGGTTAAACAAAGAAAATCCTCTTTATATGTCAAATATTTTCATTATTTTAATTACCCACCTTGAGTATATATATATATATATATATATATATATATATATTTTTTTTTAGGTTGAATGAAAACCAGGAAGTAATACACATCATGGGAGCAAAGCAAGATGATGGAACTTATGTTGTTGACTTGTAAGTAAGAGTGTTTCATGGGTCAGAGTACGTTTGGGTGGAAATCTTTGCACAACATCCTTCAGTAACCCCACATACCTGAATTCTGCTCCAAGTAACAACCAGAGGGGTGAGCAGGCTGCAGTTCCCAAGTTTTCCAAACACTTTTCTTTGTCAGGAGCAAGCGGTCAAGCACACAGCTTGGAGGTCTCCTCTCAATTGTGAGTGTGACTCAATGAGACAGAGGAGCCTGGTGGGTCACACTCCATGGGGTCAAAAAGAATAAGACATGACTGAGTGACTAAGCACTCATGTACTCAATGAGAAGAACACGTGCAGACCTGTATTTCATATCGTTCTAACAGCTAATTTTTTCCAAACCAAAGTCTCAAGGGTGTATCATTGGGTCTCCTTTGTGGCTCAGTTGATAAAGAATCTGCCTGCAATGTGGGAGACCTGGGTTTAATCCCTGGGTTGGGAAAATCTCCTGGAGGAGGTAACAGCTACCCACTGTAGTATTCTGACCTAGAGAATGCAATGGACTGTAAATCCATGGGTTCACAAAGAGTCAGACATGACTGAAAGACTTTCCCTTTCACTTTCTTTCACTTACGAACCTGTCTCAAGGGTGTATCCTGAGTCTGCATATCCGTGTCATTCACTTTTTCAAAACAATCTTAAAGCATCTTAATGCTCCCAAGGTATGGCGGATGAAGTTGAATCCAAGGAAATCATCCTGAGTTCAACCATAAAGGCAGCTTCTGTTCAGAACAATGGGAATGCTGCTAAGATTTATATCTCTAAAGGCTGATAACGGACCTAAGCAACATTTCTGATTTTACACGGCCTGTATTTGACTGCATTTAAATGTATCAGATCTATTGTATGAAGAGGTGGGAATAAAAAATTCTTGCCTGCTGTCCTAGCTGTCAGAACAACTGTAGCATTCAGCCCATCGATGGCGTGAGGCACAGATCAGTACAGGATGCCCCCTTGCTAATGCCCTCACTTTGCCACAGTAAATATAATTGGCAATACATGGAGACGGGCTTGTATGTAAGTATCTTTTCTCTCTCACACAGACGAGTGGATAAAAGAACTTATAGTTTGAGTCCAACACTGTTCAGATACAGTGTATTGGATACGTGAATGAAGAAGGTGTGGAGACACAGCTGGTTCAAGTATTTGGTATGTATGACATCCTCATATTCACATAGACATTACCATGTGTCATTTCCATTGTCATCACTTTTATCCATAAAATCAGGATGTGGGGACAATATCCATTATTCAGTCTGCACACCTCGGTCTTTACGTTCACTGTGTTAGGACCCTGGAATGTAATCTACCAAGAAAGAGAGGTTTGTAAGGGTCAGGGGGTTCAGATCATCAGACATTTACAAAAAACTCAAACTAGCTGAACGTTTTTAAAAAAGTTAGTTCTACTAGAAATAGCTTATTTTTTTGTATCTTTAATTAGAGGAAAATTACATATTGTGTTGGTTTCTAGTTTCTTTAAAACAACTCAGTTTCTAGCCATGGCTATAATGAGGCTGGTCTCAATTTCTTTGGTTTATACCAGTTTCACAGTGCACTCTAAGCCATGGTATAGACACTTTTATAATAAGTCTTCATCCTGTTCAATGTTTAGAATGCTTTGTTCTTACGAATGCTCTCGTCACCCCAAATCCCCACATACAAGCACTGAGAGGTGTGAATACCATTGGAACAACATGCATCTATTTAAGGCAAGGTACTGGATAGAACCTTGAGTGGGTTAATTAAAGAACAGATCCTCTGCCATTATTATTGGAGGAGGCAATGTCAACCCACTCCAGTATTCTTGCCTGGAGAAACCCATGGACAGGGGAGCCTGGCAGGTTACAGTCCATGGGGTCACAAAGAGTCAGACACGACTGAGCGACTACACACGATTATTATGTGTGCCGTGGTGAGTATGCGTCTGATAGGGGAAAACCCTCTTTCCTATTTATTTGGGTCCAGAAGAAGACCTGAGGGGCAGGTACAGATACTAGGAAGTTGGCCAAGCAGTAGGTCCATTCCGTACTGTGATGGATGGAGCCCCAACTTCATGAAGCTCCTGCAAGTCTTTGGGATCCTGCTGCTGCTGCTGGCAGGAGTCTGGTTACAGAGTTGGATGGGGATTAATTGTTAAGACAGACAACAGACATCAGTGTCATGGGAAATAACTCTTTATAACAAGTGAAGACCTGACTTGCACACTCAACTTCCTGTTCTGTATTCAGGAATTTTTCTGAGTTCTAAGGTGGCATGCATTCTACTTTGTGCATGGTGCTTTTCAGTTAAAGTAAATATTGAAGATGAAGCCTTGGAGAAGTTCAAGAGAAAGGGATTGGAGAGAAAGATATTGTGAATTTCATCAAAAGGGGTAAGCGGATTATGCATTTCACAAATATATTGTTCCCCTGATATGTAAATATACTATCTGGAAACAAATCAGTTTATTTAAAATTTCTATCTCCATAAACCATGTTTAATATGAACCCTTACTTCAAAGAGAAACATCCTTGAAAATAGAAAATGGTTGTAACTGGTGGATCTCTTTTTCCTGGTTGTAACTGGTGGATGGATCTCTTTTTCCTGTCCTTTTGATCTTCCCCCAGATGTCTGGGCTCCCTATGGACAGCAAGGGCCATAACAATAATGTAAGTGACAGTCATATGTTACTAATGTTGTTCAATTAAATAAAGCAATAAGGACACGTGGGGATTTCATACCTACCAAATTTCCTAGATAATAATGGTTTTTTTTGTCCCAACAATTTACCTCCTACCACCAGAGGACTTTGTTATATTAGGGACTTTCTCATCTCTTGAGACATTTTATATTGACAATTGGTTGATTTATGCTGAGCAGCTTTGAAGAGAAAGCCTTATCCTGCAGGAATCTTGTAGACCAGAGTCATCAGGGAGAAATTCTGGTCTTGTAGACCAGAGTCATCAGGCCACAACTTGGTGGAAATTGATTAGTGTTCCCGTCAGTCCAGACCTCATTGCTGTCCAGGTGAATGGGGATTAAATAGAGTTCACCTTTCCAGCAAGTACATGTGTTTATTCTCATGTGTTTCTGACAGAAACAGTAAAGGCCTTCCAGCCACACTGTCTGAAACGTGCATCTGAATTATATTCCCCTTCAGAAGGTGATTTTCTTACAGTGAAATCTTTACACTTTCTAAACTAAGACAGCTTCAGAAAACAAGACTGATCTCAGCTAAAGAGTGGGTGTTAATTTTTTATTGAGAAAGAAAAATGAAAGAAAAAGTACAAAGAAGAACACTAACTTCGAGATGAATATGATAAGAAAGATGTGGTACATATATTCAATAGAGTATTACTCAGCCACAATAAAGAATGAAATCAGGCCATTTGTAGAAAAATACATGGACGTAGAGACTATTGTACTGAGTGAAGTAAGTCAGAAAGAGAAAAACAAATATCACATGTTGAACAGTGCTGTGATGAGCATTGGGGTACACGTGTCTCCTTCAATTCTGGTTTCCTTGGTGTGTATGCCCAGCAGTGGAAGCAATCTAGATGCCCATCAGCAGATGAATGGATAAGAAAGCTGTGGTACCTATACACAAGGAAATACTACTCAGCCATTAAAAAGAATGCATTAAATCAGTTCTAATGACGTGGATGGAATTGGAGCCTATTATACGGAGTGAAGTAGGTCAGAAAGAAAAAAAAAACCCACATATATATGTATGTATAATATATATATTATGTATATATATGTATATATATATATACATATATATGTATAATATATACATACATACATACATATATATGCATACATTAATGCATATATATGGAATTTTAGAAAGATGGCAATGATGACCCTATATGAGAGACAGCAAAAGAGACACAGATGTATACAACAGACTTTTGGACTCTGGGAGAAGACGAGGGTGGGATGATTTGAGAGAACAGCATTGAACCATATATACTACCATACGTGAAACAGACCACCAGTCCAAGTTTGATGCATGAGACACGGCACTCAAAGCCGGTGCACTGGGACAACGCTGAGGGATGGGACGGGGAGGGAGGTGGGAGGAGGCTTCAGGATGGGGGACACTGTACCCCTGGCTGGTTCATGTCAATGTATGGCGAAAAGCACTATAGTATTGCAAAGTAATTAGCCTCCAATTAAAATTAATTAATTAATTAATCAAAACCACAATGAGTACCATTTCACGCCAGTCAGAATGGCTGTGATCCAAAAGTCTACAAGGAATAAATGCTGGAGAGGGTGTGGAGAAAAGGGAACCCTCTTACACTGTTGGTGGGAATGCAAACTAGTACAGCCACTATGGAGAACAGTGTGGAGATTCCTTAAAAAACTGGAAATAGAACTGCCTTATGATCCAGCAATCCCACTGCTGGGCATACACATTGAGGATACCAGAAGGGAAAGAGACACGTGTACCCCAATGTTCATCGCAGCACTGTTTATAATAGCCAGGACATGGAAGCAACCTAGATGTCCATCAGCAGAGGAATGGATAAGAAAGCAGTGGTACATATACACAATGGAGTATTACTCAGCCATTCAAAAGAATACATTTGAATCAGTTCTAATGAGGTGGATGAAACTGGAGCCTATTATACAGAGTGAAAACACCAATACAGTATACTAATGCATATATATGGAATTTAGAAAGATGGTAACAATAACCCTCTGTACGAGACAGCAAAAGAGACACAGATGTATAGAACAGTCTTTTGGACTCTGTGGGAGAAGGCAAGGGTGGGATGATTCGAGAGAATAGCATTGAAACATGTATATTATCATATGTGAAACAGATCGCCAGTCCAGGTTTGATGCATGAGACAGGGTGCTCAGGGATTGTGCACTGGGATGACCTAGAGAGATGGGATACGGAGGGAGGTTGGAGAGGGGTTCAGCATGGGGAACACATGAACACCCATGGCAGATACATGTTAATGTATGGCAAAAACAGTACAATATTTTAAAGTAATTAGCCTCCAATTAAAAGAAATAAATTTTTAAAAAAGTGAACACATTTGTAGAATTTTGAGAGATACAATCAACCAAAGGGACCTTTCAAAACACATTTGTACTTTCTGTTCTTGAGTTGTATCGCGTCCTTCTCACAGATACACACTAACCTCACTCATCCAACTCTCCTCAGAGCATCACTCAAAACCTTCTCTATGGAAATATTCCCTCTTTCCGAAACAGGACCCCAAACACACTCTAAGTTCTCACCTTCTTTATTCTTCATCCTGCGACTTATAAACAAGGATCTATTTGTCAATTCTTTCTTTCTTCTATTAATATTTCTTGTCTCCATTCGCAGGAAGACTGGTCCCTGGACAATATTCTGAATCTCTCTGCTTCCTGCTGAATTCTGAGGCTTGGGCTCTGGTTGGCACTAAATCTGTCTTTACCGAATTCAGGCCAAAGCGTGGACATGAGGAATCTTATAGAACACACATTTTTTTATGATGCCAGTACTTTGGCCACCTCATGCGAAGAGTTGACTCATTGGAAAAGACTCTGATGCTGGGAGGGATTGGGGGCAGGAGGAGAAGGGGATGACAGAGGGTGAGATGGCTGGATGGCATCACTGACTCGATGGACGTGGGTCTCAGTGAACTCCGGGAGTTGGTGATGGACAGGGAGGCCTGGTGAGCTGCGATTCATGGGGTCACAGAGTTGGACACGACTGAGCGACTGAACTGAACTGAACTGAACTGTAGGTACACGTTTATAGCACATGATACTGAGCTTATTTTCCTGTCTGTCCCTGACAGATAAAGGAGAAATCAAGACATGGTGCAGAGAATGAAACTCTTCTTTCACTCAGCGCACACAGCTTGAGAAGGGCAGGTGTGGGATTTCCTGTTGATATTGGCTCTTGTTTCCAACCTAACATTAGCTAAGACTCACCTTTTATTACGTAGGGCACAGGGGTGGAAAACTCGCATCCCTATATACTTGAAAAATAACACACTTTGATCAAGGACTAAGTCAAGCGACTGACATTTGAAACACCCACAAAGGAATTGACTGTCCATCATTTGGTAAAACTAACATGCAGGATTGAAAGAAAAGAGATGCTCACGGATGAACATCAGTAGTGGAACATAAAATCAAAGGTGCCCAGTGGCAAGATACAATGGGACCTTTCTCTACGGGACCGGTCCTCTCTGACATGCGTAGGAAATTTCCTCCTGTCCATGTCAACCTGGAAACCTCAAAGTTTCCAAAGTATGAGGAAGGACATGGATATGTCACTTTTTTTTTTTTATCTCACGTCTCTACGTTCCTGTCTAGCTGGAGAGCTTCGAGAGGTTCTCAATGGCAACACGAGCTCAAAGGAAGGTCCAAGTGGTGAGGACTCCTGGCAGGAAAACTCGAGACAAAATATAGATGCTACCTCCGCTGCTCACATTGAGTGTTGATCTGTCCTTTGCTTGGGCTGTGTGCATCTGAAAATACTTCCTAGGCATTTAGTGGGGAAATTATACATCCGTCCTGACTCAGACTAACGGGGGCACCTTTGGAACCTATGCTGAGATGTGCAATCCAGTGACCCATTTCAGAGGACTCCATACTCTGTGTTACCTGCTTCTAGGTGGGCACTCCCCCAAAGAACAAACGGATGTCTTCCTCACATCCTTATACATTCTTATTTGTCTAACTGATCTTCCTGGGTGGTTCCAACAGTTCAACAGGAAAGAATCTGCTTGCAATGCAGAAGACCCAGGTTCGATCCCAGGGTTGGAAAGATCCCCCTGCATGAGGAAATGGCAACCCACTCAGATATTCTTGCCTAGGAGATCCATGGACAGAGGAGCCTGGCAGGCTACAGTCCCTGGGGTCACAAAGAGTTGCCTACCAGGCAACTATCCTCTGTCGTACACAACTGCGGACCTTGTCCTACGCAGCAACGTCACTTGTCAGACTGAACCCTGATGCCTGTCTTTTCCTGGTGTCACAGGTCTCAGAGACAAGCAGTCACTGTCTGGGTGCTCAGTTGAGTTCAGTTCAGTTGCTCAGTCGTGTCCGACTCTTTGCGACCCCATGGACTGCAGCACGCCAGGCCTCCCTGTCCATCACCAACTCCTGGAGTTCACTCAAACTCGTGTCCACTGAGTCGGGGATGAGTTCAAGACCTGCCTGGGCTAGTAACGCCCTGGCTTTCTAAAGCCTTCCTCCTTATCCACTGAACAGTGCTCAGGACTCCTTCCTTTGAACCCACACTCCCATGCATGTGCCTGAATGACCCTTGGAAAATGGCTCTGCATTCAGGGTCCTTAACAGAGTCAGACCCGACGGAGCGACTGAACAACAACAAAAACAGGTCCTTTGGTCTTTCTTTTCACCAAGAAATGGCCCTGTCATATACATGGTTGCCCAAATCTGCCCATCAAGTACAAAATCCCCAGGACACAACCAGAGTCAGGTCTACCCTGGTGGTCCAGTGATTGAGAGTCCAGCCTTTCACTGCAGGGGTGCTGTTTACTTCCCTGGTCAGGGAACGAAGATCTCTGGTTAAGAAAAAATACAGAGAACCGATTCTTTTACTGCTTGAGTGACCTTGAAAATAAGTAGGTGTTTAGAGTTAGGGAGCCTGCTCTTTTTTTCCTTCAAAATTCTAGAAATTTCAAGAATGATTCTCTTGCTTTCTCGCTTGTCTGAGAAACATTTGAGTCACTGAGTAAGCGATACGTTACAAAGTGGATAGGTCAAAGGGTGTCTGGAAAAGGAGAGACAGAAATGAACTGGTCCCATGGCTTCTTCAGATGAAGTTAGGTGGCCTTAACTTCATAGAGGAATGGATTGTCCTCTTAGTTAAAACAAAGACAGAGCCTGATGTGGGGGAGGAGAGGTTATAAACACTCGGTGGTGATCTTTTCACCACGTCAGAGAAACAGGAGGCTTTCCAAGGGTCTCGAAGGAAACCATTTAACTGTGTTAAGCACACATTCAATTTTTGAAATTCAATATATAGGAAAATATATTTAAAAGTATCCCTTCAATGTTATAGAAAGAATACAGGGTCAGAGATATGTCTCCTGGGCAGTTTATCCCACTTTGGATTCCAACATATAAAGGAAAATAAATATCCCTGACCTGAAATATCAGACGTGTATTGTGATTTCTCACTCACTCTAAAGGTCAAACGTTCAGATTCACTTAAGCATCTCTTAAAACAATCCCCATGATTACAGTGACAGAATGCCATGAAAGTTCATCCCTGCCAAGCAGGATATTGAAGATGACTTCTTCGCAACCTTCCTGTTAGGAAGGACAACCATTGGTTCATGACGCAACATGCCAACAAAGCAATCCTATAAAAGCGGCACCAACTCCCATGCTCTCCAACCTCTGGAACACCCTCAGCTCTTCCAGAAGAAAGACCACGGGAGACACAAGATTAAGGTTCTCTTTCTGGCTCTTCTCCTTGGTCTGGTTTGTGCCGCCCAAGAAGAGGAAGCTGAGCAAAGTCTCTCAGAGGTACCAGGGATGGTCTGATTTGGGAGGTCTTTTGTGTGTGTGTGTGTGTGTGTGTGCCTTTTGTGATTTTGTTATGTGGATCCATAAGCTGAACCGTCTGCCTCCAACTCAGCTCTTTTCCATTTCCTGGCTCTATACCTCTTCCATTTGGTCTCTGCAGCTTCTCTGCTGCTGCTGCTAAGTCGCTTCAGTCGTGTCTGACTCTGTGCGACCCCGTAGACGGCAGCCCACCAGGCTCCACCGCCCCTGGGATTCTCCAGGCAAGAACACTGGAGTGGTCTCTACTCTGTATTAATTGACTCTTGTTGTTGTCACAGAGAAAGATGATCAGCCAAACAGCTGCTGGAGTGCTTGCATTTGACATCAGAGCTCAAGTTATGTCAGAAATGTCTTAATCTTTTCTTTCGCTCTGAGTTCAGTTTTCAATTTATTTTATCAGTTGCTTTCTTCAGTCAAGTCAGATAGCATGTGCTGATTTGCACAAATGTTGGGAGATTCATGAGGGATGATTCTGGATGAAATAAAAAGACAAGGACTGAAAATTCGAAGGGGAATGTTGCGGTTAGCTTTCAGGAGAATGGAGAACCTTCTCCATCGCCTCCAGTGACAAGGCAAAGACCGCTGAGAACTCGCCTTTCAGGGTATATGAACTGTGTCATATTGTGTTTGATGATACAAAGAGCACAGTAGACTTCTACTTTTTTGTCAAGTAAGTAGAAATAACCCAGAGGGAAGACACCTACAAACCCTGAGCCTGAGGGAGAGTGTGTTTTCCCATCGGCAGGGAACTCTCTGGGTGACGTTGAGAGCATGATGCCCTGAGCTGTGGGGCTGAGCAGGGTCTCTGAGCTGGGGGTTGGGGGGCAGTTCCCCTGAAAGCCTCCAGGGAATGTCCTGGAACCTTTGCTTAGAATACAGATGGGGTTGGGGGGAGGTCCCAGAAGCTCCACTTACGTCAACTCATTGAAGGAAAGAGGGACACAGCAGAGGGAATAGGCTTGTGTCCTGGAACCCACAGTCCGCATCAGGGGCTTGACCCCTTCCTGCAGAATTTGTAAGAGACACTCCCCACTGAGCCCAGATGTGAGGGCAGGGGGAGATTACACAGTGAGCTCTGCCTGCGGGGCTTCCTCACGGGAGGTTTCATCACTGAGTTTACTAAAGACTCACAGCCCCAAGGACCACTCAGGGAATGTCCACTGTACGGCAGACGGTTTACTAAGAACATGCAAACTCAGGGATGTATAGGGAGGAATAAAAATATGAAGAAAAAAACAACTAAGAGATTTTTGCTTAGAGAGATTGGTTTAGAGACATATTAACATATGAATTTTATATATCAAGTATTGCATATGTATATGTCTATAGTACATATGCAATTTATGATATATTCCCTGGTGGCTCAGACGGTAAAGTGTCTGCCTGCAGTGCAGGAGACCCGGATTCGATCTCTGGGTTGGGAAGATCCCCTGGAGAAGGAAATGGCAACCCACTCCAGTACTCTTGCCTGGAAAATTCCATGGACTGAGAGGCTGAGAGGCTCCTCATAGCCCGGTAGGCTACAGTCCATGGGGTTGCAAAGAGTCGGACATGACTGAGTGACTTCCCTTCACTTCACTTCATGTCTATTGTACACTTGCAAACAAACTACAACCACACATATAGATATAGATTCACAGACTTACATATATCCTATATCAGGAGATATAACAGTCTGTTTTCACTAATTTTTTTAAGAACACCATATTATCTTTCTCTGTTGTTTTTGCAAGTTTTGAGTTTTGCGTTTGCATTTGCATGAGGCTGCTCTTTCTGAAATCCGCTTTACTGAAGTGTATTTAGGTGTTATTATCTGCACCTTTGTGGAGGGCATAGTTCATTGTGTTTTGTCAGAAGCACACCTTTTGCATGACCTCCACAGTCCAGATCTAAAATTCCACCATCTCTGCCAAAAACCTCCTTTTCCTCACCATTAAATATCTACCCTTTGAGCCACAGGTAATAATGGATCTAACTATTCTCTCCTCTTCTAAAACTTCAGATGACAAGATTATGAGCCCTGCATCATTTTCCCCATCAGCATGAATATTTAAAAGTTTTTCTCTGCGTCTGCATATGTAGGGAGTCACATTTTTCAAGCCAAGTGAAAGGATATTGCTTGCATAGATAACATTTTGTGTATTTGGCAGTTATAGCAAACTGGGTTTTCTTCTGAATTTGGTTGTTTTGAGTAACTTCAATGCCGTCTCATAATCAGTAATAACAGTGCACACAATTCATTGTGGAAACTATTTTCCAAGGTATCTGACCAAAAGTTAATCCAATTTTTGTTGGGTTATTGTCCATTTAATATTTGTTTCATGTGTGTGCTAGGTGACAAATATACCTTTTTTTCACACATGATTATATGAAGTGAAAGTCTTTTGTTATATAGTGAAAATATATATTTATTGTATATTATATATATATTTCCTTATGTCATATAAGCATATCATGTGTATTTGTGTGTTTGTCTGTTTTTGTCAATGCGCATATATACATACATGTGACTTTCAATATTTAACCCTCTTATGGTGTTGTGATGGAAGAATAGTGTGTGTTTTGATAAAATCAAACATTTCTTTCTCTAATTTTTATGATTTTTTCTTAGTATATTCTCTGATGAATCACTGCCTGGGTTGTGAGAACCCACAACATATGTCATGGTGGCGATACATGTCTGTTTCCAGGGACTCATTTTTAAAAGGTGTTTTCTCTTAATTTTTTCTTAAAATTCTACATTTCTCCATGTTCATTTGGCTTTCAACACGACTTGCTTTGTATTTGCAGTTTATCTTTGGAGCTGCTGCTCAGATTTAATGTGAGCACAAACCATCCTTGTCACTTGATGGTGACTTGACCTTAGAGAACATATTTCTTTGCTTTGAAAAGGTCACATTGCTCACAGGCACTCTGGTGACCCCTTACACATAATCTTTGAGGAGAAACAAAGAAAATTCTATTTATATGTCAAATGTTTTCATTACTGTGATTAAGCACATTGCATATGCGTTGTTTTTAAGGGTGAATGGAGAATGGGTAGAAAAACACGTCAGGGGAACAAAGAAAGCCGGCAACACTTACACTGTTGAGTTGTAAGTATGAGTGTTTCATTGGGCAAAGTATGTTTGGGTGGAAATTTTGGCACAACTATATTCAATAAGCTTAAACATCTGATTTCTACTCCTATGAACAATCATAGGGATGAGCAGGCTGCAGTCCCTAAGATTTCCAATCAATTTACTTTGGCATGAGACCAGGATTCAAACACACTGCTTGGAGGTCTCCTCCCAATTATGAGTGTCACTCATTAAGAATAAATTGTGTAGACCTCGATTTCCTTCGGTTCTCGTAGACAATTTACAACAGCCGTACAAACTGACATCTCAAGGGTCCATTACGAGTCTGTGCATCATTGTCATTCACTTTTAAAAGACAATCTTAAAATATCTTCATCCATCCAAGGTAAAGTGAATGAACCTGAGCCCAGGGAAATCCTCCTGAGTTCAACCATAAAGGTAGCTTCTGTTCAAAGCCATGGGGATGCTGGCTAAGATTTATGTCCCTACATTCTTTATAATGACATAAACATAAACAACACTGCCAATTTTACATGGCCTACCGCTAAGTCGCTTCAGTCGTGTCTGACTCTGTGTGACCCATAGACGGCAGCCCACCAGGCTCCCCTGTCCCTGGGATTCTCCAGGCAAGAACACTGGTGTGGGTTGCCATTTCCTTCTCCAATGCATAAAAGTGAAAAGTGAAATCGAAGTCACTCAGTCGTGTCCGACTCTTAGTGGGGTGCCATTGCCTTCTCCGGGTTACATGGCCTAAGGAGTACATATTGGACTACAATTTACCTGTATCAGGTCGATTGTATGAGAAGGTGGAATGAAAAAGTCTTGCCTGTTTTCCTTGATGTCATAACAACTGCAGCATTCAGCCCACACACTGAGTGAGAGATAGATCAATACAGGATGTACCATTGCTGATATCCTGAATTTGCCACCATAAATCTGATTGACAGTAAATGAAGGTAGGGTCATATATATATATGTATCTTTTCTCTCTCTCCCAGATGAGGGTACAAATGTATTTGAAATTGTTTACAAGTCCACCAAAATTGGGTAGCATGTGTTAACAATGTGTATAAAGATGTGAAGACAAGATTTGCTGTAATATTTGGTATGTATGATACTGCCTTATTCACATCGAAATTCTCATGTAACATTTCCATGGCCAGTACTTTTATTCAGAATACCAATGTTTGGTGAAAATATCCATTATGTAGTCTACAAGGCCTGTCTCTTTGTTCAGTGAGTTAAGGACCCTGTAACAAAATCTACCAACAAAAAGGAGCTTGTATGGATGGGGAGAATCAGATCATCAGCTATTTCTAATACTTTTCACTCTCAATATTAAAACATAAAAAATTGAGTTTTACTAAAAATATTAAATTAAAAAAATTTTTAATAGGTTAACTGCAATACTGTGTTGGTTTCTTGTTTTTCCTTTTTAACACTCTAATTTCATCGATGGCAACAATGAGGCTTCTCTCAATTTCTTCATGTTATACCAGTGTTCCAGTGCGCTCTAAGCCTTGGAACAGAAACTTTTATAATAAATCTTCATCCTGATCAATTTTTTCAAATGCACTGTTCTTATAAACATTGACATGACCCCACATAAGCACATAGAAGTACTGAGAAGTGTGCATACCAGTAGCAGAAGATGAATCTACTTCTGAACAGGTATTGATGCATTAGTTAATTAACCAATAAATTATCTCCCATTATTATGTGTGACATGGTGAGTGTGGTTCTGTCAGAGCAGAATGGTGTTTCTTATTTATTTTGGTTCAGAACAAGACCTGCACGGCAGATACAGGTTTTAGGAAGTAGGTCACTGAGCAAGCAGGCTCCATCCTGTGATGGATGGGACCCCAAATTCATGGAGCTCCTTTGAGTCTTTGGGGCCCTGCTGTTGATGCTGGTGGGAGGCTAGTTAAAGTTTGACGGGGATTAATTGCTAAGACAGACAGCAGACATCTGTGTCATGGGAAATGGAAACTGTTTGAGGCTTAATTTATATCAAGGGAAGATCTGACTTGCACACTTAACTTTTTGTTCTGCATTCAGAAGTTTCTCTGGGTTCTAAGGGGCAAAAATTCTGCTTGCTGTGTGATGTTTTTCAGTTAAGGTAAATGATATTGAGGCTGAAACCTTGAAGAAGTTCAATGAGTTGGTAAAAGAAAAGAAGATTGAAGATAAAAATATTTTGAAGATCATTGAGACTGGTAATGGAATTATACTTTTTCCTAAATATATAATTTCCTTGACATGTAAATATACTAACAGAAAACAAATCAATTTATTCAAATTTTCTTTGTTCATAGATAAAGCTTTTCATAATCCCTTATTTAAAAAAAAATAAAAACAGCCTTGGAAATCCAGGGAAATGGTAGTAATTGGCGGATCATTTCTTTCTGTCCTTTTGATTTTCCACTAGATGAGTGTCCTCCCTGTGCAAAACTACGGAGTTCAAAACAAGCTGAGTGTAAGTGAAAATGGTCTTTTACTAATGTTGTTCCACTAAATAAGTCAAAAAGCAAATGTAGTGATTTCATACCTAGAAAATTATTCAGGTAAAGATTATATCCTAAACACTTACATTCTACCCTAAAGAACTTTGTCTGTTACATTAATTAATTCTCTGCTCTTGAGCCATATTAAATTGCAAATGGGTTGGTTGATTAATGCTGAGCAGCTTTGGTGAGAGAGCTTTATCCTGCAGGAATCTTGCAGACCAGAGTCGTCAGAGAGAAGCAGAAATCCCCACAAGCTGGTGGAAACTAGTGTTACCGTCAGTCCTGACCTCATGGTTGCCCACACACTTCCCTCATCCAGGGGAATGGGATTAGAGAGAGCTCATAATTTATTTCTACAAAATCAGTGTTTAATCTCACATGATTCTGACAGAATCTAAAGGCCTTCCAACCACACTGAAACATGGATTTGAATTCTATTCCTCTATCAGGGGCTTCCCTGATAGCTCAGTGGGTAAAGAATCCGCCTGCGATGCAGGACACCCTGGTTTGATCCCAGGGTTGGAAGAACCCCTGGAGAAGGGAAAGGTTACCCATTCCAGTATTCTGGCCTAGAGAATTCCATGGGACTCTTTACTCCATGGGTTAGCAAAGACTTGAACACAACGGAGCGACTTTCACTTTCCCTTTAAGGAAGTGATTTTCTTAAAGTGAGAGCTTTAAACATTCTAAACTAAGACAGCCTCAGAAAACCAACCTGATCTAGACTAAACTGTGGCTTTTTAAATTTCTGTTGAGAGGAAATTTGACCAAAAAAAAAAAAAAAAAGGCAAAAGAAAACCCACTAGCTTCCAGATTAATATGAAAAAAAATGTGCTTCATATATTCAATAAAACATTACTCAGCCATAAAAAAGGATGAAATCATACCATCTGCAGCAACATGGATGGATCTACAAATTTCAACCTGAGTACGTCTGGAAGGGAAAAGACAAGCATCACGTGATATCCCTTGTATGTGGCATCTCAAATATGGCATGA
The DNA here is from genome assembly GCF_055505025.1 of Bos grunniens. Taxonomy (NCBI): domain Eukaryota; kingdom Metazoa; phylum Chordata; class Mammalia; order Artiodactyla; family Bovidae; genus Bos; species Bos grunniens. The sequence goes on from NC_141194.1 coordinate 2,489,236, forward strand.
AGAAACTTATTTACAGTACGGAAGTAGACTCACAGACACGGAAGGCAGACTTGAGGCTGCCACGAGGCGGAGGGGTTTGGTGACGAGAAGGACTGAGAGTTTGGGATTTAGCAGATGCAAAGTAATATATACAGGATGGAGAGACAAAAAGATCTTATTGTATAGCACAGAGAAGTACATGCAATACTCTGAGAAAATGTCGATAAGAAAGGACTCAGAAAAAGAGTGGATATTAGTGTGTTTATGTTTAAACAAATCACATTGATATGCCCCTGAGACTCACAGATCATAGCTAATCAACTATAATCCAATGTAACATAAATATTAGAAAATGAATTCTTGATGAACCCAAAGACGAGACTTGTGTGACTACAGGCATGTGCTCCACTTACCGAGCCTGAACATGCCTCCTGAAATCATTATCCCTACAATCAACCCCCAGTGGTAAAGATCACCCCACATGCACATCTTGGGGGAGATTCCACATGGACACCCACCTATATCACAGAGATGTGGAGTAGTGAGGTCCACCAGGATTCTCACATTGGATCAGCTACCAGCTCCTGCACCCTGGACAGCCTCCAGCCTGAGGCTCACCCCTGTCAGCCATCACACAATCAACTCTACTAAACCTCTGGTTCTGTTTTATTCACCTACAGAAAGAGTCACTGAGACCAGACACGTCATCTTCTGCGTGGAATCAAGATCAACAACATGAAGACGACTTTCCTGGTTCCTGATGAATGTGATCCTTCTCTCTTCACACTCATACTTCCTCTCCCATCTCATCTCTCCTGGTCACTAATCATGTCCTGCTTGGTGGTATTTGATTTCTGAGTGTTAAATAAATTGATGTAATACACACCTAAGTTATTTGTGTCGGTACTGAAAGCCCCCGTTTTAAAACACACAAATAAGCACATTAAATTTAACCATCCAGAAACATATCTCTTTGAAAGACGGGTGCTCCATCAAAGACAATTCTTAGGAGGAGTAAAAGGAGATGTCCTAGTGGTGTCCAGGGGAGAAGGAGAAAAAAGACTAAACCATCATGGGACAGGGGACATGGTTATGGATGCTCTTACTACAGTGGGACAGAACAGTCTGCTCCAGAACAATGTCCCCAGGAAGCATCTTATTCATTACAGGGAAAGGAGCTTGTGCTCCACTCTCTGATCTTCATAGAGAGGAAGTGGAAGATGCCATGGGCCAAGACAGGATAAATCAGTATTCTGACAGCACCAGCACTTCTGCAACTGAGCTGAAGGACTGATGTTTCTTACCTTTCGGATCACTACGAACCAAAGATGGGCAGGAGCTGAGCCTTGGACAATCCACAAGACCATGAAGTCCATGCAGTGTCTGCAAGAACAAGATGATTGGCAGATTCATTCAGGAAGTTGTAACTGTTCACAATATCTGAAGATTGTCTTCCATCATCTTCCATCCTTCTCATAAGAGGATGAGAAGCGGATGCTAGGATTTGCAAGGACTGGGCATCCCCACTGTCATGGATGGAGAAAGCTGCACAGCCCCCATGGTTCTCGAGATGCTTACGATCTAAAAGATCATGCACCCACAAGACTTAAAACATATTCTGAGAGTTGGATGAAAGCTCAGAGATTTGGTCCAAGTCCTGAGGAAATAACACTATACCTGAGTGATAGTTAGCAGAATAAATATTTTAGTTCCTACGGAGACACAGCCTCCAAATGTCTACAGCTGGCCACTGTCAAATGCATCAGCCATAAATGTTTCTGTGCTTTAGTGCATAGTAATGGAGGTCAAGGGCTTTCTTCAAGTTCTCCCACATGTATAGCAGAGTGTATACAGTTGGAGTTCTGACTTTGTCTTCACAGTACGTTGGGAAATGCTGAATTGTATGGGTGGATACACACAGAGGCAACTGCACCCAGAGTAAGGGCATAAAACTCTTAAGGGATATTAAAAGACAAGACCTCACATATACAAGACAAAAATACTGATATATCTTCTATATATATATATATATCAGTATTTATATACTGATATATCTTATATATATCAGCCACATATGTGAGTGACTGTGTGTGTTAAGATAACTATTTATAAGATACCGATATATCTTATATATATATATATAAATACTGGTATATCTTATATATATCAGTCACATATGTGAGTGACTGTGTGTATTTAGATAACTGTATTTATTATATAAGATACCAATATATCTTATATATATATATAAATACTGATATATATATCAGTCACATATGTGAGTGACTGTGTATATTTAGATAACTGTATTTATTATATAAGATGCTGATATATCTTATATATATATATATGAATACTGATATATCTTATATATATCACTCACATATGTGACTGTGTTTATTTCAATAACTGTATTTATTTAAAAAAAAAAGAATTTTCACCACATACCACACAGATAAAGAGGATGAGAAAACTACAAACAGCTTTATGTTATTGGAATTAATGCTTCTGATGAAATGGACACATTACTTGAAAGATGTATTACTGAAATTCATACTTGATAAACAGAAAATTTCTACAGCCCTTTATCTGTTAAAGAAATTTAGTAGAATGCTCCATAAAGTTGAAAGCTAAGATGACTGGACTCCATGAAGAGCAGTCTTTTTTTAAACATGCGTGAGAGTTAAACTATAAAGAGAATCATATTTCTGCTTAGGTACTACTATTTCTACAGATTGTATTGACTTAGAGGTCTAATTTATGAATCCAAGATCTATATTTACCATTATGAATGTATCATAGCTACCAGATGGTTAAATTTATTTCTAAATGCTTCAACACCACAATCAACACACCAAGGAATTTTTTTTTTATTATCAACTGTGTCATAATTTCTTCAAATGGAATGCCTTATCAAAGTGTACACAATGGAGTATTACTCAACCATTATAAAGAATACATTTGAATCAGTTCTAATGAGGTGGATGAAACTGGAGCCTATTATACAGAATGAAGTAAGCCAGAAAGAAAAACACCGATACTGTATGCTATGCTATGCTATGCTATGCTAAGTCTCTTCAGTCGTGTCCGACTCTGTGCAACCCCATAGACGGCAGCCCACCAGGCTCCCCCATCCCTGGGATTCTCCAGGCAAGAACACTGGAGTGGGTTGCCATTTCCTTCTCCAATGCATGAAAGTGAAAAGAGAAAGTGAAGTCGCTCAGTTGTGTCTGACTCTTAGCGACCCCATGGACTGCAGCCTACCAGGCTCCTCCGTCCATGGGATTTTCCAGGCAAGAGTACTGGAGTGGGATGCCATAGCCTTCTCCGTATACTAACGCATATATATATAATTTAGAAAGATGGTAACAATAACCTTGTTTGTGAGACAGCAAAAGAGATACAGATGTATAGAACAGTCTTTTGGACTTTGTTGGGGGCGGGGATGATTTGGGAGAGTAGCATTAAAACATGTATAATATCATATAAGAAACAAATCACCAGTCCAGGTTCAATGCAGGATACAGGAAGCTTGGGACTTGGTGCACTGGGATGACCCAACGGGACGGTACGGGGAGGGAGGTGGGAGCGGGGTTCAGGATGGGGAACACATGTACACCTGTGGCGGATGCATGTTGATGTATGGCAAAACTAATACAATATTGTAAAGTAAAAAAAAAACTATAATAATAATAAAATTAAAAAAAAAAAAACAAAACAAAGTGAACACACTTCTGTGGACTTCCCTGATGGTCCAGTCATTACACTTTCCTTCCAAAGTAGGGGGTGCTGGTTCAATTCCTGATTGGTGAGGTAAGATCCCATATGCCTTGCAGCCAAAACACCAAAATATAAAAACAGAAGCAATGGTGAACAAATTCCATGTGTGTGTGTGTGATGTTAGTCACTCATTCACGTCCGACTCTTTGTGACCCCATGGACTGTAGCCTGCCAAGCTCCTCTGTGCATGAAGAATTCTCCTGGCAAGAATACAGGAGTCGCTTGCCATTTCCTTTTCCAGGGAATCTTCCTGATCCAGGGATAGAACCTGTGTCTTCGGCATTGCAGGCAGACACAGTCTGAGCCACAGGGAAGCCCATCAAATGAGATTGGGCACGTTCAGGGTGGTAAGTGCATAGAATTTTGATAGATACAACCAACCAAAGGGGACCTTTCAAAACAATCTGTATTTTTTCTCTAGTTGTACTGTGCTCTTCTCACTGCTACACACTTTACTCACCCTTCCAACTATCCTCAATTCAGTTCAGTTCAGTCACTCAGTCGTGTCCGACTCTGCGACGACATGGCCCACAGCATGCCAGGCTTCCCTGTCCATCACCAACTCCTGGAGCTTGCTCAAACTCATCAGGAGGCCAAAGTATCAGAGCTTCAGCTTCAGCATCAGTCCTTCCAATGAATATTCAGGACTGAGTTCCTTTAGGATGGACTGGCTGGATATCCTTGCAGTCCAAAGGACTCTCAAGAGCCTTCTCCAACACCACAGTTCAAAAGCATCAATTCTTCGGGGCTCAACTTTCTTTATAGTCCAACTCTCACATCCATACATGACCACTGGATCAACCATAGCTTTGACTAGATGGACCTTTGTTGGCAAAGTAATGTCTCTCTTTTAATATTCTCTCTAGGTTGGTCATAGCTTTTCTTCCTCAGAGCATCACTCAAAACCTTCTCTATGGAAATATTCCCTCATTATCAAACAGGAGCCCAAACACACTCTAACTTTCCACTTTCCGTTTTTTTTTTTTTTTAATTCTCATCCTACAACTTCTAAAGAGGGATTTACTTGGCAATTCTTTGTTAGCTTGTATTCATATGCATCTGACTTCTTTCACAGGAAGCAGCTCACTGGACAATGTACTGAGTCTGTCTGCTTCCTGCTGAATTCCGAGGCTCAGCTCTTGTTGGCACTAAATCTGTATGCACTGAATTCAGGTCCAAGTGCGGACAGGAAGAATCTTACAGAATACATGTTCTTTATGATGCCTCAGTTCAGTTCAGTTCAGTCGCTCAGTCGTGTCCGACTCTTTGCAACTCCATAAATTGCAGCACACCAGGCCTCCCTGTCCATCACCAACTCCCGGAGTTCACTCAAACTCACGTCGAGGTAAATGTTTACAGCACAGTATACTGAACTTATTTCTCATCTGTGACTGTCAGAGGAATTAGAAATCAAGACCCTGTGCAGAGAAATGAAGCTTTTCTCTGCCTCCTTGCACACAACTTGAGAAGGGCCAGCCGGGGGTTTACCGTTGCTGACGACGGCTCTTGTTTCTAACCTACCATCAGCTAACGCTCGCCCATCATTACAGTAAGGTGGAGGAGGTGGAAAACTCCAATTCCTATGTAAATGATGTTAACCACACACTTTGATCAAGGAGTACGTCAAGAGGCTGATTGATTGAAATATCCAGAAAGGAAGGAAGCATCCATCATTCAGAAAACTAACATGTGTGATGAAAAAGAAAACATGTTTCAGTGCCATTCTCCCAAATCATCCCCCGCCTCCCTCTCCCACAGAGTCCAAAAGACTGTTCTGTACATCTGTGTCTCTTTTGCTGTCTCTCATACAGGGTTATCGTTACCATCTTTCTAAATTCCGTATACATGCGTTAGTATACTGTATTGGTGTTTTTCTTTCTGGCTTACTTCACTCTGTGTATTATCATATAAGAAACGCATCGCCAGTCCAGGTTCGATGCAGGATACAGGAAGCTTGGGCCTGGTGCACTGGGATGACCCAGAGGGATGGAATGGGGAGGGAGGAGGGAAGGGGGTTCAGGATGGGGAACATGTGTACACCTGTGGCAGATTCATGTTGATGTATGGCAAAACCAATACAATATTGTAAAGTAATTAGCCTCCAATGAAAATAAATAAATTTAAATTAAAAAAAGAAGATAACGGACACTGATTGACAAATACCAGTGTGGAAACATAAAAACAAAGGAGCAGAATGGTGAGATACACTGTGACCTTTGTCTATGGGACCGGTCCTGTCTGATATTTGTAGGAAATTTACTCCTCCTCAAGTCAACCTGCAACAAGCCAAAAAGTTTCCACGAGTATTAGGAAATTTATGGATATGTTACTATTTTTTTCTTTTCATCTCTCTCTTTTCCTCTTCTCCTGAAGAGCTCTGACAGGTTCTCAATGGAAAATATGAGCTCAAAGGAAGCTCTGAGTGGTGATGATTTTTAGCAGGATCACTTGAGGCAAAGTATACATAGCACTGCCTCCACTCCACTGAGTGTTGATCTGTCCTTTACAGGGGCTCCGTGTACCTCAAAGTGTCTCCCTGACATTTAGTAACAAACACCCTGTCTTTCCTGAGTGAGACTGATGGGGCAGCCTTGGAAGCTCTGCTGAAATCTACAGCCTGGGTTGACCATTGAGAGGGGCCCCTCCTCTGTGTTACCCGGCTTCTAGGTGGGAACTCCCTAGAGACCAACATGCAGTTCTAGCTTCCATCTCTGTACATTCGAATTTATCTAACTGAGCCCTGATGGCTCTCTTTCCCTGACACCACAGGTCTCAGGGACAGTCACAGAGTTGGGGTGTGGGGTGACTTCTAAACTCACTTGGGGCCAGTGTACTCAAACTTTCTAAGCTTTCTTCCTTGTCCAATAGATGGTGTTAACGAGGACCACTTCTGCTGAAGCCATGTACCCATGCGTGTGACTGAATGACCTTTGGCTCTGGATCCAAAATCCTTCACAGGCCCAGCTGGAAATAAATCGCTGACAAACTTCCTCAGGCATGAGGTTAAGGAGCATTGATTAGGTGAGGTTAAGGAGCGTTGATTAAGCGAGGTTAAGTGGCTTCCCTGGTGGCTCAGACGGTAAAGCGTCTGCCTGCAATGTGGGAGACCAGGGTTCAATTCCTGGGTGGGGAAGATCCCCTGGAGCAAGAAATGGCAATCCACTCCAGCACTCATGCCTGGAAAATCCCATGGATGGAGGAGCCTGATAGGCTACAGTCCATGGGGTTGCAAAGAGTCGGACACGACTGAGCGACTTCACTTTCACTTTCAAGGAGCGTTGATTAGGTGAGGTTAAGGAGCCTTGATTAGGTCCTCCTCTTAATTATAAGAAGTACAGAGCCTGCTGTGAGGCTGAAGGAAGGGATAAAGACTTTGTTTTGACATGTTTGTCATCCCAGAGAAATAGGAGGCTTTCCAATAGTCTCGTGGGAAATATTTTCAAGTTTATTAAATGATACACTCAATTTAATTTTAGAAAAAACATTTTAAAATATCTAAATGTTAAGGAAACAATACAGGAATGGGGGTATATGTACCTTGGACAGCACATTCCAGTTTGATGTCAGAATATAAAGGAAAATAAACATTCCTGACCTTGAGCTATCAGATGTGTTTGTGAGTTCTTATTCACTCTAAAGGTCAGATGTCCAGATTCCCTCAAGCTTCTCCTAAAACAATCGTCATGATAACAATGATGAAATTACATAAAAGATGGCTCCTGCCAAGCAGGATACTGAAGATGACTCCTGTGTAACCTTGGTCTCAGGAGGAACAACCATTGGTTCATGACATGTCACGCCAACATATCAGCCCTATAAAAAGTGGCGCCAGCTTCCATCCTCTCCAGCTACTGGAATACCCTCAGCCTCGACAGAAGAAAGACCACGGGAGCCTCAAGATGAAGGTTTTGTTCCTGAGTCTACTTCTTGGTGTGATTTGTGCTGCCCAAGAAGAGGAAGCTCAGCCAAGTCTCTCAGAGGTACCAGGGATGGTCTGATCTGGGAGGAGGTCTTGCAGAGAGAGAGAGAGTGTGTGTGTGTGTGTGTTCCTTTTGTGATTTTGTTATTGTGGATCCATAATGTGAGCCATCTCCCTCCATCTCAACACTGCTCTATTTACGGGCTCTATGCCTGTTCTGTTTCATCTCTACTGTGTATTAGTTGCCTCTTATGCACTTTTTTTTTTTCTGCTCTAGTAACAGATCAGCCAAACAGCTGTTGGATTCGAGATCCTGCATTTGACATCAGAGCTCAAGCTCTCTCAGAAATGTCTCAATTGCTTCTTTCCCTCTAACTTCACTTTTCCCTTATTTTATAAACCCTCCTTTTTTTCAGTCAGTTCTGATTATGTCTCTGACTTGCAAAACTGATGGGAAACTCATGCCTGATGAGGCTGGATGAAAGAGAAGGACAAGGACTACAATTTCTGAGGGGAATTTTACTGTTAGCTTTCAGGGCAATGGAGAACCGCCTACATTGCATCCAGTAACCTGGGGAAGATCAAGCCCAACGGGCCATTCAGGGTTTACCTCCACAAACTTCTGTTTGATGATGAACAGGGCACAGTAGACTTCTACTTCTTTGTCAAGTAAGTAAAAATCACCCAGAAGGAAAACACATGTAAACCCCGAGCTTCAGGGAGGGTGTGTCTCCCCCATCTGCAGGGAGCTCTCTGGATGTGTTGAGACCATGACACCCTGAGTTGTGGGGCTGAGCAGGGTCTCTGAGCTGGGGGTGCAGTTCCGCTGTGAGTCTCCAGGGAATCTCCTGGAGCCTTTGCTTGGGGGCGGGGTGTTCCAGAAGCTCCACTCGCATCAACTCATTAAAGCGATGAGGGACACATATACAATCTCCTTATGTCACATAAGCATATCATGTGTACTTGTGTGTTTCCTTGTAAGTGTATAGGTCTTAACATTTGTGTCTTTCAGTGTTTAATCCTCTTATAGTCCTGTGATAGAAGAAGAGTGTGTGTTTTCATAAAATTAAATATTTCTTTTCCTAAGTGGGTGATTTCCCCCCCTATTATTTAATCAATTATTTCCCAGGTTATGAGAACACCCAAGGTCTGTCACGATGACAACCATCTGTTTACAGGAAGTATTTTTTAAAAACAGGTATTCTTTTATTTTTCTAAAATTCTAGATTCTTCCATATTCTGCTTTAAACATGATTTACCCTGTATTTGAAGTTTATCTTTGGAACTAAGGCTCAGATTTAATAGACAAGCCCTCCTTGTCACTTGATACTGACTTGCCCTCAGAGAACATGTTTCCTCTCTTTTAAAGGTCACATTATAGCGGAACCCGCGGGCGTGCGTCCCGAGGCGTAGGCTACGTCGTCACGTCAGCGTGGGAGAGAGAAAGACAGGAGCCGACTCGGCAGGGACTGGGGGACGGGAAAGAAAAAAAAAAAAAAAGAAAAAAAAATAAAGGTCACATTATTACAGGCATTAAGCTTACCTGTCACACTTAATCTTTGGGAAGAAACAAAGAAAATCCTAATTTTATATCCATTTTTTTCATGACTTTAATCCACCTGCTTGAATGTGTTTTTGTTTTTAAGACACAAGGGAAAATGGGAATATAAACACGTCTCGGGAATAAAGCAAGAGGATGGCACTTACGCTGTTGACTGTAAGTATGACTGTTTCACTGGTCAGAGTATGCTTGGGTGGAAATCTTGGCACAACTTCCTTCCGGAATCCCACACAGCTGAATTCTACTCCTACAAACAGTCAGAGGAGTGAGCATGCTCCTGTCCATAAGATCTCCAAGCATTTTATTTTGTCAGGAGACAAGGGTTCAAACATATGGCTTGGAGGTCTCCACCCAATTATGAGTGTTACCCAATGATATAGCATGTGGAGACCTGTATTTCATATGGTTCTCACACATAACTTACAACAACCTTATGAACTGATGTCTCAGGAGTCTTAAGTATGCACATCAGTATCATTCACTCAAACAAAAAAAAAATCTTAAAACATCTTAATATATCCAAGGCTCAGTGGATGAACATAAATCCAAGGAAATGATCCTGAGTTCAATCATCAAGGCAGCTTCTGTTGAAAGCCGTGGGGATGCTGGCTAACACTTACATCCCTGCGGCTGCTGCTGCTAAGTCGCTTCAGTCGTGTCCGACTCTGTGCGACCCCATAGACGGCAGCCCACCAGGGTCCCCCGTCCCTGGGATTCTCCAGGCAAGAACACTGGAGTGGGTTGCCATTTCCTTCTCCAATGCATGAAAGTGAAAAGTGGAAGGGAAGTCGCTCAGTCGTGTCCGACTCCTAGCGACCCCATGGACTGCAGCCCACCAGGCTCCTCCGTCCATGGGATTTGCCAGGCAACAGTCCTGGAGTGGGGTGCCATAACAGCCCCAAAATACATTCCTCTTTTTATGGGGCCTAAAGGGTATATATTTGACTACAACTTAAGTGTATCCAATTAACTGTATGAAAATTAGGAAAGAGAAAAGTCTTGTCTGTTTCGCTCGGGGCCATAACGACCATCGCGTTCAGCTCACCCGCGGAGTTAGACAGAGATCTATATGGCACGTACCGTTGCTGCTACACTCAAAATGTCACAATACATCCAACTGACAAGATATTAAGGCAAGGTTGTACATATGTATCTTTTCTCTCTCTCTCTCACAGACGAGGGTAAAAATGTATTTGAGGTTAGTCATGCGTCCAACAACATTCTAGTAGCACATAACACCAACGTGGATGAGCACGGCAAGAAAACAGTACTGACTGGACTATTTGGTACGTATGACATCCTCCTGTTCACATGGACACCATCATGGAACATTTCCTTTGTCTGTATATTTGTCCATAGAATCAGGATATGCTGACTATATCCATTACTCAGTCTATGGGACCCACTTCTTTTCGTTCACGGTGTTAGGGACTCTGGAAAGTAATCTACCAGGGAAGAGGAGCTTGTAGGCCTATGGGGATCAGATCATCAGGAATTTAAAAATGGTTCTCACCTGTGGAAATTTCGAAATTAACTGAATTTTACTAAAAACAGCTTAAATTTTTTTTTTAATTTTAATGGGAGGAAAATTACAATGGTTTTTAGTTTTTTTGTTTGTTTTGTTTTTTTTAAACACCTCAATTAATGTCAAGCCATGGCTAAAATGAGGCTACTCTCCATTTCCTCAGTTGATACCAGCTTCTCAGTACTCTCTAAGCCTTGGAACAGAAACTTTTATAATAAAACTTCATCCCTTTCAAATGTTCACATGTGTTGTTTTTATGAACACTGATAACACCCCCAAATAACCACACTGAGAAGTGTGAAGCACCTTCTTAGTGAGAAGTGGGAGAGGTATGGAACCAACAAGATATCAGGCGTCTACTCCAAGAAAGGTATAGGGTAGAGCGGTGTATTATTACAGAATAGTTCGTGTCCCATTATCATGTATGACGTGGTGAACACGTCTCTCTGTCAGGGGAGAATCCTGTTTCCTATTTATTTGGGTCCAGAACATGACCTGAGTGGCAGCTGCAGATATCTGGGAAGCTGGTCATGGAGCAGGTCATTTCCTCATTGTGATGGATGGGCCCCCAAATTCACTGAGCTACTGCGAGTCTCTAAGGGTCCTGTTACTGATACTGCTGGGGATCTAGCCACACAGTTGGACAGAAATTAATTCCTAAGACAGACAGCAGATTTCTGTGTCATGGGAAATACAAATTGTTTGAGGCTTAATTTGTAACAAGCCAAGATCTGACTTGCACACTCAACTACTTTTTCTGCACTGAGGAATTTCTCTGGGATCTCAGAGGTAAACATTCTGTTTTCTGCATGGTATTTTTCAGTTAAAGTAAATATTGAAGACGAAAGCTTGCAGAAGTTCAAGGAGCTGACTCAAGAGAAAGGGATTGAAGAGGAAAATGTTGTGAATTTCATCGAAACTGGTAAATGAATTATATACTTTTTCCTAAATATATCATTCACCCGATAGGTAAATATTCTATTAGTAAGCAAATCAACTTATTGAAAATTTCTTTCTCCAGAAATAATATTTTCCATAATCTCTTACTTAAAAACAAACCACAAAACCAGCCTTGTAAATCCTTTGGAATGGTAGTAATCTGTGAATCTTTATTTCCTGTCCTTTTCATCTTCCCCCAGATGACTAGCTTCCTTGAGGAAAACTATGCATTTCAAATCAGACTCGGGGTAAGTGAAAAACATTGGTTATTAATGGTGCTGCATTAAATAAATCGATAAGGACACACGGTGATTTCATACCTGTCACATTTTGTAGGTAATGGTTTTTTTGCCCCAACAACTTACATTCTATCACTAGAGAACTTTTGTTGTTCCATTAGCTTATTTCTCTTCTCTGGAGCCATATTAAATCGCAAGTGGGTTGCTTGATTAATGCTAAGTAGCTTTGGTGAGAAAGCCATATCCTGCAGGAATCTTGCAGACCAGAGTCATCGGAGAGAAGCAGGAATGACCACAAGTGGGTGGAAACTAATTAGTGTTCCCGTCAGTCCTGACCTCACGGTTGTCCACACACACCCTTCCTCCAGGAAAACTGGGAGTAGAGAGAGCTCACGCTTTCTGTAAGACTAGCGTTTAATCACATATGTTTATGACAGAACCTAAAAGGACCTCTCACCATGTGTCTGAAGCATGCATTTCAAGTATATTCCCCTTCGGGAGATTTTCTTAAAGTGAGATCTTTAAACTTTCTAAACTAAGACAGCTTCAGAAATTGTCACTGATCTCGTAAAGTGTGGCTTTGAATTTTCTGTTGAAGAAAAAAAAGAAAGACAAAAATCAAAGAAAAACTCCAGCTTCTTAGTGACTGTGATAAGAAAGATGCGGGGCATATAGTCAGTGGAATATCACTCAGTCATAAAAAAGAATGAAATCGTGCATTTGCACCAACATGGATGGACCTGGAGATTGCCATACCCAGTGAGGTAAGTCAAAAGAAAAAGATAAATATCACATGATATCACTTATATGTGGAATCTGAACCATGACATGGAGGAACTTATTTACAAAATAGACTCAGTGATGTGGAGAAGAAACTTGTGGTTGTCAAGGGGGAGGAGGCTGGGGAAGAGAAGGATGGGGAGTTTGGGTTTAGCAGATGCAACTATTATCTATAGGGTGGATAGACAACAAGGTCAAACTGTGTATCATAGGGAACTGTCTGCAGTACTCTGTAGAAACCTACATAGGAAATTAATCTGAAAAAGAATAGATGTTTATATGTGTACATACAAATCAATCAATTTGCTGGACTCCTGAAACTAAAATAGCATTGTCAATCAAATATACTCCAACATAAAAACTAAAAAAATTGATTCTTCAAGACTGAAAAGATAGAACTTGCCGCATCAGAGGCGTGTGCTCCACTCACAACCCTGATCAGGCATTATGAAACTGTAGCTCCGAGAATTGACCCAAATGGGAAACGCTACCCCATATGTACCTCCTGGGGAAAATTCCACATGGACCCCCACCTACATCAGAGAGATGTGTAATATTGACGTCCACCAGCATTCTGTCCATTGGGTCAGCTACCAGCTCCTGTACCATGGACAGTCTACTGCCCGAGGCTCACCCCTGTCAGCCGTCACACAGCTGACTCTCCTAAACCTTTGGTTCTGTTTTACTCACCTACAGAAAGAGTCCCTTGTCTCCATGGAATCAAGATCAACAACATGAAGACCACTTTCCTGGTTCCTGATTAACAGGATCCTTCTCTCTTCATACTTACACTCTCTTTCCCGTCTCAAGTCTCCTAGTCTGTAATCACGTTCTGTCTGGTGGTATGTGATTCCTGAGGATCTAATTAAATTGGTTTAATATACACCTGACTTATGTGTATCTGTAGAGAAAATCTCCTTTTTCAAAAGATGCACCTTAAATTTATCCAGAGACATATGCCTTTAACGGAGAAGGCAATGGCACCCCACTCCAGTACTCTTGCCTGGAAAATCCCATGGATGGAGGAGCCTGGTAGGCTGGAGTCCATGGGGTCGCTAAGAGTCGGACACGACTTAAGGACTTCACTTTCACTTTCATGCATTGGAGAAGGAAATGGCAACCCACTCCAGTGTTATTGCCTGGGTAACCCCAGGGACGGGGGAGCCTGGTGGGCTGCAGTCTCTGGGGTCGCACAGAGTCGGACACAACTGAAGTGACGTAGCAGCAGCAGCATATGGCTTTAAATGGATAGCTGCTCCATTAAAGATACTTATGGAGTAGAGATGTCCTAGAGGTGTCCAAGGGAGAGAAGAAAAAAGACTAAGTCTTCAGGGGACAGAGGATAGGGTTCAGAATCCTCTAACTGGAGGGAAGGGGACAGTCTGGTCAAGAAAGATGTCCCTAAAAAGCATCTTTCTTCATTACAAGGAAAGCAGCAGATATTCTACTCCCCGAGCTTCATGGGGAGAAAGTATAAGATGCCGTGGGCCACAACAGGATCAGTGGGTATCCTGATAGCACCAGAACATCTGCAATTGAGCCAAAGGGCTTGATGTTTCTTCCCTTTTGGATCACTACGAATCCAAGGTCGGCAGGCATTGAGCCTTGGTCAATTCAGAGGACCCTGCAGTCAGTGCAGTCTCTGCAGGAGCAAGACGATTGACAGAAAGGAGTCACAGCTGTTCACAACATCTAAAGGTGGTCTTCCATCCTCATCTCCTTCAAAGAGCAGGGGGTGTTAGTGTTTCCACCCACTGTCACTAGGGGAGCACACTGCTCAGCTCCCCACACTGCTCGAGGGCTTTACAATCTACAAGATCTAGCAGCCTCAGGATGTAGGACTTATTTCAAGGGCTGGGCCAAAGCATAGAGATGCAGCTTAAGAGCTGGCAGAATAAAACTAGACCTAGTGATATGTAACAGAATTAATGTCTTAGTTCCTACAGAGACTTGACCTCTAAATGAGCTACAGCTCAGTTGAGTTCAGTTCAGTCACTCAGTCATGTACGACTCTTTGCAACCCCATGGACTGCAGCACGCCAGTCCTTCCTGTCCATCACCAATTCCCAGAGTGTACTCAAATTCATGTTCATTGAGTTGGTGATGCCATCCAATCACCTCATCCTCAGTCGTCCCCTTCTCCTCCTCCCTTCAATCTTTCCCAGCACAGGGTCTTTTCAAATGAGTTAGCTCTTCACTTCAGGTGGCCAAAGTATTGGAGTCTCAGCTTCAGCAGCCGTCCTTCGAATGAATATTCAGGACTGATTTCCTTTAGAATGGACTGGCTGGATCTCCTTGCAGTCCAAGGGATTCTCAAGAGTCTTCTCCAACAGCACAGTTCAAAAGCACCAATCCTTTGGGGCTCAGCTTTCTTTATAGTCCAACTCTCACATCCATACATATGACTACTGGAAAAACCATAGCCTTAACTAGATGGACCTTTGTTGGCAAAGTAATGTCTCTGCTTTTTAATATGCTGTCTAGGTTGGTCATAACTTTCTTTCCAAGGAGTAAGTGTCTTTTAATTTCATGGCTGCAGTGATCACCTTCAGTGATTTTGGAGCCCAAAATAATAAAGCCTGTCACTGTTTCCATTGTCTCCCCATCTATTTGTCATGAAGTGATGGGACCAGATGCCATGATCTTTTTTGTTTTTTTCTCAGGATATAGGACTTTTTAAAATAGTTGGGCCAAAGCGAAAAGATTCAGCCTAAGAGCTGGCAAAATAAAACTAAATCTAAGTGATATGTAGCAGAATTAATGTTTTAGTTCCTACAGAGACTTGGCCTCCAAAGGAGCTACAGCTGGCCAATGTCAAAGGCACCAGTAATGAAAGTTTCCCTGGCTTAGTTGGTAGTAACAGAGGTCAGGGACAAGGTTTAAATTCTCCCACTTGTATAGCACAGAGTATGCAATTGAAGTCATGACTATGATCTTCACAGAACGTCTGGGAATGCTGGACTGATGGGTGGATACACACAGAGGCAACTGAACACAGAGGAATGGGGTGAATTTCTTAAGAAATTTTGAAGTGCAAGACCTGTCATGAACAAGTCAACAATTCTGAAATATCATATACATATATATGTATTTATGTGTGTGTATATATATACCCATATATACACATACACATATATACTCAAATATACATGTGTGTGACTATGTATCTGTGATAACTATATTAATAAAAAATGGATTATCACCACAAAGTCAAAAGATACAGACTATGAGGAAAGTATAAACAGATATATGTTTTTGGAATTAATACTCTTGACAAAAATATACACATTACATGCACGATGGGTTACAAAAATTAATATATGATAAACTCAAACATTTCTAATATCATTTGTCTATAAAACAAATGGATAATACTGTTCCTTAACTTGCAGGCCTAGTATATTTAATACAAAATTTAGAAGAAATATCACTAAATTTAGAGAAAGCCGTCTACAGACACACGGTCATATGTGGTGATGGTGGTGGTTCAATCACTAAGTTGTTTCCAAATCTTCGGACCCTGTGAGTTCATAGTAAAGTTTTTTTCCATTCTAATTTGCTACTTAATTCTTTAAACAGAATTAGGTACCTCTGACAGATTTCTTTAAACTCTATAAACACAGGTGTGCTGTGTTCAGTTGCTCAGTTGTGTCCAACTCTTTACAACCCCATGGACTGTACCCCGCCAGGCTCCTCTGTCCATGGGATTCTCCAGGCAAGAATACTGGAGTGGGTTGCCATGCTTTCCTCCAGGGGATCTTCCCAACCTAGGAATCGAACCCAGGTCTCCCACATTGCAGGTGGATTGTTAACCATCTGAGCCACCAAACCTATGCTGCTGCTGCTGCTGCTGCAAAGTCGCTTCAGTTGTGTCCGACTCTGTGCGACCCCATAGATGGCAGCCCAGCAGGCTCTGCCGTCCCTGGGATTCTCCAGGCAAGAACACTGGAGTGGGTTGCCATTTCCTTCTCCAATGGATGAAAGTGAAAAGTGAAAGTGAAGTCGTTCAGTCGTGTCCAACTCTTATCGACCCCATGGACTGCAGCCCACCAGGCTCCTCCATCCATGGGATTTTCCAGGCAGAGTACTGGAATGGGGTGCCATTGCCTTCTCCGGATATATGCTACGGAACACTATTTGGTCATTTGCAGAGAAGTGGGTGGACCTACAGGACTGTCAGACAGAGTGTAGTAAGTTAAAGACATAAAAACAAATATTGTCATTAATACATGTATGTGGATTTTAGAGAAATGGTACAGATAAACTGAATTCCAGAGCAGACATAGAGAGCAAACATATGGATACCAAGGGAGAAGGGGAGGATGGGATGGATTGGGAGATTGGGATTGACACAGTATACACTATGGATGTTGTTCAGTTACTAAGTTGTGTCCAACTCTTTGTGACCCCATGGACTGTAGCACACCAGGTTTCCCTGTTGTTGCTATTTCCTTGACTAGAGGAGAGGACTAGACTAGCCATCTAATCAAGGCTATGGTTTTTCCCGTAGTCATGTATGGATGTGAGAGTTGGACTATAAAGAAAGCCGAGCACTGAAAAATTGATGCTTTTGAACTATGCTGTTGGAGAAGACGCTTGAGAGTCCCTAGGACTGCAAGGAGATCCAACCAGTCCATCCTAAAGGAAATCACTCCTGAATATTCATTGGAAGCACCGATGTTGAAGCTGAAACTCCAATCCTTTGGCCACATGATGCGAAGAGCTGACTCATTTGAAAAGACCCTGATGGGGAAAGATTGAGGGCGGGAGAAGGGGATGTCAGAGGATGAGATGGTTGGATGGCATCACCAACTCGATGGACAAAAGTTTGAGCAAGCTCTGGGAGATGGTGGTGGACAGGGAGGCCTGGCGTGCTGCAGTCCTTGGGGTTGCAAAGAGTCGGACACGACTGAGTGACTGAACTGACTGAACTGACTTGCTATCTCCTGGAGTTTGCTCAAAGTCATGTCCACTGAAGTGGTGATACCATTCAACTATCTCATCCTCTGTCAACTCCTTCTCCTCCTGCCCTCAATCTTTCCCAGCATCTTTCCCTTCTTCTTTTGATACTATTGATACTACATATAAAACAGGGGACTATGGAAAGCCTACTGTGCAGCACAGGGAACTCCTCTCTACTCAATGCTCTGAGGTGACCCAGTGGGAAGGACATCTGAAAAAAAGTTGATAAATGGATATGGATAACTTATTCCCTTTGATTAAGCATAAACTAACACAGCAATGTAAAGAAACTATACACTCCAACAAATTTTATAACAATTCTATATACATATTCATGCTTTCTCATTATTGCTGCTGCTGCTAAGTTGCTTCAGTTGTGTCCGACTCTGTGCGACCCCATAGACGGCAGCCCACCAGGCTCCCCTGTCCCTGGGGTTCTCCAGGCAAGAACACTATACAAACACACAAGCATACTGGAGAGCAGTTGTTTGCTTTACACATACGTGAGAATTAAAATATAAAGAGCATCATCTTTCTGTTTATTTCAAATAGTAATAATTTTACAGATTGTGTTGATTCACAGAGAACTTATTTATGAATCCAATTTTCTGTATTTTCCACTATGAATCTGTAACAACTACGAGACTGTTAAATTTATTTCTAAGCGTTTCAGCAGCACAATCAACAATCCCGTTAACACTTTGTCTGTATGAATTGTCTCATAATTCTTTTAAGTGGAATGCCTTAGCAAAGTGAATGCACTTCAAGGGACTTCCCTGATGGCCCAGAGGTGAGGACCTTTCAATGTGGGTTTGATCTGTGGTTGGGGAGCTAAGATCCTACATGCCTTGGAGGCAAAAAACCAAAGGATGAAACAGAAGCAAATATGCAACCATTTCAATAAAATGTTAAAACACAGTTTCTATTAAAAAAAAACTTTTTAAAAATAGATTAAATGATTTCCATTTAATTATACTTGCAGATTACAATTTGCCATCTTTTCCCCAAGTTTTTCTCTTTATTTAAATTACATTTAGATTTTATTTATTTAATTTTTGGCTTTAGCCAATTGAGTATTTTTTTTCCTATTTTTTAAAAATCTTATTTTATTTTTAAACTTTACAAATTGTATTAGTTTTGCCAAATATCAAAATGAATCTGCCACAGGTATACATGTGTTCCCCATCCTGAACCCTCCTCCCTCCTCCCTCCCCATACCATCCCTCTGGGTCATCCCAGTGCACTAGCCCCAAGCATCCAGTATCGTGCATCGAACCTGGACTGGCAACTCATTTCATACATGATATTGTACATGTTTCAATGCCATTCTCCCAAATCTTCCCACCGTCTCCCTCTGCAACAGAAAAAACTTTTAAAAAAGTGAACACACTTGTAGAATTTTGAGAGATTCTAAACCCAACCAAGGTGACCATTGAAAACATATTTGCATTTTCTGTTCTCAAGTCGTATTGTGTTCTCACAGATACAAACTAAACTCACTCCTCCAACTATACTCAGAGCATCACTCAAAACCTTCTCTGTGAAAATATTCCTTCTTTCCAAAACAGGACCTGAAACACACTCTAACTTCCCATCTTTGCTAATTCCTCACCCTGCAATGTAGAAACAGGGATTTATGCGGCAATTTCTTGCTTCTTGTATTAATATATACTTGTGTTCTTTCACAGGAAGACAACTTACTGGATGCTGTGCTGAGTCTGTCTGCTTCCTGCTGAATTCCGAAGCTTAGGCTCCTGTTGGCACTAAATCTGTATTTACCGAATTCAGACCAAAGCGTAGACAAGGCGGAATCTTACAGAACACATGTTCTTTATGAGGCACACGAGAGCACGAGTTTACAAATCATTGCACAAAAATTATTCTCTAGTCTGTTGCCATCAGGTAAAGGAGAAATCAAGACAGTCTGCAGAGATTGTAACTTTTCTCTCACTCGTGCCCACACGTTGAGAAAGGCTGGTCTGAGGTTTGCCATTGGTGATGCTGGCTTTTGGTTCCAACCTAACATTAGCTAACAGTCACCCATTATTGCATAGGCTGGAGGTGGAAAACTCTAATTCCTATATAATTGATGTTAATAATAACACACTTTGAAAAAGGACTAAGTCTAGAGGCCGACTGATTCAAATGCCCACAAAAGAATTAAATTGTCCATCCTTCAATAAAACTAACATGCGTGATGGAAGGAAAACAGACGCTGATCAATAAATACCAGTACGGGAGGATGAAAACAGAGGTGCCCAGCAGTGACAAACAATGGGACCTTTCTGAATGGGACCTGTCCTCTCTAATATCTACAGGAGATTTCCTCCTGTTCAAGTCAACCTGCAATCCTGAAAGTTTCCACAAGTATTAGGAAGGTCATGGATACATCAGCTTTCTGTTCCTGTCCACCTGGAGGGCTTCGAGAGGTTCTCAATGGCCATACGAGCTCCACAGAAGCTCCGAATGGTGAGGATTTCTGGCAGGAAAACTTGAGACAAGGTACAGACGTTACCTCCTCGGCTCACATTGAGTGTGTATCCTTTGTAAAGTGTCTCCCTGACATTTAGTGGAAGAATGATCCATCTTTCCTGAGTCAGACTAATGGGGCACCATGGAAATCTCTGCTGAAATGTACAACCCGGGTAACTATTCAGAACAGTCCCTGCCCTGTCTTACCCTGATTCTAAGTGGACAGTCCCTAGAAAACAAGAGTGGATATATTCCTTCCCTTCTTACACGTTCCTGTTTGTCTACCTGGGCTTTCCTGGTGGCTCAGACAGTAAAGAATCTGCCTGCAATGCAGGAGACTTGGGTTCTATCCCTGGGTTGGTAAAATCCCCTGGAGAAGGGAATGGCAACACACTCCAGCATTTTTGCCTAGGAACTCTCATGGACAGAGGAGCCTGTTGGGCTACAGTCCGTGGGGCCGCAAAGAGTCAGACACGACTGAGGGGCAAACATTGTCATTTGTCTAAGTGAACCTGGATGGATGTCTCTCCCTGTCGTCACAGGTCTCAGGGACACTCACTGTCAGGCTGCTGGGTGTCTTCTAAACACACCCAGGCCAGTGCCTCCTGATGTTCTAGAGCCTTCTTTCTTGTCCAATGGACAGTGCTGCCCAGGACTCTTTCTTCTGAACCTACACTCCGGTGGATGTGACTGAATAAACCTTGGAAATGGCTCTGGATTCTAGTCCTTAACAGGTCCTTTGGTCTTCCTTTGCACCAAGAAATGCCCCCATTATATACATGGTTGCCCAAATCTGCCCATGAAGAACAAACCTCACCCCGCAGAAGACAACCTGAGTCAGGACTACCCTGGTGGCCCAGTTGTTCAGACTCCACGCTTAACAATGCGAGGTATTCTGGTTCCATTCCCAGTCGGGGAATTAAGATCCCTGGTTGAGGAAAAAAAAAAATACAAAGAAGAGATTCTTTAACTTTTTGAGTAAAATAACTAGGCATTGAAAATAGTTGAAGATATTTTCAAGCTAGTTGAAAATAACTAGGCATTTAGAGTCAGGGAAAAAAAATTTTTTTTTTCCTTCAAAATTCTACACATTGCAAGAACCACTGTCTTGCTTTCTTTTTTTTTTTTTTTTTTAATTCTTCCAATTTTGTTTTATTTTTAAACTTTACATAATTGTATTAGTTTTGCCAAATATCAAAATGAATCCGCCACAGGTATACATGTGTTCCCCATCCCGAACCCTCCTCCCTCCTCCCTCCCCATACCATCCCTCTGGGCCGTCCCAGTGCACCAGCCCCAAGCATCCAGCATCATGCAGCGAACCTGGACTGGCAACTCGTTTCCTACATGATATTTTACATGTTTCATTGCCATTCTCCCAAATCTTCCCACCCTCTCCCTCTCCCACAGAGTCCATAAGACTGTTCTATACATCAGTGTCTCTTTTGCTGTCTCGTACACCGGGTTATTGTTACCATCTTTCTAAATTCCATATATGTGCGTTAGTATACTGTATTGATGTTTTTCCTTCTGGCTTACTTCACTCTGTATAATAGGCTCCAGTTTCATCCACCTCATTAGAACTGATTCAAATGTATTCTTTTTAATGGCTGAGTAATACTCCATTGTGTATATGTACCACTGCTTTCTTATCCATTCATCTGCTGATGGACATCTAGGTTGCTTCCATGTCTTGGCTATTATAAACAGTGCTGCGATGAACATTGGGGTACACGTGTCTCTTTCCCTTCTGGTTTCCTCAGTGTGTATGCCCAGCAGTGGGGTTGCTGGATCATAAGGCAGTTCTATTTCCAGTTTTTTAAGGAATCTCCACACTGTTCTCCATAGTGGCTGTACTAGTTTGCATTCCCACCAACAGTGTAAGAGGGTTCCCTTTTCTCCACACCCTCTCCAGCATTTATTATTTGTAGACTTTTGGATCGCAGCCATTCTGACTGGTGTGAAATGGTACCTCATAGTGGTTTTGATTTGCATTTCTCTGATAATGAGTGATGTTGAGCATCTTTTCATGTGTTTGTTAGCCATCTGTATGTCTTTTTTGGAGAAATGTCTATTTAGTTCTTTGGCCCATTTTTTGATTGGGTCGTTTATTTTTCTGGAGTTGAGCTGTAGGAGTTGCTTGTATATTTTTGAGATTAGTTGTTTGTCAGTTGCTTCATTTGCTATTATTTTCTCCCATTCTGAAGGCTGTCTTTTCACCTTGCTAATAGTTTCCTTTGATGTGCAGAAGCTTTTAAGGTTAATTAGGTCCCATTTGTTTATTTTTGCTTTTATTTCCAATATTCTGGGAGGTGGGTCATAGAGGATCCTGCTGTCTTGCTTTCTTTCTTGCTTGAAAAAGAAGTCAGTCAATGAGTAAATGATACATTACAGATGAGATAGGTAAAAGTGTGTCTGGAAAAACAAGTGATGGAAATGATGTACAGACATGCCATCCTCAGATGGCGTGAAGGGGCATTTGAATGGATCCTCTTCTTGGTTATAAGGAGGACACAGCCCACCGTGAAGCAGGAGGAGGTGATAAACACTTTGTGCTGACAGGCTCCTCAACTCAAGGGAAATAGGAGGCTTTCCAAGTGTCTCTTAGGAAATATTTTTGACTTTGATAAAACACACACTCAACTTCAGTTTTAGAGGGTAAATTTTAAACCTTTGCCTCAACGTTAGGGAGACAATACAGGAGTGGGGACTGTGTCTCCTGGACAGTTGGGTCTCAGGATGCAAAGGAAAATAAATATTCTAACCTTGAAATATCAAATGTGTATTGTGATATCTCACTCAGTCTACAGGTCAAATGTCCAGATTCAGCTGAGCTTGTCTTAAAACAGCTGACCTTTGCCAAGCAGGATATTGAAGACCATGTCTCTGTAACCGTGATCTTAGAAGGGACAACCACAGGTTCATGACGTGTTATACCAATGTAACGATCCTATAAAAAGTGGCACAACTCTCACCCTCTCCAACCACTGGGACACCCTCAGCTTTTCCAGAAGAAAGACCACGAGAGACACAAGATGAAGGTTCTGTTCCTGACTCTTCTCCTTGGTGTGCTTTGTGCCTCCCAAGAAGAGGAAGCTGAGCAAAGTCTCTCAGAGGTACCAGGGATGGTCTAATCTGGGAGGAGGTCTTGGTGTGTGTGTGTGTGTCTGTGTATGTGTGTCTGTCTGTCTATGTGTGTGTCTGTGTCTGTGTGACTCCCTTTTGTAGTTTTCTCATGTTGACCCATAAGCCAATCCACCTCCCTTCAACTCAACACTACTCCATTAGCTGACTCTATACCTGTTCTATCTGGTCTCTGCATCATCTCTTGTGTGTACTAATCGACTCCCATGAATTTTTCCTGCTCTTGTAACAGAGAAAGAGGATCAGCCAAACAGCTGTTGGTTGCTCGCATTTGACATCAGAGCTCAAGCTCTCTCAGAAAGGTCTCAATTCCTTCTTTTCCTCTGACTTCATTTTTTTAAACAGTATTTCGTACATCCTGCTTTGTTCAGTCAAATTAGATAATCTGTGCCTCTCTGCACAAGGGATGGGAAACTGGTGACGAATGATGCTGGATCAAAAAAAAAAAAAAGACAAGGATGAAAACTATAAATGGGTGTTCTACTTTTAGCTTTCAGGACAATGGAGATTAGGGTACATTGGATCCACTAACCCAGAGAAGATCCAGGAGAACGGGCCATTCAGGGTTTACTTCCGTCAGCTTGTGTTTGATGATGTAAAGGACACCTTAGACTTCTACTTTTGGGTCAAGTAACTAAAGCAATGCAGAAGGAAAACACCTATAAAACTCCGAGCCTGAGGGAGAGTGTGTCTCCCTTGTCTACAAGGAGCTCTCTGGATGGTGTTGAAAGCATGATCCCCTGAGCTGTGGGGCTGAGCAGGGTCTCTGAGCTGGGGGGACAGGTCCCCTGTGAGCCTCCAGGGAATGTCCTGGGGTCTTTGCTTATGGGAGAAGGGGCCGTCCCAGAAGCTCCACTGCATCAACTCATTAAAGGAAAGGGGGGACATTGCAGAGGGAAGAGGCTCATGTCCTGGAAGCCACAGTCCTCACCAGGGGCTTGACCCCTTCCTGCGGAATCTGTAAGAGACGGTTCCTACTGAGCCCAGAAGCCAAGGGCAGGGTGGGGGGGAGGGGGAGACCACACAGTGAGCTCTGCCCGTGGGGCTTCCTCACAGGAGGTTTCATCACCACTGAATTTACTAAAGACTCACAGCCCCAAGGACCACTCAGCGAATGTCCATGACACGGCAGACGGTTTCTGAAAAATATGCATTTTAGGCATGTATTTTAAGAGAAAACAACCAAGAGTTTTCTGCTTGGAGAGACTAGTTTACATATATATAAATGTATAAATGTTGATATTATATATCATATATGTATATAATCGGTAGTAAACTTGGAATCAGATTGCAACTACATATAGAGATACAGATGCACACACACACACACACACACACACACAAACACATTGTATCCCAGGAGATATACCTGTCCAATAACACTAATTTTTTAAAGAATATTATATTATCTTTCTTTTGTTGTGTTTACAATTTTGGTTTGAATTTTGTTTCCCTGGCTCAGAATGTAAAGAATCTGCCTGCAATGTGGGACACCTGGGTTTGATCCCTGAGTCAGGAAGATCCCCTGGAGGAGGGCAAGGCCACCCACTCTAGGATTCTTGCCTGGAGAATCCCCATGGACAGAGGAGCCTGGCAGGCTACAGTCTATGGGGTCACAAAGAGTCGGACAGGACTAAACATCAGCAAACACGCTCAGATGCTTGAATTTTCATGAGCCTATGCTTTCTGACGGAGAAGGCAATGGCACCCCACTCCAGTACTCTTGCCTGGAAAATCCCATGGACAGAGGAGCCTGGTAGGCTGCAGTCCATGGGGTCGCTGAGTGCGGACATGACTGAGCGACTTCACTTTCACTTTTCCCTTTCATGCATTGGAGAAGGCAATGGCAACCCACTCCAGTGTTCTTGCCTGGAGAATCCCAGGGACGGGGGAGCCTGGTGGGCTGCCGTGTCTGGGGTCGCACAGAGTCGGGCACGACTGAAGCGACTTAGCAGCAGCATGCTTTGTGAAAACTGTACTGAAGTGAACGTATGTGTAATTATATGCATCCTTGTGGAGGGCATAGTTCAGTGTGTTTTGACAGGGCACACCTTTTTCACAATCTCCACAGTGCAGATATAAAATTCCTTCACCTCTGCCAAAAATCTCGTTTTCCTCACCATTAAAGGTCTACCCCTTGAGCCACAGGTAACAAAGGAACTGTTTAATCTCTCCTCTCCTAGAACTTCAGACAATAAGATCATGTGTCCTGCTTCATTTCTCCAGCTTCTATCATTCAGCAGAATAAAAATTTATCTCTGATCTGCTTATGCAGGATGTCACATTTTTCAAGCCAAGTGAAAGGATATTCTTTGCGTATATAAAGTGCTGTAAATTTTGCAGAATGGCGAAATGGTCTTGTTCCCACTTTGTGGGTGTTTTGAGTAAGTTTAATGAATTTTTGCAGTGCTGGTGACAGTGAACACAATTCATTGTGGAAATAATTTCTAAGGTGTCTGTTAAAAAATCGATCCAGTTCTTGTTGGTCTGTTTCCCTGTTAATATTTGCTTTGGGTGTATGCTTCCTATGGGCCAGATATACCTTTTTTCACACATCACATATATGAAGTCAGTCAAAGTCTTCTGGTATTTAGTTGACAATATACACTTATCATAAATTTTATATACATACATACCTATATGTATACACATATGACTTCCTTATGTCATAGAAGCATATCATGTGTACTTGTGTGTTGGCCCCTGTGTGTGTATGTGTCAATGTGTGTGTACATATACATCTGTCATTCAGTGTTCAATCCTCTTAGGTATTGTTGTGCAAGAAGAATGTGTGTTTTGAGAAAATTTAACATTCCTTTCTCTAATTTTTTTGATTTTTTTCCCTATCATATTGTCTAAAGAATCATTGTCTATACCTCTCTGTTTCCAGGAATTATTTTTTGTAAAGGCTTATTCTTTTAATTTCTCCCTAAAATTCTAGATTTCTCCATATTTCAGTTCACTTCAGTCGCTCAGTCGTGTCCGACTCTTTGCAACCCCATGAATCACAACATGCCAGGCCTCCCTGTCTACCACCAACTCCCAGAGTTCACTCAAACTCATGTCCATCAAGTCGGTGATGCCATCCAGCCATCTCATCCTCTGGCATCCCCTTCTCCTCCTGCCCCAAATCCTTCCCAGCATCAGAGTCTTTTCCAATGAGTCAACTCTTTGCATGAAGTAGCCAAAGTATTGGAGTTTCAGCTTTAGAATCAGTCCTTCCAAAGAACACCCAGGACTGATCTCCTTTAGAATGGACTGGTTGGATCTCCTTGTAGTCCAAGGGACTCTCAAGAGTCTTCTCCATGTTTACTTGGTTTTAAACATGACTTGCTTTGCATTTGCAGGGTATCTTCGGAGAAAGTGAAAGTGAAATCCCTCAGTTGTGTCCGACTGCCTTTCCCTTCTCCAGTGAATCTTCCTGACCCAGGAATCAAACCAGGGTCTGCTGCACTGCAGGCAGATTCTTTACCAGAGGAGCCACAAGGCAAGCCCAAGAATACTGGGTTGGGTAGCCTATCTCTTCTCCAGCCGATCTTCCCAACCCAGGGACTGAACCCAGGTCTCCCGCATTGCAGGCAGATTCCTTACCAGCTGAACCACCAGAGAAGCCCATATCTTTGGAAGTACTGTTCAGATTTAATGTGTAGACAAGCCATCCTTGTTCCTTGATAGTTACTTGATCTTAGAGAACATATTTTTTCTCTTTTGAAAGTCAAATTGCTCACAGGCACTAAGGTGACACCTCACATTTAATCTTCGGGGTAAAACAGACAAAAATCCTAATTATACGTCAAATTGTTTCATTATTTCAACCACCTTTCATATGTTTTGTTTTTAAGGTGGAATGGAAAATAGAAATATGTACACGTCACAGGAATGAAGCGAGAGGATGGCACTTATGCTGTTGACTGTAAGTATGAGTGTTTCACTGGTCCGAGTATGCTTGGGTAGAAATCTTGGCACAACTACCTTCGATAACCCCACACACCTGAATTCTACTCCTACTAACAATCAGAGGGGTGACCAGGCTCCAGTCCCTAAGATCTCCAAGCACTTTGCCGTGAGACAAGAGTTCAGACACATGGCTTGGAGGTCTCCCCGCAATTATGAGTGTTACTCAATAACCGGTGTAGACCTGTATTTCACAGGGTTCTCACAGATGACTTATAACAATCTTACAAATTGACATCTCAAGGGTCCATTTTGAGTTTGCACTTCATTGTCTTTCACTTTTTAAAAACAATTTTAAAATATTTTAATCCATCCAAGGTCTGGAGGATGAACTTGAATCCAAGGGAATCATTCTGAGTTCAACCATAAAAGTAGCTTTCATTCTAAGCCATGGGGATGCAGCTAAGATTTTTATCCCTAAGTTCTTTATAACAGCCCTAAGCAACATTTCTCGTTTTACATGTCCTAAGGGATACATGTTTGACTACAATCTAAGTGTTATCAGGTCAACTGTATGAAAAGGTTGGAATAAAAAAGTTCTAGCTAGTTTCCTTGCTGACATTGCAACTTTGACATTCAGTTCACCCATGGAGTGAACACAGATCAATACAAGAGGAGCTGTTGCTAACACTCTCAGTTTGCCACGGTCAATCATCCTGACAATAAATCAAGGTGGTGTTGTTTATAAGTTACTCTCTCTCTCACAGATGAGAGTAAAATGTATTTGAAGTTAAATATGCATCCAGAAAGATCCTGGTAGCACATACTCACAACGAGGACAATGACGGCCAGATGACAGAGTTGGCGGGAGTATTTGGTAAGGGTGACATCTTCATATTCACATCGACATTGTCATGAAACATTTCCATTGTCAGCACTTTTATCCATAAAGTCGGTAGGTGGTGATGCGGATTATGCAGTCTAGGGGACCTAGCTTTTTTCTGTTCACTGAGTTAAGGACCCTGAAAGGTAATCTACCAGGAAAGAGGAGCTTATAGAGGTGGGGAGGATCTGATCATCAGACATTTCTAATTCCCACCTGTTGACATTAACAAATCAAAAATTGAGAGTTACTTTGAAACACTTTTCAATTTTTTATTTATAACTGGAGGACAAATGAAATATTCTGTGGTATGTATGTTATTTAAACTTTAATTTCAAGCCATGGCCTAATGGGGCGACTCTCAATGTCTTCAATTCATACCAGTCTCTCAATACACTCTAATTTTTGGAACAGAAACTTTTATACTAAATCTTCGTCCTGTTCAACTTTTCAAATGCATTGTTCTTGTGAACACTGACATCACCCCACATGACCACATAGAGCCCCTGAGAGGTGTCAAAACCACTGGAAAAATGTGTGTATATTTCAGCAAAGGTACTGGGGAGAACAGTGGGTTAACTAAACAGTAAATAACTCATGTTATTATATGTGACCTGGTGAGTGTGTCTGTCATGGAAGAACCAGGTTTCCTATTTCTTTGGATTTAGAACAAGACATGAGTGGTAGGTACAGTATTTAGGAAGTAGGTCACGGAGCAGGTAGATTCCATACTGTGGTGGATGGAGCCCCAAATTCATGGAGCTTCTGCAAGTCTTTGGGGTCCTGCTGGGATGCTGAGGGGCGGTCTATTTACAGAGTTGGACGGGATTAATGCTTAAGTCAGAGAAGCAGACGTCTGAGTCACGGGAAATGGTAGCTCTTTGAGACTAATTTCTATCAAGTGAAGATCTGTCTTGCACATTCAACTTCTTGTTCTACATTCAGATATTTTTGAAGAGTTCTAAGAGGCAAATGGAGAAGGCAAAGCACCCTACTCCAGTACTCTTGCCTGGAAAATCCCATGGACGGAGGAGCCTGGTAGGCTGCAGTCCATGGGGTTGCTAGAGTCGGACACGACTGAGCGACTTCACTTTCACTTTTCACTTTGATGTATTGGAGAAGGAAATGGCAACCCACTCCAGTGTTCTTGCCTGGAGAATCCCAGGGATGGGGGAGCCTGGTGGGCTGATGTCTATGGGGTCGCACAGAGTCGGACACAACTGAAGTGACTTAGCAAAGGGGCAAATATTCTACTTTCTGCATGATGTTTTGCAGTTAAAGTAAATTATATTGAAAAGGAAGCATGGCAGAACTTCAAGATTCTGACAAGAGAGAAAAGATTAAAGAAAAAAATATTGAGAATTTCTTCAAAAGTGGTAATGAAATTTTATATATATATTTACTAAATGTATCATTCCCCTGATAGGTAAATATACTCTCAGGAGACAAATCAATGTATTTAAATATTCTTTTTCCATAAATAATCTTCTTTATAATTCCTCACTTAAAAAAAAAGTCTTGAAATTCCTTGGGAATGGTAGTAATCAGTGGATCATTTTTTTCCTATCCTTTTGATCTTTCCCCAGATGGGTATCATCCCTGTGGACAAGAGACTTCAACCACCTCAGAGTAAGGGAAAACAGTTTACAAATGTCACTCCTGTCAATAAATCAATAAGCAAACATGGTGATTTCATACCTGCCAAATGTTGTAGGCAATGGTTATCTCTCCCAACCATTTACATTCTATCCTAGAGAGCTTTGTCTGTTACATTAGGTACTTTCTCTTCTCTCGAGCCATATTAAATTGCAAATGTGTTGCTTGATTCACACTGAGAAGCTTTGGTGAGAGAGCCTTAACCTGCAGGAATCCTGTAGACCTGACTCATTACAGAGAAGCAGGAATCACAAGTTGGTGGAAACTACTTAGAGTCCCCGTCAGTCCTGACTTCACGGTTGTCCACACACATCCCTCCTCCAGGAGAACTGGGATTAGAGAGAGCTCACGTTAACTACAAGATCAGTGTTTAATCTCACGTAATTCTGACAGCTACCAGTAAAGGCCTTCCAATCACACTGTCTGAAACATGCATTTAAATTATATTCCCTGTCAGAAGAGGATTTACTTAAAGTGAGATCTTTAAACTGTCTACATTAAGACAGCCTCGGAAGATGACAGTGATCTAAGCTAAAGTGTGGCTTTTAATTTTCTCTTGAGAAAAAAAAAAAAAAAAGAAAGAAAACTAGCTTCCAGGGGAATATGATAAGAAATTTGTAGTACATATGTTCAATGGAATATTACTTGGCCATAAAAGACAATGAAATCACACCATCTACACCAACATGGATGGACTTATAGACTGTCATACTAAGTGAAGTAAGACGAAAAAGAAAGATAACTATACACGATATTACTTAAATGTGGAAACTAAAATATGGCATGGAGGAACTTACTTACAAACCAGAAACAGACTCACAGATGTAGAGAACAGAGTTGTGATTCATAAAGGAAAGGGGTTGGGGAAGAGAAGGATTAGGAGTTTGGGGTTAGCGGATGCAAAATGTTGTATACAGGATGGATAGAAAACAAGGTCAAACTCCATAGCACCTGGAACTATACTCTGTAAAACATAAATAGGAAAGGAATGTTTTCTGTAAAAACATAAATAGGAAAGGAATGTGAAAAGAACAGATATTAATATCTGTGTGCATAAATTACCCACTCCAGTGTTCTTGCCTGGAGAATCCCAGGGACGGGGGAGCCTGGTGGGCTGCCGTCTATGGGGTCGCACAGAGTCGGACACGACTGAAGTGACTTAGCAGCAGCATGCATAAATTAATCACTTTATGGCATACATGAAACTAGTACAACACTCTAATCAAGTACACTCCAATAAAAAATAAATAAATGATTCTTGAAGACCCAAAACAAAAAGTTTATGGGATTACTGACACGTGCCAATCACAGAGTCTGAACATGCATTCTAAACTCACAGTTTGTAGAATCCAACTATAATGGGAAAGGTCTCACCATATGTACATCCTTGGGAAAACTCCCCCACCTTCATCACAGAGATGTAAAGTGTTGAGGTCCACTGGGACTCTGACATTGGATCACCTACCAGCTTCTGTATCCTGGACAGCCTGCTGCCTGAGGCTCACCCCTGTCAGCCAGCACACAGTGACTCTACTAAACCTTTGGTTCTGTTTTATTCACCTACAGAAAGAGTCCCTGAGACTAGGCACATCCGCATCTCCATGGAATCAAGATCAACAACATGAAGACGACTTTCCTGGTTCCTGATTAACAGGATCCTTCTTTCTTCACACTCACCCTCCCTTTCCCATCTTATCTCTCCTGGTCACTAATCACATCCTGTCTGATGGTGCTTGACTTCTGAGAGTTTAAATAAATTAGTTTAATATATACAAGACTCATGTCTTTGCTGAAAGTCTCCATTTTAAAACAAACAAATGTGTGCATTAAATTTAACTACCTAGAAACATATACCTTTATTAGTATATGTGTTCATCAGAGACATACCTTTAATAGTATAAGTGTTCATGAGAGACATTTCTGATGTTAATTAATCACAGATGCCCTAGAGGTGTCCAGGGCAAAAGGAGAAAAAGGACTAAACCATCATGGGACAGGGGACAGGGTTACGGATCCTCTTGCTGCAGTGGGAGGGGAGAGTCTGGTCAAGAAAGTTGTCTCTAATGAGTATTGTATTCATCACCAGGAAAGGTGCTTGCGTTCCACTCACTGAGCTTCATAGAGAGAAAGTGTTAAGATGCCACAGGCCACAACTGAGGGGAAAAGGGTATTCTGACAGCACGATCCCTTCTGCAGCTGGGCTGAAGGATTAATATTTCTTAATGATTGGATCACTATGAATCAAAGAGGTGGGCAACAGGTGACCCTTGGTCCATTCGTAGGACCACAAAGTAGGTGCATTGCTTACAGGAACAAGATGACTGACAGCTCAAGCAGGAAGTTGTCACTGTTTACAACATTTAAACCATGGAAAGCATGATCTTCCATCCTCCTATGCTTCAAATAACAATGGATGCTAGTAGCTTGAAGAAGAGGCCATTTCCATGGTCATGGGCGGAGAACACTGAGCAGCTACCCGTGATGTTTGAGCTGTTTACAATCCTCAAGATCCAGCAAATACTCAAGATGCAGAACTTATTCCAAGCATTGGGCCAAAGCCCAGAGATCTGGTCCAAGTCCTGGGAAAACAATACTAAACCTAAGTTATTAACTGAATATGTGCTTTAGTTCCTACATGGGCATGACCTCCAAATGGGCTACAGCTGGCCAATGTCAAAGGCACTAGGAATGAATGTTTCCTGGTTTAGTTGGTAGTAACAGAGGTCAAGAACAACACTTAAATTCTCCCACTTGTATAGCAGAGTGTATGCAGTTGGACTTCTGACTCTGGTCTTCACAGTCAGTTTGGAAACACTGGATTGGATGAGTGGATACTCAGTTCAGTTCAGTTCAGTTCAGTCACTCAGTCATATATGGTTCTTTGCTACCCCATGGACTGCAGCATGCCAGGCTTTCCTGTCCATCACCAACTCCCAGAGTTTACTCAAACTCATGTCCATTGAGTCAGTGATGCCATCCAACCACCTCATCCTTTGTCGCCCCCTTCCCCTCCTACCTTCAGTCTTTCCCAGAATCAGGGTCTTTTCCAGTGAGTCAGCTCTTCGCATCAGATGGCCAAAGTATTGGAGTTTCAGCTTCAACATCAGTCCTTCCAATGAATATTCAAGACTGATTTACTTTAGGATGGACTGGTTGGATCTCCTTGCAGTCCAGTGGACTCTCAAGAGTCTTCTCCAACACCACAGTTCAAAAGCATCAATTCTTGGAACACTTAGGGAACTGATTACTGGCTAGATTGGTCTCTCCCCTTTTGACTCCTTCTCTTCTCCTCCTGGTCACCTCTATCTCCCTCCTCCCACTTCTCTTTCCCATGAAACTCTGTGAACCTCTCTGGGTGTCCCTCACTGTGAAGAATCTTTTCACCATTAACTTAGAAGTTTTTATCATCTATGCTGAACGAACGGAGAAGTCTTGAGGCTACTGTAACAATAAGAATATAAGCCAGAGGCAGGAAGCTTAAATCCAAAACTTGAGAATATCAGAAAACTCCTGACTCCAGGGAACATTAATTGACAAGAGCTCATCCAAAAGCCTCCATATCAACACTGAAACCAAGCTTCACTGAAAAGCCAACAAGTTCCAGAGCAAGACATTTCACGCTAATTCTCCAGCAATGCAGGAACCCAAATGTGAGCATTAAAATACAGGCTGTCCAAAGTCATGCCAAACCCACAGACACCCAGAAATTCACTGCTGGGCACTGCATTGTTCTCCAGAGACAAGAGATCCAGGTCCACCCACCAGAACACCAATGCAAGCTTCCCTAATCAGGAAACCTTGACAAGCCCACCCACAGGGAACAACCTCCACAATAAAGAGGAACCACCAACTTCAGCCTACAAAAAGGCCACCCTATGTGGAGAAAAGGGAACCCTCTTACACTGTTGGTGGGAATGCAAACTAGTACAGCCACTATGGAGAACAGTGTGGAGATTCCTTAAAAAACTGGAAATAGAACTGCCTTATGACCCAGCAATCCCACTGCTGGGCATACACACTGAGAAAACCAGAAGGGAAAGAGACACGTGTACCCCAATGTTCATCGCAGCACTGTTTATAATAGCCAGGACATGGAAGCAACCTAGATGTCCATCAGCAGATGAATGGATAAGAAAGCTATGGTACATATACACAATGGAGTATTACTCAGCCATTCAAAAGAATACATTTGAATCAGTTCTAATGAGGTGGATGAAACTGGAGCCTATTATACAGAGTGAAGTAAGCCAGAAAGAAAAACATCAATACAGTATACTAACGCATATATATGGAATTTAGAAAGATGGTAACAATACCCAGTGAACGAGACAGCAAAAGAGACACTGATGTATAGAACAGTCTTTTGGACTCTGTGGGAGAGGGAGCGGGTGGGAAGATTTGGGAGAATGGCATTGAAACATGTAAAATATCATGTATGAAACGAGTTGCCAGTCCAGGTTCGATGCATGATACTGGATGCTTGGGGCTGGTGCACTGGGACGACCCAGAGGGATGGTATGGGGAGGGAGGAAAGAACAGGGTTCAGGATGGGGAACACATGTATACCTGTGGCGGATTCATTTTGATATTTGGCAAAACTAATACAATTATGTAAAGTTTTAAAATAAAATAAAATAAAATAAAACAAAAACAAAAAACACAGTGATGTACCATTTCAAGCCAGTCAGAATGGCTGTGATCCAAAAGTCTACAAGTAATAAATGCTGGAGAGGGTGTGGAGAAAAGGGAACCCTCTTACACTGTTGGTGGGAATGCAAACTAGTACAGCCACTATGGAGAACAGTGTGGAGATTCCTTAAAAAACTGGAAATAGAACTGCCTTATGACCCAGCAATCCCACTGCTGGGCATACACACTGAGGAAACCATAAGGGAAAGAGACACGTGTACCCCAATGTTCATCGCAGCACTGTTTGTAATAGCCAGGACATGGAAGCAACCTAGATGTCCATCAGCAGATGAATGGCTAAGAAAGCTGTGGTACATATACACAATGGAGTATTACTCAGCCATTAAAAAGAATACATTTGAATCAGTTCTAATGAGGTGGATGAAACTGGAGCCTATTATACAGAGTGAAGTAAGCCAGAAGGAAAAACATCAATACAGTATACTAACACATATATATGGAATTTAGAAAGATGGTAACGATAACCCTGTATGTGACATAGCAAAAGAGACACAGATATATAGAACAGTCTTTTGGACTCTGTGGGAGAGGGAGAGGGTGGGATGATTTGGGAGAATGGCTTTGAAACATGTATAATACCATATGTGAAACGAGTCCCCAGTCCAGGTTCGATGCATAATACTGGATGCTTGGGGCTGGTGCACTGAGACGACCCAGAGGGATGGTATGGGGAGGGAGGAAAGAACAGGGTTCAGGATGGAGAATACTTGTATATCTGTGGCAGATTCATGTTGATGTATGGCAAAACCAGTACAATATTGTAAAGTAATTAACCTCCAATTAAAATAAATAAATTTATTTTTTTTAAAAAAAGCCACCCTAAAAAGCAATATAAACAAAATGAAAAGGCAGAGAAATATTCAGCAGGTAAAAGAATATGCTAAATGTCCACCAAGCCAAACAAAAGAGGAGGAGATAGGAAGTCTATCTGAAAAAGAATTCAGAATAATGATAGAAAAGAATATCCAAAGTCTTGAAAACAAAATGGAGTTACAGATAAATAGACTAGAGGCAAGGATTGAGACGATGCAAGAAATCTTTAACAAGGACTTAGAAGAAATAAAAAAGAGTCAATCAATAATGAATAATGCAATAACTGAGGTCAAACGCACTCTGGAGGGAACCAACAGTAGAATAACTGAAGCAGAAGATAGGATAAGTGAGGTGGAAGATAGAATGGTGAAAATACATGAAGCAGAGAGGAAAGAAGAATTAAAGAAATGAGGACAACGTCAGAGACCTCCAGGACAATGCTGAACACCCCAACATTGAACTTACAGAAGTCCCAGAAGAAGAAGACAAGAAGAAAGGTCATGAGAAAATACTTGAGGAGATAACAGTTGATAACTTCCCTAAAATGGGGAAGGAAATAGCCACCCAAGTCCAAGAAACCCAGAGGGTCTCAAACAGGATAAACCCAAGGAGAAACACCCCAAGACACATATTATTCAAAATTATTCAAATTAACAAAGATCAAACACAAAGAGCAAATATTAAAAGCAGCAAGGGAAAAGAAACAAATAACACACAAGGGGATTTCCCATAAGGATAATAGCTGATCTTTCAGTAGAAACTCTTCAGGCCAGAAGGGAATGAGAGGACATACTTAAAGTGATGAAAGAGAAAAACCTACATCCAAGATTACTATACCCAGCAAGGATCTCATTCAGATATGAAGGAGAAATCAAAAGCTTTACAGACAAGCAAGAGCTGAGAGAATCCAGCACCACCAAACCAGCTCTTCAACAAATGCTAAAGGATCTTCTCTAGACAGGAAACCCAGAAAAGGTTTATAAAAGCAAATCCAAAACAATAAAGTAAATGGCAATGGAATCATACGTATAAATAATTACCTTAAGTGTAAATGAGTTGAATGCTCCGGCCAAAAGACAAAGACTGGCTGAATGGATATAAAAGAAGACCCTTATATATGCTGTCTACAAGAGACCTATCTCAAAACAAGGGACACACACAGACTGAAAGTGAAGGGCTGGGAAAAGGTATTTCACACATATGGAGACCAAAAGAAAGCAGGAATAGCAATACTCATATCACATAAAATAGACTTTGAAATAAAGGCCATGAAAAGAGACAAAGAAAGACACTACATAATGATCAAAGGATCAATCAAGAGGAAGATAAAACAATTATAAATATATATGCACCCAATATAGGAGCACCACAATTTTTAAGGCAAATGCTAACAAGTATGAAAGGGGAAATTAACAGAAACACAGTAATAGTGGGAGACTTTAATACCCCACTCACACCTATGGATAGATCAACTAACAGAAAATTAGCAAGGAAACACAAACTTTAAGTGATGCAATGGACCAGTTAGACCTAATTGATATCTATAGGACATTTCACCCCAAGACAGTGAATTTCACCTTTTTCTCAAGTGCACATGGAACCTTCTCCAGGATAAATTACATACTGGGCCATAAATCTAACCTTGGTAAATTCAAAAAAATTGAAATCATTCCAAGCATCTTTTCTGATCACAATGCAGTAGATTATTTGTCAACTACGGGGGGGTGTGGGGGTGGGGAACTCTTAAGATAAACGTATGGAGGCTAAATAACACGCTTCTGAATAACTAACAAATCACAGAAGAAATAAAAAAGAAATCAAAATATGGGTAAAGAACCCCAGTGTTAGTAGAAGGAAAGAAATCATGAAAATTAGGGCAGAAATAAATGAAAAAGAGACAAAGGAGACTATAGCAAACATCAACAAAGCTAAAAGCTGGTTCTTTGAGAAGATAAATAAAATAGACAAACCATTAGCCAGACTCCTCAAGAAAAAAAGG
Organism: Bos grunniens; assembly: GCF_055505025.1. NCBI lineage: Eukaryota > Metazoa > Chordata > Mammalia > Artiodactyla > Bovidae > Bos > Bos grunniens. Next base: position 2,526,491 of record NC_141194.1, read on the forward strand.
GAGAAGAATTCAATTAACAAAATTAGAAATGAAAATGGAGCAATCACAACAAACAACACAGAAATACAAAGGATCATAAGAGACTACTATCAGCAAATATATGCCAATAAAATGGACAACTTGGAAGAAATGGAGGAATTCTTAGAAAAGTATAACTTTCCAAAACTGAACCAGGAAGAAATAGAAAATCTTAACAGACCCATCACAAGCACAGAAATCAAAACTGTAATAAAAAATCTTCCAACAAACAAAAGCCCAGGACCAAATGTCTTCACAGGTGAATTCTACCAAAAATTTAGAGAAGAGCTAACACCCATCCTACTTAAACTCTTCCAGAAAATTGCAGAGGAAGGTAAACTTATTCTATGAGGCCACCATCACCCTAATACCAAAACCAGATAAAGATGCCACACACACAAAAAAAAAAAAAAAAAAAAAAAAGAAAAGAAAATTAAAGGCGAACATCACTGATGAACATAGATGCAAAAATCCTGAAAAAAATTCTAGCAAACAGAATCCAACAACATATTACAAATATTACAAATACTGTACATCATGACCAAGTGGGCTTTATCCCAGGGGTGCAAGTATTCTTCAATATTCATGAATCAGTCAATGTGCTACACCACATTAACAAATTGAAAGATAAAAACCATCTCAATAGATGTAGAGAAAGCCTTTGACAAAATTCAACATCCATTTATGATAAAAACCCTCCAGAAAGCAGGCATAGAAGCAACATACCTCAACATAGTAAAAGCCATATATGATAAACCCACAGCAAACATTATCCTCAATGGTGAAAAATTGAAAGCATTTCCCCTAAAGTCAGGAACAAGACAAGGGTGCCCACTCTCAGCACTACTATTCAATATAGTTTTGGAAGTTTTAGCCACAGAAATTAGAAAAGAAAAAGAAATAAAAAGAATCCAGATTGGAAAAGAAAAAGGAAAACTCTCACTGTTTGCAGATGACATGATACTCTACATAGAAAACCCTAAAGACACCACCAGAAAATTTCTAGAGCTATTCAATGAATATAGTAAATTCACAGAATATAAAATTAACACACAGAAATCCCTACCATTCCTATACACTAACAATGAGAAAACTGAAAGAGAAATTAAGGAAACAATTCCATTCACCATTGCAACGAAAAGAATAAAATACTTAGGAATAAATCTACCTAAAGAAACAAAAGACCTATATATAGAAAACTATAAAACACTGGTGAAAGAAATCAAAGAGGACACTAATGGAGAAATATACTGTATTCATGGATTGGAAGAATCAATATAGTGAAAATGAGTATACTACCCAAAGCAATCTATAGATTCAATGCAATCCCTATCAAGCTACCAATGGTGTTTTTCACAGAAGTAGAAGAAATAATTTCACAATTTGTGTGGAAATACAAAAAAACTTGAATAGCCAAGCAATCTTAAGAAAGAAGAATGGAACTGGAGGAATCAATCTTCCTGACTTCAGACTATATTACAAAGCTACAGTAATTAAGATAGTATGGTACTTGCACAAAGACAGAAATATAGATCAATGGAATAAAATAGAAAGCCCAGAGATAAATCCATGCACATACGGACACCTTATTTTTGACAAGGGAGGCAAAAATATACAATGGAGAAAAGACAATCTCTTTAACAAGTTGTGCTGGGAAAACTGGTCAACCAATTGTAAAAGAATGAAACTAGAACACTTTCTAAAACCATACACAAAAATAACTCAAAATGGATTAAAGATCTAAATGTAAGACTGGAAACTATAAAACTCCTAGAGGAAAACATAAGCAACACACTCCCTGGAAACTATAAACTCCTAGAGGAAAATATAGGCAAAACACTCTCTGACATAAATCATAGCAGGATCCTCCATGACCCATCTCCCACAGTAATGGAAATAAAGACAAAAATAAACAAATGGGACCCAATTAAACTTAAAAATTTTTGCACAACAAAGGAAACTATAAGCAAGGTGAAAAGACAGCCTTCAGAATGGGAGAAAATAATAGCAAATGAAACTGAAAAGAATTAATCTCAAAAATATACAAGTAGCTCATGCACCTCAATTCCAGAAAATAAAGTGACCCAATCAAAAAAATGGGCCAAAGAACTAAACAGACATTTCTCCAAAGAAGACATCAGATCAGATCAGATCAGATCAGTCGCTCAGTCGTGTCCAACTCTTTTCGACCACATGAATTGCAGCACGCCAGGCCTCCCTGTCCATCACAAACTCCCGGAGTTCACTCAGACTCATGTCCACCGAGTCAGTGATGCCATCCAGCCATCTCATCCTCTGTCGTCCCCTTCTCCTCCTGCCCCCAATCCCTCCCAGCATCAGAGTCTTTTCCAATGAGTCAACTCTTCTCATGAGGTACCCAAAGTACTGGAGTTTCAGCTTTAGCATCATTCCTTCCAAAGAACACCCAGGGCTGATCTCCTTCAGAATGGACTGGTTGGATCTCCTTGCAGTCCAAGGGACTCTCAAGAGTCTTCTCCAACACCACAATTCAAAAGCATCAATTCTTCGGTGCTCAGCCTTCTTCACAGTCCAACTCTCACATCCATACATGATCACAGGATAAACCATAGCCTTGACTAGACGAACCTTTGTTGGCAAAGTAATGTCTCTACTTTTGAATATGCTATCTAGGTTGGTCATAACTTTCCTTCCAAGGAGTAAGCATCTTTTAATTTCATGGCTGCAGTCACCATCTGCAGTGATTTTGGAGCCCAGAAAAATAAAGTCTGACACTGTTTCCACTGTTTACCCATCTATTTCCCATGAAGTGGTGGGACTGGATGCCATGATCTTCGTTTTCTGAATGTTGAGCTTTAAGCCAACTTTTTCACTCTCCTCTTTCACTTTCATCAAGAGGCTTTTGAGTTCCTCTTCACTTTCTGCCATAAGGGTGGTGTCATCTGCATATCTCAGGTTATTGATATTTCTCCCAGCAATCTTGATTCCAGCTTGTGCTTCTTCTGGTCCAGCATTTCTCATGATGTACTCTGCATATAAGTTAAATAACCAGGGTGACAATATACAGCCTTGACGAACTCCTTTTCCTATTTGGAACCAGTCTGTTGTTCCATGTCCAGTTCTAACTGTTGCTTCCTGACCTGCATACAGATTTCTCAGGAGGCAGGTCAGGTGGTCTGGTATTCCCATCTCTTTCAGAATTTCCCACAGTTTATTTTGATCCACACAGTCAAAGGCTTTGACATAGTCAATAAAGCAGAAATAGATGTTTTTCTGGAACTCTCTTGCTTTTTCCATGATCCAGCAGATTTTGGCAATTTGATCTCCAGAGAAATGCAAATCAAAACCACAATGAAGTACCGTCTCACACCAGTCAGAATGTCTGCCATCAAAATGTCTACAAGCAATAAATGCTGGAGAGGGTGTGGAGAAAAGGGATCCCTCTTACACTGTTGATGGGGATTCAAACTAGTACAGCCACTATGGAAAACAGTGTGGAGATTCCTTAAAAATCTGGAAATAGAACTGCCATATGACCCAGCAATCCCACTGCTGGGCATTCACACTGAGGAAACCAGAATTGAAAGAGACACATGTACCCCAATGTTCATTGCAGCACTGTTTACAAAGCCAGGACATGGAAGCAACCTAGATGTCCATTGGCAGACAAATGGAAAAGAAAACTGTGGTACATATACACAATAGAATATTACTCAGCTATTAAAAAGAATGCATTTGAATCAGTTCTAATGAGGTGGATGAAACTGGAGCCTATTATATAGAGTGAAGTAAGTCAGAAAGAAAAACACCAATACAGTACATTAACGCAAATATATGGAATTTAGAAAGATGGTAGTGATGATCCTTATGCGAGACAATAAAAAAGACACAGATGTAAAGAACAGACTTTTGGACTCTGTGGGAGATGGCGAGGGTGGGATCATTTGAGAGAATAGCATTGAAACATGTATATTACCATATGTGAAATAGATCGCCAGTCCAGGTTCGATGCATGAGACAGGGTGTTCAGGGCTGGTGCACTGGGATGACCCTGTGGGATTGTATGAGGAGGAATGTGGGGGGGGGGGTTCAGGATGGGGGACACATGTACACCCATGGCTGGGTCATGTCAATGTATGGCAAAAACCACTACAATATTGTAAAGTAATTGCTCCAATTAAAATAAATAGATTAGTTGAAGAGAAGAAGAAGAATTCCCTACTGTCAAAACCCATTCTACAGTCTTGTGGAAAAAGAGGGCAACGACCTTTCTGCTTTGCCAGATGGATCTTTCTGCAAGTGTCTCGCATCGGTGCCACTGTTTCATATGTTGGATTTCTCTTCTTTTGTTCATTCCTGTAAAGTCTCTTCTTTATAGCTGTCAACTTAGAAATACTGAACTTGAAATCCAGGAGGCAGAATTTCAAGATATGGACTTTAGCACTTTCCCATGTATGGAAAGGTGCAAGAGTCAGGGCTCATTACAAATATTTTCTTGCTATTACCTCAGCCATCTGAGGGCCTGTAATTCTATGTTCTCAGTGTTTCCTGTGGGTTCACCATAGGGAGTCGCTGTAATCTGATGGCTGCTAGATGGCAAGTATTCTCCTTCCTCAGGGCTCACCAGCTCATGCTGGAGGTCCGCAGTTGCTGATTCCATTTCTCAGGTCTTCCCCTCTTGGTAAAGAATTTGACCAACATTTGGGAGACGCTTCATGATTAACTTTTATCCCATGGCACTGGGAGGCTCATCCTAGTCCAGGTGAAAATTCTTCATTTGCCACTCCAGGTGTTAAGTTTTGGACGAGGACCCATCAATAATTAAAAATACTCTGGGTTTTGTTTAACTATAGTCTAGGAGATATTATCCCTTTTTCTTCTTCCCATACATAGATTCACACTGTAACAATTACTTCATGTTATAAATGTGATTTTCTCTAAATTTTTGCTGCTGCTAAGTCGCTTCAGTCGTGTCCGACTCTGTGCGACCCCATAGATGGCAGCCCACCAAGCCCTGCTGTCCCTGGGATTCTCCAGGCAAGAACACTGGAGTGGGTTGCCATTTCCTCCTCCAATGCATGAAAGTGAAAAATGAAAGTGAAGTTGCTTAGTCGTGTCCGACTCTTAGTGACCCCATGGACTGCAGCCTACCAGGCTCCTCCATCCATGGGAAATTCCAGGCAAGAGTACTGGAGTGGGTTGCCATTGCCAATAGATTAGGTGAGTACTTCTAATTCCCAAGGCGTTATGAAATGGTCAAAGAGACCAGAAAGTTTGATCGAGAAAGGAGAGTTCGGTCCACATGCTTTGCCCATTTCTGGTCGGTTCCTGAAGGAGACATTGGGTGCCTCTTGGCATTGGCAGGTTGGTATAACTCCCCGACAGGTTTCTGCCTTAAGCCGTATGAGATCACCATGGAACTCATGAGATCACCAAGCAAAGAAGGGCTCCTTACTTGCTTCACGCAGGGCATGTCACTCACTCACACAAGCACACCGTAGAGTTAGTAAGGCACAGCAGAAAACGTGTTCGCTAAGAGAACAAAGAACCAGAGCGCCAAGCATCCTTACCTTGTCCTGAAGGATCCTGGACGAGTCCCCAAGATGAAAGGTTGTTGTTGAATCACACGAAGACACGGGGATTCTTGGCCCCCAGAGGAGAAGAATTCAATCCGGGGCCAGAGACGAGGCTTGATTGCTCAGAGCTTTTGTGTAATAAAGTTTTATTAAAATATAAAGGAGATAGAGAAAGCTTCTGACATAGGCATCAGAAGGGGTAGAATTTTGCTGGAGGCCTGATTACACATTAGTAACTTCAAGAGACCACAATCCTATAAATGAGATAGGATATTAGTAACAAAACTAGGAACATTGATGATGATGTAGTTCAGCAGAGAGACACAAAGCACAGTTTAATAAGAACTTTAAACAATGATTAGTATAACTCATTGTAATCCAGTTGCAATAATCAAGTGACTCAAGGAGCCATAACTGATTTAATGAGTTGTTTGCAATTTTACTGTCCTGGCTGTGCACATTTATCAATGTCTTTATCTTTGAGATAATTGTATGTTACTGGCAGTATCAACCAGGTAGAGGAAAAGAGATGTTTCAACTTTACTCACAAAAGGTATAACATACCAGGTTACTATACAGGGCTTCCCTGCTGACTCAGATGGTAAAGAATCCATCTGTCAATGCTGGATATGTTTGAGACATGAGTTTGATCTCAGCATTGGGAAGATCCCCTGTATTCTTCCCTGGGAAATTCCATGTACAGAGGAGCAAGGTGGACTACAGTCCGTGGGGTCACAAGGAGTTGGACAGGACTGAGTGACTAAACACGCACTCTACCAAGTTACTATAACTCAAAGTTAGTTAAAGGAGAAGATTTTCTTATACCCAGAAAACACTGATTTAAACCAGTAATGTTTTTGATAGGAAGCATAAAAATTGTATTTACTCGTTCACTCATTCCTATGTAACTAATTCTTTATGTTAACAGCTTTATGAAGCCTGCAGGTTTCCCATTAGAATTTTTCAATAATTTCTTTACTCAGTTCAGCATTATGATCTGAAAGTTGGAAAGTTGTGTTATCCAAAAACGTTTCTGTAAATCGTCTTGGAGAGGAGGCATTTTTGCCATGACATCAGAGTGAAACCGTAAGTATCTATAATGATGAAAGACTTAAGGCAATTCAAGACTTAAATCTGATTACAATGCAGTTGACAAAGCAACCCGGTTAGTGCTGTGATATACAACATTTTCAAATAATAAAGAGAATTATGACTAATGATAATCTACCAGGACATACCAGGTTTTTAGGAACTCTATAAAATCTCTACAATATCTGCATCATTTACAATGTAACTTTAGATTTATTACTCATCTGACATCTCCCATATAGTTTAACATACCAAGTGAACCTAATTAGCTTGATGTCTTCCTTTGGAAGTGTTTTAGGGACTCTTTGAGACATCCGAAAGTTACATAGAGGTATTTTTATTTGAGAAGTTTTATGAAAAGAGCATTCAGAAAAAAAAAAACAAAAAACACTTTTAAAGCACAATAAATGTCACGTCACTGTGAAAAATAATTACTTACTTAGGCAAAGTGACGATAAAAGATTTCAAAGGCAAACACCGAACAGACCACTTAAAAGATAAACAGACTTAAAATCTTCTATCCAAGGCAACATAACATCTTCAGAAAACTTGAGATTTTTTTAAAAAGAGAGAAAAGCCAAATTTACCTTTTGCCTCAGCTGACTTTAAAGGTTCATTGACTCAATGAAAATTGTTTTAAATGTAGTTATTCTTGATTGATTAGGTACAAGACCCTTTTTGGGGTCCATTTTCCACTCAATGAAAATGATGAAACCATTTATCACTCAATTTAGTTTAGCATAAATTTAACATACAAGTTGTAGTATATCTGGACAGATTCTAAAACACATAATTTTTTCTCAAAGTTCACTGAAAACTCTTATTTCATTTGCACTCATTCCTCAAAAAGTTTTTTCACATTGAGCTACTTTCCTTGCTAACAAATTGGTGACATATAATAAGATGTTATTTAGCTTATATTAAACCTAGGCACAATGAAAGTATTATACCTAATGGTATGCATAATGAGGTGTTTAGGCAAGGAATATGACTGTATTCAGAAAGGCAGTTGACAAATAAATGGCAGACTAATGTCTTGAAATAACCATCTTATTGCAGTGTGGACACAAGGTTCTTGAATAGAACCAGAGAGAGAAGTGGTGAGGATCTAAAGTCAAAAGGCAGAATAGAGAGTGAGAGGCAGTGAGCAAAGAGTGTAAAAGGGGTCCTAAGTCTTGCAAAACATCTATGGGGAGTGAGTGAAGTGAACATCGCTCAGTTGTGTGTGACTCTTTGCAACCCCATGGACTATACAGTCCGTCCAGGCCAGAACACTGGAGTGGGTAGATTTCCCTTCTCCAGGGGATCTTCCCAACCCAGGCATTGAACTCAGGTCTCCTACACAGCAGGCAGATTCTTTATCAGCTAAGCCACCAGGGAGGCCCATCTATGGGAACAGCCAGCCTTTGAAGGGGTGTGTTCATCTCTTCTATCTCTTCTTTTCAGAGGCAGGCAGGGTCAGGTTACTCTTTATGAACAAGGCAAAGGCATTTTAGTTTGCATTCATGCAGAGGGGCAGTATCCTTTGAGACAGATGATTATGTGTGATGATGATAATAACAGCAAGCAAGCCGATGAAGCAGCTACAACCTGTAGTCCCAACTGGTGCTTCTCTGCAACAGTTGTGGGGCACGGGCTCCATCGTGCAGCCTGTGGGCTTAGTTGCCCTGTGGCATGAGGCATCCTAGAGATAAGACCCATGGCCCCTGCATTCTTCGGGGGATTCCCAAGCACTGTACCATCAGGGAAGCCCCACGAGTACACTTTTTGAGATCTGACCTTCTCCACGCAGTGCTTCTCGAAGGGGATCATGTTCAGTGACCTCCAGACAAGGTGACGGGTGCCCTTGTTTCTAATGGAGCATGTGTAGTGTTGAGCCTGGAACCTGCACTTTTAACAAGCACCCCAGGACATGTCATTGCTTCTGGTTCCAAACCACAATTTTCAGCAGAAAGTCTTCTAAAGTTTAATCTGTGTTCAGAGTTCCCTGGGGTACTCTTTTCCTTAACCAGCAGCTTTGGTTTGTCCCAATCTGGGAAGGGTTTCGAAGGCTGCTGGTGGGGTATTGCTTCTCAAGCAGACACCCGTCTACCTCTGAAGAGAGACATTTGTCATGTGGGGTCATGTTTCTGGGTGTTACAATGGAAGATGTGAGAGGTGACACCTTCTATCTGGTCATTGGAGATGAATCAGGCTGTCTAACAGACTACAGTGCACAGGAAGACACCTCATGTCCATCACAGGGAGGGTGAAAAATCTTGGATGACATGAGTTAACCTGCTGCTCAGACAGAGAATGAAGCCTCAGTCCTTGTAGGAACCTGCAGCTTTCTACAGGACATGGTCCTCCATCCGGTGTCACAGCCCGACCCTCCCCAAGTCCTCTCCTTACCGCTTCATCATCTCTTGTTGTTTATATAAGCAGTCTGCCTGCACTAGTGAGTAACTTCCACATCGTCATGGTCCTGAGTATTGGTGTTACTGAGTCTCCAGTGCTAGAGCTGGTGAGTGAGTAACTAAGGCTGTTTCATGTGGATTTTTTTCTTGAGTGGCAAATGTGGGCAACTGTGTGTACTACAGGGGCATTTCTCGGTGAAAAGAAAGACCAAAGCACCTGTTAAAGTCTAGAATCCAAAAAAAAAAAAAAAAGTCTAGAATCCAAAAGCATGTCCATGGGTCATAGTCACATGCACGGCAGTATGACTTTAGGAGAAGGGATCCAGGACAGTATTGTTTTGTGGACAAGCTAGAAGGCTCAAGACATTTGGGGGTGGGGGGTCACCATCCTGGGTGTGTCTAGGAACCACCCAGCACCTGGGCTCTGTGACTGTTTGTCCTAAGAACTGGTACCGTCAGGGAAACACAGCCATCAAGGTTCAGTTAGACAAACAGGAATGTACGAAGATGGAAGCAAGACATGCACACTGCTCTCTAGTGAGTCTCCACCTGGAAGCAGGTGACCCAGAGTAGGGATTCCTCTGAAATAGTTATCCAGGTTGTACATTTCAGCACAGCTTCCAAGGGTGCCCCATTGGTGTGAGTCAGGAAAGACTGATCATTTTTCCACTCAATGTCAGGGAAACACTCTGAGGTGCACTCAGCCATAGCAAACAACGGATAAACAGCAATGGTTAAGAAATATCAGTCCTTCATCAATCAGAAGTGTTGGTGCTGTCAGAAAAGACACTTACCCTCAATTACAGCCCATGGCATCTGACACTTTCTCTCTATGAAGCTCTGTGGGGCCAACACAAGTTTCTTTCCCTGTAATGCCCTGTAATGAATAAGCTGCTTCCTAGGGACTTTTCTTGACCAGACGCCCCACTCCCAGTACAGTAAGAGGATCCTGTCCCCAGTCCAATGATGGTTTAGTCCTTTCTCTTCCTCTCATGTGACACATGAGGGCATCGCTATCGAATCCTCATCAGAATTGTCTCTGATGAACATCTGTCCTAAAAAAGACAGTTTCCTGGATAATCAACATGGACTTTTGTGTGTTTTAAATCAGATGACTTTTGCACAGATACACATGTGCAAGGCAAAAATTAAATCAGTTTATTTAAACCCTCAGAAATCAAACACCACCAGACAGGACATGATTTAGTGACCAGGAGAGATGAGATGGGAGAGGGAGTGTGAGCATGAAGAGAGAAGGATCATGTTAATCAGGAACCAAGAAGGTCGTCTTTGTATTGTTGATGTTGATTCCATGGAGATGAAGATGTGTCTCGTCTCAGGGGCCCTTCCTGTAGGTGAATGAAACGAGACCAAAGGTTTAGTAGAGTCAACTGTGTGACAGCTGACAGGGGTGAGCCTCAGGCAGTAGGCTGTCCAGGGAATAGGAGCTGGTAGGTGATCCAGTGTTAGAATCCTGGTGGACCTCAACACTCCACATCTCAGTGATGTAGTTGGGAGTCCCTGTGGAATTTTCCCTAGGATGTACATGCGGGGAAAACTTTCCCACTGGGGATTGATTCTAGGAGTAATGGTTTCGAAATACAAGTTCATTGGAATGGTTCATCTAAAGATGGTTTAAAGTCTCTGTTTTAAAGTTTGCATTTTCTGAATTAATCTCTTCTCCTAATTCTAAAAGTTTTGTCTTGGGCCTTCAAGAGTTAATTGTTTAAGTTTAATTTTATTTTGAAGTAGAGTTGATTAACAATGTTGTATTGGTTTCAAGTGTACAACAAAGTGATTGATTTATATGTACAGATATGAATATCTGGGCTTTTTTTTTTTTTAGGTTCTTTTCCCCATTTAGGTTTTTAAAGAGTATTGCATATAGCTCCCTGCATTCTATAGGAATATCTTTTTGTCTATCCTTCTTGTATATAATATTTTGCATTTGCTAATCTCAAAATCCTAATCCTTCTCTCAGCCAACTTTCTCCCCCTTTGCAACCACAAGTTTGTTCTCTATGCCTGTGAGTGTGTTTCTGTTTTGAAAATAACCTCCTCCAAGTCTTATTTTAGATTCCACATATAAGTGACATGTATTGTTTTTGTCTTTCTCTTTGTGACTTACGTCACTTTGGACGACAATCTGTAGGTCCATTCATGGTGCTGCAAATGCCATGGTCTCATTCATCTTTATGGCTGAGTGATATATGGTTTTTCCAGTGGTCATGTATGGATGTGAGAGTTGGACTTAGCTGCGTGCTGAAGAATTCGTGCTTTTGAACTGTGGTGTTGGAGAAGACTCTTGAGAGTCCCTTGGACTGCAAGAAGTACAAACCAGTCCATCCTCAAGGAGATCAGTCCTGGGTGTTCATTGGAAGGACTGATGCTAAAGCTGAAACTCCAATACTTTGGCCACCTCATGTGAAGCATTGACTCACTGGAAAAGACCCTGATGCTAGGAGGGATTGGGGGCAGGAGGAGAAGGGGATGACAGAGGATGAGATGGCTGGATGGCATCACTGACTCGATGGACATGAGTTTGAGTAAACTCCAGGAGTTGGTGATGGACAGGGAGGCCTGGCATACTGCAATTCAAGGGGTTGCAACAATCAAACACGACTGAACGACCGAACTGTACTGAACTGAATAATCCATTGAATGTTTTCAGCATGTCTTTTTTTCCTTTAATCATATTCACCTGCAAGCTCGTGTTTTTCTTTGCCTCTTTTGTTTCATTCTTACATAAAATTAAAGCCATACCTTAGCCTAGATCAGTGTCATTTTCTGAGGCTATCTTACTTTAGAAAGCTTAAAGATCCCACTAAAAGAAATCACCTTGTGAAGGGGAATATAATTCAAATGCTTATTTCAGACAGTGCAGTTGGAATTGCTTCACTGGGTCTGTCAGCATCACGTGAGATTAAAAACTAATCTTGCAGGAGAGGTGAACTGTCTTTAATCCTGGTTCTTCTGGAGAAGGGTCATGTATGGACAACCATGAGGTCAGGACTGACAGGAACACTAAATAGTTTTAACCAACTTGTGGTGATTCCTGCTTCTCTCTGATGAGTCTAGCCTGCAAGATTCCTGCAGGTTGACATGCTCTCATTAAAGATGCTCAGCATTAATCAACCAACCAGTTTGCCATTTAATATGGCTCCAGAGAAGAGAAATTACCTAATGTGACAAAGTTCTCTAGTGACAGAATGCTAAGTTATTGGTGCAAAAAACTGCCTGCAAAATTTGGCATGGATGGAATAGGCAGTAGTGGAAAAGAACCAACCTGCCCATGCAGGAGATGTAGGAGATGTAAGTTCGATCCCTGCTTTGGGAAGATCTCTTGGAGAAGGAAATGGCAAGCCATTCTAATATTCTTTGCTGGAGAATACCATGGACAGAGGCACCTGGCGGACCAAAGTGCATGAGGTAGCCGAGAGTCCAACAGGACTGAAGAGACTTGTTAGGTATTAGGCATGAAATAACAGTATGTTTTTTTTTATTTATATGGTGGTACAGCATCAATAACAGACAATGTTTACTCACAAACTGTCCATGTCCAAGTCACATTTGTTCACTCTGCTGGACAGTCATCTGTGGAAAAGCAAAATGGGAAATAAAACAGCCACAAATTACTACCGGGAAATAAAACAGCCACAAATTACTACCGTTCCACAGTATTTCTAAGGTTTCTTTCTGTTTTTTTTTTTTTTTAAGTAATGTATTTTATAAGAGATTACTTTCATTCCAATCCCAAAGAAAGGCAAAGCCAAAGAATGCACAAACTACCACACAATTGCACTCATCTCACACGCTAGTAAAGTAATGCTCAAAATTCGCCAAGCCAGGCTTCAGCAATATGTGAACCTTGAACTTCCAAATGTTCAAGCTGGTTTTAGAAAAGGCAGAGGAACCAAAGATCAAACTGAAAACATTCACTGGATCATAGAAAAGGCAAGAGAGTTCCAAAAAAAGATCTATTTCTGCTTTATTGTCTAGGCCAAAGGCTTTGACTGTGTTGAGTTCAGTTGCTCAGCCCTGTCTGACTCTTTGTAACCCCATGAACCGCAGCATGCCAGGTCTACCTGTCCATCATCAACTTCCGGAGTCCACCCAAACCCATGTCTTTGTGTCACTGATGCCATCCAACTATCTCATCCTCTGTTGTCCCCTTGTCCTCCTGCCTTCCATCTTTCCCAGCATCAGGGTCTTTTCAAATGAGTTAGCTCTTCACATCAGGTGGCCAAATTATTGGAGTTTCAGCTTCAACATCAGTCCTTCCAATGAACACTCGGGATTGATGTCCTTTAGGATGGACTGTTTGGATCTCCTTGCAGTCCAAGGGACTCTCAAGAGTCTTCTCCAACACCACAGTTCAAAAACATCAATTATTTGGCACTCAGCTTTCTTTATAGTCCAACTCTCACATCCATACATGGCTACTGGAAAAACCATAACCTTGACTAGACGGACCTTTGTTGACAATTGATGTTTCTCCCTTTTAATATGCTGTCTATGTTGGTCATAACTTTCCTTCCAAGGAGTAAGTGTCTTTTAATTTTATGGCTGCAATGAGCATCTGCAGTGATTTTGGAGCCCAGAAAAATAAAGTCAGCCATTGTTTCCCTATCTATTTGCCATTAAGTGATGGGACCAGATAACATGATCTTAATTTTCTGAATGTTCAGTTTAAGCCAACTTTTTTCACTCTCCTCTTTCACTTTCATCAAGAGGCTCTTTAGCTCTTCTTTACTTTCTGCCATAAGGGTAGTGTCATCGGTATATCTGAAGTTATTGATATTTCCCCCAGCAATCTTGATTTCAGCTTGTGCTTCTTCCAGCCCAGCGTTTCTCATGATGTACTCTTCCTAGAAGTTAAATAAGCAGGGTGACAGTATACAGCCTTGACGCACTCCTTTTCCTGTTTGGAACCAGTCTGTTGTTCCATGTCCAGTTCTAACTGTTGCTTCCTGAGCTGCATACAGGTTTCTCAAGAGGCAGGTCAGGTAGTCTGGTATTCACATCTCTTTCAGAATTTTCCGTAGTTCATTGTGATCCACACAGTCAAAGGCTTTGACATAGTCAATAAAGCAGAAATAGATGTTTTTCTGGAACTCTTGTGCTTTTTCCATGACCCAGTAGATGCTGGCAATTTGATCTCTGGTTCCTCTGCCTTTTCTAAAACCAGCTTGAACATCTGGAAGTTCATGTGTTTTTGAAGCCTGGCTTGGAGAATTTTGAGCATTACTTTACTAGCGTGTGAGATGAGTACAATTGTGCGGTAGTTTGAGCATTCTTTGGCATTGCCTTTCTTTGGGATTGGAATGAAAACTGACCTTTTCCAATCCTGTGGCCACTGCTGAGTTTTCCAAATTTGCTGGCATTTTGAGTGCAGCACTTTCACAGTATGATCATTCAGGATTTGAAATAGCTCAACTGGAATTCCATCACTTCCACTAGCTTTGTTTGTAGTGATGCTTCCTAAGGCCCGCTTGACTTAGCATTCCAGGATGTCTGGCTTTATTGAGTAATCACACCATGTGATTATCTGGGTCATGAAGATCTTTTTTGTACAGTTCTTTGGTATATTCTTGCCACCTCTTCTTAATATCTTCTTCTTCTGTTAGGTCCATACCATTTCTGTCCTTTATTGAGAACATCTTTGCATGAAATGTTCCCTTGGTATCACTAATTTTCTTAAAGAGATCTCTAGTCTTTCCCATTCTATTGTTTTCCTCTATTTCTTTGCATTGATCACTGATGAAGGGTTTCTTATTTCTCCTTGCTTTTTTTTGGAACTCTGCATTCAAATGGGTATTATCTTTTCTTTTCTCCTTTGCTTTTCACCTCTCTTCTTTTCACAGCTATTTGTAAGGTCTCCCCAGACAGCCATTTTGCTTTTTGGCATTTCTTTTTCTTGGGGATAGTCTTGAATCCTGTCTCCTGTACAATGTCACGAACTCCATCTATAGTTCATCAGGCACTCTGTCTATCAGATCTAGTACCTTAAATCTATTTCTCACTTTCACTGTATAATCATAAGGGATTTGATTTAGGTCATACCTGAATGGTCTAGTGGTTTTCCCTACTTTCTTCAATTTAAGTCTGAATTTGGCAATAAGGAGTTCACGATCTGAGCCACAGTCAGCTCCCAGTATTGTTTTTGCCGACTGTATAGAGCTTCTCCATTTTTGGCTGCACAGAATATAATCAATGTGATTTGGGTGTTGACCATCTGGTGATGTACATGTGTAGAGTCTTCTGTTGTGTTATTGGAAGAGGGTGTTTTCTATGACCAGTGCGTTCTCTTGGCAGAATTCTATTAGTCTTTGCCCTGCTTCATTCTGTACTCCAAGGCCAAATTTGCCTGTTACTCAGGTGTTTCTTGACTTCCTACTTTTGCATTCCAGTCCCCTATAAGGAAAAGGACATCTTTTTGGGGGGTGATAGTTCTAGAAGGTCTTGTAGGTCTTCATAGAACAGTTCAACTTTAGCTTCTTCAGCATTACTGGTCGGGGCATAGACTTTGATTACTGTGATATTGAATGGTTTGCCTTGGAAATGAACTTTGTGGATCACAATAAAATGTTGAAAACTCTGAAAGAGATGTGAATACCAGACCACCTTACCTGCCTCCTGAGAAATCTGTATGCAGGTCAGGAAGCAATGGTTAGAACTGGACATGGAACAACAGACTGGATCCAAATAGGAAAAGGAGCACATCAAGGCTGTATATTGTCACCCTGCTTAGAGTATATCATGAGAAATGCTGGGCTGGAAGAAGCACAAGCTGGAATCAAGATTGCTGGGAGAAATATCAATAACCTCAGATATGCTGATGACACCACCCTTATGGCAGAAAGTAAAGAAGAACTAAAGAGCCTCTTGATGAAAGTGAAAGAGGAGAGTGAAAAAGTTGGCTTAAAACTTCAGAAAACTAAGATCATGGTATCCGGTCCCATCACTACATGGGAAATAGATGTGCAAACACTGGAAACAGTGTCAGACATATTTTTTTTGGCTCTAATATCACTGCAGATGGTGATTGCAGCCATGAAATTAAAAGATGCTTACTCCTTGGAAGGAAAGTTATGACCAACCTAGGCAGCATATTAAAAAGCAGAGACATCAATTTGTCAACAAATGTCCATCTAGTCAGGGCTATGATCTTTCCAGTAGCCATGTATGGATGTGAGAGTTGGACTGTGAAGAAAGCTGAGTGCCGAAGAAAAGATGCTTTTGAACTGTGCTGTTGGAGAAAATGCTTGTGAGCCTTGGACTGCAAGGAGATCCAACTGATCCTAAAGGAAATCAGTCCTGAGTGTTCATTGGAAGGACTGATGTTGAAGCTGAAACTCCAATACTTTGACCATTTTATGCAAAGAGCTGACTCATTTAAAAAGACCCTGATGCTGGGAAATATTGAGGGCAGGAGGAGAAGGGGACGACACAGGATGAGATGGCTGGATGGCATCACTGACTCAATGGACATGAGTTTGAGTAAACTCTGGGAGTTGGTGATGGACTGGGAGGCCTGGTGTGCTGCGGTTCATGAGGTCACAAAGAGTTGAATGCAACTGAGTGACTGAACTGAACTGAACGGAACTGAAGTGTATATTGTCACTTATATAACAGAAAATTTTGGGTGACTTTTTATGGGTCCTCTGTGCATGTACATGAAAATAGTTGTTATTTGGCATGGAGTACTTGTACAAGCACACAAAACCAAATATTAAAGGGTAAGACGAATTGGATTAATTTTTGAACAGACACCTTGGGAAAGAATATCCAGAATGGATTGAACTCACTCTTGTTAGTCATTTGGCAAATGCATTCAAGTTACTGGAAACAATGTAACATGGGAACAAAATAATTTTCCAATAACTGAAAATACACAAAACTTTATCTATGCAAACAAGTCCTTTCAATTGGTTTGAAAAACATGACTCCTTGCATATGCAGACATGAAGAGGAGAGCAGTCTTCATTGCATGTAAGAGGACAGGGGAAGATCCTGTCTCCTATCTCCTGTCCCATGGTTATTTATTGTTTTTTCTCCCTCTCTCCTGGACACCTGAGTGCATCTCTATCGAATCCTCATCAGAATTGCCTCTGATGAGCACCTGTCCTATTAAAGGCACAGTTTCCTGGGGCTTCCCTGGTAGCTGGTAAAGAATCCACCTGAAATTATGAAGACATGGGTTAGCCCCTAGGTTGGGAAGATTCCCTGGAGAAGGGAAAGGCTACCGATCCCAGTATTCTGGCCTGGAGATTTCCATGGACTATACAGTCCATGGGGTTGCAAAAAGTTGGACACAACCGATTGACTTTCACATTTCCTGGATATTTAAAGTGGAAAATTGTGTGTTTGAAATCAAGTGACTTTTGCACAGACACACATTTGCAGGGCAGATATTAAATCAATTTATTTAAGCCTTCACAAATCAAACACGACCAGACAGCACATGACCAGTGACCAGGAGAAATGAGACGGGAAAGAGTGTGTGTGTGAAGAGAGAAGGATCCTGTTAATCAGGAAGCAGGAAAGTCATCTTTGTGTTGTTGATCTTGATTCCATGCAGAAGAGGATGTGCCTGGTCTCAGTGACTCTGTAGGTGAATAAAAAAGGATCAAAAGTTTAGTAGAGGTGACTGTGTGATGGCTGACAGGGGTGAGCCTCAGGCAGCAGGCTGTCCAGGGTACAGGAGCCGGTAGGGGATGCAGTGGACAGAATCCTGGTGGACGTCAAAACTCCACACCTCTGAGATGGCAGGTTCCCCGTAGATGTGCATAAGGTGGGAGATTTTCCATTTGGGATTGATTTCAGGAGTAATGATTTCAGAATGCATGCTCATGGCGATGCTTCATCTATAGGTGCTTTACTGTCAATGTGGTGGAGTTACACTCCTCTCCTAATTCCACAAGTTTTATCCTTTGGGTCTTCAAGAACTAATTTTTGTTTTATTTTTAATTTCATTTTGGAATAGAAGTGATTATCCATGTTGTGTTAATTTCAGGGGTACTGGAGCCTGATTAAAGCATACATACATATATTAATATTGATTGTTTTTCAGATTCTTTTCCAATTTAGGTTTTTACAGAATATGCCATTTAGTCCCCTGTGCTATGCGTTTGGACATTGTTCTCTATCCATCCCGTACAGAATAGTTTGCCTCTGCTGACCCAAACTGCCAATCCATATCTTTCCCAAATCCCTTACCCTTTGCAACAACAAGTCTGTTCTCTACATCTGAGTTTATTTCTGTACTGTAAACAACCTCCTCCATCTCTTATTTTTGATTCCATATATAAATGATGTACATTGCATTTGTCTATTTCTTTCTGACTTCACTCAGTACGACAATCTGTAGGTACATACGTGTTGCTGCAAATGGCATGGTTTCATTCCTTTTTTAGGGCTGAGTAATATTCCATTGAATATTTACAACTTTTTTTTTGTCATATTCCTTTGCAAGCTGGTGTTTGTCTTTGCCTTTTTTCTTTCATTTTTTTTTTCCTCAACAGGAAATTAAAGCCGCACTTTAGCCGAGATCAGTGTCGTTTTCTGAGGCTGTCCTACTTTTGAAACCTTAAAGATCCCAGTAACAGAAATTACCCTCTAAAGGGGAATATGATTCAAATGCATATTTCAGACAGTGTGGTTGGAAGGCACTTAGGTTCTGTCAGGGTCACGTGAGATTAAACACTGGTCTTGAGAAACGGTGGCCACTGTTTAATCCTGGTGTTCCTGGAGGACAGACATTTGTGGACAACTATCAGGTCAGGACTGACGGGAACACTGAGCAGTTTGCACCCACTTGTGGGGATTCCTGCTTCTCTCTGATGACTCAGGTCTGCAAGATTCCTGCAGGATAAGGCTCTCTCACCAAAGCTGCTCAGCAATAATCAAGCCAACAGTTTGTAATTTCAACTGTCTCAAGAGAAATTACCTAAGGTAACAGACAAAGCTCTCCAGTGCTAGAATATACGTTATTGGGACAAATCATTGTTACGTGCAACGTTTGGCGTGTATGAATTAGGCGCAGGTGGTACAGAACCCGCCGGCTGATACAGGCAATGCAGAAAGGCTTGTTCGATCCCCCGGTTGAGAAGATCCCCTGGGGAAGGAAATGGCAACCAACTCTAGTATTCTTACCTGCAGAATCCCATGGACAGAGGAGCCTGGTGGGCTACAGCCCATGGGGGTCATACAGAGTCTGACACAACTGAAGCCACTTATTGGGCATTAGGCATAAAATGTCCATGTGTCCTTATTGATTTATCTGGTGGGGTAGCATTAATAATGAATTATGTTTACTTACAAAAAGTGTGGAAGTAAATTTTATTCACTCCTCTGGACAGTCATCTGTGGAAAAACAAAATGGGAGAAATAAAAGAGCCTCTGATTACTACCGTTCCCAGTATTTTTAAAATTTCTTTTCTTTTTTAAGTAAAGTATTTTTTAAGAGGAGCTTCTCTGGTAGCTCAGTCAATAAAGAATCTGCCTGCAGTACAGGAGACCCAGGTTCCATCCCTGGGTCTGAAAGTTTGCCTGGAGAAGGAAATGGCAACCCACTGCAGTATTCTTTCCTGGAAAATCCTATGGACACAGGAGTCTGTTGGGCTACAATGCATGGACTTACAAGAGTTGGTAATGACTTAGAGACTAAACCACCATCAACCACCATTCTACATGAGATTACTTATGGAAAAAATAAATTTTAAATAAGCTGATTTGTTTCCTGATATTTACATACCAGGTGAATGATATAGTCAGGAAAAAAGTATAATTTCATTACCATTATCAGAGAAATTCACGATATTTTCTTCTGGAATGCCTCTTTTACGCGTCTCCCTTTTGAACCTCCGATGGACTAGGTATGAAATCCGGTCACGTTTGCCTGAAAGTCACCATGCAAAAAGGAGAACGCACAGAAATTTCTGAATATACAGAACAAGGAATCGAATGTGCCAGTCTGATCTCCACTTGTATAATTTAAGAGAGCCTCAAACAGTTCCCAGGTCCCATGTTACACATGACTGCTGTCTTCAGATTTAATTTCCCTCTAACTCTGTAACTGAACCCTGCCAGCATCAGCAGCAGGACCCCCAAAGACTTGCAGGAGCTCCATGAATTTGAGACTCAACCCATCACAGTAGCAACTGACCTGCTTCTTTTACAAGCTTCCCAGAACCTGTACCTGTACT
The DNA here is from genome assembly GCF_055505025.1 of Bos grunniens. NCBI lineage: Eukaryota > Metazoa > Chordata > Mammalia > Artiodactyla > Bovidae > Bos > Bos grunniens. The sequence continues at coordinate 2,546,755 of NC_141194.1, forward strand.
CCTGTCACGTTCTGGACCCGTAAGGAAGCAGGGTTTTCTCATTGTGGAGACACATTAACCCCATCACACACCACTTGGGAGACAATTTACTCTTTAGCCAACCATTCTACACAGTACCGTTTCTGAAATAGACACCTACTGTCAGGATGGTACACTCACCTCAGCGTTTCTGTGTGGTCACTTGGGGTCATGTCACTGTTCATAAGAAGAGTGTATTGTGATAATTTAACAGGACGAAGATTTATTTTACAAGTTTCTGTTTCAGGAGTTATAATGCATGAGAAAACTGATATAAAATGATGTAATTCAGGCCAGCCTTATCATAGCCATGGCTTGAGCTTAGTTGACATATTTTTTTTAAAATACTCTATAAAATAATTTTTTTTAATATCAACAGGTAGAGACTATGTTCTAATGTTTGAGAATTATTTTTGGCCCCTGTTTCTTAGTAGATTACCTTCCAGGATACTCAAGTCAGTGAACATGAATATGAAGACCTTGTACACTGAATAGTGAATATTGTCAACACCTCGTGATTTTCTGAATGAAAGTTCTGGCATGGACACGTGGCATGACAATAGCAATGGGAATTTTAGAATGCCATACATACCGAGTATTGCAACCAAGTCTGTCTCTTTTCCTTCTTCATCCACATTGTGAATAGATCCTATTATAGCGTCAGGTGACAGATGAAGAATTGTAACTTCGTTTTCACCCGCATCTGTGAGAGAGAGAAGAGATAATATGTACAACCCTGCGTTCATTTGTTGGCAGTGGGATGTACTGTGACAGGCTGAGGGCATCATGAACGGCACGTGCGGCATTGACGATGCCTGGCTCCATAGGTGCACTGAATGCTACCGTGGTTACGACAGCAAGAAAAGCAGGCAAGACTTTCCCTCATTCTCACCTTTTCCTATACTTAGCCAGCCACTCCTTGCTGTCCTACTGAGATGCTTTCTAGAACCCGTGTCCTAGTGAAACCAATAGATGTAGTTTTTAAACTTATCTCATTTCAGTTAGTTGTTTGCTACTCTGAATCGTCGTCACTGTCCGCAGATTTCTCTACTTGTGCTGACCCGACGGCCACTCTCTAGTTGTGGAATGCGGGCTCTCGTTGCAGCAGTTTCTCTTTTGTCGAGTCGAGACTCTAGGAGGTGTGGGCTCTGTCGTAGCTGCTGGCCGGCTCTAGAGCACCTGCTCAGTAGCTGTGGCATGTGGGCTTTGGGCCCCATGGTGAGCGGGATCGGGCCAGGGATCCAATCCATGAGTCCTACATTGGCCAGATGATTCTTATCCAGAGGACCACTGGGGAAGTCCTCAACAGTGTTTTCAACAGCATGAGAGTGTTACCGAGCAGAAGTTCTAAAAGCCTTTGTATTCCTGTTATCCCAGTCATGGCATTGATTTCTCTGGACCACAATCAGCCTACCATTCATACGCTTGTGTTCCTGAGTGCCTAGCCTGTGCCCAGCAATCTCCAGAACACTCTACATTAATTACTCTGTTTCCTCTGCCCCCTCAGTCTGGGGTATGACAGAGCCCACTGCCGTGTCTGTTGTTCTGAAGACAGTTCACAACAACAACACTTCGGAAGACGGCAAACTATTCTGTTTCTCTCCCTTGTTATCCTCTCTGTAAAAATCATCTTCTGGGACGTGCAGGCAGTGAGCTCCGTCCCCACCTGGAGCACCGCCCCTCCTCTCTGCCCCACCCGTGCACTCTGCCCCATGTGTCTGGACAAGAAGCAGCTCTGACCTACTGCCTGTCACCTCTAAACTGTCTACATCCATTCTGCCTCTCCTGGCCTCCATCACACCCTCCTGCAATCACTCAGCGAGATGGGATGTAAACTGCACAACTGTGTTCCTGAAACATGAAAACACCTTTCCTCAGTGTTAAAATACTTAAAATCATGTCTGCCTGAGAAGGAGAAAAAAAAATAGCTGAAACAGCTTCACCATCTCATAACCCCGAAAATACATACAACATGCCCAAGCCAACCATGAGTCCAGGAACCTTGGATCACACTGAAATAATTTAAGCCAGATGATGCATGTCCTCAGATTATCAGTGACCAGTGCTCTTTCCCGCAACTTCACCAAGGTGGACATAGCAGCATCACTGTGAAGGCGATGGCACAGTGAGAGGAAAGCTATCTTCTGGGTGTCAGGTCACCGTCAAGGTCGCTGCTTGTGCTGTGCTTGATGTGAGACAGCTCACCCCACAAAACACAGCTGGGGGTTAGCTCCTGAAAGAGACCCACGGAAGACGGCAAACTATTCTGTTTCTCTCCCTTGTTATCCGCTGTGTAAAAATCCAGCTAAAAAGTACTAGAAAGACGAAGGAAACAATAGCACTGGAAGCATTCATGATTCAGTCAAAGGAAAAAATAATATGGGAATTATGATGCTGGGAAATACTGAAGGGGGAGGAGAAGGGGATGACAGAGAATGAGATGGTGGAATGGCATCACTGACTCGATGGACATGAGTTTGTGCAAGCTCCGGGAGTTAGTGGTGGACAGGGAGGCCTGGCGTGCTGCAGTCTGTGGGGTCGCAAAGAGTCATGCAAGACTGAGCAGCTGAACTGAACTGAAGAATATGAGAGCACAGTTTAAAAATCATCGACTATTCAAAATTATCCACAAAGTATGGTGAAATATTTCAGGCACAAGTTTTACTTCTTTGCAGACATTGCATTTGCAGCTGTGCCAATACTTCGTTAAGACAAGGGTTGTGATCATATACGAATGTATTCAAATTTTCATCAGTCGCGTACCTCTTCAGCCACTTAAAATGAGGAATGGTGCTTGAAGCCCTCATGGAGGGCTTAAGGATATAAATTTTAGCCAGCACCCCCATTGCTTTGAATATGAGCTGCCTTCAAGATTGAACTCAGGATAGTTTCCTTGGATTTAACTACTTCTACCACAGTTTTGTCAGATTTAGATGTTGTAAGACCCTTTTTAAAAAGTGACTGATGCCAGTGTGCAAACTCAAGACAGAACCTTCAGACGTTGGTTCACAAGGCTCTTGTAAATTTTCTGTGAGAACCTTGTCAGTCTCAGTTCAGTCACGCAGTCGTGTCTGACTCTTTGGGACCCCACAGACTGCAGCACGCCAGGCCTCCCTGTCCATCCCCAACTCCTGAAGTTTACTCAAACTCATATCCATTGAGTCGGTGTTGCGATCCAACCATCTCATCCTCTGTCATCCCCTTCTCCTCCTGCCTTCAATCTTTCCGAGAATCAGGGTCTTTTCCAATGAGGCGGCTCTTCACGTCAGGTGTAAAAGTATTGGAGTTGCAGCTTCAACATCAGTCCTTCGAATGAACATTCAGGATGTTCACGGTGAGAACCGTACAAAATACAAATCTGACACCTGTGCTTAGTCTCGTTTTTCTCGTTGTTCAGATGCTAGGTCACTTCCAACTCTTTGCAATCTGATGACTACCAAATCAGGCTCTTCTCTTCTCCACTATCTCTGTTTGCTCAAACTCATGCCTATCATAAAGGTGATGCCATCTATCCATCCAATCCTCTGGCCACCCCATTCTCCTTCTGCCTTCATTCTTTCCCGGCATCTAGTTCTTTTCCCCAAAACTGGCTCTTATCAGGTGGCCAAGGGATTGGAGCTTCAGGTTCACCATCAGTCCTTTCAGTGAATACTCAGGGTTGGTTTCCTTTAAGATTGACTGGTTTGATCTTCCTGCAGTTCAAGGGACTTCAAGAGTCTTCTCGAGCACCACAGTTCGAAAGTATCAATTCTTCAGTGCTCAGCCTTCTTTATGATCCACTCATCATATGATCTTTTCGTCTCACATCCATACATGACTACTAGAAAAACCATAGGTTTGACTCTATGGGTTGTTGTCAGCAAAGCAACATCTCTGCGTTTAAATGCAGAGTTGAAGTTTGTCTTACCTTTACTCCATGGAGTAAGCGTCTCTTAAATTCATGGTTGCAGTCACCATCTGCAGTGATTTTGGAGCCCATGAAAATAAAATCTGTCACTGCTTCCACACTTTCCCCTTTCTATTTGCCATGAAGTAATGGAACCAGATGCCATGGTCTTAGTTTTTTGAATGCTGTGTTTCAAGCCTGCTTTTTCATTCTCCTCTCTCACACTCATTCAGAGGCTCTATAGTTCCTCTTCACTTTCTGCCATTAGAGTGGTATCATCTGCATATCAGAGGCTCTTGATATTTCTCCTGGCAATCTCGATTCTAGCTTGAGATTCACCTAGCCTGGCATTTCACATGATGCACTCTGCATACGAGTCATGTAAGCAGGGTGACAATACACAGCCCCGAGGTACTGCTTTCCAGTTTGGAACCAATGCATTTTTCCATGGGCAGTTCTAACTGCTGCTTCTTGATTCGCATACAGGTTTCTTCGGAAACAGGTAAGGTGTTCTGGTATTCCCATGTCTTTAAGAATTGTCCACAGTTTGTGGCAAGCCTTTAGTTAAAGGCTTTAGCATAATTAGTGAAGCAGAATTAATGTTTTTCTGGAACTCCCTTACTTTCTCCATGATCCAGCAGATGTTGGCAATTTGATCTCTGGTTCCTCTACCTCTGCAAAACCCAGCTTGCAAATCTGGAAATTCTCAGATTATGTGCTGCTGAAGGCCGGCTTGAAGGATTTGGAGCATAACCTGACTAGCATGTGAAATTAGCAGATTGTGTGGTAGTTAACATTCTTTGGCATTGCCCTTCTCCGGGATGGGAACAGAAACTGCCTTTTGCAGTCCTGTGGCCAATGCTCAGCTTTCCAAATTTGCTGACATATTATGTGCAGCATTTTAACAGCAGTATCTTTTAGTAATTTAGATAGCTCAGGTTGAATGTCATCAGCTCCACTAACTTTTTTCACAGGAGTATTTCCTAAGGCTTACTTGACTTCACTCTCTAGGATGTCTGGCTCTAGTCTTGTTGAGTAAACCTCCGTTGTGTGGAGACAGTCTGGTCCTTGACTTCTAATTGTTAGTAGGAGTAGAATGCAGGTGTATGGGGTAATTGAAGGAAGTCAAGACCAAGATTTCCACCCAAACACACTCCTCCCAGTGAAACACTCTTCCATTCAACATCAAATACTTACATTCAACATGATAAACGAAAATTCTTTTCCTTACTCCTGTGACTTGTTTTTTTACACATTCTCCGTCTGACCTTAAAGACAAAATATGTTCAAGTTGTGTTATTAAAATGGCAAAATTCAGTATATAATTAGAATTTCTTTTTGTATCACACCCCAGGTTGTGCTTGTGTCACGTTACTGCCTGTGAACAATGTGAACAAAGAGAAGAAATATGTTGTCTAAGATCAAGCGACTATGCGGTGACTAGGATGGTTTCTCTACACGTTAGATCTGACTAGTGGTTGCAAAGATAAACCTCAAATACAATATAGGCCTTGTTTAAAGCCAGTACACATGGAGACGTCTAGAATTTTAGGAAAGCCTAATAAGAATGAGCCTTTCCTTTATTTAGTTTCTGGAAACTGAGAGGAATAGCCATCATCACAGACCTCGGGCATTCTCTCAAAACCGTGGGAGTGATTCATTAGAGAATGTGAGAAGCTCATATCATCAAGAGTTACAAGAAAATTTGTAATTTTCTCAAAAGGCACACTCTTTATCTATCACAACACCATACGAGGATTAAGCTTTAAAGACACATCTATGTATGTATACACATTGACACATACACACACAAGCAAAAACACAAGTACACATGATATGCTTATATGACATAAGGAAATTATACATATATAATATATGTTAAGTATATATTGTCTTCTATATAGCCCACCAAGCTCCTCCATCCATGGGATTCTCCAGGCAAGAATACTGGAGTGGGTTGCCATTTCCTTCTCCAGGGGATGGATCTTCCCCACCCAGGGATCAAACCCAGGTCTCCTGCATTGCAAGCAGATGCTTTAACCTCTGAGCCACCAGGGAAGCCCCTAGTATATATTGTCAGTGACGTAACAGAAGAGTTTGGGTGACTTCTTATATTGTCCTCTGTGCATGTATGTGATAAAAAAAAAAGAGAGAGATATTTGGCACATAGAATGCACAGGAAACAAATATTAAAATGGAAATAACTCAACAAGAATTGGGTTAATTTTTGAACAGTCTCCTTGTAAAGGAACATCCACAGTCATTTGAGTTTACTGTTATCAGTCTTTAGGAAATACACTGAAGTGACTGAAAAGAATTATAAGGCGGGAACAAAACAATTTTCCAAAAGCTGCAAATATACAAAATTTTATCTATGCGAACCAAGCCCTTTCATGTGGTTGAAAACCACAGCTCCCTGTATATGTGGACACAAATTTAAATTTTAAAAACATTGTGCTGACTGAGAGAAACCAGAGAAAATGATGCAGAGTGCATAACTTTGTCGTCTGAAGATCCAGAAAAGGTGAGGATAAGCTGGTCAGTTCTTACCTGTTGCCCGAGGAGTAGATGTTGAATAATGAGAGATGAAAAGGAGCTGTGATGGAGCTCATTATTATATATATATAATATATATCACTCCTTTTATATATATATATATATAGTATATATATTTAATCCTAATGTGTAGTATTGACTGTGCTGGGTCTTCGTTGCTATGCAGGTTCTTCTCCAGTTGTGGTGAGCGAGGGCTACTCTGGAGTTCCAGCGCTCAGGCTTCTCACTCTGGCAGCTTCTTTTGTGCAGCATGGGCTCTGGAACGCACGCTCCAGAGCACAGGCTCAGTAGCTGTGTCACAGATGCCTGGTCTCTCCGCAGCATGGGGGATCTTCCAGAGACGCAACTTGCGTCTCCTGCATTGGCAGGCGGATTCTTAACCGCGAGCCACCATGGAAGCCCAGAATTCTATATCTCGACTGTGGAGCTCATGGAACAGTTGTGGATATGTGAAAGCTCATTGAATAAAGACCTCGACAAAGGTCAGATTAAACATAAATACACTTCAGTAAAGCCGATTTCAGAAAGGGTGGTCGCGTGAAAAGTTAAACACAGGGCACGAAAATTGTAAAGACGGCAGAGGACGATAATAGGCGTTCTTAAAATATTGTGACAACACACGTGCATATGTGTGTGTGTGGGATATATATCTGTGTGTTTGTGTGAGTCTGTATCTGTATGTGTGGTTATACTTTGACTGTATGTATACTATCTCGGCTCAGTGATAAAGAATCTTCCTGCAATGCAGGAGACCAGGGTCCCATCTTGGAGTCAGGAAGATCCCCTTGGAGAAGGGAATAGCAACCCACTCCAGAATTCTTTCAGGGAGAAATCCATGTTCTTTACCCCTACTACCAGCTGGGACGCTCATTTGGGGCTGTGAGGACTTCAGTGAATTCAGCGGTGATGAAATATCTCGTGAGGACGCCCCACAGAGCAGAGCTCACTGTGCGCTCTCTCAGTACCCTCAATTCTGGGCTCGGTGGGAACCATCTCTTACAAACTCTGCAGGAAGGGTTCAAGCCCCTGGTTGGTTCCAGGACACAAGCCTCTTCCCCCTGCCGAGTCCCTCTTTCCTTTAATGAGTGGATGCCAGTGGAGCTTCTGGAACTCCCACCGTCTTCCAAGCAAAGACACCAGGACTTCCCCTGGAGGCTCACAAGTGAACTGCCCCCACCCCAGCTCGGAGACCCTGCTCATCCACAACTCATGGCATTACGCTCTCAACATTGTCCAGAGAGTTCCCTGCAGATGGAGAAGCCGCACCCTCCTCTAGACACAAGAGCTTATAGGTTTATTTTTTCCTTCAGGGTGACTTTTACTTACTTGACATAAAAGTCGAGGTCAACTGTGTTATTTGCATGAAACTCAATATGACGTACGTACGCGTGGAATGGCCCACCCTCAGTGATCTTGTCTTTGTTACTGGCTGCGATGTAATGGGTTTTCCATTCCCCTGAAAACTAAAATCAAATTCCTGTGAGGAAGCTTCAGCCATCTCTGGAAATTCTACCAACATCATCCCTCAGGAGTTTCCTTGTCCTTTCACTTGGGCAGAAGTTACATATCTTTATGGACACAGCCCTAGGTTTAAAATCATGTGAAAACTCAACTCACATAAAGGAAGGACTGAGGTATTACTGGGATAGCTTGAGCTGTGTAAAGGAAGGAGCTGAGGCATTACTGAGATAGCTTGAGCTGTCTTGTCAAATGCTAGAGCCCTAGTCCAACAGCCGTGAGATCTTCTGTTTTACAAGAGCAGTGAACAGGCACGAGAGCCAATGAATAGGTGGCAGAGATGATACGGAGGCCATGCAGAACAGGTATAGAGCCAGTGAATGGAACAACTTTGAGTTGCAGGGAGATGGCCAGACTTAGGGATCCACATGACCAAATCTCAAAAGGGACACGCACACACGTCTACCCCAAGACCTCCAGCTTGCACCACCCCTGGTACCGGTTTGAGAAGTAGCTGAGCTTCACTGTGGCCTGCATAAAGCAGACCAAGGACAACACTGAGCAGCAGAACCTTCATCTCGCTGTCTCTTCTTCTGTAGAGGCTGAGGGTGTCCCAGTGGTTGGAGAGGATGTGAAACCGGTGCCTCTTTTGTAGCCTGCATCTGTTGGCGTGATGCATCACGAACCAATGGTTGTTCCTCAAACAACCAAAGTCACACGGATGCCATCTTCAGTTTCCTGGTTGGTAGAGATAAGCTTTTCTCGCACTCTGTCATTTTAATAATGAGATTAATCTTAAAAGAATCTTTTGTAGATCTGGTATTTTGTCATTTTCATAATGAGATTTGTTTCAAGAGAGGCTTATGAATAACTGAGAAATCACAGAACACGTGTGAAAATTTCAAAGTCAGGAATATTTACTTTATATCCGGAGATCCAAAATGGGATGAGCTGTCCAAGGCACATACTGCCTGCAGCCTCCCACTCCCCGCGTTGCTCACTTAACAGAGGAGAGTGTTTAAAATTTATTATGTAAAAGTAAATATTGACTGTGTGCATTAGCCAAGGAAAATCTGTTTTGTAAGTAACCTTTGGAAAGTCTCCTATTTCTCAAAAGTGAGGAGCATGTCAGCACAAAGCATCCCACAGTGGGCTCTTTCTTCCTAGTTTCTAAGAGGAAGAGCCATTCAAATGTCCTTAACCTTATTTGAAGAAGGGATGTCAACAATTCATTTTCATTACCCCTTTTCCGAACACCTTTTAACCACCTAATCTCTCATGCGGTAATTACTCAGTAACTCTGTGGTTTCTCTGGGTGCGTGAACAAGCAGGATAGTAGTTCTTGTAATTTTTAGAATTTAAATGGGAAAAGTAAATTTCCTGACTCCATATTTCTAGTTCTTTTCCTAGCTTCATATGAAAGAATCTATTGTTTTGTATTTTTAATCAAATTTTTACTTATGTTCATCTTCATTGATAGTGATTTATCAAGTAAATACATTAAAAGATGTGATATTTTCTGAGTGCAGAAATGAAGAAACAGTGAGTTTCCCAAGTCAGCTGAGGGACAATCCCTGGAGGGCTCACCCAGTACTGGCTGCTCCTGAGACAAATCAGAGCTCAGAGTCCTATGCTTAGATTCAACCTTGTCTCAAGAATGTCTTCGGCTCACTTCTTCAGTTGATCCTTTCCATCTTTCCATGGAACAACAGTATTATCTTTTGTTTCGTCTTCCTTCTTTTCTTTTGGTTGCCGTGTCATTTTTTCTCTTTCGTTCACACATCCCTTTGTATCGTATCCTGTTGTAGTTTTTGGCTGTGAAATCTGGGCGATTGAAGGCTTTCCTGTCTCAAAAGACCCTGAAATGATTGCCTCTCTTTGGTGTTCGATCCAGATGATAATTTGTTTTTTTCTTTTAAATTTTATTTTATTTGATAATTTGTTTTTTTGTCTGTCTCTTTTGGCTGCACCCAGCAGCACACAGGTTCTTAGTTGTCCAACCAGGAATAAAACCTATACCCAGCAAAGTGGAAGTGCAGGATCCTAACCACTGGACCACCAGGAAGGTCTCTGAATCAGATCATTTCCAGCAGGGATGTGGTCCCAGCTAGCACCGCTTATCTGCCCGTCATCACTCTTCCATCTCAACCTCTGCACTTCCAGCATTTTCAGGTCTTTCTTTCGGGTTCCCACCAACACGTGTCCCCTCGGAATGTATCCTAAGACCATCGCGCCTTAGGAAGGCCTCACTGTCTGCCAGTCCAGGGGACATTAATCTTCAGTTGCTCTGACGAGTTTTTCACAACAGTTGTGAAAATCCTGCCGTCTCCCATTCATCTCACGCTCTCCTTCCCTCACTGTGTTCCTGAGCCTGTTCTCTGCATCTGTGTCTCCACTCCTTCCCTGCCACGTTGCTCAGAAGTTCATGCCACACAGGGAGCCCAGCCATGCGCTCTACGACAACCTAGAGGGGGCGGGATAGAGCAAGTGGAGCGGCTCAAAGCAGAGGTGATGTGAGGACAGTTGTGATGCTTAGCTTGCCGCACGCAAGGTGTGAAGAGAACACGGCAAAGCAATTCTCCAACTAAAAAATAAACTAAAAAAAACACAAAATTGCCACTTGCAAGGGAATTCATTTTAAAAAAAAGAAATCCTATTGTTTTGTACCAAAGGGAAGTCATACAGCCTTTAATACAAACTATGTCACGAATCGTGGTCAAAATGCAGATAATGTAATGATAAATAAAAAGACAACCATCTCACTCAAATGTTAACTCAGCAACCACTCAAAAATAACGCTAAAGCTAGGCTTGCTATGTCTCCTTCTTGAATTTATCCATGTTTCTGTAACTAGGAAGCCTCTCTCTCCCAGTTTATTAATTTTGTCTTGCTTGTCTGTTTTCTCTGTTAGCACTGATTTTACATCTTAGACTGCACAACTCCTGTCTGAAACAGTGAAAGGAGGCTATTGAGCTTGGCTACCCAACTCTGCGTTCCCTTTAGCACTCATGAGCAAGGTTCCAATGCAATTAGAATTTAATATAACATAATAAACCACAAGCTCACGTTTTTTCAAAGAAAACAATTGCATATGTAGCTTATATTATAAAAACATGTTTTTTAATATATATTTATTTCCAGGTTTATTTATTTGTTTCACGTCTTAGTTGCAGCACATGGAATCTTTGTTTCATTATGGCCAGTTTTTAGTTACAGCGCGTGGACTCTCTAGCTCTATGACCAACAGGCCAATGAATCCGAGAGACGAGGTATTGAGGCAAGGAATATGACTTGATTCAGAAAGCTGGCTAACCGAGATGACAGGCTAATGTCCCCAAGTAATCATCTTGTCAGGGTCCGGATGCCTGGTTCTGATACAGAGCCAGATGGAGAGAAGTAATGAGAGACTCAAGTCAAAAGACAGAACAGAGAGCAAGAGATAGTGAGGAAGGAAAGTCAAAAGGGTCTTCAGTCTTGTAAAACATCTCTCCCAAGGGCCGATCTTTGGAAGGGGTATGTTCATCTCTTCCTTTCATTGGTGGGAAAGGTCAGATCGTCTCCCTGTGAGCTGAACACAGGCACTTTAGTTTAACAGCCAGGCAGAGGGGCGTGGTCCTCTGAGGCAGGCCATTACGTAGGACTATGATAGCAATGGCAAGGAAAAGCAAGTCAAAGGAAACAGTTCCAACAGGGAGTCAGAGCCAGTTCTTCTCTACGACAATTTCCCCCATCTTTGTCCACTCCATAAGTCTTGTTGAAAAACGACTGTCCTGCTTTATCAGATTTCTCTTTCTGGGGGTGTCTCCCATTGCTGCTTAGTGTTAATGTGTCTTCTCTTGGTTCCTCTTTGTAAAGGGTCTAGAAGTCTAGACTTTGACTGCTTCAAACCCAGAAGGCAGCATCTCCAGTTGTGGAAGCATCTCAAGGTGTGTATGCGAAGACTGAAAAGCCGTGGCTTATTGAAATGATTTCCTTGGTCTGTACCTCAGCCATCTGGGCGCCTGTAATTGTGCTTTCTCAGCATTTCCTCAGGGTTCACCATATGCAGTGACTGAAGTCTGGTGACTTCTAAGAGGCAGGTATTCCTCTTCCTCAGGGCTCGTCGGCTCACGTTCAGTTCAGTTCAGTCACTCGGTCGTGTTCGACTCTTTGCGACCCCATGGGTTGCACTTGGAGGGCTGCAATTGCTGGTTCCATTTCTCAGGTTCCCCTCTCGATCATGAATGTGACCAACGTCTGCTGGACACTTTCCGATCAACTTTTGTCCCACTGTGTTGAGAGTCTCATTTCAGTGATTTTGTTTGTTTGTTTGTTTTTGTCCAGTCCAGTCACATATTCTTTTTAAGCCACTACAGGTGTTATGCTTTGTACCAGGGCCAGCAGTAATTTTAAAAATCCCTGGATTGTCTCTAACTATAATCCAGGAGCCATTTTCCTATGTAGCTTCTTCCCATACCTAGAATCACACTGTCCAATTGTTTTATGTTATACATGTGATTTTCTCAAAATGTTTAGCCACAGAGGTATTTTGGATGTCCGATTACATATTGGTTACTGCAAGAGACAACTTTATAAATTAGACAGGATATAAGTCATGAAGCTAGTAACATAGAGAGTGATGTAGTTCAGCAGAGAAACAGGAGGCATGATTGGAAAACAAAGAACAAAGTTAAACAATGGTTCGTATAACTAGTTTTAATCCAGTTGTGAAAATCAAGCGACCCAAGGAGGCATAACTGATTTAATGAGCTATCTGCAGTTTCATTGTACTGGCCACGCACATTTTTACATGGCTTAATGGTTGAGACAAGACTATACTGGCAGAATCAACTACGTAGAGAGAAAAAGATGTTTCCGTTTTACTCACAAAAGTTATAATTTACCATGTTCGTATAAGTCATAATTATTTTAAGAGAACATTTTTCTTCCACCTGGAAAATACAGATTTAAACCAGTAATTTCTTATATAGAAATCATAAAATTTATGACCATATGTACTAGTTCACTCAGGTCTCTGTAAGTTATTCTTTATGTTAACAGCTTTATGAAGCCTTCAGGTTTCCCATCAGAATTGTTTCATAATCTCTTTTACTCAGTTCAGCATTATGGTCTGAATGTCAGAATCTTGTGTTTATCCAAAATCCTTTGTTTATCACTGTCCTTGAAAGCATTTCTCCAAAGGCATAAGAGTGAAGCAATAGCTGTCTATAATGAGAAAAGACTTCAGAAGTCAAGTTTAAATCTGATTACAAGGTAATTGACAAACCAATCCAGTTACTGCTATAACCTACAACACTTCCAGATAATAACTAGAATTATGACTAATAATATTCTACCGGAACATATCAGATTTTTAGGAATTCCATATAATCTCTAGCCTATCTTTATCATTTACAATATAACTTAAGATTTATTACTAATCTGAAAACACCTCCCATGCAGTTTAACATATCAAGTGAACCTAATCAGGTCAATATCTTCCTTTGGGATGTTTTGGGGGCCTTTTGAAGCATCCCAAAGTTAGATGGAGGTAATTTGATTTGAGAATTTTGTCAAAAGAACTTTCAGAAGAAAAAAAGATTTTAAAACACAACAGGCTCATAGGTCTCTGTGAAAGAAGTTATTTACTAAGCCAAAGTGATAATAAAAAAGTTCAAAGGCAAATACCGAACAGATCACTTAAAAAGGTGTGCGAGACAGCAGAAGAGACACTGATGTATAGAACAGTCTTATGGACTCTGTGGGAGAGGGAGAGGGTGGGAAGATTGGGGAGAATGGCATTGAAACATGTAAAATATCATGTAGGAAACGAGTTGCCAGTCCAGGTTCGATACACGATACTGGATGCTTGGGGCTGGTGCACTGGGACGGCCCAGAGGGATGGTGTGGGGAGGGAGGAGGGAGGAGGGTTCGGGATGGGGAACACATGTATACCTGTGGCGGATTCATTTTGATATTTGGCAAAACTAATACAATTATGTAAAGTTTAAAAATTAAAAAAAAAAAAGGTAAAGAAACTTAACATTTGCTATAAAAAGCAACTGAACATCTTCAGAAAACTTGCCTTATTTTTTTTTAAACAAATTTACATTTTGCATCTGCTTACTTTAAAAGTTCATTTATTGTATTAAACTTGTTTTAAATTTACTCAGTCCTGAGTGATCAAGTGCAACACCCATTTTGGAACCCTTATGCAGAAATCTTTTGTCACGTAACTGTTTCAGCATGATCTTAACTTCTAAGTTGTAGAATATCTCAAGAGATCCTAAAATGTGGAAGACTTTCTGAAAGTTCACTCGAAACTCCTGTTTCATTTGCATACTCTCCTCAAAAGTTTCTTCACATTGAGTTACTTTCCTTGCTGACAGATTTGCAAGACATGTGATAAGATTTTATTTAGCTTCTGTTAAACATCGACACAATTCAAATATTATCAGTTCAGTTCAGTCGCCCAGTCATGTTCGACTCTGCGTCCCCATGAACTGCAGCACACCAGGCCTCCCTGTCCTTCACCAACTCCCGGAGTCCACCTAAACCCATGTCCATTGAGTCCGTGATGCCATCCAACCATCTCATCCTCTATCATCGCCTTTTCCTGCTGCCCTCAATCTTTCCCAGCATCTGGATCTTTTCCAATGAGTCAGCTCTTTGCATCAGGTGGCCAAAGGATTGGAATTTCAGCTTCAGTACCAGTCCTTCCATTGAATATGCAGGACGGATTTCCTTTAGGATGGACTGGTTGGATCTCCTTGCAGTCCAAGGGACTCAAGAGTCTTCTCCAACACCACAGTTCAAAAGCATCAATTCTTCACTGTTCAGCTTTCTTTATAGTCCAACTCTCACATTCATCCATGACCACTGGAAAAACCATACTTAAAGTTATATCTAATGTTGATAATCAAGACGGGTCTCTATTAATTAGATCAACAAACTTAAACATTAATACCAGACCCTAATTTAATATGGAATATCCCGGTTCACGTGAATGTGACAGTCATTTGGCATAATTTTTTTCTTTTACTTAGAATTGTTTGGTTTGTATGTTTGTGAGCACTTACATTCACTTAATTAAATAGAGCTCTTTTATAAAGCAACTGTGGCAGCGTTATCCAAAGACAAAGATGCCTACATACAGCAACAAAGAAGCCTCAGTTTATATTTCAAGAATTCGGTCCTAAGTCAGGTAGAGCAATGTAAAAACCCATCAATTTGCAAAAGAGTTTAGATTCAAATGGGGTTTCTGAGAAATGGGACAAGTCAAGCTCACTTGGCTAGATGGCTGAATATTTGCAGGAAAAGAAATTTATAAGGGTCTTGTACAAACCAGCTTCTAAATTACGTTGCACTCTCTTAAATTTAGAAGACCAGATGGGACATTTTCATCTCAAAACTGCAGGCAAATTCTTCCTACGATGACTTTGTTTCCCCCTTGTTTAATATTCACAAGCCTCTTAAGATAAACGGGGAAAGATTTTGGAGTGGTAAAGGATTTTCGGAGCCACCCTTGGGTCCTGGAAAGACTACATTTGTAAAACAAAGATAGTTTGTTTTTCTGTTTGAAAGAATTGGAAACGGTTACCTCAATGAAATTGAAGGACTTGACATACCCATTACCTATGTTGGAAAACTTCACTTTTACTCATTTAGCTTAGGGGAGAAGACCTCTAGGGAAGGCTCAGAGGCAACATCTAGGCTCCTGTAAATCAATCTGGACTGAAGGGGAAAGAGGTGAAGGCACCAGGAAAGACAGAATGAGAAGTCTGCATAGTCCTAACAGGAAGGCAGCAATCAGGGGGAACTGAGGTCAGTGATTTGCTTAAACCAATATGTGCGTCATTTGCACGGAAGTCCTGAGGACAAATAGGGTCTTGCCCAAATATTTTCTGATCATGACCGGCTAGCCTCAAGCATCTAGGCTCCTGGGTGGCTAAGGCAGACTTCTCACCAAGTCCAAGCTCCCTCTGGTCACCACACAACAGGCCACTGCATCTGAGAGACTTGGCACTGAAGCCAGGAATATCACTTCATTTGGAAAGCCAACTGACCGAGAAGATGGCAGACTAATGTCTCAGGGCAGCTATCTTGTTGGGGTCTGGATGCCAGGTTCTTCTATAGAGTCAGATGGAGAGGAGCAATGCAGAACTTATACCAAAAGGCAAAACAGAGAGTGAGAGATAGTGAGGAAGTAACGTAACCTGTGTCTTCAGTCTTGCAAGACATCTCTGGGAAGGACCAGCCTTTGGAAGGGGTGTGTTTATCTCTTCTTTTTGTAGCCGCTCACAGGTGGTCAGGTTCAGATGATCTCTCTATGAACTGAAGAAAGGCACTTGAGTTTACAATCACGCAGAGGGGCAGTGTCCTTTGAGGCAGGTCGTTATGTACCATTGAGCTTTCCTGGTGGCTCAGGTGGTAAAGAATCTTCCTGCAATATGAGAAGGCCAGATTCTTTCCCTGGTCGGAAAAATCCCCTGGAGCAGGGAATGGTTACTCACTCCAGTATTCTTACCTGGAAAATCCCATGGATGAAGGAGCCTAGCAGGCTACATAGTTCATGGGGTCACAAAGAGTCAGACAGGACTGACTGACTAACAACTTTGACTCTGATTATATATGATTATAGTAACAGCAGCAGCGAAAAGCAAGTCAAAGAAAGAGTTCCAGCCTGGGGTCAGAACTGTTACTTCTCTGCAGCAGTTAACAAGCTCAGTAGTGCATCAGTGCATCTTGTGGACTTAGCTTCCCTGGAGCATGTGGGGTCGAAGTTCCCCATCTAGGGATTGAACCTGCAGTCTCCAGCATTGGGAGGCAGATTCTTGGCTGCTGGATCACCAGGGAAGCCTCACAGTTTTTGAGATCTACCTTGGTGACCTTCTCTACACAGTACTTCTCAAAGAGGAAGATGCTCACTGACCCCAGACAAGGTGACACATGCCTGATGGAGCATGTTTAGTGTTGAGCCTGACACTGCATTTCTTTTTTCCTTTTTTAATTATATTTATTTTTTTTTACTTTATATTTATTTTAATTGGAGGCTAGTTACATTACAATATTGTAGTGCGTTTTGCCATACATTGACATGAGTCAGCCGTGGGTGTACGTGTGACCCCATTCTGAACCCCCTCCCACTTCCCTCCCCATCCTGTCCCTCTCGGTTGCTCCAGTGCACTGGCTTTGAGTGCCCAGTTTCATGCATCAAACTTGGACTGGTGATCTATTTCACATGTGCTAATATACATGTTTCAATGCTATTCTCTCAAATCATCCCACCCTCACCTTCTTCCAAAGACTCCAAACATCTGTTCTTTATTTCTGTGTCTCTTTTGCTGTCTCACATATAGGGTCATCGTTACCATCTTTCTATATTCCATATATATGGATTAATATACTGTGTTGATGTTTTTCTTTCTGACTTACTTCACCCTGTATAATAGGCTCCAGTTTCCTCCACCTCATTAGAACTGATTCAAATGCTGAACCTGCATTTGTAACAAGCAACCGGAAGATGACATAACCTCTGGTTTCAAGCCAACACTTTTCAGAAGGAGGTCTTCTCAAAGTTTGTCCCCTTTTTAAAAGTTCCCTGCCATCCAATTTCCCCGTGTAGATTTCTCTGTCTTTAAGTAGCAGCTTTGGTCTGACCAGACCAGAAAGTTCTTTTCTAAGGCTGCTTCTCAACCAGGCATGCTGTGGCTCCCAGGAGACACACTTGTGTATGGGGATGTTTCTGGTTGTCACAGTGGGAGAGGTGGCTGTTGACACCTTCCATCTGGTCGATAGAGTTGAATCAGGCTACTGAAGAGCCTGCAATGCACAGACCAGTAGCTCACAGAGAATTATCCAGTCGTGTCCATCACTGGGAGGCTGAAAATCCTGGATCACCTGAGTTAACCAGCTGCTCTGACCCAGAATGAAGCCTCAGTCCTTGTAGGAACCTGTAGATTTTCTAGAGGACATGGTCCCCCCTCCAGTGTCAAAGACCCACACTCCCTAACTCCTTCTCCCTTCATCATCGCTTATTCTTTTTATAAGCGGTCTTCATTCCCTGGTGAGTAACTTCCACCATGTCATGGTCTTCGCGTTTTTTGTTGGCTGAACCTCCAGTACTAGAACTGGTGAGTGAGTGAGTCAGGCTGCTTCCTCGGAGCTTTCTGTTCTCAGCAGGCAAATTTCGGCAACCATGTGTACAAGACAGGACATTTCTTGGTGAAAAGAAATATCACACAGACGTCAGAGAGGGCAGGTTCCACAAAGGAAATTTCCATTGTGAATCACCTCTGTGTACTTTTGTTTTTTTTTTGTTCCTGAATTGGTATTTATCCACTGGTGTCTGTTTTGTTTCCAGTTCCGTGTGTGTGTGTTTGTCAATTCCTGTGTGGGTAATTCAGGCAGTCAGCCTTTGGCTGTAGTCCTTGATCAATATGTTTCATTATTAATATGATTCCCCCCTCCACCCTACTCTTATCATTGATGTCTTGTTAGCTAATGCCAGGTTGGAACCAAAGCCAGCATCAGTAACAGTAAACCTCAGTTTTTGCCCTTCTCAAGGTGTGTGCAGCAAATGAGACAAAAGTTTCATTTTTTGCCGAATGTCTTGATTTCTCCTTTTCCCGACAGGAACAGACTAGAAATTGAATTCAGTACAACGCGTTGTAAACTTTTACCTACATGTACGTCATAAAGAATGTGTGTTCTGTAGAATTCCCCCTCTCCACGCTTTGTCCTGAATTCAGAAAATACAGATTTAGTGTGTACAATTGTCTAAGTCTGAGAATTTAGCAAGAAGCTGGCAGATTCAGTACATCATCCAGTGAGCAGCCTTGCTGTGAAAGGAGGCAGAATATATAAGAGCTTAGCAAGTAATTGGGCTTCCCTGGTGGTTCAGTTGGTAAAGAATCTTCCTGCAATGCAGGAAGACCTGGGTTCGATCCCTGGGTTGGGAAGATCCCCTGGAGAAGGGAAAAGCTATCCACTCTAATATTCTAGCCTGGAGAATTCCTGGACTGTGTTGTCCATGGGGTCGTGAGGAGTCAGACATGACTGAGGAACTTTCATGGCATGTGTTTGAAAGTTGTAGGATGAAGAATAAAGAAAGCTGCGAAATGGTGCTGATGAGTATAATTACAGGGCAGGAATAGAGATGCAGAGATAGAGAGCAGACATGTGGACTCAAGGAGGGAAGGAGAGGGAGGGACAAAGTGAAAGAGAAGCACGAACATATATACACTGCTGCATGTGAAACAGATTGCTAGTGGGGAGCTGCTATATTGCACTAGGAGCTCAACTGGGTGATCTGTAATGACAGAGAGGCGCGGGGTGGCGGTGGGAGGGAGGCTCAAGACAGACACAATATGTGTATACAGATAGCTGATTTACGCTGTAGTACAGCAGAAACTGGGAGAAATATCAATAACCTCAGATATGCAGATGACACCACCCTTATGGCAGAAAGTAAAGAGGAACTCAAAAGCCTCTTGATGAAAGTGAAAGAGGAGAGTGAAAAAATTGGCTTAAAGCTCAACATTCAGAAAATGAAGATCATGGCATCTGGTCCCATCACTTCACGGCAAATAGACGGGGAAACAGTGGAAACAGTGTCAGACTTTATTTTTCTGGGTTCCAAAATCACTGCAGATGGTGACTGCAGCCATGCAATTAAAAGACACTTGCTCCTTGGAAGGAAAGTTATGACCAACCTAGATAGCATATTCAAAAGCACAGACATTACTTTGCCAACAAAGGTCCGTCTAGTCAAGGCTATGATTTTTCCTGTGGTTACATATGGATGTGAGAGTTGGACTGTGAAGAAGGCTGAGCACTGAAGAATTGATGCTTTTGAACTGTGGTGTTGGAGAAGACTCTTGAGAGTCCCTTGGACTGCAAGGAGATCTTACCAGTCCATTCTGAAGGAGATCAGCCCTGGGATTTCTTTGGAAGGAATGATGCTGAAGCTGAAACTCCCATACTTTGGCCACCTAATTAGAAGAACTGACTCATTGGAAAAGACTCTGATGCTGGGAGGGATTGGGGGCAGGAGGAGAAGGGGACGACAGAGGATGAGATGGCTGGATGGCATCACTGACTCGATGGACGTGAGTGTGAGTAAACTCCGGGAGTTTGTGATGGACAGGGAGGCCTGGCGTGCTGCGATTCATGGGGTCGCAAAGAGTCGGACATGACTGAGCGACTGAACTGAACGAACTGACAGCAGAAACCAATCCAGCATGGTAAACCAACAACCCTCCAATTAAAAATAAATTTAAAACAAGTAAATGCTGCATACACATTGGTAAGTAAAATATAGATGTTATATGGGGAAAACAAACAAACAAAAAGATAGGTGGAAACCTCAGAGTGTGTTTGAGGTCTCATTTTAGAAAGAGGGAATATTTCCATAGGGAAGGTTTTGTGTGACCACACGGGGATAGTTGGAAAAGTGAGCTAAGCGTGACTCTGTGAGAAGAACACAGTAGGACTTGAGAACAGGACATCCAAATGTGTTTTGAAAGGATCCCTTGGTTTGTGTTTTGAAAGGACCCCTTGGTTTGTTGCATCTATCAAAATTCTATAAATGCATTCCATTTTTTTCTCAATGCTTTCTTCATGTGGAGTATTTTTGAAGTCTTGTTGAATTTATTACAGTATTGCTTCTGTTTTTTATGTTCTGGTTTTTTTTTTTTTTGGCTATGACACATGTTGGTTCTTGGCTCCCTGATCAGGCATTGAACCCACACCCCCTACATTGCAAGGCAAAGTCTTAACCACTGGACCACCAGGGTTGTCCCCCAAAATACATTCAGTTTGATAAGGGATTCCATTTAAATAAATTATGAAACAATTTATTTCCATTTATTTAACAATTATGATACACATAAAAACCATTAACTGGTTTGTTGATTGCAATGTTGGAACGTTTAGAAATAAATTTAACAGTCTAGCAGCTGTGACATGGTGATAGTGTAAAATATAAAAATTAGATTCATACATTAGTTATCAATGAATCAATATCATCTGTGAATATAACAGTACTTGAAATAAACAGAAATACAATTCTCTCTATATTTTAATTCTTATGTATGTGTAAAACAAAGATTTCTCTCCAGTATATTAATATGTTTGTGTGTTAAGGAAAAAGTATGTGTATGTATATAGAATTTTTAGAAAATGTATTGGAATATATCTTATTTACACTGTTGTGCAGTTTCTGCTGACAAGCAGGATGAATCAGCTATACATATACACGCATCTCCTCTTTTTTCGGATTTCCTGCCTATTTAGGTCACCACAGAGCATTGAGTAGAGTTTCCTGTGCTCTGGAGTAGTCTCTCATTAAGTACCTATTTTATACATTAAATCAATAGGTATATGTGTCAATCGCAATCTCCTAGTTCATCCCACCCCCCTGCTCCCTTGGTGTCCATACATTTTTTCTACATTTATGGTCATTACTTCTATTTTGGAAATAGATTCATATGCTTTATTTCTCTAGATTCCGCACATGTGCATTATTATACAGTATTTGTTTTACTCTTTCTGAGTCACTTCACTATGTGTGATAGTGTGTAGATCCATCTGAATTTCTGCAAAAGGCTGAGTAATATTCCATTGTGTCTCTCTCTATATATACACACACACATGCACACATATATTTATATACCACATCTCTTTTCATTCCTCTGCTGATGGGTGTTTAGGTGGCTTCCATGTCCTAGAATCTTAAAGAGTGCTGTTGTGAACATTCAGGTTCAGTTCAGTTCATTTCAGTTGCTCAGTCGTGTTCAACTCTTTGTGACCCCATGGACTGCAGCACGCCAGACTTCCCTGTCCATCACCAACTCCTGAAGCTAGCTCAAAGTCATGTCCATCCAGTCAGTGATGCCATCCAACCATCTCATCCTCTGTTGTCCCCTTCTCCTCCTGCCTTCAATCTTTCTCAGCATCAGGGTCTTTTCCAATGAGTCAGTTCTTTGCAGCAGGTGGCCAAAGTATTGGAGTTTCAGCTTCAGCATTAGTCCTTCCAATGAATATTCAGGACTGATTTTCTTTAGGATGGACTGGCTGGATCTCCTTGCAGTCCAAGGGACTCTCAAGACGCTTCTCCAACACCACAGTTCAAAAGCATCAGTTCTTGGGTGCTCAGCTTTCTTTATGGTCCAGCTCTCACTTCCATACATTAGGGTGTTGTGCATTTTAGAATTATGATTTTCTCTGGGTGTATAGAGTTTAAACAAAACTGTCAGAAGAACCTAATTCTGTCTAGGAGGTTAAATAGCAAATTAAGATTGAAAATAACTTAATATGAACTTATGTGATCATGTACCTATCTGTGACTTTCTGTAAGTTTAGTGATATTTCTTCTTTACTTGTTTGATAGTTTTAAATGCAATATCCTTGACCTCCAACTTTACAGAATATTCTATTCAATTTCTTTAATAGAGAAAAGACAGTAGAAGTCTTCTGTTTCACCACGTCAATTTTAGTTCCATATCTTTCAAGTACTGTGTCTACATTTCATCTGGGTCATTAATTCCAATAAAATAAATCTGTTTCTAGTTACCCCGTGATATTTATCTGTTGGATTTGTGGTGATAATTTGTTTTTTTCCTATTAATATTGAAAAAACAAATACATATGTATGTATATATGCATGTATATATATATACACACATGTATGCATAGGATATTTCACAGTTTATGACTGGTTTATGCCAGGTCTTGACTTTCAATAGCCATGAAGAGATTCACCCCATAACTGTTCTGTTGCCTCTGTGTCTACCCACCCATCCAATCCAGCATTTGCAGAAGTACTATGAAGACCAGAGACAGAGCTCCAACTGCATCCACTCTGCTTTACAAGTAGGAGAACTTAAAGAAAGCCCTTGACTGCCATTACTATGAACTAAGCCATGGAAACATTCATTCCTGGTACCTTTGACAATGACCAGTTGTATCCGATTTGGAGGTCATGACTATGTAGGAAGGAAATCATTTATTCTGTTACATATCACTAGGTCTAGTGTTATTTATCTCGGACTTGGAGCAGATCTTTAAACTTTTGTCCAAACTTTTAAACAAGCTCTATATCTTTATGTTTTTGAGAAAAACATAGTTGTTTGTTATTTTTGACTGCTCTGAATCTTAGTTGCTGCACTGGCTTTCTCTAGTTGCGGCGAGCAGGGGCTACTCTCTAATTGCAGTATGCAGGCTTCTCATTGTGGCGGGGTCTCTACTTGGGGAGCACGGGCCCTGGGCACACACGTTTCTGTAGTTGTCACACATGGGCTTAGTTTCACCGTGGCATGTGGGATCTTCCGGGATCAGGGATGGAATGTGAGGCCCCTGCAAAGCAGGTGGATTCCTTACCACTGGACCACCAGGGAAGCCCCATAAGTTCTGTATCTTGAGTGCTCGCTAGATCTTTTGGATTCTAAATACCTCAGTCAGTGTGCTCTGCCCACTGTCATGGGAATGTTCGGTCCCTGGAAATGCTAGTGTCTGCTGCTCTTTGAACCATAAGTGGCTGGAAGAGCATCTTTAGATCCTGTGAATGTGGATCAGTTACAGATGCCTCATTTTGCTCCCAAGTGTCAGTGGCTGCCCCATCTTTGATTCCTTCTGTTGCAGTCGTTAAGAATTAAGAGTCCTTCAGCTCAATTGCAGAAATGCTGGTGCTGTCATAAGAGGCATTTCCCCTCAATTATGATCAATGTCCTCTGACACTTTCTGTGTGTACATCTTAGTAAATCCGAACATGAGTTTCTTTCCCTGTAATGAGTAAGATGCTTTCTGGGGACATCTCTCTTGACCCGACTGCCCCCTCTCACTAGAGTAAGAGCATCCATAACCCTGTCCCCTGTCCAATGATGGATTAGTTCCTTTTCTCCTTTTCCCATGGACACCTCTAGACCATTTCTAGTTAATCCTCCTGATGAATATTGTTTCTGATGAATATCTCTCCTGAAAGTTAAAGAGTTAGTTGTTCAGTCATGTCTGACTTTTTGCAACCCCATGGGCTATATCCCATCACAGTCCTCTGTCCATGGAATTCTCCAGGCAAGAACTGGACTGGGTTGCCATTCCCTTCTCCAGGGGAACTTCCCAACTGAGGGATTGAACCCACATCTCCTGCACTGCAGGCAGATTCTGTACCAACTGAGCTACCAGGGAAGCCCAACTATCCTCTTAAAGGCATATATTTCTGGACAGTTAAATTTAATGCATATATTTGTGTGTTTTAGATCAAGTGACTTTTGCACACACACACACATGTGCCAGGATGATATTAAACCAGTTTATTTAAACCCTCAGAAATCAAAACCACCAAACAGGATGGGATTAGTGACCAGGAGAGACGAGATGAGAGAGGGAAGTATCGTGTTACTCAGGAACCAGGAAACTCATCTTCGTGTTGTTGATCTTGATTCTATGGAGATGAGGACATGCCTGAACTCAGGGACTTTTTCTGTAGTTGAGTAAAACAGAACCAAAGGTTTAGTAGAGTCAACTCTGTGACGGCTGACAGGGGTGAGCCTCAGGCAGTAGGTTGTCCAGGGTACAGGAGCTGGTAGCTGATCCAATGTCAGAATCCTGGTGGACATCAGTACTCCACATCTCTGTGATGTTGGAGTCCCTGTGGAATTTTTCCCAGGATGTACATAAGGTGGAACCTTTTATGTACTGGATGCAGTCTAGGAGTAATGATTACAGAATGCGTGTTCATGGGAATGGCTCATATTAAGATGGTTTACAGACTCTGTGATTGGAGTAAGCACCTCTGATTCCACAAGTTTTGTCTTTGGGGGCCTCAAGAATCAATTTTTTATTTTATGTTGGATTACAGTTGATCAACAATATTGTTTTACTTTCTGCTCTACAGCAAAGGTATTCACACTACAGCAAAGTTATTCACACACACATGTACATACGTGTGAGTATATACGCACACACACATATATATTATTTTGCATATTGTTTTCCATTATGGTTTATCCCAGGACAATGAATACGGTTCCCTGTGCTCTACAGTAGGTACTTTTTGTCTATCCATCCTGTCTGCAATAGTTTTTGTCTCTCTGTTAATCCCAAACTCCCAATCCTTCTCTTCCCCTCCCCTTAGCAACCACAAGCACGTGGTCTATGTCTGTGAGTCTGTGTTTTGCAGATAAATTCATTTGTGTTGCATTTTAGGATCCACACATAAATGACATCATATGCTATTTACCTTTCTCTCTCTGACTTACATTACTTAGCATGGGCTTCCTGGTGGCTCAGACGGTAAAGAATCTGTCTGCAGTGTGGGCAACCTGGGTTCGATCTCTGGGTCAGGAAGATCCCTTGGAGAAGGAAATGGCAACCCACTGCAGTATTTTTGCCTGGAGAATCCTGTGGACAGAAGAGCCTGGTGGGTCGCAAAGAATCAGATACAACTGAGCAACTGGCACTTAATATTCAGGTACTTAGTATAATCATCTCTAGGTCCGTTCACATTGCAGCAAATAGTATTATTTAGTTCTTTTTTTATGGTTGAGGAATATTCCATTGTACCTACGCATTACATCCTTTCTTGTACCATATTCATGTGGAAGATAGTGTTTTTATTTCCTTTATTTCTTCCATTTTGCCTCCATGGAAAAATAGAAGCCACAGTTTAACTTAGATAAGGGTCATTCTCTGAAGCTGTCTTAGTTTAGAAAGTTTAAAGATCACACTAAGACAAAACTGCCTACTGAGGGGGAATATAAAATAAATGCTAGTCTCAGACTGTGGTTGGAAGGCCTTTACTGGTTCTGTAAGAATTGCTAAGTGCTAAGTCGCTTCAGTCATGTCCGATTCTGTGTGACCCCATAGATGGCAGCCCACCAGGCTCCCCCATCCCTGGGATTCTCCAGGCAAGAACACTGGAGTGGGTTGCTGTTTCCTCCTCCAATGCATGAAAGTGAAAAGTGAAAGTGAAGTCGCTCAGTTGTGTCCAACTCTTAGCGACCCCGTGGACTGCAGCCTACCAGGCCCCTCCGTCCATGGGGTTTTCCAGGCAAGAGTACTGGAGTGGGGTGCCACTGCCTTCTCCGATGTGAGATTAAATGGTGGATTTGAAGGACACACGAGTTCTCTTTACTCAACATTCTCCTGGAGGAGGGATGTGTGTGTGGACCAATGTGAGGTCAGGACTGATGGGAACACAAGTTTCCACCAACTTGTGGGGATTCCTGCTTCTCTCTGATGACTCTGGTCTGAAAGTTTCCTTCAGGTTAAAAAGTGAAAGTGAAGTCGCTCAGTCATGTCTGACTCTTTGTGACCCCATGGACTGTAGCCTACCAGGCTCCTCTGTCCATGGGATTTTCCAGGCAATAGTACTGGAGTGGATTGCCATTTCCTTCTCCAGGGGATCTTCCCAACCCAGGGATCGAATCCGGGTCTCCCTCATTGTAGACAGATGCTTTACCGTCTGAGCCACCAGGGAAGTCCCTCACCGAAGCTGCTTAGTATTAATCAGTCAGCCAACTGGAAATGTTATATAACTCAGTGCCGTTCAGTTCAGTCACTCAGTTGTGTCCAGTTTTTAGCAACCGCATGGACTGCAGCACGCCAGGCTTCCCTGTCCATCACCAACCCCTGGAGCTTGCTCTAACTCATGTCCATTGAGTTGGTGATGCCAATCATCTCATCCTCTGTCGACCCTTTCTCCTCCCATGTTCAATCTTTCCCAGAATCAGAATCTTTTCCAAAGAGTCAGTTCTTCACATAAGGTAGTGAAAGTATTGGAGTTTCAGCTTCAGCATCACTCCTTCCAATGAATATTCAAGATTGATTTTCTTTAGGATGGACTGGTTGGATCTCCATGCAGTCCAAGGGACTCTCAAGAGTCTTCTCCAACACCACAGTTCAAAAACACCAGTTCTTCAGTGCTCAGCTTTCTTTATAGTTCAACTCTCACATCCATACACGACTACTGGAAAAACCATAGCTTTGACTAGCTAGACATTTGTAGGTAAAGTGATGTCTCTGCTTTTTAATATGATGTCTAGGTTGGTGATAGCTTTTCTTTTCTTTTCTTTTTTTAACTTATTCTTATTTTTTAAATTTTATTTTATTTTTAAACTTTACAATATTGTATTAGTTTTGCCAAATATCGAAATGAATCCGCCACAGGTATACCTGTGTTCCCCATCCTGAACCCTCCTCCCTCCTCCCTCCTCATACCCTCCCTCGGGGTCGTCCCAGTGCACCAGCCCCAAGCATCCAGTATCCTGCATCAAACCTGGACTGGCAACTCGTTTCATTCATGATATTATACATGTTTCACTGCTATTCTCCCAAATCTCCCCACCCTCTCCCTCTCCCACAGAGTCCATAAGACTGATCTATACATCAGTGTCTCTTTTGCTGTCTCGTACACAGGGTTATTGTTATCATCTTTCTAAATTCCATATATATGCATTAGTATACTGTATTGGTGTTTTTCTGTCCGTCTTACTTCACTCTGTATAATAGGTTCCAGTTTCATCCATCTCATTAGAACTAATTCAAATGTATTCTTTTTAATGGCTGAGTAATACTCCATTGTGTATATGTACCACAGCTTTCTTATCCATTCATCTGCTGATGGGCATCTAGGTTGCTTCCATGTCCTGGCTATTAGAAACAGTGCTGCGATGAACATTGGGGTACACGTGTCTCTTTCCCTTCCGGTTTCCTCAGTGTGTATGCCCAGCAGTGGGATTGCTGGATCATAAGGCAGTTCTATTTCCAGTTTTTTAAGGAATCTCCACACTGTTCTCCATAGTGGCTATACTAGTTTGCATTCCCACCAACAGTGTAAGAGGGTTCCCTTTTCTCCACACCCTCTCTAGCATTTATTGCTTGTAGACTTATGGATCGCAGCCATTCTGACTGGCGTGAAATGGTACCTCATAGTGGTTTTGATTTGCATTTCTCTGATAATGAGTGATGTTGAGCATCTTTTCATGTGTTTGTTAGCCATCTGTATGTCTTCTTTGGAGAAATGTCTATTTAGTTCTTTGGCCCACTTTTTGATTGGGTCATTTATTTTTCTGGAGTTGAGCTGTAGGAGTTGCTTGCATATTTTTGAGATTAGTTGTTTGTCCGTTGCTTCATTTGCTATTATTTTCTCCCATTCTGAAGGCTGCCTTTTCACCTGGCTAATAGTTTCCTTTGTTGTGCAGAAGCTTTTAAGTTTAATTAGGTCCCATTTGTTTATTTTTGCTTTTATTTCCAATATTCTGGGAGGTGGGTCATAGAGGATCCTGCTGTGATGTATGTCGGAGAGTGTTTTGCCTATGTTCTCCTCTAGGAGTTTTATAGTTTCTGGTCTTACGTTTAGATCTTTAATCCATTTTGAGTTTATTTTTGTGTGTGGTGTTAGAAAGTGCTCTAGTTTCATTCTTTTACAAGTGGTTGACCAGTTTTCCCAGCACCACTTGTTAAAGAGATTGTCTTTAATCCATTGTATATTCTTGCCTCCTTTGTCAAAGATAAGGTGTCCATATGTGCGTGGATTTATCTCTGGGCTTTCTATTTTGTTCCATTGATCAATATTTCTGTCTTTGTGCCAGTACCGTACTGTCTTGATAACTGTGGCTTTGTAATAGAGCCTGAAGTCAGGTAGGTTGATTCCTCCAGTTCCATTCTTCTTTCTCAAGATAGCTTTGGCTATTTGAGGTTTTTTGTATTTCCATACAAATTGTGAAATTATTTGTTCTGGCTCTGTGAAGAATACCGTTGGTAGCTTGATAGGGATTGCATTGAATCTATAAATTGCTTTGGGTAGTATATTCATTTTCACTATATTTATTCTTCCAATCCATGAACATGGTATATTTCTCCATCTATTAGTGTCCTCTTTGATTTCTTTCACCAGTGTTTTATAGTTTTCTATATATAGGTCTTTAGTTTCTTTAGGTAGATATATTCCTAAGTATTTTATTCTTTCCGTTGCAATGGTGAATGGAATTGTTTCCTTAATTTCTCTTTCAGTTTTCTCATTATTAGTGTATAGGAATGCAAGGGGTTTCTGTGTGTTGATTTTATATCCTGCAACTTTACTATAATTATTGATTAGCTGTAGTAATTTTCTGGTGGAATTTTTAGGGTTTTCTATGTAGAGGATCATGTCATCTGCAAACAGTGAGAGTTTTACTTCTTCTTTTCCAATTTGGATTCCTTTTATTTCTTTTTCTGCTCTGATTGCTGTGGCCAAAACTTCCAAAACTATGTTGAATAGTAATGGTGAAAGTGGGCACCCTTGTCTTGTTCCTGACTTTAGAGGAAATGCTTTCAATTTTTCACCATTGAGGATAATGTTTGCTGTAGATTTGTCATATATAGCTTTTATTATGTTGAGGTATGTTCCTTCTATTCCTGCTTTCTGGAGATTTCTTATCATAAATGGATGTTGAACTTTGTCAAAGGCTTTCTTTGCATCTATTGAGATAATCATATGGTTTTTATTTTTCAATTTGTTAATGTGGTGTATAACATTGATTGATTTGCAGATATTGAAGAATCCTTGCATCCCTGGGATAAAGCCCAATTGGTCATGGTGTATGATCTTTTTAATGTGTTGTTGGATTCTGATTGCTAGAATTTTGTTAAGGATTTTTGCATCTATGTTCATCAGTGATATTGGCCTGTAGTTTTCATTTTTTGTGGGATCTTGGTCAGGTTTTGGTATTAGGGTGATGGTGGCCTCATAGAATGAGTTTGGAAGTTTACCTTCCTCTGCAATTTTCTGGAAGAGTTTGAACAGGATAGGTGTTAGATCTTCTCTAAATTTTTGGTAGAATTCAGCTGTGAAGCCATCTGGACCTGGGCTTTTGTTTGCTGGAAGATTTTTGATTACAGTTTCAATTTCCATGCTTGTGATGGGTCTTTTAAGATTTTCTATTTCTTCCTGGTACAGTTTTGGAAAGTTGTACTTTTCTAAGAATTTGTCCATTTCTTCCACGTTGTCCATTTTATTGGCATATAATTGTTGATAGTACTCTCTTATGATCCTTTGTATTTCTGTGTTGTCTGTTGTGATCTCTCCATTTTCATTTCTAATTTTATTGATTTGATTTTTCTCCCTTTGTTTCTTGATGAGTCTGGCTAATGGTTTGTCAATTTTACTTATCCTTTCAAAGAACCAGCTTTTGGCTTTGTTGATTTTTGCTATGGTCTCTTTTGTTTCTTTTGCATTTATTTCTGCCCTAATTTTTAAGATTTCTTTCCTTCTACTAACCCTGGGGTTCTTCATTTCTTCCTTTTCTAGTTGCTTTAGGTGTAGGGTTAGGTTATTTATTTGACTTTTTTCTTGTTTCTTGAGGTATGCCTGTATTGCTATGAATTTTCCCCTTAGGACTGCTTTTAAAGTGTCCCACAGGTTTTGAGTTGTTATGTTTTCATTTTCATTAGTTTCTATGCAAATTTTGATTTCTTCTGTTATTTGTTGGTTATTCAGCAGCGTGTTGTTCATCCTCCATATGTTGGAATTTTTAATAGTTTTTCTCCTGTAATTGAGATCTAATCTTACTGCATTGTGGTCAGAAATGATGTTTGGAATGATTTCTATGTTTTTGAATTTACCAAGGCTAGATTTATGGCCCAGGATGTGATCTATCCTGGAGAAGGTTCCATGTGCACTTGAGAAAATGATGAAATTCATTATTTTGGGATGAAACGTCCTATAGATATCAATTAGGTCTAACTGGTCTATTGTATCATTTAAAGTTTGTATTTCCTTGTTAATTTTCTGTTTAGTTGATCTATCCATAGATGTGAGTGGGGTATTAAAGTCTCCCACTATTATTGTGTTATTGTTAATTTCTCCTTTCATACTTGTTAGCATTTGTCTTACATATTGCGGCGCTCCCGTGTTGGATGCATATATATATTTATAATTGTTATATCTTCTTCTTGGATTGATCCTTTGATCATTATGTAGTTACCATCTTTGTCTCTTTTCACAGCCTTTGTTTTAAAGTCTATTTTATCTGATATAAGTATTGCCACTCCTGCTTTCTTTTGGTCCCTATTTGCATGGAAAATCTTTTTCCAGCTCTTCACTTTCAGTCTGTATGTGTCCCCTGTTTTGAGGTGGGTCTCTTGAAGACAACATATGTAGGGGTCTTGTTTTTGTATCCATTCAGCCAGTCTTTGTCTTTTGTTTGGGGCATTCAACCCATTTACGTTTAAGGTAATTCCTGATAAGTATGATCCTGTTGCCATTTACTTTATTGTTTTGGGTTCGAGTTAATACACCGTTTTTTTATTTCCTGTCTAGAGAATACCCTTTAGTATTTGTTGGAGAGCTGGTTTGGCGGTGCTGAATTCTCTCAGCTTTTGCTTGTCTGAGAAGCTTTTGATTTCTCCTTCATATTTGAATGAGATCCTTGCTGGGTACAATAATCTGGGCTGTAGGTTATTTTCTTTCGTCACTTTAAGTATGTCTTGCCATTCCCTCCTGGCTTGAAGAGTTTCTATTGAAAGATCAGCTGTTATCCTTATGGGAATTCCCTTGTGTGTTACTTATTGTTTTTCCCTTGCTGCTTTTAATATTTGTTCTTTGTGTTTCATCTTTGTTAATTTGATTAATATGTGTCTTGGGGTGTTTTGCCTTGGGTTTATCCTGTTTGGGACTCTCTGGGTTTCTTGGACTTGGGTGATTATTTCCTTCCCCATTTTAGGGAAGTTTTCAACTATTATCTCTTCCAGTATTTTCTCATGGTCTTTCTTTTTGTCTTCTTCTTCTGGGACCCCTATGATTCGAATGTTGTAGCATTTAATATTGTCCTGGAGGTATCTGAGATTGTCCTCATTTCTTTTAATTCGTTTTTCTTTTATCCTCTCTGATTCATTTATTTCTACCATTCTATCTTCTAATTCACTAGTCCTATCTTCTGCCTCTGTTATTCTACTATTTGTTGCCTCCAGAGTGTTTTTAATTTCATTTATTGCATTATTCATTTTATATTGACTCTCTTTTATTTCTTCTAGGTCCTTGTTAAACCTTTCTTGCATCTTCTCAATCTTTGTCTCCAAGCTATTTATCTGTGATTCCATTTTGATTTCAAGACTTTGGATCAATTTCTCTATCATTATTTGGAATTCTTTATCAGGTAGATTCCCTATCTCTTCCTCTTTTGTTTGGTTTGGTGGGCATTTATCCTGTTCCTTTATCTGCTGGGTATTCCTCTGTCTCTTCATCTTGTTGAAATTGCTGAGTTTGGGGTGTCCTTTCTGTATTTTGGCAGGTTGTGGAGTTCTCTTTATTGTGGTGTTTCCTCGCTGTGTGTGGGTTTGTACAGGTGGCTTGTCAAGGTTTCTTGGTTAGGGAAGCCTGTGTCGGTGTTCTGGTGGGTGGAGCTGTATTTCTTCTCTCTGGAGTGCAATGAAATGTCCAGTAATGAGTTATGGGATGTCTATGGTTTTGGGGTGACTTTGGGCTGCCTGTATCTTCGAGCTCAGGGCTGTGTTCCTTGCTGCTGGAGAATTTGATTGGTATGTCTTGCCCTGAAACTTGTTTCACCCAGAGAGGTTTACAGTGTTATATGGAGAAGAGAAGAGTGAGGAGGGAGTTAGAGGTGACCCGAATGAGATGAGGTGGAATCAATAGAGGAGAGAGTGGGCTATTCAGTAATCTCTTCCTTATGTGCACTCCACAACTGGACTGCTCAGAGTTGTTCACAGAGTTATACAGAGAAGAGAAGAAGGAAGAAGGTGGCAGAGGTGGCCAAGAGGATAAATGGGGGGAATGAAAAGGAGGGAGACAGATCCAGCCAGTAATCAGTTCCCTAAGTGTTCTCCACCGTCTGGAACACACAGAAATTCACAGAGTTGGGTAGAGTAGAGAGGGGTTAGGGAGGAGACACAGGGGACCTGGTGGAGAAAAAGGAGAGTCCAAAGGGAGAGAGAGCAGTTAAGCCAGTAATCTCACTCCCTAGTGAAAAATGGGTACTGAAGATTGGGTTCTTAAAGGTACAGAATTGGTAACAAATACATAAAAGCAAAAATTAAAAATCTAGAGTAGAGTTTGGAATTTCAAAAATACGATGTTAAAAAAACGAAGAAGGAAAAGAAAGAGAGAAAAAACGAACAAACAAAAAACAAACAAGGTCGCAAAAATTATAAAGAAAATATAGGTACAAAATTGATAACTAATACGAAAAAGCAAAAGTTAAAAATCTAGAGTAGAGTTTGGAATTTCAAAAATACAATGTTAAAAAAAAAAAAAGACGAAAAAGAAAGAGAGAGGAAAAAAAGACAAACAAGAACAAGCAAAGTCGCATAAATTATATAAAAAAATACAGGTACAAAATCGATAACAAATACCAAAAAGCATAAATTAAAAATCTAGAGTAGAGTTTGGAATTTCAGATATACAATGTTATTTAAAAGAAGAAGAGAAAGAAACAGAGAAAAAGAAAAAAGAAAAAAGGGTCACAGAAATTATATAAAAACAAAAACAAACAAAAAACTATAGGTACAAAGTTGATAACAAATACTAAAAAGCTAAAATTAAAAATCTAGAGTAGAGTTTGGAATTTCAAAAATACAATGTTAAAGAAAAGAAGGAAAAGAAAAAAAGGTCAAAAAAATTATTTAAAAAAAATATATGAAGTTTGCTTTATAAAAAAATAGGGTCTTCTTTTTTTTTTTGCAAAGTAATTGGTTATAAAAGTGGAAATTAAAGGAATAATAGAGGTCTTAAAAATTTTTTTTTAATTAAAAAAAAAGAAAGAAAGAATGATCATACAAATAGTAAAAATATATCTAGGACTTTGTCCGTTTTTTTTTTGGGGGGGGGCATAACAACTTTAATATTTTATTTTCTTGAGAAAAGTGCACATCTTTATGACTGAACATCTAAGAACGCTTACACAAGGAGAACCACACCCAGAATATAAAGGTCTAGAGCTCTCTCCTGGTGTGTTCTGGGATCATGGAGGAGAAGTCACTTATTGGAATTAGCACTTCAAGACTGAGATCAAATTTCACCCCTTGTTTTGTTTTCAGTGGAGCTGGGAGAGAAACACACAAGAAAATGATCCCCAGAGAAGCCAAAGAAAAGTAAAACAAACATAACCCCAAACCCCAAAAGGCGATCATGGCAATTTCCTGCTGACATTGGAAAGACAACTTGAAAGCAAATAAGAAGGCACATCAGGGATGCAGGATACAGCCTCAAGGCACCTCCCCAGATCCCAGCCTCCCTGGCACCAGGAAGCTGTCTTCCCACAGCCTTTGGCTTAATCTTTGTTTGTAAACTCAACAAACCTCCATTCCCTTCTGGTGATCTTTGAGAACATCAGGTGCAGTTTTCCAGACACTGTCAGGAGTTAAACCTCCCCCCAAAACATCATAAGATAAAAACTGAACACCATTTCTAGACCAAACAAGAAAAATTCTCCTACATCATTCCCAGGCTTGAGAGAACCCTCAAGAGTGGCAGCTGTCTCAACTACAACTTAAAGTTGAACTGCTGAAAAGTCTTGTGTAAACAGAAATCTTAGGCCAGGTCAGGTACAAGATGCAGCCAAAGCTGTCTTTTATCACATAGGCTATCATACAAGTCAGCTGGTCCCCTTGATAGTGACACTCTGGCCAAACATTTTTTTTCTGGCAGCAGTTTAAGGAAAATGGACAGGCAAAGGCAATCTTGACAGGCCATGGTGTGTCTTAAGAAGCCTTTTTCTAGCTGCTTTAATTTCTTTTATGTTAAAGCAACTAACATTTTAGACTCCCCTGACCCAAACCTTCTGATAAGTCTCATGTGGTGTATTTCCAAGAACTTGTCCTTTTCATCGCAGTCAAGTGTGTTGGTGTTTAAAAATACCCCCACTTTTGACACTCTAAGGGCAGTCCCTGGTTTGGGGTGAACAGGGCCCTCTAGAAACAAATTCAATCTCCAGCTTCTGTAAAGGTAAGAACTATGTTAAACTGGACCCAGACCTTGCCCATTCCTGGTAGGAAGTAGCAGAGATCCTCAAGGCTACAGAAAGTCACTTTGGCAGCAGGGGCTGGGAGACTGGACAAATCACACACTTTGGCTGTCCTCACAGTGGAAAGTTCTGGGGTATCAGTGTTTCAGGGTAGAAAGAGGTACTGTGTCACCAAGGTTGGACTCAGGTGGGCAGGAAGGGCCACTGAGCAGAGGATGGGGCCAGGAAGGTGTCAAAATGAAGATCACCTCCCAGCAGGAGCCCCTGGTAGCTAGGGACGCCCAACCTGGGCGTTTTGTTTCGTCCGGTTTTGTTGTGAGTATTGTGGGTTCAGTTCATTTTTAGCTAGTTCCTT
Source organism: Bos grunniens (assembly GCF_055505025.1). NCBI lineage: Eukaryota > Metazoa > Chordata > Mammalia > Artiodactyla > Bovidae > Bos > Bos grunniens. Next base: position 2,581,964 of record NC_141194.1, read on the forward strand.
GGTCCGACTTATATTTCTCAAGATCTATAGGCCCCTCCCTATGTAGATGGTAGTAACCACAGGGTTTTAATCTATTGCCTGTAGCTTCCAAGGCGGTTCCCTCTGTTATAGCTTCTTCTGTTTGCTGGTCTCTTCAGTGTCTGGTTTCCACCCTGACACAAAGGGGACGGTGGAGGACACTTTTTTTTTTTTTTTTTAGGCTCACTTGTTCATTCGTGCTGAGTGGAGGTAGGGAGGGATGCTGCAAACAAATAACACTGGCAAGGAGAGATAAGAAAGCCTGTGTGCTCGCAGTGCCTCAGCCACACTGGGTCTGCCCCCCGTTCATGGCGCGTGTAGTCTCTCTGCCCACGCTGCTCAGCCTCTAGGTTGCTCTGCTGGGAACCATCCGCGGCCGGCCCTGGGCTGCCTGTACTTCCCAGGTCCAAGCCGCTCAGGTTCAGGCACTCAGGTAGTCCTCAGAGGCGCAGACTTTTGGTTGGGCCTACGTTTTGTGCCCTTCCCAGATCCGAGCAGCTCAGGTGATGAGGTGTTTGGCGCGCGCGACTGCTGCGACTTATCACCTCCCCGCCGCTCGGTTATCTAGGTGTACACTGGTGCACCTTCTCAGGCAGATGTTGACCATCCAGACCCTCAAGAAGTTTTAGTTAGCAAAGAAGCCTGCTTACAGTTTTATAGATAATGTCTCTCTGGGGCTGCGATTGTCCCCTTCCGGCTCTGGCTGCCTATCACCGGAGGGGGATGGTCTGCCGCCGGCTATCTCTGTTCAGTCCTTTGTTCCGTGCGCGGGCCTGGTGGTGTCTTAGGTTAGGGCTGGCTTTTCGCGTGGTAGATATCCCACAGTCTGGTTTGCTAGCCCAAATTATTTCGCTCAGATAGCGCTCGGGGTATTCAGGCCAGATTCTTGCGATGCAGCCCGCGCCGCGCCTCCCTGCCCAGCCCCCGATTGCTAATGGCGTGTGCAGGCGTCTGCACTGCTTCTCCGCTGGGGGAGTTACCATAGGGCTCGCAATGTGCGGGTTTTAATTATTTATTTTTCTTCCCTGTTATGTTGCCCTCTGTGCTTCCAAGGCTGGGCACAGATTCGGAAGTGAGGAGGTTTCCTGGTGTTTGGAAACTTCTCTCTTTTTAAGACTCCCTTCCTGGGACGGAACTCTGTCCCTCCCTCTTTTGTCCCTTTTTTTGTCTTTTATATTTTTTCCTACCTTCTTTCGAAGACTTGGGTTGCTTTTCTGGGTGCCTGATGTCCTCTGCCAGCATTCAGAAGTTGTTTTGTGGAATTTACTTGGCGTTTAAATGTTCTTTTGATGAATTTGTGGGGGAGAAAGTGTTCTCCCCGTCCTACTCCTCCACCATCTTAGCTCCTCCCCCCCTAGGTTGGTGATAGCTTTTTTTTCCAAGGAGCAAGTGTGTTTAAATTTCATGGCTGCAGTCAACATCTTCAGTGATTTTGGAGCCCCCCAAAATAAACTCTGTTTCCACTGTTTCCCCATCTATTTGTCATGAAGTGGTGGGACTGGATGCCATTTTAGTTTCCTGAATGTTGAGCTTTAAGCCAACTTCTTCACTCTCCTCTTTCACTTTCATCAAGAGGCTTTTTAGTTCTTCACTTTCTGCCATAAGGGTGGTGTCATCTGCATATCTGAGGTTGTTGATGTTTCTTCCAGAAATCTTGATTCCAGCTTGTGCTTCATCCAGCGCAGTGTTTTTCATGATGTACTCTGCATATAAGTTAAATAAGCAGGGTGACAATATAGAATATATAGCCTTGACGTACTTCTTTCCTGATTTGAAACCAGTCTGTTGTTCCATGTCCAGTTCTAACTGTTGCTTCCTGACCTGCGTACAGGTTTCTCATAAGGCAGGTAAGGTGGTCTGGTATTCTCATCTCTTTAAGAATTTTCCACAGTTTGTTTTGATCCCTAAAAGTCAAAGGCTTTGGTGTAGTCAGTAAAGCAGAAGTAGATTTTTATGGAACTTTCTTGCTTTTTCAATGATCTAACAGATGTTGGCAATCTGATCTCTGGTTCCTCCGCCTTTTCAAAATCCAGCTTGAACATCTGGAAGTTCACGGTTCATGTACTGTTGAAGCCTGGCTTGGAGAATTTTGAGCATTACTCTGCTAGTGTGTGAGATGAGTGCAATTGTGTGGTAGTTTGAGCATTCTTTGGCATTGCCTTTCTTTGGGATTGGAATGAAAACTGACCTTTTCCAGTCCTGTGGCCACTGATGAGTTTTTCAAATTTGATGGCATATCGAATGCAGCTCTTTCACAGCATCATCTTTCAAAATTTGAAATAGTTCAACTGGAATTCCATCACCTCCATTAGCTTTGTTCACAGTGTAGCTTCCTAAGGCCCACTTGACTTTGCATTCCAGGATGTCTGGCTCTAGGTGAGTGATCATGCCATCATGATTATCTGGGTAGTGAAGATCTTTTTTGTACAGTTCTTCTGTGTATTCTTGCCACCTCTTCTTAATATCTTCTGCTTCTGTTAGGTCCATACCATTTCTCTCCTTTATTGAGCCCATCTTTGCATGAAATGTTCCCTTTGTATCTCTAATTTTCTTGAAGAGATCTCTGAAAGTGACGTCGCTCAGTCGTGTCCGACTCCTTGTGACCCCATGGACTGTAGCCTACCAGGCTCCTCTGTCCATGGGATTTTCCAGGCAATAGTACTGGAGTGGATTGCCATTTCCTTTTCCAGGGGATCTTCCTGACCCAGGGATCAAACCCAGGTCTCCCGCATTGTAGACAGACACTTTACTGTCTGAGCCACTGGGGAAGTCTGAAGAGATCTCTAGTCCTTCCCACTCTGTTGTTTTCCTCTCTTTCTTTGCACTGATTGCTGAGGAAGGCTTTCTTATCTCTCCTTGCTATTCTTTGGAACTCTGCATTCAGATGTGTATATCTTTCCTTTTCTCCTTTGCTTTTGGTTTCTCTTCTTCTCCCAGCTATTTGTAAGACCTCCTCAGACGGCCATTTTGCTCTTTTGCATTTGTTCTTCTTGTGGATGGTCTTCCTCCCTGTGCCACGAACCTCCATCCATAGTTCATCAGGCGCTCTGTCTATCAGATCTAGTCCCTTAAATCTATTTCTCACTTCCACTGTATAATCATAAGGGATTTGATTTAGGTCATACCAGAATGGGCTAGTGGTTTCCCCTACTTTCTTTATTTTATGTCTGAATTTGGCAATAAAGACTTCATGATCTGAGCCACAGTCAGCTCCCGGCCTTGTTTTTGCTGACTGTATAGAGCTTCTCCATCTTTGGCTGCAAAGAATATAATCAATCTGATTTCGGTATTGACCATCTGGTGATGTCCATGTGTAGAGATGTCTCCTGTGTTGTTGGAAGAGGGTATTTGCCATGACCAGTGCATTCTCTTGGCAGAACTCTATTAGCCTTTGCCTTGCTTCATTTTGTACTCCAAGGCCATATTTGCCTGTTACTCCAGGTGTTTCTTGACTTCTTTCTTCTGCATCCCAGTACCCTTTAATTAAAAGAACATCTTTTTTGGGTGTTAGTTCTAGAAGGTCTTGTAGGTCTTCATAGAACCATTCAACTTCAGCTTCTTGAGCATTAGTGGTCAGGGCATAGGCTTGGATTATTGTGATATTGAACGGTTTGCCTTGGAAACAAACAGAGATCATTCTGTCTTTTTTGAGACTGCATCCAAGTATTGCATTTCGGAATTTTTTATTGACTGTGATGGCTACTCCATTTCTTCTAAGGAATTCTTGTTCAAAGTAGTAGGTATAATGGTCATCTGAGTTAAATTCACCCATTCCAGTCCATTTTAGTTCACTGATTCCTAAAATGTCGATGCTCAGTCTTGTCATCTCCTGTTTGACCACTTCCAATTTGCCTTGATTCATGGACCTAACATTCCAGGTTTCTGTGCAATATCACTCTTTACAGCATCAAGGCTTGCTTCCATCACCAGTCACATCCACAACTGGGTGTTGTTTTTGCTTTGGCTACATCTCTTCATTCTTTCTGGAGGTATTTCCCCACTGATCTCCAGTAGCATATTGGGCACCTACTGACCTGGGGATTTCCTCTTTCAGTATCCTATCATTTTGCCTTTTCATACTGTTCATGGGGTTCTCAAAGCAAGAATACTGAAGTGGTTTGCCATTCCCTTTCTCGAGTGACCACATTTTGTCTGAAATCTCCACCATGACCTGTCCATCTTGATGGCCTCACACAGTATGGCTCATGGTTTCACTGAATTAGATAAGGCTGTGGTCCATGAGATTAGATTGGTTAGTTCTCTGTATTTGTGGCTTTCAGTCTGTCTGCCCTCTGCTGGAGAAGGATAAGAAGCTTATGGAAGCTTCCTGATGGGATAGACTGACTGAGGATGAACCTGGGTCTTGTTCTGATGGGCGGGGCCATACTCAGTAATTTGTTAATCCAATTTTCTGTTGATGGGTGGGACTGTGTCCCCTCCCTGCTATTTACCTGGGGCCAAACTGTGGTGGAGGTAATGAAGTTAATGGAGACCTCCTTCAAAACATCCCATGCATGTACTGCTACACTCAGAACCCCCAACCCTGCAGCAGGTCTCCACCAACCCACGCCTCAGCCAGAGACTCCTGGACACCCACAGGCAAATCCGGAACAGTCTTCTGTGGGGTCACTGCTCCCTTCTCCTGGGTCCTGGTGCACAAGGTCCTGTTGTGCCCTCCAAGAGACTATTTCCCAGTCCTGTGTATGTTCTGGCAGCTCTATTGTTGGGTTAATGGTGACCTCCTCCAAGAGGGCTTATGCCATACCCAAGTCTGCTACACCCAGAGACCCTGTTCCTGCAGCAGACCACCGCTGACCCGTACCTCCACAGGAGACACTCAAACACAGTTCTGTCTCCGTCTCTGTGGGGCCCCTGGGACCTCGTGCCCACAAGATTTGTTTGAGCCCTCTGAGCGTCTATGGCAGGAATGGGGTTTGATTTTAAATGCGAATTTGCCCCTCCTTCCATCTCGTTGCAGCTTCTCCTTTGCCCTTGGACATGGGGTATCTCCTCAGATACTCAGATAGGCTACCAAATACAGAGTGTCAGGGTTAATCTCTTAAGAAATGTTGAAAAGCACTGCCTTTCATAAACAAGTGGAGAAGGCAATGGCACCCCACTCCAGTACTCTTGCCTGGGAAAGTCCCATGGACGGAGGAGCCTGGTGGGCTGCAGTCCATGGGGTTGCTAAGAGTCGGACATGACTGAGCGGCTTGACTTTCACTTTTCACTTTCATGCATTGGAGAAGGAAATGGCAACCCACTCCAGTGTTCTTGCCTAGAGAATCCCAGGGACGGGGGAGCCTGGTGGGCTGCCGTCTATGGGGTCGCACAGAGTCAGACACGACTGAAGCGACTTAGCAGCAGCAGCAGCAGCAGCAGCATAAACAAGTGAAAATATTCTGAAACATCATATACCTACATATGCATTAATGTATTTGTATATATATATGTGTGTGTGTGACTGTATGAATTTGTGATCAGTTCAGTTCAATTCAGTCACTCAGTTGGGTCCGACTCTTTGCGACCCCATGAATCGCAGCACGCCAGGCCTCCCTGTCCATCACCAACTCCTGGAGTTCACTCAGACTCATGTCCATCGAGTCAGTGATGCCATCCAGCCATCTCATCCTCTGTCATCCCCTTCTCCTCCTGCCCCCAATCCCTCCCAGCATCAGAGTCTTTTCCAATGAGTCAAGTCTTTGCATGAGGTGGCCAAAGTACTGGACTTTCAACTTTAGCATCATTCCTTCCAAAGAAATCCCAGGGCTGATCCCTTTCAGAATGGACTGGTTAGATTTCCTTGCAGTCCAAGGGACTCTCAAGAGTCTTCTCCAGCATCACAGTTCAAAAGCATCAATTCTTCGGCGCTCAGCTTTCTTCATAGTCCAACTCTCACATCCATAAATGACCACTGGAAAAACCATAGCCTTGACTAGATGGACCTGTGTTGGCAAAGTAATGTCTCTGCTTTTGAATATGCTATCTAGGTCGGTCATAACTTTTCTTCCAAGAAGTAAGCGTCTTTTAATTTCATGGCTGCAGTCACCATCTTCAGTGATTTTGGAGCCCCCCAAAATAGTCTGAGACTGTTTCCACTATTTCCCCATCTATTTCCCATGAAGTGATGGGACCAGATGCCATGATCTTTGTCTTCTGAATGCTGAGCTTTAAACCAACTTTTCACTCTTCTCTTTCACTTTCATCAAGAGGCTTTTTAGTTCCACTTCACTTTCTCTTCACTTGGATTACGGTTATATTGAATGGTTTGCCTTGGAAACGAACAGAGATCATTCTTTCGTTTGTGAGATTGCATCCAAGTACTGCATTTCGGACTCTTTTGTTGACCGTGATGGCTACTCCATTTCTTCTAAGGGATTCCTGCCCGCAGTAGTAGATAGAATGGTCATCAGAGTTAAATTCACCCATTCCAGTCCATTTTAGTTCACTGATTCCTAGAATGTCGACGTTCACTCTTGCCGTCTTCTGTCTGACCACTTTCAATTTCCCTTGATTCATGGACCTGACATTCCAGGTTCCTATGCAATATTGCTCTTTACAGCATCGGACCTTGCTTCTATCACCGGTCACATCCACAACTGGGTATTGTTTTTGCTTTGGCTCTATCCCTTCATTCTTTCTGGAGTTATTTCTCCACTGATCTCCAGTAGCATACTGGGCACCTACCGACCTGGGAAGTTCCTCTTTCAGTATCCTATCATTTTGCCTTTTCATACTGTTCATGGGGTTCTCAAAGCAAGAATACTGAAGTGGTTTGCCATTCCCTTCTCCAGTGGGCCACATTCTGTCAGACCTCTCCACCATGACCCACCCATCTTGGGTGGCCCCATGGGCATGGCTTAGTTTCATTGAGTTAGACAAGGCTGTGGTCCTAGTGTGATTAGATTGAGTAGTTTTCTGTGATTATGGTTTCAGTGTGTCTGCCCTCTGATGCCCTCTTGCAACACCTACCGTCTTACTTGGGTTTCTCTTACCTTGGATGAGGGATATCGCCTCACTGCCGCCCCTCCTGACTTTGAACGTGGGATAGCTCCTCTAGGCCCTCCTGCGCCCGCACAGCCACTGCTCCTTGGACGTGGGGTTACTCCTCTCGGCCACCGCCCCTGGCCTAGGGCAGTGGGTAGCGCCTCCTGGCCGCCACCCCTGACCTCGGACGTGGGGTAGCTCCTCTCGGCCACGTTACGTGTGCTGTCGCAGCCGCCCGTGCTATATGAACTTGTGATAACTATTACTAAATTAAAGGATTATCACCACAAATCCAGAAGACAAAGAACACGACTGAACTGTAAACAGATGTTGTTATTCAAATTAACACTCAAGATGAAATTTACACATTACCTCAAAGATGTTTACTAAAATTAAACCCCAATGCACTGGCACGACCCAGAGGGATGGTACAGGGAGGGAGGAGGGAGGAGGGTTCAGGATGGGGAACACGTGTATACCTGTGGCAGATTCATGTTGATATATGGCAAAACCAATACAATATTGTAAAGTTAAAAATTAAATTAAAAAAATAAATAAAATAAAAAAAGAAAGAAAAACACAATGAAACAGAAACTTTCTAATGTCCTTTATCTATTAAAGGAGTTGAGTACAATGTTCCAGAAATCTGCAGGGCAAGAAGATTTAATTGAAAAATTTCCAAGAGGTAACGAAGAAATATCACTAGGCTCAGACAAAACCATCCATATGATCATATGAGTTGCAATTAAAGTACTTCCCATTCAGATTTGATCCTTAATCCCCTAGGCAGAATTAGGTACTTCTGAAAGTTTTCATTAAAACCTATATATGTAGAGAAAACCATAATTTCAAAAAGTACATGCACACCAATGTACAACAGCAGTATGTACAATAGCCAGGACATGGAAGTGACCTAAATGTTCACCAACAGAGCCATGGATAAAGAAAAATTCCTAACAATTCTGTATCTATTAATGTTTTTTCATTAATGCACAAACATACTAACCTACTGGAAAGATGTCTTTGTTTTACACATACATGAGAATTAAAAAATAAAAATAGTCATCTTTCTGTTTATTTCTCTTTTTTTTGTTTGTTTATTTCAAGTACTAATATTTTCACAGATTCTGTGGACTCATAAAGATCTAATGTATGAATCCAATTTCTTATATTTCCCCCATGAATATTTCATAGCTACTAGACTGTAAAATTTATTTCTGAGTGATTTATCACCACAAGCAACAAGCCAGTTAATGGTTTTTGTATGTATTGATGGTTTCATACATTTTTAAAAAATAAAATGCCTTATCAAAGTGAATGCAACTTCCCTGTGGGTCCAGTGGTTAGAACTTAACCTTCCAATAAATAGGCTGCAGGTCCCAACACTGATCGGAAGCCAAGACCCTACATGTATCATGTTAAAAAACAAAAAACAAAAAACAAAATAGAAACAATATTGTAACCAATTCAATAAAGATTTTAAAAGGGGTCCACATTAAAAAAAATCTTGAAAAAAAAAAAAGAGTGAATGGACTTATAGAATTTTGATAGATAAACCAACCAAGGGGACTTTTCAAAACACATCTGTACTTTCTTATCTCAAGTCATATTTTGCTCTTCTCACAGATTCGCATTTAACTCACTCATCCAACTATCCTCAGAGCATTGCTGAAAACCATTTCTATGGAAATATTCCTTACTTCATCCTACAGCATATAAAGAGGGAAAGGGGAGTGAAAAGCTGACTTAAAACTCAACATTCAGAAAACCAAGATCATGGCATCTGGTTACATCACCTCATGGCATATAGATGGGGAAACAATGGAAATAGTAAAAACTTTATTTTCTTGGGCTACAAAATCACTGAGAACAGTGACTACATCCATGATATTAAAAGACACTTGATCCTTGGAAGACAAGCTATGACAAACTTAGACAGTGTATTAAAAAGCAGACAGATTACTTTGCCAGCAAAGTCTGTATAGTCGAAGCTATTGTCTTTCCAGTATTCACGTATGGATGTGAGAGTTGGACCATAAAGAAGACGGAGTGCTGAAGAAGTGATGCTTTCTAACTGTGGTGTTGGATAAGACTCTTGAGTCCCTTGGACTGCAAGGAGATCCAACCAGTCCATCCTAAAGAGAATCAACCACGAATATTCATTGGAAAGACTGATGCTGGAGCTGAAGCTCCCATACTTTGGCTACCTGATGGGAAGAGCTGAGTCATTGGAAATGACTGGGATGCTGGGAAAGACTGAAGGCAGGAGGAGAAGGGGACCACACAGGATGATATGGTTGGATGGCATCACCCATTCAATGGAGATGAATTTAAGCAAGCTCAGGGAGATGGTGAAGGACAGGGAAGCCTGGTGTTCTGCAGTACATGGGGTCACAAAGAATCGTCCGTGACTGAGCAGCTGAACAACAACAGAATTGGCAATCATCTGTTAGCTGCTATTAGTATGTATCTGTCTGCTTCCACAGGAAGACAGCTCACTGGATGAATTACTGGGCCCATCTGCTTTCTGATGAATCCTGAGGCTTAGTCTCTTATTGGCATTCAATCTGTATGTACTAAATTCATGCCAAAGCGTGGACAGGAGGACTGTACAGCACATACATTCTTTATGAGCACATTGTGAGTAGGTAAACATTTATGAGTAGGTAAATATTTACAGCACATTGTACTGAACTTATTCTCTAGCCTGCTCCTGTCTGATAAAGGAGAAATCGAGACGTTCTGTGGACAAGGAAACTTCACCATTCCTATACAAATGATCTTAATAATAACACCCTTTTATCAAGAGCAGTGTCAACAGACCGACTGACTGAAATGCCCAGAACGGAATTAATGTGTGCCATTCAGCCAGACTAACACGTGTGATGGAAAGAAAACAGAGAGTGATTAATAAATACCAGTATGGGAACATTAAAACAAAGGTGCTCAGTGCTGAGACACAATGGACCTTTCTCTACGGGACCCATCCTCTCTGGGATCTGTAGGACATTTGGTCCTGTCCACGTCAACCTGCAATCCTAAAACTTTCCCCAAGTACCAGGAAGGTCATGGATACATGACTTTTGCTTCTTCTCGTGTGTTTCTGTTTCTCTCCAGCTGGAGAGCTTTGAGAGATTTTCAACATCAAATAAAGCTCAAAGAAAGCGGTGAACATTTAGAGCACGAAAGCTTGATGTGAAGTATAGATGCTCTATCCTCTACGCACATCGAGTGCTATCTGTCATTTGCTTGGGCTGTGCGCACCGCAAAGTGTTTCCCTGACGTGTAGTGGAAGAAGTGGTCAGTCTTTCCTGAGTCACACTAAGAGGGCACCTTTGGCAGCTATGCTGAAATTGTACACTGTGGGTAACTATTTACAGAAATCCCTACTCTGGGTCGCTCTGCTGCTAGGTGGGGACTCCCGTGAGAACATACGTGCGCCTTCCTTCTGTCTTTGTACATTCCTGTTTGTCTTACTGAATCCTGACGTCTTTCCCTGACATCACACTTCTCAGCGTGAACAGTGGCAGGGTCAGGGTGCTGGCTGACTTCTAGACACACCAGGGCCAGTGCCCCCTGGCCTTCTAGAGCCTTCTTCCTCGTCCACTGGATAGTGCTGAATACAACCCTTTCTACCATATGCCCAGGCATCTAATGACCCTTGGACAATGGCTCTGGATTCCAGTCCTTAATACATCCTTCGGTCTTTGTTTTGACTAAGAAATGGCATATATACACACACACACACACACACACACACACACACACACGGTAGCCCACATTTGCCCATCACAAGCCAAAATCCCCAAAGAAACACCCTGACTTATTAATTCACGAGCTGTACCAATGGGGACTCAACCAACACCAAAGTGCAAAGGCCATGACACTGTTAAAGTTGCTCATCAGTAGATGAAGACTGGTTAAAAAAGAACAGAGGATGATAAACTGGGGGAAGGAGAAAGAGTAAGGGAGTGTGGGGCTGTTACACTGGACAGAGAACCGTGTCCTGCAGAAATCTACAGGTTCCTATGAGGACTGAGGCTTCATCCTGGGTCAGGGCAGCAGGGTAACTCAGGCGATTCAGGATTTCTCAGCCTCCCTGTGATGGACATGTGATGGGACAGTTCTCTGTCAGGGGCTGCCCTGCATATTGTAGGCTGTTTAGCATCCTGTTTCATTTCTAACAACCAGATGGAAGGTGTCACCACCCACCTCTCCCACTGTCACAACCATACATGACAAGTGTCTCTCCTGGGTGTGGGGGCACATGCTCCATTTGAACCAGCATAGACAATAACCTTCTCTGGGGTCACAGAGCATGTACTCAATTGAGAGGCACCATGTAGAGAAACTGGAATTCTGAAAGAGATGGGAATACCAGACCACCTGACCTGCCTCTTGAGAAATCTGTATGCAGGTCAGGAAGCAACAGTTAGAACTGGACATGGAACAACAGACTGGTTCCAAATAGAAAAAGGAGCGTGTCAAGGCTGTATATTGTCACCCTGCTTATTTAACTTATATGCAGAGTACATCATGAGAAACGCTCGGCTGGAAGAAGCACAAGCTGCAATCAAGATTGCCGGGAGACATATCAATAACCTCAGATATGCAGATGACACCACCCTTATGGCAGAAAGTGAAGAGGAACTAAAGAGCCTCTTGATGAAGGTGAAAGAGGAGAGTGAAAAAGTTGACTTAAAGCTCAACATTCAGAAAATGAAGATCATGGCATCTGGTTCCATCACTTCATGGCAAATAGATTGGGAAACAGTGGAAACACTGCCTGGCTTTATTTTTGGGGGCTCCAAAATCACTGAAGATGGTGACTGCTGCCATGAAATTAAAAGACTCTTACACCTTGGAAGGAAAGGTATGACCAAGCTAGAGAGCATATTAAAAAGCAGAGACATTACTTTGCCAACAAAGGCCCATCTAATCAAGGCTATGGTTTTTCCAGTAGTCATGCATGGATATGAGAGTCAGACTATAAAGAAAGCTGAGCGCTGAAGAATTGATACTTTTGAACTGTGATTTTGGAGAAGACTCTTGAGAGTCCCTTGCACTGCAAAGAGCTCCACCCAGTCCATCCTAAAGGAGATCAGTCCTGGGTATTCATTGGAAGGACTGATGTTGAAGCTGAAACTTCAATACTTTGGCCACCTGACGTGAAGAACTGACTCACTGGAAAAGACCCTGATGCTGGGAAAGATTGAAGGCTGGAGGAGAAGGAGATGACAGAGGATGAGATGGTTGGATGGCATCACCAACTCAATGGACATGAGTTTGAGTAAAAACTCTGGGAGTTGGTGATGGACAGGGAGGCCTGGTGTGCTGCAGTCCATGGGGTCACAAAGAGTCAGATGTGAATGAGCAACTGAACTAAACTGAGGTAGAGAGTGTCTCCAAGATCAGACCTTTAAAGATGGGCTTGTGGTTCTTTATTTCTACTTTAGATTCTAATAACGTTGAACCTTGGTCAGGAGTCCATGAGGGAACCTGTGTGTTCTTCGTGACCAAGGTCACACGTTTCCTTGCATTGTTTAGATAGGAGTTGTGTAATATAAGATATAAAAACAGTGACCACAGAGAAAAAGGAAAGTAAGACAAAATTAATAAACTTGGAAAGAGAGGCTTTGTAGTTCCAGAAAACTGGAGAATCGAGGAGACACCAGGAAGATGTACCAAGCATGGTTTATTATTATTTGTTGGGGGATTACAAGATTATTGTTTGAGTAAGGTGATTCTGCTTTGTTTATCAGTTTTTTACCTACATTTTTTGTCAATATTTATGAAGGAGACTTTGGATTAAAGGTCCTATGACTGCCTTTAGTTACAAACAAGCAGGTTGCTAAAACCTGGTGCAATAAACTCTTGGAGAAACTGTGTTTAATCCCCCCTTGATTGGCAGTTAGAAAGGTCTTCCTGAGATGGGATGGTCCAAGAACACACTCCCCGGTGACACGTGTTGGTAAGAATATGAAAGGAAAACGTGAGAATGTTAGAGGTGCCTAAGGAGAGATGGAAGGGTGATGATGGATAGATAAGAGGTGTTAGCTGGGATCATACTCCTGTTAAAATGATCTGAGTCAGGATGACTCTGGTGGTCCAAGGGTTAAGACTCAACACATCCGCTACATGAGGTGATGATTCCACCCCTGGTTGGGTAACTAAGATCCCTGGTTGTGGAAAAAAAAATACAAAGTAGAGATTCTTTGGCTGTTTGAGGGACCTTGAGAGTAACTAGATGTATAGAGTTAGGAAATTTCCTTTTTTATTTTAAATTCTACAAGTTACAAGAAATACAGTCGTGCTTTTTCACTTCCTTAGAAACAACTGAGTCAATGAGTAAATGATATATCACAGATTAGATGGATAAAGGATGTCTTGAAGGGGAGAGAGGAACAGAATTGCTTACGTGCCTTTTCAGACATGAGGGTAAGGGGCATTTGGACAGAACCTCCTCCTAGCTATAAGGAGGACAGAGCCCGCTGTGGGGCAGGAAGAGGTGATCAACATTTTGTGCTGACGTGTCCCTCCCCTCAGAGAAACGGGAGGTTTTCCAAAGGTCTCTTCAGAAATATTTTTTAACTTTGTTAAATCACACACTCAACTTTAGAAAATAAATTTAGACTATCTCCTAAATGTTAAGGAAATGGCAGAGGAGTTGGAGATATGTACCTTGGACAGTTATCCCAGCCTTATCTCAGGATACAAAGGTAAATAAATATTCCTGGCCTTGGAACATTAGAGTGCATTGTGATATCTCACTCCCTCTAAATGTTCCATGTCCAGATCCTCTTAAGCTTCTCTTAAAACAACCCTCATGATAAAGATAACACAAACAGCAGATCCCTGCCAAACAGGATACGGAAGATGACTTCTGTGTAACCTTGGGCTTAGGAGGAACAACCATTGGTTCGTGACACGTCACACCAACAAAACGATCCTATAAAAAGTGGCACAATTCCCGTCCTCTCCAGCCACTGGGACACAGTCAGCCTTGACAGACAAAGTACCACGAGAGATAAGATGAAGGTTCTGTTCCTGACTCTTCTCCTTGGTGTGGTTTGTGCCGCCCAAGAAGAGGAAGCTGAGCAAAATCTCTCAGAGGTACCAGGGACCGTCTGATCTGGGAGGAGGCCTTGGGTGTGTGTGTGTGTGTGTGTGTGTCCCTTTTGTGGTTTTGATATGTGGACCCACTAAACGATCCTCCTCCCTCCGACTCAATACTGCTCCATTAACTGACTCTAGACCTGCTCCGTTTCGTCTCTGTGTCATCTCTACTGTGTATTAATTGACTCTCAGGCATTTTTACTAGTCTTGTAACAGAAAAAAGTGGATCAGCCAAACAGCTGTTGATTTTGAGATCTTGTATTTGACATGAGAACTCAAGCTATCTCAGAAATGTCTCAATTCCTTCTTTTGCTCTGACTCGGTTTTGCATTATTTCATAAATCCTGCTTTGTCCAGTCAAGGTAGATAATGTGTGCTGACTTGCACTGGGGGTGGGAAACCTTTGACTCATGATGCTGGATGAAATAAAAAGACAAGAACTACATTTTCTAAGGGGGATTTTGCTTTCAGCTTTCAGGACCATGGAGAACAGTGTACATTGGATCCACCAACCCAGAGAAAATCCAGGAGAATGGACCATTCAGGACTTACTTCCGTAAACTTGTGTTTGATGATGAAAAGGGCACAGTGGACTTTTACTTTTCTGTCAAGTAAGTACAAATAACCAAGAAGGAAAACACATGTGTGAAAAATCAGACACAACTGAGCAACTATCACACACACACAAACACACTTGTGAATTTTCATACGGCTAATCCTTCTGAAATCAACCTGATTGAAGTGAGCATGTGGCTTGTTAAGTTGTTTCAGAAGTGTCTGACTCTTTGCAAACCTGTGGCCTGTAGACCACCAGGGTCCTCTGTCCATGGGGATTCTCCAGGCAAGAATGCTGGAGAGGACTGCCGTGCCCTCCTCCTGGGCATCTTGCCAATCCAGGGATTGAACCTGCATGTCTACCACTTGAACCTCCTGGGAAGCCCATGAGCAATTATTATATGCAGCTTTGTGGAAGGCGTAAGCCTTCCCCGGTGGTTCAGATGATAAAGAATTTGCCTGCAATGCAAGACAACTGAGTTCGATCCTTGGGTCGGGAACATCCCCTTGAGAAGGAAATGGCAACCCACTCCAGTATTCTTGCCTGGAGAATCCCATGGACAGAGGAGCCTGGTGGGCTACTGTCCATGGGGTCACAAAGAGTCAGATGTGACTGAGCAACTAATTCTTTCTTTCGTGGAGGGCATAGTTCAATATGTTTTGACAGGCACACATCTTTTTCGTGAACTCCACTGTGCAGATACCAAATTTCTCCATCTCTGCCCAAACTCTCCTTTTCCTCAAAATTAGATGTCTACCTACTGAGCCACAAGTTAACAATGGGTCTGCTTATTGTCTCCTCTCTTAGAACTTCAGATGATAAGATTACCCTGTGGGGATAAAACAAAGAAAATTCTAAGTATATGTCTACTTTTTCCATTGCTTCAAACACCTTGTATATGTTTGCTTTTTAAGGCGGAATGGAAAATGGAAGAATGTACATATCAAGGCTACAAAGCAAGACGATGGTACTTATGTTGCTGACTGTAAGTATGACTGCTTCACTGGTCAGAGAACATTTGGGTAGAAATCTTGGGACAATTGTCTTCCATAACCCCACACACCTGAATTCTACTCCTGCTAACAATTAGAGGGGTGAGCAGGCTCCAGTCCTTAGGATATTCAAGCACTTCACTTTGTCATGAGACAATGATTCAAACACACGGCCTGGAGGTCTCCTCCCAATCAGGAGTGTTACTGCTACTGCTAAGTCGCTTCAGTCGTGTCCGACTCTGTGACCTCATACATGGCAGCCCACCAGGCTCCGCCGTCCCTGGGATTTTCCAGGCAAGAACACTGGAGTGGGTTGCCATTTCCTTCTCCAATGCATGAAAGTGAAAAGTGAAAGTGAAGTCGCTCAGTCGTGTCCGACTGTTAGCAACCTCATGGACCGCAGCCTACCAGGCTCCTCCTTCCATGGGATTTTCCAGGCAAGAGTGCTGGAGTGGGGTGCCATTGCCTTCTCCTCAGGAGTGTTAGCCACTGAGAATAACAGGTATAGACCTGTATTTCATATGGTTCTCAGACAGTTTACAACAGCCTTACGAACTGATGTCTCAAGGGTCTATCTTGAGTCTTCACATCAGTGTCACTTTTTTCAAACAATTTTAAACATCTTAATCCATCCAAGGTACAGAGGATGAACTTGAACCCAAGGAAATCATCTTGAGTTCAACCATAAAGGAAACTGTTGGTCAAAGCAGTAGGGATGCTGGCTAAGACTTTTAACTTCTTTATAATGGCCCCAAACTGCCTTCCTAATTTTAAAAGTCTTAGTTCAGTCACTCAGTCGTGTCCAACTCTTTGCGACCCCATTAATTGCAGCACGCCAGGCCTCCCTGTCCATCACCGACTCCCAAAGTTCACACAAACTCATGTGCATCGAGTCGGTGGTGCCCTCCAGCCATCTCATCCTCTGTCATCCCCTTCTCCTCCTGCCCCGAATCCCTCCCAACATCAGGGTCTTTTCCAATGAGTCGACTCTTCACATGAGGTGGCCAAAGTACTGGAGTTTCAGCTCAGACAGTAAACGTTCTAAGGGCTACATATTTGACTGTGATTTAAATGTAGCAGCATGTGATGACAACCCGTGTCTAAACGAAACAGTCGCACAATGCTTATACGACGAACACAAATCAGTGACATTTATGCCTGGAAAATTTCCTGAATGGCTTTTAATATTTGACAACTTTTAAATTATGTTTTTATTTTCTTACTGATATTATTTTTTCCTTTGGCCAAATCTCAGGGCTTCCGCTGTCTTTACTTTTTCTCCAGTTTTGCAACCCTTTTTAGCTGCAGTTTTTACAGAGTGACTAAAAAAGGGAGAAATAGGTTATAACCCCTTCTTGTAAGATCTCTTGGGGACCAGCAAGTGCTACCCCCCAACTGTGTTTTGGGGGCTGTGAGGTGTACCCACATCAAGCCTTAATGGTGACCTGACGCCCATAAGATAGGTTGGCTCTCACTGTCCCGTTGCCTTCGTTAACGTCACAGCCAGTTCAGTGATGCTGCAATGCCCACCTTGCTGAAGTCATGGTCAACCACAGGCAGTCACGGATAATCTCAGGACCTGCATCATCCAACTTAAGTTGTCCCAGCGTGACCCCAGGCTCTAGACTCATGGTAGGCTTGGGCACATTGTATGTAACATCTAGGGGCTCTGAGACTATGAAGCTGCTTCTGCTGCTATTTTTTCTCCTTCTCCATCACACTAATAATTTTCAGTGTTTCTGACACTGAACAATGCCATTGGCACGTTTCAGGTACAAAGGCGGGTAGTTTTACCTCCCGTCTTTCTTAGGGATTACTATTAGGTGTGATGGAAGCCAGGAGAGACAGAATGGATGTAGACAGTCTAGACGTGACACACAGTAGGTCAGAGCTGCTTCTTGTCCAGATACATGGGACAGAGTGGACGGGCGGGGCAGAGAGGAGGGGCAGCCCTCCAGGTGGGGACGGAGCTCGCTGCCTGCACTTCCCAGCCGGTGAACTGTCTTCACACCAACGGACATGTCATACCCCAAGCTGAGGGGCAGAGGAAGCACAGGAATTAACATCAAGTGTTCCTAAAGCTGCCTGGCACAGTGTAGGCACTCGAGAACACACGCTATTATTTTTTTCTTTCATTAACTATTTTTAAAATTTGATAATATTGCATATTAATTATTTCAATAGCAGGTCTGTCTACAAAACATCTCAAATTGTCCCCAATATTTTTTAATTTATTTTTAATTGGAGGATAATTGCTTTGCAATGTTATGTTAGTTTCTGCTGTACAATGTCAATCAGGTGTATGTGTACATAGATCCCTTCCCCCTGGAGCCTCCCTTCCCTTCCCCCATCCCAGCCCTCAAGGTCTTCACGGAGCACTGAGCTGAGCTCCCTGTGCTATCCAGTAGCTGCCCACTAGCTGTCTGTTTTACACATCGTAGTATATACATGTCCATGCTACACTCTGAAATGGTAAGTTGATTTACCATTTCAGTTGATTTACCATTAAGTTGATATACCCTAAAGAAAAATCAGTTCCACGGCTGGAACAACAGAAATACAAATAATTTTGGATCTTGGATTTGATAATACACTCCTATTTTTCTTTTTCTTTTTTTTTTTAACTGGGGTTCATTAGAGCACACGTTGAAGAAGACAGCTGAGCAAGAGGGCAAAGAGTGACTGGTTAGTTGTATGAGAACATGGGAATAAGGAAAAGTCTCGACTGCTCTTGCTCTCCTTGCTGCCATGGCAGCTGTAGGATTCAGCCCACCCACACATCAGCACAGGATGTTCTATTGCTATTACTCTCAACTTGCCATGATGAATCTAACTGAAAATACACAAAGGTGGAGTCCTATATATATGCATATTCTCTCTCTCACAGATGAGGGTCAAAATGTATTTAAAATTGTCTCTCTGTCGAGAACGCATCTGGTAGCACATAACACCAACGTGGATAAACACGGCAAGAAGACAGAATTGACCGGACTGTTTGGTATGTGTGACATCCTCCTATGCACATCAACACTGTCATGTAGAACTTCCATTATCAGTGCTCTTATCCACAAAATCATTATGTGGTGATGGTATCTATTATGCAGCCCACGGAACCTAGATCTTTCTGTTCGTGGAGATAAGGACCCTGGAACAAAATCTACCAAGAAAGAGGAGCTCAGAGGGGTTGAGGAGATCATATCATCAGACATTTCTAAATAATTCCCGTTTGTTGAAATTAAAGATAGCCAATAAGTTTTAGTAGAAATAGTTTTTTGTTTAAATTTTTCGTTGAAGGAAAATTATTGTGTTGGTTTCTAGTTTTATTTTTTTTAACACTTTAATTTCAAGATATGGCTATAAGGAAACTACTCTTATTTGTTGAGTTTATACTAGTTTCTCAATTGATTCTAAGACTTGGATCAGAAACTTTTATTTTTAATCTTTCTCCTGTGCAATTTTTCAAATGCACTGCTATTGTGAACACTGATATAAGCCCAAATACCTACATAGAAGCACTGAGACAAGTGTACATCATTGGAACAACATATGCCTAGTTAAGGAAAGGTTCTGAGCAGAATAGTGGGTTAATTAAAGGATAAATCATCTCCCATTTTCATGTGTGATGAGGTGAGTGTGTGTCTATCAGGGGAGAACTCTGTCTGCTTTTTATTTGGGTCAGAACAAGACCTCAGTGGCAGGTACAGATAATTGGAAGTAGGTGAGCAAGCAGATCAATTCCATAGTGTGATGAAGTCCCCAGATCCATGAAACTCCTGTGAGTCTTTGGGGTACTCCTGCTGATGCTGAGGTGGGAGGTCTAGTTACAGAGTTGGGTGGGGATTAATTCTTAAGACAGACAGCAGACATCTGAGTCATGAAATGGTAACTGTTGGAGGCTTAATTTATATAAAGTGAAGATCTGACTTGGACACTCCATTTCTTGTTCTGCATTCAGAATGGGTTCTGAGGGGCAAAATTCTGCTTTCTATGTGGTGTTTTTCAGTTAAACTGAATGTTGAAGATGAAGACTTGGAGAAATTCTGGAAGCTGACGGAAGACAAAGGAATTGACAAGAAAAATGTTGTGAATTTCTTGGAAAATGGTAATGGAATTCTATTTTTTCCTAAGTATATCATTCACCTTATATGCAAATATACTATCAGGAAACAAATCAATTTATTTGATATCTATTTCTCCATAAATATTATTTTATATAATCTGGTACTTAAAAAAAAAGTCTTGGAAATCCTGTGGAATGGTACTAATTGGTGGATCTTTCTTTCCTGTCCCTTTGGTTTTCCTCCAGAAGACCATCCTCACCCCGAGTGACAAGGTCCAAACAAACACCAGTGTAAGTGAAAACAGTCTTTTACTAATACTGTTCCATTAAATAAATCGATAAGGACACATGGTGATTTCATATCTGCCAAATTTTGTGGATAACTATTATCTTTGGCCCCACAGCTTACATTTGACCAGTAGAGAAATATCTCTGTCACAACAGGTAATTCCTCTTCTCTCGAGCCATATTAAATTGCTGTTTGGTTGGTTGATTCATCCTGAGCAGCTTTGATGAGAAAGCCTTATCCTGCAGGAATATAGCAGACCAGAGTCATCAGGGAGGAGCAGGAATGATCACGAGTTGGTGGAAGCTTAACTAGTTTTCCCCTCAATCCTGACTTTGTGGTTGTCCACATACACCCCTCCTCTAAGAGAACCAAGACTGAAGGGTGCTCATGTTGACTCAAGACAAGTGCTCAATCTCATATAATTCTGACAGAACCAGTAGAGGTCTTCCAGTCACACTGTCTGAAACATGCATTTGAATTCTATTCCCCTTCACAAGATGGTTTTCTTAAAGTGAAATTTTTAAACTTTCTAACCTAAGACAGCCTAAGAAAATGACACACATCTAGGATAAAGTGTGGCTTTTAATTTTCTGTTGAGAAAGAAAAAAAAAAATGAAAGAAAAAAAGCAAAGACAAAGACTAGCTTCCAGGCAAATATGATAAGAAAGATGTGGTACGTATATTCAATGGAATATTCAGTTCAGTAAAAGAATGAAGTAATGTCATTTGTAGCCACATGGTTGGACCTAGATATGATCAAACTGAGTGAAGTCAGAAAAGTAAAAGTGAAGTCGCTCAGTCCTGTCCGACTCTTCGAGACCCCGTGGACTATAGCCTATCAGGCTCCTCCCTCCATGGGATTCTCTAGGCAAGAGTACTGGAGTGGGTTGCCATTTCCTTCTCCAGGGGATCTTCCTGACCCAGGGATCGAACCCAGGTCTCCCGCATTCCAGGCAGACGCTTTAACCTCTGAGCCACCAGGGGGGTCAGAAAGGGAAAGACAAATATCACATGATGTCACACATACGTGGAATCTAAAATATGACATATGAAAATCACTCAGTTGTGTCTGAGTCTTTGTGACCACATGGACTGTAGTCCTGAAATTCTCCAGGCCAGAATACTGGAGTGGATAGCTTTTCCCTTTTCCAGGGGATCTTCCCAAGCCAGGGATCAAACCTAGGTCTCCTGCATTTCAGGAGGATTCTTTACCAGCTGAGCCACAAGGGGAGCCCAAGAATACTGGAGTAGGTAGCCTATCCCTTCTCCAGGGGATCTTCCCAACCTAGGAATCGAACTGCAGTCTCCTGCATTGCAGGCAGACTCTTTACCAACTGAGCTGTCAGGGAAACCCAAAATATGACATGGAGGAACTTATTTAGAAAGCAGAAACAGGGTCACAGCCCTAAATAACAGACTTGTGGCTGCCAAGGGTGAAAGGCTGGAGAAGAGATGGAATGAGTATTTGGAGTTAGAAGGTACAAGCTACAATATACAAGATGGATAGACCAAAAAGTCCTAAAGTATAGCACAGGGGACTATATGTAATACTCTTTAAAAACCTACATGAGAAAATAATCTGGAAAAGAATAGGTATACGTATGTACAAACTAACCGCTTTGCTGCACACATAAAACTAATGCAACATAGTTAATCAACTATACTTCAATATAAATTAAATTTTTAAAAATTATTTCTTGAAGACCCTAAAGACAAAACTTGGAGAGTTAGAAGAATGCACTCTAATCACAGAATCTGAATGTGCATTGTGAAACCATTACTCCTATAATGGATCATATAGATAGAAGGTCACCTCATAAGTACATCCTGGGGAAAATTCCACATGGATCCCCACCTACATCAGAGATGTGGAGTAGTGAGTGCCACCAGGATTCTGACATTGGATCACCTCCCAGCTTCTGTACCCTGGACAACCTACTGCCTGAGGCTCACCCCATCAGCCATCACACAGTCGACTCTACTAAACTTTTCAGTTCAGTTCAGTCACTCGGTTGTGTCCAGCTCTTTGCAGACACAGAGTGTCCATGGACTGCAGCTCCCTGTCCATCACCAACTCCCAGAGGTTACTCAAACTCATGTCCATTGAGTCGGTGATGCCATCCAACCATCTCATCTTCTATTGTCCCCCTCTTCTCCTGCCTGCAATCTTTCCCAGCATCAGGGTCTTTTCCAGTGAGTCAGTTCTTTGCAGCAGGTGGCCAAAGTATTGGAGTTTCAGCTTCAGCATTAATCCTTCCAATGAATATTCAGGATTGATCTCCTTTAGGATGGGCTGGTTGGAACTCCTTGCAGTCCAAGGGACTCAAGAGTCTTCTCCAACACCACAGTTCAAAAGCATCAATTCTTCAGTGCTCAGCTTTCTTTATCAACTAAACATTTTGTCCTGTTTTATTCACCTACAGAAACAGTCATGGAGACCAGACACGTCCTCATTTCCATTGAATCAAGATCAACACAAAGACGACTTCTCTGGTTCCTGGTTAACATGATCCTTCTCTCTTCACACTCACACTCCCTTTCTTATCTCATCTCTCCTGGTCACTAATCACATCCTGTCTGGTGGTGTTTGATTTCTGAGGGTTTAAATAAATTGGTTCAATTTACAGTCAAGTTATGTGTGTTTGTACCAAAAGTCCCCGTTTTCAAACACCCAAAAATGCACATTAAATTTAACTATCCAGAAACATATGCCTTTAATAAGATAGGTGTTCCATCAGAGGCAATTCTGAGGAGGAGGATATAGAGATTCCTAGACGTGTCCAGGGGAGAAGGAGAGAAAGGACATGGGATAGGGACAGGGTTATGGATCATCTTAACTGCAGTGAGAAAGGGTAATCTGGTCAAGAAAGATGTCAAGAAAACATCGTATTCATTACATGGAAAGGAACCGTGTTCCAGTCTTTGATCTTCATAGAGAGAAAGTATAAAATGCCATGGGCCACAACATAAGGGAAACGTATATTCTGACAACACCAACACTTCTGCAGTTGAGCTGAAGATACTTCTTAACGACTTGGACCACTAGGAACCAAAGCTGGGCAGCATGTGCACCTTGGTCAATTCGTAGCATCATGAAGTCAGTGCAGTGCTTGGAGGAACAAGATGATTGACAGCTCAGGCAGGAAGCTGTCACTGTTTACAACATCTGAAGTTGTTTCTTCCAGCCTCTTATGCTTCAAAGAGGTGTTAGTAGTTTGAAGGAGGTGTTAGTAGTCTGAAGGAGAGGCCATTCCCATTGTCATGGGGAGAGCACACAGATCAGATCTCCTTGTGGTTTACAATCTACAAGATGGAATACCCTCGAGATATAGAACTTATGGGAGTTGCCTGGTGTTCCAATGGTTAAGAATCTACCTGTGGATGCAGGGACAGGGGTTCAATCCCTGATCCAGGAAGATCCCACATACCAAGGGAAAACTAAGCCAGTGGAACACAGCTGCTGAGTCTGCACACTTGGAGCCCATGCTCCAAAGAGAAGGTACCACAAAGAGGAGCTTGGTCACTGCAAGTAGAGAGGAGCCCCCATTCCCTGGAGCTAGAGAAGGCCCAGGAAGCATTAAAGACCCAGCACAGCCAAAAATTAATCATTAAATTTTTTTTTTTTTAATGATGCAGATAGTGATTGCAGCCATGAAATTAAAAGACGCTTACTCCTTGGAAGAAAAGTTATGAGCAACCTAGACAGCATATTAAAAAGCAGAGACATTACTTTGTCAACAAAGGTCCGTCTAGTCAAGGCTATGGTTTTTCCAGTGGTAGTGTATGGATGTGAGAGTTGGAGTATAAAGAAAGCTGAGCACCCAAGAATTGATGCTTTTGAACTGTGGTGTTGGAGAAGACTCTTGAGAATCCCTTGGACTGCAAGGAGATCCAACCAGTCCATCCTAAGGGAGATCAATCCTGGGTGTTCATTGGAAGGACTGATGATGAAGCTGAAGCTCCAATACTTTGGCCACCTGATGAGAAGAGATGACTCATTGGAAAAGACCCTGATGCTGGGAAAGATTGAGGGCAAGAGGAGAAGGGGACGACAGAAGATGAGATGGTTGGATGGCATCACTGACTCAATGGACATGAGTTTGGATGGACTCCAGGAGTTGGTGATGGACAGGGAGGCCTCGTGTTCTGTGGTTCATGGTGTCACAGAGTCAGACACAACTGAGCGACTGAACTGAACTGCCATGGAATATTTCCATGGTGAGTATTTTTACCCATAAAATCGGTATGTGCTGACAATATCCATTATGCAGTCTACAAGGCCTATCTATTTATGTTCTCTGAGTCAAATCCTGGAAATTAATCTACCAAGAAAGAGTAGCTCAGGGTGGAGAGCAGAGGCAGTATCAGATCATCAAACATTTCAAAATAATTCCCACTTGTTGGCATTAAAAAATGAAATATTACTAGAAGAGATTTTTTTCCCCCGTTTTTTATCATGCCAACAAATTTCAAGCCACGGTTGAGGCTGTCCTTAACTAGCTCATTTTATACAGTTGTAAAGTGCATTCTAACCCTTGGAACAGAAACTTTTATAATGAATCTTCATCCTATTCAACTATTCAAATGCACTGTTTTTAGAAACACTGACATCACCCCAAATACCCACATAGACGCACTGACAGGTATGTGTACCCCTGGAACAACACATGTCTGTTTCAGAAAAGGTATTGGTTAGAACAGTGGGTTAATTGAAGACTAAACCATCTCCCATTACTATGTGTGATGAGGTGAGTTGTATCTGTCAGGGGAAACCCTGTTCCCTACTTATTAGGGTCAGAACAAGACCTGAGTGGCAGGTACAGATACTAGGAAGTTGGTCAAGGAGCAGGTTGGTTCCATACTAAATTCATGGAGCTTCTGCAAGTCTTTGGGGTCCTGCTAAGGACACTTGTTTGGTCTAGTTACAGAGTTGCATGAAATTAATGGTTAAGACAGCAGACATCTGAGTCATGGGAATTGGTTGCTGTTTGAGGCTTAATTTATAAGAAGTGAAGATCTGAATTTCACACTCAACTTCTTGTTCTGTATTCAGAAATTTCTCTGGGTTCTCAGAGGCAAAAATTCTCCTTTCTTCATGGTATTTTTCAGTGAAAGGAAGTGATATTGAAGATGAAGCCTTGGAGAAGTTCAAGGAGTTTACAATAAAGAGAGGGATTAAAGAAGAAAATATTGTGCATATCAAAAAAAGTGGTAAGGGAATTATACTTTTTCCTAACTATATCATTTATTTAGCATGTAAATATGCTATCAAGATATCAAGTTGAATTTATTTAACTTCTTTCTCCATGAATAAACTTTTATATAATCCCCAACTTATAAAAAGAGAAAAACACTGGAAATATTGGAGAATGGTTGTAAAGAATGAATCTTTTATTTCTTCCCCTGGATAACTGTCCTCCCAGTAAGAAGAAAAAGCCTTCACAATAACTTCAGTGTAAATGAATATTTGTGTGTTTGTGCACAGTTGCCTCTGACTTTTTGCAACCCCATGGACTGTAGCCTGCCAGTCTCCTGAACATGGGATTATCCAGGCAAGAAAACTGGAGTGAGCTGCCATTCCCTTCTCTAGGGGATCTTCCTCACCCAGGGATTGAACCTGGGTCTCCTGCATTGCATGCTATACTGTACCATCAAATATATCAATAAGGACACACGGTGGATTTCATATATGCTAAATTTTTCAGGTAGCATTTTTTTGTCCCAATAACTTACTTTCTATCGCTAGAGAAATTTCTCTGTCTCCTCAGGTAACATCTCTTCTTTTGAGTCATATTAAATAGCCAGTTGGTCGGCTGATTAATACTGAGCAGGTTCAGTGAGAAAACCTTAGCCTGCAGGAATCGTGCAGACCAGAGTCATCAGAGAGAAGCAGGAATCCCCATAAGCTAGTGGAAACTTGTGTTCCCATCAGTCCTGACCTCACATTTATCCACACACATCCCTCCTCCAGGAGAACTGGGATTAAAGAGAACTCACCTTTCCTTCAAATCCACTATTTAATCTCACATAATTCTGACAGAACCAGTAAAGGCCTTTACCACGTGGTCTGAAACATGCATTTATAGTCCCCCTCAGGGCTGCTGTCTATGGGGTTGCACAGAGTCCGACACGACTGAAGTGACTTAGCAGCAGCAGGAGGTTTTTGTTCTAGTGTGATCTTTAAACTTTCTAAGCTATAAGGCAGCCTCAGAAAATGACACTGATCTAAGCTAAAGTGTGGCTTTTATTTTTCTGTTGAGATAAATGGAAGAAATAAAGCAAATAAAAACACTATCTTCTAGGTGTATATGGTAAAAAGAAAAGCTGTAATACATAGGTACAATGGAATGCTCTTCATCCATAAGAAAGAATAAAATAGTACTACTTGAAGCAATATGGTTGAACTTAGAGATGATCGTACTAAGTACCTGAATATTGAATGCTAGTTGCTCAGTTGTATCCGATTCTTTGCTACCCCATGCAGTGGAGCCCACCAGGCCCCTCTGTCCATAAGATTCTCCAGGCAAGAATACTGGAGCGGGTTGCCATTTCCTTCTCTAAGAGATCTTCCTGACCCAGAGATAGAACCCAGGTCACCCACATTGCAGACAGATTCTTTACCATCTGAGCGACCAGGAAGCCCATACTAAGTAATGTAAGTCAGAGAAAGAAAGATAAGTAGCATATGATATCATTTATGTGTGGATTCTAAAATACAACACAGATGAATTTATCTGCAAAACACAGACTCACAGACATAGACAACTTGCTTGTGGTTCCTAAGCGGCAGGGAGAGAAGGATTGGGAGTTTCAGATTCACAGAGATAAGAACTATTGCATACAGGGTGGATAGACAAAAAAGACCTACTGTAGAGTACAGGGAACTGTATTCATTGTCCTGGGATAAACCATAATGGAAAACAATATGCAAAATAATATATATGTGTGTGTGTGTACATACTCACACATATGTACATGTGTGTGAGAATAACTTTCCTGTAGAGAAGAAAGTAAAACTGTATTGTTAATCAACTACAATCCAACATAAAATAAGAAAATGATTCTTGAAGCCCCCAAAGACAAAACATGTGGAATCAGACGTGCTTACTCCAATCACAGAGTCTGTAAACCATCTTAATTTGAACCATACCCATGAACGTGCATTTTGAAATCATTAGTCTTAGATTGCTTCCAGTACATAAAAGGTCCCACCATATATACATCCTGGGAAAAATTCCACAGGGACTCCAACATCACAGAGATGTGGAGTACTGAGGTCCACCAGGATTCTGACATTGGATCAGCTACCAGCTCCTTTACCCTGGACAGCCTACTGCCTGAAGCTCACCCCTGTCAGCCGTCACAGAGTTGACTCTACTAAACCTCTGGTTCTGTTCTACTCACCTACAGAAAGAGTGCCTGAGACCAGACCCATCCTCGTCTCCATGGAATCAAGATCAACAACACGAAGATGACTTTCCTGGTCCCTGAGTAACACGATCCTTCACTCTTCACACACACTCCCTCTCCCATCTCGTCTCTACTGGTCAGTTAATCATGTCCTGCTTGGTGGCATTTGATTTCTGAGGGTATAAATAAACTGATTTAATACCATCCCTGCACATGTGTGTGTGTGCAAAAGTCACTTGATCTAAAACACACAAATATATGCATTAAATTTAACTATCCAGAAACATATGCCTTTAAGAGGATAGATGGGTTTCCCTGGTAGCTCAGTTGGTACAGAATCTGCCTGTGGTGCAGGAGATGTGGGTTCAATCCCTGGGTTGGGAAGTTCCCCTGGAGAAGGGAATGGCAACCCACTCCAGTATTCTTGCCTGGAGAATTCCATGGACAGAGGACTGTGATGGGATACAGTCCATGGGGTTGCAAACACTTGGACATGACTGAGCAACAACACTTTCACTTTCAGGAGAGATATTCATCAAAGACAACTCTGAGGAGGATTAACTAGAGATGTCCTAGAGGTATCCATGGGAGAAGGAGAAGAAAACTAATCCATCATTGGACAGGGGACAGGGTTATGGATGCTCTTACTGTACTAGGAGGAGGCAGGCTGGTCAAGAAAGATGTCCCCAGAAAGCATCTTACTCGTGTTAGGAAAAGAAACTCGTGTTCAGATTTACTAAGATGTACTCACAGAAAGTGTCAGAGGACATTTGTCATAATTGAGGGGAAGGCAATGGCACCCCACTCCAGTACTCTTGCCTGGAAAATCCCATGGATGGAGGAGCCTGGAAGGCTGCAGTCCATGGGGTCGCTGAGGGTCGGACACAACTGAGCGACTTCACTTTCACTTTTCACTTTCACACATTGGAGAAGGAAATGGCATCCCATTCCAGTGTTCTTGCCTGGAGAATCCCAGGGACAGGGGAGCCTGGTGGGCTACTGTCTATGGGGTCGCACAGAGTCTCGGACATGACTGAAGTGATGTAGCAGTAGCAGCAGCAGCCTCTTCTAACAGCACCAACATTTCTGCAATTGAGCTGAAGGACTCATAATTCTTAACGACTGCAACAGAAGGAATCAAAGATGGGACAGCAGCTGACACTTAGGAACAAAATGATGCAGCTGTAACTGATCCACATTCATAGGATCTAAAGAAGATCTTCCAGCCACTTATGGTTCAAAGAGCCGCAGACACTAGCATTTCCAGGGACTGAACATTCCCGTGACAGTGGGCAGAGCACACTGACTGAGGTATTTAGAATCCAAAAGATCTAGCGAGCACTCAAGATACAGAACTTATGGGGCTTCCCTGGTGGTCCAGTGGTAAGGAATCCACCTGCTTTGCAGGGGCCTCACATTCCATCCCTGATCCCGGAAGATCCCACATGCCATGGAAAACTAAGCCCATGTGTGACAACTACAGAAACGTGTGTGCCCAGGGCCCGTGCTCCCCAAGTAGAGACCCCGCCACAATGAGAAGCCTGCATACTGCAATTAGAGAGTAGCCCCTGCTCGCCGCAACTAGAGAAAGCCAGTGCAGCAACTAAGATTCAGAGCAGTCAAAAATAACAAACAACTATGTTTTTCTCAAAAACATAAAGATATAGAGCTTGTTTAAAAGTTTGGACAAAAGTTTAAAGATCTGCTCCAAGTCCGAGATAAATAACACTAGACCTAGTGATATGTAACAGAATAAATGATTTCCTTCCTACATAGTCATGACCTCCAAATTGGCTACAACTGGTCATTGTCAAAGGTACCAGGAATGAATGTTTCCATGGCTTAGTTCATAGTAATG
The DNA here is from genome assembly GCF_055505025.1 of Bos grunniens. Classification (NCBI taxonomy): domain Eukaryota; kingdom Metazoa; phylum Chordata; class Mammalia; order Artiodactyla; family Bovidae; genus Bos; species Bos grunniens. The sequence continues at coordinate 2,611,250 of NC_141194.1, forward strand.
GCAGTCAAGGGCTTTCTTTAAGTTCTCCTACTTGTAAAGCAGAGTGGATGCAGTTGGAGCTCTGTCTCTGGTCTTCACAGTACTTCTGCAAATGCTGGATTGGATGGGTGGGTAGACACAGAGGCAACAGAACAGTTATGGGGTGAATCTCTTCATGGCTATTGAAAGTCAAGACCTGGCATAAACCAGTCAGAAACTGTGAAATATCCTATGCCTACATGTGTGTATATATATACATGCATATATACATATATGTGTATTTGTTTTTTCAATATTAATAGGAAAAAACAAGTTATCACCACAAATCCAACAGATAAATATCACGGGGTAACTAGGAACAGATTTATTTTATTGGAATTAATGACCCAGATGAAATGTAGACACAGTACTTGAAAGACATGGAACTGAAATTGATGTGGTGAAACAGAAGATTCCTCCTGTCTTTTCTCTATTAAAGAAATTGAATAGAATATTCCATAAAGTTGGAGGTCAAGGATATTTAATTGAAAACTATCAAACAAGTAAAGAAGAAATATCACTAAACTTTGAGAAAGTCATACATAGATATGTGATCACATAAGTTCATATTAAAGTATTTTCCATCTTATTTTGTTATTTAATCTCCTAGTCAGAATCAGGTTCTTCTGACAAATTAGTTTAAATCCTATTTACTCAGAGAAAACCATAATTCTAAAATGTGTATGCACCCTAATGTATAGATGTGAGAGTTGGACTATAAAGAAAGCTGAGCGCTGAAGAATTGAAGCTTTTGAACTGTGGTGTTGGAGAAAACTCTTGAGAGTAACCCTTGGACTGCAAGGAGATCCAACCAGTCCATCCTAAAGGAAATCAGTCCTGAATACTCACTGGAAGGACTGATACTTCGGCTGAAACTCCAATACTTTGGCCACCTGATGTGAAGAACTGACTTGTTTGAAAAGACCCTGATGCTAAGAAAGATTGAAGGCAGGAGGAGAAGGGGACAACAGAGGATGAGATGGTTGGATGCCATCATCAACTCAATGGACATGAGTTGGAGCAAGCTTCAGGAGTTGGTGATGGACAGGGAAGTCTGGCGTGCTGCAGTCCATGGGGTCGCAAAGAGCTGGACACGACTGAGCGACTGAACTGAACTGAACTGAACCCGAATGTTCACAACAGCACTGTTTAAGATACCAGGACATGGAAGCCACCTAAACATCCATCAGCAGAGGAATGGAAAAAGAAGTGGTATCTATACACACAGTGGAATATTACTCAGCCTTTTGCAGAAATTTGGATGGATCTACACAGTATCACACAGAGTGAAGTGAGTCAGAAAGAGTAAAACAAATACTGTATAATAATGCTCATGTGCGGAATCTAGAGAAATAAAGCATATGAATCTATTTCCAAAATAGAAGTAACGACCATAAATGTAGAAAAAATGTATGGACACCAAGGGAGCAGGGGGGTGCGATGAACTGGGAGTTTGGGATTGACATATATACCTATTGATATCATTTTTTAAACTTATTTTATTTTTTAATTTTACAATATTGTATTGGTTTTGCCATATATCAACATGAATCCGCCACAGGTATACACATGTTCCCCATCCTGAGCCCTCCTCCTTCCTTCCTCCCCGTACCATCCCTCTGGGTCGTCCCAGTGCACCAGCCCCAAGCATCCAGTATCGTGCATCAAACCTGGACTGGTGACTCGCTTCATATATGATATTATACATGTTGAGTAGGTTCTCATTAATTATCTATTTTATACATAATACCTATTAATGAGAACCTACTCTATAGCATGGAGAAGGCAATGGCACCCCACTCCAGTACTCTTGCCTGGAAAATCCCATGGATGGAGGAACCTGGTAGGCTGCAGTCCATGAGGTCGCAAAGAGTCGGACACAACTGAGCAACTTCACTTTCACTTTTCACTTTCATGCTTTGGAGAAGGAAATGGCAACCCACTCCAGTGTTCTTGCGTGGAGACTTCCAGGGACGGTGGAGCCTGGTGGGCTGCCATCTATGGGGTCGCCCAGAGTCGGACACGACTGAAGTGACTTAGCAGCAGCAGCAGTACTCTATAGCACAGGGAAATCTCTACTCAGTGTTCTGTGGTGACCTAAATAGGCAGGAAATCCAGAAAAGTGGACATATGTGTATAGGTATAGCTGATTCATACTGCTGCAGAGCAAAAACTACACGAGTGTAAAAAAACTATATTCCAACAAATTAAAAAAGAATTCTATATATGTACACATGCTTTTCCCTTAACCCACAAACATATTAACATACTGGAGAGCAGTCTTTGCTTTGCACATACATGAGGACTAAAATATAAAGAGAATTGTATGTCTGTTTATTTCAAGTACTGTTATGTTCACAGATCACATTGATTCATCAAGAACTAATGTATGAATCTAATTCCTTATATTTTCCACTATCACTGTGTCACAGCTGCTAGACTGTTAAATTTATTTTTAAATGTTCCATCATTGCAATCAACAAATCAGTTAATGGTTTTTATGTGTAGTCCAACCAGTCCATTCTGAAGGAGATCAGCCCTGGGATTTCTTTGGAAGGAATGATGCTAAAGCTGAAACTCCAGTACTTTGGCCACCTCATGCAAAGAGTTGACTCATTGGAAAAGACTCTGATGCTGGGAGGAATTGGGGGCAGGAGGCGAAGGGGACGACAGAGGATGAGATGGCTGGATAGCATCACTGACTTAATGGACGTGAGTCTGAGCGAACTCCGGGCATTGGTGATGGACAGGGAGGCCTGGCGTGCTGCGATTCATGGGGTCGAGAAGAGTCGGACACGACTGAGTGACTGAACTGAAATGAACTAATGAAAGTTACTCAGTCATGTCTGACTCTTTGCAACCCCGTGGACAATACGCTCCATGTAATTCTCCAGGCCAGAATACTGGAGTGGGTAGCCTCTCCCTTCTCCACGGGATCTTCCCAACCCAGGGATCTTTCCAAACCAGGGATCAAACCCAGGTCTTCCTGCATTGCAGGAAGATTCTTTACCAGCTGAGCCACCAGGGAAAGCCAGTTATTTGTTAAGCTCTTATATATTCTGCCTCCTTTCACAGCAAGGCTGCTCACTGGATGATTTACTGAGTCTGTCTGCTTCTTGCTAAATTCTCAGGCTTAGGCAGTTGTAGGCATTAAATCTGTATTTGCTGAATTCAGGACAAAGCGTGGAGAGGGGGAATCCTACAGAACACACATTCTTTATGATGTACATGTAGGTAAAGGTTTATAGCGCATTGTACTGAACTCAATCTCTAGTCTGTTCCTGTCGGGAAAAGGAGAAATTAAGACATTCGGCAAAAAATGAAACTTTTGTCTCATTTGCTGCACAAACCTTGAGAAGGGCAAAAACTGAGGTTTACTGTTATTGATGCTGGCTTTGGGTTCCAACCTGGCGTTAGCTGACAGACGCCAATGATAAGAGTAGGACAGAGGGGGGGAATCTTAATTCCTATACAATTGATATAAATAATGAAACATATTGATCAAAGACTACAGCCAAAGGCTGACTGCCTGAATTATCCTCACAGGAATTGATAAACACACACACACGGAACTGGAAACAAACAGATGCCAACGGATAAATACCAGTTCATAAACAAAAAACCAAAAGTACACAGAGGTGACTCACAATGGAAATTTCTTTTGTGGAACCTGCCCTCTCTGACGTCTGTGTGATATTTCTTTTCACCAAGAAATGTCCTGTCTTGTACACATGGTTGCCGAAATTTGCCTGCTGAGAACAGAAACCTCCGAGGAAGCAGCCTGACTCACTCACTCACCAGTTCTAGTACTGGAGGTTCAGCCAACATCAAACGCGAAGACCATGACATTGTGGAAGTTACTCACCAGGGAATGAAGACCGCTTATAAAAAGAATAAGCGATGATGAAGGGAGAAGGAGTTAGGGAGTGTGGGTCTTTGACACTGGAGGGGGGACCATGTCCTCTAGAAAATCTACAGGTTCCTACAAGGACTGAGGCTTCATTCTGGGTCAGAGCAGCTGGTTAACTCAGGTGATCCAGGATTTTCAGCCTCCCAGTGATGGACACGACTGGATAATTCTCTGTGAGCTAATGGTCTGTGCATTGCAGGCTCTTTCAGTAGCCTGACTCCTCTCTAACGACCAGATGGAAGGTGTCAACAGCCACCTCTCCCACTGTGACAACCAGAAACATCCCCATACACAAGTGTGTCTCCTGGGAGCCACAGCACGTCTCCTGGGAGCCACAGCACATCTCCTGGGAGCCACAGCACGCCTGGTTGGGAAGCAGCCTTAGAAAAGAACTTTCCGGTCTGGTCAGACCAAAGCTGCTGGTTAAAGACAGAGAAATCTACACGGGGAAATTGTACGGCAGGGAACTTTTAAAAGGGGGACAAACTTTGAGAAGACCTCCTTCTGAAAAGTGTGTGGTTTGGAACCAGAAGCAATGGCATCTCCTGGGTTGCTTTTTAGAAATGCAGGTTCGGCATTTGAATCAGTTCTAATGAGGTGGAGGAAACTGGAGCCTATTATACAGAGCGAATTAAGTCAGAAAGCAAAACACCAACACAGTATATTAATGCATATATATGGAATATAGAAAGATGGTAACGATGACCTTATATGTGAGACAGCAAAAGAGACACAGAAATAAAGAATAGATGTTTGGACTCTTTGGAAGAAGGTGAGGGTGGGATGATTTGAGAGAATAGCATTGAAACATGTATATTATCACATGTGAAATAGATCACCAGTCCAAGTTTGATGCATGAAACTGGGCACTCAGAGCCGGTGCACTGGAGCAACCGAGAGGGACGGGATGGGGAGGGAGGTGGGGGGGGTTCAGAATGGGGTCACACGTACACCCATGGCTGACTCATGTCAATGTATGGCAAAACCCACTGCAATATTGTAACGTAACTAGCGTCCAATTAAACAAATATAAAGTAAAAAAAAAAAATAAATATAATTTAAAAAAGAAAAAAGAAATGCAGGGTCAGGCTCAACACTAAACATGCTCCATCAGGCATGTGTCACCTTGTCTGGGGTCACTGAGCATCTTCCTCTTTGAGAAGCACTGTGTAGAGAAGGTCACCAAGGTAGATCTCAAAAACTGTGGGGCTTCCCTGGTGATCCAGTAGCCAAGAATCTGCCTCCCAATGCTGGAGACTGCAGGTTCAATCCCTAGATGGGGAACTTCGACCCCACACGCTCCAGGGAAGCTAAGTCCACAAGATGCACTGATGCACTACTGAGCTTGTTAACTGCTGCAGAGAAGTAACAGTTCTGACCCCAGGCTGGAACTCTTTCTTTGACTTGCTTTTCGCTGCTGCTGTTATTATAATCATATATAATCAGAGTCAAAGTTGTTAGTCAGTCAGTCCTGTCTGACTCTTTGTGACCCCATGAACTATGTAGCCTGCTAGGCTCCTCCATCCATGGGATTTTCCAGGTAAGAATACTGGAGTGAGTAACCATTCCCTGCTCCAGGGGATTTTTCCGACCAGGGAAAGAACCTGGCCCTCTCGTATTGCAGGAAGATTCTTTACTGAGCCACCAGGAAAGCTCAATGATACATAATGACCTGCCTCAAAGGACACTGCCCCTCTGCGTGATTGTAAACTCAAGTGCCTTTCTTCAGTTCATAGAGAGATCATCTGAACCTGACCACCTGTGAGCGGCTACAAAAAAGAAGAGATAAACACACCCCTTCCAAAGGCTGGTCCTTCCCAGAGATGTCTTGCAAGACTGAAGACACAGGTTACGTTACTTCCTCACTGTCTCTCACTCTCTATTTTGCCTTTTGGTATAAGTTCTTCATCGCTCCTCTCCATCTGACTCTATAGAAGAACCTGGCATCCAGACCCCAACAAGATAGCTGCCCTGAGACGTTAGTCTGCCATCTTCTCGGTCAGTTGGCTTTCCAAATGAAGTGATATTCCTGGCTTCAGTGCCAAGTCTCTCAGATGCAGTGGCCTGTTGTGTGGTGACCAGAGGGAGCTTGAACTTGGTGAGAAGTCTGCCTTAGCCACCCAGGAGCCTAGATGCTTGAGGCTAGCCGGTCATGATCAGAAAATATTTGGGCAAGACCCTATTTGTCCTCAGGACTTCCGTGCAAATGAGGCACATATTGGTTTAAGCAAATCACTGACCTCAGTTCCCCCTGATTGCTGCCTTCCTGGTAGGACTATGCAGACTTCTCCTTCTGTCTTTCCTGGTGCCTTCACCTCTTTCCCCTTCAGTCCAGATTGATTTACAGGAGCCTAGATGTTGCCTCTGAGCCTTCCCTAGAGGTCTTCTCCCCTAAGCTAAATGAGTAAAAGTGAAGTTTTCCGACATAGGTAATGGATATGTCAAGTCCTTCAATTTCATTGAGGTAACCGTTTCCAATTCAAACAGAAAAACAAACTATCTTTGTTTTACAAATGTAGTCTTTTCAGGACCCAAGGGTGGCTCCGAAAATCCTTTACCACTCCAAAATCTTTCCCCGTTTATCTTAAGAGGCTTGTGAATATTAAACAAGGGGGAAACAAAGTCACCGTAGGAAGAATTTGCCTGCAGTTTTGAGATGAAAATGTCCCATCTGGTCTTCTAAATTTAAGAGAGTGCAACGTAATTTAGAAGCTGGTTTGTACAAGATACTTATAAATTTCTTTTCCTGCAAATATTCAGCCATCTAGCCAAGTGAGCTTGACTTGTTCCATTTCTCAGAAACCTCATTTGAATCTAAACTCTTTTGCAAATTGATGGGTTTTTACATTGCTCTACCTGACTTAGGACCGAATTCTTGAAAGATAAACTGAGGCCTCTTTGTTGCTGTATGTAGGCATCTTTGTCTTTGGATAACGCTGCCACAGTTGCTTTATAAAAGAGCTCTATTTAATTAAGTGAATGTAAGTGCTCACAAACATACAAACCAAACAATTCTAAGTAAAAGAAAAAAATTATGCCAAATGACTGTCACATTCACGTGAACCGGGATATTCCATATTAAATTAGGGTCTGGTATTAATGTTTAAGTTTGTTGATCTAATTAATAGAGACCTGTCTTGATTATCAACATTAGATATAACTAAGTATGGTTTTTCCAGTGGTCATGGATGAATGTGAGAGTTGGACTATAAAGAAAGCTGAACAGTGAAGAATTGATGCTTTTGAACTGTGGTGTTGGAGAAGACTCTTGAGTCCCTTGGACTGCAAGGAGATCCAACCAGTCCATCCTAAAGGAAATCCGTCCTGCATATTCAATGGAAGGACTGGTACTGAAGCTGAAATTCCAATCCTTTGGCCACCTGATGCAAAGAGCTGACGCGTTGGAAAAGACCCAGATGCTGGGAAAGATTGAGGGCAGCAGGAAAAGGGGATGATAGAGGATGAGATGGTTGGATGGCATCACCGACTCAATGGACATGGGTTTAGGTGGACTCCGGGAGTTGGTGAAGGACAGGGAGGCCTGGTGTGCTGCAGTTCATGGGGACGCAGAGTCGAACATGACTGGGCGACTGAACTGAACTGATAATATTTGAATTGTGTCGATGTTTAACAGAAGCTAAATAAAATCTTATCACATGTCTTACAAATCTGTCAGCAACGAAAGTAACTCAATGTGAAGAAACTTTTGAGGAGAGTATGCAAATGAAACAGGAGTTTCGAGTGAACTTTTAGAAAGTCTTCCACATTTTAGGATCTCTTGAGATATTCTACAACTTAGAAGTTAAGATTATGCTGAAACAGTTACGTGACAAAAGATTTCTGGATAAGGGTTCCAAAATGGGTTTTGCACTTGATCACTCAGGACTGAGTAAATTTAAAACAAGTTTAATACAATAAATGAACTTTTAAAGTAAGCAGATGCAAAATGTAAATTTGTTTAAAAAAAAATAAGGCAAGTTTTCTGAAGATGTTCAGTTGCTTTTTATAGCAAATGTTAAGTTTCTTTACCTTTTTAAGTGATCTGTTCTGTATTTGCCTTTGAACTTTTTATTATCACTTTGGCTTAGTAAATAACTTCTTTCACAGAGACCTATGAGCCTGTTGTGTTTTAAAATCTTTTTTTCTTCTGAAAGTTCTTTTGACAAAATTCTCAAATCAAATTACCTCCATCTAACTTTGGGATGTTTCAAAAGGCCCCCAAAACATCCCAAAGGAAGATATTGACCTGATTAGGTTCACTTGATATGTTAAACTGCATGGGAGGTGTTTTCAGATTAGTAATAAACCTTAAGTTATATTGTAAATGATAAAGATAGTCTAGAGATTATATGGAATTCCTAAAAATCTGATATGTTCCGGTAGAATATTATTAGTCATAATTCTAGTTATTATCTGAAAGTGTTGTAGGTTATAGCAGTAACTGGATTGGTTTGTCAATTACCTTGTAATCAGATTTAAACTTGACTTCTGAAGTCTTTTCTCATTATAGACAGCTATTGCTTCACTCTTATGCCTTTGGAGAAATGCTTTCAAGGACAGTGATAAACAAAGGATTTTGGATAAACACAAGATTCTGACATTCAGACCATAATGCTGAACTGAGTAAAAAAGATTATGAAAGAATTCTGATGGGAAACCTGAAGGCTTCATAAAGCTGTTAACATAAAGAATAACTTACAGAGACCTGAGTGAACTAGTACATATGGTCATAAATTTTATGATTTCTATATAAGAAATTACTGGTTTAAATCTGTATTTTCCAGGTGGAAGAAAAATGTTCTCTTAAAATAATTATGACTTATACGAACGTGGTAAATTATAACTTTTGTGAGTAAAACGGAAACATCTTTTTCTCTCTACGTAGTTGATTCTGCCAGTATAGTCTTGTCTCAACCATTAAGCCATGTAAAAATGTGCGTGGCCAGTACAATGAAACTGCAGATAGCTCATTAAATCAGTTATGCCTCCTTGGGTCGCTTGATTTTCGCAACTGGATTAAAACTAGTTATACGAACCATTGTTTAACTTTGTTCTTTGTTTTCCAATCATGCCTCCTGTTTCTCTGCTGAACTACATCACTCTCTATGTTACTAGCTTCATGACTTATATCCTGTCTAATTTATAAAGTTGTCTCTTGCAGTAACCAATATGTAATCGGACATCCAAAATACCTCTGTGGCTAAACATTTTGAGAAAATCACATGTATAACATAAAACAATTGGACAGTGTGATTCTAGGTATGGGAAGAAGCTACATAGGAAAATGGCTCCTGGATTATAGTTAGAGACAATCCAGGGATTTTTAAAATTACTGCTGGCCCTGGTACAAAGCATAACACCTGTAGTGGCTTAAAAAGAATATGTGACTGGACTGGACAAAAACAAACAAACAAACAAACAAAATCACTGAAATGAGACTCTCAATGCAGTGGGACGAAAGTGTCCAGCAGATGTTGGTCACATTCATGACCGAGAGGGGAACCTGAGAAATGGAACCAGCAATTGCAGCCCTCCAAGTGCAACCCGTGGGGTCGCAAAGAGTCGAAAACGACTGAGTGACTGAACTGAACTGAACATGAACCGACGAGCCCTGAGGAAGAGGAATACCTGCCTCTTAGAAGTCACCAGACTTCAGTCACTGCATATGGTGAACCCTGAGGAAATGCTGAGAAAGCAGGATTACAGGCGCCCAGATGGCTAAGCAACAGACCAAGGAAATCATTTCAATAAGCCACGGCTTTTCAGTCTTCGCATACACACCTTGAGATGCTTCCACAACTGGAGATGCTGCCTTCTGGGTCTGAAGCAGTCTAAGTCTAGACTTCTAGACCCTTTACAAAGAGGAACCAAGAGAAGACACATTAACACTAAGGAGCAATGGGAGACACCACCAGAAAGAGAAATCTGATAAAGCAGGACGGTCGTTTTTCAACAAGACTTATGGAGTGGACTAAGATGGGGGAAATAGTCGTAGAGAAGAACCGGCTCTGACTCCCTGTTGGGACTGTTTCCTTTGACTTGCTTTTCCTTGCCGTTGCTATCATAGTTCTACGTAATGGCCTACCTCAGAGGACCACGCCCCTCTGACTGGCTGTTAAACTATAGTGCCTGTGTTCAGCTCACAGGGAGACGATCTGACCTTTCCCACCAATGAAAGGAAGAGATGAACACACCCCTTCCAAAGATTGGCCCTTGGGAGAGATGTTTTACAAGACTGAAGACCCTTTTGACTTTCCTTGCTCACTATCTCTTGCTCTCTGTTCCGTCTTTTGACTTGAGTCTCTCATTACTTCTCTCCATCTGGCTCTGTATCAGAACCAGGCATCCGGACCCTGACAAGATGATTACTTGGGGACATTAGCCTGTCATCTTCTCGGTTAGCCAGCTTTCTGAATCAAGTCATATTCCTTGCCTCAATACCTCGTCTGTCGGATTCATTGGCCTGTTGGTCATAGAGCTAGAGAGTCCATGCGCCGTAACTAAAAACTGGCCATAATGAAACAAAGATTCCATGTGCTGCAACTAAGACCTGAAACAAATAAATAAACCTGGAAATAAATATATATTAAAAAACATGTTTTTATAATATAAGCTACATATGCAATTGTTTTCTTTGAAAAAACGTGAGCTTGTGGTTTATTATGTCATATTAAATTCTAATTGCATTGGAACCTTGCTCATGAGTGCTAGAGGGAACGCAGAGTTCTGGGTAGCCAAGCTCAATAGCCTCCTTTCACTGTTTTAGACAGGAGTTGTGCATTCTAAGATGTAAAATCAGTGCTAACAGAGAAAACAGACAAGCAAGACAAAATTAATAAACTGGGAGAGAGAGGCTTCCTAGTTACAGAAACGTGGATAAATTCAAGAAGGAGACATAGCAAGCCTAGCTTTAGCATTATTTTTGAGTGGTTGCTGAGTTAACATTTGAGTGAGATGGTTGTCTTTTTATTTATCATTACATTATCTGCATTTTGACCACGATTCGTGACATAGTTTGTATTAAAGGCTGTATGACTTCCCTTTGGTACAAAACAATAGGATTTCTTTTTTTTTAAATGAATTCCCTTGCAAGTGGCAATTTTGTGTTTTTTTTAGTTTATTTTTTAGTTGGAGAATTGCTTTGCCGTGTTCTCTTCACACCTTGCGTGCGGCAAGCTAAGCATCACAACTGTCCTCACATCACCTCTGCTTTGAGCCGCTCCACTTGCTCTATCCCGCCCCCTCTAGGTTGTCGTAGAGCGCATGGCTGGGCTCCCTGTGTGGCATGAACTTCTGAGCAACGTGGCAGGGAAGGAGTGGAGACACAGATGCAGAGAACAGGCTCGGGAACACAGTGAGGGAAGGAGAGTGTGAGATGAATGGGAGACGGCAGGATTTTCACAACTGTTGTGAAAAACTCGTCAGAGCAACTGAAGATTAATGTCCCCTGGACTGGCAGACAGTGAGGCCTTCCTAAGGCGCGATGGTCTTAGGATACATTCCGAGGGGACACGTGTTGGTGGGAACCCGAAAGAAAGACCTGAAAATGCTGGAAGTGCAGAGGTTGACATGGAAGAGTGTTGACGGGCAGATAAGCGGTGCTAGCTGGGACCACATCCCTGCTGGAAATGATCTGATTCAGAGACCTGCCTGGTGGTCCAGTGGTTAGGATCCTGCACTTCCGCTTCGCTGGGTACAGGTTCTATTCCTGGTTGGACAACTAAGAACCTGCGTGCTGCTGGGTGCAGCCAAAAGAGACAGACAAAAAAACAAATTATCAAATAAAATAAAATTTAAAAGAAAAAAAAAATTATCATCTGAATCGAACACCAAAGAGAGGCAATCATTTCAGGGTCTTTTGAGACAGGAAAGCCTTCAATCGCCCAGATTTCACAGCCAAAAACTACAACAGGATATGATACAGAGGGATGTGTGAACGAAAGAGAAAAAATGACATGGCAACCAAAAGAAAAGAAGGAAGACGAAACAAAAGATAATACTGTTGTTCCACGGAAAGATGGAAAGGATCAACTGAAGAAGTGAGCCGAAGACATTCTTGAGACAAGGTTGAATCTAAGCATAGGACTCTGAGCTCTGATTTGTCTCAGGAGCAGCCAGTACTGGGTGAGCCCTCCAGGGATTGTCCCTCAGCTGACTTGGGAAACTCACTGTTTCTTCATTTCTGCACTCAGAAAATATCACATCTTTTAATGTATTTACTTGATAAATCACTATCAATGAAGATGAACATAAGTAAAAATTTGATTAAAAATACAAAACAATAGATTCTTTCATATGAAGCTAGGAAAAGAACTAGAAATATGGAGTCAGGAAATTTACTTTTCCCATTTAAATTCTAAAAATTACAAGAACTACTATCCTGCTTGTTCACGCACCCAGAGAAACCACAGAGTTACTGAGTAATTACCGCATGAGAGATTAGGTGGTTAAAAGGTGTTCGGAAAAGGGGTAATGAAAATGAATTGTTGACATCCCTTCTTCAAATAAGGTTAAGGACATTTGAATGGCTCTTCCTCTTAGAAACTAGGAAGAAAGAGCCCACTGTGGGATGCTTTGTGCTGACATGCTCCTCACTTTTGAGAAACAGGAGACTTTCCAAAGGTCACTTACAAAACAGATTTTCCTTGGCTAATGCACACAGTCAATATTTACTTTTACATAATAAATTTTAAACACTCTCCTCTGTTAAGTGAGCAATGCGGGGAGTGGGAGGCTGCAGGCAGTATGTGCCTTGGACAGCTCATCCCATTTTGGATCTCTGGATATAAAGTAAATATTCCTGACTTTGAAATTTTCACACGTGTTCTGTGATTTCTCACTTATTCATAAGCCTCTCTTGAAACAAATCTCATTATGAAAATGACAAAATACCAGATCTACAAAAGATTCTTTTAAGATTAATCTCATTATTAAAATGACAGAGTGCGAGAAAAGCTTATCTCTACCAACCAGGAAACTGAAGATGGCATCCGTGTGACTTTGGTTGTTTGAGGAACAACCATTGGTTCGTGATGCATCACGCCAACAGATGCAGGCTATAAAAGAGGCACCGGTTTCACATCCTCTCCAACCACTGGGACACCCTCAGCCTCTACAGAAGAAGAGACAGCGAGATGAAGGTTCTGCTGCTCAGCGTTGTCCTTGGTCTGCTTTATGCAGGCCACGGTGAAGCTCAGCTACTTCTCAAACCGGTACCAGGGGTGGTGCAAGCTGGGAGGAGGTCTTGGGGTAGACGTGTGTGCGTGTCCCTTTTGAGATTTGGTCATGTGGATCCCTAAGTCTGGCCATCTCCCTCCAACTCAAAGTTGCTCCATTCACTGGCTCTATACCTGTTCTGCATGGCCTCCGTATCATCTCTGCCGCCTATTCATTGGCTCTCGTGCCTGTTCACTGCTCTTGTAAAACAGAAGATCTCACGGCTGTTGGACTAGGGCTCTTGCATTTGACAAGACAGCTCAAGCTATCTCAGTAATGCCTCAGCTCCTTCCTTTACACAGCTCAAGCTATCCCAGTAATACCTCAGTCCTTCCTTTATGTGAGTTGAGTTTTCACATGATTTTATACCTAGGGCTGTGTCCATAAAGATAGGTAACTTCTGCCCAAGTGAAAGGACAAGGAAACTCCTGAGGGATGATGTTGGTAGAATTTCCAGAGATGGCTGAAGCTTCCTCACAGGAATTTGATTTTAGTTTTCAGGGGAATGGAAAACCCATTACATTGCAGCCAGTAACAAAGACAAGATCACTGAGGGTGGGCCATTCCACGCGTACGTACGTCATATTGAGTTTCATGCAAATGACACAGTTGACCTCGACTTTTATGTCAAGTAAGTAAAAGTCACCCTGAAGGAAAAAATAAACCTATAAGCTCTTGAGTCTAAGGGATGGTGTGGCTTCTCCATCTGCAGGGAACTCTCTGGACAATGTTGAGAGTGTAATGCCATGAGTTGTGGATGAGCAGGGTCTCCGAGCTGGGGTGGGGGCAGTTCACTTGTGAGCCTCCAGAGGAAGTCCTGGTGTCTTTGCTTGGAAGACGGTGGGAGTTCCAGAAGCTCCACTGGCATCCACTCATTAGGAAAGAGGGACTCGGCAGGGGGAAGAGGCTTGTGTCCTGGAACCAACCAGGGGCTTGAACCCTTCCTGCAGAGTTTGTAAGAGATGGTTCCCACCGAGCCCAGAACTGAGGGTACTGAGAGAGCGCACAGTGAGCTCTGCTCTGTGGGGCGTCCTCATGAGATATTTCATCACCACTGAATTCACTGAAGTCCTCACAGCCCCAAATGAGAATCCCAGCTGGTAGTAGGGGTAAAGAACATGGATTTCTCCCTGAAAGAATTCTGGAGTGGGTTGCTATTCCCTTCTCCAAGGGGATTTTCCCGACCCCAAGATGGGACCCTGGTCTCCCGCATTGCAGGAAGATTCTTTACTACTGAGCCGAGATAGTATACATACAGTCAAAGTATAACCACACATACAGATACAGACTCACACAAACACACAGATATATATCCCCCACACACACATATGCACGTGTGTTGTGACTAATATTTTAAGAACACCTATTATCGTCCTCTGCCGTCTTTACAATTTTCGTGCCCTGTGTTTAACTTTTCACGCGGCCACCCTTTCTGAAATCGGCATTACTGAAGTGTATTTATGTTTAATCTGACCTTTGTCGAGGTCTTTATTCAATGAGCTTTCACATATCCACAACTGTTCCATGAGCTCCACAGTCGAGATATAGAATTCTGGGCTTCCATGGTGGCTCGCGGTTAAGAATCCGCCTGCCAATGCAGGAGACACAAGTTGCGTCTCTGGAAGATCCCCCATGCTGCGGAGAGACCAGGCATCTGTGACACAGCTACTGAGCCTGTGCTCTGGAGCGTGCGTTCCAGAGCCCATGCTGCACAAAAGAAGCTGCCAGAGTGAGAAGCCTGAGCGCTGGAACTCCAGACTAGCCCTCGCTCACCACAACTGGAGAAGAACCTGCATAGCAACGAAGACCCAGTACATTCAATACTACACATTAGGATTAAATATATATACTATATATATATATATATAAAAGGAGTGATATATATTATATATACATAATAATGAGCTCCATCACAGCTCCTTTTCATCTCTCATTATTCAACATCTTCTCCTCGGGCAACAGGTAAGAACTGACCAGCTTATCCTCACCTTTTCTGGATCTTCAGACGACAAAGTTATGCACTCTGCATCATTTTCTCTGGTTTCTCTCAGTCAGCACAATGTTTTTAAAATTTAACTTTGTGTCCACATATACAGGGAGCTGTGGTTTTCAACCACATGAAAGGGCTTGGTTTGCATAGATAAAATTTTGTATATTTGCAGCTTTTGGAAAACTGTTTTGTTCCCGCCTTATAATTCTTTTCAGTCACTTCAGTGTATTTCCCTAAAGACTGATAACAGTAAACTCAAATGACTGTGGATGTTCCTTTACAAGGAGTCTGTTCAAAAATTAACCCAATTCTTGTTGAGTTATTTCCATTTTAATATTTGTTTCCTGTGCATTCTATGTGCCAAATATAATCTCTTTTTTTTTTTTTTCACATACATGCACAGAGGACAATATAAGAAGTCACCCAAATTCTTCTGTTACGTAGCTGACAATATATACGAGGGGCTTCCCTGGTGGCTCAGAGGTTAAAGCATCTGCTTGCAATGCGGGAGACCTGGGTTTGATCCCTGGGTGGGGAAGATCCATCCCCTGGAGAAGGAAATGGCAACCCACTCCAGTATTCTTGTCTGGAGAATCCCATGGATGGAGGAGCTTGGTGGGCTATACATAAGACAATATATACTTAACATATATTATATATGTATAATTTCCTTATATCATATAAGCATATCACGTGTACTTGTGTTTTTGCTTGTGTGTGTGTGTGTCAATGTGTATACATACATAGATGTGTCTTTAAAGCTTAATCCTTATATGGTGTTGTGATAGATAAAGAGTGTGCCTTTTGAGAAAATTACAAATTTTCTTGTAACTCTTGGTGATATTAGCTTCTCACATTCTCTAATGAATCACTCCCAGGATTTTGAGAGAATGCCCAAGGTCTGTGATGATGGCTATTCCTCTCAGTTTCCAGAAACTAAATAAAGGAAAGGCTCATTCTTATTAGGCTTTCCTAAAATTCTAGACGTCTCCATGTGTACTGGCTTTAAACAAGGCCTATATTGTATTTGAGGTTTATCTTTGCAACCACTAGTCAGATCTAACGTGTAGAGAAACCATCCTAGTCACCGCATAGTCGCTTGATCTTAGACAACATATTTCTTCTCTTTGTTCACATTGTTCACAGGCAGTAACGTGACACAAGCACAACCTGGGGTGTGATACAAAAAGAAATTCTAATTATATACTGAATTTTGCCGTTTTAATAACACAACTTGAACATATTTCGTCTTTAAGGTCAGACGGAGAATGTGTAAAAAAACAACTCACAGGAGAAAAGCAACAACTTTTCGTTTATCATGTTGAATGTAAGTATTTGATGTTGAATGGAAGAGTGTTTCACTGGGAGGAGTGTGTTTGGGTGGAAATCTTGGTCTTGACTTCCTTCAATTACCCCATACACCTGCATTCTACTCCTACTAACAATTAGAAGTCAAGGACCAGACTGTCTCCACACAACGGAGGTTTACTCAAGACTAGAGCCAGACATCCTAGAGAGTGAAGTCAAGTAGGCCTTAGGAAATACTCCTGTGAAAAAAGTTAGTGGAGCTGATGACATTCAACCTGAGCTATCTAAATTACTAAAAGATACTGCTGTTAAAATGCTGCACATAATATGTCAGCAAATTTGGAAAGCTGAGCATTGGCCACAGGACTGCAAAAGGCAGTTTCTGTTCCCATCCCAGAGAAGGGCAACACCAAAAAATGTTAACTACCACACAATCTGCTAATTTCACATCCTAGTCAGATTATGCTCCAAATCCTTCAAGCTGGGCTCCAGCAGCACGTGATCCAAGAATTTCCAGATGTGTAAGCTGGGTTTGGAAGAGGCAGAGGAACCAGAGATCAAATTGCCAACATCTGCTGGATCATGGAGAAAGTAAGGGAGTTCCAGAAAAACATTAATTCTGCTTCACTGATTATGCTAAAGCCTTTAACTAAAGGCTTGCCACAAACTGTGGACAATTCTTAAAGACATGGGAATACCAGAACACCTTACCTGTTTCCGAAGAAACCTGTATGCGAATCAAGAAGCAGCAGTTAGAACTGCCCATGGAAAAATGCATTGGTTCCAAACTGGAAAGCAGTACCTCAGGGCTGTGTATTGTCACCCTGCTTACATGACTCGTATGCAGAGTGCATCATGTGAAATGCCAGGCTAGGTGAATCTCAAGCTAGAATCGAGATTGCCGGGAAAAATATCTAGAGGCTCTGATATGCAGACGATACCACTCTAATGGCAGAAAGTGAAGAGGAACTAAAGAGCCTCTGAATGAGGGTGAGAGAGGAGAATGAAAAGGCAGGCTTGGAACACAGCATTCAAAAAACTAAGACCATGGCATCTGGTTCCATTACTTCATGGCAAATAGAAAGGGGAAAGTGTGGAAGCAGTGACAGATTTTATTTTCATGGGCTCCAAAATCACTGCAGATGGTCACTGCAACCATGAATTTAAGAGATGCTTACTCCATGGAAGTAAAGGTAAGACAAACTTCAACTCTGCATTTAAAGGCAAAGATGTTGCTTTGCTGACAACAACCCATAGAGTCAAACCTATGGTTTTTCTAGTAGTCATGTATGGATGTGAGACGAAAAGATCATATGATGAGTGGATCATAAAGAAGGCTGAGCACTGAAGAATTGATACTTTCGAACTGTGGTGCTCGAGAAGACTCTTGAAGTCCCTTGAACTGCAGGAAGATCAAACCAGTCAATCTTAAAGGAAACCAACCCTGAGTATTCATTGAAAGGACTGATGGTGAACCTGAAGCTCCAATCCCTTGGCCACCTGATAAGAGCCAGCTTGTTGGAAAAGAACTAGATGCCGGGAAAGAATGAAGGCAGAAGGAGAATGGGGTGGCCAGAGGATTGGATGGATAGATGGCATCACCTTCATGATGGGCATGAGTTTGAGCAAACAGAGATAGTGGAGAAGAGAAGAGCCTGATTTGGTAGTCATCAGATTGCAAAGAGTTGGAAGTGACCTAATATCTAAACAACGAGAAAAACGAGACTAAGCACAGGTGTCAGATTTGTATTTTGTACGGTTCTCACCATGAACATCCTGAGTGTTCATTGGAAGGACTGATGTTGAAAGTGAAATTCCAGTTCTTTGGCCACCTGATGTGAAGAGCCGACTCATTGGAAAAGATCCTGATTCTGGGAAAGATTGAAGGCAGGAAGAGAAGGGACGACAGAGGATGAGGTGTTTGGATGGCATCACTGACTTGATGGACATGAGTTTGGGTAAACTTCAGGGGTTGGTGGTGGACAGGGAGGCCTGGTGTGCTGCAGTCCGTGGAGTTGCAAAGAGTCAGACATGTCTGAGTGACTGACCTGAGACTGAGATGGTTCTCACAGAAAATTTACAAGAGCCTTGTGAACCGACATCTCAATATTCTGTCTTGAGCTTGTACATTGGGTTCGATAACTTTTTAAAAACAGTCTTAAGACATCTAAATCTGACCAAGATTTGGTGGATGTACTTAAACCCAAGGAAACTATCTTGAGTTCAATCTTAAA
This sequence comes from Bos grunniens, assembly GCF_055505025.1. Lineage (NCBI taxonomy): Eukaryota > Metazoa > Chordata > Mammalia > Artiodactyla > Bovidae > Bos > Bos grunniens. The sequence goes on from NC_141194.1 coordinate 2,629,926, forward strand.
GGCAGCTTGTCTTCAAAGCAATGGGGGTGCTGGCTAAGACTTATATCCTTAAGTCCTCCATGAGGGCTTTAAGCACCATTCCTAATTTTAAATGGCTGAAGATGTACACGTTTGATGAAAATACAAAAAAAAAAATACATCCGTATATGATCACAGCCCTTGCCTAAACAAAGTATTGGCAGAGTTTCAAATGCAATGTCCGCAAAGAAGTAAAACTTATGCCTGAAATATTTCCCCATACTTTTGTGGATAATTTTGAATAGTCGATGATTTTTAAACTGTGCTCTCATATTCTTCAGTTCAGTTCAGCTGCTCAGTCGTGCATGACTCTTTGCGACCCCACAGACTGCAGCACGCCAGGCCTCCCTGTCCACCACTAACTCCCGGAGCTTGCACAAACTCATGTCCATCGAGTCAGTGATGCCATTCCACCATCTCATTCTCTGTCATCCCCTTCTCCTCCCCCTTCAGTATTTCCCAGCATCATAATTCCCATATTATTTTCTCCTTTGACTGAATCATGAATGCTTCCAGTGCTATTGTTTCCTTCGTCTTTCTAGTACTTTTTAGCTGGATTTTTACACAGCGGATAACAAGGGAGAGAAACAGAATAGTTTGCCGTCTTCCACGGGTCTCTTTCAGGAGCTAACCCACAGCTGTGTTTTGTGGGGTGAGCTGTCTCACATCAAGCACAGCACAAGCAGCGACCTTGACGGTGACCTGCAACCCAGAAGATAGCTTTCCTCTCACTGTGCCATCGCCTTCACAGTGATGCTGCTATGTCCACCTTGGTGAAGTTGCGGGAAAGAGCAGGTGGTCACTGATAATCTGAGGACATGCATCATCTGGCTTAAATTATTTCAGTGTGATCCAAGGTTCCTGGACTCATGGTTGGCTTGGGCATATTGTATATATTTTCGGGGTTATGAGACGGTGAAGCTGTTTCAGCTATTTTTTTTTCTCCTTCTCAAGCAGACATGATTTTAAGTATTTTAACACTGAGGAAAGGTGTTTTCATGTTTCAGGAACACAGTTGTGCAGTTTACATCCCATCTCACTGAGTGATTGCAGGAAGGTGTGATGGAGGCCAGGAGAGGCAGAATGGACATAGACAGTTTAGAGGTGACAGGCAGTAGGTCAGAGCTGCTTCTTGTCCAGACACACGGGGCAGAGAGGACGGGTGGGGCAGAGAGGAGGGGCGGTGCTCCAGGTGGGGACGGAGCTCACTGCCTGCACGTCCCAGAAGGTGAACTGTCTTCAGAACAACAGACACGGCAGTGGGCTCTGTCATACCCCAGACTGAGGGGGCAGAGGAAACAGAGTAATTAATGTAAAGTGTTCTGAAGGTTGCCTGGCACAGGCTAGGCACTCAATAACACAAGCATATGAATGGTAGGCTGATTGTAGTCCAGAGAAATCAATGCCATGACTGGGATAACAGGAATACAAAAGCTTTTAGAACTTGTGCTCGGTAACACCCTCATGCTGTTGAAAACACTGTTGGGGACTTCCCCAGTGGTCCTCTGGATAAGAATCATCTGGCCAATGTAGGACTCATGGATTGGATCCCTGGCCCGATCCAGCTCACCGTGGGGCCCAAAGCCCACGTGCCACAGCTACTGAGCAGGTGCTCTAGAGCCGGCCAGCAGCTACGACAGAGCCCACGCCTCCTAGAGTCTCAACTCGACAAGAGAAACCGCTGCAACGAGAGCCCGTGTTCCACAACTGGAGAGCGGCCGTCGGGTCAGCACAAGTAGAGAAATCTGCGGACAGTGACGACGATTCAGAGTAGCAAACAATTAATTGAAGTGAGATAAGTTTAAAAACTACATCTATTGGTTTCACTAGGACACAGGTTCTAGAAAGCATCTCAGTAGGACAGCAAGGAGTGGCTGGCTAAGTATAGGAAAAGGTGAGAATGAGGGAAAGTCTTGCCTGCTTTTCTTGCTGTCGTAACCACGGTAGCATTCAGTGCACCTACGGAGTGAGGCATCGTCAATGCCGCACGTGCCGTTCATGATGCCCTCAGCCTGTCACAGTACATCCCACTGCCAACAAATGAACACGGGGTTGTACATATTATCTCTTCTCTCTCTCACAGATGCGGGTGAAAACGAAGTTACAATTCTTCATCTGTCACCTGACGCTATAATAGGATCTATTCACAATGTGGATGAAGAAGGAAAAGAGACAGACTTGGTTGGAGTACTCGGTATGTATGGCATTCTAAAATTCCCATTGCTATTGTCACGCCACGTGTCCATGCCAGAACTTTCATTCAGAAAATCACGAGGTGTTGACAATATTCACTATTCAGTGTACAAGGTCTTCATATTCGTGTTCACTGACTTGAGTATCCTGGAAGGTAATCTACTAAGAAACAGGGGCCAAAAATAATTTTCAAACATTTGAACATAGTCTCTACCTGTTGATATTAAAAAAATAATTTTTATAGAGTATTAAAAAAATACACCAGCTAAGCTCAAGCCATGGCTATAATGAGGATGGCATGAATTACATCATTGTATATCTGTTTTCCCATGTGTTATAACCTCTGGAACAGAAACTTGTAAAATATATCTTTATCCTGTTAAATTATCACAATACACTCTTCTTATGAACAGTGACATGACCCCAAATGACCACACAGAAGCACTGAGGTGAGTGTACCATCGTGACAGTAGATGTCTATTTCAGAAACGGTTCTGTGTAGAATGGTTGGCTAAAGAGTAAATTGTCTCCCAAGTGGTGTGTGATGGGGTTAATGTGTCTCCACAATGAGAAAACCCTGCTTCCTAACTGGGGTCCAGAACATGACAGGAGTACAGGTACAGGTTCTGGGAAGCTTGAAAAAGAAGCAAGTCAGTTGCTACTGTGATGGGTTGAGTCTCAAATTCATGGAGCTCCTGCAAGTCTTTGGGGGTCCTGCTGCTGATGCTGGCAGGGTTCAGTTACAGAGTTAGAGGGAAATTAAATCTGAGGACAGCAGTCATGTGTAACATGGGACCTGGGAACTGTTTGAGGCTCTCTTAAATTATACAAGTGGAGATCAGACAGGCACATTCGATTCCTTGTTCTGAATATTCAGAAATTTCTGTGCGTTCTCCTTTTTGCATGGTGACTTTCAGGCAAACGTGACCAGATTTCAGACTTAGTCTATCAGAAGTTCAAAAAGGAGACAGAGGACAAAGGGATTCCAGAAGAAAATATCGTGAATTTCTCTGATAATGGTAATGAAATTATACTTTTTTCCTGACTATATCATTCACCAGGTATGTAAATATCAGGAAACAAATCAGCTTATTTAAAATTTATTTTTTCCATAAGTAATCTCATGTACAGTTGTGGTTGATGGTGGTTTAGTTTCTAAGTCTTATCTGACTCTTGTAAGTCCATGCATTGTAGCCCAACAGACTCCTCTGTCCATAGGATTTTCCAGGAAAGAATACTGCAGTGGGTTGCCATTTCCTTCTCCAGGCAAACTTTCAGACCCAGGGATGGAACCTGGGTCTCCTGTATAGCAGGCAGATTCTTTATTGACTGAGCTACCAGGGAAGCTACTATTATAAAATACATTACTTAAAAAAAGAAAAGAAATTTTAAAACTACTGGGAACGGTAGTAATCAGAGGCTCTTTTATTTCTCCCATTTTTTTTTTTCCACAGATGACTGTCCAGAGGAGTGAATAAAATTTACTTCCACACTTTCGTAAGTAAACATAATTCATTATTAATGCTACCCCACCAGATAAATCAATAAGGACACATGGACATTTTATGCCTAATGCCCAATAAGTGGCTTCAGTTGTGTCAGACTCTGTACGACCCCCATGGGCTGTAGCCCACCAGGCTCCTCTGTCCATGGGATTCTGCAGGTAAGAATACTAGAGTTGGTTGCCATTTCCTTCGCCAGGGGATCTTCTCAACCCAGGGATCGAACAAGCCTTTCTGCATTGCCTGTATCAGCCGGCGGGTTCTGTACCACCTGCGCCTAATTCATACACGCCAAACGTTGCACGTAACAATGATTTGTCCCAATAACGTACATTCTAGCACTGGAGAGCTTTGTCTGTTACCTTAGGTAATTTCTCTTGAGACAGTTGAAATTACAAACTGTTGGCTTGATTATTGCTGAGCAGCTTTGGTGCAAGAGCCTTATCCTGCAGGAATCTTGCAGGCCTGAGTCATCAGAGAGAAGCAGGAATCCCCACAAGTGGGTGCAAACTGCTCAGTGTTCCCGTCAGTCCTGACCTGATATTTGTCCACACACGTCTGTCCTCCAGGAACACCAGGGTTAAACAGTGGCCACCGTTTCTCAAGACCAGTGTTTAATCTCACGTGACTCTGACAGAACCTAAGTGCCTTCCAACCACACTGTCTGAAATATGCATTTGAATCATATTCCCCTTTAGAGGGTAATTTCTGTTACTGGGATCTTTAAGGTTTCAAAAGTAGGACAGCCTCAGAAAACGACACTGATCTCGGCTAAAGTGTGGCTTTAATTTCCTGTTGAGGAAAAAAAAAATGAAAGAAAAAAGGCAAAGACAAACACCAGCTTGCAAAGGAATATGACAAAAAAAAAGTTGCAAATATTCAATGGAATATTACTCAGCCCTAAAAAAGGAATGAAATCATGCCATTTGCAGCAACACGTATGTACCTACAGATTGTCGTACTGAGTGAAGTAAGGCAGAAAGAAATAGACAAATGCAATGTACATCACGTATATATGGAATCAAAAATAAGAGATGGACGAGGTTATTCACAGAACAGAAACAGACTCACAGACATAGAGAACAGACTTGTTGTTGCAAATGGGAAAGGATTGGGAAAGATATGGATTGGGAGTTTGGGTCAGCAGAGGCAAACTATTATAAACAGGATGGATAGAGAACAATGTCCCACTGCATAGCACAGCGGACTAAATCAAATATTCTGTAACAATCTAAATTGGGAAAGAATCTGAAAAAGAATTGATATTAATACATGTATGTATACATTAATCAGGCTCCAGTACCCCTGAAATTAATACATTGTTAATCCCCTGTATTCCAAAATGAAATTAAAAAAAAATTAGTTCTTGAAGACCCAAAAGATAAAATCTGTGGAATTAGGAGAGGAATGTAACTCAACCACATTGACAGTAAAGCACCTATAGATGAAGCATCGCCATGAGCATGCATTCTGAAATTATTACTCCCAAATCAATCCCAAATGGAAAATCTCCCACCTCATGCACATCTACGGGGAACCTGCCATCTCAGAGGTGTGGAGTTTCGACGTCCACCAGGATTCTGTCCACTGCATCCCCTACCAGCTCCTGTACCCTGGACAGCCTGCTGCCTGAGGCTCACCCCTGTCAGCCATCACACAGTCAGCTCTACTAAACTTTTGATCCTTTTTTATTCACCTACAGAGTCATTGAGACCAGTCACATCCTCTTCTGCATGGAATCAAGATCAACAACACAGAGATGACTTTCCTGCTTCCTGATTAACAGGATACTTCTCTCTTCACATACACACTCTCTTTCCCGTCTCATGTCTCCTGGTCACTGGTCATGTGCTGTCTGGTGGTATTTGATTTCTGAAGGCTTAAATAAATTGATTTAATATCTGCCCTGCAAATGTGTGTCTGTGCAAAAGTCACTTGATTTCAAACACGCAATTTTCCACTTTAAATATCCAGGAAATGTGAAAGTCACTCGGTCATGTCTGACTCTTTGCGACCCAGTCCATGGAATTCTCCAGGCCAGAATACTGGAATTGGTAGGCTTTCCCTTCTCCAGGGAGTCTTTCCAACTCAGGGACTGAACCCAGGTCTTCATCATTTCAGGTGGATTCTTTACCAGCTACCAGGGAAGCCCCAGGAAACTGGGCCTTTAATAGGACAGGTGTTCATCAGAAGCAATTCTGATGAGGATTCAATAGAGATGCATTCAGGTGTCCAGGAGAGAGGGACAAAAAAAGACTAAACAACCATGGAACAGGAGACAGGAGACAGGATCTCCCCCTGTCCTTTAGATGCAATTAAGACTACATGCCTCTTTGATGCAATTAAACTACCCAAAGAAGTGGCAGTAACACACCGCTGGGGCCATCAAATGGATGATTCTGACATAACAGAGGGTAACAGAAGAACCCACTGACAAACAAAAAAGACAGCCAGCCTGTCTATTAATACTCAGGCTCCCCTTCTGTGGGGCTCCCCTCATGACTCAGTTGGTAAAGAAGCTGCCTGTAATTCAGGACACTACCTGCAGTGTAGAAGACTTGAGTTTGATCCCTGGCTTGGGAAGATTCCCTGAGAAGGAAATGGTAACCCAGTCCATTATGCTTGCCTGGAGAATCCCATGAACAGAGGAGCCTGGCAGGCTATAGTCACTGGGGTCTTGAGTTGGACACGACTGAATGACTAAACCACCACCTCCTGTGGGACAAGAATCACACTGATATAAAAACCCCATTATTCACCTGAGGAACTTTGATGTTTCCTGTCTGACGGAGATATTTTACTCCCCTCCGGATGCCTTCAAACAGATGAGAAACGTATATTACCCTCTAATGGCAAATGCAAGGTTCTTAAAACTTGACATCAAACATCCAATTTGGGAATTGAAAACATTTCCCAAGTTGCTTCATGTCTCTTTAAAGAAAAGGGATTAAGAAAAACTAAAATTCAAATTATCAAGGGATGTAAAATATGTTTCTTAGTTTCAGAATACTAAGTTCATGGCATCTGGTCCCATCACAGCATCTGGTTCCCTTTCATGGCAAATAGATGGGGAAACAGCGGCTGACTTTATTTTTGGGGGCTCCAAAATCACTGCAGATGGTGACTGCAGCCATGAAATTTAAAGACGCTTACTCCTTGGAAGGAGAGTTATGACCAGTCTAAATAGCATATTAAAAAGCAGAGACATTACTTTGCCAACAAAGGTTCGTCTAGTCAAGGCTATGGTTTTTTCCAGTAGTCATGTATGGATGGGAGAGTTGGACTATAAATAAAGCTGAGCACTGAAGAATTGATGCTTTTGAACTGTGGTGTTGGAGAAGACACTTGAGAGTCCCTTGGACTGCAAGGAGATCCAACCAGTCCATCCTAAAGGAGATCAGTCCTGGGTGTTCATTGGAAGGACTGATGCTGAAGTTGAAACTTCAATCCTTTGGCCACCTGATGCAAAGAGCTGACTCATTTGAAAAGAACTGATGCTGGGAAAGATTGAGGGCAGGAGAAGGGGACGACAGAGGATGAGATGGTTGGATGGCATCACGGACTCAATGAAGTGAATTTGAGTTGGTGATGGACAGGGAGGCCTGGCATGCTGCAGTCCATGGGGTCGCAAAGAGTCAGGCACGACTGAGCAACTTAACTGAACTGAACTGTAAAATACGTCAAAAGAATAATACTCATGACAGCCAATCAGCTCGTCCAGGTTTACAACGTGCAGGAAAACATCCTGGAGAAGACTGGCAGATAGATTTCAACCATATGCAAGGCAAGAGACACCAGTACGTACTGGTTTGTGTTGATACCTTTACTGGTTGGATAGAGGCTTTCCCTTGTAGAACAGAACAGGCAAAAGAAGTAATTGAAATTTTAATACGTGAGGTCACTCCTTGCTTTGGTCTACTTTGAAAAATTTCAAGGGACAATGGCCCAGCCTTTTAGACTGCAATAATGCAGTGAGTCTTTCAAGCCCTAGGAATTGAGTTTCACTTACATCGTCCTTAGAATCTCAATCTTCAGGCAAGGTAGAAAAAGCCCACGATATAATCAACAGACATTTATGGAAACTATCACAAGAAACTCACCTTCCGTGTATTTTACTGCTCCCTTTAGCTGCAGTAAGAAATACTTCACAGTCTCTAGGACTCAGCCCTTTTGAGATGTTATGTGGAAGGCCATTTCTCACAAATGACTGACTTCTAGATCAAGAAACAGTTGAACTAACAAAATTTGTCACTAATTAACTTCTTTCCAAAGACAACTACAATCTTTAAAAGATGGGATTGCACAACAAAAAGAAAATAAAAAGTCCTAATATAATCCTGGGGACTTGGTATTAGTAAAGGCCATTCCTAACAATAGTCCCACCTCAACCCCCACATGGGAGGGATCCTATTCCGTTATTCTCGCCTCACCCGACACTGTTAAGGTTACAGGTATCGACATCTGGAATCATCACACATGGATAAGGTCCTGGAATCCTCCCAGAAAAAAATTATAAGGACCATCCAACACCCCCAGAGCAGAAATCCCAAGAGAATTCTCAGTGTTTGGAATGTCAATACACCCTCCTGGAAAGATCGGAAGGACTGTTCAAGAAGGGCCCAGCTAAGTAACTCTTCTAACACAACATGCACAGACACAGACTACTCTATTTTGTTCTTCTTAATGTAATAATGATCTCTCAAGTCCCTTTAGATTGGACACAGAAAGTTTTCATTTTATGGGCACATTCTCATGCAATGTTCAAAAATCGATCTGGTGGTTGGGTCTGTGGAGTTCTACCATTAACCTCCATTCATGGACTGCCTTGGTTAATGTCACCCTTAGATGGATCCGATTTTCAAAAGGTATGTCATTTTATACTTCCCTGGAGGCTCAGAGGGTAAAGAATCCGCCTGCAATGAGGGAGACCTGGGTTTGATTCCCTGGGTTGGGAAGATCCCCTGGAGGAGAACATGTTGACTCACTCCAGTATTCTTGCCTGGAGAATCCCCATGGACAGAGGAACCTGGTGGGCTGCAGTCCATTGTGTCACAGCATCAGACATGGCTGATTGACTGAGCATATGTCATTTTGTCCAAGAAGATAAAGATGAAACCAAAAATATAAATGTCCTTAACCTGAATTTATTGACTTGGTGTAATACTACTAACGCATTCGGTCACAGTCTACATTTTGATTATGATCAAACAGAAAGAGATGCCTATGGCTATGATATAAAACAAGCAACCAATACTAGCTATGCATGCAGGGGAACCAAAACCACACAATATACTGCCCAACAAATGCACCAAATCTGGGACCAGTACATGTGGACAACCCCAGAAAAGGGGCAATTGATAAAAACAGCTCCCATTTGTTGGAAACAAAATAATCATACCAAATTATATCCTGATAGTACTAAACCTTCAGGATTCTCATCAAAGTCTTTATGTAATCCAACAATAACGGTAAATCATATGAACTGGGCAGATTCAGTCATATAGCCAGGGTCAACTGATTGGGTCAGTCAACTGATTGACTGATTGGGTCAACAGTCCAGGCATATGAATTTTAGCCCCAGATGGAACTCACTGGATATGTGCGACCATTCTTTGGCCCCAGTTACCCCCCAGGATGGATTGTGAAATGTGCCCCTGGGATTATTGTTTGCACATGGTCAAACTTTGAATGCATGACTCAGTCAATCTCTCTATACTACAGGTGAAGTGGACACCATCTGGGTTCCACTGGTATGACTACCTGGCTGCAATATTTGTGCCATCACTTGGCACCCCTGACATAATACTCAGAGAAGAAGCCTTGACTAACTTGACAAGACAGGCTTCAAATGATAATATGATGGAGAATGCAGCCTTCGATTCCAGACAAGCTTTAATGTGTCAAGCTGTACTCCAGAATAGAATGGCATTAGATATATTAATAGCAGCACAGGGAGGAGCTTGTGTCACAATTCATACAGAGTGTTGTGTATATATAACTGATTACTCACAAAATGTGTCTGATTCTCTTCAAGATCTGAAAAGTCACGCCCAGGCAATGGCTGATTCTATGCCTCCTTTTGGGACTACCCTATGGAACTGGATATCAACTTCCACCTGGTGGAACCCCCTGGTCCAGGTGGGAAGCCTTATTTTCTCATTGCTGTTTGGCCCTTGTGTTTTAAATTCTCTCTCTCTCTCTCTGTAATGTCTTGCATAGAAACAATCAAACTCCAAATGGTTATGGGAATGGAGCCTAAGAGTACATGCCAAGATGCAATAGATCATCCCACAGGTGGAGACCTAACTGCCATCCACTAACAACGCCACTGCAGGCTCAAAGAAACCAGATCGGTCTTGATCCCTTTCCCCATAATGGCAGTTAGAGTCTCCATCTCTAGAGGGGGTTGTTTGAGGTAGAAGTTGCTAGGCAGACAATGTAGGACTCTGAGACCTCAGTCTTGTTTTCAATAAACACCTTGATCCATTAGCCTCAAGCTATACCCTTTGTCCAGAATTGCTGGAATGTGTCCTTGGTCTGATCAATTATCGGCACTCAGATCCAGGTAAGGGCAGTAATTAACTTCTGCTCCATTTGCTGGAGGGAAAAAACAACTGGTTCCCATTAATTTTTAGCCCATACATCTGATCCATTGTAAAATGGCCAGGGGCCACGAGAAAGGGTGGCAACTTAATCCAAAGACTAAGAGAAGTCATAAAAATATTAAGCATAATATTAAGCATAAAAATATTAAGCATCTTGACCTCTAAATGTGTTAAAAAATGACACATTTTAAGGACAGGAACCAACCAAAAAGGTACAGATTAAGGATATAAAAATTGCTGTAAGTCTGCCTTTGGGGGACTCTTTACCCCCTCTCAGTGTCTATACTGAGAGCCTTGTACTTTCCTTCCCTTTAGTAAAACCTATTTGCGTGCTACTGTGAGTGTTTGCATGTTCGTGAAGTTCATTCCTCAGCTCCACAAACAAGAACACGAATTTCCATTGCATAGAGTCTATGGAAGCACCTGAGCAACTCTGGCCAGGGTTGCTCTCTGGTGTGTTCCACGCTCCATAGCCCTGTGTGCTCAAGTACCTTCCACACAAGCAGGCGAGGGCTCTCCTTTCTTATTCCTCCCTTAAGCTGAAAACCAGGCTAATTAACCTTGTGCGGGCTTGGGTCAGACACTTAGAAGTCATTACAGTATCTACTGCTTGACGACTCCCATAAAACAGGATAAGGGAAACACAGAAGCGACTAGACCATTAGTGTCTTCCCCCAGCAAGATAATTTCCAGGCAGTCAGGCACATGTTGGTTCACGCAAAATGCCAAGCCCACTTCCCCCTGGTGGCCCCCTTCCAGGCAGGACCGCATGGTGGATCACTCAAACCATTTTTCTGTTACCTTCACTATGTTCCCCCTTCTACCTGGATTGATTTACAGCAGCCTAGGTGTAAATCAATCTGAGCCTTCCCAAGAAGCCTTATCCCCTGAGCTAAATGAGGAAGAGTAAAACCTTCCAGCATAGCTAAATGAGTATGTCTGTCTTTCAATTTCCATGAGGTAGACACCAAATTCTTTCAAAAAGAAAAACAACACTGTGTTTGCTTTACAAACAGAGTCTGCACAGCAACAGAAGGCTAGATCCAAAAATCGATCTACCATTCCCCAAATCATTCCTGTTTATCTTAAGAGGCTTGTAAAACCTAAACAAGGGGATAATAAAGTCATCCTAGGAAGAACTCATTCTTCCCTGATAGCTCAGTTGGTAAAGAATCTGCCTGCAATGCAGGAGACCCCAGTTCAATTCCTGGGTCAGGAAGATCCCCTGGAGAAGCGGTAGGCTACCCACTCCAGTATTCTTGGGCTTCCCTTGTGGCTCAGCTGGTAAAGAATCTGCCTGCAATGTGGGAGACCTGGGTTCAATCCCTGGGTTGGGAAGATCCCCTGGAAAAAGGAAAGGCTACCCACTCCAGTATTCTGGCCTAGAGAATTCCATGGACTGTATAGTCCATGGGATTGCAAAGAGTCGGACACAACTAAACAACTTTCACTTCACTTCAGGAAGAACTCACCTATATTTTTGAGATGAAAAAGTGCTATAGGTCTTCTCAGCAACATTCATCTGTGCTGCCTTTCTGGCATACACAGTTGAGAGTGTGTATTACAAATGTAATTTAGAATTTGGCATGTCCAAGGTAATTAGAAACTTCTTTTCCTGCAAATATCCAGTCATCTAGCCAAGTAAGCTTGACTTATTTCATTTGTCAGAAATCCAAATTCAATCCAACTTCCTTTGCACACTGATGGCTTTTCCTATTGATCAACCTGACTTAGGACTGATGGTAGCTCAGTTGGTAAAGAATCTACTTGCAATTAGGAGACTTGGGTTTGATCCCTGGGTTGGGAAGATCCCCCTGGAGGAGGGCACGGCAACCCACTCCAATATTCTTGCCTGGAGAATCCCTATGGACAGAGGAGCCTGGCGGGCAAAATGATGGCTTTTCTATGGCTCAACCTGACTTAGGACTGAAATCTTGAAATGAGAATTGAGGTCTCTCTTTGTATGTATGTATCTTTGTCTTTGGATGACATTGCTGCAGTTGATTCGTAAAACAATTCTATTGAATTTGGTCTAATAAAAGTAAGCCCTTACAGAGTTGCAAACCAAACTATTCTGACAGAGGAACCAGTGTGCTCATTTGTGTTCAACTCTTTGAGACCTGATGGACTATAGCTTGCCGCGTTCCTCAGGCCATGGGATTTTCCAAGCAAGAATACTGGAGTGGGTTGCCATTTCCTCCTTCAATGGATCTTCCTGATCAAGGGATTGAACCCCATCTCCTATGTCTCCTGCATTGGCAGGCAGGTACTTTACCAGCTGAGCCAGCAGGGAAGCCCAAACTATTCTAAATACAAGAGACATTGAAGTAAGTGAAATTGAGGCTCACATGAACTGAGAAATGGTCAATATTAAACTAGTACCTGGTATTAATATTTAAGTTGATTGATCTAAGTAATATACACATTTCTTGAGCCACCAACATTAAACATAATATTAAGTAGAATACATTTATTGTGCCTAGGTTTAACATAAGCTGCTACTGCTGCTGCTAAGTCACTTCAGTCGTGTCTGACTCTGTGTGACCCCATAGACGGCAGCCCACCAGGCTCCCCAGTCCCTGGGATTCTCCAGGCAAGAACACTGGAGTGGGTTGCCATTTCCTTCTCCAATGCATGAAAGTGAAAAGTGAAAGTGAAGTCGCTCAGTCGAGTCCGACTCTTAGCGACCCCATGGACTGCAGCCCACCAGGCTCCTCCATCCATGGGGTTTTCCAGGCAAAAGTACTGGAGTGGGGTGTCATTGCCTTCTCCTAACATAAGCTAAATAAGATCTTATTATATCTGTTACCAATTTGATAGCAAGGCAAGTAACTCAATGTGAAAAAAACTTTTGAGGAAAGAGTGTAAATGAGATTGAGTTTTCAGTGAACTTTTAGAAAGAATTATGTGTTTTAGGATCTTTCCAGATATTCTACAACTTGAAATTTAAATCTGTGCTAAAATAAATTAAGTTATGAATGATTTGTGGAAAATGGACTCCCAAAGGATTTTGTACCTAATCAATCAAATATGACTAAGTTTTAAAAAACTTTCTTTGAATCGATGAACATTTAAAGTAAGCTGAGGCAAAAGGGTAAATTTAGCTTTTCTCTTATAAAATACTCAGTTTTCTGAAGACGTTATTTTGCCTTTGATAACAGAGTTTATGTTTGTTCACCTTTTTAAATGATCTGTTTGGTATTTGCCTCTGAAATCTTTTTTTGTCACTTTGCCTAAATAAATACATATTTTTCACAGTGACCTATGATTCTCTTGTGTTTTAAAAAATTTTTTGTGAAATTCTTTTGATAAAATGTCTCAAATCAAAATGCCTCTATCTAAATTTGGGATGTTTCAAAGGGTCCCTAAACACCCCAAAGGAAGATATTAAGCTAATTAGTTTCACTTGGTATGGAAAATTACATGGGAAATGTTGTCAGATGGGTAATAAATCTTGTTATATCATAAATGATATAGATATTGTGAAGATAATATGGAGTTCCTGAAAACCTGGTATGTTCTGGTAGAATATTATTAATCATAATTCTAGTTGTCATCTGAAAGTGTTATATATCACAGCAAAAGCATGTTGCTTTGTCAATTACATTGTAATCACATTTAGAGTTTCCATCTTAAGTTTTTTCTCATTATAGACAGTTCTGGTATCACTCTGATGCCTTTGCATAAATGCCTCATCTTCAAGAAGATGTATAGACAAGTCTTTTGGATAAATACAAGTTTCTGACTTCCAGACCACCATGCTGAACTGAGCAAAAAAAATTTATGAAAGAATTCTAATGGGAAACCTGAAGGCTTCATAAAGCTGCTAACATAAACAATTACTTACAGAGAACTGAGTGAACTAGTACATATGGTTATAATTTTTATGATTTGAATCTAAAAAAAAAAAATTACTGGTTTAACTCTGTGTTTTCCAGGTGTGAGAAAAACCTTCTCCTTAAACTAATTTTGACTTACAGTAACTTGCCTTGTTACACCATATGTGAGTAAAATTGAAACATTTATCTTTTGCTGTCTACGTAGCTGATCCTGCTAGTAACATAGGCTTGTCTCAAAGATTAAGCCATGCATAAATGTGCATGGCCAGTACAATGAATCTGCATGTAAGTCATTAACTCAGTTATGCGCCCTTGGGTTGCTTGATTATTGCAACTGGATTACAAGTAGCTCAGCTAATCATTGTTTAAATTTCTTCTTTGTTTTCAAATGGTGCTTTGTGTCTCTCTGATGAACCACATCATCCTTGATGTTGCTAGCTTCGTAACTTATGTTCTGTCTCATTTATAGGACTTTTGTCTCCTGCCATTACTAGTGTGTAATCAAGCCTGCAAAAAAACTTCTACGGCTAAACATTTTGAGAAAATCACATTTATAACATAAAATAATCGTAACTGTGTGATCTACATATGGGAAGAAGCAATAAGGAAAAATGTCCCTTACACTAAAGTTAGCCAGAATACAGAAAATTTTTAATTATTGATGGGGCCTCACCCAAAACTTAACACCTGGAGTGGCACATGGAGAATTTTTGCCTGAACTGGACAGAGCCTCCCAGTGCCGTGGGACAAGAGTTGATCATGAAATGTCTCCCAAATATAGGTCACATTCATGACCAAGAGGGCAAGACCTGAGAAATGGAACCAACAATTGCAGCCCTCCAACATGAGCTGGGGAGAAGGCAATGGCACCCCACTCTGGTGCTCTTGCCTGGAAAATCCCATGGATGGAGGAGCCTGGAAGGCTGCAGTCCATGGGGTAGTGAAGAGTCGGACACGACTGAGCGACTTCACTTTCACTTTTCACTTTCACGCATTGGAGAAGGAAATGGCAACCCACTCCAGTGTTCTTGTCTAGAGAATCCCAGGGACGGCGGAGCCTGGTGGGCTGCCATCTACGGGGTCACACAGAGTTGGACACGACTGAAGTGACTTAGCAGCAGCAGCAGCAGCAACGTGAGCTGGTCAGACCAGAAGAAGGAGAATAGCTGCCATCTAGGAGCCATCAGACTACAGCCACTCCCTACAGTGAACCCTGAAGAAACGCTGAGAATACATGATTACAGGACCACAGAGAGCTGAGGTGCATACCAAGGAAATATTTGTGATGAGCTCAGACTCTTGCCTCATCCGTACATGGAAAAGTGCTAAATTCCTTCACTTAAAATGCCTCCTGCATTTCAAGTGCAGTATTTCTAAGTCTACAGGTGTAAAGTAGACACTTTCCAAAGAGGAACAAAAAGAAACGAATTCTCATATGAAATATGAAACTCTGGCACGGATGGCAGACACAGAGAAAGATCCATCTGACAAAGCAGAATGGTCTTTGCCCTCTTCTTCCACACAGTTATGGAGTGAGCTTTGAGTGTGGGGAATTCTCTTTGAGAACAACCCATTCTGACTCCTGTTGGCACTGTTTCTTCGACTTGCTTTTCATTGTTGTTGCTACCATAATCAGACATGATGGCCTGCCTCAGACGACCTTACCCCTCGGCTCTAATGGTAAACTAAAGTGTCTTTGTTCAGCTCAGAGACAGAGAATCTGACCTTGCCTACCTCTGAAAAGAAGAGAAGAACACACTGCTTTCAAAAGCTGGCCCTTCCAGGAGATGTTTTGCAAGACTGAAGACCCTTTTTACTTGACTTCCTCACTGTCTCCAGTTCTCTATTCTGCCTTTTCACTTTGGTTCCTCCTTGCTTCTCTCCTTCTGGCTCTGTATAAGAACTGAGCATCCAGACCTTGACAAGACGGTTACTTTGGGACATTAGTGTGCCATCTTCTTTGTCAGCCTGCTTTCTGAATAAAGTTGTATACCTTGCCTCAATACCTTGTCTCTCGGATTTATTGGCCTGTTGGTAACACAACTAGAGGGTTTGTGCACCAGAACTAAAGACCTCCCCTAATGAAACAAAGATCCCATGTGCTGAAGCTAAGACCTGATTTGGACAAATAAATGAGTAAATACGTAAACATTAAAACATATCTTTGTGGTAATACAAGTTACATATGCAATTATTTCTTTTAAAAAAACTGGACTTGTGATTTATTATCTCAACTTAAATGCTACAACATTGCAACACTGCACACGCATTCTAGATGGAACCTGAAGCTTTTAGTAGCCAAGGTCAATGGCTTGCTTGCAGTGTTTAGACAGGAGTTGTGCAATCAAAGAGGTAAAAGCAGTGGTTACATAGAAAACAGACAAGTAAAACAAAATTAATTAACTGGGAGAAACAGGCTTCAAAGTTCAGTTCAGTTCAGTCGCTCAGTCACGTCTTACTCTTTGCAACCCCATGGACCGAAGCACACCAGGCCTCTCTGTTCATCACCAACACACGGAGTTTACTCAAACTCATGTTTAATTGAGTCGGTGAAGCCATCCAGCCACCTCATCCTCTATTGTCCCCTTCTCCTCCCGCCTTCAATCTTTCCCAGCATCAGTGTTTTTTCAGATGAGTCAGTTCTTCACTTCAGATGGCCAAAATATTGGAATTACAGCTTAGATATCAGGCCTTCCAATGAATATTCAGGACTGATTTCCTTTAGGATGGACTGGTTTCATCTCCTTGCTGCCCAAGGGACTCTCCAGAGTATTTTCCAACACCACAGTTCAAAAGCATCAATTCTTCAGGACTCTGCTGTCTTTATAGTCCAACTCTCATATCCATATATGACAACTGGAAAAACCATAGCCTTGACTACATGGAACTTTGTTGGCAAAGTAATGTCTCTACTTTTTAATATGTTGGCTAGGTTTGTCATAGGAGTTGGTAACAGGAGTTGGTCCAAAGAGTAAGTGTCTTACAATTTCATGGCTGCAGTCAAAATGTGCACTGATTTTGGAGCCCTAAAAAGTAAAGTCTGCCACTGTTTGCACTATTTCCCCATCTATTTGCCATGAAGTGATGGGACCAGATGCCATGATCTTAGTTTTATGAATGTTGAGCTTTAAGCCAACTTTTTCACTCTCCTCTTTCACTGTCATCAAGAGGCTCTTTAGTTCTTCTTCACTTTCTGCCATAAGGGTGATGTCATCAGTATATTTGAGATTATTGATATTTCTCCCAGCAATCTTGATTCCAGCTTGTGCTTCCTCCAGCCCAGCGTTTCTCATGATGTACTCTGCATAGAGGTTAAATAAGCACAGTAACAATATATATACAGCCTTGAAGTACTCCTTTCCCTATTTGGAACCAGTCTGTAGTTCCATGTCCAGTTCTAACTGTTGCTTCCTGACCTGCATACAGATTTCTCAAGAGGCAGGTCGGGTGGTCTGGTATTCTCAACTATTTAAGAATTTTCCACAGTTTGTTGTGATTCACACAAAGACTTTGGCATAGTCAATAAAGCAGAAATAGATATATTTCTGGAATTCACTTCCTTTTTTGATGATCCAGTGGATGTTGGTAATTTGATCTCTGGTTCCTATGCCTTTTCTAAAGCCAGCTTGAACATCTGGAAGTTCACAGTTCACGTATTTTTGAAGCCTGGCTGGATAATTTTGAGCGTTAATTTGCTAGTGTGTGAGCAATGGCACCCCACTCCAGTACTCTTGTCTGGAAAATCCCATGGATGGAGGAGCCTGGTAGGCTGCAGTCCATGGGGTCCCTAAGAGTCAGACACGACTGAGCGACTTCACTTTCACTCTTCAATTTCATGCATTGGAGAAGGAAATGGCAACCCACTCCAGTGTTCTTGCCTGGAGAGTCCCAGGGACAGGGGAGACTGGTGGGCTGCCATCTATGGGGTCACACAGAGTCAGACACGACTGAAGTGACTTAGCAGTAGCAGAGATGAGTGCAACTGTGTGGTAGTTTGAGCGTTCTTTGGCATTGCCTTTCTTTGGGATTGGAATGAAAATTGACCTTTTCCAGCCCTGTGGCCACAGCTGAGTTTTCCAAATTTGCTGACATATTGAGTGCAGCACTTTCATAGCATCATCTTTTAGGACTTGAAATAGCTCAACTGGGATTCCATCACCTCCACTAGCTTTGAAGCCTTATGAAGCCCTTACAGTATGAAAAGCCTTCAAAGTTCAGTCAGTTCAGTTCAGTTCAGTTGCTCAGTTGAGTCCGACTCTTTGTGACCCCATGAACCCCAGCATGCCAGGCCTCCCTGTCCATCACCAACTCCTGGAGTTTACCCAAAATCATGTCCATTGAGTCATTGATGCCATCTAACCACCTCATCCTCTGTCAACCCCTTCTCCTCCTGCCTTCAATCTTTCCCAACATCAGGGTATTTTCAAATGAGTCAGCTCTTCACATCAGGTGGCCAAAGTACTGAAGTTTCGGCTTCAACATCAGTCCTTCCAATGAACACCCAGGACTGATTTCCTTTAGGGTGGACTGGTTGGATCTCCTTGCAGTCCAAGGGACTCTCAAGAGTCTTCTCCAATACCACATTTCAAAATCATCAATTCTTCAGTGCTCAGCTTTCTTTATAGTCCAACTTTTATATCCATACATGACCACTGGAAAAAACATAGCCTTGACTAGATGGACCTTTGTTGACAAAGTAATGTCTCTGCTTTTTAATATGCTGTCTAGGTTGATCATATCTTTTCTTCCAAGGAGTAAGTGTCTTTTAATTTCACAGCTGCAATCACCATCTACAGTGATTTTGGAACCTCAAAAAATAAAGTCAGCCACTGTATTCAAAGTTACAGAAACCTAAATTAATTTGAGAAGGAGACACAAGGAAGATGTACCAGGCATAGCTTAGCATTATTTTAGGGGGGTTACAAGAGAAATATTTGTGTAAGATGGTTCTCTTTTTATTTATCATGAGGTTATTTATCAGTAGTTATGTATGAATGTGAGAGTTGGACTATGAAGAAAGTTGAGCACCAAAAAATTGATGATTTTAAACTGTGGTGTTGGAGAAGACTCTTGAGAGTCCCTTGGACTGCAAGATCAAACCAGTCCATCCTAAAGGAAATCAGTCCTGAATATCCATTGGAGGGACTGATGCTGAAGCTGAAACTCCAATACTTTGGCCACCTGATGTGAAGAACTGACTCTTTGGAAAAGGTCCTGATGCTGGGAAAGATTGAAGGAGGAAGGAGAAGGGGACGACAGAGGATGAGATGGTTGGATAACATCACTGGACATGAGTTTGAGTAAGCTCAGGGAGTTGGTGACAGACAGGGAAGCCTGGCAGGCTGCAGTTCATGGGGTCGCAGAATCAGACATGACTGAGTGACTGAACCGAAAAGAAAGTGAAGTCACTCAGTCATGTCCGACTCTTTGTGAACCCATGGACTGTAGCCTACCAGGCTCTTCCATCCATGGGATTCTCCAGGCAGGAATACTAGAGTAGGTTGCTATTTCCTTCTCCACGGGTCTTCCTGACCCAGGGATCGAACTCATTGCAGGCAGATGCTTTGCCCTCTGAGTCACCAGGGAAGCAGCTACTTGTTTTTTGAGCATTACTAATGAAATAGTTTGTATTAAAGGCCATATGACTTCCGTTTGGTTCAAAACAACAGGATTCTTTTTTTTTGCATGAATTATCTTATGAATGGCAATTTTCTTCTTTTTTAATTTATTTTTTAATAGGAGTATTACTTTACAATGTTCTCGGTTTATGTTGTAATACAATACAAATCAGCCATAATGAAACATACATCACCTCTCTTGTGAGCCCCCTCACCTCACTCCATCCCGCCATTCTTGGTCATCATAAAATACCTCACTGGGTTCCCTCTTTTACTGTAACGTTTCACCAGCTACCTGTTACTTGCAGGGAAGGAATGGAGACACATATACAGAACAAACTTGAGAACACAGTGAGGGAAGGAGAGAATGAGATGAGTGGAAGACAACAGGATTATCACAACTATTGCAATAAACTCTTAGAGTGATGGATGTTTAATTTCTCCTTGATTGGAAGGTAATGAGGCCTCCCTAAGATGGGATGGTGTTAGGAAACATTCATAAGGACACATGTTCTGGGAACCCCAAAGAAAAACCTGAAAATGCTGGACGTGCAGAGTAGACGTGGAGGGGTGATGATGGGAGTATAAAGGGTGTTAGCTGGGAGTCACATCCCTGCTTGAAATTATCTGATTCAGGGACTTTCCTGGTGGTCCAGCAGTTATGATTCTGCACTTTCACTGCACTGGGTACAGGTTCTATTCCTGGTTTGAGAACTAAGCACCTACACGCTTCTTGGTGCAGCTGAAATTAACAAACAGCCAAGGGGGGGTTGGAGACAAATTATTATCTGGATCAAAGACCAAAGAGAGGAAATCAATTCATCATATTTTGAGACATGAAACTCTTCTATCACACAGATTTCACAGCCGAAACTGCAACAGGATTTTATATAGAAAGAAACTGAAGTTGCTCAGTCGTGTCCGACTCTTTGCGACCCTGTGGACTGTAGCCTACCAGGCTCCTCCATCCATGGGATTCTCCAGGCAAGAATACTGGAGTGGGTTGCCATTTCCTTCTCCAGGGGATCTTCCTGACCCAGGGATTGAACCCAGGTCTCCTGCATTGCAAGCAGACGTTTTAACCTCTGAGCCACCAGGGAAGCCCCTATTGTACAGAGGAATGTGCTAATGAAAGAGAAAAATGTGATGTCACAACTGAAGAAAAGAACAAAGCGAACAAGATAATTCTGAAGTTCCATGTGAACCATGAGGGAAAGGATCAACTGAAGATGTGAGCTGAAGATATTCTTGACAGAAGCTCTCCTCAAAGGTCTGATTTCACTTGAATAGAAGGATTCTGCTCTGATTTGTCCTGGAAGTAGCCAGTCCTGGGTTAGCTCTCAAGGGGTTTTCTCTTAGCTGACTTGAGAATCCTGAAACTCACTGCTTCTTCATTTCTATACTCAGAACAAAATTAATCTTTTAATGTATTCATTTGATGAATATGATCAATGAAGATGAACATAAGTAAAAATTTGATTAAAAAATATGAAAAATGGATTCTGTTGACCTTTAAGTGGCCTTGAAAATAACTAGAACTACAGAGTGAGGAAATAAATTTTCTCCATTCAAAATTCTAAATATTATGAGCACTACTGTCCCAATTTTGTGCTCGCACAGAAAAACAACTGAGTCAGTGAGTAAATACTACATTAGAGATTAATGGGTAAATGGTGCCTGGAAAAGCAGTAATGAAAAATAATTGTTGGCATGCCTTTTTCAGACGAGATTAACGGGCATTTGAGCAGATCGTCCTCCCAGTTATAAGGAGGAAAGACCCTGCTTTGGTGCAGGAGGAGGTGATAAATGCTTTATGCCTATGTGCTCCTCACCTCAGAAATAGGAGGCTTTCCAAGGGTCTCTTAAGAAATAGATTTTCCTTGGCTAACCCACACAATGGATCTTTACTTTTAGATAATAAATTTAAAACACTCTCCTCCATGTTAAAGAAACAATATAGGAGAGGGGGACAAGTTCTGTGTACCCTGGATAGCTTATTCCATTTTTGATCCCAGGACATAAACAAAAATAAATATTTCTGACTTTGAAAGATGACACGTGTACCGAGATTTTTCACTGACTCAGTCAAAAGTCCACATCTGCATCAGCCTCTCTTAAAACAAACCTCATTATTAAAATGACAGAATGCCAGAAAAAGCTTACCCCTGCCAACCAGTATACCGAAGATGACATCTGTGTAACTTTGGTCATATGAGGAACAAACACTGGCTCATGACCCATCACACCAACAGATGTTGGTTATAAAAGTGGCGGCAATTTCACACCCTCTCTGACAACTGGAACACCCTCAGCTTCTACAGAAGAAGAGCCAGAAAGATGAAGGTTCTGCTGCTCAGTTTTGTCCTTGGTCTGCTTTATGCAGGTCAAGGTGAAGCTGAGTAACTTCTCAAACCGGTACCTGGGGTGCAAGCTGGGAGGAGGTCTTGGGGGTATATGTGTGTGTCTCTTTTGGGGTTTGGTCATGTGGATTCATAAGTCTAGCCATCTCCCTGCAACTCAAAATGGCTTCACTCACTGGCTCTATACCTGATCTTTATGGTCTTCAAGTCATCTCTACCATCTATTAACTGGCTCTCATGCATGTCCACTGCTCTTGTAAAACAGAAGGAAGATCACATGGCTGTTGGACTAGGGGTCTTGCATTTGACAAGACAGCTCAAGCTATCTCAGTAATACCTCAACTCCTTCCTTTAGTTGACTTTTCACATGATTTTATACCTAGGTTGTGTTCATAAAGATAGGTAACTTGTCCAATTGGAAGGACAGGGTAACTCCTGAGGGATGATGGGCAGAAATAACAGAGATGGGCTGTATTTTTTTTAAAATTGATTTATTTTAATTCGAGGCTAATTACTTTACAATGCTGTAGAGGTTTTTGCCATACATTGACATGAATCCACCACGGGTATACATGTGTTTCCCATCCTGAAGCCCCCTCCCTCCTCCCTCCCCATCCCATCCCTCAGGGTCATCCCAGTGCTCCGGCCTTGAGCACTCTGTCTCATGCATCAAACCTGGACTGGCGATCCATTTCACATGTGGACTAGATTCTTAATAGGAATTTGGATTTCAGTTTTCAGGAGAATGGAGAACCCATTACATCGCATCCAATAACCTTGAGAAGATCACCGAGAATGGGCCGTTTCACATTTATGCACGTTACATTAAGTTTAATGCAGACAACACAGTAGACGTCGACTTTTATATCAGGTAAGTAAAAATAACCCAGAAGGAAAACACACACAAATCTCCAAGCTGAGGGCGGGTGTGGCTTCCCCATCAGCAGGGAACTCTCTGAATGATGTTGAAGCAAGTCACCCTTAGTTGCGGGCCTGAGCATGGTCTCTGAGCTGGAGCTTGGAGGGCAGACTCCAAGGAATGCCCTGGAGCCTTTGCTTAGAGGGAGAGGTCCCAGAAGCTCCACTGGCATCAACTCATTAAAGGAAAGATGGACATGGCAGCGGGGAGAGGCTCGTGTGCTTCAACCCCACAGTGCCCACCAGGGGCTTGATCCCTTCCTGCAGAATTTGTAAGAGACGGTTTCCACTGAGTCCAGAAGCTGAAGGCGGGAGCAGAGCACACAATGAGTCTGCCCCGCAGGGCTTCCTCATGGGATGTTTCATCACCACTGAATTTACAAAACCCATGACCATCCCAAATGAGCTTCCCGGGTGGTACTAGGGGTACAGAATGCACCTGCTAAGGCAGGCGACATACGAGACACGAGTCTGATCCCTGGGTTGGGAAGATCCCCTGGAGGAGCACACGCCAACCCACTCCAGCACTCTTGCCTGCAGAATCCTATGGACAGAGGAGTCTGGGAGGCTACAGTCCTTGGGGTCACAAAGAGTGGACATGGAATGAAACACACACATTGTCCTAGGCACCATTCATGGAATGTCCATTACACTGCAGTTGGTTCATTGAGAGCATGCAAGTGTGGTAGAAACCAACACAAGTATTCTGGGCACTTATTCTCCATAAAAAGAATGCAAACTCAGATTTTTTTTTTTAATTTTCCTTAGTCCTTTTTTTTTTTTTCTTTCTTTTTTTAAAAATTTTATTTCATTTAACTTTACAATATTGTATTGGTTTTGTCATATATCAAAATGAATCTGCCACAGGTATACATGTGTTCCCCATCCTGAACCCGCTTCCCTCCTCATACCCTCCCTCTGGGTCATCCCAGTGCACCAGCCCCAAGCATCCAGTATCATGCATCGAACCTGGACTGGCGACTCATTTCACATATGATGTTATACATATTTCAATGCCATTCTCCCAAATCATCCCAGCCTCTCCCTCTCCCACAGAGTCCAAAAGACTGTTCTATACATCAGTGTCTCTTTTGCTGTCTCGTACACAGGGTTATTGTTACCATCTTTCTAAATTCCATATATAAGCGTTAGTATACTGTATTGGTGTTTTTCTTTCTGGCTTACTTCACTCTGTAAAATAGGCTCCAGTTTCATCCACCTCATTAGAACTGATTCAAATGTATTCTTTTTAATGGCTGAGTAATACTCCATTGTGTATATGTACCACAGCTTTCTTATCCATTCCTCTGCTGATGGACATCTAGGTTGCTTCCATGTCCTGGCTATTAGAAACAGTGCTGCGATGAACATTGGGGTACACGTGTCTCTTTCCCTTCTGGTTTCCTCAGTGTGTATGCCCAGCAGTGGGATTGCTGGATCATAAGGCAGTTCTATTTCCAGTTTTTTAAGGAATCTCCACACTGTTCTCCATAGTGGCTGTACTAGTTTGCATTCCCACCAACAGTGTAAGAGGGTTCCCTTTTCTCCACACCCTCTCCAGGACTTACTGCTTGTAGACTTTTGGATCGCAGCCATTCTGACTGGCGTGAAATGGTACCTCATAGTGGTTTTGATTTGCATTTCTCTGATCATGAGTGATGTTGAGCATCTTTTCATGTGTCTCTTTTGTTTCTTTTGCGTTTATTTCTGCCCTAATTTTTAAGATTTCTTTCCTTCTCCTAACCCTGGGGTTCTTCATTTCTTCCTTTTCTAGTTGCTTTAGTTGTAGAGTTAGGTTATTTATTTGACTTTTTTCTTGTTTCTTGAGGTATGCCTGTATTGCTATGAACTTTACCCTTAGGACTGCTTTTACAGTGTCCCACAGGTTTTGGGTTGTTGTGTTTTCATTTTCATTTGTTTTTATGCAAATTTTGATTTCTTTTTGGATTTCTTCTGTGATTTGTTGGTTATTCAGCAGCATGTTGTTCAGCCTCCATATGTTGGAATTTATAATAGTTTTTCTCCTGTAATTGAGATCTAATTTTACTGCATTGTGGTCAGAAAAGATGCTTGGAATGGTTTCAATTTTTCTGAATTTACCAAGGCTAGATTTATGGGCCAAGATGTGATCTATCCTGGAGAAGGTTCCGTGTGCGCTTGAGAAAAAGGTGAAATTCATTGTTTTGGGATGAAATGTCCTATAGATATCAATTAGGTCTAACTGGTCTATCGTATCATTTAAAGTTTGTGTTTCCTTATTTATTTTCTGTTTAGTTGATCTATCCATAGGTGTGAGTGGGGTATTAAAGTCTCCCACTATTTTTGTGTTATTCTTAATTTCTCCTTTCATACTTGTTAGCATTTGTCTTACATATTGTGGTGCTCCTATGTTGGGTGCATATATATTTATAATTGTTATATCTTCTTCTTGGATTGATCCTTTGATCATTATGTAGTGACCTTCTTTGTCTCTTTTCACAGCCTTTGTTTTAAAGTCTATTTTATCTGATATGAGTATTGCTACTCCTGCTTTCTTTTGGTCCCTATTTGCATGGAAAATCTTTTTCCAGCCCTTCACTTTCAGTCTGTATGTGTCCCCTGTTTTGAGGTGGGTCTTTTGTAGACAACATATGTAGGGGTCTTGTTTTTGTATCCATTCAGCCAGTCTTTGTCTTTTGGTTGGGGCATTCAACCCATTTACGTTTAAGGTAATTACTGATAAGTATGATCCCATTGCCATTTACTTTGTTGTTTTGGGTTTGAATTTATACACCATTTTTGTGTTTCCTGTCTAGAGAATATCCTTTAGTATTTGTTGGAGAGCTGGTTTGGTGGTGCTGAATTCTCTCAGCTTTTGCTTGTCTGTAAAGCTTTTAATTTCTCCTTCATATTTGAATGAGATCCTTGCTGGGTACAATAATCTGGGCTGTAGGTTATTTTCTTTCATCACTTTAAGTATGTCTTGCTATTCCCTCCTGGCTTGGAGAGTTTCTATTGAAAGATCAGCTGTTATCCTTATGGGAATTCCCTTGTGTGTTATTTGTTGTTTTTCCCTTTCTGCTTTTAATATTTGCTCTTTGTGTTTGATCTTTGTTAGTTTGATCAATATGTATCTTGGGATGTTCTGCCTTGGGTTTACCCTGTTTGGGATTCTCTGGGTTTCTTGGACTTAGGTGGCTATTTCCTTAGCTATTTTAAGTAAGTTTTCAACTGTTATCTCTTCAAGTATTTTCTCAGGCCTTTCTTTCTGTCTTCTTCTGGTACTCCTATGATTGGAATGTTGGGGTGTTTAACATTGTCCTGGATGTCTCTGAGGTTGTCCTCATTTATTTTAATTCTTTTCCTTTTTTCATTTCTGATTCATTTATTTCCACCATTCTATCTTCCACCTCACGTATCCTATCTTCTGCCTCAGTTATTCTACCGTTGGTTCCCTCCAGAGTGCTTTTGATTTCAGTTATTGCATGATTCATTATTGATTGATTGTTTTTTATTTCTTATAGGTCTTTGTTACGGAGAAGGCCATGGCACCCCACTCCAGTACTCTTGCCTGGAAAATCCCATGGACGGAGGAGCCTGGTAGGCTGCAGTCCACTGGGTCGCAAAGAGTCAGACACGACTTCACTTTCATTTTCACTTTCATGCATTGGAGAAAGAAATGGCAACCCACTCCAGTGTTCTTTCCTGGAGAATCCCAGGGACGGGGGAGCCTGGTGGGCTGCCGTCTATGGGGTCGCACAGAGTCGGACACGACTGAAGCGACTTAGCAGCGGCAGGTCTTTGTTAAACATTTCTTACATCTTCTCAATCCTTGTCTCTAGTCTGTTTATCTGTAACCCCCCACTCTTTTTTCTTTTCTTTTCTTTTTTTTTTTTTTTTTGAGACTTTGGATATTCTTTACTATCATTATTCTGCATTCTTTTTCAGGTAGACTCCCTATCTCCTCCTCTTTTGTTTGGTTTGGTGGGCATTTATTATGTTCCTTTACCTGCTGAATATTTATCTGCCTTTTCATTTTGTTTAGATTGCCGTGTTTGGGATGGCCTTCCTGTATGCTGGAAGTTTGTTGTTCCTCTTTATTGTGGAGGTTCCTCCCTGTGGGGGTGGTGTTGGACGAGTGGCTTGTCAAGGTTAGGAAAGCTTGAGTTGGTGTTCTGGTCAGTGGAACTGGGTCTCTTGTCTCTGGAGTGCAAAGAAGTGTCCAGCTGTGGGTTTTGGGGGTGTCTATGGATTTGGCATGCCTTTGGACAGCCTGTATTTTCATGCTCAGGTCTTGGCCTTGCATTGCTGGAGAATTATTGTGGTATGTCTTACTCTAGAACTTGTTGGCTCTTGAGTGGAGCTTGGTTTCAGTGTAGGTGTGGAGGCTTTTGGATAAGCTCTTGTTGATTATTGTTCTCTGGAGTCAGGAGTTTTCTGCTATTCTCAAATTTTGGATTTAAGCCTTCTGCCTCTGGCTTTCAGTCTTATTCTTACAGTAGCCTCAGAGTTCTCCATCCATACAGCACTGATGATAAAACATCTAGGTTAATGGTGAAAAGATTCTTCACAGTGAGGGCCACCCAGAGAGGTTCACAGAGTTTCATGGAAAAGAGAAGAGGGATACCAGGAGGAGAAGAGGGGGAGTCAAAATGGGAAAGACCAATATAGCTAGTAATCAGTTCCCTAAGTGTTCTCCACAGCCCAGAAAACCCAGAGAGATTCACAGGGTGAAGTAGAGAAAAGAAGTGGGAGGGAGGAGATAGAGGTGACCTGGCGGGGAGGGTGGTGGGGGCAAAGGGAAAGGTAAAAGGAGAGAGAGCAATCAAGCCAGTAATCACACCCCTGAGTAAAAATGAGTACTGAAGATTAGACTCTTAAATGTACAAAACTGATAACAAATACCAAAAATTAAAAATCTAGAGTAGAGGAAAATACAAAAGAGGAAACTCAGAAATACAATATTAAAAATACAAAACAACATGAATCACAAAAATTATTAAAAAGAACATGAAATGTGCTTTAAAAATAGGGTCTTTTTTTTTTGGCAAGGTGATCAGTGTAGTTCAGTCGCTCAGTCATGTCTGACTCTTTGCCACCCCATGGACTGCAGCACAACAGGCCTCTGGGTCCATCACCAACTCCTGGAGTTCACCCAGACTCACGTCCATCGAGTCAGTGATGCCATCCAGCCATCTCATCCTCTGTCGTCCCCTTTTCCTCCTGCCCCCAATCCCTCCCAGCATCAGAGTCTTTTCCAGTGAGTCAATTCTTCGCATGAGGTGGCCAAAGTTCTGGAGTTTCAGCTTTAGCATCATTCCTTCCAAAGAAATCCCAGGGCTGATCTCCTTCAGAATGGACTGGTTGGGTCTCCTTGCAGTCCAAGGGACTCTCAAGAGTCTTCTCCAACACCACAGTTCAAAAGCATCAATTCTTCAGCGCTCAGCCTTCTTCACAGTCCAACTCTCACATCCATACATGACCACAGGAAAAACCATAGCCTTCACTAGACGAACTTTGGTGGCAAAGTAATGTCTCTGCTTTTGAATATGCTATCTAGGTTGGTCATAACTTTCCTTCCAAGGAGTAAGCGTCTTCTAATTTCATGGCTGCAGTCACCATCTGTAGTGATTTTGGAGCCCAGAAAAATAAAGTCTGACACTGTTTCCACTGTTACCCATCTATTTCCCATGAAGTGATGGGACCGGATGCCATGATCTTTGTTTTCTGAATGTTGAGCTTTAAGCCAACTTTTTCACTCTCCACTTTCACTTTCATCAAGAGGATTTTTAGTTCCTCTTCACCTTATGCCATAAGGGTGGTGTCATCTGCATATCTGAGGTTATTGATATTTCTCCCAGCAATCTTGATTCCAGCTTGTGCTTCTTCCAGTCCAGCGTTTCTCATGATGTACTCTGCATATAAGTTAAATAAACAGGGTGACAATATACAGCCTTGACGTACTCCTTTTCCTATTTGGAACCAGTCTGTTGTTCCATGTTCAGTTCTAACTGTTGCTTCCTGACCTGCATATAGATTTCTCAAGAGGCTGGTCAGGTGGTCTGGTATTCCCATCACTTGAAGAATTTTCCACAGTTGATTGTGATCCACACAGTCAAAGGCTTTGGTATAGTCAATAAAGGAGAAGTAGTGTTTTTCTGGAACTCTCTTGCTTTTTCGATGATCCAGCGGATGTTGGCAATTTGATCTCTGGTTCCTCTGCCTTTTCTAAAATCAGTTTGAACATCAGGAAGTTCACGGTTCACATATTGCTGAAGCCTGGCTTGGAGAATTTTAAGAATTACTTTACTAGCATGTGAGATGAGTGCAATTGTGCAGTAGTTTGAGAATTCTTTGGCATTGCCTTTCTTTGGGATTGGAATGAAAACTGACCTTTTCCAGTCCTGTGGCCACTGCTGTGCTTTCCAAATTTGCTGACATATAGTAGGTTATAAAAATGAAAATTAAAGGTGTAACAAAGAACTGAAAAGTAAAAAATAAAAAAGAAAATTAAAGTTAAAAATGATAACAGTAAAAATATATCTAAGAATTTCTCTGGAGCTGTTGTGGGCAGTGTGGATTCAGTTTAGTTTCAGATAGTTCCTTGTTCCAGCTTATACTTCTTCTCAAGGTCTATAGGCCCCTTCCAATAGTTAGTCAATGCTAGCTACAGGGTTTTAATCTGTTGCCCTGTCAGTTCCAGAGCGGTTCCCTCTTCTTTGTTTATTTTATCTTCCTATGTTTGCAAGTCTCTTTGGTGTCTAATATCCACCCTGACACACAGGGGCAAAGGTGGTCACGTATTCAGTTGTTCTTGTTGAGTTGTGCTATGGGGAGAGAAGAACACTGCAAATAAATATCACTGGCATGTTCAGGGAATGCTCGCAGTGTATGGACCACACGGGGTTTGCCCCAGCTCACAGTGGCATGAGCTTTCCCAGTCTTTAGTGCTCAGGCTCCAGGTTGCTCTGCAGAGGAACTGTCCAAAGTGGGCCCTGGGTTTCGTGCACTTCCCAGGTCTAAGCTGCTCAGGTTCAGGTTCTTGGGTACTCCACAAAGGCATAGACTCAGTTGAGTGTGCGTTTTGTGCCTTTCGAGGTCCGAGCACCTCCAGCAACCAGGTACTTGGCAAGCTCACTGTCCTAGGTAGGCTGTGTGTCTCAATCACCTCCCTGGTCCCGGCCACTTGGTCTCCTGGGTGTGCCACAAGAGTGCCATCTCAGGTGTGCTGTGTGTCTCCTTTGGGGCGCTGATCTCTGGCTGTGATCCTCCTGGCAGATACCAACTACCCAGGATCCCAGGAAGACTTGGTTAGCAACTGGGGGCCTGGTCGCAGTTTGGTGGAGGATGCTGTCCTGGGGCCAAGATTGCCCCTTGCCTTCCAGCTCTGGCTGTCGCCTGCCTGCCCCTCTTCCTCTGGCGGGGGATGGGCTGGTTCACAGCTGGCTAGCTCTCCTTTGGTGTTCGCTCAGTCCTTTAATTTGTGAGTGGGCTAGGCTGCCCCTTGGGTTAAAGTTTTTTTGCAGGAAAGTTCTCTGTCTCTCTCTCTCTTTTTTTTTTTTCCTCTCTCTCTCTGGCTATCCCACAGTTTGGGTTGCTATCTCATGTTAGCTCCCTCAGATTGTCCACAGGGCATTCAGCCCTGTCCTTGCCCCAAGCATGAAAACCACGACTCCCTGTTCAGCCCCTGCTCTCTGTTGGTTGACAGAGCATCTGGGCTACTTCTCCACTGGAAGTTGCAGTTAGGCACGTATTCTGTGGGTTTTTTTTTTTCCCCCTTCCTGGTTATCTTGCTCTCTGAGATTCCAAAACTCCACACAGACCTGCTGGTAAGAGGGTCTTCTGGTGTTTGGCAACTTTTCCTTCTTCACAATTCCCTCCCTGGGATGGGTCTCCATCCCTAACTCTCTTGTCTCTCTTTATGTCTTTAATATTTTGTCCTACCTCCTTTCCAAGAAAAAGGGCTGCCTTTCTGGCTGCCTGGTGTCCTCTGCCAGCCTTCAGAAGTTGTTTTGTAGAAGTTGCTCAGTGTTCAGTTGATCTTCTGATGAATTTGTGGGGGAGAAAGTGGTCTCCTCATCCTATTCCTCATGCCGTCTTTGGAGAGCCCCTCAGTAGGGAAATCTTACAGAGAATAAGCAGTTCTGATTCCATGTTGGAACACTTTCTTCGATTCCATGTTGGAACTGTTTCTTTGACTTGCTTTTCATTTCTGTTGCTCTTATAATCATATGTGATGGCCTGCCTCAGAGGACCCTGCCACTCTTCCCTACTATTTAACCGAAGTGACTTTGTTCAGCTCACAGGAAGATAATCTGACCCTTCCTACCTCTGAAAAGATGGGATGAACACGCCCCTTCCAAAGGTTGGCCCTTCCTGGAGATGTTTTACAAGACTGAAGACACTTTTTACTTGACTTCCTCACTGTCTTCCATTCTCTATTCTGCCTTTTGACTTTAGTTCCTCATTGCTTCTCTTCATCTGGCTCTGTATAAGGACCTGACATCCAGACTTTGACAAGATGCTTACGTTGAGACATTAGTCTGCCATCTTCTCACTCAGCCAGCATTCTGAATAAAGTTGTATTCCTTGCCTCAGTAGGTCATCTCTTGGATTCATTGGCCTGTCAGTAACACAACTAGAGAGCCTGTGAGCTGTAACTAAAGACCTCCCTATAATGAGACAAAGATTCTGCAACTAAGACCTCATATTTCAAAAGAGCTTTTTGGTAATACAAGCTACGTATGCAATTATTTTCTTTAAAACCAGAGGACTTGTGGTTTGTTGTCTTAACTTAAATTCTAACTGCATTGGAACCTTGCTCTTGAATCCGAGAGTGAACCTGGAGTTTTTGGTAGCCACAGTCAATAGTTCCTTTGCACTCTTTAGACAGTGGTTGTGCAATCTAAGGTGTGAAAACAGAAAACAGACAAGTAATGCAAAATTAATAAACTGGGAGAGAGAGGCTTCATAGTTGCAGAAACCTGGATAAATTTGAAAAGGGGAAACAAGGAAGATATACCAAGCATAGTTTGGCATTATATTTCGGTGGTTACAAGAGTAACATTAGGGTAAGATGGTTGTCCTTTTATTTATCATTAGATTACCCATATTTTGACCACTATTAATGAAACAGTTTGTATCAAAGGCCATATGACTTCCTTTTCATAGAAAGCAACAGGATTTCTTTTTGCATGAATTACCTGATGAATGTCAAATTTTCTTTTTTTTTTAATTTGTTTTTTAATAGAAGAATTGCTTTACAATGTTCTCATGGTTTCTGTCCACTACAACAATACAAATACGCCATAATTATACATATATCACCTTCCTTTTGAGCCCCCTCCCCTTACTCCATCCCACTCCCTCTAGGTCATGATAGAGTACCTAGTTGGGCTCCCAGTGTTTCAGCAATTTCTCACAGCTACCTATTATCTGCAGGGAAGGAATGATGACACAGATATAGAGAACCGACTTTTGAACACAGAGAGAGAAGGAGAAAGTGAGACAGTTGGAAAAAAGTCGGGATTATCACAACTGTCGCAATAACCTCTTAGAGTAACTCTGTTTAATTTCCCTCCCCTTAGTTTGCAGTTAGTAAAGTCTTCCTAAGATTGAATGGTCTAGGAAACATTCCTACAGGACGCATGTTGGTTAGAATTCAAAAGGAAACTGCAAGCTTTGGAGGAACAGAGGTAGAGATGGAAGGGTTATGATGGGAGGCTAAGGGGTGTTGCTGCTACTGCTGCTAAGTTGCTTCAGTCGTGTCCGACTCTGTGTGACCCCATAGACGGAAGCCCACCAGGCTCCACCATCCCTGGGATTCTCCAGGCAAGAATACTGGAGTGGGTTGCCATTTCCTTCTCCCACGCATGAAAGAGAAAAGTGAAAGTGAAGTCACTCAGTTGTGTCCGACTCTTAGCGACGTCATTGACTGCAGCCCACCAGGCTCCTCCGTCCATGGATTTTCCAGGCAAGAGTACTGGAGTGGCATGCAATTGCCTTCTCCGGTTAGCTGGGATCAAACCCCTGTTGGAAATTATTTGAACTGGGGACTTTTCTAGTGGTCCAATGGTTAGAACTCTAAACTACCCCCACACTGGATATGGGTTCTATTCCTGGTTGGAGAACTAAGAACCTGCATGCTGCTTGGTGCAGCCAAAATTCACAAACAGACAATAAGCCAAAGGATCATCTGGATCAAAGACCAAAAAGAGGAAACAATTTCAGGATATTTTGTGACTTGAAACCCTTCTACCACACAGATTTCACAGTCAAAAATACAACAGGATAATAACAGGATAACGTGTGTATAAAAGAGAAAAAATGATATTGTGACCGAAGGGGGAAAAAAAAAAAAAGAAAAAAAATGGATAGTACTGTTGGGTCCATGTGACCGTGAAGGGAAGGGATCAACTGAAGATATGAGCTGAAGATATCCTTGAGACAAGTTCTTCTCAAAGGTCTGACTTCAATCTAAGAGAAGGATTCTGAACTCTGATTTGTCCCAGGAGCCGCCAATACTTGGTCAGTGCTCAGGGGTTCTTGCTCAGCTGACTTGGGAATGCTGAATCTCACTGTTTTTCCATTTCTAGACTGAGAACAAAATTAATGTTTTAATGTATTTATTGATAAATTACTATCAATGAAGATGAACATAAGTAAATATTTGATTAAAAAATACAAAAAGAACCCCCAAAACAGATTCTCCTTGTCTTTCAGTGACCTTGAAAGAAAGGAGTTACAGA
Source organism: Bos grunniens (assembly GCF_055505025.1). Taxonomy (NCBI): domain Eukaryota; kingdom Metazoa; phylum Chordata; class Mammalia; order Artiodactyla; family Bovidae; genus Bos; species Bos grunniens. The sequence continues at coordinate 2,663,706 of NC_141194.1, forward strand.
CCTATAAAGTTAGGAAATAGATTTTTTCCATTCAAAATTCTAAAAATTATGATAACTGCTATCCTGCTTTCTTGCACACCCAGAGAAACAACTGAGTCAGTGAGTAAGTGCTACATTAGAGATTAGATGGGTAAATGGTGCCTGGAAAAGGAGTAATGGAAATGAATTGTAGACATATCTTCTTCAGATGAGCTTAAAGGTCATTTGAGCAGTCCTTGCAGTTGTAAGGAGGAAAGAGCCTGCTTTGGTGCAAAAGGAGGTGACAAATGCTTTGTGCTGACATGTTCCTCAACTCGAAGAAATAGGAAGATTTCAAAGAGCCTCTTAGGAAACAGATCTTCCTTGGCCCATCCACACAGTCAACCTTTACATTTAAATAACAAATTTTAAGCACTCTACTCCATGTTAAGGAAACAATATAGGAGTAGGGGGTATGTACCTTGGACTGCTCATCCCATTTTGAATCTCGGGACACAGAGAAAAGTAAATACTCCTGACCTTGAAATATCAGATGTGTACTGAGATTTCTCACTTATCTGAAAGGTCAAATACCCACCATCTATGTAAGTTTCTCTTAAAACAAATCTCATTATTAAAATAACAGAATGCCAGAAAAACTTATCTCTGCCAACCAGAATACTGAAGATGACTTCTGTGTAACTGTGGTTGCATGAGGAACAACCATTGGTTCATGACATGTCATGCCAACAGGTACAGCCTATAAAAGTGGCAGCAATTTCACATCCTCTCCAACCACTGGGACAGTCTCAGCTTCTACAGAAGCAGGACCATGAGAGTCAACAAGATGAAGATCCTGCTGCTCAGTCTTGTCCTCAGCCTGCTTCTTGCTGGTCAAAGTGAAGCTCAGGAAATTCTCTCACAGGTACCAGGGGTGGTCCAAGCTTCGGAGGAGGTCTAAAGGTGTATGTTTGTGAGTGTCCCTTTTGAGGTTTGGTCATGTGGATCGCTAAGTCTAGCCATCTCCCTGCAACTCAAAACTGCTCCATTCACTGGCTCTATGCCTGATGTTTGTGATGTCTGTATCATCTCTACCATCTACTGATTGGCTCTCATGCATGTTCGCTGCTCTTATAAAACAGAAGGAAGATCACACACCTGTTGGACTGGAGCTCTGGCATTTGACAAGACAGCTCAAGTTCAGAATTACCTGAATTCCTTCCTTTACTTCACTTGACTTTTCACGGAAATACCTGAATCCCTTCCCTTCCTTCACTTGACTTTTCACATGATTTTATATGTAGGCCTGTGTTCATAAAGATAGGTAACGTCTGCCCAAGTGAAAGAGCAGGGAAACTCCTGAGAGAAGATGCTGGGCAGAATTAAGAGATGGACTGAGACTCATGACAGTATTGTGATGTCAGTTTTCAGGAGAATGGAGAACCCATTACATTGCAGCCAGTAACAAAGAGAAGGTCACTGAGAATGGACCATTCCACATGTATTACCGTCATGTTGAGTTTGATGAAGACGGTGACACATTAGAGGCCTACTTTTATTTAAAGTAACTAAAAATAACCCAGAAGGAAAACACCTATGAACCCCAAGTCTGAGGGAGGGTGTGTCTTCCCTGTCTTCAGAGAGCTCTCTGGGTGATGTTGAGAGCGTGACGCCCTGATCTGTGGGGCTGAGCAACGTTTCTGAGCTGGGGGGAGGGCAGTTCCCCTGAGAGCCTCCAGGGAATGTCATGGAGCCTTAACTTGGGGGGGCGAGGAGTCCCAGAAGTTCCACTGGCATCAACTCATTGAAGGAACGAGGGGCACAGCAGTGGGAACAGGCTCGTGTCCTGGAACCCACAGTCCCCACCAGGGGCTTGACCCCTTCCTGTGGAATTTGTAAGAGACGGTTCCCACTGAGCTCAGAAGGTGAGGGTGGCGGGGGAGCATACAGTGAGCTCTGCCCTTGGGGCTTCCTCATGGAGTATTTCATTGCCACTGAATTTACTAAAGCCTCACAGTCCCAAATGAGCTTCCCCAGTGGTACTGGGATAAAGAACATGCCTGCCAAGGAAGGCCACATAAGATACATGAGTTCAGTCCCTAGGCTGGGAAGATCCCCTGGAGCAAGGCATGGCAACCTATTCTAGTATTGTTGCCTAGAGAATCCCATGGACAGAGGCGCCTAGCGAGCTACAGTCCACAGGGTCACAGAGTAGGGCGTGAGTGAGCAACTGAGCACACACACACACTCCCAAGTACCATTCATGAAGCGTCCACTATACTACAGACACTTTTTAAGAACATGTACATATAGCAGAATCCACCACAAGTTTCTTGAGCAATTATCCCCCAAGAAAACAAAAAGGGAACATGATAACTCAGGTATATATTATCAGGAATATAATCATTAGGGAAAAAAACAACAACAACTAAGATTTATGCCTGGAGAAATTGATTTATAAATATATATTAATAATTATCATTATATATGCATACATTTGATAGTATAGCATGCATGCTGTGAGTCGCTCAGTTGTTAACTCTTTGTAGCATATGGACTGTAGCCCATGAGTATCCTCTATCCATGGATTTCTCCAGGCAAGAATTCTGGAGTGGGAAGCTTTTACCTTCTCCAGGGGATCTTCCGGACCCCAGGTTGGAACCCAGGTCTCCTGGATGGCAGGCTGATTGTTTACCACTCAGCCAAGATTGTATACATACAATCAGATGACAACCACATATACAGAAACTGACTCACAAAATCACACACATGTATATCCTATCCCAGGAGATACACATGTGCTGTCACTAATATTTTAAGAATATCTATTGTCATCCTCTGCCGTTTTTACAATTTTTGTGCCCTGTGTTTGACTTTGTTTGTGGCTGCCCTTTCTGAAATTGGCTGTACTGAAGTGTATTTTTATATAAATACATCTTTGTCAAGGTCTTAATTCAGTGAGCTTTCATATATCCATAACTGTTTCATGACCTGCACAGTCACGAACTTTTGAAGTTCACATTGTTCACAGGTACTAAGGTGATACAAGCACAATCTGGGGTGTGAAAAAAAAAATGCTAATTATGCATCACATTTTTGTTATTTTAATCAACCAACCTGAATATGTCTTGTCTTTAAGGTCAGATGGAGAATGCATTAAAAAAAAATCACAGGAGACAGGCAAGAAAATTTCATTTTTACTGTTGAGTGTATTAGTGTTTTACTGGGAAAAGTGTGTTCCAGTGGAAATCTTGGTCTCAACTTCCTTCGATTACTTCATACACCTGCATTCTACTCCTACTAACAATTAGAGTTCAAAGACTGGAACATCTCCACATGACTGAGTGTTACTCAACAAGACTAGAGCCAGACATCCTAGAGTGTGAAATCAAGTGGGCCTTAGGAAGCATTACTATGAACAAAGCTAATAGAGCTGATGAAATTCAGCCTGAGCAACTTAAAATCCTAAAAGATATTGCTGTTAAAGTGCTGCACTCAGTATGTCAGCAAATTTGGAAAACTGAGCAGTGACCACAGAACTGCAAAGGTCATTTTCATTTCAATCCCAGAGAACAGCAATGTCAAAGAATGTTTCAACTACAATACAATTGTGTTAATTTTACATGCTAGTCAGTTTTTGCTCAGAATCCTTCAAACTAGGCTTAAGTAGCACATGAACCAAGAACTTCCAGATGGACAAGCTGGGTTTTGAAGAGGCAGAGGAACCAGAGATCCAATTGCCAACATCCACTGGATCATGGAGAAAGTAAGGGAATTCCAGAAAAAAATATTAACTTCTCCTTCATTGATGATGCTAAAGCCTTTCACAGTGAATCGCCACAAACTGTGGAAAATTCTTAAAGAGATGAGATGGGAGTACCAAACCACATTACTTGTCTCCTGAGAAACCTGTGTGTGGATCAAGAAGCAACAGTGAGAACTGGGCATGGAAAAATGGATTAGTTCCAAATTGGGCAAGTATTTCAAAGCTGTAAACTGTCACCCTTCTTACTTAAACTGTATGCAGAGTACATTGTGTGAAATTCCAGGCTAGATGAATCATAAACTAGAATCAAGGTTTACAGGAGAAATATCAACAGCCTCAGATAGGCAGATAATACAACTCTAATGGCAGAAATTGAAGAGGAACTAAAGAGCCTCTCAAATGAGAGTGAAAGTGGAGACTGAAAAAGCAGGCTTGAAACTCAGTATTCAAAAACTGAAAATCGTGGCATCTGGCCACATCACGGCCAGTAGAGAGGGGAAAAAGTGGAAACAGTGGCAGATTTTATTTTCTTGGACTTCAAAATCACTGCAGACGGTGATGGCAGCCATGAAATTAAAAGACGTTTGCTCCTTGGAAGAAAAGTTATGACCAACCTAGCAGCATATTAAAAATCAGAGAGATCACTTTGCTGACAAAGGTCCATAAAGTCAAATCTATGGTTCTTCCAGCAGTCATGCGTAAATGTGAGAGTTGAGCCATAAAGAAGGCTGATTGCTGAAGAATCGATGCTTCTGAATTATGGTGCTGGAGAAAGCTCTTGGGAGTCCCTTGGACTGCAAGGAGATCGATGCTTTTGAATTATGGTGCTGGAGAAAGCTCTTGGGAGTCCCTTGGACTGCAAGGAGATTGATGCTTTTGAATTATGGTGCTGGAGAAAGCTCTTGGGAGTCCCTTGGACTGCAAGGAGATCGATGCTTTTGAATTATGGTGCTGGAGAAAGCTCTTGGGAGTCCCTTGGACTGCAAGGAGATCGATGCTTTTGAATTATGGTGCTGGAGAAAGCTCTTGGGAGTCCCTTGGACTGCAAGGAGATCAAACAAGTCAACGCTAAAGGAAATCAATCCTGAATATTCATTGGAAGGACTGCTGCTGAAGCTGAAGCTCCAGTCCTTTGGCCACCAGATGTGAAGAGCTAACACGCTGGAAAAGACCCTGATGCTGAAATGACTGACGGCAGGAGGAAAGGGGATGACAAAGGATGAGATGGTTACATAGCGTCACTGACTCAACGGACATGAATTTAAGGAAAGTCTGGGATTCAGTGGAGGACAGAGGAGCCTGCGGTGATACAGTCCACGAGGTTGCAAAGATTGAGTGTGATTTAGTGACTGAACAACAAGAATAATAAGACTGAGCATGGGTGTAGAATTTGTATTTCGTATGGTTCTCAGAAAGTTTACAATAGCGTTATGAACTGATGGCACTTGAGTCTATCTTGAGTTTTCACATCAGCATCATTCACTTTTTAAAAACCATCTTGGAACATCCTAATCCACCCAAGGTATGGAGGAAGAATTTAAATCCAAGGAAACTATGCTGATGATAAAAACAGATTTCTGTTAAAAGCAATGGGGGTGCTGGCTAAGATTTCTAGTCTTAAGTTCTTCATGAGGGCTCTAAACAACATTCCTAATTTTAAATGGCCTACGAGGTACATATTTGATTAGAATATATCCATATATGATCATAATCCTGCCTCATGCTGTTTAAAACACTTGTTGGGGATGACCTGGTGGTTCAGTGGAGAAGAATCAGCCTACCAGTGAAGGACACATGGATTGGATCCCTGGTCCGGGAAGATCCCACCCACCGTGGGGCAACTAACCCCGTGTGCCACCATTTCTAAGCTGGCCCTCTAGAGCTTGCAAGCTGCAACTACCGACCCTATGCACCCTAGAGTCTGTGCTTCACAACAGAGAAGACAGTGAGAAGCCTGGGCACCACATCTAGAGAGTAGTCCCCCTGTCACCACGAGTAGACAAAGTCCATGGACAGCGACAAAGACTCAAAGTAGCCCTCCCCAAATAAATAAACTGTAAAAAAAAAATCTGTCACATTCATTAAGACACAGGTTCTAGAAAGCATCTTAGTAAGACAGCAAGGAGTCACTAAGAAAAGTTGGGAATGAGAGAATGTCTTGCCCACTTCCCTTGCTGTCATCTCCACGGTGTATCCATGGACTGAGACACGCATGAATATTGCATGAACTGTTCTTAGTCCTCTCGTCTTGTCACAATACATCTAACGGACAAGACATTAACGTAGGGTTCTATGTACGGATCTTTTCTCTCTCTCACAGATGCGGGTCAAAATGAAGTTCAAATTCTTCACGTGTCCGAGAACAGTATCATACGACATGTGAGAAATGTGGATGAAGAAGGAAAGGAGACTGACTTGGTTGGAATAATTGGTATGTATGGCATCGTAACTTGGAGAAGGGAATGGCTACCCACTCCAGGATTCTTGCCTGGAGAATCCCGTGGACAGAGGAGCCTGGCAGGCTACAGTTCATGGGGTCGCAAGAGTGGGGACACGACCAAGCGATTTACACACACACGGGTATGGCATCCTAAAATTCCCATTGTCTCAGTCATGGAACATATGCATCATCAGTACTTCCATTTAGAAAATTGGGAGTTGTTGACAATATTTACTATTCAGTGTACAAGGTCTGCGTATTTATGTTCACTGAGTTAAGAATACTGGAAGGTAATCTACCAAGAAGCAGGGGCTGAAAACAATTTTTGAACATTTGAAAATGATCTCTACCTGTTCAAATTGAAAAACTAATTTTATAGAGGATTGTGTGTGTGTGTGTGTGTGTGTGTTTTCTTTTTTACCATGTGAAGTAATCAATCTCATGCCATGGCTATATTGAGGCTGAGCTTAATTACTTCACTTTATATCAGTTTTCCCATGCATTCTAACCCATGGAACAGAAACTTGTAAAACAAATCTTTTTCCTGTTCAGTTATCACAAAGCACTGTTTTCTTATGAACAGTGACATGACCCCAAATGAGTGCACAGAAGCACTGAGGTGTGTGTACCATTGCAAGAGTAGATGTCTATTTCAGAATAGGTATTGGGTAGAATGGTGGATTAAACAGTAGATTGTCTCTATGTGCAAGAGTAGATGTCTATTTCAGAAAAGGTATTGGGTAGAATGGTGGATTAAAGAGTAGAGCATCTCCCATGTGGTTTGTGATGGGGTTCATGTGTCTCTGGAAGGGGAGAACCCTGTTTCCTATTAATCTGGGTCCAGAACAAAACAGGATTGTCACATACAGGCTCTAAGAAGTTAATAAAGAAACAAGTCAGTTGCCTCCTGGGATGGGTTGAGTCCCAAATTCACAGAGCTCCTGCAAGTCTTTGGGGTCCTGCTGCTGATGCTGGCAGGGTTAGAGGTAGTTAGAGGTGGGTGGAAATTAACTCTTAGGACAGCAGACATCTGTATCCTGGGACATGGGAATTGTTTAAGGCTCTCCTAAATCATCCAAGTGAAGACCTGATTGGCACATTCAATTTCTTGTTGTGTATATTCAGACATTTCTGTGTGTTCTGAGTGACAACACTATCCTCTTTGCATGTTGATTTTCAGGCAGAGATGATAGGCTTTCAGACACTGACTTTGAGAGATTCAAAGAGGAGACAAGATGGAGAGAGATTCCAGAAGAAAATATCGTGAATTTCATCGATAATGGTAATGAAATTAGATTTTTTCCTGACTATATCGTTCACCTGGTATGTAAATATCAGGAAACAAATCAACTTATTTAAAATTTCTTCTTCCATAAGTACTCTCTTACAAAATTAATTACACATACACACACAAAGAAAGAAACCTTGGAAATACTGGGGAATGGTAGTAATTGGTGGCTCTTTTATTTCTCCCATTTTGTTTTTCCACAGATGACTGTCCAGAGGAGTGAATAAAAGTGACCTGGACACTTTTGTAAGTAAACAAGGTCCTTTATTAATGCTGCCCCACCCCCCAGATAAATCAATAAGGACACATCATTATTTCATTCCTAATGCCTACTAAGTCACTTCAGTCGTGTCTGACTCTTTGCAACCCAGTGGACTGTAGCTCACCAGGAACCTCGGTCCATGGGATTCTCCAGGCAAGAATACTGGAGTGGGTTGCCATTTCCTTCTCCAGGGGATCTTCCTGAGCCAGGGATCAAACCCATGTCTCTTACAACTTCTGCATGGGCATGCAGGTTCTTAACCTCTACCTCATATTTCATACATGTCAAGTTCTGCAGGTGATAATTTCTTGTTCCAATAACACATTCTATCACTAGAGAACTTTGTTTGTTATATAAGGTAATTTCTCTTTGAGGCATATTATTTCAAACTGGTTGGTAGATTCATGCTGAGCAGTTTTGATGAGAAAGCCTTAATCTGCAGGAATCTTGCACACCAGAGTCATTAGAGAGAAGCAGGGATCCCCACAAGTTGATGGAAACTAATTACTGTTCCCATCAGTACTGACCTCACTGTTGTCCACAAAGATCCTCCTCCAAAAGAACCAGTATTTAAGAGAGCTAGCCTTTCCTTTAAGACTAGTGATTAATCTCACATGATTCTGGCAGAACCAGTAAAGGTATTCTAAACAAATTGTCTTAAATACACATTTGAATTATATTATCCTCCAGAAGGTAATTTCTGTTTGTGATATCTTTAAGCCTTCTACAGTACGACAGACTCAGAGTGACCCTGATCTAGGCTAAAGTGTGGCTTTAATTTTCTGTTGAGAAAAAAAAATGAAAGAAAAAAAGCAAGAAGAAACAGCAGCTGGCAGGTGACTGTGATAAAAAAAGATATCCTGCAAATATTCAATGGATTATTACCCAGCCATAAAAAAGAATGAAAGCATGCCATTTGCAGCAGAATGAAAGGACCTACAGCTTGTCATACTGAGTGAAGTTAGCCAGAAAGAGAAAGACACATATATTACAGAACACTCATATGTGGAATCTAAAATGAGACCTGGAGGAACTTATTTACAAAGCAGAAACAGACTCACAGATGTGGAGAAGAGACTTGTGGTTGCAGAGGAGAAGGCCATTGGGGAAGAGAAGGATTAGGCTTTTGAGATTAGCAGATGCAAACTATGATACACAGTATGGAGAGACAAAAAAGATCATCCTGTAGAGCCCAGGGAGCTATATATGCAATACTCTGCAAAAATCTAAATGGGGTATGAACCTGAAAAAAGTAATAGACCTTCACATCTACATGTATAAACAAATCACTTTTCTGCACAGTTGAAACTAATACAACATTGTTAATCCCCACTACTTCAAAATGAAATTAAAATTAAATGATTAATTCTTGAAGACCCCAAAGACAAAACATTTGGAATTAGGAGAAAAGTGTAAGTCGGAGACTTTAAAACAGAGATTTAAACCATCTTTAGATGAACAATTCCCATGAACATGCATTCTGAACCCATTACTCCCAGAATCGATCCCCAATGGGAAAGATTTCCCAATATATACATCCTGGGGAAAATTCCACATGGACCTCCCACACATTACAGAATTGTGGAGTGTTGAGGTCCACCAGGATTCTGACATTGGATCAGCTACCAGCTCCTGTACCCTGGACATCCTACTGCCTGAGGCTCATCCCTGCCAGTGGTCACACACTCAACTCTACTAAACCTTTGGTTCTGTTTTATTCACCTACAGACAGAGTCACTGATACCAGACACATCTCCATGGAATCAAGATCAAAAACATTGATTGAGACAACTTTCCTGGTTCCTGATTAACATGATCCTTCTCCCTTCACATGCTCACTCCCTTTCCCATCTCATCTCTCCTGGTCACTAATCACATCCTATTTGGTGGTGTTTAATTTCTGAGGGTTTAAATACATTGATTTAATATCCACTCTGCAAATCTGCGTCTGTGCAAAAGTCACTTGAAGTCTGTGTTCTCTTGATTGAACACACAATTTTCCACTTTAAATATCCAGGAAACGGTGCCTTTAATAAGACAGGTGTTCATCAGAGGCAATCTGAGGAGGATTAGATAGAGATGCCCTCAGGTGTCCAGGAGAGAGGCAGAAAAATGACTAAACCAACACTGGACAGGAGACAGGGGACAGGATCTTGTTTTTGTAGGGGAGGGGGGAAAAAGTCCCTAGAAAGCACCTTGTGCATTACAGGGAAAGGAACTTGTGTTGGACTCACTGAAATTCCTAGAGAGAAAGTGTGAAATGCCGTGAGCTGTGGCTGAGGGTACATATGTATTCTGATAGCATCAACACTTCTGATTGACCTGAGGGGTTGGTATTTCTTCATGATTGGAAAAGAAGGAACCAAAGATGGGGCAGCAGCTGAGACTCGGGAGCACAATGAGGCAGCTGTAACTGAACTGCACAGTTCATAGGACCTAAATTTGGTCTTCTAGACTCTTATGCTTCAAAGATCATTGGACACTAGTATTTCCAAGGAGTGGGCATTCCCTCTGTCATGGACAGAGCATGCTTACCACCTCCCCATGGTGTTCGAGGTGTTCATAATGTAAAAGATCTGACACCCTCAAGACATAAGATTTAAGGGGCTTCCCTGGTGGCCCAGTGGTTAAGAATCCTTCTGTTAGTACAGGGGACAGAGGTTTGATTCCTGGTCCAGGAAGATCCAACAAGCTGGTGCAATACAACAATTGAGCCCACACTCCAGAGCCCATGCTCTACAATAAGAGAAGCCACTGCAATGAGAAGTCCCCCCACCACAATTAGAGAGTAGCCCCCACTCACCACAATTAGAGAAAGCCTATGTGCAACAAAGAAGACCCAGCACAGCCAAAAATAAACAAACATTCGTTTTTTTTTTTTTTTAAAAGATAGAGAACGTATTCAAAAGTTGTGCAAACATTTAGAGATCTGGCCCAAGTGCTAGGAAAACAAAACTAGACCTAAGTATAGTAACAGAATAAATATTTTAGTTCCTACACACAGACATGGCCTCCAAATGGGCTACAGCTGGCCAAAGTCAAAAGCACCAGTAGTGAATGTTTTCATGGCTTCAGTTCAGTCTGGTTCAGTTCAGTCGCTCAGTCGTATCCGACTCTTTGCGAACCCATGAATCACAGCACAACAGGCCTCCCTGTCCATCACCAACTCCCAGAGTTCACCCAAACTCATGTCCATCGAGTCAGTGATGCCATCCAGCCATCTCATCCTCTGTCGTCCCCTTCTCCTCTTGCCCCCAACCCTTTCCAGCATCAGAGGTTTTTCCAATGAGTCAACTCTTGGCATGAGGTGGCCATAGTATTGGAGTTTCTGCTTCAGCATCAGTCATTCCAATGAACACCAAGGACTAGACTCCTTTAGGATGGACTGGTTGGATCTCCTTGCAGTCCAAGGGACTCTCAAGAGTCTTCTCCAACACCACAGTTCAAAAGCATCAATTCTTCAGTGCCCAGCTTTCTTCACAGTCCCACTCTCTCATCCATACATGACCACTAGAGAAACCGTAGCCTTGACTAGACAGACCTTTGTTGGAAAAGTAATGTCTCTGCTTTTCAATATGCTGTCTAGGTTGGTCATAACTTTCCTTCCAAGGAGTAAGCATCTTTTAATTTCATGGCTGCAATCACCATCTGTAGTGATTTTGGAGCCCCAAAAAATAAAGTCTGACACTGTTTCCACTGTTTCCCCATCTATTTCCCATGAAGTGATGGGACCAGATGCCATGATCTTCATTTTCTGAATGTTGAGCTTTAAGCCAACTTTTTCACTCTCCTCTTTCATCAAGAGGCTTTTGAGTTCCTCTTCACTTTCTGCCATAGGGTGATGTCATCTGCATATCTAAGGTTTTTGATATTTATCTCGGCAATCTTGATTCTAGCTTGTGCATCTTCCAGTCCAGCGTTTCTCATGATGTACTCTGCATAGAAGTTAAATTAGCACGGTGACAATATACAGCCTTGACGTAATTATTTTCCTGTTTGGAACCAGTCCCGTTGTTCCATGTCCAGTTCTAAGTGTTGCTTCCTGACCTGCATATAGATTTCTCAAGAGGCAGGTCAGGTGGTCTGGTATTCCCATCTCTTGAAGAATTTTCCACAGTTTATTGTGATCCACACAGTCAAAGGCTTTGGCATAGTCAATAAAGCAGAAATAGATGTTTTTCTGGAACTCTCTTGCTTTTTCCATGATCCAGCGGATGTTGGCAATTTGATCTCTGGTTCCTCTGCCTTTTCTAAAACCAGCTTGAACATCTGGAAGTTTGTGGCTCATGTATTGCTGAAGCCTGTCTTGGATAATTCTGAGCATTACTTTACTAGTGTGTGAGATGAGTGCAATTGTGCAGTAGTTTGAGCATTCTTTGGCATTGCCTTTGTTTGGGATTGGAATGAAAACTGACCTTTTCCAGTCCTGTGGCCACTGCTGAGTTTTCCAAATTTGCTGGCATATTGAGTGCAGCACTTTCACAGCATCATCTTTCAGGATTTGGAATAGCTCAACTGGAATTCCATCACCTCCACTAGCTTTGTTTGTAGTGATGCTTTCTAAGGCCCCCTTGACTTCACATTCCAGAATGTCTGGCTCTAGGTGAGTGATCACACCATCGTGATTATCTGGGTTGGGAAGCTCTTTTTTGTACAGTTTTGTGGATTTGCCACCTCTTCTTAATATCTTCTGCTTCTGTGAGGTGCATACCATTTCTGTCCTTTATCGAGCCCATGTTTGCATGAAATGTTCCCTTGGTATCTCTAATTTTCTTGAATTAGAAGATACCTACCTCTAGTCTTTCCCATTCTGTTGTTTTCCTCTATTTCTTTGCATTGATTGCTGAGGAAGGCTTTCTTATCTCGTCTTGCTATTCTTTGGAACTCTGCATTCAGACGCATATATCTTTCCTTTTCTCCTTTGTTTTTCACGTCTCTTCTTTTCACAGCTATTTGTAAGGCCTCCTCAGACAGCCCTTTTGCTTTTCTGCATTTCTTTTCCATGGGGGTGAAGGACAAGATTTACATTCTCCCACTTGTATAGCAGAGCGTATGCACTCGGAGTTCAGACTCTGGTCTTCACCTACATCTGGAAATGCTAGACTGGATGAGTGGATACACAGAGGCAACTGAACACAGAATGCGGGGGGAGGTGAATCTTTCAGGGGTGCAAAAGGCAAAACCTGGCATAAAGAAGTCAAGAACCATGAAATATCATATACATGTATGTGTATATATGTGTGTATATAAATATATACATGATCATCCTTGGAAATGCAAGTGTCCACTACTCTTTGAAGTATAAGAGGCTAGAAGACCATCTTTAGGCCTTGTGAACTTTGCGTTTCAGTTACAGCTGCCTCATTGTGCTCCTGAGTCTCCACTGCTGCCCTGTCTTTGATTCCTTCTCTTCCAGTCATGAAGAAATACCAGTCCTTTAGGTCAATCAGAAGTGTTGGTGCTATGAGAATACATAGATATATATATACACATGTAGAGATACATGTGTGTTCCTGTGTGTATTTGTGATACCAGTATTATTAAGGAGAACACCAAATTATCACCACAAATTGAACACATGAAAAGTATGAAGAATTTATATACAGATTTATTGTCCTGGAATTAATACTGCTGATGAAATGTACACATTACTTGAAAGATGAGGAACTAAAATTGACATGTGATGTAACAGAAAATGTCTACTGTCCTTTATTAAAGACACGGATTACAATATTTCATAAAGATTCAGGTCAAGAAGATTTAACTGAAGATTTTCCAAGAAATTAAAAAAAAAGTCACTAAAGTTAGAAAAAATACATGATCATAAGAATTCATATTGAGGTATTTTCCATCCTAATTTGCTCCTAAATTCCCTAGACAAAATTAGGTACTTCTGAAAGATTTGTTTAAACACTGTATAAATACTCATACTTTTTCATCAACCCACAAACATACTAATATATAGAAGAGCAGCCTTTGTGCTACACATACATGAGAATTAAAACATAAAGGGAATCATATTTCTGTGTCTGCTTATTCCAAGGAGTAGTATTTCTAAAGACTGTGTTGATTTAAACAGATCTAATTCATGAGTCCACTTCTTATATTTCCCCCTATGAATTTGTTGTAGCTACTAGACTGTTAAAATTATCTCTCTTTCAACACTGCAATCAACAAATCAGTTAATGGTCTTTTGTGTATCAACTGTTTTATAATATCTTTTCAGGGAATGATTATCGAAGTGACTGAACTTCTAGAGACTTTCCTGGTGGTCCAATTGTTAAGACTTTACTTCCAATGCACAGGATGGGGGTCTGATCCCTTGTCAGGTAGCTACAATATCATATGCCAATTCCTATTTAATTGATAATAAGACGTACAAGACCTTTTAGAACTAACACCCAAAATAGATGTCCTTTTCCTTATAGGGGACTGGAATGCAAAAATAGGAAGTCAAAAAACACCTGGAGTAACAGGCAAATTTGGCCTTGGAGTGTGGAATGAAGCAGGGCAAAGGCTAATAGAGTTTTGCCAAGAGAACACACTGGTCATAGAAAACACCCTCTTCCAAAAACACAAGAGAAGACTCTACACATGGACATCACCAGATGGTCAACACCCAAATCAGATTGATTATATTCTTTGCAGCCAAAGATGGAGAAGCTCTATACAGTCAGGAAAACAAGACCAGGAGCTGACTGTGGCTCAGATCATGAACTCCTTATTGCCAAATTCAGACTGAAATTGAAAAAAGTGGGGAAAACCACTAGACCATTCAGGTATGACCTAAATCAAATCAATTATGATTATACAGTGGAAGTGAGAAATAGATTTAAGGTACTAGATCTGATAGACAGAGTGCCTGATGAAGTCTGGACGGAGGTTCATGACATTGTATAAGAGACAGGGATCAAGACCATCCCCATGGGAAAGAAATGCAAAAAGCAAAATAGCTGTCAAGGGAGGCCTTAAAAATAGCTGTGAAAAGAGAAGTGAAAAGCAAAGGAGAAAAGGAAAGATATAAGCATCTGAATGCAGAGTTCCAAAGAATATCAAGGAGAGATAAGAAAGCCTTCCTCAGCAATCAATGCAAAGAAATAGAGGAAAACAACAGAATGGGAAAGACTAGAGAGCTCTTCAAGAAAATTAGAGATACCAAGGGAACATTTCATGCAAACATAGGCTCGATAAAGGACAGAAATGGTATGCACCTAACAGAAGCAGAAGATATTAAGAAGAGGTGGCAAGAATACACAGAACTATATAAAAAAGAGCTTCCCGACCCAGATAATCACGATGGTGTGATCACTCACCTAGAGCCAGACATCCTGGAATGTGAAGTCAAGGGGGCCTTAGAAAGCATCACTACAAACAAAGCTAGTGGAGGTGATGGAATTCCAGTTGAGCTATTTCAAATCCTGAAAGATGATGCTGTGAAAGTGCTGCACTCAATATGCCAGCAAATTTGGAAAACCCAGCAGTGGCCACAGGACTGGAAAAGGTCAGTTTTCATTCCAATCCCAAACAAAGGCAATGCCAAAGAATGTTCAAACTACTGCACAATTGCACTCATCTCACATGCTAGTAAGGTAATTCTCAAAATTCTCCAAGCCAGGCTTCAGCAATACGTGAACCGCAAACTTCCAGATGTTCAAGCTGGTTTTAGAAAAGGCAGAGGAACCAGAGATCAAATTGCCAACATCCACTGGATCATGGAAAAAGCAAGAGAGTTCCAGAAAAACATCTATTTCTGCTTTATTGACTATGCCAAAGCCTTTGACTGTGTGGATCACAATAAACTGTGGAAAATTCTTCAAGAGATGGGAATACCAGACCACCTGACCTGCCTCTTGAGAAATCTGCATGCAGGTCAGGAAGCAACACTTAGAACTGGACATGGAACAACGGGACTGGTTCCAAACAGGAAAATAATTACGTCAAGGCTGTATATTGTCACCGTGCTAATTTAACTTATATGCAGAGTACATCATGAGAAATGCTGGACTGGAAGATGCACAAGCTAGAATCAAGATTGCCGAGAGAAATATCAATAACCGTAGATATGCAGATGACACCACCCTTATGGCAGAAAGTGAAGAGGAACTAAGAAAACCTCTTGATGAAAGAGGAGAGTGAAAAAGTTGGCTTAAATCTCAACATTCAGAAAATGAAGATCAGGGCATCTGGTCCCATCACTTCATAGGAAATAGATGGGGAAACAGTGGAAACAGTGTCAGACTTTATTTTTTGGGGCTCCAAAATCACTGCAGATGGTGATTGCAGCCATGAAATTAAAAGATGCTTACTCCTTGGAAGGAAAGCTATGACCAACCTAGATAGCATATTGAAAAGCAGAGACATTACTTTTCCAACAAAGGTCTGTCTAGTCAAGGCTATGGTTTCTCCAGTGGTCATGTATGGATGTGAGAGTGGGACTGTGAAGAAAGCTGGGTACTGAAGAATTGATGCTTTTGAACTGTGGTGTTGGAGAAGACTCCTGAGAGTCCCTTAGACTGCAAGGAGATCCAACCAGTCCATCCTAAAGGAGACCAGTCCTGAGTGTTCATTGGAAGGACAGATGCTGAAGCAGAAACTCCAATACTTTGGCCATGTCATGCAAAGAGTTGACTCATTGGAAAAGACCCTAATGCTGGGAGGGATTGGGGGCAGGAGGAGAAGGGGACGACAGAGGATGAGATGGCTGGATGGCATCACCGACTCGATGGACATGAGTTTGGATGAACTCTGGGAGTTGGTGATGGACAGGGAGGCCTGTTGTGCTGCGATTCATGTGGGTCGCAAAGCGTTGGACATGACTGAGCGACTGAACTGAACTGAACTGAACTGAAAGCTTTTGATCCAGGAGAAATGTCTAGAGGCTGACTGGCTGAAACACCCACAAAAGAATTAAGTATCCATTATTGAAAAACAAACAGGCATGCTGCAATGAAAACAAACAGACTCCAAATGACAAACAGCAAGAGAGGAACATAAAACCAAAGGTACACAGTGGCAAGACAGAATAGGACCTTTCACGGGTCCTCTCTGAGAGCTGTGGGAAATTTAGTCTTGTGAACACCTCCCTACAAACCCAAAAGTCGCCACGAGTATTAGAAAGGTCATGGAGTATGTCACTTACTTTTGTTTTAACATTGCTCTGCCCCTCTCCACCTGGAGAGCTTCATGAGGCTGTCAAAGGACAAGCAACGGCTCTAAAGCAGCTTCAAGGGTGAGGATTTCTAGGAGGAAAAGTCAAGAAAAAGAATAGTTTTTACCTCCTCTACTCACATTGAGTGTGTTTATCAGTTCTTAACTTGGGCTGTGTGCACCTCAAAGTGTTTCCCTGACATTTGGTTGAAAACATGATCAGTCTTTCCTAACAGACTAACAGGGCACCCTTGAAATATATCTAAATTGTACAACCTGGGTGATTATTTAGAGGAGCCCCTGGGCTGTGTTATCTGCTTCTTGGTACAGACTCACTAAGAACACCGTGCGTGTCTTCCTTCCATCTTTCTACAGTCCTGTTTTTCATACTGAACCTTGATGGCCGTTGTTCTGTGATGTCACAGTTCTCAGGACAAACAGTCACAGAGTCAGGGTGCTGGGTGACTTTAAGACATACATGGCCCCGTGTCCCCTGACCTTCTAGAGCTTTCTTCCTTGTCCACTGGACAGTGCTGATCAGGACCCCATCTTCTGAAGCCATAGTAATCCCATACATGTGACCAATGTTCTTTGCACATGGCTCTGGATTCTAGTCCTTAACAGGTTCTTTGATCTTTGTTATCACCAATAAATGTCACTGTTATACACATGGTTGATAAAGTTTGTCAGTCAAAATCCAAAATTCCCACAAAGCACCATGACTTAATCACTCACCACTCTAGCACTGGGGACTCAGCGACACCAAAGTCCAGGACCATGACAGGGTGGAACTCATTCATCAAGGAATGAAGACTGTTTATAAAAAGAAGAGATGATGAACTGGGAAGGAGTTAGGGAGCATGGGCCTGTGACACTGTCCTGGCGGGACCATGTCCTGTAGAAATCTACAGGTTCCTACAACGACTGAGGCTTCATTCTGGGTCAGAGTGAGTGAGTGAAGTTGCTCAGTCGTGTCTGACTCTTTGCGACCCCATAGACTGTAGTCTATCAGGCTCCTCCATCCACGGGATTTTCCAGGCAATAGTACTGGAGTGGGTTGCCATTTCCTTCTCCAGGGTATCTTCCCGACCCAGGGATCGAACCCGGATCTCCCTCATTGTAGACAGATGCTTTACCATGTGAGCCACCAGGGAAGTCTGGGTCAGAATAGCAGGTTAATTCGGGTGATCCAGGATTTCTCACCTCCCCATGATGGGCATGACTGGATAATTCTCTTTGAGGTGCTGTCCTTGCACACTGTAGGCTGTTTGACAGCCTGCTTCATCTCCAATGACCAGTTGGAAGGTGTCACCACCTACCTCTCCCATGGTTACAATGAGAAACATCACCATATTTGACAAGTGCCTCTCCTGGGAGGCACAGTGCTTCTAGTTGAGAAGTGATACCCTACCAGCAGTCTTAGAATGGCTCCCCAGGTCTGGTCAAACCAAAGCTGCTGCTTAAGGACAGAGAAATCTACATAGGCAGCAAGTACCGCAGGGAACTCTTAAAACAGGATAAGCTTTGAGGAGACCTCCCTGCTGAAAATTGTGATCTGGAACCAGAAGCAACGACATCCTGGTTGTGCTTGTTTAAAATGCAGATTCTAGGCTCAAAATCAAACATGCTGCATTAGAACTAATGGTGACCATCATCTTGTCTGGGGGTAACTGAGTATCTTCTCCTTCAAGAGCCACTGTGTAGAGAACATCATCAAGGTCAGATCTCAAAAAAATGTGCTTGTGACACTTTCCTGGTGGTCCAGTGGTTGAGAATCTGTCTAAGAACATAGGGGACGTGAGGTCAATCCCTGGTTGGGGATTAGTTCCTCACCGCTTCTTCTTCTGGTTCTATAAAAGAACCTGGCACCCACCCACAGCCCAGTAAGATGGTTATGTTGAGACATTAGTCAGTCATCTACTTTATCAGCCCGCTTTCTGAATACAGTCATATTCCTTGTCTCAACAACTCATTTCTTAGATTCATTAGCCTGTAAGGCAGAGAG
Organism: Bos grunniens; assembly: GCF_055505025.1. NCBI lineage: Eukaryota > Metazoa > Chordata > Mammalia > Artiodactyla > Bovidae > Bos > Bos grunniens. Next base: position 2,682,572 of record NC_141194.1, read on the forward strand.
AAGAGCAAGCTTGGACTTAGTAACAAATTGGAGAAGCCAGTGCAAAAGCCTTGCTTCTTGTGAATAGCCAGCCCCAGTCAGGGAAAATGGGGGGAAGGCCCCAGTAGCTGCAGACACCATGTCCTGAGGATCTTTTCTTCAAGATTCCCTGAGGAAGCACCAGCTATGCCAGCAAGTGGCAGAGAAAGCAAGGAACTGAGAAACTTCTGAGTCAGTAGACCCATTTTGTACTGTAAGTCTTCCCAATTTGATAGCCAGTTCAACATTCAGAAAACTAGGATCATGGCATCCGGTCCCATTACTTCATGGGAAATAGATGGGGAAACAGTGTCAGACTTTATTTTTGGGGGGCTCCAAAATCACTGCAGATGGTGATTGCAGCCGTGAAATTAAAAGATGCTTACTCCATGGAAGGAAGTTATGACCAACCTAGATAGTATATTGAAAAGCAGAGACATTACTTTACCAACAAAGAAAGGTCTGTCTAGTCAAGGCTATGGTTTTTCCAGTGATCATGTACGGATGTGAAAGTTGGACTGTGAAGAAAGCTGAGCACCAAAGAATTGATGCTTTTGAGCTGTGGTGTTGGAGAAGACTTCTAAGAGTCCCTTGGACTGCAAGGAGGTCCAATCAGTCCATTCTAAAGGAGATCAGTCCTGGGTGTTCTTTGGAAGGACTGATGCTGAAGCAGAAACTCCAATACTTTGGCCACCTCATGCGAAGAGTTGACTCATTGGAAAAGACTCTGATGCTGGGAGGAGTTGGGGGCAGGAGGAGAAGGGGAAGACAGAGGATGAGATGGCTGGATGGCATCACCGACTCGATGGACATGAGTTTGAGTGAACTCCGGGAGTTGGTGATGGACAGGGAGGCCTGGCGTGCTGTGATTCATGGGGTCACAAAGAGTTGGGCATGACTGAGCCACTGAACTGAACTCAGTAGGTTTATTTATTTGTGGTTTTATGTGCCCTTTTGTGTTATATGTTATGAGCCAACGGGCTCAGATTTGGAGGGTGAGCTGCTTTGCTATACACACCGGGAACATATTCCCCACTCAGTTTGGACTTTTTCTTTACGAGAGAAACCAATTTGGTTGGGGGACCCTGTTGCAGAGGGGAAGTTCTGTTGTGCTCTACTTTGAGCCACTTTATTGGAGAAGTAGTTCTTGTGGGGCTGCTGCTGCTGCTAAGTCGCTTCAGTCATGTCCGACTCTGTGTGACCCCGTAGACGGCAGCCCACCAGGCTCCCCCGTCCCTTGGATTCTCCAGGCAAGAACACTGGAGTGTGTTGCCATTTCCTTCTCCAATGCATGGAAGTGAAAAGTGAAAGTGAAGTTGCTCAGTCATGTCTGACTTAGCGACCCCATGGACTGCAGCCTACCAGGCTCCTCCATCCATGGGGTTTTCCAGGTGAGAGTACTGGAGTGGGGTGCCATTGCCTTCTCCGTCTTGTGGAGCAAACACATCCAAATTGGAATGAGTTCATTTGTTTTGTTGTTATTGTTGTTCAGTTGTTAAGTCGTGTCCGATTCTCTGTGACTCCATGAACTGTATGCAGAACACCAGGCTTCCCTGTCCTTCACTATCTTCCTGAGTTTGTTCAAGCTCATGTATGGTGTGGCAGAGATGCCATTCAACCATCATCTCACCCTCTGTCACCCCCTTCTCCTCTTGACCTCAGTCTTTCCCACCTATCAGGGTCTTTTCCAATGAATCAGCTCTTGCATCAGCGGGCCAAAGTATTGGAGCTTCAGCTTCAGCATCAGTCCTTCCAATGACTATTCAGGGTTGATTTCGTTTATGACTGACTGGTTTGATCTCCTTGCTGTCCAAGGGACCCTCAAAATTCTTCTCCAGCATCACAGTTTGAAGGCATCAATTCTTTTGCACGCAGCCTTCTTTATGCCCCAACTCTCACATCAGTACATGACTCCTGGAAAAACCACAGCTTTGACTATATAGACCTCTATCAGCAAAGTGATGTCTCTGCTTTTTAATATGCTGTTCAGTTTTGTCATAGCTTTTCTTCCAAGAAGCAAGCATCTTTTAATTTTGTGGTTGCAATCACCTTCCACAGTGATTTGGGAGCCCCATAAAATAAAATCTGTCATTGTTTCCAATTTTCCCCATTTTTTATTTGCCATGAAGTGATTTTTTATTTGGGGATAAAAAATCATTGCTGATGGTGACTGCAGCCATGAAATTAAAAGACGCTTACTCCTTGGAAGAAAAGTTATGACCAACCTAGACAACATATTAAAAAGCAGAGACATTACTTTACCAACAAAGGTCCATTTGTGGTCATGTATGGATGTGAGAGTTGGAATATAAAGAAAGTTGAGTGCCGAAGAATTGATGCTTTTGAACTGTGGTGTTGGAGAACTCTTGAGAGTCCCTTGGACTGCAAGGAGATCCAACCAGTCCATCCTAAAGGATATCAGTCCTGAATATTCAGTGAAAGGACTGATGCTGAAGCTGAAACTCCAATACTTTGGCCACCTGATTCGAAGAGCTAACTCATTTGAGAAGACCCTGATGCTGGGCAAGATTGAAGGCAGGAGGAGAAGGGGATGACAGAGGATGAGATGGTTGGATGGCATCACGGACTCAATAGACATGAGTTTGAGTAAACTCCGGGAGTTGGTGATGGATAGGGAGGCCTGGTGTGCCGCAGTCCATGGGGTATCAAAGGATTGGACAGGACTGAGTGACTGAATTGAATTGAACTGAACTGATGAAGTGATGGGACCACTTGCGATGATCTGTGTTTTTTGAATGGTAAGTTTTAAGCCAGCTTTTTCATGCTCCTCTTTCACCTTCATCAAGAGGCACTTTAGTTCCTCTTCACTTTCTGCCAAAGTGGTATCATCTGCATATCTGAGGCTGCTGATATTTCTCCTGGCAATCTTTATTCATATCTGAGGTTGTTGATATGTCTTCTGGAAATTTTGATTCCAGCCTGTGAGTCATTCAGCCTCACAGTTTGCATGATGTATTCTGCATATAAATTAAATAAGCAGGGTAACAATATATAGTCCTGATGTACTCCTTTCCTTATTTGGAACCAGTCCATTATTCCATGTCTGGTTCTAACTGTTGCTTCTTGATCTGCATACAGGTTTTGCAACAGGCAGATAAGGTGGTCTGGTATTCCCACCTCTTTAAGCATTTTCCACAGTTTGTTGCAGTCGACAGAGTCCAAGGCTTTGGTGTAGTCAATAAAGCAGATGTAGATTTTTCTGAAATTCCCTTGCTTTGTCTATGATCCAGAAGATGCTGGCAATTTAATCTCTGGTTCCTCTGCCTTTTCTAAAACCAGCTTGTATGTCTGGAAGTTCTTGGTTCACGTACTACTAAAGCTTAGCTTGGAGGATTTTGAGGATACTCTTACTAGCATATGACATGAGTGCATTGTACAGTAACTTGAATTTTTTGGCACTGTTTTTCTTCAGCAGTGATCTTTTCCAGTTGTGTGGCCACTGCTGAGTTTTCCAAATTTGCTGGCATTTGAGTGCAGTATTTTAACAGCATTATCTTTTAGGATTTGAACTAACTCAGCTGGAATTCCATCATTTCCATTAGCTTTGTTTGTAGTTATGCTTCCTCAGATTCACTTGACTTTGTACTCCAGGTGTCTGGCTTTAGTGGAGTGACCATGTCATAGTAAGTTATCTGGAATATTATCATCTTTTGGGGATAGTTCTTCTTTGCATTCTTGCCACCTCTTCTTAATATCCTATTCTTCTGTTAGGACTTGGCCATTTCTGTCTTTTATTGTGCCCATCTTTGCATGAAATATTCCCTTGGTGTCTCTAACTTTCCTGTAGAGATCCCTAGTCTTTTCCACTCTATTGTTTTCCTCTATTTCTTTGCAATGGTCCTGTAAGAAGGCTTTCTTTTTTTTTTTTTTTTAATTCTTGAGAAAATTATACTTCATATTTTTTTCCACAAAGGATTTCATATTTATTACTGCCATTTTCACGTTTTCTTTTATTTATTTATTTTTTCCTGTTTCCACTTCTTTTTTTTTTTTTTAATTATATCCTTGCTAATCTCTGGAACTCTGCATTCAGTTGAGTATATCTTTACCTTTCTCCTTTGCCTTTTGCTTCTTTTCTTTTTTCAGCTATTTGTAAGACCTCCTCAGACAACCACTTTGCTTATTTGCATTCCTTCTTCATGGAGGGGGTTTTGTTCGCCACCTCCTGTACAGTGTTATGAACCAACATCCAGAGTTTTTCAGGAGCTCTGTCTACCAGATCGAATCCCTTGAATTTGTCACCTTCACTGTACAATCTTTAAAGTGAAGTGAAAGTGACAGTCGCTAAGTGATGCCCAACTATTTCTGAGCCCATGGACTATTCAGAATTCTCCAGGCCAGAATACTGGAGTAGGTAGCCTGTCCCTTCTCCAGGGGATCTTTCCAACCCAGGGATCGAAACCCAGTTTTCCACCTTGCAGGCAGATTCTTTATCAGCTGAGCCACAAGCCCAAAAATACTGGAGTGGGTAGCCTATCCCTTCTCCAGTGGATCTTTCTGACCCAGTAGTCAAACTGGGGCCTCCTGTAATACAGGCAGATTCTTTACAAACTGAGCTATCAGGGAAGCCCCGCATAACCATAGGGGATTTGATTTAGGTCATACCTGAATGGTCTGGTGGTTTCCCCTACTTTATTCAATTTAAGGCTGAATTTTGAAATAAGGAACTGATGATCTGAGCCACAGTCAGCACCAGGTCCTTTGTTTGCTGACTGTATAGTGCTTTTCCATCATCAACTGCAAAGAATATAGCCAATCTGATTTCAGTACTGACCATCTAGTGACATCCATGTGTAGAGTCAGCTCTTCTGTTAAAAGGGGCTGTTTGCTATGCAGCCTCTTGGCAAAACTCTGTTAGCCTTTGCCTTGCTTCATTTTGTACTCCAAGGCCAAACTTGTCTGCTACTCCAGATATGTCTTGACTTCCTAATTTTGCACTGTAGTCCCCTATGACCAAAAGGACATCTTTCATGTTGTTAGTTCTAAAAGGTCTTGTAGATCATCATAGATTCATTCAACTTCAGCTTCTTTGGCATTCATGGTTGGGGTACAGACTTGGATAACTGTGATGTTGAATGATTTGCCTTGGAAACAAACAGAGATCATTCTGTCATTTTTGAGATTGCACCCCAATACTGCATTTTGGACTTGTGGACTGTGAGGGTTACTCCATTTCTTCTAAGGGACTCTTGCCCACAGCAGTGGATATAGTGGTCATCTGAATTAAGTTCACCCATTCCAGTCCACTTAAGCTCACTGATTCCTAAAATGTCGATGCTCACTCTTGCCAACTCCTATTTAACCACTTCAAATTTACCTTGATTCATGGACTTAACACTCCAGGTTCCAATGCAATATTGTTCTTTACAAAATTGGACTTTACTTTCAGCACCAGACCCACACAGAACTGAGCAATGTTTCTGCTTTAGCCCAGCCTCTTGATTCTTTATGGAGCTGTTTCTCCACTCACTCTTCAATAGTAGCATATTGGACACCTACTAACCTGGTGGACTCCATCTTCCAGTGTCATATCTTTTTGCCTTTTCATACTGTTCACGGGGTTCTCAAGGCAAGAATACTGAAGTGGTTTGTCATTCCCTCTTCGAGTTAACCATGTTTTATCAGGTGCTGACTATAAGGGACATGCTCTTCAGCCACTCTACATAGCCAGCCGACATGCCAGGCACCCTAGATGTCCCACTGCTGGTCTTCGTTGAGCATGGAAAGCTTCACTGGCTGCTAAGTGTCAATCAACATGTTGCCCGGGGGCTGGAGTCACCAGGAAGGGGGTCTGGGGAAGGCTGGAGCCACGGTTGTAGGACGCCCTGGAGTGGAGAGCTCCCTGGCCTCACTGCCGCCGCTAGCCACCCTGAGACCAATCTGTCACCCAGGAGTGGAGGGCTCCCCTCTTCATTTGTTTTGTTAGGGCAAAGTTTATTTACCTCGTTTGAGAACTGGTTCAATTGGAATTGGTTCACTAGGGAAATAGTTCTGGTGGAGGTGGGTAGCCTAGTTGGAGTTAGTTCATGTTTTGTAGGGTAAATTTATTTACATAATTTGTGAAATGGTTTGGCAACCCACTCCAGTATTCTTGCCTGGAGAATCCCACGGACAGGGGAGCCTGGTGTGCAACAGTCCACAGGGCCACAGAGAGTCAGACTCAACTGACTGATTGACACAACACTCGCTCATCTGTGCATTGGTGTTGGAATTTGCCTGTGCCTTCCCTGTTGGAATTTACCTATGTTCTTTTGTGTCTTGGTGTTATCAAACTTATTAAAAAAATGGGAAATATTTAATTAATTCCAAAGGACAGTTCTTTGGGACGTACATAACATAGGTTAAGACCAAAAGGACAATAGCCCGTGAGTAACTCACACTTAGACAATTTGGCAGCTTGAAGCACTTTATAAAGGAGAATAACACACTGGTAATAAGTGAAGAGGGCCAGGGACTCCCACATAACTCCCATGAATTGAGGTGTCTGATTCTAATTTCCCTAGAGAAGCCCCAGGTAACATTGACAGTGGGAAGCTTCAACTCCAGTTTGGGGAGCACCTCCTGCAAAGGAAAACTCCAACCTTTTGGACAAAGTTCAAAGGTCTTAAGGGTCTGGGAGCTCATGTTTCTGTTACTTTCCTGGTGCCTAGGCTTGGGTTTATTCTGGCTACTTTGGTAACGCGCAGGCATCTGGTCATAACTGCTCGCGCTGAAATGAGAAGTGTTTCTTCTAACATCCCCCACCACCCACACTCTTGCATTTTTCTCTCCTTGAATCCTCTGCGAACAGGCTATTGACAAGGGAAGCAACTGAGGAGATCTGGCCAGGGTTACTCTCTCGTGTGTTCCGAGCCACGTAGCCCACGGTGCCCCAGTAGGAGCTGGCACCCAAGCAAGTGAGGGCTCTCATTTCCTCTTCCTCCCTTGAGCAGAGAACCAGGTCAATTAATATTCTGCTGGCATGAGTCAGGCACTTAAAAGCCATTAGGCCATCTGCCACTTGAAGGTTCCTGCCACCTGATAAGGCGTAAGGAAACAGGCCAGACTATCAGTGTTGCCTCCAGCAAGACAACTTCAAGGCAAATTAGGTAAATGTTGGTTCAAGAAAATAGTGAGCCCACTTCCCGCTGGCCACTTCCCTCATGCAGAATGAAGCAGACTCCTAGGTCTCTCTCTCTTTTTTATTTATTTTTTCATTTTTTTGAATCAACATGAGGAAATAGTTTAATTTTTTTTTCCCTAGGTCTCTCTTTCCTGTTACCTTCACCTCTTTCCCCTTTTCTCCAGACTGACTTTCAGGAGCCAAGGTGTTGCCTCTGAGCCTTCCCACGAGGTCTTCTCTCCTAAGCTAAATGAGGAAAAGTAAAGCTCTCCAACACAGGTAAATGCGTATGTCAAGTCCTTCAGTTTCACTGAGGTGGCCACCAAATTCAAAACAAGCCCATCCTTGTTTTACAACCCGTCTTTATAGCACCACAAGAGTGGCTCCAAAAATCCTTTACCACTCCAAAAACCTACCCCATTTATCTTAAGACGCTTGTGAACATTAAAGAAAGGGGGGAAAGAAGTCATCCTAGGCAGACACACTTATATTTTTGAGATGAAAATGTCCTCTTGGTCTTTTCAGCAACACTCATCTGTGATGCTTTTTTTTACATGTGATTTTTAGACAGTATAACGTAATTTAGAAGTTGGCTTGTCCAAGGTAAATAGAAACTTCTTTTTCTCCAAATATCTGGCCATCTCATCAAGTGAGCTTGACTTGTTCCACCTATCAGAAACCCAATTTTAATCCAACCTGTTTTGAAAACTGATGGGTTTCACATTGCTTTACCTGCTTAGGACTGCAATCTTGAAATGAGAATTCAGATCTCTCTTTGTACGGATCTTTGTCTTTGGATAACAATGTCATGGTTGATTTGTAAAAGAATTCTATGTAATTGTCTTAAAAAGGGATAAGTGCTTATAAACTTTCAAACCCAATGATTCTAAATGCAAGAGAAATTAAGCTAAATGAATTTCAGGTTCCTGTGAACTGGGAAATAGTATTAAACTAGTATCTGGTATTAATGTTTAAATTTGTTGATCTGAGTAATATATACATGTCTTAGGTCACAACATAAAGCATAATATTAAGCATAATACTTGCATTGTGCCTAAGTTTAATATAAGCTAAATAAGATCTTCTTATATCTGTCACAAATTTGTTAGCAAGGAAAGTAACTCAGTGTGAAGAAAACCTCTGAGGAAAGAATGCAAATGAGATATGAGTTTTTGGTGAACTTTTAGAAATAATTAAGTGTTTTAGGATCTCTCTAAATATTCTACAACTTGGAAGCTGAAATTGTGATAAAATACGTTAAGTGATGAAACATTTGTAGGAAATGACCCCAAAAAGTGTTTTGTACATGATCAGCCAGTACTAAGTTTAAAACCACTTTAAGTGAGTAAATGAACCTTTAACTAAGCCAAGGCAAAATGTAAATTTAACCTTTTCTTTCTTTTAAAAAAACTCAAGCTTTCAAAAGGTGTATTTTCCCTTTGATAAGGTATTCTAAGTTTTTTTTCCCCCTTTTTAATTGATCTGTATTTGCCTTTGAAAAATTTTATTGTCATTTTGGCTAAGTAAATAACTATTTTTCACAGTGACCTAGGAATCTATTGTTTTATTTATTTTTTGTTTATTTTTTATTTTTTTAACTTTACAATATTGTATTGGTTTTGCCATATATCAACATGAATCTGCCATAGGTATACACGTGTTCCCCATCCTGAACCCTCCTCCCTCCTCCCTCCCCGTATCATCCCTCTGGGTTGTCCCAGTGTTTTAAAAGACTTCATTTTTTTCTGAATGCTCTTTTAACCAAACTTATAAACTAAAATTACCTCTAGCTAACTTTGGAATGCTTGAAAGGGTCCCTAAAACAACCCCCAAAAAGACGTTAAGCTAATTAGCTTCACGTGGTATGATGAATTACAGGCGAGGAGTTGCCAGATGAGAAATACATCTTTAATTATATTTGAAATGATAAAGATATTCTAGATATTATATGGAGTTCCTAAAAACATTATATGTCCTGGTAGTGAAGAGAAAAAGTCAAAATTTTACATGACCTCCTTCCCCTTCTGCCTCTGTAACTCAGCTTGCCCCTTGCAAATTCTAGATCACATAGGTCATGTAGTCTCAGAAAGCGGGGACTTGCAATACTAGGAACTGGAGTTTACCTCACACACCTTTGTCCTGCTCTTTGCAATTGCCCAGCCCCTGCAAACCTGCTTAATCATGCCTGTCCAGGTCAGACATCCCCCTCCCCATCTTGACTGCTGTTTCCACGTGTGCGAAACCCCTGAGTTTAAACCAGCCTATTAACAGCTAGTGTTGCCCACTACAGTCTATAAAAACTCTGTAATCCCTTTGTTTGGGGCTCAGAGCTTGGAGTGTTAACCCATCTGGACCTACCGGCGTAAGAAACTTGCATTCTCCAACTCTCTGAGTGTGGTGCTTGGTTTCTTGAGTACTGCTTTCTGCAACAGTAGAATATGAGTCATATTTCCAGTTATTATCTGAAAGTGTTGTATGTCACTGCAGTAACCAGGTTCTCTGTCAACTTCAACGTAGTCAGATTTAAACTTGCCTTCTTAAGTCCTTTGTCATTAAAGATAGTTACCGTTTCACTCTGATACCTTTGAAGAAATGCCTCCTCTTCAAGAAGATTGACTTAAAAAGAAAAATAAAAGCCTTTGGATAAATGCAAGTTGCTGACTTTCAGACCATAATGCTGAACTGAGTAAAAATAAATAAGTAAATAATTCTAATGGGATACCTGATGGCTTCATAAAGCTGCTAACATAAAGAATTAGTTGCATAGGACTGAAAACCAGCAAACCTGGTTATAATTTTTATGGCTTCTATCCAAAAAATTTGCTGATTTAAATCTGTGTTTCCCAGGTGTAAGAAAACCCGCCTGAACCTAATAATGACTTACAGTAACTTGGTAAGTTATACCTTTCGTGAGTTAAACTGAAACATTTATCTTTTTCTCCCTACCTGCCTGATCCTGCCATTATACATATGCTTGTCTCAAACATTAACCCATGCATAAAGGTGCATGGCCAGTACAAAGAAACTGCAGATAGTTCATTAAATTGTTTATCCCCCCCCCAAGTCACTTGACTACTGCAACTGGATTACAAGCAGTTACACAAATCATTGTTTACATTTGTTCTTTGTTTTCAAATTGTGCTTTGTATCTCTCTGCTGAACTATGTCATTGTCAGTGTGACTAGCTTTGTTACTTATACCCGGTCTAATTTAAAGGACTCTTGCCTCTTGCAGTACCCAAAGTGTAATCAGCCCTCCAACAATACTTCTGTGGCTAAACATCTTGAGAAAAATCACACGTATAAGATGAAATACTTGTAACATTGTGATTCTAACTACGGGAAGAAGCAACAAAGGAAAATGTCTCTTGGATTTTAGTTAGCTAGAATCCAAAGAGTATTTTTAATTACTGATAAGGTCTGGTCCAAAACTTAATACCTGGAGTGGTACATCAAGAATTTTTGCCTAAACTGGATGGAACCTCCCAGTGCCATGGGACAAAAGTTGATCATGAAATGTCTTCCAAATATTGGTCACATTCATGGCCAAAAGGGGGAAACCTGAGAAATGGAACCAGCAACTGCAGCCCTCCAACAAGAGCTGGTCAGACTAGAAGGAGAATAGCTGCTCTCTAGGAGCCATCAGACTACAGCCACTCCCTACGGTGAACCCTGAAGAAATGCTGAGAATACACAATTACAGGACCACAGAGAGCTGAAGTGCAAGGAAGTAATTTTAATGAGCCCTGACTCTTGTGTCTTCCCATACAGAGAAAAGTGCTCAATTCCTTAACTTGAGTTATTGTTTCCTGGATTTCAAGTTCAGTATTTTGAAGTTTACAGGTGTACAGAAGACACTTTCCAAAGAGGGAAATAAGAAGCAAAATCTCAACATATGAAACAGCATATGGTGAACACTGACAACGATGGTGAACACTCCCAGAACGATCCTTCTGATGAAGCAGAATGGTCACTGCCCTCTTTTCCCACAAGACTGTGGAATGGAGTTTGACAGTGGGGAACCGAACCAAAGCTGACTCCGTGTTGGAACCGTTTCTTTGACTTGCTTTTTGTTGTCATTGTTATTCTAATTGAACATAATGGCCTGCCTCAGAAGACCCTACCCTTCTGCCTGACTGTTAAAGTGCCTTTTCTCAGCTCACAGGGAGATGAACTGACCCTGCCCAGCTATGAAAAGAAGAAATTAACACATACATTCCAAAGGCTGGCCCATCCTGAGATGTTCTGCAAAATTGAAGACCCTTTTTACTTTGCTTCCTCAGTGTCTCTAGCTCTCTATTTTGCCTTTTGACTTTAGTTTCTCATAACTTCTCTCCCTCTGGCTCTATAAAAGAACCTGTCATCCAGACCTTGACTAGATGGTTACTTTGAGACATTAGTCTGCCATCTTCTCAGCCGACTGTCCAAGAAAGTTGTATTCCTTGCCTCTCTACCTCCTTTCTCGGATTCACTGGTCTGTCAGTAGCACAGCTAGAGAGCCCATGTGCCATAACTAAAGATCCCAGCTGTGATGAAACAAGGATTTTGCATGCTGCAACTAAGACCTGGCACAGGCAAATAAATAAATGCATAAAAAAATAAATATAATAATACATTTTTGGGTAATAAAAGTTATATAAAAATTACATTCTTTAAAATAGTGGGCTTGTATTTCATTATCTCAACTTTAGACTCTAACTGCATTGCAACCTTGGTCATGTATCCTTGAGGGAAACTGAAATTCTGAGTGGCCAAGATCAATAGCTTCCTTGCAATGTTTAGTTAGGAGTTGTGCAATCTAAGATGTAAAAACAGTGGTTACAGAGAAAACAGACAAGTAGAACAAAATTAATAAACTGGGTGAGAAAGACTTCCCAGTTACAAAAATCTGAATAAATTTGAGAAGTAGACAACAGGAAGATGTACCAAGCAGGGCTTAGAGTTATTTGGAGGGAGTTACAACAGAAATGTTTTTGTAAGATGATTCTGTTTTTATTTATTACTCTATTGCCTACATTTTGACCAATATTAATGAGAATTGGGATTAAAGGCCATATGAGTCCTTTCAGTACAAAGCAATAGGATTTTATTTTATTTTATTTTATGGCATCAATTTCCTTAAGGATGAAAACTTTTTTCCTTTCTATTTTATCTTTTAATTGATGGAGAATGTTTTACAATGTTCTCTTGGCTTCTGCCATACAGAACGCAAATCAGCCATAATTATTATTAATCACCTCCCTTTTTGAGCCCCCTCCCCTCACCCATCTCACCCCTCCAGGTCATCACAGATTGCCTCTCTGGGCTCTCTGTGTTTCAGCAACTTCTTACCAGCTACATATTATTTGCAGGGAAGGAACACAGATGCAGATACAGAGAACAGACTAGTGAACACAGTGAGGGAAGAAGAGTGTTAAGACCAGTGGAAACCAACATGATGATTACAACTGTTGCAATATCTCTTAGAAGATCTAGTGTCTAATCTCCCCTTGATTGGCAGTCAGAAAGATCTTCCTAAGATGGGATGGTCCTAGGATACACTCCCAGGGGACACATGTTGGTAAGAGTCCAAAAGGAAAACCTGGGAATGCTGGGGGTACAAAAGTAGAGATGGAAGGGTGATTATAAGGGGTGTTAGCTGGGATCACACGACTACTCAAATTTATCGAAATCAGGGACTTCTCTGGGGGTCCAGTAGTTAGGATTCTAACCTTTCCCTGCACAGAGTACAGAGTCCATATGGATTTCATCTCTGTTGGAAACTAAGAACCTGCATGCTGCATGGTGTAGCCAAGATAAAGAAACAGACCAAAAAAAAAAAAAAAAGAAAAAAGAAAATTAATATCTGGATCAAAGACCAAAGAAAGGAAAAGGTTTCAGTATATTCTTAAACATGAAAACCTTCTATCATGCAGACTTTTCAGCTGAAAATATGACAGGATAATATACAGAGGAATATATGAACAAAAGAGATAGCATGATATTGCAACTGAAAGAAAAGAGAATAAAAGGAAAAAAAATAGATATATTGTTGGTCCATGTGAACATGAAGGGCAGTGATCCTCTGAAGATGTGAGCTGAGGATGCCCTTGAGACGACAAGCTCTCCTCAAAGGTCTGACTTCAATCCAAATGAAGGATTCTGAGCTCTGATCTGTCCCAGAAACAGGCAGCACTGGGTCAGCCCTCCAGGTGTTCTCAATTAGCTGACTCAGGAACCCTGAGTCTCCTTGTTTCTTCATTTCTATACTCAGAACAAAATAAACCTTTTAATGTATTTATTTGTTAAATTACAATGAATGAAGATGAAAATAAGTAAAATTGGATTAAAAATACAAAAAAAAAAAAAAAAAAACCATGACTCACTGTTTCAGTGATGTTGTCTTAGGAAATCTATTTTTTTCCATTAAAAATTCTAAAAATTACAAGAACTGCTATTCAGCATTTTGAGTTAGTGAGTAAATATTATATTACAGATCAAATGGGTAGAAGGGTGTCTGGAAAGAAATCACTGAAAATAAACGACTGAGGCGCCTTCTTCAGATGAGGTTACGGGGCATTTGAATGGATCATCCTCTTAGTACTTAAGAGGAAAAAGCCCACATTGGGGCAGGAGAAGGTGACAAATGCTACGTGCTGACCTGCTCCTCACCTCAGAATAATAGGTGTCTTTTCCAAGGGTCTCTGAGAAGATAGTGTTCCCTTGGCTAAACCACACAGTCAGTCTTTACTTTTAGAAAATAAATGTTAAACTGTCACCTCCACGTTAAGGATGCAAAGCAGGAGTGATGGATATGTACCTTGGACAGCTCATCTCATTTTGCATCTCATGATAAACAGGAAAATAATTGTCCCCTTGCAATATTGGATGTACTGCAATTTCTCACTTTAAAGGTCAAATGCCCACATCCACATATGCTTCTCTTAAAACAAATCTCATTATCAAAATGACAGAATGCCAGAAAAGTGTATCTCTGCCAACCAGGATACTGAAGGTGCCTTCTGTTGTAACTGGTCATATGAGGAACAACCATTGGTTCTTGATGTGTCATGCCAACAGATGTAGGCTATAAAAGTGGCAGCAATTTTCCATCCTCTCCAACCACTGGGACACCCTCAGCTTCTAAATAAGAAGGATCAGGAGAGTCAACAAGATGAAGGCTCTGCTGTTCAGTCTTGTCCTTGGTCTGCTTGCTGCCAGTCAAGGCGATGTGATAGATGCCTCTCAGGTACCAGGGGTATTTGAACGTGGTCTAAGCTTGGGAGGAAGTCTTGGCATGTATCCATGTGAGTGTCCCTTTCAAGGTCCAGTCATGTGGATCGCTAAGTCTAGCCATCTCTCTGCAATTCAAAATTTCTGCATTCACTGGCTCTATGCCTGCTGTTTGTGATGTCTGTATCACCTTTGCCATCTATTCATTGGCTCTCATGTATGTTCACTTGTCTTGTAAAAACAGAGGAACATCACATAGGTATTAGACTAGGGCTCTTGCATTTGACAAGATAGCTCAAGCTATCTCAGTAATTTCTCAATTGTTTCCTTTACTTGACTTGAGTTTTCACATGATTCTGTAACTAGGGCTGTGTTCATAAAGATAGGTAACTTCTGCTAAAGTGAAAGGGCAGCGAAACTCCTGAGGGATGATGTCGGGCAGAATTTACAGAGACGGACTAAGATTTCTGAAGGGAATTTTACTTTTAGTTCACAGGAAGATGGTTAACCCATTTTATCGCGGCCGAGAACATAGACAAGATCACCGAGGGCGCGCCATTCCACATTTTCATGCGTTACATCGAGTTTGATGAAGAAAATGGCACGATACACTTCCGCTTTTATATCAAGTAAGTAAAAATCACCCAGAAGGAAAACACCTATAAGCCCCGACCTAAGGGAGGGTGTGTCTTCCCCTCTGCAGGGAACTCTCTGGGTGATGTTGAGAGCATTATGCCCTGTGCTGTCGGGCTGAGCAGGATCTCTGAGCTGGGGGAGGGGATCGGTCCCTCTTTGAACCTCCAGGGAATGTCCTGAAAACTCTGCTTAGAAGGGGAACCCAGAAGCTCCACTGGCATCAACTCATTAAAGGAAAGAGGGACATGGCAGAGGGAAGAGGCTCGTGTCCTGGAGACCACAGTCCCCACCAGGGGCTTGACCCCTTCCCACAGAATTTGTAAGAGACGGTTCCCACTGAGCCCAGATGTGAGGGCGGGGGAGAGCACCCAGAGAGCTCTGCCCTCGGGGCTTCCTCACGGGAGCTTTCATCATCACTGAGTTTCCCAGAGCCTTCAGAGCCCCTAGTGACTTTCCCAAGTGCCTTCCCAGGCTCCTGCCAATGCACGTGACAGGAGTTCGATCCCTGGGTCGGGAAGAGGCCCTGGAGGAGGAAATGGCGACCCCCTCCGGTATTCTTGCCTGGACAATCCCATGGACAGAGATGCCTGGTGGGCTATAGCCCAAGGGGTCGCGAAGAGTCAGAGAGGACTGAGCAACCAAGCACACACATACAGTCCCAAGTACCATTCATAGAATGCTCACTATACCGAAGACGGTTTTCTAAGAACATGCAAGCATGGCAGAAACCAATACAAGCTTGTTCAGCAACTGTCCCCCTCTCTCAAAAGAAAATAAGAAAATGCACAGTCAGCAATGCATTGTGAGGAATAAGAACATTAAGAGAAGAAACAACAACATGTTTTGTTGCAACCCCTTGAACTGTAGCATGCTAGGCTAGGCTTCCCTGTCCTTCATTATCTCCAGGATCTTGCTCAAACTCATGTCCATTCAGTCAGTTATGCCATCCAACCATTTCCTCCTCTGTGGTCCCCTTCTTCTCCTGCTTTCAATCTTTCCCAGCATCAGGGTCTTTTCCAATGAGTCAGTTCTTCGCATCAGGTGGCCAAAATACTGGAGTTTCAGCTTCAGCATTTAACAGTATACTTGCAATCAAATTAGAACCACCCATACAGGAACAGACTCAAAGACACGTATATCTTATCTCAGGAGAAACAGTTGTCTGTTTTCACTAATTTTTAAAGAACATCTGTTATCATCCTCTTTGCCGTATTTTACAATTTTTGTGTCGTATGTTTAATTTTTCATGTGGCGACTCTTTCTGAAGTCACTTTTGCCTGGAGTAGGAAATGGCAACCCACTCCAATATTCTTGCCTGGAGAATCCCATGGACAGAGGAGTCTGGCAGGCCACGGTCCATGGGGCTCCAAAGAGTTGGGCCAAACTGAGTAATTGAACACACAAAGAAGCATAATTAAATGTGTAATTAAATGCACCTTTGTGGAATGTACAGTTCAATGAGCTTTCACATGTGCACAATTGTTTCACCATCTACACATTCGAGATATAAAATTCCAGGCTTCAACTGGTGATTCAGTGCTTAAGAATCCATCTGCCAATGCAGGAGACATGAGCTCCATCTCTGGTCTAGAGGGACCCCACGTGCCCAGGAGCAAGTAAGCCCATGTGCTACAATGACTAAGCCTGTGGGCTATATGCTCTAAAACAAGGGAAGCCACCATAGTGAGAATCCCCGGCACTGCAACTGAAGAGTAATAACCCTTGCCCTTGGCAATAGAGAGAAGCCTGAGTGGCAAGAAGACACAGCACAGTCAAAAAAAAAAAAAAAAACCAGTTTTGTTTTTAAAAAGAAGGACATAAAATTTCTCCAGCACACCTCCTTTTCTTCACTCATCATTAGATGTCTACCCCTGGAGCCACAGGTAAGAAAAGATATGCATATTCTCACCTTTTCTGGCTCTTCATGCAACAAAATTAGGCACTCTGAATCATTTTCCCTGCCTTCCCCCAGTCAGCACAATGTTTTAAACAGTTATTGCAGTGTCTGCATAAGGAGTCAAGTTTTTCAAGCCAAATGAAAGGAGTTTGTCTGCTCAGATAAAATGTTGTGTGTTTGCAGGTATATTGGATAATTGTTGTGTTCTTACTTTGTGGTTGTTTTTCAGTGATTTCAATGCATTCCATTTCCCTAATGACTAAGAGGGCTTCCCTGACAGCTCAGTTGGTAAAGAATCCGCCTGCAATGCAGGAGACCTCGGTTCAATTCCTGGGTCAGGAAATCTGCTTGAGAAGAGATAGGCTATGCACTCCAGTATATCTGGGCTTCCCTTGTGGCTCAGCTGGTAAAGAATCTGCCTGCAATGTGGGAGACCTAGCTTTGATCCCTAGGTTGGGAAGATCCGGTGGAGATGGGAAAGGCTACCCACTCCAGTATCCTGACTGGAGAAGTCCATGGATTGTATACTGCATGGAGTTGCAAAGAGGCAGACACCACTGAGTGACTTGTACTTTCACTTTCAATGACCAGAAGCACTGACCACGCTTTATTGTGGACATTCTTTTCCAAGGTGTCTGTTCAAAGAGTAATCCAGTTTCTGTACTATTTTTCCCTTTTTAGTATTTGTTTCATAGACATTCTTTATATGTGCCGAATACACCTTTCTTCACATACATGTACAGAGGACATATGTGAAGTCACTCACTCTTTTGTTACAGAGGTGACAATATATACTAATCATATATTATATACATAAAGTTCTTCATAATATCATATAAGCACATCATGTGGACTTAAGTGTTTGCTTGTGCTCCTGTCTGTGTGAGTGTGAAACGTGTCTGTATAAGTACATGTGTCTTTCAGATTTAATCCTCATATGGCATTGTGATGGAGGAAGAGTGTGTGTTTGTAGAAAATTAAACTTTTTTTAAATGTTGTGATTTTTGGCTCTCACACTGTCTAATGAAGGCTTCCCTGGTGGCTCTCGTATTGTCTAATAAGGGCTCCCCTGGTGTTTCAGAGAATAAAGAATCTGCCTGTAATGCAGAGGACCCGGATTTGATCCCTGGGTGGGGAAATTCCTCTGGAGAAGGAAATGGCAACCAATTTCAGTCTTCTTGCATGGAGAATCCCATAGGCAGTGGAGAGGCTTGGCAGGCTACAATCCATGGGATCACAGAGAGTCTGACGCAACTGAGTAACAAACACTTTCACTTTCATTGTCTAATGAATCACTGCCTGGGTTGTGACAACGCCCAAGGTTTTGTCATGATGGCTATGCCTCTCTGTTTTCAGAAACTAAAGTTCGCTCTTTTCCTTTTTTCCTAAAATTCTAGATTTCTCCATGTTTATTGGCTTTACACACGACCTGTTTTGAATCTGCAGGCTATTTTCAGAACTACTAATCAGATTTAGTGTGAAGACAAACCATCCTTGCCACTTGAGAGTTACTGGATCTGAGACAACATATTTTGTCTCTTTCGAAGGTCAAAATGTTCACCAGCACTGAGATGATACCGGACACGTATTCTTGGGTGTCACAAAGAAAGAATCTTCATTATACGTCAAGTTTTTATTGTCTTAATTAACCAACTTGAATATATTTTGTTTTTAAGGAAGAATGGAGAATGCATAGAAAAATATGTCTCAGGCCTAAAGGAAGGAAACTTTTATGCTGTTGACTGTAAGTATGAATGTTTCACTGTAAAGACTACGTGCATGTAGAAATCTTGGTCTCAACTTTCTTCAATAACCCCATACACCTGAATTCTACTCCTACTAAAACTCAGAGGTCAGGGACTGGAAAGTCTCCCCTCAGTGGAGTGTTAATCAATGAGACCAGAGCCCGACATCCTAGGGTGTGAAGTTAAGTGGGCCTTAGGAAGTATAATATGAACAACGCTAGTAGAGGTGACAGAATTCAAGCTGAACTCTTTAAAATCCTAAAAGATTATGCTGTTAAAGGGCTGCGAGCAATGAGTCAGCAACTTTCGAAAACTCGGCAGTGGCCACAGAACTGGAAAAGGTGAGTTTCCATTTCAATCCCAAAGAAGGGCAATGACAAAGAATGTTCAAACTACTTCACTGTTGTGGTCAATTCACATGCGAGCAAGGTAGTGCTCAAAATTCTTCAAGCTAGAATTCAGCGGTAGGTGATCTGAGAACTTCCACGAATATAGGCTTGATTTAGAAAAGGCAGATGAACCAGATCAAATTGTCAACATTGAGTGGACCATTGAGGAAGAGAGGCAATTCCAGAAAAAAAAAATTTTTTTTTCTTGCTTCATTGACTATGCTAAGGCCTTTGACTGTGTGGATCACAACAAACTGTGGGAAATTCTTAAAGATATGGCAATACCAGATTACCTGTCATCTGAGAAACCTGTATGTTGATCAGTCAGCAACAGTGAGATGTGGAACAACAGCCTGGTTCAAAATTGGGAGAAGAGTACAATAAGTTAGTATGTACTTTCATGCTGCTTATATAAACTTACATGCAGAGTACATCATGCTAAATGCCAGGCTGGATGAATTATAAGCTGGAATGAACAGACACAGCAGTGGGCTGTGTCATACCCCAGACTGAGGGGCTCGGGAAACACAATCCTTAAAGTGTTCAAAAGGTTGCCTGGCCTGGCGTAGGCACTCAGGAACAGAAGGTGATGAACACAAGGTAGGTTGGTCAACAGAAATCAATTTTGTGGCTGGGGTAAAAGACATAGAAAGAATTTTAGAACCTGGATTTGATAACACGTTCATGATGTTTTAAAACACTCTCAGGAACTTCCCCGGTGGTCCAGGGAATAAGAATTCTGCCTGCCACGGCAGGAGACATAGGTTCAATTCCTAGTCCGAGAAAATCCCACACGCCATGGGGCATCTAAGCTCATACACCACAGCTACTGGTCCTGCAGTCTAGAACCCCCGGGCTGTAAATACTGAGGCCCCTGCACCCCAGAGCCTGTGCTCAGCAACAAGAGAAGCCACGGCAATGAGAAGCCCGCACACCACAGCTAGACTGTACTCCACAGTCACCACAAGTGGAGAAAGCCCACGGGCAGCAGGGAAGACTCAGCAAGTGAAAAAACAAAGCAGAAAAAGAATCTGTGGGGCTCATTAGAACACACGTTCTAGAAAGCATCTTGGTAAGACAGCAAGGAGTGACTGGTTAATGGCAGGAAAAGGTGAGGATGAGGAAGATTCGTTCCTCCTTTCCTTGCCGTGGTTAACGGTAGCATTCTGTGCATGCGTGGAGTGAGTGGGTCCATACACGATGGACCGTTCTTCATGCCCGCTGTGTGCCACCATAATCTAACTGACAACAAGTTAAGGCAGGGCTGTTTGTATCTTTTCTCTCTCTCACAGACTCAGGTCACAATGAAGTTCAACTCATTAGTGGGGACAAGAACACTCTCATAACGCATAATCTCAACGTGGATGAAGATGGCAGGGAGACAGAAATGGTGGGATTATTCGGTAGGTATGACATCCTAAAATTACCACTGATATGGTAATGTTACATGTCCACTGACAGGACTTTCATTCAGAATATCAGGAGGTGCTGACAGTATTCAGGGTGTAAGGCCTGCATCTTTATGCTCACCGAATTAAGGATCCTGGAAGGTAATATACCAAGAAACAGGAGGCCATAGGCTGCGGAATATCACATCATCAGACATTTCAAAATGATTCCTATCTGTTGAAATTTTAAAAATGAGGTTATACTAGAATCATTTTTTAATATTTCATGTTGAATATTGAATATAAAATGTTGAAATATTTAATATTTCAACTAATTTCATCATGGCTATAGTGAGACTGACTTTATTTTTAAATTTTTATGTATTTTTTAATTGAAGGATAACAGCTTTATTGAATTGTTTGAATTTATTGAATTTCTGTCAAACATCAATATGAATCAGCCATAGGTATACATGTGCTTCTGTGAAAGTTGCTCAGTCGTGACTGATTCTTTATGACCCCATGGACTATACAGTCCATGGAATTCTTCAGGCCAGAATACTGGAGTGGGTAGCCTTTCCCTTCTCCAGGGTATCTTCCCAACTCAGGGATCAAACCCAGGTCTCCCGCATTGCATGAGGAATCTTTACCAGCAGAGCTGCAAGGGAAGCCCATAGGTATACATATGTCCCCTCCCTTTTGAAACTCCCTCCCATTTCCCTCCCCATCCCATCCCTCTAGGTTGATACAGAGCCCCTGTTTGAGTTCCCTGAGACATACAGCAATTTCCCATTTTCTATCTATTTTACATATGGTCATGTAAGTTTCCATGACACTCTCTCCATACATCTCACCATCTCCTCCCCTCTCCCCATGCCCATAAGTCTGTTCTCTATGACTGTTTTTCCACTGATGCCCTGAAGATAAGTTCATTATCAGTAACATCTTTCTAGATTCCATATATATGCAGATTCAATATATATGTTTGTATACAATATCAGTTTTCTGATGTACTCTAAGTCTTGGAACAGACGCTTACAAGATAAATCTTTGTCCTTTTCCATGTTTCAAATGCATTCTTCTTATAAACACTGACATCACTCCCTCAAGTAAACATGCAGAGCATTGAGAGCTGTGTGTGCCATGGGGACAACAGGTGTCTATTTCAGAAAAGGTTATCGGGTAGAACGGTAGGTTCACGAAAGAGTAAATCACCCCCTAGCATTAAGTGCAAAGTGGTGATTGTGTCCGTGGAAGGGGAGAAGCATGTTTCCTATTAGCTGGGTCTAGAAACAGATATGAGTGGCAGGTACATATATGAGGAAGCTGTAAGAAGCAAGTAGGTTCCATATTAGGATGAACTCAGCCCCAA
The DNA here is from genome assembly GCF_055505025.1 of Bos grunniens. Lineage (NCBI taxonomy): Eukaryota > Metazoa > Chordata > Mammalia > Artiodactyla > Bovidae > Bos > Bos grunniens. The sequence goes on from NC_141194.1 coordinate 2,704,351, forward strand.
ACTCTTGCAGATGCTGGCAAGTCTTTGTCATCCAGCTCCTGATGCTGAGGGGTAGGGTGTCCTACTCACCAAGTTGGACTGGGGTCAATTCTTAAGACAAAAAGCATACATCTGTGTCGTGGCAACCGTTTGAAGGTCTTAGATTATACAAGTGAACATCTGATTGGCACGTTCCACTCCTTGTTCTGTGGATTCAGGAATATCCATGGGTTCCCGGGGTCAACAATTCTTCTTTTTGCTCGGTGATTTTACAGGTCTAACAGATGATGTTGATCCGAATCGCGAAGAGGAGTTCAAAAACGCAGTGAGAGAAAAAGGGATTCCAGAAGAAAATATCCTGAATTTCATCTACAATGGTAATGGAATTATATTTTTTTCCCTGACCATACCATTCACCTGGTGTGTAAGTATCAGGAAACAAATCAACTTATTCAAAATGTCTTCTTGCACAAGTAATCTCTTTTTAAGATCCATTATTTTAAAAAAAGGAAGAAAGAACGAAACGTTGGCGATGATGGGAATGTTAGTAATCGGTGGCTCTTTTATTTCTCCAATTTTGTTTTTCCCCAGACAACTGTCCAAGGGAGTGAGAAGCAGTGACTCTGACACTTTTGTAAGTAAACGTGGTCCGTTATTAACGGTGACAGTTCCAGATGAAGCAATAAGGTCACACTGTTATTTCATGTGTGTGAAATGTTTATCCCAACAATTTAAACATGTCACTAATGAATTTTTTTTTCCCATAATTTTGCTGCTCTTGAGCCATATTAAACTGCAAACAGTTTGGTTTATTAACACTGAGCAGCTGTGGTGAGAGAGTCTTCTGCAGGAATCTTGCAGAACAGAATCATCAGAGAGAAGCAGGAATCCCCATGAGTAGGTGGAAACGATTAGTGTTCCCATCCATCCTGACCTTGCGGTTGTCCCCACACATACCTCCTTTGGGAGAATAGGTATTAAAGAGAGTCCTAGAAGCAGGGCTTCCCTGATAACTCAGTTGGTATAGAATCCACCAGCAATGCAGGAGAACCCAGTTCGATTACTCGGTAGGGAATATCTGCTGGAGAAGACAAAGGCTACCCACTCCAGTATTCTTGGGCTTCCCTTGTGGCTCAGCTGGGGAGACCTGGGTTTGATTCCTGGGTTGGGAAGATTCCTTGGAAAAGGGGAAAGTTTCTCCAGTATTCTTGCCTGGAGCATCTCCATGGACAGAGGAACCTGGTGGGCTCTAGTCCATGGGGTCACAAAGAGTTGGACACGACTGAGTGACTTCCACTTTTGCATAGATATCACTTCTGTTTGGAATCTGAAACATGACACGAGGGAACTTATTTACCAAACAGAAACAGACTCACAGACGTGGAGAACAGGCTTGTGGTTGCCAAGTGGGAGGGGGTTGGGAAGAGAAGGACTGGGAGGCTTTCGGTTGAAAAGTGAAAGTGAAAGAAAGGTTCGTTGCTCAGTCATGTCGGGCTTTCTGCGACCCCATGGAACATAGCCCTCCAGGCTCCTCTGTCCATGGGATTCTCCAGGCAAAAATCTTGGCGTGGGTTCATTCCCTTCTATACAGGATTTTACCAACACAGGGATCAAACCTGGGGTCCCCTGACTTGCAGGCAGATCCGTAACGTCTGAGAAGTTTGGGGTTAGTAGATGGAAACCATTATATACAGGATGGATAGAGAACAGGGTCCAACTGCATAGCACAGTGGACTATACTCAATACTCTATAAAACCTAAATGGGAAAAGAATATGAAAGAGAATAGATACTAATTTTTGTATGTATAATCACTTGGCTGTACACCTGAAATTAATGAAATGTTGATAATGAGCTGTGCTCTAATACTAAAAAAAGTAAAAAAAAAAAAAATATTCTTGAACCCAAAAGACAAAAGTTGCAGGGTTAGAGTTGTCTGCTCCAAATACAGAGCCTGAACATCATCTTTAGATGAAGCACCACCATGTACATGCATTGTGAAATCATTACTCATAGAATCAATCCGAAATGGGAAATCTCCAACCATATGTACATCCTGGGGACAATTCCACAGGGAACCTGCTGTCACAGAAATGTGCAGTGTTGAGGTTCACCTGGAATCTGATATTGGATCAGCTACCAACTCCCTGTTCCCTGGATAGCCTACTGAGTCTCACCCCTGTCAACTGTCACACAGTTGACTCAACTAAACCTTTGGTTCTCTTTTATTCACCTATATAAAGAGTCACTGAGACCAGGCACGTCCTCTTGTCCATGGGATCAAGATCAACAACACGAAGACGACTTTCCTGGTTCCTGATTAACATGATCCTGCTCTCTTCACATTCACACTCCTTCTCCCATCTCATCACTCCTTGTCACTAAATCATGTCCTGGTTTGTGTTATTTGATTGCTGAGGGTTTAAATAAATGGTAAATATCTGCCCTGCACATGCATGTCTGTGCAAAAGTCACCTCATTTAAAACACACAAATGTCCACATTAAGTGTCCAGGAAACTGTGCCTTTCATAGGACAGGTGTTCATCAGAGACAATCTTTATGAAGGTTTGGTAGACATGCCCTCAGGTGTCCAGGGAAGAGGGAGAAACTAGACTAAAGCATCATGGGGCAGAGTTATGGATCCTCCACCTTACAGGCTTCTCTGATGGCTCAGATGGTAAAGAGTCTGCCTGCAATGCAGACGACCCAATTTCTATCCTTGGGTGAGGAAGATCCTCTGGAAGAGGAAACGGTAACGCACTCCAATATTCCCTGCAGAATGCTATGGACAGAGGAGCCTGGTTGGCTACAATCCATAGGATCCTAAAGAGTTTGACAGGCCTGAGCAACTAACACTTTCACTTTCAGTCTACTGTATGGAAGGGGACAGTCTGATCAAGAGAAATTCCCTAACATGCATCTTATTCATTCCCAAGAAAGGAATGTACGTTCCACTCACGAAGGCCTATGCACGGAAAGCGCAGGATGACATTACTATTCAGTTCAGTTGCTTAGTTGTGTCTACCTCTTTGTGACCCCATGAATCGCAGCACGCCAGGCTTCCCTGTCCATCAACAACTCCCGGATTTTCCCAAACTCATGTTCATTGAGTCGGTGAGGCCATCCAGCCATCTCATCCTCTGTCCTCCTCTTCTCCTGCCCCCAATCCCTCCCAGCATCAGGGTCTTTTCCAATGAGTCAACCCTTCACGTGAGGTGGCCAAAATATTGGAGTTTCAGCTTCAGCATCAGTCCTTCCAATGAACACCCAGGACTGATCTCTTTTAGGATGGACTGGTTGGACCTCTTGCAGTCCAAGGGACTCTCAAGAGTCTTCTCCAACACCTCAGTTCAAAGGCATCAGTTCCTTGGCTCTCAGCTTTCTTTACAGTCCAACTCTCACATCCATACATGACCACTGGAAAAAACATAGCATTCACTAGATAGGCCTATGTTGGCAAAGTAATGTCTCTGCTTTTTAATATGCTATCGAGGTTGGTCATAACTTTCCTTCCAAGGAGTAAATGTCTTTTAATTTCATGGCTGAAATAACCAACTGCAGTGATTTTGGAGCCCCCCCCCCCAAAAAAATTAAAGTCTGACACTGTTACCACTGTTTCCCCATTTATTTCCCAAGAAATGATGGGACCAGATGCCATGATCTTAGTTTAATGAATGTTGAGCTGTAAGTCAAGTTTTTCACTCTCCTCTTGCACTGTCAAGAGGCTTTTTAAATCCTCTTCATTTTCTGTCATGAGTGGTGTCATCAACATATCTGAGGTTATTGATATTTATCCCAGGAATCTTGATTCCAGCTTGTGCTTCTTCCAGTCCAGCATTTCTCATGATGTACTCTGCATAGAAGTTAAATAAGGAGGGTGACAATATACAGAATTGATGTACTCTTTTCCTATTTGGAACCAATCTTTTGTTCCATGTCTAGTTCTAACTGTTGCTTCCTGACCTGCATACAGGTTTCTCAGGAGGCAGGTCAGGTGATCTGGTATTCCCATCTCTTTCAGAATTATCACAATTTATTGTGATCCACATTGTCAAAGGCTTTGGCATAGTCAATAAAGCAGAAATAGATGTTTTTCTGGAACTCTCTTGCTTTTTTGATGATCCAGCAGATGTTGGCAATTTGATCTCTGGTTCCTCTGCCTTTTCTAAAACCAGCTTTAACATCAGGAAGTTCACGGTTCACATATTGCTGAAGCCTGGCTTGGAGAATTTTGAGCATTACTTACTAGCCTGTGAGATGAGTGCAATTGTGCGGTAGTTTCAGCATTCTTTGGCATTGCCTTTTTGGGATTGGAATGAAAACTGACCTTTTCCAGTCCTGTGGCCACTGCTGAGTTTTCCAAATTTGCTGGCATATTGTGTGCAACACTTTCACAGCATCATCTTTCAGGATTTGAAATAGCTCAGCTGGAGTTCCAACACCTCCACTAGCTTTGTTCGTAGTGATGCTTTCTAAGGCCCACTTGACTTCACATTCCAGGATGTCTGGCTCTAGGTGAGTGATCACACCATCGTGATTATCTGGGTCGTGAAGCTCTTTTTTTTTTTTAAATTTAATTTTATTGTTAAAATTTACAATATTGTATTAGTTTTGCCAAATATCGAAATGAATCCGCCACAGGTATACCTGTGTTCCCCATCCTGAACCCTCCTCCCTCCCCATACCCTCCCTCTGGGTCGTCCCAATACACCAGCCCCAAGCATCCAGTATCGTGCATCGAACCTGGACTGGTGACTCATTTCATACATGATATTATACATTTTTCAATGCCATTCTCCCAAATCTCCCCACCCTCTCCCTCTCCCACAGAGTCCTTAAGACTGATCTATACATCAGTGTCTCTTTTGCTGTCTCGTACACAGGAGTATTGTTACCATCTTTCTAAATTCCATATATATGCGTTAGTATACTGTATTGGTGTTTTTCTTTCTGGCTTACTTCACTCTGTATAATAGGTTCCAGTTTCATCCACCTCATTAGAACTGATTCAAATGTATTCTTTTTAATGGCTGAGTAATACTCCATTCTGTATATGTACCACAGCTTTCTTATCCATTCCTCTGCTGATGGGCATCTAGGTTGCTTCCATGTCCTGGCTATTAGAAACAGTGCTGCGATGAACATTGGGGGTACACGTGTCTCTTTCCCTTCTGGTTTCCTCAGTGTATATGCCCAGCAGTGGGATTGCTGGATCATAAGGCAGTTCTATTTCCAGTTTTGCAAGGAATCTCCACACTGTTCTCCATAGTGGCTGTACTAGTTTGCATTCCCACCACCGGTGTAAGAGGGTTCCCTTTTCTCCACACCCTCTCCAGCATTTACTGCTTGTAGACTTTTGGATCGCAGCCATTCTGACTGGCGTGAAATGGTACCTCATAGTGCTTTTGATTTGCATTTCTCTGATAATGAGTGATGTTGAGCATCTTTTCATGTGTTTGTTAGCCATCTGTATGTCTTCTTTGGAGAAATGTCTATTTAGTTCTTTGGCCCATTTTTTGATTGGGTCATTTATTTTTCTGGAGTTGGCCTGTCGGAGTTGTGTGTATATTTTTGAGATTAGTTGTTTGTCAGTTGCTTCATTTGCTATTATTTTCTCCCATTCTGAAGGCTGCCTTTTCACCTTGCTAGTAGTTTCCTTTGTTGTGCAGAAGCTTTTAAGTTTAATTAGGTCCCATTTGTTTATTTTTGCTTTTATTTCCAATATTCTGGGAGATGGGTCATAGAGGATCCTGCTGTGATGCATGTCAGAGAGTGTTTTGCCTATGTTCTCCTCTAGGAGTTTTATAGTTTCTGGTCTTACATTGAGATCTTTAATCCATTTTGAGTTTATTTTTGTGTATGGTGTTAGAAAGTGTTCTAGTTTCATTCTTTTACAAGTGGTTGACCAGATTTCCCAGCACTACTTCTTAAAGAGATTGTCTTTAATCCATTGTATATTCTTGGCTCCTTTGTCAAAGATAAGTCCATATGTGCGTGGATTTATCTCTGGGCTTTCTATTTTGTTCCATTGATCTATATTTCTGTCTTTGTACCAGTACCATACTGTCTTGATAACTGTGGATTTGTAATAGAGCCTGAAGTCAGGTAGGTTGATTCCTCCAGTTCCATTCTTCTTTCTCAAGATAGCTTTGGCTATTCGAGGTTTTTTTGTATTTCCATACAAAGTGTGAAATTATTTGTTCTAGGTCTGTGAAGAATACTGTTGGTAGCTTGATAGGGATTGCATTGAATCTATAAATTGCTTTGGGTAGTATACTCATTTTCACTATATTGATTCTTCCAATCCATGAACATGGTATATTTCTCCATCTATTAGTGTCCTCTTTGGTTTCTTTCACCAGTGTTTTATAGTTTTCTATATATAGGTCTTTAGTTTCTTTAGGTAGATATATTCCTAAGTATTTTATTCTTTCCGTTGCAATGGTGAATGGAATTATTTCCTTAATTTCTCTTTCTGTTTTCTCATTATTCGTCTATAGGAATGCAAGGGATTTCTGTGTGTTGATTTTATATCCTGCAACTTTACTGTAATCATTCATTAGTTCTAGTAATTTTCTGGTGGAGTCTTTAGGGTTTTCTATGTAGAGGATCATGTCATCTGCAAATAGTGAGAGTTTTACTTCTTCTTTTCCAATTTGGATTCCTTTTATTTCTTTTTCTGCTCTGATTGCTGTGGCCAAAACTTCCAAAACTATGTTGAATAGTAATGGTGAAAGTGGGCACCCTTGTCTTGTTCATGACTTTAGAGGAAATGCTTTCAATTTTTCACCATTGAGGATAATGTTTGCTGTGGGTTTGTCATATATAGCTTTTATTATGTTGAGGTATGTACCTTCTATTCCTGCTTTCTGGAGAGTTCTTATCATAAATGGATGTTGAATTTTGTCAAAGGCTTTCTCTGCATCTATTGAGATAATTATATGGTTTTTATTTTTCAATTTGTTAATGTGGTGTATTACACTGACTCATTTGCAGATATTGAAGAATCCTTGCATCCCTGGGATAAAGCCCACTTGGTCACGGTGTATGATCTTTTTAATGTGTTGTTGGATTCTGATTGCTAGAATTTTGTTGAGGATTTTTGCATCTATGTTCATCAGTGATATTGGCCTGTAGTTTTCTTTTTTTGTGGGATCTTGGTCAGGTTTTGGTATTAGGGTGATGTTGCCCTCATAGAATGAGTTTGGAAATTTACCTTCCTCTGCAATTTTCTGGAAGAATTTGAGCAGGATAGGTGTTAGCTCTTCTCTAAATTTTTGGTAGAATTCAGCTGTGAAGCCGTCTGGACCTGGGCTTTTGTTTGCTGGAAGATTTTTGATTACAGTTTCAATTTCCGTGCTTGTGATGGGTCTGTTAAGATTTTCTATTTCTTCCTGGTCCAGTTTTGGAAAGTTGTACTTTTCTAAGAATTTGTCCATTTCTTCCACGTTGTCCATTTTATTGGCATATAATTGTTGATAGTAGTCTCTTATGATCCTTTGTATTTCTGTGTTGTCTGTTGTGATCTCTCCATTTTCATTTCTAATTTTATTGATTTGATTTTTCTCCCTTTGTTTCTTGATGAGTCTGGCTAATGGTTTGTCAATTTTATTTATCCTTTCAAAGAACCAGCTTTTGGCTTTGTTGATTTTTGCTATGGTCTCTTTTGTTTCTTTTGCATTTATTTCTGCCCTAATTTTTAAGATTTCTTTCCTTCTACTAACCATGGGGTTCTTCATTTCTTCCTTTTCTAGTTGCTTTAGGTGTAGGGTTAGGTTATTTATTTGACTTTTTTCTTGTTTCTTGAGGTATGCCTGTATTGCTATGAACTTCCCCTTAGGACTGCTTTTAAAGTGTCCCATAGGTTTTCAGTTGTTGTGTTTTCATTTTCATTCGTTTCTATGCAAATTTTGATTTCTTTTTTGATTTCTTCTGTGATTTGTTGGTTATTCAGCAGCGTGTTGTTCAGCCTCCATATGTTGGAATTTTTAATAGTTTTTCTCCTGTAATTGAGATCTAATCTTACTGCATTGTGGTCAGAAAAGATGCTTGGAATGATTTCTATGTTTTTGAATTTACCAAGGCTAGATTTATGGCCCAGGATGTGATCTATCCTGGAGAAGGTTCTGTGTGCGCTTGAGAAAAAGGTGAAATTAATTGTTTTGGGATGAAATGTCCTATAGATATCAATTAGGTCTAACTGGTCTATTGTATCATTTAACGTTTGTGTTTCCTTGTTAATTGTCTGTTTAGTTGATCTATCCATAGGTGCGAGTGGGATATTAAAGTCTCCCACTATTATTGTGTTATTGTTAATTTGTCCTTTCATACTTGTTAGCATTTGTCTTACATATTGCGGCGCTCCCGTGTTGGGTGCATATATATTTATAATTGTTATATCTTCCTGTTGGATCGATCCTTTGATCATTATATAGTGACCATCTTTGTCTCTTTACACAGCCTTTGTTTTAAAGTCTATTTTATCTGATATAAGTATTGCTACTCCTGCTCTCTTTTGGTCCCTATTTGCATGGAAAAACTTTTTCCAGCCCTTCACTTTCAGTCTGTATGTGTCCCCTGTTTTGAGGTGGGTCTCTTGTAGACAACATATGTAGGGGTCTTGTTTTTGTACCCATTCGGCCAGTCTTTGTCTTTTGGTTGGGGCATTCAACCCATTTACGTTTAAGGTAATTACTGATAAGTATGATCCCATTCCCATTTACATTATTGTTTTGGGTTCGATTTTATACACCATTTTTGTGTTTCCTGTCTAGAGACTATCCTTTAGTATTTGTTGGAGAGCTGGTTTGGTGGGGCAGAATTCTCTCAGCTTTTGCTTGTCTGAGAAGCTTTTGATTTCTCCTTCATATTTGAATGAGATCCTTGCTGGGTACAATAATCTGGGCTGTAGGTTATTTTCTTTCATCACTTTAAGTATGTCTTGCCATTCCCTCCTGGCTTGAAGAGTTTCTATTGAAAGATCAGCTGTTATCCTTATGGGAATTCCCTTGTGTGTTAATTGTTGTTTTTCCCTTGCTGCTTTTAATATTTGTTCTTTGTGTTTGATCTTTGTTAATTTGATTAATATGTGTCTTGGGGTATTTCACCTTAGGTTTATCCTGTTTGGGACTCTCTGGGTTTCTTGGACTTGGGCGATTATTTCCTTCCCCACTTTAGGGAAGTTTTCAACTATTATCTCTTCCAGTATTTTCTCATGGTCTTTCTTTTTGTCTTCTTCTTCTGGGACCCCTATGATTCGAATGTTGTAGCCTTTAATATTGTCCTGGAGGTCTCTGAGATTGTCCTCATTTCTTTTAATTCGTTTTTCTTTTATCCTCTCTGATTCATTTATTTCTACCAGTCTATCTTCTAATTCACTAATCCTATCTTCTGCCTCTGTTATTCTACTATTTGTTGCCTCCAGAGTGTTTTTAATTTCATTTATTGCATTATTCATTATATATTGACTCTCTTTTATTTCTTCTAGGTCCTTGTTAAACCTCTCTTGCATCTTCTCAATCTTTGTCTCCAGGCTATTTATCTGTGATTCCATTTTGATTTCAAGATTTTGGGTCAATTTCACTATCATTATTTGGAATTCTTTATCAGGTAGATTCCCTATCTCTTCCTCTTTTGTTTGGTTTGGTGGGTATTTATCCTGTTCCTTTATCTGCTGGGTATTCCTCTGTCTCTTCATCTTGTTGAAATTGCTGAGTTTGGGGTGTCCTTTCTGTATTCTGGCAGTTTGTGGAGTTCTCTTTATTGTGGTGTTTCCTCGCTGTGTGTGGGTTTGTACAGGTGGCTTTTCAAGGTTTCTTGGTTAGGGAAGCTTGTGTTGGTGTTCTGGTGGGTGGAGCTGTATTTCTTTTCTCTGGAGTGCAATGAAATGTCCAGTAATAAGTTATGGGATGTCTATGGTTTTGGGGTGACTTTGGGCTGCCTGTATCTTGGAGCTCAGGGCTGTGTTCCTTGCTGCTGGAGAATTTGATTGGTATGTCTTGCCCTGAAACTTGATGGCCCTTGTGTGGTGCTTGGTTTCAGTGCAGGTATGGAGGCATTTGATGAGCTCCTGTCAATTAATGTTCCTTGGAGTCAGGAGCTCCCTGGAGTCAGGGTTTGGACTTAAGCCTCCTGCTTCCAGTTATCGGTCTTATTTTTACAGTAGTTTCAAAGCTTCTCCTTCTATGCAGCACCATTGATAAAACATCTACGTTAAAGATGAAAAGTTTCTCTACCGTGAGGGTCACCCAGAGAGGTTTACAGCGTTTTATGGAGAAGAGAAGAGGGAGGAGGGAGTTAGAGGTGACCCAAATGAAATGAGGTGGAATCAGTAGAGGAGAGAGTGGGCTATTCAGTAATCTCTTCCTTATTTGCACTCCACAACTGGACCGCTCAGAGTTGTTCACAGAGTTATACAGAGAAGAGGAGAAGGAGGAAGGTGACAGAGGTGGCCAGGAGGATAAATGGGGGGAATGAAAAGGAGGGAGACATATCCAGCCAGTAATCAGTTCCCTAAGTGTTCTCCACCGTCTGGAACACACAGAAATTCACAGAGTTGGGTAGAGTAGAGAGGGGTTAGGGAGGAGACACAGGAGACCAAAAAGGAGAGTCCAAAGGGAGAGAGAGCAGTTAAGCCAGTAATCTCGCTGCCTAGTGAAAAATGGGTACTGAAGATTGGGTTCTTAAAGGTACAAAATTAGTAACAAATACATAAAAGCAAAGATTAAAAATCTAGAGTAGAGTTTGGAATTTTAAAAATACGATGTTAAAGAAAAGAAGAAGGAAAAGAAAGAGAGAAAAAATGAACAAACAAAAACAAACAAGGTCGCAAAAATTATAAAGAAAATATAGGTACTAAATTTATAACTAATACCAAAAAGCAAAAGTTAAAATCTAGAGTAGAGTTTGGAATTTCAATAATACAATGTTAAAAAAAGAAGAAGAAGAAGAAAGAAAGAAAAAAAAAGCAAACAAACAAGAACAAAGTCGCATAAATTATAAAAAAAAATACAGGTACAAAATTGATAACAAATACCAAAAAGCATAAATTAAAAATGTAGAGTACAGTATGGAATTTCAGATATACAATGTTATTTAAAAGAAGAAGAGAAGGAAACAGAGAAAAAGAAAAAGAAAAAATAAAAAAGGGTCACAGAAAGTATATAAAAAAAAAAACTATAGGTACAAAATTGATAACAAATACCAAAAAGCTAAAATTAAAAATCTAGAGTAGAGTTTGGAATTTCAAAAATACAATGTTAAAGAAAAGAAGGACCAAAAAAAAAAAAAAACCAAGGTCAAAAAAATTATAAAAAATATATATACGAAGTTTGCTTTTAAAAACAATAGAGTCTTCTTTTTTTTTTTTTTTGCAGTAATCAGTTATAAAATGAAAATTAAAGGAATAATAGAGGACTTAAAAAATTTTTTTTAATTAAAAAAATAGTAAAAAAGAAAGAATGATCATACAAATAGTAAAAATACATCTAGGACTTTGTCCGGTTTTGTTGTGAGTATTGTGGGTTCAGTTCATTTTTGGCTAGTTCCTTGGTCCGACTTATATTTCTCAAGATCTATAGACCCCTTCCTATGTAGTTGGTAGTAACCACACGGTTTTAATCTATTGCCTGTAGCTTCCAAGGCGGTTCCCTCTGTTATACCTTCTTCTGTTTGCTGGTCTCTTCAGTGTCTGGTTTCCGCCCTGACACAAAGGGGACGGCGGAGGACACTTTTTTTTTTTTTTTTTAGGCTCACTTGTTCATTCGCGCTGAGGGGAGGTAGGGAGGGATGCTGCAAACAAATAACACTGGCATGTGCTCGCAGTGCCTCAGCCACACTGGGTCTGTCCCCCGTTCACGGTGCGTGTAGCCTCTCTGCCCACGCTGCTCAGGCTCTAGGTTGCTCCACCGGGAACCATCCGTGGCCGGCCCTGGGTTGCCTGCACTTCCCAGGTCCAAGCCACTCAGGTTCAGGCACTCGGGTAGTCCTCAGAGGCACAGACTCTCGGTTGGGCCTGAGTTTTGTGCCCTTCCCAGATCTGAGCAGCTCAGGTGATGAGGTGTTTGGTGCGTGCGATTGCTGTGACTTATCGCCTCCCCGCCTCTTGGTTATTTAGGTGTACAACTGGCACACCTTCTCAGGCAGATGTTGACCGTCCAGACCCCTGAGAACTTTTAGTTAGCAAAGAAGCCTGCTTACAGTTTTATAGATAATGTCTCTCTGGGGCTGCGATTGTCCCCTTCTGGCTCTGGCTGCCTATCACCGGAGGGGGATGGTCTGCCGCCGGCTATCTCTGTTCAGTCCTTTGTTCCGTGCGCGGGCCTGGTGGTGTCTTAGGTTAGGGCTGGCTTTTCACGTGGTAGATATCCCACAGTCTGGTTTGCTAGCCCAAATTATTTCGCTCAGAGAGCGCTCGGGGTATTCAGGCCAGATCCTTCGATGCAGCCCGCACTGCGCCTCCCTGCCCAGCCCCCGATTGCTAATGGCAGATGCAGGCGTCTGTGCTGCTTCTCTGCTATGGGAGTTACCGTAGGACTCGCAATGTGCGGGTTTTAATTGTTTATTTATTTTTCCTCCCTGTTATGTTGCCCTCTGTGCTTCCAAGGCTCGGCACAGATTCGGCAGTGAGAAGGTTTCCTGGTGTTTGGAAACTTCTCTCTTTTTAAGACTCCCTTCCCGGGATGGAACTCCGTCCCTCCCTCTTTTGTCTCTTTTTTTGTCTTTTATATTTTTTCCTACCTCCTTTTGAAGACTTGGTTTGCTTTTCTGGGTGCCTGATGTCTTCTGCCGGCATTCAGAAGTTGTTTTGTGGAATTTACTCAGCGTTTAAATGTTCTTTTGATGAATTTGTGAGGGAGAAAGTGTTCTCCTCATCCTACTCCTCCACCGTCTTAGCTCCTCCTCCTGAAGACCTTTTTCTTACAGTTCTTGTGTGTATTCTTGTCACCTCTGCTTCGTATCTTATGCTTCTGTTAGGTCCCTACCACTTCTGTCATTTATCGAGCCCATCTTTGCATGAAATGTTCCCTTGGTATCTCTAATTTTCTTGAACACATCTCTAGTCTTTCCCATTCTATTGTTTTCCTCTATTTCTTTGCATTGATCACTCAGGAAGGCTTTCTTATCTCTCCTTGCTATTCTTTGGAACTCTGCATTCAGATGCTTATATCTTTCCTTTTCTCCTTTTCTTTACACTTCTCTTCTTTTCACAGCTATTTGTAAGGCCTCCTCAGACAGCCATTTTGCTTTTTTCATTTCTTTTTCTTGGGGATGGTCTTGCTCCCTGTCTGGTGTACAATGTCATGAACCTCCGTTCATTGTTCTTCAGGCACTCTGTCTATCAGATCTAGTCCCTTAAATCTATTTCTCACTTCAACTGTAAATCGTTAGGGATTTCATTGAGGTCATATCTGAATGGTCTAGTGGTTTCCTACTTTCTTCATTTTATGTCTCAATTTGGCAATAAGGAGTTCATGATCTGAGCCACAGTCAGCTCCCAGTCTTTTTTTTTTTTTTTTGCTGACTGCATAGAATTTCTCTATCTTTGGCTACAAAAACATAATCAATCTGCTTTTGGTGTTGACCATCTGATTATGTCCATGTGTAGAGTCTTCTCTTATACTGTTGGAAGAGGGTGTTTTTTATGACCACTGCATTCTCCTGGCAGAATTCTATTAACCTTTGCCCTGCTTCATTCTGTACTCCAAGGCCAAATTTGCCTGTTACTCCAGGTGTTTCTTGACTTCGTACTTTGCCTTCCAGGCCCTATAATGGAAAGGACATCTTTTTACGGTGTTAGTTCTAGAAAGTCTTGTAGGTCTTCACGGAACTGTTCAATTTCAGCTTCTTCCACATTACTGGTCTGGGCATAGACTTGGATTACCGTGATGTTGAATAGTTTGTCGTGGAAGTGAACAGAGATCATTCTGTCATTTTTGAGACTGCATCCAAGTACTGCATTTCGCACTCTTGTTGACTATGATGGCTGCTCCATTTCTTCTAAGGGATTTTTGTCCACAGTAGTAGATATCATGGTCATCTGAGTTAAATTCACTCAATCCAGTCTATTTTAGTTCGCTGGTTCCTAAATTGTCAACATTCACTCTTGCCACCTCCTGTTTGATCACTTCCAATGTACCTGATTCGTGGAACTATCATTCCAGGTTCCTGTGCAATATTGCTGTTTACAGCATTGGACATTTCTTGTATTACCAGTCACATCCACAACAGGGTGCTGTTTTTGCTTTGGCTCCATCTCTTTATTCTTTCTGTAGTTATTTCTCCATTGATCTCCAGTAGCATATTGGGCACCTACAGACCATGGGAGTTCATCTTTTAGTGCTGTATCTTTTTGCCTTTTCATACTGTTCATGGGGTTCTCTAGGCAGGAATACTGAGGTGGTTTGCCATTCCCTTCTCCAGTGGACCACACTGTGTCATATATCTCCACCATGACCTGTCCATCTTGGGTGGCCCTATGCGGCATGGCTCATAGTCATTGAGTTAGACAAGGCTGTTGTCCATGTGATTAGATTGTTTAGTTTTCTAGGGTTGTGGTTTTTAGTCTATCTGCCCTCTGATGGACAAGGATCAGAGGCTTATGAAAGTTTCCTGAAGGGATAGACTCACTGAGGGCGATACTGGGTCTTGTTCTGATTGGTGAGGTCCTGTTTAGTAAATCTTGAATCCAATTTTCTGTTGATGGGTGGAGATGTCTTCCTTCCCTGATATCTACCTGGGGACAAACTATGGTGGAAATAATGAAGATACTGACGACCTACCTCAAAAGGCCCCATGCAAGTAATGCTAGAGTCCCTGTGTTTAACCATGTAGCAGGCCTCCACCAACCCACACCTTCACCTGCCAGAGACTCCCTACATTCGTAGGCAAGTCCAGGACAGTCTCCTGTGGTGTCACTGTTCCTTTCTCCTGGGTCCTGGTGCACAAAGTACTGTTGTGCACTCCAGGAATCTATTTCCAAGTCCTGTGTAAGTTCTGGCAACTCTATGATGGGGTTAACGGAGACCTCCTCTAAGAGGACTTATGCCTTACCCACACTCAGAGCCCCTGTTCCTTGACACTCCCAGAATGATCCTTCTGATGAAGCCGAATGGTCACTGCCCTCTTTATCCACAAGATTGTGGAATGGACTTTGACAAGAGGGAATGGTAGTGAAGAACCAAAGGTGACTCCGTGTTGGAACTGTTTCTTTGGCTTGCTTGTTGTTGCCATTGTTATTATAATCATACATCATGGCCTGCCTCAGAAGACGCTACCGTTCAGCCTGACTGCTAACGTGCCTTTTCTCAGCTCACAGGGAGATAAACTGACCCTGCCCAGCTATGAAAAGAAGAAATTAACACACACATTCCAAAGGCTGGCCCACTGAGATGTACTGCAAGACCGAAAATCCTTTGTACTTTAGCTCCTCACTGTCTCTAGCTCTCTGTTCTGCCTTTTGACTTTAGTTTGTCATCACTTCTCTCCCTCTGGTTCTATAAAAGAACCTGGCCTCCAGACCCTGACGAGATGGTTACCTTGAGACATTAGTCTGCCATCTTCTCAGCCGACTGTCCAAAGAAAGTCATGTTCCTTGTCTCCCCACCTTTCTCGGATTCACTGGTCTGTCAGTTGCACAACTAAAGAGTCCATATGCCATAACTAAAGATGCCAGCTATGACAAAACAAAGATTTTGTGTGCTGCAACTAAGACGCGGCACAGACAGATAAATAAATAAATATAATAAATATTTTTTGTAATAAAAGTTATATACACAGTTACTTTGTTTAAAACACTGGGTCTGTGTTTTATTGTCTAAACTTTAGACTCTAACTACATTTCAACTTTGGTCATGTACCCTTGAGGGAACCTGGAATTTTGAGTGGCCAAGATCAATAGCCTCCTGGCACTGTTTAGCTAGGAGTTGCTCAATCTAAGATGTAAAAGCAGTGGTTACAGAAAAAAAGTGATAAGTAAAACAAAATTAATAACCTGTTGTTAGAGACTTCTCAGTTACAAAAACCTGAATAAATTTGAGGAGACAACAGGAAAATGTACCAAGCAGTACTTAGCATTATTTGGAGGGAGTTACAGCAGTAATGTTTTTGTAAGATGGTGATGTTTTTATTTATTCCTCTATTGCCTATATTTTCACCAATATTAATGAGAGTTGGAATTAAAGGGCATATGCCTCCTTTCAGTACAAAGCAATCGGATTTTTTTTTCTTTTTATCAGTTACCTTAAGAATGAAAACTTTTTTCCTTTCTGTTCTATCTTTTAATTGGTGGAGAAGGCTTTACAATGTTGTCTTGGCTTCTGCCACACAACAATGCAAATCAGCCATAATTATTATTGATCACCTCCTTTGTGAGCTCCTCCCCTCACCCATCTCACCCCTCCAGGTCATCACAGAGTGCCTCTCTGGGCTCTCTGTGTTTCAGCAACTTCTCACCAGCTCCATATGATTTGCAGGGAAGGAACACAGATGCAGATACAGAGAACAGACTAGTGAACATAGTGAGGGAAGGAGAGTGCTAAGACCAATGGAAACCAACATGATTATTACAATGGTCCCAATATCTCTTAGAAGAACTAGTGTCTAATCTCCGTTTGATTGGCAGTCAGAAAGATCTTACTAAATTGGGATGGTCCTAGGATACTCTCCCAGGGGACACATGTTGGTAAGAGTCCAAAAGGAAAACCTGGGAATGCTGGGGGTACAAAAGTAGAGATGGAAGGCTGATGATGAGATGGTAAGGGGTGTAAGCTGGGATCACATGACTACTCAAATTTATCGGAATCAGGGACTTCTCTGGTGGTCCTGTGGTTAGGATTCTGCCCTTCCCCTTCACAGAGTACAGGGTCCATACGGGTTTCATCCACATTGGAGAACTAAGAACCTGCATGCTGCATGGTGTAGCCAAGATAAAGAAACAAACAAACCAAAAAAAAAAAAAAAAGGAAAATTAGTATCTTGATCTAAGACCAAATAGAGGAAATGGTTTCAGGATATTCTGAGACATGAAAACCTTCTATCATGCAAACTTCACAGCTGAAAATACGACAGGATAATATACAGATGAATGTTTGAACAGAAGAGATAGCATGGTATTGCAACTGACACAGAAGAGAATAAAAGGAAAAAATAGAGATACTATTGTCAGTCCACGTGAACATGAAGGAAACTGATCCTCTGAGGTTGTGAGCTGAGGACACCCTCGAGATGGCAAGCTCTCCTCAAAGGTCTGCTGCTGCTGCTGCTAAGTCGTGTTATCGTGTCCAACTCTGTGCGATCCCATAGACGGCAGCCAACAGGTTCCTCTGTCCCTGGGATTGTCCAGGCAAGAATACTGGAGTGGATTGCATTTCTTTCCAATCATGAAAGTGAAAAGTGAAGGTGAAGTCGCTCAGTAGTGTCTGACTCTTAGCGACCCCATGGACTGCAGCCTACCAGGCTCCTCCATCCATGGGATTTTCCAGGTGAGAATACTGGAGTGGGGTGCCACTGCCTTCAACCCAAATGAAGGATTCTGAGCTCTGATCTGTCCCAGGAGCAGGCAGCACTGGATCAGTTCTCACTTAGCTGACTCAGAAACCCTAAAACTCATCATTTCTTCATTTCTGTACTCAGAACAAAGTTAATCTTCTAATGTGTTTATTTGATAAATTACCATGAATGAAGATGAAAATGAGTAAAATTTTATAAGAAAAAAAATACAAAAAAAATGACTCACTGTTTCAGTGACCTTGAGTTACAAAATTTATTTTTTCCATTCAAAATTATAAAAATGGCAAGAACCGCTGTCCAGCTTTTTCGCTCACTGAGAGAAACAACTGAGTTAGTGAGTAAATATTATATTACAGATTAAATGGGTAAAAGGGTGTCTGGAGATAAATCACTGAAAATAAACTACTGATGTGCCTTCTTCAGGTGACTTTAAGCAGCATTTTACCAGATCGTCCTCTTAGTACTTAGGAGGAAAAAGCCCACATTGGGGCAGGAGAAGGTGATAAATGCTTTGTGCTGACCTGCTCCCCACCTCAGAATAAAAGGATTCTTCCAAGGGTCTCTGAGGAAAGAGTGTTCCCTTGCCTAAACCACACAGTCAATCTTTACTTTTAAAAAATAAATGTTACACTGTCTCTTCCACGTTAACAGAACCATGCAGAAGTGAGGGTTATGTACCTTGGACAGCTCATCTCATTTTGGATCTCATGATAAACAGGAAAATAAATAATTGTCCCCTTGCAATACTGGATGGACTGCAATTTCTCACTTTAAAGGGCAAATGCCCACATCCACATATGCTTCTCTTAAAACAAATATCATTATTAAATGACAGAATGCCAGAAAAGTTTATCTCTGCCAACCAGGATACTGAAGGTGCCTTCCATTGTAACTGTGATCATATGAGGAACAACCATTGGTTCATGTTGTGTCACGCCAACACATGAAGGTTATAAAAGTGGCAGCGATTTTGCATCCTCTCCAACCACTGGGACACCTTCAGCTTCTATGGAATAAAGGTCTTGAGAGTCAAAAAGATGAATCTTCTGCTGTTCAGTCTTGTCCTTGGTCTGCTTTCTGCCAGTCAAGGTGAAGCTCAGGGAGATGCCTCACAGGTACCAAGGGCATTTGAACAGTTGTCCAGGCTTGGGAGGAGATCTTAGCGTGTATCGATGTGAGTGTCCCTTTCGAGGTTTGGTCATGTGGACTGCTAGTCTAGCCATTTCTCTGCAACTGAAAAATTGCTCCATTCACTGGAGCAATTCACTCTACACCTGCTGTTTGTGATGTCTGTATCATCTCTACCATCCATTCATTGGCTCTCATGTATGTTCACTACTCTTGTACAACGGAAGGAAGATCACCCAGCTGTTGGATTAGGGCTCTTGCATTTGACAAGATAGCTCAAGCTATCTTGGTAATACCTCAATTATTTCCTTTATCTAACATGAGTTTTCACATGATTTTATACCTAGGGCTGTGTTCATAAAGATAGGTAACTTCTGCTAAGTGAAAGGGCAGGGAAACTCCTGAGGGATGATGTTGGGCAGAATTTACAGAGATGGACTAAGATTTCTGAAGGGAATTTACTTTCAGTTCACAGGAAGATGGTTAACCCATTACACGGCAGCCAATAACATAGAGAAGATCACTGAGGGTGCGCCATTCCATGCTTTCATGCGTTACATTGAGTTTGATGAAGAAAATGGCACAATACTGATGCACTTTTATGTCAAGTAAGTAAAAATCACCCAAAAGGAAAACACCTGTAAACCCCAGCCTGAGGGAGGGTGTCTCTTCCCTGTCTGCAGGGAACTGTCTGGGTGGTAGAGGAAGACTCCCTGAGCTGTGGGGCTGGGCAAGGTCTGTGAGCTTTGGGGAGGGTAGTTCCACCATGAGCCTCCAGGGAATGTCCTGAAAATTCTGCTTAGAGGGAGCACCCAGAAGGACCACTGGCCTCAACTCATTAATGTAATGAGGGACACGGCAGAGGGAAGAGGCTCATGTCCTTGAGCCCACAGTCCCCACCAGGGCCTTGCCCCATTCCTGCAGAATGTGTAAGAGATGGTTCCCACTGAGCACAGAAGTGACATCAAGGGGAGTGCGCCCAGTGAGCTCTGCTCTCAGGCACAGGAGGTGCATGCCAGGCCTCCCTGTCCATCACCAACTCCTAGAACTTCTCAAACTCGTCCACTGAGTCGGTGATGCAATCCAACATCTCATCCTCTGTCGTCCCCTTCTCCTCCTGCCCTCAATCTTTTCCTGATTCAGGGTCTTTTCCAAGGAGTCAGTTCTTTGCATCAGGTGGCCAGAGTATTTGAGTTTCAGCTTCAGCATGAGTCTTTCCAATGAATATTCAGGACTGATTTCCTTTAGGATGGACTGCTTGGGTCTCCTTGCAGTCCTAGGGACTCTCAAGAGTCTTCTGCAACACCACATTTCAAAAGCATGAATACTTCAGCACTCAGCTTTCTTTAGAGTCCAAGCCTCACATCCATGTATGACTACTGGAAAAACCATAGCCTTGACTAGATTGACCTCTGTTGGCCAAGCAATGTCTCTGCTTTTCAATATGCTGTCTAGGTTGGTCATAACTTTCCTTCCAAGGAGTAACCATCTTTTAATTTCATAGCTGCAATCACCATCTGCAATGATTTAGGAGCCCCAAAAAATAAAGTCAGCCACTGTTTCCACTGTTTCCACCTCTATCGGCCATGAAGTGATGGTACCAAATGCCATGAACTTAGTTTTCTGAATGTTGAGCTTTAAGCCAACTTTTTCACTCTCCTCTTTCACTTTCATCAAGGAACTTTCATTTGGTTCCTCTTCACTTTCTGCCATAAGGGTGGTATCAGTTGCATATCTGAGATGATTGATATTTCTCCCAGCAATCTTGATTCCAACCCGTGCTTCTTCCAACCCAGTGTTTCTCATGATGTACTCTGCATATAAGTTAAGTTATCATGGTGACGATATGCAGCCTTTATGTACTCCTTTTACTATTTGGAACCAGTCTGTTGTTCCACATCCAGTTCTAACTGTTGCTTCCTGACCTGCATACAGATTTCTCAAGAGGCAAGTCAGGTGGTCTGGTATTCTCATCTCTTTCAGAGTTTCCCACCGTTTATTGGGATCCACACAGTCAAAGGTGTTGGCATAGTCAATAAAACAGAAGTAGATGTTTTTCTGGAACTCTCTTGCTTTTGTGATGATCTAGTGGATGTTGGCCATTTGATCTCTGGTTCCTCTGCCTTTTTAAAGTCCAGCTTGATCATCTGGAAGTTCACAGTTCATGTACAGTTGAAGCCTGGCTTGGAGAACTGTGAGCATTACTTTGCTAGCATGTGAGATGAGTGCAATTGTGCAGTAGTTTGAACATTCTTTGGCATTGCCTTTCTTTGGGATTGGAATGAAAATTGCCGTTTTTTAGTCCTGTGGCCACTGGTGAGTCTTCCAAATTTTCTGTCATATTGAGTGCAGTTCTTTCACAGCATCATCTTTTAGGATTTGAAATAGCTCAACTGGAATTCCATCACCTCCATTAGCTTTGTTCGTAGTGATGTTCCCTAAGGCCCACTTGACTTCACATTCCAGGATGTCTGGCTCTAGGTGAGTGATCACACCATCGTGATTATCTGGGTCATGAGGATCTTTTTTGTAGTTTTTCTGTGTATTCTTGCCACGTCTTCTTAATATCATCTGCTTCTGTTATGCCCATACCATTTCTGTCCTTTATTGAGCCCATCTTTGCATGAATATTCCCTTGATAGCCCTTATTTTCTTAAAGAAATCTCTAGCCTTTCCCATTGTACTGTTTTCCTCTATTTCTTTGCATTGATCCCTGGGGAAGGCTTTCTTATCTCTCCTTGCTATTCTCTGGAATTCTGCATCCAAATGGGAACATCTTTCCTTTTCTCCTTTGCTCTTTGCTTCTCTTCTTTTCACAGCTATTTGTAGGCCTCCTCAGACAGAATTTTGCTTTCATCTTTCAGTCTCCTATCTTTTTGCCTTTTCATACTGTCTTTTTCTTCACTCATCATTAAATGTCTACCCCTAGAGCCGTAGGTAAGAGCAGATCTGCATTTTGTAAACTTTTCTGGCTCTTCACATGAGAAAAGTATATACACTGTGAATCATTTCCCCCACCTTCTATCACTCAGCACAATGTTTAAAACAGTTATCAGTGTCTGCATATGCAAGGAATCACATATTCACGCCAAATGAAAGGAGTTTGTCTGCCCAGATAAAATTTTGTGTATTTGAAGTTATATTGGATAATTGTTGTATTCCAACTTTGTGGATGTTTTTCAGTGATTTCAATGCATTTCAATTCTGTAATGACTAAGAGGGCTTCCCTGATAGCTCAGTTGGTAAACAAACAAACAAACAAACAAACAAAACCTACCTGCAATGCAGGAGACCCAGATTCAATCTCTGGGTTTGCAAATTCCCCTGGAGAAGGAAATAGCAACCCACTCCAGTCTTCTTGCCTGGAGAATCCCACGGACAGAGGAGGAGACTGGTGGGCTACTGGCCATGGGGTCGCAGAGAGTGGGACACCACTGAGTGAGAAACACTTTCACTTTCATTGTCTAATGAATCACTGCCTGGGTTGTGACAACGCCCAAGGTTTGCCAAGACGGCTATGCCTCTCAGTTTTCAGAAACTATATATATACAGGAAAAGTTCATTCTTTTTCTTTCTTCCTAAAATTCTGGTATTCTCCATGTTTACTGGCTGTAAACATGACCTGTTTGTATCTGCAGGTTATCTTTGCAACTACTCGTCAGATTTAGTGTGTAGAAAATCCATCCTTGTCACTTGAATGTGACTGGATCTGAGACAACATATTTTGTCTTTTGAAGGTCAGATTGTTCACCAGCACTGAGGTGATACCTGACACATATTCTTGGGTGTCATACAGAAAGAATCCTAATTATACATCAACTTTTTATTATCTTAATCAACCAGCTTGAATATGTTTTTTTTTTTTTTTTTTTTTTTAAGGGAGAATGGAGAATGCATAGAAAAATATGCCTCAGGCACAAAGGAAGAAAACTTTTATGCTGTGGACTGTAAGTATGAATGTTTCTCTGGAAAGAGTACATGCAGGTAGAAATTTTGGTCTCAATTTTCTTCAATAACCCCATACACCTGAATTCTACTCCTACTAAAAATCAGAGGTCAGGGAGTGGAACGTCTCCCTTCAATGGAGTGTACCCAAATGAGACCAGATCCAGACATCCTAGACTGTGAAGTTAAGAGGACCTTACGAAGCATTATATAAAAAATGCTAGTAGAGGTGACAGAATTCAAGCTGTGCTCTTTAAAATCCTAAACAATAATGCTGTTAAAGGGCTGCAAGCAATGTGTCAGCAATTTTGGAAAACTTGGCCGTGGCCACAGAACTGGAAAAATCAGTTTCCGTCTCAATCACAAAGAAGGAAAATGACAAAGAATGTTCAAACTACCACACCATTGTGCTCATTTCTCATGTGAGCAAGGTAGTGGTAAAAATGCTACAAGTTAATTTTCAGTGGTACATGATCAGACAACTTCCAGCCGTATAAGCATGATTTAGAAAAGGCAGATGAACTGGATCAAATTGTCAACATTCACTGGGTCATGGAGAAAACAAGGCAATTCTGGAAAAAAACAATTTTTTTTCTGCTTCCTTGACTATGGTAAAGCTTTTGACTGTGTGCATCACAACAAAGTGTAGAAAATTCTAAAAGATATGGGAATACCAGATTGCCTTACCTGGCTCCAGAGAAAGCTGTATGTGGATCAGTCAGCAACAGTGAGAACTGGACGTGGAACAACAGACTGGTTCCAAATTGGGAAAAGAGTACAAGATATCCTCATGCAGCTTCTATAACTTACATGCAGAGCACGTCATGCTAAACACCAGACTAGATGAAGACAAGCTGGAATCAAGATTGCTGGCAGAAATATCAACAGCATCAGATACACAGATGATACCACTTTAATGGAGAAAGTGAGGAGGAACTAAAGAGTCTCATGATGACAGTGAAAGAGGAGACTGAAAAAGCTGGTCTGAAACTCAACATTCAAAAACACGAAGATCATGGCATCTGGTCCCCTCACTTTACAGCAAATAGAAAGTGGAAAGAGTGGAAGCAGTGACAGGTTTTATCTTCTTGGGCTCCAAAATCACTGCGGATTGTGACTGCATCCACAAAATTAAAGGTAATTTGTATTTGGAAGGTAAGCTATGACAACCCAAGAAAGCTTATTAAAATGCAAAGACATCACTTTGCCAACAAAGATCCATTTACTCAACAGTATTTTTTTTTCCCTAGTTATGTATGGATTTGAGAGTTGGACCATAAAGAAGGCTGAGAACCAAAGAACTTATACTTTTGAAAGGTGGTGCTGGAGAACACTCTTGAGAGTCCCTTGGACTGCAAGGAGATCAAATCAGTCCATTCTAAAGGAAATCAATTCTGAATATTCATTGGAAGGACTGATGCTGAAGCTGAAGTTCCAGTACGTTGGCCACCTGATGTGAAGAACTGACACATTGGAAAAGACCCTGATGTTGGGAAAGTTTGAAGGCAGGAGGAGAAGGGGATGACAGAGGATTAGATGGTCAGATGGCATCATCGACTCAAAAGACATGAATTTGAGCAAATTCTGGAAGATCGTGGAGGACTGAGGAAGTTGGTATGATACAGTTCATAGGGTCATGGAGAGTCAGACATGACATAGTGATTAAATATCAACAAGAACAATGTTACTAAGCATGAGTGTATAATTTATATTTTGTAGGGTTCTCACAGATAATTTATAACAGGCTTATGATCTGAGGTCTCGGGGTCTATCTTGAGGTGGCACATTAGTGCCATTCACTCTTTAAAAACAATTTTATAATATCTTGATCCATTCAAGGTGACATGCATGAACTCAAGGAAATCATTGTGAGTTCAACCATAAAGGCAGCTTCTATACAAAGCAATGGGTTTGCTGGCTAGCTTTGTATCTCTGAGCTCTTTATAATGGCCCTAAAAACCTTATTATTTTCACATGGCCTAAGGGAAACATGTTTGATTAAAATTTAAACACAGCAATATGTGATGACAATCCTTGCCTAAACTAAGTAGTCACACACTACATGTGTGAGAGCCACAAATTAGTAAAATTCATGCCTAAAATATTTCCCCAACTTTGATCGATAACTTCTGATATTTGAGGTTTTCTAAATGATGCTTTCATTTTTTCTTATTCCCACTATATGGTTTCCTTTGGCTGAATCATGAATGCTTCCACTGTCTTTACTCTTCTCCATTTTTGCAACCCTTTTTAGCTTGATTTTTATCCAGTGACTAAACAAGTGAGACAAAAGAAGTGCAACACTTCTTAGAAGTTCTCTTGGGGACCAGCCATTGCAGCCTTCAGGTTTGTTTGGGGGACTGTAAATTGTACCCACATCAGACCCAGTACCAGCAGTGGCCTTGATGGTGACCTGATGCCCAGAAGATAGGTTTCCTCTCACTGTCCTATCCCTTCATGAACATCACAGTCAATTCAGTGATGTTGCTATGCCCACCTTGGTGAAGCCATGGTGAACCACAGGTGGTCCCTGACAATCTGAGGACATACATAGTCTCATTTAAGCTGTCCCAACGTGAGCAAGGCTGGTGGACTCAGCGTGGCCTTGGGAAAATTGTATATTCTTGTCAGGGCTCTGAGACTCTGAAGCTGCCAGAGTCCAGCTCCAGCAGCCAGGAATTCAGCCTCAAAGGGTGAACAGTGTCAGCGAGAAGCAAGACAACATCTCAGTTTTCTTGGACTTCCTATTGATTTCAAGTTTAAGATTCTCTTTTATACTTTTACAAAAACATTAGGTCAGAGGTTTGACATTTTTAGTTCCCCCTGACCCAGATTTATTATCTCCATAAATCGTTATTGTCCTTCAAACAGAGTTCCTGCTCCAGCGATTCTCTCCGAATCAGCTTTACCATCTATTATCTACTTCTTCTTATGTGTCCTATAGTTAACTTGTGGTTACATTGTAACTCATGCTTCATTCCTCAGTTGATTTCTTATCTTTCTAAATCCTGTTTGTCCTTAACATCCTGAGCTCACTATCTCTTAAAAAGCCTTCTAGCTATAGTATCTCTAAAATTCCTAACCTCTATAAGCTATAGTAAAATATGCTAACATTACAACATTCCTTAAATCTTCAACTTCTAACTATTTTATTATTTCTAAGCCCTAAATTCAGTAAATTCCTTTGACATAAACATTTCCCTCACAAATAGGCTTCAGATATCAATCCCTCCCATGGCCTCAAGCTGTGGCCTATGTGCTCATCCTGGAACGCTCTTTTGTGAAAGTCCTTGAACAAATGTCAGTGACTAACTTTATGAATTATTTTCTGAGCACAGCTGCAGAAGGCTTTGCGCCTTCTCATGCTCCTCTCAAGAACAATAAGCACCTTAATATTTCTTTTTAGTCAATTCAGCTGAGGAGAGGAAAAAACAAGTCAGAATCTCAAGGCCTAACTCCTTCATCCTGGGTCCGTGCCTGCGGGACAAAGAGAGGGGGGGTGGGGCCGTGCCTCCATTTTGTCAGTAATGCCTAATGTGGCTCCTGACATGAAGCTGCTTTGGCTGCCTATTTTTTTTCCCCAAGCACACTAATAATTTTCAGTGTTACAGAGACTGAGCAAAGGTGTTTTCATGCTTCGGGAACACAGATGGGCATTTTTACATTCCATGTTGCTGAGTGATTGCAGGAAGGTGAGGTGGAGGCCAGGAGAGAGATAATGGACATAGAGAGTGTAGTGTGACACACAGTAGGTCAGAGATGCTTGTTGTCCAGACACTTTGGGCAGAGTGGATGCGCAGGACAGAAAGGAGGGGCAGCGTTCCAGGTGGGGAAGGAGGTCACCTCTAGGTGGTCAGTGCCTACATCAAAAGGTTGCCTGGCCTGTGCAGGCAGTCAGGAAGGTAATGAACAGAAGTTAGGTTGATTTTTGTCCTGAGAAACCAATTCCATTGGCTGGGGTAACAGAAATACAAAGTATTTTTGAACCTGGATTTGATAATATGTGTACGTTGTTTAAAACACTCTTGGGGACTTCCCTGGTGGTCCAGGGGATAAGAATCTGCCCGCCAGGGCAGGAGACATTGGTTCAATCCCTAATCCGAGAAGACCCCACACGCCTTGGGGCAACTAAGCTCATGCACCACAATTACTGGTCCTGCACTCTAGAACCCCGAGTTGCAAGTACTGAACCCCACGCATTCCAGAGCCTGTGCTCAGTAACAAAAGAAGCCACTGCAATGAGAAGCCCGCACACCACAGCTAGACTGTACTCCACAGTCACCACAAGTGGAGAAAGCCCACAGGCAGTAGGGAGGACTCAGCAAGTGAAAAAACAAAGCAGAAAAAGAATCTGTGGGGCTCATTAGAACACACGTTCTAGAAAGCATCTTGGTAAGACAGCAAGGAGTGACTGGTTAATGGTAGGAAAAGGTGAGGATGAGGAAGATTCGTTCCTCCTTTCCTTGCCGTGGTTAACGGTAGCATTCTGTGCATGCGTGGAGTGAGTGGGTCCATACACGATGGACCGTTCTTCATGCCCGCTGTGTGCCACCATAATCTAACTGACAACAAGTTAAGGCAGGGGTGTTTGTATCTTTTCTCTCTCTCACAGACTCGGGTCAAAATGAAGTTCAACTCATTAGTGGGGACGAGAACACTCTCATAGTGTATAATGTCAACGTGGATGAAGATGGCAGGGAGACAGAAATAGTGGGATTATTTGGTAGGTATGACATCCTAAAATCCTACTGGTATGCTAATGTTATATGTCCATTGACAGGACTTTCATTCAGAATATCAAGAGGTGCTGACAGTATTCAGGGTGTAAGGCCTGCATCTTTATGCTCATCGAATTAAGGATCATAGAAGGTAATCTACCAAGAAACAGGAGGCCATAGGCTGCGGAATACCACATCATCAGATATTTCAAAATGATTCCTATCTGTTGAAATTTTAAAAATGAAGTTATACTAGAATCATTTTTTAATATTTTATGTTGAATATAGGATATTAAATGTTGAAATATTTAATATTTCAACTAATTTCATCCATGGCTATAGTGAGACTGACTTTACTTCATTTTTAAATTTTTATGTATTTTTTTATTGAAAGATAGCTGCTTTACTGAATTGTGTTGTTTTCTGTCAAACATCAACATGAATCACCCATAGGTATACATGTGCTTGTGTGAAAGTTGCTCAGTCGTGTCTGATTCTTTACGGCCCCATGGACTATACAGAACATGGAATTCTTCAGGCCAGAATACTGGAGTGGGTAGCCTTTTCCTTCTCCAGGGTATCTTCCCAACTCAGGGATCAAACCTAGGTCTCCCGCATTGCATGAGGAATCTTTACCAGCAGAGCTGCAAGGGAAGCCCATAGTTATACATATGTCCCCTCCCTTTGCTACCTCCCTCCCATCTCCCTCCCCATCCCACCCCTATAGGTTGATACAGAGCCCCTGTTGGAGTTCCCTGAGATATACAGCAATTTCCAATTTTCTATCTATTTTACATATGGTCATGTAAGTTTCCATGTCACTCTCTCCATACATCTCACCATCTCCTCCCCTCTCCCCATGACCACAAGTCTGTTCTCTATGACTGTTTTTCCAATGATGCCCTGAAAATAACTTCATTATCAGTACCATCTTTCTAGATTCCTTATATATGCAGATTCTATATGTATGTTTTATACAATATCAGTTTTCTGATATACTCTAAGTCTTGGAACAGACGCTTACAAGATAAATCTTTGTCCTTTTACATGTTTCAAATGCATTCTTCTTATAAACACTGACATCACTCCCTCAAGTAAACATGCAGAGCATTGAGAACTGTGTGTGCCATGGGGACAACAGGTGTCTATTTCAGAAAAGGTTATTGGGTAGAACGGTAGGTTTACGAAAGAGTAAATCACCCCCTAGGATTAAGTGCAAAGTGGTGAATGTGTCCGTTGAAGGGGAGAAGCTTGTTTCCTATTAGCTGGGTCTAGAAACAGATATGAGTGGCAGGTACATATATGAGGAAGCTGTGAGAAGCAAGTAGGTTCCATATTAGGATGAACTCAGCCCCAATTTCTTGGAGACGCTGGCAAGTCTTTGTCATCCAGCTCCTGATGCTGAAGGGTAGGGTGTCCTACTCACCAAGTTGGACTGGGGTCAATTCTTAAGACAAAAAGCATATGTCTGTGTCGTGGCAACCATTTGAAGGTCTTAGATTATACAAGTGAACATCTGATTGGCACGTTCCATTGCTTGTTCTGTAGATTCAGGAATATCCAAGGGTTCCCGGGGGTCAAAAATTCTTCTTTTTGCTCGGTGATTTTACAGGTCTATCAGATGATGTTGATCCGAATCGCATAGAAGAGTTCAAAAACGTGGTGAGAGAAAAAGGGATTCCAGAAGAAAATATCTGGAATTTCATCTACAATGGTAACGGAATTATACTTTTCCCCCCTACCATACCATTCACCTGGTATGTAAATATCAGGAAACAAATCAACTTATTCAAAATGTCTTTTGCACAAGAAATCTCTTTTAAGATCCATTATTTTAAAAAAAGGAAGAAAGAACGAAACGTTGGCGATGCTGGGAATGTTAGTAATTGGTGGCTGTTTTATTTCTCCAATTTTGTTTTTCCCCAGACAACTGTCCACGGGAGTGAGAAGCTGTGACTCTGACTCCTTTGTAAGTAAACGTGGTCCGTTATTAACAGTGACTCCTCCAGATGAAGCAATAAGGACACACTGTTATTTAATGTGCGTGAAATGTTTGTCCCAACAATTTAAACATGTCAATAACGAGTTTTTTTGTTCCGTAATTTTGCTGCTCTTGAGCCATATTAAATTGCAAACAGTTTGGTTTATTAACGCTGAGCAGCTCTGGTGAGAAAGTCTTCTCCTGCAGGAATTTTGCAGACCAGAATCATCAGAGAGAAGCAGGAATCCACATGAGTAGGTGGAAACTGTTAGTGTTCCCAATCCGTCCTGAACTTGCAGTTGTCCCCACACATACCTCCTCTGGGAGAATTGGTATTAAAGAAAGCCCTCCTCGAAGCAGGGCTTCCCTGATAACTCAGTTGGTATAGAATCTGGCTGCAATGCAGGAGAACCCGGTTCAAATCCTGAGTCACGAAGATCTGCTGGAGACGAGAAAGGCTACCCACTCCAGTATTCTTGGGCTTCCCTTGTGGCTCAGCTAGGGAGACCTGGGTTTGATTCTTGGGTTGGGAAGATGCCTTGGAAAAGGGAAAAGTTTCTCCAGTATTCTTGCCTGGAGCATCTCCATGGACAGAGGAACCTGGTGGGCTCTAGTGCATGGGGTCACGAAGAGTTGGACATGACTGAGTAACTTTCACTTTTGCATAGATACCACTTCTGCTTGGATTCTGAAACACGACACGGATGAACTTATTTACCAAACAGAAACAGACTCACAGACATGGAGAACAGACTTGTGGTTGCCAAGTGGGAGGGGGTTGGGAAGAGAAGGACTGGGAGACTTGAGGTTGAAAAGTGAAAGTGAAAGAAAGGTTCGTTGCTCAGTCATGTTGGGCTTTCTGCGACCCCATGGTACTTAGCCCTCCAAGCTCCTCTGTCCATGGGATTCTCCAGGCAAAAATCCTGGCATGGGTCCATTCCCTTCTATACAGGATCTTACGAACACAGGGATCAAACCTGGGGTCCCCTGACTTGCAGGCAGATCCGTAACGTCTGAGAAGTTTGGGGTTAGTAGATGGAAACTATTATATACAGGACGGATAGAGAACAGGGTCCAACTGCATAGCACAGTGGACTATACTCAATACTCTATAAAACCTAAATGGGAAAAGAATCTGAAAGAGAATAGATACTAACCTTGTATGTATAATCACTTGGCTGTACACCTGAAATTAATGCAATGTTGATAATCAGCTGTGCTCTAATACTAAAAAAAGTAAAAAAAAAAAAAAAACTTCTTAAGGACCCAAAAGACAAAAGTTGCAGGGTTAGAGTTGTCTGCTCCAAATATAGAGCCTGAACATCTTTAGATGAAGCACCACCATGTACATGCATTGTGAAATCATAACTCATAGAATCAATCTGAAATGGGAAATCTCCAACCATATGTACATCCTGGGGACAATTCCACAGGGAACCTGCCATCACAGAAATGTGCAGTGTTGAGGTCCACCTGGAATTGGATATTGGATCAGCTACCAAGTCCCTGTTCCCTGGATAGACTACTGAGGCTCACCCCTGTCAACCGTCACACAGTTGACTCAACTAAACCTTTGGTTCTCTTTTATTCACCTATAGAAAGAGTCACTGAAACCAGGCACGTCCTCTTGTCCATGGAATCAAGATCAACAACACGAAGACGACTTTCCTGGTTCCTGATTAACATGATCCTGCTCTCTTCACACTCACACTCCTTCTCCAATCTCATCACTCCTTGTCACTAAATCATGTCCTGGTTTGTGTTATTTGATTGCTGAGGGTTTAAATAAATGGTAAATATCTGCCCTGCACATGCATGTCTGTGCAAAGGTCACCTCATTTAAAACACACAAATGCCCACATTAAGTGTCCAGGAAACTGTGCCTTTCATAGGACAGGTATTCATCAGAGACAATCTTTATGAAGGTTTGGTAGACATGCCCTCAGGTGTCCAGGGAAGAGGGAGAAACTAGACTAAAGCATCATGGGGCAGAGTTATGGATCCTCCACCTTACAGGCTTCTCTGATGGCTCAGATGGTAAACAGTCTGCCTGCAATGCAGACGACCCAATTTCTATCCTTGGGTGAGGAAGATCCTCTGGAAGAGGAAACGGTAACGCACTCCAATATTCCCTGCAGAATGCTATGGACAGAGGAGCCTGGTTGGCTACAATCCATAGGATCCTAAAGAGTTTGACAGGCCTGAGCAACTAACACTTTCACTTTCAGTCTACTGTATGGAAGGGGACAGTCTGATCAAGAGAAATTCCCTAACATGCATCTTATTCATCCCCAAGAAAGGAATGTACATTCCACTCACGAAGGCCTATGCACGGAAAGCACAGGATGACATTACTGCTCAGTTCAGTTCAGTTCAGTTGCTCCGTTGTATGTGACCCTTTGCGAATCCAAGAATCGCAGCACGCCAGGCCTCCCTGTCCATCACCAACTCCCGGATTTTCCCAAACTCATGTTCATTGAGTTGGTGATGCCATCCAGCCCTCTAATCCTCTGTTGTCCTCTTCTCCTCCTGCCCCCAATCCCTCCCAGCATCAGGGTCTTTTCCAATGAGTCAACTCTTTGCATGAGGTGGCCAAAGTACTGGAGTTTCTGCTTCAATATCAGTCCTTCCAATGAACACCCAGGACTGATCTCCTTTAGGATGGACTGGTTGGATCTCCTTGCAGTCCAAGGGACTCTCAAGAGTCTTCTCCAACACCACAGTTCAAAAGCATCAATTCTTAGGCGCTCAGCTTTCTCTACAGTCCAACTCTCACATCCATACATGACCACTGGAAAAAACCATAGCACTGACTAGATGGACCTATGTTGGCACAGTAATGACTCTGCTTTTTAATATGCTATTTAGGTTGGTCATAACTTTCCTTCCAAGGAGTAAGCGTCTTTTAATTTCATGGCTGCAATCACCATCTGCAGTGATTTTGGAGCCCCCCAAAAATAACGTCTGACACTGTTTCCACTGTTTCCCCATTTCCCATGAAGTGATGGGACCAGATGCCATGATCTTAGTTTTATGAATGTTAAGCTTTAAGCCAGGTTTTTCCACTCTCTTCTTTCACTTTCATCAAGAGGCTTTTTAGTTCCTCTTCATTTTATGCCATAAGGGTGGTGTCATCTACATATCTGAGGTTATTGATATTTCTCCTGGCAATCTTGATTCTAGCTTGTGTTTCTTCCAGCCCAGCATTCCTCATGATGTACTCTGCATAGAAGTTAAATAAGCAGGGTGACAATACAGCCTTGATGTACTCTTTTCCTATTTGGAACCAGTCTTTTGTTCCATGTCCAGTTCTAACTGTTGCTTCCTGACCTGCATATAGGTTTTTCAAGAGGCAGGTCAGGCGGTCTTGTATTCCCATCTCTTTCAGTATTTTCACAGTTTATTGTGATCCACATTGTCAAAAGCTTTGGCATAGTCAATAAAACAGAAATAGATGTTTTTCTGGAACTCTCTTGCTTTTTTGATGATCCAGCGGATGTTGGCAACTTGATCTCTGGTTCCTCTGACTTGTCTAAAACCAGTTTGAACATCTGCAAGTTCATGGTTCACGTATTACTGAAGCCTGGTCTGGAGAATTTTGAGCTTTACTTTACTAGAGTGTGAGATGAGTGCATTTGTGTGGTGGTTTGAGCATTCTTTGGCATTGCCTTTTTGGGATTGGAATGAAAATTGACCTTTTCTAGCCCTGTGGCCACTGCTTAGTTTTCCACATTTGCTGGCATATTGAGTGCAGCACTTTCACAGCATGATCTTTCAGGATTTGAAATAGCTCAACTGGAATTCCATCACCTCCACTAGCTTTGTTCTCATGATGCTTCCTAAGGCCCACGTGAGTTCACATTCCAGGATGTCTGGCTCTAGGTGAGTGATCCCACCACTGTGATTATCTGGGTCATGAAGATCTTTTTTGTACAGTTCTTCTGTGTATTCTTGTCACCTCTGCTTAATATCTTCTGCTTCAATTAGGGCCATACCATTTCTGTCCTTTATCGAGCCCATCTTTGCATGAAATATTCCCTTGCTATCTCTAATTTTCTTGAACAGATCTCTAGTCTTTCCCATTCTATTGTTTTCCTCTATTTCTTTGCATTGATCGCTCAGGAAGGCTTTTTATCACTCCTTGCTATTCTTTGGAACTCTGCATTCAGATGCTTATATCTTTCCTTTTCTCCTTTGCTTTTCTCGTCTCTTCTTTTCACAAGTATTTGTAAGGCGTCCTCAGACAGCCATTTTGCTTTTTTCACTTCTTTTTCTTGGGGATGGTCTTGAACTCTGTCTGGCATACAATGTCATGAACCTCTGTCCATTGTTATTCAGGCACTCTGTCTATCAGATCTAGTCCCTTAAATCTATTTCTCACTTCCACTGTATAGTCGTTAGGGATTTGATTTAGGTCATATCTGAATGGTCTAGTGGTTTCCCTACTTTCTTCATTTTAAGTCTCAATTTTGTAATAAAGAATTCATGATCTGAGCCTCAGTGAGCTCACAGTCTTGATTTATTTATTTATTTTTGCTAACTGCATAGAGTTTCTCTATCTTTGGCCTCAAAGAATATAATCAGTCTGATTTCGGTGTTGACCATGTGATTATGTCCATGTGTAGAGTCTTCTCATGTTGTTGTAAGAGGGTGTTTTCTACGACCAGTGCATTCTCTTGGCAGAACTCCATTAACTTTTCCTTGCTTCATTCTGTACTCCAAGGCCAAATTTGCCTGTTACCCCAGGTGTTTCGTGACTTTCCACTTTGCCTTCCAGGCTCTACAATGAAAAGGACATCTTTTTACGGTGTTAGTTCTAGAAAGTCTTGTAGGTCTTCACAGAACTGTTCAACTTCAGCTTCTTCCGCATTACTGGTCTGGGCATAGACTTGGATTACCGTGATATTGAATAGTTTGTCGTGGAAATGAACAGAGATCATTCTGTCATTTTTGAGACTGCATCCAAGTACTGCATCTCATATTCTTGTTGACTATGATGGCTGCTCCTTTTCTTCTAAGGGATTTTTGCCCACAGTAGTAGATATCATGGTCATCTGAGTTAAATTCACTCAATCCAGTCTATTTTAGTTTGCTGGTTCCTAAATTGTCGACCTTCACTCTTGCCACCTCCTGTTTGATCACTTCCAATGTATCTGATTCGTGGAACTATCATTCCAGGTTCCTATGCAATATTGCTCTTTACATCATTGGACATTGCAAGCATCATCAGTCACATCTACAACAGGGTGCTGTTTTTGCTTTGGCTCCATCTCTTTATTCTTTCTGCAGTTATTTCTCCACTGAAATCCAGTAGTATATTGGGCACCTACTGACCTGGGGAGTTGATCTTTCAGTGCTGTATCTTTTTGCCTTTTCATACTGTTCATGGAGTTCTTTAGGCAGGAATACGGGGGTGGTTTGCCATTCCCTTCCGAGTGGACCACATCTTGTCTTATCTCTCCACCATGACCTGTCCATCTTGGGCGGCCCTACACGGCACAGCTCATTGTTTCACTGAATTAGACAAGGCTGTGGTCCATGAGATTAGATTGTTTAGTTTTCTATGGTTGTGGTGTTTAGTCTATCTGCCTTCTGATGGAGAAGTATCAGAGGCTTATGAACTTTTCCTGAAGGGATAGACTCACTGAGGCTAATAGCAGGTCTTGTTCTGATCCTGTTTAGTCCTGAGGTCCTGTTTAGTAAATCTTTAATCCAATTTTCTGTTGATGGGTGGAGATGTCTTCCTTCCCTGATATTTACCTGGGGCCAAACTAAGGTGGAAGTAATGAAGATAATGATGACCTCCCTCAAAGGATCCCATGCATGTACTGCTAGAGTCCCTGTGTTTAACCATGTAGCGGGCCTCCACCAACCCACACCTTCACCTGCCAGAGACTCCTACACTCATGGGCAAGTCCAGGACAGTCTCCTGTGGTGTCACTGTTCCTTTCTCCTGGGTCCTGGTGCACAAATTACTCCAAGAGTCTATTTTCTAGTCCTCTGTAAGTTCTGGCAACTCTATGATGGGGTTAATGGTGACCTCCTCCAAGAGGACTTATGCCATACCCACAGTCAAAGCCCCTGTGCCTTGACACTCCCAGAACGATCCTTCTGATGAAGCAGAATGGTTACTGCCCTCTTTTTCCACAAGATTGTGGAATGGACTTTGACAGTGGGCAACTGGAGTGAAGAACCAAAGGTGACTCCGTGTTGGAACTGTTTCTTTGGCTTGCTTGTTGTTGCCATTGTTATTATAATCATACATCATGGCCTGCCTCAGAAGACCCTACCCTTCAGCCTGACTGCTAACGTGCCTTTTCTCAGCTCACAGGGAGATAAACTGACCCTGCCCAGCTATGAAAAGAAGAAATTAACACACACATTCCAAAGGCTGGCCCACTGAGATGTACTGCAAGACCGAAAATCCTTTGTACTTTAGCTCCTCACTGTCTCTAGCTCTCTGTTCTGCCTTTTGACTTTAGTTTGTCATCACTTCTCTCCCTCTGGCTCTATAAAAGAACCTGGCCTCCAGACCCTGACGAGATGGTTACCTTGAGACATTAGTCTGCCATCTTCTCAGCCGACTGTCCAAAGAAAGTCATATTCCTTGCCTCCCCACCTTTCTCGGGTTCACTGGTCTGTCAGTTGCACAACTAAAGAGTCCATATGCCATAACTAAAGATCCCAGCTATGACAAAACAAAGATTTTGTGTGCTGCAACTAAGACCCGGCACAGACAGATAAATAAATAAATATAATAAATATTTTTTGTAATAAAAGTTATATACACAGTTACTTTGTTTAAAACACTGGGCCTGTGTTTTATTGTCTAAACTTTAGACTCTAACTACATTTCAACTTTGGTCATGTACCCTTGAGGGAACCTGGAATTTTGAGTGGCCAAGATCAATAGCCTCCTGGCACTGTTTAGTTAGCAGTTGCTCTTCTAAGATGTAAAAGCAGTGGTTATAGAAAAAAAGAGACTAGTAAAACAAAATTAATAACCTGTTGTTAGAGACTTCTCAGTAACAAAAACCAGAATAAATTTGAGGAGACAACAGGAAAATGTACCAAACAGTACCTAGCGTTATTTGGAGGGAGTTACAGCAGTAATGTTTTTGTAAGATGGTGATGTTTTTAGTTATTCCTCTATTGCCTACATTTTGACCAATATTACTGAGAGTTGGAATTAAAGGGCATATGCGTCCTTTCAGTACAAAGCAATCGGATTTTTTTTTTTCTTTTTATCAGTTACCTTAAGAATGAAAACTTTTTTCCTTTCTATTCTATCTTTTAATTGGTGGAGAATGCTTTACAATGTTGTCTTGGCTTCTGCCACACAACAATGCAAATCAGCCATAATTATTATTAATCACCTCCTTTTTGAGCCCTCTCCCCTCACCCATCTCACCCCTCCAGGTCATCACAGAGTGTGTTTCTGGGCTCTCTGTGTTTCAGCAACTTCTCACCAGCTCCATATGATTTGCAGGGAAGGAACACAGATGCAGATACAGAGAACAGACTAGTGAACACAGTGAGGGAAGAAGAGTGCTAAGACCAGTGGAAACCAACATGATTATTACAACTGTTGCAATATCTCTTAGAAGAACTAGCGCCTAATCTCCCCTTGATTGGCAGTCAGAAAGGTCTTCCTAAGATGGGATGGTCCTAGGATACTCTCCCAGGGGACACATGTTGGTAAGAGTCCAAAAGGAAAACCTGGGAATGCTGGGGGTACAAAAGTAGAGATGGAAGGCTGATGATGAGATGATAAGGGGTGTAAGCTGGGATCACATGACTACTCAAATTTATCGGAATCAGGGACTTCTCTGGTGGTCCAGTGGTTAGGATTCTGCCCTTTCCCTGCACAGAGTACAGGGTCCATACGGGTTTCAGCCACATTGGAGAACTAAGAACCTGCATGCTGCATGGTGTAGCCAAGATAAAGAAACAAACAAACCAAAAAAAAAAAAAAAGGAAAATTAGTATCTTGATCAAAGACCAAATAGAGGAAATGGTTTCAGGATATTCTGAGACATGAAAACATTCTATCATGCAGACGTCACAGCTGAAAATACAACAGGATAATATACAGATGAATGTTTGAACAGAAGAGATAGCATGGTATTGCAACTGACACAGAAGAGAATAAAAGGAAAAAATAGAGATACTATTGTCAGTCCACGTGAACATGAAGGAAAGTGATCCTCTGAGGTTGTGAGCTGAGGACACCCTCGAGACGGCAAGCTCTCCTCAAAGGTCTGCTGCTGCTGCTAAGTCGAGTTATCGTGTCCAACTCTGTGCGATCCCATAGACGGCAGCCAACAGGTTCCTCTGTCCCTGGGATTGTCCAGGCAAGAATACTGGAGTGGGTTGACATTTCTTTCCAATCATGAAAGTGAAAAGTGAAGGTGAAGTCGCTCAGTAGTGTCGGACTCGTAGCGACCCCATGGACTGCAGCCTACCAGGCTCCTCCATCCATGGGATTTTCCAGGTGAGAATACTGGAGTGGGGTGCCACTGCCTTCAACCCAAATGAAGGATTCTGAGCTCTGATCTGTCCCAGGAGCAGGCAGCACTGGATCAGTTCTCACTTAGCTGACTCAGAAACCCTAAAACTCATCATTTCTTCATTTCTATACTCAGAACAAAATTAATCTTTTAATGTGTTTATTTGATAGATTACCATGAATGAAGATGAAAGTGAGTAAAATTTGATTAAAAAAAAAATACCAAAAAAATGACTCACTGTTTTAGTGACCTTGAGTTACAAAATTTATTTTTTCCATTCAAAATTATAAAAATGGCAAGAACCGCTGTCCAGCTTTTTTGCTCACTGGGAGAAACAACTGAGTTAGTGAGTAAATATTATATTACAGATGAAATGAGTAAAAGGGTGTCTGGAGAGAAATCACTGAAAATAAACTACTGATGTGCCTTCTTCAGGTGACTTTAAGCAGCATTTTACCAGATCGTCCTCTTAGTACTTAGGAGGAAAAAGCCCACATTGGGGCAGGAGAAGGTGATAAATGCTTTGTGCTGACCTGCTCCCCACCTCAGAATAAAAGGATTCTTCCAAGGGTCTCTGAGGAAAGAGTGTTCCCTTGGCTAAACCACACCG
The DNA here is from genome assembly GCF_055505025.1 of Bos grunniens. Taxonomy (NCBI): domain Eukaryota; kingdom Metazoa; phylum Chordata; class Mammalia; order Artiodactyla; family Bovidae; genus Bos; species Bos grunniens. Next base: position 2,742,730 of record NC_141194.1, read on the forward strand.
TCAATCTTTACTTTTAAAAGATAAATGTTACACTATCTCTTCCACGTTAATTGAACCATGCAGAAGTGAGGGTTATGTACCTTGGACAGCTCATCTCATTTTGGATCTCATGATAAACAGGAAAATAAATAATTGTCCCCTTGCAATACTGGATGTACTGCAATTTCTCACTTTAAAGGTCAAATGCCCACATCCACATATGCTTCTCTTAAAACAAATATTATTAAATGACAGAATGCCAGAAAAGTTTATCTCTGCCAACCAGGATACTGAAGGTGCCTTCTGTTGTAACTGTGATCATATGAGGAACAACCATTGGTTCATGTTGTGTCACGCCAACACATGAAGGTTATAAAAGTGGCAGCGATTTTGCATCCTCTCCAACCACTGGGACACCTTCAGCTTCTATGGAATAAGGGTCTTGAGAGTCAACAAGATGGAGGTTCTGCTGTTCAGTCTTGTCCTTGGTCTGCTTTCTGCCAGTCAAGGTGAAGCTCAGGGAGATGCCTCACAGGTACCAAAGGCATTTGAACGGTGGTCCAGGCTTGGGAGGAGATCTTAGCGTGTATCGATGTGAGTGTCCCTTTCGAGGTTTGGTCATGTGGACTGCTAGTCTAGCCATTTCTCTGCAACTGAAAAATTGCTCCATTCACTGGAGCAATTCACTCTACACCTGCTGTTTGTGATGTCTGTATCATCTCTACCATCCATTCATTGGCTCTCATGTATGTTCACTACTCTTGTACAACGGAAGGAAGATCACCCAGCTGTTGGATTAGGGCTCTTGCATTTGACAAGATAGCTCAAGCTATCTTGGTAATACCTCAATTATTTCCTTTATCTAACATGAGTTTTCACAAGATTTTATGCCTAGGGCTGTGTTCATAAAGATAGGTAAGTTCTGCTAAGTGAAAGGGCAGGGAAACTCCTGAGGGATGATGTTGGGCAGAATTTACAGAGATGGACTAAGATTTCTGAAGGGAATTTACTTTTAGTTCACAGGAAGATGGTTAACCCATTACACGGCAGCCAATAACATAGAGAAGATCACTGAGGGCGTGCCATTCCACGTTTTCATGCGTTACATTGAATTTGATGAAGAAAATGGCACAATACTGATGCACTTTTATGTCAAGTAAGTAAAAATCACCCAAAAGGAAAACACCTATAAACCCCAGCCTGAGGGAGGGTGTCTCTTCCCTGTCTGCAGGGAGCTGTCTGGGTGGTAGAGGAAGACTCCCTGAGCTGTGGGGCTGGGCAAGGTCTGTGAGCTTTGGGGAGGGTAGTTCCACCATGAGCCTCCAGGGAATGTCCTGAAAATTCTGCTTAGAGGGAGCACCCAGAAGGACCACTGGCCTCAACTCATTAATGTAATGAGGGACACGGCAGAGGGAAGAGGCTCATGTCCTTGAGCCCACAGTCCCCACCAGGGCCTTGCCCCATTCCTGCAGAATGTGTAGGAGATGGTTCCCACTGAGCACAGAAGTGACATCAAGGGGAGTGCGCCCAGTGAGCTCTGCCCTCAGGCACAGGAGGTGCACGCCAGGCCTCCCTGTCCATCACCAACTCCTGGAACTTCTCAAACTCGTCCATTGAGTCAGTGATGCAATCCAACATCTCATCCTCTGTCGTCCCCTTCTCCTCCTGCCCTCAATCTTTTCCTGATTCAGGGTCATTTCCAAGGAGTCAGTTCTTTGCATCAGGTGGCCAGAGTATTTGAGTTTCAGCTTCAGCATGAGTCTTTCCAATGAATATTCAGGACTGATTTCCTTTAGGATGGACTGCTTGGGTCTCCTTGCAGTCCTAGGGACTCTCAAGAGTCTTCTGCAACACCACATTTCAAAAGCATGAATACTTCAGCACTCAGCTTTCTTTAGAGTCCAAGCCTCACATCCATGTATGACTACTGGAAAAACCATAGCCTTGACTAGATTGACCTTTGTTGGCCAAGCAATGTCTCTGCTTTTCAATATGCTGTCTAGGTTGGTCATAACTTTCCTTCCAAGGAGTAACCATCTTTTAATTTCATAGCTGCAATCACCATCTGCAATGATTTAGGAGCCCCCCAAAAAATAAAGTCAGCCACTGTTTCCACTGTTTCCCCCTCTATCGGCCATGAAGTGATGGTACTGAATGCCATGAACTTATTTTTCTGAATTTTGAGCTTTAAGCCAACTTTTTCACTCTCCTCTTCCACTTTCATCAGGGAACTTTCATTTAGTTCCTCTTCACTTTCTGCCATAAGGGTGGTATCAGTTGCATATCTGAGATGATTGATATTTCTCCGCAATCTTGATTCCGGCTCGTGCTTCTTCCAACCCAGTGTTTCTCATGATGTACTCTGCATATAAGTTAAGTTATCATGGTGACGATATGCAGCCTTGACGTACTCCTTTTACTATTTGGAACCAGTCTGTTGTTCCACGTCCAGTTCTAACTGTTGCTTCCTGACCTGCATACAGATTTCTCAAGAGGCAAGTTAGGTGGTCTGGTATTCTCATCTCTTTCAGAGTTTCCCACCGTTTATTGGGATCCACACAGTCAAAGGTGTTGTCATAGTCAATAAAACAGAAGTAGATGTTTTTCTGGAACTCTCTTGCTTTTGTGATGATCTAATGGATGTTGGCCATTTGATCTCTGGTTCCTCTGCCTTTTTAAAGTCCAGCTTGATCATCTGGAAGTTCACAGTTCATGTACAGTTGAAGCCTGGCTTGGAGAACTGTGAGCATTACTTTACTAGCATGTGAGATGAGTGCAATTGTGCAGTAGTTTGAACATTCTTTGGCATTGCCTTTCTTTGGGATTGGAATGAAAATTGCCGTTTTTTAGTCCTGTGGCCACTGGTGAGTTTTCCAAATTTTCTGTCATATTGAGTGCAGTTCTTTCACAGCATCATCTTTTAGGATTTGAAATAGCTTAACTGGAATTCCATCACCTCCACTAGCTTTGTTCGTAGTGATGTTTCCTAACGCCCACTTGACTTCACATTCCAGGATGTCTGGCTCTAGGTGAGTGATCACACCATCGTGATTATCTGGGTCGTGAGGATCTTTTTTGTAGTTTTTCTGTGTATTCTTGCCATGTCTTCTTAATATCATCTGCTTCTGTTATGCCCATACCATTTCTGTCCTTTACTGAGCCCATCTTTGCATGAATATTCCTTTGATAGACCTTATTTTCTTAAAGAAATCTCTAGCCTTTCCCATTGTACTGTTTTCCTCTATTTCTTTGCATTGGTCGCTGGGGAAGGCTTTCTTATCTCTCCTTGCTATTCTCTGGAATTCTGCATCCAAATGGGAACATCTTTCCTTTTCTCCTTTGCTCTTTGCTTCTCTTCTTTTCACAGCTATTTGTAGGCCTCCTCAGACAGAATTTTGCTTTCATCTTTCAGTCTCCTATCTTTTTGCCTTTTCATACTGTCTTTTTCTTCACTCATCATTAAATGTCTACCCCTAGAGCCGTAGGTAAGAGCAGATCTGCATTTTGTAAACTTTTCTGGCTCTTCACATGAGAAAAGTATATACACTGTGAATCATTTCCCCCACCTTCTATCACTCAGCACAATGTTTAAAACAGTTATCAGTGTCTGCATATGCAAGGAATCACATATTCACGCCAAATGAAAGGAGTTTGTCTGCCCAGATAAAATTTTGTGTATTTGAAGTTATATTGGATAATTGTTGTATTCCAACTTTGTGGATGTTTTTCAGTGATTTCAATGCATTTCAATTCCTTAATGACTAAGAGGGCTTCCTTGATAGCTCAGTTGGTAAAAAAAAACAAAAACAAAAACAAAAACAAAAAAAACCTACCTGCAATGCAGGAGACCCAGATTCAATCTCTGGGTTTGCAAATTCCCCTGGAGAAGGAAATAGCAACCCACTCCAGTCTTCTTGCCTGGAGAATCCCACGGACAGAGGAGGAGACTGGTGGGCTACTGGCCATGGGGTCGCAGAGAGTGGGACACCACTGAGTGAGAAACACTTTCACTTTCATTGTCTAATGAATCACTGCCTGGGTTGTGACAACGCCCAAGGTTTGCCAAGACGGCTATGCCTCTCAGTTTTCAGAAACTATATATATACAGGAAAAGTTCATTCTTTTTCTTTCTTCCTAAAATTCTGGTATTCTCCATGTTTACTGGCTGTAAACATGACCTGTTTGTATCTGCAGGTTATCTTTGCAACTACTCGTCAGATTTAGTGTGTAGAAAATCCATCCTTGTCACTTGAATGTGACTGGATCTGAGACAACATATTTTGTCTTTTGAAGGTCAGATTGTTCACCAGCACTGAGGTGATACCTGACACATATTCTTGGGTGTCATACAGAAAGAATCCTAATTATACATCAACTTTTTATTATCTTAATCAACCAGCTTGAATATGTTTTTTTTTTTTTTTTTTTTAAGGGAGAATGGAGAATGCATAGAAAAATATGCCTCAGGCACAAAGGAAGAAAACTTTTATGCTGTGGACTGTAAGTATGAATGTTTCTCTGGAAAGAGTACATGCAGGTAGAAATTTTGGTCTCAATTTTCTTCAATAACCCCATACACCTGAATTCTACTCCTACTAAAAATCAGAGGTCAGGGAGTGGAACGTCTCCCTTCAATGGAGTGTACCCAAATGAGACCAGATCCAGACATCCTAGACTGTGAAGTTAAGAGGACCTTACGAAGCATTATATAAAAAATGCTAGTAGAGGTGACAGAATTCAAGCTGTGCTCTTTAAAATCCTAAACAATAATGCTGTTAAAGGGCTGCAAGCAATGTGTCAGCAATTTTGGAAAACTTGGCCGTGGCCACAGAACTGGAAAAATCAGTTTCCGTCTCAATCACAAAGAAGGAAAATGACAAAGAATGTTCAAACTACCACACCATTGTGCTCATTTCTCATGTGAGCAAGGTAGTGGTAAAAATGCTACAAGTTAATTTTCAGTGGTACATGATCAGACAACTTCCAGCCGTATAAGCATGATTTAGAAAAGGCAGATGAACTGGATCAAATTGTCAACATTCACTGGGTCATGGAGAAAACAAGGCAATTCTGGAAAAAAACAATTTTTTTTTCTGCTTCCTTGACTATGGTAAAGCTTTTGACTGTGTGCATCACAACAAAGTGTAGAAAATTCTAAAAGATATGGGAATACCAGATTGCCTTACCTGGCTCCAGAGAAAGCTGTATGTGGATCAGTCAGCAACAGTGAGAACTGGACGTGGAACAACAGACTGGTTCCAAATTGGGAAAAGAGTACAAGATATCCTCATGCAGCTTCTATGACTTACATGCAGAGCACGTCATGCTAAACACCAGACTGGATGAAGACAAGCTGGAATCAAGATTGCTGGCAGAAATATCAACAGCATCAGATACACAGATGATACCACTTTAATGGAGAAAGTGAGGAGGAACTAAAGAGTCTCATGATGACAGTGAAAGAGGAGACTGAAAAAGCTGGTCTGAAACTCAACATTCAAAAACACGAAGATCATGGCATCTGGTCCCCTCACTTTACAGCAAATAGAAAGTGGAAAGAGTGGAAGCAGTGACAGGTTTTATCTTCTTGGGCTCCAAAATCACTGCGGATTGTGACTGCATCCACAAAATTAAAGGTAATTTGTATTTGGAAGGTAAGCTATGACAACCCAAGAAAGCTTATTAAAATGCAAAGACATCACTTTGCCAACAAAGATCCATTTACTCAACAGTATTTTTTTTTCCCCTAGTTATGTATGGATTTGAGAGTTGGACCATAAAGAAGGCTGAGAACCAAAGAACTTATACTTTTGAAAGGTGGTGCTGGAGAACACTCTTGAGAGTCCCTTGGACTGCAAGGAGATCAAATCAGTCCATTCTAAAGGAAATCAGTTCTGAATATTCATTGGAAGGACTGATGCTGAAGCTGAAGTTCCAGTACGTTGGCCACCTGATGTGAAGAACTGACACATTGGAAAAGACCCTGATGTTGGGAAAGTTTGAAGGCAGGAGGAGAAGGGGATGACAGAGGATTAGATGGTCAGATGGCATCATCGACTCAAAAGACATGAATTTGAGCAAATTCTGGAAGATCGTGGAGGACTGAGGAAGTTGGTATGATACAGTTCATAGGGTCATGGAGAATCAGATATGACATAGTGATTAAATATCAACAAGAACAATGTTACTAAACATGAGTGTATAATTTATATTTTGTAGGGTTCTCACAGATAATTTATAACAGGCTTATGAACTGAGGTCTCAGGGTCTATCTTGAGGTGGCACGTTAGTGTCATTCACTTTTTAAAAACAATCTTATAATATCTTGGTCTATTCAAGGTGAGATGGATGAAATTGAACTCAAGGAAATCATCGTGATTTCAACCATAAAGGCAGCTTCTATACAAAGCAATGGGTTTGCTGGCTAGCTTTGTATCTCTGAGCTCTTTATAGTGGCCCTAAATAACCTTATTATTTTCACATGGCCTAAGGGAAACATGTTTGATTAAAATTTAAACACAGCAATATGTGATCACAATCCTTGCCTAAACTAAGTAGTCACACATTACATATGTGAAAGCCACAAATTAGTAAATTCATGCCTAAAATATTTCCCCAACTTTGATCGATAACTTCTGATATTTGAGGTTTTCTAAATGATGCCTTCATTTTTTCTTATTCCCACTATATGGTTTCCTTTGGCTGAATCATGAATGCTTCCACTGTCTTTACTCTTGTCCATTTTTGCAACCCTTTTTAGCTTGATTTTTATCCAGTGACTAAACAAGTGAGACAAACAGAAGTGCAAGACTTCTTAGAAGTTCTCTTGGGGACCAGCCATTGCAGCCTTCAGGTTTGTTTGGGGGACTGTAAATTGTACTCACATCAGACCCAGTACCAGCAGTGGCCTTGATGGTGACCTGATGCCCAGAAGATAGGTTTCCTCTCACTGTCCCATCCCTTCATGAACATCACAGTCAATTCAGTGATGCTGCTATGCCCACCTTGGTGAAGCCATGGTGAACCACAGGTGGTCTCTGATAATCTGAGGACAGGCGCAGTCTCATTTAAACTGTCCCAACGTGAGCAAGGCTGGTGGACTCAGCGTGGCCTTGGGAAAATTGCATATTCTTGTCAGGCCTCTGAGACTCTGAAGCTGCCAGAGTCCAGCTCCAGCAGCCAGGGATTCAACCTGAAGGTGTGAGCAGTGTCAGTGAGAAGCAAGACAGCCTCTCAGTTTTCTTGGACTGCCTATTTATTTCAAGTTTAAGATTCTCTTTTATACTTTTACAAAAACATTAGGTCAGAGGTTTGCCATTTTCACTTCCCCCTCACCAGGCTTTTTATCTCCATAAATCATTACTGTCCTTCAAACAGATTTCCTGCTTCAGTGATTCTCTTGGAATCAGCTTTACCATCTATTATCTACTTCCTCTTATGTGTCCTGTAGTTAACTTGTGATTACATTGTAACTCATGCTTCATTCCTCAGTTGATTTCTTATCTTTCTAAATCCTGTTTGTCCTTAACATCCTGAGCTCACTATCTCTTAAAAAGGCTTTAGCTATAGTATCTCTAAAATTCCTAACCTCTATAAGCTATAGTAAAATATGCTAACATTACACTATTCCTTAAATTCCTTCTTCAACTTCTAACTATTTTAATTATTTCTAAGCCCTAAATTCAGTAAACTGCTTTGCCATAAATATTTTCCTCACAAATAGGCTTCAGATATCAATCCCTCCAATGGACTCAAGCTGCAGCCTATGTGCTCATCCTGGAATGCTTTTTTGTGAAAGTCCTTGAACAAATGTCAGTGACTAACTTTATGAATTATTTTCTGAGCACAGCTGCAGAGGCTTTGTGCTTTCTCATGCTCCTCTCAAGAACAATAAGCACCTTAATATTCCTTTTCAGTGAACTCAGCCGAGGAGAGGAAAAAAGAAGTCAGAATCACAAGGCCTAACTCCTTCATCCCGGGTCCATGCCTGCGGGAGAAAGAGAGGGGGTTGGGGCCATGCCTCCATTTGGTCACTAATGCCTAATATGGCTCCTGACATGAAGCTGGTTTGGATGCCTTTTTTTTTTTTTTTCCCCCAAGCACACTAATAATTTTCAGTGTTACAGAGACTGAGCAAAGGTGTTTGCATGCTTCGGGAACCCAGATGGGCATTTTTACATTCCATGTTGCTGAGTGATTGCAGGAAGGTGAGGTGGAGGCCAGGAGAGAGATAATGGACATAGAGTGTAGTGTGACACACAGTAGGTCAGAGATGCTTCTTGTCCAGACACATGGGGCAGAGTGGATGGGCAGGACAGAAAGGAGGGGCAGCGTTCCAGGTGGGGAAGGAGGTCACCTCTAGGTGGTCAGTGCCTACATCAAAAGGTTTCCTGGCCTATGCAGGCAGTCAGGAAGATAATGAACACAAGTTAGGTTGATTTTTGTCCAGAGAAACCAATTCCACGGCTGGGGTAAGAGAAATACAAAGTATTTTTGAACCTGGATTTGATAATATGTGTATGTTGTTTAAAACACTCTTGGGGACTTCCCTGGTGGTCCAGGGGATAAGAATCTGCCCGCCAGGGCAGGAGACATTGGTTCAATCCCTAATTCGAGAAGATCCACGACTAAGCTCATGCATCACAACTACTGGTCCTGTACTGTAGTTGAAGCCCGAGCTGCAACTACAGAAGCTCATGCTCTCCAGAGCCTGTGCTCAGCAAAAAGAGAAGCCACGGCCTGCACACCACCCCTAGACTGTACTCCACAGTCACCACAAGTGGAGGAAGCCCACGGGCAGCAGGGAAGACTCAGCAAGTCAAAAATAAATAAATAAACAGAAAGAGAATCTGTTAGGTTTATCAGAACACACGTTCTGTCCAGCATCTTAGTAAGAGAGCAAAGAGTGACTGGCTAATTGTGGGAAAAGGTGAGGATGAGGAAAATTCGTGCCTCCTTTCCTTGCCATGGTTAACAGTAGCATTCTGTGCAGGCATAAAGCGAGTGGGTCCATACATGATGGACCGTTCTTCATGCCCATCTTGTGTCACAATAATCTAAGTGACAACAAGGTAAGGTGCGGCTGTTTCTATCTTTTCTCTCTCTCGTAGACGCGGGTCACAATGAATTTCAACTCATTCGGGGGGATGCGAACTCTCTCTTGACGCATACTGTCAACGTGGATGGAGATGGCAAGGAGACAGAACTGGTGCAATTATTTGGTAGGTATGACATCCTGTAATTCCCATAACCATTGTCATGTAACATGTACACTGTCAGCACTTTCATTCAGAATATCAGGAGGTGCTGACAGTATTCTATATTCAGGGTGTAAGGCCTGCATCTTTATGCTCACTGAATTAAGGATCCTGGAGGTAATCCACCAAGAAACAGGGGGCCATAACACATCATCAGACATTGCAAAATGTTTCCTATCTGTTGAAATTTTTTAAAATGAAGTTTTACTAGAATATTTTTACACATGTCAACAAATTTCAAGCTATGTCTATAATGAGGCTGACTTTATTTCATGTTTAAATTTTTATTTATTTTTTAATTGAAGAGTAACTGCTTTATAGATTGTACTGTTTTCTGCCAAACATCCACATGAATCAGCCATAGGTATACATATGCTTGTGTGAATGTTGCTCAGTCATATCTGACTCTTGGTGACCCCATGGACTCTTGGTGACCCCAGGGATTCTTCAGGCCAGAATACTGGAATGGGTAGCCTTTCCCTTCTCCAGGGTAACTTCCCAACCCAGGGATCAAGCCCAGGTCTCCCAGACTGCATGAGGATTCTTTACCAGCAGGGTCACAAGGGAAGCCCAGAGGTATACACATATCCCCTCCCTTTTGAAACTCCCACCGATCTCCCTCCCCATCCACCCCACACCCAAGGTTGATACAGAGCCCCTGTTTGAGTTCCCTGAGACATACAGCAAATTTCCATTGGCTTTCTATTTTACATATGGACAAGTCAGTCTCCATGTTACTCTCTCCATACATCTCACCATCTCCTCCCCTCTCCCCATGTCCATAAGTCTCTTCTCTATAACTGTTTCTCCATGGATGCCCTGCAAATAAATTCATTATCAGTACCATCTTTCTAGATTCCATATATATGCAGATCCTATATGTATGTGTTAGTATATGATATCAGTTTTCTGATGCATTGAAGTCTTGGAACAGACACTTATAAGATAAATCTTTGTCTTTTTCCAAGTTTCAAATGCATTGTTTTTATGAACATTGACATCACCCCCTCAAGGCACTGAGAGGTGTGTGTTCCATGGGGACAACAGGGGTCTATTTGAGAAAGGTTATTGGGTCGAACGGTAGGTTCATGAAAGAGTAAATTGCCCCCTGTTATTATGTGTGATGAGGTGAATGTGTCCGTGGAAGGGGACAAAGGTGTTTCCTACTAAGCTTGGTGTAGAAACAGATATGAGTGACAGGTACGTATGTGAGGAAGGTGAAAGAAGCAAGTAGATTCCATATTAGGATGGACTGAGCCCCAAAGTCATGAAGATCCTGGCAAGTCTTTGTCGTCCAGCTCCTGATGCTGAGGAGTATGGTGTCCTACTCTCCAAGTTGGACTGGGCTCAATTCTTAAGACAGAAACCACATGTGTGTGTCGTGGGAAGCATTGAAAGCTCTTAGATTACACAAGTGAACATCTGATTGTCAAGTTCCGTTTCTTGTTCTGTAGATTTAGAAATTTCAGTGGGTTCCCAGGGGTCAACAGTTCTGTTTTTCTGCACGGTGATTTTACAGGCAAAGGAAATAATGTTGAACCGGAATACAAAGAGGAGTACTACAACACAGTGAGAGAAAAGGGGATTCCAGAAGAAAATATCCTGAACTTCATCGATAATGGTAAAGGAATTATACTTTTCCCCTGACCATACTATTCAACTGGTGTGTAAAAATCAGAAAACAAGTCAACTTATTCAAAATTTCTTCTTCCACAAGTAATCTCTTTTAAGATCAGTTATTACAAGAAAGAAAGAAAGGAAGGAAGGAGGGGAGAAAGAAACAAAAGTTGGAAATGCTGAGGAATGTTAGTAATCAGTGGCTCTTTTATTTCTCCCATTTTGTTTTTCCCTAGATAACTGTCCAGAGGAGTGAACAAAAGTAACTCTGACACTTTTGTAAGTAAACATGATCTATTATTAATGCTGCCCCTTTCAGATGAAGCAATAAGGTCACACTGTTATTTCATATGTGTGAAATGTTTGTTCCAACAATGTAAATGTGTCACTGAAGATTTTTTTTTGTTCCATAATTTCACTGCTCTTGAGCCATATTATTGCCAACAGTTTGGTTGATTAACACCAAGCAGCTGTGGTGAGAGAGTCTTATCCTGCAGGAATCTTGCAGACGAGAGTCATCAGACAGAAGCAGGAATCCCCACGAGTTGGTGAAAATTGTTAGTGTTCCCATCAGTCCTGACCTTGTGGTTGTCCCCACACTTTCCTCCTCCAAGAGACTCGGTATTAAACAGAGCTCTGCTTCCCTGAAGCAGGGCTTCCCGGATAGCTCAGTTGGTAAAGAATCCACCTGCAATGCAGGATACCCTGGATCAATTCCTGGGTCTGGAAGATCTTCTGGAGAAGGGAAAGGCTACCCACTCCAGTATTCTTGGGTTTCCCTTGTGGCTCAGTGAGGGAGACCTGGGTTTGATTCCTGGGTTGGGAAGATTCCCTGGAGAAGGGAAAGGCTTCTCCAGTATCCTGGTGTGGTGAATTCCATGGACTGTCATGGTCCATGGGATTACAAGGAGTTGGACACGACTGAACGACTTCCCCTTTCACGCTTTCTGCAAGACCTGTGTTTGATCTCATGTGATTCTGACAGAACCAGTAAATGCCTTCCAACCACACTGTCTGAAACATGCATTTACAACATATTCCTACTCAGAAGATGTTCCAAAAGTGAGAAGTTTAAACTTTCTAAACTAATACAGCCTCCAGAAAGGACACTGATCTTAGCTAAAGTATGGCTTTTAATGTTCCGTCGAGAAAGAATCTTAACAAAAAGAGCGACTAAAAGCATTAGCGTCCAGGTGAATGTGATAACAAAGAAGTGGTACGTATATTCAATGGAATATTACTCAGAGAGAAAAAGAAGCAAATAACTCTATTTATAGCAACATGGATGGACCTAGATATTTGTCATGCTCAGTGAAATAAGTCAGAAAGAGAAAGACAAATGCCGTAAGTGTCACCTATAGTTTTCAGTTTAGTTCACTTGTTGTCATATCCAACTCTTTGTGACCCCATGGACTGCTGTATTTCAGGCCTCCCTGTCCATCATGAAGTCTCAAAGCTTGCTCTAACTCATGTCCATTGATTCGGTGATGACATCCAACCATCTCATCCTTTCTCGTCCCCTTCTCCTCCCACCTTCAATCATCCCCAGCATCAGGATCTTTCCAAATGGGTCATTTCTTCGTGTGGGGTGGCCAAAGTCTTGGAGTTTCAGCTTCAGCATCAGTCCTTCCAATGAATATTCAGGGCTGATTTCCTATAGGACAGACTAGTTGGATCTCCTCTCAATCCAAGGGACTCTCAAGGGTCTTCTCCAGCACCACAATTCAAAAGCATCAATTCTTTGGCATTCAGCTTTCATTATAGTCCACCTTTCAGTTTACTGTAGATAAAATGCCATGGTTCAGATGGTCATGAATTCTCCAACAATGCAGGGGACACACATTCGATTCCTGGGTCGGGAAGATCCCCTGGAGAGGGAAATGGCAACGCACTCCATTATTCTTGCCGGAGCATCTCCATGGACAGAGGACCCTGGTGGGCTCTAGTCCATGGGGTCACAAAGCGTTGGACACGACTGAGTGACTTTCACTTTCACATAGATATCACTTCTGCTTGGAATCTAAACCATGACATGGAGGAACTTATTCACAAAACAGAAACAGACTCACAGACATGGAGAACAGACTTGTGGTTGCCAAGTGGGAGGGGGTTGGGAAGAGAAGGACTGGGAGGCTTGAAGTTGAAAAGTGAATGTGAAAGAAAGGTTCGTTGCTCAGTCGTGTCTGACTCTCTGCAACCCCAGGGAACACAGCCCTCCAGGCTCCTCTGTGCATGGGATTCTCCAGGCAAAAATACTGGCAAGGGCAGCCATTCCATCCTAGAGAGCATCGCACCAACACAGGGATCAAACCTGGGTCTCCTGAATTGCAGGCAGATACCTTACTGTCTGAGAACTTGGGGATTAGTAGATGCAAACTATTATACACAGGATGGATAGAGAACAAGGTCCAACTGCATAAACAGGGGACTGTATGCAATACTCTGTAAAACCTAAATGGGAAAAGAATCTGAAAAAGAATAGATACTAACTTTTGTATGTAAAATCACTTGGCTGTACACCTGAAATTAATGCAACATTGATAATCAACTGTACTCTAATATTTAAAAAAGTAAAGAAGTTAATTCTTGAAGACCCAAAAGACAAAAGTTTCAGGATTAGAGTTGTTTGCTCCAAATACAGAGCCTGATAATCATCTTTAGATGAAGATGTACATGCATTGTGAAATCATTACTCATAGAATCAATCCCCAATGGGAAATCTCCAACCTTATGTACATCCTGGGGACAATTCCACAGGGAAACTGCTGTCATAGAGATGTGCGTGTTGAGGTCCACTGGGAACTGGACACTGGATCAGCTACCAGCTCCCTCTACCCTGGACAGCCTACTGCCTGAGGCTCACCCTTGTGAGCAGTCCTACAATTAACTCTACTAAACCTTTGGTTCTCTTTTATTCACCTACAGAAAGAGTCACTGAGACCAGACATGTCCTCGTCTCCGTGGAATCAAGATCAACAACATGAAGATGACTTTCCTGGTTCCTGATTAACATGAACCTGCTCTCTTCACACTCGCACTCCCTTTCCCATCTCATCTCTCCTTGTCACTAAATCATGTCCCGATTGGTGTTATTTGATTGTTGAGGGTTTAAATAAATCAATTGAATATCTGCCCTGCATACACATGTCTGTGCAATAGTCACCTCATTTAAAACACACAAATGTCCACATTAAGTATCCTGGAAACTGTGCATTTCATAGGACAGGTGTTCATCAGACACAATCCTTATGTAGGTTTGGTAGACATGTCCTCAGCTGTCCAGGGAAGAGGGAGAAAATAGACTAAACCATCTTGGAGCAGAGTTATGAATCCTCCACTGCCGGGAGCCACCATGGGAGAACCCACCCATGACAAAGGTCATGCGGAAGAGACCTGACAGGCAAAGGCAGATCAGGCCTCGAGGGACCCCCTTAATCTGCTCAAGCATCTACCCCAAAACCAAAATCTGTCTACTGTTTATTATATTATGCCTTTCACCAACTCTTCTGTCATTAACAGGGGGCTATCCCTGATCACCTTTCTCTGGAAAAAATCAACTTAGGACTTTAGTTAATAAGTCTCCTGGGCACCCCTCTGATGGCTTTCTAGCTTGCCTGACAGGCTTATCTAGACTCTTGCAGCTACGCATGTGACTATTCACAGCCTCCCAACCGTGAGAGACACGGGAAGCTTAAAACATTCTAGAAATATAGAGCCTTTCAAAGAGTTAAAAAATATTAAAGTAGTGCTGGTGTAGGATTTCATTGCTAAGCCAATGCTTGCTGCCAGTTTCCATATCCCTTATCCATTGTGCACCTGGGAGTGCATTAATTAACATGGTTGGAATGTAAGCAAAACAAGTAGCAGCCTTGGAATTAACCACATCAGACCCTTGAGCCAATTGGTTCTTTCTTTGTTGTAACTTACTGCACCTTTGCTCTGTGAGAATGTAACTCTGTTTAGCACTTTCTGAGGTTGACATAGATTAGAAATATAAAGAAAAAACACTTCAAGGGAAAATAAGTTTTCTGGGTGAGCAGGCTTTATCAAAAAAGAGTCATAAAATGTCCACAGGACTCCAAGGCCAGATGATATTGTGCACAACATAGTTTGTGGGAAGGGTGTGCAGAAAAATCCTGGTTTTGATTAAGACAAAACTGATGTAATGTTTGGGCTGACTCTGTATGACTTTGCATCTTTCATGTCCCTCTATGTACAAGTCAAGGTATAAAAGTTCCTTTTGAAAATAAAGTTATGGACTTCGCTCACCAAAGCTTGGTCTCCCCGTGTTGTTCTTTTTTTCCTTTTCCCTCCTTTTCTCTCTCTCTTCTTCCTTCAGGATGACTCCTTGGGGCACACGGGCTCTCTGAGTTCACTTTTTTGCCTGGGCTTCTAAGACCCGATTGGGAAGCCACCCTGTGTCTTCACTAGGGAGGGGGGGTCTTCCTCCTCACTCCACCGAGAGGGAGCCTATGGCCTCTGTGAACAGAGCAAGTTCAGTGCCAGGAGCTTTATTGGCTTTCTGTGCTTATCAAGGGAGATCAAGCCCTGCTCTCTGCTTTGCTATCCTTTCGCCTAGGTCGTCATCCCGAGGGTATCCCTGGATACTGCTGGGGCTAGACCCCAACACTTCAGTGTATGGGCTTTTCTGATGGCTCAAATGGTAGAGAACCTGCCTGCAATGCAGAAGACCCAAGTTCTATCCTTGGGTGAGGAAGATCCTCTGGAAGAGGAAACAGTAACACACTCCAATATTTCCTTAAGAATTCTATGGACAGAGGAGCCTGGTTGGCTACAGTCCATAGGATCCTAAAGAGTTGGACAGGACTTAGCAACTAACACTTTCAGTTTCAGCCTACACTATGGAAGGGGTCAGTCTGATCAAAGTCCCTAAAATGCATCTTATTCGTTCACGAGAAAGGAACGTAGGTTCCACTCACTAAGGCTTATGCACAGAAAGCGTAGGGTGACATTACTGTTCAGTTCAGTTCAGTTCAGTCTCTCAGTCGTGTCCGACTCATTGTGACCCCATGGCTGGATGGCATCACCAACTCCGGGAGTTGGTGATGGACAGGGAGGCCTGGTGGGCTGCAATTCATGGGGTTGCAAAGAGTCGGATACGACTGAGAGACTGAACTAAACTGACCAGAACTGAATAACAGCACTCCAGGCCTCCCTGTCCATCACCAACTCCCGGATTTTCCCAAACTCATGTTCATTGCCTCGGTGAACCATCTACCATTCTCATCCTCTGTCGTGCCCTTCTCCTTCTGCCCCCAATCCCTCCCAGCATCAGGGTCTTTTCCAATGAGTCAGCTCTTCGCATGAGGTGGCCAAAGTATTAGAGTTCCAGCTTCAGCATCAGTCCTTCCAAAGAACACCCAGGACTGATCTCCTTCAGGATGGACTGGATGGATCTCCTTGCAGACCAAGGGACTCTCAAGAATCTTCTCCAACACTACAGTTCAAAAGCATCAATTCTTTGATGCTCAGCTTTCCTCACAGTCCAACTCTCACATCCATACATGACCACTGGAAAAACCATAGCCTTAACTACACGGACCTATGTTGGCAAAGTAATGTCTCTGCTTTTTAATATGCTATTTAGGTTGATCATAACTTTCCTTCCAAGGAGTAAGCATGTTTTAATTTCATGGCTGAAATCACCATCTGCCGTGATTTTGGAGCCCCCCCAAAATAGTCAGCCACTGTTATCACTGTTTCCCCATTTATTTCCCATAAAGTGATGGGACCAGATGCCATGATTTTAGTTTTATGAATGTTGAGCTTTAGGCCAACTTTTTCACTCTCCTCTTTCACTTTCATCAAGAGGATTTTTAGTTCCTTTTCATTTTCTGCCATGAGGGTGGTGTCATCTGCATATCTGAGGTTAATGATATTTCTCCCAGCAATCTTGATTCCAGCTTGTGCTTCTTCCAGCCCAGTGTTTCTCATGATGTACTCTGCATAGAAGATAAATAAGCAGGGTGACAATATACAGCCTTGTTGTACCCTTTTCCTATTTGAAACCAATCTTTTGTCCCATGTCCAGTTCTAACTGTTGCTTCCTGACCTGCATACAGGTTTCTCAAGAGGCAGGTCATGTGTTCTGGTATTCCCATCTCTTTGAGAATTTTCACAGTTTATTGTGATCCACATTGTCAAAGGCTTTCGCATAGTCAGTAAAACAGAAATAGATGTTTTTCTGGAACTCTTGCATTTTCAGTGACCCAGCGGATTTTGGCAATTTGATCTCTGGTTCCTTTGCCTTTTCTAAAACCAGCTTGAACATCTAGAAGTTCATGGTTCACGTATTGCTGAAGCCTGGCTTGGAGATTTTTGAGCATTACTTTACTAGCATGTGAGGTGAGTGCAATTGTGTGGTAGTTTCAGCATTCTTTGGCATTGCTTTTTTGGGATTGGAATGAAAACTGTCCTTTTCCAGTCCTGTGAAAAAAACTGTCCTTTGGGAAGGAGCTAAGATGGCGTAGGAGTAGGATGGGGAGAACACTTTCTCCCCCACAAATTCATCAAAAGAACATTTAAACGCCAAGTAAATTGCACAAAACAACTTCTGAATGCGGGCAGAGGACATCAGGCACCCAGAAAAGCAACCCAAGTCTTTGAAAGGAGTAGAAAAAAATATAAAAGACAAAAAAAGAGACAAAAGAGGGAGGGACGGAGTTCTGTCCTGGGAAGGGAGTCTTAAAAAGAGAGACGTTTCCAAACACCAGGAAACCTTCTCACTGCCGAATCTGTGCCAAGCCTTGGAAGCACAGAGGGCAACATAACAGGGAGGAAAAATAAATAAACAATTAAAACCCGCACATTGCGAGCCCTATGGAAACTCCCCAAGCAGAGAAGTGGCGCAGACGCCTGCATCTGCCATTAGCAAGTGGGGGCTGGGCAGGGAGGTGCGACTCAGGCTGCATCGCAAGGATCTGGCCTGAACACCCCGAGCGCTATCTGAGCAAAATAATTTGGGCTAGCAAACCAGACTGTGGGATATCTACCACGTGAAAAGCCAGCCCTAACCTAAGACACCACCAGGCCCGCGCACAGAACAACGGACTGAACAGAGATAGCCGGCGGCAGACCATCCCCCTCCGGTGATAGGCAGCCAGAGCCAGAAGGGGACAATTGCAGCCCCAGAGAGACATTATCTATAAAACTGTAAGCAGGATTCTTTGCTAACTAAAACTTCTTGGGGGTCTGGATGGTCAACATCTGCCTGAGAAGGTGGGCCAGTGCACACCTAGATAACTGAGCAGTGGGGAGGCGATAAGTCACAGCAATCGTGCGCGCCAAACACATCATCACCTGAGCTGCTCAGATCTGGGAAGGGCAAAAAACGCAGGCCCAACCGAAAGTCTGCGCCTCTGAGGATGACCCGAGTGCCTGAACCTGAGCGGCTTGGACCTGGGAAGTGCAGGCAACCCAGGGCCGGCCACGGATGGTTCCTGGTGGAGCAACCTAGAACCTGAGCAGCGTGGGCAGAGAGGCTACACGCGCCATGAACGGGGGACAGACCCAGTGTGGCTGAGGCACTGCCAGCACACGCCAGTGTTATTTGTTTGCAGCATCTCTCCCTATCTCCCCTCAGCGCGACTGAACAAGTGAGCCTAAAAAAAAACAAAAGTATCCTCCACCGTCCCCTTTGTGTCAGGGCAGAAACCAGACACTGAAGAGACCAGCAAACAGAAGAAGCTATAATAGAGGCAACCGCCTTGGAAGCTACAGGCAATAGATTAAAACCCCGTGGTTAGTACCAACTACATAGGAAGGGGCCTATAGATCTTGAGAAATATCAGTCGGACCAAGGAACTAGCCAAAAATGAACTGAACCCACAATACTCACAACAAAACCGGAGAAAGTCCTAGATATACTTTTACTATTTGTACGATCATTCTTTCTTTCTTTGTTTCTTTTTTTAATTAAAAAAAAATTTTAAGTCCTCTATTATTCCTTTAATTTTCACTTTTATAACTGATTACTTTGCAAAAAAAAAAAGTCCCTAATTTTTTTAAAGCAAACTTCATATATATATATTTTTAATAATTTTTTGACCTTGTTTTTTTTTTTTTTCTTCTTTTCTTTAAGATTGTATTTTTGAAATTCCAAACTCTACTCTAGATTTTTAATTTTAGCTTTTTGGTATTTGTTATCAATTTTGTACCTATAGATTTTTTTATAATTTCTGTGACCCTTTTTTATTTATTCTTTTTCTTTTTCTATGTTTCTTTCTCTTCTTCTTTTAAATGACATTGTATATCTGAAATTCCAAACTCTAGAATTTTTAATTTTTAATTTATTAAATTAATAATTTTCAATTATTTTTTATTTTTGCTTTTTTTAAATTTATTTTTAAATTTATGTTTTTTAATTTATGCTTTTTGGTATTTGTTATCAATTTTGTACCTGTATTTTCTTTTTTTTTTTTATTTGCAACACATTTAGCCAATGAGGGTTTATTCCAATAAATCAATAAAAGGAAGAATCCATGTAGCAATATGGAAAAAGAGAATCACAGAAGACTATACACAGTATGCAAGTATATCTGAAAAAGCTCTACAACCAGAAAAAGAAAACAAATTCTGTTTAGAACTACATACATTTGGTATAAAAATTACTTTTTAAAGAAAGAGAAAATCAATAAAATACAAATAAACATTCATAGTTATCTCTAAGCAGAAGAGATAGAAATGGATAAAACGGGATGCACATAGATAAATAAATTCAGTATTGATCTTTCTAAGTTCTTTATTTGGATAACAGCTTCCTAGTGCTTATACAAGCTTGAGAAATCTTTAAAGTTTTTGTATTTATATCTTAAATATATATTACTCATGTGTATGTTAGTCACTCAGTGATCTCCGACTCTGTGTGACCCCATGGACTGTAATCCACAAGGCTCCTCTGTCCATGGGATTCTCCAGGTAAGAATACTGGAGTGGGTGGCCATTTCCTTCTCCGGGGGACCTTCCCAATCCAGGGATTGAAGCCGCGTCTCTTGCATAGGCAGATGGATTCTTTACCACTGAACCCCAGGGAAGCCCCAATTGACCAATCTCAAATATTCTTCTATATGTATGGAATTGTACATTTAAAAAAAGTCATAAAGAATTTTAAGCAAGGAGAGCATGTTTCAACTATTACTAGGAAAGTTTTCATCTTCAACCAGGTAACAAATTCTATATAGTAAGTGAGGAGGTGGCCATCTACCCTGCCTGCAGATCAAACCACTGTACTCGAGTAGTCAAAGGAGTGTTAAAGATAGCATTTAGAGTGCCCTAATATTTCCTGGGAAATTATTACTATAGTTTGGTCTCAAGAAAATCCTGAGATTTGATCTAAACCCTTTCTTCTTGAGAGCTCATCAGCGATTAAACACAACCATACTATGTCCCCAAATCATCTCCTTTCTGAGCTATCTATGCTCTAGTTTCTCTAGTCATTCTTTATGCAAGTTCCATTTTTATAGAAAAGTTTACCATCTGGGTGTTTTCCTCTGGGCATATGGCAATTTGAAAATGCCTGTCTTTTTTTTTTTTTTTTCTAATTTTATTTTCTTTATAATTTATTTTCTTTATATATTTTCTTTATATTTATTTTCTTTATAATTTATGCGACTTTGTTTGTTCTTGTTTGTTTTTTTTCCTCTCTCTTTCTTTTTCTTCTTCTTTTTTTAACATTGTATTTTTGAAATCCCAAACTCTACTCTAGATTTTTAACTTTTGCTTTTTGGTATTAGTTATCAATTTTGTACCTATATTTTCTTTATAATTTTTGTGACCTTCTTTGTTTTTGTTTGTTTGTTTTTTCTATCTTTTCCTTCTTCTTTTCTTTAACATCATATTTTTGAAATTCCAAACTCTACTCTAGATTTTTAATTTTTGCTTTTATGTATTTGTTACCAATTTTGTACCTTTAAGAACCCAATCTTCAGTACCCATTTTTCACTAGGCAGCGAGATTACTGGCTTAACTGCTCTCTCTCGCTTTGGACTCTCCTTTTTCTCCACCAGGTCGCCTGTGTCTCCTCCCTAACCTCTCTCTACTCCACCCAACTCTGTGACTTTCTGTGTGTTCCAGACGGTGGAGAACACTTAGGGAACTGATTACTGGCTGGATCTGTCTCCCTCCTTTTCATTCGCCCCTTATATCCTCCTGGCCATCTCTGTCAACTTCCTCCTTCATCTCTTCTCTGTATAACTCCGTGAACAACTCTGAGCGGTCCAGTTGTGGAGTGCACATAAGGAAGAGATTACTGGATAGCCCACTCTCTCATTGATTCCACCTCATCTCATTCGGGTCACCTCTAAATCCCTCCTCCCTCATCTCTTCCCCATATAATGCTGTGAACCTCTTTGGGTGATCCTCACGGTAGAGAAACTTTTCATCTTTAACGTAGATGTTTTATCAATGGTGTTGTATAGAAGGAGAAGCTCTGAAACTACTGTAAAAATAAGACCGATAACTGGAAGCAGGAGGCTTAAGTCCAAACCCTGACTCCAGGGAGCTCCTGACTCCAAGGAACATTAATTGACAGGAGCTCATCAAATACCTCCATACCTGCACTGAAATCAAGCACACACAAGGGCCGTCAAGTTTCAGGGCAAGACATACCAAGCAAATTCTCCAGCAATAAGGAACACAGCCCTGAGCTCCAAGATACAGGCAGCCCAAAGTCACCCCAAAACCATAGACATCCCATAACTCATTACTGGGCATTTCATTGCACTCCAGAGAGAAGAAATACAGCTCCACCCACCAGAACACCGACACAAGCTTGCCTAACCAAGAAACCTTGACAAGCCACCTGTACAAACCCACACAGAGTGAGGAAACACCACAATAAAGAGAACTCCACAAACTGCCAGAATACAGAAAGGACACCCCAAACTCAGCAATATAAACAAGATGAAGAGACAGAGGAATACCCAGCAGATAAAGGAACAGGATAAATGCCCACCAAATCAAACAAAAGAGGAAGAGATAGGGAATCTACCTGATAAAGAATTCCAAATAATGATAGTGAAATTGATCCAAAATCTTGAAATCAAAATGGAAACACAGATATACAGCCTGGAGACAAAGATTGAGAAGATGCAAGAAAGGTTTGACAAGGACCTAGAAGAAATAAAAGAAAGTCAATATATAATGAATAATGCAATAAATGAAATTAAAAACACTCTGGAGGCAACAAATAGTAGAATAACAGAGGCAGAAGATAGGATTAGTGAATTAGAAGATAGACTGGTAGAAATAAATGAATCAGAGAGGATAAAAGAAAAACGAATTAAAAGAAATGAGGACAATCTCAGAGACCTCCAGGACAATATTAAAGGCTACAACAATCGAATCATAGGGGTCCCAGAAGAAGAAGACAAAAATAAAGACCATGAGAAAATACTTGAAGAGATAATAATTGAAAACTTCCCTAAAATGGGGAAGGAAATAATTACCCAAGTCCAAGAAACCCAGAGAGTCCCAAACAGGATAAACCCAAGGCGAAACACCCCAAGACATATTAATCAAATTAACAAAGATCAAACACAAAGAACAAATATTAAACGCAGCAAGGGAAAAACAACAAGTAACACACAAGGGAATTCCCATAAGGATAATAGCTGATCTTTCAATAGAAACTCTTCAGGCCAGGAGGGAATGGCAAGACATACTTAAAGTGATGAAAGAAAATAACCTACAGCCCAGATTATTGTACCCAGCAAGGATCTCATTGAAATATGAGGGAGAAATCAAAAACTTTTCAGACAAGCAAAAGCTGAGAGAATTCAGCACCATCAAACCAGCTCTCCAAAAAATACTAAAGGATATTCTCTAGACAGGAAACACAAAAATGGTGTATAAAATCGAACCCAAAACAATAAAGTAAATGGCAACAGGATCATACTTATCAGGAATTACGTTAAATGTAAATGGGTTGAATGCCCCAACCAAAAGACAAAGACTGGCTGAATGGGTACAAAAACAAAACCCCTACACATGTTGTCTACAAGAGACCCACCTCAAAACAGGGGACACATACGGACTGAAAATGAAGGGCTGGAAAAAGATTTTCCATGCAAATAGGGACCAAAAGAAAGCAGGAGTAGCAATACTTATATCAGATAAAATAGACTTTAAAACAAAGGCTGTGAAAAGAGACAAAGATGGTCACTATATAATGATCAGAGGATCAATCCAAGAAGAAGATATAACAATTATAAATATATATGCACCCAACAGGGGAGCGCCGCAATATGTAAGACAAATGCTGACAAGTATGAAAGGAGAAATTAACAATAACACAATAATAGTGGGAGACTTTAATACCCCACTCAAAACTATGGATAGATCAACTAAACAGAAAATTAACAAGGAAACACAAACGTTAAATGATACAATAGACCAGTTAGACCTAATTGATATCTATAGGACATTTTATCCCAAAACAATGAATTTCACCTTTTTCTCAAGCGCACATGGAACCTTCTCCAGGATAGATCACATCCTGGGCCATAAATCTAGCCTTGGTAAATTCAAAAACATAGAAATCATTCCAAGCATCTTTTCTGACCACAATGCAGTAAGATTAGATCTCAATTACAGGAGAAAAACTATGAAAAATTCCAACATATGGAGGCTGAACAACACGCTGCTGAATAACCAACAAATCACAGAAGAAATCAAAAAAGAAATCAAAATTTGCATAGAAACGAATGAAAATGAAAACACAACAACCGAAAACCTATGGGACACTTTAAAAGCAGTCCTAAGGGGAAAGTTCATAGCAATAGAGGAATACCTCAAGAAACAAGAAAAAAGTCAAATAAATAACCTAACCCTACACCTAAAGCAACTAGAAAAGGAAGAAATGAAGAACCCCAGGGTTAGTAGAAGGAAAGAAATCTTAAAAATTAGGGCAGAAATAAATGCAAAAGAAACAAAAGAGACCATAGCAAAAATCAACAAAGCCAAAAGCTGGTTCTTTGAAAGGATAAATAAAATTGACAAACCATTAGCCAGACTCATCAAGAAACAAAGGGAGAAAAATCAAATCAATAAAATTAGAAATGAAAATGGAGAGATCACAACAGACAACACAGAAATACAAAGGATCATAAGAGACTACTATCAACAATTATATGCCAATAAAATGGACAACATGGAAGAAATGGACAAATGCTTAGAAAAGTACAACTTTCCAAAACTCGACCTGGAAGAAATAGAAAATCTTAACAGACCCATCACAAGCACGGAAATTGAAACTGTAGTAAAAAATCTTCCAGCAAACACAAGCCCAGGTCCAGACGGCTTCACAGCTGAATTCTACCAAAAATTTAGAGAACAGCTAACACCTATCCTGTTCAAACTCTTTCAGAAAATTGCAGAGGAAGGTAAACTTCCAAACTCATTCTATGAGGCCACCATCACCCTAATACCAAAACCTGACAAAGATCCCACAAAAAAAGAAAACTACAGGCCAATATCACTGATGAACATAGATGCAAAAATCCTTAACAAAATTCTAGCAATCAGAATCCAACAACACATTAAGAAGATCATACATCATGACCAAGTGGGCTTTATTCCAGGGATGCAAGGATTCTTCAATATCCACAAATCAACCAATGTAATACACCACATTAACAAATTGAAAAATAAAAACCATAGGTTTATCTCAATAGATGCAGAGAAAGCCTTTGACAAAATTCAACATCCATTTATGATAAAAACTCTCCAGAAAGCAGGAACAGAAGGAACATACCTCAACATAATAAAAGCTATATATGACAAACCCACAACAAACATTATCCTCAATGGTGAAAAATTGAAAGCATTTCCGCTAAAGTCAGGAACAAGACAAGGGTGCCCACTTTCACCATTACTATTCAACATAGTTTTGGAAGTTTTGGCCACAGCAATCAGAGCAGAAAAAGAAATAAAAGGAATCTAAATTGGAAAAGAAGAAGTAAAACTCTCACTATTTGCAGATGACATGATCCTCTACATAGAAAACCCTAAAGACTCCACCAGAAAATTACTAGAACTAATCAATGATTACAGTAAAGTTGCAGGATATAAAATCAACACACAGAAATCCCTTGCATTCCTATATACGAATAATGAGAAAACAGAAAGAGAAATTAAGGAAACAATTCCATTCACCATTGCAACGGAAAGAATAAAATACTTAGGAATATATCTACCTAAAGAAACTAAAGACCTATATATAGAAAACTATAAAACACTGGTGAAAGAAACCAAAGAGGACACTAATAGATGGAGAAATATACCATGTTCATGGATTGGCAGAATCAATATAGTGAAAATGAGTATACTACCCAAAGCAATTTATAGATTCATTGCAATCCCTATCAAGCTACCAACGGTATTCTTCACAGACCTAGAACAAATAATTTCACAATTTGTATGGAAATACAAAAAACCTCGAATAGCCAAAGCTATCTTGAGAAAGAAGAATGGAACTGGAGGAATCAACCTACATGACTTCAGGCTCTATTACAAAGCCACAGTTATCAAGACAGTATGGTACTGGCACAAAGACAGAAATATAGATCAATGGAACAAAATAGAAAGCCCAGAGATAAATCCACGCACATATGGACACCTTATCTTTGACAAAGGAGGCAAGAATATACAATGGATTAAAGACAATCTCTTTAACAAGTGGTGCTGGCAAAACTGGTCAACCGCTTGTAAAAGAATGAAACTAGAACACTTTCTAACACCATACACAAAAATAAACTCAAAATGGATTAAAGATCTCAATGTAAGACCAGAAACTATAAAACTCCTAGAGGAGAACATAGGCAAAACACTCTCCGACATACATCACAGCAGGATCCTGTATGACCTACCTCCCAGAATATTGGAAATAAAAGCAAAAATAAACAAATGGGACCTAATTAAAATTAAAAGCTTCTGCACTACAAAAGAAACTATTAGCAAGGTGAAAAGGCAGCCTTCAGAAGGGAGAAAATAATAGCAAATGAAGCAACTGACAAACAACTAATCTCAAAAATATACAAGCAACTCCTACAGCTCAACTCCAGAAAAATAAATGACCCAATCAAAAAATGGGCCAAAGAACTAAATAGATATTTCTCCAAAGAAGACATACAGATGGCTAACAAACACATGAAAAGATGCTCAACATCACTCATTATCAGAGAAATGCAAATCAAAACCACTATGAGGTACCATTTCACGCCAGTCAGAATGGCTGCGATCCAAAAGTCTACAAGCAATAAATGCTGGAGAGGGTGTGGAGAAAAGGGAACCCTCTTACACTGTTGGTGGGAATGCAAACTAGTACAGCCGCTATGGAGAACAGTGTGGAGATTCCTTAAAAAACTGGAAATAGAACTGCCTTATGATCCAGCAATCCCACTGCTGGGCATACACACTGAGGAAACCAGAAGGGAAAGAGACATGTGTACCCCAGTGTTCATGGCAGCACTGTTTATAATAGCCAGGACATGGAAGCAACCTAGACGCCCATCAGCAGAGGAATGGATAAGAAAGCTGTGGTACATATACACAATGGAGTATTACTCAGCCATTAAAAAATACATTTGAATCAGTTCTAATGAGGTGGATGAAACTGGAACCTATTATACAGAGTGAAATAAGCCAGAAAGAAAAACACCAATACAGTATACTAATGCATATATATGGAATTTAGAAAGATGGTAACAATAACCCTGTGTAGGAGACAGCAAAAGAGACACTGATGTATAGATCAGTCTTGTGGACTCTGTGGGAGAGGGAGAGGGTGGGGAGATTTGGGAGAATGGCATTGAAACATGTGTAATATCATGTATGAGACGAGTCGCCAGTCCAGGTTCGATGCACGATGC
The DNA here is from genome assembly GCF_055505025.1 of Bos grunniens. Lineage (NCBI taxonomy): Eukaryota > Metazoa > Chordata > Mammalia > Artiodactyla > Bovidae > Bos > Bos grunniens. The sequence continues at coordinate 2,769,470 of NC_141194.1, forward strand.
TGGATGCTTGGGGCTGGTGCACTGGGACGGCCAGAGGGAGGGTTTGGGGAGGGAGGACGGAGGAGGGTTCAGGATGGGGAGCACGGGTATACCTGTGGTGGATTCATTTTGGTGTTTGGCAAAACTAATACAATATTGTAAAGTTTAAAAAAAAAACAAAAACTGTCCTTTTCCACTCTTGGAAAACACTGCTGAGTTTTCGAAATTTGCTGGCATATTGAGTACAGCACTTTCACAGCATCATCTTTCAGGATTTGAAAGAGCTCAACTGGAGTTCCATCACCTCCACTAGCTTTGTTCATCATGATGCTTCCTAGGGCCCACTTGAACTTCACATTCCTGGATGTCTGGCTCTAGGTGAGTGATCACAACATCGTTATCATCTGGGTCATGAAGATCTTTTTTGTACAGTTCTTCTGTGTATTCTTGCCACCTCCTCTTAATATCTACAGCTTCTGTTAGGTCCCTACCATTTCTGTCCTTTATCGAGCACATCTTTGCATGAAAGTTTCCCTTGGTATCTCTAATTTTCTTGAAGAGATCTCTAGTCTTTCCCATTCTATTGTTTTCCTCTATTTCTTTGCATTGATCGCTCAGGAAGGCTGTCTTATCTCTCCTTGCTATTCTTTGGAACTCTGCATTCAGATGCTTATTTCTTTCCTTTTCTACTTTCCTTTTCACTTCTTTTCACAGCTATTTGTAAGGCCTCCTCAGACAGATATTTTGCTTTTTTCATTTCTTTATCTTGGGGATTGTCTTGCTACCTATCTGATGTACAATGTCATGAACCTCTGTCCATTGTTCTTCAGGCACTCTGTCTATCAGATCTAGTCCCTTAAATCTATTTCTCACTTCCAATATATAATCGTTAGGAATATGATTGAGCTCATACCTGAATGGTCTAGTGGTTTTCCCTACTTTCTTCATTTTATTTCTGAATTTGGCAATAAGGAGTTCATGATCGGAGCCACAGTCAGCTCCCAGTCTTTTTTTTTTTTTTTTTGCTGACTACACAGAGTTTCTCTAACTTTGGCCTCAAAGAATATAATCAGTCTGATTTCGGTATTGACCATCTGATGATGTCCATGCATAGAAGATTCTCTTATATTGTTGGAAGAGGGCGTTTTCTATGACCAGTGCATTCTCTTGGCAGAATTCTATTAACCTTTGCCCTGCTTCATTCTGCATGCCAAGGTCAAATTTGCCTGTTACTCCAGGTGTTTCTTGACTTCCTACTTTGCCTTCCAGGCCCTATAATGAAAAGGACATCTTTCTACGGTGTTAGTTCTAGTTCTAGAAGGTCTTGTAGGTCTTCACAGAACTGTTCAACTTCAGCTTCTTCCGCATTACTGGTCTGGGCATAGACTTGGATTACCGTGATGTTGAATAGTTTGTCTTGGGAATGTACAGAGATCATTCTGTCATTTTTGAGACTGCATCCAAGTACTGCACTTTGTACTCTTTTGTTGACTATGATGGCTGCTCCATTTCTTCTAAGGGATTTTTGCCCACCGTAGTAGATATGATGGTCATCTCAGTTAAATTCACTAATCCAGTCTATTTTAGCCCATTGGATCCTAAAATGCCAACATTCACTCTTGTCACCTCCTATTTGATCACTTCCAATTTACCTGGAACTACCATTCCAGGTTCCTAAGCAATATTGCTCTACAGCATCAAACATTGTTTTTATCACCAGTCACATCCACAACAGGTGCTGTTTTTGCTTTGGCTCTGTTTCTTTATTCTTTCTGCAGTTATTTCTCCATTGATCTCCAGGAGCATATTGGGCACCTACAGACCATGGGAGTTCATCTTTTAGTGCTGTATCTTTTTGCCTTTTCATACTGTTCATGGGGTTCTGTAGGCAGGAATACTAAAGTGGTTTGCCATTCCCTTCTCCAGTGGACCACATTTTGTCATATCTCTCCACCATGACCTGTCCATCTTGGGTGGCCCTACATGGCATGGCTCATAGTTTCATTGAGATAGACAAGGCTGTATCCATGTGATTAGATTGTTTAGTCTTCTATGATTGTGATTTTTAGTCTATCTTCCCTCTGATGGAGAAGGATCTGAGGCTTATTATGAAAGATTGCTGATGGGATAGACTCACTGAAGGGATACTGGGTCTTCTTCTGATTGGTGAGGCCCTGCTAAGTAAATCTTTAATCCAATTTTCTGTTGATGGGTGGAGATGTCTTCCTTCCCTGATATTTACCTGGGGCCAAACTAAGGTGGAAGTAATGAAGATAATGGTGACCTCCCTCAAAAGATCCTATGCATGTACTGCTAGAGTCCCTGTGTTTAACCATGTAGCAGGCCTCCACCAACCCACACCTTGACCCACCAGACACTCCCTACACTCATGGGCAAGTCCAGGACAGTCTCCTGTGGTGTTACTGTTCCTTTCTCCTGGGTCCTGGTGCACAAAGTACTGTTGTGCCCTCCAGGAGTCTATTTCCCAGTCCTCTGTAAGTTCTGGCAACTCTATGATGGGGTTAATGGTGACCTCCTCCAAGAGGACTTATGCCATACCCACAGTCAGAGCCCCTGTGCCTTGACACTCCCAGAATGATCCTTCTGATGAAGCCGAATGGTCACTGCCCTCTTTTTCCACAAGATTGTGGAATGGACTTTGACAGTGGGGAACTGAACCAACACTGACTCCGTGTTGGAACTGTTCCTTTGATTTGCTTTTTGTTGTCATTGTGATTATAATTGAACATAATGCCCTGCCTCAGAAGACCCTACCCTTCAGCCTGATTGTTAACGTGCCTTTTCTCAGCTCACAGGGAGATAAACTGACCCTGCCTACCTATGAAAAGAAGAAATTAACACACACATTCCAAAGGCTGGCCCATTGAGATGTTCTGCAAGACCAAAAATCCTTTGTACTCTAGTTCCTCACTGTCTCTAGCTCTTTGTTCTGCTTTTTGACTTCAGTTTCTCATAACTTCTCTCCCTCTGGCTCTATTAAAGAACCTGGCCTCCAGACCCTGACAAGATGGTTACTTTGAGACATTAGTCTGCCATCTTCTCAGCCGACTGTCCAAAGAAAGTCATATTCCTTGTTTCCCCACCTTTCTCGGATTCACTAGTCTGTCAGTTGCACAACTAAAGAGTCTATATGCCATAACTAAAGATCCCAGCTATGACAAAGATTTTGTGTGCTGCAACTAAGACCTGGCACAGACAGATAAATAAATAAATATAATAAATCATTTTTGTAATAAAAGTTATATATAGAGTTACTTTCTTTAAAACACTGGGCTTGTGTTCTATTGTCTCAACTTTAGACTCTAACTTCATTTCAACCTTGGTCATGTATCCTTGAGGGAACCTGGAAATTTGAGTGGCCAAGATCAATAGCCTCCTTGCACTGTTTAGTTAGGAGTTGCTCAATCTAAGATGTAAAAGCAGTGGTTACAGAAAAAAAAAGAGACAAGTAAAACAAAATTAATAACCTGCTGTTAGAGACTTCTCAGTTACAAAAACCTGAATAAATTTGAGGAGAAAACAGGAAAATGTACCAAGCAGTACTTAGCGTTACTTGGAGGGAGTTACAGCAGTAATGTTTTTTAAGATGGTTCTGTTTTTATTTATTCCTCTATTGCCTACATTTTGACCAATATTAAGGAGAGTTGGAATTAAAGGGCATATGCGTCCTTTCAGTACAAAGCAATAGGATGTTTTTTTGTTAATCTGTTACCTTAAGAATGAAAACTTTTTTCCTTTCTATTCTATCTCTTAATTGGTGGAGAAGGCTTTACAATGTTCTCTTGGCTTCTGCCATACAACAATGCAAATCAGCCATAAATATTATTGATCACCTCCTTTGTGAGCTCCTCCCCTCACCCATCTCACCCCTCCAGGTCATCACAGAGTGCCTCTCTGGGCTCTCTGTGTTTCAGCAACTTCTCACCAGCTCCATACGATTTGCAGGGAAGGAACACAGATGCAGATATAGAGAACAGACTAGTGAACACAGTGAGGGAAGAAGAGTGCTAAGACCAGTGGAAACCAACATGATTATTACAACTGTTGCAATATCTCTTAGAAGAACTAGCACCTAATCTCCCCTTGATTGGCAGTCAGAAAGATCTTCCTAAGATGGGATGGTCCTAGGATACACTCCCAGGGGACACATGTTGGTAAGAGTCCAAAAAGAAAACTTGGGAATGCTGGGGGCACAAAAGTAGAGATGGAAGGCTGATGATGGGATGATAAGGGGTGTTAGCTGGGATCAAATGACTACTCAAATTTATCGGAATCAGGGACTTCTCTGGTGGTCCAGTGGTTAGGATTCTGCCCTTCCCCTTCACAGAGTACAGGGTCCATATGGATTTCATCTCTGTTCGAGAACTAAGAACCTGCATGCTGCATGGTGTAGCCAAGATAAAGAAACAGACAAAAAGAAGGAAATTAATATCTGGATCAAAGACCAAAGAGAGGAAACGGTTTCAGGATATTCTGAGAGATGAAAACCGTCTATCACGCAGACTTCACAGCTGAAAATAAGACAGGATAATATACAGACGAATATTTGAACAGAAGACATAGCATGATATTGCAACTGAAACAAAAGAGAATAAAAGGAAAAGATAGAGATACTATTGTAAGTCCACGTGAACACGAAGGAAAGTGATCCTCTGAGGATGTGAGCTGAGGATGCCCTTGAGAGCACAAGCTCTCCTCAAAGGTCGTACTTCAATCCAAATGAAGGATTCTGAGCTCTGATCTGTCCCAGGAGCAGCCAGCACGGGGTCAGTTCTCACTTAGTTGACTCAGGAAATCTGAATCTCGTTTCTTAATTTATATACTGAGAACAAAATAAATCTTTTAATGTATTTATGTGACAAATTACCATGAATGAAGATGAACATAAGTAAAATATGATAAAAAAAAAAAAAGACTCTTTTCACTGTTTCAGTGACCTTGAGTTCAGAAATTTATTTTTTCCATTCAAAAATTATAAAAATTCCAAGGACTGATGTCCAACTTTTTTGCTTGCTGGGAGAAACAACTGAGTTAGTGAGTAAAGATTATATTACAAATAAAATGGGTAAAAGGGTGTCCGGAAAGAAATCACTGAAAATAAACTACTGATGTGACTTCTTCAGATGAGGTCAAGGGGCATTTGAATGGATTGTCCTCTTAGTACTTAGGAGGAAAAAGCCCACACTGGAGCAGGAGAAGGTGATAAATGCTACGTGCTGACCTGCTCCTCAACTCAGAATAATAGGAATCTTTCCAAGGGTCTCTGAGGAGATAGTGTTCCCTTGGCTAAACCACACAGTCAATCTTTACTTTCAGAAAATAAATGTTACACTATTTCCTCCATGTTAAGGAAACAGTGAAGGAGTGAGGGATATGTACCTTGGACAGCTCATCTCATTTTGCATCTCATGATGAACAGGAAAATAAATAATTGCCACCTTGCAATATTGGATGTACTGCAATTTCTCATTTACTTTAAAGGTCAAATGCCCACATCCACATATGCTTCTCCTAAAACAAATCTTATTATCAAAATGACAGAATGCCAGATAATCTAATCTGTGCAAACCAGGATACTGAAGGTGCCTTCTGTTGTAACTGTGATCATATGAGGAACAACAATTGGTTCATGTTGTGTCACGCCAACAGATGCAGGCTATAAAAGTGGCAGCGATTTTCCATCCGCTCCAACCACTGGGACAGCCTCAGCTTCTACAGAAGAAGGGTCATGAGAATCAACAAGATGAAGGCTCTGCTGTTCAGTCTTGTCCTTGGTCTGATTGTTGCCAGTCAAGGTGAAGCTCAGGGAGATGCCTCACAGGTACCAAGGGCATTTGAACGGTGGTCCAAGCTTGGGAGGAGGTCTTGGAGTGTATCCATGTGAGTGTCCCTTTCAGGGTTTGGTCATGTGGATTGCTAAGTCTAGCCATGTCCCTGCAACTCAAAATTGCTCCATTTACTGGAGCAATTCACTCTATACCTGCCCTTTGTGATGTCTGTATCATCTCCACCATCCATTCATTGGCTCTCATGTATGTTCACTACTCTTGCAAAATGGAAGGAAGATCACACAGCTGTTGGATTAGGGCTCTTGCATTTGATAAGATAGCTCAAGCTATCTCAGTAATACCTCAATTATTTCCTTTCCTGACGTGAGTTTTCACATGATTTTATACCTAGAGCTGTGTTCATAAAGATAGGTAACCTCTGCTAAGTGAAAGGGCAAGGAACCTCCTGAGGGATGATGTTGGGCAGAATTTACAGAGATGGACTAAGATTTCTGAAAGGAATTTTGCTTTTAGTTTACAGGAAGATGGATAACCCATTACGCCGCAGCCAATAACATAGAGAAAATCACCGAGGGTGGGCCATTCCACATTCTCATGCGTTACATCGAGTTTGATGAAGAAAATGGGACAATACACTTCCACTTTTATGTCAAGTAAGTAAAAATCACCCAGAAGGTAAACACCTATATACCCCGACCGGAGGGAGGGTGTGTCTTCCCCATCTGCAGGGAGCTCTCTGGGTGATGTTGAGAGCATGTGACACTGAGCTGTGAAGTTGACCAGGGTCTCTGAGCTAGGGGAGGAGGGAGGCAGTTCCCCTGAGAGCCTCCAGGGAATGTCCTGAAAACTCTACTTAGAGGGGGAACCCAGAAGCTCCACTGCCATCAACTCATTAAAGGAAAGAGGAACACAACAGAGGGATGAGGCCCGTCTTCTGGAATCCACAGTCCCCACCAGGGACTTGACCCTTGCACAATTTGTAACAAACGGTTCCCATTGACCCAGATGCCAAGAGCATGGGGACAGTACACAGTCAGCTCTGCCCTCGGGGTTTCCTCCCTGGAGGTTTCATCACCACTGAGTTTACCAAAGCCGTCAGAGCTCCTAGTGACCTTCCCAAGTGCCTTCCCAGGCGCCTGCCAATGCAAGTGACATAAGAGAGCCGAGTTCGATCACTGGGTCGGGAAGATCCCCTGGAGGAAATGGCAACCCACTCCAGTATTTTGCCTGGAGAATTCCATGGACAGAGGCGCTGGTGGGCTACAGTCCATGGGGTGGCAAGCAGTTGGACATGACTGAGCAACCAAGCACACACGCACACACACACAGATTTAAGTGCCATTCATGGAATGTCCATATAGGAACATGCAAGCATGGCAGAAATCAAAACAATTGTTCAGCAATTATCCACCACTCCACCCCACCCCCAAAATAAACAAACCAGAACATGTAAACTCAGGTATGCACTGTGAGGAATAAAAATATTAAGAAAAGAAACAACTAAATGTTTTATGCTCGGAGATATTGCTTTATAAATATACATAACTGATTATATATTATATATAACCATATGTTTGATACCATCAGTTCAGTCACTCAGTCTTGTCTGACTCTTTGCGACCCCATGGATTGCAGCACGCCAGACTTCCCTGTCCTTCACCATCTTCCGGAGCTTGCTCAAACTCATGTCCATGGAGTCGGTTATGCCATCCAACCATCTCATCGACTGTCATCCCCTTCTCCTCATGCCTCCAATCTTTCCCAGCATCAGGGTCTTTTCCAATGAGTCACTTCCTCACATCAGGTGGCCAAAGCATTGGAGTTTCAGCTTCATCATTTGATAGTATACTTCCAATTAAGATAAAACCACTCATACAGGAACAGGGAGAAGGTAATGGCGACCCACTCCAGTACTCTTGCCTGGAAAATTCCATGGATGGAGGAGCCTGGTAGGCTGCAGTCCATGGGGTCACGAAGAGTGGGACACGTTGAGTAACTTCACATTCAATTTTCACTTTCATGCATTACAGAAGGAAATGGCAACCCACTCCAGTGTTCTTGTCTGGAGAATCCCAGGGATGGGGGAACCTGGTGGGCTGCCGGCTATGGGATCGCACAGAGTTGGACACGACTCAAGGGACTTAGCAGCAGCAGCGGCATACAGGAACAGACTCACACACATATATATCCCATCTCAGGAGAAACATTTGTCTGTTTTCATTAATATTTTAAGAACATGTGCCATCATCCTCTTTGCTGTATTTTACAATTTCTGTGTCTTATGTTTAAATTTTCATGTGGCTAATCTTTCTGAAATCAATTTTGCCTGGAATAAGAAATGGCAACCCACTCTAGTATTCTCGCCTGGAGAATCCCATGGACAGAAGAGCCTGGCGGGCTACAGTCCATGGGGTTTCAAAGAGTCGGACACAACTGAGCAATTGAGCACACAAAGTATAGTTACATGTAATTAAATGCACCATTGTGGAATACACAGTTCAATAAGCTTTCACATGAGCACAATTGTTTCATCGTCTACACAGTCAAGATATAAAACTCCAGGCATCAGCTGGTGGCTCAGTGCTTAAGAATCCATCTGCTAATGCAGGAGACATGAGCTCCTTCTAGGTCTGGAGGGACCCCACATGCCCGGGAGCAAGTAAGCCCAAGTGCTACGATGACTGTGCCTGAGGGCTATATGCTCTATAGGAAGAGAAGCCACCATGGTGAGAAATCCCAGCACTACAACTAGAGAGGAATAACCCTTGCCCTCAGCAATACAGAGAAGCCTGAGTGGCAAAAAGACATAACACACTCAAAAATACAAACAGTTTTGTTTTAAAAAACAAAGATATAAAATTTGTCTAGCACACCTCCTTTTATTCAGTTCAGTTCAGTTCAGCCACTCAAGTCATGTCTGACTCTTTGCAACCCCATGGACTGAAGCTCACCAGGCCTCCCTGTCCATCATCAACTCCCAGAACTTGCTCAAACTCATGTCCATTGAGTTGATGATGCCATCCAACAATCTCATCCTCTGTCATCCCCTTCTACTCCTGCCCTCAATCTTTTCCAGAATCAGGTTCTTTTCCAAGGAGTCAGTTCTTTGCATCAGGTGGCCAGAGTATTGGAGTTTCAGCTTCAGCATCAGTCTTTCCAATGAATATTCAGGACTGATGTTGTATACGATGGACTGCTTGGATCTCCTTGCAGTCCAAAGGATAGCCAGGACATGGAAACAACCTAGATGTCCATCAGCAGATGAATGGATAAGAAAGCTGTGGTACATATACACAATGGAGTATTACTCAGCCATTAAAAAGAATACATTTGAATCAGTTCTAATGAGGTGGATGAAACTGGAGCCTATTATACAGAGTGAAGTAAGCCAGAAGGACAAACACCAATACAGTATACTAACGCATATATATGGAATTTAGAAAGATGGTAACGATAACCCTGTATACGAGACAGCAAAAGAGACACTGATGTATAAAACAGGCTTATGGACTCTGTGGGAGAGGGAGAGGGTGGGAAGATTTGGGAGAATGGCATTGAAACATGTGAAATGTCATGTATGAAACGAGATGCCAGTCCAGGTTCAATGCACGATGCTGGATGCTTGGGGCTGGTGCACTGGGACGACCCAGAGGGATGGTATGGGGAGGGAGGAGGGAGGAGGGTTCAGGATGGGGAACACATGTATAATTTTTTTAAATTAAAATTGAAATTAAAAAAAAAAAAAGAGTCTTCTGCAACACCACAGTTCAAAAGCATGAATTCTTTGGCACTCAGCTTTCTTTATAGTCTAGGCCTCACATCCATACATGACTACTGGAAAACCCATAGCCTTGACTAGATTGACTAGATCGTTGGCAAAGCAATGTCTCTGCTTTTCAATATGCTGTCTAGGTTGGTCATAACTTTCCTTCCAAGGAGTAAGTGTCTTTTAATTTCATGCCTGCAATCACCATCTGCAGTGATTTTGGAGCCCCCTAAAAAAAGTCTGACACTGTTTCCACTGTTTCCCCATCTATTGGCCATGAAGTGATGGGACCAGATGCCATGATCTTAGTTTTCTGAATGTTGAGCTTTAAGCCAACTGTTTCATTCTCCTCTTTCACTTTCATCAAGAGGCTCTATAGTTCTTCTTTACTTTCTGCCATAAGGGTGGTGTCAGTTGCATATCTGAGGTTCTTGATATTTCTCCTGGCAATCTTGATTCCAGCTTGTGCTTCTTCCAGCCCAGCGTTTCTCATGATGTACTCTGCATAGAAGTTAAATAAGCAGGGTGACAATATACTGCCTTGATGTACTCCCTTTCCAATTTGGAACCAGTCTTTTGTTCCATGTCCAGTTCTATCTGTTGCTTCCTGACCTGCATATAGGTTTCTCAAAAGGCAGGTATGGTGGTCTGGTATTCCCATCTCTTGAAGAATTTTCCACAGTTTATTGTGATCCACACAGTCAAAGGCTTTGGCATAGTCAATACAGCAGAAATAGATGTTTTTCTGGAACTCTCTTGCTTTTTTGATAATCCAGCAGATATTGGCCATTTGATCTCTGGTTCCTTTGCCTTTTCTAAAACCAGCTTGGACATCTGGAAGTTCACGGTTCACATATTGTTGAAGTCTGTCTTGGAGAATATCCAGCATTACTTTGCTAGCATGTGAGATGAGTTCAATTGTTTGGTTGTTTGAGCATTCTTTGGCAATGCTTCCCTTTGGCATTGGAATGAAAACTGACATTTTCCAGTCCTTGGCCACTGCTGAGTTTTCCAAATTTACTGCCATATTGAGTGCAGCACTTTCATAGCATCATCTTTTAGGATTTGAGATAGCTCAACTGGAATTCCATCATCTCCACCTGCTTTGTTCGTAGTGATATTCCCTAAGGCCCATTTGAGTTCACATGCATGGATGTCTGGCTCTAGGTGAGGGATCACACCATCATAATTATCTGGGTCGTGAAGATATTTTTGTACAGTTTTTCTGTGTATTCTTGCCACCTCTTCTTAATATCATCTGCTTCAGTTATGCCCATACCATTTCTGTCCTTTATTGAGCCCATCTGCATGAAATATTCCCTTGATAGCCCTTATTTTCTTGAAGAAATCTCTAGTCTTTCCCATTGTACTGTTTTCCTCTATTTCTTTGCACTGATCACTGAGGAAGGCTTTCTTATCTCTCCTTGCTATTCTTTGGAACTCTGCATTCAAATGGGAATATCCTTCCTTTTCTCCTTTGCTCTTTGCTCTCTTCTTTTCACAGCTATTCATAAGGCTTCCTCAGACAGAATTTTGCTTTCATCTTTCAGTGTCCTATCTGCATATTCTAAACTTTTCTGGCTCTTCACACGAGAAAAGTATGCACTATGAATCATTTCCCCCACCTTCCATCACTCAGCACAATGTTTAAAGCAGTTATCAGTGTCTGCATATGCAAGGAATCAAGTTTTTCACACCCAATGAAAGGAATCACATTTTTCAAGCCAAATGAAAGGAGTTTGTCTGCTCCAATAAAATGTTGTGTGTTTGCAGTTATATTGGATAATTGTTGTATTCCCACTTTGTGGTTGTTTTTCAGTGATTCCAATTCCTTAATGACTAAGAGGGCTTCCCTGATAGCTCAGTTGGTAAAAAATCCGCCTGCAATGCAGGAGACCCCGGTTCAATTCCTGGGTCAGGAAAATCCACTCGAGAAGGGATAGGCTACCCACTCCAGTATTCTGGCCTGGAGAATTCCATGGAGTGTATAGTCCATTGGGTCACAAAGAGGCAGACATGACTGAGTGAATTGTACTTTCACTTTCAGTGACTAAGAACACTCACCACACTTCACTGTGGGCATTCCTCATTAATCCAGTTTCTGTAGGGTTATTTCCCTTTTAGTATTAGTTTCATGAAGATTCTTTATATGTGCCAAATACACCTTTTTTCACATACATGTACAGAGGACACATGTGAAGCCACTTACTCTTTTGTTACAGAGGTAACAATATATACTTATCATATATTATATGCGTACATTTCTTTATAATATCAATAAGCACACCAAGTTTACTTAAGTGTTTTCTTCTGTAAGTGTCTGTGTGAGTGTGAAATGTGTCTGTATACAGACATGTGTCTTTCAAGTTTAATCCTCATATGGCATTGTGATGGAGGAAGAGTGTGTGTTTGGAGAAAATTAAACTTTTTTTAAATTTTGTGATTTTTGGCTGTCATATTGTCTAATGAGGGCTTCCCTGATGGCTCTTATATGGTGTAATAGGGCCTGGTGACTCTCATATTGTCTAATAAGGGCTTCCCTGGTGTCTCAGAGGGTAAAGAATCTGCCTGTAAAGCAGACCTGGATTCGATCCCTGGGTCGGGAAGTTGCCCTGGAGTAGGAAATGGTGAAACACTCCATTATTCTTGCCTGGAGAATCCCACGGACAGAGGAGGAGACTGGCAGGCTACTGGCCATGGGGTCGCGAAAGTCGGACACATCTGAGTGACAAACACTTTCACTTTCATTGTCTAATGAATCACTTCCTGGATTGTGACAACGCCCAAGGTTTGCCAAGATGGCTTGCCTCTCAGTTTTCAGAAACTATATATATAAAGGAAAAGTTCATTCTTTGTCTTTCTTCCTAAAATTCTAGATTTCTCCATGTTTACTGGCTATAAACATGACCTGTTTGTATCTGCAGGTTATCTTTGCAACTACTCGTCAGATTTAGTGTGTAGAAAAACCATCCTTGTCACTTGAAAGTGACTGGATCTGAGACAACATATTTTTTCCTTTTGAAGGTCAAATTGTTTACCAGCCACTGAGGTGATAGCTGACACATATTCTTGGGTGTCATACAGAAAGAATCCTAATTATACATCAACTTTTTATTAACTTAATCAACCAACTTGAATTTTTTTTTTTTTTTTAAGGAAGAATGGAGAATGCATAGAAAAATATGCCTCAGGCACAAAGGAAGAAAATTTTTACGCTATTGACTGTAAGTATGAATGTTGCGCTGGAAAGAGTACATGCAGGTAGAAATCTTGGTCTCAATTTTCTTCAATAACCCCATACATCTGAATTCTACTCCTACTAAAAATCTGAGGTCAGGGATTGGAATGTCTCGCCTCAACGGAGTGTACCTAAACGAGACCAGATCCAGACATCCTAGACTGTGAACTTAAGATGACCTTACAAAGCATTATATGAACAACGTTAGTGGAGGTGACAGAATTCAAGCTGTGCTCTTTAAAATCCTAAAAAATTTTGCTGTTAAAGGGCTGCAAGCAATGCATCAGCAACTTTGGAAAACTTGGCAGTGGCCACAGAACTGGAAAAGATCAGTTTCCATCTCAATCCCAAAGAAGGACAATGACAAAGAATGTTCAAACTACCACACCGTGGTGTTCATTTCACATGTAGTGTGAGCAAGGTAGTGCTCAAAATCCTACAAGTTAAGATTCAGCGGTACATGATCGGACAACTTCCAGCCGTATAAGCATGATTTAGAAAAGGCAGATGAACCGGATCAAATTGCCAACATTCACTGGATCATGGAGAAAGCAAGGCAATTCTAGGAAAAAACAAACAAACAAACAATCTTTTTTTCTGTTTCATTGACTATGATAAAGCCTTTGACTGTGTGGATCACAACAAAGTGTGGAAAATTCTAAAAGATACGGGAATACCAGATTGCCTTACCTGGCTCCAGAGAAAGCTGTATGTGGATCAGTCAGCAACCGTGAGAACTGGACGTGGAACAACAGACTGGTTCCAAATTGGGAAAAGAGTACAAGATATCCTCATGCAGCTTCTATAACTTACTTGCAGAGCACGTCATGCTAAACACCAGACTGGATGAATGACAAGCTGGAATCAAGATTGCTGGCAGAAATATCAACAGCATCAGATACGCAGATGATACCACTTTAATGGAAGAAAGGGAAGAGGAACTAAAGAGTCTCATGATGACGGTGAAAGAGGAGACTGAAAAAACTGGTCTGAAACTCAACACTCAAAAATTTGAAGATCATGGCATCTGGTCCCCTGACTTTATGGCAAATAGAAAGTGGAAAGAGTGGAAGCAGTGACAGGTTTTATCTTCTTGGGCTCGAAAATCACTGCGGATTGTGACTGCATCCACGAAATTAAAGATAATTTGTATTTGGAAGGAAAGCTGTGACAACCCAAGACAGCTTTTTAAAATGCAAAGACATCATTTTGCCAATAAGGTCCATTCTGTCAACAGAATGGTTGTTTTTTCAGTAGTTATATATGGATTTGAGACTTGGACCATAAAGACAGCTGAGCACCAAAGAACTGATGCTTTTGAATTGTGGTGCTGGAGAAGAGTCTTGACAGTCTCTTGGACTACAAGGAGATCAAACCAGTCCATTGTAAAGGAAATTAGTCCTGAGTATTCATTGGAAGGACTGATGCTGAAACTAAAGTCCCAGTATGTTGGCCACCTGATGCAAAGAACTGACTCATTGGAAAAGACCCTGATGCTGGGAAAGTTTGAAGGCTGGAGGAGAAGGGAATGACAGAAAATTAGATGGTCAGATGCCATCATTGACTCAAAGGACATGAATTTGAGCAAACTCTGGAATATCGTGGAGGACAGAGGAACCTGGTGTGGTACAGTTCATGGAGTCATGGAGAGTCAGCCATGATATAGTGATTAAACATCAGCAAGAACAATGTTACTAAGCATGAATGTTAATTTATATTTCGTAGGGTTCTCACAGATAATTTACAACAGGCTTATGAACTGAGGTCTTGGGGTCTATCTTGAGGTGGCACATTAGTGCCATTCACTTTTTTAAAAAAATCTTATAATATCTTGGTCCATTCAGGGTGAGATGAATGAACTTGAACTCAAGGAAATCATAGTGAGTTCAAACATAAAGGCAGCTTCTATAAAAAGCAATCGGCATGCTGGCTAGCTTTGTATCTCTGAGCTCTTTATAATGGCCCTAAATAACATTATTATGTTCACATGGCCTAAGGGAAACATATTTGATTAAAATTTAAACACAGAAATATGTGATCACAATCCTTGCCTAAACTAAGTAGTCACACATTACATATGCAATAGCCACAAATTAGTAAAATTCATGCCTGAAATATTTCCCCATACTTTGATTGATAACTTCTGATATTTGAGGTTTTCTAAATTATGCCTTCATTTTTTTCTTATTCCCACTATATGGTTTCCTTTGGCTGAATCATGAATGCTTCCACTGTCTTTACTCTTCTCCATTTTTGCAATGCTTTTAGATTGATTTTTACACAGTGAATAAACAAGGGAAAACAAAACTGAAAGACTTCTTGGAAGGTCTCTTGGGGGCCAGCCATTGCAGCCTTCAGCTTTGTTTGAGTGACTGTGAGGTGTACCCACATCAGGCCCAGTACCAGCAGTGGCCTGATGGTGACCTGACGCCCAGAAGACAGGTTTCCTCTCAGTGTCCCGTCCCTTCATGAATGTCACAGTCAATTCAGTGATGTTGCTATGCCCACCTTGGTGAAGCCATGGTGAACCACAGGTGGTCACTGATAATCTGAGGACATGCATAGTCTGAAATAAGCTGTCCCAATGTGAGCAAGGCTGGTGGATTCAGCATGGCCTTGGGAAAATTGCATAATCTTCTCAGGGCTCTGAGACTCTGAAGCTGCTTTGGCTGCCTTTTTTTTTCCAAGCACACTAATAATTTTCAGTGTTTCAGACACTGAGAGTGGTGTTTGCATGCTCTGGGGACACAGATGGGCATTTTTACATTCCATGTTGCTGAGTGATTGCAGGAAGGTGAGGTGGAGGCCAGGAGAGAGATAATGGACTTAGAGAGTATAGTGTGACACGCAGTAGGTCAGAGATGCTTCTTGTCTAGACACACGGGCAGGGCAGAGGGGAGGGGCAGCGCTCCAGGTGGGGAAGGAGGTGACCTCTAGGTGGTCACTGCCTACACGTCCCAGCAGGTAAGCTGTTTTCACACCGCAGACAGGGCAGTGGGTTGTCATATCCCAGTCTGAGGGGCTTGGGAAACACAATACTTAAAGTGTTCAAAAGGTTGCCTGGCCTGGTGGAGGCACTCAGGAACAGAAGGTGATGAACACAGATCAGATCAGAGCAGTCACTCAGTCGTGTCTGACTCTTTGCGACCCCATGAACCGCAGCATGCCAGGCTTCCCTGTCCAACACCTGGGGAGTTTCTCTTTCAGTATCCTATCATTTTGCCTTTTCATACTGTTCATGGGGTTCTCAAGGCAAGAATACTGAAGTGGTTTGCCATTCTCTTCTCCAGTGGACCACATTCTGTCAGATCTCTCCACCATGACCCGCCCATCTTGGGTTGCCCCACGGGCATGGCTTAGTTTCATTGAGTTAGACAAGGCTGTGGTCCTAGTGTGATTAGATTGATTAGTTTTCTGTGAGTATGGTTTCAGTGTGTTTGCCCTCTTATGCCCTCTTGCAACATCTACCGTCTTACTTGGGTTTCTCTTATGTTGGGCGTGGGGTATCTCTTCACGGCTGCTCCAGCAAAGTGCAGCCAATGCGCCTTACCTTGGACGAAAGGTATCTCCTCAACACCACCCTTCCTGACCTTCAACGTGGAATAGCTCCTCTAGGCCCTCCTGTGCCTGTGCAGCCACGGCTCCTTGGACATGGGGTTGATTTTTGTCCAGAGAAACCAATTCCATGGCTGGGGTAACCGAAATACAAAGAATTTTTGAACCTGGATTTGATAACGCGTTTGTGATGTTTTAAAACACTCTCGGGGAATTCCCTGGTGGTCCAGGGGATACGAACCTGCCTGCCAGGGCAGGAGACATAGGTTCAACCCCTAATCCGAGAAGATTCCACACGCCATGGGGCATCTAAGCTCATACACCACAACTACTGGTCCTGCACTCTAGAACCCCGAGCTGCAAGTACTGAACCCCACGCATCCCAGGGCTTGTGCTCAGCAACAAGAGAAGCCATGGCAATGAGAAGCCCACACACCACACCTAGACTGTACTCCAGAGTCACCACAAGTGGAGAAAGCCCACGGGCAGCAGGGAAGACTCCGCAAGTGAAAAATAAATAAATAAGCAGAAAAGGAATCTGTTGGATTTATCAGAACACACGTTGTAGAAAACATCTTAGTAAGACAGTAAGGAGTGACTGGTTAATGGTAGGAAAAGGTGGGGATGAGGAAAACTCGTGCATCCTTTCCTTGCCATGGTTAACAGTAGCACTCAGTGCACGCATAGAGTGAGTGGGTCCATACTCAATGGACCGTTCTTCATGCCTGCCATGTGTCACAATAATCTCACTCACCATATGTTAAGGTGGGGCTATTTGTATCTTTTCTCTCTCTCCTAGACGAGGGTCACAATGAATTTCGAGTCGTTAGAGCGGACGACATCGCTCTCATAGCACATGTTATCAACGTGGATGGAGACGGCAAGGAGACAGAACTGGTGAAATTACTTGGTAGGTATGACATCCTGTAATTTCCATTGCCATTCTCATGTAACACGTCCACTCTTGGAACTTTCATTCAGAATATCAGGAGGTGCTGACAGTATTCCATAATCAGGGTGTAAGGCCTGCATCTTTATGCTCACCGAATTAAGGACCCTGGAAGGTAATCCACCAAGAAACAGGAGGCCATAAGGTCCAGAATATCACATCGTCAGACATTTGCAAATGATTCCAATCTGTTGAAATTTTAAAAATGAAGGTTTACTAGAATATTTTATTTTACACATGTCAACAAATTTCAAGCCATGTCTATAATGAGGCTGACTTTATTTCATGTTTAAAATCTTATTTATTTTTTAATTGAAGAGTAACTGCTTTATAGATTGTAGTGTTTTCTGCCAAACATCCACAGGAATCAGCCATAGGTATACATATGCTTGTGTGAAAGTTTCTCAGTCGTATCTGACTCTTGGTGACCCCATGGACTATACAGTCCATGGGATTCTTCAGGCCAGAATACTGGAATGGGTAGCCTTTCCTTTCTCCAGGGTAACTTCCCAATCCACGGATCAAGCCCACGTCTCCCACATTGCAGGAGGGTTCTTTACCAGCAGAGCCACAAGGGAGGCCATAGGTATACATATGTCCCCTCCCTTTTGAAACTGCCTCCCATCTCCCTCCCACTTCTTGAGGTTGATACAGAGCCCCTGTTTGAGTTCTCTGAGACATACAGCAAATTCCCATTGGCTATCTATTTTATATATGGGCATGTCAGTTTGCATGTTACTCTCTCCATACATCTCATCATCTCCTCCCCTCTCCCCATGCCCATAAGACTCTTCTCTATGACTGTTTCTCCACTGATGCCCTGCAAATAAATTCATTATCAGTACCATCTTTCTAGGTTCCAGATGTATGCAGATTCCATATGTTTGTGTTAGTATATGGTATCAGTTTTCTGATGCACTATAAGCCTTGGAACAGACACTCATAAGATAAGTCTTTGTCTTTTTCATGTTTCAAATGCATTGTTTTTATGAACACTGACATCACCCCCTCAAGGCACTGAGAGGTGTGTGTTCCATGGGGACAACAGGGGTCTATTTCAGCAAAGGTTATGGGTCGAACGGTAGGTTCATGAAAGAGTAAATTGCCCCCTGTTATTATGTGTGATGAGGTGAATGTGTCCGTGGAAGGGGACAAAGGTGTTTCCTACTAATCTTGGTGTAGAAACAGATATGAATGGCAGGTACACATACGAGGAAGGTGAGAGAAGCAAGTAGATTCCATATTAGGATGGACTGAGCCCCAAATTCATGGAGATCCTGACAAGTCTTTGTCATCCAGCTCCTGATGCTGAGGAGTAGGGTGTCCTACTCACCAAGTTGGACTGGGCTCAATTCTTAAGACAGAAACCACACGTCTGTGTCCTGAGAACAATTGAAAGCTCTTATATTATACAAGTTAACATCTGATCGGCACGTTCCCTTTCTTGTTCTGTAGATTCAGAAATTTCTGTGGATTTCCAGGGGTCAACAATTCTTCTTTTTGCATGGTGATTTTACAGGCACGGGAGATGATGTTGGACCAGAATACATAGAGGCGTTCTATAACACCGTGAGAGAAAAAGGGATTCCAGAAGAAAATATCCTGAACTTCATCGATAATGGTAATGGAATTATACTTTTTCCCTGCCCATACCATTCACCTGGTCTGTAAATATCAGGAAACAAACGAACTTACTCAAAATTTCTTCTTCCACAAGTAATCTCTTTTAAGAACTGTTATTTAAAAAAAAAAGAAAGAACGAAACATTGGAAATGCTGGGGAATGTTAGTAATCAGTGGTTCTATTATTCCTCCCATTTTGTTTTTCCCTAGATACCTGTCCAGAGGAGTGAAAAAAAAGTGACTCTGACACTTTTGTAAGTAAACACAGTCCATTATTAATGCTGCCCCTTCCAGATGAAGCAATAAGGTCACACTGTTGTTTCATATGTGTGAAATGTTTGTTCCAACAATTTAAATGTGTCACTAAAAAATTGTTTTGTTCCATAATTTCGCTGCTCTTGAGCCATATACAATTGCAAACACCTTGGTTGATTAACACTGACTAGCTGTTGTGAGAGAGTCTTACCTTGCAGGAATATTGCAGACCAGAGTCATCAGAGAGAAACAGGAATCCCCATGAGTTGATTGAAATTATTAGTCTTCCCATCAGTCCTGACCTCGTTGTTGTCCCCACACTTTCCTCCTCCAAGAGAATCGGTATTAAACAGAACTCTGCTTCCCTGAAGCAGGTCTTCCCTGATAGCTCAGTTGGTAAAGCATCCGCCTGCAATGCAAGAGACCCTGGTTTGATTCCCGGGTCGGGAAGATCTGCTGAAGAAGGGATAGGTTACCCACTCCTGTATTCTTGCCCTTGTGGCTCAGCTGGGGAGACCTGGATTTGATCCCTGGGTTGGAAAGATTCCGTGGAGAAGGGAAAGGCTTCTCCAGTATTCTAGCCTGGAGAATTCCATGGACTGTCACGGTCCATGGGATTGCAAGGAGTTGGACACGACTGAGTGACTTCTACTTTCACGCTTTCTGCAAGACCAGTGTTTAATCTCATATGATTCTGACAGAACCAGTAAAGCCCTTCCAACCACACTGTCTGAAACATGCATTTGCTTTACATTCCTACTCAGAAGATGTTTCAAAAAATGAGATGTTTAAACTTTCTAAACTAAGACCGCCTCAGGAAGCAACACTGATCTAAAGTATGGCCTTTACATTTTTGTTGAGAAAGAAAATTAAGGAAAAAAAGCATCTGAAAGCACTAGCTTCAAGGTGAATATGATAACAAAGATCTGGTATGTATATTCAATGGAACATTGCTCAGCCATAAAAAGAAGCAAATAATTCCCCTCAGAGCAACATGGGTGGAGCTAGATATTTGTCTCACTGAGTGAACTAAGCCAGAAAGAGAAAGACAAATACCATAAATGTCACTTATAGTTTTCATTTCAGTTCAGTTGCTCAGTTGTGTCCAATGCTTTGTGACCCCCAAGGACTGCAGTACACCAGGTTTTACTCAAACTCATGTCCATTGAGTCGGTGATGTCATTCAACCACCTCATCCTCTGTCATCCCCTTCTACTGTATTCAATCTTTCCCAGCATCAGTGTCTTTTCTAATGAGTCAGTTCTTCACATCAGGTGGCCAAAGGATTGGAGTTTCAGCTTCAGAATCAATCCTTCCAATGAATATTCAGGATTTATTTCCTTTAGGATGGACTGGTTGGATCTCCTTGCAGTCCAAGGGACTCTCAAGAATCTTCTCCAACACCACAGTTCAAAAGGATCATTTTTTCAACACTCAGCTTTCTTTATAGTTCAACTCTCACTTTAGTGCAGGTAAATGTCATGGCTCAGACGGTAAAGAATCTGCCAACTATGCAGGAGACCCACATTCAATCCCTGGTTAGGGAAGATCCCCTGGAGAAGGAAATGGCAACACACTCCAGTATTCTTGCCTGGAGCATCCCCATGGACAGAGGAACCTGGTGGGCTGTAGTCCATGGGGTCACGAAGAGTTGGACATGACTGAGTAACTTTCACTTTCACATAGATATCACTTCTGCTTGGAATCTAAAACACAACACGGAGGAACTTATTTACAAAACAGAAACAGCTCACAGACATGGAGAACAGCCTTGTGGTTACCAAGTGGGAGGGGGTTGGAAAGAGAAGGATTGGGAGGTTTGCTGTTGAAAAGAGAAAGTGAAAGAAAGGTTCATTGCTCAGTCGCGTCCGACTCTCTGCGACCCCATGGAACATAGCCCTCCAGGCTCGTCTGTCTATGGGATTCTCCAGGCAAAAATAGTGGCGTGGGTATCCATCCCTTCTGTAGAGGATCTCACCAACACAGGGATCGAACCTGGGTCTCCTGAATTGCAGGCAGACTCCTTACTGTCTGAGAAGTTTGGGGTTAGTAGATGCAAACTGTTATGTACAAGATGGATAGAGAACAAGGTCCAACTTCATGGCACAGGAGACTGTATGCAAAACTCTGTAAAACCAAAATGGGAAAAGAATCTGAAAAAGAATAGATACTAGTTTTTGTATGTATAATCACTTGGCTGTACAGCAGAAATTAATGCAATGCTAATAATCAACTATACTCTAATATTTAAAAAAAAGTAAAGAAGTTAATTCTTGAGGACTCAGAAGACAAAAGTTGCAGGATTAGAGTTCTCTGCTCCAATTACAGAGCCTGAAATTCATCTTTAGATGAAACACCACCATGTACATGCATTCTGAAATCATTACTCCTAGAATTGATGCCCAGTGGGAAATCTCCAACCATATGTACATCCTGGGGACAATTCCCCAGGGAACCTCCATCACAGACATGTGCAGTGTTGAGGTCCACCTGACATTGGACATTGGATGAGCTACCAGCTCCCTGTACCCTGGACAGCCTATTGCCTGAGGCTCACCCCTGTCAGCTGTCACACAGTCGACTCTACTAAACCTCTGGTTCTGTTTTATTCTCCTACAGAAAGAACATGTCCTCGTCTCAATGGAATCAAGATCAACAAGAGGAAGATGACTTTCCTGGTTCCTGATTAACATGATCCTGCTCTCTTCACACTCACACTCCCTCTCCTATCTCATCTCTCCTGGTCACTAAATTATGTCCTGGTTGGTGTTATTTGATTTCTGAGGGTCTAAATAAATTGATTTAATATCTGCCCAGCACATGCATGTCTGTGCAAAAGTCACCTCATTTAAAACACACAAATGTCCACATTAAGTATACAGGAAACAATGCCTTTTATAGGACAGGTGTTCCTCAGAGACAATCCTTATGAAGACTTGGTAGACATGTCCTCAGTTGTCCAGGGAAGAGGGAGAAAATAGGCTAAAACAGCATGGGGCAGGGTTATGGACCCTCTTACAGTAGGGACTTCCCTGCTGGCTCATACGGTAAAGAATCTGCCTGCAATACATGAGACCCCGGTTCTATCCTTGGGTCAGGAAGCTCCTCTGGAGGAAGAAACGCTAACCCACTCCAATATTCTTGCCTGAAGAATGCCATGGACAGAGGAGCCTGGTTGCCTACAGTCCATAGGATTGTGAAGAGTTGGACATGGCTGAGCAACTAACATTTTCACTTTCAGTCTCCTGTACGGAAGGGAGCATTCTGATTAAGGGAAAGTCTCTAAAAAGCATCTTATTCATTTCTGAGAAACGAATGTATGTTCCACTCACTAAGGCATATGCATTGAAAGCACAGGATGACATTACCATAACTGAGGGGAAATGTGTAGCTTGACATCACCAGGGCTTCTGCAGTTGAGCTGAAGGACTCATATTTCTGAACAAGTGAAACAGAAGTAATCAAAGATGGGGCGGCAGCTGACACTTGAGAGCCAAATGAGGCAGCAGCAATGAATGTTTCCGTGGCTTTTCTTTGGAGTCGTGGAGGTCAAGGACAATGTCTTAGTTCTTCCCTTGTGTAGCAGAGTGTATGCAGTTGGAGTTCTGACTGTGGTCCTCACAGTGTCTGGAAATGCTGGGATACATACAGGAGCAACTGAATATAGAGTAAGAGGGTGAACATTTTAAAGCCCCTAAAGCTAGCATAACAAAGTCACAACTGTGAAATATCATATACACATATATATGTATATATACCTATGTACACATGCATATATGTATAATTAATACAAACATATGTGCTCCTGAGTATGTTTGCAATATCAATATTAATAAGGACATTTTTGTTTCTTCTTTCCTCTTCTTGTTATTTTTTAAACTTAATGAATTTTTTATAATTGGAGGCTAATTACTTTACAGTATTGCAGTGCTTTTTGCCATACATTGACATGACTCAGCTACGGGTATACATGTGTCCCCCTGGCCCAAATCCCCCTCCCACCTTCCTTCACATTTGATCCCTCTGGGTTGTCCCAGTGCACTGGCTTTGAGTGCTCTGTCTCATGCATTGAACTTGGACGGTCATCTACTTCACATGTGGTACTATACATGTTTCAATGCTATTCTCTCAAATCATCCCGCCCTTGCCTTCTCCCACAGAGTCCAAAAGTCCGTTCTTTACATCTGTGTCTCTTTTGCTGTCTTTCATATAGGGTCATCATTATCATCTTTCTAAATTCCATATATATGTGTTAATATACTGTATTGGTGTTTTTCTTTTTGATTTGCTTCAGTCTGTATAATAGGCTCCAACTTCATCAACCTCATTAGAACTGATTCAAATTTTAATAGCTGAGAAATATTCCACTGTGTATATGAGAAGGTAACAGGCAGGAACGCCAGGGGTCTCCAAACGGAGGAAATAGGCTGCAAGTGTCAGAAATTTTTATCTCCAGCGGTAGGAGGAAACAAACTAGAGATATTGTTTTCTTCTCTATACAAATTTAAAAGGAGGTTTCTCTGTGAAGAAGGCTGAGCGCTGAAGAATTGATGCTTTTGAATTGTGGTGTTGGAGAAGACTCTTGAGAGACCCTTGGACTGCAAGGAGATCCAACCAGTCCATTCTGAAGGAGATCAGCCCTGGGATTTCTTTGGAAGGAATGATGCTAAAGCTGAAACTCCAGTACTTTGGCCACCTCATGCAAAGAGTTGACTCATTGGAAAAGACTCTGATGCTGGGAGGGATTGGGGGCAGGAGGAGAAGGGGACGACAGAGGATGAGACAGCTGGATGGCATCACTGACTCGATGGACGTGAGTCTCAGTGAACTCCGGGAGTTGGTGATGGACAGGGAGGCCTGGCGTGCTGCGATTCATGGGGTCACAAAGAGTCGGACACGACTGAGCGACTGATCTGATCTGATCTCTTAAAATACTGTGTTGCCATAATGACACCTGGTTTCACCTGAAGTTAAGTATTCTCAAACCTTGAGATAACCAATGCATTTCTCTTATGGAAATGTTTCTTAAGCTATGCTAATGTACTATGCATTTACCCCAAACTCTGTCTTCAAGTTGGTTCCGTCTCTTGGCTCAGAACCTACTTGACAAACCAGCATGTTATACTCAGATATTGTTCCCCTAATCTATGTAAACGAAACTATTTGTATGGTGATCTGCCCTTCTTTAAGATTCAGGTTAATCATTTTATGGCCCAGGGTGAACCATTTGGTGCCAAGATTATCCAAAAATGCATCTTATGGGTGAGAGGCCTGGTGCCATTCTGAGTTTTAAGACATTCCTTTCTTTTATTAACAGACTGCTAGTGACTATATAACATCCAGCTGAAGACTAGCAGGGGGGCACTCTTTCTGCCCCCTTCTGATGCCTATGTCAGAAGCTTTTTTTTATCTCCTTTATACTTTAATAAAACTTTATTACACAAAAGTTCTGAGCGATCAAGCCTTGTCTCTGGCCCCTGATTGAATTCTTCTCCTCCAGGGCCAAGAATCCCGGTGTCTTTGCTTGATTCAACAACAACCTTTCATCTATGTACCAAAGCTTGCCTGTCCATTTGTCTGCTGATGGACATCTAGGTTGCTTCCATGTCCTGGCTATTGTAAATAGTGCTGCAATGAACACTGGGGTACATGTGTCTCTTTCAATTCTGGTTTCCTCGGTGTGTATGCCCAGAAGTGGGATCACTGGGTCATAAGGCAGTTCTATTTCCATTTTTTTAAGGAATCTCCACACTGTTCTCCATAGTGGCTGTACTAGTTTGCATTCCCAACAACAGTGTAAGAGGGTTCCCTTTCCACCACACCCTCTCCAGCATTTATTTTTTGTAGACTTTTTCATGGCAGCCATTCTGACCACCATGAGATGGCATCTCATTGTGGTTTTGATTTGCATTTCTCTGATAATGAGTGGTGTTGAGCATCTTTTTGTGTGTTTGTTAGCCATCTGCATGTCTTCTTTGCAGAAATGTCTGTTTAGATCTTTGGCCCACATTTTGATTGGGTCGTTTATTTTTCTGGTATTGAGCTGCATGAGCTGCTGTATGCATTTTAGATTAATTCTTTGTCAGTTACTTCACTTGCTATTATTTTCTCCCATTCCGAAGGCTGTCTTTTCATATTTCTTATAGATTCCTTCGTTGTTCAAAAGTTTTTAAGTTTAATTAGGTCCCATTTGTTTACTTTTGCTTTTATTTCCATTATTCTGATAGGTGGGTCATAGAGGATCTTGCTGGGATTTATGTCATCAAGTGTTCTACCTATGTTTTCCTCTAGGAGTTTTATAGTTTCTCTAGGAATTTTATAGTTTCTGATCTTACATTTAGATCTTTAATCCATTTTGAGTTTATCTTTGTGAATGATGTTGTAAAGTGTTCTAGTTTCATTCCTCTACATGTGTTTAACCAGTTTTCCCAGCACCGCTTGTTAAAGTGGTTATCTTTTCTCTATTATATAGTTTTGCCTCCTTTGTCAAAGATAAGGTGTCCATAGGTGTGTGGATTTATCTCTGAACTTTCTACTTTGTTCCATTGATCTATATTTCTGTCTTTGTTCCAGTACCATACTGTCTTGATGACTGTAGCTTTGTAGTATAGTCTGATGTCAGACAGGTTGATTCCTCCACTTCCATTCTTCTTTCTGAAGATTGCTTTGCCTATTCAAGATTTTTTGTGTTTCCATACAAATTGTGAAATTACTTGTTCTAGTTCTCTGAAAAATACCATTGGTAGCTTGATAGGGATTGCACTGACTCTACAGACTGCTTTGCATAGTAAACTCCATTTTCACTATACTGATTCTTCTGATTCAAGAACAGGGTATATTTCTCCATGTATTTGTGTCATCTGTGATTTTCTTCATCCGTTTTTATAGTTTTCTATATATAGACTGCAGCCATGAAATTAGAAGATGCTTACTTCTTGGAAGGAAATTTATGACCAACCTAGATAGCATATTCAAAAGCAGAGACATTACTTTGCCAACAAAGGTCCGTCTAGTCAAGGCTATGGTTTTTCCTGTGGTCATGTATGGATGTGAGAGTTGGACTCTGAAGAAGGCTGAGAGCCGAAGAATTGATGCTTTTGAACTGTGGTGTTGGAGAAGATTCTTGAGAGTCCCTTGGACTGCAAGGAGATCCAACCAGTCCATTCTGAAGGAGATCAGCCCTGGGATTTCTTTGGAAGGAATGATGCTAAAGCTGAAACTCCAGTACTTTGGCCACCTCATGCGAAGAGTTGACTCATTGGAAAAGACTCTGATGCTGGGGAGGATTGGGGGCAGGAGGAGAAGGGGACGACAGAGGATGAGATGGCTGGATGGCATCACTGACTCGATGGACGTGAGTCTCAGTGAACTCCGGGAGTTGGTGATGGACAGGGAGGCCTGGCGTGCTGCGATTCATGGGGTTGCAAAGAGTTGGACACGACTGAGTGACTGATCTGATCTGATCTGATCTGAAGCGAGTCAGGATGGGAAAAAGATCACATGATATTACTTGCAGGTGGAATCTAAAGTATACATTGAAGACGTTATTTACAAAACAGATTCACAGACGTAGAAAACACACTTGTGTTCCCCAAGGAGCAGGACTCTGGGTAAGAAGAGAATTGGAAATTTGGGAGTAGCAGGTGTAAGCTACTATACACAACATGGAAAGCTACTATACACAACATAGAAAGTCGTACTACACACCAGAGGGAACTAAACACAATATTCTGTAAAAAAAAAAAAAAAAAAAAAATTAAATGGGAAAAGAATTTGAAAAAGAATAGATATTAACATGCTTCTACTGCTAAGTCACTTCAGTCGTGTCCAACTCTGTGCGACCCCATAGATGGCAGCACACCAGGCTCCCCTGTCCCTGGGATTCTCCAGGCAAGAACACTGGAGTGGGTTGCCATTTCCTTCCCCAATTCATGAAAGTGAAAAGTGAAAGTGAAGTCGCTCAGTCGTGTCCGATCCTCAGCGACCCCATGGACTGCAGCCTTCCAGGCTCCTCCATCCATGGGAGTACTGGAGTGGGGTGCCATTGCCTTCTCCAGATATTAACATATATATGTATAAATTATTCACCTTGCAGTACTATTGCACTAATACAACTCTGTTAGTCAACTATACTCGAATATAAAATAAAAATTTAAACATTGATTCTTGAAGACCCCAAAGACAAAGCCATGGGATTAGAGGAGCTTGCCCCAATCACAGATACAGGAAACCATCTTGAGGTGAATCTTTCCCATGAACTTGAATTCAGAAACCATTCCTCCTAGAATCGATCTCAAATGGGAAAGGTCACCCCAAATGTACCTCCTGGGGAAAGTTCCACAAGGACCCCCACCCACATCAAAGAGATGTGAATTAGTGAGGTCCACAAGGATTCTGACATTGGATCAGCTACCAGCTCCTGTACCCTGGATAGCCTACTGCCTGAGTCTCATCCCTGGTGGCTGTCAAAAAGTCAACTCTACTAATTTTTTTTTTTTTAATTCACCTACAGAAATAGTCACTGAGACCAGACACATCCTTGTCTCCATGGAATCAAGACCAACGATCAGCAGATGACTTTCTTGGTTCCTGATTAACATGATCCTTCTTTCTTCACACTCACAGTCCTGTTTGCATCTCATCTCTCTTTGTTACTAATCATGTCCTGTCTGGTGGCATTTGATTTCTGAGGGTTTAAATAAATTAGTTTAATTCGCAATGGAGTTACTTGTGTCTTTCCTTAATGTCTCCATTTTAAAACACACAAATATGCATGTTAAATTTACCCATCCAGAAACATATGCCTTTTAAGGAATAGGTGTTCCATCAGAGACAATTCTGAGGATGGGTACATAGAGATGTCCTAGAGGTATTGAAGGGAGAAGGAGAAAAAAGACTAAACCATCATGGGACAGGGGACAGAGGTGTGGATCCCCTTACTGCAGTGGGAGGGGGCAAGCTGTTCCAGAAAGATGTCCCTAGAAAGCATCGTATTCATCACAGGGAAAGGAGCTTGTGTTCCACTCTCTGAGCTTCATAGAGAGAAAGTGGAAGATGCCACGGGCCACAACTGAGAAGACATGTGTATTCTGACCACACCAGCACTTCTTCAATTGAGCTGAAGGATTGATATTTGGTAACATTCCCTCACTAGGACTCAAATGTGTGCAGCAACTGAGTCTCGGTCAATGCATAGTAACAGGAGGTCAGGGCAGTGTCTGCAGGAACAAGAAATTGACAGCTCAGTCAGGAAGATGGAATTATTCACAACATCTAAAGATGGTCTTCCATCCTCTTAGGCTTAGAAGAGCAGTGGACGCTAATATCTGGAAGGACTGGACATTCCCACTCTCATGGGCAGGGCACACTGATCACCTCCCCATGGTGGTCAGGTTCTTTACAACACAGAAGATCTAGCAGATGCTCAAGATGGACAACTTATTCCAAGCATTGGGCCAAAGCTCACAGATTTAGTCAAAGAGCGTGGGAAATAGTACTACACTAAGTAATATTTAAGAGAATACATGTTTCTGTTTCTGCATAGACATGGCCTCCAAATGGGCTACAGTTGGCCAAGCCAAAGCACCAGTAATGAATGCTTCTATGGCTTAGTTGGTAGGAATGGAGGTCAAGGACAGTGTGTAAGTTCTTGTACTTTTTTAGCAGAGTGTGTGTGCTTGGAGTTCTGACTCAGATCTTCACACTACCTCTGGAAATGCTGGATTGGATGCATGGAAGAACACATAGGCAACTGAAGAGAGAGCAACACAGTGAATATCTTAAAGGGATATTGAAGTCCAAGATGTGATATAAACAGCTAAAAAATTGTGAACTCTCATATATATGCAGGAGTTTCCCTGGTAGTTCAGTTGGTAAAGACTCAGCCTGCAATGTATGAGACCCCTGTTCAATTCCTGTGTTGGGAAGATCTGCTGGAGAAGGGATAGGCTACCCACTCCATTCATTCTTTCCTTGTGGCTCTGCTGGTAAAGAACCTGCCTGAAATGCAGGAGACCAGGTTGGGAAGAGATCTTGGACAAGGGAAAGGCTACCCACTCCAGTATTCTGGCCTGGAGAATTCCATGGAGTGTACGGTCCAAGGGGTCACAAAGAGTCGGACATGACTGAGCGAATTTCACTCATATATGTACGAACACACACTTGTATGTGTTTGACTGTGCATCTTTTCATAACTACATTTATTAAAAATGTATTATCACCACATATTACACAAATAAACAATGTGATAAAACTATGAGCAGATTTATTGAAATTAGGACTCCTGTAGAAATGGACACATTACTTGAAAGATGTGTCACGAGGATTTATCTGTCAAAGACATTGAGTAGAATGCTCCATAAAGTTGCAGTTCTAGATAATTAATACCCAAGAAGTAAACAAGAATTATCACTAAACTTGGAGAAAGCCATCCATTGACACATGACCATATGATTCACATTAAACTATTTTCCATTCTTGAAAATTCTATGAAAGTGAAAGTCGCTCTGTGGTGTCTGACTATGTGCGACTCCATGACTATAGAGTCCACGGAATTCTCAGGTGAGAATATGAGTGGGTAGCCTTTCCTGCTCCAACGGATCTTTCCAATCCAGAGATCGAACTCATGTCACCCACATTGTAAGCAGATTCTTTACCAGCTGAGCCACAAAGGAAGCCTAAGAATACTGGCGTGGATAGCCTATCCCTTCTCCAGTGGATCTTCCAGACCCAGGAATCGAACAGGAGTCTCCAGGATTGCAGGCAGATTCTTTACCAACTGAGCTATCATTTGCTTTCTTATCCCCTAGACAGGATTAGGTACTTCCAACAGATTTGGTTAAATTCTATATGCCCAGCTGCTGCTGTTGCTAAGTCGCTTCAGTTGTATTCAACTCTGTGTCAGCCCATAGACGGCAGCCCACCAGGCTCCTCCGTCCCCAGGATTCTCCAGGCAAGAACGCTGGAGTGGGTTGCTATTTCCCTCTCCAATGCATGCAAGTGAAAAGTGAAAGTAAAGTCACTCAGTCGTGTCCAACTCTTTGTGACCCCATGGACTGCAACCTATCAGGCTCCTCCGTCCATGGGAGTTTCCAGTCAAGAGTACTGGAGTGGGTTGTCATTGTCTTCTCCACTATATGCCCAGAGAAAACCATAATTCAAAAAGGTAAATGTACCATAATGTGCACCAGCACTATTTGCAAAAGCCAGGACACGCAAGGAACCTAAATTCCTGTCCACCAACACAGGAATGGATAATATGTGGTTGTTGTTATGGTTTACTGACTCGGTTGTGTCCAACTCATTGTGACCCCATGCACTGGAAGAGCTCACCAGGCTTCTCTCTTCGTTGAATTCCTCAGGTAAGAATACTCGATATACAAGATGGAATACTACTCAGCCTGTTCCAGCAATGTGGATGAACCTAGACTCTGCCATACAGAGTGAGAAAACTCAGAAACAGAAAGGAAAATATCTCATATTAACAAAGGTATTGTATGTGGAATATACTAAAGTGGTACAGATGACAAGTTCCAGGGCAGTAAAAGAGACATACACTTAGAAAACAAACATATAGACACCAAGGCAGAAGGCATGGGGTGGAATGAATTGGGAGATGGGGAATACCACATACACATGATTGATACTACATATAAATCGGTAACTAGCATAGGGAACTCTACTCAGTGCTCTGTGGTGACTTACACGGGAAGGAAATCCAAAAAAGAGGCTATACATATATATGTATGACAAATTCACTTTGCTGTACAGCAGAAACACAACAGTGTGCAAAGCAACTGCAATCCAATAAAAATCTTATAACAACTTGATATATATGCATTTTCATTAATTCATGAACATCTAATATACTGAAGAGTAGTCTTTTTTAAAATATCAGTTCAGTTCAGTCACTCAGTTGTGTCCAACTCTTTGCAACCCCACAGACTGCAGCATGCCAGGCTTTCCTGTCCATCACCAACTTCCGGAGCTTGCTCAAACTCATGTCCATCGAGTTGGTGATGCCATTCAACCACCTCATCCTCTGTCATCTGTCGGGGTCCAGCCCCAGCAGGATCCAAGGGTACCCTCAGGATGGACGGTGTAGGTGAATGAATCACACGGGGAGGCCAAGCTTCAGTGAGCAAGGCCTGTAACTTTATTTTCAAAAGGAGCTTTTATACCCTGACTTGTACATAGAGGGAAATGAAAGATGCAAGGTCATGTAGAATCAGCCCAAACACTCCAGCAGTTTTGCCCTTATCGAAACCAGGACTTTTTTCTGTACGTCTTTCCATAAACAAGGGTCTTATGCTATGTACATTATTTTCTGGCCTGGAGGCTTATTGACATTTTATGACCCTTTTTTGATAAAGGTTGATCAACCAGAAAACTTGTTTTCCCTTGAAGTGTTTTTTCTTTATATTTCTAATCTGCATCAGCCTCAGAAAATACTAAACAGAGTTACATTCTCACGGAGCAAAGGTGTGGTGGGTCACAACAAAGAAAGAACTTATTTGCTCAAAGGTCTGATGTGGTTAATACCAAGGCTACTACTTGTTTTTCTGTTTGTTTGTTTTTTTTTTAACATTTTAACTATATTAACTAATGCATTCCCAGGTGGACAATGGATAAGGGATATGGGAACTTGGCAGCAAGCATTGGCCCAATAATGAAGCCCTTTACCAGTACTTAAAGGGCTCTATGCCCGTTGGGACTTTTAGAATGCTTAGGCTTCTCGTGCCTTTCATGGTTGGGAAGTTGTGAACAATCATGTGCGTTAGTTGTAAGAGTAAGGAAAAACCTGTCAAGCAAGCTAGAATGCCAACAGAGGGGTTAGAATAGAAATATTTCTTTCATGTCCAGGAGACTTAACAACTTAGAGCACTAAGTTGATTTTTTTCAGAGAAAGGTGGCCGGGGACAGCCCCCTGCTAATATCAGAAGAGTGGTTGAAAGGCATAATATAGTAGACAGTAGACAGACAGGTTTTGGTTGCGGGGCAGATGCTCAAGCAGGTCCAGGGAATCCCTCGAGTCCTGATCCACCTTTGCCTGTCAGGTCTTCTCTGAATGACCTTTGTCATGCGTGGGATCTCCCGTGGTGGCTCCCAGCAGTCATTCCCCTTCTCCAAACATACATGAGAGTTGAAATATAAAGAGTATTATATTTCTGTTTCTTTTAAATACTAATATTTCTAAAGACTGTTGATTCATAGATATATAACTGATGAATCCAATTTCATATATTTTCTACTATGAATGGATCATAGCTTCCAGATAGTTAATTTTACTTCTAAATATTTCCACATCACAATGGTTTGCTGATGGTTTTGTATGTATCAATTGTTTCAGAATTTCTTTAAACGGAATGGCTGTTCAAAGTGAATGCACTTCTAAGGACCTCCCTGATGGTCTACTGGCTAGGACTTTGCCTTCCAATGCAGGGGATGTGACTCAATCCCTGGTTGGTGATCAAAGATTCCCACGTGCCTCACAGCCAAAAATCCAATATATAAAACAGAAGAAGCAGTGTAACAAATTCAACGTGTGTATGTGTGTTACTCCGTCATGTCCGACTCTTTCTGACACCATGGATGGTGGCCCACCAGGTGCCTCTGTCCATTGGATTTCCCAGGTAAGAATACTGGAGTGGTTTGCCATTCCCTTTTCCATGGGATCTCCCTGACCCGGGGTTCAAACCCATGTCTTCTGCATTGCAGGTGGAGACTTACAGTCAGAGCCACAGATAAGCCCATCAGGCAAGATAAGGCATGTTCAGGGTCATAGAATTCTATGGTCATAGAATTTTGACAGATTCAAACCGCCAAGGGGCCTTTTCTAATCAGATTTGTATAGTTCTCAAGTTATAGTTTCTTCTTACAGATTCACACAGAACTCACTCTTTCAAATACCCCAGAGCATCTACTCACACTGAGCGTTGATCTGTCCTTTACACTCGAAACCTGTCTATGGAAACATTCCCTTTTTCCAAAACAAGACTCCAAATACACTCTGGGTTCTCACTTTTCTTTATTCTTTACCCTACAACTATTAAAAAGGATATAATTTGGCAATTATCTGTTAGCTGTGTTAATATTTTTCTGTTTCATTTAACAGGGAGACAGTTCACAGGACAATGTATTGAGTCTGTCTGTTTCCTGCTGAATTCTGAGGTTTTGGTTCTTGTAGGCACTAAATTTGTATTTTGTGAATCAGGACAAAGTGTGGACAGGGGACAATGTTATGACAGGAGGAATGATACAGAACACACGTTCTTTACGACGGACGCATCGGTAAAAATTTACAGCACATGGTACGGAGTTTATTTCTGGTCTGCTACTGTCCGATGAAAGAGAAATCAAGACATTCTCCGGAGAAAAGAATTTTTTCTCTCACTCGGTGCACACACCCTCAGAGGGGGCAGATCTGGGGTTTCCTGTTATCGATGCTGCCTCTTGTTTCCAAGCAAACATTAGACAACACTCACCCATTGTTACAGTAGGGTGGAGGGGGTGGAAAACTCCAATTCCTATATAATTGATATTAATAATAACACAGGTTGATCAAGGATGAAGTCAAGAGGTTGCCTGACTGAGATATCCAGGAAGGAAGGAAGTGTCCATCATTGAGAAAAACTAACATGTATGATGAAAAGAAAACAGACACTGATTGCCAAACACCAATATGGGAACATACAAACCACAAAGAACAGCACTGAGACACAACAGGACCTTTCTCCACGGGACCTGCCCTCTGCGTTATCTGTAGGAAGTTTGCTCCCATTCACATCAACCTGCAACAATCCTAAAAGCTTCCACAAGTATTAGGAAACACATGGACATGTCACTTTTTTTTCTTTTTCTTTTCTATCTCTCTGTTCCTCTCCAGAGGTTCTCCATGGAAAATAGGAACTCAAAGGAAGCTCCGAGTGGTGATGATTTTTAGCAGGATCACTTGAGACAAAGTCTAGATATTACCTCCTCCACTCACATTGAGTGTTGATCTGTCCTTTACAGGGGCTCTGTGCACCTCAAAGTGTCTCCCTGACATTTAGTAACAAATGATCCGTCTTTTCCTGAGTCAGACTGATGGGGCAGCCTTGGAAGCTATGCTGAAATCTACAGCCTGGGTTGACCATTGAAAGGGGCCCCTCATCTGTGTTACCCTGCTTCTAGGTGGGGACTCCCTAGAGACCAACATGTCTCTAGGGACATGTCTACCTTCCATCTTTGTATATTCCAGTTTGTCTAACTGAACCCTGATGGCTGTCTTTCCCTGAGGTCACAGGTCTAAGGGACAAATAGTCACAGAGTTGGGGTGTGGGGTGACTTCTAAACTCACTTGGGGCCAGTGTACTCCAACCTTCTAGATCCATTTTCCTTGTCCAATAGATGGTGTTGACCAGATCCACTTGTGCTGAAGCAATGCACCCATGCGTGTCACTGAATGACCCTTGGCTCTGTACTCAAGATCCTTCATAGGCCCAGCTGGTAATAAAATGCTAACACACTTCTTCAGGCATGAGGTTAAGGAGCATTTATCAGATCTGCCTCCTAGTTATAAGAAGGACAGACCCCACTGAAGGGCAAGAGGAAGTGATAAAGACTTTGTTTTGATCTGTTTGTCACCTCAGAGAAATAGGATGTTTTACAACAGCATGTACTGTTGTTAATACCCTAAATTTGCCATGACAAATCTAAATGACAATAAATTAAGGTGGGGTTTTGTATCTGCATATTCTCTCTCTCACAGACGCAGGTAAAAATGAAGTCAGAGATTTTTTGCATTGGAAAACGTTCTGATAACACATTATATCAATGTGGATCCACAAGGCAAGAAGGTAGTAGTGAGTGGACTACCTGGGATGTATGACATTCTCCTATTCACATTGACACGGTCATGTAACATTTCCATCATTAGAATTCATTCAGAAAATCAGTATGAGGTGACAATGTCCATTAATAAGTGAACAAAGCCTAGGTCTTTCTGTCCATTGAGGTAAGGCCCCTGGAATGTAATCTACCAAGAAAGAGGAGCTTGGTAGAGTATGGGTGGGAAGGACCAGATCGTCAGATAGTTCTAAATAATTCCCATTCTGTTGACATTAAAGAATAACGTATGGGGTTTTACTAGAAATAATTGCCTGAGCTTCTTCTTCTTCTTCTTCTTTTTTTTTTTTTTTTTAACATTTCAACTAACTACAAGTCACTGCTCTAATGAGTTCAATCTCCATTTCTTGATTTTATACTGGTTTTCAAATGCACTCTAAACCCTGGAACAGAAATGTTTATAATAAATTTTCATCCTGTTCAACTTTTCAAATGCACTGTTCTTATAAACACGGACATCACCTCAAATACCCATGTGGAAGTACCGAGAAGTGTGTGTACCATTGCAACAACATGTGCCTATTTCAGAAAAGGCACTGGGTACAGCAGTGGGTTAATGAAAGCCTAAATTGTCTCTCATTATTAAGTGTGACATGGGGAGTGTCTGTCTCTCGGGAAAGAACCATGTTTTCCATTTATTTGGGTCAGAAGAAGGCATGAGTGGCAGGTACATGTTCTAGGAAGTTGGTCAAGGAGCATATCAGTTCCCCACTGTGATGGATGGAGCCCCAAATTCATGGAGCTGCTACGAGTCTTTGTGGTCATGCTGGAAATCTGGCCAGGGGTCTAGTTATATAGTCAGACAGGGATTAATTCTTAGGACAAACAGCAGACATCTGTGTCATGGGAAATGGTAACTGTGGTTCAGTTTACACCAAGTGAAGATCTGACATGCACACTCAACTTCTTGTTCTACATTCAGAAATGTCTGTGTTCTGAGAGGCAAAATTCTACTTTCTGCCTGCTGTTTTTTCACTTAAGGGAAATTATATTGAGGAGGAAGATGTGAAGAAGTTCAAGGAGCTGGTGAGAGAGAAAGGGATTAAAAACAAATTATTCTCATTATTAGATAGAAAGAGAAATTAAGGAAACAATTCCATTTATCATTGCAACGAAACGAATAAAATACTTATGAATATATCTATCTAAAGAAGCTAAAGACCTATATATAGAAAACTATAAAACACTGGTGAAAGAAATCAAAGAGGACACTAATAGATGGAGAAATATACCATGTTCATGGATCGGAAGAATCAATATAGTGAAAATGAGTATACTACCCAAAGCAATCTATAGATTCAATGCAATCCCTATCAATCTACCAACGGGATTTTTCACAGACCTAGAACAGATAATCTCACAATTTGTATGGAAATACAAAAAACCTCACATAACCAAAGCAATCTTGAGAAAGAAGAATGGAACTGGAGGAATCAACCTGCCTGACTTCAGGCTCTACTACAAAGCCACAGTTATCAAGACAGTATGGTACTGGCACAAAGACAGAAATATAGATCAGTGGAACAAAATAGAAAGCCCAGAGATAAACCCATGCACCTATGGACAACTTATCTTTGACAAAGCAGGCAAGAATATACAATGGAGAGAAGACAATCTCTTTAACAAGTGGTGCTGGGAAAACTGGTCAACCACTTGTAAAAGAATGAAACTAGAACACTTTCTAACACCATACACAAAAATAAACTCAAAATAGATTAAAGATCTAAACATAAGACCAGAAACTATAAAAATCTTAGAGGAGAACATAGGCAAAACATTCTCCAATATTCATCACAGCAGGATCCTCTAAGACCCACCTCCCAGAATACTGGAAATAAAAGCAAAACTAAACAAATGGGATCTAATTAAAATTAAAAGCTTCTGCACTACAAAAGAAACTATAAGCAAGATGAAAAGACAGCCTTCAGAATGGGAGAAAATAATAGCAAATGAAGCAACTGACAAACAACTAATCTCAAAAATATACAAGCAACTCCTGAAGCTCAATTCCAGAAAAATAAACAACCCAATCAAAAAATGGGCCAAAGAACTAAATAGATATTTCTCCAAAGAAGACATACAGATGGCTAACAAACACATGAAAAGATGCTCAACATCACTCATTATCAGAGAAATGCAAATCAAAAGCACTATGAGGTACCATTTCACGCCAGTCAGAATGGCTGCGATCCAAAAGTCTACAAGCAATAAATGCTGGAGAGGGTGTGGAGAAAAGGGAACCCTCTTACACTGTTGGTGGGAATGCGAACTCGTACAGCCACTATGGAGAACAGTGTGGAGATTCCTTAAAAAACTGGAAATAGAACTGCCTTATGATCCAGCAATCCCACTGCTGGGCATACACACTGAGGAAACCAGAAGGGAAAGAGACACGTGTACCCCAATGTTCATCACAGTACTGTTTGTAATAGCCAGGACATGGAAGCAACCTAGATGTCCATCAGCAGATGAATGGATAAGAAAACTGTGGTACATATACAGAATGGAGTATTACTCAGCCATTAAAAAGAATACATTTGAATCAGTTCTAATGAGGTGGATGGAACTGGAGCCTATTATACAGAGTGAAGTAAGCCAGAAAGAAAAACACCAATACAGTATACTAATGCATATATATGGAACTTAGAAAGATGGTAACAACAACCCTGTATGCAAGACAGCAAAAGAGACACAGATGTATAGAACAGTCTTTTGAACTCTGTGGGAGAGGGAGTGGGGGATGATTTGGGAGAAAGGCATTAAAACATGTATAATATCATATAAGAAACGAATTGCCAGTCCATGTTCGATGCAGGATACAGGAGGCTTGGGGCTGGTGTACTGGGATGACCCAGAGGGATGGTATGGGGAAGGAGGTGGGAGGGGGGTTCAGGATGGGGAACATGTGTACACCCATGGCGGATGCATGTTAAAATGTATGGCAAAACCAATACAATATTGTAAAGTAAAAAAAAAAATTTTTTAAAGAACAAATTATTATGCATATCAAAAAAAAGTGCTAATGGAATTATACTTTTTCCTTAATATATCATTCACCTGGTAAGTAAATACTCTAGTAGGAAACAAATCAATTTAAAATTTATTTAAAATTTCTTTCTTCATAAATAATCTTTTCTATTATACTTTACTGAAAACAAAATTGTAAAAATATTGGGGAATGGTAGTAATCTGTGGATCTTTTATTCCTTCCCACAGATAACTATCCTCCAAGTAGAAAGACAAAGCCTTCAAAACAAGCAAAGTGTAAGTGAAAATTGTCTGTTATTAGTGCTGTTCCATCCAATAAATCAATAAGGACATACTGTGATTTCATATATGCCAAATTTTGCAGGTAACAGTTTTTAGTCCCAGTAACTTACATTCTATCTCTAGAGAACTTTGTTATGTTGGATACTTTCTCTTCTTGCTGCTGCTACTAAGTCGCTTCAGTCGTGTCTGACTCTGTGCGACCCCATAGACGGCAGCCCACCAGGCTCCCCTGTCCTTGGGATTCTCCAGGCAAGAACACTGGAGTGGGTTGCCATTTCCTTCTCCAATGCATGAAAGTGAAAAGTGAAAAGTGAAATTGAAGTCGCTCAGTCGTGTCCGCCTCTTCTCTTGAGCCATATTAAATTGCAAATTCGTTGCTTGATTCATGCTGAGCAGCTTTGGTGCAAAAGCCTTATCCTGCAAGAACCTTACAGACCAGAGTCATCAGAGAGAAGCAGGAATGGCCACAGTAGTTGCTGGAAAATTATTAGTGCTTCCATCAGTCCTGACCTCATGGTTGTCCACAGACACTCCTCCTCCAGGAGGACAGAGAGTAAAGAGAGTTCACTTTTTTTTTTTTTTTTGTATTTTTTTGTATTATTATGTCAGAACATAATACTGACAGTTCCATTAATGGATTAACAACCACACTGAAACACCTGTTTGGTTTCTATTCCTCCCTCAGGTGACTTGTTAAAGCAGGACTTTTAAACTTTCTAAAACACGATAGCCTCAGAAAATGATATAGATCTAGACTAAAAGTGTTTTTCTTTTTTGTTTTTGTTTTGTTTGTTTGTTTTTTTCTGTTAGAAAGAAATGGAGTAGAAAAAAGCCAACAGTAACATTGGCTGTCAGGTGAATATAATTCTTGAAGCCAGTAAATACAATAAGTGTTGAATTAGGAGACCTTTAAGCCATGTGTAGATGAACCCACTCCTGTGAATGTGCACTTGTAGAAGATCCCACCATATCGTACTGAGGAAAATTTCACAGGGACACCCACCTACATCTCAGAGATGTGGAGTACTGAGGTCCACCAGGATTCTGACAATGGCTCAGCTCCCAGCTCCTGTTTCCTTGACATTCTCCTGCCTGAGGCTCACGCCTGTCAGCTGTTGCACAGTCGACTCCACTAAACCTTTGGTTCTGTTTTATTCACCTGCAGAAAGAGTCCCTGAGACCAGACACGTCCTTGTCTCTGTGGAATCAAGATCCACAACATGAAGACGACTTCCCTAGTTCCTGAGTAACACCATCCTTCTCTCTTCACACTCACACTCCCTCTCCCATCTCATCTTTCCTGGTCAGTTAATCATCTCCTGGTTGGTGGTATTTGATTTCTGAGTGTTTAAATAAACTGATTCAATATACACCCGAGTTATGTGTGTCTGAACCAAAAGTCCGTGTTTTAATACACACAAATATGCACATTAAATTATCCAGAAGCATAGACATGTTAACATGTCTTTAATAGGATAGGTGTTCCATCAGAGACACTTCAGAGGCCGAGGAGATATCGGAGGAGGGCATCGAGGAGATGCCCTAAGGTATCCAGGGGAGAAGGGGATAAAGGATTAAACCATCATGAAAGAGAGGACAGGGGACAGGACCCTCTTACTGCAGTGGGAGGGTCAGTCTGGTCAAGAAAACATCCCTCGAAAGAATCTTATTCACTGAAGAAAAGGAACTTGGGTTGGACTCACTGAGCTTCATAGAAAGTATAAGATGCCATGTGCTGTAATTGAGGGTAAATATCTATTCTGACAGCACCAGTACTACTGATTGAGATGAAAGACTGGCAATTCTTGTTGACTAGATCACTAGTACGGAGAAGGCAATGGCACCCCACTCTAGTGGTGCTAGTCATAAAAGAGCCCACCTGCCAACCCAGGAAACATAAGAGAGGCAGGTTCAACCCCTGGGTCGGGAAGATCCCCTGGGGGAGGGCACAGCAACCGACTCCAGTATTCTTGCCTGGAGAACCCCACTGACAGAGGAGCCTGGCGGGCTATATACTCCATGAGGTCGCAGAGAGTCACACATGACTGAAGTGAATCGGCACAGACACAAGCAATCAGAGATAGGTCAGTAGCTGAGACTGGATTGATTCATAGCAACAGACAGTGCAGAGTTTTCAGGAACAAGATGACAGAGTTCAGTTAGGAACTGGTAACTGCAACCACAGTTCACAGGACCTAAAGAGGATTTTCCAGCCTCTCACGCATCAAAGAGCAGTGGACACTAGTATTGGCAACAACTGGCCATGCCCACAGTCATAGACAGAGCACACAGATCAGCTCCCTAGGATACTTGAGGTGTTTACAGACTACAGTATCTAGCAAATGCACTCCTGGTTTCTACCCTGCCTCATTTTTTACCCTACAACTTAGAAGCAGGATATATTAAGCAACTACAGGTTGGTTTCTTTGCATCTTTGTCGCCTCTCTGGAAAAGGGGTCCCCAACTACCAGTCCAGTGCCGTGTTAGGCACTGGGCCAAACTGCAGGTGAGTGGCAGGCAAGTGAATGAAGCTTCATCTGTATTTGCAGCCACTCCCAATTGCTTCCCTGGGCTTCCCAGGTGGTGCTGGAGGTAAAGCTTCCGTCTGCCAATTCAGGAGACATAAGAGACCTGGTTTCAATCTCTGGGTCTGGAATATTCCCTGGAAATGGGAAAGGCTACCCAGTCCAGTATTCTTGCCTGGGAAATCCCAGGGACAGAGGAGGCTGGTGGGCTACAGTCCGTGGGGTCACAAAGAGTTGGACAGGACTGAGGGACTAACACTTTCACTTGTTGTTGTTGTTTCCACATATAAAAGGTTACTTTATAAAATAAAGAAGGCACGGAGTCTTCCTACAGAAAACTGAGACTTGTCCCTCCTGAGTGTACACAACTGGATAAGGGCTGGCCTGGGAATCACTGCTCTGCATCTTGGATTTGGTTTACAACCTGGCGTTAGCTTGCTGTTGTTCAGATGCTAAGTCGTGTCTGACTCTTCACCACCCCCATGAACTATAGCACGCCAGCCTTCCCTGCCCTTCAACATCTCTCCTGGAGTTTGCTCAAACTCATGCCCATTGAGTCAGTGATGTCATCCAACCATCTCATCCTCTGTCGTCCCCTTCTCCTTCTGACCTCAATCTTTTCCAGCATCAGTGTCTTTTCCAAAGAGTCAGCTCTACACATCAGGTGGCCAAAGTATTGGAGCTTCAACTTCAGTCCTTCCAAAGAATATGGTGGATTGATTTTCTTTATGATTGACTGATTTGATCTGGCATTAGCTGCTGCTGCTGCTAAGTCGCTTCAGTCGGGTCTGACTCTGTGAGACCTCATAGACAGCAGCCCACCAGGCTCTCCCATCCCTGGGATTCTCCAGGCAAGAACACTGGAGTGGGTTGCCATTTCCTTCTCCAATGCATGAAAGTGAAAAGTGAAAGTGAAGTCACTCAGTCCTGTCCGACTCTTAGCGACCCA
This sequence comes from Bos grunniens, assembly GCF_055505025.1. Taxonomy (NCBI): domain Eukaryota; kingdom Metazoa; phylum Chordata; class Mammalia; order Artiodactyla; family Bovidae; genus Bos; species Bos grunniens. The sequence goes on from NC_141194.1 coordinate 2,811,273, forward strand.
ATAGACTGCAGCCCACCAGGCTCCTCCATCCATGGGATTTTCCAGGCAAGAGTATTGGGGTAGGGTGCCATTGCCTTCTCTGGAATTAGCTAACACTCACCAACTACTAGAATAGGGTAGAGCAGTGGAAAATCCGATTTGCTTTATTGACAAAAAACATGATGATCCAGGATGATGTCCAGAGGCTGACCAACTAAAGAACCAAGAACCCACATAGGAATTAACACACACACAGCTTGAACTGAAAACAAAGAACAAAGAGACACCAACTGATAAATATGGGAACCAAGACAGGGACATAAAACCAAAGGTAAACAGTGGCAAGCCAGGATTGGACCGTCATATGGGGAAGCTGCAGTCTGTGACATTTGGAGGAAATTTTGCCCTGTCCACATGTCCCTGCAGCCTAACAGTTTCCACAAGTATTATCAGGGTCATCGAGTATGCCAGTTTTTTTGTTTTGTTTTGTTTTGTTTGTTTGTTTGTTTGTTTTTAACATTGACCTCGCCTTGACTATCTTTCCTTTCTTCAGGGATTTGAGGTACAACCAGTTCCAGAGTGGGAGATCCTGGTTGATGCCTGTTTCCTTCTAAGAACACCCAAGGCAGTGCACCCTGGCCTCAAGAACAAAACTTCCTGGGATACACACTGCCTCATTCATTAAACAGCTGTAGGCACTGGGGACAGAGTCACTATCCAAATCCAAAGACCATGACATGGCAGAATTTACTCATCACTGAATGAAGACTGTTTGTAAGAAGAAAAATAAAAGATGATGGGGGCAAGGACAAAGGAATTAGGGGATTTGGAATCTATGATACTAGACAGAAAACCACATCCTGTAGAAATCTGCAAGTTCCTAAACGGAATATGGCAGAAAGTGAAGAAGAACTAAAGAGCCTTTTAATGAAAGTGAAGGAGGAGAGTGAAAAAGTTGGCTTAAAGCTCAACATTCAGAAAACGAAGATCATGGCATCCGGTCCCTTCACTTCATGGAGAACAGATGGGGAAACAGTGGAAACAGTGGCTGACTTTATTTTCGGGGCTCCAAAATCACTGCAGATGGTGATTGCAGCCACGAAATTAAAAGACGCTTACTGCTTGGAAGGAAAGTTATGACCAACCTAGACAGCATATTAAAAAGCAGAGACATTACTTTGCCCACAAAGGTCCATCCTTCAAGGCTATGATTTTTTCCAGTGGTCATGTATGGATGTGAGAGTTGGACTATAAAGAAAGCTGAGTGCAGAAGAATTGATGCTTTTGCACTGTGGTGTTGGAGAAGACTCTTGAGAGTCCCTTGGACTGCAAGGAGATCCAACCAGTCCATCCTAAAGGAAATCAGTCCTGAATATTCATTGAAAGCATTGAAGCTGAAAGTCCAATCCTTTGGCCACCTGATGTGAAGAACTGACTTGTTTGAAAAGAGCCTGATGTTGGGAAAGATTGAGGGCAGGAGGAGAAGGGGACGACAGAGGATGAGATGGTCGGATGGCACCACCAACTCGATGGACATGAGTTTGAGTAAACCCTGGGAGTTGGTGATGGACAGGGAGGCCTGGGATGCTGCAATTCATGGGGTGGCAAAGTCGGACATGACTGAGCAGCTGAACTGCGCATGAACTGAAAAAATACCAACTAGTGAATTGTGTCAGAAAACTGAAAAGTGGGTTCCCAGAACCAGGTGGAAGATGGATGAGAAGCAGCAGGAATAAGGATGACCAAGGACCCCCAGGATAGTTTTGAACTTGATAGTTATGCTCACCATGCCGACTAGGGAAAATTTTTTCACAGCTGTACTCATACAAAGCTTATCAACTGCATGCCTGAAATAGGTGAACCTTTGTTGTATCTCAACTAAATTAGTTTTAAAAATTCATTTCACTTTAGCTATAGAGTTCAATTCAGTTGCAGAGCTTCAGACCATTTCTATATTTTTATACATCTAATCACTATCCACCATTTTCTTCTTCTTCTTATTAACATGACTATCATAGGGCTACAATTGTCCTGAGAGCAAACTGTCCCAGTGAGTATAATTTAGAGAGCGGTTGTCCATGGTTTCTTTCCTCTAGGTTCCCTGAGGTGTGGATAGTTTAGGAGGAAGGTTGAAGGAACCTGGAGCTACAGGTAAGGCCAAAACCTTACCCACTGTAGGGAGACTAGGTCATACCTCAAAGGCAAAATAAAACTGTAGAGATGAACTTGGGAGGGATCCTTGAGTAGGGTAGGAGAAAAGAATTTGATCTTATTGAATATATTTCATGACACTTAAATATAACAATAAAAAAATAAAGAAGCTGTAGTGTACATACACGCACACACAGAATGGAATACTACACAACCATTAAAATTATAAAATTTTGCCATTTGCAGCAACTTGGGTGGATTTCAAGGGTATTAGGCTAAGTGAAATAAGTTAGGCAGAGAAAGACAAATACTATATACCACTTATGCGTAAAATCTAAAAAATAAAACAAACTAATACAGCAAAAAAGGAGCAACTCACAGATACAGAGAACAAATCGTGATTACTACTGTGGAGAGGAAATGAATAGAGTTAAGGTAACAACAGGAGGGGAGTAAGAGCGACGAACTACTATGTATAAAATTATGTACAAAGATATATTGAACATCATAGGGAATAAAGCCAATATTCTTATAACTATAAATGTTGTATATAGAAATTATGAATCACTATATGGTACACCTCTAACTTATACAATATTTCACATCAACTACACTTTGATTTCAAAACAAAAAATATATAGACTCTTCTGAGGAATGCCCTGATAAACGATTCCTGGCAGAGACACCATATATTAATCTCCTTAAACTGGACAGGAGTACCATTTTTAGTTTTAGAAAAGAATCTTAAACAGACCTCTTCAGTGTTAAAGGCATAATACGGGAGTCGTGCCTATGTGTCTTGGACTGTCTGACCCATTTTGGAAACTGAGGATATAAAAGAATATAAATCAACTGCCCTTGAAATACCTCACATGTCCTGTGATTTCTCACTTAATCTGAAGGCAAATGTCCAGATCAAATTAAGCTTCCCTTAAAATTAATCTCTTTATAAATACCTCAGATTGCTAAAAAGTATCACCTGCCAACCAGGATATCAGAAGACTATGTCTATGTAACCAAGGTCTTGTGATTAAGTTCTGTTTGATCATTACGTATCCTGCCAGGAAACCCATCCTATAAGAGGTGGGACCAATTCACAACCTCTTAAACACCTGGGACACCCTCAGCTTCTCTAGAAGAAGTTCCACAAAAGTCAGCAAGATGAAGGCTGTGTTCCTGACTCTTCTCCTTGGTCTGGTGTGTGCGGCACAGGAAACTCCAGCTGAGACAGAAGCCTCAGAGGTACCCAAATTCAGCTGATCTGGGAGAAGGTCTTGTCTCCTTGAGTATGTGGGTGTATGAGATGCTTTTGTTTTTTAATTTCTTTATTTTACTGAAGGATAATTGCTTTACAGAATTTTGCTGCTTTCTGTCAAACCTCAACATGAATCAGCCATAGGTATACATATATGCCCTCCCTTTTGAAACTCCCTCCCACCTGCCTCCCCATCCCATCCCTCTAGGTTGATACAGAGCCTCTGTTTGAGTTTCCTGAAACATACAGGGAATTCCCATTAGCTATCTATTTTACATATGGTAATGTAAGTTTCCATGTTACTCTTTCCATACATCTCACCATCTCCTCCCCTCTCCCCATGTCCATAAGTCTGTTTTCTATGTCTGTTTCTCCATTGTTTCCCTGAAAATAAATTCTTCAGTACCATTTTTCTAGATACCATATACATGCGTTAGAATACGGTATTTATCTTTCTCTTTCTGACTCACTTCCCTCTGTATAATAGGTTACAGGTTCATCCAACTCATTAGAACTGACTCAGATGTGTTCCTTTTTGTGGCTGAGTAATATTCCATCATGTATATGTACCACGATTTCTGTATCTGTTCATCTATAAACGGACATCTAGGTTGTTTCTATGTTCTAGCTATTGTAAATAGTGCTGCAATGAACAACTGGATACGTGTCTTTCAATTTTGATTTCCTCCGAGTATATGCCTAGGAGTGAGATTGCTGGGTCATATGGCGGTTTTATTCCTAGTTTTAATTTTTTCCATTTTTTTCCTTTTTTTTAAATTAAAATTTATTTATTTTAATTAGAGGCTAATTACTTTACAATACTGTATTGGTTTTGCCATACATCAACATGAATCTGCCACGGTTGTACACGTGTTCCCAATCCTGAACCCCCCTCCCACCTCTCTCCCCATACCATTCCTCTGGGTCATCCCAGTGTACCAGCCCCAAGCTTCCAGTATCCTGCATTGAATCTGGACTGGCACGTTTTAGAAGGATAGGAGATAGCTCCTCTAAATGTTTGATAGAATGCTCCGGTGAAGCCATCTGGTCCCGAGCTTTTGTTTTTTGTGGGATGTTTGATCACAGCTTCAATTTCAGTGCTTGTAATTGGTTTGTCCATACTTTCAGTTTCTTCCTTGTTTGGTCTTGGAAGATTAAACTTTTCTAAGAAATCTGTCCATTTTTCCAGGTTATGTACTTTATTGCCTTATTGTTGTTCATAATAGTCTCTTATAATTCTTTGTATTTCTGCATTGTCTGTTGTAACCTCTCCTTTTTCACTTCTAAGTTTCTTGATTTGATTCTTCTCTCTTTTTCTCTTGATGAGTCTGGCTAAAGGTTTCTCAATTTTCTTTGTCTTCTCAAAGAACCAGCTTTTAGTTTTATTAATCTTTAATATTGTTTCTTTCATTTCTTTTTCCCATTTCTGCTCAGATCTTTATGATTTCTTTCCTTCTACTAATTTTGGGTTTTTCTTTTTTGTTTTTTGTTGTTGTTCTTTTTCCAGTTGTTTTAGGTGTAAAGTTAGCCTTTCTATTTGATGTTTTTCTTATTTCTTAAGGTAGGATTGTATTGCTATAAACTTCCCTCTTAGAACTGCTTTTGCTGAATCCCATAGGGTTTGAGTTGTGTTTTCATTGTCACTTGTTTCTAGAAATTTTTAAATTTCCCTTTTGATTTCTTCACTAACGTCTTGGTTGGTTATAACTGTGTTGTTTAATCTCCAAATGTTTGTGTTTCTTACACTTTTTTCTTGTAATTGATATATAGTCTCATTGCATTGTGGTTGGAAAAGATTGGAGAAGATGCTTGATCCAATTTCAGTTTCCTAAAATTTCCTGAGGTTTGATTTGTGACTCAAGATGTGGTCTATCCTGCAGAATGTTCCATGTGCACTTGAGAAGGTGTATTTGTCTGTATTTGGATGGATTATCCTTAAAATACCAATGAGATTCATCTCATCTAATGTATCATTTAAGACTGGTGTTTCCCTACTAATTTTCTGTTTTGATGATCTGTCCATTGGTGTGAGTGGGGTGTTAAAGTCTCCTACTATTATTGTATTATTGTCAATTTCTCCTTTTATATCTGTTAGTGTTTGTTTTATGTATTGAGGTGCTCCTGTATTGGGTGTATAGACATTTACAATTGTTATGTCTTCTCTTGGACTGATCCCTTGATCATTATGTAGTGTCCTTCCTTATCTCTTGTACTCTTCTTTTATTTTAAGGTCTATTTTGTCTGATATGAGGATGACTACTCCAGCTTTCTTTTGCTTCCCATTTGCACGGACTATATTTTTCCATCCTCTCACTTTCAGTCTATATGTGTCTTGAGGTCACCAGTGGATTTCTTGTAGACAGCATATATATGGTTTTGTTTTTGTATCCATTCAGCCAGCCTGTGTCTTTTGGTTGGAGCATTTAATCCATTTACATTGAAAGTAATTATTGATATTAAGTTCCTATTTCCATTTTCTTGATTGTTTCAGGTTGACTTTGTAGATTTTTTTTCTTCTGTTGTATTTCTTGACTATATCTATGACCAGATTGTATAGATATACCATGGTCCACCTATCTACATGAACACAATGCAACCCTCTGCTTTCTGTCCTTTGTATTTTTTTTTTTTTCATCTTATTTGTCTGTAGGTGAAAAAAAAATAATATGGTATCATTCAGAGACCTATGAACTGTCATGGTCTTTACTAGCATTGTTTTAGCAATTTCAAAAAACTCGGGATTCAGGCTTTCTGCTCAAATATGAACCATGCTTTCCTTCCATGTTATTCAGCAAGGTAGGGAGGTGAACCCTACTCTTTACTTAATAAGATTGAATTTACTTCTCTTCTGAGATAAATGCAGAAACAAACATGGTCCTGTGTATTGGTGAAAAACAAGTAAAGGACTGAATGACACCACAAAGGTTTTCCCTCTTAGATCACAGGAGATTGGAACACCATTTACATGGCTGTAGATAACAAGGAGAAGATTGAGCAAGGAGGCCCACTGAGGGGATATATCCGTCACTTTGAATGTATCAACAACTGCGAACAACTCTCCGTTACCTTTTATGTCAAGTAAGCCCAACCTGCCTAAGCTGAGAACATGTTGACTTCCAACATGGAGTCCAGTCTCCAATGAGCAAGAACGGCGTGAGCATGGCTGTGAGGGTGTGAGTTGTGAGATCTATTCATGGAAGGGTGAGCTCAAGTGCTGGTGAATGGACGGTGAGGAAGGAACAGAGAAGGAGATGTTTATGTGGTAAACAGTGAGTATCAAGTTCTGCCAAGGTGTGCGTCTTCTCAAGTTTGTTAGTCACTCAGTTGTGTCCAACTCTTTGCGACACCGTGGACTGCACAGCCCCAGGCTTCCCTGTCCTTCACTAGCGCCCGGAGCTTACTCAAACTCACGGCTATTGAGTCATTGATGCTATCTAACAATTTTATCCTCTGTCATCCCCTTCTCCTGTAGCCCTCAACCTTTCTCAGCAACAGTGCTTTTTCGAGTTATTTGGCTCTTCTCATTAGGTGGCCAAAATATCGGAGCTCATTTCAGCATCAGTCTTTCCAATCAACATTTCCTTTAGGACTGGCTGGTTTGATCGCTTTTTTTCCAAGGGACTCTAGGAGTGGGTAGCCATTTCCTTCTCCAGAGGATCTTCCCCATCCAAGGATTGAACCTGGGTCTCCAGCATTGCAGGCAGATTTTTTATACTCTGAGCCACCAGGGAAGGGCAAAATCACAGAATGTGTTCAGATTGATGGTCTTGACTCAATCCAAGACAACTACATGTCTGGAATTGTGAACTATTTCTTCTACTCATTACAAAAGAAACCTTGGAAATGACACTTAATTGTCCAGGAATTAATTCTGCACCAGAAAATCAAGATAAGGTCCAATTTGGAAGGTGCCATTGATGGCACCTGGGAAGAAGCCCTGGACATGGATTCCCCATGTTCCTCAGACATGGGGAAGTGTTTAAAGCTACTTAAGAGCACAACAATCCTTTAAAAAAATGTCTGTTTCTGATTTGACGTACATGTGTGTGCACAGTCGCTCAGTCTTGCCCAACTCTAATCAACCCCATGGACTGTCATCTGCCAGGCTCCTCTGTCCATGAGATTCTCCAGAAAAAATACTGGAGTGGGTTGCCATTCCCTCCTCCAGGGGAATCTTCCTAATCCAGGGACCAAATCCACATCTCTGGCATCTCCAGTGCTAGCAGGCAGATGGTTTACAGTGGAGCCCCTTGAGAAGCCCTGCATTTAACCTTACAAGATCAAATTTGGTTTAACTGAAGAACTTCTTTAAGTATTAAATGTTCTTTATTAGCATGTTTAAGCAGTAGAAACTTATTGATTTAAATCCCATAGATAAGGATGAGATTAGTTAAAATAACAGACAAAATTCAAACTAATCTTTACGTAATTTGAAAGGAAAAGGAGGACTGGCACAAACTCCTATCTCTATAGTTTATGATACTGGAAATCATTCTCAAATACCAATACTGTAGTACTGAGTGATCTAATGTTTCCATATTTGATTTCCAAGGAGAAAAAGTACAATGGAGAATTCTAATTATGTCTCCTGCATTTTTTTAATTTGCAAAATGGCCATGCAGCCACAGGAATTAAATAAGAATCATTTCAGAGAATATATCTTCAACATTTTGCAATAGCCTTATTTCTTCCCATTTTATAAACTGTTGTACTAATAAACAACTTTGGTTTAACTTAACTTTTATTTTAATTTGATATTCAGTCCACTCACTCAGTCTCGGCCAACTCTTTGCAACCTGATGGACTGCAGCAGGCCAGGAATCCCTGTTCATCACCAACTCCCAGAGCTTACTCAAACTCATATCCATGGAGTTGATGATGCAATCCAATCATCTCATCCTGTCATCCCTTTCTCCTCTAGCCTTCAATCTTTCCCAGCATCAGGGTCTTTTCAGATGAGTCCATTTTTCCCATCAGGTGGACAAGGATTGGAGTTTCACCTTCAGCATCTGTCCATCCAATGAATATTCAGGACTGATCTCCTTTAGGATGCACTGGTTGGATCTCCTTGCTGTCCAAGGAATTTTCAAGAGTCTTCTCCAACACCACAGTTCAAAAGCATCAGTTCTTCAGTGCTTAGCTTTCTTTAAAAGCCCAACTCTCATGTGCATGCATGACTACTGGAAAAAATATAGCTTTGACTAGATGGACCCTTGTCGGCAAAGTAAAGTCTCTGCTTTTTCATATGTTGTCTACGTTGGGCATAACTTTTCTTCCAAGGAGTAAGCGTCTTTTAATTTCATGGCTGCAGTCACCATCTGCAGTGATTTTGGAGCCCAGAAAAATAAAGTCTGTCAGTGTTTTCATTGCTTTCCCATCTATTTGCCATGAATCGATGGGACAGGATGCCATGATCTTAGTTTTCTGAATGTTCAGTTTTAAGCCAATTTCCTCACTCTCCTCTTTAGTTCTTCTTCACTTTCTGCCATAAGGATGGTGTCATCTGCGTATATGAGGCTACTGACATTTCTCCAGGCAATCTTAATTCCATCTTATGCCTCATCCAGTCCAGCATTTCTCATGATGTACTCTGCATATAAGCAGGGTGACAATATACAGCCTTGACATACTCCTTTCCCTGTTTAGAACCAGTCTGCTGTTCCATGTCCACTTCTAACTGTTGCATGTTGACCTGCCTACAGATTTCTCAGGAGGCAGCTCAGGTGGTCTGGTATTTCTGTCTTTTAAGAATATTCAACAGTTTGTTGTGATCTACACAGTGAAAGGCTTTGGCATAGTCAATAAAGCAGAAGTACATGTTTTCCTGGAACTCTCTTATTCTTTCAATGATTCAGCAGATGTTGGCATTTGATCTCTGGTTCCTCTGCATTTTCTAAATCCAGCTTGAACATCTGGAGGTTCACAGCTCATGTACTGTTGAAGCCTGGCTGGGAGAATGTTGAGCATTACTTTGCTAGCATGTGAGATGAATGCAATTGTGCGGTAGTTTGAGCATTCTTTGGCATTGCCTTTCTTGAGGACTGGAATGAAAACTCACCTTTTCCAGTCCTGTGCCCACAGCTGAGTTTTCCAAATTTGCTGGCATATTGACTTCAGCACTTTCACAGCATCATCTTTTAGGATTTGAAATAGCTCAAGTGGAATTCGATCAGCTCCACTAGCTTTGCTTGTGGTGATGCTTCCTAAGGCCTACTTGACTTTGCATTCCAGGATGTTTGGCTGTAGGTGAGTGATCACAATCTCATGATTATCTGGGTGATGGAGATATTTTTCGATAGTTTTTCCATGCATTCTTGCTGCCTCTTCTTAATATCTTCTGCTTCTGTTAGGTTCATGCCATTTATGTCCTTTATTGTGCCCATTTTGTATGACATGTCCCCTTGGTATCTCTAATTTTCTTGAGAAATCTCTATTCTTTCCCATTCTATTGTTCTCATCTATTTCATCGCATTGATCAGTGAGGAAGGCTTTCTCGGCTCTCCTTGCTATTCTTTGAAACTCTTCAATCAATTGGGTGTATCTTTCCTTTTCTCCTATACCTTTAAGTTCTCTTTTTTTTTTCTTCGCTATTTGGAAGGCCTACCCAGACAACAAATTTTCCTTTTTGAAATTTCTTTTCTTGGGGATAATCTTGGTCCTTGCCTCCTGTACAATGGCAAGAACCTCCACCCATTATTCTTGAGGCACTCTGTCTATCAGATCTAGCCCCTTGCATCTATTTGTCACTCCCACTATATAATCATAAGGGGTTTGATTTGGGTCATGCCTGAATGGTCTTGTGGTTTCCCCAAACTTCTTCCATTTAAGTCTGAATTTGGCAATAAGGAGTTCATGACCTGAGCCACAGTCAGCTCCCAGTCTTGTTTTTGCTGACTCAGAGAGCTTCTTCGTCTTTGGTTTCAAATAATCTAATGCACCTGATTTCAGGATTGACCATCTGGTGATCTCCAAGAGTCTTCTCTTGTATTGTTGCAAGAGAGTTTGGCTATGATCAGTGTGTTCTCTTGGCAAAACTCTATCAGCCGTTGCCCTGCTTTATTATGTACTCCAAAGCCAATTTGCCTGTTACTCCAGGTATTTCTTGACTTCCTACTTTTGCATTCCAGTTCCCTATAATGAACAGGACATCTTTTTAGGCTATTAGTTCTAGAGGTCTTGTAGGTCTTCATAGAACTATTCAACGTCAGCTTCTTCCACATTACTGGTTGGGACATAGACTTGGATTCCCGTGATACTGAATGGTTTGCCTTGGGAATAAGCAAAGATCATTCTGTCATTTTTGAGATTGCATCCAAATACTGCATTCTGGACTCTTGTTAACTATGATGGCTACTCCATTTCTGCTAAGGGATTCTTGCCCACAGTAAGATGTAATGGTCATCTTACTGAAATTATGAGTTGATATGATGTACACAAATTTGTAGAACTGCTTTTTAAATCATGACTGGGCTTAAGAATTCGGTCACAAAGTTCCTGAAAATTCAACTGTCAGTTCTTAGGAGCTGGTATGAGGTTGCTGAAGTCCACCTCCTACTATTATTGTGAGAAGTACTTTGCTATCATTCACAGACTGTACAGTCTAGAAGACTGGAAGTTTTTGCTGTCTTAGCAAGAGGAGTCTTTGGAGAAAGATTTCCTAGTTCACTACCCATCTTAACTGGTTCTAACAACACACCCATAGAAATGTTAGGGAGAAAGATCATCATTGAAAGGAAGATTAACGATAGCTTGAGAATAGGACATGTCCAGTTGAAAAGGAAAGTAGTGGATTATACTGAGGTTTGAATTTTTTTTTTTTCTGTTACAGACATGGGTGAAAATTCTTTTTAAGTGACTCATGTATCAGAAAACATGGTACTATTATATGGTGAAAACTTTGACGGAATACAGAAGACAAAAGTGACTGTTACCCACGGTATGTACCGAAGCGTATTCTATGGAAATAAATAGAACATTTATTTCATGTTCATATTTTCAGTATTTTTATGCAAAGGACAGAAGTGCATACAGATGTTATATTTTATTAAGCACACTGAAGCAGACGTGTTCATATGGGAGAACTGACTTCACATGCCATGAGTTAGGGCAGAGGAAAGTTTGTCTACCAAGAAACAGAACAATTATCTACTGGTGATTCTATCATGTGGCTCTTTTAAAAATTAGATACACTTTACCTGGAGGTGCAATGAAATATTCCAGGATGGTGCATGGATTTCTTCTCCAATATCCCATATTGGAGTTGCCAGATTCTGACACCAAAGTGAACCAAAGTTTGACTTTGAGTTTAGGAGACTCACAGTTACCGATCATGAATGCATTCAGCTCCACCGCAAAGGCTTTGTTCTTGGTCACAACTGTTAAAATAAATCCTGAGACCTGAACTCAATGCTCTTCAAAATGAAGTTGTAAAGCAAAAATACTCCATCATATTGAATCTTTCAGATGCATTTTTTTCAGTCGTTTCAATCACTCTGCCGTCCAGACCACCCCATGGGGTCACTGCTAAGTCCCGTTATTTTGTATGGTATTACATGTGCATTGGGGGTGGGTGGGGGTTGTGTCTGATCCCTAAGAATGACAAACGTGAGTTTTTCTCTCAGTAGCATGTGTGATGAAATTCGTCTGCCTGGCAAAAAGTACAAATCATTTCTCCCCCACTGTTTGAATATTGTCATTCCGTCACTAAGTCCTGTCTGACTCTTTGCGACCCCATGGACTGCAGTACACAAGGCTCCTCTATCCTCCACTATCTCCCAGAGTTTGCACAAAATCATGTCCACTGAGTCCATGATGCTATCTCACCCACCACATTTGACTGGAATTCATGAAAACCCCAGGGACGGAATTCTAGGATGTAGACAAAGTGGACAGCAAGAGTTAGAGCTGGGAGGAATTCTAAGTCTCAAGCCCCACCATGACTTTCTTGGCTGTACCATTAGAGACAGGTTGACTTGGGGCTGCTTAAGCTCACAGGGTGAGTGGTCTGTAGTTCTCTCAGTAGTTGTGAGAACTGGAATGTGGTAACATGTTAACTATGTGGACTCTATCCCATGGACCCACCTGAAGACCTGTGTGCACACTCTGGCACCTCTATAGAAAATTCACAGGTGAGCCGGGTTTAGGTGATGGGGGAGGGCAGGGGTTCCCATGAGACTTACTGGTCACTACAGGTAAGAGCCAGAGGGCACTCTGTAACCTAGGAAGGATTCTAACCCACACCTCTTCTGCTCTGTTTGCTATAACATCCAGGCAAAGGAGACAGTTTGACTGAAGAAGATTTTCAGAGGTATGAGGAGCTGAACAGTGAAAGGGGGATTCCAAATGAAGATATAGATGATGCCACCAAAACAGGTAAAGCCCCGGAGGACAACCGGGATCAGAAATGAAAACACATCATTGAGGATTCTTGATTCAAATGTCATATTCATTCATTCATCTTTTATAAAAGTTGTTAGGAGATAATTACTGGAAATAGAGGCATATCAATAGTCATTTTCTCCCTTTTTCATTCTCTTTCACAGACAACTGTCCTAAATAAGAACTGAGAACATCTGTTGGGTGAGTAGAAACATGATACCTAACAACGCTGAGTATTTATTAGCAGGTGAAGACTTTTTTTTCTGGGGTATACTGCTTTAAGAATGGGTTATAGACACAGTGGACTATCACTCAACCATAACAAAGACTGAAATAATGCCATTTTAAAAACATGGACGGGCAACAGATGATCATATTAAGTGAAATACATCACAAAGAGGAAGTCAAATATCATATGATATCCCTTACATGTGGAACATAAAATATGATGCAAATATTTACAAAACAGAAACTCACAGACACAGGAAACAAATGTATGGTTACCGAAGAGAAATGTGGGGGGAGGGGAGGGATAAATCAAGAGTTTGGGGTTAAGACAGACATACTACCAAACATAAAATAAACAACTAGAATCTGCTCTAGAGCACAGACATCTATACTCAATGTCTTGAAATAACTTATAAAGGAAAAAAAAAATCTAAAAAGGTATATATTTACATACATGTGTGTAACTGAGGGCTTCCCTGGTAGCTCAGTATAAAGAATCCCCCTGCCAATGCAGGAGATGCAGATTCAGTCCCTTGGTCGGGAAGATCCCCTAGAGAAGGAAATGGCAACCCACTCCTCTATTCTTGCCTGGAGAATCTCAGGGACAGAGGAGTTTGGTGGGCTATAGTCCACAGGAGACAAAAGAGTGGGAGACAACTTAGCAACTAAACAACAAGAAGTGTATAAATGAATCACTTGGCTGCATATCTGAAACTAACACAACATTGCAAATCAACCACATTTCAGGATCAGTTCAGTTCAGTCTCTCAATCATGTCTGACTTTCTCCAACCCCATGGACTGCGGCACGCCAGGCTTCCCTGTCCATCACAAACTGCAAAACTTTGCCCAAACCCACGTCCATTGAGTTGGTGATGCCATCCAAACATCTCATCCTCTGTTCAATAAAAACTGATTTAGAAAAGAATAGGAGAACAAGACACTACACCTAGCCAGGTGAGAAAGGCTGGGGCTTCCATAAGTATTTGGGTTTAAATGTGCAAAGAATCACACTGGTGTAGACTCCACAGTGAGATGCTTTGAAGACAAAGGAGGGGACTGTGTGAAGCCCTGAGCTGTGAGATATGATGATCGCTGGGGAATCCCCCTGAGAATGAAGGACCTTGTGGCCACAACACATGCATGATGATAAATAAGATTGCAGAAGATGCATGTGACACAGCTTACATCATATATGATCCCCTACCTCTTGGACCTGTGAAATGTGACTTAGTAACTCTCAAATAAGAGTCGATACAGCATTGCTCAGTTAGTTTCACCAGGCGATAGTTCTATGCAACCTCACATGGGTACACACACAGAGGGACTTCTGTGAAATGGGCCTTGTCAGGAAATTTCTCCACTGATTCCACTAGCCACTGCTTCCATTTTCTCTTTCGTGCTCTGACCAATATCATGTTAATCCTAATCAGCTCAACAATGTTTTACTTTTTTTCATGTTTAAAGAAGAAAAGGAAGCAAGAATATGAGATGGATCTTCATCAATAATGTGTCACAATAACCCATATGAAGATAAAAGACCTTTTCCTTGAAATCATCATGTCTTCTTTCTCAAGACTTTATGATCTTGGACCCATGGCTTCCTTGCCATGAATCTCCTCTGGTCTTGTTGATGTTACTGAATTTTTAAACTTATCAATAAACTGATTAACGCACAAACATGTCAGTGAAGAAAGGTGCCATGTTTGCAAATGCACAATACATGTAAATGCAAGTATGCAAGAAATTGAGTAAAGAATCCGACAGGAGTGTAACTCTGTTTAGGACGCATGGTGTGATTCGTGGAAGTATCTTGGTGAGAAGAGAAAATAAATCACAGATGGTAGTTTTATATTTTAAAAAATATTGCCCAGGGCTTCCCTGGGCGCTCAGGTTGTAAAGAATCCACCTGCAATGAGAGAGACCTGGGTGTTAACCCTGAGTCAGGAAGATCCCCTGGAGAAGGGAATGGCAACCCACTCCAGTATTCTTGCCTGGAGAATCCCATGGACTGAGGAGCCTGGTGGGCTATAACCCATGGGGGGTCACAAAGAGTCGGACACTACTGAGTGACTAACTTTGACATGAAGTTCCCACCAGATGTCAGTGAGAGATGGGACTGGTTAGTCAGACAAGTTCAAAATACCATTCTGTGTTTGGGGCTCCAGTCCATGGGGTTGCAAAGACTAAGCACACACATACACACATATCAAGACAAAATGACCAGTGCTAGAGTTTAGAGAAAGCTTCAACAGATATACTCTCTCCACATCTCATCTACTTATAGTTCTTTCCTGAAAATGAGAGATATCATTTCCCTTAGACTATAATGAAAGTGAAAGTCACTCAGTTGTGTCCAACTCTTTGCAACCCCATGGAACCCTATACAGTCCATAGAATTCTCCAGGCCAGAATACTGGAGTGGGTAGCCTTTCCCTTTTCTAGGCGATCTTTCCAACCAAGGGATCAAACCCAGGAATTCCACATTGTGGGCGGATCCTTTATTGTCTGAGCCACCAGGGAAGCCCAAGAATACTGCAATGGGTAGCCTATCCCTTCTCCAGCAGATATTTCCCACCCAGGAATTGAACCAGGGTCTCCTGTATTGCAGGCAGATTCTTTCCCAACTAAGCTATCAGGGAAGCCCCTATAGACTATAATGACTAGCCATTAAAAATGAGCAAGTAGCTGGAATCTGAGAAGTTTAAGTTGTAGGAAGACAACACAGATGCAAGATGAAGAACTTGTGTCTATAATGCACAAACCCGCAATACTTATAGAATCCATTTCGACGACGAAACTACAGCAGCAGGCTACACACATGAAGCCAGGACCTATTTTAGGTAGACAGAATTCCCACGTACCTACTAGCAATGAACAATACACTTAGCATGCAGGAGATCCTCATTTTCTTAACAAAAATTCACCGATGGGAAGGTCTATTGAGTGGTTTCAGGGGACAAAATTCCAAAGCTTGTTATAGGACTTCTGGAAAGACTGAAAGAGGAACTCGGAAAATTCTCTCTTCCAACAACCAAGAAACTATGAAGCTCACAAAATTATGATGTTATCAAAGACAACTATTTTAGAATTCTGGATAAGTGTATATAAGTGTATAGTTCAGTCGCTCAGTCATGTCCGACTCTTTGCAACCCCGTGAATCGCAGCATGCCAGGCCTCCCTGTCCATCTCCCTGTCCAACTCCCAGAGTTCACCCAGACTCACGTCCATCGAGTCAGTGATGCCATCCAGCCATCTCATCCTCTGCCGTCCCCTTCTCCTCCTGCCCCCAATCCCTCCCAGCATCAGAGTCTTTTCCAATGAGTCAACTCTTCGCATGAGGTGGCCAAAGTACTGGAGTTTCAGCTTTAGCATCATTCCTTCCAAAGAAATCCTAGGGCTGATCTCCTTCAGAATGGACTGGTTGGATCTCCAAGGTGTATAGAAAAAGGGCTTCAAGGTGGCTCAGCTGATAAAGAATCCACTTCCAATGCAGGAGTCATGGGTTTGATCCCTGGGTTGGCAAGATCCCCTAGAGAAGGGAATGGCAACCTGCTCCAGTGTTTCTGCCCAGAGCATCCCATGGACAGAGGAACCAGGTGGGCTACCGTCTACGTGGTCACAGGAGTAAACACATGGTCACAAGAGTAGACACGTGGACATGACTTAGCGACTAAACAACAGCAGTCTTCAGTTCCAGGGTCCGTTTCTTCCCATTTTCTTGAGGCTAGTTTTTGGAACTGTGACTGCGTTCTTCCTGACTACAGTCCAGTCATCATGTAGCTAACTTCTCCACCTAGTGGAGGTTTCAGTATATATAAGACAGCTCACAGGACATGGCTCAGAATATTGTCTATAGTGCTTCAGGAAGAACTAAAGGGCCTTGATGCTATTTACTGACTAAACTATTACTGTTTAGACTGGTTGGACTGTTTTCCTTTGTCTGCATATTCTAACTTCTCTGATTAAACTGATTCTTTGGCTAACATTTTTCCACAGACCAAAGGCAGGTGGAGGACGTGAGGGGCAAGGACCATAGGGTCCCGCTCCGTTTCAGTAAGATACCTGGGAATGAGTTTTGTCCACAAAGAGATGCCATGCATTGTCATTAGAATACATGCAGTTCTGTGTATATTAAGATTTCCAAAGGTCATGATCAAGGGGACTATAAGGTGTTTGTAGAGAAATCTTAATCATAAAATCAAAGGAAAAAATAATTCACGTACATCAGTCTTCCTTTGAAAATCCAAAATGACGATTTCTGCCTTTTCCTTTGTTACACTGTTCATTTCATTTATATTTAATGCAGGTCATTGCATGGCTGGGTTTAAGTCTGGCATTTCTCAGGTCTCTAGCTGCCTGTTGGTTCTCTTCTTGCGTCCCATGGATTTCATTTCCCTGCAGACGTCTACCTCAGGTCTGTCAGATGATTCTATATCAATTATGAAGTGAAGTCGCTCAGTCATGTCCGATTCTTTGCGATCCCAGGGACTGTAGCCTACCAGGCTCTTCCCTCCATCAGATTCTCAGTCCATGGGATTCTCCAGGCAAGAGTACTGGAGTGGGTTGCCATTTCCTTCTCCAGGGGATCTTCCCGACCCAGGAATCGAACCTGGGTCTCCCGCATTCCAGGCAAATGCTTTAACCTCTGAGCCACCAGGGAAGCCTGTTATATCAATTATATGTCTTATATATATACTCTATATATAATGCATTATATCATAATAAATTATATCTATAATAAATTATATAAAATAAATTATATACATTTTAAATTACATACATATTACATATTAACTATATTTAATTATATTAAAGCATCAAATACATTTCATGATTGTAATTTCCTGTACAATCAGTTGGGAAGTCCCAACTCTTGTTTTTGTTTTTTTTTTGCATTTAACAAAAATTTATTTATTTTAATTGGAGGCTAATTACTTTACAATATTGTTTGGTTTTGCCATACATCAACATGAATCCACCACGGGTGTACATGTGTTCCCCATCCTGAACCCCCCTCCCACCTTCCTGCCCGTACTATCCCTCTGGTTCATGTCAGTGCACCAGCCCCAAGCATCCTGTACCCTGTATTGAACCTGGACTACCGATTCATTTCTTATATGATATTATACATGTTTCAATGCCATTCTCCCAAATCATCCCACCCTCGTCCTCTCCCACAGAGTCCAATAGACTGTTCTATACATCTATATCTCTTTCGTCCTCTCCCACAGAGTCCAATAGACTGTTCTATACATCTATATCTCTTTCGTCCTCTCCCATACAGGGTTATCATTACCATCTTTTTAAATTCCATATATATGCGTTAGTATACTGTATTGGTGTTTTTCTTTTTCTTTTTTTTTTAATTTTATTTTATTTTTAAACTTTACAATATTGTATTGGTTTTGCAAAATATCGAAATGAATCCGCCACAGGTATACATGTGTTCCCCATCCTGAACCCTCCTCTCTCCTCCCTCCCCATACCATCCTTCTGGGTCGTCCCAGTGCACCAGCCCCAAGCATCCAGTATCGTGCATCGAACCTGGACTGGCGACTCGTTCTATATATGATATTATACGTATTTCAATGCCATTCTCCCAAATCTTCCCACCCCCACTCCCTCCCACAGAGTCCAAAAGACTGTTCTATACATCAGTGTCTCTTTTGCTGTCTCGTACACAGGGTTATTGTTACCATCTTTCTAAATTCCATATACATGCGTTAGTATACTGTATTGGTGTTTTTCTTTCTGGCTTACTTCACTCTGTATAATAGGCTCCAGTTTCATCCACCTCATTAGAACTGATTCAAATGTATTCTTTTTAATGGCTGAGTAGTACTCCATTCTGTATATGTCCCACAGCTTTCTTATCCATTCATCTATTGATGGACATCTAGGTTGCTTCCATGTCCTGGCTATTAGAAACAGTGCTGCGATGAACATTGGGGTACACGTGTCTCTTTCAATTCTGGATTCCTCAGTGTGTATGCCCAGCAGTGGGATTGCTGGATCATAAGGCAGTTCTATTTCCAGTTTTTTAAGGAATCTCCACACTGTTCTCCATAGTGGCTGTACGAGTTTGCACTCCCACCAACAGTGTAAGAGGGTTCCCTTTTCTCCACACCCTCTCTAGCATTCATTGCTTGTAGAATTTTGGATCGCAGCCATTCTGACTGGTATGAAATGGTACCTCATAGTGGTTTTGATTTGCATTTCTCTGATAATGAGTGATGTTGAGCATCTTTTCATGTGTTTGTTAGCCATCTGTATGTCTTCTTTGGAGAAATGTCTATTTAGTTCTTTGGCCATTTTTTGATTTGGTCATTTATTTTTCTGGAGTTGAGCTGTAGGAGTTCCTTGTATATTTTTGAGATTAGTTGTTTGTCAGTTGCTTCATTTGCTATTATTTTCTCCCATTCTGAAGGCTGTCTTTTCACCTTGCTAATAGTTTTCTTTGTTGTGCAGAAGCTTTTAAGTTTAATTAGGTCCCATTGGTTTATTTTTGCTTTTATTTGCAGTATTCTGGGAGGTGGGTCATAGAGGATCCTGCTGTGATGTATGTCGGAGAGTGTTTTGCCTATGTTCTCCTCTAGGAGTTTTATAGTTTCTGGTCTTATGTTTAGATCTTTAATCCATTTTGAGTTTATTTTTGTGTATGGTGTTAGAAGGTGCTCTAGTTTCATTCTTTTACAAGTGGTTGACCAGATTTCCCAGCACCACTTGTTAAAGAGATTGTCTTTAATCCATTGTATATTCTTGCCTCCTTTGTCAAAGATAAGGTGTCCATATGTGCGTACATTTATCTCTGGGCTTTCTGTTTTGTTCCATTGATCAATATTTCTGTCTTTGTGCCAGTACCATACTGTCTTGATGACTGTGGCTTTGTAGTAGAGCCTGAAGTCAGGCAGGTTGATTCCTCCAGTTCCAGTCTTCTTTTTTGTATTTCCATACAAATTGTGAAATTATTTGTTCTAGCTCTGTGAAGAATACCATTGGTAGCTTGATAGGGATTGCATTGAATCTATAAATTGTTTTGGGTAGTATACTCATTTTCACTATATTGATTCTTCCAATCCATGAACATGGTATATTTCTCCATCTATTAGTGTCCTCTTTGATTTCTTTCACCAGTGTTTTATAGTTTTCTATATATAGGTTTTTAGTTTCTTTAGGTAGATATATTCCTAAGTGTTTTATTCTTTACGTTGCAATGGTGAATGGAATTGTTTCCTTAATTTCTCTTTCTGTTTTCTCATTATTCGTATATAGGAATGCAAGGGATTTCTGTGTGTTGATTTTATATCCTGAAACTTTACTATAATCATTGATTAGTTCTAGTAATTTTCTGGTGGAGTCTTTAGGGTTTTCTATGTAGAGGATCATGTCATCTGCAAACAGTGAGAGTTTTACTTCTTCTTTTCCAATTTGGATTCCTTTTATTTCTTTTTCTGCTCTGATTGCTGTGGTCAAAACTTCCAAAACTATGTTGAATAATAATGGTGAAAGTGGGCAGCCTTGTCTTGTTCCTGACTTTAGAGGAAATGCTTTCAATTTTTCACCATTGAGGATAATGTTTGCTGTGGGTTTGTCATATATAGCTTTTATTATGTTGAGGTATGTTCCTTCTATTCTTGCTTTCTGGAGAGTTTTTATCATAAATGGATGTTGAATTTTGTCAAAGGCTTTCTCTGTATCTATTGAGATAATAATATGGTTTTTATTTTTCAATTTGTTAACGTGGTGTATTACATTGATTGATTTGTGGATATTGAAGAATCCTTGCATCCCTGGGATAAAGCCCACTTGGTCATGGTGTATGATCTTTTTAATGTGTTGTTGGATTCTGATTGCTAGAATTTTGTTAAGGATTTTTGCATCTATGTTCATCAGTGATATTGGCCTGTAGTTTTCTTTTTTGTGTGGGATCTTTTTCAGGTTTTGGTATTAGGGTGATGGTGGCCTCATAGAATGAGTTTGGAAGTTTACCTTCCTCTGCAATTCTCTGGAAGTGTTTCAGTAGGATAGGTGTTAGCTCTTCTCTAAATTTTTGGTAGAATTCAGCTGTGAAGCCCTCTGGACCTGGGCTTTTGTTTGCTGGAAGATTTCTGATTACAGTTTCAATATCCGTGCTTGTGATGGGTCTGTTAAGATTTTCTATTTCTTCCTGGTCCAGTTTTGGAAAGTTGTACTTTTCTAAGAATTTGTCCATTTCTTCCACATTGTCCATTTTATTGGCATATAATTGCTGATAGTAGTCTCTTATGATCCTTTGTATTTCTGTGTTGTCTGTTGTGATCTCTCCATTTTCATTTATAATTTTATTGATTTGATTTTTCTCCCTTGTTTCTTGATGATCTGGCTAATGGTTTGTCAATTTTATTTATCCTTTCAAAGAACCAGCTTTTGGCTTTGTTGATTTTTGCTATGGTCTCTTTTGTTTCTTTTGCATTTATTTCTGCCCTAATTTTTAAGATTTCTTTCCTTCTACTAACCCTGGGGTTCTTCAGTTCTTCCTTTTCTAGTTGCTTTAGGTGTAGAGTTAGGTTTTTTATTTGACTTTTTTCTTGTTTCTTGAGGGGTGCCTGTATTGCTATGAACTTTCCCCTTAGGACACCTTTTACAGTGTCCCACAGGTTTTGGGTTGTTGTGTTTTCATTTTCATTCGTTTCTATGCAAATTTTTTTCAATTTTTTAAAATTTTATTTTATTTTTAAACTTTATAATATTGTATTAGTTTTGCCAAATATTGAAATGAATCCACCACAGGTATACATGTGTTCCCCATCCTGAACCCTCCTCTCTCCTCTCTCCCCATACCATACCTCTGGGTTGTCCCAGTGCACCAGCCCCAGGCAGCCAGTATCCTGCATTGAACCTGGACTGGCGACTCGTCTCATACATGATATTATACATGTTTCAATGCAATTCTCCCAAATCTTCCCACCCTCTCTCTCTCCCACAGAGTCCATAAGACTGTTCTATACATCAGTGTCTCTTTTGCTGTCTTGCATACAGGGTTGTTGTTACCATCTTTCTAAATTCCATATATATGCGTTAGTATACTGTATTGGTGTTTTTCTTTCTGGCTTACCTCACTCTGTATAATAGGTCCAGTTTCATCCACCTCATTAGAACTGATTCAAATGTATTCTTTTTAATGGCTGAGTAATACTCCATTGTGTATATGTACCACAGCTTTCTTATCCATTCATCTGCTGATGGACATCTAGGTTGCTTCCATGTCCTGGCTATTAGAAACAGTGCTGCGATGAACATTGGGGTACACGTGTCTCTTTCCCTTCTGGTTTCCTCAGTGTGTATGCCCAGCACTGGGATTGCTGGATCATAAGGCAGTTCTATTTCCAGTTTTTTAAGGAATCTCCACACTGTTCTCCATAGTGGCTGTACGAGTTCGCATTCCCACCAACAGTGTAAGAGGGTTCCCTTTTCTCCACACCCTCTCCAGCATTTATTATTTGAAGACTTTTGGATCGCAGCCATTCTGACTGGTATGAAATGGTACTTCATAGTGGTTTTGATTTGCATTTCTCTGATAATGAGTGATGTTGAGCATTTTTTCATGTGTTTGTTAGCCATCTGTATGTCTTCTTTGGAGAAATATCTATTAAGTTCTTTGGCCCATTTCTTGATTGGGTCATTTATTTTTCTGGAGTTGAGCTGTAGGAGTTGCTTGTATATTTTTGAGATTAGTTGTTTGTCAGTTGCTTCATTTGCTATTATTTTCTCCCATTCTGAAGGCTGTCTTTTCACCTTGCTCATAGTTTTCTTTGTTGTGCAGAAGCTTTTAAGTTTAATTAGGTCCCATTTGTTTATTTTTGCTTTTATTTCCAATATTCTGGGAGGTGGGTCATAGAGGATCCTGCTGTGATGTATGTCGGAGAGTGTTTTGCGTATGTTCTCCTCTAGGAGTTTTATAGTTTCTGGTCTTATGTTTAGATCTTTAATCCATTTTGAGTTTATTTTTGTGTATGGTGTTAGAAAGTGTTCTAGTTTCATTCTTTTACAAGTGGTTGACCAGTTTTCCCATTTTGATTTCTTTTTTGATCTCTTCTGTGATTTGTTGGTTATTCAGCAGCGTGTTGTTCAGTCTCCATATGTTGGAATTTTTAATACTTTTTCTCCTGTAATTGAGATATAATCTTACTGCATTGTGGTCAGAAAAGATGCTTGGAATGATTTCTATGTTTTTGAATTTACCAAGGCTAGCTTTATGGCCCAGATGTGATCTATCCTGGAGAAGGTTCCATGTGTGCTTGAGAAAAAGGTGAAATTCATTGTTTTGGGATGAAATGTCCTATAGACATCAATTAGGTCTAACTGGTCTATTGTATCGTTTAAAGTTTGTGTTTCCTTGTTAATTTTCTGTTTAGTTGATCTATCCATAGGTGTGAGTGGGATATTAAAGTCTCCCACTATTATTGTGTTATTGTTAATTTCTCCTTTCATACTTGTTAGCATTTGTCTTACATATTGCAGTGCTCCTGTGTTGGGTGCATATATATTTATAATTGTTATATCTTCCTCTTGGATTGATCCTTTGATCATTATGTAGTGACCATCTTTGTCTCTTTTCACAGCCTTTGTTTTAAAGTCTATTTTATCCGATATGAGTATTGCTACTTCTGCTTTCTTTTGGTCCCTATTTGCATGGAAAATCTTTTTCCAGCCCTTCACTTTCAGTCTGTATGTGTCCCCTGTTTTGAGGTGGGTCTCTTGTAAACAACGTATGTAGGGGTCTTGTTTTTGTATCCATTCAGCCAGTCTTTGTCTTTTGGTTGGGGCATTCAACCCATTTACGTTTAAGGTAATTATTGATAAGTATGATCTTGTTGCCATTTACTTTATTGTTTTGGGTTCGATTTTATACACCGTTTTTGTGTTTCCTGTCTAGAGAATATCCTTTAGTATTTGTTGGAGAGCTGGTTTGATGGTGCTTAATTCTCTCAGCTTTTGCTTGTCTGTAAAGCTTTTGATTTCTCCTTCATATTTGAATGAGATCCTTGCTGGGTACAATAATCTGGGCTGTAGGTTATTTTCTTTCACCACTTTAAGTATGTCTTGCCATTCCCTCCTGGCTTGAAGAATTTCTATTGAAAGATCAGCTGTTATCCTTATGGGAATTCCCTTGTGTGTTATTTGTTGTTTTTCCCTTGCTGCTTTTAATATTTGTTCTTTGTGTTTGATCTTTGCTAATTTGATTAATTTGTGTCTTGGTGTGTTTCGCCTTGGGTTTATCCTGTTTGGGACTCTCTGGGTTTCTTGGACTTGAGTGATTATTTCCTTCCCCATTTTAGGAAAGTTTTCAACTATTATCTCCCCAAGTATTTTCTCATGGTCTTTCTTTTTGTCTTCTTCTTCTGGGACCCCTATGATTCGAACGTTGTAGCGTTTAATATTGTCCTGGAGGTCTCTGAGATTGTCCTCATTTCTTTTTATTCGTTTTTCTTTTATCCTCTCTGATTCCTTTATTTCTACCATTCTATCTTCTAATTCACTAATCTTATCTTCTGCCTCTGTTATTCTACTATTTGTTGCCTCCAGAGTGTTTTTTATTTCATTTATTGCATTATTCATTATATATTGACTCTTTTTTATTTCTTCTAGGTCCTTGTTAAAGCTTTCTTGCATCTTCTCAATCCTTGTCTCCAGGCTATTTATCTGTGATTCCATTTTGATTTCAAGATTTTGGATCAATTTCACTATCATTATTCGGAATTCTTTATCAGGTAGATTCCCTATCTCTTCCTCTTTTGTTTGGTTTGTTGGACATTTATCCTGTTCCTTTATCTGCTGGGTATTCCTCTGTCTCTTCATCTTGTGAGTTTGGGGTGTCCTTTCTGTATTCTGGCAGTTTGTGGAGTTCTCTTTATTGTGGCGTTTCCTTGCTGTGTGTGGGTTTGTACAGGTGGTTTGTCTAGGTTTCTTGGTTTAGGGAAGCTTGTGTTGGTGTTCTGGTGGGTGGAGCTGTATTTCTTCTCTCTGGAGTGCAATGAAGTGTCCAGTAGTGAGTTATGAGATGTTTATGGTTTTGGGGTGACTTTGGGCAGCCTGTGTCTTGGATCTCAGGGCTGTGTTCCTTGTTGCTGGAGAATTTGCTTGGTATGTCTTGCCCTGAAACTTGTTGGCTCTTGTGTGGTGCTTGGTTTCAGTGTATTTATGGAGGCGTTTGATGAGCTCCTGTCAATTAATGATCCCTGGAGTCAGGAGTTCCCTGGAGTCAGGGTTTGGACTTTAGTCTCCTGCTTCCAGTTATTGGTCTTATTTTTACAGTAGTTTCAAAACTTCTCCTGCTATGCAGCACCACTGATAAAACATGTACGTTAAAGATGAAAAGTTTCTCCACCATGAGTGTCACCCAGAGAGGTTCACAGCGTTACATGGAGAAGAGAAGAGGGAGGAGGGAGTTAGAGGTGACCTGAATGAGATTAGGTGGAATCAATAGAGGAGATAGTGGGCTAGCCAGTAATCACTTCCTTATGTGCACTCCACAACTGGACCGCACACACAGAAATTCACAGAGTTGGGTAGAGTAGAGAGGGGTTAGGGAGAAGACACAGGCAACCCGGTGGAGAAAAAGGAGAGTCCAAAGGGAGAGAGAGCAGTCAAGCCAGTAATCTCACTCCCTAGTGAAAAATGGGTACTGAAGATTGGGTTCTTAAAGGTATAAAATTGGTAACAAATACATAAAAGCAAAAATTAAAAATCTAGAGTAGAGTTTGGAATTTCAAAAATACAATCTTTAAAAAAAAGAAGAAGAAAGAGAGAAAAAAACAAAGTCGCAAAAATTATAAAGAAAATATAGGTACAAAATTGATAACAAATACCAAAAAGCATAAATCAAAAATCTAGAGTAGAGTTTGGAATTTCAGATATACAATGTTATATAAAAGAAGAAGAGAAAGAAAGAGAGGGAGAAAAAAAAAAAGTCACAAAAATTATAGAAAAAATATAGGTACAAAATTGATAACAAATACCAAAAAGCTAAAATTAAAAATCTAGAGTACAGATTGGAATTTCAAAAATACAATGTAAAAGAAAAGAAGAAAAGGAAAAAAAAATAACAAGGTCACAAAAATTATAAAATATATATATATGAAGTTTGCTTTAAAAAAAATAGGGTCCTTTTTTTTTGCAAAGTAATAGTAGGTTATAAAAGTGAAAATTAAAGGAATAATAGAGGACTTAAAATTTTTTTTAATTAAAAAAAAAGAAAGAAAGAACGATCGTAAAAATAGTAGAAATATATCTAGGACTTTCTCTGGTTTTGTTGTGACTATTGTGGGGTCAGTTCATTTTCGGCTAGTTCCTTGGTCTGACTTATATTTCTCAAGATCTATAGGCTCCTTCCTATGTAGTTGGTACTAATCACAGGGTTTAATCAATTGCCCGTAGCTCTCAAGGCGGTTCCCTCTGTTACAGCTTCTTCTGTTTGCTGGTCTCTTCAGTGTCTGGTTTCCGCCCTGACACAAAGGGGATGGTGGTGGACACTTTTTTTTTTTTTTTTTTTTTTAGGCTCACTTGCTCAGTCGCGCTGTGGGGAGGGAGGGACGCTGCAACACTGGCGTGTGCTCGCAGTGCCTCAGCCACACTGGTTGTGCCCCCACTCACGGCGCGTATAGCCTCCCTGCGTACACTCCTCTGGCTCTAGGTTGCTCCGCCAGGAACCATCGGTCTCCGGCCCTGGGCTGCTTGCCCTTCCTCAAGCCGCTCAGGTTCAGGCACTCGGGTAGTCCTCAGAGGCGCAGACTCGGTTGGGTCTGCGTTTTGTGCCCTTCCCAGGTTCGAGCAGCTCAGATGATTAGGTGTTTGGCGAGCCCAATTGCTGCGACTTATCGCCTCCCCGCCGCTCGGTTATCTAGGTGTACAACTGGCACACCTTCTCAGGCGGATGTCGACCGTCCAGACCCCCAAGAAGTTTTAGTTAGCAAAATAAGCCCGCTTACAGTTTTAGAGATAATGTCTCTCTGGGGCTGCAATTGCCCCCTTCCGGCTCTGGCTGCCTGTCGGTGGAGGGGGAAGGTCTGCAGCCGGCTATGTCTGTTCAGTCCTTTGCTCCGTGTGTGGGCCTGGCAGTATCTTAGGTTAGGGCTGGCTTTTCGCGTGGTAGATATCCCACAGTCTGGTTTGCTAGCCCAAATTATTTCACTCAGATAGCGCTCAGGGTATTCAGGCCAGATCCTTACTCTAAGCGATGCAGCCCGCGCCACGCCTCCCTGCCCAGCCCCCGCTTGCTAGTGGCGTGTGCAGGCGTCTGCGCTGCTTTTCCACTGGAAGAGTTACCGTAGGGCTCACAATCTGCAGGTTTTAATTGT
The DNA here is from genome assembly GCF_055505025.1 of Bos grunniens. Lineage (NCBI taxonomy): Eukaryota > Metazoa > Chordata > Mammalia > Artiodactyla > Bovidae > Bos > Bos grunniens. The sequence continues at coordinate 2,838,602 of NC_141194.1, forward strand.
TTATTTATTTTTCCTCCCTGTTATGTTGCCCTCTGTGCTTCCAAGGCTCAGCACAGATTCGACAGTGAGAAGGTTTCCTGGTGTTTGGAAACTTCTCTCTTTTTAAGACTCCCTTCCCAGGACGGAACTCCGTCCCTCCCTCTTTTGTCTCTTTTTTTGTCTTTTCTATTTTTTCCTACCTCCTTTCGAAGACTTGGGTTGCTTTTCTGGGTGCCTGATGTCCTCTGCCGGCATTCAGAAGTTGTTTTGTGGAATTTACTCGGCGTTTAAATGTTCTTTTGATGAATTTGTGGGGGAGAAAGTGTTCTCCCCGTCCTACTCCTCCGCCATCTTAGCTCCTCCCCTGGTGTTTTTCTTTCTTGCTTACTTCACTCTGTATAATAGGCTCCAGTTTCATCCACTTCATTAGAATTGATTCAAATGTATTCTTTTTAATGGCTGAGTAATATTCCATTGTGTATATGTACCACTGCTTTCTTATCCATTCATCTACTGATGGACATCTAGGTTGATTCCACATCCTGGCTATTAGAAACAGTGCTGCAATGATCACTGGGGTACACGTGTCTCTTTCAATTCTGGTTTCCTCAGTGTGTATGCCCAGCACTGGGATTGCTGGGTCCTAAGGCAGTTCTATTTCCAGTTTTTTAAGGAATCTCCACACTGTTCTCCATAGTGGCTGTACGAGTTTGCATTCCCACCAACAGTGTAAGAGGGTTCCCTTTTCTCCACACTCTCTCTAGCATTTATTGCTTGTAGACTTTTGGATCACAGCCATTCTGACTGGCATGAAATAGTACCTCATTGGGGTTTTGATTTGCATTTCTCTGATAACGAGTGATGTAGGGCATCTTTTCATGTGTTTGTTAGCCATCTGTATGTCTTCTTTGGAGAAATGTCTATTTAGTTCTTTGGCCCATTTTTTGATTGGGTCGTTTATTTTTCTGGAATGGAGCTGCAGGAGTTGCTTGTATATTTTTGAGATTAGTTGTTTGTCAGTTGCTTCATTTGCTATTATTTTCTCCCATTCTGAAGGCTGTCTTTTTACCTTGCTTATACTTTCCTTTGTTGTGCAGAAGCTTTTAATTTTAATTAGGTCCCATTGGTCTATTTTTGCTTTTATTTGCAGTATTCTGGGAGGTGGGTCATAGAGGATCCTGCTGTGATGTATGTCGGAGAGTGTTTTGCCTATGTTCTCCTCTAGGAGTTTTATAGTTTCTGGTCTTACATTTAGATCTTCAATCCATTTTGAGTTTATTTTTGTGTATGGTGTTAGAAAGTGTTCTAGTTCCATTTTTTTTACAAGTAGTTGACCAGTTTTCCCAGCACCACTTGTTAAAGAGATTGTCTTTTCTCCATTGTATATTCTTGCCTCCTTTATCAAATATAATGTGTCCATAGGTGCATGGATTTATCTCTGGGCTTTCTATTTTGTTTCACTGATCTATATTTCTGTCTTTGTGCCAGTACCATATTGTCTTGATGACTGTGGCTTTGTAGTAGAGCTTGAAGTCAGGCAGGATGATTCCTCCAGTTCTATTCTTCTTTCTCAAGATTGCTTTGGCTATTTGAGGTTTTTTGTATTTCCATACAAATTGGGAAACTATTTGTTCTAGGTATGTGAAAAATCCCGTTGGTAGCTTAATAGGGATTGCATTGAATCTATAGATTGCTTTGGGTAGTATACTCATTTTTACTATATTGATTCTTCCGATCTATGAACGTGGTATATTTCTCCATCTATTGGTGTCCTCTTTGATTTCTTTCACCAGTGTTTCATAGTTTTCTATACATAGGCCTTTAGTTTCTTTAGGTAGATATATTCCTAAGTATTTTATTCTTGTCATTGCAACGGTAAAAGGAATTGTTTCCTTAGTTTCTCTATTTCCTCATTATTAGTGTATAGGAATGCAAGGGATTTCTGTGTGTTGATTTTATATCCTGCAACTTTACTATATTCATTGATTAGCTCTAGTAATTTTCTGCTGGAGTCTTTAGGGTTTTCTATGAAGAGAATCATCTCATCTGTAAACAGTGAGAGTTGTACTTCTTTTCAAGTTTGGATTCATTTTATTTCTTTTTCTGCTCTGATTGCTGTGGCCAAAACTTCCAAAACTATGTTCAATAGTAGGGTTTAATAAACTCTTAATTTAATACGACTATAATTCCTAGAGTTACAATGATGAAAATAGCATGTCTGTCTGTGTGTGTGTGGGGGGGGTCTGTGTATACCTTTGTGTGTGTCTGTGTGTTTCTATGTCTGTGTGTCTTGTGTATGTCTGTGTGTCTTGTGTGTGTCTGTGTGTTTCTATGTCTGTGTGTGTCTCTATGTGTGTCCTTATGTGTTTGTGTGTGTCTGCATGTCTGTGTGTGTGCATGTGTCCATGTGCGTGTTTGTGTGTGTGTGTGTGTGTGTGTGTGTGTGTGTGTGTGTCTGTGTTTGCATGTTTCTGTGTGCCCCATTTTTCTTGTTCCTGGACTGAAAACCATGGGGGCAACTCTGCAGTTAATGGGAACAGGTCACTGCGAGATTGCACAGACACCACACGTGCTACACTTTACAGTCATTTCTCTAATAATCTAACGAGTGAAGGAGTGACTTTTCTCGAGCACAGAAGGATCCAGAGTTTCCATAACTAACACATAAGGCCAGCAGAAAGTGGGGGTGTGGTCAGGAGATGGGAGTTGCATGAATCACTGAGTCAGGGAGACAGCTGCTGCCATTTAATTCTTGAGAAAACATTACCAGGCGGTAAACACCTCATGACTGTTCCCAACTCATGAGATCCTTTGGAGACTGTGCATCTGGAAAGGGGAGACATTTCTTCCATTAATATTGTGCAAAGAAACAAAAAATTTTTTAAACTACGTCATGTATATCAGTTAGATGAACCAAAGTTTTTTGAATTCTCAAATGTATTTAAGGATTCACTCGTGGGATGGTGGGCCCACATTTCCCGACTCTGTGATTCTTCTTCACAAAGAATGAGAACATAACTTGTAGGAGGACAAATTTTTATACTGCACGTGTGTGCTATAGCAAATGAATTTAATAAATAGGCCATTTCATAAATATACCATAAATATAAATGTAACTATTGTTTGCTTATTTATTTATAAATAAATCAGTTCAGTTCAGTCCAGCCAGTCAGTCGTGTCAGACTCTGTAACCGCATGGACTGCAGCACGCCAGGCTTTCCTGTCCATCACCAACTCCCAGAGCTTGCTCACACTCCTGTCCATTGAATAAGTGATGCCATCCAACCAGCTCATCCTCTGTCATCCCCTTCTCCCGTCTTCAATCTTTCTCGGCATCAGGGTCGTTTGCAATGAGTCAGGTCTTTGAATCAGGTGGTCAAAGGAATGGAGTTTCAGCTTCAGCATCAGTCCTTCCAGTGAATATTCAAGATTGATCTCCTTTGGGATGGACTGGTTGGATCTCCTTGCTGTCCAAGGAACTCTCAAGAGTCTTCTCCAACACCACAGTTCAAAAGCATCAATTCTTCAGTGCTCAGCTTTCTTTATGGTCCAACTCTCACATCCATACATGATTTCTGGAAAAACCATAGCCTTGACTAGATGGACCTTTGTTGGCAAAGTAATGTCTCTGCTTTTTAATATGCAGTTTAGGTTTGTCATAGCTTCCCTTCCAAGGATTAATTTCCATAAAATTTGCAATATAGTTATCAATAATATATCGTTATAAATTGGTACAGGGTTGTTTGTGTGCTATCAATGTTTAAGGTGATAGCAATGTATAACAGTGGATATATATTTACTGTTTAATGCTGTATGAGTTTCATATAATAAAATATACTCAAATACAGAAATGTTTACATGGTTTACATAATTTATAAATAAGTATTGGAAGTCCCTGGTGTCCTCATGGTAAAGAATCCACCTGCTAGGGCAGGGGACACGTGTTTGACCCGTGTTCCATGAAGATTCCATGTGCCCCGGGGCAGCAAAGCCCTTGCATCACAACTACTGAGCCCATGTGCTGCAACTACTGAAGCCTGTGCTCAGGAGCCCATCCTCCAAAATAAGAGAAGCCACTGCAATGAAAAGTCTGTGCACCACAACTAGAGTAACCCCCACTTGCTGCAAGTACAGAAAGCCTGCATGCTCAACAAAGACCCAACACAGCCAAACATAAATAAATACATAAAATGCTTCTATATGTCTAATTCATGTGTTACTTGGCTGATCATATCAATATAATAAATGTGGCTGTAGATAACACTACATAAATGGATTACAGCTTATAGCACATCCTTATACTGCATAGAGATATGGAGCTATTTCCTCGGAGTCTTCTAAAGGAAGCAGAAAGTTGCTGATATTCCATTTTTTGTCAGTACAGGAGCAGGTAAGCTACCAGATAATGGGATCCTGGGACAACCAGGGTTCTAGAACATTATAGGGATGAGCCAGAAGCAGCGAGAGGAGCAACAAGGGAACTGTAATGAATATCTCGTATCAATCTATAATGGAACAGAATCGGAAAAACACTGCTAAGTCACTTCAGTTGTGTCTGACTCTGGGCGACCCCATAGACAGCAGCCCACCAGGCTCCCTGTCCCTGGGATTCTCCAGGCAAGAACACTGGAGTGCGTTGCCATTTCCTTCTCCAATGCATGAACGTGAAAAGGGAATGTGAAGTTGCTCAGTTGTGTCCAACTCTTCGTGACCACATGGACTGCAGCCCACCGGCTCCTCGGTCCATGGGATTTTCCAGGCAAGAGTACTGAAGTGGGTTACCATTCCTTTCTCTGTGAAAAACCCTAGATATGAATATATGTATAACAATCACTGCTGCACAGCAGAAACTAACAACACCATAAATTAAGGATATTTCACTGTTCTAAAAACAGGTAAGGAAGGCAGGAAGGAATCAAATCACAGTAAACTCCAATGCAAAGAAAAGAACTGCAGGGCTCGGCTCCCAAAAGGGTGTGTCTCCACCCACTTCCATTCCCAGGATCCCACCAGTCATGTGGTGACCTGTCCTCAGCAGGGCAGACAGTAACCTGAGGTCAGTCTGCCAGGGTAGGGGTGCAGAAACGGAGCCCAGAAGCAGTGACTTCCTTCTGCTACTTTACGTCTCAGATGAAACACCACTCCCCTACTGCGTCAGAAGTGAATATTCTCAAGACACAAGTCCACCGTCGCCCAGGAGCTTAGCGACACGGCTCACACCATGCCCAAGGCACCCTTCGTTCAGAATCCATGTAAACATGCTTCACCTTGTCACCTCCTGCTTCAACATTTTTAGCAATCTCCAGGGAGTAAAGAACTAAATCTTACATGAGTCTTAACTTGAAATTCAACAGTACTGACACAGGGACTGTCTTGGTGGTCCAGCGGTTAAGACTCCACCTTCCAAAATGCAGAATGTTGGGTTCCATCCTGGTCGGAGAACAAACATCATGCATGCCCTGGAGCAACTAAGAGTTGACACAGCCAAAAACAAAAAACAAAAAATACTGATGCCAACCTAACTTTCAGGCCAAACACCCACACTTCTATTAAAGACACGCTGTTCGTCTGTCTGTATTTAATCCAAATAGTTTCTTCATTTTTTTTACTTTTTCGATCTTGGTAATGTATTCACCTTTGTATTTTTTATTTACCTACCTTATTATATTTTATAATTTTCTACATTGTTTCATAAATAGACTACACAAGCCTTGATACGAGTTATGGTACTAAATAATTATTTAGTTTTTCTAATTAATTAATTTTGAAAGTGAAAGTGAAGTTGCTTAGTCGTGTCGGACTCTTTGCGACCCCATGGAGGGTAACCTACCAGGCTCCGCGGTCCATGGGAATTTCCAGGCAAGAATACTGGAGTGGGCTGCCATTTCTTTCTTCAGGGGATCTTCCCAACCCAGGGATCGAACCTGGGTCTCCTGCATTGCAGACAGACGCTTTACCGTCTGAGCCACTAGGGAAGCCCAAGTGTTGTTTATTTATTTTTAATTTATTTATTTTAATCAGAGGCTAATTACCTTACAATATTGTGGTGGTTTTTGCCATACATTGACATGAATCAGCTGTGTACACATGAATCCATGTGTACATGGATTCCCGCCACTCCCCCCCCACCCCACATCCTGAACCACCACCTTCCACCTCTCTCCCCATCTCATCCCTCTGAGTTGTCCCAGAACACCAGCTTTGGGTGCCCTGCTTCATGCACTGAATTTGCACTAGTCATCTATTTTACATATGGTGTAAAGAATTCTTTACTTAAGAATTTCTCAGACTACATATTGCAAAGCACCTACATTATTTTGTACAGGGAAAACAAGAACACTTTAGGTCTCTAATTGGCCCAGAAGAATCTGTCCTCTCAGTCACTATCAACTACATTGCTCTGAGCATCTGATTAATTACTGGGGACACCAGTCCTCCATGTCCTTCTCTGAACCTATGCCGTATCTGAACACCATTGTCATTCTCTCAATGTCGCTGGTCTAAAAGGGGGAAATCCTTAAATACATGTTGAAACTTGGCAAACGGAACTGTTTCAAGGTCTGCTCCACATTGAGTACAAACTACTTTAGGAAAAAAAAAAGGATTTCATTTAGGGGTCTATGGGGGTTCCTATACCCCAATGTATTTTGCTGGTAAGGTCTATGGGAACATGTGTACCTTGCCATCTCTGTATCTCTAAGGTCTCGGTTATTAGCACCCGATGAAAAAGAAATCAAGAACTGAGTTTGATTTCATTCATAGGAGGCAGAAAGTCACAGGAGAAATGCAGCCAGAAACTACAGCACTCACTAAATGACAACAAAGCTATCCTGACTGAGTATATTTTGCTGGGTGGACAGACCCAAATTCATGTCTTAATGATACAACCCTCTTTCATTTTGCACATAAGGCTAACGGGAAGAGACATTACTCAAAGTTTTTGCAGTATAAACAGACTTCATACTAAATGAAAGCAAGGTTCATACAGTTGCTATTAAATATAATCATGAGATACAATAAAAAGAGTGACCAGGGAAACCAGGCCACTAAAATAAGTGTGAAGAATTTTAAGTGAAATGTTTGCAGTTTAAATAATGAGTCACAGGCAGGAAATAGGAGCCACTGCAAAATTTTTATCTTTAGAAATTATTTTCAAGGATCTTCTCCAGCAAACAATATGTAAAATCCTGGAAAAGAGGAATCTATGGCAAGTTTAATCTCAATCTATGGATTGAGTTTAATCAGTGTGGATCAATGAACTCTTAAACTTTGCAGGGAGTTAAGGAGCAGGACTCATTAGAAAGGACCCTGATTCTGGGAAAGGTTGAAGGCAGGAGAAGGGGATGACAGAGGAGGCAATGGTAGGATGGAATCACCGACTCAATGGACATGAGTTTGAGCAAGCTCCAGGAGTTGGTGATCGACAGGGAAGCCTGGACTCCCTGCAGTCCATGGGGTCGCAAAGTGTTGGACACGAATTAGCAATTGAACAACAAGAAGTAGGGAGGTATACTCAAGGGGTAAATGCCATTGTGATTCTAACAAGAAATGAGTAAATAAACGTATCTACCTCCTCACACACTTACCCTGTCTGTGGGTTACATGAATGAGATAAGAACACTTAAAAGCTATGCTCTAAGTGAGTGGCAAGTATACATGAAATACTAATTATAGTCACCATGCTGTTCATTACATCGTTCAATAAATCACAGGAGTTCTTCAGGTAATTATAACTAAACAAAAACACCTTGTAGCTCAGTTGGGAAAGAATCTGCCTGCAATGCAGGAGACCTGGGTTCAAATCCTGGGTCAGGAAGATCCCATGGAGAAGGGAATGGAAACCCCACTCCAGTATTCTTGTCTGGGAAATCCCAGGGACAGAGGAACCTGGTAGGTCACAGTCTGTGGTGTCACAATAGTCGGACACTACCTAGTTGGCTAAACAACAACAACTTATTTAAGTCAATAAAGCTTTATGTTTGAGACTGAGTATCTGATTATGTTGAGGGCTCTGCAAGTCTCAAGCATTTATTCAATGATTATTTGTTTTTGGTTCAAAATTTAGCAAACATATTGTCCTGCTGGTTTAGATAGCTTTGTGGGAAAATCAGGAGAAAAACATGACACTATAATCTAGTATAAATGGATGAGCAATCCTATACTCATTGTGAACCATGAACACTTTATACTTTTGACACAAACGTGTTGAAGGTTAGAAATATGAGCTTCATGTTCTAATTGTCTTTAATTAAATGCTGTCTCAAACACAAATAAAGAATGGTGGCGGGTTGCGGGGGGCGGGGGCGGGGACAAAACAGAACGAAAACTGTGCCAGGAAAGGAGGAACATATACCCAATCGAATTTTACATTAAAGTACAAAAGAAATTCAGTGGAAAATAAGACATTTATGGATTAAAGTTGCTGGAAAATTGGGATATCCACACACCCAAAACAAATAATTCAATGCATTCACTGCTTCATGTTCTAAAAATAACAGAGAGATTCATAGACCTACATGTAAGACCTAAAATAAGAAAGGTCTTCCCTTGTGGCTCAGCTGGTAAAGAATCCGGCTTCAATGCCAGAGACCTGGATTTAATCCTTGGGTTGGGAAGATCTCCTGGAGAAGGGAAAGGCTATCCACTCCAGTATTCTGGGCTGGAGAATTCCAAGGACCATATAGTCTGTGGGGTTGCAAAGAGTCGGACACGACTGAGCGACTTTCACTTTCAAAGCAAGGAAGACTCAAGAGGTAAAACATGGGAGGAAGCTCTGTGACCAAAGACCAAGAGGTTACTGATTAGAAAATATACCAAGGCAGATTCATTCACAGGGGTACTACATTAGTAATCAGGCCTAGACCAACATGAAAATATTTACAAAATTGAGGAACACTCTTAAGAAAGTACAAAAGAAGCCTGGGGCTGAGGAAAAATATTTGCCCTTCCATCTAGAAAAGGACTTGTTCCCAGACTGCATAAACAACCTCCAACCTTCATAATAAGTAAACAAATAATTCACTTCATAATGAAAGGATGATTCAAAGAGACACTTAGCAAAGAAAATAGACAAATAGGAAGTAGAGACGTAAAAAGTGGTCTCATGGCTTTATTCCCTTGGGAAATGAGAGTTACGACGGTAACTAGATACACTCACACACTTACTTTAATATCTGAGATGAAAACAAATGATCACACTGAATCCCGGCAAGGATCTGAAACAATGGAAACTCTCAACGACTGTTGGCAGTACTGTAAAATCAGAACATACTGAGATCCAGTAGTTCTACCCCCAAGTGTACACCTAGGAGATACGATGGCTCAGTTTCTTATAAAGACTTGTCTGTGAACCTGTATCCATCAACATGTGAATGGGTAAAACGGGATATATCCATACTTCCTTGCTGGCTCAGGAGTAAAGAACCCCCCAGCCAGGCGGAAAAGGCAATGGCACCCCACTCCAGTACTCTTGCCTGGACAAGAGTCGGACACAACTGAGCGAATTCACTTTCACTTTTCACTTTCATACACTGGAGAGGGAAATGGCAACCCATTCCAGTGTTCTTGCCTGGAGAATTCTAGGGACAGAGGAGTCTGGTGGGCTGCCGTCTATGGGGTCGCATAGAGTCGGACACGACTGAAGAGATGCAGCAGGAGCAGCCAGTGCAGGAGACACTGGTTCCATCCTTGGATTGGGATGACAAACTGGAGGAGAAAATGGTACCCACTCCAGTTTTCTTCCCTGGGAAATCCCCACAGAGGAGTCTGTCCATGGACAAAGGCTATAGTCCATGGGGCTTCAAAAAAGTTGGACACATTCAGCAACTGAGCCCACACACATCACTGTGCCCAAGCAAGACAATACTTTACCAACTGAATTATCAGGGAAGACCAAAAGGTTGATCTTCCCAACCCAGGGATTGAACCCAGGACCTCCTGAATTGCAGGCAGATTCTTTACCACCTGAGCCACAAGGGAAGAATAAGAATACTGGAGCGGGTAGCATATCCCTTCTGCAGGGAATCTTCCCAACCCAGTAATCAAACTGTGGTCTCTGCATTGCAGGTGGATTCTTTACCAACTAAGCTATCAGGGAAGTCCCAAAATAATGCCATGCAGGGGTCAATAGGAATGTAGTCTACAAATAATATAGACAATTATTAAAATAAACATGCTAAGTGAAAGAAGCCAGAAGCACACCCACAGATTCAATTTTTGGAAACTTCTAAAGTATGTCAATTGACTTATTGTGCCAGAAAACTGAAGAAGGGGTTCCCAGGACCGGGTGGGAGGTGACTGAGAAGGGTCAGAAGAAAGGATGAGCAAGGAGCCCGAGCATAGTTCTGAACTTGACAGATAAGCTCACCATGCTGATTGAGGAAAGGTTTTCACAGCTCAGTTCATCCAAAGCTTATCAACGGTGCACCTCAAATATGTGAACTTTTGTTGAATTTTGACTAAATGAGTTTTAAAAACTCACCTTTCATTTCAGCTGTAGAGTTCAGTTCAGTTCAGTCGCTCAGCCATGTCTGACTCTTTCCAATCATGTGAACTGCAGCACACCAGGCTTCCCTGTCCATCACCAACTCCTGGAGTTTGCTTGGTTCAGTTACAGAGGTTCAGTTCAGTCTCTGTACTTTTATATCTCAAATCATTATCCACCCATTTTTTTTATTATTATTATTAACAAGATCATCACAGAGCTGGTGTCGTCCTGAGAGCAAACTGTCTGAGTATTATTTACAGAGTAGTTGCCCATGATTTCTTTAATGTGGGTTCCCTGATGCATGAATAGTTCAGGAGGAAGGCTGAAAGAACACACATCTTAGTATCAGAAGCTAAAAATAAGGCAGAAATCTTACCCACTGTAGTGAGACTAGGTTATATCCACAAGGCAAAACAAAACTGTGGAGATGAACTTGGGAGGAATCCTTGAGTAGGGAAGGAAATAAGAATTTTCTCTTGTTGAAACAAGTTCATTAAATTTACATATAACAATCCAAACTAAAAGAAGCCATAGTGTATACACACACACACACTGGAATACTACACAACCATAATAAAGTTGAAGTTTTTCCATCTGTAGCAACTTGGATGGACACTGAGGGTATAGGCTAAGTGAAAGAATTTAGACAGAGAAAGACAAATACTGTATGATATTACTTATGCCGCTGCTGCTGCTGCTAAGTCACTTCAGCTGTGTCCGACTCTGGGCGACCCCAAAGACGGCAGCCCACCAGGCTCCCCTGTCCCTGGAATTCTCCAGGCAAGAACACTGCAGTGGGTTGCCATTTCCTTCTCCAATGCATGAAAGTGAAAAGTGAAAGTGAAGTCACTCAGTCGTGTCCCACTCTTTTCGACCCCATGGACTTCAGCCTACCAGGTTCCTCCATGCATGGGATTTTCCAGGCAAGAGTACTGGAGTGGGGTGCCATTGCCTTCTCCTGATATTACTTATATGTTAAATCTAAAAAATAAATCCAACAGGTCAATATAAAAAAGCAGCAAACCAACAGATACACACAACCAGCTATTGGTTACTAGTGTGGAGAGTGGAGAAGGCAATGGCACCCCACTCCAGTACTCTTGCCTGGAAAATCCCATGGATGGAGGAGCCTGGTGGGCTGCAGTCCATGGGGTCACTAAGAGTCAGGCACAACAGAGACTTTTCACTTTCATGGCATTGGAGAAGGAAATGGCAACCCACTCCAGTGTTCTTGCCTGGAGAATCCCAGGGACGGGGGAGCCTGGTGGGCTGCCGTCTGTGGAGTTGCATAGAGTCGGACATGACTGAAGCAACTTAGCAGCAGCAGTGTGGAGAGCAAAGGGGGTTGGGGTAAGGTAACAGGAGGGGAGTAAGAGGTATTAGCTATTCAGTATAAAATCAACAGTGTTCAAAACTATATTGTACAACACAGAGAATAAAGCCAATATTCTTATAATGATAAATGGAGTACATAAAAAATTATGAATCATTACATGATATGTCATATATTCAACAGTGGAAACAGTGTCAGACTTTATTTTTGGGGCTCCAAAATCACTGCAGATGGTGACTGCAGCCATGAAATTAAAAGACACTTACTCCTTGGAAGAAAAGTTATGACCAACCTAGATAGCATACTGAAAAGCAGAGACATTACTTTGCCCACAAAGGTCCGTCTAGTCAAGGCTATGGTTTTTTCCAGTGGTCATGTATGGATGTGAGAGTTGGACTGTGAAGAAAGCTGAGCACCAAAGAATTGATGCTTTTGAACTATGGTGTTGAAGAAGACTCCTGATAGTCCCTTAGGCTGCAAGGAGATCCAACCAGTCCATTCTGAAGAATATCAGCCCTGGGATTTCTTTGGAAGAAATGATGCTAAAGCTGAAACTCCAGTACTTTGGCCACCTCATGTGAAGAGTTGACTCATTGGAAAAGACTCTGATGCTGGGAGGGATTGCAGGCAGGAGGAGAAGGGGACGACAGAGGATGAGATAGCTGGATGGCATCACTGACTCAATGGACGTGAGTCTGAGTGAACTCCAGGAGGCCTGGCGTGCTGCAATTCATGGGGTCACAGAGTCGGACACGACTGAGCGACTGAACTGAACTGAACTGAACATGATATGTCTGTATCATACCGTACCATTAAAAATGCAAAAGACCTTCAGGCTGGGAAAGATTGAAGGCAGGAGGAAAAGTGGATGACAGAGAATGAGATGGTTGGATGGCATCACCAACTCTATGGACATGACTTTGAGCAAGCTTTGGGAGTTGGTGATAGACAGAGAAGACTGGCATACTGCAGTCGATGAGATTGCAAAGAATTGGACACAATTGAGTTACAACTAACTGTACATCAACTGATACTTCAATTTCAAATAAAATATAAAGACTCCTCTGAGAAATGCCCTCATAACCGGTTCCTGGGACAGACGCCACATATGAGTCTCCTTACACCAGACAGGGGCTTCCCTCATGGCTCAGTCAGTAGAGAATTCGCCTGCAATACAAGAGACTGCCTGCATGCAGGTGACCTGGGTTCAGTCCCTGGTTGGGAGGATCCTTTGGAGAGATAAATGGCAACTCAATCCAATAACCTTGCATGGGAAATCCCATGGACAAGAGGAGCCTGGTGGGCTACAGTCCATGGGGACCAAAGTCGGACACAATTGAGTGACTAAGCCACATCAGAAAGTACCATCTTTATTTTTGAAAAATAACCTTAAGCTGACTGCTTCAATGCTAAAGGAATAACACAGAATTTGGGGTTATGTGTCTAGGACTGTTTGTCCCATTTTGGAATCTGAGGATACAAAGTAATACAAATATCACTGTGCTTGAAATACGTCATATGTGCTGTGATTTCTCATCTAATCCAAAGGCCAAACATCCAAATTTACTTATGCTTCTCTTAAAACTAATACATTTATAAAAACCACAGATTGCGGAAAAAGCTCAGCTGCCAACCAGGATATCAGAAGATGGTATCTCTGTAACCAAGGTTTTCTGATTAATTACTGTTTGATCATTACGTATTCTGCCAAGAGATGTATACTATAAAAAAGTGGAAACAATTCACAACCTCTCCAACAACTGGGAAACCCTCAGCTTCTATAGAGGAAGAATCACTAGAGTCACAAGATGAAGGCTGTGTTCCTGACTCTTCTCCTGGGTCTGGTTTGTGCTGCCCAGGAAGCTCCAGCTCAGCCGGAATCCCCAGAGGTACCCAAATTCTGCTGATCTGAGAGAAGGTCTTGGTTCTGTGAGTGTGACAGAGAGAGAGAGTCTTGGTTACATGGATGACCAGCTTGTGTATGTACCACACACATACTGTGATACACGTATCAATTTGAGCATAACATAACCCCTGTCTTCCTGCTTGTTGTATTTTTTTTTTTTCATCTTATTTGTCTGTATGTAAGAAAAAAAAAGCGAATATGCTATCATTTAGGGAGTTATGAACTGTCATGGTTTTTAATGGTGTTGTTTTAGCCATTTCAAGGAACTCTAAATTCTTTCTGCTTGAATATGAATCATTATTGCATTTCACAGTCATTATTGCATTATTATTATTGCATTATTCGGCAAGGTAGGAGGTAGAACACTACTTTGCTTAATAAGACTGACTTGACTTCTCTTCTGAGGGAAACACAGAAGCAAAGATTGTGCTGGGTATTGGTGAAAAACATGTAACCAGATTGACTGGTTTATGGAAACCTTCCTTGTTAGATTACAGGAAACTGGTACACCATTTACATGGCCGCGAATAACAAGGAGAAGATTGAGGAAGGAGGCCCCCTGCGGACATACTTCCGCCAATTTGAATGCATTGACAACTGTGAAAAAATGTCCATTACTTTCATTGTCACGTAAGCACAATCTGCCCCAACTGAACACAACTAGACTGTTGAGTTCTATCATGGGGTTCGGTCTCCAACGGGCAGTGAACGGTGGGGGTGATGCAAGTGAAGATGAGTGTGTGAACCCTGTTCATGGAAGGGTGACCTCCAGCACTGGGGAATGGATAGTGATGAAGGCATGTCTTGTCTGTTTGTCTTTCAGGCATTACGATAGTTGCACCTTACTCACAGTAGTGGCACAGAGAGCAGAAGGAAATGTTTACCATGTAGATTGTGAGTAGGCAAGCTTTGTCAATGTGTGTGTCTTCTCAGGTTTGTGAGTTACTAAGTTGTGTCTGTCTCTTTGTGACCCCATGGACTGAAGCATGCCAGGCTTCCCTGTCCTTCACCATGTCCCGGAGTTTGCTCAGACTCATGTCCATTGAGTGATGCCATCCAACCATCTCGTCCTCTGTCACCCTCTTCTCCTGCAGCCCTCAATCTTTCCCTCATCAGGGTCTTTTCCAGTGAGTCACCTCATCCCATCAGGTGGCCAAAGAGTTGAAGCTTAAGCTTAAGAATCAGCCCTTCCAATGAATATTCAGGGTTGGTCTCCTAGAGGACTGACTGGTTGATATCCTTGCAGTCCAAGGGACTTGAGAAGTGGGTAGTCATTTCCTTCTCCAGGGGATCTTGCCAACCCAAGAAGGGAAGCCAGGTCTCTTGCATTGCAGGCAGATTCTTTACCGTCTGAGCCACCAAAGAAGCCCAAAACCATGGACCTTGGTGAGATCGATGATTTTGGCTTCATCTAAGACAACTAGATGTCTGGACTTGTGTACTATTTTCTCTATTCATTACAAAGGCCACCTTGGGAAAGACATTACATTTTCCAGGCATTAGTTCTGCACCAGAAAACTAGGATAAGGTCCAATTTGGAAGGTGCCATTGATGGCATCTGAGAAAAAGCCCCATGTTCCTCAGACATGGGGAAGTGTATACAGCTACTTAAGATTGCAACAATCCATTAAAAAATTATTTTCTTTTATTTGACATGCATGTGTCTGTGCTCAGATGCTCAGTCTTGACTGACTCTTAACGACCCCATGGACTATAGGCTACAAGTTCTTCTGTTCATGGGATACTCCAGGCAGGAATACTGGAGGGGGTTGCCATTTCCTCCTCCAGGGATATTCCTGACCTGGGGATTAAAGGGACATCTCAGGCATCCCCAGGACTAGCAGGCAGATTTCTTACAGCTGAGCACCCTGGGAAGCCACTTATTTAAGCTTACAAGATCAAAATTGCTTTAACTAAAGAAATTCTTTAAATATTAGAAGTTTTTACTAGCCTGATTAAGAAGTAGAACCTGATTAAAGTAAATGCCACAGAAAAGTATGAGGATAAAGTAACAGAAAATTTTCAAAATAGTTTTTATGATATAGAGAAAAAAGGAAGGCTAGCACAGATTTGTATCTCTATGGTTTGCTATACTGGAAAGAATTCTCATATATCAATGCTGTAACATTGAATGATTAAATGACTACATATTTGATTTTCAAGGAGAAAATGTGCAATGGAGCATTCTAATTTGGTCTGCTGCATGTTTTTTAATTTCCAATGTGGACATGCAGCCACAGGAACTAAAAAAGAATCATTTCAGGGAATATATCTCCAGCATTTGGCAATCACCTCATTTCTAGCTCTTTTACCACCCTCTGTACTAGGAAATAACTTTTATCTATTAACTTTTATTTTCACATGATTTGCTTAGAGAATACCTTTGTAATCAGGACTGTACTTTAAATTTGGTCACAAAATTCCTGAAAAGTTAATAGTCATCTTTAACAGTAAGCTCTTATGAGCTGGTATGAGATGGTTCGGGCCCACCAACCTACTACAGTTGCAATAGGCAACTTCACTATCATTCATAACCTGTTCAGTCCAGAAAACTGAACGTCTTTACTATGTTCAGAAGAGAGTCATGTGGAGAAAGCTTTCCTACTTCACTAGCTGTTTTAACTGTTACTTACAACACACCCACTATGAATGTCAATGAGACAAAGGTCACCATCAAAGGCATGTGAAGAATACGAGATGCCCAAATGAAGAGGAAAGAAGTTAACTGTATTGAGATTTGAATTTATGTTTTTCTGTCACAGTCATGGGTAAAAATTCTGTGCAACTGATCCCTGTATCAGAAAGCATGTTGGTATTCTATGCTGAAAACTTTGATGGAGAGAAGACCACAAAACTGACTTATGCCCTCGGTATGTACTGTAACTCATTCTATGCAAGCTGGTCATGTTGATATAATCAGTATTTTTGTATTGAGGACAGAAGCATTACAGACGGTATATTTTATTAAGCACACTGGGGCAGACATGTATTCACACAGGAGAACTCAGACGTCATGTGACATGAGTTAGGGTTGCGCCCAAAGATTTGTTATATGGGAAACTGAAGAAATGTAGCCACTGGTGATCCTATCATGTGGCTTTTTAAATTATTAGATACACTTATCCTGGAGGTGCAATGAAATATTCCAGGATGGTCCATGGGATTCTTGTCAAATATCACATATTGGAGTGGCCAGATTCTGAAACCAAAGTGAACCAAGGTTTAAATTTGAGTTTAGTAGACTCACAGTTCCCAAACATGAATCCATTCATCTCCACCACAAATGGTTTATTCTTTGTCATGATGGTTAAAATAAATCCTGAGACCTGAACTTGATGCTCTTCAAATAACCACTCGATCATATTGAATCCTTCAGAGGCATGTGGTCAGGCATGGGAATCACGTGCCATGCGGCCAACCCCACAGGGTCACTGCCTGGCCCCTTTATGCTTTCTGATCCACGTTGGGGCTGGGTAGGGGGAGTGTCTGGTCTCTGAGGATGACAATGCCTGAGCTTTGCCCCTCAGTGACATGTGTGATGAGATTAGTGCTTGGGGAATGTTCAAATCACTTCTCCCCCTTCGTTTGAATATTGTTGTTCAGGCACTAGCGTCTGCCTGACTCTTGGCGACCTCATGGACTGCAGCACGCCAGGCCCCTCTATCTTCCACTCTGTCCCAGAGTTTGTGCAAACTTTTGCTCATTGAGTTAGTGCTGATATCTAGCCACTCCTTTGACTGGAGACCAAGAAAACCCCAGGGAAGGAATTCTAGGATGCAGACAAAGTGGACAGAAAGGGTTAGAGTTAGGAGAAATTCTGAGTTTCCAACGCCACCATCACCTTCTCAGATGTTGCACTAGAGACAGCACTGACTCGGAGCTGCTTAAGCTCACAGGTGAATGGTCTGTGGTTCTCTCAGCAGTTGGGAGAACTGGAATGTGAGAAAATGGAAACCATGTGGACTCTACCCCCACGGACCCATCTGAAGACCTGTATGCACACACGGGAACCTCTGTAGAAAATTCTCTGCTGAGCAGGGTTTAGGTGATGGGGGAGGGGAGTGGTCATGGTGAGACTTACTGGACACTACAGATACGAGCCAGGGGACACTCTATAACCAATGAAGTATTCTAACGCACACCCATCTGCCCTGTTCACTATGAAATCTAGGCAAAGGAGACAGTTTGAGTCAAGAAGATATTCAGAAGTATGAGGAGATAAACAATGAAAGGGGTATTCCAAATGAAAATACAGAAGATGGCGCCCAAACAGGTAAAGGCCCTGAGGACAGCAGGTATCAGAAATGAAAATACATCATGAGGATACTTGATCCAAATTTCCTACTCCCTCAGTCATCTTTCATACAGGACTTTATCAAATAATTATTTCAAGTAGAGGCATATCAATAGTCAATTTTCCCCTTATTCATTCTCTTTCACAGACAACTGTCCGAAATAAGAACTGAGAACCTCTGTTTGGTGAGTAGCACATGACACCTAACAACATTGAGTCTTCTTTAGTATGTCAAGGCTTTTTTTTTTTTTTTTCCTGGGGGCATACTGCTTTAAGAATGGGATATATACACAATTGGCTATTACTCAACCCTGACAAAGACTGAAATAATGCCATCTGCACCAACATGGATGGACCCAGAGATAATCAAAAAGTCACAAATAGAAAAGCACATATCATATGATATACCTTGCATGGGCAATGTAAAATACAACACAAATAAACTATTTGCAGCATAGAAACAGACTCAAGGCCCAGAAAACAAAATATGGTTACCAAAGGGATAACTGGGGGAAGGGATGATTTGGGAGTTTGGGTTTAAGAGATATATACTACTAAACATAAAATGAACACCTAGAATATGTTGTATAGCACAGATATCTGTACTCAATGACTTGTAATAACCTGTAAAGAGAATAATGTAAAAAGGTATATATTTACATACATATGTGTATTAACTGAGGGCTTCCCTGGAAGCTCAGTATAAAGAAATCTGCCTGCTGATGCAGGAGATGCGGGTCATGGAATAGTTAATGACTAGCCACTCATGGCACCCCACTCCAGTACTTTGCCTGGAAAATCCCATGGATGGAGAAGCCTGGTGGGCTGCAGTCCATGGGGTCACTAAGAGTCGGACACAACTGAACGGCTTCACTTTCACTTTTCACTTTTTTGCATTGGAGAAGGAAATGGCAACCCACTCCAGTGTTCTTGCCTGGAGAATCCCAGGGACGGGGGAGCCTGGTGGGCTGCCGTCTATGGGGTCGCACAGAGTCGGACATGACTGAAGTGACTTAGCAGCAGCAGCCACTCCAGTATTATTGCTTAGAAAATGCCAAAGACAGAGGAATCTGGCAATGTACCATAGGGACAAAAGAGAGGGATATGACTTGGCAACTAAATAAAAACAACAAATGTATGCATAAAGCACTTTGCTTTGAACCAGAAACTAACACAACATTGCACATCAACTAAATTTCAATAAAACTTTATTAAAAAAAAATAGGATCACAAAACGGTCCATCCTGCCAAGTGGCAAAGGCTAGGGCTTACATAAGGGTTTGGACTTAAGTATCTAAATGCACACACTGGTCTAGACCCCGCAGTGACATGTTTTGTAGACAAAGAAGATTGTGTGAAGCCCTGAGCTGTGAAACATGAACTCTGGGGAACCCCAGTGTGAATGAATGATCTTGCAGCCACATCTTTATGATTGTAAGGAAGATTTATAGATGTTAAGCAGCATAGGTCACCCAGTACACAGTCTCCTACATCTCAGACATGTGCATATGTAACTTAATAACTCTCATCATAAGACCTGATACTGGGTTGCTCACAGCTCGTTTCAATTCACTTTAGTTGCTCAGTCATGTCTGACTCTCTGGTACCCCAAGGACTGCAGAACACCAGGCTTCCTTGTCCATAATCAATTCCCCAAGCCTGCTCAAACTCATGGCCATCGACTGGTGATGCCATTCAACCATCTCATCCTTTATTGAACCCTTCTCCTCCCACCTTCAATCTTTCCCAGAATCAGGGTCTTTTCAAATAAGTCAGTTCTTCGCATTAGATGGCCAAAGTATTGGAGTTTCAGCTTCAGCATCAGTCCTTCCAATGAATATTTAGGACCAATTTCCTTTAGGATGGCCTGGCTGCATGTCCTTGCAGTCCAAGGAACTCTCAAGAGTCTTCTTCAACACCACAGTTCAAAATCATCAATTCTTTGGCAGTCAGCTTTCTTTACAGTCCAATCCTCACATCCATACATGACTACTGAAAAAAATAACATAGCTTTAGCAGATGGACACAAGGTAGCCATTCTATGCAAACCCCATGGGCAGTCACACAGAGTGACTTCTGTGCAATGGGTCTTGTAAGGGAATTTCTCACTACTTCCAGCAGTAACTGTTTCTATCTTTCATTCTCTGACCAACATCATGTTAACTGTAATCATCTCAACAACGTCTTAAATTTTTTCACGATTAAAGAAGAAAATGAAGTAAGGCTATGAGAAGCATCGCATCAGTAATGTGTCCCAATCATCCATATGAAGATTATAGACCTTTTCCTTGAAATCGTCTGTTCTCTCCGAGGAAATCATGATTCTACATGGCTTTCCTGCCACAAATCTCCTCTGCTCTTGCTGATGTTACTAAATTTCTAAACTGTTCAATAAAATGATTAATACACATATGTGTCCATAAAGATGCCATATTTGCAAATACCAAAAAATATGTAAATCCAACTATGTAGAAAATTGAGTATAGCATGTGGCAGGAGATAACTCTGTTTAGAACACATGGTGTGAACACTGCGAGTGTGTTGGTGAGAAGAGAGAATAAACCACAGATACTAATTTTCTCTGAGCTTCCCTTATGGCTCAACTGGTAAAGAATCTGCCTGCAATGCAGGAAACCTGGGTTCGATCCCTGGGCTGGGAAGAACCCCAGAGAAGGCCATGTACACCCACTCCAATATTCTGGCCTGGAGAATTACATAGACTGTATAGTCCATGGGGTCACAAAGGTCCACCATGACTGAGCGACTTTCCCTTTCAACAATTTTATACAGTGATATGAGGTTTCCACCTGACGTCATGTGAGCAATGGGGATGGTTAGTTACAGAACTTCAAATAGAACCTGTGCTTTCCTAACTGGCATTGGAAAACAACTCAATTCTGTTTTTAAGCAGTGCTCATCTGCTGTGGGGTTGCCCGTTGTGGTAAGGATTTGGCAGAATGCAGTGTTACATGGGGTTCCCAGGTGGCTCACTGGTTTAGAATATGCTGATTCAGGTCACACAAGAAAAAAGGGACCCTTCCCTGGGTTGGGAAGATCCCCTGGAGAAAGGAATGGAAACCCACTTCAGCATTCTTGCCTGGAGATTCCCATGGACAGGGGAACGTGTCAGGCTATGGGGTCCATGGGGTCTCAAAGAGTCAGACACGATTTATTGATTGAGCACACACACACACACACACAACAAAAGTGAACACTAACTATTCAAGAAAGAGCACTGAGGTTGGATACAAGGCACCAGTTATGTGGTGTCCTATTCGGGGCTGCTAGCATTCAGGTCCACCCCCAGAAGCAGTGTCTTTGCTGCTGATGGAGATGATGAATTATCTGTAGCTGTTCAGTAACTCATCAGGGGTGTTTTAAAATAATAGTCATTCATCAGTGCCTAATGATGGGGAACAAAGGAGCCATGTGGGAACCCACAATGGTCATGCCACTGGATCAAAGAGATTCAGTCCATTTCAATTCAGTTCAGTTCAGTCACTCAGTGGTGTCCAACTCTTTGCAACCCCATAGACTGCAGCATGCCAGGCCTCCCTGTCCATCACCAACTCCTGGAGTTTGCTCAAACTTATGTCCATTGAGTCGGTGATGCCATCCAACCAACTTATCCTCTGTCGTCTCCTTCTCCTCCCACCTTCAATCTTTCCCAGCATCAGGGTCTTTTCCAATGAGTCAGTTCTTCCCATTAGGTGGCCAAAGTATTGGAGTTTCAGCTTCAGCATCAGTCCTTCCAATGAATATTCAGGGCTGATTTCCTTTAGGATGGACTGGTTGGATCTCCTTGCAGTCCAGGGGACTCTCAAGAGTTATCTCCAACACCACAGTTCAAAAACATCAATTCTCTGGCACTCAGCTTTCTTTAACATTGACTGAAAAATGGCTCAGAGGGTAAAGCATCTTCCTGAAATGCAGAAGACCTGGGTTCAGTCCCTGAGACCTGGGTTCAATCCCTGGGTCAGGAAGATCCCCTGGAGAAGGCAATGGCACCCTACTCCAGTACTCTTGCCTGGAAAATCCCATGGACGGAGAAGCCTGCAGGCTACAGTCCATGGGCTCGAAAAGAGTCGGACGACTGAGCAACTTCACTTTCACTTTCAGCTTTATAGTCCAACTCTCACATCTTTACATGACTACTGGAACACAATGGCTTTGACTGTACGGACCTTTATTGGCAAGGTACTGTCTCTACTTTTTAATATGCTGTCTAGTTTTGTAAGCCAGCCTTAAAATGACAGCAAGAATTAAACCAAACCAAAAAATAAAACCGAAATACTGAGCAGAGGTACTTCCCTAGGGGCCCAGAGGTTGGGAATCCACCTGCCAAAGCAGAAGACACAGGCTGAATCCCTGACCCTGGAAGATCCTACATGCAGCAGGACAACTAAGCACTATTGATCTTCTTCTCTATAGCCCTCCCTTGAGACTCAACAAGATAACCACCACAAGGAGAAGGCCTCAAATCACAGTAGAGAAAGGCAGAGAACACAACAAACACCCAGTGTGTGTTTTAAAATTAAACATATACTGAGCAGTGGTTTAAGTGGCTGCATGCACACTGCATCCAACTAAGACTCTATAAATTTATTACCAGTGACTCAGTAAAAAAAAAAAAAAACCAGTTTGCTCAGCCCTACATTCAAAACAATAGTGGAAAACAACTGCCCCAGAAAGATAAAAAATGAGAACTCACATGTTACTCTGTACTGATATAAAACGGGGCTTCCAAAGTGACTCAGTGGCAAAGAACCCACCTGCCAATGCAGGAGATGTGGGTTTGATCCCTGGGTCAGGAAGATCCCCTGGAGAAGGAAATGATAGCCCACTCCAGTATTCTGGCCTAGAGAATCCCATGGACAGAGGAGCCTGGTGGGCTACTGTCCATGGCCTGGAAAAGACTCAGAACACGCCTGAGCGACTCAACAACAATCATCAGTTTCAGGGTCATTTTCTTTCCCTTGTCTGAGACAAGTTCTCAGAACTGTGACAACTTAATGGCAACCCACTCTAGTGTTCTTGCCTGGACAATCCCAGGGACTGGGGAGCTTGGTGGGCTGCAGTCCATGGGGTCGAGAAGAGTCGGACACAACTGAATGACTTCACTTTTACTTTTCACTTTCCTGCATTGGAGAAGGAAATGGAAACCCACTCCAGTGTTCTTGCCTGGAGAATCCCAGGGATGGGGGAGCCTGGTGGGCTGCCGTCTATGGGGTCGCACAGAGTCCGACATGACTGCAGTGACTTAGCAGCAGCAGCATGTCATGACTACAGTATGGTTATCCTGTAGTTACCTTGTCCATTTGGTGGGGGTTTCAGTGTCTGTAGGACAGCTCCCAGGACATGGCTCGCAATACTGCCTACAACCTTTGAGGACAAACTAAGGGCCTTGGATTTGCTTACTGACTAAAGTATTAGTGTTTAGCACGGTTGGATGTTTTTCTTTGCTTCTGTGTTTCTCCCTTCTCTGATTAAACTGATTCTCTGGCTCAAGTTTCTCCCCAGACAAAAGACAGGTGGAGGACATGGTGGGAAGGGCCATGGGGTCCTGCTCGGTTTCACTAAGATCCATCGGAAATGGATTCTGTGCAGGAAGGGTTGCCATGCACTGAGACGAGAACGCAGGTAGTTCAGTTCATATTCAGAGCTCAGATGGTCATGACCAGGGCAATCTAAGATGTTTGTAGAGAAGTCTAGAATAATAAAGGCAAAGTAAAAAAAAAAGAAAAGAAAAGAAAAGAATACATGTAGTTCTGTCTTCCTTTGTGAACACAAAAGACAATCTGGCTTCTGCTTCATTAAAGTGTATAGTTCATTTGTACTTAATGCAGTTCACTGCATGGCTGGGTTTAGGTCTGGTATCTCTCAGGTCTCTAAGTGCCTGTTGGTACTCTTGTTCTGTACCGTGGGCTTCATTTCACTGCAGACATGTACCTGACGTCTCTCAGGTGATTCTAGATTAATTATATGCCTTATATAGATACTCCATATATAATGTGTTAGCCACTCAGTCGTGTCCGACTCTTTGCCACCCCATGGATTGTAACCCACCAGGCTCCTCTGTCCATGGAGTTCTCCAGGCAGGAACACTGGAGTGGGTTGCTATTTCCTCCTCCCCATATACAATAAACTATATCTATAATGAGTTATACCTATAATAAATTATATCTATAATAAATTATATGTGTTATATGCTAATTAATTAAAGATCAAATACTTTTCTTGGTTTGAAACTGCCTGTATATGTCTTGGAGGAACAAACTCTCTAATAAACTCCTTTGATTTAATAGGACTGTAATGCCTAGAATTACAATGATGAAAACAGTGTGTGTGTTTGTGTGTATATGTGTTAGTTTGTGTGTGTCTGTGTGTATCTATGTGTTTGTGTGCCTGTGTTTCTGTGTGTCTCTTTGTGTGTATCTATGTGTGTCTATGTGTGTGTGTGTGTCCGTGTTTGTGTGTGTGTATCTGTGTGTGTATGTCTGTGTGTGTGTGTGTGTTTCTGTGTGTCCGTGTTTGTGTCTGTGTGTGTGTTTATGTGTTTGTGTTTATGTGGTTGTGCGTGTGTTTCTGTGTGTATGTGTGTGTCCGTGTGTGTGTGTCTGTGTGTTTGTGTGTGTTTCTGTGTGTGTATCTGTGTGTGTGTGCCTGTGTGTTTATGTTTGTGTGTCTGTGTTTCTGTGTGTCCGTGTGCATGTGTGTGTCCGTGTATGTGTATCTATGTGTGTGTCTGTGTGCTTGTGTGTTTATGTGTGTGTGTGTCTGTGTTTCTGTGTGTCCGTGTTTGTGTCTGTGTGTGTGTGTTTATGTGTTTGTGTGTCTCTGTTTCTGTGTGTCCGTGTGTGTGTGTGTTTATGTGTGTGTGTGTTTATGTGTGTGTCTGTGTTTCTGTGTGTCTCTTTGTGTCTGTGTGTCTGTGTTCATGTTTGTGTCTGTGTGTATCTGTGTGTGTGTGTCTATGTGTGTGTTTATGTGTGTGTGTGTCTGTGTTTCTGTGTGTCCGTGTTTGTGTCTGTGTATGTGTGTTTATGTGTTTGTGTGTCTGTGTTTCTGTGTGTCCGTGTTTCTGTGTGTCCGTGTGTGTGTGTATCTATGTGTGTGTCTGTGTGTTTGTGTGAGTTTCTGTGTGTCCGTGTTTGTGTCTGTGTGTGTATCTGTGTGTCTGTGTGTTTGTGTGTCTGTGTTTCTGTGTGTCCGTGTGTGTGTGTGTGTGTGTGTGTGCGCATGCCATCTTTTTCTTTGTTCTGGACTGAAATCCATGGGGACAACTCTGTAGCTGATGAGAATCGAATGCTCCCAGATTGCACACAGACACCACACGTGCTACACTTTACAGACGTCCTGACGAGTGAAGGGGTGACTCTTGTCAAACACAGCATTCAGAGTTTCCATAACTCTCTCATAAGGCCAGCAGAAAGTGGGGGTGTGGTCGGGAGATGGGAGATGTGTGACCCACTGAGTCAGGGAGACAGCTGCTACCGTTTAATTCCTGAGAAAATATTACCAGGCAGTAAACACCTCATGACTGTTCCCAACACACTAGATCCTTTGGAGACGCTGCGTCTTGAAAGGGGACCCATTTCTACCGTTATTGTGCAAAGTAAGATAAATTTTTTTAAACTAAGTAAGGTACATTAATTAGCTGAAATTCAAAAAAATTTTTAAATTCCAAAACATATTTAAGGATTCACTCATGGGATGGTGGGCCCACATTTCCTGACTCTGTAATTCTTCTTCACAGAGAATAAGAATACAAGAAACACACAGGTTTATATCCAGATGTGTATTACACCAGACAAATTTAATACATACACCATTTCCTAAATATACCACAAAGAGAAATATAACTTTATGGTTTATTTATTTATAAATACAGAAATAAATTTCCATAAAACTTGCAATATAAACTTATCAATATTATATCATTATAAATGGATACAGGGTTGAATGTAATGTTTAATTAATCATGCAGCCATGAAATTAAAAGACACTTACTCCTTGGAAGGAAAGTTATGACCAACCTAGATAGCATACTGAAAAGCAGAGACATTATTTTGCCAACAAAGGCCCGTCTAGTCAAGGCTATGGTTTTTCCAGCGGTCATGTATGGATGTGAGAGTTGGACTGTGAAGGAAGCTGAGTGCCAAAGAATTGATGCTTGTGAACTGTGGTGTTGGAGAAGACTCTTGAGAGGCCCTTGGACTGAAAGGAGATCCAACCAGTCCATTCTAAAGGAGATCAGTCCTGGGTGTTCATTGGAAGGACTGATGCTAAAGCTGAAACTCCAATCCTTTGGCTACCTCATGCGAAGAGTTGACTCATTGGAAAAGACCCTGATGCTGGGAGGGATTGGGGACAGGAGGAGAAGGGGACAACAGAGGATGAGATGGCTGGATGGCATCACTGACTCGATGGACATGAATTTGGGTGAACTCTGGGAGTTGGTTTTGGACAGGGAGGCCTGGCATGTTGCAATTTATGGGGTCACAAAGAGTCGGACACAACTGAGTGGCTGAACTGAACTGAATTGAATCATGTATAGTTGTTAGATTCACATTATAAGATGTACACAAATATACAAGTTATTGACATGATTTATCTAATTTATGAATAAATACTAGGACTTCTGTGACGGCCTGGTGGTAAAGATTCCACCTGCCAATGCAGGGGACACAGGTTTCATCCCAGGTCCAGGAAAACTCCACATACCTTGGGACACCTCAGCCCATATGCCATAAATACTGAGCCCAAGTGCAGCAACTATTGAATCCCACAATTTGGAGCCGGGCCTCCACAACAAGCTGAGCTACACAATAGCCAGTGCACCACGAATAGAGAGAAGCCCCCACTCACTGCAAGCACAGAAGGTCTGCATGGTCAACAAAGACCCAGAGCTGCCAGGTGTAAATAAGTAAATGTTTATATAGTTTCCACTCATGGGTCACTTACCTGAGTGTGTCAATATATTAAAGGCAGCTGTACATAACTTTACACATATGGAATACTGCCTATGGCATATGAATACTGCCATGACCTGTTTTCGGGGTCTAGCCCCGGTGGATCTAGGGAAATTTGAAGGGGAGATGGCTTCGGCGATCAGGATACGATAGCTTTAATTAAATATTAATTAGAGATATATAAAGAGTAATAGAATAAGGATAGCTCAGTAGGAAAATTCAGTGGAGAAAAGAGGCTGAATAACTTGGTTTACCTGGAAAGCTAATAAAATTTTAAGGCAAGGAATTTACGCCACCTACGTAGGCCACAGACGTCTTCCCGTTCTCCTGAAGGAGAGGAGACCCTAAGGCCTCTCCGATCAGATCTTAGAAGCCCAGGCATAATTAGTAGGCTTGACAAGCCTCCATGTTCCAGAAGGTGATTTAGCCAGAAGGTGAAAGAAAGAATGACATGGGGAGACCAGTCTTTTGAGGAACTGACCCCTTTTTTTTATTTTTCCAGGGTCTGTTTTTATACACTGAGATGTTATATAAAGGTCACGCAGGGACAGCAGTCCTGACTTTTATTAAAGTCAGGTGTTTTATACAAATGTATACAAAGGCCTTAGGGGTGTTACATCATCTTTTGGTCATGGGGCATGTTGACAATTTATGACCCTCTCCTTGTGACAGAGGTCAGTCAACCAGGACACTTATTTTTCTAGGGGTGATTATTTTTAAAACAGACACCACCCTCTAAAGGTACCACATAAAGTTACATTTTTATAGGGTGGGGGTGTAGTGGGTTTTAATTAAAAAAAATTTTGTTTAGCCCAAAATATCAAAGGTTAATACTTATTTTTTATATATTCATTAATGTGTATAAGGACAGGAAATGTGAAAACTTAACAACAAACATTGGCTCAACAAATAAAAAACCCACCAACAGTGTAAGAGGGTTCCCTTTTCTCCACACCCTCTCCAGCATTTATTATTTGCAGACTTTTGGATCGCAGCCATTCTGACTGGTGTGAAATGGTACCTCATAGTGATCTTGATTTGCATTTCTCTGATAATGAGTGATGTTGAGCATCTTTTCATGTGTTTGTTAGCTATCTGTATGTCTTCTTTGGAGAAATGTCTATTTAGTTCTTTGGCCCATTTTTTGATTGGCTCATTTATTTTTCTGGAGTTGAGCTATAGGAGTTGCTTGTATATTTTTGATATTAGTTGTTTGTCAGTTGCTTCATTTGCTGTTATTTTCTCCCATTCTGAAGGCTGTCTTTTCACCTTGCTGATAGTTTCCTTTGATGTGCAGAGGCTTTTAAGGTTAATTAGGTCCCATTTGTTTATTTTTGCTTTTATTTCCAATATACAAACTAGTACAGCCACTATGGAGAACAGTGTGGAGATTCCTTAAAAAACTGGAAATAGAGCTGCCTTATGATCCAGCAATCCCACTGCTGGGCATACACACTGAGGAAACCAGAAGGGAAAGAGACACATGTACCCCAATGTTCATCGCAGCACTGTTTCTAATAGCCAGGACATGGAAGCAACCTAGATGTCCATCAGCAGATGAATGGATAAGAAAGCTATGGTACATATACACAATGGAGTATTACTCAGCCATTAAAAAGAATGCATTTGAATCAGTTCTAATGAGGTGGATGAAACTGGAGCCTATTATACAGAGTGAGGTAAGCCAGAAAGAAAAACACCAATACAGTATACTAACGCATATATATGGAATTTAGAAAGATGGTAACAATAACGCTGTATATGAGACAGCAAAAGAGACACCAATGTATAGAACAGTCTTATGGACTCTGTGGGAGAGGGAGAGGGTGGGAAGATTTGGGAGAATGGCATTGAAACATGTAAAATATTATGTATGAAACGAGATGCCAGTCCAGGTTCAATGCACGATACTGGATGCTTGGGGCTAGTGCACTGGGACGACCCAGAGGGATGGTATGGGGAGGGAGGAGGGAGGAGGGTTCAGGATGGGGAACACATGTATACCTGTGATGGATTCATTTTGATATTTGGCAAAACTAATACAATTATGTAAAGTTTAAGAATAAAATAAAAAAAATAAAAAATAACCCTTCACCAATACAATTTTTAATCAGCCCACTATACTATACTAATAGTTTTCTAACTTTTCTAAAAAACCTGTTTTTAAAAGGTTTAAAACATTTCGTGCCTCTCATGGTTAAGAGGCTATAAAAAATCACATGTGGCCAGACAAGCCTGTTAGACAGGCTAGAAAAGCTTCAGAGGAGTTTGTAGATTGAAACACTCTTGTGACGCCCAGGAGTTTTTATTAACTGGAGCTCTAAGTTAACTCCTTCTCCGAAAGAGGTGGTGGGGAACAGCTCCCCGTAAAGTCAGAGGTGTAGGTGGGAGCACAAAGTAGTAAAGTAGGCAGGCTCTGGTTATGGGGGTAGATGTCTGAAAATTTCCAGGGGGACTCCTGAGGCTCGATCCCGCCTTTGTGTATGTCGAGCCTCCTTCCTCATGACCTTTGTCACGGACAAAGCTCCTCATGCTGGCTTCCGACAACCTGTCACACCTTATGCTGTATATAGATATTGAGCTATTTCCTCCAAATCTCCTAAAGGACACAGAGGGGTGCTGAAAGACACTTTGCTTGTCACTGCAGGAGCATGCAGGCCAACAGATGATGAGGTCCCAGGACAAGCAGGGTTCTAAAACATTCTAAAGATGAGCCAGAAGCAGTGAGAGGAACAACAAGGTGCTTTTGCACAGCACAGGGAACTATATTCAATATCTCATTCCGATCTATAATGGGACAGACTCTGAAAAACACTAGATGTTGTGTATATGTGTAACTGAATCACTGCTGCATGGCAGAAACTCACACAACAATAGAAATCAATGATAGTTCCATTCTGTTTTTATAAAGCAGTAAAAGGAAGCCAGGAGGGCACCAGTAACCCTCAACACAACGAAAAGAACTGCAGGACTCGGCTCCCAGTGTGGTGTGTCTCCCTGCCACACACACATATACCTCAGGATCCCACCAGCCATGTGGTGACCTATCAGCAAGACACACGGTAATCTGAGGTCAGCGGGCGCTCTCACCCTGCAGGGAACCAGGGGCGGGGGTGCAGAACTGGAGTCCAGAACCACAGTGAATTCCTCCTGCTACTTTATGTCTCAGATGAAATGCCACTCCCCTGCTGTGTCTCATCAGAAGTAAATATTCTCAAGACACAAGTCTACCATTGCCCGGAAGCTTAGCAACACAGCTCACACCATGCCCAAGGTGCCCTTTGTTCAGAATCCAGGTAAACTCACTTCACTGTGTCATTTCGTGCTTCAACATTTTTAGCAATTTCCAGGGAGTTAAAAACAAACAAACAAACAAAAAACACAAATCTTACATGATTCTTGTCTTGAAATTCAACAATACTGATGCAGGGACTGTGTTGGTGGTCCAGCGATTAAGACTCCACCTTCTAAATCACAGAATGTTGAGTTCCATGCACGGTCGGAGAACCAAGATCATGGGTGGCCTGGAGCAACTAAGAGCTGACACAGCAAAAACAAAACAAAACAAAACAAAATACTGATGCCAACCTAACATTCAGGCCATATACCCACATTTTTGCTTAAGGTCACACTGTTCATCCTTCTGTATTTATTTATTTTCATCCTTCAAATAGTTTAATCCAAAGAGTTTATTCCATTTAATCCAAACAGTTTTTTAACTAATCCAAATATTTTCTTCCTCTTTACTTTCTGGCTTTTGGTATTTAATCCAAATAGTTTCTTCCTCTTTACTTTTTTGCTTTTGGTAATGTATACATATTTGTGTTCTACATTTGTCTACCTCACAACATTTTATAATATAATTTTTTCAATTGTTTCATAAACAGATCCCTTGAAGAAAGTTTATAGTAAGTAAGTAAGTAAGTCAAAGTTGCTCAGCCCTGTCGCTATTTGCAACCCCATGGACTATACAGTCCATGGAATTTTCCAGGCCAGAATACTGGAGTGGGTAGCCTTTCCTTTCTCCCAGGGATCTTCCCAACCCAGGAATCAAACCAGGGTCTCCTGCATTGCAGGCAGATTCTTTACCAACTGAGCTATCAGGGAAGCCAAAGGAGACTTTATGCGAAATAAAGCATTTCTCAGTTAGCTGAAATATTTCAAAGCACCTACGTTATGCTTGACAGAGGATGAGATGGTTAGATGGCATCACCAACTCAATGGACATGAGTTTGGGTAAACTCCAGGAGTTGGTGATGGACAGGGAGGCCTAGCGTGCTGTGGTTCATGGGGTTGCAAAGAGTCGAACATGACTGAGCGACTGAAGAGAACTGAACTGACATTATGCTGGTAAGGAAAACGATAATTTTTAGTCTTTATTTGGGACAGAATAGAATTTGTCTTCTCTGTCACCACTCACCACCACTGCTGTGAGCACCTCATTTATTTTCAGGGACTCCAGCCCTCAGCTCCATTCTCTGAATGTATGCCTTGTTCTAACATCATTCTTTTATTTGCTCTGGTGTAAAAGGGGCAGTTCATAAATACATTTTGAAAATTTGGCAATAGGAACTGTTTCATGCCCTGCTACACATCACCTCCAAACTACTGTAAATAATAATAATAATAATTTCATTTAGGTGTCTATGTGGGTTCCTATTCCCCAAGTTGTTTTGCTAGAAGAGTCTATGGGAACATGTGTACCTGGCACTCTCTATAACCCTGAGCTCTCAGGTTTCTGCACCACATGAAAATAAAATAAAAAACTGAGTACAGATAGGTGGCAGGTCACAGGAGAAATGCAGCCAAAATCAAAACTTACTAAGTGACAATGCAACTTTGCTGACTGAAGCAGATAGTATCATGTGGACAGACACAAGTTCAGGTGTTAATCATAAAACCCTTTTCCATTTTGCACATAAGACTAATGGAAAAGACATTACTCAAAGCCCTTTGCAATACAAACAGACTTCTTATCGATTGAAAGGAAGGTTTACACAAATGCTCTTAAATATAATAATGAGGTACAATAAAAAGTGTGACCAGGGAGAGAGACCACTAAAATAGTTTCAAGACTTTAAAGTGAAGTAGCTGCAGTTTAAATAATGAAAGTGTTAGGCAGCAAACAGGAAACAGGAAACATAAGCCACTAAAAAATATTTTATCTTCAAAAACTATTTTCAAGGTCTTTCTCCCAGTTGACAATATATCCATCTGATACTATGGCATTGTGGATCTATGGCACGGTGACTACAGCCATGAAATTAAAAGACACTTGCTCCTTCAAAGAAGAGCTATGACAAATGTAGGTACTGTGTTAAAAAGGAGACACATTACTTTGCCAACAAACATCTGTGTAATGAAAGCTATGGTTTTTCCAGTATGGCTGTGAGAGTTGGACCAAAAAGAAAGCTGAGCACCGAAGAACTGATGCTTCTGAACTGTGGTGTGGGAGAAGACTCTTGAGAGTCCTGCAACTGCAAGGAGATCAAGCCAGTCCATCCTAAAGGAAATCAATTCTGAATATTCATTGGAAGGACTGATGCCAACACTGAAGCTCCAATACTTTGGCCACTGTATGCGAAGAGCCAACTCATTGGAAAAGACCCTAATGCTTGGAAAGATTGAAGGCAGGAGGAGAAGGGGACAACACAGGATGAGATGGTTGGATGGCATCACCAACTCAACGGACATGAGTATGAGCAAACTCTGGGAGACGGTGAAAATGAAAGCCTAGGGTGCTGAATTCTATGAGGTTGCAAAAAGTTGCACACAACCGAGGGCCTGAACAATACAATAGCAACATGATTGAGTTTAATCAGTGTGCATCAGTGTACTCTTAAAGTTTTCCAGGAGTTAAGGAGTAAGGATGGAGAAGGCAATGGCATTCCACTCCAGTACTCTTACCTGGAAAATCCCATGGACGGAGGAGCCTGTAGGCTGCAGTCCATGGGGTTGCTAGGAGTCGGACACGACTGAGCGACTTCACTTTCACTTTTCATGCATTGGAGAAGGCAATGGCAACCCACTCCACTGTTCTTGCCTGGAGAATCCCAGGGACGGGGGAGCCTGGTGGGCTGCCGTCTATGGGGTCGCACAGAGTCGGACACGACTGAAGCGACTTAGCAGCAGCAGCAGCAGCAAGGAGTAAGGAAGGTGCAATCAAAAAGTAAAAGCCACTCGCAATTTTAATAAGAAACAAGTGAAGGAACACGTCTTTCTCAGCATGTAGTTACCCTGTGTGTGTGTTGTGAGTGAGATAAAAACATTTAAAAGCTATGTCCTAAGTGAATGACAAGTATCCATGTTATATTATTAATTACAGTCACCATACTGTTCATTACTTCTTTCTTTAAATCACAGGATCTCTTCAGGTAATTTTAACTAAACAAAAACACCTGATTGCTCAGTCAGGAAAGAATCTGCCTGCAATGCAGGAGACCCGGGTTCAATTTCTGGATCAGGAAGATCCCCTGGAGAAGGGAATGGCAACCCATGCCAGTATGCTTTCCCAGAAAATCCAATGGACAGAGGAGCCTTGTGGGTTGTAGGTTACTGTCCATGGGGTTGCAATAGTCAGACACTGCTGAGCGGCTAAATAAAAACAACAAAGGATTCATTTAAGTCAATAAAGCTTTGTGTTTGAAACTGTTAAGGACTCTGCAAGTCTCAAGCATTTACTCCATGATTATTTGCTTTAGGTTCAAAACATAGCAAACATAATACTGTAATGATCTATACATGGATGAATAGTCTTATATTCACAAGTTTGTGAACCATGAACACTTAATGCTTATGACACAAACTTGTTGAAAGCTAGTCATATGACCCTCGTTTTTCAATTGTCTAATTTAATGCCGTCTCAAACACAAATAAAGAATGGGGGACAACAAAGGAAAACAAAAATGAAACCTGTGTGGGGTACAGAAATATACACGCAGATTGTGCATAAAAGTACAAGGGAAATTCAGTGGAAAATAATAAATTTGTGGAGCAAAGTTGTTGTAAAAACTGGATATCCATTGCCCAGAAAAAAATAATAAAGAACTTCATTCATCACTCTGTGTTTTAGAACTAGCACAGAGAGATTTATAGACCTATATGTAAGACCTAGAGCAAGAAATGCTCTAGAGGTAAAGCACGGGAGAAAAGCTCTGTGACCTAAAACTAAGGTTACTGATTACAAAATACACCTAGGCAGAGTCACTCACTGGAAAAAGTACATTAGTAACCTGATCTTGATCAACACGGAAATGTTTACAAACCTCAGGGATACCCTTAAGGAAGGGTAAGAGAAGCCTGTGACCAGGGGGAAAAATATTTGCACATCTTCTATCTGAAAAAAGGACTTGTATCCAAAATACATTAACAATCTCCAACCTTTAAAATAAGGAAACACATAACCTACTGGGTCATGGCCAAATGACTTGCAGAGACACTTAACCAAAGAAAATAGACAAATGGGAAGTACAGACATTATAAGATGTCTCTTTATTTCTTTAAGTGATGGAAGTTACAACTGTAACTGGATGCCATTGTGCACTTATTATGATATCTGAAAGGAAAGCAAGTGGTCACATCAAGTCCTGGCAAAAATCTGGAGCCAAGGTAGTTCCATTTACTGTTGGTAGGACTCTAAAATCCTAAGGTATTGAGATCCAGTACTTCTACCCCTAAGTGTCTACCTAGGAGATAAGATGGCTGAGTTCATGACAAAGATTTGTCTAGGAACCTGTATCCATCAACATTTGAATGGATAAATGGAATAAATCCACACTTTCCCTGGTGGCTCAGAGGTAAAGGATGCATATGCAAATGCTGGAGGTGTGTGCTCCATCCCTGGGTTGGGAAAGTTTCCCTGAAGGAGGAAATGGCAAGCCACTCCAGTATTCCTTCCTGGGAAATCCCATGGACAGAGGAGCTCGGTGGGATAAAGTCCATGGGGCTGCAAAAGAATTGGACACACTTAGTGACTAAGCACCCACATATCACTTTGCCCAAGCAAGATAATACATACAGGAGTAAATGGGAACACAGTCTACAAAAAATACAGAAGATTATTAAAATAAATATGCTAAGTGAAAGAAGCCAGACACACACACACACACAGATTCGATTTTGGGGAAAATTCTAAAGAAAAAATATTTATTTTGGTGTCAGAAGACCGTGTTCCCAGGACTGGGTGGGAGAAGGTTAAACGGGGAGCAAGGAAGGATGACCAAGGAGCCCAAGGATAGTTTTGAACTTGACAGATATGCTCGCCATGTTGATTAAGGAAAAGATATCATAGTTCTATTCATCCAAAGCTTATCAACTGTACCCCTAAAACATGTGAACTTTTGTTGTATCTCAGATAATACTTTTAAAAGCTCATCTTTCACTTCAGCTCTAGAGTTCAGTTCGGTTATAGAGGTTCAGTTCATTATCTGTATCTTTATACCTCTAATCAATATCTATCCATTTACTTTTTTTTTTAATTAATAGGGCTGGCGTCATCCTGAGAGCAAACTGAGAATTATTTAGAGAGAGTTTACCCATGGTTTCTTTAATCTAGGTTCCCTAATGCATGGATAAGTTCAGGAGGAAGGTTGAAAGAGCATGGATCTTAGTATCAGGAGCTACATGTAAGGCAGAAATCTTATCCACTGTAGTGAGACTAGGTTATATCCACAAGGCAAGATGAAATTGTAGAGATGAACTTGGGAGGAATACTTGAGTATGGTAGGAGATCAGAATTTTCTCCTGTTGAAAATATGAAATTAAAATATAACATTCTAAACATAAAGAAGTCATAGTGTACACACACATACACACACACATGAGATACTATGCAACCATAAAAATGTTGAAATTTTGTCATTTGCAGCAACATGGATGAACTTTGAAGGCATTCAGCCTAGTGAATAAAGTTGAAGAAAGACAAATACTGTATGATATCACATGTGAAATCTAAAAAATCAAATAGGCTAGTGAATATAACAAAAAATCAGCAAATACACAGATACAGAAACAAATTAGTGATGGGTAGTGTGGGAAGGAGGGGAGGGGTAAGGTAACAAGCAGGGAGTAAGAGGTAGAAAATACTATGTATAAGATAAACAGTATACGAAGATATATGGTACAACATAGGGAATAACGCCTATATTTTATAACTATAAATGGAGTATACAAAAATTGGAAATCACTATATGGTACATCTAGTACCATAGCATCTACATATAGATGCTAAAGCTGACACTCCAGTACTTTGGCCACCTCATGCGAAGAGTTGACTCATTGGAAAAGACTCTGATGCTGGGAGGAATTGCGGGCAGGAGATAAAGGGGACGACAGAGGATGAGATGGCCGGATGGCATCACTGACTCGATGGACGTGAGTTGGAGTGAACTCCAGGAGTCGGTGATGGACAGGGAGGCCTAGCGTGCTGTAATTCATGAGGTCGCAAAGAGTCAGACACGACTGAGCAACTGAACTGAACTGATATGGTACATCGCTAACTTCTATAATATTGTACATCAACTATACTTCAATTTCCAAAACAAAACAATATAGACTCCTCTGAGGGATGCCCTGACAAGCAATTCCTAGTAAAGAACCCACATGTTAATCTTCATAAACCAGACAGTACCACCTTTAGTTGTAGAACATAAGCTTAAACTGACCTCTTCAATGCTAAACAAATAACACGGGAGTTGGGGCTATGAGTCTTGGACTGTTAGTCCCATTTCGGAATCTGAGGATATAAAAGAATATAAGTATCAGTGTTTTTGAAATACTTCATACATCCTATGCGTTCTCATTTATTCTGAAGGCAAATGTCCAGATCTACCTAAGCTTCTTTTTAAAAACCAAAGATTGCAAAAATGCTCAGCTGCCAACCAGGATATAAGAAGATAATGCATATGCAATCAAAGTTTTGGGATTAACCACTGTTTGATCATTATGTTATTCACCAAGAGACCCATCTTTTAAGAAGTGGGACCAATTCACAACCTCTCTAACAACTGACATACCCTGAGCTTCTCTAGAAGAAGGACCACAAGGGTCACAAGATAAAGGTTGTCTTCCTGACTCTTCTCCTTGGTCTGGTTTGTGCTGCCCAGGAAGCTCCGGCTGAGCTAGACCCTTCAGTTCAGTTCAGTTCAGTCACTCAGTCGTGTCCGACTCTTTGCGACCCCATGAATCGCAGCACGCCAGGCCTCCCTGTCCATCACAAACTCCCGGAGTTCACTCAGACTCATGTCCATCGAGTCAGTGATGCCATCCAGCCATCTCATCCTCTGTCATCCCCTTCTCCTCCTGCCCGCAATCCCTCCCAGCATCAGAGTCTTTTCCAATGAGTCAGCTCTTCGCATGAGGTGGCCAAAGTACTGGAGTTTCAGCTTCAGCATCATTCCCTCCAAAGAAATCCCAGGGCTGAGACTCTTCAGAGGTACCTAAATTCAGCTGATCTGGGAGAAGGTCTTGGTTCTGTGTGTGTGTGTGTGTGTGTGTGTGTGAGAGAGAGAGAGAGAGCGAGAGAGAGAGAGAGAGAGCGAGAGAGAGCGCCTTGTTTATATGTATGAGCAGATTGTATAGATATGCCATGGTCCACCTATCTACATGAGCATAAAACAGCCTTCTGTCTTTCTGCTCTCTGTATTTATTTTTTTCCATCTTACTTGTCTGGTATGTGAAAAAAAAAATGTTACTATGGTACCATTCAGGGAGCTAAGAACTGTCATGGTTTTCAATGTTGCTGCTTTGGCTAATTTAAGAAACTCAAATTCTATGCCTTCTGCTCAAATATGAATGATTATTTCATTTCATATTCTTCTGCAAGGCAGGAGGTAGAATCCTACTTGGCTTAATAAGATTGAATTTACTTCTCTTCTGAGGTAAATGCAGAGGGAAAGATTGTGTTGGGTGTTGGTGAGAATCCAGTGAAAAGACTGAATGATGTTCATGGAGACTTAGACTTCTTAGATTACAGGAGACTGGCACGCCATTTCCACGGCCACGGGTAACAAGAAAAGACTTAGGAAGGAGGCCCCCTGAGGGCATACGTCCATTGGCTTGAATGTACTGACAGCTATGAAGAGTTCTCCATTAAATGTTATGCCAAGCAAGCACAATCTGCCTAAACTGAGAACAATGAGACACCGCTGACTTCTGACATGGGGCCCGGTCGACAATAGCGTGAGTCATGGTTGTGAAGTTGAGTGTGGGAACTCTATCGATGGAAGGGTGCCCTCAAGCGCTGGGGAACAGATGGTGACCAAGAAACATCTTGTCTGTTTGTTTTTCAGGCTTTATGAGACATGCATGTTACTTAATGCAGTTGCAAAGAGAGAAGGGGATGTTTATGTCCTAAGACGTGAGTATGCGAGCTCTGCCGATGTGTGCATCTTCTCAAGCATGTTAGTTGCTCAGCTGCGTCTGACTCTGCAACCCCATGGACTCTAGCCCACCAGGCGCCTCTGTCCATGGGATTCTGCAGGCAAGAATACTAGAGTGGGTTGTCATTTCCTACTCCAGGGGATCTTCCCAACCCAGTGATTGAACTCACGTCTCCTGCCTCTCCAGCAACAGTAGGCAGATTCTTTAGTGCTGAGCCACCTGAGAAACCCTTTATTTAACCATCAAGATCAAATTTTCTTTAACTAATGAAATCTTTAAATATGAAAAGTTTGTCTTTGGCATGTTGAAGAAGTAGAGCCTGATTCATTTAAATCTCACAGATAAGTATGAGAATAGTTAAAATGACAGCAAAATTTCACACTAATTTTTAAATAATTTGAAAGCAAAGGGGGGCACTGGCACAGACCTTGATCTCTATAGTTTACAGTACTAGAAATAAATGTCAAATACCAATACTGTAATATTAAGCAATGAAAAGCCTACATAATTGATTTTCATGGGAAAAAATTTACAATGGAACATTCTAATCTTGGTCCAAGGCATGTTTTTTTAATTTCATGTGTGGACATGTGGACACAGGACCTAATTAGGAAACATTTCAGAATATATATCTCCAACATTGGGCAATAGCCTCATGTATACCTCTCTGATTACCACTGTACCAGAAAGTAACTTTATCTATTAATTTTATTTTCACCTGACCTCCTTAAATTCATGACAGTACTTGTAAATTCGGCCAAAAAATTCCTGAAACTTTTAACAGTCAGCTCTTGTGAGCTGGTATGAGACAGTTGATGGGGAACACCTAGTCGAGTTTCAATAAGCAACTTTGCTATTGTTCACAGATTATTCAGTCTAGGAGACTGGAAGTCTTTACTGTCTTAAGAAGAGGGGTGTGTGGAGAAAGGTTTGCTAGTTCACTAGCTGTTTTAACTGGTTTTAATGACACACCAGTAGAAATGCCAGTGAGATAGAGACCACCATCGGAGCAAAGACTGATGACAGCATGCGAAGAATAAGACATGTCCAGCAGAAAAGAAGTTAATTGCATCAAGATCTTGATTTTTTTTTTTTCCTGTCACAGATATGGATTCAAATTGATTTGTATATCAGACAACGTGTTAGCAATCTACGGTGAAAACTTTGATGGAGTGAAGACTACAAAACTGACTTGACTCCTTGGTACATTATTGTAGCTTATTCTATGCAAATTAACTATGTTCATATTTTCAATATTTTTATACTAAGGACAGAAGTCCTTATACTAAGGACACCTTATAGTTTATTAGGCACAGTACAGAAGACATGAGTTCACACGGGAGAATTCAGACATCATGTGACATGAACCAGAAACGCAGAAAGGTTGTCTACTAGAAAACCGAAGAAATGCATCCGCTGGGGATTCTACCAGATGACTTTTTTTTTTAATTAGATACACTTACCCAGGGAGTGGAATGAAATATTCCAGAATGTTTCATGGGTTTCTTGCTAAATATCACATATTGGAGTTGCCGGGTATACACACCAAAGTGAACTAAGGTTTAAACTTTGAGTTTGCAGACTCACAGGTCCTGGCCTTGACTGCATTCATTTTGAATATAAATGCTTAATTTTTTTGGGGGGGTCACAATCGCTAAAATAACACGTGACACCTGAACCCAAACCTCTGCAAATAACCACTGGATCACATAGAATCCTTCAAATGCACTATGGTGAAGCATGTCACTCACTCTACCATCTGGCCAACCACAAGGTTCAATAACATGACTTTCTATCCCTCCTGATATTATATGCACATTTGGGGTGGATGGGGCTTGTATCTGGTCTGTGAGGATGACAGAGCCTGAGTTATTCTCCGAGTAGCATGTGCCATGAGATAAGCGTGCTTGGTGAAAACTCCAAAAATTTCCCTCCCATTCATTTCAACATTGCTAAGTTGTGTCTGACTATTAAGGCTCCATAGACACCAGCATGCAAATTTCCTCTACCCTCCACTATCTCCCAGAGATTGCTCAAACTCATGTACATTGAGGCAGTGATGTTATCTATCCATCTTAATTGATTAAGGTCAAGGAAAATCCCAGAGACAGAATTCTATGATATAGACAACGTGGACAGAGTTAGGCTTGGGAGGAATTCTGAGTCTCACTTCCACTGCATAAACGTAAGGAATTTGTTTTAAGTCATACTTGGATGGTCTACTGGTTTTCCCTATTTCTTCCATTTAAGTCTGAATTTTGCAATAAGGAGT
The DNA here is from genome assembly GCF_055505025.1 of Bos grunniens. Lineage (NCBI taxonomy): Eukaryota > Metazoa > Chordata > Mammalia > Artiodactyla > Bovidae > Bos > Bos grunniens. The sequence continues at coordinate 2,879,223 of NC_141194.1, forward strand.
TCATGATCTGAGCCGCAGTCAGCTCCTGGTCTTGTTTTTGCTGATTTTACAGAACTTCTCCATCTTTGGCTGCAAAGAATATAATCAATCTGATTTTGGAACTGACCATCTGGTGATGTCCATGTGTAGAATCTTCTCTTGTGTTGTTGGAAGAAGGTGTTTGCTATGACCTGTGTGTTCTCTTGGCAAAACTCTGTTAGCCTTTGCCCTGCTTGATTTTGATCTCCAAGGCCAAATTTGCCTGTTACTCCAGGTTATTTCTTGACTTCCTACTTTTGCATTCCAGTCCCCTATAATGAAAAGGACATTTTTTTAGCATGTTAGTTCTAAGAGGTCTTGAAGGTCTTCATAGAAATGTTCGACTTCAGCTTCTTCAGCATTACTTGGATGATTTCATCATTAGACTTGGATGACTGTGACACTGAATAGTTTGCCTTGGAAATGAACAGAGATCATTCTGTAGTTTTGAGATTGCATCCAAGTCCTGCATTTCAGACTCTTTTGTTGACTATGAATGCTACTCCATTTCTTCTAAGTGACTCTTGCCCATGGTAGTAGCTATAATGGTCATCTGAATTAAATAACCATTTCTGGTCCATTTTAGTTCACTGATTCTTAATGTCGATATTCACTCTTGCCATCTCCTGTTTGACCACTTCCAATTTGCCTTGATTCATGGACCTAACATTCCAGTTTCATATGCAATATTGTTCTTTACAGCACTGGACTTTACTTCCATCACTAGTCTTATCCACAACTGGGTGTTGTTTTTGCTTTGACTCCATCTCTTCGTTCTTTCTGGAGTTATATCTACACTCTTCTCCAGTAGAATATTGGGCACCCACCAACATGGGGAGTTCATCTTTCACTGTCATATATTTTTGCCTTTTCATACCATTCAGGGCTTTTCAAGGCAAGAATACTGAAGGGGTTTGCCATTCTCTTCTCCAGTGGATCACACACTGTCAGAATTGTCCACCATGCCTGTCCATCTTGGGTGGCCCTACATGGCATGGCTCATAGTTTCATTGAGTTAGACAAGGCTCTGGTCCATGTGATCAGTTTGATTAGTTGGATTAGGCAAAGGAGAAAAGGAAAGATATACCCACTTGAGTGCAGAGACCCAGAGAATAGCAAAAAGAGAAAAGAAAGCCTTCCTCAGTGATCAATGCAAAGAAATAGAGGAAAACAATAGAATGGGAAAGACAAGAGATGTTTTCAAGAAATGTAAAGATATCAAGGGAATATTTCATGCAAAGATGGGCACAATAAAGGACAGAAATGGTATGGACCTAACAGAAGCAGAAGATATTAAGAACAGCTGGCAAGAATACACAGAAGAACTACACAAAAAAGATGTTCATGACCCACATAATCACGATGGTGTGATCACTCATCTAGAGCCAGACCTTCTGGAATGCAAATTCAAGTCGGCCCAAGGAAGCATTGTTATAAACAAAGCTAGTGAAGGTGATGGTATTCCAGTTGAGCTATTTAAAATCCTAAAAGAGGATGCTGTAAAAGTGATGTACTCAATATGCCAGCAAATTGGGAAAACTCAGCAGTGGACACAGGACTGGAAAATGTCAGTTTTCATTCCAATCCTGAAGAAAGGCAATGCCAAAGAATGTTCAAACTACTGTGCAATTGCACTTATCTCACACACTAGCAAAGTAATGCTCAAAATTCTCCAAGCTATGCTTCAAGAGTATGTGAACTGTGAAATCCCAGATGTTCACGCCTGGATTTAAAAATGGCAGAGGAACCAAAGATCAAATTGCCGACATCCATTGGATCATCAAAAAAACATGAGAGTTCCAGAAAAACATCTATTTCTGCTTGAAATATGCCAAAGCCTTTGGCTGTATGGGTCACAACAAACTGAGGAAAATTCTGAAAGAGATGGGAATACCAGACCACCTGACCTGCCTCTTGAGAAATCTCTATGCAGGTCAGGAAGCAACAGTTAGAACTGGACATGGAACAACAGATTGGCTTCCAATTGGGAAAGGACGTGCCAAGGCTGTATATTGTCACTCTGCTTATCTAACTTATATGCAGGCTACATCATGAAAAATGCTGGACTGGAAGAAACACAAGCTGGAATAAAGATTGCCAGGAGAAATATAGATAACCTCAGATATGCAGATGACACCACCCTTATGGCAGAAAGTGAAGAGGAACTAAAAAGCCTCTTGATGAAGGTGAAAGAGGAGAGAGAAAAAGTTGGCTTAAAAGTTGACATCCAGAAAACGAAGATCATGGCAAATCTGTCCCTTCACTTCATGGAAAATAGACGGGGAAACAATGGAAACAGTGAGATAATTTATTTTTGGAGTGCTCCAAAATTAGTGCAGATGATGACTCAGTGATGAAATTAAAAGATGGTTGCTCCTTGGAAGAAACCAACCTAGACAGCATATTAAAAAGCAAAGATTTTGTTGACCAACCTAGAGAGCATATTAAAAAGCAGAGACATTACTTTGCCAACAAGTTCCATCTAGTCAAGGCTAGGGCTTTTCCAGTAGTCATGAATGAATGTGAGAGTTGGACTATAAAGAACACCAAGTGCTGAAGAATGGATGCTTTTAAACTGTGGTGTTGGAGAATACTCTTGAGAGTCCATTGGACTGTAAGGAGATCCAACCAGTGCATCCTAAAGGAACTCAGTCCTGAATATTCATTGGAAAGACTGAGGCTGAAGCTGAAACTCCAATACTTTGGCCACCTGATGGGAAGAACTGACTCATTGGAAAAGACCCTGATGCTAGGAAAGATTGAAGGCAGGAGGAGAAGGGGACAACAGAGGATGAGATGGTTGGATGGCATCACTGACTCTATGGACATGAGTTTGAGTAAACTCCGGGAGAAGGTGATGGACAGGGAGGCCTGCCATGCTGCAGTCCATGGGGTCACAAAGAGTCAGACAAGACTGAGCGACTGAACTGAACTGAACTGATAGAGATAAGTTGCTGTAGAAATTAGAAATCCATATGCCAAAAAAAAAACCTTCATCCCATTCATTACTCGATGTTTTACAACTAACACAGAGAAACTCACATACCTGTATGTAAGACCGAAAGCAAGACAGACTCTGGCAGTAAAACGCAGGTGGATACTCTGTGACCACAGATTAGGTGGTTACTGATTAGAATATACACCAAGAAGGATCTTTCAGTGGGAACAGTAACCAGGCCTCTATCCAAATATTTAACTAGTGGTTAGAAGTGTGGGAATGGGTGTAGGGGTAATGTAACAGGAGGGGAATAAGAGGTATAAAGTACTATGTATAAAATAAACAATGTTCAAAGATATATGGTACAGCATTTATAGCTATAAATGGAGTGAGTATATAAAAATTACAAATCACTATACGGTACACCTCTAACTTACATAATTCGGTACATCAACTACATCTCAATTTCAAAACAAAAAAATATAGACTCCTCTGAGGGATGCCCTGACAACCAATTCCTGGTAAAGAAGCCACATATTAATCTTTTAAACCAGATTATACTGTCTTTAGTTTCAGGGTATAAGCTTAAACTGACCTTTCAATGCTAAATAAATAACACATGAGTTGGGGCTATGAGTCTTGGACTGTTTCTCCCATTTTGGAATCTGAAGATATTAAAGAATATTAAGTATCAGTGTCTTTGAAATACCTCGTATGTTCTCTAATTTCTCATTTAATCTGAAGGAAACTGTCCACATCGAAGCTTCCCTTAAACTCATCTCTTTATAAAAACCACAGATTACCAAAAAAAGCTCACCTGCCAACCAGGATATTGGAAGATGACATCTATGTAAGCAAGATCTTGTGACTAACCACTGTTTGATCATTATGTATGCTGCCAAGAGACCCATCCTATAAGAAGAGGGATGAATTCACAATCTCTCCAACACCTGAGCCACCGTCAGCTTCTACAGAAGAAGGACTGCAAGATGAAGACTGTGTTCCTGACTCTTCTCCTTGGTCTGGTTTGCGCTGCCCAGGAAGCTCCAGCTGAGATAGACCCCTCACAGGTACCCAAATTTAGCTGATCTGGGAGAAGGTCTTTCTTGGTCTGTGAGTGTGTGTGTGAGAGAGAGAGAGCCTTGTTTATCTGTATGACCAGATTGTATAGACATGCCATGGTCCACCTATCTCTATGAGCATAATAAAACCCTCTTTCAGCTCTTTGCATTTTTTTTTCCCAAATTATTTGTCTCCATGTGAAAAAAAGAAAAAAAGCCTACCATGCTATCCTTTAGGGACTGATGAACTGCCATGGTCTTTAATGTTGCTCTTTTACCTATTTTAAGAAACTCAAACTCTATGCTTTCTGCTTGAATATGAATGATTATTTCATTTTATGTTATTCTGCAAGGCAGGGGGTAGGATCCTACTTTGTTTAATAAGATTGAATTTTCTTCTCTTCTGAGGTAAATGCAGAGGCAACGATTGGGTTGGGTATTGGTGAGAATCCAGTGAAAAGACTGAGTGATGCTTATGGAGACCTTCCTTCTTAGATTACAGGAGACTGGCACAGCATTCTCATGGCTGCAGATAACATACAGAAGATTGAGGAAGGAGGCCCCCTGAGGGCATACATCCGTCAGCTTGAATGTACTGACCGCTGTTCCTCACTATCCGTTAACCTTTATGCCAAGTAAGAAAAATCTGCCTAAACTGAAAACAATGAGACCGCTGACTTCTGACATGGGGTCCGGTCGACAATGTGCAGTGAACAGTGTGAGTCATGGTTGTGAAGATGAGTGTGTAAACTCTATCGATGGGAGGGTACCCTCAAGCTCTAGGGAACAGATGATGACAAATCTTGTCTGTTTGTTTCTCAGGTTTCCCAGCCAATGCACATTCCTCAATGTAGTTGCAGAGAGAGAAGGGGATGTTTATCATGTAGGATGTGAGTATTCGAGCTCTGCCGATGTGTGCGTCATCCCAAGCATGATAGTTGCTCAGCTGTGTCCGACTATTTGTGACCCCATGGACTCTAGCTCACCAGGCTCCTCTGTCCATGGGATGGTGCAGGCAAGAACACTAGGATGGGTTGTCATTTCCTCCTCCAGAGCATCTTCCTGACCCAGGGATTGAGCTCAAGTCTCCTGCAACTCCAGCAATGGCAAGTGGATTCTTTATTGCTGAGCCACCTGAGAAACCCCTTATTTAACTGTCAAGATCAAATTTTCTTTAGCTAAAGAAATCCTTTAAACATGAAAAGTTCTTTTTTAGCATGTTGAAGAAGTAGAACATTATTCATTTAAATCTCACAGATAAGTATGAGATATTAAAATGACAGCAAAAAATTTCACACTAAGTTTTACCTAATTTGAAATCAAAAGGGGCACTGACACAGACCTCTATCTCTATAGTTTCAATACTAGAAAGAAACCTCAAATACCAATATTGTAATGTTAAGTAATGAAAAATACCTATTTGATTTTCATGGGGAAAGTGTACAATGGAACATTCTAATCCTGGTCAAAGGCATTTTTTTTTTAAATTTCATCTGTGGATATTGGACAAAGGACCTAATTAGGAAACATTTCAGAGTATATATCTCTAACATTTGGCAATACCTTCATTTATACCTCTCTGATTACCTCTATACCAGAAGGTAACTTGTGTTATCTATTAAATTTTATTTTCACATGATTTCCTTAAATTCACAGAATATCTTTGTAATCATGACTGTACTTGTGAATTTGTACCAAAAAAAAAAAAATCCTGAAAGTCTCACAGTCAGCTCTGGTGAGCTCATATGAGATGACTGAGGTGCAACACCTACTCTAGTTGTGATAAGCAACTTTGCTATTGTTCACAGACTGTTTGGTCTAGAAGACTGTAAGTCTTTACTGTCTTAAGATGAGGGGTGTGTAGAGAAAGCTTCCCAAGGTCACTAACTGTTCCAACAGGTTCTAACCACAGATCGCAAGAAATGCCAGTGAGACGGTGGCAGTTCACTATCAGAGCAAGGGCTGATGATAGATGTGAAGAATGTGACATGTCCAAATGTAAAGATGTTAATCACATTGAGATTTGATTTTTTTTTTTTTCCTGTCGCAGATATGGGTTCAAACTTTTTCGAACTGATTCCCGTGTCAGAGAACACATTAGCAGTCTACGGTGAAAACTTTGATGGCGTGAAGAGCACAAAAGTGACTCAACTCCTTGGTACGTTATTGAAGCTTATTCTGAGCAAATTAACAGTGTTCATATTAGCATGGTTTCATTTCAGAAGTGCATGAACACCTTATATTTTATTAAGCACACCGGAACAAACATGAGTTCACACAAGAGAATTCAGACTTCATGCGCCATGATCCAGGGCTGAAGAAAGGTTGTCTGGTAGAAAACTGAAGAAATGCGTCTACTGGGGATTCTACTGGGTGACATTAAAAAATATATATATACACTTACCCAGGAGGTGCAATGAAATATTCCAGGGTGCTCCATGGGTTTCTTGACAAAATATCACATATTGGAGTTGCCGGGTTTGGACACCAAAGTAAACCAAGGTTGGAACTTTGAGTTCAGAGACTCGCAGGTCCCGGCCATGACTGATTCCTCTTGAATACAATTTTTTTTTTTTTTGGCCATGATCATTAAAATAATACCTAAAATCTGAACCCAAACCTCTGTGAATCAACCCTGGATCATACAGAATCCTTCAGAAGCAGCGTGGTCAGTCATGTCTATGTTTCTGAACACTGGCCAACCAGAAGGTACATTTTACATGACCCTTTAACCCTTCTGATATTATATCCAAATTGTGGGTGGGTGAGGCTTGTGTCTCTTTTCTGAGGATGACAGAGCCTGAGTTTTTCTCTGAGTCCCATGTTCGATGAGATTAGTGTGCCTGGTGAAAACTCCAAAAAAATGTATCCCCCATTCATTTCAACATTGTTGTTCAGTCATACGTCGTGTCTGACTCATGGTGGCTCCATGGACTGCAGAACGGAAAGTTCCTCTGACCTTCACTATCTCCCAGAGTTTGCTCAAACTCATGTTGATTGAGTCACTGATGGTCTCTACACATCTTAATAGATTAAGGTCCAGGTAAACCCCAGAGACGGAATTCTAGGATGCAGACAATGTGGACAGGAGGAGTTGGACTTGGGAGGATATCTGAGTCTCAGGACCCACAGTGGCCTTCCCCAATGTACCATTTCAGCATGCATCTGACTTGGAGATGCGTAGGCTCACAGGTGAATGGTCTGTAGTTCACTCAATAGTTGTAAGAACTGGAATGTGATAAAATGTTCACTATGTGGACTCTATCCCCTGGACACATCTGAAGACCTGATGTGAACACTCAGGCACCTCTGTAGAAACTGTTCTGGTGAGCAGGGTTTAGGTGATGGAAGAGGGCAACGGTGATGATGGGACTAATTGAACACTACACAGAGGAGCTGGGTGACACTGTATAAGCTACCAAGGATTCTAATGCACACCTCTTCTGCCCTCTTTGTTATTAAACCCAGCCAAAGGAGACCATGCCACTCAGGAAGACATTCAGCAGTATGAGGAACTGAACAGAGAAAGGGGGATTCCAATAGAACATATAGAAGATCTCACTCAAACAGGTAAAGCCAAGAGGAACACAGGGATCCGAAATGAAACCACATCACGAGGACACTCGATTCAAATTTCCTATCCGCACAGTCGTCTTTTACAAAGGCGGTTATGAAAGAATCCTTTGAAATAGAGGCATCCCAGTGATTATTTTTCCACTTATTCATTCTCTCTCACAGATGACTGTCCTCAATAAGATCTGCCCGCCTCTTCTGGGTGAGTAGAATAAGGACATATACAACACTGAGTTTTCTTTCTAAGGGAAAGAGTTTTTTCTGGGGCATACCACTTTAATCATGGGATATATATACACAAGGGACTATATTACGCAACTATGTAAAGTAATGAAATAATACCATTTGCAGTAACAAGGGCAGATCTAGAGATGACCATGCTAAGGGAAGTAAGAAAGAGAAAGGCAAGCTTGATATCACTTCCACGTGGAACCAAAAAATATGGCACATATGTATTATTTACAAAATAGAAACAGGCTCAGAGTCCAAAAAAACTTGATGGTTCCTAAAGAGAAAATGGGGAGAGGGATATACTAGGAGTTTGGGATTAAGAGATACACACTCCTGACTTGTATATACATGCATGTCTAACTGAGGGCTTCCTGGTGGTTCAGTGATAAAGAATCCACCTGCCAATGCAGGAAATCTGGGTTTGATCACTGGGTCAGGAAGATTTCCGGGGGTTGGAAATGGCAGCGCACTCCAGTATGCTTGCCTGGGAAATCCCATGGACAGAGGAGTCTGGCAGGCTAAAGTCCACAGGAACACAAAAGTGTGGGACAGGATTGGCGCCTAAACAACAACAAAAAATGCATAAAGCATCATGTCGCTATACACTTGAAAGTAACACAACATTGCACATCAACTGCATCTCAATAAAAATTAGTTTTAAAAAGGAACAGGAACACAAAACTCTCTACCTTGCCACATGGTAATGGCTGGGGATTCCTGTAAGTGGTAGAGCTTAAATATCTAAACCATCACACTGGTCTAGACTCCACAGTGAGATGCTTTGAGGACCAAAGAGAAGACTGTGTGAAGCCCTGAGCTGTGAAATACGATGATCCCTGGTGAATACCAACGTGAGTGAATGACCTTACAGCCATAACACCTTCATGATGAAAAATAAGATTTATAGGACAAGTAGGAGGAACAGGTTAACCAGTAATCTCCTACACCAGGGAGCTGTGGAGATGCAACTCAGCAACTCTCAACATACCAGCTGATACACAAGTGCTCATAAATAGTTTCATCGGGTGGTAGGTCTATGCAACCCCCTATGGGCACACACACACACACACACACACACACACACACACAGAGACTTCTGCAAAATGCGTCTCGTAGGGAAATTTCTCCAGTGCTTTCAAACACAAGTGCTTCTATTCTCTGTTTCATTCTCTGACCAACATCATGTTAATCCTATTCAGCTCAACTACGTTTTACATTTTTTTTTTCTGTTTATAGAAGTGAACAAAGAAAGAATATGTGTCACATCACAGCACTAATATGTCACAATCAGCCATATGCAGATAAAAGTTTCCTTGAAATCCTCATTTCTTCTCTCCCAGGAAGTCATGATCCAGGAAACATGGCTTTCACTATGAAACTCCTCTGCCCTTGCTGATGTTACTGGATTCCTAAACTGATCAATAAATTGATTAATGCATAGATGTGTAGTGATCAAACGTGCATAATTGCAAATGCACTAAACATGTAAATTCAACTGTTTGGAAAATCTAGTGACAATAAAGCAGGGGAACTCTGTTTAGGATGCATGGTGTGAATCCTGCAAGGATCTTGTTGAGAAGAGAGAATAAACCACAGGCGGTAGTTTTTTTTTTAATTTTATTTTATTTTTAAACTTTACAATATTGTATTAGTTTTGCCAAATATCGAAATGAATCCACCACAGGTATACCTGTGTTCCCCACCCTCCTCCCTCCTCCCTCCCCATACCCTCCCTCTGGGTCGTCCCAGTGCACCAGCCCCAAGCATCCAGTATCGTGCATCGAACCTGGACTGGCGACTCGTTTCATACATGATATTATACATGTTTCAATGCCATTCTCCCAAATCTCCCCACCCTCTCCCTCTCCCACAGAGTCCATAAGACTGATCTATACATCAGTGTCTCTTTTGCTGTCTCGTACACAGGGTAATTGTTACCATCTTTCTAAATTCCATATATATGCGTTAGTATACTGTATTGGTGTTTTTCTTTCTGGCTTACTTCACTCTGTATAATAGGCTCCAGTTTCATCCACCTCATTAGAACTGATTCAAATGTATTCTTTTTAATGGCTGAGTAATACTCCATTGTGTATATGTCCCACAGCTTTCTTAGCCATTCATCTGCTGATGGGCATCTAGGTTGCTTCCATGTCCTGGCTATTATAAACAGTGCTGCGATGAACACTGGGGTACACGTGTCTCTTTCCCTTCTGGTTTCCTCAGTGTGTATGCCCAGCAGTGGGATTGCTGGATCATAAGGCAGTTCTATTTCCAGTTTTTTAAGGAATCTCCACCCTGTTCTCCATAGTGGCTGTACGAGTTTGCATTCCCACCAACAGTGTAAGAGGGTTCCCTTTTCTCCACACCCTCTCCAGCATTTATTGCTTGTAGACTTTTGGATCGCAGCCATTCTGACTGGCGTGAAATGGTACCTCATAGTGGTTTTGATTTGCATTTCTCTGATAATGAGTGATGTTGAGCATCTTTTCTTGGGTGGTAGTTTTATAGGGTTGTATAAGGTGCCCACCAGAAGTCATGAGAGAGATGGGGTTGGTCAATCAGACAACTTCGAGTAGAATGGAAGCTGTCCTAAGTAGCAGCTGAGATTCACTCAACTATGGGTAAAGCAGCATTCACCTGCTGTGGGGTTGCAGGGGGTGTAAGGACTTAGCAGAATGCAGGAGAAGGCAATGGCATCCCACTCCAGTACTCTTGCCTGGAAAATCCCATGGTTGGAGGAGCCTGGCGGGCTCCAGTCCATGGGGTCGCTAAGGGTCAGACACGACTGAGCAACTTCACTTTCACTTTTCACTTTCATGCGTTGGAGAAGGAAATGGCAACCCACTCCAGTGTTCTTGCCTGGAGAATCCCAGGGACGGGGAAGCCTGATGGGCTGCCGTCTATGGAGTCGCACAGAGTCAGACACGACTGAAGCAACTTAGCAGCAGCAGCAGCAGGCTTCCATGGGCTTCCAGAGGTGCACTGGTAAAAAAAAAAAAAAAAAATACACCTACACAGGTAGGAGACGCAAGAGATTCAGCTTCGATCCCTGGGTCGAGGAGATGTCCTGGAAGAGGAATTGGAAACCCAGTCTAGTTATCTTGCCTGAAGAATCCCATCAACAGAGGAATCTGGTGGGCTATACATTCCATGAGGTGGCAAAGAGTCAGACACATTTTATCAACTTAGGACTCAGACACATACAACAAAACTGAACAGTACTTACTCAAGAAAGAACACTCATGATCATGACAAAGCGCCAGGTCTCTGCTGTCCGACTCAGGGCTGCTACTGTCCAGCCCCATCCCCAGAAGCAGTGATCCTCCTGCTGATGCAGGTGCTGGGTTATCTCCACTCTGCAGAAAAGTCCCTCGCAAGGGGAGTTTTGAGATAATAGTCATTGATTGGTGCCTACAGATGGGGAAAAATGGAGCATTGTGGGTCCCCAAAATGGTCATGCCACTGGAGCAGTAGAGAGATCAGGAAAGTGGTTAAGGGAGATGGGAAAGATGGGGCAGTCCTAGAACACTCTGGAGATCTTGGGTAGACTCCTGGGGATGCGGAAGGCTGTGTGCGCCTGAACTGCTGCAGGAATCACAGGAAAGACAGAACAGAACACTGGTCACCCAGGGCTCCCTGTGAGCCACATGCACTTTGTTCCATGCATATGAAGGTCTGCAAGGGCAAGACATTTGAGCCTGGTCACTTGAATTGTGTTGCAAGAGAATGGAACAATAGCAGTTGAGGACTAAGCTATTCCCCCTTCACGGATCACTGACTTGTGTGGTGAAGGGGCTTGCATAACTCAGTGAAGCTATGAGCCATTTCACATAGGGCCAGCCATACACGAGTACAGTGGAGAGTCTGACAGAACGAGAACCACTGGAGGACTGAGTGGCAAACTACTCCAGTATTCTCACTGTGAAAACCCCACGAGCTGTGTTAAATGGCAAACGGATATGACACTGCAAGCTGAGACAATATCCCCTCCACTGTCGCAACGTGTCCAATATGCTCCTGGGGCAGAGTGGAAGATAACTCCTAATGCCTTCAGAAACAGTGAAGCTATGCTCACTGTGGGCTGACCCCTAGGAAGCCAGCCTTTAAACTGAAAATTAGAATTTAAAAAAGAAAACTGAGCAGAGAGACTCCCCTAGGTTTCCAGTGGTTCACAATCCACCTGCCAATGCAGGGGACACACACTGAACCCCTGAGCTGGGAAGATCCCACGTGCCAAGGGGCAAGTAAACCCGTGGACCACAGCTCCTGAGCCTGTGCTCTAGGTTCTACGAGCCACAACAACTGAACCACCAAACTGAGAAGCTCTCAAACCTAAAGTAGAGAAAAGCTGAGCGAGCAACAAAGACCCAATGTGTGTCTGAAAACAAAACAAAACAAAACAAAACCCTAACCAGAGGTTATAAGAAGTGTGACTATGCAAACAGACCACTAATGAAGACCACTAACTGAAACAGGTGGAGTCTGAATAATGAAAGCAGCATTCGGAACCAGGAAGGACAGGACATACGAACCATTAAAAAATTTTATCTTAACAATTATTTTCAAGGAAGTTTATCCAGCTGACAATATATTAAATCCTGCAGAAGAGGGATTTATGACAAATGGACTGAGTTTAGTCACTGTGGATCAATGAACTCTTAAAAGTTTGCAGGAAGTTAAAGAGCAGAAAGGTTTACTCAAAGAGTAAATGTCACGTGCGACCAGGCTCCTCTGTGCATGGAGTTCTCCAGGCAAGAATCCTGGAATGGGTTGCCATTCCCTTCTCTGGGGATCTTCCTGATCCAGGGATTGAATCCAGGTCTCCTGCACTGCAGGAAGATGATTTACCATCTGAGCCACCAGGGAAGCCCTAAATAAGATACATGTGAATAAACACATCTATCTTATCACCTACTTACCACGTGTGTGTGTGTGTGTGTGTGTGATGCATACACCTAAAAGCTATGCTCTTAGTGGCCGACAAGTATTTGTACAATACTATTAATAATAGACACCATGCTATTCATTACATCTTCTTTAAGTCACAAGAGATCTTCAGGTGATTATAACTAAATGAGAATAAAGGTGTGCACACACACACACACACACACAGTACTTCAGTCATTTAAAGCCTTATGTTTCAACTGAGTACTGCTTATGTTGAGAACTCTGCAGCCAGCATTTACTTAATCAGTATTTGTTTCAGCTCCAAAATGTAGCAAATCTAACATCTTGCTCTTTTGAATATGCTTTATGAAAATCAGTCGAAATATAAAATTCTCTAATGATCTATAAGTGGATAAGATACTCTACTTTCACAAGCTTTTGAATTGTGAACACTTTATATTTCTGACAAGCAACTGTTGAAGGCTAGTCATATGACCCTCATGTTCTAATTGTCTTTAATACTGCCCCAAACACAAATCTAAAAAGGGAGGAAAAAAGCCAAAACAGAAACAAATTTGTTCATGGGGAAGGAACAGGAATATACACACAAATGGATTTTGGATAAACTTAAAAAGGAAAATAATAATCTTATAAAGAAAAGTTGCTGGATAAATTAGAAATCCATGTGCCCCGCCCCCCCATCACTGAAAAAAAAAAGCTTCAAGTCATTCATTGTTCCACGTTTTACAACTAACACAGAGTCTCAGAGACCTATATGTAAGATGAAAAGCAAGAAATACTCTACCGATAAAATATAGGTGCATACTCTGTGACCAAATATTAGGTGGTTACTGATTAGAATATACACCAAGCAGGATCCTTCAGTGGGAACAGTATGTCAGCAACCAGGCCTTGATCTAAATATTTACATCTTTGAGGGACATCCTTAACAAAGCACAAGAGAAGCCTGAGACAGGGGAAAAATATTGGCACACCTCTGTCTGTAAAGAGGGTCTTCCCTGGTGGCTCAGACAGTAAACAATGTTCCTGCAACGGAGGGGACATGGGTTCACTCCCTGGAGAAGGAAATGGCAACCCACGAAAGTATTCCTGCCTGGAAAATTCCATGGGCAGAGGAGCCTGGAAGGCTACATACCATGCAGTCAGAAAGAGTTGGACATGATTGAGCAACTTTATTTTTATCTGAAAAAGAACTGGTATGCAGAATATATTAAAAGCCTACAAACTTCATTAAAAAAAATAAATAATTCACTCAGTAATGAACAAAGGATTTGTAGAAACACCAAAGAAAATAGACAAATGGCAATCCCACCTCTTCATTCATTCAGGAAATGGAAATTACAAGTGTAACTGGATAGCATCACACACTTATTATAATGTCTGAAATGAAGATGACTGCCCACACAGAGTCCCGGCAAGGATGGGGCAATGGAAATTCTCGTCTCCTGTTGGCAGGACTCAAAAATCAGAAGGTAGTGAGATCCAGCAGTTCCACCCCTAGCCGTCTACCTAGGAGACAAGACAGCTCAGATCCATATGAAGATTTGTGTGTGAACATGTATCCATGAACATCTGAACGGATAAAAGTGGGATATATCCTGAAGATAATATGCACGGGCAATGGAAACAGAGTCTACAAAAATATATATATAGATATTTATTCAAACAAATATGCTAAGTGAAACCCACGAGAAACACACACAGGTTCAATTTTTGAAAAATTCTAAAGAATACCAATTAATCTATCATGCTAGAAAACCGAGGAGTGGGTTCCCAAGTCTAGGTTGCGGAGGCGGCTGAGAAAGGGACAGGAGGAAGGGTGACCAAGAAGCTGAAGGATATCGTTTTGAACTTACATGTAGTTTCCGGAGCTGTATTTAAGGCAGAAATCTCATATGCTGTAGGGAGACTAGTTATACCCTCAAGGCCAAATGAAATTGTAGAGAGAAATTTGGGAGGGATCTTTGAGTAGGGGAGAAGATGAGAACGTGCTCTTGTTGAAAACATTTCAGTAAATCTAAAAAATATATAAATATGAAGAAGCCACGGTGATGGTAATGATGGTTTAGTCACTAAATATGTCCCAACTCTTGAGACCACATGGACTGTAGCCATGGAATGCTACACAACCATGAAACGGTGAAATTTTGCCATCTGCAGCACCATGGATGGAGTTCCAGGATATGACGCTACATAAGATAAGTCAGATGGTCAAGGACAAACACTGGGTTATATCACTTAGTGTGTTGGTTGCTCAGTCGTGTCCTACTCTTTGCAAACCCGGGGGACTGTAGACCACCAGGCTCCTCTGTGCACAGGATTCTCCAGGCAAGAACACTGAAGTGGGTTGCCATTTCCTTCTCCAATTATATCGCTTAATGTGGAATCTAAAAAACAAAACAAACTATTGTATATAACAAAATACGGGAGACTCATACATACAGGGAGAAGGCAATGGCGACCCACTCCAGTACTCTTGCCTTGAAAATCCCATGGACGGAGGAGCCTGGTAGGCTGCAGTCCATGGGGTCGCGAAGAGTCGGACACGACTGAACAACTTCACTTTCACTTTTCACTTTCATGCATTGGAGAAGGAAATGGCAACCCACTCCAGTGTTCTTGCCTGGAGAATACCAGGGACGGGGGAGCCTGGTGGGCTGCCGTCTATGGGGCTGCACAGAGTCGGACACGACTGAAGCGACTTGGCAGCAGCAGCGTAGATACAGAGAACAAATCAGTGGTGACCAATGGGTAGGGGGAAGTGGTGAGGATAACATATGAGGAGCAGAGTAAGAGGCATAAACTAACTTGAATAAAATAAATAATGTAAAAAGATATATTGAACAATATGGAGAATAAGACAATATTTTATACTATTAATGGAGTATACAAAATTATGACTCATTTTATGGAACACCTGTAACAACAACAACAAAAAAACCAGCACACATCAACTATACTTATTTCCTCCTCTGAGGAATGCCCTTACAACTGATTCCTGGTAGAGAAGCCACATATTTATCTTCTTAAACCAGACAAGACCATCCTTTGTTTTAGAAAAGAAGCTTAACAGACCTCTTCAGTGTTAAATAACACAGGACTCGGGGCTATGTGCCTTGGACTGTCTGTCCTATTTGGAAACTGAGGGTATAAAAAGAATACAAATACCACTGTCCTAGAAATACCTCGTATGTCCTGTGATTCCCCACTTAGTCTGAAGGACAAATGTCGAGATCCACTGTAGATTCTCTTCAAATTAATCCCATAAGAAGAAGAACAGACTGCCAGAAAAGCTCGCCTGCCAACCAGGATAAAAGAGAATGACTTGCAAATAACCAAGGTTGTGTGATTAACCACTGTTTGATCATTATGTATTCTGCCAAGAGACCCATCCTATAAAAAGTGGGACCAATTCAAACATCCCTTCACTACTTTTTACATCAAGTAAGCACAATCTGCCTAAACTGAAAACAGCAAGACTGCTGTCTACCTAGATGGGGTCCTGTTATCGACGTGCAGTGAAAGGTGTGAGTCATGGCTGTGAAGTTGAGTGTGTAAACACTGTTGACACAATGGTGTCCTCAAGCACTGGGGAACAGACAGGGAAGGAATGGTGAGAAAGGGATGTCTTTGTTTTTCAGGCGTTACGAGGCATGCATGTTACTCAATGTAGTTGCAAAGAGAGACGGGGATGTTTATGTCATCAGATCAGATCAGATCAGTCGCTCAGTCGTGTCTGACTCTTTGTTACCCCATGAATAGCAGCATGCCAGGCCTCCCTGTCCATCACCAACTCCTGGAGTTCACTCAGACTCACGTCCATTGAGTCGGTGATGCCCTCCAGCCATCTCATCCTCTGTTGTCCCCTTCTCCTCCTGCCCCTAATCCCTCCCAGCATCAGAGTCTTTTCCAATGAGTCAACTCTTTGCATGAGGTGGCCAAAGTACTGGAGTTTCAGCTTTAGCATCATTCCTTCCAAAGAAATCCTAGGGCTGATCTCCTTCAGAATGGACTGGTTGGATCTCCTTACAGTCCAAGGGACTTATGTTTATGTCATAGGATGTGCGTATTCCAGAGTTTCTGACGCATGCATCTTCTCCAGGGTGTTAGTTGCTCTGTCTTGTCCGACTCTTTGTGACCCCGTGGACTGTAGCATACCAGAACCCTCTGTCCATGGGCTATCCCAGGCAAGAAGACTGGAGTGAGTTGCCATTTCCTCCACCAGGAGATCTTCGACAACCAGGAATCGAACCCACATCTACTGCACTGACAGGCAGATTCTCTGCAACATTGACCCACCCAATTATTTATTTGACCTACATGATTGAGAAAATTTGCTTTAACGAAAGAAATGCTATAACTAAAGTTACTTACATATGTATTTAAGATGTAGAATCTTTAAAATCCAACAGAAAAGTATGAAAACAGGTAAAATGACCAAAAAAATTATACTCAATTTTTGCATAATTTGAAAGCAAAAGGAACACTGTTTCAGACTTCTATCTCTATAGTTTAAAATACTGGAAATAATTCTCAAATACTTAACAGTGTAATCACTTAATATCACAATACTAAGTGATCAAATGTCTACATATTTGATTTTCATGGGAAAAAAAAATGTACAGCAGAGCATTCTAATATTCACCTGAAGCGTCTTTTATAATTTCCACTGTGGACATGCATCCACAGGAACTAAGAATCATTTTGAGTACATATGTGCAACATTTTGTAATATCCTCATTTCTACCTCCTTTATAACCTCTTGTACTAGTAAATGACTTTGGTATTTCTATAAACTTTTATTTTAATATGGCTTATTTACAGAATTACTTTTTTTTTTTTTTACTCATGACTGGGCTTGCAAATTTGGTCACACCATTCCTAAAAATTTAACAGTCACCTCTTGCGAGCTGGAATGAGATGGTTGCGGTCCTCCACCTACTATGGTTGCAGTAAGCAATGTTTCTCTCATTCACACACGGTTCAGTCTAGAAGATTGGAAGTCAGAAGAGGGGTGTGTGGAAAACGCTTTCCTAGTTCACTAGCTGTCTTAACTCATTCTAGCAACACAGCCACTAGAAATGTCAGTGTAACAGTGTTCACTGTTGGAAGGAAGACTGAAGATAGCATGTGAAGAATAAGCAATGTCCAACTGAAAAGGAAAGAAGTTAATAATACTTAGGTTTCAATTTTTTTTTTGGTCACAGACATGGGTAAAAAAATTTTTTTCAAGCTGATTCCTGTGTCGGACAACATGTTGGTACTCTATGCTGAAAACTTTGATGGAGTGAAGACCACAAAAGTGACTCATGCCTCGGTACATATGTAGCATATTCTGTGCAACCTACTCATGTTCATATTATCAGTATTTTTATATGAAGAACAGAGGTGCATACACAGCTTATATTATATTAAGTACACTACAGCACACATGTGTTCAAGCGAGAGAATTCAGACTTTATGTCACATGAGTCAGGGTGGCGGAAATGTCGTCTAATAGGAAACTCAACAAATGTATCCATGGGGGATTCTATAAGATGGCATTTTAAAAAATCAGATACACTTATCATGGAGATGCAATGAAATATACCAAGATGGTCCATGGGATTCTTGCCAAATATCACATATTGGAGTTGCCGAGTTCTGACACCAAAGTGAACCAAGGTTTAAATTTGAGTTTAACAGATTCACAGGTCCCATCCTTGACTGCATTCATCTACACCACACTCTATTTTTGGTCAAAATCACTTAAAGGATGCCTGACAGCTGAACCCAAAGCTCTGAAAATAACCACTTGTTCCTACTGATCCTTCAGAGGCATATATCAAGGTATGTCAATCACCGTGCATCCAGCCAAACCCACGGGGTCACTGACAGGTAGCTTTAACCTTTCTGATATTATATCTACATTGGTGGATGGTGGGGATTGTGTCTGCTCTCTGAGAATGAAAAAGTGTGCATTTTCCTCTCAGTAGCATGTGTAATGGGATTAGTGTGCCTGGTGAGAAGTCTAAATCGTTTTTCCCCAATCATTTGAATATTGTTTTTCAGTTGCTAAGTCCTGCCTGATTCATTGTGACTCCATGGATTCCAGCACAGCAGGCTCCTCTGTCCTTCACTGTCTCCTGGAGTTTGCTCAAAATATGCCCGTTGACTTGGTGACGCTATCTAACCATCTCATGTGTCTGGGATTTGTGAAACCACAGGAAGAATTACAGTGGTAAAGAATCTGCCTGCGATGCAGGAGACCCCAGTTTGATTCCTGAGTTGGGAAGATCCCCTGGAGAAGGGATAGCCTACCCACTCCAGGATTCCTGGCCTTTCCTGGTGGCTGATAGCAAAGAATCCTCCTGCGATGCAGGAGACCAGGTTCGATCCCAGAGCTGGGAAGATCCCCTGTAGAAGGAAATGGCAAACCACTCCAGTATTCTGGCCCGGAGAATTCCATGGACAGAAGAGCCTGACGGGCTCAGGCCATGTGGTCACAAAGAGTCAGAAACAACTGAGAAATTTTCACTTACTAATTAGGCAAGTTGGACAGAAAGAGTTAAGAGTTGGGAGGATTTCCGAGTCTCAGGACCCACCATGACCTTCTCTGACATACCATTAGTGCCTACATCTGACTCGGAGATGCTTAAGCTCACAGGTGAATGAATGGTCTGGAGTTCTCTCAGTAGTTGTAACAAGTAGAACGTGAGAGAATGTTAACTATGTGGACTGTAATCCCCATGGACCCCTCTGAAGACTTGTGTGCAACTCAGGCACCGCTGTGCTTAATCACCTGGTGAGCAGTGTTTCGGTGATGGTGGAGGGCAGTGGTGTTGGTGAGGCTTACTAGACACTACAGGTAGGAGCCAGGTGACACTCTGCAACCTACGAAAGGTTCTAATGCACGCCACTTCTGCCTGGTTTGCTATGAAATCCAGCCGAAGGAGTCAGTTTCACTGCAGAAGAAATTCAGGAGTATGAGGAACTAAACAATGAGAGGGGAGTTCCAAATGAAATGCCGCCCAAGGAGGTAACACCCCAGAGGACAACAGGTATCAGAAATGAAAACGCATCACAAGGACACGAGATTCAAATTTCCTATTCGCAGAGCCATCTTTTACAAAGGCTGCTATAAAACAATCCTCTGAAACAGAGGCATGTCAATGGTCATTTTTCCCCTTATCCATTCTCTTTCACAGACAACTATCCTAAACAAGAACTGAGAACCTCCGCTGGGTAAGTAGAATGATGATACATACAATACTGAGTTTTCTTCGTAAGTGAATACATTTCTTCTGTTGCGTACTGCTTGAAGAATGCAGTATATACACAATGAACTATTACTCAACTAAGAAAAAGAATAAATAACTTCATGCGCAGCAAAACGGTTGGAGCTACAGACAATCATACTAAGTGCAGTAAGTCAGAAAGAGAACAGCAAATATTATATGACATCACTTATAGGGAGAACGTAAAATGCGATGCAAATGAACTATTTATAAAGCAGAAAGAGAGTCACAGACACAGGAAACAAATTTATCATTACCAAAGAGAAAATTTGGGGGACGGGTAAATTAGGAGTTTGAGATTAATAGATACACACTACTATACATAAAATAAATAACGGGACTTACTATAACACAGAAATCTACTTGTCTTGTAATAACCTATACACAAAAAGACTCTAAAAACGTTTATATTTAGCTCCACAGATGTATAACTGAGGGCTTCCCTGGTGGCTCAGTGGTAAAGAATCTGCTTTCCAATGCAGGAGATGTGAGTTTGATCTCTGGGTCATAAAGATACCCTGATGGAAGAAATGGCAACCCACTCCAATATTGTTCCGTGGGAAATCACACAAACAGAGGACTCTAGCACTCTGCAGTCCACAGGGACACAAAAGAGAGGGATGTGACTTAGTGACTAAACAACAAGAAATCCACAAATGAATTACATTGCTTGCAATATATACATTTCAATATAAATTAATTTTTAAAAAAGACTGAGATAACAAAACATGCACCGTGCCACGTGACTAAGTCTCGGGCTTCCTTAAGTCTTTGGATTTAAATGTCCGATCACTCAACATGGGTCGACAGTCCACAGTGGGATGCTCTGAGGTCAAAGGACAAGACCCTGTGAAACCCTGAGCTGGGAAATATGATGATCCCTGGGGAATCCCACTGTGAATGAAGGACCTTGCAGCCGCAACACCTTCGTGATGATAAATAAGATTGCAGATGATATAAGTGGCGCAAGTTACGTGCTATATTATCTCCTACATCTTGGACATGTGTGTATGTAACTTAGTGTCTCTCAACAGCTGATACACAACTGCTCACAGCTAGTTTCACCAGGTGGTCAGTCAGTCAGTTCAGTCGCTCAGTCATCTCTGACTCTTTGCGACCCCGTGAATCACAGCACGCCAGGCCTCCCTATCCATCACCAACTCCCGGAGTTCACTCAAACTCACGTCCATCAAGTCGGTGATGCCATCCAGCCATCTCATCCTCTATTGTCCCCTTCTCCTCCTGCCCCCAATCCCTCCCAGCATCAGAGACTTTTCCAATGAGTCAACTCTTCGCATGAGGTGGCCAAAGTACTGTTTCAGCTTTAGCATCATTCCTTCCAAAGAAATCCCAGGGCTGATGTCCTTCAGAATGGACTGGCTGGATCTCCTTGCAGTCCCAGGGACTCTCAAGAGTCTTCTCCAACACCACAGTTCAAAAGTGGTAATTGTATGCAAACCCACAGGGGCACTCACACAGAAGGGACTTCTGTGAAATGGGTCTTGTAGGGAAATTTATCCACAGCTTCCATCAGTAACCACTTCTGTTTTTCATTTCATGCTCTGGCCAATATCATATTAATCCTAATCAGCTCAACAACGCTTTACTTTTTCTCTTGTTTAAAGAAAAAAAAAAAGTAAGGATATGAGTAACATAGAGGCACTAATGTGTCCCAATCATCCATATGAAGATAACAGACCTTTTCCTTGAAATCATCATTTCTTATCTCCAAGGACATCATGACCCTCAACCCATGGCTTTCCAACAATGAATCTCCTCTGCTCTTGCTGATGTTACTGAGTTCTTAAATTATTCAATGAATTGATTGATGTACATATGTGTCAGTAAGGAAATGTGCCATATTTGAAAATGCACAAAACATGTAAATCCAATCGTGCAGAAAATCAAGTGTACAATGAAGGAGGAAATAACTCTGTTTAGGACACATAGTGTGAGTCCTGCAAGTGTTGTGGTGAAAAGAGAGAATAAGCCACATTTGGTAGTTTTATAAAGGGGTGTAAGGTTCCCACCAGATGTCACGTGAGAGATGGGACTAGTCAGTCAGACAACTTCAAAATAGAATATGTTCTGTCCTGACCGGCACCTGAAAACAACTCAATTATGCAGTTAAGCAGTGTTCATCAGCTGTGGGGTAGCTGGTGAAGTGAAGTGAAGTGAAAGTCACTCAGTCGTGTCCAGTTTTGTGACCCACATGAACCATACATTCCATGGAATTCTCCAGGCCAGAATACTGGAATGGGTAGCCATTCCCTACTCCAGGGGACAGGGCTCAGGTGTCCTGCATTGCAGATGGATACTTTACCAGCAGAGCCATGAGGGAAGCTGGTAGTGGTAAAGATTTAGCAGAATACAGCGTTACATGGCCTTCCAAGGTGTTACAGTGGTAAAGAAACTGCCTGTCAGTGTAGGAGATGGAAAAGATGCAGGTTTGACCCCTAGGTCAGGAAAAACTTCTGGAGGAGGAAATGGCAACCCACTCCGGTATTCCTGCCTGAGAATCTCATGGAAAGAGGAGCCCAGTGGGCTCCAGTCCATGAGGTCGCAAAGAGTCAGATGCCATTTACTGATTGAGCATGGATATATGTACAAACAAAAGTGAACAGTATTTACTCAAGAATGAGCACTGATGGTAGTTAGAAAGAACGGGGTCTGTTGTGTCCAACTTGGGGCTGCTAAGTCCAGCTCCACCCCCAGAAGCAACGGCCTTGCTGCTGACGCAGGTGCTGAGTAATCTGCAGTTCTGCAAAAATGTGCCTCATCAGGGATGTTTTCAAAATAATATTCATTGATCGGTGCCAACTGAAGGGGAAGAAAGGAATATTGCGGGTACCCCAAATGATCATGCGGCTGAGACTGTGAAAAATTGTCTCAGGGAGATGGGAAAGATGGGGTAGACTGAGACCGCTCTGGAGACATTTGGTAGGTTTCTGGAGATGTGGAAGGCTGTGTCCACTTGAAGAGCAAGTGGACTGATAGCAAAGATGGAATAGAGTCCTGGTCACCCAAGGCTTACTGTAAGCTACATGCGCTTTGAATGCATGTTGCTGCTGCTGCTGCTGCTAAGTCGCTTTAGTCGTGTCCGACTCTGTGTGACCCCATAGATGGCAGCCCACCAGGCTCCCCCATCCCTGGGATTCTCCAGGCAAGAACACTGGAGTGGGTGGCCATGTCCTCCTCCAATGCATGAAAGTGAAAAGTGAAAGTGAAGTCGCTCAGTCGTGTCCGACTTGTAGCAACCCCATGGACTGCAGCCCACCAGGCTCCTCTGTCCATGGGATTTTCCAGGCAAGAGTACTGGAGTGGGGTGCCATTGCCTTCTCCATTGAATGCATGTTACACCCATACAAAGGTCTCCAAGGATAAGATATTAGTGCCTGATCACTAGAACTGTTCAAAGAAAATGGAACAATAGTAGTTGACTACTATCCTATGCCTCTTGCATGCATCACTGCCTTGTGTGGCAAAGAATATAACCAATATCATTTCGTATTGACCATCTAGTGATTTCCTGTGTAGAGTCGTCTCTTGTGTTGTTGGAAGAGGGTGTTTGCTATGACCAGTGTGTTCTCTTTGCTAAATTCTTCGCCTTAGCCCTCCTTCATTTTGTACTCTAAAGTCAAACTTGCCTGTTATTCCTGGGATCTCTTGACTGCCTACTTTAGCATTCCAGTCCCCTATAAGGAAAAGGACATCTTTTTTGGTGTTAGTTCTAGACGGTCTTTCTAGGTCATTATAAAAGTGTTCAACTTCAGTTTCTTCAGCATTAGTGTTTGGGGAGGAGACTTGGATTACTGTGATAAAAAATAGTTTAAAAATTAATAGTTACCAAGGGAAAGTAGGCAAAGGGATAAATTGGGAGTTTGAGATGAACAGACAGACACTAAAATATATAACATAAACAACAGAGCAGAGAGAGCTATACTCAATGTCTTGAAATGACTCATAAGAACAAGAATGTACAACGGTATACATTTACCTACATTTATGCATTTACTGAGGGCTTTCCAGGTGACTCAGAGGTCAAGAATCTTCCTGCCAACGCAGGAGACACAGGAGAGGCGAATTCTATCCCTGAGAGGGGGAAGATCCCATGGAGCAGGAAATGGTAAGCCACACCAGTATTCTCGCCTGGGAAATCCAAAAGACAGAGGAGTCTGGCAATCTATAGTCGATAGGACACAAATGGTGGGACACGATTTAGTGACTAAATAACAACAACAAAGGTATAAGTAAGTCACGCTGCTGTACAGCTGAAAGTAACACAGCATTGCAAAACCAAGGACTTTCCAATTAAAATTAATTTACAGAAAGAGAATAGCATAACAAAGCAGCCCACCTTGCCAGGTGGCAACAGCTCCGGCTTCCTTAGTATTTGGATTAAATATCTACGCACTCACACCAGTCTAGACTCCACGGTGAGATGCTCCAAGGACAGAGGAGGAGGCTGTGCGAAGCCCCGAGCTGTGAGATACGATGACCCCCGGTGAATCCCACTTCGAATGAAGGACCGTGCAGCCGCAACACATCTGTGATGATGAAGGAGGCTACAGAAGATGAAAGCCACACAGCTGACACAGTATATAGTCTCCTACGTCTCAGACCTCTGAATATGTAACCTAGTGACTCTCAGCATCCGAGCTGATGCAGGAGTGCTCACCGCTAATTTCACCAGGTGGTAATCCTATGCAAGCCCACAGGGACAACACAGAAGGACTTCTGTGAAAAGGGTCTTGTAGGATAGTCCCACACGGCCACACGCACAGAAGGACTTCTGTGAAAGTTGCAGGCAAGTTTCTCCACTGGGTCCACCATCCACTGCTTCTATTTTCTCTTTCATGCCATGACCAACATCCTGTTAATCCTAATCAGCTCAACAATCTTTTACATTTTTTTCTCATGTTTAAAGAAATAAGCCTATGAGCAGCACTGAAGCACTAATGTGTCCCAATCATCCAGATGAAGATAATAGACCTTTTCCTCGAAATCATCATTTCTTCTCTCCCAGGAAATCAAGAATCTGAACCCATGGCTTTCCAACTATGAATGTCCTCTGCTCTTGCTGATGTTACTTGATTCCTAAACTGATCAATAAATCGATTAAAGCACATAAGTAGTGAACAAAGGTGCTATATTTGCAAATGCACAAAACATGTAATTTCAACTAGGCAACAAATCGAGTGCACAAGGAAAGGGGCAATAACTCTGTTTAGGACGCATGGTGTGAATCATGCAAGTGTCTTTGCAAGAAGAGTGAATATACCACAGATGGTAGTTGTATATAGCAGTATCAGATTCCAACCAGATGTCACATGAGAGATGGGACTGGTTATTCAAGACAACTACAAACAGAATCTGAGTTGTTCAATCTGAACAATGTGAGTTGTTCAATCTGAAAACAGCACCAAGGTGGGATTAAGCAGTATTCATCCGCTGTGGGGTTGCAGGCGTGGAAAGGATTTTGCATGCAGTCTTACATGGGCCACCAGGCGATGCAGTGGTAAATAAAATACACCTACAAACGCAAGAGACGCATGAGACACATGTTAATCCCTAGGCCAAGAAGAGCCCCGGAGGAGGAAATGGCAGTATTCTTGCCTGGAGAATCCCATGGACAGAGGAGCCTGGTGGGCTACAGTCCATGGGGTCGGGATCACAAGATCAGACACGATTTATCAACCAAGCATACACACACACACAACAAAAGTGAACAGTGTTTATGAAAGAAAGAGCATTGATGGTGTTTACAAAGCACTGGGTCTGTGGTGTCCGACTGTGGGGGGAGGGGTTGGTGCTACTCTCTAGCTCAAACCCCAGAAGCAGAGGTCTTGCTGCAGGAGCAGAGTTACCTAAAGGTCTGCATAAAAGTTCCTCATCAGATATTTTTCGAAGCAATAGTCATTGATTGGTGCCAAGTGATTTTAAAAAAGGAACATCTTTGGCATCACGTAGGTCATGCTACTCGAACAGACAAGAGACCAGGAAAAATGTGTAAAGGGGACGGGAAAGGTGAGGCAGTCCTAGACCACTCTGGAGACCTCTGGTAGGCTCCTGAGGACGAGGAAGGCTGGGTGCACCTGAAATCCTGCAGGAGTGACAGGGAAGACAAAACAGGGCACTGGGCACGTTCCCTGTCAGGGCTCATTGGAAGCTGCATGCACCTCGAATGCATGTTACAACCACACGCAGCTCTCCAAGGTCAAGATATTGGTGTCCTTTGACTCGAGTTGTTGACAGAAAACAATAGTGATTGACGGCTATGCTATACTCCCTTCATGGGTGACCGCCTCGTGTGCTGAAGGGGCTGGCATGACTCAGTGAAGCTACAAGCCATTTCGTGTAGGGCCACCAATACAAACGTGTCATTGTGAAGAGTTCTGACAGAACAAGATCCACTGTAGGAGGGGAGTGTCAAACCACTCCAGTGTTCTTGCTGGGAGAACCCCACGAGCTGCATAAAATGGCAAAGAGATTCGACACTGAACATGAGCCCCCCAGGTTGGAAGGTATCCAATATTGCTGCTGGGAAGGTGTGGAGGAAAAACTGCTAAGCCCCGGAAAGAGTGAAGTGATGCTCACTTAGGTCTCACCCAAGCAAGCCAGCCTAAAACAAGAATTAAAACTAAGAAACAGAAAAATGTAACTGAGCAAAAGGGACTTCTCTAGGGGTCCAGTGGTTCAGAATCCACCAGCCAATGCAGGGGACACAGATTGAATTCCTCATCTGGAAAGATCCCACATGCTGTACAACAACCAAGCCCATGTACTGCATCAACTGTGCTTGTGCTAAAGAGCCGGAAAGAGAGAACTGTCACCATGAGCAGCTCTCGAACTGCACGTAGAGAAAAATAGAGCACAGCACTGAGACCCAGTCTGCGTTTTTAAATTAAAAAAAAAAACAACAACAAAAAACTGAGCAGAGGTTATAAGAAGTGTGACCACTGAGATATACCACTGCTGCTGCTAAGTCACTTCAGTCATGTTGAACTCTGCGCAACCCCATAGACGGCAGCCCACCAGGCTCCCCCGTCCCTGGGATTCTCTAGGCAAGAACACTGGAGTGGGTTGCCATTTCAGTTTTAAAAATTTTAACAGTAAAAGTTGCAGATTGAATAATGAAAACAACACTAGGAATCAGGCAGGAAATATGACTCATGAAAAACTTTTATCTGAAATATTATTTTCAAGGATATTTATCTAATTAAAAACATATCAAATCCTGGGGAAGAGGGATCATCTATCATGAGGGGATTAAGTTGAAACAGTTTAAACTTAAAAGTCTAAACAGGATATAGAATTTTGCATGGACTTAAGGGCAGGAAATGGCACCCCACTGCAGTACTCTTGCCTGGAAAATCCCATGGATGGAGGAGCCTGGTGGGCTGCAGTCCATGGGGTCGCTAAGAGTCAGATACGACTGAGTGACTTCACTTTCACTTTTCACTTTTATGCACTGGAGAAGGAAATGGCAACCCACTCCAGTGCTCTTGCCTGGAGAATCCCAGGGACGGGGGAGCCTGGTGGGCTGACATCTATGGGGTCGCACAGAGTCGGACATGACTGAAGTGACTTAGCAGCAGCAGCAGTAAGGAGCAGGAAGGTAGAGTCAAAGAAAAAATGTCACTGGTGATTTACAGAAGACACAAGTTATCTAACACATCTGTCTCCTGACATCATAGTTACCCCGTGTGTGTGTGTGTGTGTGTGTGTGTGTTATACATAAAAACACTTAAATTTCTGCTCCAATCGACTGACAGGTATGTGTGCAATCCTATTTGGCATAGTAACCATGCTGTTCATTACATCTTTCTTGAAATCACATGAGCTCTTCAGATAAAAGAAGTAAGCAGAAAAACACATCAAAAAAAAAAAAAAAAAAAACCAGAAAGTAGAACTTATGGTAATTAGAGCCTTATGTTTGAAACCTAGTATCTGCCTCTGTTGAGAACTCTGCAGCCAGCATTTACTCAAGGATTATTTCTTTTGGTTCCAAAATGTAGGAAAACTAATATTTCGCTATTTCAGGCACTCTTTGTGAAAATCAACAGATATATATATATATAATACTCTGCTGCTGCTGCTGCTGCTAAGTCGCTTCAGTCATATCTGACTCTGTGCAACCCTATAGACGGCAGCCCATGAGGCTCCCCCATCCCTGGGATTCTCCAGGCAAGAACACTGGAGTGGGTTGCCAACAATACTCTAATGACCCATAAATGGATGAAAATTCCACTTTCACAAGCTTGTGAGCTGTGAACACTTTGCTTTTGACACAAACTTGCTGAAGGTTAGTCATACGACCTTCATCCTCTGTCTTTATCATTGCCCAAAAGAAGGAATCTAGAGTGGGGAAATACAAACCAAAACACAACCAAATCTGCTCTTGGGGAAGGGACAGGACTATACAGACAAATATATTTTGGATATAGTTACCAAGGAAATTCAGTAAAATAATTATTGTATAGGGAAAACCGTTGGAGAAATTGGAAATTCATATGACAAAAAAATAACTTCAATCCACTCATTGCTACATATTTTACAGCTAACAAAGAGAGACTCATACACCCATATGTAAGACGGGAAGCAAGAAAGTCTCTAGAGGTGAAACACAGGTGGATACTCTGTGGCCAAAGTTTAGGCAGCTACTGATTAGAATCTATACCAACACTGGGAACAGAACGTTAATAACCAAGCCTCAATCAAAATATTTACATCTTTGTGGGACAGCCTTAAGGAAGCAGAAGAGAAGCCAGCAACGGGGGAAAAATATTGACACATCTTTATCTTAAGAGGGACACATATCCAGAATATCTTAAAAACCTACAAACTTCATAAAAAATGAAACCTTAATAAACTCAGGAATGAGCAAATGACTTGCAGAGACACTTCACAAAGAGAATTGACAAGTGGCAGCCGCCCCTCTGTATTCATTCAGGAAATGGAAATCTCACCTGTAGCTGCATTCCACCACACACTTATCATACCATCTAAACTGAACACAGCTGGGCACACTGAACGCTGGCAAGGACACAGCAACGGCGATCCTCGTCTCCCGCTGGCAGGAATCAAGACTCAGGACGCACTGAGACCCAGCAGTTCCACCCCTAAGTGACGACCCAGCAGACGAGCAGCTTAGTTCCTTAGAAAACCTGTCTATGAGCATGTACCCATCAACACTGCAAAGGATAAGAGTGGGACATACCCTGAAGACACTATGCGGGGCCAATGGGAATACAAAAATATAGGTATTTACTCAAACGAACACGCTGAGGGAAATAAGCCAGAAACACACACACAGATTCAATGTTTGAAAAATTCTAAAGAATACCAATTAACGTATTGTGCCAGAAAACTGAGGAGTGGGTTCCCAAGTCTGGGCTGGGGGAGGTGGTTGAAAAGGGCAGGAGTAGGTATCATAAGGGAGCCCAAGGATAGTTTCGAAGCTGACAGATAGACGCAGAGACTAACCGGGAAAAGCTTTCACAGCTCTATTCATCCAAAGTTCATCAACTGTACAATCTGAAATATGTGAGTTTTTGTTGTCTGTCAGTTATATCTCAACCAAGAGTTTTAAAACCTCATCTTTCAGTTCAGCTATAGAGTTCAGTTCAGTAACACAGGTCTAGTTCAATATCTGTATTTTACGGCTCTAATCAGGATCCATGCATTTTTTTTTTTTATTTTTACCATGATCATCATCATGCTGGTGTCATCCTGGAAGCAAACTGCCCAACAGAGTGTCATTGAGAGAGTGGCTGCCTATAGGTTCTTTCATCTAGTTTGCCTGATGAGTGGACAGGCAGGAGGATGGTTAAAAGAACCCAGATCTCAGTGTCAGGGGGCTGCGTGTAAGGAAGAAATCTCATATGCTGCACTGAAAGTAGGTTATACCCTAAAGGCAAAATTAAATTGGAGAGATGAATTTGGGAGGCATCCTTGAGTGGGGAAGAAGATGAAAATTGGCTCCTGTTGAAAATTTTTCCTTAAAATTAAATAAAAAATATAAAGAAATCATGGTGATGATGGTTTAGTCACTACGTCATATCCAACACTTGTGACCCCAGGGGCTGTAGCCCGCTGGGCTCCTGTGTCTATGAGATTCTCCAGGCAAGAATACTGAAGTTGGCTGCTATTTCCTTTTCCAGGGGATCTTCGCAACTCAAGGATGGCATCTGCACTCATCTCTTGAATTGGCAGGTGGATATTTTTTACCACTAGCACCATCTGGGAAGCCCAAAGAAGGCATAGGAAGTGTATGCATATATATATCAGTTCAGTTCAGTCACTCAGTCATGTCTGACTCTTTGCAACACCATGGACTGCAGCTAGCCAGGCTTCCCAGTCTTTCGCCATCTCCTGCAGTTTGCTAAAACTCATGTCCATCGAGTCAGTGTTGCCATTCAACCATCTCATCCTCTGTCATCCCCTTCTCCTGCCTTCAATCTTTCCAAGCATGAGCAACTTTTCCAACGAACCAGTTCTTCATATCAGGTGGCCAAATTATTAGAGTTTTCACCTTCAGTATCAATCATCCAGTGTATATTCAGAACTAATTTCCAATAGGACGGACTGGTTGGATCTCCTTGCAGTCCAAGGGACTCTTAAGCATCTTCTCCAGCACCGCAGTTGAAAAGCATCAATTCATTGTGCAGCCTTCTGTATGGTCCAACTCTCACATCCATACATGACCACTGGAAAAACCACAGCTCTTAGTAGATGGACCTTTGCTGGCAAAGTAATGTCTCTGCTTTTCAATATGTTGTCTAGGTTGGTCATAGCTTTCTCTTCCAAAGAGCAAGCGTCTTTTAATTTCATGGCTGCAGTCACCATCTGCAGTGATTTTGGAGCCCAAGAAGATAAAGTCTCTCAGTGTTTCCATTGTTTCCCCATCTATTTGCCACCAAGTGCTGGGACCAGATGCCATGATCTTAGTTTTTTGAAAGTTGAGTTTTAAGACAGCTTTTTCACTCTCCTCTTTCACCTTCATCAAGAGGCTCTTGAGTTTCTCTTTGCTTTCTCCCATAAGGGTGGTATCACCTGTATACCTGAGATTACTGATATTTCTCCTGGCAATTGTGATTCCAGCTTGAGCTTCATCCAGCCCAGCATTTCACATAATGCATTCTGCATACAAGTTAAATAAACAGGATGACTATATACAGCCTTGAGGTACTCCTTTCCCAACTTGGAACCAGTCTGTTGTTCTATGTCCTGTTCTAACTGTTGCTTCTTGACCTGCATACAGATTTCTCAGGAGTCAGGTAAGGTGGTCTATATTTCCATCTCTTGTAGAATTTTCCAATTTTATTGTGATCCACATAGTCAGAGTTTTCCGTGTAGTCAATAAATCAGAAGTAGACGCTTTTGTGGATCTCTGCTGGTTTTTCTGATGATGCAATGGATGTTGGCAATTTGATGTCTTGTTCCTCTGCCTTTTCTCAATTCAGCTTGAACATCTACATAGGCATACACACACACACATACATGTATCTATGTATATCCATACACAAATCAGTGGAATACTCGGCAGCCATAAAAATGTGAAGTTTAGAATAACATGGATGGACTTTGGGGGTATTATGCTAAGTCAAATAAGTCAGATGGAGAAAGACAAATAATGTATAATATCATGGCAAATGACTGTGACAGCTCCTGACTCTCTGAATGATACCACGTTAAGTTTTCTTCTAACCTACAGACAAATAAGATGAAGAAAAAATAAAAGCATGGGTACACAAAGGGTTGTATTCCACTTATGTGTGCAAAATAAAAAATAAAACAAACTCCTGAACATAACAGAAAAAGGAGCATACTCATGGATACAAGAACAAACTCGTGGTGACCGGTGGGGTGAAGGCAAGTGGCGGGTTAAGCCAGGAGTGGAATAAGACGTACAAACGAGTATGTTACAACAAATAAAGCATAAGATATATTGTGCAACATAGGGAATAAAATAGCCTACAAGTTTATAACTTCAAAAAGAGCAATAACATTATGAATACCTATGGAGTATACCTGTAACAAAATATATTGTACATCAACTATATTTCAATTTCAATATAAAAAAAATACAGACCCCTCTCAGGAATGCCCTGATAATTTATTCCTGTTAGAGACAACACATATTTATCTTCTTAAACCAGACTGTGCCATATGAAGTTTTAGAAAATAAGCTTAAACAGACGTCTTCAATGTGAAAGAAAGAACACAAAGGTTAAGGATAGGTGTCTGGTACTGTATGAAGATAGACAAGAAAACAGATATCACTGTCCTGGAAATACCTCAAGTGTTCTCTGATTTCTTATTTACTCTGAAGACTTAATGTCCAGATCTACTGCCTCTTATCTAAAAATTAATAGCTTTATAAGAACCATATAATGCTAAAAGAAACTCGGCTGACAACCAGAATATCAGAAGATGACGTCTATGTAACCAGGGTTGTGTGACGAACCACTCTTTGATCATTACGTATTCTGCCAAGAGACATATCCTATAAAAAGTGCAACCAATTCACAACCTCTCCAACAGCTGGGACACCCTCAGCTTCTCTAGAAGAAGGACGACGAGAGTCCCGAGATGAAGGCCGTGTTCCTGACTCTCCTCTTTGGTCTGGTTTGTGCTGCCCAGGAAAGTCCACCTGAGATAGACCCCTCAAAGGTACGCAGAATGAGGTCATCTCCTAGAAGGTCTTGCTTGTTTGAGTGTGTGTGTGTGTGCTTGTTTTTGTGTACATGTTAGAGATAAACTCATTTATATGTAGGATCAGATTGTATACATACCGTGGTCCATGGAACTACATGAGAAAAATACAACCCTTTCTCTATCTGCTCTTTTATTTTTTCTTCATCTTACTTGTCTATAGGTTAAAAAAAAAATTAACCTGTTATCATTCAGAGAGTCATGATCTGTCATGAAAGCAAGGAGACTGCTGACTTTGGACATGGGGTCCAGGCTCCAAAGTGCAGTAAGAGGTGTGGGTCATGGCTGCAAAACTGAGGGTGCAAACTCTCTTCACAGAACGGTGTCTTCAAGTGCTGGGAAATGGATGGCGAGCAAGGAATGTCTGGTCTGTTGGTTTTGCAGTGCTGATGGGACATGCCTGTTACTCACAGAAGTGGCAGAGAGACAAGAAGGATATGTTGATGAATTAAAATGTGAGTATTTCAGCTTTTCCGATGGGTTTTCTTCCCCAAACCATGGAACGTGTTCAGTTGGAAAGCCTCGGTTCCATCAAAGACAACTAGATGTCTGGATGGGAGGACTGTTTCCTCTACTCATTACCAATGCAACCTTGGAAAAGCCATTTAATTTTTCAATAATTGATTCTGTCCCACAACACCAGGATGAGGCCCATGGGTGGAATGTGAGCATTGATGGTCTCTGGGAAAAAGCCTCAGCACGGTGACTATACATGTTCCCTGGGTGTGGTGAAGTGCATAAATGTACTTAAGATTATAATGACTCTTTCAAAATTGTTTCTATCTTTTTTTTTTCACCTACATGATCAAATTTGCTTAAATTGAAGAAATTCTTTAAATATTAAAAGTTCTTTATTAGTAAGTGTAGTAAGTAGAACTGGAGAAGGCAGTGGCACCCCACTCCAGTCCTCTTGCCTGGAAAATCCCATGGATGGAGCAGCCTGGTGGGCTGCACTCCATGGGGTCACTAAGAGTCAAACATGACTGAGTGACTTCACTTTCACTTTTCACTTTCACGCATTGGAGAAGGAAATGGCAACCCACTCCAGTGTTCTTGCCTGGAGAATCCCAGGGACGGGGGAGCCTGGTGGGCTGCCGTCTATGGGGTCGCACAGAGTCGGCCACGACTGAAGCGACACAGCAGCAGCAGCAGTAAGTAGAACATGATTAATTTCAAGCCCCAAAATGAGAACAGCTAAAATAAGAGCTCTGTAATGCAGGAGACCCATTGGATCCTGGAGTTGGGATGTACTCTGGAGAAGGACATGGCTACCCACTCTAGTATTCTTGGCTGGAGAATCCCATGGACAGGGGAGTCTGTTGGGTGACGGCATGAGGTCCGCAAACCGTAGACACGACAGCGATTTTCACTTCACTTCAAAATAAAAGCAAAAATTTCAAACTAATATTTACATACATTGAAAGTGACTATAGCAGGGACGTCTATCTCCATAGTTTGAAATAACAAGAAATATTTCTCAAATATAATATCAGTACATAATTTGAAAGGGGCTCTAACATAGATTTCTATCTATGTAGTTGAAAATAACAGGAGACGATACTCAAATATTTATATCAACACTGTAACATTACATGAAGTGATCTAATATTCATGTATTTCATTTTCATTGAACACATATACAACAGAGCACTCTAATCTTGGTCTGATGGAACTGTTTTAATTTCAACCGTGGACATGTGGCCACAGGATCTAATCTGCAATCGTTAAGAGTATATATATCCAACATTAGGCAATAGGCTACCTGGTACCTCTTTTGTTACCTCTTGTGCTAGGAAATAACTCTAGATTACGTAGTAACTTTCATTTTACTAAGATTCACTTAATTATTTAGAGTTCCATTCTAACCATGACTGTACTTGCAAATTTGGTCTCAAAATTCCTGAAAATGTAACAGTCAGCTCTTGGGAGCTGGTATGAGATGGTTGAGGCTCAACACGTACTGTAGTTGCAACAAGCAACTTTGCTATCGTTCACAGACTGCTCAGTTGAGAAGACTGGAAGTCTTAAGGATCTTCAGGTGTGTGTGGAGAACGCTTTCCTACTTCACTAGCTGCCTAAAAGGCTCTAACAACACACCACTAGAACTGTCATCAATACAGACTTTACCATCAGAGGGAAAACAGATGATAGAGAGCGTGTGAAGACTAAGACACGTTCAACTGAAACGGAAAGAAGTTAATCATACTGCGCTTTCAGTTATATTTTTCTGTCATAGACGAGGGTACAAATACTTTCAAACTGATTCATGTATCGGACAACATGCTGGTAACTTACATTGAAAATGATGATGGATCAAAGAAAACAAAAATTACTGACGGTGTTGGTAAGTACTGGAGCTTATCCAGGACAGAGTAGAGGTGTTCGTATGATCAGTATTTTTATACTAAGGAGAGAGGTACACACACCTTACAATAGGGGTTCACTGGTGGCTCAGATGGGAAAGAACCCACCTCCAAAGGGGGAGACCTGGAATTACCCCTGGGTTGGGAAGATCCCGTGGAGGAGGGCTTAAACAACCCACTCCGGTATTTTTTACCTGGAAAATCCCCTTGGACAGAGGAGCCTGAGGGACTACAGTCCGTGTGGTAACAAAGAGCTGGACATGCTGAGCTGTGTGTTCACACAGAGAATTCACAGTTCACATGACCTGAGTGAGGGCTGCAGAAAGGGCGTGTGCTAGAAAAAATGAGGAAATGTATCCACTGGGGATTCTATCAGATGACTTTTTTTTTTTAAATTACATACATTTATCCCAGAGAAATAATCCAAAATGATCCATGGGTTTCTTTTCAAATATCATACAACCTACTTGCCAGGTACTAACCCCAAAGTGAAGCAAGGTTTAAACTAAAGTTTTAGCAAGCTCAGAGGTCCCAGCCATGACAGCATTCGTTTCCACCACATGTGTTTTTTCTTTGCCACAATCATTAAAACACTTCCCAAGACCTGGACCCAGTGCTCTGCATGTGCCAGCAGATCAGATTGAATCCTGCTGAGAAAGTGTGGTCAGCCATGTAAGTCAATCTGCCATCCGGCCAATGCCTTGGGTTCACTGACACATTCCTTTATCCTTTCTGATGTTATATCCTCATTCAAAGTGGGTGGGTGTTGTGTCTGGTCATTGAGGTTGACAAGCATGAGTTTTTCCTTCAGTAGCATGTGTGATGTTGTTACCAAAAGTGGGTTCCTGCTGCCCGCCCTTCAAAAGCCAAATAAGAGGCCAGCTTCATAGTAAGGAAAGTCTGCTTTGGTTCAGATGCTGATAACTGGGGAGATAGTGGACTTCTGTGCAAAGGCTGACTGCCCCACCCAATAATGGACACTCAGGGAGTTAAAGCTCTATAAACAAAGGGAGGCGGCTCCTTGCAGAAACAAGTCAGCTCCAACAGTCATTTTGAAATTGGTGATCAGTGGTCTGACCAGCGTCATCATGATTGTTTTAGGCACAGTTAATTGACAGTTCCAGGGTCACTATAATCCCATTTCCTTGACATCAAATCTCTGAATCCTGGCAGCTTATGTCATGGCTACAGTTTGGTCATCCTGTAGTTAACCTGTCCACCAGTTGTGGGGGGTGGGGGGGAAGCAGTTCAGTGTCTATAAGACAGCTCGCAGGATATGACCCAGAACAGTATCTATTGTCCTTGGGGAGGAACTACAGGTCCT
Source organism: Bos grunniens (assembly GCF_055505025.1). Taxonomy (NCBI): domain Eukaryota; kingdom Metazoa; phylum Chordata; class Mammalia; order Artiodactyla; family Bovidae; genus Bos; species Bos grunniens. Next base: position 2,915,636 of record NC_141194.1, read on the forward strand.
TGTCTTTGCTTCATGACTACATAATTATTACTTGGTCTCTTTTGACTGTTTTGCTTTGCTTTTCCGCATCCTCATTTCTCTGATTAAACTTATTCTTTGACTTAAATATTTCACAGATAAAAGGCAGGCCAAATACAGGGTGGGCAAGGAACACAGGGTCTCGTTCCGTCTCACTAAGATTAGTGTGGTTTCAAAACTTCCCCATATTTCCCACGCCCATTCATTTCATAAGGGTTCATGAAAACCCCAGGGATGGACTTCTAGAGTGTCAACAAAGTGGACAGGAAGAGATGGAGTTGGGAGGAATTCCGAGTCTCAGACCCGCCATGACCTTCTGTGATGTCCCATGAAAGACTGCATCTCATGGGAGGATATTTAAGGTCTCAGCTGAATGATTAGTAGTTAACTGAGTAATTCTCTGAACTGGAATGTGATAACATATTAACTATGTGAACTCTACCCCAACGGACACATCTGAAGACCTATGTGCACACTCGGGCACGTCTGTAGAAAATTAACTGAAGAGCAGGGTTCAGGTGATGGTGGAGGGCAGTGATGCTGGTGAGGCTTACTGATCACTACAGGTAGGAGCCAGGTGACTCTCTACAACCCATAACGGATTCTAATGCACACCAATTCTTCCCTGTCTGCTATGAAATGCAGGCAAATTAGACCGTTTCACTGGAGAAGAACTTCAGAAGTATCAGGAGCTGAACCAAGAAAGGGGGATTCCAACTGAAAATATAGATAATGTCATCGAAAAAGGTAAAGCCCCAGAAGACAACAGGTGTCTGAGATGAAAACATATGACTTGGACATTCAATTCAAATTTCCTATTAGCAGAGACATCTTTTATAAAAGCTGTTTTTAAATAATCCTTTGAAATGTAGGCATGTCAATCATCGTTTTTCCCCTTACTGATTCTCTTTCACAGACAATTGTCCTCCATAAGAACAGCGAACCACACTTGGGTGAGTAGAAATACAACACTTACAACAGTTTTTTTTTTTTCTCAGTACGTTAACAGTTTGGGGTTGGTGGGGTTTACTGCTTTAGGAATGGGATACGTACATAAAGCAATTTTACTCAGACATGAAAAAGAATGAAATAATCCATTTGCAGCAACATGGATGGATTTAGAGAAGTTCTTACTAAGTAAAGAAAGTCATAAAGAGAAAGGCAACTTCCATGTGGAATCTAAAATAAGATTCAAGTGAACCAGTAATAAAAGAGAAACAGACTGTCAAACACAGATAATAGTAATGGTTACCAACGGGGAAGCAGGAAAGGGGTGAATTAGGAGTTTGAGATGAGCAGATACACACTGAAATATATAAAATAAACAAGGAAGGCCAACTGGAGAGAACACGGAACTATACTCAGTGTCTGCTAAAAAATTTTAAGAACAAGAATGAAAAAAGGGATACATTTACCTACACACTCAATGGACATGAGTCTGAGTGAACTCCAGGAGTTGGTGATGGACAGGGAGGCCTGGCGTGCTGCGATTCATGGGGTCGCAAAGAGTCAGACACGACTGAGCGACTGAACTGAACTGATATGTTACTGGGGGCTTCCCAGGTGACCCAGAGTTCCAGAATCTGCCTGCCAATGCAGGAGACACAGGGGATGGGGGTTTATTCCTGGCTTGGGAAGATCTTTGGAGTAGGAAATGGTACCCCACATCAGTGTACTTGCCTGGAAAATCCAATGGACAGAGGAGTCTGGCAAGATACAGTCCACATGGTCACGGAAGAGAAAGACACGATATAGTGACAAAACAGCAAGAAATGCATAAATGAGTCACTTTGCTCCTGAATCCAACACAACATTGAACATCAACTACATTTCAGTTAATTCTAAAAAAGAATGGGATGACAAAACTCTTCACCTTGCCAAGCGTCAAAGGCTTGGGCTTCCTTAGTCTTTGGATTAGAATATTCTAAACACTGACATCAGTCTAGAATCCAATGAGAGATGCTTTGAGGACAATGGAGGTGGTGTGAAGCCCTGAGCTGTAAGATACGATGATCGCTGGGGAATTCCACACTGAATGAGTGAGCTTGGAGCCACAACACATTCATGATGATAAATGAGACTACAGAAGAGGTAAGAGGCACAGGTCACACAGTGTATCATCTCCTACATCTCAGAGCTGTGAATACATAACTTAGTAACTCTCAGTATCCGACCTGATACTGGACTGCTCACAGCTAGCTTCACCAGGTGGTAATTCCATGGAACCCCCAGGGGTACACACACAGAGGAACTTCTGTGAAATGGGTCTCGTAGGAAAATTTCCCCACTGCTTCCATCAACAACTGCTTCTATCATGCTCCAGACAATATCATATTAATGCTAATCAGCTCAACAATGTTTTACCTTTTTTTCATGTTAAAAGAAAAAAATGAACCAAGAATAGAGCACCATCAAAGCACTAATGTACCCCAATCATCGATATGAAGATGGTAGACCTTTTCCTCGAAATCATCATTTCTTCTCTCCCAGGAAATCATGACCCTGAACCCATGGCTGTCCAACTATGAGTGTACTCTGCTCTTGCTAATGTTACTGGATTCCTAAACTGATAAATAAATTGATTAAAGCACATACGTGTAGTGAACAAAGGTTCTATATTTGCAAATTCTCAAAACATGTAAATTCAACCATGCAGAAAGTCGAGTGTACAACGAAGGAGGAAATAACTCTTTTTAGGATGCATGGTGTGAATCCTGCAAGTGTTTCTGTGAGATGACAGAATAAACCACAGAAAGTAGTTTTATATGGTGAAATGAGGATCTGATCAGATGTCACATGAGAAATGGGATTGATCAGTCAGACACCTTCAGACAAGGCAATGGCAACCCACTCCAGTAGTCTTGCCTGGAAAATCCCATGGACGGAGGAGCCTGGTAGGCTGCAGTCCATGGAGTCGCTAAGAGTCGGACACAACTGAGCGACTTCCCTTTCACTTTTCACTTTCATGCATTGGAGAAGGAAATGGCAACCCACTCCAGTGTTCTTGCCTGGAGAATCCCAGGGACAGGGGAGCCTGGTGGGCTGCAGTCCATGGGGTCGCTAAGAGTCGGACATGACTGAGCGACTTCACTTTCACTTTTCACTTTCATGCATTGGAGAAGGAAATGGCAACCCACTCCAGTGTTCTTGCCTGGAGAATCCCAGGGACGGGGGAGCCTGGTGGGCTGCAGTCCATGGGGTTGCACAGAGTCAGACACGATGGAAGCGATTTAGTAGCAGCTATAGTCAGACACCTTAATCTGTGCTGTCCAAAGTGGAACCTGAAAACAACTCAACGATGGTGTCAAGCAGCGTTCATCTGCTGTGGGGTTGCAGGAGGTGGTAAGGATGGTGCAGAATGCAGGCTTACTTGGGGGCGCAGTGGTAAAAAATACACCTAGCGATGTAGGAGATGTAAGAGATGCAGGTTCGATCCCTGGGTCAAGAAGATGCCCTGGAGAAGGAAATGGAAACCCACTCCAGCATTCTTGCTTGGACAACCCCATGGACAGAGGAGCCTGGCAGGCTACAGTCCATGGAGTCGCAAGATCAGACACAATTTATCAACTGAGCACACACACACACACACCAGAAGTGAACAGTATTTACTAAAGAAAGAGCCCTGATGGTGTTTATAAAGCATGGGGTCTGGGGTGTCTGACTAGGGGGGGGGACTATTTTGCAGCTCAAACCCCAGAAGCAGAGGTCTTGCTGCTGATGCAGGTGCTGAAATACCTGCTGCTACTGCTACTGCTGCTAAGTTGCTTCAGTCACGTCCGACTCTGTGCGAAATACCTAAAGCTCTGCATAAAAGTTCCTCATCAGATACTTTTCAAAATAATAGTCATCAATTGGTGCCCACTGATGTGAATAAAGGAGCATCTAGGGTACCCCATGGGTCATGCCAGTTGACTATACAAGAGACCAGGAAAAATGTTTAAGGGAAATAGGAAAGATGAGGCAGCCCTAGAACACTAGGGCTCTGGAGAATTCTGGTAGGCTCCTGAGAATGTGGAAGGCTGAGTGCATCTGAAATGCGGTGGAAGACAGAATAGGGCACTGCTCATGAGCCCTGCCAGGACTCATTGTAAGGTACATGCATTTTGAATGCATATTAAAACCACACACAGCTCTCCAAGGAGGTCAAGGTATTTGTGTCCCCATGGAAAAATCTGAAGACCTGTGAGCACACTCAGGTACCTCTGTGGAAGACTACCTGGAGAGCAGGGTTTAGGTGATGGGGAGGGCAGTCGTGCTGCTGAGTCTTACTGGGCAGTATAGGTATGAGCCAGGTGACACTCCAACCTTTAAAGAATTCTAATGCACACCTCTTCTGCCCTGTTTGCTATGAAACCCAGGCAGAGGAGACAGCTTCACTCAAGAAGAACTTCAGAAGTATCAACAACTGAACACTGAAAGGGGGATTCCAAATGAAAATATAGAAAATGTCATCGAAACAGGTAAAGCCCCAGAGGACAACAGGTATCCGAAATGGAAACACATCACCAGGACATTCATATCAAATTTCCCTTTTCCCAGGGACATCTGTTACAAAAGCTGCTTTGAAATAATCCCTGGAAATAGAGGCATGTCAATGGTCATCTTTCCCCTTATTCATTCTCTTTCACAGACAATCGTCCTCCATGAGAACAGAGAACACCAGCTGGGTGAATAGACACGTGACAAATGACAAGGCTGAGTTTCTTTTCTGTAGGTTAACATTTTGGTGGGCGGGGGAGGGTATTTTTAACTGCTTTAACAATGGGATACATACACGTCATATTGCCCAGTCATGAAAAAGAATGAAATAATGCCATTTGCAGCAACATGGATGTACCTAGAGATGATCTTCCTGAGAGAAGGAAGTCGGAAAGAGAAACGCAAATATGTGCTATCACTTCTGTGTGGAGTCTGAAGTATGAGGCAAATGAACCATTAATAAGACAGAATCAGACTCTCAAACATAGATAAAATTAATGGTTACCAAAGGGGAAGCAGGCAAAGGGTAAAACAGGAGTTTGAGATGAGCAGATACACAGTAAAATACATAAAATAAACTAAAAATATCTACTGGATAGCACAGCAAACTACAGTCAATGTCTTGTAATAACTTAAAAGAAGAAGAATCTATAAAAAGGTATACATTTACCTACATATATAGATATATAAATGAGGGTTTCCAAGGTGACTCAGAGGTCGAGAAACTGCCTGCCAATGGAGGAAATGCAGGAGAGGCCGGTTCTATCCCTGGCTCAGGAAGACCCCTTGGAGTAGGAAATGGAAACCCCATCCAGTATTCTTGCCTGGAAAATCCAATGAGCAGAGGACTCTGGCAAGATACAGTCCATAGGACACAAAGTTTGGGACACACTTTAGCGACTCAGCAACAACAAATGTATAAATGGATCACTTTCTTCTATACCTGCTGCTGCTGCTGCTGCTGCTGCTAAGTCACTTCAGTCGTGTCTGACTGTGTGACCCCATAGACTGCAGCCCACCAGGCTCCCCCGTCCCTGGGATTCTCCAGGCAAGAACACTGGAGTGGGTTGCCATTTCCTTCTCCAGTGCATGAAAGTGAAAAGGGAAAGTGAAGTCGCTTAGTCATGTCTGACCCTCAGCGACCTCATGGACTGCAGCCTACCAGGCTCCTCCATCCATGGGATTGACAGTAATACAACATTGCACATCAACTACATGTCAATAAAAATCAATATTAAACAAGAATGGGATGACAAAAAATTTCACATTGCCACCGGCCAAAAGCTCAGACTTCCTTAAGTATTTGGATTACATATCTAAAGACTGACATGGTCTAGACTCCACAGAAAGATGCTTTGAGGACAAAGGAGGAGAGTGTGTGAAGCCCTGAGCTGTGAGTTATGATGATCGTTGGGGAATCCCACTGTCAATGAAGGACCTCGCAGCCACAACACACGCATGATGAAATATGAGCCTACAGAAAATGTAAGTGGCACATGTCACAGAGTTTACAATCTCCTACATTTCAGAGCTGTGAATGCATAATGTAGTACCTCTCAACAGAAGACCTGATACCGGACTGCTCACAACTCATTTCACCAGGTGGTAATTCTACACAATCACACAGGGGCAAACACACACAGATGCACTTCTGTGGAATGAATCCTGTAGGAACATTTCTACACTGTTTCCATCAAGAACTGCTTTTCTTTTATAATTCCTCCTCTGGGCAATATCATATTAACCCTAGAAAGCTCAACAACCTTTTACTCTCCTTTCAGGCTTAAAGAAAAAAATGAAGTAAGAACACGAGCAGCATCGAAGCAGTAATGTGTCTCAATCATACATATGAAGCTAACAGACCTTTTCCTTGAAATCATCATTCCTTCTTTCCCAGGAAATCATGACCCAGAACCCATGGTTTTCCAACTATGCATGTCCTCTGTTCTTCCTGGTGTTACTGGATTCCTAACCTGATCAATAAATTCATTAATGCATATATGTGTAGTGAACAAAATTCCACTGGCAAATGCACACAACATGTAAATTCAACCATGAAGAAAATTGAGTGTACAAAGGAGGAGATAATGCTGTTAGGACACATGATGTGAATCCAGCAAGGGTGTTTATGAGGAGAGAGAATCAACCTCAGATGGTACTTGTATATGGTGATATAAGATTCCTGTGAGATGCCATGGGAGAGATGGAATTGGTTAGTCAGACAACTTCAAATAGAATCTGAGCTGTCCTAAGTAACACCTGAAAAAAACTCAAGTATGGGATTAAGCAGTGTTCATCCACTGCAGGGTTGCAGGGGGTGGTGAAGATTTTGCAGCATGCAGTCTTCCAGGGGGTGCACTGGTAAAGAATACACCTACTAATGCAGGAGACACAGGGATGAAGCTTTGATCCCTAGGTCGAGAAGATGCCCCAGAGGAGGAAATGGAAACCCACTCCAGTGTTTTTGCCTGGTGAATCCCACAGACAGAGGAGCCTGGCGGGCTCCAGTCTACAGGGTCGCAAGAGTCAGACACAATTTATCAACTGAGCACAAACACACATACAACAAATGTGAATAGTCTTTACTAAAGAAAGAGCCCTGATAGTGTTTACAAAGCACGAGCTCTGTGGTGTCCAACTTGGGGCTGGTACTTTGCAGCTCAAACTCCGGAAGCAGAGAATTTGATGCTGATGCAGGTGTAGAGCTACATAAAGCTCTGCATAAAAAAGTTCCTCATTAGACATTTTTCAAAGTAATAGTCATTGATTGGTGCCAGGTGATGGGAATAAAGGAGCATTATGGGTACCGGATAGATCATGCAACTGGACAAGGCAAGAGACCAGGCAAAATGTTTAAGGAAGATGGGAGAGATGAGGGGGTCCTAGACCACTCAGGGGAGCTTTGGTAAGCTCCTGAGCTTACTCCTTGGAAGGAAAGTTATGACCAACCTAGACAGCATATTAAAAAGCAGAGACATTTGACCCAGAGGGATGGTATGGGGAGGGAGGAGGGAGGGGAATTCAGGATGGGGAACAGGTGTACACCGATGGTGGATTCATGTTGACGTATGGCAAAACCAATACAATGTTGCAAAGTAAAAATAAATACATAAATAAACCCAACTGAAGGTCAAAAATAAATAAATAAAAAGCAGAGACATTAATTTGCCAACAAAGGTCTGTCTAGTCAAGGCTATGGTTTTTCCAGTGGTTATGTATGGATGTGAGAATTGGACAATAAAGAAAGCTTAGCACAGAAGAATTGATGCTTTCAAACTGTGGTGTTGGAGAAGACTCTTGAGAGTTCCTTGGACTGCAAGGAGATCCAACCAGTTCATCCTAAAGGAGATGAGTTCTTTGTGTTCATTGGAAGGACTGATGTTGAAGCTGAAACTCCAATACTTTGGCCACCTGATTCGAAGAGCTGACTCATTGGAAAACTCTGATGCTGGTAAAGATTGAGGGCAGAAGGAGAAGGGTATGACAGAGGATGAGATAGCTGGATGGCATCACCAACTCAATGGACATGGGTTTGGGTGGACTCCAGGACTTGGTGATGGACAGGGAGGCCTGGCATGCTGCAGTTCATGGGGTCGCAAAGACTCGGACACAACTGAGAGACGGAAATGAACTGAACTGAACTAAGGATAAGGAAGGCTTGGTGCACCTGAAATGCTTCAGGAGTGACAGAAAGGACAGAATAGGGCACTGGTCACGTATGCTGCCAGGACTCACTGTAAGCCAGATGCGCTCTGAATACATGTTACAACCACACACTCATCTCCAAGATCAAGATATTTGTCTCCATTAACTCGAGTTGTGATCACTGCCTTGTGTGCTTAAGGGGCTGGCATAACTCAGTGAAGCTATGAGACTTTTCGTGTAGGGCCACCCAAGACAGACAGGTCACAGTGAAGAGTTCCAACAGAAGGTGATCCACTGGAGAAGCGCGTGGCAAACCACTCCAGTATTCTCGCTGTGGAAACCCCATGAGCTGTATAAAACGGCAAACAGATATGACGATGAAAGTATGAGCCCCCCAGGTTGGAATGTGTCCGATATTGCTGCTGGGGAAGAGTGGAGGACAGCTACTAATAGCCCCAGAAAGAGTGAAGCTATGCTCATGTAGGTGAGCACCCAAGGGTGCTGCCTAAAACAAGAAGGAAAGCAAAGAAACAAAACACTGACTTTCAGGTCCAGTGGTTCAGAATCCAGCAGCCAATGCAGGGGACACAGATTGAATCCCTGATCCAGAAAGATCCCACGTGCTGCACAGTAACTGGAGAACCATCAAAATGAGAAGCCCTCCAACCGCATGTCGAGAAAAGCAGAGCACAGCAACCAACACCCAGTGTGTGTGTTAAAATTTTAAAAAAATAACAAAAACTGAGCAGAAGTTATAACAAGTGTGGCCACTCTGACACATCACAAAATAGTATTAAAAATTCTAACAGAAACAACTTCAGTTTGAGTCATGAAAGCAACCTTAGAAACAAGACAGGAAATATGAACCATTAAAACAATTATATGAAATATTATTTTCAAGTATCTATATCCAGTTAAAAATATATCAAATCCTGGGGAAGAGGGATCTATGACAAGTGTGTTGAGTTGAGTTGGTGTTGACATAGGAACTCTTAGAACTTTGCAGAGTGTTAAGAGAGCCGAGCACCAAAGAATTGATGCTTTTGAACTGTGGTGTTGGAGAAGACTCTTGAGAGTCCCTTGGACTGCAAGGAGATCCAGCGAGTCCTTTCTGAAGGATTCATGGGCTCGCAAAGAGTCGGACACGACTGAGCGACTGAACTGAACTAAACTAGAGGAGCAGGAAGGTAGAGACAAAGAATAAATATCACTGGTGATTTACATAAGACACAAGTACACTAACACATCTGTCTGGTCACACATTACCCCGTGTGTGAGCGTGTGTCTGTGTGTGTATGAGATAAAAATATGTAAAAGTTCTACTCTAAGCGACTGACCAGGTATTTGTGCAATACTATTAGTCATTGTCACCATGTAGTTCGTTACATCTCTCTTTAAATCACACGACCTTCTTAGGTAATGATAGCTAAACAGAAAAACACATACAAAAAGACGAGTAACTTAAGTCACTTAAAGTCTTATGTTTGAAACCGAGTACCTGCTTATGTTGAGAACTCTGCTGCGGCTGCTGCTGCTGCTGCTGCTAAGTTGCTTCAGTCGTGTCCAACTCTGTGTGACCCCATAGATGGCAGCCCACCAGGCTCCTCCATCCCTGGATTTCTCCAGGCAAGAACACTGGAGTGGGCTGCCATTTCCTTCTCCGCAGCCAGCATTTATTCAAGTATTATGTGTTTGGGCTCCGAAATGTAGCAAAACTAATGTCTTGCTCTTTCAGACACCCTCAGTAAAATGAAATATGCACTACTCTGGCTTCCCTGGTGGCTCAGCTGGTAAAGAGTCTGCCTGCAATGCAGGGGTCCTGGGTTAGATCCTTGGGTTGGGAAAATCCCATGGAGAAGGGAACAGTTACCCACTCCAGTATTCTGGCCTAGAGAATTCCAAGGACTGTATAGTCCATGGGGTCACAAAGAGTTGAATGTGACTGAATTACTTTCACTTTCAAAGATCCATAAATGGACGAGAAATTTTATTTTCACAAGCTTATGAACCATGAAAGCTTTGCTTTTGAGACAAACTCCTTGAAGGCCACTCATGTGACCTTCATGTTCTAACTGTCTTTCGTAAGTAAGTGAAGTCGCTCAGTCGTGTCTGACTCTTTGTGACCCCATGGACTGTAGCCTACCAGGCTCCTGTGTCCATGGGATTTTCCAGGCAATGGTACTGGAGTGGATTGCCATTTCCTTCTCCAGCGGATCTTCCCAACCCAGGGATCGAACCCAGGTCTCCTGCATTGTAGACAGACACTTTACTGTTCTGTCTTTTAACACTGACCCCCAAAAATGAAGCAAGAATGGGGAAACACAAACAAATCTGCTCTGGGGAAGGGACGGGGATATAGAGACAAACAGATTCTGGATACAGATATAGAGGAAATTCAGAAGAAAATAATAATTTTATAGGGAAAACTATTGGAGAAATTGGAAATGCACATGCAAAAAAGATATCAAGAGCTCAACCCTTTCATTGCTCCATGTTTGACAATTTACACAGAGACTCATAGACCTACATTCAAGACCAAAAGCAAGAAAGACTCCAGAGGTGAAACCGAGAGATGGATAATCTGTGACTAGGATTATGTTGTTACTGATTAGAATATACACCAACTGGGATCCCACACTGGGAACAGAACGTGAATAACCATGCCTCAATCAAAATATTTACATCTTTGAGGGATAAGCTTAAGGAAACACAAGAGAAGCCAGCAACGACAGGCGAAATCTATTGGCCTATCTCCATCTGAAAAGAGACCCATGTGCAGAATGTGTGAAAAAACATACTAACTTCATAGAAAACACACAAATAATTCACTCAGTGATGAACAAGTGACTTGCAGAGACACTTAACAGAGAAAATAGACAAACGGCAATTCCACCTCTTTATTCCTTCAGGAAATGGAAAGTACCACCGAAACTGGATACAATCACTCGTTATTATACTAATGAAATGAAGGCAGCTGACCACACGGAGTCCTGGCAAGGATGGAACAATGGAAAGTCTCATCCCCTGTTGGCAGGAATCGAAAATCAGAAGGCACTGAGATTCAGCAGTTCCACACCCAAGTCTCTACCCACGAGATAAGATGGCCCAGTTCCTTACAAAGATTCATCTATGAACGTGTATCCATCAACACTGGAATGGATAAAAATGGGACATATCCTGATGATACTATACAGGGGCAATAGGAACAGAGTCTATAAAAATATATAGATGTTTATTCAAACAAATATGCTGAGGGAAAGAAGTCGGAAACACACACGAGGAAATGGAATTTGAGGTACAAAATGCTATGCATAAAATAAATAATGGACAAAGATTATTTGAAAAATAAAGATTGTACAACACAGGGAACAAAAAAGCCAATATTTTTATAACTTCAAAAATGGAAATAAAATTATGAATACCTCCTATATGGTACTCCTGTAACAAAAAATATTGTGCATCAACTATATTTCAATTTCAATATTAAAATAATATAGACCTTTCTGAGGAATGCCCTGATAAATGATTCCTCGTAGAGACACCACATATTTATCTTCTTAAACTGAAGGTGCATCATTAGTTTTAGAAAATAAGCTTAACTAGACCTCTTCAATGTGAAAGGAATAACACAGGAGTTGTCTAAGAAGCACAGAATGCCAAAATGCTCAGCTGCCAGCCAGGATGTCAGAAGACCGCACCTATGTAACCTATGTCTTGTCGTTAAACAGTGAGATCATTATGTACTCTGCCAAGAGACGGGTCCTATAAAAAGTGGAGCCAATGCACATTCTCTCCAGTAACTGGGGCACCCTCCGATTCTGTGGAAGGATGAGAGTCAGAAGGTGAAGGTTCTGTTTCTGACTCTTGTCCTGGTTTGTGCATTCCAGGAAACTCCAGCTGAGATAGACGCCTCACAGGTATGCAGAAGGAGCTGATCTGCTAGAAGGTCTTGCTTGTTTGAGTGTGTGTGTGTGTGTGTGTGTGAGTGTTTGCATGTTTGAGTCTATGAGGTTGTGTGTGCATGTGACAGGTATTCTGGCTTATATGTATGAACAGATTGTATACATACCTTGGTCCACATATGTATATGATCATAATACAACCCTCTGTCTTTCTGCTCTTTTTTTTTTTAAATCTTAATTGTGTGTTTGTTAAAAAAAAATCCTAACATGCTATCATTCAGAAAGTTATGAAGTGTGACACTATTTACTGGCATCGTTTTGCTTATTTCAAATAACTCTGACTTCTCTGCTAAAATCTCTGAATTTGATGCTTTTTGCTCCAATAGGAAAGATGATTTTATGTCATGTATTCAGCAAGGTAAGGGGTAAAAATCCTCTTTGCTTAATAAGGTTCAACTTACTTCTCTTCTGCGGTAAATGCAGAAGCATAGATAGTGCCGTGTATTGGTGAGTACCCATAGAAGAGATTGACGTTTATGAAAAACTTCCTTCTTAGGTCACAGGAGGCTGGTGCACCATTTACATACTGCGGATAACAAGGAGAGGGTTGTGGAAGGGGGCCCACTGAGGTGTTACTGTTATCAGACTGAATGCAACAATGACTGCACATACCTCTCCCCTACATTTTATGTCAAGTAAGCACAGTCCTCCTCAAATGAGAACAAGGAGTCTGTTGACTTCGGACATGGGGTCTAGCCTCCAATGTGCAGTGACAGGTGTGAGTCATGGCTGTGAAGTTGGGTGTGCAAACTCTATTCACGGAAGGGTGTCCTCAAGCCCTGGGGAGCGAATGGTGATGAAGGAATGTCTTGTCTGTTGGCTTTCCAGGATTGACGGGAGATGCCAGTTATTCACACAAGTGCTAAAGAGACAAGAAGGGGGTATTTATCTCATAGAATGTGAGTATTCCAGCTTCTTTGATGGGTTGTCTTACCCAAACCATGGAACGTGTTCGGATTGATAGTCTCCGTTTCACCCAAGACAGCTACGTGTCTGCATTGGTGAACTCTTTCGTCTACTCATTACGAATGCAACCTTGGAAAAGCCATTAATTTTTCAGCAATCAGTTCTGTCCCACAACAGCAGGATGAGGTCCAAGGGTCAAATGTGGCCACTGATGGTCTCTGAGAAAAAGCCCCAGAACATGGACTCCTCATGTTCCTCCGACATGGAGAAGTGCGATAACCTGCATAGGATAATAACGACTCTTTCACAATTTTTGCTTATACTTGACCTACATGATGAATTTTGCTTTAAGAAATTCTTTAAATATTAAAAGTTCTTCATTAGCAAGTTTAGTAAGCAGAACATAATTAACTTAAAGCCCGAAAATGACAACAGCTAAAATAAGAGTGAAAATTTCAAACTAAATTCTACATAATCTGAAAGGGACTTTAGCATAGACTTCTATCTCTACAGCTTAAAATAAGGAGAAAAAGTTCATGTATCAATATATAAATTGAAAGATGCATTAACACAGATTTCTATCTGTAATTAAAATAACAGGAAATAAATCTCAAATATTAATATCAGTACTGTAATATTCTGTTCAGTGATCAAATGTCCATGTTTCATAATGATGGTGGGAAAATGTGCAACAGAGCACTCTAATCTTGGTCTGAGGCATTTATTTTAATTTCAACTGTGGAACAGAGACACAGGAATTAATCTGCAATCATTTCAGTGTTTATCTGTCCGACATTTTGCAATAGACTCATTTGTCCTTTTATTAGCTCTTCTACTAGGAAATAACGCTGGATGGTGTCCTAACTTGGATTTAAATATGATTCATTTAAATTTTTTGAATTCCTTTCTAACCATGACTGGCGAACTGGGTCACAACATTCCCGAATATTTAACAGTCAGTTCTTGAGAGCTCGCATGAGATGGTTGAGGTTCAAATCTACTACAGCTGCAGTAAGAAACTTTGCTATCATTCACAGACTGCTGACTCTAGAAGACGGGAAATCTTAATTCTCTTCAGGAGAAGGGGGTGTGGAGAAAGCTTTCCTAGTTCACTAGCTGTCTTAACTGGTTCTAAAGTGCATCACTAGAAATCTCAGTGAGATATAGTCTACCATCTGAGGGAAGACTTATGATTACATGTGAAGAATAAGACATGGTCAAGTGAAAAGAAAAGAAGGTAATCATATTGCTGCTGCTGCTGCTAAGTCGCCTCAGTCGTGTCCAACTCTGTGTGACCCCACAGAAGGCAGCCCACATGGCTCCCCTGTCCCTGGGATTCTCAAGGCAAAAACACTGAGTGGGTTGCCATTTCCTTCTCTAATGCATGAAAGCGAAAAGTGAAAATGAAGTCACTCAGTCATGTCCGACGCTTAGCAACCCCATGCACTGCAGCCCACCAGGCTGCTCCTTCCATGGGATTTTCCAGGCAAGAGTACTGGAGTGGGGTGCCCTTGCCTTCTCCATTGGGGTTTGATGTTTTTTCCTTCTGTTATAGATGCGGATACAAATGTTTTGCAACTGATTCATGTACCAGACAACATGCTGGTAACTTATTTTGAAAACGATGATGGACAGAAGATCACAAAAATAACTATAGGTACTGGTAGGCACTGTAGCTTATCCAATACAAACTAGATGTGTTCATATGATCAGTATTTTTACAGAAAGGAGAGAGGTACATACATAAGTTATATCAGGGCCTGACTGGTGGTTCAGATGGGAAAGAACCCACCTGCAGTGTGGGACACCTGGGTTTGATCCCTGGGTTGGGACAATCCCATGGAGGAGAGAATGGAAACCCTCACCACTATTATTGCCTCAAAAATACCCATGGACAGAGGAGCCTGGTAGGCTACAGTCCATGGGGTCGCAAAGAGTTGGACACGACTGAGAGAATAAGCACAGAACCTTATACGGAACACACTGGAACAGACTTGTGTTCACATGGAGAATTCAGACTTCACATGACATGAGTCAGGGATATAGAGAAGCTGTCTGCTAGAAAAATGAGGAAATGTATCCACTGGGGATTCTATCAGATGGCTCTTTTAAAAATGGCATACACTCATCCCAGATTGCAAATGAAATATTCCAGGATGCTCCATGACTTTCTCACCAAGTATCACACAACGGAGTTGCCGGGTCCTGACACCAAAAAGAACCAAGGTTTAAATCTGAGTTTAGTAAACTCACAGGTCCCGGCCATGACGGCATTCATGTCCATCACAAACACTTTCTTCTCTGTCAAAGTCATGAAAGTACTGTCGGAACCTGAACCCAAAGCTCTACAAATACCACTGGATCACACTGAAGGCTGCAGAGGTGGTGTGGTCTGGAATGACAGTCATTCTGCAATCTGGCCAGGCCCCTGGGTTCACTGACATGTCCCTTTATCCTTTCTGATGTTACAGCCTCACTGGAGATGGGTGGGTGTCCTGTCTGGTCTCTGAGGATGACAAAGCATGAGTTTTTTCTTCAGTAACATCTGTGATGTGGTTACCAAAAGTGGGTTCCTGCTGCCCACCCTTCAAAAGCCAAATAAGAGGCCAGCTTCACAGAAAGAAAAGTCTGCTTTGGTTCAGATGCTGACAACTGGGTGGAGGGTGGACTTCTGTACAAAGGCTGAATGTCCCACCCCACAACTGACATTCAGGAATTTAGAGCTCTATAGACAGAGGGAACGGGCTCCTTGCAGAAACAACAGAGTCAAGTCCGACAGTCACTCTGAAATTGATCAGTGGTCTGACCAGCATCATCATGACTGTTTTAAGCACAGTTAGTCCACAGCTCCAGGGTCACTATGATCCCATCTGCTTGAAGTCAATTCTCTGAATCGTGGCAGCTTATGTCATGGCTACAGTCTGGTCATCCTGTAGTTAACCTGTCCACTGGGTGGGGGTTTCAGTGTCTATAAGACAGCTCAGAGGATGACCCAGAATCCTGTCTGTTGCCCTTGGGGAGGAAATAGAGGTCCTTGTCTTTGCTTCATGAACATGTTATTTTTTGGTCTGCTTTGACTGTTTTCCTTGCTTTCCCATGTTCTCATTGCTCTGATTAAACTTATTCTTTGACTAAAATCTTTTACAGACAAAAGGCAGGCCAAAACCATGGTGGGTGGGGCAAGGAACACAGGGTCCTGCACCATCTCAATGGGGTCAGTGTGCTTCTGAAAAATCCAAATCATTCCCCTACCGCATTCATTTCAGGAGGATTCATGGAAACCCCTGGGACGGACTTCTAGGATGTGGACAAAGTGCACAGGAAGAGTTAGAGTTGGGAGGAGTTCTGAGTCTCAGACTCTCCGTGGCCTTCTACGATGTGCTACGAAAGATTGCATCTCCCTGGGGCATGCTTAAGCTCACAGCTGAATGATCTGCAGCTCACTCAGGAGCTGTGAGGAGTGGAACATATTAACTGTGTGGACTCTACCCCCATAGACCCATCTGGACACCAGTGTGCACACTTGGGCACCTCTGTAGAAGACTATCTGGAGAGCAGGGTTTAGGTGATGGTGGAGGGCAGTGGTGTTGGTGAGGCTTATCCATCACTACAGGTACGAGGCAGGTGACACTCTGTAACCTACAAAAGATTCTAAGGCACACCTCTTCCGCCCTGTTTGCTGTGAAATCCAGCAAAAGGAGACAATTTCACTCAAGAAGAACTTCAAAAATATCAAGAACCGAACAATGAAAGGGGGATTCCAAATGAAAATATAGAAAATGTCATTGAAGCAGGTGAAGCCCCAGAGGACAACAGGTATCTGAAAATGAAAACACATCACTAGGACATTGAATTCAAAATGCCCATTGGTGCACACATCTTCTTAAAGAGCTGTTATGAAATAATCCTTGGAAATAGAGGCATGTCAATGGTCATTATTCCCCATATTCATTCTCTTCCTCAGACAGTTGTCCTCCATGAGAACAGAGAACATCAGTTGCGTGAGTAGAAATATACCATGTATAACATTGAGCTTTTTTCCACTAGGTTAACACTTTGGCAGGGGGAGGAGTTCACTGCTTTAACAATGAGATACATACATGGTGGAGTATTGCCCACTCATGAAAAAAGAAAGGAAATCTGTCATTTGCAGCAACATGGATGGAGCTAGAGATGATCTTACTAAGTAAGTCACAAAGGAAAGTGAAATATGATTTTATCACTTCCATGTGGAAGCTAAAATACGATGCAAATGAACCATTAATCAAACAGAAACAGACTCTCAACACAGAAAAAACTAATGGTTACCAAAGGGGAAGCAGGCAAGGGGTAAATTAGGTGTTGAGATCAGCAAATACACACTAAAATATATAAAATTAACAACAGAGACCTACTGGACAGCAGAGAGAACTATACCCAATGTCTTGTAATAACTTTAAGAAGCAGAATCTAAAAAGGTATACATTTACCTACATATATATATATATATATATATAAGTGAGGGCTTCCCAGGAGACACTGGAGAGGCAGGTTCTATCCCTGGGCCGGGAAGATCCCTTGGATAGGAAATGGTAACCCATGCCAGTATTCTTTTCTGGAAAATCGGTTGAACAGAGGAGTCTGGGAGGCTATACTCCATATCATCACAGAAGAGTGGGAAATGAATTAGTGACAAAGCAACAACCAAAGTGTAAATGAATCACTTTTCTGTATAGCTGAAAGGAACAGACATTGCTCACCAACTAAATTAGGATAAAAATTAATCAAAAAAAACTACAGGATAACAAAACGCTTCACCTTGCCATGTGCCAAAGGCCTGGGCTTCCTTAGGCTTTGATTTAAATATCGAAACACTGACACTGGTCTAGCCTCCACAGTGAGAGGCTTTGAGGACAATAGAGGAGACTGTGTGAAGCCCTGAGCTGTGAGTTATGATGATCCCTGGGGAATCCCATTGTGAATGAAGGACCTTGCAGCCAAAACACCCTCATGACGATAAATGAGACTACAGAAAAGTGGCACAGGTCACATAGGATATTATTTCCTACATCTCAGACTTCTGAGTATGTATCGTAGTAACTCTCAACAGAAGAGCTGGGACTGCACTGCTCACAGCTGGTTTCACCAGGTGGAAATTCTGTGCAACCCCCACAGGGGCACACACTGAGGAAATTCTGTGAAATGGGTCTTGTAGGAAAATTTCTCCACTGTTTCCATCAGCAACTGCTCCTATATTTTCTTTCATGCTCTGGCCAATATCATATTAATCCTAATCAGCTCAACAATGTTTTACATTATTTTCATGTTTAAAGAAAGAAAAAAAAAAAAAAAAGAACATGAGCAGCATCTAAGCACTTCATTTCAGTTCAGTCGAGTCGCTCAGTTGTGTCCAACTCTTTGCAACCCCGTGAATCACAGCACGCCAGGCCTCCCTGTCCATCACCAACTCCCGGAGTTCACCCAAACCCATGTCCATTGAGTCGGTGATGCCATCCAACCATCTCTTCTGTCATCCCCTTCTCCTCCTGCCTTCAAACTTTCCCAGCATCAGAGTCTTTTCCAATGAGTCAACTCTTCGCACCAGGTGGCCAAAGGATTGGAGTTTCAGCTTCAGCATCGGTCCTTCCAATGAACACTCAGGACTGATCTCCTTTAGGATGGACTGGTTGGATCTCCTTGCAGTCCAAGGGACTCTCAAGAGTCTTCTCCAACACCACGGTTCAAAAGCATCAGTTCTTAGGTGCTCAGCTTTCTTTATACGTATCCCCATCATGCAGATGAAGATAACAGACCTTTTCCTTGAAATCATCATTTTTTCTCTCCCAGGAAATCAAGGCTCTGAACCCACAGCTTTCCATCTATGAATGTCCTCTGCTCTTGTTGATGTTACTGGATTCCTAAACTGATCAATACATTGATTAATACCCATATGTGTAGAGAACAAAGGAGCTCTATTTGCAAATGCACAAAAGATGTAGATTAAATTAAGCAGAAAATCGAGTGTACAATGAAGGAGGTGATAACTCTGTTTAGGATGCATGGTGTGAATCACGCAAGTCTCATTTTGAGAAGGGAGAATAAACCACAGATGGTAGTTTTATATGGTTATATAGCTTTCTGACCAAATGTCAGGTGAGAGATGGAACTGGATACTGAGACAACTACAAACAGAATCTGAGCTGTTCCAAGTGGCACCTGAAAAAAGACTGAAGTATGGTGTTAAGGAGCATCCATCTGCTGTGGGGTTGCCAGGGGTGGTAAGGATGTTGCAGAATGCAGTCTTACATGGGCTTCCAGGAGCTGCAGTGGAAAAAAATATACACCTACAAATACAGGAGACACATGAGAAGCAGGTTCGATCCCTGGGCCAAGAAGATGCACTGGAAGAGGAAGTGGTAACCCTGTCCAGAACTCTCGCCTGGAGAATCCCATGGACAGAGGAGCCTGGCGGGCTAGAGTCCACGGGGTCACAAGAGTCAGACTTGATTTATCAACCGAGGGCACTCGCTCAGACAACAGATATGAACAGTGTTTACCGAGAAAGAGCTGCTGATGTTGCTGCTAAGTCGCTTCAGTCGTGGCCGACTCTGTGCGACCCCATAGACGGCAGCCCACCAGGCTCCCCCGTCCCTGGTATTCTCCAGGCAAGAACACTGGAGTGGGTTGCCATTTCCTTCTCCAATGCATGAAAGTGAAAAGTGAAAGTGAAGTCGCTCAGTCATGTCCGACTCTTAGCGACCCCATGGACTGCAGCCTACCAGGCTCCTCCATCCATGGGATTTTCCAGGCAACAGTACTGGAGTGGGGTGCCACTGTCTTCTCCAAGAGGAAGAGCACTGGTGATGTTTACAAAGCATGGGGTCTGCTGTGTCCGACTTGGGGCTGGTACTCTCCAGCTCAAATTCCGGAGGCAGAGGCCTTGATGCTACTGTGGGTGCTGAGTTACCTAAAGTTCTGCATAAAAGTCCCTCATCAGACACTTTTCAAAGTAATAGTCATTGATTGGTGCCAACTGATGGGCAAAAGGAGAATCAAAGGTACCCCACATGTCATGACTCTGGACTAGACAAGACACCAGAAAAATGTGTAAGGGGGATGGGAAAGACATGGCACTCCTAGACCACTCTGGACACTTCTGGTAGGCTCCAGAGGACGTGGAAGGCTGGGTGCATCTGAAAGGCTGTGGAGTGTCAGGAAAGACAAAACAGGGCACTGGGCACAAAGCCCGCCAGGGCTCACTGTAAGCTACATGCACCTTGAATGCATGTTACAAACACCCACGGCACTCCAAGATCCAGGTCTTTGTGCCCATTGACTTAAGTTGTTGACAGAAAATGGGCCAGTAGTGGTTGAGGAATAAGCTATACCCCCTTCCTGAATTACTGCTTGTGTGCTGAAGGGGCTGGCATGACTCAGTGAAGCTACGAGCCATTTCGTGTAGGGCCACCAATGACAAACATGTTATAGTGAAGAGTTCTGACAGAACGTGATTCACTGGAGAAGCACATGGCAAACCATTCCAGGATGCTTTCTGGGAGAAGCCCACGAGCTTCGAAGGAGGCCAACAGATATGGCACTCAAAGATGAGCCCTCCAGGTCGGAAGGTATCCAATATTGCTACTGGGGAAGAGTGGACGGCAGCTACTAATAGCCCCGGGAAGAATGAAGCTATGCTCACTTAGGTCTCACCCAAGGAAGCCAGCCTAAAACAAAAACTAATTCTAAGAAACACACAAACAAAAAGATCTGAGCAGAGGGACATCTCTAGATGTCCAGTAGTTCAGAATCCACCAGCCAATGCAGGGTCTGCTACTGCTGCTGCTAAGTTGCTTCAGTCGTGTCCCACAGACAGCAGCCCACCAGGCTCCCCTGTCCCTGGGATTCTCCAGGCAAGAACACTGGAGTGGGTTGCCATTTCCTTCTCCAATGCATGAAAGTGAAAAGTGAAAGTGTCCGACTTTTCGAGACCCCATGGACTGCAGCCTACCAGGCTCCGCAGTCCATGGGATTTTCCAGGCAAGAGTACTGGAGTGGGGTGCCATTGTCTTCTCCAATTGCAGGGGATAAAGACTGAATTCCTCATCGGGGGAAATCCCACATGCTGAACGACATCCAAGCCCATGCACTCCATCAACTGTGTTTGTGCTAAAGAGCCCGAAAGAGAGAACCGTCACCATGAGAAGCCCTCGAACTGCGTGCAGAGAAAAGCAGAGCACAGCACTGAGGCCCAGTCTGTGTTTTTAAATTAAAAAAAAAAAAACTGAGCAGAGGTTATTAGAAGTATGACTACTGAGAAACACCATTAAAAGAGTTTTAAAAATTCTAACAAACAATTGCACATTGAATAATGAAAGCAACATTCAGAACCAGGAAGGAAACATGAACCATTAAAAAGTTCTATCTGGGGAGGAGCCAAGATGGCGGAGGAGTAGGATGGGGAGAACACTTTCTCCCCCACAAATTCATCAAAAGAACATTTAAACGTCGAGTAAATTCCACAAAACAACTTCTGAATGCCGGCAGAGGACATCAGGCACCCAGAAAAGCAACCCAACTCTTCAAAAGGAGGTAGGAAAAAATATTAAAGACAAAAAAAAAAGAGACAAAAGAGGGAGGGACAGAGTTCCGTCCCGGGAAGGGAATCTTAAAAAGAGAGAAGTTTCCAAACACCAGGAAACCTTCTCACTGCCGAATCTGTGCCGAGCTTTGGAAGCACAGAGGGCAACATAACAGGGAGAAAAAATAAATAAACAATTAAAACTCGCAGATTGCGAGCCCTACGGTAACTCCCCCAGCGGAGAAGCAGCGCAGACGCCTGCATCCGCCATTAGCAAGCAGGGGCTGGGCAGGGAGGCGCGGCGCGGGCTGCATCGCTGAGAGTAAGAATCTGGCCTGAATACCCTGAGCGCTATCTGAGCAAAATAATTTGGGCTAGCAAACCAGACTGTGGGATATCTACCACACGAAAAGCCAGCCCTAACCTAAGACCGCCAGGCCCGCGCACGGAACAAAGGACTGAACAGAGATAGCCGGCTGCAGACCTTCCCCCTCCGGTGACAGGCTGCCAGAGCCGGAAGGGGGCAATCGCAGCCCCAGAGAGACATTATCTATAAAACTGTAAGCAGGCTTCTTTGCTAACTAAAACTTCTTGGGGGTCGGGACGGTCAACATCTGCCTGAGAAGGTGCGCCGGTTTTACACCCAGATAACCGAGTGGCAGGGAGGCGATAAGTCGCAGCATTGGCGTTCGCCAAACACCTCATCACCTGAGCTGCTCAGACCTGGGAAGAGCACAAAACGCAGGCCCAACTGAGTCTGCGCCTCTGAGGACTACCCGAGTGCCTGAACCTGAGCGGCTTGGACCTGGGAGGTGCATGCAGCCCAGGGCCGGCCTCGGATTGTTCCCGGCGGAACAACCTAGAGCCCGAGCAGTGTGGGCAGGGAGGCTACATGAGCCGTGAGCGGGGGCAGACCCAGTGTGGCTGAGGCACTGCGAGCGCACACCAGTGTTACTTGTTTGCAGCATCCCTCCCTCCCCACAGCGCGACTGAACAAGTAAGCCAAAAAAAAAAAAAAAAAAAACTGTCCTCCACTGTCCCCTTTGTGTCAGGGCGGAAACCAGATACTGAAGAGACCAGCAAACAGAAGAAGTTATAACAGAGGGAAACGCCTTGGAAGCTACAGGCAATAGATCAAAACCCTGTGGTTACTACGGACTACATAGGAAGGGGCCTATAGATCTTGAGAAATATAAGTCTGACCAAGGAACTAGCCAAAAATGAACTGAACCCACAACACCCACAACAAAACCAAGAAAGTCCTAGATATATTTTTATTATTTTTACAATCATTCTTTCTTTTTTTTTTAATTAAAAAAAATTTTAAGTCCTCTATTGTTCCTTTAATTTTCACTTGTATAACCTATTGCTTTGCAAAAAAAAAAAAAAAAAAAAAGACCCTATTTTTTTCTTCTTCAGCAAACTTCATATATATATTTTATAATTTTTTGACCTTGTTTTTTTTTTTTTCTTCTTTTCTTTAACATTGTATTTTTGAAATTCCAAACTCTACTCTAGATTTTTAATTTTTGCTTTTATGTATTTGTTACCAATTTTGTACCTTTAAGAACCCAATCTTCAGGACCCATTTTTCACTAGGGAGCGAGATTACTGGCTTGACTGCTCTCTCTCCCTTTGGACTCTCCTTTTTCTCCACCAGGTCGCCTGTGTCTCCTCCCTGACCCCTCTCTACTCTACCCAACACTGTGAATTTCTGTGTGTTCCAGACGGTGGAGAACACTTAGGGAACTGATTACTGGCTGTATCTGTCTCCCTCCTTTTCATTCCCCCCTTTTATCCTTCTGGCCACCTCTGTCACCTTCCTCCTTCTTCTCTTCTCTGTATAACTCTGTGAACATCTCTGAGTGGTCCAGTTGTGGAGTGCACATAAGGAAGTGACTACTGGCTAGCCCACTCTCTCCATTATTGATTCACCTCATCTCATTTGGGTCACCTCTAACTCCCTCCTCCCTCTTCTCTTCTCCATGTAACCCTGTGAACCTCTCTGAGTGACCCTCACCGTAGAGAAACTTTTCATCTTTAATGTAGATGTTTTATCAATGGTGCTGTATAGAAGGAGAAGTTTTGAAACTACTGTAAAAATAAGACTGATAACTGGAAGCAGGAGACTTAAGTCCAAACCCTGACTTCAGGGAACTCCTGACTCCAAGGAACATTAATTGACAGGAGCTCATCAAATGCCTCCATACCGACACAGAAACCAAGCACCACACAAGGGCCAATAAGTTCCAGGGCAAGACATACCAAGCAAATTCTCCAGCAACAAGGAACCCAGCCCTGAGCTTCAAGATACAGGCTGCCCAAAGTCACCCCAAAACTATAGACATCTCATAACTCATTACTGGACATTTCATTGCACTCCAGAGAGAAGAAATACAGCCCCACCCACCAGAACACCGACACAAGCTTCCCTAACCAGGAAACCTTGACAAGCCACCTGTACAAACCCACACACAGTGAGGAAACGCCATAATAAAGAGAACTCCACAAACTGCCAGAATACAGAAAGGACACCCCAAACTCAGCAATTTAAACAAGATGAAGAGACAGAGGAATACTCAGCAGATAAAGGAACAGGATAAATGCCCACCAAACCAAACAAAAGAGGAAGAGATAGGGAATCTACCTGATAAAGAATTCCGAATAATGATAGTGAAATTGATCCAAAATCTTGAAATCAAAATGGAATCACAGATAAATAGCCTGGAGACAAGGATTGAGAAGATGCAAGAAAGCTTTAACAAGGACATAGAAGAAATAAAAAAGAGTCAATATATAATGAATAATGCAATAAATGAAATTAAAAACACTCTGGAGGCAACAAATAGTAGAATAACAGAGGCAGAAGATAGGATTAGTGAATTAGAAGATAGAATGGTAGAAATAAATGAATCAGAGAGGATAAAAGAAAAACGAATGAAAAGAAATGAGGACAATCTCAGAGACCTCCAGGACAATATTAAACGCTACAACATTTGAATCATAGGGGTTCCAGAAGAAGAAGACAAAAAGAAAGACCATGAGAAAATACTTGAGGAGATAATAGTGGAAAACTTCCTTAAAATGGGGAAGGAAATAATCACCCAAGTCCAAGAAACCCAGAGAGTCCCAAACAGGATAAACCCAAGGAGAAACACCCCAAGACATATTAATCAAATTAACAAAGATCAAACACAAAGAACAAATATTCAAAGCAGCAAGGGAAAAACAACAAATAACACCCAAGGGGGAAAAAAAAAATAACACCCAAGGGAATTCCCATAAGGATAACAGCTGATCTTTCAATAGAAACTCTTCAAGCCAGGAGGGAATGGCAAGACATACTTAAAGTGGTGAAAGAAAATAACCTACAGCCCAGATTATTGTACCCAGCAAGGATCTCATTCAAGTATGAAGGAGAAATCAAAAGCTTTTCAGACAAGCAAAAGCTGAGAGAATTCAGCACCACCAAACCAGCTCTCCAACAAATACTAAAGGATATTCTCTAGACAGGAAACACAAAAACAGTGTATAAACTCGAACCCAAAACAATAAAGTAAATGGCAACGGGATCATACTTCTCAGTAATTACCTTAAACGTAAATGGGTTGAATGCCCCAACCAAAAGACAAAGACTGGCTGAATGGATACAAAAACAAGACCCCTACATATGTTGTCTACAAGAGACCCACCTCAAAACAGGGGACACATACAGACTGAAAGTGAAGGGCTGGAAAAAGATTTTCCATGCAAATAGGGACCAAAAGAAAGCAGGAGTAGCAATACTCATATCAGATAAAATAGACTTTAAAACAAAGGCTGTGAAAAGACAAAGAAGGTCAGTACATAATGATCAAAGGATCAATCCAAGAAGAAGATATAACAATTATAAATATATATGCACCCAACACGGGAGCACCACAGTACGTAAGACAAATGCTAACAAGTATGAAAGGAGAAATTAACAATAACACAATAATAGTGGGAGACTTTAATACCCCACTTACACCTATGGATAGATCAACTAAACAGAAAATTAACAAGGAAACACAAACTTTAAATGATACAATAGACCAGTTAGACCTAGATATCTATAGGACATTTCATCCCAAAACAATGAATTTCACCTTTTTCTCAAGCGCACATGGAACCTTCTCCAGGATAGATCACATCCTGAGCCATAAAGCTAGCCTTGGTAAATGAAAAAAAAAATAGAATTCATTCCAAGCATTTTTTCTGACCACAATGCAGTAAGATTAGATCTCAATTACAGGAGAAAAACTATTATAAATTCCAACATATGGAGGCTGAACAACATGCTGCTGAATAACCAACAAACCACAGAAGAAATCAAAAAAGAAATCAAAATTTGCATAGAAACAAATGAAAATGAAAACACAACAACCCAAAACCTGTGGGACACGGTAAAAGCAGTCCTAAGGGGAAAGTCCATAGCAATACAGGCACACCTCAAGAAACAAGAAAAAAGTCAAATAAATAACCTAACTCTACACCTAAAGCAACTAGAAAAGGAAGAAATGAAGAACCCCAGAGTTAGCAGAAGGAAAGAAATCTTAAAAATTAGAGCAGAAATAAATGCAAAAGAAACAAAAGAGACCATCGCAAAAATCAACAAAACAAAAAGCTGGTTGTTTGAAAGGATAAATAAAATTGACAAACCATTAGCCAGACTCATCAAGAAACAAAGGAAGAAAAATCAAATCAACAAAATTAGAAATGAAAATGGAGAGATCACAACAGACAACACAGAAATACAAAGGATCATGAGACTACTATCAACAATTATATGCCAATAAAATGGACAACGTGGAAGAAATGGACAAATTCTTAGAAAAGTACAACTTTCCAAAACTCTACCAGGAAGAAACAGAAAATCTTAACAGACCCATCACAAGCACAGAAATTGAAACTGTAATCAAAAATCTTCCAGCAAACAAAAGCCCAGGTCCAGACGGCTTCACAGCTGAATTCTACCAAAAATTTAAAGAAGAGCTAACACCTATCCTGCTCAAACTCTTCCAAAAAATTGCAGAGGAAGGTAAACTTCCAAACTCATTCTATGAGGCCACCATCACCCTAATACCAAAACCTGACAAAGATCCCACAAAAAAAGAAAACTACAGGCCAATATCACTGATGAACATAGATGCAAAAATCCTTAACAAAATTCTAGCAATCAGAATCCAACAACACATTAAAAAGATCATACACCATGATCAAGTGGGCTTTATCCCAGGGATGCAAGGATTCTTCAATATCCACAAATCAATCAATGTAATACACCACATTAACAAATTGAAAAATAAAAACCATATGATTATCTCAATAGATGCAGAGAAAGCCTTTGACAAAATTCAACATCCATTTATGATAAAAACTCTCCAGAAAGCAGGAATAGAAGGAACATACCTCAACATAATAAAAGCTATATATGACAAACCCACAGCTAACATTATCCTCAATGGTGAAAAATTGGAAGCATTTCCTCTAAAGTCAGGAACAAGACAAGGGTGCCCACTTTCACCATTACTATTCAACAGAGTTTTGGAAGTTTTGGCTACAGCAATCAGAGCAGAAAAAGAAATAAAAGGAATCCAAATTGGAAAAGAAGAAGTAAAACTCTCACTATTTGCAGATGACATGATCCTCTACATAGAAAACCCTAAAGACTCCACCAGAAAATTACTAGAACTAATCAATGACTATAGTAAAGTTGCAGGATATAAAATCAACACACAGAAATCCCTTGCATTCCTATACACTAATAATGAGAAAACAGAAAGAGAAATTAAGGAAACAATTCCATTCACCATTGCAACGGAAAGAATAAAATACTTAGGAATATATCTACCTAAAGAAACTAAAGACCTATATGTAGAAAGTTATAAAACACTGGTGAAAGAAATCAAAGAGGACACTAATAGATGGAGAAATATACCATGTTCATGGATTGGAAGAATCAATATAGTAAAAATGAGTATATTACCCAAAGCAATTTATAGATTCAACACAATCCCTATCAAGCTACCAACGGTATTCTTCACAGAGCTAGAACAAATAATTTCACAATTTGTATGGAAATACAAAAAACCTCGAATAGCCAAAGCGATCTTGAGAAAGAAGAATGGAACTGGAGGAATCAACCTACCTGACTTCAGGCTCTACTACAAAGCCACAGTTATCAAGACAGTATGGTACTGGCACAAAGACAGAAATACTGATCAATGGAATAAAATAGAAAGCCCAGAGATAAATCCACGCACATATGGGCACCTTATCTTTGACAAAGGAGGCAAGAATATACAATGGATTAAAGACAATCTCTTTAACAAGTGGTGCTGGGAAATCTGGTCAACCACTTGTAAAAGAATGAAACTAGACCACTTTCTAACACCATACACAAAAATAAACTCAAAATGGATTAAAGATCTAAACGTAAGACCAGAAACTAAAAAACTCCTAGAGGAGAACATAGGCAAAACACTCCCTGACATACATCACAGCAGGATCCTCTATGACCCACCTTCCAGAATACTGCAAATAAAATCAAAAATTAACAAATGGGACCTAATTAACCTTAAAAGCTTCTGCACATCAAAGGAAACTATTAGCAAGGTGAAAAGACAGCCTTCAGAATGGGAGAAAATAATAGCAAATGAAGCAACTGACAAACAACTAAATTCAAAAATATACAAGCAACTCCTACAGCTCAACTCCAGAAAAAATAAACGACCCAATCAAAAAATGGGCCAAAGAACTAAATAGACATTTCTCCAAAGAAGACATACAGATGGCTAACAAACACATGAAAAGATGCTCAACATCACTCATTATCAGAGAAATGCAAATCAAAAGCACTATGAGGTACCATTTCACACCAGTTAGAATGGCTGCGATCCAAAAGTCTACAAATAATAAATGCTGGAGAGGGTGTGGAGAAAAGGGAACCCTCTTACACTGGTGGTGGGAATGCAAACTAGTACAGCCACTATGGAGAACAGTGTGGGGATTCCTTAAAAAACTGGAAATAGAACTGCCTTATGATCCAGCAATCCCACTGCTGGGCATACACACTGAGGAAACCAGAAGGGAAAGAGACACATGTACCCCAATGTTCATCGCAGCACTGTTTATAATAGCCAGGACATGGAAGCAACCTAGATGTCCATCAGCAGATGAATGGATAAGAAAGCTGTGGTACATATACACAATGGAGTATTACTCAGCCATTAAAAAGAATACATTTGAATCAGTTCTAATGAGGTGGATGAAACTGGAGCCTATTATACAGAGTGAAGTAAGCCAGAAGGAAAAACATAAATACAGTATACTAACCCATATATATGGAATTTAGAAAGATGGTAACAATAACCCTGTGTACGAGACTGCAAAAGAGACACTGATGTATAGAACAGTCTTTTGGACTCTGTGGGAGAGGGAGAGGGTGGGAAGATTTGGCAGAATGACATTGAAACATGTAAAATATCATGTAAGAAACGAGTTGCCAGTCCAGGTTCGATGCACGATACTGGATGCTTGGGGCTAGTGCACTGGGACGACCCAGAGGGATGGTATGGGGAGGGAGGAGGGAGGAGGGTTCAGGATGGGGAACACATGTATACCTGTGGCGAATTCATTTTGATATCTGGCAAAACTAATACAATTATGTAAAATTTAAAAATAAAATAAAATTTTTTAAAAAATGAAAAAAAAAATGTTTTATCTGAAAAATTACTTTCAAGGAACTTTATCCAATTGAAGTGAAGTTAAGTGAAGTCGCTCAGTCATGTCCAACTCTTTGCGACCCCGTGGACTGTAGCCTGCCAGGCTCCTCTGTCCATGGGATTCTCCAGGCAAGAATACTGGAGTGGGTTACCATTTCCTTCTCCAGGGGATCTTCCCGACCCAGGGATCAAACCCAGGTCTCCCACATCGCAGGCAGACGCTTTAACCTCTGAGCCGCCAGGGAAGCCCTGGGAAGAGGGATCCTCTATCACAAGTGGATTAAGTTTAATCACTTAATCCATTGGATATATGAACTCTTAGGACTTTCCAGGGAGTTAAGGAGCAGGAAGGTAGTGTCAGAGAAAGAATGTCACTGGTGATTTACATGAGACACAAGTTAAATAACACATCTGTCTCCTCACGTAGTCAGCCCATGTGTCTATGTGTCTATGTATATTAGAGATAAAAACACTTAAAATTCTGAATCAACTGACTGGTATATGTGCAATCCTACTAATCACAGTCACCATGCTCGTCATTACCTCTTTCTTTAAATCACATGAGCTCTTCAGATAACACAGTAAACAGAAAAACACATACAAAAAAAAAGAAAGTAGAACTTAAGTCAATTAAAGCCTTATGTTTGAAAGCAAATCTCTACTTCTGTTGAAAACTCTGCAGGCAGCATTTACTCCAGGATTATTTCTTTTGGCTCCAAAATGTAGCAAAACTAATGTCTTGCTATTTCAGGCACTCTTTGTGAAAATCAAAACATACATACAATACTCTAAGATCCATAAATGGATGAAAATACTATTTTCACAAATGGCAACCCACTCCAGTGCTCTTGCCTAGCGAATCCCACGGAGGGAGCAGCCTGGTAGGCTACAGTCCATGCGGTCGCAAAGAGTGGGACACGACTGAGCGACTTCACCTCACCTGTGAACCGAGAACATTTTGCTTTTGACACAGACTTGCTGAAGGCTAGTCATATGACCTTCATCCTCTGACTGTCTTTACATTGCCCAAAGGAAGGAATCTACAGTGGGGAAATACAAACCAAAACAGAGCCAAATCTGCTCCTGGGCAAGGGACAGGAATATACAGACAAATAGATTTTGGATACAGTAATAAAGGAAATTCAGTAAAAATATCGTATAGGGAAAACTGTTGGAGAAACTGGAAATACATATGACAAAAATGTTAATAATAATAATCACTTCATCCCATGCATTGCTACATGTTTTACAACTAACACAGAGAGACTCACAGACCTGTGTAAGACAGAAAGCAAGAAAGACTCTAGAGGTAAAACGCACGTGGATACTCTGTGGCCAAAGTTTAGACAGTTACTGATTAGGATAAGCACCAAGCAGGATCCCACACTGGGAACACAGTGTTAATCACCAAGCCTCAATCAAAATATTGACAGCCTTAAGGAAGCAGAAGAGAAGCCAGCAACGGGGGGAAAAGATATTGGCACATCACTATCTGAAAAGGGACTCATATCCAGAATATCTTAAAAACCTACAAACTTCATAAAAAATAAAACCTTAATAAACTCAGGAATGAACAAATGATTTGCAGAGACACTTTGCGAAGAGAAATGACAAGTGGCAGCCGCCCCTCTGTATTCATTCGGGAAATGGAAATCTCACCTGTAGCTGCATTCCACCACACACTTATCATACCATCTAAACTGAACACAGCTGGGCACACTGAACGCTGGCAAGGACACAGCAACGGCGATCCTCGTCTCCCGCTGGCAGGAATCAAGACGCAGGATGCACTGAGACCCAGCAGTTCCACCTCTACGTGACGACCCAGCAGACGAGCAGCTTAGTTCCTTAGAAAACCTGTCTATGAGCATGTATCCATCAACACTGCAAAGAATAAGAGTGGGACATACCCTGAAGACACTATGCGGGGCCAATGGGAATACAAAAATACAGGTATTTACTCAAACGTACACGCTGAGGGAAATAAGCCAGAAACACACACACAGATTCAATGTTTGAAAAATTCTAAAGAATACCAATTAACCTATTGTGCCAGAAAACTGAGGAGTGGGTTCCCAAGTCTGGGCTGGGGGAGGTGGTTGAAAAGGGCAGGAGTAAGTATGACCAGGGAGCCCAAGGATAGTTTTGAAGCTGAAAGATATACGCAGATATTAACCGGGAAAAGCTTTCACAGCTCTATTCATCCAAAGTTTATCAACTGTACAATCAGAAATATGTGAGTTTTTGTTGTGTATCAGTTACATCTCAACCAAGAGTTTTGAAAACTCTTCTTTCAGTTCAGCTATAGAGTTCAGTTCAGTAACACAGGTCTAGTTCAATTTCTGTATTTTACAGCTCTAATCAGGATCCATGCATTTACTTTTTTATTATTACCACGATCATCATTTCTTCTACTAATGGATTCTGGCCCACAGAGGTAGACATAATGGTCATCTGAGTTAAATTCACCCATTCCAGTGCATTTTACTTCATTGATTCCTCAAATGTCAATGTTCACTCTTGCCATCTCGTTTGACCACTTCCAATTGGACTTGATTCATGGACCTAACATTCCAGGTTCCTACGCAATATTGCTCTTTACAGCATCAAACCTTACTTCCATCACCAGTCACATCCACAACTGGGTGTTGTTTTTGCTTTGGCTCCATCTCTTCCTTCTTTCTGGAGTTATTTCTCCACTAATCTCCAGTAGCATAAATATGATCTCCAGTAGCGTAAATTGGGCACCTACCAACCTGGGGAGTTCAGCTTTCAGTGTCATATCTTTTTGCCTTTTCATACTGTTCATGGGGTTCTCAAGGCAGGAATACTGAAGTGGTTTGCCAAATGGCAACTCATTCCACTACTCTTGCCTGGAGAATCCCATGGAGGGAGGAGCCTGGTAGGCTACAGTCCATGGGGTCGCAAAGAGTCAGACACAACTGAGCAACTTCACTTTCACTTTTCTCCAGTAGACCACATTTTGTCAGAACTCTCCACCATGATCCGTCCGTCTTGGTTGGCCCTACACACCGTGGCTCATAGTTACATTGAGTTAGACAAGGCTGTGGTCCATGCGACTAGATTGGTTAGTTTTCTGTGATGGTGGTTTTCAGTTTGTCTGCCCTCTGATGGAGAAGGGTAAGCTTCCTGATGGGAGAGACTGACTGAGGGGCATCCTGGGTCTTGTTCTGATGGGGGGGGCATGCTCAGTGAACCTTTTATCCAGTTTCTGTTGATGGGTGGAGCTGTGTTCCCTCCATGCTATTTACCTGGGGCCAAACTGTGGTGGAGATAATGAAGAAAATGGTGAGCTCCCTCAAAAGATCCCACGTATGCACTGCTACAGTCCATGCCCCCAACCCTGCAGCAGGCCAACACTGACCCACACCGTTGCCAGAGACTCCCAGACACCCACAGGCATGTCTCCTATGGAGTCAATGTTCATTTCTCTTGAGTCCCGGTGCACAAGGTTCTGTTGTGTCCTCTGAGTCTATTTCCTAGTCCTATGTAAGTTTTGTCTTCTCTATTGTGGGGTTAATGGCGACCTCCTCCAAGAGGATTAATGCCACACCCATACCCAGAGTCCCTGACCCTGTGGCTGACCACTGCCGAACCCACGGGCCAAACTATGGTGGCTTCCCTGGTGGCTCAGATGGTAAATAATCGGCCTGCAATGCTGGAGACCGAGGTTCGATCCCTGGGTCGGGAAGATCCCCTGGAGAAGGAAACGGCAACCCACACCAGTATGCCTGCCTGGAAAATTCCATGGACTGAGGAGCCTGGTGGGCTATAGTCCATGGGGTCCCAAACAGTCAGATATGACTGACTGGCTTCACTTCACTTCACTCAAACTATGGTGGAGGTAATGAAGGTAATGGTAAACTCCCTTAAAAGATCCCAGGCATGCACTGCTACAGTCTATGCTCCCAACCCTGCAGCAGGCCAACACTGACTCATGCCTTCCCCAGAGACTCCCAGACACCCACAGGCAAGTCTCCTGTGGGGTCACTGTTCATTTCTCCTTGGTCCTGGTGAACAAGATTCTATTGTATCCTCTGAGTCTATTTCCCAGGCTTTGTAAGTTCTGGCTTCTCTATAGTGGGGTTAATGGCGACCTCCTCCAAGAGGATTTATGCCACAGCCACACCCAGAGCCCCTGTCCCTGCGGTGGACCACAGCTGACATGTACCTCCACAGGAGATGCTCAAATACAGTTCTGTCTAAGTCTCGGTGGGATGTCTGGGTCCTGGTGAGCACAAGGTTTGTTTGGGCCCTCTGAGAGTCTCTGGCAGGAACAGGGTTTGATTCTAAGTGCGAACTTGCCCGACCTGCTGTCTTGCCATCTTAGAAGAAATTGAGTAGCCATCATCGTCAACAAGAGAGTTGTAAATGAAGTACTTGGATGCAGTTCAAAAACAACAAAATGATTTCTGTTCGTTTCCAAGGCAAACCATTCAAATTCATGGTAATCCAAGTCTATGCACCAACCTGTAATGCTGAAGAGGCTGAAGTTGAACAGTTCAAAGAAGACCTAAAAGACCTTCAAGAATTAACATCCCCAAAAGATCTCCTTTTCATTATGGGGGACTGGAATGCAAAAGTAGGAAGTCAAGAAACACCTGGAGTAACAGGCAAATTTGGCCTTGGAATATGGAATGAATCAGGGCAAAGGCTAATAGAGTTCTGCCAAGAGAAGGTACTGGTCATAGCAAACACCCTCTTCCAACAACACAACAGAAGACTCGACACATGGACATCACCAGATGGTCAACAACAATATCAGATTGACTATATTCTTTGCAACCAAAGATGGAGAAGTTCTATACAGTCAGCAAAAATAAGACTGGGAGAGGACTCTGGCTCAGATCATGAATTCCTTATTGCCAAATTCAGACTTAAAATGAAGAAAGTAGGGAAAACCACTAGACCATTCAGGTATGAGATAAATCAAATCCCTTATGATTATACAGGGGAAGTGAGAAATACATTTAAGGGACTAGATGAGACAGACAGAGTGCCTGATGAACAATGGACGAGGTTTGTGACATTGTACAGGAGACAGGAGGCAAGACCATTCTCAAGAAAAAGAAATGCAAAAAAGCAAAATGGCTGTCTGAGGAAGCCTTACAAATAGCTGTGAAAAGAAGAGAAGCCTAAAGCAAAGGAGAAGAGGAAAGATATACCCATTTGAATGCAGAGTTCCAAAGAATAGCAAGAAGAGATAAGAAAGCCTTCCTCAATGATCAATGTAAAGAAATAGAGGAAAACAGTAGAATGGGAAAGACTAGAGATCTCTTCAAGAAAATTAGAGATACTAAAGGAACATTTCATGCAAACATGGGCTCAATAAAGGCAGAAATGATATGGACCCAACACAAGCAGAAGATTTTAAGATGACTTGCCAAGAATACACAGAAGAACTGTACAAAAAAGATCTTCAGTTCAGTTCAGTTCAGTTGCTCAGTTGTGTCCAACTCTTTGCAACCCCATGAATTGCAGCCCACCAAGCCTCCCTGTCCATCACCAACTCCCGGAGTTCACCCAGACTCACGTCCATCCAGTCAGTGATGCCATCCAGCCATCTCATCCTCTGTCGTCCCCTTTTCCTCCTGCCCCCAATCCTTCCCAGCATCAGAGTCTCTTCCAATGAGTCAGCTCTTCGCATGAGGTGGCCAAAGTACTGGAGTTTCAGCTTTAGCATCATTCCTTCCAAAGAAATCCCAGGGCTGATCTCCTTCAGAATGGACTGGTTGGATCTCCTTGCAGTCCAAGGGACTCTCAAGAGTCTTCTCCACCACCACAGTTCAAAAGCATCAATTCTTTGGCGCTCAGCCTTCTTCACAGTCCAACTCTCACATCCATACATGACCACTGGAAAAACCATAGCCTTGACTAGACGAACCTTTGTTGGCAAAGTAATGTCTCTCCTTTTGAATATGCTATCTAGGTTGGTCATAACTTTCCTTCCAAGGAGTAAGCGTCTTTTAATTTCATGGCTTCAGTCACCATCTGCAGTGATTTTGGAGTCCAAAAAAATAAAGTCTGACACTGTTTCCCCATCTATTTCCCATGTAGTCCCAGATAATCACGATGGTGTGATCACTCACCTAGAGCCAGACAACTGGGAATGTGAAGTCAAGTAGGATTTAGGAAACATCACTATGAATAAAACCAGTGGAGGTGATGGAATTCCAGTTGAGCTATTTCAAATCCTAAAAGAAGATGCTCAACACTCATAAAACTAAGATCATGGCATCTGGTCCCATCACTTCATGGAAAATAGATGGGGATACAGTGGTAACAGTGGCTGACTTTATTTTTCTGGGCTCCAAAATCACTGCAGATGGTAACTGCAGCCATGAAATTAAAAGACGCTTACTCCTTGGAAGGAAAGTTATGACCAACCTATATAGCATACTAAAAAGCAGAGACATTACTTTGCCAAAAAACGTTGGTCTAGTCAAGGCTATGGTTTTTCCAGTGGTCATGTATGGATGTGAGTTGGACTGTGAAGAAGGCTGAGCACCAAAGAATTGATGCTTTTGAACTATGGTGTTGGAGAAGACTCTTGAGAGGCCCTTGGACTGCAAGGTGATCCAACCAGTCCATCCTAAAGAAGATCAGTCCTGGGTGTTCATTGGAAGGACTGATGCTAAAGGTGAAACTCCAATACTTTGGACACCTCCTGCGAAGAGTTGACTCATTGGAAAAGACCCTGATGCTGGGAGGGATTGGGGGGCAGGAGGAAAAGAGGACGACAGAGGATGAGATGGCTGGATGCCATCATCGACTCAATGGACATGATTGTGAGTAAACTCCGGGAGTTGGTGATGGACAGGGAGGCCTGGCATGCTGCAATTCATGGAGTCTCAAAGAGTCGGACACAAATGAGCAACTGAACTGAACTGAACTTACGCAGCATATTAAAAAGCAGAGACATTACTTCGCCAACAACTGTCTGTCTAGTCAAGGCTATGGTTTTTCCAGTAGTTACGTATGTATGTGAAAGTTGGACTAAAAATAAACCTGAGTGCTGAAGAACTGATGGTTTTGAACTGTGGTGTTGGAAAAGACTCTTGAGAGTCCCTTGGACTGCAA
This sequence comes from Bos grunniens, assembly GCF_055505025.1. Lineage (NCBI taxonomy): Eukaryota > Metazoa > Chordata > Mammalia > Artiodactyla > Bovidae > Bos > Bos grunniens. The sequence continues at coordinate 2,952,049 of NC_141194.1, forward strand.
GGAAATCCAACCAGTCCATCCTAAAGGAAATCAGTCCTAAATGTTCATTTGAGGAACTGATGCTGAAGCTGAAACTCCAATACTTTGGCCACCTGATGCGATAAGCTGACTCATCTCAAAAGACCCTGATGCTGGGAAAGATTAAGGGCAGGAGAAGAAGGGGACAACAGAGGATGAGATGGTTGGAAAGTATCACCGACTCAATGGACATGGGTTTCAATAAACTCCCAGAGTTGGTGATGGACAGGGAGGCCTGGCATGCTGCAGTCCATGGGGTCGCAGAGAGTCGGACATGACTGAGCGACTGAAGTGAACTGATGATCATCATAGTGCTGGTGTCATCCTGGGAGCAAACTGCCCAAGACAGTGTCATTTAGAGAGTGGCTGCCCATAGGTTCTTTAATCTAGTTTGCCTAATGCATCAACAGGCAGGAGGATGGTTGAAAGAAGCTGGATCTCAGGGTCAGGGGCTGCATGTAAGGCAGAAATCTCAGACACTGCACTGACTGTAGCTTATAACCTAAAGGAAAAATTAAATTGGAGAGACAAATTTGGGAGGGATCCCTGAGTGGGGTACAAGATGAAAACTGGCTCCTGTTGAAAATGTTTCATTAAAATTAGATAAAATATATAAGGAAACCATGGTGATGATGGTTTAGTCACTAAGTCATGTCCAACACTTGTGACCCCAGGGACGGTAGCCCGCTAGACTCCTGTTTCCATGAGACTCTCCAGGTAAGAACACTGAATTTGGCTGCTATTTCCTTCTCCAGGGGATCTTCCCAACACAAGGATGGAATCTGCACTCATGTCTTGCATTGGCAGGTGGGTTCTTTACGACTAGCACCACCTGGGAAGCTCAAAGAAGCATAGGAAGTATATGCAATAATTCAGTTCAGTCGCTCAGTCATATCCGACTCTTTGCAGCACCATGGATTGCAACTAGCCAGGCTTCCCAGTCTTCATCATCTCCTGGAGTTTGCTCAAACTCATGTCCATTGAGTTGGCGATGCCATCGTCTGTCATCCCCTTCTCTCCCACCTTCAATCTTTCCCAGCATTAGGGTCTCTTCCAATGAATCAGTTCTTCACATCAGGTGGCCAAATTATTAGAGTTTCACCCTCAACATCAGTTCTTCCAATGTATATTCAGGACTAATTTCCCTTAGGTTTGACTGGTTGGATCCCCTTGCAGGCCAAGGGACTCTCAAGAGTCTTCTCCAGCACCACAGTTCAAAAGCATCAATTCTTCAGTGCTCAGCCATCTCTATGGTCCAACTCTCACATCTATACATGACTACTGGAAAAACCATAGCTCTTAGTAGACAGACCTTTGTTGGCAAAGTAATGTCTGTGCTTTTCAATATGCTGTATAGCTTGGTCATAGCTTTTTCTTCCAAAGAGCAAGCGTCTTTTAATTTCATGGCTGCAGTCACCATCTGCAGTGATTTTGGAGCCCAAGAAAATAAAGTCTCTCACTGTTTCCATTGTTTCCCCTCTATTTGCCATGATGTGATGGGACCAGATGCTGTGATCTTAGTTTTTTGAAGGTTGAGTTTTAAGACAAGTTTTTTACTATTCTCTTTCACCTTCATCAAGAGGCTCTTTAGTTTCTCTCATTTTCTGCCATATGTGTGGTGTCTTCTCCATATCTGAGGTTATTGATATTTCTCCCGGCAATCTGGATTCCAGTTTGTGGTTCATCCAGCCCAGGTTTTCACATAATGTACACTGCATGTAAGATAAATCAGCAGGGTGACAATATACAGCCTTGACGTACTCCTTTCCCAACTTGCAATCAGTCTGTTGTTCTATGTCTGGTTCTAACTGTTGCTTCTTGACCTGCATACAGATTTCTCCAGAGGCAGGTCAGGTGGTCTGGTATTCCCATCTCTTGAAGAATTTTCCACATTTTGTTGTGATCCACATAGTCAAAGTCTTTGGCATAGTCAATAAAGCAGAAGTAGATGGACTTACTACCTGTAGCTCAAACAGTAAAGAACCTTCCTGCAATGCAGGAGACCAGAGATCAATCCCTGGGTTGGGAAGTTCTTCTGGCAAAGGGAATGGCAATCCACTCCAGTATTCTTGGCTGGAGAATTCCATGGACAGAGAAGCCTGGTGGGCTACAGTCTGTGGGGTCACAAAGAGTCAGACACGACTGAGCAACTAACACACATACACAGATGCTTTTCTGGATCCCACTTGCTGTCTGGATGATCAAATGGATGTTGGCAATTTGATTTCTTGTTCCTCTGCCTTTTCTAAATTCAGCTTGAACATCTATGTATGTATATACACACAGACGTACCTGTGTATATCCATACACAAATCAGTGGAATACTTGGCAACCATTAATATGTGAAGTTTAGAGCAATGTGGATGGACATTAGGGTATTATGCTAAATGAATTAAGTCAGATGGAGAAAGACAAGTACTGTATGATATCATGGCAAACGACTGTGACAGTTCATGACTCTGTGAATGATAATTACGTTTTTTATAAACCTACAGAAAAATAAGATGAAGAAAAAATAAAAGAATGGATAGCCAAAGTGTTGCATTCCACTTACATGTGCAAAATAAAAAATGAAACAAACTCCAGAACATAACAAAAAAAGATACAGAGAAGAAACCAGTCGTGACCAGTGGGGTGAAGGAAAGTGGTAGGTTCAGACAGGAGGAGTGGAATAAGAGGTAGAAACTACCATGTTAAAATAAATAATGTATAAATATATACTGTACAACATGGGCAATAAAAAAGCCTACGTACTTGTAACTTCAAAAGGAGCAATAAAATTATGAATACCTATATGGTATAAAGTGAAAGTGAAGTCGCTCAGTCATGTCTGACTCTTTGTGACCCCATGGACTGTAGCCCACCAGGCTCCTCTGTCTATGGGATTCTCCAGGCAAGGATACTGGAGTGGGTTGCCATTTTCTTCTCCACTATATGGTATACCTGTAACAAAAAATACTGTACATCAACTATATTTCAATTTCAATATAAAAAAATGCAGACTCTTCTGAGGAAGGCCCTGATAACTGATTCCTTGTAGAGACAACTCATATTTATCTTCTTAAACCAGACAGTGTCATCTGTACTTTTAGAAATTAAGCTTAAATAGACCTCTTCAATGTGAAAGAAATAACACAGAGGTTGAGGATATGTGTCCTGGACTCTTGGGTGATGGACAAGAATATAAACACTGTCCTGGAAATACCTCAAGTGTTCTGTGATTTCTGATTTGCTCTTAAGACTTAATGTCCAGATCCACTTCAACTTCTCTAAAAATAAATATCTGTATAAGAACCACAGAAAACCACAAAAAAAGCTCAGCTGCCATCCAGGATATGGGAAGATGACGTCTATGTAGCCACATCGGATGATTAACCATTGTTTGATGATCGTGTATTCTGCCAAGAGACGTATCCTTTGAAAAGTGCAACCAATTCACAACCTCTCCAACAGCTGGGATAGGCTCAGCTTCCTAATAGGACTACGAGAATCCCAAGATGAAGGCCGTGTTCCTGACCCTCCTCTTTGGACTGGTTTGCGCTGCCCAGGAAACTCCAGCTGAGATAGACCCCTCAAAGGTATGCAGAATGAGGTCATCTCCTAGAAGGTCTTGCTTGTTTGAGTGTGTGTGAGTGTGTGTGTGTGTGTGTGTGGTTGTTTTTGTGTAGATGTAAGAGATAAACTCATTTATATGTATGAACAGATTGTATACATACCGGGGTCCATGTAACTACCTGATAAAAATACAACCATTTGTCTATCCGGTCTTTTTATTTTTTCTTCATCTTATTAGTCTATAGGCTAAAAAAAAAAAAAAAAAAACACAACGAATTTAATATGCTATCATTCAGAGAGTCATGGCCAATCATGACGTTTTATTTAAAAAAAACCCTGAATTCTATGCTTTCTGCTCGAATAGGAATCATGAATTCATGACATGGTATTCAACAAGATAGGGGGTAGAACTCTGCTTAATGAGGTTGAATTTACTTCTCTTCTGTGTGAAACGCAGAAGCAAAGGTGGTGCTGTGTACTGGTGAGTAAGCAAAAGAGATATTGACTGATGCTTAAGGAGACCTTCCTTCTTAGATTCCAGGAGAGTGGCGCATCATTTACGCAGCTGCAGATAACAAGGATAAGATTGTGGAAGGAGGCCCACTGAGGAATTACTATCGTCGGATTGAATGTATCAATGACTGTGAATCCCTCTCCATTACATTTTATCTCAAGTAAGCACAATCCTCCTTAATGGAAAGCAAGGAGACTGCTGACTCTGGAGATGGGGTCCGGGCTCCAACATGCAGTGAAGGGTGTGGGTAATGGCTGTGAAGTTGAGGGTGCAAACTCTATTCAAGGGTGTCCTCAAGCACTGGGAAATAGATGGTGAGAAGGAATGTCTTGTCTGTTGGTTTTTCAGGGACCAGGGCACATGCCTGTTGCTCACAGAAGTGGCAAAGAGACAAGAAGGATATGTGTACGTCCTAGAATGTGAGTATTCCAGCTTTTCCGATGGGCTGTCTTCCCAAAACCATGCAACGTGTTCAGCTGGATAACCTCGGTTCCATCAAAGACAACCAGATGTCTGGATGGGTGGACTGCTTCCTTTACTCATTACCAATGCAATCCTGGAAAAGCCATTTAAGTTTTCAGGAATTAATTCTGTCCCACAACACCAGCATGAGGTTCAAGGGTGGAATGTGGCCATTGATGGTCTCTGAGAAAAAGCCACAGAACGGTGACTATACATGTTCCCTGGGAGTGGTGAAGCACATAAGATTATATATATATATATATATATACACACACACACACATATATACATATATATATATTACTATCTTAAGATTACAAAGACTCTTTCAAAGTTGTTTCTATCTTTTATTTCATCTACATGATCAAATTTGCTTAAAATGAAGAAATTTCTTAAATATTAAATTTATTAGTAAGTACAATAAGTAGGACATGATTAATTTAAGGCCCCAAAATGAGAACAGCTAAAACAAGAGCTCTGCAGTGTAGGAGACCCAGGTTTTATCCCTGGGTTGGGAAGTACCCTGGAGATGGAAATGACTACCCACTCCAGTATTCTTGCCTGGAGAATCCCACGGACAGGGGAGTCTGATGGGTGACAGGCCGAGGTTCACGGACGTCAGACATGACTGGCTGATTTTCACTTCGCTTTGAAACAAGAGCGAAAATTTCAACGAATTTTTACATACCTTGAAAGTGAGTTTAGCATAGACTTCTATCCCTACAGTTTGAAATAACAAGAAATATTTCTCAAATGTAATATCAATGCATAAGTTGAAAGCAACACTCACAGATTTCTATCTCTGTAGCTGAAAATAACAGGAAATGATCCTCAAATATTAATATCAACACTGTGACATTACATTAAGTGATCCAATGTTTCATTTTCATTGAGAACATATACAACAGAGCACTCTAATCTTGGTCTGATGCAACTATTTTAATTTCGAATGTGGACATGCAGCCACAGGATCTAATCTGCAATCGTTAAAGAGTATATATGTCCAACATGAGGCAGTTACTTGTATCTTGTACCTCTTTTGTTAGCTCTTAGGCTAGGAAATAACTCTGGATTATGTAGTAACTTTCATTTTACTAAGGTTCATCTAATTTTTTAGACTTGCTTTCTAACCATGATTGTACTTGCAAATTGGGTCACAAAATTTCTGAAAGTATAACAGTCAGCTCTTGTGAGCAGGTATGAGATGGCTAAGGTTCAAAATATACTATAGTTGCAACAAGCAACTTTGCCATCATCCATAGAGTGCTAGAAGACTGAAAGTCTTGATGATCTTCAGGAGAGGGGGGCTGTGGAAAGAGATCTCCTACTTCACTCGCTCTCTGAAAGATTTTAACAATACACCACTAGAAATGTCATTGAGACAGAGTTTACCATCAGAGGGAAAAGAGACGATAGAGAGCGTGAGAAGAATAAAACATGTTCAACTGAAAAGGAAAGAAGTTCATCATACTGAGGCTTGATTTTTTTTTTTTTTTCTGTCACAGTTGACGGTACCAATACTTTGGAAGTGATTCATGTGTCAGAAAACATGCTGGTAACTTATGTTGAAAATTATGATGGGGAGAGGATCACAAAAATGACTGAAGGCCTTGGTAAGTACGGTAGCTTATGTAGATGAGCTCCTATGATCAGTACTTTTACGCTAAGGAGAGAGGTACAGACACCTTATGATAGGGCTTCACTGGTGGCTCAGATGGTAAAGAACCCACACCCAATGTGGGAGACCTGGGTTTGATCCCTGGGTAGGGAAGATCCCATGAAGGAGGGCATAACAACCCACTCCAGTATTCTTGCCTAGAAAATCCCCATGGACAGAGGAGCCTGGTGGGCTACAGTCCATGTGTTAACACACAGCTCACAGGATATGACGCAGAGCAGTATCTATTGTCCTTTGGGAGGAACTACAGGTCCTTGTCTTTACTTCATGACTACATTATTATTACTTGGTCTCTTTTGACTGTTTTCCTTTGCTTTTCCACAGTCTCATTTCTCTGATTAAACTTATTCTTTGACTTAAATATTTCACAGTCAAAAGGCAGGCCAAAGACAGGGTGGGCAAGGAACACAGGGTCCTGTTCCATCTCACTAGGATTAGTGTGGTTTCGAAACTTCCCCATCATTCCCACACCCATTCATTTCATAAGGGTTCATGAAAACCCCAGGGTTGCACTTCTAGAATGTAGACAAAGTGGACAGGAAGTGATGGAGTTGGGAGAAAGTCTGAGTCTCAGACCTGCCATGACCTTCTTTGATGTCCCATGAAAGATTGCATCTCACAGGGGGATGTTCAAGGTCTCAGCTGAATGACTAGTAGTTCCCTGAGTAGTTCTCTGAACTGGAATGTGATAACGTGCTAACTATGTGAACTCTACCCCCATGGACACATCTGAAGACCTGTGTGTACACTCGGGCATCTCTGTAAATAACTGTCTGGAAAGCAGGCTTTAGGTGATGGTGGAAGGCAGCGGTGTTGGTGAGACTTCCCGATCACTACAGTTAGGAGTCAGGTGACTCTCTACCACCCATAACGGATTCTAACACACACCTCTTCTGCCCTGTCTGCTATGAAATCCAGCCAAAGGAACCAGTTTCACTCCAGAAGAACTTGAGAAGTATCAGCAGCTGAACAGTGAGAGGGGGGTTCCAAATGAAAATATAGAAAATCTCATCAAAACAGGTAAAGCCCCAGACGGTGACAGGTTTCTGAAACGAAAACACATCACTAGAACCTTCCGTTCAAACTACCTATTGGCAGAGATATCTTTAATAAGAGCTGTATTGAAATAATACAGCTTTGAAATATAGGCATGTCAATGGTCATTTTCCCTCTTATGCATTCTCTTTCACAGACAATTGTCCTCCATAAGAACAGTGCAGAGCGGTTGGGTGAGTAGAAATATGACGCATACAACACATTTTTTTTCCTCAGGAGGTTAACACTTTGGGGGAGGGGGGTTCTACTGCTTTAAGAATGGGATACATATACAATGGAATACTACTCAGCCAAGAAAAAGAATGAAAAATGCCATTTGCAGCAACATGAATGGAGTTAGAGATGCGGCTACTAAGTAAAGTTACTCAGAAAGAGAAAGGCAAATATCATATGCCATCACTTCCGTGTGGACTCTAAAATATGATTCGATTGAACCAATAAAACACAGAGACAGACTCAAACACAGATAAAATTAACGGTTACCAAAGGGGAAGCAGGCAAGCGGTAAATTCCAAGTTTGAGATGAGCAGATACACACTAAAATATATAAAATAAACAACAGAGACCAACTGGAGAGAACAGGGAAGTATACTGAGCGTCTTCCAATAACTTTTAAGAAGACGAATGAAAAAAGGGATACATTTACCTACACATATATGTAAGTGAGGGCTTCCCAGATGACTCAGAGTTCCAGAATCTGCCTGCCAATGCAGGAGACACAGGAAATGTGAATTTATCCCTGGGTCAGGAAGATCCTTCAAATAGGAAATGGCACCCGATGCCAGTATACTTGACAGGAAATTCCAGTGAACAGAGGGATCTGGGAAGCTACAGTCCATACTGTCACAGAAGAGTGGGAACAACATAACGAGAAAGCAGCAACAGTTATATAAATGAATCACTTTGCTCTATACCTGAATCTAACATAACACTGAACATCAACTACATTTCAATAAAAATTAATTTAAAAAAAAGAATGGGATGACAAAACCCTTCACCTTGCCAAGTGTCCAAGGGTTGGGCTTCCTTAGTCTTTGGATGAGAATAGCTAAATCCTGACATTGATGTAGAAGCCACAGTGAGATGCTTTAAGGACAATGGAGGTGGTGTGAAGGCCTGAGCTGTGAGTTATGATGATCGCTGGGGAATCCCACTGTGAATGAAGGAGCTTACAGCCACAAAACATGCATGATGATAAATGAGACTACAGAAGATGTCAGTGGCACAGGTCACACAGCATATCATCTCCTGTATCTCAAAGAGCTGTGAATACCTAACTTAGTGTCTCTCGATATCAGACCTGATACCAGACTGCTCACAGCTAGTTTCACCAGGTGGTAATTCTACAAAACCCCCAGGGGTACACACACAGAGGAACTTCTGTGAAATGGGTCTTGTAGGAAAATTTCCCCACTGCTTCCAGCAGCAACTGCTTCTATCATGCTCCACACAATATCATATTAATGCTAATCAGCCCAACAATGTTTTACTTTTTTTTCATGTTAAAAGAAAAAAAAAAACGAAGCAAGAATAGAGCAGCATCAAAGCATGAAATGTGTCCCAATCATCTGTATGAAGACGGTAGACCTTTTCTTCGAAATCATCATCTTCTCTCCCAGGAAATCATGACCCTGAACCCACGGCTTTCCAACTATGAATGTCCTTGGCTCTTGCTAATGTTACTGGATTCCTAAACTGATCAATAAATTGATTAAAGCACATATGTGTAGTGAACAAAGGTTCTATATTTGCAAATACTCAAAACTTGTAAATTCAACCATGCAGAAAGTTGAGTGTACAACGAAGGAGGAAATAACTCTTTTTAGGATGCATGGTGTGAATCCTGCCAGTGTTTCTGTGAGATGAGAGAATAAACCACTGAAGGTAGTTTTATATGGTGAAATGAGGTTCCGATCAGTTGTCACATGAGAAATGGGATTGGTTTTCAGATACCTTATTCTGACCTGTCCTAAGTGGAACCTGAAAGCAACTCAACGATGGTGTCAAGCAGTGTTCATCTGCTGTGGGGTTGCAGGAGGCAGTCAGGATGTTGCAGAATGAAGTCTTACATGGCTTCCAGGGGGCGCGGTAGTAAAAAATATACCTAGCAATGTAGGAGATGCAAGAGATGCAGATTCAATCCCTAGGTCAAGAAGATGCCCTGAAGAAGGTAATGGAAACCCACTCCAGTATTCTTGGATTGAGAATCCATGAACAGAGGAGTCTGGCAGGCTACAGTCCATGGAGTCGCTAGAGTCAGCCACGATTTATGAACTGAGCACACACACATACAACCAAAGTGAACAGTGTTTACTAAAGAAAGGGCAGTGATGGTATTTACAAAGCACAGGGTCTGTGATGTCCGACTACAGTGGGGGCTACTCTCCATCTCAAACCCCAAAAGCAGACACTTTGATGCTGATGCAATGCAGGTGCAGAGTTACCTACAGCTCTGCACAGAAGTTGCTCATCAGATATTTTTCAAAGTAATAGTCATTGATTGGTGCCAACTGATGGGCAAAAGAAGCATCATGGGTGTCCTGTAGGTCATGCCACTGGACCAGACAACACACCAGGAAAAATGCATAAGGGAGGTGAAAAAGATGACACCATCCTAGACCACTCTGGAGACCTCTGGTTGATTCATGAGGATGTGGAAGGCTGGGTGCACCTGAGCGGCTGTGAAGTGAGAGGCAAGACAGAATAGGGCACTGGGCCCGGACCCTGCCAGGGCTCACTGTAAGCTGTGTGCACTCTGAATGCATGTAACAAGCACAGCCTGATGTCCAAGATCAAGATACTGGTGTCCGTCGACTCGAGTTGTTGACGGAAAATGCAACAATGGCGGGTTAACGAATAAGCTGTACTCCCTTCGTGGATCACTGCCTTGCATGCTGAAGGGGCTGGCATAACTCAGGGAAGCTATGGGCCATTTCGTGTAGGGCCACCCAAGACAGAGGGGTCATAGTGAAGAGTTCTGACAGAAGGTGATCCACTGGAGGTGGGGCGTGGCTAAGCACTCCAGTATTCTCGCTGTGGGAACCCCATGAACTGTATAAAATGGCAAACACATATGACCCTGAAAGATGAGCCCCCCAGGTTGGAAGGTGTCAATATTGCTACCAGAGCAGTGCAGAGGGCAGCTACTAATAGCCCCCGGGAAGAATGAAGCTACTGCTCACTCAGGTCTCACCCAAGGAAGCCACCTACAACAAGAATTAAAACGAAGAACGAACAAATGGAGCAGAGGGACTTCCCCAGGGGTCCAGTGGTTCAGAATCCACCTGGCAATGCAGGGAACACACACTGAATCTATATCCTGGAAGATCCCACGTGTGTATGATAGCAAAGGCATGCATTACACAAACTCCGCTCATTCAGAGTCTGAACAAGAGAACCATCACAACAACAAGCCCTCAGCCCATCACTAGGGAGAGGCAGAACACAGCAAGTAAGACCCGGTGTGTGTTGTAAAATTAAAAAAAAAAAACAAAAAACCCCTTAGCAGAAGTTATAAGAAGTATGACCGCTGAGTTACCCACCAAAATACTTTTTTTTCTTAATTTAAATTTATTTATTTTAATTAGAGGCTAATTACAATATTGTATTGGTTTTGCCATACATCAACATGAATCCACCACGGGTGTACACGTGTTCCCAATCCTGAACCCCCCTCCCTCCTCCCTCCCCATACCATCCCTCTGGGTCATCCCAGTGCACCAGCCCCAAGCATCCTGTATCTTGCATCGAACCTGGACTGGCGATTCATTTCTTATATGATATTATACATATTTCAATGCCATTCTCCTAAATCATCCCCCCTCTCCCTCTCCCACAGATGCGAGACACCAAAATACTTTTAAAAATTCTCAGGGAAACAGTTGCCGTTTGAATAATGAAAACATTAGGAACCAGGTAGGAAATATGAACCATTAAAAAAATTTTATCTGAAAAATTATTTTCAAGGATCTCCATCCAGTTGACAATATATCAAATCCTGGGGAAGAGGGATCCTCTATCACAAGTGAATTAACTTTAATCAGTGTGGATATACCAACTCTTAGAAGTTGGCAGGAAGATCAGGAACAGGAAGGTAGAGTCAAAGAAAAACCATCACTGGTGATTTACATAAGACACAAGTTGACTAATACATCTGTTACTCATTTTACCCCGTATTTGTGTGTGCATGTGTGCGATAAAAACACTTAAAAGTTCTGCTCTAAGCCACTGACAGATATACATGCAATGCTATTTGTCATAGTCAACATCCTGTTCATTACAAACTTCTTTAAATCACAGGAGCTCATTGGCTAATTATAAATAAACAGGAAAAAATATACCAAAAACAAATATAACCAGCAGTAGAAGTTAAGTCAATTAAACCCTTATGTTTGAGTATCTACTTATGTTGAGAATTCTGCAGCCACCATTTATTCAAGGATTATTTCCTTTGGCTCCAAAACGTAGCAAAACTGTCTTGCTCTTTCAGACATGCTCTGTGAAAATCACCAGAAACACGCACCACTCTAATGATCCGTGAATGAATGAAAATTCTGTTTTCACAAGATGTGAACCGTGAATGCTTTGCTTTTGACACAAATTTGTTGAAGGCCACTCATGTGACCATCATGTTCTAACTGTCTTTAACACTGCCCCCAAAATAGAACCAAGGATGGGGAAACACAAACCAAAACAGAACCAAATCTGCTCCTGGAGAAGGGACAGGAATATAGAGACAAATAGATTTTGGATACAGTTACAAAGGAAATTCAGAAGAGAATAATAACCTTATAAGGAAAACTGTTGGAGAAATTGGGAACTCGTGTGACCAAAAAAATAAATAACTTCAAGTCTTTCATTGCTGCACGTTTTACAACTAACGCAGAGAGACTCACAGACGTGTATTTAAGACCCAAAACAAGAAAGACTCCAGAGGCAAAACACAGGTGGACACGGTGACCAAAGATTAGGCGATTACTGATTAAAATATACACCAAGCAGGATCTCACACTGGGAACAGAATGTTCATAACCAAGCCTCAATCAAAATATTTACATCTTTGAGGGACAACCTTAAGGAAATAAAAGTAAAGCCAGCAACGGGGGGGCAAATGTTCGCACATCTCCATCTAAGAGAGACTCCAGAATATGTTAAAAACCTACAAACTTCATAAAAAACAAATAATTCATACAGTAATGAACAAACAGCTTGCAGAGACACCTAACAAAGGAAACAGACAAATGGCCATCACCCCAGTTTATTCATTGAGGAAATGGAAAATACTCCTGAAACTGCATAGACTAACGCACTCATGACAATCTCTGACATAAAAACAGCTGACCATACCGAGTCCTGCCAAGGATGGAGCAACGGAAATTCTCATCTCCTGTTGGCAGGGATCGAAAATCAGAGGCACGGAGATCCAGCAGTCCAGACATGGAGATCCCCTAAGTCTCTACCCAGGAGATAAGATGGCTCACTTCCTTACTAAATCATGTCTATGAACACGTATCCATCAACACTGGAATGGATAAAAGTGGGATATATCCTGATGGTACTATGTAGGGGCAATGGGGAAGGAGTCTACAAAAATATGGCTAAGTCGCTTCAGTCGTGTCTGACTCTGTACGACCCCATAGATGGCAGCCCACCAGGCTCCCCCGTCCCTGGGATTCTCTAGGCAAGAAGACTGGAGTGGGTTGCCATTTCCTTCTCCAATGCATGAAACTGAAAAGTGAAAGTGAAGTCACTTAGTCATGCCCGACTCTTAGCGACCCCATGGACTGCAGCCTACCAGGCTCCTCCGTCCATGGGATTTTCCAGGCAAAAGTACTGCAGTGGGGTGCCATTGCCTTCTCGGACAAAAATACATAGATGTTTATTCAAACGAATCTGCTGAGGGAAAGAAGTCAGTAACACACACACAAGGAGTGGAATAAGAGCTATAAAGTACAAAATAAATAATAACATACAAAGATTATTTTAAAAGTAAGGATTGGAAAACATGGGAAATAAAAAAGCCAATGTTTTATAGCTCCAAAGGTAGAAATAAAATTATGAACACCTATATGCTACACCTGTAACAGAAAATATTGGACATCAACTATACTGCAATTTCAATATTAAAAAAAAATATGAACCCCTCTCATGAATTCCCTGATAACTGATTCCTGATAGAGATACCACATATTTATCTTCTTAAACCAAAGGTGCGTCATTCATTTTAGAAAATAAGCTTAAACAGACCTCTTCAACGTGAAAGGAATAACACAGGGTTGTATAAGAAGCACAGAATGCCAAAATGCTCAGCTGCCAACCAGGATGTCCGAAGATTACATTTAGGTCACCGTCATCCTGTGATTAACCACTGTTTGATTGATAGGTATTCCGCCAAGAGACGTATCCTATAAAAAGTGGAACCAATTCACATTCTCTCCAACAACTGGGGCGCCCTCCGCTTGTCTAGAAGGAACAACACAAGACTCACAAGATGAAGATTCTGTTCCTGAGTCTTGTCCTTGTCTTGGTTTGTGCCGCCCAGGAAACTCCAGCTGAGATAGACCCCTCAAAGGTACCCCGAATGAGCTGATCTGCTAGAAGGTCTTGCTTGTTTGATTGTGTGTGTGTGTGCATGTGTGTGTGCGCGGCTGTGTGTGCATGTGACAGAGATATATTTGTGTATATGTATGACCAGATTTGGAGAAGGCAATGGCACCCCACTCCAGTACTCTCTCGAGGAAAATCCCATGGACGGAGGAGCCTAGTGGGCTGCAGTCCATGGGGTTGCTAAGAGTCGGACAGGACTGAGCGACTTCACTTTCACTTTTCACTTGCAGGCATTGGAGAAGGAAATGGCAACCCACTCCAGTGTTCTTGCCTAGAGAATCCCAGGGACTGGGGAGCCTGGTGGGCTGCCATCTCTGGGGTCACACAGAGTCAGATACAACTTAAGCGACATAGCAGCAGCAGCAGTATAACCAGATTATATACCTTCTGTGGTCGACATATCTACACAAACGTAATACTGCCATCTGTTTATCTCTTCTTGGCTATTTTTCATTTATCTTATTCATTTGTAGGTAAAACAAACAAAACCCCTAACAAGCTAACATTCAGAAAGATATTAACTGTCACAGTCTTTACTGGCATGGTTTTAGCTATTTCAGAAAAGCTCTGAATTGTCTGCAAAAATTTCTGAATTCTATGCTTTGTGCTCCAATAGGAAAGACGATTTCATGTCGTGTTACTCACCAAGGTAGGGGGTGGAACTCCTCTTTGCTTTAATAAGATTCAATTTGCTTCTCCTCTGTGGCAAGTGCAGAAGCATAGACAGTGCCGTGTATTGGTGAGTAACCAGAAAAGAGATTGACTGACGTTTACAAGGAACTTCCTTCTTAGGTTGTAGGACAGTGGCGCACCATTTATGCAGCTGCAGATAACAAGGAGAAGATTGTGGAAGGGGGCCCACTGAGGTGTTATAATCGCCAGATTGAATGTATTAACAACTGCGAACAGCTCTCCCTTTCATTTTATATCAAGTAAGCACAATCCTCCTCGACCGAAAGCAAGGAGTCTGTTGACTTCTGGCATGGGGTCTGGTCTCCACGTACAGTGAGAGGTGTGAGTCACGGTTGTGAAGTTGGGTGTGCAAACTCTATTCCCAGGAGGGTGTCCTCAAGCCCTGGCGACTGAATGGTGGGAAGGAATTGTCTTGCCTGTTGTGTTTTTCAGATCTGATGGCACATGCCAGTTTTTCTCAGAAGTGCTACAGAGACAGGAAGGAGGTGTTTACTTCATAGAATGTGAGTACTCCAGCTCCTCTGATGGGTGGTCTTCCCCAAACCATGGAACGTGTTCAGATGGATAGTATGTGCTTCACCCAAAACAACTAATATCTCTATGGGCGGACTATTTCCTCTACTCGTTACCAATGCAACCTTGGAAAAGCCATTTAATTTTTCAGCAATCCATTCTGTGCCACAACACCAGGATGAGGTCCAAGGTTGGAATGTGGCCACTGATGGTCTCTGAGAAAAAGCCCCAGAACACTGACTCCTCATATTCCTCGGGCATGGAGAAGTCCAATTACCTACTTAGGCTAATAACAACTCTTTCACAATTTTTTCTTTTACTTGACCTACGTGATTCAATTTCTTTTGAGTAAAGAAATTCTTTAAATATTAAAAGTTTTTCATTAGCAAGTTGAGTAAGTAGAACATGATTAACTTAAAGTCCAAAATTGGAAACAGTTAAAATAACAGCCAAAACTTCAAACTGATTTTTTTTACATAATTTGAAAGGGACTTTAGCATAGACTTCTATCTCTATAGCTTCAAATAAGGAGAAATAATTCTCATATATGAATATCAATACATAATTTGAAAGAGGCACTAATGTAGATTTCTGTCTCCATAGTTGAAAATGACAGGAAATAATTCTCAAATATTAATATCAGTACTGTAATATTCTATTCAGTGATCAAATGTCTGTATGTTTAATTTTCATGGGGAAAAAATGTATAACAGAGCACTCTAATCTTGGTCTTATGCATTTATTTTAATTTCAACTGTGGACACAGAGCCACAGGATCTAATCCGAAACCATTTCATATTATATATGCCCAGCATTTTGCAATAAACTAATTTGTACCTATTTCCTCTTGTACTAGGAAATAACTCTGGATGATGTACTGACATTTATTTTAATATCATTCATTTAAATTTTTGAATTCCTTTCTAACCATGATTGTAGTTGCAAACTGGGTTACAAAATTCTTGAAAATTTAACAGTCAGCTCTTGTGAGCTCCTATGAGATGGCTGAGGTTTAACACCTATTAGAGTTGCAATAAACAACTTGTTATCATTCACAGACTGCGCAGTCTAGAAGACTGGGAGTCTCCATTTTCAGGAGAAGGGGCTGTGGAGAAAGCTATCCTAGTTCACTAACTGTCTTAACTCGTTCTAACAACGCGTCGCTAGAAATCTCAGTGAGATACAGTTCACCATCCAAGGGAAGACTGACAATATCGTGTGAAGAATAAGTCAGGCTCAAATGAAAAGAAAAGAAGTGAATCATGTTGAGGTTTGATGTTTTGTTTTGTTTTTTTCCTCTGCCACAGTCGAGGGGAAAATTTATTTGCAAATCATTCATGTAACAGACAACATACTGGTATTTTATTATGAAAATGACGATGGAGAAAAAATCACAAAAGTAACTGAAGGTTCCGGTACGTACTATAGCTTACCCAACGCAAAGTAGATGTTTTCATACGATCAGTATTTTTACAGAAAGGAGACAGGTACACACGTAACTTATATTAGGGCTTGACTGGTGGCTCAGATGGGAAAGAAATCACCTGCAGTGTGGGAGACCTGGGTTTGATCCCTGGGTTGGGAAGATCCCCTGGAGGAGTGAATAGAAATGCACTCCAGTATTCTTGCCTGGAGAATCCCACGGACAGGGGAGCCTGGTGGTCTATACTCTACAGGGTCACAAAGAGTCGGACAGGACTGAGAAACTAAGCACAGCACCTTATATGAAGCACCGTGGAACAGATCTGTGTTCACACGGAGAATTCAGACTTCATGTGACGTGAGTCGGGGATATAGAAAGTCTGTCTGCTGGAAAAATGAGGAAATGTTATCCACTGGGGATTCTATGTGATGGCTCTTTTAAAAATGAGATACACTTATCCCAGAGATCCAAGGAAATATTTCAGGATGCTCCACGAGTTCCTTGCCAGGTATCACACAAATACAGTCTCTGGGTCCTGACACCCAAGTGAACCAAGGTTTAAATCTGAGTTTAGAAAACTCACAGGTCCCGGGGCCGTGACTGCATTCATCTCCACGACAAATGCTTTCTCCTTTGTCACAATCATAAAAGTATTGCCTAGAGTTCTGCAAATACCACTGGGTCACACTGCCGACTGTACAGGCAGTGTGGTCTGGAATGTCAATCATCCTGCCGTCCGGCCAATCCCTTGGGTTCCCTGCCACATCTCTTTATCCCCTCTGATATTATATCCTCATCGGGGATGGGTGGGTGTCGTGTCTGGTCTTTGAGGATGAGAAAGCGTGAGTTTTCTTCCTCAGTAGCATGTGTGATGTCGTTACCCAATGTGGGTTCCTGCTGCCCACCCTTCAAAAGGCAACTAAGAGGCCAGCTTCTTAGAAAGAAAAGTCTGCTTTCGTTCAGATGCAGACAACTGGTGGGAGAGTGGACTTCTGTCCAAAGGCTGACTTCCCCACCCCACAACTGCCAAACAGGGGGACAAGAGTTTTATAGACAGCGGGAGGGGGCTCCTTGCAAAAACAGAAGTCAGCTCCAACAGTCATTTTTAAATCAGTCATCAGTGGTCTGACCAGCATCATCGTGATTGTTTTAGGCACAGTTAATCAACAGTTCCAGGGTCTCTGTATTCCCATCTCCTTGAAATCAATTCTCAGAATCATGGCAGCTTATGTCACGGCTACAGTCTGGTCATCCTGTAGTTAACTTGTCCACCGAGTGGGGTTTCAGTGTCTATAAGACAGCGTACAGGATATGACCCAGAACAGTATTTATTGCCCTTGGGGAGGAACTACAGGTCCTTGTCTATGCTTTATGACTACATTATTATTATTTCATGTCCTTTGACAGTTTTCCTTTGCTGTATGACATTTGTAATTCTCTGATAAACTTACAACTTTTGACTAAAATCTTTCACAGACAAAAGGCAGGCAGGAAATATCAGGTATGAGGCATTGCACATAAGGTCCTCCACCATCTCAGTGGGGTCAGTATGCTTTTGAAAATTCCAAATCATTCCCTGCCCATTCATTCCATTGCTGCTGCTAAGTCGCGTCAGCCGTGTCCGACTCTGTGTGACCCCATAGACGGCAGCCCAACAGGCTCCTCTGTCCCTGGGATTCTCCAGTCAAGAATACTGGAATGGGTTGCCATTTCCCTCTCCATTTCATGAGGGTTTGTGAAAACCCCAGGGATGGAATTCTAGGATGTAGACAAAGTGGACAGGAAGCATTAGAGTCTGAGAGTTGAGTCTCAGACTTGCCATGACCTTCTCCGACGTACCTTGAAAACCTGCTTCTCCCTAGGGTATGCTTAAGCTCACAGCTGAATGATCTGTAGCTCACCGAGTAGTTGCAAGAACTGGAGCGTGGTAGCATGTTAATTATGTGGACTCTACCCCCATGGACCCATGTGAAGACCTGTGTGCACACTCGGGCACGTGTGTAGAAAAATACCTGAAGGGCAGGGCTTAGGTGATGGTGGAGGGCAGCGGTGCTGGTGAGACTTACCCATCACTACAGGGAGCAGCCAGGTGACTCTCTACAACCCATAAAAGATTCTAATGCACACCTCTCCTACCCCATTTGCTATGAAATCCAGCCAAAGGAACCAGTTTCACTCCAGAAGAATTTCAGAAGTATCAGCAGCTGAACAATGAGAGGGGGATTCCAAATGAAAATATAGAAAACATCATCGAAACAGGTAAAGCCCCGGACGGTGACAGGTATCCGAAATGAAAACACATCACTGGGACATTCAATTCAAAATTCCCATTGGCACAGATATCCTTGTAAAAAGCTATTATGAAATAATCCTTGGAAACAAAGGCATATCAATGGTCATTGTCCCCCTTATTCATTCTCTTCCACAGACGACTGTCCTCCATAAGAACAGACAACATCAGTTGGGTGAGTAGAAACATACCTCATACAACACTGAGCTTTGTCTCAGTAGGTTCCCTCTTTGGGGCAGGCGGGGCGGGGGGGGGTTCACTGTTTTAAGAATGGGATACATACACGATGGAATATTACTCGGCCGTGAAAAAGAATCAAATAATGCCATTTGCAGCCACATGGACGGACCTAGAGGTGATCTTACTAGGTGAAGTAAGTCAGAAAGAGAAAGGCAAATATCATTTGCCATCACTTCCATGTGGAACCTTAAAATATGATGCAAAGGAACCATTCATAAAACAGAAACAGACTCTCAAACACAGACAAAATTAACGGTCACCAAAGGGGAAGCAGGCAAGGGGTCAATCAGGAGTGTGAGATGAGCAGATCCACAGTAAAATATATAAAATCAATGACAAAGACATAGCAGATAACACAGAGAACTAAACGCAATGTCTTGTAATAACTTTCAGAAGAAGACTCTAAAAGGTATACATTGACCTACATATATGTATAACTGAGGCTTTGGAGGTGACTCAGTGGTCAAGAATCTGCCTGCCAAGGCAGGAGACACAGGAGACATGGGTTCTATCCATGAGTTAGAAAGATCCCTTGGAAAATGGTAACCCACTCTAGAATTCTTGCCTGGAAAATCCAATGGACAGAAGAGTCTGGAAAGCTATAGACCATAGGACATAAACAGCGGGACATGACTCAGCGACTAACCGACAACAAATGTACAGATAAATCACTTTGCTGTACAGCTGGAAGTAGCCCACTGTTGCAAATCTAGGAAGTTTCAATAAAAAGTAACTTACGAAAAGAATAGCATAACAAAAAGTCCACCTTGCCAGACAGCAAAGGTTCTGGCTTCGATAAGTGTTTGGATTTAAATGTCCAAACACAACACTGGTCTAGACTCCATGGTGAGATGCTCCGAGGACAGAGGAGGAGGCTGTGTGAAGCCCCGAGCTGTGAGATACGATGACCCCCGGTGAATCCCACTGCGAATGAAGGACCGTGCAGCCGCAACACATCCGTGATGATGCAGGAGGCTACAGAAGATGTAAGCCGCATAGGTGACACAGTATATAGTCTCCTATGTCTCAGACCTCTGAGTATGTAACCTAGTGACTCTCAGCATTCGAGCTGATGCAGGACTGCTCACCACTAATTTCACCAGGTGGTAATCCTATGCAAGCCCACAGGGACAACACAGAAGGACTTCTGTGAAAACGGTCTTGTAGGATAGTCCCACACGGCCACATGCACAGAAGGACTTCTGTGAAAGTTGCAGGGAAGTTTCTCCACTGGGTCCACCATCCACTGCTTCTCTTTTCTCTTTCATGCTATGAGCAACATCATGTTAATCCTAATCAGCTCAACAATGTGCTACTTGTTTTTCTTTTTTTCATGTTTCAAGCAGAAAACAAAGTTAAGTATATGAGCAGCATCACAGCACCAGTGGGTCACGATCATCCGTATGAAGATAATAGACCTTTTCCTTGAAATTGCCATTTCTTCTCCCGCAGGAAGTCACGACCCATGACTTTCCTACTACGAATCTCCTGTGCTCTTGTTGATGTTACTGGATTCCTAAACTGATCAATAAACTGATTAATGCACATACGTGTCAGTGAGGGCATTTGCCATACCCCTAATGCACAAAGCATGTAAATCCAACCAGGTAGAAATCAAGGGTACAATGAAGCAGGTGATAACCCTGTTTAGGACGCATGGTGTGAATCCTGAAACTGTCTTGGTGAGAAGAGAGAATAAACCACAGAGGGTAGTTTTACAGTTCTTTCCCTGGATTGCGATGGGAACAACATGCAATAATAATATACCGTGTCCACAAGTGAGCCTATTTAACAAAACAGAAACAGACTCTCGCAGACATAGA
Source organism: Bos grunniens (assembly GCF_055505025.1). Taxonomy (NCBI): domain Eukaryota; kingdom Metazoa; phylum Chordata; class Mammalia; order Artiodactyla; family Bovidae; genus Bos; species Bos grunniens. Next base: position 2,972,920 of record NC_141194.1, read on the forward strand.
GATCAGACTTGTGGGCGCCATGAAGCAGGGAAGGGATGGCGTGGGACTTTGACATTAGCAGATGCAAACTTTAATATGCAGGATGAACAAACAATAAGGTCGTACTCCAGAGCACAGAGAACTATATCCAGTCTCCTGAAATAAACCACATTGGCAAAGAGTATCAGAAAAAGAATGTCTGTATGAGTATAACTGAGTCACTAGTCTGTACAGTTCAGTTCAGTCGCTCACTCCTGTCTGACTCCTTGTGACCCTGTGGACTGCAGCACACCAGGCCTCCCTGTCCATCACCAACTCCCAGAGTTTACTCAAACTCACGTCCATTGAGTCAGTGATGCCATCCAACCATCTCATTCTCCATCGTCCCCTTCTCCTGCCTTCAATCTTCCCCAGCATCAGGGTCTTTTCCAATGAGTCAGTTCTTTGCATCACTTTTGACTTCAGCATCAGTCCTTCCAATGAACACTCAGGACTAATCTCCTTTAGAATGGACTGGTTGGATCTCCTTGCTGTCCAAGGGACTCTCAAGAGTCTTCTCCAACACCACAGTTCAAAAGCATCAATTCTTTGGCGCTCAGCTTTCTTCATAGTCCAACTCTCACATCCATACATGACCACTGGAAAAACCATAGCTTTGACTAGACAGACCTTTGTTGGCAAAGTAATGTCTCTGCTTTTGAATATGCTGTCTAGGTTGGTCATGACTTTTCTACCAAGGAGCAAGCATATTTTAATTTCATGGCTGCCATCACCATCTGCAGTGATTTTGGAGCCCAGAAAAATAAAGTCTGACACTGTTTCTACTTGTTTCCCCATCTATTTCCCATGAAGTGATGGGACCGGATGCCATGATCTTCGTTTTCTGAATGTTGACCTTTAAGCCAACTTTTTCACTCTCCTCTTTCACTTTCATCAAGAGGCTTTTTAGTTCCTCTTTACTTTCTGCCATAAGGGTGGTGTCATCTGCATATCTGAGGTGATTGATATTTCTCCCAGCAATCTTGATTCCAGCTTGTGTTTCTTCCAGTCCAGCATTTCTCATGACGTACTCTGCATATAAGTTAAATAAGCAGGGTGACAATATACAGCCTTGACGTACTCCTTTTCCTATTTGGAACCAGTCTGTTGTTCCGTGTCCAGTTCTAACTGTTGCTTCCTGACCTGCATACAGATTTCTCAAGAGGCTGGTCAGGTGGTCTGGTATTCCCATCTCTCAGAATTTTCCACAGTTTATTGTGATCCACACAGTCAAAGGCTTTGGCATAGTCAATAAAGCAGAAATAGATGTTTTTCTGGAACTCTCTTGCTTTTTTGATGATCCAGCAGATGTTGGCAATTTGATCTCTGGTTCTTCTGCCTTTTCTAGAACAAGCTTCAACATCTGTTCACGGTTCATGTACTGTTCAAGCCTGGCTTGGAGAATTTTGAGCATCACTTTGCTAGTGTGTGAGATGAGTGCAATCGTGTGGTAGTTTGAGCATTCTCTGGCATTGCCTTTCTTAGGGATTGGAATGAAAACTGTCCTTTTCCAGTCCTGTGGCCACTGCTGAGTTTTCCAAATTTGCTGGCATATTGAGTGCAGTACATTCACAGCATCATCTTTTAAGATTTGAAATAGCTCAACTGGGATTCCATCACCTCCACTAGCTCAGTCTTCCCCACTCAACACATGATCTCCTGGTAAACACCGCAGTCAGCCTAACCCTGAGTACAACCGATGCCTTGGGTCCCTTTACCAGGCCAGCCTCCCACTCCCACCCTTGGTGAGAAAGGGATGTGCTGTCAGGGATGCCGAGACAGAAGGAAAAGCTACGTTCATGGTTTATAGTGAGCGGGACACACAGAAGGACCCAGCCTTTCTGCATTCAGAGCCAGAGCCCTGGAGGGGGGTTCCGTGGGGTTGTTCCAAGCAGGCCTGGAAGGATCCAGAGTGTCTGCCTGTCATGCTCCTATGACTCAGTCATCAGCTGCGTACTTCTCCATGATACACGTGGCTGGGTCCCCAAACAGATGCCTGGAGCGGGATGCCTGAACCCCACAGAACAAGCCACCATTTCTGAATGCACACGGCTCATTCTTCAAGCCATCCCTGGGATTCCTTGGTGGCTCTGTGGTTAAGAATCCACCTGCCGACGACAATGATCCAAACTAGGTACTTGATGGAGGAAGCCAATCACTGTTCTTTCTTTAAAAATGTATCGTGAACGTCATTACTATTATTTGGCAACTACATAATCAGAATACTCCCATGACAAAAAAGTTACTAAATTTAAAGGACATTTGTAAAACTCTATCATGTAAATGAATAGATGTTGTCTATAAATACCAAGATTTTTTGCAAATAAACATTAGAACCCAGAAAGTGTGTTTGGAATAATGAGCAATATATCCATCAAACGTGTATCAGTCAGTTCAGTCACTCAGTTGTGTTCGCAGCACGCCAGGCCTCCCTGTCCATCACCAACACCCGGAGTTCACTCAGACTCACATCCATCAAGTCAGTGATGCCCTCCAGCCATCTCATCCTCTGGCATCCCCTTCTCCTCCTGCCCCCAATCCCTCCCAGCATCAGAGTCTTTTCCAATGAGTCAACTCTTCGCATGAGGTGGCCAAAGTACTGGAGTTTCAGCTTTAGCATCATTCCTTCCAAAGAAATCCCAGGGCTGATCTCCTTCAGAATGGACTGGTTGGATCTCCTTGCAGTCCAAGGGACTCTCAAGAGTCTTCTCCAACACCACAGTTCAAAAGCATCAATTCTTCGGCGCTCAGCCTTCTTCACAGTCCAACTCTCACATCCATACATGACCACAGGAAAAACCATAGCCTTGACTAAACGGACCTTTGTTGGCAAAGTAATGTCTCTGATTTTGAATATGCCATCTAGGTTGGTCATAACTTTCCTTCCAAGGAGTAAGCGTCTTTTAATTTCATGGCTGCAGTTACCATCTGGGAGTACCAACCCCATGTCCAAGGAGCGGGGGCTGCATGGGCACAGGAAGGCCTAGAGGAGCTATCCCAGGCTGAAGGTCAAATGTGTATGCTGCTGCTGCTAAGTGGCTTCAATCGTGTCTAAATCTGTGCGACCCCATAGACGGCAGCCCGCCAGGCTCTGCCATCCCTGGGATTCTCCAGGCAAGAACACCGGAATGGGTTGCCATTTCCTTCTCCAGTGCATGAAAGTGAAAGGTGAAAGTGAAGTCGCTCAGTCGTGTCCAACTCTTCGTGACCCCATGGACTGCAGCCTACCAGGCTCCTCCGTCCATGGGATTTTCCAAGCAAGAGTACTGGAGTGGGGTGCCATTGCCTTCTCCGCAAATGTGTATAAACATATACAAATATGTATAAACATTGGTGACACCAACTCAGTGGACAGGATTTTGAGTAAAGTCTGGGAGTTGATGATGGACAGGGAAGTCTGGCGTGCTGCAGTCCATGGGGTCGCAAAGAGTCAGACACGACTGAGTGACTGAACTGAACTGATTGGTGACATATTCAAAAAAGATGGATCTAAAGGGAAACATAACTTGCACCAAGTTATCAAGTACATAAATTATTCCTGATTTTCTCTTTAGCTTCACTAACTTCATTAAAACCATCAATAATACATGGTATTCTGTTAAAAAAAAAATGAAAATAAAAAAGAATCTGCCTGCCCATGCAGGAGACATGGGGCTGCTCCGCAAAGATCCCACATGTCACGGGGGAAGAAAACTAAGTCTGGGAGCCACAAGTGTTGACCCCATGTTGGACGACAAGAGAAGCCACCACAATGAGAATCCCCCGTGTACTGCAAAGAAGAGAAGCTTCCACTCGACATGACTACAGAAAGCCCACCCAAAAGCAACGAAAGAGCCAGCAGAGCCAAACATAAATAAATTTAAAAAAACATTTTTTTTTCCTTAAAAAGGACTGGCTTCTGCTTGCTTCCCGAACAGGTCACTGAACCAAGTTCGTCTAGCCGGACGCCCAGCAAATGCAGACGCCCAGCATGGTAGAAGGAGAAGGCGTCCAGCTGGCACCAGGAGAGGCGACGGGAGGACCCGGCTGCCAGTCCGCCTCCAGGGAAGGCCGGGGTGGAGGGTGGATGGTAGGAGACGAAGCTGCAGGGCCGATGGTGACGATGCAGCCAGGCCAGAGCAACAGGAGAGATGCGGACAAGGCCTGCCCAAGGTCCTTCTTTGCAAACGGGACCTCGCCCTCAGACCCCTGTGATGATAAGGGTACCTGCACGCACACACAGGTGGGCAAGCCCGGTAGAGACAGCACAGTAAGGCCAGGGGTGCACAGGAAATGCAGATAAGGCCTGCCCCAGGTTCTTCGGTGCAGGCAGGACTGTGCCCCCGGCCCGCCGCGATCACAAGGGTACCCCACCCGCGCATGCACAGGCGCGCAGACCTGGGGAGGGGTGCGTGGCACCAGCCAGTCACTCAGCTCAACCAAGCGTAGCTGAGACTCCACGTTGCTGGAGAGAAAGACTGCAGCCAACCACGCAGCCTTGCAGGCTGCCTGCTGCCTGGAAGACAGGTGACTCTCTGTAGGTCTTTGGTTAAAGAGTAAAGCTTTCAAAGCAAATAAATAAATATATATATATAGAGAGAGAGAGAGAGAGAGAAATACTCCTGAAGCCGGTAACCTGTAGCCCAGTGCTGTGCAGCAAGAGAAGAGACCGCAAAACCTTCCACCCCAAGGAAAAGTAGCCCCGGCTCCCCGCAAATCAAGGAAGCCTGTGTGCTGCAAGAAAGATCCAGTCTAGTCAAAAATAAAAATAAATAATTAAAATGTAAAACCACGGTCTAGAGTGCAGCTCAGACAGCAATCTGCCTGTAAAGCAGGAGACTCAGGTTCAATCCCTGGGTGGGGAAGATTCCCTGCAGAAGGAAATGGCAACTCACTCCAGTATTTCTTGCCTGGAAAATGCCATGGACAGAGGAACCCGGCAGGCTACATGGGGTTTCGCAAGAGTTGGATACAACCTTACACAAAAGTAAGGATACAACTTTGTATTCTTGTGCAAGGAATCAACCTTACACAAAAGGATACAACCTTACACACACACACACAAAAGGAGTTGGATACATGCGATTCATGACGGGGCAAGAGTTGGGTATAACCTTACAGAAAAACAACATAATAATCAGGCCAAAGAAGATAAATAAATACTTGCAGGACACAACAATATGAATGTGCTTACTGCCACTGAACTGTACAGTTAAATAGGATTAAAATAATATGTTTTATTATTATATGACTTTTACCACAATAAAAACAAACAAAAAATTCAGGGTAGTGGTTAATCATGGATTAACCCATGATTGCAGCGTGATTGCTAGAGTAGAGACACCTGGGCTGCTTATTGTTCAGTCGCTCAGTCTGTTTGATTCTTTATGACCCCATGGACTGCAATCCACTAGGCTCCTCTGGGAGAAGGAAATGGCTACCCACTCCAGTATTCTTGCCTGGAGAGTCCCATGGACGGAGGAGACTGGTGGGCTGCAGTCCATGGAGGTCACAGGAGTGGGACTTAGTGACGGTAAGTAATCTGCTTGCAATTCGGGAGACCTGGGTTCCATCCCTGGGTTGGGAAGATCCCCTGGAGAAGGGAATGGCTACCCACTCCAGTATTCTTGCCTGGAGAATCCACATGGATGGTGGTACCTGGTGGGCTGCACTCCATGGGGTCGCTGAGAGTCAGATACGACTTGAGTGACAAAGCACAGGCTCCTCTGTCCCTGGGATTCTCCAGGCAAAAACACTGGAGTGGATTGCCATCTCCTCCTCCCCGGCATCTTCCCAACTCAGGGATGAAAACTGGGTCTCCTGCATCAGCAGGGGTTTCTTTACTACCGTATATACTTTATTTTCCAGCACCAACTTCTCTGATGCCGAGAAGAGTTGGCCAGAAGAGACATGTGAAAAGACAGCAGCTGTTCCCCTTCCTTGTGTCTTTCCTAACAGACCCTTCAGGGTTCTTAAAAGGGAGCCTATTTAGCTGTCATGCCCTGCAGGGAAGGAGGAAAACCAGTTCAGCCACTCTGACAAGTTCCTTCCTGCTTCCCTTACATCTATGGCAATGACTCCGCAGTTTCCCCCATAGGTATTTATGTAAGATGATTGAGCACCGTCCGCATGAAAGCCAACTGCCCGCTGCTTCATCCTCAAGAACCCCAAACTGGAAGTACTCTCATTATGCCCACAGCACAGAGAAGGGATAAAAAAAAAATGATGGGGTATTCCCACATGGAGTTCTAATCAGAAACGAAGTGGAACAACCCACCAACGTAGGCGGTTTCATAATGCAACCCAAAGTGGGGTCTGGCTGCTCCCTGCTCCAAAGCCAGTGAAAAGACCAGACTGCTGGAAAGGAAAGTTTATTTTGGAAGCCAGCAACAAGGGAGAGGGGGAGCCCGAACTCCTGTCCAAAGGCTGCCTCCCTGCCCACCCCCTCACCCCCAACTGACAGTCAGGAGGTAAGAGCTTTTATAGACAGAGGGAGGGTGTTCCACATACAAACAGGAGGCACCTCTAACAGTCAACTTGAAACTGATCATTGGTTGTCTGCTAAGAGTCATCTTGACTGTTTCAGATACAATTAACCTTGAGTTCCAGAGTTGCTCCGTTCCCATTTCCTGAGGCCAGGTCTTGGAACTGTGTCAGCCCATGACCTGGCTACAGTCTGCTCATCATGTACTTAACCTCTCCACCTGGCGAGGGTTTCCGTAGCTATAAGACAGCCCACAGAATATGGCTCAGGGTATTGCCTACAGCCCTTGAGGAGGAACTGAAGGTCCTTGACTTTGCTTAATGACTAAACTAGTATTATTTAGTCTGGCTTGACCGTCCTTAGGGGAATTAAATAAATAGTCTTGTTGGGGCTTCAGAGGCAAAGCACAGCGGGCCCCTGACCTTGCTTCTAACCTGCCTGGACGCTGCCTGCTGTGAGTGCGAGGCTTGCAACACCATAGAAGAGCTGGGGGAGGAATCTTGAAACTTGTGGATCCCCTGGAGGGGTCCTGGGCAACCAAGCCCCAGGCTTATCTACCTGCCAAGTTTTGCAAGACAAACATGAAACCAGAGCTGCTATGTGCCCACAGACTGAGGATACCAGCGTGGGTTTGTGTGTCTGTGTGTGGCTGTGTTTGTGTGTGTGCGTGCCTATGAGTGTGTGCGTCTGTATGTCTGTGTGTGTATGCATCTGTGTGTGTGTGTGTGTGTCTCTCTCTGTGTGTCTGTTTCCCTGTGTGTGTGTCTGCATGTTATTTCTCTTTGTGTTTGTGTGTCCGTGTGTGTGTGTGTGTGTGTGTGTGCTTGTGTGCACACATGCTATTTTTCTTGGTTCTGGACTGAAAACCACAGGGGTAACTCTGTAGTTAATGGAACAGGTCACTGCAAGATTGCACACAGACACCGCAAGTGTTACACTTTACGGACGTTTCTCTAATAACCTGAGGAGTGAAGGGGTGACACAGAAGGCTCCAGAGTTTCCTTAACTCGCTCATAAGGCCAGCAGGGAGTGGGGGTGTGGTCAGGAGACGGGAGGTGCATGAATCGCTGAGTCAGGGAGACAGCTCCTACCGTTTAATTCTTGAGAAATCATTACCAGGCAGTAAACACCTCACCACGGTTCCCAACAACGCTAGATTCTTAGCAGGCCATGCTTCTGGAAAAGAGGACCCATTTCTGCCTTTAATATTGTGCAGCGAAAGATAAACTTGCACAAAGATTTGCAAAACTTTTTTAAACTCTGGAAGGTACATTAATTAGCTGAAATTCAAAATAGTTTGAATTCCAAAATGTATTTACAGATTCACATAAGGGAGGGCGGGCCCACATTTCCTGCTTCTGAAATTCTTCATAGAGAATGAGACTATAAATTGCTGAAAGACATATTTTTTTACTGTACATATATATTACACTAGAATGCATTTACTAGGGTTTTCATATAATCGAAAAAAAAACAAGGACTTATTTCCGTCACTTAAAACTTTATGTTTGAAACTGTATATCTTCTTAGGTTATTATTAGGTTATGGTGGCTTCCCTGATAGCTCAGTTGGTTAAGAATCCGCCTGCAATGCGGGAGACCTGGGTTTGATTCCTGGGTTGGGAAGATCCCGTGGAGAAGGGATAGGCTACCCACTCCAGTATTCTTGGGCTTCCCTTGTGGCTCAGCTGGCAAAGAATCCGCCTGCAATGCGAGAGCAATGTGGGAGACCTGGGTTCTATCCCTGGGTTGGGAAGATCCCTTGGAGAAGGGAACGGCTGCCCACTCCAGGATTCTGGCCTGGAGATTTCCATGGACTGTATATATAGTCTGTGGGGTCGCAAAAGAGTCGGACATGACTGAATGACATTCACATACTACCATATCACACACTACCATCTTCTTAGGCTGAGGGATCAGCGAGTCTCCAGCTTTTACTCAGCTACAATTAATGTTTGTAAAGCTTGCCTCTCTGCTCGCAAACTGTGAGTCCTAAAAACACGGCAGCCTAGAGAATGAGTGTCCATGTAACAAGGATTCTAGTTCACGTGCTTTCACAAGGCCCCACATTAGTCTCCAGGTGATGGGGAGGGGCTTGTCTCTCAGAGTCTAGGGGGAAAGGGTTGCTGAAAGAATGGCCTTGGGGGCTTCCGTGGAGGTCTAGAACGCAGTGGGTGTGGGTTCAATCCCTGCAGTTCAAACTAGAGTCCGTGTGCCATGGCAAAAGATCCCGTATGCCACCACAAAGACCCAACACAGCCAAATAAATCTATAAATAAATATTAACAACAACAGCAAAGACAAATAAATCTATGAATAAATATTAACAACAACAAAAAAAGAAGATGATGATGATCTCGGACCTGGGTCCAAAATATAGCAAAACTAATGTCTTCTTTTTTCAGATAGGCCCCCTGGGGAAAAAAAACGGTAGAAATATATAATGATCTACAAATGGATAAGCAATTCTATTTTCACAAATTTATGAACCATGAACAGTTGATGCTGTTGAGGCCAATCTGTGGAAGTCTTGGAGTCTTTGCCTGTCTCGGGAGGTTCATAGCACCTCCTTAAACACTGGCACTGAACATGTATTTTCTGGCTTGAGGCTAGGTCATGCTTCTTGCAGGACAAGCTCCGGGAGACAACAGCCCTCTGCTCCAACAAACCAAAGACATCTAATTACAAAACATCCCGTTTTACACGTGCTTGTCTATTAGCAGATGTTTCCTTTCAGCTTTGCTTCACGCCCATCCGCCCACGTCCCATGCCAACCATTAACTGCTCGTCCAGTTCAACAGCAAATGAGACTGTGTCCTAGTTCATCTGGCTGTCTCCCACAATTTACGGCCTTCTGTTAAGTGTTCTGTAAGTGGCCTACGGGGAAAGGCATTTCAACAATTAAACTAATAAAAATTCCCAATTCCATCATCCTGGGAGCAGCCACAATGAGATGGACCCCTTCAACGACCAAGATTGGAGGGGGGAAAAAAAAAAAAACAGGACAGGCTCCTTTTTTTGTTAATTTATTATCTCCAGGGTGAACAATTCCTTTCCAGGTACCTAATAAAGAGAAAAATCGATCAACCAACCAACAAAGAAAAAGGTAGAGTGGTTGCAAGCTAAGTCACTTCAGTCATGTCTGACTCTTTGAGACTCAATGGACTGTAGCTCCTACCAGGCTGCTCTGTCCATGTGATTCTCTGGGCAAGAATACTGGAGTGGGTTGCCTTGCCCTCCTCCAGGGGAACTTCCTGACCCAGGGATGGAACCTGCATCTAATCTGTCTCCTGCAGTGGCAGGTGGGCTCTTCACCACTTGCGCCACCCGGGAAGCCTTCAAAAACTGAAAACTGGATACCAGTTTCAAACATTTCAAATGTTAGCATTCTTGGGTTTTTTGTTTGTTTTGTTTTGGTGGAATTTATTTTTCAGTAATCTCTTAGCAAAGAAGCCTTTCAGATGTTATTTCTATTTATTTCTTATTTATTTATTTATTTTTGTATTGGGATACAGCCAATGAGAATCGATGCTTTAAATTGTAGTGCTAGAGAAAACGCTTGAGAGCCTCTCAGACAGCAAGGAGATCAAACCACTCCATCCTAAAGGAAATCAACCCTGAGTATTCATTGGAAGGACCGATGCTGAAGCTGAAGCTCCAATCCTTTCACCACCTGATGTGAAGAGCCTACTTGTGGGAAAAGACCCTGATGCTGGGCAAGACTGACAGCAAAAAAGAGAAGGGGACAAGAGAGTATGAAATGCCTGGATGGCATCGCTGAATCAGTTGACGTGAATGTGCGCAACCTCCGGGTGATAGTGAGGGACAAGGAAACCAGGTGTGCTGCTGTTCGTGGGGTTGCAACGAGTTGAAGAGGACTTGACGACCCAACAAGAACAACAAACAGCAGATGGACCACACTGTGACAGTTTCAGGCGGACAGCAAAGGGACTCAGCCACACATACACAGGGATCCCTTCTCCCCCAAGCTCCCCTCCCACCCAGGCTGCCACATGTCACAGGGCAGAGGTCCCTGTGCTGTCCAGTAGGTCCTAGTGGGTTCTCCATGTTAAATACAGCAGTGTGTCCATGTCCATCCCAGACTCCCTGACTATCCCCTCCCCCATCCTTCCCCCCTGGTGACCATAAGGTTATTACAGAGTATTCAGCAGAGCTCCCTGTGCTGTCCAGCAGGTCCTTGCTGGTTCTCCATGTTAAATACACCAGTGTGTCCATGTCCATCCCAAACTCCCTGACTATCCCTTCCCCCATCCTTCTCCCAATCAACCATAAGCTTATTCTCAAAGTCTGTGAATCTGTTTCTGTTTTATAAGCACATTTGTATCATTTCACTTTAGATTTCACATATAAGGGATGCCATAGGATATTTCGCCTTCTCTGTGTGACTTATTTCACTCAGGATCACAGTCTCCAAGTCCATCAATTTCACGGCAAGTGGCATTGTTTCGTCAAATGTTATTTTTTTTTAATGTTTTTAAAGCATTATGTTTTATTTCTTTCTTGTTTATTTTCTGAAATCCTTGTAAAGTAGGAATAGATATTATTGTTGTATCCACTGTAGAGAAAAATGAGTTAGGAAAGGGGGTTTAAAATTACCTAGGTTTGCAAACAGTAGCAAACTAGGCTTAAAATTTGAGTATCCTGACTTTTAAAACTGTTTAGTCTTTCATTCAGGATATTCATTTATTACTTTAAAGTTTCAACAAATATTTTATTGTTCATCACTTTTTTAAAAAAATATATAAATTTATTTATTGTAATTGGAGGTTAATTACTTTACAATATTGTATTGGTTTTGCCATCCATCAACATGAATCCGCCACAGGTATACATGTGTCCCCCATCCTGAACCCTCCTCCCACCTCCCTCCCTGTACCATCCCTCTGGGTCATCCCAGTGCACCAGCCCAAGCATCCAGTATCGTGCATCGAACCTGGACTGGCAACTCATTTCACATATGATATTATACATGTTTTAATGCCATTCTCCCAAATCATCCCACCCTCGCCCTCTCCCACAGAGTCCAAAAGACTGTTCTAGACATCTGTGTCTCTTTTGCTGTCTCGCATATAGGGTTATCGTTACCATCTTTCTAAATTCCATATATATGCATTAGTATACTGTATTGGTGTTTTTCTTTCTGGCTTACTTCACTCTGTATAATAGGCTCCAGTTTCAAAAAAACTATAAAGAGAAAAGAAAACATGTACTAAAAACCTTTTTCATGAGCACATGCAAAATACAAAATTGGCTTTTATATGTCCCTTCTGACCCTTGTTGTCATTGCATTTTTTTCAGTTTTTCTTTTTTTAATGTGGATCATTTTTAAAGGCTTTACTGAATTTGTGACTATATTACTTCCATTTTACATTTAGGTGTTTTGGCCCCAAGACACATGGTACCTCAGTTTCCCAACCAGGGATCAAATCAGCAGCCCCCTCACTGCAAGTTCTGAATCACTGACCTATCAGGGAAGTCCCATCAAGTGGGTGCTACTTCTCAGACCAATTTCAACTCTGAAAAATCAGAACTGTCTTTTCAGTTACCAAGGGCTTCCCTGATGGCTCAGACCATAAAGAACCCGCCTGCCAGTGCAGGAGACCTAAGAGACCTGGGTTCTTTCCATAGGTTGGGACAATCCCCTGGAGAAGGAAATGGCAACCCACTCCAGTATTCTTGCCTGGAGAATTCTTGCCTGGAGTATTCTTGCCTGGCTCCTGTGGTGGAGCCGACCACAGGAGCCTGGTGGGCTCCAACCCACGGGGTCGCAAAGAGTCCGACATGACTGAGCGACGAACACAGCACAGATTTCCATTTTACTTCACTTTTATCCTAAAATAAATCCAGACAATAGGTAACAAAAATGAAGTCCACATGGAGTGACTCAGCTGAGAGCTACAGATGCCTAATAAGTCTTTGTGCTAGCTTTCCAGCTGACTTGCACCTATCTTTATGGTCTTAAAAACCCACCTTTCTGGAATGAAAATGAAAGTGGTATGAGGAAAGATACTTTTGGATGACTGTCGGAACATTTTCTGCTTCAATGATTGAGTTAATAGTCTCCTATTTAAATAGTCTTTTTTTTTCCCCCCTGACCATTTAAGCAAAATACTGAGAACATTTCAGAATGGCTGTCTCCATCATTTGTGTGAGTGGTGACCACACAGAACAAAATGAAAATGAATAAAGATAAGTGGCTGCAGATATGGAAAATATACAACGTGTCCCTTCCTATGTGTACAAATCTATGCTGTCACTTAACGGAGCTTTTTAAATAAATCTCTGATTTTAGTACGTTTTAGCAATGAGCACATTTGTTTGCCTCTTTGCTTTAATTATCTTTACCAAAACTGAACTAATTAAACTGAGTTTTAAGAATTTTCGCGCAGAGAAGGAAAGGGGGAGAGATAGAGTCAAATGAATCATGGTGCTGCTTTATAAACAGTCCTCTGTAAGGACGATACAAAGAAAGCAACAGAGAAAGAAAAACTGGATCATAGAAACTGGCACTAAAGTCTGAAATAGATACAGGATGGCCCCATGAACCTTGACACTTGGCCAAGCATGGATAATTGAACCTCATATCAAAAATTCTTAAAATCACATTTAATAATGCAATAATTATAAATATGCTGGCGAGTATGTACTATAGGTAGGAAATGAAAATGATGCAAACATGTGTGTACACTGCATAAAGCAGTATAACTCTGTGTGTGTGTTAGTTGCTCAGTCATGTCTGACTTTTTGCAACCCCACGGACTGTAGCTCTGCAGGCTCCTCAGTCCCTGGGATTCTCCAGGCAAGAATCCTGGAGTGGGTTGCCATTCCCTTCTCCAGGGGATCTTCCCAACCCATGGATCACACCTGGGTCTCTCACATTGCAGGCAGATTCCTTATCATCTGAGCCTCTAAGGAAGCCCTAAAACTGTATATGGTTGAGTTTAAAATACATTGTTCAGATTTATCCATCAAGATAGATATATAAATAAACACCGTTCTAGATGTTTTTCAGTTCCTAAAAAAAAAAGAGAGAGAGAAAAGAGAAAATCATGCTTTTGAATGCAAATATATTGTTCTTATTTCCTGGAAATAAAAGCAGAACTCTGGGTTGTAAACACCTACCAATATTCCTCATACATATGAAATCATCATTTCTTGCTCCAAATGCTTGGTTTAAAATTAAGAGATCCTCTTTATAAAATGGCTGGGGATGACACCTTATTTACTATATGTTTTATGGACAATCAACATTATAATATGAATATTGCATTTTAAATGGAAATTTTTCCCTTTCCTTTCTTATGTATTACAACGTAATATATGTTTTTTTGACATAAAACTGAGGCAGTTAAAAAGAAACAAATGTAAAAGTCAGTCCCTACTTTTAACATTCTCAACCACCTAGAAAGACTTTCATTATTTATCATCTCACTGTAGATATAGATTAGATATTAGATATGGACAGACATTATGCAAATACAGAGGGGGATAATGATAATAGCTAAGTTTTCTACAGATAGATTCAATTATTATAGTTTTACTCATGGAAACACATGTACTATAGACACACACATTAAAAAAAATGTTATGACAAAAAATGTGTCTAGTGATGATTTGGGACTTCCTTGAATTTTTTTTTTTTTTTTGAGGACTAGCAGTCATTTAATTTCATATATCTCAGTCTTCACATCTGTAAAATGGAGATGGATGTGGTATTTGTTTCATGGGATAGCTATGAGCATGAAATGAATAAATCATGGTAATGCATATAATACGGTGCCTGGCTCCTATATATTCTTTTTTTTGGGGGGGGTTATCATTATTATTTTTTTTTAATTTTATTTTATTTTAAAACTTGGGACTTCCTTGTAAAGAATCCATCTGCAATGCAGAGGACCTAGGTTTGATCCCTGGGTCAGGAATATCCCCTGAAGAAGAGAATGGCAACCCACTCCAGTACTCTTGCCTGGAGAATCCCATGGACAGAAGAGCCTCGTGGGCTACAGTCCATGGGGGTCACAAAACAGTTGGATATGACTTAGTGACAAAACAGCAACAATGATGATTCAGTTAAAAAAGCACTGTGCTAAAGATCTTACTTAAGAAATGTTTGAAGAGCAGTTGCTATGACATTGAATGGTGATGGGTTTAAAAATGGAAGAAACTGAAATCTGAGAATTAAGACCATCAAGGAAGCAGAGGATATATATAATATGAATCAATATAGGTCTTGCATATATAATGAGCTTATAAGCCAGAAATACATAGTTAGGAAGTATCAGTTTTTTCCATAATCCAAAATGGATCAACCTAATATTAAACTACAAAAATAAGACTATTTCCAATCCAGCTTGAAGTTGCCCTGGATGAAACCTTAGGAGTCCCAACAGTGGACTTTGCCACTTACAAAGAGGCCTGATTTTGCCCACACATATATATGCACACATTACATACAGTCAAATAATTTCAGAGAGTATCTTAACATCACGTTCTTTAAAAATCTTGGGAGGTACTTTCTCAAAATGAACATATTCTGCAAAACTCTTGAGCACCCAGATTGATTGACTGTGGCTTAAAAGAATTCTTGAAAACCTATTTATCTCAACAAGCCAAGTGTAGATATTCAATATACTTGTCAGTGACTGACCAATGGGAATGAGTTTGTGTTCGAAAATTAACGTAACACCGAGGAAAACAAAATTTAATGCAAGGAAAACAGTGTTTTCTCAATTTAACGCCATTCGTTATATACCACTTTTTAAAAAAGGTACAACTAAAATCACCAGAAGATTTTTATTACATTTTTTTAAAGGTGAAAATGGTGGGAATTCCCAGGTGCCGCTAGTAGTAATGAACCCAACCTGCCAACGCAGGACATGTAAGAGATGCAGGTTCCATCCGTGGGTGGGGAAGATCCCCTGAAGGAGGGCATGGCAACCCACTCCAGTATTCTTGCTGGGACAATCCCATGGACAGAGGAGCCTGGCGGGCTACAGTCTATAGGGTCACACAGAATCGGACGTGACTGAAGCGAGACAGCCTGCAAGCAGAATGTGATAAAGACGGAATCTCTCCAGCCCAACTACTACAAGTTTGAGACATGATGCATAAGATAAAGGACAAAATTATACCCTGGTTTTCTGACTTGGGTATGCAAACAATCTCATAGATTTAAAGCGAAAGTACATTTATAAATGTCACCACAAACTGCGGTGACATGTTCTGTTTAAGTCCTTTCACTATTATTTCTCCACAATATTGTACCGCCTGATCTTCACGAAGAATTATATTTCCGCTGACTGTACAAAATTTGCCAACTACAACAAATGTAAAAACGAAAGGAATTCATGATGAAAGGAAAACAAGTATCCATTGAGAGTTCTACCCAAGGAAATATAATAGTCATGAAATTTATTTCTGAAACATAAAATATCACGTATACCCTGTTAATATTTATAGGGACATAAACTGCTAGAGATTTCTCACTCTGATTAACTTTCTATCAGTATGCAAGCAAGGAGATGATTATGCTTGAAATTAGGAGATAAGGCATTTATATTTGCTACACTAAGATGACTTCTTTCCTTGATGAAGCTAATTTCAGGTAGAGAAGTTCAGATTAATCAGAGGAAGTGTGTGTGTGTTTAGTAGTCTTCCATAAAAATCTAAAGTTATCCTCTCAAAGTAAGTAGAATGCAAGTGGTTTCCAGAACATCAATTAAGTACCCTTATTCCAATTCTGCTCCTGATCAGTACAAATGAGATAATTTATGTTACAAGTATTTGATTTTTTTTTCCTCTTATAATATTAAAAAGCAGAGAGATCACTTTGCCAACAAAGATCCATCTAGTCAAAGCTATGCTTTTTCCAGTAGTTATATACAGACGTGAGAGCTGGACCACAGAGAAGGCTGAGTGCCAAAGAATTGATGCTTTTGAACTGTGGTGCTGGAGAAGACTCTTGAGAGTCCCTTGGAGAGAAAGGAGGTCAAACCAATCCTAAAAGACATCAACCCTGACTACTGATTAGAAGGACTAATGCTGAAGCTGAAGCTCCAATCCTTTGGCCACCTGATGCAAACAGTCAACTCATTGGAAAAGACCCTGGTGCTGGGAGAGATTGATGGCAAGAAAGGGGCGACAGAGGATGAGATGGTTGGATGGCATCAGCGACTCGATGGACATGAGTTTGGGCAAACTCCGGGAGTTGGTGATGGACAGGGAAGCCTGGTGTGCCACAGTCCATGGGTCGCAAAGAGTAGAACACGACTAACGGACTGGAGGAGGAAATGGCAACCCACTCCAGTGTTCTTGCCTAGAGAATCCCAGGGAGGGCGGGGCCTGGTGGGCTGCCGTCTACGGGGTCGCACAGAGTCGGACACGAGTGAAGCGACTTAGCAGCAGCAGCAGCAAAGGACTGCACAACAACTTAATGTTATACGGCAAAACTGGTAGGTATTATTGGCTGTCCTATTGGCTAACTTTGGAATGTGGACTGAATGCCCCATCTACAAATACACTGTGAAGCGCTGAGGGGGTGGCATGGACTTCATTTCCTCTTGGATGCCCTGTATTTCAAGCAGCAAGGGAGACAGTGATGATTCTGCTCCTTGATCAGGGTCCCAGTCCACCTGGATCAACAGGATGGGAAACATGGCCCCACTACACCTCCCCAGGGCGGGCAAGTGTGCACACAATGAAAGAGGCGGCTCCCTGGGACGCGTGAAGCACAAACTAAAAGGGAGGAACTAGGAGTCATCTGCAGCCATGGACAGAAGAGGTTGGCTGAGGACAAGAGCGTGTTTGTCCAGTCAACTCTCTTGCATCGTTCTTTCTTAATTAATTATTATTGCAGTATACTTGCTTTACAGTGTTGTGTTGGGTGTTGGTTTCTGCTGTAAAGCAAAGTCAATCAGGTTTAGGTATAAACATACACCCCGTTTTGGGGTTTCGTTCCCACTTAGGTCATCACAGAGAGTTCAGCAGTGTTCCCTGAGCCATACAGTAAGTTCTCATCAGTTATGCATCTATAGCATTTGACCTCCCCAGTGGCTCAGTGGTACAGAATCTGCCCGCCAACGCAGGAGACGCCAGTCAGGAAGACCCCCTGGAGGAGGGCATGGCAACCCACTCCAGTGTTCTTGCCTGGAGAATCCCATGGACAGAGGAGCCTGGTGGGGCTACAGTCCATGGGGTTGCCAAGAGTCAGACACGACTGAGCGACTAACAACTTATGTCCAGCTGAAACTATCACAGCATTGTTAATCATCTCTAAGTAAGTGTTAGTCACTCAGTTGTGTCTGACACTTTGTGACTCCACGCTTTGTGGACGGTAGGCTGCCAGGCTCCTCTGTCCATGGGATTCTCCAGGCCAGAATACTGGAGTGGGTAACATTTCCTTTCTCCAGGGGATCTTCCCAACCCACGGATCAAACCCAGGTCTCCCGCCTTGCAGGTGGATTCTTTACCAGCTGAGCCACCAGGGAAGTCCAAGAATACTGAAGTAGGTAGACTATCCCTTCTCCAGGGGAACTTCCTGACCCATGGCATGCTCCAAATTCCTCCACGAGGCTGTTTTCTTACCACTGTAACCTGAGGGAGACCCAGACAGAACCTTTGGTGTATTATAGGTAAACCCTTCTGTTCTGAAGAGCTCCTTGGCATTTCCAGATGATTAGAGATCCCACTCAACAAGCAAAGAAAGCGCTGAGTTTACATTCCAGCAATCTGCCTGTGATTGTTTATATTTTATGAGGAAAATAACTTTTAGGAGATGGTTGAGTGGTTCCACATGTGAGGTCTACATGGGTCACCAGCTCATTCTTGAGTCCTTTACGCTGGCAAGACACTGCAGCTACGAGACCGTGATGCCGGCACTATAGGGAACCTGTATTAATTATCGTTCCTTAAGATCAACAGTTTTTAGCTTCTTATTAAGAAATGTAATCAGATTATGGTGACTGCTGACAGGCAATTAGTTACAGACAGTGAGTTTTCAGCATGGATGATGAACTTAAGACAGGGACGTTTTTAGAATCTAATGCAGTATGTTGCAACCAGTCCAACCAGTCCATCCTAAAGGAAATCAACCCTGAATATTCATTGAAAGTACTGATGTTGAAGCTGAAACACCAATAACTTTGGCCACCTGATGGGAAGAACTAACTCATTGGAAAAGACCCTGATGCTGGGAAAGATTGAAGGCAGGAGGAGAAGGGGACAACAGAGGATGAGATGGTTGGGTGGCATCACTGACTCGATGGACATGAGTTTGAGCAAGCTCTGGGAGTTGGTGATGGACAGGGAGGCCTGGCGTGCTGCAGTCCACGGGGTCGTAAAGAGTCGGACACGACTGAGCAACTGAAGTGAACTGCAGCGTGCTGTCCTAATTCTTCAGCTTGTAATGATCACGCAGACTTTTGCACATGTAAATAAGTATTTGCATAGTGTTCAAAAAAATATCTATTCGTGAAAACGATTAGCCTGGTCCACAATGTTCTCCTATGGCAATTAGAATCATTCCTCAAAATTTGTGAGTTTTATTTTTTATTTTTTGGCTGCACCATGCAGCATACAAAATCTTAGCTCCCCAACCAGGGATTGAACGCATGCAGCCTGCAGGTAAGTCATCTGTATTCATGATGATGCAGAGAGAAGCCACAGGGAGAGTGCATTTTAACTGCCACCTTCTACTTCTGACATTTTCTAGTGAATAAGCAACTTTCCTCACTGGATGGGAGGATAATATATGTAGTATGTCTGAATATATCATCTATTAGGATTATCTGCTTAGTTTGGGAGTTTTGTTGTTGTTCAGTCGCTCAGGCGTGTCCAACGTTGCGACCCCATGGACTGTAGCATGCCAGGCCTCCTGGAGCTTGCTCAAATTCATGTCCATTGAGTCAATGAGGCAATCCAACCATCTCATACTCTGTCGTCCCCTTCTCCTCCTGCCCTCAATCTTACCCAGCATCAGGGTCTTTTCCAATGAGTCAGGTCTTCGCATCAAGTGGCCAAAGTACTGGAGTTTCAGCTTCAGCATCAGTCCTTCCAGTGAATATTCAGGACTGATTTCCTTTAGGATGGACTGGTTGGATCTCCTTGCAGTCCAAGGGACTCTCAAAAGTCTTCTGCAACACCACAGTTCAAAAGCAAAATATATCATATATAAGATCCTAAATGGAATCTGAAGCAAGGGAAGCTTGTATGTATCATATATAAGACCCTATATGGAATCTGAAATATGAGCACAGCACCTAAACCTCTTCCTTCTCCTAACCCACATCAGTTCATCCACAATCGAGTTTACTGTTATTTTGGTAAGCTTCTGAGAAAACTAGAAAGTGGGCCAGTTCTAGGTTGAACACTTTTTTTTCAGACAAAACACAAAGGTCCTAAAAGGAGTTCTCTAAATTATAGAAGAAAAAGTCTTGTCTCTGAACCAGCATGTCTTATACCCACATCTGCCCCCAAAGGCAAGAATTAGATTCTGTGGAGTTTCCAGCATAAGTTACTGTGCAATTTAAAAGCTGTCAGGCCAAACCCCTTTTTATCATAATTACCTGCAAATTAGAGAAGCACATTCATTTTTAAAAGTTAGCTCATTTGCATACAGACTGTATGTACATATACGCAGAATAAATATTCTTTCCACTTCAAATTCTGTTCATTTATAGAAGTATATTTCTTCTCAGAGTTAGAATTTTGTCCTCAAAGATGAGAATGATTCAGTTAAAACTCTGTTCTAGTTTTTACCAGAATAATAAGCTTTTGGAAAGTATCCTAAAATCGTTCCTCTTTCCACTAGGAAGCTAATAAAATGTGAAGCCAGAACACACACATACACACACACACACACAACTCGAATCTAACAAGAAAAATGGTCTGGAAGAAATAGTATTTTTATTACTTTTTTAATTAGATTTAATCTCTTCCCTTAGAAATAATAAAAAATTTTTTTCTTTTCAAATTGATTTTCCTCTAGAGAAGCACAGATCTCTCTGTATTTTCATGCCAAAAGAAAAGACCCTTGGTGAGTTCCAAATGGCACAGGATACAAAGTAATCATTTTGGATTTGGAGGGGAAATGGTATTTCTGTAAAAAAGGATAATCCCCAGCTCTGTAAATTGAGCGCAGTGGAGATAATCTGTCCACCAGCTCCAGACATCCAATGTGGATTTGTAGAAGTAAGCTGTAAAAGGAACTGCCACTTATTTCAATGAAAAAAGATTACATAGTTTTACAATTTTGTTGTTTTAATTTCGTCTTACCTTTTCATGTTTGAACTTTCAACTTAGACATTATTTTTTTCTTCTTGAGCACCATCATACTTCAAAAGTGCTTTTTTCCTAAAATTCAAGGTTTTTGTTTTTTTTTTTTAAGCAGAAACCTGAGTCTAAATAACCTATTAGACCACATCATTTAAAACAAGCAAACAAATGGAAAAAAAACAAAACAAAAAAAACTTCACTATACTAGGATCTTAGTTCTAGCCACTCAACAGCAAGGATTATTGTTTTCTAGATCCAACAACAGTAATTCTCCAATATGCTTTAGCTTTATCATTGTTGGAGAAGGGCATGGCAACCCACTCCAACATTCTTGCCTGGAAAATCCCATGAACGGAGGAGCCTGGAAGGCTATATAGTCCATGGGGTCGCTAAGAGTCTGAGTGATTAACACTTTTTGTATTTTTCGCTCATGACGTGATGCGTTAAAATCAGTGGCTTGGTAATAACATCTTGGCCAAAGATACTGATTTCAGAGTCATTTGTCTTTTAAACACACGCTTTCTTTGGGAATCTTGCAAAGAACTCCTATTAGTAAACGTGAGCATCAGAGTCTGGTATTTAAATTACTTATCTTTTTCACACATATTACACTCACAGCAGGAAAGTAAATAAAAATAGCATATGCTTCCTGGTCCACAGGCTAAACAAATATTTTCTTATGGCAAAGGGAAAGGAAAATATAAATTTGTGTTATATGTTTAACAAAAAAAAAATCATGTCAACCCAAAATACCAAGGCTGAACAAGAATTAACCATTTTTATTTCATGAGATTGAACAGTGAATAACATATTAGGGAGAAAAAGATGTTAAGGTATGCATGTACATTTGTTTCACATATACTGTATTATAATATATGATATTGTAAATAGTACATTACGTATTAAAATGTATTTTTACAATTTATAATTATTATTTAGAAGTAGTTGTAACAATTTACTATATATTATTAATTATATTAGAATAATTATATGTAATATATATAACATAAATGTGTATGTTTTATATATATATATATATAAAACAAATGTATAAGCTAGTGAAAGTGAAAGTCACTCAGCTGTGTCCGACTGTTTGTGACCTCATGGACTATACCGTCCATGGAATTCTCCAGGCCAGAATACTGGAGTGAGTTGCCATTTCTTCCTCTAGGGGATCTTCCGAACCCAGGGATCAAATCCACCTCTCTTGCATCGCAGGCAGATTCTTTACTGTCTGAGCCACCAGGGAAGCCCACAGTTAACAATACTGTGCTGTATACTTTGAAGTTACTAAGACAGTCGATTTTAACAGTCCTCATCACAAATATAATAGTTTGTAACTATGCATGGTGTTGGATATTAATTAGATTTATTGTGGTGATCACTTCACATTGTATACAAATATTGAATCATTATGTTCTATGCCTGAAATTAATGTGATGCTCTATGTCAATTAAATCTCTCTAAACATAAAGTTTAAAAAGCATACTATATTTATCTGAGAAAACTCAAAAATTAATCCTAACCCCAACCCCTGGCTTAGAAACTGCTAATCTGTTTTTGCTGTGGAGACTCACTCTTTATTATATTTTGGTAAGGACATCCTTTGTATCATCAGAGATTCTACCAAATAAACAGGGTTAAGAGGCTTCTGGGCTTCCCTGGTGGCTCAGAGGTAAAGAATCTGCTTGCAGTGCAGGAGACCTGTGTTCCATCCCTAGGTTGGGAAGATCCCCTGGAGAAGGGAATGTAGCCCACTCCAGTATTCTTGCCTGGAGAAACCCATGGACAGAGGAGCCTGCGGGCTACGGTCCACGGGGTCACAAAGAGTCAGACAAGAGTAAGCGGCTAATACAATATGCCTGTCAAGGGGACCTGGTAAACATCATTGAGTCGTGCATTTTCCCAATGGCTTCAATTCCCTAGATTTCTTGAGTGTCAGTGTTGATGATGCTGGAACACAGACACAGCCAGGAGGAGAGGGGATCACGGATGACCGCTGTTCCCGAAAAGAAACCGGCTTTGATGGTGTCTCTCTGCTTCCTGGACAGATGCTGTCGTCATGGCTACAAGCTCAGCACCACGCTCCTCCCGCTTAATGGGGACCACTGCCTTGTCTGGGAAATGTCTCCACGAAGACTCTGCGTGTTCTCTCTCCATGTCGCTTCCTTATTCGTATCTCCATCAGCAAGAGAAGTGGTCTAGGAGTGAAATCCCTGTGCCTTCCTGCCGGAGTTCCCAGACTGAGGGCCGTTCCAGGCTTTGTTCCATCAAGTGCGATTCCTTCTCAGCTTACCCGCAGTGCTCATCAACTGCTCACCTACTTATGTTAGAAACTCCATGGGGACCCATGCTCACGGGGTCTGATTTAGTCCTTCCTTATGGAAAGTCGCTGTCACATTCATCACTGCAGCAGTCCTGGTGGTGGTTGGTGGTTTAGCCGTAAGTTGTGTCCGACTCTCTGCGACCCCAAGGACTGTAGCCTGCCAGGCTCCTCTGTCCATGAGATCCTCCAGGCAGGAATACTGGAGTGGGTAGCCTTTCCCTTCTCCAGGGGATCTTCCCGACCCAGGGATCAAACCCAGGTCTCATGCATTGCAGGTGGAGTCTTTACCAATGGAGCTTCAGGGAAGCCGCTACAGCGGCTTACTCCTTATCAATTAAATGTAAGGAGGAATGCCCAATCAGCACATTACAAATGCTAAAACGAGAGGGACCTCTTATGGAATGTACTCAGAGCACCGTTTTTCCCATTCAAATGTTTCACAATGTTTCTATTCTTTATTAAATTTATTTATTTTTAAATGAAGGATGATAGCTTTACAATATTCTTTTTTAACATAGCGTTTTTATTCCTCAACAAATTGTGATATGTGAGATTTACTGATTTGGGTGATTAGCTAATTTTTCATTCATTAGTTGGACCATAAAGAAAGCTGAAAGGAAGTGAAAGTCGCTCGGTCATGTCCGACTTTTTATGACCCCATAGTCCATGGAACTCTCTCGGCCAGAATACTGGAGTGGGTAGCCTTGAGCATCCGAGAATTGATGGTTTCAAAATGTGGTGCCGGAGAATGCGCTTGAGATTCCCTTGGACGGCAAGGAGATCCAACCAGTCCATCCTAAAGGAAATCAACTCTGAATATTTATTGGAAGGACTGATGCTGAAGCTGAAACTCCAATACTTTGGCCATCTGATGGAAGGAGCCTACTCAGTGGAAAAGACCGTGATGATGGGAAAGACTGATGACAAGAGGAGAAGGGGATGATGGAGGGTGAGATGGTTGGATGGCATCACTGAATTAATGGATGTGAGTTTGAGCAAACTCTGGGAGATAGTGAAGGATGGGGAAGCCTGGCATGCTGCAGTCCACGGGGTCACAAAGAGTCAGACAGGACATTGAGACTGAACAACAACAATCACTGGTTGACCCACTGCAACTATTTTTATATTTTTTAGATTTTATAAGGGCTTCCCTGGTATACCACTCACCTAGTAAAGAGTCCACCTGCAATGCAGGAGACCCTGGTTTGATTCCTGGGTTGGGAAGATCCCCTGGAGATGGGGCAGGCTACCCATTCCAGTATTCTGGGGCTTCCCTTGTGGCTCAGTTGGTAAAGAATCTGCCTGCAATGCAGCAGACCGTGGTTCCAAACCTGGGTCAGGAAGATCTTCTGGAGGAGGGCATGGCAACCCACTCTAGTATTCTTGCCTGGAGAATCCCATGGACAGAGGAGCCTGACGGGCTACAGTCAATGGGGTTGCAAAGTCGAACACGACTGAGCGACTATGCACAGCACAGCAAAGACTTTATAAATGCCTGACTTTAAGAGATGAACTTTCTCCTCAGCATCCCAGCGATCATGATCTGAAGCGTCTCAGCAATTCTGAGTTCCATCATGTCTGACTCTCTGTCTGAAATGAAAGACCACTAGCCTCCACGAGAGACAGGAAAAACAAAAAAGCTCTAAATGAATGCATTGAAGTTCTCCACCACACCCTGTGTAGGGATTGTCTGGCTGGATCCAATATCACTGATGTTCTTTCAATCACTTTTAATCACAAATGCATCGGAGCAATTTGAGGGAAGTGAGTCAGACATGACTGAGCGACTGAACTGAAGAAGTTAAGGACTAGATATCAAGATCCTATTATTAAAGAACAAACTTTTTTCTTTCATGTCTTTCAAAAAGGAAAAAATAACATTTAAAAAAAAAACAGTTGCTTTGGCGACATTAATAGACTGGGTAACTTGCAGTGGATTGTTTAAGTGCTGAAGGCCAGTAAGAAGACAATGGAACAGTTCAAGGGAATAACAGAGCTTCATATACAGGTTCACATAATCAAAGTCTTTATTCCCCTTTTAAAAGAGCATGTTGTTTCCTTGGGAACAGTACTGTTCACATTCAACTGCACTCAGGAGGTCAAGCTCATCTGAATCATTTTAATTCTCAGTTAAATTTTTTTAAATGTCTCCTAACTCACTCAAGCATTGCCGGAATCTAAGACTTTTTGGCCCGTGAATTATGTCAGTTGCCAAAGTGAGAAGGCAAGTTTTGCCCGTATTTTTTTCCTGTCTCATGATTTTACAGACTGCAGCTCAGCATGAAAAGCAATGGGAATTTAACTCTTATAATGGGAACCCTCTTACACTGTTGGTGGGAATGCAAACTAGTACAGCCACTATGGAGAACAGGGTGGAGATTCCTTAAAAAACTGGAAATAGAACTGCCCTATGATCCAGCAATCCCACTGCTGGGCATACACACTGAGGAAACCAGAAGGGAAAGAGGCACGTGTACCCCATTGTTCATCGCAGCACTGTTTATAATAGCCAGGACATGGAAGCAACCTAGATGTCCATCAGCAGATGAATGGCTAAGAAAGCTGTGGGACATATACACAATGGAGTATTACTCAGCCATTAAAAAGAATACATTTGAATCAGTTCTAATGAGGTGGATGAAACTGGAGCCTATTATACAGAGTGAAGTAAGCCAGAAAGAAAAACACCAATACAGTATACTAACGCATATATATGGAATTGAGAAACATGGTAACGATAACCATGTATGCGAGACAGCAAAAGAGACACAGATGTACAGAACAGTCTTCTGGACTCTGGGAGAGGGCGAGGATGGGATGATTTGGGAGAATGGCATTGAAACATGTCAATTATCACATGTGAAAAGAGTCGCCAGTCCAGGTTCCATGCATGAGACAGGGTGCTCGGATCTGGTGCAGTGGGATGACCCAGAGGGATGGGATGGGGAGGGAGGTGGGTGGGGTGTTCAGGATGGGGAACACATGTACACCCATGGCTGATTCATGTCAAGTATGGCAAAACCAGTACAATATTGTAAAGTAAAAAAAATTAATTAATTAATTTTTTAAAAAAAGAAAGAAAAGCAATGGGAATTTAACTCTTATAAAGATGAAGCCTAGGAAGTACTTGCCTGGTGGCAGTGTGGATAAGAATCTGCCCGCCAATGTTGGGGACACGGGTTCGATCCTTGGTCCCGGAAGACCCCACGTTCCACAGAGCAAGTAAGGGAGTGCAGTGAGAAGCCCAAACACCTTAACTAGAGAAGGCCCACGCACAGCAACGAAGACCCAGCACAGCCAAAGATAATTTAAAAATAAGTAAATATTTTAAAGATGAACCCTTTCTGCATTTAAACACACGAGCCCATGGACTATATAGTCCATGGAATTCTCCAGGCCAGAATACTGGAGTGGGTAGCCTTTCCCTTCTCCAGGGGAATCTTCCCAACCCAGGGATGGAACCCAGGTCTCCCGCATTGCAGGCGGATTCTTTACCAGCTGAGCCACAAGGGAAGCCCAAGAATACTGGAGTGGGTAGCCTTTCCCTTCTCCAGGGGAATTTTCCCAACCCAGTGATGGAACCCAGGTCTCCCGCATTGCAGGCGGATTCTTTACCAGCTGAGCCACAAAGGAAACCCATGTAAACACACACTAAATTGCAACATAGGGAAAAGATAAAAATAAAAAGACAAAAATAGCTTACCTAGAAGTTGATTGAATGGAAGCTTAGTTCTTGTCCTGATCATCTGAAATTTAGCAGGAGTTCAAACTGCTGTTTTTCTCTCATTTACTTATTTCCTGCCCATCCCATTCAGAGTCTTTTTTTTTTTTTTTTGGTATCCTCTCAACATTTCTACCTATATCAGTTTGAGCAAGCACCAGGAGTTGGTGATGGACAGGGTAGCCTGGTGAGCTGCAGTCCATAGGGTCGCAAAGAGTCGGACACAACTGAGCGACTGAACTGAACTGAACCTACATTTTGAGTGGAGGGGTAGAAGCCAGTGGAACTGTAGGATCTACTGTGCCTTTATGTAAAGGTGAGTATCCTGAGGTTTGGGTATAAATACCACTACTGGGGGGGGGTCTGTCATTTTTCAAGAGATTCATCTTTCAACCAGTGGATAAATATCAAACATAGGCTCTATTCCAAATCCTGATGTAGAAGTCTTCATCAGTAAAACGATCTTTCACTTCCATCGTCACTTCAGTAAAACGAACTGTCACAGACATCTATTCCTGAGGCCTTATATTCAAGGAGAAATGGATGGAGGAAGAAAAAAAAATGATTAAAATAAACCACAGACGATGGGGGAAAAAAATTATAGCTGTTATGGAAAAAAAAAATCTGCTCTACCCCTCGGAGAAGGCAATGGCACCCCACTCCAGGACTCTTGCCTGGAAAATCCCATGGACGGAGGAGCCTGGTAGGCTGCAGTCCATGGGGTTGTGAAGAGTCGGACACAACTGAACAACTTCATTTTCACTTTTCACTTTCTTGCATTGGAGAAGGAAATGGCAACCCATTCCAGTGTTCTTGCCTGGAGAATCCCAGGGATGGGGGAGCCTGGTGGGCTGCCGTCTCTGGGGTCACACAGAATCGGACACAACTGAAGGGACTTAGCAGCAGCAGCAGCAGCAGCAGCTCTACCCCTTGGATTCTATAACAATGGATTATTATACCTGCTTTGTAATTTCATTTTTTTTAACTTTTCATTTTGTATTGAGGTATAGCAGATGAACGGGCTTATCTAGAAGTTGATTAGCTTATCCAGAAGTTGACTGAATGGAAGCTCAGTTCTCGTTCTTCCCATCATCTGAAATTTAGCAGGAGTTCCATCTATGGGGTTGCACAGAGTCGGACACGACTGAAGCAACTTAGCAGCAGCAGCAGCAAACTGCTCTTTTTCTCTCATTTACTTGTTTGACTCCCAGATGCTGCTAGTGGTAAAGAACCTTCTTGCCAATACAGGAGACATCAGAGACATGAGTTCAATCCGTGGGTGGGGAAGATCCCCTGGAGGAGGGCATGGCAACCCGCTCCAGTGTTCTTGCCTGGAGAATCCCATGCACAGAGGAGCCTGGCGGGCTACAGTCCACGGGGGTCAGAAAGAGTTGAAGAATACTGAGTGCCTGAGCACACACACACACACACACACACATAGCCGATTTACAATGTTGTGACAATTTCAGGTGAACGACTAACGGACTAAGCCATACATTTCATTTTTCACATAACAAAAACCTGTGAAGTCTGACATAGAATGACTGAAGATTATTAATACTTCCTATTTTATTTTTTTTATTATTTTATTTTTTAACTGTACAATATTGTACTGGTTTTGCCATATATCAACATGAATCCGCCACAGGTATACACGTGCTCCCCATCCTGAACCCCCCTCCCTCCTCCCTCCCTGTACCATTCCTCTGCGTCGTCCCAGTGCACCAGCCTGTTTCCAGGGAGATCGGATATTTAAGTGTAGAACTATTAGAACCAATCTTATTGAAGGTTTTATCACAAAAGCATTTTATTGCATGTTTATAATAAACTAATGAATGATAAGTTAGATCAGCATATTTGTTGCTTATTAATCAGAAAAACATAGGGAGTTACAAAAAAAAAATTGTGCTATAGTCTAAATGTGCCCCACGAGAATTCGGGCTCCAATCCTTAGGCCACTGCGAAGAGCCTGTTTATTGGAAGAGACCCTGATTCTGGGAAAGACTGAGGGCAAGAGGAGAAGGGGATGACAGAGGATGAGATGGTTGGACGGCATCACCGACTCGATGCACATGAGTTTGAGCAGCTTCACCAGGGAGACGGTGAAGGACAGGGAAGCCTGGCGTGCTGCAGTCCATGGGGTTGCAAAGAGTCATATGACTGAACAACAACAAAATTCATATGCTAAATTGTAATGCCCTGTTTCTTAATTGACTCTACCCCAATTCAAAAATAACAAGTTTTTTTGTTTTTAAAGGAATATATTGTACAGCACAGGGAAATATAGCCATGATTTTGCAATAAGTTTAAATGCAGTATAATCTATAAAAGAGTAATACTACTGTACTCAAAATGTAATGTATTTACTTGGTACATTTTCTGCCTTGTTTGTTAGGTATATTATATAGTCATGTTAGTTTCTTACTCTCTTTTATTTGGGGCAATATCATTGGAAAAAAAAAAAAAAGAGAGAGAGAGAGTGCAAACAACAACCCAGCAAGCCCCCTAACTTAACCACCATGCAGTATTTTTATTATCTTTACTGACATAATACTGTAGTGCAAAATAATAAATCTTAGAACATCATCTAAAATTTCTCCCAGGAATATGACAATAAAAGCCTAACACATAATCTATAATTTATCAGTTGATGTATTATTACAGGACAGCACAAAAGAAGTGAATAATACTTTTCATCACCTACTGATCCTTTCCCTTGATACCCCTGGTGGCTCAAGTCGGTAAAGAATCCACCTGCAATGCAAGAGACCTGAATTTGATCCCTGGATCGGGAAGATCCCATGGAGAAAAAAATGGCAACCCACTCCAGTATTCCTGCCTGGAAAATTCCACAGACAGAGGACCCTGGTGGGCTACAGTCCATGGGGTGGCAAGAGTCAGACACGACTGAGCAACTAAACCACCACCAATCTATAAAAATACGAATCAGTTTGTTGTACATCTGAAACTAATAATGTAAATTAACTATATAGCAAAAAGGAGAAAAAAGACCCAAATGATAGAACTTGGGGAGGAAGCCTTTGGGAGTTGATGGAGCCGCCTAAGAGGATTAGCGGCCTTACAGAAGACACCCCAGGGAGAAGGAAGTGGCAACCCACTCCAGTATTCCTGCCTGGAAAAGTTTATGGACAGAGGAGCCTGGCAGGCTGCAGTCCATGGGGTTACATGACTGAGCACGCATGCATGAGGGTGGAGGGAGATGGGTTGATAGCAATAAACTGGTTGAACTAAAAGAAAAAAAAGAAAGAGTAGAAACTCTAGGGAGCCACTGGCCCCTTCCACCTGGTGAGGACTGACCTAGAAGACAGCCTTCTGTAAAGGGGTGCCTCCCCAGACCATGAATCTGATGCTGCTCTGACATTGCAGGTTCCATGTGGGAAATAAACATCTCTGGTTTACCAGTCAAGACAATCTGTATATTCTGTTACAAAAGCATGGACGGACTAAAACAAATCGCATGTTGCAACTGTATCTCAAGCTTGAATTATGGCGGAAAGCAAGAAGCTGGTTGAGGAATGGCCAATAGAGCCTTGGCTAGGGAGCTTTCACCATTTACAGTCACAGAACCCTGTGTTCTCCCAGGAGCTGCTTAAAGAGGCTGATCCACAGACCGTGGTCCTGATGTTCTGGGGGGTGGGGTGGGGGGTTGGCACTCGGGGAGATCCCCCATCACCTGGGAGGGGGCAAGAGGAAGCCAAGAGCATGTGCTTGCAAAGCGCAGCCTCTGCATTCACTCTGCACAGCTCAGCGGGCCTTGCTGCCTGCCAGACTCCCTGCCCCCTCTGCCTGCAAACAGAAACTATAACGGGATCCCAGCCACACGGGCCCCCACTGTTTCTCCAGGGAGACCCCCAGCCCCCAGTTCCTGCTGGGTGCCTGTGAGCAGAGCCTAGCTCTGCAAGGCTCCATGGAGATCAGATCTGCGGCTGCGCCCGGAAATTCCAGGAGGCCTGGGGGGAAGGCTGGAATGTGGCGCTTTAGTTTGCACGGAAGTCGCTGAATTGAAAGGGGGAGCGGGACACCCCGGCAGGGAGCCCGGACCCGCCTACAGTCTGGCGGTGGAGGCGCGGGGCCCGGGGGTGGAGGCTGAGGACGCGGCGCGGGGGGCCGTTCAGGAGCCCCTGGATGGAGCCACGGCTGACCCCGGGGAGAGACGCCCTGGACGGGGGAAGGGGCTCCTCTCCGCCTCTGACTTCTCCTCGGTTTGTGCCTCTCCGCCCCACACCCCATTTGCTCTCCCTTTCTCTGTCCGTCTCTGCAGCTCCGTCTCCCATCTCTCTCCCACCCTATCTCCATTTCTTTAATGCTCTCTCTCTCTCTCTCTTTCTCTCTGGGTGCCTGTCTCTCCCTCTTTCTCTGTGTGTGTGTCTATCTCTCTGTGTCCCTCTCTCTCATCTCTGTGTCTCTCTGTCTCTATGTCTCTCCCTCTCTCTCTCTGTCTCTCCGCCTCTCTGTCTCTCTCTGTCTCTGTGTCTCTCTCTCTCTGTCTCTCTCTGTGTCTCTGTGTCTCTCTCTCTCTCTCTGTCTGTCCCTCTCTCTCTCTTTCTGTCCCTCTGCTGAGGCTCTCTTTCTCTCCCTCTCTCTGTCTCTCCCTCTCTGTGTCTCTCTCTGTTCTCTGTCTGTCTCTCTCTCTCTGTCCCCCTCTCTCTGTCTGTCCCTCTCTCTCTCTACACCTCTCTCCCTCTCTCTCTGTCTCCATCTCTTTAACACTCTCTCTCCCTCTCTCTGATTCTCCTTCTCTCTCTCTCTCAGACTCTCTGTGTCTGTCTCTTTCACTTTCTCAGCTCTGAGTTAACTTGCCCCCAAAACAATCCTGAAACACTCCTGAATCCTCCATTCACAAAGTCATTCCTCTCAAGTTCTTGGGAGTAATTCAGTGAACTCTTAAATACAGGATAAGAGACAGTCCCCAACTGCATAGTATTCACCAAAGGGGGGAAAAAAAAAAAAAGGATAAAACCCTCTGCCTGCCATCCATCTGAGGATGGAGCTAGATTACAAAGCAGTCTCACGCTGTGTGATGAAATGGTGCTAATGAAGGCGTGTGCTCCTGCAGGAGACGTGGGAGGAACCCTCTGCTTGAAGGAATCACCATTAATTACATTTCCCTAGGTCTATGCCAGCACAGATACTATGTGGCTCTGCACAACACCGAGTCCTTGAACTAATATTTTTTCCTTTGTGATGCTGTTTTGGAAAAGAAAGTGGGGTTTTTAGTCATTTTAAAGGGAAAGATTACAGGAAAATATCACATTTACGTATTTTATGTATGTTTTATACATGTATCTATAAATATGTTGAGGCTGAAACTCCAATCCTTTGGCCACCTGATGCAAAGAGCTGACTCACTGGAAAAGACCCTGATGCTGGGAAAGATTGAAGGCAGGAAGAGAAGGGGACGACAGAGGATGAGATGGCTGGATGGCACCATGGAATAGATGCACATGGGTTTGGGTGAACTCCGGTAGTTGGTGATGGACAGGGAGGCCTGGCGTGCTGCGGTTCATGGGGTCACAAAGAGTTGGACACGACTGAGCGACTGAACTGAACTGAAGTGATGTATGTATATATACATATACACATATATTATATCTATATATCTATATATCTGTGTGTATATACATATATAGAGAGAGAGACAGACAGACAGACAGACAGAGAGACAGAGAAAGGGCTTCCATGATAGCTCAGCTGGTAAAGAATCCACCTGCAATGCAGGAGACCCCGGTTCGATTCCTAGGTTCGGAGGATCCACTGGAGAAGGGAAAGGCTACCCACTCCAGTGTTCTTGGACTTCTCTTGTGGCTCAGCTGGTAAAGAATCTGCCTGCAATGCAGAGACCTGGGTTCAGTCCCTGGACTGGGGAGATCTCTGGCATTCAGAGAGAGGAAATATGTGTGTGTGTATATATATAAAGAGAGAGAAAGAAAATGTGTATATATATATACAGAAAGAGGAATATACATATATATAGTCTGTGATTCATATTTTGGGGCTGCATATTTCTTTTAGGGGCTTCCCAGATGGCACTAGTAGTAAAGAACCTGCCTGCCAATACAGGAAATGTAAGAGACAGGAGTTTGATCCCTGGGTCAGGAAGATCCCCTGGAGGAGGGCATGGCAACCCACTCCAGTATTGTTGCCTGGAGAACCCCTTGGACAGAGGAGCCTGGCGGGCTACAGTCCATAGGGTTGCGAAAAGAGACAGGACTTAGCGATTAAACAATCCATGAAGTGTACATATAGCAATTTATATCTATTTATCCATCCACAGGGTTGCAAAGAATCAGACACGACTGAGTGCACACACACACACACACACACACACACGTGAACTTCATGAAACACGGGATGGGCTGTCCCTACATAACTGAACAGAACATGAGATTTCTGCAAGGATTCAGCCTCCTGGATTGCAGAATAAGTATCGCATCTTTGATTCACACTGCAGGTAGGCAGTTCCACTTAAATGGCACTAATTGTCAGTCTAAAAGAGCAACGGGTCCTTACAGATTTCTTCGGAAGTGTCTGTCACCGTGTTATGGAATGATTGCTGCCTGCTTGCAGAAAAGACAGCTCTTGTTATTATCTGAAAAAAAAAAAAACCTTCTGGTCAACCAAAGCGTGTCTCTTTTCCACTAACGTATTTCAGAGCCTGGAGTAGCTCCAAGCCAGGTCCCAACCCTACGGCCCTGCACAGAGCTGATCCCCTGAGTATATGTTATGCCATTTGACATCACGTCTTCTCGGATGGCCCCATGAGGACCTTCATAAAGGGTCTCACCCGCCAGTGGGATTCTTCACCAACCTTCGTTGTTCAGTTCAGTTCGGTTCAGTTGCTCAGTCATGTCCAACTCTTTGCGACCCCATGAATCGCAGCACGCCAGGCCTCCCTGTCCATCACCAAGTCCTGGAGTTCACCCAAACCCACGCCATTGAGTTGGTGATGCCATCCAGCC
Source organism: Bos grunniens (assembly GCF_055505025.1). NCBI lineage: Eukaryota > Metazoa > Chordata > Mammalia > Artiodactyla > Bovidae > Bos > Bos grunniens. Next base: position 3,006,719 of record NC_141194.1, read on the forward strand.
ATCTCATCCTCTGTCGTCCCCTATTCCTCCTGCCCCCAGTCCCTCCCAGCATCAGGCTCTTTTCCAATGAGTACTTATACATAATTGATGAAACAAACGAACGCGGATTCATTTTGTGTAAAAAGTAATTGTAACGACAAGGAATGTAGTCTTTGGGCATATCAATCGTCATATGGCTAATGATATATCTATCATAATGTATAGATACAATGTATAATACATTAATACATCATATAATATTTACTAGCATAGTAACATGATTTTTCTATTATATGGCTCCTTTCTGTCATTGTTTTCAAAGGGTTGATATGATGAAATACGAAGCATTTATTTTGCATGAAAATGATTCTTTAATTAATTTTAATTGGAGAATAATTACCTTACAATATTGTGGTGGTTTTTGCCATACATTGACATACATTCATACATCGACATGAATCAGCCACAGGTGTACATGTGGCCCCCTAGAAAATGATTTTTTAAATAGTGTATCCTTCAGTCCAGTTCAGTCACTCAGTCATGTCTGACTCTTTGCAACCCCATGGACTGCAGCACGCCAGGCTTCCCTGTCCATCACTAACTCCTAGAGCTTACTCACACTCATGTCCATCGAGTCGGTGATGCCATCCAACCCTCTCATCCTTATGTCAGATTATATTGGGCTGGTCAAAAAGTTCATTCAGGTGTTTTCAAAACAGGTGTTAACAGAAAAATATGCACAAACTCTTCAGCCAACCCAATCCACCCTAGTAAATGAAACTATATCACTATTTTAATATATTATGTATAATGTATAACTGGGCTTCCCTGGTGGCTCAGATAGTAAAGACACTGTCTGCAATGCTAAACACCTGGGTTAGCAAGTATCACTATGGAATGTCATAATTCTGTTATATTTGTTGTTGTTAATTTGCTTAGTGGTGTCTGACTCTTCTGTGACTCCATAGACCATAGCCCGCCAAGCCCCTCTATCCATGGGATTCTCCAGGCAAGAATACTGGAGTGGGTTGCCATGCTTGCCTCCAGGGGATCTTCCTGAACCTGGGATCCAAAGTACATCTCCTGCATTGCAGGCAGATTCTTTCCCACTGAGCTACCAGGAAAAGCCATTCTATTGTACAGGGCAACCATATATTATTGTATTTACACACACTGTCTTTTTATTCTGTGACAAAGCTAAATGCCTTCTACAGGTCATGGGGACTGCCTTGGGGCACAGACTTGCTCAGCACTAATACATTATTACTGTCTATACACGTGCAAGAAGCAAAAATTGATCCGTGTGAGAAGGTAACGCCTCTTAACAGGATGGGGAGGTGATCTCAGTTGTTCACAGACAGGGGTGACACCACAGCAGGTGCTGAGAGGGTCAGCCCTGGAGTCCTTTCTCATCATCAGGTCAGTTCAGTCGCTCAGTCATGGCTGACTCTTTGCGACCCCATGGACCGCAGCACGCCAGGCCTCCCTGTCCATCACCATCTCCCGGAGCTTGCTCAAACTCATGTCCATAGAGTCACTGATGCCATCCAACCATCTCATCCTCTGTCGTCCCTTCCCCTCCCGCCTTCAATCTTTCCCAGCATCAGGGTCTTTTGCAATGAGTCAGTCCTTCGCATCAGGTGGCCCAAGCATTGGAGCTTCAGCTTCAACATCAGTCCTGCCAATGAATATTCAGGACCTCTGATCTCAGATGCCTGTCTACTGTCAGTCAGACTGCGGCTGAGTCACAAGCCTACCCGCCCGTGGCAGGCAGCCACGCACGCATAGGCATTGGTTACACATCCACAGCTGGTTAACAAAAAGCAGGGCATGCCAGAGACAGAGGCAGTGACAGCCATCCAGGGAGTCAGATATCAAAGCCTCCCAACTTTCCCCTCTAAAGCCTGCCCTGTAACACTGACCCGGGAACGCTGCTGAGAACATGTGCTTGCATGTCGCTGGCCCGTCGAGGACCGGGACATCCCTCTGTCTTCGACGAGCCCGGAGCAGGCGATGGGGAGGATTTTGTTCCTCCGAGCTCCTCCCCTATCTTCCCTCCCTTAGTGTCTCCTATTCTGCCCTCTCTCCCCCCCTGCCCTTCCATCATTCGCCACTCCCTTTCCTCTTTCTTCCCTTTCTCCATCAATCCTTCCTTCCATCCTTTTTCCCTCTCTCTGCTCCCTTCCTTCCTTCCTACCGCCATCCAGCATTTCTGACAGTGAGGTTACTGAACTGAGCGGTCCAGCAGCTCACAGCAGAGGATCTAAAATTACTGTTGTCCACCGGCATCCTGAGTTGCAATGTCCTGTCTGACTCTTTGGGACCCCGTGGACTGTAGCCCGCCAGGCTCCTCTGTCCATGGGGATTCTCCAGGCAAGAACGCTGGAGGGACTTGCCACTTCCTTCTCCAGGGCATCTTCCCGACCCAGGGATGGAACCCACGTCTCTTTTGTCTCCTGCACCGGCAGGCAAGGTCTTGAACACTGCGCCACCTGGGATATGACATCAAACTGTGGGCTGGAGAAATGGAAACGGCTCATGTCCGAGGACTACAGAGAATGAAACAAACACAGAATTTGTGTGTGTGTGTGTGTAACACTATGCCAAAAGATTACAGCAAGAATGAAAACCACTCTGTAAATGGACCTCCTTGCTGTATCTTTTTGGTTTCCTACATTTTAATTTCATGTGCTGGTGGACTTTAGTTTCGTTCTTAAAACACGTCTAGGATTTGCTTTATGAGCCTTTCATGAAAATTAATGTTAAGAGCGAAGATTTGCATGCATTAGTCGGGTTGCCTTCGATGTGTTAAATCATTTAATCCTTACAAAATTCTGAACCCCTCTTATTACATTTTTACAGACAGGAGTGTGGCCCACAGAGACTAAGTTATACAATATCATACCTTAGTGACAAGGCCAAGATATACTGGGTTGGCCAAAACGTTCGTTTGGGTGTTTCCGTAACACAAACCGGAATGAACTGTTTGGCAAACCCCATAAAATGAAAGCTAGGATTCTAAGGCCCATGCTCTATTCTATTATATAGAATTCCTCCCGTTAAGTGTGGTACTTGCTCAGTCGTGTCTGACTCTTTGCGATCCCATGGACTGTAGCCCGCCAGGCTCCTCCGTCCATGGGATTCTCCAGGCAAGAATACTGGAGTGGGTTGCCATGCCCTCCTCCATGGAGTCTTCCTGACCCAGGGATAGAACCCAGGTCTCGTACACCTCCTGCATTGGCAGCCGCGTTCTTTACCACTAGCGCCGCCTATAGGCTTCCTCCCATTATTACATTACAAATATAATTACCAGCATGTAAGTTTTAATATGGACTTCCCTGGTGGCTCCGCGGTAAGGAATTTGTGTGCAATGCATGAGACATGGGTTTGATCCCTGGGTCGGGAAGATCCCCTGGAGGAGGGCATGGCAACCCGCTCAAGTATTCTTGCCTGGAGAATCCCATGGACAGAGGAGCCTGGCGGGCTACAGTCCATGGGGTCACAGAGTCGAACACGACTGAGCGACTAATACCAGGTACATGTATGTGCCAACAGGTAGATGATAGATACATGTCAGAGATACTCAGTGCTTATGAGTTTTTAAAAATTGTTAACTCACTTGAAACTTCTAATGAGATCCCCCAAATTTCTTTGTTTTAGGATTATATCTCTTCATAGTTTCCATATTAGAAATTAAAACTGAAAACAAAAAAAAAAAATAGGGACTTCAAAGGTGGTCTGGTGGCTAAGACGCCAAGTTCCCAATGAGGGGCCCTGAGTTCGAACCTTGGTTGGGGAACTAGATCCCACAAGCTGCAATGAAGAGTCTGCATGTGGGATCAACTAAAGATCCTGTGTGCTGCAATAAAGATAAAAGATCCCACATGCTGTAACTAAGAGCTGGTGTGGCCAAATAATTTTTTTTTAATTAAAAAATGGATATATTTCTTTCTTCACTCATTTACACACAACAATAAAACGTCCTGACATTTTGTCATTTATAACATGCTGTTATACAATGATATTTTCTAAATTAAGAAAAAGCAGCATGCTATACTACTGATGCTATAATTTGCTTTGCAAATCTCTATCTTCACAGAAGGCACTGAGATGCTCATATCTGCGTCTGTGTTCAATCTACTGTCATGCCACATGGAACACAGCTTCTGGAAAGCTCTAGTGATAGAAAGGAATTACAAAAGGGAAATAATGTCTTTGTGCAATAATGAAAATAAAACTAGATACACGGGCATCGTGGAAGTATCTGGGGTGAGCCAGAAATCTCCAGGGCAAACAACACACTTTGAGAATTACTAATCAGTCTACCTATCTGTCTGTCTATTTATCTGTGAAATCTAGCTATCATACTATCTATGCTTCTATTTACTCATTCATCTACCTACATACTGATCTAAATATTTAGGTCTATGTAGTTTTTCAACTATCTATTCAAATCTATCAACAAATCAATCTATGCATCTATCTATCTACAAGTCTAGCAATATAACCATCCACTCATCCATACATCCTTCCAGCCATCCATCTAACCATCCATCCACCCATCCATCCATCCATCCACCCTTTCATCTATCCATCCGCCCATGCATCCAGCCAGCCAGCCATCATCCACCCACCCATCCTTCCATCCATCCATCCATCCAGCTATCCATTTATCCATCTATGCATCCTTCCACCCTTTCATCCAATCATCCATCTATCTATCCATCCACTCATGCAACCATCCACCCTTTCACCTATCCATCCATCCATCCAGCTATCCATTCATCCATCCAGCCATCCATCATCCATCCATCCTTTCATCTCATCCATCCATTATCCATCCATCATCCACCCATCCATCCATCTCCCTACATACTGATCTACTTATGTAGAGCTACATAGTTATCTAACCATTTATCATTACTTTATAATGAAATATAGAAAGCCAACAGCAAATACATGGGCATGATCATGACTTTTACCAGCAGAGTATATTCTGAGAATTCTCTCCTGGCCCTTGTATTTCTCTTGTAATCAGGAATTTTCTGCAAAAGGTGGTAAGGAAATTTTCTTCATTTACATTGACGCTATTTTGGATATTTCTCTGAATATTCTGCTTACTGATAATGAGACAGACTGCCTCTTCAGTCTATATATGTTAAGTAAACAATTTGGCGTGCACATTAATTACTCTAGGGCTAAGCCTAGGAACAAGTGAGCATTATGAATATATTCCATATTTTTCTCCCTCAAAGTATGTAGTTTAGATTTGTCCTTCAATTATTTGCTCATTCATACTTTTTCCCCTAATTGTTCAGACGATTGTAATTTCCCTTATAAATTTGGAGGGATTTCTTATATAGTTAGGTATTATTTTCTCGGCTGTGAGATTAGACATAGTAGAAATGTTCCTTCAATTGACCAATACTTTAAAAAGTATTTACCCATATCAATCCTATACTTTGATGGTAAAAATACTGACCGATTTTTGTGTTATATATGTTGCAATTTAAAAAAGAAACACTCTACAAACCTAAGCCAGTTGGACATTTTCCTACATTTTTTCTATTAAAAAAGGTTTACATTTTGCATGCAGATTTATCTGTCTAGAATACAACTTTGATTATGGATCTAGAGAAAGGTGCACTAACATTTCTTACATAGATAGAGCTCGTTTTCAGTGCCATATACTGAATGCTCAATCTTTTTTGCATTGATCCATGACATCGACTGATTTGTATATTAAGTTTCCAATCAGTCTTAGTTCTGCCAGTTTCTGTACTACTCTTTTAGTCTCTCTCTAATCTTTGGACCATCAACAAATTATTTTTAATATCATTTAAGTATGTTAGTTGCTCAGTCGTGTCTGACTCTTTGCAACTTCATGAACTGTAGCCCCCCAGGCTCCTCACAGCATGTTAAAAAGCAGAGACATTACTTTGTCAACAAAGGTCCGTCTAGTCAAGGCTATGGTTTTTCCAGCGGTCATGTATGGATGTGAGAGTTGGACTATGAAGAAAGCTGAGCGCCAAAGAATTGATGCTTTTGAACTGTGGTGTTGGAGAAGACTCTTGAGAGTCCTTTGGACTGCAAGGAGATCCAACCAGTCCATCCTAAAGGAGATAAATCCTGAATATTCATTGGAAGGACTGAGGCTGAAGCTGAAACTCCAATCCTTTGGCTACCTGATGAGAAGAGCTGACTCATTTGAAAACACCGTGACGCTGGGAAAGGTTGAAGGCGGGAGGAGGAGAGGGTGACAGAAGATGAGATGGTTGGATGGCATCACCGACTTGATGGACATGAATTTGAGTAAACTCAGGGAGTTGGTGATGGACAGGGAAGCCTGGTGTGTTGCAGTCCATGGGGTCACAAAGAATCAGACATGACTGAACGGTTTCACTTACTTCACTCACAGCTTTGCAAATATTTATCAGGTAAGACAGTAAGCTCTGCTCATTCTTATCTTTTGGTTTTAATGTAGCTATGTTGTATTTTCTACTCTCCATTTAAACTTTCAGGTAGTTACTACAGTTTGTAAAGAATCAAGAGGAACTTTGACAGATATGTCTCTGACAGCACAATTAAATCTGGAGGGAAGTTATCTTAATATATTTGTCATTCTTGACAGAATCTGCATAATCATCTCTATTAGTTTGTGTTCCTTTGTTGAACTGTAAGCGTTTAGAGAAGTTAATTCTGAGATTTGTAATACTTTCCAGTAGATATTCCAATATATTTAACTTGCATTATGCTTAACACCTCATTATTGAGTAGAAAAATACTACAGAAATTTTAAAGTTGATCTTGTAAACTAATCTTTTGTCAAATAATCTTGCTGAGTTTTCATTACATTTGAGTCATATAGAAATAGTATTTTTTTTGTTTTGTAGGAGATCAGTTCTTCTGCAACTAATGGCAATTTTAAGTCTTCCCTTAAACTCTTTATTCAGCTAGTTTATTTTTCTTTCTACTATTTATGAGGATTGGTATTATTACTTCTTGTCCAGTCTCTCAGTTGTGTCCAACTCTTTGTGACCCCATGAACTGCAGCACGCCAAGCTTCCCTATCCTCCACCATCTCCTGGAGTTTGCTCATGTCCACTGAGATGGTGATGCCATCCAGCCATCTCATCCTCTGTAATCCCGTTCTCCTCTTGCCTTTAATCTTTCCCAGCATCAGGGTCTTTTCCAAGGAAATCAGTTCTTTGCATCAGGAGGCCAAAGTATTGGAGCTTCAGCCTCAGTCCTTCCAATGACTATTCAGGACTGATTTCCTTTAGGATGGACTGGTTGGATCTCCTTGCAGTCCAAGAGACTCTCACAGAGTCTTCTTCAACACCACAGTTCAAAAGCATCAATTCTTCAGCACTCAGCTTTCGTTATAGTCCAACTCTTATATCCATACATGACTACTGGAGAAACCATAGCTTTGACTAGATGGCCTTTTGTCAGCAAAGACAAAGATTAAGATTAAGGGAGTACAAGCCATGCTCACACCATGATCTTGCCAGACCCCAGGTCTGACTCATGGATATAAAACCTTCATTACATTTCCTGGGTGGGGTTGGGACACCGTTTTTCTTTTTTGCAGCAGAAGCCTGCTGTGGCCTCCTTTGTCTGGCAAAACAATAAGGCTGCCCTTTTCTACGCCACTCAAACTCTGTCTGTGGGATTTGATACGGCACCCAACCACAGAGGGGCTGAGCTTTTGGTAACAGGAAGGCAATGCTTTACCTGGATCACCACAGTGATAAGAGTTTGGGGTCTTTGCTACAACATTTTTTTTTCTTCTCCATTTGTCTGTCTTTAACCTAACAGGTGCTAACAAGGGGAATCTGGCATTTGGTTACTAAAAAATAAACACTGAAGTGATGGTTTTCCATGATCAAGGATGTCAACTTGCCATCTACCTCTGCAAGGATTAAATCATGTGCTCTAGGAGCTGCTGACCTTCAACATCCCCTGAAGGGAGGACACAGTGGAAAGCAGAAACAAGGCATCTGTGCTCTGGGAACAACTGGTAGGACAGGTCTTCAGCTAGTTAGATATTCTCAGGAGCTGATTTTATGAGCCCATTTCTTGTATTGCCTCCTATCTAGAAAGGCACGAACATTCTGCATGGTGACGACTGTTTGTCGTGATGAACAGAAGCTCCAGGAGACTAGCAGAAAATTCCTGGAGAAAATATGTGCCTGATTGCACAATCTCCCCCTTCACCAAAAATCACATATATCCTGACCTTGCCCCGCTGCCTCTTTGGAGTATCTGAGAGATATCTGGAGCAGTCTCTCAGAGCCACCTGAGGTGCTGTCTCCTGGGCTGCAATTTGCTCCCAAATAAAACTTAAATCACAACTCTGACATTGCCCAGTTTTTTTTAGTCAACATGGAGGACATGTTTCATGATATCCCCAAAATAAACCTGAATTCTGAACCACTCGGTTGTTGGCTGGTCAGTTAGAGCCTCCTCAGGTGCTGTTTCTCTGTGTGTAGGGAGAATGTCTCTATGAAGCAAGGAGAGAGACCCCTCCTGGCATCGCAAGGCATCATGAGGGGAGAGAAACTAGCACTTCAGTGACACACGCCATCAAACTTCTGTTCTCTCAAAACTCTTGTTCTCATCCTTTAATATATATTTCACCAGGCTGGTGGGAGTTTAATCATTTTCACTTTGTTCTCTTATAGAATAAAGTTGTAGGAATACAAATGAAGAGAAAAAGGGAAAAAAAAAGAAAAAGACTCAGAAGGCCTGTCATTATTATTAGGCTGTCAGACACTGAAAAATATCGGCAGTCATAGAATTCTGTTTTTAAAGCTACAAGTATAGTAATGACTTCTAAGCATTAATTACACGGCACGATAATTAGCATGATGGAGACACTCTATCCTTCCATTTAACATTTATTTACTTTGCTTTGGGCGATGTGTGATTTAATTTTAACACACTGCGCTCCACTCATTACATAAACCAGTGTTTACCCCAAACTGTTGTTTTTATGGCGATGAAAATGTCAGTCCTTTCTGCAAACTGATTTTTAATGAGGAAAAACATAAAGACAGCCAAGGGAGGGAGGGCAGGACGGTGGGATGGAGGGTGGGAGAGTGGGAGGGAAAAATAGATAAGGTTTCAACTCATTTTTAAAGGAAAACAAACAAAGACAACTTCATCAAGGAGATTAGAAAAGACCTAGGAGGTAGGGATGTAAACAGTGAGTGAAGGGGAAGTTCAAGATTTCTCTTCCCCTATGTGCCCTGTTTATTTTCATGACCTGCATCTTCTTTATAACTGACAGTTGTGATTTACACACGCCACAGGACTTTGTCAGACCACTTAGCATTTCTGTAGCACAGCAGTGCTGGAGAAGACTCCTGAGAGTCCCTTGGATGACAGGGAGACCCAACCAGTCCATCCTAAAGGAGGTCCGTCCTGAATGTTCATTGGAAGGACTGATGCTGAAGCTGAAGCTCCAATACTTTGGCCACCTGAAGAGCTGACTCATTGGAAGAGACCCTGATGCTGAGAAAGATTGAAGGCAGGAGGAGAAGGGGTGGCAGAGGATGAGATGGCTGGATGATCACCAGCTGAATGGACGTGAGTTTGAGCAAGCTCCAGGAGATGGTGATGGACAGGGAGGCCTGGCGGGCTGCAGTCCACGAGGTTGCAGAGTTGGACATAACAACAAGATTCTGTTATCAGGTCACTTTTAACTTTGTGGTTGGATGACCCACATCCTTTTCTACCTGTTGAGTGTAAACTTGGGTCTTTAAGTGAAAACATGTACAATGTAAGGAATATAGTATTTTACAATAACTATAAGTGGACTGTAACCTTTAAACACTGAATCACTGTCTTCTGCACCTGTAACTTACATATAACACTGCACGTCAACTCTACCTACGTTAAAAAAGCATGAGAAAACAAAATGCAAAAATGCAAAAAATAAAAATAGGACTTCCCCGATGGCAGCGTGGATCGCCTTTCCCTTCTCCCAGGGATCGTCCCAACTCAGGGATCGAACCCAGGTCTCCTGCATTGCAGGTGGTTTCTTTACCAGCTGAGCCACCAGGGAAGCCCACAGATAGGTGACGCTGAAAGAGAAATGCTTTGTGTTGCTTCACAGGAGCCTGATCCTCTGAACAACTCAATGTTCACACAGGGCAGTCTTTGGGGCACTGTACCCTGATGGCAGCGTGGTTAAGAATCTGCTTGCCAATACAGGGGACACGGGTTCGATCCTTGGTCAGGGAAGATCCCACATGCCTCGGGGCGACTAAGCCCGTGTGCAGCAACTGCTGAGGCTGTCCTCCAGAGCTGGGAGCTGCAGCTACTGAGCTCACGTGCCCTAGAGCCTGCGCTCCACAACGAGAGAAGCCTCTGCAATGAGAAGCCCACACACCACAACTAGAGAGGAGCCCACACACCCCACAATTAGACAAAAGCCCACCCAGCCACCAGCAGCCAGTGCAGCAGAAAATGAATAAATAAAGTAAAAATAAAGAAATATAGCAGTGTGATCATATCAAAAAACAAAACTACTAAAATGTTTTTAAAAAGTGAGAATGGAGCCAAGTGACACCAGGACATTCTAACAGATGAGTCTAAGTGAAGGTCACTCGTTCGTGTCTGATTCTTTGCAACCCCATGGACTATACAGTCCATGGAATTCTCCAGGCCAGAATACTGGAGTGGGTAGCCTTTCCCTTCTCCCGGGGATCGTCCCAACTCAGGGACCAAACCCAGGTCTCCTGCATTGCAGGCGGTTTCTTTACCAGCTGAGCCACCAGGGAAGCCCACAAGACAGGTGACGCTGAAAGAGAAATGCTTCGTGTTGCTTCACAGGAGCCTGATCCTCTGAACAACTCAATCTTCGCAGAGGGCACAGGATACAGGGACACTGTATCCTGTTTACGATTAGTTAGGAAAGTGATATAGGCATGGTGCAGTGTTGTTGTTGTTCAGTCGCACAGTCGTGTCCGACCCTTTTGCAACCACATGGACTGCAGCCCCTCCAGGCTCCTCTGTCCATGGGATTCCCCAGGCGGGAATACTGGAGTGGGTTGCCATTTCCTTCTCCAGGGGAATCTTCCTGACCCAGGGGACTGAACCTGAGTCTCCTGCATTGCAGGCAGATTCTTTACCATCTGAGCCACCAGGGAAGCCCAGGATTGGAAGGGTGTTCACAGCAAACAGCAAAGAGCCAGCACGCACTGTTTCTTCCAGGGATGCAGGATGGGGTTTGGGGAGGGGCATGAAGGATGATGCCAAGGCCTTGAAAACCAAAGGCAGGAGTGAGGCTGGTAGTTTTGTCCGCCCGAGGTCCTCCACTGGCTTCCAGGATAAAGTGAGAGGAGGGCGTCCGTCCTTGTCTTCTGCCCGTCATCTTAGAAGCCACTGCTCATGGCCAACCAGAGCCAAAGAGACACGTGGTGAAGCATATAACAGTGATCAGGGCTTGGAGACCACAGAGGAATTTGGTTTCCTTTTGATGGTGTGTGTGTGTGTGTGTTTTCAATGCCACCGTCTTCTGCTTTTGGTGGGAAAACCATGACTACGCAATGACCGGATACAAGTCAGAGGAAACTAGCAAGAGAAAGCTTGGTGCTTGTTTATGCCTCCAGCTCACCGCTCACGTCACACCCAACACCTTACACCAAGGTGGGAACGTCCATTGAGCTTTGGTAGCGGAATGACTATTTTCCAAGTGGTCTTCACTGCCGCTGACATCCAGCTATGAAGATGACAACTCACAGCTGACTGAATGCTTTATTTTGTATAGTTAATAATTCTGATTTTTCTATAGTATGTCCAAGTCTAGGTTGCTTCAACTGCCAAGAGTAGGGGATGACAGAGGATGAGATGGTTGGATGGCATCACAGACTCGATGGACATGAATTTGAGCAAGCTTCGGGAGTTGGTGGTGGACAGGGAGGCCTGGCGCGCTGCAGTCCATGGGGTCACAAAAAGTCGGACACGACTGAGCAACTAAACTGAATGTTACAAGAAAGAAGAGAGACACCGGAGTTCACAGTGTATAGTTCTGTTTTGTCACGTGGGAAGCAGGCAAAATGAAAGAGGCATGAAGAGACATAGGTGCAGTAACCTAAATCAGGCAGAAGTTAGCAAAGAGGGACAGGGAGGGAGAAAGCCGTGTCTGGGAGGAGGCTGGAGGGAATTTGTAGAAACCTGGGGAGATCTGTTTCCTCACCTGGGTGGTGCTTACACAAGTGTGTTTGTCATAATTCATTCAGTAGAACATTTATGTTTCACATACTTTTCTATATGTATGTCATATTTTGCAATAAAAGATTGCAAAAAAAAAAAAAAAACGCCGAGAGAGACAACACAATTATTGTCACTTGGCTCTTTCATCATTTAAGGGTCAGTACGTGATGCTGACCAGCCCCCTCACTTGGGTTGCCCTGAACAAAAATTTGAGAGAAGGCAGCTCTGCTGACTGAGTTATGAATAAGCTTAACTATTTGGGGTGCTGAAAGATATAATGGGGCCTCCCAGGTGGCATTAGTGGTAAACAATCTGCCTGCCAATGGAGGAGATGAAAGAGACACAGAATCAGTCCCTGGGTTGGAAAGATCCCCTTGAGGAGGAAACGGAAACTGACTCCAGTATTCTTGCCTGGAGAATTGCATGGACATAGGAGCGACTTCCCTTTCCCTTTTCACTTTCATGCACTGGAGAAGGAAATGGCAACCCACTCCAGTGTTCTTGCCTGGAGAATCCCAGGGATGGTGGAGCCTGGTGGGCTGCCGTCTATGGGGTCGCACAGAGTCGGACACGACTGAAGCGACTTAGCAGCAGCAACAGCAGCAGCAGCAGGAGCCTGGTGGGCAGCCCAGTGAAGCAACTTAGCACAGACAAGATATATTGAGCACTTCTGTCAACAACAACCAAAAACAAGTTAGCTCTACATGTGCTAAATGAGGAGGGCATGGCAACCCACTCCAGTATTCTTGCCTAGAGAATTCACATGGACAGAGGAGCCTAGCGGGCTGCAGTCCATGCAGTTGCAGAGAGTCAGATGTGACTGAGCGACTAAGCACAGCACAGCACATGTGGTAAATGGATTTCCACTTATAATGAATTAATTCAGACACTGACATGCTTAGCCAAAGTGTCAACCACGCATCGGCACTTGCCGTGGGCATCTGCCATCCACCTCTACAAGGATTCAATCAGGTGCTGCTCCAGCTGCTGACCTTCAACAGCCCCTGAAAGGGGCTCAGGGTGGAGAGCAGACAGGAGGCATCTGTGTTCTGGGAAAGACTGATAGGACAGGTCTTCAGATGGCTAGATATTTCCAGGAGCTGATTCTGAGAGCCTGATTCTTGTATCTCCTCATGTCTAGAAAAGCAGTAAGATCTTTTATGGTGATGACTGTTCCTCGTGACTAGCAGTAACCCTCACGAGACCAGCAGAAAGTTTCTACAGGGAAAAAAAATATATATATATATATGTATATATATGTGTGTGTGTGTGTGTGTGTGTGTGCTTGATTGTATGTATTTCCCCTTCACCAAAATCACAAACATACTGACCTCCCCACTCCACACCTCTTTGGGGCCATTTCTCAGAGCTATCTCAGGGGCTGTTTCCCGGACTGCAGTCCTCCTTTTGCCCCAAATAAAACCTGACACACAGCCCTAAGGTTGTGCATTTTTTAAGTTCACAAAAGGTACTGAAAACTGAAAGTGAAAGGTGCTCATTTGTGTCCCAGTCTTTGCGACCCCATGGACTACACAGTCCATGGAATTCTCCAGACCAGAATACCTGGAGTGCATAGCGTTTCCCTTCTCCAGGGGATCTTCCCAACCCAGGGATCGAACCTGGGTTTCCCACATTGCAGGCGGATTCTTGACCAGCTGAGCCACAAGGGAAGCCCCACAAAAGCTACTGCTGCTAAGTTGCTTCAGTCATGTCCGACTCTGTGTGACCCCATAGACGGCAGCCCACCAGGCTCCCCCGTCCCTGGGATTCTCCAGGCAAGAACACTGGAGTGGGTTGCCATTTCCTTCTCCAATGCATGAAAATGAAAAGTGAAAGTGAAGTCGCTTAGTCATGTCCGACCCTCAGCGACCCCATGGACTGCAGCCTTCCAGGCTCCTCCATCCATGGGAATTTGCAGGCAAGAGTACTGGAGTGGGGTGCCATTGCCTTCTCCACAAAAGGTACTAGTTTACTGAAAATATTAAGTCTGGTTTAGTGTCAAACCACATTAAATAGGTCAGACAACAGGCACCTGTATACATTTGTGGAGAAAAACAAGTAATAATATCAAAGGCGTATTTTAAAACTTTAATTTTTAAAGTGGAAACTTTTCCAAGAGCAATCAGCAAGTAAGGTAATCTGACATATATCTGAATCACAGCACAGCAAACAGAATTGATTAAATATGGTTCTGTCACTTGCTTAATAATTTAAACTGTATACTCCTCAATGATTCAATAAAGAGTAAATTTTAAAATGAAAACTCAGGGGTTTTAAACATTATTAAGAGAAGGAGTTTCAAGTTGCATTTGTCTTTATAATGTCTCTCAAATTTTTCTCAGCAGCTGCACAAATCCCGTTATTGCAATTATTTATAGCAGACTTGTTTTCTACAATCAGGATATAAACGTTATTGGTGAGCTCGTCCACAGTGAAGTATTTCAGTCACGATCCAACCAGAACTCATTCATCTTTACGAATCGACATGATCTTCCTCCAACAATAGAACAAGGCTGGTGAGGAGCTTCCCTGGTGGACTACTGGTTAACAATCCACCTGCCAATGCAGGAGACACAGGTTTGATCCCTTGTCCTGGAAGATCCCACGTGCCAGGGAGCACCTAAGTCCGTGCGTCACAACTGCTGAGCGTTCGCTCTAGAGCCCATGAGCAGCACCTACAGAGCTTACATGCCACAAATACTGAAGCTCGTGTGCCAGAGCCTGTGCTGTGAAACAAGAGAAACCACTGCAATGAGAAGACCATGCAACTGTAACGAGAGTAGCCCCTCGCTCGCCACAACCAGAGACAAGCCTGCATGACAACGAAGACCCAGCACAGCCAAGAATAAATAAATACATACAATTAAAAAAAAAAAACTTATCATAAATAAATAAGGATGCTGAATAAAATGGCTTCTAAAGCAACCTCCGTTTCCAACATTCCTAAGATCTGGTAAAGCACAGAGGCATTCCTAGGCTTCAGGAAACGGATTTTTTTCCAACACCAAGGTGACCTTGACTTAGATATTCAAATGCAATGAAGACAGGCAGCGATGCATTCCCTGTGAACATGTGAAAGTACTTAATTAATCTGAGCAGCCTGAGTGAATCAGAAGGAAGTGATGAAGTAAGAGGTTGTCTCCATGCATAAGCAATATCCCTCCCATGAAGTCCATTGGGATGTCTGTCCTTCTCCATCTCCCGCTCAGCATCCCGCTCACCACCCACCATGGCAAGCCTGCATGCTGTGAGTTACCATCCCCATCAATTCAAGGTGGCACCCGCAAGGTTTGGGGCAAGTACACAGGGGCTGCTCTTGGTACACGTCTGCTCTAGGAAGAAGGGGAACAGAAGCTTGAATCCCTCACAAGGGAAGGGAAGCTCACTCAGACCTTAAGGCTTGAATGAATTCGAGCTGTGTCTGACTCTTGGCTTCCCCATGGACTGTAGCTCGCCAGGCTCCTCTGTCCACGGGATTCTCCAGGCAAGAATACTGGAGTGGGTTGCCATTTCCTCCTCCAGGGGGACCTTCCCGACCCAGGGATTGAACTCGCATCTCTTGAGGTTCCTGCATTGGAAGGCAAATTCTTTACCACTGAGCCACCTGGGAATCCTCTTAGATCTATATCAAAATAATAAATTAAACCAACCCTTTGTGTAGCTCTGTTATATTTTCTTCACCAGAAAGGAAGTGCTTTTGGATATTCTTCACATCAATCTCTCTGAATATTTTTGAACCAAAAATAAAACAAAGAGATGCAAATTCTAGCAGAGGAATTTCCAAAGAGAAACAAATTCTAGCAGAAGAATTCCAATAGTGTCTGCACCTTTAACAGTCTGCACTTGGACAGACAATTCAACAATGGCCTTGGGCTGTAGCTCAGTTTACGGTTTTACATTTTTAAAATTGGTAACCAGCATAGGGTAGTTGAGTCATGGATACATACAATGTCCTTCCTCCCAGCGTCAAGCAGAATCAAGGGATTGCTTCGCTCTTATAATTGCTTGACATTGTTTAAGGGTTTCATTCTTGACCCAGGCTCAATGATTGCGCAGAATGACAGTCAGTTCTGGAAGAAGTCCAAAGCCTTATTTTAAGTAATAAACACGTCTCCTTCACCACGGAAAAAAAATTGTTACTAAGTTCAATCAATTCGCTAATAGCTCTCCCCCTCTTTCTCCAGGAACTCAAGCTTTTTGTTAGGTATGGCATTTTACTTTAGAAGTCTCTCTCTCTTCCTCTTCTTTTTTTTTTGGCAATAATCATTTATTTACTCTCAATAGTTTTGAAGATTAAAAATATATATATACATATATTCATTTAAAATGACAATCAGTGTCTGCTCCTGTTACCAAAAGCCGGGTCCGTCTGCTTGCAGCCCAAAAGGCAATAAGGAAGCCAGGTTGCTGGACAGCAAAGTTTGCTTTATTTTGTTGCTGGCACTTGCGGGGCAGGGGTGGGGGCGGGAGCCTGTACAAAGGCTGACTACCTGCCCCTGACAATTGGGGGCTAAGAGCTTTTATAGACAAAGGGAGGAGGCTTCTTGAAACACACAGTCAGCTCTGACAAGTCATCTTGAAGCTGGTCAGCGGTGGTCTGATCCTTGGTTGTTTCAACTGCAGCTGATCTTCACTTCCAGGGTCGGTTTCTTCCCATGTCTTGAGGCCAGTTCCCGGCATCAAGAGAGTTTATGTCCTGGCTTCAGTCTGGTCATCACGTCGTTAACTTCTCCACCTGGTGGGGGTTTCAGTATCTATAAACAGCTCACAGGACATCAGTTCAGTTCAGTCGCTCAGTCGTGTCCCACTCTTGGCGACCCCACAGACCACAGCATGCCAGGCCTCCCTGTCCATCACGAACTCCTGGAGCTTGCTCAAACTCATGTCCATCTAGTCAGTCATGTCATCGCAGGACATGGGTCAGAATATTCTATAGTCCTTGAGGAGGAACTAAAGGGCCTTGGCTTTGCTTAGTGAGTACATGATTATTATTTGGTCTGCTTTGACGGCTTTCCTTTGCTTCTGCACATTCTGCCTTCTCTGATTAAAGTGTTCCTTCGGCTAACATTTTCCACAAACAAAAGGCAGGTGGAGGATATGGCAGGCAAGGACCAAAGTCTCTGGCTACATTTCATTACCATACAGTGTCACATCCTAAAACATTACAAGTCTACTTTGATTAAATTATTTTCTATATGTACTAAAAAAGAAAACCAACATTCAAAAGTACTTTTACAGAAACAGCTTTGTGTGCAGATGTGTGTGTGTGTGTGTGTGTGTGGTCACATCTTAAAACATTAGAAGTCTCCTTTGCTTTCTATGGATTTCTCTGGTGGCTCAGATGGTAAAGTGTCTGCCTACAATGCGGGAGACCAGGGTTCAATCCCTGGGTCAGGAAGATATCCTGGAGACGGAAATTGCAACCCACTCCAGTACTCTTGCCTGGAAAATCCCATGGACGAAGGAGCCTGGTGGGCTACAGTCTATGGGGTCGCAAGGAGTCGGATATGACTGAGCAATTGCACTTTCTTTTGCTTTCTATATGGACTGAAAAAGAAAAGCTATATTCAAATGCACTTTTACAAAAAATAGCTTTGTGTGCAGGTGTGTGTGTGTGTGTGTGTGTGTGTGTGTGTGTGTGTAATTTCCTGGGTAGTTTCTCCCGGAAGAGAGTCTACTTTCAGTTGGGTATGCATCTCTGCTTGGCACATGGGCATGCTGGTGATAAACTATGTCTTGACTATTCAAGGTGACTAACAGGCACAGTGGACAAAAATGAGACACTGAAGACGCTCTGGGGAAGGCGATTTAAATCATTCTTTAAACAGTAATTTTTTTTTCAACTGGAGGATAATTGCATTACAGTATTGTGTTAGCTTCTGCTGTCCAACGACGTGAATCAGCCACAGGCACACACAAACCCCCTCCCTCCTGAGCCTGCCTCCCGCCCTCATGCCACCCCTGCAGGTCATCGCAGAGCATCAGGCTGAGCTCCCTGTGTTATAAAGCAGCATCCCACGACCTGTCTGTTTTACACATGCTGGCGTGTATGTGCCAATGCTGCTCACTGCTACTCTCCATTCATCCCAGCCTCTCCTTCCCCAACTGTGTCTTCACAAGCCTGTTCTCTGCGTCAGCACCTCCATTTCTTCTCTGCAAACAGGTTCACCTCTACCATTTTTCTAGATGCCACGTGCAGGTGTTAATAACTGATACTTGGTTTTCTTTTTTTGACTTACCTTCACTCTACACGGGGCTTCCCTGGTGGCTCAGTCGTTAAAGCGTCTGCCTGCAATGTGGGAGACCCGGGTTCTGCCGGGGTCCAGCCGCGGTGGATCCAGAGAAATCTGAAGGAGAGACAGCGTCGGCGAATACGCTGGCTTTAATTAAATATTAATTAGAGATATAAAGAGTAATAGAATGAGGATAGCTCAGCAGGAAAATTCAGTGGAGAAAAGAGGCTGAATAACTTGGTTTATGTGAAAAGCTAATAAAATTCCAAGGCAAGGAATTTACGTCACCTACATAGGCCACAGGTGTCCTCCCGTTCTCCCAAAGGAGAGGAGACACTAAGGCCTCCCCGGTCAGATCTTGGAAGCCCAGGCATAATTAGTAGGCTTGATGAGCCTCCACGCCCCAGATGAAATTCAGCCAGAAGATGAGAGAAAGAACGGCATGGGGACATCAGTCTTTCTAGGAACTGATCCCATTTTTTATTTTTCCAGGGTCTGTTTTTATACACTGAGATGTTATACAAAAGTCACGTGGGGGTCAGCAGTCCTGACTTAAAGTCAGGTGCTTCATACAAATGTATACAGAGGTCTTAGGGGTGTTACATCATCTTCTGGCCAGAGGGCCTGCTGAGAATTTATGACCCTCTCCTTGTGACAGCGGTCAGTCAACCAGAACACTTATTTCTCCAGGGGTGATTATTCTTAAAACAGACGCCACCTTCCGAAGGTACCAGATAAAGTTGCATTCCTATAGGGTGAGGGTGTAGTGGGTTTTAATTAAGGAAAGAATTTGCTTAGCCTAAGGTCTAACGTGATTAATATCAAAGGTTAATACTTATTTCTTCTATATAGTCATTAATGTGTATAAGGGCAGGGGATGTGGGGACTTAGCAGCAAACATTGGCTCAACAAATGAAAAACCCTTCACCAATACAATTTCTAATCAGCCCACTATACTATACTAATCGTTTTCTAACTTCTCTAAAGAACCTGTTTTTAGAAGGTTTAAAGCATCTCGTGCCTCTCACAGTTGGGAGCAATCACATGTGGCCAGACAAGCCCGTAAGGCAGGCTAGAGAACCTTCAGAGGAGTTTGTAGGTTGACACACTCCTGTTAAGCCCAGGAATTATTATTAACTGGAGCTCTAAGTTAACTCCTTCTCCGAAAGAGGTGGTGGGGGAGAGCCCCCCGTAAAGTCAGAGGTGTAGGTGAGAGCACAAAGTAGTGAAGCAAGCAGACTCTGATTTTGGGGGTAGATGCTCGAGAATTTCCAGGGGAACTCCTAACCCCGCCTTTGCGTATGCCGAGCCTCCTTCCTCATGACCTTTGCCGTGGGCAGAGTTCCCCACGCTGGCTCCCGGCAGGGTTCGATCTCAGTTGGGAAGCTCCTCTGGAGAAAGAAATGGCAACCCATTCCAGTATTCTTGCCTGGAGAATCCCATGGAGCAAGGAGCCTAGTAAGCTATAGTCCACGGGGTCACAAAGCATCTTGCAAGTGAGCAGCCCTATGTGAGTGAGATGAGGATGGGCGTGGGTAGAACGCCAATTTTTTTCCCCAAAGGCAAGCGAATGGAGTCACTATTGTGCCTCAGCTCCTTCGTGCTCCAGTCTGAATAGAGATGTTTGGCAAATGCAGTTCATTTTCAGAGAAATACGGCTGTCTGCCCGTTAAAATTGCTCTGCGTGGATGACATGGGCTTTTGGTCAAAGAAATCAAGCCCTCCTAAAGTGAGTCCCTTTTTTTATTGCCTCAGTTCACAGAGGAGGATGAACACGACTCTGATATGGTTGTTACGTTGTGATACACACTATTCCTAAAATAGTTTTATGAATGGATGCTTTCAACTCTTGTATTTCTCAGACAGCCAGAAAAAGCAACGCCATTTCCCTCTTCCCTTCCAAAAAAAAAAGGACAATCATTGTTACAAAACTTTGAATATGTGGACCTTCCCCTGCAAAAATGATCCAAATGTCATGTGATGTCATGTACATGTGGATTCTTAAAAACAAACAAACAAACAAACAAAAATGACACAAACAAACTCATACAAAAGAGAAACAGACTCAGACATAGAAAACAAACTTACGGTTACCAAAGTGGAAAGGTGGTGTTGGTGGGGACAAGTTAGGAGTTTGGGATTCACATATAGAGACTACTATATATAAAAAGGTAACGAACAAGCACCTGCTGTAGAGCGCAGGGAACTATACTCAATATTCTCTAATAACCTATATGGGAAAAGATTCAGAAAAAGAATGGATGTGTATATGTATGTGTGTGTGTGTGTGTGTGTGTGTGTGTTAGTCGCTCATTCGTGTCCATCTCTGCGACCCCATGGACTGTAGCCCGCCAGGCTCCTCTGTCCAAGGGATTCTCCAGGCAAGAATACTGGAGTGGGTTGCCATTTCCTTCTGTGGGATATATGTATATGTATAACTCAATCACTTTTCCAGGGCTTCCAAGGTGGCTCTGTGGTGTTGGAGAAGACTCTTGAGAGTCCCTCGGACTGCAAGGAGATCCAACCAGTCCATTCTAAAGGAGATCAGCCCTGGGTGTTCTTTGGAAGGAATGATGCTAAAGCTGAAACTCCAGTACTTTGGCCACGTGATGAGAAGAGTTGACTCATTGGAAAAGACTCTGATGCTGGGAGGGATTGGGGGCAGGAGGAGAAGGGGACCACAGAGGATGAGATGGCTGGATGGCATCACTGACTGGATGGACGTGAGTCTCAGTGAACTCCAGGAGATGGTGAAAGACAGGGAGGCCTGGCGTGCTACGATTCATGGGGTCACAAAGAGTTGGACACAACTGAGCGACTGACCTGAACTAAACTGACAACTAAATCACTTTTCCAGGGCTTCCAAGGTGGCTCAGTGGCAAATATGCCACCCATGGCAAGAGACACGGGTTGTATTCCTGGTCCAGGAAGCCCACATGCCTCGGAACAACTAAGCCCACGCACCACTACCATTGAGCCTGTGCTCGAGAGCCTGGGAGCCGCAGCTACTGAACCCATGTGCTGCAACTATTAAAATCCGTGTGCCGGGACCCCGTGCCCCACAACGAGAGAAGCCACTGCGATGAGAAGCCCACACCACCACACCTAGAGAAAGCCAGCTCGTAACGATGAAGACCCAGCACAGCCATAAATAAATCACTCAAATGACTCAGATAACTCAACAAATAAATCACCTTTCTGTACATGTGAAACTAAGCCAACGTTGTAAATCAACTGTACACCAATATAAAATTTTAAAAAATTTAAAAATAACAAAAGCTTAAAAAATAAGCAAAAAGCAAAACATACAAACCAGAAACTCCACCTATTGCTTCATGATGCAACGTATGCATTTTACTTTAAACCTGAATGGAGAGACGCATATCTCACATATACAGTAAAAATCACCTAGGGAGAACTCACTTCTGAGGGCCTGTCCTTCACTATCCAACCACAACACTGGCTTTCTGGTCACCAAACATGTGCGTGAGGTCCCCCAGTAAGCTGGGTTCCTGCAGTTCAATATGACACTAGCTGGGCTTGGTGCAGACCCCACAGGTCACAGGTTCAGCCCCACAGGACGGCCATCACCAGAGGTCACCTGGAAGACCCAGATTGGCCAACCGGCTGTGAATTTGGGTTCCCATCACTCCCCGCTTCGGTCTGATCATTTCCTAGACCAGGTTACAGAACTCAGGGAAAGTTAATTACGTTTACAAATTTACTATCAAAAATATAATAAAGGATGGCAGGAAGTGAAGAAGAACTAAAGAGCCTCTTGATGAAAGTGAAAGAAGAGAGTGAAAAAGTTGGCTTAATAAAGCTCAACATTCGGAAAACTAAGATCATGGCATCCGGTCCCATCACTTCATGGGAAATAGATAGGGAAACAGTGGAAACAGTGTCAGACTTTATTATCAACAATATAATAAAGGATCCACCCAGAGAAAAACATGGCCCAAAAGGATTCATGCACCCCAGCGTTCACTGCAGTGCTGTTTACGATACCCAAGACATGGAAAAAAAAAAACTCAATGTCCACCAACAGAGAAATGGATAAAGAAGATGTGGTACATAGGTACAATGGAATATTATTCAGCCATAAAAAGGAATGAAATAATGCCATTTGCAGGAATGTGGATGGACCTAGAGAGGATCATACTGACTGAAATAAGTCGGAAACAGAAAGACAAGTATCATATGATATTTATATTTGGAATCTAAAAGGCAATGATATAAATGAAATTATAAAACAGAAACATACTCACAGACTTAGGGAATAAACTTGCGGTTTCCCGGTTGGACAGGTAGGGAGAATGGATAGTTAGGGAATTTGGGATGGACATGGACACACTGCTGTATTTAACATGGAGAACCGGCAAGGACCTGCTGGACAGCACAGGGAACTCTGCTCAAGGACAGGTGGCAGCCTGGATGGGAGGGGAGTTTGGGGGAGAATGGATATGTGTGTATATGTCTGGCTGAGTCCCTTTGCTGTCCACCTGAAACTACCACAGCATTGTTAATCAGCTGTGTGTTGCTCAGTCATGTCTGATTCTTTGCAACGCTATGGACTGTAGCCTGCCAGGCTCCTCTGTCCATGGGATTTCCCAGACCAGAATATTGCAGTGGGTTGCCATTAATCAGCTATACTCTAACATATTTTTTTAAGGCACACACCAAAAAAAAGGATATAAAGAAAGATCCAGATGAACAGTGAGATGAAGGGATACACTGGCTGAGGTCAGGAAGGGTCCTAAGTACATGAGCTCTGTCCCCTCCCGCTCCCAACTCCTGCCGAGGAGCCGGGGTGCACCACCCTCCCGACATGGGACTGTGTTGACCTGCTGGGATCAACTCTGAACCCCTTAAGATGGGGATTTTCACGGAGGTTTCATCAAGGGGAGCTCGGTCACTAACTCAGCCTCCCGCCTGCCCGCACTCTGAAGATGGGGAGTTCCAAAGTCCTAATCTTCCCGCCCCACCTGCGCTCTGAAGATGGGGAGTTCTGAGGTCCTAATCAAGGCAGGGTATTGCGGGTGATAAGCTGCCACCCAGGAGCCCCACTGAGAGGCTCCTGAATAGAACTAAAGACACTGGCGTCCCCCAGGAGTGTTGGTGACGGACAGAGAAGCCTGGCCTGCTGCAGTCACTCGCCAAGGGTCGGACAGGGCTGAGCGACTAAACTGAGCTGATCACCCACGAAGTTCTGAGGGATTTAGGAAGGTTGAGTCTGCAAAAGGGGCCAAAACCAACTGTCAGAAGAAAAGATGCTTCTAGGATACAGCACACATAAACTTATCTAGGACACAGAAGTAGACTCACAGTCAGAGGGAGCAGAGTTGTGCTTGTCAAGGAAGGGGAGGGGATGGACTGGAAGTTTGGAGTGAGCCGATGCAAACTGTTGTATACAGAATGGATAAACAATCAGGTCCTACCGTACAGCCCAGGGAACTCTATACAATATCCTGTGATAAATCTCATCACAGGAAATAATACAAAAAGAAAGAATGTAATATATGTGTATAACTGAATCACTTTGCTGGGCAGCAGAGATAGGCATGGCACTGTGAATCAACTATACTTCAATTTTAAGAAGTAATAATAAACATAAAAGATGCTCCCAGGAGCTGTGCCAGGAACCTGGGGTGAAACCAATATATATGTTTCCTTTCATTTCACATTACATGTCTGAAGTCTGCTTAACGTTTTCAAGCTCACCTAAGATTTTAAAATCCAGACATGCATATTATCATATGTGAAACAGATCGCCAGTCCAGGTTTGATGCATGAGACAGGGTGCTCAGGGCTGGTGCACTGGGATGACCCTGAGGGATGGGATGGGGAGGGATGTGGGAAAGGGGATTCAGGATGGGGAACGCATGGACACCCGTGGCAGATTCATGTCAATGTACGGCAAAAACCACTACAATATTGTAAAGTCATTAGCCTCCAATTAAAATAAAAAGAAAAAAATAAAATAAAATCCAGAAGGAATACCAATATCGTCACTCCCACTCAACTATGACAGGAGCCAGAGCTAGTGCATCCCTGACAAATCATTGTCTTCCCAGGTTAAACGATGAAATTATGTAATGGTAGGAAATGGCAATCCACTCCAGTATTCTTGCCTGGAAAACCCCATGCACAGAGAAGCCTGGCCAGCTACAGTCCACGGGGTCACAAAGAATGGGACACCACTTAGCAAGGAGCACTTCTGCTTTTGCTGAACATACACCACTGATTCTTTCACACTGAGCTCATAGCGTGTGACTCACCCCTCAACAAACACGTGCATTTGCTCCATGAAACGCATCACAGCGTTGCTGTGGTTAAGATGCTAGACAGCACCTCAGCCCTTCACTGGCAGTGGTGGGAGCATGGTAAATAGCAAAGTCACCCCTCAAAAGCCCAGAAACCGGAAATGTGCAGCACTCAACAGACCACAAGCAGTACACTTTATAGGAACAGAACTTTATAGGAAAGAACACAAGAAAAGAGAGTGACTGTGTTCCACTGCACTTGGAAACTGGCCTAACAGGCGACAAATGGCTGCCTGCTCAGCGAAAGCCTTAGAAAGACCTGGAAACAGTGAATACTGACTTGGAGGTTACAGAATAAATCTTAGTGGGCTGACAAGTTTGCAAATACAGACTCAATAAACAATAAGGATTGAATAGAGATGGGTGCGTGTGTGCGTGCGTGCAAAGTCGCTCCAGTCATGTCCAACTCTTTGCAACCCTTTGGACTATAGCCCACCAGGCTCCTCTGTCCCTGGGATCCTCTAGGCAAGAATACTGGAGTGGGTTGCCATGCCCTTCTCCAAGAAATACAGAGAATGGACAGAAAGATAGATATTGCTAATAAATATGTAGTTAGACAGATATTGATGATAGATGACAGATACTTATAACAGATAGGTAGGTAGATAATAATAGATAACAGATACTTAGAGACGCACATTTTGCCTGAACTCTCCACTATGACCCGTCCGTCTCGGGTGGCCCTACGTGGCATGGCTCATAGTTTCACTGAGTTACACCAGGCTGTGATCCATATGATCAGTTCCGTTAGTTTTCTGTGACTATGGTTTTCATTCTTTCTGGCCTCTCCAGATAATAATAGATAGATAAATAATGATACACACAGAGCGTGCATGCTCAGTTGTATATGACTCTTTGCAACCCCATGGACTGTAGCCTCCCAGGTTCCTCTGTCCATGAGATTTCTCCAGTGTTACATAGATCATGATAATGGATTAAATATATATATATGTATTTATATATATATATAGGTAGAAACATATATATGTATATATATAAAGACTACAGAGAGAGAGTATATGGATAAAGGATATATATATCTATCTGTAGATAATCAAATCTACATAAATCCCATGGACAGAGCCTGGCGGGCTTCAGTCTTGTGAGTTCACAAAGAGTCAGACACAACTGAGCAATTAAGCAACAAAAACATACTGCCGTTATAGCTTCATCTGTCTTGACTGCAAAATCATTTTGAGGCCCAAAGATTAGAAAATCGGATGCTAAATGTTTAACAATCTATGAACAGCAAATCACAGGTTTGAAACTTTTGATTTCCGATTTAACAAAAGTACCCTGAATTTACTTATAATTTTCACTTGAAATTGGGCTCTTGTTGGTACAAGTGGATCGCCTGTCATAGTAAGTGAAGTAAGTCAGAGAAAGACAAATATCATAGGATGTCACTTATGTGCGGAATCAAGAAATTATGCAAACAATATTTTTTTGTGGAACACTCATTCATTAAAAACAACCAGACAATTGGTAACTGGTTACCCCATGCAATTTTTCAGAATCTGAGCAAAGTAGTTCAAAAGTAAGAAACAGTCTTAGTAGATTTTGGTGGTTCTTTAAACCCTGTTTGATGAATATACAGTTGGCCATCAAATGGGAGCATAAGAATAGAAAGGAGAAAAAAGGAAAGGAAAGGAAAAGTAATTTTTTGATATCCCCAAAGGAAAATAAGATACCTTTATATATTATTTGGGGCTTCTGTGATAGCTCAGTTGGTAAAGAATCTGCCTGCAATGCACGAGACCCCGGTTCAATTCCTGGGTCAGAAAGATCCCGTGGGGAAGGGATAGGCTACGCATTCCAGTATTCTTGGGCTTCCCTTGTGGCTCAGCTGGTAAAGAATCTGTGTGCAATGCAGGAGACCTGGGTTCGATTCCTGGGTTGGGAAGCTTCCCTGAGAATGGAAAGGCTGCTGCTGCTGCTGCTGCTAAGTCGATTCAGTCGTCCCCAACTCTGTGCGACCCCATAGACGGCAGCCCACCAGGCTCCCCTGTCCCTGGGATTCTCCAGGCAAGAACACTGGAGTGAGTTGCCATTTCCTTCTCCAACGCATGAAGGTGAAAAGTGAAAGTGAAGTCGATCAGTAAGTGTCAGCGACCCCATGGACTGCAGCCTACCAGGCTCCTCCATCCATGGGATTCTCCGGGCAAGAATACTGGAGTGGGGTGCCACTGCCTTCTCCAATGGAAAGGCTACCCACTGCATTATTTTGGCCTGGAAAATTCCATGGACTCTATATTCCATGGGGTCTCAAAGAGTCAGACACAACTGAGCGACTTTCACTCATGTCACCTACGTTATTTGAGCTAATCCTGAAAACAGTAGAGTGTTTTTTCAATAGCTTAACTCAGAATTACGCTTTTGAGTCAGAATCCCAGTCAGTAGTTAAAAAGTCATTTTCAAAATCCTAATATTGTACAAGTGGGCTTGTGCCCTCGTTCCTCATTGGAATAAAATTTTACGCGAGGCATTTATTATTCATTAGGCTTGAGTCTTGGCTTTAAATCACTCTAATGAGGAGGTAGGAGGGACAGAAATTTCCTATTATATCCTTTCACAGGAAACGTTTCAACACGTTGCCTCTGCATTATTTAAAACAGCAGCAAGAGCAATTCTGAAATACCATCCACCTACTCTAGCACCTATGCCCACTAATATTTAAATTCATTCAGGTTCTATGGAAAATGGAGGAGGAGAAGCGTGATGAGGCCGTTTAGAATCGCATTAGGGGCTGTCCGCCTAACGGGAAGGAGTGGACTAGAAAGTGAGGTGGTTAATTACAGGGGACAGCCGAGAACAGCACTGGAGCAGTGGAGAAGGCTCCAGTTCTGTCTTTGGTCATGGGAAACGAGCAAACGATTCTGCTGAATCCTCATGGCGAATGGGAACAAGTCATGAGAAAGCTATCATAAGAGAAATTAAAAAAAAAAATAATTGTCTTGGATGAGTGATGGTGTCAAACTAGGAAAACTCAGACATCCCTGGAGGTTCGGTGATTAATACTCCACGCTTCCACTACAAGGGGTGTGGGTTCCTTTTATGGTCTGTAAAGTTCCACATACCAGGAGTTGTGGCCAAAAAAAGGGAAAAACCAACAACAGCAAAAAATATACACAAGGAAAGCTTTACCTTAGGTGTTTGGAATTAGCAGGGAGACCCTATTAGGTATAAACTAGATAAGCAACAATGACCTGTAGTATAGCACAGGAAACTATAATAATACACATCTTGTAGTAAACTATACTGAAAAATAATCTGAAAATTATATATATATATACATTTACATACACACACATATGTACAACTGAATCAGTTTGCTGTACACCTGAAGCTAATACAATGTTGTAAATAAACTATAGCTCAATTGTAAGAAAAAAGAAAAAAAAAAACTTTGAGTAATGCTGTAGATAACACTGGGAATGTCCTTGGACTTTCTGAGCCTCGGCAGGACCGATACTGGGGGCCAGCTTCAACTGGGTTGCAGGGTATTGTCCTGGACGTTTATAGAAGCCTCCGTGGCTCCCACGCCCTAGACATCAGAAGCACCCCTTCTCTACTTATGACAGCCAAAAACATCTCTACCTCTCTCCTGAGGGGCCAAATTACCCGACCTGAGGACCAGCACCAATGGAAAGCTGTAGCACGTCGCTTCTAATCTGTAGGATACAAGAGAATTCATAATTCCAGGTCATCAACAGACTGCTCTTCTATCTACACGAGATATTCTGTTGGTCTTTGTCAGGTCTCGGCACTAGTCATAAAGAATCCACCTTCAGGTTCGATTCCTGGGTTGGGAAGATCCCCTGAAGAAGAAAATGGCAAACCACTGCAGTATTCTTGCCTGGAGAATCCCACAGACAGAGGAGCCTGGTGGGCTATGGTCCATAAGCTCGCAAAGAGTCAGAGAGGACTAAAATGATTTTTTGTACACACATAGCTGCTAGCATTATATATATATATATATATATATATATTACATGCACTTGACTTTCCAATACAAATCTAATAGCATAATTCCTAATACAATGAATCTAGAAGGAATTCCTGGTTATATCCTTTGATATTCAAAGTTTTAAAGGATTGTCATTTCAGGCTTCCCTGGTGGCTCAGTGGTAAAGAGTCTGCCTGCCAATGCAAGAGACCTGGGTGTGATCCCTGGGTTGGGAAGACTCCCTGGAGAAGCCAATGGCAACCCACTCCAGTGTTCTTGCCTGGAGAATCTCATGGACAGAGAAGCCTGGCAGGCCATAGTCCATGGATTGCAAAAGAGTTGGATACGACTAAGAGAGTAAACAACAAACAAACATTTCAATCCATCGCTTATATAAAACCCAGTTTTCTCTTCCTAATTTGCAGAGTGTCCCATTAAAATGTGTCAAGAGGTCATGCATTTCTACCTTGTACCTCACATATTTTTACCTCTGTATTGAGACACTTTCAAATTTGGGAGGGTAGTCTATGGATATTTTTATCACAATACTCAACATTTGAGGAAAACTCTTGATGATTTCTGTAGTGAGAACCAGCATAGTTTCTTCATTTTTATAGACTGAATTCCGTCTTCTCCCTTTCCCCAAAATGTATACGTTGAAATTCTAACTCTCAGGAGTTCAGAAGGGGACTGTTTGGTCTTTAAAGGGGGAGTGAAGGTAAAACTCGGAGAAGGCAATGGCACCCCACTCCAGTACTCTTGCCTGGAAAATCCCATGGATGGAGGAGCCTGGTGGGCTGCAGTCCATGGGGTCGCTAAGAGTGGGACACGACTGAGTGACTTCACTTTCACTTTTCACTTTCATGCATCGGAGAAGGAAATGGCAACCCACTCCAGTGTTCTTGCCTGGAGAATCCCAGGGACAGGGGAGCCTGGTGGGCTGCCGTCTATGGGGTCGCACAGAGTCGGACACGACTGCAGCGACTTAGCAGCAACAGCAGCAGAAGGTAAAACAAGGTCACTAGTTTGGGTCCTGATGTCATAGGACTGCGATCCTTAATAAGAGCTCAGGACACAGACGCACCCAGAGGCATGACCGCGTGGGGACACAGGGAGCAGATGGCCGTCCACACGCCCAGGAGAGAGGTCTCAGGAGGAACCAGCCCTGGCCACACATGGGTCTCAGACTCCAGCCTCCAGGACTGGGGGAGACATTACAGTCTATTATTGCTCCAGCCACTCCCTCCTCAGTATTTTGTCATGGAAACCCAAGCAGAGGAATACAATCAGGTTCAGCCTTACCAATGCTGTTTGATAAATAATCTTACCTTAACTTGGAATAAAAAAAAAAAAACCAGAGAGAGAGAAAATGACATTTTTTAAACTGAAATATCTACTTCTTCACCCTCAATGATGCTAACGGACTGAATAAAACAGGAATGAAGAATTATTATTGCTCCTGTTATGTTAAATTTAAATTTATATCTTTGAAATCATGACCCGAGAAGATACTTCAAAACACTTATTCACATTCACAACTGTAATCGTATTCCTTCAGATGACTATTGTATTTTTAAAGCAAAGCCGTGGCCATTTCCTTAACATTCTTTATTAATCATGTTTAGATTTGGTTCCTGATGTTAGTTACTTTAGAATCCAGATGACAGAATGACCAGCAATCATATTTCCACATTCTAATAAAAAAAAAAAGAAAGAAAGTGTAGTCACTCAGTCTCGTCTGACTCTTTGTGACTCCATGGACTGTAGCCCGCCAGGCTCCTCTGTCCATGGGATTCTCCAGGCAAGAATACTGGAGTTGTTTCCATTTCCTTCTCCAGGGGATGTTCCTGACTTAGGGACTGACCCCAGGTCTCTTACACTGCAGGCAGATACTTTACTGCCTAAGCCACCAAGGAAGCACCTCTAATAAAGTGAAGTGAAGTGTTAGTCACAGAGTCCTGTCTGTATTTGCAACCCCATGGCTTGTAGCCCCCCAGGTTCCTCTGTCCATGGAATTCTCCAGGCAACAACACTGGAGGGGGTTGCCATTTCCTTCTCTGGGGGATGTTCCTGACCCAGGGATCCAACCCAGGTATCTCACATTGCAGGCAGATTCTTTACCATCTGAGCCACCAAGAAAATCTGTCTAATAAAGTGAAGTGTTAGTTACTCAGTCCTGGTCCAGTCTTTGTGACCCCATAGACTGTAGCCCACCCAGCTCCTCTGTCCATGGGATTCTCCAGGCAAGAACACTGGGGTGGGTTGCCATTTTTTCCCCCAGGGGATCTTCCCAACTCGGGGATTGAACCCATGTCTCCTGAATTGGCAGGCAGATCCTTTACCGCTGAGCCATTGGGGAAGCCCAGCATGACATCAAGTACCTTAAATTTACTGGTGAACTTGAGTGGCATTCCTCCACCCTGCACCCTCAGGCTGCCTCTCTTCCACGCCCACCTCAGATCACGGTCATAAGCAAGAAGACATATTCCTCTGGTGGGCTTTCCTGGCAGCTCAGCTGGTAAAAAATCCTCCTGCAATGCAGGAGACCCTGGTTCGATTCCTGGGTTGGGAAGGTCCCCTGGAGAAGGGAAAGGCTACCCACTCCAGTATTCTTGGGGCTTCCCTGGTGGCTCAGCTGGTAAAGAATCTGTCTGCAAGGCAGGAGACCTGGGTTCCATCCCTGGGTTAGGAAGATCCACTCCAGTATTCTGGCCATGGAGAATCCCATGGACTGTATAGCCCATGGGGGTCACAAAGAGTTGGACGTGACTGAGCAATGTTCAGTTCTTCACGTTCCTCCGGCATGCTGACATCATCAAAAAGGCCTTGTGCAAGACATATGCAAAGCAAAAACAACACAGAGACCCTGGGTTTCTGCAGAACCCTGGAGTAGTTCACCAGTGGAAACTCAGCCAGCGCAGGTCTCCAAAGTCACATCTGTGGTAGATAAGCGAGTTGGAAAAAGTAGTGCTGGATAAGAGAGACACGCACGATTCATGTCAGGTAAGGGGGCTTTATCCCGTAGGAACTACACCACCACCCATCAGTCCTTCAGTGCTACATGAGAATCACCTGGGCTCTTGTTACAACACGGCTTCTAACTCTGCACACCTGCAGGGGGGCGCTGTGTTTCCACCCAGTTCGCCCAACACACTGCAAGCCAGTGATCCTCACAAGAGTGGTCCCCAACCTTTTTTTGCACTAGGAACTCCTTTCGTGCAAGAGACTTTTTTCCAAGGACCTGGGAGTCGGGGGGATGGTTTCTGGATGATTCAAGCACTTTACATTGTTGCCACTTTATTTCTATTTTTAGTACATCAGCTCCACCTCAGATCCTCAGGCATTAGATCCTGAAGGCCAGGGACCTCTACCCGGGACTCTACCGTGCATAGCAAGCCCATAGGCCTCGATGACACAGAGATTACAAAGGAAAAACGATGTACTGATAGTTAACTTACTTGGACAAAAGTCATGCCATGTAGGTGATATTAGAACGTTCCAGCCAAGGTGCGTGATCTTAATAGAAAAGCAATCATTCAAACGGGAAAAAGAAAAAAAAACAAAAAAACAAAACAACCAACTCAGGGCTTCCCTGGGGGTCCAGTGGTTTGTTGCAGAAACCAGTAATCAAGAAACCAAGCACCACACTCAGAGAGTTGGAGAACTCAGGTTTATTACACCAGCGGGCCTAGAGGAGTTAACTCTCCAAGCTCTGAGCCGAACTCCAAACAAAGGAGTTATGTAGAGTTTTTTTAGACAGACTATAGTGGGCAACACTGGCTGTTAATAAACTGGTTTAAACTAAGGGGTTTTGCACGCTGGGAATAGCAGTCAAGAAGGGGAAGGGGATGCCTGACCTTTACACAGACAGGCATGGTTAAGCAGGTTTGCAGGGGCCAGGCAACTGTAAAAAGCAGGACAACGGCGAGTGAGATAAGCTCCAGTTCCTAGTATTGTTAAGTCCCGACTTTCTGATACTATGAGATCTATGTGATCCAGACTTTTCAAGGAGCAAGCTGAGTTGCAGAGGCAGAACCAGCAGGAGGTTATATAAAATTTTAACTTTTCCTCTTCAGTTAAGAACCCGCCTGCCAATTCAGGGGACAAGGGTTCCATCCCCGGTCTGGGAAGATCCCATATGCTGCAGGGCAACTAAGCAAGTGCAGGACAGATACCGAGCCCGCCTGCACCTGGAGCCGGATGCTCCGCAACAAGAGAAGCCACCGCAATGAGAAGTCCAGTGCAAAACCGTTACTAGAGAGTAGCCCCCTGCTCGCTGCAACTCGAGAAAGCCCGTGCACTGCAAGGAAGACCCAGCACAACCTAAAATAAATAAATATTTTAAAAATTAAAAAAAAAAAAAAAAAGCCAGCACTGAGTCTCAGAGCACGAAGGATATGGAGCCTGGGGTTGACGCATTTGCAAACACATAAGGAAATCAAGAGAGGGAAAGAGAAGCGGGCAATCATACAAACAGCAACAACGTTACTGAACTCAGTAAACAGTGCATGTCTGAAAAGCACAGAGGAAGGCAAGCTGGGGCCGTGTGCAGTCAGGCCCAGGCGGCCCAGACCCAGGCTGCTAGACTCAGTGGCACCTGGAAAAAAAAAAACCTGCAAAATGTCTTACCAACAAAGGAAGGAAAGAGATGAGCGCAAACCAAAAACTTGCCAGGCTGAGCACAGGGTCCCAAGTGTGCCAACAACGCAACCAGGGAGATTTAGATGCAGGAAGTGAACTTACCTCCTCAGCTGCAAGCCTCGGGGAGGAAACTGAGGTGTCCTGGTCACAGGGAAATCCCAGAGGACACAGCGTGTCCAGCGAGCAATCCCGGGAGGGCCGAGGTGCAGAGCGGCAAACTGAGCAAAGGTCTCCGCTCTAGCCATCTACGCCTGATCTGCCGTAAAGCTACGTCGTAAACGTAGGTCGTACGGCTGGGTCTGCTTTTCGACCTGCCTGCTGCACTAGCTTATGCTATGCTATGCTATGTTAAGTCACTTCAGTCGTGTCCGACTCTGCGACCGCATAGACGGCAGCCTACCAGGCTCCCCCATCCCTGGGATTCTCCAGGCAAGAATACTGGAGTGGGTTGCCATTTCCTTCTCCAATGCATGAAAGTGAAAGTGAAGTCGCTAAGTCGTGTCCGACCCTCAGCGACCCCATGGACTGCAGCCTACCAGGCTCCTCCGTCCATGGGATTTTCCAAGCAAGTGTACTGGAGTGGGGTGCCATTGTGTTCAAACCTAGGCAGCATATGAAAATGCAGGGACGTTACATTGTCAACAAAGGTCCGTCTAGTCAAGGCTATGGTTTTTCTAGTAGTCATGCATGGATGTGAGAGTTGGACTATAAAGAAGGCTGAGCGCCAAAGAATTGATGCTTTTGAACTGTGGTGTTGGAGAAGACTCTTGAGAGTCCCTTGGACTGCAAGGAGATCCAACCAGTCCATCCTAAAGGAAATCAGTCCTGAATATTCATTGGAAGGACTGATCATTCATTTAGTTTGAAGCTGAAACTCCAATCCTTTGGCCACCTGATGCGAAGAGCTGACTCATTGGAAAAGACCCTGATGCTGGGAAAGATTGAAGGCAGAAAAAGGGGATGACAGAGGATGCGATGGTTGGATGGCATCACTGACTCGATGGACATGAGTTTGAGTAAACTCCAGGGGTTGGTGATGGACAGGGAAGCCTGGCGTGCTGCAGTCCGTGGGGTCGCAAAGAGTAGGACACGACTGAGCAACTGAACAGTACTGAATTTAAGAATACACTAAGTGTAATCCCAACTCAAATTACCTTCAGCCTGATTTCAAAAATGTAGATGGCCACTTCAAGACGACCAGACTTGAAGAGAAGTATGAGAGAGGGGAGGTAAAAACTTGACATTCCTTTTTCTAAACCGTGTATGGGCAGAATTCATAAACCAAAGAAGACTTGGAGTCAGTGGAAGTTTTATTTCAATATTTAGTTGAAGCTTTTTTTTTTTTTCAAAGAGGGGCTTCCTTGGTGGCTCAGACAGTAAAGAATCTGCCTGCAATGTAAGAGATCTGGGTTCGATCCCTGGGTCTGGAGGATCCCCTGGAGAAAGAAATGGCAACCCACTGCAGTATTCTTGCCTGGAGAATCCCATGGACAGAGGAGCCTGGCGGGCTGCAGTCCACGGGGTCTCATAGAGTCAGACACGACTGAAGAATAACAACCAAGCAGACATCCTCTTATTCATAAGCGGTGCCACAGAACGAACACAGGTTGTGGAATCCAAGCTGAGTTTGGGTGACCTTGACTGGCTTTATCCATGGTCGGTCTTAACAGGGAAATGAAAATGCGTGTCCAGGGTCCAAGAGACCACTCAAACGGTAGCTGCTTAATTCAATGTTAGTTACTGTTGCGTTTATTGTAGAGGAAATGCTATTCTTGGTTGAATCTCCGGACCTCAGGGCTACTCCAGGTTCTCTGAATTCTCATTGGTTGGTAGCGTGGGTCACCCTCAAAGTACCTTGTTGAGGATCTGAGTGGGAGGAAGCATGCACGCTCAAAGCACAGGTGCTTTGGCTAGGTATATGGGAAAAGGTGGTGAGAGTGTTTAATGCCAACGGGGCAATATTAAAAAAAAAAAACCCAGAGGTCCAGTGGCTAAGACTCTGTGCTCCCAAAGCAGGCAGCCAGGGTTCAATCCATGGTCAGGGAGCTAGATGCCAGATACTTCAGCTAAGACTTTGCAAGACCCCACATGTCACTACAAGAGACCCCAGAAGCCACAACCACAAAACCTACATGCCACAACTAAACACCCCACATGCCACAACTAAGATCTGGCATGATCAAATAAATACATTAAAAAAAAATTTTTTTTAATCACTGGGAGAAGCAGTGGCTTCCAAAAGCGACCAGTCCCAGTTCCCAGCCTCCTGCCACATTCCCCAGCTGGTAGCATCTTGCCGGTGGGCAGCACCACCCAGACATCTCCCCCCACACCGCCCCACCCCCGGATGTGTGAATCCTGCCGGGTGAACCCTTTTCCAGGCGCCTGAAGAGCCAGCAAGCCTCATCCTCCTCAGAAGTCGGGGTCCCAGGCCCCCAGACTTGGAGTTCTGTGAAGCTCAGTCTCTCCCCTCTGATCTCCGCCTCCGGGAGTGGAAGCTGCTTTCTCGGGTAACTAGCTCTGTGACCACAGATGCTCTCTTGCCCTTTTCAGTCTTCCAATAGCCTCTGAACCATTTCCCTCTATTAAATTCTCTGCTTAAAAAAAAAAAAATTCACAGGGAGAAGGGTGGGTTCATTGACAGAAAGGCTACATTCTGCAATGGAGGCTGTGGTGCAGGTCTGTGGCTTTAGGCTAGTAGGGTTGTTACTAGGTACCTCAGCCACTGTTATATCTGTAGCTAGGACTTGCCAGGTGGCAGAGTGGTAAACAATCCGCCTGCCAATGCAGGATACGTGAATTCGATCCCTGTGTCATGAAGATCCCCTGGAGGAGGGCATGGCATCCCACTGCAGTATTCTTGCCTGGAGAATCCCATGGACAGAGGAACCTGGCGAGCTGCAGTCCCTGGGGTCACAAAGAGTCTGACACGACTGAACGTCTCAGCACATAGATGCCCCTGAACATAAGGAATGCAAATTCTTCCAAGTGATCTTTCTAACAAAGAATTCAGAGGGAGTTGTGTGTGTTCCCAGGTTAAGCAGTGTAACTATCTGTTGCCTCTGTAAGTGTGGTGGTTTAGACTATATAAAACTAACGAAGCGGGAAGGGATAAGGAGTTTGGGAGGGACATGGACACACTGCTGTATTCAACATGGAGAACCAACAAGAACCTGCTGTCCAGCACAGGGAACTCTGCTCAGTGTCACGTGGCAGCCTGGATGGGAGGGGAGTTTGGGGGAGAACGGATACATGTGTATATATGGCT
Source organism: Bos grunniens (assembly GCF_055505025.1). Taxonomy (NCBI): domain Eukaryota; kingdom Metazoa; phylum Chordata; class Mammalia; order Artiodactyla; family Bovidae; genus Bos; species Bos grunniens. The sequence continues at coordinate 3,043,334 of NC_141194.1, forward strand.
GAGTCCCTTTGCTGTCCATCCAAAACCATCCCAACATTGTTAATCGATTATACCCAGGGGGGTCAAACCCAGGTCTCCCGCATTGCAGGCGGTTTCTTTACCAGCTGACCAACAAGGGAAGCCCGACCATACCTCAATACAAAATAAAAAATTCAAAAGGAAAAAAAAAAAACTCAAGAACCACCCACCCTGTATGCTTAGGCAGTCAGCCAGGTGGAGCCTCGGTTTTGAGTGTGATAAACTAACGTGGAAACTGAGACTTGTCCCATCTCTGCTCTTAAACCTCCTGAAATTCTGCAGCCAGTGCCTCAGACGTTAGTGGGAACCGAACGGAAGGGAACCTGGACTCTTAATTAGGTGTTTGCCTGTGATGTGAGAGACTGTTGTACTTTTATTCTTTTACATGTAGCTGTCTGGTTTTCCCAGGAGCCTTTATCAAAGAGACTTGTCTTTTCTACAGTGAATAATCTTGCCTTCTTTGCATAGATTAACGGACTTAGGCGTGTGGGTTTCCCTCTGGGTTCTCTACTCTGAGTCACTGATCGGTGTGTGTATGCCTCTGCTACTGCTATGCTAATTACTTACCTTTGTAGCATGGTCTGAAGTCCCCTGATTTATTTTTCCTTCTCAAGACTGGTTCAGCTACTCAGGGTCTCTTGTGTTTGCATACAAACTCTTGGCCCAATTCTGTGAAAAATTCCATCTGTGATGAGATAGGAATTGCACTGAATCTATAGGTTGCCCTGGAAAACACGCTCTTTTCTAAGAAGATTGATTCTTCCAGTCCAAGAACACAGTATTTCATGCCATCCATTTGTGTCCTCTTCAGTTATTTTCCTCAACTTCTTAAATGTTTTTGGATCACAGGTGTTTTGGTTCCTTTCTTGTTGCTGTTCAGTCGCTCAGTCATGTCCGACTCTCTGCTTCCCTGGGTAGGTTTATTCTTAGGTGTTGTATTCTTTTTGACATGAATGATAAATGTGATTGTTTCCTTAATTTCTCTAATAGTTCACTGTTTGTGTGTAGAAATGCTGCAGATTTCTGTATATTAATTTTGTATCCTTCAACTTTCACTAAACTGATGAGGTCTCGTAGTTTTCGCATGTCTTTAGGATTTTCTGTGTATGTATATGGAGAAGGCAATGGCACCCCACTCCAGTATTCTTGCCTGGAGAATCCCAGGGACAGAGGAGCCTAGCGGGCTGCCGTCTATGGGGTCACACAGAGTCGGACACGACTGAAGCGAATTAGCAGCAGCAGCAGTATATGTATATGTTGAGTAAGTGTGTGCTCAGTCACTTCAGTCTTGCTTCAGTTCAGTTAAGTTCAGTTCAGTCACTCAGTCGTGTCCGACTGTTTGCAACTCCATGAACTGCAGCTCGCCAGGCCTCCCTGTCCATCACCAACTTTCGGAGTTTACCCTAATTCATGTCCATTGAGTCGGTGATGCCATCTAACCATCTCATCCTCTGTCGTCCCCTTCTCATCCTGACCTCAATCTTTCCCAGCATCAGGGTCTTTTCTAATGAGTCAGCTGTTCGCATCAGGTGGCAAAGTATTGGAGTTTCAGCTTCAGCATCAGTCCTTCCAATGAACACTCAGGACTGATCTCCTTTAGAATGGACTGGTTGGATCTCCTTGCAGTCCAAGGGACTCTCAAGAGTCTTCTCCAACACCACAGTTCAAAAGCATCAATCCTTCTGCACTCAGCTTTCTTTATAGTCCAACTCTCACATCCATACATGACCACTGGAAAATCCATAGCCTTGACCAGACGGACCTTTGTTGACAAAGTAATGTGTCTGCTTTTTAATATGTGGTCTAGGTTGGTCATAACTTTCCTTCCAAGGAGTAAGTGTCCGTCTTGCTTAGGTGTTCCATTGTGAGCTGTGTCTGATTCTTTGCAACCCCATGGATTACAGCCTGCCAGGCTCCTCTGTCCATGGGATTCTCCAGGCAAGAATCCTGGAGTGAGTTGTCATGCCCTATTCCAGGGGATCTCCCCAGCCCAGGCACAGAACCCGCATCTCTTATGTCTCCTGCACTGACAGGCAGGTTCTTTACCACTAGCACCACTTGGGAAGCCGTGTATGTATAGCAAACAGTGACAGTTTTACTCTTCCTTTTCCAGTTTGTGTTCCTTTTATTTGATTTTGTTTTCCTCTGCTCGGACTAGGCCTTCTAAAATGGTGTTGAATAATAGTGGTGAGAGTGGACATCCTTGTCTTGTTCCTCATCTTAGAGGGAAAGCTGTCAGCTTTTCACCATCGAGTATTACATTACCCGATAGCTCAGTTGGTACAGAATCCGCTTGCAATGCAGGAGACCTGGGTTTGATTCCTGAGTTGGGAAGATCCCTTAGAGAAGGGATAGGCCACCCACTCCAGTATTCTTGGGCTTCCCCGTGGCTCAGCTGGTAAAGAATCCACCTGCAATGTGGGAGGCCTGGGTTCAATCTGTGGGTTGGGAAGATCCCCTGGAGAAGGGAACAGCTACCCACTCCAGTATTCTTTAGCTTCCCTGTGGCTCAGCTGGTAAAGAATCCACCTGCAATGCAGGAGACCTGGGTTTGATTCCTGAGTTGGGAAGATCCCCTGGAGAAGGGATAGGCTACCCGCTACAGTATTCTTGGGCTTCCCTGGTGGCTCAGCTGGTAAACAATCCACCTGCAATGTGGTAGACCTGGGTTCAATCCGTGGGTTGGGAAAATCCCCTGGAGAAGGGAAAGGCTACCCACTCCAGTATTCTGGCCTGGAGAATTCCATGGACTGTATAGTCTGTGGGGTTGCAAAGAGTCAGACACGACTGAATGACTTTCACTTTCCTTTCACTTTGTCATTTATGGGCTTTATTTTGTTAAGGTAGGTTTCCTCTCTGCCCACTTTCTGGAGAGGTTTTCTCATAAATGGATCTTGACATAACAGCCTTTTTATGAGCAAGCTCTTCGTTTATGGGATCAATCTTGCTGGTGCGTTTTCCTGGTCTATGTGAAGAGAACAATCGTACGACAAGGGAAGAAAACCAAATGCCTCCCAATTACCAGGTGAAAGGTACTTCCAGCCTCCTCGAGTCCTGTTTTACTGTGGATGCTGCAGACATATTTTAATCGCTTTTTTAGGACTTTCTTTATTTTAACTGGAGGATAATTACAATATTGTGATAGTTTCTGCCATACATCAGTATGAATCGGGCATAGGTATCCGTGTGTCCACTCCATCCTGAACCCGCCTCCCACCTCTCTCCCCACCACTTCCCTCTAGTCTGTGATCAAAGCATTGGCTTTGGCTGCCCTGAGTCATACATCAAACTCCCACTGTCTATCTGTTTGACATATGGTAGTGTATATGTTTCAACGCTAGTCTCTCAAATCAGCCCACCTTCCCCTTCTCCCACTGAATCCAAAAGTCTGTTCTTAATGTCTCTGTCTCCTTTACTGCCCTGCATGTAGGACCATCTTTCTAGATTCCATATTTATGCATTAATATATGATATTTGTCCTTCTGTTTCTGACTTACTTCACTCTGTATAATAGGTTCTAGGCTCATCCACCCCATTAGAACTGGCTCAAATGTGTTCCTTTTTATAGTTGAGTAATATTCCATTCTGTATATGTACCACAACTTAGTTATCCATTCATCTGTCGATGAACATCTAGGCTGCTTTTGTGTCCTGGCTATTGTACATAGTGCTTCAGTGAACATTGGGATATGTGTGTCTTTTTCAATTCTGGTTTCCTCAGGATAATAGCTTCTTAAAATCGAAGTAGAGTTGAATTTACTGTGCTTTGCTGATTTTTCCTGTACAGCAAAGTGATTCAGTTATACATCTGTATACATTTTTCTTCATATTCTTTTCTGTTGGGGTTTGGACAATGACATGGCAACCCAGTCCAGTATTCTTGCCGGGAGAATCACATGGACAGAAGAGCCTGGTGGGCTATGGTCCATAGGGTCACAAAGAGTCAGACATGACTGAAGTGACTAAGAATGCATGATTTATCCCAGGAGCTTGGATATAGGTCCCTGTGCTATACAGAAGGATCTTGTCATTCATCCATTGTAATATTAATAGTTTGCGTCACTTAACTCCAAACTCCCAGTCCATCGCTCTCCTGTTTCTGTCCCTGGTGAAGACCACAAGTGTGTTCTCTGTGTCTGAGTCTGCTGTAGGCTCATTTCTGCTGTATTGTAGATTTCACATATAAATGGTATCGTGCAATGTTTTTCTTTGTCTGACTTGAAACCACTCAGTATGATCATCTGTATTTGCATCTGTGTTGCTGCAAAGGGACTGCAGCCTGCCAGGCTCCTCTGTCCATGGGATTCTCCAGGAAAGAATACTGGAGTGGGTTGCCCTTTCCTCCTCCAGGGGATCTTCCCGACCCAGGGATGGAACCCATGTCTCCTGCTTGGCAGGCAGATTCTTTACCGCTGAGCCACTGGGGAAGCCTTGAATGTTTTATTCTAGAACCCTACTAAAGACAGTAGCCCTGATGTGTCCACTCAGGTAGCCCTGACTGACTGCTCCAAAGAGGTAAGTGGGGAGCCACAATATATAGATGTTTCTGCTTGGGGGCTGGTACATGTAGTGGAACATCAAAAGATGACATCTATTCACAAAAAGCCAAACATCTGAAGGTAATAATGTTAACTCTTCTTCTGTCTTTGGGAAGTAAGTATCTTTTGGCCTTTGTATACAGTAAAAAGATGGTTGGATGGCATCACTGACTCGATGGACGTGAGTTTGAGCAAGCTCCGGGAGTTGGTGATGGACAGGGAAGCCTGGCGTGCTGCAGTCCCCGGGGTCGCAAAGAGTCCAAACCGAGCTGGTTACTGAACAACAGAAATGTTTGGGAATGTGTAAGGGTCTGGGCTCACTGAAGACATTCCAGGATGTCTTCCAGGCATGGTAATAAAGGCAATTGTGCTTGGCGGTGTCTTTTCGAAGGTGTTTGTGTGGTTAATTACTTTTTGACGTCCCAGGATGCTGGTGAGTCGTTGTCAGTGGGGACGCAGAATGGTACAGGCACTCTGGGAGATAATTTGTAAGTTCTGGCTTCTTACCAAATTTATTATTTTTTATTTATTTGGCTGAGCCAGGTCTTAGTCACACCACACGAGATTTTTTAATTCCAGCACACAAGATGTTTAGTTGTGGCATGCAAATTCTTAGCTGTGGCATAAGGAATCCAGTTCCCAGACCAGGGGTCACACTGGGGCCCCCTACATCGGGAGCACAGAGTCTTAGCCACTGGACCAGCAGGGAAGTCCCTGGCACTTTCTTAAAAGTAAACATACCGTTAACCATGCGAAGCAGCAGTAACAGTCCTTGGCATTTCCCCTAAGGAGTCGAGAACTTCACATCTGCACTGTAACCTGCCCATGGAAGTTTGTGGCATCTGTATTCACAACTTGGAAGCAGCCACGATGTCCTTCAGTAGGTGAACCGGCTAATAAAATGTGGTTCATCCCCGTAACAGGCTGTTAGTCGTCACTAAAAAGAAATGAGCCGTCAAGCCGTGAAAGGACACGGAAGAGACATAAAGGCATTTCACTGAGTGGAGGAAGCTAGTCTGAAAAAGCTACCTTCTCTGCGATGCCGACCTGGTGAAATTCTAAGGAAGGAAAAAATGATAGGAAAGGTAGAAAGATCAGCAGCTGCCTGGGTGGGGAAGGGGTGAACAGCTGGGGCACACGAATTTTAGTAGTGAGAATACTGGTATTAGAATGGTGGATAATGGAACTATGCGTGTGTGGGTGCTACGCTGCTTTGGTCTTGTCCCACTCTTTGCGGCCCCATGGACTGTAGCCCAACGGGCTCCTCTGTTCATGGGCTTCTCCAGGCATGAATACTGGAGTAGGTTGCCATGCCTTCCTCCTGGTGTGTGTGTGTGTATGTGTATGAATACACACGTATACATTTGAATATACACATATACATTTGAATATAGATGTATATGTGTGACTAGACGTGTATACGTTTGAATAACCATGTATACATTAGAATATGTATGCATACATAGAATATGCACACATTTGAATGTACACATATACATTTGAATATAGACATGTATATTTGAATATGCATGTATATATTTGAATATGCACGTGTGCATTTGAATATGCACACATGCACATGTATGTTTCGTTATGCATTTATATATTTTAATATTCATATATATGAATATATGTTCAAGTCCATAGAACATATTAACACCAAGAATAAAGCCCAATGTAAGCGATGGGGTGGTGGTGATCTGTCATATAGGTCTGTTAGTTTAACAAACGTACCACTCTGGGTGGTGAGAGGAACATTCATGATGGGGGAGGCTGTGCATATGTGCAGGGGGTTGGGGATGGGTTTCTGAAAACTCTCTCTGCCTTCCTCTCAATTATGCTAGAAACCTTCTAGCACAGGGAACTCTATTCAATATTTTATAATAACCTATACATGAAAAGAATCTGAAAAAGAACACATATATATTACATATATGTATATGTGTGTGTATAACTGAATCACTGCTGTACATCTGAAACTAAAAGACATTATAAATCAACTCAGTTCAGTCGCTCAGTCGTGTCCAACTCTTTGCGACCCCATGGACTGAAGCACAATAGGCTTCCCTGTCCATCACCAACTCCCAGAGTTTACTCAAACTCATGTCCATTGAGCTGGTGATGCCATCCAACCGTCTCATCCTCTGTCGTCCCCTTCTCCTCCCGCCTTCAATCTTTCCCAGCATCAGGGTCTTTTCAAATGAGTCAGTTCTCTGCATCAGGTGGCCAGCGTATTGGAGCTTCAGCTTCAGCATCAGTCCTTCTAATGAACACTCAGGACTGATTTCCTTTAGGATGGACTGGTTGGATCTCCTTGCAGCCCAAGGGACTCTTAAGAGTCTTCTACAACACCACAGTTCAAAAGCATCAATTCTTTGGCACTCAGCTTTCTTTATAGTCTTTATATAAATCTTTATATTTGTAAATATATATAATATACCGGAGAAGGCAATGGCAACCCACTCCAGTACTCTTGCCTGGAAAATCCCATGGATGGAGGAGCCTGGTGGGCTGCAGTCCATGGGGTCGCTGAGGGTCGGACACAACTGAACGACTTCACTTTCACTTTTCACTTTCATGCATTGGAAAAGGAAATGGCAACCCACTCCAGTGTTGTTGCCTGGAGAATCCCAGGGATGGGGGAGCCTGGTGGGCCGTCTATGAGGTTGCACAGAGTCGGACATGACTGAAGCAACTTAGCAGCAGCATATATAATATACAAATATAATATATATATGTCTTCATATAAATCAAGTAAATTCAATTAAAAAAGAAATAAATGCTAAAACAAATTTTAAAAACAAAAAGATTATGCTCTGAAACTAAATCAGCTATGCAATCTTTAAACTCCACAGATACCTCTCATAGCTTAAATCATAAGTATCAGTTTCACATACTGTCTTAAAAAGAGCACACTATATTTGCTCAGCCACAAAGAAGTCTGGGCAACGTGAGTCACCTATGGCCTTTCCTTAAAATTCAAAGTCCCCAGGGAATCCACCAATTGCCCTCCACATAGAGACCCAAACTAAGTGAAGTCACAGACTGAGTAGCTCTCTGTACACAGATGTTCACAGCGGTGTGATTTACAGTATCTGGAAAGTGCCAACAATCTAACTGTCCATCCATGGGTGAGTGGATAAACAGCATGGTGTATCCATATTATGGACTATTGAAAAAACGTGAAAGTGTTAAGCCACTCACTCCTCTTCAACTCTTTGTGATCCCCTGGACTGTAGACTGCCAGGTTCCTCTGTCCATGGGATTCTCCAGGCAAGGATACTGGAGTGGGTTGCCGTGCCCTCCTCCAAGGGATCTTCCTGACCCAGGGATCGAAACTGGGTCTCCTGCATCTCCTGCATTGCAGACAGACTTCTTTACCTCCTGTGCCACCAGGGAAATCCCAATTCAGCCTTCAAAAGGAAAATCTCTTGACACAGGGTGAATGAACCTTGAGGACAGGATGCTACATGATGCAAACCAGATAGAAAGAGAAATATTGCATGTTTCCTTATATGTGAGGCACTTAGAGCAGGTACCTACATAAGCAGAGTGGGGTTGGGGGGTTAGGGCTGAAGGAGACAGGATGGAGTAGCTAATGCATACAGAATTTTACTTTTGCCCAAAAAGCTTTGGAGACAGATGGGGGGTGATGGCTGCTCAAGTACTATGTAAGTACTTCATGTGACCGAACTACTCTTTAGGTTTTTTTTTTTTTAAGCCTTTATTAAACTTTTTACAATACTGCTTAAGTTTTATGTTCTGGTTTTGTGGCCATGAGTCCTGTGGGATCTTAGCTTCGAAACGAGGGATTGAACCCACACTCCCTGAGTTGGAAGGTAAGTCTCAACCACTAGAGTTCCAGGGAAGTCCTCTACTCTTCAGTTTAAAGGGATAAAATTTATGTGTGTGTGTTTTTTTAACCACAGTTTTAAAAAATAATAGTAATAATAATAAGCTGGCCCTAGGGATACAGACGGAGAAGGCAATGGCACCCCACTCCAATACTCTTGCCTGGAAAATCCCATGGATGGAGGAGCCTGGTGGGCTGCCGTCTATGGAGTCAAACAGAGTCGGACACGACTGAAGTGACTTAGCAGCAGGGATACAGAAGCGTGAGGTTGAAAGCCCCATGAAGTCATCAATCCATGTGTGCATAGTAAGTCGCTTCAGTCATGTCTGACTCTTTGCGACTCCATGGACTGTAGCCCACCAGGCTCCTCTGTCCATGGGATTCTCCAGGCAAGAATACTGGAGTGGGTTGTCATCTCCTTCTGCAGAGGATCTTGTCGACCCAGGAATTGGACCTGCATCTCTTGTGTCTCCTGCACTGCAAGCAGGTTCTTTACCACCCGCGCCACCTAGTTGGGGGCTGTATATATATCTGAAGCCTAGACATAACCAGGCTTCAAATGACACACCTCCAGAAAGTGTTGGAGACGTAAGGAGACTTAAACGTGGGTTGGCTCCCCTGATAGCTCAGTTGATAAAGAATCCACCTGCAATGCAGGAGACCCCAGCTAGATTCCTTGGTTGGGAAGATCCCCTGGAGAAGGGAGAGACTACGCACTCCAGTATTCTTGGACTTCGTGTGGCTCAGCTGGTAAAGAATCTGCCTGCAATGGGGGAGACCTGGGTTCAATCCCCCGGTCGGGAAGATCCCCTGGAGAAGGGAAAGGCTACCCACTTCAGTATTCTGGCCTGGAGAATCCCATGGACTCTATGGTCCATGGGGTCTCAGAGTCGGACACGACTGAGTGAGTTTTGCTTTTACTTTCAAACATAGGTACCCTGGAAAGAAAAGGTATATTTTCACATTGAAGGTTATCTAAAAAAAGAATTTCTATTAAAAAAAAAAAACTTCATGGCTCTGCTCTCCATTAGGTGCTAAAAAGGTCACGCTTTTAGAAGGAAAATGGCTCATTAGCATTTTATTCCTAGTTCTTTGATTATACTTGCCACTGCACCACTGCTTCTGAGCAGACTGTATTGTTTAAGACTATCACTTGGCTGAAGTTTCACCAAACCTGTGGCCACTGACCTAAAATAAAAATTGCTCAATTAGGAAGTTAACCTAAAACAAATGTTAAGGAAATCATGCAGGAAGAACATAAAAAAAAAAAAAAAAAACACCACATTTCTTTTTGTGTTACGATAGGAAAAGAAAGCCCATTAGCCAAGTGCTATGTGTAACCTTCGGTGTTTGTGCAGATGCAGAATTTTATGGCTTGCCTGTTTCTTCATTGGGAGATTTTACTAATAGAAGAGGGAGCGGACAAAGCCTCTTGAAAAGCCAGTGTTAATATACGATAGTTGTTTTTCTATTTCTGAGTTACTTTATTCTGTATGACAGACTCGAGGTCCATCCACCTCTCGACTATTGATTTACATTCATTCCTTTTCATGGCTGAGTAATATTCCATTGCGTGTGTATACCAAAGCTTTACCTGTTCATCTGTCAATGGTTGTCTAGGTGGCTTCCTTGTCTTGCCAGCTGCAAGCATGACTGCTGTGAATATTGGGGTACATAAGTCTTTGTGAATTATGGTTTTCATCAAGGGTATATGCCCAGTAGTGGGATTGCTGAGTCATATGGTAACCTTACTCCTAGCTTTTTAAGAAGTCTGCTTACTGTTCTTCATAGTGGGTGGATCAGTTTACTTTCTCATTAACGGTGCAAGAAGGGTTCCCTTTTTTCCACATCCTCTCCAGCATTTATTGTTTGTAGATTTTTTTTAAATTTTATTGTTTTTGGCTGTGCTGGGTCTCTGTTGCTGTGCCAGCTTTTCTCTGGTTGTGGCGAGCGGAGGCAACTCTCCAGTTGTGGTATGTGCGCTTCTCACTGAGCTGGCTTCTACTGTCGCAGAGCATGACCTCTAGGGCACATGGATTCAGTGGTTGCAGCTCCCGGACTCTGGAGCAGTTGTGGTTCAAGGGCTTTGTTTGCTCCATGGCATGTGGGATCTTCCTGGACCAGGGATCAAACACGTGTCTCCTGCATTGGCAGGCGGATTCTTTACCAGTGAGCCACCAAGGAAGCCCCCTTTGTAGATATTTTTGGTGATAGCCATTCTAACCGGTGTGAGGGGATACCTCTTTTGTAATCACTGCTGCTGCTGCTGCTGAGTCACTTCAGTCATGTCCGACTCTGTGCGACCCCATAGACAGCAGCCCACCAGGCTCCCTCGTCCCTGGGGTTCTCCAGGCAAGAACACTGGAGTGGGTTGCCGTTTCCTTCTCCAATGCATGAAAGTGAAAAGTGAAAGTGAAGTCGCTCAGTCGTGTCTGACCCTCAGCGACCCCATGGACTGCAGCCCACCAGGCTCCTCCATCCATGGGATTTTCCAGGCAAGAGTACTAGAGTGGGGTGCCATTGCCTTCTCTGTTGTAATCACTACCATGTGTAAAATAAATAGTTAGTGGGAAGCTGCTGTATAACACAGGGAGCTCAGCTTGGTGCTCTGTGATGAACCTAGAGGGGTGGGGTGGTGTGGTGGGAGGAGGGAGGCTTTAGAAGAAGGGGGTATAGGTATACATATGGCTGACTTATACAGCAGAAACCAACACAGCATTGTAAAGCAATTATCTTGCAATCAAAGAATAATTCTAAAAGGAAAAGCCAAGGTGAGTTCCTCCCTTTGAGCAACAGTAGGGTCTCCCGACCATCTCTCCCAAAAGGAGGCTTCCTTATGAATCAAGCCCTTTGGCTTCACACAAAAGAAAGACAAACATGTGTGTCTCCCTGACATCCTGTCCCAGGTGGAGCAGATGTTTTTGAGTCGCTCAGTCACGTCTGATTCTCTGTCGCCCCATGGACTGCAACACACCAGGCTCCTCTGTCCTCCACCATCTCCCAAAGATTGCTCAAACTCATATTCATTGAGTCAGTGATGCCATCCAACCATCTCATCCTCTGTCATCCCCTTCTCCTCTTGCCCTCAATCTTTCCCAGCTTCAGGGTCTTTTCCAAAGAACGGGCTCTTTGAATCAGGTGGCCAAAGTATTGGAGCTTCAGCATCAGTCCTTCCAATGAATATTCAGGGTCGATTTCCTTTAGGATTGACTGGTTTGATCTCCTTGCAGTCCAAGAGTCTTCTCCAGCACCACAGTTTCAAAGCATCAATTCTTTGCCACCCAGCCCTCTTTATAGTCCAACTCTCACATCCATGCATGACTCCTGGAAAAACCATAGCTTTGACTAAATGGACCTTTATCAGTAAAGTGATGTCTCTGCTTTTTAATATGCTGTCTAGATTGGTCATAGCTGTTCTCCCAAGGAGCAAGCGGCTTTTTAATTTCATGCCTGTAGTCACCATCCACAGCAATTTTGGAGTCCAAGAAAATAAAGTCTGTCACTGTTTCCATTTTTCCCCATCTGTTTGTCATGAAGTGATGGCTGGATGCCATGATCTTAGGTATTTGAACGTTGAGTTTAAAACCAGCTTTTTCACTCTCCTTTCCCCTTCATCTAGAGGCTCTTTAGTTCCTCTTCACTGCCTGCCATAAGGGTGGTATCATCTGCATATCTGAGACTGATAGTTCTCCCAACAATCTTGATTCCAGCTTGTGCTTCAAGAAAACCCCGTCCCAGAGTGAGCACATAGTTCAGGAAACTTAACTTCAGGTGGCAAGAGGCAGGCAGACTACACCCTAGGACGTGTTTTCCTGCAGATACTATCACAAATACCACAGGTTGAGGGGATTACAACCAGAAATGTATCATCTCCCAGGACTGGAGGCCACGAGTCCAAAACCAAGATGCTGATAGGCCACCCTGCCTCGGAAATCTGAGAGGGACAGTGTGTGTTTGCCTCTTGGAGCATTAGGTGATTGTTGGTGCTCCTTGGTCTTCCTGGGTGTGAACGTGTTGGGTGGGCCAGAAAATCCATTTGGATTTTTCCATAGCCTCTTATAGGAAAACTCACAAATGTTTTTGACCAACCAGATACATCACTTTAGTCTCCGCCTCTATCATGACAAGGTCATCCACCCCCCAACCCCTGCATCATCATATGGTCTTCCCTTCTCTGTCTGTATCATTTTTTCCTTTATTCCTGGCCCTGCCGTGCGCCTTGTGGGGTCTTGGTTTCCTGGCCAGGGATGGAACCTGGGCCCTTGGCCATGGAAGTGCACAGTCCCAACCACTGGGGACCATCAGGGAAGTCTCCCTCTGTGTCTGCGTCTTAATCCTCATCCCTTAAGTGGACACCATTGACGGTGGGTTAGAACCCGCCCTAATGAGCTCATCTCACATTGATCGCATCTTCCCTGTCCATCATATCTGCCTCCTGTGACATCTGTTCAGAATGATGACATCTGCTCATGATGACTGGGAATTCCCAGGTGGCACTAGAGGTGAAGAATCTGCTTACCAATGCAGGAGATGTAAGAGACATGGGTTTGATCCCTGGGTGGAGAAGATCCCCTGGAGGAGGGCATGGCAACCCACTCCAGTATTCTTGCCTGGAGAATCCTATGGACAGAGGAGCCTGGCGGGCTACAGTCCATGGGGTCACCAAGAGTCAGACTCGATTGACTGATTAATAGTTTTAAATTTCAATTTCATAGAGAGATACATAGAAATAGATGATAAATAATAAGTAAACAGATGATAGATAATAGATTACTAGACCACCTGACCTGCCTCTTGAGAAACCTGTATGCAGGGCAAGAAGCAACAGTTAGAACTGGACGTGGAACAACAGACTGGTTCCAAATACGAAAAGGAGCACATCAGGGCTGTGTATATTGTCACCCTGCTTATTTAACTTATATGCGGAGTACATCATGCAAAATGCCAGGAGTACATCATGCAAAATGCCAGGCTGGATGAGGTCCAAGCTGGAATCAAGATTGCTGGCAGAAATGTTAGTAACCTCAGATATGCAGATGACACCACCCTTATGGCAGAAAGCAAAGAACTACTAAAGGGCCTCTTGATGAAAGTAAAAGAGGAGAGTGAAAAAGTTGGCTTAAAGTTCAACATTCAGAAAACTAAGATCATGGCATCTGATCCCATCACTTCATGGCAAATAGATGGGGAAACAATGGAAAGAATCAGAGACTTTATTTTGGGGGGCTCCCAAATCACTGCAGATGGTAACTGCAGTCATGAAATTAAAAGATGCATGTTCCTTGGAAGAAAAGCTGTAACCAACTTAGACAGCATATTAAAAAGCAGAGACATTACTTAGCCAATAAAGGTCTGTCTGGTCAAAGCTATGGTTTTTCCAGTAGTCATGTATGGATGTGAGACTTGGACTATAAAGAAAACTGAGTACTGAAGAATTGGTTATTTTGAACTGTGGTGTTGGAGAAGACTCTTGAGAGTCCCTTGGATGGCAAGGAGATCCAACCAGTCCATATGAAAGGAAATCAGTCCTGAATATTCGTTGGAAGGACTGATGCTGAGGCTGAAACTCCAATACTTTGGCCACCAGATGTGAAGAACTGACTCACTGGAAAAGACCCTGATGCTGGGAAAGATTGAAGGCAGGAGGAGAAGGGGACGACAGATGATGAGATGATTGGATGGCATCCCTACTTGATGGACGTGAGTTTGAATGAACACCTTGAGTTGGTGATGGACAGGGAGGCCTGGCATGCCGAGGTTCAAAGAGTCAGACATGATGGAGTGACTGAACTGAACTGAAGATAACAGATAGATATGGATAGATAGATACATTGAAAGGTGGATAGAGAGACAGACACAGATGATAGACAGATAATAGGTAAAGAAATGATAGGTAGATAATAGATAAATAGATGGATAATGGATAGATAGGTGATAAATAATCAGCAAATGATAGATATACACTTGGAAATATAGATAGAAGATGGAACGCATAATCGATAGACGGAAGATGACAGACATGTAGAATGGATGATAGGTAGATAGATGGTTCGGTAAGAAATCCGCCTTTAATGCAGGAGACACAGGTTTGATCCCTGGGTTGGGAAGATCCCCTGGAGGAGGAAATGGCAACCCACTCCAGTATTCTAGCCTGGAGAATCCCATGGACAGAGGAGCCTGGTGGGCTGCAGTCCATGGAGTTGCTAAGAATTGGGCACAACTGAGCGACTTTACTTTCACTTTTCACTTTCATGCATTGGAGAAGGACATGGCAACCCACTCCAGTGTTCTTGCCTGGAGAATCCCAGGGACAGGGGAGCCTCGTGGGCTGCCGTCTACGGGGTCGCACAGAGTTGGACATGACTGAGTGACTTAGTACACTCGCACTCGTGATGATTACAACTGTTTGAAAAAGAGCCTATTTCCAGGAAAAGTTCAGGTTCCTACTGCCAAGGATTTGGACTTGGAAATATACCTTCTTGCAGGACACGATTCACCCCCGTTGCACCACCCACGTGAGTTTGGAGGGCAATGAGTATAAGCATTGAGGATCCCACGGTCTTAGAGCCAGTGAGTGGATGAGGCTCTGTGTGTGACCTTAATCCTGGCTGACCCCTGGGTGAATGACCGCACCATTACTCAGACCGTCACCCACACAAGGAGTAGTACCAAAGGACGGGGTTGGGCAGGTGTTTCTGCATCTGGTGACCATCCCAGTGGTCCTCACCCCAACCCCAGCCTGCTCAAACCCTGTGGTCATGTGTACAGTTTCAACATTTTGTTCACTACAGATTTCATGGCATTGATTTTGCTTTTCACAAACGTGGCCTTAAACGCTATCATTCTGACGCCTGAATTTTCAGAACCGTTTAACTTCTCTACCCTGGATAAGACTCCTTGTCCCCTCACCCTAGTCCTCGCCTGGACCAATGATTATCAGAACGTGGTCCCAGATATAATATTCGAGCCCCCCTAACGTGGTCAAGTTGCCCTGAGTGATAACATTCTCTGAAAAGCTCAGTGACTTCTTGAAGCTCACGTCCGCTGGCTGTCTCAGACCCAAGGCAATTTACAACCTGCTTCCACCCAGGTTTTATTACTTCAAATGGATATTTAAATAGGCATTTCAATAATTTAAGCAGGCGTGCCAATAATTCATTGAGCATCACACTGGTGAGGAGCAAAGTGGGAAAGCAGACTGGGATGCACATTTCCTGAGTTCATTTCTTTCCAGTTCAGTACATCCAGACATCCAGATGCTGGTACAACCAGACGTGCTGAGTGGGAGGTAAGCCCAGGACAGAGTTGCGCTGGGCCCACGGGGGTCAAGACGTGGAAATCTCATCTTTAAGACTTGTGTTCTCTCTCTCATGTTGATGTAGTAAGTAAAGTCGCTCAGTCGTGTCCAACTCTTTGCGACCCCATGGACTGTAGCCTACTAGGCTCCTCTGTCCATGGGATTCTCCAGGCAAGAGTACTAGAGTGGGTTGCCATTTCCTTCTCCAGGGGATCTTCCCGACCCAGGGATCAAACCCAGGGGGATCGATCTCAAGTGAGTGTAGAGGGCTCACTTAATTATATCAGGGCTTACTATATTCGCATTCCCTGGTAGCTGTTCTAACTGTTGCTTCTTGACCTGCATACAGATTTCTCAGCAGGCAGGTAGGGTGATCTCGTATCCCCATCTGTTTCAGAATTTTTCAGTCTGTTGTGAGCCACACAGGATTATAAGGTAGAACTATACAATTTCGTTTTGGAGGGTTTTATGTACTAGTTCCCTGGGACAGTATTCCAGTTTGGGGTAAAATACGCTGGAGTATTTTATGTGAGACAGCAGGTAGGTATGCTTCATACTGCTATTTCCAGTTTGGTTTTTTTTATTATACTTGAAATGCCTGAACCGTAAATTACTTTTCAAAAGAACCCTGTGAAAACCAAGCCATAAAGAGCAGAGATGATATCAAGCTTCATTATGGAAGCCAAGCCTTAACCACATTCAGTTCACCCAGAGCAGGGCTGCTAATCTGTCTTGCAGGAGTCCGTGTGTTATTAACAGGCATGATGGGCTTCCCTCGTGGCTCACGTGATAAAGAATCTGCCTGCCAAATCAGGCAACCTGGGTTTGATCCCTGAGTGGGGAAGATCCCCTGGAGGAGGGCAGAGCAACCCACTCCAGTCCTTTTGCCTGGAGAATCCCACGGACAGAGAAGCCGGGTGGGCTATAGTCCATGGGGTCACAAAGAATCAGACATGACTGAGTGACTTTCACGTTCATTCTGGAAAGATTATAATAGGGGCAACTGGGTCTTGAGTACTGTGGACGACGTGGATTGAGTAGAAATGGTGGGGTAGCTGGATTCTAGTTTTCCACCTCAAACCATACACACACACACACACACACACAAACTGGTAAAACTAATACGTGAATTCAGTAACACTGCAGAGTTTTTGCGTGTGTGTTTGTTTTGTTTCAATTCCACACAACGAGACCACATATGGATAGTATTTGTCTTATACAGAGCTTGACTGGATCAGAGCTCCCTTGAGCATAAGGGCTTCCCTGGTGGCTCAGATGGTTAGGAATCTGCCTGCAATTCGGAAGACCCCGGGTTCGATTCCTGGGTCGGGAACATCCCCTGGAGGAGGGCCTGGCAACCCATTCCAGTATTCTTACCTGGAGAATCCCTTGATCATATCAGACTAGGATCCTCACATTCTGAGTTCATTTCTTTCCGTCTCTGAAAACCCACCTAAAAACACCACTGGCAGTAGAGATAACTAACATTCATAGGAAACGTGACTAAGAAATGTGCTATGTGTCTGACAGACTCATGATCACACTTGGCTAATGAGACAGAAACTTAATTGTACACTTTTTTAACATGTTCTGTTGAGATAGAATGGATGTATTAGTTCAGCTGGGTAGCATACAAATTTGATATTTGTAATACACTGTAAAATTATTGCAATAAGTCTGCTTAACATTTGTCAACATCCATAGTTCCAGAAAATTGTTTTCTTGTAAGAAATCTAAAAACCTGCTTTCCTGGTAGTTTTTTTTTTTTTTTTACAATATTGCATTGGTTTTCAAATATGCACTTCATGGTCACCATGGTTACCATGCTATACACTACACCCCAATGTGTGCTCAGATGCTAAGTTGTGTCTGACTTGTTTGCAACCCCATGGACTGTAGCCCACCAGGCTCCTCTCTCCATGGGATTTTTGCAGGCAAGAATACTGGAGTAGGTTGCCACTTCCTGCTCTAGGAGATCTTCCCGACCCTGGAATCGAACCTGGGTCTCCTGCACTGGCATGCAGTTTCTCTACCACTGAGCCACCAGGGAAGCCCACGTTACATCCCCATGAATTCCTTATTTTGTAACAGAGACACTGTACCTTTCCACTCCCTTCATCCATGCCACCTTGCCCCCACCCGCTTGTCTTTGTCTCTTCTCTGTAAGTAAAAGTATTTTTTTTTATTGTGTGTTTTTTGTTTGTTTTGATTCCATACGTTGAGATCATACAGTATCTCTCTCTGACTTATTGTACTTAGCGTAATTCTTCCATGCATGTTGTCACAAATGGCAAGGCGTCATTCTCTGTTCTGGCATAATATTTTCACACACACACACACCGTGTTGTCTGTATCCATTCATCCACAGATGAACATGTATTTAGGTTGTTTCCTTATCTTAGGTCTTGTAAACAACGCTGCGCTGAACGCAGGGAGCGGGTACACTCAGTAACCTCAGTGTTTTCGATTGCTTAATTGGCATGAATACCGAGAGATGCAATTGCCGATCGCAAGCTAATTCTCTTTCAACTTTTCTGAGGAACCTCCTCCTATTTGCCGTATTCTGTGCACCAGTTTACACTACCAACAGTTGTACCCAAGAATTCCCATTTCTCTGCATTCTGAGCAAGGCTTCTGATTTGTCCCTTTGATGACAGCCATTCTGACAAGTGTGAGGTGATTGCCTCACTGTGGTTTTCATTTGCATACACTGTTTCATTATTC
Source organism: Bos grunniens (assembly GCF_055505025.1). Classification (NCBI taxonomy): domain Eukaryota; kingdom Metazoa; phylum Chordata; class Mammalia; order Artiodactyla; family Bovidae; genus Bos; species Bos grunniens. Next base: position 3,061,764 of record NC_141194.1, read on the forward strand.
CCTTTTTAAAAAAAAATTTGGTGGCATTTTAAAATTTTTTACAATTTTTTTCATTAAAAAAATTTTTTTTAATTGTTTATTTTTAAATTTTTCATTGTGACATGGAGGCTCTTTCTTCTGGTGCACGGGGCTTTCTCCAGTTTCCAAGAGCAGTGGCTAAATTCTAGCCACTCTCTCTAGCTGTGACACACGGGCTTCATTGCCCTGCCACCCGTGGGATCCTAGTTCCCAGACCAGGGATGGAACCCGTGTTCCCTGAGTTGGCAGGCAGATTCTAAACCACTGGACCACCAAGGGAAGTCCCCGCCCCCGTCTTATCCTTGATGACTCCTGATGTTCAGCATTTTCTCCTGTACCTGTTGGCCCTCTCTATGTCCTCTTTAAGAAACACATGTATTCAAATTCTCTTGCCATTGTTAAATAGGACTTTTTTCCCCCTACTAATAATTTATTTATATATTCTTTAAATATTAATCCCTTATCAGACATATAATTTGCAGATCACATTTTTTTTTCCCCTCTGCACTAAATTGCCTGTTTTGATGGTTGTCTTTTGTGGCTCAGCTGGTAAAGAATCCGTCTGCAATGCAGGAGATCTAAGTCTGATCCCTGGGTTGGGAAGATCCCCTGAAAAAGCGATAGCTACCCACTCCAGTATTCTTGGGCTTCCCTGGTGGCTCAGCTGGTAAAGAATCTGCCTGCAATGTGGGAGACCAGGATTCGATTCCTGGGTTGGGAAGATGCCCTGGAGAAGGGAAGGGCTACCCACTCCACTATTCTGTCCTGGAAAATTGCCCAGACTGTATATACTCCAGGGGGTCGCAAAGAGTCGGACACAACTGAGTGACTTTCACTTTCAGTTCCACTTTCTTTGCCTTGCAGAACTTTTTTTTTTTTTTAGTTTGACGTTGTCCCATTTGTTTGTATCTGCTTCTGTTGTCAGATCAAAAAAACCATGACAAAGACCTATGTTGAGAAGCTTTTGTGGGTTTTCTCCCGTGGATGTTACAGCCCCAGTTCTTAACATTCAAATCTTTGATCGGTTTTAAGTTGAATTTTGTGAGTACGGTGTAAGATCAGGCTCCAGCTTCATTCCTTCGCGTATGACTATCCAGATGTCCTACTTCCGTCATTTTAAAATTAGTTTTTGCTGTGCTGGGTCTCTGTTGCTGCACACAGCAACGGTATTCTCTAGTTGGTGGCAAGCGGGAGCTTAGCTTTAGTTGTGGAGCATGGGTTTCCCATTTCGGTGGGTTCTTTTGCTCAGCCTGGGGTCCGCAGCTCAGGCTTCAGTAGGTGCTCGGCAGCATGTGGAGTTTGCAGCTGGATTCTTAACCACTGGATCAACCAGGGAAGTCTTCCCACTACCATTTATCGAAGACACAGTACTTTCCCTACAGAATATTCTTGGTTTCTTTGCTATATGTTGGCCAAATGCGTGTAGGTAAATTTCCAGGTTCTCTATTCTCTCCCACTGATATGTGTGTGTGTGTGTGTGTGTGTGTGTTTAAGCCAAGAGCACACTGTTTTCATCACTGTAGCTTTGTAATAGAGTTTGACATCAGAAAGGATGATGCCGCTGACTTTTCCGTCAAGGTTACTGTGGCTTCTTGGATCTCTTGTGGTTTCATAGAGATCTCAGAATTGTTTTAATCTCTTTCTGTGAAAGATGCCACCAGAATTTTGATGGAGATTGCATTGAGTCTGTAGAGTTTTGCAGTAGTACAGACATTTTTTTAGAATTTAATTTTTATTTTATATTATAGTATAGTTTGTGGCTATCTGAGCCACTGTGGCTCAGAGAGTAAAAAAATCTGCCTACAGTGCAGGAGACCCGAGTTCAATCCCTGGGTCAGGAAGATCCCCTGCAGGAGAGCATGGCAGCCCACTCCAGTATTCTTGCCTGGAGAATCCCATGGACAGAGGAGCCCGGTGGGCTACGGTCCATGGGGTTGCAGAGAGTCAGATGTGACTGAGCGACTAAAATACACACACGGTTGATTCACAATGTTGTGTTGGTTTCAGGCATCCAGCATAGTGATTCAATTATACATTAAAAAAAAAAAAATCCATGCTTTTTCCATAAAGGTTATTACTGAATACTGAGTAGAGTTCCCTGTGCTATACAGTATGTGTTTGTTGATTACCTATTTTATATTTAGTAGTGTGTATAATACTCTTGCCTGGAAAATCCCATGGACGAGGGAGCCTGGTAGGCTGCCGTCTATGGGGTCACACAGAGTCGGACACGACTGAGGCGACTTAGCAGCAGCAGCAGTGTGTATAAAGTGAAACTGAAAGTCGCTCAGTCATGTCTGACTCTTTGTGACCCCATGGACTGTAGCCTGCCAGGTTCCTCTGTTCATGGAGTACCACAGGCCAGAATACTGGAGTGGGTAGCTGTTCTCTTATCCAGGGGATCTTGACAACCAAGGGGTGGAACCCAGGTCTCCCATATTGCAGGCAGATTCTTTACCAGCTGAGCCACCAGGGAAGCCAGGCAGTGTGTATATTATCCCCCACGCACCTTTCCCATTTGGTAACCATAAGTTTGTTTTTGAAATCTGCAAGTCTGTTTCTGCTGCTGTGTATGTAAGTTCGTTTTTATAATTTTTTTTTTTTTGGATTCCACATATAAATGATATCATACAGTATTTGTCTGGCTTACTTAGTATGATCAACTCTAGGACCATCCATGTTGGTGCAAGTGGAGTCACTTCATTCTTTTTCAAGGCTGAGTAATATTCCACTGTGACTATACACCACCTCATCCTTATCTATCCCTCTGATGATGGATATTTAGGTTGCTTCCATGTCTTGGCTATTGTAAACAGTGCTACAGTGAACACTGAGGTGTATGTCTCTTTACAAATTATGGTTTTCTGTGGATATATGCCCAGGAATGAAACTGCTAGATCATATATCATAGATCATCATATTCTCTTGTTAGTTTTTTAAGGAACCTCTTTACTGTTTCCCATAATGGGTGTACCAGCTGACATTCACATAGTGTAACAGGGCTCCTTTTTCTCACAGCATTTATTGTACGGAGACTTTCTAATGATGATTCTTACTGGTGTGAGGTGGTATTAATTCTTATTTGCCTTTCTCTAATAATTAGCGATGTTGAGCATAGTTTCATGAGGTTTTTGGTCATCTGTATGTCTTCTTTGGAGAAATGTCTACTTAGTTCTGATCATTTTTTGAATGGGTTATCTGTTTGGTGTTTTGTGGTTTTTTTGTTTGTTTGTTTTTTAAAAGATCTGCATGAGCTGAGCTGTTTGTATATTTAGGAGATTAATCCCTTGCCGGTCACTTCGTTTGCAAATATTTTCTCCCTTTCTGTGGGTTGTCTTTTTGTTTTCTTTATGGTTTCCTTGGCTGTGATAAAGCTTTTTTTACGTTTAATGAGGGCCCATTTGTTTGCTTCTGTTCTCAGCTTCTTTACTCTAGGAGGTCGAGCAGAAAACATATCGGCAGTGACTTATGTCAAGGGGTGTTCTGCCTACATTTTCCTGTGGGTGTTTTAAGGTATCAGGTTACATTTAGATCTTGAATTCATTTTGAGTTTGTGTGTGTGTGTGTATGTGTGTGTATGAGGTTAGAGTGTTCTAATTTCATTCCTTTACACGTAGCTGTCTAGGTGTTCGAAAACTACTTATTGAAGAGACTGTCTCTTTTCCATCATGTATTCTTCTCTCTTGTGTGCTCAGTCGCTTCAGTCGTGTCCGACTCTTTGCGACCCCATGGACTGTAGCCCGCCAGACTCCACTGTCCATGGGATTCTCTAGGCAAGAATACTGGAGTCGGTTGCCATGCCCTTCTCCAGGGGATCTTCCCACCCAGGGATTGAACCTGTGTCTCTTAAGTCTCCTGCATTGGCAGGCAGGTTCTTTACCACTAGCGCCAGCTGCAAGGGTTTATTTCTGGGGATTCTGTCCTGTTCCATTCATGTACTTTTCTGTTGGGCTGGTATCATACTGTTTTGACTTTGTAGTATAGTCTACAGTATAGCTTTGTAGTATAGCCTGAAATAAGGGAGCCTCATTCCTCAAGCTACGTTTTCCTTTTTCAAGACGGCTTTGGTTATTCAGAGTCTTCTGAGTTTGTATACTTGTTTTAAAACTTTTTGTTTTGGCTCTGTGAAAAATGCCTTTGGTCATTTGATAGAGATTGCATTGAATATGTAGATTGCCTTGGGCAGTACAGTCATTTCACAATATTGGTTCTTCCAGTCCAAGAACATGGTATTTATATATTATCTATTTATATCATCTTCAGTTTCTTTCATCAGCATCTTACAGGTTGCAGGGAACAGGTCTTTTGCATCTTAGCTGGGTTTATTCCTAGGTATTTTATTCTCTTAGATGCCATGGTAAATGGGATTTCCCCCTTAATTTTTCTTTCCGATTTTTCTCTGTTAGTGTACAGAAATGCAAAAGGTTTCTGTGTGTCAATTTTGTATCTTGAAACTACCAAATTCATTGATGAGCTTTAATAGTTTCCTAGGAGCATTTTTAGGATTGTCTAGGTATAGTGTCTACTTTTGCCTGGAAAATCCCATGGATGGAGGGGCCTGGTAGGCTGCAGTCCATGGGGTTGCCAAGAGTCAGACACGACTGAGTGACTTCACTTTCAACTTTCACTTTCATGCATTGTAGAAGGAAACAGCAACCCACTCCAGTGTTTTTGCCTGGAGAATCCCAGGGACGGGGGAGCCTGGTGGGCTGCCGTCTATGGGGTCACACAGAGTCGGACACGACTGAAGTGACTTAGCAGCAGCAGCAGCAGGTACAGCGTCATGCTATCTGCAAGTCTGGAGAGTCTGTCCACAATGCAGGGGACACAAGAGATGCAGGTTTGATCCCTGGGTCAGGAAGATCGCCTGGAGAAAGGAATGGCAACCCACGACAGTATTCTTGCCTGGAGAATCCCATGGACAGAGGAGCCTGGTGGGCTACAGTCCATGGGGTCACAAAGAGTTGTACACGACTGAAGCGACTTGGTTCCTGCAAGCAGTGACAGATTTTCTTCTTCCTTTCCAATCTGCATCCCCTTTATTCTTTTTTATCCTCTGATTACTATGGCTACAACTTCCACAACTCTGTTGAATAAAAGTGGCGAGAGAGGGTTTCCTTGTCTCGTTCCTGATATTAGAGGAAATGCTCTTTGCTGTAGGTTTGTTGTATATGGCTTTTATTTCGTTGAGGTAGGTTCCCTCTCTGCCCAGGATCTGGACAGCTTTTATCATAACTGGGTGTTGAATTTTGTCAAAAGCTTTTTCTGGAGATGAAAATGTGGTTTCTATTCTTTAGTTTGTTGATGTGGTGTATCATACTGATTGCTTGGCAAATACTGAAAAATCCTTGCACCTCTGGGACAAATCCCACTTGATCATGGTGAATGATCCTTCTAATTTACTGTTGGATTGGATTTCCTAGTATTTTGTTAAGGATTTTGCATCTGTGTTTGTCAGTGATATTCTCCTGTAATTTTCTCTTTTTTTGTAGTATCTCTGGTTTTGGTACCAGTGTGATGGTGGCCTCATAAAATGATTTTTGGAGTGTTTCTTCCTCTGCAGCTTTTTGGAAGCATTTCAGAAGGATAAGTGTTAAGTGAACGTTGCTCAGTCATGACCGACTCTTTGCAACCCCATGAACTATACAGTCCATGGAATTCTCCAGGCCAGAACACTGGAGTGGGTAGCCTTTTCCTTCTCCAGGGGATCTTCCCAACGGAGGGATCGAACCCAAGTCTCCTGCATTGCAGGTGGATTCTTTACCAACTGAGCCACAAGGGAAGCCCAACAATACTGGAGTGGGTAGCCTATTCCTTCTCCAGCACATCTTCCTGACCCAGGAAACGAACTGGGGTCTCCTGCATTGCAGGTGGATTCTTTACCAGCTGAGCCACCAGGGAAGCCCTTCTCTAAATGTCTGATAGAATTCCCCTGTGAAACCATCAGGTCCCATACTTTTGTCTGCTGGGAGCTTTTTAATCAGTTCCATTTTCAGTACTTATGATTGGTCTGCTCATATTTTCTGTTTCTTCCCGGCTCCGTCTTGGAAGGCTGTACGTTTCTAAGAATTTGTCAATATCTTCTAGGTTTTTCCATTTTATTTGCATATAGTGGTTTGTAGTAGCTGCTTATGGTCCATTGTATTTTCTTCCCCCTTTGGCTGCTCTGGGGTATTTGTTGTGATGTGTGGGCATCTCTAGTTGTGATATGCGGGCTCTAGAGTGTGAGGGCTCAGTGGTTGCAATGCTTGGGCTCTCTAGTTGTGATGCATGGGATCTTAGTTCCCCCCTGCATTGCGAGCATGAAGCCTTATCCACTGGCCCACCACACAGGTCCTCTCCTTTGTATCTCTGTGGTGTCCAGCTGTTGCTTGCCCTTTTGCAGTTCCAATTGTATTTATTTGAGCGAGCCCTTTCCTCTCACCCACGCTTTTTTTTCCTGGTGGGCCTGGCTAAAGGTTTATCACTTCAGTTTATCCTTTCAAAGAACCAGCTTTTAGTTTCGTTGCTCTTTTCTTTTTATTTATTTTAATTGGAGGTTAATTGCTTTAATATATTGTAGTGGTTTTGCCATACATTGACATGAATCAGCCATGGGTGTACATGTGTCCCCCATCCTGAACCCCCCTCCCACCGCCCTCCCTGTCCCATCCCTTCGGGTGGTTCCAGTGCACTGGCTTTGAGTGCCCTCTTTCCTGCATCAAACTTGGACTAGTCATCTATTTCACATATGGTAATATACATGTTTCAATGCTATTCTCTCAAATCATCCCACCCTTGCCTTCTCCCACAGAGTCCAAAACTCTTCTTTATAGCTGTGTCTCTTTTGCTGTCTTGCATATAGGGTCATCATTGCCATCTTTCTTAATTCCATATATATGTATTAATATACTGTATTGGTGTTTTCCTTTCTGACTTACTTCACTCTGTATAATAGGCTCCAGTTTAAACCACCTCAGTAGAACTGACTTAAATGTGTTCTTTTTAATAGCTGAGTAATATTCCACTGTGTATATGCACCATACTTCCTTATCCATTCGTCTGCCGATAGACGTCTAGGTTGCTTCCATGTCCCAGCTATTGTAAACAGAGCTGTGATGAACAATGGGGTACACATGTCCCTTCCTATTCTGGTTTCCTTGGTGTGTATACCCAGGAGTCAGCATCTTACATGTATGACGTATGTAAGCATTTTTATCGTGTATTTTTTAAAATGCTCTTTATAAGCATTAAACTCAGCTGTCATCAGCAAAACTCTACTTAACCTAATTTATATATTGGAGTCTGTAGGATGGTACTAAATTCTCAAATCAGATGGCCAGGAAGCAGGAAAGTTGAGATCAAATAAATATATATTTGATCATATATAAAACTTGGGATCATACATCTTATGTCAGCATCTAATAAAGCAAAAGAAATTATTTCAGTACATTGTTCCCACATTTTAACAAAACTCTGTTTCTTCTTAGAATCAAGCTGTGTGTCTACCGGACTATGAACGTTTAATTAGAAAAAAAAACGTATGTCGTCATCAAGTTTTGATTCAGTGACTTGATTTTAGAAAACCCACTAACAAAGTGGGTGTCAAGAACAGTTGCTTCTTCATCTTCAAGCTACCAAAATAAAGCTGAATTTCCCCCATCGAGGAAAATCTGAATGGTGAACAGATATACAGATTCTAACTTACTCATCATGAAATAACAAAAATTAAAATAGAATTGCACAGACATTCGGTTAGCAAACATTTATGTATCTACTAGATGCATGAACTGCAATATGCCAAGGTTCCCTGTCTTTTACCATCTCCCAGAGTTTGCTCAAACTCATGTCCATTGAGTTGGTGATGCCATCCAACCATCTCATTCTCTGTCATCCCCTTCTCCTCCCGACTTCAATTTTTCCCAGCATCAGAATCTTTTCCAGTGAGTCGCCTCTTCACTTCAGGTGGCCAAAGTACTGGAGCTTCAGTGTCAATCCTTCTAATGAATATTCAGTGTTGATTTCCTTTTTGGATTGATGGGTTAGATCCCCTGAGTCCCTTGGAATTGTTTAGTAAAATAGAAAAGCATATATTGTATGTTACTCAGTTAACCCTTTAAGTGAGAAGCCAGGACATATGTAATTGCTGGGGTTTTTTTTTTTTCTTTTTGGATAGAATTTGGTTTTGATCTCAACTTTTCTGCTTGCTGACCATGTGATTTTAGAATTTAGATACTACCCCAAAGATTCCAGTATATAAATTAGGGAAAGTACAGTTTTGCTGACAACAGCTGAGCTTAATGCTTATAAAGAGCATTTTTTAAAAATACACCATAAAAGCTTACATATGTACACACAAAAAAAATGCATTGACAGTGTGTTTTTTGGCTGTATTGTTGTAAAAGAAAAAAAAATGGAAATGAGTTAGAGCCAGCAGGAGCTATAAATAAGTAAATTTGAGTATTTTCCTGCATATAATAGTGTACGCTGCTGCTACTGCTGCTGCTGCTAAGTCGCTTCAGTCGTGTCCGACTCTGTGAGACCCCATAAACAGCAGCCCACCAGGCTCCACCGTCCCTGGGATTCTCCAGGCAAGGACACTGGAGTGGGTTGCCATTTCCTTCTCCAATGCAGGAAAGTGAAAAGTGAAAGGGAAGTCACTCAGTCGTGTCCGACTCTTCGTGACCCCATGGACTGAAGCCCACCAGGCTCCTCTGTCCGTGGGATTTTCCAGGCAAGAGTGCTGGAGTGGGGTGCCACTGCCTTCTCCGATAGTGTACTCTACTGTAGTTTAAAAGACTTGGCTCGATTTATGTATAACAAGGGCTTCCCTGGTGACTCAGTGGTAAAGAATCTGCCTGTCGATGCAAGACACCTGGGTTTGATCCCTGGGTCTGGAAGATCCCCTGGAGGAGGAAATGGCCACCCACTCCAGTACTCTTGCCTAGAGAATCCCATGGACAGAGGAGCCTGGTGGGCTACAGTTCAGGGGGGTCACAAAGAGTTGGACACAACCGTGCAACTACCACACACATGATTGCATAACAAAGAGTCAAATAATTAGGAAAATACATATACATTAATGTACTTCTAATACCCAATTTAAAAATATTCACTGTTTTTTTTTTTTTATATTTTCAGTGACAATGTATGTTTCAGATTCTGTGAGAATTTTATAAAGCAGTTAGTCTGCCTCCACCTCTGCAGAGAGAGGAAGTTGAATACTGAGCCAACTTCAAATTTATCAATCATAATTTTACTTAATTGTCTAACTTCAGATTTATCAATCATAATTTGATTTAAAGAACAGAACCAAGGTGTATTTAATCTTTTACAAATTATGACTCGTGGGCACATGGATTTTTGGGGGGGAAAAATATGATAGCAATGTATAACTTGTAGACATTTCTGAATTAAAAATAACAAATCCACCATATTGGGGTGGGCCATGTTTTTTTTAAAGCCTTTGTGGAATTCATTACAATATTGCTTCTGTTTGATGCTTTAGATTTTGGGATGCAAGGCATGTGGGATCTTTGTTCCCCAACCAGGGATAGAACCCACATCCCCTGCCTTGGAAGGTGAAGTCTTAGCCACTGGACTGACCACCAGGGAAGTCCCAAATGCACCACATTGAAACTTGGCTCTATATTCTTTGATTTCCAGGATATTCAGTTGCAAGATAAAACATTCTCACCCAAGCTGAGTAAATGCTACAAGACACCTGGTATCTTTGGGGACAAATGCAGAATTTGGATATCAACTAATAATTGGAAAGTGTACTACGGGCTCCTTTGAGAGCTCAGATTCAAAAAGTATATGTTGCTGGTGGTTTACAAACTATAAAAACAGGACCGCCTAGGTGCCTATATCATCAGGGGTCAAAGTGTTGTAGCCACGCATTCTGGGAAACAAACTCACTCAGATGCAGATCGTGGAGTGCAGTATTACACCAGCGGGCCCAAGGCAGAGTCTCCTCTTAGCCAAGGACCCCAACCAGTTTTTCTGAAAACCTTATATATCCTAAGTGTACGTGCCCAAACCCACCTCCCCAAATTCCCTGAAACTAGTCTGAACAAAGGAAAAGAAAGATGCAATCAAAGTTAACCCATGATTCATATGCCTTAAGACCAGGTAGTTAACAGTGGACAATTATCAATAGGCCTGTGGTCATACTCCAAATAGCATCATAGAATTTATGATTCTATTCAGTTACACAGATAATTGGGGTATTCGTTTAGGCACCAGAGAGCCTAGGGACGAGCCCTGGGTCTCTTGCACCAGAGAGCCTAGGGACGAGCCCTGGGTCTCTTCCATCCAGGGGGCCTGGTTTTCCAGTTGGTACGTCATTTCCATAGATACTGGGCATACAGTTCAAAGTCCACAGTCCAGTCCAAGATGGAGTCATGCTTTCAAGAGGCCGCCTGTTCTGTCTGTTTCCTCCTTCAAAAGTCCTGCACTTTCTGGAACTGTCAAAGTTAAATGAGGTTTGCATGCTGTGTGCTAAGTTGCTTCAGTCATGTCCGACTCGTTGCAACCCCATGGGCTGTAACCCACCAGGCTCCTCTCTCCATGGGATTCTCCAGGCAAGAGTACTGGAGTGGGTTGCCATTCCCTTCTCCAGGGGATCCTCCCGATGCAGGGATCGAACCATGTCTCTTAAGTCCCCTGCATCTTCAGGTGGATTCTTTACCACTTAGCGCTACCTGGGAAACCGTAAATGAGATTTTGCTGGCTTCAAATATGGAAACACAGAGATGAGAATGTCACATGCAGAAAGAATGAAAACTGCACCACAACTGCTCTTGTTAAGTACAATTATGCACATCAGTTCAGTTCAGATGCTCAGTCGTATCCAAGTCTTTGCAACCCCATGAATCGCAGCACGCCAGGCCTCCCTGTCCATCACCAACTCCCGGAGTTCACCCAAACTCATGTCCATTGAGTCGGTGATGCCATCCAAACATCTCATCCTCCGTCGCCCCCTTCTCCTCCTGCCTTCAATCTTTCCCAGTATCAGGGTCTTTTCAAATGAGTTAGCTCTTCGCATCAGGTGGCCAAAGTATTGGAGTTTCAGCTTCAACATCAGTCCTTCCAATGAATACCCAGGACTGATCTCCTTTAGGATGGACTGGTTGGATCTCCTTGCAGTCCAAGGGACTCTCAAGAGTCTTCTCCAACACCGCAGTTCAAAAGCATCCATTCTTTGGCACTCAGCTCTCTTTCTGGTCCAACTCTCACATCCATCCATACATGACTACTGGAAAAACCATAGTTTTGATTAGATGGACCTTTGTTGGTAAAGTAATGTCTCTGCCTATCACACCCTAATGAGATATTAGAATACTTTAGTAAGACACATACAGAGTTTCAAATAAACACATTACGTGCAAAAAAAATGTTTTATTTAATCAAATGTGGGTATTTCAGTGCTCACTTACATGACAAAACACCAGTCACAAGGCTCGTGATTTTCTTAATATGCTGTCTAGGTTGATCATAGCTTTTCTTCCAAGGAGCAAGCGTCTTTTAATTTAATGGCTGCAGTCACCATCTGCAGTGATTTTGGAGCCCAAGAAAATAAAGTCTGTCACTGTTTCCATTGTTTCCCCATCTGTTTGCCATGAAGTGGTGGGACTGGATGCCATGATCTTCATTTTGTGAATGCTCTATCTTCTATGCTTCCATATAAATTTTGAGATTATTCTCATTCTGCGAAAAATATCATGACAAAGTTTGATAGAGATCACGTTAAATCTGGCGTGCTGCAGTCCATGGGGTTGCAAAAAGTCAGATGCGACTGAGCAGCTGAACAGCAACTACATTAACTCTGTAGAATGCTTGGGTAATGTGGCCATTTTAACACATTACTGACTGGGAGATTTATGCAGAAAATAATGCCTTGTGACTGGTGATTTGTCATGTAAGTGAGGATTGAAATACCCACATTTGAGTAAATAAAACATTTTTTGCACTTAATGTGTTTATTGGAAACTCTGTATGTGTCTTACTAAAGCATTCTAATGTCTCATTAGGGTGTGACAGGCAGTGTAGTCTGCATTTCTATGCAGGTGATCAGTTCAGTTGCTCAGTCGTGTCCAACTCTTTGCAACCCCATGGACTGCAGCACGCCAGGCCTCCCTGTCCATCACCAACTCCTGGAGGTTACCCAAACTCTTGTCCTTCAAGTTGGAGATGCCATCCAACCATCTCATCCTCTGTCGTCCCCTTCTCCTCCTGCCTTCAATCTTTCCCAGCATCAGGATCCTTTCCAATGAGTCAGCTCTTCACATCAGGTGGCCAAAGTATTGGAGTTTCAGCTTCAGTCCTTTCAATGAACACTCAGGACTGATCTCCTTTAGGATGGACTGGTTGGATCTCCTTGCAGTCCAAGGGATTCTCAAGAGTCTTCTCCAACACCATAGTTCAAAAGCATCAATTCTCTGGTGCTCAGCTTTCTTTAGAGTCTAACTCTCACATCTATACATGACCACTGGAAAAACCATAGCCTTGATGGATGGACCTTTCTTGACAAAGTAATGTCTCTGTTTTAAATATACTGTCTAGGTTGGTCATAGATTTTCTTCCAAGGAGCAAGCGTCTTTCAATTTCATGGCTGCAGTCACCATCTGCAGTGATTTTGGAGCCCAGAAAAATAAAGTCAGCCGCTGTTTCCACTGTTTCCCCATCTATTTCCCATGAAGTGATGGGACCGGATGCCATGATCTTAGTTTTCTGAATGTTGAGCTTTAAGCCAACTGTTTCACTCTCCTCTTTTACTTTCATCAAGAGGCTTTTTAGTTCCTCTTCACTTTCTGCCATAAGGGTCGTGTCATCTGCATATCTGAGGTTATTGATATTTCTCCCAGCAATCTTGATTCCAGCTTGTGCTTCTTCCAGCCCAGAATTTCTCATGACGTACTCTGCATATAAGTTAAATAAACAGGGTGACGATATACAGCCTTGACGTACCCCTTTTCCTATTTGGAACCAGTCTGTTGTTCCATGTCCAGTTCTAACTGTTGCTTCCTGACCTGCATATAGGTTTCTCAAAAGGCAGGTCAGGTGGTCTGGTATTCCCATCTCTTTCAGAATTTTCCACAGTTTATTGTGATCCAAACAGTCAAAGACTTTGACATAGTCAATAAAGCAGAAGTAGATGTTTCTCTGGAACTTTCTTGCTTTTGTGATGATCCAATGGATGTTGACAATTTGATCTCTGGTTCCTCTGCCTTTTTTAAATCCAGCTTGAACATCAGGAAGTTCACGGTTCATGTATTGCTGAAGCCTGGCTTGGAGAACTGTGAGCATTACTTTGCTAGCATATGAGATGAGTGCAATTGTGTGGTAGTTTGAACATTCTTTGGCATTGCCTTTCTTTGGGATTGGAATGAAAACTGACATTTTTCAGTCCTGTGGCCACTGCTGAGTTTCCCGAATTTTCTGGCATATTGAGTGCAACACTTTCACAGCATCATCTTTTAGGATTTGAAATAGCTCAACTGGAATTCCATCACCTCCACTAGCTTTGTTTGTAGTGATGTTTCCTAAGGCCCACTTGACTTCACATTCCAGGATGTCTGGCTCTAGGTGAGTGCTCACACCATCGTGCAGAGTTCCAAAGAACAGCAAGGGGAGATTAAAAAAGCCCTCCTCAGTGATCAATGCAAAGAAATATAGGAAAACAATAGAATGAGAAAGACTAGAGATCTCTTCAAGAAAATTAGAGATACCAAGGAAATATTTCATGCAAAGATGGACACAATAAAGGACAGAAATGGTTTGGACCTAACAGAATCAGAATATGTTAAGAAGAGGTGGCAAGAATACAGAGAAGAACTATACAAAAATGATCTTCATGACCCAGATGCAGGCGATGAGAGCGTCTATAAAATCACACTATGTTTCACTCTCCTTTCCCTATAGACACAGACTCTGCACTTTCTGGTGGCATTTTTTTTTGGGGGGGTGGGGGTAGTTCGGGTCTTCCCTGATAGCTCAGTTGGTAAAGAATCTGCCTGCAATGCAGGAGACCCCAGTTTGATTCCTGGGTCGGGAATATCCCATGGAGAAAGGATAAGCTGCCCACTGCAGTATTCTTGGGCTTCCCTGGTGGCTCAGAATCTCCCTGCAATGTGGGAGACCTGGGTTGGAAAGATCTCCTGGAGAAGGGAAAGTCTGTCATATTATTTCCTCTACAATATGTTCTTTTATTTCACCTGATGCTCGACACGGTGGGTCTTTGTAGGTGGCTCTTTCAGAAGAAAGAAATTTTGCAATGTGTCATTTTTGAAAATTTTATGGTAATAAACTTAGGTTTATAACATACATAAGTTTGGACCCAGAGATCTAATGGAGCAAAATGGGAATGATGGTGACAATCATAAAGTGTATAAAGAACTCTTGATCAATTTTAAGCTCTAACAACTTCACACCATGATGTTAACTGTATCACTCTCTAAAGATGTATTTATAAGTCTCTGGTCAGTAACATTCAGGTAACGAAATCCGTATTACAACATCTCTGGTCAATAATGTGTTAACAGTTTTAAATTTTGCAATGCAAAGACTTGGGATATCTTTCCATTTCTTTGAATCATCTGCAGTTTCCTCTACTAAGGTTTTATAGTTCTTAGCATATAACTCTTTCATCTCCTTGGTCAGGTTTATTTAGAAATCGTTTTTTTTTTTTTTTTTTCTGGATGCAATTCTAATAGAGATTGCTTTTCTTACATTCCATTTCTGATATTTCATTGTTAATATAAAGAAATGCAACTGATTTCTGTATGTTAATCTTGTATCCTGCAACCCCGCTGAACTCATTTATCAATTAGACTAGCTTTTACCTGGAGTCCTTAGGGTTTTCTAAATATAGTATCAGAAAGAATCAAACACAACTTAGCGACCAAACAACAATATATAGTATCCTATTATCTATGTATAATGACAATTTTACCTCTTCCCTTCCAATTTGGATACTTTTTATCTCTTTTCCTTGTCCGATTGCTGTGGCTAGGGACTTCCAATACTATAATGAATACAAGGGATGAAAGTGGGCACCCTTGTCTTATTCCAGATTTTAAAGGGCAAAAAAATTTTTTTAACCACCAAGTATTATACTGGTTATGGGTTTGTCATAAATAGCTTTTATTATGTTCAGATATATTCCCTCAGGGCTTCCCAGCTGGTGCTAATGGTAAAGAATCCACCTGCCAATGCAGGAGACTCCAGTTCAATCCCTGGTTTGGGAAGATCCCCCGGAGAAGGAAATGGTAACCCACTCCTGTATTCTTGCCTGGAGAATCCCATGGACAGAGGAGCCTGGTGGGCTACAGTCCACGGGGTCTCACAGTGACACGACTGAAGTCATTGTGCCCACATACGTGTGTGACATGTTCCCTCTGTAACACTTTCATAAGAGCTTTTTTTTTAATAATAAATGGAGGTTAAATTTTATCAAATGCTTTTTCTGCATCTATGGAGATGATCGTGTGGTTTTTGTCTCTTATTTCCTTTTTGTGGTGTATCACGTCAGTTGATTTCCGTATGCTGAACCATCCTTGTCAACTTGGGATGAATCTCACTTGGTCACAGCGCATGATCGTTTTATTGTGTTGCTGGATTTGGATTCCTCATATTTTCTTGAGAATTTTTGCTTCTGTTTTCATCAAAGATACCGGCCTGTAATTTTCTATTTTGGTACCGTCTTTGTCTTGTTTTGGGATCAGGCTGATGGTGGCTTCATAAAATGACTTTGGGACTGTTTCCTCCTATTTATTCTTTAGGAAGAGTTTGAGAAAGATCGGTACAAGTTTTTTTCATGTTTGATAGAATTGGCCTGTGAGGCCATCTGGTTCTGGACTTTCATGTGCTGGGAGTTTTTTTGTTTGTTTGATGGATTCTTTTTCACTTCTATCTTGTGATCGGTCTTTTCAAATTATTTCTTTTTGATTCAGTTTTGGTGGGCTGTATGTATGTTTCCAGAAGCTTGCCCGTATTTTCTGCTGCTGCTGCTGCTAAGTCGCTTCAGTCGTGTCCGACTCTGTGCGACCCCATAGACGGCAGCCCACCAGGCTCTCCCGTCCCTGGGATTCTCCAGGCAAGAACACTGGAGTGGGTTGCCATTTCCTTTTCCAATGCATGAAAGTGAAAAGTGAAAAGTGAAGTCGTGTCCGACCCTTAGCGACCCCATGGACTGCAGCCTACCAGGCTCCTCTGTCCATGGGATTTTCCAGGCAAGAGTACTGGAGTGGGGCGCCACTGCCTTCTCCGGCCCATCTCTTCTAGGTTGTCTAATTTGTTGGCATATAATTGTGCATAGTTTTCTCTCATGATTCTTGTATTTTTGTGGTTATCAGTTGTGATTTCTCCTCTTTCATTTCTTATTTTTTTAATTTCGGTCTTCTCTGTGAGGCTGGCTAGAAGCTTGTCAGTGTTGACTACCCTTTCAGAGGACCAATTCTTGGTTTTATTTCTTTTTCTCTTGTTGTCTTAATGTATGTTTTATTTATTTCCTCTGTGATATTTATAATTTCCTTCATTGTACAGATTTTAGGTCTTGTAAGTTCTTTTTCTGATTGTTTTAGGCAACACGTTAGAGTGTTTATTCGAGACTTTTCTTGTTTCTAGAAGAAGGCCTGTATCAGGATCAATTTCTCTCTAAAAAACAGATTTTTATGATTGTTGTTTTTTTGAACAATATTTTACCTGTGTTTTCCTCTAATGGCTTTATAGTTTCTGGTCTTACGTTTATGTCTTTAATCCATTTTATCTTTGTGTATGGTGTTAGGCAGTATTCTAATTTCATTCTTTTATGTGTAAGCTGTCCAGTTTTCCCAGCTTTTTAATATTTTCCCAATATATTTTTCCCAATATTTTTAATATGCATTTTTTCACTATGCTGGGCGTGTATTGCTGTACATGGGCTTTCTCTAGTTGCAGTGAGCAGGGGCTGCTTCTCTTGCTGTGGAGCACAGCCTTCAGGTGTGTGGGCTTGGTTGCTCCATGGCATGCGGGATCTTCCCAGACCAGGGATCAAACCCATGTTCCCTGCACTGGCAGGTGGATTCTCAACCACTGGACCACCGGGGAAGTCCGTATATGGTTGTGTTTCCATTGTCCATCATCTTACAGTATTTTTTAAATTTCCTTTTTCATTTTTGTCCCATTGGCTTTTTTAGTAGCAGGTTGTTTAATTTCCATGTAATTTTCCCCCTCTCATTTCTTTATCTGTGAATGACTTTCTAGCTTCATGCCTTTGTGGTCAGAAAAGATGCTTGACATAATTTCTATATTCCTAAATTTGTGGAGGCTTAGTTTGTTCCATGCCTGCCTGCTAAGCTGCTTCAGTCGTATCCAATTCTTTGCGACCCTGTGGACTGTAGCCAGCCAGGCTCCTCTGTCCATGGGATTCCCCAAGGAAGAATACTGGAGTGGGTTGCCATTTCCTTCTCCAGGGGAATCTTCCTGACCCAGGGATCAAACCTATGTCTCCTGCATTGGTAGGTGGGTTATTTACCACTAGCGCCTCCTGCAAAGCCCATTTGGTGCTATAGTATGTGGTCAATCCTAGAGAATGTTCCATGTGCACTTGAAAAGGATATGTATTCTGGGTGTTTTTTTTTTTTTTCTTTCTGTGGGGGGGATGGAGATGTGACGTCCTGAAAATATCACTTAAGTCTAGCTGTTCTATTGTATCCTTTAGGATCTGTGTGGCCTTACTGATTTTCTAGAAGATCTTGGTGTTCATGTGGGAGGGGTGTTGAAGTCTCCTACTCTTGTTGTACTCCATCAGTTTTTCCCTTTATACCTGCTAGTCTTTGCGCTGCCTATAAAAGGTGGATATATGCTGGTGAGTATAATATCTTCCTGATGTATTATGTGCTCCTATATTGGGTGCATATATGCTGATAAGTGTAATATCCTCTTTTTGTATTATCTTTTTATCACTATATAGTGTCCTTCTTCCTCCTATGTTATGGCTTTTGTTTTACAGTCTGTTTTGTCTGGTATGGGGCTTCCCTGATAGCTCAGTTGGTACCTGCAATGCAGGAGACCCCGGTTCAGTTCCTGGGTTGGGAAGATCCACTGGAGAAGTGGATAGGCTACCCACTCCAGTATTCTTGGGCTTCCCTGGTGCTTCAGCTGGTAGAGAATCTGCCTGCAATGCAGGAGACCTGGGTTCGATCCCTGGGTTGGGAAGTTCCCTTGGAGAAGGGAAAGGCTACCCACTCTAGTATTCTGGCCTGGAGAAGTCCATGGACTCTATAGTTCACAGGGTCGCAGAGTTGATACAACTGAAAGGCTCTCACTTTGTTTGCTATGAATATTGCAACTGCTGCTTTTTTGTCATTTCCATTTTCCTGAAATACCTTTTTGCATTCCCTCACTTTCAGTCTTTGCATATCCCTTTGCCCTAAAGTAGGTCTCTTTAGTGGGTCCCTAAAGGCAGCATATTCTGGAGTCGTTTTTTTTTTTTTTAATCCAGTCTGCACTCTGTCTTTTTACTGGAGCATTTAAGTCATTGACCTTTTAGGTCATTACTGAAAGATATATATGTTTATTATTGCCATTTTAAATCTTGTGTTATATTTCTTGTCTCTTTCTTTCCCCTTTTCTGATTTGTTGATGTTCTTTTGTATTATGCTTACATTGTCTTCTTTGTGCTTTTTGTAAGCCTACTTATGGTTTTGATTTGTGGTTACCCTATTTTTCAAGTACATTAACTCCTTTGTCATGGTCTGTGCATGGGATAGAAAAGAATTTGAAGACGTGAGGGTGAATGAGCAGAGAAGAGTTTATTAGAGTGGGAGACACGGTTAGAACAGTGCAATGGCTCAACGGAGAGCTGATAACTTTTTTGCAGGCTAGTAGCTGATTTTTATAGCCTCAAGACAGGCAAAATTCCTGCTGGAAGGCGTCAGGTGATTGGTTAGGCTGCTATAGGGTAGCAGAGTGAGTGTTTTACCTAATAAGGGGTCAGGGAACTGGCCGGTTTAGGTTAGGAGGGCTCACGGCAACAGTTGCTATGGGGCTTGGTTAATTCTGGAGATGTTTGTTCTGTGACCCGTGGTACAGGGGTCCACACCCTTTCTACACCTACTTGCTTTAGACTAGTAGTCATATAGGCTCAAACGTATTCTGGGGGAGAAACATGTACTTTTCCTACTGTCCTTCCCCACATTTTATGATTTTGATGTCCTCTTTTATATCCCTGTGTGAAACCTCTTCTGTTCCTTGTCATCACTTTCACAGAAATTTTTTTTTTTTTAAATCTCTGCACTGACTTTTGTAAGTGATTTACTTTCCCATTTTCCTATAGCTTCTTGCTTCTTTTTTATTTAGAGAAGACCTTTTAATATTTTTTTAGGATAGGTTCGGTATTGTTGTGTTCGTTTAGTTTTTGAGAAATTCTTTCTCCTGCTGTTGTAAAGTGATCATCTTGCTGGGTCCAGTATCCTAGGTTGCAGGGGTTTTTTGTTTTTGTTTTTTTTTTTCTTTTCAGGACTTTGAATATACCTTGCTGCCCCCTAGTGGACCTCCAGTGTTTCTGCAGAAAATTCCAGATAGTCTAGTGGGGGATTCCCTGTATGCAACTCTTTGTTCTTCTCTTGCTGCCTTTAAAACTCTCTTAAGTTTTGCCATTTTAATCATGATATGTCTTGATGTGGATCTGTTTGGGTTCATCCTGTTTGGGATTCTCTAGTACTCTTGCCTGGAAAATCCCATGGACAGAGGAGCCTGGTGGGCTGCAGTCCGTGGGGTTGCTAAGAGTCGGACATGACTGAGCGACTTCACTTTGACTTTTCACTTTCATGCACTGGAGAAGGAAATGGCGACCCACTCCAGTATTCTTGCCTAGAGAATCCCAGGGATGGGGGAGCCCCATGGGCTGCTGTCTATGGGGTTGCACAGAGTCAGACACAACTGAAGCGACTTAGCAGCAGCATGTTTTCTGGACCTGGATATGTTTCCTCCTTTGGGTTTGCGGCAACGGTTTCAGCCATAATTTCTTAAAATACCTTTTTGACTCCATTTTCTCTTCTTTCTTCTCAGGGATCCCTGTTATGCACAGGGCTTCCCTGGTGGCTCAGATGG
Organism: Bos grunniens; assembly: GCF_055505025.1. Classification (NCBI taxonomy): domain Eukaryota; kingdom Metazoa; phylum Chordata; class Mammalia; order Artiodactyla; family Bovidae; genus Bos; species Bos grunniens. The sequence goes on from NC_141194.1 coordinate 3,081,858, forward strand.
TTAAAAAAAAAAAAAATTCACTTGCTCTGCAGGAGACCCAGGTTGGATCCCTGAGTCGGGAAGGTCCCCTGGAGAAGGTAAATGGCAACCCACTCTAGTGTTCTTGCCTGGAGAATCTCATGGACAGAGGAGCCTGGTGGGCTACAGTCCATGGGATCACAAAGAGTCACACACGACTGAACAACTAACACTTTGTTTTTCAATGCTTTTATGTGTATGCTTTTCCTACTGTGATTTCCCCTTTCTTAGAGATTCTTGCTTCTTCTCTATGTAGAGAAGACGTTTCAAGTTTTCTTTCAGGATAGGTTCAGTATCCCTGTATTCTTCTAGGTTTTGCTTGTCTGAGAACTTTTTTCTCTCCCCTTCTATTCTAAGTGAAAACCTTGCTGGGCAGAGTATCCTAAAGTTAAAGTCCCTCAGTCATGTCCGACTCTTTGCAACCCCATGGACTATACAGTCCTTGGAATTCTCCAGGCCAGAATACTGGAGTGGGTAGCCTTTCCCTCCTCCAGGGGATCTTCCCAACACAGGGAATGAACCCAGGTCTCCCACATTGCAGGCGTGTTCTTTACCTACTGAGCCTCCAAGGAAGCTCAAGAATACTAGAGTGGGTAATCTACTTCTTCAGCAGATCTTCCCGACCCAGGAATTGAACAGAGGTCTCATGCATTGCAGGAGGATTTTTTTTTACCAGCTGAGCCACATGGGGAAGCCCAAGAATACTGGAGTGGGTAGCCTATCCCTTCTCCAGCGGATCTTCCCAATCCAGGGATCGAACCTCCCGCATTGCAGGTGGATTCTCTACCAGCTGAGCCACCACGGAAGGCCAGAGTATCCTACGTTGCAGGTTTTCCCGTTTCAGGATTTTGAGTAGATCTTGCTGCCCCCTTGTGGCCTGTAGAGTTTCTGCAGGGCAATCACCTCATAGCCTTAAGCGGGGAGGCGGGGCGGGGATTCTCTTGTAATTATCTGGGTGTGTTTCTCTAGCTGCCTTTGGAATACTCCAATTTTTGCCGTTTTAATCACCATATGTCTTGGTATATAGGTCTGTTTGGGTTCATCTTCTTGGGGACCTTTCCTTTTATACATTTGGCTGTAATTTCTTCAAAGACATTTTTGACTCCTTCCTCTCTTTTTTATTCTCCTTCTGGAATTCCTATTATGCATATATTGGCATGTTTTATATTATCCCATGGGTGTCTTATATTGGTTCTTTTTTTTTTTCCCCTCCACTCACTGTGCTGCACAGATTGGGTGAGTTCGATCCTGGGTTGGGGAAGATCCCCTGGAGGAGGGCACGGCAACTTACTCTAGTATTCTGCCCTTGGAGAATCCCATGGACAGAGAAGCCTGGTGGGCTACAGTCCGTGGGATCACTAAAGAGTCAGACATGACTCATCAGTGAAACAAAAACAGTAACAGTTGACCACTAGACCACTAGGGAATTCCAGTACTGACCTTTTAAATTCGTATTTCAGGTAGAAAGAGTGCCATCATGAAAATACTTCTAAAGAAACAGATTTTTCTGCATGATGAATGTTGTCAAAGCACTAAATAAACTTATTCCTCTTTTTTTTTTTTTCCTCCTACAGAGTTACATGGCCATTTTACTTGCCACTTGGCTCTATGAGACCTTCTGCCAGAGCTCAGTAACTATTCTGCAGGAACTGGTCCTTACGTAGATTTATGTTTGATGTGTTTACAGGAGGATATGTCCATGTCCTTCTGTTCTGCCATCTTGATTTGTGTGTTGACACTTTGAAAGTGAAAGTCACTCAGTCGTGTCCGACTCTTTGGGACCCCACGGACTATACAGTCCGTGGAATTCTCCAGGCCAGAATACCGGAGTGGGTTCAGTTCAGTTCAGTGGGTAGCCTTTCCCTTCTGCAGGGGATCTTCCCAACCCAGGGTTTGAACCAGGGTCTTCTGCATTACAGGTGGATTCTTTCAGTTCAGTTCAGTTCAGTCGCTCAGTCATGTCCAGCTCTTTGTCACCCCATGGACTGTAGCACACCAGGCCTCCCTGTCCTTCACTATCACCCGGAGATTACTCAAACTCATATCCATTGAGTCCGTGATGCCATCCAGCCATCTCATCCTCTGTTGCTGCTTCTCCTCCCACCTTCAATCTTTCCCAGCATCAGGGTCTTTTACAGTGAGTCAGTTCTTCGCAACAGGTGGCCAAAGGATTGGGGCTTTGGCTTCAGCGTCAGTCCTTCCAATGAATATTCAGGACTGATCTCCTTTAGGATGGACTGGTTGGATCTTTTTGCAGTCCAAGGGACTCTCAACGTGTTCCAGTTTCTACTGTGTTTCTCTATCATTCTCCTTTGCCCTTTACCGTCTGAGCTTATTATCTCAGTAAGTGGTCCCACCAGCCTGTCTTGAAAGAGGTGGAAATTTGGGGGTTAAGCTAGAAACTTCCTTAGAGAAGCAGAGACTTTCAGGAATAAAGTTATTGGCAGGTGCTGTCACAAGAATTGGGTTGTCGTCTCACGAGGAATCAGAACATAATTTCCTTCGCGGACATGTTCATCGGTCCGAACTCCTAAAGGCAGAGAGACAATTGATGCCTCGGTGCGGACTGAGTTTCACACTTCGTCCGTTTCAGACGTCCGTACGTTTCAGACGTCCGTACGTTTCAGACGTCCGTACGCTTCGCATGTCCGTAAGTTTCACCCTAGCCTCTGGCAGGAGGGAGATTCTGCAGGTGCCACAGAGATTTATTACCCTGCATGCTCGTGTCCATATCAGGTATTCATAGAACACTGTAATATTTCTCCTGGGTCAGAATGACGGAAGATGAAGATGGGCAGATTGTGCAGCTGGAGGACAGGAGAGTGGCTTTCTGAGGCCTGTTTTAAGGATAACAATTCTTGGGAAATATGACCAGGGCTGTCACAAACATATCACGACAGAATTGGCTTTTTTTTCCCCACTTCCTTGCGCCGTGAGTAGGGAATCATGGTGGATATACATGAGAGTATCTCCTCCCCTAGAACCCCTGGATGGTGAAAACTCTGGACTCTGAAACACTGTGCAAATGCACCCGGACCATTAAACACTGAGAAATGTTTAAGACACGTGCTCCGTGCATTCTGTGTACTTGGAGCTGATAAGTAAGCTTGATAGTGGTAAGCACTCTTGGGCTTCCCTGTGGCTCAGCTGGTCAAGAATCCGCCTGCAATGCAGGAGACCCAGGTTCAATCCCTGGGTCGGGAAGATCCGCTGGACAAGGGAAAGGCTACCCACTCCAGTATTCTTGGGCTTCCCTGTGGCTCAGCTGGTAGAGAATCTGCCCGCAATGCAGGAGACCTGGGTTCAATCCCTGGGTCAGGAAGAGCCCCTGGAGAAGGAAAAGGCTACCTACTCTAGTGTTCTGGCCTGGAGAATTCCGTGGACTGTATACTCCATGGGGTCACGAAGAGTCAGATATGACTGAGGGACTTTCACTCGAGAGTGAAGTCTGAAGCATATCCATGGGATGACTAAGGTTCGGGGCCGACTCTCATCTTTAGTTATTTTTGTCAATAAAGTTTTATTCACACCCAGTCATATTCACTTCTTTGTATCTTTTTTTTTAAGTTTCCACATAAGTGATATCATATTTCTTTGAGTTAATTCACCGAGTATGATAATTTCTAGGTACATCCATGTTGCCTCAAATGGCATCATTTCATTCTTTTTTATGGTTCAGAATATTCAGTTATATACATGTATCAGATCTTCTTTATCCATTCATCTATTGATGGACATCTAGGTTGCTTCCATGTCCTGGCTATTGTAAATAGTGCTGCTATGAGCATTGGGATTTTTCTGGGAATATGCCCAGGCGTGGGATTGCTACATCACATGGTAACTCTATTTTTAGTTTTTTAAAGAGCCTCATACTGTTCTCCATAGGGACTCCACCAATTCACATTCCCACCAACAGTGCAGGAAGGGTCCCTTTCCTCCACAGCCTCTGCAGCATTTATTGTTTGTACACTGTTTGATGATGGCCATTCTGACTGGTCTGAGATGATAAACTCATTGTAGTTTTGATTTGCATTTCTCTGATATTTTGTGATGTTGAGCATCTTATCATGTGCTTTTTCACTAACTCTGTGTCTTCTTTGGAGAGAAATGTCTGTTGAGATCTTCTGCCCATTTAACATATGTTTCTACTGACACTGAGCTATACAAGCTGTTTGTATATTTTGTATATAATCTTAAATTTTGTCTGATATTGAACATTATATAAGAGAACCAGACTGTATATGCCTTTAAGACTCTTGAGAGTCCCTTGGACTGCAAGGAGATCCAACCAGTCCATTCTGTAGGAGATCAGCCCTGGGATTTCTTTGGAAGGAATGATGCTGAAGCTGAAACTCCAGTACTTTGGCCACCTCATGCGAAGAGTTGACTTGTGGGGAGCGAGCTCCGCCCCTGGCAAAGGTCATGAGGAAGGAGGCTTGGCATACGCAAAGGCGGGATCAAGCCTCAGGAGTCTCCCTGGAAATTCTCGAGCAATCTACCCCCAAAACCAGAGTCTGCCTACTTTCTGCTTTGTGCTGTCACCTACACCTCTGACTTTACGGGGGGCTGTCCCCCACTACCTCTCTCTGAAAAAAGAGTTAGCTTACAGCTCCAGTTAATAATTCTTGGGTGTGACAGTGTTTCAACCTACAAACTCCTTTGGAAGTCCTCTAGCCTGCCTGAATAGGTTTTTTCCGGCAACATGTGATTGTTCAGAGCCTCCCAACTGTGAGAGGCAGGAGATGTTCTAAACTGTCTAAACACAGATTCCTTTGAGTAGTTAAAAGATTGATTAGAAATTGTATTGGTGAAGGGATTTTCACTTGTTGGGCCAATGTTTGCTGCTAAGTCTCCATATCCCTTACCTACTGTGTCCTTGGCGGTGTATTGATTGATATAATGGGTGTATAGAAATGTAAGCAGTTGCCTCAATGTTTGTAATCTTGGACCCTTGAGTTAATTCTTTTCTTGATTGAGCCCACCTCACCTTTGCCCTATAGGAATGCAACTTTCTCCAATGCTTTTTGGAGGCTGGCGCCTGACTTTAGAATAATCACCTTTAGAGAAAAATAAGTTTCTTAAAATGTTAACAGGCTTCCTGGCCAGAAGATGATGTAAATCACCTAAACTTTTGCATATGATAAGTTTGAAAGCCTGGCTTCGATAAGGATCAGGAACTGCTGTCTTTGCATGCCTCTACCCCTTCCCCCATTATCCTCTATGCACAACTTAAGGTATAAAACTGCTTTGGAAAATAAAGTATCTCCTTTTGTTCACCGGAATTTGGTGTCCCCATGTCGTTCTTTCTTTCACCTTCTAGCTGAATTTTTCCTCTGAGGCAGGGAAGCTTGTCAAGCCTACTAATTTTGCCTGGGCTTCTAAGATCCGACCGGGGAGGCCTTAGTGTCTCCTCTCCTTCGGGAGAACGGGAGGACGCCTGCGGCCTTCGTAGGTGACATTAATTCCCTGCTTTAGAATTTTATTCAGTCTCTTTTCTTCACTGAATTTTCCTACTGAGCTATCCTTATTTCAACCGCTTTTCTCCACTAAATTTCCTCACTGAGCTATCCTTATTTCAGCCTCTTTTCTTCACTGAATTTTACTGAGCTATCCTCATTCTATTACTCTTTATATCCTTAATTAACATTTAATTAAGCAATTGTTTCCTGATCTTCGCCTACGCCGTCTCTCCTTCGAATACCCTGGATCAGCCGGGGCTGGTCCCCGGCAGGTGGTGACTCATTGGAAAAGACTCTGATGCTGGGAGGGATTGGGGGCAGGAGGAGAAGGGGACGACCGAGGATGAGATGGCTGGATGGCATCACTGACTCGATGGACGTGAGTCTGAGTGAACTCCGGGGGTTGGTGATGGACAGGGAGGCCTGGCGTGCTGCGATTCATGGGTCGCAAAGAGTCGGACATGACTGAGCGACTGATCCGATCTGATCTGATGCCTTTCTTAGACTCTGTCTTTGAACTCTGTGTTCAGATATATACCCAGGGTGATTTAAATATGTGTGCTTTATTATTCCTCATTGCTGTTTAGCATTTTTTTGTATTAATGTAAGAGATTTTTCTTTTTTTTTTTACCCAGTCTACTTTTGACAAGCATATGTATGATCTGGGGTATTGCTCATACAAAAGAAGCTTCTATGAATATCACAGTACATGCTTCAGGGTCTAAACATCTGTGAGTTATCAGTGATATTTGTATTTAAGTATAATTGTTGGTTCATGAGCTAACCTTGTGGTAGATTTCCAGCAGAAGCTGACCTCTGTTCTGAAACCTGATGACAATTTACAATCCAAGAAGATGTGGGTGGTAATGTCCATTGATTCACAGCTCCAAGTTCAATTGGGATTTTTCAGGTATGTTATCCTAGCCAATTTTATGGGTAAAGACATGATATATTCTTGTTACATTTATGTTTATATTCTATGGGTGAACTTAAAAACTTTTCATATGTCTGTCTATGAGTTGTAAATGCTTACTTATCTCTGAACTACTTATTTATAATTTCCCTCATTTAACTTGTCTTGGGGGTTATGTATTTCTCTGTGTGTATTGTTTTTAATATTTCTTGGAGAAACAAGACTGAAAATATATCTTCAAAAATAGATGGCTCATTTTCCATTCTAACGTTAGAGACAGAATTTTACATTTTCAGGGAAGTCAGTTAGTCAAATGTTTTGGGTTTTAATTTATGCATTCCATAATCCAATGTGATAAAGTCATTTTCAAACATTCTCCTGAAAGTTTAGCAATTTTGATATTTGGCTCAAGTTCTTAACAAGCCTATCAGTGCTAAATGGTTCATTTATTTAAGGGTACAAGCATAGTTAATTGTAAGTTGGCCTTTCCCTAGTCAATATTCTGAAAAGTATGTTTCTCTGTGTCTCTGTGGGTTTGCTTGCTTCCCCCATTGAACTGTGTATGTTCCTGCCAAAATGCTCGTATTGATTTGACCACATGTCTGTACGTCTGTGTGGGTTTTCTCTCTGTATGATCACATCATGGATATAGAAACACCTTTCTCTAGCCAGCACAGAACAGACGTGGTGACCGAGGATAGCAGGGTGTTGCTCTTGTGCTAAATATTACATGTATATCATCCACTGTAGGGTTTTAGAAAGCCTTTGCCTTCGTTAAGAGAGCTCCTTTCAATTCCAGTTTTCTAAGTGATTTGTCATAAATGTTTGTAGGATTTTTTTTTTTTTTGCCATCTGTTGAAAAAAATATTCCAGCCTTAAGAGGAATAATGTGCTTTTGCTGAAAGGGGCACACTCCACTATCATGAAGTGGGCTTCAGTTGATTATAAAGCTATTTTTATACAGGCAACTTGTGTGTTAATTCTACATCAACCCTGATGAGTGACTTTGGTCTAGAAGAACCTGTCTGACCACGCCCTTTCCGGGTGACCATGAATTTCGAAGATTCCTGCATCTCCAACCAGCGTTGCAAACCCTTGGAACTCAAAGCTGGGGCTGCTGCTACTGCTGCTAAGTCACTGCAGTTGTGTTCGACCCTGTGCGACCCCATAGATGGCAGCCCACCAGGCTCCCCCATCCCTGGGATTACTCCAGGCAAGAACGCCGGTGTGGGTTGCCATTTCCTTCTCCAATGCATGAAAATGAAAAGTGAAAGTGAAGTCGCTCAGTCGTGTCCGACTCTTCGTGACCCCGAGGACTGCAGCCTACCAGGTTTCTCTGTCCATGGGATTTTCCAGGCAAGAGTATTGGGGTGCCATCGCCTTCTCTGCAAGGCTGGGACAGGTTGTGTCAAATGTCACTGCTATCCCAAAGGACCAGTGTTGGAATAAATAATTTCCAATAATTTATCTCACCGTAAGTTTGTCTTATTCTTGATCTGTTTTTAATTCCAAATGGATGCATAGTTATTTATCATTATCGGACTAATGTGTACATTATGAAGCCAGATATTCAACAGTGCAGGTTGGTGAGCTTCGATTATATGTCAAAGAATCATTTGTATGACATGTCTGAAGATAACAGTACACAGGTACAGCTTTGTACAAAAGAAGCTGCTATGAATGTTGCTGGCAAGTAGCTCGGGATCCAGACATTTGTGAGACATCTATGATATGTGTGCACAAGTACCTCTGTTGGTTCACGAGTCACTCTTGTGGTAGATTTCTAGCATAAGCCAAATGTTATTCTGAAACCTTGAGGACAGTGTATAAGCTGAGAAGCTGTGGGTGGTAATAATGTCCCATTGATTGGCAGCTCCAAGTTACATCAGTATGTATTATCTTAGCCAACTCGATGGGTAAAGACGTGATACCTCCTTGTTAGTTTCATGTTTATATTCTATGAGTAACCTCCTACGTGTAAAAACGTTTCATGTCTACGAGTTCTAAATGACTACTTCTCTCTGAACTACCTATTTCTAATCTCCTTCCTTTTTTTTGTATCAGGGGTTATGTATTTGTGTGTGTGTGTTTTATATTGGCTGGATAAAAAGATTGAAAATATATCCTTGAAAATGGATGCTTCACTTCCTCACCGTTTGCCATTAGAGACAGAATCTTACATTTTCATGTAAGTGAAGTAATCAAGCTTCCTGTTCTGGGTTTTGTGTGTGTGCTGAGTCGCTCAGTCGTGTCTGACTCTTAGCGACCCTACGGACTGCAGCCCACCAGGCTTCTCTGTCCATGGGATTCTCCAGGCAAGAATCCTGGAAAGGGTTGCTATTTCCTTCTCCTTTCTGGGTTTTAATTTATATAGTTTGCAATCCAGGGTTGTATAGTCCTTTTCAAATATTCTTCTAGAAGTTTAGGAATTTGGATATTTGGCTTTAAGGCCTTAACAAACCCATCAGGTTTAATGGATTCATTTTTAAGTGCACAAGCGTCATTAACTGCAAGTTTTCCCTTCTCTACTCCGTATTTATAAGGTATGTTTCTCTGTGTCTTCATTGGTTCACTCCTGTTTTTACACTGAAATGTGTGTCTTCCTGCGAATGCCACGCCCTTCTAATAAGGGTTCATCATGAAGGCATGAAATCTCCACCAACCTGCATCTATTCCTTGAAGGGCTCCTTGTCTCCTCACACCACGGTTTTTCTAAAATGAGTTTTTGGAGCAGCGTATCAAGTCCCACAGAACGTGGTTTTGACGATTTTCTTTGAACTTCATCCAATCAGTTAATCAGGGGAGAACTGACACCTTCGAGTCTTGAACACATTGACGCCAACAAAACTGTTGTGTTGTTGCCAGTATACGTGATACGCTTGTCCACGTTTTCTAAAGGATTATTACTGTTTGCATCTTCTAAAGGAAACTGACTTTTATAAGTTGATTCTCTTAACAACGCCATGAAAATGCTCATACTGATTTGACCTCCTCTCTGTAGGGCTGTGTAGGTTTTCTCTCGGTATTACCACATCCTGGATATGGACTACCTTCCTCTAGCCATTGCAGTAAAGAATAGAAGTGGTAACAGAATACAGCAGGGTATTTTTCCTGTGCTAAACATCGCGTGTACATTATCTGCTGTGTGTTTTCAGAAGGCCCTTTCCTTTGTTAAGAGAGCCCCTTTGAATGTCCATTTGTGAAGACACAGGCTCACAAATGTTTTTAGATTTATTTTTTGACATCTATTGACAAAAGCGTCACTTCAGATGACCATTTATCAGTAGTGAACTGCTACGGTTTAAAAGATATTCCAGGATTAAGGGGGGATAGCATGCTTTCACGAAATGGGTTTCAATTGATTATAAAGCCTATTATTTTCATACAGTCAATGCGAGTGTTAATTCTACATCCATCCCAGCCAGCAACAGGTGGTCTGGAAGGAGCCGTCTGACCACACTGTTTCCGAGCGATCCTGAGTTTCATAGATTCCTGTGTCTCCATCAAGCATTGCAAACCCTCAGAACTCAAGCTGCTGCTGCTGCTAAGTCGCTTCAGTCATGTCGGACTCTGTGCAACCCCATAGACAGCAGCCCACGGGGCTCCCCCATCCCTGGGATTCTCCAGGCAAGAACACTGGAGCAGGTTGCCGTTTCCTTCGCCAATGCATGAAAGTGAAAAGTGAAAATGAAGTCACTCAGTCGTGTCCGACCCTTAGCGACCCCATGGACCTCAGCCTTCCAGAACTCAAGACTGGGTGTTAAACATAACTGTTGTCGTAAGGACCAGTGTCAGAATAAATTATTTCCACTACTTTCCTGCGCCTTTCCTCCATTTCTCTGATTGTCGATGTCTTTTTAAATCCAAATGGATGTGCGGTTATTATCATTATTGAATTAATGTGTACATTATGAAGCCCAACATTTAACAGCATGGCTTGGTTCAGTTACACTTCATAGAACCCTTTATATTATTTGTTTGAAGATTCCATACGTAGGTGGACTGCTGGTGAATATTCAGGGAAAACTTACAAGATTTTCTGTTTGAAAAAAAAAATTTGTTGTTTGGAGCTCGCGTCAACCTTTACTTCAGGGATTACGTCTTGAAGAGCTACTCTGTGCTGTTCTGATCATTACACAGCCCGCACGGATAGACGGAAGTGCTTTATCTTCTAGTGGACAGGCTCGTTTTAGGAAGAAGAGTGAGTCCATACAGTCTTTGAAGTGCATTTGAACAGAAAGCATTTGTGTGTGTGTGTGTGTGTGTGATTTGATACGAAACTTTGGGTCTTTCCAAATTCACAAGACCATATGGCTGATTATTACTAATAATGCTCCAAATAGTTGATGTTTCTTATTTATCATTGGTAGAGGGATATCCAAAGGTAACTGAACTGCTGTGTGTCAAAGCTTCACGTGGAGGGGTAAGTGGGCATTTACACATTCAAGAAAACCTGCCTTTTCCCCATGATTCCTCCCTGTGCATGGATATGACTCCTTCTGCCGTTGAAGTTTCTGGCACCTGACATTAATTCTTATGCCTCACTGGTCGTGTAGAGTAAACCATGACATTTCATTAAGGGAACAAAAGATGATGCTGATGAGAAAGGCATCGGGTTGTAGAGAGAGACAGTTTTAAAACCTTGCACTAAATAACAAAACGAACTGACTCCATATATAAGACTTTATCATCCATGGAAAGGTGACACGGCCCATAGCAATGTGCTCATAACATCCAGAAATTACAAGTTTTGGTGGAGGGAGTCAGTAGCCTGGCAGCTTTCATCTCTGTGAGAAGCCTTGTATGCACATACAGATGAAAATTTATGTTTACATGCCTGTAGTTGGTTGTCCTGTTACTTTCGTGTTTCTGGTTTGTTCTGTAGTCACAGCAGCAATTTTGTGAGCACATGCTGGGCGCTTAAGTTCAGTTCAGTCGCTCAGTCGTGTCCGACCCCATGGACTGCAGCACGCCAGGCCTCCCTGTCCATCACCAACTCCCAGAGCTTGCTCAAACTCATGTCCATCGAGTCGGTGATGCCATCCAACAATCTCATCCTCTGTGGTCCCCTTCTCCTCCCACATTAAATCTTTCCCAGCATCAGGGTCTTTTCCAATGAGTTAGCTCTTCGCATCAGGTGGCCAAAGCATTGGAGCTTCAGCTTCAGCATCAGTCCTTCCAATGAATATTTTCAGGACTGATTTCCTTTAGGATTGAGTGCTTAAATGGCTTAAAGCATGTTGTTTTCCATTCCCTAGCACGTTTGACCAGTGAAAACACACACATACAGAAATCTGAAACATGGGCTTTATGAAATAATTAGTCCAATGGGAAACCATGGAATATATGGACACCACGGAATAGATTCTCACTCTGGAATACATTGTCAAGTCTTAATCACCTGTCACCTCTGAGGTTTTTTTCAGTTCAAGATGTAAAGTCACTAGATGTCAGCTTCCTCAGTCGTTACATGGATAAAATGACCAAATGCACACGGCTGTCTTTAGGATAAAAAGTATACACGTTCTTCGTAAACCGACACGAGGTGTGAATCTCGGTTTGGGGTGTGTTTCACGTTTGATGTTTAAATAACGTCAACTGGATGACAGCTTACGCTGAACGGTCTCGGATTTGTGATCTCTGACGAAGAAGATTCAGCTTTGGGACCAGGGACCAGGCTTGATCACTCAAGAGCTTCTGTGTAGCAGTTTTATTAAAAGGGGACAGACAAAGCTTCTGACACAGACATCAGAAGGGGGAAGGAAAGTGCCCACCTCCCTAGTCTTAAAAAAGAGAGCTATATACTTTTTCAATTGGTTGTCACATTAAATCAAAAGAATGCCTCAAGGTTGTAAAGATTTTACCAGGCCCACTCCCACAATTTACATTTTAAAAATGATAGGATTAGAACTTAACCATAGAAACATCTTACAAGACCCATGCTCATAATATACATTTTGAGATAACAAGATTAGTCAGAAGGTTTTCAAGAAGGACAAACTGTCCTCAAGCAGGATACATTGTTGTTATATAATTCTTAGTACAGAGTTTAATAGGAAAAGGAGTATGTCAAGGCTGTATATTGTCACCCTGTTTATTTAACTTATATGCAGACCACATCACGAGAAATGCTGGGCTGGAGGAAGCACAAGCTGGAATCAAGATTGCCGGGAGAAATATCAATAACCTCAGATATGCAGGTGAAACCACCCTTATGGCAGAAAGTGAAGAAGAACTAAAGAGCCTCTTGATGAAAGTGAAAGTGGAGAGTGAAAAAGTTGGCTTAAAGCTCAATGTTCAGAAAACTAAGATCATGGCATCCAGTCCCATCACTTCATGGAAAATAGATGGAGAAACAGTGGACACAGTGGCTGACTTTATTTTTTGGGGCTCCAAAATCACTGCAGATGGTGATTGTAGCCATGAAATTAAAAGGTGCTTACTGCTTGGAAGGAAAGTTATGACCAACCTAGATAGCATATTCAAAAGTAGAGACATTACTTTGTCAACAAAGGTCCATCTAGTCAAGGCTATGGTTTTTCCAGTAGTCATGTATGGATGTGAGAGTTGGACCATAAAGAAAGCTGAGTGCCGAAAAACTGATACTTTTGAACTGTGGTGTTGGAGAAGACTCTTGAGAGTCCCTTGGACTGCAAGGAGATCCAACCAGTCCATTCTAAAGGATATCAGTCCTGGGTGTTCATTAGAAGGACTGATGTTGAAGCTGAAATGCCAATACTTTGGCCACCTCATGCGAAGAACTGACTCATTGGAAAAGACCCTGATGCTGGGAAAGATTGAAGACAGGAGGAGAAGGGGACCACAGAGGATGAGATGGTTGGATGGCATCACCAGCTCAATGGACATGAGTTTGGGTGGACTCCAGGAGTTGGTGATGGACAGGGAGGACTGGCGTGCCGCAGTTCATGGGGTTGCGAAGAGTCAGACACGACTGAGCAACTGAGATGAACTGTAGCTGTATATCTAACTACATTCCATTTCTCTATATTTAGCAGTCTTCTCTCTATACACCTTCTCCCTCTCCCTTTGTATCTATCTGTATTTCTATTTATCTCCCTTTGTATATATCTATCTTCCATCCCTCTTATATAGGAATCTTACCTATATCCGAACTTCTCTCTCTCTTCCTGCCTTCTCTCTGTATGTCTAGCCACCTTCTGTGTCTCTGTATTGAGTGATCTTTTCTCTACCTCTCTTCTCACTGTCTGTATCTGGCCAGCTCCCTTCTCTCTGTGTTTCTGTCCTCCCATAATACTTACATGATATGTGTAGAGAAGCATACGAACAATATATACAAGTACTTTTATATACTCTTTTAAGTATATATATATATATATATATATATATATATATATATATATATATATATTTGTTCTGGGTAATATAAATATTATTACCCAGGTAATATATATGTATATATTACCCTTTTCCTCATATATATACATATGTATTTTCATCCTATATATATGATGTGCATGCATGCGCACACACACACACACACACACACATATATTTTCATCATCTTCTTCCTGTCCCTTGGTGTAGCCCTCGGATCAGGTTCCTGCCTCTCCTAGGCTTCCTTACGGTTGTACCAGGCCCCAAAGGCACGAAGGAATGATGATGGTAGAACAGAAGCCTTCGGATAAATGGAAGGTGAATGTTGAACGCTACCACATAAGAGAAGGCAACCATCTTTGACTCTGTCTTACTTATTCCAGTGAAGCCATAAGCGTGTGTGTTCAAATAGCTATCGAAGGATGTAGAGAGAAGGAAGTTTGTGTTTTAAGTATATTCAGTCATCTTTTATATCATTCACATTATCTTTTCTGTCAGCTCATCGTTTTTACACACATCATTAACATAAGTTCATTCTTCTATACAGCCATCATTTTTGTCTCTATATCATCTATCCTTCCATCTATCCCACTTTTATACACAATCAAAGTGTTGAGAGGTTGGGGGAAGGAGAGTTAAACTATAAGGTCTTTTTCCTCGGAACACGTTCTGCAGTACCTGCAATTATACATATCTAAGCATAACTGGCAGAGAAGGCAATGGCACCCCACTCCAGTACTCTTGCCTGGAAAATCGCATGGACTGAGGAGCCTGGTGGGCTGCAGTCCATGGGGTCGCGAAGAGTCGGACACAACTGAGCAACTTCACTTTCACTTTTCAGTTTCATGCATTGGAGAAGGAAAAGGCAACCCACTCCAGCGTTCTTGCCTGGGGAATCTCAGGGACAGAGGAGCCTGGTGGGCTGCTGTCTGTGGGATCGCACAGAATCAGACACGACTGAAGCGACTTAGCAGCAGCAGCAAGCATAAATGGATGACATGGCTCTATGAGTCTGGGGAGAGTAAGGGAAAACGGGATTGGAAATATATATTCTGTATAGGTATTTCACGCTCTCTTCCAGATAGTAATTTAACTCCTATATTGGATGAGACTTGGTAAATAAAACTATATATATCTACTCCCAAGTATTAATTTGATTTTTTATAAGTCATTTTCAAGTAATAATCCTTACAGAAGAAGTACAGCCCTGTGTCTTACTGAAAGCCCTGTAATATGTGCCCTGCACTGAATTTATAAAGCAAAGAGCTGGCTTTTTTCAGGATAAGTCTAGGCTACACATTATGGAACAATTTTCAGTCATTTTACTCATTTTCTGAAAGAAGCATGAGTCAAACCACCACATGTCATGGTTACCGATACGTTATTTCAGACTATAAAGACTGTTTTTCTAAAACAAAATGATTGTAATTTTGAGACATGATAGAAACCCTCAGAAAACTGAATCATGGAAGCAAAGCTAGTCTGTTATTTCAGATCAATAAAATTATGCCAACATCTGGATATACAGAATTAAGGAACGCTGACAATACCCTTAACTCTTATCACGCATAGTTTTAAAACATGCACACCAAAAGAAGTGCGCCTCATATTGTTTTTCACGAGTGACTGCTTTCACTGTAATCCCTGGCTTTGTAAGAATTAATTCTCTATTTCAGTCTCAACACATCCACACACTTTCAACACCTTACCACCTTTGAATTCCACTGCCAAGATTTGATTTTAGTGCACTGACACGCAACAGAAATAATTAGGTCCCTGTATTTGTGATGACATTTTTCTCCTCCCTCTCCTGATGCTGGAGAATTACCTACACAAGAGAAGAATCAGGTAGGAATATACTCTAAAGAAAAACAGGTGAGAGCCCAAAGACCACTGCTGATTCCTGGTGATGGCTCTAGTGGGCTTCACCCTACTGTGGACAGTCAATCAGTATTCTAATGTTCACTTTTTGAGAAAAAAACAATGCCAGAAATAGATGACTACACTTACTTGGCAACCGAAAGCTTTTTTTTTGTTTGTTTTTTGTTTTGGTATCCGAAATGTCTGTGGTGTCTGACTCAAACAAGGCAAGCTACAGATTGAAAATAAGCTCATATTTAATGAGTTAGCAGGCCATCTTTCAGGAAGTGCCATGTTGACACTTACGATTACTTAGTCCTTACTTAGGATTTCAATGACCTGATGTTACAGGGGAAGTTAGCGCCAAAAATTTGCCTTCAATAAATGTCTTGCTGTAACCCTTTAAGAGTAGCAACAGCAAAGCACTCAGTAGGTTTACCCTCTGTAACAGAATGTCTTACAGGACAAAGCTGGGCTTGGCAGACACGATTAAGTGAAGGACCTGAGCTGGGACTTTATCACGGGTGATCCAGGTGGACTCAGCGTCATTGCAAAGGTCCTGTATCCCGTGGTGAAGAAGGGATGAGACTGGACAGACTGTGAGAGACAGCTTTGTGAGAAAGACTGACCGGACGTGGCTGGCTTCACAAATGGACAGGGGACTGTGAGCAAGGGTCACCTTACTTTCAGTCCAGCGAGACCCAGGTGAGACTTCCGACTGCAGAGGAACAAGATAACCCACATAAACTGTTTTAACCCCTAGGAGCAGTATTCGTTACAGCAGCCACAGGAAACTCATTACAACTGGAACAGGAGATGCATGTCCCAAGCAACTCGTTAAGGCAGAACACAGTATGTCCGACCTGGAAAATTTTGTCAAACCTGGTGAAAGAGTGCCATCCAGGAATGCCAGAGGAGCCCTGTGTGCACAGGTAAGCAGGCCACTCGCAGCCTTTCTGGAGGACAGAGTTCAGGAGCCTCAGAATGCCAGAGGAGCCCTGTGTGCACAGGTAAGCAGGCCACTCGCAGCCTTTCTGGAGGACAGAGTTCAGGAGCCTCAGACAAGCCCAGACGACAGAGCCATCCCCATGTCCACTACACTCCCCCGATCTGCAGGAGAACAGGACGCCCCAGTACGTGTCTTCTCCATGCTGGGAATCCTGATAAAGGACTCGAGGGCAAGGCTGAGGTGGGCAGGGGAACATCCCTTGCTGAGAACTAGGTCAATGGGATGTAGTCCTATTCCAGCTTTGTAAATTTCATGGATTTTACTATCAAAACGAGAAGATGACTCCATGAAGCCATTTACTTAACCAAACAAGTATTGGTCATGCACGAAAGGGATCCTCTGTTCAGCTATTTTTAAAAATGCCAATACGTTTCAAAAAGAACCTCACATGCATACGGCTAAGTGAAAGAAGGCGGTCTCTATAATGCAAAAGAATCAGAAAAAGAATATATGTGTGTGCATGTTTGTGTATAGACATACACACATATTACTGAATCACTGATGTACACCCAAAGCTTCAACTATACTTCAATTAAAAAGGGAAAAAAGTATCATTCTAGCTGATGCATGTGCTTCTACAGCAGAAACTAACACAACATTGTAAAGTGATATCCTCCAGTTAAACATTTAACAATTCTAAAATTTCATTAAAAAAAAAGGTTGCAGTCTGAAATGACTATACACAGAATGATTCCATTTATATACCATGACACTCTGGAATAGCCAAAACTAGAGAGGAAGTAAACCCATCTGTGGTAACCAGGATTCAGCATGGGGGAGTTTTAGGTGAAGCGCAGGGGACACTTTTAGAGTGCACAAATATTCGGCATGATACACTGCTGGTAAATACATGAGACTATGCATCTGTCAAAAGTCACAGAACTTTACAGCACAAAGACTGAAAGTAAGCTTTGCAAATCAAAACAAACAGCAGCAAACCACTGAGAAGTTTAGTGACTCCCAGGATGGATGCATATTGTGATAGAAGAATTTAGTGGTGGACACACAGCTGTATTTAAAATGGAGAACCCACAAGGACCTAGCGTACAGCACAAAGAACTCTGCTCAATACTCTGGAATAACCTTACGGTCACCAGGGGGAAGAATGGGGGAAGAGATAGTCAGGGAGTCTGGGGTGGACATGGACACACAGCTGTATTTACATGGAGAACCAGCAAGGACCTGCTGGACAGCACAGAGAATTGTGTTCAATACTCTGTAATAACCTGATGGTCACCAAAGGGGAAGGATGGGTTAACAGATAGTTAGGGAGTTCGGGATGGACATGTCCACACAGCTGTATTTAACATGGATAACCAACAAGAACCTGCTGGATAGCACAGGGAACTCTGCTCAAGACTCTGTAATAACCTTATGGTTCCCAGGGGGAAGGATGGGGGAAGGGATAGTCAGGGAGTCTGGGATGGGCTTGGACACACTGCTGTATTTGACATGGAGAACCTGCTGTCCTTGGGAACACTGCTCAGGCCCCAGTTGAGAAAACTTTCGGGGAAACAGTATACACTGGAATTGATCCAGTAAGTGAAGGAATGCCAGGCGGTAGGAGTCAGTCCCCACATGACCGCTGGAGGACACTATAGGATCCATGTGGGACGCATGGGTCAGACCCGGACGTATCGTCACACACTCAGGTCCACCTTAATATTCAAGCACATCCTCACGTAAAGGAATATTTACAGAAACGTGTGCACACATGGTCTGGCAAGCACACACACACAGTCAGCCCTCCATATCTGAGAGTTTGGAATCCTCGGACTCAACCAACCATGGAACAAATCTACCGGGGTAGGGGTGGGGGTGGGGGTTCCAGGAAGCTGCAAAAAGTAAAATTTGTGCTTGCTGTTAGATGGCAATGATTTACAAAATATGTTCAACTGTTTACACGGTATTCACACTGTACCAGGTATTATACAGTTAGTGATGCACAGGGAAGCCTGGCGTGCTGGAGTCCATGGGGTCACAAAGAGTCAGACACGACTGAGCCACTGATCACTGATAGGTATTGCAAGTAATCTCCAGATGACTGAGAGTACAGGAGGAATCTGCGTGCATTATAAAGTGAAAGTCACTCAGTCATGTCCGACTCTTTGCAACCCCATGGACTATACAGTCCATGGAATTCTCTGGGCCAGAATACTGGAGTGGGTAGCCTTTCCCTTCTCCAGGGGATCTTCCCAACCCAGGGATCGAACCCAGGACTCCTGCATTGCAGGTGAATTCTATACCAGCTGAGCCACCAGGGAAGCCCAAGAATACTGGAGTGGGTAGCCTATCCCTTCTCCAGCAAATCTTCCCGACCCAGGAATCTAACTGGGGTCTCCTGCATTGCAGGTGGATTCTTTACCAACTGAGCTATCAGGGAGGCCCTGATATATGCTAGTATAAGCCTGCATATGTATATTTATAAGTATATAATATATATACTTTTACATGTATATTTACATACATATATTTATACATACATACATATATTTATATGTATATTTATAAGCCTGTGTATGTATATTTATAAACCTGTAAATGTATACTTCCATTACATGCAAATACTAAGTCAATGCTTGGAGCATCCACGGACTTTCATATCCAGGTGGATTCTGGAAGCAGCCCTCCACAGATACGGAGGGTTCCCTGCATATCTCCCCGCTCTCTCAGCTGACCAGGCCCTGAGGAAACAATGCCCCAGGTGCAACAAGCCCGCCGGCTGCCCAGAACTCACCTTCTAATCCCACTCTTCAGAAGAAGAGCTCCTGGGAAAGATGGCTGACTCCGGGATTTGGACAAGTGTTGGAAACAGATGGGATGTGGGTAGCCCCTTGTAGGATGGACCCAGAACCTGTCATACAGAGTGATGTAAATGAGAACGAGAAATACAAATAGCGTATCGAAACGTGTTTATAGGGAGAAGGCAATGGCACCCCACTCCAGTACTCTTGCCTGGAAAATCCCACGGACAGAGGAGCCTGGTAGGCTGCAGTCCATGGAGCCGCTAAGAGTCAGAAATGACTGAGTGACTTCCCTCTCACATTGCATTTTCATGCATTGGAGAAGGAAATGGCAACCCGCTCCAGTGTTCTTGTCTGGAGAATCCCAGGGACAGGGGAGCCCGGTGGGCTGCCGTCTGTTGGGTCGCACAGAGTCGAACACGACTGAAGCGACTTAGCAGCAGCAGCAGCAGCAACGCGTTTATATGGGATCTAGAAAAATGGTACAGATGGAGCTGTCTGCAGGGAAGAAATAGAGACGCAGAGATAGAACTTGGCACAGTGGGGAAGGAGAGGGTGGGATGAATTGAGAGAGTAGCACGGACATATACACACGAGCGTGTGTAAAATAGGCAGCTAGTGGGAAGCTGCTCTATAGCACAGGGGGCTCAGCTCGGGGCTCTGTGATGACCCAGAGAGGGGGCTGGGGGAGGGAGGGGACATATATATACACAGAGCTGATGCACTTCACTCTAGTGAATGTGTGGGTTCCATACCTGATCATGGAGCTGGATCCCACAATGCTGCAACTCAGGGTTTGCACGACGCAACTGAGACTTAGTCCAGCCAAATAAAGAAAATTAATATTTTTTTTACAGAAAGAAAGAAAAAATTAGAGAACCAGAGCTCCAAAGTTTTCCTTGGATTGCTGCAAACACTCAAAGACTGATCATGGAAAGCTGGTTTTATCTTGGTGTCTCCTAGGACCCACAAGCTGGCTAAATGTTTGCCAAATTAACGAGAGCTAAGATACCTTTTTTCTTAAAAAATAATACACTCATCTGGTTTATTATTTTTTTTTCACTGAAGGAGTTCCTGTAAGGGTTTATGGGGAAATTTAAAAGAAGTTAATTGGAGAAGTTTAATCACTTTAAAAAAAAATAGCAGTATAGAAATTGGGTATACTAAAATTGGTCCTGAGGGCAGAAGAGGATAGTAAGCATCTTTTAGGGTGTTCTACAATTACGTGTTCTCTATCTTTTAATTTTTAAGCAATAGTTGAAATGTTCAATGTCTCTCACAGCGATGTCAGTTTCAAGTTGTATGACTAGGACTTGCCTAGTGGCTCAGCGATAAGGATCCAGCTGCCAGGACAGGTGCCACGGGTTCGATCCCTGGTCTGGGAAGATCCCACACGCCACAGGGCAACTCAGCCCGGGTACCATAACGACTGAGCCTGTGCTCTAGAACCTGAGAGCCGCAACTATTAAAACCCATGTCAGAAGCCACCACAATTAACTGCAACTAGAAAGAACCCTCCCAGCATGAAGACCCAGCACAACCAAAAATAGATAAATAAATTATTTTTTTAAGCTGTATGACTAGTTGTCTTCCTCTACTTTCTGTGTCTTACGAGACACATACAATACAGAAAATGATTATCTCATAACAAAAATCACACGTGGGATTAGCATCCATGAACTTGACAAAAATAATTTATAGTATCACTTAGGTATTTATTAAATAAATGGATTGATCCCTTCTCCTCACATACACCAGCAGAAGCAATCTGTTCAGCAGACAACAAAGCTTATTTTCTTGCTATTTTTAACAGCACATGCTTTACATTTTGCTTTATTTCAAAGAATCAACTTGCTCCTTGATGGGGTAGTACACTTCCCATGGATAAACACAGATGTTAATAAGGGAAGACAGAAATGAGTGGTGTACAAGCATAATCGTTAACCAACAGTCTTTGACAACAATAGCAAAACCTTCAACAATAATTGACAAAACTGAACACAGTCTGCTTATCATATTAAGGAATTATTGATCATTTTGTTGAGTATGACAATGGTATTGTATATTTCAAAGAAAATTGTCATCTGTTAGAAACAGATAAGGATGTTCAGGTAAAATTATACACGTGGCTTCAATAGTTCTCTCTCTCTCTCTCTATACACACACAAACATCCATATAAAAAGAAATGGATTACCAAGGACCATACCAGTGATTGTTCTAAGGTCTTTACAATTATCACCCAGTTTGGTTGTCAAAATAACGCTTCTGGACTGACATATTAAGAAGAAGTAGATCAATCTTCCTGACTTCAGACTATACTACAAAGCTACAGTCATCAAGACAGTATGGTACTGGAACAAAGGCAGAAATATCGATCAATGGAACAAAATAGAAAACCCAGAGATGAATCCACGCACCTATGGACACCGTATCTTTGACAAAGGAGGCAAGAATATACAATGGAGTAAAGACAATCTCTTTAACAAGCGGTGCTGGGAAAACTGGTCAACCATCTGTACAAGAATGAAACTAGAACACTTTCTAACATCATACGCAAAAATAAACTCAAAATGGATTAAAAATCTAAATGTAAGACCAGAAACCATAGAACTCTTAGAGAAAAACATAGGCAGAACACTCTCTGACATAAATCACAGCAAGATCCTGTATGATCCACCTCCCAGAGTAATGGACATACAAACAAAAAATAAACTAATGGGACCTAATTAAACTTAAAAGCTTTTGCACAACAAAGAAAACTATAAGCGAGGTGAAAAGGCAGCCTTCAGAATGGCAGAAAATGATAGCAAGTAAAACAACTGACAAATAATCAATCTTTAAAATATACAAGCAGCTCATGCAGCTCAACACAGGAAAAATAAACGACCTGATCTAAAAGTGGGCCAAAGAACTAAACAGACATTCACCAAGTGCGGGGAGCGAGCTCCGCCTCTGGCAAAGGTCATGAGGAAGGAGGCTTGGCATACGCAAAGGCGGGATCAAGCCTCAGGAGTCTCCCTGGAAATTCTCGAGCAATCTACCCCCAAAACCAGAGTCTGCCTACTTTCTGCTTTGTGCTTTCACCTACACCTCTGACTTTACAGGGGGCTGTCCCCCACTACCTCTCTGAAAAAAGTTAGCTTACAGCTCCAGTTAATAATTCCTGGGTGTGACAGTGTTTAACCTACAAACTCCTTTGGAAATCCTCTAGCCTGCCTGAATAGGTTTTTCCGGCCTCATGTGATTGCTCAGAGCCTCCCAACTGTGAGAGGCAGGAGATGTTCTAAACTGTCTAAACACAGATTCTTTTGAGTAGTTAAAAGATTGATTAGAAATTGTATTGGTGAAGGGATTTTCACTTGTTGGGCCAATGTTTGCTGCTAAGTCTCCATATCCCTTACCTGCTGTGTCCCTGGCAGTGTATTGATTAATATAATTGGTGTAAGTAGTAGCTTTAATGTTTGTAACCTGGGACCCTTGAGTTAATTCTTTTTCTTGTTGTAGCCCACCACACCTTTGCTCTGTAGGAATGCAACTTTATCTAATGCTTTTGGAGGGTGGCTCCTGACCAATCACCTTTAGAGAAAAATAAGTTTTCTGAAGAAAAGGTCTTAAAATGTTAACAGGCCTCCGGGCCAGAAGATGATGCAAATCACCTAAGCTTTTGCATATGATAAGTTTGCAGGAAGAAAGCCTGGTTTGCTGCAAGACTCTACCCCTTCCCCCATTATCCTCTGTGCATAACTTAAGGTATAAAAACTACTTTGGAAAATAAAGTGCGGGCCTTGTTCACCGAAACTTGGTCTCACCATGTCGTTCTTTCTCTTACCTTCTGGCTGAATTATTCAGCCTCTTTTCTCCACTGAATTTCCTCACTGAGCTATCCTTATTTCAGCCTCTTTTCTTCACTGAATTTTACTGAGCTATCCTCATTCTATTACTCTTTATATCCTTAATTAACATTTAATTAAGCAATTGTCTCCTGATCTTCACCTACGCCGTCTCTCCTTCGAATACCCTGGATCAGCCGGGGCTGGTCCCCGGCAACCAAGGAAGACATACACATGGCTGACAAACACATGAAAAGTGATGCTCAGCGTTGCTCATTATCAGTCCATTTCCATTCAGTTGCTCAGTCGTGTCCGACTCTTTGCAACCCCACGAACCACAGCACGCCAGGCCTCCCTGTCCATCACCAACTCCTGGAGTCCACCCAAACCCATGTCCATTGAGTTGGTGATGCCATCCAACCATCTCATCCTCTGTCGTCCCCTTCTCCTCCTGCCCTCAATCTTTCCCAGCATCAGGGTCTTTTCCAAAGAGTCAGCTCTTTGCATCAGGTGGCCAAACACTGGAGTTTCAGCTTCAGCATCAGTCCTTCCAGTGAATATTCAGGGCCCATCTCCTCTAGGATGGACTGGTTGGATCTCCTGGCAGTCCAAGGGACTCTCAAGAGTCTTCTCTAGCACCACAGTTCAAAAGTATCAATTCTTCAGGGCTCAGCTTTCTTTATAGTCCAGCTATATCTTTATAGACTATAAACTTTATAGTCCAACTAGATTATGAGTTGAACTTTATAGTCCAATTACATTATATTATAGTCCAACTATAACTTTATAGTCCAACTGTATTACTTTTATCACTAATAATAATTTGTGGCTTGATGGCATTTTTTTCAACAAAAATATTTTCTATTTCTATGTCTAGGTTGACTGCAACATGTATGTCACTATCAAGAGTCAGAATGACTGGAGAACTGGTTTCTGCATCTGGTGTCACCCCCGGAGGAGTGGCCCATGATGATGCGTCCTTTGGAGCTGTCCATGCTCGGGGAACATGCTACCAATCTGTACTTCCGTGTCATCACCACACCTAAGTGTCCTTCACCACACCTAAGTGTCCTTCTACACATACCCCTTATAATAAATCATAAATTGTAGTATAGATTAACTGCCATAAAACCCCTTAATAAAGCCAACACAGGAGAAAGCTGCAATGGTCTCCGGGAAAACATACCTAAGCAGACCTGCCAATGGTTCATGAAGCGTTCTGTGCTTGGATTGCTAACTCTGTAATAAACCAATTTTAAAATTTTCAGACTCGTCATGAGAAAGTTATGTGACCTCCCCAAAAGGTGTGAGTCACCTTCCAGTCTGCT
Source organism: Bos grunniens (assembly GCF_055505025.1). Taxonomy (NCBI): domain Eukaryota; kingdom Metazoa; phylum Chordata; class Mammalia; order Artiodactyla; family Bovidae; genus Bos; species Bos grunniens. Next base: position 3,106,376 of record NC_141194.1, read on the forward strand.
TATCAATTATCTCGACAAAATTAAAACAGAGAAGCAAGCTATATAGCACTGTGGGAAATATTTTTATTTCTGTGTGTGTATGTGTCACTAAGATTGCATGCATTTACATTTGTATTTTTGCCTCGATCCAACTATAAACTCTATCATACGTTTATCTGTCAAATTAGGGCATTTTCATAAAGGAAAACCGTGATCATAAACACCCGTGGCACAAAACTGGTTACATTATCTTGATAATAATTGGTAATTTACTGTGAGAGCAGGGATGGCAATAAAGCTGTGTGATAGAGTTGAAAAGTGGAAAAGTCAATCTAATAATTCACTGTCTTATAAGATAATAAAAAAAATGAGATGTATGAGGTTCGTGATTAAACTTGTTGGCATGCTAACATGCAGTACAGTGTTATCATGTTTGTTTGGCTACATTATCATTAATTATTTCTGACATTGCGTAATCCTTGTCTAGAATGTGGTTTGTTAATATCATCCGTACATACAAAGACATCTGTCTTAACGTATTTTTTGCTTGAGTCCCTGTCTCCTGTGTCCTGAATTGTTAGTATCTGGTTATGCTAATGGTTCATCATAACAATATTTCAGCACGTATCAGCAATAATAAAAGAATATTCTGACAGTGGTATGGATTGCTCTCGAAACTACACTGAATTTACAACTGAATCAGGATGTAGAGTAACCAGCTTTAGAGAAATCCAAAAATTAGAATACACATACATGCCTAGCCTAGCAAAACGTGAAAGTTGTACCCACATATAATCTACGGATAATCTGTTTTTTCACATTTCTTCCGTCCGTCTAATGCGTGGAAGTATAAGTATATGCTGAAGATAATTCATTAGAATAAAAATATTTTCAGACAATGAGAAAACCACGTATAGCCAGGGAAATCTGAAAACTGAGGAGACTAGTGGGAATTTGCTTCAATTCCATCATTTCTTCTTTCTGGTGTTAAAACAGAAAGCCCATCTTTTAACATGGTTTGAACACCATCTTTTCTTCCGAGGAAGGGAAGAATTTCACAAATTTAAGTGTAAACGAGGGCATCTGTGGTGTCTCAGTGGTAAAGAGTCCACCTGCCAATGCAGGAGACGTGGGTTCAATCCCTGGTCCAGGAAAGCCCTGCATGCCTCAAGACAACTAAGCCTGTGTGTCACAGCTAATGAGCCTGTGCACCAGAGCCTGGGAGCCGCAGCCCTGAGCCTGTGCACCAGAGCCTGGGAGCCGCAGCCCTGAGCCTGTGCACCAGAGCCTGGGAGCCGCAGCCCTGAGCCTGTGCACCAGAGCCTGGGAACCGCAGCCCTGAGTCTGTGCACCAGAGCCTGGGAGCTGCAGCTACTGAGCCTGTGCACCAGAGCCTGGGAGCCACAGCCCTGAGCCTGTGCACCAGAGCCTGGGAACCGCAGCCCTGAGTCTGTGCATCAGAGCCTGGGAGCTGCAGCTACTGAGCCTGTGCACCAGAGCCTGGGAGCCGCAGCCCTGAGCCTGTGCACCAGAGCCTGAGAGCCGCAGCCCTGAGCCTGTGCACCAGAGCCTGGGAGCCGCAGCCCTGAGCCTCTCCACCAGAGCCTGGGAGCCGCAGCCCTGAGACCACGAGCTGTGACTACTGAAGCCCGCACGCCCTAGAGCCTGTGCTTTGCAACAAGAGAAGTCATTGCAATGAGAAGCTTGCAAACCACAACTGGAGGGTAGCTCCTGCTCTCCACAGCTAGAGAAAACACCCGAGCAGCAACGAAGACCCAGCACAGTCATAAATAGGTAAATGGCAATTGAGAGCACATGGTCAATAGGCTCTTACAATCTTACCTATTTATAATCTACGGATTTTGCGTCTCTCTGTTTCTGAGAGAGGGCCGTTAAAATCTCTCCGTTGAATCCTCTCTGCGTTGAATCTCTGCAGCTGATTTTCCAACTGCAGCTGTTCCTGCAGAACTTGAAGCAACTGCTAGAGAGGAATAAACAATGCTGTGATCCCAAAGTTTGAAAGAAACGTGGAGAAGCGCAAAGTGAGAAAGTAAAATACCAGCACCAAGCATGCCATAGTGTGCACGCTCAGTAAAAGTTACCCACAATTATCTTCATAAAGAGGCTGCATGGCCTGGGGCTCATTCAGGGACAGGGACTTTGTCTAGGAGTTGCCCTGAGAAGATAGAAAGATGTGACTGCATCTTGCCTGACACTTGCCCCCATCTCGGGCTTCTGTACACATGGATCACACGCTCTCTCTCCCACGTTTCTAGCCATCAGAGTCTCCAATCACAGCCTGGTGATGCCCCCTCCAACCCCCATCAAAAGCTCCCTTAAACACACTCCCTTCTGTTTCACCATTCCCACCGCTAGGGCCACAGCTCCACTTACGTGGCTTCAGAGCACATGTACACTTTCTAAACCCAACCTTCCTTATGGACATTTTTCTACATCCACCTCTCCAAGCACCTCCAAAATACATTCGTTTGTCAATAACTACGTATTTTTGCAACAAGTCCTCGTAATATTACCCTCGCTATTATTACATTTTGTGCATACCTTGTATGACCTGAGTAACATTTACATTCCAGAGGGCAGAAGCCAGGGTTCCTTGTACACATGAGCCCGAGCATAGCAGGAGGGGCAGGTAGGGGTGAAATATTTTCGAGAAGCCCATGTGCATACAACAAGGTCCGCCTGAGGACCGACTCTCGGGAGCAATGCATCTCTTCTGTATACACTGTACTGAGTACCTACAACATTTCTGCCACCTCCCCTGTTACTGGGAAAAGGGATACCTGTGATTCCTCAGGAACCAGTGGCCAAAGTCTCGTTGTGACAACACTCTAAGAATGAAAGAATGACAAAGCTCATCCCAGGTCATGTCCAACTCTTCACGATCCCATGGACTGCAGCCCCCCAGGCTCCTCCGTCCATGGGATTTTCCAGGCAAGAGTACTGGAGTGGGGTGCCATTGGACATGACTCAGTGACTTCACTTTCACTTTTCACTGTCATGCATTGGAGAAGGAAATAGCAACTCACTCCAGTGTTCTTGCCTGGAGAATCCCGGGGACGGGGGAGCCTGGTGGGCTGCCGTCTATGGGGTCACACAGAGTCAGACACGACTGAAGTGACTTAGCAGCAGCAGCAGCAGCAACATCACAGGTATGCAGAGCATGGACGGGCCATTTTTACTGCTTCTGGGGACGGGAGAGACTGGCTGGGACAATTGAATGCTTGACTTGATGGCCACTCACTAAAGGACATACGTTCATGATGTCACCTAAACCCATGACAAATTCATCTAAGGGTGGTTCATGACAACAGCTGAAGCACCCCCGTGGGAAAGACTGGCAAATTCAAAATGCAAAGGGAAGCTCAGGAATGTGAAAAAAGCCACCTTGGTTATCTTAGGACACCTGGTCCTGTCCAAAATGCCCCTAAGACTTTTGTTCCACACCAAAAGGTCCCTGATACCTGGTCACATTTGGTCCTGTCCAAAATGACCCTAATTGGAGAAGGAAATGGCAGCCCACTCCAGTGTTCTTGCCTGGAGCATCCCAGGGACGGGGGAGCCTGGTGGGCTGCCGTCTATGGGGTCACACAGAGTCGGACACGACTGAAGTGACTTAGCAGCAAAATGACCCTAAGACAACTGCTCCACATCCAAATGTCCCTGATATCCAGTCATATTTGGTCCTGTCCAAAGTGACCTTAAGACATTTGTTCCACACCAAAAGGTCCCTGATATCCAGTCATATTGGGTCCTGTCCAAAATGACCCTCAGACAACTGCTCCACACCAAAGGGTCCTCGATAGCTGGTCTTATCTAAAAGCCATCTGGCACGGACTGAATAAGCACATGGGTGTTTTGAACAGGAGCAAACGTGAAGGATCATTTGGTGTGGAACAAGTGTCTTACAGACCAAACGTCTCATGGACATTTTGGAAATGAATAAGTGTCTACTAACTACCTAGATTTCGGACCTTTTCCAGATCCCCTTCCAATAATACACATTTCCACTGTGTGTGTGTGTGTCTGTATGTGTATGCACATATATGTCCATCACACATATAATCAATTGAGTGCCAGGTAATGCTGGCAAACAATGTAATTCTCTGAACAAAAAGAATGTATATATACAGTTATTATATACAGCAAAATTTGAAATATACAAATATATACAAATATGTGTGTGTACATATTTATATATATATATGAACATACCTACATCCATGTACGTATCTTGTATGAGTTTCCTGTAGCTACTACCAAAAAATCACTACAAAGCTGTTGGCTTAAAACTATTAGAGAGATGTCTAAAATAACAGATGTCTTCCCCCTATTTCTGGAGGGCAAAGGTCAGAAATCAAGGTGTGCGCACGCTCGCACTCCATCTGGAGACTCTGGGGGACAGTCCGTCCCACCTCTTCCAGCTTCTAGGGGGCTCCGGGAGTCCCTGGGCTTGTGGCTGCCTCCCTCCCATCTCTGCCTCCATCTTCACGTGGCTTCTCCCATCTCTGTATGTCCAAGTTTCCTCTCCCTTCTAAGGACACCAGTTATGAATTAACCACCGGGACAGGTATTGGAGAAAGCACACCACTCTAGAATGAATGCTGCAGTGGTTCAGAGCCGTGAAGTACAGACAGAGAGGAGAGAAGGCAGCTGTACAGAGAGGAGGAACAATTCTCTCCTGCAGAAGCAGCTCCTCCTGGCGAGGGGCCCACAGCTGCGATTTCCCCACAACCGAGGCTCATCCTGCAGCAGAGCTGACTGTCCTAAGCCGGGGAAAAAAGCCTGGACTTTGGCCACTGCATCACTTCTGTGATTGATGGCCACGTCTTGTTCACTGAAGCAGAAACACTGGAGGAGGTCAAACATGAGCATTAACAGATCATTCTGTAACTAACAGTGTGGTATGAAATTGTGTCTCTGTGTTGGCGTGTGTGTGTGTGTGTTTCCTGTATGGTGGGTGAAGTCCATATGTACAATTCAGACCACATTTATGGTGATGGAGTGTGTGTTCGTGTGTGCGTGTGTTTCTCTTCTGCAGGGAAAAAGGCGGTGCTTTTTACCTATGTAAATCCGCAGTCTGCATTTTCCTGAATGATGGATACCTTCTCTGCGCTGATAACTCTGTGTATGTCTCCGTTACTCAGGAGCCTGACTGAGGACATTCAGCGAGAGTGAGTGACTCTCACGCGGACAGACTGCTCTGCATGTTACTTACAGCACTGGGTAGCGAGCCTTCTGGACAGACAAGTCTTACTATGTTTAATAACGAAAGAGTACACGTCCTCTCAGAATTTCTCAGAGCATGAGGGCTGCCATTTCTCCAGCTCTGCGTTGCAAGGTCTACAGAGTACCACAGTTGGCAAGCAAAAAGAAACCCCCAGAAATTTGTAATAAAAAGCCAAAAAAAATCACTAAAATTCTGATCTTGCTTTCACCTAACAAATTAGTAAATGCTCTCTCACACACACATCACACAGGTACAGACATACACACCCATACACACATGCATTCACATACACACACCCACAACTCCTAGAAATTTGTAATAAAAGACAGATAAGAAATCACTAAGATTCTGATCTTGTGGTCACATAGCAAAATAATAAATGCTCTCTCACACACATACACCCCCAGACACACACACACACACACACACACACATACACTCAAACATAACCACACACAGCCAGAAGGAAATACAAAGACTGAGAAGTCCAAAATCAAAGTTAGATTTAAATATATATCTCTCTGAACATGTTGGACAAGCAGAAAGACATTTAGAACAGAGCTGCAGATACCACACAGAATATTAAAAGGCCTGCACCAACGAACCTTTGCAGAACACTGCACACCCGGAATACTTTGACTCGATGGACGTGAGTCTGGGTGAACTCCGGGAGTTGGTGATGGACAGGGAGGCTTGGCGTGCTGCGATTCATGGGGTTGCAAAGAGTCGGACATGACTGAGCGACTGATCTGATCTGATCTGATCTGACCAGTACTCTGACATGCAGCAACAGAATAACACAATTAAAATGCTAACCTGACAACACTGTAGTGCAATGAGAAACTGATAAAACATCAGCGAAAAACAGGTCATCTGCTTGGATCATGAAGCACATACTTCTAAGCAAATCAGGGTGGTCAAAAGAAAAATAGAACTCGGAAAATAAGCAGAATCCAGATACGCCAAGTCATGTGAAATGAAAGAAAAGGGAACGACCTTCACAAATTTTAATTTGAATGTGACTAGTTTTAAAGGAGAAATATAAAAGACAAAGTAAAAGTTGGAAAACCCAGATTAAACGCAAAAGAGACCAGCAAGAAAGAACTGAGAAGGGGACACAGAGAAGAAAATAACCACATGACTTCCCGTGGAATGCCTGGCAGAAATCGATCGCATAGCTAATAAAATTTAAAATATTGGCTTATGGGAAAAGCAGTAATGGGAAGAACACTGACAAGTTTGGTCAGGAAAAAAGAAAGAAAAGCATAAACAGTCAATAGTATATATTGAAACATTAGATAATTTCTTGAGAGAGGTTTAAGAAAATCACAACTCATCATTCTATATCCCACAGACTATGTGTATAAACCATGAAACAGCCCAACACAGCCCAGGAGACACTCTAATCCTGAAACGACTTGATGATTAGCTACAATGCACGACATTTTCCAGGGTGGTGGCAGGAGTGGGGAGGAGCCTTGAAACAAGCTGGTTCTAAATCCATAGTAACTGAGGTTCAGCAGTGAGTATATTCATTATACTCGTCTCTCTACATTGGCAAGTGCTTTAAAATTCACCTATTTTAAAAATTAATCTCCCCAAAGGAACACCAGTCCCTGATTAATTTTACAGGAATATCTTTGGGAGACTAATGCTAGGAGGGGGCTTCTTTTACTTCATAAAGGATTTGCTTCTCAACCTTCTGCAAGAATCAGAGGCACTCAGAGAAAACGATAACGCTGCACGGATTCAACACTGTATCTGAGGATGTCCCTCCTGCAAAAAGGCAGGGAGACAGACTATAAAAAGATGAGGGTATTCAGAATTGAAAGAAACATGTGTACCCCAATGTTCACCACAGCACTGTTTACAATAACCAGGACATGGAAGCAACCTAGATGTCCATCAGCAGACGAATGGATAAGAAAGCTGTGGTGCATATACACAATGGAATATTACTCAGCTATAAAAAGGAATGCATTTGAATCAGTTCTAATGAGGTGCATGAAACTGGAGCCTATTATACAGAGTGAAATAAGTCAGAAAGAAAAACACCAATACAGTATATTAACGCATTTATATGGAATTTAGAAAGATGGTAACGATGACCCTATATGCAAGACAGTGAAAGAGACACAGATGTACAGAACAGTCTTTTGGGCTCTGTGGGAGAAGGCGAGGGTGGGATGATCTGAGAGAATAGCATTGAAACATGCATATTATCATATGTGAAACAGATCGCCAGTCCAAGTTTGATGCATGAGACAGGGTGCTCAGGGCTGGTGCACTGGGATGACCCTGAGGGATGGTACGGGGAGGGAGGTTGGGAGGGGGGTTCAGGATGGGGAACACATGTACACCCGTGGCTGATTCATGTCAATGTATGGCAAAAACCACTACAATACTGTAAAGTAATTAGCCTCCAATTAAAATAAATTAATTAATTAAAAAAAAAAAGAATACGTCTCCGTAACATTTTGATAATAAAGCCATTCTGAGGGGAAAAAAAATGAGGGTTTTTAGAAAACAAAAGGTATTATTAGGTGACAGGCTTATAGAATCAATACAAGAATCCACAAAATCCTGACATCAGGAGAAAGGCTGAGTAGTACACAAGCAACGGTCTCTACCGTCTGTAACAGGAATAACTGAAGATTAAGATGGCAGAGGAGAAGGCCGGGCATGCATCTCCTCCTACCAGAGCACCAAAAAAGCACTAGCTGCTGAACAAGCATCGGCAGGTAGACGCTGGAAACCACTACACAGAGATACCCCACATCCAAGGGCAAAGGAGAAGCCACACTGAAATGGTAAGAGGGGAATGATAACGATAAAAATCAAATCCTCTGCACGCCTGGGTGGGCGGCTCACAAACTAGAGAACAGTAACACCAAAGAAGTTCTCGGATTGCTGTGAAGGGTCCAGGCCCCTCATCAGGTTCCTCATCCTGGGGATCCAGCCAAGGGACTGGGGAGGGAATCGGGCTTGGAAGGCCAGCGGGATTTGATTTACAGAGCCTGCAGACTCTTGGAGGACACAGACGAAATCTTGTGTGCACCAGAGCCCAGGAGAAAGGAGGAGTGAGCACACAGGAGACTGAGCCAGACCTGCCTATGAGTGTTCGAGGGTCTCCTGCAGAGGCGTGGGTTGGCAGTAGATTGCCAATGGCAGCAGCAGTCCTGGGAGATGCATCTCGGTGTAAGTCCACTCAGAGGTCACCAACAGCCCTACTATAGAAGCCTAGAGTCCAGTCCTGTGGCCACCTGATTGGTAGAGCCAACTCACTGGAAAAGACCCTGATGCTGGGAAAGACTGAAGGCGGGAGGAGAAAGGGACGACAGAGGATGAGATGATTGGATGACATCACCAACTTGATGGGCATGAGTTTGAGCAAGCTCTGGGAGATGGTGATGGACAGGGAAGCCTGGCGTGCTGCAGTCCAAGGGGTCGCAAAGAGTCGGACACGACTGAGCAACTGAACAACAAATAGAAGCCCACAGAATCCAGGACTCGGTGGCCTCAAGCCAAACCAGCAACAGGGAAGGAGCACAGCCCCTCCCGTCAGCAGACAATGGAAGTTTGAGTGAGCGTGGCCCCTGCCCACCAGACCCGGTTTTCCCCATACCCTGTCCTTCCCATCAGGAAGCTTGCACAAGCCTCTTATCCTGGTTTTCCCAACAGAGAGAGCATGGATGTAGGTAGTGGAAGTGCTCTGGATTGACATGCTGCCCTCATCTTCACACACACACACACATACACATCTGCACCCACACTCTCCACAGACATTAACAAAGTGTGGGCGCCCCCTCTTTGGATGTAGCTGCTCCCTTCTGAAGCTAAATTCACTTTGGTTTCTCTTCTAACCCAAATCTTCACTTATCCTTTCTTCTTTGTTAAAGGAAAATGTTAGTCATTCAGTCGTGTCCAACTCTTTGCAACCCCATGGACTGTAGCCCTCCAGGCTCCTCTGTCCATGGGGTTCTCTAGACAAGAATAGTGGAGTGGGTTGCTATTCCCTTCTCCAGGGGATCTGCCCAACCCAGGGATCGAACCTGGGTCTCCTGTATTGGCAGGCAGATTGTTTACAGTCTGAGCCACCAGGGAAGACTCTTTAGTAAGAGTCGAATGCTACTTAGTAGAAAATTAAAGGGAAAAAGACATGTTATTTTCATTAATTCAAAATATGACTTAGGGCATAGATCTTAATTCTGACAAAAATATTTTTAAACATTTGATAAGAACCTAATATGTATGTGACCCAGAACTAGGTTCGTAAAGAATTTGCCTGCAAATCAGGACACCTAGGTTTGATCCCTGGGTTGGGAAGATCCCCTGGAGAAGAACAGCAACCCACTCCAGTATTCCTGCCTGGAGAATCTTATGGATGGAGGAGCCTGGCGGGCTACAGTCCACAGGGTCACCAGACTGGGACACGAGTTAACGACTGAATCACCACGCGTGCACTGCACACATCAGGCTATGAACTCTATAAGCATTAAAGTCAGATTCTACCAAGAGTAGTTCCATTTCAATACTTAAAGTCAGCTGCGCACACATGAAGTGTTTGAGGCGGTTAATTATTTCATAAGCAACAAACATTATCATGGGAGAGATTTATTTCTATTAGTAAAGGGAAAAATAGCAAAAGAATTGAGCCATCACTGCATCGGACTCTGAGGAAGGAAAGAGCAATACTGTTTGCAGTTGAGTTTTGCTGTCTGTGTACTCCTCTCTGAGATGTGTTTTCCAGTTCTGTGTGAAAGGACTTCTTGATTTCAGTAGCTACAATGCTTTAAAAGATGCAGCTTATAATGGATTTCTAAGAAAAGACTTTCATCCAGTAATCCTATTCAGCTCTAAATACTCTTACCTAAAATACCGTTTTTGATTGCTACATGTTTTTTTTTCCTTTCTCTAGATGGTTCAAGTATTCTTGAATTCTTGAATTCCAGTACTCTTGCCTGGAAAATCCCATGGACCTAGGAGCCTGGTAGGCTATAGTCCATGGGGTCGAGAAGAGTTGGACGCGACTGAGGGACTTCACTTTCACTTTTCACTTTCATGCATTGGAGAAGGAAATGGCAACCAGCTCCAGTGTTCTTGCCTGGAGAATCCTGGGGACGAAGGAGCCTGGTGGGCCGCCGTCTATGGGGTCGCACAGAGTCGGACACGACCGAAGTGACTTAGCAGCAGCATTCATCACTTTAGTGAGTTACATAAGAAAAAAAAACTACAGCTTATAAAATAAAAGATACAAAATTCCATTAGTGTCTGCCCCACAGGAATGTGGTAATAAACGCATGTAAAATAATTAGACACAATAATATCAAATTTCACCAATAAAAATATTGGAAGGTATAACTGTCAGCATCAACGACACTCACAAAGGTAAACTGATCTCATCAAGGTATTGTTACTGTGGAATGAATTAGATATGTCCTGCTACCAAGAGCGTACGAGTCTGAAAGCGAATTTGTGTGCATCGCTTTCACAGGACACGGCTATGGCGATCTCGTGAGATCTCATGTTTGGCTAGAAAGCTGGCGTTTCACCACCATGATTTATTTCTCTAAGTTCCTGAATGCTGTGCTTCAGTGCTGGGAGGGGCTGTTAGACGGCATTCCTTACTTTTGTCCTGAAGACTGAGGTGTTTGTTTGATTTTGCAGGTGAGTTACATAGCAAAATCAAACACCTCAGTAACCTGTAACTTGTTGACTTACCAAGATGGCCAAACACTGCAGACCCCAAGTAGCCAGTTCTACAAAGGACACGTCAGCATAGCATACATGACCGTGCCACTTCCCTTTGCCTCATGAAGCCTGTCCCCAAGAAGCCCAACGTACAGCCAGGAGAAGTGTGATGGGCAGGATGCTGAAACTCCCAAAGGAGGCGTGAAAAGATTGCGTGCTTCAAAGTGAAGCTGTCCCCGTGTTTTCATAAAGGGAATTTCAAGGGGCGTGCTAAGATGCACATGATGAGCTAAAACTTGAACTAAGTCTGAAATCCAAACACACATTAACCCTTCCAGGTCAACCAATGCTCACAAGTCAGGAATTCCACTGGAACTTGGGACATGGTAACCTTCAAAATATCTCACCCATTGTGGTAAATTTGTGTGATATTTACAACTGTCAGCAGGATCATGAAGCAAAACACATCATGTTGTTGTTTAGTTGCTAAGTCATTTCTGACTCTTCGGGACCCCATGGACTGTAGTCCACCAGTCTCCTCTGTCCATGGTATTTCCCAGGCAAGAATACTGGAGTGGGTTACCATTTCCTCCTCCAGGGGATCTTCCAGACCCAGGGATCAAACTCATGTTGCCTGCATTGGCAGGCACAGTCTTTACCGTCTGAGCCATGTCTTATGTCTAGCTCATCAGGTTAAAAACTAGCACATTTACTTAATTTGGGGCATTGCGACTTAACTTAGTGAAAGAACGTCTGGTTTTAAAGCGTACTGAGCTTTTGTACCTTTTTCACCGTATGAAACCATTGGTTGTTTCCCCTAGCTGGGTCATCAAGCTATTTCAAAGTCTGCCACGTTGAAACTCGAAAGAAGAAATGGAAGCTACAGTACCATCAACTCGTGGAGACACTCCAGAGGACAAGAGTATCTTTATTCCCGTGTCTGTTGGCCTCATACTCTAAGGATCTTCTTGCATGCTTATTTCCAGACTTTCTGGGTTCTAATATCCTGCCCCAAACCCTTTTCTCTCCTCTTATCTTCTTTCACAAGCCCTTGTGCTGTGCACACATTGCTTTTTCAGATAGATTTTCCATTGGTCTCCCCTCTACCTTATGGCCTCTGCTCTCTGGCTTTCTTACTGATACAAAGAAAAGCTCAGTGACAAATACGAAACAATAAAGAAGCCCTGTCTCCTTAGTCTCTGTGGATCTCAAACCTTCATGGAGACCATAGGGTCTGGAACCACCTGCCACCTTTAAGCCTTACCCATGGCCGTGAGGTCAACCTATGGCAAAACGGTGTCACGTTAGTGCCATGCTCCTTAAACCTATTTCTTCATTGCCTGTGCGAACTTCCTGTGAGTGTTTCAAGAGAAGTCACCTTGTTTTCAAGAGTGCAGGGTTCATGCTATCACACGATTGACCGGGGAATTTTTTTGCGGAAACTCATGCCTGTGGCCAGCGATTTGTTGTGTAAGTGAACATGTCTCCAGTCAATAATATTTGGGCTTGGGGCTTCCCAGCTGGCTCAGTGGTGAAGAACCCACCTGTCAGTGCAGGAGACCCAGGAGACCCAGCTTTGATCCCTGAGTGCAGAAGATGCCCTGGAGAAGGAAAGGCACCCACTCCAGCATTCTTGCCTGGAGAATCCCATGGACAGAGGGGCTTGGCGGGCTACAGTCCACGGGGTCACAAAGACTGTGACAAGACTGAGTGGCTAAACAATGACGTGTGGGTAACAAAAGATGTATTAATACGTCTCTGTTCAATGATGTCTTAAGCAAGATAGACCTTACACGCTTCGGTTATTTCTAAATATTTATTTTGTTTTTTTTTTCCTCTCCCCATGGGATCTGTGTGGCTGTGTTTATCCTTTAGACATTCGGTTTATTTTTTCCTTTGACCGTGTTTCCTCTCCGCTATCTGTCCTCTATCACAGATGGCGTGCTTTAATCGAAGTCTGCACGTGACCAGGATCTTTAGAAGTGTAAAGTGTGGACATTCTCTTTCCAGCATATAAGCTGGTGTCATATGTATTTAGGTAGATCATACGGCAATATCATGGCCATACGGCCTTCTTATTTTCAATTCATAAAGACGAGCTTCTCTGTTGCTGCTCATTTCTCACTGTCAGTAGTCTCCATATCTCCTTGTGTCCTAGCCCTTTAATCTGAAATTATGAACCTTTCTTCTAAGACTTTCTCACTGTTATCCAAATAACATTAAAAGCATCTCTGAGACCTTCACTGCCATCACTAAGGAAAATTCTAAGGCTATCTCTTGGACTTAAAATGTCTTTCCTCTGCCCAGGCTGTGGAAGGATATTTTTTTCCCAAATTCAAAAATCTAGGCTGACATTAGTGCTCAGAAATCTGATATCAGACTCATTGTTATTCCTTTGGGTTTTTTTTTTTTTTTTCCTCAACCCTTTCCAACTTTTAAGATCTTTTCAGGGACCTCCCTGGTGGTCAAGTAGTTAGGACATGGTGCTGTTGCTGCCATGGTCCTGGGTTTGATCCCTGGTTGCGGATTAAGATGCCATAAGCTGCGCAGTGCAGCAAAAAAATAAAAATATTTTCTTTGCCTTGGTGTTCTGATTTTAAAACCTGTCCTTCTAGGTCTGAGTTGGTTTGTACTAATCGTGGCTGGATTTGTTCCGGTTTTGAAACTCAAAGTTGGTGACTTTAATCAACTTGGCAAAATTCTTAGGTGATAAACCTTTACAAGCATTTCTTGAGCACCAAGAATTGATGCTTTTGAATTGTGGTGTTGGAGAAGCCTCTTGAGAGTCCCCTGGACTGCAAGGAGATCCAACCAGTCCATCCTAAAGGAGATAAATCCTGAATATTCATTGGAAGGACTGATGCTGAAGCTGAAACTCCAATACTTTGGCCACCTGATGTGAAGAGCTGACTCATTTGAAAAGACCCTGATGCTGGGAAAGATTGAAAGCAGGAGGAGAAGGGGACGACAGAGGATGAGATGGTTGGATGGCATCACTGATTCGATGGACATGTGTTTGAGCAAGCTCCAGGAATTTCTGAAGGACAAGGAGGCCTGGCGTGCTGCAGTCCATGGGGTCGCAAAGAGTCAGACAGGACTGAGCAACTGAACTGAACCAAACTGAACCTTTTCAAAGAAGCCTTCACCCCTCCCATGTTTTTTTTTTTTTTTCCCTTGCTTTTCCTCCTTGAAGAGATATACTTTAAATCTCTTCATTCTCTTCTGTATATTCTGCAGTCTCACTTTCTAGTTTTCCATGCTTTTGTCTTAAGCAAAGCTAGGTAACATTCAAATACCCAAATACTTTCAGTCATCATTCTTCCACGTCTTTCCAAATATTGAGCATAATTATATGTTGCGCATTATCCATATGAAACATGTGATATAACTGGACTATGGACACCACCTAGCACCCTAGGAATGTGACAGAATAATCGCTAAGCACAAGCATGTTAAAACTTCCCAGGTGGCACTAATGGTAAAGATCCAGCCTGCCAATGCAGGAGACATAAGAGAAGTGAGTTTGATCCCTGGGTCAGGAATATCCCCTGAAGGAGGGCATGGAAACTCATGCCAGTATTCCTGCCTGGAGAATCCCATGGACAGAGGAGCCTGGCAGGCTATACAGTCCATGGGATCACAAAGAGTCAGACATGACCAAAGCGACTCAGCACTAGCTATTCTAACCTAAATGTTGGCACACATTTGAACAAGGCAGACAGTGAATCTGGGCTGCCAAACCCCTTGTGCACTTTGAACCATTCTGCTTGGAGAAATTAAACTGTTTTTCCAGTGGTCATGTATGGATGTGAGAGTTGGACTATAAAGAAAGCTGAGGCCCGAGGATTTGATGCTCTTGAACTGTGGTGTTGGAGAAGACTCTTGAGAGTCCCTTGGACACCAAGATTGAACCAGTCCATCTTAAAGGCGATCAACCCTGGAAATTTAGTGCAAGGACTGATGCTGAAGCTGAAACTCCAATCCTTTGGCCACCTCATGCAAAGAGTTGACTAGTTGGAAAAGACTGTGATGCTGGGAGGGATTGGGGGCGGGAGGAGAAGGGGATGACAGAGGATGAGATGGCTGGATGGCATCACTGACTCGATGGACGTGAGTCTGAGTGAACTCCGGGAGTTGGTGATGGAGAGGGAGGCCTGGTCTGCTGCGATTCATGGGGTCACAAAGAGTCGGACACGACTGAGAGACTGAACCGAAATGAACTGAACACATGCATGGACGTGAAGTCTCTCCGTCTGTCTAACTTTGGTGGGAACCTGTGACTGGCACACAGCACCCACTTGTGCAGATTCATTTGTGACAAACACAAGCAGTGGGGGTTCCCAAGTTGTGTGTCACCAACACAAACAGTGGAGATGCTGGAGTGTTAGGTCAAATCTGCAGTTATCTACTCCTACGTTTTCACTGTAACACACGACCCATTGATTTCTAGAGATTGAGCCCAGCTCTCAGAGAAAGCGGCGTGTCTTCCGCTTCTGGTATGAACGGAGAGTTCTTTCTGAAATGAGCGTGCATCTGTATTCTCCTCATGCTGGCTCTATTGACTGTAGGTGAAAGTGGATAAAGACAGATATCTTGGCAGGAGAGAGAAAGACGCATTTGCAGAAAAGAGCAACTCTGGAGGGTCAATTCTTTTCCATTAAGCAGTCAATTATGGTGAGCAGGCTGCCTGGTCCAAGGCTTCCCAGCGTGTGCCTTGGTGAAAGAATCTGAGATTGGGGGCCAAATTGCCCTCAGAGAAGCTTCTGGTCTATTTTTTGAGCCTCTTATGCCAAAAAAAAAAAAAAAAAATCCCACATCAATAATTTAGTACCATTTTAGGTGAATTCCACTATGCTGGGTTTTGAAAGTTAGAAATTGCAAAATGGACCTATTTGAAATTGTAAAATACAGTTCTTAGATGTGGGGATTCACATTTAATATAAATTTCTATTGCGTGTTTAAAAATTTAGTGGTGCTCCTTTTTGAGTTTCCAGATGGTAAATAAACCATCTCACAAGTATGCTTAATGCAGAGGTGTACAGATGTAAAAACCAATGAAAATTAAATGTAAAAAGCAACAATATATTTTATGCATGTAAGTAAGTGTTAGGCCCCTCAGTCGTGTCTGACTTTTTGTGACCCCATATAGCCCACCAGGCTCCTCTGTCCATGGGATTCTCCAGGCAAGAATACTGGAGCGGGTTGCCGTTACCTTCTCCACGGGATCTTCTCAGCCCAGGTCTCCTACATTGCAGGCGGTCTTTAGTGTCTGAACCACCAGGAAAGCCCCTAGGCATATAAAGGGATTTGGAAGTATGAAAGGGTTATCCACTTAGTCATGTCTTACAGTCTGCAAGCCCCATGGACTGTAGCCCACCAGGCTCCTCTGTCCATGGGATTCTCCAGGCAAGAACACTGGAGTGGGCTGTCATGCCCTCCTCCAGGGGGATCTTTACAACCCAGGGATCGAACCCAAGTCTCCCACACTGCAGACAGATTCTTTACCATCTGAGCCGTCAGTCTACCCATAAATGGTCAAATAGTTTATGACAAAGAAACTAGGAATATATAATGAAGAAAAGACACCATCTTCAATGAACAGTGTTGAGGAAACTGGTCAGCCACATGCAAAAGAATTTAACTGGGCCCCTATCTTACACCACACCCAAACATTAACTCTGATGGACTAAAGACCCGAAACCATAAAACTCCAAGAGGGAACTACACATTAGTGATAATTTTTGTGGCTCTGACTTCAGAAGAAAAGGCAACAAAAGCAAAAATAAGTAAGTGGGAGTACATCACACTAAAAATTTTCTGCACAAGAAAAGGATAAATAAAAAGATAGCCTACTTGATGGGAGAAAATGTATGCAAATCATATATTTCATAGGGGGTTAATACCTAAAACATATAAACAACTCATACAACCGCAGAGCGAAAACCAAACAATCCAATTCAAAAACAGGCAAGAGGGCCTGAATAGGCTTTTTTCCATGACCAACAGGTGCATGAAAAGATGTTCAACATCACTACTCATCAAACCACAATTAGATAACGCCTCATACACATCAGAATGGCTGTCGTCATAAACTCTACACGCAGCGGCTTCCCACATGGCTCAGTGGTAAAGAATCTGCCTGTCGACGCAGGAGACACGGTTCAGTCCCCGTCTGGGAAGATGCCACGTGCCAAGGGGCAACTGAGCCCACGTGCTCCAGCGACTGAAGCCCAAGGCCCTAGACCACCTGCTCCACCATGAGAGAAATCGTGCATGATAACTAGAGAGGAGCCCCCACCTGCTGCAACCACAGAAAAGCCTGCACAGCAATGAAGACCCAGCACTGCCAAAAATAAATGAAATCCTTTTTTTAAAAAAGACCTCTTTTGTTTTAAAACACCAGAGTGGGGACTTCCCAGGTGACCCACTGGTTAAGAATCTGCCTTCAAATGCAAGGGACCCGAGCTTGAGGCCTAGTTGGGGAATTAAGGTCCTACATGCCGTGGAGCAAGTGAGCCCCAAGTCCCACCACTAGAGAGGCTGGGACCACAGTGAAGTATCCCACATGCTGCAGCTGAGACTTGACGCAGCCAAAGAAATAAACACATACGGTTTGCTCCATGTATGGCAAAGTCCACCCCAATATGGCAAAGAAATTATGTTCCAATGAAAACAAAGTAATTCAAAAATAAAATTAATAAACGAAACACAAGAGTGAACTGGGATTAGTGGAGGAAGGAAGGTGTTTCTCAACGGGGGGCAGTTTTGCTTGTCTGCCCGGGTGGCTCAGTGGTGAAGAATCTGCTTGCCGATTCAGGAGACGTAGGAGGCTCAGGTTCGATTCCTAGGTTGGGAAGATCTCCTCGAGGAGGAATATGCTACCCACTGCAGTATTCTTGGGCTTTCCAGGTGGTTCAGTCGGTAAAGAATCCGCCTGCAATGAGGGAGACCTGGGTTTGATCCCTGGGTCGGGAAGATCCCCTGGACTGGGAAATGGCAACCCACTCCAGTATTCCTGCCTGGGAAATCCCATGGACAGAGGAGCCTGGCAGGGCTACAGTCCACGGGGTCGCAGAGTTGGACACAACTGAGGCACTGAGCATCCTGGGTCATTTGGTAATGCCTGGGGACATTCAGTCACCACTGTGGGTGGGAGGTTTGCCACCAGCGTCTGGTGGGTGGGTGGCGAACGCTGCTTAGCATCCCACAGTGAACAGGACGACCCATCACAGAGACGGATCTCCTCCCAAGTGTCAACGGGGTCAATACTGAGAAGCCCTGGAATAATAACAAATTTGGGGTGGAAGCTGAAAGGTGTTTTTTGGTGACATCATTTTAGACATCAGGTTTGATCCAAATACAGCGATTGTGGTATAGCTGTTTTCATTTCTGCAAAGTGTAGCTTAGACAGAATGTTTAGTTAGCAGCAATGAATACATCATGTTTCTACTTACTGATTCTTCTTACTGTTGTCATAACTGTAACACAATGTCAGGGAGACATAATATTGAGTATCTAGATATAAATGAATACTTAGCTTCCAGTAATGAACGTGCTAAATATGTTTCATACGGAACAAACATAAATGCAAACATTTTGAGGCTGTGTCTTCTAAGACTGGTTTTAAAATATTTTCAAGGACTTCCCGAATAGTCCAATGGTTAAGACTCCACACTTCCAATGTAGAGGGTTGCAGGCTTCCCCGATGGCTCAGTCAGTAAAGACTCTGCCTGCAATGTGAGAGATCTGGGTTTGATCCCTGGATTGGGAAGATCCCCTGGAGAAGGGATAGGCCACCCACTCCAATATTCTTGGGCTTCCCAGGTGGCTCAGCTGGTAAAGAATCCTCCTACAATGCAGAAGACCTGGGTTTGATCCCTGGGTTGGGAAGATCCTTTGGAGAAGGAAATGGCAACCCACTCCAGAATCCTTGCCTGGAGAATTCCACGGACAGAGGAGCCTGGTGAGCTACAGTCCATGGGGTCCCAAAGAGTTGGACACAACTGAGTGACTTTCACTTTCACTTTCAAGCAGACCTAAGATTATACATTGCTGTGCAGCATGGCCCAATCGTTTAAAAAAAAAAAAATTCTCCATTAAAAATATATATATTTATATTTCTCTCTCCTCCCTAGACTCAGCCAAATAAAACTGGCTTTGAAAAAGAATCAGATGATATGAGACATGCCCTGTGATGTGACTGACAATCCCCTCATCTGGTTGGCTAAAGCTGCTTCTGTTCATTGAAAAAAATTGCCCACCACAGGACTGCCCTGGCAGCCCAGTGGTTACAGCTTTGCCACGTGGGCTTTCCCGGTGGCCCTGGGGTAAAGACTCTGCCTGAGAATGCAGGGGGGACCCGAGCTCAGTCTCTCCTCCAGGAAGACCCCACGTGCTTTGGAGCAATTAAGCTCCATGTGCCACAACTACTGAGCCTGTGCTCTATAGCCGGGGAGCTACAACCACTGAGCCCAAGCACCCTACAGCCTCTGCTCTGCAACGAGAGAAGCCCCTGCAACAAGAAGCCCCAGGAAACCACAATCCAGGGTAACCACTCCCACCCCTGCCCCACTCGCCACAACTAGAGAAAAGCCCGCACAGCAATGGATACCCAGCACAGCCAAAAATAAATACACTCAATAAATGAATAAAATAGAACTAAGAATAAAAACTCCGCCTCCCAATGCCTGCATTGGAAGGGGTGTAGGTTCAATCCCTGGTCAGGGAGGTAGATCTCACATGCCTGGGCCAAAAGACCAAAGCATAAAAAAGCAGCAATGCATTCAACTGCACCACATTCTTTTTTTTTTTTTCCTGTGTCAGTTCTGCCATGCAATTTTCTGCCTTCAGCTCTGAGATTTCCTCCTTTTTCCTGTGATGAAACCTCCGGGCACGTGGGCTGGAAGCCTAGCGTCTTCCTTCTCTCTCTTTGTCTTCATTTCCTTTCGTTTTCTTTGTCTAAGCCTTTGGAGGCAGCTGAGAATGGCAACTGTCTCAATTTCCCATATCTCCACTTCAGCAGACAGATTATCATCTTCCGGCTTATCTCTGTTCTTTAGAATCAACAGAAAGGAAGCATTTGCCTGAGGTGGCTGATAAGCAATTGCTAGCACAGGGAAGGATTTTTTTCCCCCCTGATTAAATGATGTTTATATATGCTGAGATGTCTAACTTGAGAATAATAGTTCGTTTTTTTTTTTTTTTTTTTAATTTCCTATTTCACTTTTTTTCCCCCCTGCAAGTGAATATAATTAAATATATGTTGAGATTTGGTCTGCAATGCTTCAGGTTCACACGAGAGGGAAAATGTAAGCCACTCAGTCGACCTCATGGACTGTATAGCCCTCCAGGCCCCTCTGTCCATGGGATTCTCCAGGCAAGAATCCTGGAGCGGGTCACCATTTCCTCCTCCAACAGATCTTCCCTACCCAGGGATTGAACTGATGTCTCAGTTCTTACACCTTCCCCCAAATGAATGGATTCTTAGAAATAATGCATACATATCTTTTTTCCCTTTTCTTTTTTTTTTTGGCCGCAATGCATGGTATGTGGTATCTTTGTTCCCTGACTGGGGATAGAACCTGTACCCACTGCAGTGGAACAGGTCTTAACCACTGGACCACCAGGGAAGCCCAACAAAGCATATATATGCATTTCTTAAACTTAGTTCAAGTTACAGCGAAGCGGTGTTCACATTAAAGACCATTTGGGTAGGAAGACATTAGCTTTTATTTAAGTTTCTATACTGAATGGGACTCATTGGGAAGGAGAGTCCTTCTTATTTTCTTTAGTTATATACAGCTCCTTAAGTAAGACTCTCACTTCTCACTTGCCTTAAGGAAAGATTCTGTAGCAATACATCATGAACACAGAAGTCGAAAGTGATCAACAATGCAAGCTGTGCACCACCATTTGGGTTAAAAAGAAGACATGGTAAAATAAGAAAGACTCAGTTGTGATTTACAAGACCATCAACCCTTGAGAAGGGCACCTCTCCCCCCACAAAACTGAACACCGTCTAGTCCGTGTTTTCAAACGTGTCCTTAGCTTCATGTTTCCAAGAGGGCATCACTTGACCAAGGAACCTGGATCAGCCTCACTGAATGAAAAATGAAAAAGTGAAAATTGCTCAGTCGTGTCCGACTCTTTGTGACCCTATAGACTGTAGCCCTCCAGGCTCCTCTGTCCACGGAATTCTCCAGGGAAGAATAATGGAGTGGGTTGCCATGTCCTTCTCCAGGGAATCTTCCCAACACAGAGATGGAACCCAGGTCTCACACACTGCAGGCGGATTCTTTACTGTCTGGGCCACCAGGGAAGCTTAAGAGTTAGTTGCTCAGTTGTATCTGGTTCTTTGCGACCCTGTTGACTATAGCCCACCAGGCTCCTCTGTCCATGGAGTTCTCCAGGCAATAATTCTGGAGTGGGTTGTCATGTCCTTCTCCAGGGAATCTTTGCAACCCAGGGATGAAACCCAGGTCTCTTATGTCTCCTGTATTGCAGGCAGATTCTTTACCATCTAAGCCACCAGGGGAGTGAGAAGGAAGAGAAAGACAGGCTAGATCCCACAGGGGAGAGTTGAAATCAACCTGAGAGCCAAGAAGAGGAAGAAAGTTACTGGAAAAGGAACAGCTTCTGCAAAGGGGACACTCTGAAGTCAGACTGCATAATCAGGAGATGATAAGAAGTGCATTTCATAATGAAAATGCAAATCCACATTTGCAAGTGTACATTCATTCATATGTTATAGATTTTGCAAATATCAGTGCCTAAAGATTTCTTCAATGAATACAAAGCCCAAAGTACGGTGTTAGCATCAATTTAAGGTTAACTGGAACAAAACAAACTGCACGGGGTTTAGTTCTGCTTTACAAATTTATAGTGAGAGCTGGACTCTAAAGAAAGCTGAGCACCAAAGAATTGATGCTTTCGAACTGTGGTGTTGGAGAAGACTCTTGAGAGTCCCTTCTCCTGCAAGGAGATCACAGCAGTTCATCCTAAAGGAAATCAGTCCTGAACATTTATTGGAAGGACTGATGTTGAACTGAAACTCCAACACTTTGGCCACCTGATGTGAAGAACTGACTCATTTGTGGACTCTGTGGGAGAGGGAGAGGGTGGGAAGATTTGGGAGAATGGCATTGAAACATGTAAAATATCATGTAAGAAACGAGTTGCCAGTCCAGGTTCGATGCATGATACTGGATGCTTGGGGCTAGTGCACTGGGACGACCCAGAGGGATGGTATGGGGAGGGAGGAGGGAGGAGGGTTCAGGATGGGGAACACATGTATACCTGTGGCGGATTCATTTTGATATTTGGCAAAACTAATACAATTATGTAAAGTTTAAAAACAAAATAAAATAAAAGAAAAAAAAAAAAAAGAAACAACCCTGATGCTGGGAAAGATTGAAGGCAGGAGGAGAAGGGGACGACAGAGGATGAGATGGTAGGATGGCATCACCGACTCGATGGACATGAGTTTGAGCAAGCTCCAGGAGATGGTGATGGACAGGGAAGCCTGGCGTGCTGCAGTCCATGGGGTCGCAAAGAGTCGGACAGGACTGAGCAACTGAACTGAACTACAAATTTATGTCCTCGGGCATTTTTTAATTTCTGTGTAGAATAGTCATGTTACTTACGAAGCAACCAAGTAAACAATAAGATTAGATGCTAGAAAACCTAAGAAAAGTTATAACACCTACTCCTGATGACTATCATTTTCCTCAATATTTCTTACTTGCTTTGAATCTCCTTTTTCTCTTTAGGTCATGTTGATGGATTCATTATAAAGTTTCTGTTTTTGCTCCTAAAGCTTGTGAGGAGGACAAGCAATAAAGAAATAAATAAAATCAAGAAAGAAGCACAAACTTCCAGGTGCAAAATGAATGGGTGATTGGTGTGAAATGTACAGTGTGGGGAATACAGTCAATAGTTTATATAATATCTTTGTGTAGTGACAGAAAAAAGGAGATATATCCTGGGCATTTTTATAGACACAACAAAACAGCAGCAAATCAAGTAGTGATAATTGTCGATACAAGAGACACACAAGCCAGGATGCTGTGTAAATCAGAAATGCTGCTGCTGCTGCTGCTAAGTGGCCTCAGTCGTGTCCAACTCTGTGCGACCCCATAGACAGCAGCCCACCAGGCTCCACCATCCCTGGGATTCTCCAGGCAAGAACACTGGAGTGGGGTGCCATTGCCTTCTGCAAAATCAGAAATAGGAGTGTGAAAAGAATAAAGGCGATTGGTTTCATCAGGAATAAAAGTGAAAGTTGCTCAGTCGTGTCAGGCTCTGCCTCACCATGGAGTGAAGCCTGCCAGGCTCCTCTGTCCATGGGATTCTCCAGGCAAGAATACTGGAGTGGGTAGCCATTCCCTTCTCCAGAGGATCGTCTTAACTCAGGGATCGAACCCAGGTCTCCCGTATTGCAGGTAGATTCTTTACTGTCTGAGCCACCAGGGAAGCCCAAGAAAATTGGAGTGGGTAGCCTATCCCTTCTCCAGGGCAACTTCCCAACCCAGGTATCAAACCAGGGTCTCCTACATTGCAGGCAGATTTTTTACAATCTGAGCCATAAGTCTAGTGGATTCAACAAGCATAAGGTTAAATAAATATACCTAAAGTTGGGATTCAGTTCTGAGCAATATTCATTCAAAGACTAGTATGAGAGGATTTATTTAACTATACAGTACAATTAGATTTGGACCAGTTCAGTTCAGTTCAGTTGCTCAGTCGTGTCCGACTCTTTGCGACCCCATGAATCACAGCACGCCAGGCCTCCCTGTCCATCACTAACTCCCGGAGTTCACTCAGACTCACGTCCATCAAGTCAGTGATGCCATTCAGCCATCTCATCCTCTGTCGTCCCCTTCTCCTCCTGCCCCCAATCCCTCCCAGCATCAGAGTCTTTTCCAATGAGTCAACTCTTCACATGAGGTGCCCAAAGTACTGGAGTTTCAGCTTTAGCATCATTCCTTCCAACGAAATCCCAGGGCTGATGTCCTTCAGAATGGACTGGTTGGATCTCCTTGCAGTCCAAGGGACTCTCAAGAGTCTTCTCCAACACCACAGTTCAAAAGCATCAATTCTTCGGTGCTCAGTTTTCTTCACAGTCCAACACTCACATCCATACATGACCACAGGAAAAACCATACTTCAATGTCCCTTCTTAAAATAACATGTTCCATAAACCTCACCTTTGCTGCTTACTGTATAACTAATGTTGTGTGTGTATGTATATACACCATCATATATTAATTACTTGCATTTTGTTTTCATTAATAAGGGGAACAAATGATTACATTTTTAAGGTTATCTACATCCAAGAACACCACCATAGCTTTTTGGTGTTTTTGTGCCTTATATCTGTTTCCAGGGACATTGAATACACTATAGAATTGTTATAGTCATTCCTGAATTAATTAGCAGATACAAATCTGTGACTTTTTTGTTGGCAAATCAATGTGTGAAAGAGTCTGTTTTATAGGACTGTTCCTGCCATACATAACGAACTTTACCTGCAGGCAACCAGAGAGGTTTTGCCATGCCTCTAAAAAACGCATTAATTAGGATATGTGTGAGGGACAGGGTCTTGACTAGACTTGAGAAACTCTGGATGCAAAGAATGTTCCTCACACATCCGTGATTCTAATACAACTCTTTCTTGCTTGTCCCTTAGTCGCCCTGAAGCACTAAGTCTGAAAGCAAAATGAGCTGGTCCAATGGTTAGGAGTCAGCCTGCCAATGCAGGGTAGATGGGTTCGATCCCTGGCCTGGGAAGATCCCACACACCACGTGGCAACACAGCCTGAGTGTGAGCCACAACTGCTGAGCCCGTGTGCCTAGAGCCTGTGTGCCTAGAACCTGTGTTCCGTGATAAGAGAGGCTACCACAATGAGAAGCCTGTGTACCACGGCTGGAGTCTAGCCCTTATTCCCCTAAGTGGGAGAAAGCCCGTGAAGCAATGAAGGCTCAGCACAGCATGGCCAAAAATAATTTGAAGATGTCCCAACTCAAAACATTTAGTGCCATAAAACTAAAAGTCTATGAAACATATAATTTTAATAATCTTATTGTCTTTGAATATTGGGTTCAACAGAAAAATAGAGGCATGAGTTCTTCAGCATTCAGCCTGCGTTGTGATCCAACTCTGACATCCATACATGACTACTGGAAAAACCACAGCTTCGACTAGACGGAGCTTTGCTCAAATAGTGATGGTTCTGCTTTTTAATACACTGTCTAGGTTTGTCGTAGCTTTTCTTCAAAGGAGCAAGTGTCTTTTCATTTCGTGGCTGCAGTCACCATCTGCAGTGATTCTGGAGCCCAAGAAAATAAAATCTGTCACTGCTTTCACTGTTTCCCCATCTATTTGCCATGAAGTGATGGAACCGGATGCCATGATCTTAGTTTTTTGAACGCTGAGTTTTAAGTCAGCTTTTTCAGTCTCCTCTTTCACTTTTATCAAGAGGCTCTTTGGTTCCTCTTGCTTTCTTCCATAAGAGTGGTCTCATCTGAATATCTGAGGCTCTTGATACTTCTCCTAGCAATCTTGATTCCAGTTTGTGATTCTTTCAGCCTGGCATTTCACGATGTACTCTGCATATAAGTTAAATAAACAGGGTGACATACTCGTTTCCCAATTTTTAACCAGTTCATTGTTCCATGTCCGGTACTAACTGTTGCTTCTTGACCTGCATACAGATTTCTCAGGAGGAAGGTAAGGTGGTCTGGTTTTCCCATCTCTTGAAAAATTTTCCATAGTTTTTTGAGATCCACAGAGTCAGAGGATTTAGTGTAGTCAGTGAAGCAGAAACAGATGTTTTTCTGGAATTCCCTTGCTTTTTCTATGATCCAATGGATGTTGGTAATTTATCTATGGTTCCTCTGCCTTTTCTACATCCAGCTTGTACATCTGGAAGTTCTCAGTTCATGTACTGTTAAGTCTAATTGGAAGAATTTTGAGCATTACTTTGCTAACATGTGAAATGAGTGCAATTGGGCATAGTTTGAACATTCTTTGGCATTGCCCGTCTTTGGGATTGGAATGAAAACTGACCTTTTCCAGTCCTGTGGCTGCTGCTGAGTTTTCCAAATTTGCTGAGATACTGAGTGCAGCACTTTAACAGCATCATCTTTCAGGATTTTAAATAGCTCAGCTGGAATTCCATCACTTTCATTATTTTGTTCACAGTAATGCTTCCTAAGGCCCACTTGACTTCACACTCCAGGATGTCTGGCTCTAGGTGAGTGATCACACCATCATGGTTATCAGGTCATTGAGAACTTTCTCGTACAGTTCTTCTGTGAGAATTCTGTATTTTATTCCAAATCCAAATGAGTGTTTGATATCAACTGTGGCACACAGCTTAGATATTAAACAAAATATTAATAAACCTAGGCATTAATGAGATGCACAGTGAAATACTATCCCAAATTACAAAGTGCTGTATATTTTCACTATGTATCCACAGCAGATACAGTCATATGCTCCAGGCTCCAGTTCAACATTATAAAATATCTGGATTGCACCCCAAGGAGTAAAAAACATATTACACAGCAGAGTGAGAAATTTGGTATGTGCATTCACAGCACTTTAAGGATAAATATGTCGTTCGGTATCTGAGAGCAGTGTTCATGGACATTAGAATGTTGGCAAAATCATGGAGAGAAGTCATGTCAATAAGACATCAGAAACCTGGAAAAGAATCAGACTCTCCCTTGCGTGATCTGATGATTCAGACTCGAAAAATCTCCACGTGGCAGTTTTGCGGCTCCAACAGTTTTATGCGGTCTCTCAGGGAGATGACTTTCAAAGGCGCTATGTTAATAGATCACCCCGGGTGAGCATTTTGAGTAAATTCAATTTTTCAGGCTCCTTCATTTTCATACTTTAGGATGGAAATTCTCCCCCAAATAACTAATAGCAATCATTAAGTGCCATTCAGTTGATGGATTGCCATTCCAAAGGAGAGTCTTTGAGTCGTTTTTTTTTTTTTTTTTCTCCCCTGGGCCACAAGATCTTTCAGGGTGCTCCAGGGCTAGAAGTTCAAAGAGGAAATCATGGGACCCACTCTCCCCCCCATTGCTATCCTGACTGGAGCTGTAATTAATACGGAAATGCAACGATAAAGCTCTGCATGAGCCAAGGATCTTTCAGTTCTTGCAGTCTGGCCTTGTTCTGGGCCTCTGAAGGGCACAGCATTGCTTTTCCTCAGTTCCCAAAGGAAGGGCAGGGGGACGCATGATACTGATGAATAAAGTCGGCAGCAACTAAGGCTGTGGAGCGCGGTCTTCATGACACAGACGTGGCTTCCCCAGTGGCTCCATCGGTAAAGAGTCCACCTGCAATGTGAGAGAAGCAGGTTCGATCCCTGGGTCGGAAAGATCCCCTGGAGGAAGAAATGGCCACCCACTCCGGTATTGCCTGGAGAATCCCATGGACAGAGGAGCCTGGCTGGCTACAGTCTATGAGGTCACAGAGAGTCGGACACAACTGAGTGCAGGGGACATTTCTCAGTCACCACTGTGGGTGGGAGGTTTGCCACCGGCATCTGGTGGGTGGGTCGCGAACGTCGATGAGCATCCCACAGTGCACAGGACGACTCACCACAGAGACGGATCTCGTCCCAAGAGTCAACAGTGTCAACAGAGACGGAATTAACTTTCCTTCAGAGCTGGGTCCAGAGCTCTGGGGTTCATATCCATTCACCTTCATCCTGTGTTGTCTCTATCATCGCAGCAGATTTGGGGCTGACCCTGAGGCAACATTTCAGTCACTACTACAGGACCCTGAAGGATGAGTTGACTGACGTGCTGAATTCCCCACTGGGTTTGGGATTTCTTGGTTTGTTGTTACTGAACTTGTTTTGTGTGGAGGTCTCTGGGTGGTGGTGTTGCTGAGGTCTGGGTGAGACTTGACAAGGCCATTTGTAAACCAGCCTTGGCCTCATAGCTCAGTCGGTAAAGAATCTGCCTGCAATGCAAGAGACCCCAATTTGATTCCTGGGTCGGGAAGATCCCCTGGAGAAAGGATAGGCTATCCACTCCAGTATTCATGGGCTTCCCTGGTGGCTCAGCTGGTAAAGAATCCTCCTGCAATGTGGGAGACCTGGGTTCAGCCGCTGGGTCAGGAAGATGCCTTGGAAAGGAAATGGCAATCCACTTTAATATTCTCACCTAGAGAATTCCATGGACAGAGGAGCCTGGTGGGCTCCAGTCCATGGAGCCACAAAGAGCTGGACACGACTGAGCAACTACACTTTTACTTTCTCTCCACACAAACAGACGTTTCGGAAATCAGACGCTTCAGAAAGTATCCTACTCATTCAGGTGTGATCACAGGCGAGTTCTCTGGTCTATCACTCACCTACCTGCCTTCTCCTGTCATCTTCTGGTTGGAAATGTTAGGGGAGAAAATGACTAAAACCACTCACCCTGGCCAGGCACCAGAGGAACCATTTTCATGAGTTATCTTACAACAGAAGGTCCTGGTAAGGAACAGGGAACTAACAAGACACCATCAACTGGAAGAGTTGGGGAAAAGTCAAAAGGATATAATAGCACATGTCCTCCCAACCTCCCAGAATCCTCCTCGCCGGAATCCACCTTCGCTGAGCAATACATGTGCCACCAGGAAGGACCCTGAGTCAGAATGATGGGCCAGGGACAACCTGGAAACTAACCCCACCAGCATAAAACCACGTGGCTGAACAGTCCTCCTGGGTTCCCTTGCCCTCCTGCTCTCTGCCCAGGCATCCCTTGCCAATACAGTCTCTTGTTTTGTCAGCAGCAGTGCGTCATCGGACAACTCATTTCCGAGTGTCAGCCGGGCCCTAAGAGTGGGTCCCCCTTCCTGCAACAGAATCAGGGCCTTAGTTTCAGCCCGCACACCAGGAGAGCAGGTAACAGAAAGGAGGTGAGGATCATAGACTGATGGCTGGTAACACTGCGGATTCTAGAGGCATGAAGTGCCTCTGAATGTAGCTGGTATAATTCTCGGTGAGTTGGCTAGGTATACAAGTCACTGAATTATAATGGGGATGTTAAAACGCAGAATGAGAGACTTCCCTGGTGGTCCAGGGGTTAAGAATCTGCCTTGTAATGCAGCGGATGCTGCAGGTTTGATCCCTGGTCAGGGAACTAAGATCCAACGTGGCTCGGGGCAATGGAGCCTACACACCACAAGTGCAGTCCACACACGGCAACTACTGAGCCCACGCACTGCCACGAGAGATCCTCCAGGACACAACGAAGATCCGACACAGCCAAAAAATAAATATTAAAAGATGATAATAAAAAATAAATATAATGATAATTCAGTTCAGTTCATTTCAGTTGCTCAGTCGTGTCCGACTCTTTGGGACCCCATGAATCACAGCACGCCAGGCCTCCCTGTCCATCACCATCTCCCGGAGTTCACTCAGACTCACGTCCATCGAATCTGTGATGCCATCCAGCCATCTCAGTCGTCCCCTTCTCCGCCTGCCCCCAATCCCTCCCAGCATAAGGGTCTTCTCCAATGAGTCAACTCTTCACATGAGCTGGCTAAAGTACTGGAGTTTCAGCTTTAACATCATTCCCTCCAAAGAAATCCCATGGCTGATCTCCTTCAGAATGGACTGGTTGGATCTCCTTGCAGTCCAAGGGACTCTCAAGAGTCTTCTCCAACACCACAGTTCAAAAGCATCAATTCTTCGGCGCTCAGCCTTCTTCACAGTCCAACTCTCACATCCATACACGACCACTGGAAAAACCATAGCCTTGACTAAACGGACCTTTGTTAGCAAAGTAGTCTCTGCTTTTCAATATGCTATCTAGGTTGGTCATAACTTTCCTTTCAAGGAGTAAGCATCTTTTAATTTCATGGCTGCAGTCACGTACCATAGTCATAAGACGAAAAAGGTGGAAAACAGATGCTGAAGATATTTGGGGCAGCAGTTAAAAGCATAACCTCCCTGTCTTATCCCAGAGTAAGATTTACTAACTCTTCAGTTTTTGTCTTGGGTACAAACACAAGTATGGCTCTCTCTTGGAATGAGCTTGTCGGTTTCTGGTTTCTTTCCCTCCAAGAAAATGAACACTATTTCTTTAACTTATTTCCTATTCACATCTAAGAAATCAACAATCCAGTCTGAGTCAAGTCTACACTCTGACATATTCTCCAGTTTCCACATCCTCAACACTTATAATACACATCATAGTGTTATTTATGCAGTGCGAATTAAAACAACAACAAAAGCAAAACAGTTTCAATACATGTCACACACAAAAGAAAAAACTGTGAAGTATTGATTACAGACCAAATTGAATCTGAAATAGGGTTTAATGAGTCAAAAAATTCAAACAACCCCTTTGAAAGTTAATTATGGTGCCAAGAGCCAGGCTGCAGGCCCTTTTATTAAATCTATGTTTTGCTTTATGATGGAAAAATATAGGGCCCTTGGGGCGTTCTTTGCACAGTAATTACTTCTAAAGGGAAAACCTTGAACACTGCAGTGACAGGATCTGAATATCATACACCAGCTTTCACCCTCTTTTGCTTTCCCTTCAACATTTTTTATCATATTTATGATAGGAAAGAAAAATGGATTTATCAGACTCTTGGAAATAATTAGACTCAGATTATCAAAAAAATGTTGTCAGTTGATGACAGTTTTTGTAGAACTGTGAGAAGCAATACGGCTTCGCTCAGATGGTAAAGAATCTGCCTGCAATGCAAGAGAAGAGGGTTTGAGAAGTAATAAACCCCTATTTCCAGTAACAAGCAGGATGTATCTGCCAAAAAAAAATGCTCTTTATCTGTCAGGCTAAAGTTAGATCTAGGAGAAGGCAGTGGCACCCCACTCCAGTACTCTTGCCTGGAAAATCCCATGGATGGAGGAGCGTGGTGAGCTGCAGTCCATGGGGTCGCTAAGAGTCAGACACGACTGAGCGACTTCACTTTCACTTTTCACTTTCATGCATTGGACGAGGAAATGGCAACCCACTCCAGTGTTCTTGCCTGGAGAATCCCAGGGATGGGGGAGCCTTGGTGGGCTGCTGTCTATGGGTCGCACAGGGTCGAACATGACTGAAGTGACTTAGCAGCAAAGTCAGATCTGGAGCAAGACAAGATCCCCACACATTGTCTGAAATTAAGTTATGCAGATGACAGAGAAGGCTGTAGGTAAGGAATGTAACAGTGTGTAAGTAAGGAAGTAGGAATGTTACAGTCTGGAGAATCTGGTCAAAGGATCTCTCCTACACGTGTGACAGTCCTAATCAAGGCAAGGGCTCCATGCGTGATACAGAACAGACCTGGAAAAATACAGTTTAGCCAGTGAATTTGTCTTGTGATGGGTACAGGTTCCATGATATAACCAGTGTCCACACTAGCAAGATTTCTGACAACAATCCCTGGACTCCTCCTGTTCTGCTCCTGTCTAAGCCCATTACATGAGATGTTTTCTCCAAAGATTTTATTTAAAAAGAAAAAAAAAAAAAAAACAACTATGTGGTTAGTTACTCAGTGGTGTCTGACTCTTTGCGACCCCATGGACTGGGGCCCACCAGGCTTCTCTGTCCATGAGGATTCTCCAGGCAAGAATACTGGAGTGGGTTGTCATGCCCTCCTCCAGGGGATCTTCACAACCCAAGGATCGAACTCTGGTCTCTCGAATTGCAGGCGGATTCTTTACCATCTGAGCCACCAGGGAAGCCCAAAATAAAGTATATCTGTCCTGAAAGCAACTGCTGAACCGAATCATCTCGCCCAGCCAGTCTTGGGAGCCCCAAACCTGTAGCCTCCATATGGTTTGGAATGTAGCCGGGGGCGATGCATGCCCTTGTGTCTATGTGGGCAGGACCAGCTAACTTAGGAATGGCAAACAACCTGAAGGGCCAGGAATGAACACCAGCACGTCTGCATGAACAAGTGTTCCCAAGAGTAGGATGTCATCCAGGGGGGCTATGTGCAGGGTGGGTGGAGCCTGGGGCTCTATGAAAGAGATGGGGGTGGGCCTGCGTGCAGGAGGGAACACAGCGAAAGAGCTAAGATGAAACTCGGGAAACCCCTGAAAACAGGGAGACACAGAAGTGTGTCACTGGGGTGAGTTAAGTGTTCCTCACCAACAGAGGACCATCCAGTCAAAGCTATGGTTTTCCCAGTATTCACGTATGGATGTGAGAGCTGGACTGTAAAAAAAGCTGAGCGCCCAAGAATGGATGCTTTTGAACTGTGGTGTTGGAGAAGACTTGAGAGTCCCTTGGACTGCAAGGAGATCCAACCAGTCCATCCTAAAGGAGATCAGTCTTGAATATTCATTGGAAGGACTGATGCTCAAGCTGAAACTCCAGTCCTTTGGCCAGCTGATGCGAAGAACTGACTCAGTGGAAAAGACCCTGATTCTGAGAAAGATTATAGGTGGGAGAAGCAGGGGATGACAGAGGATGAGATGGTTGGATGGCATCACCAACTCAATGGACATGAGTTTCAGTAAACTCTAGGAGTTGGTGAAGGACAGGGAAGCCTGGCGTGCTGCAGTCCATGGGGTCACAAAGAATCAGACACGACTGGGGGACTGAACTGAACTGAACTGAACTGATTCTCAGTCATGCAGTGCTCTAACTCAAGCTGTGGCCAACGTAGTCGCAGTTTGTATGATCAGGTGTGAAGTTTCCTCTATTATTAGGTAACACACCTTTTCCTACCATGGGGGACATCTTAAGGCCAGTGGCCAGTTGGGCGATGTGCATACATCTATCTGTCTCTAAGCACATTTCAGTACATTATGTTGAGAATGAGCTGTGAAGGAGAAAATCACTGCACCAGTGCACTTGCAGACAGAAGGCTGTCCCCTACCTCCCAAAGTGCTGAAGGGTAAGGGAAGGTCAAAGAGCTGTCTGGCATATGCCTGCTCTTTAGACACTGCTCACAAATACAACCCTGAAGTGTGCTCCCAGGTATTGTGTTAAGAGTGAAAGAGGAATTCTAATTTGTGTTGATTTCGTATTTTTTAAATGAAAAGATGCTCCTTGGAAGGAAAGCTATGACAAACTTAGTGTATTAAAAAGCAGAGACATCGCTTGGCCAAGAAAAGTCCCCATAGTCAAAGCTATGGTTTTTCCAGTAGTCGTGTATGGATGTGAGAGTTGGACCATAAAGAAAGCTGAGCGCCAAAGGATTGATGATTGATGCGTTTGAACTGCAGTGTTGGAGGAGACTCTTGAGAGTCCCTTGGACCACAAGGAGATCCAACCAGTCCATCCTAAAGGAAATCAACTCTGAAAATTCAGTGGAAGGACTGATGCTGAAGGTGAAACTCCAATACTTTGGCCACCTGATGAGAAGAGGTGACTCATTGGAAAAGACCCTGATGCTGGGAAAGATTGAGGGTGGGAGGACAAGAGGAGGACAGAGGATGAGATGGTTGGATGGCATCACCGACTCAATGACTTTGGGTAAATTCCGGGAGTTGGTGACGGACAGAGAGGCCTGGTGTGCTGCGGTTCATGGGGTCGCAAACAGTCAGACACGACTGAGCAACTGGACTGACTAACTGAAGCAAAGAAGACTTCTACTTCCTGCCTTGTTGAATAACATGACATGAGATCATGATTTCTATTCGAGCAGAAAGCATAGAATTCTGCTGAGATGGATGGATGGCATCACGGACTCCATGGACATGGGTTTGAGTAAGCTCCGGGAGATACTGAAGGACAGGGAAGCCTGGTGTGCTGTAGTCCACAGGGTCGCAAAGAGTCAGACAACAACTTAGACAATGAACAATAACGAGTATATTTTATCTAATAAACGTTTAAGTTTGTTAATGATGCAAATGAACTTATTTACAAAACAGAGACAGACTCACAGATACAGAAAAGACACTTATGGCTCCCAAAGGGGAAAGGAAGGGGAGGGATAAATTAGAGTTTGGGATTAACATATATACCCTGTTATTAAACCAATAAGGATTTACTCTAAAGCACAGGAAAGCATAGGCTTCCCTGATGGCTGAGACGGTAAAGAATCCATCTGCAATGCAGGAGACTTGGGTTGGGTCCCTGGGTCTGGAAGATCCCCTGGAAAAGGAAATGACAACCTACTCCAGTATACTTGTCTGGAGAATCCCATGGACAGAGGGTTCAGTGTCTTGTCATAACCTCAAAGGGACTAGAATTTGAAGAATAGATATACGTAGACTGTAAATATATATGCAGGCATGTATATTTGCAGCCTGGGGTGCTGCAGTCCAAAGGGTCACAAAGAATCAGACATGACTTGGTGACTGAACCATATATATATATGGAGAAGGCAATGGCACCCCACTCCAGTACTCTTGCCTGGAAAATCCTGTGGACGGAGGAGCCTGGTGGGCTGCAGTCCATGGGGTCGCTGGAGTTGGACACGACTGAGCGACTTCACTTTCACTTTTCACTTTCATGCACTGGAGAAGGAAATAGCAACCCACTCCAGTGTTCTCGCCTGGAGCATCCCAGGGACGGCGGAGCCTGGTGGGCTGCCGTCTATGGGGTCACACAGAGTCGGACACGACTGAAGCGACTTAGCAGCAACAGCATGAGAGGGGGTGTGTATAACTGAGTCACTTTGCTGAATATGTGACATGATCACAATACTGTAAATCATCTATACTTTGATTAACAAAAAATGTTCAGGAAAATTCTGCAGTGGGGGCCACTGGGGCATGCTGATCTCTTGGTAGAAACAATCTTAAAAAAAATTCAATTTATGTAATACCTCTATGGATATTCAGGTTACCTATTTCTTGTTGAGCGAATGTTGGTTGTTGGTGTTTTTCAGGAAACTCATATATAGAAGTAATTCTCACACATTTGCTTTCAGTTTTCTCTTATGTTTTTAAGGCCTACAGACATGGAGTGATAAGAGATCTTTCATTTCCAGTGCTGGTAAATTGTTTGCAGTTTGCCCAAAACCTTGGGAATTTTATTGATCTCCAAAAGAACCATCTTTGGTTTCCTTGCTATGTTCTATGGTTTATCGGTTTTCTAGCTCATGATTTCTGCTTTGTTATTATTTCCCCTTTTCTGCTTATATCTGGTTTATTTTCTAGCTGCTTAAAGTACAAAATTAAATCAGTGACTTCAAGCATTATTTCCTCTGCAATATAAATGTTAATTGTATAAACATCCCTGTAAGTGGTTACTTCTTTAATCGCAACCTACATTTTTTTTTCTGGGTGAAACTATTTTTTTTCCCAGGTTTATTGAAGTCTACTGAGTACATAAAAAGCTGCAAATAATTAATGTACATAATCTGCTGACTCTGGACATTTCTGTACACTAATGTTACCGTCACTGCAATCCAGGTAAGAAACTTAACTATCTCCTCCTGACACTGTTGTTCAGCTGCTCAATCGTGTCCAGCTGTTTGTGACCCCACGGCCTGCAGCGCGGCAGGCTCCCCTGTCCTTCACCATCTCCGGGAATTTTCTTCAATCCTCTCTTCTGTAGAAGCAAACAAATATTCTCCAGCTCTGTGAGTTTCATGTTCACTTTCCATATCAGAATCAGCCACTAAGGTTTCTTATTTTTTTTTGTTGGTGTAATATTCACTTTGTCTGAATCAGAACTATATTCTGAAGAACTATCATCTTCCAAGCCACGAGGACATGGGTAGCTTGTCCAATCAGAGAAAATATCTGCATAAAATTCACCGCAAAATTCTTCTTTGCTCAAAATTTTTGAAAGTTTTAGGGGCTTCCCTGAGAGCTCACTTGGTAAAGAATCCACCTGCAATGCGGGAGACCCCAGTTCAATTCCTGGGTCAGAAAGATCCCCTGGAGAAGGAAAAGGGTACCCACTCCAAGATTCTGGCCTGGAGAATTCCATGGATGGTGTAGTCCATGGGGTCATAAAGAGTCAGACACGACTGAGCAACTTTGACTTAGGGTAACAAACTTGCATTTATAATATACACAAGGCTAGAGCAAAACCCTGATGGAGCAAAATGTGAATGATATCTATAATCACCAGTTGTATAATGAACCCAGGATCAATTTTAAGCTCCAGCAACCTTACATGGTGACGTTAACTGCATCAGTCTCTAAAAATGTATTTATATGTCTCCGGTCAGTAACGTTCAGGTAACAAAAAATGTTTTGACGCACCTGTAGCCAATAATGTGTTAAGAAATGCACATTCTTTTATATCTACCGTGATACGGATCACTGATGATGGTTTTCATTCCTTCGCACAGATCCAGGTCTCTATTTGCTGCAGTCGCTCTGCTGTTTTTGAGAATTCTTTCACATTTCCTGTTGGGTTGGTCTCCTGGGGTGACTTCCTCACCGGTGTGTGTCTCAACAAGTCTGTATTTCAATTTTCATTTTTGAAAGATAATTCCACTCAGGTTAGCATTCTAGGATGAAGACTACTCTCTGCTCTTGAAGGAGGGCACGCCACTCTTTCCTGGCTTGCATTGTTTCTGAAGAGATCTGTCAGGTCATCCTTATCTTTGTTCCTCTGAAGGGAAAATCTCTTTACAGAGCCTCCCTTTAAAAGGCTGTCTTTATTACTGTCTGATTAAAATGCATCTTGCTTTCGTTTTCCTCAGTTTTCTCCCATTTCATCCATATTCACGGCACATTTTCTGGAAATGTGAGTTTACAGGTTTCATTAAATTTCATGGGGGGGAGGGTAGGGGTGAGAAATGGCATTATTTATTTAAATTTTTTTCCCTTCCACTGTCTCTGCAATTCTAATTATGTGCATATTCTTCTGTCTGAAGTTTTCTCACAGATCACTGGATCCTGTTCTCTTTGTTAATCCATCATTTTAATCTGGAGGTTTCAATCTGGATGGCTTTCTTTTTAAAAAAAAATTTCCCTAACTTTTCATTTTTCAGCATCTGCCTGCTATGAATTCCATCCAATGGAACCTTTATCTCAGACACTGCATCTTTTGACTCTAGAATATTGATTTTGCTTTCACAATTTTCCTGATCCTCTTTATGATACTGTTAACCTTTGGCTACCTTCTTGAAATTATGGGATTCTTAAAAATAATTCTTAATAATTAAGGATTATTTCATACCATTGCCTATTAATTCTATTATTTCTGTGTTGCTGTTCCATTGCTAAGTCGTGTCCCCATGGACTGCAGCATGCCAGGGTCCCCCATCTTTCACTATCTCCTGGAGCTTGCTCAAACTCATGTCCATTGAGTCGGTGATACCACCCAACCATCTCATCGTCTGTCATCCCCTTCTCCTGCCTTCTGTCTTTCTTGAAGATTTCTGTTATTTCTTGGTCTGTTTCTATTTACTGATCTTCTCTTTTCTTCACATTAGTGGCCATTAATTTTCTCCTTTTCTGCATGTCAATAATATTTTCTTAGATTCCAGTCTTTATAAATGTCGCCATTGTGGGTGCAGGGTATATCTGTATACACACTTGAAGTTTGCCTCTAGAATACTCTTATGCAACTTGGAAATAGTTTGTTCAAGTCTTGCTTTGAAGCACAACTGTGAGGAAGTAGAAAAGCCTTTTGTCTAAGACTGAATTTCTAAAGCAATACGCTTTTGAATGTATCCTGCTTCTTTTCATTTTTGTTTTTTTTTTTTAATTTTGGGCAAATACTAAATAACATATAACTTACTATCTTCAGAAATGTTTAGTGCACAGTTCAGTGGTATTGAGTGCATGCTGTGTCTTTCTCTTCTGATCTGAGGGGATGTTTTTCAATTGTTCTCCTACTTTCTAACATACCATTTGATTTACTGATTATCTCTGCTGTCTATTACCTGCTAGATCCATGCCATGAGAGTTACATCTAAAGCCCTGCACGTGTACTTGACACATAACAGGTATTTGGTAATTATTTTGTCAATCAATCCATTCTTTCAATACCAGAAAAGTACAATAAAAGTTTCATTTTTTTTTTCCTTTAAAAAACTACTGTTGAGTGAGAAGACTTTACTAAAGAGCGGAAGATGTGCTTTTAAATTGACATGCAATACTGTGTTAATTTCTGATGTACAGCAAAGTGATTACTATTCTTAAGTACTTTCATGTAACCACCTCCAACCCACAAGTTGAGGGACTGAAATTTGTATAAAAGGATAGTGTAAGGCAAGCGCAGAGAAAAAGACTGCGAGCTGGACAGTCAGGCAAGAAAAAGGAAATTTATTAGAGGGAAAAGAGAGGGTGACTGGCTCCTAAGGAGAAACAGCGTTCTCCCTTTCTGACGGAGTCCTTGTTATACCCCACCAATGAAAAATTCTCTGAAGGGATGGTCACGTAGCCAGAGGTCTGGAATCCGGTGGTCTTGCAGCTTTGAGAAGATAAGTGCCATTGATATAACAGGATGCCATTTGGGCAATTTGGTCAGTCTCACAGATCGCTGTGATTTTATTCTTCATTTGCAAGGCCAACATAACCAAGCCATCTAATCAATGAGACCCCACGTGGGCCCTATCATATAGCAATCTGTCTATAGACCTGTGTATTTCCTTTGAAGGGCCATGGGCACATACTGTTTATAACAAGCTGAGAATTTCATAGCAACTGCAAAAAGTGGTGACAATAATTTCATATAAGCATGTAATAAAGGAAAGATGTAATAATCACTGTAAAATTATAAAGCTATAAACGTCACTTTTACTTTCAAAGAGGAAACGAGCTGAAATTAATATGTATATATGCTGCTAACTCGTTTCAGTCGTGTCTGACTCTGTGCGACCCCATAGACGGCAGCCCACCAGGCCCTGCCGCCCCTGGGCTTCTCCAGGCAAGAACACTGGAGTGGGTTGCCATTTCCTTCTCCAATGCATGAAAGTGAAAAGTGAAAGTGAAGTCGCTCAGTCGTGTCCGACTCTTAGGGACCTCATGAACTGCAGCCCACCAGGCTCCTCCGTCCATGGGATTTTCCAGGCAAAAGTACTGGAGTGGGGTGCCATTGCCTTCTCTGGAATATATATATATATAGAGAGAGAGAGAGAGAGAGACCTCCCTGGTGGTGATTCAGTGGTTAAGCATTTGCCTGCCAATGCAGGGGACACAGGTTCGATCCCTGATCTGGGAAGATTCCACATGCCCTGGGGCAATTAAGCCCGTGTGCCTCAACTACTGAGCCTGCCCTCTACAACCTATGCTCTGCAACGAGAGAAGACATGGAAAAGATAAACCACCTCAATGAAGCCTGGGCAACAGAACAAAATGTGCTTCCTGCTCGCTGCAAATAGAGAAAAAGCACGTGTTGCATCAATGAAGACCCAATGCAGCCAAAAAATAAATTAATTTTTAAAACTTAAAAAATACATTTTGGTGTGTATATATGTATGTATATAAAAGAGTTTATCATTTTCTCAAAACAAAGAAGAATACAAAGTGTGTATCCTTTCTGATTAACTAAAATTATACTGTGTGAAAAACTTGAAATATATATAGGGAAAACAGTCACGGGATTAAAAAAAAAATAGTCATCCATTTCTTTCTATAATAGTCTAACCAAAAAATGTTTTTCCTGAATAGAATAAAAATCTCTACTTGGAGCAAAAATAGTGATCCTCACCAATATTTTTTTAAGTAATCCTTTTGATTGAAATATGCTTATTATCTCATTTGAAGCCATAATTTCTGATTTAAAAATACAGTAGATTTTTTAAAACTTTATGTTCTGACCTTTGAATGTAACTTTCTAGGTTAGACTTCCTTAAGGTCAATAAAATGTGTCAACCAAAGAAAATAAAATTGATTCTGAAAGTTAACCAAAATTGAATTTACATATTTTAACAAGAGATCGTTGTTTGATGGCACTTTAAAAGAAAACTAAAAAAGAAATGTATAATGGAGCTATTCAGGGTTCTGAAAATGTAGCCTGATTAATGCTGACTTCTCATGTTTTCTTCTTTTTTTCTCCCCCTTAAAGAAAATATATACTGGCAAGCTATGTCCTTGAGAATCCCTGACAATTCATCTATATTCTGCTCACTAAAACCTTAAGATCTGCTTCCAAAATTGAAAGCCTGTCAACAAGTTATGGCTGTAGGAAATAGAAAATGAGTATTTTTCAAAAATGTCTCAAAATGCGGTAATGTGTGTGTGTGTTCAGGTAGAATGTAACAGTGAAAATACAAAGTAAAGACAACTACCTTTTAGGAACACATTTTAGTATAGGTACAAGAAATGGATTCTCTAAAAAGTAAATGAAAAAGAAAAATAAGTTATGGTTAAAAAATATATGCCTAAGTCAACAGGAAAAGGTAAAATCTGCTCAATGTTACCAGAAATCAACTGCAGTCCATAGAAAATCATCATTTCCCTCTGCTTATTATACTTAAAAGAAAAAGAAATGGCCTGAGTTAAAACCTTAGTGACTCAAAAAAGAAGTTAAAGTCGGTCAGTCATGTCCAACCCTTTTGTGACCCCCATGGACTGTAGCCCATGAGGTTCTTGTGTCCATGGGATTTTCCAGGCAAGAACACTGGAGTGGGTTGCCTTTCCCTTCTCCAGGGGATCTTCCCAACCCAGGGATCAAACACAGGCCTCCCATACTGCAGGTGGATTCTTTACCATCTGAGCCACCAGGGAAGCCCAAGAAAATTGGAGTGGGTAGCGTGCCCCTCCTCCAGGGGATCTTCCTGACCCAGGCATTGAATCAGGGTCTCCTGCACTGCAGGCAGATTCTCTACCAGCTGAGCTTCCAGGGAGGTGCAAAGATAACTTAAGAGACTTTCTCAGATATGTCCTTTCACCAGGACTATGGCAGGTATCCTGGGACTGCTAGCTGTGACCCAACAGAGACTGAGCAAAAGTCAAAAATACAGCAAAACTCAACCCTCCTGAACTACTGGAAGGAAAGTGAATGGAGACAACCACTATGGAGAACGGTATCTGCTGCTAAGTCGCTCAGTCGTGTCCAACTCTGTGAGACCCCATAGATGGCAGCCCACCAGGCTCCTCCGCCCATGGGATTTTCCAAGCAAGAGTACTGGAGTGGGTTGCCATTGCCTTCTCCAATGGAGAACAGTATAGAGGTTCCTTAAAAAACTAGGAATAAAACTATACCACAGGACCCGCCAATCCTGAAAGAGGAACAGGCTCCCTCTTGAAAGCAGAACTCTATCTTGGGCTGGACTGTGGACTTTGAGCTCTATGCCCTGTATCTATGGAAATGACATACCAACTGGAAAACCAGACACCCTGGATGGAAGAGCCCCAGGGCTACTGTCTAGACTCTCTGAGGCCTAAAAGAATACCCTGATTATCTGTGTAACCAAATAGAATCATACATTCTATTATGCTTACTGGGGTATGACCACAGGCCTATTGATAATTGTCTACTGTTAACTACCTAGGCTTAAGGCATATGAATCACGGGTTAACTTTGTATCTTTCTCTTTTTTTGCTCAGACTAGTTTCAGAGAATTTGGGGAGGTGGGTTTGAGCATGTACACTTAGGGTATATAAGGTCTTCACAAACACTGGTCGGGGTCCTTGGCTAAGAGGAGACTCTGCCTTGGGCCCGCCGGTGTAACCAACTGCTCTCCACGATCTGCATCATCCTTCTGAGTGAGTCTGTTTCCTGGAACACGTGACTACAACAATCCCACTCCCGGGCAACTACCTGAGAAAACCATAATTCAAAAAGACACATGTACCCCAATGTTCCCTGAAAAACTATTTATAATAGCTAGGACACGGAAGCAACATAGATGTCCACTCACAGAGGAACAGATTAAAGAAGATGTGGTACAAATAAACAACGAACTATTACTCAGCTATAAAAAGGAACAAATCTGAGTCCGATGAAACAAGGCAGATGAACCGAGAGCCTGTCATACAGTGTAAAGTAAATCGTATACTAATGCATATATATATATATATATATATATATATGGAATCTAGAAAAATGGCACAGATGAACCAATTTGCAGGGCAGCAATGAAGAAGCAGACATAGAGAACATATCTGTGGACACAGCAGGGGAAGGAGAAGGTGGGACGAATTGAGAGAGTAGCACTGACATATATACACGACCACGTGTAAAACAGACCACTCGTGCGAAGCTGCTTCATAGCACAAGGGGCTCAGCGCGGGGCTCTGTGATGACCTAGGTTGGGGTGGGAAGCTCAAGTGGAAGGGGATACATGAATACATACAGCTAATTCACATTGTTGTATGGCAGAAACCAACAATAATTATCCTTCAATTAAAAATAAATTTAAAAGTAAACACAGTGGATAGCCAAACAAGAAAATTGCAAGCTTCAAGACAGCTCGGTGAATGTTCAGATGCAGTATATTTTATCAACCTTTCTGTATTTCATAAACAACTTAGATTATTAAAGCTACGCAGAAAAGTAGTCTCCCCAGGGCAACCTGGGAACATTCATTTCTACCAACTGGGCTTATTTATATGTATTTCCAAGAATCCTAAAACAATGTGAATTCAATGAACACACTGCCTTCCCCTTCCTTCCTTCCCTTCCTTTGTTATGTAAGTCAGGGCCATTAGATCAGTTAAGTCATTCAGTCTTCAGACTCTTTGTGACCCCATAGACTGCAGCACGCCAGGCTTCCCTGTCCATCACCATCTCCCAGAGTTTCCTCAAACTCATGTCCATCTAGTCAGTGATGCCATCCAACCATCTCATCCTCTGTTGCCCTCTTCTTCTCCTGCCCTCAATCTTTCCCAGCATTAGGGTCTTTTCTAATGAGTCAGTTCTTCGCCATCAGGTGGCCAAAGGATTGGAGTTTCAGCTTCAATATCAGTCCTTCCACTGAATATTCAGGACTGATCTCCTTTAGGATGGACTGGTTGGATCTCCTTGCAGTCCAAGGGACTCTCAAGAGTCTTCTCCAACACCGCAGTTCAAAAGCATCAATTCTTTGCCACTCCGCTTTCTTTATGGTCCAACTCTCACATCCATACATGACCACTGGAAAAACCATAGCTTTGACTAGACGGACCTCTGTTGGTAAAGCAATGTTTCTGCTTTTTAATATGTTGTCTAGGTTGGTCATACCTTTTCTCCCAAGGAGCAAGTGTATTATAATTTCATGGCTGCAGTCACCCTCTGCAGTGATTTTGGAGCCCAAGAAAATAAAGTCTCTCACTGTTTCCACATCTATTTGCCATAAAGTGATGGGACTAGATGACATGATCTTCATTTTTTGAATATTGAGTTTCAAGCCAGCTTTTTCACTTTACTCTTTAATTTTCATCAAGAGGCTCTAGTTCTTCAATTTTTTCTATAAGGGTGGTGTCATCTGCATATCTGAGGTTATTGATACTTCTCCCGGCCATCTTGATTCCAGCTTGTGCTTCATCCAGCCCAGTGTTTCTCATGATGTACTCTGCATATAAGTTAAATAAGCAGGGTGACAGTATACAGCCTTGACAAACCCTTTTCCCAATTTGGAACCAGTCTGTTGTTCCATGTCCAGTTCTAACTG
Source organism: Bos grunniens (assembly GCF_055505025.1). NCBI lineage: Eukaryota > Metazoa > Chordata > Mammalia > Artiodactyla > Bovidae > Bos > Bos grunniens. Next base: position 3,149,719 of record NC_141194.1, read on the forward strand.
TTGCTTCCTGACCTGCATACAGATTTCTGAGGAGGCAGGTAAGGTGGTCTGGTATTCCCATCTCTTTAAAAATGTTCCACAGTTTGTTGTGATCCACACAAAGGCTTTGACTGTATGTAAATCAGGACACTTAGTACCTGCTCACTACACACAAGCTGCGGGGAGGTGGCTCACTGGTAAGAGTCCCTGAGGGAAACTGAAGTATGCAAGTGTTCCCTTCTGACTTTGGGCTCATCCTCCCTTCACGACCTCACAGCACCATTCAAAGAGTCAGACACTGAGCAACTGAACAACATTCTGAGGAGGGCCCAACACTCCTAAAAAACTTGTGTGTGAACTAAGAAAAAAAAAAAAACAACCTGCATTTTAATCCTAGTGCAACAGGAACTAGAAAGCAAAGAGGAACTAAAGAGCCTCTTGATGAAAGTGAAAAAGGACAGTGAAAAAGTTGGCTTAAAGCTCAACGTTCAGAAAACGAAGATCATGGCCTCTGGTCCCACCACTTCATGGCAAATAGATGGGGAAACAGTGGAAACAGTGTCAGACTTTATTTTGGGGGACTCCAAAATCACTGCAGATGGTGATTGCAGCCATGAAATTAAAAGACGCTTACTCCTTGGAAGAAAAGCTATGACCAACCTAGATAGCATATTAAAAAGCAGAGACATTGCTGACAAAGGTCTGTCTAGTCAAGGCTATGGTTTTTCCAGTGGTCATGTATGGATGTGAGAGTTGGACTGTGAAGAAAGCTGAGTGCCAAAGAATTGAGGCTTTTGTTTTTTGTTTTTACAATTAAGGTTTTTGAACTGTGGTGTTAAAGAAGACTCTTGGGAGTCCCTTGGACTGCAAGGAGATCCAACCAGTCCATCCTAAAGGAAATCAGTCCTGAATATTCACTGGAAGGACTGATGCTGAAGCTGAAACTCCAGTCCTTTGGCCACCTTATTCGAAGAGCTGACTCATTTGAAAAGACTCTGATGCTGGGAAAGATTGAAGGCGGGAGGAGAAGGGGACAGCAGAGGATGAGATGGTTGGATGGCATCACCAACTCAATGGACGTGAGTTTGAGTAAATTCCAGGAGTTGGTGATGGACAGGGAGGCCTGGCGTGCTGCAGTCCATGGGGTCGCAATGAATCAGACCGAAATGAGCGACTGAACTGAACTGAATCCTAGTGCAAGGTGATTAGACAGATTAGGAAGCAAGCTAAAGCTACAGATTTCAACCAATACAGATTTCAACCAAGCATTCGTGGCTGAAGTAAAGTCCTCAACAGACAGCCCTGCCCTCAGACTATTCAGTTGCAAAATCCAGGTCATTTGCAGAGATGTGGTAGACCTAGAGACTGTCTTACAAAGTGAGGAAAGTCAGAGAAAACCAAATAACATTAACTCATATATGTGCAGTCTGAAAAAAACTAAAAAAAAGGTGGTACAGACGATGTTAATTACAAAGCAGAAATAAAGACACAGATGAAGAGAACAAACCAAGGGGAAGTGGGGGGCAGGTGGTGGGATGGATTGGGAGATTGTGGTTAACATATATACACCGTTGATAACTACACAGAAATGGCAACTCATTCTAGTATTCTTGATGGGAGACTTTACCAACAGAGGAGGCTGGCGAGCTACAGACCATGGGGTCACAGAGAGTCGGACACAACTTAGGGACTGAACAGCAGCAATCACCTCACAGATGACAACAACATAAAATAGATAGCTAATGAGAATATATTGTGGAGCACAGGGGACTCTACTCAATATTCTTTGATAATCTAAATGGGAAGGAAATCTAAAAAAGAGTGTATATATGTATAACTGATGCACAAATGGGAAGGAAATATAAAAAAAAGTGTGTGTGTGTATGTGTGTGTATGTATACATATATATATATATATATATATGGACTTTGCTAGTAGCCCAGATGGTAAAGCGTCTGCCTGCAATGTGGGAGACCCGGGTTCAATCCCTGGGTCGGGAAGATCCCTGGAGGAGGAAATGGCAGCCCACTCCAGTATTCTTGCCTGGTAAATTCCACGGACAGAGGAGCCTGGTAGGCGACAATCCATGGGGTTGCAGAGTGGGACCCAACTGAGCAACTTTGTTCACTCAGTCATACATATATAAACAGTTGATTCACTTTGTTATACAGTAGGAACTAACACAGGATTGCAAGCCTACTACAGCCCAGTAAAAAGCAAACACAACAACAAAGTCAACAGACAGCCCTGCCCTCAGGCCATCTCTTGCAATATCTGGGGTCCACAGGAGTCTTCCAGCCCTCTAGGACCAAGCCAGCATCGTGGGATTCCAGAGCAGGGACCAGGGAGGCTCCTAGGTCAGATGGAACGGGGGCCCCTGGGGTCGGCCACCACGGTGGCGCCCACGGCCAAGATGTGGCAGCCAGAGATGACGTGGACAGTACCAGCTAGAGCCACGAGTTCAGGAAAGGGACAGGGGGACAAAGCTGATGCCAGTGACCAGGAAAGTCCAAAAAGCATGTACTGGTCCCCTCTCGTCCAGCATCCAGGCTTCCAAAGGTACCGCTCTCCTCCGTATCCCTGGGGAACAGGCAGAGGATAGAAGGCTGAGCGTCAGGCTTCCCTGGTGGCTCTGTGGTTCAGAATCTGCCCGCCCATGCAGGCCACCACGGGTTCTATCCGTGGTCCTGGAAGGTCCCACACACCCAGGAGCAAGCAAGCCTGTGTGCCACAAGTACTGAGCCTGAGTACAGAAAACACTGAGTCGTGTGCACCCCAGAGTCCACACTCCTCCACAAGAGAAGTCAGGGCAAGCAGAACCCCACGTACCGCAACTAGAGAGGGGCCCCTGCTCACCAAAAACAGAGAAAGCCCACATGCACCAACGAAGACCCACCATATCCAAACGAACATTTTTTTTTTTTAAACACAGTCATTAATAATGTGTTTTTTTTAATAAAGGCTGAGAGTCTGGAGATTTCTTTCCAAGAAATTCTATCTAATAATAAAATAATATTATAATAAAAATAACAAAAATTAATAAAAATAGTTTTTTAAAAAATTTAAAATTATATAATGAAATCAAGATGCTAAAACCATGTCAAAAGGTAGTTGATTTTTCTCCACATAAATATCTTTTAAAAAATCATAGTCATTAATAAACTTTTTTTAAAGAAGGCTGAGTCTTAAGATTTCTTTCCAACAAATTCTATCTAATAATAATATTATAATAAAAATTAATTAAAAATTAATAAAATAATAAAAATAATTTAAAAATTTCAAATTATATAATGAAATCAAGATGTTAAAACCTTGTCAAAAGGTAGTTGATTTGTCTCCAAATAAATACCTTTTTAAAAAGCACAGTCATTAACAAAGTTTTTTTTTTAAAGAAGGCTGAGAGTCTTGAGATTTCTTTCCAAGAAATTTGAGCTAATAATAAGAAAAAAACTATTCAAATTAATATAGTGAAATCAAGATGCTAAAACCATGTCAAAAGGTTGTCAATTTTTTTTTCCAACTAATGAGCAGGTTGGGACTTGAAAAGAAGGACAGATTCCAGAGTAAATAAATATCATTTTTAAAAAGTGTCATTTCCCCTGCCAATCCGAATGACAATGTAAATGAGATGTTTGAGCATATTATTATATTTTACCATGGATACTGTATTTCAAAGCAGTCAGTCAAATGGACAGCCAAACCAGCATGAGAAGAACTGTCTCATCTTGGCCCATCTTTTTTATACACTGACGTGGAAATGAGCACGCAAACCAGAGCGAGTGGTGAATACTTAATTGCGTCAACACAGGGGAGGAAAGATTCCAGAAGGTTGGGCTTGGTAGGGTCATCCCAGAGTTACAGCATCATTTGGAAGAGGTGACCTCCCCATCAACTGGGAATGTGTGTGTGTGTGTGTGTGTGTGTGTGTGTTTCTGTGTGCTCGTCAATACAGGAGAGGAAAGATTCCAGAAGGTTGGGCTTGGTGGGGTCATACCACAGTTACAGCATCATTTGGAAGAGGTGACCTCCCCATCAACTGGGAATGTGTGTGTGTGTGTGTGTGTGTGTGTGTGTGCTCAGCTGCTAACCTGTGTCTGGCCCTTTTCAACCCCATGGACCATAGCCTGCCAGGCTCATCTTGTCCATGGGATTTCCCAGGTGGGAATACTGGAGTGAGTTGCCATTTCCTCCTCCAGCGGATCTTCCCAACCCTGGGATCGAACCTGAGTCTCCTGCATCGGCAGGCGGGTTCTTTACCACCGAGTCGCCTGGGAAGCCCTTATCAACTGGGAATGGTCACCATGACATGGTATGGTGTCTTGACTCCCATCGGGCCTTTCATGAGGTATGAGACGTGGGTGTCTGACAACTGAGTTCACTGCACAGAGCATTCAGTGCCACTGGGATTCATTTGTGAAATGATCTGTATCCGACAGGGGCCAACTAATTAAATGGCTCCCATTGGCATTGATGAAATGTGGGAGCTGATAAAAGTTTACTGGCAGAAAGAGAAGCAGCTTCTAAATAAGAGATGAAAGAGTCTGGCTCTTTTCCTCTAGCAGGTGACAGAGACCCCAGAAGAATCACACTGTCAAGGCAGATCGAAAGCATCGAGCTTCTTCCTCTCTCTTCTTTCATTACTTTTTAAAAATTTTGTTTTACCTATTTATTTATTTGGCTGCACCTGGTCTTAGCTGTAGCATGTGGGATCCTTTTCTTTCTTTCTTTTTAATTGCTTCTTGCAAGCTCTTAGTTGTGGCATGTGGGATCTACTTCCCTGACCAGGGTTTGAACCTGGGCCCCCAGCATTGGGAGCTCAGGATTTTAGCCACTGGGCCACCAGGGAAGTCCCTCTGTGCTTCAACCTTGAATCACATTTTTAGATACATGCAACTCCATACTCTGAGAATCTGTAGATTATAACAGTGTGTGAAGGACAGGGAAAACCAGATCACATCGCCAAGAATCACTGTTTCCCAAGGCAAATGGTTTAAAAATGTCATTTTTACACTGAACACTTACATTATGACTGAAAGAAATGAATGTGGATTTTACTGACCCAAAGATGGGATCTCAAAGACCTTTGCTTGGGGACGTCTCAGTGGCTAAGACTCTGAGCTCCCAATGCAGGGGGCCCAGGTTTGATCCCGGGTCAGGAAGCTAGATCCCACAGGCTGCAGCTATGAGTTTGTATGCCAGAACTAGAGTCCACGCGCTGCAACTAAGACTCTGTGTAGCCAAATAAATATTTAAAAAAAAAAAAGAAACAAAAAGATCTTTGCTTGAGGACTGCTACTTCAGGGTATGGCTACTGGTTTTCCTTCCATTTTTTTTCCCACTAATGCATGCTGTGTGCATAATTGTGAGCTGCTTCTGCTTGTTCAAAATGTATTGAGACAAAAATTGCATACCATGAAATGCCCAGACATGAAACATGTGCTTTGATATTTTGCTAATCCCATGAATGAGCCCAGATGGAGTGTTATGCTCATGGCTAGAAAAACTTCACCCAAGCTCCTCCCAGGATTGAAGACCACTGTTTCTGTCTTGCATTAAAACAGTCTGTTTTTTTTCCTGCTTGTTGTTGAACTTCACACAATCCTAAATTCAACATACACATGGCACTAATTTGTATCTGATTTCTTTCAGTCAACCTAACGTCTGTGAGAGCCGTCCATACGATTCACTCATCAGTATCTGAGTTTTCTATTTCTTTTTTTCAGTGAGTGATATCCCATGGCAATCTGCAGACCTAGTCTCCCAACGAATTTCATTCAGTTAAATTTTTTCCCCCACTATTTTCTGCATCTACTCAGTTGAGCATACGGTTGTCCATCTTTACGCTAGTAACAGAATTACGGAGACAATCACAAATTGATTTTCCCATGTTAAACCCACCTCACGTTTCTGGACAGAAGGCCACTGTATCTTTTTTCTATATGGCTGGGTCTGATTTATAAACAGGGCCCCTGACTCAAGGGAATTGTCCCTGGGAACCTCGTTCTCTCTCCGTTTGGTTATTTCAGGAGAAGGACACTTTTACTTATTTCCAAGCAGCAGAGTACAGGTTAAACATAATCTAAGAATGGCTTTACAGAAAGAAATAGGTCACATATTAGATGACTAAATTGAGTCCAGAGGATGCAATTATGTTGTAAAACTATTCTGCTTCACTACAAGAGCTGGTCCATGGGTCTTTATCTCAAGTACCTGAGATACTTGAGATACTGAGATTTTTCTTTTTGGTAAAATGTCTTAATGGCTGAGGAAGGAAACAAACAGCAGGAGCCTTATCCTAAATATTGGACTTAACGACTGTCTACCTCTGTGCCTCTGATCCATCTTCCTGAGAACCTTTCCTTTGTCCCTACATATATCAATGTATTTTGGAGCCAACACGCCAATTTGAATATGAGTCATCTGAAAAGACCCTGATGCTGGGAAAGATTGAGGGCAGGAGGAGAAGGGGATGACAGAGGATGAGATGGTTGGATGGCATCACCGACTCAATGGACATATGTTTGAGTGAACTCCAGGAGTTGGTGCTGGATAGGGAAGCCTGGTGGGCTGCAGTCCGTGGGGTCTCAAAGAGTTGGACACGACTGAGCAACTGAACTGAACCGAACTGATGCCAATTTGGGGTATCAACTGCCCCACGATTTATAATTACAATCTTATTCTTATTTATAAGGTTATCCAGCAGTCCAAACACCGAGAGGCAAGAATATATGGTGGATACTTCACCTTTGCTCGTATCTAACTTCCATATAATGAGGATGTAGGATGGAACGAAAGTGAAGTAGCTCAGTCGTGTCTGACTCTTTGCAACCCCATGGACTGTAGCCCACCAGGCTCCTCTGTCCATGGGATTCTCCAGGCAAGAATCCTGGAGTGGGTTGCCATTTCCTTCTCTGGGGAATCTTCCCAACCCAGGGATCGAACCCGGGTCTCCTGCATTGCTGGCAGACACCTTACCATCTGAGCCACCTGGGAGCCACCTGGGAAGGATGGAACAGATTTCCAAAATCACAGCAAGAGCCAGCTGCACCTACATGGGATGCACGATGCTTCCCGATCCCTGCATGCAGGGTTTCGTCCTTGAAGTTAAATGTTCTACAGAGGGAAGCTGGCAGGCTCGGGGTAGGAGGCATTGGTTGTTTCCTGAAGGAGGCATTCAAAATAATACTGCAGGGCCACCAACCCTGTGGCCTTTTCTGTTACTATGACAGGTGAGCAAGGGCTGTGAGGCTCGTGTCAGAACACGGGTTTAGGTGGCTCCAACTCGCACACACATTTTAAATACACTTGTTCCAACGTCACAGCCACTCAACCGAATTCAAAATCTCCAAGTGTCACCAGTGAGGTCGACAGTACTTAAAGGACTGATTTGCTGAAAGCTGGCATTACTGGGGCGTCTCTGGTGGCTCAGACATTGAAGAAGCTGGGCTGTTTTGGACCCATCTTTCAGGATAGCCACTGTCTGCCCTGTTTCTCCTACCTGTGTTTTCTCTTTGACAGAAAAATACTTTAAAGGACACAAAAGGCATTTAATTGGCTCCAAGAGAAACAGCAAACGTGAATCCAAAGGACTAAGGCACCAAAGTAAATGTTTCATTTCATATTACACAGATGAAAGGGCACTGCTTGTCACGGTTTCCACCTTTTAAAACAGATTTAAATATTCACCCAAACCTAAAGTGGTAAGTGTAAAGCTAAGGAGTACACCATTCTACATAAAATAACAACAGCTAACAAGAGTAGGAGGAATGAAGGAGGAGAAAGTTCTAGCCTCATATCAGGAAAGCCAATAGGAACTCAAGTGGATTCCGCCACGTTTGATGTTCAGTATGATCTTCTCAGATAGAGCTAGTGGTAAAGACTCTGCCAGCCAATGCAGGAGACATAAGAGATGCGGGTTCAGTCTCAGGGTGGGGAAGATCCCCTGCAGGAGGGCATGGCAATCCACTCCAGCATTCTTGCCTGGAGAATCCCATGGACACAGGAGCTTGGAGGGCTAGAGTCCATGGGGGTCGCAGAGGGTCGGACATGACTAAAGCGACTTTGCACACACGCACAGGATCTTTTATGACAAAGGAGAGGAGAGGTGTTTGCCTTCCACCGCTGCAGCAATACCCTTCAGCAGTTAAAGTTCATCTGTGTAATTAAATCAAGAGCGGTAAGAACCGCCTCTCTGTGGAAAGGTCATACATCACGGCAAAAGGCGGAAATCTCAAGCTTGTAGAAGAAACGATAATTAATTGCCAAAACGTGAGGTAGCTCTAACACTCTGCCAGCAGAGTTAAGAACTCAGAAAGACTCTGGGTGAGATTCTGAAGGAAGCATTGACAGACCGTGAGGGAACATTATTTATCAATGACAGCATTTCCTCTATCCCTCTTCTTGCTTTGGAACTGATAGATTTCTACAAATCTAAGGGTTCTCTTATCTTACTCGTTTCTGGAAGAAAACGCTCCTCAGACGCACTAGCATTGAAGAAGTCAGACGAAATAGGAGAATATACTCTTAAAACTTAAAGACACAAGTAATAAGCTGGTAAATGACATTAAGCAGTGTGTAACGACTACTAAGTGAAAACATTATGGAAAACAAAGTTTCTTGTTTAATATTGAAAGGCTATATTCTTAATTTATGGCAATAATTTATCAATGCTACTTTTATTTGGAAAACATCTGGTTATCTATCTTTAAACTCATCACTTAAGAAAGAAGGATCTCATGAGAAAGTTCCAGGGCAAATTACCCAAAATGCCACAACTGTTTACATGTTTTAAGGTCACCGGAAGAAACAAAGGAGGTCAGCATAAGGTGTTAATATAATAACATGAAATTATTTTAAAATGTGTACATAATTGCTTTTTTTAAAGAAAATATTTCCAAGTCAAGAATTAGGTACTTAACTACTGAATTAAAGAGAAAACTCCTACAGAGGATTTAAGACAGAACAAAACAAATCCCCCCCAAAAAAGAAAACCCTTCTTCCTTAGAAACATATATTCTCAGCCAAATGCTACACAAACAGAAGGAAAGCAAACAACCCATTTCAATAGATGTTTTTGTTGCTGTTTAGTTGCTAAGTCATGTCCAACTCTCTGTGGAGAGTTGGAGCCCATCAGGCTCCGCTGTCCATGGGATTTCTCAGGCAAGAATATTGGAGTGGGTTGCTACTTCCTCCTCCAGGGGATCGTTCAAACCCAGGGATTGAATGTGTATCCCGTTTGGCAGACAGATTTTTTTACCACTGAGGCACTAGGGAAGCCCATAGATACATACATGTATAAATATATAAACATCAAATAAAGGACTAACTGGTTTTCCAAATCAGGTACTCAGAATGTGCATTCCAAATGCTTTACAGGAGTATTTGCCCTTACAGAAGTAGTAGCCATGAAATTAAGGTGCTTATATTTTTATTTTCATTCCCAACCAGAGATGGACTCTTTTTTCACTACACTGTAATATCATACTCTCTCTCTGTCGCTTTTGTACCTACGATGAGGGATAATCGTCATTTAAGTGATCTTTAGGACACTGACAAAAACAATCCTCTGAATAACATAATTTTAACTCTGTTCATCCAAATTACTGAATTAAGCGGGAGTAAAAAGTTATCTCAGCTTTCTGTGGCACATTATTCAAACACGTGTAGGCCAGCCAAAGATTAAGTTACAATGTAATACAAGTTTACTGGGAAAAGCCAAAGATTTCTGAATGGCTTCCAAGCACAGCCTTAAAGTGCTTTTTCCACAGAACTCAATTCTATCTTCAATCACTTTTACTTTTCCACTTAAAGGACTAGGATCCAACTATTAATTTCCTGGCAACACTGTGACTAAGCATTTCATTTGTATTCATTGTCCACATCTGGGCAAAGTGCTCTTTTAGACTCCTCTGGCCAACTTCCCTGCCCCTTGAGTTCTCATCAATTTACCAGGAGTTTTACTGTTGGAGGCATATATTTATTTGCCTACCAACACAGTTTTTATTCAGTTGGAAGCAATGAATCTTACAGAATAAAGTGTTTCTCCACTAGCAACAAAGACTTATATACAATGTGTCAATTTTAAAAAGAAAGCTTGTATTAATTTTTCAAAAAAATATAATTTAGCATCAAATATACACCTAACTCCTGGAGGACGGCATGACAACCCACTCCAGTATTCTTGCCTGGAGAATCCCCCTGGACAGAGAAACGTGGTGGGTTACAGTCCACGGGGCTGCAAAGAGTCAGACATGACTGAGGGAGTAAGGACTCATAGGCCTAGCTATATATGACATATATCTATGAATCAATACACATCACTTCACATACAATGTATATATGTGAGTATACATGTATGTGCATATGTGTATACATGAATACATAATATACACCTATATATAAAGCAGCTAACAAAAGAGATCAAATACTTTAAGGAGAGAAATAAGATATTGGACTGCATGATACCGAAAAAATTAAATATGCCAAGAAATACACAACAGGTATGTATATAAGAAGACCCTCCATCATTCACATCTTTCTAAGTTCCACATGGGTGCTAATCAAATTCTCAACCACTTTCCTTGTGAAGCTCAGAGAGAAACTGGTCTCGGACAGAGAATGCTGGCTCCTTCGCAAATACCGCGTGCACGTCCTAGTGTTTTTAAAAATGCCCAGATCTATATGCTTCTTCCTTTACAAGCTAAGGTGGATCCTGACACTTCTATAGAACAAGAGGCCAAGCATGGAAAACTACCTTCTGAAGATGGACAGGATCAGAACTCACCCTTCTGTGTGCTGGGTGTCATAAAAGTTCTAGTAGTGAAGAATATGTACTTACATGCAGAGTACATCATGAGAAACGCTGGGCTGGATGAAGTACAAGCTGGAATCAAGATTGCTAGGAGAAATAGCAATAACCTCAGATATGTTGATGACACCACTCTTATGGCAGAAAGCGAAGAAGAACTAAAGAGCCTCTTGATGAAAGTGAAAGAGGAGAGTAAAAAAGTTGGCTTAAAACTCAACGTTCAGAAGATTATGGCATCTGGTTCCATTCAGATCAGATCAGTCACACAGTCGTGTCTGACTCTTTGCAACCCCATGAATCACAGCACACCAGGCCTCCCTGTCCATCACCAACTCCCGGAGTTCACTCAGACTCACTTCCATTGAGTCAGTGATGCCATCCAGCCATCTCATCCTCTGTCGTCCCCTTCTTCTCTTGCCCCCAATCCCTCCCAGCATCAGAGTCTTTTCCAATGAGTCAACTCTTCGCATGAGGTGGCCAAAGTACTGGAGTTTCAGCTTCAGCATCATTCCTTCCAAAGAAATCCCAGGGCTGATCTCCTTCAGAATGGACTGGTTGGATCCCCTTGTATTACTTCATGGCAAATAGATGGGGAAACACTGCAAAGAGTGACAGACTTTATTTTTGGAGGCTCCAAAATCACTGCAGATGGTGACTGCGGCCATGAAATTAAAAGACGTTTGCTCCTTGGAAGAAAAGCTATGACCAACCTAGACCTAAAACCTAGACCTAGTGTTATTAAAAGGGTCTAGGACCAACCTAGACCCATATTAAACAGCAGAGACATTACTTTGCCAACAAAGGTCCATCTAGTCATGGCTATGGTTTTTCCAGTGGTCATGTATGGACGTGAGAGTTGGACCATAACGAAAGCTGAGCACCAAAGAATTGATGCTTTTGAACTGCGCTGTTGGAGAAGACTCTTGAGAGTCCCTTGGACTGTAAGGAGATGAAACCAGTCCATCCTAAAGGAAATCAGTCCTGAATATTCATTAGAAGGACTGATGCTGAAGCTCCAATACTCTGGCCACCTGATGCGAAGAACTGACTCATTGGAAAAGACCCTGATGCCGGGAAAGATTGAATGCAGGAGGAGAAGGGGACAACAGAGGATGAGAGGGTTGGATGGCATCACTGACTCAGTGGACATGAGTTTGAGTAAACTCTGGGAGTTGGTGATGGACAGGGAGGCCTGGTGTGCTGCAGTCCACGGGGTGGCAAAGAGTTGGACATGACTGAGGGACTGAACTGAACTGAACAGACACTTGTAACAAATCCCCAAGTTTCCTTGTGTCCCTGTGGTTTAGTCTTCTGGTGAGAACACTCCCCATGAGATCCACTTTGCAACAAATGTTTGCAGCATAGGGCATCGTCTTGTTTATTAGAGGTGTGCAAAGTACACTGGGTCTCTAGGATGTATTCATCCAGAGTAACTGGAACTTTGTCATGACCACCCCTCAGTCCTGCAGCCGTGAGACATGGGCCGACCCTACCGGGCTCGGGCTCTCTGCTTCCGCGAGTGACCCTGTGAAGGGTCCACGTGTCAGGGAGACTGTGCGTCTCTGTCATCAGCTCATTTCTCTGGGTACAATGTCCTCTGGGGGCATTCGTGTTGTCAGACATGGCGGGATCTCCTTCTTTTTTTTTTTTTTAAGGCTGGATGATATTTACAATGTGTGATCAATGTGTGCGTGCATCTGTGTGTGTGTTCTGTCACTTGCCTCTGTGCTCTGAGACCCGCCCTTACCCTCTTCTTGCTCTGCCTGCAGGCACCAGGCTCCGTTGCCAATTGTCATCTTTAATTCAACTCAGAGAGAGGAGACCGAGGTAGAACATGGGACGGGCAGGGGAGGTGAGAACCTGGGTAACTCCACTGCTTCTACTCTCCAGGAAGCTCTGTGTCCACGGTCCCAACCCTGACACTCGGGTTCAGCACCTCGACTCCCTGGAGGGTGTGGAGGCTCATGCCTTGAAAGGCTCCCCCACTCCTGACAGGTCCTTCCGGCTCTCTCAGTGCTTTGGCAAACAGCTTCCAATATTTAACCCTCCTCTGCAGCTAGCTGGTGTACATCCTATTTTTGTGAGTGGGTCAAGAATGACATATTCGAGAAACCACAATTGAAAGAGACACGTGTACCCCAATGTTCATCGCAGCACTGTTTAGAATAGCCTGGACATGGAAGCAACCTAGATGTCCATCAGCAGACGAATGGATAAGAAAGCTGTGGTACATATACACGATGGAATATTACTCAGCTATTAAAAAGAACGGATTTGAATCAATTCTAATGAGATGGAGAAATTGGAGCCTATTATACAGAGTGAAGCAAGTCAGAAAGAGAAACACCAATACAGTACATTAATGCACATATATGGAATTTAGAAAGAGAGTAATGATGACCGTATATGCGAGACAGCAAAAGACACAGATGTAAAAAACAGACTTTTGGACTCTGTGGGAGAAGGCAAGGGTGGGATGATCTGAGAGAATAGTATTGAAACATGTATATTACCATATGTGAAACAGACTGCCAGTCCAGGTTCGATGCGTGAGACAGGGTGCTCAGGACTGGTGCACTGGGATGACCCCGAGGGATGGGATGGGGAGGGAGGTGGGAGGGGGGTTCGGGATGGACACATGTACACCCGTGGCTGATTCATGTCCATGTTTGGCAAAAACCACTACAATATTGTAAAGTAATTAGCTTCCAATCAAAATAAATAAAAATTTTTTTAAAAAGAATGATACACTTGAGCCTTCTCTGGTAGTCCAGTGGCTAAGACCCTGAGCTCCCAGTGCAAGGCGCCTGGGTTTGATCCCTCGTAAAGGAACCAGAGGGGCTTCCCAGGCAGTACTAGTGGTAAAGAACCCGCTCTGCCAATACAGGAGACCCAGCTTCGATCCCTGGGTGGGGAAGATCCCCTGGAGGAGGAAATGGCAACCCACTCCAGGACTCTTGCCTGGAGAATCCCATGGACAGAGGAGCCTGGTGGGCTACAGTCCCTGGGGTCACGAAGAGTCAGACACGACTGAGCACGCGTGTGCACACAAGAGAATGAGACCCTACATATCATATCTAAAGATCCCATATGCTGCAACTCAGATGCGGAAAAACCAAATAAAAAAATTTTTTTAAATGACACATTCTGAAAATTGCGGTTTTAACTGATGCAACTTTACAGAGTTGCTTGGCCACTGGCAGAACTTCCTATGTACCCTGGGATCCAGCAACAATGACGAAAAAGGACCCACGGTATTCTGAGATCCTTCGTCTCTTACCCATGATAACCACTTGTCCAGCCCAACGACCTGTCAGTTTCAAGACAGTAAATACTTTTGTGTAAATAATGAGCAGCGTTAGCATCACAAACCAGTCACATGTATACATCTGGGGCCCTTTCTCCCTAGACTCAAGTCTCCACACCACCAAACAAAACAATGATAGTAACTCAGAAGCAATCCATTTTCATTCAGAAAATACGAGTTACTGGCATTTTCAGCATTATGAGTTTCATTTAACATGAGGGCTACTGTATTGCCAGAGATTAAATAATTCTTAAAAGCTTTCCAATTTTCTAGTTAATTCATCATTTCAAAGATGGAATCAACCTGAATTAGGTCTTAAGAACTGAAGTTTGATTAGATGATGCAAGTCAATTTCCCAACAAATACGAGTTAATGTCCTTAAGGAATTTATTGCAATATACAAAACGGAGTAGAATTTCGGGATGCCAAGTCCGAGCTACATGAACGTTTCCACTTGTTTGTCAGAGTAATCACATCTTTCTCTTTAGAGCTTCATAGATATTCAAGGGATGCCCCCAACTCCCTCCCGCTTTGTTCTCTCTATAGAAGTCAGCAATGCTGATTTTATATCCCCGAACTTGTCTCACCGGCTTGTACACACATCTTTTCCAATAATTCAACACAAGTAAAGCCCTATATACCATGATGGGGAAGGTTCACTGTTTATTTTTTACACATGAACTATATGAATTCTTGCGAAATGTGTTATTTTGAAAACACATAATTGGCCTAACTGGCAGACAGCTCTATTTATTTTTTTGCCCACCCTGTACAGCATGTGAGATCCTAGTTCCCTGACCAGGGGTTGAACCTGTGCCCCCCACGCCCCTGCATTGGAAATGCAGAGTCTTAATCACGGGATCACCAGGGAAGTCCCAAGAGCTCTATTTTTAAGTGTGTGAGTGTTGAAGAATTCATTTTGGTTCTGGGACTCCAGAGTGGCACTTAACACTGTCATAAAAAAAAAGCAAGTCACAACATAAATTTTGGGGATGCTTTTTAATTTACACGTTCTCTGTCATCCACCCTAGGGTTTACACATAAACAGCACTGAAGCCATTTGCAATCTTTTTGCCTTTTCATAGTGTCCACGGGGTCCTCCAGGCAAGAAGAAAAGTCCCTGATGCTGGGAAAGACTGATGGCAAGAGGAAAAGGGGACAGCAGAGGATGAGATGATTAGACAGCATCACCGACTCAATGGACACAAGTTTGAGCAAACTCCAGGAGACAGTGGAGGATAGAGGTGCCTCGTTTGCTTCAGCCCATGTGTTCACAAAGAGTCAGACATGACTTAATGACTGAGCAACAGCAACCTTCCACGTTTGTCTTTGTTTTACATCCCTCACGAATGAGTTAAATATTTGCGAGCACATCAAAGCTTAGTCACCTTCATGGGGCAGGAAAGCTTGGCCTCTAAACTTGTTCCATGCAAAGTCTCCAACCGAAGCTGTTATTTACAGAACATACCAAGAGGAAAGAAACGGGGCCGTGACACCTTCTGAGGGGAAGAACCCAGTGAGCTCATGCATGAGAACCGAATCGGTTTGGAAAAGAGCAAATGTCACAGGTGTTGGTAGGTACTGCTGAAATTGTTTCCTGAGTCCCATCATGCCTCAAAAACAATACAGAGAAGCAAAAACAAAACCTAAGAGTCGTGTCATGAAAATCTTGGTGTATAGATGACCCGGACAGAAGAGTCAAACATGACTTAATGACTAAACGACAACATCAGGCAGAACTCCTCTGTAGATGGTTTATAAGAACTTGACAGAGAGGTCCTCAGGACTGACAAAGCTTGCCTCGGTTCTGAGAAGAGGTCGTCCTTCAGATGATCTAATGACCCCTAAAATATGACCATGGACTCCCCTGTGCCTAAACTCTGGCTTCTGTAAAATCACATTATTTTGGATTTTACCTGACATTTCTAGGTAATCCTTCTTGGACCCCACTGTAGTCTACTCATCCTTTGCCAGATCTGAAACGTTTCATTTTCATCCTAGAACAGGTTTCTTCAAACCCACTCTCGCTGAGCAGTTCAATTTGACGCTTTCAGGTATCATCTAAAAATCGACAACTTTCTTTTCTGGAAATCGTACAAGATATGTACTAGACACACAACTCTCTCTTTAGATCTATTATCTGGAACATTTAATACACTCTGGAACATTTAATACACTTGTGTCTTGCAGACATAGCAAAGAGCTGGCCTGATAATGTCTCTCTTAGGAAGTATTTCTACTTCATGGATATTTATTTTTATAAGCGATGTCAGATTGGTTTTGCAACTCTTTTTTTTTTTTGCTTTAAAAGGTTTGTCTTTCTGTTTTATTGAAGTTGTTTCTTCTTTTGAGTTCTGTGTACTAACCTCTTTGTTCTCTTCTGCCCCTCCTGACCTTTAGATAATTGCTATATTATATTCTTAAGATCTTTGCCTCTTTTTCTTTTCTATTGGGTTGGCCAAAAAGTCCGTTCGAGTTTTTTTGTAAGCGCTCAAAAGTCGAATGAACTTTTTGGCCAACCCAGTATTTTCATTTAATTTTATTTGCTTTGTTAAATTATCAGCTTGCTGCTGCTGCTAAGTCGCTTCAGTCGTGTCCGACTCTGTGCAACCCCATAGATGGCCACCCACCAGGCTCCCCCGTCCCTGGGATTCTCCAGGCAAGAACACTGGAGTGGGTTGCCATTTCCTTCTCCAATGCAGGAAAGTGAAAAGTGAAAGTGAAGTCGCTCAGTTGTGTCCGACTCTTCTCGACCCCATGGACTGCAGCCCACCAGGCTCCTCCGTCCGTGGGGTTTTCCAGGCAGGAGTACTGGAGTGGGTTGCCATTGCCTTATCAGCTTGAGTCTCTTTTAAATTCACTTAGGAGTTACAGGCAGGAGTACTGGAGTGGGGTGCCATCGCCTTATCAGCTTGAGTCTCTTTTAAATTCACTTAGGAGTTACTTTTTTTATAGATTCAAAATTGTACTCAATTTGTTCAAATGAAAAATAAAACAGCAACTCTTTATTCTTATGCAGGATGAAGAAATTAACTTCTGTTAATTGGAAAGTCTTACTGTAAACCCTTTTCACACAATTTTCCTGATTTTTATACGCTGTTATTTTTCTTTGGAGATAAAACAAATAAATCCCTTACCATATAGCTATGGCCTACAATCAGTTTCAGTAAACACTTATTTTATAATTGTAACACATACTGACTATGATATTAGTGCATTATCAAGAGGAGAAGGCAATGGCACCCCACTCCAGTACTCTTGCCTGGAAAATCCCATGGGCGGAGTAGCCTGGTGGGCTGCCGTCTATGGGGTCGCACAGAGTTGGACACGACTGAAGCGACTTAGCAACAGCAGCAGTAGCACGATGAACCAATACATGTCTAACTCAAAGATTTAGGCTTTCAGAAAAAAAATAGACTTGCTTAAATGAGATCATGATAAGATCAAGATATGGCCAGCAGCAATTTATAAAACAGAATTATTACATATACATAAATTTTATAAAAAGTATGTAAGTAAATATATTACATGAGTTTTTACTTCTGTAATAACTCACAGTAAGTATTTTTCTTAAATAAGAGCAAACTATGGAAGCAAAAATTTCAGTATTTTCTTACAAACTACTAACCAATGCCATTAAGTAAACTCACATTTGAATCATTGGTCTCTGTGATTTACAGGTTCACTCAGAAAACAAACAAAGAAAAAAATAGACTATGCAAGCCTATACATGTACAGCTGTTACAGAGCCAAGACATTTAAAGTGAAAGGAAAAAAGTGTCTTTTCTAGAAATCTGAATTTGTCTTGCCTAAATATATAATAATCCCTTATTAACCTCTATAAGCCACTCCAATAGGTGGTCAATTAAATCTGAAGAAAACCCATACTCTAATCCCTTATCTTCACAATTATTCAAAATACAGCATTCTTTTCAGAAGAATTCAAATAGAACTGAATTTTCCATTAGAATTGAATTTTCTGTTGAATTTTCAAATAGAAATCAAAAGAATTCTACTTCAAAAGATATTTCAAAGTAGTAAAGTGGAAAACTTTTTGTCAACTCCAAAGAAAGTTAAGGGAGCTCATTTTGATTAAACAGCAGGATATGTTGGAAACAGATGCACTGGTATCTATTAGAAAGGCTAATCAATTAAAGAAACAAAAAGTTAACTCAGCAATAATAAAAGTCCCATTATGATTACTTTCTGAAGCTTCATGTATTTCTCTTGACCATTATAATAATGGCATTTACTTTCTTGAGTTTTTATAAGGGACTTAATTAATTAGAGATTTGGGGGATTATTAAGTAATTATTAATTGACTGTTAGATCCCTATTTTTAAAAATCATTTATGCAATTTCTAAAGATACATGTTTCTCTTTTCTTTGTCCTGATTTCAAAAGTCCTGGCATGATCCTTATTTACAATTATTTAACTGCTCAGAGTGCCCATTGTCCTTGTCAAAGATAATTACACTGTTGGGTGTATATCCAAAGAAACCAAAAACACTAATTTGAAAAGACATATGCACCCTAATGTTCACACCAGCATTGTTTACAATCAGATCAGATCAGTCGCTCAGTCGTGTCCGACTCTTTGCGACCCCATGAATCGCAGCACGCCAGGCCTCCCTGTCCATCACCAACTCCCAGAGTTCACTGAGACTCACGTCCATCAAGTCAGTGATGCCATCCAGCCATCTCATCCTCTGTCGTCCCCTTCTCCTCCTGCCCCCAATCCCTCCCAGCATCAGAGTCTTAGTCAAGTCATTAAAACAACCCAAATGTCCATTAACAGTTGAACAGATAAAGAAGATGTTGTACATATATATAGCAGAATAATACTCAGCCATAAAAAATGAAATTTTGCCATCTGCAGCAACATGGATGGATGTAGAGGGTATTGTGCATAGGGAAATAAGTCAGAGAAAGACAATAGTGAATCACATCACTTATGTGTGAAATCCGAAATATATACAACAAACTTGTGAATATAACAAGACAGAAACACTCACTAGATACAGAGAGCACATAGTGGTTACCTGTGGCTTGGAGGGAAGTGGGGAGGGGATTAAAATGTACAAACCATCAGGTATAAAATAAGCTACATGGAAGGACATACTGCACAGCATACAGAATATTGCCAATATTTTATAATAACTATAAATGGAGTATAACCTTAAAAAACTGTGAGTCACCATATTGCACACCAGTACAGTCTGTTATACTGCACAGAAACTATACTTCAATTGAGATAACTGAATAAAAATAACTCCACGGTGTCGGACTGAAAACAAAACAACAAACAGGTCATTCACTGAATGTTAGATTTGGTTCTCTCTCTGTTCTAAGCGCCCACCCACAAGACAGTTCAGTTCAGTTCAGTCGCTAAGTCGTGTCCGACTCTTTGCGACCCCATGAATCGCAGCATGCCAGGCCTCCCTGTCCATCACCAACTCCCGGAGTCCACCTAAACCCATGTCCATTGAGTCGGTGATGCCATCCAACCATCTCATCCTCTGTCGTCCCCTTCTCCTCCTGCCCCCAATCCCTCCCAGCATCAGAGTCTTTTCCAAAGAGTCAACTCTTCTCATGAGGTGCCCAAAGTACTGGAGTTTCAGCTTTAGCATCATTCCTTCCAATGAACACCCAGGACTGATCTCTTTAGGATGGACTGGTTGGATCTCCTTGCAGTCCAAGGGACTCTCAAGAGTCTTCTCCAACACCACAGTGCAAAAGCATCAATTCTTGGTGGTAACACTTTTTTAGGGCCAGGAGTCTGCTGAATTGATTGCAAGTCAGTATCATTCCATTTTACAGACATTGATAATTATCAAGACCATATGCAACCGTGAAAACAAAGGCTTGCAGATGAGTCGCAGGCCCCGAAGCTTTCAGGGTTACAGAAACTCAAACTGGTGCATGAGTGTGAAAGCACACACAGACACAAGCACTTGTGACCCTCGTGGGGTCACCAAAATATGACGGTAACAGCGTCTCCACCTTATATTCCAAAACACCAGGAGATACCAGAATCCTCAAGGCAAGCAAAGAAACTGCAGAAAAGAAACTAGATTCCCTGTTACCTCTGACCTTCAACAGTCACTTAATCCTGCTGGAAAAACACAACAGACACACTTCACAATTCATCTACGCCTGTCCCTGGTGTAGACAGAGACCAGGCCATCAGACTCACATCCTGAAACACACTTGACCAAGAATGAGAGTCACAGCTCAGAGCCAACACACGCAGTAGCTTTTCATGAAATTAAAAGATGCACCTGAAGAATGGAACCAGGAGATTCAAGGGGCACAAATCTGCCTCAGGAACAACCAGAAGGTATGACCCTGGTTGGTGACCTTTAAAGCGGATCATGATCAACCTAAACACATACTTGATTCCTCTTCATTTCTCTCTCTCCCCCTGACATCATCCAGGTTAACCAATCTCCAACACCACAATCTCCAACATCGTCAGTCTACAATCAGGCTGTCACGGCAAAACCAATTTGGAAATTCCAATTCTCTGTAAGGCTACTGCCTCATTTTAATTCCTCGTGAACCAAATCATCTTGAACCAAGATACGCGGGTCATCTACATACAGTGTGTATCACGGTGGCCTTTGGCCTACTTACCCCAGCTGATCTTTCAAGGCCATATGTGCTCAGATGTCACGACTTCCCCATAGTTGACTTCAGCACTGACCATGCTGCCAGAAGTTCGGGGTCAGAAGCCAATTTGCTCCCTAGATGGGAAAGGAGGGGAACATATGGATTAAGAAAAACACACATAGCCTTGACGAAAACTCTTGAGAGTCCCTTGGACTGCAAGGAGCTCCAACCCGTCCATCCTAAAGGAAATCAGTCCTGAATATTCACTGGAAGGACTGATGTTGAAGCTGAAGCTCCAATACTTTGGCCACCTGATGTGAAGAACTGACTCCTTAGAAAAGACCCTGATGCTGGGAAAGATTGAAGGCAGGAGGAGAAGGGGATGACAGAGGATGAGATGGTTGGATGGCATCACCAACTCAATGGACATGGGTTTGACCAGACTCCAGCCGCTGATGACGGACAGGGAGGCCTGATGTGCTATACTCCATGGGGTTGCAAAGAGGTGTACACGACTGAGCAACTGAACTGAACTGACACAGCCTTGTAAAAGAAAAAAAATAAAAGATTGATAAAACAGAAGGAAGGTTTTGCGTTTAATCTAGGTGGGAGTATAAGTATTTGAGAGGTGGATACCACAGATTTGGGGGCAGCAGGATGAGTAAAACAAGCAGATTGCTGAAGAGTAGCTTTTTATACCATAAGACAAAAAGAAAAATGATCCACTTTGGAACCCGATTATGTCAACTAATACTTATCTCAAATAAAATATTCAGATTATTTTGGGGGAAAAAGAGGTAGCTATTCATACTCCAGTAGAATATGGTGATATTTGGACAAGGGTGGTAGCCGTGGATGAGGTGAACAGCAGTCTGATTCAGGTTCTGTTTTGATGGCAAACCTATCAGAAATGGCTGAGAATTGATGGTAAAATATTGGAGTTTTGTTCCCCCCGGTTTTTATTTATTTTTTAACTGAAGGATAACTGCTTTACAGAATTTTGTTGTTTTCTGTCAAACATCAACATAAATCAGCCACAGGTACTAAAGTATTATTTAAATATGGGCAACCAGGGTGAATAGTTGGGGGCCAAGTCACATAACAGAGAAATCTAGGGGAAAACAGACTGGGTTTCCATGCATCTTGCTCAAGATGTATATCTGCTGGACTTCCCTGGTGGGGAACTTAACCCAAGAAGTGGGTAAGACTCCATGCTCTCAATACACGGGGCATACGTTCGCTGGGAGGGATTGGGGGCAGGAGGAGAAGGGGACGACAGAGGATGAGATGGCTGGATGGCATCACTGACTCAATGGAGGTGAGTCTGAGTGAACTCCGGGAGTTGGTGATGGACAGGGAGGCCTGGCGTGCTGCGATTCGTGGGTTCTCAAAGAGTCGGACACGACTGAGCGACTGAACTGAACTGAACTGAAGGTTTGCTCCTTGGTCAGGTAAGTTCCACAGGTTGTGCAGAGTGCCCCCCCCCCCAAAAAATGTGCATTTGCTATCCACTGGGATTTGCACCCTTTAAAGTGTCACACATCATAAAGGGCTGTTTTAAAGAAAAGGACAGGAATTAAGGGATGAAGGGAAAAGGGAAATATTGTGGAGGGAATGACTGAATTGCATCTTTGATGAATACTCTTGCTTCTTACATTCTGACTCATCTTGAATCTTCTATCATCTATGACAAGGATCCTATGGTAATGCTATTTTAAACATGTGCACTCAGTCACTCAGTCGCTTCTGACTGTTGCAACACTACGGACCGTAGCCCACAAGCCTGCTCTGTCAAGAATCTACGGGATTCTCTAGGCAAGAATACTGGAGTGGGTTCCCTTTTCCTCCTCCAGGGGGTCTTCCCGACTCAGGGACTGAATCCGCGTCTCCTGCATTGCAGGCAGATTCCTTACCGTCTAAGCCACCAGGGAAGGCCAACATAGGTTGCAGTAATTTCTCAACCTCACAGGAAATGGGAGACATGCGTTGCTCCTGGTACAGCTTTGCCAAGATATCACCATCATCCAGCTTCTTTTAACAACCTGGTCGTTCAGCTTAGGGTTCACCCCTCATTCAAATTTAGATGGAGTTTTCTTTTTCCCTGATTTTTATTATAGGTTTCAAAAAGGACTGTCTGGTAACTGATAAGTCTGCTCCTGTCTCTCTCTATATAAATCTTAGTCTTTTAAATACATGCAGAAGGAAGTTAATAGCCTTCTGGGGAATGTGTGTGATTTTTACTTCATGTTTCCTTAATTCAGGTAGATTCCTTGGAAGACCCCCTAGAAAAGGAAATGGCAATCCACTCCAGTATTCTTGCCTGGAGAATTCCATGGGCAGAGGAGCTTGGCAGGGTACAGTCTATGGGGTCACAAAGAGTTGGATACGATTGAGCAATTAACACTTTACTTTTTTACTAACTCAGGTAGAGAAGAGTAAAGAAGCCCGTTTCCAGGTAAACCCTGAGGCTCATCAGTTACTATACGTCGCCACAGGAAATTAAAATGTTCCCCTCCCCTTCTCTCTGGAAATATCAAGATTTAATGAATTATCCTCTACCTCAAGCATTTTTACTGTCACATTTACTACCCGTGCTGCTGGTCATCTTTGCCAGGAGCAGAAATCATATTTCACTACTGGCCTTCCTAACAACATTTTCCCGAAACTTGTAATATCAGTGGTTTTACTATGAAACATGACCAAATGAAACTTTACTGCTCTGTGATGACAGCGACCTTAAAGGTAATAAGAGGATAAAAGTCGGAACTCAACTGCAGCGGAAGACCCACCCAAGCTTGAAGTTTCACGGCCTGTGGCCTAAATCAGCTCTCAGGCTCTGTCCTTTTGGGAACACTAAACTGCCTTTTGGGCTTCCCTGCTGGCTCAGATGGCAAAGAATCTGCCTGCAATGCAGGATACGGGTTCAATCGCTGGATCGGAAAGATCCCCTGGAGAAGGGAATGACAACCCACTCTGGTATTCTTGCCTGGAGGGTTATAGCCCATGGGGTCACAACGAGTCAGACATGACCGAGCGACTAGACAACAAAAACTTCCTTTCACCTCCTAAGATAAGAAAGTTTCTATGGAAAACTGCAGTGCTAGGATTGGGTCTTTCTCCAGGAACCCGCAGGTGATGCTCCTAAACCCATCACTCTGAGCTCCTCCCAGCATGGACCACACTCTGTGCAGAGCAGAACTGACAACCCATAGACAGAGGAGCCTGGTGGGCTACAGTCTGCTGGGTCAGAAAGAGTCGGAGGGGATGTAGCGACTAAACAACAAAAACAAACTCCTTTTCACCTCCCAGGATACTAAAGATGCCATGAATAACTGCGGTGTTAGGATTGGGGCTTTCTCCAAGAACCCCAAGTGATGCTCACACACGCATCACTCTGAGCTCCTGCCGGCATGGACCACACCTTCTGTAGAACAGAACTCACACAGCAAACTGTCAACAGGATCAGGGCTGAGGAAAATCTACAAGGAGACTGCTGTCAATCACTAAGAACCTGCTGCTGCTGCTAAGTTTCTTCCGTCGTGTCTGACTCTGTGTGACCCAACAGATGGCAGCCCACCAGGCTGCCCCGTCCCTGGGATTCTCCAGGCAAGAACTCTGGAGTGGGTTGCCATTTCCTTCTCCAATGCATGAAAGTGAAAAGTGAAAGGGAAGTCGCTCAGTCGTGTCCCATTCTTCGCGACCCCATGGACTGCAGCCTACCAGGCTCCTCCGTCCATGGGATTTTCCAGGCAAGAATACTGGAGTGGGGTGCCATTGCCTTCTCCAGAAATAATGCTAGCCCCTGTGGTTAATACTTCAACTTCCAATGTAGGGGTGTAGATGTTTGATCTCTGGTCAGGGAACTAAGATCCCACATGCTTCCAGGCATGTGGAACACCAGAACATAAAACACAGGCAATATTTTAACAAATTCAATAAAGACTTTAAAAATGGTGCACATTAAAAAAAATTCTAAAAAGTTATGTGGAAAATAGGATCAGATCATATGTGAATCTTAAGTGCGTCTTCAATAGTCAAGGTTGTTCAAAGACCTCTTGGAAGTTTTTTTAAATTAGTTCCAGTTTCTTTTTTTTTTTTTTCTGCAGAGAAGATAATTTTGGAGATAGTGAAAAAAGAAAACAGAGGTTTTTCAAGCTTTAAGCCCTGGTAAATTTATCTAGTATATGTGCCTTAATTTTTTTTAATTTATGGAGGAAAGAAGGGAACCAGTATAAGGAGTTTTCCCTTGGAATGCCAGGAGAACACACACACACACGCAACAGGATTAAACAGCTTGTACCACCAAAGAGAGAGAGAGGTTAAAGCTGGTCTTCGGAGCAACCCCAGAGTGGATGTATCCCTTCCACCGAAGGTTTTGAGTTTTTTTCCTTACATTTTCAAGAAACCTTGAGAATGTGTTTGGCAGGCTTCACTTTCTGCTCTAGAGAGGTTCTTACCTTGGAGAATAAGGCTATTTAAACATTTAAGAGTCTCAACAAGTTACAAGTGTTTGGACTCTAAAGTTCACAAAAGAAGGAAATGTGGAAAAGGGTTTTGTTAACTTGTCTCAAGTACAACGACTGGAAAGCTGATAACTCTTGCTTTATTTCCTGAACTGAAAGCCATCAGGCTCTGTGGTGTTCTTTAGGTCAATCATGAGAGTTGCCTTCACTTCAAATCATTCCCTCTCCTTCACTTTCTTCTCAGAGATTCAAATGTTTGGTCCTCACTCACCTTTTACCTTTTCGTGATTTATTCATGCTTTCGGACGTGGATCTTTTATTCTATCCACTCCTCTGTCTCCCACTGTACAATTCTTTTTCAGAAAACCCCACAAAAAAAAAAAAAAAAACAACTTAAAAATAGAACCGCAAAATGATACAGCAGTCTACTTCTGGGTACTTATCTGAAGCGAACACCAGTATTACATCAAAGAGATATCTGCACCCATCATTGCATCTTTCCTCACGAACATCAACATGTGGAAACAACCCAAGTTTCTATGAAGAGGTGAATGAATGAAGAAAATATAAGAATACTATTCGGCTGGTAAAAATGAGGAAATCCTGCTATTTGTGACAACATATATTGTCACATATATATAAGTGTATATGTGTGTATATATATATATATATATTTATGAGGATGCTGCTGCTGCTGCTGCTAAGTCGCTTCAGTCATGTCCGACTGTGTAACCCCATAGACAGCAGCCCACCAGGCTCCCCCTTCCCTGGGATTCTCCAGGCAAGAACTCTGGAGTGCGTGGCCATTTCCTTCTCCAATGCATGAAAGTGAAAAGTGAAAGTGAAGTTGCTCAGTCGTGCCTGACTCTTAGCGACCCCATGGACTGCAGCCTACCAGGCTCCTCCATCCATGGGATTTTCCAGGCAAGAGTGCTGGAGTGGGGTGCCATTGCCTTCTCCACATGTGAGGGTATATTACGCTAAAAGTTAAGAGAAAGGCAAATTATGATTTCACTTAAATATGGAATCTAAAAAAGAAGCTAACAAACTCATGGGAAAAAAGAGAAATCAACTTTGTGGTTCCCAGAGGCAGAGTGTAGGTGGTGGGGGAATTGTATAAAGGTGGTCAAAAGAGATAAACTTGCAGCTACAAGATAAATAAATAATGCAGATATAACAATAATATGCAGGTCATAACAACGTGATGACCACAGCAAAGCTGCATAGTAATATATGAGAGTTGCTAAGACAGTAAATCCTAAAAGTTCTCAACTAATTATGAGATTAAAACCACAAGTCATTATGCCGTTAGACTTAAACTTATACAGTATCTAAACTTAAACAGTATCTAAATTTACACAGTACTGTATGTCAACCATATCTCAATAAACCTGGAAGAAAAAATTCTAGTCATGTCCTGTAGGTTTATTATCATCATACAGGTAGCATAACTAAACATTTCCAAGCTATGTCTTAAACTGAGGGAACAAATGATGCCTCCAATTTTTCCTTTTTCCTTTTAAATTTTCAAGTGACCGAGAAAAGTCTTATGCATGCCGGTTAAAAAGAAAGAAGGTGTAAGTGGAATAAAAACGCATATGCAAGCATATATCATCTGCACTGTGCCTTCAGATCTTTACAAAGCAGGAACATTCAACGATTCAAGTTGTAGAAACTTTATGGCATGAAACCAAAACAAACAAGGCAAGAAGTGAAGGTTGGTTAAACAGTAATACACTCAGCAATTATGCACAGTTTGGAGTGCATAATGCCAAGCATGAAAATGCTTCCTAAATCTTTTAGAAGCTTTGAAAAAGAAAGTGAAGTAATTTGCAAAACCATTCAAATATGGAGAACACAAATATATGGAATCAAGGATAATGGTATAGATGATCTTATGTGTCAAAGAGAAAGAGAGACACAGATGTAGAGAACCTATCTACGGACACCAAGGGGTCAGGGAGTGTAGGATGATTTAGGAGACTGTGATGGACATATATGCAGTAGCAAGAGTGTTAAAGAACCCGTCTGCCAATGCAGGGAATGTAAGAGAAGTGGGTTCAATTCCTGGGTCGGGAAGATCCCCTGGAGGAGAGCATGGCAACCCACTCCAGCATTTCTTACCTGGGGAATCCCATGGACAGAGGAGCCTGGCAGGCTACAGTCCACGGGGTCACAAAGAGTCAAACATGGTTGAGTGACTTCACACACAATTAGATCAAGAAAAAAATAAACCCTCTTGGAAGGAAGACCACACTATCCCAAGGCAAATTTTGTTTCTCAAAATTATTTTAAACAATGCCAACATTGAAACAATGTGCCAGTGTAACAGAAAGTAACAGTGTTGTAAGGCAACTATACACCAGTAAAAATTTTAAAAACCCAACATAGCAAATATACACGGAAACACTAACAAATGGCTGAAAACCAAGATAAATGTGGAGAGACCAAAAAAAAAAAAAAAACAAACCCAACATACCAAACAGAAAACCCCAACAACACAAAAAACTGTAACCAATCCAGATATTACAGATATCAGAATAGGAGTTTTACATGCGTGTCATTACCATCTTCAATAAGTGCCCAAGGTCAACATCACCAGTAATAAGACATCCACGTGATAAATGAGAGGAGACACTAAGGATCTAGTATTACTGCTACTGTATTTCTGCCCCCAAAGCACACCAACCTGAGGGACATTTGACCCCAAAGCACACCAACCTGAGGGACATTTGACCCCAAAGCACACCAACCTGAGGGACATTTGACCCAAAAGCACACCAACCTGAGGGGCATTTGACCCAAAAGCACACCAACCTGAGGGGCATTTGACCCAAAAGCACACCAGCCTGAGGGACATTTGAGTCTTATTCAAAAGCGTTAAGATCTTAAATAAACAAGAAACACAGAAGACCATTACAGACGACAAGACTGAAAAGGAAATTAAATGCGCTTTGGTAACCTGGATGGCAAAACTCTTCACAGTGGCCAAGACATGGGAACAACCTACATGTCCATCAACAGAGGAATCGATAAAGAAGATGTGGTACATACACACGATGGAATATTACTCAGCCACGAAAAAGAATGAAATGATGGCATTTGCAGCAACATGGATCGACCTAGAGAGTGTCATACTGAGTGAAATAAGTCAGACAGAGAAAGACGTGTATAATATTATATTGCTTATACATGGAAACTTAAGAAATGATACAAATGAACTTACTTACAAAACAGACTCACCGATGTAGAAAACAAACTTCTGATGACCAAAGGGGAAGCGGGGAGGAACAAATTATGATTTGGGGATTAGCAGATGTAAAACAACAACATTTGAAATAGATAACACGACAAGGACCTACCACACAGCTCAGGGACCATATTCAATGTCCTGTAATAAACCATAACGGAACAGAACTTGAAAAATATAATATACATGTTCTACTATAATTATATATGTGTGCTCAGTTGCTAAGTCATGTCAGACTCGGCGACCCCACGGACTGTAGCCCACCAGGCTCCTCTGATCCATGGAATTTCCCAGACAAGAACACTGTAGTGGGTTGCCATTCTCTCTTCCAGGGGATCTTCCCCACCCAGGGATCAAACCCATATCTCCCGTGTTCCTTGCATTGCTAGCAGATTCTTTACCCACTAAGCCCTTGGGAAAACCATAACGGAATCATTTTGCCGGACAACACAAACTAACACAGTACTGTAAATCAAGTATTTAAATTCTCAAAAAAGGGGAAAATTTTTTGGTTTTTCACTAGATGCCATTAAATCATGAAAGTATGAGCTACTAAACAGAGATAATTGCAACAGTGTCTAATATTAGATATTCCCAAAAAGTGCTCACCTCTAGCATTTAAAACATTGTTTTATATAAATTATGAAAAGACAGCCTACTTAATAAAAAATGAAACGGACACTTTGTTTAGTTGGATATCAAAATGCCATTCTTAAGTCATCTGTGTAACGTATGCGAAAACCATACACAGACCTCGTCTCCCAGAGTAACGGAAAGTATAAAGCTGATGCTCTCAAGCACTGGCAATAATGCTCCGGAGTAAATGAAATCTCTCCCGAGCTGATGTTTTATACTACAATTGGAACAGTCACTTAAGACTGTTTTAGCACCATGAGCAAAGTTCAAAATAAGCATATCTTATAACCCAGGCTCAGTCTCTGTGAAAAAGTTGGCTTAAAACTCAACATTCAGGAAATTAAGATCATGGCATCTGGTCCCATCACTGTATGGAAAATAGATGGGGAAACAATGGAAACAGTGACAGACTTTATTTTCTTGGGCTCCAAAATCACTGCAGATGGTGACTGCAGCCATGAAATTAAGAGATGGTTGCTCTTTGGAAGAAAAGCTATGACCAATCTAGGCAGCATATTAAAAAGCAGAGACATTACTTTGCCAATAAAGGTCCATCTAATCAAAGCTATTGTTTTTTCAGTGGTCATGTATGGATGTGAGAGTTGCACTATAAAGAAAGCTGAGCGCCAAAGAATTGATGCTTTTGAACTGTGGTGTTGGAAAAGACTCTGGAGAGTCCCTTGGACTGCAAGGAGATCCAACCAGTCCATCCTAAAGGAAATCAGTCCTGAATATTCATTGGAAGGACTGATGCTGAAGCTGAAACTCCAATACTTTGGCTACCTGATGCTAAGAACTGACTCACTAGAAAAGACCCTGATGATGGGAAAGATTGAACGCGGGAAGAGAAGGGGACGACAGAAGATGAGATGGTTGGATGGTATCACCGACTCAATGGACATCAGTTTGAGCAAGCTCTTGGAGTTGGTGATGGACAGAAAGGCCTGGCATGCTGCAGTTCAAAGTCCTGGAGTTTGCAGCCCAACTCGCAAAGAGTTGGACACGACTGAGCGACTGAACAGAACTGATAACCCAGGCGTTGTATTCTTACGTACATGAAACTGTAGATGTACAATTAAAAGACACTTGCTCCTTGGAAGGAAAACTATGACAAAACTAAGCAATGTATTTAAAATCAGAGACATTACTTTGCTGACAAAGCTCTGTATAGTCAAAGCTATGGTTTGTCCAGTAGTCATGTACAGATGTGAGAGAATTGGACCATAAAGAAGGCTGAGCGCTGAAGAACTGGAGCTTTCAAACTGGTTCTGGAGAAGATTATTGAGAGCTCCCTGGACAGCAAAGAGATCAATTCGGTCCATCCTAAAGGAAATCAACCCTGAATGTTCATTGGAAGGACTGGTGCTGAAGCTGAAGCTCCAATACTTTGGCCACCACATGTGAAGAGCTGACTCACTTGAAAAGACCCTGATGCTGGGAAAGACTGAAGGCAGGAGGAGGGGACAACAGAGGATGAAATGGTTAGACAGTATCACCAACTCACTGGACATGAATTTGAGCAAACTCCAGGAGATAGTGGAGGACAGGGGAAGCTGGCATGCTGGAGTCCATGGGGTTGCAAACAGCTGGACACAATTTAGCGACTGAACAAAAATAGCATGCATGTATCTGTAAATATTCCTGTATGTTAGAATTTTAACTTGTCTTGTTTTACATGTAAATGTTAACAATGTTTTACATGTAAACATGTTTTATATGTGTGTACACACAAACTTATTGAGAAGAATGAAACTGCACACATATTCTTCATAAAGAAATATATCCTTTCAATAAAAATTACCTCCAGCCTATCCAATGAAGAAATAATATCTTACAGAAATACTATCTGAGTTCCGTGTCAGTTAATTAGCATTGAGCAATAACACAATGGTCTTCCCTGGTGGCTCAGATGGTAAAGAATCTATCTGCCATGCAGGAGAACAGGGTTCAATCCCTGGGTGGGGAAGATCCCCTGGAGGAGGGCATGGCAAACCACTCCAGGACTCTTGCCTGGAAAATCCCATGGATGGAGGAGCCTGGTGGTCTACAGGCCATGGAGTCGCAAAGAGTTGCAAACGACTGAGTGACTAACACACACACACAATAACACAATAATGGTAACAATTAACAAAGTCAAGTACATCTTCTCCCAGAGCTTCAGTGGGAAAAAAAATCAGAGTGGTAAAGACAAAATAATTACAACTCTGAATATACAGTGCACGCAAATTTAGATCCACCAGCAATTAAAAGGAAAAAAATAGAAATAAATGAATAACTGCAAGTAAAGGTTACCAGTAATTTAAACAAGTGGAGATCAGCATACCCATTTTGTAAATTGCATCATTTAATAATATCATTGTATTGTAATTGCATACATGTAGCCTCATATCCCAGAAGGATACCCACCAGGGACAGGAGATGAAAACATGACCTTTCCAAAATTATATTTTCTTTAATCATTAAAACATTAATAAAGCTACTTGAAGCTACTCTCATTTGAACTAGACTGCATTAGACATTCATTAAACATTTGGAGGAATGTGTAAATAGATTAAGTAAAACCCACATTATAATTGCAAAGATAATAACTCTAGTGTTCTAACCGTCACTTCTAAAACACACTCACGGCCGTTTGCCCCTAAAAGAGATTAAATGTTCAGTTATCCAGTCGGCAATGACTGTACTCAAGGTAAGAGAAAATGGCTTCCTTCTATTTAGTAACATTTTGCTATTTGGTTTTAAGGGGTATTGGGTTTTCTTTAAGGCGCTCACCTTAGCACGAAGAAATTATGTAAATATCTCTGCATTATGGCTGTGCTCCTTCCCTCAGCCTTATTCTACACAGAAATGACCAATTAAAAAAAGCGAAGGTTTAAAACATTTCACGGACTCCAAGATGACTATTCAGGGGCCAGTGGAGCTGAGCAGAAACGGTGATTAAGTTAACTAACTATATACTTTGAGAAGTGACTATAACACAAGCTTTTTCTGAAGAAATTAACATCACAACATACATTTGTGAAAATTTGTGTATTAAATCACCTGTCACCCACCCCCCACTGTTTGGGGTCATTTTTTAGTATTTCTGCAAAGGAAAATAAAACAAAAAAATAGAAAGAAAATACAAAGAAGCCATTATTTAAAAATTAAAGTTTAGAGTACAAGCTTAATTAAGAGTTATTAAGTATTGCTACTGTTTCTACTTATCTCACTTTGCTCCCACTGTCTGAAAATCATTCAAATATGCAAAATATGGGGCTTCCCAGGTGGCGTTAGCAGTAAAGAACCTACCTCAAAGGCAGGACACACAGGAGGTCCAGGTTCGATCCCTGGGTCGGGAAGATCCCCTGGAGGAGGGAATGGCATGCAACCCACTCCAGTCTTCTTGCCTGGAGAATCCGATGGACAGAGGAGCGTGGCGGGCTACAGTCCATACAGTTGCAAAGAGCTGGACACAGCTGAGAAACTCAATAGGCATGCATGCAAACTATGATTGTTTTCCCATACCTTCCTCAATTTTAATCCAAGGGAAAAGTAAAAGTGCTCTTTTTCACTCTCAAGTTTCCAAGACAGTAAAAAAATACCAGTAAGTACATAACTGACATATGGCAACCTAATTTTAATCATGTCTTGCCTTCACAAACGTTTTCTCTGTAAAAGTGGAATTAGCTCAGTCGTGTCCAACTCTGCAACCCCATGGACTATAAAATCCATGGAATTCTCCAGACCAGAATACTGGAGTGGGTAGCCTTTCCTTTCTCCAGGGAATCTTCCCAACCCAGAGATTGAACCCAGGTCTCCCTCACTGCACTTGGATTCTTTACCAGTTGATCCACCAAGCAAGCCCAAGAATACTGGAGTGGGTAGCCTATCCCTTCTCCAGGGGATCTTCCCGACCCAGGAATCAAACTGCGGTCTCCTGCATTGCAGGCGGATTCTTTACCAACTGAGCTATCAGGGAAACCCTTTCTTATCAAAATGTCCAACATTTAGTTTATTTCTGCTGCAATGATGTCCTGAAAGTCATAACACAGGAGAGATGTATGTACATGAAGTACACCCTCAACGTGTTGGCAAGTCAACTTCAAAGAATGGGAGAGGCTACTATTTCTCTACAGTGATTTTTAAAATTTCATTTTCTTGAAACTTTACTGGAGTATAACTGCTTTCCAATGTGGCATTGGTTTCCGTTGTCAAACTTCGTGAATCAGCTACGTGTATACACATATCCCCTACCTCTTGAGCCCCGCCTCCCACTCCACGCCATCATCTACCGAGTGAGTTTATGCCATCCCTTCAGTCAAGGAAAACTTTGGAGCCATCTCTGATGTCCGAGTTGTACAGTGACTTGATGTAATTTCACAAATAAAAGTCATCGGAAGCAGAAAAGCTGGCTTACTTTCTTCTATCGTCCTCCTTTCTCGACTTGGTGTTCCTTCGGCTTCCGGGTGCCCACCTCAGAGATATTTAACCCATGCTCAGACCTACTCACGTTATCACACACATGTGCATGCGTGCTAAGTCACTTCAGTCTTGTCCGACTCTTTGGGACCCCATGGACTGTACCCTGCCAGGCTCCTCTGTCCATGGGACCCTGCAGGCAAGAATACAGAAGTGGATTGCCATTTCCTTCTCCAGGGGATCTTCGCAACATAGGGATCGAACCTGCATCTCCTGCCTTGGCAGGTGGAAATTCTTTACCACTGAGCCACCAGGGAAGCCCATTTGGTTAAGTTACTCCCTTTCTCTTCTCCACTAATTATCATTAACAGTCAATATTAACTGGAAAAATGCTGAAGAAATTTAGTATGGTGGTTCCTTATTATCCTGCTATAACTGGATCAAAAGACCCCTCAAAGTGCACCCTCCAAGTTCAGTGTTTAAAAATTAGGAATTACCCTGCAGAAATTAAAAGTAAACTTTTGGTTATCAGGGGGAAGTGAGTGAGGAATTAATTAGAAGATTGGGACTCACATATATGTTATTTGTTGTTCAGTCACTAAGTCGTATCCGACTCTTTGCGACACCATGGGCTGCAGCACAAGAGGCTTTCCTGTCCGTCGCCAGCTCCTGGAGCTTGCTCAGACTCAAGTCCATTGAGTTGGTGATGCCATCCAACCATCTCATTCTCTGTGGCCCCTGTCTCCTCTTGCCTTCAATCTTTCCCAGCATCAGGCTCTTTTTCACTGAGTCAACTCTTTGCTGCAGGTAGCCAAAGTATTGGAGCTTCAGCTTCAGTATTATTTTTAGCTTCCTAAAATTATGCTTTTTTTTGGCAAGGCTTGAGAGTGATTTGTAATATGACATCAATGTTTAGACTGCTGTCAGTCTTGCAGAAGCCGCTTGAGAAAAACAGCTAGATGGACGGTTTAGGAGAGTTGATATCATTAAGAAACAGGATTAATTTCAGTAGGAAGAAAATTTCTAAACAGCCAGTGCACTAGGGAATCATCACACAAGGTGAGAAATCTCTCGTAACAGGAAAAAGTTTATTTTTCATTCAAACTCCCAATAACACTATATACAAATAATTATAATTCCAAATTAAAGTCCAAATGACTAATACAGTTGAAAACCGGTTTTGATGGACTTATTAGTTCAAATTCCAAGTAAAACTGGGATATGTATTTCAAATTTAAATTTCAAAATCTGAATAACCCAGTGATCAAGCACTGACATACTTACTCAAATTCTAAATAACATCAGTGTACTTACTGCATCAAGTTAAAATGGTAATTAATTATTCCTAATAATTCTAGGTGGCTCTAGTGGTAAAGAAGCCAGCTGTCAATGCGGGAGATGTAAGAGACGGGGTTTGATCCCTGGGTCAGGAAGATCCACTGGAGAAGGGAATGGCAACCCACTGCAGTAATCTTTCCTGGAGGATCCCATGGACATAGGAGCCTGGTGGACTACAGTCCATGAGGTCGCCAAGAGTTGGACATGACTGAAGCAACTTAGCATGCATGCAGTAATTCTAGTGTGTTTGTTTCCATTTCCAATTCAAATTTCAAAGTTGAAATAACTAAGAATAAATACGGGAATAGTTATTATTTTCAATTCCAGATATCACTAGCATACTTATTAACTTAGAATGATTCTAATTTCTATTTCTATCTTAATTTATCCGTAACAAATACTAATGCACTTATTAGCATAAACTGCAAATAGGATTTCGAGTCTTATTAATTCAAGTTCCAACTCAAGTTCTGAAATATAAGCTGCATTGGTATCCAGCACTGCAATAGCTATTCGTTCCAATTTCAAATAACAGTGCTGTAATTATTAGTTCTTATTTCAATTAAAATCCAGAATTTAATATCTCATAACATATACTGTGGCAGTTATTAGTTCAGATTCCAAATAACACTGATCAATGACTGTGTTACATTTCATTTCTATCTTCAGCATTTCAATATCTCCTCTAACAATCACCGGTACACATATCGTTTCCGATAACAAGTAACACGGCGTTCTAGCTGTTCGTTCCCGACTTCAGAGAACAGATGCTTACATATTTAAACTCCACGCTGGGAAAGTTGACTTCTCGGACTTCCCTGGTGATCCAGGGGTTAAGAAAAGCGCCTGCTTGTGTGGGTGACACGGGTTCAATCCCTGGTCAGGGAAGATCCCACGTGCCACGGAGCAACGGAGCTCATGCACAACTAGTGAAATACATCGGCTTGTTGCAGCTCCTGAAGCCCGTGTGCCTAGAGCCGGTGCTCTACAACCAGAGAAGCCACGGCAATAAGTCTGCTCACCACAGCTAGAGAGCAGCCTCCGCTCTCTGCAATAGAGAAAGCCCACGTGCAGCAACAAAGACCCAGCACCGTCAAAAATAAACAAATATTTTTTAAAAAGTTACTTTTAAGTTCAAATTCCAAAGGTGATCAATGTGCATATCAATTCATCTCTCAGTTCCCATTCTAAAATGCAGATAAAACTGACAAGCTTGAATGCACTTATCACTTGACATTTGAGGTAACACTGAGGTATTTATTTCATCCTATGCTCAAATGCGGGTAACACTGATGTATTTGGAAATGGCAACCCACTCCAGTGTTCTTGCCTGGAGAATCGCAGGGATGGCGGAGCCTGGTGGGCTGCCGTCTAGACACGACTGAAGCGACTTAGCAGCAGCAGCAGCAGCATGCTGCAATGCAGGTAACACTGATGTATTTATTCCATCCTATGCTCCAAGGCTGGTAACTTCCATGACAACCCGGGGTTCACTTTTAGCAGAAGTGCCACTTTGATTCCAAAGCGTAAATAAATCTGACCACAAGCATAGGTACACCAATAAGGTTGAATTTCCAATTAAAACTGGAGTGTGCTAATTAATTAATATGCCAATTGGTGTGCAAGTGTGCTAAGCTGCTTTAGTTGGGTCCGACTATTTGGAGTGTACCCAGTACCGACCCTATGGAGTGTAGCCCACCAGGCAATTGCCAGGTTACCATTCCCTTCTCCAGGGGATCTTCCAACTCAGGGATTGAACCCCGATCTCCTGCATTACAGGCAGATTCTTTACCTTGATCCACCAGGGTAGCCCATATTTTCATAAACACTTTTGAATTACTGTCATCCTGTAAAACTATTTTAACATGCCTAAGCATGTGATGACTGAAACCTCACATAATATCCTTTAGCTGGTAAAGAATCTGCCTGCAGTGCAGGAGACCTCTGTTCGATTCCTGGGTAGGGAAGATCCACTGGAGAAGGGAGAGGCTACCCACTTCCAGTATTTTTGACCTTCCCTGGTGGCTCAGCTGGTAAAGAATGTGCCTGCAATGCGGGAGACCTGGGTTCGATCCATGGGTCAGAAAGATCCCCTGGAGAAGGGAATGGCTACCCACTCCGGTATTCTGGCCTGGAGAATCCGTCACAAAGAGTCGGACATGACTTTCAAATCAAGGGAAATGTTCTAAAAACTCTGTGGGGGTACAGTAGATCTTTAGAACATAAGACATCTTTTTTTAAATGTTTATTTTTATTTATTCATTTGGCTGTGGCAGGTCTGAGTTGTGGCATGTGGATATTTACTTGCAGCATGTGGGATCTAGTTCCCTGACCAGGGATCGAACCTGGGACCTCTGCATTGGGAGCTCAGTCAGCCACTGGACGACCTGGGAAGTGCCTTGGACTTCATGCATCACCAAAAGCTTGTACATCCTGGACTAACATCTCCCCAACTCCTTCTTCCCCCAGCCCCTGTGAACCACTATGCTACTCTCTGCTTCTATGAGATTGAGTGTTCCAGATTCCTTATGCAAATGGTACCATGCAGTATATGCCCTTCTTTGTCTGGCTTATTTCAATAGGTTGCTAAGACAGTATATCCTAATCATTCTTATCACAAAAAATAACAATAATGATAACAAAATAACAATAATGATATAACTTTTGGAAGTGATGGAAACATTCCTGGCATAGGTTGTGCTTTCACAGGTATATGGTATGCTTGTCTCCCAGCTCAACAAGTTGTACATATTGAATACATATAGTTTTTTGTATGTCAATCAAAATGGTTTAAAAAGATACTGAAGAAACTCTTGCCTGAAAATCCCAGGGACGGGCGAGCCTAGTGGGCTGCTGTCTATGGGGTCGCACAGAGTTGGACACGACTGAAGCTACTTAGCTGCAGCAGCAAAGAAACTCGAAAGTGTTGAACAGGTACGCTCTCAACTATTTCTAATAGTTCATCTTCATTGCTTAATTCTTTAAGTTTTCTTCTACGGGGCTTCCCAGATGCTGCCAGTGATAAAAAGAACCCACGTGCTAATGCAGGAGACGTTAAGAGATGCAGGTTCTATCCCTTGGTCAGGAAGATCTCCTGGAGGAGGAAATGGCAACCAAAGTGTTCGACAGGTACGCTTCAATCAAACAAAAACCTCTCAATTAGTTCTAATATTCCACCTTCATTCTAATATTCCACCTTCATCCCTTCATCATTTCTTTTCTTATCTAGACCAAAAAATAAAAAATTTATCGATAAAAACATATTGGGTTGCAGCTAGAGATTATCATACCAAGTAAAGTCAGAAAGGCAAATACCATTTGATATCACACGTACACGTGGCATCAAAAATATGACACAGATGAACATCTCTAGAGAAGAGAAACAAAATCAGAGACACAGAGAACAGTTGTTGTCAAGGGGAAGGGTGGAGGGAAAGAGAAGGACTTCAGTTCAGTTCAGTTCAGTCGCTCAGTCGTGTCCGACTCTTTGCGACCCCATGAATCACAGCACGCCAGGCCTCCCTGTCCATCACCAACCCCCGGAGTTCACTCAGACTCATGTTCATCGAGTCAGTGATGCCATCCAGCCATCTCATCCTCTGTGGTCCCCTTCTCCTCCTGCCCCCAATTCCTTCCAGCATCAGAGTCTTTTCCAATGAGTCAACTCTTCACAAGAGGTGGCCAAAGTACTGGAGTTTCAGCTTTAGCATCATTCCTTCCAAAGAAATCCCAGGGCTAATCTCCTTCAGAATGAACTGGTTGGACTTAGGAGTCTGTAATTAGCAGTTGTAGACTATCGCATATAGGATGGATAAACAACAAGCTCTTACCCTACAGCTCAGGGAACTCTATTCAATATCCAGTGATAAAGCATCATGGAAACAAAATATAAGAAAGAATGTATGTGTGTATAACAGAATCACTTTACCATATAGCAGTAATTAACATAAGGCTGTAAGTCAACTATACTTTAATAAAAAATAGATTAAAAACAAACAAAAAAACCCACACTGTATATATAAATAAATATGAGAAAATGTGAGAAAGTAACATTTTCTTTCTGTGCAGGTGCTTACATGTATGCAAAAATAAATACCTGCAGGCTTATTCCTATGGAGATACATTATATCAAGAAAAGGTTACTCAAATGTAACTGTGAGATTGAAATATTTCTATATAGAGTAGAAAATTCAGTCAAATTCAAAACATAGGGATATTTCTTCCAGGTAAGGTCATGAATTCGTCTCTTGGGCAGTTTGGGGCTAAAATTTAAATTTTAAAAATTAAAAAAAAAAATACTGAATGTATGTTTAGAACTTCTCTGGGAGACCAGAAAACTGAGCAAAAAAAGTTTAAAATCATACCCATGGCTGATTCATGTCAATGTATGGCAAAAACCACTACAATATTGTAAAGTAATTAGCCTCCAATTAAAATTAAAATAAATTAATTTTTTTTAAACTAAAAAAATCAAATCAAATAATTGTAAATGGAATTATGTATCATATTAGAGAAATTTTGATGTCTTATTCAAAAGCCAATCATGGGTACTTATAAAGAACAAAATAATCTAAGGGACAATTCTATTTACAAGTATTTCTAATCTGTTTTCAATGTTCCCAGTTGCATCCCTCTAATTTTCCTGTAATAATGCACACTCATACTGTAGTAATTACTTTGAGTTAATTTCCTTTCATTTATAAGCAAATGAAGCTAATTTAAAATTAAAATTCAAACGATAAGCTTTTCACTTGATTTAAATTAATAAAAATAATTGACCTGAAGGTTTATGAAATTATTCTACCTGGAGCATTTTCTACCGAGAATCCATGCAGACATAACTTTCCTAAGGTCTAGGAGAGGAGTTGCAAGCAGATTCAGTCTGATTTACATCCAGAAAAGATGTCTGTGTATTACATTTTTCCCCTTCTCTCCTTCTTTCAGTGAGCTACTGGCTGGGTTACCACAGTCTAAGGGAACCTGGCCACTGAGCAATGCTTAGGAATCAGTGTGCACATTCAGTTCTCCAGTTGTGTCTGACTCTTTGTGACCCCATGAACTCTAGCCTACCAGGCACATCTGTCCACGGGATTCTCCAGGGAAGAATACTGGAGTGGGTTGCCATGCCCTTTTCCAGGGGATCTTCCTGACCAAGGAATCGAACCCATGTCTCTTGTGTCTCCTGCATTGGCAGGTGGGTTCTTTACCAAATGCATCACCTAGGAGTCAGCAGAACCTTTATAAAGTTTTTTTTTTTTGGGCCGGTTGGTTTGTAATTTAGGTCAAAACTCGGCTATTATGTAAACCCTCTAAGGACAGAAGAGAGGGGAGAATACGGCCGTGAATTATGTGCATACTGAAATGAAAAACACGAGCGGAGCTGTGATGGATGCTGCCCTTGCCAATTTCTATTTCCAGTGTTCCCTTTCTTTTCTAAGAAGAATAATAAAACATGTCACCCAACTTCACTAATTGGTATCATTGCTTCCAGCACTGTGATTCATGTCTGCTGTTCAAAAGCTACGCAGTGGAGCTGGACTTGGTATTAAATTGTCAAAGAATTACCCACAGAAGCTTTCCAAACTCTTGCGGTTGTGAAGGCAGCATGCTTTATTCAACCTCCATTCAGACAAATCATTTCACGTACTGCCTATATTTTGACTCAATTTCCTTGCAACAACAAGAATAAGAAGGTAAAAATAAACACAGCGTCTTTAACATACTTGGAGAGTGTTGTCTTGCCTTGGGAAGGAGACAAAAATGATGAATTCTTCATGCTGAAAAAGGGTATGACCCCTGGGTGAAACTTAGCAATATAGGGAATATGAGTAAGCCATTCGTTCGAGGGGGATAACAGCTACTTTTTGTTCAATAGGGCTTCCCTGATAGCTCAGCTGGTAAAGAATTCGCCTGCAATGCAGGATACCTGGGTTCAATCCCTGGGTTGGGAAGATGCCCTGGAGAAGGGAAAGGCTACCCACGTCAGTATTCTTGGGCTTCCCTGGTGTTTCAGCTGGTAAAGAATCCACCTGCAACGGGGGAGACCTGGGTTCGATCTCTGGGTTGGGAAGATCCGCTGGAGAAGGGAAAGGCTACCCACTCCAGGATTCTGGCCTGGAGAATTCCATGGACTGTGTAGTCCCTGGGGAGGTAAAGAGTCGGACGCGACTGAGTCACTTTCACTTTCACTGTCCCTATGCAATGGACACGAACGAGAGCAAACTCTGGGAGACAGTGAAGGACAGAGAAGCCTGGGGTGCTGCAGTCCATGTGGTCACAATGACTGTGACACAGATTACCAACTGAACAACAGTGTACTCCAAAAGGACTGGGGTCCTCATAAGAAGAGGAGGGAAGAGGGACCCAGGGAGCAGACGGCCATCGACACACCCAGGAGAGAGGCCTCAGGAGGAACCAGCCCTGCCTGCACCTGGATGTCAGAGTTCCAGCCTCCAGGACCAGAAGGGAATAAATATCTGTTGCTTAAGACCCCCAGTGTATGGCCCTTTGTCACATCAGCTCGAGACACTACAAACCCTGGACTTCCATAAGTTTCCATTTCCACCCACACAAAGGTAGTGACGAATCGAGGCTACGGAGAAAATCAAAACTGTAAAGCTCTACGTTGACGCAGAGAGGCGGAAAGCTGTCAGGATGATAAAGACATAACGTTGGCGCGGCTACCACAAAGTCAATGTCTATTAGACC
Source organism: Bos grunniens (assembly GCF_055505025.1). Classification (NCBI taxonomy): domain Eukaryota; kingdom Metazoa; phylum Chordata; class Mammalia; order Artiodactyla; family Bovidae; genus Bos; species Bos grunniens. Next base: position 3,191,220 of record NC_141194.1, read on the forward strand.
CCGTTGCTGACTGAGACGGAGAATGAACAAAAGGAAGAGATGAAATGGATTACAGTTGCCAGCACAATAGCTGCATTCCGCGGGCCAGGTTTCTGCGTTTGGTTCATTTGTTTCTCGGGAGAGATAAAAGAGCTTGCGTTTGAATGGCAGTTGCAATTGAAGTCTCCACCAGATGAATTTCAGTCTCGATCCCTGTCACTTTGCAAAAGCACCTGGGTTCTGCAGAGGACAGACATCATAACAAGCAAAAAGAACCAGCACCTGCGGCTGAAAACGTGGGCTGCCTCTCAAAACACCGATTATCATCTTCTTTTCGTTTCCTTTCCTGAAAGAAGGACCCAAAAGCTGTAGCTGCTACATTGTTTTCCGGACAATTGTCTATGCAGATAGCAACTTTTTAAGTTCTTCCAAATAAATGCACTTGTCTGAGAGATAAAGCCAAAGCTGATGCCAGGTGATAAGGGAGGCAGGCACGAGGTGTCAGTGGTACTCATACAGATGATAGCTGAAGTGGCATGATTTGAATCAAGTAATTTTTTAAAAAATATGTATTTGGCTGCACCACATCTTGGTTGAGGCTTGTGGGAGTTAAGTGAAGAAGAACTAAAGAGCCTCTTGATGAAAGTGAAAGAGGAGAGTGAAAAAGTTGGCTTAAAGCTCAACATTCAGAAAAGTAAGATCATGGCATCTGGTCCCATCACTTCATGGCAAATAGATAAACAGTGGAAACACTGGCAGCCTTTATTTTCTTGGGCTCCAAAATCAGTGCAGATAGTGACTGCAGCCATGAAATTAAAAGACGCTTGCTCCTTGGAAGGAAAGTTATGACCAACCTAGACAGCATATTAAAAAGCAGAGATATCACTTTGCTGACAAAGGTCCGTCTAGTCAAGGCTATGGTTTTCCCAGTGGGCATGTATGGATGTGAGAGTTGGACTATAAAGCTGAGTGCCGAAGAATGGATGCTTTTCAACTGTGGTGTTGGAGAAGACTCTTGAGAGTCCCTTGGACTGCAAGGAGATCCAACCAGTCCATCCTAAAGAAGATCAGCCCTGGGTGTTCATTGGAAGGACTGACGCTGAAGCTGAAGCTCCAATACTTTGGCCACCTGATGCAAAGAACTGACTCACTGGGAAAGACCCTGATGCTGGGGAAAATGGAAGGCAGGAGGAGAAGGGGACAACAGAGGATGAAATGGTTGGATGGCATCACCGACTCAATGGACACGAGTTTGGGTGAACTCTGAGACATGGTGATGGACAGGGAGGCCTGGCGTGCTGAGGTTCATGGGGTCCCAAAGAGTTGGACATGGCTGAGCAACTGAACTTAACTGAACTGTGGGAGTTAATTGCAACATGCAGAATGTTTACTGTTGGCATGCAAACTCTTAGTGGTGGCATGCAAACACTAATTGCAATATTCCTGCATTTCAGGGCAGGAATAGAGAGACAGGCCTAAAGAACAGACTTTGTAGATAGACATATATACACCACCATGTGTAAAAGAAATAGCTGGTGGGAAGCTTCTCTATAGCCCAGGGAGCTCGGTGCTCTGTGACCACCTAGGGGGTGGGGAGAGAGGTTGGGAGGCTCAAGAGGGAAGGGATATAGGCATACATATGGCTGATCGCATTGTTGTGCAGCAGAAACGAACACAACACTGAGAAGCAATTTCACTCCACTTAAACGAAATTCAACTGTGCTGGGTCTTTGCTGCTGCACGTAGGCTGGGGGCAGGGGGGAGGTGAGACGATGTCAATTAAGTGGGGTACCAGCTTTCACTTATGCACAAAGTCTAAAGATGTCCCTGGTAGTCCAGGGACTGAGACAGTTAGCACCCCATCCACGGGACCCGGCTTCAATCCGTGGTCAGGGAGCTAGACCCCACATGCCACAACTCAGACTTGTGGGACCCAAATAAGTAAACAAACAAATATTTTTTTAAAATGCCTTAAATTCTAAAGACCTATAGTACCCCCACAGAGCCTACATTTAGCATGTTGTAACATATACATCATTTTCCTTTTTCCTTTTTACATCATTTTCCTTCAGCTGGAGAAGGCAATGGCAACCCACTCCAGTACTCTTGCTTGGAAAATCCCATGGATGGAGGAGCCTGGTAGGCTTCAATCCATGAGGTCGCTAAGAGTCGGACATGACTGAGTGACCTCACTTTCACTTTTCACTCTCATGCATTGGAGAAGGAAATGGCAACTCACTCCAGTGTTCTTGCCTGGAGAATCCCAGGGCCAGGGAACCTGGTGGGCTGCCGTCTGTGGGGTCACACAGAGTCGGACACGACTGAAGCGACTTAGCAGCAGCAGCTGCAGCAGTGAAAGATAATCATGTGAGGTTTCAGTGACAAAGTGGCCACATAAGTTAAAATAGTTTTATAGGACATTTCATTGGGCTTCAGCCAGAAAATCGAGGGTGGGTCTTAAGGAAGCAAAGTTTCTGCAAAATTGATAGCAGTGCTCTGGCTTCAGGCTCTAAGAGACTCACACTGCAGAATTTTTAGCAGATGAAGCGGAAAGTAAACATAAAATTTGAAGAAAAGTTTCCTCGAATTGCAAAGTGATCATCACACCACACAAAAGACATCTTCTCACCTAAGTGGTTGAAAATGGTGTCACCTGCAATTCTGCTTTCATGAATCTTTGTGATCCTGCATGCGGCCTGCACAAGTCTGAACAGGCAGTGACTTCAGTTTGAAAAGAACCACATGCGAGTAATCCAGGACCTCAAGTTAATCAGAATGCTGCTGGCTTGGATGAAATCATGGAAAAGTGCAAAATTAAGCATATTAATTTTTCTTCTGCTTCTGTGACTATTACGATTATGAAAGTGAAAGTTGCTCAGTCCTGTCCGACTCTTTGCAACCCCATGGACTGTAGCCCTCCAGGCTCCTCTGTCCATGGGATTCTCCAGGCCAGAATACTGGAGTGGGTTGCCATGCCCTCCTCCAGGGGATCGTCTCGACCTCAGGGATCGGACCCTCATCTCCTGCATTGCAGGCAGAGATTCTTTACCATCTGAGTCACCAGGGAAGCCCATTATGATCATATCCGAACCTTTTTATGCCAAACAAACTCGGAATGGTATAGACTCAATTGACATCTGATGTCTCTAGCGATGGGTAGGAGGGATATTGTCTGCTTGAAACTGACTTTCTGTAGAAATGATTTAGCTTGAAAATTTTATATTTCCTGGACCTCCCTGGTGGTCTACAGTAGCCTGGTGGGCTACAGTCCCTGGGGTCACAAAGACTGAGGGACTAAGCATACACACATTTGACTAATATGGACCACCTGACAAGTTCTTAATCTCTAGATTAATCCTTAGTCCTCTATGACACAACTGAATCATGATAATGGAAAACATATTGACACAGCCATCTTCCTAAATGTGTATGTGTTCCTGGTCTAGAACAATCACATCTGAGGAAGCAGGATATCATTTCCAGGTAAAAGCTGGGGGAAGAAAAGACAAAACACGATGCTGTAGAATTCGAGGGTATGTAGGTATTTATGATAACATCTTCTTGCCCTTCATTGAAATTTCACAGACTGTGACTCAAACATAGACAGGAAGGCCTTTCCTGGTGCTTAAGTGGGCTAGAGTTTAAGAATCCACCTTTTGGTGGATTCAGCAAAGACCCAGTACACTCAAAAATTAATTTCCTAAAAATGTTTAAAAAATAATTTTTAAAAGCACAGATGGGAAGACTAATTTTTAATTCTGTCATTTTTTCCGGTCATCTCTGCCTAATATTCACAGCGTACAGACAAATAACAGCCTCCAGTAAACAGGTACTCTTTTCTCTTCCACTTTTGACACTGATATTTATCTGTATTCTCTCACTGACTAAGGGACCCATTGCTGCAGCGTGAAAATAGGAAGCCGTCAGATGACTTTCAGCAAGTTGGTGGAAAAATAAAGTATTGCTAATTATATAGACAGCATATACTTTTCCCATGAAATGAAACCCCAAATTACTGCCTACCATCCAGTTAATGAAAATCCAAAGGAAAAATACAAAATAAAAACAGACGCTGAAAGTTATGCCTTATAAATTTCAATCATTACCCAACTGTTACCCTTCATTAGAAATGGCCTTTGACGGGTGAGCAGAAAACCTTCTTTCATGAAATTTTAAATTGAGTTCTCCAGTGAAATGAATCCTGTAAGTTGCACATTGCCATCAACCTGGAACGACCTCTTTCTCGTGGTTTCCATACATCTGTCACTGGGCTGCCATGGATGCTGAATTTGATATTATTTACATGTATTTCCCCAAGCAAAGTAAACTCTCATTATATGGTCACTTGTAGGTGATGTTTAATTAAAAATCCTACTTAGTTCAAATCATTTAAGATACTCAAGGTTTTAAAATTAAGATGGGGTGAAGCCTACATTAAAGACTTATTACATGTTTTTAAGAAATAATTATTTTCTTACAAATAATACATGCTGGAGGGCAGTGGGAAAAGGGGAACCCTTCTACACTGTTAATGGGAATGTAAATTTGAGCAGCTGTGGAGAATACTGTGGAGAATAATATGGAGGCTCCTTAAAAAACTAAAAATAGAGCTACTGCATAATCCATCAATCCCACTCCTGGGCATATCTCTAGAGAAATTCAGTTCAGTCGCTCAGTCGTGTCTGACTCTGTGATCCCATGGACTGCAGCACGCCAGACTTCCCTGTCTATCACCAACTCCCAGAGCTTGCTCAAACTCACGTTCATTGAGCTGGAGATGCCATCCAACCATCTCATCCTCTGTCATCCCCTTCTCCTCCTGCCTTCAGTCTTCAAAAGGCCCAGCATCAGGGTCTTTTCCAATGAATCAGTTCTTCATAGGAGGTGGCCAAAGAATTGGAGCTTCATCACCAGTCCTCCCAGTGAATATTTAGGACAGATTTCCTTTAGGATGGACTGTTTTGATCTCTTTGAAGCCCAAGGGACTCTCAGGAGTCTTCTCCAACACCACAGTTCAAAAGCATCCATTCTTTGGCACTCAGCTTTCTCTATAGTCCAACTCTCACATCCATACATGACTACTGAGAGAGTCATTTCCTAGGCAGGTTGATAAGTCTAGGGGTCTTCAAGGAGAGAGGGGTCTGGAATTCTCAAGGAGGAAGAAAGGACAAACTTGTTTTCCTCTACATTCCTTAGGATTATGTAACAGTAATGTATCCTGCCTGAGGACAGTCTCTGGATTAAACCTTCTGGCTAATTCTGTTATCTTAAAATGTAAATTATGGGAGTAGGTCTGGTGAGGTCTTTACAACCTCCAGACATTCTTTGGATTCACTGGAGAGTATATAACTCCATTGCTAACACTAGCAGCAGGGTACTGTTTCTGCCCCCTTCTGATGCTTATGTCAGAAGATTTCTCTATCTCCTTTATACTTTAATAAAACTTTATTACACAAAATCTCTGAGCGATCAAGCCTCCTCTCTGGCCCTGGATTGAATTCTTCTCCTCCGGAGGCCAAGAATCCCAGTGTCTTTGCGTGGTTCAGCAACAACCTTTCACTACCAGAAAAACCATAGCTTTGACTAGATGTACCTTTGTTGGCAAAGTAATGTCTCTGCTTTTAAATACGCTGTCTAGGTTTGTCATAGCTTTTCTTCCAAGGAAGAAGCATCCAGAGAAAAATCTGGGCCCAAAGGACACATGCACCCTAATATTCACCACAGCACTACTTACAGTAGCCAAGACATGGAAGCAACTTACATGTCCATCCACGGAGGAATGGATACAGATGTGGTGCATGTATACAGTGAAATATTAACCATAAAAAGGAAAGAAACTGTGACACTGGGAGAGACCAGGATGGACCCAGAGACAGTCATATAGAGTGAAGGAAGTCAGAAAGAAAAAAAAAATCAAGTATCCTATAATTTCATTTTTATGTGGAATCTAGGTAAATTGCAGAGACGGACTCTTGTGCAAAGCAGAAACTGAGTCATAGACACACAGAAAAACGGATGGACACCAAGGAGGGGGGGAAAGGGAGAGTGGGATAAATTGCGACATTAGCATGGACATATTTACATGACTGATGCTATGTATAAAATGGATAACAAATGCAAACCTGCTGTAGAGCATAGAGAACTCTACTCATTGGTCTGTGGTGAGCTAAATGGGAAGGAACTCCAAAAGAGAGGGGATATATGTGTAGGCATATATCCCTATACAGGTATATATAGGGATATATAGATATACCTATATCCCATATCCCCTATATGTTTAGGGGGTGTATGTACAGCTGACCCACTTTGCTGTACAGCAGAAACTAATACAACATTGCAAAGCAAGTATGCTCCAATAAAAAAAGAAAATTAAAACTATAAACCAAACCAACTTTATTATACACACAAAATTTTTTTTCTAATTGACACTATATGTAGATACATACATGTATTTTATGTAAATACATACATGTATTTTACTATATGTAAAATACATAATGAGAACCTCTTGTCCATGGATTCTCCAGGCAAGGACCCACTGCAGTGGGTTGCCATTTCCTACTCCAGGGTTTAAAAAAAAAAAAAAAAATCAAACCAACTTTGAAAGTGAAGGTTGCTCAGTTGTGTCCGACTCTTTATGACCCCATGGGATTCTCCAGGCAAGAATACTGGAGTTTGTAGCCTGTCCTTTCTCTAGAGGATCTTCCCAATGCAGAGATGAACCCAGGTCTCCCACATTGCAGGCAGATTCTTTACCAGCTGAGACACAAGGGAAGCCCTAAACCAATTTTATTACAAAAAAAAAAAAAGCCCTTGATAACGTTTCTTCTCTTTAGTTCGAGAACTGAACAAAGTCTGTTGGACTAGTGATGAGTATGAATACTCATACAACATCTAAGATGTATAACCAACACCTCCTCTGGGCTTCCCTGATGGCTCAGCTGGTAAAGAATCTGCCTGCGATGCAGGAGACCCAGGTTCAATCCCTGGGTCACGAAGATCCCCTGGAGACAGGAATGGCAACCCACTCTAAGGACTCTTGCCTGGAGAATCCCATGGACAGAGGAGCCTGATGGGCTACAGTCCATGGGGTCTCAAAGAGTTGGACACAACTAAGCAACTAACACTTACTGCTCCAGTAGGACCTCACTGGAGCTAATTACATCTGCAGTGACCGTATTTCCAAGTAAGATCCATCGCACGGCTTTCTACACAATTCCATTAAGCTCAGGCTAAGAATCCATCAACTAATATCATTCAGTTCAGTTCAGTCACTCAGTCGTGTCCGACTTTTTGTGACCCCATGAATCGCAGCCCGCCAGGCCTCCCTGTCCATCACCAACTCCCGGAGTCCACCTAAACCCATGTCCATTGAGTTGGTGATGCCATCCAACCATCTCATCCTCTGTCGTCCCCTTCTCCTCCTGCCCTCAATCTTTCCCAGCATCAGGGTCTTTTCAAATGAATCAGCTCTTCACATCAGGTGGCCAAAGTATTGGAGTTTCAGCTTCAGCATCAGTCCTTGCAATGAACATCCAGGACTGATCTCCTTTAGGAGGGACTGGTTGGATCTCCTTGCAGTCCAAGGGACTCTCAAGAGTCTCCTCCAACACCACAGTTCAAAAGCATCCATTTCTTTGGCGTTCAGCTTTCTTTATAGTAAGCCACTGATACAAGAGTATAGTTTTTCTAGAAGGTCTATGGTAGGGGGAGGCGGTCAGTGATATTGTCAAATTTACATCAAATGAAAATGAGAGACCAACAGATATTAATGAAATACAGAAGAAAACCCCGAAGTAGCCAATTTCTAACCTTTCTATTCTTATTTATGCGGTGGCTCAGTGGTAAAGAACCCACCTGCAATGCAGGAGTCACAGAAGACTCGGGTTTGATCCCTGAGTCAGGAAGATGCCCTAGAGGAGGGACTGGTAACCCACTCCAGTATTCTTGCCTGGAGAATCCCAAGGACAGAGGAGCCTGGCAGGCTACAGTCAAGGAGGTTGCAAAGAGTCAGATACTACTGAAGTGACAGAGCACACATGTATTCTTTCTTATAATTTAAAATTTGATGTATGGCAAAACCAATACAATATTGTAAAGTAAAAAATAATAATAATACAATTTTTAAAAAGTAATCAACTGATAAAATCTGGTATTTTCATTCTTACTAAGTTATATTTTATTCCCAGAAAGATACATGCCTCCTAATTCTTTTTTCTCTTGTCTTGCTCTCAAAAATCCCCTGGTTATCCCAAGAAACGGATTTATATTTCAGTGCCTGACAAACCAAGGCAGAAAGAACAATTTGATAACTACATGTAAAGCAAAAATGCAAGACGTTTCAGTCTCCTCCCCACAGATTCGAGAAGCAGATTTTGCGTTGACTGGAGAAGTTGTCATCTGTAATTGAAAATTTGTAATTTTCTCCATAAGACCTAAAAGGAAGTTAAATATTTAACTTTATGGTATCTTCATAATATATTTATGAGTCTGCTACAGGAAGGGCAGGAAGTAAATGGTACAGATAAAATGTTGTGGTCAGATTTGGAGCAAAATAAAATACATCCATACACAACAAGGAAACTCCCACAGGACTGATGAAATTTGGAGACTGAAGGAAGAGAAATGTTTAGAGATGCATTTCTACGGATAAATTTCAATTTGCAAATTCTTAAACTGAATTCTAGCTATGACAATCCTAGACAGTGTATTAAAAAGCAGAGATATTACATTGCCAACAAAGGTCCATATAGTCAAAGCTATGGTTTTCCCATAGCTGACCCACTGGAAACTCTTAGAACTGCCTCATTGGGAAAGATTGAAGGCAGGGGGGAGAAGGAGACAACAGAGGCTGAGATGGTTGGATGGCATCACGACTAGATGGACATGAATTTGAAGACAGGGAAGCCTGGCATGCTGCAGTTCATGGGGTCACAAAGTTGGACTTAGCAACTAGTTTTAAAAGTTGACTTCAAATATGTAGTAATATTTAATGCCAGCTCCTTTCTGCAAATTTACATCCATTTTCCTTTTAGGAGAATTCTAAAACTGGTGTTCATAGTGATAGTATTAGAGAATTTCTCTCCCCCTAAATAGCAATAAGAGACGTAGGTAGAAGAATAGATTCTATATAATCAGAAGAGAAGGATACGTGGTCTCCATCTGTAAACTAAAATACATTATTTCAGAGCAGAGAAAGGGATGAAGCTTTGGTTCGTATAGAATCAAAGTCAAAGAAGGACTTAGGGGCTTCCCTGGTGGCCCAGTGGTTAAGAACCCGCCGGTCAATGCAGGGGACATGGGTTCGATCCCGGGTCCAGAGAGTTCCCACAGGCTGTGGGGCAACTCCCGAAGCTTGCGTCCCTAAAACTCATTCTCCACGATAAGAGGAGCCACTGCGATGAGGAGCCCATGCATGACAACGAGAGAGTACCCCCGCTCCCCAAAACTAGAGGAAGGCCGTGCACAGCAATAATGACTCAGACCAGCAAAATAAAAGAAAGAAAGAGTAAATAAAGAAATCAAATGTTTTTAATTTTAAAAAAAAGAGGGGAGGATGAAGTTAAGACGAAATCACTTTCCTCATCCCATAGGGCTGGGGTCCTTATAAGAAGCAGGGATCAGATTACAGACACACACAGAGAAACGAGCATGTAAGGACCCAGAGAGAGGCCTCGGGAGGAACCAGCTCTGCCCACACCTGGGTCTCAGAATAAGGACCTCCCAGTTTATGAGACAACCTCTGTTGTTCAAGCCATCATATGGTATTTTGTCATGGCATCCGTCACTGACTAACCGAAACAATAAAATAAAATTTGAAAAAAAAAAAGAATAAATACCCATACAGTTAAAAAAAAAAAAAAGAAACAAAAATAAATCAAAATGAGCCAAGAAAGTAAATTTTTAAAATTTATCTTCCATCACATACATTTTCTCTTTATGAGAATAGTAATTAAGTATTCAGTGCACTTAGTGTAACCACGATTCTAAAAAAAACAAAAAATGTATTTACACTGGAGGCAGTATGTATTACAGAAAAAAATCACATCCTAGAAGAAGAAGGTTATGCTCTTATTCGATATGCTTTTGCCTCCTTCCAGAAGGGGAAAGACAAAGAGCATCATGATTGTCATAAAGATGATGGAAGTGAAATCGCTTTTAAGGTCCATCAAGACAGACTGATACTCTAATCTCTTAATATAGGATCATGTTTTTAAGAATAGCTGCCATCTAAAATGATACTCATTAACTGTGTACCAGATAAATCCTACCTTCTATTTCTAATTTGCTTCCACAAAGAATTACACAGGCATAAAATTCTAGGCTATAGGCCATGCTTGAAAAAAAAAAAAAAAGATGATCTAATATACCATTTTAACATTTTAATGCTTTGGGGCAATCACCAAGCTGTTTTGTTATTTGCAAAGATTACAATTGATGGCATATTCTTGTTTCAATAAATGGCAGAACAGCTGGCATTAAAAACACACACACAAGAGCAAGCTATTAAATGCAATCTTATTATTAGGGAAGCCTGAGAGAAAGGGCAGGGAGTTTTGGTGGTGAGTAAATTTGTGGTGGTAAATTTTATGGTACTAAACTCCCATTTTTAGGTACTTAATTATAGAGAAATGTACTCAAACACACTCATAAGAATGTCATTGGGTAGAGCTTAGAGAATGGGACCAAAAATATACAGGAAAGAATACTGGAGTGGGTTGCCATTCCCTTCTCCAGGGGATCTTCCCAACCCAGGGATCGAATCCGGGTCTCCTACACTGCAGGCAGATTCTTTACCATCTGAGCTACCGGGGAAACCCACCAAAACAGCTGGTTACAGCTGAAAATGTTTTTCGACTGTTAATTTGGTCTCTAAAGGTATTTGTAACCCTCAAATATCATCTGGATAATAACAGCAAAGAAATGACTATAACCTAAAGGTTGTTCAGTCGCCAAGTTACGTCTGACTCTTTGAGACCCCGTGAACTGCAGCATGCCAGGCTTTCCTGTCCTTCAGTATCTCCCGGAGTTTGACCAAGTTCCTGTCCATTGAACCTAAAGGTATCAGCTAGATAAGATGATTGGCTTTATTCAATGGTGTGAATGTTTTTTGTTTGTTTGGTTTCGTTTTTTACTGTTCATTTATTTGGCAGCATCAGGTCTTCACTGTATGCGGGATCTTTAGTTGAGACATGTGGGACCTTGTTTCCTGACCAGGAATTTAACCTGGGTCCTCTGTATTGGGTGCAAAGAGTCTTAGCCACTGGACCTCCAGGGAAGTCCTTGTTCATTCTTGAAATAATGATTGTGCAGACTATCAAATATTGCTGTGTGGGAAGCATATACATGTTCCTTCCCTGTCTGCTGGGCTTTGAAAGCAAATTTATTTTTCTTCAGTCACTCAGTCATGTCCGACTCTTTGAGACCCCATGGACTGCAGCACGCCGGGCTTCCCTGTCCTTGAGTATCTCCTGCAGTTTGCTCAGACTCATGTCCGCTGAGTCAGTGATGCCATCCAACCATCTCATCCTCTGAAGCAAGTTATGTCTTAACAACCTCTTTATTTGCTTATATGATGCTAACTGGATTGAAGCCACATTTCTGACACTTGGTCTAAGAGACATTTTTCTTACAAAATATAAAGGTAATGAGTTAAAACTCTGTTCTTAAAATTGCTAGGAGAGAAACAACAGGATCTTCCTCCAATCGCAGTTAGTGGGACAACTGGGCAGATAACCTTGGACTTAAGCTCTCCATGTCATATTTGGAGAGATTGAAGATTCCTTCGTGAGAAGACATACAGATGCCCAAGAGGCACATGAAAAGATGCTCAACATCGCGAATGATTAGAGAAATGCAAATCAAACCTACAATGAGATGTCACCTCTCACTGGTCAGAGTGTTAGTCACTGAGTCGTGTCCAACTCTTTGGGACCCCATGGATTGTAGCCCACCAGGCTCCACTGTCTATGGGATTCCCCAAGGCAAAAACACTGGAGTGGCTTGCCATTCCTTTCTCCAGTGGATCTTCCCAGCCGAGGGATTGAACCCAGGTCTCCCCTATTGGAGGCAGATTCTTCACTATTTAAGCCACCAGAGAAGCTCACTGATTACAATGTGCCCATGTTTAATCTCCACTTTTCCCAATGGTCACAGTGGCTACCACCAAAAAAAAAAAAATCCACAAACAACAGATGCTGGAAAGGATGCGGAGAAAAGGGAACCCTCCTGCCCTGTTGGGGGGAATGTGAATTGGTACAGCCCCTGTGCAGAAGAGTATGCTGCTGCTGCTAAGTCACTTCAGTCGTATCCGACTCTATGTAAACCCCAGAGACGGCAGCCCACCAGGCTCCTGAGTCCCTGGGATTCTCCAGGCAAGAACACTGGAGTGGGTTGCCATTTCCTTCTCCAATGGATGAAAGTGAAAAGTGAAAGGGAAGTCACTCAGTCTTGTCCAACCCTCAGTGAACCCATGGACTGCAGCCTTTCAGGCTCCTCTGTCCATGGGATTTTCCAGGCAAGAATACTGGAGTAGGATGCCATTGCCTTCTCCAGTATGGATGTTCCTTAAAAAAATAAAAGTAAAAATAGAGCTATCATTTGATCCAGCAAGTCCACTCCTGGGCACATATTCAGAGAAAACTATAATTCAAAAAATGCACGCAGCTATATATTCATAGCTGCTGCTGCTAAGTCGCTTCAGTCATGTCCGACTCTGTGTGACCCCATAGACAGCAGCCCACCAGGCTCCGCTGTCCACAGGATTCTCTAGGCAAGGATACTGGAGTGGGTTGCCATTTCCGTCTCCAATATATTCACAGCAGCACTAAATAGTCAAGACATGGAAACAACTTAACTGCCCATTGACGGATGGACAGAGATTGCAGCCACATCAAATAAGACCTCGTGAGCCCCGAGGAAGTTCAGGAAAAAGGATACCTTCCATCTAGCAGCCATCAGACTGCAACCACTCCCCAAGGTGAGCCCTGAGGAAGCTGACGATGTGAACACAGGAGACACTAGCCCCAGATGGCTGAGGTGTGGCTCAAAGGAATGACTTCAGTGAGCCCAGATTCTTGCATCTTACCATATGCAGAAAAGCACAGAATTCCTTAACTTGGGATGTCTGATTTTCTTTCATTAACGGTCATCTTTTGATGTTGACATGACCCGCCCTTTGTTGCAAAACTCCTCCATCGTTCCCCTACTCTCCTCCTCAGAGCAGTTCTTGCAGGGTTACTTAAGATTCCGTTTCCCACACTCAAAGTCCTAAAATTTCCCATGAAATGGAACATTCAACTCTCAAGCTGTGAATGTTTCTCAACTCGACAATCCATAGCCACAAAGCCTAGTGAAATTTCTACATCTGCTTACAGCACATTAAATAGCAATCATACCAGTGCAAGGGACATGTATTTAACCTGATTTTTGTTCTGCATAACTGAGAGTTGATATTTATACTAACATACAAACTCCTCGCATCCCACTTTATTCTAGAAGAAAAGTGAAGAGAAAAGAATTTGGTGCTTTTTATCAAAGCATAAGTTTCAATGGGTTAGAGTTTTAGTGTTTAATGTGTACAAAATTAAGTGGCATATTAGTTTTTTTAGCATCTGCCAATAATATGGACTCTTGACAAATAGTGTATTATGTTTCTCAAGCATCAGACACATACCAGTATATGCTATAGTTCAGATGGCCAAAAATCTTATTGGTGGTTTACTCACTATCAGATCAGATCAGATCAGATCAGTCACTCAGTCCTATCCGACTCTTTGCAACCCCATGAATCACAGCACGCCAGGCCTCCCTGTCCATCACCAACTCCCGGAGTTCACTCAGACTCACGTCCATAGAGTCAGTGATGCCATCCAGCCATCTCATCCTCTGTCGTCCCCTTCTCCTCTTGCCCCCAATCCCTCCCAGCATCAGAGTCTTTTCCAATGAGTCAACTCTTCGCATGAGGTGGCCAAAGTACTGGACTTTCAGCTTCAGCATCATTCCTTCCAAAGAAATCCCAGGGCTGATCTCCTTCATAATGGACTGGTTGGATCTCCTTGCAGTCCAAGGGACTCTCAAGAGTCTTCTCCAACACCACAGTTCAAAAGCATCAATTCTTCAGCACTCAGCCTTCTTCACGGTCCAACTCTCACATCCATACATGACCACAGGAAAAACCATAGCCTTGACTAGACAGACCTTTGTTGGCCAAGTGATGTCTCTGCTTTTGAATATGCTATCTAGGTTGGTCATAACTTTCCTTCCAAGGAGTAAGCGTCTTTCAATTTCATGGCTGCAGTCACCATCTGCAGTGATTTTGGAGCCCAGAAAAATAAAGTCTGACTCTGTTTCCACTGTTTGCCCATCTATTTCCCATGAAGTGATGCGACCGGATGCCATGATTGTCGTTTTCTGAATGTTGAGCTTTAGGCCAACTTTTTCACTCTCCACTTTCACTTTCATCAAGAGGCTTTTGAGTTCCTCTTCACTTTCTGCCATAAGGGTGGTGTCATCTGCATATCTGAGGATATTGATATTTCTCCAGGCAATTTTGATTCCAGCTTGTTTTTCTTCCAAGTCCTGTCCAGTTCTTTGTGACCCCATGGACTGTAGCCTGCCAGATTCTTCTGTCCATGGGATTCTCCAGGCAAGAATACAGGAGTGGGTTGCCATTTCTTTCTCCAGGGGATTTTCCTGACCCAGAGACTAACCTGGGTCTCTGGCATTACAGGTGGTGTCCTGCGTTGCAGGCAGATTCCTCACTGACTGAGCCACCAAGGAAAGCATACTCAAATGGAATGTACATTAATTTCCTTCCTTCTCAGATTTGCAAACTGAACCAAAGTGCTATTTTCATGTAGGAAGTACAGTTTTATAAAAGGTTGGCAAAGCCAGTAGATAACATATCAGCCAGTAGATGATGTTGGTCTTGTAGGTGATTATGCATGCTATCAATCTTTTTACAGTAAAATAAAATTAAACTAGGCTTTCTCTTTCCAACAAAAGAACTCAGAATTCTTTTGAAATTATTTTCCACGAATACAACACACAGAAGCCAAGGAGAGATGGCTTGAAAATCAAGTTAGGTTAAACAGCTATGCTTTTCATGGTTTAAAAAGAATGTCAGTTCACTGTGTATAACCGTGTCTAGGTCCATCCACGTCTCTACAAATGACCGAATTTCGTTCCTTTTCATGGCTGAGTAGTATTCCATTGTATATACAAAGCATATGTTCTTTAACCACTCATCCGTTAATGGACATTGAGGTTGCTTGCATGTCTTGTGTTAAGTCCCTCAGTCGTGTCCGATTCTTTGCAACCCCATGGACTGTAGCCCATTAGCCTCCTCTGTCCATGGGATTGTCTAGGCAAGAATACGAGAATGCATTGCCATTTCCTTCTCCAGGGGATCTTCCCGACCCAGGATGGTCTTCGCATCACTTATGTCTCCTGAATTGCAGGTGGATTCTTTACCAAGGTTGCCACCTGGGAAGCCCTTCGGTTTCCTGGTTACTATAAATACTGCTGCAATGAACACTGGGGTTCACATGTCTTTTTGGAGTTATGATTGTTCTCAGGGCATGTGCCCAGGAGTGGGACTGCTGGGAGACATCAATGCATGTGTGTGGCGTCTAGAAGAACGGTACAGATGAACCTGTTTCCGGGGCAGAAGCAGAGGTGCAGCTGTAAAGAACAGACTCTTGGACACGGGGAGGAAAGGAGATGATGAACTGAGAGCAGCACTGACATATATACATTTTTGTGTGTAAGCCAGACATCTCGTGGGAGGCTGATGTATAGCACAGGGAGCTCAGCCTGCTGCTCTGTGATGACCTAGAGGGATGGGATGGGGGTTGGTGGGGAAGGAGACTGAAAAGGGTGGGGATATATATATATACATCGGCTGGATCCAATTTGTTGTACAGCAGAAAACAATGATGTAAAAAGCAATCATCCTCTGATTGAAAATAAATACAGAACAAGAAATTTCAAAAATGTTAATAAAAAATAAAGAAAACAAAAGAAGAAATGGATGCTAGTGATGCTCTTTAAATACTAGAGAATAAAAATAATGCACATGAAAATCAAATGAAAACCTTTTCTCTCCCCCGCCTCTCTTTGCAAGATCTTTAGTTTTCCAGGACATATGATGGCTGGATAACACCGTGAACATATTGTAATTTCAGATAAACACAAGAACCACACTCTCCCGCCCATTGATGAGAACTGCATCCTAGAGTGAATACGTTGCACTCCTGTTTCAGAAGCTTCTCTCCTTCTTTTCAGAAGACCACTGAAAACGCTCTTGCAATACGTTTTGCTTCTTTTCAGCCACCCTCAGGAAAACCTGGAAAGCTAGTTTTCTTGCTGATTTTATGAGCTTGTCATTAATTCTGGAATGTCAAGCATCTTGCCTCCACCCCATCACCATCCTTCTTCGACAAGCGGCACACCCTCTCCCCAATTTTTCTCAGTCCAAGAATATATATGAGCATGAGAAAATGACCACTGGACTTCCCTGGGGGTTGGAAGTCAGCCTGCCAATGCGGGAGACACAGGTTCGATCTGTAGTCCTGGAAGATCCCACATGCCATGGGACACCTAACCCCGTGGATCACCACTACTGAGCCTGTAGTCAAGAGCCCGTGTCCCAGAACAACAGAAGCCACTGCAATGAGAAATCGTGCACTGCAACTAGAGAGAGTAACCTCCGCTGGTCACTAGAGAAAGTCCACACAGCAGCAAAGACCTGTGAAAAGACCTCCCATTTTAATGAACAAGAAATGTCACAGCCATCAGGGATTGCTGATTTTTCCAGTAGTCGTGTATGGATGTGAGAGTTGGACTAGAAAGAAAGCTCAGGGCCGAAGAATTGATGCTTTTGAACTGTGTTGTTGAAGAAGACTCTTGAGAGGCCCTTGGACTGCAAGGAGATACAACCAGTCCATCCTAAAGGAGATCAGTTCTGAATATTCATTGGGAGGACTGATGCTGAAGCTGAAACTCCAATACTTTGGCCACCTGATGCGAAAAACTGACTCATTCGGAAAAGACCCTGATGCTGGGAAAGATTGAAGGCAGGAGGAGAAGGGGACGACAGAGGATGAGATGGTTGAATGGCATTACCGACTTGATGGACATGAGTCAGAGTAAACTCCAGGAGTTGTTGATGGACAGGAAAGCCTGGCATGCTGCAGTCCATGGGGTCCCAAAGAGTCAGACACGACTGAGCTACTGAACTGAACTGAACTGAACTGGGAGTGGGGACTCCCCAAACTGCAATACACCACCCACCATGGTGACTGCTGAGGAGCTGGGGGAATGAATACAAGAAGCAACATGAACAAGGAAACAGGATTGTCCCCAGATAGCAGAGACGCCTATGAAAGTAGTGAATCCACTGAGCCCACAGGATTGCATCCTCCCATTCATAGAAAGCTAAATTCCTTAACTTGATACCTGATCTTTGATGTATCACTTTTTTACATCCTTGGGATGTATCCTGCCTTCTCCATTTGTTGCAAACTTGTATATAGCCTGATTTCCCCTCCTGCCTCCTCGGAGCAGTTTTCTCAGAGCTTCTGAGATGCTGTCTCCCGGGCCCAGTGTTAGGGTCCCCAAAGGGGTTCATAGCCTATAGTTTAAAAATGGTCTGTTGTGGTGACCTGAGAAATGAGTGATGAAGTCACAGTGGCTGCATTGCCCTTGTGGGCATTCTGTTTTTTTTTTCCTTGAGGCGATATCCTGTTTTACCCTGTTGGAGACATTTTCTCCAGACTGTGTGACCCCCTGACCGTGAGACCCCCTTTCGACTCCATGATCACAAAACCTCAGCTGCAGGCTAAAGATAAACTAAGGCTGCCCTTCCTTTGGGGCACAATTTCCCACCCATAGGGTTATGAGAAGGGTTGGCTGCAGAGGGTGAGCGCTGGTTTTTCTCTAAAGCCAGTCCTTTTCTTTCTTCCTTATAATAAATGTTTCTCTGCCTGAGTGCCCGTCTCGTTCTCTTTTTTTCTGCACTCGCCTTACCCTCGGAGTCCTAAACATTCCCACCAAATAACTCTTTACATTCATGTCGTGACTATGTTTTTTAGTTGACAGGCCCAGCACAGACAAAAATTAATTAAGTAAAGAAAAAATCCATAACAGACAATTGAGTAATTCCTGGTCCTTATAGTCCCATCTCACTTAAGCAGAGATCGTATTCAAAATTTGAGTGTCACGGGATTACCCTTCAATCGAGATGAGAAAGTGGAGAAATGAAATTGATAGACATCACTATCATTTCCTTGCGGTGTGTCAGTGGTACAGACCTGGTGAACACTGATAATTGAAAATATTTATACTGCATAAGGGCTTCCCTGATAGTTCAGTTGGTAAAAAATGCGCCTGCAATGCAGGAGACTTCAGTTCGACTCCTAGGTTGGTAAGACCCCCTGGATAAGGGAACGGCTACCCACTCCAGTGTTCTTGGGCTTCGCTGGTGGGGCTCAGCTGGTTAAGAATCCACCTGCAATATGGGAGACCTGAGTTCAATCTCTGGGTTGGGAAAATCCCCTGGAGAAGGGAAAGGCTACCCACTTCAGTATTCTGGCCTGGAGAATTCCATGGGCTGTATAGTCCATGGGGTCGCAAGGAGTCGGACAAGACTGAGCGACTTTCACTTTCACTTCACGTACTGCATAAAGTAGAGGAGAGGAAATAAAATTCCTTTGAGCTCTGAGGTTTTTTAATGTGCTCTATGTCTTGGTCACACTGTCTGCTCCCTTGGAAAAAAAACCACAAAACGAACATTAAACTCAGAGTGGGGGCATTTACATATGAGAAGCACAGAAACCTGTGCGGCTGTCTCTTGAGGAAAAAGGGTATTTCCAGGGATGGCTCAGTGGCTTGTCAAAGAGGAAAAGTTGGGACTTACAAGTTCCTAAAGACTAAGGCCTCAGTTCTGTGATGACAATTACTTCGTGAGTTAAATCTCAATCTGGTAACCCTACTTCTGAGAGGTCAATGAATAAGAAAGGAAGGAAATTAACATATGAATGGTTTGCCAGGCATCAGAAAACTATGATTATCAGTCATAATTCTACTTTGGTAGAAGAATGGTACAATTTTAGTTTTCACACCAAAAGTCTGCAAGTCAAGCAAGAAGCTGGACCTTCAAGACCCAGGTGTGGACAGGGCTGGTTCCTCCTGAGACCTCTGTCTCCTGGGTATGTCGACGGCTGTCTGCTCCGTGTCCCCACGTGGTAGTCCCTGATGGCCTCTTCTTATAAAGACCGCAGTCCTGTGGGGTCAGGGCCCAGCCCAAGTGACCTCATTTTTATCTTCATCACCTCTTTAAAGATCCTCATCTCCAAACAACAGTCTGACTCTGAGGTCCTGGGGCTTTAGGACTTCAACATACGAATGTCAACATGGGAGGACCAGAGGTCAGCCCATAACTGGATACCTGTTTTTATTTATAATGTTGTAGCCACGCGTTCCGGGAAACAAACTCACTCAGAAGGACAATGCAGATCGTGGGGTGCAGTTGATTACACTGGCGGGCCCAAGGCAGAATCTCCTCTTAGCCAAGGACCCCAACCAGTTTTTGTGAAAATCTTACATACCTTAAGTGTATGTGCCAAAACCCACCTCCCCAAATTCCCTGAAACTAGTCTGAACAAAGGAAAAGAAAGATACAAAGTTAACCCGTGATTCATATGCCTTAGGCCTGGGTAGCTGCTGCTACTGCTGCTAAGTCGCTTCAGTCGTGTCCGACTCTGTGCGATCCCATAGACGGCAGCCCAGCAGGCTCCCCCGTCCCTGGGATTCTCCAGGCAAGAACACTGGAGTGGGTTGCCCTGCCTTTCTCCAGGGGATCTGCCTGACCCAGGGATTGGACCCAAGTCTCCTGCATCAGCAGGCAGGTTCTTTAACACTAGCACCACCTGGGAACCCAACAGCTAGATGCATTTGCCACGAACGCCATCTGCCTATCTGTTTACCTTGTGGGGATTTTAAGGTCTCATTCACTTTCCAAAGAGCCTGAGATTCTTCAGACTGGCTCTCCCACTGAATTTTTGGATAAAATATACAATTCTAACAATTTGTAATTTTCACCTGTTTGCTGATATGCACATAAATATAGACAGAGCTGTCTGATATTCTTTTATAATATTAATTGTGGATAATATTTTTATATTTTCAGTCTTGTATCATGGTTTATCTTGTGCTTTAAAAAAAACTTATAACTTCTATTTATTATTCTTTACAAAATTTCCCCAATATTTTCCAGACTTGACCAAAAAATCCTTTGTTGCCATATTCTTGTTAATTCCCTAACTGCATGTTTCATTCCTACAATACCAATATATGACTTCTTTCTTCCTTTATCATACAATTTCAGGAAATATTTAGCTCATTAATTTTAATTTTTAATACAATTATTTTAAGGTCCATTTTAAACTACTAATGTTTATTTCAGCCACTCATTTTGATATACAACTGTATCAACACAATGATATAAAAATTGTAGACTATCTTAAAGGAAGAAAATCAGTGTGTAGTAAAAAATCTACAAATGCCCCATGTTTTGGAATCAAACAAGGAGTTTAAAATAATTATTATCAATCATCAAAACACAATATAGAAAGAACTAAGTACAGTAACTGAAAAAATGGGGGCATTTTAGGAAAGATTAGAATGCTGTAAAAAGAAAATATTCTGGAACTGAAAAGAACTCTTTGAAGTCCAGTCACTGAATGGAAATCACAGAGGATTGTATACAACTGGGAGATCAATGAACTTGGAAAGGCAGTCATGTGGAAGCATTAAAAAATAGATATAGGATTCTATATCAAAATTACTTTCATAAATAAGGTGAAATAAAGGCAGCTTCTGAAAAATGAGGAATTTATCTGCAGACCCAGGCAGAAGGAATGAAAATCGACAGGAATGTCGATATGCAGGTAAATGCAGACGCTATTTGAGTAAATATGGACTTCCTTTAAAACCATGACTAAACAAAATCAAATACACTGTGAGAATTATGACATTGTAGAAGTCTATTTCATGAGGGCACCAAGAACAGCTTGAAGAAGGTAAATGCAATTTTACTGTTGTGGGTTTCTTCACGTGTGTGAAAAATTGCATTAAAAAAAAAATTAACAGTTAATCTTAAAGGAAATCAACCCTGACTGTTCATTGCAAGGACTGATGCTGAAACTCCAATCCTTTGGCCACTTGATGCGAAAGGTGGACTCACTGAAAAAGATGCTCATGATGGGAAAGACTGAGGGCAGGAGGAGAAGGGGACGACCAAGGATGAGATGGTTGGACGGCATCACCGACTCAGTGAACGCGAGTTTGAGCACACTCCGGGAGATGGTGAAGGACAGGGAAGCCTGGCGTGGTGCAGTCCGTGAGACTGCAAAGAGTCACGACTCAACGACAGCAACAAGAGTCTAACAGGGATGTTGTAATCACTGGAATATATGCTGAAAAAATGTCTAAAAACAATAAGCAGTTCAAGTGCAAACAGTATGCTAAATACAGAAGAATGTGGAAAAGAAATAACAGAGGAAAAAGGAACAGATGGACCAAACAGAAAATAAATGTCAAGCTGACCCATTGAAATGCATCCGTGTGAAACACTACATTATATGAAAATAGACTAAATGCTCCAGTTAAAAGACAGAGTTTCAGGCTGATTTTTTTTAAAGAAAAAGCAAGACACTGCTGTAGGCTGTTAATTTTTTTTAATGGAGAGAAATCTAAAGACACAGATGGAAAAGCATTAAGACGAAAAGAAGGATCATACTGGGCTTCCCAGGTGGGCTCAAAGGGCAAAGAATCCCCCTGCAATGCAGGAGACACAGGTTGGATCCCTGGGTCGGGAAGATCCCCTGGAGAAGGAAACTGCAACCCACTCCAGTATTTTTGCCTTGGAGAATCCCACGGACAGAGGAGCCTGGCGGGCTACAGTCCATGAAATGTGAAAGTCTCTCAGTTGTATCCGACTCTTTGTGACCCCATGAATTATATAGTCCCCCCATGGACTATACAGGGAATTCTCCAGGCCAGAATACTGGAGTGGGTAGCCTTTCCCTCAATCTTCTCTGAAATGAAGGCAATGGCACCCCACTCCAGTACTCTTGCCTGGAAAATCCCATGGATGGGACTGACCCCAGTCCATGGGGTCGCTACGAGTGTGACATGACTGAGTGACTTCACTTTCACTTTTCACTTTCATGCATTGGAGAAGGAAATGGCAACCCACTCCAGTGTTCTTGTCTGGAGAATCCCAGGGACGGCGGAGCCTGGTGGGCTGCCGTCTAAGGGGTCGCACAGAGTTGGACACGACTGAAGCGACTTAGCAGTAGCATTAGCAGCAGCAAGTTCCAGATACCAGGGTTTTCCTGTAGGTTCAGATGGTCAAAAATCCACCTGCCACTGTAGGAAACCTGGATTCAACCCCTGGGTTGGGAAGATTCCCCTGGAGAAGGGAATGGCAACTCACTCCAGTATTCTTGCCTAAGAAATCCCATGGATGGAGGAGCTTGGTGGGCTGAAGTCCATGGCATCACAAAGTTGTATACGGCTGAGCAACTAACACCATACTCCCTGTATGCAAGGCTGCAGGAACAACAGTTACCCTATTAGAACCCTCTTGGTTGGAATGAGAACTTTCTTATGTGGGACCTGAACCAGCTTTGAAGCAAGTGCATGTCATTGAGTTACCAGAAAGTGAAAGTGAAGTCGCTCAGTCGTGTCCTACTCTTTGCGACCCCATAGACTGTAGCCTATCAGGCTCCTCCGTCCATGGGATTTTCCAGGCAAGAGTGTTGGAGTGGATTGCCATTTCCTTCTCCAGGGGATCTTCTGGACCCAGGAATCAAACCCGGGTCTCCCGCATTTCAGGCAGACGCTTTACTGTCTGAGCCACCAGGGAAGCCAACCTGCATGTAAATGTGTGTTCAGCTGTGACTTCATTCAACATGGTGATGTGAATTAAAAATGAGTGTGTGACATTTCCCCGGTCAATCAAGAGTTGCAACTTTGCCTTCCAATGCAGGGGGTGTGGGTTCAATCCCTGGTCGGGGTGCTAAGATCCTACATGACTCCCGGTCAAAAAACGGGAACAGAAACAACAGCAGTAACATTGTAACAGATTCGATAAAGACTTTAAAAACAGTCCATACCAGGGCTTGCTTGGTGGCTCAGTGGTTAAAGAAATTGCCTGCCAGTGCAAGAGACACAAGTTCCATCATGACCCGGGAAGATCCCCCATGCCGTGGACCAACTAAGCCCGTGCACCCCAACTATTGAGCCCGTGCTCAAGAGCTCAGGAGCCGCAACTACTGAATTCTCAGTGCCCTAAAGTCTGTGCTTTGTGACAGGAGACTCCATCGCAATGAGAAGTCTGCACTTCACACCTACAGAGTGGACCCTGCTTGCTGCAACTAGAAAAAGCCCATGCAGCAACAAAGACCCAGCACCACCAAAAACCAATCAGTACAAATTTTTTTAAAAAGAACGAAAATTGTCCAAAAAAATAAAGCTCACATTAAAAAAAAAAATTCTTAAAAAAAATAAGTGTGAGGGCTGAACCTAAGAAATAACCACATTACATACAATACAGTCGATTTATAAAAACGACACAGAAGTCTCAAGTAGCTGTGACCACCTGTGTCTATTGAAACCCTTTATCCATCATCTCTACTGCTTTAGAAGGTCTCTGTGTTTAGCACATGTGCTGATGGATCATGAATGACCGTGACTCTTTTTCTCACCTGCTTGAAGTGCAAGTCCCTCAGTCGTGTCCGACACTTGGCAACCTCATGGACTACACAGTCCATGGAATTCTCCAGGCCAGAATACTGGAGTAGGCAGCCTTTCACTTCTCCAGGGGAATCTTCCCATTCCAGGGATCGAACCCAGGTCTTCCACATTGCAGGCGGATTCTTTACCAGCTGAGCCACCAGGGAAGCCCAAGAATCCTGGAATGGGTAGCATATCCCTTCTCCAGCGGATCTTTGCAAACCAGGAATTGAACCAGGATCTCCTGCATGGCAGGCAGATTCTTTACCAGCTGAGTTATCAGGGAAGCCCTTCACCTGCCTGGGAGTACTGCAATTCTGGGATGGGGATATCTAGCTGCAGGGTCCTTCCACATGAACAGAGTTTAGAATCTTTCTGATCTTGTCTAATGAGGTTGGGCACACAGCAATCAAAGAGTCCTCAGGCACGAGGGAATAAAGATTGGACCACTGCAGGGAGCAAGCCAGCTTCTGCTTGTTCTTGTCAGTGATGCGCCTTTTTTTTCTGATAAAAGCTTAAACTTTATTATCTTCCCCTGCCACAAAGCTATGATGGAGATTTCTTGTTCAGTCTCTAAGTTGTGTCTGATCCGAGCCTTTGCGACCCCATGGACTGCAGCAACCCCAGGCTTCCTTGTCCTTCACCATCTCCCAGAGCTTGCTCAAATTTGTGTTCATTGAGTCAGTGATGCCATCCGACCATCTCACCCTCTGTCGTCCCCTTCTCCACCCGCCTTCAATCTTTCCCAGCATGAGGGTCTTTTCCAATGAGTCAGTTCTTCGCATCAGGCGGCCAAAGGATTGGAGCTTCAGCTTCAGTCCTTCCAATGAATATTCAGGGTTGATTTCCTTCAGGATTGACTTGATTCATGCCCTTCCTGCCCAAAGGACTCTCAAGAGTCTTCTCCAGCACCACGGTTTACAGAAAGAATCAATTCTTCAGCACTCAGCCTTCTTTATGGTCCAACTCTCACATCTGTACGTGACTACTGAAAAACCATAGCTTTGAGTATTCAGACCTTTGTAGGCAAAGTGATGTCTCTGCTCTTTAAAACATTTAGGTTTTTCATATAGCTTTTCTTCCAAGGAAGAAGGGTCTTTTAATTTTGTGGCTGCAATCACTGCCCATAGTGATTTTTAGAGCCCAAGAAAAGCTGTCACTATTTACACTTCTTCCCCATCTATTTGCCATGATAGTAATTAAGAAGGTCTTTTTTGTTGTCATTATTATTTTGCAATAATAGAGATTCTCTAATTTTATTTTTCAACAGTCCATGAGACCTGGCCAAGTAAACCATCACACTTAATGCATTCTTGTTAAATAAATAAATGAAGACTTAAAAGAAAAATACTTAATCACGGACTTGCCTGGCAGTTGAGTGGTTACGAATCCCCCTTGCAGTGCGAGGGGATCTGGGTTTGATTCGTGGTCAGGGAACTAACATTCCACTACAGGCGGGCAACGAAGCTCATATGCCTCAATGGAAAATCCCGCATGGTACGACCCAGACCCCCAAATGCTCCCACTAAGACCCAACGCAGCCAAGTAAATAAATATTTTTTAAGACACTACTTTGATCATGGTTGTTTTGAACTATGCTGAGGGCTTCTCCAGTGGACCAGGGGTTAAGGGTCCACTTGCCAATGTAAGGGACATCAGTTGGATCCCTAGTCCGGGAAGATCCCACGTGCCAAGGAGCAGCTTGGCCCGTGAGCCATAACTATTGCACCCAGGAGCCCTATAGCCCAGGAGCTGCAAATAAGGAGGTCACAGACCCTAGAGCCCGTAGGTGGCAAGTACAGAAGTCCACACACCCTCGAGTCCCTACACCATAGCAAGAGCAGCCACCGCAATGAGAAACCCAAGCAACACGACCAGAGGGCAGCCCCTGCTAGAGAAAGCCCGTGTGCACCAACGAAGAACCAGAATAGGTGAAAACAGATGCATAAATAAATAGAATTTTGCAGACCGTAAATGCTCTAAGAGTCATAATTCAGTGCAGGGCCGGTATGCCGGAAACAGATTCGTGAAATGAGAAGATCGATATCACAGTGAGATTTAAGTCATCTTGTCAACATTTCACCTTAATGCATACTGAAATAAATTACCCTATTATTATGCAGTCTATATTTTGAGTGAAGGTTTGAGCTTCTTGTTAATCCTGTAAACATTCTACTGTTGACAAACCGTTAAAAAAAAAAAAGACGCAAAATTTGAGACTTCATCCCTTTCATTTCTCAAGAATTGTATCCAAAACCAACATGGCTTTCAAGAGTGTACACAGCTCATTGTAATACCTTCTCCCTCTTGATATTAAGATACCTATTATTCATGCCAGGGTCGCTGCATTCAAACCACTTAATACTTCATCGCCGGATATATTTTCCGTCACGTCTGATTGAAGACTAAACTCATTTAACTTCCTTTCATCATACGAGAAGTGACTTGAAGCCCGCAATAGTCTTCATTTACAGTGAAATGTAAGTATCATATTCCGGTCTGCCACAGGAGGAAGTTTCATGAGTCACAGAAGTTAGGAAATGCTCAGTATTTTTCAGGAAAAAAAAAAAACAAACAAAAAACTACATTGTTGGAGTGGGTTAGGTCAATACTTGGAAAGGTATTGAGTTGCTTGATATTTACAGAAATCTATTTAGACAACAAAGATCTTGTGAAGATACAATAGAGGGGGGAAAAAAAAGAGCAGAAAAAATACAAAATCTTGCATTCTAATCGGCCTAAGCCAAGGTCATAGATACAATTGCCAAAATGGGACAAAGCTTTGTATCAGATACTGAAGTTGGTTTTGTCTTAAGAATGGCAGGCTTTTACGGTTAACAGCTACAAAAACGATACAAATCACATGAAAATGAAATAATTAGGAATCAGAGGCTGAACAGACACAGTCCAATCTGGGAATGTTCAATGGAGCTCTCTGGGGACGGAGTTGAGAAGAATACACACAATAAGACTGATCGAGGGGGCATTCATTTGCCTCCAGGAAAACATATAAAAGTCCATCCTAAATGAGATCAGTTCTGAGTGTTCGTTGGAAGGACTGATGCTGAAGCTGAAACTCCAACACTTTTGCCAGCTGCTGCGAAGAGCTGACTCACTTGAAAAGACCCTGATGCTGGGAAAGATTGAGGGCAGGAGGAGAAGGGGACGACAGAGGATGAGATGGTTGGACGACATCACCAACCAGATGGGCCTGAGTTTGGGTAAACTCTGGGAGTTAGTAATGGACAGGCGTGCTGCGGTCCATGGGGTTGCAGAGACTCAGACACAACTGAGCGACTGAACTGCACTGAAACATATAAAAAAACGCTTGCCGTCCTGTTATGTTCTCTTCTTCTTCACAAATAGGGTGGATAAATCACAGAATGTCAGGACACCAGTGGGCTCTGTGTTACTGGCACCAGCTCTGCAGGGAAGGGATTTTGCATAGAGAGAAAGACGACCTCCGTATTTTATAAGCATAGGCTTAAGACTGGAGGGATTATTCAGTCTATTCAAAGATCCTTCTCTTCCTCTCACTGTTATCTTGGAGGTTTAAATCTGTCCAGAAGACCAAACCACCACTGAAGCTGTGTGATATTAAGGTAGAATCTGTTTACCTGTACCGTGTATTCTCAACCAGGGAAGCATAACCGACATGGAGATAGCAGTTGGATCTTTGGAGGTGTAAACACCTTACTCTTTCATGTATAAAGCACTGGCGAGTGTACTGCAGAAATCAGACACAGGCTTTGTCTAACATCCATGGGAGCAGGGGGCTGATCTTTGGGCAAATATGTCCCAAAAGGCTCCGTCAGGGAATGGAAAAAGCAGATTGGCATTGTGAAAGAAACAAACAACCCAAGCAAAACCTGGGCAGAAGATCTAAACAAACATTCATCTGAAGAAGACATACAGATGGCCAAGAGACACATGAAAAGATGCTCAACTTTGCTCATTATTCAGTTCAGTTCTGTGGCTCAGTCATGTCCAACTCTGTGACCCCATGGACTGCAGCATGCCAGGCCTCCCTGTCCATCACCACCTCCCTGAGTTTACTCAAACTCATGTCCATCGAGTCGATGATGTCATCCAACCACCTCATCCTCTGTCGTGCTCATTATTAAAGGAATGCAAATCAAAACTACAAATGCAAATCACTTCACACTGGCTAGGATTGCCATCATCAAAAAACCCACGGACAATAGATGCTGGAGAGGATGTGGAGAAAAGGGAAGCTTGCTACACTTTAGTTCTGACTGTGAACTGGTGCAGCTACTATGGAGGTTCCTTAAAAAACTAAAAATAGAAATACCATATGACTCTGCAGTCCCACTCTTGGGCATCGGTTACTGCTGTTGTGCAGTCATTAAGTCATGTCCGACTCTCTGCGACCCTATAGGCTTTAGCCCACCAGGCTGCTCTGTCCACGGGATTCTCCAGGCAAGAATACTGAAATGGGTTGTCATTTCCTCCTCCAGGGGATCTTCCCACCCCAGGGATGGAACCCACAAGCCCTGTATTGGCAGTTGGATTCTTTATTGCTGAGTCACCCAGGAAGCCCCCTGCACAGATTAAAAATGAGTCATTTTTTTCTGTTATTAATTGAATGTCAGTATATTTAAAAAGGATCACTCTGGTTATTGGAGTTCATTTGTATGAATGCTGCATAAAGCTACAGAAACAGCTGCCTGAGAACTGGTGTAGTCTTACTGTTGGGAGTTGAAATTAGTGCATTTTGATTTGCTCAAATTGCTAATGGGGAGGGGGGAAATAGCATATAATTGCTACAAACGAACACGTTTCCTGTTTCCACAGTTTCATGGAAAAACGTGATTGACAGTTCTGAATTTAACTTTATGCATCTCAGCATTTTGGAAGGGTTGAAAATAGAAGTCATTTTCTACCCGTTGTCCCTTATTATTATAATCAAATTACCTCAACATTTCAGATAAAATATAATTCACGGTTTGGAGTTCTTCAAACGATCACTTCAATTTCCCACATTTAATGGATTGCAGAGACGAATCCATCTTGAGAGAAAAACAGTGATGAGTTCTTGTGTGTGTGTGTTAGGTGCTCAGTTGTGTCTGACTCTGTGTGACCCCGTGGACTAGGTTCCTCTGTCCATGGGATTTCCCAGGCAAGAATACTGGAGTGGGTTGCCATTCCCTTCTCCAGGGGATCTTCCCGACGCAGGGATCAAACCCAGGTCTCCTGCACTGCAGACAGATTCTTTATTGTCTGAGCCACCAGATAAACTCTCCAGGAAAGTCAAATGAATGAATAGAACACCAAACGTGCATGTATTGTGAGTTGACATTAATCAATGTACCTTTCTTTCTAGCTAGATATGTAAATATGCATGCGTGAACTCACCAGTCCGTAACACCCTGCTGGGTGTGTCTGTGTGTGGATAAACGTGCTCACATGTTCATGACTGTTTGTGTATAACTCTGGAGGAGAAGGAATGTTTACAAAGTTATAGACGTGGAAATCATCCTTTAAATGACTTCACCTCCTCTGAACAACTAAGCAAGCACCTAATTAGTTTAACTCAAAGGCTACGGTGGTTCTTTCTCATCAATATTATATGACACCACCTCGAGATAAACAGAAATCAATTTAAAAGGGAAGAATAAACAGCTGTCGTAAGTGAGCAAACAGCTATTAGGATTTACTCGTCTCTCCTAGAATTGGTTTCTCACTTTCGTTCTTCATTTTTCCTGAACGTTAGGTCTCCGGGGAGAATAAGATGATCCCTGTATGGTGTCAATCAGAAAAAGGAATAGACGTTAGAATTCAGTTATCTGCATGATGTCTTTAAAGTTTACCTGCA
The DNA here is from genome assembly GCF_055505025.1 of Bos grunniens. Classification (NCBI taxonomy): domain Eukaryota; kingdom Metazoa; phylum Chordata; class Mammalia; order Artiodactyla; family Bovidae; genus Bos; species Bos grunniens. The sequence goes on from NC_141194.1 coordinate 3,220,837, forward strand.
GTACCCCTTTCCATCAATTTCAGTTCAGTTCAGTCCACTGGCCCAGTCGTGTCCGGCCCTTTGCGACCCCATGAACTGCAGCACGCCAGGCCTCCCTGGTCCATCACCAACTCTCAGAGCTCACTCAAACTCATGACCATTGAGTCAGTGATGCCATCCAACCATCTCATCCTCTGCCGTCCCCTTCTCCTCCCGCCCTCAATCTTTCCCAGCATCAGGGTCTTCTCAAACGAATCAGCTCTTCACATCAGGTGGCCAAAGGATTGGAGTTTCAGCTTCAGCATCAGTCCTTCCAATGAACATTCAGGACTGATTTCCTTTAGAATGGACTGGTTGGATCTCCTTGCAGTCCAAGGGACTCTCAAGAGTCTTCTCCAACACCACAGTTCAAAAGCATCCATTCTTTGGTGCTCAGCTTTCTTTATAGTCCAACTCTCACATCCATACATGACCACTGGAAAAACCATAGCTTTGACTAGACGGACCTTTGTTGCAAAGTAATGTCTGTGCTTTTTAATATACTGTCTAGGTTGATCATAGGTTTTCTTCCAAGGAGCAAGCGTCCATCAACTTAAATGTATGTAAAGAGAAAATTTGCGCGCAGAATCAAATTGACAAATGGCTCCCATTTGTATATGTATTTACTCACATTCCTGTGGTTGTTTTCATGATGAAGTTTTGCAACAAAGTCACGCCCAACGTAGTAAGCTTCCATAGGAGGAATGAAAGAAGCCCCCCTGTGGTCCATAGCATCTTAAGGTTATTTTTTTAAATGCCCCACTCCCTTACACAGATCAAATAGGAAACGCAGCATGTCTTCTTCTGGTGACGTTTGGCTTGTTTTACTCTTGATGTATTTGTCAGAGTGAACTGAACTGCCCCAGTTCTTGGTAGCCTGTAGGATCTTCAGTTAAGGCACGTGGACTCTAGTTTGCCTGACCAGGGATGGAATGCGAGCTCCCTGCCCTGGGAGTGCAGAGTCCTGGTCGTTGGACCAGCAGGGAAATTTGTGACAAATATTCTTGATTTCTTTTTCAAATTCCAGATCCTTTCACATGGAAGTTTCTCACACACGTGTAAGCAAATATCTGTGTATGCATGCTCGCACAGTCATTCGATAGCATTCGATTCTTTGTGACCCTATGGACAGTGGCCAGCCAGTTATGCTCAGTAATTGAGCTGTAGCCTGGCCAGGCTCCTCTGTCCATGGGATTCTCCAGGCAAGAATACTGCACTGGGTTGCCATGCCCTCCTCCAGGGGATCTTCCCAACCCACGGATTTAACTTTCATCTCTTATATCTCCTGCATTGGCAGGCGGATAATTTACCACTGAGCCACCCTCAGAAGCCCAACATCTAGGTAAATCCTTTAATATTAGATCTCCACACAGCTATACAACACATATCTGTATATGCATGCAAATATACACAGATATAGATGCATGTGGAAACCGGCAGTGAGGTAGTGAACATATAGGGAATATTGAATGCCATTTTGATAAATAGTATTATACCATTGGGGCTGAATATACTGAGGCTATTTCCATGTCTGAACATATGCTTATAGAAGTCATGCTCTGTTTATACAGTGATAAGAAATTCTGTTCTCTGCAAAACTTGTTTATAGCACATGATACTTTTTATATTTTATCACTCTTGGTATCCACCTTCTTGATGGAAGGGATTTTAAGGGAGGTGGGAGGGAGGCTTAAGAAGGAGGGGACAAATGAATGCCTATGGCTGATTCATACTATGGCAGAAACTAATACAGTATTATTAGTATTAGTAGTATTAGGAGGCAAAGTAATTAGCCTCCAATTCAAAATTTAAAAATTCATTTTCAAAAAGAAAATAAAGTCTAGAAGCTGCCATAAGAGGGAAATTGGATCCCCGGTAGATGAACAGTATAATCTGACAACTTGGACATAAAAATGCTATGGTGTTTGTTGGTTTTCCTTTGCCAAGGGTTGGGGTTGGACAGAGAACCTGATTCTTAATGATGTCCACAGAAGACAAAGATGAAAAAGGTGAGATTAAGGTCACCTTCTTATAATTAGGCGCCAAAATCTAATGACATGAAATTAATTTCAAATAGAGTAGTACAGGGCTTCCGTGGTGGCACAGTGGATGAGACTCGGGCCATCCATGCAAGAGACAAGGGTTCTATCCCTGGTCCTGGAAGATCCCACACACCTTGAGGCAACTAAGCCTGTATACCACACCTGTTGTGTCTCTGCCCGATAGCCAGGGAGCCACCACTGCTGAGCTCACGTGTTGCAACCACTGAAGCCCACAGGCCTTAGAGCTGGTGTGACACGAGAGGCCACCGCAAGGAGAAGCCAGAGCACTGCAACTACAGAAAAGCCCACACAGCAATGAAGACTCCGCTCAGCCAAAAATAAGTGGATACAATACTTTCAAAAACTAAGATATACTCTTAAAAAAAAAAAAAACCAGAGAGGTGAAAACTAGGGAAATAAAAGCAAACCAAAAATTCCCAAGTACAATAAATGAAGTGATTACAAATATCTTAAATATTAATCCAATTATGTCAATGAGCAATAGTCGGAGTCACTCAGTGGAGTCCAACTCTATTTGATCCCATGGACTGTAGCCCACCAGGCTCCTCTGTCCATGAGATTCTCCAGGCAAGGATACTGGAGCGGATTGCCATTCCCTTCTCCAAGAGATCTTCCTGATTCAGGGATAGGACCCAGGTCTCCTGCAGTGCAGGCAGATTCTTTACCATCCGAGCCACCTGGCAAGCCCCTGGCTTTAAATGCTAACACTTTAAATACGAGGATTAAAAGGGAAAGGCCCCCACTCAGTACAACTAGAGAAGGCCTGCACAGCAATGAAGACCCAGCACAGCCAAAAATAAATAATATTTTTTGAAAATCAACTCCACAACTGTGCATTAGACCTTGGTTGGGGCTTCCCTGGTGGCTCAACTGGTAAAGAATCCGCCTGCAATGCGGGAGACCTGGGTTCGATCCCTGGGTTGGGAAGATTCCCCTCCTAGGAGAAGGATACGGCTACTCACTCCAGTATTCTGGCCTGCAGAATTCCATGGACTGTATAGTCCACGGGGTCTCAAATGGTCAGACAGGACTGACTGCATCAGCCCTTGGTTAAATGGTTTTGAAGAAAATGTATCAAAAACACTGTACTTGATGCCATTTTCTTTGGCTTTCATTGACCAAACCACTGACTCTTCTTTCTCTATTTTCCTCCTTCCTCTCGAGTCGATTAATTCTGTCTCCACTCATTTATCTGTGTGCATGCTAAGTCACTTCAGCTGTGTCCATCTCTTTGTGACCCCATGGGCTGTAGCCCGCCAGGCTCCTCTATCCATGGGATTCTCAAGGCAAGGATACTGGAGTGTGTCACCATGCCCTCCTCCAGGGCATCTTCCCAACCCAGGGATCGAACCTGTGTCTGTTATGTCTCTTGCACTGGCACGTGACTTCTTTACCACTAGTACCACCAGGGAAGCACTAATGGTAAGGAAGCTGCCTGTCCTTTATCTGTCTGCATATATACAAGTTCATATGTACATTCATATGGGGCCGTTTTCCAACAGGTGTTTCAAATTAAAAAAAAAAAAAAAAAAGGTAGGCAAGTTTTACAGGCATGTTCTCAGAGCTACTGTTTGCCAAACACACATATACAAATTTTCACTTTTTATTATCACACTGTAACGATTCACAACATTGAATCATTGAAGTTGTAAGACTTCCCTGGTGGCTCAGACGGTAAAGTGTCTGTTAATGTGGGAGACCCGGGTTAGATCCCTGGGTTGGGAAGATCCCCTGGAGAAGGAAATGGCAATCCACTCCAGGACTATTGCCTGGAAAATCCCATGGACAGAGGAGCCTGGTAGGCTACAGTCCATGGGGTCAGACATGACTGAGCGACTTCACTTCACTAATGATTCACAGCAGATTAAAAACAAGCTGTTTCTAGTAGAAAATAGATGGTGGTAACCTTTTGTGGGAGGTGCAATTATTTTTTTCTGTCACACATACTAAATTTTCAAATTTGAGAAATACAGTTATCATTGGCTCCCATTTGTTTATTTTCTTTAAATTTCCATTACTTGTCGATCCTAAAGGAAATCAACCCTGAATATTCAGTGGAAGGACTCACGATGAGGCTGAAGCCACCTGATGCAAAGAGCTGACTCAATGAAAAAGATGCTGACGCTGGGAAAGATTGAGGACATTATGAGAAGGGATAAGATGGTTGGATGGCATCACCGACTTAATGGACATGAGTTTGAGCAAGCTCTGGGAGATGGTGAAGGACAGCGAAGCCTGGCATGCTACCATCCATGGGGTCAAAAAGAATCAGACACGACTGAGCCACTGAACAACAACAGAAGGACGGACTGAAAAAGGTTTTGCTGCAATTTATGTCAGCGTGTTTTTCATACGTTTTCGTCTAAGCGTTTTATAGTATCGGGTCTTATATACAGGTTTTCAATCCGTTTAGAGTTCATTTTTGTGTATGGTATCAGGGAGTGTCCTAATTTCATTTTAGAAGCAACTGTCCAGTTTACCCAGCACCAACTATTGAAGAGACTTGTCTCTTTTTCATTATATAGTCTTGCCTCCTAAACTCAAAAGCTTTTTGCACAGCAAAGGAAACCATGAACAAAATAAAAAGAAGACCCACAGAATGGGAGAAAAATACTAGCAAGCGATGCAACCGGCAAGGGGTTAACTTTCAAAATCTACAAACAGCTCATGCAAGTCAATAATAAAAATAGTACAAAGAAAACCACCAAAGAACCCAATCAAAAAACTGTGAAGAAGACCCATAGAGACATTTCTCTAAAGAAGATATACTGATAGACAAGAGGTATGTGAAAATAGCTCAACATTGCTGATTATTAGATACATGCAGATCAAAACTACAGTGAGGTATCAGGTCACACCCATCAGAATGGCCATCATCAACAAATCCACAAACCACAGATGCTGGAGAGAGTGTGGAGAAAAGGGGAACTCCCTTACACTGTTGGTGGCAATGGAAACTGGTACAGCCACTATGGAGACCAGTATGGAAGTTCTTTAAAAAAAAAAAAAAAGAACTACCGTATAATCCTGCAATCCCACTGCTGAGCAGATATCCAGAGAAAACCACAGTCTGAAAGGATACACGCACCCCAGTGTTTGTAACAGCATGGTTTACAATAGCTGGGACGTGGAAGCAACATTAAAGTCCATTGACAGAGAACTGGATAAAGAAAATGTGGTGCACATACACAATGGAATATTACTCAGCCATAAGAAAGAAGGACATAATGCCGTTTGCTGCACGATAGAAGGAACTAGAAACTAAGTCACAGAAAGTCACAGAAAGACAGATATGACACTGCTTATATGCAGAATCTTAAACTATGATACAAACAAACTTATTTACAAAATAGAAACAGATTCACACACTTAGGGAACAAACTTGTAGTTACCACAGAGGAAAGGTTCGAGGGGGTGGATGGATTAGTAGTTTGGGATTAACATGCACACACTACAATATATAAAACAGATAACCAACCAGGACCTAATGTATGAAACAGGGAACTAAATTCAACATTCTGTAATAACCTAAATGGGAAATGACTTTGAAAAAGAACTGAGGCATGTGTAAGTATACCCTAATCACTTTGTTGTAGCCCTGAAACTCACAACATTGTCTATCAACTATAGGACTTCCCTGGTGGCTCAGACGGTAAAGCGTCTGTCTACAACGCGGGAGACCCGGGTTCGATCTCTGGGTAGGGAAGATCCCCTGGAGAAGGACATGGCAATCCACTCCAATATTCTTGCCTGGAAAATCCCATGGACAGAGGAGCCTGGTAGGCTACAGTCCATGGGGTCACAAAGAGTCGGACATGACTGAGCATAATATAAAATAACAATTACAAAAGCATTTTTGCAAACAGTGCCTACTGCCTTAAACTCCAGAGTCCATTCTTCATGCCTAGCTATAGATTGAGATATATGTGCATTATTTATTGTCGTAGTTCAGTTGCTAAGTCGTGTCTGACCGTTTACCTCCCCACGGACTGCAGTACAGCAGGCTTCCTTGTCTTCCACCATCTCCTGTAGTTAGGTCAAACTCACGTCCATTGGGTCAGTGATGCCATCCAACCATCTCATCCTCTGCCACCCTCTTCTCCTTTTGCCTTCAATCCTTCCCAGCATCAGGGAATATTATACATACATGTATAGGTACTGTATGTTTACATCATATGTACATGTTTTAAAAAAAACCTCAAAGCACTTAGCCTGTTATTTTAAAGTGATGTTACCAAAAATTTCAGTCCTGTTTTATTATGCCATGCATTTTTGCGGAATACATCTTCTTCAATGTCTTCCTCTACATGTCAAGCCTACTCACTTTGCATTACATCTGTCGTTAGCTGTTTTGGTTCTGACATCCTGAACTTTCCTTGATACTCAATTCTTGTGCCTAATCATTCTTAATTAAGCTTTCCTGCCTGGCATTCTAATGAGACTCAACCAACTCGACAAGCCTTATCCCGACTTCAAGATTCATTACATCAACTTATTCAATGAAGCCTTGTCCTCGACATTTTCTCTTAAAAAGATAAATTAGAATTCATAAGAGACATCACTTTGCTGACACAGGATCCACATAGCCAAAGCTATGGTGGTTTTTCCAGCAGTCATGTATGGATGTGAGAGTTGGACCATAAAGAAGGCTGAGCACTGAAGAATTGATACTTTTGAACTGTGGTGTTGGAGAAGACTCTTGAGAGTCCTTTGGACAGGAAGGACATGAAACCAGTCAATCCTAAAGGAAGCAACCCTAAATATTCATTGGAGGGACTGATGCTGAAGCTCTAATACTCTGGCCACTTGATATGAAGTACCAACTCATTGAAAAGACGTTGATGCTGGGAAAGGTTGAAGGCAGGAGGAGAAGGGGGTGAAAGAGATTGAGATGGTTGCATAGCATCTCTAGATCAATGAACATGAACTTGAGTCAACTCTGGGAGATAGTGGAAGTCAGGGAAACCTGGCCTGCTGCAGTCCATGGAGTCATAAAGACTCAGACATGACTTAGCGACTGAACAAGAACAAAAATACAAACGAGGATCAATGTTTTTTTTTTTTTCTTAACCCTAAAACATTGATGTAGTATTTGTAAGCTACTCTTGTGTGTCCAGAAAGCTATGGTGGTTTTTCCAGTGGTCATGTACGGATGTGAGAGTTGGACTATAAAGAAAGCTGAGTGCTGAAGAATCGATGCTTTTGAACTGTGGTGTTGGAGAAGACTCTTGAGAGTCCCTTGGACTGCAAGGAGATCCAACCAGTCCATCCTAAAGGAGATCAGTCCTGGGTGTTCATTGGAAGGACTGATGTTGAAGCTGAAATTCCAATACTTTGGCCACCTGATGCAAAGAGTTGACTCATTGGAAAAGACCCTGATGCTGGGAAAGATTGAGGGCGGGAGGAGAAGGGGACAACAGAGGATGAGATGGTTGGATGGCATCACCAATTCAGTGGACATGAGTTTGACCAAACTGTGGGAGTTGGTGATGGACAGGGAGGCCTGGCGTGCTGCGGTTCATGGGGTCGCAGAGAGTTGGACACGACTGAGTGACTGAACTGAATTGAATTGTGTTTGTGATTGTTATTTTAAAAATCTATGAGATTTAAGATGTAACCGTGACTTAACTAAGAGCAACCAGAGTGAAAATACAGCTAAAGGCCACCTGTCTTTCAGAAACAAGAAGCTAATTGCTTATGATGCCAATTAAGCAGCCTCGGGGGCTCAGTCAGGTCTTTTTTTGATGGGAGAACAGACCTAACAAGAACTTGTAACATTACAGCTTACACAAACGGTGAAGATGAGTTCCTATGACTTATTCACATTGTAGAACAAGAAAACTCCTAATCTGAGACCCAGAGGAACTGGAAAACTGGTTCAAGATCCCTCAGCAAATAATTAATTAACCACAGGGACATAATCAAAATGATGAACCTCGTTCTAATGTTTTTCTCCTGCCTTATGTTTCTTTTGACACAAAGGTCAGGCAGATTAGATTATCTGGAACACTCGCTCTAATAATAAGTCCCACTCAAAATGGCAACCCACTCCAGTATTCTTGCCTGGAGAATCCCAGGGACAGAGGAGCCTGGTGGGTTACAGCCCATGGGGGAACACACAGTCAGACACGACTGAAGCAACTTAGTAGCAGCAGCAGCAGTGATTGCTTACTGGGCTAAGTTCTGCCTACAGCTTAACATATGTTATTTATATTTTTTCAACAGTTTTGAGCCTGGAATGATTATTCCCATTTGACAGAAGCAAATTGAGTCTGGATAAAGATTAAAGATTATTCCCAAAACCCAGAGCTAGAAACTTGTAGAGGATACAGTAACTAAAGGAATATGTCATTTAAAAAAGTGAGTATTTTTCCTGGGGATGAATCCAGAAAAGAAGAAAACTAAAACATTCATGCTGCCCAGTGTTAACGGAAGCACTATTTTCAACAGCCGGGACATGGAAACAACATACATGTCCATCAACAGATGAATAGCTAAAGAGGATATGACACGTATATATAATGGAATATTACATAGCCATAAAAATAGGGAAATAATGCCATTTGCAGGTCCATGGATGGACCTAGAGATGATCATACCAAGTGAAGTAAGTCAGACAAAAGACAAATATCATGTAATATTGGTTACATGTGGAGTGTAAAATATAAATCAATGTGTTAGTTTTGCTCAGTTGTGTCCGACTCTTTGTGACCCATGGACTGTAGCCCACCAGGCTCCTCTGTCCAAGGGGTTCTCCAGGCAAGAATACTGGAGTGGGTTGCCATTTCCTTCTCCAGGGGATCTTCCCAATCCAGGGATCGAACCAGGGCCTCCAGCCTTGCAAGCAGATTCTTTACTGTGTGAGCCACCAGGGGAGTCCCACAAATTATCTGTGAAAAAGACATAGATCCACAGACATAGACACACTTGTGGTGACCAAAATGGAAAGGGATGGGGAGAACAAATTAGGAGATTTGGAATTAACATATACACACTACTGTATATAAAATAGATAACCAAGGACCCACCTTATAGCACAGGGAACTGTACTGAGCAGTTCACAATGATCTTCAAAGCAAAAGAGTCTGAACAAAAGTGGATGCATATATGCATAACTGGACCCCTGTGCTGTACAGCAGAAACTAACAGAATGTGAAAAATCAACTATTCAATGTTTTCAGTGAGTATTTCATTTTTATGAATTCTAGCGTAAAAGTCCACAAAATATTCTGCAGATTTTCAGGAGGCAGATATTTTTTATCACCCTTCTCTTTCATGCAAAGAGTTCCCAATTCCGTCATCCTGTTGTTACTTTTGCCCTGATGCACACACACACACAAATGTGTATGATTTTACTCTGACCTTCAATCTGTTAACTAAATCCTAGTGGAATTTTTTTCCCCCTTCTAAGCAATTTGTAAATCTTCATGTGTAAATATGAAGACTCTTGGCTATGGAATACATCATGATCTTCACGCAGGTAAGTCTATCATCCTATTAAAACTTAATTTAAATATAATATGCATAAGGAATAAGGTCCTATTGTAGAGCACAGGGAAGTATAATCATTATCCTGTGATAAGCCATAATGGAAAGGAATATGAAAAAGAATGGAAAAGAATATATATAAGTGTGTGCATACATTTTTATATACTTATATATATGCACACACACAGTTTGCTACAAATTGGCCTTGCCATCCACCTCTACAAGGATTAAATCAAGTGCTGCTGCAGCTGCTGAACTGCAACATCCCCTGAAAGGAGCTCAGGGTGGAGAGCAGAAACAAGGCATTCTGGGAAAACTGCCAGGACAAGTCTTCAGATAGTTAGATATTTTCAGGAGCTGATTTTATGAGCCCAGTTCTTGTGGCTCACCTCATATCTAGAAAAGCACTAAATCCCTTCATGGTGATGACTGTTCCTCGTGATTAGTGAAACCTTCTGCAAAAAATAAGTGTCTGACTGCATGTATTCCCCTTCACCAAAATGACGTATATACTGACTTTCCCCTTTGCCTCTTTGGAGTATCTTTCAGAGCTATCTGAGGTGCTGTATCCTGGGCTCAGCCCTAGGCAAACAAAACTTAGCTGGCAACACTCATTTTGTGCATTTAAGTCTACAGTACATATACATAACTGAGTCATTTTGCCAGGTAGAAGAAATGAAGACAACACTGCAAATCAACTATACTTTCGTAAAATTTAAAAAATATGAAAAATGCAGAAAATTTTTATTTAAAGATGCTAGTTGAGCCGCCTGATATTGATCAGGAATGTATTCACAGGGTAACTATTATATCCAGTTCTGGATTTTATAGTGTGGATGGAAAGTCTGATATGATATTGGCTTGTGGTTGACAGTATTATGCTAGTCACAATATCCTTATTGCTTGAACGTCATGAGTATTCCTGCCTGGAAACAAGGACAGAGGAGCCTGGAGGGCTATAGTTCATGGGGTCACAAACAGTTGGACACGACTGAGGTAACTTAGCATTCACACATGCATGAGTGCAAACAGACCTTTTTTTTTTTTTCTGCATATTTATTGTTATTTATTTGGCTGTGCTGGGTCTCTGCTGCAGCATAAGAACACTTGGTTGTGGGATGTGGAATCTTGTTCCCTGAATATGAATCAAAGTGGGGCCTCCTGCATTGGTTAGTGCAGAGTCTTAGCCACTTGACCCCCAGGGAAGTCCCAAAACAGAACTTTATTTTTAAATGTTTTAATGTATTTTTTAATTGGAGGAAATTTGCTTTCCAATGTTGTGTTGGTTTCTAGGGCTGGAGGCATCATACTTCCTGGACATTAGACTATACTACAAAGCTACAGTCATCAAGACAATATGGTACCAGCCCAAACAGAACTTTAAAATAGCACTTTCTGGCTATTTATGCTTGCAACTTCCTCCCTAAAGCCCAGTAACTTTTTTCTCTATAGTTTTAGACGTACGAATAAGGTTAAGTCATCTCCATAAAAAGATGACTATCCAAGTGGGCAGATTGTGAAAAAGTATACTGCACAGACGGAGAAGGCAATGGCACCCCACTCCACTACTCTTGCCTGGAAAATCCCATGGGCAGCAGAGCCTGGTAGGCTGCAGTCCATGGCATCGCTAAGAGTCAGACACAGCTGAGCGACTTCACTTTCACTTTTCACTTTCATGCCTTGGAGAAGGAAATGGCAGCCCACTTCAGTACTCTTGCCTGGAGAATCCCAGGGATGGGGGAGCCTGGTTGGCTTCCATCTTTGGCATCGCACAGAGTCAGACATGACTGCAGTGACTTACCAGCAGCAGCAGCATACTGCACAGAGAAGAGGGCTTGGTCCACAGAGACACAGGCTTGGTCCACAGAGACTGAGGACTTGGTCCATAGAGATGTGCGCATGGTCCACAGAGATGCAGGCTTGGCCCACAGAAATGAAGACTTCATCCACAGAGATGCAGGCTTGGTCCACTGAGATGGGGGCTTGGTCCACAGAGATGCAGGCTTGGTCCACTGAGATACCAACTCAGTCCATAGAGATGACTCCGGTCCGCAGACATGCTGAGTTAGTCCAAAGAGATGCCAACTTGGACCACAATCCTGTACATCATTGGCATGTAAAAATGATCCAGTCTGTAACCTAGATGGGGTGGACGATAGGAGGGAGGTTCAAGAGGGAGGGGACATATGTATACCTATGGCAGATTCATATAGTGTATGGCGGAAACCAACACAATATTGTTAAGGCAATTATCCTGCAATTAAAAATAAACAATTAAAATAATGATTCAGTTTGTGAAAATGATTTGAGACTTTCCCTGGTCATTTGCCCTCAGGGGTTCTGACTAATGTTCCCAGGTGTGTGCTTGGGGCTTGATGCTTGTGGGCTCCACTCTCTGTCACTCTGTCTGATCACACAAAGCCAGCAGGAATGGGCACCATGAAAGGATTAATGCCCAGTGCAAGCTGAATCCATCACAGACGCACTCACTTACAGATTTCTCTTGTGTCTGCCTCATTAGGTAATAACATTATTGGAAAATCCTGTCAGAACATGACTTCCACTGTGTATGGAGTGTTTTGCCCTAAAGTCTATTATTAGGCTTGCTTATTTTAAGATAAATGCATCACTGTGTATAGTTGCCTCCGCTCACCAGCCAATTCATGAATTATTACCTCAAAGATTTTTTGCATACAAATTTGTAAGTGAATGCCACAGAATGCATTATTTTTCTGGATATGAAAACTTTATCTCATTGACAAAGGGGATCTAAGAGCAATCAACGTTGCATACAGTTTGATACTGAGTGTATAGACAAATCAGTTAGCATTGTTGACACCTCTGTGTGTGCGTCTGTTTTAAATATTTGATGTAGTTACAATCACAGAGATTGAAAACGACTTTGACAGGGCACCGGAGTTGGGTTAGATGCAAAATGCAGGAGGGGAAAAAGGAGAACTTTCTCAATTGAAGGAGGATAAAAATGAATGGAGTTCTGGCATTTGCAACAATGCGGGTGGGCCTAGAGGTTATCACGCTGAATGAAGTTAAGTCCGAGGGAGAAAGACAAATACATGTGATATCATTTATGTGTTTAACCTAAAAAAAAAAAAGCAAATGAATGTATGTGTAACAAGAGAAACAGACTCATGGATACAGAAAATAAATTAGTGGTCACCACTTGGGAGATTGAGACCAGAGGAGGATTATTCAGGATTAAGAGGGACCAACTCCGATGTACAAAATAAACAACCATTGCATTGGGAACACACTGCATATAGCCAAAGATTTTCGTTGGCAAGGCAGACTTGGAGCTGTCACAAAATTCACCTTTTCTAGCGGCAGGACTTCACAGTGGTTTACTAGAAAATGCTGTCAAAAATGAGCTCGTTTTATTTGCAATCTCACTGCAACTGTTTTCCTTAAAAATTTCATATGTATAAACATACAGGTGGAGTTTACAAAACTTAAAAAAAAATTGTAAAAAGTAAAGTACATGTATACTCCCAGAGGTATCTGTATCTGTGCTGAATCTACTTCCGTTTTTTATTTTCAGATGTTCCAAGACACACACACACACACACACACACACGTTGTTTGTTTAGTTGCTCGGTTGGGTCCGACACGTTGCGACCCCATGGAGTGTAGCCCGTCAGGCTCCTCTTTCCATGGGATTTCCCAGGTGAGAATACTGGAGTGGGTTGCCATTTCCTTCTCTAAGATAATTGAAATTAAAATGTCATGTACTTTAATAAGATGTATTAATATTTTTTAAAGTGTTTTTTTGATGTGGGACATTTTTAAAGTCTTTATTGCGTGTGTTACAATATTGCTTCTGCTTTATGTCTTGGTTTCTTGGCCACAAGGCATGAAGGATCTTCGCTCCCTGACCACGGATCAAATTGCTGCCTCCTCATTGGAAGGCAAGGTGTTATGCAGTAGACCACCAGGGAAGTTCCTAATAAGATGCATTTTAATCGTAAAATTTATATGCGAGGAAATGCACAATATTTCTGTTTTCCGTGGGTTTATTAGATATGCGTTGCTTAGTTATGTCCAACTCTGCACCTCCATGGACCGTAGCCCACCAGGCTCCTCCATCCATGGGGTTCTCCAGGCAAGAATACTGGAGTGGGTTGCCATTTCCTCCTCCAGGGTATCTTCCCAATATACGACTACCACAATCACCAAATCAAAGAACAGAACCTGAGCCGGACTTCACAAGCCCACCTCTTGCTAAAGAGACGTGTACTTGCCATAGAGATGTCTACTCTCTTCCAAATGGCATCTTTCTCCCCCTGAGATTTAACACCAGGGAAATGATTCTGCAAGTTTGCTTTAACTGCAGATGTCTCGGCTCATCCTTATAGTGGAGACATTCAAATGTGAAAGGAGATTAGGTGTGATGTAGCAGGAAGTTATTCATTTCCATCATTTCAGAGATGTGCTTACAGGAAATAGTTTCCACATATTTCCTCATTCAGAGCTTTGCAACTGGCTCAGTGGAATCTGCCTGCCAATGCCAGAGACGCAGGTTTGATCCCTCAGTCAGGAGGATCCCTTGGGCTACAGTCCATTGGGTCCCAAAGAGTCAGACATGACTTAGGTACTAAACAATAACAACAACAACAAATTTGTTCATTCTGCTGTTGGTGGACATCTGTATTGTTTCGAGTTTTCAGCAGTTACTTATGTTATAAAAGCCTCTTCAGCTCATATAAGTCAACAACAACAACAAAACAACCCAATCAAAAAAAAAAAAATAGAAGACCTAAATAGACCTTTTTCCCAAGAAGACGTACAGATGGCCAAGAGGCACGTGAAAAGATGCTCGACATCGCTAATTACTGGAGAAATGCAAGTCAAACGGACAATGAGGAATCACCTCGCACTTTAATAATTGCCTTGATTAAAGTGTCTACAAATGATAATTACTAGAGAGGGTGTGGAGAAAAGGGAACTCTTTTAACACTTTTGGTGGGAACGCAAGTTGGTACAGCCATGATAGGGAACACAAAAGAGGTTCCTTAGAAAACTAAAGACAGAATTACTATATGATACCAGAATCCTGGACATACATCCAGAGGAAACATTAACTTGAAAAGATCTATGCACTCCAGTGTTCATAGCAGCATTATTCACAATAGCCAAAGTCATGGAAACAACTCAAATGCCCATTGAAAGAAGAAAGGATGAAAAGGCTGTGGTACATATATGTGGTGGAATATTACTCAGCCATAAAAAAGGAGATAAAGCTTTTTCAGCAAAACTGATGCATCACAGTGACTTAAGTAAGGCAGAAAGAGAAAGACAAGTATCCCATGATATCACTTGTATGTGGAATCTAAACTATGACACAAATGAATTTATCTAAGAAACAGACCCACAGACCTGGAGAAAAGATGTGTGGTGGGCTACAGTCCATGAGCTCGCAAAGAGTCGGGCAAGACTGAGCACATACGTGCATTATAAATTATATTAGGAACAGAGCCAGTCAACACAGTTATAAAAGTATCCTAAAGTCCTGCTGGTTTTCATAAAGCCAGGCAAACATAATAAAATAGGTTAATCTGTTGTACAAATATACTAATCCTACTGCTGCTGCTAAGTCGCTCCAGTTGTGTCCGACTCTGTGCGACCCCATAGATGGCAGCCTACCAGGCTCCTCCATCCATGGTATTTTCCAGGCAAGAGTACTGGAGTGGGGTGCCATTGCCTTCTCCGAGATACAGGTTAATAGTTGGTTAATAGTTAATAACTGCTAACAGGTGGTGCTAGTGGTAAAGAGTTTGCCTGCCTAATGCAGGACATGTAAGGGACAGGGGTTCGATCCCTGGATCGGGAAGACCCCTCGAGGAAGGCATGGCAAACCACTCCAGCATCCTTGCCTGGAGAATCCCATGGACAGAGGAACCCGGCGGGCTGCAGTCCATAAGGTCACAAAGAGTCAGACATGACTGAAGTGACTTAGCAAGCATGAATAACTGATAATAAATTAAAAGATGCTTACTCCTTGGCAGGAAAGTTATGACCAACCTAGATAGCATATTCAAAAGCAGAGACATTAC
This sequence comes from Bos grunniens, assembly GCF_055505025.1. Taxonomy (NCBI): domain Eukaryota; kingdom Metazoa; phylum Chordata; class Mammalia; order Artiodactyla; family Bovidae; genus Bos; species Bos grunniens. Next base: position 3,236,474 of record NC_141194.1, read on the forward strand.
TTTGCCAACAAAGGTCTGTCTAGTCAAGGCTATGGTTTTTCCTGTAGTCATGTATGGATGTGAGAGTTGGACTGTGAAGAAGGCTGAGCGCCAAAGAATTGATGCTTTTGAACTGTGGTGTTGGAGAAGACTCTTGAGAGTCCCTTGGACTGCAAGGAGATCCAACCAGTCCATTCTGAAGGAGATCAGTCCTGGGATTTCTTTGGAGGGAATGATGCTAAAGCTGAAAATCCAGTACTTTGGCCACTTCATGCAAAGAGTTGACTCATTGGAAAAGACCCTGATGCTGGGAGGGATTGGGGGCAGGAGGAGAAGGGGACGACAGAGGATGAGATGGCTGGATGGCATCACTGACTGGATGGACGTGAGTCTGAGTGAACTCTGGGAGTTTGTGATGGACAGGGAGGACTGGCATGCTGCGGTCCATGGGGTCACAAAGAGTCAGACACAACTGAGCGACTGAACTAAACTGAACTGAATGTTAGTAGTTAATAATATAGGTTAACAGTTAATATGGTTAATAGGAATTAACCAGGGTCAAACTATTTTAACAGGTACGTTACTATGTTTCTGTCATAAAAAACACTAGTTTTGACATTTTCCAAATATGTATCAGATACCTCAAATGCCGTTGCTTGGCATTTTGTTTTTCCTCTCCCCACCAAAGGAACACAGTCTGAATATTTAGCTCTTTTGCGGCAATTACGTAAATTGGAAACCTTTACAGCCCAAATAATACTGTTTTACCATATACCAGATAATGCGTAGAAAAATACCATGAAGTTATCTAACAGACATGTGAAACACTGAACTCCTCTCTGTTTATTTGTTGGGTATAATCTTGCAGAGTTCATTCCGAAAACAAATTTCCATAGTAACGCAATGTTTTTTAAGATGCATTGACCCATGGAGTTGCAGGTTTTCAGTCATAAGCTGGCAGCTGTCCTTGAGGGAGCTAAAAATAAACCCCACATTAACGCAAAACATCTCCATAGAAGCACATTCTGTTTTCACAAAACCTACTTTCGAAATAGATGTTTGAATAATACCATTTTTATTGAAATGCTTAACACTTGTCTTCCTACTTTGGGTACAGAGTAATTCTATGATACCCAAAAGTATCAAAATTTCAAAGATTTGGTGGCTCTCATTCTGATATTTGTTGCTCAGTCGCTCAGTCATGTCCAACTCTTTACGACCCCATGGACTGCAGCACGTCAGGCTTCCCTGTCCATCATCAACTCCTGGAGCTTGCTCAAACTCATGTCCATTGATTCGGTGATGCCACCCAACCATCTCATCATCTGTCGTCCCCTTCTGCTCCTGCCCACAATCTTTCCCAGCATCAAGGTCTTTTCCAATAAGTCAGCTCTTTGCATCAGGTGGCCAAAGTATTGGAGTTTCAGCTTCAGCCTCAGCCCTTCCAATGATTATTCAGGACTGATTTCCTTTAGGATGGACTAGTTGGATCTCCTTGCAGTCCAAGGGACTCTCAAGAATTTTCTCCAACACCACAGTCTGAAAGCATTAATTATTTGGCATTCAGCCTTCTTTATGGTCCAAGTCTTACACCTGTACACAACAAACCATAGCTTTGACCATATAGACCTTTGATGACAAATGTGATGTCTCTGCTTTTTAATACAATGTCTAGATTTCCAGCTCTTCCTCCAGTACTGATCAACATCAATTTCCATTTCCTGTCATGTCCTGTGGTTCAGAGGCATCATGAGTCTGCTTATATTCATGACCTTTTTCTTTTCTTTTTTTTTATTCCAATATTGTCTCCAAACTGTAGCTAAGATACTGGCAAGGTGATTTCAATAGAACTTTCCTTTGGAAGAACATCTCCATCCTGAACCATGGCTGATTCATATCAGTGTATGGCAAAAACCACTACAATATTGTAAAGTAATTAGCCTCCAATTAAAATAAATAAATTAAAAAAAAAAGAAATTATGCATTTCAGTAGGATACTTGATATTTAAATAAGAAGACTGAGATTACTAAATCATGGTGTCTAAAGGAAATCTTTCCAGAACGTTGACTTGCTTGGCACGGAAATACTGAAAAATAGGCTTTTTAGTCACCAGTTGTTTCCCATTGGTTGTATCTCGCCATTGGAAATTACCTGTCTTGGCAAGCTATAGGATTAAAACCAACAAGGAAGCAAAACCCTAAGGTCAGGACTTTCCTCCCAAAGCAGGGGACTTGGGTTTCAAGAATTAACATCCCACAGGTCTCGGGGTGACCATGCCCACATGCCACAATCAGGGAGGCTCACCTTCTTCTAAGTCTGACAGATGAGACCAGAGACTGTTTGTGTGCAAAGCCGTTTCAGTCATGTCTGACTCTTCACCATCTCATGGACCGTGTAGCCCGCCAGGCTCCTCCGTCCATGGGATTCTCCAGGCAAGAATACTGGAGTGGGTTTGCCATTTCCTTCTCCAGGAGATCTTCCCGAGCCCAGGGATCGAACCCAAGTCTCCTGCATTGGCAAGCAGGTTCTCTATCACTGAGCCACCGGGAAAGCACACATTTCACCGACACTTTAGCTCTATTGATGTTCAGATGCTGTGTCTTCAGTTCTAAAAAACAAAACAAAAAAAAGACTTTCTGAAAAATAAGCATAGTTGTGGTGTAACTTTCTTTGCTTACTTCCTTCAACTTTTCCTTTAAGTCGTTTATTTTATATTTGGATGGGGACCATTTTTGAAGTCTTCATTCAACTTGTTACAATACTGTTTCTCTTCCTTAGGTTTTTGGGGTTTTTTTTTGGCCACAAGGCATGTGGGACCTTACCTCCACGAGCAGGGATGGAGTTCACACCCCTTGCATTGGTAGGCGAGGTACTAACCATTAGGCCACAGGGGAAGTCCTGCTTTGTTCAGCTGCTTGAAGAACACTGTGAAACCCTGACTAACCTCTGCTTTCCGTAGTTAGTTTCAAAACAATCAGCAGAAAACGGGCTCTGGCAACTAAGAAAGATGAAAACTCAAGGGTTAGAAAAGCTCTTGAGACTGTGTCTTTCAGATAATGGCAACCTAGAGAAAGGAAGAGACTCTGATGCTGGGAAAGACTGAAGGTGGAAGGAGAAGGGGACGACAGAGGATGAGATGGTTGGGCGGCATCATTGACTCAGTGGACATGAGTTTGAGCAAGCTCCAGGAGACGGTGATGGACAGGGAAGCCTGGCGTGCCGCAGTCCATGGGGTCGCAAAGAGTTGGACACGACTGAACAACAAAGAGAAATGAGATATAATTTTACAATGGAAAAAAAAAACACTTTCTAGTGGACAAAAGCTGGACAAAATAATTTTTTAAAGTGTGATGATAGTTATTAGGTCAATTCTTAGGGCATTTTGTGGTGATTTTCTCCTAAGACTGTCTCCTAACTGTTGAAGAGGCAGCTGAAATGCTGTGAAGGTGAACAAATATTTTAGTAGCCTCATACATTGTGCAGGAAAAATTGGATGCAGTGCCCACAGGCAACTGATAAGATATTCTGTTTTGGATGGAGATCCTAAAAGTTATATCCTAGTGATAAGTGTGAGCTAGAAGTCTACCCAGCACCAGCATGAAAACTCAATCAACCCTGGAAAACATGTCATGATTGTCTAGGATTAGCAATGCCCACAGCCATCTGGTGGCAGCAAATGCAATTTTTTTTCCCTCTGAATGAAGAAAAAGTCATTCAAGACCTAGTTATTCCTATGTTTTCATGTATAATGTCTGGTCCTCCATTTGAAATGATTAGGTACTTAAAGGCATTAAAAAAAATGACATCACCAAAAGCCAAGAGAAATAACAATAAAACAGCAATGACAAATGAGCATATTGTCATATCTGAATATGACAAAATACAAAACTGTTTTCAAGATTTTTTTTTCCCGCTCCCTACCCTCACCCCTGTGAACCATTTTTAAAGTCTTTATTGAACTTGCTACAGTATTTGTTCTGATATTCATGTTCTGGTTCTTTGACCTCGAGGTATGTGGGATTCAGCTCCCCAATCAAGGACTGACTCCAACCCACGCTGTGTCTGTTACAAGAGTTCGAGCAAAAATGTTCACTTTGGGGCTTCCGCGGTGGCTCAGTGGATAAAAATCCACCTGCCAAGGCAGGAGGTGTGGGTCTTATCCCTGGTCCTGGAAGATCCCACATGCCGTGGAACACATAAGCTGGTGAACCATAAGTACTGCTCTCCCAGAGCCTGGGAGCTGCAGATACCGAGCACACGTGCTGCAACCACTGAAGCCCGAATTTCCCAGAGCCCGTGTTTCACAGCCAGAAAAGTCACAGCAATGAGAAGCCAGTACACCACGGCTAGAGAGCGCCCCTGCTCACCGAGACCCGAGGAAGCCCCGCTCACAGCAACACAGCACAACCAAAATAAATAAAATTATTTTAAAAAGTGTTTCCTTTTTACAACTGGTGAAACCACAAGAATGTCTATCTTTATTATCACCTTCTCAAGCTGATATCTCGGAGGGGAAAGCCAGTCTTGTTCCAAGGAGCGATGAATAGAACTAAGTGTGGGATTCTCAAAAAGGAAAAACAAACTGTAAAGATTCCAGTTTAAAGGGCTTATCATCAGAATGTATTCCTTTAGTGGATTTATTATGTAGAAAGATTCACAACCCAACGTAACTATAAATCATTTCACTGCAATGAATGTAACGATAGATCATTTCCCTGTGAACATCTGCTGTGTGACATTCCTTTTATATTAAGAGCGGATGTAAAAATTCATGGACTTCCCTGGTGACTTGGGTGGTAATGAATCTGCCTGCGATGCTGGACACCTGGGTTTGATCCCTGGGTTGGGAAGATCCCTTGGAGAAGGGAAGTGGCAACCCACTCCAGTATTCTTGCATGGAGAATTCCATGGACCGAGGAGTCTGGTGGGTTACAGTCCACAGGATTGCAAAGACTACAAAACAGCCATGTTTATGATTTTAATATGCCAATTGATATCACAGTATCTAAAAATTATCTAGAAGCTTGTGTTTTCCCCTTATTTATGTTCATTCAGGAAAACGCCTGCAGTTTGCTAAATGGCTGCATGTCTCTCGGGGAAAGCAACAGGAGTACACTTGAGTTTTATCATACACCCATGAATTAATTACAGGCTCTTTCTTCACTAATGCTCCCTCCTCAGTGAAAGAGTCCTGCGTCAATGAGTTGCTATGACTCTGAACATTGCCTAAGACCTGTGATCTCCTATGATACTGATTTATGGTTTTGCCAGGAAGAGCTAGAAAATTGGCCTCTTTGTGTATCAAGCAGCAGATATTTGTTTATGACAAACCTAGACAGCATATTAAAAAGCAGAGACATCATTTTGGCAACAAAGGTCAATCTAGTGAAAGCTATGGCTTTCCCAGTAGTCATGTATGGATGTGAGAGCTGGGCTATAAAGAAGGCTGAGCGCCGAAGAATTGATGCTTTTGAACAATGGTGTTGGAAAAGACTCTTGAGAGTCCCTTGGACTGCAAGGAGATCCATCCAGTCCATCCTAAAGGAGATCAGTCCTGGGTGTTCATTGGAAGGACTGATGCTGAGGCAGAAACTCCAATACTTTGACCACCTGATGTGAAGAGTTGACTCATTGGAAAAGACCCTGATGCTGGGAAAGATTGAAGGCGGGAGGAGAAGGGGACGACAGAGGATGAGATGGTTGGATGGCAACACTGACTCGATGGACACGAATCTGAGAAAAGGGTAGGAGACAAGGAAGGACAGGGAAGCCTGAAGTGTTATAATCCATGGGGTCGCAAAGAGCTGTACACAACTTAACAAGTGACCAAAAAGAACAATTAAGTTATTTCATTTTCTGAGGTCCCCTGATCAGTGAGTTCAAGACTCTGAAATCCAACATGCACTCTCATGCTGGTCTCCTGGGGAATAGTTCATATAAGAAAATTAAGTGTACTCTATTCTGCATCCCTTCAAGAGCCCTGGAGTCAAACTGAGAAGAAACACAGAGTATAACTCTGATCTTTCCAGGAAAAAAAAATCCTAAAAGCAAAATCTAGAAAGATCAAACTATTTTCAACAGGGTCTGAGAACAAACTTCAAGAATACTCACAGAAAATTTTATAACTGAAACAAACCAACAATGGTCAATCTAGAAATTGATGCCAAGTGGAAGGAACGATGCTGAAGCTGAAACTCCAGTACTTTGGCCACCTCATGCAAAGAGTTGACTCATTGGAAAAGACTCTGATGCTGGGAGGGATTGAAGGCAGGAGGAGAAGGGGACGACAGAGGATGAGATGGCTGGATGGCATCACTGACTCGATGGACATGAATCTGGGTGAACTCCGGGAGTTGGTGATGGACAGGGAGGCCTGGCGTGCTGCGATTCATGGGGTCGCAAAGAGTCAGACACGACTGAGGGACTGAACTGAACTGAACTGAAAAATACTTCTTGCTTTCAGAACGTTAAAAAAAATTTTTTTTTTTTGGACATACGAAAGTTTGAGGTAGTTTATCAGAAGCAGACCTGTAGTATAAGAAATTTCATGCACAAAAGAAATTTTACCAGGTGGGAATATGGATCTAATCCTAGTAATAAAGAAGTACAATAAGAAGTACATGAGTGTGTCTTCCCTGTTTGTACAAGGGATAGGAATCTGCCTGCCAAAGCAGGGGACACGGTTTCTATCTCTGGTCTGGGAAAATCACATATGCTGTGGAACCACTAAGCCCGTGTGTCGCTAGAAAAAGCCTGCATAGCAATGAAGACTCACCGCAACCAAAAATAAATAAATACATGTTTTTTTTTTTAAACTACATGTGTAAGTGCATAAGAGTATTTTATTTCATCACTTTAATAGATCATTGAGTTAATTTAATAGATCAATGAATTTAATAGATCAATAGATATTGAAACAAAAATTAAGATGTAGTTTGTGGTTTACAGCATATGGAAAACTAAAATGTGTGAGAACATGGCACTATATTCAGAAGAGGAGAAACTAAAGTTAGTCACTGCAAGAGAAGAAAGGTAAAAATTTCCTAAAGTTCTTATACCATCTATGAAGCAATGTAATATCACTTGAAAGTAAATTGTGACAAGCTAAAGGTTTATACTATAAAAACTAAGTCAATGATTAATAGAACAAGAAAAAGAGGTAATGTGTAAAAAGAAAAGAATCAGAGCTAATATGATGACAAATTGGACACAATGGGAGGATAAGAATTATTCAGGAACCCAAAAGGATGAGGAAAATAAGAGAAAAAGAAACAAACAACAGATGGACAAATAGAAAAAAATAAAATAAAAGTGACCGTGCATTTATTCCTGACTACAACCAATTTAGATGTAAAAGATTGGAAACTTCTCATTAAAAGATGGATTCTCAGAACATATAGAAAGCAAGACCTAACTTTATTCTGTTTACAAGAAACACATGAAATGGACACAAAGATTAAGACAAAGTGATGAAAGAGAATGTAACAAGCTAACATTAATCAAAACTCTGCTGAGAAATCTATAATTTGCATGAGATAAAATAGGTGTTCAGGGCAAAAGCTACCGTCTTGGAAAAAGAAGCTCCTTTTGTAATAATAAAGGGTTCAGTTCATCAAGAGAACGTGTGCACTCAGTCGTGTCCAACTCTTTGCGACCCTGTGGACTGCAGCCCGCCAGCCTCCTCTGTCCATGGGGTTCTCCAGGCAAGAATACTGGAGTGGGTTGCCATGCCCTCCTCCAGGGGATCTTCCCAACCCAGGGTTTGAACCTGCAATTCTTGTGTCTCCTGCATTGGCAGGTGGATTCTTTACCACTGAGCCATCTGGGAAACCCCCATACCACACTTGATCTTAGCGAGAAGGTGGAGAAACAAAGATAAGATTCTTCAATCTTATGCATCTGATAAGAGAACTTCGAAATACATGAAGGGGAAAAAAAAATTAACAGAATCTCAAAGAATTAGAGATTTCAATCGGAGAAGGCAATGGCAATCCACTCCAGTACTCTTGCCTGGAAAATCCCATGCACAGAGGAGCCTGGTGGTCTGCAGTCCATGGGGTCACCAAGAGTCGGACACGACTGAGTGACTAACTTTTACTAGAAGAAGTTTGTTGCTATCTAAGGAACTTTCCATCTTATGGAGGTAGCCAAGTAAAAATATTTTGTATTAAAGAAAGGAAAGCATTAAAAAAAAGGAATTGACTATTTGCTCATTGTCTACCGAGCCTTGGTAAATATGGCATAGAAATGCCAATGTATGTGGCAAGGTGTCTGCTTATAATTCCGTGGCAGAATTACCGCAAAAATACAACACACACATACTAACATATTGTGATACAACTAGACTCCTATTACTCTAAGTGACCAAAATTGACTCATGAAAGAAAGATAGTGACCTAGTTCCCCCTGAAAGACTGAGTAGATGGTGTGTGTTTTGAAAGCCATCAGGAGATGGGAAAATAAGTCAATAAAAATAGCTGGTGGCTCAGCGGTAAAGAATCCACTTGCAATGCAGGAGATGTGGGTTCGATCCTTGGGTCAGGACGATCCCCTGGAGGAGGAAATGGCAACCCACTCCAGTATTCTTGCCTGGAGAATCCCAGGGAGAGAGGAACCTGGTGGGCTGCAGTCCATGGGGTCAAAAGCAGTCGAATGCAACTGAGCTCACACACACACACACACAAATCAGAAATAAAGGGTCTTTTTGGAAACATGAACTCCTCAGACAGGTTATCATTACTTTCATGGTACGTCAACGGCGGACAGAAGCTGAAAATTCAGCGAAACAACAGAGAATAACACTGAAAGATACAAGTCTCCTTTCCTCATTTCCAAATCAACAAACGTTCACATTTAAACATAAAACATTTAGCAAAATCCAGCAGAAGGCATGCTTTACTTTTCAGATACGTTGAGAGTTGGAGTCATGAAATCAGTTAAACACACACACAGAGTTCAGTGCAGCATTGGAAACTGCTGCTTAATGGAAATGCCCGTAAAATGTGTGAATCACATAAGCATGCTATCATTTCTTCCTCCTTTTTTTTTTTTTTGCCCAAGTTGCATAGCATATGGGATCTTAGTTTCTTGACTAAGGATCAAATCCACACCCCCCGTAGTGGAAGCCTGGAGTTCTAACCACTGGACCAGTGGTCCCTTACTTTTTTTTATTTTTTACTTCAGATTTATTCCTTTCTATGCTTAAGTATTTCTTTAGTTGTCCAAAGAGAAATGAAGTGAAAGTTGCTCAGTTCTGTCCCGCTCTTGGCGACCCCATGGAGTATACAGTCCATGGAATTCTCCAGGGCAGAATACTGGAGTGGGTAGCCTTTCCCTTCTCCAGGGGATCTTCCCAACCCAGGGATCGAACCCAGGTCTCCGGCACTGCAGGCGGATACTTTGCCAGCTGAGCCACCAGGAAAGCTACATGTCCAAGAATGTGTACAAATAATCAACACATTTCAACTCTGCCTGTCAAGCGAAATAATACCATCCCGAATAATTGATACTGTATCGACTTTTCAATGTAACGACTGAAACAGCATTCAAGTCCATTAATCCCACAAAAACTCCCAAGACCTTAAGATGCTTTAAGGATAACTGTGGAAAAGAAATGCACGTCCTGTTTGCTCTCATTTAGCTCGCTGTCTTTCCCTAATCTCTGGGCTTTTCTGCAATGCTGCTTCATCTAGTGATTCAATCTTTATCAAACTGAATTGTGCTGATAACACGATTCTCCTCACGTTGCATTAGCAGTCTGGGGCCGGCAACAATAATCTGGTTGAAGACGCATTACCCTGACCGCCTGGTGGGGGGTGTCCACAAATCCATTCCTGTCTGAACACATATATTCCTAGAAAACTGTCAGCAGAAAAAGAAGCCTGAGTGCATAATTTGTAACCTGTTTCTTGAGGTGTTTCTGACAACAAGCCTCATTCGAAAGGACCTCTCTCTACACAGTGTACCATCCAAAATGAACTTCCTGATCATTTTTTATATTATTAGACAGGGCGTCTAATTTCTTGGCCGTTTTCCTTCAACAGGACATTTCGGAAGCTGAGGTTTTCATGGCGATAGTGACTGGCAAGAAATCATGTAAAAAGATGATTCTGTATATATTTCAAGGTATATGGAATATTATATGAAACATAATATTATCTGAAATATATACATTCTATATAAAAGAAACACACTACAGGATATATACTATTTCCCAAACACTACTTATTTTGACCTTTTTTTATTGTAAAAGTCAGATGGCTCAGATGGTAAAGGGTCTGCCTGTAGTGTGGGAGACCTGGGGTTGGGAAGATCCCTTGGTGAAGGGAATGGCTACCTATTCCAGTATTCAAGGACAGAGGAGCCTGGTGGGCTACAGTCCGTAGGGTCACAAAGAATCGGACATGACTGAGCGACTAACACTCTCACAGGCTCAAAGGTACATTGCAAAAGTCATATCTGATGAGGGGAAAAAAGATATCATTAAAAATGGACAACCACAGGAGACATCAAGCCATTCAATGCCTCCAAAACACTGGTCCTTCAGTGTCTCGTGCTTCAGAGAAGGCAATGGCACCCACTCCAGTACTCTTGCCTGGAAAATCCCATGGACCGAAGAGCCTGGTAGGCTGCAGTCCATGGGGTCACTAGGAGTCGGATACGACTGAGTGACTTCACTTTCACTTTTCACTTTCATGCATTGGAGAAGGAAATGGCAACCCACTCCAGTGTTCTTGCCTGGAGAATCCCAGGGACAGTGGAGCCTGATGGGCTGCCATCTATGGGGTCGCACAGAGTTGGACATGACTCAAGTGAATTAGCAGCAGCAGCAGCAGCAGCCTCATGCTTGCTCAGTCTGACTCTGTGACTACATGGACTGTAGCCCGCCAGGCTCCTCTGTCCATGGGATGCCAAGCTCCTCTGTCCATAGGATTCTTCAGGCAAGAATCCTGGAGTGGGTTGTCATTTCCTCCTACAGGGGATCTTCCCTGTTCATACCAGCCCAGTGACACAGAGATACCAGAGAACACCCTTCCAGATTCGGGGCTGCCTGTTCGTACAGCTTCCTCATCCTGCTTGCCTCACCCCGCAGACTCCAGCCACGTGAGGTTTTAACAAATGAGACCAGCACCGTCTCAGCTCAGAAGAGCCACTTGACTATTCTAAGCCGCTCGCCCACCCACCCACCGGGAATTCACACTCAAGTAAAATGCTAGGTTCACCCCGTCAATTCTGTTTTCTCAAAAGAGGATTATCCTGTACGTCTGCTGATCAATATCAGAATGCAGTGGTCCTAGATGGCCAAGACACACATGAAGAGATGCCCCATACCACTAATTATTAGAGAAATTCAAATAGAAACTGCAGTGAGCTATGACATCTCAGCAGTCGGAATGGCCATCAGAAAAAAAAAATCTACAAAAATAGATGCTGGAGAGGGTGACATCTCTTGCAGCATTGATAGGAATGAAAATTGATACAGCCATTTATGGGGAACTGCATGAAGGTTTCTTAAGAAACAAAAAAGAGAGTTACCATGGGACCCACCAATCCCACTCCTGGGTATATATCTGGGGAAATCTTTTAAATTAATAAATTGTTGATTGCACTGGCTCTTTGCTGCTGCCTGGGCTTTTCTCTAGGTGGGTGGGGGATAGTTTTCATTGCATTCCTAGAGAAGACTCTTGAGAGTCCCTTGGACTGCAAGGAGATCCAACCAGTCCGTCCTAAAGGAAATCAGTCTTGAATATTCATTGGAAGGACTGATGCTGAAGCTGAAGCTCCAATACTTTGGCCACCTGATGCAAAGAGCTGACTCACTGGAAAAGACCCTGATGCTGGGAAAGATTGAAGGCAGGAGGAGAAGGGGACAACAGAGGATGAGATGGTTGGATGGCATCACTGACTCAATGGACATAAGTCTGAACAAACTCTGGGTCCGTGGGATTGCAAAGATTTGGACACGACTGAATGACTGAACAACAATGTCATCAGTGTCAATAATGAACAGAATTACTGTCTTCAGTCTCATTTCTCCCCAGATTTACAACTGTTCCAATCCCTATAACTTTCACTTGGGTCATATTTCCTAATTTTCTAATCTAACAGGATGCACTTGCTAACTATGGCTATTTTAATCATTTGTTTAGTAACTGTTTTCCCAAGTCTATGAGAAAAAACTTGCTCCTTTTATTTATCTTTTCTTTCAGTGGCATCCCAAGGCTTGTGGGATCCTAGCTCCCCAACTGGGGATTGAACTTGTGCCCTTTGGCAGTGAAAATGAAGAGTTCTACCCACTGGACCACCACTGAAGTCTCGAGCTGTGTCCTTTCTGTCAGACTTGTCAAAGAAAAAGAAAGAAAGTGAAGTGACTCAGTCGTGTCTGACTCTTTGTGACCCATGAACTGTAGCCTGCAGGCTCTTTCATCCATGGAATTTTCCAGGCAAGAATACTGGAGTGGGTGGCCAGTTCCTTCTCCAGGGGATCCTCCCTATCCAGGGATAGAACCCAGGTCTCCCGCATTGCGGGCAGACGCTTTACCATCTGAGCCACCGGGGAATCCCACAAAGTGTATCGGTCAGACCTGTCCAAAGTCTATCCTATATACTATGTGGGGGATTCCCTGGTGGCTCAGCTGGTAAAGAATCTGTCTGCAATGCAGAGACCCTGGTTCGATTTCTAGGTTGGGAAGATCCCCTGGAGAAGGGCATGGCAACCCACTCCAGTACTCTTGCCTGGAGAATTCCCATGGATGGAGGAGCCTGGAGGGGCCCAGTCCATGGGGTCATGAAGAGCTGGACATGACCGAGTGACTAAGCACACAGCAGCTATGTGTCATTTGTATGAAGTACTTTATAAATCTTAAGTCTGCTCTGAAACACAGCCCTCGATTTTTCTAGTCATCAACGTCCCATTTAAGGCCAAGTTCAATTCTACCTGGGGTTCTCTTACCGTGAGAGCCTCTCTGTCCTTGGCAAAAAGATCATACTTTCTTTCTCTTACCGGGGAGTTCTCATACTTAATCGTCTGCCAGCTCTACGGTTTCCTGACTGTACAGTTCAGAGCAGAGAGGGGAATTACTTCAGCAAAATAAAAGAACACAGATTCGGGTGACTCTGAACGTGTCTAATACTCTCTTGGGTGGAGACCTGCTTCCTCATTCAAGAGCTAAATAGCTCACAAGAAAGGCTCTATGGAGAGCTTTTTTTCTCCCTTGGCATGGGATGTGGGATCTTAAATTTCCTGACCAGGGATTGAACCTGCACCCCTTGCTTGGAACTGCAGAGTCTTAACCACTGCACTACCAGGGAAGTACCCCAGTGAGAAGATCATTAGAGAAATGTCATCTGTGTTGCTAACTAACCAGTGGTCAAAGGTTTCAACTGGACTTCCCTGGTGGCTCAGCTGGTAAAGAACCCACCTGCCAACGCAGGATACGCAGGAGACTTGGGTTTGATCCCTGGGTGGGGGAGATCCCCTGGAGGAGGGCATGGCAACCTACTCCATTGTTCTTGCCTGGAGAATCCCATGGACAGAGGAGCCTGGTGGGCTACAGTCCACGGGGTTGCAAAGAGTCGGTCATGTCTGAGTGACAAACACTTTCATTTTTAATGAAAGTGAAAGTTAGTTGCACAGTCGTGTCTGACTCTTTGTGATCCCATGGACTGTAGGATTCTCTGTCCTTGGCTCCTCTGTCCTTGGAATTCTCCAAGCAAGAGTACTGGAGTGGGTTGCCATTTCCTTCTCCAGGGGATCTTGCTTCATTTTTCACAGTTGTATAATATTATGTAAGTCTCAGCTGTTTATTTCATAACTTGGGAAGCCAAAGCAACCACACATAACATCCACCAGTAGACTTTTTCCATGCCAAAATTAAAAATACTAAGTAATTAAGACCACTGGGCTTCCCAGGTGGCTCAGCGGTAAAGAACCTGCCTGCAGATGCAGGAGATGCGAGAGATGTGGGTTCGACTCCTGCGTCGGGAAGATGCCCTGGAGAAGGAAGTGGCAACCCACTCCGGTATTCCTGCCTGGGAAAATTTCATGGATAGGGGAGCCACGGGGTTGCAAAGAGTTGGACATGACTGAACCGGCATGCAGACGCAAAGGATTCAACTCAAGCCATTTCAGATCATTTCTGTGCTGCCTGAAGCAACCAGTAACCCAAGTTAGGTTTGAAAGTAGAGCAATCAAGTGTATTCTTAGCACAAAGTCAGATATTTCTGTAACCCATGGTGGGCTGGAGGAGAGCGCGGGTGGTTTGTTTAGAGAGACATCAGAGAGCTGATGAAAGCGTGAAGCCCCGGAAGGTGATGGTCACAGCCTTTTATACGCCGCCGAGAGGGCAGGTCTCAGGGACCGCCTTTATGGCAGGAACCCCTGCAGAGGGTGTCTCTGCACTTTCAGCGCTTGACAATAAATTAGGCTGGGCACGACCCCCTCCTGGGCAAACCCCTCTCTTTATCTACCTTGCTCTGCAGTTCTTTATCTCAAGCTGAAGCTCAGGGCATCCTCGGAAAATCATGAGATGTCACCGCTGGAAGAAACAGCTGGGGAGGTCTGCCTGCTTTCCGCAATCCCCGGTACACTCCGTTCATCCTCAGTGAAACATTGCTATCTTGTCTCCTTTCATCAAATGTCACCAAATAGAATATCACATTTAAAAGTCATTCGTGCTGTGCAGGTACAAAATATTCTATTCTTGTGAACAGAAAGGGCTCTTGCTTTTTATCAGAGTGGAAAGGGCAGAAAGGGCTTTTGCTTTTTATCCGAGTGCATGGAGGACCTTCTGAATTTTAAATCAGTTCGGAATGGCTCAAAATAGTAGCTGAACAGGCAGTCGTCACGGCGACCGGGGCTCTTGGGGGAAATAAAAGAGGCTCCTCAGTCAACGAGAAAGCAGAGAGTTTATAAATTCATTGCTAAGTAAAGTCTGGCAGTTATGAAAGCTGTTGATGAGTAAAGACGCTGAAGAACCTTCTAAGTGTTGTACAAAATTTCCTCCGTGGCATCATGTACCAAACAGGCTTATAGAGTCACCATCCGGAACTAATGGAGCTGAAATGAAATTGTAAATCTGTGTGCTGTGGATTTGCTTGGCATGGAAGCTATTAGAGATCCTTGGAGACTGAAGGTCAAAGAGATACGCCGATACCATTTCCAAGTGGTAAACGCAAAAGCCATTAAAAAAATAAAAACAAGTCAAGTTGCATGTGTATTTAAAATTGTCAATGCTTGCCCATTGAAGGAATGTGAGCAGTTTTTGTTAGATTTTTTAAAATTTATTTTTAATTGAAGGATAATTGCTCTACAGTATTGCATTGGTTTCTATGTGGATCATTTTCTTAGTCTTTTCGGAATTTGTAACAATGCTGTTTCTCTCTTTTTTTTTTTTTTGGCCACAAGGGGTGTGGGATCTTAACTCACCTGAAAAGTGAAAAAATGAAAGTGAAAGTCCCTCAGTTGTGTCTGACTCTTTGCAACCCCATGGACTATACAGTCCATGGAATTCTGCAGGCCAGAATACTGGAGTGGGCAGCCTTGCCCTTATCCAGGGGATCTTCCCAACCCAGGGATCGAACCCAGGTCTCCAGCATCGCAGGCAGATTCTTTACCAGCTGAGCCATAAAGGAAGCCCAAGAATACTGGAATGGGTAGCCTATCCCTTCTCCAGGAGATCTTCCCGACCCAGGAATCGAACCAGGGTCTCCTGCACTGCAGGCAGATTCTTTACCAACTGAGCTACCAGGGAAGCCCTAACTCCCCTGCCAGGGATTGAACTTCTATCCCCTGTACTGGAAGGTGATGTCTTAAGTACTGGACTGCCAGAAAACCTGTTTGAAACAATATGCCTCGCCTATGTTTTGGAAGAAGAAGAAATATTTTCTTTTTAATCAATCACTGTGGGAGGAAATGGAGAGTATTTTATTCTACCATGTATCATATTCATTCTACCGCATCTGAAATGTTCCTTATTTTGATACTTAATGAGTTATCAGAAATATTCCCAGTCTGTCACTACTTGGCTGCATAATCATAAATATGAGTGGAAGTACATGAACTTGACAGAAAATTGTAATGAGTATGTAAAAAACTGTTGCATCTTAAGGTAGAGAAATGAAACAAGAAAATGGACTAATACAGTTAGAACAACATATTAGAATCAAACGGAAAAAGTGAAAAGTGAAAGTTAGTCCCAGAGTCGTGTCTGACTCTTCACGACCCCATGGATTGGAGCCCGCCAGGCTCCTCTGTCCATGGGATTCTCCAGGCACGAATACTGGAGTGGGTGGCCATTTCCTCCTCCAGGGGATCTTCCCCACCCAGGGATCAAACCCGGGTCTCCTGCATTGCAGACTCTCATTAGGAGTTTGGAATTAACATAAACATGCTACCGCATTATAAAATAGATAAGCCACAAGGATATATCATATAGCACAGTCGACTAAACTCAATATTCTGTAATAACCTATAAGGGAAATGAATCGGAAAGAGAGCAGATATATGTATTTATTTGTATAATCGAATCATTTTGCTATAAAGCAGAAAATCTAACACAGCATTGTAAATCAACTATACTTCAATTAAAAAAAAAAAAAAAAGAATCAGGGACTTCTCTGGTGATCCAGGGGCTAAGAGTCCACACTTCTACTGCAGCGGGTATGGTTTGATCCCTGGTCAGGGAACCACATCCTGCATGCTGCAGAGCCAAACCATAAGAAAAAGAATCACATTGGAAGCAGAGTTAGCTTACATTTGGACCAAAAATGAAAAAGGCTCAACTTCATTTCTTGATATTAACTGAGCACCCATTAAACAGCAAAAGTCTAGGAATAAATGATTAAAAAAAAAAAAAGATGCTGTATAACATAGGCTCTCAACACGACCTCGACTGTATTTGGCGGTCAGAGAATGGACAACGAAATAACAAGATAAAGAATTGAAAAGACCTCCAGCAGAAAGTGCCCAAAGAAAGACAGCCGATGTCTTCTCAGCTGCTGTCAATTCTAGAAAGTCTTGGACAACAGTTAAGAATCTCAAGATGTAGAATGAGAGTCTCCTGTTTGAAGCTCTATCATTTCCTACAACATGGAGCCATGGAAAGAGAACTCTGCGTCCACTGGACGGAAGGAGATACACATGCTTTATCTTCACGTGGTGTTTCCTAATATAGGATTGTTGCACATCCCGGGCAATCCTGAAGGCATTTCCAAGCATATGTGTGTCCACATGCAATGGTTCGCATTGTTCCTTGACTTGAAAGAAGTGAACAGCTGCAAAAAAAGAGACTGCTCTTGAACAAGTTAAAACAAGTGTAGATGCATATCTGCATGTAAGTGAAGAAATGATGCATTCTACCATGAATTTGGAACGCATCCATGTATTTTTTTTTTTGGTCTCACTCACACATTACAGGTCTGTAATTTTCAACAAATGGTCATACTTATCACATGCTATTGATGTTGCTTAGTCGCTAAGTCACATGGTTGATGCTTTTGCGACCCAATGGACTGTAGTCCACCAGCTTCCTCTGTCCATGGGATGCTCCAGGCAAGAACACTGGAGCCAGTTGCCATTTCCTTCTCTAGGGGATCTTCCCAACCCAGGGATCGAACCCATGTCTCCTGCATCGGCAGGTGGATTCTTTACCCCCAAGACACCAGAGAAGCCCACTTTTCAGATTACATCGTCTCAAAATGGAATGTGGATGAAATGTACTTTGCTTCTGTGATCAATAATTCCTACTAGAAAATCAAATCCTTTTCTGCCCAGAATTGAACTCTGAGCTCCACGTCTCTGTATTTGAAAAGGAGATTATTATAAATTGCATCTGACATGAATCTATGGGAAAGTGGATATAGTCAGTCATATTTCATCCCAACTCATTAAGGTATAGTGAAACAGTTTATACTGGTGACAGATATTTATATAAAGTGAATGAGATGGAAAAGATGTATTGACTTGGCGAAAAACTTCATTCAAGGTTTTTTTTTTTTTTTTTAATGTTACCGGAAAAACCCAAACAAACTTCTTGGCCAACCCACTATGATGCATTTGCATCATTGTTTATTAATTCCTGATGGTTGTGATCCTTTCTCCAGACTTCATTTATTTTTAAAATTGGAGTATAGTTGTTTTTTGGGCTTCCCTCGTAGCTCAGTTGGTAAAGAATCTGCCCTCAATGCAGGAGACCTGGGTTTGATCCCTGGGTGAGGAAGATCCCCTGCAGAAGGGCATGGCAACCCACTCCAGTGTTCTTGCGTGGAGAATCCCATGGACAGAGGAGCCTAGTGGGCTACAGTTTTTGGGGTCGCAAGAGTCGGACATGATTTAGTGACTAAACCAACACCACCACAGTTGTTTTGGATTTCCTTCCCATTTAGGTCACCATAGAGTCATGAGAATTCCCTGTGCTATACAGCGGATTCTCAAGAGTTGTCTATTTTCAACATAGTACTGTATATATGCTTCCCTGGTGGCTCAGTGGTAAAGAAGCCACCTGCAAAGCAGGAGATGTGCGCTTAATCCCTGTGTCAGGAAGATCCCCTGGAGAAGGGAATAGCTACCCACTCCAGTATCCTTGCCTGGAGAATCCCATGGACAGAGGAGCCTGACGCTGCAATCCATGGGCGTCACAAAGAGTTGGACAGGACTTAGTGACAAGACAACTCTATATATGTCTATGTCAATGTTTAATTCCCATGTGAACCTTTTGAGCAACTCAGTAAGAGAACCGCCTTCTCTGTTATTTCCCCATCAGCCATACTTTTTCTCAGGGAACCTATATTTCAACATACAACTCAAATTCTAAGTAGGTTACTGAGACTTATACCATTCCCCCCAACCCAAATTTATAGCAAATCTCCTCAAAAAAAAAACTGAGTAACCAGGAGGTGTAATGAAATTCATTTAAGGAGATTGGAATGGATGGGCAGTTATGCCTTCTGGCCAGCTGACTGATTATCAAAAACTCAGCGCTGCCATTCATGATTCCATTCCCTCACACCTGCCACTCCCAAGCTTTCTTCTGGACTCAGCATTTGACTACAGTATGCATCAGGTTTCATATGGCGGTGAATCATTTTCAACACATCACAGAGCGGGGGATTTCTGCAGAAACTCTAACGCCTGTGCCCGGCACTTTTTCATTTTGACTGGCCAACAATTAATTCTCTTATTTCACCAACACTTTGTGGGTTAGCACGTTCAATAATTGGAGAAGGGAATGGCAACCCACTCCGGTACTCTTGCCTGGAAACTCCCATGGATGGAGAAGCCTGATGCAGGCTATAGTCTGTGGGGTCGCAAAGAGTCAGACATGACTGAACGACTTCACTTTCTTCTCTTTTTTTCTTTTCATGTCCAGAAATTAACACCTGGGCTTCCCTGGTGGTTCAGTGGTGAAGAATCTGCCTGCGAATTCAGGGGACACGGGTTCCATCTCAGATCTGGGAAGATCCCACGTGGCGCGTGAACACAACTCTTCAGCCTCTGCTCTACAATCTGTTGTTGTTCAGTCGCTCGGTCGTGTCCGACTCTTTGCGACCCTCTGGACTGCAGCAGGCAGGCTTCTCTGTCCTTCACCATCTCCTGGAGTTTGTCCAAACTCATGTCCCATGTGTCTATAGCCTGTGCTCCACAGCACTGGGAAGCCCACCCACCACAACCTGAGAGTAGCCCCCACCCACCACAGCTAGACAGAGCCCCGGCATAGCTTTGTGATGACCTAGCAAAACCAAGAAAAAACAAAAAATTAAGAACGTATAATTACATCTCACACACCATACACATCTTCTCCAGCATGGTGAGTTTCATGTTGATGTTTCGTATCAGAATCAATCACTAGGGTTTTTCTGTCTGTTTGTTGGTCTAATATTCACATCATCTAAACCAGAACTATATTCTGAAGAACTACCATCTTCTGAGACAATAGTATACGTATCGCTCAGGCAGTCAGAGAACGTATCTGCATAAAATGCACCGTACAATTCTTCTTCACTCAATATTTCACTTTTGAAAAAATGTTCATTTTTTGAAAACCTTACACTAATAAACTTGTGTTTGTAACAGACGCAAGGGGGGAAAGAAAAACTTAACGGAGCCAAATGTGAATGGTAACAACAGTAATTCAGTAGCATAATGAACCCTTCATCAATGCTAAGCTCTAACATCTTCGCATGGTGATGTTAATTAATTGCGTCAGTTTCTAAAAATATATTGATAAGTCTCTGGTCAATAATGTGTGAACTATAGCAGTTTTGAAAACATTCATGGGAAACACAGAGGTGGCATATCTAATCCCATTTTTGATCAAAAGATATTACAGCAAAGAGCTGGGAAAAGCCATTGAAAATACAAGTTTTCGTTAGATAGCATATCAAATAATTTATTTCTATGAAGTTAAAACTTTAATAAATTTAGAATAAAGGTATTTCCCCTAATTTAGACCCAATGGACTATAGCCTGCCAGGCTCCTCTGTTCATGGAATTCTACAGGCAAGAATAATGGAGTGGGTTGTCATTTCCTTCTCTAGGGGATCTTCCCCACTCAGGGATCACCCCAGGGTCTCCTGCCTTGCAGGCGAATTCTTTACCATCTGAGCCACCAGGGAAGTCATTAGTCAACGATGAACAGGCTCAAAATGTCCAAAATCCTTACTATTCTGTAAAAGGAATCATAAGATTTGCTGAAGTTTTGCTATGTTTTCTTTTTTAAAAAAATTGTCAGTTGCCATAAGCTGTTTATCATTTTTGGTATAACATCAATATTCAGTAAATGCTGAATCTGCTCTAATAATTTGTTTTTGCTTTCCATAACTATTAACGTTCTTCAGAGTAGAATGGAAAACAGCAAGCAACACAGAGACAGCAATTAAATTGTGCTAACTATTAATCACTTCTCAATAACTGCAAACAATTCACTCTTGGGGGTATTTGCGGCCATACACAATAAACAGTCAAAATATGTTTAAAAAAAGTCAGTGAGTGAATTGTGTGTGAAATCCTTACTGCGCCATCTGGAATCGAAGTTTTGGATATAATGCTTTCTTAAGCCAGGTGGAAACGTTTGGGATTTTCATCTTCATAAAATCCCAGTAGAGAATTCTACTAACTTTACTCCAAAAGGCAAATAGTGTTCATTTTACTAAATATACACATTTAATACAATTGGTAACATGTAAATAATATGTTTCCAGTTAACACCGGTCTTTTTGAATTACATATGCATTGTTGAAAATAGACTTCTAATAAAAATAGTTAATTATGTGTGGCAATGTGGTTAGGTCAAGTCTGACACTTCATGACTCCATGGACTACAGCCTGCCAGGTTCCTCTGCCCATGGGATTCTCCAGGCAAGAGTATTGGAGTGGGTTGCCATTCCCTTCTCTGGGGCATCTTCCTGACCCAGGGAAGCAAATTAAAATAATGTCTCATGCATTTCCTATACTGGCAGGTTGGATTACTTACCACTAGCACCACCTTGGAAGCCCCAAGAATGGTTAACAGCCTTATAAATTTTGAATCTTAAATATCATCAGTCTTAGATTTAATAGTCTATTTTAAAACTTTAACATTCCCCTCCTCTATGTTTTACTTAGGGAAATATAATGATTTGAACATTATTTTATGTTCTTTCAATTCTCTTTAAAGATTTATATGATTTTAACTTGGGATCCATTTCAAATAAGGTTAATTATTTTAATATTGCGTTTGTCCATGAAAATATCAGTTCAGTGGCTCAGCTGTGTCCAACTCTGCAATCCCATGGATGGCAGCATGCTGGGATTCCCCGTCCATGAAAATACACTGGGGTATTAACTGCATATGGACTATCATAATTTGGCAATGTAAAAATGCATACATGTAAAGATTTATTTTATGAAAATACTATATATATAAACTACATATTTATATTAATTTTTAGATTAATTAATTATTTTGACTGCATCTCACAGGATGTGGGATCTTAAATCCCGACCAGGGATTGAACTCCGGGCCCCTATATTGGAAGGCAAAGTCCTAACCACTGGACCGCCAGGAAAGTAAGTGTTGCATATTGCCATTATTTTAATTTTCTAATCGCATGCAAATTATTAAAATTATATTAAAATCTGTACAATTTTATGAACAAGAAAATTTTTCATATGAGACAAAAGGAGGAAAGTATTGTATTAATGGCTATGTAGATAAGGAATAAAAAAAAAAAAAAACAAGCTGTCAACTTCTACTTGAAAATATCTTTTCCAAAGCAGTTGTACACATTATGTTAATGCCAAAGCCATCTTTTAAAAACATGAGCCGCACAGCGCATCTGAATGGTTTCTCAGATAGGCAAGCTGAGCTGCTGCTCTATGCTCCTTCCACTGAGATAGTGACCAAAAGTAAACTGGATGGATGGCGTCACCGACGCGATGTACATGACTTTGAGCGAGCTCCGGGAGTCGGCCATGGACAGGAGGCCTGGCGTGCTGTGGTCCATGGGGTCGCAAAGACTCAGACACGAGTGAGCTACTGAACTAAACTCAACAGGGTTTCCCTGGTAGCTCAGTGGTAAAGAGTCTGTCTGCCAGTGCCGGAGATGTGGGTTCGATTCCTGGTCTGGGAAGCTCCCACACGCTGCAGAGCACTGAAGATGGTGAATCACAACTCCTGAGCCTGGGTTCTAGAGCTGGGGAGCTGCAACCACTGAGCCGGTGTCTCACAATTACTGAAGCCAGGGAAGCCTAGAGCTGGTGCTCCACAATGAGAAGCTACTGCAACGAGCTGTCTTCCCACCATGACTAGAGAAAACCTTCACAGCAGTGAAGACCCAGCACAGCCAAAGACAAAGAAAGTTTTAAAAAGCAAACTCAGAGGAAGGTCGTGATTTTCAGCGACTTGGTGCCGTTGAGGATGCCTGGCGAGTCTCAAAGTACACTTGGCTTGTGACTCTCAGTGAGAAGACGTGCCTGAGCTATCAGTGTGTTTTAGCCACAACCGTCAGGCTATTTCAATAATTTTTTGGTTAGCTTCACGATTGTAATGCTGAATTAGTGTTAATATGAATGTTAAATTAATCAAATGTTAAATTCCCCATTAAATGTTATACGGGGAACACCAGAGTATCTCTCAATGAAAGGAGACAGTTAAACGTCACGATCCGAGCTGTGTTGTTCTATTGCTAAGGGATTATAGCGTTGAAAGTGTTGGTCGTTCAGTCATGTCTGACTCTTCGTGACCCCGTGGACTGTAGCCCACCAGGCTCCTCTGTCCATGGGATTCTCCAGGCAAGAATACTGGAGTGGGTTGCCTTTTCCTCCTCCAGAGGACAGAACCCAAGTCTCTTACATCTCCTGCATTGGCAGGTGGGTTCTTTACCATTAGCACCATCTGGGAAGCCCGCTATAAGGTGGTGGGTTCTTTTTATGGATTTTTAACAGTTTTTAAAGGGTATGTAAGTTACCAAATCATGAATGACATACACATACACCTAAGATTTAGCTGTCTTGGTGTTTGTAGTCGAATGCTGCATATTAGAATGAGAAAAATACATTAATTTTCAATACTGACAGGAGGTGATTTCTTTATATCCTGAATTCACAAGTGTAATTAGATATTTTAAAAATTTCAAGCTCACTGGATAGTAAGTTGGAGAAGATCTGTATAAAATGCATGAAGGCTTGAGCGTGTTTTATTTCAGGAGCAAACATACAGTTTATAATCATTACATAACATGAATTTCAATGGACATGAATGACGTGAGTGTCTCTTCTATACTCCAAACTCCATAAATTATGCAACATTTTACAAAGAGTTATTTTAAGAGAATAAAGCACAAAGGTTTCCCTGGGGGTTCAGCTGGTAAAGAATCCACCTGCAATGTGGGAGACCTGGGTTCAATTCCTGGGTTGGGAAGATCCCCTGGAGAAGGGAACGGCTACCCACTCCAGTATTCTGACCCAGAGAATCCCATGGACTGTATGGTCCTTGGGGTCACCGAGAGTCGGACACGACTGAGCCACTCTCACTTTCAGTCTTTCAAAGCACTTAATAAATGTTTCTTTTTTGGAACATTTTTTTTCTAATATATAAAAATATTCCACCCAGGAAGGGCCTGCCACGGTCTGTTATTCATAGGATGTCGAATCAGTCAGTACAAGTGGGGTGCATCTGAAAGGGTTTGTAGAATCTGCTTCTGTAGTAAAACTTTAGATGAAAATTCACAGCTGGTCGAAGTGCTGGCATCCTTATGAATTATAGTGATTGAATCCCACACTAATTATTATGATTAAATCCCCATAATCAGTGTTGATGGAATCTCACTGCCTGTATGTTAAGTTAATACCATTTTACTGGATTAGTGAAACCATCAGAAAAAATGTGAGAGAAACTTAAAATTTCCTAAACAGAAACCTTCCTACTCCTCCTAATAGTGTGTAATAATTCATGACATGTAATTTCTTATATTAAAACATGTCATGGTGGGACGTCCCTGGCCTGGCGGTCCAGTGGTTAGGAATTCGCCTTCCAACATAGGGGGTATGTGTTGGATCCCTGGTCAGGGAACTAAAATCCCACGTGCCTCATGGCCAAAAAATCAAAATGTAAAACAGAAGGAATAGTGTAATAAATTTAATAAAGACTTCAAAAAATGGCACACAGTAAAAAAAAAAAAATCTTAAAAAATGGTGTTGTGGTGTTTTTCTGGCTCTAGTACAGAGTCAGACACGACTGAAGCGAGTTAGCAGCAGCAGCAGCAGGGGAAACTATGATACTGTTGAAGGCTTCCCTCCTATAAGGACACTGATTCTGATTTTAAGTCTTATTATTGTTCAGTCACCCAGTTGTGTCAGAATCTTTGCGACCCCATGGAGTGCAGCACGCCAGGCTTCCCCGTCCATCACCGACTCCCAGAGCTTGCTCAGACTCATGTCCATTGAATTGGTGATGCCATCCAACCATCTCATCCTCTGTCGTCCCCTTCTCCTCTCGCCTTCAATCTTTCCCAGCAGCAGGGTCTTTTCCAATGAAATGGCTCTTTGCATCAGGTGGCCAAGGCACTGGAGCTTCAGCTTCAACATCAGTCCTTCCAATGAATATTCGGGGCTCATTTTCTTTAGGATGGACTAGCTTCATCTCCTTGGTGTCCACAGGATTCTTTTCTAGAGTCTCCTTCACTGAAGGCAGATTCCTTATCATCTGAGCCACAAGGGCCCTTCTCTCCAAGATGACCACAAACTTAATTCTGGAAGTATCAAATATTATGCTATAGTAATATAAGGGCTTCCCAGGTGACACGGTGGTAAAGAATCCGCTTGCCAATATAGGAGACACAGGAGACCTGCGTTCAATCCCTGAGTCAGGAAGATCCCCTGGAGAAGGGAAAGGCTACCCACTCTGGTATCCTTGCCTGGAGAATCCCACGGACAGAGGAGCCTGGTGGACTATAGTCCATGGGGTCACAAAGAATCAGAGACGACTTAACAGACTGAGCCCACACGGTAACACAAAATATAAAACATATATACTATATTCACAATGCAAAGCAAGCTATTAGATAACCTAAAATGATTATTTGTTTCTGTGTTTATATTAAATATTTAAATTTCTAGTTGTAATTGGAATGTAGTTGATAGACAATGTTCTGTTAGTTTCTCCTGTACAACAAAGCGAATCAGTCACACATATACATGCATCCACTTTTTTTTTCAGATTCTTTTCTCATATAGGTCATGACAGACTATTGAGCAGAGTTCTCTGTGCTGTACAGTAGGTCCATGTTAGTTACCTGTTTTACATTTAGAAGTGTGTAGAGTTCAGTCCCAATCTCCTAATTTATCCCTCCCTACTTCCTGGCTTGCTGCTGCTGCTGCTAAGTCACTTCAGTCGTGTCCGACTCTGTTCGACCCCATAGAAGGCAGCCCACCAGGCTCCCCCGTCCCTGGGATTCTCCAGGCAAGAACACTGGAGTGGGTTGCCATTTCCTTCTCCAATGCATGAAAGTGAAAAGTGAAAGTGAAGTCGCTCAGTCATGTCTGACTCTTCAAGACCCCATGGACTGCAGCCTACCAGGCTCCTCCATCCATGGGATTTTCCAGGCAAGAGTACTGGAGTGGGGTGCCATCGCCTTCCCCACTTCCTGGCTTACTGACTGTTTAATTTTTGGTAAAAGAAGATTAACAGAACTTTAATATTTTAATGACTATTGGAAAAACAGGAGCTTCCTACAGAAACACAGTGCATGATATTTAGGTGATCTGATGAAAAAGACTTTTGCGGCATGAGCTGCCACCTTCTTGAAGTCTTTTAAGAACTTAAATGCTTAAAATCTCCCACATAGCTCTCCTGGAAAGGTTATCCTACACATTCCATTATCCTAAAAGAACTGTAAATCTTCTTATATGTGAGTGACCTTGGGAAATGAGATACGAGGAGCTTCAGAGTGATCCTTAGGTGCAGAGGCATATACAGACAGTGATCTGAATATTATCAGCATAAATAGCGAGGGTTATTAATATTACGTGCTGGGTGATTCGCATGCAACTTTCAATAGAGATATTTTAAAAGCATCTATGAATTCAAGTTAAAGTGTCACCGGGAGAAACTCTCTGTGCTAACAGAAAACCAAGCATCAAGGCACACCTAGAACAGAGAGTAAGGGAGAGAATTTCATGGGAGAGTTATTTCTTTTAAGCTTTTAAAAAATTGAACTGTAATGGATTTATAATGTCGTGGCAATGTCTGCTCTACAGCAAAGTGACTCGGTTATACACATACAGACATTCTTTTTTAAATATTCTTTCCCATTATGGTTTATCACAGGATACTGTATACAGTTCCTGGTTTATCCATCCTATATATATATAACAGTTTGCATCCGCTAACCACAAACACTCAGTCTGTCTGCCCCCCGCTCCTATCCCCCTCGGGGGCTGCAAATCTGTTCTCTGACTATGAGTTGGTCTCAGCTTTGTACCTTCAATCATTTGTATCACTGTTTCAGATTACATATACACGTGATATCATGTGGTATTTGTCTTTCTCTTTCTGACTTAGTTCACTGAGGAGGACAATCTAGTTGCATCCATCTTGCTGAAAATGTCATTACTTCATTCTTTTTTTTTTTTAAACTTTACATGATTGTATTAGTTTTGCCAAATATCAAAATGAATCCGCCACAGGTATACATGTGTTCCCCATCATTGTTTTTAACGGCTGAGTAATATTCCATCGTATATATGTACCGTACCTTCTTGATCCATTCCTCTGCTACCCACTCCAGGATTCTTGGGCTTCCCTTGTGGCTCAGCTGGTAAAGAGTCCGCCTGCAATGGGGGAGACCTGGGTTTGATCCCTGGGTCGGGAAGATCCCCTGGAGAAGGGAAAGGCTACCCACTCCAGTATTCCAGCCTGGAAAATCCCGTGGACTATATAGCCCATGGGGTTGCAAAGAGGCAGACACGACTGAGTGACTTTCATTTTCACTTCCCTGTTGATAGACACATTGAGATTGTTTCCATGTCTTGGCTGTTGTGAACAGGGCTAATATGTAGAGGTGCCTGTATCTTTTTTATTTTTTCATTTATTTATTTGGCTGTGCCGGGTCTTAGTTGCAGCATGTGAGATCCAGTTCCCTGACCAGGGATCGAACCTGGGACCCCTGTGCTGAGAACATTGAGACTTAGCCACTGGACCCCTGGGGACATCCCATATCTTTTTGAATTATAATTTTATGGTCCAACAATCCCACTCCTGGGAATATATCCAGCTGCTGCTGCTGCTGCTGCTGCTGCTGCTGCTAAGTCCCTCCAGTTGTGTCCGACTCTGTGAGACCCCATAGACGGCAGCCCACCAGGCTCCCCCGTCCCTGGGACTCTCCAGGCAAGAATGCTGGAGTGGGTTGCCATTTCCTTCCCCAATGCATGAAAGTGGAAAGTGAAAATGAAGTCGCTCAGTCGTGTCCGACTCTTAGCGACCCCATGGACTGCAGCCTACCAGGCTCCTCAGTCCATGGGATTTTCCAGGCAAGAGTGCTGGAGTGGGGTGCCATTGCCTTCTCTGGAATATATTCAGAGAAAACTATAATTCATGGACGAGTTTAGGATGAGAAAGTATATCAGGTTTTCAGTAGGTTGGGACAACATAACCCCATCCCAGGCAACCTAAGATGAGCCAAGTACTAAGCTATGTTTCTCACATGTGGAAATGATATAAATAAATAACAGATGTTAGGAGCACACGCTCCCTGATTAAATAATGGCTCTTTCCCTTAGGAACTTTATCATTTTGGCCAAATTATAAACTTACTGTCTTTATCTTTTGTATCTGTAAATGAGGAATCTTAGAGGAGGAGAGGGAACCATCGGATGAGATGGTTGGAGGGCATCACCAACTCCATGGACGTGAGTTTGAGCAAACTCTGGGAAGCAGTGAAAGACAGGGGAAGCCTGGTGTGCTGCATCCATGGGGTTGCAAAGACCAGACATGAGTTAGTGACTGAACAACAGCAACAACACATGTGACCTCATGGCTTGTATGGTGGCCTAGAAGAGATAATGTAGCTAAATTCTGGGTGAAGACCCAAGTTGATAAACAAAGTATGGCATATATAGCTCTCTTTGCTTCATCCCTGACCTGCACAGAATCAGAGGCTGAAGGAGTGACACAGAATTTTGGTACCTACCTTGTTCTTTCACTGTATGACTTCACGCAGTTGGTTGAAGACTCATGAGCATATAAAACCTTTCATCACCCTTGTAAGCACTGGTGTGGACAAGCACCATATCAATGCTTTCTATGACAAAATAAGGAAATCAGTGGCTGCATCTGCCTCAATAGGAAGAGTTCTCTGTGCCTGGAGGAATTTCACAGGAGGTTCATCCACAACATTCAGCCCCACAATCGTACACCATGCGTGAGCCGTTGGGTGTTAGGAAGCAAAAGTGTATGTGGAATGAAGCCCTGGTTGAAGCTGGAAATGTTGCTGTTTAGTTACTAAGTTGTGTCCGACTCCTTTGCAACCCCATTAACTGTAGCCCGCCAGGTTCCTCTGTCCATGGGAATTTCCAGGTAATGATACTGGAGTGCATCGCCATGTCCTTCTCCAGGATGGGATCTTCCCAGCCCAGAGCTTGAACCCAGATCTCAGGCACTGCAGGCAGATTCTTTCCCGTCTGAGCCACCTGGGAAGTGAGGCATCTCTTAAGTCTTTCTCTCAGGGACTTTACCTACTGGTCAACTGGCTAAGACTCCACACTCCCAATACAGGAGACGTGGGTTCAATTCCTGGTTGAGGAGCTAAGATCTGACATGCAAAAAAACCCAAAACCTAAAACAGAAGCAACACTGTAGCATATCCAATAAAGTGTTTTTTTTTTTAATGGAAAAAATAAATCTTTCACTCTTTATGGATTTCCAGCCTAGTAAATAATGATCAAATGTAATTAAAAGGAAGCCTACCTTGTAATGAATCCCCAGAAGAACAGGAAGAAACTAGTAGACACTCAAAGAATAAAAAGGTTCTGCTTCCACGCTTGATGAACTCCAAGTGTCCCCTTGAGGCAAATAACCAGGAAAAGCTAACTACACTGAGAAAAATATTTTTCCTGTATCCACCAGGGAGCAGAACACAAAAATACAGTAGAACACACGAACCTTTATCCATATGGCATATCTAGACAGCAAATTAAAAGAGCAGAGGCATTACTTTGCCAACAAAGGTCCATCTAGTCAAAGCTATGGTTTTTCCAGCAGTCAGGTAAGGATGTGAGAGATGGACCATAAAGAAGGCTGAGCGCCAAAGAATTGATGCTTTTGAACTGTGGTGTTGGAGAAGACTCTTGAGAGTCCCTTAAACAGCAAGGAGATCAAATTAGTCCTTTAGGAAATCAACCCTGAAGATTCATTGGAACTACTGATGGTAGCCAACTCATTGGAAAAGACACTGATGCTGGGAAAGATTGAGGGCAGGAGGAGAAGGGGGTGACGGAGCATGAGAGGGTTAGACAGCATCACCAATTCAATGGGTACAAATTTGAGCAAACTCTGGGAGAGAGCAAAGAACAGGGAAGCCTGGTGTGCTGCAGGCTATCGGGTCGCAGAGAGTCAGATGCAACTTAGCGACTGAACGACAACAGCAGTAGCAAGACATAAGTATTAGGTTTTTATGATATGAAACAAAGCATCATTCTTGTATCAGCTTTAAACAATTATCTTTCAGTTTCTCTGGTACAGGAATCTGAGCACACTGTACCTGGGTCATAAGCAAGATCGCAATCTGGGGGCCTGGTCACAGCTGCTCCTCTTTGGAAGCTTCTGACAATACACTTCTGTAATAACACTCAGTTTGTTGCAAGAACTCCTTTTCTTACAGATCTAGAACCTGCGGACTTATAGCAGCTTGATTCTTCACAACTGGCAATGGGAAAAAAGACTCAGAAGCTGGGAGAGAGACTGAGAACAGCAAAAAATATCATAAGCCTGACCCTTATAATCAATCGAACATGCAGACTGTAAAGGGACGTGACAATTTCTGAGAAGCAAGTCCCACAGTTCAGGTAGATAAAAAAGATAAGTTAGAAAGAACGGAATGATGAATCAACTTCAAGCATTGCAATAAAGCTTTGATAGAGGTGAATATCTAATTACTCCAACTGAAAAGCAGAAGTTATCAAATTGGATTAAAAATTGACACATGCTGTCTACAAGGACTCTTATGTTAAATATAAAGACACACAATGTTTCATAGTTTGAAACTATTTTGTCATGCAAATGCCAAAACAAAGCTGGACTGGCTATACAGCAAGCAGAAAATGTGTACTTCAGAGCAAGAAGTAATGCCAGGGATAAAGAAGGGTATTATGGGATGATAAAAGAATCAACTTGCCCAAAATACTAAAATCCTTCAATGTTTATGCATCAAAGAACTGGGCCTCCACTGCACACAGCAAAATCTGACAGATTGCAAAGAAGAAGTAAACAAATCCAAAATTATAATTGCAGTTTTTAAAACTGCTCTCTTAGAACGAGTCAGGGAAAGCAGAGAAAAATCTCAGTATTAATACAGCAGACCTAAATATTGTGTACCTATGTGACATACTCAACACGTACAGGCCCAAGAGTCAACACGAGAATACACAGTTTTGCATGGATGCTCAGTTATGGTGCTCAGTTATGTCTGACTCTTTGCGACCCCATGGACTGTAGCTTGCCAGGCTGCTCTGTTCATGGGATTGTTCAGGCAAGAATACTGGAGTGGGTTGCCGTTTCCTTCTCTGACACACTGTTTTGCAGTACAACTAAGAAAGATGTTCAAATATAATTGATATTCTGGAGCATGAGACATCAGTAGATTTAAACACCGGAAAATCATACAAGTGTGTTTTCTGATCTAAGGAAGGGAAATTTTTTTCCTTTTTGCTTTATAGGTTTGTTGGCTAATCTAAGAATTAAATTGGCATAAGAGGGGTTACTAGGAGAAACAAATTTAATTATGTATATAATTATTCATGTTAAGTTGGTTCAGTGGTGTCTGACTCTTTGTGACCCCATGGACTGTAGCCCACCAGTCTCTTCTGTTCACGGGGATTCTCCAGGCAAGAATACTAGAGTGGGTTGCCCTGCCTTTCTCCAGGGGATCTTCCCAACCCAGGGATCGAACCTGTATCTCCTACAAGGAGGGTGGGGTCTTAACCACCGAGCCACCTGGGAAGCCCCATGTACATCAGAGAGCTCCACAGTGACATAAGACCCCCAACCCCACAGGGTAAAAGTAAGCCCGTTGAAGCATAAACATTCTCCCGAGTTAAGAAACGGGAAAGGGACTTGGGGCTTCAAAGTGGGCAGGGTGGAGGCGGCGGGGAGTAATTCACAGGATGAGAAAAACAGACGTTTTGTTAAATTGTAAGTTTGACCTGCCGTGGAGATAGAACTTTCAGACAAAATGGTGTCTCTAGTATGGGACTTCCCTGGTGGTTTGGAGCTTAAGAATCTGCCTTGCAATACAAGGGACAGCAGTTGGATCCCTGGTCTGGAAAGATCCCACATGCCACGGGGCAACGAAGCCTTTGTGCCCAACTACTGAAGCCCGGGTGCCCTAGAGCCTGTGAGTGACAACAAGAAAACCACTGCAGCGATAACGTTGCACAATGCCACTCTAGAGTAGCCCCCGATCTCCACAACTGGAGAAATCCCATGTCCAGCAACAAAGACCAGGACAGGCAAACATAAATAAATAAAAATGAATAAAATTTTTTTTTAAGTTCTCCCTGGTAATAACTCTTTTTCAGAGACAGGCTCCCTATCTAAAAATCTAAATTCTTTTAGGCAGTGAAGGAAGAGAGAAAAGTGTTTTTCCTGCGTCTGCCACGTCTCAATTGCCTTCAACCCACAAGCCAGAGTGGCACATTGAGAATAGGAGAGTCTGCTCCCCTTCAGTGATTACAACCGTATTTAATTAGAATAAAGCTGCAAACAAGATGTAATTACAAACTTTAAGAAAAAAATATGTCTGGAAAAACTCTTAATTACTTCGACATCAAGGAGCGCGTTTCAGAGTCACCTATCAGTCAAGCATGAGTTGAGGACATAGTCACAGTGGAAGATAGAAGATGCTTTTAATTGAATGAGGATGGAAACAAAGTACATAAAAATTGGTGGGATGTATCCATGGCGTGCTTGCAGGGAAATTCAAAGCATTAAATGCTTACATCGGAAAACAATAAAGATTGTGGATGGGTAATTGAAACGTCCACCAAAACAGGCAGAAGAGAGAAATAAAAGGCAGAAGTCAAAACACTGGTAGGGGAAAATAGAAAAAAAAATCTTTAGGCTTAAAAACTCAACATTCAAAAAATGAAGATAATGGCATCCAGTCCCATCACTTCATGGCAAATAGATGGGACATAGAAAATTTTGGGCTCCAAAGTCAATGAGGACGGTGGCTGCAGACACAAAAGATGCTGGCTCCTTGGAAGAAAAGCTATGACACACCTGGACTGCATATTAAAAAGCAGAGACATCACTTTGCTGACAAAGGTGTATACAGTCAAAGCTACGGTTTTTCCAGTAGTCGTGTATGGATGTGAGAGTTGGACTGTAAAGAAAGCTGAGTGATGAAGAACTGATACTTTTGAACTGTGGTGTTGGAGAAGACTCTTGAGAGGCCCTTGGACTACAAGGCAATCCAACCAGTCCATCCTAAAGGAGATCAGTCCTGAATATTCACTGCAAGGACTGATGCTGAGGCTGAAGCTTCAGTCCTTTGTCCATGAGATGCAAAGAACTGACTCTTTAGAAAAGACCCTGATGCTGGGAAAGATTGAAGGCAGGAGGAGAAGGGGACGACAGAGGATGAGATGGTTGGACGGCATCACCAACTCAATGGACATGAGTTTGAGCAAGCTCTGGGAGTTGGTGATGGACAGGGAGGCCTGGCGTGCTGCAGTCCATGGGGTCTCAAAGAGTCAGACATGACTTATTAACTGAAATATAACAACAAGAAAGAAAAGCTGTTTGCTGAAGTGAATCACTAATGTAAATCTCTTTTCAGAGAAATACAGAGAGAGATACAATAGAAATTGCCACTAACAAAAATTAACATCACTGAAGATAGCCCATCATAGTATTAAGGAATGTTATCATCAATACTCTACTAATGTATTAGAAAACTCTGATGAAACCATTCAATACATAAACCACCAATATAAGGAAAACATAACACGAATCAGTTCAGTTCAGTTCAGTCGCTCAGTCGTGTCTGACTCTTTGCGACCTTTTGTGAGCCCATGGACTGCAGCACGCCAGGCCTCCCTGTCCATCACCAACTCCCAGAGTGTACTCAAACTCATGTCCATCGAGTCAGTGATGCCATCCAGCCATCTCATCCTCTGTCGTCCCCTTCTCCTCCTGCCCCCAATCCCTCCCAGCATCAGGGTCTTTTCAAATGAGGCAGCTCTTTGCATCAGGTGGCCAAAGTATTGGACTTTCAGCTTCAACATCAGTCCTTCCAATGAATGTTCAGGACTGATTTCCTTTAGGATGGACTGGTTGGATCTCCTTGCAGTCCAAGGGACTCTCAAGAGTCTTCTCCAACACCACAGTTCAAAAGCATCAATTCTTTGGCGCTCACCTTTCTTTATAGTCCAACTCTCACATCCATACATGACCAGTGGAAAAAGCATAGCCTTGACTAGATGGACCTTTGTTGGCAAAGTAATGTCTCTGCTTTTTAATATGCTGTCTAGGTTGGTCATAGCTTTTCTTTCAAGGAGCAAGTATCTTTTAATTTCATGGCTGCAGTCACCATCTGCAGTGACTTTGGAGTCCAAGAAAATAAAGTCTGTCAATGTTCCCATTGTTTCCCCATCTATTTGCCATAAAGGGATGAGACTGGATGTCATGATCTTAGTTTTCTGAATGTTGACCTTAAGCCGACTTTTTCACTCTCCTCTTTCACTTTCATCAAGAGGCTCTTTAGTTCTTCTTCACTTCCTGCCATAAGGGTGGTGTCATCTGCATGTCTGAGGTTATTGGTATTTCTCCCGGCAATCTTAAAGCACAAGCTGGAATCAAGATTTCTGGGAGTTCAACTGTGAAAACCATAATTGGAAAAAAAAAAAAAAAACTATTTGACATCAACAGATACTATTACATACAAACAGAGGAACAGCCAGCACCCACTACATAGCACAGGGATCTATATTCAATATCTTTTAATAACTTATAGTGGAAATGGGTGAAAGTGAAGAGGAACTAAAGAGCCTCTTGATGAA
Source organism: Bos grunniens (assembly GCF_055505025.1). NCBI lineage: Eukaryota > Metazoa > Chordata > Mammalia > Artiodactyla > Bovidae > Bos > Bos grunniens. The sequence continues at coordinate 3,271,207 of NC_141194.1, forward strand.
AGTGAAAGAGGAGAGTGAAAAAGTTGGCTTAAAGCTCAACATTCAGAAAACGAAGATCATGGCATCCGGTCCCATCACTTCATGGGAAATAGATGGGGAAACAGTGGAAACAGTGTCAGACTTTATTTTTTTGGGCTCCAAAATTACTGCAGATGGTGACTGCAGCCATTAAATTAAAAGACACTTACTCCTTGGAAGGAAAGTTATGACCAACCTAGATAGCATATTCAAAAGCAGAGACATTACTTTGCCAACAAAGGTCTGTCTAGTCAAGGCTATGGTTTTTCCTGTGGTCATGTATGGATGTGAGAGTTGGACTGTGAAGAAGGCTGAGCGCCGAAGAATTGATGGTTTTGAACTGTGGTGTTGGAGAAGACTCTTGAGAGTCCCTTGGACTGCAAGGAGATCCAACCAGTCCATTCTGAAGGAGATCAGTCCTGGGATTTCTTTGGAGGTAATGATGCTAAAGCTGAAACTCCAGTACGTTGGCCACCTCATGCAAAGAGTTGACTCATTGGAAAAGACTCTGATGCTGGGAGGGACTGGGGGCAGGAGGAGAAGGGGACGACAGAGGATGAGATGGCTGGATGGCATCACTGACTCAATGGACGTGAGTCTGAGTGAACTCTGGGAGTTGGTGATGGACAGGGAGGCCTGGCGTGCTGCGATTCATGGGGTCGCAAAGAGTCGGACATGACTGAGTGACTGAACTGAACTGAATGGAAATAAATTAGAAAAAGAATACATAAAGTTGAATCACTCTGCTATATACTCAAAACATTGCAAAACAACTGTACATCAATTTAAAACAGTTTACCTTAGTTGCAAAGAGGAGGGGGGGAAAAGCTAAAAATTATGATCATTTATAGAGAATCAGAGAAGGCATTTAAAGAGTACAACATGCAATACTGATAAAAATTCTCCAATGGGAATACAAGAAGCCTCTATTCAACCAAGAAAAAGTAGCTGAGAAAACCACAGATATATGTGCATATAATATGCATATAGTCTGCAGATATCCATATATCTCTATGCCTATCTATCATCTTACCAGAGATACTAGAACTTTGGTTCCAGACCACTGCTATAAACTGAATACTGTAACAAGGTGAGTCATGTGAAACATTTGTTTTAAAGTGAATATAAAAGTAATGTTTACAATATACCGCAGCCTATTAAGTGATGCTGGGAAAGACTGAAGGCAAAAGGAAAAGGGGGTGATGGAGGATGAGTTGGTTGGATGGCATCACCAATTCAATGGAGATGAATTTGAACAAGCTTCAGGAGATGGTGAAGGACAGGGAAGGCCCTGGCATGGTTGCAGTCCATGGGGTCACAAAGAGTTGGACACAACAGCGATTAAACAGTAACAAAATGTTAAAAAAAATAACTTAAATATCTTCATTAAAAAATACTTTATTGCTAGCAAATGTTAACCATCATCTTACACGGCAGGGTCACCACAAATCTTCATCTTATACAAAGAAAAAAAATTACAGTATCTGCAAAGCACAATAAAGCGAAACACAAGAAAAGGAAGAATGTCTATTTTGCAAGTTCTATTCAGTGCAATGATCAAGAAAAAAATTCTGAATACAAGGCGGACAGATTGAAAAGGAAGAACCTTAAATGCCTTGCTTGACGTATGACATCGCCTGCATTATCCTGTGCTGTGCTTAGTCACTCAGTCTTTGCGACCCCGTGGACTGCAGCCCGCAAGGCTCCTCTGTCCCTGGGATTCTCCAGGCAAGAATACTGCACTGGGCTGCTGCGCCTACCTCCAGGGGATCTTCCCGACCCAGGGATCAAACCCACGTCTCTTGCACTGCAGGTTGATTGTTTACCGTCTGAGCCACGAGGGAAACCCATAGATAATGCTGCTGCTGCTGCTGCTAAGTCGCTTCAGTTGTGTCCGACCCTGTGCGACCCCATAGACGGCAGCCCACCAGGCTCCGCCGTCCCTGGGATTCTCCAGGCAAGAACACTGGAGTGGGTTGCCATTTTCTTCTCCATTGTAACTGACCTCAAACAAAATCTTCTAAAACTAATGAGTTTATCAATTACACTGGCTAAAAAGCTTAATACATTAAAAACCCAGCTGCCTTTGCAGGGGAGGAAGACTTCCTTTTCCTTCCAGGCTTTTTGGCTGGCCTAATTATTTTGACATAAGACAGATTAATAGGAGAAAAGCAAATTTGATTTTGTACATCCAGGCGCTCATAAAAATACAAGACTTCAGTAACCAACCCAAGCAGCAGCTCGTGTGGACAAAGAAACAATAAATCTGTGAGGAACCGATAAGAGGAAGAAAACTGGGCATGAGGTAATAAATTTGTAAAGAAGTAACACAGTTTGTTTATACAGCCTGTTTGGCCATGAATTCCCTCCTGATAACAATGTCTCTTTCTCCTGGCGCAAGGCAGGCACCTTTCACTGGGGAGATTTATTTCCTGCTTTCAGGGGAACAAGGAGGGTCAGTGTATCCTTCTTGCATCAGCCTCTCCTTAAGTAACTTTAACTGAAAATAATCAGTACATTAGGGGAAACACTGATGGAAACCCTCAGGCCTGGCCCGGCACCTTAGCAACGACTTGCATGAGTTGTCTTATAACAGGAGGTCCTGGCAAGGAACGCTGAACAAGCCACCACCGACTGGCAATAATTTGGGAAAGGTCGCAAGGAGAGAGCAGATGCCATGCTTTTGAACTGTGGTGTTGGAGGAGACTCTTGAGTCCCTTGGACTACATGGAGATCCAACCAGTCCATCCTAAAGGAGATCAGTCCTGAATATTCATTGAAAGGACTGATGCTGAAGCTGAAACTCCAATACTTTGGCCACCTGATGCAAAGAGCTGACTCCTTGGAAAAGACCTTGATGCTGGGAAAGATTGAGGGCAGGAGGAGAAGGGGATGACAGAGGATGGGATGGTTGGATGGCATCACCGACTCAGTGGACATGAGTTTAGGTAAACTCCGGGACTTGGTGATGGACAGGGAGGCCTGGCGTGCTGCAGATCATGGCGAGGCAAAGAGGTGGACACGACTAAGTGACTGAACTGAGCTGAAGTCATACCAACCTCCCAGGATCCTCCTTGCTAGAATCCATCTTGCCTGGGTGACACATGGGCCACTGGGAAGGACCCTGAGTGAGAATGACTGGCCAAAGACACGCCAGAAGCTAATCCCATCACCATAAAACACAAGACCGTGAGCCACGAAGGCAGAGCCATTTTCCAGGGCTCCCTCACCCTCCTGCTCTCCACCTGGGCGCACCCTTCCCAATAACGTCTCTTGCTTTGTCAGCTCGAATGTCTCCTTGAACAAGTCATTTCCGAGTGTCAGACAAGAGCCCGCTCTCAGGCCCTGGAGGGAGTCCCCCTTCCTGTAACATTTGCAGTAACACTGATGGGCGTGGAGACGACCATACTAAGTGAAGTAAGTCAGACAGAGACAAATATCATGGAGTATTGCTTATACGTGGAACCTCAAAAATGATGCAAATGAATTTACAACAGCAGTCAAGACGTGGAAACGACGTGGACCTACGTGTCCATCAACAGATAAAGAAGATGTGCTAATATATGTCCAACGGAATGCTACACAAGCATAAAAAACACTGAAATAATGCCATTTGCAGCCACACGGATGGGCCTTCACACTAAGTCAGTCAGACAGGAAAAGACAAACAGCGTTCGATATCACTTATGACATCACCTACATGGCAGATTTGGGGGGAAGCCTGCCCCGAACCCCACGACATTTAAATATATTCACCATGAATGATTGGAAATTAAAATTTAAAGGAAAGCATCCATATTAGCACAGAGCCATAAATGATTCAGGCATAGAGCTGACAAAAATAAATGCAAGATTTGTAGGCTGAAGACAAAATACTGATTAGAGAAATCAGAGAGGAACATTGGCCAGAGGTTAGTTCTCAAATTGATCTCTGGATTTCACATAATCCCCGACAATTCACAGCAAAAGATTTAGAGAGACTGACAGCTGCTCCTAAAATTTCCCATGTGGAAGCGGTGAGCCCAGAGTAACCAAAGCAATGTAGAGAAACTCGAACACAGAAGCTGGAAAACTCCTATGACTAAATTCCACAATTTATTTTAAAAGCTTGGTGTTCAAGAGAGTGGAATTTTGGCAAAAGCACAGGCACAGGTTTTCGAAACAGATTCGATCATCAGGAGATGGGTTCACATGGATAAATTATTTTTGATAATTTGATATTTGATACTAGCATCAAGGCTAATTCAATAGAGATGACAGGTTTTCAACAATTAGAACTGGAATAATTGTACATCCATGTGCAAAGAAAAAAAAAATTACCCTTCTAAACTTAATGGGTTTCTCAGACTGTACTAAAAACTAAGTTGATATGTATCAGGTTACTCTTGCCTGGAAAATCCCACGGACGGAGGAGCCTAGTAGGCTGCAGCCCATGGGGTCGCTAAGAGTCAGACCCCACTGAGTGACTTCACTTTCACTTTTCACTTTCATGCATTGGAGGAGGAAATGGCAACCCACTCCAGTACTCTTGCCTGGAGAATCCCAGGGACTCGGGGCCTGGTGGGCTGCCGTCTACGGGGTCGCACAGAGTTGGACACGGCTGAAGCGACTTAGCAGCAGCAGTAGCAGCAGCAGATTAAAATGGAAGCTTTAGAAGAAAACTTCTCAAAAAAAATTCAGGAGAAAATTGCTAAGACTTGTGCTAAGCAAGGGGCTTCCGTGGTGGCTCAGACAGTAAAGAATCCGCCTGCAATGCAGGAGACTGGGTTCGATCCCTGGGTTGAGAAGATCTTCTGGAGAAAGGAATGGCTACCCACTCTGGTATTCTTGCCTGGAGAATTCCATGGACAGAGGACCCTGGCGGGTCATGGGGTCACAAAGAGCTGGACTCAACTGAGCGATTAAGCACACGCTAAGCAAATAATTTTTTTAGAACACACACAAAATGATGGAAAAAATGTAAATGTATCAAAAAAGATCAACTTTTTAAAAGAAAGTGTAAATAAAAAAGAAAAGTCACAGGCCTAGAGTAACTATTATTATTTGAAAACAGTTAGTCAATAAAGGACTCGTTATATTGAGTATAGAAACAACTCTCAGAATACAATAGTAAGGAAACATAAAGTAAAAGTCACTCAGTTTTATGTGAGTCTTTGCGCCCTCATGGACTATACAGTCCGTGGAATTCTCCAGAAAAGAATACTGGAGTGGGTAGCCTTTCCCATCTCCAGGGGATCTTCCCAACCCAGGCATTGAACCCAGGTCTCCCCAACTGCAGGCAGATTCTTAACCAGCTGAGCTACCAGGGAAGCCCAAGGAAGCATAACTCCAGGTCAGACAACCCATCTGAACACACACTCCACCAGGAAGATAGACACAAGACAAATAATTGAAAGAAACTCAACAGTAGAGATTTACAAGTTAACAACCCATTAGCTTAAAATGCACATCTATTAGCATAGCAACAGAGAGAGAAAAAGATGCTGACAATGCCAAGTGTTGATGAGGACAGGGACCCTCTGGAATCATCCCCCACGGCTGGTAGGGCTGCAAACTGTCACAGCTACTTTGCAAAGCAATTTGGCCATTTCTTCCAACATTTAACCTCCACCATATAACACTCACCATCGAGCCAGCCATCCCACTTCAGAAATTCAACCGAGAGAAAAGAAGGCATCTGTACACGGAGACTCGATTTCCATCAAGTCCATTTATGATCAGAAAAAGCTGATGTACCAGGTTGGGAAGGTCTCCTGGAGGAGGGCATGGCAGCTCACTCCAGTATTCTTGCCTGGAGAATCCCATGAACAGAGGAGTCTGGTGGGCTAGCCCACAGAGTCGCAGAGTCAGATACAACTGAGCAACAAGCACTTTCACTTTTCACTTCAGCAGGACACTCACACATGCTCCTGAGATAAATACCACTCCAGTTACAAAAGATTCACTTTGATACAATACCATCAAAGCCTATACATTAAAAAGTCCATCCCATTTCCCTTTCCTTTTAGAAAACAGTGGTAGCTGAAAGATGGTGTTGTAATTCAGAACCCTTAGAGTCCATTGTTCTCCAGATCCCAAGGAAACTGAGGCTCAGCAGTGTTATAACAAAGTATTATTTTCTGCCATTCATGAGAGCCTAGCTGAAGATCGCCCTGTTTTGCAATAGTCACCCCGGGGGACTATAAGATGGGACAGAGCTCTGAATATCCCCTGCTGGTTATTTACAGCATGTGTTGCCATGTACCAGGCAAACAGCAAACCAATGCAAAGCAAAACGCTCCCTCAGGGTCACAGTTCCTGAGCCCCAGAAAGGGAGGTTCCCAGCCAATACCCTATCAGAAATGGAGCCAAGTGACCACGCTTGGGTCTAAAGCAGAAAATCCCAACCAGTGTCCCATCAGATATGGAGCCAAATGACCAGGTTTGGGACTAAAGGACAGAATCCAACTAGTGACCCATCAGAGATGAAGCCAAATGACTAAGCTTGGGTCTAAAGGTGAGAACCCCAACCAATAACCCATCAGAGTTGGAGCCCAGCAACCAAGCTTGGTCCTAAATGGACAACCCCAACCAGTGACCCATCAGAGATGAAGCCAAATAACCAAGCTTGGTCCTAAATGTACACCCCCAACTAGGGCTCCATCAGAGATGAAGCCAAGTGACCAAGCTTGGGTCTAAAGGACAGAACCCAACCAGTGACCCATCAGAGATGAAGACAAATGACCAAGCTTGGTCCTAAATGGACACCCCCAACCAGGGCTCCATCAGAGATGAAGCCAAGTGAGCTAGTTTGGGTCTAAAGGACAGAACCCAACCAGTGTCCCATCAGAGATGAAGACAAATGACCAAGCTTGGGTCTAAAGGACAAAACTCAACTAGTGACCCATCAGAAATGAAGCCAGATGACCAAGTTTGGGTCTAAAGGAGAGAATCCCAATCAGTAATCCATCAGAGATGGAGCCAAGCAACCAAGCTTGGTCCTAAATGGACAACCCCAACCAGTGACCCATCAAAGATGAAGCCAAATGACCAAGCTTGGGTCTAAAGGTGAGAACCCCAACCAATAATCCATCAGAGGTGGAGCCAAGGGGCCAAACCAAGCTTGTGTCTAAAAGAGAGGATCCCAAGCAGTGACCCATCAGAGATGGAGCCAAGCAACCAAGCTTGGTCTTAAATAGACAACACCAACCAGTGACCCACAGAGACAAAGCCAAATGACCAAGCTTGGGTCTAAAGGACATAACCCAACCAGTGTCCCATCAGAGATGAAGCCAAATAACCAAGCTTGGTCCTAAATGTACACCCCCAACTAGGGCTCCATCAGAGATGAAGCCAAGTGACCAAGCTTGGGTCTAAAGGACAGAACCCAACCAGTGTCCCATTAGAGATGAAGCCAAATAACCAAGCTTGGTCCTAAATGTACACCCCCAACCAGGGCTCCATCAGAGATGAAGCCAAGTGAGCAAGCTTGGGTCTAAAGGAAAGAACCCAACCAGTGTCCCATCAGAGATGAAGACAAATGACCAAGCTTGGGTCTAAAGGACAGAACTCAACTAGTGACCCATCAGAAATGAAGCCAGATGACCAAGCTTGGGTCTAAAGGAGAGAACCCCAATCAGTAATCCATCAGAGATGGAGCCAAGCAACCAAGCTAGGTCCTAAATGGACAGCCCCAAACAGTGACCCATCAGAGACAAAGCCAAGTGACCAAGCTTGGGTCTAAAGGACAGAATACAATCAATGTCCCATCAGAGATGAAGCCAAGTGACCAAGCTTGGGTCTAAATGGACAGCCCCAACCAGTGTCCCATCAGAGATGAAGCCAAATGACCAAGCTTGGTCCTAAATAGACAACCCCAACCAGGGCTCCATCAGAGATGAAGCCAAGTGACCAAGCTTGGGTCTAAAGGACAGAACTCAACTAGTGACCCATCAGAAATGAAGCCAGATGACCAAGTTTGGGTCTAAAGGAGAGAACCCAAACCAATAATCCATCAGAGATGGAGCCAAGCAACGAAGCTTGTTCCTAAATGGACAGCCCCAACCAGTAACCCATCAGAGACAAAGCCAAGTGACCAAGCTTGGGTCTAAAGGACAGAACCCAACCAATGTCTCATCAGAGGTGAAGCCAAGTGATCAAGCTTGGGTCTAAAGGAGAGAACCCCAACCAGTGACCCATCAGAGACAAAGCCAAATGACCAAGCTTTAGTCCAAAAAGGAAAATGCCAATGAGAGCTCTCCCATATGCAAGACCAACCCAATAAGGAAGGTTACCCAGGTACCATTACTATCTCCATTACATACCAAAGATGTCTCAACCAGCTAATGCACGCAGCCATACACAGGTAAACAGAAATGATACACATGGCCTCACAAACGACAGATCAGACGAAGTGTAGTCCAAAAATTTCCCACCACCCTGCCCCTTTCCCAGATGGAGGCTTCCAAACAGACTGGCCTGGCTCCGTAAAGAATGATGAGCCCAGACTGACTCACCTCCCAAAGAGAAAGAATCAAAAGAGCAGAAGAACTGTCAGCTTGCCCTTGCTGGAATTAACTCACCCCAGAACAAAACCGAAGCTGGACCCCGATTCAGTTTCTTCAGTCCTCACGTGGAGCGTGGCCAGTGCCATCAGGGAGAGTCCCTCCAGCTTCCTGGGAGCAGAACGAGCTCCAGTAGCTGCTGGGAATCCAGGATGGGGGTCAACGTGCCCTGGGCACGGACTGCTGGCTGCCTCGCCAGAACGGCTGCGGAATCCAAGTGTGTGTGCCTGACGCACACCATGAAGCCAACCAACCTGAAATTCCAGAGTTTGAAGCAACGTTCATCACAAAAGCGGAGCACAGAGAACAAGGAGCTTGTGCTTAAATAAGCCTGAACTCCCAGATGGTTTTCAGGGAAGGGTTTTTATAGGCAGCTTTTGAAGGAAGGCCGAAGGGTACACAACCTTTCACTGCTTGGCAGCGAGGTTATGGGAGGGCTTCCCAGGTGGGGCTAGTGGTAAAGAACCCGCCTGCCAATGCAGGAGACGGAGGAGACAGAGGAGACGCAGGTTCAATCCCTGGGTCGGGAAGATCCCCTGGAGGAGGGCAAGGCAACCCACTCCAGTATTCTTGCCTGCAGAATCCCATGGATAGAGGAGTCTGGCAGATTATAGCCCATGGAGTTGCTAAGAGTTGGACATGAGTGCACTGACTTGGGACGCAAATGAGGCAATGGGGTAGTGTTCCATGAAATCTCAATCGTCCGTCTTCTGCTTCCAATCAGTCCGGGGGCCCTGTGCTTGTGCTCAGCCTGAAGTTACCATCTTCCACCCTGAGGGAGAGGGGAGTGCCAAGTTCCTGCAGACGTACTCAGGGATACATTTTTAGGTCTAATTCCTCGAGCAGGAACCAGGACCCTGCCCCAAGGCTGTGCTATTGTTGCCCTGCAGCTCCTCCCTTCTTTCTGCATCTCCTCCCTTCTCTGATTAGCACCAGTTTGAACCTGCCTTTTGGAATGCAATTCTTTGGCCCTCAGCCTTCTTTATGGTCCAACTCCCACAAACGCTGGGCTTCCCTGATAGCTCAGTTGGTAAGGAATCAACAGGAGGCTGGGGTTCGATTACCTGAGAAGGGATAGGCTGCACACTCCAGTATTCTTGGGCTTCCCTGGTGGCTCTGTTGGTAAAGAACCTGCCCTCAATGCGGGAGACCTGGGTTTGATCCCTGGGTTGGGAAGATCCCCTGGAGAAGGGAAAGGCTACCCACTCCAGTATTCTGGCCTGGAGAATTCCACGGACTGTATAGCCCATGGGGTCACAAAGAGTCAGACACAACGAGTGACTTTCACTCCCACAATCATATATGACACAATGCACGGGACACGGATTCAATCCCTGGTCCCGGAAGATGTGGAATCTTCCAGGGAGCAATTAAGCATGAGTGCCAGAACCACTGAGCCCGCATTCCCAAAACCAGAAAGTAACCCCCGCTCGAGACAAGTAGAGAACACCATGCACACCAGTGAAGACCCAGCACAGTCAAAAATAAATGAAATAAAATTTTTAAAAATATTTTCTAGAAACCGCAGACATGAAATGTGCCTTTTCCTCTCTTTCCTGCCTGTGTTGGCATAGCACTGATGTGGTGTTTATACAACTCATTACCCTGAATGCACTGAATAGCAATGATTTACACGGGAAAGAGGCAGAGACTGTATAAGACAGCTACGATTTGCTATTTTCATATGAAAAGGTGAGCAGCAGGCTGTGTTTATTCAATTCAATGTATTTCACCTGAAGAAATATGGAAGGAAACAGCCTACGGTGAAGAGAATGAGCAGAGATGCTTTACCTGCTGTGAATATCAAGAATATTAAAATGCTGTTGAAATGAGTCATGGGGCAGGACAAATGTCATAACTAACATATGGGATGCTGCAGATGTCAGAATAAAGCAGAAAATTACTATTACATTCTGTGATTATCTACGCAACTTTCTGCATCATGCGTAGATTCCTTGAGGCAAGGTCTTTAGTTTTACAATCCCCATGCTGATGCACAGTCAAAGTCTCATGAAGTCTGGTAAGAAATCAAGAATGAATGAAGAATGAGAAGCAGAGAGGGAGGAAGAAATAAAAGGAAGAGAGGAAGTTTAGAAGGACATGCGTGCTAAGTTGATTCAGTTGTGTCTGACTCTTTGCGACCCCGTGGACTGTAACCCGCCAGGCGCCTCTGTCCATGGGATTCTCCAGGCAAGAATCCTGGAGTGGCTTGCCATTCCTTTCTCCAGGGGATCTTTCCAACTGAGGGATTGAACCCAGGTCTCCTGCATTGCAGGTGGATTCTTTACCAGCTGAACCAACACAGAAGCCCCATAGCCTAAGTCACTCAGCCACCGGGGGACTGGATTTTAATTAACATCATCAAATGAGTCAACACGGAGGCAACCTGATGATGGATGCTATTCCGTGGGCTGTAATCAACAGTCATGAGGCACTCCCACTGTGTTCTCTGCAGATCCATGGCATCTTTGTCGATCTGGTGTGCCAAGACAGGCCTCTGGGGGACTTTGTGGGTTGAGCAAAATACACTCTCTCTTTTCTAAGCTTCTTATTTTACACTGGAGTGTAGTTGATTAACAATGTTGTATTAGTTTCAGATGTACAGCACAGTATAGTTACACATGGACATGGATCTCTTCTTTGTCAAATTCTTTCCCCATTTACATTCTTGCATCATACTGAGCAGAGTTGTCTCTGCTACACAGAAGGTCCCTACTGGTTATCTATTTTTTTTAATATAATATTTATTTTTCATTGTGCCAGGCTTTCATTGTTGCACGGGCTTTCTCTAGCTGCGGTGAGTGGGGGCTACTCTCCTGTTGCGGTGAGCGGGCTTCTCATTGGGGTGGCTTCTCTGTTTGCAGAACATGGGCTCTAGGCACACAGGCTTCATTCATTGTAGCATGTGGGCTGAGTAGTTGAGGCACATGGGCTTACTTGCCCCACAGCACATGGAATCTCCCCAGACCAGGGATTGAACCCATGTCCCCTGCACTGGCAGGTGGATTCTTATCCCATGGACCACCAGGGAACTCCCACACTGAACTGTTGACAATGATGACTGTGATATCTCAAGGCTACCCTCGTTTATCTGAGAACGAATCTCTGGAAGTTTAATATCAGCGTGGAAAGTATGATATCAGTTTCTGCAACATTTCAGGACAGTTTGCACACTCATTGTCATTGTAGAGCATGGACTCCTTGACTCACATTTGCTCAATATAACACCCACGGTGGCTGAATTGCTTAAGAACTCTGTATATCAGGATTCAGGTACACCCAGGGTATAGGGGTGTTGTTTTGTAAGATGAGTTGATAGAGAAACAAGGTAACACTGAGTTAATACCCAGGTTTGGCAAGTTTTCCCGTGTACAACTTTTCAAGAAACAGCGCTCTTACCCACTTAGCAGAACACACTCCTGATGACAATTAGTTTCGACAAAACCAGAGCCCACGGCTCATCTGAGCCTAAAACTATTCTACCCACACTTTAAAATATCACTGTACCAGAAGGTCAACATTATCTTTCTACCAGCACATGCTGTCCATTCCTCTGCTTTAAATGTGAGAGAAGACGCCTGCATAATGAAAGAAAACATACAACAAAAATATAAAAATAGGAAATACAGATGCTAATTCTACTACAGTTGATATGTATGGTTAGAATGAGCTGTGTTTCCCAGCTGGCTCAGTGGTAAAGAAAATGAATGCCTGCCAATGCAGGAGATGTGGGTTTGATCCCTGGGTCAGGAAGATCCCCTGAAGGATGAAATGGCAACCCACTCCAGTATTTTTGCCTGGAGAATCCCATGGACAGAGGAGAATTGTGGGCTACAGTCTATGGTATCCCAAAGGCTCAGACACAACTTGGCAAGTAGACAACAGCAACAATGCATGAGTTTTTGAACTTTTCTTTAGCACTGATGTCCTGGAAAAGGAAAAGGGAAATTATTAGGCTGAAAGTGCTTTTTGAAAAACTTCCATTTTCGATGTGGACCATTTTTTAAGAAGTCTTCATTGAATTTGTTACAATATTGCTTCTGCTGTTTTCTGTTCTGTTTTCTTGGCCCCGAGGCATATAGGATCTTAGCTCCCCAAAATAGATTGAACAGGTACCCCATTCATTGGAAGGCGAAGTCTTAACGACTGGACCGCCAGGGAAGTCCCAGGAAATGTACATCTTAAGGAAAGGGCTGCATGACAGTTCTTCACATCCAACTTGAGAGTCTGACTCAGCAAATATGAGAGGGGGCCACTATGCAGGTTATGCCTCAAATCAGGTTCTGTTTTCTCTAGAAAACCTGAATTTTACAATTTTCTGTCCTAACACTACCCCATGTATGTCCTGCTTTGGGTTATTGCTGTTTTCCATAAGAAGCTGGAATTTAGAAAACTTTTCATATCTCGAGATAGGAATCTAGGTCCGTTTCCTTATTTGCTCTGAGGAATCTAATGATATGAATGTGGCATGACTGGTTTAACAATTTTCACAGTGATGGACACTTTGCTGGCTTCACATTTTTCACCATAACAAGTACTTAAGGTAAAAATCTGAATTCAATGACAGTAAAAGCTTTTGCAATAACATCTGAGTATCTATCCTGTATCTCCGCTCAGAATTCGAGCCAGATACACATAAGGTCAGATTTTCAAGTAATCACATGGAAAAAAAAAAAGAATAAATTGTTTTTTTAACTATATTTGATTGAACCCAATACCCTGATGTGAAGAGCCTACTCACTGGAAAAAGACCCTGCTGCTGGGAAAGACTGAGGGCAGGTGGAGAAGGGGACGACAGAGATGGTTGGATGATATCACTGACTTGATGGACATGAGTTTGGATAAACTCCAGGAGTTGGTGATGGACAGGGAAGCCTGGTGCGCTGTGGTCCATGGGGCTGAAGAGGTGGACACGACTGAGGCACTGAATAACAAGTATGTGTAATGTGGTAGTTTGATACCCTTGTTTGTATTTGTGGAGTTTTTACCAAGATCAAGATAATTAACATATCCATCACCTAACTTTATATATATATATATATATGTATGTATTTTTGCATATAGTTCACACCTGCTACCTGATACCAGCTAAGTCGCTTCAGTTGTGTCCGACTCTGTGCGACCCCATAGACGGCAGCCCACCAGGCTCCCCCGTCCCTGGGATTCTCCAGGCAAGAACACTGGAGTGGGTTGCCATTTCCTTCTCCAATGCATGAAAGTGAAAAGTCAAAGTGAAGTCGCTCAGTCGTGTCCGACTCTTCGCAACCCCACGGGCTGCAGCCTACCAGGCTCCTCAGTCCATGGGATTTTCCAGGCAAGAGTACTGGAGTGGAGTGCCATTGCCTTCTCCATGCATATATATTTTACATGTATATATATGTTTACATTTATATTTACATGTATATATATTTACATGTATTTTACACCACATATATTTTGCATGTATATATATGTTTACATTCATATTTACATGTATATATATGTTTACATTTATATTTACATGTATATATATATTTTACACCTGTGCTTACTGCTTAGTCACTCAGCCCTGTCTGACTCTTTGCGACCACATGGACTGTAAGGCCTCCAGGCTCCTCTGTCCATGGGATGCTCCAGGCAAGAACACTGGAGTGGGTTGCCATGCCCTCCTCCAGGGGATCTTCCCAACACAGGGATTGAACCCAAGCCTCCCGCCTAGCAGGTAGATTCTTTACTGTCTGAGCTACGCAAGAAGCCTGTCTAGACCCTTAGTGTAATTCAAATATCTACATGTTTGAATTACATGTTCCCATGAGAAGCTGGGCCTTAGCCTCAGCTCCCATGAAGGAAACCTGATTGTTTCAGCTAATTATAAAGGTACATTTCTGCAGCAGTGATTAGCACACTGGCATGGAATGCAATTCTGACCAATGAGACATTGAAGAGAAGTTAGGAGAGTCTGTGTGGGAAGAATTTTTCTCTCGTTAAAAAAAAAAAAAAAAGATATAAAAGAAAGGATTTTTTTTTTTTTTTTAAACTAGTCATGGATATCTGCCTTTGATAGCTAGACTTGTGACAGACGTTATAAGATCATGGAGGAAGAAGTCAGAAAAACCATCAACACTTGAGGAAGGCACAAAATAAAGATTGAAAAGATTCTCGGGCCTCTGATGACGTCAGAGTCACTGAGTGGGTTGAGCTGACACTTGCCTTCCCAACGGGGACTGGAAGCCAGTTGAGTTCAAATTTTCTCTTCCAGATACAAGCATTCTAACTTACACACTTGTCCATGTTCCTCACTGTACTAATACTACTAAGAGTTTATACCTGTAAGTAGGATCAGCAAAAGGACTAAGAAATTAAAAATAAATCTTGCTGCTGCTGCTGCTGCTAAGTTGCAGCCTACCAGGCTCCTCCATCCATGGGATTTTTCCAGGCAAGAGTACTGGAGTGGGGTGCCATTGCCTTCTCCAAAAATAAATCTTCGAAGGCTGCAATTGCTGTAAGATAATTAATAAGAAAAAACTATCATTAATGTGATACTATATAGAGAATCAGAATAAGCTTTAGAGGAAAAGGCTGTGGAAGTCTATTGATTTAGTCTCTGGGCCAGTGAATAAAATGAACCTGTAACAGTCCTTTAAAAAGCTTGGTATGAAATGATCACAAGCATTGTATTGCACGAAACTCAGAAGCCTCCAGAAGTGTGACCTAATTTAATTTCTTTTCTGTTCAGCCCCTTGCCTTTCCCCCTTTCTTCCTCATGCCAGCCCTGGTTTTACTTCAACAGCTGAAGAACTGACACCTAACTATATATATGTGTGTGTATATATCTATATATATTTTTTATTTTTCATTTTTTTTGGTTGTGTTAGCAGGTAAGATCTACTCTCAGCCACTTTCAAGAATAACTTCTGAGCATTGAATGCTCAGCATGGTGACCATAGTAATAATAAGGGATTATATATGCAACCATTTCATTTTGTAAGAAAAAAGTAGTATTTCATAAAATACTTACAAATGCATTCTTAATATGAAAATATAACTGGGTTAACCAAAACGTTCATTCGGATTTTTCTATAAGATGTTATGGAAAAACCCAAATGAACTTTTTGACCAACCCAATATGCAGAGACATTACGTTGCCTATAAAGTTCCATCTGGTCTAGGCTATGGTTTTTCCAGTAGTCATGTATGGATGTGAGAGTTGGACTGTGAAGAAGGCTGAGTGCCAAAGAATTGATGCTTTTGAACTGTGGTGTTGGAGAAGACTCTTGAGAGTCCCTTGGACTGCAAGGAGATCCAACCAGTCCATTATAAAGGAGATCAGCCCTGGGATTTCTTTGGAAGGAATGATGCTAAAGCTGAAACTCCAGTACTTTGGCCACCTCATGTGAAGAGTTGACTCATTGGAAAATACTCTGATGCTGGGAGGGATTGGGGGCAGGAGGAGAAGGGGACGACAGAGAATGAGATGGCTGGATGGCATCACGAACTCGATGGACGTGAGTCTCAGTGAACTCCAGGAGTTGGTGATGGACAGGGAGGCCTGGCGTGCTGCGATTCATGGGGTCGCAAAGAGTCAGACACGACTGAGCCATTGAACTGAACTGAACTGAATACTTTTATACCAGGAAAAAAAAAAAGCCTCTCAAAGATAAGGATGCTAATGTCCATCAATTAAAAAATATATATATTTTAACCTATTTGCAAAGCAGAAATAGAGACAGGGACATAGAGAAGAAACATATGGACCCCAAGAGGGGAAAGATAGGAGGGGTGGGATGGATTGGGAGACAGGGATGGACATATAAACACTAGATACTACGTATAAAAGAGGTAACTAATGAGAATCTGTTGTATATCACAGGGAATGCTGCTCAGAGCTCTGTGGTGACCACAATGGAAAAGAAATCCATAAAAGAGGGGATATATGTGTAAGATGTTGGAGAAGGAAGTGGCAACCCACTCCAGTATTCTTGCCTAGACAATCCCATGGACGGAACAGCCTCCACTCCAGTATTCTTGCCTAGACAATCCCATGGACAGAGCAGCCTGGTGGGCCACAGTCCACGGGATCACAAGAGTCGGACACGACCGAGCGACTAAACCAAGCACCAGTGTATAAGGGATAGCTGATTCACTTTCCTGTTCAGCAGAAACTAACACCACGCTGTAAAGCAGCTACACTTCAATTAGAGAGGAAAAAAAACGTTTTTAGTAAAGCAACTGAAAACTGTAAATGCACAGGCTTCAAGCATCATAAAAGCGTTACATATGTTCACACATCAGTGTTGCAAATCTGAGGAGCTTTTTAAGAGAAATCAAGAGAAAATAAACTCTTAGATAGCTCTAGCAGATGCCTGAGATTTAAAAAAAAAAAATTAAAAGATGGATTGCTGCTTTGAAAAAAAATAAAAGCTGGAAAGTCACATCCCAGCTTAATTAAATAAGCCCTGAGCACTCTAAAAAAAGGAGACAGGCAAATAAATCATTCATTAGTAATACCTAAGTCAAGCAACTAGTTAACTTAGATTTCATTAGTGACACATTTGGAAAAAATTAAACAGCATTTGGGCTGGTGTTTATACAGTTTGTTTTTTTTTTAATAAATTGCCTAAAAATTTATAGAGTCAGACTCGACCGAGCAACTAACCACATTAAGAAGAATGAAGTGAAAGTGAAGGTTGCTCAGTCGTGTCCATCCTTTGGGACACCATCGACTTGCACTGCCCAGGGAATTCTTCTATTGGAGTGGGTAGCCTTTCCCTTTTCCAGGGGATCTTCCCAACCCAGGGATTGAACCCAGGTCTCCCACATTGCAGGCAGATTCTTTACCAGCTGAGCCGCCAGGGAAGCCCAACAAGAAGAATAGTTAAACTCTATGAAGAACAAAAAGAAATGTTAATTCAGTCTCCAGTGGTGACTGATTTGCTAATATTTTCTCCTAATTTTTAAAAAAAATTTTATTATTATTTTACTTTACAATATTGTATTGGTTTATTTCCTAATATTGAATTGTCTTTTACTTTCATTAACTGCCTTGTAAGTGAACCGACTAAGAAATCTTTTAATCATTTATCCCTGCTTACTCTCTGCTCTTGAAAATAACTCCATAACAAGGAAACTCTTTATGTATCAGGGATTTTGATAATTTGTAATGTTCTCTCTTCCATAGTGTCCAGAGGACATAAAATTTACTATTTTAAGTATCAACATTCAAGTTTTTAAAATTTTTATAGAGCATAATTCCTGCATTAGTAGATGACTTATGGAGATTTTAAACACACTTGTCTTTTTCAAGATGTTGGAAAAAGGATAACCTCACGTTTGAACTTCAGGAAAAGAACGCAAGACTTTCCCCTCCATTTCACACCTTTGGATTACAGGCTGTTTTTTTTTTTAATTACCATTATAAGTGTGAATGATGTATTTTTAATTTGCCTGCTAGGCTTTAGCAAAAGGAATTATTGAAGCTAGATCATGGCCCCAAAATTGCATTTTCAGAGGTACAGCGTCCTGTTCTCTCCTTTGCAAAGGGTGTTGTTTCCGATGGTTCCAGCTGAGATTTGTCAGCTTGTGGTCTGTGACGAATCCTGCCTGCATTCCAGTCATAGGAGGGTGGCAACTGATGAGGAGGAAAAAAAAAAAAAATTGCACAACCTCAGCCAGCTTTGTGTGCTACACAAAATAGAGAGAAAACGAAAGGCAAGTCGGTTTTTATAAACAAGACATGATTTTCCTATGCATTGTTGCTTAGTTGGTAAGTCATGCCCAACTCTGTGGACCCATGAACTGTATAGCCCACCAGGCTCCTCTGTCCATGGGATTCTCCAGGCAAGAATCCTGGAGTGGGTTGCCACATCCTCCTCCGGGGTTCTTCCTGCCCCAGGGATGGAACCTTGAATATTTGGCATGAAATATATTTTATGCTTATCATCTCCATATACTCAAGCTTACGGATATATTCGTTTTCATCGTATTGTTCTTTGTCTGATTTTTACTATCTTTGTGAGCAAGAGAGTAAATGCACTAACTTAATAATCAAATGATTTACAAATTTCTAATTTATCCACATTTTTTTTTTTTTACTGTACTTATTTTTCAATGGTACTCAGAATGTCTGAGTTCCCTTGTTTATTTACTTGGAAGTGGACCATTTTTTAAGTGTTTATTGAATCTGTTTTTTATGTTTTTTCTTTTTTTGCCCCCGAGGCATGGGGGATCTTAACTTCCTCATCAGGGATCGAACCTGCATACCCTGCATTGGAAGTCAAAGTCTCAACCACTGGATGGTCCATGAGGGAAGTCCCGAGTTCCCTTTGAAAAGTATATCCATGAGCACAGGAAGGAATTAACAAGGACCATACAAGGTAAAAGAAGGTATAAGGATATCTTATTTGCTGGATAAAGCAATCCATTCATAGATGAGTGGTACCTGACAAAAGCCAGAATTACTCTTCAAAAATAGGACTGAAAACTTGCCTATTGCGTCTTCTATATAGCTTAGGTCTAATATCATTATCCATGAGAATGATTTTCTTTACAAGTGATTTTAGAAACTTCACACTTTTTAGATGACTTTGCTAGAGCTAAGAGATTCTGAGTTTATAGTAGCTTTCAACTGCAATATTTAAATGAGTTCTACTGGGAAATTTTCATTATACATTTTTTTTTTGCCTTGCTTATTCATGACTGGGTTCCCTGGTGGCTCAGTGGTACAGAATTTGCCTGCAATGCAGGAGACTCGGATTTGATTTCTGGGTCAGGAAGATCCCCCGGAGGAAGGCATGGCAACCCACTCCAGGATTCTTGCCTGGAGAATCACATGGATAGCGGAGCCTGGCGGGCTACAGTCCATGGGGTCCTAAAAAGTCAGACAAGTCTGAAGTGACTGAGCACGTATGCATATATGTGACTACTTATTCTGTATATTGTGACCAATAACTAATTTCCATTAGCTTTAACCAAAAGGTTACTGAGTGCCTGAGAGTATTATTCAAATTCTCCTTATATTTATTCAACCATTATAGATTTAATCTGTATGTTCTGAATGCATCATTTTTTTTGCCCTTCATACAGATAAATTTTAGTACATATTAATTCAAGTAATATGAAGAAAAATAAGAGCAGGGTGACCCATATTTTTGGCATGGTATGAGATGTTCAAACTCTCTTATCTAGTTGACTGATTTTTTTTTCTAATGCAGACAGCAATTTTAGGAGCAGAAGCACAGTTTCTCCCAAGCTGTCAATGTGCGTGGTTTCCTGGGAGACAGATGCATTGCTTATATCTATGAAAATTATTTAATTTCACAAAAATTAATTACAAATTAATTTTTAAAAAGTAATTAAAATTAATTTTAATCTGAAAGTATATTACAAATTTATTTTTTACTATGTGTTTTTTATTAATTTTTATTGGAGCATAGTTGCTTTAAAATGTATTAGTTTCTACTGTTCAGCAAAGCGAATCAGCTATATGTATAAATATATACATATATTTGTACTATTGGATTTCCTTCCCATTTAGGTCATCACAGGGCACTGAGTAGAGTCCCCTGTGCTATACAGTAGGTTTGCATTGGTTATCTGTTTTATACACAGTATTAAACTAGTGTATTTGTGTCAATGGTAATCTCCCAATTCCTTCCACCCCACCCTTTTGACCTTGGTATCCATTTGTAGAGACATGTATGGACCCAGAGGGTGTGATGCAGAGCTAAGTTAGAAGGAAAAACAAGTTTCACATATTAACATATATATATATTTATATACACACATATATATGGAATCCAGGAAAAATGGTACAGGCGATCTTATTCGCAAAGCAGAAATAGGGACACATGCTTAGATTCCATAAATTAAGAAACATGCCCCCTTTACATGTTTAATATACAATTTGATACATATGTAGTACATTCTAAATATGTCTCCCAGTTCCTACATAACACTACATACGCAGGGGAACCTTGATTTTTCATATAAAAAAAAGATCCCTGTTTCTGTCTTTGACCTACTGCTATGAATCCATGCTCATTAGCTTCTATAAACACTTTCCAGTACTGATGACCATGTATTGAAGCTTCCTTCAGACAGAAAAAACGGATGAAGAGTCAAGAGAATTTTCAGGGTTTTATTTATTTTTTGCTTGCATTGTCCACACGAATTATTTTCCTTCTGCTCTTAGTGATTTGTTTTTGGTTAAAATGATTTTTTTTTTCAAAGGTACCAGGGAACAATTTTTTTTTTAATAAAAATATTCATCCCGGGGGCTTCCTGGCGGGTCAGTGGTAAAGACTCTGCCTGCAAATGCAGGAGACTGGGGTTCAATCCGTGATCCGAGAAGACCCCCACGTGCCTCGGAACAGCTAAGCTCGTGTGCTGTTGGTTCCGTGTTCTAGAGCCCACATTCCACAGCAAGAGGAGCCACTACAAGCACAAGCTCACGAAACACACCTAGAGAAAAGTCTCTGCAGCAACGGAAAACCCAGTGCGGCCCCAGATAAATACAATTTAGAAAAATCCCTCCCATCTATGAGGTTGTTTCTTTTAACTAGCGCTGTTTAATCTAATGTTGTGCTGCCGCTGGCTGCTGCTGGCTTTGGCTGGCCCATCTCTCCCCAGTACTTTTGCAAGATGTGCTGGCATTTACCTTTTGCCTTACCAAAATTCTTCCATCACTAACACTGAGAGAATTAAAAATTATGCCATGTTAGAAATTTTCTTGATATACTTTCCCCCAGTCCCCTCACTGGTAAATTCTTTTTTGTTAAAAAAAAAAAATTTTTGAGTATAATTGCTTTACGCTGTTGTGTTTCTGCTATGCAACAAAGTGAATCAGCTGTAAACATATGTGTATCTCCTCCCTTGGGAGCCTCCCTCCCACTCCCTTGATACAATTTTAAATAGAAATTGTAGTTTTCAAAATAGGAAACCAACACAGAAATGATACTAAAACATGTTTTTTTCAAAGCCATGCATCTTCATAGTTTCGAGTATTAGTAAAAAGCCCATTTGCCTCTCAGATACCACAAACACATATTTAAATTTCCCTTGAGAACCTCTCACTATTTTTTGTTTCCGTTTAATGAGATAGCAAGACAGCACTGATTTCATGAATATCAAAGCTCTCTACAGAACAGAATTGTCTACCTGGAAGACAATTTTTTAAAGTGAGGGTAACCCAGAAATGCAGGGTGGGATAAGTCATTATGCTTTAAAGTGAAATACACCAAAAAACAAACAAAAAAAATGAATAACAAAAATTTCAATGACACCTGTGATTCAGCCACTAATATTTAACAACAATAACATTCCTTCCTATTTGAAAACGATAGATTTCAAACAGATCCCCATTCAGAGGGTTACGGAAGTGTGGGGTTTGAGTTTAGCTGTTTGCTCTTGAAGCTGAGTGGTTCACAGGTTTCTAAAACTGTGGCCAGCCTTCTGTATCTTCTTCCATATTCTGCGTCTCTCTAGTCGGTTAGATGGATCCTTTTGGCCAAACCTTTGACGTATACCAAGAATCGAGTACCACTTGTGACCAAACTCAACAGCACTGCCGTGAAGCCTGTCTCTGTTTTCCTCCCATGAATCCACAGCATTGCCTTGAAAGCTCTGCTCATTTCTTCCCCCCCATGAATTTCTGCATCCCTGGTCTCCACCACGGGGGCACACCTCTGAGATGCTTCCTGAACACACGTAAGGAGATGATAACAGCCTTGCCTGAAGCTTTGCAATAGAAACCCAATGTAGTCAGTGTAACAGACTTTAACACTGGGTAAGCTGTCACACAAGGAGTTGTCATGCAGGTCCTTATCTTGTATTTCTCCTACATTCTCTTTCTTCAGGCCAGAGGTTACCTGGCAGACACCTGCTCACTCCTGCCGT
The DNA here is from genome assembly GCF_055505025.1 of Bos grunniens. Taxonomy (NCBI): domain Eukaryota; kingdom Metazoa; phylum Chordata; class Mammalia; order Artiodactyla; family Bovidae; genus Bos; species Bos grunniens. Next base: position 3,293,640 of record NC_141194.1, read on the forward strand.
GGGGTCTTTGCCCTGGTTGAAACCCAAGTCTGTATAAGCTTCCTCACTTGCCCCTTTCAAATCTTCCTCCAAGAAATCTCTCATGCCTGTCATATTTTCCCTTTCTGTCTTTGAGAGTGTCAGCCGCTCAGTCCTGTCTGACTCTTTGTGACCCCACGGACCATAGCCCACCAGGCTCCTCTGCCCATTGGATTCTCCAGGCAAGAATACTGGAGTGGGTTGCCATTTCCTTCTCCAGTGTTCTGACCCAGAGATCAAACCCAGCTCTTCTTCACTGCAGGCGAATTCTTTACCAGCTGAGCCACAAGGGAAGCCCTTTCTGTCTTTAGACCTTAGTGAAAATTACAGCCCACAATCCCACACTTCTGCCTCAACCCTGCCTGCTCTAAATCAACTGTGTCAGTGGCCCTTGCTATTTTATTCTTCTAAACTACTTTTCAGTTTATTTATGATATTCTTCATTGACTCTTTTACTAAATATAAGACCCCCAAATGTAAGGACTTATTTTTTGTTTTGTTCATCACCAAAGTATATTCAGTATCCTAGCTGGAACATTTCTGTATCAGAAAATATGGACCGGCCATAGGATATTATAGGTGGTGTCGGAGAAGACTCTTGAGAGTCCCTTGGACTGCAAGGAGATCCAATCAGTCAATCCTAAAGGAAATCAGTCCTGAATATTCACTGGAAGGACTGAAGCTGAAGCTCCAATACTTTGTCTACCTGATGCAAAGAACTAACTCTTTAGAAAAGACCCTGATGCTGGGAAAGATTGAAGGCGGGAGGAGAAGGGGACCACAGAGGATGAGATGGCTGGATGGCATCACTGACTTGATGGACATGAGTTTGAGTAAACTCCGGGAGTCGGTGATGGACAGGGAGACCTGGTGTGCTGCAGTCCGTGGGGTTGCAGAGAGTTGGACACGACTGAGCAACCTTCACTTTCACTTTCAAATGATAATGATGGGGGGGGGGGAAGCAGCTTCTTCATATATTAGGAGAGTGGTGATAGAAACCATCAGACTTACTCAGATCTTAAATGTTCATTAAGCACCTACTTCATACGCAGTAGCCTAAGTGTAGTGACTAAAACAGGCAGGCAACTGTGTTTCATCTTCTTAAACACCCCTGACACGGAACGAGTGCACACCAGGAGCTCAGAAACACGTCTAACTCCTGCAAGTACGTGCATCCTTCTGTGTGATACATGTCCCTTGTTTGGAGAGCACTGGAGGCAGCCACAAGGTAGAAGGATGCAGGAGACACGATTTCGCCCAAATTTACTAAAAGACCTCATTGCAATAAAAGTACAACATACCTGGAGTAAGCTGGGGACTTCTTTGCAGCAGTTTCTTGATAATTATTGTTTGTTTCTCTCTCTCCTCCTCCCTGAGACAGTTTTATACTTCGGAGTTGGCCGACAAGGAAAAATCTGTGGGCTTCTTTATCATTTTTATAACTTAAACAATTAATTTGTTATTGACTTCAGAGAAAGGCTCAGATCATTAACTCTCTGGCAATATGTTTGTAAACAAGACGGTTTGCCAAGGAACTCCACAGGGCAAACTCCTTCTCTTGTTATGGATTTGTGTATCCCCTTTATATTATGACCTTAGGATGCTAACTCTCATCGGTGCCACTAAATTAAAATAGTTATTGTGATGACAAAGAAAGGTCAATGCTCTCAGGCTGGGTGGATGAGTGTTAAATCAACTGTGTGTGTGTGTGTTAGTCACTCAGTCGTGTCTGACTGTTTGTGACCCCATGGACCGCAGCCCACCAGGCTCCTCTGTCCATGGCATTCTCTAGGCAAGAATAGGGGAGGGGGTTGCCATTTCCTCCTCCAGGGGATCTTCCTGACCCAGGGATCGAATCCGGGTCTCTTGCATTGGAGGCAGATTCTTTACTGTCTGAGCCACCAGGGAAGCCCGTAAATCAACTGTGGAAAACTCTAAATGTTACAGAAAATGAATAACGAATGCATCAAAGCTGCATAAAGGTACTCACAGCAATGAGTAAGAAGGCAGAAAAGAAAATGGAGACTATTTAAAGAAAAAAAGCTATTATTAAGGTGGAGCAAAATTACACTCTATGAAGCTGATATTTCAAACTTAAAGTGTTACGATTTCAGGTGGCACCCCACTCCAGTACTCTTGCCTGGAAAATCCCATGGACAAAGGAGTCTGGGAGGCTGCAGTTCATGGGGTCGCAAACAGTCAGACTCGAATAAGTGACTTCACTTTTACTTTTCTCTCTTTAGGTGATTGTGGAGATTTAGTATTATTAGAGTAATGACTAAATAATTTAGTAATTATCATCTATTTTGTGCTCTAACATGTCTTCATCTTAAGTGTCGTGGAATAAAAAATACTGTACGATGTTAGGGAACACATGTTATGATGAAAGGCATTCAGCTCTGTCTTTCATTTCCTTAAAAAGAATGCAGATTTACAGTCAGTCCTTGATTTGATTCTGGGTTGAATCAGCAAAGATTAAAACGTGTTTCAGAGGGGACTTCCCTGGTGATCCAGGGGTTAAAAGCTTACCTTCCAAGGCAGAGCATCATGGGTTTGACCCCTGGTCTGGGAGTTAACATCCCACTTGCCTCGAGGTCAAAAAACTGAAGCACAAATCAAAAGCCGTCCAGTCACAAATTCAATCAAGACTTTAAAAATGGTGCACATCAAAAATATATTTTGGGAGATAATAAAAGAAGTGCAATTGGGTTTTAAATATTATGGAACTGCTCATAGTTACTGATTTTCATAATTAAAGCTAGAGCTATATGTTGTGTTGAAAGGATATTGAAGTATCTACCTATTAAAAAACCATGTCCTGTTTGACATCCTTTACCAAATAAATATAAATGAAGCAAACATAACAAGATACAAAACATTGTTAAATACAGAGAAAGAATATTTAGTGTTCATTACACATTATGCTCTATGTTTCTGCATATTTGAGTGCTTTGAACATTTTTAAAAATTACTTCAAGTAAAAATATTCATCATTGAACATGCATTTAATAAAACACAAAGCCACTTATTTATTCACATTTTATGTCTCTAAAACATGTCTTGTCTAAAATGTGGAGTAATGGTTGAAGACCCTCTACCAAATCAAGAGAGTTGCTTGTCCTCCTAAAATATATTTTTACTCATCCTCATGGGAGACAAAATAATGGGACGACTGCATTCACGTTTGCCCAGTCACATCTAAGCCTTTGATGTGAATGTCTCAATTTGCATTTTTGAGAAGTTGGTGCCAACGGAAAAGACACCTGCTAACACAATACCAATTCTTGTAAGTAAGTGAAGGTGCTCAGTTGTGTCTGACTCTTTGCGACCCCATGGACTGTAGCCCACCAGGCTCCTCTGTCCCTGGGATTCTCCTGGCAAGCATACTGGAGTGGATTGCCATTCCCTTCTCCAGCAGATCTTCCCGACCCAGAGATCGAACCCAGATCTCCCACATTGCACGCAGATGCTGTAACATCTGAGCCACCAGGGAAGCCATCCATATCAATTCTTGTAAATGCGTCTTTTTACTCCCAAACGAGCCCATTAGGGGTGACAAGGTAAAAGCCTTCACAAACTGAGAAAAGTGTTAGTCGCTCAGTTGTGTCTAACTCTTTGTGATCCCATGGACTGTAGCCCACCAGGCTCCTCTGTCCATGGGATTCTCCAGGCAAGAATTCTGGAGTGGGTTCTCATTTCCTTCTCCAGGGGATCTTCCCGAGCCAGGGATCGAACCTGCATCTCTTGCATTGGCAGGCAAATTCTTTACAGTCTGAGCTAACAGGGAAGCCCCCCAAACCATAAATCCTTTTCAGAGGGAAGCATATTTATCCAGTAGAAATGCATTACTATGTCCAGAGGGTTGCACCTTCCAGAAACATAAGTTAGCTCAAATATGCTTAAGTTTAAAGAATACGCTATTCAGGGACTTCATTTGTAGTCCAGGGGTTAAGAAGTTCAGTTGCTAATTGTGTCTGACTCTTTGCGACGCCATGGAATGCAACACACCAGGCTTCCGTGTCCATCACTAACTCCCGGAGCTTGCTCAAACTGATGTCCATCAAGTCGCTGATACCATCCAAACATCTCATCCTCTGTCGTCCCCTTCTCCTCCCGCCCTCAATCTTTTCCAGCATCAGGGTCTTTTCCATTGAGTCAGTTCTTCACATCAGGAGGCCAAAGGATTGGAGTTTCAGCTTCACCATCAGTCCTTCCAATGAACACCCAGGACTGATCTCCTTTAGGATGGACTGGTTGGATTTCCTTGCAGTCTAAGGGACTCTCAAGAGTCTTCTCCAACGCCACAGTTCAGAAGCATCAACTCTTCTGTGCTCAGCTTTCCTTATAGTCCAACTCTCACATTCCATGCACGAGTACTGGAAAACCATAGTCTTGGCTAGATGGACCTCTGTAAGCAAAGTAATGTCTCTGCTTTTTAGTATGCTGTCTAGGTTAGTCATAACTTTTCTTCCAAGGAGCAAGCGTCCTTTAATTTCATGGCTGCAGTCACCATCTGCAGTGATTTTGGAGCCAAAGAAAATAAAGTCTATCAGTGTTTCCATTGTTTCCCCATATATTTGCTATGATGGGTTAAGACTCCGCTTGCCAATTCAGGCTTTGATCTAGGGTCCAGGAAGATCCCATATGTCTGGGGCAAGTAAGCCCGTATGTCACAAATACTGAGCCTGTGGGCTCCAACTACTGCAGCTTGCTTGTCTACAGCCCGTGCTCCATTGCATGAGAAGTCCGTGCACTGCAACTAGAGAATCACCCTCGCTCTCCACGACTAGAGAAAACCCATGTACAGCAACAAAGACCCAGCACCACCAAAAATAATTAATTAAAATAAAATTAAGAAAAAAATTTTAAACACATGATTTGGATTGCACACGCATCTGAATTTCTAGTACAATAAATAGTCGATTTCCTGGCGGCCTGATGGTAAAGAATCTGCCTGCAATGCAAAAGAGGCGGGTTTGATTCCTGGGTCGGGGAAGATCCCCTGGAGAAGGGAATGGCAACCCCCTGCAATGTTCTTGCCTGAGAATCCCATGGACAGAGAAGCCTGGGGGCTACAGTCCATGGGGGTCACAAAGAGTCAGACAGGATTGAGTGACTAACATCTTTACTTCACTTCAACAGACCCATATCCTGGCTTACTAGGTGAAGAAGGAAACATATTTTCTATCTACTTTGCATCACACAGACTTTAAACGTGGACAAAGTTCAGCAAAACCTAAGATTCAAAAGCAGCCTTCAGTTTTTTATTATGCCACGGACTATATTGACCCTTATGATCAATGTTTTTATGGGAAAACAATCTGAAGGATTCATAACATATAGTCATAAACATAATAAAAGAAATAATTATGACAAATATAACTGCACATTATAGATGCCCAAACAGGATAAAGTAAACTTATTCTATTTATTCAAAGAGAAAAAGTGAAAGGGAAAGCTGCTCAGCTGTGCCTGACTCTTTGCAACCCTATGGACTACACAGTCCATGGAATTGTCCAGGCCAGAATACTGGAGTGGGTAGCCAATCCCTTCTCCAGGGGATCTTCTCAACCCAGGGATCGAACCCAAGTCTCCCACATGGCAGGTGGATTGTTTACCAGCTGAGCCACAAGAGAAGCCATTTATTCAAAGTATAAAATAAATTTACAAGACTCTGAGTTGTATATCCATGGTGAGTTCCATATCCATTGTGATATGGAAGTGCTGATTATAAATAATAGAAGAAAATAACATCCTTAGTTTTGAGGAACTTTGATCCCAGTATAAAATTTTTTCCAGTGAAGTTTTTGCAAAGAATTCTCTTAGGTGAAGTGCTGTTTTTGGTGTGGAGAAACCGCAGGTGTCTGACATAAAACAGGTAGGATTTTGACAAGCCTGGTTCATTTTAAAATACTTTCAGGTAGTATTACTTTTGGAAATGTTAAAAAAAAAAAGAGCAGAATTACTTTAATGTTTCTTTTTTTTAAATTTATTTATTTTAATTGGAGGCTAATTACTTTACAATATTGTAGTGGTTTTGCCGTACATTGACATGAGTCAGCCATGGGTGTACATGTGTTCCCCATTCTGAATCCCCTCTCCCACCTCCCTTCCCATCACATCCCTCAGAATTACTTTTAAACTAGATACAGAACATATATGGGACTTTTAATGTGGCTCGGCAGTATTCTTTCCATGCAGCCAATGTAGGAGACCAGGGCATGAGACTGGGGTTCAATCCTTGGGTCAAGAAGATCCCCTGGAGGAGGAAATGACAACCCACTCTAGAATTCTTTATTGGAGAATCCCATGTACGGAGGAGTCTGGTAGGCTACAGTCCATGGACTCTCAAGGGTCAGACACGACTTAGTGGCAAAACCCTCACCACCAGCCGCTTCATTCTACCCAGTCCCTCACATTAATAAAATAGTCTCTCTTTCTAATAAAATAGTCTCTGTTTCTCTAACGCCTCCACCCGAGAGAGATGTCTATGAATGCGGTCTCAACATTTTAAATTCATCTGTATACTCTCAAATCATTCCATAGTCCCGGGCCCACCAGGGCATCACTGAATTCATCCCTCCATCCTGAATTCAGGGAGATGTTTAATCTTTCTAATGAGGGAGGTTTAAAAATAAATGTATGTCATTTGAATATATAAATATTTAGAGAATTAGATGAAATGATCAAATCCCTAATGAAGTTGCACGCATTTTAATTTAACAGGAAATAATACCTTAATTTAGAAACACGACTTTCTCTCCTCCTCACTTCGTGACATAGTTTTATGCACTTTCCCACACACTTTTGAAACCGTCTTCTTCAAAGCGACCACGACCAAACGCAACTGTTCATAAACATCAAATTCATCTCCAGCTAATGAATACTTGAAGTCAATCAGGTTTTGCACGCTGCGTGGCTGCCACTGGAAATGTTCTCGTGAGGCACGAGTGCTGATTTTTATACTGTCCTGAGTTTGTTTTTCCATTCTGCTTTCGCCTGCAGAATTCTTCATTCTACAAACAAAGCTTTTACTCTATGGCTTTTTAAGTGGGTTTAACATTTAAAAGTCTCTTGGACGTTTCCATACTTTCAGCAAAAAAAAAAAAAAAATTAATGTTAAAGTAGTTATTAACATGCAACATACATGCATACTAATATATTCCTATATACTGTATAGTGTTTATATACATGCATATTTATATTTTATTATATATTAGTAATGAAGTGAAGTGAAGTCCCTCAGTCGTGTCCAACTCTTTGCAGCCCCACGGGTGGTAGCCTACCAGGCTCTGTGATCCATGGCATTTTCCAGGCAAGAATACTAGAGTGGGCTGCCATTTCCTTCTCCAGGGGATCTCCCCAACCCAGGGATCAAACCCAGGTCTCCCACATTGCAGGCAGATTCTTGACCATTTGAGCCACCAGGGAAGCCCAAGAATACTGGAGTGCGTAGCCTATTAGTAGTAGGTATATATTAATTATTAGTAATGTATGTTCTTGCTGTTTAGTTGTTCAATCTTGTCTGACTCTTTTGCAACTCCCTGGGCTGTAGCCCACTAGGCTCCTCTGTCCATGGGATTTTCCAGGCAAGAATACTGGAGTGGGTGGCCATTCCCTTCTCCAGGGGAATCTTCCCAACCCAGGGATCGAACCCAGGTCTCCCACATTGCAGGCAGATTCTTGGCCATCTGAGCCACCAGGGAAGCCCCAAAATACTGGAATGGGTAGCTTATCCCTTCTCCAGCGGATCTTCCCGACCCAGGAATCAAACCGGGGTCTCCTGCATCGCAGGCAGATTCTTTACCAACTAACTGAGCTATCAGGGAAACCATTTATTCTATTGCAAATATGTACATAGCATCTAAATCTCCGGATTGACCATCTCACAGAACAATTAATTATTCCTAGTGCCCGAGAGTGGTTAACAGCAGTGTCTCTCTCTCTCTCTCTTTTGAAGAAGCCACTGAAACGTAGGAAAAGGGACATATTATCAGACCTTCAGCTTCATGGTGTGGAAGACTCAGTGCCATGGATACGAGGCTTACTCCTGTGGAGTTTTGTGTCTAGACAACTGGAGATTGTCTCCTGAGGGCCCTGCTGCTCTGCACCTGGAAAAAAACTGGGTCAGTAATGCTGGGTTTTCTCTTCTCAAGTCCTCTGTGAGATCTAATCGCTTTTTAATGTATGTCACCACATAATCTCTCGGTGGATTAAGGGGAAGAAGATGTGAACACCGTGTATGTTAATATTAATATACAGTTTATCCATTTGGAGGTTGCCAGAAATGCCTTTGGATGGATGAAAGCAGAATGTGATCCAGTGTGGACTATTCTGATTACCTACCCTCCTCACGGCACACCGAGGGGGTTTCAGACACATTTTTATAAACTGTGCACTGTATTTCTGTTCAAGCCATCTGAAGGCACTAATAAGAAAACTAGGAAAGGTCTCCCATGTATCCTGGCTCAGTTAATCAACTATTTATGATTGGATGGCTTGCTGACAATAAAGGTTGCATCATTCATATCTAAAGGATTATTCACCACCATGTATATATTTGTTTGCTGTTGTTCCGTTGCTCAGTCATGTCTGACTCTGTGACCCCATGGACTGCAGCATGCCAGGCTTCCCTGTCCATCACCAATTCCCGGAGCTTGCTCAAACTCACGTCCATTGAGTTGGTGATGCCATCCAACCATCTCATCCTCTGTCACCCCCTTCTCATCCTGCCCTCAATCTTTCCCAACATCATAGGCTTTACCATATATACATATTTTTTGTTCTTTAGTAAATGTCTACATGCTATCAGCTCCCTGGATTAATGATCTATTCAGGCAACTTACTTTTCTCTGTGGCTGGAGTACTGCCTTCCATTCATTCTGTCCAACATTTTTGTTTTAGTATTTATTTAGTTGGCTGAGTTGGATCTTTGCTGTCACATGTGGGATCTTAGTTCCCTGACCAGGGATCCTTCCCGGGCCCCTTGCATTGGGAGCACGGACTCTTAGCCACTGGACTTCCCAGTTCTTTTTAACTTTTTAACATTGTTTTTAACTTTTAATTTGCAAATGTTTAAAACTCATAAGGTCATGTGTCCCAAACAGGCTTTAAGTGAGGAAAAGAGTCAGGATTTTGTGTGGACAAGAGGAAGGCTTAGCTGGTGGCTAAGATGGTTTAACAACAAGAATCAATAATGCATGCCTATGCAGGAGATCTGGGTTCAATCTCGGCGTCGAAAAGATCCCCTGGAGGAGGAAATGGCAACCCACTCCAGGATTCTTGCCTGGAGAATCCCCATGGAAAGAGGAGCCTGGTGAGCTAGAGTCCATGGAGTCTCAAAGAGTCAGACATGACTGCAACAATAATAATTAGATTAGCAAATCCAATTAAGTAGCTCCTATCAGAACTGCCAGCCTGGAAGAAAATTTTTAACTCGATGGTCCAGATTCCTATTTTCCTGCATCGTGTTGGATATAACTTCAAACCCCTTCAAACCCCATATGTGATATCACATTAGTTGCCCATATATACTGGTCCCAAATGATGCTTGTTAAGTAAGAAGGAAAAGTATAAATCTGAAGTTTTTGGAAAAGACCCTGATGTTGGGGAAGATCGAGGGAGGAGAAGAAGGGGACGACAGAGGATGAGATGGTTGGAAGGCATCACCGACTCAATTGACACGGGTTTGAGCAAGCTCTGGGAGCTGGTGAAGGACAGGGAAGCCTGGTGTGCTGCAGTCCACGGGGTCGCAAGAAGTCAGACACGACTGAGTGACTGAACAACAAAAGCACACTAATACCCAGTTTTAAATAATTTTCAAGAGGATGCAGCAAAAGCTTATTCCCAAGTAAATTCTATGTCTAGTCAGCATCTAATGTATTTTCACTGCAAAGGCTTTCCCTTCCTTTTCATGACACATAAAAACCCATCGATGATGAAAAGAGATGACAAATTGCCCCAAAAGAGCAACGTTTTGCTCAAGATACAATATCCGTTTTAGGACAGATGTGTGAACACCTTATGTAACACGATCACAGTTGCTCCTCTTTGTCCTAAATCTGCAGCATTCTAAAAATATGTGACAAAGAAGGCTGTCCTGTTGAGCCCAGATTCTTTGTTTCCTTTTAGGCTGAATATTCTCCTTGGCTACCTGCCACCCAGGAAAAGAGCCTGTGCTCACAGAGCAGAGGAGGATTAAACATAATTATGACAAAAGCGCCTTTCAATAAATTATTTCTTTATTTGCCCCTTAAAATTTATATTTAAGTAGCAAAATTAATCACATTACTTACACAAGGGCTTCCCCACTGGCTCTGCAGTGTAGAACCCGCCTGCCCATGCAGGAGATGCAAGAGATGCAGGTTTGATCCCTGGGTCAGGAAGATCCCTTGGAGGAGGAAATGGCAACCCACTCCAGTATTCCTGCCTGGAGAATCCCGAGGACAGAGGAGCCTGGTGGGCTACATCCACGGGGGTTGCAAGGAGTCAGACATGGCTGAGCATACAGCAATTATATAAATATGTGATGATTTAGACTTGAATGACCCATGACACAACCGAGTTCTTGTCTTCATGACGCTAGTGTAGATGTAAAGAGTAAAGACACCCACTGCAGAAGACTGGAAGCTAAAGTGATCACCAGGATTTTTTTTGCTCCATGTCTTAATGCAATGAAAGTGCCCATGTATAGAGCTCAGGGAAGTCTACTCAGGGCTCTGTGATGACCTAAATGGGAAAAAAAAAAAAGTCCAAAGAAGAGGTGATGTATGTATGCACAGATAGATGATTTCTATACGCAGGAGGAGGAGGTGACAGAGGATGAGAGAGTTGGATGGCATCACGGACTCAATGAACATGAGTTTGAGCACGCTCCGGGAGTTGGTGATGGACAGGGAGGCCTGGCGAGCTGCAGTCCATGGGGTCGCAAAGATTCGGACATAAGTTAGCAAAGAAACCATAGCAGCATGCGTGGCTGATTAACTCTGCTGTACAGCAGAAATTAACACAACACTGTAAAGTTGTGTTAGGACCATAAAAATAAAAATTAATTTAAAAATTGAAAATACAATAAAATACTCCAATAAAAATTAATTTAAAAAGAGAGAGGCTGGGATGAATTGAGAGAGCATCACTGACATATATACTCGACCGTGTGTAAAATAGACGGTGAGTGGGAAGCTGCTCTACAGCACAGGGAGCTCAGCGCGGGGCTCTGTGATGACCTAGAGGGCTTGATGGGGGAGGGACGGAGGCTCAGGAGGGAGGGGATGTATGAATACTTACAGCTGGTTCACTTTGCTGTAAAGCAGAGATGAACACAACATTGTAAAGCAAGTATACTCCAATAAAAAGTACTTTTATTTTTAATGATCTATATCTGTAGGGACTGCAATGTAGCTACTGATTTCACCACAGCCTCTGATGGGGACAGAGCCTTTGACAACTGCATTCAGGAATTTAACAACTTCATGATTCAACAACAACAAATCCATGACAAAAATTGCATCTACAGATTACCTACTTAAAAAAAAAAAAAAAAAACAAAAACCTCTCTAGTTCAACTGTATTTTTAAAAGCTGATGCTTCCCTTGCCTACTTAAAAAAAAAAAAAAAAAAACCTCTCTATTTCATTGAACTGTATTTTTAAAAGCTGATGTTTCCCTTGGATAATAATCCAGTGTCTAGAAGACAAAACTTTTTATCTTTAAGTATTACTTTTCTTATAACCAGTGCGAGTAGAAACTCCTAACTCCTTTTCTTATAACCAATGTGAAATCAGTTCAGTTCAGTCGCTCAGTCGTGTCTGACTCTTTGTGACCCCATGGTCTGCAGCACGCCGAGCCTCCCTGTCCATCACCAACTCCCAGAGTTTACTCAAGCTCATGCCCATTAAGTCGGTGATGCCACCTAACCATTTCATCCTCTGTCGTCCCCTTCTCTTCCTGCCCTCAACCTTTCCCAGCCTCAGGGTCTTTTCCAATGAGTCAGTTCTAGGCATCAGGTGGCCAAAGGATTGGAGTTTCAGCTTCAGCATCAGTCTTCCCAATGAATATTCAGGGTAATCTCCTTAATGATTGACTGGTGGGATCTCCTTGCTGTCCACGGGACTCTCAAGGGTCTTCTCCAGCACCACAGCTCAAGAGCAATTCTTTGGTGCTCCAGTCCTTGAGCAAGCCTCAGGACAACATATACGGAGGAAGAAGGGCCTTTGCTGATAACATCATTGCCTACCGGGAAAATCTGGGCCAGTTGATCTTCTCAGGAAAAAAAAAAAAAAAAAATCTTTCCCAAATGCAACCACAGTTCATTATTCCTTGTTGTCAAAGCACACCTAAAATATCTCACGCGTTGTCAGCCCGCCACTGCAGAGAAGTGACACATTTTGACAACCACCTATTTGTTGATTTTGGAATTTACATCCTGTGTGACAAGTACCCAGTAAGATATGAGGTCTTCCTATTCCTTCTTTTCCACATGATTTCGTTTTCTGGTTCAGGTACTGATGCCACATACTGGCCTAGTTCTCACGGGATGTCTTTGGTCACATACAGAAAGCCACCGGTGGACAGTGGGCAAGGGGTGGGGTTTCTACCCATGTTTCTGTGGAAAACCACATCCCAGTTGCAGAGAAGAGATGTGTAGACGTGGAGTCCACGGACATCATGCACTTTGCTCATAAGCATTCTTTAGAATTTTATAAAGAATTTATGGAATTCCTTATAATTTATAAATTAAAAATTTAGAATTTATCAGGTCTTTTGAATTGATGATTTTATCATTGATAAGTGTAGACCATCCTGGTTGCCAAAGAGTTGGAGAGCAAAGCAAAGACGGCCTAATAATTCAAGTACGTGGGACCTAGAATAAGGCTACAGATAAGCCTACTTGCAGGGCGGGAACAGAGATGCAGACGTAGAGAATGGATGTGCAGACACAGTGGGGGAAGGGACAGGTGGGACATGGAGACAATAGCAGTGACATATATACACTGCCGGGTGTGAAATAGGCAGCTAGTGGGAAGCTGCTGGACAGCACAGGGAGCTCAGCTCGATGCTCTGTGATGACCCAGAGGGCTGGGATGGGGGAGGGAGGCAGGCTCAAGAGGGAGGGGGTATCCGTGTACTTATGACTGACTCACACCATTGTTAGAGCAGAAACTAACACAACATCGTAAAGCAAAGATACGGCAATTAAAAAAAAAAAAAAAAGCCCCGTTACATTCTCTAATAGCTTCCTCAAAAATAAAGCTATTCTGATGTAAAATAAAAAGAAAATTTCCCTCTGCCCATCCTCATACAAAGATCTCACTTTTCTCCGGGGTCGTTAAAAAAAACAAATTGCTCACACATTGGATTAAATATGACCCAATAGGACATATTTCGGCTTCCCTGGTGGCTCAGCTGGTAAAGAACTGGCCTGCAATGCAGGAGACACTGGTTCAATTCTTGAGTCGAGAAGATCCACTGGAGAAGGGAAAGGCTACCCACTCCAGTATTCTTGGGCTTCCCTGGTGGCTCAGCTGGTAAAGAATCCGCCTGCAATATTGGGAGACCTGGGTTTGATCCCTGGGTTGGGAAGATTCCCTGGAGAAGGGAAAGGCTACCCACTCCAGTATTCTGGCCTGGAGAACTCCATGGACTATACGGTCCATAGGATCGCAGAATCAGACACGACTGAGCGACTTTCCCTTCACTTTCAACAGGACAAACTTGCAATTATAAGGTAAATAAGCCCTCGGTATATAAGGTTACAGCATGATGACTGCAGTTAATAATACTGTATTGTGTATTTTTGTTAAGAGAGTAGTAGGTCTTAAAATCTCTTATCACAAGGAAAAAATACTATAGCTGTAGGTGGTGATGAATGTTAACTAGACTTACTGTGGTGATCACCTCACAATATATACAAACAGGGAATCATCATGTTGTACACTTGAAATCATAGCCTTGCCAAGTGGCTCAGGGGTTAAAGAATTCCGCTGCCAGTGCAGAAGGTGTGGGTTCAATCCCTAGTTTGGGAAGATCCCCTGGAGAAGGAAATGGCAGCCCACTCCAGTATTCTTGCCTGGAGAATCCCATGGACAGAGAAGCCTGGTGGGCTACAGTCCACGGGGTTGCAGAGAGTTGGACACGACTGAGTGTGCATACATACACACACATACCTGAAATTAATACAATGTTACATGTCAATTTTATGTCAATAAAAATACATAAAATTTTTTTAAAAACCCAACTTATATATCTCTATTTATCTAGTTCATTAGTAATTTGAAATGACGTAACAAGACTATTGAGGCGTGGTTATTTAGCTGATTAAAAATTCATCAAAGAGTTAAGGACTTACATTTTAGAAATTTACTACAGGAGGTAAATATGGCAAAATAAAATTCAAATTCAAGGGGGAATATACGACTTAGGAAGATGAAATCGCTGTAAACAATGTAAGCAATCAACATTGTCAATTAACAACGAACACTTTTTAATCAATACTTGGTTTGCGAGTGGATGTAAGGATGTGAAAAAGAGTGGAAATGAAAAGGAGTAGAATTATTTTTTTTTGAATGAAATGCCTTTTGAAGGAAGACTGGGGATGTCTCCTTGACTGCCTTGCTTTATAAAAAGTTTCACTCTTTCATGTGTGATAATTAATCACCAGTGTTTATTACCTCCGATCCCCACTCCACTTTCCACCGCCTTTTTCAAGATTTTCTCACATTTGCAAATGAATGCTTCTTGTTAGCACTTGTAAGGAAGATCAGTAGTTTAGACACTTCTTATACAGTCTTTGAAAACGGACAGAACAAAGTTCTACTCGTAACAGTTCAGAAATTTCATCATGTTCTCTCTTAAGCCAACATCCCAATCGTAGTTCTTGCTTTTATGTCAACATCTAAGTATTGCAAAGGAACTCACAATGAAAGGCAGCAAAGGTTCAACATATTTTATTCAGTGAAAGCAAGGCTGAGACGGTCAATGCAAAGCTCATTAAAAGTTGATGCATAACACTTAGCCGTGGCATGTGGGATCAAACTAGCTCCATGACTAAGGATCAAACCCGGTCCCCCTGCACTGGGAGCCTGGACACTTAGCCCCTGGACCACAACTATGAAAGTGAAAACATCAATTCTCCATCATTAAGGAAGACCTGGTCTGCATAATATTAGACTCAAGTTTAGAATAAGGGATCTAATTGGTTCCATAGGTTTCAAAGAATCCTAGACCAATCCCATCAAAGAATCATCAGTTCTGACACCCACTTATGGTAAAAAATACAAAAGTCTCCAGAAAATGGGCATAAAGGGAACCTACCTCCATAATCAGTGTGATGCACCACATCCACAAATTACAGAGTGAAAACCCACAGGACCATCTCAGTAGATTCAGAAAAAGCATTTGACAAAATTCAGTGCCCAGTGATGACAAAAGCTCCCTAGAAAGTGGGCACTGAGGTGATATCCCGCAACATAATAAAGGTCACATATGACAAACCCACAGCTAACATCATATTCAAGGGTAAAGAGGTGATGGCATTTCCTCTAAGATCAGAAACAAGCCAAGGATGCCCACAGTCACCACTTTTATTCAACATCATTTTGGAAGTCCTAGACACAGCAGTGGCTAAAATAAAAAGCACCCAAATTTGAAAGGAAGAAGTAAAATTGTCCATGTTTGAGATGGCATGGGAAATACTGAGGATGCGACCATAAAATTATTTTAAGTGTGAAAGCTGCTCTGACTTGTGACTCTTTGTGACCCCACGGACTGTACAGTCCATGGGATTCTCCAGGCCAGAATACTGGAGTGGGTAGCCTTTCCCTTCTCCAGGGGATCTTCCCAATCCAGGGATTGAACCCAGTCTCCTGCATTGCAGGCGGATTCTTTACCAGCTGAGCCACCAGGGAAGCCCATCAACGAATCTGGTAAAGTTGCAGTTTACAAAATTAATATACACAGAAATCTGTTGCATTTTCTATACAGTAATAACAAACAGAAAGACAAAGTATGGAAACAATCCCACTTACCATTCCATCAAGAAGAATAAAACTTTCCTAAGGAGGTAACTCCTTGGCTTCCCTGGTGGCTCAGAGGGTAAAGCATCTACCTACAATCCGGAAGACCGGGTTTGATCCCTGGGTAGGGAAGATCCCTTGGAGAAGGAAATGGCACCCCACTCCAGTACTCTTGCCTGGAAAATCCCATAGACTGAGAAGCCTGGGAGGCTACAGTCCATGGGGTCACAAAGATTTGGATACAACTGAGCGGCTTCACTTCACTTCACTTCATGGAGGTAATAATAGATGTGTACTCTGAAAACTATAAAACTCTGCAGAAAGAAATCCAAGACCACAGAAACATTTCAACCATACTTGTTTGAGTCTTTACACATTGAATCCTGGCTGCCTGAAGTAGCTTTTTTTTCCTCATTTCAGGTGACTTAGAATCATAGGCTTTTCAACTGGGACCTAAACAAGACAGGGTGGGACGAATTGAGAGCTTATCATTGACACACACTAAGCAAAGTGAAGTCGCTCAGTCATGTCCGACTCTCTGCGACCCCATGGACTATAGCCTACCAGGCTCCTCCATCCATGGAATTTTCCAGGCAAGAGTACTGGAGTGGGGTGCCATTCCCTTCTCCAGGACATACACACCAACATGTGTAAAATAGATGGCTACTGGGAAGGTGTGGTATAGCCCAGGGAGCCCAGCTCGGGGCTCTGTGATGACCTAGAGGGGTGGGAGGGAGGTTCAAGAATGAGGGGTTATACGTATACCTATGGGGCTTCCATCGTGGTTCAGATGATGAAGAACCCGCCTGCAATGCAGGAGACCCAGGTTCCATCCCTGGGTCGGGAAGATCCCTTGGAGGAGGGCATGGCAACCCACTCCAGCATTCCTGCCTGGAGAATTCCAGGGACAGAGGAGCCTGGTAGGGCTACAGTCCATGGGGTCGCAAAGAGTCGGACACGACGGAGCAAGCTAACACTTTTCACATAGCCGATTGACTTTGTTGTACGGCAGAAACCAACACAACATTGTAGAGCAATTATCCTCCAATAAAAATAAGTTAAAAAAAATCCAAAAAGCCAGAATGATGGATTAAGAGCATGTCTCACTTCCCCTCATGTGAATGATGCTTTTCTTTGGGTTACAACTAGAAAGTGTATTCTAGGTCCCCGGCACCAAGACCTTTCTTTGGAATAAAAATGGTGGGTCTAACAATTGAGAAACGCCAGGCCAGTCGCAATAGCATGATGCAGCTGCCTTTGCTTCCTTGTGTTTGTGAGCCAGAAGCCCCTCAGCACCCTCACACCTTCCACAGACAAATGTTTGCGTGAAAAAAATGAGTCCCCGCAGAGCGTGCGACGTCTCTTCAAATCGTCTGGACTTGATTCTGCAGGTAACGCAGTGTGACAAGGTAAGGAACTGCCAGAACAAATCAAGTCAACTCAAAACTTAAAGACAAGGGGTTTATAAGCTGGTCTAGGGGCCGGAGGGAGACAAATATCTCTTGAGGAACTTGTGGCATTCACGATTAATGTCCTTGTGATGGATTTCAAATGAAATATTAAAATTATAAATATATTCAAGCAGTTTAGTTATAAATACTAAATCTTTGTTGTTAATACACGTTATATATCACTAAGTCTCCCCAAGTAATCTCTCTATTACCTCTATATAAATAAACCTCCATATATCTCTATATATTACTATCTCTCCTTAGTTGCTAAGTTTTGTCCGACGCTTGTGACCCCATGGACTGTAGCCCACCAGGCTCTTCTGTCCTTGGGATTCTCCAGGCAAGAATAGTGGAGTGGGTTATATTGGTCTTCCTTGATGGCTGAGTGATAAAGAATCTGCCTGCCAAGCAGGAGATGCAGGTTCGATCCCTCGGTAAGGAAAATCCCCTGGAGGAGGGTGTGGCAACCCACTCCAGTATTCTTGACTGGAGAATCCCATGGACAGAGGAGCCTGGCAGGCTATAGTCCATGGGGTCGGAAACAGTCAGACATGACTGAGCAACGAAACAACAACAAGGATATTATTAGTCTTACTAAGTTAGTAACATATGCTAAATTAGTAATATAAACTGATACACCTGGGCTTCCCTGATGGCTCAGCTGGTAAAGAATCTCCTTGCAATGCAGCAGACCCTGGTTTGATTCCTGGGTTGGGAAGACCCCCTGAAGAAGGGAAAGGCTACCCACTTCAGTATTCTGTCCCGGAGAACTCCATGGACTGTATAGTCCATGGGGTTGCAAGGGGTTAGATACAACTGAGCGACTTTCACTTTCACTGATATAGTTGAGAAAGGCATTTCTAAACTGCACAAACATTATATATGCATGAGTATATGTGTATATATATGATTATATATAGGTGAGTATTACATACATGTACATATCCATATATTCAACAGTAGGTACATAAGATACTTACATTGTATATGAAACATATATATATATGTGTGTGTATCTATACAAGTACACAGATACCTGTATTATATTGCATTATTAGGATCCCTAGCTGTAACCCACAAGAGTTTACTGCTTCCAGGACAGAAAGATAAAGGCAAGGAAGAAAGAAAGAATATATACATTACAGATGGAGGCTAAACATCACCATTACTAAAGATAAAAGTCAGGTTGTATCGATCTTACTGAGAATACGCACATAACACTGTGCATACGTGTGTGTAATATGTATATATTTGCAATAAATGTGTAGAACAGAATTAAGGGTACAAATACACACCTGTGTTAGAATATATAATACACTGCATCAAAGTAGAATTGGAAGGTGTGATTTTCCCTGTTGTTAAAGCATGGAATTAAAAGGCAGCTCCTTAAATGTGTTGCAAGTCGTTACAGGAACGGTCAAGAATGCAGAACAATCTTGCTTCTGGACAGGGAAACACAGGACGTGTGCAAAAGAGCACTTAATGCCCCCCAAACCCCAGATATATTTCAAGGACCTTTAGCATCAATATTCTACACAGGAAACTCTTACAATAAACAGTGTAATCAATGCATCCCCCCTTCCTCTGCCCCCTTGGTGTCTTGCACGTGTGTGGTTCACGTCTCTGTCTCTACTTCGGCTTTGCAAATAGGTTCATCTGGATAGCTCAGAGAACTCAGTGTTCCCTGGAGATCTAAATGGGAAGGAAATCCAAAAGAGAGGGGACCTATGTCCACATATAGCTGATTCACTTTTCTGTACAGCAGAAACCAATACAACATGGTAAAGCAACTTATTTCTTTTTTTTAATTTATGTTTCCAGAGACATTAACATAAACAATAAACACGTGAAAATAAATTTAAAAGGATAAAGAGTGTAGACTTGAAGGATGTCAGAAGTGACTATCAAGACTGAATGATGCTGTGTTCCCACAGAGTCGAGGTGAATCCTAAAGAGGTGAATGAATACACTACGTGTTAAAATGGGAAGTCTGGATCACGTGATAAAAGCAATAATCCAGCACTGTCCTATTTCTTCAGTGCTCTCATCCACCTTCGTCAAGCACTTCGGATGATTTCCCACTTCGTCTCCGTACCAGGCAAAACCGATGCAAAACGTATCCAGAAAAGTGAGAAAGTACATTTAGGGCCATTCGTGCGGAGGGAGACAAATGCTGAAATCTTCCCCAGGGACTTCCCACCAACTGAAGATTGTAGACTTTAGGGTCTTAAATCTAAGAAAAGACCCTTTCTCGTCTTCACTCACAAGAAATTTATGAGTCATCGCAACGGGCTGCAGATCACAATGGCAAGGGGTGGGTTTTAAATCATATGTTTGCTACAAGCTGGTGTACTTAACATGGAGTTTTAAATGGTCCTTATTTAACCAACAAGGACCTGCTGGACAGCACAGTGAACTCTGCTCAATACTCTGTAATAACCTTATGGTTCCCAGAGGGGAAGGATGGGGAAGGGATAGTTAGGGAGTCTGGGATGGACATGGACACACTGCTGTATTTAACATGGAGAACCAACAAGGACCTGCTGGACAGCAAAGGGAACTCTGCTCCATGTCATGTGGCAGATTGGATGGGAGGGGAGTTTGGGGGAGAATGGATACGTGTGCATGTGTGGCTGAGACCTTCACTGTCCACCTGAAACCAAGACAACATTGCTAGCTGGCTGTAGCTCAATACAAAATACACAGTTTTAGAAAGACAGAACAGCTCCCTTGAGACATCCCCAGGGTCAGGTATCCAGAGGTGCGTGTCTGTGTGTTTGCATACCAAGTTGACAAAGTCATGTCTGACTGAATGGGTATCTTTACCAAGATGGATGGCAATCTTTAGCATAGCTCTTCAAAAGCATACTAAGCAAACAAAAAAAAAACAAAAAAATGTTTTGGCTTGCAAAATAGTAAATAGCTCAAAAGCATATGATTATGTGTGTGCTCAGTCAGTAAGTCGTGTCCTGCTGTTTGCAAACTCATGGACTGCAGCCCACCAGGCTCCTCTGTCCATGCGATTCTCCAGGCAAGAATACTGAAGTGGGTTGCCATGCCCTTCTCCAGAGGATCTTCCTGATCCAGGGATCAAACTCATGTCTCCTGAATTGCAGGCAGATTTTTTTTTTTTTAACGGCTAAGTCACTGCAGAAGCCCAAAGTGCGTGATGAAAGACCTTATTTATACACCCAGTGTGAGATTCTCAGAACCACATTGTTTTCTTGAATTATTTTTAAGTCATAGAACCTTCTGACGATGTGGTGATCGTTTAGTCCCTAAGTCCTGTCTGACTCTTTGTGACCCCACAGACTGTAGCCCACCAGGCTCCTCTGTCCATGGGATTCTCCAGGCTAAAATACTGGAGTGGGTTATCATGTCCTTCTCCAGGGGATTTTACCCACCTAGGGGTTGAACTCGCATCTCTCATATCTCCTGGATTGACGAGTACGTTCTTTACTACTAGCCCAGCGTGGGAAGCATATTGCCCCATATGTGAATATATATTAGTTCAGTCACGTTGGACTCTTTGCAACTCCACGGACTGTAGCCCACCAGGCTCCTCTGTCCATGGGATTTCCCATGCAGGAATACTGGAGTAGGTTGCCATTCCCTTCTCCAGGGGATCTTCCCAACCCAGGGATGGAACCCAGATCTCCTGCATCACTGCAGGCAGATTCTTCACCAACTGAGCTACCAGGGAAGCCCAAATCTGATGATACATGGCCTCATCAGGGAAGTTGGGTTTTACATGGGCTGGTTTCTGTGAGACCTAAAGCCATTAAAATTTAGCAACTGATCTTACAAGTAGAGAACATTGTGCATTAATAGACTTCTGCAGGCTTTTCATCTCAGCTCTGTCAGTTGGAAACAGCTGGTGTAGCAGCTGGCCGACTAGGACACATGAGACCATGGAAAACATCAACTCAAATTTTTCCGAAATAAAATAAATAGTTGTAGATGTGATAGGTCCAGCTACTGTGGTGCAGAGAAACCACTTGAAATTATTAACAAGGTGTGCTATGCTGTAGGCTTCCAGGTGGTGCTATTGATAAAGAAACCCACCTGCCAATGCAGGAGATGTAAGAGACATGGGTTCGATCCCTGGGATGGGAAGATCCCCTGGAGAAGGGCAACACAACCCACTCCAGTCTTCTTGCCTGGAGAATCCCATGGCCAGAGGAGCCTGGTGGGCTACAGTCCACGGGGTCTCTGGATGTTTTTTTTCCCTCATCTAGTGCACTTACTGTCACTGGAAACAAAAAAAGTGAGTGTATAGAGGGTGAGTATTTAAATAAAACAACAACATTTAGGCAGTGGTGTGGTTTTCATCTAGAGCAAGGACTTCCTCCACTTCTAGAAAACTAGTCTCTTTGGTGAGCTGGTGGCTCAGACGATAAAGAATCTGCCTGCCAATGCAGGAGACCCAGGTTCAATCCCTGGGTCAGGAAGATCTTCTGGAGAAGAAACGGCTACCCAGCCGAGCATTCTTAGGTGGGAAATTCCACGGGCAGAGGAGCCTGGTGACGATACAGTCTGGGGTCGCAAAGAGTCCCACACGACTGAGTGACTAACACTTCTGCTCTGAAAGGTAATTACTTCTGGTCCTCGCATAAAATATATATATATATCCATGAAGTCAACACACACAGACAAGAAGAAAGCTCACAATTACATTGCTGCTCTTCCAAAACGATCTTTCCGAATTGAGTATCTCAGTCCCAGGTATTAATAACACTGTCAACGGTTAAGCATCATGTTGATCAAGAGATGGTTAACAAAGTGAAGTAGGACAGAAAGAGGAAAACAAATATGTATATGAACGTATATGAGTGGCGTCTGGAAAAACTGGTATAGGCTAACTTATTTGCAAAGCAGAAAGAGACACACAGATGGAGAGAAAAACCATTTGCATACCAAGGGTCCAAGGGCGTGTGGGATCAGTTAGAAGATGGGGATTGACATATATACACAATTAAAAAAAAACAACAACTTTTCATTTTGTACTGGAGGATATCCGATTAAAAATGTTGTGACACTTCCAGGTGAATAGCAAAGGGATTCAGTCATACATGTACATGTATCCATCCTCCCCCAAATTCCCTGCCCATACATACATTACTGACACTATGCATAAAATACAAAAAAATAATCAGAACCTATTGTATAGCACATGGAACTCAGGGCCGTGGTCACCTAAATGGGAAGGAAAGCCAATAAAGAGGGGATATATGTTGCTGCTCTTTAGTTGCCAAGTCGTGTCCAACCCCCTTTGCGACCCCATGGACTGTAGCCCACCAAGCTCTTCTGTCCATGGGGTTTTCCAGGCAAGAACACTGGAGTGGGTTGCCATTCACATAGAGCTAAAGCACTCTGCAGTACAACAGAAACTAACCCAAAACCGTAAAGCAACTATACTCCAGTAAAAATGTAAAACGAGAGAGAGATGGTCAAAGAGTATCTTATGCCTACTTTATTTGCCGAAGCTTGCCTTCCAGATGTTGAAATAAAGTTGGTGGGGAGATGGACATCCTTGGCGGTCCAGTGGTCAAGAATCCGCCTGTCGACGTAGGAGACATGTGTTCCATCTGTGGTCCAGGAAGATCCCACATGCAGCACAGCAGCTAAGCCCAGGAGCCACAACTACCATTTTCTGGGATGGTAACATTGATGTGATTCTCTAGGTGTATTCTTTCGCAAGACCGTAGTCCACAAGAAGAGAAGCAGCCACAATGAGAAGCCCTCACGTCCCCACTAGAGAGGAGACCCTGCTAGCTTCAAGTAGAGGAAAGCCCGCTCAGCAATGAAGACCCATCACAGCCGAAATTAAAAAAAAAAGATGGTCAGGAGACAGGAAACTCAATTTGTGGATAATTTACAAACAGAGGAAAATGTAAGTGAAATTAAACTTTCTAATAACTACTAACAACTCTCAAATGATGGAGGAACAAACATCTCGTTTTCATCACTGACTGAGCTCACCATGACTTCTCGTTTTCATCACTGACTGAGCTCACCGTGACTTCTCGTTTTCATCACTGACTGAGCTCACCGTGACTTCTCGTTTTCATCACTGACTGAGCTCACCATGACTTCTCGTTTTCATCACTGACTGAGCTCACCGTGACTTCAGTGACCACGTAGCTGGTCTGTTCTTGGATGGTCCGTGTCTCTGAGGATATCTGTATCATGTTTGCTATAATATCGCCGCATCACTCATAGGCTGGCTACCCGCATATTTACCTTCCAGAGCCAAGCAGAAAGCCAACTGTGCTTTCTGTCCGCTAGAAGAAGACACTCAGCTACCAGTGGGAGTGACGAGCCTGGTCTTGGTCCAAATGCCAAGTCCTTCTTTCCCTAAGCATCCCCACACACCTCTTTCACTTTCCTTCTGTATCCTCTAATTCCCATTTTGCATCCCATGGTCACCATAGGTTCTATTTGGGGACGGTGACATTTGTGTTATTTACTTTCTCTGTCCATGGAATTCTCCAGGAAACAATATTGGAGCAGGTCGCCATTCCCTTCTCCAGGAGATCTTCCCAACTCAGGGATCAAACCCGCATGTCTGTCATCTCCTGCATTGTCAGGCAGATTCTTTACCACTGAGCCATCTTCGAAAGTGAAAAGTGAAAGTGAAGTCGCTCAGTCGTGTCCAACTCTTAGCGACCCCATGGACTGCAGCCTACCAGGCTCCTCCGTCCATGGGGTTTTCCAGACAAGAGTACTGGAGTGGGGTGCCATTGCCTTCTCCACTGAGCCATCTTCGAAGCCCCCATTTATTTATTTAGTTTTTAATGGAGGACAATTGGTTTACAATATCATGTTGGTTTCTGCCATACATCAACATGAATCAGAAATAGGGGTACATGTCTCCCCTCCCCGTTGAACCCCCCTCCCACCTCCCTCCCCATCCCACCCCTCTAGGTTGTCACAGAGCCCCAGATTGAGCTCCCTGAGTCGTACAGCCAATTCCCACTGGCTGTTTTATACTTTATATAGTAATGTATGTTTCCAAGCTCCTCTCCATTCATCCCACTCTCTCCTTCCCCTTCTGTGACCACAAGTCTGTTCCCTACGACTGTGTCTCTGTTGCTGCTCTGCCAAGACGTTCATCAGTACCAGGGGGATGCTAACATTTATTTTACTCTCTAGGCCTTTTTGTTTGTTTGCAAGCTCGACCTACATCTCAATTGAAGGATTCTCCCAAATAATTAGGACTGGCCTGCTTTACCTGAATTTCAGAATGATTCCATAACAGCGCAGAGAAAGTCCCTGTGCTGAAGGAATGGCTCATTCTTATCCAAACGCTTCTGAAATTGAAGTAGACGGCATGGTCTGGAAGTGACCTCCTTTCTTCTCCAGATTCATTTCAGAGACCGTCTAAACCACACTCGGAGGGAACACCTGCAGTGAAACCCTCCGGGCAGCCTGGATGTCCCGTCTCGCAGCATTCTGGAGTCCTGCCCAACCCTGGGGCTGTGAATTTCCCCAGCTCCGACTAGGCCAGCTGCGACCCAGAAATAAGAGCTCATCTCAATCAAAACGGGCTTTGAAGCCCGCCTGTGGAGAAACACTCTTCATTTATTAATGACTTAGTCCTTTGATAAAACTCACTTTGTTAAGTGGCTTGGCTTTGAGAAAAGAGCCCGCACAGATATTTGCATGAGCCTTGGAAAGACTATTGGACAACACGAGATGGCTGAAAATATTGCCCCAGGCTTCTGGTACACCTAAGCCATCTATCCCAACCAGGGGTTGGGAGAAGGTGACCCTAAATTAGCTTGGGTTGAAACAGAATTCTTTTGGATCTATTGAAATTTCGCTGTACAGTTTTTTTTGTGGTCTCTGATACTGTTATCTCTGTGTTTTTAATTTATTCCTTAATTGGAGGATAATTGTTTTACAAAGTTGTGTGGTTTCTGCCACACAATAACACAGATCAGCCATAATCATATATATTTCTCCTCCCTTTTGAGCCAACCCACCCCTCTAGGTCATCACAGAGCACCCAGCTGAGCTCCCTGTCTATTCAGCAGCATTCCACAAGCTATGTTACACGCAGCAGTGTATACATGTCGATGGTATTAATGTTTGATGTATGTTGCTATTTCGTCGCTAAGTCGTGTCTGCCTCTTTGCGACCTCATGGACTATACAGTCCATGGAATTCTCCAGGCCAGGATACTGGAGTGGGTAGCCTTTCCCTTCTTCAGGGCAATCTTCGTAACCCAGGGATCGAACCCAGGGCTCCCACATTACAGGCCGATTTTTTACCATCTGAGCCACCAGGGAAGCCCAAGAATACTGAAATGGGTAGCCTATCCCTTCTCCAGGGGATCTTCCCAACCCAGGAATTGAACTGGGGTCTCCTGCATGGCAGATGGATTCTGTATCAGCTGAGCCATTAGGGAAGCCCCCACTCTCTATATCTGCTCCGTATTCTTGCCGGACAAATAGGGTATAGTTCCTTCACAATGCTGTGTTGTTTACTGCTGTAGGAAGAAATGAATCAGCTCTGTGTATACGTATATCCCCTCCGTCTTGAGCCTCAATCCCTCCCAATGCCACCCAGTCCAGATGAACCTAACTGCAGGGCTGGAGTAGCGATGCAAAGAAAGCAGACGTGTGCACACGGGGGCTGAGAGCTAAGCGTGGGCGGGATGATCTGGGAGACGGGGACTAACACAGCTCCACTCCCTCCTGATGGTCTTCTTCACTTTTTAAATGACTTATCCACACAGAGGCTCTGGTTTAAATTCTGCCTCGAAGCCAGATTAGTAAGAATAGGTAGCCGGCAGAGTCAGTGACGGTAGACATCTGATAAACTGAACTGGGTCATTGAAACACCGCGTCACCGGAAATTCAGGCTTCTTCTCATTCCACCCAGGTAGTGAATATAAAACACCCCAGATACGGGGTGGGGGAAAAAAAATCTCATTGGCACTGCAGTTACACTGCCTGTGACCTGCAGCCTTTTTACACTTCCTGCGGGTCTTTTAAGCCAAAGTGATGGAATTAATAGCATCCCTGCGTTGACGTGTCAGAGAAGTACAGGTATTGTGTCCAAAGGGAAGGGCGTGGCTTATTGTACGTCTGCAGAGAGCAAGCTAGAGGGAGGCAGGGAGGCAGAGAACAAAGTTATGAAGCGACTCGGTGATTTTTCGTGGTAAAAGAGAATTCGTAGCTGACGACCTACTTCTTTCTTTGCTTTGGGAAACCCCGAGAGACAAGCAGGAACATACACATTAAAATGCAATCAGACACGAAGGAAAACACGAACAGTAAAAAAAAAACCTAAGAGAAGCTACACAACTATTAAGTGAACAAAAACAGTGCAAATGCCCATATCTGTAACTCTGATGTAGCAACAACGAGGAGACGGAAAGGCACATTCAAAATGCCAAAGTGAGCATTTTTAAAAATCCTTATAGAATAGATCTGTGCTTGCCAACAAGGTCAGGAGTTGGGGAGAGATGGGGTGGGAGTCTGGGATTGAAAGGGAAGTGAAAGTTGCTCAGTCCTGTCTGACTCTTTGTGACCCCCATACAGTCCAGGGATTTCTCCAGGCCAGAATGCTGGAGTGGGTAGCCTTTGCCTTCTCCAGGGGGTCTTCCCAGCCCAGGGATGGAACCCAGGTCTCCTGCATTGCAGGTGGATTCTTTACTATCTGACCCACCAGGGAAGCCCAAGAAAACTGGAGTGAGTAGCCTATACCTTCTCCAGGGGATCTTCCCAACCCAGGAACTGAACCACAGTCTTCTGCATTGCAGGCACATTCCTTACCAACTGAGCTATCAGGGAAGCCCTGGAGTTTGAGATTAGCAGATGTCAATTAGTATATATAGGATGCATGAAAAAAGGTCCTACTGTTCAGCCCAGGGAACTATATTCAACATCTTGTAATAACCTTTAAGGGATAACAATATGAAAAAGAACACACACACACACATAAAGTGAGATGCTGTTGTACAGCTGAACCTAACACAATGCTGTAAATTAACTACACTTCAATTTTTTTAAAATGGGGAACTGATTTAAAAAAAAATGTCAAAAAAGAAGTACACATAAAATGAGTATCTGCTAAACTTATTTTCAGATTTTCTATTACAAGGTTAAATTACTTTTTTAATCACTGAAATGGACATAAATAAGCAAACTTCTTCAAAAACGACTGGATGTGGAAGTACACAAAATATAATAGAAATCCCCGAGTGTGTCTCATAGAGGCAAACTGAGCTTGAAGGAGACACAGAATTATGATGAAATGGATCCCAGTGAACAGCATTGATACTTCCCCCGAGAAATACTGATCATTTTTTGAGAAATGACAACCAGAGTGTTTTCATTGATGACTTCAACAAACAAGCTTCGGTTACACCTGTTCTGGAAGGAAATGTACAGGTGTGGAAAATTATTCCAATGGCTGATTTTGTGCATGTATATGTCTGTTAGGCAGGCACTAATTTTTATTAATATATTGGGGCTTCCTTGATGCCTCAGTGGTATAGAATCCATCTGCCAACTAGGAGACTCGGGTTCAGTCCCTGTGTTGGGACCATCCCCTGCCAAAGGGAATGGCAACCCACTCCCCTATTCTTGCCTGAGAAATCCCATGGACAGAGGAGCCTGGTGGACTACAGTCCCTAGGGTCCCAAAGAGTGGGACATGACTAACCTGACTTAGCATGCATTTATTAATAAATGTGCAGAATAAAAGGGCATAATGTCAAAATTTCAGTGATTTTATGAGGTTTTGAAAAATGATTTACTTACTGTGAGTTTGAGGAACGGAGAAGGCAATGGCAACCCACTCCAGTACTCTTGCCTGGAAAATCCCATGGATGGAGGAGCCTGGTGGGCTGCAGTCCATAGGATCGCTAGGAGTCGGACACGACTGAATGACTTCACTTTCACTTTTCACTTTCACGCATTGGAGAAGGAAATGGCAACCCACTCCAATGTTCTTGCCTGGAGAATCCCAGGGATGGGGGAGCCTGGTGGGCTGCCATCTATGGGGTCACACAGAGTTGGACACGACTGAAGCGACTTAGCAGTAGCATTTTGAGGAATATGGGTTTCCCAGGTAATTCAGCTAGTAAAGAATCCACCTGCAATGCAGGAGACCAGGGCTCGATTCCTGGGTCAGGAAGATCCCCTGGAAAAGGGATTGGCTACCCACTCTAGTATTCTTGGGCTTCCCTGGTGGCTCAGCTGGTAAAGAATCTTCCTGCAATTCGGGAGACCCGGGTTCAATCCCTGGGTCAGGAAGATCCCCTGGATAAGGGAAAGGCTACCCACTCCATTATTCTTGCCCGGAGAATCTCATGGACAGGGGAACCTGGCAGGCTACAGTTCATGGGGTCGCAACGGAGTCGGACATTTATCGACTAAACAACAACAATTTTCACGTTTCACTGAGAAGAAAGGTCGGAGGGAAGAAAAGAGAAAGAAAGAAAAAGAAAGAAGAGAGATGAAGAGAAAGACAGAAAGAAGAAAAGAGAAAGGGAGAAAGAATGACAATAATTGGAGTTTTCCTATTTTGAGGCTGCAAGTTCTCAACTTTAAGTTGCATGGGCCTTGGAAGCAAAAGCTGATCAGTGGACAGATAAGACAGTGTCTCTGGATGTGTGTGTATGGGGGTGGGGGAGAGAGGAGATGTGGATGAAACCCCGAAGTGATTAGGAAAGGTGACAGTGGAAATTCTTTATCTGAGTCGGAAGCAGGATTCCCAGATGCCATTTACAAGAGCAAACCTCCTCCGTTGTTATTCCGTTGATTCTTGGTGTTCGCCTCGGGAGGCGGTCCTCATCAGAGGACAGAAAGATCCCGGTGGCTCAGGTCTTGTCCTCAGGCTGGCCCCAGGCCACCCACGCCAACAGATGGATTAGAACAGGGTCACGGACAAGCAGAAAAGCACAGGCCATCACTGAGACACCATGCCAACTCTCTGCCTGCTCCCTGCGAGCCAGCATCCGGGTCGACAGCTCTCATGTTCATTTCCACTGCAGATTACTTGCTTATTATGAAACACGTTCACAAACCTACGACCCTTCTCACATGTCTGCAGTGATTTGAGCTTGATTCCTGTGGCATGCCCAGACAGTGTTGGAAGAGCTGTGTGGACCGTGAGCCATGTAGACCATGTGGCTCGGGATTCACACTGCTTTCCTAGACGGACAGAGCCTGGTGATCACAGCTCTTAAAACTCCCATTTTCCACCGGCCCAGCTCCCTCAGCCTTTCTGCCAACCGCTCGTTGTCCCTGTGGGTGCTCTCTGAATTCATAACATGTTCCATCAGCCTGGAGTCAGCCAGAGAGGTCCCCGTTTCGGAGAGCTGCGTGGGGACTTCCCTGCTGGTCCAGAGGTTACGAATCTGCCTGCCACTGCAGGGGACGCAGGTTCAATCCCCGGTCAGGGAACAAAGATCCAACAATCCTCAAACTAAGGCCGCCCACCACAACTAGAGAATCCATGCAACGCAACGAAACATCCCACATAACACAGGAATAAGCAGAGTGACGCAGCTAAGACCCAACACAGCCAAATAAATACTAAAAAAAAAAAGGCCTGCATTATTCACTGTCATTACTTCAAACTCTTGCCATCACCCAGGTCATGCTGAGTCTGTACTGTCACTGTGTCTGTTCGTCACTAACTTGTGTCTGACTCTTTGAGACCCCATGGACTGTAGCCCGCCAGGCTCCTCTGTCCATGGGATTCTCCAGGCAAGGATACTGGAGTGGGTTGCAATTCCCTTCTCCAGGGGATTTTCCCGTCCCAGGGATTGAACCCAGGTCTCCTGATTGTTCACCATCTGAGCCACCAGGATTGTGCTTACCTGCATGAAATTCATCCATGTTTGTAAGGACAGACACGCCCCTCTCCACAACCCTCCTCAAATATTCTGTCCACCCCACGTGCCTTTATCACTGAACTTTCTTCACATATGGACGTGTAACTTGTGGGCTTTTGGAGCTTTCTCTTGGGTGCGATGACCAAGTAAACCCACAGTCTAAGTGTGGTGTTCGAGGAAGGGGTAAAAAAAAACATTGGTATCATGGCATGGAGGTAAAATTCCTTCCTGGGTGGGGAAGATCCCCTGGGGAAGGGAATGGCAACTCACTCCAGTATTCTTGCCTGGAGAACCCCACGGACAGAGGAGCCTGGCAGACTACAGTCCATGGCATCACAATAATAATGCATCGATTGTTAGTGGCTCATTACTTGTGACCAATGGGTCATGCCAATAGACAAAGCTAATAATAAGAAAAACTGGGCATGAAGTCTATGAGAACTTGATGAACAATCTTCACAATAATTCTGTTAAGTCTAATACTGTTTCAAAATAAAAATATATTTAACAAAAAACCAAAATGCACAATATATACTAACCATTTTCATGCGTTATATGATCAGAGAGAGTTACACTAAAGATATGCATTTTCTCCTTTCATTTAAGCTGAAACCAGTCTTAGGAATTATAGGAATAAATCAATAAAGTCTTTTTATTAGATGCCATCTTAAGTAATTAATTTAGAGAGATAATGGCATTGATATAATTAGGGTCCTAAGCTATATTATATCGTTATCCCTCAGAGGGCAGACAGAATGAAAATCACAGTCACAGAAAACTAACCAAACTGATCACATGGACCACAGCCTTGTCTAACTCAATGAGACGATTAGCCATGCTGTGTAGGGTTATCCAAGACGCACGGGTCATGCTGGAGAGTTCTGACAAAACCTGGTCCACTGAGAAGGCAACGGCAAACCCCTTCAGTATTCTTGCCTTGAGAAGCCCATGAACAGTATGAAAAGGCAAAAAGATATCACACTGAAAGCTGAGCTCCCTGGGTTGGTAGGTGCCCGATATGCTATGAGATGGCTAGATGGCATCACTGACTTGATGGACATGAGTTTGAGCAAGCTCTGGGAGTTAGTGATGGACAGGGAGGCCTGCATGCTGTAGTCCAGGGGGTCGCAAAGAGTCAGACACGACTGAGCCACTGAACTGAACTGAGCTAAATTATACTCTGTGTGACATCAGCTACCAACTCATAACCAAGGATTCACAGGGTACAAATTTGTACACATGCTTAGCTGCTCAGTCATGTCCGACTCTTTGAGATCCCATGGACCATAGGCTCCTCTGTCCATGGGATTCTCCAGGCAAGAGTACTGGAGTGGGTTGTCCGTCCCCCCTCAAGGGATCTTCCCAACCCAGGGATCAAATTGAGGTCTCTTGCATTGCAGGTGGGTTCTTTACCCTCTGAGCCATCAGGGAAAATGAAAGTGAAGTCGCTCAGTCGTGTCCGACTCTTTGCGACCCCATGGACTGTAGTCCACCAGGCTCCTCCGCCCATGGGGTTCTCCAGGCAAGAATACTGGGGTGGGTTGCCATTTCCTTCTCCAGGGAATCTTCTCGACCCAGTGATCGGACCCACGTCTCCTGCATTGCAGGCAGACGCTTTAACCTCTGAGCCACCATGGAAGCCCATCAGGGAATCCCCAGTTTATATGTATACAAAGTAGTAAGTTTTTAGGCCATTGGACTAAAAATAGAGTGTCAGTTGCATCAGACCCTGAGAAAGTGTTAACAGAGATAAAGGAGACAGTGCTGACTTAAAGTAAAAAAAAAAAAAAAAATTAGCCAAGCGCTGTCTCTCGGAGACAAGAACTCAGGAGACCACCGACGTGAGCAAGAAGAAAACGCAGAAGGAAATTCACCTGGTGAGTGATTGGTTTCCATTTGTACCTTGAGAGAGTGGATCCTGGATTTCAGTGTGTCACATTCCCTCCGCTAAGTTTCTTCAACACGCAGTTTCTGGCGGCTCGAGAGTCATCATTCTCAGCAAAACGTTCTCAGGAACATGAGCGGGTCTCACGGCTCGTGGACAGTATCTTTCGAGACTCTTCATGTAAAAGAGAGGGGGAAAGAGTGAGCGAGAACATGATGTGTTGATACAGATTTATATTTTAACTTATTGATTATAGTAACTATTATTTGTTGTATAGGTTAGAAAGTACTTTATTTTATAAAATAACCATGCTTGGTAGTATTTGATTCTTTGATACCCCATGGAGTGTAGCCCAGCAGGCTCCTCTGTCCATGGGATTCTCCAGGCAAGAATACTGGAGTGGGTAGCCATGCCCTCTGACCCAGGGATTGAACCCATGTCCCATGAAATGCACGTGGATTCTTTACCATCTGAGCCACCAGGGAAGCCCTATGTTTAGAAAAGATAACTGATGAAAAAGTGCTGTACGGCACAGGGAACGCTATTCCGTGCTCTGTAGTAACTTAAATGGGAAGGAAATCCAAAACAGAGGGGGTATCTGTATTCGTAGAGCCGATTCACTTTGCTGTACAGCAGAAACTAACACAGCCCTGACACAGTTTAGTAAACCAACTGTACTCCAATAAAGTTTAATTTTTAAAAACATTTAAAAATCAAAAAAATAAAGGTTCCCCACCCTATCAATTAGGATCAACCAATTAAAAAAAAGAAAGCCGTGCCATAAATATTTCAATAAGTTACATAGTTTGATACAAAAGTTTTAAAAACATTTCTTGAAAATAGTCTTCATTTTAAGTAATATTATAATAATTGGGTAGTATTTGGGAGTAACAAGAGGTTCTTTCTATAATCAACTCAGTGATTTACCTGGAAGGCAATTCTTAGATGAACATTGATATCCTCTCTTAGAATTTTTTTTTTAATATACTCTTGTACTTTTTTTCCTGCAGCTTTTACTTTTTCCTTATGTATTGGCCACGCTGCACAGCTTGTGGGATCTTAGTTCCCTGACTAGGGATTGAACCTTTGCAGTGGAAGTGTGGAGTCTTAACCATCAGACTACCAGGGAAGTTCCATTTCTCAGAACATTTTTTTAATCATTGCTTTTTTCCCTAATTTTTGTCTCTTTCCTTATTCCCAAGGAGACAGATTTTGCTTAACAGAAAGGTAGTTAAAGTCCATTTAAAAGACTTGATCAGAGGAATGAGTGAAGACTACGATTCTAGCAAAAATTTATAAGTAGGAGGTGCGGAAAGTTCTACAGAATAGAATTTTCATTCCATTTCCTTCTCAAGTAACACTGACAACCCTCCAGGAATACTCCCATGAGTCCACTGAGTCTACCCTGAGTCTTTGATCCTGAGGCGGTTTGTTGATTTTTAGAAGACAAACACTTATTTGAGATGCATGGAAATGGCCACTGATTTCTGACAGTAGTTTCCACTTCTGTGTGTGTGAAAAGTGATATTGTCCCTTGAAAACCAAGTCCAGGGAGCACACAAATTAAGTTAGTTCTGAATTATGAAGTTAGACCCTTGAAAGCAATAACCAGGGTATCGACGGTCCTAGTGGTCGGCCTCATAGAGATTTAATGAATGCCTTCAAGGGTCCACTTAATAAGATTTTATTGAGTTTAAGGCGGAGAAAAAAAGATAGCCAGCATTTTTCACTCTGCATTGAGCTGACAGACACAGAAATAATAAAACATAAGATATGATAATGCCAGCACATTTAAGTTAGCTTGCACAAAAAGGTCATCTTTTGAACCATTTCTTTTTTTTGCTGGATTCAAATGAACTCTCTAGATACAGAAGATGTATATTTGAAAACTGACTGTAGGGGGCGGGGGGAAATCAAAGGTACCCTCTCTTGGATAAAGGAAATCTCGCTGCAATTTCAATTGTGCTCCCGTGTGGTTTATAAACGGTCGTAATTCTTAAAACATCGCTAGAGAGCGGAGTTTGAAAAATGCATTATAAAGTATATTCCCTTTAGAAAAGATGTCACAATATTGAAAATTATGAGTGATTTGCCTTTTAGAAACTTTAGAAATCTGCTCTCCCTTCTACATTTTAGTGGAACTGTCTCTGCAGTGATGAAAATATTCTATGTCTGAGCTGTACCCTATGTTAACCACCAGCCAGGGTTAGTTACAAGTTACAAATTGCATGTATTCAGAGACACTAGTTTCAAAGAATGAGTCCCATACATGAAATTCCACATATTTCATAACCATGTGCAAATTCAACCCTTAAAAACATCCTTTAAAAGCATCTCCATGCATTTCAACGCACACTGCAAGAATTATATATACAGATTGGATTGTTTCCAAAATTATGCCAACCTATGGGAATTGCGAAGAGTTGACTCATTGGAAAAGACTCTGATGCTGGGAGGGATTGGGGGCAGGAGGAGAGGGGAGGACAGAGGATGAGATGGCGGATGGCTTCACTGACTCGATGGACGTGAGTCTGAGTGAACTCCAGGGGTTGGTGATGGACAGGGAGGCCTGGCATGCTGCGATTCATGGGGTCGCAAAGACAGACACGACTGAGTGACTGAACTGAACTGATGGGAATTTTGGTTTCTTTGGTCATAATTCTGAGGGTTTTGTATGTGGTTTCAACCATGAAATGGATAGACAAAATATGCTCTTTCTTTAAAAAAAGATTTTTTTTTGATGTAGACCATTTTAAAAGTCTTTCTTGAATTAGTTACAATACTGTTTTTGTTTTATACTTTGGTTTTTTTTTTGGCCTGGAGGCACGTGGGATCTTAGTTCCCTGACCTGGGATCGAACCCACATCCCCTGCAGTGGAAGGCAAAGTCTTCAAGACTTGACCGCCAGGGAAGTCCCCAGAATATGCTCTTTCCTTATAAAATACCAGAAGAAAGATTTTAAGGCCCCAGTGATACACTGTAATTTCTCTTTGATGCCAGAAGCAGAACGCCAATGTTGTCTGAAATTAAAGAAAGATTATTGCTATTACTACCATTATTATGATCCATTAATAAAAATCACTAATTTTATACCATTAATACCATTAATAAAAATCATTATTTTGTTTTCTTCTAAAGAAAAAAGTAAGTGCATATAAATATCATAGTGTTTAGTCTCAATGTGCACCACAGCTACTGCGCGTTCTCTCAGCACGGTTTTTGGTTTTTTTTTTCTTCCGTTTTATTGAGAAATAACTGATGTGAGTGTGTGTATGTCACCATAAGTTTAAGGCATACAGCATGATGGTTTGATGTAGAAATACTGTCAAATGATATCCACAGTAGGCTCCACTAACACGGCTCATGTAACAAGCACATCATTTTTAATATAGACACACACTCTGCTTCAATCTAGGACAGGGTGAGAAAACTGTTTTTAAAAGGTCAAAATAATAATTATTTTAGGCTCCACAGACATAAAGGTTCTGTTGGAAAGATCCAGTTCTGTTCCTTTAGGTCTCACAAAGCCACAGAAATGAATCGGGGTTATTTTCCAATAACGATTATTTTATAAATTAGATGTCAGGTTTGACTTGGTTAACGGCCATGGTTCACCAACACCTGACTCAGAGTAACAAATTCAGGCAATTCAGGGCTTCTGTTTCATTTTTTCACGGTCAATTTGGAATGTCGATCTCTTATTTTAAGGCTGTGTACACAGGCATGTCCTCTTTCTTTTTAAAAATTGTTTACATTTATTTATTTTGCTGCACAGGGTCTTAGCTGTGGCAGGTGGGATATTTAGTTCCCTGACCAGGGATTGAACTCAGGTCCCCGTGCATTGGGAGCACAGAGTCTTAGCCACTGGACCACAGGGAACTTTCTCCTCTTTCTCAATAGTAACCATTTTCCACAGTCTCAAGCATGGAAGCAGTCAGCAGTCTTGCTGGTCTTGATGGACAAGGTGACCTTGCTTACAACAAAGTCTTTAGATGGCCACCAAAGTAGGAGACATCAGAGTCATTTTCAAACACTTCAAGGACAATTTTCCAATATTCAATGATACTGCAATGTTTTTTCTTAATTGCTCAGTCGTGTCTGACTCTTTGTGAACCCATGGACTGTAACCTGCCAGGCTCCTCTGTGCATGGGATTCTCCAGGCAGGAACACTGGAGTGGGTTGCCACTTCCTTCTTCAGGGGATCTTCCCCACCCAGGGATCGAACCCAGGTATCCTGCATTGCAGGCAGATTCTTCACCAACTGAGCCACCAGGGAAGCCCATATTGCAATTAATGTTGCTATAATTATCTGATAATCTTTGGAATGAAGTTTGAGTGAGAGTAACTGCCTCTAAGGGGCTGCCCAGGTAGCTCCCCGGTAAAAAATCTGCCTGCTGATGCAGGTTTGATCCCTGGGTTGGGGAGATCCCCTGCAGAAGGACAGAATACTATACATTTTATAGAATTATATACCTATATATAATACCACATATTTTTATATGTTGGGATAATGTATTATTTAAACCAAAATTTATATATATTGAATATATTCAATACATATGTAAAAGGGATATTATGTTATTTATCAAAAAATGTATATATAGATAACATATATGTACACATATACACATATATAGGCATGGTATATTATTTAAATCAGAGTTCATATATATAACACATATACACACATATATGTATGCGTATACATGTTGTTGCATAGTTGCTCTGTCGTGCCTGACTCTTTGTGACCCCATGGACTGTAGCCTGCCAGACTCCTCTGTCCATGGGATTCTCCAGGCAAGAATACTGGAGTGATTTGCCATGCCCTTCTCCAGGGGATCTTCCCAATCCAGGGATCGAACCCATGTCCCCTGAATTGGCAGGTGGGTTCTTTACCATCTGAGTCACCAGGGAAGTCCTTATAACACGGACTTATTTATTTAAAGCAAAAATATTGTTTTTATTACTCTATTATTTAGAGCAATTATACCATTATATTATTACATATTTTACATTATTTATTAATAGTAATTAATTATATTAATTAATAAGTAATTAATTATATCAATTATTTTGTTAATATTATTATTGAAGATTGATTTACTTTTAATTATCGTAAAATGATCCTATCATTTAAATCAAAATTTATGTAACATACATACATATACATGAACATGCATAGATATAGAAAAAATAGTTTATTATTTAAACCAGAATTTCTGTATATAACATACATATATATATATGTGCCTGCTATATGTCAGACCTTCATTCAATAAATATTCGTGGAGAATCAATTTGAAGTAGCCTCTGAATTTAATGAAGATCCTTTGTATTTTTCTCTTAAATACTCATTTATTTGGCTGCACCACTCTCAGCTGTGGCCTGTAGGATATAACTACCTGCCTAAGGATTGAAAGCCAGGCCCCTGCTTTGGGAATGTGCGGTCATAGCCACCGGACCACGACTGAAGTCCCCCGGTCCCCTGCTGTTACAGATTCATTAAAATTAGTAAGACATCCTTCTTTTTCATCATAAAGCTTTTTATTCCACAATAATCATATTATGGCCACTAGATCCATCATTTTGAAAGGAAATAAAAACAGATCATTTGGGAGAATATTCGAAAGAACAGAGACTGATCGTGTTAACCTCAGAGACTGTGCCTGAGCCGGGGTGGGGGGGGGTGGATGGAGGGGGTATGAAGGGTTTTGAGCAGCTGTGAAAACCCAAGCTATCTGGACAATGGCTTTAATTCTCCACAGGGATTTGTGATAGCAGCATCTGGCTATGGGATGGTGGACCAGGGATGACTGACACAGGAGAGGGGACCGGGGAGACTCACACAGGAGAGGGGACCAGGGGAGACTCACACAGGAGAGAGAGGGGAGCAGGGGACATTCACACAGGAGAGGGGCGCAGGGGAGACTCACAAAGGAAAGAGAGGGGAGCAGGGGAGACTCACACAGGAGACGGGACCAGGGGAGACTCACATAGGAGAGAGAGGCCAGGATACTGAAGGGTGGAGCAGCAGAGAATGATGGAATCACAAAGCCAGCCACGGATGAAATCTCACACCCAAGAAGCACTTGCAGAGACATCAATGATCTGCATCTTCAGAAGTAATGACCGTCGCTGCGTTTCCATTACTTTGACCCTCCCATTTTCCCTCTGTACACAATCGTGACTGTACCTTCCTGTCATTCCAGATAAAACTAAATCCCTAAGTGAGCATCAACCTTTAGTCAGTTCTCCCTTATCATCAATGGGACCATCGAGCTTTTAAGTTACAAAGCCTTCTCAATTGAGCCTAAAAAACAGTACATCTAAAGAATGGACATCATGAGTTTGGGTAAACTTCTGGAGTTGGTGGTGGCCAGGGAGGCCTAGCGTGCTGCAGCCCATGCGGTCACTAAGAGTTGGACACGACTGAGCGATTGAACTGAACTGAATCAAGAAGAGGAACTTTCCTGGCAGTCCTGTGGCTGAGACTTCACCCGCCAGGGCAGGGCGCATGGGTTCCATCTCTAGTCCAGGAGGAATACTCGTGCCGAGGAGCCACTGAGCCCACTCAACACAAGCACTGAAGCCCCCTCACCCAAGACTTGATGGTTCCCAAATAGAGAAGCCCCCGCAGTGAGATGCCCACAACCACAGCTCGAGAGTAGCCCCGGCTCGCTGCAACTAGAGAAAAGCCCTCAGACCTCAACAGAGACCCAGCACGGCCAGAAGCGAATGAATAAATACAGTCCCTTACAGACGAGAACATGGAGGCTTCCCCGGCGGCCCGGGGGTGTAAGACTTCTCCTCTCCATGCAGGGAGTACAGGTTTGATCTCTGGATGGGGAGCTTAGATTCTACATGCCTTGTGGCCAAAAACCCCAAGACATAAAACAGAAGCGATATTGTAACACACTCAATAAAGACTTTTAAAATGGTTCACATCAAAAAAAAAAAAATCTTTACAAAAGAATAAATAATAATATTTAGAAAGCTTTTATTTCCTTTTACATTGCTGCTATTACCATTAGCTATTTTTAATTATTAATCCATTTTTTGTACCTTACTGATTTCTTTTTTCTTGCCATCGCTTCCATATTTTCAACATGATTTTCCAATGAGATTAGCTTCTGGGTTTGACATAAAATGTCTAGAAACTCACACAGGTTTGTGAGAATTGTGAGGACACTGTGCCAGCTTATTTGAACTATAGACCAAATGGAGGCTTTATGAGAAGGTCTATACGTCACTCTTAGCTCTATTGACTCAGAATATGATTCCAGTCTCATCAGGCTAAAGAAAATGACAAAAAAATAATTCTTCATAAATGCAGCTTATTGGGAGAATGTTATAATGTAAAATCAAGCTCAACATCTTTATCACTGAGGGTGGTGTCACTGGGCTTGGTGGCAAGTGTCCCCAGGAGACCATCTCAGAGGCTGAGTGGGAAGAGAGTCTGTCATAATTTGTGCAGGGCTATAATAAATTAATAGAAATCTATTCTGGAATTTAAAGGGGAGAAGCTAAGTGAGACATCGCAGGTGGAGGAAAGACGGGAAAATAGAGTTACAGCATATCCGTGAGTGGGCATTGAGCCACGGTGGGAAGAGATTAAGGATGTTTGCCTACGCAACATTAAATTTTTACAGACAGATACACTGAATCAGAAAAATACATACATTCAGCAACGTCACATGTCAAATATCAATCTATGCATCAGTTTCAAAAGTCCATGGAAACCTTGTCTTGTATCCATTAGGATCTGTCTTCTCAGATGACCTAAGGCATTTCCATGACAAGGAAGCCCAGAGATAAGGTTGGGGATGAATGAGATTCTTGACATGTGTGCCCAAGGAGGATGAAAACCCACAGATCTTGGGCCTTCCCGGGTGGTCCAGTGTTTAAGACTTAACCTTCCAATGCAAG
The DNA here is from genome assembly GCF_055505025.1 of Bos grunniens. Classification (NCBI taxonomy): domain Eukaryota; kingdom Metazoa; phylum Chordata; class Mammalia; order Artiodactyla; family Bovidae; genus Bos; species Bos grunniens. Next base: position 3,333,788 of record NC_141194.1, read on the forward strand.
AGGTGTGGGGTCAACCCCTGGTCAGGGAGGTAAGATCCCTCACGCCTCGCGGCCAAACACCCAGAACTTAAAACAGGGGTGGTGTTGTCACAGATTCAAGGAAGATTTTAAAAATGGTGCAGATCAAAATTTACATAGAACTCACAGAGCTCTGTAGCCCGGATCCAAGTAGCACCTTCCTATGTTGACTCTCTGCCCTGCCAGTGCAGGAGTAAACGGGGAAAAGAAATCAAACACAGGAAAAGAAAGAAAAATAAAACAGCTAGACAGGCACGAAATCAGGGAAGGGAGATACGAGACAAAGGTTCGACCATGAGACACCGAGTTGAAAGAGGGAGCAGGGGACGACAGAGGATGAGATGGTTGGATGGCATCACTGACTCAATGGACGTGAGTGTGTGCAGGGGCTCATGTTCTGGGTTCTATTCCTGGTCGGGGAACTAGATCCTCCATGTCTCGGGGAGTAGCCAAAATTTATTTTTTAAAAATAGGTAAGCACACGAAAAAAACCCCAAAAACTGTTGGATTCCTGTGGCTGCTAAAACAGTCTATCACAAAGGATGTAGCTAATGAGCACAGCCATCCATTCTCTCACGGTTCTGCAGCTGACGTCTGAAATCCACGTGTCCCTGGAGCTGTGTCCTTTCTCAGAATATCCAAGGAATCCCTCTGCCCCTGCCTCCCAGCAGCCTCTGACATTCCTTGACTTGTCGTTTCATTACTCCCATCTCTGCCTCTATCATCACATGAGTTTCCTCAAGTGTCTCTCTTTCTACACGAAAGTCTTCTCTCTGGGCATGTGCTTAGTCGCTCAGTCATGTCCAACTCTTGGTGATCCCATGGACTGTAGCCCGCCAGGCTCCTCTGTCCGTAGGCTTTCCCAGGTAAGAATACTGGAGTGGGTTGCCGTTTCCTTCTCCAGGGATTCTTTCGGACCCAGGGATCGAAGCTGCATCTCCTGGATTAGCAGGCAGATTCTTTAACACTGCACCATCTGGGAAGGCCCTCTGTGCATGTATATTTCTGTATTTCTTCTGTTCTTATAAAGACACCAGTCTTATTAATGATGAGCCCACTCTATGCCCACATGACATCTTGACTTACATCTGAAAGCATTGTTTCCAAATAAGATCACAGTCATAGGAAAGAACTAAAAACAGAGCCACCATATGACCCAGCAATACTACTCCTGATCATATATCCAGAGAAAACCATAATTCGAAACAATACATGCACCCCAATCTTCACAGCAGCGCTACGTACAATAGCCAAGACATGGAAACAACCAGATTGTCCATCAAGAGAGGAACGGTGGATAAAGAAGATGTGGTACGTATATACAATGGAATACTACTCAGCCATAAAAAGGAGCAAAATAATGCCCCTTGCCACAACATGGACGGACCTAGAAATTATCATACAAAGTGTAGTAAGTCAGAGAGAGATAAATATGATATGCCATCACTTACATGTGGAATCTTAAAAAAGCAGTACAAAAAAAAACCTTATATACAAAGTAGGAACAGACTCACAGACACCAAAACCAAACTTATGATTACAAGGTGGGAAAGCAGACAGTTCAGTTGCTCGGTCATGTCCGACTCTTCATGATCCCAAGGACTGCAGCACACCACGCTTCCCTGTCCTTCACCATCTCCAAGGGCTTGCTCAAACTCATGTCCACTGAGTCAGTGATGCCATCCAACCATCTCATCCTCTGTCGCCCCCTTCTCCTCCTGCCTGCAGTCTTTCCCACGGAGGAGATAAATGGAAAGGGTGGCGTTGACATACAGACATGACTGCTGCTGCTGCTGCTAAGTCGCTTCAGTCGTGTCTGACTCTGTACGACCCCATAGACGGCAGCCCACCAGGCTCCCCCAGCCCTGGGATTCTCTAGGCAAGAACACTGGAGTGGGCTGCCATTTCCTCCTCCGATGCATGAAAGTGAAAACTGAAAGTGAAGTTGCTCAGTCACGTCCGACTTGTAGCAACCCCATGGACTGCAGCCCACCAGGCTCCTCCATCCATGGGATTTTCCAGGCAAGAGTACTGGAGTGGGGTGCCATTGCCTTCTCCGATAGACATGACTACATGTAGATAATTAACAAGGATAGCACAGGGACCTCTACTCAATACTCTGTAACAACCTATCTATGAAAGGATCTAAAAAAGAGCAGCTACATGTATACTTAAGACTGACTCACAGTGTTATGTATCACAAACTAATAATATTGTAAATCAACTAAAACCCCAGGAAGAATTTCTCCAGGAGATAGTGGAAGACAGTGGAGCCTGGTGTGCTGTAGTTCACGGGGTCACAAAGAGTTGGAGTTGACTTAGCAGCTAAATAACAACCACCCAATCCAGAATTTGGAAATCAGCAATAACACTGTGCTATATTAGCTACCGGAAAATCTTAAGAAGAGCTCAAAGGCAATTTGGAAAACTGTTTCCTTTCAAACCCTTGCGATTGGGGAAAGCATCAAACTGAAATTTACTCTGCAATGTTTGTTTCGTCTGGTCTAAATTTGACAGTCACATATTCCATTGTAATTTGCCTATTTTCACGAGAGTATCAATCAAGTGGCAGATATTTTGACGGGGTGTACATATCACTAAACAAACACCATCAAAAATGAGAGCGGTCACTCAAAGTTTCCAATTCAAAACATTGAAAAAAAATGTCTTTAATGTTTAAACGTTTTCTGGAAATCAGTATGTTTTTCATAATTTCAACTTGTGGCGCATAAGACAGGGAGAGGCAGCCTCAAAAAAACAACCACGGCATACACATTCCAAGGATGATGGATGCTGTGTCCCTGCAGCAGAAATTTTTAAAAGTGTTGGCACTGCAAAAGACATTTTCAAAACGTAGGCAATAGCACTTCCCTTCTGGTAGGGTGGGTGAGAGTCTACTGGCCAATGCTGGAGACACGGGTTTGATCCCTGGTCCAGGAAGATCGCAGATGCCACAGAGCAACTTAGACCGTGTGCCCAGACGACTGAAGCTGGAGTGCCTAGAGCCCGTACCCCAGAGCAAGAGAAGCTATTGCCATAAGTCTGCACACTACAACTACAGAGTAGACCCTGCTCGCCAAAAACACAGAAAGCACAGGCTTGTCCCAGAGGAGTCCGATGAAGTCCCAGTGCAGCCAGAAATAAAGAAATTATTCTTAAAGAATTTATCAAAATTTTAATCAAAAAAATCCATGTAAGTGCTTTAATATCTACTTAAAATATTAAATAAAATGAAAAGGTCACTTCTCCATACATGCATTGCAACCAGTCGTACAGCTCTTGACATTTAATTTGACGCAGTTCACCATGTTTTATGCTGTGCAATTTCATACATTACGAGTCTTAAAGATAATAAGATATGAGGAGATATCTACATGCGGGGTAAGTTCCTGGTGGCTGAACTGATAAAGAACCTGCCTGCTAATGCAGGAGATGCAAGAGACTCGGGTTCGATTCCTGGGTCGGGAAGATCCCCTGGAGAAGGGCATGCCAATCCACTCCAGCATTCTTGCCTGGAGAATCCCATGGACAGAGGAGCCTGGTGGGCTACAGTCCACGGGGTTGCCAAATAGAGATGACTGAGTGTCCGAGCCCTGAATGGACCCAGATCCTATTGTATTCTCACATAGCTTAGAAGTTCAAATACAGCTGTGCTCACCTGTCTGCATTGTTAACGCAGAAGTCTACAGGAATGCAATGCTACAATGAGCATGATGGTTGGATAACTGTCAAAGTCCAAGCGAATCGGTCACTTTAAAGAATGCCTTTCACACAAAAGTCCATCTCACACATTTGTATTCAAGACAGTGGTAGAAAATACTGTAAGAAATTGTCTCTCCATTTTCTTAAAAGATTTTTTTGACATGGACCATTTTGAAAAGTCTTCACTGAACTTATTACAATATGTCTTCTGGTTTTATTTTTTTTTTTCTGGCCACCAGGCATGTGGGTAGGAGAAGGAAATGGCAACCCACTCCAGTGTTTTTGCCTGGAGAATCCCAGGGACGGGGGAGCCTGGTTGGCTGCAGTCCATGGGGTCGCAAAGAGTCGGACCCGACTGAGCGACTTCACTTTCACTTTTCACTTTCATGCATTGGGGAAGGAAATGGCAACCTGCTCCAGTGTTCTTGCCTGGAGAATCCCAGGGACGGGGGAGCCTGGTGGGTTGCCGTCTCTGGGGTCGCACAGAGTCGGACACGACTGAAGCGCCTTAGCAGCAGCAGGCACGTGGGTTAGCTCACAGACCGGGGACTGAACCCACACTGGCTGCTCTGGAAGCCAACATCTTGACCACTTACTATCAGGGCTATCCCCCATTAAAGAAATCTGATGCTTTCTAGTATCAGAATTTATTTCAGGAAGAAGCAAAACTGCCCTTTATAGGAAGGACTCTTTTACTGAGGTTTCAAGTGAAGCATAAAAATATGAGTGAGTAATCCTACTTTTCATCTTGATAAAGCTGTGGAATTTACATAGTGCTTTCCAAGCATTTTCTCTTTTTATTCTTTCAGAATAATAATAAAAAAAAAAACTCAGAGAAGGATAAGCATTATTAACTCAATTTTATGGAGAAGAAAATGTAGCCGCAAATCAACGCGGGAGTTGCACAATATCTACCATCTAGAAACCAGGAAACAGCACCAGAACAAGTTGTCTTAAACACGTATTTTTTTCCTATTTATCTTTGGCTCCAAGAATGAAACAAATTCTTAGATGTATCTCTCATGTTGCCCTTTTTTTTTTTGGCTGCACTTCAAAGCATGTGATCTTTTAAGAAAATTTATTTATTTATTTTAATTGGAGGTTAATTACTGTACAATATTGTGGTGGGTTTTGCCATGTATCAGCTATGGGTGTACATGTGTCCCCCGTTCTGAAGCCCTTTCCCACCTCCCTCCCCACTCCATCCCTCAGGGTCGTCCCAGTGCACTGGCTTTGAGTTCTCTGCTTCATGCATCGAACTTGGACTGGCGATCTATTTCACATGTGATAATATACATGTTTTGATGCCATTCTCCCACCTCGTCCCACCCTTGCCCTCTCCCACAGACTCCAAAAGTCTGTTCTTTACATCCGTGTCTCCTGGTCTCTTCCTTTTTGGGTCATCGTTACCGTCTTTCTAAATTCCATATATATGCGTTAGTATAGTGTATTGGTGTTTATCTTTCTGACTTACTTCACTCTGTATAATAGGCTCCAGTTTCATCCACCTCCTTAGAACTGACTCAAATGCATTCTTTTTCATGGCTGAGTAATATTCCATTGTGTCTATGTACCACAGCTTTCTTATCCATTCGTCTGCCGATGGACATCTAGGTTGCTTCCACGTCCTAGCTATCGTAAACAGTGCTGCAGTGAACACTGGGGTGCATGTATGATCTTTAATGGTTCCCTGAACAGGGATCGAACCTGTGCCCCCTGCATTTAGAAGGTCAAGTCTTAACTAATGGACCATCATCAAAGTCCCCTGTTGCAGTAACTTCTTGATCAGAAGTGCTGTATTTAAACTCTCTATGTATCACCCACTGCATAATGTTGGGAGAATGTTTCAACTGGTAAGAATTTATACATTTCTGATGGTGCCCTGGAGCTTTGGAATGGTACAGACAGACATATTAGTTCTTGTTCAGTCGCCCAGTCTTGTCCAACTCTTTGCGACCCCATGGAGTGCAGCACGCCAGGCCTCTGTCCCTCACCGTCTCCTGAGGTCCGCCCAAGTTCATGTTCGTTGCATCAGTGATGCCGTTTAGCCATCTCATCCTCTGACGCCCTCTTCTCCTCCAGCCCTTGTTGGATTTTTCCAATGAGTCAGCTGTTTGAATCAGCATACTGGAGCATCAGCATCAGTCCTTCCAACAAGTTTTCAGGGTTGATCTCCTTTAGGATGGACTGGTTGGATCTCCTTGCTGTCCAAGGGGCTCTCAGGGGTCTTCTCCAGCACCTCAGTTCCAAAGGCATCAATTCTTTGGACAAACCAGTACTGGTGTATAAAAATAGAATATGCTTCACAGAATTAAACCGGGAGAGAGAAATATATCCTGGTTCATGGCTTTTCTCCCCCAGATCATTGCTATATATCACATATGTATGAGCATACACACACTTGGTATCTTCCCAAAGAGCAACCCGGCAAATATGAATCCCATATGAAGGACAGAGTGAAGAACATGGAGAAACATTACATCCACTTGATACACTTGGGTTGGATAAGACCACACGTACAACTTTGGTTGACTTTAGAAGGAAGAGCATTTCCTTATTTCCTTTTCTTTCTTTTCCATGCATCATTTGTTTTTCAAGATTTAAAAAAAAAATATGGACCATTTTTAAGCTCCTTATTGATTTTGTTACAATATGGTTTCTCTCTTAGGCTCTGGCTTTTCTGGCCCACCAGGCATGTTCGATTTTAGCTCCCCTAACAGGGATGGAACGCGCACTCCCTCCAGTGGAAGGAGGAGTCTTAGCCACTGGGCCACCAGTGAAGTCGCCATGAGTCATGCTTATGACAATTACTAACCCAGTGCCATCTTGCCTTCAGATAATCCTTGCAAAAGACCTATTTGCTGGTAATAAATACAGTATTCTTGACTCAAACAGAGGCGGGGGGCGCAGCCTTAAATTCTAAATAATGATCTTCAATATTCAACCTACTTTCTCTTTCTCTTCTTTCCTCTTCTTTCCTTCCTCTCTCTGATTAACCAGCAAAATCTATTCAAGTTGATTTCGGGTATGTCATCAAGCACAATACAGGAATAGTTTCTAAAACACAAACATGATGGAACAGTAGTGTCCACAGGGTTTCATTCCCTGTTTTAAAATGCAGTCACGTCACAGACAGATATCTTTTCCTTTTTTTTTTTTTGTTTCTTTTTTGACAGCCTCTTGGCCATTTTCCTACTTATTAGCACTTCCACGAGAAGAAAGGACGAGGAGCTGAAAGTATAACGTGTCGATGTGAGACACCGAGTCTTGTATTAGGCCCGTCAGCACCTGGAAACGTTGAGATGGTTCCTGCTCCCCTAGGATTGCTCAAAGCCACTGGCCCTACACAACCTGCCTCCCTACAAAACAGCAGAGAATTTCGGGCACGTGTGCACCATGTTGTCATTTTCCTGTCTGACGGTCGCCATCACACACTTCACCCAAATATACGCTGTGAGAGGATTACACCAGGTGGGTTAGATCGCAGAATATTGGAAACCATGATTTGCTAACGGGAAACTTACCTTAAGAATACACCCGTGGTGGATTCATGTGGATGTATGGCAAAACCAATACAATATTGTAAAGTAATTAGCCTCCGATTAAAATAAATAAATTTAAATTTTAAAAAAAGAAGAATATTAAGACACCAGTGGGGCGGGGCTGCGGGGGGCGGCCGGTTTCCTGGTGGTGCACTGGTAAAGGATCTGTCTGCCAAGGCAGGAGACACAGTTTGCATCCCTGATCCAGGAAGAACCCACATGCCTCAGAGCAAGTAAACCCAGATGCCACAACACTGAAGCCCACGTACCCACGTATCCTCGAGCCTGTGGTCTGCAAGAAGACACCAGAATGAGACGCCTGTGAACCACAAGGAGAGACTACCCCACTCTACTTGCCACAACAACCAGAGAAAAACACTCAAAGGAAGAACACCCAGCACAGTCAAAAACAAATAAATAAGAATTTTTTTAAAAAGAGCATTAAGACACCCATTTACTTCACATGGGCTTCCCTGGTGGCTGAGCTGGTAAAGAATCCGCCTGCAAAGTGGGAGACCTGGGTTCCATCCCTGGGTTGGGACTATCCCCCTGGAGAAGGGAAAGGCTACCCACTCCAGTATCCTGGCCTGGAGAATTCCATGGACTGTATAGTCCACAGAGTCGCAGAGAGTCAGATGTGACTGAGACTGAGCTACTTTCATTTCACATGACTTTAAATTTGAACGTAAATAATCATGTGATTATTTACTCTTTTAGGTGGCATGGACTGGAGATTCCAAAGGAAAGAATGAATATAAGCCAGGGTGAGTTGATTCTTGCTTTGGATAACCTGTGTCAATATGACAGCCCTTTGATTCCCCGGAGTTAAATTACTGAAGAAACCCACACATGTCAGAATTTATGGTCTGCCCAGAATTATCACAGCTTAAAACTGACATGTAATACATGTCAGCTAACACTGAACAGGGGTTTCCCTGGCAGCTCTGATGGTAAAGCATCCGCCTGCAATATTGAACAAGAAAGCCAATAATACACAATGCATAGTTTCTTTGATAAATACTGATGAAAAAACTAGATAACCACGAGAAAATAATGAAACTGGACCTCTGTCGTATACCATCCACAAACATTAACTTGAAATACGTTAAAACTTAAAATGAACGGCCAGAAACCATCAAACTCTTAGGAAAAAAACACAGTGTAAATACTCTTTTTTTTTTTTTGGCAGTTCAATAACTTTTTTGGACCATCAGCAATCAGTTCTCATCCACACTGACTGTCTGTAGATTTTTGAAGGTGGTGACGGGCACGTAGGTAACCAAAGTATAGAGCTTGTCTGCCAAGTCTTCATCTTCATTACGTTTTCTGGACAGTATGGGACATTCCTGATCCCTTTGGCCCAGCCGGCTTTGTTGAGCCTGGTGTCAATGAGCACATCCGGGGCTCCCATCTCCTTCATGGCAAACTTCCGGATTTCTTGGAGTGCCCTAGGGGCACGCTTCTTGAAACCCACTCCATGGACCCGCTTGTGAATGTTGATGGTGTATTCTTTCGTCACCACCTAGTTGACGGCGGACTGGCCCTTCTTCTTCTCGATGCCCTTCTTTGCAGGAGCCATCCTGCAGGGCCGCAGTTGGAAAGAAATACTCTTTTCTTAAAGGATTTTTTTGGTACGGACCATTTTGAAGTCTTTATTGTATTTCTTCCGATATTGCTTCTGCTTTTTGCTTTGGTTCTTTAGACATGAGGCCCGTGGGATCTTAGTTATCAGATGAGGGACTGAAGTCACAGCCCCTGCATTGGAAGATGAAGTCTTAACCACTGGACCACGAGGGAAGTCCCAGAAATACTTCTTGACACTGGTCTTGACAACGATTTTTCTGGACCTCAAAGGCATAAGCAACAACAAGAGCAGCAACAAAAACCACTCAGGACTAAACCAAACAAAGAAGCTTCTGCACAGCAAGAGAAACGATCGACAAAATGAAAGGGCAACATAAGGAACGAGACATGATGTTTGCAAATCATATATGTGGTTCGGTTCAGTTCAGTCGCTCAGTCGTGTCCGACTCTTTGTGACCCCATGAATCGCAGCGCGCCAGGCCTCCCTGTCCATCACCACCTCCCGGAGTTCACTCAAACTCATGTTCATTGAGTGGGTGATGCCATCCAGCCATGTCATCCTCTGTCTTCCCCTTCTCCTCCTGCCCCCAACTCCTCCCAGCATCAGAGTCTTTTCCAATGAGTCAACTCTTCGCATGAGGTGGCCAAAGTACTGGAGTTTCAGCTTTAGCATCAGTCCTTCCAAAGAACACCAAGAGCTGATCTCCTTCAGAATGGACTGGTTGGATCTCCTTGCAGTCCAAGGGAGGACTCTCAAGAGTCTTCTCCAACACCACAGTTCAAAATCATCAATTCTTCGGCCCTCAGCTTTCTTCACAGTCCAACTCTCACATTCATACATGAGTAATGGAAAAAGCATAGGCTTGCCTAGACAGACGTTTGTTGGCAAGGGATTAATATTCAAAATATACAAGAAACTCATATAACTCAGTAGCAAAAGAACCCACAAATAGTCTGGTTTGAAAATAGGCAAAGGACCCAATGAGACAGTTTTCGGAAGAAGATATGCAAACTGCCAACGGATAACATGAAGAGGCGCTGGACATCTAGACGTCACCAACCATCAGTGAATTGCAAATGAAAACTAGGATGAGAAGGACTTCCCTGGTGGGCTAGGGGTGAAGATCCCACACTCCCAGTTCAGGGAGCCCGGGTCTGATTCCTGCTCGGTGAACTAGAGGCCAAATGCTGAAGCTAAAGTTCCTGCATGCCACAGCTAACACCTGGCACAGTGAAATAAACAAATTAAAAAAAAAAAAAAACCACAATAAATATAAAGCCACACAATGGAAAATCACTTCACACCTGTTAGAACGGCCATCAGCAAGGAGACCAGCGATAACAAACACGGGCAAGGATGCAGAGAAACAGCAATCCTTCTGTATTGCTGGTCAGAATGTACACTGGCACAACCAGTATGGAGAAGATTATGGAGTGTGCCCAAAAAGCTAACACTAGAATGACCACGTAATACAGCAATGTCAGTGCTGGGTACACAGCTAAAGGAAAAGGTGTGTGTGTGTGTGTGTGTGTGTGTGTGTGTGTGTATGGCTTTCCTGCTGGCTCAGATGGTAAAGAATCTAATGCAGGATATGCTAGTTGGATCCCTGGGTTGGGAAGATCCCCCTGGAGAAGGAAACGGCAACCCACCCCAGTATTCTTGCCTGGGAAATCCCATGGACAGACGAGCCTGGCGGGCTACAGTCCACGGGGTAGCAAAAAGCTGGACAAGACTGAGCATACACACAAATAATGTTAAAAAAAAAGAGGAGTAACTTTCAAGGCCACCTCTAAAAATCCTTGCTGTTACGAGTTGATGTATAGGTTTTTCTTTCAGTCAGTTTATCTTACAAGTTTTTGCTAAATAACAAAGCAAGATGGTGCTAAAATTCTGAAAAGCACATAATTTTCTGAGGATGCCACCTCAATGACCAGGGCTAGTTAGGTTTCAAGACACGCAGCACACTTTTATTGAAAACGATCTGCTTGAAGACATTTTCCATTCCTGCTATCATGAGTAATCACATTTCTTCAGTACAAAGTACGATTTCATACGGATATGGTGAAACGGCTGAAGGTGTCTATCATACTAGAAACCCAACTTTGTCATTTAATCGCCAAGTCATGTCCGACTCCTTCGAGACCCTGCCAGGCTCCTCTGTCCGTGGGATTCTACAGGCAAAAATACTGGAGTGGGTTGCCGTTTCCTTCTTCAGGGGATCTTCCTGACCCAGGAAGCAAACCATGCCTCTTACACTGGCAGGAATATTCTTTACCAATGAGCCATTTTAAGTGGCCAAATTAACCACTGAGTGTATCAAAAACAATGAAAGCTGTGTGGCAACGCCAAAAAATTGGACCAAAGTACATGTTTTGGGTTCATGGAATGAACCATTTTCACTCCAGATTTGACAACAAAAAAAGCTTTATTTGAAACACTCTGGCATTCTTATCATTGTGCATATGCTTGGAAATTCCTAAGTCAAATAGTGAGTAATTCAAACTCAGCAGGAGAAAGAGAGAAGAAATAACAGATTAGCACTTTTCACTAAATAGGCTTCAGTTGATGGGAAAATTTTAAAACTTAATGTTTTCGACTAAACATCACTGACTCCTTCCCATTTTTTTTTTGGAAAACAATACTGTGGCTAAATTGCCAAAGTATATTTTTAAAGTCTTCTGCTGTGGTTGCTGGCAGAAATTCATGCTATTTTCTCATGTTCATTTTGGATATATTTTGTGATACGGTCTATGCCTAGTGGGCATGAAATTTTAAATAGAAATATTTCCAAGCGTTGCAGCCAGGAGTGCTGGAACCATAAAGAATTACACTAAGTAACTGAATTATATTATTCCAGAAACTAGTTCAGCCTCCTGAATGATACTGATGCTTAAGGGAAGTTTTGTAACCACATATTTCATTTTCCAAGCAAAAAGCCAAATGCAACCAGAGCCAAAAATACACAGAAGCTGCAGGAATTAGAGGAAAATTAATAAAAATTAAAAGATTTTAAAGGTACATGAGGATAAAAGTTATTAAAAAGATCTAGGACGGGTTCTATAAGGACTTCCCTGGTGGCTCAGGTGGTAAAGAATCTGCCTGCAATGTGGGAGACCTGGGTTTGTTCTCTAAGTCAGGAAGATCTCCTGGAGAAGGGAATGGCAACCCACTCCTTGCCTGGAGAATCCCATGGACAGAGGAGCTTGGTGGGCTACAGTCCACGGGATCTCAAAGAGTCGGACACGACTGAACGACTTACATTTTGACTTTGATGGGTCCTTTGGAAAAGAAAAAATAAGATGGATAAATGGTTTTCTACAATAAATGTAATAAAATGTATGGAGTCCATATGAAGAATATAAGAGATGATCAGAGAAAAATCTTAGCTAAGAAGGATATTAAAGAATCAAAATCAACTTCTTGGGCCCAGTTGGTGCAAACGCATTTGAAAGTTTGAATAAAAAGGGATGAATTCCTGTGCCTGCATTTGTCCACCAAGAAGGAAGAGAAACCGGAAACTAATGATATAATCCCGGACAGCCTGAACTTCATTCCTGGCTTCACCCACTCACCCTCTCAAGGACAGCCTTTCCATATGACTTCACTCACAATTTTCTTCTTCTTTTTTTTAGGATTTTAATTTTATTTTATTTTTAAACTTTACAATATTGTATTGGTTTTGCCAAATATCAAAATGAATCCACCACAGATATACATGTGTTCCCCATCCTGAACCCTCCTCCCTCCTCCCTCCCCATAACATCCCTCTGGGTCGTCCCAGTGCACCAGCCCCAAGCATCCAGTATCGTGCATCGAACCTGGACTGGCGACTCGTTTCATACATGATCGTATACATGCTTCAATGCCATTCTCCCAAATCTTCCCACCCTCTCCCTCTCCCACAGAGTCCATAACACAATTTTCTTCTTTGAAATCACAACTCGAGAAAAGCCTGCGTGCACAGCGATGAAAACTTGGCTCAGCCAAAAATAATATATATATACAAGTATGAAAGAAAATAAGATTTACTTGCTAATATGTACCCTGCTTCAGAACACAGAGAAAGGAAAACAGTCCCACGTTTTTTATTACGAAGCTAGCAAAGCACTTAGCAAGACTCAGCGAATATAAGATAAACAACAACAAATTGATATATATTTTTAATTTTGGCCACACTACACAGCAGGTAGAATCTTAGCTCCCCAACCAGGGTGTGGACCTGCACCCCCAGCATTGGAAGCACCACATCTTAACCACTGAACCTGCTAGGGAAGCCCTGGTAGAACTGTTTCAAACTAGCAAACAGAATCCAAGTGATGTTTAAAGGAAAATTCACTGTGGTGACTTGAGGGATATTTTCAAGAACAAACGTAAATTCTTGTATCATTTGATTAAACCTTCGACTATCACCACCATATATCTGAAATCACTACCAGGGCTGAAAGGTGTTGAATAAAGGTCTTTTTTTTTTTTTTTCATTTAAGGAAAAACCCCAGCAGAAAAGAAAGAGCTTCATTATGTGTAATGTCCATCTGTAGAGAATGTTATAAGATATACCGGGGTGGCCATAGAGTCTGTTGGGGGTTTTCTGTACGAGCTTATGGAGAAATCCAAATGAACTTTCTGGCCAGTCCATGATTTCCTACTCATGTGTGTATTACGCATGGGTTATCTAAACAAGGGCTTCCCTGTTGGCTCAGCTGGTAAAGAATCTGCCTGCAATTGAGGGAGATCCGGGTTCGATCCCTGGGTTGGGAAGATCCCCTGGAGAAGCGAAAGGCTACCCACTCCAGTATTCTGGCCTGGAGAATTCCCTGGACTGCATAGTCCATGGGGTCGCAAAGAGTCAGACACGACTGAGTGATTTTCACTTTATTTTGATTGAACGCAGGTCTCCCTCATTGCAAGCAGATACTTGATGGTCTGAGCCACCAGGGAAGCCCGTTTACAGGACAGACATTGGTCAATTTGACCTGCCTTACTGACCTCAGTTTTTCTGAAATGCCTATACTTTGGTGTAGATACAGAGTGAAACGTACATTTTTTTTAAAGCTTTTTGAAATCTAATTTCAACATCTGCAAAATGATGATGTTAATGACAAATTTGCTGGGTTGTATTAATTGGAAAGAATATGCATGTGTATAGTTCCCAGAACAGCAGAATAGCCAGAAAATACAGTGATGCTGAAGCTCCAATACTTTGGTCACCTAATATACAGAGTCAACTCATTGGAAAAAAGACCCTGATGCTGGAAAAGATTGAAGGGCAGGAGGAGAAGGGGACGACAGAGGATGAGATGGTTGGATGGCATCACCAACTCGATGGACATGAGTTTGAGTAGACGCCGGGAGTTGTTAATGGATAGGGAAGCCTGGCGTGCTGCAGCCCATGGGGTCACGTAGAAGCCAACACGACTGAGCGACTGAACTGAACTGAAGTGCCACAGCTACTGAGCTTGTCCTCCAGAGCCCAGGAAAGGCAACTGCTGAAGCCCATGTGTTGCGACTACTGAAGCCTGTGCACCTAAAGTCTGTGCTCTGCAGCAAGAGAGGCCACCGCAGGGAGAACCCCACCCACTGGAGAGTAGCCCCTGCTTGCCACCGCTAGAAGAAAGCCCGCACACAGCAACAGAGATCCAGCAAGGCCGAAAATAAATAAATGAACTTTTAAAACGTGGGCCACATCAAAAAAGGAAATCTTTAAAAAAGGCAGTAACAAAAGTACTGAAGTGTAACACACGTATTTCTATAATTGTGCAAATGTTAAAAACATCATCTGTATCTATGTGGGGAAAACAGGCAGCAGATCTATGATGTGTATCTTCAACATCATGTAATTTTAAATATGAAAAAGTGTGTCCACCCTTCTCCTGCGTCTCCAGGAAGGTGGGTAATGGAGGCTGACTTTTCTTCTTTCCCCCTGGGGTTTGTCACCACGTGCACTTGAAAGGCATCAACGAAGAAATGGTTTAACTAATACCATGGGGAAGTGCTCTCCCCTTGCTTAGTCATCTGTGCAGTTTTCGAGAAAGAATGTATCTTAACACAGTTTCCAGTTAAGATGGAATTTTGTGACCCAAATAAATGAAATAGAATTTGGAAAGCCAATGCAAGTCTGATTTATAGTACTCATGACCAACCAAGATAGCATATTCAAAATCAGAGACATTACTTTGCCAACAAACGTCTGTCTAGTCAAGGCTATGGTTTTTCTAGCCATCGTGTATGGATGTGAGAGTTGGACTGTGAAGAAAGCTAAGAGCCAAAGAATTGATGCTTTTGAACTGTGGTGTTGGAGAAGACTCTTGAGAGTCCCTTGGACTGCAAGGAGATCCAACCAGTCAATCCTAAAGGAGACCAGTCCTGGGTGTTCATTGGAAGGACTGACGCTGATGCTGAAACTCCAATATTTTGGCCACCTAATGCAAAGAGTTGACTCATTGGAAAAGACCCTGATGCTGGGAGGGATTGGGGGCAGGAGGAGAAGGCGACGACAGAGGATGAGATGGCTGGATGGTATCACCAACTCGATGGACATGAGTTTGAGTGAACTCCGGGAGTTGGTGATGGACAGGGAGGTCTGGCATGCTTCGATTCATGGGGTCACAAAGAGTCGGACACGACTGAGCAACTGAACTGAACTGATGGCTTAGTACCATTGACTCTGAGCCTCTATGAATTTCCTGCCATGGGGGTAAAATGACCAGAACTGAATTTGCCACAGAATAAAAAAAAGAGGAAAAAAATGTAGTTTGCTTTTAGTAGGAGTGGAATTCATGACAAAAACACCAACAGAGACTTTAACGAGCAAGTGACAGATGATAATTTCATCATTGCCCATGCATGCATGCATGCATGCTATGTTGCTTCAGTCGTGTCCCACTCTTTGTGACTGCATGGACCGTAGCCCCGCCAGGCTCTTCTGTCCATGGGATTGTCCAGGCAAGAATACTGGAGTGGGTTGCCATGCCCTCCTCCAGGGGGTCTTCCTGAAAGGGATCGAACCCACATCTCTTAAGTCTCCTGGAGTGGCAGCCAGGTTCTTTACCACTAGCAAAACCTGGGAATCCCATTATTTCCCATATGTACCTTTTTTTAAATAAAATATAATATGTTGTCAGTTCAAAACTGGCAGATCCACATGAAATAATTCTAAAGAGTGAATAACGCCCCTGGTTCAAATTGATCGATGCTCCTGTTCTTAGATTTCCATTAACAAATGATTAAGGGATTTTACCAGGCAAGGTAAAAATAAGAAATGACAATGTGAACAATTTCAGGGAAAAAAATCAAACCTTCATAGAAAAACATGATTCTTAGTGTAACCGGAATGAAACATCCGTTTAGACCTTTGCAAATAGCATAGATTGCAATGGGCTTCCCAGGTGGCTCAATGGTAAAGAATATGCCTGCCAATCGGAGAAGGCAATGGCACCCCACTCCAGTACTCTTGCCTGGAAAATCCCATGGACGGAGGAGCCTGGTAGGCTGCAGTACATGGGGTCGCTGGGAGTCGGACACGACTGAGCGACCTCCCTTTCACTTTTCACTTTCATGCATTGGAGAAGGAAATGGCAACCCGCTCCAGTGTTCTTGCCTGGAGAATCCCAGGGATGGGGGAGCGTGGTTGGCTGCCGTCTGTTGGGTCACACAGAGTCGGACATGACTGAAGCGACTTAGCATAGCACAGCATACTCCTGCCAATGCAGGAGACGCAAGACACGTGGGTTAGACTCCTGGGTCAGGAAGATCCCCTGGAGAAGGGAATGGCAACCCACTCCAGGATTCTGGCCTGGAGAATCCCACGGACAGAGGAGCCTGGTGGGCTACAGGCCATGGGGTTGCAAAGAATCGGACATGACTAAAAACACACGTACATAACTTGGCTAAACAGCTGGAGAACCAAAGAACAACTCAAGCTTTTACTGAGAAAGGTTGAGGTGACACAACAAGAAAAACATTCCAGTTTCCAAAAGCTCAACTCAGTGAGTCATTTCCCACAGTTTCGAAATAACGAAAAACAAAATAGAAAGAAGGCAGTCCCTTGAGAACGTCCGTTCTGCACAGCTATGCACTGAACGTGCAGATTTCTGATTTAGAAGTAAAACCAGGCAAAGCTGCGTCAGTTTAGATACTCGCTGATTTCTGGCCATGTTTTTAGAAGAAATACGGGCTGGGCGGGGAGGAGTGGGGAAACACGAGACACATTATGAATGGGATGAACTGCTTCGGATGTATATATTTCTGATGGATTGACGGTGTCTCAAGCCGACCTCATTTCGAGAGGAATAAAGAACAAAAATAAAATATGCTCTTTCTCCCTCAAGTGTTTTGTTTTTTTTTTTTTGGAGTCTGACACATTTTGTATTCCCAGAAATGGATATGATAGGATTAACAAAAAACAGCAGAGACAGCTGGTGATGCTGAGATGCTTTTTTTCTTTTTAACATGAATTGTAAAACCTACGATGATGGATAATAGAACAGAGTATATTTTGAAACCACTGTGCCTTAGCTAGATATCTTACTATTCAGCAGACTATTCAGCAGACTTTCCCTTTTAGCTGGGTGTTGTTCAGTTGCTAGGTCGTGTCCAACTCTTGGCGGCCCCAGGGACTGTAGCCCGCCAGGCTGCTCTGTCCATGGGATTCTCCAGGCAAGAATACTGGAGTGGGTAGCCATTTCCTTCTCCAGGGGATCTTCCCAAACCAGGAATTGAACCCAAGTCTCCCACATTACAGGCAGATTCTTTACCAGCTGAGCCACAAGGGAAGCCCCAAGAATACTGGAGTGGGCTGCCATGCCCTCATCCAGAGGACCTTCCCAACCCAGGGATCAAACCCACATGTCCTGCATTGGCAGGCGGGTTCTTCACCATTGAGCCACCAGGGAAGTCGTCTTATTTGGCTACCCCTAGATATATTTCCATGTGTTGAACATACTTTTGTTTTTTTTTATTTCTTTAATGCAATTGTGGGTTCACAGGACATTTTGAATATAGTCTTCTGAGATCTACTGGAACCCTGTGAAAAAGTGTTACTGAAATGATAGCTCCATAAAACTCTTTTGAATTCACAAAAAGGTGGTAAGACGGGATGAGATTGGCAGATTCTATACATTCAGTCAGAGGGAGCCTTGGCCTAATTCTAAGAAGTCTTCTTCAAAGAAGAGTTGGGCAGAGCCAATAAAAGTGGAACCTTAATACTTAGGTAAGACTCTACTATACAGCCACAATGATCTATGTCCACAGGATTCTCTGCAACATAAATTCTAGAAATGACTCCAGCAAGCATGAGAAATGCATCTTTGAGATTAAATGACTTCTTTTTTTAGGTAATGCGTTAGCCTTTGTCTCTAGCCATTGCTCCTAATGAAAAAATGTTTGAAGGTTTTGTGTGATTCCTTTGTACTGGCAAATTTCTTGCTATAAAAATCCATCCTAAATTCACTTTTTTTCCTATCTCCTCCTTCCTCATTTCTCCCCCGCCACAACCCCGCCCCATACACCAGCTACAAGATAACACCTTCCAACTCAAAGTATTTGACCTCCTGAGTGTGGGACGCTCTACTTGTTAGGTCAGGGTCCAGCTAACCATGCAAGGACCCTTCACGTACGTCCTGGTTAAAACCAGAGAGAGGGACAACAGAAAAAGTACAGTGTGGACCTAATTAAACTTAATAGCTTTTGCACAGCAAAGGAAACCCTAAACAAGATGAAAAAGACAACCCCCCAAACAGGAGAAAATATTTGCAAATGAAGCAACTAGCAAAGGATTAATCTCCAAAATACACAGATGGACACACAACTCAACAACAACAAACAAACGCAGAGCTCAACAATAAACAAAAACAGGACCCAACAGAAAAGCTGGCGGAAAACTTAAATACACATTTCTCCAAAGAAGATATATGGGTGGGCAAGAAGCACATGAAAAGATTCTCAGCATCACTGATGACTAGAGACACGCAAGTCAAAACTACAGTGAGGTATCACCTCACAGAAGTCAGGATGGCCGTCACCCAAGAAATTCACTACAGACAACAAATGCTGGAGAAGGTGTGGAGAAAAGGGAACCCTCCCTACACTATTGGTGGGGATGGAAATGGTGCAGCCACTATGGAGAACAGTATGGAGCTTCCTTAAAGAATTAAAAATAGCAACTACCATTGGATCCTGCAATCCCACGCCTGGGCATAAATCCACCAAAAAAAAAAAACAACACTATGATTTGAAAAGATACATGTATCTCAATGTTTACTGCAGCTCTATTTACAAAAACCAAGACACACATGCAACCTAAATGGTTATCTCAGATGAACGGATAAAGAAAGATGTGATACATATATACAATGGGAATATTACTCAGCCATAAAAAAAAAAGGATGAAATAATGTCATTGGCAGACACATGGATGGACCTAGAGATGATCACACTAAGCAAAGTCAGCCGGACAGATAAAGACAAATATCATATGATATCACTTCAGTTCAGGTCAGTCGCTCAGTCATTGCCGACTCTTTGAGACACCATGAATCGCAGCACGCCAGGCCTCCCTGTCCATCACCAACTCCCGGAGTTCACTGAGACTCACGTCCATCGAGTCAGTGATGCCATCCAGCCATCTCATCGTCTGTCGTCCCCTTCTCCTCCTGCCCCCAATCCCTCCCAGCATCAGAGTCTTTTTCAATGAGTCAACTCTTCGCATGAGGTGGCCAAAGGACTGGAGTTTCAGCTTCAGCATGAGTCCTACCAATGAACATCCAGAACTGATCTCCTTTAGGATGGACTGGAGGGGACATAAGTATACCTGTGGCTGATTCATGTTGATGTATGGCAAAAACCAACACAGTATTATACTGGAAGGCAATTATCCTCCAGTTAAAAATAAAATCTTTTAAAAATCTGAGAGAAATGAGTAGTAATGACTGCAATACACTCCACAGGCCTAAATGGTGAGAGGGGAGACATAAATAAAAGGAAACAGGAAAAAAAACACAAAACTTTCACCCATTTCAGTTTACTTTTTGAATGATGGCTGCTGGTAGAATATTTTAAATTATACATGTGGCTCAGAGTTTTGGCTCACTGTACATTTCTCTGTAAATAGTCTTGGAAGAAGCTATTTACTTTAAGGCAATTATACACATTACAAGACAGGCATGTCTACCATCTTGTTATTTGGTTTCAACTTGTCATACATTTTATTTTTGGATTGGGTCTATTTCAGTATTTCTTTGTGGCTCTATTATTGGCCTTCTGTGTCTACTTATTGCATTAGTTGTTGTTCAATGGTTTACTATATTCTAACTTTTCACCTCTCAAGAGTCAAATTTGCTGGGCTGTACAGATTAGAAAGAATGTGCATGTGTATAGTTCCATAAACAGAGTAGTAGCTAGAAAACACATTGATGCTGAAGCTCCAATACGTAGGCCACCTGATGCAAAGAGTCAACTCATTGGAAAAGACCCTGATGCTGGGAAAGATTGAAGGTGGGAGGAGAAGGGGACAACAGAGGATGAGATGGTTGGATGGCATCACTGACTCGATGGACATGAGTCTGAGCAAAGTCTGGGAGATGGTGAAGGACAGGGAAGCCTGGCGTGCTGCCATCCATGGGGTCGCAGAGAGTCCGACACGACTTAATGACAACTCATCAGCAGCAATTCTAAAACTGTCCAGGGCTTCAGTGATGGCTCAACGCTGAAGAATCCGCCTGCCAATGCAGGAGATGTGGGTTCGATCCCTGAAATGGGAAGATGCCATATGCCTCGGCGAAATTAAGCTTGTGCACCACAGCTATTGAGACTGTGTTCTCCAGACCAGACCCACAATTACAGAAGCCCACTTGCCCTTGAGTCTGTGCCCCACAACGAGAGAAGCCACCGCAATGAGAAGCCCTTCCATCGCAGCTAGAGGGTAGAGCCTACTGTCTGCAACTATAGAAAAGTCCTGAGGAGAAATGAAGACCCAGCACAGCCATAAACATACAGAGAGAGATGGGCATTTTGTTTTTCTTTTTCAAGATACAGCTTGATTCCTAAGATAATAAGCAAGAAATGGTTGAAATTTTATATACCATGTTGGAGAAGCCCAAAGCTGTGAAAGAACAGTGTTAATGACGACACAGTGCTTAAACTTGAGAACTAAGATATGCAGGAAGAAATGATTTTCTGAAGTTTATATTAAGGGTCAATTCCATGGAAATGACACCCCAGGGTATGACCCCCCGCCCCACCGGCCCTGTAAGACATGGATATAGCAAGGATGCTAAGAAGAGGTGCTATAGATCTTAGACAGTTAGAAAAATATTCACGATTGAGAAGACAGAGTACCATCTACTCTCTTAGCTGCAAATGAATTAGGCGAGTTTCTACCGATTCCCGAATGAGGCGTGTGTGTGTGCTCAATTGTGTTTGGTTTTTGTGACCCCATGGACAGCAGCCCGCCAGGCTCCTCTGTCCATGGGATTCTCCAGGCAAGAATCCTGGAGTGGGTTGCCATGCCCTCCTCCAGGGGATCTTCCCAAGCCAGGGTCCGAACCTACGTCTCTTGCATCAGCTTCATTGCTGCATTTGGGAAGCCCGATACCTGAATACTGAGTTGTAAATAGAATTTGCTTTTTAATCAGAAACTTAATTTTGAGTCTACCCCTTAGATACTGTAAAGCTCTACTCAAATCAGCTGGTGAATAAAATTGGTGGTGCTCCTTAAACATCTCCATTGAGTTATCATTTACAAAGCTTAAAATTCATCCGTTTAAATGTAGATTTCAATGACTTTTAGTAAATTTCAGCAACTATGATCATTTTTAATTACTTAAAACAAATCCCCTTTATAGTCATTATAAAGTTCTTTCAAAAGAAACTAAGATTTTTTTCCATCGTTGAGTCTTTATATAGGACAAAATATTGGACAAGAAAAGGCACACTGCCATAATACCTGTGTTATGGTATTTTGACCTCAAGAGGAAAAGGTATTTAATTTTGGTGGAATGTTTGATTGTACTTTGCAGCAAACACTTCTCTTTCATTTTCTGATATGTTTTCACCTAATAAGATGGAATGTGGAGTATACTCTAATAATATAAGTGATCATTATAAGCTATTTGGATTAAGAACTATTGCAGAGTTGTAAAGTTGTTATTAAATTAATAACATTTAAACTATTTTTTTTTGCAAAATACTTTATTTTTAAACAATCAAAAATATATCTAGGGTGAGATAAAAGTCCCTGTGCATCTATATTAGATGAGACTTCATGAACTATACAGTCCATGGGATTCTCCAGGCCAGAATACTGGAGTAGGTAGATGTTCCCTTCTCCAGAGGATCTTCCCAACCCAGGGATGGAACCCAGGTCTCCTGCATTGCAGGTGGATTCTTTACCAGCTGAGCCACCAGGGAAGCCCATTGTCACAGAGTCTCTGTGTATTAACAGTAACTGTTGAGATGGCTTCTCTGTGTTTCTGGAAGCATTGACATGTACTGCTTGTGAACTCAAGGTAAACAGAGATCTTTGGACTGCCCTGAACTCCGTCTTATGTGGGCATAGCCTGTTCCCCACACCTGCCTCATGATACCATTTGTTTAAGATCTAGCCATTTGGTTTCAAGTTAAACACATTCTGAATTCTACATAAATGTCTTAAAAATTGGGCGTCATGTTTTTAATGGAGGGCGATTCTTGATATTGCTCTAATTCAGAAAGCCAATCTGTAGTGTGCTTTCTCGTAGGCCGATAATACAAAATACTTTTAAGCAAAATGCCATATTCTAATCCAGTTTCAAATTGCCAGGGTCTGATAGCATATCAGTAAATGTAAAAGTGTTTGCCAAGAACTCATTTACAAACAGGAAAAAAAAATATTGCACACATGTTGCTGATATTCAACATAGATGAGCCAATTAAGCCATCTTAATGTGAAAAGAGAATCAGGATGGTAAGTGGATATAGGGCTTCCCTGGAAGTCCAGGGTTTAAAAATCTGCCTTGCAATGGAGAAGACGCTGGTTCGATCCCCGGTTGGGGAACCAAGATTCCACATACTACTGGGGCAACTGAGCCTCGTGCACTGCCAAAGACAGAGCCTCAACTCTAGAGCCCACACTACAGAACAAAAGAGAAACCCGAGCGCCAATGAACCCCAGCAGAAAAGATTTCACCTCCCGCAAAAAGTTCCTATGAGCCACAGCTAAGACCTGACAGCCCCAAATCAAAGAAAAATATTTTAAAAATCAGATCGATTCCCCCCCGCCAGGGAGCAGATGAAAACATAAAATGAATATAGTGTAAGATAACACTTGTGAGCAAATATTTCTTTTGGGGGGAGCAGGTCTCAGAAGGTCAGAGGGGAACGAGGCTGTCTCTTCCCAATGTCTCTGGGAAAGAAAGGACTGAGAATTGGCAGAGGGCAAAGAGAGAAGCAGAGAGACACAGGAGCGGGAAGAGGACAAAGGTAAGGGAGAAAGCCAAGAGGTGACTCACTGGAAAAGACCCTGATGCTGGGAAAGATTGAAGGCAGGAGGAGAAGAGCACTACAGAGGATGAGATGGTTGGACGCGGCACCGACTGGATGGACATGAGCTTGAGCAAGCTCCGGGAGTTGGTGATGGACAGGGAGGCCTGGCATGCTGCAGTCCATGGGGTCACAAATAGTCAACACGACTAAGCAACTGACCAGCCCCTAACGGACAAAGGTAAGGGAGGAAGCATTGCCTGAACCCGGGTCCTGACGCCCTCAGGGAGACAAGTGCAGACTGAGCAAAAGCAGTGAGTCTGAAAACAAGAGGCTCTGGCGGCTACTCATCACCCAGGGACCAGGGAAGCTGTGTTTGGTCTTCCCAGAGGTGTCTGGGTCCTCTCCCCGAGTGGGAAGCAAAAGACTCCCACAAGCGTCCCTCCTGGGGAACCACAAAGCATGATGCTCCCCTTGGGTCAATTGATCTCTTTGCTCAATAGAAGTCCCGGCAGTGAGACTAGTGTCTCACACAGGGCACCAGTGGGAACCCGTGGGAATAACAAGTAGCTTGCTCATGGCTGAGGTGGCCGGGTTGCTTCCCTAAATGGGGTGAGGGTGGGGTCTGATGGGTGCCTCGGGCAAGGCGCGTGCCTAGGACCTCCTTTAGCTCCCGGCGCCTAAGAAGGAGCAGCTGGTTTGTAGCCCCTTTTGTATCTTAATGTTCTAAATGTGCCCCACTGCCCAAGCAGAAGTTAATTTCAGCCCCTTTTAGTCTCTTTGTATCTGTTGCCCCAGGAGACCTCTGTCCAGGTGCCAGCCAGCACTGTAGCAAGGGGTCCCAGGTCCCAACCTGTCTACCAGATGCTCACTGCCCGCATTTAATCCTGAGAAGCAATCATCAGATGGAGGAATTCTCCTTGCCCGCGCTCCACCCCAGAAATAAAAGCTCTGGAAACTCAGCTTCAACGATTAATAGCCTCCTACCTAAAAAACTTAACACAGTGAGCTCCTTGCTGATTCCAGCTTCATGTAATTACACATTTTTTGTAACGAGGACTCAAAAAAAAAAAAAAAAGGAAAGAGAGATTTTCAACTTCTCTGCTTTCATATCAGAATGCTGAATTACTGGCATCTTACCATCCATAATAAACATACCACGTGCCGTAAGTATTTTAGAATAACAGAAGCTTTCCTAAACTTAATGTTCAGTGGACATAGCGTATAGGGATCACGGTGCAACAAACTTAGCAATTAAAGGCCACATCTCCTTACCAGTGTTTTTTTTTTTTTTTTGCTTTCAAAATATGTAATGTGTAAGGTCTGAACTTTGGCAAAAACAACTGTAATGATCACAATCTCCTGCATTGTTTTGTTTTGTTTTGTTTTTTTGGTCTTTTACTTCTGCAGAATTACTTTCTGTGTGTTTTTATTACTGTTTAAGGCAACTCTACTTAAGAGCAACAGGGAACCATATACGTTGTCATAGGTATTTGTCACACAATTAAGGGCTTCACATGGCTTTTAAATTGTTGTTACTGTTGAGTCACTAAGTCCTGTCCCACTGTTTGGTGACCCGGTGGACTGTAGCCCACCAGGCTCCTCTTCCATGGGATTTCCCAGGCAAGAGTATTACTGGAGCAGGTTGCCGTTTCCTTCTCCAGGGGGCTATCTTCTGAATTCAAGTGTGTTGTTTTACGGCTGGCATGCGAGATGCTTTGAAAACATCCAAGTAAAATAAATGAAGGTGAAGGAATCCAAGAGCTCAGTAAAGAGCCTATATTGCTGCTCTCCTTTGATTGACGTTAGGAAAAGGTGGGTGACACTGGATGCTGTGTTTCACAGAAACCTGAAGGATCATTCACGTCCCGAAGTGCATGAAGGGTATGCTGTGGAACAGACCTCACTGAGGTCACGACTGCAAAAGTCCACGGGGAGCCAGGTGGGAAAAAGCTCACCATAGTGGAGCCAGAGGATCCTGCCAAAGACCCTCGAAGTCTTGCAATCCCCTCTTCAGTGCAAGGTGAAGTTGCTGATGGTACCTTTCAGATTGGGTGGCAGGTGTTGCTACTGGTAAAGAACCAAGTTGCTGATGGTACCTTTCAGATTGGGTGGCAGGTGTTGCTACTGGTAAAGAACCCACCTGCCAGTGCAGGAGACACAAGAGACTGTGGCTCCAGCCCTAGGTCAGGAAAATCCCTTGGAGAAAAGCATGGTGACCCACTCCAGTACTCTTGCCTGGAGAATCCCATGGACAGAGGAGCCTGGTGGGCTACAGTCCATGGGGTCCCAGAGAGTCAGACAGGACTGAAGTGACTTAGCATGGACACAGTTCAGTTCAGTCACTCAGTCAAGTCTGACTCTTTGAGACCCCATGGACTGCAGCATGCCAGGCCTCCCTGTCCATCACCAACTCCTGGAGCTTGCTCAAACTCATGTCCATTGAGTCAGTGATGCCATCCAACTATCTCATCCTCTGTCGTCCCCTTCTTCTCCTGCCCTCAATCTTTCCCAGCATCAGGGTCTTTTCCAGTGAGACAGCTCTTCGCATCAGATGGCCAAAGGAATGGAGCTTCAGCTTCAGCGTCAGTCTTCCCAGTGAATATTCAGGACTGATTTCCTTTAGGATGGACTGGTTTGATCTCCTTGCAGTCTAGGGGACTCCCAAGAGTCTTTTCCAACACCACTGTTCGAAAGCATCAATTCTTTGGCGCTCAGCTTTCTTTATAGTCCAACTCTCACATCCATACATGACTACTGGAGAAACCATAGCTTTGACTAGACGGACCTTTGTTGGCAAAGTAATGTCTCTGCTTTTTAATATGCTCTCTAGGTTGGTCGTAGCTTTTCTTTCATTGAACAAGCGTCTTTTAATTTATGGCTGCATACAGGACTCTACTAAAGAAAATGGTAATAATCACTTTGATTTCCTGTGTAAATAGGGTAGAAGTAAGAAGGGAGAGGGACTTCCCTGGTGGTCCAGGGACGAAGAACCTGCCTGCCAACGCAGGGAACATGGGTTCCATCCCTGGTCCAGGAAGATCCCACATTCCGCAGAGCAGCTGAGCCCCTGCTCCACAATTAGTGAGCCTGCCTACTGCAACCACTGAAGCCCACGTGCTTGGAGCCAGGGCTCCGAGACAAGGGAAGCCCCTACTCTGCAGCCCGAGAACATCCACACAGCAGTAAAGACCCATCGCAGCCAAGGGTAAATCAGACAAATGAAAAAGAGGAGAGAGAGTGGACCCATCAGAGTCACAACTCCACGAGCCACACATCAACACTTGCCTCGCTTGGCCAACACAAGAAGCTACCCATTCTCAAAGTGCAACTGGCCTCACTTACCAGGAAAACCTGGGTATCCTGGCAAGAAGCCGTGTGCTATTTTGTGACAGCCAGATACAGAGAAATAGGTGCAGACTCTCAGTTATTCCTAAGTGGTCCGCCTCTCAGCCACCCCCTTGCTCCACGCGTATGGAACACACCACTCTGGACATGCACTCTGGAAAATTCTGCTGTGGTTTTCGAGCTGAAGCTGCATTGTTGGGTACACATACTGAAACTCAGATTTCTCAACTGTTTCATTAGGAGCCTGGTGGGCTACAGTCCACAGGGTTGCAAGGAGTCTGACACGACTGAGTGACACACAGGACTGAATGATTAATGCTTTCACTTGCATTAGGAGGAACTGGTTTTGATTTCTACACTATGATATGTCTCACGCATGCAACTTGCCATGTTTCTGTTGCTTCCTGTTCAGAAATGACCTAAACCACAGAGGTCATTTCCTAGTGTTTAGATTCACTGCTTTGCTTGGGTCAAAAGAGCGATTCTATCCTCTGTAAACACAATAGAATCTCATAGTTATAATATTCATGAGTATCTTTGCTTCCTGTTGTTGCAAAGAATACATACGCCTAGAACATGTCATGTATGGATGTGACAGCTGGACTATAAAGAAAGCTGAGCACCAAAGAGTGGATGTTTTTGAACTGTGGTGTTGGAGAAGATGCTTGAGAGTTCCTTGGACTGCAAGGAGATCCAACCAGTCCATCCTAAAGGGAATCAGTCCTGAATATCCATTGGAAGCACTGAAGCTGAAGCTGAAGCTCCAATACCTTGGCCACCTGATGTGAAGCACTGACTCATTGGAAAAGACCCTGATGCTGGGAAAGATTGAGGGCGGGAGGAGAAGGGGACGACAGAGGATGAGACGGCTGGATGGCATCACCGACTCGATGGACGTGAGTCTGAGTGAACTCTGGGACTTGGTGATGGACAGGGAGGCCTGGCGTGCTGCAGTCCATGGGGTCACAAAGAGTTGGACACGGCAGAGTGACTGAACTGAACTTAATGATTGAAACATCTCATTTTAATCAGTGCAGGATTTTTATGATCATATTCATAACAGGTACGAATGTGGGTATCAAACATTCAAACATAACTGAAAGATATTCTGAGCACGGGAAGGTAGATTTTCACTGATATTTTTAAGATCATTTATTTATTTATGCAAAGGATTTAAAAACATGTAGTTCTCACCATGCTTCTATGTTCAATGTGCTAAAGAGTGCATGGTGGCCTTCAAAGAAGCTATCTGTGGTCATGTCCAAAGTGTGGCAGAGAGTAAAAAATTTAAACGGAAGACATGAACATAAACGGGAGCAATTTGTCTCCCAAGGTCCCTCACCCTGAGGCATTGGGGTTCCTCATCCCAGTTCTATCTTAGTGTCTATATGTAAGAAGTCTTCCCAGGAGGAAGGGGTGAATTACTAACATATAAAAAATTCATTTCTCCTCTCAGTTCACATCCGATGATTAATTATCTCTCCTTCAGAGCATCCATTTGTTTCAGTTCAGTTCAGTTCCGTCGCTCCGTCCTGTCCAACTCTCTGTGACCCCATGGACTGCAGCATGCCAGGCCTCCCTGTCCATCACCAACTCCCGGAGTTTACTCAAACCCATGTCCATTGAGTCGGTGATGCCATCCAACCATCTCATCCTCTGTCGTCCCCTTCTGCTCCTGCCCTCAGTCTTTCCCAGCTTCAGAGTCTTTCCCAATAAGTCAGCTCTTTGCATCAGGTGGCCAAAGTATCGGAGTTTCAGCTACAGCATCAGTCTTTCCAATGAACACTCACGACTGATCTCCTTTAGAATGGACTGGTTGGATGTCCTTGCAGTCGAAGGGACTCTCAAGAGTCTACTCCAACACCACAGTTCAAAAGTTTCAGAAGAGTGTGGAAAAGGTAACTCAAAGGAAAATAGTGAAAAATCTCTCCCTACTAGCACCCAAATTGAGATATTTACCTAGGAAGGTCAGATAGAGGTTTTTGGAGAAAGCAGAGGGAAATAATAAGCCTCGGGTCTAAGTGCTTCAACCTCATAAGCTACCTCCTTCGAGGATTTACCTGGTGGTCCAGAGGTTAAGGACTCACCTGCCAATGCAGGGCACACAGGTTCCATCCCTGGTCTGGGAAGATCCCAGGAGCCTGGGGGCAAGTTAGCCTCTGCACCACAACTAATGACACAGCTACTGAAGCCCGGGTGCCCAGAGCCCGCGCACCACAAAAAGAGAAGCCACCGCAATGAGAAGCCCGCACGCCACGGCTACAGAGTAGCCCCCGCTGACCCCAACCACAGAAAGCCCATGCATGGCGATGAAGACACAGTGCAGCCAAGAATGCGTAAATAAATAAAACTCAGTTTTAAAAAACTATGAAAGAGTAAGTCAGTCCTATGGGTCTCTTCCATGTATACATGTTATTAAACTTGGATTGTTGTCCTGTTCAAAAAAGAGCATTAACGATAAGGATGGTATTAACTGTTTTCAGGACTAGCGCGTGAAGATAAAACGAGGTAAGTGTAATGATTTGCTTTTATGCCTATGTGACAATATATAGCATTACACACACACACACACACACACACGTTAGTGGCTAAGGGGGACGGTATAGTAAGAAGAGACTCCTTAAAAGGCATGGTATGTCCTTTGGGGACGATGAAAATGCTTCGTAAGCAGTTAGTAGCAATAGTTGTAACACATTATGACTTTACCAAAGGCCACTGAATTGCATACTCTCAAATAGTTCATGGTCCACTTTTATCTGAATTTTACCATGCTAAAAAAGAAAAAAAACCCTTCAATTTTAGCAGTTAAAACACAGCAGCCTATATCATTCTCCCTACCAGCACACCCTTAACCTGCCTGCATTTACTCCTTTGCTCTTGTTTTGAGGGGTAGAACACAGAGCTTCTTAAAGTGTTCAGACTTACACACACAAACTCAACGCGTTGCGTTACAAGAAGAGTGTGATCAATATTTCATTTAAATTACGACCAACGCACTCCTCTCTCATCTCTCCTAAGTGACCCGCTGTTGACGTTGCCAAGCTCTAAGCACGCCTGCCAGTTTTTTTACGAGGCAAACGACACATTGGAAGTGATGGGAGAAAAACGACCTTAAAAATCACTTTCTTCTCTCTACCTCAGGGTGTAAGGATCTCGTAACAATAAACACGTTCCTTTCTACCTCAGTGACCAGCGGGTACAAACCGAAGCTTAAAAAATAATGATGCACTCAGTCCTGTTTGGTTTTGCCCTCAACCAAAGTTGGGCTGTTGGAAGACGCAGGGAAAAACGGACAACCCTGATGAAGACCTGATATCATCGCCAATCAAGTCTTCTGACCAACAGAGAAGCTGAGTGCAGCCTATATGACACTTGCTTCTCTCTTTGAATTTGCACTTTTTTCCAAAAAAGCAATTTTTTTAAAATTGAAGAGTAGTTGATTTTTTTGGCCTTCCATGAGGGTTCAGTGGGTAAAGAGTCCGCCTGCAATGCCGGAGACTTTAGAGTCGTTGGTTCGATCCCTGGGTCATGAAGATCTCCAGGAGAAGGAAATGGCAACCCACCCCAGTGTTCTTGCCTGGGAAATCCCATGGACAGAGGAGCCTGGTGGGCTACAGTCCATGGAGTTGCAAAGAGTCGGACATGACTGAGAGCATAAGCTAAACTAAGCTAATAGCTGATTTAGTTGTGTTCGTTTCAGAACAACAAAGTTCTTTAGTTATACATATATTTGCTACATGGATGGACCCAGAGATTATCAAACTGAGTGGGGTAAGACAGACACACAACCATCATATGACGTCACTGGAATCTAAAAAGCAGATGCCAAGGAACTTATACTCTGGTTTATCTTTTAGGTCAAGGACAGGGAGGTGGCTGACATTCAAGGTTACGGGTACAGTATGACCAGATGGGTACCCATTCCCAGTGATACGAAGGTTGATGGAATACTGAGGTCAGAATCTTGTCCCAAATGAAGGAAGAGGATGCGTCTTGAGGGGCGTGGACGGTGCATGATACTGCGAAAGTCATCTCCCTTTTTTCTTGGCTCCCCTAGGTCTTCAGTGGCCTTTCCCTGGTGGCTCCGATGGCAAAGAATCTGTCTGCAGTGCGGGAGACCTGGGTTTGATCCCTGGGTTGGGCAGATTCCCTGGAGGAAGGCATGATGACCCATTCCAGTATTCTTGCCTGGAGACTCCCATGGACGGAGGAGGCTGGTGGGCTACAGTCCATGGGTTCCAAAGAGTCGACACGACTGAGTGGCTAAGCACAGGGGCTTATTACTGTGCACAGGATTGCTTGCTAGCTGGGGTGTGTAGGCTTCTCACTGCGGTGTCTTCTCTTCTTGTGGATTCAGTAGGACTCACCTACAAACTCAGGAGGTGCAGCTCATGGGCTGAGTTACTCCATGGCATGTAGGCTTTTCCTGGAATCCATGGCCCCTACACTGGCAGGGAGATTCTTAGCCACCAGACCACCAGGGGAGTCCCACTGAGAAATCTTTTAGTCACACTTGTAGATACGCTTGACACAGTCACTCGCCTGCCTTCCCCAAAAGACTAAGCTGGATGCATTTCACCAGTGGGGTTCCTGACTGTACAGTCCTGCTCAGATTTGGCCAATGGGGCGCCCCACCAGGAGATCAGAGGGTGGGGTGAAGGGCACAGAGTTTGAGGGTATTTGTTTTCTTGGCTTTCTCCCTGTGATGCTTCACAGGACAGTGGGGGGTCTCTCAAACTAACGTAAATCTTATCACGATGCTGCTTCTCCATAGGACCATCTCCTTTAGGTTTTGGTAACTTCTGTCTTCTCTCGATGGGCTTCTGAGCAGTAAGATCGCCACTGCTGCGATTACTTGCAGCTTCTTTGTGGTTCCCCTTTAATCCAGTTACTCTCCTGTACGCAGTCCCTGTGCATTTTAACTGGCAACATGGACACCCCAAAATGGACCTTTCTAATCCAAGAACCTGAGAAGATGTTGGGCTACCCTGATAGCTCCATTGGTAAAGAGTTCACCTGCCATGCAGGAAACCCTAGTTTGATTCCTGGGTCGGGAAGATCTGCCGGTGAATACGTTGTGTTCCATTGCAAAAATAAACGTTGGGGCGTCCTTGGGGGTCCACTGGCTTGGAATGCAGGGGACGTGGGTTCGATCCCTGGTCTGGGAAGATCCCACGTACCACGGGGCAAATAAGTCCACAGGCCACAACCACTAAAGCCTACGTGCCCTAGAGCCTGTGCGTGAGAATCAAAGAAGTTACTGCATTGAGAAGACCTCACACCACGTCTGGAGAGTAGTCCCCACCACTTAGCACAACTCGAGAGAGCCCACGCACCGCTGTGAAGACACAGCATGGCCAAAAATAAATCCATGAAAAGTTTTAAAACACTTTGATGATGCAACTAAATTACTCGATC
Organism: Bos grunniens; assembly: GCF_055505025.1. Taxonomy (NCBI): domain Eukaryota; kingdom Metazoa; phylum Chordata; class Mammalia; order Artiodactyla; family Bovidae; genus Bos; species Bos grunniens. The sequence continues at coordinate 3,365,855 of NC_141194.1, forward strand.
TTAAAAGCCGGAGGATTTTGCCAACTCACGTCGGACTCTTTGCGACCCCGTGCGTTGTAGCCCGCCAGGCTCCTCGGTCCGTGGGGATTCTCCAGGCAAGAATAATGGAGTGGGTTGCCATTCCCTTCTCCAGGGGATCTTCCTCACTCGGGGATTGAACCAAAGTCTCCCGCATTGCAGGCAGACTCTTCACGGACTGAGCCACCAGGGAAGACCTTGGCTCAGCATTATTCCACTATGTAGGTATATATACAACTTCTTTATCCATTCCTCTGCTGATGGACATTTATTTTCTTCTGTTTTGGCTATTCTGAACAGTGCTGCAATGAACATTAGGGTGCGTGTATTGCTTGCAACTGTGGTTTTCTTAAGAAAGAAATCCAAAAAAGAAAGCATATATGTATATTTATGGCTGATTCACTTTGCCGTACAGCAGAAACTAACACCACCTAAGGCAGCTATGAAGGGAAGAGGTAATTGCTCAGTCCTGCCCGACTCTTTGTAACACTTTGGACTGAAGCCCGCCAGGCTCCTCTGTCCGTGGAATACTCCAGCCAAGAATAATAGAATGGGTTGCCATTTCTTTCTCCAGGGGATCATCACGACCCAGGGATTGAACCTGGGCCTCCTGCATTGTGAGCAGATTCTTTACCATCTGAAACACCAGGGAAGTATAATACTCCAAAAAAACACCAAAGAGTACTCCAATAAATACTCCAATAAAAAGCAACTATACTCCGAGAAAAACAACAGAGAGTAACACAACATAAAGCAACTAGACTCCAGTGAAAATTAAGGAAAAAAATTTTGAACATATATACAAGCTATCTATACAAACATATACAAACTCCAAAAAATTAAGAAAAATTTAATTTGAACGTATATACAAACTAACACTGAAAAAAAATTTTTTTTAGTGTACAGATAGGTATTACTTTTTTCCAATACTAGCATGCTACCATCTGCAGAATCCATAAATGATAAGAACCATCTCCCTGAATCTTTGCTCCCTGCCCCCACATTCAGGATCCTGAGAAGATGACTACCTTTGTGACAGCCTCATGACATCACCACTGTGGCATCCCGAGCTGTTACCATGGAGACCTAGAGATGCAGGCTGAGGAAGGCGTTTGGGGATTAAGGCCGAAGAAGCAAGACTTGGAAGGAGGAAAAGGGAACTGGGAGATGGTGTAGCAACATGTCAGCCAATCCACATGAGCTGTGGGGTCCCCGAGACCCTGTGGAGAGGACTTGGGGAGGCGGGGCTGGGTGGTCAGACTCTCAGGCCCCCTCCAGGAGCACACCTTGCTAGGTGACTCTCGACATCGGAGTCAACCATGAACCTGCTGATGCTGCAGAGTGTTGACAGCTCAGAAACAGTGGTACTTCCCTCAAGCAACAGTCACCCAGTCAAGTCCGACTCTTTGTGGCCCCAGGGATTGTAGCCCACCAGGCTGCTCCTCTGCCCATGGGATTCTCCAGGCAAGCATACTGGAGGGGTAGACATTTCCTTCGCCAAGGGATCTGCCCGACCTAGGGATTCAAACCTGTTGTCTCCTGAATTGGCATGTGGATTCTTTAGCACTGCCAACTGGGGCACCCAAAACAACTCTACGCCAATGAATATTTTACTGTCTGAGCCTCCGGGGCATCTAAATGTTATCCATCCTCTTGAAAAATAAAGGACTGTGAAGACCTAATCAGATATTTCTCCAAAGACATACAGATGGCCAACACACACATGAAAAGATGCTCAACAATGCTAATCATTAGAGAAATGCAAATCAAAACTACAATGACATACCAACTCACACCCGTCAGAAAGCCTATCAGCAAAATGTCTACAAATAACAAATGCTGTACAGGATGTGGAAAAAAGGGAGCCTTCTTGCACTGTTGGTGAGAATGTAAATTGACGCAGCCACTATGGAGAACAGTGTGGAGATTCCTTGAAAAACTAGAAATAAAACTACTAAACAAGCCAGCAATGCAACTAATGAACATATATCCTGAGAAAAGTGAAGTGAAGTCGCTCAGTCGTGTCCGACTCTTTGCGACCCCATGGACTGTAGCCCACCAGGCTTCTCTGTCCATGGGATTCTCCAGGCAAGAGTACTGGAGTGGGTTGCCATTTCCTTCTCCAGGTGATCTTCCCGACCCAGGGATCGAACCCAAGTCTCCCACATTGCAAGCAGACGCTTTACCCTCTGAGCCACCAGGGAAGCTCCAAGAAAACCATGACTCAAAAAGACACGTGGATCGCAGTGTTCACCGCAGCACTACTTACAATAGCCAGGACATGACGTGAACCTAGATGTATGTCAACTCATGGGTGGATAAAGAAGATTGTGGTATATATACAATGGAATATTGCTCAGCCATAAACAGCAGGTAGCTGAACTGAGGTGGCTGAACTTTGAGCCTCTTATACAGAATGAAGTAACTCAGAAGGAGAGAATCAAATATTGTATGTTAATGCATATATATGCAATCTAGAAAAATGGTACAGACGCATCTATTTGTAGGGTAGGACATAGGAACAGACATAGAAAACAGACTTATGGACATGGCAGGGGGTGCGGAGGGGAGGGTGAGATGGATTGAAATAGTAGCCCTGATATTTAGACACTCATGCAAAGAGTTGACTCATTGGAAAAGACCCCGATACTGGGAGGTATTGGGGGCAGGAGGAGAAGGGGATGACAGAGGATGAGATGGCATCACTGACTCAATGGACATGAGTTTGGGTGAACTCCGGGAGCTGGTGATGGACAGGGAGGCCTGGCGTGCTGCGATTCATGTAGTTGCAAAGAGTCGGACATGACTGAGCGACTGAACTGAACTGAACTGATGTGTAAAGATCGTGGGAAGTTGATGTATAGCCCTGGGATCTCAGCCTGTGACGACCTAGAGGGCTGGGATGGAGGTGGTCTGTGACCGAGACTCAAGTGGGAGGGGATATATGTATACTTATAGACAATTCATCTTGTACAGCAGAAACCAACACAACATTGTAAAGCGATTATACTTCAACTTTTTTAAAAAAGGACTTGGCTCCTACTGAAACTGCAATCCTAACATCATAACTCTGATAATCAACAAGGCAACTGCCAATAAATGTCTTATTATGGTTGCAGTCATTGCATCGCTAATAGGTGGGTAGACACATAATTTTTACAGATGAGGAAACTGAGACCCTTAGACATTGAATAATGTGTTCCAGGTCACAGTGAGTGAAAAACTCTGGAAAGCTGACTCTAGAGTCAATGAGCTTGACCTCTATGTTATTTTGTTTCGAAGATGGAGTTCCCTTTGCTCCAGCTGACAAAACCCATGGGGAGATGTTTGCCTCTCTCGAACCCTCTCCTTCCTGCAATAGTCTTAAAACTGCCCTTCAAAATTGATCGATGTGGCTTTCTTATTTCTAAAATTCATCAAGCAGTTAGGAACGTATTTATAAATAGGTTCCATCGTAGGATCTTTACCGAGCACAATAAGTAAGATATCATCCATTTTCCACGCCCAGAGACCTGAATGATCATTTGTGAAAGCAATCGCCCCTTGAATATTGCTTCTAATCATTCCGTCCATCAATCATATATATTTTTTCTTAATTTATCCACACAACCATTTTAAATGCAAACACTGTTCACCTTCCCAATATCTATGAAAATGAAATCCCATCACAGTAGAAAATTTATAGCCCTGGCTCATATGAGTTCATAGAGCAATATTCCCAATAGTTAAATCTCTCCAACACAGTTAAATAAAGTGAAGTGAGAAGTCTAATTGGCTGTTTCCACTCAGCCAAGCAGTCTTCACGGCTCTTATTCACTCTGTCAATTGGGAACCACCAGGTGCCCGCCTTGGCAGCTTAATGGATATTGAGCTAAGAACTGGGAATGACACAGAAAAGACTAATTCACAAAGACACGTGCCCCAGCGTTCACTGCCGCACTATTTACAATAGGCAAGACATGGGAGCAACCTAAATGTCCATCCACAGAGGAATGGATAAAGATATGGTGTGTGTGTGTGTGTGTGTATACGGCTTCTGTGGTGGCTCAGATGGTAAAGAATCTGTTTGCAATGCAGGAGACTGGGGTTCGATCCCTGGGTCGGGAAGGTCCCCTGAAGAAGGGAATGGCAAACCACTCCAGTATTCTTGCCTGGAGAATCCAATGGACAGAGGAGCCTGGTGGGCCACAGTCCGTGGGGTCACAGTTGGACATGACTGAGCAAATATATATTCAGCTGAATGATTTCCAGGTGGAGCTAGTGCTAAAGAGCCCACTCGCTAAAGCAGGAGACACGAGAGATGTGCATTCAAGCCCTGGGTGGGGAAGATCCCCTGAAGGACATGGCAACCTACTCCAGTATTTTTGCCTGGAGAATTTCATGGATAGAGGAGCCTAGTGGACTATAGCCCATAGGGTCGCAAAGCGGTGGACATGACTGAAGGGACTCAGCACATACTCATGTGGGCACACACACATTCATACGACACACACACACACACACACACATACATACAGACATTGATGCTGGGAAAGACTGAGGGCAGAAGGAAGAGGGGGCATCAGAGGATGGGATGGTTGGATGGCATCACTGACTCAATAAACATGAGTTTGAGCAAATTCCGGGAGATGGAATGACAGGGAAGCCTGGCGTGCTGCAGTCCATGCGGTCGCAAAGAGGCAGACATGAGTGAGCGACTGAACAATAGCATTATATATACAGTGGAATATACTGTATTCCAGTCATTACTAAGCCATAAAAAACAAATGAAATAATGCTATCTGCAGCAACATGGATGGAGACAGAGATGATCATACTGAGCGAAGTAAGTCAGACAGAGACAAGTATCATGTAATATCACTTATAAGTGAAATCTAAAATATGATAGAAATGAACTTATCTATGAAATGAAAAACAGAATTATAGACGTAGAAAATAAACTTACGGTTACCAGGAGGTGAGGGGGAAGGGATAGTCAGGGAGTTTGGGATGGACATGGGCACACTGCTGTATTTAACATGGAGAACCAGAAAGGACCTTCTGTTCAGCACAGGGAAGTCTGCTCAATGACTTTATGGGAAAAGAATTTAAAACAAAGTAGATATATGTATATGTATAAGTGATTCTATCTTCTGTCTCATCCTCTGACAGACAATGAGATGGTTGGATGACATCACCGACTCAATGGACATGAGTTTGGGTAGACTCCGGGAGTTGGTGATGGACTGGGAGCCCTGGCGAGCTGCAGTCCACGGGGTCACACAGGGTCAGATACGACTGAGGGACTGAACTGAACTGATAACTGATTCCCGTTGCTGTTTACCAGAAACTAACAACATTGTAAATCAACTATACTCCACTAGATTTTTTAAAAAACATCACTCTAGAAAAAGATGTGAGATATACAAATATAAATACATGTGTATATATAATGGAATATTAGTCATGTAAAGGAATGACAAATGCCATTTGCAGAGATATGATGGACCTCAAGATGATCATACTGAGAGAAATTAGAGAAATATGATATGATACCACTTCTTGGTAGAATCTAAAATATGATATAAATGAACTTACCTATGAAACAGAAACAGAATCACACATTCAGAACAGACTGGTGGTTGCCAAGGGCGGTTAGATTGTGGGTTAGATTGGGGGAGGGTTAGATTGCGAATTTGAGATTCCAGAATGCAAACTGGTATATACAGATGGATAAACAAGGACCTAGTGTACAGCACAGGGAGCTATATTTGATATCTTGTAATAACTTCTAATGGATAAGTAAAAGTGAGTGTGAAAGTGAAAGTCGCTCAGTTGTGTCCGACTCTTTGCCACCCTCACCGACTGTCCATGGGATTCTCCAGGTCAGAATAACTGGAGCGGGTAGCCTATCCCTTCTCCAGGGGATCTTTCCGAGCCATGAATCAAACTGGGGTCTTCCGCATTGCAGGCAGATTCTTTACTGACTGAGCTGTTAGGGAAGACCTTAACGGAACAGAATATGAAATATATCTATATAGCTGCTGCTGCTGCTGCGTCGCTTCAGTCGTGTCCGACTCTGTGAGACCCCATACACGGCAGCCCACCAGACTCCCCCATCCCTGAAATTCTCCAGGCAAGAACACTGGAGCGGGTTACCATTTCCTTCTCCAATGCATGAAAGTGGAAAGTGAAAGTGAAGTCGCTCAGTCGTGTCCGACTCTCAGCGATCCCATGGACTGCAGCCCACCAGGCTCCTCTGTCCATGGGATTTTCCAGGCAAGAGTACTGGAGTGGGGTGCCATCACCTTCTCTGATACCTATATAGATCTATGCCTATATATGTGTATGTGGTGTGCTGTGCTTCATTGTTCAGTCATGTCTGACTCTGTGCAACCCCATGGACTGTAGCCCACCAGGCTCCTCTGTCCATGGGATTCTTCAGGCAAGAACACTGGAGTGGGTTGCCATGCCCTTCTCCGGGGGGATCTTCCCAACCCAGGAATGTAACCCAGATCTCCCGCATTGCACGCAGATTCTTTACCATCTGAGTCAGCAGGGAAGCCCAAAAATACTGCAGTAGGTAGCTTTTCCCTTTTCCAAGGCATCTTCCCAACCCAGGAATCCAAATGGGGTCTCCTACATTACAGACAGATTCTTTACCATCTGAGCTACCTGGGAAGTATGTGTGTGTGTGTGTGTGTGTGTGTGTGTGTGTACACATATATCTGACACACTTTGCCATACAGCGTTTCCTGGTTCAATCCCTGGGTCAAGAAGGTCCCCGGAAAAGGAAATGGCAACCCACTCCAGTATTCTTGCCTGGGAAATCCAATGGACAGAGGAGCCTGGTGGGCTGCAGTCTGTGGAGTCACAGAGAGCTGGACATGACTGACACAACTTAGCACAGCACGCAGAGCTTACTGCAGATTTGAAACTGTCATAATAGAGAAAATCACACATACTTCAACAAACAAAGGTTCAGAATCAGAATCGAGAACAGATCTGTGCAGAGTACAATGGCAACCCTCAGAGACATCCACACTCTCACCCCTGCAAACTAAAAGGCTGACCTTGCCTGGCAGAAGAGACTTTGCAGGTATGCTGAAGGACCACGAGACGCTGAAACGATGCTGGAGTATCCCGGGGTGGGTCCGATGTCATCAGGAGCATCTTTCTAAGGGAAGGGAAGGGAAGGGTCAGGGTCTATGAGGTCACAGTGATGGCAGGGTCAGCTCAGGGCGGGGCCAGGGGCCCAGCATTACAGGTACCTCCAGACGACCTGGTGGCTCAGAGGGTAAAGAATCTGCCTGCACCGCAGGAGACCGGGGTTCGATCCCTGGGTTGGGAAGATCCCCGGAAGGAGGGAATGGCAACCCACTCCAGTATTCTTGCCTGGAGAATCCCATGGACAGAGGAGCCTGGTGGGTTACAGTCCATGGGGTTGCAAGCGTCAGACACAACTGAGCGACTGACACTCTCACCAACCAGATACTTAACAGAGCGAGAATACGGATTCTCCCCTAAAACCCCAAGAAGAGCACAGCTACATGGACTCCCTAGATGTAAGCCCAGCGAAACCCCATGTTGGACTTCTGACCTCCAGCAGGACAAGATGATAACCCAGTGGTGTTTTAAGTCACTGTTTGTGACGATTTCTTTTTTCTTCTTCTTCTTTTTGAATTGGGGTATAGTTGCTTTACAAGGGTGTGTTGATTGCTGCTGTACAGAGAAGAGAGAACAGACATGTGTATACACATATCTGTAAAGATTTCATTTCTCCATCAAATCTGATGGAGAGTCACAGGTCTGAGTATTCTTGGTTGTAGTTTTTTTTTTTTCCCATTCATCTCTTTATAATTATATATTTTACATTGGAGGATAACAGCTTTACAATGCTGTATTGGTTTCTGCGATGGACTGTGCAGAAGCGTGGCCGAGAGGAGCTACCCCTCGCCCAAGGAGGTGATGGAATTCCAGTTGAGCTATTTCAAATCCTGAAAGATGATGCTGTGAAAGTGCTGCACTCAATATGCCAGCAAATTTGGAAAACTCAGCAGTGGCCACAGGACTGGAAAAGGGCAGTTTTCATTCCAATCCCAAAGAAAGGCAATGCCAAAGAATGCTCAAACTACCACACAATTGCATTCATCTCACACGCTAATAAAGTAATGCTCAAAATTCTCCAAGCCAGGCTTCAGCAATATGTGAACCGTGAACTTCCAGATGTTCAAGCTGGTTTTAGAAAAGGCAGAGGAACCAGAGATCAAATTGCCAACATCCGCTGGATCATCAAAAAAGCAAGAGAGTTCCAGAAAAACATCTATTTCTGCTTTATTGACTATGCCAAAGCCTTTGACTGTGTGGATCACAATCAACTTTGGAAAATTCTGAAAGAGATGGGAATACCAGACCACCTGACCTGCCTCTTGAGAAACCTGTATACGGGTCAGGAAGCAACAGTTAGAACTGGACATGGAACAACAGACTGGTTCCTAATAGGAAAAGGAGTCCGTCAAGGCTGTATATTGTCACCCTGTTTATTTAACTTATATGCAGAGGACATCATGAGAAACACTGGGCTGGAAGAAGCATAAGCTGGAATCAAGATTGCCGGGAGAAATATCAATAACCTCAGATATGCAGATGATACCACCCTTAAGGCAGAAAGTGAAGAGGAACTAAAAAGCCTCTTGAAAGTGAAAGAGGAGAGTGAAAAAGTTGGCTTAAAGCTCAACATTCAGAAAATGAAGATCATGGCATCTGGTCCCATCAATTCATGGGAAATAGATGGGGAAACAGTGGAAACAGTGGCAGACTTTATTTTGGGGGGGCCCCAAAATCACTGCAGATGGTGATTGCATCCATGAAATTAAAAGACGCTTACTGCTTGGATGGAAAGTTATGACCAACCTAGATAGCATATTGAAAAGCAGAGACATTACTTTGCCAACAAAGGTTCGTCTAGTCAAGGCTATGGTTTTTCCAGTGGTCATGTATGGATGTGAGAGTTGGAGTGTGAAGAAGGCTGAGTGCTGAAGAAGTGATGCTTTTGAACTGTGGTGTTGGAGAAGACTCTTGAGAGTCCTTTGGACTGCAAGGACATCCAACCAGTCCATCCTAAAGGAGATCAGTCCTGGGTTTTCTTTGGAAGGACTGATGCTATAGCTGAAACTCCAGTACTTTGGCCACCTCATGCGAAGAGTTGACTCATTGGAAAAGACTCTGATGCTGGGAGGGATTGGGGGCAGGAGGAGAAGGGGACGACAGAGTTTGAGATGGCTGGATGGCATCACCAACTGGATGGACGTGAGTTTGAGTGAACAATGGGAGTTTGTGATGGACAGGGAGGCCTGGTGTGCTGCAATCCATGGGGTCACAAAGAGTCAGACACGACTGAGTGACTAACACCTATTCACTGACAAGCATCCTCTGGGTGTGCAGAGATGGATGGGCGTGGTGCATGCCTGTATCCCTGGTGAGGTATGTGCGGTAGGCAGCAGGCAGATGGATGCCCCATTATTTTAACCCAAGCCGCGTAATCACAGCTTGACAACCCAAGCTCCGTCTAACCCTTTCTCCTAATGCCTTTGCACACCCCAAGGTAATTCAGTCCCATCCACCCCCTTGCCTCCCCGGGGCCACCTCCCTGACTGTGATTACAGGTTTTGATGAAGATAAAGCATGTCTGGGTCTTTCTACTGAACAAGATATCATTAGCCTGGCCACAAAGGTATCACTCTTCCCCGAGCCAAAGGTCAGCAGACCTTGGGAGTGATGGATCTCTTTTTGGCTGGCTGCAGGCACTCGCTTGGCAAATATTAAATAGCTTCTCAGAGCTCCGAGATGGTTTCTAATCACGGGCAGGCTATCTCCGGAGAATAACGTGCAAGGTAGAAAGAGCACAGAGGGAGATTTTGTGCATGGCAAAATAATATACAGCAGGGGAAAGTACTAGTCAGACATTACCTAGCTCCACAAAATATCAGTGCAGTTCACTCGCTCAGTCGTGTCTGACTCTTTGCGACCCCATGGAATCCAGCACACACCAGGCTTCCCTGTCCATCACCACCTCTGAGAGCTGGCTCACACTCATGTCCATCGAGTCGGTGATGCCATCCAACCATCTCATCGTCTGTCGTCCCCTTTTCCTCCTGCCTTCAATCTTTCTATTTCATAATTACCAATGATGAAAATGATTGTTATTTACAAGGTCATCTCATATCTCCCTTCACAAATGTCTGTTCGTGGAAAGGCAGTAACTGCACTCAAGTTTAACAGCTTAGCAGTGGATCTTGGTTTGACATGATATGACATCATGTGCAGTAAGCAACATCTTTCTCTTTTCCTTAAAACAATAAGCCAGCATTTCTCAGGTGATCCAGTGGTTAAGACTTTCCTCTTCCCTGCAGGGGGCACAATATTTATTCACTAACTGAGGAAGTTTCCCATACTGAAAGGGGCCGCAAAAAAAAAGGGAAAAAAATCATATAAAGATAATGCAATTTTTAAAATATGAAGACTGTATAATAAAGCATAGATACAAAATAATGTATCTTTTCAGTGATTATTTTAAAGAAGCGTATTGGGAAGAGAAAATCTGATTTTTGTTATGGACGTGATGTGAGGTGATTGTGTGACTCTGGGCATTCAGCTGCTCCTAAAAATATATTCTCAACTCTAAAATTCTAATATCCTCACTTATAAAACAATAGGTTTAAAATGGATGCTGAAAACTTCTGTGATTTACAGAGAATTCAATGGGACCTGGACACTGCACTAAGAAATATAAATACATTAGATATAGGTGCTCGTATAATACCATTTTGTATATTGGGGCTTCCCTAGTGGCTCAGATGGTAAAGAATCTACCTGCAGTGCATGAGACCCAGGTTCGACCTCTGGGTCAGGAAGATCCCCTGGAGAAGGAAATGGCAACCCACTCCAGTATTCTTGCCTGGAGAATCCCATGGACAGAGGAGCATGGTGGGCTGCAGTCCATGAGGTCCCAAAGAGTCGGACAAGACTGAGCAACTAATGCTTTCAGTTTCACAGGTCAGAGATGAAATTCTGCTGACACAAGAGAGGAACAAGGGGTCCAGGTATGCATGCTGGATTCCTGCATAGGACGATGGGTGTGGATGTGTGTGTGTGACTGGCTTCATTTTCTGATACTATGGATAGATTCCTGCGTGTTCCACTGACCTTTCCATCAACCTGCTGTTCTTCTCACATGCCTCTGCACAGACCTTTTACATATTTTTTTGATGGTATTTCTAGAAGGGAGACACAGAAATCTTTGACATCTTCCTTCAGTTAAACTCCTACGTAAGTGATTTCCTCTCCTTTCCTTTCGGCACTATGATAGCATTCTCCTCTCAGTACACATCATGAAAGCATGTCATAGCCAAGTCACTTCCTTGAAGGTATGTTGCATAATCCATGCTGCTGAAGCTTAGTAATTCCTTTTTAGAGGTGTTTTTTTTTTTTTAATGTGGACCATTTTAAAGTTTTTATTGAATTTTCTTACAATGTCATTTCTGTTTTGCATTTTTTTTTTTTTGTCATGAGACATGCAGGATCTGATTCTCTGCTGCCGAATGAGATGGTGGGATGGCATCACTGACTCAATGGACATGAGTTTGAGCAACCTCCGGGAGATGGTGATGGATAGGGAAGCCTGGCGTGCTGCAGTCCATGGGGTTGCAGTCAGACGTGACTGAGTGACTGAACCGAACTGATATCTTTGGGGGGACAGTTAAGGCCACACCAGGAACCAGTGATGAGGTCACAGACAATGAGATGGTTGGATGGCATCACCAACTCAATGGACATGAGTTTGAGCAAGCTCCTGGAGATGGTGATGGACAGGGAAGCCTGGTGTGCTGCAGTCCATGGGTTCACAACAAGTTGGACATAACTAGGTGACTGAATAACATTGTGGGGTCTTAGCTTCCTGACCAAGGATGGACATGCTCAACCCCCTCCACCCCCCACTACATTGGAAGGCGAAGTCAACCACTGGACCATCAGGGAAGTCCCCAAGGCTTGTTTCCTACTCATCAAGATACATCACTCAAGTCGGATTGAAGAAAGCAACTACATCCTCCTTTCTGGGGACTATGTGCCTTTGCATGCCCGTGATCCATCCTTCTAAATTCAGTATAATATGTTTTTATCACAGTAACGGGTATGTGGTTCCCCAAGCCAGAGGCACACAGCCCTCACTGTCTGCCTCTCAACTGATCCCCTGACATGTGAAGTGAAAATGTTACATAAACAGCAACCTTTCACCAATGGCTTAGATAATCCCTTCTGATAGATGCCACATTCCCACCTCAAAGCCCCGCTTCTTCTGTTTACACTGATAATCAGATGACCCATGATGCACTTCTGAATATGGCCAAAAGCATCCTTCCCAGCTTGCTAGGAGAAATTTATGAATAATTCTGCACAAAGTAAGGGCTTCCTCACAGGCGGCTCAGTGGTTAAAAAAAAAAAAAAAATCTGCCTGCCATTGCAGGAGATGCAGGTTCAACTCTTGGGGATGGGAAGATCCCCTGGAGAAGGGAAGGGCAACCCACTCCAGGATTCTTGCCTGGAGAATCCCATGGACAGAGGAGCTTTGTGGGCTCTGGTCCATGAAGTCGCAGATAATCAGGCATGACTGAGCAACCGAGCATGCATGCACATGAAGCCAGCCTGTCACGTGTTCAATTCTGAACCAGGATTTTGTTTGAAAATGTAGTGCTTTGGGATCGTGCTTTACTTTTCCCCTGACAGGAGGGAGGGACCATCGTTAAGTGCTGGTAGGAACCAATCCATGAAAAGGTGATGAGGCAAAAAATGAGATCAGCTCAAAAAATGCCTCCCACTGCCATCTATGAGTATTATATTTGCTCCAGAGGTGTCTTCCTGCTCAGCCTTTTCACCCGTGAGCGTTTCTTGCTCCTAAAGAGGATTAGGCAGATGACTCAGTGCCTGCAACCCTAGCATAGCCCTGGGGAAATGGCTCATGTCATGTGCAGAGTTGGGAGGGACCACGTGTGGAATATATACGTGCTTTTCTACAGAAAGAAGGTGACATCCTGGAAAGAGCATGGACTTATGAGGGCATGAGTCTGAGCAAGCTCCGGGAGTTGGTGATGGACAGGGAGGCCTGGCGTGCTGCTGTCCATGGGGTCGCAAAGAGTTGGACACGACTGAGCGACTGGACTGAACTGATAAGAAGGCTGATGACCCCCAAGACAATCAGTTTCTTGGCTTAAAAAAAAAAAGAAGATACAGGACTCCCTTGGTGGTCCAGTGGTTAAGACACCACACTTGCAGTGCACAGGTGTGGGTTCAATCCCCAGTCAGGGAACTAAGATCCTACATTTCATGCGGCATGAACAAAAAGTTAAAAAAAACTTTTTTTCTTCAGAAGATGCCAGATAATATTTACTTCCTGCATCTACCTTTTGCATAATCATATCTATGATAATATCAATAATATAATCATATCAATCATAATAAATACCTATTACATGCATTGTCTTTCCTTCAATTTTTTTTTTAACTGAAGTATATCTGACTTACAGTGCTGTGTTCAGTTCAGTTCAGTCGCTCAGTCGTGTCCGACTTTGTGACCCTATGGACTGCAGCACGCCAGGCCTCCCTGTCCATCACCAACTCCCAGAGTCTACCAAACTCACGTCCATTGAGTTGGTGATGCCGTCCAGCCATCTCATCCTCTGTTGTGTTAGCGTCTGCTATAACAGCAAAGTGCTTCAGTTTTATATATAGGGCTTCCCTGGTGGCTCAGATGGTAAAGAACCCGCCTGCAGTTCAGGAGACCTGGGTTCGATCCCTGCATTAGGAATATCCCCATGAAGAAGGGAAACGGCAACCAACGCTGGTATCCTTGACTGGAGAATTCCAGGGACAGAGGAGCCTGGTGGGCTATAGTCCATGGGGTTGCAAAGAGTCAGACATGACTGAGGGACTAAGTGCCCACACACACACAAATATATATATATATAAGTATGCATAAACTGACTCAGTTTTATAATATATTTATTATATAATATATATTATATATATTATATAATACATTATATATATGTAATTCTATATATATTCTATGTATTATTTATATATATTAATATATATACTTCAGTTCAGTTCAGTTGAGTCACTCAGTCGTGTCTGACTCTTTGTGACCCCAGGAATACTTATACATATATTATTCTTTATATATTATTCTGTTCAGCCTTGTTTTCTACTATAATTATAAAATATTGAACATAGTTCCCTGTGCTGTACAGTAGAACCTTGTTTATCTGTTTTACATACAGGGGTGTGTATCTGATAATCCTAAAGTCCTAATTTTATCCTGCCCTATCTTTCCCCTTTGGTAGCCCTAAGTTTATCTTCTCTGTGAGTCTTTTTCAGTTTTACAAATAAATTCATTTGTTTCGTTTTTTAGACCCCACATAGAAGTGATCCCGTAGGATATCTCTCTTTCTCTGTCTAACTGACTTCCCTCGCTGAGATCAAGTCTAGGGCCATTCACGGTGCTGCAAACGGCATTATTTCATTGTTTCTTTATGGCTGAGTAATATTCCATGATGTGTACATACCATATAGTCTTTATCCATTCCTCTGTCAGTGGACATTGAAGTTCTTTTCATGTCCTGCTGCTGCTGCTGCTGCTGAGTCGCTTCAGTCGTGTCCGACTCTGTGCGACCCCATAGATGGCAGCCCACCAGGCTCTGCCGTCCCTGGCATTCTCCAGGCAAGAACACTGCAGTGGGTTGCCATTGTTTTCTCCATGTCCTAGGTACCGTAAATAGTACTGCTATGAACATTCGGAGGTATGTATCTTTTTGAATCAGAGTCAAATAGGCAATCCTATGTTGTTACATAACTATGTAGCGATTTAAGAGTGAAAGGGATGGAGTATCAAAAGCCGTGTTTTCATCTCAAGGCTTCTGTTGACCTACCCTCAAGACTTGGGACAGTTTTGGACAATTTGAAGTTTCTGTGGCTCAGATATTAAAAGGGAAGGATGCCAGGACTTTTCTTAAGATATTACAAATGGCATAATACATATTGAATGCTTTGACTGTATTTTAAACACATGCAACTTGTTTATGGGTTTCTCTGGTGGCCCAGATGGTAAAGAATCTGCCTCTAAAGCAGGAGACCCAGGTTCGATCTGTGAGTCAGGAATATCCAAAGCGAATAACACATATCTTATTTATTATTTTTATAGAGGAAGTCATTTGCCAGAGTTTTCATCATTTGCCAGTTTTCTCAGGCACAGAAAAACAAAAAAACTGGAAAGAGAGTAAATTCCTGCCATTGAGTCTCAGAGGATTCCTTGAGATCTTTAAAGGCAGATAAGAGAGACAATATTGAACCCAATAGACTCATACTTGTTATGACTGGTTATTCTTGCCAGATGCAATTTCAGTCCCTATTATGATCAAATAATAGAAACCCTTTATATTATTAAATTTTTACTATGGATATAGTCCTTCCAAAGGAGAAAAAAAATACCATCACAAAAGAAAGTATTATCATTTAGATACAAAACAAAATACTATATATGTGATTTGGCAATAAGCTGGCAGCAGTTGTTATGTATTAAAATAAAAAGCAAAAAAAAAAAATTCACTGTTTCCAAATAATGATTATTTGAAAAGTACAGTTTTGTGTTTTTTGCTTTTTATTTTTTTAAAGTAACTGTCCTTTTGAGAGAATGATTAAATTTAATAATGTTCAATACTTTGTAATGTTTCAACAAGCGAATAAGATTTTCCTAAAGGGCATCTCTTGGGCTAAATTGTTTATCTATAATTTGTCCTCAAAATGATCTAACAAAGGAAAAATATGTTGTGTTGAATTTCCTATTTAAATGATTCCTGAATTTCTTGGGACAATGGCATTAGACTGAATTTTCATTCTGGGATTCAGATGTATACAGACACAGAGGTAGGCATGCAAAACGCTGGCCATTAAGTTAATTTTTAAATTATGTCTGAGTTTCATTTTAGACACCCTTTCGGCATAGCTTTAAATCTCTCTCTCTGTTTTTTTTGGCTGAGATGGGTCTTAGTTTTGGCACATGAGCTCTTACCCTGTGGTGAGCAGACTCTCTGGCTGTGGCAGGTGGGCCATAGATACCCCATAGCATGTGGGATCTTAGCTCCCCAACCAGGGGTCAAACCCATGTCCCCTGCATTCCAAGGCAGATTCTTAACCACTAGGCCACCTGAGAAGCCAATGAAGTCTCCTCAACGCCCCCTTTTTCTCTTATCTTCACTTTGAGCCATCACGGCAATTAAAATATCAATCATTCGGCAAAAGGGAAAGAGACAAGGTGTTGAACTGTGAAGCTGTGTACTTAACATTAGTTATTTCCATGGTGATAGGATAATGCTATTTTTTTCTTCATGTTTTCTATATTTCAAAAGTGTTCCGCTTTTGATTTACCTTTTAAAATAAAAGAACTATTTTTTTTTTCCTTTACATGCTGTCTTCATCTGGCAGTTACAGGAGTTTTGTCATATTATGATCACTTGGCATTAATGCACTCTTCCCCTTGAATTCTTTATAAAATATTAAGTTATAATTCCACAAAAAAATCAAGGACTGTTTTGAGCTAATGATAGAATATTCTGTATCAATTAATAACTAATTTCTTATACATGTATCTATAACCTTAATACTGTTTATAATATTATATACTGTTGTACAATGTTGTACACTATAGTATTATATACAGTATTATATACTATAGTATATTGTATATGTATATATATATATGTATGTATACTATAGTACATAATACTGTATATAATATTATAATGTGTTTACAACCTGTGCATTTTTTACCTAAACACTTTTCTGTCACTAATTTCATTACCTTTTTTAATGCTAGTGGCATTTTATTTTATTTTTTTATTTATATGGGAGTATAGTTAGTTAACAATGTTACATTAGCTGCAGGCATACGACAAAGTGATTCAGTTACACATATACATGTGTCTACTGTCTTTCAAAATATTTTCCCATGTAAGTGAAAGTGAAAGTGAAGCTGCTCAGTCGTGTCCGACTCTTTGTGACCCCATGGACTGTAGCCTACCAGGTTCCACCATCCATGGGATTTTGCAGGCAAGAGTACTGGAGTGGGTTGCCATTGCCTTCTCCAGATCTTCGCTCCCCAGGGATTGAACCCGGGTCTCCTGCATTGCAGGCAGACGCTTTACCGTCTGAGCCACCCATGTAGGTTCCCACATAACACTGACCAGAGTTCCCTGGGTTATAAAGTAGGTCCTGCTGGCGGTCCCCTTTACACACAGTAGCGTGTGTATCTGAATTCCAAGTGGACATCAAAGGGAATCAGTCACACGTACACATGTATCTATTCTTTTTTCAGATTCTTTTCCCATGGAGGTTGTTACATAATACTGAGCAGAGTTCCCTGTGCTATACAGCAGGTCCCTGATATTCATTGTATTTTGCAAAATACCCTCTTCTATTCCTTTCTCTAAGTGCTTGGGAATATCTAACGTAGAGTACAAGCCATCTCACCAGGAAATTACAAGTATTAATTAAACAGAAAATGTCTCTATCACGTACACCCTTTATTCAGGATATACTCTTTTGCAAGACACCACAAAGACTTTGTCTCTTCCGACTTTATGCTGAGAAGGTATACAGTGAGAAAGCAAGAGAGATGTCAGTTACAAAAAAAAAAGACAGAGAACCTTGTGCCAACATGCCTGGGAAGAATCCAGAATATGAATCAAAACAATAAGCTTTTTTGGGGAAAAAAAAACTAACAAGAAAATCTATACAAGATTTGGCTCACAGCAAACCCCGGCTTCATTCTACAACTTAGAAAAATGATTGTCATATTTTTCTACAAGGGCACAGATAATCAGCATTACTGGCCCTGGGGGCCAGATGGTCAGTTCTGAATTGATATAATAAAAGCAGACGTTGGCCACTTCCCAGGTGGCACAGTGGTAAAGAATCTACCTGTAAATGCAGGCTATGTGGGTTCTATCCCTGGGTCAGGAAGATCCCCTGGAGGAGGAAACCGCAACCCACTCCAGTATTCTTGCCTGGAGAATCCCATGGACAGAGGAGCCTGGCGGGTTACAGTCCTTGGGTTCACAGAGAGTTGGATGCAACTGAGCACCTAACACACACACAGCACCCAGATATTGGCCATATTCAAAAGATAGAGGTTATCTAGGTTTCACTAAAACTTTACAAAAACAGGTCCCGGGGCTTGTGTGTGTAGCTGGTCAACCTCTGCAATAGATGCCACCTAAGAAGGGAGAGGGGCTGTCAGGGTGGCCCAGAGGGTAAAGCGTTTACCTACATTGCAGGAGACCTGGATCAGGAAGATCCCCTGGAGAGGGAAATAGCAACCCACTCCAGTACTCTTGCCTGGAAAATCCCATGGACAGAGAAGCCTGGTAGACTATAGTCCATGGGATCGCAAAGAGTCGGAGAGAGCCCCTTGCACTGCAAAGAGATGAAACCAGTCCATCCTAAAGGAATTCAGTGCTGAATATTCACTTGAAGGACTGATGCTGAAGCTGAAGCTCCAATCCTTTGCCCACCTGATGCAAAGAGTTGACTCACTGGAAAAGACCCTGATGCTGGGAAAGATTGAGGGCAGAAGGAGAAGGGGATGACAGAGAATGAGATGGTTGGGTGGCATCACCGACTCAATGGACATGAGTATGAGCAAGCTCCGGGAGATGGTGATGGACAGGGAGGCCTTGGTGTGCTACAGTCCATGGGGTCGCGGTGTGCTACAGTCCATGGGGTCGCAAAGAGTCAGACACAACTGAACGACTCAACAGCAACAGCAGTGAAGAGTGTCCCTGGAGAAGAGCATGGCAGTCCACTCCAGTATTCTTGCCCAGAAAATCAGCCCACAGGGTCACAAAGAGCTGGACACGTCTGAGTGACACACACAAGAAGAGCGCAAAGAGATTTCTCGCCATTTATGCAAAGCCAAGGCTTCAGATGAAAGCGACCACCACAATAAGAGACCAACAAACCAAAAGAACAAACTGTGAAAATATCTCCAACCCTCCAGAGGAGGACGGGGGCCGTTCTTAATGCCTGGTATCTCCCACCCGTTCCTGTCTCTGCTTCCCCGGGTCCAAGGAGAGCGTATACATTCCAGGATGTTCAGTGCATGAGGGTGCAGGAAGCCATCAGTGGTGCAGGGTTATCCCAAGAGAGAACTTCACTCTCAGGGGTGCAGATGGACCTGTGCCCTGGGCAGGAGCAGAGATGCAGACGTATAGAATGGACGTGTGGACATAGTAGGAGAAGGAGAGGGTGGGATGGACTGAGAGAGCAGCATTGACATATATACATGACCGAGTATAAAACAGACAGCTAGTGGGAAGCTGCTCTACAGCACAGGGAGCTTAGCGCAGGGCTCTGTGATGACCCAGAGAGGTGGGGGGTGGGAGGGAGGCTCCAGAGGGAGGGGCATATGTCACTGATTGTATGAATGTCATATCATTATATGATGTGAATATATGTCACATCATTGATCAGCCAGTCTGTCCTAAAGGAAATCAACCGTGAATATTCACTGGAAGGACTGATGCTGAAGCTGAAGCTCCAATACTCTGTCCATCTGATGCAAAGATCTGACTCATTAGAAAAGACCCTGATGCTGGGAAAGATTGAGGGCAGGAAGGGAAGGGGATGACAGAGGATGAGATGGTTGGATGGCGTCACGACTCAATGGACATGAGTTTGAGCAAACTCTGGGAGATGGTGAAGGACAGGGAAGCCTGGCATGCTATAGTCCACGGGGTTCAAACAGTTGGACATGCCTTAGTGATGGAACAACATCAAATCTGGAGGACCGTGAAACATGGGTGTAAACTGATGATGAAAGCCATGGCTGAAGCTGCAGCATGTGCAACAGCTGACCCTAGATAAGCATCACTGAGCTTCTGGGTAAGTGTCCACGATCACCACAAGTAAAGAGGCTGAATGGTAGACTGAAATCCAGGTAGGTGTGATAAATCCATTGGTATCCCTTGGAATGGGAGAAGGCAATAGCAACCCACTCCAGTATTCTTGCCTGGAAAATCCCATGGGCGGAGGAGCCTGGTAGGCTACAGTCCATGGGGTCTCGAAGAGTCAGATACGACTCGATGACTTCACTTTCACTTTTCACTCTCAGGCATTGGAGAAGGGAATGGCAACCCACTCCAGTGTTCTTGCTTGGACAATCCTAGGGACAGAGGAGCCTGGTGGGATGCTGTCTATGAGATCGCACAGGGTCGGACACGACTGAAGCGACTTAGCAACAGCAGCAGCAGCATGCCTTGGAATATGTTCACTGCATAGATCCAGAAACATTTAACTTTTTTTTTTTTCTACTGTGTTGAGCAGTTTGTGTAAGTTGCAATTCTTATCTCACG
Source organism: Bos grunniens (assembly GCF_055505025.1). Taxonomy (NCBI): domain Eukaryota; kingdom Metazoa; phylum Chordata; class Mammalia; order Artiodactyla; family Bovidae; genus Bos; species Bos grunniens. The sequence continues at coordinate 3,386,314 of NC_141194.1, forward strand.
TAAATAGCAGGCTTTAAATATTGCTATCTGATTATTCGACTCTGTGTGTGTGTACGGGTTAAGTCGCTTCAGTTGTGTCCAACTCTGTGTGACCCCATGGACTGCAGCCAGGCTCCTCTGTCCATGGGATTCTCCAGGCAAGAATACTGGAGTGGATTGCCATGCCCTCCTCCAAGGGATCTTCCTGACTCAGCGATCGAACCCGAGTCTCCTGCATTGGCAGGTGGGTTCTTTACCACTAGCATCACTTGGGAAGCCCATAAGTGACTATACTTCCTAATCATCCAGGTCGCCCCTGTGGAATCCAGCCCCAGGGTGGATTTTTGGGAAGACAGCCTGTAACTAAGCAAGTGGGATGAAAGAAATCATAGGAACAGGTCAGGTTTTAAAAATTAAATTTTATTCTATGGGTTCAGGGAAGCTAAACCAGCACAAAATGAAATCCTAGGCCAAAAAAAAAAAAAAAAAAAAGAATTGGAAAATGAAGTTTTAGCCTCAGGGGAAATATCAGAAAATGACTAATGTGATGAAGAAAAACCACAGTTCAGATAGGGAGAGTGGGGCGAGAAAAAAGGAACGGAAATCACTCATCAAAAATGTATGAGCTGGTCTTCGATAATGAATAAACTGTAAACAGGAAGCGGCTATCACGTGTGTATGTTGTTAAAAATAAAATGAGAGATACAAGTATTGAAGAGTAAGAGGAAATAGATAATACAAAAGAGGTGATTGTATTTGTCAAGCTAGGTAATATTTTGGCTACTTAGGAGAGACATGAAGTTTCCTGTATCACTGAGCCTCTGCCAGATGGTTCTATCACTTGCGGTTAAAGATGGTCTGGCTTCCCGGGTGGCTCAGTGGTAAAGAATCCACCTGCCAATGCAGGAGATGTGGGAGAGGTGGTGTCAATCCCTGGGCCATGAAGATCCCCTAGAGAAGGTAACGGCTACCCACCCCAGTGTTCTTGCCTGGAGAATCCCATGGACAGAGGAGCCCGGCGGGCTACAACCCATGAGGTCGTAAAGAGTGGGACATGACCGAGCATGCAGTCTTCTGCACCAGTAGTCTACTGGTCTCAACAAAGAACAAATACATCCCTTTTCCTTTTAGAAGGTGAAAGTGAAATCCAGTTGTGTCCAACTCTTTGCAATGCCATGGACTATACAGTCCATGGAATTCTCCAGGCCAGAATACTGGAGTGAGTAGCCTTTGTCTTCTCCAGGGGGATCTTCCCAACCCAGGGATCGAACACAGATCTCCCACGTTGCAGGTGGATTCTTTACCAGCTGAGCCACAAGGGAAGTCCTCCTTTTAGACAGATGGCGAATAAATGGAAACAGTGGCAGGTTTTGTTTTCTTAGGCTCCAAAATCACCGTGGATGGTGACTGCAGCCATGAAATGAAAACACACTTGCTTCTTGGAAGGAAAGTTATGACAAACCTAGCCAATGTATTAAAAAGCAGAGACATGACTTTTCTAACAAAGGTCCATCTAGTCAAGGCTATGGTTTTTCCAGTGGTCATGTATGGATGTGAGAGTTGGACTGTGAAGAAAGCTGAGCCCCACAGAATTGATGCTTTTGAACTGTGGTGTTGGAGAAGACTCTTGAGAGTCCCTTGGACTACAAGGTGATCCAACCAGTCAGTCCTAAAGGAAATCAGTCCTGAATATTCATTGGAAGGACTGATGCTGAAGCTGAAGCTCCACTACTCTGGCCATCTGATGTGAAGATCCATTTCAGTGGAAAAGACCCTGAGGCTGGGAAGATTGAGGGCAGGAGGAGAAGGGGGTGACAGAGGATGACATGGTTGGATGGCATAACCGACTCAATGGACATGGGTTTGGGTGGACTCGGGGAGATGGTGAAGGACACGGAAGCCTGGTGTGCTGCAGTTGATAGGGGCTGCAAAGAGTCAGACATGACTGAGGGACTGACCAAGAACCCTTAGAAATGCCTTGATACCCCACCTGAGAAATGTCTAGGCATCTTAGAATCTGATATCTACAAGAAGATTTTGGTGAGAGTAACATAAATCCAACCAGGTCTGTCCCTGGGGTTGCAAAAAGTCAGACATGAGTGAGCAACTAACACTTCACTTCATTGCTAGCTTTGACCAAAGATAGTTAAGACTTTCCTGTGTCTTGACACTCCTGGTGACCTTGTTGAGTGTTTTATATTCTTCTGATAGCCAGGTGGGAAACATTTGAGAAAATGCTTCTAGTCCTTAGGGTTAATCCTTCAAATAGCCCATGGTGGGTTAGAAAGACTTCTGACCTACGGAATGTGATAGCATTGGGAACAGTTTTGTACAGAACACTCACATTTCCTATTAGCTATTTGCACATTGCTACTCTTTCTCTGAGGGTCCAAAGAGATGCATTTTATATCATCTGTATTCATCTACTCTGCTTCTCCCCTTCTGTTTGACAGTTGGACTATTTTTGTCTCTGTCCTCCATTCTCCGTGAAATCCCTTCACATTCTATTTTTTTTTTAAACTGTTCTCTTCCAATTTCCAGATTCTTTCTTAGACACTTCCAAACTATGTTTAATTCTGATTATCAAAGTATATATTAAAAAAATAAGATCTGTAGCTTTTCTTCCCAAGATATCTGTTTGGCTCCCTTTCAGATTTATTAATACCATCCACGGGATCACAAAGAGTCAGACACGACTGAGCGACTCAACAACAACAATATCACCTCAGTTTAATTCTGCCTTCGTCTGTATTAGTTCTTTTTTTTTTTTTTTGATGAGCCTATCATATTTTTAGCAATTAATCACTGTAATTACCATAGTGATTATCACCTTGTACTACAGAATAAGGGTACGTGATTACACCAGTAAAGATCTTTCGAGCAGCTCAGTCAGGTCTGACTTTGCACCTCAAACATAAAACCTGATGGAAAGTTCTGTGTGCAAACTTTTAATTTCCGTGTTTGATGCCCTGAGTCAGGCTATTATCACAGACTAGAATCTCTTTGCCTCATTTTTTTTTTATTGAAACCTTCACTTGCCTGTCATCGTCAGATGAAATATCCCCACCCCTCCAAGGTTTAATTCATCGCTTCCTTTTTCCTTTCGTGTATCTAGTATGTCTGTTTCTTTTTCTATTCTTTGGCCACACTAAACGGCATCTCGGGATCTCGGTTCCCCCAACCAGGCATCGAACTGTCCCCTGTGGTGGAAGCACAGAGTCTTAACCGCTGGACTCCCAGGGAAGTCCCCAAGATGTCTATTTCTATAATTGGCTTGAGCTCATCATTTATATATGACACCCTCGCTGTGCATGGGACAATCAGAGGAAGAAAGTACACTGGGCCGTTCTCCACTCGTCTGCTAAACACAAAACTTTCCACACAGCAGACTCTCAAGTGTTAGATGAACTGAATTCTAAGTCAAGTAAATTCTTTTTGGAGATGTTTAGGTATAATCTTAACCTTGGAGGATTCAGTATTTTGAGTTGGAATAGGAAAGAACAATAAAAAGAACACTATCTTTTTCGAGAGACATCTAAGTATTTCTTCATCTAAATACATAATTAAAACAGATTAAATTATATATGTTTTGAAATATTCACGCAGCAGAGACAAAGCTAGTACTTTCTCAAAAATCAAAGGAAGGAAGGGAGGAAAATCAGTAATATAAAGAGATGGAAAATAATTATGTCATCAGATGAATTCATTTCAAGAAGCAAAACAACTCTACTGGGATTTTTAACACTTTGCCCCCTCCTGGGTTTATCTGATGAGATTGCCAGCAATGTGGGTTCACAGCAAAGGTCATTTTCCTTAGAAATTAGTACTGCCTTGTGCCAAAAAAGAAAATGTGCATGAGGGAAACGAAAGCAAAAATAAACAAAAGGGACCTAATCAAGCTTTCAAGCTTTGGCACAGCAGAGGAAGCCACAAATAAAGCGAAAAGACAATCTACGAACTGGGATAAAATACTAGCAAGTTATGAGACCAAGTAGGGATTGATTTCCAGAATACATAAACAGCTCAGATAACTCAACAAAAAAAAATGGAGTAAGACCTAAACGGACGTTTCTCTAAGGAAGACGTGCAGATGGCCAAGAGGCATGTGAAAGATGCTCGACATCCCTAATTATGAGAGAAATGCAAATCAGAAGTATAATGAGAACATCACCCCACACCGGTCAGAACGGCCATCATCAGAAAGTCCACAAATAACAGATACTGGCGAGGGTGTGGAGAAGAGAACCCTCCTATACTGCTGGGAGCAATGGTGGAGCCAGTGTGGAAAAACGTATGGATTTTTTTTAGAAAATCTGGGCTTCCCTCATAGCTCAGTTGATAAAGAATCTGCCTGCAATGCAGGAGACCCTGGTTTGATTTCTGGGTCAGAAAGATCTGCTGGAGAAGGGACAGGCTACCCACTCTGGTATTCTTGGGTTTCCCTGGTGGCCTCAGCTGGTAAAGAATCCACCTGCAAGGCGGGAGACCTGGGTTCCATCCCTGGGTTGAGAAGATCCTCTAGAGAATGGAAAGGCTACCCACTCCTGTATTCTGACCTGGAGAATTCCATGTCTGTGGGGCCACAGAGTCAGACACGATTGAGCAACTTTCACTTCACTAAAGACAGAGCTACAATACTATCCTCTAATCCCACTCCTGAGTATATACCTGGACAAAATTTAATTCAGAAAGACACATGTAGCCCAGTGTTCACAGCAACACTATTTATAATAGCCAGGGCACGGGAGAACCCGAAATGTCCACCGACAGATGAGTGGATGAAGATCTGTCCGTGGGATTCTCCAGGCAAGAATACTGGAAAGGGGTGATGTGCCGTCCTCCAGGAGATCTTCCCCGACCTAGTGATGGAACCTGCGTCTCTTAAGTCTCCTGCATTGACAGGCAGGTTCTTTACCACTAGCGCCAGCTGGGAGACTGTATCCCATGGACAGAGCAGCATGGTGGGCTACAGTCCATGGAGTCACAAGAGTCGGACACGACTGAGCTGCTAAACCACCACCACCACACATACACACACACACACACACACTACTAAGCCATAAACAAAGAACAAAAGAATGCCATTTGGAGCAACACGGATGAACCCAGAGATTATCATACTAACTGAAGTAAGGCAGAGAAAGACAAATAGCATATGATATCACTCAGACGTGGAATCTGAAAAGTGAAAGTCACTCAGTCTTATCCAACTCTCTGCAACCCCATGGACTGCAGCCCACCAGGCTCCTCTGTTCATGGGATTCTCCAGGCAAGAATGCTGGAGTGGGTAGCCATGCCCCCTTCCAGGGGAATCTTCCCGACCCAGGGATCGAACCCTGGTCTCCCGCACCGCAGGCGGATTCATGACCATCTGAGCCACCAGGGAAGCCCAGATATGGGTGGAACCTGAAATATGATACAAATGAACCTCTCTGTAAAGCAGAGACAGAGTTACATAGAGAGCAGCCTTGTGGTTGCCAGGGAGAGAGGCAGGGATGGATTAGGAGTTTGGGATTAGCAGAAAGAAACTTCTCTGCATAGGATGGATCAACAACGAGGTCCTCCTATAGAGCATAGCCAACGATATTCAGTATCCTGGATGAAGCATATCAGAAAAGAATTTCAACGAGAATACACACACACACACACGTAACAATCATTTGCTGTACTGCAGAGACCAGGACAAAATTGTAAATCAACTACACTTCCACTAAAAACTGAAACAGTCAACTATATACCACTTAAATGTGGAATCTAAAAAAGCAATACGAATGAACTTATCTACCAAATAGAAGCAGGCTCACAGACACAGAAAACAAAGTGAGCGTTACCAAATGGTAAGGGCAGAGGGGATAGGAGTATGTGGTTAACAGATACATATCACTGTATATAAGATAGCTGAGATACATACCACCGCATATATAAAATAGGTAAGATATGTACCACTGCATATAAAATAGGTGGGATACGTGCCAGTGTATGTAAAATAGATAAACAATAAGGATTCACCACACAGCATGGAGAACTAGATTCAATATCCTGGGATAAGTCACAATGCAAAAAAGAATACAAAGAAGAACATAGATATCCTTCACCAAGCACTGTGCGGTAGAGCAGAAATTTACACACTACTGCAAATCAACTAGGCTTCAACAAAATAATTCTTTTGAAAAACCCGAGTTTTTCCTCTATGTGGGCTTCCCTGCTGGCTCAGCTGGTAAAGAATCCGCCTGCAATGCAGGAGACCTGGGTTTGATCCCTGGGTTGAGTTGATCCCCTGGAGAAGGGAAAGGCTACACACTCCAGTATTCTGGCCTGGAGAATCCCACGGACTGTATATTCAGGGGGTCACAAAGAGTCGAACACGAATGAGCAACTTTCACTTTCTCCACATAACACTCTCCCCGCTCGAACCAAACTCGAATGAAAGACTCGCCTCATTCACTGCACTGCTCTTGATTGATGACGCGGAGAGAAGTAAAAAGACATAAGATTATCGGATTCTGTCCATCTATCCTCCACGTCTTTTTCCTTCCTTTCTCATTTCAACTTCTGCAGCAATTGTTGGTTCCTGAGTCTCAGTTCGTGACAGGGAGACAGGATTCATAGGTCACATATCTTTGTGGTGATCCACCTTTTTAACAGCAGAAAAATATTTTCTCTTCTTCTTTATTTATGTGTTTGGCTCCACTGGGTCTTACCTGCGGCACAGGGGATCGATTTGTCCGACCAGAAACAGAACCCAAGCCTCCTGCATTGGGAGTTCAGAGCCTGAGTCTCTGGACCGCCAGGGAACTCTTTCAGTTCAGTTCAGTTCAGTCGCTCAGTCGTGTCCTTGACTCCATGAAGAACTCTCTACTTTCTTTTAAAATATACAAATATTACTTAAAAAACGTCTGCAAGAAATAGCAGGGGTTTTCCCCCGCCCAGGAAAGAAACAGAATAAAACTTCCAATATGAGCGTCTTATCGTTGTTGATTCTGAATACATAAATATCTAAGTGTGTCCTTTGATATATAAATATGCTTTTATAAAAACAGATAGATAAGACATAATGTGCTTTAGGTCGGAAACGTTAGCATGGTCAACACACACACACGCACACACACACAAATTCTTATTGCTGACACAAACTGAAAAAATAAACAGAACTGTGGAGGATATACAGGCTCTTTTCCTTGCTCATATTTTCGAAAACCACCATCAAATCCTTTGCCTTAGGAGGCAAAAGGGCTATTGGACAAAAGGTTCCCTTACTGCTCTCTGTCTGCGTAATTTCATACCCTGTGTCATTATCTATTTATGTACAGATTGTGGAATTGTCACTGGCTGGTCTTCCTACTTCAGTATGCAAATCTCCATGACAGAGTTCAAAAGAGGTCTTTCTTATACAAAAACGTGCCTTAGAGGTAGTGCTTTCTACCCAATTTGAAATATTCTTTTATTCGCTGTAAAAGGGCCATGCATTTCAAGGGCAGAAAATGCCATTCAGATTTGTCAGGGAGAAAAAGTCCCTGCAGAAATGATTTCTCAGCTATGTATGTTCATTTCTGACATTTTAGGACAAAGGTCATTTAAATGTGTGTTTGTGGAATTTTTAAGTTCTCACGCCTGCCATTGGCAGAGGAACAGAAAAACTGACTTATCAGACTGAGGTCATTCTCTGCATAACCTAGGATCATTAAAAAATAATAATTGAAAGCTGATGAAGAGAATGCAGCTGAGGAAATCAACTCTGAATATTCATTGGAAGGACGGATGCTGAAGCTGAAACTCTAATCCTTTGGCCACCTGATGAGAACTGACTCATTTGAAAAGACTCTGATGCTGGGAAAAACGGAAGGCAGGAGGAGAAGGGGATGACAGAGGATGAGATGGTTGGATGGATGGCGTCACTGACTCGGTGGACACGAGTTTGAGCAAATTCCAGGAGACGGTGAAGGACAGGGAAGCCTGGTGTGCTGCAGTCCATGGGGTCGCACAGAGTCAAACGTGGCTTGGTGACTGAACAACAGGGTAGATTTATAATGGGACCCAGACTTCATTTTTAAGCCTCTGTCTGAGGGTGCAGATACCATCAAATGCTTTTGCATCCTTTAAAGAATATAAATTGTTTCATTGCCGGCCATTCCCTGGGACTTGGTGACTCGCTGTCAGGGGTCAGAGATAAGTCGTGGGGGTGTGCAGCTGAGATTAAGTCGTGGAGGGTGTGCAGCTGAGATGAGATGCATGTTCAGTGTTGATAAAAATCGTAGGCCCTTCATATAATGATGGCCGCATACAAACAGCCTCCCAGGCTCTTTGGAATCAAACAACTGCAGTCTCTTACAGGAGAAGTAATGATCCTGCCTGACCTTCCGTCCAAGATGCAGCCAGCTTTCCTGGGCCCTGGGGGAGGTTTAATTTAATGCAGCCCCTGGAAGCAGCAAAGGTTTTCAGGATTCCATGCTGGAATTCTGCCAAACGTGTGATGCTCAGATCAGGGAAAACTAAAGGAAAGTTACTTTTTCATGCATCTTCCCAATCCAGCATGCATAACAGACGTGGGTATCTGGAGAAAATGGATGATGGGTATGGGTTCCTTCGAAATCGTTTTCCTCCACCCACAATGGAGGAGATGCGGGTCCAATCTTTGGGTTGGGAAGATTCCCTGGAGGAGGAAATGGCAACCCACTCCAGGATTCTTGCCTGGAGAATCCCATGGACGGAGGAGCCTGGTAGGCTGCAGTCCGTGGGGTCGCGAAGAGTCGGATACGACTGAGCGACTTCACTTTCACTTTTCACTTTCATGCATTGGAGAAGGAAATGGCAACCCACTCCAGTGTTCTTGCCTGGAGAATCCCAGGGACGGGGGAGCCTGGTGGGCTGCCGTCTATGGGGTCGCACAGAGTTGGACACGACTGAAGCGACTTAGCAGGACTGCAGCATGCCAGGCTTCCCTGTCCATCACCAACTATCTACAATAAAAAAGTTTCAAAAATATATTAAAATAATAATGAGACGACCTGTAAGAGAACTTTGTTGCATGTGGGCCACTCTGAACAACGGAGCCCTTTTCTAATCAGCCTCCCGTGTCTGGGAAAATGTTGGGATGTCAGGCCTAATGAGTTATTAGCAAGTTTCCTTGGTTTTTGTCTGAATTTCCCTCAGTCATATGGAAATACTTGCCTTTGTTCTACATTTCTGCTTCTTACTCAGCATTCCTCTCCTTAAAATTAATGATGGTATATTCTTGGGAATTTTGTGGCAACTTGTGAATAGATACAGATTTAGATGTTCATACACAAATAGGTGGTTCAGATGGTAAAGAATGTGCCTGCAATGCAGGAGATGCAGGTTTGATCTCTGGGTCAGGAAGATCCCCTAGAGAAGGAAAAGGCAACCCATGGCAGTATTCTTTCCTAAAGAACTCCGTGGACAAAGGAGTCTGGTGGGCTACAGTCCACGGGGTCGCAAAGAGTCAGACACCACTGAGTGACGAACACTTGGGATTCCCAGTTGGTGCTAATGGTAAAGAACCCGCCTGCCAATGCAGGAGACATGAGAGACACAGGTTCAATCCCTGGGTTGGGAAGATCCCCTGGGGGAGGGCACGGCAACCCACTCCAGTATTCTTGCCTGGAGCATCCCAGGGACAGAGGAGCCTGGCGGGCTACAGTCCATGGTGTCGCAAAGAGTCGGACGTGACTGAAGCGACCTAGCAGGCATACACACATACAAATATTAGTCTACACACACAGAGACGCACAGAGAATCTGGGGTAAACCACCCAACCAATGCAACCTGCAAACGTTTACTCCCCTGCAATCCCATCTCCATCAAAGTCTCACCTGCTGTAATCCCACCAAACCCCCCACCCCCCAACCATAGAAACAGGCCCACATCACTTACATGAAGACAGAATCACCCACTGTTTGCCTTGCTCAGGACCTCAAGCTTGTCAACAGAGCTGGGGTAGGTTCCCTCATTTTTCCAAATTTGCAGAGTCTATCCCACAAATAATTGGACAAACCATGATGGTGTATGCCTACAGCAAATATGATGGGATATGTCAATTTCTGTCTCACCTGAACCAGAAAAAGAGTACAGGCACTGAAATGTAACCTACAGCTGTCCAGCTCAATCTCTCTTCATTCAGAAAAATTCTAATGAGCTTCTCATGGGTGCCCTTGAGTTCCATAGATGCATTAGATGACTAAAATTTCAACTGACCCTTTCCCAGCTGTGTTCGGGAAGACAGGAAGTAAGGAAGCAATTACAATGTGGTTTAAGTTCTATGGTGGGAGAAGCACCGATTTCACAGAGGGCTACCAACTCATGCATTACCTGAGTGGATTGTTGTTAGTGTTCAGTCGCTACGTTGCGTCTGACTCTTTGCAACCCCATGGACTGCAGCACAACAGGCTTCCCCGTTCTTCACTATCTCGTGGAGTTTGCTCAAAGTCACGTCCATCGAGTCGGTGATGCCATCCAATCATCTCATCCTCTGTTGTCCCCTTGTCGTCCCACCTTCAATCTTTCCCAGCATCAGGTTTTTTTTCCAATGAGTCAGTTCTTCGCATCAGGTGGCCAAAGTATTGGAGCTTCAGTTTAAGCATCAGTCCTTCCAATGAATATTCAGGGTTGATGTCCTTCAGGATTGACTGGTTTGATCCACCTGAGCGGATAGAAGGGGGAAATTATCATTTATGCTCACATACATTTATTTTAAACAGGGCACTAATCCCATTGTAGAGGACCCCTACCATAACTTTGTTTAAATCTAATCATCCCTTCTACATTGAAATACCATCACATGGAGGGTTAGGGCCTCAACAATATGAATTTGAGGAGACACATTCAGCCCATAACATGTATATATCTAGAAACATTGTAAATATATATATATATATAAAATGTATACATGCCATGTATACCTAGATAAATTGTCTTTACTCATGATAAATCTATTTATATTATAATAAATATTAATACAATATATTCATATTCATATTATATTATTGAGTATAGTATAGTATGAATATATTATATTCATACACCTTTATGTATAATATATATGTTGACTCCCCACTCCTAATGACATTGCCATGAAGAAGTACCATCTTCTGTAAGTCTGAAAAACTACAGAAGATTTTCATTAATAAACAGCTAACATCTTTCTGTTGCATGAAATGTTAAGTTTAAAATTGAATCCAGATTATAATTCTGTCATTTATTAGTTATAGCTAATTACATGCCTTTTTGATCTTTGATACTCCAAACAGTAAAATAAGCATGCTATATTTAATTATATATATAATTGTATACACTATGATGTTATGATTATATACATTATCTATCAATTGTCTATACAGCCATCTTTTATACTTAGCCATCTATCTATCTTATCTATATTCTGTATCACCTATCTAGAAATCCATCTATATCTATCAGTCCATGTATCTATAATCTATCAATCCATCTATTTGTATCGATCCATCTATCTACTTATGTATGTATCTATTCCAGGTGGCATGATGGTAAAGGATTCACCTGCCAGTTCAGGAGATACAAGAGGACAGGGTTCGATCCCTGAGTCGGGGGGATCTCCTGGAGGAGGAAAAGGCAACCCACTCTAGCATTCCTGCCTAAAGATCCCAGGGACAGAGGAGCCTGGCTGAGTGCAGTCTATGGGGTCACAAAGAGTCCAACACGACTGAAGCGACTGACCAGTATGTATCCATCTATCCACCCAACACTCCATCTTCTCTGTGTATCTAGGTATGTATCATGCGTCCATTCATTCTTATTTATTAGCCACACGCATACACACCAGCTACCTAAAGAAAATTCACTCTCATTGTCTATTTCTTCAGCCGGCGAGCGTCCAGGAAAGATTTCTGCAAAACCTGGAGGGTGATTGTAACATTCTGACCCAAAAGACGGGGAACACGAAATGCCAGAAGCCATCTGAGGCTTCCTGAGGGCCCCTCAGAGCTCAACGGCCTTTGCCATCTAGGCGGACACTGAGAGAGGAGAGTCCACCTTCCCATCAGGAGAAATGCACCCATTTGAAGACCCTGGGCAGAGAAAAATCAGGCAGGAGTTCTGTTTGTATCTGCTACTTTATGTTTCAGCCCTGTCCGACTCTTTGCGACCCAATGGACTGCAGCCTGCCAGGCTCCTCTGTCCATGGGGATTCTCCAGGCAAGAATCCTGGAGTGGGCAGCCATGCCCTCCTCCAGGGGATCTTCCACGGGATGTGAATTGCAGGGTCTCACCTAGGAATAAAACTCTGATTTGCAGGGCTCCTCCCTACACCAAGGCTGCCTTGGGGAAAGTGGCAGCTGAATTTATTTATGAGGAAGCAGTAAATGATGCTCCCAGGCCACACTAGCACAGCCCCGCTACTCTGTAAATAAAATGCAGCCTTTGCTTGCCTCTTACCTCGCAGCACTGACAGCGACCAGAGGCTCCCAGAGCATATTCCTCACAGGACCAATGGCTCTCTGGAGGCTGGCAGAGTTCTCTCCAATTTCGATCATGAGGAATTATATTCCAGATTTGAGAACGGGAACCTAGACTATCGTCCTCTTGAAATAATGGCCTGGATGACAAGAGTCGGTGTTATAACTCTGTCTCTTGTTGTTGGCAATGAAACCTCTTTCTCTTTCTGGTTGATTTCACTCTGTCCAGTAGAGTCTAGGCTCACACACCTCATGAGGACAGACTCAATGAATGTGTATAGCCTCTAGAGAGGTAGGGCCCATGAGGTGGGACCCATGGTGCATATTTGCAGGGCAGCAGTGGAGATGCAGGCAAAGACAGCAGACTTGTGGACACAGTGTCGGAGAGAGAGGCTGGGATGAACTGTGAGAGTAGCAGGGAAACATATACATCATGGCTGTAAAAAAGATCAGTTCAGCTCAGTTTAGTGGCTCAGTCGTGTCCGACTCTTTGCGACCCCATGGACTGCAGCACGCCAGGCCTCCCTGTCCATCACCAACTCCGGGAGCTTACTCAAACTCATGTCCGTTGAGTCGGTGATGCCATCCAACCATCTCATCCTCTGTCATCCTCTTCTCCTCCCACCTTCAATCTTTCCCAGCATCACAATCTTTCCCAAAGAGTGAGTTCTTCACATCAGGTGGCCAAAGTATTCAAGTTTCAGCATCAACATCAGTCCTTCCAATGAACACCCAGGACTGATCTCCTTTAGGATGGACTGGTTGGATCTCCTTGCAGTCCAAGGGACTCTCAAGAGTCTTCTCCAGCACCACAGTTCAACACCATCAATTCTTCGGTGCTCAGCTTTCTTTATAGTCCAACTCTCAGCTAGTGGGAATTTGCTATATGACTCAGTGAGCTCAAACTGGGGCTCTGTGACAACCTAGAGGGGTGGGATGGGGAGGGAGGTGGGAGGGGGATTCAAGAGGGAGGAGACACATGTATACTTACAGCTGATTCATGTTGAGGTATGGCAGAAACTGGCACAATATTGTAAAACAAATATCTCCCAATTACAAAAAAAAAAAAAAAATAAGGAAAGAAATAAAACCTCTTTTTCCAAATAAAGATATAGTCATATCAGATCAAACGTGGCAGAGGATAGACAGAAATATGCTGGTCCAGGGACACTGACAAATGAGCACGAGATATTGTTTAGAATTTATAAATACAAAGGGCTTGCTCGGCACACAAATTTAGCCGGGCGGTCACTCCAGATGTTTGTGGATCTTTAAGGAGGACGTGACCCTGGACATCAAAGCAGGAACCAAGATGACTTCACCTCTCGTCCACTTTCCCATTAGAGAGAGATGACTTAGGCATCGGGGAATTAAATCAGGGGGCTGGGGGCCCACAGGGAATGATATATTGTGGACCTGGAGACCTCTTGCCTACAATCAAAACAAACAAACGTTTCACCTCAGACCCTAAAACTAATTACTGAGTTGCCTCTCTGCAGACAAGACCCTGGAGTTTCTGAATGTGAAAAAAACCGGGCACAGATGTCACACCCGGGGATATTCACGTGTTCTCACACGCGACTGTATGCTCCTTCCTGGAGTTTTTAGCCCATGTTATGAGAACACACATAGACACGGTAATGCATATATTATCCGTGAAGGAAAATATTGCCTGTCATATTGGTCAAAAAAGGATGGTGCAGACAGCAAGCCATCGCATTACAGCTGCCCAACATTGAGCCCTGAGGGAACTCAGGAGAGAAACCAAACTCCTCGGTGGCTCAGACTGTAAAGAGAAATAAGTGAAAGTCGCTCAGTCGTGTCCGACACTTTGCGACCCCGTGGAACTATACAGTCCATGGAATTCTCCAGGCCAGAATATTGGAGTGGGTATCCACAGACTTCTCCAGGGGATCTTCCCAACCCAGGCATCAAACCCAGGTCTCCCACAATGCAGGCGGATTCTTTACCAACTAAGCCACCAAGGAAGCCCGAAAAAGAGTATGTTGGTCCCAAACAGCTGAGGGGCAGATCAAAGGAACGATTTCGGTGAGCCCAGACTTTTGCATCGTCTCGTACACAGAAAAGCAATAAATTCCTTAATTTGAGATGTCTGTTGTTGTTGACTCACCAAATCATTTCTGACCAACTCTTTGCAACCCCATGGTCTGCAGAACGCACGGCTTCCCTGTCTTCCCCTATTTCCCAGAGTTCACCCAAACTCATGTCCATCGAGTCGGTGCTGCCATCCAACCGTCTCATCCTCTGTCGTCCCCTTCTCCTCCTGCCTTCAATCTTCGCCAGCATCAGGGTCTTTTCTAATGAGTCAGTTCTTTGCATCAGGTGGCCAAAGGACTGGAGTTTCAGCTTCAGCATCACTCCTTCCAATGAACATTCAAGACTGATATCCTTTAGGATGGACTGGTTCGGTCTCCTTGCTGTCAAGGGACTCTCAAGAGTCTTCTCCAGCAGCACAATTTGAAAACATCAATTCTTCGAGATATCTGATTTTATTTAAAGTAACAGAAGAAGGGGTTGACGGATGAGATGGTTGGATGGCATCACTGACTCAATGGACATAAATTTGAAGAAACTCCAGGGGTTAGTGATGGACAGGGAGGCCTGGTGTGCTGCGGTCCATGGGGTTGCAAAGAGTTGGACACGACTGAGCGACTGAACTGAACTGAAACTTCTGATAATGTGAGTACCTAGCCTTTGCTGCAAAAACCCCTATACATCCAGACTTTCCCCTTGTCTCATCAGAGCAGCCCCTCAGAGTTACCTGAGATGCTGTGTACCGGGCTTAAGTCCTCAGCTTTGTCCACTGAATCAAACACACCTCTCAACATTTAGGCTGTGTATTTTTGCTTTTTCTTTTTTTTTTCAGTTGATATACATAATATACATCTAACTAACTGTCCTTCTATCCAGAAATACGTATTTGCCTTTAGAAATAATCTTTTCATAGTATTTGAATTTAATAGGAAGAGGTGATCAAGATGGTTACTTATTTGTGGGAAATAGTATAATTCTTTTGTGTGTGCTCTGTCAGGGGTGTGTGTTTGTGACCCTGTGGACTGTCACCCGCCAGGCTCCTCTGTCTATTAGATTTCCCAGGCAAGAATACTGCAGTGGGTTTCCACTTCCTTCTCCCAGGCATCTTCCCAACCCAGGGATCAAACCCATGTCTCCCCCGCATGGTAGGCAAATCCTTTACCACTGAGCCACCTGGCAAGTCCATACCTGAGGACAGTGCCTATTAAATGATGATGAAGAGAAGGAAGAAAGACATTGAAATACATTGTTCTCTTGGGCACAGTTCCTACCTTTAGGGCCACCAGGCACCAGTTTCGTGGAAGACAATCTTTTTCACTGACTGTGGAGGGTGGGATCATCTCTGGATGATTCAAGTGCATAAGACTAACTGTGAACCTTATTTCTTTTATTATCCCATCAGCTCCACCTCACATCATCAGGCATTTGATCCCAGAGTTTGGGGACCCCTGCCTAAGAGAAAGCACCTGATATAAATAACTTATTCATACAAACTGGTAAGGAAGGAATGGAAGCAAAAAGGAACAGAAGACGAAGTCTAGCAAAACTGTGCTTTGGGTGGGGTCTTTGCTGGTAAAAGCTGGGAAGAATCCGCCTGTCAGTGCAGGAGATGTGGGTTTGATCCCTGGGTCAGGAAGACCCCCTGGGGGTGGAAATGGCAACCCAGTCTAGTCTTCTTGCCTGGAGAATCCCATGACAGAGGAGCCTGGTGGACTACAGTCCACGGGGTCGCAAAGAGTTGGACACGAGTTAGTTACTAAACAAGAAAGGCTTCAGCTGGAGAGTTTATCCTAGAGGGAGCTCTGTGGTGTGAAGAATGGAGATGCTTGTCAGGATCCTATAAAGCACCCAGCAGCCCCCACAGCCATGAAAGAGCCAGCCTCAGACGTCAATAGAAACCGAGTTGGGAAACTCTCCAAGGACATTCTTCCGGAGAAGAATGAAGCTGTGTGCAGTCAGCAGCCAATGCTCATGGCAGCCGGCGATTATGTTTGATGATCCCGTGAAGGCAATCTGGGAGGCTGACTAAAGTCCCCTCTACCGTTGAGCTGCCTGCATGGACAACTAATTCAGAATGGGGACCATGTTTTACATCAGTTTCAAATAAATGGCAAGGTCACCAATTCTCTCAAACTCATGAACTTGTGTTTTCGCTCAATGAGGGGCTTCTGAATACAGACAGCAATGCGATGGTAACCCAGGTGTCAACTACGCATCGGCACTTGCCATGGACACTTGCTATCCAGGTCTACAAGGATTAAATCAGATGCTGCTGCAGCTGCTCACCTTCAACACCCCTGGAAAGGAGTTCAGGGTGGAGAGCAGACTCGAGGCATCCCTGCTCAGGTAAAAACTGGCAGAACAGGTTTTCAGACAGTTAGATATTCTTAGGAGCTGACTTTTTGAGCCCAGTTTTTGTATCTCTTCCTATGCAGAAAACCACTAAATTCCTTCATGGTGATGACTGTTCCTCGTGATTAGTGAAAACTTCTGCAAAAACAAAACAAAACAAAACAAAACATGTGCCTGATCGCATGCATTCCCCTTCAGCAAAATCACATATATACTGACCTTCCTCTGTCCCTCTTTGGAGCAGTCTTTCTGAGCTGTCTGACGTGCTGTCTCCCAGGCTATCATCTTCATTTTGTCCCAGAAAAAAACTTAAACTCACAACTGAGCATTGTGCATTTTCTTTTTAGTAGCTGGAAACTTTGTTTTGCCAAGGACTTTGTCCCAACTGCAGAATTAATGAACCCGCTGCTGGGAAATTCGGACGGAGCTGACGTGCCTGCAGGAAGTGACTGCTGTTGACGAGGTTTCTTTGCAAACTATCTGGAAGTTTGATCCCCGTGGGATTCCATTAACATAATTGAAAGGAGGATTTATTTTGTTCTCGTTAAGTGGAATGAAAGGGACTGATTATATGCTGCCCTTCTTGGGACATTAATTTAATCTCGAAATTCTTAAAAGCAGGGAGGGGACAGGCTTTAATATTATATACAGTGTATATCCCAGGCTCCCTTGAGGAGAGGGACCGTGGCTTTGGTCCGCTTGAATTATTCATGAATCTGTGCCATATTTTTATGCATTTAGGTAGTGAGATGATTTTCCGTTTTCCCCCATGATGGATAAATCAGAAACACGAAGAAATAAAGCAAAGAGTACCTCCTGAGACTCGCAGACAACAGCTGTCCAGACCAGTATGACATCCTGTATCTTTCTTCTGTGACTTGGGAAATACACAACGGGATGCAGACTGATACCTTTTTTTATATGAAAGGGAGTTTGGGTGAATCACTCTAGATAATTTGTAATTTTGTTCATTTCTAAGCCAACATTCTTTCAGAATTTTCCACAGTTTATTGTGATCCACATAGTCAAAGGCTTTGGCATAGTCAATAAAGCAGAAATAGATGTTTTTCTGGAACTCTCTTGCTTTTTCGATGATCCAGCGGATGTTGGCAATTTGGTCTCTGGTTCCTCTGCCTTTTCTAAAACCAGCTTGAACATCAGGAAGTTCACAGTTCGTGTATTGCTGAAGCCTGGCTTGGAGAATTTTGAGCATTACTTTACTAGCATGTGAGATGAGAGCAATTGTGTGGTAGTTTGAGCATTCTTTGGCATTGCCTTTCTTTGGGATTGGAATGAAAATGGACCTTTTCCAGTCCTGTGGCCACTGCTGAGTTTTCCAAATTTGCTGGCATATTGAGTGCAGCACTTTCACAGCATCATCTTTCAGGATTTGAAATAGCTCATCTGGAATTCCATCACCTCCACTAGCTTTGTTCATAGTGATGCTTTCTAAGGCCCACTTGACTTCACATTCCAGGATGTCTGGCTCTAGGTCAGTGATTGCACCATCATGATTATCTGGGTCATGAAGATCTTTTTGTACAGTTCTTCTGTGTATTCTTGCCATCTCTTCTTGATATCTTCTGCTTCTGTTAGGTCCATACCATTTCTGTCCTTTATCGAGCCCATCTTCTTATGAAATGTTCCCTTGGTATCTCTAATTTTCTTGAAAAGATCCCTAGTCTTTCCCATTCTGTTGTTTTCCTCTATTTCTTTGCATTGATCGCTGAGGAAGGCTTTCTTATCTCTTCTTGCTCTTCTTTGGAACTCTGCATTCAGATGCTTATATCTTTCCTTTTCTCCTTTGCTTTTCACTTCTTTTCACAGCTATTGGTACGGCCTCCCCAGAAGTGAACTGAAGCCAACATTCTAGTTTTAAAATATATGTGAAATGTACAATATAAAATATATTAAAATTAAATGTATACACGGGGCTTCCCAGGTGGCTCAGCAGGTAGAGAACCCACCTGCCAAAGCAGGAGATGCAGGTTTGATCCCTGGGTCGGGAAGATCCCCTGGAGGAGGGCATGGCAACCCATCCCTGTATTCTTGCCTGGGGAATCCCATGGACAGAGGAGCCTGGCAGGCTACAGTCCGTGGGATTGCAAGCAGTCGGACTTGACTGGAGAGACCAAACTCACATGCATGCATGCAAACATATACATGAAAGCGAAAATTTCCCCCCCTTCTTCAGTGAAAACATACTGGCAGAAACACTTTCATCTTATTAAATAAATAAAATTGGATGTATTTTTTGTGACTTTTTTCCAAGATTAAAAAAGAAAAAGGTCAACTATACTTAGACTATCAAAAGGGAGAGACTGTTGTAGCTGTTTCGTCACAAAGTCATTTCCAACTCTTTGCAAGGCCATGACTTGCAGCATGCCAGGCTTCCCTGTCCTTCACTATCTCCCAGACTTTGCTCAAATTCACATCTGTGAATCGATGATGCTATCTAACCATCTCATCCTCTGCCACCCTCTTCCTCTTTTGCCTTCAACCTTTCCCAGTATCAAGGTCTTTTCCAAAGGGACCTTTCCGGTGAGAGACAGACTTCAGTTTAAAAACATTTTTTTTGCCTCACCTCACAGCATGTGGGTATTAGTTCCCCAACCAGAGATTGAACCCTTGTCCCCTGTGTTGAAAGCAGAGGAGTCTTAACCACCAGACTTCCAAGGAAGTCCCGAGAGATAGACTCTTCTTATAAAAGTGTTGAGGCCAATGAAGAAACAAAATTGCTTCTAATTTGATCATTTTTTTGAAATGATGAGAATCAAGTTGCTTGTGTCTCTGCATGAACGACCAGGCTTCTCTCGGAAGTTAGCTATAAAAATGTTGAATTATGACATGTCAGTGCTATGATGAGCTACTCCAGAAAAATTTCAGAGCAGCAGGAATTCACAAAAAGTGATGTCACAGGGTTGCAGGAAAAAAAAAAAAGATTTAGAGGAACTGACATGAGAAGAATCAGACCCATATGATGCTGAAAGTTGTATGATCCCTTAAAATGGAAAGAAAAAAAACAACCAGGGAATGAACTGCTCAAGTTTTAAGAAGTCTTCCTAAGATAATCAATATTTTGATTTCAATAGGGGAATTATAACCTCCTAGTAGCCGAAAATAACTTGGGTTCTTCAATCAGGTTTTGATATAACTGTATTTCTGGATGGATGGTGCACTTAACAAGTGTGGTCGGCATTTCAACCAAGCTGTGTGTGCCATTTGCTCAGTTGAGTCTGACTCTTTTGTGACCCCATGGACTGTACCCAGACAGGCTCCTGTTTCCACGGGAGTCTCCAGGCAACAATACTGGAGTGGGTTGCCACTCCCTTCTCCATCAGGCAATGTGTAAATAAAGTATAATAAGTGGTCACCCTACCTTTGGGGATGGGCCTGAGTCCTACCGCCCAGCTGTCAAGTCTAGAAAAATTACTTCATCGTTGAAATCAGGTCCAAAGACACCCACATCCCATGAGATGTGCTTACCATGAACCTTACTGGTCTGCACAACTGGTGTGGAGTCGAAATGGTCGTCAAACCTCTGATTAAAGAGAATAAAATCCAAGCAAGATGAGTTACCACAGACATAGAGAACGGATTTGGGGTACCCAAGGGGAAGCTAGAAGTCGGAGGGATAGCCTGGGAGTTTGGGATTAGCAGATGGCAACTATTATATGTAGGATGGATCAACAGGTAATACTCTAGAGCCCAGGGAACTCTTGTAGACTTGGAGTAGCATCACTCAGTCGTGTCTGACTCTTTGTGACCCCATGGACTGTAGCCCTCCAGGCTCCTCTGTCCATGGGATTTCTACAGGCAACAATACTGGAGTGGGTTGCCATTTCCTTCTCCAACTTGGAGTAAGCTATAATGGAAAAGAATATGAAAAAAAAAATATATATATATATAGATATATATGAATAAACTTTCCAGGTGGTAAAGACTCTGCCTGCCAATGCAGTAGACCTGTGTTCGATCCCTGGGTCAGGGAGATCCCTGGATAATGGAAATGGCAACCCACTCCAGCATTCTTGTCTGGAGACTCCCATGGATGGAGAAGCCTGGCGGGCTACAGTCCATGGGGTTGCAAAGAGTCGGACAGGACTGAGCATGCGAGCTTATGTGTGTAGCTGAGTCACCTAACTCTACAGAAGTAATTAACACAACATTGTAAATAAACTATGCTTCGGTTTAAAAAAAGAAAAAAAGATGTATGCATCCGTCATGTATGTTTATGCTTAGCTAGGGTGCAGACCTTAAAGTCTGCTTATATAAATGTGCGAATAAGCAAATGAATGGTTAAAAGAGGATACAGCAGTGGCTGCTGCTGCTGCTGCTAAGTCGCTTCAGTCATGTCCGACTCTGTGAGACCCTCCAGACGGGAGCCCACCAGGCTCCCCCGTCCCTGGGATTCTCCAGGCAAGAACACTGGAGTGGGTTGCCATTTCCTTCTCCAATGCATGAAAGTGAAAAGTGAAAGGGAAGTCACTCAGTCATGTCTGACTCTTAGCGACCCCATGGACTGCAGCCCACCAGGCTCCTCCGTCCATGGGATTTTCCAGGCAAGAGTACTGGAGTGGGGTGCCACTGCCTTCTCCAACACGGCAGTGGAGAGCCCTTTAAAAACCTCTGCTTGGAGGCATGTTCAAATCTTTGCCAGCCCCGTGCCTTGGCCACAGAGTAATAGCTACAGTTTCTTGAATTGCTACATTGTGCCAAGCATTTTTGCTTCATTAACTCGAATTCTCACAAAAGCCCCCAAAAATATGTGTTTAGTCCACTTGCCAAGAATATAGAACTAAGAAGGGCCAGTATTAGACTTGGAATCCAAGACTATCTGACTGTTAAGTCTGGGGGATTATAATTCACAGCTTGTTCTTTGGGGAGATAAAAATTATTTATATAAAAATGTATTCCTGGGCTTGCCTGGTGGCTCAGTGGTAGAGAAGCCGCCTGCCAAGGCAGGAGATGCAGGTTCAATCCCTGGGTCTGGAAAATCCCCTGGAGAAGGAAATGGCAACCCATTCCGGTATTCTTGCCTGGAGAATCCCATGTACCAAGGAGCCTGGCGGGCCACAGCCTATGGGGTTGCAAAGAGTCGGACGTGCCTTAGCCAGTGGTGCATGCGAGCCAAGTCCTTCCAGTTCTATCTGACTCTTTGCAACTTGTGGACTCTAGCCTGCCAGGCTCCTCTGTCCATGGGATTCTCCAGGCAAGAATACTGGAGAGGGTTGTCATGCCCTTCTCCAGGGGATCTTCCCCACCCAGGGATCGAACCTGTGTCTCTTACATCTCCTGCGCTGGCAGGCTGGTTCTCTACCAGTAGCTCCATCTGTGAAGCCCACAACAGCAGTAACAACAATATTCCTTTATCTCACCACCATCTCCAAATGTGAGGAACTCTTAAGCCAGCTCTAAGGTATCTATGGTCATCTTGTTTCTGTTCAACCCCAGCCCTTGTTGAGATGTACATTTGTCCTACCTTATTACTAGAGGTTACACTTTAAGTGATAAAACTAAATGGCTCTTGAAAAGTATATGTGTTTCAAAGTCCAAATCTCTTTTCTCAACAGCCAACAGTAATGCCTTACAAGGACGATAGTGACAAGGAGATTAATTAGCCTCCGTTCTGCAAAATACTCTGTGCTTCTGCCACCTGATATATTTTTTTCCTTGGATGTGTTTCCAGTGAGAGCAGGAAAAAAAAAAAAAAAAGAGAGAGAGAGAGAGAGAAGTCTGGGAACCATGCCTGGAATATTATTAAATTATCCTTGTGCCGTTCATTGATTTACAACCTGTGGGACCTCAGAGCATCAGAGCATTCTGTGTTCTAGTGAAAGTCCCAAGCTTCCCCCTTTGTGTCTATTTCCCTTTGATTTAAAATGTGTGTGCTAAGTCACTTCAGTAGTGTCCAACTCTTTGCAACCCCATGGAGTGTAGCCCAACAGGCTCCTCTGTCCAGGGGATTCTCCAGGCAAGAATACTGGAGTGGGTTGCCATTTCCTTCTCCAGGGGATCTTCCCAACCCAGGGATCGAACCCAGGTCTCATGTCTTCTGCATTGACCTGCAGCCTCTTTACCGCCAGAGCCAACTGGGAAGCCCATTCGTGGTAAAGTACCATTTTCTTAAAATCTGGCAGGAGCTGGAATCAGCACGATGGCTCATTTTGCTTCTGAGTCAACTTAGGAACCAACGCATGACATAATCAATGCGGCTGGAAGTTAAAAATCAAGCTATCTGACATTATTGCATTTGTATTTTTAAGAGGGTGTATTTACTTCATATTTATCTCATTTTGTCATCATTGACGGGATTCTTTCACCTCACCCTTATTTTCTTGGGCTTTATTTATCCCCTATTAGAGCCAATGGAATCATCAGGAAGTAAATCACACCACAGGTAATAATGAGCAGTTAATATGCTCCTATAAATCATCTTTATTTCTTCCAAAGTTTTACTCAAAGATATACACTATGTGCCACCAGCCAACAAAATAGGAAAAATGCTTTCCTGACACACCAAATACAACTCTGACTAGCTTTTGGCATCTCACGTTGGAAAACAAAAAAAAAAGCCAAAAATAAAAGCCCAATGGGTTCCACACTGCCGTTAAAGGGCACCACGGTTGCTTTGACTTTGGGGTGATATTTCAGTCATTTCTTATGTTATTGTGAGCACCTTACATTAACATGAATAATATACGTGGTTAACAGATTTATATAAGAAGCTGGAGATCCATGTTCACACCCTACGTAGCTCAGTGAGTCGATGAAAAATTGAATCGTTCAATTTTTAAAAATTAAAAATCCATTGACTGGTCTGAGTGACAGTTCGTACAGAAAAATCAAGATATATGCTTGCTTCTTTCCCTGTATTTAATAGCTTGCAAAGGCATGACTTGATTCTCAAGTATTTTTTAGAGATGATCAGTGTGCCTACTTATAGCATGATCATGAACTCACCCATGTAGTAAAAATTTGCATTTTTAGTTATTTCTTCATTTCTTTGGCTGCATTACGGGGCATGTGGGATCCTAGTTACCCAACCAGGGATCAAATTCGAATCTCCTGCATTGGAAGCATAGAGGGCAACCACTGGACTGCCAGAGAAGTCTGAAAATTTGTATATTAAAATGGCTATCCTTATATGTTCCCGTGTCTCCTAGTTTATATAGTCTATGGCAACTTGAATGGAACTTCCATCCTACTGTTAAGATTATATACATCTCATTTATGCTGAATTGGTTCATGGTGCTTTTCAGGCCTACTAAGTACCCTTCTACTTTCCTGCGTAGTCATTCTATCAATTTTTGAGAGCTTGATATCAAAACTCCAGCGAAAAATCTTAATTTACCTACTAAAAAACTCATTGTAATATATAGTGGAACTATATGCAACTTTGCTCCGTATCTTTCCAAGTCTCCTGTAAATGTGTTATCATACTTGCAAAATTTTAAAGAAACAAAAAAGAAAGAGGAAAACAAAAATAAAAAAAAAAGGATGAATACACGAGACACTAATAAACGGTCTAACCTAATTTTGAAGAGAATTTGAGTGGAGGGGGACAAGTGTGGAAATAAAAAGACTATATAGATTTCCCTATAGGGAAGGGAAGTATATATAGGGATTCCCTGGTGGGTCAGATGGTAAAGCGTCTGCCTGGAATGCGGGAGACCCGGGTTTGATCCCTGGGTCCAGAAGATCCCCTGGAGAAGGAAATGGCAACCCACTCCAGTATTCTTGCCTGGAGACTCCCAGGGACAGAGGAGCCTGGTGAGCTCCAGTCCATGGAGTTGCAGAGTCAGACACAACTGAGTGAGTAAAAGCACTATATGTTTGTTAAAAAAAAAGTCACCATCCTTATTAATGGCCAGAGTGTGTCTTCTTTAGCCAGTGGGAGCCCATTCAAGTTGGCTCTTGCCTGTCTTTGATACCATCCTAGAAGTCTTAGACAGCTTTGCTTTCTAGTAACTGCACAGCTGATGGAGGGAATTCTTCTTTATTGATGAATTTCAAGTGAAAAATTAACAGAGATGAGCATAAGGAAAGAATCCCTATTTTTCAGCCCCTTGTGAATGAATGGATCTCAGTGATGGCCACCAAGGTCTTCAAACATCTCCAAAAGAGGAGAGCCTGTTGACCCTGGTGGAGGAATTCAATAGCATGACTGAAGCTCCCTTGCTCCAAGCCTCCCTCTCTCAATTCCTGGGGGCTCCAGGCATCCCTGAGTTTGTGGCTGCCTCCCTCCCGTCTCTGCCTCTGTCTTCACGTGGCTTCTTCTCTGTGTCTGTGTCTCACCTCTTCTGTGTCTTATAAAGACCCTGACATTGGGTTTAGGGCCACCCCCATCCAGGAGGACCTCATTTCCAAATCCTTCGCTTTACGTCTGCAAAGACCCTGTTTTCAAGTCGGGTCCTGTTCTGAGGTCAAGGTGCCCCAGGGTTGACTCCCTCCAGAGTCTCCAGGGGAGGGTCCTTCCCATCTCTTCCAACTTTTGGGGGCTCCAGGCGTCCATCCCTGGGCTGGTGGCCACCTCCCTCCCGTCTCCACTTCCATCTCCACGTGGCTTCTCCTCTGTGTCCATGTCTGTCTTCTTCTGTGTCTTACAAGGGCCCTGTCCCTGGGTTTAGGGCCACCCTTGTTCAGGAGGACCTCATCTCAGATCCTTCACTCCATCATGTCTGCAGAGACCCTGTTTCCAAATAACATGCCATTGTGAGGTTCCAGCTGAACATGAGTTTCTGAGGAACGTAAGAGCCTTGAAGCGGATTGGCAATCTAGATCCTGCAGAGGTAGTTGCGACGTAGGTTTGGCCTACCTGGTGGGGAGCTCTATGCCTAGAATGCCCAGAGTTCTGCCAAGCTGAAGTAAGTGGCTCCCAGCTTATGGTCCTCCAGCAATCAATCAAGGGTCAAGGGCCCTTCCTTGGTGGGAGGCACGGACTTGGACTTGAGAGTAGGCAATGCCTTATAGTCCACGGTTGTTCTGAGGAAGGGATGGAGCCTGGAGCAGCCACAATTTCCAGCAGAGAGGGGCTAGTACGAAGCTCTGAAAACAGGATCCGTCTCCCATGACAAGCAGTCACTCAGTCCTGTCTGACTCTTTGGGACCCCATGGACTGTAGCCCTCCAGGCTCCTCTGTCCACGGGATCCGTCTTCCTTGAACCCACAAAAGTTCTCGACATGAAGCTCTCCCAAGTCTTTCATATTTTCCTAAATAAGCCTCAGTGTCAGTCACTCCTTGGCAACAATTTCAGGCCAATTTAAGGATGCTCTAAATGCCACATGTACAGATATAAGATGCTAAAGACAAGGGTATA
Source organism: Bos grunniens (assembly GCF_055505025.1). Lineage (NCBI taxonomy): Eukaryota > Metazoa > Chordata > Mammalia > Artiodactyla > Bovidae > Bos > Bos grunniens. Next base: position 3,412,466 of record NC_141194.1, read on the forward strand.
TTTTTATTTAGTCTCTAAGTCGTGTCCTACTCTTTTGCAACCCCACAGACTGTAGCTCACAAGGCTCTTCTGTCCATGGGATACTCCAGGCAAGAATACTACAGTGGGTTGTCATTTCCTTCTCCAAAGGCTCTTCCCAACCCAGGGATCAAACCCAGGTCTCCTGTGCCTCCTGCATAGCCACGCAGGTTCTTTACCACTGAGCTGCCTGGGAAGGCCCAAAGGAATAGTCATGAAAGCAAAGAAGAAATGAGCTTGGGTATGGATTTCTCACATTAACAGGCTTTCTCGTGGAGTCTGAGTAAATAATTACCTGTCCTCTGTGACATATCCCAGGTCTGATATGATGCGGGTTTTTCTTTGTTAGCTTTCTTTAATCAGGAAGGTTTCAACAATGGGTCATGTCACCCTGCAGGTATCCATGACTAGGAGGGAACAGATGGTTGTGAAAATACTCAAGAAACAGTGAATATTGTTGTTATTGTATATTAAGTTATAACACACAACCTTATGTTGCTAGACTCATGAGCCTCTAAATATACTCTGAAAGTGAAAAGTGAACGTGAAGTCGCTCAGTTGTGTCTGACTCTGCGACCCCATGGACTGTAGCCCACCAGGCTCCTCCATCCATGGGATTTTCCAGGCCAGAATACTGGAGTGGGTTGCCATTTCCTACTCTAAGCTGCTCAAAATAGTGGAAATATACATTTCCAAAAGCATACTTTAATGCAATTTCACTCTTTCATTATGTAAACACAGACATTGTCAAAAGAAAATCTACCTTGCATCAAAAAACCCAAAAGAGGGGGGAAAAAAAAAACCTGCCTCTATCTGCTACCTAGAGATAACCATTTTTTTTTTGAGAGGTAACTATTAACATTTTACTTTATAAACTGCCAATCATTCTGTGTTGTAATTGCTGTTTTGTTGCTCAGTCATGTCCAACTCTTTGACACCTCATGGACTGCAGGACTCCAGGCTTCCCTGTCGTGACCAACTCCCAGAGCTTGCTCAAACTCATGTCTATTGAGTCAGTGATGCCATCCAACCATCTTATCCTCTGTCACCATCTTCTCCTCCTGCCTTCAACCTTTCCCAGCATCAGGGTCTTTTCCAAATGAGCTGGCTCTTCACATCAGGTGACCAGAGTATTGGAGCTTCAACATCAGTCTTTCCAATGAATTTTCAGGGTTGATTTCCTTTAGGATGGACTGGTTTAATCGCCTCACTGCCCAAGGAACTCGTATTATATTATATAGTGTTTTATCATAATATTTTCATATTCTCACCTTTTTTGAAAGGTACATTTTTTCAATTGATAAATATTATAAAGAATTTCCCCTTTTCTATTATGTACTTTTCTGTATTACCATAGAAATCCATGGAATACATTTGCATATAGTATAAATAATTTGTGCAGTAATCTACTGCTATATATTTAGAAAGCTGCAGTATCCTGTTTATAAGCTATAAAAAGTGATAGCGATAAATATTCTCATCAGAAAACTTAACCCTGGGGCTTCGCTGGTAGTCCAGTGGCTAAGACTCCAGGCTTCCAATGCAAGGGGCCCAGGTTCCATCCCTGGTCAGGGAACTACATCCCACATGCTGCAACTAAAAATACTGTTTGCTGCAACTAAGACCTGGTACAGTTAAATAAATCAATACAAATAAATAATCTGTATATATGCATATAAAACCCTTAACAAACTGTCCATCGTTTTCCTAAAGAAAATTGCTAAAATAAATATATATCATCTTGCTCTAAAAATGAAAAAAATCATGCTGAAATTTCTTCCAAAAAGGGCGAGCAACAAAAAAATTGCACTGCAGCAAATCTCAGAGCTCGAGTCTTAGGAAAATAGATGCTTAAAACATTGTGACACATGAGCAAACCCAATAGATGTTGACTTTTTTTTTGAATGGCAGGAGTATGCATTATTTTAGCTTCTTATTTTATGGCAGTTTGGAGAACATTAATGTGTAAAAATGGATGTATGGCATTCACAGTCTCGCTTTCCTGTGAACATTTAAAACGTTAAAGACCACTTAGTATGTATGAGTTTGTCTATAATAGGAAATTAACCACTCACGCAATTAAGGCCTCTGCTTGAGGTTCTCCGTCTGACTTTGAAGTGCTAATAAGACAAAATTACCCAAATCCAGGAAAGAAATTAAGAAATGTGAAATGTTAATTAAATTCAGAAAGGGAACTACTGGGAAAAGCAATGTGAAATGGAAATTAAACAAAGAGAAATAAAAACATATATATGTGTTTAGATAACAGGAGAAAAAAATAGATTCAATTGAATTGAATTTGGATTCAATTTAATCACAGGATTAAAAAATAGATCTCTACAACTGCTTCAAGTGATTTTTTAATGAATTCAGTGATGGCTTCTGAGAATATGCAATTCTTCGTAACCCTACGGCCTGTAACCCTCCAGACTCCTCTGTTCATCGAATTTTCCAAGTAAGAATACCGGAATGGGTTGCCATGCCCTTCTCAAGGGGATCTTCCTGACCCAGGGATCGAACCTGGGTCTCCTTACCATCTGGGTCATGTCTGAGGGAAGCCCTCTGAAAAAAACGAATAAAGATCTGATTTCAATAATGGTGTGGCTTTTTCCTTCCCAAAACCAAAGTCCTGTAACCACACCTAATCGAAACAGAAACTCCAGTTATTGCAAGATGCCACGGAAATGCCTTTTTTCCGACCTAATTTGGTAACTGGGATTTCTGAATAATCCTGAAGTTCCTTTCCAAGAATGAACACCGTAATTCAAGTGAAACAGAAGCCAAGGAGGCAAGGTCTATGATATTACCCTCTCAAGGAATTCTAAACCAAATTTAGTTCCGTAAATTTTCCAGGCAATTTGAGTTTTGACAAACGGATTTGGGATCCTTCCAAACTGGCCCTGGGCACTGCAGTGAAATGGCATTTATCACGTGTTTCCTGACTATAATATTGTTTTTCCATCTTTACCTCTTTTAAACCAAATCTGTTTTTAATATTCTGGGTTGTCTTTTTTTTTTTATTAATTTTAGTGCTTTTAACACTCAGTGAGCAGGAAGAAAATACAAACACATTTTTATAATACCACATATTTCTTTTAAGGGTATTCTATAAATTTTCTTTTTTATATGAACTGTTCTTTGCTTTCTGTATGTATAGAAATTTTGAGGGCTTCCCTGATGGCTCAGTGGGTAAAGGATCTGCCTGCATTGCAGGAGACCTGGAGATGCAGGTTTGATCCCTGGGTCGAGAAGATCCCCTGGAGGAGGAAGTGGCAATCCAGTGTGGAATCCTTGCCTCGTAAATCCAATGGACAGAGGAGCCTGGTGGGCTACAGTCCACAGGGTCACAAAAGAGCTTGGCATGACTGAGTGACTGAGCATGCAATATACACTAATATATTACATACATTAATATATATATTTTGTATATGTATTATTACAAATTATCTATGCCTATAACATACACATATGTGCTTATGATATTTATTTGGATATATATTTCATCATGACATCATGATGTGTTTCCATCAGCAACTATAAAGATATAAGCATGACCCATTTTTTAATTTTCAAGTGGTATATATTCCTTTTACTATGGAACCTCTGGAGAAGGCCATGGCAACCCACTCCAATATTCTTGCCTGGAGAATCCCATCGACAGAGGAGCCTGGCGGGCTGCAGTCCATGGGGTCGCAAAGAGTCGGACACAACTGAGCGACTAAGTAAGCAGGAACCTACTCCGTCTTCTTTCGTATTAACTGCATAAGGAGAGGAGTATTTCAAAAAGGAAGACTTAAGCATACCTGTACAAATTCTGTTCCAAAACAGGTGTACGAGGTCACCATGAAATTTCTGAAGCCTTCTCAGTGAGTTCAGGAGCACTCTCTCTCCTTAAGGGTCATGCAGAGGGCTGCCCACCTGAGACAGGAAAGGGGTACATAACGAAGCATTTCCTACAGATTTATCATGGTAGACCAGTTACCAACACAGTCTTGGAGGGGCAGAGATAATATGGACTCACTGAAGCTAACAGTCTCCATGGAAGTTGGGGAAAGAGCAAGGATATAACAGATCTTCATCTTTTCTAAACTGTATCATGACTTGACACACTCATCTAAGGAGATTCTCTAAAAGAAAAACGTGGGGCTGTGTTATGGCATCTAATAAGATTTACAGATTTGGAAAATCTACACAAGAATATTAAAATTTCTGAAATTGCCTGCACAAAGGATCTTATTTTTTCCAGCATCCACATACTTACGTAAAGGGAATTTCCTCCTCCCTACTAAGTATGGGCGTAACTTTTTGAGAAATAGAGTCAAAAAATGGAAAAATTGCTGAACAGTAATTGTTTTTTATTACTGAGGGTAAAAATAAAACACAGTTTTGTACTCAGCATTCTCATCTATATATTAAGTCGTTGGATAAAACATTGTCTAAGATTGCTTTCACATTGGAAGATTTGTGTCTGATGACAATAATGACCTGATTTGGCTGTAATTATTTTTTTTTCCCCACAAGATAACACTTATGTGGGCTTCCCAGGTGGGTCCGTGGTAAAAAAAAAAAAATCTCCTGCTAAGGGAGGAGACACAAGAGACTTGGATTCGATCCCAGAGTCAGGAAGATCCCCTGGAGGACAAAATGACAACCCACTCCAGTATCCTTGCCTGGAGAATGCCATGGACAGAGGAGCCTGGCAGGCTACAGTCCATGGGGTCACAAAGAGTCAGACATGACTAAGCATGCACACACAATAATAATTATACTCCTTTGCCGCACTTTATCAAATTTATTAATTCAGAAAATTTATTTTTGATAATAGGATGTGTTATTTGGAAATATCGATATATTAGATTCAATATATCCTTTTCCCATATGGTCTTACCTTCCTCCAATGTAGCAAGAACATAAAGACATGCATCCTTTAGAGTATCTTCAGGTGAATTTTGAAATCTATTATTAAAGCTGATTTTTTTTTTCAGCTGCAATTCATGCATGATGAACACATTCATATATACAGAGGTCCTGAAAAGACGCAAGACTTTGAAATCTCTCCCATCCTTCTAGAAGTTGCAAAAAGAACATCATTTTTTAGTTTCAAACTTGCTTCTATTCTGGAAAAAGAAAACTGCTGAGAAAATGAAAATCTAATTAACTCTCGGGTTTGCAGGAGACACGTGTGAAATTTAAAGACTGTGAAAGGCAGCACTTATCTGTCTTCGTTTATAACATGTCTTGTCATCCACCTGCGAGGTTACTCATCCCTAAATATCTCACCTGGAAAATGCACGCTGGTGTCACAAAAGCAGGCAACGACGCTGAAAGTCATTTTAAGTGGCAGGAGTGGGTGAAGCTGGGAATGCTTCTTAGAAAAACTCAGAAAACAATTGGTGCCACCTCATTCTTCATTCTACCGCCAGCAGCTTGCTTTGGCTTGCTAACAATTCTAATTCTGTAATATGCCACTGAACTCCAAAGCCATCTAGCGACTGCAGTGTTTCTAAAAGGTTTTGGAAACCACCCACTGCAGAAAAAAGCATTAATATCCCAGATGGGCATGCGAGTGCTGTCCTGCGTGATCTAGCAAGACTGACGGTATAAGAACAAGGAGTTAAGAAGGAGGAAGTGAAGAAATTAGGACCTCAAAGGGCAACTGCAGGACAATATTCATCGTGGTGTTATTCAAAATGGCCAAGATGTGGGAACAGCCCACGTGTCTGTGGATGGATGAATGGATAAAGCAAATGTGAGAAAGAGAGAGAAGAGGATGGAAGAAGAGATAGATAGAAGGATGGATGGGCAGATAGACAGACGGATAGTGGAGATAATAGCAGAGATAGGTAGACAGATAGATAGACGATAATAGACGTAGTAGATTGGTGATAAGATAGTAGAGATAGATACATAGATAATAGATTAGAAGGATGGATAGATAGATAAAAAGTGGATGGAGAGACCGATAGTAGAGATAGACACACAGACAAGGGAATTTTATCGGGTCTTGAAAAAGAAGTAAATTCAGCTCTGTATGACGACACTGATGGGCCATGAGAACACCATGCTAAGTGAAATAAGGCAGACACAAGAAAGCAAATACTGCAAAATTCTGCAGAAAACAAATAGCTCTCACTTGTCGTTTGTTATTCAGTGGATAAGTCGTGTCCGACTCTCTGCGACCCCATGAACACGCAGCATGCCAGGCTTCCCTGTCCTTCACCATCTCAAGGAGTCTGCTCAAACTCATGTGCACTGAGTCACTGATGCCATCCAACCATCTCATTCTCTGTTACCCCCTACTCCTCCTGCACCTCAACTTTTCCCAGCATCAGGGTGTTTTCCACTGATTCCGCTTACACGTAGAATCTAAAAGAATGAACTCACGGAAGCAGAGAGAATAATGGTGCTTTCCAGGGATTGGGAGGTCTTCCTTGGTGGCTCAGTCAGTAAAGAGTCTGTCTGCAATGTGGGAGACCTGGGTTCAATCCCTGCGTCGGGAATATCCCCTGGAGAAGGGAATGACAACCCACTCCAGTATTCTTGCCTGGAGATTCCCATGGACAGAGGAGCCTGGCGGGCTACAGTCCATGGGGTCACAAAGAGTCAGACAAGACTGAGTGACTAAATTTTCAGGGCTTGGGAGCTGGTAGAAATGGAAGATATCGGTCAAGGGGTTAAAAAGTTTCAGTTATACAAGGAAAACATGTAGAAGCGATTTGATGTATTGAATCAATAATACTGTACTGTGTATTTGAAATTTGCTGATAGAGTAGATGTTAAGTGTATTTACCACACGTGGAAAAATTGCAAGTATGTGAGGTGATAAATACGTGAATTACCTTGATAATCATCATTATTAAAAATAGATACATAACTCATATTATCATGCTTTACATCTAAATATATAGGACTTTTACTTGTCAATTACACCTCAGTGAGGCTGTCAAAACAAACGAAATAGTAAATTGCACCAGATTATACTAGCAAGAGACGTGTGTCATAGAATTACATCGAAGTCAGCACAGTGGGCGATTAATAACAAAACACTCATACTCTTGTCTTATGGGTTGTGTCAAGAAGAGTCCTGTGCTGTGGAATCTAGAAAGATGGTACTGATCAACCTATCTGAAGGCCAACGATAGAGACGCCGACATAGAGAACAGGCTTGTGGACATTCTGCCTTCTTTGAAGGCTTCGAGAATCATCAGTTGCTTATTTCGGATATATCATTAACTTGCTAAGTGACTTCAGCAAACTCACAAAGCTCTAGGGGTCTGGGGCTCCTGGCTACAATTTGCCGGTCCTTCCATCAAATTGTGAATCCTACTTTAGAGAATGCAAAGCATAGAAATGATGGTTTTAAATGGTGGTGCTGGAGAAGACCACCCTTGAGAGTCCCATGGACTGCAAGAAGATCAAACCAGTCCATCCTAAATCAGTTGTAAATATTCACTGGAAGGACTGATGCTGAAGCTGAAACTCTAGTACTCTGGCCACGTGATGTGAAGAGCTGACTCATTGGAAAAGACCCTGATGCTGGGAAAGACTGAAGGCGGGAGGAGAAGGGATGACAGAGAATGACATGGTTGGATGGACATGAGTTTGAGCAAGCTCCGGGAGTTCGTGATGGACAGGGAGGCCTGGCATGCTGCAGTCCATGGGCTCACAAAGAGCTGGACACACGTTAGCAAATGAACAACAGCGTGACTCTCTTTGGTCATGAAGACATGAACCGATATGGGAGGAGAGGATGGAACATTTCCAGCACTGGTACAGCTTATCCTTGAGTTCCTGTGATCTGTTTCATGGTCACCTCCTGCCTGCAAGTGGGCTCTGGAAAAAATGCAGACAAGACATACCGATAACACACTGTATCCTGGTCTCTATCACAGGCTGGGGCTGAGTGGCTCACACTGGCCCTGTGTCAACGTTTTTTTTTTTTTTTTTTTTTCAGAATTCAGAAGTAAGGAGGTCAGGTTGCAAAACTGTGACAGCATAGAGTGGCCATAAATGCTTCTGGAAGTCACCATCATGGACACGCATTTTCAAGGGGTGGCATTTTCTCTTTCTACCTTGTACAACACGTCAGCCTCTACTTATGCCCTAATGAGTGGTTACTTCAAAGCAGGAGTGCCCAACGGTGACCAGCATCTGTAATTGTGTTTCCAGAAAATCTTAACATTAATCTTAAATTAATGCATGTGCAAGCCAACTTCTAAACGCTCCAGCATGTATCCACCCTTTTAGCTTCCGCCTTTATAAATATCAGTTCTTAGGAAAGACAAGAGGCGTACGCGTTCTCTGTGAGCAGTAAATTGATGTGAGCCGCTCACCTAATTCCAACCTTGCTCATGACTTCAGAATGGCGGCCAGCAAGGGCTGTGGGACTAATGTTGATTTTCCTTCTATTACCTAGCTGACGTTGCTTTTAAGTTCTTAAAGAAAACGTCAGGATATAGTCTGAAACATTATCTGAGAATGTAAGTGTGCGACCATACCATTCCATGTCCTCAATTTCCCCTGGACATAATCCCATTTTCCAAACAAGTGTTCCCTGGATTTAATGACCCTTTTTCAAACAGGTATTCTTAAGCAAAGTCCAGGGATTTCCCTGGCAGTCCAGCGGTGGAGACGCCACACTTTCACTGCAGGAGGCGTGGGTTCAATCTCTGGTAGGGGAACTAAGATCTACCACAGCATGCGGTGTGGCCAAAAATTAATCAGTTAAAAAAAGAAATAAAGACAAGAGGCCAGGCTCTCCTTGATCCACCCTCCATCCAAGTCCATCTTCTACTGGGCAAAGGCCTCCAGCCAACAACTGCATCAATCCTTTCAACTACTTTGGAAGGAAGGATGTATCCAAATGAGGAAGCGAAATGGAATTTCTCCAAATACAACGAAGGAATCTCAGTTGAACTCATGGTCCATGTAAATCATCCAGACCATGCACTTTAAAAATAACTATTTTTTAATTTATTTTGGCTGCGCAGGGTTTTCATTGCTGCACCAGGTTTCTCTAGCTGTGGCGGGCAGGGCCTCGCTCTCCAGTTGGGGTACTCAGGCTTCTCTTGTTGCAGGGTACGGGCCACAGGGCAGGTGGATATCAGTGCTTGTGGCAGGTGGGCTCATTATGGGCAGCTCCCGGGCTCCAGAGCATGGGCTCAATAGTTGTGGTGCCCCGGCTTAGTTACTCTGGGGCATGTGCCATGTTCCCAGACCAGGGACCGAACCTGCATGTCCTGCAGGCAGATTCTTTACCAGTTAGCCAGCAGGGAAGCCCCCCATTTCATGCATTCTCGAATGGAGTGTGCTTCTCTCTTTAAGACCATCTGCAAAGAGTCCTTGAACCAACCACAGATGAATGGCTGACCTATTTGCGTTCCGAGGACGCTTGGGTAACTACATTACAATATTCAAGAACTAAGCCTCCTCAGTTAGAAAGAAAGTACCTGTTGCACGACCAGCGAGAAGTTAGTGATGTACAGCGTTTACGCGACCATCAGCCTGAGGATACGATGCTTTAGCCACCAGCCTACGAGTAAGACCACAGTTGGCAGCAAAATCCGGCTTGATTTCTCTGTTACCTGGGTACCACTCAGCGTCCATTGAAAACTGTACTTCCCTGTTAACTTACTACTTGCTAAAAACTGCAACAGCAATTCACACATAGAGCAGACCAGCCCATGTGTGAGAGCCAAGGATCATTCTGATGACCAACCTTCAGCCTTCAAGGGGTTTTTGTTTTCCTCATCAATACTCTCCTATTGCTTTATTTTCGTTTTCATCATGAAATTTATTTTTTCCTGCCCTGGAGGATAATTGCTTTACAATGTTGTGTTAGTTTCTGCTGTACAACAAAGCGAGTCAGCCACGTGTATACATATAATTCCTTCCCCGGTGGACCTCCTTCCCACCACATTCCACCACCCCTCTAGGTCATCACAGAGCACCGAGCTGAGTTCCCTGGGCTGAGTTCCCAGCAGCTTCCAACCAGCGATCTATTTTACACATGGTCATGTGTATATATATTTGGGCTCCCCTTGTGGCTCAGCTGGTAAAGAATCTGCCTGCAGTGCGGGAGACCTGGGTTTGATCCCTGGGTTGGGAAGATCCCCTGAAGAAGTGAAAGGTTACCTACTCCAGTATTCTGGCGTGGAGAGTTCCATTGACCGTACAGTCCATGGGGTCACAAAGAGTCGGACACAACTGAGCAACTGAACTGAACTGAGCTGATACACACACACACACACATATACACACACATTGGCAGTAGTGGTAAAAAATCTGCCTGCCAATGCAGGAGACTTAAGAGGTGCAGGTTTGATCCCTGGGTCGGGAAGACGCCCTGGAGGAGGCACAGCAATACACTCCATACTCTTGCCTGGGAAATCCCAAGGACAGAGGAGCCTGGTGGGCTACAGTCCACGGGGCTGCAAAGAGTTGGACATGACTGAACGACTAACGTTTCCATTTCTTCACCGTGTAAAAACAAAATAGAAAACATCTGGAATTCAGCCAGGACTGTCAGGAAAATATGAGACGGCACAGAAAAGACAGTGATTTGACCTCTGATCTTGGAAAAAAATGTCATTTTTCCCTTTTATGGTGTCTGAGCCTGGAGAGTATCATTTCTACCTGCCTCTCCACAGGAAAGAACATAGAGCCTCAGATTCCCAAGATTTTCTTCTTCCACAGAAAATGCATAATACCCTTTATCTTCATTCTACACGTGCGTCCTTCAATTTATAAAGTGAAATATGCTTCTTCTCATCACTGTAAAACTGTAATTATTTGAACGTTCTAATATGTGAGGCTACAAAGGACTGAATGCCTTCCTAAGATAGGAATTTTGTATAAAACCTATTAATATACCTTTATAGAGACTTGAATGAGCAGGGATTACAAAGTAGTGTGTGAAATGGAAGGGTGTATTGTGGGAAAACTGAGCCTCTTTCTTCTCCACTGCTCACTCATATAATACTAAGTATTGATTTAAAAAAAAAGGTTTCCATGATTGGACCTTCCATATGCAATTGCTGGACCTTACATAATGTCAAAAATACAAAAGACTTCACGGTAGATTCATAGATATGGATTTATATATAAGGGTGCTGTGTGCTCAGTCCTGTCTGACTCTTTTCAACCCCATGGACTGTAGCCCCGCCAGGCTCTTCTGTCCGTGGGATTCTCCAGGCAAGAATACTGGACTGGGCTGCCATTTCCTCCTCCAGGGGATCTTCTTAACCCAGGGATTGAACTTGAGTCTCTTGCATTGACAGGCAGATTCTTTGCTGCTGTGCCACCTCAGAAGCTAAGCTTATAACCATATATGTGAGTGTACCCCAAGGGACTCTGCGTTTCTCACAATCTCTTTTATTTTCTCTACTAATCTGGCTTCCCTGACAAGGGTTTAATTGCCAAAATACATAGACAGCTCAAATAGCTCATTAGCAAAAGAAAATAAAACAAACAACTCAATTTTTAAAAAAGTGGACAGAAGACCCAAGTTAACATTTCTCCAAAGACCAAGACGGCCAATGAGCACACGGAAAGACAGTCAACATTGCTAATTATTAGAGAAATGCAAAGCAAAACAACAGTGAGTTATCACCTCACACCAGCCAGAAGAGTCAGCATCAAAAGTCTACAGACGATAAATGCTGGGGAGGGTGTGGAGAAAAGGGAACCCTTCTTCACTGTTGGTGGGAATGGAAGTTGGTGCGGCCCACGGTGAAAGATAGGATGGAGGTCCCTTTAAAAACTAAAAAAATAGAGCTACCATCTGATCCGGCAATCCCCACTCTGGGACATGTATCTGGAAAAGATGAAAACTCTACTTTGAAAGGGTACATGTGCACCCTCATGCTCACAGCAGAACTACCCACAGTAGCCAAGACTGCCGACAACCTCAGCACCCATCAACAGATGACTGTGTGAAGGAGACGTGGTGCATATACGCAATGGAATACTGCTGCTGATAAGTCACTTCAGTCGTGTCCGACTCTGTGTGACCCCACAGACTGCAGCCCACCAGGCTCCCCTGTCCCTGGGATTCTCCAGGCAAGAACACTGGAGTGGGTTGCCATTTCCTTCTCCAATGCATGCAAGTGAAAAGTGAAAGTGAGGTTGCTCAGTCCTGTCTGACTCTTATTGACCCCGTGGCCTGCAGCCCACCAGGCTCCTCCGTCCATGGGGTTTTCCAGGCAAGGGTACTGGAGTGTGGTGCCATTGCTTTCTCCAAATGGAATACTACTCAGCCCTAAAAGACAATGGACGGGGATGGACAGGGAAGTCTGGCGTGCTGCAGTCCATGGGGTCACAGAGAGTCAGACACAAGACTGAGTGACTGAACTGAACTGCAAAAAAAAAAATGAAATGATGCCACTTGCAGCAACAGGGATGGATCCAGAGACGATCATACTCAGTGAAGTAAGTCAGAGAAAGACAAATACCACAACAATAATGCAAATGATCTTATTTACAAAGCAGAAACGGATTAATTGCCTTCAAAAACAAACTTACGGTTATCAAAGGGGAGACAGAAGGAGAGGTGAAGTAGGAGTTTGAAATTAGCAGATACACCCCACTATGCACAACATACATACACAGGGGACTTTCCCCGCTAGTCATTAGGGCAGCACACTTTTACTGCTGAGGGTCCAAGTTCAGTCCCTGGCTGGGGAACTAAGACTCTTCCAGTTGCACAGTATGGCCAAAATAGAAAAAGAAAGAGAAACGAAAAGGATGTACCGTATCGTGCAGGGAACTACATTCAATATCTTGTACTAACCTATAATCAAAAGAACTGGGAAAGGATCTATCTATCCATCTATATCTGAACCCGTTTGCGATACATTTGAAACTAACACAATATGGTACATCAGCTATGCATGTGTGTGTGCTCAGCTGTGTCCAGTTCTTTACAACCCTATGGATGGTAGCCCACCAGGCCCCTCTGTCCATGGTATTTCCCAGGCTAGAATCCTGGAGTGGGTTGCCATTTCCTCCTCCAGAGGATCTTCCTAATCCAGGGATTGAACCGTCATTAGCAGGCGGATTCTTTATCACTGCACCAGTATATTTCAGTTTCAAAAAAGAGTGGGTATTTTGGTAGAGATACGGAAACTGCTAAAAGCCCTGCTCAGTCGCTTAGTCGTGTCCGACTCTTTGCAACCCATGGACTGTAGGCCCCCAGGCTCCTGTGTCCATGGGATTCTCCGGGCAAGAAGACGGGAGTGGGTCACCTCATTACAAAGAAATACTGGAAACTTAAAACTATGGAAGGATATATTCACTGGACTCACCCCACAAGAGAGCGGAACAGTAAAATGGAAAGTAGATATAAAGTTCACAGAGGGAAGAACAGTATCCAAAATGATAAACAAAAATCTTAAATAAAAGAGTGGAAAACAAACCAGAGCATCAGATATCTGATGGACAACATCGAAAGTTATAGCATGCAAACAGTATTTCAGAAAGAGACGAGACACACCCAAAGGGGCAGAATAAATATTTGAAAGCAAAATGGCCAAAAAAAAAAAAAAATTCTAAGGTTGATAAAAATACATCGCCCAGATAAGATAAGGAGCTTGACAATCACCAAGCAGAATAAATACATGGAAAAGCAGACCGGCTACAGCACAGTCTGTTGAAAGTCAAAGGAAAGATAAATGTCAAAGGAGTCACAGAATAAAGACACATATTCAGGGAAGCAAGCAGAAGGAGAAATACTGACAATTCTGTGTAAACAAAGGAGCCTGGAAGAGAACCGAATAAAGACTATGAACTGCTGGAGGACCTGCACTCTGTAGACTTGAGAAACAAGAGATGTTAATGATACAACTTTGAAACGCAGGAAATGATGCAGTTTTAAGTGGGAAAAGATCGAGGGCAGAAGGAGAAGAGGGCGCATCAGAGGATGAGATGGCTGCATGGCAGCACCGACTCGATGGACATGAACGTGGGCAAACTTTGGGAGACGGTGAGGGACAGGGACATTTGGTGTCCACGGGGTCACAAAGAGTCGGGCACAACTGGGTGACTGAGCAACACCAAAGTGCAAAAAAAAAGGGGAAAAATTCACTCACATCTCGTAGCACGGAGCAAAGAGAAATTCAGTAAAAATATGGCAGATTTGCCATACGTGATTAATAAAACTTACCTCACTGACATATTTGTAACAGGACCTCAAAGAAGTTTTCGATGTATCATGATTTTCAAGCACACACGGACATTCGCTAAGATAAAGGGCTATGCCCTAAAAGAAACCTCAAAAATCATTAATGGCTTGCAACTATATGTATATTCACAGACTAAAAGGAACTGAAATTAGATGTCATTAGCAATTGAATGCGGAGAAGGCGATGGCACCCCACTCCAGTACTCTTGCCTGGAAAATCCCATGGATGGAGGACCCTGGAAGGCTGCAGTCCATGGGGTCGCAAAGAGTCGGACACGACTGAGCGACTTCACTTTCACTCTTCACTTTCATGCATTGAAGAAGGAAATGGCAACCCACTCCAGTGTTCTTGCCTGGAGAATCCCAGGGACGGGGGAGCATGATAGGCTGCCGTCTATGGGGTCGCACAGAGTCGGACACGACTGAAGTGACTTAGCAGCAGCAGCAGCAGCAGCAGCAATTGAATGGGCTTCCCCAGTGGCTCAGCGGGTTAAAGAATCTGCCTGGACAGTGCCAGAGACACAGGAGATACGGGCTGGATCCAGGGGTCAGGAAGATTCCCTGGAGAAGGAAATGGCAATCAAAGAGGAAAAAATATCTCAAACACTTTAACAAAGCAAGAGGTATGTATACGGTTTTGTGTATGTGTGTGAGACAGAGAGAAAATCCATGTATTTGGAAACTAAGAAGATATATATATTTATTTTAACCCAGAGAATGAACAGAGAATTACAATACAGTTAGAAAATGTTGACACCCAAAGATGAAAAGAACACGCAAGTCAATGTGTATACGATGCAGCTGAACTGTGCTTGGATTTAAGGAAAAATAAAACAAACACTAAGATTTGACAAGAACAAGCTAAAAAGAAAAAAGGAGCAAAATGAAGCCAAAGCAAGTTGAAGAAACTAAATAGAAATTATAGAAAGAGTAGAAAATAATATTTTAGAAAACATGCAAAATCGAGATAGTCATGACCGTTAAGTGGTTTTTATTTCTGAAAATTTAATAAAATTGATCAATGTTTCTGAAGAGTGATCAAGAAAACCACAGAAAACACAGATTACTAAAGCCAGGAATGGTAAAAGGCTAACAGATGTTAAAATGATGATTAGGGTACACCATGAATAACTTTAGGGTAATAAATGCAATAACTTAGACAAAAATAAACATTGCCTAAAAAAGAAAAAAAAATCACTTATCAAAAGTGACATAAGGAGAAATTAAACTCAAACAGATATAAAGCCACCTAATTAGCTTGAAAAATCATCATTTTAAACTTCCATAAAAACACTCCCTCCACGCCAGTAGATTTACTGGCAAATTCTCTAAAAAAAACCTTTTTAAAGGAGATGTGACACCAATACCCCAGAAACACTTTTGGAAAACAAAATGCACGCTTTTCCGTCTTGTTCTGAAAGTCAGCATCACCTTGATATGAAACCCTGATGAAAGGAACAAACAGGGACAATAATAGACAACAAGCTCTCGAATCTACAGGTAAGAACGCCCAGTAAAATATCAGGCAATGGAATCCAGAAACGCATAAAAAGGTTGTTACGTTATGACTTTGGAAAATGAGAACAAAGGGAGAATTTACACCCCCAGACATTGGGTGGCATCACCAGCTCCATGGACACGAGGTTGAGCAAACTCCGGGAGACGGTGATGCACAGGGAAGCCTGGTGGGCTGCAGTCCCTGGGGTCACAGAGAGTCGGACACGACGGAGCGACTGAACACCAGAGACAGTGACATACTGTAATATTACTTTCAGAATAGTGACATTGTGGCAATAACACGGATAAGGATACCCCAGAAAGAAACAGGAGATTGAGGAGCACACTCAAGGGTATGTAAACAACTTTCAATACATGATCCTGGAATATTATTTAGTAAACTGAAAAAAAAAAAATCGAGAACCTAGATTTCTGTCTCACAATCAGCTAATAATTAATTCGATTTAGTCACGGTAGTCATATCTGATTCTTTGCGACCCCACGGACTGTAGCCTGCCAGGCTCCTCCATCTACTGAATTTCCCAGGCAAGAATATTGGCGTGGATTGCCATTTCCCTACCTTAGAATGATAAAATTATATTGAATTCTATAATTTAATAGAATTAAATTTGTATATACTATATAAGGGCTACCCTGATAGCTCAGTTGGTAAAGAATCCACCTGCAGTGCAGGAGACCCTGGTTCAATTCCTGGGTCAGGAAGATCCCCTGGAGAAGGGATAGGCTACCCACTCTAGTATTCTTGGGCTTCCCTGGTGGCTAAGAAGCTAAAGAATCCACCTGCAATGTGGGAGACCTGGGTTCGATCCCTGGGCTGGGAAGATCCCCTGGAGAAGGAAAAGGCTACCCATTCTAGTATTCTGGCCGGGAGAGTTCCATGGACTGTATAGTCCCTGGGGTCTCAAAGAGTCAGATGCGACTGAGCGACTTTCACTTTCACAGTATATAAACAACTCGTACAAACAAACGATAAAGGATGAACAATGGAATGAAATGGCTTAGACTAAAATGTGTAATTCACAGTGCAATCTATTAAAATTACCAATAACCCTATGAACAATTTGCTCAACATGAAATTCAAGCCATGTCTACCAGGACAGTCTAAATGATAAAGACGGGCAATTCCACATATTGTGGTGACTACTTGGAGCAAGTGGAATTTTCATGCTTTGCTGCTGCTGCTGCTGCTGCTGCTGCTAAGTCGCTTCAGTCGTGTCCGACTCTGTGTGACCCCATAGACGGCAGCCCACCAGGCTCCCCCATCCCTGGGATTGTCCAGGCAAGAACACTGGAGTGGGTTGCCATTTCCTTCTCCAATGCATGAAAGTGAAAAGTGGAACTGAAGTTGCTCAGTCGTGTCCGACTCTTAGCGACCCCATGGACTGTGGCCCACCAGGCTCCTCCATCCATGGGATTTTCCAGGCAAGAGTGCTGGAGTGGGGTGTCATTGCTAGGGGACTACAAAACAGGAGAACTCCTTTGGAAAACTATTTAGTAGTTTCTTTAAAGTATATCAACACTCTAAAGAGTACATCAACTCTGCAACTCAACAAGTCTCAATAACATGAAGAAATATGTCCATGCAAAGACATGCACAGGAATGTTTACAAAAGCTAGATTTGTAACAAGCCCAAACCTAGAAGCAACCTGAATGTCCAACATCTGGACAAAAGGTAAACCATCTGAATATTTGTCCAAGTCAGAACCGGTGCTAACACAAAATAAAAATGAATGATTGTTGATATACACAGCACCATGATGAATCTCCGCAATGTTATACTGAGTCTGAAAAACACAATATATGATATTGTCTAATTTTTAAAAATAATAGGAACTGGGAAAAGCTTCTCAGAAAGACAGAAGCTAGCCTCTGGTGGGGAGTTAATTGATGAGGGATGGTTACTGATGGGCAGTCAAGGATAATGGAAATATTCTGTGCAAATATCAGGGGATTATTATATGAATGAATAAACTGACAAAAAGCAACAAATTGAGTACTTCAAATCAGTGCATTTTCTGGGTGTTCAAAGGTATCTCAATAAAAAATGCTGAGCAATTGAAAATGTCCAACATTCATTTTATTCTAATTTTTGGCCACCCTGAACAGCCCTTGGGATCTAAGTTTCCCAACCAGGGATTGAATCTGGAACCACAGCAGTTAAAAACAACAAATCTAAACCACTGGACCGGCGGTCTTAACCACATTCAATATCTTTTAATACAACCTGAAAGAAAATTACCTCTCTCCAACACAAGGCAGTGAAAGAAAAAAGGTTTAAAACCTAGCACAAATTCATTTAAGAACCAAACGCAAATTGATGTAACTGCTGTGACCTATCTGAGATTTTAGAATAAGAATTATCCTGCAGTTAGGAAAAGAAAAATCCAGTTGGAGTCCTACCAATACCTTCGAGGAAGTTTCCATTCTTCATTGCTTTGTATTTTTCCTCCAATGACTTATCAAACACACTCTTTTATCTATTGGCCTGATTCTCTGTGTTTTAGGAGTAAATTCTTGGGCTTCCCTGGTGGCTCAGCAGAAAAGAATCTGCCTGCCAATGCAGGAGAGATGTGGGTTCGATCCCTGGGTTTGGGAAGATTCCGCTGGAGGAGGAAATGGCAACCCACTCCAGTATTCCTGCCTGGAGAATCCCATGGACAGAGGAGCCTGGCAGCCTACAAAGAGTTGGACATGACTGAAGCGACCTAGCATAGCACAGGAGAAAACAAAAACAAACAACAAAAAAAAGATGACTGTGATCTATATAGGTCAATCTGTAGCCAAAAGACGGATGGAATTAGTGGGAGGTGGTGGGAAGAAGTTTAGCTCCAGATTCAAATTTTAATCTCATTTTTATTCAAGTAATGTCAGCTTCCTATGTTCCATTGTGTTCTAATTTGTCGTGAAAACAAACCACAGGATGTAAGTGGCTTCTTGTTGGGTGTGTGATGACAACCATGATATCGCTAATCATTTCTGGGTCAGCTGGGTGTTCAGACTCCAGGGAGAATGAATTCCTGACCTCTCCCCAAGTGGAGGCTGTAGCTGATATAAATAACAGACCTGTTTACCAGTGGCAGATGAAAATGGAACTGCAGTCCTACTTACAAATGTCAGAGAAAAATCTACGGAGACAAAGAGACAGGCAGCCGTGCAAAGATCATTAAGTTAAAAGGGTCTGTCACAATCTTCAACACACATGGCTTTGCTGAGAATGTGAGGCAAAGCATTTGGGTCTCATTTGGAAGCCTTGAAGGTTTCAGCTTTAGCGTGTACTGAGCGGTTAAGGAGAAAAAAAAAATCCACCTTCATGAATTTTCATGAAACGAGTAGGCTTAAAAATGAACCACTACAGATTTAACCATCACATCGCAGAATTCTCAGATTTAAAAGGCACTCGGGAGACCCACGCTGCTATCCAGTTTCTAAGGAGCTGAAAGCGTTGTATGCTTCTCCCCCAAATAATTACATTTATTGGAGATGTCTACCAAAAGCAAAGATATTTTTCGAGGCGCTCATGATGCTGTGTGCTCAGTCACTCAGTCAGGTCCCATGCTATGGACCACAGCCTTTCAGGCTCCTCTGTTCATGGGATTCTCCAGGCAAGAATACTGGAGTGGGTTGCCATTCTCTTCTTCAGGGGATCTTCCTGACCCAGGGATCGAACCCATATCTCCTGCATTACAGGTGGCTTCTTAACCAGTGAATCACCAGGCTTAGAAAGTGTTAAATTCATTAGCTTGAGATGTCTGGCTTTTCTTTAAATAATGCTAATCTCTTAAAAATCTCAATTTAGCACCATTCCGTTCTCCAGGGGATCTTCCCAACCCAGGGATTGGACTCAGGTCTCCTGCATTGCAGGCAGATTCATCATCAGTGAGTTACCACCAAAGCCCAGGAGACTGCCAGTAGACATTGCAACCCTTGGTTCCATATTCTGAAACAGAACTTGGCAGCCTCTAAAATCTAACACTAGCACAACAGAAAGATGGTCGATCATTCTGGTACCCACCAGGAACCACTGATACCAGATTTCCACTGATATCAGAACAGAGTGATATAATTAGGGATATAGAATTGGATCAGAATACAGAATATAGAGAATCCATTGGTATCAGACTCTAGCTTCAGTTTCTACCTAACAAACACTCAGCTTTAGAAAAGCGTGTTTGAGCATTCAGCGTCGCCTATTATCCTTTGAACATCTTTGTGAACACTGAGGTCATGAAAACGTCTCACTCCTGGAAATCATTTTATTTAAGGCAGAAGCATTCAGGAAATGCTGGTAACTTATCATTTTCATTGTGCATCTTTGCTGGTAGTTCTCCCTTTCAGTTCTTCTTCCTCCCAAATTAAGAAAGACAGCTTGTTCCCCCAAGGATAATTTACTTTGAAGGAGGCATTCTTAACCACTGATCCATAGATGAGTTGAAAATTCCTGAGTGTGTGTTATGTGCAAAGGCAGCTGTGTGCATTTTTCTGGCCAAGGTCATTCATTTTGATCAGAGACTCATAGGTGTCTGGGACTGAAAGAATGTCACTGATTGCTGCTTAAATAATAATATCGTGTCTAACCCTGCTGATATCTTGAGAAATGTCAGGAAAAAAAAAACCATGTCTTGTAATTTAGGGAAACCATTTGCTGGTTGTTAAAGACCAGATATTCCTGCTTTCAGACGGCAGCAAAGGTTTATGTAAAAGCAAAGTTTTCACCTTTTGATAAATCCTTTCAAGGTTCAGACTGTTCAAAAACTAAGAAGAAAAATTAAAGCAAACAAAAGTGTTCACCTGTTTTTGAATCCCCACAGTTGTACAACTGTGGTTTCGTACTTCTGATCACAAAGGTGGTGCATGAAGTGCATTTATAATGTGATTTTATACTGGAAGAGAGTAGAAAATCGCTATGTCTTTTTAGGAAAATATAAAGCAGTTTCATTAATTTTATAATTTCACCAGAGAAGACTCTTGAGAGTCCCTTGGACCGCAAGGAGATCAAACCAGTCAATCCTCAAGGAAATCAACCCTGGATATTCATTGGAAGGAAAATGATGCTGCAGCTGAAGCTCCAGTACTTTGACCACCTGATGCAAAGAACTCACTCATTGGAAAAGACCCTGATGCTGGGAAAGATTGAAGGTGGGAGGAGAAGGGAACGACAGTGGATGAGATGGTTGGGTGGCATCACTGACTTGATGGACATGAGTTTGAGCAAGCTCCGGGAGTTGGTGATGGACAGGGAAGCCTGGCGTGCTGCAGTCCATGGGGTCACAGAGAGTTGGACACGTCTGAGAGACGGAATGAAAGCAACTACATCCTTGGCAGCAGGGTATTAAAATATTGAAAATCCCATGGATGGAGGATCCTGGCAGGTTACAGTCCGTGGGGTTTCAAAGAGTTGGACACGACTGAAGCGACTTCACTTTCAGTTTAATTTTATTCCTAAGAGGTGGTTTATTCTGTCAGTCCACTGATTTAGGATGGGGATGGTTAAATCTCAATCTGGTCTTTGCAAAAATAACAAGTGAGAACATTTGGGATTGCAGATCTTATTTAAAGAACTGTATCACTTGAAGCTGAAATTAAATATGCAAATGTTAATCATTTATTTTACACAAACCAAACTCACATAAATAATTTCAGATTAACATATGTACAAGCTATTGGCTCTTATTGACCCTGATGCATTTATCAACTCTCATAAACGTTGAACCACTTATTGGACACACACAGAGTTTTCATGTTTTTAATCATGAAAATGTAAGAGGTCTTTGATTAAATTCAATCTGGGCTGAAAGAAACAATAATATTAACACTGCATTTTAAAATTTTCTGGCAAGGAAAAAATCATCTCAGAAGAGGCAAAATCTTGAATTCTTCGGTCCTACGAAGCCCAACAAGAAAATAATGTATGTCTAATGTATCTCAAAAAAGAATGATGAGACCTCGGAAAATGGTGCACAGCAACATAGAAACGTTCTTGGATCAAAGAACAGGGTCATGAATTTCCCAGGTGGCTCCGAGACAAAGAATCTGCTTGTCGATGCAGGAGATGCAGGTTCGATCCCTAGGTGGGGAAGATCCCCTGGAGGAGGAAATAGCAACCAACTCCAGGATTCTTGCCTGGAGAATCCCATGGACAGAGGAGCCTGGAGGGCTACAGTCTGTAGGGTTGCAAAGAGCCAGACACAAGTGAGCATAGCCCAGGCCTGGGTTCCTATCTGAGAAATACCAGAATTAGGAAAAAAAGAATACCTTTCATTTGCCTGTTGAGAGTCACTGTCTGTTTTCGATATTCTCTGCATGCTAAGTCACTTCATTCCTGTCCGACTCTGCCCATGGAGATTCCCCAGCCAAGCATAGTGGAGTGGGCTGCCTTGCCCTCCTCCAGCGGATCTTCCTGATCTGGGGATCAAACCTGCATGTATTAAATCTAACCTGCATTGGCAGGCGGGTTTTTTACCCCTAGTACCACCTGGGCAGTCTGTGCTCGGAGGCTAACCCGTATGGACAAAATTAAATGGGTTTCTGAGAGAGCTTCGAGCCAGGGCGGTAATTCCAATGGGTTTCTTGATTCTGAAATCAGTCAAGCGGCCTTTGCCTGGTTTGTCCAAAGGTCACATCAGAGCTCCTCCTGCACGAAGAAGAACCTCTCTCTTCCTTTCTTTGGGACGAGAGAGGCTGACAAGCGCTAGTGTGTTCTACAAGGGTTCTTCCACAATGAGAAAGAGGAGTTTGCTACTTGATAAGAGAACTGAGAATAGACTACATTCTCTGCCTTTCTTTTTTTTTTTAAGTTTTTTTTTCTAATGTGGACCATTTTTGAAGTCATGTATGGATGTGAGAGTTGGACCATAAAGAAAGCTGAGTGCCAAAGAATTGATGCTTTTGAACTGTGGTGTTGGAGAAGACTCTTGAGGGTCCCTTGGACTGCAAGGAGATCCAATCAGTCCATTCTGAAGGAGATCAGCCCTGGGATTTCTTTGGAAGGAATGATGCTAAAGCTGAAACTCCAGTACTTTGGCCACCTCATTCAAAGAGTTGACTCATTGGAAAAGACTCTGATGCTGGGAGGGATTGGGGGCAAGAGGAGAAGGGGACGACAGAGGATGAGATGGCTGGATGGCATCACTGACTCGATGGACGTGAGTCTGAGTGAACTCCGGGAGTTGGTGATGGACAGGGAGGCCTGGCGTGCTGCAATTCATGGGGTCGCAAAGAGTCGGACACAACTGAGCGACTGATCTGATCTGACTGAATTTGTTACAATATTGCTTCTGTTTCCTATGTTTTTTTCTTCTGCTTCATTTTTTTGTTTGTTTGTTTTTTTGACTTTGAGGCATGTGAGATCGGAGCTACCCAACCACAGATCGAACCTGCGTCCCTTGCATTGGAAGGCAAAGTCTTAACCACTGGGCCCCTAGGGAAGTCCCTAAGGTTTCTTGACCTAAGGTTTTGTGTCTTTCCTATTGAGATGGTGAAACTGAAACTCTGTCAGAAGGCCAGGATTGTCTGTATCTTTATTTCATTTTAGTCGCCCAGTCGTGTCCGACTCTTTTGTGACCCCACGTCAGGCTCCTCTGTCCATGGGATTCCCCAGGCAAGAATACTGAAGTGGGTTGCCATTTCCTCCTCCGGGGGATCTTCCCCACCCAGGGGATCGAACCTGCATCTCTGTATGTGCATTTGGGCATATTTCTAAAAGGCCTTTGACTTTTGGTTAAAAATAATCACCGCGATATATGTGCTGATTAAGGTCTTAGCCATAAGATGGAGTCTGCATATTAATTTTTTTGGGGGGTCACATCACACAGGATGTTAGCTCCCTGTCCAGGGGTTAAACCTTTGCCCTCTCCCCTGACAATGGAACCACAGAGTCTGGACCACTGGACTGCCGGGGAAGTCCTGTACTACTTGTTAATAATGAATACCATATAGGATAAATATTTTAAAGTCATGGACATGAGTTATATTGCCTTGGCAACTGGGTTGGAGTCGGCTGTACTTGGAAATATTTGCTTAGAAATATTCCTGATTTGCTACCTTTAAACAAATGAATTTCTTGTTTTTATATCTCTGGAAATAATTCAGTTTAATGACCCAATTACTTACTATTTAAATGAGTCTTCTGAACTACTTATGTGCACCACCTATAACTTAGATATGGCACTTCGCTGGGTGTTACAGAAAGAAATACTGCCTCACATTTATAAGGAGAATGTGAAAGAGGATTAAGAGATTCTAATTCAGAGAAGCAACATTCAATATAAAACACCCATTAGAGGTTTAGAGCAAAGTGTAATAATTATGCTAGGGAAAATTTCTAGTTAAATAACTCAAGTTGTAACGCTATGGATAGGAAATTAAACATGCAGACAACCCTGTTTTGTAAGTAAATGAAGATTTAATTTTAGGTAGTAGAGCATGGCAAGCCACTCCAGTATTCTTGCGTGGAGAATCCCTTGAACAGACGGAGCCTGGTGAGCTACAGTCCGTTGTGTCGCAAAGGGTCAGACAGGACTGAAGAGACTTAGGATACACGCTCGTAGTAAAAACAAAATACCAATTGAAGGTCAGTTCTTTACCGTCTGAGCCACCAGCGAAGCCCAAATGTACACGCTTCAGATTTAAAACCCATACGACAACATCTGAATACTACTGTCAAAGGAAATCTTACAAAATGTAGCTAAAGAACTGATGTTAAAGTACTGCACACTTAATATGTTCATATAGACACAATCAGCTGTGGTGTGTGCTTGGTCGCTCAGCTGTGTCCGACTCTTTGCGAAGCCCTGGACTGCAGCCCTCCAGGCTCCTCTGTGCATGGGATTCTCCAGGCAAGAATACTAGAGTGGGTTCCATGCCCTCCTCCAGGGGCTCTTCTGGACCCAGGGATTGACCCCAGGTGTCCTGCATTGCAGGTGGATTCTTTAGCATCTGAACCACCAGAGGAGCCCATGAATACTGGAGTGGGTAGCCTACCCGGGATCTTCCCAAGCCAGGAACTGAACTGGGGACCCCTGCATTGCTGGTGGATTTTTTACCAGCTGAGCTACCAGGAAAGGCCCTAGTTCTTGAAGTAAAACAATGCAAGAAGAGAGTGAAAAAGCTGACTTGAAACTTAACACTCAAAAGGTGAAGATCATGGCATTTGGTCCCATCACTTCAGGGCAAGTAGATGGGGAAAGTATGGAAACAGTGACAGGCTTTATTATCTTAGGCTCCAAAGTCACTGCAGATGGTGACTTCAGCTGCGAAATTAAAAGACGTTTGCTCCTTGGAAGAAAAGCTATGACCAACTTAGACAACATATTAAGAAGCAGTGACATTACTTTGCCAACAAAGGTCCCTCTAGTCAAAGCTATTGTTTTTCCAGTAGTCATACAAGAATGTGAGAGTTAGATCCTAAAGACAGCTGAGTGCTGAAGAATTGATGCCTTTGAACTCTGGTGTTGGAGAGGACTCTTGAGAGTCCCTTGGACTGCAAGGAGATCCAACCAGTCCATCCTAAAGGAGATCAGTCCTGGGTGTTCATTGGAAGGACTGATGCTGAAACTGAAACTGCAGTATTTGCCCACCTGATGTGAAGAACTGACACGCTGGGAAAGATTGAAGGCAGGAGGAGAAGGGGACGACAGAGGATGAGATGGCTGGATGGCACCACCGACTTGATGGACATGAGTCTGAGTAAGCTGTGGGACTTGGTGATGGACAGGGAGGCCTGGGGTGCTGCAGTCGATGGGGTCACAGAGAGACAGGCCTGAGCGACTGAACTGAACTGAAGGTCATTTTACAGAATAGAAATGCTGGCTGAGAGGGTGAGTGGTAAGTGATGTTATCGGGTTTGGGACAAAAATCACTTTTTAAAGGCAAAGGTATGAGGAATGCTTTCAAAGCTTTGTCTTGATCTTTTTTTCTATTTGTATAGTATTCTAGAGACCAGCATAACAGTGGTACTTGACACAAGGGGTTACCAGCTGTGGTTACACATACAAACACAGCAGGAAACAGCTGGAATTTATGTAACAAGATAAAACTCAACTACTTCCAGGACCACTCAATGTTGTGTTAATCAGATGACCGTGAAGTGGGTCTTCAAGACACTGTGTTGTATATGTAAGTAAAGCGTTAACTCTTCCTCTCCTCAATGGAACTTCTGAAATGCCAAGTTGAAAGAAAAAAAAAAATCACTCTGTCCGACAAATTATTTTATTATTTTCTCAGGCCTTTGTCCCTCAGAACAAAAGTTCTGTTAGATGAAAAATCACTACTAGCTTTTTGGATACTAGCATTTGACAAGCGCTGGTCAAATGAAACTACTGGAACTGCCTTTTATCTGGATGACAATGGACAATCCTTTTTTTTTTTTATTTAATACTAAGAGAGTAAACAGATGGTAGGTGGTGGTTTAGTTGCTAAGCCGTGTCTGATTCTTGTTACCTGTGGACTGTAGCCCACCAGGCTCTTCTGTCCATGGGGTTTCCCAGGCAAGAATACTGGAGTGGGTTGTCATTTCCTCCTCCAGGGCATCTTCTCAACCCAGGGATCAAAGTCTTATCTATGGCTACCTTCTCACAAAAATGGCAAAGTTGCAAAGTTTGCACTTAAATCCAAAAATATTTACTATCTCACCATTTAACAACAACAACAAAAAGATTGCCAATTGCTATCCAGATAAAAAGCAGTTATATTAGCCACTCAGTGGTGTCTGGCTCTTTGGGACGCCATGGACTGCACTTCATGGAATGGCCTCCATAGACTGTAGCCCACCAGTCTTCCCTGTCCATGGGATTCTCCAGGCAAGAATACTGGAGTGGGCTGCCATTTTCTTTTTCAGGAGATCTTCCAGATCAGGGATTGAACCCGAGTCTCCTGCATTGCTGTCAGATTCTTTACCGTCTGAGCCAACGATGAAAGGCATTGTGGTAATCGTTTCTGGTCTGACGGAATTTTTTTGCTCTGAGGGACAAAGCCTTGAGAAATGAATGAATTAATTTACTGGACAGAGTCAGGTTTTTTTTTTTTTTTTTTTTGAAGTCACAAGTATACATTGCAGATCACTCAGTCAGGGTTCCCCTGAGTGCCTTCCCCTGGATCTAAACTGCCCTTGCCTGTGGGTAGAAGGGCTGCTACCGGGGCAGAGATACGGGAGAGATAATCCAGCTTCCACCAAAGTCAGGGAGTTGCACTTTACGTGGATTTGAAGAAACATACAAACGTTCTCACAGGAGTGTATTTTAGGCAGTAGAACGGGGCACTGGGCTGAAATTTGGGCGAATCCTGAATGCCTCAGACAGAACCTTGCTGCTGCTAAGTCGCTTCAGTCGTGTCCAACTCTGTGCGACCCCATAGATGGCAGCCCACCAGGCTCCCCTGTCCCTGGGACTCTCCAGGCAAGAACACTGGAGCGGGTTGCCATTTCCTTCTCCAATGCATGAAAGTGAAAAGTGAAAGTGAAGTCGCTCAGTCTTGCCCGACTCTTAGCAACCCCATGGACCGGAGCCTACCAGGCTCCTCCATCCATGGGATATTCCAGGCAAGAGTACTGGAGTGGGGTGCCATTGCCTTCTCTGTCAGATAAAACCTTAGGGACCCGCTGTTTGGTAAACAGATGAGATTGTCTTGAGTCGAGCTGCAGACACTCCTGGTGATACTATTTCATCTGAGGCCGTGAGTGCCTGTGACGGATGTCAAAAGGTAGGAAAAAACAAAGGCTACCCCACAGTCGGGGCCTTCTTCTCAGGAATAAGGAAGCTAATAAAATAATAGAGAATTACTAGTTCTATTTTTCCATGAAAAACATGATGGATGTGATACATGATTTAAAGCCCTCCAGTGGCCCAGTGGTTGAGCATCTGCCTGCCAATGCAGGAAACACAGGTTCGATCTCTGATTCAGGAAGATCCCACATGTTCTGGTGCAACTACGCCCGTGCTCCACAAGTACTGAGCACGTGCTTGAGAGCCTAGGAGCCACAAGTACTGAAGTGTGCATGCCCTAGACTCCATGGTCTGGAACAAGAGAAGACGCCAAAATGGGAAACCCATGCACTGCAGAGAGTAGACCCCGACTGCTGCAATCAGACAAAGCTCCTGCACAGCAATGAAGACCCATCATAGCCATGAATAAATAAATTAACAGATTAAAAAAATAAAAGGATTTAAAAATATAAACTAAAATAAAGCACGAATGAAAACTTGCATCTATTTGGGAGACTGTGGCCCTTTCTTAGCTTGAGCTAGGCTTGTATGTTAGTCCAGATACAGGGACAAACAGATGGGACAGAGTTCAATGTGCAAAACATTTATGAACAGGAATTCTTGTAAGAGGACACGGAGAGGGAGCCAGGAGGGGCTGGGAGGAGACATCAGACCGTGATGAGCGTCTGACCCCTGGAAGGAAGAAAGCGAGGTGGTGGTAAGGAAGCATCTTGTCTACCTTGCAGGGTGGTTCAAAGAAAATTTTGGAAGACGGTGGGAGGATTCTCAAAGTCAAAAGTCAGCGGCCAAAGGCATCATGTGACATCCAGAAAAAAAAAAAAAAAAAGCCTGCCTTAGTCTCCCGGCTTCTTCCAGGCCGGGAATTTTGGCAGGCTGAAGTTCTGGTTCAAATGCAGTGACAAATCCCAGAGCTCAGCGGCTGGGACCCTTAATGAATAATGCATTCAAACTTGCTTGATTTTTATAGCTTACATAGCTGGCTCAGTTGCTTTTGACTTCTCAGAGTTAGGCAACTAAATTTTAGATGCTGGAAGTGTGCATTTTAGTCCAGATTAAAGTCAACAGAGTTGGTCTGGATGGCTTGTCAGATGACGACCACTGGTAGAGGTTTTAAATCTGCTGAAGCCCACTCTTCATCTACTTGCTGATTGGAGAAAGCCTCTGGGTCTTATCTTGGCTTTAACAGTAAGTAAAGAAGACACAGGGTTTCTCTGGTGGCTCCGTGGTAAAGAATCCACCTGCCAATGCAGGAGACCAGGGTTGGGGAAAATCCCCTGGAGAAGGGAATGGCTACCCACTTCTGTATACTTGGCCTGGAAAATCGCATGGACAGAGGAGCCTGGAGGGCTACCCAGTCCACAAGGTTGCAAAGAGTTGGACACATGCAGCAATAAAGAGGAGCCACCAGGCAAGCCCCAAGATAGTTTTGATGCTGGAAAAAAAAACTAATTGTTCCCTTCCCCTGGGTTCCGAAAGCATGTCATATAGGGGAAAGAGCCAGGGTGGGGGGCAGGTTACCGCTAATGTTGCCACGAGGAACTTCTCTAGAGTGCAAATCAATCATTCACAATCTTCATCCGATAAAATTATTGTTAATGAGGTCTCTTCAATCAACGAGAGGAGTCATTCATTTGGGAGGCTGCGAACACACTCCGGAACAAACTTATGCAAATAGTGGCTTCTGCTTTAATCAGACCTACCCTGGTCGACGATGGTGCTTAATAAAACATTAGCTCTCTCCCGTCCTCTCTTTGATGTGCTAAGTCTCTTGTTCCTTATTGCAATAACAAGCTCGAAGCGCTAACTACATGAAAATCATACAGAATTGAATTACGATGAACAGGCGTAACTCAGTTTTAGCTCATTAAATGGCTGGGGGAGGCGGGTGGACTCTGTTCTCATTTATGTTTCAGCAGGATCTATCTGTGGAGACCACAGAAGTCATCACCGGCATTTAGCAAGAGGACAAGAAGAGATATTAGGGGACAGAAGAGAGCAGTTTTTCTCTGCAGTTGCAAAAGGCAGAATGAGGAAAGGTGCTCTCACACTTTAATGCAAATGACTTAAGCTGGATTTCATTGAAAATTTAGCATTCAGAAGGGGGGGCCAAGTCCTAGGAATCTTTATATGGCAGAATCATTCTGATTCCACAACAATAAAAAAAAATGAAAGGGGCATCATTTGTTACTCCTTAATAGAGACAGACTTTGAGGGACTTCCCTGGTAATCCAGCGGTTTTCAGGAAGATTCCATATGCCACAGGGTAACTAAGCCGGTGTTGCTAACATGAAGTGTAGTTCTCGCTCGGTACTACAGAAAACCCACACACAGTGACAAAGACCCAACACAGCCAAAAATAATAATAATTTAAAAAGTAGATAAGTAAAATTTAAAAAGAGAAAGAAATACATGCTGAGACATAGTTCACTTCTCTAGCAGAAGATTTCCGATTACAGAATTCAAACGCGGTAAAGCAGAAGGGAAAGCTAGCTTGTATGACCAAGAGTGTACGTGAGTGAAGTCAAGTCCATGCATGTGATAGAAAGATGATAAGTTAGAAAGCAATGGGAGAAATCCGTATGGGATTTTTGGCTTCGAAATGCTGCAGCTTAGAACAGGGCTTGTAAGGCGAAGGCAGTTCCTCATGAAAGGATGATGTATTAATCACATCATGTCAGGCGTCTGTGTCTTGCTGGTTGGAGCAGGGGGCTGGGGGAATGATTTCTTTGGGGCTATACCCTAGCTGGGGCTTCCCAGGCAGTGCTAGTAGTAAAGAACCTGCCTGTCAGTGCAGGAGACTCTGGTTCGATCGCTGGGTGGGGAAGATCCCCTGGAGGAGGGCGTGGCAACCCACTTCAGTATTCTCGCCTGGAGAAACCCTATGGATAGAGGAGCCTGGCGGGGTCCAGTCCACAGAGACGAATGAAGCAACTTAGCAGGATTCCCTAGCTGCAAACAATGCAATCAAAAATACTCTATAAAGAGTAACTAAGTTAAAGGAGTCAGCCCACGGCCATGATAACAGAATAAAAGCATTTTATAAGACATATTTTCTAGTATGCATGTATCGTTTACTGATTAAAAACATAGAGTGCACTGTTGGTATCTGTCCCTGCTAAAACTGCAACAAAATATAGCCTGTATTAATAACTCTGCTTTGCAGCCTACGCATTATCCAACAGTCAAGCCAGTGTACAGCTTTAAAAAAAAAAAGATGTTTGATTTGAGGGTATAGCAACCTTCTCCAGTATTCTTGGCTTGGAGAATCCCCATGGACAGAGGAGCCTGGCGGGCTACTGTCCATGGGGTTGCAAAGAGTTGGACACGACTGAGCGACTAAGCACACACAGTTACAAGGATTGGAGAGGCACACAAGCTGTATTTTACAACCGTCTTACAGGTGTTCATACTTTATCACTATGCCCACGGAGTTACTTTTATTCTCTCTACTCAAATCAGTCTGTTATCGCACCAAAAGAAGCGTTAAAGGT
The DNA here is from genome assembly GCF_055505025.1 of Bos grunniens. Taxonomy (NCBI): domain Eukaryota; kingdom Metazoa; phylum Chordata; class Mammalia; order Artiodactyla; family Bovidae; genus Bos; species Bos grunniens. Next base: position 3,443,390 of record NC_141194.1, read on the forward strand.
AGGTTCGTTTGGCAGGCAACATGCCAGTAGCCCAGGAATTCCCTGGCAATCCTGTGGTTAAGATTATCTGCTTCCACTGCAGGTGTAATGGGTTCGATTCCTGGTGGGGGACCTCAGATCCTGCATGGTGTGTGGCAGCCAAAAAAAAAAAAAAAGACATATAGCCCAATTTGAAAAATTGAGAACTGAATAATCCTTCTCCAAATAAGAGACAAAAATGGCTACTAAACGCGTAACAAGATGTTCCACGTCATTGTTTCTGTCTGCTTGCTCACTGGTTTCTGACTCTTGGCAACCCCATGGACTGCAGCACGCCAGGCCTCCCTGTCCATCACCAACTCCCAGAGTTTACCCAAACTCATGACCACTGAGTCAGTGATTCCATCCAACCATCGCATCCTCTGTCGTCCCCTTCTCCTCCCGCCCTCAATCTTTCCCAACATCAGGGTCTTTCCCAATAAGTCAGCTCTTCACATCAGGTGGCCAAAGTATTGGAGTTTCAGCTTTAGCATTAGTCTTTCCAATGAACACCCAGGACTGATCTCCTTTAGGATGGACTGGTTGCATCTCCTTGCAGTCTAAGGGACTTTCTCCAACACCACAGCTCAAAAGCATCAATTCTTCAGTGCTCAGCTTTCTTTATAGTCCAACCTTCACATCCATACGTGATTACTGGAAAAACCATAGCCTTGACTAGATGGACCTTTGTTGGCAAAGTAATGTCTCTGCTTTTTAACATGCTGTTTAGGTTGGTCATAGCTTTTCTTCCAAGGAGCAAGCGTCTTTTAATGTCATGGCTGCAGTCACCATCTGCAGTGATTTTGAAGCCCCCCAAAAGATATATACACAGCTATATCAAAAATAGATCATGAACAGTGACTTACTGCACAGCACAGGGAACTCTATTCAATATTCTGTAATAACCTATGTAAGAAAAGCTATGTGGGCTTCCCTGGTGGCTCATTTGGTAAAGGAATCCACCTGCAATGCAGGACACCTGGGTTCAATCTCTGGGTTGGGAAGATCCCCTGGAGAAGGGAACAGCTACCCACTCCAGCATTCTGGCCTATAGAATTCCACGGACGGTATAGCCCACAGGGTCGCAAAGAGTCGGACACGACTGAGTGACTTTCAGTTTCACAAGGGAAAAGAACGTCAAAAAGAATAGATACATGTATCACTGAATCCCTTTGCTGTTCACCTGAAAATAATAAAAACATTATCAATCAACTATAATGCAAAATAAGATAAATTTTTAAAAATTAAAAAAAAAAACCGATTTCTTGGCACCTCTGTCTATCGGTAGAACCATCCATTCCCAAATCAGATAGCATATACCATTGACTTTGGCTCACTTTCTCTCTTCTGTGAGCTCTGGTGTCGAACCCTTGACATAGGCATTCAAATACATCACACCTCAAGTCTCTCCCACTTTTCATGGCCAGGATAGACATATTGATTTCTTGCCTAGAAAGAAAAGAAGTTATTTCCACACTTCCTAATGCCGAGAAGGCATCTTCAGCATTTTTCCCAATGAGTAGAGTTTGGGAACGGAGATCAAAGGTGTTAATTCTAAAGGAAATCAATCCCGAATTCTTGTTGGAAGGACTGATGCTGAAGCTGAAGCTCCAGTATTTTGGCTGTCTGACGGGAAGAGCCGGCTCATTGGAAAAGCCCCTGACGCTGGGAAAGATTGAGGGCAGAGAAGAGGGTGTCAGAGGATGAGATGGCTGGATGGCATCACCAATGCAATGGACATGAACTTGGGCAGACTTTGGAAGATGGTGAAGGACAGGGAAAGGCTGGCGTGCTGCAGTTCGTGGGGTCGCAAAGAGACAGACTGAATGACTGGGCGACTGAACGACAGCAGAGACTTTTGGCTTCTCCCCTCTCTGCCCCGGCCCGTCCAAGCACAAGGCCATGAGCTCCTATGCCCACGACCCATACAGAAGCCACCCAGCCTTCCTCATCTGTACCATGTCACGCAAGCCACCTTCTCTCACCCTCACCAGTTGGCTTTAAACCTACCTCCTCACCACCCACCTTGCCCTAGCGTCTCTGCTTCTGGCCTCTGCCAAGCTTCACAGAGCTCTGTGGATGCAAGCCTCATGTCACTGTTTGGCTTAAACCAGTCGCTTCCCTGTGAATTGCCAGCAACGCATCCATCTCTCAACAGAACCACTGAGATCATAGATTTCTCACTCCTGTTCACATTTACACCCTCACATGGACTCCATCAAGTGCTTCCCAGGTGGCGCTAGTGGTAAAGAACCCACCTGCCAATGCAGGAGACCCAGGTTTGATCCCCAGGGTTGGGAAGAGCCCCTGGAGAAGGAAACGGCAACCCACTCCAGTATTCTTGCCTGGAGAATCCCGTGGACAGAGGAGCCTGGCAGGCTACAGTCCACGGGGCCACAAGAGGACACGACTGCAGCGACTTAGCCTGGACGCACAGGCACTCCATCTAGTCCTCCAAGGCTTCCTTCAGTCCTCATAACGTTTCTGACCTGACAATGAATTCCTTCCAGTCTGTACCTTTCCTCCCACCCACCCCGAAACTTTCTAACGATGGGCTCCTTTGCATTCTTTCAGTTCTCATCAGACCGAACTCCGTTTCCTGGGCACGTCTTGTCTGAGGATGCATCAGGCACCTGGCGGTCTGTTCTGTATGTGCAAAACGCAGTCTGAAACCGTGCCTCTCGTTTCCAGGTTCTTATTATTTACTTTCTCCAGGAAACCGGAAGCTCAGCTTCTATGTGAAACCGTGTCCCAGAAGCATGTGGGAAACCAGACACATTAAAGAAAAAAAAAATCACTCAATAGACATCCCTGGAAGAGACCGATTTTTAAGAAAGCGCTTTGGGATACAAATCATTTAGCACTTGGAAACAGAAGACTCAGCTGTGGAAAGAAGACCGTCTCATGAGGCATCCTCAGAGTCGACATATTCTAATATAGAATATGGTCTAAACCATGCAAAACACATTATCCCCCAGTTTTATACCACATCACTCAGTTCTTTTAAGCAGTGTGATTGAGAATGATGTCTCTGTGTGTGTGCTCAGGCCTGTCTGACTCTTTGTGACCCCGTGGACTGCAGTCCACCAGACTCCTCTGTCCATGGGGATTCTCCAGGCAAGAATACTGGAGTGGGTTGAGAATACTGGAGTGGGTTGACATTTCCTTCTCCAGGGGATCTTCCCGATCCAGGGATCGAACCCACATCTCTTGTGCCTCTTGCCATGGCAGGCGGATGGGAAGCATGAGGATGAAACGTCTGTGTACATTTCTCTGCCCAAGCTTTTGAAATAACTAGCATCCTTTCGGACATGACTGAAGCGACTTAGCAGCAGCAGCAGCATCCTTTCCTAGGTCCGATTTTACAAGAAGCAAATGTGGAAATCATTCTCTAATTTGTGTATTTGAAGCACTGGACACTTCTCCAATTGAGATGTCACAAATACCCAATGTAATCATGCAGAGATTTTAAGAAGATTTTTTTAATGTTCAGAGGATATACTGGGAATTCAAGGGTGTTAATAAAATAGATGCTCATATATTCCTGTCGATAGCTCTCCTTGGCTGCTGGTTGAAAGGGAAATCTTGGTTGGGATTTTGCTTGTTTCCTCCGGGAAGTGCTCAGGGAGGTGGAAGGGAAGTCTACGAAACCAGAGAATCCTGCTCTTGTTTTCAAATGAGTTTGACAGTCTTGAGGCTGCCTATGAAGGATGCTCATGAGTGCCTTCACAGAGGTTTCCTGGGTGCTGATGGGGAGCCTGTTTCCCTGGGTTGCATTTTTTTCTGTGTGTGTCCTACCATTGACCATCCTGGCCTCATTTTTTTTTTTTTTTTCCTCAACATTTCTGCTGTCTGTCCAGACACGGAGCAGAGTGCGCCACCTACTGGGCCACTCCCAAGGCTTCAGGCAACAGAGGTTTCCTGGGTGCTGATGGGGAGCCTGGTTCCCTTGTTCATTGGAGGGACTGATGCTGAAGCCGAAGCTCCAATACTCTGGCCACCTGATGTGAAGAGCTGACTCATTGGAAAACACCCTGATGCTGGGAGGGATTGACGGCGGGAGGAAAAGGGGACGATAGGATGAGATGGTTGGTTTGCATCACCGACTCAATGGACATGAGTTTGAGTAAACTCTGGGAGTTGGTGATGGACAGGGAGGCCTGGCGTGCTGCAGTCCATGGGGTCGCAGAGTCGGACATGACTGAGCGACTGGACTGAACTGATCATATATTAAGACACACACTTGGAATCTAGAAAATGGCATAGATGAATTTATGTACAAAGCAGAAATAGAGTCACAGACGTAGAGAATAAACGCACGGGCACCAAGTGGGGAAGAGGGAATGGGATAAATTAGGAGATCAGGATTGACCCATATACATCACTGATGCTGTGTATAAAACAGATAATGATTGAGATACAGCACGGGGAACTGTACTCAGTGCTGTGTGGTGACCTAAAGGGAAGGAAACCCAAAAGACAAGGGATACAAGTATACTTACAGGTAATTCACTTAGCCATACAGCAGACACTAACGCAGTATTATAAACCAACTATACTCCAAAAAAATTCACTTGAAAAGAAAGAAACACAAATCCCTCTTGACCAAAAATAAAAAGGTATAACTTAACAAAAAGTCAAAGTACTGAAAGTTAATACATACTCATTGAAAATGTGGATCAATGCAGATGAGAAGGTGAACATATACAAAACGTGCCAGTAGGTGAAGACCCTCGTTTACAAAAATACTTTATAGTGGCCAGAGAAACAGAACATAACAAAAGGCTGTAGAAGTACTCGTTGTTTTTCTAGGAATTTGCAATAAAGAATTGATTTTTAATAAATGAATATTTTGGAGACCTCCTGGGTGTTCCAGTGGTAAAGACTCTGCTGGCCAGTGCTGGGGACCCAGGTTCGATCCCTGGTCTGGGAAGGTCCCACGTGCGTTGGGACAGTTAAGCCCACGTCCAGCAACTACTGAAGCCTTCATGCCCTCAAGCCCATGCTCCACAACAAGGGGAATCAGCGCAAGAAGAAGCTCGCATGCAGCAAAGACCACCGGCATGGTGAAACATAAATTAAAAAAAAAAATCTTTAAAAAAATGTTTATATCTGCATGCAGCAAAGACCACCGGCATGGTGAAACATAAATTTCAAAAAAAAAAAATCTTTAAAAAAATGTTTATATGCTTTTCCAATGATACCATTCCTATACATGCGCTAGAAGAAGAGGGAAACCTAAAAATATTTAAAACATTCCTCCCATGTATTAATATGTGACATTATTTATATTACCATCCTAAAAGCATAGGAGGGAAGAAACGGGAGAATATGAGTCATGTGTCCAAGGAGCAACAGCTAGACAGTGTGGGAGCTGGGAATGGAATCAGGGTGGTTTCAGACAAGTCCTCTCACAAAATATTGTGTCTCAGGAGAGACAAAGGGAATGGATGAAAAAAACCCCTGCCTTATGTTCATCTAATGACACCTTTGCAAAGGGCCCTGAACAACTTTATAGAAATAATTTCTAATGGCATAGTAAAATAAATGTATACACACATGTATACACACATGTACATATATACATGTACACACACACACATATATATACACATGTATATGTCTACATGTATATTATATAGTAAAACATATATGTGGGTATATGTATACATATATACATACACACACACACATATGAAGTGAAAAAGTGAAAGTGTTAGTCACTGAGTCATGTCCAACTCTCTGCAACCCCATGGACTGTAGACCGCCAGGCTCCTCTGTCTATAGGATTCTCCAGGCAAGAATATTGGAATGGGTTGTCATTTCCTTCTCCAGGGGATCTTCCTGATCCAGGGATCGAACTCAGGTTTCCTGTGTTGCAGGCAGATTCTTTACAGTCTGAGCCACCAGGGAAGCCCATTTATTTATTTACTTATATGCAAACACATATTCGGAGAAGGCAATGGCACCCCACTCCAGTACTCTTGCCTAGAAAATCCCATGGATGGAGGAGCCTGGTGGGCTGCAGTCCATGGGGTCACGAAGAGTCGGACACGACTGAGCGACTTCACTCTCACTCTTCACTTTCCTGCATTGGAGAAGGAAATGGCAACCCAGTCCAGTGTTCTTGCCTGGAGAATCTCAGGGACGGCGGAGCCTGGTGGGCTGCCATCTATGGGGTCGCACAGAGTCGGACACGACTGAAGTGACTTAGCAGCAGCTACCAGCAAACATATATTATATATGTACCACCTACAGCTTATGTTTTACACACACACACGCACACACACACCCTTAACCTTACATAACATGGTGTGTGTGCATGTGTGTGTGTGTGTGTACACACCCTTAACATCCTTAAAAATATTTCCTAAAGCACGAAGCAGAAGCTGGTCTCTGGTTGTCCTCCAAAAGATGACAGATATGTATATCCAAATGAATTGAGGAAAATTAAACTCGAACTCAATGGACGTGAATCTGAGCCAACTCCAGGAAATAGGGAAGGACAGGGAAGCTTGGCGTGCTGGAGTTCGTGGGGTCCCAAAGAGTCAGACGTGCCTTAGCGACTGAACAACAAGAAACCTTAGTATTACCATCTTTTTCTGTTTGCAAGTATAGCTTTTCCTCTGCTGGGACAATGCCATGCATATGAGAGATCTGCCGCTTGGGGTGTCGACTTACACCTAAGCTGGTCTTGGTGCTGTCTCTGATGGAAGCACAGAGCGACATTATCTGGACTGCTAGTGTCCACACGAGGCTAACATTAAAAGCCTCAGAACCTGTCTCCGGAATCCTCTTTTGTCTTAGCAGCGCAGGTTTAAATTACTCTGAAATGATTGATACGGACTGCGTTTATCTTAAGGTCATTCATCCAACAGTTTAAGAAAAGGAAAGAATGTTGTTCAAGTACTGGGTGAAGCATGTGTAAGAGTGAATATGAAAAAACAAAATGTAGAATTGGTTTGTTTCAGAAGGAAAGTTAGCATGCTTTATAGACACTTTGATTTCCACCGGGTTATGAGTGTGTGTGTGTGTATATATATTTATTTATACTGCATCTATATGTGTACGCAACACATACATCATTTGTGTTTGTATATCATGTATAAAATATATTTCTATATTTATACATAGTACATGTAGTATACAAATATGTATATGGTATACCTATATGTACATGGTGTACACACGCGTGTATATGGAATACATATATGTAAACGGTATACATACGTGTACCTACACACAATATGTTATATTCATAGTATATAAAGTATAGTATACTCTTCAATATATGAAGTCAACGGACACAAACTTGAGCAAACTCCAAGAGACAATAGAGGACAGAGGAGCCTGGCGGGCTACAGTCCATGGAGTCACAAAGAGTCGGACACAACTTACCAACCGAACAAGAACCATAGATAGTGTACATATTATACACTTGGTATGATCAGTGTTTTTTGTATTATAGATATATGTAGCCATCCCATTATAATAAAATTGTATATATGATGTATACTGGGCTGGCCAAAGGGTTTATTTGGGTTTTTCCGTAAAAATGAACTTTTTGGCCAATTCAGCACAAATATTTAATACTTCATATAATACTAGGATTATATATGTAGATATATTATCCTAGGATATGCTATGCTATGCTAAGTCACTTCAGTCCTAGGATATATATATGTGCAAATATGCATATCTGCTATACTGTCTCACCAAATACTGTCTTTCAACCACAAGTGAATGCTATTTCTATACATTATAAATGTACAATATATATTATGAAAGTGAAGGTGAAGTTGCTCAGTCGTGTCCGACTCTTTGCGACCCCATGGGCTGTAGCCTACCAGGCTCCTCCATCCGTGGGATTCTCCAGGCAAGAACAGTTGAGTGAGTTGCCATTTCCTTCTCCAGGGGATCTTCCCAACCCAGGGATGGAACCCGGGTCTCCTGCATTGCAGGCAGACGCTTTACCCTCTGAGCCACCAGAGGAAGCCCCCAAATACATATTATACCTCCTGTTAATACTACATATGGATTTATAGTAACACTTGCTACTGATACAGAAACACAGAGAAATTTCTCCAGTACTTTATGATTCCATGCAAATCTCGGGAAATTGCCCCCCATCATCCATTTCTCCTGTCTCGGTAGCCCCTGAAGGGGATTACTAGGATTTAAACAACCCGACGTAGTGTGTGTGCTCAGAGGTGTGTGAAGATCACGAGGGATGAAATTTTAGTGCTTTCTTTTCACCATTCACATCTCCTGCTTCCTCTGAGATCAAAAGCATCACGTCTGAGACACGCCCCGCCCCCGCCTATCTAAGCCCCTTTCCCTTTCTTTTCTCTCCTCCCATAAATACCACTTGAATACTCTTTGCAAAATACTCTCTTTTTTCCTAACCCTGCCGTCTTCTAAGGGAGATAAACAAAGCCCGTAGCTTCTGTGTCTCCTGTAGCTTCACAGGACCTACTCGCGTGTTAGCCGTAAAGAAGCCGAATGAACGAAGGTGAAACGAAACACAAATGATCCCAGGTTGCTAAGCAGAGTTCCTGCAAGTCCACGGCATCCAATGACACCTTTCTTCCAGAATTTAGTGCTGGTTTAGTCGCTCACTAGTGTCTGACTCTTTGTGACCTCAACGGGCTGTGTAGCCCGCCGAGTTCCCCTATCCGTGGAGTTCTCCCGACAAGAATGCTGGAGTGGGTTGCTGTGTCCTCCTCCAGGGAAGCTTGCCAGCACAGGGATGAAATCTAGGTCTCCTGCACTGCAGGCAGATTCTTCACCCTCTGAGCCACCAGGGAAGCCCCTTTTTCCAGTACTGCCTGGGGACAAACTTGAAAGAGGAGGTGACTGCCAAGGACCCTTGGAGATGCATACGCGTTGCTAACAAAATTCTCAAAGCTGCCCTTTGTCTTACCTTTAATTGGACCCTGAGGTGCAAAGCCTGTGCCTGTTTAGCAGATCAACATATAGAAATTAAGTCAACTGCCGAAGGGCGCTTGACCTCCCCTTGGCAGGTGGAGGAGAAACATGAAGCCTCTTTCCCCGAATGCCACTTTGGTCCCTGGCTCCTGGGTACCTCACCTCTTATTTATATGCATGCCTTACAGGTCAGGGGCTTCCCTGGTGGCTCAGACAGTAAAGAATTCGCCTGCAGTGAGGGAGACCTTGGTTTGATCCCCCTGGGTTGGGAAGATGCCCTGGAGAAGGGAAAGGCTACCAACTCCAGTATTCTGGCTTGGAGAATCCCATGGGGTCCATGGAGAGTCCATGGGGTCACAAAAAAATCGGACACGACTAGGCAACTGAGCATGCACTGCTTATACTAATCATACGGTGTGTTATATAAGAAAGTCAGTTTCTAATGCTTCTTTGTAGAAATACTGGCATTATGTGGCTCCAACCTTTCTCTTACCATAAACGAGCATGAAAGCATGTTACAGTAAAAGAGAAAAGTAAATAGAAGGTACCCTACGACTTCCGGTATAAACAGGAATCCAGCCATTTTAGCCGGATCACCTGGCTCCCAGGTGGATACCCTTTGTGCTGAATTATTTTTGCCATAATTCCAAGAGTCCAAAACTTCTGTGAGGAAAAACGGTGCATGTTTTCATTTTCATGACCCACCATGGAAGGTCACCTTCCCTCTAGATTGTGGACATCAAACACCCATAAAGATAAGAGTAATTGTGACATTGCAGACCATTTATTCAGCATCGGAACACTGCAAATTGTCCATTTCTCTCATAAGCGTAATACTGGAATGAGATCTCCAGGGACTATTTTGAGCAACAACAGTCATCCACTATCTTTTGATAATTTCATGTGGACCCTTTTCAAAATCTTTGTTGAATTTGTTGCCATATTGCTACTGCTGTCTATGTTCTGGTTTTCTGGCCGGGGGGTACACGGGATCTTAGTTCCCCGACCCAGGACCCACCCCGCACCCTGTACATTGATTGGAAGGCCAAGCCTTAACCATCGGACTCCCAAGGGAAGTTCTGACTATCTTTTCTATAAAGAGAATTTTCGTCTGTTTGGCTAGCACACCCAGATCAGCCAATGCTGACATTCTTTTGCATATATTCTCTGTAGACAAGATACAGATTGCTACTTTTCCTGGTTACCCTGATAATTGATGCAAAATGCAGAATTTTAGCTCTCCACATTACACAGTATTTTATATAAGCTCCCACATGGACACAGACACATCTGAAAACAATATTACAGTATTTCTGCTGCTACAATGGACACATTTAAATGCGATTGAAAAGCAATTTGAAAGAACAAGATGAAATCTTATTATGTGACGGGTACCAATTAGGTGTAGAATTAAAACGGGATTCCACGATGTCAAAGTTGATCCTGCACGCATGTATACTCAGTCGTGTCCGACTCTTCTGGGACCCCATGGACTGTAAGGTATATCCCAGGGAAGTATACTGGAGGGAAACTGCCTTTTCCTTCTCCAGGGGATTTTCCTGACACAGGGATCAAACCCAAGTCCCATGAATCTTTTTCCATCTTCTGCCCTGGCAGGCGGATTCTTTACCAATGGTGCCACCTGGGAAACTCCTAAAGTTGACCATGTGAAAGTGAAAGTTGCTCACTCGAGTATTCGACTCTTTGTGACCCCATAGAATTCTCTAGGCCAGAATACTGGGGTGGGTAGCCTTTCCCTTCTCCAGGGGATCTTCCCAACCCAGGGATCAAACCCAGCTCTCCCACAAAAACATGACTGAGTACCGTATTTCTGCTGGTACACTGGACACATTGTCCAATTGCAGGCAGATTCTTTACCTGCTGAGCTACAAGGGAAGCCACAGGTCCTGTTAAATTCTTATCCTGTTGGAATCAAGCTGGTTCATAGAAATTTGAGTAGCAGACGCAGCGAGGGAAAACATTGCGTGTAAACAGAGCAGAGATATTAAAACTGGAAGCATATTCCCTAAGCAGCAGCATTAAACAAAGGTAGGGATTTGCCCAGAACGCGGGATCAGGTCTCAGTCCCACTCTGCATCATTCTTCCAATAATATGAGAAGCACAGAAGGGCTTTTAAAACAGACCTATGGACATGGAGATTACTGGACAATCAGACAATGGTTTCTGACACTGAGTAACTCTACTTTGGCCACCTGATCCGAAGAGCTGACTCCCTGGAAGAGACCCTGATGCTGGGAAAGATTGAAGGCAAAAGGATGAGATGGCTGGATGGCATCATCGACTCGATGGACGTTAGTTTGGGTTAACTCTGGGAGATGGTGAAGGACAGGGAAGCCTGGTGTGCTGCAGTCCATGGGGTTGCAAAGAGCCAGACACGGCTGAGACACTCAACAGTAACGACAAAGTCTGGAGAAATGGGGTTCCTCCTATAGTCCCATTAGAATGACTCCAGTGTACTGGGATTCATGGGGTTATTACAACACATACTCCACAAAGCACCTACTGAGGCCTCACAGATAGGTGGAGGCTATAGAAGCGTCTTTGGCTGTGAACAGGTTTTCTCTCTGCATTCATATCATTCAATTGTTACATCTTTCCAAAGATGGTTTTAGAAGGCATCCGCCAAACAGGTTGCAGGCACACAGCTTCCCGTCGTATGTGATAAATTATTTATAACGTTTCCTCGTGTGTCCCCTTAGACCCTGCAACCTTCCTACTCCAAATTTCATCTTCTATCTTCACTCGTTCCGGCGAAAGGCAGGGATCGCCGGCATTTTTATTTTCTTTTTTTTCTTTTTTTTTATTTATTTTTTTATATTATTGCGTGGTCTCGCGCGCCCCGCCTCCCGGGACTCGGACTGGCCACGCCCGCTACGGTATTGCGCCCCCGCCGGCATTTTTAAAATGCCATTCCAGCAAAAGCAAGATTGCGAATGTTTAACGACCTCAAATGAACCTCCAAATTGTGCATAAAAAGGCAGGGAAAATTGATAAAAATTGTGTTTTCAGATCAACCGATGTTCTACAAAATTCGATACATACACAGAGGGCACCCACAGTGTGTCCATCAGGGTGAGGGTTATGACCACAAGAAAAGCACTTTAAAGTGTAACGCTATCTGTTTTCTCAAGATACAGAGACATGATAGTGATCTTTTTCTTCTTTTTTTTTTTAGAGATTTTCTTTTCTTTAGGGTCTCCCTGGTGGCTCAGATGGTAAAGAATATGCCTGCAATGCAGGAGATCTGGGTTCATTTCAGTCCCTGGGCCTGAGAAGATCCCCTGAAGGAAGGCATGGCAACCCACTTAAGTATTCTTGCCTGGAGAATCCCACGGACAGAGGAATCAGGCGGGCTACAGTCCATGGGGTCACAAAGAATCGGACATGACTTAGCACGCACATATAAGTCCTGTGCACCTCTCATTTGGCAAAAAAGCTGAATCCAACATGCGAAAAAACTTCAGAGTTTGAATACGGCATTCAAAGTCTTTGCTGCCTTCCTTTGTCTGATAATTAGCTAATGTCGTCACGACATTCATGAGCTTGAGTTAAAAGTCCAAGCTGAGTTCCTTACTGGTGAAGAGCCTGGGCTATGAACACACCATCTTCCTTTGAATCTAAAGTTTTGCTGCTGCCTCATTGCTTAACCTTCCTGACTCTCAACGCCTCTAGTTTTAAAACAGAAATACTCTACATGCCTGTTCCCTTAGGCCTCTTAAGGATGTTAATCCATCATTGACTGGGGGGTGGTTTGTCCAGAAAGTAATACCTGTGGCTGGCGATTTGTTATGTAAGTGAATACTGAAATGTCTCCGGTCAATAGCTTTCGGGTAACAAAAGATGTGTTAGTATGTCTCTGGTCAATAAGTTGTTAAGATAAACAACAGCCAGGTGCAAAGCGAAGTGTGTTACTCGTTCAATCGTGTCCGACTCTTTGTGACCCCCATGGACTGTAGCCCGCCAGGCTCCTCTGTGCATGGAATTCTCCAGGCCAGAACACTGGAGTGGGTTGCCATTCCCTTCTCCAGAGGATCTTCCTGACCTAGGGATCGAACTCAGGTCTTCTGAAATACAGGCAGATTCTTTACCGTCTGAGCCACCTGGGAAGCCCCAGTGTATGGGAAGCCTGGACAGATTTGCTCTGATAGTGTGATACTAGACTTTCACCTCCTGAGTTGTATTCAAATAAACCTCTTGCTGTCGGACATATACCCAAAGGAGGCTCTTTGTTGGAAAGTTTTAAGACATGATGGCAAACACAAACCCCAGCAACACAAGAAGCTGAGGTCAAAGTAATAAACTCAAGTGTTTCATTTCAGGAAATACCCTCTTGTTACCAATTTCACCGTTCGGAGCACCCACCCCCGCCCCCATGTTCAGCGTCAGGCCAAGAGAAATGTCCCTGTTGGGGACACAAAACCTGTTCCCCAGGACAAACCACAAGAAACCGGTCCGTAATCGACTGAGTTTACCACGGATCATGTACATCGAATGTATCGTTTAGCCCTGAAAGCGAGAAAGACGTCTGAAGCCGAGAAAAGAAATACAACAGGCCACCTCCAAAAAAAGAATGGACGCGTAATTATTTGCACAAAGCATTAGAAAATACTGTGATATTTTATTATTAAAAATGCTGCTGAAAAGTTTATACATATGTGTCCAGCCATATATATCTTCTATCATTACTTAAGGCAAAATCAAAAACAAAATCGCAAAATAATAATCCGAGAAACCATTAAACCCTGCGTGCCAGTGAAGTTCAAGAATAAAAGCCTAGGAAAGTTTTTTTTTTTAACTTATTTTTTTTCTCAGTTTTCTCTTTTTTATAGATAGCAAGTATATTTTATTCTCATAGAACTCTATGAAGATTCTATAACTTCTTTCCATGTAGAAATAAGATATCATTTAAGGTGTATTAAATTGCTTTTGATCATAACCCTTTGTAAAAGCTAAAGTTATTCACTTAACAAGAACTCTTTTTTTTTTTTTCCTTATCCAAATGTCACAAGCCTGATACATTACTGTGCATATTGCTAGCAGAAGACGATTGGAAATACTAAACAAATACTGAAATTCACATCACAAACAGACCGGTCCCACACGGCTGTCGAGTGCCACTTCCCCTGTAACTTCCTGGACAGCCTATTTGTGGTCACTTAGCTGGGGTAATAAATACATAGCTTGCAGAAATGGTCTGACGGGAGCTTTAACACAGGATGATCGAAAACCTTACCCATGACACCTCTGAGCTGCAGGAGTGTGCACTTCACTCTGTGCAAAGTTGGGATTACATTTCACGTACACAGACTCACTCTTAAAATGTGAACCAAGATGAACAGCAGAATTTGCTGGGAGATCGGTCTGCACTGACTTCCTAGGAACTCTGTTTTTCTGGGGGTTGTAGGGTGGAGAGCGGTCATTTTCAAAGACTTTGGAGAAGTGCTGTTACAGTTTTAGTCTAGGGGTTCCGGTAATCAAAGATTGTACCAAGGGACGAGGAATTTGGACTGTCTTTCTTGAGAACGTGCACCTTAGCTGAGTTGCTCTGATAACCACGCCCCAAGACATCCCATCTTTGGCTACTATTTCCTGGCTTGGCGATGGGTTTTTGAAAGCCAAAACTTCAAGTCACCGTGGTTGCTATCGATTTTCCTTCGACTTAACGATACCTGCGTGATATCCCTTAAGGAAAGCTAAAACGACCATAAGAAAATGACTTGGTGTCGGAGGCGCCGAGATTCTCATCCCCACCTCATCAGTGAAGAATGGCTGAATATTTCCGTGTGTTATCTTGACAGTCAAGCCATTCTCTAACTTCCTGGAAAACCCACACAAAGCTCTTGGAGTGTTCTCTCCCTTCCTTGATCTCCTCTGTGTGATAGTCCCGGATCAGTGACGGATACGCAAAATGCACAAAAGATAACCATTTCAGACAAGCGTAATGTTTTACCCCATAAATGATCCAAAGAATTCAAAAACAACAACAACAACCACAAAAAAACCCCGCTTACTGATAAATAATGGACTTGACTGCTTTTACCAGAAAGGAAAGACACATGCCCCCTCCCTCAATCTGATTAGCTAAGCTGAACAGGTATTTCTGCAGCTGCCGGGGAACACAGAGATGTATTGACTCAGCAGACCGCCGGCCCACCAAACACAAGCTTTCTTTCTCTCTTTTGGCAGGACCCTGGGTGTGGGAAGCGACTCTTCCTTAACAGATTCAAAGAGCCACAGCTACAGAACGAGACTTGTATTCTGCTCCCCACACCCTCCCCCCCCAGGCCCTGCGATTTCTCTGCATGCGTATGTGTATCTAAGTCAACAAGCTTTTAAATAGACTCCACGCTGGGGATCCTTCTTGCGGGGGGGTGGGGGAGCAGTTGCAACTTCATGAAGTCTTTAACAACCCAAAAATAAAAGTTTGCCTAAAAAAAAAAAAAAAAAAAAACAGTCTTCTAAGAATGCCGTCGCATGCACTTTCCAGCCCAAAAACAAAAAAAAAAAAAAAAAAAATGGGGAGAGAGCCTGGTCACAGGGACGGTCAGAGTCCGCCGCGTGACAACCATATCCTCTTACAAATGAAACGCCTTATAAAACCCCGTGTCTGTTGGCCACAAGGATTTAAGAAGAAGAAGCCCCTCTGTGTCTTGGAGGGAACAGACGTGATATGACTAATGTATATACCGATTTATATACATACAGACCACAATGAAGAAAGCACAACCTTGCTAAAAGCTCTTTCAAACTGAAAACACCAATAAAAGCGTTTTTTTTTTTTTTTGCTTGTTTTTTTTGTTTTGTTTTGTTTTTTCTCTCCGTTTTGTTTAAACTCACAGCTATATACATTTTCTTTCTTTCTTTTTTTTTTTTTTTACAAAGTTTCTTAAATATAGTTCAGGCTGGCAAAACATCTCTTTGCACAGAACTCTAGGTATGTAACTGCATAGTCTGTTCGTTTAATAATAAAATTCTACTTTTCCTTCTTTTCTGGATTACTGCTCTGTATGCTGGGTAAAAGCCCACAGACTCTTTTTGTTTGTTTTTCACTTAAGGAGAGCCATCTGTCGTGTGGCACATAAAGAACTTTATTTATTTTTTTTCAACTGTGATTTAAAAAAAAAAAAAAAAAGAATTAGTGTCCCTGGCTGAGTTCCAGAAAGGTGTCAGCTTCTACGGTCACGGTTGGAAACGCCCAGGTCCTTGATTCGTCGACGTCCTTGTCGCACTAAAGTCGGCTTGGATGGTGGTGGGTCTTAAAAGCAGAACTGTGACAGCGAATGGATACCGTTTCACATTTCGTCGGGTTGAAAGTTGATCTCGTGGTACCGGGAAATGCCAGCATGGGAGGTCTGTAAAGACACAATGGTTGCCCTTTTGGGGTTTGTGTGTGTGTGTGTGTGTGTGTCTTAAGCCAGTGGGATGAAACACATTCCTTGTTTGGAGATGGTGCTTCTTTGTCCCTCTTCCCGTTGCAGGGGGCGGGGTGGCAAGAGGGCGGGGAGGGGAAGGAGGGGACTGCAGAGCTATACTCTGGTGGTGGAGTGTCCGTGTGGTATGTTTGTGCTGTTCTGGCCTCCGCTGAAGGTGTTGAATGTGTGCAGCGGCTGCATGCCCGTGAGCGTGTTGGGGATCATGGTGATGGTGTTGGGGGTCATGAGTGGGATGTCGTCGGGAGACCTGCGGAGCGTGAGCGTGTAGTCCGGCGGGCAGGTGAGCCTCAGCGTGTCGTGGGCCTGCAGCGACTCGCACTCGTGGTCCAGCTGCTTCATCTGCAGGGACATGATCTCCTCGTTCTGGATGTGCGCGATGTCATTGGCAGCGTTCCTCTGCGGGCTGGGGCGCCGGTGGGTCTCGTGGCGTCTCTTGTCCTTCTTGTAGTAGAGGGCGGCAAAGGCCAGGATGTTCAGGAACAGCAGGGACGCCCCCACGGCGATGGTGACGCTCAGCTCGGTGGAGTAATCCCGTTTGGTCTCGATGAGGACAGTGGTGTCCTCGGGCCCCGTCTTGTGAGGGTCCTTGGAGTGCTTGGGGTTGCTGTTGGCTGGGGTGATGGCTGGGCGTTTCGTCGTGGGCCAGATCTTGGAGGGCGACCGCCGGGTCCCGTAGGGGAAGGACGTCATGTCCGGAGGGGGCACCTTGGTGGTGGTAGACACGTACTGGAATATCTCATTCAAATTGTGCAGGTGTGGGACCAGTTCCAGCCAGAAGGCGACTTTCGTGGCTCGATAGTGATCCCTCACGCGGGGCTTCAAGCCAATGTGCAGATACAGCTGGTCTTTGGGGTTATACTTGGACCAGGCCACTTCCTCGAAGCGGTTGGGTTTTGTGTGAATGAACTTGGTGTCCTGTGGAACAGGCTGATTGGGGTCACTGAGGACAGAAGGGAGAGAGAGAAAAGAGAGGAAAAAAAGAAGGTCACACTCTTCCGCAAGTCACAAGTCAATTTTAATCAAGCAAAACGAAATGACAGTCAGATCATCTCACGTGTTTATTGATACGCGCACAGTACCGAAGTGGCAATGAGTACCCTGTGGTTTAATCCACGTATGCCTACCATTCCGCCTTGTCTACAGAAGAATCGAAGTGGCAATGAGTACCCTGTGGTTTAATCCACGTATGCCTACCATTCCGCCTTGTCTATAGAAGAATCCCCTCTTACCTTAACCTTTAAAATAAGTCCCAATGAAAACACGATACCGTTTCTGTAACATTTCTGTATTTTTAACGCACCCAGTTGTCTTCCAAACTTGGAGATTTTTCAGGAGGAAAACAAACGTGTCTCGGATACGGTTCAGGATTTCAAATTTAAACTACTTTGGTTGGAAAATTTTCAGCATTTCAGGCTGAACTACTTTTGGAGTCACTAACCTCAACCAGAGAGTGACCAGCACCCCTACAAGGCGGGGACGGGGGTGGGCATCTGGCAATACCTGGAGATGTTTTTGGTTGTTATACATGAAGGATGGTGCCATGAATGAAGGTAGATACCATGATGACTGTCAAATACTCTCCAGGGCACAGGACAGCTCCCCCCACCCCCACAGCAAAGAAATTTTTCATCCCAGATGTCAACAGTATTAAACTTGAGAAATCCTGATTTGGAGATTATTGTCCAAAATGTGTACATTTTCTTTCTTCCTCAAGAACTGCTTCTTAGGTAGATGGATATATATTGCAGTTATAACAATTAAAATATGTTAAAAATGCAAAAAAAAAGAATCTGGCTTCTGTCATTACAAAATGCTAATAAATAGAAATATGCATCCATGGTTTGAGCTCTATTAGAAATATGTACATAACTTGAAAAGCTTTTGAAGACTGAGTCGCATGAAGATCAAATAACATTCCATTGATGTCGTACGTTTGGCAAGACTGTGCTTTTAGACACGCTGAAGTCAAGGATTTTAGGAGAAATACCACAAGATGCAGTAAACTGAGGGTTTTTATAGATTTCAAGTGTCCGGACTTCCCTGGTGGCTCAGACGGTAAAGCGTCTGTCTGCAATGCGGGAGACCCGGGTTCGATCCCTGGGTCGGGAAGATCCCCTGGAGAAGGAAATGGCAACCCACTCCAGTACTCTTGCCTGGAAAATCCCATGGACAGAGGAGCCTGGTGGGCTACAGTCCATGGGGTCGCAAAGAGTCGGACATGACTGAGAGACTTCACTTTCACTTTCAGCAACTATGAACCTGACATCCCCCGTGATGTACATGAACGGCCACAAGCAGGACAATCGTCAATATTGAAAGATTCTCCACAGAACATGGTACTTGAAACATGGTTGCCACCCAGCTTTTTTTTAAGAAAACCCTCTCAAAGATATTCTCTAATTTCTTCCAATTTTTTTTTTTTTTAGGCTTGGTAAAGTGACCTGTAAGACAGATTTTGTCTTTTCACATTTGCTGGTTTGGAACACCTGAGATTGTGCATGATAAAAGTCACCTCGGGGAGAGCAGTGAACTCTCAGAAGTGGCGTGCAGACCTAGCTCGCCCTGGTCTACTGCTGTGGGTGCCCTAACCTCCACGTTCCAGGCAACGCCTTATTGGCAACACACTTATAAAGCCACCACCTCTTGGCTTATGTGCCAGTAGGCTGGGGCACCAGAAGGTTGCACTGGAAGACCCAACGTCTGCAGACATTCCCAGGTGGCACGCAGGCTTCAAGTGATACCCTTGACCCACAGATCCAGGCATTGCCATAGGGAGGGCTTTAGTCTTCAGTCTGAGGCTGTGAACATCATGAACATACATTAAGCTGTGCCTTTCTCCCGCTTCACAAGTTGGGAGATGTCGAGCAAATTCTTAAACCTCTCTTATCCTGATCTATAAACTGGATATGAATATTGGGATTGGAATTAAGTGAGGAAGCCGTAATAGTCCTGGTGTATACAAAGAGTGCATTAATATGTCAGAATACCTACAAACTGGCAGAGAAGACTATAAATAATAAACGGTATATATTCACAGTGTTAAATCTTATGTGCTTAGTCGCTCAGCCGTGTCCAACCCTTTGCAACCCCATGGGCTGCAGCCCACCAGGCTTCCCTTTCCGTGGAAAATTTTCAGACAAGAATCCTGGAGTGTGGGTTGCCATTTCCTCCTCCAGAGGATCTTCCCGACCCAGGGATCAAACCCACATCTCTTCTATATCCTGCATTGGCAGGTGGGTTCTTTAATACTGCACTGCCTGGGAAGCCCACAGATCTTATACTATATACTTTATATAGCACGTACTGCATAAAAGTATACTGTGTACTAGCTTATATGGTACAGTATATAATATACATAGTGTATGCTGCATAACGATACTGTTTATGTGATACACTGTAGACTGTATATCATACATACTGTTATAAAGCATATTGTATGTATCATAGCATATATGTTACATTATATACTTCATATAGTTTATGCTGTGTCAAAGTGTCCTGTATACAACAGTATATATGTGTTATATGGTATACTTTGTATACAGTATAGTGTATTTTTATATACTTATATAAAACGTTTCATATATATACTTATATGGGCTTCCCTGGTGGCTCAGATGTTAAAGCATCTGCCTGCAAAGAGGGAGACCTAGGTTCAATCCCTGGATCGGGAAGATCCCCTGGAGAAGGGAATGGCAACTCACTCAAGTAGTCTTGTCTGGGAAATCTCATGGACTGAGGAACCTGGCGGGCTGCAGTCCACGGGGTCGCAAAGGGTCGGACACGACTGAGTGACTAACACTTCCACTTCACTTTCACATACGCTGTATACCACAGGATGGACGGTACTTTGTATGTTTATCATTAGAGATGGTGATACAGCATCACTTGACTCAGTGGACATGAATCTGAGCAAACGCTGGGAGATAGTGGAGGACAGGGAAGCCTGGCGTGTTGCAATCCGTGGCGTTGCAAAGAGTCAAGCGTGACTTAGTAACCAAACAACGACATCCTGTATATAGTGTGCCCTGTACAAAAGGATACCATTGTATCATAGCTTGTATGGCTCACTCTATACTGTATATAATAAATGCTGTATCACATACAGTATGTGTATTATATAATGTGGATACAGACCGCAGCCCACAAGGCTCTCCCGTCCCTGGGATTCTCCAGGCAAGAACACTGGAGTGGGTTGCCATTTCCTTCTCCAGTGCATGAAAGTGAAAAGGTAAAGTGAAGTCGCTCAGTCGTGTCCGACTCTTAAACAACCCCCATGGACTGCAACCTACCAGGCTCCTCCGTCCGTGGGATTTTTGAGGCAAGACTACTGGAGTGGGGTGCCACTGCCTTCTCCGGACAGCATATATTGCATGAAATTGTACTGCATGCCGGGCTTCCCTGGTGGCTCAGACTGTAAAGAATCCACCTGCACTGCAGGAGACAGAGGAGACTTGGGTTCCATCCCTGGGTTGGGAAGATCCCCTGGAGAAGGGAATGGCAACCCACTCCAGTATTCCTGCCTGGAGAATCCCATGGACAGAGAAGCCTGGAGGGGCTACAGTCCATGAGATTGCAAACAGTCAGATTCCTCTGAGTGACTAACACTTTCCCTTTTCTCACACTGCATATTATAAGACTTCCTGCATACTATATATGCACACGGATAGATGGATAGATACATATATGACCTACACATATGATTACATATGTGGCATGCAAGATAAATAAATTGCAACTGCTGTGCTCCTATTAGTGACATGAAAAAATATTAAAAATATACCATAAGCCTTCTTATCCATGTGTTCATGTATAACCGTTGATGTATTCTAAAATAATCTGCCTTTGTGCTTTTATTTTTACATGTTTTAGAAAAAATGTTGGATGCAATATAGCATCTCGCATTCTCTTACTTGAGTCTTCTGAAATAAAGTGTTGGAAAATTCCTATTTAATTGGACTTGCCATGGAAACATTTTTATAAAATAAAACTAAGAGGCTGAGAGTAAGAATTGATTTTTATTGTTCTAAAAGCAATGAAAGGGAGCAAGGATTCCTACTCTTTTTGAATTGATCTGATTTCACAGAATCAGGCCTTCTGGTTCTACTGACCTTTTATTAAAGAGCTGGCATCTAGGAAAGAGTGTTTATGTTAGATATTTGGCTTTTTTTTTCCGGCATTTGGTGTACATTTGAAAGGTAAAGAAAACACATTTATTTTGTTCTCAGAGAATAAAGGATTTTGAAAATCCAGGTAAGTACGCTTTAGCCCCAAAACAATCTGTGAAAGTTCTTGGCGATGCACCGTCAGAAGCCTTAAATGGAGATAAATGTGGGGCGCTTATGGAAGGAAGCTCATCGCTTTCTGGTGTCAAACACTCTGAAGCAAGCAAGATCTCTACGTGGGGTACCAGGGCCTTGTTTTTTAGACTTTTCTTCAGCACACCATGTTGTTTAATTCCCACAGGCAAAACTAAAGATTAGCATGATTAAGGAGAGAATGAAACAAACACATCTTCTCTCTGAAGGTCCATTTTCACCCGTCATATTTCACTTGCAGCACCACCTTGGCAGCTGGCGGTTAAATGCGTGTTCGGGGTCTTGCAGCTCATTTTATTTGGGACAGACGGGTAACACGATTTCTTTACAGACACCGATGACCCCTCTGACGGGCTCTTCTGGAGGTTGGTATGAGGTCTGCCTCACCCCTAAAACAAGGTCGTGCTTGACTATTTTTCCTTAGACGTCTGAGAAGAAAATTACCCCCTACAGCAAGAATCATGTGTTTGGTCCATCCCGTACCGCAGGGAGTGATGTTCACTCACTGAGCTTAAAACGCTTCGGCACAACAAAGGTCACTTTTAACACCGGACTTGGGCTGCAACGGTTTCAAAGCCATCTTCTCCGTTTCTTGAGCTCTGCAAAGATTGCACAAAAGCGGACGCAGAAATTGACCACAGGATATGAGCAAAGTCAAGAGTAGAGATGGCATCGGAAAGGCAATGCAAAACATGTCATTCTTCTATCCACTCGACCTACACCAGTATACTCAGACATACATCCAATATATGCTTGCCTTTCCTACATCATATACATTGGCTTGTTGGCCAAGTGCCTTCCCAACTCTAAATTCCAAGAGGCTCTGAGTCTTCAAAGTAGAATACTTGAAAAGTACCATTCACGGGCCGTGACTTCTGCTGGGACTCTCATTCTGCCCTTCTTATCCAACACGCAGAAGCCAAATTGCAATGGTCCCTGATGGACAAACACTGGATTTCTAGTGACCAGTCAGGACCAACACCATGCTGTCTGTGGGAATCTGTGACAAAGAGTTGCAATCTGTGTGATATTTATAAACCTTGGGATGAGCTTTAACCTTTCCTTGACAGTACTTCTGATGTATCATGGAGCTCTCCAAGGAGCTTAATACTTAAAGGTTCTGGTTTCACTGTTTTTTTGTTTTTTTTTTTTTGCCCCAGCACTGTTTCAGTAGAGTCTTCTCACCTGGATGATTGAAACAGTCTCCTAGCAACAAGAGCATCCTTCCATCCTCCTTCCATCCTTCCCTCTTCTCTCTCCCTCCTTCCTTCCTTGCTTCCTTCTTCCTTCCCTCCTACCCTGCCTTCAGTGCCTGCTAACTCACCATCCCCACATTGTTTTTCTGTGCTTAACAAAGAGCCTATGCCATACCAGAAGTGTTTAGGTTTACGCCTACAAGTAAGGCCAGAGCTGTCAGCTGTGGTCAAATGCAAAGCAGCCAAAGCGTTCACTTCATCTCGGCAGAGGGATGAACAACCAGGAACACGGGATGCTGGTAACAAGGTTCAGCAGATCCAAAGTTCCACCCAGTGATCACGTCTAAGCGTGCTTCAATTCAGCACAATCCTTTCTTCTCAGTCACATGCTGAGACAGATAACATGACATGATATCTTAGAACCACATGTTCTCTCTGCACCCACGGTAGCAATGGATGGTATAGTCAAGTGTATTCAATCATGTTTTGAGAGTCACTGCCTCAAGATAAGGTGTGAGACCCGTCATGGCATCAAAGATGGTTCATCCATGGCTGGTCCTCGAGGGACATCAGATAAGGTATGAGACCCCACATGACATCAGAGATGGTTTATCCCATGACTGTTCCCTGAGGGACATCAGATAAGGTGTGAGACCTCTCAGGACATCAGAAATGGTTTATCCCATAACTGCTTCCTGAGTGACATCAGATAAGGTGTGAGACCCCTCATGGTATCAGAGATGGTTCATCCATGGCTGCTCCCTGAGGGACATCAGATAAGCTGTGAGGACCCTCATGACGTCAGAGATGGTTCATCCATGGCTGCTCCCTGAGGGACATCAGATAAGCTGTGAGACCCTTCATGACATCAGAGATGGTTCATCCATGGCTGCTCCCTGAGGGACATCAGATAAGGTGTGAGACCCCTCATGGCATCAGAGATGGTTCATCCATGGCTGCTCCCTGACGGACATCAGATAAGGTGTGAGACCCCTCATGACATCAGAGATGGTTTATCCCATGGCTGCTCCCTGACTGACATCAGATAAGGTGTGAGACCCCTCATGACATCAGAGATGGTTCATCCATGGCTGCTCCCTGAGGGACATCAGATAAGCTGTGAGACCCCTCAAGACATCAGAGATGGTTTACCCCATGCCTCTCCCTTATTGGGACAATGATACCACACTCTCCATAGCAGGACCACTTTTCAGCCCCTAGTGAAAAGAATACCTCTTCCACACATGGCCGCTTACGCCATTATCCTATTTTAAGTAAGCAGTTAAATAAATTGAAGTCTTTTAGAGAATTAACTAACGACCACCCGTGAAACCGTGTCATCCGTTGGCAAACACCTCGGTCACCATCTGTGCCATCAGCTCAGTCTCCCGTTTTCTGGTTAACCAGACACCACTCAATAGTGGTCCTCCCCGAGTTACATCTGAAATTGCACGTTTGTGCTGTAGGTCAGAGGAAGGTCTGAGTAACTTCTTTGGAAGACGACTCGAGTCACTCCAATGGCCTTTCAAACGAGTTGTGAAAACTCACTGCATTAACGTCTCCAAGGATGATCTCAGCCACACTCCACGTGGACCCCGGGAGCAAAAATAGCTCCTGCTTGGATAAAGTTCAGATTCTTCAGACTAACTTCCAAGGCCATCCATTAGTCAGTCTCAACTTGCTACTGCAATGACATCTCTACCTGAAGTTTTGGACTCCGGTCAGAAGATGGGGCTATTCCTCCAAGCTGCATCCTTATTTCTTAGTCTTGTACACCAGCAACTTAATGAAATCCCAAAGCATCCTAAACACACCCCACTAACGCCCATAAGAGTGACCTGGAGCAGCCATCAAGCCCAAGTTACTCTGTATCTCCAAGGCTACGTTCCTCAGATGAGGGGCGTGGACCACAGGCATCCGCCCCGGTGATTTTAGAAAATGGAATTACAGCATTAAAAACCACTCAACGCGTTACCCTGATATTCTGATTACAGTTAAAATAGATCTAGAAGAGTAAACAAATTCCCTCAGATAAACACTTTCAATACGTAGAAGTAATTCAATTTCCCTAAATGAATAAACAAACCAAAACAACAAAAAAAGAGTCGTACCTTAAAAAAAAACAACACTCAACATTTCAAACACTCAACATTTGCAATCCTAGCTTAGTCGCCCACAGGTTCTGGTTAAAGTACCCATTTGGTCTAAGTATTTCTCTACCATCTGATGGCATTAATTAATTCCCTTTACCTTTTTCTTTCTTTTTCTGTTTTTATAACACAGAGAGAATTCATCTCAGAGCCTTTGGCAGGCGAGAACAGCTAATGAGAGTTTAATGGCTTTATTTGGATTTTTCAGTTTTCTTTAATGGCTCTGTTAAATGGGTGATGAACGATCCTAGCTTTCCATTTAAGAAAGTCATGTAAAAACTTTTCCCCGAAACACGTAAGAGAAATAGAAAGTGGGTGGCTGTCACAAAGGTGAGTCACGATGTTGTGTTTAGATATTATGGAGTGACGATGGGTTAGGCTGTTACCATCATGGATGGGCGTGGCCACAGTGCACGGAATGTTCTTTCCTTCAAGGGAAGGCAAAAGTTGCCAAGAGCACCCATGTATCTGAGTTCCCTGATGTAACTGGGCATTTGTCCTGCCTTTAAAAGGGGTTATGCACAGAAGTGCACCCCCATCAAATTAAGACATGCTGAAGCCTTAACCCCCAGGTCCCTGCAGGGTGCTGTTATTGCAAACAGGGTCATTGCAGATGTGCCCTCAGTCAAGGGAAAACGAGGTTATACCAGGACTTCCACCGGTTAGGACTCTGTGTTTTCCACAGCAGAGGGCCCAGGTTCGACCCCTGGTCAGAGAACTAAGATTCTGCAAGCCAAGGGGTGTGGCCAGAAATTGAAAAACAACAAAAAAAGATGAGGTCATACTGAAGCAGGATGGACTCCTAAACCCATGTGCTTGGTGGCCTTATAAGAAGGTGGTCATAATAAAAAAAAAAAAAAAAAAGAAGGAAACAATAGCATCTGTGGCCATGTGGGGCATGGACCTACGTGGAGGTCATCGTACGAAGTGAAGTAAGTCACAAAAAGATAAATACCATATGATATCAGTTATATGTGGAATATAAAATATGACACGAACTTAGCTTGGAAACAGACTCATAGACATAAGAGGCCAGACTCAAGGTTGCTGAGGGGGAGGGGAAGCAGGTAAAAGGATGGGGCAGGAGTTTGGGATGAGCAGATACCAACCATTATATACAGGATGGATAACGCAGAGCTTAGGGAACCACAGTCAGTATCCTGCGATAAACCAGAAGAAGGGTTTCCCTGCTGGCTCAGTGGGAAAGAATCCGCCTGCTAAGGCAGGAGATGCGGGTTTGATCGCTGGGCAGGGAAGATCCCCTGGAGGAGGAAACGGCCACCCACTCCAGTATTCCTGCCTGGAGGATCCCATGGACAGAGGAGCCTGGCGGGCTACAGTCCATGGGGTCCTAAAAGAGTCAGACACGACTGAAGAGACTTAGCACACAGAAGATATATTGAGCACTTCTCTCAACTAAAAAAATAGCTATACATGTGCTCAATGAGGAGGGCATGGCCACCCACTCCAGTATTCTTGCCTGTAGAATCTCAGGGACAGAGGACCCTGGAGGGCTATGATTCATAGAGTTGCAAAGTATTGGACAGGAATGAGCAACTAAACAAGAAAAGCAAAAAGAGAATGAAAAAGAAGATGAAAAACCATGTGTGTATATATTTTATATACATATATATATATATAATTGAATCACTTTGTTGTACAGCAGAAATTAACACCACATTGTAAATGAACCATATTTCAATAAATAGAGGAAGTTGGCCGTGTGATGACAGACATGCTGGGAGAGGGCCATGTGGTGAGAGACCCAGAGCTTGGAGAGACATAGCTTTAAGTCAGGCTGAAGCAAAGACTACCATCAAACCACCAGGAGTTAAGACTCATCACAGGAACATTCCCCGACAGGTCTTGGATGGAGGTCACCCAGCCCCACCTTCAGCGTGGACTTCAAGCCTTGAGAACTGAGCAACAATATACATATGTTATTGGAAGGCAAACATTTGGTGATGTGTTGCTGCAGCCCCAGAGATCTAAGAAACAAGGCTACGTTAAAACATTGACACTTGCTGACTTGACTCAAATTATCTCCCCGTGGAAGACAGATCCTCGCGGTGACAGAGGAGCATCTCTACCTGCGATGGCTGTGACCTTCCCTGTTTCCCCGCTGTCTTCTTTAGATCAAACTCGTAAAATGGGAGCACTCGACATGGGCCTTCACACACAACCGTTTGCTACTCAGGAAAAAAACTCAAGTCTTTTCCTAGGAACTTAAAACCGAGAAACCACTTCCCAACAGAGAATATTTGGAAACACGGAAAAGAAGGAAGGGCTTCTCAGGTGACTCAGACGGTAAAGAATCTGCCTGCAATGCAGGAGACGTGGGTTCTATCCCTGGGTGGGGATGATCCCCTGGAGGAGGGCATGGCAACCCACTCCAGTGTTCTTGCCATGGACAGAGGAGCCTGCTGCATTGTGGTCCACAGGGTCCCAAAATCTGCTAACACTCTGAATGGCAATCCACTCCAGTATTCTTGCCTGGAGAATCCCATGGACAGAGGAGCCTGCTGGGTTATGGTCCACGGGGTCCCCAATTCTGCTAACCCTCTGCACCTCCCCGCATTCCCTCACCAGGGCTGTGTGAGGCTGCAATGTAGGGGGCCCAATTCTGCTCCTAACCCACCCCCACCGTTCTCCCACTGCTGGTGGTCGACAGGAAGATTTAGCATCTTCGTTTTAAATTCAGAACCCGGAGCTCAAGGTTAATCACAGAAGTACACACAGGTAGAACTCAAGGACACCTCATTATTTCCCACAATTAAGTTACTCGACAAGAGAGAAAATGAGACGATTCCGTGATACTGGGGGCTGCTTGAGATGTTGGGGGGTGTTTTATCTCACTGTCTGCAGAGAATCTGCTCCAGGGAAGATGGGTGGACCCCACTGCGTATGTAACTCTTGTATATTTTCTGCTGCATTTCGCTAATGAGCTTTCTATATATGTACATGGAGAGATATACAGATAAATCTAGGCAAATATATGAAATTTCTATATAGTACTGAACTAAGGTATATACTTATATACAAATGAAATAAATATACTTGCAAATATGTATATTTAAAAATGAATAAATATTTATATATAAGTAAAATATATTTGTAAATATATATAAATAAACCCCATAACTCATATGGACAATGTATATACACAAACAGGATTTCTCTACACTTGTGAGTTAAGTGGTGGCTCAGACAGTAAAGACTCCACCTGCAATGCGGGAGGCCTGGGTTCAATCCATGGGTTGGAAAGAGCTCCAAGAGAAGGGAATGGCTACCCACTCCAGTATTCTGCCTGGAGAATCCCATGGACATGGGAGCCTGGCAGGCTACAGTCCATGGTGTCACAGAGTTGGACACGACTGAGTGACTTTCACTGTAGCCACGGTTATATGTGCTAACGCATACATAATATATAGCTATACAATATACACAAACAGTATTTCTATATATTCATTATCAGATTTATTCACTCTTTGGCTATGCAGTAAAGACAATTTCCCTGCGGTACATGTATTTTGATAACCCTGTTATTGACCAAACAACTCAAGATCCTGTGTAGACTGGAAACTCGAGGTTTGATAAAATAGCCAAATATGTCCAAATCTCTGGCAAGACAAGGCCCTAACTAGATTTAAAACTCCAACTCAACTTTGAATGGAACAACCAAGGATGTCTAAGTCCTCAATAAGACAGGGTCGTACCTACCTTTGAAGCTCCAACTCAACTCTGAGCGGAACAGCCAAGAGTATCTAAAGCCCCCACCAGACAAGGTCAAAACCGAGGTTTGAAACTCCAGCTTGATGATGTTCAACAGAATAGCCCAGAATGATTATCTCCTACCCCAGCATGGACCCAATGGAGAATTTTCAACATGGCAGGGAATATTGCAGTAACCAAAAAACCCTGGCTTCACAGAGAAGGACTCAAGGGTAAAGAAGAACCGAGGTCTCCCTCTATGTTGGAGGCGGGGTGGCGGAAATGACTATTCTCAGGACTGGGTGGGCAGGTGCGTGCGAGCCTGCGGACCATGGTCAAGCTGGCTACAGAAAACGCACGCAGAAGGAGGAACCAGACAGGCAACAGCGTGATGGCGGGGGGGAGAAGAACGTACCCGGTCTTGGCGAAGTTAGTCCAGTACGTCATGACCACCGCACTGAGCATCACGTCGTTCTTGGAGAAGTTGCAGCTGAAGAGCTCGGTGGGACCGATCATGGGGATGCCGAAGACGTAGGGGACCTCGTCGCCGTGGGCCGAGTCCGCCCAGCTGGGCTTCATCTCGCTTTGGCAGTGGTGGTAGAAGGCATAGAAATAGGTGGGCGAGCCGTACTGGGCGTGCAGGTCAGCGGTGGCCACGGCGGGGGCCACCCACTGGTGGTCCGTGAACAGGGCCACCAGGGTTTTGCGGCGCGTCTCGGGGTTCTCCTTGTCCGCCCAGTCCGTGTACATGAACTTGATGGTCTCCCGCAGGGTGTCTTTGCCCTCCGGGTAGCCGTACAAGTTGTCCACGAAGTTGGACACGGAGAAGTCGAAGTCGTTGGGCGTGACGCCGTCTTCGTGGTCCACGATGCCGTCCACGAACTTGAGCCCCTCGCCCTGGTTGACGCCGAGCATGATGTCGTAGTTGAGGAACTCGCCCTGCTCCATGAGGATCTGAGGGTCGTCGGGGATGACGTCCCCGTCGATGACGGGCCCGAAGGAGATGTGGTAGGTGGCCGGCGTGATGGTCTGCTGGATGAGCTCCCGGTAGTTCTTGTTCCGAAGGCACTCCACCATGTCTGTGGTGTCCAGCATGTTGCAGCCCACCTTGTCTGCCAGGATCCGAGTGTACTTGGCAGGCTGGTAGTTGACGGCCCAGCTGGACAAGGCGGTCCCACTCTGGATAATGGCCTTCTGGAAGAGACCTGCAGGGGCGAAACGGTGGACACACAGATTAAAACCCGAGAGACAGAAGGGCAGCCTTCCACCCGGCAAAGATGGCTCTGACTGTCCCGCAGGGGCACGTGAGTTTCTGGATGCGGGAGCATTGCAGCCCTCTCAGCATCTCTCTCTCATATCTCTCTGGTTCTTGGGCCCTCCCCTCCCCGCCTCGCTGGACTTGAAGGATGCTCTCTTGCACACACACCACAATTTAGGGAAATGAAACTACCTTTACACTCTGGTGGCAGTGGTCATAAAAGATACAATCCCTCTCCTCTTCCCTGACTGTGTACAATACGGCTCCATCCTTAGATGTCATAAAGCTTCGCAGAGTGATCACACACCCTCCATCCCCTAAAACATGCTTTGCGGTCATAAGAGGTCAAAGGGCGTTTTGCCTTACTGGCAAAACTGGGTACCACTTTATTGGGTGGAGGGATTGGGGGGATTCCATTGACATCAAGTTCAGAGTATAACATTCTGGAATGCATTTTAATTTCCACACTCCATACACGGAAGGTGCTAAAAAAATTGCAATTAAAATACATCCATCACATTAGCTATTCCTAAAGAAACCTTCACTTGAATGCCCCCACTGTAACATACTTTCTTTCCCAAAGGAAAAAAGTCATTAATCTCAAAATGGCATCCTTTCAAAACCCAGACTTTGGTACAACTTACCCTGCTACGTTTTAAATATTTCATTTGATGAGAAATGGTTTAAAAACTTTTGGGGTGTTTTACAAGTAAAAATCTGTGTAGCTTAAAATTTACGATCCAATCAGTCTAGTATGTGAGTGTCCAGAGGGAAGCAAAAGTATTTAAAAGAAAATGTTTTAATTTTTTTTTTTAATGAGGACCACTTTTAAGTCAGAGTGTTGGTCACTCAGTCGTGTTCAACTCTCTGCGACCCCATGGGCTGTAGCCCACCAGGCTCCTCTGTCCATGGGGTTCTCCAGGCAAGAATTCTGGAGTAGGTTGCCATTCCCTTCTTCCAGGGGATCTTCCCAAGCCAGGGATCAAAGCTGGGTCTCCTACATTGCAGGAAGATTTTTCAGAGTCACCTGGGAAAGTCTTGGTTGAATTTGTTACAGTATTGCTTCTGTTTCATGTTTCGGTTTTGTTGTGGTGAGACATGTGGGATCTTAGTTCCTTGATCAGATACAAAACTCACAGCCCTTCCATTGGAAAGAGAAGTCTTAATGATTGGACCACCAGGGTAGTCTCCAGTAGAGTGTACCTGTCATTGCTGCTGTTGCTAAGTCGCTTCAGTCCTGTCCGACTCTGTGCGACCCCATAGACCGCAGCCCACCAGGCTCCCCTGTCCCTGGGATTCCCCAGGCAAGAACACTGGAGTGGGTTGCCAGTTCCTTCTCCAATGCATGAAAGTGAAAAGTGAAAGTGAAGTCGCTCAGTCGTGTCCAACCCTCAGCGACCCCATGGACTACAGCCTACCAGGCTCCTCTGTCCATGGGATTTTCCAGGCAAGAGTACTGGAGTGGGGTGCCATTGTACTACTCCAGTACAAGAGATGAAGGGCTACAAGATCACAGTATTCTGTTTCTTATCTCTTCCTGCCTTTGCCCAGAACCCCCGAAGGATCTAGTCCCAGTGCCTCACGAGTTGCTGGGAGAATAAAGCATTCAGCCTGGAGTCCACCAGCTCATGTCCTCTCCATGTTTAAGGTCTCCCGTGCAACCAAGGATGAAAGAAATATCACTGCCATCGGGATAAATGTGATTCTAAAGTTTGGCGGACTGCCCACACAAGATTGAAATGTGAAACAAATCTGGCTTTGCCCAACACACCATCAAGCCCATTTGGTGGCCAATTTCCAAACATTGATCATTCCGCTGGAAACGGGCAGCTATTGACTTGTGTGTTTGCTTCTCAAGATAAATGTCTTAACGCAGGGGTCCTCGACCTCCGGGATCTAACGCCTGATGATCTGAGGTGGATCTGATGCAATAAAAATAGGAATAAAATACACCATACATGTAATGAATGCTCTTGATTCATTCAGAAAGCATCCCCCAGCCTCTGGTCCTTGGAAAGACTGTCTTCCACAGAACTGGTGTCAAGAAAGGTTGGGAGAGCACAGCCTTAAAGTACCTCATGGACACAAGGTCCATATTTGACCTAATAAAGGCAGTCATAAATCAAGACAACCAGAATTAGGAAGAATGCTGCTAGAAGGAATGTATTTTCTTGTCCTCTCTCTCTCTCACAGCTGTTGGCCATGACTGGGATAGCGGTGTATGTATATACATTGGTTTCTCAAGGAAGCGATAGTATAACCTGTGATAAAACTCAAAAAAAAAAAAAAAAAAACTGAAGAAAATGTCACCTATAATTCATACTATAAAATGGGAGTTACTTTAATATTTTTAGTATCATCCCTTCTTGGTGTTTTTCACCCCACTGGTCTGAACACGGTTAGTTTTTGCTGTTGTTCAGTCGCTAAGTCGGGTCCAAATCTTTGCCACCCCGTGGACTACAGCACGCCAGGCTTCCCTGTCCTTCACTCTCTCCCGAAGTTTGCTCAAATTCATGTTCATTGAGTCGGTGATGCCATCCAACCATCTGATTCACTGCCACCCACCCGGTTCAGCTTTTGCCTTCAGTTTTTCCCAGCAAACAGAGCCTTTTCCAATTGTGCCTGATACCTGCATAGTATATTGGATGTCATAATTAAGAAACTCTCTCTGCTCCATCAGGGTCTGAGAAGTGCCTGGAATGGCATCCTTATCCACGACAGGGTGAAGTGTTACCCGGTCAAGGTGATGGATTACTGAATGACCCCTTCACACTGGGCCAGTCTCATGCATATTTTAACCACAATTCTCGGAGCAAATTATCTCTCCTTTGAGGAAGTGCACATGTTCCTTATAACGTTCTTATCTTTTCAGTCTTGTAGGTTTTTGTTTCATTCTTTGCCCTGAGAATACTGTGGTGGACATTTTTGCATGAGAATACCCTTTTCCCTTCTTTATGTTGATTTCATTAAGCGCTGCCACCAGAAGGGGAATTCCAAGGTCAGCAGTCTGGCTGTGTTTTGACTGGTAAGTCCTGATTCTGTACTGTTGGACTGTAACTGGAGAGCTGCTTTGTAGAAATGACCCATGCAAGGCACTCCCGTAATCACTTCTGATCTATTGATTTAAGTAATTAACACCTCCTCCACGAGTGTTGGCTGACATGTGTGTGATTACTCCTGAAGTTGGACCTGACTCTTTTGTAAATCGAGAACTGTGATGACAGCCACGGACAGATGGGAAAGCATAATCATCTTCTGAAATGGTATAGGAATCGTTATCACTAAGGATCTAACGTACTCATTTCTTTCTTCCTTTTTGAATAAAAGGTTAATATAAAACGTAAGCCTTTCATTCAACTCCTCCACAGTCATTTTTTAAATAAAGAATCAAGACATTCAGATTTCACTTGTTCGACTTAGTATGAATAGAATGCTACATTTCTAAGTAAAAAAAAAAAAATAGATAAGCAACAAGTCACCAAGGTTTACTATATAGAGCACGAAACTGTAGTCATATGCTGTCATAACCTATAATAGAAAATGATATACATGGACACATGAGTGTATATGTATAGTAGAATCACCTTGCTGTACACCTGTGCATTGTAAGTCAACTATTCTTCAATAAAATATATATATGAAGAAAAAAAGAAATTCAGACTTCAGAAGACTTAAAAATCATCATCAATCACACATTGCTAATGAACCCATCAATGCAGAAACTTGTCCACAACAGTGCAGGTAGCTAAAAAAAAAAAAAAACAAAACACTGCATGCTGTCACACAACACAATTATATTTCCCCCTCTTTTTTTAGCATGTTTATATGGTACGCTTTTTTTCATTAAAGAAATTTTATTGGAGTATGCTTGATGTCCAATGGTGCGTCCGTTTCAAGTGTCCAGCAAAGCGAATCAGTTACACATATACATACGTCTACTCATTTTTAGACTTTTCCCACGTAGGTTGCTATAGAGTCTCAAGTAGGGTTCTCTATGCTGTTCAGTAGGTTGTGATTAGTTACCCATTTTATTTAGAGTAGTGTGTGTATATGTCAACTCCAGCCTCCCAATTTATTCCTCCCACTATATCTTCAAAGAAATGTCTTCATAAAGAAAGATACATATTTGTAAAAGAAAGCAAGTAGTCAGTGCAGGAGATATAAGAGAGTCAGGTTTTACCCCTGGGTCACGAAGATCCCCAGGCAAGCATGGCAACCCACTGCAGTATTCTTGCCTGGGAAGTCCCCTGGACAGAGGAGCCCGGTGGGCTACAGTCCACGGGGTTGCAAAAGAATCAGACATGACCTTGCAACTAAACAGCACATATTTTTAAAGAAAGATACACATTTTTAAAGAGAGGTACATATTTTTAAAGAAAGATGGTGCTGCTGCTGCTGCTGCTAAGTCCATTCAGTCGTGTCCGACTCTGTGCGACCCCGTAGACGGCAGCCCACCAGGCTCCCCCACCCCTGGGATTCTCCAGGCAAGAACACTGGAGTGGGTTGCCATTTCCTTCTCCAATGCATGAAAGTGAAAGTGAAGTCGTGCAATCGTGTCCGACTCTTTGCGACCCCATGGACTGCAGCCCACCAGGCTCCTCCGTCCATGGGATTTTCCAGGTGAGAGTACTGGAGTCGGGTGCCATTGCCTTCTCCGAAGATAGTGCTAGACTCTTTTTTTTTTAATGGGCTTCCCTGGTGGCTCAAAGGTTAAAGCGTCTGCCTGCAACTCGGGAGACCTGGGTTCGATCCCTGGGTCGGGAAGATCCCTTGGAAAAGGAAATGGCAACCCACTCCAGTATTCTTGCCTGGAGAATCCCATGGATGGAGGAGCCTGGTGGGCTACAGTCCACGGGGTCGCAAAGAGTCGGACACGACTGAGCGACTTCACTTTCAGTTTAGACTCTTTAAAGAATAAGAATTCCTTTAAAGTTCAGGTGTATTGATATACATAGTTCACACAGATATGGGGAAATTCTTAAACCAGCAAATGGACACAGAAGGAAATATAACACGAACTTGAAGATTCAGATTATGATTGTCAATGTCCACCTGGACTTGCAAAAGTTATCCCAGGGCTGCACTTTTCAATTTTGTTCTTTTTGTTTCGTTTTTGAAGGGAGTGTCAGGAAGTTATTCCACTGCTTCCAGACCTCCTGCACCAGACCCCTGTTCATTTCTATTTTAAAAACCTCTTATCTGTCCAGCAACAAAGGACCAGAGGGAATCACCTTGAGTTAAGTTTGCAACAAAGACCTAAGTCTATAAGCATGTGGCTGCAAATGGTGTTTATGAAACATACAAGTTTGCAACCATCATCCACATACTAATTCCCTCTCACACTTCTTCCAAGTTGAAAACTGATGTTAATAACATTTAAAGTTCACCAAATAAACTCAGATAGGCAAACCCAGGGTGCAAACATTTCTACAGAAGTCATTTTCCTCCAGTGATGATAAGCAACCGCTGTCGGTCATGAGTCTTAAGTGAAAAAAAAAAAAAAATCTTGTTAACATTGCTAATAATACTTGTTGTTGCTTTTTTGGTCTCTAAGCTGTGTCTGACTTTTTGCGACCCCCTGGGCTGTAACCCACCAGGCTCCTCTGTCCATGGCATTCTCCAGGCAAGGATACTCGAGTGGGTTGCCATTTCCTCCTCCAGAGGATCTTCCCGACCCAAAGCTGGGTTCCTGCTCTGGCAGGCAGATTCGTTACCACTGAGCCACCAGGGAAGCCTGTACTGCATGTTTAAAAGTTGCCAAGAGAGTGGATCTTAAAATTCTGATGAGAAGAAAAACAGTTTTTAACTCAACGGTGATGAATGTTAATTGGAGTTATGGTGGGGGTTGCTTTGCACTACATACGTAGATTGAATTCTTACCTTGTACAGTTGAAAGTAATCATTATTTTACATGTATATTATTAAACATATATAACGCAAGTGCAAGTGTTAGTCACTCAATCATTTCCAATTCTTTGCGACCCCATGGAAGCCAGGATCCTCCGTCCATGGGATTTCTCAGGAAAGAATACTGAAGTGGGTTGCCGTTTCCTTCTCCAGGAAATACATATACTGGTGTATGTCAAATTATACCTCAATTAGAAAAATCAGAAAGCAAGCCAGGTTAGAAGAGGATGCGGATACACGTCATTTGGGGCATTTTCTTCTTTTTTTAAAATTCATTAATTTATTTGGCAGTATGGTCTTCTCTGGTGGCTCAGTTGGTAGAGAGTCTGCTTGCAACGCAAGAGACCTGGGTTCAATCCCTGGGTAGGGAAGATGTCCTGGAGAAGGGAATGACAACCCACTCCAGTATCCTTGCCTGGAAAATCCCACGGACAGAGGAGCCTGGTTGGCTACAGTCCATGGGGTTGCAAAGAGTCGGACACGACTGAATGACTAACACGTTTTCACTTCACTGGGTCTTAGTTATGGCATGCTGGAATCTACTTCTGAAATCCCGGGCTTCCTGCACTGGCTGTGTGGCGTCTTAACCACTGGACGACCAGGGAAGTCCTTTGGGGCATTTTCTGTGGAGGTTTAAAGAGGCACCACGGTCCCACCTGCCTGTGTCCTGAATAAGAACTCCAAAGTTATATATATATGTCCCCACCCACGACTTCCCTGGTGGCTCAGATGGTAAAGCATGTGCCTACAATGCAGGAGACCTGGGTTCAATCCCTGGGTCAGGAAGATCCCCCGGAGAAGGAAATGGCCACCCACTGCAGTATTCTTGCCTGGAGAATCCCATGGACGCAGGAGCCTGATAGGCAGTCCATGGGGTCACAAAGAGTTGGACACGACTGAGCGACTTCACTTTCTTTCACTTTCACCCACCTGAAAGGGAATTCGCTCAGTCCTGTCCGACTCTTTGGGACCCCATGGACTGTATAGCCTACCAGGTTTCTCCATCTGTGGGATTTTCCAGCCAAGAATACTGGAGTGGATTGCCATTTCCTTCTCCAGGAGATCTTCCCAACCCAGGGATTGAACCCGGGTCTCCCATATTGTAGGCAGACGCTTTACCGTCTGAGCCACCAGGGAAGCATTTCACCCACCTGAAGCCCCCTGTAATCTCCTACCCTACTCCATCCCCCTAGGTTAATCACAGAATACTGTGCTGAGTTCCCTGTATCACTCGGCAAATTCCTCCTTGCTGTCTATTTTACATATGGTCACGTATATGCCACAGAGGATGAGATGGCTGGGTGGCTTCCCCGACTCAATGGACATGAGTTTGAGCAAACTCTGGGAGTTGGTGATGGACAGGGAAGCCTGGAGTGCTGCAGCCCACAGGGTCGATAAAAGTCGGACATGACTTGGTGACCGAATAGCAACAGCCAGGAATCTGTAGGATCCCACGCTTCCATGCTGCCCCACATAGTACACCTGGGGCTGACTCATGCTGATGTGTGGCAGGGGCCAACACAATATTGTAAAGCAATTTAAGAAAACAAAAGTGCAAAAAAAAAAAAAATAGGTGCAACAGATTGGAATCAAAGGGTAGAACAGAAGGCCAACTTGAGAATTTCTTTGGAAAAAATCACTGCTTTCCATTATTTTTATTGTATATTATTATATATATATATATATCAGAGAAGGCAATGGCACCGCACTCCAGTACTCCTGCCTGGAAAAATCCCGTGGATGGAGGAGCCTGGTGGGCTGCAGTCCATGGGGTCGCTAGAGTCGGACACGACTGAGAGACTTCACTTTCACTTTTCACTTTCATGCATTGGAGAAGGAAATGGCAACCCACTCCAGTGTTCTTGCGTGGAGAATCCCAGGGACGGGGGAGCCTGGTGGGCTGCCGTCTATGGGGTCGCACAGAGTCGGACACGACTGAAGTGACTTAGCAGCAGCAGCAGCATATATAGATATAATTGGAGAAGGTAATGGCAACCCACTCCTGTATTCTTGCCTAGAGAATCCCATGGACAGAGGAGCCTGGTGGGCTGCAGTCCAGAGGGTCGCACAGAGTCAGACACCACTGAAGCGACTTAGGAATATATATATAATAAAATGAAATGATATCAACATAAAAAAAGAAATCTATGGAGTTCACAAAGGGGGTTCAGCTCTTAGCCCCAGGGGTCCCCTGCCCAGTGTGAGGGACGCTCTTCTTACCTTCTGAATAGTGAGACAAGGTCAAGAGGCTGACGCAGGAGGCGCCCGCGCCCGAGCCGAAGATGGTGACTCTCTTGGGGTCCCCACCGAAGGCCCCGACGTTCTCCTCGATCCAGCGTAAGGCTTGGATCTGGTCCAGGAGCCCGTAGTTGCCCTTGGCCGCCTGATCACCGGTGCTCAGAAAGCCTGCAGAGGAAGACAGGAGATTTTGGGGTCGTCACCTAACAGAGTACACGGCCATAGCATCGCTGCTACTTGGAAAGATATTTCACGGGACACCTTGTTCCTTGTTTGCTTCTCCTCCCTGTACATAGAAGCAAGAGAACAGCACCTTTTCATGGCAGAAAGGGTTATATGATATAAACAATAGTTACAATGGTTTTTCTTTCATTTGAAAAGAAAGTGAAAGTCGCTCAGTCGTGTCCAACTCTTTGCAACCCCATGGACTACAGAGTCCGTGGAATTCTCCAGGCCGGAATACTTGAATGGGTAGCCTATCCCTTCTCCGGCAGATCTTCCTGACCCAGGGATCGAACCCAGGTCTCCTGCATTGCAGGTGGATTCTTTACCAGCTGAGCCATAAGGGAGACCCAAGAATACTGGAGTGGGTAGGCATTCCCTTCTCCAGGAGATCTTCCCAACTCAGAGACTGAACCCAGGTCTCCCACATTGCAGGCGGATTCTTCACCAGCTGAGCCATAAGGGAAACCCAAGAATACTGGAGTGGGTAGCCTGTCCCTTCTCCAGTAGATCTTCCAAACCCAGGAATCGAACTGGGGTCTCCTGCATTGCAGGCGGACTCTTTACCAACTGAGCTACCAGGGAAGCCCTATTTCTTTTGATAGTATAAGGAAATGTCTCACTGGGGCTTTGTATGAGGCAAAGTGAATCTGAAATATTCACAATACACGACCATATCAGAAACCTATACATTTTATAGGCTAGCGGTAAAGAGTCCACTAGCAATGCAAGAGATGCTGATTCAATCCCTAGGTTACGAAGACTTCCTGGAACAGGAAATAGTAACCCACGCCACTATTCTTGCCTGGGAAATCCCAAGGACAGAGGAGCCTGGAGGGCTACGGTCCCTGAAGTTAGAAAGATTCAGACACGACTTAGCGATTAAACATTCATTTTACTAGATTCAAGTCATTACTCGTGTGTGTATCTAGGTTTTCCTTGGGAAAAAAAACAAAAAACACTTCAGGAAAAAGAAAAACTAATTTTTCAGGGCAAAAAGTCTGTGTATCATCAGTGTATAAGATTGTGTGCACTGTTATAAGAACAGTAGGTTATCTTTTGCCCGTTGACTTCCTCATTAACATATTTTATTTAACTCCATTCAACTCACAAATTTCAAAGGAAATTAGAACCATCAAGACATGCCACTCTTAAATAGTTTGGAATGCATCTCTCTTTTTCTATATTAAAAAAGATATTACAGTTACATGCAGAAACTTAAAATTTTTTAATCTTGGCCAAAAGGCAATGCATATTCAAATCTCCCCAACTGTCCCCCCAGAATAGCACGGACTGCGATACTTTCTTTTAAAAACTAAGAGGATTTTAATTTTTAGTTTTAATTTTAAAAAGCATAAGCTAAGGAATCAAACCCTAAATGCCACCTTAAAAGCTGCAAAGAAGACCATCTGGGCATTCATTGTG
Source organism: Bos grunniens (assembly GCF_055505025.1). NCBI lineage: Eukaryota > Metazoa > Chordata > Mammalia > Artiodactyla > Bovidae > Bos > Bos grunniens. Next base: position 3,483,216 of record NC_141194.1, read on the forward strand.
GCAAAGTGATAATTTTTTTTATTTTTGAGATCACATGCCCTTTCGGGTTCACACTGCAGAAATATCTTGACCTGGAACCTCTGCTTTCCTCTGATGCTTGAAGTCTTCCTGTGGGACAGACAGATGCTGTCTTGCTCAGATTTAAATCTATGAATATTTTATGAAGCGTCCGCGAGCTTAAATACTAGCACAAACTTTAATCCAACTTTACATGCAAATCTGTCTTGAGTAAGCCTTCTGGGTGGAAGAAAAGAGTCATAAAAAGTTTTTTCCCCCCTACTTCCCACTCTTACATGACCCTACACAAAATGCCAATATATTACCTCTGTGTGGTTGTAGTTCATTCACTAAGTTGTGTCTGACTCTTTGCAACCCCATGGACTGTAGCACACCAGGCTTCCTTGTCCTTCACCATCTTCCAGAGTGTGCCCAAGTTCATGTCCATGGAGTCCGTGATGCCACCCAACCATCTCATCCTCTGTCACCCCCTTCTCCTCCTGTCCTCAATCTTTCGCAGCATCAGGGTCTTTTCCAATGAGTTAGTTCTTCCCATCAGGTGGCCAAAGGATTGGAGTTTCAGCTTCAGCATCAGTCCTTGCAATGAACATTCAGGGCTGCTTTCCTTTAGGGATTGACTGGTTTGATCTCCTTGCTAACCAAGGACTCTCAACGGTCTTTTCCCACTCCGCAGTTCAAAAGCATCAATTCTTTGGTGCTCAGCCTTCTTTATGGTCCAACTCTCACATCTGTACATGACTAACTGGAAAAAGCATAGCTTTGACTGCATGGACCTTTGTTGGCAAAGTGATACCTCTGCTTTTTAATACACTGTTGAAGTCTGTCATAGCTTTCCTTCTTAGCAAGCATCTTCTACTTTCCTTGCTTGTAGTTTGGTGCAGTCACCACCCCCAGTGATTTTCGAGCCCAAGAAGAGAAAGTCTGACATTGCTTCCACTTTCCCCCCTTTATTTTCCTCTTTATTGCAAGGGTTATGATAGTCACATATTTCAGGGACTGCTTATTAAATAAGCATGGCCAGTAAGTACAGCGTTTACATGAAGACAGGCTATTTGGGACTGAAAATAACAGAAATGAAAACCAACGCCTTCAAAGACATCCTTAAGCAAACCTGGAGGGTTTCCCAGGTGGTTCAGTGGTTAAGAGTTCACCTGACAAGCAGGAGATGTGGGTCTGATCCCTGGGTCTGAAGATCCCCTGGAGAAGGGAATGGCAACCCAACCCACTCCAGTATTCTTATCAGGGAAATCCCCTGGACAGAGGAGCCTGGTGTGCTACCATCTATGGGGTCCCAAAGAGTCAGACATGACTGAGCAACTGAGCACCTAAGCAAAGCTGGCAGAAACCCAAGAAACCCTCAGAGTAGGTTGGAGAAGACTCTTGAGCGTCTCTTGGACTGCAAGGAGATCCAACCAGTCCATCCTAAAGGAGATCAGTCCTGGGTGTTCATTGGAAAGACTGATGTTGAAGCTGAAACTCCAATACTTTGGCCACCTCATGTGAAGAGTTGCCTCATTGGAAAAGACCCTGATGCTGGGAAAGATTGAGGACAGGAGGAGAAGGGGGTGATAGAGGATGAGATGGTTGGATGGCATCACCGACTCGATGGACATGAGTTTGAGTGAACTCCAGGAGATGGTGATAGACAGGGAGGCCTGGTGTGCTGCGATTCATGGGGTTGCAAAGAGTTGGCCACGACTGAGTGACTGAATTGAACTGAACCAGCTTCTCAAAACCTAAAACAAAATCGTAAAGAATGAGATCTTTCACCAACTGAGGAATGAGGTTACCTTCCCATAGTTTGCCTGAGTACCTATGAGCCACGGGGTGTGTGAATCAGGAGGGGATTGGGAATGAATGGTCTGGTTCAAATAAAAGCAGCAAGAATGTTTTGTGGGTTTTTTTTGCTATTGTTTGAAATTGCAATCATCTGGACTCTCAACCTCCTTGCCTGAGTACATATAAGGATGTCAACTGCCAGGATGCACATTTAGGGAACGTCGCACAAATCGACTCCCCTTGAGAGTTCACAGGTGTGGCTTCGAGTTGAGCAAAAGGATGGGAGTGTGTAGACATTACCAGACGCTCCCTTATGTAATTGGCAATTATTAATTAGTCTTTCCTGCCGGAGAATGTTCTGGAACACCACCCCCCCCACCCCCGCCACCACATTTCAAATGCCTACTCATAAAATGAATCCCACTTTGCTCAGGGGGAAAAGCCTCTTTCAGCCGACTTTATGGATGAAACCGGTTGATAATGACGTTTGGGTACTGGATAATAACCATAAAGAGAAAGCCTCTCTCCCTCCATTCAGTTAAGAGGTGATTCCTTCCTAAAGGCTCTAGGAATTTTCTGGCAGAACCATCCTGGTTTTAACCCATCCACCTCTCTCCTACATTTCACTCTCACGGAATGACCTCCTCACTTATTTTTCTGGAGATAAGCCTGACGATTTTTGCAATGGATGGTAAATCACGAGTCTTTAGGAAATCAGAGCCCCTCGGTCCACAGTGAAACATGACCGTCTCTCCGCGCAGAATGTGACTGTTCAATAACCTCTGCGATAGGAGAGACCATTAACATTCCATACCCTGGCAAATCCTACTTCTTCTAAAAGCATCTCATGGAAAGGTTTGACGCTGGCGATTCTAATCTCCTTCCAAAAGGTCTGCAGGAAACAGCTTTCCATGTGTCTCAGAACCCCAGCAAAGGTACCCAGGGGTTTTTTGAAGCTGGTGTTTCCATAGCGTCTGACATGGAATCTTCATTTACTGCTACCACCAGGGACGGCTTTTTTCCCTCTTTTTCCACCTTTTATTTTGTACTGGAGTATAACCAATTAAAAGTGTTGTGATGGTTTCAGGTGGACAGCAAAGGGACTCAGCCATATATACACATGTATCCGTTCTGCCCCAAACTCCCCTCCCATCCAGGCTGCCACATGACATTGAGCAGACTTCCCTGTGCTGGACAGCAGGTCCTTGCTGGTTCTCCATGTTAAACACAGCAGTGTGTCCATGTCCATCCCAGACTCCCTGACTATCCCTTCCCCCATCCTTCCCCCATTTCATTTGTTCTTTTCAGTGCTTCTGAGTTCCCGTGGCAGGACCAGAATGAATGCAAGTGGTTTTATATTCCCTATGAAAGCAAACTGCTTTCCTAGTCTAACTGTCAAAATACAGTGTTTGATGGATTTCCCTCGTGGTCCAGTTGTTGCAACTTCGGCTTCCCTGGTGGCTCAGACAGTAAAGCATCTGTCTGCAATGTGGGAGACCGGGGTTCGATCCCTGGGTCGAGAAGATCCCCTGGAGAAGGAAATGGCAATCCACTCCAGTACTCTTGCCTGGAAAATCCCATGGACGGAGGAGCCTGATAGGCTACTGTCCATGGGGTTGCAAAGAGTTGGACACGACTGAGCGACTTCACTTTCACTTTCACCTTTCAAAGCAGGGGGGTGGGAAGTGCAGGTTCGATCCCTGGGCAGGGAGGTAAGATCCCACCAGTCTTGTGGCCAAAAAGCCAAAACACAATGCAGAAGCAACACTGTTTCACAAATCGAAGAAAGCCTTTAGAAATGTTTCACATCAAAAATTCTAGAAACAAAACAAAACAAATTGCTGCTGCTGCTGCTACTAAGTCGCTTCAATCGTGTCTGACTCCGTGCGACCCCATAGACGGCAGCCCACCAGGCTCCCCATCCCTGGGATTCTCCAGGCAAGAACACTGGAGTGGGTTGCCATTTCCTTCTCCAATGCATGAAAGTGAAAGTGATCGCAGTGCTTGATATAATCCAGACAGAGCATGGGCCGGGGTTTCCCGGCGTGGGATTGTACGAACAACATGAAAACAGCTTGTCAACTGGGAAACAATCACACACTTTACCAAAGATGGAAGGGTCTCAAGGGGTCAGTTTCCCAGATCAGCTCACAACTTCCCTAACGTGCTTCCGATGAATTCACAGAAGCCAGTCCCTTGACTGGCCAAACCCGGTGATTTTAGACAAATGGCTCCTTTTCACGGACACACACTCCTGGCTCCAAATCCTCTAAGCATCTCAGCTGATGAAACGTTGGTTTTTGAGATTTACTGTCTCTGAAGTGAAGCTTGTAAATAAGTAAGCCGCCCCCCCCCCCCCGCCCCCGCACCACCAACAACATTAACTGAACAAGGAGAGAGATGCACAAAAGAAGTCATTTGAATTTAGACAGATTAGGGACTAAATTGATACTGAGTTTCATTGAAAGCACTGGAAGGAATAAAACACACACACACACAAGATGTGCTAAGTGGCTGGGTGTTTATTTTAAAATGTGATTCATGGAAAAGATGCTTTAAAACCCTAAATCCCATCTCTCATTGCACATTGAATGAAATTAGTATTGTGTGCATTGTATTTGGTCAAAATATTGCTCTGGAACAGAAAGTTGAGGGTTGTACAGTGGCTAACCAGGATCTAAATGCTCCTCATTCAACTGAACTGCAAGTCTTTAAGAGATTGGTTCCAGAACACACATTAAGTGGGCGGTAAGAAGCCCAGTGGGGTCAGATGTATTAATAACTACACTTCAGTTGTTTGCAACATGACTTTAATGCCACAGATGATGTAATCCCTTGAGAAATAATTCACTACCTAAGCATGAAAGATTGAGGGCAGGCGGAGAAGGGGACGACAGAGGATGAGATGGTTGGATGGCATCATCAACTCAATGGACATGAGTTTGAGCAAGTTCTGGGAGATAGTGAAGGACAGGGAAGCCTGGCGTGCTACAGCCCATGGGGTCACAAAGAATCAGACACGACTGAGCGATTGAACAACCACAGGCACAGTAGGCATTTTTTTTTTATGATCATTAAACAGAAGATAACAACCAAGTGACCATAGAAGAAAAGCATTTACATTTTCAAGGTGCTTGCATTTGAGAGAAAATTTTGTATTTGTGCACACAATATTTAATTCAACGGAGTAAAAGCAAAAACCAAATGTGTTAATGAAAACATTTCAATTAGAAAAGTCACACAATTTGCTTTAGGTCACGTAAATTAGCTGGAACAGAAATCTATGTAACGAGAACCAGAGCTAAGGCAGAAATACGAAGCAGGACAATAAATGCCCGTTTTCGTTCTTTGATGCTTACAGAAAATCATTCCCTGGGTGTGTTTGTTACAAGGTGAAACTGAAGTTTTCTTCTTTTTTTAAAAAAATATTTATTTATTTATTTGGCCATGTGGGGTCTTAGTCGAGGCTTGGGGAACTCAGGTCCCTGACCAGGGGTTGTACCCAGCCACCTGCATTGGGACCATGGGGTCTTAGCCACAGGACCACCAGGGGAGTCCCTGAATTTTTATTATTGGATTCATTTATGATTTAACAAGAGTGCATAGGTTCTAAAGAATGGGATAAAACTGGGAAAACATTTAAATCCTGTGGGCAGGACAGGCAAAGCTATTTGGATTGTGTCTGATTCTGTTTTCATTTTGCTTAAAAATGGCCCAAGTCGTAACTAATGCTACTTTTATGATATTTCGTTGCCATCTCAGTATTGCACAGAGTCAGAGCAATTTCCTGTGTCAGGAGAATAAATCTAAGAGAATGATGACGGACACATGATTTCTACAGCACGTGTTTCAGAGTGTGGGGCTCATGACTGTATCAGTGGGATTCCTTGCACTATTTTTATAAAGCATATTCTATCCCTTACTGACAATTTGCACTGAGGTTGCACAGGTGTCTTAAAGTATTTTAGCTGAAAATATATGGATTCACAAAACTAACACTCATTAAATTCTGGAAACAAAGTAGAAAATGATAAACCCCTGTTTGTTATACAACGCTGATCAAAAGGTGAAGATCATTGATAAACATATTTCATGATGATGAGAATTTGGCAACAGCCAGTCTGGAACCAAATCCCCTTTGAGCCAACAAGATTTTTTTTTTCCTTAAATCAAAACCTCATCCTTGAATATTTTCCAGATTTGTTGATGAGAAGTCTGAGTGCCAAAAAACAGATGCTTTTGAAATGTGGTGCTGGAGAACACTCTTGAGAGGCCCTTGGGGAACAAGGCGGTCAAACCAATCAATCCTAAAGGAAATCAACTGTGAATATTCTTTGGAAGGACTGATGCTAAAGCTGAAGCTCTGATCCTTTGGCCACCTGATGGGAAGAACTGACTCACTGGAAAAGACCCTGAAGCTGGGAAAGATTGAAGGCGGGAGGAGAAGGGAACGACAGAGGATGAGATAGTTGGATGGCATCACCAACTGTACGGACATGACTTTGTGGAAACTCCAGGAGAGAGGGAAGGACAGGGAAGCCTGGTGTGCTACAGTCCATGGGGTTGCAAAGAGTCAGACACGATTTAGTGACTGAACAACAAATTCAACTCTTGAATAGCTCATACACTTCATCACTCCTCAAGGCTGCATCGCAGTGTCCAAGATAAGAGGTCTGATTCACTCACTCAACCTTGCAGCTTCCATCCATTTCTACACCATCAATATAATCATGGCACTCCGAAGGCATATAAAAGGGCAAAACACACGAAAATCAAAACCTGAAGCCCTCTGACTCAGCAGTTCTATTTCCATAAATGCGTTCTATAAAAATCTGGATTGGTACAGAAATAGCCATGCGAGGGTTTGCAATGTGCTAATGCTCAGAATTTTTTAAAAAATATATATTACTTTTTTGGGCCAAACCTCATGGCATGTGGGATCTTAGTTCTTTGACCAGGGATTGAACCTGAGCCCCCTGCCTCGGAAGCACAGAGTCTTAACCACGGACTGACCAAAAATATACCTATTGATTATAATCTTGAATGTAAGATGTTTGGATAGCATTAGCAAATTAATTGACATAAATTTGAGCATACTTGGGAGATAGCGGAGGACAGGGAAGCCAGGCAGGCTGTAGTTTAAGGGGTCGCAAACAGTTGAACACAAATTAGCAACTGAACAACAATAAAACATCAATGACAGCAATCTCAAAATCCATGAATAGAGTTGCTGCATGAATTCTGTTGGCTGAATCCACATAACAGGAGCTATATATGTATATAAAATTATACAGAGTATTTCTATGTGTAAACACAGAATCACGTCTAAGATGTCTTCAGAGAAAACGGAATACTTTGTCTTATAGATCCCATTTTTATGACCATAACAAAAAGGGTGTGCAAAAATATAAACTCTGCAAAGAAATCAAATAGTTCATAGTGTTTGTCTCTAGGAAGGGACTTCCCTGGTGGCTCTGATGGTTAAACATGTGCCTGCAATGCAGGAGACCCAAGTTCGACCCCTGGGTTGGGAAGATCCCCTGGAGGAGGAAATGGCAACTCACTCCAGTATTCTTGCCTGGAGAATCCCCATGGACAGAGGAGCCTGGTGGGCTACAGTCCATGGGGTCACAGAGAGTCAGACACGACTGAGTGACTAATGTTAAGAAGGTGGCTATAAGTGATTTTCACACTTAATTTTAAATAACTGCTTTTTCTTCCCATGTATAACTGCTTTTTTATCCATTGTACACGGACATACACACGTATACACATAACACAGCAAGCTTGTGTGAAAGTCAAATGTCTTAGTGGGATGTTCAGGGTCATCCACTGTGGTCCATCTCTACATCGCTGGCCATGCTTGACACATGCCCTTTAGCCAACAAATTGACCACATTCCACTTGACTGTCCCCTGGGATACACCTTGCATCTCCGTCTCTCTTTGTACACAGTATCTTCCATCTCTTCCTGAAGGTGAAACCAAAAGTCGCTCAGTCCTGTCCAACTCTTTGTGACCCCATGGTCTATACAGTCCATGGAATTCTCCAGGCCAGAATACTGGAGTGGGTAGCTGTTCCATTCTCCAGGGGATCTTCCCAACCCAGGGATCGAACCCAGGTCTCCTGCATTGCAGGTGGATTCTTTACCAGCTGAGCCACCAGGAAGCCCACTGGTGTGGGTAGCCTACCCCTCCTCCAGGGGACCTTCCTGACCCAGGAATCAACCCAGGGTCACCTGCATTGCAGGCAGATTCTTTACCAACTGAGCTCCCTGGGAAACCCATCTCTTCCTAAGACGCCCTTTATACAACCGCCAGCATCCTGTAAGGTCCCTTCCTCCTGTACATAGGGCCTCACTTCAAAACTTACTATCTGATCTTGGAGCACAGCGCCACCTGGAGACTGACTCCATAACCTCTGTGGTCCATCCCTTTAGGCAGGAATCAACCACAGACATTTCATCTCTTATCCACCACCAACGCGAGTGTCCCTTTTCAAGTTTCTCCTAATGGTCTTAGTTCCTTCAAGTCAGTTCACTGCATTAAGTGAGTTAGAGTGATAGAACCTAGCACTTTCTATGACGGGGATCTGCTCCCAGGTCAGGAGCATGTCAATATTTTGCAGTGGAGTCACGCAGTAGGGGGCTTTCCAGATGGCGCTAATGGTAAAGAATCCACCTGCAGATGCAGGAGATTTGGGTTCGACCCCTGTGTCGGGACGATGCCCTGGAGGAGGAAATGGCAACCCACTCCAGTATTCTTGCCTGGAGAATCCCATGGACAGAGGAGCCTGGCGGGCTGCAGTCCATGGGGTCACAAAGAGACTCAACTAACTGCACAAATGTGTGCACACACTCATGCACACACACACACACGCACACACACAGAGTCAGTCAGCTCTGGCTTTGAATCTGCAGGAAAGCCTCACATTTCTCAGCTGTGAAGTCGAGAAGAGTACATCTTAGTCCGATAGCACAGCTTGAGAAACTAACTGGATGATGTGCTTTTGAAAGCGTCATGCTTCTTGGAGAGCCCATATACATTTTGCACTTATATATTTTTCATGACACTACAAATTGTATTTAGGACATAAAGATGATTTATATAGAACTCTATGCTACAAATGGGATATCACAAATCCTGCCATTTATTTCTGTTTCACCCACAGAGAGCAAGTAAGGAGAAGTATCAGTTGATAAATGAAAGAATGCCACAGGGAAAGTGGATAACTGGTCTACCTAGGCTCTGTCTGTATTATACAGATGATCGTATTCACAGTAGCCGTGTATGCAAACAGCCTAAATGCCCATCTACAGATGAAGCTATAAAGAAGATGTGGTACATTATGGTAAAGCAAATAACTTACAATAAAAATTTTAAAAAGAAGATGTGGTATAGTGTGTGTTTCTGCAGCACATACACTAAAATTGGAACAATACAGAGAAGATTAGCATGGCCCTCAGCAAGCATGACACAAAAATTCATGGATCGTTTCATATTTTTCATGATATATGCATAATCATGTCTGATTTTCATTGTTGTTTTTTATGATATATGCATAATTATGTCTGATTTTCGTTGTTGTATGGCAGAAAACAACACAGCAATGTTAAGCAATTTTCTTCCAATTAATAAAAAAGAAAAAACAAAATACTATTTATTAAAAAAAAGATGATGCAGTGAGATACACACACACACACACACACACAAAGAGGAATATTATGCAGCCAGAAAAAAAGTAACGAAATCATGCCATCTATAGCAACATTAATGAGCCTAGAGATTTTCATACTAAGTGGAGTAAGTCAAACAGAGGAAGACCAAATATGCTATGATATCACATGTGAAATCCTAAATATGATACCAATGAACTTAACTATGAAACAGAACCTGAGTCCCAGAGAGAAAACAGTCTTGTGGCTGCTATGGGGGACAGGGTGGAGGGAGGTGTCGGGGGGGAGTTTGGGATTCCTAGATGCCAATTGTTATACACAGGATGGGTGAACAAGAGCCTGCCACAGACCGCAGAGTACAGTGAACTTTATATTCAATATCCTCTGAGACCCCATCATGGAAAAGAGTATGTGTGTATAACTGAATCACACTGCTATATAGCAGAAATTAAAGCAACACTGTAAATCAACTACACTTCAATGAAAAGAAAGATTATGCAGACGATAAAGCTTATATGTTCCGACTGCAAAATGTTGTTGGTGAATAACTTTGCATGAAGCTGATGCACATTTATCTGTTCAGTCTGTGTATTCAGTGCTTGTTTATTATTTATTTAGTGTTTATTGGGTACTCAGAGTCTAAAGAGAAACGCAAGGCAAAAATATAGCTGCAATCATGCTGAGAAAATGATGGAGGTCCTTATCCAACCAAATTTCTGATATACACGCAATGACCCAACTAACGTGATAAAAGCTGAGGGAAAATGATATAAGAGTGGATTCTGACACATATTTTGAAAACTTACAGACAGCTTTATTTCATTTGTGAGCTACAATTCATTTTTAACACAAATATTTTAAAACGTATTAGGAAAGTCATTTTTTTGCCATCACATACTGTTTATGAAACATGCATGAAATATGTGTGTGTGTGTGTGTGTGTGTGTGTCTGACGGCATGCTCAGTTGCTGTGTGTGACTTTTTGTGTCTCCATGGACAGTAGCCCGCCAGGCTTCTCTGTCCATAGGATTTCAGAGGCAAGAAAACTGGAGTGGGCTGTCATCTCCTCCTTCAGGGGATCTTTCAGACCCAGAGGATCAAAGCCCCCATCTCCTGCACTGGCAGTCGGAAGCCCCCAGGGAAGCCCATAGCGATTTTGTATTTATATGGTATTCATGGCACTACAAACTGTATTTAAGAAATAAAGATAATTTACATAACTCAATGTTACAACTGTGAAACCCAATTTTCTGTGAAACCCAATTTTGATAGTTTCTCACAAAGTGCACAAATTCCAAATATGCTGACCTGCTTAGACACACTAAGTAAGGAAAGTCACTCAGTCGTGTCCGACTCTTTGTGACCCCATGGACTACACACTCCATGGAATTCTCCAGGCCAGAACACTGCAGTGGGTAGCCATTCCCTTCTCCAGGGGATCTTCCCAACCCAGGGATCGAACCCAGGTCTCCCGTATTGCAGTGGATTCTTTACTAGCTGAGCCACCAGGGAAGCTCACTATTAGATACACTATTTCATCCTCAACTGCAAGACAAGCATGGCTGGTTGCTGGGTTTCCTAGTATTTATGACTGGATACTATCTAGGGGCAGATAAGAATTAATCTGGTTTGTTATTTGTCCATAAAATGCTAACAACTAAATATAAAAAAAAAACCAGACATTCTTCTTCATCTCTATCAAAACCTAGTCATGCAGACTAACTCATGTAATCTTAATTGTGTCCAGAAATATCCCCAAGCTTTCCAATGTTGGTTTTCAATGGGAACCTTGGAACTTGGTTAAGAAGATAGTTTAAGGTTTCCTTTGCTGTGCAAAAGCTTATAAATTTGATGAGGTCCCATTTGTTTATTTTCATTTTTATTTCTATTGCCTTGGGAGAACGGATAAAGATGTGGTACATACATATAGCAGAATACTACTCAGCCATGAAAAAGAATGAAATAAGGCCACTTGCAGAAACATGGATCAATGCAGAGATGATCATACGAAGTGAAGTCAGTCAGAGAAAGACAAATATATGACATCACTTATACATGCAATCCCACAGACTATACAGTCCATGGAATTTTCCAGGCCAGAACACTGGAGTGGGTAGCCATTCCCTTCTCCAGGGGATCTTCCAGACTCAGGAATCGAACTTGGGGTCTCCTGCACTGCAGGTGGATTCTTTAACAACTGAGCTCTCAGAGAAGCCCCTGATACAATCTTAAAAATACTACAAATGAACTTATTTACAAAATAGAGATAGACTAACATAAAAAACAAACATCATTATCAAAGGGGATCCGAAGTGGTAGGAACAGCACGTATGGGATTAGCATACACACCCAGCTATATATAAACTACATAAACAAAGATCTTAGTGTACAGCAGAGGGAACTAGACTTAATATCTTGTAATAACCAAGGATGGATATCCATCCATCTATCTATCCATACATCCATCAAACTGAATCACATTGCTGTTCACCTGAAACTTGACACAATACCGTAGGGAAAAAAGACATAACGAAAGACCCTGGGAAGGTTTGAGAGGAAATACAACACAACATTAGCAACAAGTGATTGGAGTGACCTTGGAAAGGGCTATTGGGCTAGCCAGAAAGTTCGTTTGCGTTTTTCCATTAGATGCTATGGAAAAACCTGAGCAAACTTTTTGGACAACCCAATAAAACCCCAACAGAAAGTTCAGTTTCAGGTACAGAAAGGTAGCTGTTGAAGAAGTAGGGATATTTCTCAGGACTGAGTGTATATCCCCTCTGTGTAACACACACTCAAATTGTCCCTTTGGTTGAATAGCTTGACTATGCAGTCTTCCTGGTGAATTCTCAATTGTTAAATATCCTCCTTGGAAGAAAGGCTACGACAAACCTAGACCAGCATATTAAAAAGCAGAGACGTCACTTAGAAGATGTTTGTCCAAAGAGTCAAAGCTATGGTTTTCCCAGTAGCCATGTACAGATGTAAGAGTGGGACCATAAGGAAGGCGGAGCACCAGAGAATTGATGCTTTCAAACTGCGATGCTGGAGAGGACTATTGAGAGTCCTGTGCACAGCGAGGGAATCAAACCAGTCGTCCTAAACGAAATCAGTCCTGAATATTCATTGGGAAGACTGATGCTGAAGCTGAAGTTCCAATACTTTGGCCACCTGATGCAAAGAGCTGACTCACTAGGAAAGGTCCTGATGCTGGGAAAGATTGAAGGCAAAAGGAGAAGGGGATAACAGAGGATGAGATGGTTGGACAGCATCACTGATTCAAAGGAAATGAGTTTGAGCACCCTCCGGGAGATGGTGATGGACAGGGAGGCCTGGCGTGCTGCAGTCCATGGGGTCGCAAAGAGTCAGACACGACTGAGCGACTGAACTGACTCAACACGCCCTTGCTGACGAGGAGGTTTGAAAGTCCATTTCTCCAATGAAGAGTCTACTACAACACTCAACTTGTAAGACCCCTTCATACTATCTTGGTCTCACTGTGGATGTATTTTTATAACCTAATTTACATGGGTAAAGGAATTGTGCAATGAATTTACTTTAAGAAAGGAAACAGCATATGATGAAAAACAGAAGACCTTTCATCTAATTATTCAAGTTTTGTTTAAAAACCAACCAGTGTTACCCAGTCGAGTGAGGCCTTGGATCAGCCAACATGCTTCTAACCTCAGAGCAATTGGCTGAGGAACTGGAAATCATGGCTAATTTGCAACAGGATGACTATGGAATATGGCATAACGTTCAGTTTCCAAGAAAAGTTCCATTATGTTGATCCTATTCATTTTTCCCACATAGCTAACTTCTACACTCTTCCTCACTAAAATGCAAGGAATGAGATGAAAAAAAAATATTTAATTGACCTTCATAATTAATACAAACTTCAAATAACACCTGACCTTTTCACGCAAAACAACTTCTAATTAACAAATTCATTTTGTGTTCCTAAAACTGAGCTTTCCTTTAATTAACAATATTGATGGCTTCTAGAGTTAATGTCTGTGGCTAAACCACCATGTTATTTTAAAAGCATAAAGTGACACCAAACAGTTGATTAGTAATGAGTTATTTTTAAAAGAAAATAGCTGATTATCATCTTTGTTGTTGCTCAGTTGCTAGGTCATGTCTAAGCTGCTAAGTCGATTCAGTCGTGTCCGACTCTGTGTGACCCCATAGACGGCAGCCCACCAGGCTCCCCTGTCCCTGGGATTCTCCAGGCAAGAACACTGGAGTGGGTTGCCATTGCCTTCTCCAATGCATGAAAGTGAAAAGTCAAAGTGAAGTCGCTCAGTCGCGTCCAACTCTTAGCGACCCCATGGACTGCAGCCTACCAGGCTCCTTCATCCATGGGATTTTTCAGGCAAGAGTACTGGAGTGGGGTGCCATTGCCTTCTCCAAGGTAATGTGTAACTCTCTGCAACCCCATGGACTGCAGCACACCAGGCTTCCTTGTCCTGCACTATCTCCTGGAGCTTGCTCAAACTCATGTCCATTGAGTCAGTGATACCATCCAACCATCTCACCCTCTGTCATCCCCTTCTCCAGCCTGCAATCTTTCCCAACATCACTGTCTTTTCCGATGAGTTGGCTCTTTGCATAAGGTGGCCAAAATATTGGAGCTTGAGCATCAGCATCAATCCTTCCAATGAATATTCAGGGTTGATTTCCTTCAGGATTGACCTGTCTCATCTCCTTGCAGTTCAACACACTCTAAAGAGTCTTGTCCAGCACCACAGTTTGAAAGCATCAGTTCTTCAGTGTTTAACCTTCTCAGTGGTCCAGCTCTCATATCCATACATGACTACTGGAAAAACCAGTAGGTTTGACTATACACACCTTTGTTGGCAAAGTGATGTCTCTGCTTTTTAATACACTGTCTAGATTCTCATGCAGAATTTTTTCATTACCCTCCTTGTCCAAATCATATATCTGGTAAATTGCATATGTACAGCAGCTGTGTATATGTGAATGCCAAACTCTTAATGTATAAGCAGGGATTTATAAAGAAAATTCATAAAGTGGGCATCTTGTTATAATTACAGAGTGGAATAAATTAATTTTAAATATAGATTTATGTCAGCTTGCGGAAAAGTCAACTGAATGGAATAGAAATGTCATTTCTACCACCTTATGCCCAACTATTGAAGGGTGACAAGTCTCTTCTGATCTCAAAGACTGATTCTTTGCAAGGTACATGACGGGTGTGGAAGAAACTCACTAGAAGCTCTTCATTTTTTATGAAAAACCACATAATATTCATACAGTGTTGGTGGGAATGTAAACTGGTGCAGACACTTTGGAAAACAGTATGGTGGTTCCTCAAAATAACTAAAAATTTAGAGTTACCATATGATCCAGCAATTTCAATCCTGGGCATATATCCAAAGAAAACTCTAATTCAAAAAGATATGCGTACCCCCAGGGTTCAGTGCAGCACATTTTACAATAGCTAGGACATAGAAGAACCTAAATGTTCATCAACAGATGGATGGATAAAGGAGGTGTTTTACACACACACACACACACACACAGGAATATTACTCAGCCATAAAAAAGAATGAAATAATGCCATTTGCAGCAACATGGATGGCCTTAGAGGGTATTGTACTAAGTGTAAAAACATCAGACAGAGAAAGGTAAATACTGCACGATATTATTTATACACAGAATCTACAAAGTACAACTAGTACGAGGAACAAAACAGAAGCAAAGGAAGAAGTGAAATGTATGAAGGCGTAACTCAGAGGGATTCATGCATAAACAAGCTACAGCTTCAAACATCGCCAGGGCTGAACACCAAAATCACGGCCTTCCACGCAAAACGTCAAGTGAAGATGAACATAGGATTGAATGTACAGAAGATCAAAACCACTCTACCCGCAGCATATTAAAAGGGTCATGCTAGAGATGATTTGTATAAGTGAAATATAGCAGAAGAAGGAAATGATAAACAAGAATCAGAGAGGTTATGACTCTCTGAATAAGACCAAAGGCATATAGTTTAAAAGGGGAAGAGAGAGGGATCCAAAAAAAATCTTCATCGTGTTCTACTTTTATTTCAGATAACACTTTAGCAAGCTGTTTAATTATTCATGTCCATGGATGAAAATTTCTCTCATGTTAAAAACGATAAAAAGATTACAACTACCTTAAAAACTGGATTCAGGACTCCATGAAGTAGCTAGAGAATAATATTTAAAATATAAAATTGTTTTTTTCTTTTCCAGGTCAAATTCAGCAGCTCAACAACCAGCATAATCACCAACCCTAAATTTTCTAATGCAGAGAAGCTGATGGCTTTACGTTAGTGGTCTCGTTTTAGACAAACATTAAAACAACAATCGTTTATTTGTAATGTACACAGTGACACATGTTCTAATTCTTCCCTGGCTTGTGCCAAACCCTGTTTTGCAGTATCGAGAACTAAGGAATCTAAATTCTTAAGTCTCAATTAGAATTTATGAAGGCACTTAGTGCAAGTTTTCTTTTTTTTTTTAATTTTATTTTTAAACTTTACATAATTGTATTAGTTTTGCCAAATATCAAAATGAATCCACCACAGGTATACATGTGTTCCCCATCCTGAACCCTCCTCCCTCCTCCCTCCCCATATCATCCCTCTGGGTCGTCCCAGTGCACGAGCCCCAAGCATCCAGTATTGCATGATGTTCTAATATGCCACATCTGGGGAATGTGTTCTAACTTTTTACCAGGGGTTTCCAGACACAGCTGAACACCTTGGAGGTATTTTCAAAAAAGTTCGAGACTAAACCTCCTGAAGATTCCGACCTATTGACTGTGCTCCTGGGCTGGGAGGATAATAATTATTCAAATGGCAACAACAGCTATGGAGACAATACAGCTTCTAAAGGGATTCCATCATGTACTCAGAACTACCTTAACAAAGCATGAGTTTATTATTATTTTGATGAGAGAAGCGAACGCATCTTGGGGAGAGAAGCGAGTTACATTGCGTTCTTTCTTAAATCATGCATGGCAGAAAGAGAATGCCGAAGAAAGAATAGATTATACAGGTGCTGGGCTGTCTGTAGTCTCTTTAGTCGTGTCCAACTCTGTCCATGGGATTCTCCAGGCAAGAATGCTGGAGTGGGTTGCCATCTCCTCCTCCAGAGGATCTTCCCAACCCAAGGATCAAACCGGGGTCTCTTATGTCTCCCGCCCTGGCAGGCGGGTTCTTTACCACCAGCGCCACCTGGGAAGCCCAGATTATAAATATGGCTCAGCAAATTGGCCAGTTTGATGAGTTAAAACATGCAGAACAAAATCCCCGGTTATAGGATACCCAAAAGATGAAAAGAGCTGAGAGATAATCCATTTGAAAGGTGTAAGTTTACATTATCACAGTAAAATGTTTCGAGTTTCTCCTCAAAGCGTAAGTTAAATCTGATACATACTAAGATACAAAAAACACACAGACACACACCTATACACACAGATGGGTGGATTTCTGTACAAATTGAGAAGCAGCTGAGTTTCTCATGTTGGTACCCAATGTAGTAAAGAAATCATTCATATACAGAAGTAGAGAAAATTGCTTTCAGAGAGAACTGTGTTCCCATGCTCTGCAAGACAGCTGAAGACATGTTTGATCACTGGTGGTTCAGATGGTAAAGAATATACCTGCAATGCAGGAGACCAAGCTTTGACCCCTGGGTCGGGAAGATCCCCTGGAGAAGGGAATGGCAACCCACTCTGGTATCCTTGCCTGGAGAATTCCATGGACAGAGGAGCCTGGCGGTCTATGGTTCATGGGGTCCCAAAGAGTCAGACACAACTGAGTGACTAAAATCTTCATTCTGATCTGCAGATGGGACTTCAACATGGAGTGAGTCTTGGTTTTGACTGAGTGTTACTCTATGTCCACTACAAAAAAAAAAAAAGTTGATTCAACTGGGCTGCGCACTTTCGTTCCTGGCTGTGCCCAGATTCCGTGTCTGGTTCTCAATGAAGTATTTGCTGAAAGAATAGGATTTTCCCGGAGGTGGACACCTACGACTCGCTCTCCATCACACAATTACACAAGTCTGAAATTGGGAAGATCACAGGTAAAGCCATGCCTATTTCACCTTGAAATCTGTAGGAACAGGGGTTGACCATAAACCTGCAATGCTTAGATCTCTAGTGAATGAAACCTTTTGGAAAACTGCGTGTGAGGGTCTGAGTCTGCAATGTCCGTAGGGCTGTGGGTCTGCAAATCCCACACCCTTCCTCCACGACCCAGACACCAAATAGCCTATCTTAGATTTAGGGACGGGTGTGGGAGTCAGATTGGTCGCTGGTGGTCAGGGCGGAGTTTCAAGTTTGCGTTTGGGTTAAGATTCAGGTGAGAAAGGGAGGTGGAGGACACGACTGTGTTTCCATACAGGTGAAGGATTCAAAGTCAGGACTCAAGGAGTGAAGACAAAGGGTTGAAAACTGAAGGTCCACAGTTAGGACACCTTTTGAGGATGGATTCAGGTTCAGAGATTAGGGCAAGGTCAAATTTCAGACAACGAGGTAGGGGCAGAAGTCAATATTAACATAAAGGGCTTGTAGTTCACGATAGTGGCAGGGATCAAAGGTCATGACTTAGCTCAAAGGCCGAGGGATCAGGCTCTCTCTGTGAAAGCTGTCTTTGGTGCTTGACTCAAGAGCCAACAGTCAAGGGTTCCGGTCAAAGCTCAAGGGTTAATTCAAAGATTTATGATAGAGTTAGGGGTTGGGTCTGGGTTTTTTCAAGATTGGGCGGAATTAAGATTCATTCTTAATTCATTGGGTTTTGGAGAACACTCTTGAGAGTCCCTTGGATTGCAAGATCAAAACAGTCCATGGTAAAGGAAATCAGTCCTGAATGTTCATTGGAAGGACTGATGCTAAACCTGAAGCTCCAATACTTTGGCCACCTGATGTGAAGAACTGACTCATTTGAAAAGACCCTGATGCTGGGAAAGATTGATGTCGGGAGGAGAAGGGGACGACAGAGGATGAGATGGTTGGATGGCATCACCCACTCGATGAACGTAAGTTTGAGCAAGCTCCGGGAGTTGGTGATAGACAGGGAAGCCTGGCATGCTGCAGTCCGTGGGGTCGCAGAGTCGGACACTACTGAGCGACTGAACTGAACTGAACTCAAAGATTCATATTCAGCTTCCATTTGCGTCAGGGCTCAGGTTCAGGTCCACAGGCACTGTTTGGGATCATGGGGCAAATCAAAGGCCAGGAATCTGGAGGTCAAAGTCCCCGGCTTCACTTCCTGGTGAGGGTTGGTGTCAGATTTCAATCTCAGACGAAGGTTCTGTTCAAGTTTCCATGTCAGTGTTCATATCAGAGGTCAAGAGTCAAAGGTCAAGTTTCATCTGGGAGGAGTTAGCATCAAGTGTCTAAGGTTAGAGGTAGAGTCAGCACCCTGTGGTTAGTTTAGGGCAAGTGTTCACATCGCAGTTTGAATTCTTGCAGATGCAAGTTCAAAGGCAATATATATGCTTTTAATTGTAGTCAAATATCTATAAGAGATAAGGATAGCGCTACATCGAGTCCAACTCTTGCCATCCCATGAAAAGTAGCCTGCCAGGCTCCTCTGTCCATGGGATTCTCCATAACAGAATCTCTGCGATTTTAACCATCTTAAAGGTAGTAGTCAGTGGTATTAACATTACTTATACAATGTTGTACTGCCATCACCCCTCGAGCTTAACAGTTCCAGAACTTTTCAATCACCCTGAACACAAACTCCATATATCATATACATCAGATTTCTAAATGTGTATATAATTACATTATCCATACCTTCATTCTATTCAGATATAGAATGGGGGCATTCTATGGGGGGCATGGATACATGCGTATGTGTGGCTGAGTCCCTTAAGTGATCCACCTTAAGCGATCTGCTGCTGCTGCTAAGTCACTTCAGTCGTGTCCGACTCTGTGCGATCCCACAGACGGCAGCCCACCAGGCTCCCCTGTCCCTGGGATTCTCCAGGCAAGAACACTGGAGTGGGTTGCCATTGCCTTCTCTAATGCATGAAAGTGAAAACTGAAAGTGAAGTCGTTCAGTCGTGTCCGACTCTTAGCGACCCCATGGACTGCAGCCTACCAGGCTCCTCCATCCATGGGATTTTCCAGGCAAGAGTACTGGAGTGGGGTGCCATTGCCTTCTACAATTAGGCTTCTTAGTGTCCTGCTAATTAAAAAAAAACTGGTCATAGGTCAATGTGAAGAGAAACTTTATAAATGCACTTCCAGCATTTATAATCCTGATACGTCTGGTATCAGGATTTATCTGAAAATATATAGAAGAATGTTTATAAATGTCTTTAGAGTAAACTGGGCTTCCCTCGTGGCTCAGGTGGGAAAGAATCCGCGTGCAAGGCAGGAGACCCAAGTTAGATCCCTGGATTGAGATGGTCCCCTCGAGGATGGAACGGTAACCCACTCCAGTACTCTTGCATGGAGAATCCCATGGACAGGAGCCTGGTGGGCTGCAGTCCAAGGGGTCGCAAAGAGTCGGACCCGACTGAGTGACCAACACTTTCACTTTCACTTTCAGGTACACTGCTAAAGAGTGTGGCTTTAAGCACTTTATTCTCTCCAGAGAGCCGGATGATTCTAAACCTGTGACACCTTCCCTGGGGAATTCTATTCTCTGATGCCAAGGGTCTCACCACAGAATTGTGGCAGCATAGTTTACTGCTAGAACACACAGAGGAAGGGAACAGGAAAAGAGCATGAAAGTCAGGGAGCGCTCGGGGCCTGCGGGATTTGCAGGACCCGAGAGGAGATTTGCAGAACACTGCTAACGGAGAAGGCAATGGCACCCCACTCCAGTACTCTTGCCTGGAAAATCCCATGGATGGAGGAGCCTGGTAGGCTGCAGTCCATGAGGTCGCTAAGAGTTGGACACGACTGAGCAACTTCACTTTCACTTTTCACTTTCATGCATTGGAGGAGGAAATGACAATCCACTCCAGTGTTCTTGCCTGGAGAATCCCAGGGACGGGGGGAGCCTGGTGGGCTGCCATCCATGGGGTCGCACAGTCGGACATGACTGAAGCGACTTAGCAGCAGCAGCAGCTAATGGAGGAAGGGAACATTCAGAAATAGTTTATGACAATAATAAGAACTTACATTTTTAACTTCTAATTTTGTATTTGGGGTATAGATGGTCACTAATGTTCTGATCGCTTAAGGTGGATCACTTAAGGGACTCAGCCACACATACGCATGTATCCATGCCCCCCCAAACTCCCCTCCCATCCAGGCTGCCACATGACATTGAGCAGAGTTCCCTGTGCTGGACAGCAGGTCCTTGTGGATTCTCCATGTTAAATACAGCAGTGTGTCCATGTCCACCCCTAACTCCCTGACTATCCCTTCCCCCATCCTTCCCCCTCGGAACCATAAGGTCATTACAGAGTATTGAGCAGAGTTCCCTCTGCTGTACACCAGGTCCTTGCTGGTTCTCCATGTTAAATACAGCAACGTGTCCATGTCCATCCCAGACTCCCTGACTATCCCTTCCCCCATCCTTCCCCAAGGCAAACTTAAGTCTGTTCTCTAAGTCTGTAAGTCTTTTTCCATCTTGTCAGTTCATGTGAATCATTTCCATTTATATTCCACAAATGTGTAAATATGTACATGGAGGACTGCCAAAATACTCACAATAGCAATTGTGAAAATCTTGACCACTGGAACGGAGAACACGTGTGCACCCATGAATACACACACAGGGAGACTTACACGATCGCCATAACTCCCAATGGACTGACCTAAGAGGAAGCTCTTGGCTAAAAGAAGGTCAGAATGTCCATGTTTCATCAAGTCAATTGGCTAAATCACTGTATTGATAGAACATCCTTTCCTGGTGCTTTGTCTGTCCCAAATATGAATTTTAAAAACCTTTAAAATATGCATTTTAAATACAAACCTTTATATAAAATTTAAGAAAACAAATTTAAAAACCTTGGATTTTAAAATAATCTTTCTCCTCCTACCACGCAGAATTATCTTATGCTTGCTCTCTTTCAGCATTTATGTCTCAATATCTACCTCAGTTAATAAGTCGTCTTCTTCTCCGTGTGCTTTCCTAATTATGATTTTCAATCATAACGATGGATCTGATAAGGAAGCCCTGCGGTGTGCTAAGTTCCAAGTGATGTTCCAAAATTAAAATAACACAAGGGAAAAAAAAATGTCAGTGAGACACACCTGAAATAGTTGAGTTGATTTAGAAACGCAAAGCATATAGAATGTGGTGTGTTGGCCAGCTCTCTTATTTTTAAATGCCTGGAGGCTCCTTCTGCTTGGATGCTAATTTTTTTTAAAGCTTCCCTGGACACCTGCATTGGCTGCCCAGGTAAGACAGCTCTGAAAGACAGATGGAGGTGAATCGGCAAGCATGTTTGGAAAAATCCAGAATGTCATCTCATCGTTTTCCCTACCTTGGCTGAGCCATCTGGGGGGCACCAACACCACACTGTTGCAGGAAGAAATACACCAAAATACACTTACTCATACACCTCTTCTATACCAGGCCGCATTTCACGTAAGGGAAAAACACCACTTATGTCTAATACTCATTCAAATAGTGGTGCTGGGAAAGACTCTCAACAGTCCCTTGTTGGACTGCAAGGAGATCCGACCAGTCCGTCTTAAAGAACATCAACCCTGAATACTCACTGGAAGGACTGATGCTGAAGCGGAAACTCCCGTATTTTGGCCACCTGATGCAAAGAGCCGACTCACTGGAAAAGACGTTGGTGCTGGGAAAGACTGAGGGCAGGAGGAGAAGGGGACGACAGAGGATGAGATGGTTGGATGGCATCACCTACTCAACAGACATGAGTCTGACTAAGCTCTGGAAGTTGGTGATGGACAGGGAGGCCTGACGTGATGCAGTCCATGAGGTCGCAAAGAGTCAGACACAACTACATGACTGAATAGCAACAACAAAAAATACTCATTTGTAGAAAATGAAGCTGTACTTTTCAGGGATTCAATCAGCATCTGTAACATTCTTTTAAATTTACTCGACTCTCTTATAACAGGGGTGAGATTTAAAAGTCACTTCCATAACTTATAACCACATTTTTTTAAATTAAAATGTCTATTTTAGGCTAACTCTTAATTGAGCTGCAATTTAAGAGAGGATTTTTTAAGGGGTAAAGAGATGAGTCAAACCCTTTCTTAGAGCTCATCTAGGATTCACTGTCTTGTAAGAAGCTAATTTCTGTTGCCTTCAGGACAAGGGCTTAATAGCTATTGTGCTATGAAAAAAATGGGAGGAAATGGTAGAATCACATCCATGGGAGAACTGGGTGTTGTGGAATATTTCACAGTGGCTCTGCTCGGCTCTATTTTCAAGGAAATAACAGCTTTTTTTGTACAGGCCAGCAAAATGCGATCTACAATCAGAAATCATTTTAAACTACCTTCCTTCCACAGGCTCCACTATGACCTACTCTGGTCCTGGAGAAGCTGATAAAACGTGATGACTAAATCTCTAAATCAACAAGCCAGGCTCTTATGTGCAACGTCTAAGACAGCACAAAGCAATGGAAATCTCAGAGCGATCCGAAGATAAAATGTTGGTCTGGAGGTTACACTAACATTTTTATTAATTTCTATACAGATAGATTCAATGGACATGAGTTTGGGTAAACTCTGGGAGTTGGTGATGCACAGGGAAGCCTGGCGAGCCACAGTACATGAGGTCGCAAAGAGCTGGACACGACTGAGCGACTGAACTGAACAGAGTTCATGATGCAGAATGCTAGGCCGGATGAATCACAAGCTGGAATCAAGACCGCTGGGAGAAATATTAACAACATCAGATATGCAGATGATACCACTCTAATGGCAGAAAGTGAAGAGGAATTAAAGAGCCTCTGGGTGAGGGTGAAAGAGGAGAGTGAAAAAGCTGGCTTAAAACTCAACATTCAAAAAATGAAGATCATGGCATCTGGTTCCATCACTTAAGGGCAAACAGGGAAAAAGTGGAAACACTGACAGATTCTATTTTCTTGGGCTCCAAATTCACAGTGGACAGTGACTGCAGACATGAAATTAAGATGCCTGCTTCTTGGAAGAAAAGCAACCACAAAGCTAAACAGCATATTAAAAAGCAGAGACATCACTTTGCCAACAACGGGCCATCTGGTCAACACTACGGTTTTCCCAGTAGTCACGTATGGACGTGAGAGCTGGACCATAAAGAAGGCTTAGCGCCAAAGAACTGATGCTTTTGAACTGTGGTGTTGGAGGAGACTCTTCAGAGTCCCTGGGACTGCAAGGAGTTCAAACCAGTCCATGCTAAAGGAAATCAGTCCTGAATGGAAGGACTGATGCTGAAGCTGAAACTCCAATACTCTGGCCACCTGATGCAAAGAGCCAACTCACTGGAAAAGACGCTGATGCTGGCTGAGATTGAAGGCAGGAGGAGAAGGGGATGACAGAGGATGAGACGGTTTGATGGCATCACCACGGACATGGATTTGAGCAAACCTGGGGAGATGGTGAAGGACAGGGAAGCCTAGCGTGCTGCAGTCCATGGGGTCGCAAAGAGTTGGACGCGACTGAGCGACTGAACAACAACGAGAGGTGAAGAAAGATCATTTCTCATCTAAAGACGTATTTCCTAGGAAATTACAACAAATGTACAGGATATAAATCAACAGAGAACCCAAACCAGCAAATGAATTTAAGGGAAAATAAATATCAGAGAAGTTGTAGGTCAGTTGGCTCTCCTTACAGACCTGTCTCAGGCTGCAAAATGACCATGAATAAGACAGATTAAGGATACAGATGTGAGACACTGTGGCAATGACTTTGAACTGCAGGGAGGAACCATGGTAAGTATGAACACATTCCTGACCTGAGATATATATTATTAATGGTGTGTTTTTTTTTCTTGACCGAATATTATTGATTCAAAACATATCCATATGTTTTTTACAGAGTGACACAATTACTATCCCCATGCAAAGTTGTTAGAGGTTAAAACTGATCAAAGATTCATTACACAACTTATATTTAAAGTCTGCTTATTTTTAATTGAAGGATAACTGCTTCACAATATTGTGTTGGTTTCTGTTGTACATCAACGTGGGTCAGCCATAAAAATGGATATTTCGCCTCTGTCTCGAACTTCTCTTGAAGCTCACTCCCACCTCCCACCCCCTCCCACCCCTCTAGCTTGTCACAGAGGACTGGCTTGAGTTCCCCGATTCATACAGCAAACTCCCACTGGCTCTACCTATTTCACACAAGGTAGTGTATATCTTTCTTCTTTTTGGAGAAGGTTATGGCACCCCATTCCAATACTCTTGCCTGGAAAATCCCATGGATGAAGGAGCCTGGTAGGCTGCAGTCCATGGAGTCGCTAAGAGTCGGACACGACTGAGTGGCTTCACTTTCACTTTTCACTTGCATGCATTGGAGAAGGAACTGGCAACCCACTCCAGTGTTCTTGCCTGGAAAATCCCAGGGACGGGGGAGCCTGGTGGGCTGCCGTCTATGGGGTCGCACAGAGTTGGACACGACTGAAGCGACTTAGCAGCAGCAGCAGCAGCAGTGTATATGTTTCAAGGCTACCCTGTCCATTGGCTGCACTGTCTCTTTCCTGCCATTATACACCTTATGACCGCCATCTTTCACAGTTTGCTCCATTAGGATTCTGTTCCAACTTTTGTGTTTACTACAAACACAAGTTTATCATTAAAAAATTGCGGGAAATGATGCATCTTGAGAGTCTGAGTGAGACAGAGGTTTTTCAGTGAGTTTTATGCAGATACTTTCTGTCACTGTCTAAGCGACATATATTATCTCAGAAGGTGACAGCTCTTCCGAACATAGTTCAGATTCAGACGATGCAAAGAGTAGACCAAGAGAAAGACAAAAATCCTTGGTGGCCGATCCCACTACGGAGAGGGGACATGAAAATGCTGCTAGAGAGCTCTCTGTTCTTTTTCCAGAAAAGAGTACTGAAGACAACAGTTTATGAAAATTAGAAGGTCAAGTGTCACACTGAATGTTGTAACCCACAAAATGTTAGTAAAGTAAGAGAATGAATTTTTGATCCGTCAAAAGAAACATCAGTGGTCACAGGCATTGGTTTATAGAAAAAATACCCTGGTCAATAATGAGTTAACTGTGCAGACATCGGGGAAACCCTGAGGAAAAAAAGGCATTGCAACTTTCTTCATAAGAACAGAAGACTTCCAAAGAACAGAACCATCTCCCAAGGTCTTTCCTTGTTCTCGGCTGTGACTGCAAGCTGATTAAAAATGCAGAGGGTGTCAAAAGGGCTGATGCATGAAAATGCATCCACCTTTGGAGTCAGGGCTGAAAACTGATGAAGGGAAAATTTGAACACGGGATGATTCAAAGGCATGGAGAAAGTAAGGTAGGAGCCCTTGTATCAGATTCAAGAGCCCTCTGTACCAGAGTCCTTTAAGGTGAGATGAAATGTTCACCCTAGACAGAAATGGATAGATAGATCATGTCCTCCATACACTTCACGTCGGTGCATTTCAGGGTGCTGCATTCGGAGAGAAAGACAATGAAGAGACAACAAAGTTAAGTGGTGAGAGGAATTTCCAGGGTGTTAACTAAGAAGGCAGAAATGATGGGGCTGGTTAGGACTCCAGGTTTCCACTTCAGGGGGCGTGGGTTTGATAGCTGGTTGGGGGGAGCAGAGGATGAGACAGTTGGATGGCATCATGAACTCAACGGACGTGAATTTGAGCTAAGAGCCAAACGTCACTTAGTGACTCAACACACATCCATCCCAAACTCCCCAGCTATCCCTTCCTCCCATCCTTCCTCATAGTAACCATAAGTTCATTCTCTAACTCTTTGAGTCTGCTTCCCTCAAGTTCACTTGTATCATGTCTTTACAGATTCTACGTATAAGGGGTGTCACTTATTTCCTTCTCTGACTTCCTTCACTCAGTATGACAATATCTAGGTCCGTCCCTGTTGCAGCAAATGACATTCCTTCATTCTTTTTAATGCCTGAGTCAGATTCCACTGTATATATATACTATGATGTGGTTCGCTAAAATACTGCTTCTGTTTTTTTCTTTATTTATTTTTTGGCCATAAAGCATATGGGATCGAACCCAAATCCCCTGTGAAGCCTTAACCACTGGACTCACAGGGAAGAACCAGATTCGTTTTTTTTTTTTTCCTTTTTTTCTATTTGAATTGTGAGCTATTCGAAGCCACTAAGGGCTGGGTCTTTGTTACAGTGGCCCTAGGAAATGGATGCAGGGAAATGCGGGCAGAGTTGACCGCAAGCATGACCTTGACGTTGCAAAGGATGGGGCTGGGAGACACAAATACGGAAACACTCAGAAATGTATTTGCATGGAATCTGAGACTCTCAGTACCCACTTGGTGGCGAATTCTCCTTCCGAGTTAGAGAATTTAAATACACAGAGCTACCAGGTCCTACTTGGTCACCATGCCTTCCGAATAAGAGGCCCACCCTGATGAAGAAATCACACGAAGACTTCCCTGGCGACACAGTGGAGAAGCATCCACTTGCCAATGCAGGGTACAGGGGTCCATGTCTGCTCTGGGAAGATTCCACATGCCAAGGAACAATGAAGCGTATGAGTCATGACTACTGACATCTGTGTGCCCTACGGCCCGCCTGCGACAACCCACGAGCCACGTGCCTCGACTACAAAAGCTGAGCACCCGAGAGGCAGCAAGATGCAGCTACTGAAACCCGTGGTGTGCCCCAGGGGCCGTGCTCTGCAACAACAGAAGCCACCGCAATGAGAAGCCCAGGGAACACAAGTAGGGAGTAGCTGCCACTCTCCACAAGGAAGAGAAAGCCCAGTGCAACAAGGCGCAGTGCAGTCAAAAATAAATACTGCAATATACGCGTAAAAAATTTTTGAAATAAAAGAACATGAATATTGGCAGCCCACCATGACTGTTTAAGGGGAGAACTGTCTCCTTAGTAGATTCGTGTCCAACTCTTTGCGATCCGATTGACTGTATAGCACACCTGGCTCCTCTGTCCATGGGATTCTCCAGGCAAGAATATTGGAGTGGGTGGCCATTTCCTTCTCCAGGGGATCTTCCCAACCCAAGGATCAAACCCACATCTCCTGCATTGCAGGCCAATTTTTTACGATAGAGCCACAAAGGAAGCCCATAGCAAAGCCTTGTTAGGTGGTTTTTACCTGCATCTTCTGGGTGACTTGCGCTCTGACGCTGGCTTGTTAATTACCATCCATGTGCTGAACTGGGCTTAGTCACTCAGTCCTGGCCAGCTCTTCGCAACCCCATGGACTGCAGCCCTCCAGGCTCCTCTACCCATGCAATTCTCCAGGCAAGAATCCTGGCGGGGGTGGCCATTTCCTCCTCCAAGGGATCTTCCCAACCCAGGGATCGAACCCAGCTCTCCCCAACCCTGGAAACCTCTCTGGTCTGAAAGAGGAAACTGGCCAAAGAAAAATCTGCACTGCAGGCAGATTCTTTACCATCTGAGCCACCAGGGAAGCCTGCCTGCCAACTGATAACCCTGAGATAATATTTACGGGGCTTGGACTAGGCCAGGAGAATTTGAGAGGAAAATGTACCGCAGGCTCCAACTCTGATCATAAAGGTTGCAAGTGCATTGACTCTATCTCTGCTGTACGTGGCTGAGGTGACCCACAAGTTCAGTGAAGAAAACCACTTACATTCTGGGCATTCCACCTTCAAGATTAACTTCCTCCAACCTTGAATGAACAAGAGGAGCTCTGACTCACCCAAGAAATTGCTATTTGACTCCAAAGCAAAAAGTCACTCAGTTCAGTTCAGTGGCTCAGTCGTGTCTCACTCTTTGCGGCCCCATGGACTGCAGCACGCCAGGCCTCCCTGTTCATCACCTACTCCCGGAGTTTACACAAACTCATGTCCATTGAGTCGCTGATGCCATCCAACCATCTCATCTTCTGTCATCCCCTTCTCCTCCTGCCTTCAATCTTTCCCAGCATCAGGGTCTTTTCCAGTGAGTCAGCTTTTCACATCAGGTGGCCAAAATACTGGAGCTTCAGCTTCAGCATCAGTCCTTCCAATGAACATTCATGACTGATCTCCTTTAGGATGGACTGGATGGATCTCCTTGCTGTCCAAGGGACTCTCAAGAGTCTTCTACAACACCACAGTTAAAAAGCATCAATTTTTTGGTGTTCAGCTTTCGCTATGGTCCAACTCTCACATCCATACGTGACTACTGGAAAAACCAAAGCCTTGACGAGACTTAGGGAGACAATTACATCACTGGATCATGTCAACCCTGGAAACCTTTCTTGTCTGAAAGAGGATATTGGCCAAAGCTAAAAACAATAAATAAATAAACACCTATGGATTTTAAAGGTTATTTTCAGTAGGATAATAGCAAAGAGCACACAAAAAACAGTCCATTTGGAGCCAGAAGACAGATTTCAAGCCCCCTGGTTTTGCTTGATCCCCAGGTGGAGAATCCCCGGCAGGCTGTGAAATATTCTTGTGTCGTGTCAGATATGAATGTAAATAATAAGGCTTCTATGTGGAGGGACAGAGGAGGAACTCATAAGATAGGACAAGGTAGCAGAGTAGAACACGACCCAAAATGGTACAAACACTCATGTTCCATCTTATTTTTTTTTAATATGATAGCTTTATAAAAATTTGTTTTATTTATTTGCCTTTGGCTGGGCCAGGTCTTTGTTGCTTGTGTGGGCTTTTCTCTAGTTGCAGGGAGCAGGGGGCTACTCTAGTTACACTGTGGGGGCTTCTCCTTGAGGAGGCTTGTCTTGTTGGCAGGAATGGGTTCTAAGTGCACAGGCTACAGAAGTTGTGACTTCCGATCTCCAAAGCACAGGCTCCACAGCTGAAGGGCAAAGACTTAGCTGTTCCACGGCACATGGGATCTTCGCAGAGCAGGGATTGAACCTGTGCATCCTGCACTGGCCCACGGATTCTTTTTTTTTTTTTTTGGCCCTCCCTTATGAACCTGCCTCCCATCTCCCACTGCACCCCACCTCTCTGGGTTGTCACAGAGTACTGGGTTGAGCCCCCTGACTCACACAGCAAATTAGCACTGGCTGTCTGTTTTGAACTGCGGTCCTAGAGAAGACTCTTTAGAGTCCCTGGCACAGCAAGGAGATCCAACCAGTCCATCCTAAAAGAAATCAACCCTGAATATTCACTGGAAGGACTGATGCTGAAACTCCAATCCTATGGCCACCTGATGAGAAGAACTGATTCAATGGAAAAGATCTTGATGCTGGGAAAGGTTGAAGGCAGGAGGAGAAGGGGGCGATAGAGGATGAGATGGTTGGATGGCATCACCAATTCAAGGGACATGAGTTTGAGCACGCTCCGGGCGTTGGTGATGGACAGGGAAGACTGGCTTGCTGCAGTCCATGGGGTCATAAAGAATCAGGCACGACTGAGTGACTGAAAGATAACAACATCTATTTTACATATGGTAATGCACATGTTTACACGCTACTCTATATTTCCTCCACCCTCTCTTTCCCCCACTGTGTCCACAAGTGTGTTCTCCACCTCTAGCGGGCAGAGTCTTAACCACTGAGCCAGCAGGGAAGCCCTCGGGCTCCGTTCTAAATGTAGGCAGACTAATTGTTTTGTAAATCCGTGTTTTAGGCAACGCTGACCATATTTCAAGCGCTTGATGTGATCAGCAACAGCCCTGTTAGAGGCAGACATGAGTGACTGCCCAGCGTCTCTTCTGATTGTCCAAAATGGAAGGGTCACGATAATTAATGATAAATTCCGAGTCGATGGAAAACAGAAGCAGGTAGAAAGCATGGCACTGCAATGAGAAGACCAGCGAAGCTCTAAACAGTTTATAGAAAGGGCTGGTGGCAGAGGTGAGATTGATGGGTTAGGTCAGTGAGCATCTTATAAAAAACCCCTTGGAGGAAAGACTGTTGGAAATGCATGAAACAGCAAATGCATGCTGCGATGCAAACTCCCAGAATAAAATAAAACGGCATCTGGTTCGGGAAGGAAAAATGACATATGATTCATTTGTCAAAGATCCCAGCAGAAGACAGCAGGCTGTTGAATGCCCTGCTGGTCTGCCTGGAGCCATCCGATTTGGAAGGGAGTTTCGAGAGGGTGAAAAGCTCTTTGACATTCAAATGCGAGAGCATACACACAAACGTACCATTTCAGGGTCCAAATCAGGAAACCCATGTCCCTGGGGAATTTCGAGGAGGCCATGTTCTCACTGACATGGAAACTTCTGGGAGGTACCCTGCCCCCTATTCAAGCTCTCTGCTCCAAAGAGAAACTGCATAAGCACACAGCCAAAATCTTACTTGTGAACAGCGTAGAAAGTGAAAGTCGGTCAGTCGTGTCTGACTCTTTGCGACCCCATAGACTGTAGCCCGCCAGGCTCCTCTGTCCATGAGATTCTCCAGGCAAGAACAGTGGTGTGGGTTGCCATGCCCTCCTCCAGGGCGTCTTCCCAACTGAGGGAATGAACCTGCATCTCTTGCATTAGTAAGTAGATTGTTGACCACTGAGCCATCAGCAAAGACACATACATGTATATGTATACACACATCTATAAAACATAACTGTTTCATGAACAAACACATTGTGGATGCTTTTGAAACTGTCAAATAGGAAAGTAACACATATTTAAGAAAAGAAACATTGTGCAAGAAAATATAGATGTCCTATTTTTCTATATGTCTTATCCCTTAAATGTAGATGAATTTGTACATTAATTTGAGCCTGAAAATGGAAACAGATACCTGCAAGTAGTCGATGAAATCAAAAAGTTAAAGTGATGGTGTTAGTTGTTCAGTGCTGTCCAAGTCTTTGCAACCCCACTGAGTGCAGCCCACCAGGCTCCTCTGTCCATGGGATTCTCCAGGCAAGAATACTGGAGTGGGTTGCCATTCCCTTGTCCAGGGGCTCTTCCAAACCCAGGGATCGAACCCAGGTCTCCTGCACTGGCAGGCAGATGCTTTACCATCTGAGCCACGAGGGATACCCTCAGTGAAATAAGTATGTAGTTTAAGTACTTAGTAGGCAGAGAAAGACTGAGAAGAATTTGAAGGATATTTTTCAACTTTACCAGAACGTTCAGGAATAGTTGGGAATGAATTGAACAAAAGCGTAAGTAGACAGACGCAAAGTAATAAAAATGAAGGAAAACTAGTCGGAAACTCACTTTGAAAGAAAAGATAGGCATATCCTGCAAGTTTTATAAATTGTCCCTTTTCTGTGGGAATATGTTTTGCAAGATTCATAATGTAAAAATCGATCTCTATGTGACTCGAACAGTGAAACAGGCATGGATTATACGAGAAAATTAAAATGATGCTGACAATGTACACAGAAGCAGAACAAAAAGAAGCAAAATGAACCTACTATTGTAATTGCATCCCTGACCTTTTACTATACGATGGAAATTATGCTAAACTGAGACTATTAATAACAGTATACCTCTGAAATTCATGTTAACTATTATTTTATTGGGCTTCCCGGGGGGCGGCATGGTGAAGAATCCGCCCGCCAATGCAGGAGATGCAAGAGACATGGGTGGGGAAGATCCTGGGGAATGGAATGACAACC
The DNA here is from genome assembly GCF_055505025.1 of Bos grunniens. NCBI lineage: Eukaryota > Metazoa > Chordata > Mammalia > Artiodactyla > Bovidae > Bos > Bos grunniens. The sequence goes on from NC_141194.1 coordinate 3,515,299, forward strand.
CACTCCAGTATTCTTGCCTGGAGAATCCCATGGACAGAGGAGTCTGGCGGGCTACAGTCCATGGGGTTGCAAAGAGTCAGACACGAATGAGCAACTGAGCTGGCATGCAAGGCTTATAAGCAGAGTGCTACCTTGAAAAGAATCTGCCTCTTTACTCAGATAAACTAAACGCTGCGATCGATTAATTATGTCTGCCAGGAGCAAAAGGCCAGTCTATGAATTGAAGACACTGATTTATTCTTAAGGAATAAATCCCTTTAAACACGGGAAAGTGGAGATTTAGCACAGATGAGTGCGAGTCCCTCCCACTGCCCAAAGTCATACATTAAACATCAACCCACAGATGGGGTGTCCATCAAAAATAAAACTCAGGCCTCCCCCCGCAAGTAATCATGTGTGTTCACACTAGTCACTAACCATCACATTAAGCCAGACTGCTGTTGAAATACTGCTTCATTTCTACAGCAGTAACAAGGATATAGATGGAACTCGACACTCTTTCACCATTTTTTAAAAATATAGACAACAAAAATACACACTTGTACGATCCGTTACACCGGCAGATGTGATTTTTCATATACAAATCCAACACATTTGATGCAGTGTTGGGTCTCCTATGTTTGAATCCCCTTCTATGCAGGACAGCTGGCTGGACAGTGAAGCAGGCGGACACAGTGCATGTTACCGTGGGGCTTATGACCAAGAACTGAAGCCAGATACACGGCAAAAACGAAAAGCATCAGAACAGATGTGAAGGTGAAGCAGAGGGTCATGGACATTTAGTGCAGAAAACGTAGGGTCCAGAGAAGGAGGGGGCGATGGCTTGAGCAGAAGCAAAATGGCTTAGCAGGGCCCACGTGGAGTCTTCTAAACCACATGTAGTAACGAGCGTCCAATTGTAAAGGTGATCCGAACACATAAATGAATACTGATCACGCATTGCTAAGAAGGTTACATGGTCTTCCTAGAAGGCAACTGATTTTGGGGGTAGGGGTGGATGTCTAGTAACCAATCAAGAGACGGTGGCTGATGGAGAAGGGATTATTAATAATGGTCGGAATGTTTTGATTCTATTTCTGTGATTTCCAAGATGGTAGCCATAACCACTTATGGCTATGGGATCCTTCTGGCTCAGCTGGTAAAGAATCCACCTGCAATGCAGGACACCCCGGTTCAATTCCTGGGTTCAGGAAGATCCCCTGGAGAAGGAATAGGCTACACATGCCAGTGTTCTTGGGCTTCCCTGGTGGCTCAGCTGGTAAAGAATCTACCTGCAATGTGGGAGACCTGGGTTCGATCCCTGGGTTGGGAAGATCTGCTGGAGAAGGGAAAGGCTGCCTACCCACTCCAGTATTCTGGCCTGGACTGTATAGTCAAAGGGGTCACAAAGAGTCAGACACGGCTGAGCATCTTTCACTATGGAGTCTTGGAATGTGGCCTGTCCGAACTGGGACGTGCTGTAAATGTAAAATACACACTGGATAGCAAGTATTTAGCAAAAAAAAAAATCTTAGCAATATTTTTGTCTGTATTACATGTTAATATTTTGGAAATACTTTGACAAAGGAAATTCAGTCTTAATCTGTTTTTTTTTCCTTTAACTCTCTTTAATGTCACTGTTAGAAAATACGAAATTATGCATGTAGTTCCTGGAACAAATCTTTTTATTGTAATTAAAAAAAAAAAAAGTGTTTTTTTTTGTTTGTTTGTTTGTTTTTTCGGCCACAGCAATGTGGGATCTTAGTTCCCCGAGCAGGGACTGAACATATGCCCAGTGCAGAGTCTTAAGCACTGGGTTGCCAGGGGAGTCCCCGTAGGACATGTCTATAGACAGGGCTACCCTGAGAACACTGTGTTTCTAAGATGCCTTGCTTACCTCGATTTGCAGAGAACGCAGAAGTACAGAGTGCCAATAAGCCATGAACCATGGAAGTGACTGGGATGGGTCTGACCTGCCTTCTCGGTGTTTGAGAACCCATCCTTAAATTCTTACGAGGGAGGATGGAGAGACAAGACCCCCACCAAAGGGGAGCGTAAGAAGGCTCGGATTGCGGGTGGCCCTTCTCCCTTTCTGTTTCCGGCAGCTGTGTCACCGCACGTCAGAATATACTCGGAGAATGATAATTAACCTTCAATAATTAGCATTCTCTTATGCCCCAAATAATACTGTTCACTTCCACCTTGATCATGAAGGGAGTTACAATGACTCACTGTTTCATTAACTATTCTTTTACAAAATGACGCTCTCTCACTTAAGAGCAGTCTTAATTACCTTCCCGGAATTGTCAGGGATCAAGAACATTATATTTATTTACAGCTCCATCAAACAAGAAAGTCCAGAAAAAGACGGGAGGGAGTAATCGACGTTTGCAAAACGAAAAATATCACAAGTACTGCTAGTCCAAGATGGCACCAGAACTTGGCTCCCTTCCTTACCTAGTTTCTACTCCAGAATCCCAAAGAAGTCCTGTGATTCATTTTTCGGGCAAGTGAGCAATTTGACAAATGATCAGAAGGACCAGGAAAATTAGAACCAGAAATCTGCACGTCTGTCGGACGTGGGGGGAAGAAGGGCATGAAGCAAATCAAGTCCTACCCTCCTGAGTCTGTCTGTTGGGAAAACAGAGGGTGACCACCACACGCAGTGAAGCATCTGTGGATTCCTCCATCTCCTTCCACTTTACTTCCTGCAGCTAAGTCTAACCTCACGACTTCCTCAAACGTTTCAAGGTTCTCTAGTCCAAGCAGAGCAGATGGAACGCAGGCTGAGGAGTCGCCTCTGGATCCAGCAAGTGAAAAGCCCAACGGTGACCTGGGCCAGAGGCGTCTGTCGGAGCGGCGAGCGAAGTACACTGATGGGAGCAGGTTCAAGACAGAGGAAGGAAGGCACTTCCCTGCTGGTCCAGTGGCTGAGACTGTGCTCCCAATGCAGGGGGACCCGGGTTCGATCCCGGGTCACGGAACTAGATCCCACATGGTGCAAACAAGAGTTTGCATGCTTTAACTAAAGATCCTGCAGGTCACAACTAAGCCCTGGTACAACCATAGATCCTGATATACAGAGTGAACTAAGTCACCAAGAGAAAAACAAATAGTGAATACTAACACATATATATGGAATCTAGAAAGATGGTACCGATGAAAGGATCTGCAGGGCAGCAGTAGACACGCAGACATGGAGAACAGGCTTATGGACAAGGTGTGGGGTATTTGGAGAGAGTAAAAGGGAAACATCCATCACCATATATAAAATAGACAGCCAACGGGGATTTGCTCTATGATTCAGAGAACCCAAACCGGGGCTCTGTGTCAACCTAGAGGGCTGGGATGAAGAGGGAGGTGGGAAACAAGTTCAAGTGGAAGGGGACATGGGTACACCTATGGCTGATTCACGTGGATGGACGGATGGCAGGAACCAACCCAATACTCTAAATCAATTATCCTTCAATTAAAAATAAATTTTAAAAAATTAAAAAGAAAACAGAGAGGATAGGAAAAGAGGAATTGAGACAGTGATTGGGAGAGAATACTTCCAAGAGACTGATGCTATACGAACAAAGATATGGGGCATAGCGGGAGAATTAAGTGTGGTGAAATATATGCAAAAGGGATCAATGTGAGAACATTTATGTGGTGGTAGGTGTACCCGGGGGAGAGGAAGAAGAGGAGAGCGGTATGGTGGGTGGGGGCGTCTTGACTGTGTGCGAGAAGGATGGGATTTCCAACATAGGATGGCTTATGTTTGGGTTTTTCTTCCTCCATGCATTGCCAATTTCTACGTCTGATTGTCATCACAGCACTTTTTGGGTCGATCTGAGCATCTGTGTGAACACGTAAGGCCAGAAAATGAGTTCTACTTTAACGTAAGTTGTTCCAACTTCCGTGAACACTATGAAATACGACTGGGGATACCAAGCTGTCTCAAAGTTCTCTGTTAACTATATCAGACTGTGTCGGAGAAGTGGATTGAAGTCATCCCTTTTAAGGACTTTATTTTTGGGGGCTCCAAAATCACTGTAGATGGTGATGGCAGCCATGAAATTAAAAGACGTTTGCTCCTTGGAAGAAAAACTGTGACCAACTTAGACAGTATGTTAAAAAGCAGAGATGTTACTTTGCCAACAAAGGTTGGTCTAGTCAAAGCTATAGTTTTTCCAGTGGTCATACATGGATGTGAGAGTTGGACTATAAAGAAAGCTGAGCACGAAAGAATTGAGGCTTTTGAACTGTGGTGTTGGAGAAGACTCTTGAGACTCCCTTGCACTGTAAGGAGATGAAACCAGTCCATCCTGAAGGAAATCAGTCCTGAATACTCACTGGAAGGACTGATGCTTAAGCTGAAGCTTTAATACTTTGGCCACCTCATGCGAAGAGCTGACTCATTGGAAAAGACCACGATGCGGGGAAAGATTGAAGGCAGGAGGAGAAGGGGACGACACAGGATGAGATGGTTGGATGGCATCACCAACTCAGTGGACTTGAGTTTGAGTAAACTCCGGGAGTTGGTGATAGACACGGAGGCCTGGCGTGCTGCAGTCCACGGCTTTGAAAAGAGTGGGACGCGACTGAGCAACTGAACTGAACTGATTTTAAGGAATGTCGTCCTACCACTGAGGGAGCTGGCAGGCTGGAAACTCGGGCAGGAGCTGACACTATAGACGTGAGGCAGAATTCTTTCTTTTCTGGGAAATCTCGGGTTTTGTAATTAAAATCTCAACTGATGAGATAAGGCTCACCCACATGACGGAGTGATCTGCTTTACCGAAATCAACAGATTTTAGACATCAACCACATCCACAAGATTGCATGCACAGCAACACTTAGATGATTAAATGACAAGGTACTATATGCTCTAACCAAGTTGTTCCAGACAGTTGAGCACCCTACAGGGGACAGATGAAAATTCCACTATCATAACACAGCTATACGGCTCTAGGCATCTCTTGCGAAATACTAGTTCCATAAAGGAAAGCCTGTTGGTTTTCATCTGGCATGAAAGGCACCCCAGGTGTGAGCAAAAGACCACACCGTTTGACATCCCTAAAGAAAATCTGTATCCACCCCATATTCCATATTTAATTTGCCCTGTTCTAATATTAAGCAATCCTAAAGGAAGTCAACCTGGAAAGACTGATGCTGGAGCTCCAATTCTTTGCCCACCTGATGTAAAGAGCTGATTCATTTGAAAAGACCCTGATGCTGGGAAAGATTGAGGGCAGGAGGAGAAGGGGGCATGAGAGAATGAGATGGTTGGATGGCATTGATGACCCGATGGATACAAGTTTGAGCAAGGTCTGGGAAATACTGAAGGACAGGGAAGGCTGGTGTGCTGCAGTCCATGGGGTCACAGTCAGACACTACTTAGCAATTAAACAACAATATTATGTATTGTGCCTGGATTTCTGCCTATCGGTTTGCAGAGCAACAGAAACAGCTTTAGTGTATCTGTGTAGGTACCATAAGGTCCCTTCTCGTCAGTCATGAACTCAGATTAATGCCAATTCAAGACGTCTTTTGGGGTGCCTCTTTCATCCCCAGATGTTTTTGAAGGCCCAGTTGTTGTGGGAACTCCATCAAGTCAAGTCAAAGATAATACTGTCTTTACTGGAAGAGCAACTTATAGAATTTAAAACTGAGAGCTTTCTACTTTAAATTCCATATAACAAACTCTGAAGAATAGGTGGAAATACAGTTCTCTCTTCCTCCTTTGGAAATGCAATAGGAGTCATTTTTCAATTCCGTTGCTATGCTGTGTCTGGCTCTCTGCAAGCATTTTTACCCAGGGGGCAAAAGGGCATTAGAACATTTGGCATGTCTTTATGAGAGGGTAACAGGCAGGAAGGCCAGGGGTCTCCAAAGGGAGGAAATAGCCTGCAAGCGTCAGACATTTTTATCTCTCTTAAGGGGCAACAGGAAACAAATAGCGACGTTTTTTTCTTCTCTATACAAATTTGAAAGGAGGTTTCTCTTAATATACTGTGTTGTCATAATGACACCTGGTTTCACCTGAACTTAACTATTCTCAAACCTAGAGATAACCAATGCATTTTTCTTACGGAAATGTTTGTCTTAAGCTATGTTAATGTACTATGCATTTATCCCAGACTCTGTCTTCAAGTCAGTTCCTCCTAATGGCTCAGAACCCACTTGACAAACCAGTATGTTATACTCAGATATTGTTCCACTAAAACGAAACTATTTGTATGGTGATCTGCCCTTCTTCAAGATTAAAGTTTATCATTTTATGGCCCGGGATGAATCTTCTGGTGTCAGGATAATCCCAAAATGCATCTCATGGGTGAGGGGCCTGGTGCCATTCTGAGTTTAAGACACTCCTTTCTTTCATTAACAGATTGCTAGTGACTATATAACATCCAGCTGAAGACTAGCAGGGGGGTACTCTTTCTGCCTCCTTCTGATGCCTATGTCAGAAGCTTTCTCTATGTCCTTTATACTTTAATAAAACTTTATTACACAAAAGCTCTGAGCGATCAAGCCTCGTCTCTGGCCCCAGATCGAATTCTTCTCCTCCGGAGGCCAAGAATCCCAGCGTCTTTTTGTTCAGCAACAACCTTTCATTTACAGGGTGCTGGTATCACCCGTAAAGGCAGACTATAGTGTGTGTAGCTTCATCCTTCCTATCATGGGATGGGGATCACAGTGAAAAGGAAGGTGCCATCTTTGTCAAAAAGTTGGGCCTTGGACAGCCTCTGGTGGATTCTGGCCAGATGCACTCAGCTGAATAAAGTCATAACTTATGCCTGCATCGAAGAGTCCGCAGAGGAGGGGAGTCCTGGTATTTGCCTGGGGATTCCTGGTCATGCAGAAAGCTTATTGTGAAAACCCAAATTCTGAACTCCATTTTGGCTCAGTTATCTGGGAAGTTTAGAGAGAAAACTCCGTGTACGAGGAATCAAGGTATTTGGGGAAACAGAAAGGGCTGAAGAATTTTAGTTCATAGCATTGGTAATTCCCAGCTAAATTTCCTCCCCTCTCTCTGTTATCATTCTCCTCCACTGGAGGCCAGTTTAACAAATAATAATAATAATAAACATAGAGCTACTATATGACCCAGCAATCCCTCAACTGGGCATACACCCTGAGAAAACCATAATTCAAAAAAACACAAGTACTCCAATGTTCAGAGCAGCACTGTTTATCATAGCCAAGATAAGAAAGCAACCTAAGTGTCCATTAATACATGAATGGCCGCAGAAGCTGTGATGCATACTTTCAATGCAATATTATTCAGCTACGAAAAAGGACAAAACTGGGCCATTTCTAGAGACACGAGTGAACCCAGAGACTGTCACACATTGACAAGTCAGTCACCAAGAGAAAAGCAAATATCATACGTTCCCTGTAGCTCAAATGGTAAAGAACCTGCCTGTGATGCAGGGAACCAAGGGTCAATCCCTGCATCAGGAGGATCCCCTGCAGGAGGGAATGGAAACCCACTCTAGTATTCTTGCCTGGAGAGTTCCATGGACAGAGGAGCCTGGCGGGTGACAGTCTGTGGGGTGGCAATGAGTCGGGAATGACTGAGCGACTAACACACACAAGGAGTACATGTGAAATCTAGACAAATGGTATGGATGATCTTATTTGCAAAAAAGAAATACAGACACAGTCCTAGGGAAGAAACACATGGACACCAAGAGGAAAAGCTGGGGTGGGAGGGTGGGATGAATCGGGAGATTGGAATTGACACAGAAACACTACTGAGACTCTGTATGAAAGAGATATTTAATGAGAACGTGTGAACTCCGTTCAGTGCTCTGTGGGGCCCTGAACGGGAAGGAAGTCCAAAAGAGAGGGGATATGTGTATACGTGTAGCTGATTCACGTTGCTGAAATCAGGACAAACAGTAGAAACAAAAGACAGGTTTGCAAACATGCTACATTGCTGTTACTCAGTCATGTCTGACTCTTTGCAAGCCCCATGGACTGCAGCCCACCAGGCTCCTCTGTCCATGGGATTCTCCAGGCAAGAATACTGGAGCGGCTTGCCATTTTCTCCTCCAGAGCATCTTCCCGACCCAGGGATCAAACCAGCATCTCCTGCATCGGCAGGGGTATTCTTTACCGTCTGAGCCTCCTTCAATAAAAATGTTAAAAAAGAAAACAAAACAAATACCAGCTGCGTGTGTCTAACTCAGAATCCAGGACTTCAAAGGGCCCTGGGGATCATTTGCATTCTCTCCTTTATCTCTTCTATTTAATTCATGCATGTTTTTAATCTTTTAATTTCAACAACACTTGCAATGATCCCAAGGACAGATCCAGCATCAGAGATCATTATCATAGCTAGCGTTTTTCAGATCCAGTCTCTGTTTCTTAGATATCTTGTGAGTTGATTGTTTTGAACCATGTAAAGCTAACGTAAGTCAAGACGCTCTCAAAATTGATGACTGTCGATTGACTCGACCAGATACTTGAAAAACATGAAATCGCTCTAAAACAAAGTTTATCAACTCGCAAAGTGGCATTGGGCTTTGCAAGCATCTAGAGTGGACCCTTGGCTCCCTGGGTGGCTCAGCAGTAAAGAATCCACTTGCTAACACAGAAGACACAGTGGACATGGGTTCAAACCCTAAGTCAGGAACATCCCCTAGAGGAGGAACCCACTCCAGTATTTTTCCTTGAGAATCTCATGGACACAGGAGCCTGGCAGGCTACAGTGCACACAGTGGCAAAAAACTGCACACTACTGAAGCGACTGAGCAAAGTGGGCTCTACCATGATCAGCTTCTTATCACACAAGTCTTATCCTTCAGCAACAACCCCAAGGTTTAGCTCTCAGTAACTAGATTCAGTTTGGTTCAGTTGCTCAATCATGTCCGACTCTTTGTGACCCCATAGACCACAGCACGCCAGGCCTCCCTGTCCATCACCAACTCCCAGAGCTTGCTCAAACTCATGTCCATTGAGTCGGTGATGCCACCTAACCATCTCGTCCTCTGTCGTCCCCTTTTCCTCCTGTCTTCAATCTTCCCCAGCATCAGGGTCTTTTCAAATGAGTCAGCTCTTCACATCAGGTGGCCAAAGTGAGTTTAAATATATACTATCTTCCCTAAAATCAGTGTTATTGCTTGCCTGTCTCTCTATCCATCCATCCATTCACCAACCCATCTGTTCATCCATCCACCCATGCACTAACTCACTCATCCATCCATCTATCCATCCATCCATCTGCCCATCCATCCAATAATCAATCCATCCATCCAATAATCCATCTATCCATTTATCTACCCATCCATCCAACCATCCATCCATCCATCCATGCATCCAACCATGCATCCAACCATCCATCCATCCGTGCATCCACCCATCCATCCATCCATCCAACCATGCATCCATCCAATAATCAATCCATCCATCCATTCATCCATCTATCCATTTATCTACCCATCCATCCAACCATCCATCCATCCATCCATCCATCCATCCATGCATCCAACCATCCATCCATCCGTGCATCCAACCATCCATCCATCTATCCAACCATCCATCCATCCAATAATCAATCCATCCATCCATTCATCCATCTATCCATTTATCTACCCATCCATCCAACCATCCATCCATGCATCCGTCCATCCACCCATCCATCCAATAATCAATCCATCCATCCATTCATCCATCTATCCATTTATCTACCCATCCATCCAACCATCCATCCATCCATCCATGCATCCAACCATCCATCCATCCAACCATCCATCCATCCAATAATCAATCCATCCATCCATTCATCCATCTGTCCATTTATCTATCCATCCATCCACGCATCCAACCATCCATCTATCCATGCATCCAACCAACCATCCATCCATCCATCCACCTGCCCACCCATGCATTCACCCATCCATTGAACTTTTCATACATTCATCCATCTATGCGCTAACTCACTCCTCCATCTATCCATTCACCCATCCATCTACTCATCTTTTCATCCATCCATCCATCCACCCACCAGCTCACTCATTGATCTGCCCATCCATTTATCCACCCAACCACCCGTCCACTCAATGCATCCATTTCTTCACTCACCCACCCTTTCCTCTATGGATCCACCAGTCCATTCACCCATTAACTCACTCATCCTTTCATCCATCCTCCCAACCACTCTTTCATCCACCCATCCATGAGTCCAGCTATATACCCATCTCCCTATTCACCTACTTGTCCACCCACCCACCCATTCATCCATCTATACATCCACCCACAGTTCTTTCATTCTCAGTTCAGTTCAGTTGCTCAGTCCTGTCCCACTCTTTGTGACCCCATGGACTCTAGCACACCAGGCCTCCCTGTCCATCACCAACTCCCGGGGTTTACTCAAACTCATGTCCATTGAGTCGGTGATGCCATCCAACCATTGCATCCTCTGTCGTCCCCTTCTCCTCCTGCCCTCAATCTTTCCCAGCATCAGGGTCTTTTCCAATGAGTCAGCTCTTCGCATCAGGTGGCCAAAGTATTGGAGTTGCAGCTTCAACGTGAGTTTCGTTCTATCTAACATTAAATAGAGGCTGTAGGGATTTGGGGAGACAATGCAGAATGACTTTACCTACAGAATGAATAACAGTGCCCCCTCCCATCCTCTTGCTTAAATGGCATTAAGTGGTTAAATGGGTATTTTTTTTTTTTTTTTTTTTGCTACCTGGGGTCTAAGGGGCAATGCTAACACCATGGACTCTATGGCTCTGGCAGGGTACCTTGAATGCTTGACACCTCATTAGCACAACCTAAAACATGGCTTTCCAAAATAATTAAACCTCCTAAATTTGTAATGGAACATGAGTATTTGTACCGTTTTGGCTCACATTCAATGTCGCGGTCTTATCTGTTCCCTAAATGATCTCGCCGCATAATTCTATTACTCATCTCATTCCGTCATGATTTATTTAAGATCTGCCTGCAGCAAAGGCATGCACCATTTCCCTATACAGAAATGAGGTTGTGGAAAGCCAAGAGATACAGTATTGTGCAATTTTATGTAACCTGGCCGAGTTTCATTCTGTTTATCCCAGGGGCCAGCCTGGGGTCAGACCATAAAATCAGTGATGCAAAGCTCCCTAACTGGATTTGTTTATGCAAATGCATACATTCGTTTTGGTAACAGGAACCCCCGAAAATGAAGGAGCTGGTGTTAAGTTATTCTTCCACGCCTGTAATTACTGAACCCACATCAGTCATATCGATGGCCATTTAGTGTATGCCCACAGCAAGCACACATAACAATTGGAGCCCCAAGAACTTTCAGTAGGCACAACTGTGTCCCAAAGCCCCACTAAGCCCTAAGTCTCCAAGGACAGCCCAAAGGGTGGCCCTTTAAGATTACAGTATGAAATGCAGAAGTCCTAGCCATGACAATCAGAGAAGAAAAAGAGATAAGAGAAATCCAATTTGGAAACGAAGTAAACCTCTCACCGTTTGCAGACAAAGTGATACTATACATAGAAAACCCTAAAGATCCCATCAGAAACCTGCTAGAGCTAATCAAGGAATTTAGTAAAGAAGCAGGATACAAAATCAGTACATGGGAATCCCTTGCATACCTATACGGTAACAGTGAAAGATCAGAGAACAGAATTAAGGAAATAAGCCCATTTACTGCTGCAACACAAAGAATACCTAGGAATAAACCTACCTAAGGAGAGGACTTCCCTGTTGGCTCAGATGGTAAAGCGTCTGTCTACAATGTGGGAGACCCAGGTTTGAGCCCTGGGTTGGGAAGATCCCCTGGAGAAGGAGACAGCAATCCACTCCAGTACTATTGCCTGGAAAATCCCATGGACAGAGGAGCCTGGCAGGCTGCAGTGTATGGGGTCGCAAAGAGTCGGACACGACTAAATGACTTCACTTCACTTCACTTCAAGGAGACAAAAGACTGTATATAGAAAAGCATAAGACATTGACGAAAGACAACAAAGATGATATAAACAGATAGAGAGATATACCCATCTTCCAGCACTGGAAGAATCAATATTGTGAAAATTACTATACCTACTAAGGCAATCTACAGAGTCAATGCAGATCAAATTACCAATGGCATGTTTCACAGAACCAAAACAAAAATGTTTACAATGTGTATGGAAACACAAAGAACCTGGAGGTGCAAAGCAGCCTTAAGAAAAAAGGAGCTAGAGGAATCAACCTTTGTGACTTCAGACTACACTACAAACCTACAGTCATCAAACAGTATGGTACTGGCACAAAAACAGAAATATATGTCAGTGGACTAGAACGGGAAGTCCAGAGATCAACTCATGCACCTGTGAGTAATTTCCCTTAGTTGGTGGGTTTGTACAGGGCTGGTAGGCCATCAAGCCATGGCCACGGGGCAATGTCAAATCTACAAACAGTTCCAGATTTGTACAAATCCATCAAGTACATAACCACCTGCACTCGATCATTCAACCGGGTGGATGGTCTCTAAATATTTCAGCCAACCCATCGATCCTGGATATCTTTAATCTCTCCAGTGAGAATCCATCCTTACATTTATCCCAAAATAACGAGCAAGTCCCTTCACAGATATAATGCATTTATGACGTACTGAATACAAGCAGATCAGCTGAAGGACTAGCCTGTGAATTTTCTGATAGAGGGCTAGCTGATCACTCCTAGAGTGAGGACATGTCATCAAAGTAACTACAGTCCATAGGGTCACAAAGAGTCAGACATGACTGAAATGACTTAGCACATCCTCCTTAAAGGGGCTTCCCTGGTGGCCCCTCAGTGGTAAAGAACCCATCTGTGATGCACGTGACTCGGGTTCTATCCCTGGAAAGATCCCAGAGGAGAAAAGTACAACCCACACCAGTATTCTTGTCCGGAGAATCTCCATGGACAGAGGAGTATGGCAGGCTATAGTCCATGGGGTAGCAAAACAGTCAGATACAACTTAGCCAATGAACAGCAACAACATTCCAACATTCTCCTGAAAACAGCTTGGTATATACAAAATACCAAACTGCCTATTCTGTGTGTGTGTGTGTGTGTGTGTGTATTTTAAGCTTTTCTAATGTGGACTCTTTTTAAAGTCCTTACTGAACATGTTACAATACTGCTTCTGTTTTATGATTTGGGGAGGGGGGTGGCGGCCAAGAGGCAACCAGGGATTAAATCCACACCCCCTGCATTGGAAGGTGAAATTTTAATTACTGGAGCACCAGGAAGTCCCTCTTTTTTTATATATATACCTCAACATTCCTTTCAGCTGTAACAAATACCTTCAGTTTCACATCCTAGAGACTAAAAGGCAGAAGGCAAGGTTGGGAAAAACAAAACTGTCAGATTTTAAAACCCCAAGATGACAAATTTTGGGGCTTTAGGACTTCCCTGGTGGGTAAGACAGTAAAGAAGCTGCAATGCAAGAAACCTGGGTTCCATCCCTAGGTTGGGAAGATCCCCTGGAGTCTGCGATGCAAGAAACGTGGGTTCCATCCCTACGTTGGGAAGATCCCCTGGAGAAAAGAATGGCAACCCACTCCAGTATTCTTGCCAAGAGAATTCCATGGACAGAGGAGCCTGGCAGGCCATAATCCATGGGGTCACAAAGAGTCAGATACAACTGAGCTACTGAGCACAGACTGAGCATATTAATTGACTGCCTTGCAAAAACAAGATTTCTTAAAGTGATGAAATAATCAAAGGGTAACTCAAATAAAAGGAACCTCTCAGTGGGGTATGTTTTCTGAAAGTAAGTACGTATTTATTGCTAGACACACACACATACATATATATAATTCTTATCCTCTCTAGCCAAGATGTCATCTGAGCCTTGTCATATGGCCCAACAATTAGTTCACAATGCCCATAAATGTTCTATCAAGTTTGCCAAATTTATACTCTTTTGGGGTGTTTTCCATAACTTAGAAACTCATCTCAAAACTATTTCCTTCTGAAAATACGCAACGTTTTCACACTAGTAATAACCTTTAGACTTTAGGAGGGAGACTGTTACTGTATAAACATGTACAGTAACACTGAAGCATTTTCTTTGTGTAAAAATAAGTTAAAATTTTGAATAATGACTTTTGTAACAAGAGGCTGGCTTTCATAATCTAACAATTGTTTTGGTAGCCTTTTAAGATTGTAATTGCAGTAGAAAGCTTTTGAAGTTCTCGGTTGAAACCTACTGTTAGCCCATTAATAGAGTCTTTGACTTTTAAAGCATTCTTAGTGAAGTAAATTATAATAATTCCTTCAGAATTTCAACTCTGTTCTCAATGGGGACAGATGTGCCTTCATACCTGCTAAATTCCTGGCTTTGAAATTCACACACGCAGAAAACCTCACACAGGCTCCATGGTTGTCAACATCTATATTTTAACCCCCTACCCCTTTAAGTTCTAAAACTGAGAATGTTAACTTGTTTTATATTAGGTTCCATGACATTTTCTGGAATATTCAATTCCATAAAAGTCAGCACAGCCATTTACATAAGACAGGGGAGTTGAAACAGAAAAAAAAAGCTAATTCTGATTTCCTAAAATGTCAATGTCAATTTGAAATCCTGCTAAGGCTGGGACAGAAGTTCTTTGCCATGGATACTGAAAAGCATGAGTCACTGCAGCCTTTAACCATGTTTCTGCATGTTTGTGTGTGAACCGCTGAGATATCTTCAGGAGGATTTATCCCGTGACTGTCTTACAACATGAAACAGGATGGTGACTGCTGAAAGGTGGTGTTTAAGAACTGGCTTATCTCAACCGGGGATACTCAAGGAGGTGGGTGTCACCTCTTCAAGGCGTGGGAGAAGCCAAACAAAGAGGAATCTCAAACACCCCTCTTCCACTTCAACTCTACATCAAGTTTCCTTGTCTCCATGTCCACGTAAATATGAATCAAAAACTCATCTTGAGTTCTTAGCAGGTGGAGTCCAAAAAATGCAATGGACGGAGATTGCTGCTTCTCCAAATCAGCCAATAAAATAATCCACACTGCTTGACATCAACTGTTTATGTATGAAAAGCTATGACAAACCTAGACAGCATATTAAAATGCAGAGACATCACTTTGCCCACAACGGTCCATATAGTCAAGGCTATGGTTTTTCCATTAGGTCCTGTACAGATGTGAGAGTTGGACCATAGAGAAGGCTGAGTGCCAAATAATTGATGCCTTTGAATGGTGTTGCTGGGGAAGACTCTTGAAAGTCCCTTGGACTGCAAGGAGATACAACCAGTCCATCCTAAAGGAGACCAGTCCTGGGTGTTCATTGGAAAGACTGATGCTGAAACTGAAGCTCCGATACTTTTGATGGGGAGAGCTGACTCATTGGAAAAGACCCTGATGCTGGGAAAGATTGAGGGCAGGAGGAGAAGGGGACGACAGAATATGAGATGGTTGGATGGCATCATTGACACAACGGACATGACTTTGAGCAACCTCTGGGAGATGGTGACGTTCACACCCTGGTGTGCTGCACTCCATGGGATTGCAGAGTCAGATGCAATGTACTGACTGAATAGCAACAACAAATTAATGTATGTTTCCAGATGGCCATCAAACACATGTAAAGGTGCTTAGCATCACTAATGATTAGAGAAACGCAAATCAAAACTAGAATGAGGGATCACGTCACACCTGTCAGAAAGGCCATCATCAAACAGACCTACAAAGAATAAGAGCTACAGAGGGTGGAGGAAAAAGGGAACCCTCCTACGCTGTTGCTGGGGATGTAAATTGGTACAGCCACTATGGAGAAGAGTATGTAGGATTCCAATAGAACTAACATACGATCGACCAACCCTACTCCTGGGCATATATACCCAGAGACAGTTATAATTCAAAAAGACACATGCAATGTAATGTTCACAGCAGCAGTATTTACAATAGCCATTATGTGGCAGCAACCTAAACATCCATCTAAAGATGAATGGATGAAGAAGATGTAGCACACATATACAGTGAAATATTCCTCAGCCATAAAAAAAGAATGAAACTGGATCATCTGTAGAGACGTGGATGGACCTAGAGTCTGTAATACAGAGTGAAGTCAGTCAAAAGGAGAAAAACAAGTATCATATATTAATGCATGTAAGTGGAATCTGGAAAAATGGGATAGATGTTCCTATTTGCAAAGGAGAAACAGACAGACGGATAGAGAATAAATGTACGGTAACCAAGCTGCAATGGGGTGGTGGTGGGATGAACTGAAAGATTGGAATTGATACATACATACACACTATTGATTTTATGTATAAGATAACTAACGAGAATGTGCTGTACAGCAAACAGAACCGTACTTAATGCTCTGTGGCGACCTAAATGGGAAAGAAATCCAAAAAAGACGGGATATATGCAGACACTTATCTGGTTCACTTTGCTGTCTGGCAGAAATCGACACAATATTGTAAAGCACCTAGACACCAATCAGAATTAGTTTTTTAAACAAGTATACATGCTTTCAAAGAAAGAGGAAATGGAGACTCAAATGGAGGACAATAATCCCTAATGGCGGAGTACAAGAATTCTTTACTCAAAGACATGGCAACCTGATGGATCATGCCAAGTGTGGCCTGAAAAGCTAGGCAGGACCCGGGTCACTGCAGCTGAGAGATGGCGGAATGGACGGCATCCATAATGTGCTCTGAGCCTGTGGATTGTTTTGAGCTGATTTTTCAGAGAGGCAGGAGACCCTGAGGCTCTGAACACAGAGTAGAAGTTAGTCTTTGCCAAGTGGCAGTGACATTTATAAAGGAAACCTCCATTTGGAAGAGCGTCTCCCTCCCTGTTAGCAGGAATGGACCGATGAATTTATATGAAAAGAAACTCTTGTTTCTTCCACAAGAAGCAACAAGGAATGCATGTTAGCCTGTGTAACAATCTTACTTTCGTTAGCCTTATTTTTCCTGGTCACCTCCCAGAAACCAGCCCTCCCTGACTTCTGTTATTTCTGAAGGTCTTTTTTTTTTTTTAATTTCTATTGAAATATAGTTGATTAACAAAGTTGTGTTACTTTCAAGTATACACCAAAGTGATTCAGGTATATATATATATATATATATATATGTGTGTGTGTGTGTGTGTGTGTGTGTGTGTGCATGTCTCTATTTATAAATATATATATATGTGTGTGTGTGTGTGTCTGTATGTATAAATATATATATATTGATTTTTATTGAAATTCAGTTGATTTACAATGTTATTTACATTGTGAATTTACTTTGTAAATTTATTTACAATGTTACTTTCAAGTATACAGCAAAGTGATTCAGGCATATATATGTGGGGGGTGTGTGTGTGTTCTTTTTCAGATTATTTTCCATTATAGGTTATTACAAGATATTGAATATAGTTCCAGGTGCTATACAGTGGGACGTTGTGGTTTATAACTTTTATATATAGTGGTGGAGAAGGCAATGGCAACCCACTCCAGTACTTAGCCTCAATCTTAAGCCATTTCTTGCAGAGTTACACATCCTGTGTATCTCTCATGTACATACTAGGCACACATGTTCAAAACCTTCAGGTTGATTTTCTCTTAATCTCTCTTAAGTTTCACTATCCCCAGGCAGGAACCTAGAACCTCAGAGAAACCATTTTTACTCCACACTCATCTTTTAAGACTCAAGAAACCAAGTTCTGAATATGGGATAAATTTCTCAAGATCACATGAAGTCAGAGATGAGACAGACTTGCCTGGTGGCCCAGGGGTTAAGAATCCGCATGCCAATGCAAAGGGCACAGGTCTGATTTCTGGTCTGCGAAGATTCCACATGCCTCGGTCAACTAAGTCGTCATACCACAAGTACTCAGTCCACTTTCTACAGCTTGATGCGGGCAGCATCAAGAGAAGCCACCACAATAACAAGCCCAGGCACCTCAACTAGAGAGTAGCTCCTGCTCGACACAATTAGAACAAAAGCCAATGTGCAGCAACAAAGTCCCAGCACACTCAAAAGTACCAATAAATAAGAAATAAAACAGCCTGAGATGAGACCTCCGGAGAATCAAAGCCACACTTTGGCCAACACACTGGAAGAAGATGCAATATCATTACGTACACTGATTGACTGAATAAAGGGGAACACAGTCAACCTAAAAGACTTCCCAGGTGACCAAGCAGTGAAGAATCCACGTGCAAAATGCAGGAGAAACAAGAGATGCAAGTGTCACTTCTGGGTAGGGAAGATCCCCTGGAGAAGGAAATGGAAACCCACGCCTGGACTCTTGCCTGGAGAATTCAATAGACAGGGGAGCCTGGCGAGCTAGGGTCCGTGGGGTTGCAAAAGAGCTGGACAGGACCAAGAGACTGAGCATGGCACAGTTCAAGCTGTAGAACCAAAAACATACTTTTAATGAGAAACTGGAAGAGTTTGTGGATTTCCATACCTTCTTTGTAAAATCTCCTTGGCTCTCTAGTCAATATCCTAAAAACAAAAATAAGATTGCATTTTATCTTAAGACTAATACAACTAAGTGCCTTTAATAGAGTGTGCAGGAAATAGCGTATAGGTTGGCGGAAACGGGCAACGTGCTCAGTTCTGAATAACCTGCCTCCCGTGCAAAAATAAATGAGAGGAAATCCTTTCCCTGGAGGAATTCTTGATTTAGAGGGCTCCCAGCACATTTAGGTGATGGACCTGTCCAACACAAATCATTAAAATATGATAGCAAGTTACTAAAATGAGTCATTACAGTGGATGCAGAGAATGGTATAATTTATTCTAGTCCTAAGTACTCTAAAAGGATTGCAACTAAAATAAGAATGGGCTGCCTCCCAAAGACTGAAAGAAAAAAAAAAAAAAAAGGAGGGGGGAGGCAAGGTTGAATTGACAAATTAATTTCTTCAAAGAACAATGCAGTCTCGCCGATTGCTTTTCATTTCAGAGCTGGGTCTTTTTGACCAAAATGTAAGATGGCGGGACTTCCCTAGCAGTCCAGTGGTTAAGAGTCTGCATCCAAATGCAACCCAGTATACTTGCCTGGGAAATCCCATGGACAGAGGAGCCTGATGGGCTACAGTCCATGGGGTCGCAAAGAGTCGGACACGGCTGAAGCAACTTAGCAGGCACACAGGCATGCATCTTGCATGGACCACGAAGAGAAAACACTTACATGCTGAACTGAAGTTAAGAGCTGGGTAGGGATGAGCTGAAACACCTTCTAACATCATCCTATCAAACTGTCACAGGCCAAAAGTTTCAGTCCCCCCTAAAACTCATATATCAAAACCTATTCACCTGAGAGGGAACAGAATATGAGAGTCCAACACACAGGACCTTGGCCTGTGGATTATCTTGGGGTGAAGGTAATCAAAGTTCAACAGGCTCAGAAAGAAAGAGCTGGTTACGTTCCCTTGCACTGACTGTCTGAATAAATTTAGATAGGGACTCTACACCAGGAGAGCGTTATTAGAAGAGGTACCTTTTATATTAGAGACATGTATCTGCACAGCATGACAAACATTTGTGTTACAAATATCTGCTATTCTCAGGTTCCTGAGGACTGCTTACCTCCCCATTGACCCCTCCCTCCCCTCTCTCCTCCTCTTAGCTCAGGATGGCAAAGAAGCCTCAATTATCTGATGGTCTTTGGGTCTCATGTCTTTGGAGCTTCCGAATGTACAAAATCTTTCTCTCGTTTATCTGTGTGATGACAATGTAAGTCTCAGATCAGCCAAAGAACCTAGAAGGGACGAAGGAAACACTTTTCCTTCCCTATCCCACCAATCTGATGGAAGCAGGAGTTGCAGTCATCAGGAGGTAATCAGATAGTGAAAGTGGAGACCGAAAGATGGAATTGTTGTTCTTCAATAGCTCAGTCGTGTCCAATTCGTTGTGACCACGTGGATAGCAGCACACCAGGCTTCCCTGTACTTCACCATCTCCCAGAGCTTGCTGAAACTCACATCAATTGAGTCTGTGATGCCATCCAACCATTTCATCCTCTGCCACCCACTTCTGCTACCTTTAGTCTTTCCCAGCATCAGGGTCTTACCCAATGAGCCAACTCCTTGCATTAGGTGGCCAGAGCAGAGTCCTTATAAAAGAGGCCCCACAAAGGAGCCTCATCTCATCCACCAGACACAGCAAGAACCAGCAAGTGGATCATCATTGGACAGCAAATCGCTGGACACCTTAAACTTGGATTTCCAGCCTCCAAGGCCCTGGAAAATAAGTTTGTGCTGTTAACAAGACATCCAGTCTGTAGCGTCCCTGGTAGCTCAGCTGGTAAAGAATCTGCCTGCAATGCAAGAGACCTGGGGTCAATCCCTAGGTTGGGAAGATCCCCTGGAGAAGGGAACAGCTACCCACTCCAGTTTTCTTTCCTGGAGAATCTGCATGGACAGAGGAGCCTGGCGGGCTATACAGTCATTGGGGTCGCAATGAGTTGGACATGACTGAGTGACTACGCATTAAGCACATTCTTAGAAAAGGCTGAACTGATGAAGACACTAATTGAAAGCTTTGTCAGGGAGAAAAAGGAATGTGAGCTCTGTTGGGCAAAGCTGATGATTAGAACTCAGCAGGACCATGCAAGCCTCAAACATCAAACTTCCAACCTCTATATCCACCTTCCCTTATTTTTTTTTAAAGATATATTATGGGTTTATCTTTGGCTGTGCTGGGTCTTGGCTACTGCACTCAGACTTCTCTCGAGTATACAAGCAGGGGCTCCCCTTCACTTGCTGTATGAATACTTCTCATTGCAGTGGCGTCTCTCGCTCTGGAGGACAGGCTCTGGGCAAGTGGCATTCAGCAGTTGTAGTCCATCAGATAAGTTGCCCCCATGGCATGTGGGATCTTCCCAGACCAGGGATCGAACCAGTGTCCCCTTCGTTGAAAGATGAATTCTTAACCACTGGACCACCAGGAAGCCCTACTTGGCCTTATTTTAAATTACCCTAAAAGCACCCTTATGGCAGAAAACAAAGAAGAACTGAAGAGCCTCTTGATGAAAGCGAAAGAGGAGAGTGAAAATGTTGGCTTAAAACTCAACATTCAGAAAACTAAGACCATGGCATGCGGTCCCATCACTTCATGGCAAATAGATGGGGAAACAGTGGAAACAGTAGCAGACTTTATATTTTTGGGCTCCAAAATCACTGCAGATGGTGACTGCAGCCATGAAATTAAAAGACCCTTGCTCCTTGAAAGAAAAGGTATGTCCAACCTAGACAGCATATTGAAAAGCAGAGACATTACTTTGCCAACAAAAGTCCGTCTAGTCAAAGCTAAGGATTTTCCAGTAGTCATGTACAGATGTGAGAGATGGACTCTGAAGAAAGCCGAGTGCCAAAGAATTTATGCTTTTGAACTGTGGTGCTGGAGAAGACTCTTGAGAGGCCCTTGGACTGCGAGAAGATCCAATCAGTCCATCCTAAAGAAAATCAGTCCTGACTGTTCATTGGAAGGACTGATGCTGAGGCTGAAACTCCAATGCTTTGGCCACCTGATGTGAAGAACAGACTCACTGGAAAAGACCCCGATGCTGGGAAATACTGAGGGCAGTAGGGGAAGGGGATGACAGAGGATGAGATGGTTGGATGGCATCACCGACACAATGGACATGAGTTTGAAGCTCCGGGTGATGGTGATGGACATGGAAGCCTGGCATGCTGCAGTCCATGGGGTCACAAAGAGTTGGACACGACTGAAAAGCACCATGTGAGAAACGCATAAGCATGGAAATGCATGCTTTGGATGGGGGAAGTGTTGTTAAAAGGGGAAGGGGTGAGTGTGTTTCCGTTGTGGCCACCTGGAGCTCAGTTCCTCTGGGAAACCTCAGAATGCTCGCAATGTGTGAAAGGAGACTGAGTGAGGCATTGCTCATTCTAATCCAGCCCTCAACCCCGCAGGTGCTATTTCGGCTGCATTGCTGGGTGGTGCCTGCCCGTGCTGTGGTCTTCAACAGCTTCACACTGAGCACCACAGCGAGAGACCACCAGGATGATAGCTAGAGGCACTGTTTGGACCTGTCCACTGGGCTGGGTGCTGAAATCTGGCCAGAAGGAGATAAGCATTAGGACATCTGGCTTGCTGGCCACACCCCTTCACTTTTTTTCTTGCACTGAAAAAAGTGAACGCATTAGGCGTTCAGCAGAGTCCATCTCTTTGGGACCCCAGGAACTCTAGCTTCGCCAGGCTCCTCTGTCCATGGAATTTTCCTAGACAAAAATACTGGAGTGGGTCACCATGCCCGTTTCTAGGGGATCTTTCCCACCCAGGGAAATCAAACCCGGGTCTCCCTCATTGTATGTAACTGCTAAAACTGGACACATGACAAGGTAACCTGCTGACCAATTGCAATCTTTTGGGGAGGAAATCTCATTTCAAATGTCCTAAAGCTACATGAAACAATGACCCTCGCTATACAAACGTGGATTTGATGGCTCAGGTGTCTAAGAGTTGCTCAGCTAGAATGGCAGGAAGCTTTTGTGTGTTGCCCAAACCCCACAAAAAAAATCCAAGAAGAGGCTCTAACTCCCAGTATCACTAGAGCAGATTTCACATCCTTTTCAGTTAATAAAATTTAATGCCTTATTGGCTGCAAGGAGCCCTGGGGGGAAACCTGTCAGGGGCTGAAGAAGAACAAGGCTCACTCTGAGATCCTCACAAATGTTACTGACAATTCATCAACCTCTGCAGAGAACCTGCAAAGGTATGGCTTTGCAATTTTCGTCATAGTGGTTTAAAAAATGAAAAACAGCATCTAGCAAAATATGCTCATTGGAGCTCTCGAAAGGTTAAATTGTCATATATACTTTTATGCTCCGAGTGCTCTGTCACTCAGTCGTGTCCGACTCTTGGCAACCCCATGGACTGTAGCCCGCCAGGCTCCTCCATCCATGGGGTTCTCCAGGCAAGAACACTGGAGTGGCTTGCCAATGCCTCCTCCAGGGGATCTTCCCAACCCAGGGATCAAACCCTTGTCTAATGCATCTCTGGCATCGTCAGGCAGATTCTTTACCACTAATGCCACCTGGGAAGCCTGGCGCATATTAATACTTTTGTTGCTCTTTTAATATTCTATCACAAAATACCACAGATAGCTGGGAACTAAAGGAGCAGATCTGTGTGTAACATGCTGAGTCATACGTCAACTTAACTTAAATATTAACAGACACTTAGTGAATCAATCATTTTTCTTTGTATGGATCTGGCTTCACTTTCCGTGGCATCCTTGATAGCTTCTTTACAAAAGCTGATCTGTTCCTATACCACACAGGTCCTCAAGATTCATGGAGAGATTTGCAGGATAATTCATAAGTGTTATGTATAGAGCAAATGTGGACCATCAAGCAAGGACTCTAGGAATCTGAAAAGGGGTGATTCACCATGTATCACACTGCTTCATTACTGTTGAAAAACATACTTTTGGTGTTCAGTCACTCAGCCGTGTCTGACTCTTTCCGACCCCATGGACTGCAGCACGCCAGGCTTCCCTGTCCTTCACCATCTCCAGGAGTGTGCTCAAACGCATGTCCAATGAGTTGGTGATGCCATCCAAGCATCTCATCCTCTGTCGTCCCCTTCTCCTCCTGCCCTCAAACTTTCCAGCTGCAGAGTCTTTTCCAATGAGTTGGCTCTTCACATCAGGTGGCCAAAGGATTGGAGCTTCAGCATCAGTCCTTCCAATGAAAATTCAGGGTTGATTTTCTTCACGATTGACTGGTTTGATCTCCTTGCAGCCCAAGGGACTCTTATGGGCTTCTCTAGTGGTAAAGAATATGACTGCAATGCAGCAGATTTGGGTATGATCCCTAAATCAAGAAGATCTCCTGCAAAAGGGAATGGCTAGCCACTCCAGTACTGTTGCTTAGAGAATTTCATGGACAGAGGAGTCTGGTGGTCACAGACCATGGGGTCACAAAGATTCTGACATAACTAAGCAATTAACACTTTCACTTCACTAAATATACTAAAACCCAAATAAATACGGGTAAGTGTCTACAGGCTTTTGGGCTTCCCTGGTGGCTCAGCTGGTAAAGAATCAGCCTCCTTGTGGGAGACCTGGGTTCGATCCCTGGATTGGGAAGATGCCCTCAAGAAAAGAAAGGATACCCAGTCCAGTATTCTGGTCTGGAGAATTCAGGTCTATGGGCTTTAATGTTGGGTCTACAGGCTTTAGTGTTTCATTGAAATATAATCTGCAAGGATGCTTTCCGGGGACATCCAAGCAGATAAAATCCTGACAACTGTATACAAACTCTGTATTTGAAATGAACCCTTTAAGATAGATTCTAATGTAGAATATCCAGCATTTAGTAAATGTCAACCAGTTTCCATAGAATTGCACGAAAGGGAATAAAGCTCACTTGGGAAGGTAGGAGTCAGCCATGGCACAAACTGGGAATGAGAGACTGTTGTGAATCCTGAAGACTTAATACTTGGGAGGGAAAATGTCCCTGTGTCATGAAACCTACTCCTGAAACCGGAAAAGAAGTCTATAGGACCATTTCCACTTTTCCTGTTTCCATAAGACATGGTGATACCGTACATTCTTCATCACAACCCTCAATACAGCAGGCTGTCTGCGAAGGCACTAAAGCTGCCTAATAAACCAGGGATAAATCCAGTCTGTCGTAGGAGCAAAAGTTCCAGGGAACTCTGGCCGACAGAATGAGGTCACTCTGTCATGAGGGAGAAAGATTAGATATCACGGGTGAAGGGTAAGCCTGATGCCTTTGGGGCTGTCCACGTATTCCTGTCTAGAGTCTTGATGCAGACTCAAATACCAATTTCTAAAGCAAAAGGTAGGGAGGACTCATTGCAAAATATTAACCCAACCGCTGACGGTCCATGGAATGTTGAAAACCTTCTTCCCGTGCCCATTTCAGCTTTTAAACAATCTACTGCCTAAAAGACCTCACAGGGACTTTCCTGGGGGCTCAGGGGTTAAGAATCTGCCTGCCAATGCAGGAGTTTGGGTTAGGTCCCTGGTCCTGCAAGATCGCACACACCTTGGGGGCAACCAAGCCCTTGGGCCACAATTACCAAGGCCACACTCTAGAGCTTGAGCTCTGCAACAAGAGACATCACTGCAAAGAGAAGCTTGCACATCTCAGCGACACAGTACCCCCTGTGACAGCCACTAGGGAAAGCAAGGAAAACACCATGCAGCCAAAAACAAATAAATAAAAAGAAAAAGAAAAGTACCAGCATGCTTCATAGTGGTATAAATAAATAAATTAGTTCATAATAAATAAGTTAAAATAGATAGATATATTAAATAAATTAAAATTAATTAACTGAAAGAAATAAATGAAAATAAAGTAAAAGAAAATAATAAATAATTTAATAAATAATTAAAATTTAAAAATAAATTAACTAATTAAAAGAAATAAATTAAAATTAATTAATTAACTAAATTAAAAGAAAACCTGAAGCACTCTCATGCTTCCATAATGGAAGCCTGAAGGATACAAGGATACCGAAGGAGAGAAGATGCTTCCTTTTCCCTCTATGTCCCTGCCCCTGTCTGGATTTTCTGAGTGTGTTTCAGCAAGCAGCACAGGACAGTGCCCTGATCAAAATGCAGAGGCTGAAAGCTAAAAAAAAAAAAAAACCTCAAGGAAATTCGGGAAAAAAAAAAAAATTACCATGAGTCACTCTGCTTCCGCTTGCCTTGTGGGCTGGAAGTTTCCTCGTCCCTGGGTCTCGCTAAGGGAGTTCAATCTTGCGAGCTGGGCAAGCAGTTCTAAGCAAAGGTTACTTTTCTCTGCGTCCACAGGGCTGTGTGTGAGTGACACATCCAGACAGGAGGAGTCTGGGTGACTGACTCTCCTGCAAACCTCGCAGACAAAGAAAAGCACATGCTGGACACCCAGGAAAGGGGGCTCCCTGAGCTTCGTACCTGTTAGCCCCGTAGGATCAGTCAGGACGGCACCTACCTCCTACTGGACCCTGGGGACTAAATGAGGTATGCTTTGCTAATGCGACAACCCTCTATCCATCACACAGCATCACTCCCGCCGCCCGTTCACTGCCTCGTCTTTATCTACTTAACTCCCAGCGGTTCAGACATTGACAGCCTTGAAACCCAATTTCCCATCTGGGCTGGACATCAGGGAGTATTCCATTCTCTGCTTACCTTCAGACTGCAAGAAAAAAAAAAAATCATTTATGGACAAGCCTCCCCACAGACTGTGACCTGAATCTTTGAGGGAAGAAGCCACAAGCTAAGTAGCTGATCAATATATTTTTTTTTCCCCAAAGGAGGAATCAGTGAATCATGCTGAAAGGAAAGTGAAAAATTCCACATGAGGAATTTTTATTCCGACTCTCAAGAGTACTGCACCCTTCTGTTCTAAATGTTTCATTCTTCTCTAGAAGAGACGGGAATGGTAACTGACACTGTAGATAGATATTGTCATTTTTCAATTGCTAAGTTCTGCCCTACTCTTTTGCCACCCCCATGGACTGTAGCTCACCAGGCTCCGCCATCCATGGGATTTCCCAGGCAAGAATACTGGAGTAGGTTGCCATTTCTCTTGCCAAGGAAATCCCCACCCAGGGATCAAACCCACATCTCTTGCACTGGCAGGCGAGTTCTCTACCACAGAGCCACCAGGACCGAAAATAAACGTGATGGGAAGCTGATCTGTCTCCTCGCTTCCTCTACCAATGTTGCAAACTTTCAGCACGACTTTGTGGATTTGCAATTTCTGTCCACATCCTGCTGTTTATTTATTTTTTGTCTTGCTTGTACTAACCGGATCGGCATGTATACCGGTTTGATTGCAATAGGCTTCAGGACACGATCCCCGAAAATACAGCACCCCTGCAGAGAATATTTTAAGCTGAAGGAGTTTGAGGAAAGGGTAGAAGCAGGAAGGGCCCCTGTACACTCCACCCATCTCCCCTTAAACAGGTCCTAAGACCCTCAAGGGAGAGGTGCCCTCTTTGTACCCAAGAAAAAGAAGCTTTGAAATCTCTAAGACAAGGCAACATGAGAAGAAGCCTGGTGGACCTTGGTGATCTCCTCAAGTTGACCTCATTCACCGTACACGCTTTAAGCTGCCATATCCCCCCAAGACTCTCCAGTCGTCATCAAACCAGCTGTGAAATACCAGGTCCCTGTGTCTCTGGGCCTTCCTTTCCTTAAGAAGGTCTCAGGTCACATAAAACATAAACTAAATCTGTCCACTATGTCTTTCTCCTTTTACCACCTGTTTCTTTTTTGGGGCCACACCCTGTGGCATGTGGGGGTCTTGTCTGACTCTTTGGGACCCCGTGGACTGTAGCCCACCAGGCTCCTCTGTCCATGGGATTCTCCAGGCAAGAATACTGGGGTGGGTGGCCATTTCCTATTTCCTTCTCCAGGGGATCTTCTCCACCCAGGGATTCAACCCCAAGGCATCACGGATGGCAGGCAGATCCTTTATCATCTGAGCCCCCCAGGAAGCCCCTTTACTTCCCTGATGGAGATGCAAATGTCAACCCACTCCGGTACTCTTGCCTGGAAAATCCCATGGACAGAGAAGCCTGGTGGGCTACACTCCAGGGGGTCGCAAAGAGTCAGACACTACTGAGCGACTTCACTTTTTCAGGGATCAAACCTGTACCCTCACTCTGAAAGCTCGCAGCCTTAACCACTGGACAACAAGGGAAGTCCTTTGGTCTTTACCAATTTCGTCTTAAAACCCTAAGCAATCAAGGAAAACTTTGCCCCGTTAGAAGACAAGGACGCACCTGAACTCATTTTTCAAACAATAAAACAGGAGATGATGAGAACCGTGATGACAGGGAAGCCGGTGAGGAGGTCTGGGTCTTCAGAGCCTGGATTTAAAGCATCCTTCATGGCCAAGAACCACAGCCCTAGTGCAATTCAAATCTTCCAAAAATGAGAATCCACTTTGCCCTGTCTTGGTCACTCTTGGTACAGCTGCTGTTACGATAAGGAAATCGCTGTGACCTCGTGAGGCCCATCCCATGGCTGAACAGCTCAGTTATAAGAAAACAATTGATAACTATTAGAAATATTTAATGATTGGGAACAAAATAATTATATGAAATCTAACTGTGATCATTAGAAATAATTCTGGGAGCTTCAATGGGCCAAGCTCCAGGTAACAGGACTCATTCGTGACTTTGCTTCTTGTCAAGTCCCCTGAAATCAAGCATACCTAGACATTTCAATTGAATATGGGCGTCCCTGGTGGCTCACTGGTAAAGAATCTGTCTGCCAATACAGGAGACTCGGTTTTGATCTCTGGGTCAGCAGGAGATGGCAATCCACCCCAGTATTCTTACCTGGAGAAAGCCTGGCAGGCTACAGCCCAGGGGGTCGCAAAGAGTCAGACACAACTGAGCAACGAACACAATACGACATGCATTACTACTATAGCTGTCGCCAAAATAGAGCTTCTCAGCAGAGTAATTATCAATCTATTTATGACGAGTAATTCCAGAGCTAGAGAAAAGCAGCTTTTCCTAGGTACCCTCCATGGGACCACTGCCGGGGGGCAACCTCATCCGAGCTTGGTTCCACCCTTGGAAAGCTAGCTGCTGAAGTTCTGCCAGTGTTCAGGGCAGACAGAAACAAGAGCACAGGTCTGTTCCCGGATAATCACTTTACAATGGTCTGCTCCTTTCGGCTGGAAAACAACATGAATCAGCCATAATGCTAATCGCTCAGTCGTGTCTGAATCTGAGACCCCATGGACTGTAGCCCACCAGGCTCCTCTGTCCATGGGGATTCTCCAGGCAAGAATCCTGGAGTGGGTGGCCATTCCCTTCTCCAGGGGACTCCTCCCGCCCCAGGGATGGAAGCCACATCTGTTGCGGCTCCAGCACTGCAGGCTGATCCTGTCCCACTGTGCCTCCGGGGAAGCCCTTAGCCGGTGGAAATATCTTATGCTTTTCCCCTGACTTAATGGTCTCCCTGCTCGGTCTTCACAAAAGCCTTGAGGCTGTGTGCGACGCCATCAGCAGTGACTGTCTTCATTTGCAGGAAACCGAGAGTCACGGGCGTGAATCATGGAGTCCTCTGTGACTTTGAAACGGTTCCTGAGAGAAGGGTCAAGTCACGACGGATCGGAGCTGAATGCGCTGTAAATTTTTTTCCCTTCCCGGAAAGGCTTTCGGAAGATAGATGTTCATCGCGGCAAAGGAGAAGGGAGTGATGTCAACACTTGAGTCTTATCGGTCGCAGCTCCTTCAATGACACGCTCCCTTCCTCGAGAGGATGAGAACACTTCTTGCATCAATTTCCTCTCTACGGCCTGTGTCATCTGGGCGTGACTTGCAGAATAACAGAGATAATGGGCTTTGGGGAAAATGTCTTAGACAGAATTGGGAATTCAATGCAGATACTCCCCGCTGTCTTTTCTCAGGATCTTGGGTCCTGGGTCAGAGAGTGTGAAACTAGTAACTGAATCATAACAGGGGGCTGGAAGCAGAGACCGTTCTCGTCTGGGGTGGGGTGGGGGAAGGTGAAGCAGGACATTAGTTCAAGAGGACAGCATTCAGTTTCTCTTTTATGTTCGCGGTCATCTTTTGGCCAGACGCAAGCACATCCTTAAAGGCAATGAATTGATTTTTTGCTCTGAAGGGAATGTGAACCATCTTTTAAGTGATGGCAATCTTACAGCACAGTACTGTGTCAATAAACAGTGTCTAATGAAGGATAATGGTGGTGGAAGGGGGAAAGAATTGATGCCTGGGTCGGGACGATCTCTTGGAGGAGGGCATGGCAACCCACTCCAGGATTCTTGCCTGGAGAATCCCATGGGCAGAGGGGCCTGGCGGGCTACAGTCCACGGGGTCTCAGAGGGTCAGACATGACTGAGCACGTGTGTACATAATGCAGGATAAAGATGTTTAACACACAGAAGTCATATGAAACTTAGCATCCCAGATCCAGACTTGTTTGTGTGTGGGTGTGTGTCCACTCTGTCTCAGCCCCTTGAAGGGGATTCGCTACAAACCCTTCACACTTGAGACACAAACGCAAAATACCAAATAAGGGGTAAATAACTTGGAACCCCATTTGTCAAATGCATTTAACAAAAGAAGATAATTCTCCCAGATCTAGTTACTCTGTGACTTCCCAAATTCCTTCTGTAGTTTCCTGTACTCATCAAAGATGGTATTTTGAAACATTAATTCTTTAGTGCTAGCCTTCTTATGCTAAAAAACAAGATTTCTGACTAAAAGTCAAAAAGCCAGAACCTACCAGGTTCCTACCAGGAACCTACCAGGAGAAGCAGATGACAGAGGATGAGATGGTTGGATGGCATCCCCGACTCGATGGATATGAGTTTGAGAAAGCTCCAGGAGTTGGTGCTGGACAGGGAAGCTTGGCGTGCTAGTCCGTGGGGTCACAAAGAGTCGGACACGACTTAGCAAATGAACTGAACTGACCAGGTATCTAAACAACAAGCCTTTACTAAACATAAAAAAAAAAAAAAAAACCTTTGCAAAGTATTACACTGAATGTAAAATTAATAGTTACTAAAGAAGCTGTGTGCGTGTTAAGACACTCAGTCATGTCCGACTCTTTGCGACCCCATGGACTGCCACCCCAGGGACTGAACATGTGTCTCCTCTGTCTCCTGAACTGCAGGTAGATTACTAGCTGAGCCACTGGGGAAGCCCCAGATACAGGAAGGTGTTCCCCAGGTGGCAAATCTGCCTGCCAATAAGATACGTGGGTTCGATTCCTGGGTCGGGAAGATCCCCTGGAGGAGGGCACGGCAACCCACTCCAGCATTCTCGCCTGGAGAATCCCAGGGACAGAGGAGCCTGGCAGGTGGCGGTCCAAGGGGCCACAAAGAGTCAAACATGACTGAAGCGACTTAGCATATACGCACAGAAGCACAGATATAGGAATATCTCCTTTTACTGCTCTTTATTGTGCTTTGAATATAATGCATTAAAAAAAAGAAAGGCAAGTGGAAGGTTTGGGGCAAACTTGCATTGATCAAGTCAGTGCCAACACTTTTTCAACAGCATTGGCTCATTTCCTATCATGGTATCACATACTGGTAATTCTTGCAATATTTCAATCTTTTTCACTGTTATCTTTTCAATAATGAAATTTATTTCACTAATTATGTAATTAACCAGAAAGTGTTCTGTACACAACCCTTACATGTTCTGGAGTAAAATGACTTTCTAATTTCTTTGCTTATTCTATCCTTTATCAACTTTAAACCAAACTAAATTTGAAGGTAATATTATATTTAAAAAAAATTTTATTGAGGCATGCTCGATGTATAATGTAAGTTTCAGGTGTACAACACAATGATTCATAATTTTAAAAATTATACTAATAGTTATTATGTGTGTGTGTTAGTTGCTCAGTCAGATCCGACACTTTGTGACCCCAAGGACTGTAGCCCGCCAGGCTCCTCTGTCCGTGGGATTCTCCTGGCAAGAATACTGGAGTGAGTTGCCACGCCCTCCTCCAGGGGATCTTCCCAACCCAAGGATGGAACCTGGGTCTCCTGTATTGCAGGCAGATGCTTTACCGTCTGAGCAAACCCAGGAAGCCTTAATAGTTATAATATCACCATATTCCCTGTGGTATACAATATATCCTTCTGGCTTGTTTATTTTATGCACAGCAGTATGTATCTCATAGTCCCCTCTCTGAAATCCTGTCCCTATCTTGCCCCTCCCACTCTGTTGTTCCCCTGGCAGACACTGGTTTGTTCTCTAGAGCTGTGAGCCTGCTTCTCTGTTGTAACACTCTCCACTTTCTTTTTTTAGATTCCACAAATAATACTCTTGCAATATTTCAAACACTGTCATTGAGATTATCTTTGTGATCAGTGATCTGTGACGCTGCTACTGTAACTCGTGGAAGGCTCAGGGGACGGCATTTCTTAGCAATAAAATCTTTTTAAAAGTAAGGTCTCTAGGCTCTTTTCAGACATCATGCTATTACACATTTAGCAGACTGCAGGGATCTGTAAACATTGTTTTCATATGCATGGGAAACAAAACAAAAAGTCACCTGACTTTCCCTGCTGCAGTCTGAGCACAGGTTATCAGCTGGGTGAGTCTGTGCTTCCCTGTATGCCTTTAGCTATATTGGATTGTTAGCCACAGGCACAATGAACGCTGCAGAAATTAAAGCAAAACACGAGGTGTGCTTAGCTGAAAAAGTCGTTCAGATTTGCCTTTCTGAAGCACATGTGTGATGCAATGCAAGGAGCAAGCTTAAGAAATGGTAGATAAGAAGAAACACAAGTTAGGTCTCCAACTAAAGTTCTGCAAGGCATGATGGAAGAATACATAACACCTAGTGAGACTCAGGTAAAGCAGGAATGCAGGAAAGAGAAAATATAAAGAGTACATGAACACAATTTTCCCTTCCCAAAATCATACAGATTGACATCATGATAAATTGAAAATTCATCTGCAGGATCACTGCAGATGGTGGCTGCAGCCATGAAATTAAAACACAGTTGCTCCTTAGAAGAAAAGCTATGACCGACCTAGACAGCATATTAAAACAAAGAGACATTACTTTACCAACAAAGGTCCGTGCAGTCAAAGCTACGGTTTTTCCCAGTAATCATATATGAATGTGAGAGTTGGACTATAAACAAAGCTGAGTGCTGAAGAATTGATGCTTTTGAACTGTGGTGTTGGAGTAGACCCTTGAGAGTTCCTTGGACTGCAAGGAGATCCAACCAGTCCATTCTAAAGGAGATCAGTCCTGAATATTCATTGGAAAGACTGATGGTGAAGCTGAAACTCTAATACTTTGGCCACCTGATTCAAAGAACTGACTCATTTGAAAAGACCCTGATGCTGGGAAAGATTGAGTGCGGGAGGAGAAGGGGACAACAGAGGATGAGATGATTGGATGCCATCACCAACTGAATGGACATGACTTTGAGTAAACTGCAGGAGTTGTTGAGGCTTGGCGTGCTGCAGTCCATGGAGTCGGAAAGAGTTGTACATGACCGAGCGACAGAAGTGACCTGAACTGATGGCTCAGCTGGTGAAGAATCCGCCTGCAATTCAGGAGACTTGGGTTTGATCCCTGGGTTGGGAAGATCCCCCTGGAGAAGGGCAAGGCTACCCACTCCAGTATTCCGGCCTAGAGAATTCCATGCACTGTAGAGTCCATGGGGTCGCAAAGAGTCGGACACGACTGTGAGACTTTCCACTCACTGTCCCATGATGCTATAGTTTGACTTGCAAACGCATGACTGTATTCCTTATGTGGACATAAAGGGACTTTCTCGTGCCTAGTTATGAAAGGCCACGATTATTAAGAATGGAAAATCAAAAGCTGAGATACGGATCTTGTAGCAAAGTGGGTAGAGAGAAGAAAAATTACTCACTGGGGACAGGAAGTCATACGCACTGGTGCGTCTTCCCCTCCGGTTACTGCGTTTTTCTGCTCTCTTGGTGCTCACGAAGAATAAAATGAATGATCCGGTCTCATGCCTCAGTTCCTTATACCACAGCAACCGAAACCAAACAGAGCTATTCCAATCCCAACATCCTTTACTCTGGATCTCAGCAACGATTTTGCTTTGAGGATCTCTGCATGACTATGTTGAAGGTACTTCATTCTAAGTCCCTACCGCCTTTTCAGAAAATAAAGAATACAATCTGGACACTTCCCAGTGGTCCAGTGGTTAAGACTCTTAACTTTCACTTCGGGACCATGAGTTTGATCCTTGCTCGGGGATAAAACTAAAGTCCCGTGTGCCACTGGATATGGCCAAAATCTTTTAGAAAGTACAGTCGATCTACATGGCCTGACCCTCCGCTTCCGTAGAAATAGGACCAATGAAGAATGCTCTGATCATACATTTGTCTCATGATGGTTAAAAGAAAGATGAACAATTTCATAAAACTACTGAAAATTTCCCCCATTGGCCTATGGCATTCAAATCTTTTTTGAATGTGGCCAACACTGCCTCATTCATGAGCATTTCTCATGGATATGAATGTTCATTAACACATTTCAAGGCAGACTTACATATCTCTTCTCAAAATTCGTCTCATGTAGGTGAATAACAAATTCACATGCCTTTTCCTAAATCTATTTCTGTTCCACAATGCCATATAAATACTGAAGTAAAATTGCCTTTTTTTAAGGGAAATAATTCCCTTGAAAGTTATTTCCTGTTTAATTATATAGGTCACACAGAAGAGAATGAGGTGAAAATAAAATTGTTTCCCTGTTGATTGGTTTATAGATGTGTCATGTCTCATGGTGACAGTGGGTGCCAGGGAGAAATAAAGAAATACTGGGTGACTTTATACTTTAATGAAGCTGAGGAAAAAAATCAAAAATGAAAAGCAGGCAAGGATACCAATATATATCCACTATATACTGGGTAGGATTTTTTTTTTTTTACTCAAAACATTAGATAAATAATTCCAAAATAATCTGGATGCTCTTGAATTGAGAAACATTTTATAAGCAATCCTTAATAAACAAAAAAAAATCACTGGCTTTGACGCATATTTTTACCCTTAAACATTTCAACCTGTTAACAAACTTCTGAATCTATTTCACTTAAACCATCTACAATGAATACTTGTAGATCTTGCAGCGGGATCCAAAAAATATTCAACAACAACAATCAAAAAAACTGCATGATCGAGTATACTATGACTATCAGGCTCTAATTTCATTTTTTGCATGATTTAAAAGTGCTAATAAAATATAACTTTTAAGGCTAAACGTTTTTAACTGCAAATGGCACCCCACTCCAGTACTCTTGCCTGGTGAATCCCATGGATGGAGGAGCCTGGAGGGCTACAGTCCATGGGGCGCAAAGAGCCGGATACGACTGAGTGACTTCATTTTCATGTATATTTTTGTAGATTCTCTTTATGTTAATTCTGTACATCATACAATTTTAGGCTAGAAATAACCACTCATTCAACTCTTCCTTTCCATTTTCAATCCTCTCATCTTGCACTCATTTCATCAGATTTAACACTATATAGGTTGCATATTTATATATGAAATTACCCTTCTGTGATGGACTGGAAATAACAAATAACCAAAAAAAAAAAAAAAGAAAAGTTAATTATCCATGACAGATACTTTAAAACTGTTGTGTTATGAGATTATGAGACTTTTCTTGAGAAATAGTAATCTTTTGAAATTTCTTCATTTCTAAAGTATTTGCTAACATTCTGATGACATCTACCTTGCTCTCGTTTCTGCTTCTCATTGACAATCTGATAAAACTTCAATGCCTGTTGCCTGGACTAGTTGATAAATGTCATGTTTTATATGTGGGTCTGTGTTCCTTTGGTGTGCATGTCAGAGTAATACGGACGGAAATTCACTGTTGTTAAAACACACTCCATCAACAGATAAATGGATAAAGAAGATGTGGTGTATATATATACACCACAGAATATTACTTGGCCATGAAAAATAACGAAACAATCCCATCTGCCGCTACATGGATAGATGTAGAGATGATGACACCAAGTCACACAGAGAAAGACAAATATCAGAGGATATCATTTATACGTGGAATCTAAAATTAATACAAAAGCATGTATTTACAAAAGAGACTCACAGACATAGAAAACAAACATGTTTACCAAAGGGGCAAAGACACGGCAGGGGAAATAAATCAGGAGATTTGGATTAGCAGATATAAACTACTTTATATATATATACACACATACACACATATATATACATTTATATATATAATGTATATACAAAATATTTATATATATAAAAATATATATTTATATATATATATATAACCAGGACCTAGTGTATACAACAGGGAACTACATACAGTAACCTGTAATAAATTATAATGGAATCTAATCTGAAAAAGGAATAGGAATAAACACATAACTGAATCTCTGCTGCATACCTAAAACTAACATGGTATTGTAAACCAACTGTACTTCAATGTTTAAAAGACGTTTTAAAGAAACTCTCAATATTGAAAAATTTTGGAAGCTGCTTTGCATTCCAAATCAGGCAACTAAAACGGCGAATGGATTTCAAACAGAGTCAAGTACTCAGAATGATAAAGGATAAACATTCAAATTATAAATATTCAAAAATATAAAAGCTCAATTTGCATCTCTAGAAGAGTATGTTATTGTTGATATCCCAATAAATGTCATTTTGGCATAAAATACACCCGTATGCTTTTATACTGCGCCTGGATTTCAAACATAAATTCACTAGGATGAAACAGATCCATAGATGTGCAATCACAAGCCCACTATTCACTGATTCTTCAATACATACAGTGAAGCTTACTGGGTCCTCAGATATACACTGTTTCATTATTTCTCTCAGTAACTCTGTGAATTAGCTGTTGCTACTGCCGTCTGATAGATTTAACACGCACATGCTCGTGAACAGCTGGCTGTATCTTCACCGTTAATCTTTAAGTTCAGTGACCTCACATAAAATTATGCAAATAAGAATGGGAGCATTTTGACGAGCAATTTTTAATACCTGAATTTCAAACGAAACGCTGGCTATAGTAATTTCTATGTAAAACACCCACGAGTTTATTTCTATGATGGCTTTTCATCATGCATTTCAAAAAGATCAGACACTCTCCAACAAACCAACGGAGCCAAACTCTTATTTCCCAAGAAACACTCAAATATTGATTGAAAAGTTGAAAGAAACGTGTGAAAAACCAACACTATGATTCAGTGTTTCACAGAGAACTGTTAATGAAAATATCCTCTCATCCATAACTCCAGCAGTAACATAAATCGTAATTAAAACTCAACTTGCATGTGCTGTCTTATGAAAGATGAATAACTGTCTGAAATTTCTTTGAAGTCTGGGGTGTTAGGAATAATATTACCTATTTAATGCTTGTGAAATGAAGAAGTCCTCTGAATTCTGAGCTAAGAGAGTACAGCTTCAATATGGTACTTTGCATTATCTCTATAAACTGTTATCCCCTATCTTATCATATTTGTGTTAAAAATGAGAATAAACCTGACATCTTCATTATGTAGTAACATTGGAAATTCAAACCAACCCCTTTGTGAGAACAAGAGAAAATTTGCATGATCCAAAAATAAAAATTCTTTATAAAACTTTGAATGCTGAAATCACACTTAGGTGCTTCCCTGGGGGCTCACTGGTGAAGAACCTGCCTGTCAATGCTGGGGACACATGCTCAATCCCTGATCTGGGAAGGTCACACATGAAAGAGAAAGGGAAAGTCGCTCAGTTGTGTCGGACTCTGAAACTCCATGGACTATACAGTCCATGGGATTCTCCAGGCCAGAATACTGGAGTGGGTTAGCCATTCCCTTCTCCAGGGGATCTTCCCAATCCCTGGGAAGAGAACCCAGGTCTCCCGCATTGCAGGTGGATTACAGCTGCCATGGAGCAACTAAACCCTAAAGCCTGTGCTCCATAACAAGAGAAGCCGCAGCAATGAAAAGTCCACGTACCACAGGTAGCCTGTAGCCCCCCGATCTTTGCAACTCAACGAACCCCCATGCAGCGAAGACCCAGCACAGCCAAAACGTAAAAAAAAAAACACAATTCCATAAAATCATAGAGATGATGGCACCAACACAGACGAGAAAGTGAGGATTCAGGGGCATACAACTACAGGACACCCCATACACAAAGAGGCTTTATCTTAAAGACTTTTCCATTCTGGAAGGAAGTGTTGTAGAAGGGAGCAGTGTCAGAGCCCAGGATCCATGGCAAGTGTGCACTCTGATCAATTCCCCGTCATACTTTCCTCCCTCTGTGCGTTTCACCCTCAGGATAAGTACGAAACAAATGCAAACTCAGATTTACAGGGACTTGCAGCCCACTCCCACAGCATCTTAAAAAAAAATATTTGAAGAATAGCAGGTCTTCGTGAATTATAGAACATGAATTTTAATATCCACAGGTAGTCAGCCCACGAGGAACAAACCTCTAGTCTGTGCCAGTTTATTACTATTAATAATTTCCTTTTCAATAAAATATTAGATACATATATATATATAAATATATATATTTAAAATAAAATATCCAAAACCATAAATTTAAATATTGGGGTTTTTATTGGTAGAAAGTTCAGTCGGTAAAGAATCCGCCTGCAATGCAGGAGATTCTGGTTCGATTCCTGGGTTGGAAAGATCCCCTGGAGAAGGGATAGGCTACCCACTCCATTGTTCTTGGGCTTCCCTTGTGGCTCAGCCGGTAAAGAATCCACCTGCAATGCGGGAGACCTGGGTGCAACACTTGGGTTGGGAAGACCCCCTGGAGAAAGGAACAGCTACCCACTCCAGTATTCTGGCCTGGAGAATTCCATGGAGGGTACAGTCCACGCAGTTGCAAAGAGTCAGACACGACTGAGCGA
This sequence comes from Bos grunniens, assembly GCF_055505025.1. Classification (NCBI taxonomy): domain Eukaryota; kingdom Metazoa; phylum Chordata; class Mammalia; order Artiodactyla; family Bovidae; genus Bos; species Bos grunniens. The sequence goes on from NC_141194.1 coordinate 3,553,562, forward strand.
CTTTCACTTCACTTTCCCATAGGATGGTCACAAAGATGATGAAGCACATAACATAACAAGAAGGCAGTGATAAAAGATCCAGCAGAAGTAACAGTGACTGAAATGAGGTTCCCCTTGCCCAACTAATGAAGAGAGTGTAATTATCAGACGTATGACAAAGTGAAGTCGCTCAGTCGTGTCCGACTCTTTGCAACCCCATGGACTGCAGCCTACCAGGCTCCTCTGTTCATGGGATTTTCCAGGCAAGAGTACTGGAGTGGATTGCCATTTCCTTCTCCAGGGGATCTTCCCAACCCAGGGACTGAACCCGGGTCTCCCGCATTGTAGACAGACGCTTTACCATCTGAGCCACCAGGGAAGTCCAGATGTATGACAAACCAACTTAAAAACAATGCTCAAATAACCAAAAAGCTCTGCAGGGAGTGAGAAATGATTCAAAACTTGGGTAAAGGATATCTTAAAAGACCCGGTGAAAATTCTAAATGAGTATAAGAGGAATAAAAAAAAAAATTAATAGCTAATAGATCAGCTTAAGAGAGGGTGAGCACCAAAAAACTGATGCTTTTGAACTGTGGTATTAGAGAAGACTCGAGAGGCCCTTGGACTGCAAGGAGATCCAACCAGTCCATCCTAAAGGACATCAGTCCTGAATATTCATTGGAAGGACTGATGCTGAAGCTGAAACTCCAATACTTTGGCCACCTAATGGGAAGAACTGACTCATTGGAAAAGACCTTGATGCTGGGCAGGAGGAGAAGGGGACGACAGAGGATGAGATGATTAGATGGCATCACCGATTCGATGGACATGAGTTTGAGTAAGCTCCAGGAGTTGGTGATGGACAGGGAGGCCTGGCATGCTGCAGTCCATGACGTCACAAAGAGTCGGACACGACTGAATGATTGAACAGAACTGAAGAGAAGATAGGACAAAACTGAAAAGCAAATGAATATACTTGAGGAGAAAGAGAGGAGAAGTTATCCAGAATGTGCCATGGAAAAATTCTTGAAAGGAAGAAAATACAGAAAAGAGAGTAACAGACAAAAGAAAAAGAGAATTTGCAAGTTTTCATAGTCACAGTTCTTGGTGAATGAAATATTAGACAATGGGATCATCAAGGGAGAGAAACATATTCAGGGGTGAATGAGATGAAGCCAATACAAGATTCAGAATTTAATACAACTGGGGAAACACAGTCAAGAAAAGAGGAAATTGAAAATTTCAAAAATGTGAGAATTATAGGGAAGAGCCAGAATTAAATTCAGCAGGGTAAAGAAAACATGTAACAAAATTACGAGTTTGGTGAAATGGCTGACCCAACTCATTAGATACAGAAGAAAAGAGAATTGCTGAAATAAAATAAAATACTGGAGAAAAAAATAATGCAGAATGGAGTTTGGAAATAAAAGTAGGTGCAAATACAAAAATAACAGTAAAAATGGAGTCATGGAGATAAAAAGTAAGAGATGTTTAATTAGGCTATCAAAGAAGAAAAGAAAAAAAAATATATATATACACATATAGTAGCAACATTTGAGAAAGAGAGGACTAAGAATTCTCAGAATTTAAGTAAAACACGATTCCAAAAGTTGAGAAGATTAAGAAATTCTAATAGAGTAAATTAGAACACCACCATCAGCTGCATCACAGAAAACACGCAGAAATTCACAGGCAAACACGCCTGAAAATTGACATCTGCAGAATGTGTCATTTTTAAAGCAGTAACTTTTGAACAGGCAGCTAACTTCTCTACAGCAACAAGAGAACCGAGACCAGCAGAATGATATTTTTGATGGCCAAAAAAAAAAAAAAAATTTGCAGAGAAAATTGCAAATTAAAATGTGGTGACCATATTCTTTAAGAGCGGATATCAAAAAGAAATTCTTAACCAAGTGAACTAGGGTTTTCAATAGCTCACAGGCTCTGAAAATATATCACTAGATTTTTTTTTAATTTTTAAAATTTAAATTTAAAAAAAATTTTAAATTAAATTAAAAAGTTTTTTCTTACAGAGAAAATTAGAGGCATGTATGAACGTAGAGATTATTATATTAAGTGAAGTAAGTCAGAGAAAGACAAGTATCATAAGGCATTGTTTATATGTGGAATCTTAATAAATGATATCAATGAACTTCTTTACAGAACAGAAACATACTCAGATATTGAAAACAAACTTATGGCCACCAAACGGCAAAGGTGGAGTGATAAATTAGCAGTTTGGGATCAGCAGATAGAAATTACTAAATAGAAAATAGAAAAATGACAAGGATCTGCTATATAGCTCAGGGAACTACATTCAATATTTACATGACTATAATGAAAAAATTCATATATATATATGTTTATATATCTATGAATAATTGAATCATTTTGCCACATACAGGACATAAACACAACACTGGACATGAACTAAATTCCAATAAATAAATGTTTTAAATGACTATCTCAATCTGCTGTATGAGAGTGTAACGTGCCCACTAACCCCAGCAGAGAACAGACTAAGCAAATGGAAAACCAAGCCACTCATGAGCTATATTCACTAACATATGAAAAACAGAAAAATTAATCATCACTACATTGGATTGATTCCAACATACCAAGTTATATTAACATTATACTACACAAATATATTCTCTTTATATATTACAGTATATGGGCTTCCCTGGTAACTCAGATGGCAACGAATCCACCTGCAGTGCGGGAGACCTGGGTTCCATCCCTGGGTTGGGAAGATCCCCTGGAGGAGAAAGGAAAGGCTACCCACTCCAGTATTCTGGCCTGGAGAATCCCATGGACTGTACAGCCAATGGAGTTGAAAAGAGTCGGACACGACTGAGTGACTTTCACTTTCACTATATGATGGCTCAGACAGTAATGAATCTGCCTGCAATACAAGAGACCCAGGTTCAATCCCTGGGTTAGGAAGATCCCCTGGAGAAGGGAATGGCAACCCACTCCTGTATTCTTGCCTGGAGAATCCCATGGACAGAGGAGTCTGGTGGGCTACAGTCTATGATGGGTCTCAAGGAGTCACACAGGACTGAGTGATTAAAACATACATATATATCTTTATCTCCTATATCTCCAGTTTATACACTCTTAAATATCTATCTATATAGATAATATCAACCTAGTAAAAAATGTTTCAAAAATGACCAACCCACCACATTTAGAAAAAATATGCTAATAAAAGCTAATATCCAAATACAAAGATTTTAAGCAACAAAGAATAGAAGGGAACTTCTCTATTTGATATAAACTCTCGAGTAAAACCCTTTGGTGGGTATATCACCCCACTTGGTTCAAGGTAGGAAACACCATCTTTGAAGCCAGAACTAGAAAAAATAATACCCACATCTTTTGTTTCTATTTAGGATTACACTGGAGGCCTTACAACAAGAAAGTGAAAACAAATAAACACATATAAAGATCAAAGAGTAAGTATTAAGTTTGTTTTTACTCACAGATGATATGTGTATAGACACAGAAATCCCAAACAATATGAGAATTTAATACACTTACCGATTATCAAATTGAGAAATTAAACAGAAATTATATATTACTGCAGCAAAAATAGAAAATGAAAGGTTTTAAAGGATGATCTGAAAACACCAGTTTCCATAAATCAGTTAAACAAAATGTGTACAAAATCTCTATTCGGAATATTATAAAACAGTATGAAGAAAAAATAAAAATTCTTAAACTAGTGTTAAGGATTCATCATTTTCATAAATTGGCTTTCTACTCAATATTGAAAGATGTTCAATAAACACAATCTGGTAAGATATTAATTAAATTCTTAATTAAAATCAGATGTTTATTTTCCAAGGGGAGACTCTAAAGTCTACACAAATATAAGTTTAAAAAATAATGAAGACTTTTAAAATATCAACACGAGAACCCTTGTGATAGCAAATACTGTGAATTTTTATAAAATATAATATTTAAGAGAATATGATATTGGCACAGAGACAGATAAGAACTTTGAGGATATGAGATTAATTTTTTTCAAGAAGTGGCATTATGTGATGTTGAATTATCTATATAGAAAAAATCAATTGTACTCATCTGAATCATAAAAAATAAAAACTCCATGTGGAATTATAACATAAAAAAGACATAAATAGGCTTTTTAGGACACTAAAGAAAGATAGGTTCACATCTTTGGGCCAAAAAAAATGTTTTAAGCAGTATTCCAAAGCACTAATCCTAAAGTAAATGACGATACAGTCATTTAATGAATGACTTTAGCTCACTTAGTGATGGTAACAGGCAATCCAGGAGATATGAAATATTTGCAGAAGTAACTGTTGAAACACACTCATCAAAATACATCAGTAAGAAAATGACTGAACAGTGCAATAGAAAAATTGATAAATGGGACAATTCATCAAACAGGAAATAAAATGGCCGGGTGATCTACGGAAAACTCTCAACCTCAGGAAGCCAAAACTGAAAATGCATTGAGTTTCCCCACACACTTATTAAACTGGAGAAGAAAAATGAAATTCTGATAGTGCCAAATGTGGCATGGATTTCACACTGCTGGTGAAAATACTTATCCCCACGCTGGAAAACAGTTCATTCCTATCAAAGCTAAAAGTCGAGATTTCCACCAACAGTTCCAGCGTGGCCATGTGCCTCAGAAGTCGCATATGCGTTCACAAATGAGAATGTATTTCCACGAATTGTTAAAACACTAACGATTCTAATAGCCAAGACTGGAGATAATGCATTCATCTAGTAACAATACAATGGACAAAAGCCTTGTGATGCAGTCATGTCATGGGATGTGTGTGTGCGGTAACTTGCTCAGATGTGTCTGACCCTTTGCGACCCCACAGACTGTAACCCACCAGGCTCCTCTGTCCATAGCATTCTCCAGGCAGGAATACTAGAGTGGGTTGCTATGCCCTCCTCCAGGGGATCGTCCCCACCCAGGGATGGAACCCACGTCTCTTATGTCTGCTGCATTGGCCAAAAGGTTCTTGACCACAAGCGCCATCCGGGAAGCCCGTCAAGGTGATACTACAGAAGAATTAAAATGAATACAACAGTCGTACATAAAAACAACACACATGTACCATTAAAGCACAATCGTGGACTTCTCTGGCGGTCCAGTGGTTAAGAATCCTTCTGCCAAGGCAGGGGACATGTGTTTGATCACTCGTCCGGGAAGATTCCACCTGACAGGGAGCAATTCCACCTGACTGCTACAACAACTGAGTCCCAATGCTAAAAGCTACTGGAGCTGGTGCGTCTACCGCCCATGCTGTGCGCCAAGAAAAGCCACCGCAATGACAAGTCTGCACACCCCAAGCAGGGAGTAGCCCCCACGCAACCCAACTAGACAAAAGCTTGTGTGCAGCACAGAAAACTCAGCACAGCCCAAAACAAATGAATTCCTTTTAAAAAAAAATGATTAAAAATAAGATCACAACGGTGAGTGAAGACATCAGAAGAGGCAGCTGCATTCATCTCAAGTCCCCAAACACGAAAAGTTTAATTCATGTGATGTGGGGATGCCTATATTCGTGGAGAAAAGAAAACAGGAAACAAGGAAGTCATTTGCATAACAGAATAATGCAGGAGACCTGGGGTTTGATCCCTGGGTCAGGAAGATCCCCTGGAGAAGGGAATGGCAACCCACTCCAGCATTCTTGCCTGGGGAATCCCACGGACAGAGGAGCCTGGAGGGCTACAGTCCACGGGGTCGCAAAGAGTCGGACACGACTGAAGGGCTTTAAGATAGGAAGAGAGAAATGCTTTTGTGAAGATGACAGCTTTCTCTTTCGTGACAGGGCTACAGTCACGGAAATATTTGCTTTCCTTTTTGACACTGTCCTGGAAATTGATGCTGTGTGGACTTCTGTATGTGTTGTATTTCAGATGGAGTGGTTTTATTTTTCGGTTAGTGTAGGTTGAATTGCAACATAAATAGTAACCGATATACACATTCTACTAGGTTGGCAAATAGAACAAACTGAACTGACATTGTGACCAACCCAATATATCAGCATCAATATATCTAGTATATATGTGTGTTCCAGCATTATTAGTAGCTTCTGATGGGTGCCTTTAAATGGTTCATCTTGCCACTGAAAGTGAAAGTGAAGTCGCTCAGTCGTCTCCGACGCTTTGCAACCCCGTGGACTGTAGCTCACCAGGCTCCTCCATCCGTGGGATTCTCCAGGCAAGAGTACTGGAGTGGGTTGCCATTTCCTTCTCCAGGGGATCTTCCAACCCAGGGATCGAACCCAGGTCTCCTGCATTGCAGGCAGACGCTTTAACCTCTGAGCCACGGTACCATTAGAAACATGGACCCATCACTGGAGAACCATTCGTGGTAACAGGGAACATTTACAGTGGCCACTCAGTCCTCCTCTTACAGATACACAGGAAAGGTTTGGGGAAAGCCCTCACTCCAAGTCCCTTCAGGCATGGCTAAGGTTACCCATTTTCCTACAGGACAAGTAGCTGGTTGAGAGCCTGAGTCTATTCGTTCCCAGATGTCAAACTCCAACGTAAATGAATCTGTCATTCCATACATCCCTTGGGTATACTCACATCGTTAGCATCGTCTGAGGTTGATAGGAAAGTTATTTCTTCCGACTGCGTGTCTGCATGTGTGGTAAGTTACTAGTCATCTTAAAACAGCCTAGAAATTAAAATATGCTTGCTCCTTGGAAGGAAACCTATGACAAGCCTATACAGTGTGTTAAAAAGCAGAGACATCCCTTTGCCAACAGAGGTCCGTCTAGTCAAAGCTATGGTTTCTCCAGCAGTCATGTATGGATATGAGAGCTGGACCATAAAGAAGGTTGAGCACTAAAGACTCGATGATTTTTAACTGTGGTGTTGGAGAAGACTCTTAAGAGTCCCCCTGGACTGCAAGGAGATCAAACCAGTCAATCCTAAAGGAAATCAGCCCTGAATAGTCATTGGAGGGACTGATGCTGAAGCTGAAGCTCCAATGCTTTGGCCAATTGATGGGCAGAGCTAACTCATTGGAAAAGACTTTGATGCTGTGAAACATTGAGGGGCAGGAGGAGAAGGGGGTTGCAGAGGATGAGATGGTTAGATAGCATCACCAACTCAATGGAGATGAACTTGAGAAAATTCCTAGAGATAGGGGAAGACAGAGAAGGCTGGCGTGCTACAGTCCATGGGGTGGCAAAGAGTCCGACATGACTTAACGACTAAAAAACATCTTAGAAATCTATAACAGTAGCTATTATATCTTTAGTGATTTATCTAGCTATATGAAGTATTCAGAGTTATTTCTATGGAGAGGATGTGATAAAATTTTTAATTATTCACAGACACCTAAAAAAAATTATTATTTTTGGCCATGCCACATGGCTTGCGGGATCTTAGTTCCCTGGCCAGGGATTGAACTCATGCCCTCGGGCAGTGAAAATACAAGAATCCTAAGCACTAAACCACCAGGGCATTCCTTCAAAGACATTTTCTTATTTTGTTAGAAAAGGACCTAGTTCCACAGAAAACACATTGCCTAAGTTTTAATTACAAGGATCAGGTACCATGATGGGTTACTGTGCAACTCGCCAAAATTGGGTTGAAGATACATGAAACAGTCAGGAAGCATTTTCATTAAACAGGCTTTTAAAGATGAGGGTGCAAAATGAGCTTTCTAAAAATAGGCGGGATGCAAATCATAGCTCCGAATGAAAGCCATCCCTCAGAATAGTCAATTTGGAAAGGGGTACGGGCGGCATTCAGGTGGACAGCATTCGGGGGTACCGGACAGCATTTTGATTTTCTCTTTTCAGTGTGCCTCAGGAGTTAGCGGAATCAAGTTAACGTTTATTTATGGCTGTACCTTGTTTTTGAATTAAAATTGCATCATGCAACATGGTTACCGACCGTACTCAACAGAACCTTGGCTGCTTCCAAATATAAATCCGCCCCCCCACTCCCAGCTTCAAGATTAAGAGCTGCCTCATAGCAAGATATTGAAAATAAATTACCAAGGGCTTTCAAGCAATTTAAAGCCAGCAGAAACGAAATAGGTTCCAACAATCTTATTTTATTGCAATTAAGAGTGTTGCCTCTGAAGTGACTCATTTATATATAATCACACTCCTTTGGTACAGTTTCTGATATGCTTGGTAAATTGTATCAGCCTAATTGTGTAAGAGTCAGCACTTATATATCTTCAATATTTTACTATTATTTATTAAAATATTTGCTAACAGATATTGTCATCAATAAGTGCTGGAGAAGACTCTTGAGAGTCCCTTGGACTCCAAGGAGATCAAACTAGTCCATCCTAAAGGATATCAACCCTGAATATTCACTGGAAGGACTGATGCTTAAGCTGAAGGTCTAATATTTTGGCCACCTGATGCCAAAAGCCAACTCACTGGAAAAGACCCTGATGCTGGGAAAAATTGAGGACAGGAGGAGAAGGGAACGACAGAGGGTTGGATGGTTGGATAGCATCACTGTCTCAGTGGAGATGAATGTGGGCAAATTCTGGGAGACAGCAGAGGACAGAGGAGCTTGGCCGCTGCAATCAATGGGGTAGCAGAGAGTTAGACACAAGTTAGCGACTGAACAACAACAAGTCGAATGGATTAATAAACTGTGGTCCATTGAGAAAATGGAACATTATTCATCGCTAAAAAGAAAGGATGTGAGAGTTGGACTATAAAGAAAGCTGAGGGCCGAAGAATTGATGCTTTTGAACTGTGGTGTTGGAGAAGATTCTTGAGAGTCCCCTGGACTGCAAGGAGATCCAACCAGTCCATCCTAAAGGAAATCAGTCCTGAATGTTCATTGGAAGGACTGATGCTGAAGCTGAAACGCCAGTACTTGGCCACCTAATGTGAAGAACTGACTCCTTGGAAAAGACCCTGATGCTGGGAAAGATTGAAGGTGGGAGGAGAAGGGGATGACAGAGGATGAGATGGTTGGATGGTACCACGGACTCGATGGACATGAGTTTGAGTAACCTCCGGGAGTTGGTGATGGACAGGGAGGCCTGGCATGCTTCCATGGGGTCGCAAAGAGTTGGACATGACTGAGCGACTGAACTGAACTGAAAAAGAAAGGAGCAATCAAGTCACGGCAAGACTTGGAGGAACCCTAAATTCACATTCCCAAGTTCAAGAAGCCGCTCTGAAAAGGCTGTATACTGCAGGATTCTAACGATCAAACAAAACTGACAGCTTGTGCTGAACGATGTCGGATTCCTGCTCTCCGAAGAAGGTGATTTATCTTCGGGACCAGGGACCAGGCTTGGCCACTCAAGTGCTTTTGTGGGGCAGAGTTTTATTAAAGTGTGAAAAGGGATAGAGGAAAGCTTCTGACAGAGACATCAGAAGGGGGATGGAGAGTGCCCACCTCACTAGTCAAGGCCGTATATACTTTTCCCAGACCTTCTCCCGCAACATACATCTTAAATTCACAAGATTAGAACTACCAATAGCTAGGTCTTACCAAACACACTCCCAACAACATATGTCTTAAGATAACAAGACTAGTCAGAAGGTTCTTGTTAAGGAGAAACATGTCCTGAAACAAGATACATTGTTGTTATATAACCGGTTTGTCGTTTTCTGCTCCTTGAAAGACTTGGACCCCTTTCTCCTCCTTGGGGACTGCAGACTTCTTATCAACCTACCTAAGAATTGACTCTCTCAAAAATATGGAGATAGTCAAAGGATCAGCGGTTGCCAGGGGGATGAGAGTACAGAGAGGCATGAATAGAGGATTGTCAGCATGCACGAGGGCAGTGAAACCACATAGCCAGATACCATAATGATGGATACAGTGCCTACACCCACAGAATGTGCAACAGCAAGAATCCGCCCTAATAGGAACCACAGGTGTTCAGCGCTGGCAATGTGTCAGTTCAGGCGCCTCCTCGGTCAGAAACGTGCCAGTCGGGTGTGTGATGTGGACTGTAAAGGAGGCTGCACATGTGAGGGGCTGGGGTTTTCCCAGGGATCTCTGTACCTTTCCCTCAATTTTGTTCTAATTCTTAAAAATGCTCTTAAAAAGAAAAGCCCTTTATGCATCAAGAAATACAAGGGGCCAATAAACAGGCAGAAACATTTTTTTTTAAGTAAACACCTTAAAAAACAAAACAACTGAACACTAAGTTTTGGAGGAAATGCAGACATGGGTAATCAGCAAAAAAAAAATAATATTGAATATTATGAGAATAAGGAAAATCGTGCATTCATTAAAAAGTAACAAAACTTTAGTTCCATAAAAACATACCAGAAATGCTGTTGAAATGTTTTAAAAAGAAATAGCATTTTATTTTATTTTTTAAAAGTATAATTTTTCAACTCAAGTATATACTAGTTGAAATTTTAAAAATTAAATAGAAAATAATTTTCCTAGGGAGCAATATTAAAAAAAAGATGATAAATTATGTAAGAAAGAATAACAGTTTAAATATCTGAGTTCTCAAATTGGAGAGTCTTTTCAAAGACAAGAGTATGAAAAGCAGAAGGGCAGAAATAGCTAAGAAAAAAATAACAAACCAGAACACTTTGCAGTACCCCGAGAAATGAGCCTCCAAATGAATGAAAACTCTAAAATCTCATGTGGAGTCACACCACGTTGAAATTTCTGGATACCATAAGGTTAAGCCCAACATCACACATATTGAAAAGACAGAGAAACTAAATGAATTAAAATAATGATTTATGAACAAAGAAAGAGAAACAGAACCAGAATGACATACAAAAGCAGGTCAAGACAAATGGACATGGTGGACACAGTCTTTCTCCATTCTGTGTAGTTGATATCTCAACCAGTTCTGTCAACGAAATATAGCTGATGCCCGATATCATATAAGTTACAGGTGTACAACATGGTGACTCCCAGTTGCAAAGGTTACACTGCATTTATACTTATTATAAAATATCACTGTATCCCCTGCAATGTGTAATACATTCTTGTAGCTTCTTTATTTTATATAGAGTAGTTTCTCTTAATCCTCACTCCTATATGTCACCTTCTCTCTCTCCACTAATAACCACTGGTATGTTCTCTATATCTGTGAGTCTGTTTTTTCTGTAATATTCACTAGTTGTTTTTTTTTTTAAAGATTTCACCTATAAGTGAGATTATACGGTATATGCCTTTCTCTACCTGAACCATTTCACTTATCATCATGCCGTCCACATTCATTCTGTTGCTTCAAGCGGAAAAAAATCCCACTAACTGGAAAAGACACATGCATGCCAATATTAACTGCAGGATTGTTCACAACAGCCAATACAGGGAAGCAAGCTAAATGTCCATCAACCAAGGAATGGATAAGGAAGATATAGTATAGGTATTCACAAAGGAATACTACTCAACCAGAAAAAGCACGAAATGCAACCATTCTTTTCTTCAGCAAGTTTTTGCTGAAGGCCTTCAAGATTCCAAAAATCGATTCAGAAGCCAAGGATAAGCCAAACACAAACTCACAAAGTTTGGTTACAGACAATAAGCATGTTCACACGCGAGCATCCTGCATCTCGGGGTAAGGGATGAGAGCCTGAAGCCAACAAGGCGCCTGTGACCAGGTTTGTTAGAATTAACAAAACCTCTGGCCAGAGAACGCAGTCACTCCCAGGCACACGGCTTACAGAGCCTTTCCAGGACTGAATATCAGACTCTGTTGCTGCCTTGGCTGCCCGCCTTTGCTTAGTACACAGCGTGTACAACTGACAAGCCTCTGTGCAGACTTTTAACATTCGGAATTGCAAAAAGAGTGACTTTATTTGGGTTGCCATCTGGCTAGCCTACCCCCGAAACAGTAAATCTAAATGCCGGCACCAAGAACACACGTATATGGACCATCTCCTCCCTGCGAGACAGTCGCCGCTGAGATTGACTGGCATCCAGGTTCCAAAGACAAGTCAGAAGAAAATGGACATGGGCGTGTATTTAATTGCTTCTTTTGCCAGAGAACCGTATCTGGGGAGCTGCTGTTCTTTGTAGGGACGGTGTCCATCCTGTCTGCTTTCCTCACGATTTAGTGCAACCGTGCGGGGTTCTTCCATCTCCGAGGACAGAAAAGTGAGCGGAGCGTGCTGAAGCTTCTCAGAAGCTGAGATTTTTTGTCCTAGTTTCCAAAAGCAGAGGCAGGCTTGCACCCCCCACTGTTAACCGAGTCGAAGCGCGCTCGGCTCACAGCACGAAAGACCAACAAAATCACAGAACGAGGTGTCGAGGCAAGGCACACGACTTTTTTTTGGAAAGCCAGCTGACTGAGAAGACGGCAGACTAACGTCTCAAAATAACCGACTTCTCGGGGTCTCGATGCCAGTTTTCCCTTTATAGAACAGAGAACGGGGGGAGGCAAGGGGGTAAAGTAAAAAGGCCATTAACCTGGCAATTTTTCCTGGAACAGCCAGCCTCGGGGAGGGGATGTGCTAACTGACTCCTTCCTGGAGCCACCCACGGGGGGACCAGGTCCTGAACAAAAGCACTCTGGTGTAACATTCAGGCAGAAGGGCAGGGTTTCTCTGGGGCAGACCATTATGTACGGGCAACAATCTCGCAGTGAACAAAAGCCACGGGAAGCAAAGATTAAAGTAAAAGCAGCAGATCTAACTTGGGACTCATAACCGCTCTTCCCTGTAAAACCATGGTGCCAGAAGCTGACAGATATAATGGGAGTTTCAGGGGGCTAGCAGAGTTCTCTATGAACAGGGTGAGGTCTAGAAACTCGCTTGGAGAAGCAAATGGCAATCCACTCCTCTATTCTTGCCTACAGAATCCTGTGGACAGAGGAGCCTGGTGGGCTGCTGTCCATAGGGTCTTATAGTCAGACACGACTGAAGCAACTTAGCATGCATGCATGCGTTGGAGAAGGAAATGGCAACCCACTCCAGTGTTCTTGCCTGGAGAATACCAGGGACGGAGGAGCCTGGTGAGCTGCCGTCTATGGGGTCGCACAGAGTCGGACACAACCAAAGTGACTTAGCAGCAGCAGCAGAAACCGGCCAGGAAATGAGATCTCTTCCTGGTAAGACAAGAGTCAGAGGAAGCCACGGAGATCATAGCCATTCCTTCTCATGGCAGGAAACCCATGCACAAAGCCAGCTGTTGATGAGAAATCCTGACAAGACAGAGTAATATCTCCAGGTGGCCTGAGAATGTGAATGAGTTCTAACTGAATTTGCAGAGGAAGATGCTACTAATTGGACGTCCAGTGAGAAGACAGGCTTCTCACTGCTTTATGTGACATTCACCGAAAATCTGATTGTATTTAACGAATGGGACAAGGTAAACAGACAAGCAAAAAAATCTCGACATGTCAGATTATCTGATAGCAGATGGACTGCCTCTGGACAGAGGGAGGTTTGTGTGGGAGGGATCTTCATACAAGCCTTCTCCTGCTTCCTCCGTGTCCCAGAGATGGAAACAGAGAGCTCTTGCCAGAACCACACTTCCCAAGTGCTCACTCTTGGTCAGCTCAAACTGGAAAAGTGAAAGTCGTTCAGTCGTGTCCAGCTCTTTGCGACCCCATGGACTGTAGCCCACCAGGCTCCTCTGTTCATGGGATTCTCCAGGCCAGAATACTGGAGTGGATAGCCATTCCCTTCTCCAGGGGAATCTTCCCAACCCCGGGGTTAAACCCAGGTCTACCACACTGCAGGCAGATTCTTTACCATCTGAGCCACCAAGGAAATTCCTACCAACTGCACTCGCACCCAGCATCTATTGATCTAGGAATGCTGGACCTTGGGAAGCATGAAGAAACTAATACACATTTTCAAGGCACAGAAAGAGCAACTTGCCCAACATCACAGACAGGAATCCAAGCTGCAGTTAGTCTCCAGAGACCATGTCTTTAGAACCTGTGCTCTTGGCTACTGAATTCTCAAACCTGACCCTGAGTAGCAGCTTGTGTGCATGTATGCTAAGTCACTTCAGCCATGTTCTCACTCTTGGTGACCCCACGGATTGTAGGCCACCAGGCTCCTCTGTCCGTGGAATGCTCCAGAAGAATACTGGAGTGGGTTGCCACTTCCTTCTCCAGGGGATCTTCACGACCCAGGGATCGAACGCTGGGTCTCCCGCATTGCAGGTGAATTCTTTACCATCTGAGTTACCAGGTAAGCCCCAAGGTTCTTAATCAACGAGATGGTCCAAAGACGTCGTGCCTTCCTGCAGACTGCAGGCTGGGTTTGCATCCTTACCTAGACCATCAGTCTCAGTCGGGTCTCATCAGGCAGAGAAAAGACTATGGAGGATTGAAGGAGCCAGAGTTTGTGGAGAGAAGACCCTGTGAACTGGGGTGGTGACTGACCTCCTACAAAGAACGGTTCTGCGGTCAGCTCGGAAGGAGACCCCCTGCAGAAACCACATCAGTGCAAGAGAATAGGTGTAGGAGTTCAAGAGAAGAGTTGTGACCCAAGCGAAACAAAGGTGGTGGGCAGGACCCACCACCAGATCTTAGAAACCAGAAATGCCTTCTAAGTCAGGTTTGGCTTTGGTCAAACTCCCAGAAAGCAGCGGCGTTAGATTTTTAACTCCACTGGCCATGTCAGAGTTTGCTTTTTCCTCTTTATTTCTTGTCTCCTCTTGATGAGAAAATGGGCCAGCCTGATGCTCTTTTCTTCCTGAATGTACAAGCTCTACACTGCAGGAGACACTGCTATTGACCGACCTGGATAATTACCATCTGTGAGTGGCCAGGATGGCTCTTGCCAAATATTTCAAAGAGGAGGAAGAAGAACACAGAGTGGATGGAAATGTAACCTGTACAAAGGATAAACTTGCTTCCCACTGATGCTACAGTGAATAGCATCGATCTGCCCCTTACTGGAATCCAGTTCAGGGAATATACTCATGGAAGGTTGGAAAGCTAATGATCTACTATTGCAATATTTTACCCCAGATGCTTAGCAAGCCCTCAGGGCTGAAATAAGACAACCCATGGGGTCAGTTGTGTATGATACTCAGTTTTTAACTGTCTTTTAAACATAGTGGAGGTAAAGGTTATCTTATACATCCCTCAACCAAAACCACATTGGTGGATACATTCTCTCTTTGACCATGGAGAACCTCACCACCAGATCTACCTCTGAGACCCAGTCATATAAGGATGATGTCCTTATGTCCTGGGTCCCTTCTCTGAGCATTTGGCAGATTCACAGGGACCATGATGCTCTCAGCTCAGGGAGAAGAGCCTCTGACATCCTGGCCATGTCCTGTAGAATGCTGTGGCCCCAACAGGACTTGTAAGCCACTTGTAAGCACCCCTGTTTTTTGCAATGTGAAAATCATGACCCAGGTTTTTGCAACATGAAAATCATGACCCTGGGGTGGTGACTGACCTCCTACGAAGAAGTGTTCTGTGGTCATCTCGAAAGAAGACCACTTCTAGAAACGACATCAGTTCAAGAGAATAGATGTAGGAGTTCACGAGAAGAGAGGTGACCATCATCACCACATCATCCATGGCATGTCCTGACGTTATTCCCATCCAATATTTTCATATTTTCTAGGTCCTTTAAAGATCCTCCTTGAGGGACTTCTGTGGTAGTCCCGTGGTTAAGAATCCATCTGCCATTGCAGGGGGGAGGGCACAAATTTAATACCTGATCTGGGAGGGTGCCACACATCTCCCGGCAACTAAGACCACGTATAAGTACAGAGCCTGGGTGCTGCGACTACTGAACCTCACGTGCCTAGAACCCGAGTTCGACAACAGAAGAAGCCACCACAAGGACAAGTCCACAAGCCGCAACAGGAGACTAGCCCCAACTCTTGGCAACTAGAGAAAAGCCCGCACAGTGGCTAAGATCCAGCAAAGCAAAAAAAACAAACAAAAAATAATAATAATCCTTCTTGCTATTATCCCTTTGTCACTGGCTCATCCAATGAAGAGGTGCATATTTTAAAATAATTCCTCTCAAGTTAGCTGCCTTTTTACAAGGCGTCCTCCACATCACTTAAGGAAGCAAAGTAAAAGGCTTGATGAAGTGTGTGAATCCTACTCAACGGGAAAAGAACATCCCATGAAGGTACCAGGTCTCTCCTTTGCTTGAGGAATCTTGTGTGATAAATCGCTTACATGTGCAGAAGGCAGTCTGAAGATAATAAAAGAAGAGAGGTCTGCAGCAACAAAAAGATGAATTAGGGAGAAATCAGAAAGGAGGAAGGTTTGGGAAGCACCCCCTTTGATTGAGTTTCAATCAAAGCATTTTGGGAATCAAAGACTTTGAGTTTCAATCAAAGCATTTAGGAAGCACTCCTTTGATTGAGTTTCAGTCAAAGCATGTTGATTATGTTTGATTCATTTTTCACGTATCAGTTCAGTTCAGTCGCTCAGTCATGTGCGACTCTTTGCGACACCATGAATCACAGCACGCCAGGCCTCCCTGTCCATCACCAACTCCCAGAGTTCACTCAAACTCATGTCCATCGAGTCAGTGATGCCATCCAGCCATCTCATCCTCTGTTGTCCCCTTCTCCTCCCCAAAACAAATAACAGTGTAGCCCAAGGACTGATGAGTTTTGCAAAGCGGAAACGGAGTTCTGTCATGAGAAGCTGCAGATGTCTGATCTCACTGTGGTAATATGTTGACCAACTGCAATACTTGGTCAAAGTTTATGAACTAAAGGACGGACTGAGCTTTCCCTCAGGGCAATAGCCTTTGCCAACAAAGGTCCGTACATTCAAAGCTACGGTTTTTCCAGCAGTCACGTATGGATGTGAGAGTTTGACCATAAAGAAAGCTGAGTGCCGAAGAATTGATGCTTTTGAACTGCGATGTTGGAGAAGACTCTTGAGAGTCCATTCGACCGCAAGGAGATCCAACCAGTCCATCCTAAAGGAAATCAACCCTGAATATTCATTGGAAGGACTGATGCTGAAGCTGAAACTCCAATCCTTTGGCCACCTGATGCGAAGAGCTGACTCACTGGAAAAGACCCTGATGCTGGGAAAGATTGAAGGCAGGAGGAGAAGGGGATGACAGAGGACGAGATGATCGGATGGCATTACTGATGCAATGGACCTGAGTTTGAGCAAACTCCAGGAGATGGTGATGGACAGGGAGGCCTGGCGTGCTGCAGTCCGTTGGGTCACAATGAGTCGAACACGACTTAGTGACTGAGCAACATCGAAAAGAGGCTGGCTGTGTAGCCAGGTAGCAAATGAACTGATGCTGAAGACAAGAAGGCAGAGACAAATATCAGCAGCCCTGATGGCAGATTTCTGAGAAGCTCTGGGAACACCAAAGCAACTCGACCTCAGACAAGCTATATTTGACAAGTCATCAAGGAACTGCTTTGTACTCTGCTCCGTTATCCCTGACCTCAATTCCCGAAAAGTTAGGTGTAATTACTTGTCCTATGATTGAGGAAGCAAAGAAAAGAAAAAGAAAAGAAAGACTCTACCCAAATATGAAAAGATACTTAAAAAACAAATTACAATGTGCTTCTGTTCTCAATCGTGGAACTCAAGGCTAATATTACTGGCAGGTTGAATTTCTGATGAAACTGCTTTTAAAAAGAAATTGACCTATATCGACTGTTTCAATTCCATCTGATAATAAAGTGAGAATGGGGTGGGGAAAGGTCAGACAGTCAGAGAATCAGGTGATATATGATTAATGGAAAGTATTTTTGAAAGGCAGGTGCAATTAAATGTTCTCACTTCTCTCTCTCCTATGCACTTCTCCACGCCCACGCATGTACCCTTTCCAGATGAGATTTAAGTAAAATAAAAATCTTAGGTATCTAATACTGTGTGCCCAGTGATATGTTTACAGTGGAGCTTCTCTTTCAAAAGGAAAATAAAATAATGCCTGTGGGATTAAAAGAAAAAAAAAAAAGGTCATTTACAAGTGATTGATTGAACAGCACTTAGCATCAGGCAGGGCTAAGATACTGGGTTTGGCTAAAATGGAAATGAAACGCTGTGTTCTTCTTTTATTAAATTTCTTTTTTTTTTTCAATTGATTTATTTATTTGGCTGTGTTGGGTCTTGGCCGTGGACTGAAGCTGTGGTGCACGGGCTTCGACGGCATGTAGGATATGAAGTCTGCCCATCAGAGACGGAACCCACGTGCCAGGCATTGCACGGTGTATTCTTTATCACCGGACCAGAAGGGAAGGCCCTAAATTTTACTATAATTGGAGAATAATTGCTTCACAATATTGTAAGGGCTTCTGTTACACATCACCATGAATCAGCCAAAGGTGCACACACGTCCCTTCCCTCTAATCTCCCACCCCATCCCACCTCTCTAGATTGTCACAGAGCACCAGCTTTGAGCTCTTCTGCATCTCACAGCAAATTCACAATGGCCATCTATTTCACGTACGATACTGGATAGGTTTCCATGCAGCTCTCTCAATTTGTCCCACCCTCTCGTTCCCACACGGTGTCTACAAGTCTCTTCTCTATGTCTGAACCTCTATTATAAAGTGAAGTTGCTCAATTGTGTCCGACTCTTTGCGACCCCATGGACTATAGCCTACCAGGTTCCTCGGTCCATGGGATTTTCCGGGCAAGAATATTGGAGTGGGTTGCCATTTCCTTCTGCAAGAATCTCCATTACTGCCCTGCAAATAGGTTCATCAGCACCATCTTTCTAGATTCCATATATATGTGTCAATATACCATAATCGTCTTTCTCTTTCTGACTCCCTTCCCTCTGTATGATAGGCTCTTGGTTCATCCACTTCCTTAGCACTGACTCAAAGGTGTTCTCTTTCATAACTGAGTACTCTTCTGTTGTATACACGCGCCCCAAATTCCGTATCCATTCATCTCTCAGTGGACATCTAGGTTGCTTCCATGTCCTAGCTACTATACAAAATGCTGAAAAAGACATTGGGGTGCAGCATCTCTTTCGTTTATGATTTGTTCAGGATATAGGGGCTTCCCAGGTGGCACTGTTGGTGAAGAATCTGCCTGTCAGTGCTGGAGGTGCAAGAGAAGTGAGTTTAGTTCTGAAACCTGGTGTTCTTTCGACAGTAAGAGCCCCGCTGATGAGCCCTATACCCACACCAAGGCGAACGTCTCTGCTTATTTTCTGACATCTTGGCACCTAGCTCATGATTACAGAGAAGGTTGATGGAACCAGCTATACACACAAACCCATCAGGCAGCATCGTCCACGCGGCTGCATTTCTGGGAAGGAACCCTGTGTCTTGTGCTTCAGCTTTTCATGAGCTTAGAACATATCACATGGACACAGACCTACATGTATCCTGTTACGGTTGAAGAATAGCTCTGCCATGATAGCAATTCCAGAGATACTTCTTTTCAGAGTCTTTTTTGGCTAGATGGTTCTACATACAGGTTCTTACTTCCCCGACCAGGAACTGAACCCAAGACCCCTGCATCAGGAGTGCAGAGTCCTAACCACCGCACCACCAGAGAACCCCTCAGAGATACTTCCAAAAGGACTGCCTCCAAAGGGAGTCAGTCGAGTGATGTAAGCCAGCGCCTCCATGGATATACAGAAAGGACTGAAATCAATAAAGCGACTCTGATGTCTGAAGGGGTTCCCAAAGGTCAAGGCTTGAAGCAGACATTCAGGGGAGCTCCCTGAATACAAGAGTCTGGTTTTGACACCTGCGATTGCAACCTGCATTTTGTCCTGGCCTCTGGGCTGTCCTCCTTTGCTCCTGAGTTTGGTTTCAGCCCCTTTTCTCTCCGCCCAACTCACTGAGGTCCTGGAACATGACAGAGGGTGAAGGAGCTGTTTTTATGGAGCCTGTGGCCGAAGGAAGGGGTTCCGGAGAGGATGACGTTGGGTACCAGCTCAGGAGAGAAGGTCACAGGTTCAGGTGACCTGTCTGAGGAACAGAATCATGTGGACCTGCCCTTGGAGACATCAATAAGGACGCCTGTCTTCAGTGGGGAAAGGAGAGGCTGGGGTGAACGGAGAGAGTAGCGTGGAAACACGTGGACGACCAGAGGTAAAACAGCCAGCCAGGGGTAATGTGCTATGTGAATCAGGGGGCTCGGCCAAGGCTCTGTGACAGCCTCGAGGGGTGGGACACCGTGCGAAGTGGGAGGGAGGTTCAAGAAGGAGGTTCGGTTCAGTTTCGTTCAGTCCCGCGGTCGTGTCTGACTCTCTGCGACCCCATGAACCACAGCACAACAGGACTTCCTGTCCATCACCAACTCCCGGAGTTCACTCAAACTCACGTCCATTGAGTCGGTGATGCCATCCACCCATCTCATCCTCTGTTGTCCCCTTCTCCTCCTGCTCTCAACCTTTCCCAGCATCAGGGTCTTTTCCAATGAGTCGGCTCCTTGCATCAGGTGGCCAAAGGACTGGAGTTTCAGCTTCAGCCTCAGTCCTTCCAATGAATATTCAGGACTGGTTTCCTTTAGGATGTACTGGTTGGATCTCCTCATAGTCAAAGGGACTCTCAAGAGTCTCTCCAACACCATAGTTCAAAAGCATCAATTCTTCGGGGCTCAGCTTTCTTTATAGTCCAACTCTCACATTCATACATGACCACTGGAAAAACCATAGCCTTGACTAGACGGACCTTTGTTGGCAAAGTAATGTCTCTGCTTTTTAATGTGCTGTCTAGGTTGGTCATAGCTTTCCTGCCAAGGAGTCAGAGGGAAGGGACATTTGTATATCTGTGGCTGATTCATGCTGACATATACGAGAAAGCAAGATAATATTGTAAAGCAATTATTTCTCAACAACAACAAAAAATAAGCCATAAAAGATCCCATGTCTTTTTTTTTCTAGTGGAAACTGAGGCAGTAACATGTAAGAGCAGACTTAAGTGTATAATGCGCTCTTAAGTACAAATTGTGATAATAAAAAAGCCTGAAAGTAAATTCTGTGTAATAAGATGACATGTTTATTGCTAATCTTGTTTGCTGCTCCTGTGTAAGGCAGGTGGGACCTGACATTCTCTTTCTTTCAGTGTCTACTTTTTTGGGAGCTGGAGTAAGGGAAAGGGTTGCATTAAAATAACAGGGCTATACTCTGTGAAAATATATGCAGGGATATGTTACCTATTGAAATATTATATAAAATGTATCTATAGATAAAAACATATTGTAACAAAATATTATATGTATATAAAATATGTAAAAAAAACTGAGAACCTTATGTATATACACAACTTAGAAAAAATACATCTGTGTGTATTCTATGTATATGTTTATAAATGTGCTTCCTTGGTCAGTCATGTCTCATTGTTTACAACCCCATGGACTGTAGCCCACCAGGCACCTCTGTCCATGGGATTCTCCAGGCAAGAACACTGGAGTGGGTTGCCATTCCCTCCTGCAGGGGATCTTTCCAACCCAGGGATTGAACCCAGGTCTCCCCCATTGCTGGCAGATTCTTTATCATCTGAGCCACCAGGGAAGCCTTATACTCACATACACACACATATACACATATGAATTTATGTATATTTAGCATGTATATGTTTACTTGGCATATCGGTAGCAAATATATATGCATATTTGTGTGTGTGTATATATATATATATGTGTATATATATATATGTGTGTGTGTATAGCATCCCCAGTGACTCAGCAGTAAAGAATCTAGCTGCAATGTGGGAGACTCAGGTTCTATCCCTGGGTCAGGAAGATCCCCTGGAGGAGGGAATGACAACGCACTCCAGTCTTCTTGCCTAGAGAATCCCACGAACAGAGAAGACTGATGGGCTATAGTCCATGGGGTCACAAAGAGTCCGACGTGACTGTGTGACTGAGCATTCACACTCACACACACACGCACATATGTATTTTTATGTGTTTATTTATTCATCTGTGTGTGTACATAAGTTTCCAAGTATTCTGCCTGAGCAACCATTCCCTCCACAATCACCTAATAGCCCCCTAACATCTGTGACCCCGTTTTTGTTAACCAAGAGGACGTCAGTGCACAACACAATTCCTTTCCTTCCCTGCAGGTGGCTCTTGGAAGTTCTCCTACGCAATGAGGAGGTGAGAACATAGCCTTCTGGAGCAGAAGGCAAGGCAGGGGCCCGAGTTGGGGACCACACGTGGCTTGGAGGGCATCACACTGCTGGGCCAATGGAGTACAGAGATCAGACGGCTGGTCCGGGAGAACAACAAGAACCCCGATAGCGGATGTTGAGACTGGGCCACGTGTGGGAAGGTGGACGAGGGAAGAAGGGCAGAGAGGCGCAGGCCAGGCGGGGAGTGAGGAGGACCCGATGCACACTCAGTCTAACACCCACACCTGGGAACACTCCACCAAAGGCCACACGTCCACTTCAGTTCAGCTCATTTCAGTCGCTCAGTCGTGTCTGACTCGGTGACCCCATGGACTGCAGCACACCAGGCCTCCCTGTCCATCACCAACTCCCAGGTTTTACTCAAACTCATGTCCGTTGAGTCGGTGATGCCATCCAACCATCTCATCCTCTGTCATCCCCTTCTCTTCCCGCCTTCAATCTTTCCCAGCATCAGGGTCTTTTCTAATGAGTCGGTTCTTTGCATCAGATGGCCAAAGGATTGGAATTCCAGCTTTAGCAGCAGTCCTTCCAATGAATACTCAAAGGGAAGATGTAGACTTTTTTTTTTTTTTAATATTGTTATCTTTCTAATTACAGAGAATTTGCAAGGAGGATAGAAGTACAATCTTTACTCTCACCCAGAGATATCACCTGTGAATATATGGCTATCTACCTAATAGTCCTTTTTCACACATATTACTTGAAAGCTATGAAATTGAGAGAGATGAGAGGAAGATAAACAGAAAGGAATAAATTACAGGAGTTTGAGATTAATATACACATATTACAATATATAGGACTTCCCTGGTGGCTCAGACGGCAAAGCTTCTGCCTACAATGAAGGAGACCCGGGTTTGATCCCTGGGTTGGGAAGATCCCCTGGAGAAGGAAATGGCAACCCACTCTAGTACTCTTGCTTGGAAAATCCCATGGATGGAGGAGGCTGGTGGGCTAGAGTCCATGGGGTCGCAAAGAGTCATACACGACTGAGTGACTTCGTTTCATAGTACGATGTAGATGTATAAATCAGATCACCAGCAAGGACCTACTGTAAAGTACAGGAAACTCTTCTCAATATTTTGTAATAACGTATAATGGAAAAGAATGTGAAATCGAATACACTGGAAAAGACCCTGACGCCAGGTAGGAGGAGACCACCCAGGACAAGGAGGAGAAGGGGGAGACAGAGGGTGAGATGGTTGGTTGGCATCACCGACCAGATGGACATGAGTTTAATTCAAACCCAGGAGACGGTGAAGGACAGGGAGGCCTGGTGTGCCGCAGTCCAACTGGTACCAGAAGTCAGACACTTCTTAGCGACTGAACAAGAACAAAACATCTGTTCAGTCTTTGCATGTAGCAGGTGTTCTTACAAGCACCTTCTGATTCACGCACAAAGAATCGGAGGAGTTCTCTGACTGTCTGCATCTTACAGAAGAGAAAATGAAGACCAGAGGGGTTCGGTCAACTGTTCAGCTTCACACAGCTCCTGAGGTCGTATTGCAGTGCTCATTTGGCCACTGGTAAAGACATACAGCACGGAAGATGCATTTTTCGGCAACCTTAATCTTCCTTTGCTGAATGCTGCACCCTGAAGGTTTTTACACCTCTTCTGATGATGATACGAAAGTTGCTTGTGCATTCTGTCACACCACCCAGAGCAACTTCGAGAACACTGTCATTCAGACACATTTCTCAATGTGAGCATCACTTGGAAAGACCTCTTGGCTGACATGACCCCAAGATACGAACGTGGTCTTAAATCATGTTTATATCATGTTTTGTATCATGTGTCAGCAGCCCAGGAAAATGATTTTGTATCAATCATATGTTTAAAATGCTTGCAGACTATGTTGAAATATGAGCTTCAGACTCCCAACCATACAGGCATATGAAGGAAGCATATTGGATTTTGTCTTCCAAGAGCAAAAATGGCACCCTTTAAAACTGCCATAGTTCCGTTTCAATGAAGTACTGGGGTGGCTCAGCACTCCAAGAATCTACCTGCAATGCAGGAGACATGGGTTCCAATCCTGGGTCAGGAAGGTTCTCTGGAGAAGGAAATGGCAACCCACTCCAGTATTCTTCCCTATAGAATCCCATGGACACAGGAGCCTGGTGGGCGACAGTCCATGGGGTTACAAACAGTTGGGCAAGACTTACCAATTAACCACCACCACATATGTCCAGGTGAAATAGATTCTGTCAAAAAAATCTGCACAATTTGCCTACCTGGTGCTAAACCAATTTTAGGATCCCTGTGCCTTCTGTCCATGAGCACGCCTCCTCATCATGGGGAAGGCTCCTCGGCAGCTCTTTCTTGCCCTGAGCTTCAAAAGCAAACAGACATTCAAACAGGCACCAGCATGGAGCTGACCCGTCTCTGACTTCTCCCAGTGATCTCTCCTGGTTAACCAGGAGTGTTTGCTTCTGCGAGAGGACACAAAATATATCTTTTCCTTTCTACTCGTTGACCACTCCTGCTATCTGCCCGCCAGCTCTGCCTGCAGCTTCAATGCTCCTGTGTAAACACTCCCAGCAATGGTTTAAAGGGCACAGGATTAATTACCAACCTGAAGAAACCTACCAGTAAAGTTCTGTATCGGAAAACATTAAAACAGTCCATCAGCTTCTTTCCTAACCTGACCTTCTTAAACTACCTTATGAACCAGGAATTCCACTCCTGGGTACAAATCCTAAAAACAACAACAAAAAAAGAGTCATTCAAAAAGACACATGCATCCTTGTGTTCACAGCAGTACTATTTACAGTAGCCAGAACATGGAAAGAAATTAAGTCTTTACTGACACAGAAATGGATAAAGATGAGGGAATATTACTCAGCTATAAAAAGAATGAAGCAATCCCATCTGCAGCCACATGGACGGACCTAGAGAATGTTGCATTGCTTAGTAGCTCAGTCTTGTCCGACTCTGCAACCCCATGGACTGTAGCCCACCAGGCTCCTCTGTCCATGGGGATTCTCCAGGCAAGAATGCTGGAGTCGGTAGCCTTTCCCCTCTCCAGGAGAGCATACTATGTTTGGTGAAGTAAGTCTGAGAGAGAAAGAGAAATGCTATCATGTTATAACTAACATGTGGGATCTAAAAAATAATACAAACGAATGCACATACAAAAGAGAAGCCCACTCAGGAATACAGGACAGACTCATGCTTACCAGCGGGGAGGGATAAGACAAGAGGTGGTTTGGAGAGTCGGGAATTAAGAGGGAGAACCTACTCTGTGTGAGACGCATGATGTTCCATGCATATTGCAGGGTTGAGGGAAACACTGCCATTATTTTGTGGTGACTTTATTTTATTTCTGCTGTGGTGACTTTAAATAGAGTATAAATGCATAAAATTGTTGAGTCACTGTATTGTAAACTGGAAACTAATATGACATTGTAAACCAAATACACTTCAATCTTAAAGGAATAAAAAATACATCAATAGGACATTATCGCCTCTCTTGAAACCTTCTTGAAGATGAGCTTTATGGGTGGATCTAGACAGTCATACAGAGTGAAGTACATCAGAGAGAGGAGAAATGTTGTACGACATCTCTTATATTTGGAATCTAAGAAGAAATGATACAAATGATTTATATACAGAACAGAAAGAAACTCACAGACTTTGAGAATGAACTTATGGTTACCAGCGGGGATGAACTGGAGAAAGCGATAGGGAGTTTGGGATGGACATGTACACACGGCTATATTTAACACAGATAACCAAAAAGGACCTGCTGTCCAGCTCAGGGAACTCTGCTCAATGTCATGTGGCAGCCTGGATGGAAGGGGAAGTTTGGGGGAGAATGGATACATGTATATGTTTGACTGAGTCCTTTCCCCATTCACTTGCAACTCTCACATCATTGTTAACTGTCTTTCAGTTTAGTTCACTTCAGTCGCTCAGTCGTGTCCGACTCTTTGTGACCCCATGAATCGCAGCACACCAGGCCTCCCTGTCCATCACCATCTCCTGGAGTTCACTCAAACTCACATCCATTGAGTCTGTGATGCCATCCAGCCATCTTATCCTCTGTCATCCCCTTCTCCTCCTGCCCCCAATCCCTCCCAGCATCAGAGTCTTTTCCAATGAGTCAACTCTTCGCATGAGGTGGCCAAAGTACTGGAGTTTCAGCTTTAGCATCATTCCTTCCAAAGAACACCCAGGGCTGATCTCCTTTAGAATGCACTGGTTGGATCTCAATACAAAATAAAAAGTTGCCCCCCAAAATGAGATGCTCACTCATCAGAAGCAAGAAAACATAACTTGCATTTCTAGATACATAAAAGTCTCCTTGTATCTCTTTCGGATCTCAAAACCTAGAATCCCATACATTAGAAAAATCAGGTTGAAAGTGTACAAATTCAGGGCTTATGACTGCCAATAGATTTCACCAGGATCTCTTTTGCCCATATTTTCCTTTGGTCTTTCATCATTTACTTTAAACCTGAGAAGCAAGGTAGGTGAATAAATGTTCTCCTTGAGTTTTTAGCTAGGTTATTCTCTCTGCATGTTGCAATCTTGTTGCCAGCTCTTGGTGAATTTCAGTCTCTTCAGGTCCATATGGCCTTACAAGCTATAGTTGGCCATTCGAAGGAGAGAAGAACTAGGGCTCATAGATTGCCCTGCGGAATTCAGGCATAAAGGTCATTTTATCTGCAGTTAATCAGCTACCACTGACTGACAAAGACCTGACCACAATCAGCCAAACCAGAGGATTAAAAAAAAAAAAAAGATTCTGCAGTGTGAAAGAGTCTTTACCAGATACACAAAATGTAACAATTTTTACCAGATATACAAACTGTAACAATTCAACTAGAACTCACAGAGGCTGGTGTTGAGGAGCCCCACCCCAAATATGGGGAGAGATTGGGCTGTACATGGACCTCTCTCATCCTAAACGTTTTCTCACCCTTAGAAGACAGGACATCGTCTGCTAATCAGCCACACAAGTGCCCCCTGTATGTGAGCAACTCGATTCCTGTTTATTTCTCCAGCTTCCTGAAACTCTAGAGAGTCTGATGAAGACTGCATTCCACTAGAGAACACACCGACCGTTTAAGATGTCCCATTTCAGCAACAAATAAAAACGATGCACTGAGGTTGGTGGTGGCTGAAGGTTCACAGTCGAGACTCCTGTGGACAGTCTTTGCTGAGAGACTTTGGAAATTGCTTTCATGCTGCTGCTGCTGCTAAGTCACTTCAGTCGTGTCCGACTCTGTGCGACCCCATAGATGGCAGCCTACTAGGCTCCACCATCCCTGAGATTCTCTAAGCAACAGTACTGGAGTGGGGTGCATTGCCTTCTCCGACTTGCTTTCATAGGATTCAGAAATCCCGGTTCCCCAGGAAAGAACCTCACACCTGGGCCCTGGCCGGATGTCCCCACTGAAGCCAGAGCGATCAACTAAGTCAGATAAAATACGTGCCTGAGATAGGAAACCGCTAATCTGCCTGCAGAGGCAAAGGGTTTTCATGAACTGTTCAGTTCAGTTCAGTTCAGTCGCTCAGTTGTGTCCGGCTCTCTGCGACCCCATGAACTGCAGCACGCCAGGGCTCCCTGCCCATCACCAACCCTCAGAGTCCACCCAAATACATGTCCATTGAGTCATGATGAGATCCAACCATCTCATCCTCTGCTGTCCCCTTCTCCTCCCGCCCTCAATCTCTCCCAGCATTAGGATCTTTTCAAATGAGTCAGCTCTTCACATCCGGTGGCCAAAGTATTGGACTATAAAGAAAGCTGAGCGCCGAAGAATGGATGCTTTTGAACTGTGGTGTTGGAGAAGACTCTTGAGAGTCCCTTGGACTGCAAGGAGATCCAAGCAGTCCATCCTAAAGGAGATCAGCCCTGGGTGTTCACTGGAAGGACTGATGCTACTGAAACTCCAATACTTTGGCCACCTCGTGCAAAGAGTTGACTCATTGGAAAAGACCCTGATGCTGGGAGGGATTGGGGGCAGGAGAAGGGGACGACAGAGGATGAGATGGCTGGATGGCATCACCGACTCGATGGACATGGCTTGGGTGGACTCCGGGAGTTGGTGATGGACAGGGAGGCCTGGCGTGCTGCGGTTCATGGGGTCACAGAGAGTCGGACACAACTGAGCGACTGAACTGAACTGGACATGGCGGGGGCAGGGGGGCTCCCCTGGGTCTTTGTTGGTACATGTGAGCTTTTCTCTAGCTGCGGCAAGCAATGGCTACTCTCCCACTGCAGTGCATGGCTTCTCATTGTGTTAGCTTCTCTGGTTGTGGAAGACGGGCTCTAGGCACGGGGTCTTTGTCAGCTGTGATGCACAGACTTAGTTGCTCTCTGGCAAGCAGGATGTTCCTGGACCAGGGATCAAACCTGTGACCTTACACTGGCGTGCAGATTCTTTACGACTCGACCACCCGGGAAGTCCCTCTCTAACTGAGGTCAAGCTTCCTTTCAGTATTTGGGCACTTAATTTAATCAGTGTGGGCTCCATAGCCCAGAGCTTCACCGTCACCGCTATAGAGCGTGCTATCGTATTGCTGAGAATCATACACACCGCAGTGCTTCTATTCATACAACCTCCACCACCTCTGTGGTTCTCAGGCCAATGGCCTGACGAAGTAGAAAAGGGATATAAAAGCCTTGATGGTTTCTAACAGTTTACCTAAAGAAGCTCTGGATTGATATCAAGTGCTCAAGCAAAGAAATGTCACTGGTTATCCACGGGGCTCAGAAGCAGGAGTCTCTAATAGGGAAGAACAAATCTGACTCTATATTTAGATCTGTTCCTTTTCCTTTAGTATCTGTGCTCTGTTTTGTCAAAGAATGCTGCCTACAGCCTGAAATATACCTGATAGCCTTCTCTCATGCCTGACCTTTAAAGATGTAACTTTCCATTCATATGGAGATATAAAGTTGCAGAACAGAGAAGAACATTTGTCCTGTCTGAGGTTTACAGACAAAAGGACACTTGACCTAGGTGGACAGCTGCAAGAACCAAGGATTCCTGCACCGAGAAGTTAGCAACAACCATCTACACCCACCCAGCCCCTTGCCTTTAAAAAGAAGTGCCTTTCTGAGACCTTTCGGGGAGTTCAGCATGCAAATCTTTGAGGGGACCAGCCACCCATCTCCTTGCATGGCCCTGCAATAAACCTTTCTCTGATCCGAACTCCAAAGATGCGGTCTGTTGAGCCTCACTGTGACTTGGGCAAATAAACGTGCGTTCAGTAACAATGACAACCACATATCCGAAGATCGCCGGCCATGTGGTTAACGGGAATCACTCGACCCTGCAAGAGTTGATAAAGAGATCCAAGTAGCATCTTTTCTTTAACTCAGGCTTACAGATTGAATGGGACGTCACAAGCAAACATCTTTATGTCAGGATTGGATGAAAGAGATGGAGCCATCATTATAACTGTTCCTTTTACTATTCTGTGATGACAAAGTTCCCAAAACAGTACACTTTCTTCTCTAGATTTCACTATGTAGCATAATTTTCAAGGAGGTAGGAAACATCAGAAATAAAAAGAAAACAAAAAAACTATTTGTCCTAAATAATTTCAGCATAAAAGCCAGCAAGAATCTTCCTCAAAATTAGTTTAATTGGGCTGTTGTACAATATACACTTTAATGTTGGAATGTATTCATTAGAAATATACTTAAAGTATTTAAGAAATCTTAATAAGCTTTCATATCAAGAATGCTGTAACAATTATCAATTAATGGAAGGTTTTTGGCTTTTTGTTTCGTTTCTGTTTTAAAGGAAGAAAAAAGTGAAGTCGCTCAGTCACGTCTGACTCTTTGTGATCCCACGGACTGTAGCCTACCAGGCTCCTCCATCCATGGGATTTTCCAGGCAAGAATACTGGAGTGTGTTGCCATTTCCTTCTAAAGAAGATTTTCCCAACCCAGGGACTGAACCCAGGTCTCCTACATTGTAGGCGGACGCTTTATTGTCTGAGCCACCAGAGAAGTCTATATTGGAGTGGGTAGCCTTTCCCTTCTCCAGGGGATTGTCCCAACCCAAGAATCAAACCCAGCTCTCCCTTATTGCAGGCAGATTTTCACCAGCTGAGCTATCAGGGAAGCCCAAAAATACTGGAGTGGGTAGCCTGTCCCTTCTCCCGCAGATCTTCCCAACCCAGGAATCGAACTGGGGTCTCCTGCATTGCAGGCGGACTCTTTACCAACTGAGCTATGAGGGAAGCCCCCTGATTTAACCTTTTAGCAATGCCTTGGAATATTTCTTTATTAAAAAAAACAGACATATATTTCAGAAATTCTATCTTTTAATTACTGTGTAACTTTTAGTAAATCATGGTAATAAGAGTATTTTTTTTTTCATTCTTATGTACATAACCAAACATCTCTAACAATGAGACAGGCTGGGATCTGGGACTCTTTGGAGGCAATGCTTGAACCTGGATAAAGGTCTCCTGGAGCAACCGATACAAAGAAACTATGAGCGATTGATAACGAGGGCCCACATACACAGCTGGGGCAAATTATGAACAAGGAACAGAAAGACCAAAACCACAACGGCAACTTCTGAAAAGCTGGGAGAAAAAGCACAGTCCTGTGCATGATTTCTGCACACACACCACCAAGGAGATGGGAAAACCACTTAAGACACCCCTCGAACACAACCCACTGGACCCGCTCCCAGTCGCAACCCACAGAAGGGACCAGCTCACCCCAGCTCCCAGAGAACTGGTTCTTGTGCCTCCTGCGGAAACATTCAAGAGATGCAGTTTTCATCCCTGGGGGAGGACGATCAGCTGGAGGAGGAAATGGCAATCCACTCCAGTATATTCTTCCTTGGAGAATCCTACGGACAGAGGAGCCTGGCAGGTTACAGTCCATGGGGTCGCAAAGAGTTGGACGAGGTGGAGCACCCATAAGCCAACATAAGCCCCAACTAAGAGTCGTCTGAACGCCTTGTCTGGTATCTTATCCATTTCTATTGATTAAACAGTTTCAGGACCCAGATCAGTTATCAGTAACATCTGTCTGATTATGGCCAGTAAACAATGAGGTCAGTAAAATGTATTCCTTCTGCTGTTTTCTTCTCCTTAGGTCAGATGGACAATTCTCAGACCAAAAGTCAATTCCACTTGGGAATAGCTTTGGTAACTCCAAGTATCTGTTCTTCACGCCCCTTCTCAGGTATTACACAAGTTGATTTGATGGATGGGACACACGGATTGTGTCTGAAGAGCTAACCTTCACTACTGGCCAGGCCCTGGGCATTTACTGAATACCAAGTGTGCAATCAGATTCTATTTAAGGGCATCTCAGAGGAGGTTTGATGGTGGGAAATTGCCTGCCACAGCAAGCCAGGATCTTACCTATGAAATAACTTCCACATGAATCCCTTTACCATTTATGAGCCAGAAAGTGTTCTAAATCTGGCTTCTTAACCCCAGCAGGATTTCGGTTGCAAAGAGAAACCAGTAGGAGCCTTTTCCCATTCAAATGTTACACTGTGAACTGTATTTACTGCTGCTGAAATATGTTGAAATAGTCACTAAATCTTGTCTGAGTCTTACAACCCCATGGGATTCTCCAGGCTAAAATACTGGAGTGGGTTACCTTCTTCCTGACCCAGGAACTGAACCTGGATCTCCAAGACTACAGTCAAATTTGTTACCAACTGAGCTACCATTGTATGCTGCTGCTAAGTCACTTCAGTCGTGTCCGACTCTGTGCGACCCCATAGACAGCAGCCTACCAGGCTCCCACGTCCATGGGATTCTCCAGGCAAGAACACTGGAGTGGGTTGCCATTTCCTTCTCCAACGCATGAAAGCGAAAAGTGAAAGTGAAGTCGCTCAGTCATATCCGAACTTTATAAACCATATCAAACGGAAAGAAAAGAAAACAGAGCATATAGTTAACACAGGGGAACCAGGGGAAATGCACGGGGGGTTCACTTAACATAATTGGGACTTCCCTGCCGGTCCAATGTCTAAGATTTCCCCTTCCAATGCAGGGAGCGTGGGTTGCATCTCAGGTCTGGGAGTTAAGATCCCACCTGCCTCCCAACCAAATAAAAAAAAAAAATTAAAAACAAAAAAACAAAACCCAAGCCATAAAACAGAAGCTGCTGCTGCTGCTGCTGCTGCTAAGTCGCTTCAGTCGTGTCCAACTCTGTGCGACCCCATAGACGGCAGCCCACCAGGCTCCCCCGTCCCTGGGATTCTCCAGGCAAGAACACTGGAGTGGGTTGCCATTTCCTTCTCCCATGCATGAAAGTGAAAAGTGAAAGTGAAGATGCTCAGTCGTGTCTGACTCTTAGCGACCCCATGGGCCGCAGCCCACCAGGGTCCTCCATCCATGGAGTGGGGTGCCATTGCCTTCTCCAAAACAGAAGCTATATTGTAACAAATCCAGTAAAGACTTTAAAAATGGTCCACATCAAAAAATATAAAAATGGCACAATTTACCATTGGCGGCAACATGAACGGACCTAGAGATGATCCCACTGAGTGAAATCAAAGACAAGTAACACTCAATAATCACCTACTTATGAACTCTAGACTGTGATAGCAATCAACCCATCTACTAAACACACTCTCAGACACAGAAAACAAACTTACGGGAGACCAAAGGGCAAAGTGGGGGAGAGCTGAATTAGGAGTTTGGGGTTGACAGTTATATACACTACTAGACAAAAAAATGGGGAACCAACAAGGACCTACTGTATAGCAGGAGGAGAAGCGGGCGACAGAGGATGAGATGGTTAGATGGCATCACCGACTCAACGGACATGAGTTTGAGCAAGCTCCGGGAGTTGGTGATGGACAGGAAGGCCTGGCGTGCTGCGGTCCATGGGGTCACAGAGAGTCAGACACGACTGAGCGACTGAACAACAGCAACAGCTGTGTAGCATGGGGACTCTATTTGGATATCTTATAATTAATCACAATGGAAAAGAACATGGAAAAGATTATATACACACATACATAGGTCGGGAAGGTCCCCTGGAGAAGGAAATGACAATCCACTCCACCACTCTTGCCTGGGAAATCCCATGGATGGAGGAGCCTGACAGGCTACAGTCCGTGGGGTCGCAAAGAGTCGGACACGACCGAGCAACTTCACTTTCATATATATATACACACACACATATATATACACACACACATATATATACACATACACACACATAAGTGTGTACAAAACTCAATCACTGCTGTAGACCTGAAACCAACAGGAGATTGGTAATCAACTACACATCAATACGAACAGTAAATCAATTTTTTAAAAAGAAATGGAATCATTTAAAAATGCTCTCCATAAAGGGCCGGGCTATACTTATGATAAAAGAGGCTCAAATTTCTTACAGCAAACTGCTGATTTGTGGATCACGATCATAGTTATATAAGAAGGTTTTCACCTGCAGGGTGACGGCTCTGAGGAAAGGAACACTGGCCAGGTTTAGATGTGAAAAAAATGCTTAGGGAAAAAAAAATTTTCATTTAAAAAAAACTTCATTTTGGGGTTAAAAAAATAACACTACAAACCATTTCAGAACCAAGTAGAATGACCTCATATCCTACAAGCTCTTTGTCAGTCCTGGCTTTTAAAATACTAAATCTAGTGGTTGCATGTAGAGGTTGCCACCAAGTCATGCCAGCATTTGGGTTACTGATTCAATCCAGGATGAGCCAAAACCCTGTGAAAGAAATCAAGGACAAATCCAGGATCCAATACATTGTTCTTGCTGTTGTTCAGTGACTAAGTCACGTCCGACTCTTTTTGACCACAAGGACGTCAGCACTCCAGGCTTCCCCATCCTTCACCATCTCCATGAGCTTGCTCAAACTCATGTCCATTGAGTCGGTGATGCCATCCAACCATCTCATCCTCTGTTGTCCCCAGCTCTTCATTCTCTTATAACAGAAGTTCTCAGACATTTTTTAAATTGTATTTTTAATCAAAGGCAAATTTCTCACCTACCTCGGCCACTCGCTTCTAAAGGATGCAGAACATTAAAAAAAAAAAAAATGGCTAACAAAATTGTAAGGGACTAAAAGGAGCAGCCTGTTTCTTTGTTGCAGTGTGGGGAGACAAAAGAGAAGGAAGATTTCCAGTGGCTAGAAAAGCAACAGGAAATATGAAAAAGAAAAAATATCTAAACACTAATTCTGCTGCTGCTGCTACTGCTGCTGCTAAGTCCCTTCAGTCGTGTCCGACTCGTGCGACCCCACAGACGGCAGCCCACCAGGCTCCCACGTCCCTGGGATTCTCCAGGCAAGAACACTGGAGTGGGTTGCCATTTCCTTCTCCAATGCATGAAAGTGAAAAGTGAAAGTGAAGTCGCTCAGTTGTGTCTGACTCTTCATGACCCCATGGACTTCAGCTCACCAGGCTCCTCCGTCCATGGGATTTTCCAGGCAAGAGTACTGGAGTGGGTTCCCATTGCCTTCTCCAAAACACTAATTCTGAATGCCCCAAAAACAATTTTACTAATGAAAATCATCTTTTCACTAAGACTCTGAAATTTTATTACAACCCAAGCAAAAGTAAATAACATCTTGGCATTTGGCTCAAAGCCTGAATAATTTGGGGACTGTGTAGAATATATTAAGAAATCTTGGAAATCCACACCAAAGAGGGATTTCAGAAGATTTAATCTTTCTGAAGACAAATTTCCTTCCCGAATGATTTATATTTGAATCTTGTGCTATTTCATTCTCCACATTTCAACTTGGGGCTTTGGCATGCCTTTGTAACTGGAAATGACACGGCATTGATAAATAGCGGACAAATATAATTTCCCTGCTCTTTGTGAAAAGTCATCATTTTAACAGGTTACAATACAAACAGACATGAATGACCACTGAATACTGAAAAGCTGAGTTGAAACACGCTCCTTTAAAGAATATTCCTTATTTTTAAAATTGTCACCAAGGATGAAAATGTCATTTCTTTGTATCACAAACAGCAACAATTATTGCATTGGTGGTGAGTGCTGACTCTTTGAGGCCCCACAGATTGTAGCCCTCCAGGCTCCTCTGTTCATGGAATTTTCCAGGCAAGAATACTGGAGTGGGTTACCAATTCCTCCTTCAGGGGAACTTCCTGAACCACGGATCAAACCTGCATCTCTTGAATCTCCTACATAGGCAGGTGGATTCTTCACCACTACACCACCTGGGAATCCCAGTCCATGGGTATACACTGATAAATATTTAAAAATCACCACTTTAGCAAGTCTAAAGGTCATTTATATGTGCAATTTAAGTTGACAGTGAGTTGCTATTGTTCTTTCTGAAGGAAGGAAGTGAGAGGTCCTCAGTGTTAAATTTAAATCATAAGTGGTTTTTTTTTTCCTCTCAAACAGAATGATTTACATTTAAATGGACTCCAGCAATTAAAAAAATTAAACCATACTTGCTAACAAAACAGTGGAGGCAAACGCTAAATGAAAATGCTAAATGAAATATGTAGGTATGACCATAAAGCCTTGTAACTTGTGTGTGAATAACATATGTTATATGCACTGCATGTTGTACGTATTTTTCAACACATATGAATGCAATATGTATAAGACGAATGAAATATGTAAAACGTGCAATGCATATAACATATATTAATACACATAACATTCCGTGACTTTTCCATTTTGAGGAAAGGTCTTAAAATGAGGTCTTTCAACCTGGTCAGAAGCATAGACATTCCAAGAGCAACTTGAGTTCGCTCTGAATTCAAGTTGAGACACTGGAGTTGTAAAAAGTCAAGTTGAGCCCCGTTATAAAACGCGGTGTGGGCGGACATGTTCCTTTGCTGGCTATTCGGTCTGTGGATGTGTTCCTCTTGAGACTCAGCTTTGAACTCAGCTGCTTTTACACTGTTTTAAAGAGGGGAGCTCAGTGAGGCATATGCCAGCTGAAATGTTCTTTATTTTTTTTGTACTGAGGTGGAAATAGAGACAAATATCAAACTTCCTTGTTATACACCTAAAAGGAACATAATGTTAGCTGTCAAATACATCTATATAGAACTGGAAAATTGCTCTCTGTGTTGAGTCTCTCCATGTAAGTTAATAAAGGAATATTAATTAATTCGGCGAGCAGTAACAGGAGCTATTAGCAAGCTAGCCTCAGTTACCCCTGTATGTTGAAGCCACTCATTTGGGCAATCTGGGGAAAAGGAGAATATAACTGTTGGCCAAAAGGAAAGGAAGTTTATTTCCATTCAAATGACTCTCTGCCAACAACTACCACCCACAATTCAGGATTACGTATATGTGTGTGTGTGTGTGTGTGTGTGTGTGTGTGTGACACACACACATACATATAAAGACATAAAACATTTATGTCTTTATATGTATAAAATATAAAATATATTGTATAAAATATAAAATATTTATCTATGTTTCAGAAGTGGCACTCCGGCATCATTCTAGGGAATTAAAAATACATTAAAAATGTATTTTTTTTTGGATACACTGCTAATGCATAAAATATAGATGACTAATGAGAACCTCCTGTACAGCACAGGGAACTCTCCTCAGTGCTCAGGGGTGACCTAAAGGGGAAGGAAATGCAAAAAAAAAAACAAAAGAAAGAAAAGCAGGAATATATGTATACGTACATCGGATTCACTTTCCTGTACAGTAGAAACTAACACAACAGCTTAAACCAACTCTCCTCTAATAAAAATGAGAAAAAGAATATCCTGATAATGGATTCTTTTATCTGCACTGGGCAGAGCCTATTGGAACAGCTGTAAGATGAGGAGATGAGGTTAGCTTTCAGAAAACTATCATGCCCTTGCAACCAGGGTGCTAGGGACCGGTGGGGTTTAGGCACGTCTGTTCCCCATCTTGTCCAGTTATCATATGTCCTTTAAGTTCGCTCTCACTGGCCAGAGGTCCCAACACCAGTGAGGACCACTCCTATATCTGAGGCTCAGTAGGCAAAGGACCCCAAATTTTTGAACAACACCTGGCTAAGTGTGTGTGTAAGACACAGTCATTAGTCAACTGCATCTAAAAACCAGGAAAGAATGTTCAAAGGCCTCTTCAAAGTAACAGGGAGAGAAAGTAAAGAGCCACCACACAAATGCCATCCTCCGGAAAACCAAAGTTGCTTTGAAGGGCAATGGGTAAAGCCACTGAGTTTGAAAAGTAACGGTGAGGCTTCCAGAAGACCCCTCCTTTTGCGAAAAGTCTCAGCTCAGTTCAGTCACTCAGTCCTGTCCGACTCTTTGCGACCCCAAGGACTGCAGCACGCCAGGCCTCCCAGTCCATCACCAACTCCCAGAGTTCACTCAAACCCATGTCTGTGGAGTTGGTGATGCCACCCAGCTATCTCATCCTCCGTCGACCCCTTCTCCTCCCGCCTTCAGTCTTTCCCAGCATCAGGGTCTTTTCCAATGAGTCTCAGTTCTTCGAATCCGGTGGTCAAAGTATTGGAGTTTCAGCTTCAGCATCAGTCCTTTCAATGCACACCCAGGACTGATCCCCTTTAGAATGGACTGGTTGGATCTCCTTGCAGTCCAGGGGACTCTCAAGAGTCTTCTCCAACACCACAGTTCAAAAGCATCAATTCTTGAATTCAGCTTTCTTGAAAAGTCTGTCAATCACTTTAAAACTTGAGATGTATTTAAAATCCCTTCTCAACACATTACTGACCAGACATGTATTAATACTTCTTTTGTTACCCAAATGTTATTGCTTGGAGACCTACCAATATGTTTTTAGAGGCTGATACACTTAACATGACTGTGTAAAGCTGTTAGAGCTTAAAATTGATCAAGAGTTCCTTATAAAAAATATGATTGCTGTTATCATTCATGTTTCACTCCGATAGGTGTCTCCTCCTACCTGTGTATATTATAAACATAAAATGTATAATATAATTTAACCTTAATATAAATTCAATTATATAAAAAATAAAACTGACACATTGTCAAATGTTGAGTGCAGAAGAATTTTTCAGTGAACCTTATGTGGGAGCTTTCTCTGATTATCCCAACGACATGGATCCTTGTGTCTCAGAAGATGCCATTTCTTTCGGAATATAGGCCTGATAGGGACAATGTGAATATTATATCAACGAAAAGACAAAAGAAAACCTCAGTGATTGGCATGCGAAGTGCAAATGAAAATCACGGTATGTGAGACAGCTCTCTTAGGCTTCTGCAGAAGAGTGGATTAAACGCAACATTTCACAAAGATTAGAAGAATTTACAGATGTGTCATCTGTACCTGCTGAATGTCATAACCCCCAAACTCCTGGTGAAATAACAGATTTAATTTTTGGCCAGCCCCCTCTCCCCACCGCCCCCCCAAAAAATCACTGCTCATGAGTATCATTTTCTGCGAAAATCCCCCAGTCAATAATGAGTAAAAGACCCACATAATTTACTTTTTTGCTATTTTACTATAATATTTTTATTAAGTTAATAATTTTAACTTAAAAGATAATGACTTTACTTAGACAGCATGTTAAAAAGCAGAGACATTACTTTTCCAACAAAGGTCTGTCTAGACAAAGCTATGGTTTGTCCAGTGGTCATGTATGGAGGTGACAGTTGGATATAAAGAAAGCTGAGTGCTGAAGAATTGATGCTTTTGAACTGTGGTGTTGGAGGAGACTCTTGAGAGTCCCTTGAACAGCAAGGAGATCCAACCAGTCCATCCTAAAGGACATCAGTTCTGAATATTCATTGGAAGGACTGATGCTGAGGCTAATACTCTAATACTCTGGCCACCTGATTCGAAGAACTGACTCATTTGAAAAGACCCTGATGCTGGGAAAGATTGAGGGCAGGAGGAGAAGGGGACGACAGAGGATGAGACGGTTGGCTGGCATCACTGACTCGATGGACATGAGTTTGAGTACACTCCGGGAGTTGGTGATGGACAGGGAGGCCTGGCGTGCTGCAGTCCATGGGGTCACAAAGAGTCAGACATGACTGAGCAACTGAACTGATATGAAATAATGAGTTTAGAGTACTGTGATGGATTCTGCCATAAATCTACATGAATCGGCCATAAGCATACATGTATCCCTTCCATCCTGACTCCCCCTTTCCACCTCCTTCCCCAAGGCATCCTTCAAGGTTGTCGCAGAGCACTGGCTTTGGGTGTCAAGTCAAACATCAAACTCCCACGTGTCATCTATTTTACATGTGGTAATGTACATGTGTCAGGGCTACTGTCTCAAATCACCCCATCCTCTCCCTCCTCCACTGAGTGCAAAAGTCTGTTCTTTACGGCTGAGTCTCCACTGCTGCCCCGTGTGTAGGATCGTCAATACCGTGTTTCTAGATTCCATTTATATTTGTTAATATACGATATTTGTCATTCTGACTTACTTCGCTCTGTACAATAGGCTCTAGGGTCATCCACCTAGTGCGTCCCTGGGCTTCCCTTGTGGCTCAGCTGGTAAAGAATCCCCCCACAATGCTGGAGACCTGGGTTCGATCCATGGGTTGGGAAGATTCCCTGGAGAAGGGAAAGGCTACCCACTCCAGGATTCTGGCCTGGAGAATCCCATTGACTGTAGAGTCCGTGGGGTTGTAAAGAGACTCAACTGAGCGACTTTCACTTTTCCATCCACCTCTTTAAATGGACTCAAGTTCCATTGTGTATATGTACCACTTCTTTATCCATTCATCGGCCACTGGACACCTAGTTTGCTTAGACTAATCTTACATAAGAACCTTCAGTAGACTCAACTGCATTGGAGAAGGAAATGGCAACCCACTCCAGTGTTCTTGCCTGGAGAATCCCAGGGACGGGGGAGCCTGGTGGGCTGCTGCCTATGGGGCCGCACAGAGTCGAACATGACTGAAGTGACTTAGCAGCAGCAGCAGCAGACTCAACTTGAAAGATGGCATGGGCCTTCTTTGAAATCCCCAGAGAGGGCATTAAGAAGCATTTGTAATTGGATTGGTGGAAAGAAAATAGAAAAGTGACAGGTTTTGCTTTATATGCACAGCTTTGTAGTTTAAGACTTCCCTGGGGGCTCAGACAGTAAATCATCTGCCTACAATGTGGGAGACCCGGGTTCAATCCCTGGGGCAGGAAGATCTCCTGGAGAAGGAAATGGCAACCCACTCAAGTATTCTTCCCTGGAAAATCCCATGGACGGAGGAGCCTGGTGGGATACAGTCCATGAGGTCTCAAGAGTCAGACACGACTGAGCGACTTCATTTTTCTTTCTTGTAATTTAACAAGACAATGGGAGACACAGCCCTTATGCATTGCTAGAGCAAAGGCATACATTCTGTAGCCAATGAGAAAAAATGCTTTTCCTTCTTTCAAAGCTAGCAGGTACATTTCAAAGGTTAAAAATGATTATACTTGGTTAAAATATCCATGCAACGACTTGAAAAAAAAAAAAAAGCTCTCTTAGAGACTTGTACTGTTTTGTTTTTATAACTATCAAAATCTGATGAAAATATAAAGACATGCACATTGAAAACATTGTTTAAAACCTCTGGTTTTCGTTCAAGGACAAATGCATGCCACTGACAAAACTGTCTCTGTTCAAGCTAAGCGACACGAAATGAAAATGAATTCTGCATGGATGACACTGCCATCAGGACATGTTTCAAGGAAAATGAAACCTCCGGTACTCGCAAAAAAGCAACAGCTGCTGAGTGTGAGAAGTGGAAATAAACACAATTTCCATAAAATTAGGCATTCAAGGATTTTGACAACTAGGAGTTCACTCATTCTGCAATTGAAAACAAATGTTGGAGTAAATATACTCTCTCCTTTGTGAACGAGGTTTAATTTTGCATTATGAAGTCCAGAACAGAGCCAGGAGAAATCATCCGAAAGGTGTTTATTGTCTGGTAGACAGGCAGAATTAAAAAGCAGAGACACAGCTCTGCAGACAAGGGTCCATATAGTCAAAGCTATGGTTCTAATCCTAAAGGAAATTGATCCTGAATATTCATTGTAAGGACTGATGCTGAAGCGCCAGTACTTTGGCCACCTGATGCGAAGAACTGACTCATTAGAAAAGACCCTGTGCTGGGAAAGACTGAAGGCAGGAGAAGAAGGGGGAGAAAGAGGATGAGGTGAATGGATGGCATCACTGACTCTATGGACATGAGTTTGAGCAAGTTCTGGGAGTTGGTGATGAACCGGGAGGCCTCCCGTGCTGCAGTCCATGGGGTCTCAAAGGGTCAGACAGGACGGAGCGACTGAACATCAACAAATGGTTTCTCCAGTGGTCATGTACAGAGGTGAGAGTTGGACCATAAAGAAGGCTGAGCCCCGAGGAATTGATGCTTTCCAACTGTGCTGCTGGAGAAGACTCTTGAGAGTCCCCTGGACTGCAAGGAGATCCAACCATTCAATCCTAAAAAAAAGAACTGAGGCTGAAGCTCCAGTACTTGACCACCTGATGTGAAAGGCTGGCTCACTGCAGAAGACCCTGATGCTGGGAAAGACTGAGGGCAGGAAGAGAAGGGGTCGACAGATGATGAGATGGTTGGATGGCATCACCGACTCAATGGACACGAGTTTGAGCAAACTCCGGGCAATAGTGAAGGAAAAGGAAGCCTGGTGTGCTGCAGTCCATGAAGTCGCAAGGAGTCAGACACGACTTAGCAACTAAAAGGCAGCAAACACTTGGAAGGGAAGTACAATATAAGCTATGACCGCATCCCCGCACCCCAGCCCACAAGGAAGATTGGGTCCATCCTTCGGGTGAAGAAACAAAGCCGGATGCAACTGAGTGTGGGCTTTTCTCAATAAAGAGACAATGCCACTGTGCCCCTTCGTTCTCAGAGAACGGAGATCCAGAAAGAGCAAGCGGTTCTCAACCGGGTCCATGCGTCCCAAGCCCTCCCCAGCAGGGGACTCTTGGCCATTCCCCGGGCACGTGTGTGGCTGTCTTGACTGTGGGCTGGGAAATGTCACTGGAATCCAGAGGGCAAAGGTCAGGGATGCCGTTCAGACCCCACAGTGCACAACAGTGACCCCCCACAAAACAGGAAACATCCATTCCAAATGTCAGGAGTGCAGAGGTCCAGAAACCATGAAATCTGTAATACACTCTGACGTGTGTGTGTTACTTGCTCAGTCATACTCGACTCTTTGTGACCCTAGGGACTGTAGCCCACCAGGCTCCTCTGTCCATGGGATGCTCCAGACAAGGATCTGGAGTGGGTTGCCCTGCCCTCCTCCAGGGGGGATCTTACAACTCAGGGATGCAACCTGTGTCTCTGATGTCTCCTGCATTGGCAGGCGGGTTCTTTACCACTGGCGCCACCTGGGAAGCACAATAATACCCTGGGAGTTAGAGGTCATTTCCTTTCCCAGAATGGAAAGTTAAACCAATTTAAAAAAAAGGGGGGGGGGCGCCTCAAAAAATACTAGCAAACCAAGCCCAGCAGCATGGAAAATGGATTATACACCGTGACCAAAAGGGGATTTACTGCAGGTTATGATGGCAGTTCAATAGCCCCAAATTGATTAATGTAATATATCAAGAACAAAAACCGCGTGGGAATACTCAAAAGAGAAAAAAAAAAAAAAACGAACTCAAAAGGAATCTGGTCTAAAACAACGTCTAAAACTGCAGAGCTCTGAACACATAATTGATTAAGGGATTTTTGCAGAAACTAAAGTCCGGTGGTCTGTGGCTGCCGAACTTTTAGGTAACGTGAACACTGACACATCTCCATTCAATAACATGTGGGTCATAAAAGGTACATTAATACATCTCTTGTCGATAAATTGTTAAAAAAAATAGGTATAAATAGGTGTGATTCTGGGTTATGTAAAGACTTGTTAAAGGAAAAAAAGAGAAAAGGGCAAAGGCAGAAAGAGGCAAAAGAAATAAATTCAACTTAACAGCTAAGGATCGTGCATGCAGAACATGTCATCTAAAAATCAAACATTAAAAACCCTCTTCATAAATCAATGCTGAAAACATTGCTATTGCGGTTTAGTCGCAAGGTCATGTTCTGACTCAGTGCGACCCAACGGACCGAATGCCGCCAGGCTCCTCTGTCCACAGGATTTCCCAAGTAAGAATACTGAAATAGGTTGCCATTTTTCTTCTTGAACTAAAAAGTAAATAACTCAAGAAAACATGGGTAAATGGAGGACGTACAAATGGCCACTATTTCAATATTTACATGAGAAGACCACAACAATATTAGCCATCAGAGAAAGCACATAAAAAATGGCAGAGTATTTATACCCACTACAGCTGCTGCTGCTAAGTCGCTTCAGTCGTGTCCGACTCTGTGCGACCCCATAGACGGC
This sequence comes from Bos grunniens, assembly GCF_055505025.1. Lineage (NCBI taxonomy): Eukaryota > Metazoa > Chordata > Mammalia > Artiodactyla > Bovidae > Bos > Bos grunniens. The sequence goes on from NC_141194.1 coordinate 3,596,776, forward strand.
AGCCCACCAGGCTCCCCCGTCCCTGGGATTCTCCAGGCAAGAACACTGGAGTGGGTTGCCATTTCCTTCTCCAATGCATCAAAGTGAAAAGTGAAATTGAAGCCGCTCAGTCGTGTCCGACTCTTAGCGACCCCATGGACTGCAGCCTACTAGGACAGCTATAGTCCTAAAGACAGACAAGAACCACTCTTGGCAAGAAAGTAGAGAAACTGGAAACTTTATATTGGAGGAAATACAAACTAGTGCAACCACTTTACAGAACAAATGGGAAGTTAGTCGGATGATTAAAAACGTAGTTAGTCAGATGATTAAAACATAATACCCTAACATAGTACCCAGTAATTTCACTCCTATTCGAGAGAAGAAAATATGTATATCCACATGAAAACTTGTATGCAAATGTTCAGAGTGTGATTATTCATCACATCCAAAAATTGGAAAAAAAAATAGAAATCAAAAGATGAATGGATAAATAAAACATTATATCCATGCAATAGAATAATATTTATCCATAAAAATGTAACAAAGCACTCAGGTATGCCACAATGAGGACAGGATCTTGAAAACATTACGTTCAGTGAAAGGCAGACTCAAAATAGCATCTTCTTTGAGTCTATTGAAACATTTCTTCCAGGTTTTGCCGTAACATCTTACGGGAAAACCCAGACGAATGTTTTCGCCAACCCAGTATATGATTCCATTAGCATAAAATGCCCAGAAAAGACAAATCCACAGTGAGAGATGATAGACTGATGATTAAGTTTTGGGAAGTCGGGAAGAATAAATATTGGGTTTCTCCTTGGATGGATGAAAATATTCAACAATTAGAGGGTGTTGATGGTGGTACTTCTCAAATGTGCACCCTGACTAGCAGTTCAGTTCAGTCGCTCAGTCGTGCCCGACTCTCTGCCACCCCAGGAACCGCAGCACGCCAGGCCTCCCTGTCCATCACCAACTCCCGGAGTTTACCCAGACTCACGTCCATCGAGTCAGTGATGCCATCCAGCCATCTCATCTTCTGGCGTCCCCTTCTCCTCCTGCACCCTGTCTATAGACTTTTAAATAAAGGATACAGACACTGCAATGTGGGAGACGAAGCAATCCAGTGGCTCATTTACAAGAAGGTGAAGAAGAGGGTGCGGGAAAGGCCATTAAAAGAATTCAGAGTATTCAAAAAACAAGACCCTCCAGAGAACTAAGTCCATGAACTATTGCCGCAATGGACAGAGGAGACTAACTGGCATAAGAGGGGAAGAAACCGATAAATATAACTGAAATAAATAGAAGAAAAACATGAATAGCAAGGGGGCAAAAAGGAGATGCAGAAACAGATGAGGCCATTTGCACAAGATTCTTTTTTTCCGGAAAGATGTGAAAGGCCTGGTTTTATCAAAGAAGTATCAATGCTGTAGAAAAAGATGGGTGGTATTTCTAAAGTATAAGTTTAGCTTATATAGAAGGGAGAAGAAGACAGGGTAAACGATCAAAAATGGACTGAAGTAGGAATCCTTCTGGGGTGTCCCACATGTGTTTCAAAAAGCATAGAATTAAGAAACATACATGTGTGCATATATCTATTAAATACATACATACTTATCTCTGGATAGTATATCTCTCTATATACAGATATATAACCATCTCTCTCAAGACTCTTCTCTAGCACCACAGTTCAAAAGCATCCATTCTTTGGCGTTCAGCTTTCTTTACAGTCCAACTCTCACATCTATACATGACCACTGGAAAAACCGTAGCCTTGACTAGACAGACCTTTGTTGGCAAAGTAATGTCTCTGCTTTTTAATATGCTGTCTAGGTTGGTCATAGCTTTTCTTCCAAGGAGCAAGTGTCTTAATTTCATGGCTGCAGTCACTATCTGCAGTGATTTTGGAGCCCTGAAAAGTAAAGTCTGACACTGTTTCCACTGTTTCCCCATCTATTTCCCATGAAGTGATGGGACCAGATGCCATGATCTTAATTTTCTGAATGTTGAGTTTTAAGCCAGCTTTTTCCACTCTCCTCTTTCACTTTCATCAAGAGGCTCTTTAGTTCTTCAAAGAAGTGATACTTTTGAACTGTGGAGTTGGAGAAAACTCTTGAGAGTCCCTTGGACTACAAGGAGATCCAACCAGTCCATCCTAAGGGAAATCAGTCCTGAATGTTCATTGAAAGGACTGATGCTGAAGCTGAAACTCCAATCCTTTGGCCACCTGATGCGAAGAGCTGACTCATTGGAAAAAAACCTGATGTTGGGACAGATGGAAGGCAGGAGTAGAAAGGGAAGACAGAGGATAAGATGGTTGGATGGCATCACCGACTCAATGGACCTGAGTTCAAGTCAACTCCAGGAGTTGGTGATGGACAGGGAGGCCTGGCATGCCCATGGAGGCAGTCCATGGGGTCGCAGAGAGCTGGACACAACTGAGCAACTGAACTGAAGTGAACTGATCTGAACTGAACCATCTCTCTGTATCTGTCTATATACTGTATACATATAACTATCTCTATATGTAACATATACACCTATCTCTTTATTTTTAATCTCTTACTATATCTATATGTCTACCTATCTACCTACCTGTCCACCATCTATCTAGCTACCATCTGTCCTTTCTATGTTTTCTATCTGTATTTATCTATGCATCTTTAACTATCTATGTCTCTACCTACCTACCAACCTGTCTACCTATCTATCACCTATCTATCTAGTATCTATCTTTCCTATTTTATTGACTCTATCTGCCAGATGGCTAAGAAAAAACTCACAACTGAGTTATCTAAACCATCCCTGGGATGTTTTATTAAAGACACAACAACCACTCTGAGTGACAGAAAGCATTTCTCAATTCAAACGGGAAACGTTTCCTTATTCCGAAATCCCTTCTGCAGCTCCGATACAAACGTTAGTTCTCTTCGGGAGAATTGGTGGTGTCTTGCTGTGATGTCGTCTCATACCTCTGTCTATGCTTAGGGCTTCCCTGGTGGCTCAGTTGGTAAAGAGTCTGCCTGAAGCGCAGCAGACCTGGGTTCGATCTCTGGGTCGGGAAGATCCCCTGGAGAAGGCAATGGCGACCCACCCCAGTGTTCTTATCTGGAAAATCCCATGGACGGAGGAGTCTAATGGGTTACAGTCCGTGGGATGGCAAAGAGTCGGACACGACTGAGCAGCTAACTTTCACTTCACTTCCAGAATCGGTGGTGTCTCTTAGTGAGGTTATCTCATACCTCTGTCTGTACTGAAACGTGTATCTTTGTAACATGCGTGTATATCCTACCTACCTCCCTATAACAAACCCACTGCCCAAGACCTGGATTTTTTCCCCATGATATCAGAACCTAGAATAAAAGCCACTGTACTGAATGCAATAAAAACCAATGCCTGTGACCCCAATTAATGGCATAAAGAGTCTTCCAAATGATGTACTTGCACGAAGACCTCAGGTCATCCGTGTCCAATGTCTGTTACGTCAAAGGGATGCATTTAACATTCCAAAATGCTTTTGAGCTTTTATGCTGAGACTCACACCCTTCTTTCAAAGAACTATTATTATTATTTTTAAATCAAAGGAAAAGCTGCCCAGCTCCTCAGATGGGACTTAATCCAATCCATATGTTACTACGGAATCTTATTTTAAAAAACATGATTGAGGTTTTAGCTCCCTGTACAAAGCAGTCGGACCTGGCAGTTTACCTATTCTATATGCAACAGCTTGAATCTGTTCATCCCAAATTTCTAATCCCTCTGCCCCCTGAGTCCTAGGCAACCACAAGGATGTTCTCAACGGCTGTGAATGTACTTCTGTCTTGTAGGTAAAATCGTTTGTGTTGCAGAGTCCACTTAGAAGTGATTTCATATGGTATTCGTCTTTCTCTTTCTGACTTACTTCACTTCACGTTACGATCTCTCGGTTGATTGATCCATGTTGCTGCAAATGGAATTGCTTCCTGCTTTTTTATGGCTGTCAATTATTCTATTATATCGTATATATGCACCACATCTTCTTTATCGACTCATCTGTATCTGTTCATCAGACATTTCCATTGTGTCCATGTCTTAGCTACTGTTAACAGTACTTCTATGAACATAAGGGGTCCTTGTATCTTTTTAAATGAGTTTTGTTTGTGTATGTACCCAGGAATGGGATTGCTGTATCACATGGCAATTCTGTTTTTGCTTTTTTGGGGCATCTCCATGTCATGTTCCGCAGTGGCTTTGCCAAGTTATATTCCCACCAACAGTGCAGGAGGCTTCCCTTTCCTCTGCACCCTCTATAGCGTTTGCTATTTGTAAACTTTTTAACGATGGCCATGCTGACTGGTGTGAACAGATACCTCATTATAGTTTTGATTTGCATTTCTCTGATGATTGGCAATTTGGAGTACCTCTTCAAGTCACACTTTCATATTAGTTTTCTATGTGAGTGCATGTCTGCATACTCTTTGAAAGCACAGCCTTTGATTTCTCTATAATGCTGTAAAAAAAACAATAACCAGTGATGGACGGGGGGGCTGGCGTGCTGCGATTCATGGAGTCGCAAAGAGTCGGACACGACTGAGCAACTAAATTGAACCGAACTGATGGATTGAAATTTTTTTTTTAAATATGATTTACATTGTTAAATGCATAGCATATCTGCCATTTCTGGGTTACATTTTAACCCTTAAAATATTCTCTTTGAGGACGTCCCGGTCATCCAGAGGTTAAGACTTCACTTTTCACTGTAGGGGGTGAGAGTTCAATCCCCTGGTCAAGGAGAGAAGATCCCAGTAAGCTAAGATGCCTCGGGGCCAAATAAGCAGAGTATAAAACAGAAGCAATACTGTAACAGAATTCCATAAAGACTTTAAAACGGTACACATCCAAAACCAGAAAAACATATTCTCTCTGATCCTTGTGTACGCAAGGATTTATTTTCATAAAGACCATGATGGAAAGTCCAGAGAGGGAAAAAGAGAAAGAAACATGGTCTGCAGGCCAGAATGTGTACAGTCTTGGAGCGTTTCAGCCCCAAGGGTCTTTCAAGTTCACACTCCAATCGCCTTTTAGAGACTTTTTTCAATGATCTGACTTAGGACTAAGGACTAATTCTTTAACTACATGTGAGAGAGGAAGAAAAGGTATGCAGGAAAAAAGCAGGTATGTCTCTTACCAGTGTTAGTTAAAAATCATTTCAGGAATCATTGCCTGAAACTGAATTTCAGGCTCACCCCAATCAAGCAAATGTTGGAGGCTCTCAAATTCAACACTACTCCTCGGAACTCACCAGTTTTTTGTTGTTTTTTTTTTAATCACACTACACCGTCTTCTTCCCAACTCAAATACCAGTCACACCTTTCTTTCCTTTCCATTTTTTTTTAAAGTCATGACTCAAAGCATATTATTTTTAAAAATTTTTTTTGGCTGTGCAGCGTACAGAATCTTAGTTCCTTAATGAGGAAACTAAATTGGGGACCTTCTGCTGCATGGTGGGAGCACAGAGTCTTAAACACTGGACCACGAGCGAAGTCTCACATGTTTCATTTAGAATGATGTTTGTGTGTGTTTATCCCCATGAAGATAGAAACCACCCTTTAATGAAGGAAAATCGATCAGCCCCTCTTTTGCTGTGTGCAAAGCCAAAGGAAGAAAGGGCAGAAGGCAGAGAAACTGGATTCTTTCTTTTAGAATGAGTCATCATCACAGACTCTGTGTGCGAGGCAAACGTCCAAGAAAACATCCAAGAAAGAGCACTGTTTATCAGATGCCCTGGGTGATCATTAGCAAAAGTTCATGCTGCTACTGCTGCTGCTGCTAAGTTGCTTCAGTCGTGTCCGACTCTGTGCAACCCCGTAGATGGCAGCCCACGAGGCTCCCCCGACCCTGGGATTCTCCAGGCAAGAACACTGGAGTGGGTTGCCATTTCAACTTCTCCAATGCATGAAAGTGAAAAGTGAAAGTGAAGTCGCTCAGTCGTGTCCGACTCTTAGCGACCCCATGGACTGCAGCCCACCAGGCTCCTCCATCCATGGGATTTTCCAGGCAAGAGTACTGGAGTGGGGTGCCATTGCCTTCTCCGAAAAGTTCATGTGACAGCCTCAAATCAGTTAACTGCAACGTATGGACTCCCCCGGTGGCTTAGATGGTAAAGAATATGCTTGTAATGTGGGAGACCTGGGTTCATTCCCGGGGTTGTGAAGATCCCTTGGAGGAGGGCATGGCAACCCACTGCAGCATTCTTGTCTGGAGAATTCCCATGGACAGAGGAGCCTGGAGGGCTGCAGTCCATGGGGTTGCAAAGAGTTGGACATGACTGAGTGACTAAGCACATACATGTGCTGTTTAAAATAATTAATGCATTTATATATTTATTTTTGGCTGAGTCGAGTCTTAGTTGCAGAATGTGGGATCTTTTGTTGAGGCATTCGAGGGTTCAGGTGCCCCGGGGCATGTAGGATCTTAGTTCCTGGACCAGGGATCAAACCTGTGTCTCCTGCATCAGAAGGTGGATTCCAAACCAATGGACAGCCAGGGAAGTCCCAACATGTGCTTTTAGAATAGACTCTTCTGTCAAACATGTCTGAACGCTGTGATTTCCACAAGAGACTATGCATGAAAAAATAACAAGGCAACTTCTTTGAAGAAATTCTGAATCATTCAAGAGTTGGAGGAAATTCCCTATCATACGATAATCAATAATTTTGTGCATTTGAGATCGAACAAAAAAATCTTTTCTATTGTAGCTTCTCATCACCCGTCAAATTCATTGCCACCCCTCAGTGCCTTTATCTGCTGCAGAGTATTACTTTTCTCTGTGGCATCACCGACTCGATGGACATGAGCTTGAGAATGCTCTGGAAGTTGGTGACGGACAGGGAGGAGGCCTGGGATGCTGCAGTCCATGGGGTCGCAAAGAGTCAGACACGCCTGAGAGACTGAACTGAAGTGACATCTGTCTCATGACCACTATGGTTCTTTATCCCACCATAATGGTTTCCCTATCTACCCTCCTCATGCGCTTCTAAAATCCCAGAAATAGAGCATTCACTGTCAACCTAACCTCCTCCTTATGTGCGGGACAAATCAACAAATGCAATGGGCATTTTCATCCACCAGGAGGCAGAAGAGGAAAACCTAAGTCAATGATCAGAGACATGAAACCTGACTTTTTTGTCCAAGGTCCTGGTACTTATCAACACACCAGCAACAACAGAGACCAGATTGACAGTTTCCCAGCGAGTATTAAATGTACACAGAGCTACTGATGAAGATGACGAAAGACCTTCTGTTTAGCAGAGGGGAGGGATAAGCATCTTGTTTTTTTCCTCTATTGCAAAACTTTTGGATCACGGAAGGCTTGACAGAGCAGTGTAAAGAACCCACCTGCCAAGGCAGGAGACAAAAGAGACGTGGGTTCGATCCCTGGGTGGGGAAGATCCCTTGGAGGAGGGCATGGAAAACCTCTCTAGTATCCTTACCCGTAGAATCCCGTGGACAGAGAAGCCTGGTAGGCTACAGTCCACGGGGGTCACAAGGAATGGGACACGACCGAGCGACTAACACTTCCCCTTTCTTTCCAGTATTCTTGCCTGGGAAATCCCAGGGACAGAGGAGCCTGGTGGTCTACAGCACATGCAGTGATGACGAGTCAAAGTCAACTGAGTGACTGAGCACTCTGACTAGACCAAGGAAGCTTGACCTTCTTCCCTGCTGCAGGGTGTCCGTCCTATATAACTATGTCATCTTGACTCTAATGGATATACCTTCCTCCATCCCCCACTCCCTCTAGAACAACATCAGTGATCACTGGAGATACAGAGGCTGGAAGCCTGTTTGCAGGCTGGCCAATCACCCCCACGCACACCCACCATGGAGGGTCTTACTCTAAGGGCTTCCACTGGCTCCTTCCACCCCCATTTGGCTTCGCGGTTCAGTCTCTCAGTCATGTCCGACTCTTTTCGACCCCATGGACTGCAGCATGCCACACCTCCCTGTGCATCACCAACTCCAGGAGCTTGCTCAAACTCATGTCCGTCGAGTCAGTGATGCCGTTCAGCCATCTCATCCTCTGCTGCCCCCTTCTCCTCCTGCCTTCAGTCTTTCCCAGCATCGGGAGTTGTGAGCGGTCCTACATAAAGTGTCTGGACACACCCAATTTTCTCAGACCTCCTGTACTTCTTCATATTTGCTTTTCTTTCCCCTCAGGGCAATACCTCATATTTCCTCTATCCATGTAGCTTCTCCCATCACTGACTAGTGAAGACGTTCTCTCTGGAGGATGAGAAGGCAAGTTTTTCAAGGTGGAAATCTAACCAGAGTGAACCTGATAGGTGAGACAAGAGAATGGGCTTGGGAGGGAAGCATGAAGATGCCACAAGGGAGAGATGGTGTTTTTTTTTTTTCCTTTATGGATATGTTGATGAAGTTTTGGGGGCTTCCCAGGTGGCAGGAGGGATAAAGAATTCATCTGCTAATGCAGGAGAGACAAGAGGATCACTGGGGTAAAGAGATCACTGGGTGAGGAAGATCCCCTGGAGTAACAAGTGGCAACCTACTCCAGTATTCTCTTTTTTTCTCCCCAGTCCAGTTATTCTTTCCTGAAAAATTCCACAGACAGAGGAGCCTGGAGGGCTACAATCCATGGGATTGCAAAGAGTTGGACATGACTTAGCAACAGAGTGTGCGTGGACATGCACACACACACACCAACTTTTGACCTGATGGGAAAATGACTTCCATGAGAAATCCAAAAGAAAATCTGTAGGAAAAGATAAAGAATAAAGATTTATAGGGGGGGAAATGGTCAAAGTACCAAACAGTAGATGGCATCTTCAACTCTTAAGTGAAAAAGAAATGTACATACCAGCTAAATAGAAAACTGACGTTTTTCAGCAGAGAAAGAGCCGGAATGTTTTAATAGAAGGGAGCCACTGAGTTGCCCAGATGGAAATTTGCTTGTGTGTGCATGAAAAGTGAGCATGTGTTTCTGATGTTCTGGGAATCCTTGAAAAAAGGCAGTTATATAGAACGGTATGGGTGACATTTCATCAGACTGTAACATACTCGTCAGGCGAGAAGTCTGATGAAGTCGTTCGTTAGGTCAGTGGTCTTAATGCCACGCGTGGGTCAAAGACAGGAAGAGTACAATTAAGTGGGCTTCAGAGGTTAGACACTGGATGGGTGGACAAAGCCTTGGATCTACTGCAACAAGAGCCTTGCTTTTTTCAAACACCATGGCTGGGGGCACACATCATATTACGAAGACGTGTCACAGTGGCCCGTCAATAGAGATTTTAAGGAAACTGTATCAGCAATCAAGGACCCGCTCTCAGGAATATAAAACCACACTGAAAGCCCAGCAGCAATATTAACACTTCCCAAAGAGTCCTAGATTAGACAATAAATTAGGTGCTCAGTAGCTAAGCAAGGTTTGCCTTAGGCAGTCCCGATGAAAGAAAATATTCCTTGTCTGAAAAGCAAATGTGGGGATAATCTCATTGACCTCCTATTACAAGTGCTTTATCCTTGTTTTTCGAAAGAATGATAAATGGAAATTTAGGTGGTATTGGATAGATACTACAACATTACATTTTTGACTAGTTTTTCCCCACCTCCCAGTGACTCAACAGTGACGTTAATAAGATGTCCAAGGCTATTAATAACACTGGAAATTTTTCCGTAACTGGGCTTAACGGTCACACCATCAGTGACTCAGTGGACATGAGTTTGACCAAATTCCGGGAGATGGTGAAGTACAAGGAAGCCCGGCGTGCTGCAGTCCATGGGGTGGCAGAGAGTCAGCTGAGCAGCTGAGCAACAGCAGCAAGTCCTGGGCTATCAAACCTCGCAAGCACAAAGCCACTGGACAGTCAAGTGGTGTGCACAATCACCTCGCAAGGGAGAGAACAGAACCACCTTTTACAGAGATTCAGGAAATGTTAGCTGACTTTTCTCAATGTAACAGGACAGACAGCAAGTGGAGAGAAGGTCCCACTGCATTTTTATTCCATGCCAGTGTCCTGTTTTCTTTCTGACCATCATCCATTTTTCAAAACTTCTCTTTGAGGATAGGAAAACAGAATTTGTTACTCTGTAAAAAATTTAAAAAAGCAGTAATCATCTCAAACAATGCTTTTCCATTCCTTAGGCAGAAAAACAGCATTTCGGCATGTACAACTTTTTGAAGAAAAAAGATGATTTCTATGTTTTGGTAAAATAAATGTCTACTCCTATGAAAAGCTCTAATACAGATGATCGTCACAGCAGATGCTGTGCCATTTCATTGACTCATTAAAAAAAATAAATATCTGCATGACAACAGTTTGAAATATTTTCACACAACGATAATAGCAATTTTCCCTGCAAGCAAAGAAGTTAAACGACCACCTCCTGGTTTGCAAGAGGACGGCAGTCCACGCAAGATGTCTGAGAAAGATTGACCGAGTCACGCTTGAACGAAATCTATCGCCCTGTGCAGTCGGCCAAGTTGGCACACGTTCACACCTTCAGATAAAAGGGGGTCTGTGGTGTTGGGCTTCACACGAACTCATTCGCGGAATGTAAATAGACTGTCTCGGGGATGCTAAATTGCTTCTTTCATTTCCTCGCCGTGACTCTTGCAGCTTCTGTGCTGCCCTCCCCAAGATTTGTTTCTTCTAACTCTCAGCAGCAGAAGGTAAACTTAAAACGGTTCAGATGAGGAAAGTTAGAATCGGAAGCTTTTTTCCTTTCTTTTTAAAAAAAGGAAGAAAAAGAAAAGAAGGTATGTGTAATTCCCACAGAATTGTTCCAGATTCAAAAAACGGGCCAAACAGATAAGAGATCACCGCGTAAAGCCGCTTAATACCAGCTGGGCATTAGAGAGGGGACAGGTGTCGATTTCTCTTGAAATCTAACCTTTTAAGTCGCATCAGCGCCACGGCGTTCAGGCGAGGAAATGTTTTGCTATTCCTGCAAAGCGAGAGCTTGCCCAAAACCACGGCCCCGATAAGAAAGCGCCAACGGGAGCTGGTGATGCTCCATACAGACCCCCACACTGCGCTCTTTGAAAGCGCTGCCAGGGGTCACGTGGTGGTCCCTGGCTTCCTCTGCCCACCTCGTCCTGAGAATGGACCTTTTGTGAGGGATCACGAACACCACTTCCTGTCTCAAACACCAGTAGCCAAGGCAACTCCCCAGAGGATTCTGAAGCAAACAAACAAGAAAATACTCAGAGGGGCATGCGATCCACAGTCTTCGAAACGAACGGAAATGACAAAGATTTGGCTCGGAGCACCAGCGTGAGAAAAGAAAAGGAAATAAAGATCACGAAACGAGAAGGCTCTAGACGCTGAGTGATGCTGTCTACCATCTCCTCCTCTGTCGCCCCCTTCTCCTCCCGCCCTCGGTCTTTGCCAATGAGTCAGTTCTTCGCATCAGCTGGCCAAAGGATTGGAGTTTCAGCTTCAGCATCAGTCCTTCCAATGAATATTCAGGACTGATCTCCTTTAGGATGGACTGGTTGCATCTCCCTGCAGTCCAAGGGACTCTCAAGAGTCTTCTCCAACACCACAGTTCAAAAGCATCAATCCTTCGGTGCCCAGCCTTCTTTATGGTCCAACTCTCACATCCATACCTGACTATTGGAAAAATCTAAATAGCTTTGACTACACGGACCTTTGTCAGCAAAGTAATGTCTCTGCTTTTTAATATGCTGACTAGGTTGGTCAGTTTTTCTTCCAAAGAGCATGTGTCTTTTAATTTCATGGCTGCAGTCACCATCTCCAGAGATTTTGGAGTCCAAGACAATAAGATAAATAAGTAATGTCTGTCACTGTTTCCCTTTTGAAAACCTGAAATTTCAAGTACTCTATGGCTGTTCCCAAAGGTACAAGTGTGCAGACATCTTGCATGTTTCAATTAGAAAGTCACTTCAACAACTGTCCCACTTCCCTCGGGTCTTCTATACGTCAGTGTTTTACTGGTGAATGAAACGAAATGCTCACAACAAAATTTAAACATCAAGTTGAAAATAAAATATTCTTGGTGATACCTGTGTATCTGGAAGAAATGTTTTCTTGTTTGACGCAATTCCTTGAGTCCAGATTTTTTTTTTTTTACCATAAACATCCTATAACACACAGATCTCTTTCTCACAGCCACACTGTTACAAATTCAATTTTCTGCACCATCTCAGTGCATCTTTTTTCCCTCTGCCTTGCTACTAGGCTTGCAGAATCTTAGTTCCCTGACCAGGGATTGAACACGTACCCCCTGCAGTGGAAGCTCAGAGTCTCAACCACTAGACCACCAGGGAAGCCCCCTCAGTGCATTTTTGCCTAGAAAATAAATGCGCTTACATAGACCATGCATATTCTTCATGAACTGACCAAGAGCAGGAAAAACCACAGCAGATAAGCCTCAAAACATTGCCATCAAAATGCTATTTTTTTCGCAACCATACTGTTCGTGAAAATGAATATAATACCAAAACAACAGATTGCTGCTCTTGAATTCCTACGCTCTTAGCCAAGGTCTTCTCATAGTCAATTGTAAAATTTACACAAAATTAAATATCAGCAAGTTGCAAAATTCAAATAAGAGTATTTCATCACACGAGAATGCAAGTCATGTGACCACCTACCGCCTCTCATCTTCAAGATCCACTAGATACACAATATCCTAGAGAGTAAGTAAAAGCGTTTCCAACTCATGATCAACACAGCCACAAAACCACAAAAGCGCATGTATATGGCCCATTGTCCACTTTATCGAGTTATCACCTGTTACCAAACGCTTTATCAGACAGCACCCAACTGCGTTCACGCAACAGGCTTATGTCAGCCAAGCCCAGAGAAAGAAAAGTACTTTCCATAACATCCCAAGTTCATTCGATGACCCAGGAGGCTGAATCTGTTGGAGGAGGGTTCAAGGAAAAGAAACCATTGGATTAAAATGTGAAAATGAAACAAAAAAGAAAATGGATGGTGCTACCTGAAAGTCAGGGAAGGAATGTAGCTTGTAGCATGAAGTGAGGTTTGTAGCAGAAAATTCCTAGGCGTTGGAGTAACATGCGTGGAAGCAACGAAGCCCACAAAACAAGAAGCAAAATTTTCTCACGGTTGAGGACGGTCCAAGGGAATGAAGTCTCTGGATGAAAATATGAAAAGTAACAGAAACGAACCAAAAAGGAAATGTGAAAGTTACGCAACAGATGCATCTTTAGCGTGATAAAAAAGAAAACCGACGGACCGACCGACGGTGCGCCGTGAAAGTGATGGAACAGATGCCTCTTGGAGCATTAAGTGAGGTTTCTAGCAGAGATTCCTAGGAACTGCAGTAACATTCGTGCAAGCAAGGAACCCCCACAGAACAAGAAGCAGAACTCACGCGTGGTCAGCAGGCGCTCACTCACCTAGGATCCCCAGCCGGTAGTTAATCGTGATGACGATGACGTTGCCGTAGCTGGCCAGGATGCTGCCGTCGATCATGTTGCCCGTGCCCTCCATGTAGGACCCGCCGTGGATGTACACCATCACCGGCTTCTTGCTGTTCTGATCATGGATGTCTGCAAGAAAGAGCCAAGTAAGGGGAAAAAAAAAAAAATCACACTGATTAACCGAGACTCGGCCAAAAGACGTGAGTGACTTTCCCTAGTTGGGATGGGAATCCATCGCATGGCCCTTTCTTGAATTAGGAATACCTCGGTTAAGATGGTCAGATGGCATCATGGACTCAACGGACATGAGTCTGAGCAAACTCTGGGAGGTGCGGAAGGACAGGGAAGCCTAGCATCGCAAAGAGTTGGACAAGACTGAGCGACTAAAACAACAGTTAAGATGGTTAAGGATAATAGTCGATGTTGCTACATTTTCTACTCATAGAAATGATGCAGACGTTGGAATGAGCTTGTATGTATGGGTATGCTTCCATATGTACCTATGACACTACAGATTTAACCACTGAGATGAATGAATCACTTCTTCGCTACGTAGTAATCAAACCCCAGAAGGGGACATGCACTGAAGAAGCCCATGGCTTCTATTAGTGGTACAGAATTTGTTTGCAATGCAGGAGACCCGGGTTTCATCCCTGGGATGTCAAGATCCCCTGGAGAAGGGCACGCAACTCACTCCAGTGTTCCTGCCTGGAGAATCCCATGGACACAGGAGCCTGGTGGGCTACAGTCCATGGAGTCACAAAGAGTCGGACAGGACTCAGCAACTAACACACATACATAGTATCTACTAAAGCATATATTTTAATTATCTAAGTTAGTGCAAAGTCAACTTCAAAATTATCAATTTTTACTGTAACTGCCTTCTTCAGTCAAACATTTGAGCTTCAAGATCCACTTTCGACTTAACGATGAGAACATAATGCTAGTAGTGAAACCCCAAGCTCTCGATACACTGTTGCAAGAAGAAAACAATGGTTAAAAATGATCAACAGAACAGAAGGGTGGAAAAGCAAAGGAAGGTGCCCAAGCAAGTGTCTTTTCTCTAAATGACTGTTCGCAACGATATGCCAACTGAAGTGACAGAAAGAGAAAAAGAAGTGAAAGAGACGTGAACTGAAATAAAGACGGCACAAGCCTGCAACCTCAAGATGAAAAGGTTGCAATCCTGCTCAATTCCACATGGAATAAAAACTCCCAGTGTGATGTGAAACCAGAGTATCCTTAGTCACCATGACTTTGACACTGATGTGAAAATCCTACTTTACAATGGTCTGTGACAAGAGAAATCTGGCCAGCAGTTGTCTGCTTTCTCAAAAGCTGTGATCAAATAACGTCTTTGGTGTTCATTGTCCCTTGAGCTTATATGTAGTGTTTAAGAATCGTGACCTCGATTGTAATTCCTTCTGGGAATTTCTGTATGTATAAACATATACATGTGTGTCATTTAAATACCTGCCCGTTACCAAATAGCAACCCACTCCAGTATTCTTGCCTGGAGAATCCCATGGATGGAGGAGCCTGGAGGGCTACCGTCCATGGGGTCGAAGAGAGTCGTACATGACTGAGCGAGTGATGGATGTGTGTTATCAAGAAAAAAGCAAACGTATCCATGTACTTGTATTTACTTTTTTTTCCTTAAAAACTTTTTTTTTTTTTGCTTAATTGATGGAGACATGTTTGAATGATCAAAAAGAATTTTAAGGAAATAAACCAACATGTGGATGGAGGCTGCTCATAAAATGAATTACGAGCACCATCTGTAAACAGGCTCCTGGTTGCTACCAGACACCCTCCCGGAGGCCATAGAACCTTGTGGTCACAGTCAAGTACAGGAAAGTGTACAGGAAAGTACAGGAAAGTGTCAAGCCACCCATCTGTCTGTAGATACTTAACCCACAGCAGAAGAGCGCAATTTTCTCATGTAAAATTTAAGGAAGAAGTAAAAAATCCTTTTTGAATCTTTCACTCACCAGTCGCTCAGTCGAATCTGACTCTCTGCGACCCCATGGACCATAGCCTGCCAGGCTCCTCTGTCCATGGGATTCTCCAGGCAAGGATACTGGAGTGGGGTGTCATGCCCTTCTCCAGGGAACCTTCCCAACCCAGGGAATGAACCTTCACCTCCTGTGCTGGCAGGCATAGTCTTCACAACGCAGCCTCCTGGGAGGCCCTCACTCATCATGTGCTGTGTGGAACTCTTTAATCAACCATCGTCCAAATAAAGTGTGGTGTTTTACACCATCCTCTAGTGTCTCTGGACACTGATTTACTGCTGAGTTCTTATTTATGTTACCCTTCTTGGTTGCATTACAGGAAAGAAAGAAGTTGACATTTTTTGGACTGTTTTAAGGGGTTCCCTCAGGGAAAAATAAAAAAAAGTTAGGTTAACAGCTATTACCTTCCGAGACACACTGAAGAAGGTTCTTGTGAGCTCGGGGAAGAAATAATCAGATGTCATATTTATTCAATGTTAGGGGGAAAAGAAAAAATAACAGTTTCTTGGTATTTAAAAGGAGAAAGCATTTTAATATAACAGGTAGCTGGTGGGATTGTGAAAACAGATGCCAGTGATAAAAAAAAGGAATAAGACGCTAAAAGCATACAAGGGTGCAAGATGCAAATTACACCTGTAGTTGGTTATATAAGGATGAAATTATAGGTGGTCTGCGGCCTGACAAGGCCAGGGTAGCTGATGACTCAGGGCAGCTGTCGTGGTCCACAGGCATCAGAAGAAACTTCTACGGTGAATACTGAAAGCAAGGGGAACGTTCTGAATGCGGGTCTACAAAATATTAAATAATAGTCATATTGAGAGAATAGCAGGTTAGGAGGCAACCCTGGCGGAGCTTTTGTCAGAGACCTGCTGATTTATGAAAGAAATCTATGAGTGTGGGAAAACCAAGCAAGTGATAAAAAGGCGAACTTTTTTTGAGGGAACTTTTGCTTCCCAGCAAGGACGGGTCTCTGGTCCACTTTAAATTGTCTTTTAGCCAGAGAACCACAAGTCCATCAAGGGCGCTCGTCCCTTTAACTTAAATAGTCAGAAATCCATGCCAGTCTGCCTTGGGCGTTCCTGATGGTTCAGGGCAGAAAGAATCCGCCTGCCAATGGAATACACGAGGTTGCATCCCTGGGTTGGGAAGGTCCCCTGGAGAAGGAACTGGGAGCCCGCTCCAGTATTCTTGCCTGGGAAATCGCATGGGCAGAAGAGCCTGGTGGGCTACAGTCCGTGGGGTTGCCAAGAGTCGGACACGACTGCGCGACTGAGCACACAGAGGCAGACCCGACCTGCCCGAGCCTGCAAAGGCTCATTTTAAGCTGTTTCTTTCCTTCGAAACCATTTGTTGCACTGAAGGAAGAAGATAACCACTTGCTAATGATGGTTTACATGCTGCGTTATCTTCCGTCTTTAAAAAAACATCACTCTACTTCCAGTGGGTAATCTGTCCAACAGTTTGAGAGCCTTCACAAAGAAACTCTCCATAGCAACTAAACATTTTTAGGAGGGGGAAAAAAAAAAGTTCTGAAAGCAGCCATGGTCTGAAAACAGAGATGCAAAGACCTAGCTTTTCAGCCTTTTTCAATTCTTCGCTATACCCCCTACTTTTTATTTTTATTTTTCCTTTAAAGCTTCCAAAATGCGTTTCAGAGAGAAACAACCAATTGTCCTCAAGACACTTTTTCGTGTGTGTTACTGAGAAGATGCTTTGAAAACCCTATTTTGGAATCAGTACATTTGGGAGAAACAATCGTAAAAACAAACAAAGATGGAAACGCCAGCCACCCCCCCCCCACCAAAAAAAAAGTTGTACTGAGCTGTCTTGGTGTCCACAGAAGAAACCAGCAAGACCAAAGCTCAAAAATACAACACGAAATTACAAAAGAACATTTGGAAGAAAGAAAAGAACGCATACATGCATGCCTTAAAATCTTACTTTCTCTTCTTGTGATCAAGCCAAAAAAAAAAAAAATTAGGGAAAAGAAAACAGTGAGTTTCCTTGTAAATGGCATTTTCTTACTCACTTCATATTGAGAAACACGTATCTACATTCTCCCAGGGGGGTTACATGGCCATTGTGGTTAAAAATGACAGTAATCCCCAAACAAGAAGAAAATAAATAAGCACACAGAAGTGTACTCTCTTCAGATAAGGGGAGGAAAAACAGGTTGAAATGGAAAAAAGAAAAAAAAAAGATATAAAATCATGCATCAAGATCGAGCTTTGTAAAAAACAAAAAATACCTTCATCTTCACCACCGTCATTACTCGTTATACCATCAGCGTTTTTCTTTGACTTGGCTCCTGGGGTCATATTGAGAAGGAAAATAAAGGGAAAAAAAAAAGAGAATTCAAAAACAACAGGTTTGCAAAAAAATTCAGAAGAAAGATACTACGCAGTCAAAGAAAAAAAACGTTATACAAAAAGCTGAAATCTGTGACATCGGATTTCAAAAACATGAAATAGGGAGATGCAAAATGCATAGAAACATAAATATGTCAAGAAGAACAAATTCAAAATGTTACTTGCGAAAAAAAATTTGATACCCAGTGAAAATGCAGTTTCAGGGTTAAAATAATACTACTGCAAAAAAAAAAAAAAAAAAGAGGGAATGTGAGTTGTAAAAAAAAAAAAAAGGAAATCAAATTATTTTTAAAGGGTTTCCCAAATTTTAAAAAGAAATGCATATGAAATATTCCTCTAATTTTACAAGTAATAATCTAGATACATTTTTGAAATGTCACTGATACACTTTGCTTAGGAAATTCTATACATTAAGAAGAAACATGTTAAACTATAATAAACATGAAAGATGATTCAAAATATCTTAAAATTGACATTCGTTTCATGCATAAGAACTTAAAAGCATACCATTCCTGATAAACATCAGACAGTCAGTACAATTTATTTAAATCACGAATGCTCAGTTGTCACTAGGAGCTGAAAAGAAACAATTCTAAGTTTCTAAAAGAAACTACAACTAGTAGAGAAGACTGCACAGAATTGATTCCTTTGGTCTACTGTAAGCTAACACCCTCAACAAGCGTTTCTGAAATCAAGATAAAACACTACAAATCATGTTTTTCTGTGTTTCGAATACTTATTAAATACTGCTTTAAGGTTATTGTTGTTTAAAAAAAAAGAATAAATAAATAAAGTCACCTACCTGGATGACA
This sequence comes from Bos grunniens, assembly GCF_055505025.1. Classification (NCBI taxonomy): domain Eukaryota; kingdom Metazoa; phylum Chordata; class Mammalia; order Artiodactyla; family Bovidae; genus Bos; species Bos grunniens. The sequence continues at coordinate 3,615,362 of NC_141194.1, forward strand.
TGAAACATAAACCACCTTGAAATTTCCTTGTCAGCAAAATGAACAGAGAGGTTCCCTTAATGCCACCAAAAAACCCTCAAAAACAAACAAAAAAACCCCAAACAAGGCTCTCTGTATGCAGTCTGCCATTTGGGTTTCTATATCTTTAAGATACAAGAAGCGAAAACATTAAATATCACTGAATTATTCCATTCGCTCAACTGCCTTCTTTTTACAGACAGATCTGGCCCACTAGGATGTATATGCTAGTTCTGGAAAACCTGAGTGGTGGTGGCCAATAGTGAAAAAAATGGTCTTTACTTTCCTTCCTGGCTTCCCTGGTGGCTCAGAGGGTCAAGAATCTGCCCACAGTGTGGGAGACCCGGGTTTGATCCCTGGGTCGGGAAGATCCCCTGGGAGAAGGGAATAGCAACCCACTCCAGTGTCTCAGACTGGAGAATCCCACGGACAGAGGAGGCTGGTGGGCTATACAGCCCATGGGGTTGCCAAGACTTGGATACTACAGAGGCAGTAACACTTTCCCTTTACATTCCTTCCTGGATAAACCTCGTCCCTGTCACCCACAAGACTTGTATCTTAAAAAGCAACTACAGTTGTTACAAACTCAGGGGACAGCATTATGTTTTGAAATCAAGATCCGAAGTTGCTGTTTTCATCCCTCAGCAAGGGTTGCATATTGGAAGAATCACATGGATTAACCAAGCAGAACTGGGAGGGAAGCTGAAAACCTGATTCCCTCTGCTGGTAGATTTTTTAAGATTTAAATATTCCCCACTGTAGACAATCTCAAGCTACCCACATAAAAGTCTCTGAGGAGAGCTTGGAAAGCGGTCCTGAATATTCATTGGAAGGCCTGATTCTGAAGCCGAAACTCCAATCCTTTGGCCACTTGATGAGAAGAACGGATTCATATGAAAAGACTCTGATGCTGGGAAAGATTGAAGTCAGGAGGAGAAGGGGACAACGGAGGATGAGAGGGTTGGGTGGCATCACTGACTTGATGGACAGGAGTTTGAGCAAACTCCAGGAGATGGTGATGGACAGGGAGGCCTGGCGTGCTGCAATATATGCAGTAGCAAAAAGTCAGGACACGACTAAAGGACTGAAGTGATGACCCTGATGATTCAACCTGTTATAGCCATCAGCTTAACACGGAAGTCAATTCATGTCCAAGAATTCCACTGCAACGAAAGATCTTAAAACAAACTTAAAGAAACAACCTTCTTCAAATAAGCGCCATTGTTTTCTGCACTGTTCAGTTCATAGTTTATCAGTATAAAACCTACTTCCAAGCTATCTCACGGGCTGGATTTATGGCTACATGTCGTTAAGAATAGTGTAAGAAATACCTCGCTTTCTCGACTGCACCACGCACCTTACAGAACCTGAGACGGAACCTGTGTCCCGTGCAGTAGAAGAACACAGTCCTAATGCCTGAACCACCACAGAAGTCTAAGAAATGCCTTTCTTACAGACATAGTCCATGTGGAGGCTAGAAATAAATTCCTCTGCATTTCTGATCAAAATTTCAGCTTTTTGAAGATTTTCTGAGTTTTTAAAAAAACAGGTCACCTCTTTCATTGAAAAAGAAAAGACACTGGAAAAAAAAAAAGGTGTGGGCTTCCCTGGTGTCTCAGGTGGTAAAGAATCCTCCTGCAATGCGGGAGACCTGGGTTCGATTCCCTGGGTTGGGAAGATCCCCTGGAGAAGGGAAAGGCCACCCACTCCAGTATTCTGGCCTGGAGATTTCCACAGACTGTACAGTCCAGGGGGTCGCAAAGAGTCGGACACGACTGAGCAACTTTCACTTTCAAGAGACGTGGAATGGATTAGGGGACTGAAAGTGTTATCTGATGATGCAAATTCCTTCCCAGAAAATATGTTCGTCGTGAAATCTGACTACCTCCCTTGACCACAGCCTTTCCCGCTCGGTAGGCAATGACAAAGGTCTGTACCTTGGACCCCACACCTGCACTCTGGCTTTCACATGAGTCTGCCCTTATAGCCCTGCCTTCTTCTGGATTTTCTTCTTCTTAAGACTCCTTTGTCTTCCCAGCCACAGCTGAAATCTCAGGAACACGACCGCTGGCCTGGCTGAAACCCAAACAGAGGCCACTCTGCAAGGTCTGGGCTGAGTTAAATGCCAGAGTTCTTTCTCAAGCTCCAGTTCTCAGTGTCTTCAGGCTCACCGTCAGTCCATGGAATTGCAGGAATCTGGAATTCTTCTCTGGGGAAGGATGAGAGGCAGTATTGAAGGAAACTATCCCTACCAGCTCCACAAGGTGCAGGAAAATGCTTGGAAGATTTGCGAAGTTTTTAGAAGTCACACAGCCTAGTTATATCACTGATTAAGTGCCAATACAAAGGCAGTGTCTTCAAGGCTTCAGCAAATTTCTTTGATCACACAAGTATGATCTGTAAGAGCTCTAGAGAGGGATAATTTTCAATCACAAAATCAACTCACCAAGGTGTGAAATTGAAGGATTTGTGTCTGTGTGCCTGTGTGTACGTATATGTGGAGTTGTTCAACCAGCAACGTAACCTTGGATTCCCAGGTGGCGCTCGTGGTAAAGAATCCACCTGCCAATGCAGGAGACGTGGGTTCGATCCCTGGGTCGGGAAGATCTTCTGCAGGAGGAAATGGCAAGCACTCCAGGATTGTTGCCTGGGAAATCTCATGGACAGAGAAGCCCAGCGGGCTACAGTCCAAGATGTCACAACAAATCGGACACAACTGAGCTACTGAACAGTACCATATTACTCACAGCGTAACCTGATTTGAGAACATTTCCATGCCCCTAAAATGATTGCTTCTGTCCACTGCAGGCATTCAATATTTCTAACATCAATCTCTCTTAGTCAACTAATGACAAGCATAGGCTTGCCATTTTGGTGCAGGTCTCCTATAACTACATTCACAGAATATGTATTCCTTTCTGTCTTGCTATGAACAGTTGCTGGTTCAGTCGCTAAGTCATGTCCAACACTTTGCAATACCATGGACTGTAGCCCACCAGACTCCTCTGTCCATGGGATTCCCCAGGAAAGAATACTGGAGCGGGCTGCCATTTCCTGCTATAGAGCATCTTCCCAACGCAGGGATCGAAGCTGCACCTCTTAGATTACCAGGCGGTCTCCTGCAGTTCAGGCATTTTTTTTTTCCTCCCCCTAAGCTACAAGGGAAGCCCATGAACCATTTACATTCAATATTTTTATGGGTGCATATTTTAATTTTTCTTAAGTGGATATGGAGGAGTGGAAGTGCTACTTCTCAGGACTCATTCCTGTTTAATAGTCTAAAAAGTATATTGAATCACAGTGTATTCCCATCAGCAGTGTATGTGAGTTCCAATTCCTCCACCTCTTACCGAAGATTTGCTATTATCTGTTCTATTGTAAGCATCCTAGTGGGGGTGAGGCGGTACCTCACTGCGGCCTTAATTTGAATTTAGATAATGACTTAATCTTATCAAGTATCTTCTCCTGTACAATCTTTTTCAGTGGGTAAAAGTGCAAAGTGAAAGTGTAAGTCGCTCAGTCGTGTCCGACTCTCTGCAACCCCATGGACTGTACAGTCCATGGGATTCTCCAGGCCAGAATACTGGAGTGGGTTGCCTATCCCTTCTCCAGGGCTTCTTCCTGACCCAGGGATCGAACCCAGGTCTCCCACATTGCAGGCGGATTATTTACCAGGTGATTGATGCAAATATTTTGCCCATTTTAAAAATTGGTTTCTTGGCTCATCATTCTTATAAGAAAGAGTCCTTTATATTTTGTAGAGACAGCTCTTTTACTGCAGATAACATGCAAATCTTTCCTCCTGGTCTGCTGCTTCTCTTTGGGTTTAATCAAAGGTGTCTTTTTTTAAGTATATATTTATTTTTACTCTGGGCTGATCTGGGTCTTGGTTTTGGTGCTGGCTTTTGGAGCTTTTTGCATGTGCTCAAGTGCGCGGGTTTCTCTTGTAGAACAGCACAGGCTTTTGGGCGTGGGTGCAGTGGTGGCGTCAACGGGCTCAGGTGCTCAGAGGCGTGTGAGGTATCGAAGCTGGGTGTCCTGCAGCGGCAGGTGGATTCTTTACAACCGGGACACCAAGGAAAGCCCTCAGGTATCACTTGAAATGTAGGAGGACGAAAGGCATTGGAAACCCAGGTTGAAGGCAGTGCTAATCACCCGTCAAGGGCTCGATGGGATGGGCCAAAGCCCCATTAGAGGCAGATCTGGGTGACTACCCGGCATCTCTCTTCCCTGTCCAACGTGCAAGAGTCACGGGCACGGATGACACATGCCAAGTAGACGGAAAACTGAAGCACGTGCAAAAGCACAGCACTGCAGCACAGAGACCCGCGCGGCGCATAACAGCTGATGGAAAAGACTGCAGGCGCTGGCAAGACTGAAGAGTCAGCTCAGCGAGCATCCTTAAGGAAAGGCCTCAGAAGAAGGACTACTAACAACCACACTGGGCAGAACAGATGCATGGCATGGTGCTGAGAGAGTCAATTCCTAGGCAAGCTGATAAGACGCCCAGGGTCTCCAAGCAGGAGAGAGGGGTCTGGGGCTCTCAAAAAAGAGACAGGTGTCTCGAATTCTCAAGGAGAAGGAATGGACAAATGCCTTGGTTTTTTTTTTTTTTTTTTTTTCCTCTCTGCATTCCTTAGTCTTAGTCAGATAAAACGTTTTTTTTTTTTTTTTCCTTTAAGCCCAGAACTGATGAGTAAAGAACCAACAACTCAGTTTAAACTCTGTACCAAGGGTTATATAACAACAATGTATCCTGCTTGAGGACAGTTTCTCCTCCCTCTTGAAAACCTTCTGGCTAATCCTGTCATCTTCCAATGTAAATTACAGGAGTGGGTCAGCTAAGACCTTTACAACCTTGAGACATTCTTTTGATTAACTGTGACAAAAGTATCCAGCTCCCTTGCTGAGACTAGCTAGGCGGGGCACTCTGCCTCCCCTTTCTGATGTCTCTCTCAGAAGCTTTCTCTGTCCGTTTTCATACTTCAATAAAACTCTGCCACACAAAAGTTCTTGAGGGATAAGCCTGGTCCCCGGTCCTGAAATCTTCTTTGGAGATCACAAATCCCACACCGTTCACCCTTAAGCTATCAGTGCCAGCTCCCAGAATAAAATAAAATCGCATCAGCTTCTGTCAAAGTGAAAAGTTTTAAATTTCAAGAAAGTCTAACATCGATTTTTTTTAAAAAGCTTGTGCTTTTTATATCATATCTAAGAAATCCTTGCCTAACAGAAAACCTGGAAGATTTTACAGTTTTTTCCTAGATGTTTGAAGTTTTCCTGTGACGTCCATTTGTCATTTATTTTCGGTGAATGTTGGCACATGCTATGAGGAGAGGTTTGAAATGCATCTCTTATCCAGTTGTCTCAGCACCAATGATTAATTAAACACACTCTCCTCAATGAAGTGTTGTGACACTATTTTTACAACTCAACTGCCTATGAATGCAAGGGCTTATTCCTGGACTCTAATTATATCTCCTTCTGTATTTCTGCACACGTGAGTACCTTACTGTCTGAGCTTTACAGTATGTTTGGAAATAGGGAAAGACAAGTCTTCCAACCTTCCCCTGATTTTTCAACACAGTTTGGTTTTTCTGCGTACAGACGAGATGTTCGAATGAGCTTGTCAATGGAAGCAAGAAACACCTGCTGAGATTCTGATGGAAATTATTTGCCACACCACAATTTTAAATTAATTTGATACAGCAGTCTGACCCAGAAACATAATTAGATGTCGCCTGTAATGTTGTATATTTAAATTCCCACCCTTTTGTTCTTTGTCGGTAAGCTGCTGCAATATTTGTTCTCTCAAATATAACTAATTAAATGGCCTAAAAAACCAACCGAGTTCTCTTGAGTATCTCATTTACTTACATTCATGAACTATGTCAACACAGGGATTAGAGGACACAGGAAAAGAGTCTGCTGTAATTTAGTCCAGAATACACTTATTCCATAGCTACTGAAAAGGTGTTTCAAGGTCCAGACGGGCCATGAGTTTTCTCCCGGTCCCCAGAAGGCCAGAATCTTATTCCTTTACATCTAATAATTAGCATCTCCAGCAAAGCTCGTGGGGAGATGGCTCTAAATATGAAAGGGAATATTTAAATAACTTCAAACAAATGTATAGCCATTCCTTCATTAAAATTTCAATGCGATTTTAAAAATGAAATATCTCAGTCCCCACTCCTGAAGGATGTCTTTTTCTTTTTTTTTTTTACACCTGTTCTTCTCATCTTCCCCTTTAGTAGTATATCTACATCATTTCAAAGTCAAACTATTTTAAACAGTGAAACTTACAGTTGCTCCATCCTGTACAAGTCTTTACGAAGCTATGGATGGTAACCTGCCAGGCTCCTCTGTCCATGGAATTCTCCAGGCAAGAACACTGGAGTGGGTAGCCATTCCCTTCTCCAGGGGATATTCCAGACCCAGGTGTCCTACATTGCAGGCAGATTCTTTACCATCACAGCCACCACGGAGGTACTTTATGTCATAAATGTGATAGAAACTCTTTGTACAGTGTATGGAACACATAGACCAACCAGAGTCAATGGGAAAACACAAGAATATGGAAAACCTGTAGATGCTGCAGTTACAATTTGGACACAGGAAAGTAATTTTACATGTGTTTTTTTTTTTTAATATACATGATGATACATTACCACCAATGATGCAAACTGCCCTATAAAGTCACCAAATGGTGCTATGAAATCACATTATCTATGTAAGATCTACTTGACAGAACCCGCAAAAACCATTGAACTATTGCTTTTAATGTGATATACTGTATTAAAAATGTTAATACATTAACATTAATGTGAGTCATCAGCTCACATTAATTTTTTATGAATAAAACTATTTTCATTTAATCTTACATAGTGTACATTTTTTGCTTTTTATTTATTACAAAAAAATTTTTATTGTAGTATAGTTGTTTATAATATTGTGTTAGTGTCTGCTGTACAGCAAAGTGAATCAGATAAATATATATATATTTATATATATATATCTCAGATAAATATATATATTTATATATATATCAGATAAATATATATATATATATATATATCAGATAAATATATATATATTTATATATATATATCAGATAAATATATATATATATATATCTCCCATCTCTTTTGGATTTCTTTCCCATTTAGGTCATCTCAGAGCAGTGAGCAGAGTTCTCTGTGCTGTGTGGTAGGTTCTCATTAGTTACCTGTTTTACACAGAGTATCAACAGCATATATATCAAATGCAATCTCCCAACTCAACCCCGTTCTCCCTCCTCCCTTGGTGTCTTTATGTTTTTCTCTATGTCTGTGGCTCTATTTCTGCTTTGTGACTAAGATCACCTAAACCAACCTTTTAAGATTCCAGATATACGCATTAAAATACCATACATGTTTTTCTCTTTGTGACTCACTTCAGAAAGAGCAAAACATCATACAACATATTAAAAAATATATATTTTTTTCTGTCCCTTGCAAGGGCAAATTCTAAGTATTATCTATTCATGTTATCTTAAGTAAGTATCTCAAAAAGTGTAGTGCTTAGGCTAAAAGCACTGTTTTCCATACAGAGGAAGTTATTATATACTGGGTTATGGGAAAGTAACAGAGGATGAGATACCTGGATGGCATCCCCGACTCAATGGACATGAGTTTGAGCAAGCTCCAGGAGATGCTGAAGGACAGGGAAGCCTGGCATGCTGCAATCCATGGGGTCACAAAGTCAGACACGACTGAGCGATTGGACAGCAGCAACAAATGGGGGAAATGGATGCTTTCTTGGCTATCAGAGATGTGTCGCTGATCAGGTAGTTACTAGGCAACAGAGGACTACTCTATCGTCTTCTAATCAATAAGGGACTGAAGCTCTTGTTGCTGTTCAGTCCCTAAGTTACGTCCAACTCTTTGCAAACCCACGGGCTGAAGCAGGCATGGCTTCCCTGTCCTTCACCACCTCCAGGAGTTTGCTCAAACTCACGTCCATTGACCTGATGTTATCACACATCTCATACTTGGTCTCCCCCTTCTCCTCCCGCCCTCGGTCTTTCCCAGCATCAGGGTCTTCTCCAATGAGTTGGCTCTTTGCATCAGGTGGCCAAAGTACTGGAGCTTCAGCTTCAGCGTCAGTCCTTCCAGTGAATCTCCAGGGTTGATTTCCTTCAGGATTCACTGATTTGATCTGCAGCCCAAAGGATTCTCAAGACAGATGAGATTAAGGGACTGCAAGCTCTGCTCACATCCCAGTCTTGTCCGAGACTACACCTCTCACCCTACTGCTATAAAAAAAAAAAAAAAAAAAAACACGAATCAAGTCCTCTGGGGTTGAGACACGGAGTTTTTCAAGGCAGAAGTTCCAGAGTGTCTCTCTTTATTGGCAAAGCAATAAAGCTAGCCTTTTCCACTGCGTGCAGCACTCTGGCTCTGAGACATGATTTGGCTCCACTGCGCCGAGAGGCTGAGCTTTCAGTAAGGCTAGGGTGAGGACTCACTTTCTAGAAGCAAAGGAAGTGGACTGCTCTGAGGGGGGAGTTTTAGAGGGGGGCCGGGGCAATTGAGACTGTGGGAGATGGGGAGGACAGGAGGAAACACCCCCTGCTCCAGGACAAGTCTTCTGTGACCCCCACATCTGCATGATTGGCTGTAAAGGGATCAACACATGAGACTCAGCAAGGATGCCTGCCTCACTGATAAACAAAGGATGCCGCAGGAAATCAAGCCAGCAGCTATGGGTACCCTGAGGGGATTCAGGATGGGGAAAAACAGGATGCTGGCCCCCGAGAGCTGACATGCACAGCAAAGGAATTATTTCCAAGAGCCCAGACTCTTGCAACTCTTCATTTGTAGAAAAAAAAAAGACAACAACAATGCTACATTCATTAATTTGAGGTCACTGATTTTCATTAAGCAGCTGTCATATTTTGATATCCTGAGAACCTGGTCTTCGCTGCAAAATATCCTTTAGATCCTGGATCTTCACTGACTGTCTATGGACCATTCCATCAGAGTAATCCTAGAGCCTGCCTCCCAAGTTTAAGTCCTCAGAAAAGCCATCAGATAAAACATCAATCTCAACTTTTAGGTTGCATAGGTTTTTTTTTTTTTTTTTTTTTGACACACTCCACACAAGAACCAAGACGCAGGGCAGTCCTCCTGGGCTCCCTGACCCTCCTGCTCTCCGCCCAGGAGGCCCCTTCCCATTACAGCCTATTGCTTTTTCAGCCCCTGTGTCTCCTCGGACAGCTCATTTTCTGAGTGTTAGGCAAGAGCCCACTCTTGGGCCCTGAAAGGGGTCCCCCTTCCTGAAACACCACCAGTCCAGGACCTCCCGGGTGGGAACTACCCCTTCAAGCCTCGTCTTGGAAAGAAGAGGGTGTAGAAAACAGCTGGTCAGCCTGAAACGGACACAGACTTCATAAAAGAGAAGGAAGCTTCTGCTATTGCAAGCTGCTGAAACGTACAACTTCTTTGTTACAGCAGCACAGCTTAACCTTTGTTACTATTTGTTGTAACTATTTGTCTGCATGAGACACTTTCTCACTCACGCTCACACACACACAGATACATCCCCACAGACTAAGCCATGTGTACACACCTCCTAACATCCCCAAATGTACCTCCACGAAAGATATCACTTTAGATCAGAAATGTATCTTGTTACCCAGCATGCTTGATGTTCATGAACCAAAAGCAATGTAGTACTTTTCCTTAAAAAGTGCACGCCTCCTTTACCTGTTAGAATCACCACTTTTTGTTTTCGCATTAAAGAAAAGTAACAGTTCTGTATGTAGCACTAACCCCCACATGTGACTACGTACGCTGGGCTAAGTCGCTTCGGTCGTGTCCAACTCTTTGCAACCCTGTGGACCATAGCACGCTAGGTTTCTCTGTCCGTGGGATTCTCCAGGCAAGAATACTGGAATAGATGGCCATGCCTTCCTGCAGGGGATCTTTCCGACCCAGGAACTGAACCTGGTTCCCCCATGAGCAGAAGTAAGCCAGGCTTCTGTGTCTGTTACTACCTCCTGGAGTCTGCTCACATTCATGTCCACTGAGTTGGTGATGACACTGAACCATCTCTTCCTTTATCATCCCCTTCTCCTCCAGCCTTCTATCTTTCCTAGCATCTTGGTGTTTTCCACTGAGTCGACTCTGCATCACAGGGCCAAAATACTGGAGCTTCAGCATCAGTCCTTCCAATGAACATTCAGGACTGATTTCCCTTTGTCACATTATGTGCCCCACATTCTGCAAGGAGAGGAGGTGCATCTGAAATGTAGCAGGACCGTTTGTCCTCTGCTTGCCTTTTGTTTGCGACAAACTTTAGCCAAAGCCTAAGTTTAATCAGAGAAGTGAGAACATGCAGGAACAAAGGAGAACACTAAAAAGACCAAATAATAATAATGCCCTCATTAAGCAAAGGCAGGGCTTCCCTGGTGGTTCAGCTGGTAAAGAATCCGCCTGCCATGCGGGAGACCTGCGTTCCATCCCTGGGTTTGAAAGACCCCCCTGGAGGAGAGGAAGGCTACCCACTCCAGTAATCTGGCCCGGAGAATTCCATGCACTGTATGTCCATGGGGTTGCAAAGAGTCGGACACGACTCAGCAACTTTCACTAACTTTCACTTTAAGCAAAGTCAAGGACCTTTAGTTCCTTCTGAAGAGGTATCAGTAACATTCTGAGCCATGTTCCTGTGAGCTGTCTTATAGATACTGAAACCCCCACCAGGTGAAGAAGTTAACCACATGAGGACCAGACTGTAGTCATGACATAAAAAGAAAGAAAGTGAAGCCGCTCAGTCATGTCCGACTCTTTACAACCCCATGGACTGTAGCCCACCAGGCTCCTCCATCCCTGGAATTTTTTCAGGCAAGAGTACTGGAGTGGGTTAGTCATTCTCTTCTCCAGGGTATCTTCCTGACCAAGGGGTCGAACCCGGGTCTCCCACATTGCAGGCAGATGCATTACCAGCTGAGCCACCAGAGAAGTCCAGTCATGACATAAGCTGCCGCAATTCAGAGAGCTGGATTCAAGTGAATGGGAATAAACCGACCCTGGGAGTGAAGATTAACTGTACCTAAAATAACGGGAGTGACCCTAATCAGATCACCAATGACCAATTTCAAGAGACAGTCAGAGTTGACTGTGCTGTTTCTGCATGGATTGCCTTTGCACCTTCTATAAAAGCTCTTGCCCCCGACTGTCAGGTTGAGAGGAGTCAGCCTTTGGAGAGGGCTTCACCTACCCTCAGTTGCCATCATCCAAATAAAGCAGACTTTCCTTCCCACAAGCCAGAACTCTAATGGTTTAGCAGCCAGCAGCCACACTTGGGTTCAGTAATACATGTAGAAGAAGCCTTCCTGCTCAACCAGGTGGGGCAGTGGTAAAGAATTCTCCTGTCAATGCAGGAGCTGCAGGTTCAATCCTTTGGTCAGAAAGATCCCCTGCAAAAGGAAATGGCAAACCACTCCAGTGTTCTCACCTGGGAAATCCCAGGGACAGAAGAGCCTGGTGGGCTACAGTCCAGAGGGTCGCAAAAAATCAGACGTGTGGAACCAAGACTCCTTGAAAGAGGAAGAGTAAACCCGGAGCTGCCAACACAGTGCTTGCTGGTTAGCATGAAGCTAATCATATCCACTTCTTTTCTAGATCACTCAGTGCCGGTTAGGTTGACAACAAGATTGAAAAAAAAAAAGAAAAGAAAAATCCCATTGGATTTTAAATGCAAGACACTTTGACAACATCTGCATGGATATCAAACAGTGGGATGTCCAAAGCATCCTTGGGAATTAGAGGGGAAGGTTGGGTATCTTCAATTTTTGTTGTTGCTCCTTTTTTTCATAAATGTATATTTTAGGACAATGCTTGATGGTTAGCATGAAGCTAATCATATCCACTTCTTCTCTAGATCACTCAATGCCGGTAAGATTGACAGGAAGATTTAAAGAAGAAGAAGGAAAAAAAAAAAGCAAAATCCCACATGGATTTTAACTGAAAGACACTTTGAAAACATCTCCATGGATATCAAACATTGGGATGTTCAAAACATCCTTGGGAATTAGAGGGGAAGGTTGGGAATCTTCATTTTTTGTTGTTGCTCCTTTTTTTCATAAACGTAGATTTTAGGAAAGTTTCAAACGTAAAAACCAACCCAAAACACGTCAAGACAGTATACAGTGTTGTTCTCTGTCTCATATCCTGTTGCTCTATTAACATCTGAACTGGTCCATGTGTTATAAGAAATGATTCAATTGTGAAATATTACAAGTAAGTAAAGACCATACTCGATTTAGGTTTCCTTCATTTTTACCATATATCATTTTTTTTTTTTTTTCGGTCACAGGATCTTGCATTCCATTTTAGTCATTACGTCTGCTTAGACTCCTCTTGGCCGTGACAGCTTCTCAGACTTTTCCTCTTTCTTCTGACCTTGACAGTTTTGAAGAGCTCTCACCAGGCATTTTTGGAGAATTTCCCACAATTGGCCTTTTTTTTTTTCCTTTTTTTTTTGGATTTTTCACGAGTAGATGGGGATTACGATTTTGGAGAGGAAGCTCGGGGGTGAAATGTCCTTCTCGTCACATATCAAGGGCGTGTGCTCTCAACATGACTTACAAGGTGGAAATGGACCTCCATCAAGGCCAAGGTCACAGTTGTCAGAGTTCTCCGTTGGCAGGTTTCTCCTCCTTGAATTTTAGACTGCTTGGATGGAAAACAGCAGGCAGAGCCGAGCTCAAGTAGAGGCATGCTCCAATGAGTCAACAGATGGAATCTTCAAAAATTATCTAGACTACTTCTGTATAGGAGCTTGGCTTCCTCTCCCCCATGGTAGGGAGACTGTTGTCACACTTTGCTCAAGAGATCCGTGCCCTGCTCCCTAGAATCTGAGAATATGATACGATGCATGGCAAGAGGGATTTAAATTTGCAGGTGCAATTAAGGATGATAATCACTTGACCTTAACATAAAGAAATTATCCCGGATTATCAGTTGGGCCCCAGTGTCTTCCCAAGAGTCCTTTATAAAGAAAGATGGAGGCAGAAAGAGAGAAGTCACAGACTGGAAAATGCTATGCTGATGGGAGTTCTGCATTCTCTATTGCTTTTTGCGGATTAAAGAGGGCACCTTGAGACAAAGAATGTAGATGCCTTCTATCTATTAAAAAAAAATTCAAGAAAGAAGGTTTTCCTTCGATTCATCAAAAGGATTCAATTCTGTGTACACCTTGATTTTACCCAGTGAGAACCGTTTGTGCTTCTGACCTCCAAAACTGTAAGTTAGATATGTGTTGTTAAAAGCCAGTAAGTCATTGTTCCAGCAGCAATACAAAACTCATACTTCCTTTTTATTTTCTCAGTCATTTACAACCATATGAGATTGTAAGTATGTATTCTAATACAACAGTATTTCATTTTGTTCCTCAAGTTGTTCTAGCCTTGGCCAGTAAGAACTCTTTATTTGGTTTATGTGATATATTTATTCACTCAATCATGTCTGACTCTTCGCGACCCCATCGACTGTAGCCCAGCAGGCTCCTCAGTCCATGGGGATTCTCCAGGCAAGAATACTGGAGGGGGTTGCCATGCCTTCCTCCAGGGGAAATCCCCAACCCAGGTCTCCCACATTGCAGGGAGAGTCTTTTATCAAAGTCACCAGGGAAGCCCAAGAATACTGGAGTGGGTAGCCTATCCCTTCTCCAGGGGGCCTTCCCAACCAAGGAATCAAACTGGGGCCTCCTGCATTACAAACACGTTCGTTACGGGCTGAGCTACCAGGGAAGCCCTATACCCCTTCAACAAACCCCCATCACTGTGGTTATTTTTCATTGACTTTTAAGCACTGCCTTGCTTCCTGGCACTATCAGACACTTCAGGATGGTCTGGTACAGTTTCCACCACATTTCTAGAATCAGCCCCTTCTCCAGGGAGTTCTGGTTCCTTCAATTTGACATCTGTATATACTGTTGTAAGTCCAGAAGCTGACGGAGGTCAAACGAGGATTTCTTCCTTAAGAGATGCGAGAATGAGTTGGTGACCTAGTGAATATTTACACGACAGGCTTTACAGTATATAGCTGGGCCTATAAAACAAGCAAGCCAGTGACAGACCAAACCTGATCACTCGTTATTCCCCTCATCCAGCTCATCTTCCTATCACGACAATGGTTATTTCATCATGATGCTACGATTGTCCAAATTACCGTGTTGGCTTAGAACCTGCAGGGCGCTGGTCCATCTACTTTGTAACCATCTGAAGACTCGTCAGAAATTATTTTTGCCCCCACTGTACAGACGAGACAACGGAATCCGAAAGCAGTTAAGTAATTTGTTCCAGGAGATCAACGTGCCACAGTCGGCGGCGTGAAAACCACGACCCAAGCGCATGTGGACAACATACAGCATCAGCATCTGACAAAGGATGAAGGGTATGTATGCGACGTGCTGGGTTAGACTGGGGAATGTGGTTTTGTTTGGGTCCCACAAATAAACTTACGCATCACAGAAGAATAAGCAAATGATGACATCCTAGGACAACTGGTGTAATCAAGAAAATGAAAATTATACCTAAATAACTATTGAGAAGGACAGTCTGTTGGACTGTAAGGAGATCAAAGCAGTCAGTCCTAGAGGAAATCAACCCTGAATATTCATTGAAAGGACTGATGCTGAAGCTGAAGCTCCAATACTTTGTCCACCTGATGTGAAGAGCTGACTCATTGGAAAAGACCTTGATGCTGGGAAAGACTGAAGGCAGGAGGAGAAGGGGACAACAGAGGATGAGACGGTTGGATGGCATCACTGACTCAATGGACATGAGTGTGAGCAAGTTCCGTGATACAGTGGAAGACAGGGAAGCCTGGCGTGCTATTGTCCCGGGTGTCACAAAGAGTCGAATACAACTTAGCAAGAGGGCAACAACAACAGCAGCTGCGTGAATGAAGAAAAACACTTGTTCAGAGAAACGTAAGAACCAGATGTCAGACACTGTTTCAAAGAGCGAGATGGGGAGGAAAAAAGTACACGCAAAGAGACCCTTTTGACTAAAGGTCGATGTGTTCATCACTGTTACGACTGTTTATCACAACAATATTGTTATGAATCTTGTTTATTAAGTAAAACCATTCTTTGGGCAAGAATGTGGCACTGAGTTTGGAAACCAAAACAAAACAACATTGTGTTTTAGATATAGTCCTACATGTTAACGCTAAGAGATCCTTAAGCTAGTCAAGAAACTGTCCACAAAGACTGAGAATCCATACAATATGGTGCGATCAGAGAATATGACCCAGTCTTGCTGAATGCATGCTGATCATTTCTAATTGACTTCCATCGTGATACTCCTGCATACTTACATTAGCGAGACACTGCCTCAGGAAAGAAAACTGCATGGTCACACCAGGATGGGATTTTCATTAATACAAATGTTTAATCCCATAGGCTTAAAGGACTCTAAGGCAATCAATGCATTGTATTGTAAATCCCTAAAGCACTTGCCTTGGGCCTAGATGTAAGCTTAATATCTCTCTAGATGTTTACAGATTTAAGCAAAATGGGTTCCAGCTTTGAAAGCATGTTAATTTGAGAACCAGAGACAAATTCAACTGTGAGCTTGATGATTTGGTCTCTTAGGCAATTATATGCAATTTCAGGTATTTATGGAAATCCCTCAAGGTTATGGATTTGGGTCATGATTCTTCTTATTTTCAGTTACAGAAAAAGGGAATGACTGAGTCCTGCTCAAAATGTTCATCACCATAAAGTCAACAAGAAGATGGCTAATAGTGTTGAAATATATTCAATTGCTGGTCCTTCAGCAAGAAAAGCCATTCTTGTTCCCATGGTTATCCCAAGCAGCTTTCAAGATTCGCATGAACTTCTGCAGGAACCTCTTAAGAAGCGCCTTCTTGATGCTGTGTTCAGAGGCATCCCTGGATGCAAATTTCCCAACTAAAACACTCAGGAAAACAAAAAAGAAGATGTAAACATCTTAGCAAACCCAGCACAGAGGAAAATCTCAGGCTGCATCTGGTAGGTTTCGATGAAACCTAATCCCATCGCTGAAGAGAGTTCCGGCTAGTGAGGAATTTTCTGGAGGCAATAATACACTGGGAATCAGCCTATGATCATGTACACACTGTTGTATTAAAATGGAGAACCAACAAGGACCTGCTGGACAGCACAAGGAACTCTGCTCAATAGTCTGTAATAACCTTATGGTCACGAGGGGGATGGATGGGAGAAGGGATAGTTGGGAGTTTGGGATGGACATGGACACACTGCTGTGTTTAACATGGAGAACCAGCAACGACCTGCTGGACAGCACAGGGACCTCTGCTCAATGTCACGTGGCAGCCTGGATGGAGGGGAGTTTGGGGGAGACTGGATACACCTGTTTGTATGGTTGAGTCCCTCATTTGTACACCACAATACAAAATGAACTTAACAAAAAAATCACAGAAAATCAATCAGTAAACCATTGGGATCTCCTCTCCTAGTATATTTACTCACCTCTTCCTAAGAATAGTGCCTGTACCTTGACAAACAGGGCTTTCTAAGTGGCTCAGTGGTAAACAATCCACCTACCAATGCAGAAGATGTAAGAGATGCAGGTTCGATCCCAGAGTCAGCAAGATCCCCTGGAAAAGTGCATGGCAACCGCTCCAGTATTCTTGCCTGGAGAATCCCATGGACAGAGGAACCTGCTGGGCTACAGTCCCTGGGGTCACAAAAGTGTCATAAGTGACTGAGTACACACACTGCTGCTGCTGCTAAGTCACTCAGTCGTGTCCGACTCTGTGCGACCCCACAGACGGCAGCCCACTAGGCTCCTCTGTCCCTGGGATCTCCAGGCAAGAACACTGGAGTGGGTTGCCATTTCCTACATGAAACTAAAAAACGGAGAGACACACTCCTATCTCAGGGTGTTGCTTGAACATTATTTCAGGAAACCTCCCGACTCCAACTTCACAAAGCGTACCTTTAAACGAAACCAATTTTAAACCAACTGGAAGAAACAGGTAAGGCGTAATAAGGGTCGGTGCATGGAAACGCTCAGTCACTAACCGCTGCAGAAATGGACAATTCAGAACAGATCTGAGAAGTCCAGTGCAGTTCTTCACACACTCAACAAATACAGAGTGCATGAGTGTTAACAAATATGCAGACTGTCTTGGTAAGGGGCCCAGGCTGCCTGGAGGTGAATGTTTCATTAGAAACTGAATTTGAAAAAGAGTTAACTGGATCAAACCTGGGAAGGGACTGGGAGGCTGAGCCCAATAACAATAACAACAACCAGTACATTTGTTAGGAACACCCAGGAATGTGTGATGATTTGTGACCACTCCACTGCACGATGAAGCCCGCTGGATAACTGATAAACGAAACGCGCTTTCATTCATTCTTACACATATTCTTATTGAGTCCTCCCTTCAGCTGGCAGACACCTTATCTGGATAAATCCTAACTTGCTCTACGATAAAGAAAGAAGAAATGAAGAAGGACGGTGGATGTTTTGTCGGGGAATAAAAGCAGCATGGAACAACAGATAACTGCAGACTCTGAAAGACTCCGTGGGGACATTTAGATAACTGTTTGCCATTTTTCATGGAGTAGAATAAGATGTCGTTTCCTTGGTTTCAGAGGCATGAAATGGGGCCAGTCTAAGACAGGAAAGACGAAGGTGATGAATGTTCATGGGGAGAAACAGCAAGTGTAGTGGAAGGAACTGGGCTTCCCTGGAGACTCAGGTGGTAAAGAATCCACCTCTAAGGCAGGAGTCTCGGGTTCGAGTCCTGGGTGGGGAAGATCCCCTGGAGAAGGAAATGGCAATGCACTGCACTATTCTGGCCTGGAGAATCCCATGGACAGAGGAGCCTGGCGGGCTACAGTTCACGGGGTCGCAAAAGAGTTGGGCCTGCTTGACGGGAGCACTCAGAATACACAGCATTTATGCATTTCAGGATCACAATGCCAGGATGACGTGCAAGAGATCTACCATTAGGAGATGGAAGAAAAAGCAAACAAAATAAAAACAAACAAACCAAAAAAAAAAAAAAAGACAATAAACAAAATCCTGAACATCGGGTGTTGCTTCAGGTATAAAGTCTCCAAACAGAGAATTCTATGGGATTTTTATCCTTCTCTGCCGAAAAGGTGGGGTTTCCCAATTGCTTCACTGGTAAAGAACATGCCTACCAATGCAAGAGATGCTGGTTCGATCCCTGGGTCAGGAAGATCCCCTGGAGAATGAAATGGCAACCCACTCCAGTATTCTTGCATGGAGAATACCATGGACACCGGAGTCTGGAGGGCTACAGTCCATGGGGTCGCAAAGAGTCCGGCAGGACTAGTCATTGAGCAGGGCACTCACTCAAACTACTGTTCAAATGGCAATATTAAACTATAAAGCTGAGGTTATGGGCTTCCCTGGTGGCTCAGCTGGTAAAGAATCCCCCTGCAATGTGGGAGACCTGGGTTCGATCCCTGGATTGGGAAGATCCCCTGGAGAAGGGAAAGGCTACCCACTCCTGTATTCTGGCCTGGAGAATTCCATGGACTATGCAGTCCACGGAGTCGCAAAGAGTCGTACACGACTGAGCGACTTTTACTTTATGGAATCCTGACACATTCTCCTCAAGAGAAACACTTTGATGAATACGATAAAATGCTAAGCTTGCAAAAAGAAGGAAAATTGTCTAAAGATAACATAAGGAAATGACTTTAAGAATGCAGATGGCAGATCAAAGGGAAAAAAGGAGGTATATTGCTTGGCATCAACAGGGGAAGGAGAAAAGATAAGTGAAAAGCAGTGGGCTTCCCTGGTGGCTCAACTGGTAAAGAATCCGCCTGCAATGCAGGGAGACCTGGCTTAGATCCCCAGGTTGGGAAGATCCCCTGGAAAAGGGAAAGGCTACCCACTCCAGTATTCTGGCCTGGAGAATTCCAGGGACCAAATAGTTCATGGGGTCTCAAAGAGTCGGACATGACTGAGCGACTTTCACTTTCGAGCAACAGAATGGTCAAAGGAGAAAACACCATTGGGAAGAAGGAAAATAGCATTTGATACAATTAACACAGTCAAGGAAAGGATTAGAGGCTCTGTAGTATTTGTTTTGACAAGGAACCCTTTTTTCATCCAATTTATAAAGAGCTGATGTATTAGTGCAAACAACATGCTTTGGAAAAGGCTGAGTTATATGAAAATATTCAAAGGAGTGATTCCTTCTGATGTGTATTTAACCAAAAAAAGGAATTCACGTCACCAACTAAATAAGACAGAATGGGTGACTTATTACTTCTAAATGTATTAATACAAAATAGAAAAGTCGACTTCTATACATATAAATAAATAAGATAGAATGGGAGACTTGTTACTTCTAAATATATGAAGTGCTGCTGCTGCTGCTGCTGCTAAGTCGCTTCAGTCGTGTCCAGCTCTGTGCGACCCCATAGACGGCAGCCCACCAGGCTCCTCTGTCCCTGGGATTCTCCAGGCAAGAATACTAGAGTGGGTTGCCATTTCCTTTTCCAATGCGTGAAAGTGAAAAGTAAATGAAGTCGCTCAGTCGTGTCCGACTCTTAGCGACCCCATGGACTGCAGCCCACCAGGCTCCTCCATCCATGGGATTTTCCAGGCAAGAGTACTGGAGTGGGGTGCCATGCCCTCCTCCAGTGGATCTTCCCGACCCAGGGGCTGAACCTGGGTCTCCCGCACTGCAGACGGATTCTTAATCAACTGGCCAATCACGCCAACCCCATGCCTTCCCTGCATTGCCAGGTAAATGGGGGTTCTGGGAGCAACCCCAGACCAGCAGGACTTGAAGCAGGGCCGGGGGTCACCAGCCACCGTGTGGACCCATTCGGGTGCTGAGGTGTTAGTCCTGCCTGCAGCGTGGATGCAGCCCCAGACTGAGCATCCCCGATTGAGTACACCTCACACCACGGGATCGGGTCCGGTTTTTCCTGGTTGCTTGGAAAACCCTGTGTGGTTTGTCCTGCTTCTTTCTCTTTGCCTTTTTGCCTTTCTCCTTCACTTGTCATCATCAGAATCTAAGAATCTCCCCCACCACGAGCCATTAGATGGACAACCCCTGACTTTCCTCGTGAAATTAATTATTGAGGCTGGTTATAGCACAGAGAACTATACTCAATATCTTGCAATAAAAAATAAAGAAAATAATTTCAAAAATAATATATGTATATGCACATATATATGTGAATCACATAAAAATTCTACATTTTGAAATTTGGTACTGTTTATCTTTTTGCCAGTTTTTCTGAATCTCCCATGGAATAAGAACATATGAGATACAAAATTTAAAATACATTTGTGTAGGGTATAAGATTAATAAGCGTGTGTGAAAGTTGCTCAGTCACATCCGACTCTTTGCAACCCCATGGACTGCAGCCCGTCAAGCTCCTCTGTCCATGGGATTCTCCAGGCAAGAATACTGGAGTGGGTTGCCATGCCCTCGTCTAGGGGAATCTTCCAAACCCAGGGATGGATCCTGCATCTCCTGCATTGCACGCTGATTTTTTTTACAGTCTGAGCCACCAGGGAAGCCCAAGATTAATCTCCAGTAATATACAAATAAATCAATCTAAATCATTAACAACATGAAAAAAGATGCTTATGCTTTCTGCACTGAATAAAATATTCTCAGAGAAACATTAATATGTCTCCCTGTTATTATCTATTTTATTTCTTTTCCCTTATATTTATTCTCCTTTTCACTGTATGTATCTTTGTCGCTTTGGTGTTTAGGAGTCTAATGGTTTATGATGTCTGTCGTCTTTGTGGACTGTAACTTTTATCATGAAAAATATTCCGCTTTGTTTCATTAAAAAAAATAAGTTTAAAAAAAAATAAAAATAAAAAATAAGTTAAAAAAATTTTATTGAGACTGGAAAACCCAGGACACAGCTTGAGAAAGCAAGGAAATGTCCCAGGCCTCTGCGTGCTTCCTTGCCTCCTAAGCACCCCGCTAAGCCCTGATGGTGTCTGCACACAGACGTGGGTGCTGAGACAGCCCGGTTCGTTAAGGATGACGACGTTCTCCGCATCCTCCCGTGGGCTGGACGCACAGCAGTAACTCGGTGAGGAGAGAGCGTTCCTGTGTGCGGCAGGAATTCTGAGGTCCCACAGATCATCCATGCGGACGCCTGCGGGCAATTCAGGGAGAGCATGGTTCTCTATTTGCTCTTCACACCACAGACTGGAAGTCTGGGTGCCTGCTGGCCCAGAGCACTGCAGAGCTGATGCCAGCATCGATGGGCACGAACCAGTGGAGCCAGGCCAGCGGCTTCCTTGCCACTCAGATGGCAAAGAACCATCACGTTAGTGAAGGGGGAGACAGGGCTTATTTTTTTCACTCTTATTTTAAACGTCAAGTCCCTGTATTTACAGGCATATGACTCGAGAGACAGAGAGAGACGGGAACCCCTCTGATGGACAGCATAATCCCATCGCCATGGAGATCGTTGAGGAAACCCCAGCACCATTTCCAACAGCGCCCTGTAAACATTGCCCAGGCAGACTCTGGCTCCCCACAAAAGCACCTCTTAGCTTCTGGCACCCTGCTTCACAGAAGAAGCGTTCTCAAACACAGAGAGCTAAATAAGCCATTTTAAGGCAGAAATATTCTATTTGCCACGGATTCGCTGAGGGCTATTCAAAGGGAGCCTTGGAAAATAACGGTTTCAGCCATGAAGCCTGGTCTCCCTTGTTTCACATTTCACCTGGAAAGCAGTCTCTCTTTTATCATGACTCTACAATGGACCAGCTTTGTATGACAATGCGGTTTGCAAACCAAATGTGTGTGTGTGTGTGTGTGTGTGTGTGTGTGTGTGTGTGCTCACCCATGTCCAGCTCTTTGCAGCCCCATGGACTGCAGCCCACCAGGCTTCTCCATCTGTGGGATTCTCCAGGCACGAATACTGATGTGGGTTTCCATTCCCTTCTTCAGGGGATCTTCCCAACCCAAGCATCAAACCAGGGTCTCCTGTACTGCAGTCTGACTCTTTAACGCGGAGCCACCTGGAACAATGTCCCCAAATGATCTACATTTAAGGGAAACACAGAAGTTCCTGGGCTTCCCTGATAGCTCAGTTGGTAAAGAATCTGCCTGCAAAGCAGGAGACTCCGGTTCTATTCCTGAGTAGGGAAGATCCCCTGGAGAAGGGATAGGCTACCCACTCCAGTATTCTTGGGCTTCCCTTGTGGCTCACCGGGTAAAAAATCTGCACACGATGCAAGAGACCTGGGTTCGATCCCTGGGTAAGGAAGATCCCCTGGAGGAGGGAAAGGCTACCCACTCCAGTATTCTGGCCTGGAAAATTCCATTGACTATACAGTCCATGAGGTCTGAAAGAGTTGGACATGACTGAGTGACTTTCACTTTCAGAAGTTACTAAAACTCAATAGAGTCCCCCTGCACTGTTATTATTAAGAAATTACCAAAGAAATAAAGTAATTTTCGCTGATAAGCATTTAGTCAAAATGGAGTTAATACAGTAATTTTGATGTCTGCCCCTGAACTAGAACATAACCTGTTTTTTGGAGGAATAAGAAGGTAACTTACATTCTAAATTTCATCATGTTAATTCTAAATTTTAATCACGTCAAATCGTAAATCAAAAATCACGTGCTTTATTTCACCCTATTATTCCAACCTTCCATTTACTGGAACAGCTAAAAGGTTCTTTTGTGATTTAACATCATGAACGTGATGAAAACAGAAGCAAAGATTTTTAAAGCAACATCTTTCTAAAGATTTTTTTTTTTTTTGGTATGGACCATTTTTTGAAATCTTTATTGAAGTTGTTACAATATTGCTTCTCTTTTATGTTTTGGGTTTTTTTTTGCAAGGCATATGAGAATCTTAGCTCCCTGACCAGGAGGTTAAACCCACACCTGCTGCATTGGAAGGCAATGTCTTAACCACTAGACCACCAGGGAAGTCCGAGATATTGCCTTTCGACTGTGGATCTCTACACATCATTTTGCTGACAAAGGTCTGTCTAGTCAAAGCTATGGTTTTTCCAGCAGACATGTATGGATGTGCGAGTTGGACCATAAAGAAGGCTGAGCGCCAAAGAATTGATGCTTTTGACTGCAGTGCTGGAGAAGACTCTTGAGAGTCTCTTTAACTGCAAGGAAATCAAACCAGTCAATTCTAAATGAAATCAACCCTGAATGTTTATTGGAAGGACTGATGGTGAAGCTGAACCTCCAATACTTTGGCCACCCGATATGAAGAGCTGACTCATTGGAAAAGACCCTGATGCTGGGAAAGATTGAAGGCAGGAGGAGAAGGGGACGACAGGATGAGATGGTTGGATGGCATCACCCACTCAATGGACATGAATTTGAGTAAACTCTGGGAGTTGGTGATGGACAGGGAAGCCTGGCGTGCTGCAGTCAACGGGGTTGCAGAGTTGGACACGACTTAGCGACTGAACAACAGCTACTCTACAGTGATTTACATAACTGAGGAGATCACTGGGTTTGCCTTCTTGGGCACGCTTCTCCGGGTCTCCCACAGCATCATTCGAATATTGAGAGTTTGCCCACGGGCACTGGCCCACACCATTCCGGTTTGGGAAGGATGAGCTACTCTGCTGTTGAGGCAGATGCACCCCACAAGGATGGAAGGCTGGTGCCCAGCAGCTGAACTTTTTGCTCTTAACTGCCTACAGCTCCTTGTTCACCCTGCCATCTCGGATTCCCGGCAGGACAAACGGAACGACTCGTGTGTGCACTTGACTGGCTCATCCTACTGACTGAAGGACGATCCTGCAGGTGCAAAGAGCCCGCCGCCAAGCTGGGCTTCTCAGACGTCAACAAGACCGAGGCTGAAGGATGCAGTCATCTTGTCCTTCATAACCTATCCCTATTTTAATAAATCCAAACGAAGCTTTTTCATGCCGTCAATAAAGAGCTGCAATTATAACCAGACAAGTCCACGCTTTGGAAAGATGGGTAAGTGACACCTGAGAGGAAACGTAGCCTAAGAGATTTAAGAAGAAGCAAAATTCAGGATCATTTGTAATTTTTTTTTAAAGATTATTATTGAAATATACTTGATTTATAATACAATGTTGTTTCAGTGTCTGGTGTACTTTATAGCATACAGAACTCTACACAATATCATTCAAAAAAAAAGAATGGAAAAGAATCTAGGGAACTTCCCTGGTGATCCAGTGGCTAAGACTGTCTGTTCTCATTGTAGGGGACCCAGGTTCTGTCCCTGGTCAGGGAATTAGAAACCACAATTCACACTCTGCAACTAAATTTCCCACATGCTGTAATGAAGAACAGAATACAGAAATAAATATTTTGTTAAAGAACCTAAAAAGGGATATATATTTATACACATATATACATACATATCGGAATAAGAAATGACAACCCATTCCAAGTATTCTTGCCTGGAGAATTCCATGGACAGATGAGCCTGGTGGGCTACAATCTGTGGGGTGGCAAGGAGTCAGAGACAACTGAGCAGATAACACACACACACACACATATATAAAATGTATACATAAAATATAGGAGACAGTGAAGAACAAAAGAGCCTGGCGTGCAGTGGTCCATGGGGTCGCAGTGAGTCAGATACAACTTAGCAACCAAACAACAACATGTATGTATACGTTTATATATATATATACACACACACACATATATATACACCAGAGAAGGCGATGGCACCCCACTCCAATACTCTTGCCTGGAAAATCTCATGGGTGGAGGAGCCTGGTAAGATGTAGTCCATAGGGTTGCTAAGAGTCAGCTAGACTGAGCAACTTCACTTTCACTTTTCACTTTCATACATTGGAGAAGGAAATGGCAACCCACTCCAGAGTTCTTGCCTGCAGAATCCCAGGGACGGGGGAGCCTGGTGGGCTGGCGTCTATGGGGTTGCACAGAGTCGGACACGACTGAAGCGACTTAGCAGCAGCAGCAGCACATATATACACGGGCTTCCCTGCTGGCTCAGCTGTTAAAGAATCTGCCCACAATGCAGAGACCTGTGTTCAATCCCTGAGCAGGGAAGATCCCCCGGAGAAGGGAAAGGCTGCCCACTCCAGTATTGTGGCCTGGAGAATCCCATAGTCCATGGGGTCGCAAAGAGTCGGACACAAATCAGCGACTTTTTCACTCTCATATATATACACACACATACAGACACACACACACAAAACTGAATCACATTGCTGTGTATCATGTAAGCTTTCTGCTTTGTTTTCTTCGGGCCGGAGGAAGAAGCATCGGTCTATCTATCATAATGGCGGGGGAACAGGCGTTAATTGGACAGAGAGGTGATCACGCGTAACGTGGACTATCGCTTTGAAACCAAACAATTAGGCAGAGATGACTGGACGTGGCCCAGCAACGCATTAGCATCTTTTTTGCCAGATATTATGAGGTGACAGGCTGCGCGGAACAGACCAGATTGGGATCAGTCCAGTGTGAAGATGAATTCTATTAATAAATCTACCAGGCGCTGCTCTGGATACATGGAACATTTCCCCTGTAACCAAGGAAAGGGGGTTATTGACAAAAAGCAGCAGGAAAAGACACACAACCTTCTAAACCCCAGCAACTGCCAATGGTAGTTGGATCACTCCAGAGAGGAACACATTCCTTAGCTACTGGGGAGCAACTTCAGCGATGCTATGAATATTTTTAATGATACAGATCTAATGCAGTGAAGCTGCATAAGAAAACAGAAATGACGGTATAAGGCACTTAGTATTAAACAATGCTGCTGATTTCAACCATTCTGGTTATCTGAATGCACAGAGAGTGTCACGTCATCACAAGGGCACATCGGAAAGAATAGAGCTTGCCAAAAGGTAAGATGCCTAATGTTGACTGAGTACATTGCAAATGTAGTGTTTTTTTTCCCTAGACAAAACAGAAATGTTTCGGCAGCTTTGGAAAAAGGGATCCAGGAACCCCATCATAGGAAACTGGGTTAGGTTGGCTGTGGAGAGACTTTGATTCTGCAGAATCAGGTTCAAGCAACGAGGGCTACATGGGGGTCACAGGATTGCAGATGATTCTCAAGTGTACCAGAGTTCCCTTGTGGCTCAGACAGTTAAGCATCTGCCTACAATGTGGAAGACCGCGGTTCGATCCCTGGGTCAGGAAGATCCCCTGCAGGAGGAAATGGCAAGCCACTCCAGTACTCTTGCCTGGAACATCCCATGGACAGAGGAGCCTGGTAGGCGACAGTCCATGGAGTCACAAAGAGTCAGACAGGACTAAGCGACTTCACTTCAGTGAAGCAAGGTCAAGATGCCTAGACAGACACTCAGAGGAAAGAAGGAGTCCAGATGAAAATCGTTAAGAGGCTCTGAATTATTTAGAAGAAGGAGTAAACGCCTTATTGACAGTTCTACAAGAAGACTAAATTACAAAGTGCACAAACGGATGGACGGAAAGACGAGCTAGACAGACAGAAGAATGGATGACTGGATGGGTGGATGGATGAATGGATGGATGGATATATATAGTGAAAGAGAAAAAGATTAACTTCTTCATATTTCCAGATCAGTAACACGCCCAGGTCTATACGTAAGGATCACAGGTTTTATGAGATCACTGCTACACATTATCAGGCTAATTTAACTTCGTCCAACTCCATATAGGTTCAACGTTTCTAGTTTTAAGACAAACTGCTTAAGCCGTCCTGTAATTAACTACATGATGTGAACTAACAGAAGATGTTTCACAAATTGACAGAATCACAGAGAAGACGTTATTTCCAAATTAGTAGGATGGATAGTGATAGTAAAAAAAAAAAAAAAGCCTCCAGAGAAGACAAAAGTAACTCAGCTACATACTCACTCTAAGATTTTACTCATACTAAATCAAGTCCCTACCTAAAAAGTTTCTAATGTAACAGATCTGAACAACTTATCATAACAAAACAAAGCTTGCATATACGGGAAAAGGTATGTAAATACCTTTACCTTTACAGGTATGTAAATACCATACCTGAAAGGTATGCGGTAAATCTCTAAGTTTGAAATATCACAGACACACTGAAAAATGGTCCAGCAGGACACAGAATCCTAGCATAGAATTTTCCTTGTTGGAGTAAAAATTAAGAGAAAAAAAGAAGTCTTCAGTTTACTAAAAATGAACTAAAAGACATTAAAAATGTATATGTGAATATGTGTGCTTATATACATACATGTAATAATTGAAGTACAGACAGCTTGAACATGGAAAACATTGCATCTTTAACTTTGAAAACAAATTTCTAACCATCACCAAATGCTGAAGTCAATCAAATCCATATACACAAAATACATTGCAATGTGTGCAAGGTATTCAACTACGAAACTAAAGGAAACATACGCTACAAATGCACTTATTTAAAAAACAAAAACAGACTCACAGAGACAGAACACAAACTCATGTTTACTAAAACGGAAAAGATGACAGGGACAAATTCCAGTTGGCATTAACAGATATAAAAAATTTGGAGTTGGGATTAACAGATACACACTACCCTATATAAATAGATAAGTAATAAGGACCTACTATAACAGAGTACTTTACTCAGTATGTTGTACTAAATCATAATGGAAAAGAATATATGTATACACACATGTAGATATATATCTGTATATATTTGTTATTGCTCAGTTGCTCAGTTCTGTCCAACTCATTGTGACCCCATGCACTGCAGCACGCCAGGCTTCCCTGTCCATCACCAACTCCTGCAGCTTGCTCAAACTCATGTCCATCGGGTCAGAGATGCCATCCAACAATCCCATCCTCTGGTGTCCCCTTCTCCTCCTGCCTCCAATCTTTCTCAGCATCAGAGTGTTTTCCAATGAGTCGGCTCTTCGCATCAGGTAAGTATTGGAGCTTCAGCTTCAGCATCAGGCCTTCCAATGAATATTGAGGGTTGATTTCCTTTAGGATGGACTGGTTGGATCTCCTTGCTGTCCAACGGACTCTCAAGAGTCTTCTCCAGCACTACACTTTGAAAGCATCAATTCTTCAGCGCTCAGCTTTCTTCAGAGTCCAACTCTCACATCCATACATGACCACTGGAGAAACGTTAGCCTTGACTAGACGGACCTTTGTTGGCAAAGTAATGTCTTTGCCGGTTAATATGCTAACTTTGCCATAGCTTTTCTTCCAAGGAGCAAGCGTCTTTTAATTTCATGGCTGCAGTCACCATCTGCAGTGATTTTAGAGCCCAAGAAAATAAAGTTTTCACTGCTTTCATTGTTTCCCCAACTCTCTGCTATGAAGTGATGGGACCAGATGCCATAATCCTATTTTTCTGAACTCAGTGTGAGTTGTAAGCCAGCTTTCTCACTCTGTTCTTTCACTTTCATCAAGAGGCTCTCTCGTTCTTCTTCTTTGCTTTCTCCCATTACGGTGGTGTAAACTGCATATCTGAGGTTATTGATACTTCTCCCAGAAAGCTTGATTCCAGCTTGTGCTTCCTCAAGCCCAGCGTTTCTCATGATGTACTCTGCATATAAGTTAAATAAGCAGGGTGACAATATGCAGACTTACTGTACTCCTCCCCCCAGTGGGAACCAGTTCATTGTTCCATGTCCGGTTCTAACTGTTGCTTCTTGATCTGCTTTTGCAGGAGGTGGGTAAGCTGGTCTGATATGCCCATCTCTTTAACAATTTTCCATAGTTCGTTGGGATCCTCACAATCAAAGGCTTTAAAGTAGTCAATGAAGCAGAAGTCGATGTTTTTCTGGAATTCTCTTGCTTTTTCTATGATCCAATGAATGTTGGCAATTTGATGTCTGGTCTCACTGATTTTTTCTCAGTCCAACTTGTAAATGTGGACATTCTTGGATCACATACTGTTGAAGCCCAGCTTGAAGGATTTGGAGCATGATCTTGCTAACATGTAAAATGAGTGCAATTGTGTGGTAGTTGTAGATATACATATATACACGTATAAATATATATACACACACACACGTGTATCACTGGATCACTTTCCTGTACACCAGAAACTAACACAATCTTGAAAATCAACTATACGTCAAATTAAAAAATAATTTAAGAATAAAGTAAAATAGAAAAAGCAAATGAACCCACTGTAGTATTCTTGCCTGTGGACAGAGTAGCGTGGTGGGATACACTTCATCGGGTCGCAGAAGAGTTGATGATGATTTTCCAAGTAAAGAGCAACTCAGTTACTATAAATAGATTATTAAAAACTCCATGAACATTAACTATTTGATCAAAAGAATATTTTATTGAAACTCTATTTCTGAACTACCTACGTGCATATTTTGCACGTTTATAAAATGTACTCGCTCATTGTCAGGAATTCTTATTGTCAGTATATGATAGACAAACAGATGAGGAGGGATGTGGGAACGGGGTTCAGGATGGGGAACACATGTACACCCATGGCTGATTCATGTCAATGTATGGCAACAATCACTACAATACTGTAAAGTAATTAGCCTCCAATTAAACTAAATAAATTTAAAAAAAAATAATAACCTCAAGACCATAGATAATAGTAAAAAGGAGTATAGTAATTAAGAAATGATAAAATAAATAACTAATAAGTACCTGCTGTATAGCACAGGGAACCTTAATCAATACTCTGTACTGACCTATATGGGAAAAGAATCTAAAAGAGTGGAAATATGCATATACATGTATAACTGATTCACACTGCTGTATAACAGAAGCTAACACATCAGTGTAAATCAACTATATTCCAATAAAAATTAAATAAATAAAATTAAATAAATAAAAAAGGAAAAAAACATAAGTTAAAAGTGATTTCAAGCAAAGGACTGATACTGGAGAATGTAACATAAATATTTTTTCTTATAATTAAACGTGAATTTAAACGTATAAGAATAATTATGAGTACTGTTCTTTTATATCAAATATTTTGCCCATTTGAAGTTCTCTGCCAACTGCATTAGCCGCTTAAAAATAATAAAAGACAAATAAGAATATACAACCACACGAGCTATGGGTTCGATATGATGGATGCGTCTACCTCTAGTGAAGATGAATCATTAGAGACTGAGTACAAGTATAAACCCCAATTCTCTGACCTCTGATCTACTGAAAGATTAATCACACAGATATTTGACAGAGAATGAAAACACAGAATTCATACGAAACTGTGGATCAAAGTGAAGTACATTTTGGAACTGGCTTGAAAACACACATTAGACCTCCATGGACCTCAGAATGCATTTGGGCATTTTCCAGAAAAGCACTATGATTTGATCTTGTTGGGAATTCTCCTTTGTCCACCAGAAAAATGGAAATTCACGACCCACGTGTCTATCCATGAATGAATCCCTCCACTCACGACGCGAAACAGTTCTCTGATAAAGTGAGGCCAGATAAGAAACCTGCATTCAGAGCAATAATATCAAATTCAGTAACACTGGTTAGATGGTTACAACGTGAGAGAAAGGCGGAGTTCTCCAGCTAACAATTTCAGCCCACGGGGATGATGTTTCCCTCAATTTTCCATTATTGTCTAAATCCCACCATCAGTACCTTAAAATATCAGTGCCTCTTTATTCTCTAATTACCTACCCCGTACAGGCTTGGCGGTTAATTGCACATTCTCTTATTCCCTAATTGCAGCCTTGTCGTTTTTCTCAACAAGAATTTACACTTCTCGTGAAGTGCATGGAAATCTGTGCTGCTCTCTGAAGCAACTTTCTTTACCTGCCCGGCACAATATACCGTCAACAAAGACTTTCTGCTAAATAAGAATCCAGTGTCACAATGCTCAAAGAGTTGTGACGAAGGGCAACTTCAGCTGAGAGACCAAGAGAAGAGGTCTGGAGTACAAATGATGAGAATTTAAGCCAGCCACTTATTGTCCTGAGAACATGTATTTTCTGCGGCTTTCTGCCTCCATGATATATGGTGTTGCTCTCACGTTCTGTTTACTGTCTCATCGCAACGAGTAATGCTGGGTTATTTTTTTATCCCAAGATGGCACAAGGACTCTTCCCTGAGTCAGGACATGTCAACGCCTGATCTAACAGTTTATCAGTCGCCTCACTGATGATACCACTGCTTTCTAAACACTGCTCTGGGGCAGAAATTGGACACGTGACAAATTTCTTCTGCTGCTGGGAAGAAACACAGGGGGCCACTCTCTGAATACGGAAAATATGAAAATGTCTCATCAATACGTTCCCTCGTTTACACTTTCATTCCAAGAATCTGTACGGTTCCCATTATAGCGCATACCCTCAAAGATGCTCTGACTCACACGAGGAGAATTATAAAGGAAATAGGCAACCTAAGAACTCTTTCCAGAAGGCTACAAAATGGTAAATACATTCCTTTCCTTCTTTTCTCATTTCTAAGAACAGGAGATTAAGATTTGATATTTCCTCCTGCAACGTAGAGAGTCATACCCTTGCATAAACCCCAGGTCCCACACATCACTCTCTCAAATCTCCATTTTTTTGCTTAGCAAAATCCTAAACCTGATAAAACTTGACTTTCCCATCGAGGGCACACCTGTATCTTTGAGGGGGAGCAGAGATGAAGGAATTTTGTAGGCCCATCTGGACTGGTCTCACTTTCAATGGCTGACCACAGACATGCAGTATGCTCACGGTGGAGACTGTAATAAATTTCCTTCAGAGCTTCCCTAAATCCCTAACACCTGCTTCCTGCCTCCTCTGATTTCTGATGCATCTGTTCCCATCATTACGGTCGGCGTATGAACTTGTCTCCAACTGTATTGAAAAAAAAAAATCACACTAATTTGAAGAAAATTTCCATATACCTCCAACAAAAACAGTTGCCCAGGTATCAATAATTATCCCAGTTGCTGTGATTGCTCCTTGCCTTTCAGATGGGAAGACCCAACTCATTGGAGAAGACCCTGATGCTGGGAAAGACTGAAGGCAAAAGGAGAGGGGGCGACGGATGAGAAGGTGGGATGGCATCACCGACTCAACGGACATGAGACTGAGCAAGCTCCAGGAGGTAGGGAAGGACACGGAAGCCTGGCGTGCTGCAGTCCATGGGGTCGCAGAGAGTCGGACATGACTGAGCGACTGAACAACGAAGTTGCCAGTAAGCCTCCGAGTTGCTCTGCTGGCAAACTTTTTTTTCTCACTTCTCTATGTTCAGAACTCTGCTCACGACCTCACTCAGTCTCATGACTTCGTGATTTTTAAATACCATTTGCATTGAGAATTCCCTGGGAGTCCGGTTACTAGGGCATAGTGCTCTCACGGCCATGGCCCTGAGGTTCAATCCCTGGTCAGGAAAGTAAGATTCTGCAAGCTGCATGCTGGAGCCAAAGGAAAAAAAAAGTGTATGCGAATATAAATGTGTGTGTGTGTGTGTGTGTGTGTGTAAACACAACCTGTGTTCACTAGCTCAACATTCTTCTCTTTACACAGCTCTTTCCCTTGAGTGCTAGACTCTTACATCCTTCATCTATGCAATGCCAATTATGTGATATCCCCAAAACATTTCCAATTCAAACTTTCAAACTGCACGGAATCCTCCAGATTCTCTCCACCAGCTGTTTTTCCAGATTCTTTTGTGGCCAACCTGGGCTTGAGTCAGAAATCCTAGAGACCTTTCCTCCCTTACACTCCACATCCAAACACTGGAGACCTTTCCTCCCTTACACTTCACATCCAAATCATTTGCATTTTTAAAAAATCCATCAATGGGACTTTGCTCGTGCTCCAGTGGTTACAAATTTGCCTTGCAACACAAAGGATGTAGGTTTAATCCTTGTTCGGGGAACGAAGACCTCACATGCCATGAGGGAACTAAGCCTGTGCTCTGCAACTCTAGAAAGGCTGCAACTGCCAAAGCCCACAATCCACAACTCAGAGTCCATGTGCCGCTACAAAGGATGTGCATGATGCAACAAAGATCCAACACAGCCAAGACAAATAAACAACAAAATATCAGTTCAGTTCAGTTCAGTCATGTTCAACTCTTTGCGACCCCATGGACCGCAGCACACCAAGCTTCCCCCGTCCATCGCTAAGTCCCGGTGTTTACTCAAACTCATATCCATCGAGTCGGTGATGCCATCCAACCATCTCATCCTCTCTCGTCCCCTTCTCCTCCTGCCTTCAGTCTTTCCCAGCATCAGGGTCTTTTCCAATGAGTCAGTTCTTTGCTTCAGGTGGCCAAAGAATTAGAGTTTCAGCTTCAGCATCAGTCCTTTCAGTAAATATTCAGGACTGATGTCCTTTAGGATGGACTGGTTGGATCTCCTTGTTGTCCAAGGGACTCTCAAGAGTCCTCTCCAACACTAAAGTTGAAAAGCATCAGTTTTTTGGTGCTCATTGTTCTATATAGTCCAACTCTCATATGCATACATGACTACTGGAAAAACCACAGCTTTGACCAGACGGGCCTTTGCTGGCAAAGTAGTATCTCTGCTTTTTAATATGCTGTCTAGGTTGGTCACAGCTTTTCTTCCAAGGAGTAAGCATCTTTTCGTTTCATGGCTGCAGTCACCATCTGCAGTAATTCTGGAGCCCTCCAAAATAAAGTCTCTGGTTCCACTGTTTCCCCATCTACTTTCCATTAAGTGATGGGACCGGATGTCATGATGTTAGTTTTCTGAATGCTGAGTTTTAAGCCAACTTCTTCACTCTCCTCTTTCACTTTCATCAAGAGGCTCTAGTTCTTCACTTTCTGCCGTAAGGGTGGTGTCATCTACAGATGTGAGGTTACTGATATTTCTCCCGGCAATCTTGATTCCATCCAGCCTGTGCTTCATCCAGCCCGGCATTTTGCACGATGTAACAAAATATATGAAACAACGTTTCTTCCGTCTCCACTGCTACCATCATAGGCAGGCAGTCATCATTTCTCACGTGGACTCTGGCGTTCATCTTCTAAGCTATCCCATGCTTTTTTAGTCTTGCTTCTCCAGGGTACTCCCAACAAGGAGGCTACACTGTTTCCTGAAAACACAACTCCTTTATGATCCTCCTGCTGAATTCCTCTAAGAGGTCTCTTTCTGTTTCCACAGTTAAAATCAAACCCTTCATAGCCTTATTCCACTTTGAGCCCCCTCTTTCTCATGGGTGTTCCCCAATGCAACAGAAAAGCCTCCTCCCTGGGGTCTTTGTGCGGCTCGCTCCTTTTGACTGGAGTACCCTTCAGGGCCATCATCCTGGCTTCGTTCCTCACCTCCTTCTTTTTTTAAAAGGTATTTATTCAACTCACTTATTTGGATGCACTGGGTCTCAGCTGCAGCACTTGGGATATTTCTATCCTCATTGAGGCATGTGGGATCCTGTTCCCCGATCAGGGACCAAACTTGGGCTCCCAGCACTGGGCGTGCACACTCTTAGCCACTGGAACTCACAACCTCCTTCAATTGTTTACTCACACTCTCCCTTCTCAGTGAGGTGCCTGTTGACTCCCTAACACAAAAGCTCAATTTTCACTGCCATCCAAATCTCATTTGTCCCTTTTTCAAAGCACTCATTACTTACCCAAAGTGATACATAACATATTTAATTCTAAAGTTTATTTTCCATTCCCTGCAGAGAATATAAATTTCACAAGATAGGCAGTTTTGTCTGTTATGTACATCAATGCATCTACAATGCTTAGAGCAAAACATACACATGATAAGCATTACAATATTAGCTGAAAGACAGAATCAATGGCAAAAATCAATTAGTAAAAGATACTATATTGTGAGTATTGTTTGGAAACTCAGACACTGATATTGCTGCTGTTGTTCAGTCACTCCGTCTGGTCTGTTGCTTTGGGACCCCATGGACTGCAGAACCCCAGGCCTCCCTGTCCATCACCAACTCCTGCAGCTTGCTCAAACTCATGTCCATTGAGTCCGTGATGCCATGCAACCATCTCATCCTCTGTCATCCCCTTCTCCTCCTGCCTTCAATCTTTCTCAGCACCAGGGTCTCTTCAAACGAGTCAGCTCTTCACATCAGGTAGCCAAAGTATTGGAGTTTCAGCTTCAGCATCAGTCCTTGCAATGAACACTCAGGACTGATTTCCTTTAGGATGGACTGGTTGGAACTCCTAGCAGTCCAAGGGACTCTCAAGAGTCTTCTCCAACACAACTTTTCAAAAGCATAAATTCTTCTGAGCTCAGCCTTCTTTATGTTCCAACTCTCACATCCATACATGACTACTGGGAAAACCATAGCCTTGAGTAGACGGACCTATGTCAGCAATGTGACGGCTCCGCTTTTTAATATGCTGTCTAGGTAAAGCATAAAAATGCTTTAAAAATTTTAGAGACAAAAATCTTTTGAAAAGACGAATTTTGGGGTTAGTTGAGAGACAGAATTGTTGAAGGACAAATCAAGAGAAGGTACAGACTGTGCCTTACCAGATATGGAAATACTTGAGAAGTCCTTCCAAGGTCACTGAACCATGAGTAAGACGGCTGCTTCCAGGGCTGCAGGAGGCTCTGTTCAATTTGCTCATTTGGCTTCTTGTTTTTGTCACACATGAACCTATATTTCCTATTGTTTCTTCCCTATGTCTGTCCTATTTTTAGGCACCATCAGCGAATTTATACTTCTTCTGCACTGATATCCGAGAAGTCGATGAAGTATACATATCCTGTGGTTTTCTAATGGTTTTTATTTATTCCTGTCACCTCCAGCCCCATCTTGTGCCTACCTCCCCATAACTTCTCTCTCTGGATTTTCTTAACTTATTACTGACTGGAGGATTTTTGCAGAAACAAACAGGCAGCTGTTTTGGTTTTGACCGGACAAAAAAAATTCATTCTGTGATTGCACCATCACTTTGTGGGTTATTCCATTCAATAGCTACAGCTCACACACCTGTCAAGTCTCCTCCAGCGCCATGAGCTGTATTTTCACTTTCCATATCAGAGTCCCTCACAGTAAGGGTTTCTACCTCTCTCTTGGCCTAATATTCACATTATCTGAATCAGGGCTATATCCCAAAGAACTATCTGTCGTCTTCTGAGATGCTAGTCTACATGTCACTTGCACAATCAGACAAAGTATCTGCGTCAAATTCACTGGAAGATTCTTCTTCACTCAAAATTTTGAATTATGTTCTTTCTGAACCTTCTATGATGATAAACTTGCATTTATAATACTTACAAGGTTGAAACAAAAACCTGATGGTGCAAAATATGAATGAGAACAATACTCCTAAGTTGTATAACAAATCCTTTATCAATTTTAGGCTCTTACAGCTTCAACAGTGTTGTTAACTGTTGCTGCTAAGTCACTTCAGTCGTGTCCGACTCTGTGCGACCCCATAGACTGCAGCCCACCAGGCTCCCCCATCCCTGGGATTCTCCAGGCAAGAACACTGGAGTGGGTTGCCATTTCCTTCTCCAATGCATGAAGGTGAAAAGTGAATGTGAAGTCGCTCAGTCGTGTCTGACTCCTACCGACCCCATGGACTGCAGCCCACCAGGCTCCTCCGTCCATGGGATTTTTCCAGGCAAGAGTGCTGGAGTGGGGTGCCATTGCCTTCTCTGTGTTAACTGTATCACTTTCTAAAAATGTATTGCTATGTCTCTGCTCAGTAAAATTCGGGGCTTCCACAATGGCTCAGCACTAAAAAATCAGCCTATATGATTCAGGAGATGTGGGATCAATCCTCTGGGTCAGGAAGATCTCCTGGAGAAGGAAATAGCACCCCACTTCAGTATTCTTGCCCTGAGAATCCCACAGACAGAGGAGCCTGGCAGGCTACAGTCCATGGGGATCGTAAAAGAGTCAGACATCACTTACCGGCAAAACAACAACAAACAAAAGATGTTTTAATACACTTTCAGTTAATAATCCAGTAAGAGTCCTAAAGGGCTGTTGTCGCAAAGCAGGGTTCTCATTTGCCAAGATTTGACGCCACATTTACTCTGCTTTCCTGCAGACTGGTAACAGAGGCACACATCTGGGGAGGGTGTCTGGACGATGATAGATCCAACCTCTGTCTTGCACAGGAAGACAACCGTCCGCACTGCATCTGAAACACGGGAGTACGTGAAACTCGCTCAGTCATGTCCAACTCTCGGTGACCCCGTGGAATATACAGTGCATGGAATTCCCCCAGGCCAGAATACTGGAGTGGGTAGATCTTGTGATGCTTCCCCACCATTTCTAGAAGAGATGTTATGACTTTCTCTTGGGAGCCATTCCATTCCGGGAAACACACGTACAATTATCTCATCTTTACACCATGTAGGGAGGGCCACGCTTTGAGCTCAAAACAGACCACAAACAAAGAAACAGAAGCAGGTGAGGTGAGGGGTGTGTGGTTTTGTGGGAACTAATGTGGAAACAGGGGCCCACGGTGTACTCAAGAAGACAGGCTACGATATGCAAAGGAAGCAAGAAATCAAAAGATGTGTGAAAACTACCAAGAGATGAGTCAATCAGCAAAGAGGAAAAAAGTCATCACGGCTTCCAATCAAAAGGTGCCTACATTTTAATTTGAAATGTCAAGAAATACAGAGAAGTTAGAAAATAAATGACAACAAGAAACTCTATTGCACACGATGATTCAGTTCAGTTCAGTCGCTCACTAGTGTCCGACTCTTTGAGACCCCATGAATCGCAGCACGCCAGGCCTCCCTGTCCATCACCAACTCCCAGAGTCCACCCAAACCCATGTCCATTGAGTCAGTGATGCCATCCAACCATCTCATCCTCTGTCGTCCCCTTCTCCTCCTGCCCTCAATCTTTTCCAACATCAGGGTCTTTTCAAATGAGTCAGCTCTCTGCATCAGGTGGCCAAAGGATTGGAGTTTCAGCTTCAACACAGTGTTTACTTTTTACTTAGAAAACTTTTTCTTTTGGCTATATCAGACATCTTGCAGGGTCTTAATTCTCCAACCGAGGATTGAACCTGTCTCCTCGGTACAAGTGCTGAATTCTAAACAATGCACCACCAGGGGTGGCTTTTATTATATTTTATCATCCAATATTTGGGGGGGTTGAGGGTGGAAGACTTAGACATGCATTCCTCTTTGTTTTTTAATTTTTAAATTTGTTTTTTATTGGAGTATAGTTGCTTTCCAGTGATCTGTTAGTTTCTGATGAGCAGCAAAGTGAATCAGACACATGTACACACATATCCACTCTTTCTTGGATTTCCTTCACGTTTGCAGGTGGGATGGACAGGGAGACTGCAATGGATACATATACACATTGTACAGAGTAGCTGACTAATGAGAACTCACTGTACATCACAGGAAAGTCCATTCAATGCTCCATGGTGACCTCAATGACTTCGTCTTTACAGCTGACTTCCACATATAACCTGAAATTTTGCTTTGGTGCAGTAAAAATAGAATCGATTCTTTCCTTTAAAGAAAAAGAAAATCTCCGTCCAAGTCACATAAAAGATAGGTCAGAAAATGTGTCATCAATGATTTGGTGCCTAAGATTTTCTCTTGCACTTCCTGACACTGAGATTATTTGTTTTTAACAATGCTTTTCAAAGAACTACATTTCTAATTTGAAGATGTCAACAACAAAAAAAATCAGAACAGCAAAATATTTTGCACCGTCTAATTAGATTATATGTTCGCCGGGGAAATAGAGTAGATGGTTTCAACACATTATAATATTCTTAAAATGGATTATTAAATAGAATACTCAGTTTTTAAAAAGACACTATCTATTCCAGGTTTAACATTCAGTGCCCTGACAGATCATAAGAGGTTGGAGTAAATGATGTATATTATTTTTTAGAATAAGTATCCATTTATCTGGCTTAGTGGCAAATAAAGGTCTTGGTTGCAGCCTTTGGGCTCTGTACTTGTTGCACAAGGGTTTAGTTTCCCCGAGGAATGTGGGAATTTGGTTCCCTGACGACAGATTGAACCCACAACCACTGCATTACAAGGCGTATTCTTGACCACTGGACCATCAGGGATGTCCCCAAGTATCTCTGGTTTAACATGGCATTGAACTAGGTATGACGTTCACTCTTTGCACCCAGAGTTGCTCTGCTCAGAGGTGCAAGTTATGTTTCTCGTTCTGAGTGATTTCCTTCCCTTATGAACTCATTCACTTTTGAGACGATAAGTGTCCTCTCAAACGTTTATCATTTGCGACTCTTCTCTTGTCTTCCTCCACCCGTAACTTTGATTTTCATCTCAAGCCGTGGACAATTCTTTCTTTCTCCTCTGCACATCCTCTTTGGAACCGTTGGTGGTTTTTCCCACACGGATCTACCCTGATCACATTCCGTTTCAGTGTTTAAATACCGGTCAAGACCAGCAGCAAGCAAGTGCCTACAACTGTGCCAAAGTCAAGACCTTAGGAGATGTGTGATGTGATGACCAGCCTCACAGTTCTCACTGTCCATCCTTCAGTGGACGTGGCTCTGTGGGGAGTTCCAGGCTCCTTGGTTCATGGGGATGGCCTGCCATGAGCTTGCAGTCCTCATAGCAGAAAAGATGCCCATTCTTTCCCAACTTCCATTTCTTCTCATCTCTTCTGTCCTGCTTTGACTATTCTTTCTCTTCCCTTTTCGACACTATTGCTTTTCATATAACTGGGTTTCTCTGGTACCTTGAGTCGGAGAGAAGACACACACACACACACACACACACACCCCACGTGTGCACACACACACACCACACACACACACACACACACAAGTGCTTATTTTGTACACACCTTCATTGCATCATGACACTTGGAATGAGCTCCCTGGAGTGGACTTGCATGGTGATGTTGTGCGTTCCTTCGCAACCCAGTGACTCAGCAGGTCATTTCTCCAAGCACACGACCGTGTAGACTACCTCCCCAGAGTCCAATTTCCCTGCAGCACAGACCCCTGCCCACTCACAGGGGCCACAGACGGAGAATCTGGGGTGATCCGCATCTCTCACAGCATTGCTGTTCATGCACTGAGCTGTGTCCCATTCTTTGCAAAGTCCTGTCTGACCCTTCGCTAAGTTGGGTCCGACTCTTTGCTAAATAGTGTCCAACTCTTTGCGACCCCGTGGACTTGAGCACACCAGGCTTCCCTGTCCTTCACCATCTCCCGGAGTCTGCTATAGGTCGTATGTACTGGAAAGCCCAAAAGAATTTTATAAAAGAAGAAGGAAACATTTATTTTTTATCCGATGACACAGCCAACGAGAGATGTTTATGGAGCATGTATTCCACTGTGCCAACGGGAACTGAGGTCATCTCTGTCTTGCTAACAACAGCCCACATTCAGTGTTGAGATTTTATCTTGTCTTCACACTTGTAGCTCCTGACAGAAGATGACCCTGTAAGTCACCTACATACACATACAGGGAAGGGAGGTCATTGCTGCAAGGTACCTGGGTCTCTTTTATCAGAAGAGAGGAAGCTTGAGAAGAAATAGTCCCCATAAGAATAAATAAGACTCCTTACTTGTCTTATGCGTGCAGTTCAATTACTTGGTTGACACTGTTGTGTTAATTTCTGCTGTAACCACCAAAGTGACTTGGGTATATCAGAATGACAACCCACTCCAGTATTCTTGCCTGGAGAATTCCATGGACAGAGGAGCCTGGCAGGGTGCAGTCCATGCAGTCTCAAAGAGTTGCACACAACAGAGCAATGCTCACTCTCAGTGTGTGTGTGTGTGTGTGTGTGTGTGTGTGTTGTTCATTCGTGTCTGACTGTTTGTGACCCCATGGACTGTAGCCCCCCAGCCTCCTCCGTCGATGGGATTCTCCAGGCAAGAACACTGGAGTGGGTTGCCATACCCTTCTCCACACTCTCACATATATATTCATATAGACATATATATGCATGTATACACACATGTTCATGTATTGGTATGTTGCAGTGTAAATCAATTAATTGAACTAGACACGTAAGATGTCTTTTTGATACCATTCATCTCTGATCCCCTCCCTGCCCACATACAGGTTGTGAGAGTGCATTGGGACAGCCAACCAAGGTGTGTCTAATTCTAAGAACTGCTTTGCTCTCAGTGGGAAATTCCATTTTAATGCCTGAAGGTCACTGAACTGAAGGATTTGATTAGTGTTCCAATTCCTTCATCTGAAAGCAACAATATGTTAGGTTGCCAAAAAGTTAGCTCCAGTTTTTCCATAAGATGTTACGGAAAAACTTGAATGAACGTTTTTCACCAAGCAAATACATAAACAATCCGTTGAAAAGGATAAAGTCAGATGACACAGATGTATTTAGCATCTAGGAGGAAAGGCTGTCCTGCCTACATGCTAAGGGAGCCACCATAAAAGAAAGATAGTTCTCGTGCTGAGTTTTGAAGAGACAAGACTTATAAAAGAAAACCACTGAATAAAAATTAAATACCAATAAAAATCCAGATCAGGAAATATTATGAGGATTCTAACAAATGTCAAAAGTTACTGCTCTTCCTAAGAAAGGTGAGTGATGGCTAATTCGT
Organism: Bos grunniens; assembly: GCF_055505025.1. NCBI lineage: Eukaryota > Metazoa > Chordata > Mammalia > Artiodactyla > Bovidae > Bos > Bos grunniens. Next base: position 3,656,781 of record NC_141194.1, read on the forward strand.
ATCAGTACGTTTTTCTTGTAGAGTTCAAGCTTCAAAGATAAATGTTACAGAAAGTAAAACTGAAAAATTAAGTGAAGCACCAACAGTTTTTTAAAAAAAAAAATCACCTGGCAATATATCTAATGAGCCAGGAGCTCATCCAGAAATAGAATCTATGAACAATCTTTAATCATTTCAGAGAAGATGACTTGCATTAGACAGATGTTCTTTGTGACCGACACAGGACATGCCCTTTGGAGAAGTAAGACGTGCCCTTGTGAGAATGTATCATAATTTTACCGTACGTCATACTGAAATGCAAAATAGAGGAAAATTTCCTGGGTGCCTGATACAAGATGGTAATTGAGGTGCCTGAAGAGAATTCTAGCTTCCACTGATCGAGAATAACGAGGTAGGAATGAACGATGTATGAACCCAATACAATAAAAAGCCACTATAATCAGCAACAAATAGAAATGGAATAATGAGATTTTTTTTCACCCTGGGTTCCTGACACCAGACTATTTGTTAAAATAAGAGATGGTCCAGATTCTTGAGACGCTCCCCGATTAGCGGGACAGGTAAAGAGCAAAAACAGTACCAGCATTTACGAAGAAACAAAAGGGTATATAACCTTTAAAAAGAAGCACATGGAGGAGTGTAGAAACACAACCATTTAAACCGGTGGCTTTACTGAAAATTCAGCTATTTCCCAAATGTTTGTTACAGTATTTTTTTTCGACTTAATACAGATTTCCCAAGAGCTTCTACAGGCAAACAGTATCTTTGATAGAAAACCTTCCATTGCGTGCATATGACGCACAGGTTTTATCTTACCTGATAAAATCATTGCACGAGAGAGTGAGAAACCCCTTGGAACCAATGGCAACATGTCTTCATGACTATTAAGAAGGTAATACAGCCATGTTATGAAAGTAATCTAAAGGTCCGTCAACTGAGGAACGGATAAAGAAGATTTGGTGTATACACACACACACACACACACACACACACAATGGAACACCACTCAGCCACAAGAAGGAAATAATGACATTTGCAATCCTGCAGTCTATGGGATCGCAAAGAGTCGGACACGACTGAGGGACTAACACAACTGCATAGCAGAGGGAGATATATTCAATATCCTGTGGGATAACAGCATCAAGGAAAAGAATATGAAAAAGAGTACTCCCATATATTCATACATATGTGTTGCAAGCTCAGTCCCATCCGACTCTTTGTGACCCCATGGACTGTAGCCCATCAGGCTCCTCTATCCATGGGATTTTCCAAGCAAGAACACTGGAGCAGGGTGGGTGCCATTTCTTTCTTCAGGGGATCTTCCCAACCCAGGGATCAAACCTCTGTCTCCAGCACAGTCAGGCAGATTCTCTACCACTGTGCCACCGGGAAGCCCATCTGTACACATGTGTATATATGTATCTATAAGTGTATATATACGGGCTTTCCTTGTGGCTCAGCTGGTAAAGAATCCGCCTGCAATGCGGGAGACATGGGTTCAATCCCTGGGTTGGGAAGATCCCCTGGAGAAGGGAAAGGCTACCCACTCCTGCATTCTTGCCTGGAGAATTCCATGGACTGTATAGTCCATGGGGTTGCAAAGAGTCGGACACGACTGAGTGACTTTCCTAAGTATATATGTATACATACATGCATATAACCGAGTCACTTTGGTAGTTACATCAGAAATTAACACAGGAGTCTAAACGAATTAATTAAACACAGTCTAAATGGATTAATTCAACAATACTTCAGTTAAGTTTGTGGTCAAGACCCTTTCAGGCCAAGACTTTGTATTTATGGTGTTTTGGGATGATTTTTATGTTGTAAGTCAATGGTGGTGGTGGGAGGGAGGGAAAATTATGCCTCTTTAAGACCACCTCAAAGTTTTTCTAACCATAGTAAAATGTGCTATTGTAAAACACGCTGCTAGAACAAAATCTAAAAACAGTGAAGGAAAAGCTGCCTGATAGGAGAGCTGTTCTCACCAGGAGGAAGGCATGAACTGAAGGTGAAGCCAAATGACACATTTATGGTTTTGTTCTCTTTCCCCTTTGCAGTAACTGGGCCAGGAGAAAATCTCCCATCAGGTTTCTAGCACCCTAATTCCAGGGGCTTCCCTGGGGTCTCAGATGGTAAAGAATCTGCATGCAATGCAGGAGACCCAGGTTCGATACCTGGGTCCGAAAGATGCCCTGGAGAAGGAAATAGCAACCCACTCCAGTATTCTCACCTGGAGAATCCCATGGACAGAGGAGCCTGGCAGGCTATAGTCGATGGGGTCTCAAAGAGTCAGACACGACTGAGCGACTAAAATAGCAGCAGCAGCAGCATCCTAATTCTAGACACGGCCAGCTGCTCTGCTCCTTGACATCGCTGACATGCATCACGTGCTTCACGCGGCTGGAGGAGTATCTGAATGTCTGTAGAAACCCAGCCCTGGTTGGTGCACACGCAAGATCTGAATTTGAGGACGGCCGCCAAGGCTTCTTACCCAACGTGATTATGGAAGACACTTGGAGAGGACTTTATACATGACAGTCTGGATACCTGGGAGCATGAAAGCAGCACCCAGGGAGACTTCAGAGAAGAGCAAGGATTAGGCTTGTCAACTGGACGCCGCCATTATGAATTCAGCACCACGGACAGCTGATGACGCCTCAACAGATTACAGACACCTCTACAACAGAAGCATGGTTTTTTTCCCCCCCACTTTTCCCGATGAGCTGAGACCGGTTATTGGCCCAAGGGATGGTGGGGAAGGCCGTGTGTGCCCTTTCATTTTCAGAGACTACAAGAGAAAGCCGGAGACAGACTTCCATGATGCGTGGGGGAGGTCTGACTTCCTGAATAGCACAATGTCAGGGAGATTTATTTCCAGCTTGTCTTTTTTTTCTTTTTCCCTTCTTTCCCATAAAACGAAGGGAACTACTTGAGAGCAGAGGTGTGAGATTCTGAATTGGGACTAAAAGCTTTGAACTGCTCCATTTCTAAGGAAAGTGTCCATCTTTTTTCTAGCCTTCGGGTTAGCTTTACAATAAATGTCCAGTTATCAGTGGTTCCCAGCCCCTCCACGTGACATGTGTGTCTGTCTCTGTGTTCACTTTCTCTTAGCATGTTCTCCCTTGCTGAGGTCACGCTGAGTCCACCTTTGGGGTCATCCTTGTGTTTATCTTCTTGCCCATTCATGGCTGCCCTGTTATCCCTTGTAAATCATGCCTCATACCTCTATGAGCTTCCACCCGAGGATCCTGAAGAGAAGTGTCCAATTCCCTCCCGCCCACCTTCCTCCGTGCCACTCAGCGTTGGCAGACCCATGTCTGAAAAACCTAGGGACAGTCCCACCAACAGCCCAAATTAACCCAAAGTCTTTTCTCTCATATTCACTGTCAGTTCAGTTGCTCAGTTGTGGCTAACTCTTTGCAACCCCATGGACTGCAGCACACCAGGCCTCCCTGTCCATCACCAACTCCTGGAGTTTACTCAAACTCATGTCCATTGAGCTAATGATGCCATCCAACCATCTCATGCTCTGTCATCCCCTTCTCCTCCCGCCTTCAATCTTTCCCAGCAGCAGGGTCTTTTCAAATGAGTCAGTTCTTCACATCAGGTGGCCAAAGGATTGGAGCTTCAGCATCAGCATTAGTTTTTTCACTGAAGATTCAGGACTGATTTCCTTTAGGATGGACTGGTTGGACCTCCTTGCAGTCCAAGGGACTCTCAAGAGTCTTCTGCAACACCACAGTTCAAAAAGCATCAATTCTTTGGTGCTCAGCTGCGTTTAGAGTCCAACTCTCACATCCATACATGACCACTGGAAAAACCATAGTTGTGACTAGACGGACATTTCACTGTACTCTGGGTTCATTCCCAAATCTGGTTGTAGCTTCATCTTCTGCTCCGTCTTCGAACATACTGTGCTTTAGATAATCAAGACCCCTTGGGACTTCCCTGGTGGTCCAGTGGTTAAGACTTTGGCTTTCAATGCAGGGGGTAACGGGTTCAATCCCTGCTCAGGGACCCACAATGCCTCATGGCCAAAATATATAACAAGCAATGTTTTAACAAATTCAATAAAGACTTTAAAAATGGTCCCCATCCAAAAAAAATTTTTTTAAAAAGAAGAAGACGCCTTGTTTTTCCCAGATTATGACGAACACAGATTGTATTTCTCTTACAAAACAAAGTGACTGTTCCACATTTTTTTTCCCCAGTGGTACCAATGGCACTGAAGTGAATACATCTGGAGCACAATAAATGTTTGCTGTTGGAATGAATTAATGCCTCACATAAAATGTCAAGAATAGCATTGAGGGTATATATTTTAAAATCAGTATAAATTAGACATAAGATTGATGGTGAAATTTGCTCAGAGGACCTATGGCATCTTGACAAAATTTGTGCCCCTGTGTACAAACAAAAATAGGACGGAGGGTCATGAAAGAGAATTTCTTGTGCCATCGTGATATTTTGTTTTGAAGATGAGAGACGTGTAAGTCCAGATCTCTGTCCTCAGGGATGGAGGGGGATAAAGCAGAGGAGAAAAATACACAGCGGGTGAGATGACAGGGGGTGATTATCAGACAATATATAGGAAGCTGGATCATCAACTAGGAAGGAATAAAATGACGAGACAGAGTCCCAAGTGCAGGATGAGACAAGATCAAGAAAGAGTAATGAGAATATTGCAACAAGTCAAGGTTGGGCTTCGTTTCAAAAGTGATTCCTGAGAAAGAACTCAAGATTATCCCAAGTAGGGAAGAGATGTCAGAGAGGAAGTTAATTGTTAGGATAGTATTGTGTGACAGGGCTTCCCTGGCAGCTTGGACCAAAAAGCTCCTCCTGCAAAGCAGGAGACGCAGGCTTGATCCCTGGGTTGGGAAGATAACTCTGGAGAAGGGAATGGCAATCCACTCCAGCATTGCTGCCTGGAGAATTCCATGGACAGAAAAGCCTGGCGGGCTGCAGTCCACGGGGTCACAAAAAGTCGGACACCACTGAGCAACTAGCAGACTTTGACAAGAGCTCTCTTTGGTGAGCTTGAATTGGTGGTGTTCAGTCACTCTGTTGTGTCCAACTCTTTGCAACCCCGTGTGTTGTGCCATGTCCTTCCCTATGTCCCGGAAGTTTTCTCATGCCCATCCCGTCAGTGATGCCATCCAACCATCTCATCCTCTGTCATCCCCTTCTCCTCCTGCCCTCAATCTTTCCCAGCATCAAGGTGATCCTCAATGTCCAGGAGAGTTTCAGGAAAGCAAACGCCTTAGGTATGTAGGATAGGCAGTTTGGCGCATATCTCATCTCTCATTAATTGTTAGGATAGTATTGTGTGACGGGGCTTCCCTGGCAGCTTGGACTGTAAAGCTCCTCCTGCAGTGCAGGAGACGCAGGCTTGATCCCTGGGTTGGGAAGATACTCTGGAGAAGGGAATGGCAATCCACTCCAGCACTGTTGCCCGGAGAATTCCAGGCAACGCAGTTTGGCACATCTCTCTGTCTCTTGTTAGAAGACAAGGTTGGTCCATCTGTCTTGCAGCAAGTGTTGTGTAGTCAGAGTGAGGACCTTGTCTTCACCAACTCCTGGACAAACTCCACGTGAAAGCTGACCACTCAGTACACTCTCCCATGGGATCTAAAGAAGGCTGCAGTTGGAAATGCTGTGTGCCTTTAACCACAGGCATCATTTCTCCACTGATAGGAAACACCAATTAATTAGACTAACTCTACAGGTCTTTCCTATTTCCTCGACACAGGAAAACGAAAAGATAGGAAATGCATTTTTGCTAATTTCCTTTGCTTCTTTACACTATTTCTTTTCAGTAATTAACATTATTTCCAAAGAATGCCCAAAAAAAGAGGGAAAGGAACTATATTTAGCACTGCCTGTGATCAGACCCTAAAGGAACAAAGTCCTAAAAAAATATTTGGATACATCCAATATGTTCTTTCTTCAAAATTCTGTGTTAAATACTGTTAAACTTACCATTTTGAAGACCGTTTCTTTCACTCCCACGTAATTCTTAAATATAAAAAGTGATGTGCCACCTGCCGTTTGCACAGGTGTGCGTTTAAAAATGTTTATGTTCAAATTTTGGTAACTAAAGCCTAGAGAGAAAGTTACATCACATGGTTCAAATATATATGTTTTACATGATCTTATTTCACAGTTCACTGTAGCATTAATATCACATTCAGACATTTTAGTTTTAGGCACCAATATAGATTGAAGCCATGAAATTAAAGGATGCTTACTCCTCAGAAGGAAAGTTATGACCAACCTAGATAGCATATTCAAAAGCAGAGACATTACTTTGCTAACAAAGGTCCGTCTAGTCAAGGCTATGGTTTTTCCTGTGGTCATGTATGGATGTGAGAGTTGCACTGTGAAGAAGGCTGAGCGCCGAAGAATTGATGCTTTTGAACTGTGGTGTTGGAGAAGACTCTTGAGAGTCCCTTGGACTGCAAGGAGATCCACCCAGCCCATCCTAAAGGACATCAGTCCTGGGTGTTCACTGGAAGGACTGATGCTGAAGCTGAAACTCCAGTCCTTTGGCCACCTCATGGGAAGAGCCGGCTCGTTGGAAAAGACCCTGATGCTGGCAGGGATTAGGGGCAGGAGGAGAAGGGGACGACAGAGGATGAGATGGCTGGATGGCATCACCGACTTGATGGACGTGAGTCTGAGTGAACTCCGGGAGTTGGTGATGTACAGGGAGGCCTGGCGTGCTGCAATTCATGGGGTCGCAAAGAGTCGGACACGACTGAGCGACTGAACTGAAGTGAACTGATTACCTCTTTCCTCTTGAAAATGTTTCCCAATCAAGCTGTTTCACCCTACCTACCTTCTTTAAAATAGTTTTTTTTTTTTGGCTGCACTGCACAAAAAACTCAGTGTAGAATCTTAGTTCCCTGATCAGAGATGCGACTCACATCCCTTGCACTGGAAGGTCTGAGTCTTAACCACCAGATCACCAGAGAAGTCCCGTTCTTTTTTTTTTTTTCTCCTGGCATTAAATAGAAATTGGCTGTTTTTCCTTTACTCTCATTTACCTTCCTCTTACACGAGAAACATTGAGCTAATCATCCAACCACCCACTGACTCAACCAAAATGGAAACAAATATAGAAGCTGAACATCAGAAAAGACAAGGATTTGTAGAAGAACACTGCTTTTCGCCACGTTCAGTACACTTTTCCTTGCTTGGCAAATGATAAGACGTTCTCGGTCATAGCCTGTCACCAGCTTTCGAAAGTGCAAATGGGATTTCCAGCAAAGCACCTTTTGTAATCCCACAAGCCACGGAGAAAGCTGAGTTCCCTGTAGTGTGATCCTGAACTCCTGCCGCTAAAGTTTATTAAATTTCAGCAAACTTGCAACGCTCATTCACGTGGTGAAAAGACAAACGTGTAGCCCAGAATCTCCGTCTGGATTCTATCTGCCCTGTTCTTTCTGTTGCAATTTTATCTGTTCTTTGCCTGAATTTCTCATCCTCAGAGAGGCCCTCCTTGATCATGCAATATTAAGTAACCCCACCACAGGGGAGTTACTCTGGGTTCCTTCACAGTTCTCATTACAATCCGAAATCCTGTTTTTATTCAATATTCATTTTTTTAGAAAAACTGTAAGTGGAGTTGTTTGTGATGCTCTGTTACTTTCTGATATACAGCAAAGTGATTCAGTTTTATATGCACACACACATATTTTTCTTAACATTTTTTTCCATTATGATTTATAACAGGATATTGAATATAGTTTCCTGAGCGACACGGTAGGATCTTGGCGTTTATCGATCCTATATACAGTAGTTTGCACCTCTTAATCCCAAACTTTTAATATAGCCATCCCTGCTTCCCAGGTAGCACCAGTGGTAAAGAACCCACCTGCCAACTCAGGAGACATAAGAGACGTGGGTTCAATCCCTGGGTCAGGAAGATCCCCTGGAGGAGGAAGATATGACACCCCTCTCCAGTATTCCTCCTAGAGAATCCCACGGACAGAGGAGCCTGGTGGGTTACAGTCCATGGGGTGGCAAAGAGTCAGACGCGACAGTGACTGACACTTTCACTTTCATCACTGCTTCCCTTTTGTGAACCATAAATTTGTTTTCCTTGTCTGTGGGTCTCTATGTGTTTTGATAAAAAAGCTCATTTGTATTTTTTTTTTTTTAGATTCCGCATATAAGTGATTTTTTTTAAATTTTATTTTTAAACTTTACAATATTGTATTGGTTTTGCCAAATATCAAAATGAATCTGCCACAGGTATACATGTGTTGCCCATCCTGAACCCTCCTCCCTCCTCCCTCCCCATACCATTCCTCTGGGTCGTCCCAGTGCACCAGCCCCAAGCATCCAGTATCATGCATTGAACCTGGACTGGCAACTCGTTTCATACATGATATTATACATGTTTCAATGCCATTCTCCCAAATCTTCCCACCCTCTCCCTCTCCCACAGAGTCCAAAAGACTGTTCTATACATCAGTGTCTCTTTTGCTGTCTCGTATACAGGGTTATTGTTACCATCTTTCTAAATTTCATATACATGCGTTAGTATACTGTATTGGTGTTTTTCTTTCTGGCTTACTTCACTCTGTATAATAGGCTCCAGTTTCATCCACCTCATTAGAACTGATTCAAGTGTATTCTTTTTAATGGCTGAGTAAATACTCCATTGTGTATATGTACCACAGCTTTCTTATCCATTCCTCTGCTGATGGGCATCTAGGTTGCTTCCATGTCCTGGCTGTTATAAACAGTGCTGCAATGAACATTGGGGTACACGTGCCTCTTTCCCTTCTGGTTTCCTCAGTGTGTATGCCCAGCAGTGGGATTGCTGGATCATAAGGCAGTTCTATTTCCAGTTTTGCAAGGAATCTCCACACTGTTCTCCATAGTGGCTGTACTAGTTTGCATTCCCACCAACAGTGTAAGAGGGTTCCCTTTTCTCCACACCCTCTCCAGCATTTATTGCTTGTAGACTTTTGGATCGAAGCCATTCCGACTGGCGTGAAATGGTACCTCATAGTGGTTTTGATTTGCATTTCTCTGATAATGAGTGATGTTGAGCATCTTTTCATGTGTTTGTTAGCCATCTGTATGTCTTCTTTGGAGAAATGTCTATTTAGTTCTTTGGCCCATTTTTTGATTGGGTCATTTATTTTTCTGGAGTTGAGCTGTAGGAGTTGCTTGTATATTTTTGAGATTAGTTGTTTGTCAGTTGCTTCATTTGCTATTATTTTCTCCCATTCTGAAGGCTGTCTTTTCATCTTGCTAATAGTTTTCTTTGTTGTGCAGAAGCTTTTAAGTTTAATTAGGTCCCATTGTTTATTTTTGCTTTTATTTCCAATATTCTGGGAGGTGGGTCATAGAGGATCCTGCTGTGATGTATGTCAGAGAGTGTTTTGTCTATGTTCTCCTCTAGAAGTTTTATAGTTTCTGGTCTTACGTTTAGATCTTTAATCCATTTTGAGTTTATTTTTGTGTATGGTGTTAGAAAGTATTCTAGTTTCATTCTTTTACAAGTGGTTGACCAGTTTTCCCAGCACCACTTGTTAAAGAGATTGTCTTTAATCCATTGTATACTCTTGCCTCCTTTGTCAAAGATAAGGTGTCCATATGTGCGTGGATTTATCTCTGGGCTTTTATTTTGTTCCATTGATCTATATTTCTGTCTTTGTGCCAGTACCATACTGTCTTGATAACTGTGGCTTTGTAGTAGAGCCTGAAGTCAGGTAGGTTGATTCCTCCAGTTCCATTCTTCTTTCTCAAGATAGCTTTGGCTATTCGAGGTTTTTTGTATTTCCATACAAATTGTGAAATTATTTGTTCTAGCTCTGTGAAGAATACTGTTGGTAGCTTGATAGGGACTGCATTGAATCTATAAATTGCTTTGGGTAGTATACTCATTTTCACTATACTGATTCTTCCAATCCATGAACATGGTATATTTCTCCATCTATTAGTGTCCTCTTTGATTTCTTTCACCAGTGTTTTATAGTTTTCTATATATAGGTCTTTAGTTTCTTTAGGTAGATATATTCCTAAGTATTTTATTCTTTCCGTTGCAATGGTGAATGGAATTATTTCCTTAATTTCTCTTTCTGTTTTCTCATTATTAGTGTATAGGAATGCAAGGGATTTCTGTGTGTTGATTTTATATCCTGCAACTTTACTATAATCGTTGATTAGTTCTAGTAATTTTCTGGTGAAGAACCCCAGGGTTAGTAGAAGGAAAGAAATCTTAAAAATTAGGACAGAAATAAATGTAAAAGAAACAAAAGAGACCATAGCAAAAATCAACAAAGCCAAAAGCTGGTTCTTCGAAAGGATAAATAAAATTGACAAACCATTAGCCAGACTCATCAAGAAACAAAGGGAGAAAAATCAAATCAATAAAATCAGAAATGAAAATGGAGAGATCACAACAGACAACACAGAAATATAAAGGATCATAAGAGACTACTATCAACAATTATATGCCAATAAAATGGACAACGTGGAAGAAATGGACAAATTCTTAGAAAAGTACAACTTTCCAAAACTGGACCAGGAAGAAATAGAAAAACTTAACAGACCCATCACAAGCATGGAAATTGAAACTGTAATCAAAAATCTTTCAGCAAACAAAAGCCCAGGTCCAGACGGCTTCACAGCTGAATTCTACCAAAAATTTAGAAAAGAGCTAACACCTATTCTACTCAAACTCTTCCAGAAAATTACAGAGGAAGGCAAACTCCCAAACTCATTCTATGAGGCCACCATCACCCTAGTACCAAAATCTGACAAAGATCCCACAAAAAAAGAAAACTACAGGCCAATATCACGGATGAACATAGATGCAAAAATCCTTAACAAAATTCTAGCAATCAGAATCCAACAACACATTAAAAAGATCATACACCATGACCAAGTGGGCTTTATCCCAGGGATGCAAGGATTCTTCAATATCCGCAAATCAATCAATGTAATACACCACGTTAACAAATTGAAAAATAGAAACCATATGATTATCTCAATAGATGCAGAGAAAGCCTTTGACAAAATTCAACATCGATTTATGATAAAAACTCTCCAGAAAGCAGGAATAGAAGGAACATACCTCAACATGATAAAAGCTATATATGACAAACCCACAGCAAACATTATCCTCGATGGTGAAAAATTGAAAGCATTTCCTCTAAAGTCAGGAACAAGACAAGGCTGCCCACTTTCACCATTACTATTCAACATAGTTTTGGAAGTTTTGGCCACAGCAATCAGAGCAGAAAAAGAAATAAAAGGAATCCAAATTGGAAAAGAAGAAGTAAAACTCTCACTATTTGCAGATGACACGATCCTCTACATAGAAAACCATATAAGTGATTTCTTATGGTATCTGTCTTCTTCTGTCTGGCTTACTTCACTTAGTGTGGTCATCTCTAGGTCCATCCATGTTGAGGCAGATGGTATCATTTCATCCTTTTTTATAGCTGAGCAGTATTTGACTGTAAATATGTAGCATCGCTCTCTTATCCATCCCTCTGTTGCTGGACATCTAGGCTGCTTCCAAGTCCGGGATATTATAAACAGTGCTGCAGTCAACAGTGGAGTCCATGTGTCTATTTCAGCTACGTTTTTCTCAGAGGATATGCCCGGTGGTAGGGTTGCTGGGTCATATGGTACTTTTATTTCTAGTTTCCATAAGCAATCTCCATACTGTTCTCCACGGCTGCTGTACCAAACTTACATTCCCACCAATAGTGTAGGAGGGTCAGTTTTCTCCACACCCTCTCCAGTCTGTTTGCAGACTTTGTGATGATGGCTATCATGACTGGTGTGAGGTGATACCTCATTGCGGTTCTGATTTGCATCTCTCTAAGAGTGAGTGATGCTGAGCACCTTTTCATGTGTTTATTAGCCCTCTGTAAGGCTTCTTTGGAGAAATGTCTGTTTAGATCTTCTGTCCCTCCCCTCCTTTTTTTTCATTGGGTTGGTTGGTTTAATCAGTAGATGGGCTCCACAGGGCTCATTTAACCTGCTCCCAAGAACCTGTGTTTATGAGGTACTCCACTGGTCCTTCTCCACCAACTTCTGATCTTCTGTTACTTCTAATATCTCACTACTGAGTATGTCCATCCCCTGGCAAGCTTGCTGTGATGGGAGATGAAGGGACAGGGTTGTTTCCATGGCAACTCAGCATAGCGACTCTAATTATATGCTCACAGAGACTCTAATTATATGCTCCCGGCAATGGATCATCCCCAATGTCTACCACATAATCCGATGAGCCCAGCCTCTGAGATGAAATGCACCATTTTCTAATTAATCACAAGCTACAAGTACAGGGTGGAGGACTTTTCAATTACACTGAAACCACTCAGAAGTGTTGTCCTGTGGCTCCCTGACTAACGCTTTGGAGGCAGCTGAATGAGGTGACTAAATGGTGGACATACCGTCATAAATAGATCTGAGATGAACCCTGGTCTTATACTCTGGTTGCTGGAATGAGGCTAAGAGTATGTGCGCAGCTGCTAGAGAGTTTAGTGATAAAGGCTTTTACCCTAGTCCTTATCTGAAGACTGCAAGTTCTCTCGTAGCCCTAATTTTCAATTTCCATATCTATAAACTGCAGTCAATGAATAACATCATCTCCCGACGCTACTATGAAAAGTCACATCAGGTTGCTTTTTGTTGTCTACTTGGTTTTATGGTTTAACCATGATTTTTCCAGTTGTCACATATGGATGTGAGAGTTGTACCCTAAAGAACACTGAGTGCCAGAGAATGGATGCTTGCTTTCCAGTTGTGGTGCTGGAGAAGATCCTTGAGAGTCCCTTGGACTGCAAGGAGATCCAACCAGTCCATCCTAAAGGAGATCAACCATGAACAGTCATTGGAAGGACTGATGCTGAAGCTCCAATATTTTGGCCACCTGATGCGAAGAACTGACTCATTGGAAAAGACCCTGAAGCTGGGAAAGATCGAAGGCAGGAGGAGAAGGGGGCTACAGAGGATGAGATGGTTAGATGGCATCACCGACTCGATGGACAACAGTTCGAGCAAACTCCGGGATATGGTGAAGGACAGGGAAGCCTGGCGTGCTGCAGTCCACGAGGCTGCAAAGAGTTGGACACAACTGAGCTGAGCGACTGAACAACAGTAGCAGCCAAGTGTTAGCTGGAGCACGTCTGACCTTTAGTTTCAGCATGTGGCATCTGGTTCCCTGACCAGGTATTGAACCTGGGGATGCAGCATCTTAAGATAGTGGACCACGAGGGAAGTCCCAGATCAAATGCCAGCTAGCAAAGGTGCCCACCCAAAATCTCCTGATTTAATCTAACTCCAACCTCAAGTCCTGACAACCTCCATCCTGCCTTAATAATCACAAGAGTCCCTTATGACCACCTGTACCGCTTTATACTCCTGAGTCTAATGGATCAGGTTCATCTTCCCCCATGAGAACATGGAAGCCGTTGTAGCTAAAGATAAACTCTGTCACAGCAGTGGCGATGCAGACATAGAGAAGAGACAGATGGACATGGCTGGGAGCTGGGAAAGGAGAGGGTATGGAAGTATGGAGAGAGGAACATGGAACCGTACATTGCCATCTTTAAAACAGAGAGCCAACGGGAATGACTCAGGGAGTTTAAAATGCACAGCCAATGGGCATTTGCTGTATGACTCAGGGAACTCAACCTGGGGGTCCATAACAAACGAGTGGGCGGGAGGTGGGAAGGAGGTTCAGGTGGGAGGGGACAGGGGTCAATCTGTGGCCGATTCGTGTTGATGTTTGGTAGAAATGAACACAGCACTGTAAGGCAATCATCCGTCAGTTAAAAATAAATAAAGTTCAGGATGGGGGACACACGTACACCCGTGGCTGATTCATGTGAAGGTATGGCAAAAACCACTACAATATTGCAAAGTAATTAGCCTCCCATTAAAATAAATAAATTAACTTACCAAAATAAATAAAGGTTTAAAATTTTAATTAAAAGAGAAAAACAAAACTGATGCCTCTGTCTTCAGGCTTAGACATATACAGCAACGAAATAAACACCTGTTTTGCAGGGAATCAGTGTCGTAACACACTGAATTGTACCTGACCTGTAGCGAAGAGTCAACGTGAGTTGCATTTATGTGTCTACAATATTAAGGATGCCGTTTGCAGAGATGTGGGTGGACCTAGAGAGTGTCACACAGAGTGAAGGAAGTCAGAGAAAAACAAATTATCTTACATTAAGGCATGTGAGCGGAATCTAGAAAAAACTGTGTACATAATCTTGTTTGCAAAGCAGAAACAGAGACACGAATGTAGAGAACAAATGTGTGGTCACAAAGAGGGGAAAGGGAGACGGATAAATAGGGAGATTCAGGTTGACCTACATACTACTGATAATATGTATAAGATCGATGCAGGATACTGGATGCTTGGGGCTGGTGCACTGGGACGACCCAGATGGAGGGTATGGGGAGGGAGCAGGGAGGAGGGTTCAGGATGGGGAACACAGGTATACCTGTGGCAGATTCATTTCGATATTTGGCAAAACTAATACAATATTGTAAAGTTTAAAAAAAAAAAAAAAAAAGATAACTAGTGAGAGCCTACTGGGTTCCACAGTGAGAACCTGTGGGTGGCTAAAACGGGAGAGAAAGCCACAAAAAGAGGGGATATAGCCACATGTACAGCTGACTCCCTTTGCTGTACAGCAGAAACTAATACAACATTGTAAGTGAAGTGAAGTCACTCAGTCGTGTCCGACTCGTTGCGACGGCGTGGACTGTAGCCCACCAGGCTCCTCCGTCCATGGCATTGTCCAGGCAAGAATACTGGAGTGGGTTCCCATTTCCTTCTCCAGGGGATCTTCCCGACCCAGGGATCGAACCCAGGTCTCCTGCACTGCAGGCGGACGCTTTAACCTCTGAGCCACCAGGGAAAAATACAACATTGTAAAGCAACTATAATAAAAAAAAAAATAGCAAGGAGACCTGTGACATCATTGTCTATGTCATATTAGTCACACCAGGGGAGACGGAAATTCTCTTTATTGTAAAATTCATTGTTTCAAGGAATGCTTACCAAAACCCAAAGAGGTCTTATTACTCCAGCCTTCCAGACAGTAGCATGAACTCACCCTGGACTGTAAAGATGACACTTTAGACAAGATTGCTTGCTCACACGTACCCTTTCAAGTCACCATCTTTACCACGAGTTGAGTAAGGCACAGAAATCCCCCTGTCTTCTGAAGGAAACGACTATTTAAGAAGGGAGAGAATGCAAATGTAGGAAAAATATAGTATGAGCCCTGGGAACATGATGGTATTTGACATTTTTAGGTCCAAGCAAATGTCAGCTCCATATGGTTCCCTCTCATAGCTGCTAAGAAGAGATGCTTTGGTTTCAAGTGAGTGGTCCTGACATTCAGAATCTAAGTCAGAGATGCTTCTTCTTTTCTGGGTCACAGCCTTCTCCAAGGAGTTATACCTTTCCATGGAAAATACATTCTCATGTAGTCACTCAAGTGCCATAAAGGTTGGCGGGGAGGAGTTTCCCCAAGATCCGTTGGGCTTAGCTGAGAGTATCTAGATCCAACGATGCAAAATTATCTTCATCTCGACAGAAAAAGGTGATATATATGAAAGGTTCATGGAGTCAGATTTCTAGAACTAACTGGAAATTTGAAATTCAGATTAAGAGGCAGAAAATCAGATGTAAAACAGTCACGGAATTGTAACACACAGCACAGGGAATCCAGTCAGTAACACTGTGACAACTCTGCAGGGTGTATAATATATAAATGATACCAAATTGCTACGTTGTACACCTCAAACTACCAGGGTAAATCAACTATGCTTCGATAAAAATAAATAAAACGGAGCATCTTTCTTTTCCAGTCTAAACATATCCTCAAGGGACTGGCCTGTTTACTGACAGCCATTCGGGCCATAAATACTGAAAGCAGGCTTTCTATTATTTGGGAAGAATGTATTTAGCCTGGACGCTTTTCCCAGGAAAATAACAACCATGTACCTTTCTTTAGAAAACGAAGTGACCTGGCTGAGACAAGATTATAGTGTTTAATGTAACAGTCAGGATCTGATAAGCAATTGTTTGGACGTTTCAAATTTCACAGACAGAGAAAAGTGATTGTGCAATAGATGGAAAGATGGGAAGATCTCGGGCCAGCATTTCAAACCTGAGACTTGTCATTAATCCTTCTCTCCCCGGCTACTGACTACTCATTTGTCTACAGATAAGATCCACATGTTTATAATTAGGTTAAGACTACCGGATCTATATGGGTTGCCTGGAAACCACAGTCCACGGTCAGCGACACAGAGACCTACATCACTTTTAAGGTTATCACTTCCTAAGAAGTCTCCTCCTACACTTGGCAGGAACGTAAGCTGCTACACAGCTTCTGTGGATAACAATATGGAAGTGAAGTGAAGTCGCTCAGTCGTGTCTGACTCTTTGCGACCCCATGGACTGTAGCCTACCGGGCTCCTCCCTCCATGGGATTCTCCAGGCAAGAGTACTGGAGTGGATTGCCATTTTCCTTCTCCAGGGGATCTTCCCGACCCAGGGATCGAACCCGGGCCTCCCGCATTCCAGGCAGACGCTTTAACCTCTGAGCCACCAGGGACTCTGAGTATGGAGGTTCCTTAAAAAAAAACGAAAAACAGAGCTAACACATGATCCAGCAGTCCCACTCCTGGGCAGACGTCCAGAGAAAGCTATAACTGGAAAAGATACATTCACCCCGATGTTCACAGCTGCACTATTTACAACAACAGCAAAGACAACCTACATGCCCATCAAGAGAAGAACGGATAATGAGATGCTTTTTACATATGTACAGTGGAACAGAACTCAGCCGTAAAAAAACATTTTGCAGTAACATGACCTAGAGATTACCTAGAGATTACCATACTCAGTGAAATGAGTCACACAGGAGAAAAATTAACGTCACGTGGTATCACTTACATGTGGAATCCAAAACATTATACAAATGAGCTAATATGCAAAACAGAAATAGAGTCTCAGACATGAAAAACAAAACTTATGGTCACCAAACGGAATGGTGGGGTATAAATTAGGAGTTTGGGATTAAAATATACACACTGCTGTTGCTGCTGCTGCTGCTAAGTCGCTTCAGTCGTGTCCGACTCTGTGCGACCCCATAGACGGCAGCCCACCAGGCTCCCCCATCCCTGGGATTCTCCAGGCAAGAACACTGGAGTGGGTTGCCATTTCCTTCTCCAATGCATGAAAGTGAAAAGTGAAAATGAAGTCGCTCAGTCGCGTCCGACCCTTAGCGACCCCATGGACTGCAGCCCACCAGGCTCCTCCGCCCATGGGATTTTCCAAGCAAGCATACTGGAGTGGGTTGCCGTTGCCTTCTCCAAATATACACACTACTATATATAAAATAGATAACCAGCAAGGACCTACTGTAAAGCAGAGGTCATTCTACTCAATCTTTTATATTAACCTGTAAGGGAAGAGAATTTGGAAAAAACATAGATAACATATGTAAGCATAACTGAATTACTTCGCTGTACATCTGAAACTAACAAAACATTATAAATCAATTATACTTCAATTTAAAAAAAAAAAGAAAGAAAGAAAAGAAGGCCGAGAAAAGGCGGTTCCAAAAAAAATACATGTAAGAGGCACCACCAAAGCAAAAAGTCATCTGATGTTATGGTATGAGATAACAGAAGGCTGTGAAGGTAACAAATTCTCTGTGCCTAATGGCTACATGCAGACTTTCACAAGCAGAGTGTACCTTGTCTGCTCTTATTTTCCTTTCTGGTAGGTTATACTTGTTCTGATTGCCTTCACTGAAATGCAATTCGGTGTCTGTTGAGTCTAATGAAAACATTCAGCTTGTTTTCCTTTTTTTTTTTAACGCCATCTTATAAACATTTTTCATAAAATAAAAACATTGTTACCAATTAATATGGTAAAAACGCTCTGTGCTTAGACTGTTGGGGTAAAAGCTTTTAAACTATTATATGTACAATGCTACTTAACCAGTGTGGTTATTGGGTTTTCATTAATCTCTTTCTTTACCAACCGAAACTAAATATAAAATGAGCCAAGTAGCAAAAAGGTCAATTCGAAAGCAACAAACAACAGCCTGTCTGCCTCACAGTGAAAGTGAAACTGGCTCAGTCGCGTCCGACTCTTTGTGACCCCACGGACCATACAGTCCATGGAATTCTCCAGGCCAGAATACTGGAGTGGGTAGCCTATCCCTTCTCCAGGGGATTTTCCAAACCCAGGGATCAAACCCAGGTCTCCCGCATTGCACTGGGATTCTTTACCAGCTGGGCCATCAGGGAAGCCCAAGAAAACTGGAGTGGGTAGCCTCTCCCTTCTCCAGGAGATCTTCCCGACCCAGGGGTCAAACTGGGACAGCCTGCATTGCAGATGGACTCTTTACCAACTGAACTACTGGAGAAGGGAAAGCAGCGAATGAGACAACTGGTCTACCCTGCCGTAGATGGGTCACTAATGATTGCTACCTTCAAATGCGAAGGGCCCCTGATATCATTCCCTTGGAAGGTTCAAGAATTACTCCGATTCATAAAGCGCAAGCAAGGGGGTGAAAAGGCATGTCTTCCCAGTCAGCTGGACAATGCGGCCCCCGACAAAAGGAAAAAAATTTCCTTCCCTAGGGCAGGAGGCTGGGAGACATCCCAGAGGCAAACCACTCAAGAGAAAACACAAGGTCAGGGCAGACAAAGACACAGGGAGCCCAGAAGGCATGACAGCATCTGTCTAGAGCAAATATTCTCCTTGCATCATTCACTCCATCCCCTGCCCATGTCCAGAAACCAAACACCTGGAACAGTAAACCCATGAGGAGTCAAACTCTGGGAGCTGGTGATGGACAGGGAGGCCTGGCGTGCTGCAGTCCACGGGGTCGTGAAGAGTCAGACACGACTGAGCAACTGGACTCAACTGAACTGAGGAGTCAAAATGCAAGCTGAGGCAAGATAAATGAAGAAATACATGATCTCATTTTGCAACACTGCAATGATGATGCCAAAATAGAGTTGTGACCGCCGGAATTACACATATCGAAGATTGAAAAGGAAATCCAAGAGAACCCCAGCCCCCACATCTTTCTTTACCTCTGCTCTGATGCATAAAGGCTGCAATGATTCATATCTCCACCTCTTAAGTTATCAACACTTTAGACAAATGCACATTTTAAATAATTCACTCAATGATTTTCAAAAATAAAGTAAGCCTACCCTCTTTGTTTTAAGCCGAACTCACTGGCGGATAGCCTGTAATTTGGTTAAAAAAAAGAAAAGAAATCATCTCTCACATGCATTTGTCAATCCAAAAATTATTTGCTAGGAAATATTTGTTTCCCTTGTAGCTCAGTTGGTAAAGAATCTGCCTGCAGTGCAGGAGACCAGGGTTCTATGACTGAGGCAGAAAGATCCCCTGGAGAAGGAAATGGCTCCCCACTCCAGTATTTTTACCTGGACAATCCCACGGACAGAGAAGCATAGCAGGCTACAGTCCATGGAGTCGCAAGAGTCAGACATGACTTAGCGACTAAAGAGAGAGAGAGAAGAACCATTTGGGGAAAAAAAAATGACATTAAGCATGAGAAATACAATGATAGAGGACTTCCCTGGTCATCCACTGGCTGACTTTTTGTTTCCAATGCAGAGGGCCCAAGTTGGATCCTTGGTCCGGGACCTACAGTGAACAAGACCCTACTCAAAGTTGACCATGCTGCAACCAAAGACCCCTTTTCCAGTGGTCATGTATGGATGTGAAAGTTGGACTACAAAGAAAGCTAAATGCCAAAGAATTGATGCTTTTGAACTATGGTGTTGGAGAAGACTCTTGAGAGTCCCTTGGACAGCAAGGAGATCCAACCAGTCCATCCTAAAGGAAATCAGTCCTGAATATTCATCGGAAGGACTGATGTTGAAGCTGAAGCTCCAATACTTTGGCCACCTTATGTGAAGAGCTGACTCATTGGAAAAGACCCTGATGCTGGGAAAGATTGAAGGCAGGAGGAGAAGGGGATGACAGAGGATGAGATGGTTGGATGGCATCATGACTCAATGGACATGAGTTTAGGTAGGCTCTGGGATTTGGTGACAGACAGGGAGGCCTGGCATGCTGCGGTTCATGGGGTCGCAAAGAGTCGGCACGACTAAGCAACTGAACTGAACTGAACTGAAGACCCCACAAGCTGCAACGAAGATGGAAGATCCTGTGTGAGGCAAGTAAAACCCAATGCAGCCAAATACACAGAGAAATATTTGAAAACCCACAATGATACCTGCAACACACACTCTCTCAAATAGAGTCTATCCTCCCTTTCCCTTCCGCTGTCTTTAAAAAAAAAAAAGAGGGGGTGGGGGAAATAAAAAACTTTTTACTGGATGTAATAAGTGCCTGGTATTTTCCCAGATGGAGGATGCGGCGGAGGCCATCTGAGTATACAGCTCATTAGAAGGAAGGCTCGGGGGCGGATGCAAGAGCAGACTGTACTCGGGGGCCTTCGAGCCCTGTACTCCAGGGGAAGAGAACGCAGGGTACCCAGCAGAAAGTGGAGGGAACACGAGCGGAAATGGGAGACGCAGACGTATCAGTGTCCTTAGAAAAGGAACCACCTCCACTCAAACCAGAGAACTCTCCCACCCTCTTCACCATGTGAGGACCCGGTGAAAAGATGGTATCTGTGAACCAGGAATCAGGTTCTCACCAGATATCATGTCTGTTGACACCTTGATCCTGGACGTCCTGCCTCCAGAAGTGTAACAAATAAACGTCTCCTGTTTAAACCCCATCCCACCCAACCCACCGCCAATCAGAGGCATTTTTGTTACAGCAGCTCCAAGGAACTAAGACAGTTAATCGTTGCACTTAATTATAGAGGAAAGGCTTCCCTTGTGGCTCAGCTGGTAAAGAATCTGCCCATGATGCGTGAGACCTGGGTTCGATCCCTGGGTTGGGAAGATCCCCTGGAGAAGGGAAAGGGTACCCAGTCCAGTATTCTAGCCTGGAGAATTTCAGTGGACTGTGTAGCTCATGGTGTCGCAAAGAGTCGGACACGACTGAGTGACTTTCACTTTCATATAGGAAAGATTCTTAGAGTACTGCTGCAGAGAGAAGCAGTTATCCTATTACATTTTTATATATAACACCTAATTTCTTTCAAAATTCTCCATCATTTCAGCAAAGTGTGAGAATGCTCATTTGACCACGCCCACAGATAAATGTATTTAGCTTTCTCATTAAGCTAGGCCAGAGTATAATAGTGTAAAGGAAAATAATATATATTTTCCTGTCTCTGTGGACTTCCCTGGTGGCTCACCTGGTAAAGAATCCGCCTGCAATGCGGGAGACCAGGGTTCGATCCCTGGGTTGGGAAGAGCCTCTAGAGAAGGGAAAGGCTACCTCCTCGAGTATTCTGGCCTGGAGAATTCATGGACAGTCCATGGAGTCGCAAAGAGTCGGACATGACTGAGTGACTTTCACTTTCAAATAAAGTGAAGCAAACTATTATAAAATTCATCAGCCTATCTCTAAACATGAATGGGTTTGGGCATTTCTGTTGATGGGAGTTTCAGACATTCAACTTCCTCAACTATGAGCTTCCTAATAGTTTTGAAAGCATCCTTTGCAAGTTGCTCCTCTCTTCTTTATTTTTGCCGTTAATCACTTTCATTCTCCATTTACTCTGTTTATCTACACACAATTCCCATATCTTCCCAGTACATTTCTCTGCCCATGATTCACAGGGGAGCAGGCATTTTTTTTTTTTTTTTTACAGAAGCCCAAATTTGCAAATCCATGAGAAGGAAAAGGGGAAAAAACGATCCCCTTTGGAAGCTGGCCAAAAATGCGGACGGAAGCAGTTTCATTATCTAGGTGGCATTTCTCAAGCTCCACGCATGGAGCGTTTTAAATTGCACGTGTGATCTTTTTAGCAAGAGCAGCAAATGCTGAGAGAAAATGCAGCCGCCTTCACTTTCTACCTGGGGCCCGTGCAGAAGCCGTTTTTCACGGTCCGTGGCCAGAGCTTCCCATAAGAGCGTCAAGATGCCTGAAACCAGAGCCATTCACATACGTGTGGTTGTCCACGCTGGGTGGGTGACAGTCACACATCTGTCCCCGTGTGTGGGAGCTTGCTTTTCTCTGCTTTTATTCAGGGATGGCACGGCATGATGCTACATGCCTGGATCCTCGATAAAAAGGAAGTCAGCTCCTAATATGCGGTTGTGTAGTCTGGGCCAGGCAAATGCCCTCATAGCTACTGGAACTAGAGACTTACTGTACATCGTCAGATGACTGAAGAGGGCTAGTGCACGGCTGTCATCAACAACCCTCAGTGGTTAAAACCGGAAAGGAAAAATAATCAACTTCTACTTTCTCCATCTACTCACCTAATATACTATTTTACATGAAGCTTTTTCACCAAAGTAGCAGTAAACACTGCTGAATTTTGAACATGTCTGATGATAATATAAGATACACTATAATAATATAATATAAAATATATATGTGCATGTGTGTGTAGATAGAGTTGGCCAAAAAAGTTCATCTGGATTTTCCTGCCAGATGCTATGGAAAAACCAAAAGGAACTTTTTGACAGCCTTCACACACACACAGATACAGGCACATATATATAATGCCGTATTCATATAGATCACTATTCTAAATTAATAAAAGCATCTCTACATAAATGTCAGGAAGTAGAATTCACACCATACAATGAAGAAAAAGGTTACTTACAGTCATCAACGTCTGGGTACATGTAACAATGAAAGAAAAATAATTTAACTTTAAAATCTGTTGTGATGGACGACTTAATGACCTAAAAATAAATATTAAGAAGTATCTCTCAATTGTTTGATCAACTTTTCCTTAAGGTCAATGAAAGTGAAGTGAAAGTGAAGTCGCTCAGTCGTGCCCGACTCTTAGTGACCCCATGGACTGCAGCACACCAGGCCTCCCTGTCCATCACCAACTCTGGAGTTTACCAATACTCATGTCCATTGAGTCGGTGATATGACCCAACAATCTCATCCTCTGTTGTCCCCTTCTCCTCCTGCCCTCAATCTTGCCCAGCATCAGGGTCTTCACATCAGGTGCTCAAAGTATTGGAGTTTCAGCTTCAACATCAGTCCTTCCAATGAACACCCAGGACTGATCTCCTTTAGGATGGACTGGGTGGATCTCCTTGCAGGCCAAGGGACTCTCAAGAGTCTTCTCCAACACCACAGTTCAAAAGCATCCATTCAACTCTCACATCCGTACATGACTACAGGAAAATTATCCATACCCTTGATGAGATTGACCTTTGTTGGCAAAGTAATGTCTCTGCTTTTTAATATGATGTCTAGGTTGGTCATAATTTTCCTTCCAAGGAGTAAGCGTCTTTTAATTTCATGGCCACAATCACCATCTGCAGTGATTTTGGAGCCCATGTCACCACCAAAAAAAAAAAAAAGACTAAGAATTTGCCTGCCACAATTAAGAGTTCACATTTCACAACTAAAGATCCTGCGAGCCACAATTGAGAACCAGCAGTCAGATTAAATAAGAAAATAAAAATATACAAAAATAAAATGCTTCAACTCCCTTCACTTCTTCATTTCCGACTATCAACACCTTATATGACATGACAGGAAAGACACTGTCTTGCCCAAATCTACTTTATGCATTCAGGACCCACCGCCCTGCCCCCATTGAGAACGGTGTACCACCCTGGTTTGCCCAAGACCATCACAGGTACCACGCCCCGTGTGTCTGCTTGCCCTCCGTTTTGTCCACTGAACTCTTTCTTCACTGCCTTCAAGAAAACACCCTTTAGGCACCAAATATGAAAAGATCACGTGGAGCTTTCTGTTTCTCCCCACAAGTCTGTTAACACAGGTTCACTACACAGGGTATGCAAAAATAAAAGCACAGGTGTTAGTCGCTCAGTCTTGTCTGACTCTTTACGACCCTATGGACTGTAGCCCACCAGGCTCCTCAGTCCATCGGATTTTCCAGGCAAGAGTACTGGAGTGGAGTACTGCAGTGCCATTTCCTTCTCCAGGGGACCTTCCTGACCCAGGGATCGAACTCCCATCTCCTGTGTCTCCTGCATCACACGTGGTTCTTTATCCGCTGTGCCATCAGGAAGTGTGTTCACACCAGGATCTCAGCCTGACAATTGTCTCAATCTGTCTTATCATCAAACTCTCTGCCCTACCCCATCCTGGTACCTAGAAAGCAACGCACGCATGTCTGTTGCCTTGACTTTATCATAGAAATTAGACGTGAGATTAAAGAAAAACAAAATTACTAAACCATCCTTTGGTTATGCTTTGCCATGAAAATGCTTTGTTTAAGGGATTTCCTTGGCGGTCCAGTGGTTAAGACTTTGCCTTCCATAGCAGGGGGTGTGGATTTGACCCCCGGTCAGGTCAGTAAGATCCCCCATGCCTTGAGGTCAAAATACCAAAACACAGAACAGAAGCAGTATTGTAACAACTTCCATAAAGACTTTAAAATGGACCATATTAAAAAAAATTTAATATTTTTCTTATATAGCTAGGAAGTAAGTAAACTATTTCCTTTAAGAATAAAGTGAAGGGAACAGCTCCTTCTTTAAATGTTCCCTGAATGACAATGATGCTTTCACATGGCATCGGGGTCCGTGTCGTCCGGGACGATGATGTAACCCATGGCAACGCCACGGACACATCAAGGGGTATTAGTGATGGAGGGGGTGAACACTTAGCTTTATCATCTGACCAGTCACTGGATCACTCACATCTCCATGAAAAATCCATTCTGTCTCCTTTATCCTAATTCTTTCCTGACGGCGTCAAAGCTGGCATTTAGCTGTCTTTGTTGAATCCTAAAAAAATACAGTAGTACTCCAGTAAAATTTAGACAAGCAAAAACACAAAGTTCATGTACTGTGTTTTATCATTTTCTCTTAACTGCTACCTGCTTAATTATGAGGTTGGCCATAAAGTTCATTCAGGTTTTTCCTCAGACGTTACAGAAAAATCCACACAAATCTTTTGATCCCTCCAATGTTGCATGCTCAACTATTACTATTCTCTTTAACAAAAATAATTATACATAGTAATATACTTGTTATTTCACTGTCAAGATATAACTCAATAGATAACCAGGTGGGTAGATAGAGAGGCACATAGGGTCCACTAGAAATATAGATTCTATAATGCACTGTGAATATATTTAGAGAAAAGCTAATTAAAACTATTTTCATCTGGGACTCGCCTGGAGCTGCAGTGGTTAAGAATCCACTTTGCAATGCAGGGGAAGCCGGTTCAGTCCTTGGGCAGAGAACTAAGATCCCACGTGACCCTGTAAGCCACAACTAGAGAGCTCCCGGATGCAATGAAGATCCTTTGTGCTGCAAATGAGACCTGAGGCAGCCAAATAAATAAAGACTTAGAAGTTTCTTTTTGTCTTCAAGAGTCCCGAGAACCTACCAGAAATAATGTGGAATAAAGTCAGTACCGCGAATCTGACACGGAAAACAAGCAAGTTAATTACAATGCCATATCTTTATCTTTCTATTTACCCTTTTCCTTGCCTTTTCTCCTAGTACAACCTCTTTTTCAGACACGTAAAAGTAGGTGATATAATGAGATTTAGGCTCGTGCTTATTCCCATAAAACTCCAACTTTACGGTTCTGTGTGAGGAGCTATAAAAACAGCAGTATCATTTGCCTTTTCCCCATCAAGAGTGGAAATGAGATTCAATCCAAGGGTACTTGATAAGAACACCATCATCTTATAAAACTGCACCCTTCAACTGAGTGCACAGCACGTGCAGCGAGTGAAAGAGACAAAGCAGGATTCTCAGAACAGGTGGACCATTTTAGAGAAAGGGGCCCTGTGATTTTTGCCCCAGAGAGGAGATATCACTATGTGTGGAAACATTATTGGTTTTCATACATTGATGCAGAGTGCTGCGGGGATCCAGCAGGTAGCAGAAAGGGTGGCTGCTACCTTTCTTAAGAGAGAGAAGAAGGGTCACATGTACGCACGCACAGGCGCACACACACACAGCAAAAAAATAGAAATCTCCAGGCTGAAGCGTCGGTAGAAGCAAGGTTGAGAAATCCAGTATTATAGGGAAGAGATGGAGAGAAGCAAAGGGAAAAGGGAGAATGGAAGGCTGGCAGAAAGGAGAAATACATAAAGAGAGGATGCTGAAATGGAGGGCAGTAATTTAAGACATCCACAGAAACAATCTGCTATCGTGGCAGTTGGCTATATGCAAAAACAGATCATTTATTCCCACAAGTAACCGAAAGCTAGACCTTTTTACCTCCATTTAACTGCAAGAACTGTAATACCTTGTTGCAAGGACTGATGCTGAAACTCCAATCCTTTGGTCACCTGATGTCAAAAACTGACTCATAGGAAGAGACCCTGATGCTGGGAAAGATTGAAGGCGGGAGGAGAAGGGGACGACAGAGGCTGAGATGGTTGGATGGCATCACCGACATGATGGACATGAGTCTGAGCGAGCTCCGGGAGTCGGTGATGGACAGGGAGGCCTGGCGTGCTGCGATCCATGGGATTGCGGAGTCGAACAGGACTGAGAGACTAAACCGAACAGAACTGAGATCAATGATTTGCCCCAAACACTGCAGGTTCAAAGTGTCTACTTCCTGGAGACCTTCTATTTACGTGAGGTCAAGAAAGAGGGACTTCCCTGGTGGTCCAGAGATTAGGAATCTGTTTTCCAAAGCAGGGGAAGCGGGTTCATTACCTGATTGGCAAACCAAGAACCCACATACCACGGGGTAGCTAAGGCCTCCTTTTACAAATAGAGAGAAGCTGGCATGTGGCAACAAAGATTCCACTTGCTGCAATCAAGACTCAACACAGCCAGATAAATACATCTATTTTTAAAGTATGCAAGTCAATGACTCGGCATACTGTAAGACCCCTTCTTAAGTCACCTGTCTTAGGTCCCAGAAAACAGAACCCTCACAAAATGAACACACATTTTCATGCTCTGCTAAGTCGTTTCAGTCGTGTCCGACTCTCTGAGACCCCAAGGACTGCAGCCCACCAGGCTCCTCTGACCATGCAATTCTCCAGGCAAGAATCCTGGAGTGGGTTGCCATTTCCTCCTCCAATACACTTTCATACATGAATGCAAAAACCTGGTTTCTACAAAAGGGCCCTTCCCTTACAGGATATGAAAACAGATTCTGTTAACGGCCGAGTAGCTGCCTCAAGCGGAGAAGGCAATGGCAACCCACTGCAGTACTCTTGCCTGGAGAATCCCAGGGACGGGGGAGCCTGTTAGGCTGCCATCTATGGGGTTGCTCTCAGTCGGACACAACTGAGCGACTTCCCTTTCACTTTCCACTTTCATGCATTGGAGAAGGAAATGGCAACCCACTCCAGTACTCTTGCCTGGAGAATCCCAGGGACGGGGGAGCCTGGTAGGCAGCCATCTATGGAATCGCACAGAGTCGGACATAACTGAAGCGACTTAGCGGCAACAGCAGCAGCAGCTGCCTCAAAACCTTAGGCACTGTGGAAAATCAGTAATCGGTATGGGATGGGTTTCATGCAGACGCACAAAAAATGGAATTACCCTTTTAATGCTATTTATTCTTCTCATCCTCCTATTTAAGATTAGGACCCATCATTACAACATGGAGCTCTATTCCTGCCAACTGTTTAATACCATGAAATCCCTTTTCCTGAAACCTATTGTCTCTTGGATCTGTGTTACAGAGTAAGAGATAGTCCAATTCTCTCTGGGGGTAAAAAAAAAAAAAAGTTACTGGCTCATAGAGGAAGAGCATATGAGAACTAGTTTTGACAGCTAGCTAAGGTCAGCACCGTTATCCCTTTTCTCCATCCTGCAAGCCTTGCTTATTTCTACACTTCCATCCCTTCCTCCCTTCTTCCAGCCTTTCTTCCCTCTCTCCTTATTCCTTTCTCTTTATCTCTTGATCGGGAGAAACTTTCTGAAATGAAAAGCTTCCACGTACATCATCGGTAGCTAGAACATGATACACAATACTCGGATAGAACGTCCCTCTCTAGAACAATCCCATCTGGGTAAGGCATGCTTTGGGGGCTTACCAGGTAGGGCAGGGGTAAAGAATCCACGTGCCAATGCAAGAGATGCAG
This sequence comes from Bos grunniens, assembly GCF_055505025.1. Taxonomy (NCBI): domain Eukaryota; kingdom Metazoa; phylum Chordata; class Mammalia; order Artiodactyla; family Bovidae; genus Bos; species Bos grunniens. The sequence continues at coordinate 3,684,944 of NC_141194.1, forward strand.
TAGATGCAGGGTCAGGAAGATCCCTGGGTCAGGAAGATTCCCCGGAGGAGGAACGGGCAACCCACTCCAACGTTCTTGCCTGGAGAATCCCACGGACAGAGGAGCCTGGAGGGCTATAGTGCATGGGGGTCGCAAAGAGTCAGGCACGACTGACTACACACATACACACCAACATTCTATCCCAAATTTCTAGGAATGAAGTAGAACATCTTCTCAGTGAAGAGACTTAAAAATCACTGCCGAATCCCAGACACCTTTATCTCAAAGCTGTAGGAACCACGGCTGTTTCCACCAGCCCTAAAATTAGAGCAAGCACATGCCAGGCTTTGTTTGCAATGGAGGTGTTTCCTGAGTCAGGGGCTCTCGGTGCTACAGAAGGGAAGCATTAGCCGCTCAGTTGTGCCCGACTCTGTGCGTCTCCGTGGACTGCAGCCCCCCAAGCTCCTCTGTCCATGGGATTTCTCCAGGCAAAAATACAGGAGTGGGCTGCCATTTCCTTCTCCAGGGGGATCTTCCCGACCCAGAGATCGAACCCAGATCTCCTGCACTACCCGCAGATTCTTTACCATCTGAGCTACGAGGGAAGCCTAGAGATGGAAAAGTCTTACACAAACCACCAAGAGTAGGTCACCATCCTGGAGATTAACATCTCGGGAAGGGAGGGGATCACGCAGAGTATATGCAGTGCATCTCAAATATGCCTGAGAATGGGTCAAGCGAACATTCTCAAAGTGTGAAAGTGTTAGTCGCTCAGGCGTGTCCTGCTCTTTGCGACCCCATGGACTGTAGCTCACCAGGCTCCTCTGTCATGGGATTCTCCCGGCAAGAATATGGGAGGTGGGTGCCATTTCCTTCTCCAGGGGATCTTCCTGACCCAGGGATCGAACCCAGGTCTCCTGCATTGAAGACAGATTCTTTACCGTCTGAGCCACTGGGGAAGCCCATTTACAAAGAAGATCGCAGAGGAATGAATTCAGGATATGAATTCAGTCATTTCTCTTTCTGGTCAGGGGACTTGAACACATAAATTTGGCAAAAGAGGTATCAAAAGATAGCCCCAGAGTGGAAAGGGGAATCAGTACAGACTCTGTGGAAAGAAATCAGGCAATATCTACACAAATTTAAAATGTCATGCCAAGATTAGGACTTTCCCACAAAATTGTTGTTCAGTTGCTAAGATGTGTCCAACTCTTTGCAACTCCCTGGACCTGCAGCATAACAGCTCTGTCCTTCACTATATCCCAGAGTTTGCTCAAACTCATGTCCATTGAGTCGGTGATGCCATCCAACCGTCTCATCCTCTATCACCCCCTTCTCCTCCTGCCCTCAGTCTTTCCGGGCATCACAGTCTTGTCCAATGTGTCAGCTCTTCGCATCAGGTGGCCCAAGTATTGGAGCTTCACCTTCAATATCAGTCCTTCCAATGAATATTCAGGTAAAGGAAGTCAAAGATGGACTGGTTTGACCTCTTTGCAGTCCAAAGGACCCTCAAGAGTCTTCTCCAACACCACTGTTAATCAATTCTTCGGCACTCAGCCCTCTTCATGGACCAGCTCTCACATCCATACATGATTACTGGGAAAATTATAGCTTTGACTATTATCTAGGCTTTGACTATTATCTAGGCTTTGACTATTAATATTAACTAAGTGGAGAACACTCATAAAATACGACTGACTGCATAAGGAAGATGACAATTGTTGTATATCTTCCAGCCCAGACAGAAGTGAAGGTTCACAGACAAATTCGGATTCTGGAGGACACGTTTGGGATTTTGCTATTGAAACTTCATCCTGTTGACCATTTGGAGAGGGAAGAGGTCAACCAGCCATGAATCTAACCCAGACAAAGCCCGTCAAAGGGCACATCCATCAATCTCCCTCACATTTCTCTCTTGTGTTGTGACGGGCCATTAACAGGGGTGTTTCCCGACTCTTACAGCCCCACTGCCTACGTCTCAGGGCCAGCCTCGCCCAGGGATCAGCGACCACTCTGGAGTGGGAAGGCATAAACAATAATCTCATTATCTGAAATCACTGACATCAACCATGCACCCTGGAGTGGCCCCTGGGTCAGCATCAACCTTTACAGTGTCATGCTCAGAATCAATCTTTAGAATACGTATTTTTTAAAAACATATATTAAGGCTATAAGGTATACCCCAGTGCAAGGACTGCACGAACAATGCAAATGAAATTCTGTTTTGCAAGGGAAAACCACTGTGTCCCGAGATGCTCAAAATGCCTCTCCTAGAAGAATGGACAGTGTAAGCCATTATGCGAGGAATTCAAGGTCACAGATGTTAATCTGCTGAGAGCCTCTGGCTGTTTGACATTAAGATCTCATGAGCAGAAGCAAGGACATATAATCGTGAGTGCATCTTGCTACGAGAAAGAAAATGTTTCAGAGATGTTTGGCTAAAATCAACCATTTCAACCCCAGCAAAAGGAGGTTTGCCAATCAAGTTATAAATAAAAATAAGCAATGAAACTATCCTAATAGATTGAAGGCAGGAGAAGGGGACGACAGAGAATGAGATGGTTGGAGGGCATCATTGACTCGATGGACATGACTTTGAGCAATTTTCGGGAGCTGGTGATGGACAGGGAGGCCTGGTGTGCTGCAGTCCATGGGGTCGCAAAGAGTTAAACACGACTGAGTGACTGAACTGAACTGATCCTAATAGCTATTTAAATACATCTCAAGAGTGCTTTCCTTATTCTCAAGCAGCTAGTTTCCTGTAAAGGATGGAAAGACTGCCTAATCACTGGGATCTGAAGTGTGGGTGGATTAACTAGACCTCACATGAGTCACTCAACTCACATGTGGTTGGCTCATCTATTAATGATGGATTAATGGGAAATAGATGGGGAAACAGTGGAAACAGTGTCAGACTTTATTTTGGGGGGCTCCAAAATCACTGCAGATGGTGACGGCAGCCATGAAATTAAAAGACGCTTACTCCTTGGAAGGAAAGTTATGACCAACCTAGACAGCATATTCAAAAGCAGAGACATTACTTTGCCAACAAAGGTCCATCTAGTCAAGGCTATGGTTTTTCCTGTGGTCATGTATGGATGTGAGAGTTGGACTGTGAAGAAGGCTGAGCACCGAAGAATTGATGCTTTTGAACTGTGTTGTTGGAGAAGACTCTTGAGAGTCCCTTGGACTGCAAGGAGATCCAACCAGTCCATTCTGAAGGAAATCAGCCCTGGGATTTCTTTGGAAGGAATGATGCGAAAGCTGAAACTCCAGTACTTTGGCCTCCTCATGCAAAGAGTTGACTCATTGGAAAAGACTCTGATGCTGCGAGGGATTGGGGGCAGGAGGAGAAGGGGACGACAGAGGATGAGATGGCTGGATGGCATCACTGACTCGATGGACGTGAGTCTGGGTGAACTCCGGGAGTTGGTGATGGACAGGGAGGCCTGGCGTGCTGCGATTCATGGGGTCGCAAAGAGTCGGACACGACTGAGTGACTGAACTGAACTGAACTGAACTGAATGCTATGTGTAGGGCTTCCGTGGTGGCTCAATGGTAAAGAATCTGCCTGCCAATGCAGAAGATGAAGGTTTGATCTCTGGGATAGGAAGATCCTCTGGAGAAGCAAATGCAACCCTCCCCACTATTCCTGCCTGGGAGACCCCATGGACAGAGGAGCCTGGTAGGCTACATCCATGGGGTGGCAAAGAGTCAGACATGACTCAGCAACTGAACAGCTACAACAATGCTATCCATCTGACATGAAGTGAGTAATACCATCAAGACATTTGTGTGGCAGTTTGGACATTGAAGAGTCCTACAAAAATGTGAGGAAACATGGTATAACTGAACAAAATTATAAAAATGCTGATTTCAAAGATACTTGCTCTTTTAGTCTATTCAGTTCAGTTCAGTTCAGGCGCTCAGTGGTGTCTGACTGTTCGTGCCCCCCACGGACTGCAGCACACCAGGCTTCCCTGTCCATCACCAACTCCTGGAGTTTACTCAAACTCATGTCCATCATGTCAGTGATGCCATCTTCTAGTCTGTGAAGCTGTGTAAAATAGGACCTTCCAAAATGATTGCAGTTGGTTGAGTGAAAAAAGAAAAGAAAAAAAAAACTACTTCCTAGTTAAAATATGGCAGACCCTTGATCCATACATACATAAGCAATAAGAGAAGACAGCATAGATGTGAAGATGTAATTTCTTCCTTCAAGAAAGGATGATTGTGAAAAAGACAACCTTAGACTGGGAGAAAATATTTGCAGATGATACAGCTAACAAAGGCTTAATTCCCAAAATATAAAAACAGCTCCTACAACTCTATATTTAGAAAACAAACAACTCATTCGAAAAATGAGCAGAAGACCTCTACAGACGTTTCTCCAAGAAAACATACAGATGGCCCACAGACAAAGGAAAACACGCCCAGTATTACTTGTTAGAGAAACAGACATCAAAACGACAGTGAGGCATCACCTTTCACTGGTCAGAACGGCCATCATCAAAAAGTCTACAGACTGCAACAGCTGGAGAAGGCAGGGAGAGAAAGGAGCCCTGCAACACTGTAGGTGAGAAAGGAAACTGGCACAACCTCTATGAAAAACAGCATGGAGGTTTCTTTAAAAAATGAAAATAGAGCTACCATACCATACCACAACCCCACTCACGTGCATGCTAAGTCGCTTCAGTCGTGTCCGACTCTGTGCGACTCAGTAGACAGCAGCCCACCAGGCTCCTCCATCCACGGGATTTTCCAGGCAAGAGTACTGCAGTGGGGTGCCATTGCCTTCTCCAACTCATGGGCATACATTCCAACAAAACTGTAATCCAGAAAGATACACGCACACCGCTGTTGACTGCAGCCCTAGTCACAATAGTCAAGACAGGGAAGCAACCTAAATATGCAACCACAGAGGAATGGATAAAGAAGATGTGAGACACACACACACACACACACACAGTAATACTACAGTCATAGAAAACAATGAAATAATGCCATTTGCAGCAAGACAGATGGTCCTAGGGATCATCACACTAACGGAAATGAGATATAGAAAGACAAATATCATACGGTATTACTTGTATGTGGAACCTGAAAAGTGACACAAATAAGCTTACTTACAAAAGAGAAAAACACTCATAAGGAAAAAAAAAAAACCAACCTAATGGTTACTAAAGGGGAAAGGGAAGCGGAGGGATAAATTAGGAATCTGGGGATTAATAAATTCACACAATTATGTATAAAAAAAATAAAGAACAAAGAGCCACGGTACAGCACAGGGAACTCTGTTCAATATCCCATGATAAACCATAGTGGAAAAGAATATTAAAAAAAAGAATATATGTGTATATACATGTGTATGTGTAACAGTCACTTCACTATATACTTGAAACTAACACAGCATTGTAAAGGAACTCTACTTGAACAAAACGTGTTTCTTATGAAATAACTAGTTTAAATGCAGAAGAAAACAATATCAAGGGTTGAGGAACAGCCAGGTGGAGACACAAAAAATAAGTCAATTAAAAGCCGTGAAAAGAACGTTCTAGTAAAGTATAGAAACCGTGCAACATATAAAAAGGAAAAAAAATCTATACAAATGGGTGTATACTGAATTTGGCCCTTTGCTATGAAAATGAAAAAAACATTTATATGACAGGTTTCAAAAAGGACTATACTGAGCGACTGAACCGAACTGATTAAATATTAAATACGTAACCATTAAGCAGGTATTAATATTTCAGAAGAGACAAATTCAGTAATAACATTCATATCCTGGCTTTTAAAATTTTATATCACTTTCAGATATTATAAAAGTTAAGATTTTTTAATTTTAAAAGGATTATTAATTTTATTTTCATCAGCAGGAATAATTATGACTCTGTATGTATGTTTCAGAATTTCAGTTACACTATGTGGATACATTTTGATACAGAAATATTTTTAACAGAAACTGGAAAGATTTCTACATTAAAATTGAAAAACTTGCTCAAAAAATTAAGACGATTCAAACAACACAGCACTAAATCATGTTAATGAATTGGAAGACTTAACAGTCTTAAAAGTTGTCAAATTATTTATACAATCTTAACCATTTTAATGAAAAAATCCCCAAATCTCATTTCTTTGTTAAAATAATACACATTCTATAAGTCTGAATGGTGTTTCACAAATTAGCTTTTTTCTAATATTTTCACCTTTAAAGATTACGATGGTTAATGGTTTATGGTCAGTTTTACTTTCCAGCGTTTTTATGTTGAATAGAGTAATACAGAAAGGAGATCTAACCAGTCCACCCTAAAGGCAATCACCCCTGAATATTCACTGGAAGGACTGATGCTGAAGCTGAAACTCCAGTACTTTGGCCACCTGATGTGAAGAACTCATTCATTTGAAAAGACCCTGATGCTGGGAAAGATTGAAGGTGGGAGGAGAAGGGGACGACAGAGGATGAGATGGTTGGATGGCATCACCGACTCAATGGACATGAGTTTGGGTAAACTCCGGGAGTTGGTGACGGACAGGGAGGCCTGGCGTGCTGCGGTCCATGGGGTCGCACAGAGTCGGTCACGACTGAGCGACTGAACTGAACTGAGAGTAATACAGATGTGTGTCTTTAATTCTGAAATCTTGATAAAATCATTTCTGTTTTACCACTCTGTAAATTCTTTAGGAGTCACTACATAACCAAGCATGTCATCTGCATGTAAATACAGTTCTTCCGTTCCAAATACATACACGTAATTCCTTTTTTAAAAACCCTCCTGCCCTGGTGAAGCACTCCAATTTTCTGTCAGACAGAGATGGGGACAGCAGACATATTTGTCTTGTTTCAGATCTTGCTGTAAACGGAAAGCAATTATCAACCTATGTTTTCGCTGCTTATCCTCTTGAAAATGCTTTGTGTTCCAAAATGTAAGCCACAGGACAAATAGAATCTAATGAGCAACTCTTAATGATGCTGCTGTGAACAATGGCTTTCTGGAGATTCCCTCATCCTAACCCCAGCCAGCTAGCCCTCCTTGTGTGATCCCAAAGTGAAAAAAAAATGACAGAACCCCCAAAATGAGAGACATGGTTTAATAAGATGGGAAAGAAGTCGAGAAAAGCTAAAAACAAAGAGAAAGAGATTCATCTGGGCAGCAAATACACCCTTTGGCCTTCAGGTGCTCTAAGACGATGACTTTATAAAGGGTACTCTCGAGCTGAAAAAGGGAGTTTTTCAAAGACTCCACGTCACGTGTCAGTTCATAGATCACCCATACAAAAGAGCTGAAGGATCACAGACATTTCAAATCAGTTCAACAGCAGGCTTCAAACAAAAAACTGCCAGAAGCCCTCAAATCAGAGCTCTTTGCAACAAGCCACTTTAAGAATCCGCGTCTAGCATTTCAGGGGCCTGAGTGACAAGGTTTCCTTCTTTGCCGTCTGACTTTGGAAATGCGGGGAAAACAAAGGCTAAAGGAAACACCTCCACAGTGAGGATTCAGTGGCTTGGACCTAAAATGTGGGAAGTAAAAAGCCCAGTGGAAAGCTAGGAAAGAATAAGCGATGGTCATGAAATTACAGACTTCTGAGACCCATGGGTGTAGCCCAGCCAGGGTCTTCAGAGAACACCAAGTCCCTTCCCCAGGCACCATTTTTATCTTTGCTTGCATGCCAGGGTCTGTCATTGGCTTAGATGGGAGTGGACAACGAGTCCATACAGTCAAAGCTATGGTTTTTCCCGTAGTCATGAATGGATGTGAAAGTTGGACTATGAAGAAAGCTGAGCACCGAAGAATGGATGCTTTTGAACTGTGGTGTTGGAGAAGCTCAAGGAGATCCAACCAGTCCATCATAAAGGAGATCAGTCCTGGGTACTCATTGGAAGGAGTGATGCTGAAGCTCCAATAATTTTGACGGACTCACGGGAAAAGACCCTGATGCTGGGATAGATGGAAGGTGGGAGGAGAAAGGAGCGACGGAGGATGAGATGGTTGGATGGCATCACGGACTCGATGGAAATGAGTTTGAGCAAACGGGTGAAGGACAGGGAAGGCCTGGCTGCAGTCCCTCGGGTCACAGAGTCAGACACGACTCAGCGACTGAACCACAGGAACAAAAGACAGCAAAAAATGGTGATCCAGAAACTGATTATTATTAAAGGAGAGAGGACAGGGGTCCAGAGAATCGTATCAGTGTCCCATATTATTAATGGCTGGGGAAATCCAGAAATCTGACCCCTCTCTGCTTTTCTATATACTTTCCCCCTTGGCCATCTCTACCTTTGCCCTTGAACTGCACCGGTACCCTGAGATCCTGGATGTATATATATATACACACACATACATTCTTTTTAAATATTCTTTTCCATTATGGTTTATGACACGATATTGAATCGAGTTCCCTGTCCTATACTGTAGAACCTCATTGTTTACCCATCCTTATATATAATAGTTCGTATCTGCTAAGCTGAAATTTTCCATCTATTTCTGTCCCTGCCCCCTCCCCGTTGACAACCACAAACCTGTTCTCTGTCTGTGAGTGTCCTTCTATTTTCAGAGAATTTTACATTCCACATATAAGCGATACCATATAACATTTGTGTGTCTCTGTCGGACTGGCTTCACTCCGTACGATAATCTCTAGGTCTATCAATGTTGCTGCAAATGGCATTTATTTCATTCTCTTTCACGGCTGAGTAGTACTGCTTTCTGTACTCGCACTGTGTCTTCTTTATGGGTCGAACACTTAATTCTCGTGAGAATGATCTCGTGTTCAGAGGCATCTCTGGCTGAGATGTTGTGAGTAAAGCCCAGTCACGACCATCCAATCTGCCCTAAGACATGGTCAAGTGTCCTCTGGGAGCAAAACCACCACTGGGTAACAACCACCCATTGAAGGTACGAAACTGCTTTGTTCAATGTTGTAGTTTCAGAGCGCAGTTCCACAGAGAACGCCTAGGAGGCACTGATGACATTTAGGCGAGCAAATGAATCCATCCACACTCACGGTGGGTTAATTTCAGAGTTGATGATAACTGGTGGAATACTCTACGAGACCCAACGCAAATCAGCAAGCCTGATTTATCGATTTCTACCAAGGTCTGAGCACTTGGTGACTTTGAAGAAGACGTAAAAACACTTCAGAGACGGGCTTCTTTTCCCCTATGACCTCTGTGGTTGGCAGTATAACCCTGCTTTTTGCTCCCTCCCTAGTTGGTTTCTGAGCTAACCGACTGCAGACACATGTCTTCATTCCCACAACTGCTTTGTGACATGACTCCACCACCAGGCACCTGCCTTTCAAAGCAGATGGGGACAAGAGCTGTCCTGCTCATGCGACGTCATCAGCTAGTACTGACACCATCGAGTCCAGAGTAGACCAAGTACTCAACCAATATTCTGCAAATACTGGCACTGGATTGAATTATATACTCTGTATCAATCAGTAGTATTTAGGGGCTTCCCTGGTGGCCCAGCTGGTAAAGAATCTGCCTGCAAGGCAGGAAATCCCGGTTCGAATCCTGGGCCAGGAAGATCCCCTGGAGAAGGGACAGGTCACCCACTGCACTCTTCCTGGGCTTCCCTGCTAACTCAGCTAGTGAAGAATCTGCCTGAAACGCAGGAGACCTGGGTTCGATTCCTGGGTTGGGAAGATCCCCCTGAGAGGGGAATGGCTGCGCACTTCAGTATTCTGGCCTGGAGAATCCTATGGACTGTATAGTCCACGGGGCCGCAGAGTTGGACATGACTGAGTCACTTGCACTGGTGATTCAGATGGAAAAGAATCTTGCCTGAAATGCAGGAGACCTGGGTTGGGAATATCCCCTGGAGAAGGGAATGGCTACCCACTCCAGTGTTCTGGCCAGGAGATTTCCATGGACTGTATAGTTCATGGGGTTGCAAGGAGTCTGACACGACTGAGTGAGTTTCACTGGTGGCTGAGACGGAAAAGAATCTGCCCGTATGTGGGAGACCTGGGTTCGATCACTGGGTTGGGAAGATCCCCCTGACAAGGGAATGACAACCCACTCCAATGTTCTTGCCTGGAGAATCCCATGGACAGAGGAGCGTGGTGGGCTGCAGTTCATGGGGTCGTGAAGAGTTGAACACCACTGACTAACAGACACAACACATACACACACAGATAGACAGATATGGATATCTATAGAAATATCTATCTATCTATCTACCTCTATATCTTTATCTATCTACAGTCCGTGGGGTCACAAAGAGTCGGACACCACTGAGTGATTAACACATGCAATACACTCACAATATCTATCCATCTACCTATCCATCCATCTCTATATTTCTGTATCTCTGCCTACAGTCCATGGGGTCTCAGACTCAGACACAACTGAGTGACCAACACCTTCACTTCACTTTCAGTGTGATTTAAGCCTTCAGCATGGAGGAACTAGCAGATACCGGAAAAATGATCAGCTAGCACTGGGATGCAGTCAGTGTGAAGCCAAGAGTCCCGTCTTTGCTTCCTTATTGGGGACAAGATCGTGTATCCTGCATCTCAGTTTTGTTTTCCTCACCTTTTAAGCAAGGTATATGCCTTCCCCACCTAGTTCAGCACATGCCGAGCAAAATCTCTGTGAATGCCACGGAGGAAACACACAGGAGATGAATGCCCTCAGATATAACCCTCCAGACTCAGCTACGAGCGCAGGCATAGTCAGAGATGGTCCACCTGTACAGGTGGGTGCCTGGAGGAGGAGACGGCCACCTGCTCCAGTATTCTTGCCGGGAGAACCCCGTGGACAGAGGAGCCTGGCGGGCTGCAGTCCCTGGGATCACAAAGAGTCGGACACGACTGAGTGACCAAACTGAACCGATCATTCAGTAAAGTAAATTTTTTTTTTAAAGTACACAGATAATACATCACCATTTTCTTTCAAACTGCAAACCAATTTTATTTCTAAACACCAACACGTCATGGTTCAGCACTACAGGGAAAATCCATACCATCTTTGCAGTATGTGAACCATTAAGGTGCTCCTTATCAAACCATGAGGTTGGTATATTACACTTATTCCAAAACTCAGTGCCTACAGCAAACAAAAACTACAGAGTACATGTTTGTGAGGGGTATGTGTGTGTCCGTGTGTGTGTGTGCCTGTGTCTGTGGGTGTGGCGTGATTACGTGTGAAGGCTGTCTTTATGCATAAGTGGAATGGGTGATTAAATGTGGTGTCTATGTATGCATGTTGTATGTGTACATGTATTTGTGTGTGAGTGCTGTATATACCGGAGAAGGCAATGGCACCCCACTCCCGTACTCTTGCCTGGAAAATCCCATGGACGGAGGAGCCTGGTGGGCTGCAGTCCATGGGGTCACTGAGGGTTGGACACGACTGAGCGACTTCCCTTTCACTTTTCACTTTCATGCATTGGAGAAGGAAATGGCAACCCACTCCAGAGTTCTTGCCTGGAGAATCCCAGGGACAGGGGAGCCTGGTGGGCTGCCATCTATGGGATCACACAGATGAACAGCAAGGTCCTACTGTAGAGCACAGGGAACTCTGTTCAATATTCTGTGATAAACCATCCTGGAAAAGAATACGAAAAATCATGGATGTATACCTGAGTCACGAAGCCATACGGGAGGAATTAACAGGACAGTGTAAATCAAGTATGGGCTTCCCTCATAGCTCAGTCAGTACAGCACAGTAAATCAACTGCACTTCAATACAGTAAATATTTTTAACATGAACGCATGATACGTCAGGGTTTTTCTTCCAAAAGGTTGCCCAATTTTATTTTTAGACATCGACACTTCACGGTTCAGCACTACAGGGAAATCCACACCACATTCACAGTATGTGAACCCTTAGGGTGCTACTGACCAAACCATGACGCTGGTATATAGCACTTATTCCAAAATTCAGTGCCTATAGCAAAAAACAGCTACAGAGTACATGTGTCTGAGGGGTGTGGAGGTGTGTGTGTGGTGTGACTGTGGGTGAGGGATGCCTTTGTGAGTGAGGGGAATGGGTGGATGAACGTGGGGTGTGTGTATGTATGTGGTATGTAGATTCGTGAGTGAGTGCTGTGTGTATCGGAGAAGGCAATGGCACTCCACTCCGGTACTCTGTGTGGAAAAATCCCATGGACAGAGAAGCCTGGTAGGCTGCAGTCCATAAGATCGCAAAGAGTCAGACAATACTGAGCGACTGAGCGCAAACACCCACAAACATTGTTGTGTGTCTCCTAAGAACAAAGACCTTCTCCTAAGTAACTCTAATACCATGATCACATCTAAGACATTTAAAATGGATACCATAATATCTAAAATTTAAAATTTCCTGTATCACAAAATATCATATATATGATACATATCATATATATCTAAATAATATATATTTATGTATATCCATATATATATATATATAAGCAGAGAAGGCAATGGCACCCCACTCTAGTACCCTTGCCTGGAAAATCCCATGGATGGAGGAGCCTGGTAGGCTGCAGTCCATGGGGTTGCTTAGAGTTGGACACGACTGAGCGACTTCCCTTTCACTTTCCACTTTGATGCATTGGAGAAGGAAATGGCAACCCACTCCAGTGTTCTTGCCTGGAGAATCCCAGGGACGGGGGAGCCTGGTGGGCTGCCGTCTATGGGGTCGCACAGAGTTGGACACGACTGAAGAGACTTAGCGGCAGCAGCTGTGTGTATATATATATACACAGATACATTTGTGTATGTGTGTGTATACACTCTTGAAACTGAAAAAATGAAAGTGAAAGTCGCTCAGTTGTGTCCAGTTCTTTTTGACCGTATGGACTACACAGTCCATGGACTTCTCCAGGCCAGAATACTGGAGTGGGTAGCCATTCCCTTCTCCAGGGGATCTTCCTAACTCAGGGATCGAACCCAAGTCTTCCGCACTGCAGGTAGATTCTTTACCATCTGAGCCACCAGGGAAGCCCAAGAATACTGGAGTGGGTAGCCTATCCCGTCTCCAGCAGATCTTCCCCAACCCAGGAATCAAACCAGGGTCTCCAGCACTGCAGGAGGATTCTTTACCAACTGAGCTACCAGGGAAGCCCCATATACACTCTGACTCACTTTAAAATCTACGCAAGGAAGACGGGAGCCACGGACTGTCTACATGTACAAATTAGTGCTCAGGATGGACCAACAGCAAGGACCTTCTGCACAACACTGGAAACTGTACTTCACATACTGTGATAAAATACAGTGGAAAGGAACAGAAAAAAAAGAAAATGCATATATTCGTATCATCGAGTCTCTTGGCTGTAAAGCAGAAACTAAGATAACACTGTAAACCAACTACACCTCAATACAACGGATTAATTGGAAAAGCGATTCAGTATTTTCAGAAACTACGTAGATCTCCATTTTAGATTTCAAAATTGCTAATGTTTCCTGTGAAAGTCACCTCTTGAGCCGCCTGTCACGGCGGCTCATTTACTTCCTACTTATTCTTAAGCAGCTTGAACGCATTCTTGGAACGTTCAAGTACGGACACATTTCTACAAATACACATTTCTAGAAAGAAATCTTATATCTCATGATGTATGTTTATGCACGGCCGAGTCGCTCTGCTGTTCACCTGAAACACCCATAAGATGGTTAATTGGCTGTATGCCGATGGAAACAAAAAAGTGAAAAGAAAAAAACATGCATTAAGTGTAAAAAACATAAAAGCAAAGCGATTGCGGAGTTGTTAAAGCTGTTACTGTCTTTCTCATCCTCACTGAGGGCTTCACACAGTACTCCATGTGGAGAAATACATATGCAGTGTATTTCTGAAAGCCAACTTTGTGCTCAGTCGCTCAGTCACGTCCAACTCCTGTGATCCCACAGACTGCAGCCCGCCAGGCTCCTCTGTCCACGGGCTTCTCCCAGCAAGAATACGGGAGTGGGTTGCCGTCTCCTCCTCCAGGTACCTACCTTTACAGGTTGGACCATCTCTAACTATGCATGCGCTCTTAACTTAGTCTGGAGGATTATATCTGAGGGTGTTCATACCTTGCATGCTTGCTTCCCCATCGTCTCTGACTTGCATCCTGAAAGCCTTTCTGAGAAAAAAAAAAATACCCATAGGAAGGCCTCCAGGACCAAGATTTGCTCTGGGAGTGTTTGCGTGATGAGAGAAGTGTTAGGACAAGTAGAGAGAAAGCATGTATAACTATAGGATGATGGAAGTCAGACAAAGTGGACAGACCCAGAGTTCCCGTCTCCCCTCCTTCTCTGTGTATTTCTGGGGGACACGCACTGTTGTTGGGAGCTAGACACGTGTGGGCTTCCGTGATGGCTCAGTGGGTGAAGAGTCTGCCTGCAATGCAGCAGACACAGGAGACCCGGGTTCTATCCCTGAGTGAGAAAGGTCCCCTGGGGGAGGAGATGGCAACCCACTGCAGTATTCTGGCCTGGAGAATCCCATGGACAGAGGAGCCTGGTGGGCTGCTGTCCATTGGGTTGCAAAGAGTCGGACAGGGCTGAGCGCCTTAGCAGACAAGGAGACACTTGTAAACCACATGCATGGTGGGTGAGATGCAAATAACAACTTGTATCATGAAGATGGAGGAGAGCAAAAAGAACCTCATGCATCAATCGCATAGAATGGGCAGATCTAGTGCGGGAATGGACAAGAGTTGTCGTTCAGTCGCGTCTGACTCTTTGCGACCCACATGGACCGCAGCACGCCAGGCCTCCCTGTCCATCACCAACTCCGGGAGCTTGCTTGAACTCATGTCCACCGAGTGGGTGATGCCATCCAACCATCTCGTCCTCTGGCGTCCCTTCAAGGTAGGGATGGAAACAAAGTGGCGAGATAGCTGTCCTGCTTGAACTGGAAGAATAATGTGTGTGTGTGTGTGTGTGGGAGCGGAAACCAGATTAGCAAAACCAAATCGCTTTAGAGCATTTAATCAACGTTATTTTACAAATGTCTGCAAGTGTCTGTCTCAGTTTTTTAGGCCCTTAACTCACAGCCATGTGTGTGTGTGTGTGTGTGTGTGTGTTCACAGAAAACTTGGTATATGGAATAATATGCTTCAACTGGGTGTGAAAGGGAGTCAAACCGTGAGCCCAAAGACCGTGCCTTCCAAGAGTCTTGCATTCAGACTGTGTATGAGCAAGTCTAAAGCAGATGAAATGGGCACTTCCCTGGCGATCCAGCAGTTAAGACTCTGTGCTCCTATGTAGGGGGCACCAGCTTGACTCCCGGTCAGGGAAGTCAGATCTTGCAGGCTGCGAAGAACAGTCGAGAGATTAAAAATAAATAAATAGCAAAAGGACCTAAAACTCCTCTATACTCCCCTTCTTCATCCCCGCTCTAAAACTTAACCAGTCTCTTCACTGGCATATCATAGTTTTTTGCCTTTTTGAGGCTGGCTTTTCACACTCAGTCGTACGCATTTAAGCTTCCTCCATGACTCTTCATGGCTTGATAGCACATTTCTCTTGAGCAATGAGTCCCATCCCACTGGGTGCATGGACCACTATTTACCCTTTCATTTACCAGAGGGCCATTCTTGATTGCTCCCAAATTGCTTTTCTTGTTGCGGTTTTAATTAATTTATTTTTTAATTGAAGGATAATTGCATTACAGATTTTTCTTGTTTTCTGTCAAACCTCAGCATGAATCAGCCATAGGTATGCATATATCTCCTCCCTTTTGAACCTCCATCCCATCTCCCTGCACCATCCCACCCCTCTAGGTTGACACAGAGCCCCTATTTGACTTTCCTGAGCCATACCGCAAATTCCCATTGGTTCTTCCTTTTACATATGGTGATGGAAGTTTCCATGTTACTCTCTCCATACCTCACACCCTCTCCTCCCCTCTCCCCCTGCGTATAAGTCTATTCTCTATGTCTGTTTCTCCATTGTTGGCCTGTAAATAAACTCTTCAGTATCATTTTTCTAGATTCCAAATATATGCGTGAGAATATGATATTTATCTTTCTCTGACTTCCCTCTGCATGAGAGGCTCTAGGTTCATCCATCTATTAGAACTGACTCAAAGACGTCCCTTTTGGTGGCTGAGTAATATTCCATTGCGTATATGGACCGCAGCGTCTTTATCCGTTCATCTGTCCATGGCCATGTAGGTTGCTTCCACGTTCTAGATACTGTGAACGGTGCTGAGTGAACAGTCGGAGACGTGTCTTTTTCGGTTTTGGTTTCCTCGGGGCATATGCCCAGGAGTGGGATTGCTGGGGCACAGCGTTTATTCTCCGTTCCTCCCAAGTTTTAGCAGGCATGAATAAAAGCAGCGATAAGCATCGGTGGGTGGGTTTACATGCGGACCTAAGTGTTCCATTTATCTGCAAAAACTCTAAGGACTCTGGAACCCTCTTCCTTTTCTTTTTTTTTTTTAATTTTTATTGGAGTATAGTTGCTTTACAATGCTGTGAACGGTTTCTGCTGTCCAGAAAAGTGAATCAGCTGTAGGTATACAAGTATCCCCTCTTTTTTGCATTCGGTTCCCATTTAGGTCAGCACGCAGTTCTGAGTAAAGCTCCCTGTGCTGTAAGGCAGTTTTCATTAGCCGCCTATTTTACACACAGTATCGTAGTGTCTATGTCAATCCCAACCTCTCAACTCATCCCACCCGCCTTTTACCAAAACCCTTTGTCTCCATACCCACATGCCCTACATCAGCGTCTCTCTCTCTGCCTTCCGAATGGGTCCATCTGGGACCATTTTTCTAGATTCCACGTATATGTGTAAATACGGGTTATTTTTTCTCTGACTTAACTAGCTTGTGCTATTTTGTCTTGGATGATGTGTCTTTTGTAACCATCATAAAACTTGGCCTCTTTAAAAGGCAGTCTGTGGAGAGACACATGAGGTAGCATACAGAGCAAAATATTAATTGTAGGATCTAGGTAGTAGCTGTATGTATGTGAGTCATAGAATTCTTTGGTTTTCTCTAGTTATGTTTGAAAAGCTTCCTAACAAACATTGCGGGAGAGGTGAAAAAAAATAACAAAAATAAATAAATTTGAATATCAGACTAAGGGGTTGGACGTGAACAAATGTTCACTTCAGTTCAATCACTCAGTTATGTCCGAGTCTGCGACCCCATGGACCACAGCACGCCAGGCCTCTCTGTCCATCACCAACTACCGGAGTTAACCCAAATCCATGTTCACTGAGTTGGTGATGCCATCCAACCATCCCATCCTCTGTTGTCCCCTTCTCCTGCCCTCAATCTCTCCTAGCATCAGGGTGTTTCCCAATGAGTCAGCTCTTCCCATGAGGTGGCCAAAATACTGGAGTTTCAGCTTCAGCATCATTCCTTCCAATGAACACCCAGGACTGATCTCCTTTAGAATGGACTGGTTGGATCTCCTCGCAGTCCAAGGGACTCTCAAGAGTCTTCTCCAACACCACAGTTCAAAAGCATCAATTCCTCGGCGTTCAGCTTTCTTTATAGTCCAACTCTCACATCCATACATGACCACTGGAAAAACCACAGCCTTGACTAGACGGACCTTTGTTGGCGAAGTAATGTCTCTGCTTTTTACTATGCTGTCTAGGTTGGTCATAACTTTCCTTCCAAGATATAAGTGGGTTTACTAATCTTCTAGCACTTAGAAAGCGTTGTCTGATGTGTCTGATTAAATAAAGTACTATTTTACTTCATTACTATGAACGGGAGAAATCAGCATATTCCTCTGGCGATCACAGAGTCCCAGAATCGTCCCTTGGAAATCCATCCCAGTGAAGAAGCAGGAGCTTCATTTACACACTGACTCCCCTGGTGGTCCAGTGGCTAAGACTCTGTGCTCCATATGCAGAGGGCCTGGGTTCAATCCCTGTGCAGGGAACTAGATTCCACAGGTCATAACTAAAGAACCCACACGTTACAGCTAACAGCAAGTGCAGTCCAAAAAAATTAAGCAACTCACACGGAGACGCATCACCTAACTCCTTTCTCTACAAAGAAATGCCATCTTGTAATGTTGTCATTCAGTCTCTAAGTCGTGTCCAACTCTGTGATCCATGGACTGCAGCATGCGATGGTTCCCTGTCCATCACCAGCTCCAGGAGTTTAATCAAACTTAGGCCCATCAAGTCGGGGATGCCACCCAACCATCTCATCCTCTGTCAACCCCTTCTTTAGTCTTCAGTCTTCCCCAGAATCACAGTCTTTTCCAGTGAGTCAGCTCATGTAATGGGTACCACACTTATTTTTCAACTTGTAGCATCTTCTCTAGGTACCACCCATGTGTAAGTCTTCAGAAGCACGGGACAGAGACAAATCATATGGAAAACACTGAATGTGACTTCTTGCCACAGACACTGCCTAACGTCCAGGCTACACTGCCTTTCTCTGCACATCTTATATCCACTTGACCACCGACCACCAAGACTCTGAATAATACCTTTGGTAACTCAGGTCTACTGAAGGGGATCTGAAAACACTTGAGAAGGAAGATGCTTTGTGGAAAGGGAGGGGATTTAGAATTTTTACACGTTCTTAAATCATTTCTTAGCTCTTATGTTTTCTCACTTTATTTTTTTGTTTGTTTTATATCAGAGTACAGTTGATTTGGGCTTCCCTGCTGGCTCAGTGGTAAAGAATCCGTCTGCTATTGTAGAATACATGGGTTCAATCCCTAGGTCAGAAGATCCCCTGGAGAAAGAAATGGCACCCCTTTCCAGTATTCCTGCCTGGACAATCCCGTAGACAGAGGAGCCTGGTAAACTACAGTCCGTGGGGTCACAAGGAGTTGGACACGACTTAGCACACACAGAATTTAAACAATCTTCCATTCAATTTAAAACAACAGAGAGAAAATACGGTTTAAAAAAAAAAAGAGAGAGAGGAAACATAATGCTTAGTTGGAGAAATCCCTTTTCCGTAGCATTCAACGCACTGACTACATAATTCAGTGTGTGGGTTTTCATGGCCTCCCTTCTTATCTTTCAGGTTTTGCCATAATGTGCTTCCTCCAGGAAGCCCTCCAGGCTGTGTCCAAGATCAACTCAGACGAGGTTTCTAGCTGTTCGCAAATGTGTCATTTGTCTTAAAAGCTGCACAAGAGGAACTTTGGGGTTTTTTTTTTTTTTTTTTTCTAGTATTTATTTATTGTTTCTCTTCCCTTGTATCAAGAGCTCTTAACACCCTATGCATCACAATGACAATGTTGTAAACATTCTGAAATCAAGTAACACCTGGCTGTACACTGTACATGAGGCTTGAACCACCAAATCACATAAAACAGGGGTCCCCGATTTCCATGCCATTGACCAGTACCTCCAGTCAGATCAGCAGCAGCATCTTCCGTTAAGAATAAAGTGCCGGATAAACAGAACGTGCTCGAATCATCAGGAAACTACCACCGACCCCTGGTCCTTGGAAACGGTATCGTCCACAAAAACAGTCACTGGGACCAAAAAGCCTGGGGTCTGCTGACTTAAGAGACGAGAGTGATGTGCGGGTGAAGCCAGTAAAGGGAAAGACATACAGAAGGAGGGGGTTAAACAGGAGGACAGGACCCAACTCTCATTATCCTGGGGTCTATTGACACTTTTGCCTGTATTCGCTGACTTGCTAGGGCTAATGAACAAAATCTGAGTACGTTATCGATTCGTGGCTGTGTTCTTCTTTTAAATCTCCTGATCTTTAACCTTTGGGCACATTATTCATAAACTCAGAGTTTCCACAGCAGCAAATATCAGACATATATTTGCCATACGTGCATTTTGGGTTTCTTCTCTGAGCAGTGTGGGTGGGAAAAAAAAGCAACAACAAAAAACCCCAAGCGCGTAAAACATGAGAATTCACAAACACCATGGCTGAACCTACGGTCTATTTCTCTTTTGAGAGGAATGCTTTCTCTTGGGACTGCAAACCCTTCCCAGACCCGCTGGTAACAGGTTCGGTAATTAAAGCAATGAATCTGGAAAGGGAAAAGTTTCAGAAATAAGCCAGGCAAGATTCCAGCATGCCCTAACGGGTACCTGCGTCCTGGAGCTCCAAGGTCAAGAAGCAGAGAATAACTGTTCTGAAGCAGAAAAGGAACACTAAAGGCTTTCACTCAATTGGAGGAAGGGTAGATATCCACACTCTCACCTGCCAAGCCACACTGAGAATAGCACAACCCCAACGAACAGACCAAGAGCCATTGAGGAGTTATAGCAATGTCTCTAGCAGCAAAGAGGCGGCAGACGATGAGATGGTTAGATAGCATCACTGACTCAATGCAAATGAGTTTTAGCAAACTCCGGCAGACAGTGAAAGACAGGGAAGCCTGGCGTGCTGCAGTCCATGGGGTTGCAATGAGTCAGACACGACTGAGCGACTGAACAACAAGAAAACATCAAAGCATCAGAGAAGAATGTCGACTTTAACGCAAGAGTTCTATAGAGGCAAGAAGAGACAGAGGTACCAGGCTCACTGGCAACAGCACATTTGGGCAAAGATCCCCTGGAGGAGGGCATGGCAACCCACTCCAGTATCCTTGCCTGGAGAATCCCATGGACAGAGAAGCCTCGCGGGCTACAGTCCATGGGGTCTCACCTAGTTGGACACGACTGCACTGACTTAGCACGCGTGCACACTTCTATAAAATAAAGAAGGAAAAAAAATGCACATGACCTTGGAGGTGCTTGTGAGATCTACTCAAGAGAAACAGAATTCATTTCCTTGGCAAGCCCACATTTAGTTTCTGAGGACTCCAGCATGTTAAAATCAAAATATATAATACATATTATAAAGTCAAAATATATAACATATAATATATATATATATGCCTGATATATATTGGATTCTAAACCAACGATTAAAGTATCTATTGACTCTATATTGGCACAAGTAAATGACTGAATAAATAAATAAACAGGGGAAGATGGACAAATCTCTCATGCAAAAAACCTTCAAATGATGTAGACGAAGAACAGGAAGAGAGCAGTGAGTCCCGATCCTGAAGCCAGGAACACACAGTACAGCCTTCTTTCAAAGAGGATGGCAGGCAAAGGGGGAAAGTCCCTCCATGGTGGAGGGCCCAAGGAAGACGACCTTGGCCGGGCGATGAAGGTCACACCATGGGCCATGAGGGCAAAGCCCTCTGGCTGCCATGTGAGTAGATGGGCACTGCACCTCTGTGGGTTTCAGCTCCACACCCCCAACTCCAGTCCAAGTGCTACACAAACCCCGATGCAGGGACATTCCACTTGATACCCGATCGGTCCTCCTCCAAAACCGTCAGGGTCCCAGAAGACAAGCAAAGGAGGAGAGACGGTCACAGACAAGAGCTGCCCACGGAGCTATAAGCAATCAAGGCATTAGACCATGGGCTCCTGGGTCAGACCCACACAAAGGATGGAGACTGAGGCAACCTGGAAGCTCTGTGAACTGTGGTTAGTTAACACCGCACACAGACAGGTTCCTTATTTGTATCAGATGTACCTTAGTAACAGAGGATGCTAATGAGAAGGGAATCCAGGGTGGGATATGGACCACGAGAGACTCCAAGGAGACTGGATATCCCCTCCAACCATTTGTAAAGCGAAAACTAAACCAGCACTTTCCTGGCAGACCAGTGGTTGGAACTTCCCCTTCCAGTACAGCGGGGTACAGGTTCAATCCCTGGCTGGGAAGCTAAGAGTCCCACCTGGCTTGTGGACAAAAAAAAGAAAAAAAAGAAAAAACAAAATAGAAGGAAAATTGCAGCAAATTCAGTAAAGGCTTTAAAGACGGTCTACATCAAAAAACAAAACAAAACAAAAAAAATTCTTTATAAAAAAAAATAATACTAGAGTTAAAAGTACAGTCTAAAAGCAGTTTTTGATAATATTGGCTCAAGAATGTAAATCTTACATACTGTTTTCTCAAGGGAGTAATTTGCATACGTATAAACTTGAAAGACATTAAAATGTACATTTCAATGTATATATAGCATATTTCTTTTATACTTTAAACTTGAGTAAAAATATCTAAATATGCAAAGTAGTAGAACAATCTTTTAATGAAAAGAAATAAGTAGTTGATATTTTTTTTAGACTTACTAGGTATTACAGAAAAAAGAAAGCCTGGAGTGATTTACAATTCAATAAGTCCCAAATTCAGAAAGAATTAACAAAAGTCCCAGATTTATAACATTTAGCAACATCACAAAGAACTGTCTCACTGGAAGAGACCCTGATGCTGGGAAAGACAGAGGGCAGGAGGAGAAGGGGACGACAGAGGATGAGATGGTTGGATGGCATCACCAACTTGACGGATATGAGTTTGAGCAAGCTCCGGGAATTGGTGATGGACAGGGAGGCCTGGAGTGCTGTGGTCCATGGGATCACAAAGACTCAGACACCACTGAGCAACTGAACTGAACAGATTATCAACACTGTCCTTTTGAAGGACCTGGCTCTGAGCAGGATACTAAGGGTTCATTCAGGTTGGGACATCGTTCATTCTGAGAAAGATACATATGATACAATAAACAGATAGACTTGAACAGTCAACTCATGTCTGAGCTACTGTAGATGTTCACAGAATTGAACTGCTTCTTTTCAACTGATGAATCTTAAGTTAGTCTGCATTTTCATTTTCCGTGTGTTTCTTCTCCCCTGTCTCATAAACCACAGATTTAAAGCTTCAGAGACTTAAAACCGCTCTTGGCAAAGAGCGTGTAGGAAGGAATAGTCTTAGAAGGATATTTGTCACTTTTATTTATTACATGTACCCTGGCGGCTCAGTGATAAAGAATCCGCCTGCAGTGCAGGAGAGCCAGGTTCGATCCCTGGGTGGGAATATCCCCTGGAGGAGGGCATGGCAACCCACTCCTGTATTCTTACCTGGGAAATCCCATGGACAGAGGAGCCTGTCCGTACAAACTGTGTTCTGATGGGCTACAGCCCATGGGGTCGCAGAGGTGGGCACGACTGAGTGACCAACCCTCTCACTTTCGCTTCCTACATCCACTGATGGAACTAACTATCGAGACAAATCCCAACATTCAGCTCTTGTCGATAACCAGATATAAAAGCATCACGTGCACACACTCCCATCCGGGTCACCACCAGGTGTGAATACCTTTTAAGGCACAAACTCCCATTTTTCCCCAGACTAATGCCATCAATGTTAAAACCAAGCTGAAGTTCTAAATGTAATGGAAAGCTCTTAACAAGACTTGAAAGTGCGAGTCGCTCAGTCGTGTCTGCCTCTTTGCGACCCCACGGACTATACAGTCCATGGAATTCTCCAGGCCAGAATACTAGAGTGGGTAGCCTTTGCCTTCTCCAGAGGATCTTCCCAATGCAAGAATCGACCCCAGGTCTCCCACGTTGCAGGCGGATTCTTTACCAGCTGAGCCACCAGGGAAGACCCAGTATTTGTAAAGTCTCTTCCTGTACAACTGACAAAGGCTTCCCAGGGGCGATAGTAGCCAAAGCAGGAGATGGATTCAATCAATCCAAAGGTCGGGAAGATCCCCTGGAGAAGGGAATGACAACCCACTCCAGTGTTCTTGTCTGGAAAATCCCATAGACAGAGGAGCCTGGTGGGCTACAGTCCACGGGGTCGCAGAGAGTCAGACATGACTAAACAGCAGAAGCAACCCAATTGGCCAAAACGCAACACACAGCATCTGTCCCTGCAACATCTGATAACCTTACCTATAACCTTAAGTATAATTTTGTCTCTTCATTACTGACATTTCTTCCTCGTTACTGTAGTTACCACAGTCAGGGAAATGAAACATCAAATCACAGAACATTTTCCTTCACACGCGCAAATATTAAAATGAAGGTAGCCCGGTACAGTGGTCGGCGGGGACTGTAGGCATAAAACTTATCTGTGAGGCTGTGAATCATTTCAACCTACAGGAAGCTCAGTAAACCTCCTTGCCCATTTCCTAATGTCTGCTGAGACAGTTTAGTCACTTAAGTCATGTCTAAGTCTTGCGACCTCATGGACGGTAGCCCACCAGGCTCCTCTGTCCATGGGATTTCCCAGGCAAGAATACTGGAGCAGGCTGCCATTTCTTTTTAAACATCTGCGTTCTCAGAAAGCATCACTTTCATCTTGCAAACCATCCAAAGACTGTGGATAACCTGCAACATGAAAGGTTGTCTCTTTCATTCAATCCAGAGAACCAATCCCTGACAGATACTGACACCAGTCACCACGTCCTCGATTCGTGCCATCAATAACCTAGTTTTAAAGATCAACCCATCTCCTTAAGTGGGTCTTCATCTCTAAGTGGCTTTTGGGAAGAGAGAAAAAATTGATCCTGTGATGAAAGAGGTGTGCTCTTTAACAAGGGAGTGGCTGAGAGAATCATTTAATAATTCAGACCAGAAATTCCAGAACACATTGATTGCTCAGAAGGGAGAGGAGAGCTGGGAGGAGAAGAGATGAATTTTACATGATGACAGCAGCACGAAGCAGAACAAACTCGCATCACGTCTTGAGAATGTCAAAAAGCAAATATTCTGTTATTCTACGACATCTGGAAAGTAAAATGAAGGTATATAATCGAACAGAAAGAGACTCACGAACTCAGAGGACAAACTGGCGGTTGCCACTGGGCAGGAGGGGAAAGATGCTGTAAGAAGTACAGACTACTATGTGTAAAATCAATGAGAAACAAGGATGTGTAATGCAACGCCAAAGAATGGATGCTTTCAAACGGTGGTGTTGGAGAAGACTCTTGAGAGTCCCTTGGACTGCAAGAAGATCCACCCAGTCCATCCTAAAGGAGATCAGTCCTGAATGTTCATTGGAAGGACTGATGCTGAAGCTGAAACTCCAATCCTTTGGCCACCTGATGCGAAGAGTTGACTCATTGGAAAAGACTCTGATGTTGGGAGGGATTGGGGGCAGGAGGAGAAGGGGATGACAGAGGATGAGATGGCTGGACAGCATCACCGACTTGATGGACATGAGTCTGAGCCAATTCATGAATGACAGGGGAGCTTGGTGTGCTGCAGTCCATGGGGTGGCAAAGAGTCAGACTCGACTGTGCAACTGAACAACATTACACGACATAGAGAATATGGCCAACATTGAATTGAGCATAAACTACAAAATACCGAATCATTACACTGTACATCTGAAACTCATATAACATTGTAACTCAACTACACTTCAATACAAAACAAGTACGTAAGTAACCAATCGGGCACGAAGCTTCCTAGCCTTTCCCCTCCCCTACCTGCCTTGGGCCTGCCCACATTAGATTGCGGATCCATCCTTCTGGAAGGTTCCCTCCAGCTCCTGCCCTCCCCTCTTGCTGGGCAGGACACAGACCTCTTTCCATCACCTGTCACTCCACAGTCTCATCAACCCTGTCTCCTAACGGTCTGTTCCAGCTTTCTGTGCCAGCCCCTCCACAGCCTTGCTCTCAGGGACAGATGTGAGAAAGCACACGCAATCAGAAGAATACTCCTCCAAAGGCCGCACCAGCCCAGCCTCCTGCATCTCAGCCAAGAGTCCCCGTCACCCCGAGCGTCTCAGGCACGCGTGGAAAGGTCCTGTCTTTGTGAGCTCCCCACTCCAGGGAACCGTCCAGCCCACTGAACTCGCTGACATCACGCTACAGTTGTCTCTTTCATCCTGTATCTTTTATTTTTCCCTTTGGCTGGACCACGCAACACGTAGGATCTCAGCAGGCATGGAAGTCTCGCCCCCCGCAGTGGACGTGCTGAACCACAGGACCATCACGCAAGTCTCCCATCCTGTATCTTCACCCCCTCTCTTCAGTTCATCCCACAAACCTTATCTAACTTTCTGCACCTGGCAAAACCCTGCACCCTTCACACCCTTCCCTCCTCCGACCCCAGTTACAGATGGCCCCACCCGTGTGCTGCTATTTACACGGCACAATTCTTTGATCAGAGTCTCTTCTGTTGGTTTTCTTGACTCTTTGGAGGCCTCTTCAAAGCAGCTTTAGTCCCGACAAAGCGACGTCACCGTGACCTTCAAGCGACGGTCACAGTGGTCAGTCACCTGCGATCTCTGGATCGTTACTCTCAACGGCTGCGTTTAGCACAGTCATTCCTAATTCTGTTTTTTCCCCCTGAAATACTGCATGCATTGCATGCCTCCTGCAACACATCTCCTGTTTATAGTCTCCATCAAGAGCCACTGGCTGGCTCCTTGCAGCCTGGAGCCAGAGGTTTGAGCGTGGACACTGACAGCTTGCAGTAAACAGTGGTGGACTCGTGATCTCCAGAAGAAGATTTGGCTTCCGGACAAACCAGGTACCAGGCTTGACCACTCCAGAGCTTTTGTGTAGCAGAGTTTTATTAAAGTATAAAAAGGGACAGACAAAGCTTTTGACATCAACATCAGAAGGGGGACAGAGAGTGCCCCCCCTTGTTAGTCTTAGCAAGGGAGCTGTATACTTTTTAAATTGGTTATTACAATATATCAAAAGAATGTCTCAAGGTTGTAAAGATCTTACTAGAACCACTCCCACCATTTATATTTTAGGACGGGAGGCTTAGAACTAACAATAGAAAGATCTTACCAGGCCCACTCCCATAATATGCATTTGAAGATGACAGGATTAGTCAGAAGGTTCTCAAGAAGGAGAAACTGTCCTCAAGCAAGGCTACCTTGCTGTTACCTAATCCTTAGTACAGAGGTGAAACCTACTTGGCTTGTTCTGTAAATAGCAGCTTAAAGAAAAAAATGTTTTATGTAACTAAGACTAGAAAGAAAGTGAAAGTCTATCAATCGTGTCCAACTCTTTGCCAGCCCATGGCCTATACAGTCCATGGGATTCTCCAGGCCAGGATACTGGAGTGGGGGTAGCCTTTCCCTTCTCTGGGGGATCTTCCCAACCCGGGGATCGAACCCAGGTCTTCTGCATTGCAGGTGAATTATTAACCAGCTGAGCCACAAGGAAAGTGACTAAGACTAAGGAATGTCAATGAAAACCTTTCTCCTTTCCTCCTCCTTGAGGATTCCAGACCCCTTATCTCCTCCTCGAGAGCTCCAGACCCCTCTCTCCTCCATGGGGACTCTGGATGTCTTATCAACCTGCTTAGAAATTGACTCTCTCAACATGACACATCCCACATCTGAGCAGAAGCTTGAGGGATGACTGCTTATTTCCCAAGTGTGGTCAGCCTGGTCTCCTGGGCCCCCTCGGCTTGGATTCTAGAATGAGGATGATGTGGCAGGAAAGCCGGGCAGAAACCAACTCACCACCGGAAGGAAGACAAACCACTCCTGTTGTAAATAATTGGCATGATGGTTCTGGATTACACAAATTTTACTCCTTCTATGTCTCTCTCTTCCTCTCCTTCTTTCCTCCCCTTTCTCCTTATTTTTCAGTGACCACACTTGCTTCTCTACGTACACTCGTTTCTCTTGAAACTCTGACTCAGTCTCAAAACTTTAAAACACCTCTAATTTCTGAGGTCTCCTGAATGGGTATCTCCAGGCCACACTCTCCATTTCCAGCCAACACTCCGATCCACAGCTACCAATCTCACATTTACCATCCTGCCAATGAAAGAGACTCTGGTTCGATCCCTGAGTTGGGAAGATCCCGTGGAGGAAGAAATGGCAACCCACTCCAGTATCCTTGCCTGGAGAAACCCATGGACAGAGGAGCCTGGCAGGCTACACTCCATGGGGTTGCAAAGAGTCGGACACGACTAAAGCGATGAAACAACAAGGAAAACAAGAGCCCACTGTGTAGCTCTGTCTCAGTAAAGAGGAGCTTCCCAAAGTCAATTCGGGTCTTTGAAACAGTCAACAGGTCACAAAGTGCAGGACACTTGAAGGTGTCGTAAGAAATAAACAGCTGCTCCATGTTCTAAGAGGACCATTGGCAATCCAAATGTTCCAGAATGCCAGAGCTTGGCTGGCGCACAGGTTAAGAATATCAGATGGAGATGTGGCCAGATGTGAGAGACTCTGCAGAGGCAGCATCAATTGTTTTAAGAGTTCTGGAAACTGCTTCTTTTGATCAACAGATGGAAAAAATGTCTTGCCAGAAGCAGTTCAGTCACAGAACTTTTCACACCATCTTCTCATTGAGTCACCTCGATTCCTTTCTCTGTTTCTCTGACCCAACTCTTTATCTCATCTGAGATTACTACAAAAATTGAGAAGAGCTTGGAGAGTTATAACCAACCTAGACAGCATATTAAAAAGCAGAGACACTACTTTGCCAACAAAGGTCCGTCTAGTCAAGGCTATGGTTTTTCCAGTGGTCATGTATGGATGTGAGAGTTGGACTGTTAAGAAAGCTGAGTGCCGGAGAATTGATGCTTTTTAACTGTGGTGTTGGAGAAGACTCTTGAAGAGTCCCTTGGATTGCAAGGAGATCCAACCGGTCCATCCTAAAGGAAATCAGTCCTGGGTGTTCATTGGAAGGACTGATGCTGAAGCTGAAACTCCAATCCTCTGGCCACCGGATGAAAAGAGCTAACTCATTTGAAAAGACCCTGATGCTGGGAAAGATTGAGGGCAAGAGGAGAAGGGGACACCAGAGGATGAGATGGTTGGATGGCATCACCAACTCAATGGACATGAGTTTGAATAAACTCCGGGAGTTGGTGATGGACAACGAGGCCTGGCGTGCTGCAGTCCATGGGGCCACAAAGAGTCAAGACACAACTGAGCAACTGAACTGAACTGGAGGGATAAAGAGTAGCTGTGTTCCGTTGTGACAAGGTAGGGGTGACCTAGAACCTGAACCGCCCAGGTGAGAAGGATGGGTGAGTGCCCACGTTTCCCTGACTGGGTAGAGATGTTACTGAGTCCAAGGTCCCTCTGCTCACTGCAAGGAAGGCCAGTGAATCCCAGACAAGGTGGTGGAACCAGGAAGGGACTTGATTCTGGAGGCTGTGTTTGTGTGTTACTCCCTAAGGTGACTATTGTATTTTGAAAGCAAAGCCTTCGCCATTTCCTTAACATTCTTTACTAATCACGTTTAGATTTGGTACTTGTGCTTAGTTATTTTAGAATCCAGATTCAGAATGCAAGATGATCACATTTCAACATTCTAATTAAAAAATGAACGGGCTTCCCAGGTGGCACTAGTGGTCAAGAACCCACCTGCCAATGCAGGAGGTGTAAGAGACTTGGCTTTGATCCCTGGGTAGGGAAGATCCCCTGGAGGAGGGCACGGCAATCCGCTCCAGTATTCTTGCCTGGAGAACCCCATGGACAGAGGGGTCTGCAGGGCTACAGCCCACAGGATCACACAAAGAGTCAGACACGACTGAAGAGACTTAGGACAGCACAATAAAAAAGAAAGTGTAGTCACTCAGTTGTGTCCAACTCTCTGCGACCC
The DNA here is from genome assembly GCF_055505025.1 of Bos grunniens. NCBI lineage: Eukaryota > Metazoa > Chordata > Mammalia > Artiodactyla > Bovidae > Bos > Bos grunniens. Next base: position 3,714,169 of record NC_141194.1, read on the forward strand.
CATGGACTGTAGCCCACCAGGCTTCCGTGTCCATCACCAACTCCCAGAGTTTGCTCAAACCCATGTCCATTGAGTTGGTGATGCCATCCAGCCATCTCATCCTCTGTCGTCCCCTTCGCCTCCCGCCTTCAATCTTTCCCAGCATCAGGGTCTTTTCCATGAGTCAGTTCTTCGCATCAGGTGGCCAAAGTATTGCAGTTTCAGCATCAGTCCTTCCAATGAACACTCAAGACTGATTTCCTTTAGGATGGACTGGTTGGATCTCCTTGCTGTCCAAGGGATGCTCAAGAGTCTTCTCCAACACCACATTCAGCATAAATTCACAATTAACCCTTCCTGGTTACCAGGAGATCATGGTGTTTCCTATCACCAGGATTCTGAATCAGGGACTTCATGGTACAGACCTGGGAAAACTCGAGGTGCCTGCGTTCCTGCAAACTCCACAGGGGTCTGGCTTCCCATTGGAGGCGTAACCAAGCAAGGACCCCGTGAGGCCTTCCCAGAAATCATCCCCCACCCCCCGCCTCACCCTGCCTTGCTTCTGTACAAAAACTTTAGTCCAAGGATGCATTTAATCAGACATGTGAGGAAATGCAGAAGGAAAGGAAAATAGTCAAGCAAGACAACAATAATAATGCTTTAGCCATTACACAAAGTCAAGGGCCTTTAGTTCCTCCTCACGGGATAGAATGGCTTCCCAGGTGGCGCTAGAGGTAAAGAACCCACCTGCCAATTCAGGAGACATAAGAGACGCAGGTTCAATCCCTGGGTTGGGAAGATCCCCTGGAGGAGGGCATGGCAACCCACTCCAGTATTTTTGCCTGAAGAATCCCATGGACAGAGGAGCCTACAGCCAATGGGGTCGCAAAGAGTTGGACACGACTGAAGCAACTTAGCACACACACAATCAAGTGCTACAGATAATATTCTGAGCCCAGTCTTTGAGCTGTTTGCTGCTGCTGCTAAGTCGCTTCAGTCGTGTCTGACTCTGTGCAACCCCATAGACAGCAGCCCACCAGACTCCCCCGTCCCTGGGATTCTCCAGGCTGTTTAGCATTTATTAAAAGCCCGCCAGGTGGGATAAATTAAGTTCATGCTGCCCACAAGCACAGAGACTGCAGAAGAGTTGGACACGAAAATTGTTGATGCTGACTTGTGATTACTGCATCACCATCTCATCAGAAGGATGTCCATGAGCTGACCACACCCTGCTTCTTGAACGTTACCAGACTCCTTTCTATCCCATCTAAGCAGAACACGCAATCTTGAGGGCATCAGCCCACAGTGGCTCCCCTCTGCCTGGCTAAGCTAGAAAGCTAGCTCTTTCTACTTCACCCAAAACTCTATCTCTGAGATATAATGCAGCACCCGTACACAGAGGACACATTTCAGCTAAAGAGTGAGGTTTCTGTGATGATGGAAAAGTCTGGCTGATGAAACACTGGGGCATTTCCTCCCTGAACCCTCCGTGCAGCAGGTCGTGTATTTACAACTCAACTTTGTAGATTTCTTGGAGAAGAGCCTACCTGTGGAGGTGAGAAGGGACAGGGGGAAAAGGGCATAAAGACTTTGGTTGAGGAGCCAGAAAATTCTACAGCCCCTTTAAGGGAGATCCACAGCGCCTTCCATACACCCAGAGGCATCAAGCTGAGAGCAGGGTTTCTGAGCAGCAAAGGGACATAAGTCACCTGTCAGGGTTATCTGCTGGCCCCAAGGAAACAGAGCAAGTCACCCACATAGGAACCTTTGAGTTGCAAACCATCAGAGAGGTGAAGGTGTGTGTTTGCATGTCCAATTGGGTAATATAGCTCACGTGTCTTGCGTACATTGTCATGAGTCTCCTTAACGAGAGGCTGTGCTTTTGTGTACCTTACTGGATAGAATACAGGAATAGAGGATCTTTATTTCAAGCACAGGAAGTCCAGAAAGCAAGCGTTAACGCAGCAGTACAGAGGCAACTGTGCTGTTAGTTGGGCACCTAGGCTAACTTTGTTGGGACTCTTCAACAACTCTGACGTAATAACAGACTCTCTGAAGTAAACTCACTCGTATGTAGGGGACTTACGCTCCTGATCAACTCATAGGAAATATGGTAAAGCCAGTTAGGAAACACGAACAGATAAGACAGATGGAATCCAACAAGCACAACAGATAGAATCATCTGTATATCAGAATGAGGCTTCACTCTAAGGAGATTAACTATCCTCCCCCAGTGGAAGGCAACAGACACAGGAACAGTTTTGAAGGGGGTCCCGAGAGTTGCTGGGCAAGAAAAATAGGGTGGTGGAACTGCCAAATTCAAAGAACCGGCTGAAATGAAAAAATTCACCCAACGAAGACAATGTGTACGCCAAAAAAATTCACCCAACGAAGACAATGTGTACGCCAAAAGATGAAGTCATTTTCACAGAAGGATCTGGAATGAGGAATGGGAAAAAGAAATACCCTCCATCACAAGATATGGAAGACAAAGGCTGAATACGTGTGTCATCTCAGAGGAGAATCATCAAAAGACAACGCAGGCTAGAAGGCTGAGAGTGACAGTCACTCAGTCGTGTCCGACTGTTTGCGACGCCATGGACTCTACAGTCCATGGAATTCTCCAGGCCAGAATACTGGAGTGGGTAGCCTTTCTCTTCTCCAGGGGATCTTCCCAACCCAGGGATCAAACCAGGGTATCCTGCATTGCAGGCGGATTCTTTACCCGTTGAGCCACCAGGGAAGCCCAATAATACTGGAGTGGGTGGCCTATCCCTTCTCCAGTGGATCTTCCTGAACCAGGAATCAACCCGGATCTCCTGCACTGCAGGTACATTCTTTACCAGCCCAAAAAGGTTGAGAAGAATTCTATTCAATAATGACTGACACTCAACTGCACCCTTTGTAAATGATTATTGTTCTTCTCGTTTAGTCGCTCAGTTTTGTCCGACTCTTTGCGACCCCAAGGACTGTAGCCCAACAGGCTCCACTGTCCACGGGATTCTCCAGGCGAGAATACTAGAGTGGGTTGCCATTTCCCCCTCTGGGAGATCTTCCCGACCCAGGCATCGACCCAGTGTCTCCTGTATTGGCAGGAAGGTTCTTAATCATTGAGCCAATAGCAAAGCCCCTTTTGAAAAGATTAAAATGACAAATCTTATGCTACACCAATTTTATCTCCATAAAGAAAAAAAACAAAACCCAAAGGAAAAAAAAAAAAAGGGAGGAGGGGGGATAGAAGAATGTCTGAGACTGTCCAAGCAGTGAAGAAAAATGTATGCTTAGCATGGAAAATTCACACATTAAAGAACAAGCTTATTTTAAAAACCAAACCAAAAAATCAATTTCTGGACCAAACACTATGATTTTTAGGAACATTAAGAACACACAGAATACTTTTCAAGCTTCCAGTGAGAAAAAAAAGAGCAAATGAAGCAAAATCATTGTAATCAGAGGTTTTCACAGCAAGTCAAGATAGAAAAAGCAACCAAGTATATATGTGGAATATTATTTTCAACAAGTTAAAGGGAAGGGAAGGAAGTGTGGGACTTTATATACAGTGAATCTATCTGTTAAATGAAAAGGAAATCCAAATTTGCAAGTCTTATAAAATTGACTGCATTAAGCCCTCGGGAAAATACTCTTGGAATGATTTAGTTCTGCCAAGAGAGACACAGGACTAGAAGAAAGCAATACGACAGAAGTAAGCTTATGTAGCAGTCTCAGAAAACAGTCATTTAGAGCTCACGTTCCCTTCCCACCCAACATGGTAGGGGATGATGGGGGAGAGAAGAGAGTCAGGCAAAAAAAGCCTACTAGGTCCTTATCCTGTTCTCCAAATATCAAAACTGTTAACTGATAATACTAAGAACAGATATGCATCTTATTGTAAAATGTAATTACAGATGCTAACGTTCAAGTGGTTAGAGGAAACTTTGATGAATCCATCCTATAGGAAGACGGAAGAAAACACACCCCAGGAAAAGACAATAATATGACAATAAAAGTAGTGATAATAACTCAGAGTTCGACAATTTCACTTCGAAAAAACGCAAAGTAAATAAAAACTAAGGAAGCATGGCAAACCGACTACACCAAAATAGTAACATGAATTATAAGGGTTTCCCTGATAGCTCAGCTGGTAAAGAATCCGCCTGCAATGCAAGAGACCCAGGTTCGATTCCTGGGTCAGGAAGATCCCTGGAGAAGAGATGGGTTACCCATTCCAATATTTGCGGGCTTCCCTGGTGGCTCAGCTGGGAAAGAATCTGCCTGCAATGTGGGTGTAATCCCTGGGTTGGGAAGATCCCCTGGAGAAGGGAAAGGCTACCCACTCCAGTATTCCGGCCTGGAGAATTCCACGGACTGTTAGTCCACGGGGAAGCAAAGAATCCGTCACGACTGAGCGACTTTCACTTAGACCGTAGAAGAAATGTAACTGCAGAAATACAAGTCGGAGAAGATGATGTATTAGAACTACAAATAGTTTTATCAATATGCTGTTGACAGTAGATATATTTAAAACTCAGGGCTAAGGAAACTTGAGATAGAACAGACTAAAAAGATAAAGCAGAATATAAAAGGGACTGAAAACATTTCTGGGATTCAAATTTAATCTCAGATGAAAAATCATAAACGTCATAATGATTTACTAAACTCTGGGAAAGGAGTACAAGAGAGAAAAGATGTAACGGACATATTTATGTAACTCCTTCATAACAAAGCCTCAAAGTGTGTAAAAAAAGTAATATATATATATATTGTACATTTATATGAAGAACACATAAAGCATCCTATTAAATAGTAACACATATGTATTATTCAGAAATATTATATTTATAGTATGATGATAATTGCAATTATAATTATATATTTAGATATGCAATCTGTAACCTATTTATGCATTCAATAATATTCAGTTAGTCAAAAAAACTAATTTGGGTTTTTCTGCAATATGGTAAAGAAAAAAAAGAACAAGTTTTTTGACCAATCCAATATATAAATAATGCACTTTTATAAATATTACATTTAGTATTATATATTATACAATGTCGCCTTCCCAGATGGCTCAGAGGATAAAGAATTTGCCTACAATGCAGGTGACCTGGGTGAGATCCCTGGGTCGGAAAGATCCCTTGCAGGAGGAAATGGCAACCTGCTCCAGTATTCTTGCCTGGAGAATCCCACGGACAGAGGAGCCTGGCAGTTTACCGACCATAGGGTTGCAAAGAGTCAGAAATGACTGAGCAACTTTCACTTTCCCTGTATAACAGATAATGTGTTACTATATATTAATATACAATGTTAACCTATAACATTTAAGATGAAAGAAATGTAAGAAAAAATATGACAAGAAATTAAAATAGCATTTTCTAGGAACTGATCAAATTAGGATATAAAATGTGATCTGGTAGCTATACATGGAAATCTATGCCCCTGAAAATACACGTTTGTAAATGTGCATATGCAGAAACAGAGGTGTGTGCGTCGTGAGTGTGTGTTTGTGTGTGTGTGTGTGTGTGTGTGTGTGTGTATGTACAGCTTTCAAGCACACACAGAATACTGACAAAATGTTCCAATCGCAAGCGATACTTTCAAGAAGCAGCATCATAAGCCAATGTATTCTTTGATACATAATTCATCAGAATTATAAGTCAATACTTTACAACATCCCATAGGAAATGGCAACCCACTCCAGTATTCTGGCCTGGGAAATCTCACGGACAGAGAATTCTGGGAGAGTATAGTCCATGGGGTCACAGAGAATTGGACACGACTGAGCAACTGGGTGCATACAAAAGGTGTTAGGACGTTGGATCTGTCTGAGAACATACTTTAAAGCTAGAGTAAAGATCCAATATACTTGGAATTCAATGATAACTAAGGCATCACGTGTACAAATCTGACAGATCCAAAGAAAATGCTTTCAGAGATAATTAAAACTTTGAAATACATTTACAAGATAACAAGAAAGATTGGAAATAAATGAGCCAGAGAAAAAAACAGAAAACCCAGAATAAGAGACACAGAATAAACGCAAGTAAATAGGAAAATAACGTCTGATAGAGACAAGAGTATAAATCTGTGAAACAGGGAACAGGAAAACAGTTCAGATAATTAGCAACATGAAATCTAATTTACTGAGAAGCTTGGTCATATAAGCAAACATCTGGTAAGACGGCTGAAGCGAGATCAAAACCTGATGGAAGGAAATGAACAAAGGGGGATTTCATTGGAAGTAATCCTATCTATGTTGCAGGGGAAAAGCCAATTCTAACTCCAAGTTGGAAACTGTTTGACTTGCTTTTCCTTGCTTTTGTTATTACCATCATACTCAGTGGTTGCCTGGAGGACCTGCTCCTCTGCTGGACTCTGAACTAAAGAGCCTTTTTGTTCAGCTCAAGGAAAGAGGGTTTGTCCCTGCCCACCTGTGAGTAGGAGAGATTAACACACCCCTTCCCAAGACTGTCAATTCTGAGATATGTTTTGCAAGACTGAAGACCCTCTTGCTTTACTTCCCAACTTTCTCTACCTCTCTATTCTGCCTTTTGACCTTCGAACCACATTGCTTCTTTCTCTCTGGTCTATAAAAGAACCTGGCATCCAGACCCCAATCAGATGGTTATTTTGAGGAGCTAGCCAGAGCTCTTCTAGGTCTGCTGGCTCCCCAATTAAAGTCTCTTCCTTGCCTCAACACCTCAACTCTGGGATTCACTGGCCTCTCATGAAGTGAGCAGACCAAGCTTGGACTCAGTGATTTAAAAAAAATAGAAAAAAAAAAAGTCTTTTAATGATATAATCACTGATGCTAAAAAAAACTTAAATTGAAATAAATATTTGTGAAAAAATAAACGTTTGTTGATCAGTCGATCGTAAATAAATACTTGAGAAAAAATAAGAAAAGATTGTCGTAGTTCAGTTGCTCAGTCGCGTCCGAGTCTTTTGCGACCCAGTGGACTGCAGTCCACCAGGCCTCCCTGTCCATCACCATCTTAAACACCGATGAAGGCAGGAGGAGAAGGGGAAGACAGAGGATGAGACGGCTGGATGGCATCACCGACTCCATGGACATGAGTTTGGGCAAGCTTCGGGAGCTGGTGATGGACAGGGAGGCCTGGCGTGCTGTGGTCCATGGGGTCGCAAAGAGTCAGACAGGACTGAGACTGAACTGAACTGAAGCTAACTAAAGACTATTTATTATAAATAAAAACGAATTCCCACATAAAACTCTCCAATCAAGATAATTTTCAGGCAACTGCTAACAATCCTTTTTGTTGACATTTGTTCAGAAAAGATAAAATGAAAGGAAGCAGCCAAAATATTTTTGTAAGAGTACCTTTAACTTGCAACTTCCCTGATGGCTCAGATGGTAAAGAGTCTGCCTGCAATGCACGAGACCTGGATTCGATCCCTCAGTCAGGAAGATCCCCTAGAAAAGGGAATGACAACCCGTCCCAGTATTCTTGCCTGGGACATCTCAGGGACAGAGACGCCTGGTGGGCTACAGTCCATGGGCTCGCAAAATAGTCATGCATGTACCGACACAGATACCCTAAGTGAAACACTAACAAACCAGACTTAATAGCCCTCACAATTTTTTAAAAGTTCACATCAGGATCAACATGGGGCTATTTTCAAAATACATTAATAGGAAAAAACAAATTATTAAACCAGGTGAAGAGAAAAAAATAGAAAGATGTCGTGTAATCAACTGTAGACATGCCAAGACTTTTACTTTATTTTTTTTTTACAATATTCAAAATTCCTATTTATAGTTTAGAAAAAAATTCTATTAATAACTTACTAAAACACTCCAAATTACAGGTAATTTCTTTTATCTGGTAATAGCCATTTGTAAAAAAAAAAAAAAAAAAATACCTCTAGGCAACATCACACTTTAAAAAAATCTATTTATTATGTATTTATTTTTATATTTGGCTGCACTGGATCTTTGCTGCTGTGTGTGGGCTTTCCCTACAAAAAAGAGCAGAGTATGGAGTGGAGTATGGAGTGGAGGCTGCTATCTAGGTCTGATGCTCTGGCTTCTCAATCCAGTGGCTTCTCTTCCTGTGGAGCACACACTTTAGGCTATATGGACTTCGTCAGCTGCAAGCACTTTAATTGGTAAGGCACTCGAAAGAGTAGACAACTCAGAAAGATTGCTCAATATATAATCATAACGTATCAAGAGTCAAGATATCATTTTGTATCAGAAGCAGGAAGTGACACTGGAAAGAAGATAACACGTACCCCCAAAATTAGTTACCTTCAATATCATTTTAACACAGTTAAAATAAGAACTCAGCAAGTGTGGAACTCTGCCAATTTATGCATGGGGGGCTTCAAGAATTTGAAAAAGTATCTGTTTTTCTTTTCTTTTTTTTTTTTAAATCCTTCAACTCAATATAGCTTTCAACAAAGCCAGCAGAATTTTACAGATTTTGACACACTGATTCTCCAGTGTACGCGGAAGAATAAACATCTACAAAGATGTTTTACTTTTACAAAGAGAACAGGTGAAGAAGAAAAACACAGATTATTTGTTCTGTTTGATTTCTAGTTGAGTTTACTGGGCATCTCTGGTGGCTTAGACAGTAAAGAATCTGCCTGCAATGCAGGAGAGCCTAGTTCAATCCCTGGGTCGGGAAGATCCCCTGGAGAAGGGAATGGCAACCCACTCCAGTGTTCCTGCCTGGAGAATCCCATGGACACAGGAGCTGGGTGGGCTACAGTCCACAGGGTTGCAAAGAGTCAGACACGACTTAGGCAACAGAACACACACACACACATCTTTCAATATACCCCTCTGTACGTGCACCATCTTGCCCTATCTAGACGCAAGGTGACACTGCAAATCATTGGCTAAAGAAACACTGTTTACCTTCTATCTTGAAAACATTTGTTAACCATTTGGAGGAAAATAATATCAGATCCCTACCTCACACCATACGTACAAATAAAATCCGCATAGATAAGAACGCAGGGATGAACTCCAGCATTCCGAAAATCCTATGTAAGACGAACATTTCATGACCTTGAAATAGATTAGTATTTCTTCAATATGTCCTTCACAAAAAAGATTTAAGGGAGGAAAAAAAAAAGTGTTGAGGGATTACTGCTAAATGAAAAATATTCATTTTTTTTGCTTCAGACATGGTGGTAAGGATGGCAGGGAATTGGGAGAAGACACGTGAAATGTTTAAAAAAAAATTTTATGGCTGATTTTGTTTTTTAAAGCAAAGCTTGCTGAGTTGTGTGCCTGGCACCCTATGGCTGGAAAGCCAAGACATGGGGTGCCTAAGGGGGATGTAACCTGAAGGATGAAGGAAGCCAGCGGGATCTTCTATTGACACCAGTGTAAATATTCTCAAAATCTACTGTGTCAGCCTGTCATTGTTTTGTATTCTTGTCGTAATTCATTGTTTTCTGTTCGTGTCATAATAAGAAATAAAACTGAGACGCCCCCGAGTAGACTGTACAAGGCAACTTAAAAACACTGCAAGTGAAATGGAAGAAATTAATACGATTAAGATGCTTTTGACGTAACAACACCCTCTGTTTCCACCATGTCACTAAACATTACTCTATAATGGCTTTTTAATGGCTGATATCCCACGCTTATACTGTATCTCTAATTGCATAACAAATTCTAGACTGTGAAAAACAGTTCATCCCTTTTTTTTTTTTTTTTCCTTTTTGCCATCTTAAGCGCTCGGCTATAAAAATGCCTGATACCTGGGTCTTTCTGCACGTGTCCGAATCCTTCCCGAGGATAAAACTCCCATGTCGTGTGATGTATTCCTGGCATTTGCTACCTACTGCTGTGCTTTCTCCTGAGAAGACTAGGACAATTTGCAAACCCTCCAACATTGTGTGGGTGGGCATTTCACCCCACCCTGCAGCTCGGGGAGTTTTAGGAGAATGAAGAGGAATTGATGCTGTAAAGTACAGCAGCTGCAGAGAAAACTGAAGTCCTCCCTTCAAACAGACAGAAAACACGAGTCTAATAAGTAGGTAGAAACAGATCTCAATTTAACGGATGATAAGCCTCAGCTATACTTTGAATGCCCCCATCGTTAGCAACTTTGAAGACTCTTGGAGAGGTAAACAGCCCTGTTGCTAGAGTCTTGCTTGCAGTGGATTTAGAAGGCAAGCAGGTCATCTGATGTAAACAGGGAAGAACAGAGAATTGCAAATCAGAGAAAACCTGCCATTACAGACAGGAGGGAGCTTTGAGGTCAGAGTGGGGGAGAAGGCATTCTGGAATCAAGCTTCGTTGAACCCATGGATTGACGCAGGATTTTGTCTGTCTACATTTACGAGCTACATGGACAAGCAGGCTTCCCTATGTATAATCATCGCTCCAAAACGTTAAATTCACGGATGGCTGAATATTTTCTGGTAAGCTCTTTACCTTGTCCTTATTTTTTTTTTTTTTTTTTTGCAAAACGTCTCTGTTTCCACTGAAAGAGAACAGGTGTCATGGGTAGGAGGTCGCATCTTTGCGCTTAAAAGGAGTTTCACTTGCTTCTCGTCTCAAACAAAGGCGTGCAAAAAGTCAAGAAATCTGTCCATGGGTGCACCTCCTGCCAAAAATGCATTTTAATCTTCCATGCCTGTGTGTTCAGCTGTATCTAACCCTTTATGACTCCACGGTCTATAGCCCACCAGGCTTCTCTGTCCACAGGATTTCCAAGGCAAGAATACTAGAATGGGTTGCCGTTTCCTCCTTCAGTAAAATTTCCAACATTCAATGAAAAGGTCCCCTTGCTCTCTCTCAAAAACAACAACAACAAAACAAACAAAAAAACATAACAAATACATAACGAAGTCATACACGAGCACCCAAGACTGAACTTTTTTTTTTTATACTAAAATTGCTACAAAAACCTATTTGCAGAAGCAACCCAAGTGCCCATCAATGGATGAATGGATATAAAGAGGATGTGATACATATATATGATAGAATATTACTGAGCCATGAAAAAGAATGAAATAATACCAGACCTAGAGATGATCATCCTCAGTGAAGTCAGTCCTATAGAAAAAGACAAATACCGTATGATATCACCTGTATGTGGAATATAAAACATGAAAAAACAATGAAATCTATTTACAGAACAGGAACAGACTCACCAACGTAGAAAACAAAGGCTTACAAAGGGGAAGGAGGGGAGGAATAAATTATGAGTCTGGGATTAACAGATACACACTGCTGCTAAGTCGCTTCAGTCGTGCCCGACTCTGTGCGACCCCATAGACGGCAGCCCACCAGGCTCCCCCGTCCCTGGGATTCTCCAGGCAAGAACACTGCAGTGGGTTGCCATTTCCTTCTCCAATGTATGAAAGTGAAAAGTCAAAGTGAAGTCGGTCAGTCGTGTCCAACTCTTAGCGACCCCATGGACTGCAGCCCACCAGGCTCCTCTGTCCATGGGATTTTCCAGGCAGGAGTACTGGAGTGGGGTGCCATTACTATAGATAAAACAGAAAACCAACAAACACCTATTGCATAGCACAGGGAACTATATTCACTGTCTTGTAACAACCTATCATGGGAAAGAATCTGAAAAAAATTACACAAACGAATCACTTTACTGTATACCTGGAAGTGTACAATAGTGTAAATCTACCATACTTCAATTTTGAAACCTATTTGTCTATCCAATGCATGGCTGTCAGTTTCTGTACCAATTGTGCCCAAAAAAAGGGGGGGTTCTAATTCTTAAAACACTCCTGATAGCACATTTCTTTCTACAAATGTCCATCTCATCACTGGATTTTCCCTCAGTCCCTTTTATCACAGAGTCATTGTATTTTCCCATATGGAAAGCCCACAAGAAACCTTCTGAAGTGGAGAGAAGTCCTCAGTGTGAATTCACTACTGTTGTTAAAAAGGGGCTTCCCTTGTGGCTCAGCTGGTGAGGAATCCCCCTGTAATGTGGGAGACCTGGGTTCAACCCCTAGATCGGGAAGATTCCCTGGAGAAGGAAATAGCTATGCACTCCAATATTCTGGCATGGAGAATTCCATGGACTCTATAGTCCATGGGGTTGCAAAGAGTAAAAAGAGACATACAAGGCCAGGGTGTGTGTGCTAAGTCACTTCAGTTCAGCTTCTCAGTCTGACTCTTTGCGACCCCATGAATCATAGCATGCCAGTCCTCCCTGTCCATCACCAACTCCCAGAGTTCACACAGACTCACGTCCATTGAGCCAGTGATGCCATCCAGCCATCTCATCCTCTGTCATCCCCTTCTCCTCCTGCCCCCAATCCCTCCCAGCATCAAAGTCTTTTCCAATGAGTCAACTCTTCGCATGAGGTGGCCAAAGTACTGGAGTTCCAGCTTCAGCATCATTCCTTCCAAAGAAATCCCAGGGCTGATCTCCTTCAGAATGGAATGGTTGGATCTCCTTGCAGTCCAAGGGACTCTCAAGAGTCTTCTCCAACACCACAGTTCAAAAGCATCAATTCTTCGGCGCTCAGCCTTCTTCACAGTCCAACTCTCACATCCATACATGACCACAGGAAAAACCATAGCCTTGACTAGACAAACCTTTGTTGGCAAAGTAATGTCTCTGCTTTTGAATATGCTATCTAGGTTGGTCATAACTTTCCTTCCAAGGAGTAAGCGTCTTTTAATTTCATGGCTGCAGTCACCATCTGCAGTGATTTTGGAGCCCCCAAAAATAAAGTCTGACACTGTTTCCACTGTTTCCCCATCTATTTCCCGTGAAGTGATGGGACCGGATGCCATGATCTTCATTTTCTGAATGTTGAGCATTAAGCCAACTTTTTCACTCTCCACTCTCACTTTCATCAAGAGGCTTTTTAGTTCCTCTTCACTTTCTGCCATAAGGGTGGTGTCATCTGCATATCTGAGGTTATTGATATTTCTCCCTGCAGTCTTGATTCCAGCTTCTGTTTCTTCCAGTCCAGCGTTTCTCATGAAGTACTCTGCATATAAGTTAAATAAGCAGGGTGACAATATACAGCCTTGACATATTCCTTTTCCTATTTGGAACCAGTCTGTTGTTCCACGTCCAGTTCTAACTGTTGCTTCCTGACCTGCATACAAATTTCTCAAGAGGCAGGTCAGGTGGTCTGGTATTCCCATCTCTTTCAGAAGTTTCCACAGTTTATTGTGATCCATACAGTCAAAGGCTTTGGCATAGTCAATAAAGCAGATATAGACATTTTTCTGGAACTCTCTTGCTTTTTCCATGATCCAGCGGATGCTGGCAATTTGATCTCTGGTTCCTCTGCCTTTTCTAAAACCAGCTTGAACATCTGGAAGTTCATTGTTCACGTATTGTTGAAGCCTGGCTTGGAGAATTTTGAGCATTACTTTACTAGAGTGTGAGATGAGTGCAATTGTGGGGTAGTTTGAGCATTCTTTGGCATTGCCTTTCTTTGGGATTGGAATGAAAACTGACCTTTTCCAGTCCTGTGGCCACTGCTGAGTTTTCCAAATTTGCTGGCATATTGAGTGCAGCACTTTCACAGCATCATCTTTCAGGATTTGAAATAGCTCAAGTGGAATTCAGTCACCTCCACTAGCTTTGTTCGTAGTGATGCTTTCTAGGGCCCACCTGACTTCACATTCCAGGATGTCTGGCTCTAAGTCAGTGATCACACCATCATGATTATCTGGGTCATGAAGATCTTTTTTGTATAGTTCTTCTGTGTATTCTTGCCACCTCTTCTTGATATCTTCTGCTTCTGTTAGGTCCATGCCATTTCTGTCCTTTATCGGGCCCATCTGTGCATGAAAATGTCCCCTTGGTGTCTGTAATATTCTTGAAGAGATCCCTAGTCTTCCCATTCTGTTGTTTTCCTCTATTTCTTTGCATTGATCGCTGAAGAAGGCTTTCTTATCTCTTCTTGCTATTCTTTGGAACTCTGCATTCAGATGCTTATATCTTTCCTTTTCCCGTTTGCTTTTTGCTTCTCTTCTTTTCACAGCTATTTGGAAGGCCTCCCCAGACAGCCATTTTGCTTTTTTGCATTTCTTCTCCATGGGGATGGTCTTGATCCCCGTCTCCTGTACAATGTCACGAACCTCATTCCATAGTTCATCAGGCACTCTACCTATCAGATCTAGGCCCTTAAATCTATTTCTCACTTCCACTGTATAATCATAAGGGATTTGATTTAGGTCATACCTGAATGGTCTAGTGGTTTTCCCTACTTTCTTCAATTTAAGTCTGAATTTGGCAATAAGGAGTTCATGATCTGAGCCACGGTCAGCTCCCGGTCTTGTTTTTGCTGACTGCATAGAGCTTCTTCATCTTTGGCTGCAAAGAATATAATCAATCTGATTTCGGTGTTGACCATCTGGTGATGTCCATGTGTAGAGTCTTCTCTTGTGTTGTTGGAAGAGGGTGTTTGTTATGACCAGTGCATTTTCTTGGCAAAACTCTATTAGTCGTTGCCCTGCTTCATTCCGTATTCCAAGGCCAAATTTGCCTGTTACTCCAGGTGTTTCTTGACTTCCTACTTTTGCATTGCAGACCCCTATAATGAAAAGGACATCTTTTCATTAAGTCACTTCGGTGGTTGGCAACTGTTTGTGACCCCATGGACTGTAGCCTTCCAGGCTCCTTTGTCCATGGGATTCTCCAGGCAAGAATACTGGAGTGGGTTGCCATGCCCTTCTCCTGGGGATATTCCCGACCCAGGGATGGAACGAGAGTCTCTTGCGGCTTCTGCACTAGCTACTGGGTTCCCTAGTCCAGCGCCCCCTGGGGAAGCCCCCACGAAGGCCAGACGCTTACCCAAAGCAGAGATATCTAGGCAACTAAGCTTTATTTTCATGCTTAAGATTTTGTGCTTCAGCGTTTTCCCATTAAACTCTGGCTTCTGGTGGCATTAATTCTGTTTCACGCATCCCACATAAATCACTGCAGCTTCACACTCCTAGCTCTTCCGTAAATCTGGCAACAATGATGTTAATTGTGCGTGAAAAATATATTAAAACTGTAAACCACAGCTATTTTCGAGGAGGATGGGAAAAACGGATCTAAAGTCACAAACCAAACCCTCTTCCCTTTGTGTGTATCTGGCCAGTGGCCATTATATTAAAAGAACAAAATTACAGCCTGGTTTTCATCAATTAGGCCTTATTGTTCATTTCTTGAATCTAATCAGGACCGTATAAAATGTACCACAAATCCCAGGATAATGACCACTGGCTAATTTTGTTAATTGTGATGGTGGAACATTCCCTTTGTAGGGTGTACTCTTTACAGAGTGTTTGCATATGGGGACATTTTTGACCCAGTTGTATATACAAGGGGCAAAGTATTTCTTTCTGGCATTGCGTTCTAGCTATCATCACTGCAGCAAGAAAGGAACTCTGAAATAATTGTCTGTCATTTCATAATTTGTTGTTGTTCAGTCTACCCCACGGACTGCGGGAAGCAAGGCTTGTCTGTCCTTTACCGTCTCCTCAAGATGTTGAACTCAGATTCATGTCCACTGAGTCAGTGATGCGATCAGACTATCTCACTCTCTGCTGCCCCCTTCTCCTCCTGCCCTCAGTCCTTCCCAGCATCAGGGTCTTGTCCGATGAGTCAGCTTCTGCTTTATGCTCCATGCAATAGTAACTAGATCATTTCTTCTACCATGAAGGAAGATTCATCTTTTCTTTCTAAATGTACCTGTGGATATTCCCTTTGAATGTTACTACACTAGTACACCACTTGGACAAGAGTGACTGTTGGGGGCCAGAGTGAGGTACTCTGCCCTGACAAAAGTCATGAGGAAGGAGGCTCGACATACGCAAAGGCGGGATCGAGCCTCAGGAGTCCCCCTGGAACTCCTCGAGCATCTACCCCCATTACCAGAGCCTGCCTACTTTACTACTTTGTGCTCTCACCTACATCTCTGACTTTACGGGGAGCTGTCCCCCACCACCTCTTTCGGAGAAGGAGTTAACCTAGAGCTCCAGTTAATAATAATTCCTGGGTGTGATAAGAGTGTTTTAACCTACAAACTCCTCTGAAGGTTCTCTAGCCTGCCTGACAGGCTTGTCCGGCCACATGTGATTGCTCACAGCCTCCCAACCGTGAGAGGCACAAGATGCTTTAAACCTTCTAAAAACAGGTTCCTTAGAAAAGTTAGAAAACTATTAGTATAAGTATAATGGGCTGATTAGAAATTGTATTGGTGAAGGGTTTTTCATTTGTTGAGCCAATGTTTGTTGCTAAGTCTCCACATCCCCTGCCCTTACACACATTAATGAATATATAGAAGAAATAAGTATTAACCTTTGATATTAATCACATTAGACCTTAGGCTAAGTAAATTCTTTCCTTAACTAAAACCCACTACACCCTCACCCTATAGGAATGTAACTTTATTTGGGTGGCGTCTGTTTTAAGAATAATCACCCCTGGAGAAATAAGTGTCCTGGTTGACTGACTGCTGTCACAAGGAGAGGGTCATAAATTGTCAGCAGGCCCCCTGGCCAGAAGATGATGTAACACCCCTAAGACCTCTGTATACATTTGTATGAAGCACCTGACTTTGATAAAAGTCAGGACTGCTGTCCCCACGTGACTTTTGCATAACATCTCAGTGTATAAAAGTAGACCATGGAAAATAAAGAATTGGGATCACTTTCTCGAAATACTGGTCTCCCCATGTAGCTCTCTCTCTCACTCTGGTTGAGTCTCCATCTGGAGCGCGGACCCCGCCATGCTTACTAATTATGCCTGGGCTTCTAAGATCCGACCGGGGGAGGCCTCAGTGTCTCCTCTCCTTCGGGAGAACGGAAGGACGCCTGCGGCCTACGTAAGTGGTGCAAACTTCTTGTCTTGAAGTTTTATTGGTCTCCCGCGTAAACCAAGCTACTCAGCCTCTTTTCTCCACTGAATTTTCCTACTGAGCTATCCTCATCCTATTACTCTTTATATCTTTGATAAAATATTTAAATAAATAGGTCGCCGACGCCATCCCCACTTCGAATACCCTGGATCAGCCGGGGCAGGACCCCAGCAAGTGACCAAAAAAATGTTCATAACCCAACTTGGGAAGCAGAACCAACCATGTATAACTTCTACCAGCAAACATTTCCATGCCAAAATTAAGCAAAAAGTAACTGAGACAAGTGGGCTTCCCTGGTAGCTCAGACACTAAAGAATCCACCTGTAAATGCAGGAGACTCAGCACAGATCCCTGGGTTGGGAAGATCCCCTGGAGAAGGGAATGGCAACCCACTCCAGTATTTTTGCCTGGAGAATCCCATGGACAGAGGAGCCTGGCAGGGTTACATTCCATGCAGTCGCAAAGAGTTGGACACGACTGAGCGACTGAACAATTGAGACAACATTGTCCTGTTTTCCTTGTATGTGCTATCCTTTCCTCCTCTAAATGCTCCATTTCTTCTTTTTAAAAAAGACTTGATTGAATGTATTACAATATGGCTTCTGTTTTACATTTTGGGTTTTTTGGGGGGGCATGAGGGAGCTTAGTTCTCCGAGCAGGGATTGAACCGGCACCCCCTGCATTAGAAGGTGAAGGCCTATCTGGTGGAGTCCAGAAAAATAAAGTCTAACACTCTTTCCACTGTTTCCCCATCTATTTGCCATAAAGTGATGGGACTGGATGCCATGATCTTCGTTTTCTGAATGTTGAGCTTTAAGCAAATTTTTTCACTCTCTTCTTTCACTTCCATCAAGACGCTCTTTAGTTCCTCTTCACTTTCTGCCATAAGGTGTCATCTGCATATCTGGGGTTTTTGATATTTCTCCCGGCAATCTTGATTCCAGCTTGTGCTTCCTACAGCCCAGAATTTCTCATGATGTACTCTGCATAGAAGTTAAATAAGCAGGGTGACAATATACAGCCTTGATGTACTCCTCTTCCTATTTGGAACCAGTCTGTTGTTCCATGTTCAGTTCTAACTGTTGCTTCCTGACCTGCATACAGATTTCTCAGGAGGCAGGTCAGGTGGTCTGGTATTCCCATCTCTTTCAGAATTTTCCACAGTGTATTGTGATCCACACAGTCAAAGGCTTTGACATAGTCGATAAAGCGGAAATAGATTTTTTTTTTTTTCTGGAACTCGATTGCTTTTTTAATGATCCAGCAGATGTTGGCAGTTCGATCTCCATTTCGTCTGCCTTTTCTAAAACCAGCTTTAACATCTGGAAGTTCATGGTTCATGTATTGCTGAAGTCTGTCTTGGAGAGTTTTGATATATATACAACAACTATATATACATATACATATATATATAACAGCTATTGTGTGTGTGTATATATATATATACACACACACACACTCTGTACACTCAGGGTTTTTGATGTTGTTCCTTGTTCTGCCACGAAGTTACATGAACAATTCTTGCAAACATAACAGACAGGAATGTGCTCCACAAAGAGCTATGTAAAGTCAGGGTCCTATGCCAAGCTGAGACAGTCTCACATTAGTGGTCCAGTCCCCTCTCTGTGGAGAGGACTGCAAATGAAATGGCAGACACACATTTATAATCAAATCTCCCTGCACCAGACATTAATGAGCACGGAGGATGCAGCGATCTCTAGAATGTGAAAGAAACGCTGCCCACTGAAGATTCTGTTGTCATCACTCTGGACTCAACACACCAGCCCTGGGTTCACGCCTAAAGACTGTACTTCAACATCTGACCTGTGTTACTGAATCAGATCAAACCAGGCCATCCTAAAGGAAATCAACCCTGAATATTTATTGCAAGGACTGCTGCTGACGCTGAAAATCCAATCCTTTGGCCACCTGATGTGAAGAGCTGACTCGCTGGAAAAGATCCTGATGCTGGGAAAGATTGAAGGCAGGAGAAGGAGATGACAGACGATGGATGTCTGGATGGCATCACCCACTCAATGGACATGACTTTGAGCAAACTCAGGGAGACAGTGAAGGACAGGAAAGTCTGGTGTGCCACAGTCCATGCGATAGCAAAGAGTTGGTCACAAACTAGCAACTGAACAACAACAAATCGTTTAGAACCTAAAGACGATATTGCTGATTGAGTGTGGATGACAGGTGTTAGAGTGCATGGCAAAATGACGGAATGGGTCGGTCATTTGTTCATGGTATGTCACAGGACATCCAGCTGCTGATGCCTGAGGCAGGTTCTGAACCCAGACCTCAGTTCCCGGGTTCCTTCATGGTCAAGGAGTTCTAACGAGACCCTGTGTGTCAACCGTCAAGAGTGGGTGTGACCCCAATGACCACCATCCACCTGCCACGTTCTTTATCTGCCTACATAGGAAATCTGCTGGTTAGACTCCCTTGCTCATGTGCTAGTCACAGAAGGGCGCTGACTAGCTGTGAAGAGCTACAGGAAGCTGTGGTCCAAAAGGAAGACGCATTGCAAGCCGACTGGCTCTGCTGTCTGCCCTCCACTCTGGTTACAGCTAACTAGTCCCTGTACCTGAAGTATTATTCATAAGCAAGTCCTTAAAGACAATAAATGAAAGCATCCTACCCAGTATTTCATTCCATGAAGAGGTCATCAATTACCTCTCACCTGATTTATCTTTTATTTCCCCTATCGTAAGTGGAAATTCTTAAGCATAAGTTTTGAGGAGCGTTTTTAAAAATTCCTTTGTAAAAACAAGGCCGAGGGACTGATTCAAAAATGATGGACATTTTTCATCCTTTTCACACATACTGCTATGTTGCCTTTCCAAAAAGCATGCTTTTCCGTTTACCGATTTACAAAAATGCCTACCAAGAAAAGCCATGCACACACCATAAAAACCCCAGAAGAGAACATAAGCAAAATATTCTCCAACATAAATTGTAGCCATGTTTTCTTACCTGTTTCCCAAGGCAAAAGAAGTAAAAGCAAAAGCAAGTAAATGGGACCTAATCAAACTTAAAAGCTTTTGCACAGCAACAGAAATCATCAACCAAACAGAAAAACAACCTACGGAATAGGAGAAAATATTTGCAAATAATGCAATCAACAAAGGGTTAATATCTAAACTGTACAAATGGGTCAAAAAGTCTATTAAAAAAAAAGTTTGTTTTCAAATGGGCAGAAGACCTAAGCAGACATTTTAAAGATGACATACAGGTGGCCAACAGGCACATGAAAAGATACTCAACATTGTTAATTCCGCACAGGATCTTCCCAACCCAAGGCCTGAACCCAGATCTCCTGCATTGCAGGAAGACTCTTTACCATCTGAGCCATCAGGGGAGCGCTAATCTATATTAGAGAGATGAAAATCAAAAAGGACAATGAGGTATAACCTCACCCCAGTCAGAATGGCCCTCATCAAGAAGTCTACAAATAAGAAATGCTGGAGCGGGTGTAGAGAAAAGGGAACTCCCTCCAACACCGTGAATGAGAATGTAAATTTGGTGCAGCTACTATTGGGCCTCTCTGGTAGCTCAGCTGGTAAAGAATCTGCCTTCAATGTGCAAGACCCCAGTTCAATTCCCGGATCAGGAAGATCCCCTGGAGAAGGGATAGGCTACCCACACCAGTATTCTTGAGCTCCCTTGTGGCTCAGCTGGTAAAGAATCTGCCTGCAATGCGGGAAACCTGCGTTTGATCCCTGGACTGGGAAGATCCCCTGGAGAAGGGAAAGGCTACCCATGCCAGTATTCTGGCCTGGAGAATTCCATGGACTGTATAGTCCATGGGGTCGCAAAGAGTCGGACACGACTGAGCGACTTTCACTTTCACTGTGGAGAACTGAAAAAGTAAAAAGAGAATTACCATATGATGCAGGAATCCCACTCCTGGGTATATATCCAAAAAAGGGAAAAGTTTAATTCATGCACCCCAATGCTCATAGCAGTACTTTTTACAGCAGCCATGGAAGCAAATGAAGATGTGATTGCTTTTAAAAGATGTACTGTGCATATATAAAGATACACACACAGATACATATACCACAATAGAATATTACTCGGCCATGAAGAAGGAAATAGCACCCCTGGCAGAAATACAGATGGGGCTACAGATACTCATACTAAGTGAAGTTAAGTCAGAGAAAGACACATGTTACATCACATCACCTCTGGGATCTATTTTAAAAATTGTAGAAATGAAGTTATTTACAAAAGAGAAACAGGCTCATGGACATAGACAACAAACTTATGGTTCCCAAAGGGGAAAGGAGCGAGCAATACTCTCTGACTATCATGATGCCTATCATCGCAGTCATCTTCAGCACAACCACCTGAAAAAATTATCATCAGAAAAATTATCATCTTCAATACCATCGTCACCACCATCATCACCATCTTCACTGCGATTACCAACATCATCATCAATATTATCGATGTCATCATCACCACCACCACCGTGATCATGACCGTCACCACCGCCAGCAACTCCATCATCAGTATCAACCTCCTCATCACCAACATCATCATCTTCATGACCATCATCACCACCAGCAACACCGTCGTCATCTTCCTTGTTACCATAGCACCACCATCAGGATCGTCAACACCACCATCATCACCACCATCTTCATGACCATCACCACCATCAGCAGTGCTATCATCAGGATCATGAACCTCATCACCTATATCACCATCTTCATGACCATCACCACCACCAGCAACACCATCGTCATCTTGCTTGTTGACACCAGCACCATCATCAGGATCATTATTACCACCATCAGCAACACCATTATCGTCTTCACTCTTGTTATCACCATACGATCATCACTATCATCATGACAATCATGACCATCAACACGACCAGCAAACCATCACCATCCTTGTTACCACAAAACCATCATGAGTATCATCAAATTCATCATCACTACAATCACCACCATCATAGTTCCCCTCCTCACCACTAATCACCATAGTATTCTTCATTTACATCAACAGCTTCACCAAAATCACCTACTAGTACTATATTTAATCATCCATGGGCTGGTTGTGGATTTTATTACTAGCATGTGAGAGTTGTGTTTAAAATGACTTAAATTCAAAGCTCTATTCTAACAATCCCTTGTGGCATATCCATTCATCAAACTGCCTACAGATATAATACACAACTTGACCTTCTTAAAGGTCTCTCCAAAAAGTTACTGTATATAGACCCTGGTTTCTTTAATGATTCATTTTTTTTCCCTATTTTTTCCCTATTGGCAGAAAGGAATACTTGTTTATCTTTGGTTTAGGAACATAGCAAGTCCAGGTGACTGCATAAAGAAAGTGTGGTACATATGTACAATGGACGGTTACTTGGCCATAAAAAAAGAATTTGAGTCAGTTCTAGTGAGGTACATGGGCCTAGAGCCTGTCGTACAGAATGAAAATGTCAGAAAGAGAAAAAACTAATGCATATTAAGACTCTTGCCTGGAAAAATCCCATGGATGGAGGAGCCTAGTAGGCTGCAGTCCAAGGAGTCGCTAACAGTCAGACATGACTGAGCAACTTCACTTTCAGTTTTCACTTTCATGCACTGGAGAAGGAAATGGGAACCCACTCCAGTGTTCTTGCCTGGAGAATCACAGGGACGAAGGAGCCTGGTGGGCTGCCGTCGATGGGGTCGCACAGAGTCGGCCACGACTGAAGCGACTTAGCAACAGCAGCAGCAGCATATATAGAGAGAGAATCTAGAAAAATGATATTGATGAACTATTTGCAGGGAGGGAATGGAGATGCAAATATAGAGAATGGACTTGGGAACACAGAGGGGGAGGGAGAGAGTAGAGGGAATGGAGAAAGCAGCATCAACATATATACGCTATCAACTGTAGGATGGACAGCCGGTGAGAAGTTGCCGTGTAGCAGAGGGAGCCCAGGCTGGTGCTCCGTGATGACCTGGAGGGGTGGGATGGGGGCAAAGGAAGGCTCAGGAGTGAGTGCACGTATGTATAATTACAACGGACTTGCACTATTGTACGAAGAAAACCAACATAATATCTCAAAAGAAAAAAAATTTTTTTTTATTTTAAAAATCATTTCTGAAAAAACAAAACAAGCCAGGCTGAATTTTGTGAGGTCCTGTTTGTGCCGACTCTTCATATATTTAGTCCCGTCATGAAAGATGGTGTTCATATAGCCATCAGCTCTGTTCAGTTGAGTTGCTCAGTCGTGTCCGACTCTTTGCAACCCCATGGACTGCAGGCCTCCCTGTCCATCACCAACTCCTGGAGTTTTTACAGACAAATACATCTTGTTTATGACTTTTACAGAAAAGATCTTTGCCAGCAAATACAGCTTCTTGGGGCCCAGGCGTGCTAAGTTGTCACTTCAATTGTGTCTGACTCTTTGTGACCCCATGGACTGTAGCCCACCAGACTCCTCTGTCCAAGGGATTTCCCAGGCAAGAAGACTGGAGTGGGTGGCCCTTTCCATCTCCAGGGGAATCTTCCTGACCCAGGGATTGCACCAGCATCTCCTGCTTTGGCAGGCAGATTCTTTACCACTGAGCCACCAGGGCCCACCCTCCCTAAATGAGTCAGCCAGTGGGGACACAGATAGGGTCACACGCATATTGAAAAACAGCCAGTTAGTTTGGGAGCAAGTGTTCCAGAACATGAACCTCTGGATTCTGTCCTTCATTTCTGTGTGCTTATGAGAAGATGCCCAAATGCCTTCACGAACTCATTCCTTCACATGGAGGGTACGCAAACCCTTTGTTTTCTATGAAGGACAGTATTTTACATTCTTAAACCACATGGCCTCTGCTGCATCTATTCAACCCTGCCACTGCAGTGCGAGCATAGCCACAGAAAACAGGCCAATTTGTGGGCATGGCCGTGTTCCATTCACTTTTATTTTTTTTCAATGGCAGGAAGGATCCAGCCTCCGCGTTACACTGCCCACTCCTGCTTCACATCTCCGCAAAGCAGCAGGGGCACTCTTTCAGTTCAATACCATGTTGGGCTTCTCAATTTTTCCTAAAAGCACGTCTGTCAATACTCTCTTTAGCTCAGTTGATGCCGGGAACACACTGACCTGCAATTCACTGACCACAGCGGCCGCACTTCAGTTCCTCAGCTGAGCAAACACTTCCAATTCACTCGCTCCATCTCTTTAAACGATGACGCTCCTCTAAGAGAATCGATCTGAACGTCGGCTTCCGGGCTCCATCGTTGAAGCTGTGATTCATGCTCTCAAAAGTACCCCTCCCCACAGCAACAGGGTCAACTGCATGTCCTTCAAGTTCCTCCCGAGTGGATTCTGACCCTGCGTCGAGAGTCAGTGTCTCTCTGAATATCTGTGTATCTCTCTGACTTGTGACACTGCCGTGTTCATTAAACTAAACGATTATTCCAGGCAGCTGTCTGGTTTCTCCTGTGTGGTAACAAGGACAGGGGTAGCGACCACATTCAGCCAAGTGGACTGATAATTAGAAGCTGACCAGTAAGTGTTCTTGAGAGTCCCTTGGACAGCAAGGAGACCAAACAAGTCAATTCTAAAGGATGTCAATCCTGAATACTCACTGGAAGGACTGATGCTGAAGCTGAAACTCCAATACTTTGGCCACCTGATGCAAAGAGCTGACTCAGTGGAAAAGCCCCTGATCCAGACTCACTTGAAAAGACCCTGATCCCGGGAAAGATGGAGGGCAGAAGGAGAAGGGAACGGCAGAGGATGAGATGGTTGGATGGCATCACCGACTCAATGGACGTTGAGAGGAAGCAAACTCCGGAAGATGGTGAAAGACAGGGAAGCCTGTCCTTGGGGTCACAAAGAGTTAGACATGACTGAGCAACTGAGCAACAACAATAAATAAGTATTCATGAGGTCAGTGAAGACAGGTGAATAACTGTGTTTTTGCTTGTGTCAGGGCTCACAGAGTAGGAAAGGTTAACAACCAAGCCAAAGAAAGTCAGTGAAGCAAGGTTACCAGTGGCACCCCCTGGATTTACAGAGCTGCATGGTCAAAGGAAAACCAGGTATGACCACCATCCTGAGAACCCACCCACAAAAAGCCCAGGGATGGCACAGTGGATAAGAATCTGCCTGTCAATGCAGGGGACGTGGGTTCAATCCCTGGTCCGGGAAGATTCCACACGCCTCAGAGCAACTAAGCCCGTGATTCACATCTACTGAGACCCCGAGCCTCAACAATTGAAGCCCATATGTGTAGAACCCATTCTCCACAGCAAGAGAGGTCATTGCAGTGAGAAGCCCACCCCCCACAACTAGAGAGGAGCCCCCACTCATTGCAACTAGAATAAAACCCTCGGCCAGCAATGAAGACCAAGCACAACCAAAATTTAAAAAAGAGCCCAGTAAGCAGAAAGCAGCAACTGAGCCTGACCTTCTGTGCTTCTTGCAGAGTCCACTAAATAGAGAAAATGAAGAAGGGAACTTATCAGTTTCCCAAGAGTATGCTGAAAGGTCATTCAAACACAATTTCGTTTCTTGGGGGATGGGAAGACAAGACATTATTCTCTGGTAAGCAGAGGGGAAGAAGACTGTGAGGGTCTCAGGAGGGTTTCCCAAAGAGAGAGAGATGGTTTTAGGAAGCGTGAAGGTGGAGGACAGTTGTTCTAGCTTCTTCTGACCTCAGCAGGAGGTGCAGATAGAAAATATGCAGTCCAGGTTGTATTAAGATTCCTAGCACAGCTGATATTTAAAATGGATAACCAACAAGTACGTGCTGTCCAGCACAGAGAACTCTGGTCAATACTCTGTAATAACCTTATGGTCACCAGGGGGAAGGATGGGGGAAGGGAGAGTTAGGAAGTTTGAAAGGATGGACACGTACACACTGCTGTATTTAACATGAAGAACCCACAAGGACCTGCTGTCCAGCACGGGGACCTCTGCTCAATCCTCTGTAATAACCTTATGGTCACCAGGGGGAAGGATGGGATGAAGGGATAGTTAGGGAGTTTGGGATGGACATGGACACACTGCTGTATTTAACATGGAGATCCAACAAGGACCTGCTGGACAGCACAGGGACCTCTGCTCAATGTCATGTGGCAGCCTGGATGGGAGAGGAGTTTGGGGGAGAATGGATACACATATACATACAGTTGAGTCCCTTTACTGTCCACCTGAAACCATCATTAATTGGCTATACCTCAACGCAAAATGCTTTGGGTGTTAAACAAAAAAAGAAAAAGATTACTAGCACAATTGGAACAGATGACCACCAACTAAAACTGAAGTCAGTCGTGTCCAACTCTTTGCAACCCCGTGGACTGTAGCCTACCAGGTTCCTCCGTCCATGGGATTTTCCAGGTAAGAATACTGGAGGGGGGTTGCCATGTCCTTCTCCAGGAGATCTTCCCGACCCAGGGATGGAACCCAGGTCTCCCGCATTGTAGGCAGACACTTTACCATCTGAGCCCCCAGGGAAGTCTGACCAACGAGGTGGCTTTAAGCGACGAGAATGTGACGGTCACACGGTTCTGCAGGACAGACGTGCAGTAGTCAGGGGGTCACAGGCTGGGTTCCTTCCTTGGGTTGTGAGGGAAGCTCTGTTCCATGTCCCTCTCTCAGCTCAGAGCTGTTGGTGTTGGCCCTTGGTGGGTTTTGGCTTGGAGATGCACCCCTTCCATCTCTGAGTCTCTGCCTCCATCGTCATAGCTGTTTTCCCTCTGAATCTCTGTGGGCTCCATTCCGATCTCATCCCCTCCCTGAAATCCACTTCCATTGACCTCTTCTCTCTTCCTCCTATTTCTCCTCTGTATTCCTCCTTCTCCTTTTTTCTCCTCCTTCTCCCAATGTAAGGGCTCAATCCCTGTTTATTAAATTCACGATCTTCTCATACGAAAGGTATGAACACTTCTGCTAAGATTTGTTTTTTTTTTTTTTTTAAGATCCACTCTCCAGATTGAAGAACCTTTTGCTCAAGACAAAACAAAGACCAAGCGTTGCTGGTGATGTGTTTGACTATCTTCCCTCCTATATTCAGTTCAGTCGCTCAGTCGTGTACAACTCTTTGCGACCCCATGAATCGCAGCACGCCAGGCCTCCCTGTCCATCACCAACTCCCAGAGTTCACCCAAACTCATGTCCACTGAGTCGGTGATGCCATCCAGCCATCTCATCCTCTGTCGTCCCCTTCTCCTCCTGCGCCAATCCCTCCCAGCACCAGTCTTTTCCAATGAGTTAACTCTTCGCATGAGGTGGCCAAAGTATTGGAGTTTCAGCCTCAGCATCAGTCCTTCCAAAGAACACCCAGGACTCCTATATTAGTTCCTTCTGAAATGCTGATGCAAACACTTCACTAGGACTCCATGGACAAAGCTCACACAGAAGGGACAGCTTCCCACAAGCTAGTTTTCTTTCTTTTTATACAGTCGTAGAAAGGAAGGAAGTGAGATTTACAGGGTTCTTACGTTTTATTTCTCCCATTCCCAACTCCCTACCACGTAACCATCAGTCTGCTCTCGGTATGAGCTTGACTGTCTTTTTTTTTTTTTTTTTCTGGTTTTGCTTTTCAGATTTGACGCATAACTGAAAAAAACCCAGTATTTGTCTTTGTCGGACTTCCTTTACTAAACATATCGCCACTGAGGTCCGTCCATATTGTTGCCAATGGCAGGATTTCCTTCTTTCAATCGTGGCGTAATATCCCACTGAATGTATCGATCACATCTTGTTTGTCCTTTCTCCCACTGATGGACACTGATTTCCTCCATTGACGGACTGTCCATATCTTGGCTATTGTAACCGATGCTGCAATGAATACAGGGGTGCATACATCTTCCCAAGGTAGTATCTTTTGCTTTCTTTGGATAAATACTCAGAAGCAGGTCTGATGAATCTTACGGCTGCTCTCTTTTTTTCTTTTTTTGAGGAACCTCCATACTGTTTTCCATAGTGGCTGTACCGATTTACATTCCTATCGACAGCAAACAGGCGTTCACTTTTGTCCACATCCTTGCCAACGCTGTCTTTTCAATATCAAGTGTTCTAACAGGTGTGAAAGTACATCTCCCAGTGTTGACTTGCATTTCCCTGATAATTAAAGATGTCGAGCATCTTTTCAAGTACCCACTGACCTTGTGTTATGGCTTCTTCAGAAAACACCTATTCTGATTTTCTGCCCATTTTCATCGTAAATAGAAATTTCTGAATGAATACACTAACTCTTCTTATAAAGACACCAGTTATAACAGATTTAGGGGCCCTACTAGTACAGTTGGAGAAGGCAATGGCACCCCACTCCAGTACTCTTGCCTGGAAAATCCATGGACGGAGGAGCCTGGTGGACTGCAGTCCATGGGGTCGGTAAGAGTCGGGCACGACTGAGTGACTTCACTTTCACTTTTCACTTTCATGCATTGGAGAAGGAAATGGCAACCCACTCCAGTGTTCTTGCCTGGAGAATCCCAGGGGCGGAGAAGTCTGGTGGGCTGCCGTCTATGGGTTCGCACAGAGTCGGACACGACTGAAGCAACTTAGCAGCAGCAGCAGCAGCTAATACACTATGACCTCATTTTTACCTTGATGACATTTGTGAAAGCCCTATTTCAAGATAAGGTGTCATTCATATGTATTGGGGGGCTGCTAAAACTTCAACATATCTTTGCAGAGTTTGGGGAGGGGGAGGACACAATTCAACGTCTACTCAGGTAAACTCAAAACATGTGACAAGAAAAAAGTCTGAAGAAGGCATAGCCAAGGCATGGTCTCAAAGTTTTTAAAAGATTCCAACTGACATTCTGTGTGTGCTAAGTCGCTTCAGTCACGTCTGACTCTTTGCGACCCCGTGGACTGTAGCCCGCCAGGCTCCTGTGTCCATGGGATTCTCCAGGCAGTTACTGGAGTGGATTGCCATTTCCTTCTCCAGGGGATCTTCCCAACCCAGGGCTAGAACCCACATCTATTATGAATCCTGCCTTAGCAGGCAGGTTCTTTACCACTGCACCACCAGGGAATCCCAATAAGCATTTATATACTCCCAGACTATATTCCCCCCGCCACATCTCATGTGCCCCTAGACACCTCACGCTACCTCCTCATAGCTCATTTACTTTCAACCATGACCATAGTAATTGTAATAATAAGGGGCCTCCCCTGGGGTCTCAGTGATGAGGAGAGTCATCCCACCAATGCAGGAGACCAGAGTCCAATCCCTGGTCTGCAAAGATTCCACATGCCACAGAGTAACTAAACCCATACACCACAAGTACTGAGTCCGTGCTCCACAACAGGAGAAACCTCGGCAAGAAAGAGCCCGAGCAGAGCAACTAGCGAAAACCTGTGTGCAGCCCTAAATAAATAACATAAATAATAAAAAAAAAAGTAACAACAATAATGGGCTTCTCGGCACTAGTAATAAAAACCTGCTTGCCAATGCAGGAGACATAAGAGACCCAGGTTCGAACCCTGAGTCGGGAAGATCCCCTGGTAAGGACATGGCAACCCACGCCAGTACTCTTGCCTGGAAAATCCCAAGGACAGAGGAACCCCGCGGGCTACAGTCTATGGGGTCGCACAGAGTTGGACACGACTGAGTGGCTAACACACACACAATAATAATAATAATTGCACAACCTTAATTTTTAAAAAAAAGGCTAGAGGAAGAGCATTTTCTCCTAAGTCTAGAGAAAGCCCTCTGAGATGTTAAGCTCAACTCTTTTTCCTACCTGTGAACTTTAATTAATTCCTGGGAAATGATTCCATCTCCATGAAATCAAATTATAGACGACTGCATTTAAAGCCGGGCAACCCACTGCTATCCCCGAAATGCAAGCACGTTAGGGTGCTGGCCGTTCCGTCACAATTTTCTGCTTCCTTCCCCTGGAACACCTCTGGGGTTTGCTATTTTGGGGAAACACGCAGCTTCAGAAGACTGAAGCTGGTTATTGTCGTGCAGAGGGTTTCCTGTGGGGAAATCGAAGTCTCAGCTGCAAAATGCTTCCTCCCTGGTGCACGTGATCTGCTTGTCGCAAGAAGCAGAGGAAATCTATTTTCTTTCTCATTCTGTAATTCATATTGGATCTATATTAGTTTCTTTTTTTTAAAGTATGAAAACATTTCAGGTTCAATATAGATGAGCCAAGAATTACATGCATTTGCCCAAAAAAAAAAAAAAAAACCTGCTGATATATATATATACTGAAAACGATAATGTCAGTTGCTCAGTCGTGTCTGACTCTTTGCAACCCCGTGGACTGTAGCCCACCAGGCTTCTCTGTCCATGGGATTTTCCCGGCAAGAATACTGGAATGGGTTGCCGTGCCCTTCTCCAGGGGATCTTCCCGACCCAGGGATTGAACCTGCATCTCCCGCAGTGCAGGCAGATTCTTTACTATCTGGGCCACCACAGAAGCCCACTCATATACAGCACCGTGCCTAAACCAGACAGCTAGTGGGAAGCTCCTATGTATAGCACAGGGGCCTCAGCTCGGTGCTTTGTGATAACCTAGAGGGGTGGATGGGGGCGTGGGTGGGGGGCTCAAGAGGGAGAAGGTACATGTATACATATGGCTGATTCACACTGCTAAGCAGCGGAAACTAACACGACATTGTAAAGCAGTTATCCGCCAGTTAAAAAAAATAATAATATGACTGCCACGCACATGCCATGATCAATGAGAGAAAACACACGCCTATTGGTTGACACTGGCTATGACTGTTGGTACCAAGACAGCCAACCAAGAGTCAGATAATTAACGGACAGGCTATCCACAGCAGCCTAGGGAGGACCTCGTGACTCTGGGATTCACCTGCTGGTTGAATTCCCTGGTCACTCCCGGGTAGTATGATCACTGGGTCGTAGGATCCCTTTCTTTGGGAGGTGGAGGAAGAGGAAGGTAAACATCCTTATACAATATGCAAATCTCATTACCTGACTTAAACTCCAAAGGAAATATCGAATTGAGCTTTCTTATGTTTTTATCGATTTAATTTTCTTAGGAAAGAGACAATTTCCTCTCTACAATTTACTACTCTGTTTTTTTTAATTTAAACTTTTTTTTTTTTTTTAATTTTTGGATGCACCCAAGCTTCATGTGGGACCTTATTTCCCTCCCAGGGATGAAGCCCACGCCTCCTGCATTGGAAAGTGGAGTCTTCACCACTGGACTGCCAGGGAAGTCCCTCAGCTATATGTCAAAATGTAGGAAATTAATATTATAGTGATATCATAAGACTTCTGGAGTCTAAAATATAACATTATGAAAGTATTTCACTAGGTAAAGATTTGGGAGGAGCAGCAAAACTCTTAATAATTTTTTTTTCCTAATTTCAGAAGATAAGTGTATTTGAATTTGGTAAGAAAGGAAACTTGGGCTCTTTGACATAGATTTTATTGCACAGTCTGTTAAGAAGAAAAATAGGCATTAGCATTCCTTCGGATGTAATTCCATTTATGAATCCTCCAATGTCAAAAATAGAGCTATGCAAAAAAGGAAACAAAAAGCCAAGTGCGTACTTTGCATGTTGAATTGCACCACCAAAGCACCTCCCTGTAGTTGTGTCGTGGTTTTTATTTATCTCTCCCTCTCTCACCATTGTGTACATTTTATGTCTTGGTCCATCTAGAGAAACAATGAACAAGAAGCTTAGCTTTCAGAAACTCGGAAAGAGTTTCTTCATCTCACGGTAAAGGACTGGATGTTTGGCTCGTCATCTCAAGACTGATGGGAACATTTCCATCATGGATCCTCAAGAGAAAAGATAACTTTCAAATTCTTTCTTTTTTTTTTTCTCCGTGGAAACTTAAAGCACTCCCTGCTTGAATTCACTGTGCCTACTGATGCCTTTCTGAAACTTTAGTTTTTGCTGGGACTCATGTACTTTCCCATCAAAGGCCTTATATTTCTATACATCATCTTTTTTGTTGGTTTAGTGGCTCAGTCGTGTCCGACTCTGTGACCCCATGCACTGCAGCACGCCAGGCTTCCCTGTCCATCACCAACTTCCAGAGCTTGCTCAAACTCATGTCCATTGAGTCCGTGATGCCATCCAACCATCTCACCCTCTGTCGTCCCCTTCTCCTCCCGCCTTCAATCTTTCCCAGCATCATCAGGGTCTTTTCCAGTGAGTCAGCTCTTCGCATGAGGTGGCCAAAGTACTGGAGTTTCAGCTTCAGCATCAGTCCTTCCAATGAATATTCAGGACTGATTTCCTTTAGGATTGACTGGTTTCATCTCCTCACAGTCCAAGGGACTCTGAAGACTCTTCTGCAACAGCACAGTTCAAAAGCACCAATTCTTCGGCGCTCAGCTTTCTTTATAGTCCAACTCTCACATTCATACACGACTACTGGAAAAACCACAGCTTTGACTAGATGGACCTCTGTTGGATTCACCCAAAACCATGTGTACGCTAAGTACAAACAATGACTCATCACTATTTCTCAATGAACCTTCCAAGAAGGCTGCGAGGAGAATAAGAAATGGAGGAGAGAAGAAAAAATACACAGAGATTCCCTGCTGGGCTCTAAAGACCCACAGAGGATCCGGCTCGAGTTAGAACCACACTGAAGATACAGCAGGTGAGGTGAACGTGTCCGCTTTTGGATGGGATGATGGATTATGTCGCGTCATAGAACAGAACACAACACAGCTCAAAGCACCCGTCTTAAGGCAAAAGGAGTGCTTGGGGACGTGTCATTTTCAGAACTCATGGAAACGGACTACAAAAGCTCCTTGGCTTGAGACAAATCAGTACTCTCAGTTTTCCTCCCTTTCAGATGGGCACACAACCCTCTTCCCCAAGGGAAACTCCAGGATTGTACAAGGGACGGCAGTCACGTCAGACAAGGCAGTGTCCCAGTGAAGGGAAAACTCAAAGTACCTGGGGACTCTGGGAGGAAGGCATGGTCTAGTCATCTCCATGCGCAATTTGGCTTTTTCCAGAAAATGGGGACACACGGGATCTTGAGGGGATTATGGGTGGTTTTTCTTGTGGATTTTCCTCCTAAATCATACACACACAGAGACACTGACACACACAGATACTGAACAAACTATACACCAACCTCCAACATCACCACTCCAAATCATCAGACATGTGAAATCTACCAAGAATTTTTTTTTTTTTTTTGCATTTTTTAAAATCTGTTTCCAGTTGTAGAAACTTACTTTTCCAAGCCTACATAGAATATTCGACTGAATTAATGAGACAGAGACGACCTTGTATCTCAGCTTCATTTCATCCTAACAAGGGGTGAGGGCGTGAACAGACAGCTCTTTTTCACACTTTCTGTCTGCAAGCTCCCAGGTGATTTGTAGGTCTGATCTATTGACACAGGGCTGTTGTTTTGCACGCCTCACAAACTCTCTGTGGTCCTGACAGCCGAACTGAACGGAGTATCAGCTTCTGTTCGCTTTTCACTGCAGTCTGTCTGTCCCTGCAGGCAGCATAAGGAGAAAGTGAAAGTGAGGTCGCTCAGTCGTGTCCGACCCTCAGCGACCCCCTGGACCGCAGCCTTCCAGGCTCCTCCGTCCATGGGATTCTCCAAGCAAGAGTACTGGAGTGGGGTGCCATCGCCTTCAACACGCAACTAACTCATTACAGAAACAGCCTCCTTGACCATAAAGGAGGTAAAACATGAAAGGAAGTCGTGTTTAACCGTAAAGGAAAAAACATGAAACTAATTGATTAGGAGAAAATATGAAACTAATTCATTACAGAAACAGCCCGCTTAACTGTAAAGGGAGTAACACATGAAATTAATTCATGTCGAACTATAAAGGAGAAAACAAGAAATTAATTCATTATAGAAACAGCCTGGTTAACTGTAAAGGGAGTAACACATGAAACTGATTCATGTTTAACTATAAGGAGAAAACAAGAAATTAATTCATTACAGAATCATCCTGGTTAACCATAAAGGGAGTAAAACACGAAATTAATTCGTTACAGAATCATCCTGGTTAACTATAAAGGGAGCAAAACATGAAACTAATTCATTACACCAACAGCCTGGTTAACCATAAAAGAGAAAAAACATTAACAGGAATTCATTGTACCAACATTAATGAATGTAATTCGTTAATACTAACAGCCTGGTTTAGGACAAGCAAGCAAGAAACCAGACAGACAGGAATCGACTCCCCTTCATAACACTGAAGAAATTTAATCTTCCGGTGACAGATACTGGTAATGAGGCCAACAGTGAATGGCCATGAAACTGAGGTTACAAGAACATACCCATGTTTTCTATTTTCTAATTATTTCGTATACAGTAGCTTAGACCCAAATCACTATAATATGAAAAGACATTCACAGGAGATAAAATACTATTGGGTTTCCCTGGCGGCTCAGACAGTAAAGAATCCATCTGCAATGCAGGAGACCTGGGTTCGATGCCTGGGTTGGGAATATCTCCCGGAGAAGGGAAAGGCAACCGCCTCCAGTATTCTTGCCTGGAGAATCCCATGGACAGAGGAGCTGGGCTACAGTCCATGGGGTCGCAAAGAGTCGGACACAATTGAACAATTAAGTACACCCACACAGACACAGAGGAGCCTGGTGGGCTGCTGTCTATGGGGTCGCACAGAGTCGGACACGACTGAAGTGACTTAGCAGCAGCAGCACATAGACACAATACGATTATTACTCGTGAGGTCACTGAACACTAAGGAGGTTGAAAGTTTCACTAAGACAATATGCAAAATAAGCAAGTGTCCAAACCAGCAGTGTCTCTGGCAGCAAATGAAGCTATTACACGTCCTGGGGGTGGGATGAAAGAAAGGGAAAGTCGCTCAGCTGCATCCAACTCTGCGACCCCATGGACTGTATATAGTCCATGGGATTCTCCAGGCCAGAATACTGCAATGCCTAGCCTTTCCCTTCTCCAGGGGATCTTCCCAACACAAAGATCGAACCCAGGTCTCCAGTATTGCAGGCAGGTCCTTTACCAGCTGAGCCACAACGGAAGCCCTTGTGGGTGGTGGGATACTGAACAAATAACGAGCAAATTTTTGGACACACACACATACTCTAGCAGATTAACCTGCACCTCAAGTTTCCAACAGTTTTTTTTTTAAATATTGCTTATAAACATGCATAGATAGCAAACGTGGTTTTTAATACATATTAAGAGTACTGGAGTTTCAGCTGTAGCATCATTCTTTGGAAGGACTGATGCTAAAGCTGAAACTCCAGTACTTTGGCTGTCTCATGCAAAGAGTTGACTCATTGGAAAAGACTCTGATGCTGGGAGGGATTGGGGGCAGGAGGAGAAGGGGACGACAGAGGATGAGATGGCTGGATGGCATCACTGACTCGATGGACGTGAGTCTGAGTGAACTCTGGGAGTTGGTGATGGACAGGGAGGCCTGGCGTGCTGCGATTCATGGGGTCGCAAAGAGTTGGACACGACTGAGCGACTGAACTGAAGTGAACTGAAGTGACTTGGATGAGATGGGTAGATAGCATCACCAACACAATGGATATGAATTTGAGCAAACTCCGGAGATGTTGAAGGACAGGGAAGCCTGGGATGCTGCAGTCCATGGGGTCACAAAGAGTCACACACGACTGAGTGATGTAACAGAAAGGATGTCACTGGGACTTGTTCTAGTAACGGAAAAAAATTATAAACTGCCAAATGAGTTAAAACTCATATTCTGGAAGATGACAAATGCAGTGGGAAATTCTCTTCCTTAGAGAACAGGTTTTCTAACTTGTAAGGCATGCCAAGCAAATAGTATTATTCGAAACGTGGAAAATTTCTTAACCCTCCACAGGATTATTCTATTGGAGAATTTCTTAAGCTGGGAGAGAAACACATGTTGCCAGAAACCCACTCTTGTTTAACCGTTTTCACAAAATACTAAATTGTTTTCAATTAATCCTTGTCAGGGAGATACTTATCTAATAATCTTTCCTAATTATCTCCACTTACAAGCCACGTCTACACAATGTCAAACATCCCCCTGACATGAAAATGGAAAGTAATTAGTGACTCTCACGTAGCTTCCTGCTGATGTGGACCGGCCAAAACACCTGTCTAACTGCGTTACTTTGCACAGCTTTAAGTTTTTCACCTAGATTTTTTTTTTTCCCCTCTGCATACACCTGACCTATTTGTGACTTGAGAAGAGAAAGGCACTTACTTTTTCCTTTATCTGATGTTAAAAAAAGAATTGTGCTATTGTCTTTGGCTGTTCTGAGAGCCTGTTCCAAGAAATGCATTTTAATGCTACTTTGACGATTAATTTCTGTAAATCAAGTGGGATGCTAAAAATCCAGTTGACGACTCAGGCTGAAAAAGACAAAGCTTAGGAATAAAGGAGAAGGAAATACTTAAAAAAAATACCATTCCTGATATATTGTCATTTGCAGCAAGTGGATGGACTGAGAGCTGGTGATACTAAGTGAAGTGATTCAGAAATGGAAAGACAAGTGTCACGTGATATCACTTAAATGTGGAATCCAAAACACGACACAAAGGAACTTATCTACGGAAGAGAAACAGACTCAGAGGCACAGAGGCCAGATGTGTGGCCACCTAAGGGTAGGAGGAGGGATGGAATAGGACCTTGGGGTTAGCAGATGGAAACGACTGTATTTAGAACAGACAAGCAAGTTCCTACTGTACCGAACAGGGGACCACATTCAACATTCGGTGATAAACCACCATGGAAACGAACACGAAAACAAATATGTGTGTGTGCATGTAAATGAAATCTCTTTGCTATACAGCAGAAACTAACTCAGCACTGTAACTCAACTACACTTTAATTTAAAAAAGAAATATTCCATTTCTCAAAACTCCCTTTTGTTAAAGCCATATTAGGAACTGTCAGAAGTGATAGAGCCTTGGTCCCATTTCCTAAGCTGACCCTTGCACTATGACATATAGACACTTATGTTACAGACAATCTACATTAGGGATGTACTGGACATTAAGACAGATCAGTTCAGTTCAGTTCAGTCGCTCAGTCGTGTCCGACTCTGCGACCCCATAAACTGCAGCACGCAGGCCTCCCTGTCCATCACCAAGTCCCGGAGTTCACTCAGACTCACGTCCATGGAAGTCAGTGACGCCATCCAGCCATCTCATCCTCTGTCGTCCCCTTCTCCTCCTGCCCCCAATCCCTCCCAGCATCACAGACTTTTCCAATGAGTCAACTCTACATATGTACAAATTAGCTGAAAAATTCTGGTTCTCCGGGATCCCCTAGTGGCTCAGACAATCAAGAATCTGCCTGTCATGCAGGACACCAGGCTTCTATCACTGGGTCAGGAAGACCCCCTGAAGCAGGGAATGGCAACCCACTGCAGTATTCTTGCCTGGACAATCCCATGGACAGAGGAGCCTGGTGGGCTACAGTCCATGGGGTCGCAAAGAGTCAGACAAGACAGAGCGAGAAACATCTTCAGGTTCTCTGTTCTTGTATTAACTATGCTTCACAAACATCCAATTAGGGGCTGGATATGTGTGCAAAGAAGTCTCCCAGCTCATCTCTCCTTTATACCCAAGGAAACTGAGGCACGCACTAGCTTAAGAACCCAGCCATAATCACTCAACTGGCAAGGGAACAGGCTGGCATTTGCAGGCTGGCAGGCGTGTTCTTAGCCAACCAATGCTGCAATCTCAGTGGAAGGACTGAACCAAGCTGACAGTCGGAAGGATTCAGAGAAGTTACTGCAACCCTACCTTCACAGCAGCACTGTATACAGGAGTCAAGGCACAGGAACAACCAAAGCAATCACATGCACACAAATGGGTAGACAAGTTGGTATGTAGGTGCAGGTATGTGGTAGAATATTACCCAGCTGCTGAAAAGGAAATTCCTACTGTCTGTGACAAAGTGAGTGGGCCTCGATGGCATAATGCTAAGTGAGACTGGTTTTAAAAAAGGACAAATACTGTATTCACATCCATATGGAATCTAAAAATCATACTGTATCACTTATATGTAGAATCTAAAAAAAAAAAAGTACAAGGGAACCTCTTTACAAAACAGGGTCACAGACGTAGAGAACCAACTTATGGTTACCAAGGGGTAAGGAGGTGGGCAGGGATACATTGGGAGATTGGGATTGACAATTACACATTACTCTATAAAACACAGATAACTAGTAGGAACCTACTGCATAGCACAGGGAACTCCATTCAACACTCTGTAGTGAGCTATGCCAGAAACGAATCTGAAAATGAGGGGATATGTGTATATGTTTAGCAGATTCACTTTGCTGTACAGCAGAAACTAACACAGCATTGTGTACCATCTATACCCCAATAAAAAGTACGTTTTTAAAAAACACCAAACCCGTAGAAGAGATCAGATTTGCTGCAGCCAGAAGTGGAAGGGTGGAGGAGGCGTGGGGGGTTGGATGAAAGTGGTCGGAATATACAAGCTCCCAGTTTTAAGATAAACTAGCACCAAGGCTGTAATGTACAGGGTTGACGGCTGTAGTTACCACTGCTGGATGAGACACAGGAAACTTGGAGATGGCGCCAGTCCAGGTTCGATGCGTGAGACAGGGTGCTCAGGGCTGGTGCACTGGGAGGACCATGAGGGATGGGATGGGGAGGGAGGTAGGACGGGGCTTCAGGATGGGGAACACATGTACACCCATGGCTGATTCATGTCGATGTATGGCAAAACCACTACAATATTGTAAAGTAATTAGCCTCCAATTAAAATAAATTATTTTTTTTTTAAAAAAGAGTACAGCCTAACAGTTCTCATCACAAGGAAAAAAAAAATCTCTCCTTTTTTTCTTTTTCTCACAGCTATATGAGATCTGGGTGGTAGGTGGTATAGTTGCTCTGTTGTGTCCAACGCTTTGCAACCCTACGGACTATAGCCCGAAAGCTCCTCTGTCCATGGGATTCCCCAGGCAAGAATACTGGAGTGGGTTGCCATGTCTTCCCCTCCAGGGTACCTTTCCAATCGACGGATCGAACTCATGTCTCCTGCAGGCAGATTCTTGACAGACTGAGCCTCCAGGGAAGCCCATGAGAAGACGGACGTCAGCTGAAACTATTGTGATCATGTCTCTCAGTTCATGGAAGTCCAAGTGTCATGCTATCTGCCTTCAACTTGCATGGCGATGTCCCTCAGGGACACCTCACTAAAACTGGGGAGGGGAGAGAACTTACTGACATCCTCTCAGATAAATTCACCAGTAAGTTGTTTTTCAAAAGGGGAGAGAATCTACATGACCCAGAAGAGATCAGATCTCGAGGTCTTGACAGAAGGAACAAGGAGCTGAAAACATTATGCTAACACGAGAAGAAGCCATTCAGAGGTACAGCTGCTTCTAAATGTCAGATGAGGGAAGAGAATCATTTGGGTGTTTTCTTTGATGCCATTCACTTACACCCACTCTGAGCATCTGGAGATTTTTAAAGGTGCCTTCATTACACTGCCTTCATTCCATCCCTGTGTCGGGAAGATTCCCCTGGAGGAGCACATGGCAACTCACCCCAGTATTCTTGCCTGGAGAATCCCATGGACAGAGGAGCCTGGAGGGCTATAGTCCATGGGGCTGCAAAGAGTCAGACACAACCGAGGGACTAACATTTTCACTACGCTCCCGTGTAAAATCAGCATCACTTTTGAATACCAGTAAGGTTTGTCAAGGCTATGGGTATTCCAGTGGTCATGCATGGATGTGAGAGTTGGACTATAAAGAAAGCTGAGCCCTGAAGAACTGATGCTTTTGAACTGTGGTGTTGGAGAAGACTCTTGAGAGTCCCTTGGACTGCAAGGAGATCCAACCAGTCCATTCTGAAGGAGATCAGTCCTGGGTGTTCTTTGGAAGCAATGATGCTAAGGCTGAAACTCCAGTACTTTGGCCACCTCATGTGAAGAGTTGACTCATTGGAAAAGACTCTGATGCTGGGAGGGATTGGGGGCAGGAGGAGAAGGGGACGACAGAGGATGAGATGGCTGGATGGCATCACGGACTCGATGGACATGAGTTTGTGTGAACTCCGGGAGTTGGTGATGGACAGGGAGGCCTGCTGCTGCTGCTCCTAAGTCACTTCAGTCATGGCCGACTCTGTGTGACGCTATAGACAGCAGCCCACCAGGCTCCCACATCCCTGGGATTCTCCACGCAAGAAAACTAGAGTGGTATGCTGCAATTCATGGGGTCACAAAGAGTCTGACATGACTGAGCGACTGAACTGAACTGAAGGTTTGCCATAAACCTCTTTTCACACCTCCACACATCCAAGTTGGATGTCTACTTTCTAGAGTTTAAACCTCACATCTTCAAAAATCTCCACCCAGCCATCACAACCAGCGCTGACTCCTTACTATGTATAACAGAAAGCAGCACATTTTTAACCACCCAGCATTAAAATGACTGTTTAACAAAAACAAGCCATTGCGGCCTTGCAAAGGTAAACAAAGGAATTGCCATCTCAGAATGAGTAGTGACAGACAAAGTTCACATTAACTGTTTAGTGGTGTGTGGGTTCTTTTCAATCAGGGAAACACTTTACGATAAATTTCAAACTGTGATAAAAGCTGCCCAAATTTTGTATGAGATTTCTGTTGCTCCCATAACAAATCGCCACCAATGTTGCAGCTTCAAGGGGCAGCTATTGAGGCTCTTAGAGTTCTGAAGGTCAGAGTTCCACCAGGCTAAAATTGACGGGTGGGCAGGGTTTTCTGGAGGCTCAAGGGGAGATATCTTGTCTTTTGCAGCTTCGAGAAGGTGCCGAATCCCATGACTTCCGGCTCCGTCTGTCCTCAAAGGCAGCAATGGCCCACTGCGCCTTTTCCCTCTTGTTCTCCTCTGGCCCTGCTCACCTTTTGTCTCTCCCTCATTCACAATTAACAGTCTCTGCGATCACATATGGACCCACCCAGATAAGCCATAGTATATTCTCTGCCTCTTAAAGTCAACAGGTTGTTGCTAAATCACTTCAGTCGTGTCCGACTCTGTGCGACCCCATAGATGGCAGCCCACCAGGCTCCCCCGTCCCTGGGATCCTCCAGGCAAGAACACTGGAGAGGGTTGCCATTTCCTCCTCCAACACGTAAGCAGGTATTAATTTTAGATACAACCTTCTCCGCTTAGCACTCTAAGGTAATAACAGTCAATGTTTCCTGGGCTTAGGACTCACCCTGCCCTCCATGTGCGGCCATGCATGCCTGCTAAGTAGCTTCCGTCGTGTCCGACTCTTTTCGACCCCATGGACTGAGGCCAAACAGGCTCCTCTGTCCATGGGATTCTCCAGCACAAACATTACAGTGAGTTGCCATTTCCTCCTCCATGGACCCTTCACCACCCACGGATCGAACCCAGGCCTTCTGCATTGCAGGCGGGTTCTTTACCACTGAGGCACCCGAGAAGCCCGCCCTTCTCTGGGGGAGCCACTATTCTGCTTCCAATAAATGTGTGTCTCTGGAAATTAAGAATGGCTGTCTCTGTTGCCATGCCAACATGTAAAGCTTAACTGGTACATGACAGCAATACATAATTACATTATTGGTAGTGAAGTCACATGGAAACACCAGCTGATCAAAGCATCACGACAAACCAAAAAAAAAAAAAAAAATTAAGTAACCGAGTGCCAAAGTGGAATTTTGAATTCCAAATAGCTGGTATCACCATACATCCATTTAATCAAAGGCACAGTTACAAATTTAGATATGCCCTAAAGGAAGCTCTTTGCAGGGACCAGCATGAAGCCATAATTTTCATGTGTTGTGGTAGAAGTAGGGTTTCTTCATTTAGGAAGAACCAGTAATTAAATATCTAAACCTCCATGTTCATTGTGAAATGGACAAGAGTTATCTTTTTTAAACGCACAGAACTCCGGACCCAATAGGCTGCAATTTTCTGTTTCTGCAAACACACAGGTGTGTGGCTTCACTCACCAGCGAAAATCCATTATTTATATATTATACGGAGATCAATTTTGGCTATTCAGCCCCTATTAGATTTCTGATTCTCCCATCAAGATGGTGTGAGATACGGCATGCCAAAGTGCTATAAAAATACCCCAGGAGTCAACAAGCAGCACTGCCTTTATTCTTAAATTTAGATTGCTTCTCTGTTAGGCAGCATTTTTCATGCCCCGCCCCCCAAATTCCTATTGAATACTGAACCACAAAGAAATGGCCAAATTGCTTATGGTTTCCATCCACACAATTGCACTTATGAGTCTGCAATCAAGGAAGCTATTGACTTTTCTTCCTGGATGGTCTAATTGCGCCCTACCTCTCAAGGCTCAGACTGTAAAGGACCTGCCTGCAACGCAAGAGACCCTCATTCGATCCCTGGGTTGGGAAGGTCCCTTGAAGAAGGGAATGGCAACCCACTCCAGTATTTCTGCCTGGACAATCGCATGGACAGAGGAGCCTGGCGGGCTATAGTCCACGGGGTCGCAAAGGGACGGACATGTCTGAGGGACTAAAACTTTTTCACTTTCTCATAAGGAAGTATTCCCTTTGAAGCACAGTCCTTATTTGGAAGGGTAGCACTCTCAAGTCACCTGTTCATAAACCCCAGCATGTCAAATTTATTGTGAAAGCAATTTTAATCTTTTACCCAGGCTTGTTCCCTCTACCCTGCCTCCCCTTCCATCTTTCTTTTAATTCCTTCACGTGGACAGCTCATGATGAGAAAGTCCAGGACTTAGGTGGTTTTGAAAGGTGAACCTTTAATTTGCTTGGGATGGGGTTACCCATCCTTGTCGACGCACCGAGGAGGTACCAGGAGCTGCCACGTGCAAGGACAGCTCAGGGTAGGACATGGAAGTAAGGCATCGGGTGTCACTCCTTGAACCCCATTCAGCCCTAGACTATGCAAGGTGATTGGTTCATCTGTCTCCATAGCAACAAGGAGGCTGTCTCCATGCCAACCTCTGCTGATA
This sequence comes from Bos grunniens, assembly GCF_055505025.1. Taxonomy (NCBI): domain Eukaryota; kingdom Metazoa; phylum Chordata; class Mammalia; order Artiodactyla; family Bovidae; genus Bos; species Bos grunniens. Next base: position 3,756,843 of record NC_141194.1, read on the forward strand.
TGATGAAGCCCAACCCTTCCGTTATCTTCCCCTGGGCATCCTTTGTCATCTCCCTAACAGATGCCAGCGGCCTGCTTTCTCCTGAACAGTCCTCACACCACCTCCCTGCATCCGCCCTGAGAAAGAACCACATGGCGGACGCGATGCGATTCTGGATATCCCTGAGTAATATCATCGCTTGTGGCCAGGGTCTCAGTTGAGTCTCACGGAGAAACATCTCCCAAGGATTAAAGAGGGGGAAAAAAAGGAAGACAAAGGTGTCCGTGAAAGTTACCAAGGACAAGGATGCACTCTGGTTTTCAGAGTAGACACGATGGCTACTATGATGCCTCTAAATTTTAAATTCCAGAAAGATTTCATTCTATCCTTTTTCTTCTCCTTGTATGAAAATAGCACATGTAAATAAATGAAAAAAATGGGTCTACACTATATCCAGTGGTCTGGTTGGTCTGTATCAAACATTTTAATTCAAAGTCTTCACGAACAAGGAGACAGCCAAGTTCTACTAGCGTGATATTAAGTTATAATAATATATGAAACGTGATGCCTTTCACAGACTTTCACTGCTGTGTTATCCAAACAAAATAAAAGGGTCATTTTGTTCTAGTGAGAACATAATTTTTCTCATGGACCTGGCCCAACTTCAGTCTGGTTGGCCTTTTGAAGTCTACACAAAGAAGGAGATACCCAAGTTTTACAAGCTCTGGATTTAGATGGAACATTACTGTTACCGAGACTTTCACTGCTGAGTTATCCAAAAGGAAAGGGGGCATTGGTTCCCAGCAAGAACATTATTTTTCTGAGGTAGCTAGACTCTTCTGACGACACACATCTGCCTTTTGCCGGCAGTGACTACTGGAACGAAATGACGTCCAAGTTTACCGCGACAAGGTGGCTTCTCAACAATCAAGTCCAATCATTCAACGAACTATCCCTCGCTTGTGTATTTAAAACAATCGGTGGTTCCTCTTAAGACTCAAAAGGAAAAGCGCGAGCATCTTAAGATGTTAAAGCCAAAGGCGCTATTCCTGATATGATTCTCAGTGGCTCCGTGAAGGCCGATCACGTTAATTCTATTAGTTTCTTTAGATTGGCCTTTTACAGGCGACCCCAGTGAAATCTACAAGACTATATGCTTGCACAGATTCTCATCTGCAAATAAAGATGGCAGCAATACTACAAAAGCCAGAAAAGACTAAGTCATTCATTTCAGGACTGTCCAGCTGCGTAAATACACACTGCAGAAAGTCACGAGTGATAACTTCACTGTGAGATGAAAGATAATAACTGGGTCATAGAAACTGTCATGCACAGGACGTGATAAAAGGCTGTCGGGCACACGGGGAGGCGGACCCAGCAGGTGCCGCTCTCTGCCAAAGACGGGTACTCACCGTCCTCCGTGGGCACGTAGATGTTCAGGTAGAGGCAGTCTTCATTCTGGTCCTGCATGTAGGTCATCAGTGTGTCCAGGTTGGCCGTGAACCACACGGGCAGCATGTCGTGCAGGAGCGACCTCTCGTCCAGGTGCTGCGGGCACACGGCGGCGAACTGGGTGGCATTGCGGACCCCGGTCCACGAGGAGGGGGGCTCGGGAGGCTGGAAGCGCCTCTCCCCGGTGGGGGGCGAGGCATAAGGGACCCCCAGGTACTGCTCCACGGGCCCCAGGATCTCATTGGGCAGCGGCGTTCTCAAGCCCCGGATCTTGCCGTAGTTGGTGCTGACCACGGGGTACTGGGCCTGGCTGTCGATGACCGTGAACTTGACGGCCAGGGCGGTGATCCACAGCAGGACGTTGGAGTTGACCATGACGCAGACGGGGGTGAAGGCCAGCGGAAGCCATAACAGTCCCTGGGGTCTCGACATGGCTCACGTGCACATCCGGGGTTGGGTGGGTGGGGCGTCCGGGGCGGAGACTCTGAGCAGACCAGACAGGGGAGTTGGGAGGGGGTGCCCTCGGGGAGACAGAGGGGCTTCCAAAGACCGAGAGCCGGGAAAGGCGAAGGGCTTCCTGCAGACCCACTCCCGATGAGGCATAGACAGAGCCCAAGGTCAACAGCCAGCCGGGCGGTGGTCCTGACCGCCCATCGCAAGACCACTGCGCTGCCTTAATCCTCGGACTGGATTCCCGCCGCTGTAGGGCTCCAAAGATGGCAGGCCCGTCCAGCACCTCCCAGCAACAGTGATCCTTTATAAGAACGCCGACGCACAGCAGGCGGCCTAAGGGGAAAGGAGAAACCAGACACAGATGATGAACGGAAGACCCGCGTCACCGGGGGCATCTTACATCTTCCGGGAAACCCTACACATCACTCCAGGAAATCCTTTTTCACCGATCAATCTAGTGCAGCGGCCTCTCCAGTACAATTTCACTATGCATAACCTAAACAGTTTCTCATATTTTAAAAAAAGAGTTACCTTTATAAAACAGATGAACAAGAACCTATTGTATAGCACAGGGAGCTATACCCAATATTTTATAACAAGCTATATGGGAAAAGAATCCGAAATACACACACATACACACACTCACACTCATATATAGCTGAGTCACTTCACTGTACACTTGAAACTAACCCAACACTGCAAATCAACTATACTTCAATTAAAAAAAAATAAGTATTAATAAAAACCATCACTACGCCCTAAGATATTATGAGTGGAACTCTGAAAGTCTTCTGAGATGTGGGAAACATAGGTGTGCACCCAGACCAGATCAGCTTCCTGCCATGTGGACATTTATCTGCCAATCCCAAGGGCATGCCAAGTTGCTTCAGTCATGTCTGACTCTTTGCAACTCTATGGACTGTAGCCTGACAGGCTCCTCTGCCCATGGAATTCTCCAGGCAAAAACACTGGAGTGGGTTGCCATTTCCTTCTCTAGGGGGATCTTCCAGATCCAGGGATGGAACCCACATCTCTTAGGTCTCCTGCACTGGCAGGCCAGTTCTTTACCACTAGCACCACCTAAGAGGCCCACCACAAAGGGAGGATCAAATTGAAAGAGCCTGCTAAAGCAAAAGATGTTAAGAGACACAGGTTCGATCCTTGGGCCGCGAAGATCCCCTAGCAGAGGAAATGGTAACTCCGTCCACTATTCTTGTCTGGTGAATCCCATGGACAGAGGAGCCTGGAGAGCTACCGTCCATAGGGTCGCAAAGAGTCGGAACAGGACTAACACGACTAAGCATGCATGCAGACAGTGAATACTTATCAGTCTTGGGCGGCTCAATAGCACGCATCTGGGCTCCAGACATTGTTGCCCTGAACCTTAGCTTCCTTGGAAGAGACTGAAGAACATGGTAGGTACATCTCCAGGATCATCAGCAAGTCATGCAGCCTGTCCTATCAAGTCATCATTCATAATTAAGAGTGTTGGTACAGAGATGCTCACTTTCATGTCAAATATCACCTGCCTTTGAGAGGAGACCCTGCAGCCTCTGTAAGAAGCTTATGATACATCTAAGCTATCGACCTGTGGAGTTTGGAGGAGTCCACTTTGAAACAGTGACATCCTTGGGAATGAATTTCCTGGCAGTCTAGTGATCAGGTCTCCACACCCTCACTGCAAGGACCTGGGTTCAATCCCTGATTGGGGAACTAAAGACCCTGCAAGCCACTGGCTTCCCCTCCCCTTCTCTCAAAAACAAACCTAACCATTTCAATGCATCTCGGTGTGGATCCCACAACTCTCAATAGATAAGGGATGTATGATATTCGTAAGAATGTCACACATGAGCATTACAAATAATGCATTAGAGACAGAAAGTATTTCAAGTGATGATACAAGGATGCTACTTTTTAAAAATCAACATTTTCTATTGAAGTGTATAGTTGATTACGGGCTTCCCAGGGGTCTCAGTGGTAAAGAATCTGCCTCCAATGCAGGAGACTTGGGTTCGATTGCTGCATTGGGAAGACCACCAGAGGAGGGTATGACAACCCACTCCAGTATTCCTGCCTGGAGAATCCCATGGACAGAGGAGCCTGGTGGGCTATGGGCCATGGGGTCCCAAGAGCCAGACAGGACTTAAGAGACCATACAATATAGTTCATTATACTGTTGTGTTAATTTTGGCTGTATGGCAAAGTGATTCAGTTATACCTTTATGTACTTTAATAATCCTTTTCATGATAGTTTATCATAGAATACTGAATACAGGTCCCTGTGCTATACAGGAGGATCTTGCTGTCTCTCCATTCTGTATATAAAAGCTCACATCTGCTAACCCTAATTTCCAACTCCATCCTTCCCTCAACCTCCCCACCATTGGCAACCACCAGTCTTTTCTCCATCAGCTGCTCAGTCGCTCAGTGGTGTCCGACTCTTTGCAACCCCCCATGGACTGTAGCCCCCGAGGCTCCTCTGTCCATGGGATTCTCTAGGCAAGAATACTGGAGTGGGTGGCCATTTCCTTCTCCAACTCTCCATCAGACCCTGCCTTTAAATACACAGCATTCTGCAACCCAGAATAGACGAATGTGTTTCTAAGGACACGGTGGGTTACTCAAGAGTCTTTCTGGACCAGAATGTAATTATGCATTTCATTCCAGGGAACGAAGCTGAGCAAAATATGTCAAACAGATAATTTACTTTTTAATGAAACGTAGCTGAGCCAGATCTGTCCGTCGGGGAGCCAGACTATCCCTGGGGGAAGCTCCGCCATCCATGACAGCCCAGGCCGAGTTAATCAGAGCTGGATGAAAACTCAGAGACGCTGGGTGGTAGCATCAACAGGGAAAACTCTGCATCGCACCAAACAGCTAATTGCTGTGTCTGCATCTATCTTTGCACTGGAGACAACATTTGGATTCCTGCCACGCGGTGATCCAACCGCTGGATAATTCAGGGACAGACAAGAACGGGGCAGAGGTGTTGAGTTGCTCGGACTTTTTGATCCTGAAAGTCCTTTCTGATTTAGAACCAGCATCAGCAGGTCCTTCTCAACCCTGCCTCGAGGTCATAGGAAGTGTCAGTCATATCCGATTCTGACAGACTTGGGTGGCCAAATGCTACCTCTGTGTGAGCTGGGAGATGTGACTCAACCTCCCTGAGCTTTTATACGGATGGTGTGTCCCGCCTTCTTTGTGGGGCTGGGGCGAGCCACAGGTAAGCAAAGGGTCGGGGTTTAGAAAACGTCCCCTCAATATCAGGAGATGCTGGTATATAGTTGCTTTAGAAGGTTCGATTACTTTCTACTCTATAGCAAAGTCAATCAGCTATACATGCAGACATATCCCCTCTTATCTGCATTTCCTTCCTGTTTAGATCAACACAGAGCCCTGACCAAAACTCCTTGTGCAGGACAATAGATTCTCATTGACAAGTGAAAGTGCTGGTCGCTCGGTTGTGTCCGACTCTTGGCAACCCCATGGACTGTAGCCCATCAGGCTCCTCTGTCCATGGGATTCTCCAGGCCAGAATACTGCAGTGGGTAGCCTTTCCCTTCTCCAGGGGATCTTCCCAACCCAGAGATTGAACCCAGGTCTCCTGCATTGCAGGCAGATTCCTTACCATCTGAGCTACCAGGGAAGCCCAACAATACTGGAGTGGGTAGCTTATCCCTTCTCCAGGGGAACTTTGTGACCCAGGGATCGAACCTGGGTCTCCTGCAATTAGAGGCGGATTCTTTACTGTCTGAGCCACCAGGGAAGCCCAGATTCTCATTAGTTATCTATTTTATACATACTATCAATAGTGTGTCAATCCCAACCTCCCAATTCGTTCTACCTTCTCTTTCCACCTTGGTATCCATACATCTGTTCTCTACGACTGTGTTCCTATTTCTTTCTTGCAAGTAATATCATCTGTACCATTTTTCAGCATTTCACATATGTGTGTTAATATGCAGTATTTCCTTTATGTCTTCCTGACTTGACATGCGGGGAGTTTATGCACACAGCTGCTCAAAAGGCTCCTGAACACAGACATAAAATGCACTGAAGTCAGCCCCCTGTTGGCATGAAGCACGTACGGAGACAGAGCAAGTTGTTTAAAGTATTTGATTCTCGTTCCACTTACTTTCTTCTAGTTCTTTGGGGGAGTAACTGAGTTAGCTTACACGCAGCACCACACTGTCCCTGGAAGGCAGCATTTTGTACAAGTAGCATTTAGTTGATGCTTTCGAACTGTCTTGCTGGAGAAGACTCCTGAGAGTCCCTTGGACTGCAAGGGGATCAAACTAAAGAAAATCAGCCCTGAATATTCATGGGAAGGGCTGATGCTGAGGCTGAAGCTCCAATACTCTGGCCACCTGATGCAAAGAGTCGACTCACTGGAAAAGACCTTGATGCTGGGAAAGATTAAAGGCAGGAGGAGAAGGGGGCGGCAGAGGGTGAGATGGTTGGATGGCATCACGGACTCGACGGACATGAGTTTGAGTTAACTCCAGCAGATGGTGAAGCACAGGGAAGCCTGGTATGCTGCGGTCCATAGGGCTGCAAAGAGATGGACGCGACTGAATAACAACAAAAAGCACTCAGGCAGGGGCTCGGTCCCAGGACTTCCAAGGTGTGCGCCTTGAGGAAGTCTGGTCCACTCCATCACTCCTGCACCTCCACATATGAGAACACTTCTGTGTGGCATGCTCTTTACGACTGAGCAAGTGGGGTCACACGGAGCCTTCACGCTTGAGTCCTGTGCTCAAGCCTACCTCCCCACAAGGAGCAGGGGGCCACGGGGAGACCATGAACCAGCAGGGCATTGGAGGAGGAGCCTGGCATTGGCGTGGGGGTGGGGCGTTACCCGGACACTCATAGCATCCAGGTTAGGCAGTCACAATAACCATAGGCTCCCAGCTACCTTATGTAGTCATGTTCTAGAATCTGGCAATTTGCAGAAAATGACATACCATCAACCTCCAGCACTGTCTCTCAGTGCTGGTGACACTTCGGACCCCACTGTTCTTCAAGCTGCGAAATATTTGAAGGTGACGCACATACATATACACACAAACATTTATCTGGTGCCACTGCTAATGTTCAGCTCTTCCCAGCAGGTGACCAAAGTACTGGAGCTTCAGCTTCAGCATCAGTCCTTCCAGTGAATATTCAGGGTTGATTACCTTTACGATTGACTGGTTTCATCTCCCTGCTGTCCAAGGGAGTCTCAACAGTCTTGTGTCTCAGTTTTGCTGGTCTATACCCACTAGATTTAGCAATCTAGCTTCCAAAATCAAGATTTTCTCCAGACACTGCTAAGTGACCCCCAGGGGGCAAAATCATCTCAAGGTAAGAACTGCTGGTGTACATCATCAAATTTATGATTTACAGCAGCCGTCTAAATAACTAAGCATCTCTAGGTAGGTGTGAGAATTATCAGTGGAACCAGATATATGTTTGTGTGTGTGTGTGTATGTGTGTGTGTGTTTCACATTCAAATACTTGGCAACCTTAAATGTTTTAACATTACAGACAACAAAGATTTTTTAAGATAAACCTTTTAAATGGGCATCCTCCTCATCACTTAAAAATCACAATGAATATGTGTGTGTACACAATCAGTCGTGTCTGACTCTTTGCCACCCCATGGACTGTAGCCCGCCAGGCTCCTCTGTCCACAGGCTTTCCCAGGCAAGAATACTGGAGCAGGGTGCCGTTTCCTTTTCCACAGAAGAAATTTAACCAACCAATACATTTGAGTGAAGTGAAGTCACTCAGTCGTGTCCGACTCTTTGTGACCCTGTGGACTGTAGCCTAGCAGGCTCCTCGGTCCATGGGATTTTCCAGGCAAGAGTACTAGAGTGGGTTGCCATTTCCTTCTCCAGGGGATCTTCCCAACCCAGGGATTGAACTCAGGTCTCCTGCATTGCAGACAGACACATTACCTTCTGAGCCACCAGAGAAGCCCTTTCAAATATGTTTGAAGACAAAAAAAAAAAAAAAAAGACTTCTCATGTAAATTTCACACTGAAAATAATTTCACAGGGAGTAGAACGTTTCAGCTACACATAATATAATATATGTGTATTCTCAGTAAATGTTAATAGTACACATATTTATATATATTTTCTCTATAAGATGTGTTTACGTAGCTTTGAAATGTGTCCAAAATAAAAACAAGATGCTACAAAAAAAATTCCTGAATAAAATATTTTCATGAAAAGTTAAAAACCTAACTTTACTGCATACATGAAACTGGGGAGTTTGGAGGAATCTTAACAGCCTATCTTCTCTGCAAAAGTTGCACAAAGAGTAATATCTCTGAGTGGCATTTCAACGTGCTTTATAACTTGTTTGGGTATTTTTTAAGGACATTGGGCTTTCTTTTTATATAATTTTATTTCAGTTCAGTCTCTCAGTCGTGTCCAACTCTTTGCAACCCCATGAACCGCAGCACGCCAGGTCTCCCTGTCCATCACCAACTCCCGGAGTCCATCCAAACCCATGTCCATTGAGTCGGTGATGCCATCCAACCATCTCATCCTCTGTCGTCTCCTTCTCCTCCCACCTTCAATCTTTTCCAGCATCAGGATCTTTTCCAATGAGTCAGTTCTTCGCATCCGGTGGCCAACGTATTGGAGTTTCAGCTTCAGCATCAGTCCTTCCAATGAATATTCAGGACTGAGCTCCTTGAGGATGGAGTGGTTGGATCTCCTTGCAGTCCAAGGGACTCTCAAGAGTCTTCTCCAACACCACAGTTCAAAAGCATCCATTCTTCGGTGCTCAGCTTTCTTTGTAGTCCAACTCTCACATCCATACATGGCATAAAATACATAATTAGACTTATTTATATATTTATCCATTTTTGGCTGTGCTGGGTCTTCGTTGCCACGCACAGGCTTCCTCTGGCTTTGCTGAGCAGAGACTACTCTCACTGGGGAGCAGAGGCTCTCAGATGGATGGGCCCAGTGGTTTCAACTTGAGGGCTTTAGTGCATGGGCTCAGTCATTGTGTCCCCTGGGGTTAGTTGCTCCGTAGCACGTGGGATCTTCAAGGATCACGGATCCAACCTGTGTCTCCTACACTGGCAGGTGGACTTCCAACTGCTGGATCACCAGGGAGACCCCTGACTGGGTAATTGTAAAAGGTTTCTGTAGGACCCCCAGTCTATCTGAGGTTGTCATTAAGGCAAGGCTTCAACAACTCAGGCCTGTCAATCTAGAATCGCAATGGACTTCCTCCCAAAGTGAACATCACTCAGAATGAGACTGGTTTAATTTTAAAATGTATACATTTAATTAGGGGTGGTGGCGGTGGTTTAGTCACTCAGTTGTATCTGAGTCTTTGCAACCCCATGGCCTGTAGCCCCGCCAGGCTCCTCTGTCCGTGGGACTCTCCAGGCCAGAATACTGGAGTGGGTTGCCATTTCCTTCTCCAGGGGATTTTCCCAACACAGGGATTGAACCCGGGTCTCCTGCACTTGCAGGCAGATTCTTTACCGACTGAGCTATGAGGGAAGCCTTAATTCAGGGGAGGCCTGGTCAAATTTACCTTGGTGTTTTGACCTTTCAAGGAGTAAAATCACGTCTCCAGGGTGTTCACAGCCACACCACTCTGTGGTCATGAAATACATTACATGTTAGATCTTTGAGGATGCATCTCCCAGGGGAAAAAAAAACGAGAGAATTAATGAGGTTAGAAACAGCCCTCCTCTGGTGGTACTCTCAGCTCCCAGGAACGTCCGGGATTTGCTTTCTGCTGCCGGGAGGCTGCCAACAAGCAGAGGCACTTGGAAGATGCACTTTGATCTCACACCATGAAGCATCAGGAAAACAAGACCAAGAGATCCAGGTCCTTGTCCAAATGAAGGAGCCTGTACAGCAATCCTTCCACCCTGTGGGCTAGAAAGTCTGCAATAGCCTTTCCCCAAACTGCAGAGCCTGTATACCTCCCAAGATCTATTATTCTGTCTGTAGATTCTGGGGCGGACACACCAGTGTTTTATGGTACCCAAGTGCATTCGATCCCTGGGACGGGAAGATCTCTTAGAGAGGGGAATAGCAACCCACTCCAGTGTTCTTGTCTGGAGAATCCCCATGGTCACAGGAGCCTGGCAGGCTATAGTCCATGGGGTCGCAGAGAGTCGGACACGACTGAGTGACTAACACTTTCACATTTTCACTTCTTCAAGTGATGTGTGGTTCATCTTTTACACCTTAGCACACATATCTCTGTTGTGAGATAGCCCAGGGCACCAGTTACGAGTGTCTACAACCTCCACACCTGTCACTGGCTTACAACACACACACACACTCTCTCTCTCTCTCTCTCTCTCTCACTGGTTTACAAGACACACACACTCTCACTGGCTTACAACACACACACACACACACACACACACCCAATCCTTATTCAAGACTTACTCCATGCCAGTACTCAGCCAATTAGTATATTTTTGTGTTTCCTTAAAAAAAAAAAAAAACCTGGCTTTGATTTTATCTCTCAGATGGACGAGAGTACTACTCTATCTTTTGTCAAATCTTACAGTTCTTTGTACACCCATCCATGTAGTTGCACTTCTAAAAAGCAGAGCCCATCAAAATCCACGCTTTTGAACCACGAGGCTTACATGTAAATAATCAAAGAGCAAAGATGTCATAGGAACTGCCTTCAAGGTGGACTGGTGCCCAGTGAGGGGCTCCAAATTGTCACCTCCATCACCGTTTCCGTTCTTGTGCTGAAGTTTAATGGGTCAGGAACACATCTGGGGCACGGCCGTAGGAAGTGGACTTTGCAACGAGAGACAGAACTCAGAATAAACCCAGGAAAAAGGGTCTAAGGGCTCATAGGTGGTCCACTCAAGACTGATTGGATAGCCTGAGCTTGTATCTGGACTAAACCATCACCAGACACATGACCCCTTATATTCACTGCAGCAATATTCACAACAGCCAAGTCACAGAAGCAATCTGAACGCCCATCGGCAGACGAATGGATGATTATGGGATACAATGAATATTGCTCAGCCATAAAAAAAGAGTGAAATAATGCCCTCTGCAGCAACACAGATGGAGAGATTGTCATATTAAGTGAAGTAAGTCAAACAAAAAACAAGTGTCATATCACTTAGACGCGGATCTAAAAAAATGTTAAAAGATGCAAGTGAATTTACACACAAAAGAGAAACAGACCCACAGACACAGGAAACAAACTTATGGTTGCCAAAAGGGAAACACTAAGGGGTGGGGGAGATAAATCATGAGTTTGGCGTTACCACATGCACACTACTCCATGTTAACTAAACTACAAGGACCTATTGTATAGTAAAGGAAATTATATTCAATATTTCGTGATGACATATAAGGGAAAAGATTCTGAAACATTGTAAGTCAACTGCTGCCAAGTCGCTTCAGTCGTGTCCGACTCTGTGTGACCCCATGGACCGCAGCCTACCAGGCTTCTCCATCCATGGGATTCTCCAGGCAAGAACACTGGAGTGGGTTGCCATTTCCTTCTCCAAGTCAACTACATTCCAACAAAAAATAAAGTTTCAAAAAAGATCTACCCATCCGTAAGGAAGGTGTGGCACATATACACAATGGAGTATTTACTCAGCTGTAAGAAAAAAAGAACGCGTTTGAGTCAGTTCTAATGAGGTGGATGAAACTGGAGCCTATTATACAGACTGAAGTAAGTCAGAAAGAGAAACACCAATACAGTATATTAACACATATATATGGAATTTAGAAAGATGGTAAGAATAATCCTATATGCGAGACAGCAAAAGAGACACAGATGTACAGAACAGACGTTTGGACTATGTGGAGAAGGGGTGGGTGGGATGATTTGAGAGAACAGCATTGAAACACGTATATTACCATATGTGAAATAGATGGCCAGCCCAGGTTCGATGCATGAGACAGGGTGGTCAGGGACAGTGCACTGGGATGATCCTGAGGGATGGGATGCGGAGGGAGGTAGGAGAGGGGTTCAGGATGGAGAACACAGGTACACCCATGGCGGATTCATGTCAATGTATGGTAAAACCCACTACAATATTGTAAAGTTATTAAAATAAATAAATAAAAATTTAAAATCTATCCATCTTATTTATCACTGCAGCCCTAGGACAAACAAAAGTGTTTAATATTTAACAGAAAAATTTAATAAACACATGTTTAAATTTTTTTTAAAAAAATGATTGCATATTACTAAACACGATTTCCAAATATAAATCAAGTTACTTGCAAATATCTCCAGGGTTTGTGTGGAGCTCTCTCATCAGACTCACTCACAGAACATCAGGGTCTAAGTGTCAGGCCTTCAAGACATCATGTCTCTGAAAAATTTCCCATTTCTGTGCTTTTCAAATAGCCTTCATAATTTTTGTTCCACACTCCACTAACTAGGACCATCCTTTTTCTAAATATTTAGATAAATTCAGGACTTCTCCTGGTGGCTCAGATGGTAAAGTGTCTGCCTGCAATGCAGGAGACTTGGGTTCCATCCCTGGTGGGGAAGATCCCCTGGAGAAGAGAGAATGGCAACCCACTCCAGTACTCTTGCCTGGAAAATCCCATGGACAGAGGAGCCTGGCGGGCTACAGTCCACGGGGTTGCAAAGAGTCAGACACGGCTAAGCGACTTCACTTTCACTTTAGATAAATTCAAAGCCATCTCCAGTGTCTCCCCTTTCCAAGACGCCACACACAGTAAGTCCTCAAATCGGCAGAGCGTCTTAGTAGTGGACTAGAGAGATTAGCTCATTGGGTATCAGTGAAAGAGAGAAGAGGTCACGTAGGGTCACTGAAATGCAAAAGCCAAGAGGCAGAAAGCATTGAGCCCCGATGTGGAGCAGTTCCATGCCAGGCTGGTGACAAATTAGGGTGGTCCCCTGGGAAACAATTCTGTGTCATAGGGGAGTGCCAAGCGTGCACACAACTCTGGTGCAGACTAACAAATACACCATGCAGACATACCAACTATACAGCCTAAATAGTCTGTATGTCTCCTATGGAGCTTCCTTGACAGTCATGTCAGGAGACCTAACCAGAACGTTCCATTTACAAGCAAAATTATAATAGGAAAAAAAAAATGGAAAAAACCCAGACATGCACTAAGAGGTGAATGGATAAGTACATGTTAGGGTATTAGAATACTGCACAATAGTGAAAAATAAATAAAATGAAGATCGGAGTCAAAACAGATGTGTCCTCCAAGTAAAGAGCAAGTCACAGAAAAAGACATATGATGGGATGTTGTTATTGGCATTGTGTAAACAGCTTAGAGCTGTACTTGTACTGAAATACAAAAACAGCAAGGGCATTATAAAAACCAAAAGCCAGGACAGTAACTAGTCTATTCTGGGTAGCAATTCATATGGATATACAAAGATATTGGTGACATTCTCTTCTTTAGTACGTCAGTAGATGTATTTGTTTAACTTTTATATATATATATGCACATATATAAATATTTTTATTTATATCTTTCCATACAGTGCACATTTTCTGAGTGTGGTAATTGTACAGTTCTTCCCTGGTGGCTCTGATGGTAAAGAATCCACCTGCAGTGCAGGAGACCTAAGTTCGATCCCTGGGTCAGCAAGAGCCCCTGGAGAAGGAAATGGCAACCCACTCTAGCATCCTTGCCTGGAGCATCCCACGGACAGAGAAGCCTGGTAGACCACGGGGTCACAAAGTTGGACACAACTGAGCAACTAACACTTTCTACCTTCTTTCACTGTACAGTGCAAATGTCCATTAGGAGAGGCGTATCTCTATAGGTTTCTCCCCAAAATTGATCTTCCCAAGCACTTAAAACATAACTGAACTTTACAAGAAAATTTAGGGTGATGTATGGCAAAAAGAAAACCCATCACAATACTGTAAAGTAATTATTCTCCAATTAAAATAAATTAATTAAAAATAAGAAAATAAGAGAGAAGGAAAAATATCAACACCAAGGTTACATTCCAAGGCCAAGGAGGTAGACCAGCTGCCCACACAATCCATAAAAAGCAGCAGAGGCTGTCGGCATTGCTCACAGAGTCAGGTCACCCAAGACTGCCGTTGCCTTGGTCACCAGTTAGCCAGCAGATCTCTGAAACATCATGTAGCGCCCAGCACTTTGGCTTCCTGGACCGAGCCACGAGGGCCTGGATGAAGTGACCTCATCAGTCGCCTTCAGCCCGAGGGTCCTGAGAAACCTGACTGTTATCTTCAAAGCAGATATCTTCAAAGCCACGGGCTTCCCCCGTGGCTCAGTGGTAAAGAATCCGCCTGCAGTGCAGGAAACCCGGGTTCGATTACTGGGTCGGGAAGATTCCCCTGGAGAAGGCAATGGCTACCTGCTCCAGTATTCTTGCCTGGGAAATCCCATGGACAGAGGAGCCTGGTGGGCTATGGTTCACGGGGTCACAAGAGTCAGATACATCTAAGTAACCAAACCAACGGCTGGACTGTACATGAAATATGGGAGTCGTGGGGACAGAAAGGTCTCCAGTGAAGCAGGAAGTCACAGTTCGGGGAGACCACGGGTACTGAAGAATACAGTAAGATTAATGTTGTCAGAAGCAGATAAGACAGCCTTCCAACCCTGTTCTTAATGGATATACTTTTCCAAGACCACAAACCCTCTCCGAGCAGGATTAAAATGTCAGTAGAAGGTCATGCACCTGAAGTCTACAGACAGATTCAGAATGAATACTAATTCTCTTTACCCCCAGTATTCACAGAGTCCTTGTAGTCACTGTCCTATACAAAGAATCGATTGCCTTCTTCCCATATTTAACCACATGGGGTTATTTCACAGAGTCTGGAAAGATTGAAGGCAGGAGGAGAAGGGGATGACAGAGGAAGAGATGGTTGGATGGTATCACGAACTCGATGGACGTGAGTTTGAGCAAGCTCTGGGAGTTCGTGATGGACAGGGAGGCCTGGCGTGCTGTGGTCCATGGGGTCACAAAGAGGCGGACACAACTGAACGACTGAATTGAACAGTACTTTAAGTTATATATACATGTATGTAGTTACCTGTATACAGTTTCAAAATAAAGCCTTCCCTGGTGGCTCAGTGGTAAAGAATCTGCCTGTCAATGCAGGAGATCTGGATACAGTCCCTTGGTTGGGAAGATCTCCTGGAGGAGGAAATGGCAACCCACTCCAGTATTCTTGCCTGGAGAATCCCATGGACAGAAGAGCCTGGGAGGCTACAGTCCATGGAGTTGCAAAGAGTCAGACCCAATGGACTGACTAAACAACAACAAGTTTTAAAATATACATACATCTACATCTAAGCCAATAATATACGATATGTGCATGTATGTGCATATGTATGTCTATGTGTGTGTGTCTATCTTTAAACCAACCCACTGAGGAATTAAGTTCCCTGGGCTCAGAAGTACACCTTCTCCATTCTTTCTAAATCTCTAAAACACCTTGGTCAATGCTCCTTGTGTTGGAGATGATCAAATACATGTGATGTTCTTTCCCAGCATAAGGGTCTTTTCAAATGACTCAGCTCTTCGCATCAGGTGGCCAAAGGATTGGAATTTCAGCTTCAAAATCACTCCTTCCATTGAACACCCAGCACTGATCTCCTTTAGGATGGACTAGCTAGATCTCCTTGCAGTCCAAGGGACTCTCAAGAGTCTTCTCCAACACCACAGTTCAAAAGTATCAATTCTTCGGTGCTCAGCTTTCTTCAAAGTCCAACTCTCACATCCATACATGACTACTGGAAAAATCATAGCCTTGACAAGATGGACCTTTGTTGGCAAAGTAATGTCTCTGCTTTTGAATATGCTATCTAGGTTGACCATAACTTTCCTTCCAAGTAGTAAGCGTCTTTTAATTTCATGGCTGCAATCACCATCTACAGTGATTTTTGGAGCCCCCCAAAATAAAGTCTGACACTGTTTCCACTGTTTCCCCATCTATTTCCCATGAAGTGTTGGGACCGGATGCCATGATCTTCATTTTCTGAATGTTGAGCTTTAAGCCAACTTTTTCACTCTCCTCTTTCACTTTCATCAAGAGGCTCTTTAGTTGTTCTTTACTTTCTGCCATAAGCGTGGTGTCATCTGCATATCTGAGGTGATTGATATTTCTTCCAGCAATCTTGATTCCAGCTTGTGCTTCATCCAGCCCAGCATTTCTGATGATGTACTCTGCATATAAGTTAAATAAGCAGGTTGGCAATATACAGCCTTGATGTACTCCTTTTCCTATTTGGAACCAGTCTGTTGTTCCATGTCCAGTTCTAACTGTTGCTTCCTGACCTGCATATAGGTTTCTCAAGAGGCAAGTCAGGTGGCCCATCTCTTTCAGAATTTTCCACAGTTTATTGTGATCCACACAGTCAAAAGCTTTGTCAATAAAGCAAAAATAGATGTTTTTCTGGAACTCTCTTGCTTTTTCAATGATCCAGCAGGTGCTGGCAATTTAATCTCTGGTTCCTCTGCCTTTTCTAAAACCAGCTTGAACATCTGGAAGTTCACGGTTCACGTGTTGCTGAAGCCTGGCTTGGAGAATTTTGAGCATTATTTTACTAGCGTCTGAGATGAGTGCAATTGTGCAGTAGTTTGAGCATTCTTTGGCATTGCCTTTCTTTGGGATTGGAATGAAAACTGACCGTTTTCCAGTCCTGTGGCCACTGCTGAGTTTTCCAAATTTGCTGACATATTGAGTACAGCACTTTCACAGCATCGTCTTTTAGGATTTGAAATAGCTCAACTGGAATTCCATCACCTCCACTAGCTTTGTTCGTAGTGATGCTTTCTAAGGCCCACTGGACTTCACATTCCAGGATGTCTGGCTCTAGGTGAGTGATCACACCATCGTGGTTATCTGGGCCATAAAGATCTTTTTTGTACAGTTCTTCTGTGTATTCTTGCCACCTCTTCTTAATATCTTCTGCTTCTGTTAGGTCCATACCATTTCTGTCCTTTATCGAGCCCATCTTCTTATGAAATGTTCCCTTGGTATCTCTAATTTTCTTGAAGAGATCTCTAGTCTTTCCCATTCTATTGTTTTCCTCCATTTCTTTGCATTGATCACTGAGGAAGGCTTTCTTATCTCTTCTTGCTATTCTTTGGAACTCTGCATTCAGATGCTTATATCTTTCCTTTTCTTCTTTGCTTTTTGCTTCTCTTCTTTTCATAGCTATTTGTAAGGCCTCCTCAGATGGCCATTTTGCTTTTTTGCATTTCTTTTCCATGGGGATGGTCTTGATCCCTGTCTCCTGTACAATGTCACGAACCTCCATCCATAGTTCATCAGGCCCTCTATCTATCAGATCTAGGCCCTTAAATCTATTTCTCACTTCCACTGTATAATCATAAGGGATTTGATTTAGGTCATACCTGAATGGTCTAGTGGTTTTCCCGACTTCTTCAGTTTGTCTGAATTTGGCAATAAGGAGTTCATGAACTGAGCCACAGTCAACTCAGTCATGTCCAATTCTTTGTGACCCCATGGACGCTACCCAGGCTCTTTGTCCATGGGATTCTCCAGATAAGAATATTGGAGTGGGTTGCCATTTCCTTCTCCAGGGACCTTCCCGACCCAGGGATTGAACCTGGGTCTCCTGCACGGCAGGCACATTCTTTACCATCTAAGCCACCCCAACTCTCACTTTCACTTACCTGTATGTTAACATACGTACATTTAGTACAAGACATGTCCCCTAGAGAAATGAGAGCCAACTGTAATTACTTGTTAAGGTGCTCGTCAGTGGTTCCACTGTGAAATGCACTTTGATCAATACGAAGATACATCCATCAAACTTCCATCTGAAGACAGTCTATATTCCAGAAGATGAGGTCAAGCCCAGATATAAATTATTACAGTTGAGCAAATGCTTGGTGCACGTGCTCCCCTTCCCTTCTCCTGTGGGACCCTGGGTGCATGCAGGGTGCAATTTGAGATGGCGCGTCTGAGAGATGTGTTTGAATATCTTAGATACGGAGACAGAGCTGAGTCCAAGGGGTTCGGTCACGCGGTAACAGAGGAAGTGAAGGACTGAATTTTGAGCGTGTGCATACAAGCCTACAAGGGCTTATGGACGTCGGAAAGGATCAAGGAACACACATTAAGTCAGAGTTAATTCCTCCAGGTTGACGTTCATTGCCCGACGATGAGCAATAGAAGGTCAAAGACCACAGACAATTAATACTGATTCTGGGGAAGCAGAAGGTCCTCAGCAAAGGTTATTCCATGAAAAGGAAGAGACGAGATGCAGAGAGAAGTCAGAAAGTACCCGGATGAGGAAGGCCAGGTCAGCGATCAAGCTTCTCTCCTCAGCTCTGTCTCCTCTGGGTAGCTGGTAAACCTCTTCCTTTCCATCAACTCCATTCATACTCCAGACATAAAACCTCCTTTGAGTCCCATGGTTCAATCTCTATCCTTTTTACTATTATTATTATTAATTTTTACAGTCTTTATTGATTTTGTTACCACATTGCTTCTGTTTTACGTTTCCGGTCCTTTGTCCATGAGGCATGTGGGATCCTCACTCCCCGACCAGGGATCGAACTTCAGCCCCTGCGTTGGAAGGCGAAGTCTTAACCACTGGACCACAGGGAAGTCCCAGCCTCTATGCTTCCTACCCGCAGAAATTTCATGCTAAAGAGAGCCTCTAGCCTTTGCCCTTTGACACAGGAGTCAACAGTGCTAGAGTCTTTGGCACTTGACAAATTCCCAGTTTCAATGGAATCTAACATTAAAAACTGAGGTTCCTCTGAAATAAAGCAGTGTGTACATGTCATTGCCAAAGTCCCTAACCATATAGTCCAGTATAAAATAGTATATATACAGTTAGGACTGGTTTGCATTGTTGTACAGCAGAAACCAACACACGGAGAAGCAATGAGTCCTTCCATTAATAAAGCAAAGTAGAAAAAAAAAAAAAACCCATCCCCTAAGGCTCAGATCTGGTTTTGAGGATCTACTGGTGTGACCTCTGCAAGCAAAGTAAGGGATGCCACATGCCAAGCAATCCTTTTTTTTTTCTCTCTGCTCGTTTTATCGCATAAAAAAAGGATGAAATTTTGCCACTTGTAGCCACATGGATGGACCTAGAAATTATCAAACTAAGTGAAATTAAGTCAGAAAGAGAAGGACAAGTATCATATGATATCACTTCTACGTGGAATCTACTGATAAAAAACAATGATACAAATGAACCTGTTTACAAAACCGAGACTGAGTCACAGGTGTAGAAAACAAATTTATGGCTACCAGGGAGCCCGAGGGGAGGGACCAACTGGAAGATCGAAATTGACATATTCACATTACTATTTATAAAATAGGAAACAAGACCTACTGCATAGCACAGAGAACTGTACTCAATACTCTATAATGCCGTGGATGGCAAAAGAACCTAAGCCAAAGTGGATATGTGTATATGTATAACTGATTTACTGTATCATAAATCTGAAAGTGAACTTGAAACTGACACAGTATTGTCAATCAAGTATACTCCGATTAAAAAAAAAAATACCATTGGATGCTGGGTACCCAGACGGAGTCTCCACTTGTCAAAGCCGTGGAGAAGCAATGCAGGGAAGAACAGAACTGAGGACGGCATTTATAAAGCCACTGCTTTCGGTCGTGTCGCCCATCTGTTTCCCGCGATCCGTGTCTAAGACAAGGGACGCGGAAAGCCTCAATGTTATAGATGCTCCGGAGTGTTTAATGGCGCAACCCTGAAACCCTAAAGATAACGCTATCCTTTCTGACGTGTAACCTGTGGCATCTCCCCTTTCGCAACTCAAAACTCTTTTCTTGCTTTTCTTATATATGTATCAGATGGCAAAGAATCTATCTGCAAGGCAGGAGACCTGGGTTCGATCCCCTGGAGGAGGGCATGGCAACCCACTCCGGTATTCTTGCCTGAACAATTCCATCGACAGAGGAGCCCGGAGGGCTATAGTTCACAGGGTCGCAAAGGGTCGGAAACGACTGAGCTACTAACACTTTCAGACTTTGCACTTTTCACACACACACACACACACATATAAATATATGGAAAGATTTCTTTCTAC
Source organism: Bos grunniens (assembly GCF_055505025.1). Taxonomy (NCBI): domain Eukaryota; kingdom Metazoa; phylum Chordata; class Mammalia; order Artiodactyla; family Bovidae; genus Bos; species Bos grunniens. Next base: position 3,776,766 of record NC_141194.1, read on the forward strand.
CCTTCACCTCCTTCTGCACAGAGCAGGATATAAAAAGGTTGATTTTTCCTTTGCATTACAATCATCAGATGTCACAGCTTTTTTTTTTTTTTTTGCAATGAACGCTTTCCTTGGTTATTTTCAGACCTCCTATTAAGAGCTATTCTTTCCTTCTGGCCTATTCCTCTTAACCCAATTAGACCCAATTAAATCCTCTGCCATGATGGTTCTATTTTCCCCACCTTAATTATCCGTTAGCACGTCCCTGTTACTGCGTGTTCTTTTCCACTGGCCCACACCCCCGGCGGTATCACTCAGAGGGCGTGATACACACGCAGATAAAATCTTCATGTTAGATTTTCACCTGGAAGACTCCCTGCCAAGTGGGAATTCACCAACACGACACTGCCATTTTAAGACTGAATTCCGAAGGAGCTTCAGATACTGGAGGAGGGCAGGGTGATCATGTCCAAGAGGTTTTAAAACAGCCACATACAAAACAACTTGCCTCTGTTGAGAATGTCTTTGAATTAATTAGGTCATTAGGAAAACACACGGTAATTATGGCAGTCCAGGTAACAGCCTTCCATATGTATTTATAAACTTCACTTGTCTGTGTCTATGGGGAGGGGGTGTAATTGCTTATCCAAGGCTTTTACAGACGAGCTTCAAGTGTCTCTCCAAAGAGACCTCGGTTCAATTCCTGGGTTGGAAAGATCTCCTGGAGAAGGAAATGGCAACCCACTCCAGTATTCTTGCCTGGAAAAGTCCATGGACAGAGGGGTCTGGTCGGCTATAGGTCTTTGGGTTAGAAAGACTCAGATAGGACTGGGTGACTAACATTTCCCTTCACTTTATTAGAGGTACTTCCTTGGTGGCTTAGATGGTAAAGAATCTGCCTGCAATTTAAGAGACCTGAGTTTGATCTCTGGGTTGGGAAGATCCCCTGGAGAAGGGAAAGGCTACCTACACTCCAGTATCCTGGCCTGGAAAATTCCACAGGTCCATGGGGTCACAGAGAGTCGGACACAACTGAGTGACTTTTACTTTCACCCTCTTTCAAGGAGACCCATTTAGATGCTTGATTTTACTTCCCAAATGAAGAGCTTTTAAAAATATACTCAATATCCCATTGTGGGTATGTACCACAGATTCTTGATCCATTCATGTTAGATGGACTGCTAGGCTGCAGAATATTAGCCATAAAAGGGAAGCAAAACTGAGTCTGTTTTGGTGAGGTGGAGAAATGCAGAGTCTGTCATAAGGAGGAAAGGAAAGTGAAAAAGAGAAAAACAAATATCAAATATTAAGGCATATATATGGAATACAGAAAGATAGTCCTGATGAACCTATTTGCTAGGCAGGAATACGGATGCATACACAGAAAACAGACCCGTTGACAGAGAGGGGGAAGGAGAGCGTGGGACGAATTGAGAGAGCAGCACTGACTTCTATACACCACCGCGTGTGAAATAGACTGCTAGCAAGGTGCTGTGTGACACAGGGAGCACGGCTCAGCTCTGTGATGACCCGGGTGGGATGAGGTGTGAATCAAGAAGCGGGGGATGTATGTATATGTGCAGCTGATTCACACTGTCGTACAGCAGAAACTAACAATACTGTAAACCAATTATCCTCCAAATTAAACACACACACACATGCACACACTCAAGAACATCAGAAATCCACTAGCTTTAACAAGACTGTAGCTCCGTTGTAAACAATCTACCTGCCAATGAAGAAGACGCAGGAGACATGGGTTCGATCCCTGGGTCGGGAAGATCCTCTGGAGGAGGAAATGGCCACCCACTCCAGTGTTCTTGCCTGGAGAACCCCATGGACAGAGGAGCCTGGAGGGCTACAGTCCATGGGGTCGCAAAGAGCCGGACATGACCAAGCAACTGAGTAAAGCTTAAACACACAAGAGTAAAGTTAGGAAGGCAAAACTCTTTAAGGAAAATGGTGAAGACGGATCCCGAGAGGCAGGAAGGACAGACAGCCCGCCATTCATGAAGAAGACTTTTCTAGATCCTAGGAAGGGACCTCCAGGCAAGAGGAAACACAGGTGTTTGCTATGGGGGAACAAATGAGTTCCAGCAACATCCATCATCTGAGAAAGAGGCCCAAGGATCAGATCATGTCACAATGCCAGCTCAATATGCCAGCCCACGTGGATTTCGTGAGTGGGTTTCTGCTTGGAAGAAAGCAACTCCTTAAAAATAAACAGTGTCTTTTAAAAATAAACAGAAGGGAGCTGAGTCCCTCACTTCTCGTCTCATAATACAGAGACCTACCTGCACGCCATCATGCGGGCTATGCTGGCTGAAGAAGGTAAAGCATGGTATTGATAGTGACCAGGGTTTGTCGGGAGAAGGTCAATACTTCTCACTATAGAAGCTCAGTTCAGTTCAGTCGCTCAGTTGGGTCTGACTCTTTGCCACCCCATGGACTGCAGCACGCCAGGCCTCCCCATCCATCACCGACTCCCGGAGTTTGCTCAAACTCATTTGCATCAAGTCGGTGATGCCATCCAACCATCTCATCCTCTGTCGCCCCCTTGTCCTCCTGCCCTCAATCTTTCCCAGCATCAGGGTAGACGCTCAGAAGAAGCAGATTACGGTGAAAGGAAAACCTGGCTTCCACACGTGCATCCCTGACCACTGGACAAATTTCTACAGCAGGTAATGATGTCATGAAAGGACCTCACGGAATTAAGACCCGAAGAATTCAGGGAGCTCCTCCAAAGAGCCACTTAGAAGGCCGGACTTCCCCAGGAAATGCAAACTGAGATAATTGTGTTTAATTTAACCTCATGCAATGTTCGAGAAACAGGAAAGAAAAGGGGGCAACGGTGAAATTGGCAGAGGTGCCTCTGAACCAGCCCGATGGGCCTCCCGCAGGACAGACAAAAAGCCCTCCACCACGAGGACGTTCTGTGACTTGGGCTTTTAAAGAACAGAAAAGGAAAACAACCCCAAGAGTGAAAGGCTTTCTGAGAGGGGCATTAGGTCACTTATCAGCCACGGCTGCCTTTCTGGAAAGAGCACATCCGATAATAAGGAGGAAAAGGAAAACAAGAAACGAGTATGAACCTGGCTCATGGTACACCCTCGCCTTTTTCTTTTTTTTTTAAGGTTTAAAATGATGTAATCTTTACCGTAACCCTAAAAACAGTCGAACTTAACCCTCCTTTTAACAGGTGGAAAAATTTGAAGAAAAGAGAGATTAAATGAATCAGTATTATATAGTTAATAAGGTGTAATTTCCAGATTTAAACTAAGGCTTCGGATTTTAAGTCCCTCTCTCTTTCTTTGCTCTTTAATGTATTTTTTTCTTTTGATTGATTTTTTAATTGAAGGATAATTGCCTTACAGAATTTTGCTGTTTTCTGTCAAACCTCAACATGAATCAGCCAGAGGTGTACATATATCCCCTCCCTCTTGAACCTCCCTCCCATCTCCCGCCCCATCCCACCCCTCTAGGTTGATCCAGAGCCCCTGTTTGAGTTTCAAGTTGGGGGTATATATACACAATGGAATATTACTCAGCCATAAAAAAGAAGGCATTTGAGTCAGTTCTGAAGAGACAGATAAACCTAGAGCCTGTAATACAGAATGAAGTGAGTCAGAAAGAGAAAGATCAATACCGTATTCTAAAGCATATATACAGAATCTACAAAAATGGTACTGAAGAATTTATTTACAAGGCAACAATGGAGAAACAGACAGAGAAAAGACTTATGGACATTGGGAGAGGGGAGGACAGGGTGAGATGTATGGAGACAGTAGCATGGAAAGTTACATTAACAAATGTAAACTAGAGAGCCAATGGGCATTCGCTGTACACCCTCGTATTTATCTTTTAAGGGTAAGTGCCGTACCTCGGTGAAGGGAACCAGGGACGTGATTTTTGAATCAGCAGGAAACTCTGTACTATAGTTCTGGTTCTGAGACTCAGCTCTGTCCTGGACGCCTGGGGGAGAACTGAGAAACCCCCGGTCCAGGCCCCACTCCAGACCCACGTGGTCAAGCATCTCCAGGGGTGGGGAGGGGCGGAAGACCAGGTGTTTGTAAATATCAGATCCTCCAGGAGATTCGAATGGGCCGCCCGACCGGCCACTGATGCTTGGACCCAGGGTCTCTGCTTACATGTAAAAAAATGTCATGAAACTTGGGCCTTATTTTATTCTTTTTTTTATTTTTTCTTTTAGGAAAATCTCATTTCAACACAAATACTCATACGCTGTCTTAAAAGGGAAACTGTAAGTATTATTTAAGCAGAAGTGATACCCCAACACAGCAAACGTGGGCCCCAAGGTTCAATCCCTTTGCCCCCCACCCACCATGCCTGCCGTGGAGGCAGAACAATCTCCAGGCGTGTCTCAGCTTTGCTTCTTAAAATATGCTCCATCAAAAAAAAAAAAATTTTTAACACTAGGTCCTTGCGAGCTATGTGTTTTAAATGGAGCAGTATCTACGTGTCAGTCCCAAACTCTCAATCTATCTTTCCCCACAAAGTTCTAAAAAATATATGCTTTGCTACTTTCTCTCTCTCTCTCTTTTTTTTTAAATTGTATATATTGTTTCTGGCTGTCTTGGGTCTCTGTTGCCGGGCAGGCTTTTCTCTAGTTGCAGTGAGCAGAGGCTACTCTCTGTGGTGCTTGGCTTTCTCCCTGGGGTGGATTCTTTCGTGCAGCAAGGGATCTAGGGCATGTGGGCAATAGAGTACAGGTTCAGTCCTTGTGGTTCATGGGCTTAGTTGCCCTGCGGCGTACGGGATCTTCCCCAATCAGGGATCGAACCCGTGTCTCCTGCATTGGCTGGTGGATTCTTGGCCACCGAGGCACCTCGGAAGCCCCCGCTACATTTTCTTGATATGTGATTTTCAGCTGGAACATGCATAAATGACTCTACATCATATGTAGAATACCTAGCTACGAAGGTACAACAGCAGATGGAGAATGTCTACATCATATGTAGACAGGATCCATCCTCTTTGCCTCGTGTCTAAACTTCCCAGAACAGTTACAGACACTCTTTAGCTTTTATAATTCTCTACTACAAACATCAGTGTCACTGTGCAATTAACGGGACTCTTGAAGCAAGCTCTGGAGTCTAACAAAAATCTCCTTTTAAAATAAAAAAAAATAAATTTTTTTTTATTGAAGGATCATTGCTTTACAGAATTTGGCTGTTTTCTGTCAAACCTCAACATGAATCAGCCACAGGTGTACATATATCCCCTCCCTTTTGAACCTCCCTCCCCATCCCACCCCTCTACATTGATACAGAGCCTAGAGTTTGAGTTTCCTGAGCAGCAAATTCCCACTGGCTGTCTAAAAAAACTCTCCTCTTTTGAATGACCTGTTTTAACTGGAGACAGTTTAACAGCCTAAGAACTCTGTATTCATGTTTGCTGTGAACCTATTGTTCATTTTTTTAAATGCTTCCCCGCCAAAAAACAAAAGAGAAAACATGATGCCCATCTCCAGGACTGTCTTCACCAGAAACTCTCCTCTCAGGACAGGCATGCTTGTGAGGGAGGGGGTAGACCCTGGGGCAGGAATTAGCTGTTTGAGGTTGCAGTTGGTCCTTAAACAATAACAATAAAACAATTGTTAAACAATAAAAGAAGTTTGGCTTTTATGACAAAGTGGGGAACTTCCCTGATGGTCCAATGGTTAATCCGCCTGCCAATGCAAGAGACACGGGTTTGATCCCTGGTCCGGGAAGATCCCATATGCCTTGAGGCAAGAAAGCCCGTGTGCTACAATTACTGAACCTGTGCTCCATAAAAAAATAGACTCCACCATAATGAGAAACCTGTGAACAGCCAAGAACAGACCCTGTTCGCTGCAACTAAAGCAAAGGCCGTGAGCAGTAACGCACACAGCAAAAGTCTCAGCACAGCCTAAATAAATAAATAAATAAAACAAAGAAACATTAAAAAGAAAAAAGACAACACTAAGTCTTTCGTTGTTGAAATGAAATTTTTCTCAAAGAAAAAATAATAAAGTCAAAGTTTGAGGGTGCGTGCAGGTGGATACCCTTTTCTAAAGCATCATTTGTCCAACTGGGCAGCCCATGAGCATGTGCAAATGACCAAACGCTCCATTTCCTTTTTGTTTATTTATTTTTTTTCCCCTCAATGTCTCTCTTGAACATCGTTTTCTGTCCCAGTCTTTGCCCGGAATTCATGGGAGACTCAATGGCTCTGGCTATGTTCTGTGAAGTCCACTGCTTCTTGGAAAGCAAGTCTTTCCATTCATTAAGTATTCTGCTTTTTCGGTTTTTGGCCAAGACACATGGCTTGTGGGATCTTAGTTCCCTGACCAGGGATCAAACCCAAGCCCCCAGCAGTGTGAAGTGCAGGGTCCTACCGACTAGACTGCTAGGGAAGCTTGATGTATTTTGCTATTTGAAGAAACACAGCATCACACAGCTTTCAGAGAAAAAAAGGCAAGAGCAGGCTATCTTTAGAGACCCTGCATGAGTTAAGATTCTAGACTCTGACCTCCAGTGGACTGTATCATTCAGAACAGAGTTTTAGATCGGAAATCAGTTCTGTTTAGAATGTGTGATTAGTCACTCAGTCGTGTCTGACTCTTTTCTACCCCATGGAGCCCTCCAGGCTCATCTGTCCATGGGATTTCCCAGGCAAGAATACTGGAGTGAGTTGCCAATTCCTCCTCCAGGGGATCTTACCAACCCAGGGACTGAACCCAAGTCTCCCGCATTGCAGGAGGATTCTTTACCGACTGAACCACCAGGGAAGCCCTCTACTTAGGTTAATGGAATATTTTTGAAGTGCCCATGGTATTGTAACTCTTGATTATTTGAGGTTATTCTTTTGTTTTTGTTTTTTTTTTTATTTGCCCTTCCGACCGCCTGAAGACCCCAGATTCTTAGGCTCTTCTCTCTGTAGCTGCTGTTGTGAAGCTTCCCAGCAGCGTGCTTTGGGAGTGAATTTCATTTCATTCTCATGCTGGGTATCCAGTGTGCCATGCAGGCACGGAAGCTTAGATCTTTCAATGATGGCAGAATAATTTATGTATAAGATATCTGCATGTGTTCTCAATCACTGGGTCAGGTTCCACTCTTTGAAACTCCAAGGACTATAACCCGCCAGGCTCCTCTGTCCATGGGATTTCCCAAGCAACAATACTGGAGTGGGTTTCCGCTTTCTCCTCCAAGGAATATTCCTGAACCAGGTATCAAACTTGCGTCTCGTGGGTCTGTTTGCCAACTGCACCATCCGGGAAGCCTCCTGTAAGCCATTTATGCCTCTTTCGGACTTCTCTGGTGGCCCACAGGGTAAAGAATCTGCCCGCAAATGCAGGAGACGTGGATTCGATGATCCCTGGGTAAGGAAGATCCGCCGGAGGAGGAAATGGCAATACACTCCAGTATTCTCGTCTGGGAAGCCCCACGGACAAAGGAGCCTGGCATGCTACAGTCCATGAGGTCGCAAAAAGTCGGACATGACTAAATGACTAAACGACAGTCAAAGCAGACAAATGCATTACAGTGACTTTGCAGCCATGCCAGAAACGAGAGAATGATGGACACGCTCCTGCCCTTCTGTCTTTTATATGAAACATATCGGGAATATATGATGATTTCCATATTCTTGAATTTGCCAAAGAAAACCCAATAGCTTACCTAAACAGTACTGTGGGATTAAGTTTCCAATCTTAGGATTAGATATACAGAAAATTAAATCCAACCATCTTTCCCCAGGACAGAAGCTTTGGTGGGGAAAGTCTGTGATAATGTAGGGGGAAAAAATGCATTTACAGAAAACAAGAGAGAAGACAATGGATCAGATGTAACTTTGTGGAGCATCAGTGATATATTAGATTCGTCTAATTCTTTAAGTTCTCAGAGGTAGAGCTTTGCTACGGAAGCATGGCTGTTTATGAAGGTAGATCTGTCTCAAATACGAGCCTTGTCCAAGCAACTGACGTCAGTGAGAGCTGGTCTGGGGAGAAATTGTTCACTGGCTAAACCATGTTTGACTCTTTGTGACCCCATGGACTGCAGCATGACAGGCTCCCCAGCCCTTCACTATCTCCTGCAGTTCGTTCAAACCCATGTCCATGGAGTCAGTGATGCCATCCAACCATCTCATCCTCTGTCATCCCCTTCTCCTCCTGCCCTCAATCTTTCCCAGCATCAGGGTCTTATTCAGTGAGTTGGCTCCTCACATCAGGTGGCCAACGTATTGGAGTTTCAGCTTCAGCATCGGTCCTGCCAATGAATATCCAGGGTTGATTTCCTTTAGGATTGGCTGGTCTGCGGAGAAGTGGGCATTTTCAAATGCTTCCTCCCTTTCCTTGCTTTTCGTGCCAGAAATACTATCCTAAAAATAGGTGTGATTAATCCCTTTGGCAAACACATCGCCACTGAATTTGGAAGCCTAATTTTGCCAAGTCTGTTGTCATTCCCTAGGCATACCACTGTTTCGGTATTCAAGAAGAAAATCCAGAGTGTTCCCTTGCATAGGATGTGACGAATACAGTAGATTCCAGCAATCACACTCCTGAGTAATTACCCAAAGGAGCTGGAAACTTGTAGCCACACAAAAATCCACACGCTGCTGTTTATAGTATCTCTAGCGATCGAGGTCCAAACTTGAAAGAAACCGAGATATTCCCCGGCAGTTGGAAGGATAAATAAACTACAGTCGATCCAGATAACGGGAGAGTACTCAATGATAAGGCAGAACTGAGCTACTGGGCCATAAAAAAGATACGGATGAACCTTCAATGCATGGATTTCACTCCGTGAAACAAGCTGATCTGAAAAGGCTACAGAATGTGTGATTTCAGGTCCGTGACGTTCTGGTAAAGGCAGCATTATAGAGACAGTAAAAGCATCAGTGGGTGCCAGGACTGGGGTGGTGAGAAGGGTGATATACAGAAGCGTTAGGACATTGAAAATACTCTTGACGACACTCTAACAATGGATCCATGTCGTTCCACGCTTGTCCACACCCATGGGATGTAGAAGACCCAGAGTGAACTCTAATGCAAAGGCTGGCCTTTGGATGCTGACAATGTGGCAATGTAGGTTATTCCTTAGTTAAATAGATATGTATATACAGGCACCCCACTCTGGGGGTGGAAGTGAGAGGTGTTCGTAATAGTGGGGTTGGAACATGAACACGGGCAGGGAGGGAATGGAAACTGTCTGTACCTCTCTCTCACCTTTGCTGTAAATCTAAAGCAGCTCTGAAAAAGAAATGTGAGTGTAATCACATCATGGCAAACAGAAGGGGAAAACGTGGAGGCAGTGACGGATTTTATTTTCTTGGCCTCCAAAATCACTGCAGACAGTGAAGGCAGCCATAAAATAAATAAGCACGTGCTCCTTGGAAAGAAACATATGACAGACCTGGACAGCTTATTAAAAAGCAGAGACATCACTTTGCCGACAACTTCCGTCTAGTCAAAGCTATGGTTTTTCCAGTAGTCATGTACGGATGTGAGAGCCAGACCATAAAGAAGGCTGAGCGCCAAAGAACTGATGCTTTCAAACTCTGGTGCTGGAGAAGACTCTTGAGAGTCAGGAAATCAGTCCATCCTAAAGGAAATGAGCCCTGAATATTCACTGGAAGGACTGATGCTGAAGCTGAAACTCCAATCCTTTGGCCACCTGATGTGAAGAGCTGACTCATTTGAAAAGACCCTGAAGCTGGGAAAGATTGAAGGCAGGCAGAGAAGGGGATGACAGAGGATGAGGTGGTTGGATGGCATCACCAACTCGATGGACATGAATGTATGCAAGCTCCAGGAGACAGTGGAGGACAGGGAGGTCTGGCGTGCTGCAGTCCATGGGACCCCTAAGAGTCAGACATGACTGAGCGACTGAAGAATGACAAATTCAGAAAATGGTCATATAATTGCAAAAAATATGTTTTTTAAATAAACTACTTTGTCCCCATGAAATCACTGTTTGAGAGGAATCGAGTGAGTACCAACAGAGTTCCAGGTGGAATGCCAGGCTCTCTTCTCTTACCCCACACACTGCGATGAGAACAACTGTTCTCTACCTGCTTTACAGAGAACAAGGTGGATGCTCTAAGGAACTTGAAACCTGTCTAAGGAAGCAGAGGTGATATCACAAGTCACACTATGTTTCTTTTCTTTCCAAATTCTGTGCTCTTAACCACTAGGATACAAAGTCTCTTCAGTGTTATAATAGTCTACCTAGCAGAGCTGAAATGTTGAAACAATAAAACCACGACATGTTTATTGAGCTTTAAATTTCCTGGTGCCCTTGCTGCTGCTGCTGCTAAGTCCCTTCAGTCGTGTCTGACTCTGTGCGACCCCATAGACGGCAGCCCACCAGGCTCCCCCGTCCCTGGGATTCTCCAGGCAAGAACACTGGAGTGGTTTGCCATTTCCTTCTCCAATGCATGAAAGTGAAAAGTGAAAGTGAAGTCATGCTGGTGCTCCTTACTTCCGGCTTAAGTTCAAGATATCAGGCAGCACTAATATAAAGCATTAATATAAAGTGGTTGCCTTTAAATCCGTCCCTCCAGAGTTTGAGTTCTTAAACCCATCTCCAGCATGGAATGTTTTCAATGAAGCTTTGATCTTGAAAACCTAAGGCAGTACAGAGGAAGGTGCCATTCGCTTTGTGGAAAGATGTTTTGCGAGTCTGTGTAAGTCGTAAGTAAGCCCACTTATGACGCCGTGATAGAAATGTTTGCAAAAACAAAAGGAGTGGATTCCTGATGCCCTACATATCCCAAGTCTGGATCATCAGCAGAGATCTTTTTGGTGGTGATTAATGTAAATCTGCTACATCACCTATACAGAAAAGAGTCACATTTGTAGGTGTGTGTGTGTGTGTGTGTGTGTGTGTACACGCATGTGTGCATGCTGAAATAGCTGACTAACTGAAATGCCAGAGACGAACTAAAATCCAGGAGATGTGGATGTGAGAGTTGGGCCATAAAGAAAGCTGAGCACAGAAGAATTGATGCTTTTGAACTGTGGTGTTAGAGAAGACTCCTGAGAGTCCCTCAGACTGCAAGGAGATCCAATCAGTCCATCCTGAAGGAAATCAGTCCTGAATATTCACTGGAAGGACTGATGCTGAAGCCAAAGCTCCAATCCTTTGGCCACCTGATGCAAAGAGCTCACTCACTGGAAAAGACCCTGATGCTGGGAAAGATTGAGGGTGGGAGGAGAAGGGGACGACAGAGGATGAGACGGCTGGATGGCATCATCGACTAGATGGACATGAGTCAGCAAATTCCGGGAGATGGTGATGGACAGGGAAGCCTGGCGTGCCGCAGTCCATGGGTCGCAAAGAGTCGGGCACGACTGAGCGACTGAACAGCAATGACAAGAATGGCCAAATGCTAAATTCCATGGGACTGGCAAAGATAGAATATCACCTTGACCTTCTGGAGTTCTGAGCTAACAAAACTCCCCTGTGCTAATAACTAAAAAAAAAAAATTTAAAAAAATCAAACCACTGATTATAGCGTGGCAAAGAAGAAAAGGCAGGCTTTCTTCACCAAGGTTCTAAAACCGTCACACAGCCAAGGGTAAAAGCAGCATGCTTCAGGTCATGTTATCTTAGCAACAGCATCATCCGGACATGCGGGAAAAGAGTATGCCTGATGTCAACCACCTCCTGTGAGTGTCCATGACTCTGCAGTTATCTTTTAAAACACAGTAGGAGGACTTCCCTGGTGGTCCAGCGGTTAAGAATCCGCCTGCCAGTGCCAGGGACACGGGTGCCATCTCTGGTCCAAGAAGAGCTCACAGGCCACGCAGCGATGAAGCCCCTGCGTTATGGCTACCGAGCCTGTGTTAAGCCCAGGAGATGCTACCCCTCAGCCCCGAGCCATAATTACCGAAGCAAGAGAAGCCACCACAATGAGAAGCCCATGCTTCGCAAGTCAAGAGCAGCCCCTGATCACCACAACTAGAGAAAAGCCTGTGAACAGCAACAAGGACCCAGTGCAGCCAAAAATAGATTCATATTAAAAAAAATTGTTAGATAACAGGTGACGGTAGGCTAAAATTGAGAGAAGAGCCATTTGCGTAAATCTTAGGGCATTCCTCTACAAGGAGAGAAAACCCCTGGTCTCCACGAGGGGCACCGTGGTCTGATTACTGGGTGTGAGCATGCTGACCTGGACGCCCCAATGTGATCACGGCTGGGTTCACAGCATATTACAACACGGTCGGTCACCGATGGCAGATTTAGCCGGCGTGACCTCTGGGCCCTTGAAGACTCAACTGTCCAACAGTTTGAGGGAGCAAGTCATTGTCTCTCGGGATCAAAAAACAATTATAAGACCCATGGAGGCCAGCAAAGTTCGGGTTCAAAGAAGGTAAAGCAAGAGATGGCTTGTTGCTCCCTTGCAAGGCTGGGATGTGCACACCCTCTGAACCTTATCCGCCTTCCCAAAGACATTTCCTTATTTCTCTCTGTCACCTAAGAGTTGAGCTTCCCAGGTGGCACTAGGAGTAAAAGAACCTGCCTGCCAATGCAGGAGACCCAAGTTTGATCCCTGGGTCGGGAAGATTCCCTGGAGGAGGGCATGGCAACCCAGTCTAGTACTCTTGCCAGCAGAACCCCATGGACAGAGGAGCCTTGGAAGCTACAGTCCGTGGGGTTGCACAGAGTCAAACACTCTGAAGCGACTTAGCACACACATTCCTAATGACTAAAGTGCTGAAGACAGCTACCATCACACAGGAAATGACAAGCTACTAGCAACACTAAAAGCCCTTCCTGTTTTAAGCAAAGTTAGCTCCTTTTGTCTTACAAAATTAAATGTGTAGCTTTAGAGAGTACGTCCCCTTTAGAAAGGGGAGCCCCTGGACAGAACAAAACAACTCATTTCCACAACAGAGAGAGCCTTCAACTCAACCTTCCTCGGTAAAACTCCACCAGAGCACAAATCAAGAGGAACCGGTTCCTCCTATTGTGCCTGTTGGTTACAATTAACACCGGGTATGTTTCTCTCCTGTTTATAAATATAGAAAGTAGAAACCGTACTGGGTTTAAAAAAGAGAAAAAATAAATCTTTGGCTAGGCCATTTCTCAGGGGAAAAAAAAAATATATATATATGAGATCAGAGTGGCAATAACTCCAGTTAAGCAATTCTCCACATGACCTTGAGAAGGTCTAAATCGCTGACAGCATTTTTTTTTTTAACGTTCACTTTCATCTCTCAGTGTTATTTTGAAAACATTACTCTTTAGTAGCTACCCTGGAGCAGAGTCCTATCCTCACCCGCCCCAAACAAGGTTATCAGTTCATTTCCACGGGCCCGGCCAACATTTTTCTTTTAAGTGAAGGCTGAGCACCTCTTGGAGGAAAACAATATTGCATCAGAAGACAGCAATATTTAGCCTGTCTCTTCAGAGACAGAGACAAATGTTCTGTGTGCTCAGAAGGGAGCTTTATTTTCACCTGCATCCGTATATCAAGAGGTCTCGGCGACATTAGTGTTGACCAAGTAGAAGGGAGTCCGCTCAGGTCATCGGGGACATTGGCCGCCTTCTGCCAACTCTGTACAGATGGAATAAATTCTAGCAGGTGGCACGGGGAACTGCCAAGGGATTCCTGACTTCTTCAGTCGTCCGTTCTGAGTTTGTTGTTCAGTCGACTCTTTTTTGACCCTATGGACTGTAGCCTGCCAGGCTCCATGGGATGCTCCAGGCAAGAATACTGGAGTGGGCTGCCACTTCCTCCTCTAGGGGATCTTCCCGACCCACGGATGGAACCCGTAGGTCCTGTGTCTCCTGAACTGGCAGGCGGGTTCATTAGCACTCACACCACCAAGGAAGCCCCAGTATCATTTACATAGACGTTCCCTCTTAGCTTGGTCAGCAGAGAATTGGCTTACAACGCGGGAGACCTGGGTTCACTTCCTGGGTCGGGAAGATCCCCTGGAGAAGGAAATGACAACCCAGTCCAGTATTCTTGCCCGGAGAATCCCATGGACAGAGGAGCCTGGCAGGGCTACAGTCCACGGCGTCACAAGACCTCGACACGACTTAGCGACTAAATCACCACCAAACATACACATACTATGGAAATTAACACAAATAAGCAAAGCTAAGAGAGACTGTCGGTAGAGTGGTGAGATAGACCTGTAAATCGGGGGTCCGGAATCTGTGGGATCTAATGTCTCACGATCTGTGCTGGAGCTGATGTAATAATAATAGAAATAAAGACCACAATAAATGCAACATCCTCGAATCATCGCATTACCATCCCCCGCCCCTGGTCTGTGGGAAAACTGTCTTCCATGAAACCAGAGGTCGGTACCAAACGTTGGGGACCACTGCTCAAAACACAGCCTTCCCTGCTACTAATACATATTTTTATTACAACAGTATTATAATCTATTATAATTATATTACAAGCTTATAATATAGCATATAAGCTTATCATAATTTATTATACTGTCTTCAATAAATAGGTTTTAACTGTGCATGAGCACTGTCTCAGATGGTTATAGTAACACAAAATATTTCTGACACTCGAATGTTTAGTCTGGGAGAGAAGTGAGACATTCCAGTAAACATGGAGCGCTCCAGTTAGCCTGAGATGCTGTTAGATAAGGGATTTTACAGGGGGAGGAAGCTTTCCCTGAGAAGTGATGTGTGGGCGGGAATGGAGTCAGAAGGCTGAACGGAATTTTTTCCTAGCTCCCAAGAAAGGTCAGCTAAGGGAGGAAAGTGAAAAGTGTTAGTCACTCTGTCATGTCCAACGCTATGCAATGCCATAGACGATAGACATCACTTTGCTGACAAAGCTCCATCTACAGGAAGCTATGATTTTTCCAGTAGTCATGTATGGATGTGAGAGTTGGACCATTAAGAAAGCTGAGCACCGAAAAATTGATGCTTTCAAATTGTGGTGCTGGAGAAGACTCTTGAGAGTCCCCTGAACTGCAAGAAGATTGAACCACTCAAGCCTAAAGGAGATCAACCCTGAGCATTCATTGGAAGGACTGATGCTGAAGCTGAAACGCCAATACTTTGGCCACCTGATGCGAAGAGCTGACTCATTGGAAAAGACCCTGATGCTGGGAAAGATTCAGGGCAGGAGGAGAAGGGGATGACAGAGGATGAGATGGTTGGAAGGCATCACCAACTCAATGGACATGAGTTTGAGCAAACTCTGGGAGAGGGTGATGGACAGGGAAGCCTGGTGTGCTGCAGTCCATGGCATCTCAAAGAGTTGAAGAGAAGGAAGGGGTGGGAGCAGGTGGAACGCAAGTGAAGAGGATGCTAAGAAGGAAGGGGAAAAGAAAAAGGAATAAGAATTTTGTAAAAGAGATGGAGGAGGAGACTTCTTTGTGGGTCCAAGGATTAGGACCCCAGGCTTCCACTGCAGCGGGCAGAGGTTCCATCCCTGGTTGGGGACCTAAGAACCCACATGTCAGGAGGTGCGGCCAAAATAAGAGAGAGAGACAGACAGACGGAAGAAAGACCATGCCAGGGAAGGAGATGGGTGTGGCAGAGGTCACTGAAGGTGAGAGTTGAGACTCATCTCCTGACACTCACAGGATTGCAGCCTTCGACCTGCGGTAGGTTGAATGATTCCAGTTCAGTTCAGTTCAGTTCAGTCGATCAGTCGTGTCTGACTCTTTGCAACCCCAGGAAACACAGCATGCCAGGCCTCCCTGTCCATCACCAACTCCCGGAGTCCATCCAAACCCATGTCCATTGAGTCGGTGATGCCATCCAACCATCTCATCCTCTGTCGTCCCCTTCTCCTCCTGCCCTCAGTCTTTCACAGCATCAGGGTATTTCCCAATGAGTCAGCTCTTCGCATCAGGTGGCCAAAGGATTGGAGTTTCGGCTTTAGCATCAGTCCTTCCAATGAACACCCAGGACTGACTTCCTTTAGGATGGACTGGTTGGATCTCCTTGCAGTACTTGGGACTCTCAAGAGTCTGCAACTAATGCTTTTGAATGACTCCACCCCCAGCCAGACATACACATACATACCACAAAGCCATCCACTTCTGTATTTCCAGAATTCCTGAGAACACACAGCTTTCCCTGGCAGAGAACTTAATGTGGACGCTGAACACGTGATCAAACCAAGGGTCCTGGGATGGGGAGATGTCCCTGGTTCATCCGGGTGAGGCCAGAGGAATTACAAGGTCCTTAAAAGGAAGAGGGGGCCTCCTTCACAAGGTGGCTCAGCGGGGAAAGATCAGCCTGCCAACACGGGGGGTGGAGGTTCGATCCCTGGGTTGGGACGATCCCCCTGGAGGAGGGCATGGCAACCCGCTCCAGTCTTTTTGCCTGGAGCATCCCCACGGACAGAGGAGCCTGGCGAGCTACAGTCCTTGGGGTGGCAAAAGATTGGGACAGGACTGAGTGACTAAGAAACAAATGAAACGAGAAGGCGGCGGTCAGAGTGAGAGAAGGTGATGTGACAGATGAAGCAGACAGAGGAGGTGATGGGACAAGGGAGCAGGAATCAAGGAGGGGCAGAACCGGGAGAAGGCACGACAGTGGATCCTCCCCTCCCCTAGACCTTCCAGAAGCAACTGACCCTGCTGAGCCTGGCTTCTGCCCCAGACATGGGAGCTCCAGCACTGAGCTCGTCCGTGCGTCCTGTTCACACCAGTAACTTTGTGATGCTCTGTTCAGCAGTAGGAGGAAATGAACACACTGCAAAAGCAATGGGAAGTGACGCAAAGGCATTTCCATGACCCCTTTCTTCAAGAGGGCTTCCCTGGTGGCTCAGCTGGTAAAGAATCCGCCTGCAATGCAGGAGACCCGGGTTCAATTCCTGGGTCAGGATGATCCCCTGGAGAAGGGATAGGCTACCCACTCTGGTATTCTTGGGCTTCCCTGGTGGCTCAGCTGGTAAAGAATCCGCCTGCAATGCAGGAGACCCAGGTTCGATCCCTGGCTTTTGGGAAGATCCCCTGGAGAAAGGAAAGACGACCCACTCCAGTATCCTGGCCTGGAGAATTCCATGGGCTGTATAGTCCACGGGGTCGCAAACAGTCAGACACGACTGAGCAACTTTCAGTTTCTTTTCTTCAAGAAGACTGGCTGAGAACAGGGAACTCTGCTCAATGTCGTGTGGCAGCCTGGATGGGAGGGGAGTTTTGGGGAGAATGGATCCATGTACATGCGTGGTTGAGTGCCTTTACGGTGTGCCTGAAACTCCCACAACATTGTTAATCAGCTACAGCCCAATTCAAAATAAAAAGTTAAAAGAGGAAAAGAAGACTGGCTGAGAAAAATACAGCAGACTTAATGGTGGGGCTTCAAGAGGGTGCCTTTCAGATTGCAATGACTGACATAGCATCTCCCAACAGAACGGCCTGACAGAGAAATGGATCGGAAAGCTTCTCAACCAGCAGCGGGCAGAAAACACTGGTGAGAAAGGGACACATTCAGAGCTCCAGAGGGTTCTCTCCAAGCCCTGAGATGTCACACACGATGACACTTCTTTCCAAAGCCGTTTAGCCATTTAGGGACTTTCCTGTGGTCCAGTGAGTAAAAGTATCCCCCCAATGCAGGGGACCTGGGTTTGACCTCTAGTCTCAGAACTAGCTCCCATAAGCCTCAATTAAGGGTTTGCATGCTGAAGCCAGGCTTCAGCAATATGTGAACCGTGAACTTCCAGATGTTTAAGCTGGTTTAAGAAAAGGCAGAGGAACCAGAGACCAAATGGCCAACATCCGCTGGATCATCGAAAAAGCAACAGAGTTCCAGAAAAACACCTACTTCTGCTTTATTGACTATGCCAAAGCCTTTGACTGTGTGGATCACAATAAACTGTGGGAAATTCTGAAAGAGATGGGAATGCCAGACCACCTGACCTGCCTCTTGAGAAACCTGTATGCAGGTCAGGAAGCAACAGTTAGAACTGCACATGGAACAACAGACTGGTTCCAAATAGGAAAAGGAATAGTCAAGGCTATATATTGTCACCCTGCTTATTTAACTTACATGCAGAGTACATCATGAGAGATGCTGGGCTGGAAGAAGCACAAGATGGAACCAAGATTGCCAGGAGAAATATCAATAACCTCAGATATGCAAATGACACCACCCTTATGGCAGAAAGTGAAGAGGAACCAAAAAGCCTCTTGATGAAAGTGAAAGTGGAGAGTGAAAAGAGTGAAAAAGTTGGCTTAAAGCTCAACATTCAGAAAACAAAGATCATGGCATCTGGTCCCATCACTTCATGGGAAATAGATGGGAAACAGTGGAAACAGTGTCAGACTTTATTTTTGTGGGCTCCAAAATCACTGCAGATGGTGACTGCAGCCATGAAATTAAAAGACACTTACTCCTTGGAAGGAAAGTTATGACCAACCTAGATAGCATATTCAAAAGCAGAGACATTACTTTGCCAACAAAGGTCCATCTAGTCAAGGCTATAGTTTTTCCAGTGGTCATGTAGGGATGTGAGAGTTGGACAGTAAAGAAAGCTGAGCGCCAAAGAATTGATGCTTTTGAACTGTGGTGTTGGAGAAGACTCTTGAGAGTCCCTTGGACTGCAGGGAGATCCAACCAGTCCATTCTGAAGGAGGTCAGCCCTGGGGTTTCTTTAGGAATGATGCTAAAGCTGAAACGCCAGTACTTTGGCCATCTCATGTGAAGAGTTGACTCACTGGAAAAGACTCTGTTGCTGGGAGGGATTGGGGGCAGGAGGAGAAGGGGACGGCAGAGGATGAGATGGCTGGATGGCATCACTGACTCAATGGACATGAGTCTGAGTGAACTCCGGGAGTTGGTGATGGACAGGGAGGCCTGGCGTGCTGGGACTTATGGTGTTGCAAAGAGTCGGACACAACTGAGCGACTGATCTGATCTGAATTGATGCTGCAACTAAAAAATGTGAATGCCTTAACTAAGACCCAGCACAGCCAAAATAAAGAATTAACCTAAACATTTTTTTAAATGGTTTTCACGGCACATCATTTTCAGAGATCTCTTCTAAGACTTAACCACAGAAAACCTAATGATTTGAAAATACTTGAGAAGATTAAACTACCCGCCTTGTAAAATTCTTCAACTCTGATCTGACGTTTCCAACCATAAAATAACAAAATGACCAACCAGGATTCCACATTCAGCCTCAGTTCCCCTCATCCATCGATTTTTGAGGAAGTTCGTGGTTTCAACATTTAAAAAATTAAACCTACAATGTCAAGATAATGCAGTTAGCTGAGATGTTTAATTAACAATGGGTTATAAAAGACTCAAGGGACTTCCCTGGTGGCTCAGTGTTAAAGAATCCACCTGCAATGCAACAGACTTCAGAGACGTGGGTTGGATCCCTGGCTTGACAGATCCCCCAGAGAAGGGAAGGGCAACCCACTCCAGTATTTTTGTCTGGGAAATCCCATGGACAGAGAGGCCTGGTGGGCTACAGTCCATGGGGGTCAGAAAGAGTCGGACACGCCTGAGCGACGAGACACCAACAAAAAATAAAAGACCCCATGCAAATAACAGCAACCCAAGAGAGCAAAGGAACACCTGTTAGGAAACTGAAACTCCGTAGCTGACACAGGCTCCTTTTTCAAGTTACCCTTCATGATGCATCTGCAACTTTGGGAAGGTGAGAAATTAATGAGGACACAGACCCAGCGCGGACAGCGCTTCATTCATCTGACGCCACCTGCTTCTCCCCTTGCCAGGTATTATTTGTTAACCTTCTTCCCAGAACAGCCTAATTTGAACAAGCCAATCAATTACCATTAAAAGGACAAGGGAAAGACTCAACATGCCCCCCCAAGGAAGCCTTAAATTTTCTAAGTAATTGAGAAGAAAACACAGCAGCTGAAATCGTAGTCCATTTAGAAGACTTAATTACAGATAAGTCAATGCTAAATAATTTATAGTCTCCCGTGCATATGAACCAGACCAGAACAAATAGCGAGGGAAATAAAAATTCTCGAGAATCGAGGCTCCATTGTGGTGGTGGCGGTTTAGTCGTTCAGTCGTGTCTGACTCTTTGTGACCCCATGGACTGTAGCCCACCAGGCTCCTCTGTCCATGGGGATTCTCCAGCCAAGAATACTGGAGAGTGGGCTGCCATTCCATTCTCCAGGGGATCTTCCCGACCCAGGGATCTAACCCGACTCTCCTGCATAGGCAGGCAGATTCTTTATCCACTGAGCTACCAAAGGGGTCCCATCCCTGGGGTCAAAAGAAGAAGTTTGGTCTCCTGAAACACAGCATACATGGGCTGGAATGACTTTGTTTTCTCCGTCTGATATTAAAGGTTCGAAGAAGGATTATCTGCACAACGGGAAGGAGTCTCGTCCACTCAGACGCTGGGCAGAAAAGCTTCACGCACAGGACGGGACCGTTTATACCTGGATAAAACTGCATCCGCCAGGCTGATTCTTTCGCTTGTCAGCAGATGGCACAGGAAGGAGGTCAAAGGACCAGTGCAGTGTCCTTGACTTGCTCCCTTGAGCGTCTCAGCCCGGACTAGACCTTAGAGCTACTGGTTTCCAGAAAGCACGTGTCCCTGTGAGACCAGGAGTCAAGCTTGTTGACCTGCATTCACCGGTCATTTACTGAGAACCTTCTGTGTGGCCTTGTGGTATGATGGGAACACAGAAGACTCAATCTTCCTGACTTAAATCACCAGGACTTGGCAGGTGGTCCAGTGGTTAAGAATCCACCTGCCAATGCAGGGGAAATGGGTTTGATCCCTCGTCTGGGGAGATTCCCCCAGGCCACGGGGCAGCTAACCCCATGTGCTGTTAACTACTGAGCCCATGAGTCGCAACTACAGAAGCCAGTTCACCTTAGAGAACGTGCTCTGCAAGAAGAGCGGTCACCGCAATGCACAGCCCATGGACCTCAACCAGAGAGTAACCTCTGCTCGACACAGCTCGTGAAAAAGCCACACAAAGCAATGAAGACCCAGGACAGTCAAAAAAAAAAATTCCAACTGCATGCCAAGAAGAATCCAGGAAGGTTCAGGTCCCGTTCGCTAACGGTGTTCATGAGGTTATGTTTCGTGATACCTCCCTGAGGATCGAACTGTTCCATTCTCCATGACCCCACGTCAAGACACTTCAGTAAACATTGAGGAACACAGTGGAAAATCTTATTTTAGCAGTCACCACGGAAAGGGAAGGAGGCAGGGCACGTTAGAGGCATATGTTGAGATTCCATCAGTCAGTTCAGTTCAGTCGCTCAGTCGTGTCCGACTCTTTGTGACCCCAAAGACTGCAGCACGCCAGACCTCTCTGTCCATCATCAACTCCTGGAGTTCACCCAAACCCACGTCCATTGAGTTGGTGATGCCATCCGACCATCTCATCCTCTGTCGTCCCCTTCTCCTCCCGCCTTCAGTCTCTCCCAGCATCAGGGTGTTTTCCAATGAGTCAACTCTTCATATGATGTGGCCAAAGGATTGGAGTTTCAGCTTCAACATCAGTCCTTCCAATGAATATTCAGGACTGATTTCCCTTAGGATGGACTGGTTGGATGCCCTTGCTGTTATACATATTCATCGATATGCAATATTTATTTTTCTCTTTCTAAGTTGCTCTGCATGACAGGCTCTAGGTTCATTTGCATCATTACAAGTGAGTCAAATCCACTCTTTGTTATGGCTATGTAATATTCCACTGCATATATCTACCACAGCTTCCTTATCCATTTGTGTCTTGATGGATATGTAGGTGGCTCCCATGTCCTGGCTGCAAACACTGGGGTGCTTTGTGTCTTTCTGAGTCACAGTATGGATTAAGCTATTTGCAGGGCGGGAATTGAGATACAGATGTAGAGAAGAGACTTGTGGACACACAGGTGAAAGGAAAGGGCGGGATGAATGGAGAGAGTAGCTCTGACATGTATACACAGTGAAGTGAAGTACAAGCCGCTCAGTCGCGTCCGACTCTTTGTGACCCTGTGGACTATACAGTCCATGGGATTCTCCAGGCCAGAATACTGCAGTGGGTAGCCTTTCCCTTCTCCAGGGGATCTTCCCAACCCAGGGATCGAAAACCCAGGTATCCCACATTGCAGGCGGATTCTTTACCAGCTGAGCCACCAGGGAAGCCCAAGAATCCTGGAGTGGGCAGCGTATCCCTTCTCTAGGGGATCTTCCCAACCCAGGAATCAAACCGGGGTCTCCTGCATTGCAGGCGGATTCTTTACCAACTGAGCTAGTGAAACACCTAGCTAGTGCGAAGTTGGCGTATAGCAGAGGGTGTTCAGCTCGGGGCTCTGTGATGACCTAGAGGGGTGGGAGGGAGGCTCACAAAAGAGGCACTATATGTACACACATAACGGAGTCATATAGGCATCTGAATGCAGAGTTCCAAAGAACACCAAGGAGAGATAAGAAAGCCTTCCTCAGCGATCAATGCAAAGAAATAAAGGAAAACAACAGAATGGGAAAGACTAGACAAGAGATCTCTTCAAGAAAATTAGAGATACCAAGGGAACATTTCATGCAAAGATGGGCCCGATAAAGGACAGAAATGGTATGGACCTAACAGAAGCAGAAGATATCAAGAAGAGGTGGCAAGAATACACAGAAGAACTGTACAAAAAAGATCTCCATGACCCAGATAATCACGATGGTGTGATCACTGACCTAGAGCCAGACATCCTGGAATGTGAAGTCAAGTGGGCCCTAGAAAGCATCACTACGAACAAAGCTAGTGGAGGTGATGGAATTCCAGTTGAGCTATTCCAAATCCTGAAAGATGATGCTGTGAAAGTGCTGCACTCAATATGCCAGCAAATTTGGAAAACTCAGCAGTGGCCACAGGCCTGGAAAAGGTCAGTTTTCATTCCAATCCCAAAGAAAGGCAATGCCAAAGAATGCTCAAACTACCCCACAATTGCATTCATCTTACACGCTAGTAAAGTAATGCTCGAAATTCTCCAAGCCAGGCTTCAGCAATACGTGAACCATGAACTTCCAGGTGTTCAAGCTAGTTTTAGAAAAGTCAGAGGAACCAGGGATCAAATTGCCAACATGTGCTGGATCATGGAAAAAGCAAGAGAGTTCCAGAAAAACATCTATTTTTGCTTTATTGACTATGCCAACGCCTTTGACTGTGTGGATCACAACAAACTGTGGAAACTTCTGAAAGAGATGGGAATACCAGACCACTTGATCTGCCTCTTGAGAACCTGTATGCAGGTCAGGAAGCAACAGTTAGAACTGGACATGGAACAACAGACTGGTTCCAAAGAGGAAAAGGAATAGTCAAGGCTATATATTGTCACCCTGCTTATTTAACTTCTGTGCAGAATACACCATGAGAAATGCTGGGCTGGAAGAAGCACAAGATGGAACCAAGATTGCCAGGAGAAATATCAATAACCTCAGATATGCAGATGACACCACCCTTATGGCAGAAAGTGTAGAGGAACTAAAAAGCCTCTTGATGAAAGTGAAAGTGGAGAGTGAAAAAGTTGGCTTAAAGCTCAACATTCAGAAAACGAAGATCATGGCATCCGGTCCTATCACTTCATGGGAAATAGATGGGGAAACAGTGGAAACAGTGTCAGACTTTATTTTTCTGGGCTCCAAAATCACTGCAGATGGTGACTGCAGCCATGAAATTAAAAGACACTTACTCCTTGGAAGGAAAGTTATGACCAACCTAGATAGCATATTCAAAAGCAGAGACATTACTTTGCCAACAAAGATCCATTTAGTCAAGGCTGTGGTTTTTCCAGTGGTCATGTATGGATGTGAGAGTTGGACTGTGAAGAAAGCTGAGCGCTGAAGAATTGATGCTTTTGAACTGTGGTGATGGAGAAGAGTCTTGAGAGTCCCTTGGACTGCAAGGAGATCCAACCAGTCCATTCTGAAGGAGATCAGCCCTGGGATTTCTTTGGAAGGAATGATGCTAAAGCTGAAACGCCAGTACTTTGGCCATCTCTTGCAAAGAGTTGACTCATTGGAAAAGACTCTGATGCTGGGAGGGATTGGGGGCAGGAGGAGAAGGAGACGACAGAGGATGAGATGGCTGGATGGCATCACTGACTCGATGGACGTGAGTCTGAGTGAACTCCGGGAGTTGGTGATGGACAGGGAGGCCTGGCGTGCTGTGATTCATGGGGTTGCAAAGAGTCGGACACGACTGAGCAACTGAACTGAACTGAGTCACACTCTCGCACAGCAAAAAACACAACTTTGTAAAGCATCTTGACTCCAATTTAAAAAAAAATGAGAAAAAGGCATATGTTTATGCAAAAGATCCCAAATCACGTACAACCAAAATATATTTTCTTAATATTTACTGCAGGTCCCCAGCACGCCAAGGCGTGACGTCCGACAACCCGCCAGAGAAAAGAGAAAACAAGTGCGTTCCATCCTAATGTTCATTACCCTCTTCCTGGAAGCCTGCTGAGTCACAATCACCTGGCTGCCTCAGACAGGCACAAATGGGATCTGCGAACTGCTTGGTTTAAACCCTATAAATGCCCTTCGTTAAAACATTCAGGGGAGCAGAAACCAAAAGTCTTAATGATTGAAGGCGCTTCTTCAAGCAGTCCTTTCCTCTCGATTCTGATCGTGACGGACAGGGGACGACAGCTGCTGGGGGTGACCCGCCCTCATCAGAGCGGCTGAATCACACACGCTTTTCTGTGGATGGCCGCTTTTCTGTGGATGGCCGTGGATTCTCTCCCTGGGGCAGGTCACTTTCTTACATGAAACTCCAGGGAGCTCCCAGACGTTCCTGAGCAAACTCCAGGAGCTGGTGACGGACACGGAAGCCTGGCATGCTGCTGTCCATAGGGTCGCAAAGAGTCAGACACGACTGGGCAACTCAACAACCACCACCCAGGCCTCACGCTTGAATGCATCCCAAATTTCAGCTGACAAACAGCTGCTGTACGGTTAAGACATTGTAGTGGGTGCATTCACAAAATTCCTAATTATGAAAGCTTACACCTATAGTATCCATAATTTGTTATATATTAATGTGCACACAAGCTCAGTCACGTCTCTTTGCAACTGCATAGACTATAGTCCTCCTCCAGAAGAATCTTCCTGACCCAAGGATCGAACCTGAGTCTCGAAGGTCACCTGCCCTGGCGCCCGGGTTCTTTACCACTAGCACCGCCTGGGAAAGCCCTTCACTGCTGCACTTTCCATGATGTTCCTTTATGGGTTTCATGGTCTGAAATGAAAGTCGCTCAGTCGTGTCCTAATCTTTGCAACCCTTCTCCAGGCCAGAATACAGGAGTGGGTAGCCTTTCCCTTCTCCTCCAGGGGATCTTCCCAACCCAGGTCTCCCGCACTGCAGGCCGATTCTTTACCAGCTGAGCCACACGGGAAGCCCATATTCAGAGCTGTGCGGTTTAGAGCTCAAACTCCAAACCTAGTAACCACCGCCTCGCCTGGTTCTAAAACCAGGACGGCCTGCTTCACTGCACTGAATGCTCCTTGCAGGGTGGCTGCTGAAATGATGACAAGTAGAACTGCATAGGGTTGTTCTAAAGGTTGGTGTTATGAGAAGGAAGACACGTATCGGGCTGGACAAGGAGTTCCTCGGGGTGTCAGACTTTTCGGCTGACCCGATACTTGTGCAACCTCACGCCTTGGTCACATATATCTGATGTTCCTCCAAAAAGAAAATGACAATACAAAAAAAAAAAAGTTTCAGAATTCACAAGAGAAACAAATTTGATTAATGTGCTGTTATTGATTGGTGAGCCGTATATCCTGATGAGAAATGTGTGTGCACACAACTCCTTTGATAAAATAGGTACGTCTACTCAAGATAAAAAGAGCGAACTGGGGTTCATGTGTTTCCTCATCTGCTATCTTTCACATTTCCATGTTAACTGCATAAACAGGGGTGGCATTCTGCTGCTGCTGCTCCTGCTAAGTCGCTTCAGTCGTGTCCGACTCTGTGCGACCCCATAGACGGCAGCCCACCAGGCTCCACAGTCCCTGGGATTCTCCAGGCAAGAACACTGGAGTGGGTTGCCATTTCCTTCTCCAATGCATGAAAGGGAAAAGTGGAAGGGAAGTCGCTCAGTCGTGTCCGACTCTTTACGACCCCATGGACTGCATCCTACCTATTCATTACAAATTAGTTTTTCGGGGAAGCCAAAAAAGAAAGCGACCTAGCATTTGCTTATGGCAGGATATAGGAACAGGAGTTTGCAAATCTAGTTTGTTGAAAGCAAGAGTCCAGTGAAGGACATGACCTTGACAATCACCTAAAATCCCGGAAAACCACTGAGGTTTATTAGAGTGAAGACTGGAAAATTAAGTGGTTAAATGGGAAACAGACAGTTAAAAGCCAGAGTTGGACACGACTTACTGACTGAACAAAGAGCAGCAATAATCACATATATATCAGCAGGGCTTGAATGGACAGCTGAGTCATGGAAAACCTCAACTATTTACTTGAAATACATTAAGACATGCTCTTTTTAGTATACTGACATACTTTTAAGGGCTTCCCCAGTGGCTCAGATGGTAAAGAATCCGCCTGTGACACGGAAGACCTGGGCTCAATCCCTGGGTGGGGAAGATCCCCTGGAGGAGGGCATGGCAACCCACTCCAGTATTCTTGCCTGGAGAATCCCCATGGACAGAGGAGCCTGGCGGGCTACAGTCCACGGGGTTGCAAAGAGTTGGACCCAACTCTGGACAAAGTATGCATGCATTCATTTTAAATTTTAAGCATGGGGGGAGGTGGGTAAGTGTGTCAGTTTTGACTTGTAAAGTACCTTCACTACTGCGAGCTCACAACCATCAAAATATTCTCTCCATTTCCCCTTCTTTGCGCTGTGCTCTATTTCTGATAAAGAAAAGGATTCCGGGGCCTCAGTGGGCCCCCACCCTGCATTAAAAGTACATCTGGTATTTAGTATTCCACTCCCCAGGGCTGCACGCAAAAATGATACAAAGATACATTGAGGCCATTCAAAGATCTCAGTAGCTTGAGATGCTCCCTGCAGGATAAAGTGGGATGAGGGTCCATTTTGGAAGAAATATACACAAGCTGAGTCAGAGGATTGACCCTGCTGTCTCATTAATGAGATAGACTCTGCACTGGGGCTATTTGCAGAAACAAATGATTATTACGAAATCCTAAATTCACAAGGCATGCCCCTTGTACACGCCAAAGGAGGCTGAAATCGCTGCTCTGCACTGTGCTGAATTTGAAATGGATTTTTTTTCTTTCTGTTTTTAAAGAAAACCACGGTCCCCACCAAAGTAATTTCAAAGCACTGCTAGATGTGAATTAACCAGGCAGTAAATGCTTCAGGAAAATAAACCAGCGGAGATCAATCTTTACTTTTTTCATACTTACCATTACATCGTCCTTCTAAGAAGATGCTTTTAAAAATGCCTCCATGAAAATCTACTTGATTGCTTTTCCATCTCAGCACATTTCTCCCCTGTTGCCATAAAACAGAGACACAGAGAAAGAGAGAGAAAAATCCACTCAGTGAAAGAGATGCTATCGTTGTGTCAAAATCAATATGACATTTCTTCTAAGCCTTCTTCTCTGTGATTAGAAAAACCGGGGTGGGTAGAGACATCAAGTAATTCCGAACCGATTTCCTAAATTCAAGCAACCAATCAAGAAAGGACGCCAAAACAGTGATTACCGCAAACTGTAGCTTTTCTGTGTGACCGCACGAGTCCACGGGCGATTTGAGAATTCAGAATAAACTGAGACCATTGGAAGTCAGCAATGTATCAATACTTACCACTTACACTCCTCGGGCCGCCATTAAATTTTCATTGAAAATGAACGATCAGTTTAGTTCATGTCTATGTTTGATCTAGTTTATTTAAGTTAAGGATTTAAACTCTTTGCCTGGGCTTCCCCGGTGGCTAAGGAGTAAACAATCCGGCTGCAATGCAGGAGACTAGGGTTTGATCCCTGGGTTGGGAAGACCCCCCTGGAAGAGGAAATAGCAACCCACTCCAGTATTCTTGTCTGGGAAATCCCATGGCCAGAGGAGCCTGGTGGGCTACCGTCCATGGGGTCTCAAAGAGTCAGACAAGACTGAGGCAACTCAGCTCCTTGCACAATTTGATTTGTGGAAGCCCAACCCGCTCCAGCGTTCTTGCCTGGAGAATCCCACGGCAGAGCCTGGCGGGCTGCCGTCTATGGGGTCACACAGAGTCGGACACGACTGAGGCGACTTAGCAGCAGTAGCAGCAACACCTTAGGCATCATTTAGTTGAGAGACTATTTCTCAACCTGCAGAGATTTTTTTTTCCTCCAACAGCAGTATGTCAGACGGGCAAGATTCAAGCGGTCCATGTGTCTTGACTCTCCTATGGCAAAACCAGGCCCTGTTTGGTCAGGAACCATCTTCGGACCATTTGGTACTTTACTTGTCAGCTCAGGCTGGAGTCTTCTCTTTACAGGATGACTGTCAACAATCCCACTTCTAACTGAGGATCACCCCAAAGCAAGTGACCCCACCACCACCCGTGAGACATATGGACAGACTACGCACTTGTCATTGAGTCATCACTTTACTTCTGCAAGAAGACAGCAAGTAGGAAGAGAGGATAAACCTTTCAACCCTCAATTTAATGCACTTCAACCCTAGAGGACATCGGTACTGATGTTTGGCTTTCAAAGCTAACGACTCAGCCCATTCTTCGGTTGTAGGAAGGGAGGTTCATTGTCATTTTTCTTTTTCTTTTTTTTTTGATCACTGGTAACACGTAGCCACCATTAGTTACTATGTCATAAATATCGCCGGGGCAAATATATTCGTGAAAATGAATTTGTATGAAACAAACAATCTTAGCTGCACTCATTATTCTTGACCCTTCTATAGCCATGCAGGACAGTTACCATCACATTGATTTTAAATACTTTTAGGAAAAACGATATTCAGATGTTAGGTCTCACAACTCACCAGTTGCAAGACAGAGTTTGGACCCACGTCTACCTTGAGTTCAGAGAACACATCCTTTGCCCAGAATCAAGCTGTGTCTTTGTCCAAACATAATAGGAATTGTTACAGTAGGTAACGTGTCTATGGTGGGTCAATGTTAAACGTGTATAGTGTGTGTGTGTGTGTGTGTGCGTGTTCAGTCATGTCAGACTCTTTGCGACCCCATGGACTGTAGCCCACCAGGCTCCCCTGCCCATGGGGATTCTCCGGGCAAGAATACTGGAGCGAGTTGCCATTTCCTCCTCCAGGGGATCTTCCCGACCCAGGGATCGAACCGGAGTCTCCTGCATCTCCCGTGCTGGCAGGAGAATTCTTTACCACTGAGTTACCTAGGAAGCCCATATATATATGGTGGGTCAACCTTAAACATACTGCTTTACACATGGATGGACTCTTCATTTTTGGCTTTTCGGATCTTAGTGCCCTGACCAAGGATGGAACCCGCGGTCCAGGTGATGAAAGCACCAAGTGCTAAGCACTGGACCACCAGGGAATTCCCATTCGGACTCTTTTCATCCTCTCAATGAGCGCAAAAGACAGCATTATCTCCTTTAATTGGAAAAAAAGAACACGAAGGAGGTATTAGGGAACTCACCCAAGATCACCGTGCTATTAATGGCGGTGTAGGGCTCAAAGTGGGCAGTCAGACTATCAAGACACATTCTATCAGGTGGAGCAATAATACCTTCTCTCTGTCTCCCTCTCAGTCCCCAGACTGTGAGAATCTCAGCCTGACACGGTTTCCATCAAAGGTTACTTTGTATCAGGACCAAAGAGCCTCAGTGCCCCAGTGATGCGGATCGGAATAGCAAGCATCCATGGACTAGGAGCTATTATAACATAGCGGGATTACATATCACAATTTACAAACCGGCTCTGTTTCTCTTTCCCTTGATCAGAGGTCCTGCCTTGGTTCACACCCACAGCTCAGTGTCCATTTCACAAGTTGTGTGTGTGTGTGTGTCAGCAAAGAACTACCAAAATGATAAATCACTTATTGGGCGGGGGGAAAGAAAAGTATCGATGGGTCTATTACATTTGTGCTGGAGGACATATTACAGATGTCTTGAAAACAGATAAATATAACAACAAACTGCTGATTCATTAAAAATTAGTAAGAAATTACATTTTATTATGCAGTTTCACTGTATAGGATATAAAGTTATAAGCTACCATATAGATACCACCTGTAAAAAAAACTTACACTATAATTATTATGTTATTGACTCATCGGTGACAGTTTCTTTCAAAACCTGACCTTCCTTGCTGGTCCAGTGGTTAAGAATCCACCTGCCAATGCTGGAGACTTGGGTTCTATCCCTGGTTGGGGAACTTGGATGCCACATGCTCGGGGCAGCTAAGCCCGTGTACCAGAACTAGTAAGCCCGTGTACCACAATTACTAAGCCAGTGTACCACAGTTACCAAGCTTGCATTCCGCAATGAAGAACCAGTGCAGATTAAAAAAAAAAAATCCCTTGAGATGACTGATATTGAGTTCTCAAGTTTCACCAATATTGATGAGTTACTGGTATATTAGCAAATCCTAGCATGAACATCTTATGTCACGCTGCTGGCGTCTTAGGATGCAGCAAACACATAAGTCAAAGTATACAGACCTCTAGCAGAATATTCGATGCAGAAGCTAAGAACGGTCTACTCCACTCTATGACAACAATTCAAGGAAGCTTCTCCAAATAATGTCATCTCTATGACCGAAGACCTGGGGTTTCCTAGAGGTGTTCACAGCCATTCCAGATGGCTCTGGGCAGCAGGTCCAGCAGAAACCTAGAACATAAGGTAACAGGGACATAAGTACTTTCATAAAAGACACCGTTGATGAAGCTAGGACTTTTCAGTAGGGTACAAATATGATTTTATTCCCTGGTAGCTAAATACTGTGAGCTTCCCAGGTGGCTGAGTGGTAAAAAATCCACCTGCCAATGCAGGAGATGTGGGTTTGCTCCCAGGCTCAGGAAGATTCCCCTGAAGGAGGGAAGGGCAACTCACTCCAGTATTCTTGCCTGGAGAATCCCATGGACAGAGGAGCCTGGCGGGCTACAGTCCAGCGACTGTAAGAACTTGTTCTTTAGCGACTAAAGAACAACAACAAATGCTGTACAGAAAACACTGCGTAGAAATCCTAAGTTATTTCATTTCAGAAATGTTCATTGAGCACACACTTTGCGAAAGATTTGAGGATACTAGAAAAGAAATATCAAGGACTTTCCTGGTGGTGCAATGGCTAAGGCTCTGCATTCCAAATGCAGGGGCCCTGGTTCCATCCCTGGTCAGGGAACTAAATCCCACATGCAGTGACTAAAGAGCCCACAAGCTGCAACAAGAGCCCCAATGCCCCAAGAGTTCCCCACAAGAGCTCCAAGGCCACAACAAAGACTGACGCCTCCATGGACAGCAAGCAAATCGACTGCGGCCAAATAAATAAGGTTCAAGTAAGTGCAGTGAAAGGCACTCACTGGTGTCCCACTCTCTGCGACCCCGTGGATTGCAGCCCATCAGGCTCCTCTGTCCATGGCATTCCCCAGGCAAGGATACTGGAGTGGGTTCTCATTCCCTTCTCTGGGGGATCTTCCCCACCCAGGGATCGAACCCAAGTTTCCTGCATTACAGGCGAATTCTATACCGACTGAGCCACCAGGGAAGCCCTCAAGAAGTCGGAGCCAGGATTACAGCTAAGGGGGCCTGAGGTTTCCACATCACTCGTGACCAGTATCTGCATGTAGTCCAGCACACGCATAGACAAAATGGGAAAATACAAGTGCATATTTAAAACCTAAAATATTTCAGAGAGATTTGTTTAAAAACAAACTCTAGTGTCCATAAGTTTGTTTACTAAGTCTGAGAGTCTCTGTTTTCTAAGTTCATTTGTATCGTTTCTTTTTAGACTTGGTATGGTTGCTGAGGAGGGAAGGGATGGTCAGAGAGTTTGGGATGGACACGGACACACTGCTGTGTTTAACATGGAGAACCAGCAAGGACCTGCTGGACAGCACAGGGAACTCTGCTCAAGACTCTGTAATAACCTTATGGTCACCAGGAGGAAGGATGGGGGAAGGGATAGTCAGGGAGTCTGGGATGGACACGGACACACTGCTGTACTTAACAAGGAGAACCAACAAGGACCTGCTGGACAGCACAGGGAACTCTGCTCCATGTCATGTGGCAGCCTGGATGGGAGGGGAGTTTGGGGGAGAATGGATCCATGTATGTGTATGGCTGAGTCCCTTTGCTGCTCACCTGAAACCATCACAACAGTGTTAATTGGCTATACCCCAATACAAAATAATAAAAAAGTTCAAAAGAAAAGAAAAATCTGGTGTCCGTCATCATGTATTGTCTTCTTGCACACACATATACAGAAAGGGGAAAATATAAAAACTGTCTTTAAGACCACAAGATATTTCAGAGATATTTTTAAATTTAAAAAAAAACTAGTATCATTCATCATTTAACTGTCTTTTGGATCTCAGTGACTTGCTGAATTTCTAAATGAAAAATGGGAGAGGCTGAATTTTGATAGACTTTCATGAGTAGCTAAACAAATTAAGTAAAATGCATGCTCAGATGAGAATTGTACTTATTGCGAGGTTTGAGCAGGGTGTCCCAGACATGTCTGAATGTGCAGATAAATGTTCCAATTAACATAAATCATCTTAATTTGCACCCTAATGTATCTAACCCAGACTTTATCTCTTTTCTGTCACAATCTTCCAAACCACATTCGGTTTTGAAAAGATGCATATTTAATAAAACATGTGTTTCTGTCTTGGATTGGCTCCCAACTTTAAGCAATGCTCAAATTGTTTCATTTTTAGCATTAGGAAAATCCAGCGAGGAGAAACAGAGAAAAATTTTCCTTAGCATTTAAAGAGTAACTGAAAATACAGATAATCAATTGTACACAGTTCTACACTGCCGAGAACATCCCAGAATTCTGATGATTCTCAAGAAATTCATTTCGTATTCACTTTGCTAATTTTGAACCCAATCTTTACAACAAAATTAAAAAGTACTAGAGTCGTTATCCCGCAAATGGCGCAAAGAAACAATGCTGCAATGAACATTTATAGCTTTCACGTAAGACTTAAAAGGATTAAAGTCCAAAATCCTTAACGTTCCTAAACCATATCCCTCTAAATTTTCTAGGTGTGGACTAGAATGGGAAATTTGATAAAGCTTTTCTATGACAGTGTCTTTAAAATAATACAGAAAAAGAAACTAAAAATTCACGGGACACGAATACCGGCAGAGATCTTCAAAGATAAGTAGACATTTAGAAACAAATCCCAGAAGGATGTTGAATGATCCATTCATGTATCAAAGTGCCAGTTGCTCAGTCATGTCTGATTCTTTTGACCCCGTGGACTGTAGCCTGCCAGGCTCTTCTGTCCAGGGAATTCTCCACGCCAGAATACTGGAGTGGGTTGCCATTCCCTTCTTCAGGGGATCATCCAGACCCAGGGATTGAACCTAGGTCTCCCGCATTGCAGGCGGATTCTTTATCATCTGAGCCACCAGGGAAGTCCATATATTTTAGTAAATTGTGCTGGTCTGTAAACAAGCTGAACCGTCAAAGAAGACCCACCTTGCCTCACGTGGCCAGCTTCTCCGACCATAAACCGATTCAATGACAGAGGTGGTTTCTCCAGCCTGACTCACCTACAAGTACACCAGTGATGCCTCGGTTGCTAATGCTTATTAACAGGCAACATTTGATGTTCTCATTCTCTCCGTGAATACGTATCGGGTGCCTGACAATTGCCCGTTTCTTCAACACATAGCCAATGAACACCCCCTTGTGAGGGCAAAGCAGAAAAACGTTTCAACCTACACATGTAGCCAAAGAGTGAAAATGCCTTCGAGTTTGGGCGAGCACGGAAAGGGAAGCAAGCAGGAGATGAAATAACAATCCGCCTGCCAATGAGGGGACATGGGTGCGATCCTTGGTCAGGGAAGATTCCACGTGTCACAGAGCACCCAAGCCCATGTGCCACAGCTATTATTAAGCCTGCGGTCCACGACAAGATAAACCCAACGCAATGGGAAGCCCGGGCACGGCAACTAGACAAAGTCTGTGAAGCCACAAAGACCCAGCACAGCCAAAAATAGACAGATCAATTAATATTTTTTAAGAAGAAAGCAACGGTGTACAGCCTACCTTACGTGGGAAGAAGGCAGGGGCAGTGGCCGTGTGCTAACTTTGCTTGATTGGACCACGAAACCTAAAGACAGCTGGTATACCAGCAGCGATGTCTTCAGAGACCCCTACGTGACGGAGCTTGTAGGCAGGCAGGGAAGCTCCTTCTGCAAAGCCAAATAGGTCACGGAAAGGAATGTGGGGTTCATGTTAAGAGTCATTCATACGCAGCCCTTCTTTGTGAGCTATTTTAGGCTGAGAAGGAGGAGCACAAGGTCAAAGATAAATAATACAAAAAACCTGCCTCTGGTACTGACTATGTGCCTGCATTTCAGTGAGTTTTCACTGATTCCTCGGCCTATGTTGCAACCATCTCTACAAGCAGGGACTCTCGTATAAAGCCTCTTCGAGGAGGAGAAAAGTGAAACGGGAAAAATCAGCTATTGCAATTCACACACCTGGGAAGTGTCAGAGGTGGCCTGGCTACAGTGGTAGAAACGGGTGAGTACCAAAGAGGGGGGCCAATAGTGCCTGTCGGAGAGAGGGGAGGGTGTGAGAGGAGCAGACCCGTAGCCTCATGCGACGGACAAAGGATGCCCGCATGTGAAATAGCGAAAATATACATGTAACTCTCTGCCCCTGCCTTCTGGCACAAAGCTCCGAACTGTGTGTGTTAGTCACTCAGTCGTGTCCCCCTCTTTGCGACCCCTTGGACTGTAGCCCACCAGGCTCCTCTGTCCATGAGATTCTCCAGGCAGGAGCAGTGGTGTGGGTTGCCATGCCCTCCTCCAGTGGATCTTCCCGACCCAGGGATGGAAGCCGAGTCTCTTTAGTCTCCTGCATTGGTAGGTGGGTTCTTTACCACTAGCACCACTCAGGAAGGTAAAGGAACCTTCAATTTATAGGGAAGTTGAAGCAAAGCAGAGGGTCATCGGCTTGCAACCTACTGCAAGGACCTTCTGCTTGCAACTGGCAGAAGAATTGGGGGTCAGGGAGCAGCCTCATGGGGCTGAGTCTTTCACCGGTGGGGTCTGTGCTAACTCCAATTAGTGACACATTGAACGGAATTGGGGGACACCCAGCTGGAGTCACAGGCTATGACTTGGTGGAGTAGGGGAACCCACACATCTGGGGTCAGAGGATTGTTGAGTCTGTGAGCACAGTTTTCCCCAAACAATAGGGGAGAGGGGAATACAAGGGTAGTCCAGGCTGAAGGAGCGGCTGGGAAGAATCAACAACAGGAAACACACAAAGAACAAGAGCAGCGGATGTCCGAGCGTCTCAGCTCGGGTGGATCGCGACGCTCTGAGAAGGGATGAATGAAGCTGGGGGGTGGGGGTGGGATGGGTGATGGAAGATGTCTGTGCTCGTGGGTGGTTGCTGAATAGGGTACTCATTTTACTCAATCTACGACTTGCAAAAATGGAGCGAGAATAGTTGAAAAAAAAATAGGCTGGAGAGGATGCCACTTCTCTGCGGAATCTGAAAAAAAAATTT
The DNA here is from genome assembly GCF_055505025.1 of Bos grunniens. Lineage (NCBI taxonomy): Eukaryota > Metazoa > Chordata > Mammalia > Artiodactyla > Bovidae > Bos > Bos grunniens. Next base: position 3,812,306 of record NC_141194.1, read on the forward strand.
TTTGTAGAGATGATCTTATTGAGAAAAAAGAAGGAGACACAGATGTAGAGAACAGATGTTATGGATACCACAGGGAGCGGGTGAGTGGGATGAACTGGGAGATTTGGCACTAGCAGACAGACACCACTGATACTGCCAAAGCTGCTCAGTCATGTTCGACTCTTTGCGACCCCATGAACCATACAGTCCATGGGGTTCTCCAGGCCAGAATACTGGAGTGGGTAGCCTTGCCCTCCTCCAGGGGATCTTCCCCACCCAGGGATCGAACCCAGGTCTCCCACATTGCAGGTGGATTCTTCACCGGCTGAGCCACCAGGGAAGCTCATACACTATTGATACTAGGTATTAAGTAGATAACTAACGGGAATCCGCTGTATAGCACAGGGGACTCTGCTTGATATTCTAGAATAACCTAAATGGACAAAATAGTGTTCGTGGCTCAGTCGTGTCCTACTCCTTGTGGTGGACTGTAGCCCGCCAGGCTCCTCTGTCCATGGGATGCTCCAGACAAGAATACCGGAGTGGGTTGCCATTCCCTTCTCCAGGGGATCTTCCAGACCCAGGGACTGAACCTAGGTCTCCCGCATTGCAGGTGGATTCTTTACCATCTGAGCCACCAGGGAAAGCCCTATATTTTAGTAAATCGTGTTGGTCTATAAACAAGCTGAGCCATCAAAGAAGACCCATCTTGCCTCTGTGGCCAGCTGCTCCGACCATAAACTGATTCAATGACAGAGGTGGTCTCTCCAGCCTCTCTGACTCACCTACAAGTCCGACAGTGATGCCTCGGTTGTTAACACTTGTTAACAGGCTACGTTTGATTTCTTCATTCTCTCAGTGAATACATATAGGGTGCCTGACAATTGCTCCTTTCTTCAACACATAGCCAGTGAACACCCCCTTTGGAAGGCAACCTGGGTCCCCTGCATTGTAGGCAGATTCTTTACCATCTGAGCCACCAGGGAAGCCCTCCAACTCTTTCATGGGCCATGAAAGAGTAAGGAGTCTTCAGCAGCTGCTCTAAACTTTACACTTCTCTGACCCCCAATGCCCCCATCCTTCATGATCTGTTCAAGACCCTCCCAGCAGGCAGGTGTCAGTTCTTTAGGAAGGCGTCCCGTGAACTCGGCCTAAAGAAGCACTCCCCCTCCTGGCTGTTCTCCCCTAGGGCCATAAACACGACGTCACCCTGATTCAAGGAATGATATCACCTGAACGTATGTTAGCATCTGAGTCCTCCAACAGACCACAAGACTCCAAGACCAAGACGGTGTCTCCCGCTTATCTAGCCACCCCCACGGCAAGTCCGATGCCCGCCCAGGACTGCCCAGCGTGTTAAAACACACGACTGCACTTCTAAAGGTTCTGACACTCACGGCGACTGGGAGTTGTTTTCCACGTTCCCATCCATCCAGTTGATCAAGGTCAAGAAATACCATCCTCGGGGAGCAGAGAAGAGAGAAGGCGTGAAGGGCTGGACAGCGGGTCACCTCGTGCAAACACGCCTAAGTCAAAAGGTTTGCTATTTGCTTAACTGTTTACAATCCGTGAGCTACAAGTGGAGAAATACACGGGGGCAAACCGACGTGGCAGCTCCTGTTTGCTTAGTGTTGGACGCTGGAGAGAAAGCTGAAGATGAGATAGGACAAACCCTACATCTCTGGGGGCTTCCCAGGTGGCTCAGATGGTAACAAGTCTGCCTGCAGTGCAGGAGACCCTGGATCACGAATATCCCCTGGAGCAGGGCATGGCAACCCACTCCACTATTCTTGCCTGGAGCATCCCATGGACAGAGGAGCCTGGGGGGGTACAGTCCACAGGGTCGCAGAGAGTCAGACATGACTGAGCAACTAACACCTCTCTGTCCAGGGTTAATTTCAGGGCAGTTTTGATTTCCTGACATAAAGGCCACCCTGAGCTTTAAGGATCCAGGGTCGGGACGGGCTGGCTGTCACTTAAGATGTCCATCCCCCTGCATTCGATTTCAGTGGCACAGTTCAAATTGCAAACCGCTCCCCCTCAGCCCCGCCCTTTTCCCAATATGTCTGTGATGTCTCACCCGGTCGCCAAGACACTGAGTAAAATCCCCACAGCGTGTGGTCTCGATAATCACGGTGTCCGACGAGCCCTATTCACATGGAGAGTCTTAATTACAATGATCACCGCTCTCGAATCAGGCAGAATTAAGAGCTGGAGAGGACCTGGGGATGGGTCCAACCCACTCATTTCACAGTCGAGGGGACAGGAAGCTGCCTCCCCTGTAAGCGCTGTGATTAAAAAGGAAGGGGGACCCATCCTCGCCCCGGGACAGGTGATGCTCTTTAAGGGTAGAGCGCCATCCTAGTGATCCTCATGAGGGCTTCCCTGGTGATGCAGCAGATATGCGGCCCCCATGCAGGGGACACGGGTTCGATCCCAGGTCCAGGAAGATCCCACGTGGCGTCAGAGCAACTAAGCCCATGCGCTGCCCTGGAGCCCCTCAACCAGAGAAAGCCACTGCAATCAGAAGTCTACTGGGGAGTAGACACCCCCCACCTCTTTCTGCAACTAGCAAAAGCCCAGGTGCAGCAATAAAGACCCAGCACAGCCAAAAATAAAAATAAAATGAGGAAGGGGATGTATGTATCAGCAGAAACGAACAGCACATTTTAAAGCAAACTATACTTCAATTAAAAATGTTCGGTGAGCAAAAAAAAATTTTTTTAATAATAAAAAAAAAAACAGTAGGAACTATTGATTCTGGAAGCCAAAAGTCCTAAACTCAAGGTGCCCTCCCTGCCTTTGAAGATTCCCTGGGAGGGTGGTCCCTGCTGTGTTCTAGAATCAGAAGGCTCTTGGCCAGGGTGGGCGCTCCCTGACTCGGAGCTGTTGCCAGGCACTCACATCAGCATCTTCCCCTCACGCATTGTCTGTTCCACCCTGCCTTGTCTGTGTCTGCACGTGGCGTCTGCCCCTCTTAAAGGGATGTGAGATCACAGCCTGCTCCGATGACCTCATCTTTCATGCCATCTGCAAAGCCCACAGTTTCAACCCAGGTCACCTTCGGAGGTCCTCGGGGTTGGGAACGCATCATATCTTTTGGAGAAGGGCAGGTCGACTCACCGGGCCGGGTTTATCTTCTAAATGAGATGGTCGGGCTTCTGGATTTTTGGCTTTTAGTGTCTAAGTGTTAATCCTGGAAAGAAATAGAAGAAAATTGCTCCAGGTGTGTGTGTGTGTGTGTGTGTGTGTGTGACACACATTTGGAATCCTGGAACCACAACATTCTAACCACGGGCAGGATGGTTTGCTTTCAACCAGGTTATTTCATTGTATTTTTCCTTTATACAAAAAACTCCCCTCTACACATTTGCATGAAGCCAGAAGGTGTGTTCCCTGCAGAAGCCACTTGCATACAGGACCCCGCCAGAAATGGAAGGAGAATGGGAACCAGATGGCCCCTGGGAACAGTTTGCACGCGAGCATCCAAAGCTCTTTCCCAGCAACGGCCCTGGTGGCCCAGTGGTTCAGGATCCACCTGCCAATGCAGGGACACTGGTTCCGTTCTTGGTCAGGGAAGATCTGACTTGTCACGGGACAGCTCAGCCCGTTTGCCATCTGACGGGCCACGGGACAACTATGCCCCTGAACCACAGGTCCTGAGTCCATGAGTCCACCTGGAGCCCGGAAGTCACGACGAGACGAGCCACCACAATAAAAAGTCTGTGAATCGCAACTAGAGAAAGCTGGTACGGCAAGGAAGACCCAGCACATCCCAAACTAATAATGTAAAATAAATGATATAATAATCCAAAAGTAAATAATATATATTAAAACAAAACATGGTAAAGGAATTGCTGGAGATGACAAACGCCTCGCAAAGCATAATAAAACAAAATAACCTCAAAAAAAAGAAAAAAAGAAAGAAAGCTCTCTGCCATGACTGAGTACTGAACTGACTTTTCCTCGCCTCTACTATCCCAGAGCCCAGATTCTTCACCTCTGTCTTTCCTTGTGGTTCAGACACTCATTTTAAATCTGCTCTAGCCATTAGATTACACATCGTTGCCACGGCATCGACACTTCAAACATATAAGAGAGAGTCTTAAAAACACAGATGGGAAAAGGAAAGCATTCCTGTTTACCAACTACAAACTGAATACGATGAAATACTTATCCATTGTAGCAAACATACAGACTAAAGAAATGTTTGTAGAAGATAAAAAAAAACAGCAAACGTCAGGACCCAGTTTTAGAGACAAACTGTTAAGTATTAGTTAGGGTGTAGCCTGGAGAATCCCAGGGACAGGGGAGCCTGGTGGGCTGCCGTCTATGGGGTTGCACAGAGTCGGACACGACTGAAGTGACTTAGCAGCAGCAGCAGCAGCATCCAGGTTGTGAGGGACCATTATGCAGTTGGTATCAGCAGTTTAACTGAAGCAAGGCAGTGTACTGCTATTTATAACCACGTGAATGGAAATCACTGTTTCTGCACAATCCTTTTATCATAAAAAAAGGGAGAAGGTGCCCAGGTCTTAGAGAAATTAAAAATGATAATACAAAGTAAGTTATAATGTGGTCACTTATCACAGATCTTACACTGCCTTCTTTGGGGTCAGCAATATTAAATCTGAACCTCTGAGGTTAACAATAGCATGTCTCAAAAACACCTTTTCCCCACACAAATCCATCTTGTGATCACTCACAGAACATTAGCACTTCTTATTTTGCTCAAGAATCTAATTTTAATCCATCAATGCAACAGTGTACAGAAACACAACACCACTTTCAAGGCGTCAGAAACTCTGCAAAGAACGCCTCTATGGTTTCCACTGATGCCAATCACTTCTCAGCAACGGGCAGCTCTCCCCAATTCGTGCTCATCTATAGAAGTGCAAATCGTATTCCAGGCATCCAATGTTTGAACACTGTCTCAATCCTCATCTACCAAGTTTTCCAGCTGCAACTCGATTTTGTCCAGGTTTAGATAAGCTAGGCTGCAGTCCATGGGGTCGCTAAGAGTCAGACACCACTGAGCAACTTTACTTTCACTTTTCACTTTCATGCATTGCAGAAGGAAATGGCAACCCACTCCAGTATTCTTGCCTGGAGAATCCCAGGGACAGGGGAGCCTGGTGGGCTGCCGTCTATGGGGTCGCACAGAGTCGGACACGACTGAAGCCACTTAGCAGCAGCAGCAGCAGCAGCTGCATTTTGCTCAGCACTTTGTTCTGAAACACAGTCGTTGAGATTTTCCTGTTCGTGTTTTCGCTTTTTATTTGCTCTGAAGTGCTCCCTTATACAAGTCAATTCCATCTTCCTTTGAGGTCAAGAACATAATAATGACTGTCTCCAACATCACCCTCCTTCGCATTACAACCGACATAATTCAAAAAAGCCTAGTTTGTATAAAACAGAGCTTCCAAAATAATACAATTACTACCTCTCATGGCAAAAGAGTTTGCCCAGTTTTTCTGATCATGCCTGGCATGCATACTAGGCTAACAGAATCCCAAGTGCATGAACTCGGTAGCATCTGACTCTTTGAGACCCCATGGACTGTAGCCCGCCAGGCTCCTCTGTCCATAGGGATTCTCCAGGCAAGAATCAGAGAAGGCAATGGCACCCCATTCTAGTACTCTTGCCAGGAAAATCCCATGGGTGGAGGAGCCTGGTGGGCTGCAGTCCATGGGGTCTCGAAGAGTCGGACACGACTGAACGACTTTACTTGCACTTTTCACTTTCATGCATTGGAGAAGGAAATGGCAACCCGCTCCACTGTTCTTGCCTGGAGAATCCCAGGGACGGGGGAGCCTGGTGGGCTTCCCATCTATGGGGTCACACAGAGTCGGACACTACTGAATCGACGCAGCAGCAGCAGCAGCAGGCAAGGATACTGGAGTGGGTTGCCATTTCCTTCTCCAGGGGATCTTCCCCACTCAGGGACTGAGCCCTGGTCTCCTGCATTGGCAGGTTGATTCTTTACCACTCTGCCAAGACAAGGAAATTCCCTCTTATTTGACAACATCAATGATAATAACATCATCCCTTTTCTTTTTCTCTACAAGTTAGAAATCCAAGAGGTATTTTTTTTTCTCAAATATGGACCCACTGACTGAAAAGGTCTATGCCATTGTGCTGAAGGATGAAATAAACTTAGAATCGGACAGTACAGCGGTGGCTGTCAGGGGCTGGGGGATGGAGGAAATGGGGAGACGTCAGCCAAAGGGTAAAAGCTTCCAGTTAGGACATAAGGTCTGACAACACAGTAAGTCCCCTACCCATGAACTCGTCCTGTACGGAGACCACGTTCTTAAGTCCGATTTGTTTCAAAGTCCATCAGAGTGAGCCCAGGGACCCAGCTAACACAAGCAGTACCCTGGGTTTAGAATACACCCACTTCTTTCAAAGTTCGCAACTTGAAAGTTCATATGCAGGGGACTCACTGGACTGTCTCCTCCACTTGAAAACTGCTGAGAATAGGTCTTCAAGGTGCTCACCACAAATAAGAAAGGATAATTGTGTGGCATAACAGGGATGGTGGCTAATACCATGGTGGCAATTATTCTACAAGATATAAGGGTATCAAATCCTCAGACTGGACACCTTCCACTTTGCTACATCATGGACTGTAGCCTACCAGGCTCCTCCATCCATGGGATTTTTCCAGGCAAAAGTCCTGGAGTGGGTTGCCATTTCCTTCTGCAGGGGATCTTCCCGACCCAGGGATCCAACCTGGGTCTCCCGAATCGCAGGCAGATGCTTTACCATCTGAGCCAACAGGGAAGTTACCTTCCACTTACAATGTATCAGTCATGTCTCAGGAAACCCGTGGTGTGGAGAAAGGATGAGACAGACCAACAGTGATGAGAAAGCCCCTCGGTTAGTCACCGGAGACAAAAATGTCTTAACCAGGGGCCCCATGAGAATGATGCAAGTGAAAGTCGCTCAGTGGTGTCGACTCTTTGCAACCCCGTGGACTATACGGTCCATGGGATTCTCCAGGCCAGAATACTGGAGTGGGCAGCCTTTCTCTTCTCCAGGGGATCTTCCCAACCCAGGGATCCAACCCAGGGCTCCTGCACTGCAGGTGGATTCTTTACCAGCTGAGCCACCAGGGAAGCCCTATAATTGTGTAGCTTACGTTGCGAGTGTTTAGTCTTTATTTTTGCGAATTTTATACACAGCATGGACTATTAACCAAACTGATAAGATTTGGCCTTCTCTGTTGGGCCAGTGGGTAAGAATCCACCTGTCAATGCAAGGGACGTGGGTTTCATCGCTGGCCTGGGAACTACGACCCCCAGGCAACTAAGCCTGTGCTCCACAACTACTGACCCTACACTCAGGAGGTTTGGGAACCTCGAGCCCCAACTACTGAAGCACACTTGCCCGAGAGCCTGTGCTCTGAAACTAGAGAGTAAAGTCCACCCACCCTCCCCAAATCCATTGCTGCAACGAGAAAAAGCCCATGGGTAGCAATGAAGACCCAGCAGCACAGCCAAAAATCAATCAACACATTTCTTCTTAAAAAAGAAAAAAATTGATAAAATTGGGTTAAGCATGAGCTCCCATGGACGGAGGACCCTGGTAGGCTGCAGTCCGTGGGGTTACTAAGAGTCAGACAGGACTGAGCAACTTCACTTTCAATTTCCACTTTCATGCATTGGAGAAGGAAATGGCAACCCACTCCAGTGTTCTTGCCTGGACAATCCCAGAGACAGAGGAGCCTGGTAGGAGGCCATCTATGGGGTCGCACAGAGTGGGACACGACTTAAGCAACTTAGCAGCAGCAGCAGCAGCCAGGGGTTCCCTGATGGCTCAACTGGTAAGGAATGTGCCTGCGATGCAGGAGACCCCAGTTGGATTCCTGGGTCAGGAAGATCCCCTGCAGAAGGGATAGGCTACCCACTCCAGTATTGTTGGGCTTCCCTGGTGGCTCAGCTGGTAAAGAATCCATCTGCGATGCGGGAGACCTGGGTTTGATCCCTGGGTTGGGAAGATCCCCTGGAGAAGGGAGTAGCTACCCACTCCAGGATTCTTGCCTGGAGAATCCCATGGACAGAGGAATCCTGGAGGGCTGCACTTCATGGGGTCACAAAGAGTCAGACACCACTGAGGAACTAAGCACAGCACCTGAGCTAGCAAAGGGGGATAAAAATGCAGGAATATGTGTGTGTAGATGCCTTTGTAATGATGGGGCAAAGTTTACCATCCAAGTCTCTCCATCTCTGCCTCTCCTATGGGTACCAGATAAAATGGGTACCAGTGATCCCAGAAGGGACCCAGTCACACAAGTCCATACTCACAAAGCTTTCCTTCTATGGAGAACAATGGCTCGGGTAAGGCAGGTTTCCTCCCTAAGGAGCTGGTAAGCTAAGACTGAGTATTACAGGAAACACTCTGGTTCTTTTAAAAATAACTTGAGTACTACTTTTTGCTGAGTCTATAACCTACTTTCACATAGGATAAAAAGAGAGGTTCCTTCAATAAGAATTCGCAGGAAAAAATGCAGAGGGTCAGAGACAGACAAAACTCAAAAGATATATCAACCTATTGCAACGCATGGACCTTGGGTAAGTTAGCAAACTAGTAAAAAAAGAAATCAAAATCCTCTGACTTTCATGACTGCATTGTTGGTGATACTGAGAAACTGTTGATAATTTTTAGAGGTAGTAAAGATACAACTGTTACATATGGGGGAAAAAATAGTGCTTTTTCATCTTAAAGAAGTGGACTGACATGTCATGACATGAATCATACGTCCCCATAATGAGATTTGCTGGGGGGGGCATGGCGTTACATAGGAACACTTAGATCAGGCATTCATAATTGTTAAGGTTGAATGATGGGGTACTTGGGGTTCATTATTCCATTGTCTTTCTTTTTTTTTCTTGCAAGTACTTGAAACCTTCAACAGTAAAATAATCCCTAAGATTTCAAGCACATAAGTTTAAAAACACACACACACCAAAGATAAACAAGTTTACAAATCAAAACAGTATATACATCAATCTATAAAACAAAATAAGTAATGCCCCTCTGGTAAAGCATTTGGGATTTATATGTATGAATCTGAAAATAAGTTATAAATATACCCTCTACCAGTCAAAAAATAAAGACATTGCATATAAATCAGTGAAGTTAGAACAGTCTTTCACACCACATATAAAAATAAAGTCAAAATGGCTGAAAGACTTTATTATAATACATGACACCGTAAAACTCCCAGGAGAAGACCCAGGCACAACATTCTCTGACATAAATTGCAGCAATGTTTTCTTAAGTCAGTCTCCAAAGGCAAACAGATAAGAGTAAAAATAAACAAACTGGACCTAATCAAACTTGAAAGCTTTTTGTACAGTAAAGGAAGTCACAAACGAAATGAAAAGACAACCTACAGAATGAGAGAGAACACGTCCAAGAGCCAGGACGGACAAGAGCTTAGTTTCCAAAATAAACAAACAGCTCATACAACCCAAGGACAGAAAAACACAAACAACCGCATCGGAACACGGGCAGAAGATCTAAATAGACATTTCTCCAAAGAAGACATACAATTGGTCAACAGATGCTGAAAAGGTGCTCAATGTCGTTAATTATAAAAGAGATGCAAATGAGAACTGCAAGGAGCTTATCACCTCACACTGGGTCAGAATGGGCATCATCAAAAAATCTGCAACCAATTAATGCTTAAGATGGCGTGGAGAAAAGGCACCCTCCTCCACGGCTGCTGGGAATGGAAATTGGTGCAGACCCCAAGAAGAGCAACAGGGGTTCCTTAGAAGAATGAAAATTAGAGGTACCATATAATCCATCAAGCCTGCCTCCTGGGCATACATCTGTAAAAGGCAAAAACTCGAATTTGAAACAATACAGGCATCGTAATGTTCACAGCGGTGAACACAGAGAACGCACCTAAATGCCCATCAACAGGTGAGTGCATAAAGACGTGCTCCGTACATACAAAGCAACACTACTCGGCTGTAACAGAGGATGGAATAATGTCATTTGCAGCAACACGGTGGAACCCAGAGATGATCACACTGAGTGAATTTAGCCAGACAAAGGCAAACACACAGTATCACTTACAAGTTGAGTCTCGAGAAATAGTACAAAGTCACTTATATACAAAGCAGATACAGACTCACAGATGAAACAAACTTATGGTTACCAAGAGGGAAAGGCAGGGAGGGATATTGGAAGGATAGTGGGAGGGATATTGCACCTGTAACTTATTTTCAAATTCATACATATAAATCCCACATGCTTCACTAGAGGGGCATTCCTTATTTCGTTTTGTAGACTGATGTATATACTGTTTTGATTAGTAAACTTGTTTATCTTTTGGTATGTGTGTGTTTTTAAACTTATGTGGTTGAAGTCTTAGGGATTATATTACTGTTGAAATATTTTACTTTGAAAGGTTTCAAGTCCTTGGGTTAGCAGAGACAAACTACTATATATAAAATAAAGACCTGTTGTAGTCGTTCAATATCTTATAATAACCTATAGTCAATATCTTATAATGCCCTGTAATAGAACGGAAAATAAATGCTTAGGATGTAACCTCCTGAGAGAATTAATCACAGAAAATAACACTTATGGACATTGGTGGGACATTTGCGATAACCTTAAAGAGGCTTTTGCGGCAACACTTTGGGAAATGTAGAGTTCAGAATGGCATAGATTTAAATATATAAAGAAAACAAAAGTGTTAGTCGCTCAGTCATATCTGACTCTTTCCGATATCATAGACTGTAGCCCGCCAGGCTCCTCTGTCTATCGGATTCTCCAGGCAGGAATACTGGAGTGGGTTGCCATTCCCTTCTCCAGGGGATCTTCCTGACCCAGGGATCGAATCCAGGTCTCCAGCATGGCAGATTCTTCACCATCTGAGACACCAGGGAAGCTCCAGTAAATGCATAGTATGTACATAAGTAAAGATATAGGTAGAGATATGAATATGGACACAATTCAGACATAAACCCAGGTGGGAACAACATGACCTAGTCTAGTCACTGATACGATATGGCTATTATATAGATTGATACAGATAAAGATACAGATATGTAGATGCTGATGAAACATGCATGCAGATATACATACAAAGAAATTTACATACACACATACAGATAAAGGGCCCTCACAGGTGGTGCTAGTGGTAAAGAACCCGCCTGCCAATGCAGGAGACATAAAAAACACAGCTTTGATCCCTGAGTTGGGAAGATCCCCTGGAGGAGGGCATGGCAACCCACTCCAGTATTCCGGCCTGGAGAATCCCATGGACAGAGGAGCCTGGTGGGCTACGGTCCATGGGGTCGCAGTCAGACACGAATGAAGCGACTTAGCACGCATGCATACAGATAAAGAAGGACGCAAAGATAAATAACTATATTATTAAAATATTCAGACAATTAAAATAGTAAAACATAGGTAAAATTAGAGAGAAATTGTACAAGGTGTTTAGTGCTTACCCAGTGGCTTATAGACTGAGGATTGCTGTTAACATTTGTTTCAGAACTTCTATATTCCTATAAGACGCCTCTCATCCCTTCTTTGCAAAGAAAATCACACTGTCCTTAAAATGTCCTTGAAAAGGTTTCATTGTGCTTCTATGATGTATACTCATAGAATTCCAAACAGAAGGCTTCTCAAGATACGCTGAAACGATAATCACCTGTGTGCATATGATAATTTCATTGTAAGTCCCACAGCCATAATGTTAAGAGGACAAGCTCAGGTTTTACAGTATCAATCAAGGTGAAAAGCTGACCCCGTGCCTATGAACATTTCAAAATCTACCCTCCCTGTGGTACCAGTGAAAAAAAGGTCAGGAGTGTGTTCCCTCAAATTTGTGCCTCTTGATAAAAAAAAAGTCTAATCCCTTGAATTTATTCATCACCTCCACTTTATAATCATAAGGGCTTTGATGTAGGTCATAGCTGAATGGCCTGGTGGTTTTCCCTACTTTCCTCAATTTAAGCCTGAATTTTGCAATAAGGAGCTCAACATCTGAGCCACAGTCAGCTCCAGGTTTCATTTTTTTGACTATATAGGAGATCCAACCAGTCCATCCTAAAGGAAATCAGTCCTGAATATTCACTGGAAGGACTGATACTGAAGCTGAAACTCCAATACTTTGGCCACCTGATGCAAAGAACCGACTCACTGGAAAAGACTGATGACTCGATGGACGTGAGTTTGAGTGAACTCCGGGAGTTGGTGATGGACAGGGAGGCCTGGCGTGCTGCAATTCATGGGGTTGCAAAGAGTCAGACACGACTGAGAGACTGAACTGAATTGATGGCTGGGAAAGATTGAAGGCAGGAGGAGAAGGAGAAGACAGAGGATGAGATGGTTGGATGGCATCACCAACTCGATGGACATGAGTTGGAGCAAAGTCCGGGAGTCAGTGATGGACAGGGAAGCCTGGAGTGCTGCAGTCCACAGGATTGCAAAGAGTCAGACATGATTAGCGACTTAACAACAAGAAGAAATAGAAAAATATTGGGATAAACTGTGAGAAGGAGTGAGCCCCAGGCCATTCTGAAATTTGCTGCCCAGGAGGGTTGCAGATTAATGCAACGAGGGACCGTGAACAACACTGTGACCTCTGCCAGTCCACGGAGGTGGAAGGTGGCATTTTTGCAAGCTGAGTTCCCCCGGGTCAGTGTGCTGAGCAGAGCTGACCCACAAGAGAGGAAGAGTCCCAAGGAAACAGCAGAGTCACATTTGCTCTTCTAGATCTTCCAAGGACAGAATCCCCCTCCCAGGTCCAAACCCCAGATGGGAGTTTTCCTCCAGTGGTTCTACAACTGAGGATGGCTTCCCTGGTGGCTCAGAAGCAAAGATGCAGGAGACCCGTGTTCCATCCCACTCCAGGGTTCTTGCCTGGAGAATTTCATGGACAGAGGAGCCTGGTGGGCTACACTCCACGTGGTCGCCAAGAGTCAGACACTGCTGAGCAGCTAAACAATAACATGACTTAGCAGCTCTCAAAAAGAACAGACCTCAAGGTGTCCAGGCAAAAGCAGCAAAGAACAAGTAACCAAGTGAAGAGCAACACAGTATTGGATTCTAGTGTTACACCATAGAGAGCAACAAGCGTACAGGAAACTGGGCTTCCCTGGTGGCTCAGACTCTAAAGACTCTGCCTGCAGTGCAGGAGACCCCGGTTCAATCCCTGGGTCAGGAAGATCCACTGGAGAATGGCAACCCACTCCAGTCTTCTTGCCTGGAGAATCCCACGGGCAGAGGAGCCTGGTGGGCTTCAGTCCGTGGGGTCGCACAGAGTCGAACACGACTGAGCCACTGACACTTTGAGCTTCACATGCTGAATATCCACAGCTTCACATCCACTCGTCCCTATGGATGCGAAGGAAAGACTGACAATCGATGAACAAATGACGGAGGAGGCATGGAGTTCCATTACAGAGAAATTCTAAATAATCCAAGTCAGTACTCTGCCATCCAAGGCGACCAGCTGGACAGCCCACCTCCTCGCCTCCGTGGACTTTTAAGTGCCTAGATTCTGAAGAACGGTCTGCGACAATGTGAGCCAGGCTGTTACTTGAACATGGGAAAAAACCCATTTCCTGCCTCCCCCGGTTTGTGCAGGTCAACCTCAGCCTGTGGGTAGGCGATGCCCTTGACAGAGTTGAGAAAGACAACTGACCTTCCTGGGTTTTCTTGCCCAGACACAAATCCCAGACAACATCACTCAAACTCCAACTGGGCGGGGGGGGACTCTGTACCTAATATCACGAAGCCATTAATAAAATCAAGGAGGATAAGGTCACAGACGAGAGGAGATGAAGGAGACGGGACAGGCTAATGAATTCAGCCGGGTGGGCTGCAGGGGACCCTGGGACAGAAAAGCAGGATTAGGTGAAACCTGGAAAAATCCACACATATCTGGTGTTTAGTTAACAGCCCTGCACCAGTGTTGGCTCCTTAGTTTGACAGATGTTCCAGGGTAAAATAAGACATTAATTAGAAATGGGGTAAACAAGCCGCCTCTGTACTATTTTTACAGGTTTTTTTTAGGGCGGGGGGGTTGGTAAATCTAGATTTTTTATTTTTTGGTTGTGCTGGGTCTTCACTGGTCCCTGCAGGCTTTCTTTAGTCGCGGCAAGGGGCGGGCACTACTCCTACCTGTGGCTTCTCACTGTGATGGCTTCTATTGTTGGAGGTGCCCGGCTTCTAGGGCACGTGGGTCTCAGGAGTTGTGACTCCCGGGCTCGAGAACACAGGCTCAGTAGCTGCGTTGCACAGGCTCAGTTTGCCCTGTGGCATGTAGGATCTTCCCAGAAAAAGTGCAATCTGCTCAGTCTTGTCCGACTCTTAGCAACCCCATGGACCGCACAGCCCACGGAATTCTTTCCCTTCTCCAGGGTCTCTTCCCAACCCAGGGATCGAACCCAGGTCTCCCGCATGGCCGGTGGATTTTTTCCCAGCTGAGCCACCAGGGAGGCCGGGGGATCTTCCCGGGCCAAGGATCAAACGCAAGTCTCCTGCATTGGCCGGTGGATTCTTTACCACTGGGCCACCGAGGAAGTCCCTAGTTTATTTTTTAAAGATGAAAACAGAGTGTGAATACCTTGGAATAATGCAGGTATGGTTCCATACCATTTACGTGAATTTGCTGACAAAAATGCTTGGGGTTCCCACTGCTTGTAAAAGTGATGCTTATACTTGACTGCAGTCCAGTAAGAGAGCAACAGCACTATGCCTTCATAAAGAATGTCCAGGGACACTCCTGGAGGTCCCGTGGCTAAGACTTCCTGCTCCCAAAGCAGGAGGCCCAGGTTCAATCCTCAGTGATGGTCCCAGACCCCACATGCTGCAACTCCTATATCACAACTTAGACTTGTCTTGGCCAGAGAAATGAATGAATACTTTCTTTTAAAAGAGACACAAAGTTTCCATCTGGGATAAAACTACCCTGCAAGGCTTATAGGAACAGAAGAGACAGCATTCCTAAAATCGTTTCATCTCCTCCTAGCAATGTGTGAAACATGGCAAGGTGTAATAAACAACTGCAATTAATTAACGTTTCAAAAAAAAAAAAAGAGACAGGCACTGGATTCTTACAGAGAATAATTAAGAATCAAGAGAAAAGGGAGATCAGAGGCAGGTAAGCGGCTTTCATAACAATTCAGAAAAAAATTAAAAAAAAATAGAGGTCCAAGTAACACGTTTTACTTTCGATTTTGAAGACTTCTTTTTCCCCTGTATCCTCCCCCAGTTCTTCTCATCAAAAAGATTTGCCTTTTTTCAATCCCTGCAACACAAAATAAAGTCAGTTTTGAGAATGAAATCATATCCTTTGTTTTAGTAACCTGTTCTCCTTCTTTTTAAGTAATTTGTACTTCCTTCTTTACGTTTTTTTAGTTGATGTGTTTTTACTTTACCTTATTTTTTTGGCCACACCAATCGGCTTGTGGGGGCACATGGGATCTGAGTTCCCTGACCAGGGAGCAAACCCCAGCTTCCTGCACTGCAAGAAGAGTCTTAACCACTAGACCACCAGAGAGGTCCCTTAGTAACCTGTTTGATGAAGTGTTTGAATTCTTAAGATTCTCACAAAATGGGCAAAAATAGATTCCAAACCCTGAAATTTTCAGGGCTTCCCTGGTAGCTCAGATGGCAAATAATCTGCCTTCAATGCAGGAGATGTGGGTTCGATTGTTGGGTGGGGAAGATCCCCTGGAGGAGGGCATGGTAACCCATTCCATTATGCTTGCCTGGAGAATCCCACGGACAGAGGAGCCTGGCGGGCTGCGGTCCATGGGGTCACAGACTTGGACATGATTGAGCCTCTAATACTTTCACTTTCGATCTTCAAGAACAGGGTTTGAAAGGACGGACCACCTGTGTGGTCAGAGATGAGTGAACAACTGGCTCTCTCTCTCTAAGCCTTAAGTTTCCTTCTGTGTAAACGAGTGAATACAAATGAATACAAATGGTTACTCAGTTTCTTAGAAGTTCCCATAACCCGTGATTCTCAAGTGTCATCTTATTTTCTCACAAATATCCCAAATGCCTGTACAGTTGACGTAGGTGATTCAATCATGATCTAAGCTCCTTTTTATCTTCCTGGAATTAAAGGTGGACTCAAATGCACACTTTGGTAGAATTATTACATCTACCATCTCTCCACGCCCAAAACTGAAACAGCCAAGAAAAGATAATGCATTCTTGAACAGTTTTTTTTTTTTTAAGTATTTATTTACTTGGCTGCATTGAATCTTAGTAGTGGCAGTTGAGTTCAGTTGCTCAGTCGTGTCTGACTCTTTGTGACCCCATGGACTGCAGCACGCCAGGACTCCCTGTCCATCACCATCTCCCAGAGCTTGCTCAAACTCATGTCTACCGAGTTGGTGATGCCATCCAACCATCTCATCTTAGCTGTGGCACTCAGGCTCAACTCCCTCATGGCATGTGGGATCTTAGTTCCCCGACCAGGGATCAAACCTGCGTTCCCTGCCTTGGAAGGCAGATTCTTAACCACTGGACCACCAGGGAGGTCCCTTGAATAGCGTTCTTAATTTGAAGAGAGGATTTATTTTTCCTACTGAGTAGGTCTGGAAGGAAATCAGACCGGAGGAGGAGGAGGACAGAGGAAAAACGGCTGCGTTTCGTTCTGATCTCCTCTGATCAGAGTCAGAGGTCCAGCCGGACCCAGAGGGCACCCCTGGTCCCTCGCCCTGGGGAGGACCCCTTTAGGACCACCTGGGGAATTAATTCCCTCTGAAGAAATGCCACCGATGCGTATCAAGAGAAACCAGAAGAAGCAAAGATGAAGAGATAGCTGTTTCAACAGCGGGTAATCCGGGAAAGACTCCTGGTTATAACTAAACCCCCCTCCCTGGGCTCAGCCCCACACTCCAGGGATGTCTGAGGTCTTCACAGATCATACAGGGTTTGAGGCTGTTCTGTGATTTCTCTAAATCAACACCATGCAGACAGTGGAAGATGGGAGATACAGTTGACAGTTAACTATGATATTTCAAGCTCCTTTCCCTTTGACTTTTTCCTTCAGCGACCTTCAAAGAGAGAAAAGGTAAATATACACCTTGGAACAACTTAGCAATAGCACTGTTACCAGTCAGACTTTGTCCATCTCATCAACACATTCGTATCTTTCAGCTGATTCTGTTATGGTTTTACACAACGCAGAGCAACTATTCTCTTTCTGTGTGTGAACACAGGGCCTCCCAGGGGGCCCAGTGGTAAAGAATCCGCCTGCCAATGCAGGAGATTGCAAGAGACATGGGTTAGATCCCTGGTTTGTGAAGATTCCCTGGAGGAGGAAACGGCAACCCACTCCAGTATTCTTTCCCGGAGAATCCCATGGACACAGGAGCCTGGCGGGCTGCAGTCCATGGTGTCACAAAGAGTCAGACACGACTGAAGCAACTCAGCTCTCACACAAACACATCTAAGTGAACAAGATGGGGTGGGAGGCAGGTTCACGATGGACGGGATATATGGATACACACGGCTGATTCACGCTGTGGTACAGCACAAACCAACGTAATATAATAAAGCAATTATTTTCCAATTTTTCAAAAAATGTGAATTAAAGAAATGAACAAGAAATTGGTTTTCTCTACAAATGCCCAACATGTATCCTGACCATTTAGATATATATTCAGAGAATTAAGCAATTTCTTATTAATTTAGATGGGACCAGAATCAATACTCCGCCTCCCCAAACTCGTGAAATTAAAACACAGGCTTATCTGCGTCATTTTCATGTAATTTTGATAACTGTTAATAGCTGATCCCTGTTGTTCATCAGAGAGACTTTTCCATCAATAAAAATCATCACGCACGACTCAGATACATCGCTTTATCTGTGAAATTGCTTTAGCAGAATCAATGGAAAACCTGCCCACAAATTGTAAGTGAAGCAATGTGTGAATTACATGTTCATTCCCATAATACGCTGCTGTTTGACTTCCACTATGACCCGAAATTGTCAGAAGATGCGGGCTGAGATGGGAATTTTCCCAGGATAGCCATTATATTAACATCTCTCCTCCATCTTTCTGTTCTTATAACGATTGGGGCTTCCTTGGTGGCTCAGACAATAAAAGAATCTGCCTGCCATGCAGGAGACCAAGGTTCAACCCCTGGACCAGGCAGATCCCCTGGAGAAGGGAATGGCAACCCACTCCAGTATTCTGGCCTGGAGAATCCCATGGACAGAGGAGCAGGTGGTTTCTTTACTGCTGAGCCACCAGGGAAGCCGTGGGTAAGCAGACAGTAAATTAATGCAGACACACCTAGATGGCTAGCTCCAGGCCGGGATACGGGTAGCATCTTCAGCCTGCACAAGGACAGACAGACTGCTTTTCCCAGAGGACCCTGGTTAACTCTTTGCTTCTTTAGCAAATCATCTCTCTGCGTATTAACCCCAGCAGCCTGTGCTGTTGAAGAAAATAAAATTTAACAGGACAGGAGGGGAAGGGGGCGACAGAGGATGAGATGGTTGGATGGCATCACCGACTCGATGGACATGAGTCTGGGTAAACTCCGGGAGATGGTGATGAAAGGGAAGCCTGAGGTGCTGCAGTCTATGGGGTCGCAGAGAGTCAGACACGACTGGGCGACTGAATAAATCATCCTCTCTATCTGAAAAGTATAGAATTACTGACCTTCTAATATTTCAGCTATATGGCCCTAATGATCTTGCCTTTAACTCTTGGAAAAATATTGATGAACACTGAATAAAGTTGCCGTTTCCCTTATTGTTGGCCGTGGGACACGAGGAGACACACACACACACACACCCCCATGCACGCACTCACCAGTAGGAAGATTCTGCTATAAAACCTCTTTGTTCTTAGTCTTGAGTCTGGTTCCGTTTATGTGCCCGACCCACCCATCATCCACCCACTATTTTTGCTGGTGGACCTGTCACATGGATCATATAAGAAAGATGAACAACTTGCTCTTCTTCAGTGCTGTCTCAGCCCTCCATAAATGCTGCCTAGAAGCGAGAAAGGGGAAAGACGCTGCCCTGGCAACTGAAACACTCCCAGGTCACCTTAGATCCTTTTAGCTCTGTGTCAGTAAAATACCATAGAAGCCTTCAATATTATTCCAGTTCCACAATTTAGGGAACACTCGTTACAAAGAATCTCAAATCAGGTGGCGTCTCCTGAATCCATCAGCGTGGGGTTTCTCAAATGCTCAGGGTGCCTGTTGTCAGTGTAAAGTTCAAGACACAAGTATGGCCAGTCAGGTTCTCCAGAATTATGTGATGTGGGAGTCTCCTTAAAAGAGAATCCCTTAAAGATGTGGTGTGTATATATACATACAATGGAATACTTCTCAGCCATAGACAAGAATGAAATCATGCCACCTGCAGTCATATGGATGAACCTAGAGAGGACCATACAAAGTGAAGGAAGCCAGACAAACATCCCAGGATATCGCTTATATGTGGAAGCTAAAATACGACACAAAAGAACTTATCTGTGAAACAGACTCACAAAGATGACAGATACGTGGTTGCCGATGGGCAGAGGGTAGGTGCTTCCCTGGTGGCTCAGATGGTTAAAAAAAAAAAAAAAATTCCACCTGCAATGCAGGAGACCTGGGTTCCATCCCTGGGTGGGGAAGAGCCCCTGGAGGAGGGCACGGTGACCCACTCCAGTATTCCTGCCTGGAGAATCCCATGGACAGAGGAGCCTGGCGGGCTACAGTCCATGGGGTCGAAAACAGTCGGAAACGACTGAGCGACTAAGCACATAGAGGGCAGAGAAAGGATTGGCTGGCAGTTTGCAATTAGCAGAGAAAAACTAGTATATGTGGATAAACAGCAAGGTCCTCCTTGTGGAGCATAAGGAACCATACCCAAGAGCCTGTGATAAACCATCATGGAAAAGAATATGAAAAGCTATGTATATATATATATTAAATATATTAAAATAATATACATTTATATATATAAAAATCGAATCAATTTTCTGCAGAGCAGAAATTAACACAGCACTGCAGATCCACTATATTCCAATAAAATAAATTTTAAAAAAGGAAAGCCCTGATTTGGGAGCTCTTGTCAAAGACCTTAAACAGCTGAAACATATATGAGAAGTGGTAGAGTTTGAGACAACTATCTGAGATTGTATCATCTTTGAGACTCTGTTACATCAGGATCCATGGTATTTTTCAGGCCCACAAAATTGCTGAAATACACAACTGTTGCCTATCAGTTCTTATAGTGACTATACGAAATAGCCATTCATTAGCTAGATTCACTACTTTATGTTTAAAAAAAAACAGTATTTTATGGGCCCTCAATTCTTTGTTGAATCAAAATAATCTGTTTCATATATGTATTCACTCACATGATATACTAAAACGAAAAATCAGTGTTTCACCAATATGTGGTTTGACAACTTTGAAAGCTCCAAGCAGCTGAATAAACAGGGCATGTGAAGGACTCTATTACACTGTCGTGGAAAATCTTCTTAGCCATTTCATTTTGCTCCTCTTTTCTGACTAATGGAAAGAATTATCCTCTATCTAATTACCTTCATTGGTCCTTTAATCCTTTAAGGACGTCTGAGTCCTCATTACTCAGCCAAGCAGAATAAAGACAAGGAGGAAGGGGAAGGAGAAAAGAAGAAATAAAAAAAGGAAAATCCACAATACATACCGGGAAATGGTAAGCAATGACACACACATGAGTTAAATATATTAATAACCTTCTCATGATCATTTACACACACAGGCAAGCTTTTTGGAGGAAGCTGATGTTGGAGAAGACGCTTGAGAGTCCCTTGGACTGCAAGGAGATCCAACCAATCCATCCTAAAGGAGATCAGTCCTGAATATTCATTGAAAGGACTGATGCTGAAGCTGAAACTCCAATACTTTGGCCACCTGATGGGAAGAGCTGACTCACTGGAAAAGACCCTGATGCTGGGAAAGATTGAAGGCGGGCAGAGAAGGGGAGGACAGAGGATGAGATGGTTGGATGTCATCACCGACACGATGGACATGAGTTTGGGTAAACTCCAGGAGTTGGTGATGGACAGGGAGGCCTGGTGTGCTGCAGTCCATGGGGTTGCAAAGAGTCGGACATGACTGAGCGACTGAACTGATGCCTAATTCCCCTCTACAATACAAGAACTAAGTTTCCTTCCAGACTTGTACCTTGGACATGCTCAAGAAAAGTGATGAAGGGAAGACGGAATAGGAGTCAGAAACCAGTTTCTAGAAAAAAGATGCATACTTGTTAATCGCCCAATTTCTTTTCCTGCCAGTGCTGAAAGGATCTCCATTCCTGAGCCACCATACTGACTTCCCACCCAGAAGAAGACAGCAAAAGACACCTCGCCAAGAGAAGCTACTCAGATGGACAGACAGGGGACCACCGCCGCCCGAGGTCCGTGGTGCCCAGCGCTGATTTCCTGGGACTTCTGTCCGGGCTGACACAGATTCTGGGTCTTGGAGTCTAAGGGCAGAAGAAGTCTATCTTGACTTGATAGACTTGATAGGTTGACTTGATACATATGTTCCCACTAACATAAGGTTGCCCACTAACTATCAATTAGTTATGTTTCAGTGAGGACTGTAATAAGCCTGTTACCATAGCAACACTCCTCAACTTCACTTGAGCGAGAAGTGGGAAGATTCTGCTGCTGCTGCTAAGTCCCTTCAGTCGTGTCCGACTCTGTGCGACCCCATAGACGGCAGCCCACCAGGCTCCCCCGTCCCTGGGATTCTCCAGGCAAGAACACTGGAGTGGGTTGCCATTTCCTTCTCCAATGCATGAAAGTGAAAAGTGAAAGGGAAGTCGCTCAGTCGTGTCCGACTCTTAGCGACCCCATGGACTCTGGGGACCAGCCTGGAAATGGACTGGCCACATACAAGAGTTTCTTCTGGAAAATGCCCATCAAACTCTATCCACCCATCCATCTCTCTATGTAATTTATATCTATCTCAATCTTATATATATTTATATTAATTCCTTATACAGGCTAAATTTCATTTACATTATATAACACAGCTATATTTCTGTAACACATTGTTTAGTTTTCAAGTCATATCCGGCCCTTTTGTGACCCCAGGGACTGCAGCCCACCAGGCTCACGTCCATGGGGTACTCCAAGCATGAATACTGGAGTGGGTTGTCATTTCCTTCTCTCCATAAGACATTATGGTGCTAAATGAATTTTATTCATTATGGATATAAAGGTTTTCCAATAGATGTTGAAATAAAGCATGTTTTGATGAGTTTTTCTTATCAGTTATATAAACTATATACAAATTCAATTTTAGATATGCATAACACAGACTATATATAAAATGACTATATATAAAATAGACAACCAACAAGAACCTACTGTATAGCATGGAGAACTCTCCTTAACATTTTGTAGGAACTTACAGGGAAAAGAATCTGAAAACATACAGACACACACACACACACATATGATTTATATATATATATATATAAGTTTTATATATATATAAGTTCATGTATATATATGTATATACATCCATATATATATAAATATATATATATACATCTGAATCACTTAGCTGTATACACTAATGCAATATTGCAAATCAACCAAATTTAAAAATGCTGTGTATAAATATAATTATATAAATACATAAACGCAAGACAGCAATAATTATATACACATATATTCAAATCGACTTTAGCTAGTTTTCTGGATGAAGGCTTTCTAGATACGACTTGCCAATGAAATGATTTGTACGAGAAAGGGCTCTGTGATGCCGTCTGTAACTGTCCTGAGACCCCCCCTGTGCCTACATGGCAGTCAACAGACACATCAGGGACTTAAAGTCTATTTAAGTCTATCTGCTATTGAGGTCTTTGCTATATATATGTAGCTGTATGTGTATATACATATGCTATATAGCTATTTATGTATTTGCTATATAAGTCTCTTTGCTATTCCGTGCAATCCAATTTACAAAGAACCTGCTGCTGGAGACACAGTGACAGCCTGGGCCTGGAAACCCTGAGGTGTTAATTCACCGCTGCCCCGTCTTTCCCAGGGGCTGGGGTGTCGTCCACGCTTCTCGGTAGGTGCTCTGCGGGGGAGCGGTCCACGTGGAACCAGAATGCATGGGAATGGCACGAAGGCAGGGGCCCCCAGGACACAAAGAGATTGTCATGAGTTGCCCCACTCTGGGGACTTGCAGCTTCTCAGGGTTTGGGGAACGTGAACCCCGGCTTTGTCCACTGTGCTGATACAAAGCTCCTTGGATCTTGCCAGTTGAAGTGAATGGCAACAGCCTCTCATCAGCGCTCTTGCGCACCGAGAAAGACACAAAGGCTGGCATCTCCTACCAGGCAGATAAAAGGGCTATTTAGTTTTGTCTTTTAAAAAAAAGAGTGTCTGGTTTGATCCTCGGGAAAAAAAAAAAAGTCAATTTCTGCATCCCAGTTATGCAAGCTGGCGGAATATGGATGACCATGAAGGGGCTGTCTGATTTCACGCCTACCACACACAGGGGCTCACCCTGGGCGTGGACAGTGATGCCCTGTTGATAAACGTTACTCACATCGGAAGAGAAAGCTTCCGGGAAAATTACAGAAAGTACACGTGTGCCCCTCAACACACACTCGCAAACTCTTTCGGTCTCATGACTGAGGTCTCAACATCCTGTAATAAATCCTTAGAGCAAAGCACGTGTAACAGAATCTGCATATGCATAAATGGACGACTGTGCAGTACACCTGAAAAGAACACAACATTGTAAATCAACAAAACGCCAGTCAAGTAAATAGACACATGTATAGGGTTAGGTGGATCACGATGGTATACCCCTGAAGCTAACGCAACGTTGTAAGTCAACAAAACTCCAATAAAGTAAATAGACACATGTATAGGGATAGCTGGATCACCACGGTGTATCCCTGAAGCTAACGCAACATTGTAAATCAACAAAACTCCAATAAAATAAATCGATACACCTATACGTATAGCTGGATCACTGTGGTGTATCCCTGAAGCTAACGCAACATTGTAAATCAACTACACTTGAATAAAATACATAGATACAGGTATATAAAAGACACCTCCTCCCGGGAAGGAAAGCTGCCACAAACCTAGACAGCAAGATGGAGGGGCAATAATAAAACACACTACCCTCCAATAAGTGGTAACAGGTACAGAAACAGGGACTCAATGCCGGTAACTAAGAGAAATGCAAATCAAAGCCAAAGTGAGATATCACCTCAAAAGGGTCAGAGCAGCCGTCATCAAAAAACTCTTGCCAACGGTAAACAGGCGTGGGAAGAAGGGAGCTCTCCCACACTGTTGGACGGAATGTGAATTGCCACAGCCCCCGATAGTGAACAGGATGGAGGGTTCCTCAGAAAACTTAGAGAGAGAACCAGCATATGACCCAGCAATCCCACTCCTGGGCATATATTTAGAAAACACAAAAACTTTTAATTCAAAAAGACACATGGACTACCCCTCCAACCACAATGCTCACAGCAGCATTATTTACAGTAGCCGAGATACGGACACAACACAAGCGTCCATCAATTTACAGTAGCCGAGATACAGACACAACCCAAGTGTCCATCGATGGCTGCATGTGTAAAGAAGATGCGATGCATACACACACACACACACACACACACAATGGAATACGACTCAGCCACAAAAAAAAAAAGAATGAAACAATGCCATTTGGAGCAATGTGGATGGATCTAGAGATGACCATGCCAAGCGAGGTAAGGCAGAAAGAGAAAGGCAAATATCATGACATCACTCACACGTGGAACGGAAAAAAAAAGGGCACAAATGAGCTTATCGGCAAAACAGACTCAAAGACATAGAAAACAAACAGATACGCTTTGCTGTATACCTGAAACTTACACAACATTGTAAACCCACTATGAAACTGAAAGCGTGAGTCGCTCAGTTGGGTCCAACTCTTTGCGACCCCATGGACTGAGGTTCCTCTGTCCATGGGACTCTCCAGGCAGGAATACTAGAGTAGGTTGCCGTTTCCTTCTCCAGGGGAATCTTCCTGGCCCGGGGATCAAACCAGGGTCTCCTGCATTGCAGGCGGATTCTTTACTATCTGAGCCACCCATTAAGCAGGTAAATCAACTATACTTCAAATTTTTTTTTTAAAGAGGAAATAAGCTGCTGTTATAAAAGAGATACGGACATACTGATCAGCACAGGAAACTGTGTTGCATAAAGTGTAAACATACCGAATCACTGTGTTGTCCATGGGAAACTACTAAAATTATGCAAATCAATCTAAATTTCTTTAAAAATGTGCTTATGCTTTCCCACCATCTAGCGCATTCAGAGAATACTCGTGCAGGAAAAAACCTGAAAGCTCTGCAGCTACCCAACCTCAGTGGGTTCTGGGCTCCTCACCCCCTAACCACCAGCTGCCCCACCCCTCCCAACCCTGCTGGTGGTTTCCGAGACCACAGTTTGACGCCGCGGGCTGAGCATTCATAGCTGGCGGACCGTCAAGGTAACCCAATCCATGTCCCCCGCTGTGACTATGAACCAAACACTGGTGATACTGACAAACGAGACCTGGAAAATGATACCATGTTCCAGTCCCATCACCGCTGTAAGAACACAAGCAAGGAGCTCTTTTCCGTGCTTTGCAAAAATAATCACGGGCTGCAAGTGCACACCTCTCATCACTGCCAATCGCAGTTTCTGTAACCTTCGTTCTGTTTTTTTTTTAAAGGATTCCAAAGCTTAAACAAGTTTGCTTTCTAACATGAGAAAAATCGGAAGTGAAATTCCACATTTCAAAGGACTGCACTTGGCAGAATACAATTTCTTTCCCCCCATCATCAACCTCCGCAAAAAAAAAAAAAGTTGTAATCAGCCAAACAAAAACAAAAGTGGTTAGCAAAGGGGAAAAGGGATGGGGTAAATTGGGAGTTTCGGATTAACAGATACACACTAAAGTGAAAGTCAATCAGCCACGTCCAGCTCTTTGCGACCCCGTGGACTATACAATCCGTGGAATTCTCCAGGCCAGAATACTGGACAGGGTAGTCCTTCCCTTCTCCAGGGGATCTTCCCAACCCAGGGATCGAGCCCAGGTCTCCCGCAGTGCAGGCGTATTCTTTACCAGCTGAGCCACCAGGGAAGCCCAAGAATACTGGAGTGGGTAGCCTATCCCTTCTCCAGGGGATCTGCCTGACCCAGGTATCGAACCCAGGTCTCCCCCATTGTAGGTAGATTCGTTCCCACCTGACCCACGAGGGAAGCCACATAGATACACACTACTATATATAATATAGACAAACAACAAGGAGCTACTGAAAAGTGCAGGGAACTATATACTCAATTATTTTGCAATCATCTGCAAAAAAAAATATTTATATATATATAAATATATGTATGTATGTATAACTGAATCACTTTGCTGCACACTTGAAACGCAATTTTGTAAACCAACCAGGAAAAGTGAAAAGTGAAAGTGTTAGTCACTTGAGTTGTGTGTGATTCTTTGTGACCCCAGGGACTGTAGCCCACCAAGCTCCTCTGTCCATGGGATTGTCCAGGCAAGAAAACTAGAGTGGATTGCCTTTTCCTTCTCCAGGGGATCTTCCCAACCCAGGGACTGAACCTAGGAATCCTGCACTGCAGGTAGATTCTTTACCATCCGAGCCACCAGGGAAGCCCCACAAATCAGCCATATTTCAGTTTTTAAAAAAAAAAAAAAGAAGAGGAAGATGAGTCAGGACGGGGGATGGGTGCTTACAGGAACCTACAGAGAGTCAAGTGCAGAGAATTTCAGACTAGAATGGGCGTGGCCAGGAGGAAATGGCAGGTAACAAATCCATGGTTATCAAGGTTAGGTACAGTATTCTTGCCTGGAGAATCCCATGGACAGAAGAGCCCGGCAGACTATGCTCCATGAGTTTGCAAAGAGTCGGATGAGACTGAGCAACTAACACTTTCGCTTTCAAAGCAAGGTGATGATGTTCCAGACCTGCTGTGTAATATTGTAGCTACAGCCCACGGGACTGTATGATACACTGAAACCCAAGCTGAAAGGGTACATCTGTTTTCCCATGTTCTTACCACAATGCCATAAGATAAAAAGGTCTTCCCTGGTGGCTCAGGCAGTAAAGAATCTGCCCCCAATGCAGAAGACTTGGGTTCAAACCCTGGGTTGGGAAGATGCCCTGGAGAAGGGCATGGCAACCCACTCCAGTATTCTTGCCTGGAAAATCCCAGGGACAGAGGAGCCTGGCGGGCTATATACGGTCCATGGGGGTCACGAAGCGTCATACACAACTGAGCTACTAACATTTTCCTAAGATTACAAAGATATGGCTGGGGTGCTGGCCTCAAGACCAAATGATGACTTCATCACCCAATGTGATATGAGCCTCTGGAAACCAAAATGTTCACCAATATCGACATGTCAAACCAAGAAGTTCCAACTGTCAGCCTAAAGGCTGTCATCTGTTCATGGGAGACCATTATACACAACACACATTTTAAAGAAAACCACCAGAGCTCTGGTTCCTCGTCCTCATTTCTGAAGACCTGTAAAAGCACCTTGCTACTTCCTGAATACCATTCTGAAATAAGAGCTTTCCTGGTGGCTCAGACAGTAAAGAATCAGCCTGCAATGCAGGAGATCTGAGTTCAATCCCTGGCTTAGGAAGATCCCCTGGAGAAGGAAATGGTAACCCACTCCAGTATTCTGGCCTGGAGAATTCCATGGACAGAGGAGCCTGGAGGTCACAAAGAGTCAGATACAGCTACGCAGAACACATCCTGAAATCAAGACTTGCTTGTTTGAGATGTCTTCCAATGAGGCCCTACGGGGTTTTCTCTTTCTTACGCCTTTCCTAAGACACTTTTTCTTTCCTGGAATCAATTCAATAATACTTCATCTTAACTGTATACTTTATGTTTGCTGAGGTTTGGTTTCTGTTCTATCAGGCATCCCTTCTGGGGAGCAGGGAGGGGAAGTTTGGACCAGATTCAGTTCAGTCGCTCAGTCATGTCCAACTCTTTGTGACCCCATGGACTGCAGCACGCCAGGCCTCCCTGTCCATCCCCAACTCCCAGAGTTTACTCAAACTCACATCCATCCATCCATCCAGTCGGTGATGCCATCCAACCATCGCATCTTCTGTCATCCCCTTCTCCTCCTGCCTTCAATCTCTCCCAGCATCAGGGTCTTTTCCAATGAGTCAGTTCTTTGCATCAGGTGGCCAGAGTATTGAAGTTTCAGCTTCAGCCGCAGTCCTTCCAATGAACATTCAGGACTGATTCAGAGACTCATTCTGGAAACTGATTGGCCCATTTCCACAGGCAGAGGGCGCTCCAGAGTCCTGCACACCGAGGGCAGTTGCTCTCAACAGTGAATGTCTTAAGTTTGAAATCAGAGCCCCAAGTGGCCTGGATATATTCTCCACTCGGGCACCGATTTTACGAGCCTTTTATTTCATTTTTGTGTCATATGCCCACCGCAGACATAAATCCTTCTCACAGCCTAGATATTTGTTCGCAGCCTATAAATTGCCAACTTCTTTCCTAGGGCTCAAAAATCACTGTGGACGTTGACTGCAGCCACGACATTAAAAGATGCTTGTTCCTTGGAAGGAAATCTATGACAAACCTAGACTCCACATTAAAAGGCAGAGACGTCACTTTTCCAACAAAGGTCCATATAATCAAAGCTATGGTTTTTCCAGTAGACACATGTGGATGTGAGAGCTGGACCATAAGGAAGGCTGAGTGCCAAAGATTTGATGCTTTTGAGCTGTGGTGTTGGAGAAGACTCTTGAGAGTCCCTTGTCCCGCAAGGAGATCAAACCAGTCAATCTTAAAGGAAATCAACTCTGAATACTCGTTAGAAGGACTGATGCTGAAGCTCCAATCCTTTGGCCACCTGATGCAAAGAACTGACCCATTGGAAAAGACCCTGATGCTCGGAAAGATCGAAGGTGGAATGAGAAGGGGGCGACAAAGGATGAGATGGTTGGATGGGATCACTGACTCGATGGACATGAGTTTGAACAAACTTGGGGAGATAGTGGAGGACAGGGAAGCCTGCTGTGCTGCAGTCCATGGGGTCTCGAAGATTCGGGCACGACTTAGCAAATGAACAACAGCAACCACCACTTTTTTCCCCCTCTCCTTTATTCATTTGCACTAATCTGCCCGTCTCCAAGAAAATAAGAGGAAGGATTTCCCATCCTGCCATCCACTGAACAAAGAACAGAAGAAGCTTTGAAAGGCCAAATGTAGGTTGTTTAGAGAGAAAAAAAAAATTACAAAACTGGAAAATATTCGTGCCATGAATGGCCCATGAATGGTTTACAGGCCACAACAGATGACCTAATTGCCTACAACCACGTGGGCTCAGTTTTGAGAGCCTCACTGTCTCCCCATCTCTGCACATAAGCGGAATATTTTATTTGAAACTGGTAGCTGACACGCTGAAGAAATCAGCTGTTGCTACGTTAGAAGGCATAGCCTGTCTCAGAAATTTTTTAAAGTCCTTAAGCAGACGATGAAGTGTCACTTCTGGAAAAAAAAAAAAATACGGCATCCAGAATTTTTTTTTTTTAATTGAGCAACTGATTTAAAGCTGAACATACTTCTCTCATTTGAAAATAAAGGCATGCTGTGAAGGATGGAGAATATTCAGAAAGAATACAGTCGTGGTTGATATATTAAAAATCTGGTCCTTGCCCTTGACTTTCACATACCAAAAAAAAAAAAAAAATCAACTGTCATCAAGTTTGGGATTTAAAATCTGTTTTCATCAGAGAAGCCTGTCTTCAGAGTGAGGGCATTTAAAGGACTTTAAATATTTTCACAGGGTCGCTTCATTTGAATCACATAAACTCTGTCTACAGGTTGTACAGTCCACAATACCCAGGCTGTAACAAAGGTTGAGAATCTGGAGTACCAATTAAAACGGAAGACCGGTGAGCCCCCTGCCAGATTCCAGGCACTTGAATATTTACTTTTGTGAGAACCGTCTCTGCGTCTTTGTTTTGTGGTCCAGGCATCAAAGCCCAATATTCTAAAGGGTTCTTACAGAGTTGCCTGCGTATTCTGAAACCAACAAAATGTGTATAGACAGACAGGAAACACTCTTGTCTTTGTATGGAAACCAGAAGCTTTCCACAAATTACTGCAAAGGAAAAAAAAAAAAAAAGAAAAGGCCAAGTTCAAAAATAAAAGAAAAACACCCATATACTTGCTGTCGGTCTACATGCCAGGCCAAAGAAATAACTTGACAATTCTGCACATGTATTCACTTGTGAATTTCACAGGATCATACCTGCTTTATGCTTCTTATGGAGCAATTCCTCACTTATGGAGCATGTTACCTATTCTTAAGACTGGGATAAAAAATTACCTGGATAGCTGGATTTAGGGCTAAATGTACATTCAGCATTCTTTTATTTGGGAAAAAAAAATACAAAGGAACATTAACAATTCTTCCACCAAAGAAAAACATGTCAAAACGCCTTGCAAACAGCATCAAAGCACGGCCGTTATTATGAAAAAGCAATGATCATTAACTCCCCGCTCGAAATCATACTGGTTTCCAAAAAATTTAACATGTCATTTTAATCCAGTGATTTAAAACTGATGAAGTAATTTTCCACTTGCTACATCCTGGCCCTCATTTTTTTTTTCTTCCATGTCAAGGAAAATACTCTTTAAAAATTGTCAATTACATTTCTTTGGGTAATAGAATACTGAGGTTCTCATCTTGGGGGAGAAAATTATTTGCAGAGGCCTCTGTGAGACGCTTCTGTTTTGAATATCGGGGCACGTTTCTAAAATTCAATTTTATTTTAAATCTGGACATAAAGGATGAATGCAACCATGTGCCACAAACGCCCGGCTTCCCAGACACACACCTTGTGTCGCATTCAAACACGGGGACCAACCCGGAGTATTTTCGAGATCGCTAGTAACCTCTTCCCAACAGCGGACGGGAGGCCTGCAACCAGTCCCTACCCCACCCCCAATGTGCCCCCACACACATGCAGATTTCGGGGCCATCAAAACCATTTCCCCTGACTCCGTCAGCCCCGAGGAAAAACGCTAAAGCATCTCCATTCAAATCACGGCGCTCTCCCAAGCAGCTGAGGTTGCTTTGTTCCACCGGGAAGTCAGGTCTCGACACCCCGGTCGTTTCATTTCTAGCCGAAGGAGGTGCCCAGCAGACGGTGCCTGACGCCTGCGCTTCTGTTCTGGCCTGCAGAGACCTCCACGGACTGGAAATTCGGCCCCGTGAGGATCACTAAGTCTCCCCAAACTTTTTTCTTCCTTTTTCTCTCTCCGCCACCCCACCTCCTTCTGCGTCCCGTTCCTCAAATCAGGGGACAAGCCTGACTCAGAAAAGATGCTAGGTCGGCACCACCTCGCATGGGGACACGGGGAAAATGGAACGCGCTCAGAAGGTGGAAACAGGGCCGGCCAGTGGATCCTTTCCAAAACTATAGGGTATCACAGAAAGCTATTTCACCACACGGACCAAAGAGAAGGAAAGGAAAAAGAAAAAGAAGGCAAATCAAAATGAAAGGAAGTAGCCACACTACCCCCTTGTGGATCCTGCTCGCAAGGACAGCACCTGCTTACTTCGCTGCTCCCCCCCCGCCCCCCGCCCCCGACACCCCTCACCCCAAATTTCTTAAGTTGGGTCCACCTGAAAGACGGGCTCGCCCAGGGACCCGCCCGCGCTCCGGCTTTCATACATTACGCGCGCAGCCGGGGCGCGCGCGAGATGCCAGCCTCAGCTCCAGGTTATGGGGTTGGGGGGGTCCACCCCCACCCCGGACCCCCGAGACGCTGCCTGCTGCCCCCCTCCCCCACGCCAGCCCCAAAATAGCAACCTGGTGGCTCCAGAAATAAAGTAAAAAAAATATATATATATATTTTTAAAGAGGCCCACACCTGCTGGTCGGTTCCGAGGAATGAGTCCGAAGCCGAGGAAACCCGCAGCCAAAAAAAAAAAATCAAACCCCGCTGAGAAAAGGGGTGGCGGGAGAGATGCAGAGGACGTCGTCCGAGCGCCCCTCGTCCTCCCGGCCGGACGTCCGTTCCCAGGGTGGTCCCCCGGCCGGGCCCCCGGTGGGAGGGGGTGGGAGGGGTGGTGGTGGGGGGGACTCCGGGACCCCGCCGATGCAGGAAGATCGGGTGAAGTGTGTGTGTGTGAGAGAGAGAGAGAGAGAGGCGCCGGAATGGTGCGCCCGGGCCCAGGGCTGCGGGGGGTACCCGCGTCCGGATCTGGAGGTGCAACACCCCCCCCCCCACCTCCGCAACCCGGGAAGGCCGCCCGGGAGGATCGGAGGGGAGAAGGCGAGCCTCCCGGGTTCTCGGCGGGAGGAAAACAGCCGGGGGGTCCAGGTCGGGGAAGGGGGGAATAGAGAGGGGCGCGTCTGGGAGACGGAAGGATGCGTGCGCGCCGGGAGGAGGCGGCGGGCGTCCTGGGGAGCCGGAGGGGGCAGGCAACTGTCGTGCCTGGGGGCTGGGGGGGGTGGTTTACAGCTGGGGAACCTCAGCCTCTCCTCCTTCCTCGAGCTCGCGACCCCCCCGCACCGTCTACAGCCGAGCGGCGCACACCCGCCCCCCGCCCCACCACCACCACCACCACCACCACCACCATCAACACCTCCCCAGCCCCGGTCCCCACCCCGCGCGCCCGCAGGTCCGGCCACGCAGGCCCGGGGGCCGGCCCGCCCCCGCCGCCGCTGCCTTGGGGAGGGGGCTGCTTTTTGCCAGGCTCTCCCAGCCCCTCACCCACCTCCGGGTACCCCCCTCCCCGCCGCCCCATCTCCAGCCACCACCCCCCCCCACCCAGCCCAGGCGGCGGGTCTTGGCCACCAGTTCCGCCCGCTGGAGGTGGCGGCGTAACCAGGCCGAGGCGCGCGGGAATGCCTTGGCTGGGGGGAGGGGGGGTGGCTGTTGCGGGGCGGGGTGGG
Source organism: Bos grunniens (assembly GCF_055505025.1). Taxonomy (NCBI): domain Eukaryota; kingdom Metazoa; phylum Chordata; class Mammalia; order Artiodactyla; family Bovidae; genus Bos; species Bos grunniens. Next base: position 3,845,262 of record NC_141194.1, read on the forward strand.
GGGGACGAGGAGGTGGTCGGGACGAAATCGGATTGAAAGCGTGGGGAGGGGAGGGTGGGAGGAGAGCCGCCGGCTTTTAGGTCGGGGTGTGGGGCGCTTCTGTGGGCCCCAGTCTGTGGGGGTGGTCCTCAGATCCCACAGACTCCCGAGACCCCCAGCCCCTACCTGGGACGAAAGGGCTGGCCCGCCGCGCGCCCGGCGGTGGTGGTGGTGGTGGTGCTGATGGGGGGCGGGGGAGTGGGCTCTGCTCTAGAGAATCGGGGTCCTCCAAGGGGCTCGGATGGGGTCCGTCCGCACCCCCCACCCGAGACCCCGGCCCGGAGCGCCCCGCGCGGGTGCCCGCTGCTAAAGCAACTTTTGTGGTTCCTGGGGCCAAGCGGGCAGCCTTGGGGACCGTGCCGCGCGCGGGAGCCGCGTGCCCCTCGCACAGGTACAGGCCAGACCTCCCCAACCCAGCTCCCCGAAGCAGTGAGACCAGCTCCCCCCGCCACCAGCCGCCCCCGACTCGCTTCCCCTCAACACCCTCCACCTCGCGCCGCTGGCTTTTTCTCCCAGCCCACACGCACGGGAAGAAGAAGATTGAGGGGTGCAGGTAGCCCGCCCCCCTCTTCCCCCACCCCCACCCCCCCCCCCAGCTTGGCAGAAACCGCGCGGAGCTAACCATCAATCCGTCTTCACCCCGGGGTCTCCAGCGCGCCCCGGGTCGCTGCCCAGCAAACCCCAGCCCCGTCCTAATCAGTCACGCGCGTTATTCAGTGCATCACACAAGCCCGTCATCTGCTCTCAAGGCCAGCAGAGGAACGAAGGGAGGGAAAAAAAAAAAAAAAAGGAAAATCGGTTAATGCAAACCCAGCCAAGCCTGCTTTTTTTTTTTTTTTCCCTCTCCCTGGTTAACCCAAAAAATAAAATAAAATAAAATGCACCCCAGGAGGTAGCAGCTGACAGTTTTCCTTAAAGAAGGAGGAAGGCAAAAAAAAAAAAAAAGGCCGTGGCTGCTCACAGTTTCCATTAAGTCCTCCAGGCTGCCTCACCAGTCCCGCTTTGCAGAGAGCTAGCGCTTCGGTCTTTCTCTCCCTGTACTGCAGATATATTTTTTTTTTTCTCCCCCTTCCTCTCTCGGCCACACTCTTCTCTGTTTATTTGTATGTAACACAGCGCTACTTTGTAAACAGCAAACACGGCCCCGGCGCCGTTCAAACAGCTGACTGCAGCCAAAAGGCTTCCAACCCCACGGTGGTATATCGCGATTTTTCTAAGTCAAAAGAAAAATAATAATAATAATATAACGTTTGTGTCGAGATGTGCACGGAGCTGGCAGACGACATGCATGTCCACACTCCCACCCACACCTAAGAAATGGAGCGACAGATGAAAGTCCTATTCAAATTTTCAAAATGAGGGAAAAAATAATTTAAAAAAAATATCGGATGAAGTGAAGCGCAAACGTTAGCAATCAGGCTTATTAGCATCATTTTCTGGGATGCACACACGAGTCCAATCGTTAAAAAAAAGGGGGGGGGGGCTTTAAATGAAAAATAACCCAGAGACGTGTATCTTAAAACGGCACCTACCTCAGCCGTGGAGAAGCCGCATCGGTTCTGAGTGTTCCTGTTAGGCATCCAGATTTTTCCAGGGAACCCTGACTGATGCTTATGATTCAGGAGGATGTGTAGAAGTCCAGCCGCCTGGGGTTCTGTCGAATCCCAACCAGATTTGCACACCGTCCCCCACCCCCAACCCACGTCCCCAAAGGAATGCGAGGACCACCGACCCCGGCCTTTGGCAGGAAAATTCGGTGTTTGTGGCGTAAATAGTCTGACGGGGAGGAAGAAACGGGGACGCAGGCGGAGCTCGAAGGGCAACGTGAGGTCTGAATAAGCGCTCTGTACGGAGAGACAGAGACCCGGGCTGCAAGAAAGAGAGAGAGATTGAAGCGAAAGGTCCTGATGGCTCCCAGCTCGCCCTCTGCTATTGGACCAAACTGAATGAAATTTACAAAGCCAGCAGCCAATAGATCTCCGCAGTCGGCCCCGTCACTACAGAAACCAAATCCGCAGCTACAAAGCGCTTGCAAAGAGCAGCTAATCCCAGTGCAAACCAGCTGGAACGGAGAGATTCCCCGGGTGTGCCGGGGTGGTGGAACAGGTGAGCCGCGTCTCCCCGGGCCCCCAGTGCCCGAAGCGCGGGGGTTGGGTGGGGGGGGAGGTGAGAGGTTCTTGCGCTCCTCCGGCACCCTTCGGAGACGGCAAACGTGCCGCTGTATTTGCAAACAGCTTTAACCCTTTCCTGTCGGGCTAGGCGAGAGCGAGAGCGCCAGCGGTGGTAGCGATTCCCTGGGCGTCAGGCAGACTAAAGTGCTACTGTTTCCTGACTGATGGTAATAGGAAGCGATGACACAGAGATACATAGATGAACATATAGATACATACACACAGTCACAGACACACAGACCAACACACAGATACACACACAGTCACAGACACACAGACCAACACACAGATACACACACACAGTCGCAGACACACAGACCAACACACAGATACACACACAGAAAGTCACAGACAGATACACAGACCAACACACAGATACACACACACAGTCGCAGACACACAGACCAACACACAGATACACACACATAGTCACAGAAACACAGACCAACACACAGATACACACACAGTCACAGACAGAGACACTGACCAACACACAGATACACACACACATAGTCACAGACAGACACACAGACCAACACACAGATACACACACAGTCACAGACAGATACACAGACCAACACACAGATACACACACAGTCACAGACAGAGACACTGACCAACACACAGATACACAAACATAGTCACAGACACACAGACCAACACACAGATACACACAGTCACAGACAGATACACAGACCAACACACGGATAAATACACACGGTCACAGATACACACACACAGTCACAGACAGAGACACTGACCAACACACAGATACACACACAGTCACAGACAGATACACAGATGAACACATAGATACATACACACAGTCACAAACAGATACACAGACCAACACACAGATACCTAGACACAGTCACAGACAGACACACAGACCAACACATAAGATACATACACGCAGTCACAGACAGATACATGCAGTCACAGACAGATACACACAGTCACAGACAGATACACAGACCAACACACAGATACACACACACAGTCACAGACACACAGACCAACACACAGATACACACACAGTCACAGACAGAGACACTGACCAACACACAGATACACACACAGAAAGTCACAGACAGATACACAGACCAACACACAGATACACACACATAGTCACAGACACACAGACCAACACACAGATACACACACAGTCACAGACAGATACACAGATGAACACATAGATACATACACACAGTCACAGACAGACACAGACCAACACACAGATATATACACATAGTCACAGACACACAGACCAACACACAGATACACACACAGTCACAGACAGATACACAGACCAACACACAGATACACACACAGAAAGTCACAGACAGACACACAGACCAACACACAGATACACACACACAGTCACAGACACACAGACCAACACACAGATACACACACAGTCACAGACAGAGACACTGACCAACACACAGATACACACACAGAAAGTCACAGACAGATACACAGACCAACACACAGATACACACACATAGTCACAGACACACAGACCAACACACAGATACACACACAGTCACAGACAGATACACAGATGAACTCATAGATACATACACACAGTCACAGACAGACACAGACCAACACACAGATATATACACATAGTCACAGACACACAGACCAACACACAGATACACACACAGTCACAGACAGATACACAGACCAACACACAGATACACACACACAGTCACAGACACACAGACCAACACACAGATACACACACAGTCACAGACAGATACACAGACCAACACACAGATACACACACAGAAAGTCACAGACAGATACACAGACCAACACACAGATACACACACATAGTCACAGACACACAGACCAACACACAGATACACACACAGTCACAGACAGATACACAGACCAACACACAGAAAGTCACAGACAGATACACAGACCAACACACAGATACACACACAGTCACAGACAGATACACAGACCAACACACAGATACACACACAGAAAGTCACAGACAGATACACAGACCAACACACAGATACACACACATAGTCACAGACACACAGACCAACACACAGATACACACACAGTCACAGACAGATACACAGACCAACACACAGATACACACACATAGTCATAGACACACAGACCAACACACAGATACACACACAGTCACAGACAGAGACACTGACCAACACACAGATACAAACACAGAAAGTCACACACAGATACACAGACCAACACACAGATACACACACATAGTCACAGACACACAGACCAACACACAGATACACACACAGTCACAGACAGAGACACTGACCAACACACAGATACACACACAGAAAGTCACAGACAGATACACAGACCAACACACGGATATATACACATAGTCACAGACACACAGACCAACACACAGATACACACACAGTCACAGACAGATACACAGATGAACTCATAGATACATACACAGTCACAAACAGATACACAGACCAACACACAGATACCTAGACAGTCACAGACAGACACACAGACCAACACATAAGATACATACACGCAGTCACAGACAGATACACACAGTCACAGACAGATACACAGACCAACACACAGATACACACACATAGTCACAGACAGATACACAGACCAACACACGGATACATACACACAGTCACAGACACACAGACCAACACACAGATACACACACAGTCACAGACAGATACACAGACCAACACACAGATACACACACAGTCACAGACAGAGACACAGACCAACACACAGATACACACACATAGTCACAGACAGATACACAGACCAACACACAGATACATACACACAGTCACAGACACACAGACCAACACACAGATACACACACAGTCACAGACAGATACACAGACCAACACACAGATACACACACATAGTCACAGACAGATACACAGACCAACACACGGATAAATACACACGGTCACAGACAGATACACAGACCAACACACGGATACATACACACAGTCACAGACAGAGACACTGACCAACACACAGATACACACACATAGTCACAGACACACAGACCAGCACACAGATACACACACAGTCACAGACAGATACACAGACCAACACACGGATAAATACACACGGTCACAGATACACACACACAGTCACAGACAGAGACACTGACCAACACACAGATACACACACACATAGTCACAGACAGACACACAGACCAACACACAGATACACACACATAGTCACAGACAGATACACAGACCAACACACAGATATACACACACATAGTCACAGACAGATACACAGACCAACACACAGATATACACACACATAGTCACAGACAGACACACAGACCAACAAACAGATACACACACAGTCACAGACAGATACACAGATGAACACATAGATACATACACACAGTCACAAACAGATACACAGACCAACACACAGATACCTAGACACAGTCACAGACAGATACACACAGTCACAGACAGATACACAGACCAACACACGGATAAATACACACGGTCACAGATACACACACACATAGTCACAGACAGACACACAGACCAACACACAGATACACACACATAGTCACAGACAGATACACAGACCAACACACAGATATACACACACATAGTCACAGACAGACACACAGACCAACAAACAGATACACACACAGTCACAGACAGATACACAGATGAACACATAGATACATACACACAGTCACAAACAGATACACAGACCAACACACAGATACCTAGACACAGTCACAGACAGACACACAGACCAACACATAAGATACATACACGCAGTCACAGACAGATACACACAGTCACAGACAGATACACAGACCAACACACAGATACACACACACAGTCACAGACACACAGACCAACACACAGATACACACACAGTCACAGACAGAGACACTGACCAACACACAGATACACACACAGAAAGTCACAGACAGATACACAGACCAACACACAGATACACACACATAGTCACAGACACACAGACCAACACACAGATACACACACAGTCACAGACAGATACACAGATGAACACATAGATACATACACACAGTCACAGACAGACACAGACCAACACACAGATACACACACACAGTCACAGACAGAGACACCGACCAACACACAGATACATATACACAGTCACAGACACACAGACCAACACACAGATACAAACACAGAAAGTCACAGACAGATACACAGACCAACACACAGATACACACACAGTCACAGACAGAGACACAGACCAACACACAGATACACACACATAGTCACAGACACACAGACCAACACACAGATACACACACAGTCACAGACAGAGACACAGACCAACACACAGATACATACACACAGTCACAGACACACAGACCAACACACAGATACACACACAGTCACAGACAGAGACACAGACCAACACACAGATACATACACACAGTCACAGACACACAGACCAACACACAGATACAAACACAGAAAGTCACACACAGATACACAGACCAACACACAGATACACACACAGTCACAGACAGAGACACAGACCAACACACAGATACACACACAGTCACAGACAGAGACACAGACCAACACACAGATACACACACAGTCACAGACAGAGACACAGACCAACACACAGATACATACACACAGTCACAGACACACAGACAAACACACAGATACAAACACAGAAAGTCACACACAGATACACAGACCAACACACAGATACACACACAGTCACAGACAGAGACACAGACCAACACACAGATACACACACATAGTCACAGACACACAGACCAACACACAGATACACACACAGTCACAAACAGATACACAGACCAACACACGGATAAATACACACGGTCACAGACAGATACATACATCAACACATAGATACATAGCCATAGATCGGTAGATAGATACAAAGATGGACAGGCAGACAGACTGACAAGTATGTTACCATTTCTGCTTGGTACTGGGAAGCAGTGACATGTAGATTAATTCATAGATAGATACCTGGGTAGGCAAACAGACTGACGAAACCTGTTACTGTTTCTGGGTGATGTTGGGTTTGTCTTTGTTTCTTTCTCTTTAGTCACTAAGTTGTGTCAGACTCTTGCGACCCCGTGGATTGTAGCCCGCCAAGCTCGTCTGTCCATGGGATTTTCCAGGCAAGAATACTGGAGTGGTTTGCCATTCCCTTCTCCCGGGGAGATTCCCGATCCAGGGATCGAACCCCGGTCTCCTATTCTTTATCTACGGAGCTGCTGGGAAGCAATGACATGTAGATAGAAGCATGAATAGATAATATATAGAAGGATGGATAGAAAGATGGAAGGTTGGATAGATGGATGGACTGATGCATGGACAGAGAGATAGATAGACACCCATATACATACAGTGATACACAGATGGATACATAGATAGCTATCTGTATCCATCTGTATAACAAAATGAACATGAAGACCCGTAAAGGACAGAACCTGTTTTCTGTCCAGGTGATGGGCTAATATTAATCCCTTTTGGGGTTTGTTTCTTATACGTAAGAACGTATGGTTCTGATGAATAAAATACGCAATGGTTCTTATGAATAAAGTACTGAAGACACTGGTGGCGTCTGTCATGTACTTTGAAACGTCGCTCTTCACTTTTGCAATCTAGGAGTTCATCTTTTCCAGCCAACTACACGCTTGTTGATAGGACCTGGTTTTCATCGCTGGGTTGAGGTGAGTTGGCTGTCCACTGGCTGATATCTGAGGCTTACTGCCCACAAGGTGGAGAAGGCTGTAGAGTGTTGTGGCAAGCTGCACACAGATTCCCAAACTCGATTCCTAGGGTTCCAGTGGCCTGTGACCTTCGGGGCATGTGCTGAGATGCTTTGTCTGGGTTTCTGCCTCTGTGACGTGGAGCAGATGAAAGTAATCCCCTCATGATATCCTTGTGATAACTGATACAGGGCTCAGGCATGTAAGATGCTGTAAATAAACGTTTGCTTCTGTTAATAACCTAATTTTGTAGACCTATGGCTTTATGTCTTGGAGGAAAAAGATGATGTCTCCTATCCCTATGACATGCTCACACGTTCTCCCTAATCCCATCTGCTGTCATATTCGGTGTGATGGCACAGTTAGGGATTCCTCACAAGTTTTAAGAGAAAGACACTTGGGCGACACAGCCAGTAGAGGGAAAGGTGATGTACACTGATTTAGGGGACACAGTTTAGGATCAAGTGTGTGATCTGTGGTAGCTGTAACCTACTGGAAAGTCTGTTAGGGTCGGTGAACTTTAGGGAATAGATCCTTTAAACAGAGATTAAAATAGCTCTCCTGTGGGTCCCTTGGGATGGCTAATGAGCTAATATGCATGAAACACCCTTTACCAAAAAGAGCTGTATATCTCATATGCATAAAGAGCTTACTATTTTGATCACTTATATAATACATTATATGTACACAATAGATATACAATCTAATAATAGAAGAAACTTACATATGATTTATATACATATTTATTTTCTTCTATCATTGAATAGATATTTAAGATCCAATAAAAGTATCGTCAATAATAGCTTTCCTTCCAAAGTAGTAAAACATGTAACTTCAGATACAAAGGGCTTCCCTTTGCGGCTCAGCTGGTAAAGAATCCGCCTGCAATGTGGGAGACCTGGGTTCAATCCCTGGGTTGGGAAGATTCCCCCGGAGAAGGGAAAGGCTACCCACTCCAGTATTCCAGCCTGGAGAATTCCACGGACTGTATGGTCCATGGGATTGCAAAGAGTTGGACACGACTGAGCCACTTTCAGATACGAAAATATAGATATATACAGAGGTGTAGTTATAAACAAGGAGGGCATGGCAACCTACTCCAGTATTCTTGCCTGGAGAATCCCATGGACAGAAGAGCCTGGCAGGATTAAAGTCTGTGGGGTCGCAAACAGTCGGACAGAACCGAAGCAACTAAGAATGCGTGCACACAGGCATACACACACACATACATCCTTCCTAAAGTGGAGTTTAGAAGCAGAGCCTCAAGTCAAACACAAAGCTTACAGCAGGCCCGAAAGTCATTGGCTTTGCCAAGAAAGTGTGAATTAACTGATTTATTTATAAATTTATCAAGTGTATCCTGAGCACAAGCATAACGCTAAGAAGGAAAAATGTGTGTGTGAGTAACACCCATCCATTTATTTCAGAAGACACAAACAGTCCAGTGGATAAGGGAGCCAACAGCATTAGAAATGAAAAAAAAAAAAAAAAAGAGTAGCTGAAGTTGTGGAAATACCTGTGATGCATGAATTCACAGGGATCCATGGAAGTGGAAATGAAGGAGAAAGCTGTGAAGGGACTGCAACAGACCAGAGCAGGCCTGACCCCATGTTGAATCGAACCCTTCTGGTTTAATCTTTGTGCTCTATTTCCTGGGCTCCCTCACACTGGCTCCGCCCCTTTGGTGAAACAATCTTGCCTATTGCCTGAAATATACAATACAGGACATCCACAAGGCTCTGCCTTCCAGGCCTGAACCTTTGAAGGTATAATAAAAGTTGCAGAATGGAAACTTTTGCATATAATAAAATACGGAAACTTCTGCATATATTCAAAGTTGCAGAATGGAAACAAGGGTAGGGAGTTGCTGGCAGCGTGGTGGTGAGGACGGGGCATTTTCAAGACCGTGGGAAGGGTTCCAACCCTAGTTTGGGGAACTGAGATCCCATGAGCTGTGCTGGGGGAGTCGAAAGGGACAGAGAAAGGGAGAAAGGAAGGAAGGAAAAAAGAAAAAAAAAAAAAAAAAAACAATCGTCTTGTTGGAATTTCTTAGGAACACTGTGACCAGATCTACTTACATGGACAGCTGTATGAAGAAAGGATTCTGTCACCAAAAAGTGTACAAGAAGCAGCAACACTCCATGTTCATTTAGTAAAAAACATACAGATACATAAAGAGAGCTAGTGAAAACCTGCTGTATTGCACAAGGAGCTCAGCTCGGTGCTCTGTGATGGCCTAGAGGGGTGGGATGGGGGGAGGAGAAGGAGGGGATATATGCGTGTGTGTATATATATGTATATGGGAGAAGGCGATGGCACCCCACTCCAGTACTCTTGCCTGGAAAATCCCGTGGACGGAGGAGCCTGGTAGGCTGCAGTCCATGGGGTCACTAAGAGTCGGACACGACTGAACAACTTCACTTTGACTTTTCACTTTCGTGCATTGGAGAAGGAAATGGTGGCCCACTCCAGTGTTCTTGGCTGGAGAATCCCAGGGACGGGGCAGCCTGGTGGGCTGTCGTCTATGGGGTCGCACAGAGTCGGACACGACTGAAGTGACTTGGCAGCATATATATATGACTGGTAGGGCTTTCCTGTGGTTCAGACAGTACAGAAATCTGCCCCTAATGCAGGAGACCTGGGTTCATTTCCTGGGTCGGAAAGAACCCTTGGAGAAGGGAAAGGCTACCCAGTCCAGTATTCTGCCTGGAGAATCCCGTGGACAGAGGAGCCTGGCAGGGCTACAGTCCACGGGGTCACAAAGAGTCAGACACACCAGAGCATGCACACATAATATTATATAATAGAGAGGGGTTATATATTATGTGTAAGTTTGTATTTTAAAATATACATATATAATTTTAATGTATTTATGTAATGACAATGGGAATATATAGGCATTCAGTTTAGTTCAGTCACTCAGTCGTGTCCGACTCTTTGCAACCCCATGGACTGCAGCACACCAGGCCTCCCTGTCCATCACCAACTCCCAGAGCTTACTGAAACTCATGTCCATTGAGTCAGTGATGCCATCCAACCATCTCATCCTCTGTCGACCCCTTCTCCTCCCGCCTTAAATCTTTCCCCAGAATTATAAAAATGAAGTGAAAGTGAACTCGCTCAACTGTGTCCAATTCTTTGCGACCCTGTGGACTATAGCCCACCAGGTTCCTCCATCCATGGAGTTTTCCAGGCAAGAGTACTGGAGTGGGTTGCCATTTCCTTCTTCCAGCATCGTACCTCAGACATACTGTAGGTACGGTTCCAGACCTCCAGGATAAAGTGAATGTCTAAATAAAGTCAAGAGATGGTTTGATTTCCCAGCGCACAGAAAAGTTATGTTTACCTTTGAGTGTAGTCTGTTAATTATGCAATAGGTTTATGTCTTTAAAAATGTCCATCCTTTTATTAAAAAATACTTGATTCTAAAAAATGCTCTCTAGCCTCTGAGCCTTCAGCGAGTTGTAGAAGTGACATCAATGATCATGAATCACAGCTACTGTCACAAATATAATAGCAATGAAAAGGTACGAAATATTCCAAGAAGGACCAAGTAGAGAGGATGAGATGGTTGGATGGCATCACCGACTCCATGCACATAAATTTGAGCAAGGTCTGCGAGTTGGTGATGGACAGGGAAGCCTGGCGTGCTGCACTCCATGGGGTCACAGAGAGTCAGACACAACTGAGCGACTGAACTGAACTGAAGAAGTACCAAAATGGGATGTGAAATGATCAAATACTGTTGGAAAAATAGCCCTGATAGATGTTCTTGAAGCAGGGTTGCCACAAACCTCCAGTTTGTTTAAAAAAAAAAAAGCAATATCTATGAAGTAAAATGAAGCAGAGTGCAATAAAATGAGGTATGTCTATATAGCATTATATATGACATATATAGAGTTATACATACATATGGACATGAGTTTGAGCAAACTCCAGGAGAGAGTGATGGACAGGGAAGCCTGGCATGCTGCAGTCCATGGGGTCAGTCATGAGCTACTGAACTGAAATGATGACATAATTATTATGTTTTATATAATCCTTCTCTATTGTATACTATATAAATATACATACATCATTTATATGTATGTAGATTGTAGATTGTAGACAGATGTTTATATTTCCGTAAAAGTTGATTAGTTCCTGATTCTGTTCCTGTATTCTTGTTCGGTGTATACACACGACTTCTCTTCCTGATTTATACCCTATACTTTAGCTGTGCTGTGCTCTGCTTGGTCGCTGAGTTGTGTCCAACTCTTTGAGACCCCGTGGACTGCAGCCCGCCAGGCTCCCCCATCCCTGGGATTCTCCAGGCAAGAACACTGGAGTGGGTTGCCATTTCCTTCTCCAATGCATGAAAGTGAAAAGGGAAAGTGAAGTCGCTCAGTTGTGTCCGACTCTGAGCAACCCTATGGACTGCAGCCCACCAGGCTTTTCCGTCCATGGGATTTTCCAGGCAAGAGTACTGGAGTGGGGTGCCACTGCCTTCTCCGAAGAAGTGGCCTCAGATCAGATCAGTCGCTCAGTCGTGTCCGACTCCCCTCGACCCCATGAATCGCAGCACGCCAGGCTTCCCTGTCCATCACCAACTCCCGGAGTTCACTGAGACTCACGTCCATCCAGTCAGCAATGCCATCCAGCCATCTCATCCTCTGTCGTCCCCTTCTCCTCTTGCCCCCAATCCCTCCCAGCATCAGAGTCTTTTCCAATGAGTCAACTCTTCGCATGAGGTGGCCAAAGTGCTGGAGTTTCAGCTTTAGCATCATGCCTTCCAAAGAAATCCCAGGGCTGATCTCCTTCAGAATGGACTGGTTGAATCTCCTTGCAGTCCAAGGGACTCTCAAGACTCTTCTCCAACACCACAGTTCAAAAGCATCAATTCTTCAGCGCTCAGCCTTCTTCACAGTCCAACTTTCACATCCATACATGACCACAGGAAAAACCATAGCCTTGACTAGACGTGGCCTAGATGTGCCTTATTCATTGAAGCAAAGAGCCTTCTGTCTCGTTATGACCTGTACCCACTATGCCAGTAGGGAAATGGAACAACTCTGGTGAACGCAATATGATTTAAAACTTTATTGTTAATAAAATGAAGCTGACCATAAAATTATTAGTACCACTGCTCTCTCACACCTTTTCAACCTCAAGGTTCATTATGGAATCTTTTCTTTAAAATAATCATTTCGTTGTTTAATCCTTCCCTGGGAAGAGGAGGAAGGTATTCCAAATTGTGCTTTGCATGTGTGGTTCTTTAGTGGCTCAGATGTGTCCAGCTTTTTGCGACCCCACAGACCGTAGCCCGCCAGGCTCCTCTGTCCATGGGATTCTCCAGGCAAGAATACTGGAGTGGGTTGCCATTTCGTCCTCCAGGGGATCTTCCCAACCCAGGGATCGAACTCAGGTCTTCCGCATTGCAGGCAGATTCTTGGCCATCTGAACCACCGGGGAGTCTCAAGAATATTGGAATGTTAGCCTATCCCTTCTCCAGGGGACTGTCCTGACCCAGGAATCGAACCAGGGTCTCATGAGTTGCAGGTGGATTCTTTTCCATCTGAGCCACCAGAGAGGCCCAAGAATACTGGAGTGCATAGCCTATCCCTTCTCCAGGGGACCGTCCCGACCCAGGAATCGAACTGGGGTCTCCTGCATTGCAGGTGGATTCTTTTCCAGCTGAGCCACCAGGGAAGCCCATACTTCAGAGAGTCATATTTAAAAAGAAAAAAGTTTAGCCCTGAGTAGACAAATTGAGAAGTGGCCTAGCTGTGCCTTATTCATTGACGCAAAGAGCCTTCTGTCTCGTTATGACCTGTACCCACTATGCCAGTAGGGAAATGGAACAACTCTGGTGAACGCAATATGGTTTAAAACTTTATTGTTAATAAAATGAAGCTGACCATAAAATTATTAGTACCACTGCTCTCTCACACCTTTTCAACCTCAAGGTTCATTATGGAATCTTTTCTTTAAAATAATCATTTCCTTGTTTAATCCTTCCCTGGGAAGAGGAGGAAGGTATTCCAAATTGTGCTCTGAATGTGTGGTTCTTTAATTGCTCAGTCGTGTCCAACTCTTTGCGACCCCATGAACTGTAGCCCCACCAGGCTCCTCTGTCCATGGGATTCTCCAGGCAAGGATACTGGAGTGGGTTGCCATTTCGTCCTCCAGGGGATCTTCTGGACCCAGGGATTGAGCTCATGTATCCTGCAGTGGCAGGTGGATTGTTTACCACTGAGCCACAAGGGAAGTCCGCCAGGGAAGCTTTGCAGGTGACTTGTACACAGAAGTGGATTTGCGTGCCTGTGGAGTCAAAGCAGGAAGATGTATATTTACACCAACGAATTAGTTTTAAAGAGGGACCAGCTTCTGCTCTAAGACACTGGTACATGAATAAAAAGGTAATATTCTCCTGGAACAGCCATGACCCAAATTATACAGAAAACAGCCCAACGTGTGAAATATCTTCCTATCCAGAAACTGATGTAAAATATGGTAGAAATGAACACACCTACAAAGAGGAAACAGACTCCATAGCGATCAGACTTGTGGTTTACAAGGAAGAGATAGGTGGGTAGGGGAGGCAAGGCCTGGGGGTTGGGGATTAACATATGCAAACTATTACATATAGGATGGACGAAAAACGCCCTCCTGTACAGCACAGGGAACTCTATTCAATGCCCTGTGATCAACCATCATAGGAAAGAATGCAAAAAAGAATGGATATGCGTGTATAACTGAGTCATAGTGCTGTACAGCAGAAATGGACACAAGATTGTAAATACAATAAGATTGTAAATCAACTATGCCTCAATTGAAAAAAAAAGAGAGAGAGCGAAAGAAACTGATGTTGCTTTTTGGCTAAATCCTGGTGAAGAGCTGAAATGCTCAGTCCAACAGCCTGTGACAAACTGAATTCCCACGCACAGAACGGCAAAAGTGGGCCCTTCCCCTACTGAGTTCTGCGCTGAGATTCCAGCCTTAACTGTTACCCAGACCGCAGCCTATGAGAACAGCTAGCACCAGGGGACTCCGCGGAGGTATACACCGGTTGTCGCAGGGATGGTTCGCAGCCTCCGCAGCTGCGAATTTGTTACACTGTGACAGATAGCTGGGTTGTTTCAACAGAGAGGGCTGCCTGGACATAGGCAAGGATGGATATGGAGGTGGAGGGCGGTCACCAAGCTGAAGCAAGCAGGGATTGTAAAAGAATGCTGACCGGGGCTTCCCTGGGAGGGGCGATCCAGTGGTTAAAGAGTCCTCCTTGCAATGCTGAAGACGCAAGTTCGATTCCCGGTCCGGGAAGAGCCCCCACGTTCTGCAGGGCAACTGAAGCCTATCGGCCACAACCACAACTCTAGAGCCCACAGGCCTCAACCACTGAGTCCAGGTGCCAATAGGGAAATGGAACAACTCTGGAAAATGCAAAATGATTTACGAACCTTTATTGTTAATAAAAATGAGGTTGACCATAAAATTACTAGTACCATCGCTGGATTGTACACTTGTCAACCTCAACGTTCTGAAGCTGGGGCTTCAGCCACTTCAGAAGCCTGTGCACTTAGAACCCCTGCTTTGCAACAGGAGAAGTCACCGCAATGAGAAGCCCACGCCCCTCAGCTAGAGAAAAACCCGTGGTGCAGCAAAGGAGACCGATTACAACCCAGAAAATAAATAAACATAATTATTTTAAAAAAATAAATAAAAGAACGTTGACCAAGTCAAACCAGGATGCTAAAGATGTCACAGCTTGCAGCGTGATGGGGACGGCTCTTTCAGGGGACGGCTCTTTCAAGGGACAGCTCTTTCAAGGGACAGCGCAGATGAACACACCAGATGAAGAAATATATCATCTGCCTGTGAAGCCTGCCAAAAAGTTATCAAATTAGGGCGAGGCAGGACCTGACAAGTAGATCTGTAATTCCTGCAACCGGCAGAATAGACGGTGTGCGCTCTGGCTGACCATTGTTTTAACCCTCATCAACAGGCTCCTGGGTGTGTACCATAGCCCTCGCATCATGGGATGACAGAGGACCCCCCCTCCGTCCGGTCAGCTCTGTGTGCTCACCAGCGTGTCGGGGCCTTGGGGATGCTACCTTTCAGTGGCAAAGGATGTATAGTGTCTTGATAGAATCACTCACGCCCCTCTCCCCCACGTCTTCCTGTACGCAAAACTCGCCATTCGACCTCCTCCGCTTTCAACGTAGGTTGACCCTCTGCTAGTACGTAAACCAGCTGCTTCTGGTGGCATCTAGAAAGTACGTGTGTGTGTGTGTGTGTGTGTGTGTGTGTGTCTTGTCCCCTGTAGGCTGCATTTAGAAGTCTACCCTTAATGCCTCACTTTAAAAAGGCTTGCTGCTTTTTAGAGCTACCAATATTGATCCAGGAGTCCCACTTCTGAGCATATGTCCAGAAAAGACAAAAACTAAAAGAGAAAAGATAAGTGACCCTCAGTGCTCACAGCAGGCCTATTTACACTAGCCCAGGCATGGAAGCAGCCTACACGTCCAGGGACAGAAAAATAGATAAAGAAGATGTGGTACATATACGCAGTGGAATATTACTCAGCCATGAAAAAGGAATGAAATGGTGCCATTTGCAGCAACACAGATGAATCTAGAGATGATCACACTGAGTGATGTTAAGTCAGGCAGAGAAGCAGAAGTATCATATGATGTCACTTATATGTGGAGCTTAAAAATGATACAATTACCCTTATTTACAAGGTAGAAATATACCCACGGACTTAGAGAACAAAGTCATAATTACCAAAGGGGAAATGGGGAGGGATGAATTAGGAGTTTGGGATCAGGAAATCTAAACGATGACAGAGCATACAGAACTGTGTTCAATATCTTATAAAAAACCTAAAGAATTTGAAAAA
The DNA here is from genome assembly GCF_055505025.1 of Bos grunniens. Classification (NCBI taxonomy): domain Eukaryota; kingdom Metazoa; phylum Chordata; class Mammalia; order Artiodactyla; family Bovidae; genus Bos; species Bos grunniens. Next base: position 3,862,135 of record NC_141194.1, read on the forward strand.
ATATATATTTACATATGTATATATACAGCTGGATCACTTTGCTGTCTACATAAAAGTAACACAACATTGTCAATCTGTTGTAAACCAAATATGTTGCTGTTGTCCAGTCGCTCAGTCGCGTCTGACTCTTTGCGACCCCACGGACTGCAGCACGCCAGGCTTCCCTGCCCTTCACCATCTCCCGGAGTTTGCTCAAACTCATGTCCATTGAGTCGGTGATGCTATCTAGCCACTTCATTCTCTGCCGCCCCCTTCTCCTTTTGCCTTTGATCTTTCCCAGCATTCGGGTCTATACTGCTGCTGCTGCTGCTAAGTCGCTTCAGTCGTATCCGACTCTGTGCCACCCCATAGACGGCAGCCCACCAGGCTCCCCCGTCCCCCCCAAAAAAGGTTTGTTATGTTTTGGCTTTAGCTTCATCTTTTTCATTTGGCTTTCTTTTCATAGATTGGGCAGATCCCTCCAAAAACCTCAGTGGAAATCTACTGGGAAGGATGGATGTTACTCTGTCTTCCCAGGAGGGTTGAGGTTTCCATATCCTTGGGTAAACCACAGTGAAGTCATCTGCCAAACTGATCTCATCCCACGTTATAGCCACGAGCCTTCTGATAGGAGGGGAAGTCACACGACTTTATTAATAATGCGAAAGGGTTCAAGTCTTGCATGGAGATGCAGTCTTGCCCACCACATCTCCAGTCTGTAGTCAACCTCAAATGTTGCTAGCATCATCAAGGTGTCTGTCTCTAGATCCTAGACGGTGATTATAAACAAGTCCTCTCTGACAGCAACTGGGGATCAACAGTCTTTAACGGGAGTACCCAGCCCGTGGGCTGTGAGACTATACAGCCATACATGTATGTTGGCCGATTTAAAGAACATAAAGATTACTTACAGATCATATTTTTGAAGTTTCTTTTCTGGACCATTTTTAAAGTCTTGGCTGAATCCATTTTCTCTTTTGTTGGCTTTTTTTTTGGAGGGTGGGGAGCATCTCAAGGCATGTGCGTTCTTATCTTCCCCAACACGGATTGAAGCCACACTCTCTGCATTGGGAGGCAAGGTGTTAACCACTGGACCACCACAGAAGTCCCGAGATTGTATTTTTAAAAATAACTGTGTTCTTTCTTTTTGGGTGTGCTGGGTCTTTGTTTCTTCGTGGATTTGTCCCTCGTTGTGCTGAGCTGGGGGATGGGGAGGTTACTTTTGAGTTGCGGTGGGCCAGCTTGTCGTTGCGGTGGCTTCTCCTGTTGGGGAGCAGGGGGTTCCAGAGCACAGGCTCAGGAGTTGTGGGGCACGGGTTTTATTTGCTCCATGGCATTACGGGATCCTCCAGGACCAGGGGCTGAACCTGTTATCTCCTGCCTCGGCAGGTGGATTCTTTATCACTGAGCTACCTGGGAAGCCCACCTCAGTTGTAATCTTTCTTAGATCACATGAGAAGTGAGTGTCAGCGTGTTCAGGGCAAAGGACCGCTCCATCGCGTTCTCTCTCTGTCTCTCTCTCAATCAGTCACATACTCACACGCGCATGAGCGTGCACACACACACACGCACATGCTTTTCCCTGCACAGGACTGGGCAGCCCAGACCAAGGGTTCTATCTTCGAGCAAGTTTTCTTGTTCCTCGCAAGAACCTCACAGGTCCTTCTGGCTTTCAGGCTGAATCACCTTTCCCCCTTGAGAACCGTGAGCATCCTTAGTCCTCGGCCTCCCCCAGGCCCGTCCATGTGTCCACAGGCTCCCAGAGTCACCCCCTCCCAGGAAAGCCTCCCTTAGCCGGGCTCCAGGCCCCTGCAGCTCCCCTGAAAAGCTGGGGCGTAGGAGACTCAGAGGTTGAGGAGAGCCCAGCCTGAGACGTTTTGGCCCCAAAACAATCAGTGTGGTGTGTTTCTCTCTTCTGTTGCTGAGAACATTATTTCAACATGTATACATTTATGTTTAAAGATTCCACGATCCTTATAACCTATTGCTTTAGTCTGTCTTCATTCGCTTTTACGGATAGCACCAGCCTCAAGCAATGGAGATGTTTTTTAGCCTCGGATGCCCTCGGGTCATTCCGACTGGTCGGTTCCCCCAAGGCTTCCGACAGCACTTCTAACATTTGCAGAAAGACTGCCCCAGAGAAATCTCCCCTTTCATCTGTCTGCTCTGTAACAACAGGACCAAGCCACCACTTACAGCCCACAAGATTCCAGCTAGTCCTCACAGGGCACTTGAAATGAGAAGGGGCAGAGACACCACTTGGCTGACCAAGGTCAGCATTTTCACAGCTATGGTTTTTCCAGGAGTCATGTACCAATGTGAGAGTTGGACTGTAAGGAAAGCTGAATGCTGAAGAATTGATGCTTTTGAACTGTGATGTTGGAGAAGACTCTTGAGAGTCCCTTAGACGGCAAGGAGATCCAACCAGTCCATCTTAAAAGAGATAAGTCCTGAATATTCATTGGAAGGACTGATCTTGAAGCTGAAGCTCCAATACTGATGCGATGAGCCGACTCGTTGGACAAGATCCTGATGCTGGGAAAGACTGAAGGCAGGAGGAGAAGGGGACGACAGAGGATGAGATGGTTGGATGGCATCACCAACTCCATGGACCTGAGTTTGAGCAAACTTCAGGAGTTGGTGATGGACAGGGAGGCCCGGTGTGCTGTGGTCCACGGGGTCGCAAAGAGTCGGACACGACTGAGCGACTGAACAAGAGACACGCTCTTCCTGGGGCTCATCAGTGTGCCCCACGAGTGTCTTGTCAGAGTGGCAGAGCTGTCTCTTCTCCAGTGACTGATTCCTCAAACGTGGTTTCTTTCAAGCCACTTTCTTTTCTTTATAAAGGACACACGCTTTCACATCTCACTGAACTCAGACGTCCAGTGGTGGCTTGGAAGCTACGGAAGACGGTTGCAGAATTCTTAGAGAAAACAAACTTTTTCTTGGCTCATTTCTTAAAGTTGTCAGCTATCCACCACACATTTGATTTCAGTTTATTTCCACAGTCAGGCCTTTTGTTATCATGGTGTTTGCTGAGTGTGTGCTAAGTCACTCGGTCATGTCCAACTGTGCGATCCCATGGACTGTAGACCCACCAGGCTCCTCTGTCCACGGGATTCTCCAGGGAAGAATACCGGAGTGGGTTGCCATGGGAGGGCTACAGCTCATGGGGTCCCAAAGAATCGGACACGACTGAGCAACTAACCGTACAGTGAATAAGAAAAGTGGTGGTTTCTACTGGTTTAGAAAAACAGCAACTGCAATGATTCAAATGATGTCTTTGCTTTGCATTTCCTATCCTATTAAACCTGGCTTTTTGCGTCTATACCCTGTACCACCTGAAGCTCAGTAAACCCCTGTATCTTCCACTTGGGCTGTAATCACTCAGTGCTAAAGCCCTCACTGCAACTGCCCCCAAAAATAACCAAAAAGAGAAACTAAAACCAAAAATAACTTGGCAGGACAGACAGTAGGAAGAACACAATTTCTTCCTTCATACTTTGAGCTGCAAGTATGATACTGAGCACTCGGGATACTCAATCTGAGCTGATACAACTGAATAACAAAAAGGGACTCGATCGAAAAATGGGCAGAAGATCTAAAGAGAAATCTCTCCAAAGATGACATACAAATGGCCCACAGGCACAGGAAAAGATGTTCATCATGGCTAATTATTAAAGAAATGCAAAGCTACCATGAGGTATCAGCTCACATTGGTCAGAATGGCCATCATCAAAAAGTCTACAAGTATGCAGAACGGGCTTCCCTGGTGGCTCAGCTGGTAAAGAATCCGCCTGCCATGCAGGAGACCCTCATTTGATTCCTGGGTAGGGAAGATCCCCTAAAGAAGGGATAGGCTACCCACTGTACTGTTCTTGGGCTTCCCTGGTGGCTCAGATGGTAAAGAATTGGCCTGCAGTGTGGGAGACCTGGGTTCGATCCCCTGGAGAAGGGACAGGCTACCACTCCAGTATTCTGGCCATGTCTCTATGTCTTTTGCATTGGGAGGTGGCTTCTTCCCCACTAGAGACCCCTGGGAATTCCTAGCCAAGACGAGGAAGCAACCTAAGTGTCCACTGACAGACGAATGGACAAAGAATATGTGGTCCATGATGGCATATTGCTCAAGCATTAAAAAGCATAAATCAAAGCCATTTGCAACAACATGGATGGGCCTGGAGACGATCGTACTAAATGATACTGAGCGAGGTCAGTCAGAGACAGACAAAGGCCACAGGATGTCACTTATACATGGAATCTAACATACGGCACAAGGATCCATCCATAAGACAGAAACAGACTCACAGACAGACGTGTGGTTGTCAAGGGCGAGGCTTGGAGTGGGAATTTGGGGTTAGCGGATGAAAGCTATTACGTATAGGGTGGATACACGGCAAGGGCCGACTGTAGAGTGCAGGGAACTACTTCCAACACCCTGTGAAAAACCCTCATGGACAAGAACAAGAAAATGCATGAGTGTGCGTGTGTGTGAGTGTGTGAATGTGTGTTACACTCTCAGTAGCGCGTGACTCTTTGCGACCCCATGGACCGTAGCCCACTTGGCTCCTCTGTCCACGGAATTCTCCAGGCAACAAGTGAAGGCATCTTTTGGGCCTGGAAAACAAAACAGCACTTTCAAAGGCCCTTGCTGAATCATCTAACTTCGGAGAAAACAAAGCAGAACTTTAGGTCCCGCCCTGATGCTCCAGGCCGGTTGCATCTTCTGGGACTTATCACTCCCTGTCCAGAAACCTTCCATCCGCTACACCTCCCCAGAAGACTTATCACCCCTGCCCAACTACAAATGCCATCTCAACTAAAGAATACCCAAAACATCCCGCCTGATTAGCGTTTCCCTTAGCGCTTCCACAAACCTCCCTATAAATATGGAGCCTCCCCGATCCTTCTCTGTGCTCAGCATGATCCTTAGGCTGAGCATCGCCCGTCCCTGCCTGAATAAAGGTAACCTACTTCTATTGAGGTCGTCTTTCCTCTTTCTGCCTCGGCCTGAACTGTATCTTACAACAAGACTGGAGTGGGTTGCCATTTCCTTCTCCTATACACACACACACATATATATACATATATGTATATATACACACACACACATATATATGTATATACACATATACGTATGTAGCTAAATCACTTTGCCGTACTGCAGAAATCAGAAATTAACACAATACTGTAAATCAAGTTTACTTCAATCACTTCGCAAAAAAGTGACTATGTCTTGTAAATGAAACAAACCTGCCCTGTGAACTTGCACACTCCTATTTAAATAAAAACACAGACCTGGTTACAATACAATTGCTGACTGATTCCTGTTTTCTGCTGAGGGCTCTTTTTCCAAAGGAGATGGGGGGGTCAAATTCTTATAATCTGGGGGGTTGAGGGGTGAGGATGATATCTATGCAAGAGAAACCAAAGCGTGGGACTTTGGTAATAGGTTTATGGGACAGGTATTAAAGTCGGTGGCGTTCATATTTCGATGTATTAGATAACCTCGTCCTATAACTACTAGAGAACAGTCTTCCTTTTTACTGATAACGTTTGATGATTTTGTAAGAGCCTGCTTCAGAAATTTTATACTTCTTATATATTCTTGTCCTAGCCAAGTGGACAGAATGCAAACCATGCCTGTTCTAGATACACACAAGCTCCCTGCTTAATGAAGATTCCAGGAACGGTCCTTCAACCACGAACCTTATATAAAAACCAGAAAAAAACCAACCTGCCTCTCTCTGATTGGACATGAACCAGGCTCACTTATGTTAGATATTTTGACTCAGATGGAGTCATCAGGAAAAAGATTCTTCATCTGTCATTTGAGGATTGGCAAATGTTTCATTTTTAATTACAAACCAATGATATTTAAGTATAAAGAACAAAGAATTAAAAGCAAATTTTTTTTTCTCTGTGCAATTAGGGAGATTTGTTTTGTTGACAGGGTGGAACTCAAACACCGTATCTCACACTCTGAGTGCCCATGTGCTAAGCTACTTCAGTCGTGTCCAACTCTTTGCAACCCCTTGGACCGTAGCCCGCCAGGCTCCTCTGTCCATGGGATTCTCCAGGCAAGGATACTGGAGTGGTTTGCCATGCCCTCCACCAGGGGATCTTCCCCAACCAGGGATCTAACCCAGGTCTCCTGCACTGGCAGGTGGATTCTTTACCACCGGCACCAGCTTGGAAGCCCATCTCACACTCTAACCGGATTAGTAATGGCTACACAAATTTCAGCTGATTTTAGTAGGTTTTGTGAGATTCCGTTCTTATTATATCTTCTGCTTTCTCTTCTTGAAGTAGACGTTTCAGTTAAAGTAATATAGTGATTGAATATGAACATTTGCAATAGATGAATATTTCATTTTATGAAAAAAAAAAAGACTGGTGCAAGACATTTGGTGAGCCTAACTATAGGACTGTACTAGATTTGATTTCTTCCATTCAGTGATGCAGAGGTTAAAATGCAGGAGGCTTTCACAGAGAAGACCAATGCTGTTACACAGATCGCAGTTTTCATTCTAAAAAGTCCCTCGTATTTATGTTCACACTGGCAGTCAAAGTGTTTTGTTGCTCAAGGCTGATGTTTTAAAAACACTTATGGACACACTGTTACTTTTTTTTTTTAATCTGCCCCCAAAGCCCTTAGCTTGTCAACTGGAGATGTTTCTGTGAAAGCAAATAACTGATATCAAAGATCTTTCTGCTGATTTTAAGGGCTACCTTGAAAATGTTAGTGGCTCAGTCATGTCCTACTCTTTGTGACCCCATGGACTGTAGCCCGCCAGGCTCCTCTGTCCATGGGATTCTCCAGGCCAGAATACTGGAGTGGGTTGCCATGCCCTCCTCCACAGGATCATCCCGACCCAGGGATGGACCCCAGAGCTCCTGCGTTGCAGGCAGATTCTTTACTGTCTGAGTCACCAGAGAGGTCTTGATATTTCTTTAAATGTGTTCTCACTTACGTGCGACTCACCGAGCTAACAATTTTCCTAGCGGTGAGCATCAGAGAGCTACAGTTAAGATGATGTGTGTTTACAGAAGATATGCTAGAGGTCATTTTGCCTGTCTTTCTGCAACAATGAAGAACCACAGTGAATGATAATGTATGTTGACCCTGTGATAAAGTCAATGAGCCTGCAGTGGCAAATTGTGAGTTAGGAACAGGGAGGTAAGGTGCAGAGTGTATGTTTTGTTTGGAGTGTGGATAACCTTTCTGGAACGGCAGTTTGAGGCTGTCCAGGGGGCTCAGTGGTAAAGAATCTGCTTACAAGATGCAGGAGACACCAGAGATGCATGTTTAATCCCTGGATCAGGAAGATCCCCTGGAGAAGTGAAAGGCAACCCACTCCAGTATTCTTGCCTGGAGAATCCCATGGACAGAGGAGCCTGGTGGGATACAGTTGTAAAGAGTCTGACACCACCGAGTGACTGAGCATGTAGGCACAGCATTTTTTCCAGCAAAAGAATCAATCAAGACGTATTTCCACTGCTTCCCAAATGCTCAAACCCTTGGTTTAGTGGTGGTGGTTTAGTCGCTGAGTTGTGTCCAACTTTTGCTACCCCATGGACTGTAGCCCACTAGGCTCCTCTGTCCATGGGATTCTCCAGGCCAGAATACTGGAGTGGGTTGCCATTTCCTTCTCCAGGGGATCTTCCTGACCCAGGGATTGAATCCAGGTCTCCTGCATTGTAGCCAGATTCTTTACCATCTGAGCCACCAGAGAAGCTTGCTCAAGGGTTTAACCATCTTGAAATAATGAACTTCTTGTTGTTGTAAAATTGGCTTCTTCTTTGCAAGACTGCATGTGTGGTAGACTTGCAGTTAGAGAAGTGCCCTCAGAAGTTGTAGCTGTGAACAGCAAGACGTTCCCAAGCTACCTTGGCTGTTATCATTTGGATGGAGTTGCCTGCGTCTGCAACATGGACTCTGAATACTATCTATTTGAAGGATGTACAAATGCAAGGACTCAGCGTTTCGATGAAGTAAAGAGCTTTGTGAAACCTACACAGCCCCAAAGAACTCAGCTTTATTTTTGACAAAAACTTTTCTTTTTTTGTAATGGAGTACAGCTGATTAACAACATTTTCATAGCTTCAGGTGGACAGCAAAGGGACTCAGCCATATATATTGTTGTTCAGTAGCTCAGTCATGTCCAACTCTTTGTTACCCCACAGGCTGCAGCAAGCCAGGCTTCTCTGTCCTTCACTATCTCCCAGGGTTTGCTCAAACTCATGTCCATGTCCAACTCGTGAGTCGGTGATGCCATCCAACCATCTGATCCTCTGTCGTACCCTTCTCCTCGCACCTTCAATCTTTCCCAGCATCAGGGTCTTTTCCAGTGAGTCCGCTTTTCGCATCAGGTGGCCAAAGTATTGGAGCTTCAGCTTCAACGTCAGTCATTCCAATGAATATCCAGGGTTGATTTCCTTTAGGATGGACTCGTTTGATCTTCTTGCAGTCCAAGGGACTCTCAAGAGTCTTCTCCAGGACCGTAATTATAAAGTACTGTCCATTCTCCTCCAAACTCCCTTCTCATCCAGGCTGCCACATGACACTGAGCAGAGTTCCCTGTGCTGTCCAGCAGGTCCTTGTTGGTTCTCCATGTTAAATATAGCAGTGTGTCCATGTCCATCCCAGACTCCCTGACTATCCCTTCCCCCATCCTTCCCCCTGGTAACCATAGGTTATTACAGAGTACTGAGCAGAGTTCCCTGTGCTGTCAAGCAGGTCCTTGTTGGTTCTCCATGTTAAATATAGCAGTGTGTCCATGTCCATCCCAGACTCCCTGACTATCCCTTCCCCCATCCTTCCCCCTGGTAACCATAGGTTATTACAGAGTACTGAGCAGAGTTCCCTGTGCTGTCCAGCAGGTCCTTGTTGGTTCTCCATGTTAAATATAGCAGTGTGTCCATGTCCATCCCAAACTCCCTAAAGATCCCTTTCCCACCATTTCAGCTTCATTTTAATGTTTGCAAATCAGACAAGGATTGGCCACATTGCTCTATGAATTTTCGTGGGACCTTTTCCTATTGAGATAAACACATATTTAAACTCAATGGAAGAGTGTCTTCCCTTGAGATATGGAAACGAAGGAAGAGACAGCAAATGGTCTCTTACAGTCCCATTTCACACTCAAAAGAGTCTTCTGGGTAAACCATGGGCTAAAAGAGTCAAGTGCTTAATTCCCAAACAAATCCATATACAGTCCATGGAAACATGGTCGTGAAAGGCTGTACTGTGGGTTTATCTAAGAAAACCTGCAAAAAAAAAAGAAAACCTGCGGAAAAAGGTAGTTGATTCTGCTTCTGGGTAAGTTAGAGCTCACACAAAGCTGAAATTAAGTTTTTTTTTTTTTTTTTTTTTTTTTTTGTTAAGAAGTGGATCGGCCATCCTAATAGGTCTCTATCTGACGATCTGGATAAAAAGACACACTCAATTTGTTTTGGTAGACCTTGAAATTGAACGACCAATTTGGTCTGGCTATTAAGTCATTTTTGATTTGGCCTGGGCATTAAAGAAAGCTTCTACCAGTTTGAATGATGTGAAAAAAAAAAAAAGAAAAAACTTTTAAAGTCTGTGTTGAGCATCATTTAGAAAAAGTGTTTGCTTTGCATGACATAAAAAGAATGATAAAGCAGATTATAGCTTTTCCTTCTGACACTCAAATACGAAAATTGTATGATGAGTTCCATTTAGGAACGCTTAGCTTCACTTTGATGTCACGGGATTTCCCACCCTATTTTTTAAACTTTTCCTCCTCCCATTTCTCAGTTTTAAAAGTTAGAGGCAAAACAGAAGAAACGTCTCCCGTAGTTAGGCCTTAAACCTTAAACAAAGGAGTCATTTACTTAATGAGGGTTATCTTTGTTAAGCGAGATAAGACTATTGTATGTATAGACGGCTCTGAATACGCCACCTGTTTCATTTTGCAGACAAAACAGTCAGCAGGAGAAACATCCTCCTTCATTCTCCATAATTAACATGCATTTCCTGGAAGCATGGATGTGCTAAGTGCCATAAATTCCCACAAACGGGGTCAATATCCCCACAGTCATCTACAAGAGTACAGTCAGGGATGTGCGTGCCTAAAATATCTGGCGAAGTGACCGTGGGATTGGGAAGATTTTTTTTTTTTTTTCCCAGCCAAAAGACAAAAGGGAAACAATTTCTTTTTTTCTTTTTACTTAATAAAACACGAAACAATTTAAAACAAAAATAAAAGAGTTGAGCCTAATAAACTATCAAAAATCATGATTTTGTGCTTAAACCATGGGTTGATCATTAGAAGGAGGAAGCTGGCAAGAGGGATTGTTTCTGAAGTCAAGGACAGAGGAAGAGGGAGAAATCGCGCAGGCAAGTCTAGGTCCTTCAAGCAGCCCTTTAGCACGCAGCCTAAAAGTTGAAAATTATGTTTTACTCGGTGGACCTGCTGAGATCCTAAGCCAGGAAGGTGGCCCCTCTGATAGCTCTAAGGGACTGCTCTGAGCAGGTGAGGGAGGGGTCAGCATGTATAGCAGTTCTTGCAAGAAAAATCAGGTATCTGGAAGATCAAACGATTACTATTAAAAAACAAAAAACAGGCATTTTGAGGTAATGACTTTAGAGCTTTTCTATGTATGGGAAAATGCAGGAATCTGGGCTCCCTGAAATCATTCCTGGGCTTCCCAGACAGCTCAGCTGTAAAAAAAAAAAAAAAATCCATATGCCAATGCAGGAAGACACAAGAGACGTGAGTTCAATCCCTGGGTCTGGAAGATCCCCTGGAGAAGGGAATGAAACCCTTCCCTTGATACGCACCTCAGCTCTCTTGAGGGCCAAGGAGCAGGTTTTCTCCACCCTGAATCCCCTCAGGGTGCACAGTCAGGGGTGTGCGAGATGGAATTATGTCTGGCCAGTATCAATAAACATGCATGGAGTAGCCATCAGACGTTGCAAACCTCTGAAAGTGAATGGGGGCTCCCCAAAGGGAGTACAATGGTGAAGATCCAGTCTGAGAAATAAAATAAAAAAACAGGACTTGGCCCCAGATAGCTAAGAGGAATGAATTTGGTCAGCCCTAGAGGCTTGCATCTTCCCATGTTATAGTCAAATGCTGAAACAAACTCACTCAGAAGGACAACCTGCAGTTTATTACATCAGCGGGTCCAAGGCAGAGTATCCTCTTTAGCCAGGGACACTGACCAACTTTTGTGAAAACCGTATGTACCTTAAGTGTATGATGTGCTCAAGCCTACATCTGCAAATTCCTTAAACCTAGCCTGGAAAATGTTAATGGGAGATGCCATCAGGTTACAGCCATGATTCATAATAATCAGAAGGATCAGATGGTTCTACATGGCAACGTATATCAACGGGTGCCTTTAAGATTACAAAGGAGATTGACCACATAGGGGACTGTTACAGTCTTTCTGGTGGTATGGAATCTGGTGTCTATCAGTCTGGGAGGCCTGTTCGGTGTATGATTTCCATGGCTACCAGGCACATCATCCCAAGTTCACGGGGAATGTAAGATGGAGTTTGCTTCTTTATCGAGATGGAGTCAGCTCAGCCTGTTCCCTTGCTTCTTCACCCAGAGAAGAACACTACATTCGTCTCCCGGATATCTCATTTCCCTTTTGTTACTAAGTCACTGAGTCCTGACTCTTTGTGACCCCATGGACCGCAGCACGCCAGGCCTCCCCATCCATCACCGACTCCCGGAGCTTGCTCAAACTCATGCCCATCAAGTTGGCGATGCCATCCAACCATCTCATCCTCTGTCGTCCCCTTCTCCTCCCGCCTTCAGTCTTTCCCATCATTAGGGTCTTCTTCACCTCAGAATAATCTTTGACTTTCAGACCTCCTGCTCCCTTTGTTGCAAGCTTATATATAGCCTGACTCTTCAGCAGTTTTCCCAGAGCTACTGAGATGCTGTTTCTAGGGGATCGGGGGTCCTAAACATTCCCACCAAGTAAGATAGCCCTCTACTTGCGAGTCTGCTAAGTTGCTTCAGTCGTGTCTGAGTCTTTGCAAGTTGTGACTAATTTTTTAGTCCATGGGTAGTTGCAGTGGCTTGATGACTGGGATATCCTTTCTCATTGATACGGCAGGTGATTTTTTTTTTTGTCCACATTTCGAAGTCATGTGGACAGGGTTACAGGAAGATGGAGTTATGTAAGGTGTACCCCACCCCCAAACGTTGACTGCCCTAGTCTGCAAGGCTCCCGGACCCCATGAGAATGGTCAAGGGCCACCAAGGCGGAATCTGAAATGAGCCCTGTATCTCTTAAGAGGTGCTATTACAAGGGGACCTCCAGACAGGAGGATTTAGGTTCAGGCCTGTGGGTGATGCTCCGTTACCTTCTGCAGTTACGGGGTGGAAATTACTTAGGGAGACGACCTGCGTGATGACAATTATCACCTAATCTCCTCCAGTTATTAACTTTAATTCGACCTGTCCTCTTAGCTATTAGAGGTTTGGGACGGGGACGCCTAGAATCGCTCTCCAAGCATATTTTTGGATACAGAAAGGAGATAGGAAAAAAAAAATTATCGTGTTTTTGAAAAGTGCCAAATGGATTCTGAGGAAAATCTTATTTTGGAGAAAATAATTAAGTGAATGCTGTTTTCTCTTTAATTGCTTCCTGCTTTAAAATCGAACGTGCTTGGGTTAACATTTTTCGACTTGTAATTGAATCTTCACAGTTCCTTTTATTAGGACATGAGGTTATAAGGAGAGGTGCTGATTTTAATGTGATTATTACTATCGTCACACAGAATTATGCCAGCAAAGAATATGTTGCAACTGTAGTTCTTTTTGCTTTTCTCTCTCTTCTCCTCGTGGAATTTCCCTCAACACAGCAATGGCTTCAGATGGAAGATGATATATCCTTAAAGGCCAGTAGTCAGTGTCTATTTTCCAGTTATAAACAACTCTTTTTAAAAAAATATATTTATTTTAATTAATTACTTTGACCGCGATGGGTCTTAGTCACAGAGGTCAGGCTGTCCAGCTGTTGCATGCAAACTCCTGGTTGTGGCATGCAAAATCTAGTTCCCTGACTAGGGATGGCACTCAGGCCCCTTGCATTGGGAGCTGAGAGTCTAAGCCATCAGACCATGAGGGAAACCCCCATAAACAAGTCTTCAAAGTTCCCTAGACTATCAGGCAATTTTTCAATTGCCCAAAAGGTGTTTCTAAGATGAATGCTTGTTTTGAAAAGGAAGATTCTACAGGTAAACTTATTAGAAGAAACTCTTCAAAGAGTTAAATTGCAGCTTACAGAGTTCAAGAAAAATAAGGTGAGAAATTTATCTTCTATATGTACCCACTCAATTATTCAAAGTGCACTTTTAAAAAGGACATCTGTAACAAATCTATATATAATGGTACATCTTTTTACGGACTTTTTTTCTGTAGTTTTTCTATACTTATCTTTCTATGGAATTATCTATAGTTTTATTTGATGAATAGCAGGTTTTTTTTTTTTTTTTCCCTCTTGGACATTTCTTTAAACCTTTTGTCACATTAGAATGGCTTTGAAAAATGTGCACCTTAAATTTCAACGTGAACTTAAAAAAAAAACATAATTAGTGAAGTCATCTTATTTTTAGTTTTTATGTGATCTTTTTTTTTTTAATTTCACGCTTCGTCTCCTGCCTGGATGTTTCAGGGAAACTGTAAATCAATATACTTCCAGGTAGCATATGGTTTCTCTAGACTATCAGGCAATGTTTCAATTGCCCAAAAGGTGTTTCTAAGATGAATGCTTGTTTTGAAAAGGAAGATTCTACAGGTAAACTTATTAGAAACACAGCAATCAAGAGTGAATGCTTCTAGCATAGAAAAAAAGAATCAGTAATACGAGTAGGGCTTCCGTGGTAAAGAATCCGCCTGCCAAAGCAGCAGATGGGAGTTTGATCCCTGGTCCAGGAAGATTCCACACGCTTTGGAGCAACTAAGCCTGAGCACACTGCAACTAGAGAAAAGCCCACACTGCAACAACGACCCAGCACAGCTAAAAATAAATACATAAATAATTAACAAATCATAATAACAGAAGTAGACCCTGATGCTGGGAAAGACTGAAGGCGGGAGGAGAAGGGGACGACAGAGGATGAGATGGTTGGATGGCATCACCAACTCAATGGACATGAGTTTGAGCAAGCTCTGGGAGTTGGCAATGGACAGGGAGGCCCGGCGTGCTGCAGTCCACGGGGTCGCAAAGAGTCGGACATGACTGAGCGACTGAACTGAACTGAAGAAACTTCATGAAAAACATGCCGAACCTCCCTGGAGAAAGGAACTATATTAACATTCGAGGAAGACCTAAATTTGAAAGGTTTACACTGACCCTACTGGAAGTTGGCAAAAATAGAACATCAGTCTCTGAAAGAAAACCAGGCTCTTCAGATAGGAATTTAAATTTGTTTTCCCCAGCAAGGTTTTATGATTTCTGGAAGACACAATTACGGGGTTTCCCTGATGGCTCAGTGGAAAAGAATCCGCCAGCAATGCAGGTGACCCAGGAGATGTGCATTTGATTCTTTGGGTTGGGAAGATGCCCTGGAGGCGGAAATGGCAACCCACTCCGGTATTCTTGCCTGGAGAATCCCCTGGACAGAGGAGCCTGGTGGGCTGCAGTCCAGGGGGTCACAAGGAGTCAAACATGACTAATCAATGGAGCCTGCAAGGAGCCCATATGTGATCCTATTATAATGTAGGAGAAGCAGAGCGTGTAAGACCTGGGTTTTGAATCCAAACAGACTTTGCTTCTCTCTGACTCCTTCTGCTCACCTATCAGTTGGAATAAATAACAGCCTCGCCATCCTGCAGTCACTATATATGTTGCTGTTGTTGTTGTCCAGTCGCTCAGTCGTGTCCCACTCTTTGCAACCCAATGGACTACAGCACGCCAGGGTCCCCTGTCCTCCACTATGTCCCGGAGTTTGTTCAAACTCATGTCCATTGAGTCAGTGATGCTTTATCCCAGCAGCTCATTACAGATAGTGTTCATTTTTAGGGGGCTTCCGTCATAGCTCAGCTGGTAAAGAACCCACCTGCAACGCAGGACACCCCGGTTCGATTCCTGGGTGGAGAAGATCCCCTGGAGAAGGGATAGGCTACCCACTCCAGTATTCTTAGGCTTCCCTGGTGGCTCAGCTGGTAAAGAATCTGCTTGCAATGCGAGAGACGTGGGTTCGATCCCTGGGTTGGGAAGATCCCCTAGAGAAGGGATGGGTGATTCTCCAGTATTCTGGCCTGGAGAATTCCACAGGCTATAAAGTCCATGGGGTTGCAAAGAGTCAAGCCTTAGTGGCTCAGACATTAAAGAATCTGCCAGTAATTGGGGAGATCCAGATTTGATCACTGGGTCGGGAAGATCCCCTGGATCTTTAATATATATATTGTTTAATATATATGTTATTTAATATATATGTTATTTAATACATATATTATTTAATATATGTATTCTTTAATATATATGTTATTTAATATATATGTTATTTAATACATATATTATTTAATATATATATTCTTTAATATATATGTTATTTAATATATATATTATTTAATGTCTATTCTTTAATATATTATTATATAATATATATTATTTAATATATTTTTATATATTATATATATAAATAATATATACTATTTAATATATATATTTAATAAAGCTATCACTGTTATTTTTGTTGTACTGATTCTTTTCCCAGGAACCTGAACGTTCAGAGAGGTGAATGTTGCTCAGCTAGTATTATTATATTCTTTTTCTGCTTCTCAGATCTAATAGGAATCCTGCTCAGAGAGGAAGGACTTGCCTGAAGAGCCATTCTTTCCAGAATGCAGGACCCTCTCTGGGTTGTGTGACAGGTTTAAATATCAGGCCTCTCCTCTCGCAAGGTCTCTGTAATTATCTGCCTTCTATGCTCATTCCCAAACCTCAACAAGCTATTGATGTTTGAGGTGAGCACATTGATTTTTGTCTCTCTCTCTTGTATTACAATGCCAAGAGCCTTTAAGGCATGGGGGGGGGGTGGCCTTTATGTGAGCTAAGTCCAGTCTCCCTGATGGAGCGTCTAAGATACCTTGCAGACATATAAGCTGATCATCGATAAGGCCTGACTGTTGAACCTTTGCTCATCTACACTTGGCCTGCAATCTCCAACCAAAATGTAAACCATAAAGCTCTCCTCTAGTTACGTAAGTCTTAACATTGTACATTAAAAATATATATATTCTAATTGTTTGTGCGTGACAAGCTGTTTTTTTGTTATTTGTGAGAGTTTCTTACAGGCTCAGGTTACTTGATTTTGTAAAAGAAAATGTCAACTTCTGCTTATGTAAAGTGGTACAGTCCATATGGGAAACAGGATGGAAGGTTCTGAAAAAAATCAAAATGCAAATACCATATGATCCAGTACCTCTATTCCTGGCTATTCATCAAAAAAAAAAAAAAGGAAAAAATTGCTAATTTTATTTGATTATTTTTTGGCCACAGCACATGGTTTGCGGGATCTTAGTTCCCCCACGACGGATTGAACTCACACCCTCGGTAGTGAAGGTATAGACTCCTAACCCCTGGACAACCAGGGCATCCCCCTCAAACACTAGTTTTAAAAGATGCATGCAGTCGAGTATTCACAGCAGCAGTGTTCATGACAGCCAAGACATAGAAGGAACCTAATTGTCCATCCACACGTGAATGGATAAAGAAGATGTGGTTCATATACACAATGGAATATTACTCAGCCACGAAAAAGGAAAAAGTCATGCCATTTACGGCAACATGGATGGGCTTGGACAGTATTGTGCTAAGTGGGATGTCAGAGAAACACGAATACTGTATGACCTCACGTATATAGCAAGTCTAAAAAATACAACAGACTAGTGAATATAAGGAAAATAGCGGCTGACTCACAGATATAGAGAATAAAGCAGTGGTTACCAGTGGGGAGAGGGAAGGTGGGGAGGGGCAGACGAGCTATAAATGGAGTATAATCTTTTAAAATGATGAATCACTATAGCAGACACATGTACTGAAATAATGACACTGAATATCAACCATGAAGCAAAACTGATGGTCACTCAGCCGTGTCCGACTCTTTGCGACCCCGTGGACTGCAGCCCGCCAGGCTCCTCTGCGCATGGGATTCTCCAGGCAAGAAGACTGGAGTGGGTTGCCATTTCGTCCTCCGGGGGATCTTCCCGACCCAGGGATCAAATGTGGATCTCCCGAATTACTGGCAGAGTCTTCAATGTCTGAGCCACTAGGGAAGCCTCTATACTTTTTATTTATTATTATTTTTTTTTACAAAAAAGATGCTTTAATGTGAATGGACCAAACAGCAAAAGGGAAACAGAAGTCCAGTTCTATGGAGTAGAAAAATATTTATGGTCCTGTGTATCTCTAACCTCCTAGGACACTTACCACTGATACAGTCATAGGTTACTGACTGGAAAAAAGAAAATAATAATAGACATCTTTGCTGCTTAGTACGGCGGCTCTAGGAACATACAACTATGGCCCTCATGAAAAATGTGGGCAGTCCATTGTGAGAGAAGCTATGAGTATGACATACTCAACAGATTTCAAAGACTCAGAACAAGTCCCCCCAATTATTTGTACACAAATTGCATGTTGAAATGACAGCATCTTGTCTATAGTGGGTTACATGAATCATATTACTAAAGTGAACTTCGTCTGTTTCAATTTACTTATTTTAAAGTGGGTTCCAGAGAAATGAGAAGTCACACGGTATGAAGTGAATCTGAGGTCTGGCGGAAGACATACGGCAAAAGGAGAAGGGGACGAAAGAGGATGAGACGATTGGAGGGCATCACCGACTCGATGGACGTGAGTTTGAGCAAGCTCTGGGAGATGGTGAAGGACAGGGAAACCTTACTGATTACGCCAAAGGCTTTGACTGTGTAGATCACAACAAACTGTGGAAAATTCTTCAAGAGATGGGAATACCAGACCACCTGACCTGCACCCGGAGAAATCTGTATGCAGGTCAAGAAGCAACAGTTAGAACCTGACATGGAACAATGGAAATGGCAACCCACTCCACTATTCTGGCCTGATGAATCCCATGGATGGAGGAGCCTGGTGGGCTACAGTCCATGGGGTCGTAAAGAATTGGACACGACCGAGCGACTGAACAACAGCGAGGGTTATGAGTTCAACTTCGCTTCATTGTAATTTTTCCCTTTTTACTGTAGCACAATTAAATAGACGTCAAGCACGTTCTTCTGAGCACATTTCTCACATGTCTTCTTAGCAATTACTGCCTGTTTCCTCAGCACCTGCATTGACAATTCTCAGCACTTGAGAATGTTCTGAGTTGGCCGTGCCTCCTGGCAGAATGTTCAGAACCTGGATTAAAAACCTGCAAAGCTAAGCTCTCAAGTTTTCCTCTTAGTCTTTCTCTCATGCAAGTTTTGTTGTTCATATTTATATTGGTACTAATGATTCCTTCTGTATCTCTAGGCAGAAAACACGTTGATAGGTGTGCTCAGAAATTAAATCAATAGTTATATAACTGTCGTGGTGGGCACGACAAACTTTAATCCAGACCTCAAAATGGATTATTTATTACGTAAAAGGTAAACTTGAGATGACTGATCTTAAGAACTGTCTGCTTCAAAGATACATCAAACCTTCAGTGAAAGGTTGATGTTTTCTTTGTCCAGAGCTGAACCCGTGATTAAGCTTTATCTAACAAGGAGCTGTATGTGAACCAGCTTTGATTTTAAATTACTACTTCAGCAGAGAAAGATGTAAATGAGTAGAATCCACCTACAGAATCCAGTCTTTTACAAGCGTCTTGTGTAAAACGTTGACTGTCATACAAAGTCCATGACTGTTTGATTAAAACAGAAGCCTAAAAAACTATAAGCAAGGTGAAAAGACAGCCTTCAGAATGGGAGAAAACAATAGCAAATGAAGAAACTGACAAACAACTAATCTCAAAAATATACAAGCAACTCCTACAGCTCAATTTCAGAAAAATAAATGACCCAATCAAAAAATGGGCCAAAGAACTAAATAGACATTTCTCCAAAGAAGACATACAGATGGCTAACAAACACATGAAAAGATGCTCAACATCACTCATGATCAGAGAAATGCAAATCAAAACCACTATGAGGTACCATTTCACACCAGTCAGAATGGCTGCGATCCAAAAGTCTACAAGCAATAAATGCCGGAGAGGGTGTGGAGAAAAGGGAACCCTCTTACACTGTTGGTGGGAATGCAAACTAGTACAGCCACTATGGAGAACAGTGTGGAGATTCCTTAAAAAACTGGAAATAGAACTGCCTTATGATCCAGCAATCCCACTGCTGGGCATACACACTGAGGAAACCAGAAGGGAAAGAGACACGTGTACCCCAATGTTCATCGCAGCACTGTTTATAATAGCCAGGACATGGAAGCAACCTAGATGTCCATCAGCAGATGAATGGATAAGAAAGCTGTGGTACATATACACAATGGAGTGTTACTCAGCCATTAAAAAGAATACATTTGAATCAGTTCTAATGAGGTGGATGAAACTGGAGCCTATTATACAGAGTGAAATAAGCCAGAAAGAAAAACACCAATACAGTATACTAACGCATATATATGGAATTTAGAAAGATGGTAACAATAACCCTGTATACGACACAGCAAAAGAGACACTGATGTATAGAACAGTCTTGTGGACTCTGTGGGAGAGGGAGAGGGTGGGATGATTTGGGAGAATGGCATTGAAACATGTATAATATCATATATGGAACGAGTCGCCAGTCCAGGTTTGATGCACAATACTGGATGCTTGGGGCTGGTGCACTGGGACGACCCAGAAGGATGGTATGGGGAGGGAGGAGGGAGGAGGGTTCAGGATGGGGAACGCATGTATACCTGCGGTGGATTCATTTTGATATTTGGCAAAACCAATACAATATTGTAAAGTTTAAAAATAAAATAAAATTAAAAAAAAATAAAATAAAATGAGAAGACCTAGGTTCAACCCAGCCATTTAATGGCCAGAAATCTGGTATGAAACCTAATACTGGAGCCTCAGTTTCCTCATGTGTAAAGTGGGAAATAAACCATGAAATGTTGAAAAAAAATAAAATAAAGAGAAGTGAAGGAATTCAATAATATTTAACTGATGACTTTTCACTGACGGCCAGAACACATATGGAAACATTAAAAGTGTGAGAACAGATACAGTTCTACTAGCTAAAAATCAACCATTCTTGGGCAGCAGATTCCGAGTCACCATTTCCTAGAGGCTGCTACGAGGTTCTCTTGTAACCTTCTGCAAATAGTATCATTTAGAACAAGGTACACACGTGTGCACACAGACACACACACAGGCCCACGCATGCACTCTTTTTCACGGCTGCCTAATATTCCATTTACAAATGGCTGTTGTACACTTTTGTCAACGGTGATTTCAGCATTTTTCTGCACTGTCAAGGAGCCACTGTGTGGTATACGCACCCTACCACACAGATCTGTCTGCCATAGGGTGCTCGTATACCTGAGTGTAGGTATAGGTGCTCGTATACCTGAGGACACCCCTCCAGAGGAAATGGTGCTCGGTCACAGGCTGTGTGCATTTTAAGTGTGGATCATCTCTGCCAAAGGTCCCCCTTAGGGAGCTGCCCCATCGACACTGTTATTACCAAAACTTACTAGGTGTTATCAAGCTTTTAGATCTCTAGGGGCTGGTGCACTGGGATGACCCAGAGGGATGGTATTGGAAGGTTTAAAACTATGGGTTCCCATCCCTGTTTGTATGTCTTTACTTTAGAGGGAAAATTAATGTCCCACTTATTTAAATTTATTATATAAACTTAAGTATATATATACTTAACGTATATATATTAACTTAATATATATACTTATATATATATAACATATATAATATATACATGTTTTATGTGTTAACTTAATATATTTATATATACAAACTTAAATTTAAATAAGTGGGAAATTGTATATATAAATAACATTATATATATATGTAATAAGGCTCTTATATATACATATACGTATATATTTAAATAAGTGGGAAATTTATATAGACTCAGATAGCAAAGAATCTGCTTGCAATTGGGGAGACCCAGGTTGGGAAGATCTCCTGGAGAAGGGCATGGCAACCCACTCCAGTCTTCTTGCCTGGAGAATCCCATGGACAGAGGAGCCGTGGTCCATGGGGTCACAGAGAGTCAGACAGGACTCTGACTAACACTGCTAAGTTGTTAAGTCACTTCAGTCGTGTCCGACTCTGTGCGACCCCATAGAGGGCAGCCCACCAGGCTCCCCCGTCCCTGGGTTCTCTAGGCAAGAACACTGGAGTGGGTTACCATTTCCTTCTCCAATGCATGAAAGTGAAAAGTGAAAGTGAAGTCGCTCAGTCGTGTCCAACTCTTCGCGACCCCATGGACTGTAGCCTATCAGGCTCCTCCATCCATGGGATTTTCCAGGCAAGAGTACTGGAGTAGGGTGCCATTGCCTTCTCCGGTGACTAACACTAATGCTATATATACATTTATTCCTCTCAAACTCTGTTGTCTTTATTGTTTGGGGTGAATATTCTGGACATACTTTAAGCATGGTAGCCCACAGTCTGTTAGCTCTGTTAATGGTTAGTCTTACGTGTGGCCTTAGTCTGCAAGGGTTGTCATAACAAAGATCTCAGAGTGGGCAGCTTGGAGGAAAGGCTACCTCTGGAAGCCCTGCAGGTTGGAATTGGAGATCAACCGACCAGCAGGGCGGACCTCTCTGCTGGGTGTGTAGACGGCCGTCTCCTCCCTGTGTGCTCACATGGTCATCCGTCCATGTGTGTCCGAGTCCTGACCTCCTTTTCTTATAAGGACCCCAGTCCTGTGGGGTCAGGGACCCCCCAGCAGTGACCTCATCTGAACTTCATCCCCTTTTTAAAGACCATCATCTCCAAATAAAGCACATTCTGAGGTCCTGGGGGGTCAGGGCATTAGCACGTGAATGGCGCTGGGGGTGGGAACACAATTTCGTCCGGAACATATCCACTGGGTTAGGCTATAGTGCCCAGGAGCTTAATCAAACACTAGTTTACATGTGGCTGTGAAGGTCTGTCGGTGTGGTTAGCATCCATTATCAGCAGACTTAAAGGAAAGTAGTTGAGTGGGGAGAGGTAAACTAGGAGGTTGGGATGAACATGGACACACTTGTACATGTAAAACAGATGACTAATTGGGACCTCTCTACTCAGGGATCTGTGAAGACCTCCATGGGAAAAGAATCTAATAGCGTGCGTACATATATACGCATAATTGCATCACTTTGCCATACACCCGAAACGGACACGACATTGTGCATTAACTATAGCTCCAACATGAAAGAAAAAACAAAGACAAAACAAAAATAGAGTCACAAATGTGGAAAATAAACAGCGTTATCAGGGGTGGAGAGGAAGGGTAAATCGGAAGATTGGGACGCACAGGTACACACCATTGGATACAAAATAGATAACTAATAAGGACCTAAGGTACGGCACAGGGAACTCTACTCAATATTCTGTAGTGACCTACGTGGGGAAAGACTAAAAACAGAGTGTGTACATGTATGAACGGGAAAGTCTCTCAGTTGTGCCTGACTCTTTACAACCCATGGACTTTACAGTCCATGGAATTCTCCAGGCCAGAATACTGGAGTGGGTTGCCATGCCCTTCTCCAGGGATCTTCCCAATCCAGGGATCTAAGCCAGGTCTCCCGCATTGCAGGTGGATTCTTCACCAGCTGAGCCACCAGGGAAGCCCAGGAATGCTGGAGTGGGTAGTTTATCCCTTCTCCAGCGGATCTTCCCAACCCAGGAATTGACCAGGAGTCTCCTTTATTTGCAGGCCAATTCTTTACCAACTGAGCTATCAGGGAAGTCCGTATGCATGTATACGTATAACTGAATCACTTTGTGTACCCTGAAACCAACACAGCACTGTACATCAACTATACTCCAGTAAAAGTTAAAAAAAAATGAGCTTGTCCTTCATAATGAAGGGGGGTCTTTCCTGGTTAGATGAAAAGCCTTTATGTCAGAACTGAGATTTCCCACCAAAAAAAAGAAATTCTGTCTCAGCACTAAAACATCAACTCCTGCCTAACTTTCAAATCTCTTACAGATTTTGAATGTGAAGGTACTCTCCCCTCCGCCACGCAAATCCTGGGAGCCAGTTCCTTGAAATAAATCATATGTGCAATGTATCAAAAAAAAAAAAAAGTGAATCCAACAGACTACATAATAAACTTGTTTGTAATATAAATATATGTAAATTCAGGAGATGCAAGAGACATGGGTCAAGAAGATACCTTGGAGCAGGAAACAGCAACCCACTCCAGTATACTTCCTGGAGAATCCCGCGGACAGAGGAGCCTGTTGGGCTACACAGTCCATGGGGTCGCCAAGAGTTGGACATGACTGAGCAACCAAACACAGCATCCATCCACACACAACGTTCAGTATTCTGGAGTGTATAAAGTGAAAGTGTTAGTTGCTTAGTCTGGTGAATGATAGGCATATAAACATTTAGCTAGATTGATAGACCTCCTGCTGCTGCTGCTGCTAAGTCGCTTCAGTCGTGTCCAACTCTGTGCGACCCCTGAGACGGCAGCCTATGAGGCTCCTCTGTCCCTGGGATTCTCCAGGCAAGAACACTGGAGTGGGTTGCCATTTCCTTCGCCAGCGCGTGAAAGTGAAAAGTGAAAGTGAAGTCGCTCAGTCGTGCCCGACTCTTAGCGACCCCATGGACTGCAGCCTACCAGGCTTCTCCTTCCATGGGATTTTCCAGGCAAGAGTACTGGTGTGGGTTGCCATTGATAGAGCTCTTAGTTAAGTTGATCAGTCGTGTCCGACTCTTTTCGACCCTGTGGACTGTAGCCCACCAGGCTCCTCCGTCCATGGGATTCTCCAGGCAAGAGTACTGGGGTGGGTTGCTATTTCCTTCTCCAGGGTATCTTCCTGACCCAGGGATCGAACCCAGATCTCCCGCATTGCAGGCAGACGCTTTAACCTCTGAGCCACCAGGGAAGCCGATAGAGCTACTACATATACATAAACCACGTATTGCAGAAGACACAGATCAAGGTGGCCTTGGGGTCGGTTCCCTCTCCAGGCTGGGGAGGAAGAATGAGTTCCAGACCTCTCTCTTGGCCTTGTGCATGGACGTCTTGTTCCCCTGTTTTCTTTACCTGGCCTTCTCCCTGTGTTTGTGCCTCTGATGCAAATTTCCTCCTTTCCTAAGGACACGGGTCTATCAGATCGGCGCCCACCAGCATGGATTCATCCCAACTCATCTGCCTCTTCAAATAAAGTCCCATGCTGAGATGCCGAGAGTGGTGACTTCAAACCATAAATGGGAGGGTCACGGCTCAACTCGGACCAGGAGGTGTGTGGTCCTTTCTTATTAGCACCAAATAAACATGACTCCTGTTCCTTTGCCTGCCTGCGTGTGTGTGTGTGTGTGTGCGTGTGTGAGTGCATGGCTAAAAGCTGAAAGGCAAACGGGGCACAGAGAGAGGCTTCTTTGAGCTGCCCCGGTGCTCAGAAAGGATGACGCCTTTGAAACAACGTGGAAAGCGTTTTACAATTCCAAAGGGCTGTTCTGAAGACCACAAAAGACAGCGTGCAGCCTTCAAACTAAGCAGAGGGTGGGAGGGAGAATTCTGAGCCGGTTATGAGATGGGGGGCATTTCAGGACAAGGTGAGAGGCCTCTTCTGAGAAGAGCTATTAACACGGAGGGGGCACCTTTGCCTGACAGCAGAAGTAGAACATGAGAAAATAGCAGAGGAGGGCACAGGGCAGGAAGCTGGGTTTTTGCACACCCGATCCTTGTCACCTTGGCCACTGCAGGCCTTTGGAAGAGGTTTTCAGAAGTCTTTCTGGTTCGCGTCTTGACTTTTTATACAATTGAGGGTACCAACTTGGGTGACACGTTTTATTAATTGGCCACTCAAAGTTCTCTGAATGGAAAAGGTCTGCAGCTCACATCCATGGTAAATGAACAGCTCCTTTTCTCTCTCTCTCTTTTTTTTTTTTTTTTTTTTGCAAATTTGCAGCAGGACAAGTTAAAAACTACTGCTAAGTCGCTTCAGTCACGTCCGACTCTGTGCAACCCCAGAGACGGCAGCCCACCAGGCTCCCCTGTCCCTGGGATTCTCCAGGCAAGAACACTGGAGTGGGTTTCCATTTCCTTCTCCAATGCATGAAAGTGAAAAGTGAAAGTGAAGTCGCTCAGTTGTGTCCGACCTTCAGCGACCCCATGGACTGCAGCCCACCAGGCTCCTCCGTCCATGGGATTTTCCAGGCAAGAGTACTGGAGTGGGATGCCATTAAAAACTACTACAAGATGTGATTGGACTATGAAAGTTCTGCTGCCTGATGACTCAGCGGTAAAGAATCTACCTGCCAAACAGAAGAGGCAAGTTCCATTCCTGGGCGGGCAAGATTCCCTGGAGGAGGGCATGGCAACCCATTCCAGTGTTCTTGCCTGGAGAATCCCCATGGACAGAGGAGCCTCGTGGGCTACAGTCCATGGGGTTGCAAAGAGTTAGACAAGACTGAATCGACTTGGTCCACATGCAGACATATAAACATATGTCTCCATACATGAAAGTGAAAGTGTCACTCAGTCGTGTCCCACTCTTTGCGACCCCATGGACTATACAGTCCGTGGAATTCTCCAGGCCAGAATCCTGGAGTGGGTAGCCTTTTCCTTCTCCAGGGTATCTTCCCAACCCAGGGATCCAACCCAGGTCTCCCACATTGCAGGCGGAGTCTTTACCAGCTGAGCCACAAGGGAAGCCCAAGAATACTGGGGTGGGTAGCCTATCCCTTCTCCAGCGGATCTTCCCAACCCGGGGATCGAACTGGGGTCTCCTGTATTGCAAGCGGATTCCTTACAACTGAGCTATCAGGGAAGCCCATGCATACATATCTTTAATTTTTATTTCTTGGCTGTAACACATGACATGTGGGATGTTAATTCCATGATCAGGGATTGAACCTGTGCCCCTGGCATTAAAAACGTGGAATCTTAACCACTGGACCATCAGGAAAGTCCTCATGGCTATATTTTGCCCATCTATTTAAGATCTGTCCCAAACGGGTTTTCCTTACAAACAGATTGGAGTATGTCCCATATTTTATAAATTCAATTTGATAAATACAGTAGAATAGCATCTGTTTCTCTTGTTTCAAAAATAATTTCAAATATTCATTTGGCCACGCTGTATCTTTGTCTCAGCACAAAGGATCTATGACCTTCCTTCTAGCATGCAAGGTCATGACTTTGGGCATAGAGTTCCCTGACCAGAGATTGAATCTGGGTCCCCACTGCACCGGGAGCTTGGAGTCTTACCCACTGGACCGCCGGGGAAGTCCCCATCTCTCTTTTTTTTCGATGATGATGAACATAGGTTTATTTATTTATTTTTTGACCTTTAACTTATTTGTTTTTAATTTATTTTAATTGGAGGCTAATTACTTTACAACATTGTGGTGGTTTTGCCATACTTGATATGAATCTGCCACGGATGTACATGTGTCCCCCATCCTGAAGCCCCCTCCCACCTCCCTCCGCATACCATCCCTCAGGGTCATCCCAGTGCCCCAGCCTCGAGCACCCTGTCTCGCGCATTGAACCTGGACTGGCCATCTATTTCACATATGGTAATATACATGTTTCGGTGCTATTGTTTCAGATCATCCCATCCTCGCCTCCTCCCACAGAGTCTAAAAGTCTGTTCTTTACATCTGTGTCTGTTTTTGCTTGTTTGTTTATTTGTTTGTTTTGGCCATAAGGCATTGAGATCTTAGCTCACTGGCCAAGATGGAAACCACACACCCTGAATTAGAGTCTTAGCCATTCGGTCATGTCTGATTCTTTGCCACCCCATGGACTGTAGCCTGCCAGGCTCCATGGACTGTAGCCTGCCAGGCTCATCTGTCCGTGGGATTCTCCAGGCAAGAATACCGGAGTGGGTAGCCATGCCCTTCTCCAGGGCATTTTCCCAACCCAGGCATCAAGTCTGGGACTCCCGAATCACACAGGTACATTCTTTACCGTCTGAGCCACCAAGGAAGCCCCCTGCCTTGGAGGGTGAAGTCTTCACCAGTGAACTGCCAGGGAAGCCTCCTGAGTCTTTTATACTGAAAGGGAGGAGGGTAAGACCTTGCTTCCGGCCAGACTCCACAGGGGATGTGTTAATCTCTCCCTTCCTGCAGTTATTCACAAGTGGCCCTGGGCAGGATGTTTATTTATCTTGAACTCAGTGGCAGTATTTGTTACCTTAATGCTCATTACCTGGGTGGCAGGGTCCCCGGAGATGGGCCATCGTGTGGCACTTACGCTTGCAGGCGACAACCCTTTAGGGATGCACTTGGAACACGAAGCTTCTCCCCTGTTACACTCTGTCTGGGTGACATCACTCAGCATGATGGCCTCCGGGTTCATCGGTGTGGTCACACACGGCAGGACCTCCCTCTCTTTAAGGCAGGTTACCCTCCCGAGGTACGGATATGGCGCTTTTCATTATCTGTGCATCCCTGGTCCGTCCGTGGGTCAGTGGACAGCTGTGTGTGGTTGGCACAGCTTGGTCGTTGTGGATAACGGCCCAGTGGACACAGGAGTGTGCATTTCTCCTGGAGGTCCTGATGTCCCTTTCTCTGGATTCACACCCAGAAATGGTAGTAAAGAGAACAGCTTCAGCTCAGCACTAGTGGTAAAGAACTAGCCTGCCAACACAGGAGACGGAATTTCTCTTTTCTTGGATATTTCCCGAGTATATAGAAGGTACACATGTTACTAAATTTCTGCTTGTTTTTCTCTTGTTAATCTAATCTTTTGGGCTTCCCTGGCGGCTCAGTGGTAAAGACTCTGCCTGCCAAGCAGGAGATGTGGGTTTGATCCCTGGGTTGGGAAGATCCCCCGGAGGAGGGCATGGCAACTCACTCCAGTATTCTTGCCTGGAGAACCCCATGGATAGAGGAGCCTGGAGGGCTACAGTCCATGGGGTTGCAGAGTTGGACACGACTGACCAACTGATTACATCACATAGCACACAGGTCTTCTTCGGTCTCTGCAATCAGAGGAGGGAACCATTCACCATAAAAGTCCTCTGGGAATTCTGCCTGCAGTGCAGGAGATCCAGGTTTGATCACGGGGTTGTGAAGATCCCCTGGAGGAGGAGGGCATGGCAACCCACTCCAGTATTCTTGCCTGCAGAATCCCATGGACAGAGGAGCCTGGCGGGGTACAGTCCACAGGCTCGAAGAGTCGGACACGACTGAGTGACTACAACACGTTTATCAGGCAGCACACTACCATATGTAAAATAGACAGCCAGTGGGAACTTGCTGTGCGACTCTGGGAACTCAAACCAGGGCTCTGTGATAACAAGGAGGGCTGGGAGTGGGGTTCAAGAGGGAGGGGACATATGTACACCTGTGGCTGATTCAGGCTGATGGATGGCAGAAACCAACGCAATACTGTAGAGCAATTATCCTTCAATGTAACACCAATAAATTAAATAAAAAAAAATTTCTCTGGAAGTCTCCCCATGTCCTGTTCAGAAGCTGTCGTCTGCCAGCAGCTATTGCTACCTGGCATCGTGTCCACTATGAAACTCACCTCCTTGTGTGATGTGAGGTCACCACTCCCACCAGCAGAGTCAGTATTCCCGTAACATTAATATTAAGGGACACAGTGGAACCTTTTTCCCCATCACATCCTAAAAGAGAAGGATGGCCACAAAACGGCTACATTGATTAGCTCCTGCCTGACAGTTGGCTGAAAAAGAAAGCAGGCTAGAGATTTGGACCAGACTAGAGACTTTCACTGGAGAAGGCAATGGCGCCCCACTCCAGTACTCTTGCCTGGAAAATCCCATGGACAGAGGAGCCTGATAGGCTGCAGTCCATGGGGTCGATGAGGGTCGAACACGACTGAGTGACTTCACTTTCACTTTTCACTTTCATGCATTGGAGAAGGAAATGGCAACCCACTCCAGTGTTCTTGCCTGGAGAATCCCAGGGACAGCGGAGCCTGATTGGCTGCCGTCTGTGGGGTCGCACAGAGTAGGACACAACTGAAGTCACTTAGTAGTAGTAGTAGTAGTAGTAGAGACTTTCACACAGAGTGAAGTTAGTCTGAAAGAGAAAAACAAACATCCTATATGAACACATATATGTGGAATCTGAAAAAAAAACAAACAAACTGGTATCAATGATCTTATTTGCGAAGCGGAAATAGACACAAACAACTCTATTCCAAGATTTAGAGAACCAGGCCATGAATTGGGAGACTCGGGCTGACATATATAAACTATTGATACTATGCATAAAGCACATTGGAGAAGGAAATGGCAACCCACTCCAGGATTCTTGCCTGGACAGTCCCATGGGCAGAGGAGCCTAGCGGGCTGCAGTCCATGGGGTCGCAAGAGTCAGTGGTTTAGCGACTAAACCACCACCACCACCACCACCTCTGTAGGATAGATAACTCATCAGAACCTATTATACAGTGCAGGCATCTCTACTCTATGCTCTGTGGTGACCGCAGTGGGAAGGAAAGACAATAAAGAGGGGATATATGTATATGCATATACAGATCTGGTTCACTCTGCGGTACAGCAGAAACACAGCCTTGTAAAGCAGCTATACTCCAAAAAGAAAAAAAAATGTAACGAAAAGAAGGAAAGAAATCAGGCTTGTCTCCAAAGAAAGCAGGCTTCGGGAGAAGAAAAAACACAGGGAGGACAAAATAAAATTGAAGCCTGCAGCCTCTTGAGAAATCTGTATGCAGGTCAGGAAGCAACAGTTAGAACTGGACATGGAACAACAGACTGGTTCCAAATAGGAAAAGGAGTTCGTCAAGGCTGTATATTGTCACTCTGCATATTTAACTTCTATGCAGAGTACATCATGAGAAACGCTGGACTGGAAGAAACACAAGCTGGAATCAAGATTGCTGGGAGAAATATCAATAACCTCAGATATGCAGATGACACCACCCTTATGGCAGAAAGTGAAGAGGAACTCAAAAGCCTCTTGATGAAAGTGAAAGTGGAGAGTGAAAAAGTTGGCTTAAAGCTCAATATTCAGAAAACGAAGATCATGGCATCCGGTCCCATCACTTCATGGAAAATATATGGGGAAACAGTGGAACCAGTGTCAGACTTTATTTTGGGGGGCTCCAAAATCACTGCAGATGGTGACAGCAGCCATGAAATTAAAAGACACTTACTCCTTGGAAGGAAAGTTATGACCAACCTAGATAGCATATTCAAAAGCAGAGACATTACTTTGCCAACAAACGTCTGTCTAGTCAAGGCTATGATTTTTCCTGTGGTCATGTATGGATGTGAGAGTTGGACTATAAAGAAGGCTGAACGCTGAAGAATTGATGCTTTTGAACTGTGGTGTTGGAGAAGAAGACTCTTGAGAGTCCCTTGGACTGCAAGGAGATCCAACCAGTCCATTCTGAAGGAGATCAGCCCTGGGATTTCTTTGGAAGGAATGATGCTAAAGCTGAAACTCCAGTACTTTGGCCACCTCATGCGAAGAGTTGACTCATTGGAGAAGACTCTGATGCTGGGAGGGATTGGGGGCAAGAGGAGAAGGGGACGACAGAGGATGAGATGGCTGGATGGCATCGCTGACTCGATGGACGTGAATCTGAGTGAGCTCCGGGAGTTGGTGATGGACAGGGAGGCCTGGTGTGCTGCGATTCATGGGGTCGCAAAGAGTCAGACACGAATGAGCGACTGGTCTGATCTGATCAGTCCTGAATATTCATTGGAAGGACTGATGCTGAAAGGGGAAACTCCAATCCTTTGGCCACCTGGGGCAAAGAACTGACTCACTGGAGAAGACAATGATGCTGGGAAAGACTGAGGGCAGAAGGAGAAGGGGACGGCAGAGGATGAGATGCTTGGATGGCATCACCGACTCGATGGACATGAGTTCAGGTAAACTCTGGGAGTAGCTAATGGACAGGGAGGCCTGGTATGCTGTGGTCCATGGGGTTGCAAAACTCAGACACACCTGAGTGACTGAACTGAAGCGACCTGATCTTGAGAAGAGTGACTGACAGGCAGGTAGAAAAGCTTGCCAACAGGAGCACTGGTTGTGCATGGAAGCAAGAGAGGACAGATCCTGGGGACCCCAAATGGGTGACGAGACACTCTTTTGGAAATGATGGCCAGTCTGAGTCGGCAACGCCTCCTTCTGAGACTGACTCCCAAGCTCAAAATGAAGACTTGAAAACTAGATGACTTTTGCTTCGCCGTTGTCAGATGTGAAAGGCTATGGCGGAGATAACCCTCTGCAAAGCTGCTCTTGTCCGCAAAGGGGAAGCACTTCTGGCTGCTTACTGAGCTCTGGTGTGTTACGAGGAAGCTAGATGTGCATGATTAATTTAATTCTTTCCTCGGTTGCTTTTCACACCGCGGAAATGATTCTAAAAATAGCCTGCAGAATTATGTAACTCCCTTTGCTGTGATACTCTTGAATTCTTTCTTTATTTCTTTGTTTTTTTTCCTTTTCTTTTCTTCTTTTTTCCCCTCATTTTAAAAGAACTTCTAGAAGGATCCACGATAAGTGGCTGTGGCTGGAAGCGATTTAAAAGATATTTGTCTCAGTGGGTCCTTCTTCCTCATTAACTTCTAGCATCCCACTGCTCCTGGGAATGATGATTTAACCTCTGCCGTCTCGCTGGTGCCCGTTGAAGCAGTGGGTTAAGTTGCAAAAATGCGTGTTTGGACATCTAGAGCTCTCACTGTGAGATGTAAATGTTTCCACTTCTTTGCCACAGACCAGATTCTCCAAGACAGTAAAAAAAAAAAAAAAAAAAGGTCGGGTGGGGGCAGACAGTGAGGTCGTCAGGTTGAGGATGCTTTAGACCAGCTGGGTTCACAGAAGAAGACAGACTGCTAGGGGGAAAGCACCGCCCCCCAGGCTAATAGGGGTTGAGAATTTTGGAGGGACTACTGTCTTTTAAAGTCTACTCTTCATTACCCATCAGTATTAAATCCAGACTTTGGGGGCACCGAACGACTTGGAAATCAAGACAGAGCTTCCCTCACCGTGGTTCATTTTGTTTCAAAAAGGTTTTTTTCTTTCATTCCTTTAATGAAAGGAAAGTACTCACATACATCTTATTATGACAAGGCAATCTCAAATTGCCATTCAAATATACTCCGAGGTACACTGTACAGTGGTTTTCAGTCATTGATAGAACCAGAATGGGCTGGAAAAGGCAATGAGAAGCCCCCAGGAGTACCTTGAGAGTTACAAACAAGATAATTTACCTTCTCTATTTTTTGGTGATGGGAGGCCGTTGGCTCCATCGTGAATTCCTTTTAAACTCTCCATGAAATGCTCTAGTGAAAACAGGGCTTTAGTTCGCAGACAGCTGATTTATGATTTCTGTGTTTGCTCAGTCTTACTTATCATTGGAATTAAATAATTCAATGGAAATATACGATTTGGTGAGAATCAAAAAAATAGGTGGCAATAAAATCACGTGCAGTGTTTGAAATCTGTCTTTCCTAACGCTTTAGACTCTAAAGTCCCTGAACAGATCTTGCAGAGGGTTTTGTAATAAAGAAAAAAAAATTCCCATCTATATTTAATGTTTGTTTTTAATGTAAATTCATTGAGGGCAGAACGTGATCTTCTTTCACCGATTAAAAAATAAGATTACTGTCATGTTCTTTCTTGAGCAAACCATGAGAGCAATCGAATTACTTTCACCCAGGTACACACAATTCATTCAAAGTTCAGTGTAAGGGGTTAGATGAAAAGGGGGGTATTTTGTACATACTCATCTATGGGCAAAACAATCTGTTAGAAGTCTCATCTTGAAGAACATGTATTCCAGGGTGATGTACATGTGAAAAGACCCTGGACATCACTGAAAAATTTGGCCACGCTGATTCAGCACTAAAGCTGACAACATGCGCAAAGCCATCTGGTTTCAATTCTTCCTGTAAGTATAGAAAGATGAGGTTTTCGCTATCAAATTCTTGTTCGTCTTATAACCGGGAGTGACACTGGTAACGTAGATTAAGGTAGCACCCTGTCCACGGCTTCCCTGGTGGCTCAGCTGGTAGGGAATCCGTCTGCAATGTGGGAGACCTGGGTTTGATCCCTGGGTCGGGAGGATCCCCGGGAGAAGGGAACGGCTACCCACTTCAGTATTTTGGCCTGGAGAATTCCACGGACGCTATCCATGGGGTCACAGAGAGTCAGACACAACTGAGCCACATTCACACTTTGACTGGCAGCTCTGATCTAACCTTTACAAGTTACGCTGCAGAATTTTGTTCCTGAGGCACAATGAAATCAAAGGGAAACATTAAGGGTCAGAATATCTGAAACTCTTTCAAAAATCAAGGCCAGTTTTCTATGTGTTTAATACACAGAGTCTACTACCATACTTGGCATAAATGATTTTCTCAGTATATAGCTTGTCCTTGAACAATACGGGTTTGAACTCTGGGAGTTCAATTATATATGGTTTTTTTTTTTTTTTTTTTTAAAGGGCTTCCCTCATAGCTCAGTCAGTAAAGAATCTGCCTGCAATGCAGGAGACCTGGGTTCAATCCCTGGGATGGGAAGATCCCCTGAAGAAGGAAATGGCAACCCACTCCAGTATTCTTGCCTGGAGAATCCCACGGACAGAGGAGCCTGGCGGGCTGCAATCCATGGGGTCTCAAGAGTTGGACATGACTTAGTGATTAAACCACCACCACCACCCTCTCCAGTATTCTGGCCTGGAGAATTCCATGGACTGTAGAGTCCACGGGGTCACAAAGAGTCGGACATGAGTGAGCGATTTTCACTTTCTAAAAAAAGCAATAAATATTGGGTTGCCCCAAAAGTCTGTAAGATGTTATGGAAAAACCCAAACAAAGTTTTTGGGCAACCCAATGCTAAAGTTCCAAGTAATACAAGGTTGCTTGAATTCCAGGATGCAACAGAAAATGCAGAGGTTCATATATGTTTTATGGAGAGTCTCAGCTGTGCAGGTGGCTGCCGCTAACCCTCACATTGTTTGAGGAGCAACCGTATATTTATCTGCCAGAGGAGTGAATGAATGATTCTGGTGAAAGTGGCTCAGTCATATCTGACTTTTTGCGACCCCATGGACTATACAGCCCGTGGAATTCTCCAGGCCAGAAGAGTAGCCTTTCCCTTCTCCAACCCAGGGATTGAACCCAGGTCTCCCGCACTGCCGGTAGATTGATAAAATGATTGAATGAATGATTCTAACCTATACGCAAAACTCTATGCTCTGCAATTTGAGAGGCAACTTAGTCATTAAGACGAGAGACAGAAAGAGTTCTCCATCTCTACTGAAATCCCCCCTCATAGCAGAGAGCTTGTTGCCTGTGGCCTTTCTGAATGAGAGTAATAAAAATAAGAAAAACAACAGGCTGCATGGATACAATGCCTCAGATTCATCTTGTTTTCCAGAGAACCATGATGGAGGGTTTGCGACAGTTGATTAATACCGCTCCTGAAGAAACGGGGACCCTCCTACACTGCCAGTGGAAATGAAAATTAGTACAACCACGATGAAGATAATATGGACATTCCTTAAAAAAAACCAACCAAAAACAGAACTACCATATGACCCAGCAATTTCACTCCTGGGCATATATCTGGAGAAAACTATCATCCAAAAATGATATATACACACCAGTGTTCAATGAAGCACAGTTTACAAGAACCAAGACATGGAGTCAACCTAAGTGTCCATTGTCAGAGGAATGGATAAAGAAGGGGTGGTCTATATATACAGTGGAATATTACACAGCTATAAAAAAGAATGGCATCATGCCATTTGCAACAACACGGATGGTCCTAGAGATTATTATCCTAGTGAAGGACGTCAGACAGCAAAAGACAAACAGCACAATATATCACTCATATGTGGAATCTTATTTTTTAAAAACATATACAAATGACCGTATTCTGTAGAACTGATACTGAAAACGATTTGATTTACAGACAAACTGATACAGAAAACTTATGATTACCAAAGAGGAAGTGTGGAAGGAAGGGATAAATCAGGAGTTTACCATGAACATACGCACACTACTATATATAAAATTGATAACCAATAATAAGGATCTACTTAGCACAGGGAACTCTACTCAATATTTGGTAATGACCTATATGAGAAATGGAGAAGGAAATGGCAACCCATTCCAGGATTATTGCCTGGAGAATCTCAGGGACAGAGAAGCCTGGTAGGCTGCAGACCGTGGGGTTGCAAAGAGTCGGACATGACTGAGCAACTTCACTTCACTATATGAGAAAAGAATCTAAAAAGAGTGGATATATATATATTTATATGTATGTGTGTATATATGTGTGTGTATATACATATATGTGTGTGTATGTTTATATATATATATATATATATATATATAAAACTCGCTTTGCTATACACCAGAAAGACAATACTATAAATCAACTATATGCCAATAAAACTTAAATTAAAAAAGAGATCCTTTATACAACACCATGTCTAGAATTAACAATATTGTGCAGCACATGTGCTAAGAGGGCAGATTTCACGTTAAGTGTTCTTACCGAGAGAGTCAGTTCCTAGGCAGGTTGATAAGTCCAGGGTCCCCGTGGAGGAGCGAGTGGTCTGGGGCTCTCGGGGAGGAGATAGGGGTCTGGAATTCTCAAGGAGGAGGAAAGGACAAACCTTTTTTTTGCTACATTCCTTAGTCTTAGTCACATACAACTCTTTTTTTTTTTTCTTTAAGCCCAGAGTTGATGATTACACAACAAAACAACTCAGCTTAAACTCTGTACTAAGGATTATATAATATTATATATATATATATATTATATAATTATATAATATAATATTATATCATAGTACAGACATTACTAGCAGAGACATTACTTTGCCAACAAAGGTCCATCTAGTCAAGGCTATGGTTTTTCCTGTGGTCATGTATGGATGTGAGAGTTGGACTCTAAAGAAAGCTGAGTGCTGAAGAATTGATGCTTTTGAACTGTGGTGTTGGAGAAGACTCTTGAGAGTCCCTTGGACTGCAAGAAGGTCCAACCGGTCCATTCTGAAGGAGATGAGCCCTGAGATTTCTTTGGAAGGAATGATGCTAAAGCTGAAACTCCAGTACTTTGGCCACCTCATGCGAAGAGTTGACTCATTGGAAGACTCTGATGCTGGGAGGGATTGGGGGCAGGAGGAGAAGGGGACGACAGAGGATGAGATGGCTGGATGGCATCACTGACTCAATGGGCATGAGTTTGAGTAAAGTCCGGGAATTGGTGACAGACAGGGAGGTCTGGCATGCTGCAGTCCATGGGGTCGCAAAGAGTCAGACAGGACTGAGTGACTGAACTGAACTGAACTCATCGAACCTGGTTCTGGTCCTGAAGCCAAATCTTTTTTTTCGGAGATCATGAATCCAACACTGTTCACCGTAAGCTATCATTACCACAATAAATAAAAACACACATGTAAATGTTAAAAATTTGCTGCTCCTTAATACTTGTGGGGAGAAAGAAAGAGAATCAGATCACATTGCTCAGGGTCCTGGGATGTGGAGAACAAAATCTGGTGCTTTCCACGGAGCGTCTCCATCGCCTCCTCTGGTTAATCAACTCTCTGTGAAGTTCGACTGTCTTGCACCATCCCAATAAGGAAGCTGAGAGCGAAGAAGCTTCAGCGTGTTGGCAGTTTCCAGTACTTGATAACTGGAAGCACCGATGTTGTAACCCTTATCTTCCATGCCCAGGGCCAGAGCTGTTCCCTCTTTACTGATCTCCGTTGAATGGACATGAATTAGTTCGTGCTACAGTTGTCTTCGTTTGAGAGATTTCTCTGGCATCAGGGAGTGTTTGGCAACAAGTTGACATGCTTTGCAGAATGCAAAGCCATTCGTTTCCAATGCGTGACTTCTCCCTTCTTTTTTTTTATTGAAGTTATCCTTCGCATGACTCATTCAAGATGCATTATTACCATCCCCTGTGTTCAGGGTTTATACTGAAGTGAGTCAAGAGCAGTGAGCAGACTTCTCTGTGTTCTCTGAGAGAGACGGTGGCATAGCCCAAACTTAATGTGCCTTTGTGATCTCACAGTTTATGGGAGTCAGGAGTTCAGAACCAGATGGATTCTCCTTGCAGAGGTTGGTGAGGTTTCCACCAGAGGAGCCGGGCTGGGCTGAGACCTCATCTGAAGGACTGACTGGAAGAACACACTCCTAAGTTCAGGAGCATCACTGCAAGATTTTTAAAGACCTCTGTAAGATCTTTAAAAAAAGATTGCTTACTGTTTTAGCATTCAGTTCAGTTCAATCTCTTAGTCGTGTCTGACTCTTTGTGACCCCATGGACTGCAGCACGCCAGGCTTCCCTGTCCTTCACCATCTCCAGGAGCTTGCTCAAACTAATGTCCATTGAGTTGGTGATGCCATCCAATCATCTCATCCTCTGTCGTCCCCTTCTCCTCCTGCCCTCAGTCTTTCCCAGCATCAGGGTCTTTTCCAGTGAGTCACTTCTTCTCATCAGGTGGCCAAAGTATTGGAGTTTCAGCTTCAGCATCAGTCCTTCCAATGAATATTCAGGACTGGTTTAGACTGGTTTGCTATTAAAGGGCTTCCCTGGTGACTCAGACAGTTAAGAACCTGCCTGAAATGTGACATACCCGAGTTTGATCCCTGGATCAGGAAGATCCCCTGGAGAAGGGAATGGCAACCCACTTGAGTATTCTTGCCTGGAGAATTCCAATGGACAGGGAGTCCACGGGGTCACAAAGAGTCGGACACAACTCAGCAACTAACATTTTAAGTTTCATTTGCTGGCCAAAGTGTTTAAATTAATTGTGTCCTTGGTTACATGTTGAAAAATAGAGCTAAGATTTTAAGCGATGACCAAGCAATTGTACTTCCTTCATGCTTTTGTTGTGGGGAAGAGTTAGATAAAGATGAAACAGAAAAGGCATATCCAAGAATCCAGTTGCACAATTACAGGCTGATACTTTCTCAATGAAAAAAAAAAAAAAAGCAGGTCTCAATAATAAAGAACAAAAAATGTAGGTCTCTACCTCAACCTACTCTGACAGTTAATTTCTGATAACTTGAGCCACACATTGAAAATATAATAACACCCTCTGCATTCAGCAGTCACACACTCCCCTCTGCCACTGTAGGCTCTGTGATCTCGTTTCCATACTCCACTAAATATAT
The DNA here is from genome assembly GCF_055505025.1 of Bos grunniens. Lineage (NCBI taxonomy): Eukaryota > Metazoa > Chordata > Mammalia > Artiodactyla > Bovidae > Bos > Bos grunniens. The sequence goes on from NC_141194.1 coordinate 3,900,385, forward strand.
CAAGGGACTCTGGAACTCCTGGGTGGCATGAGCAACACACAGCCCCTTCCTGCACCGTGAGTCTGTGAGTGTGTCTTTGCGTTCTATGTTTCTTGATTCAGTCTCTAAGCTCATCAAGAGAAATAGGCAGGACATGCTAATCAATGTAATATCGCTTTCTCTGGACTCAACTTCGGATTTTCCGACTCAAAATTTTGTCAGGGTAGAAGTAGATCAACCCTGAATATTCACTGGAAGGACTGATAGGGAAGCTAAACTCCAATCCTTTGGCCACCTGGTGCGAAGAACGGACTCACTGGAAAAGACCCTGATGCTGGGGAAGATTGAAGGTGGGAGGAGAAGGGGACGACAGAGGATGAGATGGTCGGATGGCATCACTGACTCAATGGATGTGAGTTTGGGCAAGCTCCGGGAGTTGGTGATGGACAGGGAAGCCTGGCGTGCTTCCCTGGGATCCCATGACATGACTGAGCAGCTGAACAACAGCAATAGGGGCAAAAACAAAGACTTGTTCAACTCTAGAAAATTGCCTGATTGTAAAAACCCTTCAACTTTATCCATCTATTATTTGTGTACGTCTTCTTTAAAGAATCATGAAATCAGAACAGTATCTGAGTGGCTAGAAATGGCATTAAAATAACAGATAGCCAAGTAGACAACATCTTAATCAAATCTTTTGGTGTTTGGATAGGAAAACAAATTGTAAATCATTTAAAGGTTTATTTTTTTTTAAACATTTAGATGTAAACTGTTCTCTTCAGAGACCATCCATATTTAATTTTCATGTTTTATAAAACAGAACCATGTTGTAATTAGTGATACAAACACGGATGAAAACAATTTTCGTGTGCAGCAATTCAAATTCATTTGGCTCGCTGATGGTGCATTACAGGCTTATAACCCCCCCCTAGTTCTTGGCACAAAGATGGAATATGGACTTTTCCTAGAGGGGATTATTTTTTTGGACATTGCTGAAAACTATGGAAATTCTTATAGGCCTTGAGTGAATTCCTACAGGGCAGGTATTAGAACGCTTAGAGTAGCAGGATTTGACTCTTTTCCTTAAGTAGTAATATGAAATCAGTTTTCACCAATTAGACTGCCCTTACAAAGTTAAATGCATGCATGTAACGTACCTACGCTGAAAAAGACCACAAACATATATTAATATGCAACGAGTAGCACAGAACTAAGCGACTAACACACATCACCTCAGGGCTTCTCTGGTGGCTCAGAAGGTAAAGAATCCACCTGCAATTTGGAAGACCCAGGTTAGATCCCTGGATTGAGAAGAGCCCCTGGAGAAGGGAATGGCCAACCCACTCCAGTGTTCTTGCTTGGAGAATCCCACGGACAGTGGAGCCTGGTGGGCTACAGTCCACGAGGACCCAAAAGCTGGACGCAACTGAGCAACTCACAGACGCATATATTAATATGCACGTGTCTGTGCGTGGCAGAAGGTGGTTAGATGTTGTGTCTACTGTTCTTCATGGGAGCACAGTGACGCTTTGTATTCAAGAGATGCCGAGAGCTTCACTTGTAGCACTGAACAACATCTTTGATCATGGGCTGCAACATCAGTACTGTTGGGGAGATTGCTCATAAACACCGATCTCTAAGTAACTCGTCAAAGTGGAATCATGCCGTGTATGTCCTTTTGGGTCTGACTTAGCAAAACACCCCCAAGCTTCATGAATACTGTAGCACGTGTCAGAATCTCCTTCCTTTTTAAGACTGAATAATAGTCCACTGTGGGCTTCCCAGATGGCTCAGTGGTAAAGAAGTTGTCTGCATGTATAGGAGACAGGGGTTCGAACCTTGGATTGGGAAGATCCCCTGGAGAAGGAAATGGCAACCCACTCCAGTATTCTTGCCTGCAGAATCCCATGGATAGAGGAGCCTGGTCCATGAGGTTGCAAAAAGTCAGACATGACTTACTAAAACAGCAACAGTCCATTGTCTCTGTAAACCAAATTTGATTCTCCATTCATCTGTCAATACACACTTGGGTTGCTTCCACCTTCCAGCTACTGTAAATAATGCTGCTATGAACACGGATATACAAATATTCTGCTTGACATTCTTTTAAGGGTATACTCACAAGTGGAACTCCTGGATCACGTAAAATTTTTACCAACCCCCCCCCCAAAAAAGCAGAATCTCAAGCTCATATGAGACTTGCTCCAAGTTTTGATTGCAACAAAATCCTTGCCGTGATTCCTGTGCATATGATCATACAAGAAGCTGGGTGCAGAGAAAAATAGCAGACATATTTGCATTCAGAGAGAGTCAATGTTGGTTGGGTCGAGTCCCTGAGCAGCAGAGATCTTTGATACAACAACTGGTGTTAATCACACTCACCTATATTCCATGAAAAGCATACCATCACGTGACCCATCAAGTCTATACCAGTGGGGGGACAAAGACACTTGGGTTAAGGTGCTTTATTAGTGAAAAATCGAAGCAGAGTTTGGGAGCTCCGAGTCTTAACCATCGGACCACCAGGGAAGCCCCCAGCCATTACATAAATAACTTTTAATTCAAATTATTAATCAGTATGCCAGATTATGTGAGTGTGGGTCTAGAAGCAGGCATTTACACACAAACTATATCTTATTTCCCTTTGCCCTGGCATGTTTTAGCTGACCTGGCTCTTTGTCTGGATGCATTTTTACCCTTCTTACCCACCCTGATGCTGGGAAAGACTGAGGTCAGGAGGAGAAGGGGGAGACAGAGGGTGAGATGTTGGATGGCATCGCTGACTCAATGGACATGAGTTTTGCACAAACTCCATGATATAGTGAAGGACAGGGAAGCCTGGCGCATTGCAGTCCGTGGGGTGCAAAGAGTCGGACACGACTGAGCAACTCAACAGCAGCAACAACACACACCTTCTCCAAGAGAACCGAAGAGAAACACTTGACTCTTTTGAAAGTTCTGCTACTTGGCGTTCATGTCTGTGAGATTTGCAAAGGATGGAGTGTTCATTGCCATGAAGGGAGGCATCATTTCTGAAGGTCGTATGAGGGTTCATCCATAAAGTCTCAGATCACTTCAGCGAGAGAGGGTTTAACCTTTCCTAAATTTGTGGGGAGCAGGCAGGAAGCCACATGTTCTAAGTTAGCAGTGTCCATCACTTTTGACCTGGGGAACAACTTGACCTTCTTAAAAATGACTAAGGACCTCAATTCAGTTCAGTTCAGTCGTGTCTGACTCTTTGCAACCCCATGAACTGCAGCATATCAGGCTTCCCTGTCCATCAGTATCTCCCAGAGCTTGCTCAAATTCATGTTAATTGATTCAGTGATGCCATCCAACCATCTCATCCTCTGTCATCCCTTTCTCCTCCTGCCCTCAATCTTTCCCATCATCAGAGTCTTTTCCAATGAGTTGGCTCCTTGCATCAGGTGGCCAAAGTACTGGAGCTTCACCTTCAGCATCAGTCCTTCAATGAATCAGTCCTTCCAATGAATATTCAGGACTGATTTCCCTTAGGACGGACTGGTTGGATCTCCTTGCAGTCTAAGGGACTCTCGGGAATCTTCTCCAACACCACATTTCTAAAACATCAATTCTTCGGCACTCAGCTTTCTTTATGGTCCAACTCTCACATGCATTAAAAAATTATTTATTTATTCGGCCGTATTAGGTCTTTTGTGATCTTTTGTTGCTGCGTGGGCTCCTCTCTAGTTATGGCATACAGGCTTAGTTGCCACGAGGCATATGGGATCTTAGTTCCCTGACCAGCGATTGAACCTGTGCCCTCTGCAGTGGAAACTCGGATTTCTAACCAGTGGACCATCAGGGACATCCCTTAGAGGACATTTTTAACATCCATTGTATTTATCCATACCTCTGAAAGTAGAAGTGAAATGAAATGAAAACCCAGACACAATTAAAGTATTGACTCATTAGTCCTTTTTATACTGTAGCCCACCAGGCTCCTCTGTCCATGGGATTCTCCAGGCAAGAATACAGGAGTGGGTTGCAATTCCCTCCTCCAGGGGATCTTCCTGACCCAGGGACTGAACCTGGGTCTCCTGTACTGCAGGCAGATTCTTTACAATCTGAGCTATAAGTTCAGTTCAGTTCAGTTCAGTCACTCAGTCGTGTCTGACTCTTTTCGACCCCATGAACCGCAGCACACCAGGCCTCCTTGTCCATCACCAACTCCCAGATTTCACCCAAACTCATGTCCATGGAGTCGGTGATGCCATCCAACCATCTCATCCTCTGTCGTCCCCTTCCTCCCGCCCTCAATCTTTCCCAGCATCAGGGTCTTTCCCAGTGAATTGGCTCTTCTCATCAGGTGGCCAAAGTACTGGAGAGCTCTGCAGTAATTAAATGAATGAAGAGAGTACAGCACATTATTCAATAACGAGTATTATAGTCGTTTTCAGGAATTCATGAAGCTAATCAACATATGCTTTTCAGAATCTTCCAATGGTTTCCAGGGGCGGGGGACAAAGAGGAGAGAAGAGAGTTAGATGTGAAGGGAAGCCAAGATTCGTTGCCATCCCCTGCCGTGTGATGTCTTAAACAGCAGCAGAATGATACAGGGTTGAGTACTAGCAATTAACTAAATGTCTGTTATTAAAATGGTCACTGGTTTTCCTCCATTGATTTTTCACTCTCAGGGAATGACAAGCTCACGGCCCTGTCTGCACCTCCTATATGAAGGACTTGGGATGAGCAGTGCTGTTTTAATGCCTTGAATGCTGTTGGCAGGACCAGTGGAGGCAGTCACCCAAGAGGACAGGAGAGTTTGGACACCTCGGATGTGGGCTTCCCCTGTGGCTCAAAGAACATGCCTGGCGATGTGGGAGACCCAGGAGACATGGGTTCAATCCCTGGGTCGGGAAGATCCCCTGGAAAAGGGCATGGCAACCCGCTCTAGTTTTCTTGCCTGGGGAAGCCCATGGACAGAGGAGCCTGGCGGGCTACAGTCCACTGGGGCTGCAAAAGAGTCAGACATGACCGAGCACACCTACCTCAGATGTGGGATCGTGTGCAGGGGTGAACCAGGCCAGAAATACGCCCTTTTCAGAACTCTCAACTGGACAGCTGTTTGCAAATGAGATATGGAGGCGTGGCAGCTGGATCTGCAAGAATGTTGAAGGAGCGGGAGGTCGGAAAGGGTGCATGATGGCATGCAAGATGGTGAAAAAGCCCAGACATAGGAATTGGCAGGAAGACTGGAGAGGGACATCAGGAAGGAAAGGAGAGGGAACGGAAAGGGGACTGGTAATCAGCAGGAAAGGACCAGCAGTGAGACAAAAGGGCAGGATCTGGCAGTGTCAAAAGGAATGAAGAAGTGGACAGGCGTTCATCATGTTAAATCAGTGACATCCTGACATCCGGGTCCAACTTCCCTTCTAGGTGTGAACACCTTGAAAGTAACATAATCTTCATTTTTATTTTATTATTTCTTTGGTGTGGACCATTTTTTACTGAACTTGATACAATATAGTCCCGGTTTTGTCTTTTGTCTTGCTCTTTGGCTGTGAGACACGTGGGAGCTTCGCTTGCCAACTGGGGATCGAACCTGCAACCCGCTCGTTGGAAGACTAAGTCTTAACCACTGGACCGCCAGAGAAGTCCTCATTTCAGTTCAGTTCAGTCATTCAGTCGTGTCCAACTCTTTGCGACCCCATGAACCACAGCACACCAGGCCTCCCTGTCCATCACCAACTCCCAGAGTTTACACAAACCCATGTCTATTGAGTCTGTGATGCCATCCAACCATCTCATCCTCTGTCCTCCCCTTCTTCTCCTGCCCCTAATCCCTCCCAGCATCAGGGTCTTTTCCAATGAGTCAGCTCTTCACATCAGGTGGCCAAAGTGTTGGAGTTTCAGCTTCAGCATCAGTCCTTCCAATGAATATTCAGGACTGATTTCCTTTAGGATGGACTGGTCGGATCTCCTAGCAGTCCAAGGGACTCTCAGGAGTCTCCTCCAACACCACAGTTCAAAAGCATCAATAGGGATCTTTCTTTTGAAGGCCGTATGAGCATCTGTTAACTGCTGATAAATAAAGCATAAATGAATCAAATATTAAAGTTCTGTTTTCCAGCATTAAATGAATGCAGGTTAAGTGTGGAATGCTTTACATGTCAGATAACCAAGGGGGAAGCATCATTGTAAGTCCCCACGAATAAAACAAGTACTATGTCATGTCTCTTTTTCATCCCAGAATATTTGCAAGCCCATCTGGATATACTGTCATATTTATAATTGAATGTAATACTTACTACAGTATTTACATCTTCTGACTTTGTATATGCTTTTTATGTTTTCGTATATATAACCCATTGAGTCAATGTGATTTATTTCCATGCGAACCAACAGGCAACATTTAAATCACTGACCTTTTTTTCACCCTCCGTTTGTTTTACTTTCACAGATGAGCTGAAAATACAGCTCATTTTGAGCTGTATTTTGGATTGAAGGAAAATGACACTCTGCAACCATTTTGCTTCAAGGCTCTGCATTATTTTTAAATTATCTTATGGCATTTGTTGCGGGAGAAAAAAAAAAATAAACCTTGAGGATAATCTGTTTTGTCCTTTCCATTTTTTAGGTTATGTGTGTTTCCTGCTTGAACGCATACAGACGATTCTTGCCTTTTCCATGAAATTCTTGGTAAGCCTTCTCAAGTCACCAAACTCAATTATTCTGTCAGCTTAAATGGCTGATTCATGTGAATGTACGGCAAAAGCTACCACAATATTGTAAAGTAATTAGCCTCCAATTAAAATAAATTAAAACATTTATAAAAATTATTTTGTCAGCTCAGGAAAATGTCTTCTATGACGCATACAATATTTTCCCGTTTTCCGTTGGTCTTTATTTTCTTAAGTGTCAACTGTATTATTTGGATGTTAAAGTGACAGTTCTGGAGGGCTCTTTAGCCTAAACAAATCTACTAAATTCCTTTCATTTCACAAAAAAAGAAAAAAAAAAATCGATCCCATTTCTTTGCTTTCACATGAACCATCTCCACCTGTCTGCCATATCCCTGAGTTGATTTCTCCAACTTTTGCTGTCTCTTTTTACCTATTCCAAAGCAGATCATCATGTTGGTGGAGCATTTCTGAATTTTGCAAAATCTCTCTACCTCCCTGTGCTATTCAACCATCCCAGCCTACCCCTTCCTTGCCTATTGCTATTCTGATGCCTTGTAAGCAATCCGATTCTGTATTTAACATCTCAGAGCAGTCTTTCAACAACAGTCTCTGTGGCTCCAGTCCACTCCAGAAGAAAGCTTGCCTGCATTCCTCTGCAGATTTCAACCTTTGCTTAACGCAGCAGAGTTTTATCCTAATCCTCGTGTTATCCTGTGGACCCAGTGTCAACTGCTTCACCTGTTTATCTCTCCAGGTTCACCTTTTAGAGTCCTTTGTTCACACTTTCGGAGAAGGCAATGGCACCCCACTCCAGCACTCTTGCCTGGAAAATCCCGTGGATGGAGGAGCCTGGTAGGTTGCAGTCCATGGGGTTGCTGAGAGAGACACGACTGAGCGACTTCACTTTCACTTTTCACTTCCATGCACTGGAGAAGGCAACGGCAACCCACTCCAGTGTTCTTGCCTGGAGAATCAAGCCTGGTGGGCTGCGGTCTGTGGGGTCGCACAGAGTCGGACACGACTGAAGCGACTTAGCAGTAGCAGCAGCAGTTCACACTTTAGGTGTTTTAACTACTTATACTTAGAAAACACATCGGTCATTTATGGGAGCATCTTCCCCACCAACAGGAAGACCTCACAAAAAGTGGCAGGATCTTCCCCACTTGTACCTCCTTCACATCCAGCCAGCTCTTATCAGTTGCTCAACAATGCTCTCTAAATCCGTGACGGAGGGGAGAACTTGCACTAACATTAAGTTACCGTTTGCTAGTCAGGGTTCTAAAACCTACAACCAAAGGAGGCGTTCCTGGTGTCGCAGTGGTAACGAATCTGCCTGCAATGCAGGAAATGATCTGGAGATGTGGGTTTGAGCCCTGGGTCAGGAAGACCTCTGGAGAAGAAGATGCAACCCACTCCAGTATTCTGGCCTGGAGAATCCCATGGACAGAGGAGCCTGGCGGGCTGCAGTCCACAGGGGGTTGCAAAGAGTTGGACACGACTGAGCAGATGACATACACAACCAACAAGGAGGGTAATTCAACTGGGAACGCCCAACTAGGAAGCAATGAAACTAATACATAATCTCAGGGCCTCTCAGAGGCTTTTCTAAATGCATCACAGTAAGAGTTCCCTAATAATGATTATGGGGCTTCCATGGCAGCTCAGTGGTAAAGAATCCACCTGCCACTGCAGGAGATTGAACGCGGGTTCAGTCCCTGGTCTGGGAAGGTACCATGTGCCTTAATCAGCTGAGCCCGTGCACTGCAACCACTGAGCCTCTGCTCTCGAGCCCGTGAGATGGAACTACTGAGCCCACAGGCCACAACTCCCGAAGCCTGTGTGCCCTACGGCCCATGCTCCACGACCAACAGCAGCCCTTGCTGGGGACAGCTAGACAGAGCCTGCACACAGCAACGGAGACCCAGGATGACCAAAAGTAAAGAAATGAATGTTAACATAAAGAAAGCCCAGCGGGAAGCAATGAGCAGAAAACAGAATAATGATTATGGATGGAAACAACTCAAGTGTCCACTGATGGGTGGATAAAAGAAATGTATATATATATGTACACACAGTGTGTGTGTGTGTGTGTGTGTGTGCTCAGTCGTGTCTAACTCTTTGCAACCCCATGGACTGTAGCCCTTCAAGCTCCTCTGTCCATGGGATTCTCTAGGCAAGAATAGTGGAGTGGGTTGCCATGCCCTCCTGCAGGGGATCTTCCCGACCCAGGGATCAAACCCACATCTCCTGCCTCTCCTGCCTTGCGGGCAGATTGTTTTTACTGCTAAGTCACCAGGAAAGCTGTACACACACACACACACACACACACACACACACACACACGGAGCACACAACACACACACCCAGGACTATCATTCACGACAAAGAAGAAACACTTCCATTTGAGACCACATGGATGGATGTTCAGGGCAATAGGCTAAGTGAAATAAATTGTGTGGACAAAGACATCTACAGTGGATGAAGGGGGCTAAAACTACACACTTTCCATCATAAAATAAGCCAGTCCTGATGAGAGAAAATATTCACAAGTGATGGAAGCAACAAGGGCTTCATTTCCAAATATACATGAACATCTCATACAACTCAACAATGACAGCAACAAAAGATACAAGGCAATCGAAAAAAGGGCAGAAGAAGACATGGACAGATGGTCAAGGGGGCCACGTGAATGTGCTCAGACATCGCAAATGATTAGAGAAAGGCAAATCAAAACCACAGTGAGGTATTAACTCACGGTGGTGAAAACGGCCAACGTCAGAAAGGCTAGAAATAACAAACGCTAGAGGGGGTGTGGAGAAAAGGGAACCCTCCTACACTGCTGGTGACAATGCAAATTAGTACAGCCACGATGGAGAAGAACATGGATCACCCTTAAAAAACTAAAAAGAGATCTACCATATGATCCAGCAGGGGCTTCCCAGGGGGTACTAAGGTAAAGAACCTGCGTGCCAATGCAGGAGACACAGGAGATGTGGGTTTGATCCCTGCATTTGGAAGATACCCTGGAGGTGGGGATGGCAACCCACTCCAGTATTCTTGCCTGGAGAATCCCACAGACAGAGGAGCCTGGAGGGCTGCAGTCCATGGGGTTGCAAAGAGTCGGACACGACCGAAGCCAGTGAGCATGCACACACATGATTCAGCAAGCCCACTCCTGAACAGATATCCTGAAAAAATTATAGTTCACAAAGATAAGATATCCTTATGTTCACAGCACTTCTATGCACAGCAGCCAAGACACCAAGATGTGGAAGCGATCTAAATGTCTATCCACAGAGAAATGAATAAAGAAGATGTGGTATCTATATATACGGTACACATATATAATGGAATACTACTCACCCATAAAAAAGGAATGAAATGCCATTTGTAGCAACATGGATTGACCCAGAGGCGATCATATTAAGTGAAGTAAGTCAGAAAAAGGCAAACACCTTATGGTATCCATTACATGTAGAATCTAAAAAAGGACACAAATGAGCTTATCTGTGACATAGACACAGGCCACACCCAATCATTTTTTTTACAACTGGTAAAGAGTCATTGATTTCCGTAGGTGGTTGTACTTCGGCCAAAGGAAAAAATAAACAGAAGAGCTTTCAAAGATTCACTCCAGTCCGAAAAAGATTCACTGCAGTCCGTGACATCCCTAAGGTAACGCATGCCATCAGATCTTAAATTCATCAGAGATAAAGTATCGTATGCTGGGGATCTGTAAAAATCTAACCACATCTAAAATATAACACAGGGAACTCATCTACAAACCAGAAAACAGGCTGTGTATCAGACATAGAGAACTGACCTGTGGTTGCCGAGCAGGTGAGAGATAGGAGACGAAATAATAGGGAGTTTGGGGTCAGGAGATGAAAATTATTATGCACAGTATGGATAAACAATGAGGTCTTACTGCACATTTCAGGGAACCATATTCAATCTCCTGTGATAAATCACAATGGAAAAGAATATTAAAAATTTTATTTATTGCAACTATATATATATATATATATGAGTCACTTTGCTATAGAACAGATTTAAAACAATATTGTAAATCCAGTATCCTTCAATTAAACAAAATTTAAAACATTACAAAAATAAAAAACTCGTCCTGGAGATGAACTACATACAGCATGGAGGGAACCGTTAACAAGATAATTCTGTATCTGAAAGTCGCTTAGACAGTAAGATCATAAAACTTCACAAGAAAAAGAAAATCTCTATGTGAGGTGATGGATGTTCACTGGACCTCTGGTAGTCACAATGTCAGAATGTATATGCTTAGTCGCTCAGGCGTGTCTGACTCTTTGCGACCCCAAGGACTGTAGTCCACCAGGCTCCTCTGTCCATGGGGATTCTCCAGGCTAGAATACTGGAGTGGGTTGCCATGCCCTCCTCCAGGGGATCTTCCCAACCTGGGGATGGAACCCAGGTCTCTGACATTGCAGGCAGATTCTTTACCATCTGAGCCACCAGGGAAGCCTGTCACAATATATACACATATCAAACCATCATGAGAACTTCCGTGGTGGGCTAGTGGCAAAAAGTCTGCACTCAAAATGCAGAGGGTCTGGGTTCAATCCCTGCTCTGGGAATTAGTTTTTGCATGCCACAGCTAAAAGCTGGTGGGTAGAATTTTGCTATTGTTCAGTCACTCAGTTGTGTCCAACTCTTTGCGACCCCACGGACTGCAGAAGGCCAGGCCTCCCTGTCCTTCACCAACTCCGGGAGTTCGCTCAAACTCACATCCACTGAGTCGATGATGCCATCCAACCATCTCATCCTCTGCCCCTTCTCCTCCTGCCTTCAATTTTTTGCAGCATCGGGGTAAATACAAAAGAGAAATCCTTAAAAAAAATTCTGTTGTACATCTCATACGAATATGATATGGTGATTACTCCTTGAATTGAAAAAGATAAAAATGAATACGATGTGTTGATTGTACCTTGAGCTGAAATGAAAGAAGAAATACGGCCTCTAACATTTTAATCCTGAACATCTGGCTTCCAGAGTTATGAGAAAATGAGTATCTGTTATTTAAACTGAAAAATAAAACAAGAAGAAGGTCCCTTCCATCTAAAGCTTTGGTCTATCTTGCTTTCCCACCCGTGTCCCTCAAGACCAGCTCTCTTTTCAGAGATATATCGTCCCTCACAAGACACCTTCCCGCTCATCCTAGGGGGATGTTCCTTAAAGGTGCGTATACAGGGACAGCATGCCACAGATATAGTTTAAGCTCTCCAAAGGCAGGGAAAGCAAGTCGTGATCATGAGTCTGTTTACACACTGCTGAGAGCATTATCTCAGTGCATTCCAAGCAAGAATGATTCAACGTTTCTCTTGCAGCCATTAATTATTGAAGAGCGTCCCCTCTAGGGGAGAGAGGATCTTCAGTGAGGTAAGAGCTATAAAAGCCTGATGTCTGCAGAGAGGGTATCAACGCAGCCGCAGCCGAGCCTCATCATGGAGAATAAGGTCCGGTTTCAAATCCAATTAGCATCAGAGAAGTACCTGATGTGGCTTCTAAGCATAGGATCAAAGCACATCAGCATTTCTGAACCGAGTTGCAGGGGGTGTGGGGAAGGAAGACACTTCTACTTTCTGAACCAGTTGGGGGTGAATCAGAAGCTTCTCAAACACGGTCCATTTCAACCTTGAGAAACGACCTCTAGACTTCCCTGGTGGCTCCGTGGTAAAGAATCCACCTGCCAATGCAGGAGACATGAGTTCGATCCCTGGTCGGGGAAGATCCAATATGCCTCGGAGCGGCTAAGCCTGTGGGCCACAGCTATTAAGCCCGTGTTCTAAGTGTCCAGAAGCCATGGCTACTGAAGCCCACAAGCATTGGAATTTGTGATCTGCAGCAAGAGAAATAATCTCAATAAGAAGCCTGCATTCCACAATTAGAGCAGCACCACCCCCTACCCACCAACCACCCCCAACTCCCCAAACCCCCACCCCTCATCTCGCTGTAACTAGAATCAAGCCCATGCAGCAGTGAAGACCGAGCACAGACAAATAATAAAAAGAAAGAAAATTATGAACAAGGTAATAATTTGTAAGGGCTTCCCTCACAGCTCAGCAGGTAATGAATCTGCCTGAGAGGCAAGAGACCTGGCTTCGATCCCTGGGTAGGGAAGATCCCCTGGAGAAGGGAATGGCTGGAGAAGGGAATGGCTACCCACTCCAGTATTCTGGCCTTGGAGAATCCCATGGATGGAGGAGCCTCGTGTGCATCCCTGGGCTTGCAAGAGTCGGACATGACTTAGAGACTAAACCAGCAATAATTTGTAAAGAAGACAGGCCTGGTTCCATTTTTGAACATAATGAAGCTGAACGATGGGAGAGGTCACCCAGTTGCTTAAAAACCTTTGCTCTGAGTTACTGGGCGCTGTTTGAATTAGTTACAATGGGAGCCCAGATTTTGCACCTCCATGAAAAGTGGGAGTTGCACTTTTTAAAGGACTTTTCCTTGATTCTGACCTCTGTTCTTGCCTTACAGTCTCTCCCTTCTGGAGTTAACTCATCCCTCCAGGCTTTGACTGGTCTGAGAGCATCTACCTTCAGAAGACAAATAAAATGCCACTCTCCCTGTCTCCCTTCATTACGGAGGAGAACATTCCTTCCAGAGGTTGGTTCTTCTGCATGGAGTGGTACCGACATCACGGCCAACACCCCCTGTCTCTCTAAGAATTATTCTGTACAGACTTACAAGTATCCAACTCAGCCCACGGCATTCTGAGTGAAATTCACCTGGAATGAACGATCGTCTTTCCAGTGAATGACCATGATGCCATAAACAACAAGAACAGGAAAGTTACTCCCTTCAATATTCCTTAAATGTTACACTGTAGTCACATCTTTATCATGACTAAACAGGTTCTGTTCAATCTGGGCTTCCCTTGTAGCTCTGTCGCTAAAGAATCTGCCTGCAGTGCAGTAGACCCGGGTTCAATCCCTGGATAGGGACGATCCCCTGGAGAAGGATATGGCAGCCCAATCCAGTATTCTGGCCTGGAGAATCCCCACGGACAGAGGAGTCTGGCGAGGCTATAGTCCATGGGGGTCTCAAGAGTCGGACATGACTTGGCAACTAAGCGATGATGAAAGAGAAACATGGAGAACGTGGATTGTGAGGTGGGAATTGCTTTCTCCCTGAACTTGGTACTCGTAAGCAATTCCAGAAACAAGACTGACAGGGACTCTGGTCATATGTTGGCAGTTGAATCAAGAAGCACGCAGTACCTGTAGTCAACTCACATGTCAACACGGCTGCAGATGTAAAACTCATGCAGTTGTACAACCCACGGCCAGGGGTCTCCATTTCACATGGTAGAAATATGGTCTATTTTCAGTTTCGGGTTGAGCTCGGTGACCTCTGCCTTTATCCTTTTTCTTCATCCTTTCTCATTCATTTGATCTGAATGATCAGATCAGGCCAGTGATCTGGTCACTTGATCGTTTGACCAGGCCAGTCCATCGTAAAGGAGATCAGTTCTAAATATTCATTGGAAGGACTGATGCTGAAGCTGAAGCTCCAATACTTTGGCCACCTGATGCCAAGAGTTGACTCATTGGAAAAGACCCTGATGCTGGGAAGGATTGAAGGCAGGAGGAGAAGGGGACGACAGAGGATGAGATGGTTGGATGGCATCACTGACTCGATGGACGTGAGTCTGAGTGAACTCCGGGAGTTGGTGATGGACAGGGAGGCCTGGCGTGCTGCAGTCTCTGCGGTTGCAAAGAGTTAGACATGACTGAGCAACTGAGCTGAACTGATCAGACCCTCTCATGTGTTAGGGGCTTCCCTGGTAGCTCAGAACGTAAAGAATCCACCTGCAATGCAGGAGACCTGGGTTCGATCCCTGGGTCAGGAAGATCCCCTGGAGAAGGGAATGGCTACACACTCTGGTATTCTTGCCTGGAGAATTCAATGGCCAGAGGAGCCTGGTGGGCTACAGGCCATGGGGTCACCGAGTCGGACACAACTGAGCAACTAACACTTTACTTTCTTATCCCTTACTTTTTCAGAGTTGACTTACTGACTGGCAAAGTCTGGTGACGTCATTCTCTCTATATATATACACACACAAACACACATATGGATTTCTTTGCTGGTCTAGTGGCTAAAACTCTGCACATCCAATGCAGGGGCCCAGGTTCAATCCCCTGGTCAGGGAACTGGATCTCACAGGCCACAACTAAAGATCCTGTGTGCTACAACAAAGCCTGGGCATAGTCAAATTAAATATAAATATATATATGTATATATCTCCATGAAAATTATTTCCTTAACAGCAGTTCTGTGCTGCAAAATAGTTATTAATAATTAGTGCTATTAGCTTTGAATCAAAAATCTATAAATAATCTACTGAGCTGAAGACCTTCACCACTTAGTTCTTTGCTGACCTATGGGCAAAACTCTTTTGCTAGAGACGACCCCTAGAATGTGAGGAAGAGGAGATATTTACTGAGAGATACCAGAGGACTTAGAACACAGAAAATCCAAGCACAACACCCCACAACTTCTTTCCTTGGTAATCATTTAGCCAGCATATGCTTTCCCAGCATAATCGTTTAGTAAATAGAGTCACTGTCTTGCTTTACTTTTTTTTCTTTCTTTTTAAAACGCACGCATTTGACACCATCTAGAGAATGATGCTTTCTAAAACAGTCACTGGAATTTGCAGGGGTGAGGAAACGGACAAGGTCATCTGAGTTATCTTTCCTGTCACTCAGCTCGGAGATTCGTTCCAATAAAAAGGGGGCCTCAGCTCCCAGAGGTCTGGCCCGTGCCAGGAATCTAGACTTTTGAAAGCATTATTCTTAATGAGTCCTTGAGTTTATGCAAAATGCCTTTGCTTATACGGGTTCGGTTGACAAGCATTTAAGTTTCTGGCCAAAGGTGGTTGAGGAAAAGACATGTCCACTGTACTCTCCTTCCTTAAAATTTGCCATAAAGACAGGAAATGATGGAAAGCTAGAGGGAAGAAGTAGCCTTTAGCTTGAATAGAAGAAACTTTCCAGAGATCCTCGTCTGCGGACTGAACGTGGAACCTGCATTTACGAAGAAATGACAGACCCCCTTGTCCTGGGCGAAGGAAGCCTAGAAAAGCTAAGGAGATGCTCCAGGGTCATAATGCTGGCAAGGGGTGCCGTCACAGAGCTTGACGCCAGCAAATAGGTGCGGAGAAGGGAGTGGAAAATAAGCCACTGAAGAGACAAAAGCCACAAAGCTGACTCACGCCAGCAGACACAGTCAAGATTCTTTCCCAGGCCGAGAGGACCACGACACTCATTTTTCATTTCTTTCTGCAGCTTCACCAGTTTGCCTGTTGTTGCATATCTACCTCCCCGTCTCGAGCCTTTGAGAGACCACAATTTATTTATTCCCCTTCGCGATGGCTAAGAATAGTAATGCTTGATGTTGCTGTAGAATTGCTATCGAACGGAACACGTGAGAGAATGCAGTAAAATGTGTACCCATTATGAAAAAGGAGGTGAAGTCATTATTTTTGGACAGGTTAGTTTTATAACAATATCTTCAGAGAATCAACTGGAAAATCTTTAAAAAGTGATATTAAGACAACAAAAGAACATGGGTATTTATGAAATTAGCACAGAAATTCAGTATTTCCCCCATATATGAGTAATAATACGTTAGAGAATAAACTGACAGGAAGGTAACTCATTACCAAATAACTAAATAGTAGATAAAGCACCTCAAAATTAACTTAACAAGCCACATACAATATATATAGAGAAAGGTGTTGAAACGTTATTGACATAAATAAGAATTAAATAAGTAGAAAAGCCTGTTATTTCTTCCTTGGCAAAGAAGACTTGGGATTATAACCACGTCCGTCACCCTAAATTAATTTGTAAATTGAAGGCAATCTCAATGTAAATGCCAATAGGATTTCTCTGCAACTAGAAAAGCTGCATCTCAGATTAATGAGGAAGGGTCTGCCCCTCAAGACATTCAGACGTACGATAAAGCTACATTTACTAGAGCTGCTTGACATCGGCACCGGAGTATACACAGAGAGCAAGAGACAGGACAGAGGGCATAAGTAGACAGACATACAGAGAGGAACTGAATACACTACAAAGAGAAGAACCTAAATCAGGGAGGAAGAGACGGTACGCTTATCAAGTAATTGTGAGGTAGAAATATAGCCATCAAGGGAAAATATATATGTGAATATGTACATACATATATGTGAGTGTGTGTGTATATATATATATATATATATATATATAACTGTGTTTGTTACTCTGTATGATAGCTGGTGCTTTTCAACTGTGGTGTTGGAGAAGACTCTTGAGAGTCCCTTGGACTGCAAGGAAATCCAACCAGTCCATCCTAAAGGAAATCAGTCCCGGGTGTTCACTGGAAGGACTGATGCGGAAGCTGAAACTCCAATCCTTTCGCCACCTGATGAAAAGAGCTGACTCATTTGAAAAGACCCTGATGCTGGGAAAGATTGAG
The DNA here is from genome assembly GCF_055505025.1 of Bos grunniens. Classification (NCBI taxonomy): domain Eukaryota; kingdom Metazoa; phylum Chordata; class Mammalia; order Artiodactyla; family Bovidae; genus Bos; species Bos grunniens. The sequence continues at coordinate 3,917,517 of NC_141194.1, forward strand.
GGCAGGAGGAGAAGGGGACGACAGAGGAAGAGACGGTTGGATGGCATCACCGACTCAATGGACATGAGTTTGAGCAAGCTCTGGGAGTTAGCGATGGACAGGGAGGCCTGGCGTGCTGCAGTCCAAGGGGTCGCAAAGAGTCAGATACGACTGAGCGACTGAACTGAACTGATGATAACTATATGTAGGCTTTAGGCATGGGCTTTCCTGGTGGCTCAGATAGCCAAGAAGCTGCCTGCAATGCAGGAGACCCGGGTTTGATCCCTGGGTCAGGAAGATCCCCTGGAGGCAACGCACTTCAGTGTTCTTGCCTAGGAAATCCCGTGGACAGAAGAGCCTGGCGGGATACAGTCCATGGCGTGGCTAGCTCTATACTACATAAAGACAGACTCTACACTAAATAGAGCTCAAGTTTCCCTGCTGGCTCAGATGGTAAAAATCTGCCTGTGATGCCAGAGAACCAGGTTTGATCCAGGTTCGAGAAGGAAATGGCAACCCGCTCCAGTATTCTGGCCTGGAGAATCCCATGGACAGAGGAGCCTGGCGGGCTACAGTCCATGGGGTCGCAGAGAGTCGGACACGACTGAGTGACTAACATATACTAAATAATATCTGTGTATATTCAGAGAGCTGATAGATGACATATATTTACATTTCCATTTATTTACCTATGGCTTATATTTTCCTTATAGAGATTTAAATAGCAGGGTAGAAATTCTATAATAGAAGGGAGCAGGGCTCATTTCACAAGTACGGGGCTGAAGTGGAGACAGCTTTCAAATCAAGGCAGAAACCTAGGCACAATATTGATTTACTGATTTGGCCATTCCAGATTTACAGTCAGTTCAGTTCAGTTCAGTCGCTCAGTCATGTCCGACTATTTGCCACCCCATGAACCGCAGCACGCCAGGCCTCCCTGTCCATCACCAACTCCCAGAGTTTACTCAGACTCATGTCCATCAAGTCCGTGATGCCATCCAGCCATCTCATCCTCTGTCGTCCCCTTCTCCTCCTGCCCCCAATCCCTCCCAGCATCAGAGTCTTTTCCAATGAGTCAACTCTTCGCATGAGGTGGCCAAAGTACTGGAGTTTCAGCTTTAGCATCATTCCTTCCAAAGAAATCCCAGGGCTCATCTCCTTCAGAATGGACTGGTTGGATCTCCTTGGGAAACTAAAAGAGACATTTTAACAAGATGCATCTCTCAGCCTAGTCATAGCGGATTCAAGGCTGAGGATGCTTCTCTTGGTTTGTTTAGTTAGTGTCATCAAAAGCCCTCAGCACAGCGGGCTGAATAAAGAATCGCTCTCTACACATACGATCATCAATTCATCCTGTGACTCAACTCCATACTCTCAAACAGGAAATTTTCCCTCTACATCCAAGCAGGAAAACAATTGATTCACTTGTCCCCCCAAAAGTAAGAGGCTAAAGTTTCCTCAATTTGTCCTCTGTCTCAGCTTAATATAAACTTCATGCTAGAAGAGGAAAACTTAAACACTGAGAATGGAATCAACTATAAAAAGTGAGCCAAGCTACTCTGACTTCCATCACATTTTTGTTTGAGTGGTCTTTTTTTGATCACATCTTTACTGAGATATTTACACTCAGTGTGTCCGACTCTTGCAATCCCATGGACGATAGAGTCCACAGAATTTTCCAGGCCAGAATACTCGAGTGGGTAGCCTTTCCCTTCTCCAGGGGATCTTCCCAACCCAGGGATCGAACCCAAGTTTCCCGCATTGCAGGCAGATTCCTTACCAGCTGAGCCGCAAGGGAAGCCTGTTAAGATATAATTATTGAGATCTAATCCCAATGCCTCACAATTCACCCATTTCAAGTAGAAATCAATGATTGCTAGTACATCAGAAGAATTGCTCAATCATCACAAGAAATTTTAGAGTATGTTCAACATCTCCAAAAGAACACCTGTAACCTTTGGCTAGAATTCCTCATTACCCCTCTCCCCAGGCAATCACAAATGCACTGAATGTGTCTATGGATTTCCACATTCTAGACATTTCCCATCAATAGAATCCCACCATATGTGGTCTTTGGTGACCAGCTTCTTCATTTAGCATAATGTTCTGAAGAATCATCCAAAGAGTAGCGTGAGGTAATTCTTCATTTCTTTTTATGGCTGAATACTATTCCACTGCACATAGAGACCACAGGCTTTCCAGGTGGCACTAGCGGTAAGGAACCCGCCTGCTAATGCAGGAGAAGTAAGAGACGTGGGTTCGATCCCTGAGTGGGGAAGATCCCCTGGCGGAGGGCATGGCAACCCACTCCAGTATTCTTGCCTGGAGAATCTCATGGACAGAGGAGCCTGGTGGGCTACTGTTCATGGGGTCGCAAAGAGTTGGACAAGACCGAACGACTTACCACGCATGCAGAGACCACACTTGTTGACCTATTTGTCTATTGATGGACACAGGAGTCCTCCAGCTTTATTTTTCCTTTTCAAGAATGTTTTATCTATCCTGGCTCCTTACAATTCCAGATGAATTTTAGAATCAAGCTTTCCATTCCTGAAATGGGCCATTGGGATTTTGACGGGGGTTTCGATGAATCTGCAGATCACTTTGGTGAGTACTAATTTATGCCAGCAACGTGAAATCTTCTAAATGATTAATACAGATGTCTTTCCACCTACTGGGGTCTTCTTCGCCTTCCATCACCAATGTTTCGTAGTTTTCAGGTTGTAAGGTGTATATTTTCCATTGTAAGTTATTCCCAGGCACTTCATTATTTTTGATGATACAGTAAATGGGAATTGCTTTCTTATCTTTTGCTGAAAATGTATAGAAATTTGATTGAGCTTTTTATGTGGATTTAATATCTTTAGGATTTTCTATATACGAGATGATGACATCTGAAAAAAAAATCTTTTACTTCTTTCTTTCATAGCCTGCATGCCTTTGTTTTATTTTCTGCCTTAATTCTGCCAAGGCTGGAATGTCCAGTACAATATTAAACACAACCAGCAAAAAAACCTGTCATATTTCTGACCCTGAGGGGAAGAATCCAGAATTTTACCATTAAGTGAAATGTTACCTCTTGTGTTTTTGTTAATGTCCTGCAGAGAATTTTCTATACGTGTAAGAAGAGTACTAAATTCGAGTTAATGGCCCATGTTCAAATTTTGACATATATACAACCACTCATTCTTACAAAATATAGCCACTGTGCTATTTAACAAGTGATCTTAAACGTGCATTAATAAAGTGCAGAAAAATTCCCACAGAGCATTAGTGGAATTTGATACGCACCAAAATTCAAATTGCATATTAATACTTTCTCCAAACAAACAAAACAAAACAAAACAAACTATAAAAGATAAAAACAGACATATGATATATCCCATCTATTCAAATACAAATTCTAATCATGATATGTGTTAGCATTAGCAATGCTAAAAATATAATTGGTCATCTTAAAAAATACTGAAAATAGGTTAGAAATGTATTTTAAAAATATACTAAGTAGCTTAATTCACTTGTCAGTTTCAGTTTGAAAATAACAATGTCTCCTTGATCATATAAAGCACTTGGTTTCATAACCTTTGCCTCATTTTAGCTCTCAATTTCTATAATTTCAATTAAAAAAGTTTTAAGTTTAATTTCAGACTTCTGGTTTAGTTAGATCTATTAGTGGATATTAAATTAGGACTCAATATTAGTTTCTAGAAGACCCAAGACAATTTTTTTTTTGCCAACATCTCCATATCCCCAAGAAAGGATAAATATCACCAGGACTTGCAAAGGAGGAACCAGAGGTGATCTGAAATGCATTTGTAATTCTCAGCTCCTCACCTACATCAAGTATGTTAAAGAGTTGGCACAGAAATGTCCAAGTTTGAGGTGTTGGAGGGGGAGGGAGAGATTTTAATGGAAAGCAAATTTGAAGTTTTTAAAAAAGGCTTATTTTATTTAAGCGCAATCGATTTGCAATGCTGTGTTAATTTCTGCTGTACAGCAAAGTGAGTCTGTTACAGACATACATGCATTTTTTCCATATTCTTTTCCACTGATGGCTTATCACAGGAGCCTGAATATCGCTCCCTGCACGCTCCATTAGAACCGTGTTGTGGATCCATCCTGTACAGGACAGTTGGCATCTGCTAGTCCCGGACTCCCACGCCATCGATCTCTCATGGCAACCACAAGTCTGTTCTTCTTTCTGTCTCTGTGAACTCTCAGTTATGAGACGAGAATAATGCATTTTCATCTGAGCAATGAGGAAACTGCATCAATGACATCTATCCGTCCATGTGAGGACAGCGTTTTACTGGTGACGTCTGTCCTAGGAAGCAACTTTCACCATTCCATCCCCCAGTTCTCATCTCTTTAACGCTCCCTCACTTGACCTGATGTTGGCATAATTGCTCATCAACCTCAGCGCCCCCTGAAGTTTTCATCGGCCAGCAATAACGGGAAAAGTTGAATTTGTTAAAAAAAAAAAAAAAAGCATATTAAAGCACTGCATCTCAAAAGAGTGCTCAATGAAAAATAAAAGCCGCCTTAAAAAAAATATGATTATGGGCTGTTGGCACTAATGAATGTTAATTAATTTTTTGCTATTCAGGTGCTTCACTGCGGGGGGAGTTAATGGATGTGGGATACCGGTTCAAAACTTCAAAATTCATATTTCAGGTTAAAAAAAAAAAAAAGCTCAAATTTCCAGGGTGAGATTCTCTTTTCTCAATAGTTGGAAATCAACAATCTATAATTAAATCAATTTAAAAAATGTTTAAAGAGAAAGTCATCATCTCGAAGGAGGATTCAGTACCTTGCTCTGTGTCTTTACTTTCAAGATATCTAGATCATATTCCGAAACTCTAAGATACTACAAAAAGAAAGGGGAGATAGAGAGAATAGAGAAAATTCTTTTTTTCTGAGAATTTAGTAAAAGAAAGGGGAGACAGAGAGAGAGAGAAAATTCTCCTTTTTTTTTCCTGAGAATTTTCCTAGGCATAAAAAGTAACACATATGAGTCAATTCTAGTGAGATGGGTGAACCCAGAGTCTATTATAGAGTGAAGTAGATTGGAAGGAGAAAAAAAATATCACACATTAACCCAATATATAGCAAATATATAAAGATGGTGCTGATGCACACACTTGCAGGGTAATAAGGGAGCCGCAGACATAGAGAACAGGCTTGTGGGCACAGTGGGGGAAGGAGAGGGTGGAAGGAATAGAGACAGTGGTATTGAAATATATATATATATACATATATATTACCATAACTTAAACAGACAGCTAGCGGGAATTTGCTGTATGACTCAGGGTGCTCAAACCTGATGCTCTGTGACAACCTAGAGGGGTGGGATGGGGTGGGAGGAAGGTTTAAGAAGGTGGGGACATATGTGTACTTAAGGCTGGTTCATGCTGATATAGCTCAGAAAGCACCACAGTATGGCAAGTATCTGGCAATTAAAAACAAACACAAAGAAGGAAGTTCTTGAGTCGCCAGGAGCTATAAAGTGAAAATGATCCATTTGGTCAATACACCGGGCTTTAAAAAATGGACTTTTTTATCCATCCACGGTGGAAGGACTTTCAGATTGAGGTCTCGGAGGCAATTTTTGAAAGTGGCATGGCATGAAGGTAAAGACACCTGCTGGTTAGGAAAACGGGAAATGACGGCCTTGCACACTCCGTGACAATCTTTTAAGTAGCGATTCTTAGCACATGCCCCCCACATGTCTCATCATCTTACCCACCCAGGGATCGAACCTGTGTCTCTTGCACCTCCTGCATTGGCAGGCAGGTTCTTTACCACTGAGCCACTAGGGAAGCCCCCACTACACCTGATCTTAGCCAAAAGGACACAAAGTGATATAGGTAATATATATATATATATATAAATTGGATATATAAGTATAAAAGAGAATGGGGTTCCCCAGTGGCACCAAGTGGTAAAGAACCCACCCGCCAATGCAGGAGACATAAGAGACTCGGGTTCGATCCCTGGGTCCGGAAGATCCCCTGGAGGAGGGCATGGCAACCCACTGCAGTATTCTTGCCTGGAGAATCCCATGGACAGAGGAGCCTGGCGGGCTACGGTCTGTGGGGTTGCAAAGAGTTGGATACAACTGAAGCGACTCAGCACGCACGCTCGCACAAGAGAGGATATTCTAATATATGCAATTCTCTCCTGTATTTATCTATATATCCAATTAATACACTATATTAAACAGTAAATACTGGTGTCATTTGGGGAAATAAGCATACTTGACAACTTCTGACTAGAGTTGGTTAACAAACTTTCCAGAAGGAAATAAACGGCAAAGGCTCTAAGCAAATGGAATGTCCTTTGAGCTAGCAATTCCATCTGGAGAAACGCATCTTAAGCAAACAGTCATTGATGAGGGCAAATATTTCATCCTGTGTTCCTCAAAGTTCTGGAGCGAAATGCCCCAAATGAAGAACAGCTAAAATATTATGCAAAGGAGTTGAATTTCAAGGCACTTATTTAATGACGGTGTTTCGGGACACTTAATGATGCAAGTGAAAGGTAGTGTATATGAGTTAACAGAATAAGTTTAAACTACTGGACGGATACAAATATACAGAGATATACAGATACAGAGAAAATACTAAAAGCATATATACTCAATGGGTAACAGTGGCACAATTAAAACTATTGCAACTTTGTTCTATGCATCTTTCTGTATCAAAAATATTATGAAACAAAAAAATAGTAACTTTACAGTTGTTCAGTTGCTTAGCTGTGTTTGACTCTTTGTGACCCCTTGGACTGCAGCCCTCCAGGCTCCTCTGTCCGTGGGATTCTCCAGGTAAGAAAACTGGAGTAGGTTGCCATGCCCTCCTCCGGGGGATCTTCCCCACCCAAGGATCGAACCCAGGTCTCCCGAATTGCAGGGGGATTCTTTACCAGCTGAGCCACCATCGAAGCCCAAGAATACTGGGGTGAGTAGCCGCTCCCTTCTCCAGGGGATCTTCCCAACCCAGGAATCGAACCCAGGTCTCCCGCATTGCAGAGGGATTCTTTACCAGCTGAGCCACCAGCAAAGCCCAAGAATACTGGAGTGAGTAGCCTCTCCCTTCTCCAGGGGATCTTCCCAAGCCAGGAATCGAACCAGGGTCGCCTGCATTGCAGGCGGATTCTTTACCAGCTGAGCTCCCCGGGTAGAACCCCCTCTAGTTCCCAGAGTTCATCTCCATACCCAGAGGCGTGGTGTGGTCTTCACAACTCATGGTCTGATCTGTGTACATGATCGGTAACCCCAGTCCACACGTTTTTCCTGTTTCCTTTGTTTTTATAGCTGACATCCCTTGTCTCTCCCAGCGTCTATTTAGGACACCCCATGCCATTCCGCCCCTGGTCACCTTAGGCTCCTGTTGGCTGTGACAGTCTCATATGATGTCCAAAGTATGACAAGAGAGGGAGTTGGATACACTGAGTCTGTTTTCTGGTGGGGAGGGGTCTTCCAGCTTCAACCTTTTCATCCTCGTCTCCCCACCATTCCTCGCAGTCCGATGATAGATGGGACATGGGACCGTCCCCTTTGAAGCTAAGATCTTTAATGGAACCCAGAATAAGCATCTTTGACGAGCCTCCAGGCTGGAGCGTGTCAATTCCTGGACCAGCCTCCCTCGACACACAGTTTCTCCTCACCTCCCTCCCTTTCTGGGTCCCCAAGGATGTCCAACGCCAGTCCTGGGAGGAGAAGCATGGGCTACCCTCCCCGCATCCCATGATGATCATCTTCTGTTACAGATTCCACTGCAGCTGAGCCAACACCTGTCCTCAGGTGAGATGGCTCAGGCAGGACACCAGGCTGGCAGGCAGCCCTTCAGGTCTCAACTGGACCAAGTCCCAGAGCCCGGTGATGTCATGGGGCTGTGGTCCTGCCTGTCTGTGACGTCACAAAGGTTGTCCAGGAGACGGGGCCGTGATGCTCACAGTTAGGGGTGTGGCCACCTTGACGCATCTGCAGCGTGGACCATCAGGCGCTGATAAAGCAGGCTGCTGGAAAGCGCTCTGCACTTAGCAACAGAGGTAAGAGCTTTTTTTCTATTTCTCCTTTTTCCTTCTCTACTTGTTTCCTTTTCTCCTGTTGCTTGTCCCCCTCCACGTCCAACTTCAGCTTCTTCTTGTTCTTCCTTTTATTCTCACACTGAATTTGTAAATTGCCTTCTCGTGATTCTTCCGGTTTGGTTTAGAAGGTCTGGGAGCTGCATTTTCCTGGAAAGGGTTTCCTCCCCTCCACCTCGTAGCTCAGCTTCTTTGTCTACTTTTTTTTTTTTTTTTTCCCCTCACACTGAAGCTTTAAACTGCCTTCTCATAGAGGTTGATCACTCTGGTTTGGTTTATAAGGTCTTAAAACCCAGAGAAGGTTTTTCTGGTTGATCTAGGAGAATGGGCTTTGGGGTATAGCCCACATGGCAGATGTGGGCCCTTGGCAACCCAGGGAATCTTCCTAACCCAGGGATGGAACCCTTGCACTGCAGACAGATTCGTTACCATCTGAGTCACCAGGGAAGCCCATAAATGTGTTAATATATGATATTTCTTTTTCCTCTGCCTGATTTAACTTCACTCTGTATGAAGGTCTCAACCCTTGTGCCTTAATGACGTTTTTGGAGCAGTAGCCGTGGGTTTTGGCTCTATGACCGATTTCACCAAGACGCCAGAGGCTGGCCTAAGAGGGACTAAGCCATATTAAGTCAAAAAGGCTGTGTAATGGCATTATCCTGGGATTTGGATAATCTGCTCAGCATCTGGGCCTCAAATCTTGATTACGTGAGAGACCATTGGTCGGAACCAGTGACAACAAAGGAAGGAGTCATGACATGTGGGGGGCAGGATGACTGGGCTGTGACTCGTGTATTCTTTGATCAGAAAAAGGAATTTTCAAACCTTCTGATCAGCGCTTCCTCTGGTAGGAGCTGAGGATACATGGAAGGATGAGGAGAGACAGGAGGGAAAAGAAAAGAAAGGAAGTGAAGCACAGTGCGGAAATTACAGAGGAGGACTAAGAACAGGGCGGCTGGGTCAGTAAAGCAGGAAGTGCTTAGCTCTGATGGGAGGGCAGAAGAATTCACACAGGCAACGACGATCGGCTGAATCTTAAGGACGTTCTTTCAGGCGAAAAGGTGGGTAAGAGGTTTTCTGGTCCATCAGTACTTTCTGTTCACCATCTGTAAGCATCAGAGTAGACTCTGTTGCGGAGACTCTAGGGCTTGGAGGTCAACCAGAAGGGTAGGTCAGATCAGAAAGGACAGAGTATAAGATACGGAAGAATTTAAGTGATGCTTTGAAGGTAGGATTTAAGTGTCTTAGGCTTCCCTGGTGGCTCACAGGTAAACAAGCCACCTGCCAATGCAGGGGATGCAGTTTGATCCCTGGATCAGGAAGTTCCCTGGAGAAGGAAATGGCATCCCACTCCAGTATTCATGCCTGAGAAATCCCATGGACAGAGGAGCCTGGGAGGCTACAGGCCACGGGGTTGCAAAGACTCAGAAACGACTTCTGTCAGTTCAGTTCAGCTCAGTTCAGTTCAGTTGCTCAGTTGTGTCAGACTCTTTGTGACCCCATGGACTGCAGCACACCAGGCCTCCCTGTCCATCACCAACTTCTGGAGTTTGCTCAAACTCATGTCCATCGAGTCAGTGATGCCACCCAATCACCTCATCTTCTGTTGTCCCCTTCTCCTGCCTTCAATCTTTCCCAGCATCAGGGTCTTTTCAAATGAGTCAGCTGTTCGCTCAGGGGGCCAAAGTACTGGAGTTTCAGCTTCAACATCGGTCCTTCCAAAGAATATTCAGGACTGATCCCCTTCAGAATGGACTGGTTGGATTTGCTTGCAGTCCAAGGGACTCTCAAGAGTATTCTCTAATACCACAGTTCAAAAGCATCAACTCTTCTGTGCTCAGCTTTCTTTATAGTCCAACTCTCACATCCATACATGACCACTGGAAAAACCATAGCCTTGACTAGATGGACCTTTGTTGACAAAGTAATGTCTCTGCTTTTTAGTATGCTGTCTAGGTCTAGAAAGAACTTAGGCAACTTAACAACAAATGATTTAGAATTTTATTAAGATTCTCACATAAACATGGAGGATGAGGAGGACGCAGAGCCGGAGAGGAGCTGGATATTAAAAATCCATCAGCAGAGGAAAAGTCAACAGTGTGAAGTGTTCAGTCAGCTGATAGCATCATGGGCATGCAGGGCTCAAGGAAAATAGCACAGCTTAAATCGAGGTTACAGGCATATTTCAGAGACGCTGTGGGCTCAGTTCTAGACGGCAATGAAGAAAGTCACATAGATGCTTCTGTTTCTCATAAAACTTATGGTCACACTGGACCGCAGTCTATTAACTGTGCAGTAGCATGGTGCCTTAAAAAAAAAAAAGTACAGACCTCAATTAAAAATGTATAGTGTATATTCTTATATATACCCAAGGGCATATTAATCACCCATAAAAAATAAATAATGCCCTTTGCAGCATGAATCATGGACCTAGAGACTGTCACACGGAGTGAAGTCAGTCTGGCAGAGAAAGACAAATGTCATAGGATATCTCATGCACGTGGAAACTAGAAAAAGTAGTTCAAATAAGCTTATTTACCAAACAGATTCACAGACATAGGGAAGAAATTATGGTTGCCAAAAGGGGAGTATGGGGAGGGATAAATTCGGAGTTTGGGATTAGTGGATACAAAATATTCATATATAATGTAAGCAAACACAAGGACCTACTGTTTAGCACAGGGAACTATATTCAATATTTTGTAATAACCTAGAATGGAAAAGAATCTGAATAAGAATATGTGTGTGTGTTACCTAGATAGTAACACAATATTATAAATCAACTATAGTTCTATTAAAAACATTGATATACATATATATATTTATATATACAGGGCTTCCCTTGTGGCTCAGCTGGTAAAGAATCGGCCTGCAATGCGGGAGACCTAGGTTCCATCCCTGGCTTGGGAAGATCCCCTGGAGAAGGGAACAGCTGTGCACCCCAGTATTCTGGCCTGGAGAATTGCATGGACTATACGGTCCATGGTGTCGCAAAGAGTCTGATACGACTGAGCGACTTTCACTTTCACACATATATACAAAGACATCCACGCCCTGATTCCTAAAACCCGTGACTATGCAACTTTGCATGGCAAAAGATATCGCGATTTTGATGCCAGTTCAGGATCTTGAGTTGGAGGGAGTATCTCGGATTACACAGGTAAGAGGGAGTCAATGGGGTGACTCACGGTGGAAGCTTCTAATGCTGGTTGTGAAAATGAAGGCAGGTCCCCTCGAACTTCTTGTTGCTGTATTTAGTCCTAAGTCGTGTCCAACTCTTTTGTTACCCCCTTGGGCTGTAATCATCCAGGCTCCTCTGTCCACGGGATTCTCCAGGCGAGAATACTGGAGCGGGTTGCCATGCCCTCCTCCAGGGGATGTTCCCAACCCAGGGATCGAGCCTGTGTCTCTCGCATTGCAGGCAAATTCTTTGCCATCTGAGCCACCAGGGAAATCCAATCTTGCTTAGAGACATCAAAATGAATACAAGTCTCACCGTCACCTTGATTTTTAGTCCGATAAGACCAAGGTCAGAATCTCGACCTCCAGAAAGGTAGGATCATAAAGCTGTGTTGTTTGAAGACAGTGGGTTCATGAACAGTTTCTATCCCCGCTACAAGAAAACTCCCTTTCCTGTAAAGGAACAAAACTCTAGAAACCAGTCCTAATAAAGATGGGCCATTTCCAGATAACCAGATAAGAGGCATCAGGTATATCTTCACCAGGATTGTTCTGCAACTTTTTTTGGATACAACTCCCACTTTGAATTTCCCCTGGAGCCAACAGATGTAAGAACTGATTGTCCTCATGGTACCCTGGCTGATACCAGATTTCTTAATTGCAAATGGAATATTTTAATACCAAAAGTGGTACATTAGAAGGGGCAACATCCATTCATTTTATTTTTAAAAAAATATTTTTGTTTATTTGGCTGCATCGGGTATTGGGGCTTCCCAGTTGGCACCAATGGTAAAGAATCCATCTGCCAACACAGGAGACATAAAAGACACAGGTTCCATCCCTGGGTGGGGAAGAATCCGTTGAGGAGGAAATGGTAACCCACTCCAGTATTCTCGCCTGGAGAATCCCATGGACAGAGGAGCCTGGCGGGCTACAGTCCACGGGGTCACAAAGAGTTGGACACGACTGAAGTGACTCAGCTCACATGTCCAGTTCCCTGACCAGGAATAGAACCCGGGCCCCCTGCATTGGGAGCTTGGAGTTTTAACCACTGGACCACCAAGGAGTTCCCTCAGTTTTAATATGCAATCGAATCATAGCCACCTATCTCTTAAATGATTACAAATCCTCTGAAAATTTTTCTATGAGTTCTTTCTCTGATAAACACCCTTAGTTATAAGTTTATCATAGAAGAGCAGGAAGGAGAAAATGAAGAACTTCCATCGGTAACTAATTCCTGCACACACACACACACATACTTAGTAAGAACATTCTAAATAATCAGTTGAAGATACCGTGATATAAACGGGGGCTTCCCAGATGGCTCAGCAGTAAAGAATCCATCTGCAATGCAGGAGATGCGGGTTCGATCGCTGGGTTGGGAAGATCCCCAGGAGAAGGACACAGCAACCCAGTCCAGTATTCTTGCTTGGGAAAAACCAATGGACAGAAGAACCTGGCGTGCTCCAGTTCATGGGATCGCAGAGAGTCAGACAAAACTGAGCACATGGTATAAACAGTAGTCTTAGACTTTGATTTCCAAGTCAGCAAGACGAAAATGGTCCTGGGAACTTGTTATAAAGCCAAATTCTCAGGTATCACAGACTTGTGGCTCAGCTGGTAAAGAGTCTTCCTGCAGTGCAGGAGTCCTGGGTTCCATCCCTGGATTGGGAAGAGCCCCTGGAGAAGGGAACAGCTACCCACTCCAGTATTCTGTCCTGGAGAATTTCATGGACTGTATAGTCCACGGGGTCGCAAAGAGTTGCACACGACTGAGCGACTTTCATTTCACTTCGTCGCAGACTCATTGAGGGAAAGTCAGAGAATTGAGAGGTGGAAGGAACCGTGGCTGTTAACACGTGGCAGGGTGACTCCTTGAAAGACACGGCTCAAGTGCTTCATCCACAGTTTAGAGGGTGTCATGCCCATAAAGGAGGAGGAGGAGAAGGGGGCGACAGAGAGTGAGATAGTGAGATGGCATCATGAACTCAACGGACATGAGTTTGAGCAAACTCCAGAAGATATCGGAGGACAGGGGAGCCTGGCGTGCTGCAGTCCACGGGTTTGCAAAGAGCTGGACATGACTTAACGACTCAGCAACAACAACATGCCAGCAAAGTGAAAATTAGTACCAAGTCTTTGATCTTCGAATCTTACACAAACTTCCATCCCCCAACAATGGCTGCCATTTTAGAACTGCATTTCTCTGTACCCTTTAAAAAGAAAAGCTGATAGTTTACAAATGTACACATCACAGGTTATTTGCTGTTTGTGGATCCTTATGAAAAATAAAGGATTAATTGTGCTTAGTAGCTCAGTCCTTTTGGATTCTTTGCAACCGCATGGACTGTAGCCCACCAGGCTCCTCCTCACATGGGATTTTCCAGGCAAGAATACAGGCGTGGGTTGCCATTTCATCCTCCAGGGGATCTTCCTAACCCACAGATCGAACCCAGGTCTCCTGCATTGCAGGCGGATTCTTTACCAGCTGAGCCACCAGGGAAGCCCAAAGGATAATTACTTAATGAATAATATCCTCAATCGAATTACCCTTTCACAGACTTAAATAGTGTCACCATTTCTTAAAGAAACATCTTTTTTTTTTCCCCTTTCTATCTTGTGTTCACTGCCAACTGCTTGCAAAATAAAACAGAAATTACGGGACTCATGGAAGTATAATTACATTTTCAAAGAAGAAGCGATGAAGAACTTTCATATTTAAAAAGGCATTTTTAGGAGTTACTTTAAAATTTTAGTTTTGAATTTAAATCAGACAGATTACAGAAGCAGCCTGGATTGGGTATGTTTTCCTTCTTAATCTGTTATCTTGTTTCTAAATGCACTATTGTTTGTGAATTTGCTGTGTCTCTTATCTTTTACAAACCATACTTCTTTCTTCCCCCCTTTGCTTTTCCAAGGCCAATCTGTTGCTTTTTTCTTATGCTTTCAGCTGCTAATTTGTTTCGTGTCAAAATAAGTTTACTTCATAAATCAGGCTCTCAACATGGCTCCTAGTTTGAATTAATGGGATACTTGCTAAATTTCCATTTCACTTTGGGGTGTCTGGATGTCACTAAAGAGGGTTTCAAGATCAAATGTGTTCTGGGGCCATTTCTTGTAAACCTTAATCTTGAGAATTCTGCACGGAGATGGGTAGATAAATTGGCTCCTTAATTGAAGAAAACAGGTACACATTTTACCATCACTTACGAATAAACTTTTGCCATGCAAATCCGAGTCAGTTGCAGAAGTGAAGAATATTCCAGCTAGTCATCGTAATCACAGAAGCTTTATTCCAAAGTCAGCGAGAAACATTTTAAAACACTCTTAAAATCAGTGCCCGCCCCCCAACACTGGCAAATAAACATGTCTTGAAGATAGTACTTAGGATTTATTTCAGTCACAAGTAAGTTTTGGTCGCTCAGTTAGGTCCAACCCTTTGTGACCTCAGGTTCCTCTGTCCATGGGATTCCCCGAGTAAGAATATTGGAGTGGGTTGCCATTCCAATATCCAGGGGATCTTCCTAACTCAGGGATGCAACTCAGGTCTGCTGAACGGCAGGCAGATTCTTTACAGTCTGAGCCACCAGGGAAGCCCCATACCCCTCATTTAAAAAGGAATGTGTCACAGATGACTTTGTGTTAGCTGTGGCACGTGAACTCTTACTTGAGGCATGTGGGATCTAGTTCCCGGATCAGGCATCAAACCCTGGGCCCCCTGCATTGGAAGCATGGAGTCTTAGCTACTGGATCACCAGGGAAATCTCTCCATGGCCTTTGAGGCCTTCCTCTTAAAAAGTATGCTTCCTGGAGCAGTTGCATTTCATTGCCTGGGACCTCTTAGGAGAAGCAGAATCTTGAGAACCGTCTTCCATCTATCTATAGAAAGTACATTTGGGCAAGCTTTCCATCTATTACAGCATCTGTATTTCGACAGGGTGACTCACATATCCAGTAAAATTGGAGAAAGTGTGTGTTAGTCTCTCAGTCATGTCCGAGTCTTTGTGACCCCGTGGACCATAGCCCGCCAGGCTCCTCTGTCCATGGGATTCTCCAGGCAAGGATACTGGAGTGGGTTGCCATTCCCTCCTCCAGGGGATCTTCCCAACCCAGGAATCGAACCAGAGTCTCCTGCTTTGCAGGCGGGTTCTTTTCCGGCTGAGCTGCCAGGGAACCCCACTTAAAAGTGCAACTATGCCCTGAAACCCAGAAGATGTGGGGATTCCTTCCTTAAAACATCTGACTTAGGGATTCTGGTCTGGTAAGAACTGCTGTGCTTATGAAAAAGTCATCCATCTTTGGTGTCAGAGCAAATGAGAAGTGTTATCGGAGACAAAAGCTTTGGACTAAAGGCTGCCAGAACAACAAGGGGTGGGTGGGGGCTGGTGGTGGCAGTGAGAGATGAGAAGGAAGGAAGGAAGGGATCTGCTTTTCGGAGCCCCAGCCAGGTGACTCCCCTCCCTGGAAATAGGAGGGAAGGCAAGACAGGGAAGCCTGGCCAGCTACAGTCCAGGGGGTTGCAAAGAGTCTGACAGGACCTAACAACTGAACGATAACAACAATTAAAATGATAACCCTAGTCCTTCCCATATTTGGAGGACACCATCATGGTTGAGAAACCTTGCCATTCTGCCTACAGCCCTTGGAGAGACACAATATAAATTCAGTTTCAGACTGTTCTACATTCAATGGCAAAGGGCAGATCTAAGAACACGTGGTTTCTGGAATCCATCTAAAGGCTGAGTTTCTGGACACTAACTTCATTCTCTCATCAGATCACTCAACTCCCTTTTAAGGACATGCCCATCCTCTTTCCATACAAATACACACAAAGGAAAAAAAAATCTTCTCTCTTTTTTTTCCTTCTTTTGTTAGTAACTCGCTGGAGGGCTGGTAATTACTCTGTATGTATTTAGGAGCAAGTATCATTAGAATTCCAAATTAAAAATAAGATTAATGATTTAATTTCCATCTTGTCAAGATGACCCATTTAAAAAAAAATACTGATGTGATATAATGCTATGAAAGATTTAAGCATAATTTATTGATAAATCCATTACGACTGGAATGAGAGAGCTATTTGTCTACATAATGGTTTCTGAAATTACAGATAGCACTTTCCCATTATTTCACTGCAACATTTATAATTCCTTTTTGGATTTACCATTTATTTTTATTTTTTTAGCAACCACATGTGGTATGGCGCCAGCCACGGTTTCAAATGTCTTCCAAACAGGGCTCACAGCCTTCCAAGTTAATGTTAGTCTTACATTAAGTATCAAGAAACTTAGGTGTGGAAAGTTCTGATAAATTCCCAGTGGAACACAGTCACTGAGTCTGGGGGCCATGATACAAACCCATAGATTCTGGATCCTGACTTTAGCACTCTAATCCCCACTCTCCATTCCTGCTCCAAGAGCAGGGGAAGCTTAGCCAGAAGACAGTAGCAAAGACATCTTTGCATTTGGGAAAATAGCCAAGTGTCAATATTACCGGTGTAAAAAAGAAATGTTCTCAAATATAGAAGTTCAATAATCCTCACAGCTAGATCAATACAGATCTTCTCATAACAAGGAATTATATAATTGTAGGTGTAGAAAACTAAGACTTCTACATTAAAAAAAATTTTTGGGGGGTACAGCTGATTAACAATGTTGTGATAGTTTCTGGTGGACCGCAAAGGGACTCATCCATACATACACATGTATCCATTCTCCCCCAAACTCCCCTCCATCGAGCAGAGTTCCCAGTGCTGTCCAGCAGGTCCTTGTTGGTTCTCCATGGTAAATACAGCAGTGTGTCCATGTCCATCCCAGACTCCCTAATTGTCGCTTCCTCCCATCCTTGTTTCCAGTAACCACAAGTTCCTTCTCTAAGTCTGTAACTCTGTATCTGTTTTCCAAGTAAGTTCATTTGTACAGTTTCTTTTTAGATTCCACATACAAGGGATAGGATTTCTACTGCTTTTGTTTGTTTGTTTGTTTTTTTGCCTGTGCTACGTAGCCTATAGGATCTTAGTTTTCTGACCAGGAAGCGAACCCAAAGCCCCTGCATTTGAAACACAGAGTCTTAACCCCCGGACTACTAGGGAGGTTCCCAAGGCTTCTATTTCTTAGAGAATTACCTTAGCAACAGGACAAGTAAAACGATGATCATCAAGACACTGAGTTTCAAAGAATGGATAACAGTGGCTCCAGAAAGACGGGGAATAAATGAGATTAGCACTGTGAGACTACAGCTGCTGCAACTGAGCGGGATTCAAGGTCATGGTTCAAGGAGAGGGTCCAAGCAGAACCCAGCAGATGCCTTCATCTGAAGTGAGGGTTTAGAGATAACAAGGCAAGGAAAGCTTTCAGAGTTGAGTCTGCAGGACAAGGGAAAGCTGCCCAGAGAATCCCAAAGGATTACAGGGTCCACCCCTGAGTGTTTAGCAGACGAGTAAAGGGCACTCGAATATGACTGATGCAGTGTGCATGCATATGACCCGCAGATGGGGACATGCTGGGTGCTGTGTTTACTCGCTCAGTCTAGTCCAACTCTTTGTGACCCCATGGACTGTAGCTCACCAGGCTTCTCTGTCCATGGGAATCCTCCAGGCAAGAATACTGGAGTGGGTTGCCATTTCCTTCTCCAGGGGATTTTCCCAACCCAGGGATGGAACCCGGGTCTCCGACATTGCAGGCGGATTCTTTATCATCTGAGCCACCAGCAAAGCCTACTGGGGATATACCCATCCAAAGGGATTCAGTAGCACAGTGCTCAGACCTCCAAGAGGGCCACAGATAGTGCCTGTTCCTCCTCAGTCAGAAAGGAATGGAATTTCACAGTACTTGAGATGCTGCAGAGTGCTGAGGAAGGTCCAGCCTTTGTAAGGGCGAAATTGTTCACCACAGGCTGAGCACAGCTCACAGTCTGCTTGCCGAACCTCATAAGCCAGGCTCCAGGACCAGGCTCCCTTCTAAGGGCTCACCTGCATCTCAGAATAAAAGCTAAGACTTTCACAGGAATAATTCTCAAACCCAAAGTGGTAAAAATTCAGTGTTCTATATTTAATTTGAAGCACAGCCACAGAAAATATCCAAAATGAAATACAGCAGAACCTTGAACAACAGGAGTTTGAACTGTTTAGGGGCCACTTATACATGGATTTTTTTTTCCCCAAAAGATACTACAGTAGTACATGATGAGTGATGGACTGAATCTGGATGCAGGACCATGGATGTGGAAGACCAATTACTGATACAAAGTAATATGGGGTTATCCAAGAGTCAGTTTCCCTAACTCCCAAGTTCTTTAAGGGTTGACTGGACACAGAAAAAAAAGTATAAATTCACTGCAGTACACCATCAAGTATCCTAATAAATGGGTGACTGGAATGCTCAGAAGACAGGAGACAGGAGAGGACTAAAAAATCATTTGAAGAAATAATGGACAGAAGTTTTCAAAACTTAAGGAAAGCTAGTACTCTTGCCTGGAAAATCCCATGGATGGAGGAGCCTGGTGGGCTGCAGTCCATGGGGTCGCTAAGAGTCAGAAAGGACTGAGCGACTTCACGTTCACTTTTCACTTTCATGCATTGGAGAAGGAAATGGCAACCCACTCCAATGTTCTTGCCTGGAGAATCCCAGGGAGGGCGGAGCCTGGTGGGCTGCCATCTATGGGGTCGCACAGAGTCGGACACGACTGAAGTGACCCCATAGCATAGCATAGAAGACTACAGACTCAAGAATCTCAATAAACTCCAAGTGCAAGAGATAAATAAAATTTTACCATCATAACCAAATTGCTCAAAATCCATGACAGAGATAAAATTTTCACAAGCCCCAGAGGAAAGAAACATGTTTTATACCGAGGACAAAGATCAGAATAACTTTAGACTTCTTGTCACTAATAAACATATTCAAAGTACTAAAACAAACAAACAAACAAAATAAAACTGGTCACCTATGGTTCTATACCCAGAAAAAATATCTTTAGATCAAACAATGGAGGAAAGAACATGCATACAAATCTGGGGAAAAAATCATGACCAGAAGACCAGCATTATAATAAATTTCCAAATAATCTTTCAGATACATAAAAAAAATGATACTAGATGGACATCTGCATTAACACAAGAGTGGAGAATACCATATAAGCTCCTTGATAAATCTATATGTTTCTTGTTTAAATATCTTTAAAAAGAACTGATGGGTTAAACAAAATTTACAGGACTGTATTGTGAAATTTATAATATATGTAAAATCAAAACGTGACGATAATAGTATATGCTGTCATATATGATTGGAAAAGTGAAATTGAACTGTTGTACAAAATCAGACAGAGACAGCCCAAGAACAGAAAACTACAGGCCAATATTCCTCATAAACATAGGGTTGGGAATTCTAAACACACGCCTTGAAAACTGTATTAAAATAGTGTAAAAAGTATAACATATCATGACCAAGGAGGACCATTTCAAGAAGGTAAGTTTGTTTTATCATTCAAAAATCGATGTGCCAGTGACCAGTTAGAAAAGAAAAAAAAAAATGATCATCTTAATATATATGAAAGAATTACTGAAATTCAATATGCATTCCTGACTTCTTTTTAAAGTATGATAAAAAAAGAAGTGAGAAAAGAAGGAGACTTCCTCCATATCCTAAAAGGCATCTACATAAAATCTACAACCACTAGCATTTTTCAGGGTGAATTTGTCACTGCTAAAATCAGAAACAGACAAGTATGCTTGCTCTTAGAACTTCTGCTCACCATTGTACTGAAGACTCTAGACAGTAAGATATGGAAAAGTAGTTTTTAAACCTTTAGATTAGAAAGGAAGAATTAAAACTGTATTTACACATAACAAGATCATCTGTATAGAAAAATCCCGTGGTATATACACAAGTACTAGAACTAGTAAGTGCATTTGGCATGGTTGTAAGATAAAATATCAACATCTAAATTTTATTTCTATGCATTCAAAAATCAAAACTTAGAAAACAATCTCAATTATAGTAGCATCAAATGGATGAAACACTTTGGGACGATTCTGACAAAGATGTGCGATACCTGTGTACTGAAAACTACAAAAAATGGCTGAAAGAATTTGAAGACGACCTAAATAAATGCAAAGATTACTTTGTTTATGGTTTAAAACACTATTTATTGCCAAGATGTTAGCTCTCCTCAAATCAGTCTATAGGTTCAACACAATCCTAGTCAAAAAACCTCAGCAGGATGGCTTTTTGTCAAAATTGATAAATTTATTATAAAATTCATATGTAAATTTAAACAACAAAGAAGAGCCAAAAACAAAAAAATTGAAAAAGAATAAATCTGAAGGTCTCACACGATTTCAACATATACTACAGCTATAGAAATCAGGACAATATAATATTGGTGTTTAGATAGATAAACAGATCAAATGAACAGAACCAGAACTTGAGAAATAGACCTACACATTACATGGCAAACTTCCCTTTTAAACACACACACACACACACAAATACAAAGTCAAGTTGACATTTGAGGGCCACCAGGAGCAGGTGTTTGTGACACAGGCCCCCAGATACTCTTCTAGTTCCCATGTAGACTAAAAGATCAATACTGCTTCCAACTAAGCCTCCATTCCTTCTCAGCAAAGAATGCAACGGGAGCCGCTTCTACCTGAAGACAGATAAAGCCGCCATCTTTGATGCTGACCAGCCCGCCATCTTGGATACTGACCAGCCCGCCATCTTGGATGATGACCAGCCCGCCATCTTGGATGATGTCCAGCCCGCCATCTTAGATGATGACCAGCCTGCCATCTTAGATGCTGACCTGCCCATATGTCATTTCACAGGAAAGAACACCGGCCAGTGGCGACTGGGGATGATTAGAGGCTGATTCGGAGAAGGCAGTGGCACCCCACTCCAGCAGTCTTGCCTGGAAAATCTCATGGACGGAGGAGCCTGTTGGGCCGCAGTGCATGGGGTCGCTAAGAGTCGGACAAGACTCAGCGACTTCACTTTCACTTTTCACTTTCGTGCATTGGAGAAGGAAATGGCAACCCACTCCAGTGTTCTTGCCTGGAGAATCCCAGGGACGGGGGAGCCTGGTGGGCTGCCGTCTATGGGGTCTCACAGAGTGGACACGACTGAAGTGACTTAGCAGCAGCAGAGGCTGATTCAGAACAAGAAACCCGTTCCCTTGATGCCAACCCAGCGTCCCATAAATGACAGGCCAGAGGACAGAATAATTCAAAACTTTGTGTGTTAAGTGCAGAACACGGGCGCAGATAAATATAAATAGCAAAACTGTTCAAAATTAGATTGGTAGCATAGAACAGTTTTATTCACGCTATCTTTGTATCTGTTGCCTTAAGATGTTTCTTACCCAATTGCAACTTTAACAGAAATGAAACTAGAAAGGCCAGTCATATTTTATCTGAAAAAGACACCTAATTGAAAATGTGCTCTTTTATATTTTTGGCTTATTATACTGAGCTGGCCAAGAAGTTCGTTCGCGTTTTTCTGTAAGCCGTTATGAACTTTTTGGCCAACTTGATCTAACTAAAGCAAATTTCTAATTCTCTAAGTCATAAGCTTAAGAGTCACTTATTAAAAATGCATTTTTTTCCTGACTGAACAACTACATGCCACTAATATATGTTCAAGTCATGTGTCTAAATCAAATACACTTAATATTCTACAGAAGAAATTAAGATAGAAAATGAAGATATGGCCATTCTACGTGTAATGACAATTCACCGGTGGTTTATAGCCACTGGTAATGTTTTCAGAATAAAATTCAGTCTTAAAGAAGAGAAATTGAAAAGACTAGGAAAAAGGACAAATTTTTTTTTTTTAGGTATGATTTTTTTAAACCCCTAAGATATTTCCCCTTCCCTCATAAATCTCATTAAATAAAAGGAAAATATTTTGGTGTTTGATCAGTGGCATCACTCAGGATTTTACTGTATGCATTTCTAATCATTCCTAAAAGAAATCAACCCTGACTATTCATTGGAAGGACTGATGCTGAAGCTGAAGCTGCAGTATTTTGCCACCTGATGCAAAGAGCAGACACATTGGAAAAGATCCTGATGCTGGGAAGGATTGAATGCAGGAGGAGTGGGGGACAAGAGAGGATGAGATGGTTTCATGGCATCACCGACTCAAAGGACATGAGTTTGAGCAAACTCCCAGAGACAGTGAAGGACAGGGAAGCCTGGCGTGCTGCAGTCCATGGGGTTGCAAACAGTCCAGCGTGACTGAGGGATTGAACATCAACAACAATCATTGTCAACAGAAAACTTGTCAGACAGCTTTTAATGATTCACTGACTGGGACAATTAAAAATAAAAATTAAAACACCTTAATTGCAAAGGGATGTTCAAAATTGTCTACTAATCTCTTACAATTATACCTATGGTAATAAACTTGATAATAACCTAATGAGAGCTTTTAAGACAGCACATTTTGCAGTGAAAAACGTACTCCAAACATCTCTTACACATTTAGAAATTCTTGTGAAATGTCTGGTCTAGACATATGGGCTACTGGGAGACAGAATGTTTGGCTAAAAATGTACTTCTTCATTACAGTCAGATGAGGCTATTATTTGATACGACAATACTTACACACTGGCAGGAAGGGGTACAGGAGACGGTCTGTCCCTCCTCCCAAGATTAATTGAACATTAAATTACCTTGGTTTGACAGTGAAATAGAATATCAACCGCCCTTATAATTCTCCGTCATCAGGTCTTCATCGGTTTATAAAAGACAACACTAAAGTGTTTCCTTCTGAAACCCTCAGGCTCGTTCTGTTCAATTACAAAGGAGATTTAGCAGCCTGTGTCATCAGTAATCGGACAAGGCAATGGCACCCCACTCCAGTACTCTTGCCTGGAAAATCCCATGGATGGAGGAGCCTGGTAGGCTGCAGTCCATGGGGTCGCTAAGAGTCGGACACGAATGAGCGACTTCACTTTCACTAATGAAGATATCAAGGCAACTCTGTTCCTTTTTTACCAGGCAAATGCAGAACATGGGTGTGTATTCCTGTGGGTGTACACAAACGCATTCAGAAGTACTGAAGAGTCTGGATTGAAGTGTGTTCGGGTGGGCTGACACCTCTAATTTTTTTTAAGCTCCCAAATGCTATAAAAGTTTCACACCTAAAGGGTCTCACCAATTTTGATTCTTTTCATTAAGAAAAGCACATTTCATCCAATCACCATGGGAAAAAAAATGGAGGTTCCCCGAAAAATTAGAAAGTTGATGCAGCAATTACACTACTTGGGGATATACTTAAAGGAAATGAAAATAGTAGGTGCAAACGTTAGATAACTAATTCGAACCCACTGCACAGGACAGTGAACCCTACTCGGTGCTTTGTGGTGACTGAGCTGGGAAGGAAATCCAACAAAGAGGGGAAATCTGTATACATATGGTTGATTCACTTTGCTGTACAGCAGAAACTGACAACATTGTAAAGCTACTATACGCCAGTAAAAATTACTAAAACAAAGGAAAAACAGACAAGTGGACTTCCATGCTTATTGTGGCATTAGTCACAACAGCCAAGATACAGAAATCAGCTAACTGTCCCTCCATAGACGACTGAATAAAAAAGGAGCTGGTATATATGAATCATGGGATGTGATTCAGCCATGAGGAAACAAGATATATCCAGCCATCTGTGACGTCACAGGTGAACTCTGAGCACACTACGCTCTGTGAGCTGAGTCAGACAGAGAAGGACAAGCACTATGAGTAATCTCACACGTGAAACCTAAAAGTGTCAAGCTCACAAGTCAGTGAGCAGCCTGGTGGTTACCAGGGGACTGGAGTGGAGGATAAAATTGATGTTGTTGAAGGGTTACGAACCTGCTGTGAGCAGTAAAGAAGTCACAGAGAGAGATCTAATGTACAGCATAATAACTGTAGACAATAACACTGTATTATAATCATGGAATGTGATAAACATCACTACTATGGCAATCACTGGAGAAGGAAATGGTGACCCACTCCAGTATCCTTGCCTGGAAAATCCCATGGATGGAGGAGCCTGGCAGGCTACAGTCCGTGGGGTCGCAAAGAGTCGGACAAGACTGAGTGACTTCAATTTTCATGGCAATCATGGAAATGGTAAAGAATCTGCCTGCAATGCAGGAGACCCATGTTCCTTTCCTAGGTTAGGACGATCCCTTGGAGAAGGGAATGGCAACCCACTCTAGTATTTTTCCCTGAAGAATTCTATAGACAGACCATGGGGTCGGACACAACTGAGTTGGACACAACTGAGTGACTAACACTTCTACGGCAATCAACCATGGTACGTTATATAATTGTAAAGTAACAAGTTGCACACCTTAAAGTGTACACAGTGTTATATGTCAAATATATTCAATAAAAAATGTTGGGGGGTGCATTTTATACTGCAAAGGAAGGTCTACGAGGGGAGTCTGGTCACCCTGAATATTAGAATATACACCAAAGGGACTTCTCTGGTGCCATAGTGGATAAGAATCCACCTGCCAATGCAGGGGACACAGGTTGGACGCCTGTTACCATGGGTCAGCTAAACCCATGCATGACTACTACTCAGCCCATGCTCTAGGGCCAGTGAGCCGCAATTCCTGAAGCCTGGATGCTCTGCAACAAGAGAAGCCAATGCAATGAGAAGCCTGCAAACCACAATGAACACAATGAAGAATAGCCCCCACTCACCCCAAAAATAAAGATACAGCACACGCAGCAAAAAAACAAACAAACAAAAAAAAACACAACAAAGTCTTTACAATGATAACTGTGTTGATCCTGTAGAAAAATAGAATGGAATGGAATAGAAAGTCGACAAAGACACCCAAGGATACACAGAAGCTCAATGAATTTTCCTTAACTAAGTTAGGATAGCGAAACTAATAAAATTTATATGGAATCTAGATTTATGTGAAGTTGAATTGAAACATGCACACCATAAAATAAACCCGTCTTCAGTAATGTTACCATGCGATTTTTAAAGCATGTGGCTATAAAGGAACCTCTCTTTACATAGTATCATACAAATAAGAGCCAGAGCTAAGAGTGCCTTTACAAAGGTCCATCTTATCAAAGCTAGTTTTTCCGGTAGTCATGTATGGATGTGAGAGTTGGACTACAAAGAAGGCTGAGCGCCAAAGAATTGATGCTTTTGAACTGTGGTGTTGGAGAAGACTCTTGAGAGTCCCTTGGACTGCCAGGAGATCCAACCAGTCCATTCTAAAGGAGATCAGTCCTGGGTGTTCATTGGAAGGACTGAGGCTGAAGCTGAAGCTCCAATATTTTGGCCACATGATGCAAAGAACTGACTCCTTGGGAAAGACCCTGATGCTGGGAAAGACTGAAGGCAAGAGGAGAAGGGGACGACAGAGGATGAGATGGTTGGATGGCATCACCGACTCAATGAACATGAGTTTGAGCAAGCTCTGAGAATTGGTGATGAACAGGGAAGCCTGGCGTGCTGCAGTTCATGGCGTCACAGAGTCAGACACGACTGAGCCACTGAATTGAACTGAACTTACCTTTCCATGTTACAGACCTCAGAGTCTGTGATGCTCTGAGAAAGGAGTGCATTGAGATCTGAACTCCTCGTGGGGAGTGAAGACACAGCAGTGATCAGGGTGCCTTTTACTGCAGATTACTTTCCCTGGTTTTATATCAGACCTCCTACTTAGGGAGCGGTCAGGACTATGTGAGCATTACTAACAAAGAACGACGATGGAAGTGCTGTCTCACAGATCACCATCAGCGTCATCATAGAACGTTCTATTACAGTCTTAATTCGTCATCACCAGAGGCCCTGCTCATCACTGGACCCACCCTTCAACTGGGTTCTCTCTCTCTTTTGCCATCATCACTTTAGTAAAATATTGGCAAATATGATGAGAGCTGAAGGTGCAGGGGGAAAGAATTGCTGTCTTCAGGTTCACAGCAGGACTTTCTACAGAGAGAAAGAAAGAGACAAATGAATAGAACTAGGCGTACGGAAGAGTGAGAGACAGACAGAAGCAATTGGAATTAGTCACATGGAAGAAATCTACAATCATCAGTCACCTATCGCCAAGAGTTCATTCGGAGATGCTCAATACATGAAATACGATAACTTCACAGTCTTACTTCTTGAACTCTGTCTCAAAATATTTTGCAAATAGCCAACATCTCCTTTTCAAGACTTCTGCAACTGTGACATTCCTTGTCTGATAAGTATTAGCTGAATGGAGGAAGATTTCCTGTTACCTACTTTTATACTTGTTTGGCTAAAACCACAGGACACAACTTTGAATTTTTCTCCACTTCTTTTTTTTTTTAACTTAAACAAAATCTTGAACTTTTTATTTTGTATTGGGCTATAGTTCATTAATAATAATGTGACAGTTCCAGGTGGACAGTGAAGGTCTCAGCCACACATGTACATGGATCCATTCTCCCCCAAACTCCCCTCTCATCCAGGCTGCCACATTACATCGAGCAGAGGTCCCTGTGCTGTCCAGCAGGTCCTTGCTGGTTCTCCATGTGAAATACAGCAGTGTGTCCATGTCCATCCCAGACTCCCTGACTATCCCTTCCTCCATCCTTCCCCCCGGGAACCATAAGGTTATTACAGAGTATTGAGCAGAGTCCCCTGTGCTGGACAGCAGGTCCTTGCTGATTCTCCATGTGAAATACAGCAGTGTGTCCATGTCCATTCC
This sequence comes from Bos grunniens, assembly GCF_055505025.1. NCBI lineage: Eukaryota > Metazoa > Chordata > Mammalia > Artiodactyla > Bovidae > Bos > Bos grunniens. The sequence continues at coordinate 3,944,460 of NC_141194.1, forward strand.
AGACTCCCTAACTATCCCTTCCCCATCCTTCCCCCCTGGGAACCATAAGGTTATTACAGAGTCTTGAGCAGAGTTCCCTGTGCCGTCCAGCAGGTCCTTGCTGGTTCTCCGTGTTAAATACAGCAGTGTGTCCATGTCCATCCCAAACTCCCTAACTATTCCTTCCCTCCAGCAGCCATATGTTTGTTCTTTAAATCTGTGAGTCTCCTTCTGCTTTGTAAGCTAATTTGTGTCACTCTTTTTTTAGATTCCACATGTAAGTGATACCATATAATATTTATTTTTCTCTGTCTTCAATTAATATGATAATTTCTAGGACCATTCATGTTGCTGTAAATGGCATCATTTCAGTCTTTTTCATGGCTGAGTAATATTCCATTGTGTATCTGTACCACATCTTCTTTATCCATTCCTCCCTTGATGGAAATTCAGGTTGCTTCTGTGTCTTGGTTGCTGTAAACAGTGCTGCAATGCACACTGGGGTGCATGTATCCTTTCGGATCATGAGTCTTTTTATATTTGGATTTTCTTCTTAAATCTTGGACATACTTTGTGTTTGGAGAAGTGCCATCTTTCAGAAAAAGAGAGGATGACAGTCCAACCAGTGGGACCACCAATACTTGCAATTCCAGCTGTGGGCAGGAGCATGCTTGCTGTTAAGATGTTGTTCTCAGGAAACCAGAATACTGGGACCCTGTGGGGGATTTTGCCAGCCTGGGGAAGGTCAATGACCATTCTGGGGTTTGGTAGACATAATGTGTCCTGGAAATTCCCAGCATTATGATGAGCTGGAAGATTTTGCTTTTCTGCTTAGAGTGAGAATTTTCATCAGCTGGTTCACATCTGTTTTCTTTGTGGTGGTTTAGTTACTAAGTCAAGTCCAACTTTTGCAACCTCATGGACTGTAAACCGCTAGGCTCCTCTGTTCATGCAATTCTCCAGGCAAGAATACTGGAGTGGGCTGCCATTTCCTTCTCCTGGTTTTTTTTTTTTTTTTGGACAGTACCATTGTTTTGCTTGATTTTTCTTTCTTTTCCTTGACATGCTGTGAACACAGTTTCTGAGTCAAGACTACATTTTACTGTGACTGCAGTAAATGTGGTCTATTTAATCAATGACTGTGATGGGGGCAGTAACCTGTGGGGAGTGGAATCTTAATTTTTCGTCCTTGTTTCCATTTTTCCCTGAAGGGCCATGCCTTTAACAGGATTTTTTTTTTAATTATTTACTTATTTTTGGCTTCCCTGTTAGCTCTGTTGGTAAAGAATCCACCTGCAATGCAGGAGATTCTGGTTCTATTCCTAGGTTGGAAAGATCTGCTGGAGAAGGGATAGGCTACCCACTCCAGTATTAATATTTGGGCTTCCCTTGTGGCTCAGCTGGTAAAGAATCCACCTGCAATGTGGGAGACCTGGGTTCGATCCCTGGGTGGGGAAGATCCCCTGGAGAAGGGAACGGTTACCCACTCCAGTATTCTGGCCTGGAGAATCCCATGGACTGTACAGTCCATTGAGGTCGCAGAGTCAGACACAACTGAGTGACTTTCACATTTTTGGCTGCTCTAAGTCTCTGTTACTCTGTGTGGGCTTTCTCTAGTTGTATAGCCCACTGAGGTCGCAGAGTCAGACACGACTGAGCGACTTTCACGTTTTTGGCTGCTCTAGGTCCTTGTTACTCTGTGTGGGCTTTCTCTAGTTGTATAGCCCATTGAGGTCACAGAATCGGACACGACTGAGCGACTTTCACGTTTTTGGCTGCTCTAGGTCGTTGCTACTCTGTGTGGGCTTTCTCTAGTGGTGTGCAGGCTTCGCATTGCAGCAGCTTCTCGTGTCGCGGAGCGTGGGCTCTTGGATGTGTGGGCCTCAGTGGTTGTGGGGCATGGGCTAAGTTGCCCTGTGGCATGTGGAATCTTCCTGGACCAGGCATGGAACCCGGGTCCCCCTGCATTGGCAAGTGGAGTCTTAACCACTGGGTCCCCAGGGAAATCCCAAGACACATTATTTTCATTGTTTCCCCAGTGGCTACCCCCACCTTCTTCACTCTGAAGTCTGTTCCCTCTTAGCACATGTTGTGAGTCGCAAAACCTCATGCTCTGTATTTGGGTGCTTATAATTTTCATAACGCATACAATTTTTATAATGTATACAATGTTTATGTAAAATATTAATTTTAAAATTTATATAGTGTTCATATAAAATGTGGAGAAGGAAATGGCAACCCACTCCAGTACTCTTGCCTGGAAAATCCCATGGATGGAGGAGCCTTGTAGGCTACAGTCCATGGGGTCTTGAAGAATCGGACACAACTAAATGACTTCACTTTCATTTTTCATTTTCATGAATTGGAGAAGGAAATGGCAACCCACTCCAGTGTTCTTGCCTGGAGAATCCCAGGGATGGGGGAGCCTGGTAGGCTGCCATCTATGGGGTTGCACAGAGTTGGACACGATGAAGCGACTTAGCAGCAGCAGCATATAAAATGTAAAATCGTTGTTTTGGAATTTATACAATAGTCACATAACATGAAATGTGTGTGTGTGCATTTAAATATTTGTAACTACACTGTGGGTTTTCAATCCATATTACAAAGAATTTTAATGGGAGTAGAAGTCACACACTCTCAAATTCCAAATTCTTTGATAGAGTAGCTGTGAAAAAAATTTTTTTTTTCATTTCAGAGTCAGTAAAATCTCTCACATTATTGAAGCTAGTAGATTAGAAATACTTGAATCAATCAAATTCATTTTTGATTCAAAATGGAAAGAAAAGAGCAAGTGACTTAGACTAGCATGAGATGCAGTTCAGTTCAGTTCAGTCGTTCAGTCGTGTTTGACTCTTTGTGACCCCATGAATCACAGCACGCCAGGCCTCCCTGTCCATCAGCAACTCCCAGAGTTCACCCAGACTCACGTCCATCGAGTCAGTGATGCCATCCAGCCATCTCATCCTCTGGCGTCCCCTTCTCCTCCTGCCCCCAATCCCTCCCAGCATCAGAGTCTTTTTCAATGAGTCAGCTCTTCGCATGAGGTGGCCAAAGTACTGGAGTTTCAGCTTTAGCATCAGTCCTTCCAAAGAACACCCAGGACTGATCTCCTTCAGAATGGACTGGTTGGATCTCCTTGCAGTCCAAGGGCCTCTCAAGAGTCTTCTCCAACACCACAGTTCAAAAGCATCAATTCTTATGAGTCTGCAATGGCCTGGCTTACCTAGGAAGAGAAAGTCATACTTTAAGAAATAAAATCAGAATGATGCATTACCACTCATTCTCTAGGAAAAGCAGGGAAGAAAGACGTGTATAAAAACATAAGCAAATGTGAAAGGACCTCAGAGAAAGAGCGACTGATTCCACAGCTAGGCTAGCATAGTACTGTACACCCCATAATATGACAAACACAGAATCACTGATTTTTTCAAGTAAAACATTCCAGTAATATTTGGGTTCTAATATTTTGACAACTGCCAACGATGGCAGTTGCTTATAAAACTAGAAGGAATGCTGTCATAATACGTCGTTGAAATTAGATATGTATTTTTTTTTCACAGATTAGAGATGTGCTTTGGCATTTTCTGAATGGTAAGCCAAATATTCATTAATCCTATATTTGCCATTGGAAGAAGGGAGACACAGCTATGCTACAGAGCGTACTGACCTGGAAGACAAGGAAGGCAGCTTCAGCCAGTGGCGGTCATTGCCTGAACATCTGTGGCTCATCCAGTACGCAAGACGCAAATCAATGGTCCTGGGTTATTGTCTCCCCCATCACCAGCCTCTTTCTGCCCTCTGTTAGGGAAATTAAAATGGAAGAAGTCTTGCACAGGCTTCAGAAGCAGGAGAGGAGGCCGCTGATCTGCCTGGAGATGGCTCAGATTGCATGCCTGCTCCCAAGCACAGCAAGTCAGGCAGCACTGTGGATAAGAAAGGGAGTGGGTCTTGGAAGTCTTGAGCCCCTGGAGGTCTGGCCAGTCGTACAAGGGTGTAAGACATCTTATGACTCCCAAGCTGAAACAAACAGCATTGTAAAAGTTGAGACAACCAGAGATGAATTTCTTAGCACAAGCTGATGATGGCAGCAGTTTGCACCCTGGGATTATAAGCAGGAGTCACTTAAACTGCAATCTGAAGTCTCACCCACAGGGTAGATGCACCGCTTGGGACGTTTTCCCCAGTGGGAATCCAGTTTGGTCTTATATTGGACTTCTGAACACTGCTCATGTCTGTATGTAGGTTGTCAGCCCAACTGGGTAATGTATCTGCTGTTGTGCATGCATGCTAAGCCCGCTTTAGCTGTGTCCAGTTCTTTGGGGCCCTATGGACTGTAACCTGCCAGGCTCCTCTGTGCATGGGATTCTCCAGGCAAGAATCGTGGAGTGGTATTTATTTTGCTTCTGTTTCTTTTCTTTTAATGTCTGTATACTGAAATTAAGTCAAAGAATCTTTGATTAAAAATTGAAATTGCTTGCTTGTGTGTAACGAGTGGTATCTTTTGTTAACAAATCCTTCAAATATAAAAAGGAGACTAAAACTTTCGGCAAAACACCTTCAGCCACTTTCCCCCACTCAAACTGGATGCCTGTGTATATGAATTCCAAAATGCATTCCTAGTTTTCATACCCAGGGTGATCTATCATAAATTCAATAACCCTCAGGAGTGCCTACACCTGTAGTGAGTGTTGTAGTCAGCACAGCCAACCTATAGCATCTTTGATAAATAACAAGGGTAGCCATAGTGTTTCGGGGAAGGCGATGGCACCCCACTCCAGTACTCTTGCCTGGAAAATCCCATGGGTGGAGGAGCCTGGTAGGCTGCAGTCCATGGGCTCGCTAAGAGTCGGACACGACTGAGCGACTTCACTTTCACTTTTTACTTTCATACATTGGAGAAGGAAATGGCAACCCACTCCAGTGTTCTTGCCTGGAGAATCCCAGGGACAGAGGAGCCTGGTAGGAGGCTGTCTATGGGGTGGCACAGAGTCGGACACGTCTGAAGCGACTTAGCAGCAGCACCAGCAGCCATAGTGTTGAGGGGAAAAAGGTCAGTATCTCAGACTGCATCTCTAAATGTTTTATTGTGTGTTCGTCTCTCAGTTGTGTCCAACTTTACGACCACATGGACTGTAGCCCACCAGGCGCCTCTGTCCATGGGATTCTCCAGGCACAAACAGTGGAGTGGGCTGCTGTTCCTTTCTCCAGGGATCCTCCCGACCTGGGGATCAAACTCGGGTCTCCTGGGTTGCAGGCAGATTCTTTGCCATCTGAGCCATGAGGGAAGTCATAACATTTATACAGAGAACATTTCCACTCCTTGAAGTCATCTTCTAATGTTATAGAAAATGCTTCAACCCTAGAATATGACTTCACAAAGGGATCCCTAAGCACTCTCTTTGGGTGTTACTTTGCAATGATGCTGGCTTTGTATTGGGGCGGGGATCGGGGAGGGAAGGGGGAGGGAAGGCCAATGTGTAGGCAAGCACCCCGGGTTGTAGCCATGAAAGTTGTTGGATCAAGACACTACCTAGGTTTTCCCTGGTGACTCGGTACTAGAGAGTCTGCTTGCTGATGCAGGAGACAGGGCTTCTGTCTCTGGTCTGGGAAGATCCCACATGCCTCAAAGCAACTAAGCCCCTGTGTCATAACTACTGAGTCTGTGCTCTAGACCCCGGGAGCCGCAAGGACTGAGCCCACGTGCCGCAACTACTGAAGCCCGCACGCCCTAGAGACTGTGCTCTGCAACAAGAGAAGCCGCTGCAATGAGAACCCTACTCACTGAAACCAGAGAGTAGCCCCTGCTCCCTGCAACTGGAGAAAAGCCTGAGAGAAGGAAGGAAGACCTAGTGCATCGAAAAATAAATTTAAAAAACGTTTTAAAAGAGACTATTCAGAATTTCCAGGAAAATGGTAGATACAGATGTTGTTGTCACACTGGTAGAACTACAGATTTATGAACACTCTCAGCTGTATTCAGCACTTATGTAACAGCAAAGTTATTCTGAAACTGCGCTCTCTTGACACCCAACTTCTGGTCCATTTCTCCATTCTTTTTCCCTTGAGGGCTTGTCAAGAGAAAGTGAACATACGATTTGAACATCCCAAAGTCAGAAACCTCCTTGATCCGCAGACACAAAGACTGGGATCATAAGTGCAAGTTTTCGTTTTTGAGAATATCTTGTCTGCTTGAAAACTTTGCTGTGAAGAAAGTTTGCTCAAACTATGGAAACGTGTGTGTATCAATAAATGTTCGCCTAAAATTAAGTGGAAATAGTCACAGTTCCCCCTTGAATGAACATGAGGGACTGAGTAAAGTCTTTGAGTTGTACTCACCTTCAAAATTTGAACTGTTTTATATCAGTTCTTTTCCATCTTGGTCAGAATTACGTTTTGAGTTCAGTTCAGTTGAGTCGCTCAGTCGTGTCTGACTCTTTGCGACCCCATGAATCGCAGCACGCCAGGCCTCCCTGTCCATCACCAACTCCTGGAGTTCACTCAGACTCACGTCCTGAGTAGTGAATGTCTACTAGAAATCTAGGAATTAAAAATTTAACCTACCTCTTTTTCTAATCACCCTTACACAGGTGTGTGCACGCTAAGTCACTTCAGTCATGTCTGACTGTAACCTTGTGGACTGTAGCCTGCCAGGCTTCTCTGTCCATGGGATTCTCCAGGCAAGAATACTGAAGTGGGTTGCCATGCCCTCCTCCAGGGGATCTTCCTGACTCAGGGATCGAACCCATGTCTGTTACATCTCCTTCACTGGCAATTGGGTTCTTTACAACTACACCTGGGAAGGCCACTTTTATATACCAGTTTCTAAGTTTCACTTAATGTTAAAACGAGTGAGATAGCCATAAAATTCAAAATTCAAAAATGGTATGAAATGTGCCTTTGGATATTTCATGCTCAAACTTCTGTTTTCTCCCAATAAGATTAGTATGCAACCATCCAGTGTTTTCTTTATGCAAATAAAAATGAATACATAATCCCTGTAACCTGTTTCCAACACAAAAACTACAAACATTTTTGACATACATTAGTTTATACCATATTTTTTCTCATCTAATCTACTATAAAGAAATTTTTATATACTTAGCAGAATTTTACCTGCCAGCTTTCAAGCTTTTTAATCAGTCCAGTCCCAACTCACCTAAAAATCACATCAACGTCCACGTCATTTCCTCTTTTGGGAAAGTGCTCTGCATGTCTTTGACCTAAAACAGGCTTCATTACCCTTAAATAAAATGATGTGTGCTTCCCTGGTGGCTCAAGTGATAAATAATCTGCCTGCAGTGAGGGAAACCAGGATTCGATCCCTGGGTCAGGAAGATCCCCTGGAGAAGAAAATGGCAATCCACTCCAGTATTCATGCCTGGATAATCCCGTGGACAGAGAAGCCTGGTGGGCTACAGTCTGTGGGGTGGCAAAAAGTCGGACAGGACTGAGAGCGACTGACACTTTCTGTGAGGGGGAGGGAGTGCCTGAGAAAATAAAACAAAACTAAGCTCTTCATCGCCTCTTACTACCTACAGCAAGTTTGGCAAGAGTTAAACTTTCGAAAACTCCATGAACACCCTGAGACATACCTGAGAGGAGTCTCAGATCTTCAATGCACTCTAAACAGGAAAGACAATGATTTCAAGGCATTTTGACATTACAGAATCACAGGCCAAAATTTACTTCTGCACTGCTCGAGATCTGAGATCCACGACCTCCACAACATCCAAGCATCTCTGCATCAATTTTTCCCTGGGAAAGGTGATAGGGTAACAGAAGATTGATCTCCTTCTACTGACTCAGTATAAAATGGGTGAAAAAAAAAAGGTCATTAAGGAGGTATAGGGTAAGTATCGATCGCTCTTGGGAAGTTTGAGGAAGCAGTAAGTCATGCCTGACTTTGACAAAACCATGGTATGAGAGAAACCTAGTTCCTGGCTCTCGTGTATTCCAAGACTCCAGACCCAGGACATGTTACTGGAAGTCAGAAGTGTTGAGACAAATAGGAGCATCTGCTGTTTCCATGGCAGGTAGGAAGGATGCCTAACTCATTTCTGGAAGGATCTATCACAGATGGGGAGGGTGCGTAGGCACAGAAGGATCATGGTAAAATCAGAGAAGATGAATCACAAAGGAGGTAGAAAAGGAGAGATGATTTATATTCATATGCTTTATATATCTATTGATAGATATGATGTGACATGGGATGTTTGCTTCATCTAAGCGAGAGAGACTCTACACAACTGTCCAAGAAGGAACACCCCATGTCCTGTGTGGTTGCTCTCAATTAGTACCCGGTGGGGGCTACTCTTCACTGTGGTGCCCGGGCTTCTCACTGTGGTATCTTCTCTTGCTGCAGGGCACGGGCTCTAGGCGTGCGGGCTTCTGTGGTTGCATCATGAAGGTTCAGTAGTTTGTGCCGCCCAGGCTCCAGAGCACAGACTCAACAGCTGTGGTGCACAGGCTTACTTATTCCACACCATGTGGGGTCCTCCCGGACCAGGCACCGAACCCAAGCCTCCTGCATTGGTAGGTGGATTCTCTACCACTAAGCCACCAGGGAAGCCCTCCTGCTATGTGTTCTAAAAGTGTCTGTTACCCCCTTCTTCAGAATTCCTATGCATTTTTTCAGTGGAAATGTTGCTTTGGCATAAGCAGCCTACCATGTTGGTGGGGACGAAAAGATGCTTCCTGTCCGAGCACCCTGCCTTTAGTTCTCCAGCTCACCTTCTTGACTGAATGATGCCAACAGCCTCCTGATGATTTTCACTGACTGCAGGCTTTCTCTTGTTTGTGTCCATTGGCAATGACTCCCACGAGTTTAACTGTACTGAAGTGTTTTGTTTATATTCCAAGTCCCTGCTCCAAACCTCATTATGGTGTTCCATTGTTCAATTACGGGCCTCCCTGGTGGCTCAGCTGGTAAAGAATCCGCCTGCAATGCTGGAGACCTGGGTTCTACCCCTGGGTTGGCAAGATCTGCTGGAGAAGGGAAAGGCTACCCACTTCAGTATACTGGGCTGGAGAATTCCATGGACTGTATAGTCCACAGGGTCACAAAGAGTCAGACACAACTGAGTGACTTTCATTTCACTTTCATTGTCCAATTATGGATCTAAATTTCAGAATTTCTAGGTCTCTTATTTTTTCACCAGTCTACTCGGACAAACTCAAGTTGACTGCTGGCCAGAGAGCAAGCTCTTTTTTCATCACCCTGACTTAGACCAGGTCTCTCAAAACATTCTCTTCTAAATCTCAGTGCCTTTGCTGATTTTATCCTTTTCAACTTCTCTTGCTCTTTCCTTTGGAGATTTGTTTTTCAGTCACCCAGTCATATCTGACTCTTTGCCACCCCTTGGACTGCATCACGACAGGCTTCCGTGACCTTCACCAACTCCTGGAGATTGCTTAAACCCATGTCCATCGAGTCAGTGATGCCATCCAACCATCTCATCCTTTGTTATCCCCTTCTCCTTCTGCCCTCAATCTTTCCGAGTATAAGCGTCTTTTCCAATGAGATGGCTCTTTGCATCAGGTGGCCAAAGTGTTAGAGCTTCAAATCTGAGATAAATTCAAATAATTAGGCAAGTCCATCCTTGTTTATGAGGCTTTTTACCAGTTGGTGTGTCTGTGACTCCAATAATACTCGGAAGCACTTATTGAAATTGCCGCAAAAGAACAGGTAAATACTCAGACTTTTATTTGTTGTTTTATGGGCATTTGTATCATCCACCCAATTAGTTTAAATTGTAACAAAGATTTTAATACATGATACATTCATCCCCAAGTGCCTGTCCTAATGTTCATTATACTTAATAGAAGAATCACATACAGCGTGCTTTAAGAATGTCTATTTAAAGCAGATGAGAACTAGTGAAGGGAAGTCAAAGTCGCTCAGTCATGTCTGACTATTTGCACCAACCCCATGGGCTATACAGCCCATAGACTTCTCCAGGCCAGAATACTGGAGTGGGTAGCCTTTCCCTTCTCCAGGGGGTCTTCCCAACCCAGGGATCAATCCCTGGTCTCCTGCATTGCAGGCAGATTCTTTACCAGCTGAGCCACTAGGGAAGACCAAGAATACTGGAGTTGGTAGCCTATCCCTTCTGCAGGGGATGTTCTCAACCCAGGGATCGAACTGGGGTATCCTACATGGCAGGTGGATTCTTTACCACCTGGGCTAGCAGGGAAGCCCGATGAGAGCTAATGTTCACTTAATCATCTCTTTTTCTGGAAATGGAGAACATGGAGTCATTTCTTCAAGTAGTCAGGATACTGCCTGCTAGGATTGGGGACCACTGGCTTCAGGGTAGATCCATCGGTTCGCATGAGCATGGGGGGACAGGGAAGGATTCTCCACACGCCCAGATCTTAGGTCTGTTCTTCTGTCCAAGACCATGAGCTCGTCCAGCACGTACTTCCTGTCTCCATGTGCTGTATTCTCAACAGAAGCAGATGACACAATATCCAGGCCAGATTTCACTGCTATTTGGGGCCACCCAAGAAAACAGTGTCCAGATAGATGGAGGACAACAAATTTCTTGATGTTTAAGACATCTAAATGGTACATGAGCTAGTTCTCCTTCAGTTAGTCCCCTTTAAGAAAAATTACCCGAGAAGGCAATGGCACCCCACTCCAGTACTCTTGCCTGGAAAATCCCATGGATGGAGGAGCCTGGTAGGCTGCAGTCCACGGGGTCGTGAAGAGTCAGACACGACTGAGTGACTTCACTTTCACTTTTCACTTCCGTGCATTGGAGAAAGAAATGGCAACCCACTCCAGTGTTCTTGCCTGGAGAATCCCAGGGATGGGGGAGCCTGGTGGGCTGCCGTCTGTGGGGTCGCACAGAGTCTGACACGACTGAAGCGACTTAGCAGCAAGGAAAATTACTCAGAAATTAAAAATTGTGAAATAATGGCATTTGCGACAACATGGATGAACCTAGAGATATTCATACTAACTGAAGAAAGACAAATACCATATGGTATTACTTATATGTGGATTCTAAAGAAATGAGTGAAGTGAATTCATTTATAAAACAGTAACAGACTCATAAACTTAGAGAAGGAATTTACGGTCACCAGGGGAAAAGGTGGGGGAAGGGATAGTCAGGGAGTCTGGGATGGACATGGACACACTGCTGTGTTTAACATGGAGAACCGGCAAGGACCTGCTGGACAGCACAGGGAACTCTGCCCAATGTTCTGTGAAGCGTGGATGGCAGGGGAGTTTGGGGGAGAATGGATACACAAATATGTATGGTTGAGTCCCTTTGCTGTCCACGTGAAACTGTCACAACCTTGTTAACTGGCTATATTCCAAAATAAAATAAAATGCTTAAATTATTTAAAAAAAATATTCCCCATGAAGTTAAGCGTTCAGAAGTGGTTTGATGAGAACTTGGGCAGGAGACACAGCGGAATTAATTCCTTTCTGATGTGTACCTTGATACTGAAAAAGAGTGGATCTACTTACCTTTCGGACCATGAAGGGCTTCCCAGGTTGATCTAGTGGTAAAGAACACACCTGCCAATACAGGAGATATTAGAGATGAGAGTTCGATCCCTAGGTGGGGACAGTCCCTTGGAGAAGGGAGTGGCCACCCACTCCAGTATTCTTGCCTGCAGAATCCCATGGACAGGAGAGCCTGGTGGGTTGCAGTCCACGGGGTCACAGAAGAGTCAGACCCAACTGAAGCAACTTGGCACACCTGCAGGCAAGGATCATGAAACACAGAGCCGTATGCATGGCCCATTTTACAACTTATGGATTCTAAGGAACACTAATTTTAGGGCAGAAGAAAGGCACGTAGGCACTAGTTAAGCTGGTGAGAACCGAAGAATAAGAAAAAAAAAGAAAAACAAAAATGGCAGCAACCTGTATTCCTGCAGGAAGGTGAATGCACACAACTAATAAAATTCCTTGTGAATCCTAACAGTTCTCTTCCCTAAAACAGAGCCAAGAAAATTTAGCATGATTTGACTTTTTTTTTTTTACAGGAAGTTATTAAATCCATGCCATTTCTCAGACTCTCTTGGCTCTCAAGGCAGCCACATTTAACCAGCAGAAATCAAAGACCATATTTGCTTCTCAGAAAGAAAGTCTGTGCAACACCCGCATGAGGAAATATCACCATTTGGTGGGTTGGAGGCACTGGGGACCGTGGAGAGCATAGAAGGAGAAAATGATTGATCTTAACATTCTGTTGATGGGCGAGCTTGCAAACGACAGTAAGGCAAGCGGAAAGGAAGTCAGAGACTTCCTGAATAGCCCCCAGGAAAGAAAAGTGGAGTGGTCATTGTTTCCAGGGGACTCTAGGAAGTTCCTTTTGTTAGAGCAAAATTGGTTTTAGATACTGGAGGAAAAAGGCATCACTAGAAATCACAGCCGTTTCAATCACTGCTTAGTGAATGACAGGGAAATGGACCCACATCCTGAGGCAAAGGAGGAATGTTTCATGGATGGCAAATCATACTTAAAATTAGGATTTCCTTTCTAGGTGGGAGGAATGTGTCAATGATGCCAAGAACAAAACAAATTTCAGGAAAGTGGAGTCAAGCCTACCTGTCTTTTCAAAGGTAGGACTTAAAATAAAAAATTATTCAGCTTCCTTGGGGAAAATTACAATTATCTGTGATGATTGGACATTTGACTGTTTTATATGTGACATTTGAACTGTTAACTTTTTAAAAATTAAAATATAATAAAAGTACTAAAATTTAACTTAAAAAAAAAAAAATTAAATCTGTCCCTAGTAGCCGATTTTCTTAAACCTGTGAGTATAGGTTTACCAAAATTTTAGGAACAATCGTTCTAAACCTTAAGAGATACAATGGCTCAGACAGGAAAGAATTTGCCTGCAATGTGGGGGACTGGGGTTCAATCCAAGTGTTGGAAAGATCCCCTGAAGAAGGTAACGGAAACCCACTGCAGTGTCCTTGTCAGGAAAAACCCCATGGACAGAGAAGACGGGCAGGCTAGAGTCAATGGCGTTCCAAAGAGTCAGACACGACTGAGTGACTAACATTCTAAGAGACACAAATATCCTATATATGCAAAGATATCTTATATATTGATTATATATTGCTACATAACAAACATTTGAAACATCTCTTATGCTCACACTGATATTTTAATGTATATTAATGACCAACAACGATGGTAATCATGATAGCTAACTTTTTATGGTTTCAGGCACAAATATTTTACAGACAAAATAAGTGACTAATTCTCAAAAGTTCTAAGATGTTAGCAATTTTTATAACTGTTCTGTAAATCGGGAAACTGAGGCACAAAAGTTAAACATTTAAAAATTAAAAATTTTTAAAGTTAAAAATTGCTCAAGATCACAAAGCCCATAAATGATGAAATAGAAAACCAGCTCTCTTACTTATTACAGTAATAATAGCAGTAATGAATTTCTTAATTACAGTAGAAACAAGAAACAAATGGAAAGGAATATGAAATAATACAATATATATTCTCACCACAGGTTACAACGAAGTGGTCCAAAGTGTTAGGGGATGAATTGCTCATGCAAGCGACTCAAATACCAGGAGCGGTGTTGGAATTCTTCTAAAATTGCTAACTGCTCTTGGTAAGTTTCCAAACAAATAAACTACAATCTTCCCTCTAATTACTTGGCAGCTGTGTTCCTGGAAAATTCAGTGCCTATTATAACTGTGCAAAAGAAAAAGTACTCCTTCAGTTCAGATGTAAAATGAAATTAGGTTCTAGGTTCAGATAATCACAGAGAATTTTTTTTTAATGTAACGAACACCTGGTGGGATATTTCAAAATTCTAAGGGAAATGCTCATGTGTGGATATGAGAGTTGGACTATAAAGAAAGCTGAGCGCCGAAGAATTGATGCTTTTGAACTGCCGTGTTGGAGAAGCCTCTTGAGAGTCCCTTGAACTGCAAGGACATCCAGCCAGTCTATCCTAAAAGAGATCAGTCCTGGATATTCACTGGAAGGACTGATGCTGAAGCTGAAACTCCAATACTTCGGCCACCTCATGCAAAGAGTTGACTCATTGGAAAAGATCCTGATGCTGGGAGGGATTAGGGGTAGGAGGAGAAGGGGACGACAGAAGTTGGACGGCATCACTGACTCGATGGACATGAATTTGAGTGAACTCCGGGAGTTGGTGATGGAGAGGGAGGCCTGGCGTGCTGCAGTCCATGTGGGGTCACAGAGTCAGACACGACTGAGCGACTGAACTGATGGGAAATGCTACAACTCTTTTTGCCGTTTTAAAATTATGTTTGTTTCAATGTTAAGGACACTGCTGTATTTTTTTTTTTATCATTCCTGGCTGCTACCCATTACATGAGAGTAGTGACTCTGCTGCTGCTGCTGCTAAGTCGCTTCAGTCGTGTCCGACTCTGAGCAACATCATAGACGGCAGCCCACCAGGCTCCCCGGTCCCTGGGATTCTCCAGGCAAGAACACTGGAGTGGGTTGCCATTTCCTTCTCCAATGCATGAAAGTGAAAAGTGAAAGTGAAGTCGCTCAGTCGTGTCCCACTCTTAGCGACCCCATGGACTGCAGCCTACCAGGCTCCTCCACCCATGGGATTTTCCAGGCAAGAGTGACCCTGAATTATGATAATAACTGTAATAACAACAAAATCCCACAATGACCACTGAGGAGTTACCATTCTAAGGACCCTGTGGACAGAATTCAGAATCACCACAGACTCTGCAATTCTAGGCAAAACATTGAGTGTAGGATCATTCTTCTTCAGGAGCTATTGGTTGGCAACTTTTCAGCAAATTCTGAAATCTTACATACTATCTATTCCATCAGAAGTAAAGAACCACTGGTCCTGGGTATTCCATGACACCGTAGACTACTTTTTTCCAGTCCATTTTCTGTTTGGTAACCATTCTTTGTGGTTTGCATGGGACATTGTGTGTGTTCCAAACCTGCATTATTCTGCTGATCCCTCAGCAGCCTTCTCAACATAGCATCTCTCACAGACTTTTTATTTCCAGTAAATGATGCCAAACATTGGGCTTCTCATGTGGCTGCTAGTGGTAAAGAACCCACCTGCCAATGCAGAAGACCCGAGTTTGATCCCTGGGTCAGAAAGACTCCCTGGAGGAGGAAATGGCAACTCACGCCAGTATTCTTGCCTGGGAAATCCCATGGACAGAGAAGCCTGGTGGGCTACAGTCCATGGGGTCTCAAAGAGTTGCATAAGACTAAAGGGGCTTCATACTTGTGCATGCCAAGCACTGCCCGTAGCTGCATTAAAAAGAGCTCACACGCGTGGACCCAAGCACCACAGTTAAGTTCTCGGATTCTGCAATGACTTTTCTCTGGTGCTGTGTGCAAAGCAGCAGTGGTCTCCGGGGTTCCTGTTTAAACATATGTTTACGTCTGAAGTGCAAGCTGTACAACCTCCTTCCCCAACACTTCCCGGGTGCAAAGTCACGAGCATCTCATTTGAAGGGCAGGATGCAGGGGGCTGAGCGATCACGCAGCTGGAGTTGGGGCAGAGGAAGCTGGTCCCGTGGACTCTTTCTGGTCCCTGATGACGGTGGCCAGTGGAACTGGCTCATATGCCAATGGAGCCACAGCTGGTGCCAGGACCCAAAATAAACCATCAGGGCAAGTTTCAGGGGGAGAAACAGGACATTACTGGCCAAGAAATATGGCAAATGTGTGCTGGAAAAGAAGGCTCAATAGTACTGCCTCAGTGTCCATCAGTAGTTACGTGATGCTCTGTGATGGCAGCTTTGCCATTAATGTTCTTGTTCAGTGGCTCAGTCGTGTCCGACTCTTTGTGATTCCATGGACTGCAGCAGGCCAGGCTTCCCTGTCCTTCACCATCTCCAGGAATTTGCTCAAATTCATGTCCGTTGAGCCAGTGATGGCGTCCGACCATCTCGTCCTCTGTCCTGCCCTTCTCCTCCTGCCTTCAACCTTTCCCAGCATCAGGGTCTCTTCCAGTGAGCTGGCTCCTCGCAGCAGGGGGCCAAAGTTTCAGAGCTTCAGCTCACCATCAGTCTTTTCAGTGAGTATTCAGGGTTGATTTCCTTTCGGATGGACAAGTTAGGGCTCCTTACTGTGCAAGGGATATTGTAGAGCAAATCCACTTCCATGAATTCGTGTTTGGCCCTTCTGATAGATATATGCCGTCCAGCTCAGGGTTAGGGTCCCTCAAGCCCTTGTCCAGATTTTACAGCTGCATTCAGTGCGCTATGCAATGCACTGGTTTCATATGTTAGACTGAACATCATGCCCTCAAAATTCACGAGCTGAAACCCCATGTCCCTCATATAACTGTAAGTAGAGATAGAGCCACCAAGGTAAGATGAGGTCACTGGAGTGGGCCCTGATCCCACAGGACTGGGGTCCTTATAAGGAGAGGAGGTCAGGTCACATGGACACAGGAACGACCACGTGAAGACATAGGCAGCAGACAGCCGTCCAAACGCCCAGGAGAGAGGCCTCCGGAGAAACCAGGCCTGCCCACACCTGCATCTCAGACTCCCGCCTCCAGGACTAGTGAGGAAAAAAAAAGAAGTTTCTATTATTTAAGGCACCCTGTCTAGCGTATTTTATGATGGCAACTGAAGAAGAATACACCATTTTATACAGAACGAGAAGGCAAGAAATTCCCAGGTGGCTCAGTGGTGTAGAATCTGCCTGCCAAACCAGGGATCAAACCTCGGCTTCCTGTATTACATGCAGATTCTTTACCATCTGAGTCACCAGGGAAGCCCCATATGTATCTGTGTGTCTGTGTATATATGTGTGTATATATATATATATATATATATATATATATGCTCAGTCATGTCCAGCTGTTTACAATCCCATGTACTGTAGCCCGCCAGGCTCCTCAGCCCATGGGATTCTCCAGGCACAAATTCTGGAGTGGGTTTCCATCCCTTCTCCAGGGAGTCTAGCTGGGGGGCTAAAGTCCATGGGGTCACAAAGAGTTGGACAAGACTGAACGACACATATGTACATATATATTGATGAGAACTTTCCTTGTGATGAGAACCCTTAGAATTAGTCTCTGCTTAGAAATATTTTTTTTACTATGTGTGTGAGTAGAAATTCCTTTTAAGACCACTAATGTCTAGCTCCCAATTCAATAAAATTTATTTTTCAACCAGTAATTTTTAAAAAATAATAAAGTGTATGAATTTATATACTTGTTTTTAATGTCTCTATTCTCTCAAGATTCCTGGTAAAATGATGACATTTTATAGTCATCTTGTTCACATTCCTCTTAACTCAGGCACTCCTGAACTCCAATTCCTTTCCTCCTCTTCTCTCTTTTTTAAACGGTGAGTCATTTACAAAGAATATCGAACCACCGTTTCTCCGACAGTCCCCTGGCGTGTGGCTTTCCCATAATGGCATTAATCATTGATTAAAATTTTAAAACGTCACCCTAATGTTTCACAATATTAACGAAGTCTTTAATCCCTTCTGGAAAATTAAATCCATATTTCTTCCCAGCGACTGCGTGACAGCGATCGAACCAGCTCCCCGGTTGCCAGGCTCAAGGGACTGCTTCCCAGGCACCCCTGTTCATTCCTGCCGATGCCAATAAGTGGATCCTGACGGAGACGTGACGTGTAGGGCCGACTGTACAAGGGCTTTGTGCAGTTGGTGTATGCTCTTTTCACGCCGTTTCTTCCCAGGATGATGGAGGGGGTACAAACTAGTGGAATTCCAGAGTTTTCACCTGCAGCAGGGATTCTTGTGTGTGGAGACTTTCAAAGGAGGTCGGAGTTGTCCTAGAGAGCATTTTCCGCAGCAGTGACCATTCAGGCCCAGCCTAAAGCATGTGCATGGAGAGTTAGAATATAAACAAGGCTGAGCGCCAAGGAATTGATGCTTTCGAACCGTGTTGCTGGAGAAGACTCTTGAGAGTCCCTTGGACAGCAAAGAGATCCAACCAGTCCATCCTAAAGGAAATCAGTCCTGGGTGTTCATTGGAAGGACTGATGCTGAAGTTGAAACTCTAGTTCTTTGACCACCTGATGTGAAGAGACGACTCATTGGAAAAGACCCTGATGCTGGGCAAGACAGAGGGCAGGAGGAGAAGGGGACGACAGAGGATGAGATGGTTGGATGGCATCACGGACTCGATGGACATGAGTTTGAGTAAACTTCGGGAGATGGTGAAGGACAGAGGAGCCTGGCGTGCTGCAGTTCATGGGGGTCGCAAAGAGTCCAACATCACTAAGCGGGTGAACAGCAACAATCAAATGTGTGGAGGTGAGAGCCTTGTGAGCGCTGGAGGTCAGGCCTTGCAGCAAGAAGACCATCTCGGTGACCCTGGGGAATGCCTTGAGCAGCAGAGCCTTGGTTTCATCCATTTGTCTGCTAAAGGCGTTAGAGGCACCCTGCCTGTCTCCTGTGTCAGAAGGAAATAAAGGGGCAGGCAGAACCGAGTTAAGCCCATTAGAGACAGTGATGCAATGATCAAGTTGAATGACTCGCTCCTAATAATAATTACTAAATGCTGCCTTTTTGAGAGGAGAAGCCGAGCTGTTTTAAATTCTGCTTTATCCTTTACGTCGGGGACTCGGTATTATTATGGTACATTTTTCATGCATTCTCACGCTGATTGCCTTAGTTATCCTCCGTAACTGTTAATATGCGGGCAGGCTTCCAAAACCTCTCTAAATGAATGCATTTAGGATAACCATAAATCGACAGATATTTACTGAAATAATGAGTTCTAATTATGGATACGGAATGGATTTAAAGACAAGCCGTATCTACCCAGCAGTTGACTGGATTAGTGGAGGGGGGGAAAAATAGGACTTTATGGGTACTCATACTCACAATTTATTGCAAGGATACATAAATCTGTGCTTTAGGAGTTTAAACTATATATTTTGCACTTGATTTACAAAACCTGCTAATAAATCCAGTTCGACTTCTCATTGAGAAATCATTACTCTCGGCGTCAACTCTAGCTAAGTATGAGGATTTATAAGCTGTCAAAATTCATAGGCAAAATGAACCCCAGGATTTGAAAGCGTGCCAATAAATCTTAAAAAGAAATCCTTAGGATATAGGTGAAAGATCAAGAAATCATGAACTTAAATATACACCAGGATTCCCTGGTGGCTCAGACGGTAAAGCGTCTACCTGCAACGTGGTAGACCCAGGTTCGATCCCTGGGTCATGAAGATTCCCTTGAGAAGGGAATTGCAACCCACTCCAGTACCCTTGCCTAGAAAATTCCATGGATGGAGGAGCCTGGTGGGCTACAGTCCATGGGGTCGGGAAGAGTCGGCCACGACTTCACTTTCAGTTTCAAATATACACAATTACGGCTTGCATAATAAACCACTGGCAGTGAAAGTGTTGTTGACTCACTCATGTCTGATGCTTTGCAAACCCATGGACTGTAGCCCACCAGGATCCTCTGTCCTCCGGATTCTCAAGGCAAGAATACCGGAGTGGATTGTTATGCCCTCCTCCATGGGATCTTCCCTACCCAGGGATCAAACCCAGGTCTCCTCTGCATTGGAAGGCGACGTCTTAACCATTGGATCACCGGGGAAGTTCCCCCAACTCTCATTTAAGCTACGCAGGGTCACCTTTCAAGTCGCAGCACAACCTTTCCTGTCTAGTGAAGCGCCTTGGTCAGAGTCTCCAAGTCAGAACGCATCAAGGATATCTCTTCCTGTTTTTCCAATGTGCAAATCACTCATACAAAATTCAGAGGCGACTGTAAGTGCAGTTATCTTGAAAAGGGACATCGGTATTTCATGTGGTTTCAGGAATCAAAGTTTGAAGTCTTGGTCATCTCAGCTTTATGTACTGCAGTCTGATTTGAGATGGGCGGGGATGTCTCCACCTGAAGACATGGGCTTTCTGACCGCCAGAGGCCCTGTTCCCCATCTCCACTTGGAACCGTCCTTCAGAAACGCATTAGGAGCACAAGACATTCTGAGATGAGCACACAGCACTTTAGGAGCTAGCAAAACATTTCTCATTACTTGGCCGATGATGACAAAGTACAGCCTCAGATGCTAATGACGGTGGTAAAGGGGCTTAAAATATTCAATACGTAAAGAACGTTCCATACAGAAGCAACTTAGATAGATCCAAGGCTATTAGTGACTCCTTAGGCGAGTACTTCAGGTGCATACCAAACTTTTCCTTTGCAATATTTGTATGTCGAGCAACAGAAACATTATCTACAGAGCATCTTTTGCCAGCCTCTTTTGGCTCTGAGGTGCACACACGGCTATTATGTAGAAGAGATTATGGTTGTGTACACACAAGAGCAAGAATAGATGTTGCAATTATTTGCTGTTTAGCCACTCAGTCGTGTCTGACTCTGTGCAACTCCATGGATTGTAGCCCACCAGGCTCCACTGTCCATGGGATTCTCCAGGCCAGAATACTGGAGTGGTTTGCCATTTCCTCCTCCAGGGAATCTTCCCGACCCAGGGTAATGATGAATCTTGAATGCTAAACTAGACATGACGGATTTCCGGGGTATCTGTCTCCTGTTGAGGTGCCATCTTACTCTTAGGGATAAGTGGTGACTTCCAACAGTGCCTACTGGCTGGGAGAGGATCGCTGGGCCATACTGACTAGAATCGAAGCATTGCTTGCTCTTAGCACTTCTTGCTTGGTATGGCTGCCTCACTGGGCAACAGAATTCACTGCAAAAATGGTTGCCTTTCAGCTCATGGCTGTTGTGAAGTTTAAATTCTAAAGTTGACAAACGTATCATACTTAGAAAGCTGCCTGATGTAAAACATTCCTAATAATTCTGTGCAAATACAGTATTCATCAATATATCCATAGAGTTACTATAGATACATAAGTATTTATTATATTAGCTACACACATACAATTATATATTATGTTATATATATGATATATATTATATTTATAACATAATTTTTATAACATATATAATAACAATGTATATATAACATATATATGTATATATACAACATGCAATATATATAATAGCGTATAATATGTATAATATAACAATAGATGCTTACTCCTTGAAAGGAAAGTTATGACCAACCTAGACAGCATATTCAAAAGCAGAGACATTACTTTGCCAACAAAGGTCCGTCTAGTCAAGACTATGATTTTTCCTGTGGTCGTGTATGGATGTGAGAGTTGGACTGTTAAGAAAGCTGAGCGCCGAAGAATTGATGCTTTTGAACTGTGGTGTTGGAGAAGACTCTTGAGAGTCCCTTGGACTGCAAGGAGATCCAACCAGTCCATTCTGAAAGAGATCAGCCCTGGGATTTCTTTGGAAGGAATGATGCTAAAGCTGAAACTCCAGTACTTTGGCCACCTCATGCGAAGAGTTGACTCATTGGAAAAGACTCTGATGCTGGGAGGGATTGGGGGCAGGAGGAGAAGGGGATGACAGAGGATGAGATGGCTGGATGGCATCACTGACTCGATGGACGTGAGTCTGAGTGAACTCCGGGAGTTGGTGATGGACAGGGAGGCCTGGCGTGCTGCGATTCATGGGGTCGCAAAGAGTCGGACACGACTGAGCAACTGAACTGAACTGATATATAATACACAACATATTATATAACATAATTTATATACAACATATTATACATTATCTGCTATATAATAAATGCAACATAATACATTATTACAATGTAAGAATGATCAATATGCTAACATCCAATAATATAAACTGTAATTATATAATTATTCTGTATATATATATATATATATAGAGAGAGAGAGAGAGAGAGAGAGGTGTGTTGCTAGTGGTAAAGAATCTGCCTGCCAAGGCAGGAGACACACAAGAGGTGGGCTTGACCCCTGGGTAGGGAAGATCCCCTGGAGGATTCCATGGACAGAGGAGCCTGGCAGGCTACCATCCCTGGAGTCACAAAGAGTCAGACACAATTTAGCAACCAAGCATACACACAGATGCAGAGACAGTCAGAAAGGAGATTCAGACATATATATAGACCCATAAACATATATGTGTACATGTGAGTCTGCTTGATGTGTCTAAATGGTTTCTGTTGCTTCTCATTCACTCAGTCTTGTCCGAATCTGCGACCCCATGCACCACAGCACGCCAGGCCTTCCTGTCCATCACCAACTTCCAAAGCTTGCTCAAAGTCATGTCCATCGACTCGATGATGCCATGCAACCATCTCATCCTCTCTCGTCCCCTTCTCCTCCTGCCTTCAATCGTTCCCACCATCAGGGTCTTTTCCATTGAGTCAGCTCTCATATCAGATGGCCAAAGATTGGAGTTCTAGCTTCAGCGTCAGTCCTTCCAATGAACATTCAGGGTTGATGTCCTTTAGGATGGCCTGGTTGGATCTCTGTGCAGTCTTGGCAGCAAATCTTGAAATCTTCCTTTTCAAACAACGGTGGCCTGACAAGGACCCAAGTGAGCAGGCAGCCTGTCGGTGCTCCTTCTCATAGGTGCTCCCTGAGACATCCAATTGTGTACCCCTTTGCACACTTATGAGACCCTGGATATATTCATCACCCAGTGTTTCAGGACTACCCCACTCAGAGACAGGAAGAGTAAGTCCAGGCTAGAACATCTGAGTATGGCAAGGAAAGAAAGAGAGAGAGCGCTGGCAAGGACAGAAAGACAGCATGCAGAAGGATGTAGGTCTTTTCAATCCAGAGATAATTGATGCTTTGCTCTCGTAACTGATGCTGGGAATGGAATCGGTGCAAGTCAACTGCCATGACTGAGTCTCTTCATCTAAATGCAGGAGCATATGCCCGTGTGTTCTAACATATGTCCAAGATTTCCTGGGGCCTTAATCTTTAAAAAAAAAAACTTAATATTTTTCCAATGGGAAGAGCTCTCTACTATTTGGTGCTTGATACAGCATTTGCTGATACAAAAAAAAGTGACATTTAAACAGAAAAAAAAAAAAGAAATGGATGAAAGAGGAAAATAGGAAATTAACTGGATATTTTTCATCGCTGTGGAAAAGTAGGAGAAATTATATCACAGGAGAATAATGTCTGCGATT
The DNA here is from genome assembly GCF_055505025.1 of Bos grunniens. NCBI lineage: Eukaryota > Metazoa > Chordata > Mammalia > Artiodactyla > Bovidae > Bos > Bos grunniens. The sequence continues at coordinate 3,967,446 of NC_141194.1, forward strand.
TTCCACCTGTCCTAAAAAGAGGGTTTTTGAAATGATGATGTGAGCTGTCTGATGCTGTCGAACGCAGCCTTGCAGCTCGTGGGGGAGGGCCTGGAAAGATTCCTGGGTGGGCTGGAAGACGTGGAAGAAAAGAGGGTGGTGAATGGTTGTTCGTAGTTCCATCACGTCTTCTTCACGCTGGTTTGTAAAACATAAGGACACATTAGAGGAATATTTTTAAGTCCCTTGTGTACCTGCTCGCCTTCTCTTTACAGAAAACTCAATTAGGTTTCAACACTGTTCTGGATCCCCGAGTTTTCTTATCATTCTAACACACACGTGCCTATCATCTTTCTATCGATACCTATCTATGCATCTTTCCTTCTGTGTATTTGCCCCTCTCTCATCTGTATCTCTCTCTGTAATCTACCTACCTACTTACAGCTGTCCATGCTTTGTGTATCTATCTCTCCATCTATTCATCTCTCTTCCTTTCCTTGTTTGTATCTGTCCATCATCCAGCATCCATTTCATTCTCTCTCTCTGTGTTATCAGGAGACCCGGGTTCAATCTCTGGGTCGGGAAGATCCCCTGGAGAAGGAAACAGCCACCCGCTCCAGGACTGTTGCCTTGGAAGAGGAGCCTTGCCAGGCTACAGTCCACGGAGTTGCAAAAGAATCAGACACAACTGAGTGACTAATACATCTATCTTTAGATCTGTGACCTACCTATCTAATCTACCTACCTACATCTATCCATCCATCATGCACACATCTAACCATGTCTTTCTTTCTCTTTCCTTCCATGTATCTATCCATCATCTACCCTAATTGTTTATCTCATTTATCATCTATTTATATCTACCCACCTACAGACATGTATCCATCACCTATCCACCACTTCTCAACAGGTGAGTGACTAATACATCTATCTATATATCTATGACCTACCTATCTAATCTACCTACATCTATCCATCCATCATGCATATATCTAACATCTGTTTCTTTCTTTCCATATATCTATCCATCTATCATCTGTTCTAATTGTTTATCTCACTTGTCATCTATTTATATCTACCCACCTACCTACATGTATCCATCACCTATCCACCACTTATCAAGCTATTCATTTTTAAGCAAACAGCATCATGCTGAAGGTCACTTCTTTTACTGACGATTCAGCTTTAGACTGATTAGACTGATACTTCTAACTACAGTTTATTCATTGAACTTATAATTAACTATTCCAGTGTGGGTAGTTTCTAAGTCTTCATTATGAAGCACAAGTTACCATGAATAGCCTCGTCCACGCTCTGTACTCATGGTGTGAGCTTCAGAGGAGCAGACAGCTGGCTGGAGAGCTGACCACATCTTCAATTCCATGGATGCTTTCAGAAGTCTTCCCAAAGAGGTGTGATCAGTCTGGGCGCCCTCTAACACTATGGGGACACCTTCCTGCTTCACAATTTCTTTGGTGCTTCACACTCTCTGACTTAAATTTTACCCCAATTTAAGGTAGGGCAAAAAATTGCCCCAATTTTGCCCCAACATTTAACTTGAATGTCACTGTCCATAACAATGGACACTGACTATTACTGCCCTTCTGGTTTTAGTCTTCTAAGTTCTCTTCATTCCCTCTTTTCTGCAGAGGTTTTCTGCCCTTCCTTTTTGGTTTCTTGGAATCCATGTGTGTGTCTCTCAGAACGTGTTTCTGTGTGTACTTTTATACATCCTTATAAACCGGTGTGTTCACTTATTGTGATTTTAAGCTTTATATATGCCGAGACCCTTGTCACCATCAGAATACGAGTTTGAGTTTATCTGGGATTTTTTTTAAAATTTTTATTTGGTATTGGAGCATAGTTGATTAACTTGGTGAGCACTTAAGAAGGTAACTGATACGGAGAGTGTGCTATGCTGTTCTTCTGGACTGAGTACATTTGGCTATTACTGGAAGCCAGTTCCCCATAAATACCAAGCTGTATTAGTTTTAGGTGGCTGGCAAAGTCAGTTACACAAGTACATGTATCTATTCCTTTTCCTTTTTTTAAATTAATTACTTTAATTGGAGGTTAATTACTTTACAGTATTGTGGTGGTTTTTGCCATACATCAGCATGAATGAGCCACGGTTGGACATATGTCCCCCATCCTGAACCCCTCTCCTGCCTGCCTCCCCACCCCATCCCTCAGGCTTATCCCAGAGCACCAGCTTTGGGTGCCCTGCCTCATGCATCCAATTTGCACTGGTCATCTATTTTACATATTTATCCAGGAATTTTGGTGGCATGTTTCAGGATGGTATAATATCTATAACCTCTGCTTTCTGCTGTGGTCTTAATGGCAAGCGTACATCTTCATCTCAGTCGTGTCCGACGCTTTGCGACCCGCATGGATTGTAGCCCTCCAGGCTCCTCTGTCCATGGGATTTTCCAGGTAAGAATACTGGAGTGGGTTGCCATTTCCTTCTCCAGGGGATCTTTCTGACCCAGGGACTGAACACAGGTCTTCTGCATTGCAGGCAGGTTCTTTACTGTCTGAGGCACCAGAGAAGCAAATATCTGTAACCTCTATTTCCCGCTTTGGTCTTCAGCAATTGTACGTCATAGCCAGAGAATACAAATATATTCTTATATATTTGAGGGTTATCATAATATATATATATTCTATAATATATATATATCCATAATATATGTATGGATATATATCATAATATATCCATAATATATTCTGGATACCAATCATAAACTCATATAAATATTTGGGGTGAATAGTTTTCATAGATTCTTTACTCTTTGTTGATGGTATATATTCAAATTAGTTAACATTGTTTTAAAATACCTGGTTCTTTGGTTGGATAGATATAGATACATAATGGATGAATGGTTGTAGGTAGGTAGATAAGATGTAGGTAGATTAGATATGTTAGACACATATATAAAAATAGAAAGATGGATATATAGATATATGGAAGGAAAGAATATACCTTCAGGATGCCACTGAACTGTAGGCATTCCATTTCTCTCTTAAATAGCATGCCTAATGAGGCTTTTCCTATTATATAAGGACAAAAATGGGACGAGCACTTAACAAGGTAACTAATATGGAGAGCGGGCTATGCTGTTCTTCTAGACTGAGTACATTCGGCTATTACTGGAAGTCAGTTCCCCATAAATACCAAGCTGACCATTACCACAGTACATGGATACATCAGAGTATGCTTCCAGAGGACTGTTAAATCACTTTTATTCGTTATTACCCCATACCCTAGTTTTTTTTTTTTTTTTTTTTAATTTGAAAGCATTCCTTCCCTGTACTAAATTCCTAATTAAATCCCCAAACTGAACTATGAAGCCATTCCCCCATCTTTTTTTTTTAATAGGAAGTGGACACTATTTGAAGGACGAATACATGTGTTTTAATTACGTTGTTCATCTCTGCACCACAAGGCCCCCACCACTGGATTTTAGAAAAATAAATGCTGCCCCAGCTTCTTCTAAACGGTTCTAAATCGGGTTTATTGTATTCTATAACTCTACGTCTTGTGGAACAAGCTTTACAAAACTCCCTTGGCTAAGCCTGGGTAATAACACAGCTACAAAAGGATACACTGGTACGATTCCACTTATACGAGGCTCCGAGAATCACGAAAACCATAGAGGCAGAAAGCAGAATGGTGGGTGCCAGGGACCAGGGGGCAGGAAATGTGGACATAGTGTTTCATGGGGACAGAGCTTCAGTTCAGTGAGAGATGAGGTCTGCAATGGATGGTGGTGATGGTTGTAAAACAGTTCAGATCAGTCTCTCAGTTGTGTCCAACTCTTTGCGACCCCATAGACGGCAGCACACCAGGCCTCCCCATTCATCACCAACTCCCGGAGTCCACCCAAACCCATGTCCACTGAGTTGGTGATGCCATCCAACCATCTCAACCTCTGCCATCCCCTTCTCCTCCTGCCCTCAGTCTTTCCCAGCAACAGGGTTTTTTTCAAATGAGTCAGCTCTTTGCATCAGGTGGCCAAAGTATTGGAGTTTCAGCTTCAGCACCAGTCCTTTCAATGAACACCCAGGACTGACCTCCTTTAGGATGGACTGGTTGGATCTCCTTGCAGTCCAAGGGACTCTCAAGAGTCTTCTCCAACACCACAGTTCAAAAGTATCAATTCTTTTATGCTCAGCTTTCTTTTCAGTCCAACTCTCACATCCATACATGACCACTGGAAAAACCATAGCCTTGACTAGATGGACCTTTGTTGGCAAAGTAATGTCTCTGCTTTTGAATATGCTGTCTAGGTTGGTCTAACTTTTCTTCCAAGGAGTAAGCGTCTTTTAATTTCATGGCTGCAGTCACCATCTGCAGTGATCTTGGAGCCCCCAAGAAATAAAGTCTGACACTGTTTCCACTGTTTCCCCATCTATTTCCCATGAAGTGATGGGACCGGATGCCACAATTTTTGTTTTCTGAATGTTGAGCTTTAAGCCAACTTTTTCACTCTCCTCTTTCACTCTCATCAAGAGGCTCTTTAGTTCTTCTTCGCTTTCTGTCATAAGGGTGGTGTCATCTGCATATCTGAGATTATTGATATTTCTTCCAGCAATCTTGATTCCAGCTTGTGCTTCTTCCAGCCCAGCGTTTCTCATGATGTACTCTGCATAGAAGTTAAATAAGCAGGGTGACAATATACAGCCTTGACGTACTCCTTTTCCTATTTGGAACCAATCTGTTGTTCCATGTCCAGTTCTAACTTTTGCTTCCTGACCTGCATACAGATTTATTGTTTGCAAAACAGTAGGGATACGCTGAATAACAACTGCACCGAAATCTTAAAAACAATTACAATGGTAAATTTCCTGTTATGTGTATTTTGTCACAATTTAAAATATTTTGTGTTCGTCACTCAGTTGTGTCCAATTCTTTGCCATTCCATGGACTGTAGCCCACCAGCCTCCTCTGTCCATGGGATTCTCCAGGCGAGAGTACTGGAATTGGTGACCATGCCCTCCTCCAGGGAATCTTCCCAACCCAGGGATCAAACCCAAGTATTCTGCAGTGCAGGCAGATTCTTTACCATCTGAGCCACTTAACGCCCTTTAAAACTGATCAGTGCACCCTTAATGTACAAAGATAGTATCAGTGAGCAAAAGAAGAAGTACCATTGCCTAAAGGAATGATTTCCATTGGCCATTCCGGGGTCCTTGGGGTTAAGGTTGGTCCATATTTGTATGGATTGCATGTAAAAAAGAATACTCTCATGAAGTTTGAAAAAAAATTTTTTTTAATTGTTTAAATCATGGAAGAATGGTAATACATTGATAGGAGACAAAATACAGAACAAAGTTGCGCAGTGTTCCACAACAGGGGACAATTATTTTGTAAGGAAATTAAGATTCTTAGTTGGAGTTCCAGTATCAAACTCATAGAAATTAATAGAATGGATAGAAAAGTAGAAGGATAGAGTAGACTTGAAAAGCACCCGAACCGCTTCAACATAATTAAGATTTATGCGATTTTCACACAGCTGCTGCTGCTAAGTCGCTTTAGTCATGTCCGACTCTGTGCGACCCCATAGACGGCAGCCCACCAGGCTCCCCTGTCCCTGGGATTCTCCAGGCAAGAACACTGGAGTGGGTTGCCATTGCCTTCTCCAATGCATGAAAGTGAAAGGTGAAAGTGAAGTCGCTCAGTCGTGTCCGACTCGTAGCGACCCCATGGGCTGCAGCCCACCAGGCTCCTCTATCCACGGGATTTTCCAGGCAAGAGTACTGGAGTGGGGTGCCATTGCCTTCTCCGTTTCACACAGCAGCAGGGTACAAATTCTATTCAAGTCTATGAGAATAGACTCTAAATCAAGAGAAACTGGAACATGATAAGTCACTTCAGTCCTGTTCTACTCTTTGCAACCCTAGGAGCCATAGGGACCGTAGTCCCCCAAGCTCCTGTGTCCACGGGATTCTCCAGGCAAGAATACTGGAGTGGGTTGCTATGCCCTCCTCCAGGGGATCTTTCTGAGTCAGGGATGGAACCTGAGTCTCCCGCATTGTAGGTGGATTCTTTACCATCTGAAAATGTGTTAGTAACTACAGGATGAGCATTAGGTCACTGAACAAGCTAGAGATCTGGATTTCTTGACCTTGGGGTTATAAGGTGCTCCACCTTCAACACCTAGAAACCAGTGATGCATCTTCCACCATGACCTTCACTGATTTCCTGTCTCTGAGCTCTATGCTGAAGTGACACTGGACATCCTGTCCATTACTTTCCTCTGTAACATCAATTTGGAGGTTCAGCAGGACAAAGGTTCCCTGACCTACCTTTTTTCTTTTCCTTTGATAGTCAATACTTAATTTGATGATGTCGGCGATCTCACATATAAGGATGACTCTTGCAAGATGAGTTTGGGCTGGCTTTGCTTGAAAAGTGAAAGTGTTACTCTCTTGGTCGTGTCTCACTCTTTGCAATCCTGTGGACTGTAGCCCGTCAGGCTCCTCTGTCCATCAGATTCTCCAGGCCAGAATACTGGAGTGGGTTGCTATTTCCTTCTCCAGGGGATTTTCCCAACCCAGGGATCAAACCCAGGTCTCCCGTATTGCAGGTAGACTCTTTATTGTCTGAGCCACTGCATGGGGCTTCCGAAAAAAAAAAAAAAAATGCACAGAAGTGTCTGTGATATAAACCGTATGACTTCAGAATTGTTAAGAGTCATTACTCAGTAGAGGACCATTAGTGCAAATATGGGAATGTCCAAGGTTGAGGCTGGAAACGTGGTCACACATCTTTTATCCCAGGAGGGCTTTCCGAGGATGCCATGGTATTGGGTACTGCTTGCTGTTTTTCTCTGCAGGCTGGCTTGTCGAAGGCAATGTCCAGAAGACCATGCACAGAGATTCTTGGCCTTAATGTGTGTGCCAGATGACCCCACAAATCATGTTCTTTTTATGCACGTCTCAGACAAAAGATGAGTGTGTCCTCACTGAGTTTAATCACACTGGTTCCCAAAGCGACCATTGGAGGAGCTCTTAGAACGGTAGTTGAGGCGTGAGGGTTCAGCTGGATCCGACAAGGCCACACACGAAATGGGTCCATGATCTGCAACATGTGGGTTTCAGCAACTGCGGTCATGAGTGCTATTATTACTATCAGTTCAGTTCACTCACTCAGTCGCGGCTGACTCTGCGACCCTGTGGACAGCAGCATGCCAGGCCTCCCTGTCCATCACCAGCTCCTAGAGTGTACCCAATCCCATGTCCATTGAGTCAGTGATGCCATCCAACTGTCTCATCCTCTGTCGTCCCCTTCTCCTCCTGCCCTCAATCTTTCCCAGCATCAGGGTCTTGAATGAGTCAGCTCTTTGCATCAGGTGGCCAAAGGATTGGAGTTTCAGCTTCAGCATCAGTCTTTCCAATGAACACCCAGGGCTGATCTCCTTCAGAATGGACTGGTTGGATCTCCTTGCAGTTCAAGGGACTCTCAAGAGTCTTCTCCAACACCACAGTTCAAAAGCATCAATTCTTTGGTGCTCAGCTTTCTTCACAGTCCAACTCTCACATCTATACATGACTACTGGAAAAGCCATAGCCTTGACTAGACGGACCTTTTTGACAAAGTCATGTCTCTGCTTTTCAATATGCTGTCTAGGTTCGTCATAACTTTCCTTCTAAAGAGTAAGCGTCTTTTAATTTCATGGCTGCAATCACCATCTGCAGTGATTTTGGGGCCCAGAAAAATAAAGTCTGACACTGTTTCCACTGTTTACCCATCTATTTTCCATGAAGTGATGGGATCTGATGCCATGATCTTAGTTTTGTGAATGTTGAGCTTTAAGCCAACTCTTTCACTCTCCTCTTTCTATTATTACTATCAAGCAGTGCTAAGTCGCTGCAGTCGTGTCTTGCTCTGCGAGCCCACAGACTGTAGACCACCAGGCTCCTCTGTCCATGGGATTGTCCAGGCAAGAGCACTGGAGTGAGTTACCGTTTCCTCCTCTGGGAGATCTTCCCGATCCAGGGATGGCACCTGTGTCTCTTATGTGTCCTGAACTGGCAGGAGGGTTCTTTACACTCCTGCCACCTGGGAAGCCCCATTCCTATCACCATCACTACTGAACAGATGATTTAGAGCACTTGTGATAGTACTTATTTCTGGTCATGCTGGCTCTTTGCTGCTGTGTGGGGCTTTTGTCTAGTTGTTGGAAATGGGGGCTGCACTCTGGTGGTGCTGCACAGATTTGTCACTGTGGTGGCTTCTCTCGTTGTGAAGCACAGGCTCCAGGGTGTGTGCGCCCAGTACTTGCCACACGTGTGTGCTCAGGAGCTGCAGTTCCCGGGCTCTAGAGTGTAGCACACAGGCTTAGTTGCTCTGAGGCATGTGGGATCTTCCCAGACCAGGCACTGAACCCGTGTGCCCTGGATGGGCAGGTGCATTCTTCACCATGGGACCCCCAGGGAAGTCACATTTTTGATACTTTAAATACAGGGCTTGGCCAAATACAACCCAGTGTGTCAAATCTGGCCAGGCACCTATGTTTCTCATTTTTAATTGTTACCCCGTTAACAATGGCTTGACCATTTCCAAGTGGTTATACTTTGAATAGCTGTATGTATAGCTACATTAATTTCCTCAATTTTGCATCTTGGTTCACCAAGTCAAACGTCTAAGATGCTTATTTTTAACATATTTAAGGTTTTTAAAATACTAACTTTAAGAAGTGGGCAGAAAGTGGTCCTACATAAACACACATACACACACACACACACACACACACGAGTGAAAGTGATAGTCGCTGAAATGTGTCCAACTCTTTGCGACCCCATGGACTGCAGCCCGCCAGGCTCCTCTGTCCATGGGATTCTCCAGGAAGGAATACTGGAATGGGTTGTCATTTCCTTCTCCAGGAGATCTTCCTGACCCAGGGATTGAACTTGGGTTTCCTGCATTGTAGGTGGATTCTTTACAGTCTGAGCCACCAGGGAATCCCCAGATACATATATACATAATATATATATATATACACAAAAGCACATACTTATATTTAATTAAATATGCATATCAGATCAGATCAGATCAGTCCCTCAGTCTGTCCAACTCTTTGCGACCCCATGAATCGCAGCACGCCATGCCTCCCTGTCCATCACCAACTCCCAGAGTTCACTCAGACTCACGTCCATCGAGTCAGCCATGCCATCCAGCCATCTCATCCTCTGGCGTCCCCTTTTCCTCTTGCCCCCAATCTCTCCCAGCATCAGAGTCTTTTCCAATGAGTCAACTCTTTGCATGAGGTGGCCAAAGTACTGGACTTTCAGCTTTAGCATCATTCCTTCCAAAGAAATCCCAGGGCTGATCTCCTTCAGAATGGACTGGTTGGATCCCCTTGCAGTCCAAGGGACTCTCAAGAGTCTTCTCCAACACCACAGTTCAAAAGCATCAATTCTTTGGTGCTCAGCCTTCTTCACAGTCCAACTCTCATATCCATACATGACCACACGAAAAACCATAGCCTTGAGTAGACGAACCTTTGTTGGCAAAGTAATGTCTCTGCTTTTGAATATGCTATCTAGGTTGGTCATAACTTTCCTTCCAAGGAATAAGCGTCTTTTAATTTCATGGCTGCAGTCACCATCTGTAGTGATTTTGGAGCCCAGAAAAATAAAGTCTGACACTGTTTCCACTGTTTCCCCATCTATTTCCCATGAAGTGATGGGACCGGATGCCATGATCTTCGTTTTCTGAATGTACATTAAATTCAAAATGTGCTTGAAATGGTTGTCTACAGAACCTCCAAGGAGTGGGATAAATATCGCACCGAGATCAGAAAAATTTTGAGCACACATACAGTCAGTGTCCATGAAGGATTATAAGAGAAACCCCCAACTCCATAAAGTGCTTTTTTAATCTAGACTCTATAAAACGCACTTTGTGACTCCAAGAGTTGCACTTTGGTTCTGCTCCAGAGGTGATTTCTCTGTTAAAAATTGCTAGTAAAGTGGTTTAGTTACGCAGAAGTTAGTCTTCTGGAGGAAACCATTTGTCATTGTGCTAATAGTATTTACACAACTGTTACTAAGCTATCAGGCTAATAACTTTCTAGTGAAGGTGATGGGTAGCTGGGGGACAATTTCTAATCAGTCAAGAGCTGTTTAAGTCCTGTGCGCTTTAAAGTATAGCTTATGCGTTCCTCAAGGTAGACTTCCAAGTCCTCAAAGTAGCTTGCCAAGAAGTATTCCGTTATTTCAAATATTCACACATGTCGGTTATTAAAACCACTTCTCTAGCCCGACACTTCAACCCCTGAAAGAGCGCACACAGACCACCACAAAAGAATTTAAGCAAGAAACCCTTTCCCAGAAAAGGCACGTATGTCTAGAATTGGCATCGATACCTTCTAGGTAACACATTTAGCCCTGAAATGAACAGAACATACGTGAAGCTTCATCAGAACGTTTTTACCCATGTGTATAGAACTGTTGTTTCACCGAATGTTAATTGTATTCCGGTCTGAACCGGTAATTGTTCCTGTGTGTGTGTGTGTGTGTGTGCGTGTGTGTGTCTGTGCTCACACATGTGCTCAGCTGTGTCTGACTCTTACGCTACCCTATGGACTATAGCCTGCCAGGCTCCTCTGTCCATGGGATTCTCCAAGGCAAGAATAGTGGGGTGGGTTGCCATTTCCTCCTCCAGAAGATCTTCCCAACCTAGAGATGGAACCCATGTCTCCTGCACTGGCAGGTGGATTCTTTACCACTACACCACTGGAGCAGTGCAATTGTGGGGATAGTAGTTGTTTATTTGGGGGCATACCACATCTTAGCACTGCGATGGATGCAGACATAACAACAAAAAACCCAAGTGAAAAAATGGGTGGAAGATCTTGATAGACATTTATCCAAACAGGACACATGGATGGCCAACAAACGCATGATAAGATGCTCAGCATCACTAATTACTAGAAAAATGCAAGTCAGACTCACAATGAGGTAATCACCTCAATCCTTTGGCCACCTGATGCGAAGAACTGACTCATTGGAAAAGACCCTGATGCTGGGAAAGACTGAAGGCAGGAGGAGAAGGGGACGGCAGAGGATGAGATGGTTGGATGCCATCACCGACTGAACGGACATGAGTTTGGGTAAAGTCTGGGAGTTGGTGATGGACAGCGACAGGCATGCTGCAGTCCATGGGGTCGCAAAGAGTGGGACATGACTGAGTGACTGAAATGAACTGAATCACATCACACCAGGCAGAATGGCCATCACTAAAAAGTCTACAAATAAACGCTGGAGGGGGTGTGGGCAAGGTCACTGTCTGAATGCCTGGTCTCATTAAGAATTAAGAGTTGCTCTCAATGTGTGCCTCCCATTTGTGCGAGCTGGTAGAGACCCTTTGAGACCCACTCAGAGTTCCACAGACGGAGTATCCGCTCTTACCCGATTCTGCTTTGATACCTGGGTCTCCATATCTTGGGAGCATTCCCACTCACCTGTGCCCGTTTCCACCCAGCGTCAATTCCAATGAAACTACTCTGTGGATTCTGAGAGAGAGTTCTGGAATGCAATAGAAATTAATAGCAATAAACAGAAAAAAATTCCAATGCTGCATGTTTTCAGGTTCCTTTAGACTTTTTAAACTTTTAATTTCATGCTGGGGTACCGATTAACAGGGTTGTGATGGTTTCAGGTGGACAGCCAATGGATTCAGCATATATATCTATCCATGCTCCCCCAAACTCCCCTCCCATCCAGGCTGGCTTGTAACATTGAGCAGAGTTCCCTGTGCTGTCCAGCAGGTCCTTGTTGGTTCTCCATGTTAAATACAGCAGTGTGTCCATGTCCATCCCAAACTCCCTGACTATCCCTTCCCCACTCCTTCCCCCCCGTGACCAGAACGTTATTACAGACTATTGAGCAGAGTTCCCTGTGCTGCACACAGGTCCTTGCTGGTTCTCCATGTTACATACAGTGCTTTAGGCTTTTTGATCCCACTTTCTCCCCCTCATTTTGTCATTGCTGCTGCTGCGTTCTTTTTAGTGACATTCACTCTTTGGAAGAGACCCCCCCAGACACACGTATCGATTGCCAGACATGGTGACGTGTACCGTGATTTTATTTATACCCACTGGTCCTAATTTTGGCAACATCTTAGCAGCCTGCTTCATCTTTATGCAATGTGGCCAACTTTGCATTCTCTCTATATTTACCTCGCTGTTTTATTTTTGACAATTTAAATTTTTCATGGTGGCTGATGAGCCTTTTAGGATAATGGGGGATTTAATGCTGTGTAATTGAACAGAAAGGGTAGAACAATTTCTTCTTCGGTCCTCCCACCATCCCCCATGCTCATTCTGCGTGTATCAGTTATTCTCTGAGATCGTCTTTAGATTCCAGTTCTCAAAGAAAGGCTTGTAGAAGGGAGAGAGGCTGTCTGGGCAGAAACAGTTACAGATGCATCTGGACTTGTGGACACAGCAGGGGAAGCAGAGGGTCGGACGAACTGGGAGAACAAAGTTGACTTATATACATGGTGTGTGCTCAAGTCAGTTCAGCCCTGTCCGGTTCTCTGCAACCCCGTGAACTGTAGCCCGCCAGGCTCCTCTGACCGTGGGACTCTCCAGGCAAGAATACTGGAGTGGGCTGCCATTTCCTCCTGTAGTAGATTGTCCCAACCCAGGGTTCACACCTTCTTCCCCTTCGTCTGCTATATGGCTGGCGGATTCTTTACCCATTCAGCTACCTGGGAAGTGCATCTATACACTGCTGCTGCTGCTAAGTCGCTTCAGTCGTGTCCGACTCTGTGCGACCCCAGAGATGGCAGACCACCAGGCTCCCCTGTCCCTGGGATTCTCCAGGCAAGAACACTGGAGTGGGTTGCCATTTACTTCACCAATGCATGAAGGTGAAAAGTGAAAGTGAAGTCGCTCAGTCCTGTCAGACTCTGAGCGACCCCATGGACTGCAGCCTACCAGGCTCCTCCGTCCATGGGATTTTCCAGGCAAGAGTACTGGAGTGGGGTGCAAAACACATAGGTAACAGGAGGCTGCTGTATCGCATGGAAAGCTCAGCTTGGCGCTCTGTGATGACCTAGAGGGGTGAGATGGGGGTGGCTGGGAAGGAGGGAGGCTCAAGAGGGAGGCAGTATATGTATACATGTGGCTGATGCATGTCATGGTGCACCAGAAACTAACTCAACATTGTAAAGCAGTTATCCTCCAATTAAAAAAAAATTAAAAAACAAACATGCATTTTGGCATCTCATTAAATCCCTAGAAATTGGGTCCAATCTTGAAATAATCTGGTCACAGGTTTTCTTTTGCTTCTTTTGCGATCCTTGCATTCCACAAGCTTGAAGTCATTCTCATCAATAGTAATTAAAAAAAGAGTATTCTTTGTGATGCGATTGTTGAGTTTGCATATATCATCCGTGTGTTCCACCAGGAATTACTCACTGGTGGAAAAGATAGTGTCTACTAAACATGAAACAAGCATGTGCCCCTCTTTGCCACCAGTGGCCTATTTGTGTCTCATCTTTTTCTTGACACCAGTTTAGCCAGACAGAGTCTCTTCTCGTAATTGTCCTGGGCTTTCTGGAAAAACCACCTCGCTGCGCACAAACTTCCTGAGATCTTAGGCTGCTGGCAAAACCCAGGGTAACCTGGGCTCCGTGCACTTGGGGTAAAGCTTTCGCAATGCACAGGTGTACACAAAGATACTCCGAAGTTGGCAGGGGCGGGGGCGGGGTGCAGTTCCTGAAGCTTGAAACTAACATCTAGTTTAGGAAAACTAACTGGTCACTTGACATTTAAGAAATGATCTCGTGGACATATTCATAGATCACGTGGTCTCCTTGAGAGGCAGTGATTGATCTAGCAGGTGTTTGTTGATTTTTATACCTGTACTGCTTTTAAAGAAAAAGTCCTGCACTACCTTTACCTAACTAATTTACATGTGAATACCACAAGCATGAAAGATAGAAAAAGCAAAATGTTTCCCAGATTTCAAATCCTTTGCATTTTCTGTATTGCTTTTCTGCTTTACGATTTGAAGGCGGGCTTGAGCTTCTTTGGTGGCTCAGATGGTAAAGCATCTGCCTACAATGCAGGAGACCCGGGTTGGGTCCCTGGGTCAGGACGATCCTCTGGAAGAGGAAGTGATAACACACTCTGGTATCCTTGCCTGAAGAATCCCATGGACAGAGGACCCTGGTGGTCTAGAGTCTGTTGCGTCCCAAAGTGTCAGGTAGGACCGAGGGATTTTCACACTTTGGTTTGTCTAGAAGAAGGGCGTCTGCATTTAGAGCCACAGCTGACTTCTGCTCTAGGTTTGGGATGCGCAGGGCACTCACGGCCCATAACACAGTTATGAACATGGAACCTGGGGCTGTCGAACCGCATCCTATCTACGGCTGTCTGGTCCATTCCTAACAAATAATACTTCCTCTTTTCTAAGCCTATTTATTTTCAATTGGGAGGATAACTGCTTTACAATGCTGTGTTGGCTTCTGCCATCCATCAACATGAATTGGTCATAGGTGTATACAAAGAATGCTGCTTCTTACCTCTCTCCGCAGTCAACAGAACTCTTCTGTGGGGCTTCCCCCAAATGTGAATCTTAAGGGACTAGGGAAGGTGCTTTCCTGGACAAGGAGGCGGCAGTCTGTTTCAGAGGCTTTCCAGAGGGCTCCAACACCTGTGGCAGACTCCCCGGGTGGAGTGAGGAATCCCAGAGCCAACAGAGTGCACCTCGCCCAGGACCAAGGGCCTCCGGCCGGCCTCTGTCTTGCGGGCAGCCCGGTTGCCCTGGAAACCGTGTGGGCTCTTCTGACGTCACAGTTGGGAGCTCCGCCCTCTCCGGCGGGGGTGGGTCCTGTCCTGTTGTGAGGAGAGGGACTGGGCGGTGAGCCTGTGAGGTTCCTGACTGTGTCTGCCAAGGAGGAGAAACGCTGCTAGGAGACGTGCAGGTCCAGAGGTGCTCGCCTAGACTGGCAGGTGCAGGATGCCTGCGGAGATTTCAGAGATCCCAGCGGGAACCAGCAGAGCTGATGGGGCGCTGAGGCGGGTGGGAGCCTCATGCCATAATCAGAAAGACCGGAATGTGGTGCCAGTGCCACTGAATCGCATGAAGGCTCCAGGGTTAAAAAGGTGCTTCCCTGGTGGCACAGACAGTAAAGAGTCTGCCTGCAGTGGGGGAGACCCGGGTTCGACCCCTGGGTCAGGAAGATCCCCCTGGAGAAGGAAATGGCCACCCACTCCAGTATTCTTGCCTGGAGAATCCTATGGACACAGGAGCCTGGTGGGCTAGTCCATGGGGTCGTAAGAGTTGGACATGAATGAGCGACTCACACTTCGACTTAACAGAAGAAATCAAGGTCCGAGATTCCACTTGTTTTCCTCCAGCTACAGAGCAGGGAAAAGTGCAGAGGGTGTCCAAGCCTACAGCCTAATTTTACAAAAGCTAAGGAACCTCAGTGCTGAGTGGAGGATGCCGGGCTTTGGGATATCTTCATCGGAGAGGCTACCCACTCCAGTATTCTTGCCTGGAAAACCCCCATGAACAGAGAAGCTTGGCGGACTTCAGTCCATGGGGTTGCAAAGACTTGGACACTACTGAGCGACTGAGCACATCTTCCAAGCAGAGGCTTGATGACCAAGCGGCTCACTATCTCTGAAAGAGAAAACCAGCGCCACCCTCAAGATGTAAACGAAAACCCTGTTGATCCCTTTCATCCAGCTCCATTCTGCAGAGGAGCCTGGCTCTAGGGCCATTTTCACAGCGACTCGGCACGCAGCAGTCAGGGCACAATCATTGTGCTTTGCGTCCCTTGGGAAGGGAGGGCCTGGCTTACGGAGCACGGGGAGCGTAACGCCTAAGGAGCACGTGCGTCTAAGGAGCCCGTGCGTCCGTGGAGCCCGTGCGTCCAAGGAGCCCGTGCGTCCATGGAGCCCGTGCGTCAAGGCGCGACTGGCGGGCACCTTAGCGTCTTACAGCGCTGCGCACACACGGGCGCCTGGACTTGAAGTCTAGCGTCTGAAATATCATAAATAGCTTCCTTTTATACGCAGCTTTTCAGGCCTCCCTGTAAGCACGGACCTCCTTTTGGATTTCTTACTTGCCTCCTTTCCTTGCCAAAGAATGCCCGCCCAGCCCCACCCCCCAACTTCCCCAGGCCACTCTGGAATCCTTTGAACGCCCTGCCAGTTGCAAAGCGCCCTCGTTTTCATGGATGCGCTTCAATGAGCCCATTGACCGAAGTTTTCCCAGAGCCCAGAACGCCACCCTGGCGCGCCTGCTGGGGTCTCAGTGCCAGGAAGACAAGGCGCACAGGGGCTCAGCTTGGCTCCTGAACGCATTCCTGGGCCGGTGCGTCACGGGTGTGAGTACGCGCCTGGCAGGCTCAGAAGGAATGTCTCTACTCGCGCCCCGCCCCCTCCCCAAAACAGTCCCCAGACCCAGCTTCGAAAGCAATCTTAACAGGATGTGGAATGCAATCGTTTCAGAGACTTAGTACTGTTTATCAAACTGCTGTTTATAACGAAAATGGATGGCCATTTGCAAACGCCCTATTTTTTTCC
This sequence comes from Bos grunniens, assembly GCF_055505025.1. Lineage (NCBI taxonomy): Eukaryota > Metazoa > Chordata > Mammalia > Artiodactyla > Bovidae > Bos > Bos grunniens. The sequence goes on from NC_141194.1 coordinate 3,983,984, forward strand.
CCTGCAGTCTTACGTCCCCCAAATATTGAAGGAGGTGGGTAGGGCTTTCCTGCTATAACCAAGGCCACCTAGTAAGAAAATGTACTGTCTAGATTTCTGCCAAAGGATCTCTGTGTTCATAAAATTGTGTGGGAGGGACAGGGAGAAGATGTGTTTGGTGTGGAGGGAGTCTGGCATTTACAGTGAAGAGTCACCCTCAGTAGGAAAACAGCTCATTCACTCTTTCATTCAGACAAATGTAAGGTATCTGGCTGAGCTTAGCTACTAAAAGGGGGAAACCAGAGGTAATTGGGCCCCCAGGGGGAACTGTGACAATGTCTGGAGACATTTCTCTTTGAATGAGAAGATTGTCACCGGTTTCTAGGAAGTAGACACCAGGGATGCTTGCTAAAGGGTGCACGGGACGCCCCCGACACCCCCACCTCCCATCACACACCCCCACCTCCCATCATGCACCCCCACCTCCCATCACACACCCCCACCTCCCATCACGCACACACAAGGCACGGCCCACCCAGGATGTCCCTAGCGCCGACGTGGGGACACCCTGAGGCTGATTAAGGATTAAACAGTACATTCAGCCCTTAGGAGTCACTCTGGCCCATGATGATGTTGTGACAGCAGAGCTCGGTTTTCCCTGTCTGCCGAGAATCGTGTGAGCCAAGCAAAGAAGGGATTATCGAAGCATCCTTCACATTTAGCGGTTACAGATGCAACAGGTATGTTCTCGTGGGTAAAATGTACGAGGAAGGGGAAATTGTGTTTATACCTTAAAGCCCCTCTGGACTGCCCCCACTCCAGGGTAGAGCCAGCCTAACCAGAATCCAAGTCCTTAAGACTAAGGCATGCTTTGTCCTTGTTATTCTGTGTGCTCCATTCAGTCAAACTCCGTGTCTTCCTACAGTGATTTTGGGGTGTGCCGTTGCTGTTGTTCACTCAGTCGTGTCTGACCCTCTGTGACCCCATGGACTGCAGTAAACCAGGCCTCCCTGTCCATCACCAACTCCCGGAGCTTGCTCAAACTCATGTCCATCGAGTCAGTGGTGCCATCCAACTTTATCATCCTCTGTCGTGCCTTTCTCTTCCTGCCCTCAATCTTTCCCAGCATCAGGGTCTTTCCCAATGGGTTGGCGCCTTGGATCAAAGTTGAAGCTTCAGCATCAGTTCAGAAATGATTATCCAATGAATATTTTGTGGGGGCACAAAGATATCCTATTTCCTTTCTTGGTTGCTTTTGGTGTGTGTCTTTCTGAAACTGAACAAGTCTAGTGGATACTGCTGCTGCTACTGCTAAGTTGCTTCAGTCATGTCTGACTCTGTGCGACCCCATAGACGGCAGCCCACCATGCTCCTCCGTCCCTGGGATTCTCTAGGCAAGAACACTGAAGTGGGTTGCCATTTCTTTCTCCAATGCATGAAAGTGAAAAGTGAAAGTGAAAGTGAAGTCGCTCAGTTGTGTCTGACTCTTTGCAACCCCAGGGACTGTAGCCTACCAGGCTCCTCCGTCCATGGGATTTTCCAGGCAAGAGTGGGTTGCCGTTTCCTTCTCCATCTAGTGGATACACATAAGCATTAAATACCATAAATCTAGTCAGTGGTGATGATACCCTCCATCGTCCCAAAGTACACCTCCACTTTTTAAATCTATTTCTAAATTTCTTGTCTGTCTATATAAGGAACCCTACCTCACCTTTTTTTCCCACCTATTTCTCTTCTAATTCATACCAGGCAGTGTGAAAGTGAAAGTCGCTCAGTCATGTCCGACTCTTTGCTACCCCATGGACTAGTCCATGGAATTCTCCAGGCCAAAATACTGGAGTGGGAAGCCTTTCCCTTCTCCAGGGGAGCTTCCCAATCCAGTGATCCAACCTGGGTCTCCCGCATTGCAGGCAGGTTCTTACCAGCTGAACCACCAGGGAAGCCCAAGAATACTGGAGTGGGTAGCCTCTCCCTTCTCCAGCAGATATTCCTGACCCAGGAGTCGAACTGGGGTCTCCTGCACTTGCAGGCAGATTCTTTACCAACTGAGCCATCACTCCTTAAAAGCACATCGAGAATTTGAACATTACACAGTGCAATCACATTTATACATCATCTGCCTTCTGCATCATGCAGTACTGGAAGCTTTAATTGCTCCACACACTGAATCACTTCCTGGTGATTCTTACACATCTAGGATTAACCATTGAACTGGCATGTCGTCTGAGGACACATGAAATCTGACCAACGCACTCGTGTCCATCTTGATGGCTTGTACCTCTCGATGAGCCATTCTCTGCTGAACCGAAGCTGTCTGAGGATCTCACAGATAAGTGTTCTTTTTCAGCACATTATTGACCAGAGACGTATCAATGGGATTTTAAAGACTTATACAATTAACATTGCCATGAGAAGTGCTTAGAGCTTAAAGTGGTCAAGGGTTCATCATGCATGTGTGCTAAGTCACTTTACTGGTCTGTGTGAGGCTTTGAGACCCCACGGACTGAAGTCTGCCAGGCTCCTCTGTCCATGGGATTTTCCAGGCAAGGATACTGGAGTGGGTTGCCATTTCATTCTCCAGGGGATCTTCCCCACCCAGAGATCAAACCCACATCTCTTACGTCTCCTGCATTAGCAGGCAGGTTCTTTACCACTAGGGCTGCCTGAGAAGCACTTATACAACTTATGACTGTCATTATCATTCACATTTTACTCCTCAGGTTTCTGTTCCAACCCTGTGTATATGATGAAAGTTAAAGTGAAAGTTGCTCAGTCGTGTCCAACATTTGTGACCCATTGGACTATACAGTCTTTGGGATTCTCCAGGCCAGAACACTGGAGTGGGGAGCCTTTCCCTTCTTGAGGGGATCTCCCCAACCCATGGATCAAACCCAAATCTCCTGCATTGCAGGCGGATTCTTTACCAGCTGAGTCACATGATAAATGCAAGTTTATTACCATAACATTTTTAAAAATGACGCGACTTGAAATGTTGAGTGAAGGAGAATTTTCAGTGAATGTCTGCAGATACTTTCTCTGATTGTCTCAGCAGCGTATATAGTAGTGTCTTAGAAGATGCTAGTTCTTCTGAATATAGTTCTGATTCAGACGATGTGAATATCAGACCAACAAAAAGACAAAAAAGAAAAAAACCCTTAGTGATGGATTCTGATACAGAAAGTGAATATGAAACTCATGGTGCTGGACATGACAAGTGTGACAGGTGTTACCCTTGAAAGTGTTAATGAAACAACAGAATTCATTTTTGGCTGGCTGAAATAAAAATCGCTGGGCAGAGGCGTTAGTTTCTGTCAAAATCCCCCGGTAAACAAAGAATTAGCTCTCTGTTCGTATTCTCGCCCACGGCATGACCTCCTGGCTTCTGTCTCTCTACCCAGATGCCACGCAGCTCTGAGTTCCAACACAAGGCCGCTGCTCCCTACTTTTCTGAGTCCTAAAGACTCATGGCCACCCCATGAGCACAGAATTTCAGAGCTGGAAAAGGATCTTATGAGTGACCTCCTTCCATTCTTTCACTGAACAGGTGAAAAGAAAAGGAACCGAGTATACCCTATCTGGATAAAGAAGATGTGGTACATATACACAGTGGAATATTACTCAGCCATGAAAAAGAATGAAATCATGCCATTTGCCGCAACATGGATGGATCTAGAGATTTTCCTACTGAGTGAAGCAAGTCAGGGGAGCAAAAACATCATATGACGTCCCTTATATGTGAAATCTAAGAATAAATGATAAAAATGAACTTACTTACAAAACATAAATAGACTCACAGACTTAGATACTGAAATTATGGTTGCCAGGGTGAGGTAAGGATGAGGGGAAAGGGTAGTTAGGGAGTTTGGGATGGACATGGACACACTGCTGTATTTCACATGGAGAACCAACAAGGACCTGCTGGACAGCACAGGGAACTCTGCTCAATGTCGTGTGGCAGCCTGGATGGGAGGGGAGTTTGGGGGAGAAGGAATACATGCATATAAGTATAGCTGAGTCCCTTTGCTGTCTGCCTGAAACTATCACAACAGTGTTAATCAGCTATGCTCTAATATAAAATAAAAAGTTAAAAAAGAGAGAGAGAGAATGTTATCTGTTGTCAAATATCAGTTCCTGCTACTGGTAGCTTCTGTCTCCAGTGCATCTTTTGCTGCCCGGCTGGACGGCACGGCTGTGCCACACCCAACTTGATCTGAAGCTATATCTCACGGGGCTGAGCGCAGGATGGGGTGCTGATCACTTAGACACGACACATCTTTTCGTAACGTGCTTTATTCTTTCCCGTGAGCTTCTGCAAGGAGGAGCCAACCTTAAGCACAACTCATGCCTTGCAAATGTTTAGACAGGGTTGGAAACAAGCGATGAATTTAGCCGTTGGGAGTCAAGTTCAAAGTGAGGACGCAACAGAATTCTCGTTCAGACTGTGGCGTCTTTGTCTTGGCGGGCAGATTCAGTTGTGCTGTGGAAGGAGCCTGTATTTGCATCAAGTCTTAGTTACTTCCCAGAGGCAGACAGCTGGAGGCCACTTTTACCCTGAGATACACTTGCTTAAAAGCATGATCCACTTTACAACCCCTCCCAAATGATTCCCTTTACCCCAGACTCAACAACAAGTGATTTTTTTCCCCTATCTTCCAACACTGACTGCTTAATTCCATAAGTGCACTGAGTGCTGAGTTATAGTCTTACTTTTAGTGACCCGGGTGCCCCCTCTTCCCTTAGAGACATTTTCTTAAACAACATGTGAGTTTTGACTCTTCATTACATTGTTTTTCCTCAAAGAGAATATGGCAATAGAGATAGAGAATCCACCCACCAATGCAGGAGACACCAGAGATGTGGATTTGATTCCTGGGTCGGGAAGATCCCCTGGAGAAAGGGAAATGGCAACTGACTCCATAATTCTTGCCTGGAAAATTTCATGGACAGAGGAGCCTGGCGGGATCCAGTCCATGGGGTCACAAAGAGTGGGACGTGACTGAGCGACTAGGCACATGCAGATACACAATGCAGATGTATTCAGTATCTTGTTTTCTGGGTCTCCTGTCAGTCTGGTATTTGGAGGTGCTGCACCATATCTAAAAACAGATTTTATTATTTCCTCCACAAAGTTTAAAATATCGTTCATCGTCCTTAGGGGCCATGGTCAAAGTTCATGCTTAACTCAGCCTCCAGCCATCTTGGATCCCAACCTCACACACTACACACCTGCTTTTTCTTGAGTAGCTAGAGAAAGTTGGTTGTTGTTGTGTAGTTGCTAAATTGCATCTGACTCTTTGTGACCCCATGGACTGCAACATGCTGTGCTCCATTGTCCTCTACTATGTCCCAGAGTTTGGTCAAACTCACGCCCATCGAGTTGGTGATGCCATCCAACCATCTCATCCTTTGTCGTCCCCTTCTCCTCCTGCCCTCAATCTTTCCCAGCATCAGGTTCTTTTCCAGTGAGTCAGCTCTTTGCATCAGGTGGCCAAAGGATTGGAGTTTCAGCTTCAGCATTAGTCCTTCCAATGAATATTCACGATGGGTCTCCTTTAGGACAGACTGGTTGGATTTCCCTGCAGCCCAAGGGACTCTCAAGAGTTTTCTCCAAAGAAAGGAGGTCAAGGAATATTCTCTTTCCTCTCATTTCGGATAGCTCAGTGTTGCTCCTCCTAAAGCCTCCAGGCAGAAGCAAGCTTTCAATGCCCAGCCTGTTGGGGACTTAGGCGCCCCACCACCTCATATGTTATTCCAGAAATCTACCTCGAAATGTTGCAGTTGACTGTGTTTTCGGGAGGGGGAAAACCATCTGAAGCATTAACATCTGCAGCCAAACCTCAGTTTGGAAGAAGTGGTCCACAAAGATGCAACCATCCCCAGCCGCTACATGTTGCCTTCTCTTGTCCTCCCAGTATGTCGCACACGAAGTTAACACACAAGACTCATAACCTCCCTGCAAATGGCTCACCCTGGGAGATCCACTGCTGTGGATACTCCCCTTAAGCTGTTAAGAGAAAAATGCCTAGATGGATTGCTTGTAAAAATACTAAGAGTTATTACGAAACCTACCGGGAGTCCAGGTGTCCCTGCTGAGCCATCCTTGATGGAGGACACACCACTCTCTAGTTTTCACACATTCATCTATCCAGACCCCATTCTCCGACACATACTCATGGACCATCACTTTCCTGTGTTTTCCATCTTTTTATTGTTTGTGTGTTTTAAAGTGAAAAAGTGAAGTCGCTCAGTCGTGTCCGACTCTTCGGGACCCCCTGGACTGTAGCCCACCAGGCTCCTCCGTCCATGGAATTTTCCAGGCAAGAGTACCAGAGTGGATTGCTGTTTCCTTCTCCAGGGCATGTTTCTGACCCAGGGATGGAACCCAGGTCTCCCGCATTGCAGGCAGATGCTTTGCCATCCGAGCCACCAGGATCAGAGAAACTGAAGTGATGAAGAACACTATGGCATGATTGCTACCAATATTGTTAACTTATGACCCAGTGTACAGTACGAGGACTTTTAATGTTTGAAAACGTACTTTCATAACTAAACTTTGTCATCACTTCAGCATCAGCTCTAATTTTGCGGGTCTTTCCGGGTGGCTTGGTGGTAAAGAATCTGCCTGCTATTGCAGGAGGCATAAGAGATGCCAGTTTGATCATTGGGCTGGGAAGATCCCCTGGAGGAGAGCATGGCAACCCCTTCTCTGGTATTCTTGCCTGGAGAATCCCATGGACAGAGGAGCCTGTCAGGCTACAGTCCATGGGCTTACAAAGAGTAGGACATGACTGAGCACAGGCGTGCACTCTATAATTTTTCATCACATGTAAAGTCAAGCTTGATTGTCTATTAGCAGAGTCTGTTAACTCTTGTTCAGTACAGGAGACGCTATATCCTGTGTCAGAATTTTCCTTTTAGCTATTCCATTCATGGACGCTCGAGTACTTTTGCAAACCACACAGATGTGTAAGAGCCTGCAATCCGAAAGAGATCCAAGCTGAGACACATGGGGCTTGTTCCCGTCAAAGCCGTAGTGAATTAATGGTGGTCTTATCTATGCTCTGTCTGGAACAGAAGCCACCAAAACCAGCTGGGTGAATGACCTATGGCTTTGTTATCGTGTAAACCACGGAGCTAAAAGGTTCTGGTGACAGGGCCAGCACACAGTGTTTCTGGAAATCACAGAAGTGGACTCTCAGAAAACACACACACAGGGCCGTCACTGTGGGATTAGACTGCCCTGGATGTGACTTTAAGTTGTGATGCGGGACAGAGTCAATTCGGAGTCAGTACATTCCTAGTAAAATACGTTTACCCCGACATGAAATAAACTAACCACCACGGTGAGTGAAAGCTGTAGTTGGTAGAGTTTCTTTGAAGATATGTGGCATATTTTTGCTTTATACTATAAGCAATTTCCTGTCAAGATTTTCTCTATATTTTATATTAGATCAATTTAAGATACTTTATGAGAGATTCACTGTATACCACAGAGAACTATATTCAATTGTAATAACCTATAATGAAAAATAATCTGAAAAAATATATATGTATAATTAAATTGCTCTGCTATACACTGGAAACTAACACAATATTGCAAATCAGCTACACTTTACAGAAAAAAAAGATGTTTTATAAGAGGAACATAATAAAAGATCAATAAATTTGTATTGACTGCAAATTAACAAACATATATTAAAGTTGCTTATTTTGGAAAACGTGAATATTTACTTTTTTCTGAAAATACACAAACTGATCAAATTTCAGTGATGCAATTGACCTACAATTACTAAATTTGCTATTATAATCATTTAATATCTGCTAAGAAAAATAACCAAGGAAAGTCATATGTGTTGTTCTAGAAATAAAAAACAGTTAAAACATAGCATGTTTCCCCAATCTAGGTATAAGAGGGGGCAAATTAAGAGGTTAAAATCTTATTTTCTACTCCCAGCAAAAAATGGACGGCTCAAAATGAAAAGCATGAGACCACTTACATACCAGAATACGTGAGCCCTAAAAGTAGAAACACAAACCAAGTGGAAACTATTGTGGATTGGGGGCTACATCTTTCTCAAATCTTCATTCTCTGAAGACTAAATGAAACAGGATTATCACTGAATAGTATCAGTCAATTAATTAAAGATTCAGAATCCAAATAACAAAAGTTTACAAAGACTGATTACTGCTACTCTCTATTTATAATTATCCTGGAGCGTTCTCAAAAAAAAAAAAAAATATTTAAAATAGCTAAGCTCCCTGTAATTCCCTAGGGTAATCTAAAGACAAATTAATTTTCCAGTTACAAATATAAACATCTGTGTCAGGGGGAAAAAAAACATTATGTTGTTGTTCTCTATTTAGGGTTGATTATAAGTCTCTTTCTATTTTGACAATATTAATGCTTTAAAAAAAAACAAAACTGTGCCAAAGTCAAGTAAATCTTACACATTCAAAGATTATCTGTCAACAGAGATAAGACTTGGGATTTTTAAAGTACAGGTTCAGGGATGTCCCTGGTGGTTGTGGGTAAGAATCCACCTTGCAATGCAGGGGACGTGGGTTCGATCCCTAGTTGGGGAGCTAGATCCCACATATGAAAATATGTGAGTGTGTGCTTGGTCATGTCTGACTCTTTTGTGACCCCCATGGACTGCAGCCCGCTGGGCTCCTCTGTCCTTGGAATTCTCCAGCAAAGAATACTGGAGCTGGGTTGCCATTTCCTGCTCCAGGGGATCTTCCTGATCCAGGAATCGAACCCGACTCTCTTGCATCTCCTGCGTTGGCAGTTGGGTTCTTTACTGTCTGAGCCACTTGGGAAGATGCCCACAGCAGCGTGATAGCCCACAGCAGAACCATGACAAATGCCAAGCAACACTCTGTGGAGGAGTCATCCTGAGGCCACAGTGGACCTGTAGATGTTGAAGACAGTCAAGACATCCCATGCGTGGCTCTCAGCACAGCCCGCATGGATATGAACTAAAGACAGTGCTTCCTACAGCATCCACAGTTACTGGTTCCTCTTGGACGCGACTGCCAAGAGCATTAACATCAATGGTCCCCATAGCGTTCTATATCCAACTGTGTGTGCTTGTTCCTAAAAAGGTATTCCCCTGCAAAAACAAAACAAAACAAAACAGACCCTTCAAACTGATCTTCCATTTCATGTAAAATGAGAATGCGCCATAGAGAAATTGGCAACAATGCCCACACTTTGCCTGTTGACTCTGGATCACACAGCCATTGTGCGTCTGGTCAAATCCTTGTGGTGATAACTCCAAAGGCCTTTAAACGCCAAATTTCATGGGACTGTCAAAAGGGGACAGAAATGCTTGGAGAAGAATTCTCCATCACGCAAACCCAACTGAAGCACTTTGGGGGTCAACTGTAAATCCAGTGGGCTAAACTCTGAAAGAGAAAATCCTGTTTAACTTGCCTTTGCATATAATAAGTCCACATGCCTTCATTCCTGGAGCGCCTGTTTAGCTGCCAGAATAATGCCAGAGAGCTGGCCAGGCTTGAGATTATTGAAATGAAAGCATCTCATTCTGAAAATGCACAAGACCGCCTCTCTGAAATTACTGGTGATGACGAAAGTCATCTGTGTTGCCTCACCGTTCCACTTGCTGGTGGGCTGGTGTGGTGTGTGCCTGGAGGGGTGGATAAGGCAGAGAGACAGGAGAATCCTTTTAGTAAACCGTAGGAAATTCTCGCTGTGGAGAACCCTTTGCTATGCTCCAGGGCCAAGAGAGCAAGACAAGGAATGCAGACTTGTGTCTGCATTCATAGGAGTCAACAGAGAAAAGTTAGGAATGAGTCTGTGAGGTTCAGGAGGGGATAGACAAGGAGGGCCTGCCATCTGCTCACCTCGGGCAACCTCTATCTGGAGATGAGTAGAGGCTGCTTCTTTCAAGTGATGAATTAAAAATCCCACAGAACGCCCAAAATCACCTGCCTTCCTCACGGACCCATGACATTACCCTGCTCAGGAGAACCTGGATTTTCAAGCTGTTTTCTCTTTGTTTCCCAAGCAACAAGCTCACTCTCTAAGCAGTTAAGTGGGAAAAGCGAGAGTGCTCTGCTATAATTTTTTTAATGCTTTTTAGAGACATCACTTTGCCAACAAAGGTCCATATGGTCAAAGCTAGGGTTTTTCCAGTAGTCATGTACGGATATAAGAGTTAGACCATAAAGAGGGCTGAGCACTGAAGAATTGACGCTTTTGAACTGTGGTGTTGCAGAAGACTCTTGAGAGTCCCTTGGGCTGCAAGGAGATCCAAACTATCAATTGTAAACGAAATCAGTCCTGAATATTCATTGGAAGGACTGATGCTGAAGCTGAAGCTGCAATCGTTTGGCCACCTGATGCAAAGAGCTGAGTCGTTGGAAAAAGACTGATGCTGGGAAAGACTGAGGGCAGGAGGAGAAAGGGACGACAGAGGATGAGATGGTTGGATGGCATCACCAACTCGATGGACATGAGTTTGAGTAAACTCCAGGAAATGGTGAAGGACCGGGAAGCCTGGCGAGCTGCAATCCATGGGGTCCGGAAGAGTTGGACATAACTGAGCCATCGAATAACAACTGTCCTAGGTGAAATATGCACCAGGAAATTAGAAAAAAATGGGAGCAAATGCAAGTCAGCCAGAAGACGGGAAAAAAAACCCTGAATCATTAACTGAGAGCCCTGCTCAGATACGGAGCAGCCACGTGAACTAGGATAAGGCGTGGAACCTTTCCTGTTTCCTCATCTGTAAAATGAGAACAGTGCTAGGCTTTGGGGAAGAAGATATAATAACAGACGTAAAGGCTGCTGGAAGCTGTGATGATTGTGGACCCAAATCTCAGGCTGGTTCAAATGAACACACCTGGTCAGACACCGAGAATCTGCTGGGAAAGACTGACATGCCTGCCGTTCCTCCACGTCTGCGTGTCTGAAACACAAGCCGTGTTTGGTTGTCTCAACACCGTGTTTACCACAACTTTTCACGCAGTCACGTCTTTTCAGAGTCTCTTCCAGCAGTTTCACTAACAACAGACTTTTAAAACCGCTCCCCCGTTTTCTCAGCTTCTCAAAGTTTGACATTCACGGTTGATCGTCATAGCACACAACACGGTTTCCATGGAGACCTAAATTTTTTTTTTCATGTTTCCATTCAATTAACCACATTGCATGCCTAAGAGCACAGAAAGCATTATCTGTGGAACGCAGCAGGTTTCTTTGGGTGTTTATAACGGCAATTCCAAATGTGGCTTTTAAGATCTTCCTAAGAAAGTGGCATGGTCTCCCCTGGTGGTTCAGATGGTAAAGAACTGGAAGTCAATCGTGTCCGGCTCTTTGGGACCCCATGGACTGATTATGGGGTCCTCCAGGCCAGAATACTGGAGTGGGTAGCCTTTCCCTTCTCCAGGGGATCTTCCCGACCCATTGATCGAACCGGGGTCTCCTGCATTGCAGGAGGATTCTTTACCAGCTGAGCCACCAGGGAAGCCCATGAATACTGGAGTGGGTAGCCTATCCCTTCTCCAGGGGATCTTCCCGACCCAGAGATCGAACCGGGGTCTCCTGCATTGCAGGTGGATTCTTTACCAGCTGAGCTACCAGGGAACCCCCAGATGGTAAAGAACCTGCTTGCCAATTGAGGAGACACAGGTTTGATTCCTAGGTCAGGAAGATCCCCTGGAGAAGGGAATGTCAACCCATTCCTGTATTCCTGCCCCGGAAATCCCATGGACAGAGGAGCCTGGCGGGCTACAGTGCTGAAGGGCCACAAAGAGTCGGACACGCCTGAGCAATTAACGCTTTTACTTCTTTCGCGAGAAAGTGCCATCTGTCGCTTCTGCAGTGACATCTAGACATACCCTCACCTTCGAGCTTGCTGGATGCTAATGAGATCAATAAAGTTCGAGCTGAAATCTAAACTTTTAAGTCAGCCCATCAGCTGATGGCTTCTGTTTAAAGCAATTTAGAGACTTGTTAGTCTAAATTCAAATACTTCAGATAATTCGAAACTGAAAAATTTTAATGGTTCTAAATGGAAAACCCTAGAGGGTTACGAAGAGAGATGAGGGATAGAGTTTTATTTCTGGTGGTGAGACTAGGACTTCCTGGTGGGTCCAAGTGGGCAGCCAAGGCGGGGGACACGGGTTTGATTCATCGCCTGGGAAGATCTCACGTGCTTCAGGACAGCCAAGTGTGTACATTACAGCTACCGAAGCCCACTTGCCCTAGAGCCTGTGTCTACAGCAGGAGAAACCCCTGCAGTGGGAAGCCTGGACAAGACAACCAGAGAAGCCCCTGCTCGCTGACCTGGAGAAAGCCCAAGAACAGCGGCAATGCCCCCGTGCCGCCTAAATAAATCAGTGTAAATAAAAATAAAACTAGACGTGGGATGCGAAGAATGAGGCTTCCCTCTGTCACTGAGGATATCTGTAACTTTCAGCACACCACTTAAAATCTCTTAGTCCCACTTTTGTCATCCATAAGGAAATGGCGCTAAACCTAAAGATTTTTTTTTTAAGCCTATATTGGGGACATGTTGTATTTGGAAATAAAATTGAAGGGATAAAATTTACGGTGGGAACTGCATGGTGTTGTACTGTTTTTTTGATATTTTAAATACCTCATTATGAGTTGATTCTTGGGCTCCAAAATCAATGTGGACACTGACTGCAGCCATGAAATTAAAAGACGCCTGCTCCTTGGAAGAAAAGCTATGACCAACCTCAGTTCAGTTCAGTTCAGTCGCTCAGTCGTGTCCGACTCTTTGCAACCCCATGAATCGCAGCATGCCAGGCCTCCCTGTCCATCACCAACTCCCAGAGTTCACTCAGACTCACGTCCATCGAGTCAGTGATGCCATCCAGCCATCTCATCCTCTGTCGTCCCCTTCTCCTCCTGCCCCCAATCCCTCCCAGCATCACAGTCTTTTCCAATGAGTCAACTCTTCGCATGAGGTGGCCAAAGTATTGGAGTTTCAGCATCAGCATCAGTCCTTCCAATGAACATTCAGGATTAATTTCCTTTAAGATGGACTGGCTGGATCTCCTTGCAGTCCAAGGGACTCTCAAGAGTCTTCTCCAACACCACAGTTCAAAAGCATCAATTCTTCTTCGGCACTCAGCCTTCTTCACAGTCCAAATCTCACATCCATACATGACCACAGGAAAAACCATAGCCTTGACTAGACGGACCTTTGTTGGCAAAGTAGTCTCTGCTTTTCATTATGCTATCTAGATTGATCATAACTTTCCTTCCAAGGAGTAAACGTCTTTTAATTTCATGGCTGCAGTCACCATCTGCAGTGATTTTGGAACCCCAAAATATAAAGTCTGACACTGTTTCCCCATCTATTTCCCATGAAGTGATGGGACCAGATGCCATGATCTTTGTTTCTGAATGTTGAGCTTTAAGCCAACTTTTTCACTCTCCACTTTCACTTTCATCAAGAGGCTCTTTAGTTCCTCTTCACTTTCTGCCATAAGGGTGGTGTCATCTGCATATCTGAGGTTATTGATATTTCTCCCAGCAATCTTGATTCCAGCTTGTGAAAGGGGCAGGGGGAAAATCAGACTCTCTCCCCTATAGCCTGTGGAAGGAACGAAGGCCTGCCCACATGGTGCTATCAGTCCACTGATAACTCAAGTGCCGTACTAAGTCACTTCAGTTGTGTCCGACCCTTTGGGACCCCATGGACTGTAGCCTGCCAGGCTCCTCTGTCCTTGGGATTCTGCAGGCAAGAACACTGAGGCAGGTTGCCATGCGCTCGTCCAGGGGATCTTCCCGACCCAGGGATCAAAGCTGTTGTTTCTTACATCTCCGGCATTGGCAGGCGGGTTCTTTATCACTAGAGACACCTGGGAAGCTGTGAGATGTGTGTTGTCTTAAGCCATCAAGTGTGTGTCAGTGTGTGTGAGTAGCCCAAGAGAACGCAGACACAGAACAAGCTTGCGTGCTTTTGGGTGACTGGTCAGCTCTGTACCCAACACCTTCAGGACAGTGTTCTTGGTCTACAATCCTATGAGTCTTATCTGCCACTCACAAACACACACACACACACACACACGTGTGCTTCAAAGAGAAAAGTCTGCCCAAACCAACCCAAAGCTGGTCTAAATCCTGCCTTCATCAGAACATCTTTCTCTCTTGATGTGTATCTTTTGTGAAAAGGGCTTGTGTTTGCAAAAGACTTCAGACGTTCTTGAGTTCCTCAAAAAGGGGCCTCCTGGGCTTATGAATCGGATGGCTGTTACCAGGATTGCTCTTCAGTGACTGCCCCCTCCGACTGTCATGGTGCTGCGCTGAAATTAGGTCCAGAAACTTCTGATATTTAACAAAGCACCTGGGAGTTTCCCAGCAGGTTATGGGGGAGCTTCCCTGATGGCTCAGTCAGTAAAGAATCCACCTATCAATGCAGGAGACCTGGGTTTGATCCCTGAGTCAGGAAGATCTCCTGGAGAAGGAAATGACAACCCACTCCAGTTTCCTTGCCTGGGAAATCACATGGACAGAGGAGCCTGGCGGGCTACAGGCCATGGGGTCGCAAAGAGTCAGACACGACTCAGATGACTAAACTACCACCACCACCGAGGGGGCGAAAAATAGGAAGGAAAGGCTATAGGTTTAATATAATTTAATACAAAGGAGTACGTTCAGTTCATTTTCGTGAGCTCTGTGGACATTTTTTGTAAGCACTTAGTTTGGAAAGGAGCATTCTGGAAATGGAGAGTTTTCACTAATTTAGACTGACCTTCTCCATCGGTTAGCTTCAAGTCATTAATATCATACTGTCACTAATCGGCTACAATACTAATCAGCCCAGGGTCAATTACCCACAGAGCAGGACTCACATGGACATTCCACTCATTATTGGGAATCAAATCCTCATCATTGTTGAGTGATAAATAGTGACATTGTGCATACTAATTGGGAGAAGCAACACTGAGATGAACAGGGAATGTAATTTCATCTTTTTTTTTTTAAATGAAAGCAATTTCCTATTTTACTACCTTCTAGATTTAAAGTCCAGGACTAACAGGGTGTGTCTTTTCCCTGCCTTGATTTCTTTCAAAATGCCTACCCACTGCCTCAGTTAGCTCTGGAAATATTTAAATGGAATTAATCAAATGCATACGTGGTGTTGTATGAATATAAACAGGATGAGAAAACAGATAAAATAATGATGTACACAGGTAATTTCTGACGGAGGAGGCAGAGGCAGAGAGGGGACTTTGTGGATAAGTGCTAGAGACTAAGAGTGAGTGATAAAGATGTATCCTGGCTAGCTCTCATTTGATTCCATTCAGCATGGTGACAAAGGAGAGCTAAGTTCTGCCTATGAAGGAGCTTAGCATCTAGAGGTTCAGGGGTCCCTGAGACGCGTCTGTCCACTGCAAAGACTGAAGTTCTGGTACCCTCAGTGCTTAGGAGAGCAATCTTGCTGCATCCTAATCTGATTCTTATAGGATCTTAGGTCCTCTTATAAATAGGTCCCTTTATAAATTTTGTTGTTCAGTCAGTCATTCATACTCAAGTCTTTGAGACCCCATGGACTATAGCCCACCAGGCTCCTCTGTCTGTGGGATTTTCCAGGCAAGAACACTGGAATGGGTTGTCATTTCTTTCTCCAGGGAATCTCTGAGACCCGGGGATCAAACCTGGTAAGGTCTTCTCTGGTAGCTCAGTTGGTAAAGAATCTGCCTGCAAGACAGGAGACCCCAGTTCGATTCCTGGGTCGGGAAGATTCCCCTGGAAAGGGGATAGGCTACCCACTCCAGTACTCTTGGGCTTCCCTGGTGGCTCAGCTGGTAAAGAATCTGCCTGCAAGGCAGGAGACCTGGGTTCAATCCCCTGGAGAAGGGAACAGCTCCCCACTCCAGTATTCTGGCCTGGAGAATTCCATGGATCGAACCTGGGTTTCCTGCATCGTAGGCGGCGTCTTTACCATGGAGCCACCAGGGAAGTGTTCCCTTCCCCACCACCTTATATACAATTATGGTGGCTAAAATTTGTAACTTAGTTTTATTACAGAGGCAGACCTCCAGAGAGATTGTGGGTTCGATTCTAGACCACAGGCAATAAAGCAATGCTGCAGTATTGCAACAAACACAAATGTTTTGGCTTCCCAGTGCACACAGAAGTTGTATTTACACTAGAATGTAGTCTATTACATGTGCAGTGACATCATGTCTCAGACAGTGTACAGATCTTGATTTAAAATGAGTCACTTTAGGGCACTTCTCTGGTGGCCCAGTGGCTAGGACTTCACACTCCCAATGCAGAGGGCCCAGGTTTGAGGTCTGGGAACTAGATAACATGCTACAACTAAGACCTCGAGCAGCCAAATAAATAAATAATTTCAATAATCAAATACTTTATTGCTAAAAAAAAGTCACAACAATTATAACTGTAAAATCTCAGGCCACTGACCACAGAACACCACAGCAAATAGAGTGATGAAAAAATTTGAAATACCGTGAGAATTACCAAAATGTGAAAGAGACACAAAAATGAACAAATGTTTCCAACAGATCTGTTCAATGTGAATTTGCCACAAACCTTCAGTTTATAACAAAAATGCAATATCTGAAAAGTGCAATAAAATGAGGTCTGCCTTTATTCCCAAGTCATAAGTCGTGACTTTGATTCTGAGAGGTAAGAGGTAAGCAATGAAGATTTTTAAGATAAAGAGTTGAAATTGCAATCATTATGTTGTATACTATTTAATAAATCTTAGATATTGTGCACTTAATTATGTGCAAATGAACCAGGGAACAAGAAACTCAGAATAAGTAAAAAAATATTTGGCATTTTAAGAAATTCAAGAGTTATGAGTGATTGTGTTTTCTGATTTTTTTTTTCTTTCAGCATCCGTCTAAAGGTAACTTGTTCTGCTTGTCAAAGCAACAATTTTAAAAACTTACAGATTCATTTTAAAATTATGAGTGTGCAATTAAAACAATCCATCTCATCATATGAAGGAGTAGTTCAATGATGTTATTTGCTCAGCTTTAACAAATATTCCACAACTTTCCAGGACACATTAAAAAACTTTGATATAGCCCTAAATGTCCACATTGAATGTGAAAAAGACATTTCTCCTTCCAAATACCCATGGTTTATGATTCCACACACTAGCAACTGAGTTGGTTTTCTGGAAAATTGCATGAGTCTTATTTTATGTCCACAAAAGCTGATCATAAGAGCAAAAGTGAAATTCAGATAATTGCACATATTGAAAACAAACACTCTGTAAGCACCTGGACTAACTGAATTCAGCTGAAAAACAAAAGGAGCAGTTTGATTAAAAACATGTAATTATATGCATTTAAATCATTATGTACTTAGGTGGATTAGAAGAAGCGGTCATAAGGTCAGTTCAATAGGAGCACCAAGGAGCATTATGACCGCTCACCGTCTCCAAGTGTTTTTTCTGTTTTTGCCCTTCTTTCTCAATCAAAATATCAGGAATGAGCTGAGAAACCTCACATGCATCAGCATACACCATACACACCGAAGCAACTAATATATAGGGAGCAAGAGGTTTTTACGTATCACATGTTCTCATGGAAAGTTTTGTCAGATAAATACACTGAGCAGTTTTTTTCATGAGAATTGTTTTTTCCTTTTTTTCTAACATTTAAAATCCAGGTATCTTTCTTTACAGAGTGGCTTCCTCTGAAAACCATCACTGATCACTCCAATGTTCTCCAGAGATGATGTAAAATGGAATAGGTGCTAAATTTGGTTCCTCCATACTGTCCATGGGGTTCTCAAGGCAAGAATCCTGAAGTGGTTTGCCATTCCCTTCTCCAGCGGACCACGTTTTGTCAGAACTGTCCACCATGACCCGTCCATCTTGGGTGGCCCTATATGGCATGGCTCATAGTTTCACTGAGTTAGACAAGGCTGTGGTCCATGTGATGAGATTGGTTAGTTTTTTGTGACTGGGGTTTTCATTCTGTCTGCCCTCTGATGGAGAAGGATAAGAGGCATATGGAAGCTTCCTGATGGGAGAGACTGACTGTGGGGGAAACTCAGTCTTGGCATCACCGACTTGATGCACATGAGTTTGAGTAAACTCTGTGAGTTGGTGATGGTCAGGGACGCCTGATGTGCTGCAGTCCATGGAGTCACAAAGAGTGAGACACGACTGAGCGACTGAACTGACTTGATTCCTCCACTTACTACATGATATTTAACCTTCTCCAGGGCAAGCATCTCTCTGTTGTATCCACAGCAACCAGAGCAGGACGTGGAATAGAGTTCAAGAAAAATGTACTGAATGGACGAGTAACTGCGGTTGTCCAATAGTCATTTCTGCAGTTATGGACACAGTCCACATCAGTGTGGTCCACGATGGTACCACGGCGGTTTTCACAGAACAAGAGCAAATGCTTTAAAAATTTGTACGAATACAAAAAAACACCCCAAACGGCCAAAGCAATCTTGAGAAAGAGAAAAGGAGCTGGAAGAATAGGGCTTCCTGACTTCAGACTATACTAGAAAGCTACAGCCGTCAAGACGATAGGGTACTGGCAGGAAAAGAGAAAGCTAGACCAATGGCTCGGAACAGAAAGCCCTGAGAATAACCCATGAATCTACAGTTGCTTCACCCATCGCGATGCAAGCAAGAACGTGCGGTGGACAACAGACAGTCTTCAGCAAATGGTGCTGGGAAAACTGGACAGCTACAGGTAACAAAATTAGAACACTTCCCAACACATACACAGAAATAAACTAAAAAGGGGGTAAAGACCCAAATGTCAGATTGGAGACTATAAATCTCCTAGAGGAAAACATAGGCGGGACCATCTGTCAGATAAGTCACAGCAATGTTTTCTGGATCTGTCTCCTAGAGTAATGGAAATAAAATGCAAAATAAAAAAGTTGGACCCCTGACTAAGCTTAAAAGCTTTTCAACAGCAAAGGAAACCATCAACAAAATGAAAGGAGAACCTACTGAATGGGAAGAAAGGTTTTCAAATGATATGACTGATAAGGGGTTGTGTGTATGTGTGTGTTAGCCGCTCAGTCGTATCTGATTCCGTGTGACCCCATAGACTGTAGCCTGCCATGGTCCTCTGTCCTTGGAATTCTCCAGGCAAGAGTACTGGAGTGGGTTGCCATTCGCTTCTCCAAGGGGTCCTCCCGACCCAGGGATCGAAGCCAGGTATCCTGCACTGTAGGTGGATTCTTTACCATCTGAGTCACCAGGTTAATAGCCAACATACATAAACAGCTCATACAACTCAACATCGAAAAAATAAGCAATCAGATGTAAAAATGGAATGAAGAACATTTTCCAAAGAGGAGCTGAAGATCTCCAACAGGCATATGAAAAGATGCCATTCATTAGGTAAATGCAAATCAAGACTACAATGAGATATCTACGGAAAAGAAAGTGAAAGTGAAGTCGCTGAGTCCTATCCGACTCTGCGACCCCATGGACTGTAGCCTATCAGGCTCCTCTGTCCATGAGATTTTCCAGGCAAGAGTACTGGAGTGGGTTGCCATTTCCTTCTCCAGGGGATCTTCCCAACTCAGGGGATCGAACCAGGGTCTCCCGCATTGCAGGCAGAGGCTTTTAGCATCTGGGCCACCAGGAAAGTCCATCTGTGGAAAACCGTTTCTAAAAATAAAACTTTCACATGACCCAGCAGTTTCATTCTGGATTATATATCAAAAAAAAAAAGAAAACCACTAGCCTGAAAAGGTACGTGTACTCCAATGTTTACAAGTAGCTCTGTTTGGAATAGCCAAGATACGGAAGCCACCTAGATATCCATTGACCCATGAACAGTTTAGGAAGATGTGGTACATATATACAATGGGATACTACCCAGCCATGAAAAGGATGAAAGCTTGCCATTTGCAGGGCTATGAATGGACTTGGAGGGCATTAGGCTAAGTGACGTCAGACAGAGAAAGACAAGTACCGTATGATATCACTTGTAGGTGAACTTGAAAACAAATAACAAATCAGTGAATATACCAAAAAAAAAAAAAAAAGCAGCAGACTCAGGTACACAGAGGACAAACAAGTGGTTACCAGTGGGGCGACGGAAGGAGGAGGGATAGGGATTAAAAGGGTATACGGGTAAGGGATTAAAAGGGTATACGGGTAAGGGATTAAAAGGTACAAGCTGTTAGGTGTAAAATATGCTACAAGAATGTAATGTAGAAGGTGGAGAATATAGCCAGTATTTGTTAATAACTATGAATGGAGTATAACCTTTAAAAATTCTCAGTCACTAAATTGTACACCTACAACTTATGCAATATTGAACAGCAACTATGAAAGGGAAAATGAAAGTTGCTCAGTCGTGTCCGACTCTCTGTGACTTCAGGGACTCTACAGTCCGTGGAATTCTCCAGGCCAGAATACTGGAGTGGGTAGCTGTTCCCTTCTCCAGGGGATCTTCCCAACCCATGGCTCGAACCCTAGTCTCCCGCATTGCAGGAGGTTTCTTTACCAGCTGAGCCACCAGGGAAGCCCAATTGAACAGCAACGATAATTCAATTAAAACTAAAAACAGTTCTAGTCATTAAAAAGCCAATACGGTAGCGACTAGTCACATCTGGCGATTAAGTCCTTTAAATGGGAGAGATATAAGGGAGGAACCGTGCTTTAATGTAAGTAAACGAAACTTAATTGACTGCATGCAACTGCTGGTGACCATGATGCCCAGGGCAGAGCTAGGAGTTTACACTTGGTATTTTTAACACAAGAATGACATGTTCATCTTCTTTTCCAGCAACTAGTCTATGTACATTCAATTCTCTCATTAAAAAGTCTTGCCAGAAAAAGCTAAGGACAACCAAGATTTTACTTTAATACTATTCATTAATGGTCTTTGCTGTTCACTTAGTCCCTAAGTCCTGTCCAAGTCTTTGCGACCCCGTGGACTGTAGCCCGCCAGGCTCCTCTGTCCATGGGATTCTCCAGGCAAGAATACTGGAGTGGGTTGCCATTTCCTTCTCCAGGGGGTCTTCCTGACCCAGGGATCGAACCCACATCTCCAACACTGCAGGTGGATTCTTTCTCATCTAAGCCACCAGGGGAACTGTGTTTGCTACCATACCGAAATTCTGATGAATCCATATTTCATTTTTATATTCGTGTTTATATTGCCACAGTTGCAAAGATCATCCCACTCTAAGATCACGGATTCTCCCACCCTTCCTTCTGGTACATTTTTCAGTTTCACTGTTTTATGTTTAAGTCACAGAATCCAGTTGGAATTTATCCTCGTGTACGTGTTAGCTGTGTGATATAGACCTTTTTCCATTTTTCCATGTGGCGAATGAAACATCCCGATACGTTTTTCAAATTTCTCTGTTTTCATTGATTTGCTAGCCGTTGGCATCCAAAATTTCTAAAGGCGCTTTGGCTCCTATCCGAACTCTCAGATCTGATCCTGTGTCAGTGTCTTTTTGACAGTATCGTGTTTTACTATTGAGACTATGATATGCTAGAATGCTACTTTGAAGGCTTTCAATCATTCTCTCTTCTCTTATGATTCAAAAGTTTTCTAGCTGTTCTTTGCTCGTGCTTTGCCATATGTTCTTCTAATTGGCTGCTGCTTCTTTATATGAAAGTCATTTATTTTTATACCTGATTTTGAATCCCACATTGAATTCCCAAATGGCAAGCAAGGGAGACAACATTGGCATTCATCTCACAAGCACAGGGCTAAATCCCTCACTCCCCGAGCAGCTCCTAGAAAGTCATCGTTACAAGAGCCACGAGCCATAGCTGGTCAAGGATGTGAACTGACAGTTCATAGAAGAAAAAAGGAAAGAAAATGGATTTTGAACAAGAGGAGGGATACTTGCTAAAATAATACAGTGATTAAGCAAGCAATTACAAGAACAGTGAGATTCTATTTTTAAAAAGTTATTTGTTTATTTCAATTGCAGGATAATTACTTTGCAATATTGTAATGGTTTTTGCCATACATCAACATGAATTGGCCATATGTATACGTGTCCCCCTCCCCCATTCTGAACCCTCTCCCACCACCCTCCCCAACCCATTCCTCTAGGTTGTCCCAGAGCACTGGCTTTGGATGCCCTGCTTTATGCATTGAACTTGCATTGGTCATCTAATTCCATTTTTATCTTCTTACATGGACAGGAGAGGGACATGGGTGAAGAGAAGTGGAGATAGCAAATATTGGCTACAGAAAAGTTACGGCCAACCTAGACAGCATATTAAGAAGCAGAGCCATTACTTTGACAACAAAAGTCAAGGCTATGGTTTTTCCAGTGATCATGTACGGATGTGAGAGTTGGAGTATAAAGAAAGCTGAGCGCCAAAGGATTGATGCTTGTTCAAAAGCTGGAGTGGTGCTGGAGAAGACTCTTGAGAGTCCCTTGGACTGCAAGAAGATCCAACCAGTCCATCCTAAAGGAGATCAGTCCTGAATATTCATTGGAAGGACTGATGCTGAAGCTGAAACCCCAATACTTTGGCCACCTGATGCAAAGAGCTGAGTCATTTGAAAAGACCCTGATGCTGGCAAAGATTGAAGGCTGGAGGAGAAGGGGACGACAGAGGATGAGATGGTTGGCTGGCATCACTGCCCCAAGGCACATGAGTTTGGGTGAACTTCGGGAGTTGGTGACAGACAGGGAGGTCGGGCGTGCTGCAGTCCATGGGGTCGCTGAGTTGGACACGACTGAGTGACTGAACTGAACTGAACTGAGAGTCATTCTGATGGATCCCGCAGTTCCTTCTGTCCTTAATCCAGGGGGAGAGCTGTCTTTGTTATGTTACCTGCACCCAACTTTTCAGTGGAAAATACAAGATAAACAGCTAAACACACAACTCAGTAAGCATATTCCATGTGCAGTGACAAGTGCCTGGAAGCTGGCTTTGCAGCTACGGACACCTCCGCCCCTTTAAGTTGCAAATTCTGGGCAAGGAAAACCTACTTAGATGACTTTTTCAGGGACATGCCCCTTATTCCTATCTCTTGATGCTGTGATGAGAAAGAGAACCAAACATGCTGTATATAGGAAACCTGGATATTTTCGTAGCCACTTATCACTTTCAAGATGATGGTGAGTGTTTTCTTGTCTCATTTCTACCAGTGCATGGAGCTCACAGAATCGGCTGAAGTATGGCAATAGAGAGGGGAGACCACGCTGGAAGCAAGGGGACCATGTAGAAGTGTGTCAACATTACGTAGAGAAGCTGAGTACTTGGGAAAGGGTAGCAAGATGATGAGCAAAAGAAGACCCTTTCTTTGCCCATCTGGAGGTTTAAACAAATAGGGATGACAGCAATGATAAAAATCCGTAAGAAAAGAGGAGAGTGAAAGAGCTGGTTTAAAACTCAACATTCAGAAAACTAATATCATGGCATCCAGTACCATCACTCTATGGCAAAGAGAAGGGGAAAAGTGAAAACAGTGACAGATTTTATTTTATTAAAAAGCAGAGACATCACTTTGTTGACAAAGATGCATATAGTCAAAGCTACGGGTTTTCCAGTGGTCGTGTATGGATGTGAGATTTGGGCCATAAAGCTGAGTGCCAAAGAACTTGCTTTTGAACTGTGGTGTTGGAGAAGATTCTTGAGAGTCCCTTGGACTGCAAGGAGGTCCAACCAGTCCATCCGAAAGGACATCAGTCCTGGGTGTTCATTGGAAGGACTGATGCTGAAGCTGAAGCTCCAATACTTTGGCCACCTGATGTGAACAGCTGACTCATTGGAAAAGACCCTGATTCTGGGAAAGATTGAGGGCAGGAGGAGAAGGGGACAGCTGAGGATGAGGTGGTTGGATGGCATCATGGACATGATGGACATGAGTTAGAACAAACTCTGGGAGATAGTAGACAACAGAGGAGCCTGGCGTGCTGTAGTCCACGGGCTTGCAGAGTTGGACCTGACTTGCCGAGTGCACAACAGAAGATAAAGGAGCATAATCATGATACCAGCACAATCTCATGGGGTTTGACTCAGGCTTTGATATGATAGAGAACCCAGATGTAAAACACAGACTCAGGTGGCAGAAACAAGTTCTTGAGACCTGTACCATCCAATATGGTGGCCACTCATCACACTAGGCTGTGAAGCACTCAAAATATGGTAAGTCTGAACTACAGTGGGTTGTAAAGACCAAATGCACAATGATTTCAAATTATGCAAAATATCAGCTCAATATACTTAAAATAGTGATTACCTAAGGAGAGATGATAATCCTTTGGGTACACTGGGTTAAATAAAGTATGCTCTCAAAATCAATGTCACTTATTTTACATACGTATATCTAGTATGGCTGCTAGAAAATTCTAAATTACACGTGTGAATTGTATGACCTTTGCACTGGGCAGATATCGTATGATGCCATATGATATCACTAATATGAAGAATCAAAAAACATGATATAATGAACATATTTACAAAGAAGATACAGACTCACAGACTTAGAGAAAAAATTTATGGTTACCAGGAGGGAAGGATGGGAGGAAGGGATAGTTAGGGAGTTTGGGATGGACATGGACACACTGCTGTATTTAACATGGAGAACCAGCAAGGACCTGCTGGACAGCACAGGGAACTCTGCTCAATGTTATATAACAACCTAAATGGGAAAAGAATTAGGAAAAGAATAGATACATGTGTACTTATACCTGCATCACTTTTCTGTACATCTGACACACAACATTGTTAATTACATATATGCCAATATAAAATAAAAAGTTAAACTAAATTAAAAAAAAAATCAGTCCCCTGTCTTATCTATTTATTTCCGTACGGCTACTAGAAAATTTAACATCACACATGTGACCTGTATGACATTCCCATTGGACAGCACTGTTCAATGGGACCCACACTGGTTAATTCACTTCTCCCTTCAGCTTTCTTGGTCCTGGCTTTGCCCCAGCAATCAACTGTGTGTCTCATTTGGGGCAGGAATATAGTCTGGGACCCCCGGGGGGGACTTTATTCCCTGAGTGCCTCCTCTTTAGTGGACTCCCTGTTCACCCTTTGGCTCTTAAAACCCTGCCTTTGTTCTCTTCGTAACAAAAGCGTTCTTCTGCATTCACCAAATTTATACCTCTTTACTGAATCATGTACTATTTCCCGCTTTTCATATAAAACATCTTCCTTGTACTGAATACTCAGTCTCCAGCATGCTTTCACCACCTACAGGACTGTAGCATCTTGGGAATGTGAAAACAGGTGTTCTAACATCTCTCCACCTCTTTTCGCAGGTAAGAAGACTTGATGACACTCAAGACAGACTGGGGCCCCCAGAAAAAATTCTGCCTAAAGCTTTTTTTTTTTTTTTTCCGTGTTTGAGAAAGATTTGCTCATTACTGTGTGGCATGTTGCTAGCTTTCCACTTTTATCAATATTGGCCTCAGTCCAATGAGATTTTTCTGTAAATAAAATTTTCTCTGAAACACAGCCAACAGTGATTTACCACTTTGGCAGAACTGTCATGGACTCTTTCAAGGAGACTTTAGAAAACATTGTTGTTTTTTTTTTTACTGCTTATAAAACTAGAAATGGTGGGAAATGATAGGTTTTGACATTTCAGCATCTCTATACACGCATTGGAACCTCTCCTTGGCCAGACATGACCGATAGGAGTGTTTTAATCTCCTGTTGAAATGTAGATCTTCATTTAAATGCTCCATCCGGAAGTCACCTGCCTGAGGTAGGACATCAGTGTGAGACTTTGCTTTCTAAGTGCTCATCTTTCAAACATAATTAGCTGGAACACCACAGGGTAGCGGTCTGAAAAAGCAGTCTGAGAAAGCATGTTGTGTCAGAGCAGACATCCTAAAACTTTCTCAGTCACGGCTACAATCACACCACCACAAGGCTCCCACGTGTACGGTGTCTTTGTCAGCTCGGACTGCCATTAAAAAGAGGGATGGGGGAGGTTAAGCCATAGATGCTTATCCTCTTATTTGGAGGATGCAAGTTCAAGATCGTGGCATGGGCAGGTTTAGCTCCTGGGAGTCTGTCTTCTTGGTTTGCACAGCTGCGAACTCGCTGTGTCGTCATGAGGAAGAAAGAGAAACCACTCTGGTCTCTTCCTCTTCTCATAAGGACACTAATCCCATCCCCGGGACCCCACCCTCATGACCTCATCTAAACCTAATTAAAACCCAAACGTCCCATCTCTAAATACCATTGGTTGGTGGTTAAGACTTCAACGTACGAATCTTGTGGAGGGCAGGGGGAGACACAAACATTCAGTCCACAGAACCAGGAAAAGTGAGTGAAGACAGAGCATTTCTAGCTTTACATTATTTGCTCAGTGAGAGTGTGAATAATGCTCCCTCCCACAATGGGCATGTGCTTTTCCCCAGAATCTGAAAAAGCCATCACCTTACATAAGAAAAGGGACTGTGGAGATGTGATTAAGCTAACAGTCTCAGGATGGGGAGATTTTCCTTGAGCATGTGGGTGGGTCTTTATAAACTGGACTCACGGGGGTCAGAAAAAGAGACGTGATGACTGCAATGATTCAGGGCCATGAGCTGAGCAATGCCAGTACATAAAAAAATACCAAAAGTAATTGTCGCTGTTCAGTTGCTCAGTCATGTCTGACTCTTTGCGACCCCACAGACTGCAGGCACAACCAGCTTCCCCGTCCTTCACTATGTCCCGGAGTTTGCTCAAACTCATGTCCACTGAGTCGATGGTGCCATCCAACCATCTCATGACCAAAAGTAATAGGCCGTGTAAGATATTTTAAATTAAAGGTGTAAACCAGGAGTGGAGTGCTCATTATGGGTAGAACAGGTGGGAAGCACAGAGTAAAAGCAGAATTAAGAAAGAAAGGAGAGGACTTCCCTGGTGGGACAGGGGATGAGAATCTGCCTGCCGATTCTGGGGACGTGGGTTCAATCCCCAGTCTGGGAAGATTCCACATGCAGTAGAGCAATGAAGTCCATGTGTGACAACTACTGAAGCCCACTTACCCTAGAGCCTGTGGTCTGCCAGAGGAAAAGCCACCACCAAGAGACGCCTGCATGCCGCCATGAAGGGGAGGCCTTGCTCATCAAGCTAGAGAAAGCCCACGCGGAGCCACGAAGGCCCAGCACAGCCAGAAATAAATACTTTAAAAAGAAAGAAAGAAAGAAAGGACAGATTTGTTTTAGGAAAATTGATAGTCCAGATGGACAGAGTGGAAAGAGCAAATAGAAAAATGATCGTGTTGAAAGAAATCCGGAGACAAGACGTGGTACTTGATGATGGCAGGTCCTGAAGTATCTGTTCCACAGGCACTGAGGGTAAGCATGCAGGCTAACTCACTTCAGTTGTGTCTGTCTTTTTGGGACCCCAGGGACTGTAGCCCCCCTCCAGGCTCCTCTGTCCATGGGGATTCTCCAGGCAAGGATACTGGAGTGGGTTGCCATGCCCTTCTCCAGGAGATCTTCCCAAGCTGGAGATCGAACCCGTGTCTCTTCTGTCTCCTGCTTTGGCAGACAGGTTCTTTACCACTAGCACCGCTTGCCAAGCCCATACCTTAACCTAGAAACCATGCAATTCAGTATTAATATAACTCCAGATAAGTGTTCATTCACAGAGATACATCACTGCCTGCCGGGGTGCATGTCTCAAAGGTATGACTTGAGCCTGCCTTCAGCAGCAGGAGCACTGGAGAAGATCTGGGTGCTGAGTCTGCTGGGAGGCACGCCTTTATCATGGGGCCTTCCTTGGGTGCATCTCCTGAATGACTGCTCCTGTCTTCTGCAGTGACGTGCCCTCGGGGGACCTCGGGAGAATCCCTCTCCTTTGACATCTGCCCGTGTCATCCATCGGCAGTGAATACTTCAGCTGCCTCCGTCTTAGATTTCTGTCCTTTGCTACACCTGTACAAGGATAGTTTTGCTTCTGGCCTGGTTCTCAATCTTTCTTGCTCTCTCAGTGATTTTTGTGTTATGTTTTTTAATGTTAATGACCTTGATTTACTGAGAAGTTGGTCTATAAGCCAGTACTCAATATTTTTTTTAAGTATCATTGGTTTATAATGTTGTGTTGGTTTCGAGTGTACACCAAAGTGAATCAGTGACAGGTGTCTGTACACACACACGTATGTACCCATCCTTTTTCAGATTCTTTTCTCAAACAGGTCATTGTAGAGTACTGGGGAGAGTTCCCTGTGCTCTACAGTAGGTACTTCTTCGTTATCTATTTGATACATAGCAATGTGTGTCTGTTAATCCCACGGAGATTTAAACTACAGAAGGCTCGCAGGTGGTTAACAAGGACTCTTCAAAAGGGGTGGAGGAGAACGCCATTTGTTGTGTTTTCCTGCTTCTGCTTTGTCAGTCCTCACACTGCGGCTGATTTCTAGCTATCGTTGTGATGTGGCTGGATGGGAAGATGGGAAGAGGTATGCCCAGAGGAATTTTCGGGGTGATACAGCATCACGGACTCAATGGACATGAGTTTGAGCAAGCTTTGGGAGTTGGTGATGGACAGGGAGGCCTGGCGTGTTGCAGTCTGTGGGGTTGCAAAGAGTCGGACACGACTGAGTGACTGAACTAAATTGACCCACGATAAAGTAGCTGCTCCAGTATCTCAGTGGGTAAAGAATCCACCTTCAATGAATTAGACACAGGAGACACACCTTCGATTCCTGGTTCGGGAAGATTGCCTGGAGGAGGAAATGGCAACCCACTCCATGATTCTTGCCTGGAGAATGCCATGGACAGAGGAGCCTGGTGAGGCTACAGTGCTCAGGGCTGCAAAGTGTCAGACACGACTGAATCAAATGAAATAAGCCAGGACCTCTTAGGAAGTACAACTCTGAAAGATACTAAAATCTATGGGGCCTCCATCATCTCTGGCAGGGGTCCTCAAGCTCAGACCCACAAAAAGGTACCTCTTTTTAGATCAGTGGCAGCTTCAGATTAGAAATAAGCATGCACTGATGTGCTCAGTCACGTCTGATTCCTTGTGACCCCATGGACTGTAGCCTGCCAAGTTTCTCTACCCATGGAATTTTCCAGGCAAGAATCCTGGAGTGGGTTGCCATTTCCTTCTCCAAGAAATAAGCATACTAGCATACGAAGTTGCTTCAGTTGTGTCCAATTCTTTACAACCCCCATGGACTGTAGCCCGCCTCCTCTGTCCAGGAGGTTCTCCAGGCCAGAGGACTGGAGTGGGTAGCCATTCCATTCTCCAGGGGATCTTCCCAACTCAGGGATCGAACCCAGGTCTCCTGTGTTGCAGGCGGACTCTTTACCAGCTGAGCCACAAGGGAAGCCCAAGAATACTGGAGTGGGTAGCCTATCCCTTCTCCATGGGCTCTCCCAACCCAGGAATTGAACCAGGGTCTACTACATTGCGAGTGGATCCTTTACCAACTGACCCACTAGGGAAGCCCTGTAGCAGTTCCCTTCTCCAGGGAATCTTCCCAACCAGGGGATTGAACCCAGGTCTCCTGCACTGAAGTCAGATTCTTTACCAACTGAGCTATTAAGGAAGCAGTGTACAATAAATGCAGTGAGGTTGAATCGCCCGTAAGCCAAGCCCCACCTCCCACCACGCCTGTTCTATGGAAAATCTGTCTTTCACCAAATCAGTCCCTGGGCACCAAAAAGTTGGGGACTGCTGACCTAGTGTATAACTGCAATCTCACTGTGAGGTTCTGGGTATGTCGGCATATAACCGGGACACACAAAAATGCAGTTCGCACGGCAGAGAATCATTACTACTATGTTCCAAATCTGGTAGCGAGCACCCACCAGCACTGATGTGCAAGAGATTTGCAGCTTCTTTCATGCCAGAGAGGACTTGGCGCGTGCCATCAGCCACAGGAAGAGGAAGCACAGGGTGTGGAGACGCTGACAGCCTTATAGCAGTCTCCTAAAATGAGAGCCACTCTCCAGGCAAGAGACAGATCATTCTCGCCTTGGAGTAAATACAACTCAGGCTTCCCTGCACAGATCAGGGCATGCGTGAAAACAAGCACGCTTTGGTCACTCAGACCGTTTATCCTTGAGGGCAAAATCTGATCTCAAGATTAGCATTTATATGTGTTTGGGAAAAGGGAAAATAAATAAATAAACTCATGTTTCTATTAGCTCAAAGGTATTTGTGAAAGTGAAAGTCGCTCAGTCGTCTCCGACACTTTGCAACCCCATGGACTACACAGTCCGTGGAATTCTCCAGGCTTGGGTAACCTTTCCCTTCTCCAGGGGAATCTTCCCAACCCAGGGACTGAACCCAGGTCTCCCGCATTGCAGGTGGATCCTTTAAAGGTGTTTTTGGTTGACTTTTTAAAAAGCCTTTCAAACTAGTACAGCCACTATAGAGAACAGTGTGGAGATTCCTTAAAAAACTGGAAATAGAACTGCCTTATGATCCAGCAATCCCACTGCTGGGCATACACACTGAGGAAACCAGAAGGGAAAGAGACACGTGTACCCCATTGTTCATCGCAGCACTGTTTCTAATAGCCAGGACATGGAAGCAACCTAGATGTCCATCAGCAGATGAATGGATAAGAAAGCTGTGGTACATATACACAATGGAGTATAACTCAGCCATTAAAAAGAATACATTTGAATCAGTTCTAATGAGGTGGATGAAACTGGAGCCTATTATACAGAGTGAAGTAAGCCAGAAGGAAAAACACCAATACAGTATACTAACGCATATATATGGAATTTAGAAAGATGATAACAATAACCCTGAGTACGAGACAGCAAAAGAG
Source organism: Bos grunniens (assembly GCF_055505025.1). Taxonomy (NCBI): domain Eukaryota; kingdom Metazoa; phylum Chordata; class Mammalia; order Artiodactyla; family Bovidae; genus Bos; species Bos grunniens. The sequence goes on from NC_141194.1 coordinate 4,014,662, forward strand.
ACACTGATGTATAGAACAGTCTTATGGACTCTGTGGGAGAGGGAGAGGGTGGGAAAATTTGGGAGAATGGCACTGAAACATGTAAAATATCATGTATGAAACGAGATGCCAGTCCAGGTTCAATGCACGATACTGGATGCTTGGGGCTAGTGCACTGGGACGACCCAGAGGGATGGTATGGGGAGGGAAGAGGGAGGAGGGTTCAGGATGGGGAGCACATGTATACCTGTGATGGATTCATTTTGATATTTGGCAAAACTAATACAATTATGTAAAGTCTAAAAATAAAATAAAAATTAAAAAAAAAAAGCAAAAAAAAAAAAAAATACATTTGAATCAGTTCTAATGAAGTGGATGAAATAGGAGCCTATTATACAGAGTGAAGTAAGCCAGAAAGAAAAACATCAATACAGTATACTAACGCATATATATGGAATATTGTAAAGTTTAAAAATAAAATAAAATTTAAAAAAATAAAAATAAAAAAATAAAATAGAAAGCCTTTCAGGAACCTCCCTGGTTTAAGATTTGGCTTTCCACTGCAAGGGATGTGGGTTGGATCCCTGGACGGGCAGATAAGATCCTACATGCCTTGAGGCCAAAAAATCAAAATAGACGACAGAAGCCACATTGCAAGAAATTCAATAAAGACTTTTAAAATGGTCCACATTTAAAAAAAATAAACTTAAAAAAATAAAACAAAAACTAAGTCTTCAGAAAGAGGTCATTGATGTGGAGTATTCCTTCATTTTTTTGATTGTAGTGAAAGCGAATAGATGTTAGGATAAATATATCTCTGTGTGACAGTATTAAACCAAACATAAGTCAAAAAAAAAACCAAAAAAAAACAGCCTGGTTGAGTCAAGAGCATGGAAAATGGTGGTTTTAAGAAATTACCATGTAGGGTTGGAGACAATGGGTTCTGACGCTGACTAGCATTGGGACCTGAATGCCATAGCCAGACACATGAATTATTTTTTTTTTCAACTTTAGAAATGTTTTCTCTCCCTCCCACACACGTAGGATTCTTTGTATTCTGTGCTGAAGATTAAGAACTAAACGTTTTACTTTTATGTCCCTCCCATGGGGTACTTTTAAATTAACTTGGTCTCCAACTATTATATTTATTTTAATCCTCTGAGTTTATTTTCCTCCAGCCGTAAAGCCTACAGCTTACCAACGTACAGTCAGATGCTGCTGAATGCTCAGAAGGTGGAGGCGTTATCTTACTCAGCAAATGGATTTGCTCATGTCTAAGATAAGTGATTAGGTTTGTAAGCTTTTACAATAATTTGTTAGACTTTCCTTAGGAAATCTCAGGGATTTTTTATTTTTTTTTCTTGTTCATTTTCAAATAGTATGGAAGGATGGGTATTAAGTATTAGAATTTTAGACCTATGCTCTCTTGAACTTAGGTTTTTAAGACCAAGACCCAAGTAGGTGTTTTACAGGGATATAACCAGGGTCTTGGGCTTCCTAGGTGTCTTGGTGGTTAAAAATCCACCTGCAATGCAGGAGACCACAGGTTCAACCCTTAGGTCAGGAAGATACCCTGGAGAAGGAAATGGCAATCAACTGCAGTATTCTGGCTGGGAATAATTCAATGGACAGAGAAGCCTGGAAGGCTACAGTCCACAGGGTCCCAAAAGAGTAGGACAAGACTTAGGGACTAAACACACACACACACACACACACACACACCCCATATTTAAAAGGTGGAGACCCAATCCATTGGAGCAAGTTCGCTAGACCTGCAGCATCCAATATGGCGGCCGCTCATCACACCAGTGAAGCTCTGGAAACCTTGCGGGTCAGACTGAGGTGGGTTCAAAGGACTAACGGCATACTAATGACAAATCATGCGAATTATCTGTTCACTACACTTAAAATATGGATTAACTGAAGGGAGATGACTGCGCTTCCCAGGTGGCGCCAGTGGTAAAAGAACCTGCCTGCCAATGCAGGAGACATAAGAGACGCAGGTTTGATCCCTGGGTGGGGAAGATCCCCTGGAGGAGGGGTCACAGAGTCAGAAATGACTCTGAGCAACTAACACTTTTCTTTCCTATTTATGTAGGAATTTTTTTTTTGCTAGAGGAAAGAATACAAAGCATACCATAATTCATCACTTGCATTCCTCAGGAAGGACAGTATCATGCTTAGGGATTCTGTGACATAATGCTGTCCTGGCGACTCAGGGTGGTCTGTACTAGACATGTATATTTCAGCTGTTTCTACTATAATCACTGTAGACCCACAGATGCAGTCACAAAGAAAATCAATACGGCTGTATGAAGTATGTTGCCTACATCTTTATTTTTCACGTAAAAATCTCATCTAGGGAATCCGTATGTGTGAGATATAGGGAGTTGTAAAACTCTATGAAAAGCTGCCTCTCAATGCCGTTTCCATTTCTGTTCCTCCAAAAAGCTGTTATCTTCTCAAATAACTGTGCATCTCAGCAATGGTAAATTATAACGCCTTGGCCTGTACCAGAAGAAGAACAGTCTAGGTGTATGATTCTTTTCGACACGGATGGCAGGTCATACTTAGAAACAGGGTGTCTATTTGTAAACAGCAACTCCCGGATGCAAGCCACCCCCTAGGAAATCTGTCCGTGTGATGGTCCCTGTATTAAATAAGCATCAGATTTTTGTAGAAGATATAAATTCTTTAGGCAAATTCCTATAGTAAAGTGAATAAGTTATACTTTCAAGGTATTCAACAACCATGACTGGGTATTTCTCTCTTTTTTTTTTTTTTTGGTGAGGATAAGACAAAAAAAAAAAAACAACAACAATTATTGAAAAATACGAATAGGTTAACTGGAAGAGAAAATGGCAACCCACTCCACTATTCTTGAAGAATGTCATGGACAGAGGAGCCTGTCGGGCTAGAGTCCATGGGGTTACAAAGAGTTGGACGTGACTGAGCATGGACGTTTCCATGAATAGGCTAAATGAACCCCCCAAAAGGAAAGCCTCTGATTGAATCATAAAGCAAAGCTCAGTTACTAACTGGTACATGAGATACATATTTTTATGAAAATTAAAAAAAAAACACTTCCTCAGGTCCTTTACTAGAAAGAGAAGGAGAAACCCTTGTTCACTCTCTTCTGCTTGACGTTACAAGGCGTCTGCCTTAAAAGAGTTTAAAATGAGGAAAGTTGCCAATAAATAATGGAACAATTGCTCTTCGTGGTGATGGGGCGAGAAGTTGGGTTTTGCATCAGCCAACTAGACGTGAGTATCATTCTTCATGCTTCTTTATCTTCCTGTCCTGAAGTTGGAGACGGGGAGGAAACGGAACACCACAAAGCCACAGCATACTGAGCTGGGTGGCACTTCCGCTGCAGGCTACCATCCACATGTGGAGCGTATCCTGGGCTCTGCCCCATGTCTCGGCCATCCACGAGGTGAGTGATGGAGCCAGGCTAATGGTGATAGATGGTATGGATGAAACAGCACCGGCATCTCAACTGAATACAGCAAATAACTGTGGCATGTCTACTGGGTGCCAACCTGTGTGGTAGACACAGTGGGATGGTCAAAGACGGCCAGACACTGATTATGTCCTCAAGATGCTTCTCACTATGGAAAACAGTAGGGAGGGTCCTTAAAAAAAAAAAAAAAAGAAAGAAAATAGAGTTACCATATGACTCAGCAATTCCTCTCTTGCACATATATCTGGAAATAAATAAACCCATATCAGTTCAGTCGCTCAGTTGCGTTTGACTCTTTGTGACCCCGTGGACTGCAGCACGCCAGGCCTCCCTGTCCATCACCAACTCCCGGAGTTTACCCAAACCCATGTCCATTGAGTTGGTGATGCCATCCAACCATCTCATCCTCTGTCATGCCCTTCTCCTCCTGCCCTCAATCTTTCCCAGCATCAGGGTCTTTTCCAATGAGTCAGTTCTCTATATCAGGTGACCGAAGTATTGGAGTTCCAGCTTCAGCATCAGTCCTTCCAATGAATATTCAGGACTGATCTCCTTTAGTATGGACTGATTGGATCTCCTTGCAGTGCAAGTAACTCTCAAGAGTCTTCTCCAACACCACCGGTCAAAAGCATCAGTTCTTCGGTGCTCAGCTTTCCACATAACCAGGAAAAGCTTCCAAATGACTGTACCGAGAGTATGGTGTCAAGTCAGTGAGGAGCCAAGGAGGAACAGTGTGTATCACAGACGAATTGAATAGAGGGGATTTGTAACGCAGGAAGGATGGGGAGGAAACTCAGGGACTAGTAACAAGAGAAAGCTGTGAGCATCCTGAGGCTGGAGGGTCAAAGGTAAGGAGGGGTGCTGGTGATCCCAGTGGAGGACACAGCCGTGGAAGAGGCAGGAGAAGGCTTAGAAAACAGACTGGATTCCCCCTGCCTCTTATCTCTTCTGGAGGAAGCCTGGAGGCATGGACTCCGGAAAATATCCCAAGCTCCCTATGATGTACAACAGAGCAGGAGATGTGGGACAGAGAACCCCATGGCAGACAAAGATACCCAGTGATTAACAAATACAGCATGATGGAAATTCAAAGTCAGAGAAGTCAGACAAAATGACAAAAAGGCTTCTGGGATGCTAGATTGCGGAGATCTCTGTGTTCTTTATGATAACAGTTCAGAAACATTTCATATTTTGTGAGAAGACTAAAAGTAACTGCTACATTTTCCCAAAGCAGACAGGCCAGGAGGCACATGAAAAGATGCTCAACTGTCAGGAGCCGCGTTAGGCATTACTGACAAAATGGAGGCATGGCCCCCAGCCCCGCCTCCTCATTCTGCAGACACACACCCGGGATGAAGGAGTTAGGCCTTGTAATTCTGACTTGTCTTTTCCTCTCCTCAGCTGAGTTGACTGAAAAGGAATATTAAGGTGCTTATTGTTCTTGAGAGGAGCATGAGAAGGCACAAAGCCTTCTGCAGCTGTGCTCAGAAAATAATTCAAAAAGTTTATCATTGACATTTGTTCAAGGACTTTTACAAGAATGTTCCAGGATGAGCACATAGGCTGTAGCTTGAGGCCATGGGAGGGATTGCTATCTGAAGCCTATTTGTGAGGACAATGTTTATGGCAAAGGAGTTTACTGAATTTAGGGCTTAGATATGATTAAAACAGTTAGAAGTTAAAGATTTAAGGAATGTTGTAAAGTTAGCATATTTTACTATAGCTTATAAAAGTTAGGAATTTTTAGAGACACTATAGCTAGAAGCCTTTTCAAGATATAGTGAGCTCAGGATGTTAGGGGCAAACAGGACTTAGGAAGGTAAGTAGTAAACTGAGGAATGTAGCATGAGTTACAATGTAATACCAAGTAAACTATAGGACACACTAGTTCAGTTCAGTTCAGTCGCTCAGTCGGGTCCGACTCTTTGCAACCCCATGAATCGCAGCACGCCAGGCCTCCCTGTCCATCACCAACTCCCGGAGTTCACTCAGACTCACGTCCATCAACTCAGTGATGCCATCCAGCCATCTCATCCTCTGTCGTCCCCTTCTCCTCCTGCCCCCAATCCCTCCCAGCATCAGAGTCTTTTCCAATGAGTCAACTCTTCGCATGAGGTGGCCAAAGTACTGGACTTTCAGCTTTAGCATCATTCCTTCCAAAGAAATCCCAGGGCTGATCTCCTTCAGAATGGACTGGTTGGATCTCCTTGCAGTCCAAGGGACTCTCAAGAGTCTTCTCCAACACCACAGTTCAAAAGCATCAATTCTTCGGTGCTCAGCCTTCTTCACAGTCCAACTCTCACATGCATACATGACTACAGGAAAAACCATAGCCTTGACTAGACGGACCTTTGTTGGCAAAGTGATGTCTCTGCTTTTGAATATGCTATCTAGGTTGGTCATAACTTTCCTTCCAAGGAGTAAGCGTCTTTTAATTTCATGGCTGCAGTCACCATCTGCAGTGATTTTGGAGCCCAAAAAAGTAAAGTCTGACACTGTTTCCACTGTTTCCCCATCTATTTCCCATGAAGTGATGGGATCAGATGCCATGATCTTCATTTTCTGAATGTTGAACTTTAAGCCAACTTTTTCACTCTCCACTTTCACCTTCATCAAGAGGCTTTTTAGTTCCTCTTCACTTTCTGCCATAAGGGTGGTGTCATCTGCATATCTGAGGTTATTGATATTTCTCCTGGCAATCTTGACTCCAGCTTGTGTATCTTCCAGTCCAGCATTTCTCACGATGTACTCTGCATATAAGTTAAATAAGCAGGGTGAATATACAGCCTTGACGTACTCCTTTTCCTATTTGGAACCAGTCTGTTGTTCCATGTCCAGTTCTAACTGTTACTTCCTGACCTGCATACAGATTACAAGACCTTTTAGAACTAACACCCAAAAAAGATGTCCTTTTCATTATAGGGGACTGGAATGCAAAAGCAGGAACTCAAGAAACTCCTGGAGTAACAGGCAAATTTGGCCTTGGAATAAGGAATGAAGCAGGGAAAAGACTAATAGAGTTTTGCCAAGAAAATGCACTGGTCATAGCAAGCACCCTCTTCCAACAACACAAGAGAAGACTCTACACATGGACATCACCAGATGGTCAACACAGAAATCAGATTGATTATGTTCTTTGCAGCTGAAGATGGAGAAGCTCTATACAGTCAACAAAAACAACACCAGGAGCTGACTGTGGCTCAGATCATGAACTCCTTATTACCAAATTCAGACTTACATTGAAGAAAGTAGGGAAAACCACTAGACCATTCAGGTATGACCTAAATCAAATCCCTTATGATTATACAGTGGAAGTGAGAAATACATTTAAGGGCCTAGATCTGATAGGTAGAGTGCCTGATGAGCTATGGAATGAGGTTCGTGACATTGTACAGGAGACAGGGATCAAGACCATCCCCATGGAAAAGAAATGCAAAAAAGCAAAATGGCTGTCTGGGGAGGCCTTACAAATAGCTGTGAAAAGAAGAGAAGTGAAAAGCAAAGGAGAAAAGGAAAGACATAAGCATCTGAATGCAGAGTTCCAAAGAATAACAAGAAGAGATAAGAAAGCCTTCTTCAGTGATCAATGCAAAGAAATAGAGGAAAACAACAGAATGGGAAAGACTAGAGATCTCTTCAAGAAAATTAGAGATACCAAGGGAACATTTCATGCAAAGATGGGCCCGATAAAGGACAGAAATGGTATGCACCTAACAGAAGCACAAGATATTAAGAAGAAATGGCAAGAATACACAGAACTGCACCAAAAACATCACGACCCAGATAATCACAGTGTTGTGATCACTCACCTAGAGCCAGACATCCTGGAATGTGAAGTCAAGTGGGCCTTGACTTCAAGAAAGCATAACTATGAACAAAGCTAGTTGAGGTGATGGAATTCCAGTTGGGCTATTTCAAATCCTGAAAGATGATGCTGTGAAAGTGCTGCACTCAATATGCCAGCAAATTTGGAAAACTCAGCAGTGGCCACAGGACTGGAAAAGGTCAGTTTTCATTCCAATCCCAAAGAGAGGCAATGCCAAAGAATGCTCAAACTACCACACAATTGCACTCATCTCTCATGCTAGTAAAGTAATGCTCAAAATTCTCCAAGCCAGGCTTCAGCAATATGTGAACCATGAACTTCCTGATGTTCAAGCTGGTTTTAGAAAAGGCAGAGGAACCAGAGATCAAATTGCCAACATCCACTGGATCATGGAAAAAGCAAGAGAGTTCCAGAAAAACATCTATTTCTGCTTTATTGACTATGCCAAAGCCTTTGACTGTGTGGATCACAATAGGAAACATTAGAGGAGGTAGATAATAGATGATAAGTCTGATTCCGAGAGAATCACTGAAGCAGGAACTCTGTTTGAAGAGCAACAATGATTTATGGAGATAATAAATCTGGGAGAGGGTGAACTGAAAATGTCAAACCTCTGGCCTAATGTTTTTGTAAAAGTATAAGAGAGAATCTTAAACTTGACATAAACAGGCAGTCCATGGAAAACTGAGAGGCTGTCTCACTTCTCACCGACACTGCTCACCCCTTCAGGTTGAATCCCTGGCTGCTGGAGTTGGACTCCGGCACTCAACATGGCTAATCATGAGGGAAATGCAAATTAAACCACAGTGAGATGTCACCTCCCACCTGTCAGAATGGTTCTCATCAAAAACAGCAGAAAGAACGAATGCTGTTGAGAACGTGGAGGAAAGGGAACCCTCCCACACGGTTGGTAGCAATGTAAGTTGGTCTAGTCATTACGGAAAACAGTAGGGAGATTCCTTTTAAAAACTTGAACACAGAGCTACCGTATGACCCAGCAATTCCTCTCTTGCCCATATATGTGGAAGTAAATGAAAAAACTTACTCCAGAGGACAGGAATTTGAGCAAACTCCAGTAGATAGTGAAGGACAGGGAAGCCAGGCACACTTCATGGGATCACAAAGAGTCGGACACGACTGAGTGACTGAACAACAACAAACAAGTCATTAGAAAAGACACACTCACCCCAGTGTTCATAGCAGCACTGTTTACAATACCCAGGACGTGGAAACAACCTACGGGCCCATCAGTGAAGGAATAAAGAAAAAGTAGTGTATATATACCATGGAATGTGACTCAGCCATAAAAAAGAATGAAATAGTGCCTTTTGCCACCACACGGATGGACGTGGAAGGCATTATGCTAAGTGAAGGTACTCAGACAAAGACACACTTTATGATATCACTTCTATGTGGAATCTAAAAAACACAACAAACTGATGACTATAACAACAATGAAAACATACTCACAGATAGACAGCACAGGTCAGTGGTTCCCAGTGGGGAGAGGGGGATTGGAGGGCCAAAATAGGGGGAGGAGGGCCAAAAGCACAAATGATTAGGTATGAAATAAGCTATGAGGATATACCATCCAACATGGGGAACACAGCCAATATTTTATAATGACTATGAATGGACTATAATCTGTAAAATCGTGAATCGCTACATTGTACACTTGGAACTCATATAATACTATACAGCAACTGTACTTCAATCAACTCCCCCCCCCCAAAAAAAAACAAAGCAAAACAAACAAAAAATACCTATAAATATATTTTATCTGAATCTAGGACCCTATGAGTCTAAACACCCAGAACGCATGTCTTAAGGACAATCATCCATCAGAGATACATTTACCATCTAAAATGCTGACTTCTTGGTTTCCCTGCTCCAGCGTTAAGCCTCAGGTCACGGTCAAATGTCACTCGTTCGGATGCAGCAAAGATGATACCAAGTTGGACGAGATAAATGTGCACCGTGGTTGGTTTTTATCTGCCATTTCGTTGAGTCCCCTCTTTCTGTCTGTCCAATTACTTAGGTTCTAGGCTACATCTACACTGTGGCATTCTGGTCTCCATAATTGGAAGAGATTTGTTGTGAGTAGCAATCATAATAATTTAGCTTAGCTTTATGCTATTTTCCTTGTCTGAAAGGCTCAGTGTTCCACAATGCTTCCATCAGGTGAAAAACATCTTGACAATAAAAACTTGCCTGTGTTCCAGATGCGGCTTTGGCATGCCTTCTCTGGAATGACCTTGGAAGTCAGTACTTTAGGCCTTGTAGGACGTATGGTCTCTGTTAGAATTAATCAACGGGGGCATCATGCTGTGAAATCAGCCATATATGATATGTAAAGAAATGACCATGCCTGTGTTCCAATAAAACTTTATTTATAAAAACAAGGTGCTGGCCACAGTTTGATGACCACTGATCTGGATGTTACTAATTAAGTGCCTACACATTTGCAGGTATGTCTATTTTTGCAAATATCCTTGAGCAAGTCTTACTCTAATAATAATAATAAGGGACTTCCCCAGTAGTCCAGTGGGTAAAACTCCGTGTTCCCAATGCAGAGGAAAGGGGTTCAATCCCTGAGCAAGGAACTAGATCCGACATGCAGCAACTAAGAGCAACTAAGATGTGGCACAGCTAAAAAATACGTATTTTTTGATAATTAAAAAAATAAAAAGAAAACAAGATTGGCCACTGTTGTTGCGGTTCAGTCACTAAGTAGTCGTGTCCAACTCTTAGAGACGATATAGACGATATATACAAAAGTCAATATAGACAAAAGCCCACATGGACTTTTAACGAAATCACTAGGGTTAAAAGAAGATATCTTCCATGGATTTCCACGGCTGTCCTTTAAGATTCTAAACTGTAATGGCACACTCTTTAATTGGCTCTGTTGCATTAAAATGTTGATTTTTTAAGTACATACATTTTACAGGGACATCAGTCAGTCATAAAAATGCAAAGTGGAAACTAAGGCTTAAAGAGAGCGACTAATTGAGACTCTATTGTTATTAAGGGTGAAAACTGGAATTGGACTGCGATCCACATACAAGAAGTTTCTGAGCCTACCATAAAAATACTATTAAGGCTAATTTTCTGACACATTCTATGCAAAAAAAAAAAAAAAAAACAAGGTAAGATGCCCTCCCTTATTTCACAGTAAAGGATGGAAGCAAATATAATTCCATACACAAGTGTGATATTAACAAGTGTCCTTAATATGGACGGCGGGACCCCAAATGCCAGGATGGATATGTGGGGAATTCATCACTCATTCGGTTTCCACTTTGGGGAAAATTAAGCAGACATCTGATCTCTGGCAGCTCTGGTCTGACCCCCGCATCGACGGCAACGCAATTACCTGCCGTTTCTGTTTGAGAATTATGTGTTCGGAAAGCTAGTTGGCTGGGCTGTGTTTCATCACTTAGCAAGATCCAATACTCAGTTCAATGAGCTGAAATTAACTGCCTCTCCCCAGTTGGTGAAAAAGCAAGCTTCCCAGACCGTTTCTACAACAGCAAGGCAAGGCAAATTAATTTATTTGCACACACTCCTGAGAATCTCGCAGCCTGGCTACCCACCCAGGGCTTCCATGAACTGGAACCAGATTCTTTTCTCCTCCCTTGACTAGCTTTTAACTTAAAGGAACAATGAAGCTTGAGGGCAAAAGGGGCAGGGGGCTGATTAATCCAAGGAAGAGGTTAAAGCCAGCATTGTCTCAGACATCCTCAGAATTCCCCAGCAATCTGACATCTGGGTGCGGGAGAAGAGACAGGATACATCCCTTGGCTTTTACTGATTTAAGGACTTTTTAAAGGAAATTGTCTGAAGATATTGTAAACACTCTAACATGTTCCTTAAGAACCCAGGTCTTACAATTGATAAAGGAAATAACAGATTGACATTTCCTTTCCCACAATCTGAAAACTGAGGAGGCATAAATTACTGGGTTGATGTTTAATCAATTTTTAAAAAGTCAATGGATGTGGGAACATGTAATTATCGAGTCCCTTCCAACATCCCACCAATTCGCAAAATATAAAGGTGGGTCTGGCTTATCCTGTTGGGGAGGAAGAATGGGGACAATGTTTTGTACACAATCATTTAAATTTTTTTTAAAATTTTTACATATGTTTGATTCACATCTACAGCAATCTCAGAATGCTGGTGTAGTGGTACACTTTTTAGAGGTGAGAAAATGAAGGAGCCACACGGCCATATTGACTGAGTTATGATTCAGAGTCTGACTTGCTTGATTCAAGAAGATTTGTGATTTGCATGACGTCATGTGTCTTCGAGGTGGAGGGGAACATGTGTGTGTGTGGTTGTGCGAATAGATGCATGCTATGCACACACACACACGTAGGGAAATGAAGCACAAGAGACGGTCAGTTGCACCAGATGGGGTGATATTCCTATCTTAGCTGGCTTTCAGCAACCTGATGGAGAGGAATCAATATAGAAATCAATTTACCCAAATCACGAGAAATAGAATATGAGGGTTTGGGGGCGCTGACAGAATACATGGGCAGGAGGTAACTCAAAGAATATGGAAGTCTTTCTCGACCAGTATGGTTGGAGCCAAGATTTGTGTTGAGATACAATCAGAGGTTTAAGCCTGCAAGGGGACACAAATCTGAATTGTCAGCATAAAGGAACTGGGCTTCAGATGAAGACACTATTGGGAGGAATTACCACAGTTACACCCCTGAAAGTCTCCTTAAGATCTTCTAAGGGTAGCTTTCAGCCCTCAGAAAATTTTACTTTTGTGCAAAATTATTCCTTAGTGATGGCATTAGCAGAGAAAGAGCCATTCTTTAACAGCTAAATTTGAGAACTCACAAATGAAAAGAGTTGCTCTAATATTATAGAGCAAAGAGGGCTTTGTACTAGCTGATGAAAGCCTTAGCTTAGACCTACCTGAAGAAAAAATTGCAGCCTAAATATACGAAGGGGCTTCCCTGGTGGTTCAGAGGTTAAGGGTGGGTGGGGAGGGCTTCCACTGCAGAGGGGATGGGTTTGATCTCTGATTAGGGACAAAGATCCTGTGTGCCACATGTCGTGGCTAAAAAGCAAAATAAAAAGAAGAAAACAAATAAATAAGTAGAAACAACTCCGACATGGCAACGAATTATGGGAATCATAAGGCTTCTAGAAAGGAGGAGAATGTATTTTCCCCACGAGCAAAACGACGGGCTTCTGCCTCAGGGAAAGATTCCATGCTGGGAAGGTCATTCCATCCTTCATCAATCTGCTGTAACTGATGTAGGATGAAGACCTAGGGCTTAGAGACCAAAAGCTAACACCGATCTCCTGACTTGAAAAATAGTGTTCTTGAAAATAGGAGGGTGCTGAAACCTGCCTTGGCTATTGCATTCCCGAATGAAGGTGCCCTTCAATTAGAAATGCAAAACCCCATTGCCCAAGTGCCACCAGAAAATCAAGTAATACAGGAAAAAACACCACACACATCACAGGCACTATTGCCTGAAGAAAAGAAATGATCGAACAAGGACTGCTGAGCCCATTGTGTTCGACTATTTCACCTTTTTGCCGGGAGGAAATCATCAAGGAAAGGAAGACTTAAAATTATGACACGCTGAAGGCTGTGACACTAGAAATGACCTTTAGAAAGAATATATTTTCTCTTTCCCAGTCTCTTTTAATAGTTCAGCTATCTACTGTCCAGAGGAAGTTTTAATATGTGACTTAAATGAATGCCTGATAATCTCTGAGTCAAAAATTGGCTGTGAAATAAAGGCAGGGTGGTAAGTATTTAGGAAGAAGATACCACACCACACAAATTGTTATAACTTTTAACTTGTAGGAATTTCTCCATTTTAGCATGCATTTTTGGGCAATGGGAAGCCCATATTTTAATTTTTTTTTCCAAAGAAGGAAACAGAGAGCTAAAGATGTTATGCTGCTGCTACTGCTGCTGCTAAGTCACTTCAGTCGTGTCCGACTCTGTGCGACCCCATAGACGGCAGCCCACGAAGCTCCCCCATCCCTGGGATTCTCCAGGCAAGAACACTGGAGTGGGTTGCCATTTCCTTCTCCAGAAAGATATTATGCTGGCAACATTAATTGGATTTAACCTATTTGTCTTATAATAAAGCTGCAAAATAGATGATCGGCCCAAAAGACTTAAAGTCTAAACTTTAGCTAACAGTTAAGTTTTCTGATGTTGTCTTTTTTAAAATAATTTGTTTTATTAAACAGTAGTTAATGTACAATACTGTGTTGACTTCTACTATACAGCAAAGGGATTCATTTATATATATATTACATATGAATATATATGTCACTGCAGATGGTGATTGTGGCCATGAAATTAAATGATGCTTACTCCTTGGGAGAAAAGTTCTGACCAACCTAGACAGCATATTGAGAAGCAGAGACATTACTTTGTCAACAAAGGTCCTTCTAGTCAAGGCTATGGTTTTTCCAGTGGTCATGTATGGATGTGAGAGTTTGACTTCGAAGAAAGCTGAGCGCCAAAGAATTGATGGTTTTGAACTGTGGTGTTGGAGAAGACTCTTGAGAGTCCCTTGGACTGCAAGGAGATCCAACCAGTCCATTCTAAAGGGGATCATTCCTGAGTGTTCATTGGAAAGACTGATGTGAAAGCTGAAACTCCAATACTTTGGCCACCTGATGCAAAGAGTTGACTCATTGGAAAAGACCCTGATGCTGGGAAAGATTGAGGGCAGGAGGAGAAGTGGATGACAGAGGATGAGATGGGTGGATGGCATCATCAACTTGATGGACATGAGTTTGAGTAAACTCCTAGGGTTGGTGATGGACAGGGAGACCTGGCGTGCTGTGACTCATGGGGTCGCAAAGAGTCGGACACGACTGAGCGCCTGAACTGAACTGAATGTATATATATATATATATATATACATACACACACACTTTTTTCATATTCTTTCCCATTATGGTTTATCCCAGAGTATTGACTATAGTTTCCTGTGCTCTACAGTAGGTCCATGTTGGTTAACAAAGAAGCGACTTAGCACCAGCAGCAGCTCTTAGTTAAGTCATGGTTACATCTTAAATCTCATAGATTTTTAAAATAACAATCACAAACACAATTCAATTCAGTTCAGTCACTCAGTTGTGTCCGACTCTCTGTGACCCCGTGAACCGCAGGACGCCAAGCCTCCCTGTCCATCACCAACTCCCGGAGTCTGATAACAAATACAGTTCACAGGACAGTTTGTAACTGTGACATCTGCAGAAGGTACACACTTTTTCTGCCATCCGTTATGGTCTCTATGGGCTTCCCTGGTGACGCTGCTGCTGCTGCTGCTGCTGCTGCTGCTGAGTCGCTTCAGTCGTGTCCTACTCTGTGCGATCACACACACGGCAGGCCACCAGGATCCCCTGTCCCTGGGATTCTCCAGGCAAGAACACTGGAGTGGGTTGCCATTTCCTTCTCCAATGCATGAAAGTGAACAGTGAAAGTGAAGTCGCTCAATCGTGTCCAACTGTAAGCAACCCCATGGACTGCAGCCTACCAGGCTCCTCTATCTATGGGATTTTCCAGGCAAGAGTACTAGAGTGGGGTGCCATTGCCTTCTCTGCATATATATATATATATATACACACACATAAATATATATTATTTAGATATATATGATATGTATCATATATATGATATTTTGTGATACAGGAAATTTTAAATTTTAGATATTATGGTATCCATTTTAAATGTCTTAGGTGTGATCATGGTATTAGAGTTACTTAGGAGAAGGTCTTTGTTCTTAGGAGACGCACAACAATGTTTGTGGGTGTTTGCGCTCAGTCGCTCAGTATTGTCTGACTCTTTGCGATCTTATTGACTGTAGCCCACCAGGCTCCTCTGTCCATGGGATTCTCCAGGCAAGAATACTGGAGTGGGTTGCCATTTCCTCCTCCAAGGGATCTTCCCCACCCAGGGATCTCCTGTGTCTCCTGTATTGGCAGTTGGGGTCCTTACCACTGGGAAGTCCCACCAAAAATAGTTATCAGTAAAATGTCATTGCTTGTAAATGATTCAGAAGAATCCACATATGTATACACACCTCTATTATGGGCTTCCCTGGTGGCTCAGTCAGTAAAGAATCTGCCTGCAATGCAGGACAGCCAGGTTCAATCCCTGGGTCGGGAAGATCCCCTGGAGGAGGAAATGGCAACCCACTCCAGTATTCTTGCCTGGAGAATCCCATGGACAGAGGAGCCTGGTGGGCTATAGTCCATGGGGCTGCAAAGAGTTGGACATGACTGAGAGACTAAACCACATATACAATACAATATACAATATAATATATTGCTGCTGCTAGGTCACTTCAGTCGTGTCTGACTCTGTGTGACCCCATAGACGGCAGCCCACCAGGCTCCCCGGTCCCTGGGATTCTCCAGGCAAGAACACTGGACTGGGTTGCCATTTCCTTCTCCAATGCGTGAAAGTGAAAAGTGAAAGTGAAGTCGCTCAGTCGTGTGCGACTCTTAGCGACCCCATGGACGGCAGCCTACCAGGCTCCCCCGTCCCTGGGATTTTCCAGGCAAGAGTACTGGAGTGGGGTGCCATTGACCTAATATATTATATATAATATGTTATATATATTAAGTCATATATAATATTATATTATATATAATATTGTTATAAATATATATAATGTACATACATGAGTTATAGATGTTTATATGTACACTATCTATGAATGTATAAGAGTGTGTGTAAGCAAGAATGGTAGAAGGCAAATGTGGGAAAATGATAAATATTAGTCACCAGGAAGGGTATCCAGGTGATCATTGTATCATCGTTACAACTTTTCTGTACTTTCAAAGCTTTTCAAAACAAAAATGTAGGGGTGGGGATGGAAGGCAGCTCTGACACTCATAGACCAAAGTGTAAGTAGAAGTTAATGAGGGCTTTCTGTAGCAGCTGCTCTCTGTACTCTGTGCTCTGGTTACACCATATGCCCCATATATTTCAATGCAACTGCAATTGTTTGCAGAGGTAGCGACTCATTATGTGTCTGTCCTCAATGATTCTTTTTTTTTTTTTTTTTTTTTTTTTGCCTCTGATGCAGCTTTCGGTCTGGGAAACAGGCACATTTATTCTGAGGTAACGCCTGTGAATGGCTTTTGATTGTTTTGCTGACAAAGGTCCGTCTAGTCAAAGCTATCTTCTTCCAACAGTCATGTGCGGAGGCGAGAGTTGGACTATAAACAAAGCTGAGAGCTGAAGAATTGACGCTTTTAAAGGAGGAGACTGTTGAGAGTCCCTTGGACGTCAAGGAGATCCAACCAGTCAGTCCTAAAGGAAATCAGTCCTGAATATTCATTGGAAGGACTGATGCTGAAGCTGACACTCTAATGCTTTGACCACCTGATGTGAAGAGCTGACTCACTGGAAAAGTCCCTGATGCTGGGAAACATTGAGGGCAGGAGGAGAAGGGGAGGACAGAGGATGGTTGGATGGCATCACCGACTCGATGGACATGAGTTTGAGCAAGCTCCAGGAGTCGATGATGGACAGGGAGGCCTGGCGTGCAAAGAGTTGGGCACGACTGAGAGACCATACTGAGCTGAACTGGTTGGACCTAGAGTCTGTCATATGTGCTTAGTCGCTCAGTCATGTCCGACTCTGTGACCCCGTGGACTGTAGCCCCACCAGACCCCTCTGTCCATGAGGATTCTCCAGGCAAGAATCCTGGAGTGGGTGGCCATGTCCCCCTCCAGGGGATCTTCCCAACCCACGGATTGAACCAAGGTCTCCCACACTGCAGGTGGATTCTTTACTGTCTGAGCCACCAGGAAAGCCCATGAATACTGGAGTGGGTAGTCTATCCCTTCTCCAGGGCATTTTCCCAACCCTGGAATCGAACCGGGGTCTCCGGCATTGCAGGCAGATTCTTTACCAGCTGAGCTACCAGGGAAGCCCCAGAGTCTGTCATACAGCATGAAGTAAGTCAGAAAGAGAAAGCCAAGTGTTGTATATTAATGCATCCATGTGGAATCTTCCTCCAGTTGTATTGAGATATGTTTGACTGTATAAGTTTAAGGTGTATGGCATAATGGTTTGACTCACACACATCAAGAAATGATTATATATAGACAGAAAGTTAAACAAATAGAAATTCTTTTCCTTAGTGATGAAAGCTCTTTGATTAACTCCCTTATCAAATTTCATGTACGACACACAGCAGTGTTAATTATACTTACCATGATATACATTACACCTACAGCCCTTGTTTGTCTTTTATCGGAAATTTGTGCCTTTAAAGCAATTAAACTGATTGCTTTGGGTACCCCATATGTTGCCTTTTGAAAACAATTTATAGCAAAGAAACTCATGAAAATAGCGGGGTAATGACAACAAACACCGATAAATAACACTTGCATTCATGGGTTGCGTCCCTTATTTTAAAATAGTTGAATTAAGTGATCCATCATGCATTTTTGTAGAATTACATTTGCGTGAATGTAGGTACTTATGTTCACCAGGATAAAAGCATCAAGCAATTTCCTAGACATTGCTAAGAAATGGGATATTCATGAAGTGAAGGGAGGTGAAATTGAATACGAGCAAACAGTGATTCATTTGATGCGGAATAAATGTGTGATCTTCAGTGGGTACATTTGGGTGGATGATGAGATTTTAAAGAGAAAATAAGTGCCTGGAAGCTATTTGGCCAATTGGCAGGCCATCCTAAGATTTCTGCAGAAAAATCCCCTTTAGGGTGATAATACCATTTTCATAATCATTAATTAAGTACTCTTCTAAGCACAGTTTTCCCATAATCATCAATAATTCCTCTACCCTCGAACCTTAAGACTTAACTTTCCATGTGCCTCCTGGCCATCTGTGTGTCTTCTTAGGAGAAATGTCTATTTAGGTCTTGTGCTCAATTTTTGATGGGGTTGTAACACCAACTAAAGACTCCAATAAAAATTTTTCACACACAAAAAAACAGACTTAACTTTTGTTTTTTTTTTGAAATCAGAATACAAGTATGGTGGGATTAGCAAAGGCAAACGATCGTGTGTAGGATGGATTAACAATGAAGCTTTACTGTGTAACATGAGGAACTCTTCTCAATATCCTGTGATAAGCCATAATGCGAAACAAGCTGAAGAAGACTGTATATATATGAATAACTGAACCATTTTGCTGTATAACAGAAATGAACACAACAGTGTAAGTGAAGTTACTTCAATTAAAAAAAAACACGTACTGCAGAAAATAACACATCATTATAAATCAACTATATCCCAATAAAAATTATTTAAAAAACACTTTTCTAATTTTAAAAAAAGGAAATATACAACTTTCAGATATTACATAAATATTTTGAAGGCCCTGGCTGTGTTTTCATATCAATAAATTACTTTTATGTCATATATCAATATATATTTCTATAAATTACTATTATTATGAAAAAAAAAGTGCAAAATACAGCCACACCCTTCCCCAAATCTAACTGATGTTTATGTTTTTCTTCGTTCACCTCTACACTCGTAAATATCTATGAAGCAGATGCAGTATATTTTATTAACTTTATCCTTCTGTCCTATGTCATGTCACCCAGTCTGACTCCTGTATGCAATGCTCTCCAAGTTCTATTCTTGGTATCTGGTTCTAACCGCCCACATGCAGAGAGCCCTCTTCCCACTATGGCTGGATGTTGCCTTCCTTGAGCGAGGTCTCATGGACCCGTGTTAAGAATTCGTAAATAGACAACTGACTCTGAAATCTCCATGGCTTTGTATCATCTGCCTACTCTGGATTTTCCTGAGACTGAGGGGGAGACCATGGCAGGAAAGCCAGGCATAGCAGATTCATGGCACCAGGGAGAAACTACTACCAAACAAATACATTGTCAGAGATGCATAGGTAGATGTCCATCGGCTGATGAATGCATAAACAGCATGGTGTATATGTGCAATGGAATATTATTTGCCCATAAAAAGGGATGAAGGATGGGGACTTCCCTGGTTGTCCTGTTGTTAACAAGACTCCTTCCAGTGCAGGAGATGTGGGTTCAATCCCTGGTTGGGGAGCTAAGATCACACGTATCACGAAGCAACTAAGCCCAAGTGTGCCAATTACTGAGGGCTTGTTCTCTGGAGTCCCCACGCCACAACGAGAAAGAAATCCGTGCTCAGCAACCAAAGATATTGCTTACAGCAAGGAAGACCCCCAAGGGCTGCAACTGAGACCGCACACGGCCAAAGAAATTAATCTTTAAAAAGCACTGAAGTACTGGCATATGCTATGGACAGGGATGGACTTTGAAAACATCATTCTAGATGAAGGACTGCTGCTGCTAAGTCGCTTCAGTCATGTCCGACTCTTAGGGACCCCATGGACTGCAGCCTACCAGGCTCCTCCGCCCATGGGATTTTCCAGGCAAGAGTACTGGAGTGGGTTGCAAATCAACCATAAAAGGACAGTATTGTATGATGACATGTACATGAAATGTTTCAGTTCAGTTCAGTTCAGTTCAGTCGCTCAGTTGTGTCCGACTCTTTGCGACCCCATGAATCGCAGCACGCCAGGCCTCCCTGTCCATCACCAACTCCTGGAGTTCACTCAAACTCACGTCCATCGAGTCAGTGATGCCATCCAGCCATCTCATCCTCTGTCGTCCCCTTCTCCTCCTGCCCCCAATCCCTCCCAGCATCAGAGTCTTTTCCAATGAGTCAACTCTTCACATGAGGTGGCCAAAGTACTGGAGTTTCAGCTTTAGCATCATTCCTTCCAAAGAACACCCAGGACTGGTCTCCTTTAGAATGGACATGTTGGATCTCCTTGCAGTCCAAGGGACTCTCAAGAGTCTTCTCCAACACCACAGTTCAAAAGCGTCAATTCTTCAGTGCTCAGCTTTCTTCACAGTCCAACTCTCACATCCATACATGACCACAGGAAAAACCATAGCCTTGACTAGATGGACCTTTGTTGGCAAAGTAATGTCTCTGTTTTTGATTATGCTATCTAGGTTGGTCATAACTTTCCTTCCAAGGAGTAAGTGTCTTTTAATTTCATGGCTGCAGTCACCATCTGTAGTGATTTTGGAGCCCAGAAAAATAGTCTGACACTGTCTCCACTATTTCCCCATCTATTTCCCATGAAGTGATGGGACCGGATGCCATGATCTTCGTTTTCTGAATGTTGAGCTTTAAGCCAACCTTTTCACTCTCCACTTCACCTTCATCAAGTTTGGAATAGGCAAATACCTGTAGATGTAGGGAGTTGATTAGTAGTTGCTGAGGGTTGGGGTGCATGCGGGAGACTAGGAGGGGAATGAAGGGAGGTAATAAAAACGCTAATTGATGGCAAGAGTTTGTGGTGGGTTCACTGGTTCAGAATCCACCTGCCAACATGGAGGACACAGGTTCCCTCTCAGGTCCGGGAAGATTCCCACATGCTGCAGGGCAAGTAAACCCGTGAGCCACAATTATTGAGCCAACATGTAGCAACTACCAAAGCACGCACATCTAGAGCCTGTGCTCTGCTACAAAAGAGGCCTGTGCATTTCAACTAGACTGTAGCTCCCAGCTCCCCGAAACTGAAGAAACCTGTCAGCAGCAATGAAGACCCAGCACAATCAAATATAAATAAATTAAAAAAAAATTTTTTTTTGACGGCGCCAGTGGTTACGACTCTGAAAATATTCTAGAAGCTGTTAGACTGTATACTTTGCAATGGCGAGTTGCATGACTTGTGGATTTTATCTCAGGAAAGTTCCTCCTGTAAAAAGCTTACCGAAAGCAGCCTCTGAGATAACCCAAGTGGAACACTGCAAGTAGAAACTGGAGATGTTGCTCCGTCTGATTTTATTTTATTTTATTTTTTATTTTCAGCAGTCAGTGACTTGATGTACTAACATCTGCAAGGCACACACCTGCAAAGCTTATGAAAGAAGTTTATGATGAGGCATAAGTGTCCACCGCCCTGCGGGGCCTCAGGTTAAACCATGCTCTAACTGCTATGACAAGCAGAGCTGAACACTCGCTGTTATGGTCTTGGAATACACTGTTCGCAGGAGTACCGGAGCGCTCCTTCTCGGGGAAACCTGCCTGACACCGACGGTGTGTGACTTCCTCGATTTTTCTCAAGCTGCAAAACGAATCCACTTCACACGCTCAATATGTAAAGCAGGAAATATGTTATTTTGTCCACGCCTGTATTTTTCAGTTTAAATCTCTAAGGGTGGTTTAAGAAAATCAGTCAATGAAAAGTGCTTTTGTGGGGGAGACAGATGTGGAAATTAGCAGGCTGAACGGGGGAGTGACAGGTGCAGTGTTATTCCGACGTTGGTTTCCACAAATTTGAATTTGAATGCTCTCAAGACTGTGGAAATACCTTCCTAAAAACAGAGATCTTGGGAAGGTGTTGGAAGAACGCTGTTGCAATTGGCACATTCCCCATTAACTCCATTTTTGACTTCCGTTTCTTTTAAATCACTCTGTTGCTGGTGTGCTGACCTGATTTTTAATATATTTTAAATATATTATTTATTTTTTAAATAAATATATTATTTATTATTTAAACATATTAACAACTATATTCACTCATGCTTAATACACATTTTAATATTTAATCTTTTTAAATAAAAATATTTATGTTTAACACATATTTAAGAAATAAATTAATATTTTAAATATATAGCTCTCTCTATACATTATATGGTCAAAGGATCCAATCGTGGGACATGAAATAAAATATATATACACATTATCCATGTGTGTTTATATATTATCAGTTCAGTTCAGTTCAGTCACTCAGTCGTATCCCACTCTTTGTGACCCCGTGAACCGCAGCACACCAGGCCTCCCTGTCCATCACCAATTTCCGGAGTCCACCCAAACCCATGTCCACTCAGTCGGTGATGCCATCCAACCATCTCATCCTCTGTTGCCCGCCTTCTCCTGCCCTCAGTCTTTCCCAGCATCAGGGTCTTTTCAAATGAGTCAGCTCTTCGTATCAGGTGGTCAAAGGACTGGAGTTTCAGCTTCAGCATCAGTCCTTCCAATGAATATTCAGGACTGATTTCCTTTAGGATGGACTGGTTGGATCTCCTTGCAGTCCAAGGGACTCTCAAGAGTTTTCTCCAACACCATAGTTCAAAAGCATCCATTCTTCGGCACTCAGCTTTCTATACACATGTGTATATATTTTCTTACTTCACCTCTGGGGAGTGGACTGTTTCACCATGAAACATATAACAGAAAATTCTATAAAACACGATTTTTTTTTCTTTTTTTGCTTTCAGTAATTGCCCTCTTCATTTGAGCTGTAGAATTTTGCTACAGAAAATTGGATTTACATGCATAGAATCAAAATGAGCCCAGAAATCATGGTTAATTTGACTACCAAGAATTATACACCCCCTCAATCTCTCCCTCTCTCCACATACACAAACACACACACCTTCTTCATGTGTACTTTTTGTTTTTTATTGGTCAGAGTTTTTCAGCATCTCTGAATTTTGCCTTCTCTCTGCAGATAACTTGAAAGGAAGCACCTCCCACATCTGAATTTCCTTCTTCCCACCCCTACTGTCTTTCCCATCCCTTTGGCTATCTCCTCTGATTTCTTAGACTATAACACAACAGACTCCTAAATGGTTCTGTTTCAGTCCTGCCTGGCATAGCCCACTGTACCTTCCACAAACACACAAAGAAGCTCTTCTGAAATGTGCATTTCCATGGAATCACTGATTACCTAGAAGACCTCCTTCACTTTCTCATTCTTTATCTCCAGGGAACCCCCAATACCACCACCCCGATCCTGCTCCACATATAATTCCAGCTCTCTGAATCCCCACTGCCTTGCCTGCAGAATATTAATTTTTCTTGAGTTTTTTTCCCCTAGCTCCAACGTATTTTCCCTGAAAGTAGTGTTGCTTCTATTTCTGATGGGGAGTTAGAGAAAAAAAAAAATCCATCTCAATACAAAACTCGACTTTGAGCTGTTTTAGAAAGATTTTCCCATCATGCCTCTCTGTTCCCTTCTATAGACAACTCCACATGTATGGCTACCACGTCCATTAGATATTTGCTATATGGTGTTTTATGGCTTCCCTGGTGGCTCAGTGGTAAAGAATCCTCCTGCCAATGCAGGAGATGTGGGTTTGATCCCTGCATTGGGAAGATTCCACTGGAGAAGGATATGGCAACCCATTCCAGTATTCTTGCCTGGGAAATCCCAAGGACAGCGGAGCCTGGAGGATTACCATCCATGGGGTCACAAAGAGCCAAACACGACTCAGTGACCAAACAAAACAACAACAGCAACAAGTGATGTTTTAAAGTTTAGTTGTTTTTCATGACTTTCCACAAAGGTGAATTTATGTTGTGGTCTATGTGAAAGATCCATGACCAGTGATGGCTTTCTTATATTCTTTTTACCCTTTTGTTCATGCACAGAGTATACACAGCACCCAAATTCACCAGTGGTGGTGTACGCGCAGAGCTGATTACGTGGAAATGTTGATAAAACTGTGGCTCCTTGCCATGA
The DNA here is from genome assembly GCF_055505025.1 of Bos grunniens. Classification (NCBI taxonomy): domain Eukaryota; kingdom Metazoa; phylum Chordata; class Mammalia; order Artiodactyla; family Bovidae; genus Bos; species Bos grunniens. The sequence continues at coordinate 4,038,461 of NC_141194.1, forward strand.
AAGAATATGACAAGTGTGCACACAACACCAACATCACATTCATGGAAGTCTAACTCCTCTGAAATTCAAAAGAAGGTCAAGTATCAGAACACCAGACCTACATGACATTTTTTCTTTTCAGTGTTGTGCTGATACGTGAAGCCACTTTCATTGAATGCAGGAGATGTGGGGTCCATCCCTGGGTCAGGAAGATCCCCTGGAGGAAACGGCAACCCACTCCAGTCTTCTTGCCTGGAGAATCCCATGGACAGAGTAGCCTGGCGGGGCTACAGTCCATGGAGTCACAAAGAATTGGAGATGATTTGGTGACTAACACACACACACACACACACACACACATACACACACACAATTATTATGTTGGGTATCCAGTGGTTTCATAACCAACCAAGGGTTTAACACATTTCTTTAGAGGTAAAAAATTCCACGGATAACAAGGGCAGAACAATACAATTACTTCAGTTCAGTTCAGTTCAGTCGCTCAGTTGTGTCTGACTCTTTGCGACCCCATGAATCACAGCACGCCAGGCATCCCTGTCCATCACCAACCCCCGGAGTTCACTCAGACTCACGTCCATCAACTCAGTGATGCCATCCGGCCATCTCATCCTCTGTCGTCCCTTCCTCCTCCTGCCACCAATCCCTCCCAGCATCAGAGTCTTTTCCAATGAGTCAACTCTTCACATGAGGTGGCCAAAGTACTGGACTTTCAGCTTTAGCATCATTCCTTCCAAAGAAATCCCAGGGCTGACCTCCTTCAGAATGGACTGATTGGATCTCCTTGCAGTCCAAGGGACTCTCAAGAGTCTTCTCCAACACCACAGTTCAAAAGCGTCAATTCTTCGGTGCTCAGCCTTCTTCACAGTCCAACTCTCACATCCATACATGACCACAGGAAAAACCATAGCCTTGACTAGATGGACTGTTGTTGGCAAAGTGATGTCTCTGCTTTTCAATATGCTATTTAGGTTGGTCATAACTTTTCTTCCAAGGAGTAAGTGTCTTTTAATTTCATCACTGCAATCACCATCTGCAGTGATTTTGGAGCCCAAAAAAATAAAGTCTGACACTGTTTCCACTATTTCCCCATCTGTTTCCCATGAAGTGATGGGACTAGATGCCATGATCTTAGTTTTCTGAATGTTGAGTTTTAAGCCAACTTTTTCACTCTCCTCTTTCACCTTTATCAAGAGGTTTTTTAGTTCCTCTTCACTTTTTGCCATAAGCGTGGTGTCACCTGCATACTGAGGTTATTGATATTTCTCCTGGCAATCTTGATTCCAGCTTGTGCTTCTTCCAGCCCAGTGTTTCTCATGAAGTACTCTGCATATAAGTTAAATAATCAGGGTGACAATATACAGCCTTGACGGACTCCTTTTCCTATTTGGAACCAGTCTGTTGTTCCATGTCCAGTTCTAACTGTTGCTTCCTGACCTGCATACAAATTTCTCAAGAGGGAGGTCAGGAGGTCTGGTATTCCCATCTCTTTCAGAATTTTCCACAGTTTATTGTGATCCACACAGTCAAAGGCTTTGGCATAGTCAATAAAGCAGAAGTAGATGTTTTTCTGGAACTCTCTTGCTTTTTCCATGATCCAGTGGATGTTGGCAATTTGATCTCTGGTTCCTCTGCCTTTTCTAAAACCAGCTTGAACATCTGGAAGTTCACATATTGCTGAAGCCTGGCTTGGAGAATTTTGAGCATTACTTTACTAGCGTGTGAGATGAGTGCAATTATGAGGTAGTTTGAGCATTCTTTGCATTGCCTTTCTTTGGGATTGGAATGAAAACTGACCTTTTCCAGTCCTGTGGCCACTGCTGAGTTTTCCAAATTTGCTGGCATATTGAGTGCAGCACTTTCACAGCATCATCTTTCAGGATTTGAAAGAGCTCAAGTGGAATTCCATCAGGTCCACTAGCTTTGTTCATAGTGATGCTTTCTAAGGCCCACTTGACTTCACATTCCAGGATATCTGGCTCTAGGTGAGTGATCACACCATCATGATTATCTGGGTTGTGAAGATCTTTTTTGTACAGTTCTTCTGTGTATTCTTGCCACCTCTTCTTAATATCTTCTGTTTCTGTTAGGTCCATACCATTTCTGTCCTTTATCGAGCCCATCTTTGCATGACATATTCCCTTGGTATCTCTAATTTTCTTGAAGAGATCTCTAGTCTTTCCCATTCTGTTGTTTTCCTCTATTTCTTTGCATTGATCACCAAGGAAGGCTTTCTTATCTCTTCTTGCTATTCTTTGGAACTCTGCATTCAGATGCTTATATCTTTCCTTTTCTCCTTTGCTTTTCGCTTCTCTTCTTTTCACAGCTATTTGTAAGGCCTCCCCAGACAGCCATTTTGCTTTTTTGCATTTCTTTTCCATAGGGATGGTCTTGATCCCTGTCTCCTGTACAGTGTCACGAATCTCATTCCACAGCTCATCAGGCACTCTATCTATCAGATCTAGGCCCTTAAATGCATTTCTCACTTCCACTGTATAATCATAAGGGATTTAATTTAGGTCATACCTGAATGGTCTAGTGGTTTACCCTACTTTCTTTAATTTCAGTCTGGATTTGGCAATAAGGAGTTCATGATCTGAGCCACAGTCAGCCCCTGGTCTTGTTTTTGCTGACCGTATAGAGCTTCTCCATCTTTGGCTGCAAAGAATATAATCAATCTGATTTCGGTGTTGACCACCTGGTGATGTCCATGTGTAGAGTCTTCTCTTGTGTTGTTGGAAGAGGGTGTTTGTTATGACCAGTGCATTTTCTTGGCAAAACTCTATTAGTCGTTGCCCTGCTTCATTCCGTATTCCAAGGCCAAATTTGCCTGTTACTCCAGGTGTTTCTTGACTTCCTACTTTTGCATTCCAGTCCCCTATAATGAAAAGGACATCTTTTTTGGGTGTTAGTTCTAAAAGGTCTTGTAGGTCTTTATAGAACCATTCAACTTCAGCTTCTTCAGTGTTACTGCTTGGGGCATAGACTTGGATTACTGTGATATTGAATGGTTTGCCTTGGAAACGAACAGAGATCATTCTGTCATTTTTGAGACTGCATCCAAGTACTGCATTTCAAACTCTTTTGTAGACCATGATGGCTACTCCATTTCTTCTGAGGGATTCCTGCCCGCAGTAGTAGATAGAATGGTCATCTGAGTTAAATTCACCCATTCCAGTCCATTTCAGTTCACTGATTCCTAGAATGTCAATGTTCACTCTTGCCATCTCTTGTTTGACCACTTCCAGTTTGCCTTGATTCATGGACCTGACATTCCAGGTTCCTATGCAATATTGCTCTTTACATCATTGGACCTTGCTTCTATCACCAGTCACATCCACAGCTGGGTATTGTTTTTGCTTTGGCTCCATCCCTTCATTCTTTCTGGGGTTATTTCTCCACTGATCTCCAGTAGCATATTGGGCACCTACTGAGCTGAGGAGTTCCTCTTTCAGTATCCTATCATTTTGCCTTTTCATATTGTTCATGGGGTTCTCAAGGCAAGAATACTGAAGTGGTTTGCCATTCCCTTCTCCAGTGGACCACATTCTGTCAGACCTCTCCACCCATCTGTCATGACCCGCCCATCTTGGGTGGCCCCACAGGCATGGCTTAGTTTCACTGAGTTAGACAAGGCTGTGGTCCTAGTGTGATAGACTGACTAGTTTTCTGTGAGTATGGTTTCACTGTGTCTGCCCTCTGATGCCCTCTTGCAACACCTACCGTCTTACTTGGGTTTCTCTTACCTTGGACGTGGGGTATCTCTTCGTGGCTGCTCCAGCAAAGTGCAGCCGTTGCTCCTTACCTTGGAGGAAGGGTATCTCCTCACCGCCACCCCTTCTGACCTTGAATGTGGAATAGCTCCTCTAGGCCCTCCTGCCCCCCTGCTCCTTTAGACTCAAATATATATGGTATGTTAAAGGGCTAAGTCTCTGCCTAAGTTGCAGCTAATTTGCTGTAACAAGTCAAAGACACAGTGACAAGCGCAAGAACAAAGGACACTGCCACTGGAGGCTCAGACCTTTCAGAGCTGAAGAGAGTTACAGCACACATGACCACAAAGGCTGTGTGGGTCAGTCAGGTTTTGGAAATTCTCCCTGTAGTCACCGCAGGGTGTTTCAAGACAGACCCTTGAAGCCACGAGTATTTTACCCTGAAGAGGTGCTTAGTGCTGCACAAAAGCATCATAAGTGCCTTCACAATTGCTCTATACTGGCCTTTGCTCACCTTTATACCTGCTTAAAGCATAAGAAAACTCTTGAGAGTCCCGTGGACTGCAAAGAGATCCAACCAGTCCATCCTGAAGAAAATCAACCCTGCGTATTCACTGGAAGGACTGATGCTGAAGCTGAAGCTCCAATACTTTGGCCACCTGCTGGGAAGACTCGTCTCGCTGGAAAAGACCCCGATGCTGGGAAACATTGAGGGCATGAGGAGAAGGGGGCTACAGAGGATGAGATGGCTGGATGGCATCACCGACTCGATGGACATGACTTTGGGCAAACTCTGGGACATAGTGAAGGACAGAAGAGACTGATGTGCTGAAGTCCATGGCGTCACAGAGTCGGACACGACTTAGAGTCAGCAACAGGAGTGACAAGTATGAGAAGGAAACAGCCATGATTTTGGCCCCAAAGTATTCAGGAGCTTGTCTACTAATTAGTTTAAGGGCTTCATAGACTGTGGGTGCTGGCTATGATAATTAATGAATGATAAAGGTTATATACGTGTGTGTCTATTTTCTGTCAATGCTTTAAGAAATAACCACAAACTTAGCAGCTTGCAGCAAGCCCCATTCCTATTTTAAAGTTGTATTGAAGTATAGTTGATTTGCAGTTTCATATTAATTTCTGCTTCAGTTCAGTCACTCAGTCATGTCCAACTCTTTGCAACCCCATGGACTGCAGCACACCAGGCTTCTCTGTCCATCACCAGCTCCTGGAGCTTGCTCAAACTCATGTGCATTGAGTCAGTGATGCCATCCAACCATGTCATCCTCTGTCGTCCCCTTCTCCTCCTGCCCTCAATCTTGCCCAGCATCAGGGTCTACTCAAATGAGTCATCTCTTTGCATGAGGTGGCCAAAGGATTGGAGTTTCAGCTTCAGCATCAGGCTTTCCAATGAACACCCAAGACTGATCTCCTTTGGGATGGACTGGTTGGATCTCCTTGCAGTCCAAGGGACTCTCAAGAGTCTTCTCTAATACCACAGTTCAAAAGAGCATCAATTCTTTGGCACTCAGCTTTATGGTCCAACTCTCACATCCATACACGACTACTGGAAAAACCATATATATACACACATATATATTATGTACATATATAATATATATAAATATTCTTTTTTATAACCTTTTCCATTATGGTTTATCACAGGATGTTGAATATAGTTCCCCGTGCTATACAGCAGGGCTTTGCTGTTTATCCATCCTATATATGACAGTTTGCATCTGCTAACCCCAAATTTCCAGTCCATCCCTCCCCCACTTCTGCTCTGCCTTAGAAACCACAAGTCTCTTCTCCATGTTTGTGAGTCTCTTTCTGTTTCACAGATATGTTCATTTATGTCATATTTTAGATTAGACAGATGAGTGTTATCATATGATATTTGTCTTTGCCTGACTTACGTTACTCAATATGATCATCTCCAAGCTCCACCCATGTTGCTGCAAATGGCATTATTTCATTATTTTTTGTGGCCGAGTAATATTCCACTGTGTAGATGTACCGCATCTTGTTTATCCATCCCTCTGTCAATGGACAGCTACGTTGTTTCCCTCTCTTGTAAGCCCCATTGCTTATTTCATAGTTCTTTATGCAGTGCTTGCTGGTTCCACCAAGTTCTCTGCCCTGGGTGCCCCAAGGATGAAATCAAGGGGGTAGTCAGACGGGCCTCTTACCTGCAGGTCCTGGAGATAAATTGGTTTTCAAACTGCGTAAAGGGGCTGGTAAAATGCATGTCCTGTGTAGAGCTGTGGTCCCCTTTTCGTCACTTACTATCAACGGACAATTGTTCTAAGAATCTGGACTCACCCTGCCCTAGATTCCTTGGCTCATAACCCACTTCCTCCTTCTCCACAGCAGCACAGCTGACCTATTGTTTCATGCTTCAAATCTCCCTGCCTTTTTTTTTTTCCCTGTAGCATTTCTCTGAACACAGCCAGGAGCAGGTCTCACCAGGCTGTGAGCTCATTCAGACAAGACGGAGTAATCTCTGCATCCTGAGGTCCGTGCCTCACTGCCATCTACAAATCCACCTCTCTGTCATTTCGTCATTGGGTTAGCTTGGCAGAGCTGCCACCTCAAAGTATTTTGTGTGGAGTGGCTTGAGGATAGAAATGGGTGGTCTCACAGTCCTGGAGGCTGGAAGCCCAAGATTAAGGCCTCCCTCCTGGGTGTGTCGACGGCCATCTGCTCCCTGTGTATCCACATGGCTGTCCCTCTGTGTGCATCTGGGACCTGCTCTCCTCTTCTTATAAGGACCCCTGTCCTATGGGATCAGGGCCCACCCTAGAGACCTCATTTCACCTTCCTCCCCTCTTTAAAGATGCTTGCGTCAAAACACAGTCATATTCTGAAGTCCTGGGGTTTAGAACTTCAAGATGTGATTCTGGGTGAGGACAGAGTTCTGTCTCTAACAGCCCTGTGATGGAACATATCCAGAGGCTCCAAGGATTATGATGTGGACATTGGCAGGGGTGGGGGCCTTCCTTAGCCTTGCAGAGAGTTGATTTCTTGAAAACTAGCAAAGAGCTGGGTATACAGTGAGAAATGAAACCCAAGTGTTCTTGACATGGTTCTGAAACAACAATACAAGTTTTCACAGACGGCTTCAGGAGACTCAGGAAGACTTCTTCTTGGAGTTCATCATCAAGGAGGTCTTGAACTTCCTGATGGGAGGTCACTCTGTGATTTACATGGGCCAGTGTGTCAATTTGGGGCTTCCCAGGTGGCTCAGCCTGCCAGTGCAGGAGATACAGGAGACGTGGGTTTGATCCCTGGGTCAGGAAGATCCTCTGGAGGAAGAAATGGCAACCCACTCCAATATTCTTCCTGGAGAATCCCATGGACAGAGGAACCTGATGGGCTACAGTGCATGGAATCACAAAGAATCAAGACACAGTTGTGCATAAACACCTTACATGCCAGTCCAACTCTGGCTCATAATGAAACCATCCCTGACCTTTGATATCTTGAGATATATAAAAACCACACCTGTGTTATTCTCTTTAGTTGTAATAGTCTAACTTTCACATTATTATCCAGGTTGATAACATCCAGTAAAGAGATCCCTGTGCCCAATACAACAGTACTAGCTACATGGGACAATTTAAGCTAAAATCAGGATTAGCTACAATTAAAGCTTCAAATTCAGTTCCTTGGAGGTACCTGCCACCGGTCAAGCCCTCCAGGGCACATGTGTGTGGTGGGCTTAATCGTGGACCACAGAGATGTAGAACTTCTCTATCCTCACAGACAGTCCGGCTGAATGGCCCTCGTCTAGACAATAATATTATGATTTTTTCATGATGTGGTTCCCTCAAGATTATGTAACCTGATTAAGGGTATTACAAACTGCATGTTGATTTCTTGTTAAGGTGATATTTATGATGATTAATTTCTACAAAGAGATAATTACCTACTAAATACAGGATGAAAGAGATGAACATCACCATTTATACTAAGGATGTCAACCAACAAGGAAATGTAATTGCTGGAGATAGATCTGTCTGCTTTGTGCATTTGGTTCCATGACCCGACAGATTTCCCAAAACGCCCTGCCAGTTTTCATCATTAATGATGGATTATGCCCCCTAGAGACTCCCAAACTCTTGGTTTCCAGTTGATTGTGTTCAGACCTGATCTTCCTTTAAAACAAAGTCGAGTAAGCATTCTCAAGCTGTGGAAATCACTTGCTGATACAGACACAGTCAGTGCTTTTGATAAGAAGGAAAAAACTTCCCTTCAGAGCTCATTAGTGCAGCCTGGGTGTTTACTGTTTACTGGGTGGCCAAGACAATCTTAAAGAAATCAACCGGAAAATTCATTAGAAGGACCGATGTTGACGCTGAAGCTCCAATACATTGTCCAGCTGATGCGAAGAGCTGACTCATTGGAAAAGACCCTGACGCTGGGAAAGACTGAGGACAGGAGCAGAAGGGGGCGACAGAGAATGAGATGGTTGGATGGCATCACCAACGTGATGAACATGACTTTGAGTAAACTCCAGGAGTTGGTGACAGACAGGGAAGCCTGGCATGTGCAGTCCATGAGGTTGCAAAGAGTCGGACATGACTTAGTGACTGAACAACAGATGGCCAAGAGCTGCAAAGCACCATAAAAATCCTTCCTTTTTATTTACGTAAGGCTACCTGTAAATGCTTAAGTGCATTCTGTTTGAAGCCACGTACCCAACAGAGGTTTTTGAACAATCTTTAAAGATGGACCACTCTTTGAAACAAAGGACCTTTTTGTACAAGTCCTCATGGTACTCTGTGGATTCCTTATGGATACTCAGAAACTAGAATTACTTGAGAAGAGACACAGTGGAGTTCGGAGGGAGAGCCTGCTTGTACCGAGCTATGCCATGTTGGCAGCCCTAGGTCCGATAAATACCTGTGCAAGTGGATGTTTATGAACTCATCGCTGGTATTTATAAAGCATGGCGACCACGTGCTGCAGCTACAGAGTCGATGTGCCTAAAGCCCACGCTTCAAAAGAAGTCAAGCCACTGAAACAAAAAGTCCGACACTGCAACTAGAGAAAACCCAAGCACAGCAACGAAGACCAAGAGCAAAGTTACAAAAAGACGATTGTTGTTAATATCATCTAAATGATGATGACAGTCACTGTGATAATGCTGACAAGTTCTTGATACCTGATAGATATACAACTTCTTGCACGATGGAGTAGATATAAGAATATCTCCACCTTCCAAGTTCATGAAGTGAAAGGGAGACAGAGGTGGCCCATGTATGCCTTGAGCTGTTGAGTTAAGAAGCCTTTACACAACGCTGCTGGTTAGTTAACAGTGGTTCACACTAAACTGCATGATTTGGGGGAAAATATCCCCAGGACTCAGCCATGAAGAATGTGTCTGCCAATGCAGGAGCCCCAGGAGACAAGGGTACGATCCCTGGGTCGAGAAGATCCCCTGGAGAAGGAAATGGCGACCCATTCCAGTATTCTTGCCTGGGAGATCCCAGGGACAAAGGAGCCTGGTGGGCTACAGTCCATGGAGTCGTGGGGCTGCTATAAACTAGTTAATTTTTTAAACTACTCATTAACTCTAATAAATATTAACTACTAGGAGGCTGTTGGATCCATGTGTCTGCACCTTGATGGGAGGCACAGGACAGGCCTCTGAATTTGCCTGAGAGCCCAGAGAGATGCTATTTGAAGCCATCAGCCTGTGTGATAGCTCATCTGGCAAAGGCGTAAATAGTTCCTCCATTTGTGAGAAATTGGAAGGATACATCTATGATTGGTGGAGAAACTTGAGGCTGAAATTTGAATAGAGCTGGGCATCAGAGAATCAAGGCTTTCCCAAGGGAGTGTCTCATCTGGGACTGAAACGATGGGTCTGTCTGCACAGTGACCTCTTTGATGTGTGTGGACCACAGTCATTCTCCCTAGTGTCTGAGGTCCCAAGGCTGCCATCACAAGTGATGTCAACATGAAGGTGAGCACAGGTCTGGCTCCTTCTGGAGCCTCTAAGGGAGGACCTGTAGCATATATCTCCCCCAGCTTCCGGCGGTCACTGTCAGTGTTCGATGTCCTTTGGCTTGTATTCATATGTGATCACTCCAATCTCATCTCTGTCACACTCCTTGGCCTTGTTCCATCTGTGTCTCTGTATCCAGATCTCCCTCTAATTTCTCCTATGAAGATGCTCTTCATTGAGCTAAAAGTGTCAGTCACTCAGTTGTCTCTGACTCTTTACAATCATGTGGACCATAGCATGCCAGGCTCCTCTGTCCATTGGATTCTCCAGGCAAGAATACTAGAGTGGGTTTTCATCTCCTCTTCCCGGGAATCTTCCCGACTGAGGGTTCAAACCTGGGTCTCCTGAATTGCAGGCAGCTTCTTTACCATCTGAGTCATCAGGGAAGCCCTTATTGACTGACACTAATCCAGTACGATTTTACCTTAATTGCATTCACAAAGAGGGCCTTTCCAGGAGGCTCTAGTGGTAAAGAACCCACCTGGCAATGCAGGTGACATAAGACATGTGGCTTCCATCCCTGGGTTGGGAAGATCCCCTGGGGAAGCAAATGGCCTCCCACACCAGTATTCTTGCCTGGAGAATCCCACGGACAGAGGAGCCTAGCGGGCTACACTCCATAGAGTCACAAAGAGTCGGACACAACTGAAACGACTTAACCCGCACACACACACACGTCTGCAAAGACCCCACTTCCCACAAAGGACCTATTTGCAGGTGCCAGAGTTTAGGACTTGAAAATTTGAAGTGAGGGGGAAAGGAGACACAGTTCAACCCATTCCATGTGGTAATCACCCACTGAGATGACAGTCTCAGAAAACATGAACAAATGGTATAAACAGGAACCCTAAATTCATGACATCAAGCCGTGCTTGATCCCCAGGTGAGCATCATCACACGTAGGACTGGGAGGGCTGGTGACCTCGTTCTGGCAGCTGAACGAGGAGTATAGGTGAGAGGTGAGCTGTTAGGAGTTAGAGCCTTCTCACTCTGGAGGGCTGGGCAGGTGCAGACCTTGGGGCCTGGCAGACTGGGAAGAGATGGGAGGCCTGGAGCAGAGGGACTCTCATCAGTATCACCAAGGAGCATGGCTCCCCGAAGAAGCAAGGAGGCCAGGCTTGCGGAACCCGCAGAAGGGGCCTTCAAAAACCCAGCAGGACCTCCACTCTGGGTGCCATGAATGCTGGGCTTTAGCAGCAACAGTCTGTATCCAAGACCCAAACTCAGTTGTCATGAGTTGAATTGAAACATCAAGGTAGGACCACTGTCTTTTTTTTTTTTTTTTAATAATTTTATTATTTTATTCAGTTTGGTTCAATCACTCAGTTGTGTCCTACTCTTTGTGACCCCATGGACTGCAGCATGCCAGGCCTCCCTGTCCATCACCAGCTCTTGGAGTTTACACAGACTCATGTCCATTGAATCAGTAATGCCATCTAACCATCTGTCTCCCCTTCTCCTTCTTCCTTCAGTCTTTCCCAACATCAGGGTCTTTTCCAATGAGTCAGTTCTTCACATCAGGTGCCAAAGGATTGGGGTTTCAGCTTCAGCATCAGTCCTTCCAATGAATATTCAAGACTGATCTCCTTTAGCATGGACTGGTTGGCTCTTCTTGCTGTCCAAGGGACTCTCGAGAGTCTTCTCCAACACCACAGTTCAAAAGCATCAATTCAACTTTCTTTATGGTCCAACTCTCACATCCATACATGACCACTGGAAAAACCACAGCCTTGTCTACATGGACCTTTGTCAGCAAAACAATGTCTCTCCTTTTCAATATGTTGTCTAGGTTGGTCATAGCTTTTCTTCCAAGGAGCAAACGTCTTTTACTTTCATGGCTGCAGTCACCATCTGCAGTGATTTTGGAGCCCAAGAAAACCAAGTCTGTCATGGATTATTTTATCATCTGTACATATTTTGGCTGTGTTGGGTCTTTATTGCTGCATGAGCTTTTCCCTAGTTGCGACGAGGGTGGCTGCTGTCTGGTTGTGATGTGAGGTCTTCTCATTGTGGTGATGTCTCTTGTTGTAAAGCACAGACTCTAGGACATGCGGGTTTCTGTAGTTGTGGCTCCCAGTTGTAGGCCACAGGCTCAGTGGCTGTGGCACATGGGGTTTGTTTCCCTGAAGCACGGGGATCTTCCCAGACCAGGGATCGAACCCACGCCACCTGCAGTAGCAGGAGGATTCTTTACCACTGAGCCGCCAGGGAAGCTCCAGGACCCCAGTCTCGATGGTTCCACAGTCTAAGCAGAGTAGACAGGCCTCAGGCCCAGAGAATGGTCACCAGGCTTAGAGTGTAAGTGGAGGCTGCTTCTTGGGCTAAAACCCAGTTATCAAAGTAGGAACACAGGTCAGAGTGGGGGACAAGACTGAGTTGGAAGGTCAATGAGCCTTTCCAATATTTCCACCTGAAGCGGAAACATAAGAACAAGGTGATGAGGAGAAGTGAGAAACGTCTGAATGTGCAAACTCAAGGGCAGCCACGTGTCAAGGTAAAGGTCGGAGCCACTGGGGATGGATCTGGCTTACTTTCATCACCAAAAGTCCCTTGAAATGTCTGATTTGGGGTTTCATTTGACGTCCTGAGAAAGACTCAGAAGGCTCTGACCCCTCCCTCACCTACAGACCGTCAATGTCAAGATCCTGATGCCAACCTGCAAGGCAGCATGGGAGAGAAGGTCGGAAGAGTCAGTCCTTGAAAACGATGCTCTAAAAATAAAATGCGACCAGAGACTCATGTTTTAAACATGGACGGCTCTGGCACTGCGGCGGCCCTTTGATATAGCTGTTTCGCTGTAGGCTGAATTAATTAATTAATTTGCATCAGGCCTCCGGACTCAGAGGGCTTCTTTCTAAACTCATCTGCATTTCCATAAACACGTTGATGAAAAAGGAAGGCAGAGGAAGATGAGGAGCCCCACCTTGTCTGGAATCCGCTGGCATGGCTTCTGTGTGGGGAGGCTCACATCAATTCTTGGGATGTGGTGGATTTTAATGCCTCACTGAGACACTGATTTGTCTCTGGGAGGGACCCAAACTTCAATCTTGAATGCCCCTCAGGCTATTTATGTTGTGGATAGGTCTGATGTATGGTGGTGCAGGAACGTCTTTTTGACTCTGTCGTGGGAGAAATTTGTGGCTGTTCAAGCTCATTTTGAGTCATAATCAGTGATGAGAATGCAGATTTTTTTTTTACTCCAAGTTTTATTCTTTAGACTATACTAGGCACTCATGAAATGACAACACATATTACAAAACTCTTAAGAGTCTTAAAGACAGTCAGGTAATACAGTAAGAAACATTTATGGAGCAGGGTGTAGATAAGGACTGGAAGGCCATGTTCAACCTGCTGCCTGCATTGTCTGACCTGTAAAATATTTTTTTTTTTGAAACTAAAAGCTAGTTCTTTGAAAAGATAAAAAAAATCAGTAGATCTTTAGCCAGTCTCATTGACAAAAAAGGGAGAAGATCCAAATCAATAAAATCATAAAGAAAAAGGAGAAGCTACAACTGTCACCGCAGAAATACAAAGGATCGTGTGAGTGTGTGCTAAGTCGCCTCAGGCGTGTTCGACTTTGTGCAACCCTATGGATTATAGCCCACCATGGAGATTCTCCATAGGACTCTCCAGGCAAGAATACTGGAGTGGGTTGCCAAGCCCTCCTCCAGGGGATCTTCCTGACCCAGGGATCAAACCCATTTCTCTTACATCTCCTGCGTTGGCAGTCAGGTTCTTTATCATTAGTGCTGCCTGGGAAGCTCATAAAGAATTGTAACAGACGATTATTAACAAGCATATACCAACAGATTGGACAACCTAGAGGAAATGGACAAATTCTTTTTGTAATTGTAGTAAAGTTGATTTGCACTGTTGTGTTAGTTTCTAGTGTTCAGCAAAGTGATTCAGTTATAGACATACATACATCCACTGTGGTGTTGGAGAAGACTCTTGGGAGTCCCTTGGACTGCAAGGAGATTCAACCCATCCATCCTAAAGGAAATCAGGCCTGGGTATTCATTGCAAGGACTGATGCTGAAGCTGAAGCTCCACTACTGTGGCCACCTGCTGCAGAGAACTGACTCATTGGAAAAGACCCGGTGCTGGGAAAGATGGAAGGCAGGAGGAGAAGGGGATGACAGAGGATGAGGTGGTTGGATGGCATCACCGACTCAATGCATATGAGTTTGAGCAAGCTCTGGGAGTTGGTGATGGGCAGGGAGGCCTGGCGTGCTGCGGTCCATGGGGTCACAAAGAGTTAGACACGACTCGGCCACTGAATAACAAAAGCAACAATATGCTGCTCAAAACACTAACAAACGGAATCCAACAGCACATTAAAAAGACCATACATCATGATCAAGTGAGGTTTATCCCAGGGATTCAAGGCCTCTTCAATATACACAAATCAAGCCATGTGATGCAGCGTATTGACTAACTGAAACACAGAAAGCATACGCTAATCTCAATAGATGCAGAGAAAGCTTTCGACCAAATTCAAAACCCATTTGTGATAAAAAAACTTTCCAGAAAGTGGGCACAGAGGGAACCTACCCCAACATAATCAGTTCAGTTCAGTTGCTCAGTCGTGTCCGCAACATACCCCAACATAATAAAGGCTGTATAATATGACAAACCCACAGCTAATGTCATTCTCAGTGGTGAAAAAAATGAAAGTATTTCCAAGATCAGGAATAAGACAAGGATGTCTACGGTCCCTACTCTTAATCAACACGGCTTAGGAAGTCCCAGCCGTGGCAATCAGAGGAGAAAAATAAACAGGAGAAATTCAAACTGGAAAGGAAGAAGTGAAACTGTCACTGTTTGCAGATGACATGTCACTGTACATGGAAAATTTTAACAATGTGGCCAGACAACTACTAGAGCTCCTCAAGAAATTCATTAAAGTCGCAGGACACAAAAGAAATATACAGAAATCTGCTACAATTCTATGCACTAACAATGAACTATCAGAAAGAGAAAACAAATAACCCCATTATCCATTGCATCAAAAAGAACAAAAGACCTAGGAATAAACCAACCTAAGGAGGTAAAAGAAAATCTTTACTTAAAATATTTTTAATAGTTGGAAAAAATCAAAAGAAGGACAGTTTTGTGGCATGAATAGTAAGTGAAACTCTACTCTCACTAGGTCATCGGCAATCATAATCTTTACTCAATACTTTGAGTACTTACTCAAAGGGGGTGAAAACTTAAGTCGACACAAAATGCTGCAGATGCGTGTTTACAGCAAGTTTATTCATAATTGCCAAAACATAGAAGCAATTCAGATGTCCTTCGAGATAAGTAAATTGGAACTTCAGATGGGGAGTACTATTCAGTGCCATAAAGAAATGAGCTCTCAAACCATGAAAAGAGAGGGAGGAAATTTAAATGCATATGACTAAGTGTAAGAAGTTAATCTGAAAAGGCCGCATGTTCTGTGATTCCAGTTCTATGACATTCTGGAAAAAGCAGAATTGTGGAGATGATGGAAGTTCAATGATTGTCAGCGGTGGGTTGAATAATTGGCGCTTACGGGAAGTTTAGGCTAGTGGAGATATACCTTGTGTGATATTATAATGATGGGTACATGTCATTATACATTTGCCCAGATCCACAGAATACACCACCCCAAGAATCAACCCTAATGTAAGCTTTAGGCTTTGTGTGATGGTCAGGTATCACTGCTGGAAGTTCATCAGTGGTAACACATTGGTTAAAGTCAATTAAGACACTTGCTCCTTGGAAGGAAAGCTAGACAGTGTTTTAAAAAGCAGAGACATCACTGTGCTGACAGAAGTCTGCATAGTCAAAGCTATGGTTTTTGTAGCAGTCCTGGAGAGATGTGAGAACTGGACCATAAAGAAGGCTGAGCACCGAAGAACTGATAGTTTTGAACTGTGCAGAAGACTGTTGAGAGTCCCTTGGACTGCAAGGAGATCCAACCAGTCCATCCTAAAGGAGATCAGTCCTGGGTGTTCATTGGAAGGACTGATGCTGAAGCTGAAACTCCAACCCTTTGGCCACCTGATGGGAAGAGGTGACTCACTGGAAAAAAGTCACTGATGCTGGGAAAGATGGAAGGCAGCAGGAGAAGGGGATGACAGAGGATGAGATGGTTGGATGGCATCACTGACTCCATGGACGTGAGTTTGAGCAAGCTCTGGGTGATAACAAGGACAGGGAAGCCTGGCATGCTGCAGTCCATGGGGTCACAAAGAGCTGGACACGACTGATCAACTGAATAGTTCTTTGCTTTCTCTCTTTCCCTCGAGAAACTCGTCCTGAGATTCTGTCTGCCTCTCTGCTTCTGTCCGCCTGCATTCCTTCAGGTCCTCTGCGTGTGCACGCTCGCTGATCTAGTCAACGGGCACGCAAACAGTTTACCCTGAATTAGAGGGTAAAGCAATTACTTTCCTAATCAAATAAAATGAATGGACTCAGGAAACAGACTAGATAATTTCTTGTTAAGAGCAAGCCTCCCTTTGAAAAAGAGCATCGCGTGTCTCCAATTTTGTATGCAAAATGCATCTGTGAATGAGTCGAACACATTTAGTTACTTTCAGAAAGTGACAGGTCATGCTTCTTGAAATAATTCAATTTATCAAGGGTATGGGGGGGTGGAGTGTGGGCAAGAATCTTAAATCATCGGAACAAGGGTGTCAAGCATATTCCTTAAAATCTGTTGGAATGTTCAGTTCCTAAGGCAACATATTCTTGTGTCCTTGGAAAGAGACATGGAGGTTTAAAGGGATTCATTCTGGCAGTTTTAGCATTGTTTACCCCCCAGTGCTAGGATCAGTTTTTCATCCTTTGTATCAGCTGAACTGACTTTCTCCTGCAAATATTGAATGCTCCTCAACAAGCCTTTCACAGTGAAATAATAATTCCTATAAATCCTCTTCTCTAAGAAGGCACTGGGATTTAAGACTCCTTCAATATAAGATTTCTGGGCCATCTCCACTCATCTCTGCTTTAGAGATGAGTTTCTAAAGAGGAACCAGGCAGTGCATCCCTTGCCGTTGGATGGCAGTTAGCTTGTTCTGTGCTGGGCTCCAAAAGGGAAGATTTTTATTTATGTTGTTTTGGTTAGTCGCTCAGTGGTGTCCGACTCTTCTGCGAACCCCATGGACTGTAGCCCACCAGGCTCCTCTGTCCATGGGATTTCCTCAGTCAAGAATACTGAAGCGGGTTGCCATTTCTCTCTCCAGGGGATCTTCCCGAACCAGGGATGGAACCTGAGTCTCCTGCTTTGGCAAGTGGGTGTGTTTCCCGCTGAGCCATCAGTGAAGTCTGCAGATTTTTATCCTGATGAATAAACACAACTCAGTCTAATCTGCAGACCACTGAAGTGGTGTGTGTTAATCAGTGCAGAGAGCCACTTGAACTATTTTCCATACGATATTCACAGGTGAAAGGTTTTCATCAATAGTGCCTTGGAATATTTTCTTGGAATATTTTCTCTCCGGATGTCACGTAGAGAGAATCAGAGCTCAGTGAGAAGACCCACTTCTAAAGGCACACGTGGGTGGGAGGTAATACTTCACTGCCGCAGCGAACATTCCGATGCTTTCTTTGGAATTTATGTTTCATTTGCGGGTGAGGAAATGCCTCTTTAACTATATTTAAATGGAGGCTGCATGAATATTTAAAATGATGGTAGCAGCCAAAGGAACATTTTCCTCATGAAATGAGCAACACAGAAATTCTCCCCACGACTTTCTCTGCAGGGTTTCAAAGCTCTAAGCCCCTTCTCTGGAAACACTGGTATTCAATACGCTAATTGTAAAAATAAATAGATGGGGAATAAATAGCCTAATGCTAGTTTGCTATACTGCTGCATTAAAGAGACGATTAAACAGACCCTCAAAATACGGAATGCTATCACCAAATTTAGTATAAAGACCATGATGATGCCTGGCCTGTTTCTGGACCTTTTCATGTACTGAATCCTCACACCCCCATGCAAACAGACTGCAGCAATTATCTCTGCTTTGCATATAAGGGAACTGAACCACTGTTGCAGCTCAGTCACTCAGTCGTGTCTGACTCTTTGCAAGCCCATAGGCTGCAGCCCACCAGGCTTCCCCATCCTTCACCATCTCCCAGAGTTTGCTCAAACTCATGTCCATGGAGTTGGTGATGCCATCCAACCATCTCATCCTCTATCATCCCCTTCTCTTCTCGCCTTCAATCTTTCCCAGCATCAGAGTCTTTCCCAATGAGTCAGTTCTTCACATCAGGTGGCCAAAGGATTGGAGTTTCAGCTTCAGCATCAGTCTTCCCAATAAATACTTAGGGTTGATTTCCTTTAGGATGGACTGGTTTGATCTCCTTTCTGTCCAAAGATTCTCAAGAGTCTTCTCAGGCACCACAGTTCAAAAGCATCAGTTCTCTGGCGCTCAGCCTTCCTTATGGGCCAACTCTCACATCTGTGCGTGACTACTGGAAAACCATAGCTTTGACGAGTCAGATCTTTGTTGGCAAAGTGATGAATCTGCTTTTTAATACACTGTCCAGGTGTTTTCTAAATTGAAGCATAGCGGTGTAAAATGGTTGCTTGGAGTTCAGACATAAGTAAGGCAAGGAGATGGGTTATGTACCCAGGCGTGTTTAGTGGCTGTGAATTCCTGACCTTACCCCAAAGGGTAAAGCATGACAATATCGGATTCAGTAAAAATACTTGTAGTGAACATTGAATAAGCACCTGCTGTATACAAAAACACAGGGAAATGAACCACAGGGTGGTATGGGATAGCACAGGGAAACTATATTCAACATTCTGTGATAAACCACAATGGAAATGAATATAAAAAACATATCTATGTGTACAACTGAGCCACTTCCCTGTACAGCAGAAATTGATGCAGCATTATAAATCAACGAAACATCAATAAAAAATTAACAAACAGAGGAAAAAACTGCACCTCTATGGACAAGACATGACCCCTCTGAAAACTTGTCATGCATGGGAGAGAGAAATGAAATGAAATAACTGTAGAATGAAATTTTGGTAAAATAAGGGGGAAAAAACATGCAATTGAAGGAATACACTAAATTCTCTAAGGATTACCTCTATTTATTTGTGTGTATGTCTCTGTTTTAAATGAGAACATCATAATAATATTGTGTCTATAAGATCAATGAAATTTTTATATTACTATTTCACTGAATATAAAGTTTCATTACTAAGGGCTCCTTAAATTCATAGGTGACAAATCTTTCTTATCCCAATTTACAACTGTTATCACTCGAGTTAAGATATGGGATTAATGCTATTCCAAAAAAATAAGAACAAACACGCCTCTCTAGAACTGACCAGCATTTCTCTTGGGTGTTTTTCTGAATTTTATACAGCTGCCAATCAAGTCTACTTAAGGGATATTTTAACATAAAAAAATAAGACTTAGAGTCGGACGATAGGGAAACATACTTTAATAAAAACATTACTGGACTACAGTTTTACCAATCTGCAAATGGAAATTATACTATCTTACCACTTAGCTATCAGGATGCCTACCATGAAGGGAAGTGTCTCTGCTAACTATAGGGAGCAAAATTGACACAAAATTAGCCATCACACCGAGGACAGAGCTTTTATGTCACACACCTGTGTGCCTCTTCAAGGGTAGTCTAAACATGGAAAAAAAAAAAAAAAAAAAGCAAGTGGCCAGCCAGTGTTTGCTAAAGCAGTTGAACACATTTCAACACCCTTCAAGAAGTTTGTCTCTGATGTCTGGAGGTTTTTCTTCAACACGAATGCACAGCATCTGTCTCACTCTAAAACTTAATATAGTGCAGCTGCACATCACTTTGGATTTCCCCAGTGGCTCCATGGTAAAGAATTTGCCTGCGATGCAGGAGGCGCTGGAAACACAGGTTTGATCCTTGGGTCGGGAACAGCCCCTGGAGGAGGAAACGCCAACCCACTTGGGTATTCTTGCCTGGAGCATCCCATGGACAGAGGACCCTGGCGGGCTACAGTCCATGGGGTTTCAGAGATTCAAACATGACTGAAGTGACAGAGCACACACACACGCACACACGCGCACACACACACACACACATCACTTAAACTCCCGTTCCTCGCTTGTTTGCCGGTTTCAACTCATGCGTCCGTTTTACTGGCAATGTCCTGAAGACAGAAGTGAGAGCCGTGACTTTCACATCAGGTAAGGGAGTTCGGGGAAAGGCGTGGTACACAGCACAGCTTGCACAGACGCTCCTGCTGCTTATGGCAATAATGTATGCTCAGTCGCTTCAGTCCTGTCTGACTCTGTGCAACTCCGTGGACTGCAGCCCGCCAGACTCCTCTGTCCATGGGATTCTCCAGGCAAGAATACTGGAGTGGGTTGCCATTTCCTCCTCCAGGGGATCTTCCCCACCCAGGGATCGAACCCGCATCTCTTATGTCTCCTGCATTAGCAGGGGGATTCTTTTCCGCTAGGGCCACCTGGGAAGCCCGCTGGCAATAATCCCAATGAGTATAACAATTGGAGGATGAGGTTTGGACCACCACCGAGCGGTCTCCCTAAATTCAAAATCGAAGCTGAGTTCACAGGCTAGCTGCCTCTTTACCTGAGGTTGGGGTCACCCATTGAGGTCTATTTCTCAGCATGGTGTGTGTAGGGGAATGAGTCATCATGACCAATTCCGATTTTATCCATTTCTGGAACGATGACAGCTGTTGTTGTCTGATCGCCATCATTGTTTGTCTCAGTTGGAGCTTAAGTGTGTGTGTGTGTGTGTGTGGACACGCGCTCTCAGTTGTGTCCAACTCTTTGTGGCCCCGTGGACTGTAACCCACCAGGCTCCTCTGTCCATGGGATTCTCCAGGCAAGAATACTGGAGTGGGTTGCCATGTCCTTCTCCAGGGGCTCTTCCTGACCCAGGGATAGAACCCACATATCTTGCATTTCCTGCATTGGCTTGAGGGTCAAATAGAAAAAGCAACCTAACCATCCGTATTTACATCTGACAATCACATATAAGGGAGATTGTTAACTCTGAAGTTTGACAAACATCTCACGGTGGAGGCCTCCGTACTGTAAAATATCAATAGACAGTATTTGTATTAGTCCTTCCTTTTCATCATTAGTCAGGAACTGAGTTAGAGACCTAGGTTGTCCTGCAATAACGGAGCTAAAATATAGATATGATAATGCAAACTGACTCCCTGCTTCTACGATGTCATTAAGTCTTGTAGCTACATATTTAACCACTAATTAGTACCAGAGGTTCAACGGTTACACAATGGCAAGCTTCTGCCTCTATTGCTCCTGGCTTTTTAAACACAGACTTAAAGGCAGAAATCTTTAGGGTGGATATGCTAAAGCTGAAAGTCCAGTACTTTGGCCACCTCATGCGAAGAGTTGACTCATTGGAAAAGACTCTGATGCTGGGAGGGATTGGGGGCAGGAGGAGAAGGGGACGGCAGAGGATGAGATGGCTGCATGGCATCACTGACTCGACGGACGTGAGTCTGAGTGAACTCCGGGAGTATGTGATGGACAGGGAGGCCTGGCGTGCTGCAATTCATGGGGTCGCAAAGAGTCGGACACGACTGAGCGACTGATCTGATCTGATCTGATCTGATATGCACCAAAGGATCTAATTTCTTGTTCAGTCACTAAGTCCTATGTGACTCTTTGCGACCCCATGGACTGCAGCACATCAGGCTTCCCTGTCCTTCACCATCTCCAGGAGTTTCCTCAGATTCACATCCGTTGAGTCGATGATGCCGTCCAGCCATCAATAGTAGGTCAAAAAGATTAATTTAAATGTCATTAGAAGCAAACATTATTAGAGTTAATATCCTTAACAATCATGGGATACTTTGAAGAAAAGGAATTCGATCTTACCTGCTCATTAGAGATTAAAAAAAAAAAAAACACGAATGAGTATGTGTACAGATTTGTGACCCACTTAACTAGCCCTGTTACAGATTTATAGAAGATAATTATTTAAGGAAAAAAAAACAAACAAGGTTAAGTGTGAATCTTGAAAACAGCATTGTAGATAGACGCTTTACCGTCTGAGCCAACAGGAAGTCCATATAATTACTAGCTATTCAAGAGTTGGACACGACTGAGCGACTGATCTGATCTGATTCTGAAAAAAATGTACAATCTCTGCAAATAAAGCCCCATGTTATTCGTGCTCTGTTTTTAGTCCTCATATCGGCTCTTGGTACAGGGTAATAATGACTTCTCAATCGCTGAAGTCTGACTTGGTTTATTTTTTGCCCCCTCATGTACTTCTGATCTATCTTTTCCAGTTTCCTCACTTTCTGTTCTGGAGAAGGAAATGACAACCCACTCCGGTTTTCTTGTCTGGGAAATCGCATGGACAGAGGAGCCTGGCGAGCTACAGTCCACAGGGTTGCAGAGGGTTGGACACGACTGAGCAACTGAGCACACAGGCTTTCTAGTCCATCTGTAAGCTGCAACGACCCTTCACAGAAGAAAGGCTGCAGCTTCTATGAACACAGACAGATGCCTCATCCCAGCATATAAGGTCTCTTCAATGAGAAAACAACCTTTTCTTCTGCTTTCTAAAGGAAATGAAAAGCCTTCTGGAAAACTCCATGGAAAAGGCAGTGACCGAAGGCTTCTGGTATACAACTGAAACAGGAGATTTCAGAAATGATCCAATCTATGTATCTGCAGCATGCTTTGGGGATCACTCAGAAATAATACCATGCTCTACATCGGATAGCAGTTGGGCATCCCTGATCATTCACTGGGTAAAGAATCCACCCGCAGTGCAGGAGACCCAGGTTCAATCCCTGGGTTGGGAAGATCCCCCGGAGAAGGAAATGGCAACCCGCTCCAGTATTCTTGCCTGGAGAATCCCATGGACAGAGGAGCCTGGCGGGCTACAGTCCATGGGGTCACAAAGAATGGGACATGACTGAAGAGCTAACACACTTTCTGAACTTATGAGGCACTGCAATTTGAAAGCAAATTTAGGTATTCCTGTCATGTGTACAATTATAAAAAGCAGAAATGATAAACTTTTGACATATGTGAGATTAGACCTTGATTTCAGCTAACTCTTATTATCTAGTATCTCAGATGGTCTGATTAAAGTCGTGATAATGGTTCTTAGCATACAGTGACAAACACATTCAAGTCGTGTTTGAATGGCTGAAAAATAAATCTGTGTTCTCTAAGAGTGAAAACGCAGTTGGTCTGAATGCACTGCTCCTCGGGTGTTTGATGGAATACTCTAAGCAAATGAATTACTCCTAGGGTGAGCTTTCCAAGAAAAATTGCGACTTTTTTTTTTGTGGCCAGTGCATGGCTGGGTGTCTGTGGCTTCTCCAGTTCTCTGTGTGAGAAAATTATACTGTGGTATAAAAGCTAATTTTGGAATCTTTCAGGAAAGAGACACTGAGATATTAAAGATATTAATAAACATAACCCAGAAAAGACTGCTCGTTTGCAATGCATGGACTCCCAAAGCAAATATCACGGTCTTTAAAATGAGATTGACTGTCTCGCCGTGGGCACAATTTTCTATAATCTGACACTCTGCAAATACAACTCAGGATTAAGGTTTCTTTTCTTATGATTTTTTACAAAACACTGCAACCTTGTCAGTTAGATTGAGATAACAAGGGCTGAAACTCAGTCCTTGAAATACCCCGTGATGTTCATTTACTAGAGAAATTAATGCTATTTAAATGTGTCGAATCTCAGTGGATGATGATCACTGCAAACCTCCAACCAGACATGAAGTCATTATCTGCATTCGCACAGTATATTTTATCTCATAAAGGAGTTCAGTTCAGTTCAGTGGCTCAGCTGTGTTCGACCCTTTGCGAAGCCATGGACTGCAGCACGCCAGGCCTCCTTGTCCATCACCAACTCCCGGAGTTTGCTCAAACTCATGTCCATTGAGTCACTGATGCCATCCAACCATCTCATCCTCTGTTGTCCCATCCTTCTCTGAGATCATAATCTGATGGCAAAGGTCTGAATCCAGGTAGTAAGATACACATGAGCTATAAGGTACGTGACTTCATATAGTCAACAGATATTACACATCTTTAAGTTACTGACAGATTAGGTGTATAGGGTATATTATGGCATATTCTGCGTCAACACAGAAGTCAATTGGTGCCCATGTAACTAATTATTAAGTCTACGGCTAGTGTTTCGGCTACTGTTCACAAACGCTTCCAAGGAGACCATCTGAACGCTGAACTCTGGAAAATGCCGACAAGAACTCCAACGGTGGTTGGTTCCTAAATTATTATCTTTGCCACACTTGTGGCATTCCTAAAGATATCACCCACTCAGAACGGATGGTCTATTTAACAAGGCCATTCCCTACCTGGAAAAGTGGAGGGGTGAATGTGATGGAATACACGACATCATTTTTCACTCTCAAATCACATTTAAAAAAAAAAAAGAATGACAATGGTTTATTATTCACACACCTCAAAACAGCCTAATATGAGAATCACTGTACCATCTGAGAATTTCACAAAGAATGGACCTAAAGAAAACAAATCTCTTGAAACTGACATGACAAGGTTGGTCACACTGATTGCTCTGGTGGGGTGGAGGCAAGATTGCTCTGAGTTTAATCAGCCACTGTTAACACTTACTCTCTCACAAGCTTGACCAGTCAGTCCTAAAGGAAGTCAACGGTGAGATGTCATCTCATGATAAGAACCTGTCACCATGGCTATCATAAAAAAAAAAAAAGTACAAATAACAAGTGTCAGTGAGGATGCAGAGAAAAGGGAACCCTTGTGCACTACTGAAGGGAATGTAACTTGGTGCAAACACGGTGGAGAAGAATAGAGGTTTCTCAGAAAACTAAAACCGGAAGTACTACCCGTTCAGTTCAGATCAGTTCAGTCGCTCAGTCGTGTCCCACTCTTCGCGACCCCGTGAATCGCAGCACGCCAGGCCTCCCTGTCCATCACCAACTCCCGGAGTTCACTCAGACTCACGTCCGTCGAGTCAGTGATGCCATCCAGCCATCTCATCCTCTGTGGTCCCCTTCTCCTCCTGCCCCCAATCCCTCCCAGCATCAGAAGTACCATATGACCCAGCAAATCCACTCTTTGGGGCCTATATCTAGAAAAAATAAAAACAATCATTCTAAAAGATGTATACACCCCAAAGTTCATAGCAGCACTGTTTACAAGAGCCAAGATATGGAAGAACCTACGTGTCCATCAACAGATAAATGATTAAGGAAGATGTCATATATATATATAAATATAGACATAACAATATACATACAACAGAATACTCTTCAGCCATAAACAGACTGAAAATCTGCCGTCTGAGGCTACACGGATAGATTTGGAGGCCATTATGCTAAGTGAAATTCGTCAGACAGACAAAGAGAAATATTTTGTAGTAAGTGTGGAATCTAAAAAAGATGACAAACCCCGTGCACATAAATGTAACATATGCATCATACTGCAGGCAATGAAGATTGCAATAAATATGTCTAAAAACAATACACAGACCTTAATTTTAAAATATTTTATTGCTAAGAAATGTCATCGACCTGAGCCTTCACAGACTTGCAACAGTAACGTCACAGATGACAGATCACAAGTATCATCACGGTGACAGAGTTTGAGATATTGCAAGAATATGTTCCTTATATGTGTATTGGTCTTTCAGTCTGACTCTTTGGGACCCCATAGACTGTAGCCCACCAGGCTCCTCTGTCCATGGGATTCTCTAGGCAAGAATACTGGAGCGGGTTGTCATTCCCTTCTCCGGGGGATCTTCCTGACCCAGGGATCAAACCCGCATAAGAGATAGAAAGTTTTAGGTATAAAATAAGCTACAAGGATGTACTGTACAGCACAGGAAAGGAGACATAGCCAATATGTTATAATAACTTTAGATGGAGTGCAACTTTTAAAAATTAGGAATCATCATATTGTAGAACTGTAACTTAGGTAACATTGCATAGCGACTATATGCAGAACCATCATGGGGAAAAAAAGGAAATAGGACAATGAAACTTTGAGATAGAGGGGCAGGCTCAAAATCCATGTCTTCTTTGAAGCCTTCCTTTGAATTTCTACTTGCTTCCCTAAAACCTAGTCTTTTGCCTCCCTCCACACCCCAGGGGTATCCCTCTCCAGCACGCAGCCCCTGCTATGCTCTCCTTATGCCATTTTTTAGTGTGTCTTTTGCTTTCTCAAAGAGGGTGAGTCAACCTGAAGAGAAGATAATATCACATTTCACTCTTTTTCTGCTATATAGCATCCTCTGTCCTCTGTCTGTAAGTCTGTTCTGAGGTCAGTAAGTGGCTTTTCCTTGCCCTACACATGGCCAGTTACGACCATTACCAACTCATAATTTCAGGAAAGAAGACACAGTTCACTAACAAAAATACCACCAAAAATTCTACAAAATTGTTGGGATGGGAGGCACGTTAAAACATGTGTTTACACCATATAAGTGTGCTTTTTTACTACCATATACAAAACAGATAACTAATAAGGACCTTTTTTTTTTTTTTAAGTGAAACAGTTGGTTTAAAACTCAACATTCACAAAAAATGAAGATCATGGCATCCGGTCCCATCACTTCATGGGAAAAAGATGGGGAAACAATGGAAAGAGTAGCAGACTTTATTTTCTTGGGCTCCAAAATCCCTGCAGATGGTGACTGCAGCCATGAAATTAAAAGATACTTGCTCCTTGGAAGAAAAGCTATGACAAACCTACACAGCATATTAAAAAGCAGAGACATTATTATTTTGCTGGCAAAGGTCCCTCTCGTCAAAGTCATGGTTTTTCCAGTCGTCATGAATTGGTGTGCGACTTGGACCATAGACAAAGTTGAGCACCTAAGAATTGATGCTTTTGAGCTGTGGTGTTAGAGAAGACTCTGGAGAGTCCCTTGGACTGCAAGGAGATCCAACCAGTCCATCCTAAAAGAGATCAGTCCTGGATGTTCATTGGAAGGACTGATGATGAAGATGAAACTCCACATTTTGGCCACTTGGTGTGAAGAGCTGACTCACTGGAAAAGACCCTGATGCTGGGAAAAATGGAAGGCAGGAGGAGAAGGGGACGACAGAGGATGAGATGGTTGGATGGCGTCACCGACATGATGGACATGAGTTTGAATAAACTCCAGGAGTTGGTGGAGGACAGGGAGGCCTGGCGTGTGCAGTGAGTGGGGTTGCAAAGAGTAGGACATGACTGAGCCACTGAACAACAACAAGAAGGA
The DNA here is from genome assembly GCF_055505025.1 of Bos grunniens. Taxonomy (NCBI): domain Eukaryota; kingdom Metazoa; phylum Chordata; class Mammalia; order Artiodactyla; family Bovidae; genus Bos; species Bos grunniens. The sequence goes on from NC_141194.1 coordinate 4,065,409, forward strand.
CCTGCTCAGTAGCACATGGAACTCTACTCAATACTCTCTAATGGCCTACGTGGGAATAGAATCTAAAAAAGAGTGGTCGTATGTATAACGGACTCACTTTGCTATATAGCAGAAACTAACATAACATTGTAAAGCAATTCTACTCCAATAAAATTTTAAAAAAAAGAACTAGATGATCTGCATATTGGAGACCAAAAGCAATATTTTCTGATGGGAAACCGTGAAGCCTTTGTAAATATATGTGGAATTTAGTGTCCTTGGAAATGCATGTGGCCCCTGAAAGTTTGGGAGGAGTAGAGACAGTACACTAGGAAATGTCACCTTCGGGTGAGAATTAAATCCAGCCACTTCGAAAAAATGCAGACCGTTTCCCCTTTTCCATAATCTGAGAACCAAGCCGTATCTGTCCATGAGAAGCTTATCCTGACTCACTGCGATCACTGCCCAAGAAGTGTGCCTATGTGGTCATATAAAAGCAAATGACCCCTCATAAAGAGGGGAGGCGGTCACAGGTCTAATGTTCCAGGAAGAAGTAAGAATCGTAATTTATGATTTAACCCACAAACACAGAGACCAGGTGGAAATTTACAGAGATCAACACTCTGTAAGGAGTTTCTAAGTTCAGTTTCACGCTTTTGATTTATTTTTTTCCTGTAAATAGCACACGCTGGTGTATATTTTTGTATTCATTCACTATAGCCCTGTGGGCTTCCTGGGTTTTTAGGCAGTAAAAACTCTGCCTGCAATGCAGGAGACCTGGATTTGATCCCTGGGCTGGGAAGATGCCCTGGAGAAGGGAACAGCAACCCACTCCAGTATTCTTGCCTGGAGAATCCCATGGACAGAGGTACAGTCCAGGGGGGTGACAAAGAGTCAGACACGACTGAGTAACAAACACTTTCACACTTTTATTAGAGCCCTGTAATGGAACATTTTTCCTAAGGCTTTATTTTTTCTAATTTCTCAGTGATCTTATACAAACTTGTGTAAGACTCTGCCTCTGAGGTTATTATTTGAAACCATAAGAAGGTGGTTTGGGGCTTCATATTAAGCAATTTTCCACTGTGGATTGTATTTATAAGCCTTGATCTTTGAAGGTCCTCAAAGATGAGAGATCTTGCTTTCCAATTTCATGTTTCAAGATATTTTCCCCCAACCATCTGATACAGTAGAACTACCAACCCACTCATCAACTGCAATATTCCTTTTTCAAACAGCAAATGATTTTCTTTAAACGTTGTTCATGTTTTTAGTGGAAGGGCATTGTTACTGCAGGTCAGATCCTAGGGCGAGTTTAGTAAGTCTATGATATATAAAGGAAAAAAGAAAACCACGGCCTACAATTAAAAACAATGAAGAAGGGCTTCTCAATGCGAAGCTGAATGCATAATGTTTTCAGAACACTCCTTGTGAACTTCCACGGCCATCACATTATCATGGTGAGCTCTGGAAGTGAATAACTGCCTGTGTTATATTAATCACTTCAGTTTAGTCGCTCAGTCATGTCTGACTCTTTTGTGACCCCATGGAGTGTAGCCCAGCAGGCTCCCTTGTCTATGGGATTCTCCAGGCAAGAATACTGAAGTGGGTTGCCTTGTTCTCCTCCAGGGGAATCTTCCTGACCCAGGGATCAAACCTGCCTCTCTTATGTCTCTTGCATTGGCAGGTGGGTTCTTTATTGCTAGCGCCACCTGGGGAGCCCATAAGTGGGATTAGCATTCTCGAAGAAGAGACCCCATGGAGCCTCCATTACCCCTTCCACCCTGGGAAGACACAGTGAGAAGACAGCTGTCCATGAACCAGGAAATGGGATCTCACCAGACAGTGTGTCTGTCCTAGCCTTCATCTTGGGCCAACCTCCAGGACTGAGAGAAATACATTTATACTTTTCACGAGCCACCCAGTCCATGGTATTTGTTACAGCAGCTGCAAAGGACTGAGACTGAACCTGACACCTTTCCCACGGTCCATCCATAGGTGAAGACACTCGGCCCTCCCTGTAAGGTCTGAAGGTCCTACGTCTGTCTGGATGTGGGACAGACACACGATGGAATATTACTTAGCCATGAAAAGGAACAAGATGCCAGCGGGCCTAGACATGGCCAGAGAGAGTGAAGTAAGTCAGAAAGAGAAAAATAGGTATCATGTATTAATACATATGTGTGGACTCTTGAAAAATGATGGAGATGAACATATGGGAAAAGCAGAAATAGAGGCACAGACACAGACAACAAAGGTATGGACAGCAAGTGGGGGAAACAGATGGGATGAACTGGGAGATTGAGATTGATATATATGCACTGCTTCCCAGGTAGCACCAGTGGTAAAAAGAACCTGCCTGCCAATGCAGGAGACATAAGAGACTCAGGTTCTATCCATGGATCGGGAAGATCCCCTGGAGAAGGGCATGGCAACCCACTCTATTATTCTTGGTTGGAGAATCCACATGGACAGAGGAGCCTGGCTGGTTAAGGTCCATAGGGTTGCAAAGAGTCAGACATGACTGGAGACATAAGAGACTCAGGTTCTATCCGTGGATCGGGAAGATCCCCTGGAGATCTACTACTCTTGCTTGGAGAATCCGCACAGACAGAGGGGCCTGGCCGGTTAAGGTCCATGGGGTTGCAAAGAGTCAGACATGACTGGAGCAACTTAATACACATGCATAAAATAGGTGAGGAAGAATAACCTACTGTGCAGCACAGGGAACTCTAGTCACTGCTCCCTGGGGAACTAAATGGGAAGGAACCCCCCCTCACGCCGAAAAAGAGAGGAGGTATGTATACATGTGACTGAATTGCTTTGCAGTACTGCAGAAAGCAACACAACACTGTAAACCAACTATATTCCAAAAAAAATTAAAAATTAAAAAAAAAGCAATCGATTTTTGGAGATCAACGCCAGTTGCTCCCCTGGGTTCTATGTATTCCCCAATGGCTTCTATTTGATCTGATTGCAGGAAACAGGCATGAACATACTGCTTCACAGTCTTCTCTCACTCACACACACACAGCCTCAAGGAAACAGCAATAAGATCCCGCTTTGTTGACTCTCCTGTCTATGGATCGGGTCTCCCGTGAACACTTGCAAAGTCCCCTCCTTTCACAGACATTTGCCCTGGCTCCTCTTCTTAGCTCACTGGTTCTTCCTCCAGCAGGAGGAAACCCTTTTAAGCAGCATGTCATTTCATGCTGTGGTTCCGTTGCTCAGTCGTGTCTGACTTTTTGTGACCCACATGCTGCAGCACGTCAGGCTTCCCTGTCCTTCACCATCTCCCAGAGCTTACTCAAACTCACGCCCATCGAGTCGGTGATGCCATCCAACCATCTTATCCTCTGTCGTCCCTTCTCCTCCTGCCCTCAATCCCTCCCACCATCTGGGTCTTTTCAAATGAGTCAGCTCTTTGCATCATGTGGCCAAAGGATTGGAGCTTCAGCTTCAGCATTAGTCCTTCCAATGAATATTCATGACTGATCTCCTTTAGGATGGACTGGTTGGATCTCTTTGCAGTCCAAGGGACTCTGAAGAGTCTTCTCCAACACCACAGTTCAAAAGCATCAATTCTTCGGCCTCAGTCTTCTTTACTGTCCAACTCTCATGACTACTGGAAAAACCACAGCTTTGATGAAACAGACCTTTGTTGGCAAAGTGACGCCTCTCCTTTTTAATACGCTGTCTAGGTTTGTCATAGCTTTTCTTTCAAGTAGCAAGCCAATTTTAATTTCATGGCTGCAGTCACCAGTCACAGAGATTTTGGAGCCCAAGAAAATAAATCTGTCAGTTTCTACTCTTTCTCCATATATTTATCATGAAGTGATGGGACCAGATGCCATGATCCTAGTTTTCAAGTGATGTCATTCACTGGCCAACTCTTGTGATCAGTCCATGACGATAACATCTCCCATGAATGAAGACTTGTGCTGGCCGTTACACTAAATATTGCGTGTGTTTAATCAGTGTGTTTATCACTGTTTGCTCATGACATCCTTATTGTGGGCATCATTTTTTTTCTTCTTCTCATTTTACAGCTGAATACACTGAATTTGAGAGAGGATAAATGTCTTGCTCAAAAAGACACAGATGAAGAAGAGAGCTGGTATTTGATTTTGTGTTCTGAATGGTTCTGTATTTGCCTCACATAGAGTCCCTGATGATTTAAAACCAATGATATTTTGGGGACTTCCCTGGTGGCCCAGTGGTTAAGAATCTGTCATATAATATGGGGCATGCGCGTCTGATTCCTGGTCAGGGAACTAGGTCTCACACACTGTCTCGGGGTAAGCCTGAAAGTTGCAACCAAGATCTGACACAGGCAAATAAGCAAATAAAAAAATTTTTTAAACTGTTGATATTTTGATTAACAAATTAAGCTATTCACTGACAATGATATTTAGATTATTTTTTAAAAATATATACCTTTTATGGGCACATTTGTTGCAGCTTTAAGCTAGCTAGTGTACATTTCTGAATAATTCAGAAAAGATTCCAATCAAATTCTGAACACTTTGAGTTCCTTCTCTTCATTGGTTTTAGTCATTATTTGAGCATACTGCTGCAAGCCCTTGAGCATGCACTTCAGTGAAATATTACACATGAACTCACTCAAGCCTTCCATATTGTATAATTTCCAGAAAATGATATTTTCCTCATGTCCATAAATCCAAGTGATGTCTCCTTTGAACTTTACTAGTTCGTTCTTAATTGATCATCTTGAGTTAACAAATTCATTGTTTGAAAACAGTGGATTGTTCAGTAATGTTCAAAACATTCTCAACTCATCGTTATGAAGCAATGATGCTGGTTTTATCCTTAGGACAAAAATAGCTAGGCGTCCATGGCAACTGTACGCCACCTCTTAGATGAGATTCCGAATATTTATTTATGTGCAAGAGAAAATCATGTTATGTTTATTTTTTCATTTTACTTTGAATTTGTCTTTTAACTAGTCACCATTTGATATGTGATCCACATAGCCTCATTCTTCTCACACAGGCATGCAATATTAATATGACTATGACTACAAAAAATGTATGATACTCTACAACAGATTTTGTATTTTCTAGTTATGGTATTTCAATAAAAATTTTTACTATACTAGGCTGATGTCAACTGTCAATTGGACATGCTATTGCACTATTCTGTAGAAACTTACACTGTTTTTTTATTTTTAACTTTTCCTTGCTGCTGCTGCTGCTAAGTCACTTCAGTTGTGTCTGACTCTGCAACCCCATAGACTGCAGCCCACCAGGCTCCCCCGTCCCTGGGATTCTCCAGGCAAGAACACTGGAGTGGGTTGCCATTTCCTTCTCCAATGCATGAAAGTGAAAAGTGAAAGTGAAGTCGCTTAGTCGTGCCTGACTCTTAGTGACCCCATGGACTGCAGCCTACCAGGCTCCTCCATCCATGGGATTTTCCAGGCAAGAGTACTGGAGTGGGGTGCCATTGCCTTCTCTGAACTTTTCCTTAGCAGTTTTTTATGTTATGAAATTAGACACTGGTAATACTTTGTGCAGCCATGAATTTAGAAGATGCTTACTTCTCAAAAGGAAGGCCATGACCAACCTGGACAGTCTGTTAAAAAGCAGAGACATCACTTTGCTGACAAACGTCTGTGTAGTCAAAGCTACAGTTTTTCTAGTAGTCATGTATGGATGTGAGAGTTGGACCATAAAGAACACTAGACATCGAAGAACTGATGCTTTCTAATTATGGTGCTGGGGAAGACTCTTGAGAATTCCTTGGACAGCAAGGACGTCAAACCAGTCCATCCTAAGGAACATCAACCCTGAATACTCATCGGAAGGACTGATGCTGAAGCTGGAATTTCCAATATTTTATCCACCTGATGAGAAGAACTGAGTCATTGGAAAAGACCCTGATGCTGGGAAAGATTGAAGGCAGGAGGAGAAGGGGACGAGAGAGGATGAGATGGTTGGATGGCATCAGCAACTCGATGGACATGAACTTGGGCAAACTCCAGGAGTTGGTGATGGACAGGGAGGCCTGGCGTGCTGCAGTCCATGGGGTCCCAAAGGAGTTGGACATGATTAAGGGACTGAACAACAGCAACAAATGCTTTTGATGGACTCCATTTAACTTTACTCACCGAAGAATGCACCTGCCTATAAACTTAATCTCTTTGAAGACGGAGCGACTGAACCACCACAACAACACAGAGGAGACACTTGATCACGTCTTTACTTCTCTGTGCGTTAGGAGAAAGTCATCAGGTCCCACACACACTGAGGAAAGAATTACCGGAGGACATGAATACCAAGGAGGTGGGTCTCACAGAACTCTTCCAGAAGCAGCCCACAGACCTGCCTTCTGGACTGACCAGAGTCCTCCAACAGGGAGTCAAAGGGAAACACTCAGCACAGCGCTGGGTAAATAGGAACCAATGAGTTAAGACTCTGTAAAGCACACATACTTTGCATCCTTTGAGTTCTTTCTCAGAGTTTCAGACTGGGTCCTAATGTAAGTTACGGTAAATCCCCTATGTATGAATGCCTTCTATTTCAAGAATGTGTTCCTAAGTCCAATTTGTAAATTTAGCATAGCTAGCTTAGGTACTGGGAGAAGGCAATGGCACCTCACTCCAGTACTCTTGCCTGGAAAATCTCATGGATGGAGGAGCCTGGTGGGCTGCAGTCCATGGGCCCGCTAAGAGTCGGACACCACTGAGCGACTTCATTTTCATGCATTGGAGAAGGAAATGGCAACCCACGCCAGTGTTCTTGCCTGGAGAATCCCAGGGACGGGGGAGCCTGGTGGGCTGCCATCTATGGGGTCGCACAGAGTCAGACACGACTGAAGCGACTTAGCAGCAGCAGCTTAGGTACTGAACTAACACAGTTGCCTACACAGTACTGTACTCTGAAAGGTTTATAATATTTTTCACACAAATACACAAGAAACAAACAGGTACTAAACATTTAATCTTACAGTACAGCACCTTAAAAAATACTGTATGGTACCAGCTCGGGCTTCCCAAGTTGCCCAGTGGTAAACACACCCCCTGCCAATGCAGGAGATGTGGGTTTGATGCCTGGGTCAGGAAGACCCCCTGGAGGAGGGCATGGCAATGCACTCCAGTTTTCTTGCCTGGAGAATCCCATGGACAGAGGACCCTGGTGGGCCAAGGGTCTAAGGGCCAAGGGCCGAGCGACTGAGCACGCACAGAAACCAGGTATATCACTGCAGCTTTTATGCTTGACATCCTGCTAGGCTTGAAATAAAGATACTCTACACATTGTGTGTGTGTGTTACTTGCTCAGTTGTGCCCGACTCTTTGCGACTCCATGGATTGCAGCCCATCAGGCTCCTCTGTCCATGGGATGTTCCAGGCAAGCATACTGGAGTGGGGTGCCATGTCCTTCTTCGACTCTACACGTTACTGTGCAGTAAAGCACAGAAGAGCACTGTCACTTGTACGAGGAGGCACACGGAGGACAGTGCACAGCAGACACGTGAACTAACATCTGCAACTGGACATGTGAGCAAACGCACGTTCACACCCTTTGAAGGTTTGCAGCTGGAAGGTTTGCATATAGGGGGCTCCCCTGGCAGCTCAGCTGGTAAAGAATCTGCCTGCATGCAGAGACGTGGGCTCAATCCCTGGGTTGGGACGATCCCCCTGGAGAAGGGAAAGGCTACCCACTCCAGTATTCTGGCCTGGAGAATTCCAGGGACTGTAGAGGATGAGATGGTTGGGTGGCATCACCAACTCAATGGACATGGGTTTGGGTGGACTCCAGGAGTTGGTGATAGACAGGGAAGCCTGGTGTGCTGTGGTTCATGGGGTCGCAAAGAGTCAGACACAACTGAGCGACTGAACTGAACTGAACTGATAAGCTATAGAGCACTTACTGTGTAAGAAAATATATTGGAAAATCATTTACAATAATTACTTTATCCCCTCAAATGAAATGATACTCATCACAGCAAACAGATTTTCTTACACATATTTGTAAAGTGTTGGCACTGAACACTTACAAAAAGAAATACTCAAAAATTTGTTTTCTGCCTGTTTAGTTCACAGGAATGATAAATCCATACCAAACCTTGAGATAAATTCCGATAGTGGATGATAGACAAGCATATCTACTATACACCTGTTTCCTGCATGTCATTGTAAATTGGACTCATCATTAGGTCTTTAATAAGGTGATAAAAAGTACATGGTCAGGATGAGAATATTGAAATGGTTAATGAAGCAAGCACAACTCTGCAACATCGAGAAAAACATTTCTGGCACTTTTTTAAAAAACAGCTTTATAGACCTGTGATTCCCATACCATACAATTCACCAGCGTAAAGCATAAAACGAAAGGTTTTACTGGTTTTCGGTGTATTCGTAGACTTGTACCACCATTATCACAATCAACTTTAGTCAACTGACGTTTTAACACTCAATCCCTCAAGTCATTTTGTCTAAGCATTAACATACAATTTTATAATCTGAATTTAAACTTACTAGGTAGAAACCAGTCCCCATATTCATAAATATTCCTTGGGTGCATGCATTTTAATAGTAATACAGTCACTGAAAAAAATCTTACTTCTCATGATGGCTTACTTTCTACTTTCTTGAGTAATGGATTTAGTCAGTTCATCTTCGCAATAACCTCACGAAGTGCTTACTATTCTTTACAGAGAAGCGAGGATCACAGAAAAGGTTAAGATTCTTGCCTGCTGTTGTCAGTGTGGTAAGTAGATGAGTAATGTTCTCATTGAAATGGCCTGACTCCACATTCTCCATGTGGGTACACGGTCATGTGGGTGTCCGAGGCCCTGGTGTTGAAATTTTATTGGTTTCCAATTCAGAGCTCTTCTAACTGTATCACTTAAAGGTGCATTAAAAACATATGCACAAAAATAAGCAACTTATGGCAGAAAGTGAAGAGGAACTCAAAAGCCTCTTGATGAAAGTGAAAGTGGAGAGTGAAAAAGTTGGCTTAAAGCTCAACAGTCAGAAAACGAAGATCATGGCATCCGGTCCCATCACTTCATGGGAAATAGATGGGGAAACAGTGGAAACAGTGTCAGACTTTAATTTTGGGGGGGCTCCAAAATCACTGCAGATGGTGATTGCAGCCATGAAATTAAAAGACGCTTACTCCTTGGAAGGAAAGTTATGACCAACCTAGACAGCATATTCAAAAGCAGAGATATTACTTTGCCAACAAAGGTCCGTCTAGTCAAGGCTATGGTTTTTCCAGTGGTCATGTATGGATGTGAGAGTTGGACTGTGAAGAAAGCTGAGCGCTGGAGAATTGATGCTTTTGAACTGTGATGTTGGAGAAGACTTTTTTTTTTTTTTTTTGTCCTCGTTGGATCCCTGAATTCTAGACAGCTTGGATTGCCTCTGTGGGCTGGATGGATTGTCCTGGAGAAGACTCTTGAGAGTCCCTTGGACTGCAAGGAGATCCAACCAGTCATTCTGAAGGAGATCAGCCCTGGGTGTTCTTTGGAAGGAATGATGCTAAAGCTGAAACTCCAGTACACTGGCCACCTCATGCGAAGAGCTGACTCAGTGGAAAAGACTCTGATGCTGGGAGGGATTGGGGGCAGGAGGAGAAGGGGACGACAGAGGATGACATGGCTGGATGGCATCACTGACTCGATGGACATGAGTCTGAGTGAACTCCAGGAGTTGGTGATGGACAGGGAGGCCTGGCGTGCTGCGATTCATGGGGTCGCAAAGAGTCGGACATGAATGAGCAACTGAATTGAAGTGAAGCAATAATTTATCTCACAGATTTGGCAGGTCCAAAATCTAGGAGCCCTTGAATTGGATATTCTAGAAATTATGAATTGCTGCAAGGGTGCAATTATATGTCACCTGGGCACATTTGTGTGCTAAGTTGCCTGAGTCCTGTCCAACTCTCTGCGACCCCATGGACTGTAGCCCACCAGGCTCCTCTGTCTGTGGGGTCCAAGAATACTGGAGTGGGTTGCCATTTCCTCCTCCAGGGGATCTTCCTGACCCAGGGATAGAACCCACGTCTCTTACATCTCCTGCCTTGGCAGGCGGGTTCTTTACCAGGAGCACCACCTAGGAAGCCAAATGTCCCCTGGGGCTGGGGTCTTATCCGAAGTCTCGACTGGGGAAGGGCTCACTCCAAGCTTGCTGACAGAACACTAGCAGGATTTAGGTCCCTGCTGACTTTTGGAGAGAGATGGCATTTTTTAACAAGTGATCTTCTCCATGGGACGGCTCCAAACATGGCAGCTGGCTTCCCCTGGTGCAAGCAAAGCAAAGATGATGGCCAAGGTGGCATCCTAGTCTCAGAGCTGACATCCTGGTCTTTTGCTCGATTCATCTTTTTCAGACGAGTTCATTCTTTTTCTGTCTTTCTTTGCTTTTAATTTGGGAGAAGTTTATCCGGAATTTTTCTTCTTTTAGGCTATGACATGTGACATGTGAGATCTTAGTCCCCCAGCCAGGGATTGAACTTGAGCTCCCTGCATTGGGAAGCCCAGAGTCTTAACCAGTGAACCATCAGGAAAGTTTCTGCTGTATCATGTTTATTAGAAGATGTGCCTTAAGGTGGCTGACAATGAACGGAGGGGATAAGACGAGGGTGTAAATATCATGAGGTGGATATCGATTGCGGCCAACTTGGATCCTGCCTATCACAACACCTCATGAAAAACTGAAAGTTGCTCAGTCATGTCCGACTCCTTGCAACCCCATGGACTTACACAGTCCATGGAATTCTCCAGGCCAGAATTCTGGATAAGGGTAGCCTTTCCCTTCTCCAGGGCATCTTCCCAACCCAGGGATCAAACCCAGGTCTCCCACGTTGCAGGCAGATTCTTTTCCAGCTGAGCCACAAGGGAAGCCCAAGAATACTGGAGTGGGTAGCCTATCCCTTCTCCAGCGGATCTTCCTGACCCAGGAATCAACCCGGGGTCTCCTGCATGGCAGATGGATTCTTTACCGACTGAGCTATCAACACCTCATGCATATTGTAAATGTAGATGGTGAGCAGTAGGGAGGCCTGGTGTGCTGCCGTCCATGGGGTCACAAAGAGCTGGACATGACTGGGCGATTCAACAAGAACAAATATGTGCACATGTGACCACTTAAAAATAGACGCAGTTAACTAGGGTTTGTGTGTCTGTGTGTCTGTCTGATGAATACGTATTGACAAAATAACCATAGAAGGCAAACAGGTTACCTTATGCACATTTAATCCCCCTTTGAAATGCCACCGAGATTTTTATTTCCATATGCATCTCTTTTTTTTAAAGATTTTTTTGATGTCTTTATTGAATAAGCTACATCATCGCTTCCATTCTCTGTTTCTTTCTTTCTTTTTTTTTTTTTTGCCCACAGGGCATGTGGGATCTTAGTTCCTGGACCACAGTTTAAACTCACATACCCTGCATTGGAAGGCAGGTCTTAAGCACCTGACCACGAGGGAAGTTCCTCCACAGCTGTGTCTTCTCCACATGGTTCATATACCCCAGTGGAGGATGAACCTACTCACACCATGGCTGTGGGTTATCTCAGCTTGAACCAATCAGCATGTGGTGGTCACATGATCCAAATGGTCCAATCACAGCTAATCTTGTAACTCCACCTTCTCATGTAGGAGCACTGCCTCTCGCCTATGGGAACAGTAGTGTTTGGCTGATGGCTGGAATGTGGCAGCCATTCTGACACTGTGAAGCACAGCCGCCTGAGAATGAAGCTAACCCTCAGAATCAGACCAAGCCACACGGATCTCAACAAACATGGGATGGGGGTTTCTGGTTAAGGCAGCCTTGAAAATGGCACACATATCTGAATTCAAGCTCTGTGAACCAATATACACCATTCTTTTCAGAGTCAGTTTGAGTATGTTTTCAATATATTATGCCATCCAAAGTAATCTACACTGAAGAATTAAGTTTGAAGGAGCTGTGTGCCACATGTCTAAAATGCTGGGTGAGCTCAGGCATTGAAAAAGATAGAGAGAGAGGAGAACTCTCCTATAGTAGGCTGGGAAACTGACTGGCACTAATATGTAGCTTGGAAATGTTGATGAATATTAATATTTATTAATTAATAAAAGTAAATATTAATTAACTAATATGAGGGCAGGATACTACAGACTAATATATAGCTGGGAAAGATTGAAGGCAGGAGGAGAAGGGGACGACAGGATGAGATGGTTGGATGGCATCACTGACTCAGTGGACATGGGTTTGAGCAAGCTCTGGAGTGATGGATAGGGAAGCCTGGCATGCTGCAGTCCAGGGGTCGCAAAGGGTCAGACATGACTGAGCGACTGAACTGAATATGTAGCTTCGAAACACTGTTTAAATAGCCACCAGTGATTTCTTGGGACTCAGATTCAGTGCCCATCAAGGCTTAGGGGAGCTGGGAGGAAGTGTTTAGGGGTTCTGGAGTGAATTAGCTACTTCCTCAAGGTCTCAGTAATGTCTCAGGCAGGAAGCAAGAGATAAGGTTATACTGAAATAGGGCCTTGTGAAGTCAGACTGGGGGAAGTACAGCTTTTGTAAGAGAGATATTGAAGCTTGCAAAACAGAATTCAATGTATCTTGAAAAGGCCAAAATCCCTTTGAGCCCCAAGTTCCCGTTTGTGTAAGAGATCCCCAACTCAACCACTCCCTTAGTCTTCCCCCATCTCCTTCACGTCAGAAAAGGGTAACTCCATTCTCAACAGGATGAGATCACAAATTCATGGAATCGCCTTTACCTCCTTTCTTTCTTGCACATTCTTCAAAGTCAAAATTCCATATACACAGTGAAATAATGTGCTGTGCTTTGTACTAAGTCGCTTCAGTCGTGTCTGATTCTTTGCGACCCTGTGGACCGTAGCCCACCAGGCTCCTCTGACCATGGGATTCTCCAGGCAAGAATACTGGAGTGGGTTGCCATTTCAATGAAATACTACTTGGACATTAAAAAGGATGAGATAATCCCATTGGTAGCGCCATGAGTGGACTAGAGATTGTCATACTAAGTGAAATCAGTCAGAGAAGAGGGATATAGTGTGACATCCCGTGTATGTGGAATCTAAAAAGAAATGGCACAAATGAGCTCATTTACAAAATAGAAACAGACTCACAGACTTGGAGGATAAACTTACGGTTACTGGGGAGAAGAATGGGGGGAAGGGATAGTTAGGGAGTTTGGGTTCATCTATCTATCTATCTATCTATGTGTTTTCATGAGAGCTCAGTTGGTAAGGAATCCACCTGCAATGCAGGGGACCCCAGTTCGATTCCTGGGTCAGGAAGATCCGCTGGAGAAGGGATAGGCTACCCACTCCAGTATTCTTGGGCTTTGCTTGTGGCTCAGCTGGTAAAGGATCCGCCTGCCATGTGGGAGACCTGGGTTTGATCCCTGGGTTGGGAAGATCCCCTGGAGAAGGGAACAGCTACCCACTCCAGTATTCTGGCCTGAAGAATTCCAAGGACTGTATAGTCCATGGGGTCACAAAGAGTTGGACACGACTGAGTGACTTTCAGAATTTTATCCCTTATAGATTATTATAAAATACTGAGTATAGCTCCCTGTGCTATACAGTAGGTGTCTGTTGGTTATCTATTTTACATATTGCTGCTGCTGCTGCTAAGTCGCTTCAGTCATGCCCGACTCTGTGCGACCCCATAGAGGGCAGCTCACCAGGCTCCCCTATCCCTGGGATTCGCCAGGCAAGAACACTGGAGTGGGTTTCCATTTCCTTCTCCCATGCATGAAAGTGAAAAGTGAAAGTGAAATCGCTCAGTCGTGTCCGACTCTTAGCGACCTCATGGACTGCAGCCTACCGGGCTCCTCCATCTCCAGGCAAGAGTACTGGAGTGAGGTGCCATTGCTATAGTGGCGTGTAAAATGTTGGTTTGAAATATGAGGAAATATTTCAGACATACAAAATATACATCAGCATGTTTTGTATCAATGGTTCACTAACATGGTAAAGAAGTTTGGGAAGATTTTTGCCCTTGTTAAAAGTTGATTAAAACTAAGGCTCTTCTATTTACTGACCTTCTGCCAAAATTTACCCTGTTTAGGCATGACACTTTTTAAAAGGGGGAGAATCAGTTGCTGGTCACTGTCACCAAGGTAACAGGATTTGTCTAGAACATCATGGGAAGTAAAGAGGCAAAGAGCTGTGTTAGAGCTGGAAGAATTCATGATATACAGCTTGCTGAGCAATATCACATATGCAGCTCAACAGTGTGTGATGTACTGAGTTAACCAGGAGACAGGTAGACTGGAGGGTCAAAGTTAGCCATAACTGTTTTGAACAGCCCCTGTTTCTCCTAAGGAAGTCAGTCATTTGGCCAGAGTTTTCTTGGGGGTTAAAAAATGGGTATTTGGACAAAACCCCACTTCCCAATTTATGGCTGTTATCCTAACATAGTTTTAAATAGCATCCATTTTACTTTGAAAAGGATCCTTCTTTGTTTGATCAGCTATATAGTATACAGATAATTTCAGAATGGGATGACTTCTAAAGTTCTTTTCATATGCAAATATGGGAAAGTATCTTTCGTTTTCCTTCCAACAGACTTCATGTTTGCAGTGAGAAATCTCACATTGTATAAATCATTAATGATTAGCAAACACCATCAGTTTCTATTCAGGGAGCTTCAGGAGTGGATTAGAAAGCGACTGAAATTTCGTGTGTAACATTTCTGTATTAATTAGGTTTCCAAGTGATTTTCTAATTGCATAATTTATAATTATAGCTTTGTACAAATATGTAAGTAAATGGCATATTGCACATCATTGGATAGAAGATGAAAGGTAAAAACATTAAAATAGAATGTCTGGCATACCACGACAGGAGTTTTATCCATTCTTAATTCTAAAAACACGATGTTGCTTCCAAAACCAAAGAGACCAGGACCCAAATGACTTCCTTTGGAAAACCACGTTGAATTCCCTGAAAAAAGACTGACATGGTACAAAAAAAAATGATCACTTTGGAATATCTTTTTGAAACATACCAAAAGAATGTCTCCTGTTCTCACTAACTTCGAGAAAAATAATCACGCAGCTAAAGGCGGTTTTTCTTCCTCAACTGTCTCTTGTCCCTTCATATCCTTTGACTCACTGGCCTTCCATAATGGAACTCAAACATATGCAACCATTATTCTTGAACTTCAGTGTTGTCATCAGGCAGCCAGGAAGGGATGAGTTACAAGGAAACAAAAGATTTGCCTGCATTTGAAATTCAGCACGATCTATCGTTCAGTAATAGCTGTCATCGTTGTAATAATATATCTTGTGGGCGGTCACCCAAGAGGAAGTATTCACTTCTGTTAAAAGCCCAAGGTCTGATCCTCCATTCCATGGAGGAAGACTCAGGCCATGCAAGAGATAAGGGCTGGGGGTGGGGGTGGGTAGGTAGTGAAAGCTCATTGTAGAATTGGATGCTTGGTCAAGCTCTACTCCAGACGCTACACATTGCTGTAAAGAAAACCTATAATTTTATGGATTGTATTTTGCCTCAAAGGTTATCCATCAGAAATCACATAGCTCCCACTTATGAGATTCACTGCACAGGACTATGCAGGATACTGGGTATATCAATAAGCCACATTTGATGTGATACAGAACGAGGATAGCTCTGCTTTATTCTGTATTCCTATTGTTTACTTGCTAAGTCATGTCCAACTGTCTGTGACCCCGTAGACTGTAGCCCACCAGGCTCCTCTGTCCATGGGATTCTCCAGGCAAGAATACTGGAGTGGATTGCCATGTCCTTCTCCAGGGGATTTTCCTGACCCAGGGATCAAACTCACGTCTCCTGCATTGGCAGGCGGACTCTATTTAGCACTGAGCCACCAGGGAAGGCCCACTCTGTTCTCTTCTGGATGGTTAAAACAACAGAATCTCATTCCATTATCATCGGTGTCTGTAACTTGGTCTCTTTAAATGAAGTCACTAATTCACTGTATTCTGACATACCGTTCACATGGGCTCAAGTCTCCTGTTTCAAAAACACGCCCCTTATGTTCAAAAGTAAACATCACCGCTTCCCCAAAAGCACTGCCTGTGGTTTTTGTTTTGTTTCTTTATTGTTTTGTTTTGGCCTTGCTACCTGGCATGCCAGACCTCAGTTCCCTGACCACGGATGGAAGCCAGGCTCCCTGCATTGGAAGCATGGAGTCTTAATGACTGGACCACCAGGAAACTCCCAGTTTGTTGCCAGCATTTACAAACCAGGCGGCAATTCATATCTAGTCACCCCCTCTGTGGTCACAGGCAGATGGCCCCACAGTTATGCAGGGCTGTCCTCAATCCCCACAGTGTTTTTAAGTCTGCCTTCGAAGCAAATGATCTGTTTACATTTGAAAAATTGCACGTTCACCCTAGATGTTACAGGAGTAAATGGCAATGTCACCAGCCCCAGATTCTTCCTGAAATGGCGCTCTTTAGCCTCATTTGGTCCCAAAGACTTAGTTCTTAAATCCCTCAAAGTATCAGAGTTCTACTTTGCTGCTAAGATGTAGGTTCTGGGAAGCTTATCAAGGATCAGTCAGATCACAGTCACCTGCAATGAATAAAGGATTTCATTTGAAGGAAAGCCTTAAGGCTCATTGGAAGGACTGACGCTGAAGCTGAAGCTCCAATCCTTTGGCCACCTGATGCAAAGAGCTGACTCATTGGAAAAGACCCTGATGCTGGGAAAGATTGAGGGCAGGACAAGGGGATGACAGAGGATGAGATGGTTGGATGGCATCACTCACTTGATGGACGTGAGTTTGAGCAAGCTCCAGGAGATGGTGAAGGACAGGGAGGCCTGGCGTGCTGCAGTCCATGGGGTCACAGAGCCGGACTGGAGTCAGCCACTGAACAAGAATGACTGAGACGAAGTATAAATTCAGACTCAGAGGGGAGATGTAGTAAAGAACGGCTCTGTCCCAAGGATCCAGCTCAGGGTGTTACAACTAATGTCATCTGGGCAAAGAGAGGGTGTGGATTTTAAAGCAGTTTGTGAACAAGGGGCATTAACTGCCTCTTTAGAAATAGCTTCAGTTTAGGAATCAACTAAAGGGATTTCTATTTCCCTCAAAACTCAACTGTTTCTTATAAGAATGAGTGAATTGAAGTGAAAGTTGCTCAGTCCTGTCCGACTCTATGCTACCCCATGGACTACACAGTCCAGGGAATTTTCCAGGCCAGAATACTGGAGTGGGTGGCCTTTCCCTTCTCCAGGGGACCTTCCCAACCCAGGGATTGAACCTAGGTCTCCCGCATTGCAGGCAGATTCTCTACCAGCTGAGCCACACGGGAAGCCCAAGAATCCTGGAGTGGGTAGCCTATCCCTTCTCCAGCGGCTCTTCCTGCCCCAGGAATCAGGGTCTCCTGCATTGCCAATGGATTCTTTACCAACTGAGCTATCAGGGAAGCCCCTTGTAAGAATGGCCATCATCGAAAAGCCTGTAAATAACAAACACTTGGGGGGGGGGGGTATGAAGAAAAGGAAACCCTCCTACAGTGTTGGTGAGACTGGAAATTGCTGCAGTCACCGTGGAGAACAGCCTGGAGGGTCTTTAAAACACTAACAATAGAATTGCCATATGATCCAGGAATCCCAGTCTTGGGCATATATCCAGAACAGATGAAAATGCCTATTTGGAAAGAGTGTTCAGGTTTACTGCAGCAGTATTTACAAAACCAGGATATGGACGCAACCTAAGTGTCCATCAACGGATGAAGTGATGAAGAAGATGCAGGGTGTGAGTCTGTGTGTGTTGTGTATATGTGTGTGTCTCTGTATCTCACAATGGAATATTTGTTGTTGTTGTTCAGTAGCCCAGTCTTGTCCAACTCTTTGCAAACCCATGGACTGCAGTACTCCAGGCCTCTCTATCCCTCACTACCTCCTGAAGTTTGCCCAAGTTCATGTCCATGCATCACTGATGCCTTCCAGCCACCTCATCCTCTTAGAATATGGAATATTACTCAGCCATAAAAAGAATGAAATAATGCCATTTCTAGCAATATAGATGGATTTTGAGAACATTATGCTAAGTGAAATAAGTCAGAAAGAGTAAGATAAATGCCATATGATATCAATTTTACGTGGAATCTAAAAACACACCGAACTACTGAACATAAGGAAAAAAGAAGCAGGCTCATAGATTAAAAAAAAAAATAGACTAGTGGTTACCAGAGGGGCAAGGGTGGAATATAGGAGTAAGAAGTCCAAGCTGCTATTTATAAAGTAAGCTACAAGAATATGTCATGTAAGACAAGGGATATAGCCAGTGTTCTATAATAACCATGTGTGCCTGCTCAGTTGCTCAGTCGTGCCCGACTCTTTGAGACCCCGTGGACTGTAGGCTCCTCTGTCCATGGGATTCTCCAGGCAAGAATACTGGAGTGGGTAGCTTATCCCTTGTCTGGAGGAAAGATCTTTAGAAACTGTGAATCACTGTCTTGTACACCTGTAACTTATGTGATACTGTACAGCAACAATACTTCAGTTAAAATAAAAATAAAAGAGAAACAAAAAAAGTCAAATGCTCCCATACTCAAATGACGGTCTGTTTTCCAGGGATCGAGTCCAACATCACTTCCTTTATGGCTCAGATTTTCCTATTTGGAAGTAAACTTTTTTGTCCAAAACCCAATAGTCTGCTATTTCCCCTAAATCACATGGTTTATACTCTACTTTGAATTATATTTACTTGTGGATTCACTTTTTAACATTAACTTTGCCACCATCCTGTTCCATGTTTTTTCTAGAGCCCTTAGGATAGAGACCTGTAGGCAACACATGGGGCTTTCCTGGTGGCTCAGATGGTAAAGAATCTGTCTACAATGCAGGAGACCTGGGTTCCATCCTGGGTCGGGAAGATGCCCTGGAGAAGAAAATGCCTACCCCCTTGGGTATTCTTGCCTGGAGAATCCCAAGGACAGAGGAGCCTGGTGGACTACAGTCCGTGGGGTCACAAAGAGTCAGACATGCCTGAGCAACTAACACTTTAGCTTTCCAAGCAGTACACGGGAAGACAAATAACTTTGATGAATTAATCATTTGCTTCAACAGATCCTCAAATACAAATTTGGATCAAGCAGTAATTATCGCCAAGTTTCTCAAATATTATCAGCCTATATAAATAATTGAAAATGTCCACACCACAAAGAGTTTCTGCTCTCATCATCCAAAATCTCTCCCTCCAGTGATGAAAATAGATACTTCAGGGAAAAAAAAAAAAAAAAAACCTCTTCCTTCCATCTCTTTAAGTCAAACACTAGCAAAGTCCTATGTTTCCGTTTCCAATGACACCCATCAAGAGGCGTTCTGCTGGATGCAAGATGTTCTCGTATTAATCCATTTACAAGGCTAATCAGTCTGGCATCTTTTGCAAAATTACTCAAGAAATGTAGGCTGCTTCCACGCAGAAGGCATCAATCCTGGCAAAAGTCTTCGTGTGAGACATCTAATTATCCTTAAGACTGAAGGATAACCAAACATTTAATGCATTTGCTAATTGTTTTCCCATTCTTTGGACCTTTATGTGGTCTTTAGTTATTAAAGACATTGTAATTAAGGGGTAGCAAAGCACAGCCAAGTTCCACTATTTCTTTTGCTTTCCTCTGTTTTGTTCTGTTTTTCTACAACTCAACAGAGCCTACGAAAAAGAGGCAGGACACGATTTTGTTCGATGAAACAAAAGGTATCTCTACTTTTCAAATTGACTCATGGTACGTGTTCATTTATGGGGCTTCCCTGGTGGCTCAGGAGTTGAAGAATCCTCCTGCCAATGCAGAGAGCTGGGTTCCATCCCTGGGTTGGGAAGATTCCCCTGGAGGAGGGCATGGCAACCCACTTGACTATCCTTGCCTGGAGAATCCCATGGACAGAGGTGCCCGGAGAGGGTACAGTCCAAAGGATCACAAAGAGTCGGACACGACTTAGTGACTGAACAACAACATGTGTTCGTCTTTACATCACATGGTTAAGGAAAAGTAAGTGCAAAGGTGAAGATGATGGTCTGCCCCTTGAAGGGGACCTAAGGGATCTCCAGGCCACGAGGATGCACAGAGAAGTGATGTGGTAACTCTGATGAGATGGCATGGGGGTACAGGCTGGAAGCTTTCTGCGAATGCACATGAGTATCTCCCTCACTAAAGGCGGACAAGAGTGACTTCTCTGGTGGTCCAGCCATTAAGACTCTGTGCTTCCACTGGGGGTTCAGGGGTGGACACAGGTTCCATCCCTGGTCAGGGAACTAAGATCCCCCCTTGCTACACAGGGCAGCCAATAAATATAACTCAGTAGTTAACCGACAAATAAAACAAGTGAGCAAAAACCACGGGCAGGAGAAGGGCACGTAAGACATGACCATAGGAAGGAATCGGGGGCAGGAGAGCAGCTGATGGGAGGTGTATCGACGTTGCTCCTGAAAGGAACAGCCTGTGTGAACCTGCAGAAGCAGGACGAAACAGCACACTCATAATCGCTAATAATGATACTGAGCAGGACTCCGTAGGGCTCCTGGGCACGGAGGCATTTCTGGGTCCCTCATTTCTTGATGACAGTAAATAGCTTTCATTTGTCCCCAAGACCTTCCTGAGTCCCAACTGGGCAGGTTCAAAGAGCTGCTCATCAGGCAAGAGAAGGAAGGCAGAGACGGGAGAAGAGAAGGCAAGAGAAGGGGGCAGAGACGAGGGAGGAGGCCAGGGAGCGACAGTGCAGCCGTGGGGAAGGGTCCTGGTGCCCCTGAAAGATCACTGTTGTTGTCTGGTTGGCCCCCAAAGAATTATTGCTGTTGCTACTGCTGTTCCTTCATTCAGTCGTGTCTGACTCTTTGTGACTCCATGGAGTGTAGCACACCAGGCTTCCCTGTCCATCACCAACTCCTGGAGCTTGCTCAAACTCATGTCCATTGAGTCAGTGATGCCATCCAACCGTCTCATCCCCTGTCATCCCCTTCTCCTCCCGCCTTCAGTCTTTCCCAGCATCAGGGTCTTTTCCAATGGGTCAGCTCTTCGCATCAGGTGGCCAAAGGATTGGAGCTTCAGCTTCAACATCAGTCCTTCCAATGAATATTCAGGACTGATTTCCTTTAGGATGGACTGGTTGGACCTCCTTGCAGTCCAAGGGACTTTCAAGAGTCTTATCCAATACCCCAGTTCAAAAGCATCAATTCTTCGGTGCTCAGCTTTCTTTACGGTCCAACTCTCACGTCCATACGTTACCACTGGGAAAAACAACAGCTTTGACTACATGGACCTTTGTTGGTAAAGTGATGTCTCTGCTTTTTAGTATGCTGTCAAGGTTGGTCATGGCTAAACAATATCTCTGAGCTGTTTTTGCAACCCTCAGCAGGTGAGAGAAGTTAACAGTGTGCTGCCCACGAGCAGGTAGACCCCAGACCAGTTGGGGCCAGAGGGTGGTGATGCTAACTCAGGATTTCCTACCATCAGCCAAGCAGAAGAATGTCCACAAGCTGATCACGCCCTCTTTGAACCACTGCTGTAAAAGTTCTCATGACCCCCTCCAGAGTGGGCAGACGTGTTTTTCTGGCTCCCTTTGCATGCCAAAGCAGTAAAACCAATCCCTTCTACTTCACCCAAAACTCTGTCTCTGAGATTTACTTTGGTATCGAGGTACATAGGCTAGACTCAGCTTCCGTAAGGACAGTTTCGCCTGCCTGAAACCCTGGTGTTCAGCACAGGAGGAGGGGGCATGCAGAATGGGGACAGATTACCACAGGATGGGGACCAGATGGATGGAGAGACACTTGGGGAGCTCAGGACATGCCCCCACTCCACCCCTAAAACGTGCCACCTTTGGGACACTGCTCACCTTGAGCCCGAGGCATCTGAAAAACAGCAAACAGGAAGTGAGGCTCTCTCGGAATCCCTGGGACTGCGTAATAAGCACCCTCTGCAAGGAACTCACCTGCCATCAACACCCTGGAGTTCCTTCCACCAGGAAGCCTGACTTATCACAAGGAGGAGACTAGAAACTGACATCACGTCTTTCTTCGCCCAGTTTCATTTTCTGTAACCACACTCAGCATATCCAAAACAGTCTGTGGGTTGATCTGTCTGTTCCTCTACTGCTAAACCTCCCCTCCCCATCCCTCCCCCGTCCCATACTAGAAGGTAAGATTCATGGAAGCAGACCTCCCTAATCTGTTTGCTCATCGCTATATCCCATTACCTAGAGGATGACTGCACTTAGAAGGCAAGAGACGCATATTTGATGAATTAAGTATTTGCTTTGCCATAAACCGTCTTTAAGAGTCTGGGCATCCATGCATATGCATGACACATTTATCTAAATAAAAGTACACAGTGGATGCTGGGACTGACCCATTAATGCAACGGGGCTAGAGTCACCACTGATACGATTGGGGTGCAGAGAAGCGGTGTTGGATTCTTGGGTCTTCTCATGTTAATTGTCTCTTGTCTGACCCATCCTCAGAGTGGAGCCTAAATCCTAGTGATGCTATCTTTATTTGCTGTCATTGTTCAGTCACTAAGTCATGTCTGACTGTTTTGTGACCCCACAGACTGTAGTCCACCAGGCTCCTCTGTCTATGGGATTTCCCAGGCAAGAATACTGGAATGGGTTGCCATTTCTTTCTCCAGGGAATCTTCTCAACCCAGAGATTGAACCCACGTCTTCAGCATTGCAGGTAGTTTTTTTTTTTCCACCACCAAGCTACCTTTATTAATAAGTCATTTAATCTGAGTGGTAATAGTCTTCCCAGGTTAAACTGCATTTCAGAAACAGCTTCCTAAAAATGGTGCATGGTGGTCCATTAATAGAGAGTTGTGTGTGTGTGTGTGTGTGTGTGTTTCACCCCACAGAGTGTTATCTGAACCTGTATCATTGAAGGTGGTCCAAGACAGCTTCATCGCACAGAGGTGCCAAGGAACAAAACTCATGATGATTGCCCTTCCTGGGTCTACAGTTACTGGGCTCTTAACATTCACTCAAGCTGCTAGAGCAGTTCCTTCGAGGTGGAAATGAACTTCCTTGCAATTTTATAAAAATGAAAAGGCCCTTTTGTGAAATGCTCTCCAATCTCTTTCCAGGACAACCGTTCTCCCGGTGTTGGAAGCTGAACAGCCCTGGCATAGATAATCTGATTTATGTAGAATGGCATGTCCTCCTGTCCCGTCTCACACACGATAGAAAACCTCAGCCTGGAGGTGGTTCAATAACTAATTTAGGCTCAAATCTAATTCTTTTAGTGACGTATCCATCACAGCCCCTTAAAATGCCCGTGTCAGATGAAAACACACAGCTTGGGCTGGGATTTAATGCATGTATGCAGCCTTCATCTTACCTTAATGAATTGCTTTAGAGGTGGGCTGAATACGTATGAATATACAAACATTTCATGTCTGCTTTTCTCTAGCCATGAAAAAGGAAACCGAGTAAATTAAAGAGGTATCAACTCAGTGAGATATACGATATTCTCTTCCTATGATGGGACAAGGGAGAAGAATGAAAAATAGGAGAAAAGATAATTAATATTCCTAAGAACCTACATTGGTGCTTGTAAAGGTAAGATGATTTCTGTAGAGATTTTCTTGTTTTTGAATGAATTCCTTCCCCCTCCAACCCGCGCCCCCGGCATTATGGCACAGTCCCACTTTCTGTAGATGGTCGATTTCAATGAGCATAGAAAACAACTGAATTCTCACAGGGTTGGCAAATTGGAAAACCTATGGTGCTGGTGTTCAGTTGCTCACTCGTGTCTGACTCTTTGCAACCCCAAAGACTGCAGCACACTAGGCTTCCCTGTCCCTCACCATCTCCCAGAGGCTTGTTCAAACTCATGTCCATTGAATCAGTGATGCCATCCAACCATCTCAGCTTCTGTCATTCCCTCTCCTCTTGCCTTCAATCTTTCCCAGCATCAGGGTCTTTTCCAATGAGTTGGCTCTTCTCAAGTGGCCAAAGTATTGAAGCTTCAGCTTCAGCATCAGTCCTTCCTAAGAATATTCAGGATTGATTTCCTTTAGCTTTGACTGGTTTGATCTCCTTGCAGTCCAAGTTCTGGGCAACCCAGTCCATGGTTCTGGGTAAGAATCCAGATTTTGAAGACCCACAGTTTGGCCCTTGTATACACAGGTCTTTGGTCACAAAGATCTCAGGTGTTAAACTCCAGCTCCCATGAACCAGATGGTCTCAAAGCTGTTTGTTGATTTCTGGGAGTCAGACCATCATGCTCCCTATGAAGCAAAGAGAGCTAAGACGGTCTGCTTTGGTTTTTATGTAGTAAAGCTGGGCATTGTCAGAGTGATGGCTCTGATGACACAGAGAGAGACACCTGAGGAGAGAGAACTCAGGGTAACGAAGCAGAAGGTGAGTATTCACAGAAGTGCATGTGCTTTTTTTTTTTTTTTTAACTAAAGTTTCTTTCTTGGATGAACATATTGTACTTGGAGTTTAGGAACTAGGAGAAATGTGTTGTTGTCTAGTCGCTCAGTCGTGTCCAATTCTTTGCAACCCCATGGACTGTAGCATGCCAGGCTCCTCTGTCTGTGGGATTCTCCAGGCAAGAACACCAGAGGGGATTGCCATGCTCTCCTCCAGGGGATCTTCCAGACCCAGGGATCGAACCTACGTCTCTTGCGTCTCCTGCGTTGGCAGGCGGATTCTGTGGATTCTGAGCCACTGGGCCCCCTGGGAAGCCTGGTATGGAATACACGAAGATCTCACCCCGTAGCCTGTAGATATGGTTGTAAACTTCAAACTAAGGATGAAATCTCAACTTGCTTCACTTCCAGTGGCAATCAGAGAGTTAGGAATCTAAGATCTATGGAAGCGACGGGGGTGATGGCTTTTTAAAACCTGAAATGTTTTTCTCATTTTTTTCCCCCATCAGCCTAATTGGATCCTGAACCCGTCCTGAGTGTATCTCCGCTAGATGAAATGAAGGGAAGTTTACAGTCAGATTTCAAGGTTGCAAATGTGATTCTGGAGCGAGCGGTACAGACAGGCTGACAGGCTCTGTCGAGAGGAAGGATTTACACGAGCTCGTTTGCATTCCTCTCTAATTACTGGAGATGCCTTTCAGGTCTCTGACACTCTTCACCTAGGAGCTATGTATTCTGATGGACGACAGCATGTCGCTGGCTTCCTCTCCTTGGCCAGACTGCCCACTCAGCCAGGAAGCAGTTTGTTTACTGGTCTGCACTTGTCATCATTTCTTGGTTTCCCTAAAGAAAAAGGTTTCTTCTGTTCACTTTTTGAGACAGGTGAAGGAAATTTGAAAAATGCCCTTATCATATTGTAGGGCTTCCCTGATGGCTCAGCTGGTAAAGAATCCATCTGCAGTGCAGGAGTCTTGGGTTCAATCCCTGGGTTGGGAAGATCCCCTGGAGAAGAGAATGGCCACCCACTTCAGTGTCCTGGCCTGGAGAATTCCATGGCCTGTATAGTCCACGGGGTCGCAGAGTCGGACACGACTGAGTGACTTTCACTTTATCATATTGTGCTGGAGTTTTTTTCATTTAAATGGTTTATCTTAAAGAAAGTCTGTAAAAGCTTGACTTTTCACACCTAATGATCATTTTTAAAATTACTTTTTATTGGAATACAGTTGCTTTATAATGCTATGTTGGTTTCTGCTGTACAGCAGAGTCAATCAGCTATAGGTATACATATATCTCCTCTTTTTTGGACTGTCTTTCCATGTAGGTCATCATAGAGCATGGAGTAGAGTTATCTGGGCTATACAGTAGGATTTTTATTAGCTATCTGGTTTATGCACAGGATCAGTAGGGTATATATGTCAATTCTAGTCTCCCAGTTCATCCCACCACCCCTTCCTCTGCTTTATGTCTATATATTTTTTCCCTCTATGTCTATTTCCGCTCTGTAAATAGGTTCATCTGTACCGTTTTTCTAGATTCCACATATAAGCATTAATAAACGCTATCTGACTTTCTCTTTCCAACTGACTTCACTCTGTAGCACAGTCTCTAGCTTCAACCACGTCTCTGCAAATGGCACAATTGTGTTCCTTTTTATGGTCATCTTAAAGTGGTTCAAATGTTTCTATGAGCAAGATTCACAAGTGCCCACTACAGCTCTGTAATTGTCCTGAATGTATGTCGGTGAATAAAAGAGCATGGCTACTACCTTCTTAAGAGTTTACAAGCTTAATTTGAATTCTTCTTGTGCGCGAATCCCAAGACCCCTTATTTCCAGCAGAATTAGCTTTGGAAGCCAATTTGCCATTCTGCACACAAAATATCCTTCTTCATTTGAAACAGAATTGATTCCTCCTTGAAGTTATATAAGCAAATCTGTATTTGAGGAGTACCAGCTATGTTCAATACCTCTCTCTCTCTCTCCTTCAATCCAATCTAGACTCATTTTCAAGTTACTGTCCTCTCTCATTTTACATCTGATATGTATACATAATTTTGAATCATTTCCTTACATACTTGATTCTATTGAATGGAGTTCTTCATTTATATTTTTCATGAATATTTAGAATGTGTGTTAGCATGAAGCATGCCTGGCATTTAGCACTGGGTTTAAAGTGAACCAGTGATTCAATAAATGTTGATGGGCATTCCGTGGTTTGGGGGAAGTTCTGAGGTCGAGTCTGGGAGGAGAGTGTCACCTTCCAAACACGTGATTTTTTTCTTCCCCTCGTGTAAGTCTTAACAACCGACGTGATTAGTCTAGACTAGAGTAATTAAGATTTGTTTGAGTTACTTAATAATCATGCAAGCATCAATGTTTCTGTTGGAAAATTAAGCAATTAAGATGACTATTGATCATTACGGATGGCAATATAAATGCATATTTCCAAGGGGGAAAGAGTTCTAAACATTTCATCAACGTGTCTAATCATTTAAACTGGAATCTTGCCTACAGATAAATGATACATAAACACACTGCATTGTTTGGAAAACTGGATCAATGTTGAATTTGAGTTTTTAAATGAAGAGAAAGTACTCTAGCTGAAGAAAATAACTAGTTACTCTCTAAATTCCTCAGGCATGTCTAAAAATACCAAGAAAATGAAAGAGCATGTTGTTATTAGGGCTCAGTAAAGTCTGGCATAGACTCAGGAAAAGAAAAGAGGACAATTTAAAAATCATCACAACTTCATTATTTGGAATTTATCCTCAAGAAATAATCAGATTTAGAGAAAGATTTGTGTATGAAGATGTTTACTATAATTTTACTGATAGTAGTGAAAATTGGAAACAAGTGCAAATGCTCAACAAAATGAAATTAGTTAAATAAATTCCATGGTACTAATCAGCCATTAAAATTCAGATTAAAATATGTGTCATACTGGAAGTTTTTTTAAAGCACAGCATTATATTTTTAAAGCAGGCTGCAAAATTATATATACACTATGATCCTAAATTTGCAAACATTTCATAAGATATGCATATATCGCACATCATATTTAAATATGCATTATATAAATAATTTAAATAAACATGTACCATGTTCATCCTTGGGAAGGAAACATAACAAAGATTCTAAATTATTCTTTTTTTTACTTTTCTACATTATCGAAAACTTTTTGCAGTAAAATTGTATTACTTTTTAAAAATGGGGGAAAAAACCAATCCATATTATAAAACTCAGGCAGTACTATTTCCTTGAGTCTAACAGAACTGACTCTATATGCATTATTAGGCAGGTCTCTGCTCTAAATGTAAGCTGGCAAACCTACTTGTACTTGACAGAGAGAGACTAAAAAGGAAAATACACACGATAGAGACTATCCTAGAGTATGTTGGGAAGAAACAAGTCCTAAGGATCAACACAAGAAAGGCATGGGAACTACCGTATGACCCAGCGTCCGACCACGGAACATACACCGTGAGAAAACCGTAATTCAAAAAACCACATGCATCCCAGCGTTCATTGCACCACTCTGCAGTATCCACCACATGGAAACAATCCATGTGTCCCTCAGCAGAGGAATGGATAAAAAAGATGTGGTACATAGATACAAGGGAATACCACTCAGCCATCAAAAGGAGTGAAACTGGGTCATTTGTAGAGTTGTGGCTGGACCCAGAGTCTGCCATACAGAGTGAAGGAAGTCAGAAAGGGAAAAACAAACTTTGTATATTAATGTGTGTATATATATATATATATATATATATATATATATATATATATGGAATCTGGAAAAATAATACTGATGAACCTATTTGTAGGCCAGGAATAGAGATGCAGACGTAGAGAACTGACTTGTGCGTGCAGTGGGGTGATGGGAAGGTGGGATGGGCTGAGAGAGTAGCACTGACATCTATACACGAAGATGTGTAAAATAGACTGCTAGTGGGCAGCTGCCGTACAGCACAGAGAGCTCGCCTCAGGGCTCTGTGATGACCCAGAGGGCTGGGATGAGGTGTGAATCAAGAGGCAGGGGGGTATATGTGTCCATATGCCTGATTCACTTCATTGTACAGCAGAAACCAACACAACACCATAAAGAAATTATCCTCCAAAAAAAAAAAAAAAGTAAGGCATGGGAAGTGGGCAGGATGCGTTGGATGGTGGAAGGAAAAACCTTGGAAGGTTCCCTGAGGCAGGCTTCTGAATTAAGATCCAGAGGCAGACTGTGAAAGACAGAGAAAGCAAAAACAGCAGCAGAATAGAGAAACTGGGACTGGGAAGGAAACCTAGTGTCCAAGAACAGCGTGGTGGCTGAGGAGAAGGGTGGCTTTGCTCTTTTGAGCA
This sequence comes from Bos grunniens, assembly GCF_055505025.1. NCBI lineage: Eukaryota > Metazoa > Chordata > Mammalia > Artiodactyla > Bovidae > Bos > Bos grunniens. The sequence continues at coordinate 4,094,088 of NC_141194.1, forward strand.
GACGAGTAAAATGACCTGATACACATCTCCCTGCAATCACTGACTGTCTGGTGCCCTCAACGCAGCGTTCACAATGAATGCAGGAAACGGCCCCACTGGTCTTTCACAGTTGCCCAATACTCTGGAAATGCCCCAGCCTTTTCCAGGTTAGTCTCTTTCCCCAGATCCACCTTGATGTGGACTACACAGAATTTCTGCACATCCTCGTTACCTTGGTTCAAAAGTTCTGTTTTCTGCTCTGTGGTGAGCCCACTTCTGACTTGAGCGTTGAAACCACCAACGAGAGTTATATTCTTTGTCGTGACACAGATTGGTTTTCGTTTTAGCATCTTTTCGTTTCTCTGCCTCTCACCCCAGGCGGTGAACATTCTGAGGACAAGAACTCTTCTCAGGAGAACTCATGGATGATGGACAGATATCTACTACTGGTACTATGTTTAAAGTAGATAACTAATGAGAACCTCCTGTGCAGCACAGGGAACTCTACTCAGTCCTCGATGGTGGCTCAGATGGGAAGGAAATCCAAAAAGGAGCAGATACATGTACACATGGGCTTCTCACGTGACTCAGTGGTAAAGGATCCACCCACCAATGCAGGAGATGCAAGAGACTTGAGCTTGATCCCTGGGTCAGGAAGATCCCCTGGAGAAGGAAACGGCAACACACTCCAGTATTCTTGCCTGGGAAATCCCATGGACATTTGGTTGCAGTTCATGGGGTCGCAAAGAGTTGGACATGACTGAGCAACTACACACACACACTTAAGTGTCTACATACGGCTTCATATGGCTGATTCACTTTAACGAACAGCCAAAACTAACACAGCATTGTAAAGCAACTATATGCCAATAAAAACTAAATGTTAAAACATCTTATTTAGAAAAAGAAGAACTCAAGGTTATCAATGGATTAAAGGGGAGAAGATTTGGAGAAGACAGCAGAAATCCTCCCCCAAAATTTGCTCAATGAGAAAAACAATAAATGAGAGTGCCCAATGAGTGAGAAAAAGAATAAATCACTGGAAAAACACACCCCAAAAGAGTAACTGATAAAGTGAATCCCCTTAATTTGCAAGTGGAACAGGCATTTCACAGTCACTATATTGTTCCATCTTCTATTATTCTCCATATAACTGCCCTGAATTGCACATACTGGGAGTCTTAAGGATGGGAAATTTGATAGGAAACAGGATTGTGTAAGAAAGTTAGGATAACTGGGTTTCTCAGAGATGTTTTGCTGGATACAGCTTTGGGAGCTTTCGGTTTTTGAATATATGAGCTTGTCAACAGAAATGTAGACCCTACTCCTTACTGCTTGGAGCTCTTATTGCCTCCTCCGTGGAAAAGAGTCTTATCTCATTAGCACACAAGACCTGAGGGTGTGACTCAGGAGAGTGAGTCCGGTTTCCTTGCTCAAGTCTCCAGTCCTAAAGAGCAAACTGTCTTCTTTGAGTTCAGTTCCGCACACGTGGCGGCTCTGAGGGAACTGGGCAGAAAGGAGGCCCATGCTCTGGGCTGGGGCTCACTTATGGTTTGCCATGCTTACTGTGCCATGGCACAGACTTCAGAATGTTGAAGCGTCACAGAACATAAAGTAACATCAGGCGTGTTTGACATGCGATTCGTCAACAGAGGCTTCCATTTAAGGATTATGGTGGGGGCCGGGGGAGCAGCTGACCTCTAAATCAAGAGATGGCCCAACAAGGTGATGGAGAATTCCAGAAGAGTCTCAGCATGCACACTGATTTTTACTCTATTGGGCAAATGACCGAAATAGACATTTCTCCAAAGAAGACAAACACATGAAAACGTGCTCAACATCGCTCATTATTAGACGCAAACGAAAACTACAATGAGATATCAACTCACACTGGTCAGAATGGCCATCATCAAAAAAATCTACAAACAATAAATGCTGGAGAGGGTGTGGAGGAAAGGGAACCCTCATGCACTGCTGGGGGGAATGGAAATTGATACAGCCACTAGGGAAGACAGGATGGTGATTCCTAAAAAAAAAAAGGAATACAACTACCATATGACCCAACAGTCCCAATACTGAGCATACAGACTGAAAAACCAAAATGGAAAGACACATGGACCCCAATGTTCACTGCAACACTATGATAGCTAGGACATGGAAGCAACTTAGATGTCCACAACAAATGAGTGGATAAAGAAGCTGAGGTACATATATCCAGTGGAATATTACTCAGCCTTAAAATGGAACACATTTGAGTCCATTCCAATGAAGTGGATGAACCTAGAGCCTATTACACAGAGTGAAGTAAGTCAGAAAGAGAACCACGCACATTGTATATAAATGCATAGACTCTCAAAAGACGGTACTGTTGACCCTACCTGCAGGGCAACAATGGAGATGCAGATATAGACGATGGACTTCTGGACACAGCCAGGTGGGGGCAGGGAGGGGGAAGGAAAGAAAGCAGCATGGAAACATACACATTAACATGTTACAAAGGTGGCCAGTGGGAATGTGCTGTATGACTCAAGGAACTCAAACCAGGTTTGATTTTGAGACAACCTAGAAGGGTGGGATGGGCTGGGAGGTGGGAGGGGGGTTCAAGAAGGAAGGGAAGTGTGTATACCTATGGCTGATCTATGTTGATGTATGGGAGAGACCAACACAATGCTGCAATTATTCTTCAATTAAAACTAAACAAATTAAGAAAGAAAACTCTGTACGAGATATTCATTATGGATACCTATTCTATTTTTTTTTTTTTTCAGATTGGGGAGTGGAGTTATATTTGTTCAGGGACCTGTATACTCTCTTAAATTAAGTCTGCTGCAGAATCAATAGATGCTCAGGAGTTTTGAGATGCTTGGAGGTGGGGAAAAAATGCAGTGATTTATTCTAGGTAGTTCTGCTGATAAATTTTTACCTAAAAACGCCCTTGATGTAATTCACACTTCTCTCAGAGGTTTCATTTCACTGACAAGTAGGTTCAGGTTTCTTTTTAAGCGATTTGGGATTTATATAAATTCACTCAGTAAGTTCATATTCTATGGTATACACAAGAGTCTTGTGGCTTTCATGAAAAATAAAAGTATTGCAGACCATATTACAAAAAAAGAAGTGGGTATTGAAAATAAAGGAAAATTATGCTTTGCTCAGTGGTCTCCAAGTAGTTCATTTAATCAAATGTTGAACACTGGTAATCTACCCTCATCCGTCATCCCGGAAGACGTGTTCATTTTGCTGGTTCCAGGCTCCACTTTTAATCAGGTCTGGTACTCGGTATGTGTGCTTAGGGAAATAATTTCCCTGCTTCTATTTTCTCCTACAGAAGCCAAAGAGGAAACGTTTCCATTTCTAAAAGTTATCTGGGGTGATTTGCAGTGAAGTGGATTCTGTGGATGAATGGAAAATACCATGAGTGTTTTTTCCAGGGCAAGATCACTCTCTATAAACACTCACATTTTCCTCTTGTTCTACACCTCTCAAAACCATTTCACATACATTATCTCATGATGAGACTCAATCCAAGGAGAAAATTAACTGGAAATACAGTTATTTCTGTGATTTGAGCAACACTGCTATTTTTGTGCATTTCCCCGGTACTGGGCAACACACAGAATAGAAATATAAGTAAACGGTTTACCAAAACAAAGAAAAGACACTTTGATTCTCCATATTACTAAGTAGAACTTTCATGTTATTATTTTTGACTTTCAAGATGCATGGGCTTGTCTCTATATTGGTGTCTAGAGAGATTATATAAATAGGTATACATACGAATTATACATATAAATACAGTCTAATTCCATTTTTATAATTTTTGGAAAAGTCTTTATTGAATTTATAACAATATTGCTTCTATTGTATATTTTGGATTTTTGGCCACGAGGCATGTGGAATGTTAACTCCCCAACAAGGGATTCAATCTGTACCCCCTGCGCTGGAAGGCAAAGTCTTAACCACTGGATCACCAGTTCAGTTCACTTCAGTTGCTCAGTCGTGTCCGACTCTATGATCCCATGAATCCCAGCATCCCAGGCCTCCCTGTCCATCACCAACTCCCGGAGTTCACTCAGACTCACGTCCATCGAGTCAGTGATGCAGTCCAGCCATCTCATCCTCTGTCGTCCCCTTCTCCTCCTGCCCCCAATCCCCTCCCAGCATCAGAGTCTTTTCCAAAGAGTCAACTCTGCACATGAGGTGGCCCAAGTACTGGAGTTTCACCAGGGAAGTCCCTAATTTAATTTTTAAAATAATGAGAAAAATACTTGAAGCAAATCTGAAGAAGAATCAAAGGATAGACTTGTGCCTGGACATATACATATATACATGTATATGTAATGTTTTAATTGGAGAAAACTTGGAAAAATCCTGATTAAACAATTTTCAAAAACAGTCAGCCATCATTCCACACCAGCGGTACGAACTAGAAATCTTAACTAAGGGTTTAGTTTCCCCGTCACTAAACAATATGTGTGATTATGTCTGTGTTCATAATCAGATACAGTATTCTTTCATATGGCTGGGTCTTAACTAACCAATATCTACCTTGGGGAAGTAGTTCATGATGCAGTTGTTTATGGTACTCTTCCTTGGGATTATGCACTTCCCCACTGGTGGGCGATTTTCCTTTGGGTTAAGTTTCTGAAATTATGTGTATAGAGATGAATTTAAGACCTTTTAAAGGCTTTTTATTATATAGTTGCAAGTGGCCTACCACAAAGGTTATCCAAAATTAGTCAAAAGTCCAAGGCTAGTACAGATTGCCACATAACCACACCCACATTCCTATTGTTCATTATATGTTCATCTCACCCTGGAAAGTGTATGAAGTGTTCAAATATAAGCATTTTTTAATTACTGAAGGTAAATACAAGACATGAAACCCCACAAACTAGAAGAAGAAAGCATAAGCGAAACATTCTCTGACATAAATCGTATCAATGTTTCTTTAGGTCAGTCTCACCTAAAAATAGACAATAAAAGCAAAAATAAACAAATGGGACCTAATAAAACCGACAAGCGTTTGCACAGCAAAGGGAACTATCCACAAAATGAAAAGAAAACCTAACGACTGTGAGAAAAATGTCTGCAAACGATCAGGCCGACAAGGGCTTGATCTCCAAAATACATAAACAGCGCATGTGGTGGTGTTTTAGTCGCTAAGTCGTTTCCGACTCTTTGCAACCCCACGGACTGTAACCTGCTGGGCTCCTCTGTCCATGGAGATTCTCCAGGCAAGAATACTGGAGTGGGGCGCCATTTCCTTTGCCAGGGCATCTTCCCGACCCAGGAATCAAACCCGGGTCTCCACCATTGCAGGCAGATTCTTTACTGACTGAGCCACCAGGGAAGATTAAACAACTCATACAACTCAACAACAACAAAAACCCAATCAAACAATGCACAGAAGACCAACGCAGACATTTCTACAAAGAGGACACACAGGTGGTCAACAGGCGAATGAAAATATGCTCAGCACTGATAACTATTGCTGCTGCTGCTAAGCCGCTTCCGTCGTGTCCGACTCTGTGCGACCCTATAGACGGCAGCCCACCAGGCTCCCCCGTCCCTGGGATTCTCCAGGCAAGAACACTGGAGTGGGTTGCCATTTCCTTCTCCATCAGTTTCTCTGATAACTATTAGAGAAATACAAATGAAAATGAGCACAAGGTATCATCTCACGCTGGTCAGAATGGCCATCATCACAATGTTTACAAATAACAAATTCTGGAGAGAGTGTGCAGAACACGGAACTTTACACCGTAGTTGGGGGTGTAAATTGGTTGCAGCCACTATGAAGAAGAGTATGGAAGTTCTTTAAAAAACTAAAACACATTCCCTCGAATGATACGGCAATCCCACTCCTGCAGAAAACTGATTTGAAAAGATACGCACACCCCAATGTCTACACAGCAGCAGTGTTTCCAAGAGCTAGGACATGGAAGCAACCTCAAAGTCCATTGACAGATGAATGGATAACAATGTTGTGTGTGTGTATGTGTGTATTTTTGTTGCCGTTTTAGTCACGAAATCATGTCAGACTCTTTGCGACTCCATGGACTGTAACTCACCAGGCTCCTCTGTCCATGGGATTCTCCAGGCAAGAATCCTGGAGTGGGTTGCCCTTTCCTCCTCCAGGGGACCTTCCCTATCCAGGAATCAAACCCATCTCTCCTGCATTGGTAGGAGGGTTCTTTTATCACTGAGCCACCAGGGAAGCCCATATATGTGTGAATGTATGTATGCGTGTGTGTATTTAAACACACACACACACACACATAAAATGGAGTATTAGTTAGCTCTAAAAAAGAACGAAATAATGCCATCTGCAGCAACATGGAGGCACATAGAGATTATCGTGACAACTGAAGTATGACAGACAAAGATAAATATCATGTGATAACACTTACATGGGGCTTCCCATGACTTGGTGGTAAAGAAACTGCCTGCAATGCAGGAGACTCCAGATCGATCCCTAGGTTGGGAAGATCCCCTGGAGGAGGGCATGGAAACCCACTCCAGTATTTTTGCCTGGAGAATCCCCATGGACAGAGGAGCCTGGCATGCTACAGTCCATGGGGTTGAAAAAGAGTCGGACACAACTGAAACGACTTATATGTGGAACCTAGACTCTGACACAGAGGAACTTATCTACAAAGTGAAACCGAGTCCCAGACATAAAGAACAGACTTCTGGTTGCCAAGGAGTACTGGATAAGGGAGACTGAAGAATGGATGCTTTTGAGCTGTGGTGTTGGAGAAGACTCTTGAGAGTCCCTTGGACTCCAAGGAGATCCAACCAGTCCATCCTCAAGGAAATCAGTCCTGAATATTCATTGGAAAGTCTGATGCTGAAGCTGAAACTCCAATCCTTTGGCCACCTGATGCGAAGAGCTGATTCATTGGAAAAGACCCTGATGCTGGAAAAGATAGAGGGCGGGAGGAGAAGGGGGCGACAGAGGATGAAGTGGTTGGATGGCATCACCGACTCTATGGACATGAGTTTGAGTAAACTCTGGGAGGTGGTGATGGACAGGGAAGCCTGGCGTGCTGCAGTCCATGGGGTCACAAGAGTCAGACACAACTGAGCAACTGAACTGAACTGATGTATATGACTGAGTCACTCTGTTCTATACTAGAAATTAACACAACATTGTAAAATCCAGTCTGCTTCAATAAAAGAAATTTTTTTAAAAACACAAAGTGATACCATCACACACTCAACTTGAATTTCTAAATTGACAGAGACTCACAATAGTTAGTGTTGCAATGATGTGAAATGGTGATACCCAGTAGAAATTCTGGTGGTGATAAAATGTTCTGTTCTGTGCTATTCAGTATGGGGGCCACAGGCAGCTACTGAGTACTTGAAATTTGGCAACGGGGACTAGGAACTAAATTTTAAATTTTATTTCATAGTCTCTAAATGTAAATAACCACGTGTGCCTCATGATTACCATATTGGACAGCACAGATACAGAACATTATGGAATCATGGGGCGGGGTTGGGGGGTGCATGTCAACTAACACCAGCTCTTTGAAACACATATATACAGTTGGAGATACGTATCCCTTGAGACTCATAAATTTCACTTTTAGGAGAGTATGCAAAATTGTGCTCGCCAGCATTATTGATCATAGGCCCAAGTGGGAAATGCACCAAATATTTGTCAATAGTAGCTTCAAACCATCAACGATAACACCTTTTATATCACGGAACATCCAATATCATTAAAAATGAACTAACCATCACCAAACATAGCATCAGGGAATCCCAGATGGCAGTTGCCGGGAGCCGGCATATTGCATACTGAGTGCATAGTGCATATTGCATATTGAGTGCAGCACTTTCCACAGCATCATCTTTCAGGATCTGGAATAGCTCCACTGGAATTCTATCACTGCCGGGAGCCAGTGAGGAACTCCGCCCATGACAAAGGTCATGAGGAAGGAGGCTCGGCATACGCAAAGGCGGGATCGAGCCTCAGGAGTCCCCCTGGAAATTCTCGAGCATTTACACCCAAAACCAGAGTCTGCCTACTTTCTGCTTTGTGCCTTCACCTACACCTCTGACTTTACGGTGGGCTGTCCCCCACTACCTCTCTCTGAAAAAAGTTAGCTTACAGCTCCAGTTAATAATTCCTGGGTGTGACAGTGTTTAACCTACAAACTCCTTTGGAAATCCTCTAGCCTGCCTGAATAGGTTTTTCTGGCCACATGTGATTGCTCAGAGCCTCCCAACTGTGAGAGGCAGGAGATGTTCTAAACTGTCTAAACACAGATTCTTTTGAGTAGTTAAAAGATTGATTAGAAATTGTATTGGTGAAGGGATTTTCACTTGTTGGGTCAATGTTTGCTGCTAAGTTTCCATATCACTTACCTGCTGTGTCCCTGGCAGTGTATTGATTAATATAATTGGTGTAAGTAGTAGCTTTAGTGTTTGTAACCTGTTAATTCTTTTTCTTATTATAGCCCACCACACCTTTGCTCTGTAGGAATGCAACTTTATCTAATGCTTTTGGAGGGTGGCTCCTGACCAATCACCTTTAGAGAAAAATAAGTTTTCTGAAGAAAGGGTCTTAAAATGTTAACAGGCCTCCGGGCCAGAAGATGATGCAAATCACCTAAGCTTTTGCATATGATAAGCTTGCAGGAAGAAAGCCTGGCTTGCTTCAAGACTCTACCCCTTCCCCCATTATCCTCTATGCATAACTTAAGGTATAAAAACTACTTTGGAAAATAAAGTGCGGGCCTTGTTCACCGAAACTTGGTCTCACCATGTCGTTCTTTCTCTTACCTTCTGGCTGAAATTATTCAGCCTCTTTTCTCCACTGAATTTCCTCACTGAGCTATCCTCATTCTATTACTCTTTATATCCTTAATTAACATTTAATTAAGCAATTGTTTCCTGATCTTCGCCTACGCCGTCTCTCCTTCGAATACCGGAGCCCACCGGCTAGTGCAGGAGATGCAAGAGATGCGGGTTCAATCCCTGGGATGGGAAGATCCCCTGGAGGAGGGCATGGCAACCCACTCCAATATTCTTGCCTGGAGACTCCCATAGACAGAGGAGCCTGGTGGGCTATAGTCCATGGGGTTGCAAAGAGTCGGACACGACTGAAGTGACTTGGTATTCACGGTAATTCATTCAGAACAGCCATTTTAAGTTGTCACATACCTGTAAATATTACTAAGAAGTATTGAAAACATCCAGCCCTGTGTCATGCCCTGAGGAAATCGGTTTGGCAGGAGTGTGAGAATACTCGCTGAATCTTCCCAGACCAACAACAAGAATGGAATGAGACCTCCAAGTGTACCTCTTAGGCATTGGTAGGTTTGGACGGGACAGCCTGGGAGTGCCTGGAGGCTTTTCCCCTTGAATTCGTAATGCTTTATTTATCTGCAAATCAGATCGAACGAGCTGTCTTTGACAAGCTCGGCATTAAAGAAGATTTTGTGTAAAGACTTTTCAAATACTGAGTCGGTGTGTTTTATGATAATTACAATGTCTGAGGAGTTTTCAGAACTGGAAGGCATCTGGTGTTATTTGAGCTTCATTATTTCCATTCTTCTGACAAGGACTCTGCTGTACAAAAAGCGCTGTTGTTTTTGAATCCCATCATGGTCAGCAATGAAAATAAAATCCAGAGAATGTGTAAACTTTACCATGTTTTTCCCCCCGCCTGACCTTTCTCAACTCCTGCTCAATTTGATGTCAAAAAAAAAAAAAGGCGGGGGGGAACAGGCTTTCTTGATCAGATACCAGCATTCCATTCTTGTTGTTGGTCTGGGAAGATTCAGTTGGTCGGAGAGGCCATCCAACCATCTCATTATCTGTCATCCCCTTATCCTCCTGCCCTAAATGTTTCCCAGCATCAGGGTCTTTTCCCATGAGTCAGCTCTTTACATCAGGTGGCCAAAGTATTGGAGCTTCAGCTTCAGCATCAGTCCTTCCAATGAATATTCAGGACTAACCTCCTTTAGGATGGACTGGTTGGATCTCCTTGGAGTCCAAGGGACTCTCAAGAGTCTCTTCCAACAGATCAGATCAGATCATTCACTTAGTCGTGTCCGACTCTTTGCGACCCCATGAATCACAGCACACCAGGCCTCCCTGTCCATCACCAACTCCCGGAGTTCACTCAGACTCACGTCCATCGAGTCAGTGATGCCATCCAGCCATCTCATCCTCTGGCGTCACCCTCTCCTCCTGCCCCCAATCCCTCCCAGCATCAGAGTCTTTTCCAATGAGTCAACTCTTCGCATGAGGTGGCCAAAGTACTGGAGTTTCAGCTTTAGTATCATTCCTTCCAAAGAAATCCCAGGGCTGATCTCCTTCAGAATGGACTGGTTGGATCTCCCTGCAGTCCAAGGGACTCTCAAGAGTCTTCTTCAACACCACAGTTCAAAAGCATCAATTCTTCGGCACTCAGCCTTCTTCACAGTCCAACTCTCACATCCATACATGACCACAGGAAAAACCATAGCCTTGACTAGATGAACATTTGTTGGCAAAGTAATGTCTCTGCTTTTGAATATGCTATCTAGGTTGGTCATAACTTTCCTTCCAAGGAGTAAGCGTCTTTTAATTTCATGGCTGCAGTCACCATCTGCAGTGATTTTGGAGCCCAGAAAAATAAAGTCTGACACTGTTTCCACTGTTTCCCCATCTATTTCCCATGAAGTGGTGGGACCGGATGCCATGATCTTCGTTTTCTGAATGTTGAGCTTTAAGCCAACTTTTTCACTCTCCACTTTCACTTTCATCAAGAGGCTTTTGAGTTCCTCTTCACTTTCTGCCATAGGGGTGGTGTCATCTGCATATCTGAGGTTATTGACATTTCTCCCGGCAATCTTGATTCCAGCTTGTGTTTCTTCCAGTCCAGCATTCCAACACCACAGTTCAAAAGCATCAGTTCTTCAGCGCTCAGCTTTCTTTATAGTCCAACTCTCATATCCATACATGACTACTGGAAAAACCATAGCTTTTACTAGACGGACCTTGGTCCATTGGGTGGGACCTTCCAAAAGTGTGTCCCACTTAATTCAGACCTTAGGATCCCTCCATGTTCAAACAGTATTGCACAGAGCGTGATGCAATGTCTTCAATTTTGAATCATCAAACAGGACAGTTCATTCAAGGTTCTGAGAAGTCCTGCAGACAGTGACCTAGAATTTCCCAACAGCATGACAAGTGATGAAAAAGAGTCTCAGGGATGATCTTGCAATGATGGTGGGCAGGAATGTGACAACATGGGAGAGCTGAAACTGTGAGGACCTAGAATCAAGAAATCTCTTCCATGACAACTCAACTGGTAAAGAATCTGCCTGCAGTACAGGAAACATAAGAGACCTGGGTTCGATCCCTGCGTCAGGAAGATCCCCTGGAGAAGGAAATGGTAACCTACTCCAGTATTCTTGCTTGGAGAATCCCATGGACAGAGGAGCCTGGTGGACTACAGTCCAAGGGGTTGCAAAGAGTTGGACACGACTGAAGCAAGTTAGCACACACGCACAGTGAAGAGATAAGGTGACAGGTGAATAAGTCAACATTGGGTGGGGAAAAAAAAAAAAAGATAAAACAACAACCAAAACCAGTCCTCAGACAGTCCGCTGCTCGTTTTCTCATTGTAACTCACTAGATAACAATCCAGACGGTTCGACAGACTTTGCACAAGTATGAAACTGACCGAAGCAGAAATGTAGTTAAGACCAAATTAACATACTTTCTGTTTCATTTAGAGGTGGCTGGTCTCATGATAGTGCCTGCGTGACCCACTTAAAAATGCATAATATTTACTTCTTACCATTTGTCCAGCACCACTGAAAAGATCAAGACAAGCATTAGCAGCAGCTTCTGGAGCTGGCTTGGAGCCTAACCAGGAAAAACCACACCACACACTCCACAAATTTCTCTGCCAATAGTACTTGATGCCCAGTTTGCTTCCAATCCGATGGTGAGCATGTCTTCTGTTGCATTTGAGCCCTGCTTTGATCGTGCATAGATCTGTGATGTGAGGAAGATTACGGATTTCACACCCAAAGCAAATAATAGGGAACAAAATTGAGATGGTCTTATTAAACCAGGAACAAAACAAGGATTCTCACACTAGATGTGATTACTGGAAATTCTGCACAATAAATCCAACCCAGAGTGGAAGTATGAGCCATGTACATTGCAAATGACAGGGCAAAATCGTGTTTCTTTATAGATGAGATGACGGTCTCCCTTGCCAAAGCAAACGGGTCTACTCTTTGACGGCTGGGCACATTAATGAGTCCACACATGACTACGGGAAAAACCTTAACTTTGATTAGACGGACCTTTGTCGGCAAAGTAATGTCTCTGCTTTTTAATACGCTAAGTTGGTCATAGCTTTCCTTCCAAGGAGCAAGCATCTTCTAATTTCATGGCTGCAGTCACTATCTGCAGTGATTTTGCAGCCCAAGAAAATAAAGTCTATTACTGTTTCCATTGTTTCCCCATCTATTTGCCATGAAGTGATGGGACCAGAAGCCATGATCTTCGTTCTTTGAATGTTGAGTTTTAAGCCAGCTTTTTCACTCTCCTCTTTCACTTTCATCAACAGGCTCTTTATTTCCTCTTTGCTTTCTGCTGTAAAGGTGGTGTCATCTGAGTATCTGAGATTATTGATATTTCTCTTGGCAATCTTGATTCCACCAGCCAGGCATTTTGCATGATGTACTTTGCATATAAGTTAAAAAAGCAGGGTGACAATATACAGCCTTGACGTACCCCTTTCCCGATTTGAAACCAGTGTTGTTCCATACCCTATTCTAACGGTTGCTTCTTGACCTGCATTACAGATGACCTGTTTTAGAGGTAAGTACATCTTAAGTTTTATCTCCAGTGATTTTATAAAAGACTTGGTAATCAAATGAAGACTGGAAATTCAGATAGCACCTCTCAGGTAGGGGGAGATTTTGTTTAGAATTAGGGGGAGTCTCTGTCTGAGTGGCTGAAATGCCACTACCTAGGAGAGACGGGAGGAGAAAGAAATGGCACTCCACTCCAGTGTCCTTGCCTGGAGAATCCCAGGGACGGGGAAGCCTGATGAGCTGCAGTCCATGGGGTCGCTGAGAGTCGGACACAACTGAGTGACTTCACTTTCACTTTTCACTTTCATGCATTGGAGAAGGAAATGGCAACCCACTCCAGTGTTCTTGCCGGGACAATCCCAGGGACGGGGGAGCCTGCTGGGCTGCCGTCTATGGGGTAGCACGGAGTCAGACATGACTGAAATGACTTAGCAGCAGCAGCTGCAAGAGAGACGGGAGGTCCTTCTGGCAACACTGCCTGACTCCTTGGTCCCCAAGCACAGGTTACAGGTGAGTCGCAGGCCGGTGTCCGTTTCCAGGGTCAGTTGTGTGTGACTAAAGGCACCAGGTATGTATGTCTCAACATCCTTTAACTCATGGCCCTCAAATGTCTCCTAGTTCACTTTCCAACAAAGTAAGAGGGATTTTTTCACATTAACTTTAATAAAGGGAGAAAGAACTCTACTATTAAATTCTAAAAAGACATAATCAGTGTGATGCGAGCACCAGGAGCGGTGCCTACATCGATTCTGTTCTTTTTCTCAAATTCACGGTTATCAAACCCCAAGCGAGAACACTGTAAAATTGCCGAGACGTGGATAATTAAACAATAAAGATTTTGAGAAGGAGAACGCCTTAATGGAACAAAGCTTTGTGAATCAGCAGACTGAAGTATAGAATTATTTGAATTGCTGAGTGTAATGATTTAGCTAAAGTGGGAGAAAGATGTTCTAGAAAGCGGTTCTAGGGGGTGGGGTGCCCCAACCAGAAGTCTATCAGCCACACCTGGGAATTTGGCAGAAATGCAAATTCTTGAGTGTCTCCCCAGACTTGCTGACTCAGACAATGGAATGGGAAGGCTACATACTCTTTTCCTTCAAGCCCTTACCCCCGCCTGGAGGGTGTCAATCTCTGCCAAAACACATTTTGAAGGCAGAAGAAAGTCGTCTACCCTTCCATCTCTGCAAGCAATGTCACAGAGAACACCACCGCTGGAAGAAATTGTATGAGGCTGCTTCTTACGGAAATCAAACATCTAAGCCTCAAGTGGCTCCTTAAACACCTTGGCAGTGTGGAAATTCACCTTTTATTCTGAACCCTGAGTCATACAGATGAAGCCTGTATTTGAAAACATGTGAGGCTGGCACCGCAGTTTGGCAGCTGATAAATTCAATGTGGCAGGTACCCGGCAGGAAGCAGCAAGTTTCCTGAGGGTCCCCAGGGTGACCGCTGCTCAGGGGGTCGGGGGGTGGGGGGAGTCAGAGAGGGACCTGGAATCAACGATGGTGGTCTCCCAGTCAGAAGGAAATGGGAACAGAGGTGTCCAACTCCTTGCGACCCCATGGACTATACAGCCCATGGAATTCTCCAAGCCAGAACACTGGAGTGGGTAGCCTTTCCCTTCTCCAGGGGATCTTCCCAACCCAGGGATCGAACCCAGGTCTCCCACATTGCAGGCAGATTCTTTACCAGCTGAGCCACCAGGGAAGCCCAGAGTTGTCTCTAATTAGGTATAGCCCCCTGACCTACAGGAAAAGCCATTACTCCTTCCAAGAGGATCATTACTGTTTTCAGAACCCCAGCCTAGGAGTCACAGAGCTGTGTCTCCCCAGGGAATGTCTGGGTGACTAAAGCGGGCATAGAAAACCCCAGAGAGACGCTGAGAAGCTTGTCCTCCGTTCTCTCCGAAGGAAGGGGTGGTATCAGTGGGTTCCATGTCCCAGTTTCACAGTCTTATTTAGGCTGCAGAAATGCTTCTCAGACCCAGCTGTGTGGGTTACATAAAAACCTGTCGGGCTTATTACTGATGACAGGCAGGGCGCTCGTCAGAAAGCATGCACACAGAATTAGATTATCTCCTTGATAATGACAGGATGGCAATCAGAGAACGAAACTTGCTTTCTTATCTGGTGACTCCAAAAAGGTTCCATTCCGCTGAGCTGCCTCTCACCCTTCCTTCTGTGGAAATCATATTCGATGTTTGCATAGGGGTGTATGTGTGCATGTGCTCAATTGCTCAGTCATGACTGACTCTTTGTGACCCCATGGACTGTAGCTGCCAGGCTCCTCTGTGCATGGGATTCTCCAGGCAAGGATACTGGAGTGGTTTGCCATTTCATCTCCCCAACCTGGGGGTCGAACCCATGTCTCCTGTACTGGCAGGCGAATTCTTTGCCACTGAGATACCAGTGAAAGCCAGCTACCATTAGCCTATGCTATGCTAAGTCACTTCAGTCGTGTCCAACTCTGTGCAACCCCATGGACGGCAGCCCACCAGGCTCCCCCGTCCCTGGGATTCTCCAGGTAAGAACACTGGAGTGGATTGCCATTTCCTTCTCCAATGCAAGAAAGTGAAAAGTGAAAGTGAAGTAGCTCAGTCGTGTCCGACCCTCAGCGACCTCATAGACTGCAGCCCACCAGGCTCCTCTGTCCATGGGATTTTCCAGGCAAGAGTACTGGAGTGGGGTGCCATTGCCTTCTCCGACCATTAGCCTAGGTGCCCTGAAATAGGACAGTCATTCAACAGCAGGCAAACGAAAGTCAGATTGAATCCTCTGAGTGTGAGAGGCAAGAAGCTCTTAGGTCCGTTCCAGGTCACTGATATTCAAAAGAGAATTCTTTACTTTGACTTAATTATGATATGAGACAAAGTGAGGGGAAGCTTGCAATTCTTGAATATTGACATACAGTTTAGAAAGTAATGGAATTAGGTGTTTCAGAAATCTATAACAAACATAGATATAGCTTCTCTCCCTCTCTCACACATACACACATACACATTCCATCTCTTTAATTTATATACATGTGAAAGTCATTCAGTTGTGTCTGACTCTTTGCAACCCCATGGACTATAGAGCCCATGGAATTCTCCAGGCCAGAATACTGGAGTGGGTAGCTGGTCCCTTCTCCAGGGGATCTTCCCAACCCAGGGATTGAACCTAGGTCTCCCACATAGCAGGCAGATTCTTTACCAGCTGAGCCACCGGGGAAGCCCAAGAATACTGGAGTGGGTAGGCTATCCCTTCTTCAGGGGATCTTCCTGACCCAGGAATCAAATTGAGGTCTTCGGCATTGCAGGTGGATTCTTTACTGTCTGAGCCTATACAGTACACTCACACATACACACTCTACCTCTTTAATTTGTATACAGACAGCTAACAAATACCATGGCTCTGAGTACAGTGTATATAATGTAACACATGTGATTTCGACCATTCTTGACATTTGTTTTCAGTGAAAGGACATAAACTGGAAATACATCAGATTTATCCATCTACATACAGTCTTCAAATATGCAATCAAAATTAGAATATTTCCAGTGAGACTAAAAAAGTCGTAAAACCCCATGTAGTCTGAGAGGTGGGGGAGAATCTTAAAATGAATATTAAAGCATAATAAAAATAGAGAGAAAGTCTATCCTGGAATGCCGGCATTCTTCCCCTAGAACGCGATTTCAAGGAAAGATGAGCTAAGATGCCTCCCAGAGAGAGAGGTAATGATCTTAGAAGCGAAAGCAATTCCCAGGATGAGCCTTTCAGGGGATGGAGCTCTAACTGTACCTGAAGCTAAGTTTCAATGTCCTGTTGGTCTCTGGGGTATCCCTGGGATGAACTAGACCTGTGTCCTCCCCACCTGCCACACTCACCCCCTAGTTAGAAGGAAGTCATAAGAATCTGTCTGAAACTGCAAGTCGCTAAGTCATGTCTGACTCTTTGTGACCCCATGGACTATACAGTCCATGAAATTCTCCAGGCCAGAAGAGTGGAGTGGGCAGCTATTCCCTTCTCCAGGGGATCTTCCCAACCCAGGGATCGAACCCAGGGCTCCCACATTGCAGGCAGATTCTTTACTGTCTGAGCCACCAGGGAAGCCCAAGAATACTAGAGTGGGTAGCCTATCCCTTCTCCAGGGGATCTTCCCAGCCCAGGAATTGAACCAGGGTCTCCTGCATTGCAGGAGGATTCTTTACCAACTGAGCCATCAGGGAAGTGAGACATATATCTGTCTGAGACATATATCAATTGATGGAGGAAAAGAAAGGTGTGTACAGGGGGATCCTGGATCTTTTCCAGACATTAGGTGTGATTTCTTACAGTTTATGGCCCTTCCTAGCTTTTGAATTCTGTATGCATTTATTAAGCAAAAGGAGAGTTTTATCTACTCTTAAAATTCAGTGGCCACAGGGGGGAAAAAAAAAAAAAAACAACATGTATCAAAGGCCCACAGCTACCATCATACTCAACAAAGAAGGGAAACCGTTTCCTCTAAGATGAAGCGCAAGGTAAGGAGACCAACTCTCACCACTTCTGCTCAACACAGCACTGGAAATCTGAGCCAGAGCAATTACGCAAGAAAAAGAAATAAACCGCATTCACATTGGAAAGGAAGAAGCAAAATTATCACCTATTGCAGGTGACATGATCACATAAGTAGAAAACCCTGAAGAGTCAACTAAAAAACTCTCAAAACTGATAAATTCAGTAAAATCACAGGACTCAAAAAACAATGCACAAAAATTGGTGGAATTTATATAAGCAAATGCTTTTGAACTGTGGTGTTGGAGAAGACTCTTGAGAGTCCCTTGGACTGCAGGGAGATCCAACCAGTCCATTATGAAGGAGATCAGCCCTGGGATTTCTTTGGAAGCAATGATGCTAAAGCTGAAACTGCAGTACTTTGGCCACCTCATGCGAAGCGTTGACTCAATGGAAAAGACTCTGATGCTGGGAGGGATTGGGGGCAGGAGGAGAAGGGGACGCCAGAGGATGAGATGGCTGGATGGCATCACTGACTTGATGGACGTGGGTCTGGGTGAACTCCGGAAGTTGGTGATGGACAGGGAGGCCTGGTGTGGTGCAATTCATGGGGTCGCAAAGAGTCGGACACGACTGAGTGACTGAACTGAACTAAACTGAACTGAATACACTATCCAAAAGGAAAAGAGATTTAGGAAAACAGTTTCATTTAACAACAGGCCACTTCTGTGGTGTTCCAATGGTCAGGAATCTACCTTGCAATGCAGGGAACCAGGGTTTGATCCCTTCCTGGGGAATTAAGATCCCAGGTGCCTTGGGGCAACTGAGCATGAGCACCTCAACTACTGAGCCCACGCACCACTGGTAGAGTCTGTGCTCCCCAAAGAAAGATGACGCATAACGCAGTGAAGATCCTGCATGCCACAACTAAGACTCAATTCAGCTAAATAAAAAAATAAATAGCAACAAAAACAACAAAATACTCGGGAAGAGATGAACCAAAGAGATGAAAGGTCTGTACACCGGAAATTATACACCACTGAAAGTTATGACCACCCTAGATAGCATGTTGAAAAGCAGAGACATTACTTTGCCAGCAAAGGTTCGTCTAGTCAAGGCTATGGTTTTTCCAGTGATCATGTATGGATGTGAGAGTTGGACTTTGAAGAAGGCTGAGTGCCGAAGAACTGATGCTTTTGAACTGTGATGTTGGAGAAGACTCTTAAGAGTCCCTTGGACTGCAAGGAGATCCAACCAGTCCATTCTGAAGGAGATCATCCTTGGGATTTCTTTGGAAGGAATGATGCTGAAGCTGAAACTCCAGTACTTTGGCCACCTCATGCAAAGCGTTGACTCATTGGAAAAGACTCTGATGCTGGGAGGGATTGGGGGCAGGAGGAGAAGGGGACGCCAGAGGATGAGATGGCTGGATGGCATCACTGACTTGATGGACGTGGGTCTGGGTTAACTCCGGCAGTTGGTGGTGGACAGGGAGGCCTGGCGTGCTGCAATTCATGGGGTCTCAAAGAGTCGGACACGACTGAGCGACTGAACTGAACTGATGAAGAGAATGAAAGAAGACACAGGTAAATGGAAAGATATTTATGTGCATAAATAGGAAGACGTAACATTGCTAAAATGCCCATACTACCCTCAGTGACCTATCGATTCAATGCAATCTCCATCAAAATTCCAATGCCATTCTTCATACAAAAAAAAAAAAAAAATCCTGAAATTCGTATGAAACCACAAAGACCCTACGGGACCAGAGCAATCCTTCTCTCAGGAAAGTGAGAAGGGAGGATACATGCAAATTATGAAGCCCCCTCATCTTTCTAGATACACTCTGAAAACTGGTACAACTTAAATCCTCCCAAAAAGCCCGTTTATGCAATATGTTCTGTTTTCTGATAGTGTGGAGTTATCCTTTAAAAGCCAGGGTTTCAAATTTTAAGTAGCTATATCATTTTAGATAACGTGCGTGCATGCCTGTGTGCTCAGCTGATTGTTTGTGTCCAACTCTCTGCGATCCCACAGATTGTAGCCCGCCGGGCTCCTCTGTCCATGGGATCCTCCTGGCAAGAATACTAGAGTGGGTTGCCATTTCCTCCTCCAGAGGATCTTCCCAAACTCACGTTTTGAACTCACGTCCCCTGTATCTCCTGCATTGGCAGGTGGATTCTTGCCCACTGAGCCACTTGGGAAGCCTCACTCTAGGAAAAATCTAACAAAAAATACTCATGGACAATAGAAATAATTTCCTTAAAGAAGAAAATAAAGAAATTCAAGCCTTCTTTGAAAATAGAATTTGTTCTCATCCTGCAATAAAGGGGATTACTGGTAGGAATACTGAATTATAATAAATTTTGGCTTCCAAGTATACTGATGGCTTGCAGATGGAAGTATTTCAGATGCTTAGTTTTTTTGTTTTTGCCTGACATTTTCAAATAAATAGTTCTGAATATTTCATAAAATTTCTACACGATATCATCATGCCTATTATTTCTTCAGATTCACTTGTAATATTTAATGATGTTGGCACATAAACGCCCATTAGTTCAAAATAGACTTGCTGAGTACAAGTGGAGAGAGAATAACATTTTGTGATAATTTTTTCTCATCCCACAAATGGGTAATAATGAGGATTTTGGAATTTTGTTAGGCAGATTTACATTAGTCCCACTTTTTAGTTTAAAAATATGTGTGGAATTAGCACATTGAATTTATTGCCAAGGAACTTGTATAAAACCTTTTCAATGTCAACGATTTCACTTTACACAGATTTACAAAGGGAGTCAGAGAAAAGGGGATTTTACTATTATTTTTGAGTGCTTGCAAAGGTGTCATTAACTAGAAAGATAATCAAAGAATATAGTGGTGCAAAAATTTTATGACTATTGCCACAGAAAAATCATATACCTCATTCATCTCCATACTGTATATCCATAAATAGTTATGTATTATGTACATATATGACATCATGCACTTCTATACATATGATACATGTATGATGTCATATCTATGTATCTATATACTTCTTTATATATTCTCTATACATACATTGTGGAGAAGGCAATGGCACCCCACTCCAGTACTCTTGCCTGAAAAACCCCATGGACGGAGGAGGAGCCTGGTAGGCTGCAGTCCACGGGGTCGCTAAGAGTTGGACACGACTGAGCGACTTCCCTTTCACTTTTCACTTTCATGCATTGGAGAAGGCAATGGCACCCCACTCCAGTGTTCTTGCCTGGAGAATCCCAGGGACGGGGGAGCTTGATGGGCTGCCGTCTATGGGGTCGCACAGAGTCGGACACAACTGAAACAACTTAGCAAACAAATATATACATAGAGAGAAAAATAGATGACAGATATAGAAAAGATAGATGGTAGATAAGACAAATGGATCTGTATTTATTAGGGATGATAGATAATTATATTTGTAGATGATAGATGCATAATGGATAGATGGATGCATGAATAGACAAGATACATGATAGATGTATATACCGTTGTTTACTTACCAACTAGATAGATGGATAGATAGGCAGATAAATAATAGATAAGGTACATGGATACATAAATACATAGATCAGAAAACTAGGTAGGTGGGTAGCAGATCAAAATAGTCAATTCTAAAGGAAATCAACGCTGACTATTCAATGGAAGGACGGATGCTGAAGCTCCAATACTTTGCCCACGTGATACAGAAGGCCTGGAAAAGAGTCTGATGCTGGAAACGATTGAAGGCTGGAGGAGAAGGGGACGACAGAGGATGAGATGGTTGGATGGCATCACCGACTCAATGGACATGAGTTTGAGCAAGCTCTGGGTGATGGTGAAGGACAAGGAAGCCTGGCATGCTGCAGTCCATGGAGTCACAAAGAGCTGGACATGACTTACAAACTGAACAATAATAAGGTAGAGAGATAGATGGACAGATGTGACACACAGACACATAAAAAGAGACAGGTAGGTAGATAATTAAGAGATAGGTCTGTATATGTCCTATTGCTTCGGTTACTCTGGAGAACATAAATTGATACAGTGATCTTTGCTTTTTTATCCCTTAACTAATATGAAATGTTGAAATATAGTACTGCAGTCTGTTAGGAGAAATGGAGATAAAGCTGTAGCATTTCTTTCCTTTTTCCTGCTGCTGACTTAACTATTAATGGGATGACCTGAGTAGCTATGAGTAGGTAGTCACAAGCCACCAAGTCAAAAGTGGTAAGCGTGAGTGGTGACTGTGAAAAAAAAAAACAAACATTTTACTTTGTGGCTTTCCATTAGCGAAGCCTTTCACTCCCAGGAGATGGCACGTGGCCTGTAAGTCTGATAAGACTGTCCACTGCAGTCAGGATAAGCCAGGAGAGACATGTGTATGTGGGGACAGAGGGTGAGGTGTTTGGATGGCATCACCGAATCAATGGACAGGAACTTGGGCAAACTCCGGGAGATGGTTAGGGACAGGGAGGCCGGGTCTTTTCCACTGAGTCAGGTCTTTGCATGAGGTGGCCAAAGTATTGGAGTTTCAGCTTCAGCATCAGTCCTTCCAGTGAAGACTCAGGGTTGATTTCCTTTAGGATGGACTGGTTTGATCTCCTTGGAGTCCAAGGGAGATGTGGCTTGAAATAAAGATACTCTACACATCGTGTGTGTGTCGTGCCCGACTCTTTGCGACCCCATGGACTGCAGCCCATCAGGCTCCTCTGTCCGTGGTATTTTCCAGGCAAGGATACTGGAGTGGGGTCCCATGTCCTTCTTCGACTCTACACTTTACGATGCAGTATAGCACACAAGAGCACTACCACCTGTACGAGGAGGCACGCGCAGGACAGCGCATAGCGGACACGTGAACTAACTTCCGCAGCTGGACATGTGAGCAAACACACATTCACCTCCTTTGAAGGTTTGCATATAGGTGGCTTCCCTGGTGGCTCAGCTGGTAAAGAATCTGCCTGCAATACCAGAGACGTGGGTTCCATCCCTGGGTTGGGAAGATCCCCCTGGAGAAGGGAAAGGCTCCCCACTCCAGTATTCTGGCCTGGAGAATACCATGGACTGTGTAGTCCATATAGGGAACTTACTGTGTAAGGAAATATATTGGGAAATCATTCCCAATAATTACTTTATCCCCTCAAATGAAATAATACTCACCACAGCAATCAGATTTTCTTCCACATATTTATAAACTGTTGGCACTGAACAGACAACGAGAACAAACAAACAGAAAAAATTTTTTTCTGCCTGTTTAGTTCACAGGAATGATAAATCCATACCAAATGCAACATACTTGAGATAAATTCCGATAATGGATGATAGACTTCCCTGGTGGCTAAGACGGTAAAGAATCTACCTGCAAGGCAGGAGACCTGAGTTCCCTCCCTGGGTCGGGAAGATCCCCTGGAGAAGGGAATGGCAACCCAGTCCATTATTTTTGCCTGGAGAATCCCATGGACAGAGGAGTCTGGTGGCTACATTCCATGGGGTCACAAAGAGTAACACACCACTGAGCGACTAACAGCTTCAAATTTCAGTTTCATAGAGAGACAGATACATAAGAGATACATAGATAGAAATAGATGATAGATAATAAAGAAATCAATCTTAGATAATAGATAGACACAGATGATAGATAGACACATTGAAAGGTGGATAGATAGACAGACACAGATGATACACAGAAAATAGATAAATAAATGATAGGTAGATAAGAGATAAACAGATCATGGATAGATAGGTGATGGAAGAGATGACAAATGATAGACGATAGAGATATAGATATAAGATGGACTGCATGATGGACAGATGAAAGATCATAGACACATAGAAGAGAGGAAAGGTAGATAGATGGCCTGGATAGCTCAGTGGGGAAGGAATTCGCTTTTAATGCAGTAGACACAGGAGACACAGGCTTGATCCCTGCATCGGGAAGATCCCCTGGAAGAGGGCATGGCAACCCACTCTAGTATTCTTGCCTGGGAAATCCCATGGACAGAGGAGCCTGGCGGGCTATAGTTCACATGGTTGAAATGAGTCAGACATGACTGAGCACACACATAAATACAGATAGATGATACATTATAGACATGAAAGATGGAGAGAGAAACAGATTGGATGGATAGATGGATGGATACACAGACTGGATGGATAGCCAGGCAGACTGGATGAATGGATGGATGAGTAGATACATAGGCTGGATGATAGACGGACTGGAGATAGAATGGACGGATAGATAGACGGGATACAAAGATAGAATGGACTGGGTGGATAGACTGAATGGGTGGATAGACAGACAGACTGGATATAGAACGGATGGAACACCAGATGGATAGGCAGACAGATAGAATGGATGGACAGATAGCCTGGCTGGGTAGACAGAAGATAAAACAGACAGATGACAGATAGAGCCTTATTCTCAGTGGAACGGTGATGTGATGGTTCAGTGACCCTAGAGCAAAAACATACCATCAAAGGAAACATAAAGATGAGCTATAGGATAACATTAGGCAGCGATGCTGGCATTAGCATTCTTTCAGAAGACACTCCTTTTACATTTTTAATCCCGATTTAAGCGCGTCTCAGGCGCCACGATACCTGACAGGCGTGACAGCAAGTTTGAGGCCCTGCACACTCCTGACATATCTCCTGCGACGTCAAAGACATAATAAATTATGGATGCACTCTCGATGAAAGGGAGAGGAATTGTCGCTTATAGCCCAGCGCCTCATCAGTATTTATTTGGGAAAAGATCCCGGGGGCTGTCAGCTTTCGTTTGGCTTGGAAAAAGAGAGAGAGGTATCGGGTAACGCGGTGAGAAAAAGAACAATAAACGAGGGAAGGTGATTTGGCTGACTCTTATTTCATCTTTCTGCTTTCGCTTGTTTTTAATTGTAACTGGATTTTTAATTTTAACTTGATTTTTAATTTAAAAGTTATGCACATCCCTGGCAGAAAATGCCTCAGAGGAAAAAAGCAGTAGGCAATGAATAAAACATGGTCATCACTCGGACCAACAATCTGTGTAAAAGTGTGTGTGTTTGTATGCTTATGTATGCATATATGGGCTTACCTGGTACCTCAGCTGGCAAAGAATCTGCCTGCAATGCAGAAGACTCCCGTTCAGTTCCTGGCTCAGGAAGATCCCCTGGAGAAGGGATAGGCTACCCCCTCCAGTATTCTTGAGCTTCCCTGGTGGCTCAGCTGGTAAAGAATCTGCTCGCAATTCTCCATTAGTTGAGGATATGATACACAGGCCTCTGTACTTCATTTTCTCTTTTAAGACTGCATCTGGGGAAACTCTCCACTCATCATACATACATGTACACTGGATCAAAATCATCTCTTTTTGTGACGATAGCATACTTTAGTTTGTGTTGGTGTTGGTGATTTAATCCCTGAGCTGTGTCCAACTCTTTGCAACCCCATAGACTGTGGCCTTCCAGGCTCTTCTGTCCGTGTGATTTCCTAGGCAAAAATACTGGAGCGGGTTGCCGTTTCCTTCTCTAGGGGATCTTCCTGACCCGGGGATTGACCATGTCTCCTGCATTGCAGATGGATTCTTTTCCAACAAAACCAGCAGGGAAAACTAAATTCACTAAATCTCAATTATATCCACCTAGGTGGTTTCAAGTCCTTTGATTGATACATTCTGCCAACATGAGCCTTTTTGCCTGTTGAGCACTGCACATATTTGAATATATGGGTTATGTAAACATCTACAGTTGGAATTGCTTGATCACATTTCTTTCCAAAGATATCACACAATTTTCTGTTCCTACCAATAGCTTGTTTCCCCCAACCTCTGCCAATACTATATATAGATATCTGTATATTTTCAAATATTTTGAGCTTTCTCAAAACTACAAAATCTATCCGTATACCTAAATCTAATTGTTTTCATTTTCCTGTCAATATTATGAATACAGTTGGGCAATTTTTTCCCATGTTGATAAGCAAGGAGTATTTGTCCTTCCATGAAGTATCTGTTCACATACTTGGTCTGCTCTTTCTGCTGGGATCTTGGTCTCTCATTGAACTGTAAAAGCTGCTTTAAAAGCAGGAAGATTTTGGCTGACAGAATTGTGCAGTCATTTCACGACAATGTTAAATCATAACAAATTGGACATCTTTACCTTGCATCCACCATAACAGGAATTTCTTTGCGGTCTCCGTATGAATTCAAGTGCTGGTTCACAGCTGAAAATACTATTTTGTCGTAATAAAATCATCAGTCTCTTCTCATTACCTCTTTTAGCTGGAAACCATACTGAGTTTTAGCCCATTCCTTCTGGCACGTGCCTATCCCATGACTTATGAGTTTTGTGCTGTATTATCATGATGCAGACATTCATAGACATGGAGCCACTTCTGCATTTTATGAAAAGAACTAGTTTTGAGACTCATGAAACTTTAGAAATTCAACAGTATTCAGTTCAGTTCAGTCTCTCAGTCGTGTCCGACTCTTTGTGACCCCATGGACTGCAGCACGCCAGGCCTCCTTGTCCATCACCCACTCCCGGAGCTTGCTCAAACTCATGTCCATCAAGTCTGTGATGCCATCCAACCATCTCATCCTCTGTTGTCCCCTTCTTCTGCCACCTTTAATCTTTCCCAGCATCAGGGTCTTTTCAAATCAGTCAGCTCTTTGCATTGGATGGCCAAAGTATTGGAGTTTTAGCTTCAGCATCCATCCTTCCAATGAATACTCAGGACTGACCTCCTTTAGGATGGACTGGTTGGATCTCCTTGCAGTCCAAGGGACTCTCAAGAGTCTTCTCCAGCACCACAGTTCAAAAGCATCAATTCTCCAGCACTCAGCTTTCTTTATAGTCCAACTCTCACACCCATACACGAGCACTGGAAAAACCCTAGCCTTGACTAGACGGACCTTTGTTGGCAAACTAATCTGAACAGTATTACAAGGCATTTATTCTTTGGTGTAAAGAATATCCCTGTCAGTGTTGGGTAGACACCCAGATGAGAGGATCCAGAGGTTTAGAATGAATGGAATCCCCATCGTATCTGCTAAGTTTATTTATAATCCAGGGCCTCCCTGGTGACTCAGTGATAAAGAACCTGCTGGTCCATGTAGGAGACATAGGTTCAATTCCTGGGTGGGGAAGATTCCCTGGAGAAGGGAATGGGCACCCACTTCAGGATTCTTGCCTGCACAGTCCCCACGGACAAAAGAGCCTTGGAAGGCTATAGCCCATGAGATCACAAAGAGTTAGATGATGACCTAGTGACTAAACAAAACAACAGTGACATTTATAATCCAACCATCTCTTCGCGTGAATGGCAAGTAGTGGGGAGAAGATGAGTGGGATGAAGCCTGTTCCTCACTCTTCTCAGAGCCCAGAGCTTACCTTTAAGCTCGCCTTGTTCCTTAATAAAGGCAATGGTTCTTGTTCCTCATCCTCGAAAACTGTTTTTATTGAGGGCTTTCAAACACCTGAAATTAATTATACCTCATCTGAATGAAAAGGGTGGGGAACCCCCAAACATGCGTTCACCAAATTTATGTGAGCACTTTGAAAATTTCCTGTACGCATGTTTGGAGACAAAAGCCTAACTTGTAATCAATCAGAAGTCAACCAAATCGAATCACTGCAGTGATGAGAGTAGGAATTCCATCTGCACATTCCTGCCATGCTCCCTCTCCAACCCCAGAAATGTTTAATCGCATTTCCCTTTAAATATTTTTTGATTAGGCAGACTCTGAAATGTTAAACTGAGCTCATCCTTCAGGAAATGACAAAGAATAGTGATTAATCCCAACAGTCAGCTCGCTTTAACACACTGTAAGAAAAATAGTGAAGAAACATAAAGAATGAATCAAATATAAATAATTGGGAATGCATAGTATCGACAAATATGTTTAAGCAATCATAAACAGCACTACCATAGTGCCATGTTATCACTTTTTAACAACATATTAAATTCAGAATTTTTGTTGTTAATATTATTTTTAACATTGAGAAATTAAAAAAAAAGAAAAAAACCTTTATGGAAGTCTCTGATATGAAATACAAACCAATCATAGTGCTTCCGCATTCCACATATGTCTTCCTGGGTTGGCCAGGAAGTTCGTTCTGGTTTTTCTGCACCATCTTAGATAAGGAACACGCCTGAAACAGTCACTGAACTTCTAACCCAGTTGGGAGCCAGCAGTCTTTAAAGACACAGCCACACAAATCAAATAAAACATAATAATGCAGGCAAATATGGTTCAGCAGAATATTTCAAGGGATCACTGCAACTAAGACCCAGAGACCATTCTTCCTGGGCAGTTGTTTGAATGGCAAAATTTCTGTGATAGTCTTAGAACAGTGGTCTGGAAAACGAGCAACTACAAGTAACTGCAATAAAGCAGAAATACGGTTGTTTCCAAACAGCTCATTGGCAAAAGAATCCACCTGCCAATGCAGGAGATGCATGTTCCATCCGTGGGTCAGGAAGATCCCCTGGAGAAGGAAATGGCAACCCACCCCAGTATTCTTGCCTGGAGAATCCCATGGACAGAGGAGCCTGGCGGGCTACAGTCCACGGGGTCGCTAAGAGTCGGACATGCTGGAGCACGCAAAGCAGAAATGTGTGTTCTCCCCCAAACTCTACAGTTTCGGTGCTGTATTCTTATGAAATGTACAGAGTTTTTTTCATCCTTTCTTTGCATTTGATCATGCACCATTTTCTCATGAACCTTTCATCTGCTCACAGGTGCAGGGAGAATGAGGAACACTGTCTACTGCCAGGAATACAGGAACCACATCAGCATTTTCTCTGAGCGCCTAGTCTGAGAACTGGAGTGATAGATTAATCTACTGTTATTCCATGGAACAGAAGAACAGAATGGGCATGTGTAGAAAACACTACGAGAGAAAGAGGGTCCAATAAAGTGTGGGGCCACTGAGGCTTGTCGAATGCATCACAGTGCACCCTCCACGCTCACTCACTGCTGTTTTATTTCGTTTCAACAGCTCCCCAAGGACTTGGCAGTCTTTTGAAGCCACAGAATCGGTGTGTGGAGAAGGTCAAGGACTGGACTCCACACATCCTGATAGGCCCATCCTCCCCTATCAGAGCCATCTGCTTGTGGTTATATGACCTCACATTGATTCAGTCATTCAGTCGTGTCCGAATCCTTGCAAGCCAATGAACAGCAGCATGCCAGGCCTCCCTGTCCATCACCAACTCCCAGAGTTTACCCAAACTCTTGTCCACTGAGTCAGTGATGCCATCCAACCATCTCATCCTCTGTTGTCTCCTTCTCCTCCTGCACTCAATCTTTCCCAGCATCAGGGTCTTTTCAAACGAGTCAGCTCTTTGCATCCGGTGGCCAAAGTATTGGATTTTCAGCTTCAGCATCAGTCCTTCCAATGAACACCCAGGACTGATCTCCTTTAGGATGGACTGGTTGGATCTCCTTGCAGTCCAAGGGACTCTCAAGAGTCTTCACCAACACCACAGTTCAAAAGCATCAATTCTTCGGTGCTCAGCTTTCCTCACAGTCCAACTCTCACATCCATACATGACCACAGGAAAAACCATAGCCTTGACTAGATGGACCTTTGTTGGCAAAGTAACATCTCTGCTTTTTAATATGCTGCCTAGGTTGGTCATAACTTTCCTTCCAAGAAGTAAGTGTCTTTTAATTTTGTGGCTGCAATCACCATCTGCAGTGATTTTGGAGTTCAAAAAAGTAAAGTCAGCCACTGTTTCCACTGTTTCCCCATCTATTTGCCATGAAGTGATGGGACCAGATGCCATGATCTTCATTTTCTAAATGTTGAGCTTTAAGCCAACTTTTTCACTCTTCTCTTTCACTTTCATCAAGAGGGTCTTTAGTTCTTCACTTTCTGCCATAAGGGTTGTGTCATCTGCATATCTGAGGTTATTGATATTTCTCCCAGCAATCTTGATTTCAGCTTGTGCTTCTTCCAGCCCAGAGTTCCTCATGATGTACTCTGCATAGAAGTTGAATAAACAGGGTGACAATATACAGCCTGGATGTACTCCTTTTCCTTTTTGGAACCAGTCTGTTGTTCCATGTCCAGTTCTAACTGATTATGCTAATCTAATAAACATGACTCTGGCAAGCCAGTACTGAGAAGTCCATAACGTGTCCTCTAAATGCATTTTCTCCTTTATCTATTACATTAGGGGACCATCTTTGCTCCAGTATGGAATGGATGAGGTTATTAAGGATCTGATAATGTCTCACGATTGTGTGGAGTCAGCCCACAAACGCAGGTTTGCGTATGGTGTCACTTTATGAAAGAAAGAAAAGTCTGAAGACTGCTCCTATCATCATCAGGTTAACTGCAGTCTTGACTTCTTTCTGAAAACAAAACCAGACAAAGCCAACGGATGATGGTTCTGAACTGGCAGTTACGTGTTTTCTCTAGACTCCAAGTTGGCTGACAGTCACTGATTCCTCATAATAATGGCAGTAACCAATTTTGATAGGAGAATCACACAGCAACAACAGGTAAAGGACACGGAGAGTGAAAAAGTGAAGGTGTTAGTGGCTCAGGCATGTCCGACTCTTTGCGATCCCATGGACTGTAGCCCACCAGGCTCCTCTGTCCGTGGGGATTGTCTAGGCAAGAATACTGGAGTGGGTTGCCATTCCGTTCTCCAGGGGATCTTCCCCACCCAGGGATGGAACCCATGTCTCCTGCATTGCAGGCGGATTCTTTACCATCTGAGCCACAGACAAGCTCCAAGGACATGGAAACCTTGGATCAATGATGTGGATACTGTGTCCAACACCGTATAGGTCTGGGGTTGTGATCTAGTTTAGCCCTTAACACACCCGAGAATGTCTCCAGTTAAAAATTAAAATGCTCTTCACATTCCTGCGAAAACACAGAAATAAACACTGGGCTACATCCCAAAAGGGTACTATTATGCATTATTCAAGTTTAATCAGGCAATTGTCTGCTTTACATAACTCCGGCTTTAGCTTTTAAAGGTAATTTTGGAAGAGAGATTGTGGTATATTTGTACCTACAAAAGAGTTTACTTTCATGAGAGCAAACAGGTTTCTGGTGTAAAAATTTTGTTTGAAAATAGCTGAAAGAAGATCAAGGGCGGGGCGGGAAGAAAACCGATGCGGCTATGCTGTGTACCAACGCCTGTGCTGTTTCTTACTCTATTCTTTGGAAAACATTTTTGAGATTGATCTATATCTTTGGAGATCAGCTCTTCCAAGGATCTCTCTATTGCTATGGCTGTTACTTACCGCCAAATTGAGTGATGAGCTTCAAGGCTTGAGAGTGAGATGGATGGGTCTTTGGAAAGATTCCTTCCACTGAGTCCCCGAAGTGTTCCTGATCCTTGGGTTTCTAGCCTTGGACAGTTCCACGTACTGGCTCCTCCCGTGCACCTACAAGAAAACAGCCAGTCGAGAAACCAAGAGCATCTTCTCAAAATTCACATCAAGACGATTAGAAGGTGCCACCGTAAACCCAACAGAAGGGCCATCATTAACATATCTACAAACAATAAACGCCAGAGAGGGTGTGGAGAAAAGGGAACCCTTTGCTGACCAGGGTGTGAACTGACGCAGCCACTGTGGAAGATGGTATGCTGCTTCTGCTGCTAAGTTGCTTCAGTCGTGTCCGACTCTGTGCGACCCCATAGACGGCAGCCCACCAGGCTCCCTTGTCCCTGGGATTCTCCAGGCAAGAACACTGGAGTGGGTTGCCATTTCCTTCTCCAGTGCATGAAGTGGAAAGTGAAAGTGAAGTCGATCAGTCGTGTCCGACTCTTCGACCCCATGGACTGCAGCCTATCAGGCTCCTGCATCCATGGGATTTTCCAGGCAAGAGTACTGGAGTGGGGTGCCATCACCTTCTCCGCTTTCAAAGCTAGGTGGTACTTATTCAAATCTTTCTTCTTGTAATGTACCCAACCACATTTCAACTGGACTAAGTAACAGATTGATGGAAGAAAGAGATATAATGTTCTGCTAATGAGCAATATTATTACTAGTTTTCATTCTAAGACTCTGGGGGATCAGACAAAACAGATGATTCTAATGATCACTTTCAACTTACACAGAAATATCTCTGTCTATATTCTGAAGAATTCTCTGTTTTCAGTGACTCAAAGCACATTGCCAGCTTGCCTGGGGTCATTTATCGCTTCTTTCCCCAGTTTCAGGTCCCGTGGAGTAAGTACTAACACAGCGATCAAGGCATCATGAATAATTGGCTAGTATTATTTACCTAAACAGGGAATAGGGTTAGGGTTAGGGTTAGGGTTAGGGCAATGGCACCCCACTCCAGTACTCTTGCCTGGAAGATCCCATGGACGGAGGAGCCTGGTAGGTTGCAGTCCATGGGGTCGCTGGGACTCGGACACAACTGAGTGGCTTCACTTTCACTTTTCACTTTCATGCACTGGAAAAGGAAATGGCAACCCACTCCAAAGTTCTTGCCTGGAGAATCCCAGGGAAGGCGGAGCCTGGTGGGCTGCCGTCTCTGGGGTCGCACACAGTCAGACATGACTGAAGCGACTTAGCAGCAGCAGCAGCAGCAAACAGGGAATGTCTAACTTCAAGATTGGAGAAATCTATAAAATTCAAGTAACTACTGAAAAATAATGCATTGATGAAACTTTTTGATTTCTTATTTACTAGTATTGTTTTACTTGCTAAATCATGTCAGACTCTGTGACCCCATGGACTGTAGCCCGCCAGGCTCCTCTGTCCATGGGATTTCCCAGGCAAGAATCCTGGAGTGGGTTGCCACCTGTTGATGAGACTTTTGAGAAATCTCAGGTCTCCTGCGTTGCAGGCAGACGCTTTACCCTCTGAGCCACCAGGGAAGCCCATCTATGTCTATATCTATATGTCCAGCTTAAAGAAACTCATGTACACGTCCAGATAGCTATAGACAGGATGTAGTAGAACCTCGACTTTTTTGAGATTGTATTAGGTAAATAATTATACAAGTTACAAGAAACACAGACTCTGCTTCCTTCAATCCTCTAATGACTGTTTGGTTCACTTTATAAGTAAGGAAAGCAAGGAGTGAAGAGTCTCGGTAACACCCCCGGAGGAGCAGGGTATAATAAGTCAGGCCAAGACAGGACCTTCATTTCCAAAACTGGGCTGAAGCACAGCCACCGTGGTCATGTACGATCCTCTTCCCGCTCAGTCTCAGGTTCACACAGGTCTGCTCGGCGTGTTAGCAGCGAGAAAATTCCAAGAGAGCTCGAACCACTGCATCGTCAGGGAACTCCCAGCATTTTCCTAGCTTAAAAACCTAAAACAGCTACTACCAAAATGCAAAAAAAGAAGAATATCTAAATGGCAAAATACACACACACAGATATAAACTTTAAAATATATTTCTATATTACAAATATGTTGATTTATATTTTTATATATATTATATAAGTGTCTGTCAAAATACAAATATTCCTATTATATATATATCTATGTTGCTCACTGTGACTTTCATATTGTATGTCTCGAGCATATAGTTTGTACTACAAAAAAAAATAATAAAGAATATCTGAATGGCCAAATACACATACACACAGACACAGATATTAAAATTTTAAATATAAATATTTCTATATTAAAATATGTTGATTTTTATTTTTATATATTACGTAAGTATCCGTTAAGATACAAGTGTTCCTATTTTTTATATATATATATGTTTATCACTGTGACTCACATTGTATGTCTCGAATATATACAGTATATACTACAAAAAAAAAAAGGATATCTAAATGGCCAAACACACACAGACACAGATATAAAATTTTAAATATAAACATTTCTATATTAAAAATATGTTGATTTATATTTTTATATATACTATGTAAGTATCTGTTAAGATACAAATGTTTCTATTATATATATATCTTGCTAAGTCACTTCAGTCGTGTCCGACTCTGTGCGACCCCATAGACGGCAGCCCACCAGGCTCCCCCGTCCCTGGGATTCTCCAGGCAAGAACACTGGAGTGGGTTGCCATTGCCTTCTCCATTCTGTAGTATATATTATATGTATTCAAGACGTACAACCTGAAAGTCACAATGATATCGGAGAAGGCAATGGCAACCCACTCCAGTGTTCTTGCCTGGAGAATCCCAGGGACAGAGGACAGAGGAGCCTGGTGGGCTGCAGTCCATGGGGTCATGGACAGTCAGACACAACTGAGCGACTTCACTTTCACTTTTCCTTTCATGCATCAGAGAAGGAAATGGCAACCCACTCCAGTGTTCTTGCCTGGAGAATCCCAGGGACGGGGGAGCCTGGTGGGCTGCCGTCTATGGGGTCGCACAGAGTCTGACACGACTGAAGTGACTTAGCAGCAGCCTAGCATACTGCAGAAAGAAAAAAATCATATCCAAATGGCCAAATACACATATACACACATATACAGATATATAAAATTTTAAACATAAATGTTTATATATGACAAATGTTTATTTATATTTATATATTATATAAATGCCTGTTAAAATACAGACGTTCGTATGCTATATATGTATGCTGCTCACTGTGACTTTTCATGTTTTATGTCTTGAATACATACTATATATACTACGAAAGGAAAGAATACTTAAATGATCAACCACACACATAGACAGACATGCACACATATGTAAAATTTTATATATAAATGCTTATATATTACAAATACATTGATTTATATTTACATATGTATTATGTAAATGTTATGTGGCTTCCTAGGTGGCTCAGCTGGCAAAGAATCTGCCTGCAGTGCAGGAGACCTGGGTTTAATCCCTGGGTTGGGAAGATCCCCAGGAGAGGGGAAAATATATGACACTAAACGTCATATATTGACTTATATTTATATATATTATATAGATGTCTGTTAAGATAACACTAAATGTCATATGTTGATTTATATTTTTACATATTATATAAACGTTTGTTAAGATACAAATGTTCATATTATATATATATCTATGTTGCTCACTGTGACTTTCACGTTGCATGTCTCAAACACATCCAATATATCACATATATTATACATATATATTTAAAGGTACTCAGTCTCAGGGAAATGAAAAGCAAAACAACTTCATATAAGAATGACTAAGTTACTGAAATTTGGGAAGACTGGCCATATCAAATGTGGAGAAAATGTCGAGTAGGTAGACGCCCCCCAGTGTCTGCTGACCCTAAAGAGAATTTCTCAAAACGGAGCAGGGCCCACCATCAGGGCCGTGAAAGAATGCAGCTCCCCACCTCTTTACGGAACCGGCTAGGAGAAGCGTCTGAGCAAATATGACATTTCCTGCTTCACGAAAGTAACGGCAGAGCTCAGACCCAGAACTCCGTTTGGATTTAATCACCCCTATCTAAACCCAATCACGGGCTGCAATTTAAACCAATTTGCTCAACATTAAAGCTTCACGGGGAAGAGAAATTCCCTCCTGATTACCTGTGTCAAGAGATAGTAAGCTAAGCCCGGGGATAAAAGGCGGACACCGTCCATACTGGGCAGGCTCTATCACGCGGGTTCTATTTAATTATATCTGGTAGCTGAGGAGGAAAGAAGGCCTCAGGCCATGTTGGAAATGACCCTCCACCAGCCCCGGTCATCCAGACTCACACATGCAGACAAGAAAAGAGTGGTCACCAGTGGAGACACTGAGGTTGGGGAAAAATAGAGGGGACTGGGAGAAGGCAATGGCACCCCACTTCAGTACTCTTGCCTGGAAAATCCCATGGACGGAGGAGCCTGGTGGGCTGCAGTCCATGGGGTCGCTGACGGTCGGACATGATTGAGCGACTTTACTTTCACTTTTCACTTTCATGCATTGGAGAAGGAAATGGCAACCCACTCCAGTGTTCTTGCCTGGAGAATCCCAGGGACGGGGGAGCCTGGTGGGCTGCCGTCTATGGGGTCGCACAGAGTCGGACACGGCTGAAGTGACTTAGCACCAGCAGGGAGGTATAAACTTCTGTGTGTAAGACAGGCTACCAGGATGTCTTGTACAACACAGGGAATGAGTCAGCCCTTTTTTTATTTTATTTTAATTGGAGGCTAATTACAGTATTGTAGTGGTTTTTGGCATCCACTGACATGAATCCGCCACGGGTGTACATGTGTTCCCCATCCTGGATCCCCCTCCCACCTCCCTCCCCATCCCATCCCTCTGGGTCATCCCAGTGCACCAGCCCCAAGCACCCTGTCTCATGCATGGAACCTGGACTGGCGATCTGTTTCACATATGGTAATACACATCTTTTAATGCTATTCTCCCAAATCATCCCACCCTCCCCTTCTCCCACAGAGTCCAAAAGTCTGTTCTATACATCTGTGTCTCTTTTGCTGTCTCGCATATAGGGTCATCGTTACCATCTTTCTGAATTCCATATATATGCGTTAGTATACTGTATTGGTGTTTTTCTTTCTGACTTGCTTCACTCTGTATAATAGGCTCAAGTTTAATCCACCTCATTAGAACTGATTCAAATGCATTCTTTTTAATGGCTGAGTAATATTCCATTGTGTATACGCACCACAGCTTTCTCATCCATTCATCTGCCGATGGACATCTAGGTTGCTTCCATGTCCTGAGCCAGCCCTTTGTAATCACCATAAATCCAGTGCAACCTACAAAAATTATATAAAAACTAAAAAATCATTAAAAAGAAAAACCAAAGAGACAAGAAAACCCACTGAGTCTGATACATAACTATGTTACCACAAATTATCACAAAGGTCATGAAATAGAAATGTTGGATATTATATTAAAAAAAAAAAAAACAGCCATGTGAGAGAGTCCCATTCACCAACACTGGCCGTTGTATACTTTACATTTTTACCAGTTTTCTAGGCAAATATTATGTAGAATTATAGTTCTACTTTATCTACCTTTGACTTCTGAAAGTGAAAGTTGCTCAGTTGTGTCCGACTCTGCAACCCCATGGACTATATGGTCCACGGGGT
Organism: Bos grunniens; assembly: GCF_055505025.1. Taxonomy (NCBI): domain Eukaryota; kingdom Metazoa; phylum Chordata; class Mammalia; order Artiodactyla; family Bovidae; genus Bos; species Bos grunniens. The sequence continues at coordinate 4,130,337 of NC_141194.1, forward strand.
TCCCCAGGCCAGAAAATTGGAGTGGGTAGCCTTTACTTTCTCCAGGGGATCTTCCCACCCAGGGATCGAACCCAGGTCTCCTGCACTGCAGGTGGATTTTTTAACCAGCTGAGCCACCAGGGAAGCCATAATGAGGTTAAATATTTTGTACATTCTTAAACTTAGTTTCCTTACTAAACAAACTTCACATATTTAATCTTCTTTGTATTTGAGCATTTTTGTTGCTGCTATTTATCGACTTACTGGAGCAATTGATACATTAAGAATTTTAACCTTTCCTCTCCCATAAGTGTTGTGATAATCTCGTTTCTTTGCTTTCTCTGAACAGTTTTATACTCAAAATTCTCTCAAGCACATACTAACTTTATCATAAGTGTAAAAGCATTCTCTAACAGAGGTCAAACTAAGCCTTGATTTACATTCTCTTATAATTCTTTTCTTGTTGTTGTTCAGTCGCTCAGTCGTGTCCGACTCTTTGTGACCCCACGGACTGCAGCACACCAAGGCTCCCTGTCCATCACCAACTCCCGGAGCTTCCTCAAACTCCTGTCCATCGAGTTAGTGATGCCATCCAACCATCTCATCCTCTGTTGTCCCCTTCTCCTCCTGCCCTCAATGTTTCCCAGCATCGGGGTCTTTTCCAGCGAGTCAGCTCTTTGCATCCGGTGGCCAAAGTATTGGAGCTTCAGCTTCACCATCAGTTGTATGATAAACTTCTTACATAAGGCTTGTGCCCTGCCTGGATCATTTGCTGTAAAGTGATGATCCATGTTTTTCCTCTCTTCCTTCCCTCAGCGACTCGAGATGTTGCCTTTATATTTCAAACCTCCACAAACACAGGCACACACCTACACACACCCGGTGGCTCAGAGAAGGCAATGGCAGCCCACTCCAGTATTCCTGCCTGGAGAATCCCCATGGACAGAGGAGCGTGGCGGGCTACAATCCAAGGGGTCGCAAAGAGTCAGACACGACTGAGCCACTCACTACATATAAGCATATTTACAGCAATTCTGATTCACACACCTGCCTTCAGCCCTTTTCCACCCCAATTTCCTTTCCCAGTTCCCTAAGTTACGATCTTGGCTGTTGGCATTACATCTCTAAGTACATTATCAGTTGGAGAGCGTGGCTTTTCCCTCGAGAAGCTTGTGTTTGGTGCCTCTTTTGTGAGACCACCTGTCCTCGGGGAACCCTGAGGTCCTGAGCTGGCTGCTCCCCCTAAGATTCTAGGAGGCTGTCTCCCCTTTGGTCAGAGTTCTGGGGTGCCCAGCACAGTTAACACTCTTCCTGCCGTGGGACAGGTTTGCAGGATTTTATTTGGCCTGGGGTGGGTCTCTTTGATGGGGACCCTAAGGTTCCTTCTTTGATCAAAAGTTTTCTTCTCCTTATCCTTCTTTGGCTTCCCGTTTACAGGGTCTCCTTACATAGGAATGCTCCATCTCCCATCTCTATTTTTTACTCATCTTTCTGTTTCTTGCTGTGCTCAATTTTCCCAGTTTCTGGGCTTGGTGTTACCTCCTTGTAATTGCTTTTTATTTCAACAATTTGGTTTTCTTTAAAAATCATCTGTGGTTGTCTCCACTGTTTTTTTTTTTTTATGGTTTTTTTTTTTTTTTTTGGTCTTCATTCTTTAATCTCTAATTTCAATTTGTTTCTCCATGACTTTCATTTCTACTCTATAGATACATGTCCTCTTGAATAGTGCGTGTGTACATTGGTGTGTGTGTGTGTATGGGTTAATGAATGTGAACTTTTCAAAAAATTGCCCTTGAATCTTTCAATCCTTTCTGGCCTAGAGATCACCCTTTGAGTGAGGCAAGTTGTTCCATTTCGATCTTCAGCTGATTACATAGGACAAATCTGAGTGGGCTCATAAGGTGAGATGTTCAAACTCATATTGATACTCTAACCTGAAATCTCCAAATACGTATTTAATGTACTGTGGACCAATGTATGGACAGTCTTTATCCTGCATTTTTACATCATGTTAAATCACAAGCGTTGCTTCCTTTTGTGGCTATACTACGTATATCAGAGCATGATCATATTCTTTAGACAGCTTACATTTCCCCTGGAGAAGGGAAAGGCTACCCACTCCAGTCTTCTGGCCTGGAGAATTCCATGGACTGTATTGTCCATGGGGTCACAAAGAGTCGGACACGACTGAGAGACGTCCACTTTCTTGTATTTCTTTGGTATAATAGACAATATGATGAGGACTATGTCATTGTTGAGTCACTCGGTCAGTCATGTGTGACTCTGTGCAATCCCACAGAGTGCAGCCCTCGTATCTCCTCTGTCCGTTGGATTCTCCAGGCAAGAATACTAGAGTGGGATGTCATTTCCTGCTCCAGGGGATCTTCCCGACCCAGGGATCCAACCACCATCTCCTGCATGGGCAAGTGGGTTGTTGGTTTTTATTTATTTATTTTTTTAACCGCTGAGCCTCCGGGTGCATACAAATCTCTTAACTGCGTTTCTGACAGTTTCTTTAGGAAATACTCCTAAAACTGAAACTAGTTGGTCAAACGTTATGGACACTGTAAACAATGTAGGTGCCTAAGTGGCTTTTCAGGAATATTCTAAAATGTTCCCAGTTCTACTACGAGGTGATGAGAAGTCAGCTTGTTAGGTAAAATGCTTTTCATGGTTTTTTTCTTGCTATAACGCAGGAAGTTGTTTTTCACGCTAACAACCAACAGCCATCCGCTTTTTTTCCCCTTCCCTTTTCATTTACAATCTGTGTCACTTGTCCATTGTTTTATTCTGGCATTAGATAATTCCTACTTTTAAGTGCTCCTGTAAGATGAGAAACTACAGTATCTCTTTTTATATCTATTGCAATTGATGTTCATTGTGTGAAATGTTTTTCCTGATAAACTGGGTTGAAAAAAATGTTTGTCATCTGGGGATACTCAAATCAGTTCTGCTTGAACTATATGACCTGCATGCGTGCTCAGTCGCTCAGTCGTGTCTGACTCCCGCTGACCCCGTGGACTGTAACCCACCAGACCGCTCTGTCAGTGGGATTTCCCAAGCAGGACTACTGGAGTGGGTTGCCATTTCCTCTTCCAGGGGATCTTCCTGACCCAGGGATCGAAACTGTCTCTCTCACATTGGCTCAGAGGATTCTTACTGAGCCACCAGGGAAGCTGGGGTATGTGAGTGTATGCGTGCAAAACACTAACTGATATCATGAAGGGTTATCAGCACCCATGCAACCGTTTGGGAATAATTCTGTACATTGTAGCCAACCAACACCATCAAAATTCCCCTCTACTTTAATGATATATATCCCCCACCCTCCTGAAAACAAGATACGGAAAATATAGATGTTGCAATATATTTTTGCTGCAGTGTCAAAAGCACGTCACACTCAGTTCACATGTACTGCTTCGGTGGTTTTTTTTTTTAAACACATATTGCTTCCCTAACATGGCCTGAATTAGAGATTGTTCTCAACTTGTAAAAGACCAGCAAAGAAGGTGATTTTTTTTCCGGAGGAATGGTTGGGTCATCTTGCTGCTGCTAAGTTGCTTCAGTCGTGTCCGACTCTGTGCGACCCCATAGACGGCAGCCCACCAGGCTCCCCCATCCCTGGGATTCTCCAGGCAAGAACACTGGAGTGGGTTGCCATTTCCTTCTCTCAAGCATGAAAGTGAAAAGTGAAAGTGAAGTTGCTCAGTCGTGTCCGACTCTTGGCGACGCCATGGACTGCAGCCTACCTTAAGGCTCCTCCACCCATGGGATTTTCCAGGCAAGAGTACTGGAGTGGGGAGCCATTGCCTTCTCCATGGGTCATCTTAACAGGCACTAACAGTCTGAGGAGATCAGGCTAAGCTTTCTACGGGCTTTTTAGGGGTGGATCATTTCAGCTCATATTCGGCTCAAGTCCATGGGAATTTGGGGCATTTCTGGAGATTTACCTGAATTCAGAGAAAGAGACACTGGCATTGTTCTTGTAGAAACTTCATTCATGTCCAAACCTGCCAGTAGCCAAGTACTATATCATTATATGATGTTTGTTGGGAGTTTCTGGAACAAAAAGCAATTTTCCCTATTTGACATGGTTTGTGTTGATTAATTTTCCACCTGTATGCTTTGCTGTGATTGCATTATTTTATCTTCCACCGGTCATATGGTATTTATATATGTGTGTGTTTGCATGTACACGCTAAGTCCCTTCAGTCATGACCAACTCTTTGTGACCCTGTGGACTGTAGCCCACCAGGCTCCTCTATTCGTGGGATTCTCCAGGCCAGAAGACTGGAATGAGATGCGGCTTCATCCTCCAGGTGATCTTCCTGGCCCAGGGACTTGAATCCGTTGTCTCTTATATTTCCTGCAATGGCAGTCAGGTTCTTTACTGTTAGCGCCACCTGGGAAGCCTGTGACCTAATATTAAATATCATCCCTTTGTTGGAATAAACTCCATTTGGAAATGGTGTGTATTTCCTGACCAGTGCATCAAAGTTGCTAATGTTTTATTTTTCTTGTTACCTATGTATGCTTGATGGAAGTTTCAATTTAATTATTCTGTATTTCATTTTTCTTTGCATTTAAAAATATCTGTGTTATAGAAGTCTGGTATTGAGAAAGCATTCTTTACACTCACAGAGAATTCATAACATGGGAGTAATATGTAACTTGAAATTTTCGTAGAATGTGTCTTTTGAATGAATCACACGTCATGAAATTTGGGGTATGTATTTCTTCACTCCCTTGTAATTTGCACTGTGAAATTGATGAGTTTTTCTCTTTTTTATTGAGCTAATATTAGTAACATATTTTCTAGGAAATAAGTACTTAGTCTAGATAAATAATTTGTGGTAATAAAGCTGATCAGTATTTCCTTTTGTCATTTAGTATCTGTTGTTATTTTTCTGTATCTTAACAAGGAATGATTTCATCAAAAATCCTGTGGTTTCTGGGATTTCCCTGGTGATCCAGTGGCTAAGACTCTGCACACCCAGTGTAGGAGGTCTGGGTTCTATTTCAGGTCAGGAAACTATAACTCACATGCCACAACACAGACCTGGTACAGCCAAAAATTAAAAATGAATATCCTCCAGTTCTTGACAGAAGAGAAAGGCTTCTGTGAGGAGCAGATTTTCTCCCTTCTATCAGGATGCCATCTCTTTGCACCTGAAAATTGACTAATAATAGAACACTACCATGGTTGTCTTTAATATTTCTAGTTTTTGAATATAAATTTAATAGGAAAAATTAGATGGAAGGCTTTTAACTCATGCAGTTGTTACTCATGCTTTTTTTTTTTTTTTTTTTTTTTTGGTAACCTCAAGGCAATTTCCTTAGCAATTTTGTTTCCAGGGCCTCATTAGGGAAATGATCTTATCATAGCTCCGTTCCACTGTGCCTTTACTTCTAGTGACAGATAAGTGTCAGCTGGTGTGCCCGGCAGAGGCATAGATGACCCCAAACTGGTAAACAAAAACTTACAGGAAGACCCAAGGGTTAACAACAGACTCATTCCATCCTAACACTCAGAGTCTGACTCTGCATAGGTACATCAAGGAAGATATTTCATATATGTTTATCTGTAACTGAATCGGGCTCCCAGGTGGCTCAGTGGTAAAGAATCTGCCTGCCAGTGCAGGAGATGTGGCTTTTCCAGTAGTTATATACAGATTTGGGTCACATGTGGGTTTGGAAGGACTGATGCTGAAGCTGAAGCTCCAGTGCTTTGGCCACCTGATGCAAAGAGCCAACTCACTGGAAAAGAACCCTGATGCTGGGAAAGACTGAAGTCAGGAGGAGAAGGGGATGACAGAGGATGAGACGGTTGGATGAACATGAGTCCGAGCAAACTCTGGGAGATGTTGAAGGACAGGGAGGCCTGGCGTGCTGCGGTCCATGGGGTTGCAAAGAGTCGAACACGACTCGGCATCTGAACAAACCAACAGTCGCTCTACAATATGGGGTTGGCTTCCGCCATATAACCACATGAATCAGCCACAAGTACACACACGTCCCCTCCCTCCTGAACCTTCCCCCCACCCCATCCCACCCCTCTAGGTTGTCACAGAGCACCAGGCTGAGCTCCCTGGGCCCACAGAGCAGCCTCCCACCGACCCACCACCCCACACATGGCAGTGTACACACGTCAGTGCTACCCCCTCGACTCTCCCCACCCTCTCCCTTCCCCACTCTGTCCACAAGTCTGTCCTGTACGTCTACATCTCTATTTCTTCCCTGCAAATAGGTTCCTCAGAACCATTTTTCTAGATTCCGTATATATTTCATAGATTCCGTATATATTTCACGAGTTAATATGTGAAATTTGTTTTCCTCTGTCTGACTTACTTCACTCTATATAACATGCTCTAGGTTCATCTACTGCACTAGAATGGACTCAGATGCATTCCTTTTAATGGCTGAGTGATATTCCATGGGACACATCAGTACGTACCACTTCTTTATCCATTCATCTGCAGATGGACAGCTAGGTTGCTTCCATATCCTAGCTGTTGTTAACAGTGCTGCTGGCTCATGAATTCTCGGTCACTACCTCTTGGAATAACCCAGCAGGCTGAGTCACTGCTCTTTAGATGCTGATATTTCTATCTTGCAGAAGGAACACTGTATTCTGCTTTTAGGTAATCTGTGTTCTGATAACTGTCTGTCATTAGGCTTGACAGGTCACCTCTGCTGTTGAAATACACAAAATCCTCACAAGGATGGTGAAGAACTCTCTTCCCTGCAACTCTCTCCCTTTCCAGGGCTTTCTGTATGCTTGTAACCAAATGTCAGGCTGTCTCCATTCTGTTTAATGTCCTGATTGCTGAATCATTTTTGTCTTTACCAGTTTGCTGATTCTGGGCTGGCCTCCCTTCATATGAACCTGTCTCTTTGAATATTTTATTTGTTTCTTTAGTTTTTCAGCTGTGCCAGGTCTTACTTGCAGCCTGTGGGATCTAGCTCCCTGACCAGGGATTGAACCTGGGCCCTCTGCATTGGGGGTACAGAGTCTTAGCCACTGGGCCACCAGGGAAGTCTCTGAACCTGTCTCTTTGAGCACGTGCATTTGAAGATCCCCTTGTAGAGATTCTTATGGACGGTTTACATTTTGGGTCTTTGCTTTTATTTCTTCTCTTTAATGTACCTTAAAGAGATGGGAATATCAGGCCACCTGACCTGCCTCCTGAGAAATCTGTATGCAGGTCAAGAAGCAACAGTTAGAACTGGACATGGAACAACAGACTGGTTCCAAATCAGGAAAAGGAGTACATCAAGGCTGTATATTGTCACAATTATTTAACTTATATGCAGAGTACATCATCAGAAACACTGGGCTGGATGAAGCACAAGCTGGAATCAAGATTGGCAGGAGAAATATCAATAACCTCAGATATGCAGATGATACCACCCTTATGGCAGAAAGTGAAGAGGAACTAAAGAGCCTCTTGATGAAAGTGAAAGTGAAAACCTGGTTTAATACTCAACATTCAGGAAACTAAGATCATGGCATCACTTCATGGCAAGTAGATGGGGCAACAGTGGAAACAGTGGCTGACTTTATTTTTCTGGGCTCAAAAATCACTGCAGATGGTGACTGCAGCCATGAAATTAAAAGATGCTTGCTCTTTGAAGAAAAGTTATGACCAACTTAGACAGCATATTAAAAAGCAGAGACATTACTTTGCCAACAAAGGTCATCTAGTCAAGGCAATGGTTTTTCCAGTAGTCTTGTGTGGATTTGAGAGTTGGACTATAAAGAAAGCTGAGTGCCAAAGAATTGATGCTTTTGAACTGTGGTGTTGGAGAAGACTCCTGAGAGCCCCTTGGACTGCAAGGAGATCCAACCAGTCCATCCTAAAGAAAATCAGTCCTGAGTATTCATTGGAAGGACTGATGCTGAAGCTGAAACTCCAATCCTTTGGCCACCTGGTGCTAAGAAATGAGTCATTTGAAAAGACCCTGATGCTGGGAAAGATTAAAGGCAGGAGGAGAAGGGGACAACAGAAGATAAGATGGTTGGATGGCATCACCAACTCAATGGACATGAGTTTGAGTAAGCTCTGGGAGTTGGTGATGGACAGGGAAGCCCGTGTGCTGCAGTCCATGAGGTTGCAAAGAGTCAGACACAACTGAGCAACTGAAGTCAACTCAATGTACCTTTGGGGCTTCCCTGATAGCTCAGTTGGTAAAGGATCCTCCTGCAAGGCAGGAGAGCCCGGTTCGATTCCTGGGTTGGGAAGATCCGCTGGAGAAGGGATTGGCTACCCACTCCAGTATTCCTGGTTTTCCCTTGTGTCTCAGCTGGTAAAGTATCTGTCTGCAGTGCAGCAGATGTGGGTTCAACCCCTGGTTTGGGAAGATCCCCCGGAGAAGGCAAAGGCTACCCACTCCAGTATTCTGGCCTGGAGAATTCCATGGACTGTATAGTCCTTGGGGTCACAAAGAGTCAGACACAACTGAATGACTCACTTTACTTCAGTGTACCTTCACTTTCCAAGCAAGAAAAACTCATGAACAGCATTGAATCTGAGGCAGTTCAGAACCCACATAAGAGCTCTTCGATTCCCCTTCCAAGAGGCATCAAAACACAAGCTTCCTTTTGATAAGCCTCTACAAACATTAATAATATAGTATAAATCCTTCCATTAATGCGGAAGTTAATAGTTGTGAAGTGTTATTCAGTATTCTTCTCTTAGAACAATGTCAGGAAATCTAGAGTTGATTCGTAATTGACCTTTCTTTTAAATACGAAGCTGATTAAACACCATCATTTTCATGTAATTCAGTGCTTTTATGAAGGGCTTTGTTTTTCCAAGTGGGTTTAGGTTAAATGATTTTGAGTCAAACATAATGACTATTCAAGTAGAAGTCTTCATAAAGAGATCTCTTTGGACGTTTTCATGAGAAACCCCACGAACAACATAATTTCATTAAATTTCCTGGGAACTGTTGGTTCTTTTAGTTGATATCCTAATTGTTTTGTTTTTTAGCACTCTCAATTTGGCCTGGTTTTCCTTCATATTTCACATTCCATGAAGCCATTCTCTGCTGTACACCAGAAAGCCCTGCCTATTGGAGATCAAGTCCATTCATTTAAGGTTTTAATAACCTAGGATAAAAGAGAAAGGGCTTATAGAGCGTGAGATGGTTGGATGGCATCCCTGACTCGATGGACATGAGTTTGAGTAAGCTCTAGGAGTTGGTGATGGACAGGGAAGCCTGGTGTGCTGCAGTCCATGGGGTCACAAAGAGTCAGACACCTGAGTGACTGAACTGAACTGAAGCTATGACCAACCTAGACAGTGTATTAAAAAGCAGAGACATCACTTTGCCAACAAAGGTCCGTATAATCAAAGCTAAGGTTTTTCTAGTAGCTCAGATGGTAAAGCATTCGCCTGGATTGCAGGAGACCTGGGTTCAATCCCTGGGTGGGGAAGAGCTTCTGGACAAGGAAATGGCAACCCACTCCAGTGCTCTTGTCTGGAGAATTTCATGGACAGAGGAGCCTGGCAGGCTACAGTCCATGGGGTCAGACAGAGCCAGACACGACTGAGCAACTAACACAAACATATGGTTTTTCTAGTAGTCATATATGGATGTGAGAGTTGGACCATAAAAAAGGCTGAGCACTGAAGAATTGATGCTTCTGAACTGTGGTGCTGGAGAAGACTCTTGAGAGTCCCTTGGACTGTAAGGAGATCCAACCAGTCCATCCTAAAGGAAATCAGTCTTGAATATTCACCAGAAGGTCTAATGCTGAAGCGGAAGCTCCGATACTTTGGCCACCTGATGTGAAGAACTGACTCATTAGAAAAGACCCTGATGCTGAGAAAGTTTGAGGACAAGAGGAGAAAGGGATGACAGAGGATGAGATGGTTGGATGCCATCATCAACTCAATGGACATGAGTTTGAGCAAACTCCAGGAGATAGTAGAGGACAGGGAAGCCTGGCGTGCTGTGGTCCATGGGATCACAAAGAGTCGGACATGACTGAGGACTTAATTACAATGACAGAGGATGAGATGGCTGGATGGCATCACTGACTCGATGGACGTGAGTCTGAGTGAACTCCGGGAGTTGGTGATGGACAGGGAGGCCTGGCCTGCTGCGATTCATGGGGTCGCAAAGAGTTGGACACGACTGAGCGACTGAACTGATCTGAACTGAGAATGATATTTAGTGAACTTTCCTGCTCTACAAAGTGGAGAGGAAATGAGATTATAGAAGACTGTATACCACAAGTTCCCAGATGGGAAGCCCTATACCAAGGTCACGGGACAAAAACCTCCAGAGTTAACCAAGCCCCATAGCAACTGTTGCTATGAGCCCCCTTGACCTAAACCAGCCTTTCTTCAACTCCATATTGGGTAGGATACCCACCCTATAGCACGCTAAGGGTTTCCCAGGCAGCACTAGTGGATTAAGAATCCGCCTGCCAATACAGGAGACATAAGAGTCAAGGGCCTGATCCCTGGGCCAAGAAGGTCCCCTGGAGAAGGACATGGCAACCCACTCCAGCGTTCTGGCCTGGAGAACCCCATGGACGGAGGAGCCTGGTGGGCTACAGTCCACGAGGTCGCAAAGAGTCAGACACAACTGATCCACATACACACAGCAGCCTAACCAATCATCCAGTACCACCCCTCCAGCACAAATTTTGTTTTTGTCTTGAGGGTCAAAAAATCGGTTATTAACCCACACAAGGGGATAATGGCTCTCCCTGGTCTGTGAGGAGTTTGGCCTTCTGCGCTCACAGTGCCCACATTATCTCTGCTCTTTGCTCTTAATAAAGTCACTCCCTTCTGAAAAAGCTCTGTATTTGGAAAATCTTTCCCAACCCACCCGCGGACCGTGACACTTGATTCTGATCATGGCCTTGATGTTGGCTGGCCATAGAAACTTGCGGGCAAAAGGCCAACGAGCTTCACATCCATTTTCTTCTGCTATCAAATAGCAACAGGAAGACTATTTTCTTGGTCTGCCCAATGATTTTTTTTTTCCCCCTCTGTAAGGAAGAAATAAGACCATAGCTCTGCAAGAATTCAGTAGACACTAAAATGTCATATTATCACAAGCTGGGTTGTGCAGTTTGCCTGAGGCATGTTCTTATCTATCACAGCTAACGCCCTGCTTCTAGTCAGGTCGGAAGAAGAATACAGCAGCGAGGAGACCCACTCATGAATCTCTCTGATGCGTGTGATTTTCATTTCAGTCTCTGTTGGTATTAGGAAATGTTTCTGCTTTTTCCATATGCGTCCACACACACAAAATAAACAACATTTTAAAAACTGCCTTCTTTTGTACTACATGATGAACTCCGAGTGTTGGGACAAACAAGCATTCGTGTAGACATCCAAATGGACTCGTTTATTTACGGGCTCAGGGATGTTCACGGTTATCCTTACGTCCCCAAATAACTGTTTGGGGAAAGCCCATTAAACATTTCAGTACAATCCCAAAACACCCTCCTTGTTTTTTCTAATGACAAATGGAGTATTTCCTGCCATATCAATGATAAGGCAGACACAGCCATCACAGCCAAGCTGGCCCTTCAATTGTGAATTTCTAAGCCCAGAGGAGCCTAGCAAGAACAGTGCGTGCTATCAGGCCACCCATTGAACTGCAGCCACTGCTCACATTGAGCATTGAGGAACTGGCCGCGGGGGGGGGGGGGGTGGTGGGTTGGGGTTGGGGTTGAAGGGACAGAGGGAGATGTGAAAAAAAAACAAAACAAAAAAAAACAGGATACCGGCCCCAGAGAGCTGAGATTCATTCGAAAGGACGGGTTTCAGTGAGCCTAGACTCTTGCATCTTCCTCTACATAGAAAAGCACAAAATTTCTTCAGTTGACATACCTGGTTTCCTATAATTAATAATTTTCTGATGTTCAGGCTACCTGCCCCTTGTTGCAAACTTCTACATAACCTGACTCCTCCCCCGCTCCCGTACACACATACCTCCTCCGACAACTTTTCTCAAGGTCACTTGAGATGCTATCTCCTGGGCTTGACACCCCAAACATTCCCGCCGAATGAAATATAACTCTCATCACCTTCAACGTTGGGACTATCTTTTTAAGTCGATGCTAAGGCCGACTTGGAGACACAGGATGGGCAGAACAAGTGATGGAATGGGGACGGTTAGGAGCACAGAAAACTCCAGGGATGAGTCGCTGCCAACCTTGTAGTAGCCAGAGATGAAGGAAGGCAAAAATGCACGTGCGCTTACAAGTGATAGAGAGTGTCTGAAGCACTCAGGTGTGCAGACTCAATTATTCTGCAGCTCGGTGATTAATTAGAGATTTAGAAGGGAAAAAAAAAAAAATGAAAGCCCTGAAATCTATCTACGCTGCTTACATGATGTATGAACATATTCACCTGCTTGGTTCTATTAAGAATTTTTGTGTGAAAAATCTTACGTTTTCCTCCCATGATAGAGCAATTTCGCAGTCTTGAATTCTCAAAGTCAAACACCTCATTCCTCTTCACTGGCTCATTAAGGCCCCCCTCCCACCCCCAACAGGCCTTGATAAAATATGGTGTTGCCTTACAGTCCTCTCTCATGATGAGTCATTAGAAATGACTTGAGTAGTTCTGCATATGTAAAGGCAGCACAGAATGCAGTAAGTGTATTGTGAAGAAAACCAGAATGTATGGGGGCTTCCCTGGTGGCTCAGACAGTAAAGAATCCGCCTGCAATGCGAGAGACCTGGGTTTGATCCCTGGGTCGGGAAGATGCCCTGGAGGAGGACATGGCAACCCACTCCAGTGTTCTTGCCTGGAGAGTCCCATGGACAGAGGAGCCTGGCGGGCTGCAGTCCACGGGGTCACCAAGAGCTGGACATGACTGAGCGACTAACTCTTTCATTTCCAGGGGAGCTGAGATCTTACCCGCCTCGTGGTCAAAAGTCCAGAACATAAACAATAGGAGCAATATTGTAAGAAATTCAGTAAGGACTTTTCAAATGATTCGCACACAGACACACACAAAAAAAATCTGTAAAAAAATTGAAAAAGAAAAGACTCTAATGCAAATCACCCTCTTGGTGGTGGAGGTTCAGTCACTCAGTCATGCCCAAGGCTTGTGACCCCACGGACTGTAGCCCACGAGGCTCCTCTGTCCACGGGATTTCTCAGGAAAGAATACTGGAGTGGGTTGCTATTTTCTTCTCCAGGGGATCTTCCCCATCCAGGGATTGAACCCTAGTCTCCTGCATTGCAGACAGATTCTTTACTGAGTGAGCCACCAAGGAAGTCCTCTGAGTGTTGCATTTAAGCTGAATCGTTAATTATACCGTACTCTGTGCTTCAAAGCCACGATTATATGAACTGTGGTCAGGTTAGAAATACGTACTATATTGCTTTTTTCTTGGTCGCTCTGTACATTCAGTCTCTATATTAAGATTTGTTTTGTCAGCTCATGTGCAGTGTTGATTATTATTATTATTTCAACCAGAGAGTGGAGTGAGTCATGATTAACTTCAGAACGCTGGGAATAAAAACGTAATTGTCAGTTGATGCATATGAGCAGTGTACGACAGATCCTATTGGGAATAATTTTTACTCTAATGCAAAAAAAATCACTCAAATAGCTCATGCTTTTCAAGTAAATTCTGTGGCATAATAAAAGGAGCCAAATATGGCTGCTGGCATTGCATTAATATTATGAATATACCCTTAAATGAAAATTGCCCATGGAAGCACAAATGGGTACATTTTGGAAATCTGAGTGTAGGATGCAATTTCGAAAACTGTAATAGACACGCCATTACCGACATATAGACAGGTTTCAATTTACTCATAGTTCATGCCAGCGAGTATTAGGTTTAGAGAAAGTGCAGTTTGCACTGGAACCCAGGAATTGGAATAATCTGTGGAATTGAACTAAGGGGCTGTTTAACCAGGTAAAACAGTTTCTAATACGGCAGGAATTTCACAATCAGTTCATAATGGCTCACTTGTGTTCACAGCAGAAAATCAGACCAGTTTTCACTTACTGGTCTACAGAGAGACGGGATCTATACAGTGAAGTAGTGATAAATGATATATCTATTCCTACATGCACCAACTTGAGAATGGCAGACCTCAACCTGAATAAATTTACTAACACAACATTGTAAATCCATTATACTCCAGTTAAAAAAATACAATGTACATGGAAGTTTTTCTAAAAAAGAAGAATTTACTGACCATAATGGTGAATTGAAAAGAAAAGAAATTCCTCTTTTGATGGACATCTAGGCTGTGTCCATGTCCTTGCTATTGCGAACAGTACTGCTGTGAGCATTGGGGTGGATGTGTCCTTTTTCATCGTGGTTTTCTCTGGGCATATATCCAGGAGTAGAATAGCTAACTAGTGAGAAGATACTGCATAGCAAAGGAAACTCTACTTTGTGCACTGTGCTGACCTGAAAGGCACGTCCACAAGGGAGGGGTTTTATGTATAAGTATGCAGGTCAGGAAGCAACAGTTAGAACTGGACATGGAACAACAGACTGGTTCCAAATAGGAAAAGGAGTTCGTCAAGGCTGTATATTGTCACCCTGCTTATTTAATTTCTATGCAGAGGACATCATGAGGAACGCTGGGCTGGAAGAAGCACAAGCTGGAATCAAGATTTCCGGGAGAAATATCAATAACCTCAGATATGCAGATGACACCACCCTTATGGCAGAAAGTGAAGAGGAGCTAAAGAGCCTCTTGATGAAAGTGAAAGTGGAGAGTGAAAAAGTTGGCTTAAAGCTCAACATTCAGAAAACGAAGATCATGGCATCTGGTCCCATCACTTCATGGGAAATAGATGGGGAAACAGTGGAAACAGTGTCAGACTTTATTTTGGGGGGCTCCAAAATCACTGCAGATGGTGACTGCAGCCATAAAATTAAAAGACGCTTTACTCCTTGGAAGGAAAGTTATGACCAACCTAGATAGCATATTCAAAAGCAGACACATTACTTTGCCAACAAAGGTCCGTCTAGTCAAGGCTATGGTTTTTCCTGTGGTCATGTATGGATGTGAGAGTTGGACTGTGAAGAAAGCTTAGCACCTAAGAATTGATGCTTTTGAACTGTGGTGTTGGAGAAGACTCTTGAGAGTCCCTTGGACTGCAAGGAGATCCAACCAGTCCATCCTGAAGGAGATCAGCCCTGGGATTTCTTTGGAAGGAATGATGCTAAAGCTGAAACTCCAGTACTTTGGCCACCTCATGTGAAGAGTTGACTCATTGGAAAAGACTCTGATGCTGGGAGGGATTGCGGGCAGGAGGAGAAGGGGACGACAGAGGATGAGATGGCTGGATGGCATCACTGACTCGATGGACGTGAGTCTCAGTGAACTCTTGGAGTTGGTGATGGACAGGGAGGCCTGGCATGCTGCGATTCATGGGTCGCAAAGAGTCAGACACGACTGAGCGACTGAACTGAACTGAAGACTGAAGCAACCATCCTCCAATAAAAATTAAGAAAAAGAAATCAGACTCAAAGGAATACATGCTAAAGGATTCCATTTACAGTACTTCATTTCTTGACCTCCATGCTGGTTTTTGGGGATTTTGTTTGCTAGACTCATTTTTATGTCTTTCTCTTTTTAATGTCATCTTTCATGTTTGTGTTACATCTTATAATTGAAAGCTTTTAGAAATAGAATTATTCAGAAGAAAAAAAAGAGCGCATGCCCAGCTTCAATCTTTGTGTGTGCAGGTATTAGTCACTCCGGCGTGTCCGACTCTCTGTGACCCCGTGGAGTGTAGCCCACCAGGCTGCTCTGTCCATGCGATTTTCCAGGCACAAATACTGGAGTGGGTTGCATGTCCTTCTCAAACGATCTACCCAACTCAGGGATCAAACCCAGGTCTCCTGCATTGCAGACAGACTCTTTACCCCAGAGTCCCCTGGGAAGCTACAGAATTACCCTGGACCCACCAGTTCCACTTCCTGGAAGATACTGCAGTAAAATAAAGATGCACTTCCATGCATAAATGCGTCTGTGCACGTTCACAGCAGCATTTTTATACACCATCCCCAGAAGGTGAAAACATCCCAAATCTCCATTAACAGATGCATGGATAAATAGACGACGGTATATCCACACAATGAAATAGCACTCAGCCTTCAAAAGGAACGCAACGGTGACGCCTGCTACAGTGTCCATGGTTCTTGAAGACATGATGGTCAGTGACGGAAGGACACACGCTGTCTCATCCCATTTACCTGTGGAATGTGCACGTTTGCCTGTGAAATCCACAGAATGGAAAGCTGATTAGAGGCTACCAAGGGCTGGAGGGAAGAGCACAGAAATGAGACATGACTGCTAAACAGGTGTCTTTCGGGGGGCGATTAATATTCTTTAGAACCAGATCCTGGGGATAGTTGCACATCACTGTGGACATACTAAATGTCACCAAATTTCACATTTTAAAATGGTTCATCTAAAAAAAATTTTTTTAATTTATTTGGCTGCACGGGGTCTAAGTTGCAGCATGTGGGATCCAGTTCCCTGAGCAGAGATAAAACCCGGGACTTCTGCAGAGGGAGCTCAGAGTCTTCGCCACTGGACCACCGGAGAAGTCCCACACCGTAAAAAGGTTCTTTTCATTTATGTGAATTTTATCTTCATCTCCTTAAAAAGAAGCTCTTCTGCGCGCGATAGAAATAACATGAACCAAAACCTAATAATGTGAGTAGCATCTAAGGAATAGAGACAAAAAGCTTATACAGTCTTTAAAAAAAAAAAAAAAAAAAAGACTTTAAGACAAAGGAAAAATAATACAGATCCTACTTTTAAAATGCTAGAGAATGAGTTCCGGGATTTTTTTTTTCCTTTTAATTTCAGCTTTATGTACATTGTAACTTTTTATTTTGAGATAATTATAGGCTTCTTAGAAATTGCCAGAGTAGTCATGGAAGTCACATACACCCTCAACACTACCTTTACTAACGTGAATGTTATGTCATCCTAAAGGACAGCGGTGAAGCCAGGAAATTATTGATGGGATGCTATTAACTACATCAGAGATCTTACTATGAGTTCTCCAGTTTTCCTGCTGGTGTTCATTTATGGACCAGGATTCCACATTATTATATTTAGGTCTCCACAGCAACCTTTGACAGCTCTTCATTCTTTCTCTGTATATGACGGATTTTGTATGCTGCCTGTGGGGGTGTGTTTATAAGCTGTAAAGATCGCCAAAGAAGACATCAAGTGTGTTAATACCCAGGGATGCATCTGAGAAATGGTTGGCTAGGAAACAGGTCCAAAGAAATAGCAAAAAAAAAAAAAAAAAAAATGAGACCCACAAACGTGGGGGAAAAATATTTGATGTGGTACCAGGTGGAGCTGCAGAAAGGAAAGTGGTCTCCGCAACACAGTGGAAGGGTTGAGAAGGTCGGTGAAGGCTGAAAGGCAGAGTGGGGAAAATAAAGGTGTGACAGATGGCATCGGTCTAGCAGAGGACTGTGGTACAGGGTTTTCAAGCGTAGTTATGGCCCATTGCGGCTTCTCAAGGACAGTTCTGGTCCATCTCAGCATCTCATTGTTGCATCATTATCTTGGCATAACAAGACCGCTCATGGGATGACCCCTCTCTGCTCCTTCCCATGTCAAGTGTTGAGCTGTGGGACAAGCTTCTCCGAGCAGTCATGGCCCATCTCAGCATCTCGGCATGTCATCAAGTGGCCGTGACAGAGACCATTCACGATAGAACCCCTCTCCTCTCCTTCCCATGTCAAGTGTTCAGCGGTGGTAAAAAGTTCTCAAGAGGAGTCACGGTCCACCTTAGCATCTCAGCATCTCATCATGATGGCGTGGGACCATTTGTGACAGGACCTCTGTCTGCTCCATCTCAGGTCAACAGTTGAGCCGTGGCACCGCAGTTTTCAGAGCAGGGATGGTCCACCTTAGCATCTCAGCATCTAGCATCTCATCACACTGGCATGGGAAGGCCATTCATGATGGGACATCTCTCTTCTTCCTCTGCCAGATGTCCAGTTGTGGAATAAGTTTCTCACGAGTGACTCTACTCCACTTCAGCATCTCAGCATCTCATCACGTTGGCATGACAACATCACTGGTGATACAGCCCCTCTTTGCCTCTTCCCGTGTCAAACACTGAGCTGCGTCACAAGCAGCTGTGGTCCACCTTGCCGTCTCAGCATCTCGGCACGTCATCACGCGGGCATGACAAGACCATGTGAGGTATGGCCCCCTCGGTGTCTTCCTCTGTTGAGCTGTGGTACAAAGTTTTCAAGAGCATTTTGTCCATCTGAGCGTGATCCACTTAGCATCTCAGTGTTTCCGCGTGTCATCACATTGGCATGACAGGACCGGTCATGATATGGCTTCCCTCTGCTTCTTACTATGTCAGGTATCCCCTAAACTCTGGGGCTTCACAGAGCCCTGCAGGGCTGCCCTCCCAGACCCTGGCTTTCCAACTGATTCTACTCAGCCAGTTCTTGCCTGTGGATTCCATGTTTCCATCTCTTCCTCCACGACTATCTTTCTTCCATAGATTGTAAGCTTACTGCAGTCTCTAAGGTCTGCAGTGTCATACTCATTATCAATGCTACTTTATCATGGAACTGCATTTCCAATTCTTCTATGGATATTCTTCATACCTTCTGTATTTTTCTCATAAATCCAATTTATTTCGAAGGAGAGGACTATGTTTTGTTAAAAATAATGAGATCATTCCCTCTTATTTCATTAGATGAGGTGTACCACATCTACACATTCTAATGCCATATTAAATTAAATCCTAATAGACTGTGGTCCATGCCCAATTACTACACCGTCTAACTGCTGCCTCTATTCTTGACATACTTACTCATGACCAGTTCTTTTCTGAATAAGATATTTGCAGGCAGGGTTTTTTTTTTTTTTTTTTTTTCTGCTGCATACTTGTCAGTAGCAAATTCTAGTACCACCTATTGTTAGATAAGGGTGTCTTGAATAGTACCTTCTCTGAAGGATTATCAGTTAAAGACTCATTTTTCTAATTTTTCTAATTTATCCTTTGTGTTGGATAAATCCTTTATCCTGAGTATTCAGTTGCTAAGTCGTGTCCAACTCTCTGTGACCCCATGGATTGCAGCATGTCAGTCTCTTCTGTCCATGGAATTTTCCCAGCAACACTACCGGACTCGGTTGCCATTTCCTTGTCCAATTTATCCTTTGAGCCTTTGGTATAAATTATTCAACCCATTTCAGGAAAGCTTAGAGATCCACGAGATGAAGGTATTTTCTCAGAAGGTCCACGTGTTACCTTGTCCTTGTTACAATCCACTCTTGGGCAGATTCCTAGTAAAGTAAGTGCAAGCAGGAAGTTGAGCCAGGTTTGAGAATCTCCCATGGTCTTCATGTGCATACACTGGGCGCCCCATCCATAACAACTGAAAGATGAATACTAACGTGGCTATGGCTGGTCTGGATGAAGAGAATACATGACCAAATGGTCCACAAGGCTGAGATGCTGCTCCGATGCACCTTTCTGACACCCTGCTATTCTACCTTTGTGCTCTGCCCCCATAGTCAAGGATGCTCCACGATTCTTGCAGCCCAACACAACATGCTCAGCCTCACCAAAGACAGAAGAAATTGTTCCTTAAAAAGTCTTGTGTAGGTGTGTATTTTTATGGCACAGAGGGCTCCAATGAGGTAGAGGAAAACTCACTGTGTGTTCATAAAAATATATAATATGAAGAGCTCACCGTCCACTTGAACTTTCTACAGCTTCAAGTGTTTCTACTTGAATCATAAAGAATGTATGAGGCAGAGGGGCAATTGCTTCCTTCCCCTTCCCTGTACACAGCTGAGATTATGTGCCCAACAAGGAAAAGAAATCCAGAGGAGGAAATGGAAACCCACTCCAGTATCCTTGTCTGAAAAAATCCATGGACAGAGGAGCCCATGGGCTACAGTCTACGGGTCGCAAAGGGTAAGACACAAGTGAGCTACTAACACACACACACACACACACACACACACACAGAGGGAAGACAAATTTTCGCACTCCATTGGTGGTCATGTGGTTAAGACCACAATTCCACTGTAAGGGCCGTGAGTACAATTCCTGGTTGCGGAACTAGGATCCCTCATGCAAAGCGGTCAAATAAATAACACGCAAAAGTCATTAAAAAAAAAAAAATCTTTTTTTAATGGAAAGAGAAATCTCACCATATAAAATAAAATCTTTCATCTTCTCCCCCTACTTGGAAAAGAAATTGTTTATATCGTGAGGAAAATCCTTAGGCTTCCCTGGTGGCTCAGACAGTAAAGCGTCTGCCTGCAATGTGGGAGACCCAGGTTCAATCCCTGGGTTGGGAAGGTCCCCTGGAGAAGGAAACGGCAACCCACTCTCCAGTCCTCTTGCCTGGAAAATCCCATGGACGGAGGAGACTGGTAGGCTAAAGTCCATGGGGTCACAAAGAGTCAGACATGACTGAAAGACTTCACTTTTAAGGAAAACCCTTATGTTTGAATGATTAATAATAGTTAGTTGCCCAATGCTAATTTTTTTTCCATATATCTCTTAGCCCAGAATATTAAAACATTCACACCTGAAATACCAATACCTCATCCATTTAAAGGGAAATAAAACCTTTGGGAGAATATTATAATCTTCCAAGTGTCTGCATGAAGCCGAAAACTCTTTGCCTATGAAGCTGTTCATCACTGGCAGAAATACGATTGAAAATACTGGTCTAGAAATGCAATTACAGAGCACACAGCTTTGGGGCGTAGGATAATGGAAATATACAAATATTGAGGTGAAAAATAGTGTTGCCACGTCTACTGTAAGCACTGAAATATCGCTGGTTCTTTAGTAACAGAAAGAGATCCATTAGAAAAGCATATTGTGGGACTTCCCTGAGGGGTCCAGTGGTTTAGAATTCACCTTACGATGCGTGTGATGTGGGTTCAATCCCTGGCTGGGGAACTAAGATCCCACGTGCCTTGTGGCCAAAAAACCAAAATTTAAAACAGAAGCGATACTGTAACAAATGCAAAAAAAAACTTAAAAAAAAATGATCCACATTAAAAAAAATTTTTTTTTAATAAAAGCAAACAATTAATGCAATTTAGGAAGAAGATAGTTGACAAATAAGGGAATCAAACATCCCTAGCTTGCTGAAGGATATACGCGTGAGGAACCGCCATGGAGTAGCTTCTCAATTGAGCAGATCTTTCAAAATGAGACACTTGCGTGTATAAATGAGAACTTGTCCAGTTTTAGAATCTCGTGTGAATATTTTCGTATCCCTGAGACCTATTACTCATGGATAAGACTACTCATTCACCTCATCACTACTGAGATCCACTAGTCACATACGGGTGTGAGAGCTGGACTATAAAGAAAGCTGAGTGCCAAAGAATTGATGCTTTTGAACTGTGGTGATAGAGAAGACTCTTGAGAGCCCCTTGGACTGCAAAGAGATCCAACCAGTCCATCCTAAAGGAAATCAGTCCTGAATGTTCATTGGAACGACTGATGCTGAAGCTGAAACTCCAGTACTTTGGCCACCTGATGCGAAGAACTGACTCACTGGAAAAGACCCTGATGCTGGGAAAGATTGAAGGCAGGAGGAGAAGGGGACAACAGAAGATGAGATGGTTGGATGGCATCGCCAACTCGATGGACACGAGTTCCAGTAAGCTCTGGGAGTTGGTGATGGAAAGGGAGGCCTGGTGTGACACAGTCCATGGGCTTGCAAAGAGTCGGACACGACTGAGCGACTCAACTGAACTGAGATCTATTGCGCTTTGGAAGGGTTGGTTAATTTTTCCACCCCATCACAACTTTGGAGAGGTGGGGGAAATACTGTTACTTTAAATTTGATACCTTACTTCTCTCACATTGAGAAAGAAATATTTACATGCATTGTAATGCTTTGACATGATTAATTAGGACTGTTGCAGAAAAACGGAGTGCCTGGGTTCCAGCCACGGAGCAGACGGATTACCCTTATGCTGCCTGAGTAACACTTTATAAACCCATTTGTCACACAGAAGAGGTGTCACGTGTAATCTGATGCATTGCGGGTAATGGATTGGGTGAAATTTACTTGGATTCTCAGCAAGGCGTGTGAAATAACTACCTTCACCCACGGGCAGACTGTATTTTATCTCTTAAATCTTATTAGGGCTCCCTCGGCCGACAGAGAACAGGTAGCTGTATTTCAGCTGGCATCAGGAAGGGACAATGTCTGATTACCTCTCACAAATCTTCGTCAAGCCAGCTCCATTGAGGCTGTTTGCTTGACAGGAGGAGGCTTGTACGACCACATTCACGGTACAATTATCTACATGTATACTTGTGGTCTTGTGTCAAAGCAAAGCTTCCTTACTTGAGACAGAGATTTTAAGTAGGAAAAAAAATATATCTACACAGGTTGGTCTAAGTGCTTACCCAACATGTATTAATGTTTCTTTCTTTTAAAGCTTAGTGTTTTTTTTTTTTTAATAAGGATCATTTTTCTTTAAGTCTTTATGGAATTAGTTACAATATTATTTCTGCTTTATGTCTTGGGTGTTTTTGGGCCATGAAACTTGGGTCCTAGCTTCCCAACCAGGGATTGAAGCCATTGGAAGAGGCAAAGTCTTTTTTATTATTGTTGTTATTTTGAAAAGACCCTGATGGTGGGAAAGATTGAAGGCGGGAAGAGAAGGGGACGACAGAGTATGAGATGGTTGGATGGCATCACTGACTTGATGGACATGAGTTTGAGCAAACTCCAGGCATTGGTGATGGACAGGGAGGCCTGGCATGCTGCTGTCCATGGGGTCGTGTGTGTATTTCAGTGCTCTTCTCTCTATTCCTCCCACCCTCTTCTTCTCCACTGTGTCCAAAAGTCTGTTCTCTATGTCTGTATCTCCCTTGCTGCCCTGTAGATTGGTACCCTCTTTCTAGATGGAAGGTGGAGTCTCAACCAGTGGACGGCCAGGGTCTCTCTTGATGCTCCCACATGGGTACCACACCATGCAGGGGACGGCCGCCGTGTTCTATTTCCTGGGATCGACTGATCCTGGAGGCTGGAGACCCCGAGGTCAGCGGGTCAGCACGGTTCAGTTCCAGGGTCTGATGATCCTCACACAGCAGACACAGAGAGAGAGAGAGAGACCAAGTTCTCTCATTGACTTCTCCTCTGAAAGTGAAAGTGAAGTTGCTCGTCATGTCCGACTCTTTGCGACCCCATGGACTGTAGCCCACCAGGCTCCTCCATCCGTGGGATTTTCCAGGCAAGAATACTGGCGTGGGTTGCCATTTCGTTCTCCAGGGGGTCTTCCCGACCCAGGGATGGAACTTGAATCTCCTGCACTGTAGGCAGACACTTTACCACCTAAGCCACCCCTCTGAGATGGGTGCTAATTCCATCATGCAAGCTCTTGCCGCCCTGTGACCTAATTACCTCCTAAAGGCGTGCCCCCCAAACCCACCACACTGGGGACCAGGGTCTCAACAGATGACTCTGAGGTGGGGAGACAGACCTTCAGTCCACAGCAGCATCTGAATACCCTTTTGGGGGAGCTTCCTTGCTCCCACTGTGTATGAGCTGGCTGTGAAGGTGTATCAAGTGGTGGATCATGTCCCTTTTAGGAAATCACACGGGGCAGAAGTACCTGCTCCCTGGTACGGTTTCAGGGCATGAGCTTTGGAGCACATAACGGAGGTGAGATGATGGATGGAAGCACAGTGATGCACAGAATGAGAACCGCAGAGCAGTCTGCCGACCAGAGGCTTCTAGGGGCCTCCAGAGATCTCTCAGTCCCCTCTATCCAAGTGTTGACCTCCAACCTCACATGGATTTCACGAACCTTCCCTTGATAATCTTACTGCTGTTGTTCAGTCCCCTAGTCGTGTCCGATCCTTCACAACCCCATGGACTGCAGCACGCCAGGCCTCCCTGTGCCCCCACCATCTCCAGGAGTTTGCCCAACTTGATGGCCATCACCTCGGTAATGCCATCCAGCCATCTCATCCTCCTTGGTAGATTTATCTTTCTACCGAGTTCCACAACGAGCTTCATTTGCTTTTAGTCAAAACCCAAACGGATACAGACTCAGCCAGTTGGAAAAGGTCAAACCCCAGAAACTCTTGCATATAATTCACCTGGTGGATATAAGTCTCATTCGTAAAGCCTGAGTGTAAAGGCAGGGTTGGCAAGGAATTAAGTGTCTCCGTGTCATTTTTAAAATTGGGCACGTTCAACACCAGACTGGATGAAATGCTAAAACTTTTTAAAAGGGCAACTTTGAAGTTGACCCCAAGTAAGTTTCAGTGTGAAGACGGCTGTTGGACGATTTGGATTAAAATTCAGAATCGAGGTGGCGAGTCAATGTGAGTGCTGGTTTTGGCCATCGAATGGATATCGTGTTTCAGTCCTGAAAAACAAGGGATTAAACAGAGGATCTGCTGCTGCTGCTGCTAAGTCAATTCAGTCGTGTCCGACTCCTAGCAACCCCATGTACTGCAGCCTACGAGGCTCCTCTGTCCATGGGATTTTCCAGGCAACAGTACTGGAGTGGATTGCCATTGCCTTCTAACCAAGGATTAAAACCATGACAGGAGATGGTACTTGAGGAATAGAATCAGACGCCTGTTCTCTTTGCCAAGTAAGAATACTATGTGTCAGATAACAGCAGGCTTCTCCAATGATTCTTCACTTGAGCCTCCCATTCCTACGGAGTTTCATGTATCCCCAATCTTAAGCTTTTCCCTTCCGTCCTCCAAAAACGCAGTCAGAGAAATCCTGACAAAGAGAATCTGATCATGACACTCTTGGACGCTGATCGTGACTTCAACAGCGTCCCGAATTATTTCACATGAGCTCTGAAGCTCATACCATGACTTGAAGAATCTGGTCCCTGTGACTGCCCAGCCTCCCTCCCAGGGCCTGTCCAGCCACACAGAATTTATTTCTGGGTCCTGAATGTCCCGTGGCCTCTGAGATTACTGGGCTCCTGCCTGGAGGCTCATGTAGCCTGGAATACACTCAGCGTCACCCCAGTCTCACACACACCTCCAACGCCCACGTTTTGCAAAATTTCTGCTCATTCTTCCTGCCATCAGCATATCCTTTTCTTGTTCCATTTTCCTTCTGGGTCCAGCCCCATCACCGAACACCCAACTGTTTCACTTTCTCAGTTCTCTTCCAGACCATTGAGTCCACTCCGCTGCGTCCCGCAGTGGGAAATGCCAGGGCTCTCTCACTGACCACGATATTCCTAGGACCTGGAGTCTCGTCCAGTTTCTAGCAGGAGTCGAGAGATGTGTCAGTGCCCCACCCTTCAGCAGAAAATTGGATTAAAGATTTGCTGAGCATTGGCCTGCCCACCAGAGCAAGACCTAGCTGTCTCCATAGCCAGTCCTTCCCATCAGGAAGCTTGCACAAGCCTCTTACTCTCATCCATCAGAGGGCAGATGGAAGAAGCAAGAGCTACAATCCCACGGCCTCCAGAATGAACATCACAGTTACAGTAAAGCTAACCAAAATGATCACAGGGATCACAGCATCGTCTAACTCAATTAAACTATAATCGATGCCATGCAGAGCCTCCCAAGATAGACGGGTCACGGTGCAGAGTTCTAACAAAATGTGGTCCATTGGAGAAGGCAATGGCAACCCACTCCACTATTCCTGCCTTGAGAACCCCGTGAACAGCATGCAATCAGACTATTACTCAGCCATAAAACATGAAATGATGCAGTAACATAGATGGATCTAGAGACTGTCACACTGTGTGAAGTTAGGTCTGACAAAGACAAATACCATATGATGTCACTTCTATGGGAAATCTGAAAAAAAAAAAAAAGGTGCAAATGAACTTATCTACAAAGCAGAAATAGAGCCACAGGTGTAGAAAATAAACTTATGGTTACCAAGGAGTAAGCGAGAAGGAGGGATAAACTGCAAGATTGTGATTGACATATATACACCAGTATGTGGTGGCTCAGATAATAAAGAATCTGCCTGCAATGCAGGAGATCTGGGTTCGATTCTGGGGTTTGCATGATCCCCTGGAGTAGGGCATGGCAACCCACTCCAGTAGTCTTGCCTGGAGAATCCCATGGGCAGAGGAGTCTGGCGGGCTACAGTCCACGGGGTTGCAGAGAGTTGGACATGACTGAACGACTAACACTTTCATCTTACTTTCATATATAAAATAGAAGCTAACAAGGACCTACTGTAAGCACGGGGAACTCTGCTCAGCACTCTGTAATGAAAAGAATCAGAAAGGGAATAGATATATGTATATGTATAATTGAATCACTTTGCCTTACGCCTGAAACTAACACCCCCATTGTAAATCAGCAGTGCTCCAATTAAAAACTTTAAAAAAGAAGACACGTGTTTGTTTTCAGCATCTTGTTGATGGGACACCAAAGGCTGATGTAGTGACCAGCTGCCAGGCAGAGGACCAACCACTCTCTTCCACCCCCGAATCCTCCATCCCATCCAACTTCCAAGAAGATGACCACTGTTTACCAGACTCTGGAGGGTAGTTCCTCAGGCCAGACGGGCTGTCGGTCGTCACCACAGAAACACTATCCTCACCCAGCATTACAATAGTGTTGGGTTGGGTACTCCCCACCTCCCCACCTTGCACAAATCCTTCCACAGAAGTGTGAAAATGAGAAACGCTCGCTGCCTGTGAGTCAGCCTAGCAGAGGATGCTGAGAACGCAAACACAAGCAGCTGTAACATGGAGAGAGGTACCGAGGCGGGAGACAGAGATGACAAGCCCTCTCAGTCCCTGGGAGACGGATCCACGTTCTATAGCAATGCTGTTACCTCGAACCTTCCCATAATTGCACGCTGGGAACCACAATCCTCTCTGCACAGTTGTGCTACGGAAACATTTAAAAATCTCT
The DNA here is from genome assembly GCF_055505025.1 of Bos grunniens. NCBI lineage: Eukaryota > Metazoa > Chordata > Mammalia > Artiodactyla > Bovidae > Bos > Bos grunniens. Next base: position 4,157,184 of record NC_141194.1, read on the forward strand.
GCTCAAAAAAAAAAGAAAAGAAAAATGGGACCAGACTGACATGTTTTACACGAAATAATTAGGAGAATCTGACAAGTGGTAATTTTGGTAATTGCCAAATAGCGTGATTCTCTCCCAATAAAGTATACGTCAAATTATATATAAAAAAAAAACACCATTAGGTCGTTCTCGCTTGTAAAGATTTTTACACATGTAGCACACAAGTTTAAATACGCTCATGTTTTTTCCCACATTGTACTTAAGCAATTTAAAAAAAAAAATGAGTTTTAGTGCTTCTCAGTTTCGCTCCTTCCTGTGAAATTTCAAGCTCTGAAGGTTTCTTCGGATTTCTCCCTGTGATTTTTCTCAGACAAGAGGTACTTTTTTTTTTTTTTTTTTTTTTTGCAAACAAGTAGTATGGGAGAGGGTACAGGGATTTTTTGCTTTCCCGAGAAAGAAAAGATTTCTCTGCATCTCATGCCACTAGGTCAGGGGTTCCCCAACCTATAGGTTCTGGGTTCTGTCCCAAGATTAAACCATGAAGGTCCATACCAAACACTTTCTTCTCTGTGAGAGCTCAAGGAAGAAGTTTACAGCAAGTGTTTATGGCCCTCCAGCCGAGTCACCAGGCAACCTGTCTTAACAGCTTAGGTTGACTGCAAACCATGGGTGAAAACACCAGCTATGGGGGTCTCCAGAGGAGTTCTGGACTGCAGGAGGGTGTCCTAAACCCCACAGCCCTCACCTTGACCAAGGACTCGGAATCTTAAAAAAAAAAAAAGGATTCGGAATCACACTGCCAAGTGCCCCCAGCGATCGAGACGGAGTGTTGGCATCCCAGCGGTAAATCCACTCCAAGAGACAGGCCGCCAGCCTCAATACAGGGGACCCTGATGCTGGGAAAGACTGAGGGCAGGAGAAGAAGGGGGCGACAGAGGATGAGATGGCTGGATGGTATCACCGACTCGATGGACATGAGTTTGAGCAAAATCTGGGAGATGGGGAAGGACAGGGAAGCCTGGCATGCTGCAGACCTTGGGGTCACAGAGTTGGATGCAACCGAGTGGCTAAACAACACTGCATGAAGGGCAGAGGGTTGGAGCTAGGCTGGGGGAATGCTTGCTCTGCAAACCCGGAAAGCAGATACCCTAGACACCACCCTCACTGGCTGAGGAGATTCAGTCAGCTTCCTCTCCCCTGAAAAGGATGGGAGGGGGCCCCCACGTGGCTACCACAGAGTCTCCCGGGGACTCTGCAGTCCTGCTGAGATCCTGTGGACCCCCAGGGGTAGCCCCTCGTGAACACACACACTGGTGTGGGAGGGCTGAGGTCTAAGGTGTACCCCCTGAGATCTCTGTCTCTGGGTTCAGAGTCCTGGCCTCTGGAGAACGGGAGGGACCTGTGAACATGGTCAACGCCACCGTCTTGACTGGGCTCTTCACCGCTTGACGTTTGAGTCGGTCAACAAACCTGGGTGGGCCTGACCTAATCAGAAGAAGGTGGGGTCCGAAAGACAGGCCTGGAAGAGACCAAACAGCCACGAGAAACCCACGCAGCACAACTAAAGAGTCGCCCGTTTAACGAAACTAGAGAAAGCCTGTGACGAACAATAAAGACCCAGCACAGCCAAAAGAAAAAAAAATTTAAAAACAGCAACAAAAGAAAATGAAATGCCTGGGGTCATAGGGCAAGGACTGCAGCAGCCTCTGGGAGCTAAGAGTGCTCCCTGGGCAAACTGTTTTTGGTTTTTTAACCTTCTGATGTGTCAGTCTATTCAGTCGTGTCCAACTCTTTGCGACTCCCTGGACTGTAGCCCGCCAGGCTCTTCTGTCCCTGGGGATTCTCCAGGCAAGAATAGTGGAGTGGGTTGCCATTCCCTTCTCCAGGGGATCTTGCTGACTCAGGGATTGAACCTAATCTTGACCGTCTGAGCCACCAGGGAAGTGCCTGGTTTTAACCTTGGTTGCGCAATTTACAGGGCTTCCCTGGCGGCTCAGACAGTAAATAATCTGCCTGCAGTGCGGGAGACCTAGGTTGGATGCCCTGGGTCGGGGAGATCCCCCGGAGAAGAGAATGTTCATGCTTTGCAGAAAACGGTTGCCCTGAATGATAGGGAGCTTCTCAGACATCTCTACATGTACGATTGTTGTCTACATTGCTATGGATGGTGTGACTGCGACTGTCAGATACTAGAGGTCATAATCGCCCTCCCCGCTGACTGCTGCAATTACCAACTCATCCTCAGGAAGGTTGGTGGTGCAGAAGGCTCCTATTTAGAACCAGGGTCTCCCCAGTCACCACACCCCACACTAAGTGTCAGGCGAGCCCCCTGGCGTGGACAAGTGTGGACCCTGGGAAGGTGAAAGGAAAGAGCAACACAGAGCTGCACCTGTTTCCTCCACATCATGCCATGTGTCCTGGCCCACGCCCCATGTGCCTGCACCACCTTAATAACAAGAACCTTGATAACCTCACCTCCTAAGAGCATCGATATCAGTAGCAGGAACACTAGAGAGCTTCAGTTGTGTCCGACTCTTGGCAACCCCCGTGGACTGTAGCAGGTCAGGCTGCTCTGTCCATGGGATTTCTCCAGGCAACAATACTGGAGTGGGTTCCCACTTCCTTCTCCAAGAACATCGACGCCACTTTGTAAAAAAGCAAGCAGCAAATCCAGGGTGCGGGGCATGGCTGATTTTTGATATATATATATATATATATATATATATATATATATATATATATATATATATATATATTTTTACCCCCCAAAGCCATCACGTACCTTGAGGTGCAGGGTGTGGAGTCATTAAGCTTGTTTTTGTCAGAATGTGGTTATATGCCAAAAGAATAAATTTGGGAGGGTGGTGTGAGACACGGGCTTATTTTCAACTCTGTGCTGTGAATCACCTGCTCGCACCCCCGGGGTCCTGCCTGGGATCACTTGATTTCTTTCCCGGGTGCAGAGAAAAAAGACAAGGAGCAGTTCAGCCTCCCCGGGTTTGCCGCCCCCTAATTCTGTTTCCCCGTCCTTGTGCCGATGGTTGAAGGTTTCAAGGGCCCCGTCTGTGGGGTCCTGGTTATATATGTGATTTTGTAGGAAAAGCGAGTTTGGCAAGGCAGGAAACTGCCTCTGGGGCTCTTGGTGAACCTTGAGTTTGGAAGCCAGCCTGTGGCCAGGACCTGGCAAAGACGTGTTGGCGTCACCTGAGAACGCAGCATGGAGGTTTTGGGTACGCTTACTGTGGCTGCCCATATCTGATTACCACCACCTGGGGGTCTGGACACAAGACGACTGTATCTTCTCCCGGTTCTGGAGGCCAGAAGTTCCAAAACCAAGCTGTCAGGGGGGTTGCTCTCCCTGTGAAGTCTGTAGGGGAGGGTCCCTTTCTTATTTCTGGTGGAGGCTGCAGTTCCCAGGGCTGGCGGGCTGGTGGGCAAGTCCCTCTAACCTCCACTTCCATCTTTTCTTGGCCTTCTTCTCTGCATGTCTCTCTGGGCAAATCTCCCTCTCCTTCCTCGTCATCGATGGAGAGTGTGTGTGTGTTTGTGAGTGTGATGTGCTTACTTGCTGAGTCGTGTCCGACTCTTTGCAACCCCAAGGATGCTAGCTCACCAGGCTCCTCTGTCCATGGTACTTTTCCAGGCGAGGCAGCTGGAGTGGGTTGCCATGGCCTCGCTGGAGGCGGAGCGCACCCTAAACCAAGGATGATTTCCAACGGAGATCCATACCTAAACATCTGTAAACACCCTCTTGGCGACTCAGGTCCCGTTCTGAGATTTCTGGGAGTGATCCATTTGGGAGATGGAGAGATTTGTCTTCCATCCAGGACACGAGGCTTCCTTCCATCTGTCACCTCTGCCGTGCCTCTCACCTTCTTGTCCTGACCTGCAAGGAGCTCCGGGAAGCCGTCTCCTCCGGCAGGGGCTGCATAATGAGGGAGTCTGCTATTCTGGGCTCAGCCTGTTATTTATAGAGTGATGCTGCCCTGGGGGGGATCGCAGGCCCGCCCAGCCGAGCTCCAGGATCCACAATCAGAGCTGGCCAGCTCCAGGATCCACAATCAGAGCTGGCCGGGGTGCCGCAGAAGAGAGGAGAGAAATGGAAACCCCGCGGCAAAGGGGACCGGGGTGGGGGGGTGGAGCCACCACCACGGTAGGGGCTGGTCCTCCTCTGATTAATTAGGCGACTGCAAGATAGCAGGTCTTTAGTCCCCATCACTGGGCATGGCTCTGCCCTTGCACACTTCAGCAGCTCTGCCGGGAGCTCTGACCCAGTTCCTTCCCTTCTCATTTGTGTTTTTCACCCTCCAGGTTTGGAAGGATCTTCAGCAGCCCCCCTCCCGCCTCCCCCGCCGAGTTCCTTTTTGGGAACGCAGAGCTTGTCCATCACAGGGATGCGGGAGGGCGTGGCTGCCGGCCAAGCCCAAGGCGGGTGCCGTTCTGGTGCTGGGCTCACATTCAGGCTGGATTATCTGCACTTTGGGGGATACTGCTATGCCCCCAAAGAAACGTGTCAAGGATGTCATGAGATCTCACGGCCGGTGGGGAAGGAGGTGACATGCTGGTCGTAACAAAAGGCACAGAGGGACCCAGCGTTGGCTGGGGAGGACTGATCCAGACTGATCTGTGTAGAGCTGGGGGAACATCACTGCCTATTTCATCTCCTCACGGGGTACGGATTCCAGCCAAGCGAGACCACACTCAGGCATGCAGGCAGCCATTGCGGTGATGGAGGGAAGGAGGAAAAACACGTGGCACCCACCTGCCTTTTTGGAAATGGACAGGGCTTCCCTGATAGCTCAGCTGGTAAAGAATCCGCCTTCAATGCAGGAGACCCCGGTTGGATTCCTTGTATGGGAAGATCTGCTGGTGAAGGGTTAGGCTACCCACTCCAGTATTCTTGGGCTTCCCTGGTGGCTCAGCTGGTAAAGAATCTGCCTGCAATACGGGAGACCCTGGTTTGATCCCTGGGTCGGGAAGATCCCCTGGAGAAAGGGAAATGCTACCCACTCCAGTATTCTGGCCTGGAGAATTCCACAAACAGTATAGTCCATGGGGTCCCGAAGAGTTGGATACGGCTGAACAACTTTCAGTGAAGAAAAGGTGATAATCACAGTGGTTGTGGTAACACGGTGCTTACGAAGGGGATTTTCTTTATCGGATCAGGCTTCCCTGGTGGTTCAGAGGGTAAAGAATCTGCCTGCCAAGGCAGAGATGATGGTTCCATCCCGGAATCGGAAAGATCCCCTGGAGAAGGCAATGGCAGCCCACTCCAGTATTCTTGCCTGGAGAATCCCATGGACAGAGGAGCCTGGCGGGCCACAGTCCATGGGGTCACAGAGTCAGACACAACTTAACAGCTACACACGAAGACAACTAACAGAAGTTCCATGCCCCTGCCTTCTGGGAAGGCAACCTTTGATTTCTCCTCGCTGGGGCCTCCTCCTTCAGAATTCCATACCTGCAGAGGTCCTCCTGTGATCGGGATGGACAGCTGATGTGACCTGGGAGGTGCTGACTGGATGGTGCAGTCTCTAATCTCCACGCTTGGATGCGAGCTGACGTGTGCATAGATCATGGAGAGAAGTGAAGTTGCTCAGTCGTGTCCGACTCTTTGCTATCCTGTTGACTGTAGACTACCAGCCTCTTCTCTGTTCCTCTTATGCTTAAAGCACTCTTCACGAGGCCTTTGCTTGCTTATTCACTCAGTCATGTCCAGCTCTTTGCGACCCCATGGACTGCAGCACGCCAGGCTTCCCTGTCCACCAGCGTCTGCTGGTGCTTGCTTAAACTCATATCCATCAAGTCGGTGATGCCATCCAAACATCTTATCCTCTGTCATCCCCTTCTCCTTCTGTCTTCAATCTTTCCCAACATCAGGGTCTTTTCCAGTGAGTCAACTCTTTGCATCAGGTGGCTGAAGTTTTGGAGCTTCAGCTTCAATAGAAGTCCTTCCAATGAATATTTAGTGTTCCAGCACCCCCATTCACAGGATGTTCCAGGCAACAGTATTGGAGTGGGTTGACATTTTATTCTCCAGGGGATCTTTCTGATCACAGAGTCACCGTGTTTTAATCCTCACTCATTCCTGTATCCGTACAACCAGTATCTTCTGTCTACATGCCTCTGAGAAACTGAACATTTACAAAAGCTAATTTTACCACCTGTTTCAAAATCATATCACTTCCATGAGTACCAGGGCTTGGGATTTTAACATCTCTTATTGGGTGAGACACAATTCAAACTTAACACTAACACTAAATATTCATTGGAAGGACTGGTGCTGAAGCTGAAGCTCCATAACTTTAGCCACCTGATGTGAAGAGCAGGCTCACTGGAAAAGACCCTGATGCTGGGAAAGATTGAGGGCAGGAGGAGAAGGGGACAACAGAGGATGAGATGGGTGGATGGCATCACCGACTTGATGGACATGAGTTTGAGCAAAGTCTGAGCAATAGTGAAGGACAGGGAAGCCTGGTGTGCTGCAGTCCATGGGGTTTCACAGAGTTGGACACGACTGAGTGAGTAAGCAAGCAAGCAAAGGCTATGTGAAGAGTGTTTTAAGAATAAGAGGAACAGGGAGGGGGTGTTCAGGACAGGGGCAGGAGGACACCCATACACCCATGGGTGATTCATGTCAATGTGTGGCAAAACCCACCACAATGTTGTAATCAGCCTCCAATTAAAATTAATTAAAAAAAAAAAGAATAAGAAGATCAGAAAAGAGATGTATGACTTCACATCTCAGAATATGTCGCATCAGGTGAAGACACTGTCTTCATGAGAATGAACAGGTTGGGACTAGTGACCATGGTAACAGAGGAAGGTGGGTGGACTGAAGAACTTTCAGGAGATGTGGAAACGGTCCCAAGACATTGATTCTACCCTGGCGTTGAATCCTGGCATTGAATCCTTCTCCGGCGAAGACACGAGAGTTAGGGAAACACCCTGACCTTTCTAGCTGGAGCGATCATGGCTGTGCTTTTCTACCAATGCAGGGAACGTGGGTGTGGGACAGCTCGGCTCTCAGACACCAGCCTACGGAAGGCAGGATGCTAGTGAGAAAAACCCAACACCCAGACCATTGGCGTATCCGCCATCCTCACCGTGTCCATACTGGTTGCTGAAAGAAGGGACGAAAGCGAACGTGGAGTTTGACCGAGCACGTTTCTCCACCGTGGGTTGCGTTCCTGGTGAGGCTGAGAAGCAAGGAGGAAAGTGCACTCATAAATTAAGTGAATGCATGGACTTGGTATTCAGGAGCTCGTGATTCTGTCTCATTTCTTTCTCTGTGGTTAATTTCTGGTTTCATGCCGCTGTGTCGCAGAATTTGTCTCTGCATGATACCTGAGTAACCTATTACATGGCACCCAGGCACTGTGTGAGGCTCCAGAACTTTCAAAAAAAAGTTAAAAATAAAAAGTCAATGGACTTTCTTGGCGGTCCAGTGGTTCAGACTCCATGCTTCCAATGCAGCAGACATGGGGGTCTCCTTGGTTGGGGAGCTACGATCCCACATGCAGGGGGCAGCTAAGCCTCACGCCGTAACTACAGAGCCTGTGCACCATCAATTAGAGAAAAACCTAGGCACTTCCATGAAAAGCCTGTGCATCGAAATGAAAGATCCAACATACGGCAACTAAGACTGGATAGCAACCAAAAATAAACAAATAATCAGCAACACAAAAAACAAACAAAAAAACCAGTCAAATCATAGGGCAGCCTTTCCTCGGAATGACTCTGTAGTCTAGGAGTGGAAAGGGACAAATAAATAACAAGTTATCACGTGGTCAGAGGGCTGATAAAATAACAGCAACCAAAAATAAATAAGTAAGGAAATACTAAAAGATGCGGAACAAAAACGGTCAAATAATATGACTACCTTCCCGAGTGACGTCATAGCCTAGAAGTAGAAAGCGTTAGTGGCTCAGTCGTGACCGACTCTTTGTGACCCCACGGACTATAGCCCACCAGGCTCCTCTGTCCATGGGATTCTCCAGGCAAGAATGCTGGAGTGGGTTGCCATTTCCTTCTCCACGGGGATCTTCCCGACCCAGGGCTCGAACCCAAGTCTCCCGCGTTGCAGGCGGATTCTTTATCGACTGAACCACCAGGAAAGCCCAAGAATACTGCAGTGGGTGGCCTATCCCTCCTCCAGGGGATCTTCCCAACCCAGGAATCAAACTGGGGTCTCCTGCATCGCAGGTGTTTTCTTTACCAGCTGAGCCACCAGGGAAGCCCGAGTTCTACCGAAAAGAAGGACAGAATGCTGAGAAACAAATATTCACTTCCGTAGGGCAAATCTCCTTCCTCCCTACAACGTGTCTGCCTGGACAGCTACAAAGAGACTTCTCCTTAAGTTCAGATATGACCGGTGTGCTCAGGATTTATGTCACCATCCGGACTCCAATTTCTCTCCCCAGTATTTTTCTCAGTGATATGAAGCTAATTAAGCTTAATGCCTTTGCAGTTGTTGGAAAAGAATATTGTTTTAAGCATATCTAACAACAGCTCACGGGCCTTTCGGGCCGGGGGAAAAAAATATATATATATATATATGTATGAATTCTCATCTGAAAACATTGATAATATATTCTCCTACAGTGTGGCGTTAATTGTCTGACTGTTCAGCAGCAATTCAAAGATGTGATTTTTAAATGTGATTCCTCTAAAATGTGATTCTGTGTTTTAACCTGGCCCAGTCCAGCCTTACGGTGAAAATGGTCTGCTACGAGGCACATGTAGCATTCTGGGGCATGTGCAGCGTGAAGAAGATTTCCATATTGATAGTGGGTCATACCTACAAAATTGGGTGAATTAACAGGCTGCTAATTCGTGAACATCCACTGAATACATTTCCGCAGCGCTTTCTAATTGATACCCATGAGAAGTATATGTTCTGTCAGTCCGGAGAGGTGAATGTCAGCTCACAGAACTTGGGTGATGTCTTTTTTTTTTTTTGCATTCTTTCAGCTCCTGCTTTCTGCATGATAATACCCTTCAATAATGCGAAACGGTACAATAGCTCTTCTTCAGCGCCAGACTTTAACAACTGTCATCTTTAGCTCCGAATTCAGCCAGAATTACACTTTCAACATATTACAAGGTCACAGAGTTTAATCGTCACGTCCATTTTTCTTCATTTGTCTTGAATGTTCTAACTGTTGTATATTATCGGGCCATCCACATTTTCCTATTAAAATGCATATTAGAATATTTAATATTCAAAGCATAAAGGGGTAAATTTTTTCTTTCTCCTATTTCTGGAAAATGGACCATTGGGATTCGTTATTCAATGCTAATGTGAGAAAAGAAAAAAAAAAATCCCATTTAGTCAATGAAGAGAAGAAAGCGGTCATCGACAAACGTGCCTGAGAGCTCTGGGATTGGGGTTAAGAGGGGGAAAAGGAACTGGAAGTGTCCACGGGAGACTTCCCAGTGGTCTCCCAGAGGATAAGACTCTGAGCTGCCAACGCAAGGGGCTTGGGCTCCAGCTCTGGTCAGGAAAGTAGCTCCCCATGTTGGAACTAAGAGTTCACGCGCCACAAGTAAAACTCCACATGCCGCAACCAAGACTTCGCACAATCACATAAATTAACAGATATTTTTTTTAAAAAAAATATATGCCCAAGGTGCCATCAAGCTAAACAGGTTGCAGGAAATAGTTAACACAGACCAGAGATGAGTCTTTTTCACCCTCCCTGATAGCTCAGCTGGTAAGGAACCTGCCTGAAATGCAGGAGACCCCGGTTCGATTCCTGGGTCAAGAAGATCCCTTGTAGAAGGATATGGCAACCCACTCCAGTATTCCTGGGCTTCCCCTGGTGGCTCAGAGGGTAAAGAATCCGCCTGCAATGCGGGAGACCTGGGTTCGACTCCTGCATGGGGAAGATCCCCTGGAGAAGGGAAAGGCTAACCCACTCCAGTATTCTTGGGCTTCCCCTGGTGGCTCAGATGGTAAAGAATCCACCTGCAATGCGGGAGACCTGGGTGGGGAAGATCCCCTGGAGGAGGGCATGCCAACCCACCCCAGTATTCTTGCCTGGGGGATCCCCATGGACAGAGGAGCCTGGCGGGCTGCAGTGCACGGGGTCATAAAGACTCAGACAAGACTCAGCGACTAACGCACAGCACAACCTTAAGCGTATAGACGTGTCCAACGGCTTCCTCACCTAATACAGTTCTCTGCTCTCCCTTGTTCTTTCTCTCAAAAAATAAACTCTTTATGATGAAAAATACAAGATGCAATGAAGGGTGTAGGAAAGAAACTAAAATAAATGAACAAATGCAGCATGTTTCTGGACGAGATGATGCTTCAGTATTCATGTTTCTTTTCCTCCCCCCCCCCGCCCCCCGCAAAGTGAACGTATGTTAGCTACAAAGCGAATGAACGTCACTAAGGAATTTTTGTGGTTTTTTGGGGTCACAAGATCATTCTTCTAGCCGTCTGGAAGAATAAAAACAGTCTCGGCGGTTTGAGGAAGAGGAATGGCGGACAAAGGGAGTGGGAGAAGGAAGGATTCCGAGTTTAAGTCTGCAATTATTAACCCAGCGTGATGTCAGAACAGCCTCGCAGAGACTGATTAGCAGAACGAGAGAGGCACAGCAACGCAGGCACACAGAGGCCCGAGTGTTTTAGACGACCTGGTGCAGAGTAATGAGTGTTTGGGTTGGCTACTTAGGGAACTGAAAATTTCATTTCCTCCACAATTAAGCACCAGAATTAAATATCGTTGTGAAGATGCCCGGGAGAAGGCAATGTCACCCCACTCCAGTACTCTTGCCTGGAAAATCCCATGGACGGAGGAGCCTGGTAGACTGCAGTCCATGGGGTCGCTAAGAGTCGGACAAGACTGAGCGACTTCACTTTCACTTTCCACTTTCATGCATTGGAGAAGGAAATGGCAACCCACTCCAGTGTTCTTGCCTGGAGAATCCCAGGGACAGGGGAGCCTCGTGGGCTGCCGTCTATGGGGTCGCACAGAGTCGGACACGATTGAGGCGACTTAGCAGCAGTAGCAGCAGCAGTGAAGATACCCACTTTTACTGCAGGACACATCATCACTCTCATCCTCCTGATAAAAATCTATAGAAGAAGTGAAGTTGCTCAGTTGTGTACGACTCTTTGCGGTCCCATTGCCTGTAGCCTACCAGGCACCTCCATCCAGGGAATTTTTCCAGGCATCAGTACTGGAGTGGGTTGCCATTTCCTTCTCCAGGGAATCTCCCTGACCCAGGGATCAAACCCAGGTCTCCTGCATTCCAGGCAGATGCTTTACCATCTGAGCCACCAGGGAAGCCTCAAAACCTATGTTGGAAGCATATTTGTTTTTTAAATCATAATTAAGAAAAAAAAAAAGATTCCTGAAAACCGCAGGACACAGAGAAACAGAATCAACTAAATGTAAAAGAGGGGCAAGCTCCTTCAATAACCTCCCCCATACGTGGCTCCCCTCCCCCTGGCTTGAACACTTTCTTTTGTCTTTAGTTGGAGATGGTATTTCAGGTGATAATTAGGTGGTCTTTGAGCTGATGGCTTGGGCCATTTCAGGGAATTTCTGTTTACTTGGCTATTTCCCACATATACAGAAAGTACACGTGTTACTCAACTTCTGCCTGTTTTTCTTCTCCCACTAATCTGTCTTTTGGACTTTACTCGTGGCTCACGGTAAAGAATCCACCTACCAAATGCAGGAGATGCAGGTTCCATCCCTGGGTCAGGAAGACCCCCTGGAGAAGGGAATGGCAACCCACTCCAGTATTCTTGCCTGGAGAATCCCATGAACAGAGGAGACTGGTGGGCTATACTCCGTGGGGTCACAAAGAGTGGGACATGACCAAATAACTAACCAACATCAACAATGACAGCCCATCTTTTATTACAGTGGGTCTCAACCAAGAAGGTAGAAGAGTAGAGGAAAAATTATTTTTCCTCCCCTACGTAGTGCTACAGTAAAAAAAAAAAAAAAAAGAGTGGAGACCAGGAGGCAGTTACCTGATTCTTTAGGCAAAGGAAGATAGAACCTGAAGGAAGACAGCAACACTGTGATATGGACAGAAAGGAGCAGCAGTGTTATTTCTACGGGAAAACAAACAAAAAAAAAGAGTAGCAAGCTCCTTTCAGGAAGGAAAAGACTGGTGTCAACTTTGGTCTCTGTGGAAGTGGTCTGGGTGGGAGGACCCTGTTGTAGGTTTAAGGATCAGGAGGAGGACGGAGTGAACTTTTAAAACCCAGGTGGGCCAGTTTTGTTAGAAATATGAGGCAGTCCTACCTAGTCTCTGGTCCCATCACTTCATGGGAAGTAGATGGGGAAACAGTGGAAACAGTGTCAGACTTTATTTTTCTGGGCTCCAAAATCACTACAGATGGTGACTGAAGCCATGAAATTAAAAGACGCTTACTCCTTGGAAGGAAACTTATGACCAATCTAGATAGCATATTCAAAAGCAGAGACATTACTTTGCCAACAAAGGTTCATCTAGTCAGGGCTATGGTTTTTCCTGTGGTCATGTATGGATGTGAGAGTTGGACTGTGAAGAAGGCTGAGCGCCAAAGAATTGATGCTTTTGAACTGTGGTGTTGGAGAAGACTCTTGAGAGTCCCTTGGACTGCAAGGAGATCCAACCAGTTCATTCTGAAGGAAATCAGCCCTGGGGTTTCTTTGGAAGGAATGATGCTGAAGCTGAAACTCCAGTACTTTGGCCACCTCATGCAAAGAGTTGACTCATTGGAAAAGTGTCTGATGCTGGGAGGGATTGGGGGCAAGAGGAGAAGGGGACGACAGAGGATGAGATGGCTGGATGGCATCACTGACTCGATGGACGTGAGTTTGAGTGAACTCCGGGAGTTGGTGATGGGCAGGGAGGCCTGGCGTGCTGCAGTCCATGGGGTCGCAGAGAGTCGGACCCGACTGAGCGACTGAACAACACATAGCGGATTTACTTTGCTGTACAGCAGAAATGAACTCAGTACGGAAAGCAACTCTCCTCCAATAAAAGTTAGAAAAAAGAAAGAATCTTCACCAAGGAAAGAGATGGCCTGGCCCATGTCAGCGAAGGAAGAAGAGATAAACGCCAGGAGCTCCTGCCCACGTTGGAGGCAGCCTCTTCCAGAAGGTAGGGATCAGAGTGGTGGATCTGATGGCAACTGTACACAGATGTCCTTGAGTTTCACGGAGACAACAGTCCTCCAGAAACAAAGGTGGTGTCCTGGGGTGAGGTGACTGCTCTGATGTGACAGACCATAGCAGACAGACACGGGGTATCCAGGTGTGAGGGGAAAGTCCTCATGCTTGAGAGAACCAGGGGCTTCACAGAAAAGGAAGAGAGAGAGAGACGAGGGGCAACTTCCCACTGCCAGGTTCCAAGCCAGGCTACAGTCCATGGGCTTATAAGAGTCAAACTTACAGCAACTAAACCACCATGTAAATAGACAGCCAGTGGGGATTTGCTGTGTGAGGCAGGGAACTCAAACTGGTTTTCTGTGACAACCTAGAGGGGTGGGATGGAAGAAAAGGTGGCGGGTTGGGGGGGTGTTGGTTCAAGAGGGAGGGGACATATATATGCCTATGGCTGATTCATGTAGATGTATGCAGAAACCAGCACAATATTGTAAAAGAAATTATCTTCCACCTAAAAATAAATCAATTAGAAAACATTCTGAAGTCCACAGTGATGTGAGTCACAAGGAAGCCGGCGTGGTCTCTCAAAGACCTTGGACAGTCTCTTCCTTGCTTTCCCAAGCTCTCTGCTCGCCCTACTTCAGTTTGCAGGCCTTCTATTGGAGTCAGAAGAGAAAGAACAAAAAAGTAGGGGTGGAGGGAGGATTCAGGGGAGCAAGGGAGTCATAGACTGAGTACAGAGGTTCTCCATTTTTATTTCCTCTCTAATTTTTTTTCTTTTCTGTCTGTACCGCACGCAGTATGCAGGACCTTGGTTCCCTGACCAGGCATGGAACCTGGGCCTTGTGCATTGGGAGCAAGCAGTCTTCACCGCTGGACTTCCAGCGAAGTCCCTAAGAGGAAGATTCAAAGGAAATTTCCAGAACCAATGAACCATACTGATACACAGACCGATGGTGTTCAGCAGACCGCAAACAGGAGAAACATGGAAGGAAAGGACAGCTGACAATTTTGCAGATGACCCTGGACACGAAAGACAAGAGAGTGACCCTTGACAGCAGCTGGGGAGCAGAGAGACATTACACATGAGCAGATGACATTCAGAGCTACGGCTCGCGGTTCACCACAAGAAACAGAGAAGGGGTCAGGAAAAATGGAAAGATATCTCTAACGTGATGAAAGAACAGCGTCAGCTTGGAATTAGAGGTCTAGAGAAAATACCCTTCAACTAAAAGTAGAACAGAGAGACATTTTCAGGTATGATGAAAGCCGAGGCCTTCCTTGTCAGGAGACCCACTCCACAAGACACGGCTAAAAAATACAAAAATAAAAGGTCTTCAGGAAGAAGGGGGAAAATAAATAGCACATAAGAGCCCAGTTACGCAAAAAGAATTGCAAGCAAAGCTGTAACTATCTGGATAAATACATATAAAACACCTTTTTCAAAAAAAGTATCTACATTGTCTGAGTGTCTTTTAACAGGTATTCACTGTAAAACAAAAATGACGAGAATGTGCTGTGAGATGTAAGCCTGTGAAAGTGGACCGCAAATGATGAGAAGGAAAAGGAAAGAGAGGTGTTTACTGCAATTATTCTAGTGTGAGGTTCTTATGATGTTTGTGCAGATTTCTGAAGGCAGTATAATTTTGTAAGGTAGACTCTGCTATGTTAAGGATAAGTCTCGAGCTGCCTAGTGAACAGCTTTTCAGTAGAACTTTCTGAGATGATGGGCGTGCTTTCTGTATTATCTAAGATGGTAGCCACATACACATATCGGGTGTTTGAAATGAGACAAGTGTGAGGGAGGAAGTGAATTTTTACCTTTATTGAATTTAAATTTATTTCTGTAGCTAGAGGTAACAAATGATTACTATACAAGACAGTATAGTTCTATTAATAGAGTATCTAGGGAAGACATGGTGACCATTTCTGTCAATGATCAGATAGGATGCAATCTGGCTTTTGTAGACCAAGAGGCAAGAGGGAGGAGGTTATACAGGTGCATTTATAACTAGTATTTAACATGTGACCATTTAAAAATGAAATAACCATTCTTAACGAGTAGATCCTACAAAAACAAGTGATGGGCTACATCTCTACCATCAGTTCGTTTCAGTTGCTCAGTCCTGTCTGACTCTTTGCAACCCCATGGACTGCAGCACGCCAGGCCTCACTGTCCATCACTAACTCCCAAAGTCTACACAAACTCATGTCCATTGAGTTGGTGATGCCATCCAACCATCCCATCCTCTGTCGCCCCCTTCTTCTCCCACCTTCAATCTTTCCCAGCATCAGGGTCTTTTCAAATGAGTCAGCTCTTCACATCAGGTGGCCAAAGTATTAGAGTTTCAGTTTCAACATCAGTCCTTCCAACGAATATTCAGCATTGATTTCCTTTAGGATGGACTGGTTGGATCTCCTTGCAGTCCAAGGGGCTCTCAAGAGTCTTCTCCAACACCACAGTTCAAGAGCATCAATTCTTAGGCGCTCAGCCTTCTTCACAGTCCAACTCTCACATCCATACACGACCACAGGAAAAACCATAGCCTTGACTAGACGGACCTTTGTTGGCAAAGTAATGTCTCTGCTTTTGAATATGCTATCTAGGTTGGTCATAACTTTCCTTCCAAGGAGTAAGCGTCTTTTAATTTCATGGCTGCAATCACCATCTGCAGTAATTTTGGAGCCCCAAAAAATAAAGTCTGACACTGTTTCCACTGTTTCCCCATCTATTTCCCATGAAGTCATGGGACCAGATGCCATGATCTTCGTTTTCTGAATGTTGAGATTTAAGCCAACTTTTTCACTCTCCTCTTTCACTTTCATCAAGAGGCTCTTTAGTTCCTCTTCACTTTCTGCCATAAGGGTGGTGTCATCTGCATATCTGAGGTTATTGATATTTCTCCTGGCAATCTTGATTCCAGCTTGTGCTTCCTCCAGCCCAGCGTTTCTCATGATGTACTCTACATATAAGTTAAATAAGCAGGGTGACAATATACAGCCTTGACGAACTCCTTTTCCTCTTTGGAACCAGTCTGTTGTTCCATGTCCAGTTCTAACTGTTGCTTCCTGACCTGCATACAGATTTCTCAAGAGGCAGGTCAGGTGGTCTGGTATTCCCATTCTCTTTCAGAATTTGATCTCTACCATAAAGCAATGAAAGAAAAAAAAAAACAAAACTATCCTGCTATTTGCAGGGCAGGAATAGAGACAGAGATGTAGAGAACAGACCTGTGGATTTAGGGAGGGAAGGAGAGAGTGGGATAAAACTGAGAGAGCAATTTTACACACACGACTGTGTGTAAAATAGACAGCGAGTGGGAAGCTACTCTACAGCACAGGGAGCTCAGCGCTGGGCTCTGTGATCACCCAGAGGGGTGGGATGTGGGGAGGAGAGGGAGGCTCAAGAGGGAGGGGATATATATATATCTAATTCACTTTGCTGCACTGCAAAAACTAATACAACATTGTAAAGCAATTATCCTCCAATTAAAACAGAGCCATCTGTCTATGTATCTCCCCCTTTATCATCTATCCATATCTATCTATCATCTTCCCATTTATCTTTCTTTCTTCCTGCCTACCATCTATCATCCGTATGTACCTATTTATCTACCTACCTACCTAGCTACCATCTGTAAGGTGAAGTGAAAGTCACTCAGTCACGTCCGACTCTTTGTGACCCCATGGATTACATATATAAAGTGAAAGTGAAGTCGCTCAGTCGTGTCCGACTCTTTGCGACCCCATGGACTGTAGCCTGCCAGGCTCCTCCGTCCACGGGATTTTCCAGGCAAGAGTACCGGAGAGGGTTGCCATTTCCTTCTCCAGAGGATATTCCCGACCCAGGGATCGAACCTGGGTCTCCCACATTGTCGGCAGATGCTTTACCATCTGAGCTATCAGGGAGGTTGATAAAGTCTGTGTATAGACTGTAGCCTACCAGGCTCTTCTGAGCATGGGATTCTCCAGGCAAGAATACCAGAGTGGGTTGCCACGCCCTCCCCCAGGGAATCTTCCCGACCCAGGGATCGAACCCAGGTCTCTCACATTGCAAGCAGACTCTTTACCATTTGAGCTACCAAGGAACCCCTATCTATCTATCTATTTATCATCTATGTTATCAAGACAGGAGATAAGACAGAATACCGAAAAGATCATCTATGTAAAACACAACACCAAAAGGATGCAATTAATCCAAAAGAAGGTTCAAAAAGAGGACACAGCAACCCAAAACTGCAGGGACAGAGGGTGACAACTCTGGTAGAATTCTCCCTAAGTGGAACTCACTAATACATCCCTTGAAGGACAATGACTGGAAGCCTTCCTGGGGAAACTCTGGAGTATTCTTCGCAAGGTCAAACGTACGATGCTGCTACGTGCCAGGAATTCCTCTCCAAGATACTTATGCAAGAGACATGGAAAAGAAGTGCAAATGCACACAATACTTAGGTAAAATATTTTCAGTAGGTTGATTGTCTTCCTGAAGGGCTTTTTGGACCTGATTTTTTTTTCCCCCAGAATTGAAATCCTTCACCAGCTTGCATAGGGTCCCATGTGGCACTAGCAGTAAAGAACCTACCTGCTAATGCCGGATACACAGGAAACGTGTGGGTCGGGAAGATTCCTGGAGAAGGAAATGGCAGCTCACTCCAGTATTCTTGCCTGGAGCATCTGAAGGACAGAGAAGCCTGGCAGGTTACCGTCCATAGGGTTGCAAAGATTTGGACGTGACTGAGCACGTATGCCTGAGAGGGACCAGCTTGTATATAAAATATGACACATTTCAGATAAAATGTGCTCTTTGAAATCATTATCCTGAAACTGGCATTGAAAGCAGTTCAGAATAAAAGTACTATATTCGATTTTCATAAGACGGTTCTAACTGGGCATGTGCTGGAACAAATCGATGTGTGAAAAGTATTCACACATCAATGTTTTTTCCTTACTACTGTGGTCCCCCTGGTTCACACGAATCACCCCCGTCTCCTGCCTGTTACTCGCTTAGCAGCTGACTCATTTCAGCCTGTAATGTACTCTAGTACTTATGTTCAACAAGCCCTCATTTCACATAATAATGGCCCCAAAGCAGAAGACAGCAACGCTGCCAGTTCGAATATTTTTACTGTGCCTAACTTACAACTGAAACTTTGTCATAGGTGTGCACATATTGGAAAAAAACATAACGCACAGAGGGTTTGGTATTATCCGTGATTTCAGGCATCCACTGGAGGGCTTCGACAATATGTCCTGTGGATAAGGGGGAACTATTTTATAATATGCAGATACACTATATATATATGGATTCCTAATACGTATGCAATATATATACACCACATCCACAGCGTATGAAAGTGAAAAAGTGAAACTGAAAGTGTCTTAGTTATGTCCGACTCTTTGTAACCCCATGAACTCTATATACAGTCCATGGGATTCTCCAGGCCAGAATCCTGGAGTGGGTAGCCTTTCCCTTATCCAGGGATCTTCCCAATCCAAGGATCGAACCCAGGTCTCCAGCATTGCAGGCAGATTCTTTACCAGCTGAGCCACCAGGGAAGCTCATTACATCCCCAATGTATACATATAATATATATGCTGTATTGTCAACACAGTATGCTGTATTTCTAATATATATACAATATATGTACTGTATCCGCAATGTAGACATATAATATATATTCTGTATTAAGAATTACTGGAAGATTCACCCAATCCTTCTTGATTTTTGCACCTCTGCAGAGCACATTGATAAGAACAAATTTTCCTGCTATTTTGTCAAAGACTTCCACCTCCCAGCGACACACTAGAAAATCTATTATACGCTACGCTACCCAGAATGAGAACTCTCACAGAAAGGAAGCTCTCAGTCCCCCCACCTTCACAGGAAGCCGATCAAGTACCACGGTTGCTCTTAGGTGACCCACTTTTCTGGCGAAGCTCTAACGACCTAAATTCCTCAAGCCCTAGGCTTGCAAGGAACAGGGGAGGCTTTTCCTCTCCATCCTCGTAACCTCAGGCAGAAGAAGGACACCTCCGCTGTGCTGGATTCATCAGGTCTATGCTGACTGTTAACATCCGTGAGGATTGTCCACCAGTAACCTGGGCTTCTCTTTTGGGTTTGAGGAAGGTGTGTGGCTTCTTGTGTTTGATACCATAGGAAGAGTCATAGAAAGATTTATAGCATACGAAGAGCGTCATAGAAAGGAGCATGATGATTTTATCTCATAATGCAATTCGGTTATGGAATTATAGAGGAAAGAAGGATAAAGCACAGGCAGCTTGGAATTGGAATTGTATCTGTCACACACTCCAACTCTGGGGGTGTGTCATGGTACCCACTGCTAAGCATCACTGTCACCTCGAATGCTATAAAGAAATATCAGTTCAGTTCAGTCACTCAGTCGCTCCAGACTCTTTGCGACCCTGTGGACTGCAGCACGCCAGGGCTGCCTGTCCATCACCAACTCCCTGAGTCTACTCAAACTCATGTCCCTCAAGTCGGTGATCCCTTCCAGCCATCTCATCCTCTGTCGTCCCCTTCTCCTCCCACCTTCAATCTTTCCCAGCATCAGGGTCTTTTCCAATGAGTCAGTCCTTCACATCAGGTGGCCAAAGTATTGCAGCTTCAGCTTCAACATCAGTCCTTCCAATGAATCTTCAGGATTGATTTCCCTTAGGATGGACTGGTTGGATCTCCTAGCAGTCCAATGGATTCTCAAGAGTCTTCTCCAACACCACAGTTCAAAAGCATCAATTCTTCGGTGCTCAGGTTTCTTCACAGTCCAACTCTCACATCCATACATGACCACTGGAAAAACCATAGCCATGACTAGACAGACTTTTGTTGGCAAAGTAATGTCTCTGCTTTTTAATATGCTGTCTAGGTTGGTCATCACTTTTCTTCCAAGGAGCAAGCATAATTTATAAAGAAGTATAAACAGCCTTAAAAGGCTACCAGCTGATATGGGTCATGCGCCAGCCTGGAGGATACCCAGGTCCCCAGGTTGTACATCCTTTCCCAAGACGTGTGATGTCCATGTAATTCCTTCCAGTACTTAACCACCCAACTCCTGACTCCTCCCTTCCTCTCAGTCGCATCCTGTCCTCAGCCTTCAACTCTCTCCTCAACCCAGATCCATGATTCTCACCTCCAGACTGGGAGGACGAGTCTCCACTCAAGACTTCAGAGAACCAGCCCTGACAACTGAGCACGTGACCTGTGTCTCGTAGGCACTGGAGATGGCTGGAGACTCTGTCATGTTCAGGATGAAAGTGTTTGCTCATCTGCCCAGCATTCCGCTCTCTTTTCATCACCTCTGAGCCACAGTCAGCAAGTTCCATTGAGTGTAATATCACATTCACCTGTGAGTGTATGCATAGGTGTGTGTGTGTGTGTGTGTGTGTATACTTATGCCTTTAAAGGCCCCGTCTCCAAATACAGGCATATTCTAATGTTCTGGGGGGCTAAAGCTTCAACACATAAACCTGGGTGCTGCATGCATGCTAAGTCGCTTCAGTCATGCCTGACTGTTTGGGACCCTGTGGACTCTAGCCCTTCAGGCTCCTCTGTCCATGGGGATTCTCCAGGCAAGAATACTGGAGCAGATTGCCATGCCCTCCTCCAGGGTATCCTCCCGACCCAGCAATGGAGTCTGCATCTCTTATGTCTCCTGCACTGGCAGGCAAGTTCTTTAGCACCACAGGGGACAATTCAGCCCTGAAGAGCCACTTTAAATGTAGGCAGCATTTCCTCACGCTTTCCCCTACACCCTGCCACTTAGCAAGAGAGCGTCTGATAAATGACGGTGCCCATGTATTGATCTTTTGATTCATATGGCAAGCTTGGAGGACGAAAGTGAGTGACCCGAATTCCTATGAGTGTGTGGGGATGAGTAATCCTGGCTTCTGAGCGTTCTGAGAGTAACAAGCTGGGCTGGATGCGTGTGTTTTGAGGGTGTTGAATAGAATCTCAATGACTGCTGGGTAGACTGGGTTGACAGTCCTATCTCCTGGGTTGCAGAATGCTGAATGAGAACATGTTACATATGTGAAAACTAGTTTCCCCAAACCCAAGTCTCTGGTCAACATATTAAACAAAACCAAGAAGAAAAAAAATCTAACCACGTTTCAAAGGAAAGGTTTTACGTGAGGATCAGAAAAAATATATTTCCTTTAGATGCCTGGACTTTCTCTTGCCCATCTAATAGCCAACCACGGGGGACCAGAGAGATGATTAGCGTGGAGTCACAAGATCAAAATGAAAATCAGGGCCGTGTTATTATTCCCAAGCAGATGACTTTGGGGAGGGCATCTACCTGTTCAGTGTGATTAGAAAAGGAGCTAAATATAGATTTAAATAATCTCTACCTCTCAGAGAAGTCTAGAGACCGTGGCCTTTGTCAGTTTAGAAAAGCCTGACAGAGAAATGCCAGTTTGGGGAATCGTAAAGCCTCTCCACCACCACTTATGAATTTTTATGAGCAAGATCTCGACAAGTCAAAATGACACTTGTTACCTGTCTCAGCAGGTTAGTTACTGCGATTCAAGTTAGTCTCTCTCTGCGAGCCCCGGGAGGACTCAGCTGATGGCTGATGAGAACCATGATGGAACGGATACTTTCAGCAGGATGTCTTTATATTTTAAAGCAAGTACTGCACTTAACCACGACAAAAAATCTTTATTTTGGGGAAATTTATCTGCTCCACCTGTACCACCTGTTTGTTCCCACTTGATCCCCGCCGTAATCCTCAATTTGTTGAAGCACAGTTGGTTGCCATGGAGATGATGGCAAGGTCACACACAAGATTATGACTTCAAGTGAGGAATAAACAGCCGGCACCCTCGACTCTTGACAAACAAAATCCTGTTATTATGCAAATAACCTCCAAGTAATCAAGTGCAACCCCAAATGCATAATTTTCTTTGGCGGGATCGTTTTCCCCCTTTGGCATGGAAAAAGACATCATCAAATTGTGAATCTAATTCTAGAATGAAAATGTCTTAGGGCTTCGAAAAGGTCTTTGAGAGTGGAAGACCCTGCCAAGTAACAACAACAACAGAACCCATCGTCAATATGTTGTTAAGAATGCTTGAGGAAAGATAATGATGGTTCAAATTAAGCCAGAGAGGCGTTTCAGAATCAGAAGAGTAATTGCAATCACAGGGAGTAACTGTCAAATTATAGTTTTCAAGGTAAAGAAGTTTCAGTACCTATCGCTACGCCCCATGTGACTTCTGGGATGTTAACAGTGGCTGATTGTTAACATGACCTCAGACAAAGATGGATATAGACAGGACGGCTTCTAAGGTACCATGAAAGTCCTGCTCTGATGAGAAACGTCATTCAAAACAATCTGGAACAGCATCTAAATCTGCAGGATGAGTCGACATTTACGATAAACAGAAGGAGAGCGGAAGTAACATTCACTGAACGTCGACCAGCAGGTACGGTGGCACTTATCATACGTAAGTTCATTGAGTTCTCACAATCCTCTTACACACACACACACACACACATACACACCCAGCAACCCATTATCTTCATTTTTCTGTGATTTTAAGGTTTAAAGAGATTAAGCATCATATTGTGTCTGTGGTTAACAAGTGTTGGAGCCGGTATTTAAATCCACACTTAACAACTCCGTTGCCTGACTCAAGCTACAGCCCAAGGACCCACATCTTTGCGTAAAGCCACAGTCATCGGTCATTATCAGCCCCAGTCCACATAGTTATGACTGTTTGCTTGGTCTTTGCTGAGGAGAGCCTCAAGCTCCTCAACAGGAGAGAAGCAGGGACTACTGAACGCTGGGCTGGACCAGGGAGAGAAGCCAAATGGAGTTATGTGGCTGGTAGACGAGATGACTGCAGAGTCGGTAGCTTTTGGCCACCCTGCTCCAAGTGTCCTGATGTAAAGTCTCAGAACTAATTATTTCAGGGAGTCACAAGTAGTCTTTTCATGGCTCTCTGAATCTTGCAGACTGACTCAGCGGGAAGGAGGAGATTTTTGCAGCAAGAATAACTCCTCTGCCATCAAAATCCATTTATTGTAAAAATTTACCATGTTAAACACTGTTGGGTTTAACAGCTAATAGGACTTCCCTGGTTGTCCAGGGGTTAAGAGTTCACCTTCTAGTTCAGGGGGTGAGAGTTCAACCCTTTTCAGGGAACTCAGATCCCATATGCCTCACACTCAGAAAACATAAAACAGAGGCAACACATTCAATTAAGACTTTCAAAATGGTCCGCATCAAAAAAAAAAAATAATTCCTTATGTAAAATAGATGAACAGGGCAAGTTTGATGCAAGAAGCAGGGCACTCAAAGTTGGTTGTTCTGGGACAACCCAGAGGGATGGGGTGGGATGGGAGGTGGGATGGGGGTTCAGGAAGGGGATTCAGGGGGACACATGTACACCCATGGCTGATTCATGAAGATGTATGGCAAAAAACACCACAATATTGTAAAGTAATTAGTCTCCAATTAAAATAAATTAATTAATTTAAAAAATGGATTTAAAAACAAAAATAAAGTCAACAGCTAAGTGGCATTAGGGACATTCACAATGTTCTGCAACCATCCCCACCAACCATCTCCATAACTTATTTCATCCTGCAAAGCTGAAACTCTGAACCTACTAAATAAAAACTTTATCTTTTCCCCTTGTCACGTATGCTTTTTCAGCGACTGGGATTTTTTTGTCAAAATTCACCCATGGTGATGCATGGTGATGGATGTAAGACTTGGATTATAAAGAAAGCTGAGCACCGAAGAATTGATGCTTTTGAACTACGGTGTTGAAGACTCTTGAGAGTCCCTTGGACTGCAAGGAGATCCAACCAGTCCATCCTAAAGGAAATCAGTCCTGAATATTCATTGGAAGGACTGATGCTAAAACTGAAACTCCAATCCTTTGGCCACCTGATGCGAAGAACTGACTCATTGGAAACGACCCTGACGCTGGGAAAGATTGAAGGCGGGAGGAGAAGGGGATGACAGAGGATGAGATGGTTGGATGGCATCACCCACTCGATGGACAGGAGTTTGAGCAAGCTCCGGGAGTTGGTGATGCACAGGGAGGCCTGGCATGCTGCAGTCCATGGGGTCACAGAGTCAGACAGGACTGAGTGACTGAACTGAACTGAGCTAGTTACCTCCGAGGGGAACTGTTGGGTCATATAATCAACTCTGTGTTTAACATGGGGAAAAACTGCCAGCCTGTTCTATCAAAATAACTATACCATTTTACATTCCCAAAGATACATGAGAGTTTCAGTTCATCTACATTTGTTATTGACTGTGGCTTTTCCACTGTAGCCATCCCAGTGGGTGTGATCTGTGCTCTCATTACAGCTTCATTTGAAGGCTAATCAAGTTGAACATTTTAAAATATGAGTATCAGCCTTCTGTGTATCTTTTTTTTTAAGAAATGCTTGTTAAGTTCCTTTGTGTTTTTAACTCGCTTATTTGCTGTTTTGTTACAAAGTTATTTATATATTCTGAATAAAGTCCCTTACCAGATACATGACTTGGCAATATTGTCTCTCCATTTTTAAATTCTTTTCACTTTCTCGATGGTGTCTCTTGAAGAGCAAACATTTTAAATTTTGATGAATTCCAATTCTTCTCTTTATTTTTTTGTGACTGCTGCTTTTAATGTCATATCTAAGACATCATCGCCTAACCCAAGGTCATGAAGAAATATTCATGCTGCCTTCTGAGAGTTTTATAATTTAGCTCTCACATTTAGGTTTATGACCCATTTTGAGTTAAGTTTGTGTCTGGAACACGCAAGATAGGACATACATTTATCTTATATGGGGGAATTTATCTGCAGCACCTAACTCATTGCTACCATAACTAAATACTAGACACAAACTACATAATTTTGGGATAAACAGATGTTTTATATTTGTGGATTCCATAGCTCTGATGAAGAAACTAACACAACATTGTAAAGCAACTCTACTCCAATAAAATTAGAAAAATGTATATAACCTCTAAGGGTGAGTGAAGCCTAGACCATTTTAAAAAAAAGAACTAAAAATGTACCTGCGTATCTCTTTATTTTTAGCATCCTATATGAACTGCATTTCATTTTTCTTTATTAAACCTTTTCCATCAAGTAACAAGGCACATATTCAAATAACAGACTCTCAAGGATGCAAATATACCTACTCAAACACTTGGCTTGAACGGAATCAAAACAAGAGCTTGCCTCTTCAAACAACAGTGAACACGTGTGGAATTAAATCACTAAATGCCTTGTGACACGAGTCCTCCAGCCGATTCTACTCCAGCCAAGTGTGGAAACACAACACTGCTTGGATGGCATTGAGAAGGAGCCTTGGTGAAGGTGCGCGAGCCAGTTAGGGAATCTGCACAGAAGGCTCAGTGGGTAAAGAACCTGCCTGTCAATGCAGGAGATACAGGAGACCCCTGGGTCGGGAAGATCCCCTGGAGAAGGAAACGGCAACCCACTCCAGCATTCGTGCCTGGAGAATCCCATGGACAGATGAGCCTGGTGGGCTACAGTCCATGGGCTCGCAAAGAGTCGGACATGACTGAGCATCTGAGTACACACACACACACACACACACAAATCATGCTAAAGTGATGTCTAGTCCAGGAATGAGGATATGATGAATATATTGAGCAGACATGAAAGGCAGGCATGTGGATCACACACCATCAGACCCCTTCTTCATGCTACTGATCATCTGAAAGCACACAACTTCTAGGGTAAATCGATAACGCATTATCTGACCTTAAATATCCAAGTGGAATTCTCCTGCAGTTACATTACTTCAAACAGCCTACGCAGAGATTAATCATTATGATCTCGATCTGAAAAATATAAATAGAACGGGAATGACCTTCCTAGGAAACCTGTCACGAAGAGCGTGACTATTCTGCTTTCTAAATCTGAGCGCTGGCTTTATTCCAGCCTTCCTACCTGATCAGTTCAGTTCAGTCTCTCAGTCGTGTCCAACCCTTTGCGATGGATCAGAACTCCTTTTACATACCAGATTGCACAGCTCTGGGCAAAGTCTCCACTGTATACCCTCGAATGCATAATCGTGTAAGGGGAGGTGCCCCCTCCCACCAGACTTGTCTGATCGCAGTTCTGCTGAATCGGAATCCACCCAGGGAAGCGCGCCCAATGCCTCCAAATGCCAACCTTGCAGGCTGACCTGCCGACTGGAAGTACTGACATAATTCTTCTAAGGGGGAGCCCCGCTTGGGACTAACACACACACACGCTACTGTGTGCAACCCAGATGACCAACCAGGACCTACTGCATAACACAGGAGACTGTGGTCAGTATTGTGTCATGACTCATGTGGGAAAAGAATCTGAAACAGAATACCATGCATATGTAAAACTGAATCACTTAGCTCTCTGCATATGTATAACTCTGAGTCACTTTGCTCTATCATTGAAAGCAACACAACGGTGTAAGTCAACTCTATTCCAATAATTTATGTTTTAGAAAAAAATAAACAACGTAGTGAAATGTTGAGAAAAACAAGGCAAGGGAGAAACCAGGATCCTAGAATCTGCTGCTTCTCAAGTGTCTCAGAGGCTGGATTCTCCAGCTCAGTGCACGCGTGCATGTTAATTCACTTCAGTCCTGTCCGTCTCTTTGTAACCCTGTGGACCGCAGCCCTCCAGGCTCCTCTGTGCATCGGATTCTCCAGGCAAGAATCCTGGAGTGGGCTGCCCTGCCCTCCTCCAGGGGATCTTCCCAACCCAGGGATGGAAACCCACATCTCTGAAGTCTCCTGCATTGGCAGGCAAGTTCTTTACCACTGTCCAGCTCAGAGCTATGGACGTTTGGGGCCAGACAACACTCTGCTGTGGGGCCGGCCTCTGAGTTGTAGGGTCTTGAGGAGCCTCCCTGACCTCCACCCTGTGGATATCAGTAGGGCACCTTTCCCACTTCTGAAAATTAAATATGTCTTCAGACACTGCCTTGGAGAGGAGAAAAAGTCAAGCCTGGCTGATAAATCTATAGTGATGCATTAGCATAAACTCAGGTGTGGTCCAAAGCCTTTGTTATAAATAACAAAAGACAGTCTGATCACTTGGAAATTCCAAGGGTTTTGGGAGCTCTACGCCAGCAGGAAAGGATCAAGCTTTATGATCATTATTATTGTTATACCGCAGGGATACAAACAGTCATGGGATGTGAACCGAGCCCCCTTTGGATACAAACGAGAGAAGTTTCCCCGTCGGCTAATTCCTGCTCCTCCTACCCAGCTGGAAGCAGCCACATGTGGTGCCTGTCCTGTGTCAACTACACACTGGCATTTGCCATGGGCCCCTGCCATCCAGCTCGACAAGGATTTAATCCTGAGCTGCTGAAGCGGCTGACCTTCAACGCCCCCTGAAAGGACTTGAGGGTGAAGAGCAGAAATGAGGCCTCTGTGTGCTGAGAAAAACTGGCAGGAGAGGCCTTCAGATAGATATTTTCAGGAGCTGATTTTATGAAGCTGATCCCTGTATCTCTTCATGCCTAGAAAAGCACAAACATCCTTCATGGTGATGTCTGCTCCTCGTGATCAGTGAAACCTTCTGCAAAAAATATGTGCTTGATTGCACGAACTCTCCGTTCACCAAAATCACTTATATTGACCTTAACCCTGTCTTTTTGGAGCACTTTCTTGAAGCTATCTGGAGTGTGGCTTGGCTTCCCTGGTAGCTCAGTAGGGAATGAGCTACTTCTGCAATGCAGGAGTTCTATCCCTGCATCGGGAAGATCCCACTCCAGTGTTCTTACCTGGAGCATCCCATGGACAGAGGAGCCTAGTGGGCTACAGTGCGTGGGGTCGCAGACAGTCGGACAGGATTGAGCGACTAAACCACTAGTCCTGAGCTGCAGTCCTCTTTTTGCCCCCAAATAAAGTGTAACTGGAGAAGGCAATGGCACCCTACTCCTGTACTCTTGCCTGGAAAATCCCGTGGACAGAGAAGCCTGGAAGGCTGCAGTCCATGGGGTCGGTAAGAGTCAGACACGACTGAGTGACTTCACTTTCCCTTTTCACTTTCATGCATGGGAGAAGGAAATGGCAACCCACTCCAGTGTTCTTGCCTGGAGAATCCCAGGGACGGGGGAGCCTGGGGGGCTGCCGTCTATGGGGTCGCACAGAGTCGGACACGACTGAAGCGACTTAGCAGCAAAGTGTAACTGGCAATGCTCACGTTGTGCATTTTTTAAGCTGACATTTGTCTCGCCTTGCCTTGGGTCTCATCATCTCCGTTTAGGGTCCTTTAGAAAACAGACTGGTGATTGCCAAGGGGGAAGGGACTGAGACGGAGGCAAGGAGGGGGAACTCGGGGTTCGTGGATGTGAGCTCTGATCTGTAGGAGAGAGAAACAACAGGGTCCTCCCGTATGGCGCAGCGAACTATATTCAGTGTCCTGTGAAAGCTGAAAATACAGCTACCACATGTCCAGCAATCCCACTCCTGGGCAGATATCCAGAGAAAACCAAACTTCAAAAGGATTCGTGCACCCCAATGTTCATTGCAGCATTGTTTACCATAGTCAAGACATGGAAGCAACCTAGATGTCCATCGATAGATGAACTGATAAAGAAGATGTGGTACATATACACAATGGGATATTACTGGGTCCCTAAAAAGAATGCGATAATGCCATTTGGATGGGCCTAGAGATTGTCCTACTGAGTAAAGGAAGTTAGATAGAGAAGAAGCACTGTATGACATTCCTCATATGTGGAATCTACAAAGCAAAAGACACGAGGCAAGTGAATTTACTTACTGAACAGCAATAGATTTAGAGAATGAACTTATTGCTGCTGGGAGAAAGCATGGGGAAAGAGAGAGGAAGGAAGTTTGGGACGGACATGGACACACTGCTGTATTTAACGTGGGAGAACCAACAAGGACCTGCTATCCAGCACAGCACTGGAGTATCAGCTCAATACTCTGTAATAACCTTATGGTTACCAGGGGGAAAGGATGGGGAAAGGGATAGTTAGGGAGTTTGGGATGGACATGGACACACTGCTGTATTTAACATGGAGAACCAGCAAGGACCTGCTGGACAGCACAGGGAACTCTGCTCAACGTCATGTGGCAGCCTGGATGGGAGGGGAGTTTAGTGGATACATGTATATGCATAACTGAGTCCCTTTGCTATCAACCTGAAACTTATCATGACCTTGTTAACTGGCTATACCCCAATACAACATAAAAACTTTAAAGAGTTTTGTCCATAAAATTACTTAAATATAACATCTGTGATGAACCAGGAACCATAAAAGGATAGACTCAAATGAGATATATTCTCTGATGCAAGTAAAAATAGATTAAAAAAATATTCTACGATAAACCATTATTAGTTCAGTTCAGTTCAGTCATTCAGTCGTGTCTGACTCTGCGACTCCATGGACCACAGCACACCAGGCCTCCCTGTTCATCACCAACTCCTGGAGTTTACTCAAACTCATGTCCATCAAGTCAGTGATGCCATCCAACCATCTCATCCTCTGTCGTCCCCTTCTTCTCCCACCTTCAATCTTTCCCAGCATCAGGGTCTTTTCTAATGAGTCAGCTCTTCACATCAGGTGGCCAAAGTATTGGAGTTTCAGCTTCAACATCAGTCCTTCCAATGAACACCCAAGACTGATCTCCTTTAGGGTGGACTGGTTGGATCTCCTTGCAATCCAAGGACTCTCAAGTCTTCTCCAACACCACAGTTCAAAAGCATCAATTATAGAACCATTATAGAAAAGAATAATTTTTAAAAGTACATATATGTATAACTTTGCTATACAGCAGAAATTACACAAAACTGTAAACCAAATATATTTGAATAAAATTAATAAATAAAATAAATGCATCATTCTGCTCTTTTCGAGGCAGGATGAATCTTGGCCTTTGGGGGGTAAAAAAAAAACTGTCGTTCTTTGGACAATCATTTTCAGAGTTGAAGCCCTTAATGAAGTAACACACTGAGGTTTATGGTTGGTTGTGCTTTATCCAAACTTTCCTTCCTTATCATAATGACTGGTTTCAAATTAGCATTACAGACCACTGTCTCCTCTTCGGTACAGTATTAGAAGCCACATAAGATACAATCTGGCATACCATTTCTCATGTACAATAATAGAAGTACAAACAAACAAACCAAATAAATAAAAGCCCATTCAGTGGAAACACCATTAACATAAAAAAAAAAAAGTATGGAGGTAAAGTCACAGGAGGTGCGATAAATACAGAGTTTGTGTGGCTTCCAGGGGCTTCATGTACTCAAATAGCGGTCTGTAATCAACACTCAGAGCTCTTTGTGTTTACAAAGCTCTGGGGAAATCAATGCACGGAAGCCTCTTATCCAGGGATCCTGATCTTATCTTTACCCAAATCTGTCTGAGTGTCAGCAATTTCATTTGCTGCAGGGCATTTTAACTCTCTGTTGCCCGTTTTCCTTTTTAAAAAAAGACAATATCCAACTTCACTTCTGAGCATATATCCACCCAGCTTGGAAGCAGGATCTCAAAGAGGTATGCCTGCACTCCTGTGTTCCCCTGAAGAATTATTCAACGTAGCTGAGAGGTGTAGGTACCTGCTAAGTCGCTTCGGTCGTGTCCGACTCTTTGTGATCCTATGAACCATAGCCCGCCAGGCTCCTCTGTCCATGGGATTCTCCAGGCAAGAATACTGGAGTGGGTTGCTGTTCCCTTCTCCAGGGGATATTCCAGACCCAGGGATCAAATCCCAGATCTCTTATGTCTCCTGCATTGGCAGGAGGGTTCTCTACCCCCAGTGCCACCTGGAAATCCCAGCCAGGAGGCATAAGCCACAGAAATTTCTGTAAATGAATCAATGGATAATCAAAATACCATATATATACAAAGTAGAATAGTCAGTTCAGTGGCTCAGTCGTGTCTGACTCTTTGCGACCCCATTAACTGCAGCATGCCAGGCTTCCCTGTCCATCACCAACTCCTGGAGTTTCCTCAAACTCATGTCCATCAAGTCGGTGATGCCATCCAACCATCTCATCCTCTGTCACCCCCTTCTCCTCCTGCCCTCAATCTTTCTCAGCGTCAGGGTCTTTTCCAATGAGTCAGCTCTTTGAGTCAGGTGGCCAAAGTTTTGGAGTTTCAGCTTCACCATCAGTCCTTGCAATGAATACTCAGGACTGATTTCCTTTAGGATGGACTGGTTGGATCTCCTTGCAGTCCAAGCGACCCTGAAGAGTCTTCTCCAAAGCCGCAGTTCAAATCCCATGAGCCTCATGAACAGTATGAAAAAGCGAAAAGTAGAACAGTGTTCATCCTTAAAAAGGAAGGAGACCATACAGGTGGAACAAGACAGATGAACTCTGAGGCTTTCATGCCCAGCGAAACAGGCCACTCACTGAAGCACAAATACGATGAGACTCCATATACTGTTTACAGCTCTCAAGATTTTCCTGTACGTGAGCTGTTCGAGATGTCCGTGCCGTCTTTTCATGCAACTGCAGTGGACGGTTGCTCTACAGATACGGCGACTGATCTCCCTGCATTGCCTCAAAACCCAAAACAACTGCTGTGTGCTTACATGGCCGTGTGTGGTCTGATGCAGTATGTACCTAACTGCATAGAACTTCCCATTTCCCCAGGCACTGATAGAAGCTGAAATGCCTTCTTGTAAGATTATACACCTGGGACTTGCCTTCTAGTGGCTGGGACTCCATTATGCCACTGCAGGATCCCTGGTCAGGGAACGAAGATCCCTAGTCCCATGGGACCAAAACATTAAACAAAATTTAAGAAATTAAAAAAATAACATCACATATCTGATATTTGAGACCATGATGCTGTGAGGGATTGAGGGCAGGAGGAGAAGCGGGCCACAGAGGATGAGATGGTGGGATGGCATTACTGACTCGATGGACATGAGTTTGAGCAAACTTGGGGAGATGGTGAAGGACAGGGAAGCCTGGCGTGCTGCAGTCCACGAGGTTGCAAAGACTCGGAGACAACTTAGCAACTAAACAACAACAATTTGGGGTAAAAGCTCCCCCTCAAATGACTTCTGTCTGTGTCTCTGTGAAGGCTTCTTCTTCTCCCTGTATCCCTCCCCTGGTAATGCTGGTCTCTGGGGATGTTTCCACATCCCCACGGGATCTACGGTCTCATCCCTTAGAGTCACAAGGTCAGGTGAGGCAAGACCCAAGGTGGGAGGGGCTTTTCTGGAAGCCAGACCACCACACAGCAGGAGAGCAAGCTGAACAGAACATGTGACCGTGGACACAGACATCCACGTGACGTGTGTTCCTAACTCCCTTCTCCATTTTCTGGGTCCCCTAAATGATCTGCCCTCTGTGATATCACCTGGACCCAGGTCTAGTATTAAGGCAATACAGACAGTCAAGTGCAAAGAGAAAGTGTCCTGACCACAGTGGATAAACTATCCCACTAGGGCGACATTTCGGGCCAGTCACTAGCCTCTGCCCCCAGCCGATAAGCTTAAAGGGGAATGTGTCATTCTTCCCAACAGGAGACACTATGCTGATCTCAAAACCTCAGCTAGGAAGGATATAAGGTATAAGAGGGGAACCAAAATCAGAGGGAAGTGTGGTTTAGGAGCCAAGCAGTTGAAATGGGAAAAGAAAGTTCATAAGGAACAGGAAGTGGAAGGACTTTGCTGGGAGTTCAGCAGGTTAGAGTCTGCAGACCTTGTAATGCAGGGGACCTGGTTTGCATCCCTGGTTGGCGAGCTAAGATTCCACATACTTCACAGCAACCGTGCCCTCAAGCCACAACTAGAGTTCATGGTATATGATTCAACTAAGACCAGATGCAGCCAAATTAAAAATATATATATTTAAAATAAGAAGAAACGGAAAGGAGAGGAGAAAATATCAACTCCCCACACCACCCTGTGGAAGATTCCTTTTCAGCCCAAGAAGGGGACCTCTGGGTTACATCCTCAGCACGTTTCAGAACTCCTGGACGCTGGGCAATTTTGTGTGTGTGTGTGTGTGTGTGTGTGTGTGTGTGTGTGTTTAGGTCAGGGTGTGGGTACTGCTTGCTGGAGGGATGACGCCTAGAAAAATATTTCCCGCTGGAGGTTAATGGGCAGCCATCGGCTCCAAACCCATCTGGAGCTCCAAACTCCAATATTGGCCATATTGATGGCCAATATCAACTATGATCTTATTAACAATCACCAATGTGGAGTCCTTGTCCAAGGAAATGACTGCACTTGAAGTAGTTAAGCTCACAGAAGGTGAAATCATCAGGCTCACGTGCAAATTTGTACAAATTAACACATTTTGGTTGCTGTTGCTGTTCAGTCACTGTGTCGTGCCCAACTCTTTGGGACCACGTGGACTGCGGCACACCAGGCTTCCCTGTCCCTCACCATCTCCCAGAGTTTGCTCAAATTCATGACCACAGAGGCGGTGATGCTATCTAACCATTCCATCAACATTTGAACAATTTTGTTTAACTCAGTGACTGAGGGAAACAAAAGCTGATGTTATCACTGGTCCTGAGGAAGGATGTTAAAAAAAACCCCACAAAATTCCTAGGAAACAGACTCACAGACCTAGAGAAAAGATTTGTGGTTGTCAAGAGGGTGGGAGCGTGGGAGATACAGAGTGGGAGTCTGGGACTGGCAGATGCAAACTCTTGTTCAGAGAATGGATCAACTACAAGGTCCTACTGTAGAGCACAGGGAACTTGTATCCAGTATCCTGTGATAAAACCAGAATGGAAAAGAATACAGAAAAGAATGTACAGATATGGCTCCCCAGGTGGCTCAGGGGTAAAGAATCCACCTGCCAATGCAGGGGATTCAGGTTTCATCCCTGCGTCAGGAAGATCCCCTGGAGGAGGGCATGGCAACCCACTCCAGGATTCTTGCCTGGAGAATCCCACGGACAGAGGAGCCTGGCGGGGCTGTAGTCCATGGGGGTCACAGAATCAGGCATCACTGAGTGACTAACACAATAACATATATACTTGTGTGTATATGTCGATACATGCATATACACACAAACATGTTTACATAGTATGCATCATATGTGTATATCTAGTGGGATTGCATTAAAGAATCCACCGGCAATGCAGAAGATGCAGATTTTCAATCCCTGGGTCTGGAAGATCACCTGCAGGAGAGAATGGCAACCCACTCCAGTATTCTTGTCCGGGAAATCCCATGGACGAGGAGCCTGGCGGGCTACAGTTCTTGGGGTCGCAAAGAGTCAGATGTGACTGAGCCACTGAGTAAGGTATATATTATATAGATTGCAGATGGAAAGTCACCTGGTTTGTCCTCAGGGCATAGGGCACAGCTAACCAACCTGATTAAGCCCAAAGGGCAAAAGAGAGAATTTTCCGATCTCTAAGATTTACTTTCAGTTGCTATCTGTCATCTACAATTTCACGAGTTTGTAAAATAGTTCAGGGAACTCAGGAAACTGACTCATTTGAAAAGACCCTGATGCTGGAAAAGATTGAAGGCCGGAGGAGAAGGGGACGACAGAGGGGGAGATGGTTGGATGGAATCACAGACTCGATGGACATGAGTTTGAAAACTCCAGGAGTTGGTGATGGACAGGGAGGCCTGGCGTGTTGCAGTCCATGGGGTCGCATAGAGTCAGACACGACTGAGCAACTGAACTGAACTGAACTGATTCTATATCCCTAAACAGACTTCCCTGGGAACCTCATTGCTTCAGATTTGATTTGTGTTAAGTCTCAAGCTATTTTCCATCTGAACACCGTGTGACTCTCAAGTTAAACTCCCATATTTTTAGTAAATGACACAGACCATAAATACACAAATGTACATTATCACCTCAAAAAAAAAAAAAGGCAATCGGCCTTTGCAGCTCTTAAGAGCATTGTGAACGCTCAAGATAGGTTTTAAAGTCTTTGTTCAGGAATCTCCTTAGAACTCACCCCACAAAGTACTTTGAAATAACCTCATCAACGGCAAATTCACTTCCCTCATGTTCTGTTTTATTTTCGGGAACAATCAGAAGCCACTGAAGGGTAAGTTTAAAAAAAACAGGTGGCATGGATGGAACTTGAGACCATCATAGTGAGTTAAGGAAGTGAGACACGGAAAGAAATATGTATCAGATGATATCGCTTATATGCGAAATCTAAAAAAAAAAAAATGATAAAAATGAACCTATTTACAAAATAGAAATAGGCTTGCAGACACAGAATACAAACTAATGGTTATCAAAGGGGAAAACCAGGCAAGGGATAAATTAGGACTTTGGGATAAAACACATACACACACTCTCTCTCTCTCAAAGTCGCTCAGTCGTGTCCGACTCTTTGCGACTCTATGGACTGTAGCCCACCAGGCTCCTCTGTCCGTGGGATTCTCCAGGCAAGAATAGTGGCGTGGGTTGCCATGCCCTCCTCCAGGGCATCTTCCAGACCCAGAGATCGAACCCAGGTCTCTGCATTGCAGACTGATTGTTTACCACTGAGTGACTAGGGAAGCCCATCAGATACACACTGCTAGATATAAAATAAAGAGCAAAGACCTACTGTCTAGCACAGGGAAGTCTACTCAATAACTTGTCTATATTACATCAAATATATATATGTGTGTGTGTGTGTTTGCATAACTGAAGCACTTTGCTATATACCTGAAAGATTGTAAACCAACTAATTAAACTTCATCAACTATACTTCATTAAAAAACAGCAACGACAACAACAACAAAAAAAGGAGGACTCCCAGGTAAAGAGTAATACACTGAATTTAAAAGCAAGGAAAACTGGCCATGTACCTTACACTGGGCTGATGCCTTCTGAACCACGCCCACCAGTAATATTTCCCCTCAAACTGAAGGCTTACACAGGACTGCCAGTAAACTAAAAAAATTACACTCGCTGAAGTCTGAGCACCACAGTCTGTAAATTAAAGTATGCATGGGGCAAGACAGGGCTTCCCAGGTGGAGCTAGTGGAAAAGAACCCACCTGCCAATGCAGAGATGTAAGAGATGTAGGTTGGATCCCTGGGTTGGGAAGATCCCCTGGAAGAGGAAGCAGCAACCCACCCCAGTATTCTTGCCTGGAGAATCCCATGGACAGAGGAGCCTGGCAGGTCACAGGGGGTCACAAAGAGATGAACAGGACTGAAGCGACTTAGCACGCATGGGTCGACGTGTGTTTCCACAGTAAACGATGCCGTGTTCTGACCACGCTGTTGCTGCCAAACCATCCTGGTTCCCTTCGTTGCTTGCCTTGCCTTTGAGTGATTTTACAACTCAGGAGGTGCTTGATGCCCAAGAGGAATGCAAAACAGTTGTCAGCAACAGAGATGAATATTCTTCATCCGGAAAGTTGATTGACTTCTCTGTCCGCCAGAAAAGGAAGTCAGTCTTAGCCACGGGACCGCCAGGGAAATCCCAATATCCATATTGTTATTAATCTACACATAGAAGTCTGTTTTGTTCTAGGATGGAGCTTTCACAGCCCACCATTGTTTCACTCAGCAATGATGTGTTAAATACCATCTGGAACATTTGTTCACTTAATATCTGCCTGAGAGTCATGGTTTTACCTCTCTTTGCAAACTGTCCTTTAAAAGAGCTTTTTCATTCCCCTTCATAGAACAGACTTATTTTGGAGTGGGGGGCGAAGAAAAAAAAAAAAGCAGAGCAAAACCTTCCCAAGGAAGATTTATTGACAAAGTTCCACCTACCTAGTTCCGCCGAGAGACGTATTTCAAATTTCCACTGAGAAAACAATTACGAGATAAAACTCCGTCTTATGATGCGTCCCTCTCCATCTTGGAAGAAGTTAGCCGGCTTCCTGACCTTTTCTGTCTCCTTACGATGCCAGCTCCAGATGGAGCTTGAATATTGTCAAGCTTGTGGTATATCCTTCTTTTAAAAAACGGATAATGCTTGTCAAG
This sequence comes from Bos grunniens, assembly GCF_055505025.1. NCBI lineage: Eukaryota > Metazoa > Chordata > Mammalia > Artiodactyla > Bovidae > Bos > Bos grunniens. The sequence continues at coordinate 4,194,187 of NC_141194.1, forward strand.
CCAGACGGTTTTCATTCTGTGTGGGGCTGTGAGCCCTGTCTCTCTGTTGATGGGGTTCAGGGCTTGCTACCCTGCACCAGGATAGCTTGGTGTCCTGAGAATTTGGACCTGAATGAGTCAGAAGGAAGGACAGACACAAACAGGAAGGACACACGGACACCTCGTCCTAGCCCACCCCATGAGCTTACCCTTGGTCCTTACAATCAGTCATGAAACTGCCACGTGAGGCACACCCCCCCAGCATCAGGAGGAGATAGCATCTCTTCTTACCACCAGAGGTGGGGGTTTGGGGGGTGCTGAGAAATCTCTAGACGATATACCTTGTTAAACTTGGCATCACTGACTCCATGGACATGAGTTTGGGTGGACTCCGGGAGTTGGTGATGGATAAGGCCTGGTGTGCTGCGGTCCATGGGGTCGCAAAGAGTCAGACAGGACTGAGCGACTGAACTGAAGTGAAACTTGCCCTCACCCATTCACTGCCTGAAGCCCCAAACCCTTACAGTCTTGTCATTTCTGTACAGATTCACTGTCTGTCTGAAAAGTACTAAAGTTCCCTGCTGAGGTCCCTTTCTTCGATTTCCATCCCCTTGTTAAGGATCCCAGGTGAACTTTCAATAAAATGTGTACGCTTCTTTTCCTGTTGATCTCTTGCATCTCCTTCCTTGTTAGACTCAGTTCCAGATTCAAAAAAAAGGTGGAGGAGAATTTTTGCCCCCCTGGCGTCATAATAGAAACATTCTGAGAAGTCAGAACTCTGGCCATCATGAGGTCATTCTCCTGTCTTGCCCTCGAAAGGATCGGTAAGAAATCTGGCCATGAATGGCCATGGACAACGGGCCAGGGGGGTGGCTGAATGCACACCCAGACTGTTTATAGGGGACCAGCTGGGAATTGTCTCCAGTCTGGAAGATCCCCTGGAGAAAGAAAAGGCATCCCACTCCTGTATCCTTGCCTGGAAAATCCCATAGACAGAGGAGACTGGCGGGCTGCAGTCCATGGGGTCACAAAGAGCCGGGCACAGCTGAACGATTAACACAAGCTCTGGAGAGGACTGTCAGATATTAACACCCGTGGGTCCTGGCTCTTGGGAGCCCTTTTCTTGCTCTAAAATTTACCAGACGAAGAGCCAGAGGCTGAGTCCTCATCTACAGAAGTGAATTGTCCTCCGAGCTCTCTGGCTGTTGGAAGCATTCATTTCTTCGGGGCTGTCAAACTCAGAATGGGTGGCTTCAGAGAGATGCTGCTGTGTTGAGAGTCTTGTCTGTAAACCTTGTTTGGAAAGGCTCATGGAGGTGGTCAGATCCGTCAACAACAATTTCTTCCTGAGTGACAGCTTAAAGTCTGCACTTAGGTTAGGGAACCCTAATCCTGCATTAAAAAGTGTCATCTTTCCTAAAAACCCTTCAAAACTTCTGCTAGGCCTGGGTGCGTGCTCAGTCACTCAGTCGTGTCTGACTCTTTGTGACCCCATGGACTGTAGCCCACCAGGCTCCTCTGTCCGTGGGATTCTCCAGGCTAGAATACTAGAGTGGGTTGCCATTTCAGGGGATCTTCCTGGACCAGGGATGGAACCCAGGTCTCCTGCATTGGCAGCTGGATTCTTTACCACTGAGCCACCAGGGAAGCTCATCTCTGCAACCTCATCACTGGACTGACATCCATGCAATGCAAGGACCAGGTGGACCTTGAAAGGCAGTAATTTTATGGGATGCACAGACCAGGGGTGGTGGGGATCTTGGGGGCATCTGTATAATTCCACTCCCTGCAGTTATAAAATAAAATCAGATCTTCTCCCACAGATATAACTGTAACAAGGCTGAGAAAACTCATTTGTCTACGACTTAGGCAATACCAATTCAGTTTTAAAGGTCATCTTTCTTTTTCCCTTCACCCCAAAGACTTAATTAAGCTGTGGATACCTCTAATGAGAGATTTTGCTGGCTACTGAGAAATGAGGAGCATGGAATAACCGTGTTCCTCGGTTCATTTTTTTTTAATTATGCCAAGGGCCCCCTTTGCTTGATTCCCTGTATAGTTAAGTCAGGCATTCAGGGCAACAGAGAGAATGCCTGTGCCCACCCTTCAAATTCATATGTGGGGTCCTGACTCACATGAAATAGAATGAAGGGGTGGGGTCTCTAGGAGGTGATCAGGTCGTGAGCCCCTTGAATGGGATTGGACTTTATAAAGGATACTCCAGAGAGCTCTGTGGGTTTCCCAGATGATGCCAGTGGTAAAGAATACGCCTGCTAATGTAGGAGATGTAAGAGATGTGGGTTCGATCCCTGGGGCAGGAAGATCCCTTGGAGGAGGGCATAGCAACCCACTCCAGTATCCTTGCCTGGAGAATCCCCATGGACAGAGGAGCCTGGAGGGCTACAGCCCACAGGGTCACAGAGAATCGGACACGACTGAGCGACTGAGCACAGCACAGATATCTGCATCACCCCAGGACACCCCACCATTCCCGGGAGAAGATGGCCATCTATGAACCAGCAAGCCTGACCTCATGACACAGTGAGTCTGCTGGCTCCATGATCTTGGACTTCCCAGACTCCAGAAATATGAGGGAAAAAAACATCTGATGTGCAAGCCAGCCCATCTGTCGAAATTTTGTTATAGTAGTCTGAACTGAGACGTCGAATCTCAGGAGGGGACTCTTGGAGGGTGGGACACAGCACTTGTCCAAAATAGCTAAATAAAAGAGCATCATGCACTGTTTGGATTTATAGCTGAGATGTTTAGCCTTCCTTTGAGAACTTTTAAAATTTTTTTGGCTGTGACATGTGGCTTGTGGGATTTGTTCCCCTCCACCACCACCAGGGAATTGAACCCCAGCCCCTCAGCAGGGACAGTGGGTAGTCCTAACCACTGGACTGCCAGAGAACTCTCTCATCTGAGATTCAGAGTGAAGCTTTGGTACTAGGGATGACTCAGGAAGGGGAACTGACAGAATAGATGGTGGGATTGGAGATCTGAAGAGGAATGTGTACATTTCAACTCCAGGGCCTGCATTCAGTGATGAAGGACTTGAAGCTCTTTTTGTTGCTGTTTAGCCGCTCAGTCATGTCTGACTCTTGGCAGCCCCATGGACTGCAGCACGCCAGTCTTCCCTGTCCGTCACCAACTATGCGGAGCTTACTCAAACTCACGTCCATGAAGTGGGTGGTGCCATCGAACCATCTCATCCTCTGTCATCCCCTTCTCCTCCCGCCTTCAATCTTTCCCAGCATTGGGGTCTTTTCCAATGAGTCCTTTCTTCGCATCAGGTGGCCAAAGGATTAGAGCTTCAGCATCAGTCCTTCCAATGGATGTTCAGGGTTGATTTCCTTTAGGATGGACAGGGTGGGGATTTTCCCAGTGATCACAGAAGGAGTGGGTTTGCAACGGGTCAAGACCCTGGGTCTCAGAATCCTAGCCCCATCTGCATCTGTCCTCTGTCACTTACGGAAGATGACCCCATACAGCAGAAGGTCTGCACAGACAGGAAGCGCTGGGTGTCAGTGCTGGAAACTAACAGAATCCAATCTTCCCGTGAAAATACAGCACTGCTGTCCTTGGAGTTCTCTGAGTGCAGTTCTACCCTTTGGACCTCAAGAGAGACAGGCTGTCGACACCTGAACATCAACCCCAGGTCATGACAAACAACACTGATGACCGTAACAACTTTATAAGGAGATCCAGTGCAGCTAAAGCAGAAGGAAGGTGGGCAGACAGAGCCACCGAATGATGCTACCATCCCAGAAGGCAGGCGGGCAGACAGAGGTACCGAATGATGCTACCATCCCAGAAGGAAGGCGGGCAGACAGAGCCACCGAATGATGCTACCATCCCAGTCCAGGGCATAAACCGCAAGAAAACCGTCATTTAAAAACATACACGCACCCCTCCATTCACAGCAGCACTCTCTGAAATAGCTGAGACACAGAAACATCCTAAGTGTCCTCCAAGAGAGCAATGGATAACGAAAATGTGGTACAAAGAGGCGATGGAGTATTACTCAGTCATTAAAAAGGAACAGAATTGTGCCATTTTCAGAGGATGTGGATGGACCCTGAAACTGTCAAAACAGACTGAGGTAGGTCAGAAAGAGACAAACATACATTAACACATAGATAGAGAATCTTGAAAACGGTACAGACGAACCCATGTGCCAAGCAGAAATCCAGACACAGACATACAGGACACACATATGGACACCAAGGATTGAAGGGGGTGTGGGAGGAACCGGGAGACTTGGGCTGACATATTTACAGTACAGATACTATGCATAAAATAGATAACCAAGCTGAACCTACTGTAAAGCACAGGGAACTCTGCTCGATACTCTGTGATGACCTAATTGGAAAGCAAATCCAAAAAAAGAGGGGATACGTGTATATGCATGGCTTATTCACATTGCTGTACAGCAGAAACTAACGCAGCAAAGCAACTATCATCCAATACAATAATACATAAAACGAAGGTGCCTGAGGGTATCACATAAAATGAAAGTGAAAGTCACGTCCGACTCTTTGCGACCCCATGGACTATACAGTCCCTGGAATTCTCCAGGCCAGAATACTGCAGTGGGTAGCCTTTCCCTTCTCTGGGGGATCTTCCCAACCCAGGGATCGAACCCAAGTCTCCCACATTGCAGGCGGATTCTTTACCAACTGAGCCACAAGGGAAGCCCAAGAATACTGGAGTGGGTAGCCTATCCCTTCTCCAGCGGATCTTCCTGACCCAGGAATCGAACCTGGGTCTCACGCATTGCAGGTGGATTCTTTACCAACTGAGCTCCCCTGGAAGCCTGGGTCTCACATAGGGACATACTGATAAGGTTGGGTTCCTCTGGTCTAGATGGATGGAGAATGCAGACAGGGTTGCCGTGGCCATCCCAGCAGCTGGAACCACACAAGGTTCCCTCCTGTCCGTTCAGTCCAGCCCTAGCAAGGGTTCGAGGAGGAACATCAAGTCCTTTCCCTGGACCGGGGCAGCCTTCCACCCAGCTCTACTGGAAGCATGTTTCAGAGCCGTCATGGGGACCCTGCCTTGTTTGTGAACCCAGTTCCCTGTTCTACACCATCTCACACACTTGTGTTATCAATGGTAGCTCTGTCTCCTTCCTCATGCCTCAAACACTGTCTTGCAGATCCCCTTACTCCCCAAATTCCTCCAAAACTTGGCCTGTGCTTGTCTTGCTAATTAAAAAAAAGAAAAATGCTCCTTCTAAGCCATGGTAATTAGACTTGACCATGTATTTATCCCCTCGGAGCACTTGTTAAGAAACCAACCAAACTGCTTTGCAGTGGTGGATGGACTTGGAAGGTATTACGCTGAGTGAAATTAGACAGAGAAAGACAGTGACACTGTGATATCACTTCTATGTGGCATCTAAAAAAAGCCACAAACGTGTGAATGTGAGTTACAAGAAGCAGGCTCACAGATACGGAGAGCAAAACAGTGGTCACCAGTGGAGAGAGGAAAAGTAGAGAGGGTCAATATGGCGGAGGGAGTAAGAGTGAGAAGCTCTCGGGTATAAACTAAGCTGCAAGGAAGCATTGCACAGCTCAAGAGGAGATGGCCGCTATTTTACAATAACTGCAAATGCAATATAACCTTGAAACACCGAGTCGCTCTGTGGAATACCTGTAACTTACATGAGGGCATCCAGATGGTGCAGTGGTAAAGAATCTGCCTGCAATGCAAGAGACACTGGTTTGATCCCTGGGTCAGGAAGATCCCCTGGAGGAGGAAATGGCGACCACACTCCAGTATCCTTGCCTGGAAAATCCCATATCTAGGCTTCGCTGGTGGCTCAGACGGTAAAGCGTCTGTCTGCAACGCAGGAGACCCAGGTTCCATCCCCAGGTCAGGAAGACCCCCTGGAGAAGGAAATGGCAACCCCACTCCAGTACTCTTGCCTGGAAAATCCCATGGACCCTGGTGGGCTACAGTCCCATGGTGTCACAAAGAGTAGGACATGACTGAGCGACTTCACTTCACTACACGATATCAGTAGAGCAACTGCACTTCAACACAAAGACTTTTTTTTTAATTAAAAAAATAATAATTAAAATGCTCCTCGATGAATCCGTTTCCTCCGCCCGACCTACCCCACCCCGAGTACCTGTCTGAGGACGTTCAGCTTGGTCCTGAGGGTCTGAAGGTCTAAGGGGGTCCCAGGAGGTTGGTGGGGCAGATGCTCAGGAACTTCGAGGTGGGGGGTGGACCGGAGGTGACCAGGCAACGTGACGTCACAGGTTATCATTTCTGCTGTCTAATCTCTGTGGTTTCAATCTCCTGGGTTTTTTTTTTTTTTTTTTGCCAGCATCCCCTTTGCCAGCATCAACTGAAAGAGCTAACCTCCAAGTGGTCCCAGTAGGTAAGCACATGCCTTTCCCCCGCCCCCACCCAGACCCCTGCCTCTGGTGCTGTTAATGCCAGAATTAGTTCTGTCAGCAAAGAGGAAGCCAGCCGAGTCTCTTCTACCTTCCTCTTCTACCTTCTTCCTCTGGTGGCTCAGTAAAGTGAAAGTGAAATCGCTCAGTCGTGTCCGACGCTTTGCGACCCCATGGACTCTTTGTGACCTCTTTGTGAGCCCACCAGCCTCCTCTGTTCATGGGATTTCCAATCAAGAATACTGGAGTGGGTTGCCATTTCCTTCTCCAGGGCATCTTCCCAACCCAGGGATCAAACCCAGGTCTCCCGCACTGCAGGAAGACGCTTTCCCATCTGAGCCACCAGGGAAGCGTCCTACAAGGTAAATGAATCTGCCTACAAAGCAGGAGACGCGGGTTCCACACCTGGGTCGGGAAGATTCCCCTGGAGGAGGAGGTGGCAACCCACTCTAGTATTCTTGCCTGCAGAATTCCATGCAGAGAGGAGGCTGGCGGGCTGCAGTCCATGGGGGTCTCAGAGAGTCGGACACGACAGAGTGACTAACACTTTGGTATTCTCATGCCAAACAGAGGTCAACTCTCTCAGAATCCGGCTTCTGACAACTGTCCGTTCCGTTTCTTCTTCCCATCTGTTCCCGACACTCCTAACAGCAGTGGCTCTGGGGGCGGTGCACCAGAATCGAGATCAGGACCGAGGGATCAGCAGTTTTGAAAGCACGGACTTCAGCACATCCTCATGAGACCGCCTTCCATCCATCAGCCAGCGTCTGTCTGCCCTGGCGAGGTGCAGAGCCGCCGTTTGGAGCAGGACCCAGTTTCTTTAGCAGCTTTCACTGATTGGCTGGAGTGGGACCCAGTCTCTTTAGCAGCTTTCACTGATTGGCTGGAGTGGGTCTCTTTAGCAGCTTTCACTGATTGGCTGGAGCGGGACCCAGTTTCTTTAGCAGCTTTCAGTGATTGGCAGGTGGAGCTACGTAGAGCTTAATCACCCACCTCATCTCCCCACGTGGCCGTGGGCCTGAAAGCTGCGGGGCAGGGTGAGTCACGTGTGGTTTCCGACTGTGCTGGCTGCCAAACTGTCCTTTATGGAAGCTGTCATAACTGGGATTTTCTAGGCCACCCTTCAACTCGTGGCCATTGTATGTTAAAACGGACCCTACGCACTCATCATCGGCGTTGCTAAAAGTATTTACACAGGGAAATACAACAGGTGAAACACCTCGAGTTAATTATGTCAATGGCACTTTAGAACTTTGTGCTGAAAGCAGCATTGTTTCAGTTCAGTTGCTCAGTTGTGTTTGACTCTTTGTGACCCCATGGACTGCAGCACGCCAGGCTTCCCTGCCCCTCACCATCTCCCGGAGTTGCTCAAACTCATGCCCATTGAGTCGTGATGCCATCCAGCTGTCTCATCCTCTGTCTCTCCTTCTCTTCTTCCCTTCAGTCTTTCCCAGCATCAGGGTCTTCTCCATGAGTTGGCTCTTTGCATCAGTTGGCCAAAGGATTGGAGTTTCAGCTTCAGCATCAGTCCTTCCAATGAATATTCAGGACTGATTTCCTTTAGGATGGACTGGTTGGATCTCCTTGCAGTCCAAGGGACTCTCAAGAGTCTTCTCCAACACCACAGTTCAAAGCATCAATTCTTCAGCGCTCAGCCCTTTTTATGGCCCAACCCTCACATCCGTACATGACTACTGGAAAAACCATAGCTTTGAGTGTACGGGCCTTTGTCAGCAAAGAAGGATACAGCAGGGAGAAAGGATGCTCCCCTCACGAGAAAGGCATTCAGTGACTGAATGAGGGAACGTGCGGGCTGGTGTGTCAACACCTATGCAACCGGCCCTCCACCCAAAGAGCAGAGACATTCGGACTGGCTGACTCTCCTCTGAAATGATACAGGAAGAAGTGACGAAACAGAACTGGAAAATGCTACTTCTTAACCTAATTTTGTCCCTCTAGAAACTGGATGAAGCCATTAAAAGTCTCACAAACTGCATCTCTTACTCAGCAAAACTTCACCTTCCCAATGCCGTGCTGTGGGGTTTTCTTTCCCTTCTGCCACCCTGAATGAACCCAATAAGTCATCAGAGCAAAATGTCCTATTTAAGGATGCGAGCACAACTGTTTCAACTTCCTACTTTTGATCTCTTTTCATAGTACCCTCATTGTGTCATAAGAGCCCACGGAGTGATCCAAGACAAATAAGGATATCACCCAACTATCTTGCATGAAAAACAAACAAACAGGCTTGAAGCTATTTTTTTAAAGTTTATCATAAGTTCTCTCTGTGTATGAATATTATGATATATATATATATATATAGTTGTCAGTTCAGTTCACTTCAATCGCTCAATCGTGTACAACACTTTGCAACCCCGTGGACTGCAGCACACCAGGCCTCTCTGTCCATCACCAACTCCTGGAGTTTACTCAAACTCATGTCCATTGAGTCAGTGATTCCATCCAGCCATCTCATCCTCTATCGTCCTCTTCTCCTCCCGCCTTCAATCTTTCCCAGCATCAGGGTCTTTTCTAATGAGTCAGCTCTTTGCATCAGGTGGCCAAAGGATTGGAGTTTCAGCTTCAACATCAGTCCTTCCAATGAATATTCTAGACTGATTTCCTTTAGGATGGACTAGTTGGATCTCCTTGCAGTCCAAGGGACTCTCAAGAGTCTTCTCCAACACCACAGTTCAAAAGCATCAATTCTTCAGCACTCAGCTTTCTTTATAGAAAGGATATATATATACATTACATATATATGTATGATGATTATATGATATATGTTCCCTGGATCAGGAAGATCCCCTAGAGAAGGCTATGGCAACCCACTCCAGTATTTGTCTTTCTCTTCCTGACTTATTCACTTAGTATGAATATTAGTAATTGCTAAGTATTCAAGTATTCAATTACTATTGAATACTAACTTAGTAATCTCCAGTTGCATCCATGTTGCTGCAAATGTCGTGGTTTACTTCTTTTTCATGGCTGCATAATATTCCATTGAATATAGGTATCACAACTTCTTCATCCATTCTTCTGTAGATGGACATTTAGGGTACTTCCTTGTCTTGGCCATTGTAAATAGTGCTGCAGTGAACACTGGGGTGTTCCTCTCTTTCTGAATGAGACTTTTATCTGGATATGTGACCAGGAGTTGGATGGCTAGATCATATGGTAACTCTGTTTTTTTAATTTCTTAAGGAACCTCCAGACTGTTTTCTGTGCTGGCTGTACCAGTTTACTTTCCTCACCAAGAGTGCACGAGGGTTTGCTTTTCTTCACATCCTTGCCAGCGCTTGTTATCTCTTATCTTTTTGATAAAAGGCTCTCTGATCTCTCTAAGCCTGTGATGAGAGATGTTACCATGGTTTTGACTTGCATTCTCCCAGTGATTGGTGATGCTGAACACCTTTTCAATGTATCTCTTGGGCATCTGTATGTCTTCTTTGGAAAAGTGTCTTTTCAGATTGTGCTATGATACTCATTTTTAACTGATTCCTTAGTTCTTCAAACTATGGCATGGGAAGATGGAAGTCATTTTGTTATTGGTCTAAATGTCTCATCTTGCCCAACAAATGCTAAAAGAAGCATCTGCTGCTGCTGCTGCTAAGTCACTTCAGTCTTGTCCGACTCTGTGCGACCCCAAGGACTGCAGCCTACCAGGCTTCTCTGTCCATGGGATTCTCCAGGCAAGAACACTGGAGTGGGCTGCCATTTCCTTGTCCAATGCATGAAAGTGGAAAGTGAAAGTGAAGTCGCTCAGTCGTGTCCAACTCTTAGCGACCCCATGGACTGCAGCCTACCAGGCTCCTCCATCCATAGGATTTTCCAGGCAACAGTACTAGAGTGGGGTGCCATTGTTTTCTCCTAAAAGAAGCATCTACCAGTGACCAAAGTTTTATCCCTTAATCAGAAGAGTGCATTCCCAAACTGAACATTTTAGCTTTTTAGTGGATCTTTACTTGGCTGTTTTCCCAAGGTGAGATGCTGTTTATATATCCCAGATTCATCTGAAACTACTTACTCTGCTGTCATTAAAGAAAAAAGTCCCAAATATCAGCAGAAGAATGCAAATATAGCATGCTGCAGATACTCAGCTGTTTCTTACTTACAAAAAAAAAAAAAATATCAATTTCATGTGGTCCAACCTAGAAATAATTTACTTACTGAGAACTCGCTTTTTACACTGTCCTTCCTTTTTAAGAATGGACATTGTGAGAGATGAATGATGGGTATTTTGGTCTCATTGTATGAAGTGGTTTGTACTGAATTTAGGTAGTATTGATTCATTGATTTACTCATTCTTTCTAGAGAGATCTATGAATATTCATTGTGTGTCCACGAATGGGCTATACTGTGTCGGTTCAAAACTGAATACAACACAGTCTCTGCCCTAAAGAAAATTTTCAGTGTGGTCTGATTCTGGCATGTTCTAGAAGAGGTGATAGTCTTGAGAAAATGAGCACCTTTCTAGATACCAGTGCCGTGGTCTCAGAGGATTTTAAGAACCCTAGAAGACACGGTTGCTGCTGTTTAGTTTTAAAGTCATCTCCGACTCTTCATGACCCCATGGACTGTAGCCCTCCAGGCTCCTCTGTCCATGGGATTCTCCAGGCAAGAATTCTGGAGTGGGTTGCCATTTCCTTCTCCAGGGGGTCTCCCTGACTCAGGGATCAAACCCATGCCTCCTGTGCTGGCAGGCAGATTCTTTACCACTGAGCCACCAGGGAAGTCCTAGAAGATATTACCCAGTTTCTAAGTTTCAGTTGAGGATACAAAAATCAGTACAGCATGAAGAAGTTGGGCTGAACAGAAAAAAAAAAAAAGAACTTTCTAACAACAAAAGCAGCTCTTCTCCAAGAACACTTAAGATGTGCATTTTTCCAGGACAGGGTTAATTTCAGAGTGGGTCGTTTGTGAGCAGAGACAGGAGACAATAACATCTCAAGGTTTCTTGGCCGACTTGTGTGATTCTCCGACGCATCACGGTTTTACCTCCCCATGCCCGCGGGGAAAAATAAAGATATGGAATAAAGCACTTTTACAACTTTGATTAACTTTACACAGAAGGACGAGATCGTGTATCTGGAAGGTGAACTTGGGATTTGTAAAGTGATGAGTGTATTTAGGAGCGTCATAAAGAATAATGACCCCTCCACGGAAAATGGTAAAGGGACGACATAATGTCTCCAATTCTTCATTTTCTAGGTGAAAAAAAGGCTTAATAATGATTATGATAGTTTATAATGGGATTTTAGCGTCTGCCTAACTGTGTTTTGATTTTCCAGGGTTTGCGCTGGGCGCTGTAATTGTTAATTCCTCCTGATTGCACACTGCACTGCGGTTCCCCTGCCACTCCGTGCACTCTGAGCACCAGCCTCTGCATTCTTTTCAGGCTGATTTGAAGGTAATGAAGCAATCTATATTTAGGTATTTTGCAGAGGTGTTTTTTTTTTTTTTTTTTTGGCTAAATGTTAAGTGTATTTTTTTTTTCCCCTGTAGAAAATGCTGCTAACAGCAAAGGAGTGAAATGAATTTTCAGGAGAAAGTATCTGAAACCTGACTGGATTTTAATCAGTTTCATCTCATCTCCGATCCCCAACTCACTTTAGATGCTGATGAAGGATAAATGGAGAGACGGACTGTATTTGTCAACGTCTATTCAAATGCCATCAATACTTGATGGAGACCTCAGTAAACACTTTAGGAGAGATCCCCATTTAGACTGCAGGGAAACAGAAGTTCCTGTACAGACAGGGGCCAACTTGGGAGCACGAGTAACCCAACATGTTAAGATGTGCCCTGTGAGACCCTCACGTGGCAGGTATGGTCACAGGAAGGCACGCTTGGATAAATGGAATCCCCGGTTCTACTTTATGTCCCTATCTGAGTCCTGTCCTTTTCATTCTCAGCTGACTTCTGTCTGGTTTGTTCATCATTCTCTTGCTTTGTTTGTTTTGCTTATATACTTTACGTGTCTTTCTAAGCCACCTGAAAACATATGTGGAAAATGAGAGATAATGTGGAAACAAGTGCAGAAAACATTTCTGTAAAATGAGAGATAATGAATGGATGTATGCATGGGTGGATGGTTAGATGGAGAGGAGGGGAGGATGGGTAAATAAATGGATGCATGGATTTGTGGGTGGATTTGTGAATGGATAAACAGGTGGGTGGAAGGATAAACAGATGGAGTGGATGAATGGATGGAAGATTTTTGAATGGGTGGATGGATGGATGGATGGATGGGGAGACAGATGGGTCCATAGGTAAGTGGATGAATGGGTGAGTAGGTGAATGGGTGTATGGATGGATGTATGAACAGAAGGATGGGATGAATGGATGGATGAATAAGTGGAAAGATGGACTTCTGGACGGGTGAAGGGATGGATAGATGGATAGATGGATGGACGGATGGATTGATGTAGAGATGGATGGGTCAATAGATAAGTGGATGGATGTATGAACAGAGGTTGAGATGGATGGATGGGTGGATGAATTAATGAATAGAAATGTGGATTCGTGGATGGATATATAGATGTAGAGATGGACGGGTCAATAAAGTAGGTGGATGCATGGTGAGTACATAAATGTGTGAATGGGTAGACTTGTGGGTGGATGAAAAGGAGGGTGTGATGGATGGATGAACAAAAAGGAAAGATGGATTTTGGGATGGATGTAAAGATGAGGTGGAGGAATGCACAGATAAACAGGGGAGTGGACAGATGAATGGATAGATGGATGGAAAAAACTCAGATGCATATATCGAACGATACATGGGTAGATGGATTCACAGTGTGTGGATAAATGGGTAGATGAAAGAATGCATGAATGAACAAAAAGAAAGCTGAAGGAACACACTTATGTCAGCGACCCTCCTGGGTAAACATCCCTCTCTACCACACGGTGGTCTGTCCCATTCTTTTCTTCCTCTCCATCATTAACAGTGCCATGGCTTTAGTTTAGCTCTTCATCACCTCTCAAATCAATTCTCCTTCTTCAACTCTCTTTCCTCTGAGAGAGTCCTCCTTTGTTCCCCTCACTCTTTCAAGAGACGGGGCAGCCCTTTCTATGCCCAAATCCCCCTGAATGTAGCTTCCTCACAGCACACAGCATACCCTTTCCCGTCTTTCTGTCTCCTGTGACAGTGAGACCTCCTCGAGACTCTTGTTTCCATCTCGTCTTGGTATCCGAAAGTGCCGCACGTGGTGCTCTGAGTGTGGCAATAACAGATGCTAGCATTTACTACGTCCCCCCAGCCACTCTGTCACGGGTATTTCCTATGTACATTTCACCACAACAATCGCGAGGGGTCGGTATTGCTGTGATTCTCATTCACAATCAACAAAGTTCAAAGAGAGAGTTGAAGAATTATCACAAACTTAGGCCCTCTGACTCTAGAGCATGCATTCTTTCATGGTCAGTATCGTCCCAAGTGGGTGAAAATTCTTTCCTGGGACGTGAAAATAATCATGCTCATTTTATGCAGAGTTCACAAATACAGAACGGAGAAGCAGTGCATCCGTGAAAACTTCATGGAGGGGTGAATTAGGAACACGTATGTGAAAAAGTACCTTAGTGTCCAATCATGAAAAAAGACTGGGAGCTATTCACAGCAGCTAAGACAGACATACGCAAAGACATACACCAATGTCCCAAAGAAAGGCAAAGCCAGAGAATGCTTTAACTACCACCCAGTTGCACTCATCTCACACGCTAGTAAAGGAATGCTCAAAATTCTCCAAGCCAGGCTTCAGCACTACGTGAACCATGAACTTCCAGATGTTCAAACTGGTTTTAGAAAAGGCAAAGGAACCAGAGATCAAATTGCCAACATCCGATGGATCAACAAAAAAGCAAGAGAGTTCCAGAAAAACATCTATTTCTGCTTTATTGACTATGCCAAAGCCTTTGACTGTGTGGATCACAATAAACTGTGCAAAATTCTGAAAGAGATGGGAATACCAAACCACCTGACCTGCCTCTTGAGAAACCTATATGCAGGTCAGGAAGCAACAGTTAGAACTGGACATGGAACAACAGACTGGTTCCAAATAGGAAAAGGAGTGTGTCAAGGCTGTGTATTGTCACCCTGCTTATTTAACTTGTATGCAGAGTACATCATGAGAAATGCTGGGCTGGAAGAAGCACAAGCTGGAATCAAGATTGCTGGGAGAAATATCAATAACCTCACATATGCAGATGACACCACGCTTATGGCAGAAAGTGAAGAGGAACTAAAAAGCCTCCTGATGAAAGTGAAACAGGAGAGTGAAAAAGTTGGCTTAAAGCTCAACATTTAGAAAATGAAGATCATGGCATCTGGTCCCATGACTTCATGGGAAATAGATGGGGAAACAGTGGAAACAGTGTCAGACTTTATTTTGCGGGCTCCCAAATCACTACAGATGGTGACTGCAGCCATGAAATTAAAAGATGCTTACTCCTTGGAAGGAAACTTATGACCAACCTAGACAGCATATTGAAAAGCAGAGACATTACTTTGCCAACAAAGGTCCATCTAGTCAAGGCTATGGTTTTTCCAGTGGTCATGTATGGATGTGAGAGTTGGACTGTGAAGAAAGCTGAGCGCCAAAGAATTGATGCTTTTGAACTGTGGTGTTGGAGAAGACTCTTGAGAGTCCCTTGGACTGCAAGGAGATCCAACCAGTCCATTCTGAAGGAGATTAGCCCTGGGATTTCTTTGGAAGGAATGATGCTAAAGCTGAAACTCCAGTACTTTGGCCACCTCATGTGAAGAGTTAACTCATTGGAAAAGACTCTGATGCTGGGAGGGATTGGGGGCAAGAGGAGAAGGGGACAACAGAGGATGAGATGGCTGGATGGCATCACTGACTCAATGGACACGAGTTTGGGTGAACTCTGGGAGTTGGTGATGGACAGGGAAGACTGGCATGCTGTGATTCAATGGGGTCTCAAAGAGTCAGACACGACTGAGTGACTGAACTGAACTCAACTGAGAAGAATGGATAAAGGAGATGTGGTACATATATACAAGTGGAATACTACTCAGCCATAAAAGAGAATGAAATGACACCATTTGGAATGACATGGATGGAACTAGAGATTATCGTAGTAAGTGAGGTCAGACAGAAAGGCAAATGTCACATGGTATCATGTACACGTGGAATCTAAAATACAACACAAGTGAACTTATTACAAAGCGGAAACAGACTAGCAGACATAGAGAACAGACTTGACAAAGGGGAAGAGGGTGGGGAAGGGATGGAATGGGACTTTGGGATTAGCAGATGCAAGCTAGTTTATACAGGATGGATGAAGAACAAGGCTGTACTGCAGAGCACAGGGAACTCTATTCAACATCTTGAGATAAACCACAATAAAAATTAATGTATTAAGAAGAATGCACATAGGTGTATAACGGAATCACTTTTATGTCACAGCAGAAATTAACAGCATTTTAAATCAACTGTACTTCAACAAATTAGAAGGGCTTACCTGATAGCTCAGTTGGTAAAGAATCTGCCTGCAATGCAGGAGACCCCAGTTCAATTCCTGGGTCGGGAAGATCCCCTGGAGAAGGGACAGGCTACCACTCCATGATTCTTGGAGATTCTTGTGGAAGGTCCATCTAGTCAAAGCTATGGTTTTTCCAGTAATCATGTATGGATGTGAGAGTTGGATTATAAAGAAAGCTGAGTACCAAAGAATTGATGCTTTTGGGCTATGGTGTTGGGGAAAACTCATAAAAGTTTCTTGGATGGCAAGGTGATCCAACCAGTCCATCCTAAACGAAATCAGTCCCGAATATTCATCGGAAGGACTGATGCTGAGACTGAAACTCCGATACTTTGGATACCGGATGCGAAGAACTGACTCATTGGAAAAGACCCTGATGCTGGGAAAGATTGAAGGCAAGAGGAGAAGGGGATGACAAAGGATGAGATGGTTGGATGGATGAGATGGATCACCCACTCGATGCACATGAGTTTGAGTAAGTTCTGGGAGGTGATGATGGACAGGGAGGCCTGGCATGCTGCAGTCCATGGGGTCACAAAGAGTCGGACACAACTGAGTGACTGAGCTGAACTGTGACTCAGACAGTAAAGAATCTGCCTGCAATTCTGGAGACCTGGGTTCGATCCCTGGGTTGGAAAGATCCCCTGGAGAAAGGAAAGGCTACCCACTGCAGTACTCTGGCCTGGAGAATTCCATGGACTGTATAGTCCTTGGGGTCGCAAAGAGTCGGACAGGACTGAGTGACATTCACTTTCCTGACTTATCTCCCATCTTTAATCTGTTCTTTTGAAGGTAGGGTCCCTGATGACTTGCTTCTAACCAACAGAGTCCAGCAAAAAACGATGGGATGAGCTTTCATGATTAGGTTACATAACTTGGGTCTTTCTAGCAGATCCTTTCTCTCTTGCTGGCTTGTGATGACGTAAGCAAGGACAGGGAGATGTCAAGGAAAGACATGCAGGGACAGCTCCAGGTAGCAGCCAGCAAGGTCTCTCTCTCTGTTTTTCCCTGTCTCTGTCTCTCTCCTTCCCTCTCTAGTCACGTGCAAGGAGCTGAATCCTGCCAACAGTCACAGGAGTTCAGAAGCAAATCCTTCTCCATCCAAGCTTTCACGGGAGATTCCGGTCCTGGCTGACACATTCAGTGCAACCTTGAGAGTCTCAGCTTGGCCTCACCTGGAGCCCCGACCCTGATGGACAGGAACGCACGAGATGATGAAAGTGTGTTCTTCAAAGCTGAGAGTTGTCTGGTAGATCACTGAGACAAGGAGTTCAAACACCTTGATCTGAAACCACGAGACAGATCCAAGATATCGACACACATGAAGAGCAGAGCCTGTGGGTTTGTTCTCGCATCACTTGAAAACACTTCCATGGATCTGAAGCAGATTTGAAAGTTACATTTGCAAGTGGTTGTGTTTGACTAATTGTGTAGGGAGATCACAGGGTTTATTGGTTGGGAAGCTGCAGCTGAGTCCTTTAAAACCATCTTCCACAGCACTTGAGTGGCATTCTGTGTGCTGATCTATTTACGACTCCATGTTAAATTTCTTCAGAGAAGACAATGGCACCCCGATCCAGTACTCTTGCCTGGAAAATCCCACGGATGGAGGAGCCTGGTGGGCTGCAGTCCATGGGGTCGCTGAGTCAGACACGACTGAGCGACTTCACTTTCACTTTTCACTTTCAGGCATTGGAGAAGGAAATGGCAACCCACTCCAGTGTTCTTGCCTGGAGAATCCCAGGGCTGGCGGAGCCTGGTGGGCTGCCGTCTATGGGGTCGCACAGAGTCAGACACAACTGAAGCAACTTAGCAGTAGCAGCAGCAGCAGTTAAATTTCTTTTTTTAAAAAAATTGTGTCCGTTTATTTACTTTTGCCTGCGTTGGGTCTTCACTGCCGCATTTGGGTTTTCTCGAGTTCTGGTGAGTTGGGGCTACTCTCAACTGTGCAAAGGCATCTCATTGCACTTGCTTCTCTTCTTGTTGAGCATGGGCTCCAGGGTGTGTGGGGTTTAGAAGTTGGGATGCACAGGCTGAGCTGCTCTGTGGGACGTGGAATCTTCCCGGACCAGGGATTGAACTTGTGTCCCACTGCATTGGCAGTCGAATTCTTAACCACTGCGCCACTCGGGAACTCTGCACACTTTCTTATTTAATGATGGTCATTTAGTGGGCTAGCTAGGATGGTTCAGCAGACCAGCAACCTCTGATAGACGCCACTCAGCCACCTGCCAAGGGATTGATGGATGGAAGGATCAATGACATGCAGGCACATGTGACTATGAAACAGTTTGTTATGCATATAGAAAACAGAGCATTTCCTGAGTAGAAAACCTCAGGTTTGATTCAGAGTGAAATGAGAAGAAGGGGGCGAGAAGGTCTGATTTTACAGTATCAGGGGCTTTGACCATATAGACGGTTTCTGCATGCTCAAGAGTTGGGATTTTCCTGGTTTGAATTTCCCTACCACCTTCTAGGCAACTAGCTCCTGACTTTCATATATATATATATAATATATGTTGATTTATTTTTTATATTTTTAGCCATGCTGCCTGGCGTGTGGGATCTTGGTTTCCCGACCAGGGATCAAATAGGTACCTCCTGCATTGGAAGCACTGAGTCTGAATCACTGGACAGGTAGAGGAGTCCCACTGCTGATCTTTTCCTGGAAAACTCCTACTCACCCTTCAAAACCCAATTCAAATATTCCCTTCTATGATGAACAAAGGTGGAGTCATTCTCTCTCCCACCCCTGAAATCTTAACAAAAATATTTTCACATTGTTCTATATTTTTTTAATATAGAGTCAAACTTTGATTACAGTGACCACCTAGTGACAACATCTATAAAAACAGTTAAATGTGAAACATTACACATGATCTGACTGATCAGGAGAGGGTGAGGTTATCAAGTGCTAATCCAGACTCGGCAGAGGAAGCCGGGCGTCACCCACATGCAAAGACTCATACGATCACTTTCTTTGAAAGCACCCTAGTCAACCCCAGAAGTGTAAGGGGTTTGGAAGCAGTGGGTCTCTCTCTGCCACGACTGAGCTCCCCAGCTAAGGCAAAGCAGTTCAACGTTCATCGTGACTAATATCAAAGGATACTGTAGATGCCACGAGCAGGAAGAGCTGTTTTACTTGTGAGACCACCTGGGCACAAAGTCCCAGGGGTCCTCAAAAACAGTATCGGCTCACCAGTGTCAGAGCTCTGCGGTTCATAAAGCACTTTCATCTACTTTTCTCCGTTACTCTGTAGTACGTATGCACTTTGGTCTCTTTGTCTCCGTTAATCCAGAAAAGACCGCCTGTGAGGCAGAATGGCTATTATCGTACTTAATTTAGAGGTAAGACAGTGGAGGCTCAGAGGGGCAGGCAGAAGGGTTGTTCGCCAAATGTGAATGATGGAGACTTGATTCTGGAGGGTCGGAGTTCCTACCAGATGGACGTTCCCAGGCTCACCTGTCTCAGATCCACCTGCCCTTGTTGCTAGAGTGTCTGCTCTGTCTTGAGAGCAGAAGGATTCACAGTACACACAGGATTCAGGACACGCGTGCCGTGTTTGGGTTGAGAAATAGCCTGCATCGTTTAGACCT
Organism: Bos grunniens; assembly: GCF_055505025.1. Taxonomy (NCBI): domain Eukaryota; kingdom Metazoa; phylum Chordata; class Mammalia; order Artiodactyla; family Bovidae; genus Bos; species Bos grunniens. The sequence goes on from NC_141194.1 coordinate 4,213,674, forward strand.
CCAAACTTTTGGAGACCTCCAGCCGTCTCCAAGCTTTTGGGCACCAGGGACCTGTGACACAGAAGAAAATTCTTCCATAGATGGTGTGTTGGAGGGAAGGTTTTGAGATGATTCTTAAAATGGGGGCAGGGGTGCAACTTAGCTCCCTCGAGTGCAACATTCACAGTAGAGTTCGAGCCCCCATGAGAATCAAATGCCGTCACTGATCTGATGGAGGCGGAGTTGAGGTGTGAATGCGAACACTGGGGAGCAGCTGTAAATACACATGAAGTTTCTTCTTCTCCAGCTTGCCCACCGCTCACATCCTGCTGTGTGACCCAGTTCCTAACAGGCCATGGAGTGGTACCGGCCCACGGCCCGGGGGTCTGGGGAACCCCCCGATTTAGACAACGCACATGAGGATTCATAACAGCTTCTAATAACAGAAACTCCACAGCTGTGATCTCTTGCTTCCGTTACCCAGAAAAGACACTCCAGGAAGAAGAAGAGATGCGTTAGTCTCTGTTTGACGGTCCTCATTCTCCATTGCCCTAAATCGTTGCTCTGCAGTGTCCCTATGACTTTCTCGAAACACAGCAAGTTCTGGTGGTTTTTGCACAGTGATTTGAACTTGCTTCTCCAATCTCAAGGCTTGTCCATGAGAGCAGCGGCCACCACTGCACCGTCCAAGAAGAAGACAGCCCCATCCAGGAGGACCTCAGACGTTTCTCCCACCCAACTTGTGTGGCTTTGCATAGAAAGGGCAGGGTGCAGGGAGGTGAAACAGGTAGACCCTCCAGGGGTTCCTCATAATTCGTGGACTTACGTGGGGGACAGGAGATTTCCGAAAAGCCCTCCCTCCTGCGTGCACCTCAGAAAGGACATGGCTTGTGTTTCCGTGGCCTGCGGGAGCCTCTTGGTACAACAGAGCCCTCTAAGATTCCGTCAGACAAACGGTCTTTCTGTCCACTTTATTTCCCCGTCTTGACTGTGACAACCAGATCCTGGAGAGGTCCACAGCCACCGAAAGGGGGAGAGAGGCACAGATCTTTGCAAGCCACGAGCGACTTGGAGATGCTACGTTGTTGAATCGAATGATCGCAGCCTCTTTTTCTTCATTTGCTTGTTTCTGGGCCGTGCTGGGTCTTTGGTGCTGTTTGCATGCTTTTCTCTAGTTGTGGACAGCGGGGGCGGCTCTTGCGTGAGGTGTGTGGGCTTCTCATTGAAGTGGCTTCTCTTGTCGCAGAACTCAAGCTCTACCCAGGAGGGCTCGGTAACTGCAGTTCCTGGGCTTCGTAGTTATGGCACATGGGCTTAGTTTGCCGAGGCATGTGGGATCTTCCTGGATCAGGGATCAAACCTGTGTCTCCTGCATTGGCAGGTGGGTTCTTTACCACTGAGCTGCCGGGAAAACCCTCACTACTTCTTTTTCTCTGACCTCTTCTGACCTCGGGTGGGTATAAATAAATATTTGACCCAAGCATACTCAAAGTTGGGCTTGCCTGGTGGCTCGGTGGTAAAGAACCCACCTGCAATGTTGGAGATGTGGGTTTGATCCCTGGGTCAAGAAGATACCCTGGAGGAGGAAATGGTAACCCACTCTAGTATTCTTCTCTAGACAGTCCCATGGATGGATGAACCTGTCGGGCTACAGTCCATGGAGTTCACATGGAGTCAGACATGATTGAAGTAACTTAGCACGCATGCTTGCACACTCAAAGTTCTCCCTGGAACGTGAACTCCAAGAAAAACCCAGTAGGCAACAGAGAGGAAGAAGAGAGACAAGCACGTTTATTGGAGGCTAAACGCTTGATTTACTGGAGGGCTGGCCAGCTGCAGAAGTCAGTGAGGCAGCGTTGACAGCATTTGCTGTGCTTTCATCTTGACTGAAGGAAACCCCAGGATGCCCTGGGATGCTGGCCTCTGTAAAGACTGTGACATATGGTCCATTTGCAGACATATGTCTGAGTTCTGAGCCCTCCAGCAAAACTTTCCCAAATTCTTCTGTTGCTCCTCTTTCAACATCCAGCACACAGCAGTACACGGGAAAGCTCGTCCCCCTTTGTCCTGGGCCTCTCCTGGTGGGATGTACACGCTGCTGTGCAGACTTTTCTGTCTGATCATCTGTTCCCATCAGAGAGCAGAAGGAAAGAGACTTGGTCAAGAGGCTTCACTCGTATGACCGAGGGCATTTGTTGTTGTTGTTGTTGTTGTTTTATCTGTAAAGTAAAAGAACAACTTCCACCTTTCGCCCTAGAAACTCAACCATCTGTTGTACAAGGTCATAAATGTAGAGCAGAGTCAGTGTGCTTCCGGCAGAACCATGAGCTCATGTGGGCTTTGGTGAGAAAGCGACCCGGGGTCCCACGTGGCCGACTGGAACATCCAGCCCCCAGTTGGCTCCGTGTCTCCCATCAAACCAGAAGAATGGGTCTCCTGGCCTCCTGCCAGGGCAGGGCATTTTTGGCTATCTCTCTTGAGCCCCCAAACCCACCAGGAGCAGAGGTTGCCTGGGAGTCATGAAGGCAGCTCAGAGAAGAGAGGTCTCCTGAGCCGGTGGGGTGGTGTCCTCAGAGTTTATGAACCAAGAGGTCAACTGGGAGAGAAAGAGGTCAAAGGTGCGTGTGGAAGCCCTGTTGGTCAACTGCCATTGGAGGAGAAGGCAGTCACCCTGAACCGCCCAAAATGTTCCACCTTCCATGACATCTTCTGCAGAGCAGGATGCCTTTCTGCTGTGTGCACGCATGCTAAGTCACTTCAGTTATGTCCAGCTCTTTGAGACACCATGGACTGTAGCACCCCAGGCTCCTCTGTTAATGGGATTCTCTGGACAAGAATACTGGAGTAGGTTGCCATGCCCTCCTCCAAGGGATCTTCCCAACCTAGGGATCAAACCCATGTCTTATGTCACCTGCATTGCCAGGCAATTCTTCACCACTAGGGCCACCTAGGAAGCCTGCCATGCTGCTTCCTCATCCTAATTAGAGGATGTCACCAATGGACATCCAAAAAGGAGCCAATGATATACTTAAAACATCAGTTCAGTTCAGTAGCTCAGTCGTATCTGACTCTTTGCGACCCCATGGACTGCAGCATGCCAGGCCTCCCTGTCCATCACCAACTCCCAGAGCTTGCTCACACTCACGTCCATCAAGTCAGTGATGCCATCAAACCATCTCATCCTCTGTCGTCCCCTTCTCCTCCTACCTTCAATCTTTCCCAGCATCAGGGTCTTTTCAAATGAATCACTTCTTCAAATCAGGTGGCCAAAGTATTGGAGTATCAGCTTCAGCATCACTCCTTCCAATGAATATTCAGGACTGATCTCCTTTAGGATGGACTGGTTGGATCTCCTTGCAGTCCAGGGGACTCTCAAGAGTCTTCTCCAACACCACAGTTCAAAAGCATCAATTCTTCAGCACTCAGCTTTCTTTATGGTCCAACTCTCACATCCATACATGACTACTGGAAAAACCATAGCTTTGACAAGACAGACCTTTCTCGGCAGCATTATCTGAAACACATATAGCCCCGGTGGTCCAGTGGCTAAGACTCCATGCTCCCAATTCAGGGGGCCCAGCTTCAATCCCTGGTCAGGGAACTAGATCCCACATGCCACAACTAAAGATCCTAGAACTAACACATGACAAGCTAAATAAAAACAAACACACACACAAAAACACATATCAGCTATCCTAGCCTTGATTTCTCGCTTGATACCAAAAATACCTATATAGCATCCACCATGAGAGTTAGATGCTAGAGAAGTGACAGCCAACAGCACAGACATGGGTCCTAGCTCAGGGTAAGAAAATGCAGATGGGCTGTATACAGAATTAGCAGCCTCACCAAAGGAAAACTAGGGGATGATACAGGGGCATGTAGAAAGGAAATGTTACCAAGGGCTTGGCTTTCAGGAGAAACGGGTCTTCTGTAGGGTGCAGCCCACTGCAAACACGTGAACCTTTTAACCCGCTTCCATGCTGTGTGGGGCCCTGAAGTAGTGTTTCCATGAAGTCTTACAGCTGAAAGTGAATTTGTGCCCCACGCATGGCTACCTTCTGAAGGCAACCCTGAATCTCCATCTTGCTTCCTGGGGTGCAGTGAGCAGCAAAATAACCTCAGATATGAAGATACCACCCTTATGGCAGAAAGGGAAGAAGAACTAAAGAGCCTCTTGATGAAAGTGAAAGACGAGAGGAAAAAAGTTGGCTTAAAGCTCAACATTCAGAAATCTAAGATCATGGCATCTGGTCCCATCACTTCACTGCAAATAGATGGGGAAACAGTGGAAACAGTGACAGACTTTTTTTAGGGAGGGCTCCAAAATCACTGCAAATGGTGACTGCAGCCATAAAATTAAAAGACAGTTGCTCCTTGAAAGAAAAGTTACGACCAACCTAGACAGCATATTAAAAAGCAGAGACATTACTTTGTCAACAAAGGTCCATCTAGTCAAAGCTATGGTTTTTCCAGTAGTCACATATGGATGTGAGAGTTGGACCATAAAGAAAGCTGAGCGCCGAAGAATTGATGCTTTTGAACTGTGGTGTTGGAGAAGACTCTGGAGAGTCCCTTGGGCTATAAGGAGATGCAACCAGTCCATGTTAAGGGAAGTCAGTCCTGAATACTCATTGGGAGGACTGATGCTGAAGCTGAAGCTCCAATATTTTGGCCACCTGATGCAAAGAACCGACATTAGAAAAGACCCTGATGCTGGAAAACACTGAAGGCAGGAGGAGAAGGGGATGACAGAGGATATGATTGGTGACATCACCAACTCGATGGACATGAGTTTGAGTGAACTCCAGGAGATGGTGACAGACAGGAGAGCTTGGTGTGCTACAGTCCATGGGGTCACAAAGATTCAGATACGTCGACAGACTGAACTGATTGTCTGAGCAGCAGAAGGCAGGCTTTTGCCACAGGCTGGGTTTAAGGCAGTAGGACAGGTGAGCACAGACCCTGACAGAGAGCCCTGGGGACCCCAGGCAGGACAGGGAGCAGCACCACTGAGCCACAGACCAGACCTTCCTGCCCTTCCCAGAGCAGGGCCCTGGCTTGTGCACATGTGCAACCCATGCCTTCTGCACAAATCCCCAGCTGGAGACTAGCACAAGCCGTTCTCCTGGCTTCCTTCTTTCCATGGAATGACAGCTTCTACTTTTCAGCCTGGTAAACAAGAGTCTCATGAAGACATCTATCTCACGTCAAAGCCTGTCTCATGTCAATGTCTCAATGCGTTATCTTTCACAGGAACACCATGGCAAATCCACCCACGGACAGAATGGATGGGCACAGAGAGCAAGCAGACGGCCACAGAGAAAGGAATTAAGAGAACAAAACAGGTCACCGAGAACATGACGGCGAGGCATTGGAAATGATGTTCGAGCTAGAGCTAGAAATACTGACGTGAGGAAGTGAGCCTGGAAAGAGAATCATGTTGTATCAGAGACCTGTCTGTGTGTCTGTGAGGAAAGGGATAGTGCAGTTGCTCAGTCGTGTCTGACTCTTTGTGAGTCTGTAGCCCACCAGGCCGGAGAAGGCAATGGCATCCCACTCCAGTACTCTTGCCTGGAAAATCCCATGGATGGAGGAGCCTGGTAGGCTGCAGTCCATGGGGCCGCTAAGAGTCGGACACGACTGAGAGACTTTACTTTCACTTTTCACTTTCATGCATTGGAGAAGGAAATGGAAATCCACTCCAGTGTTCTTGTCTGGAGAATCCCAGGGATGGGGCAGCCTGGTGGGCTGCCCCGTCTATGGGGTCACACAGAGTTGGACACAACTGAGGTGACTTAGCAGCAGCAGCAGCCTACCAGGCTCCTCTGTCCACGGGATTCTGCAGGCAAGAATACTGGAGTGGGTTGCCATTTCCTTCTCCAGGGGGATCTTCCCGACCCAGGGATCGAACCCTGGTCTACTGCATTGCAGGCAGATGCTTTACCTCTGAGCCACCAGACAGAAAGGAAGTAAACAGAAATGTGAGTGTGATAGGAACGGAAAGACAGTAAACGGAGCCGTCAGTGTGAAAGACAGCCCTGCAGTCTCTTCGCAGGCCGTGGTATCTACACATTTTCTACATTGTTCTTGTCATTTTCGTGGCCACAAAGCCTTACTTTCTAGAACAAGTTACCTCCCCTCTACTGCAATTCCCTGAGTGCAGACCTCTTTTTTTTTCCCCTGCTGGAAAACTCTCTTTTGGCAAGTTCCTTGCTTTATTCCTGTGACACCACTGCCAGCAGCAGCTGCCTACAGCTCTCGCAAATCCCTGGATAAAAATCATTTACTATGCTCAGCCTGGCCGCACTCTTGGTAACCACTCTCATTGGCTCACTTTCCTGTTTTCCCAAAGTGCCCTCTGGTGTGTAGGGAAGTGTTTGATGCCAGCGACGAGGATGCTGCTTGTCATTCTGGGTGAACGACTTCAGGTGGCAAATGATGGAGATGACAAACCACCATCGTTTTGGGGTCTCTGCCTGTTGGGGTGAAGAGGAGAAGCTGTGCAGACTTCCCAAGTGGCTCAGTGGTAAAGAACCAGCCTGCCAATGCAAGAGACAAGGATTCGATCCCCGGGTAGGGAAGATCCCCTGGAGGAGGACATGGTAACCCACTGCAGTCTTCTTGCCTGGAGAATCACACGGACAGAGGAGCCTCACAGACTACAGTCCGTGGGGTCCCAAAGAGTCAGGCATGACCAAGTGACTGTGGACAGAGTTGGGGAGATGGTGGCAGGCCTAAGAGAAACCCCTGTCTTCTTGTAACCACTGGAGAAAGCCAAGCCACTTGAACAATAAAGATGATGCTTTCATTTATCTGTATTAATTTTGATCACAGTCTTACAGGTACAAGTACTGCAACCCCTATTTTAAAGACAAGGAAATTGAACCCGAAAAAAACGTTTGGCTTTCTCCAGAATATGTAGTTGTGTGCATTTTTATTTGTAACTGAAGTCAGAAGAGGTGTGTTATTTCCTACAGATGGCTGAGTTTGCCAGTTGAAAATGGTGACCCATTTTTTTTTTTTTTATGATTCTCAGCACTTGGATTTAACAACACCTGTGGCTTAGACAGTTAAAGAAACTGCCTGCCAATGCAGGAGATGCAGGCTTGATCCCTGGGTCGGGAAGATCCCCTGCAGAAGGAAATGTCAACCCACTCCAGTATTCTTGCCTGGAGAATCCCATGGAGAGAGGAGCCTGGTAGGCTATAGTCCATGGGGCCACCAAGAGTCAGACATGAATGAGCAACTAATACTTATAATTGATAAACCAGTTTCAAGAGCTTTTAGAAAATACAGCCATTCAGTAGCCATGAAAACGCCATTGTCTCTCACGTCCCTGGCAACGTATCATAAGAAAAACCTCCATTTCTCAAGTCTTTGCTGGCTATTTCTAGCGGAATGGCTGTTTCTGGGGCAATCTCTATCTTTTACAAAATTATCTCTAATATCTTTCCGCTACCATTTTAGAAAGTATGCAAAGTCACTTCAGTCGTGTCCGACTCTGTGCAACCCCATAGACAGCAGCCCACCAGGCTCCCCCATCCCTGGGATTCTCCAGGCAAGAACACTGGAGTGGATTTCCATTTCCTTCTCCAATGCATGAAAGTGAAAAGTGAAAGTGAAGTCGCTCAGTCGTGTCCGACCCTCAGCGACCCCATGGACTGCAGCCTTCCAGGCTCCTCCATCCATGGGATTTTCCAGGCAAGAGTACTGGAGTGGGGTGCCATTGCCTTCTCCGTGGGAAATTATAAACACTTACTATTGATCTCCTTATTGAAAAATAACGTATGTGGCTTCAGAAGCCTGACTACCTCAGAGAAAAGCACAGACAGAGTTTAAGATGCAGAAAACCAAAGGTGGCTGGCTGATTAGATTTTTAGTCTATTTAAGAAAAATAAATATATTCATTCACATAGCTTTTCAAAGTGTTTTGTCCTACGTGGTCTCGAATCCATGCCGAAATGTGGGGTTAATTGTAAGACTCACTGGGGAAGGAATAAACAGAATGGGGTGTGTGGTGCAGTGGTTCACAAACAACAATTTCAATCAGAAATAACCTGATGAGTGAGGAGAGTAAGCGTGCAGAAGGCAGCTTCAGAGAGGCCTGAGTGAGTCCATTCAGTGGCAACTTTTCAACATCAGGACTCCCCTGAGGGCATTAATTGCATCAGACCCTGTGAAAAGAGCTTAAATACTAGCCCTATTTTTTTTTCCCTTTAGTATTCATACCAAGGAAAGAGTCAGTGAGTTTCAGAGACCCTTCTTGATTGAGAGTAAAAATTTTTAAAAAGTACCGAATTATGAAAAAACATCTCCGTTACTGAAGCCAGCCAAGGGAGAACAGAGTGTGTGTACACATCTCAAGTCTTCTACGCACATTAGTTGAAAATCTCTCTGCACACCAAGTGTCACCCATTTTCATGAGGACAGAAATGAGCTGAAAATCAGGTGACATGGCAAACAGCCTCTGGAAAACGGTACATTCTACCCTCGTAATGCTGGCTGCTGCTAAAAGGGAAGAGAAAACCCCAGCGGGCAGGAAAGAAAGAGATGGGGGTGGGGGTGGAAAATGAAGAGAAAATAAATCTCATAGAGATTTTGGTTTACCTTTGTTTCACGACAGACTTGAGTTGATTTAATTCAAAGCCAGTCCTTTGATCGAAGATGTAGATGTCTTCATCAAGGGGTCTTGAGAAGTCAATAAACTTCTGGCTGACGGATGATGTATTGAAGAAAGCTGCACAGATCATGCCTGTGTGGGCGAATGAATGATGTCAATGTGAACACAGACATGTCATCACCATCGATGCTAAAAAACCAAGCATGACCTACATCTGAGGAGCATCTTCCAAAGACCTCCCGATAATTACCACTCCCCAGGCCAAAAACAACCGCTCCCTACATTTGAATACCATAGATTCCCTTTGCCTGTTTCTAAACTCTGCATAAATGGAATCGTACAACATTTATTTCCATGGATACTCTGCCTGTTCAGTTGCTTAGTGGTGTCCGACTCTTTGTGACCCCATGAACTGTCACCCACAAAGCTCCTCTGCCCATGGAATTTTTCAGGCAAGAATACTGGAGTAGGTTTCCATTTCCATCTCCAGAGGATATTCCCCACCCAGGGATCAAATCCACGCCTCCTGCAGCCATGAAATTAAAACACACTTGCTCCTTGAAGAAAAGCTATGATAAACCTAGACAGCGTATTAAAAAGCAGAGACATTACATTGCCAATAAAGGTGAATATAGTCAAAGCTATGGTTTTTTCAGTAGTCATGTATCAATTTGAGAGTTAGACCATAAAGAAAACTGAGCACTGAAGAATTGATGCTTTTGAACTGTGGTGCTGGAGAAGACTCTTGAGAGTCCCTTGAACTGCAAAGAGATCCAACCAGTCCATCCTAAAGGAAATCAGTCCTGAATATTCACTGGAAGGACTGATGCTGAAGCTGAAACTCCAATACTTTGGCCACTGATGCAAAGAACTGACTCACTGGAAAAAACCCTGATGCTGGGGAAGATTGAAGGCGGGAGAAGGAGGCCGACAGAGGATGAGATGGTTGGATGGCATCACTGACTCAGTGGACATGAGTTTGAGTAGACTCTGGGAATTGGTGATGGACAGGGAGGCCTGGCGTGCCGCAGTCCATAGGGTCACAAAGGGTCAGACATGATTGAGCAACTGAAGTGACTGATGCTTTACCTGCCACGCCATCAGGGAAGCCCATTTATTACCCCATCTAGCTTATTTCATGTAATATTATAAGATCTGTTAATGTTGTTGCATGGAGTGGCTCATTCATCGTGCAGTTCCATGCAATATTCTCTTACATGAATATATGTCAATGTATTCATTCATTCTCCTGGAGGAAGGCATGGCAACCCACTCCAGGATTCTTGCCTGGAGAATCCCATGGACAGAGGAGCCTGGCGGGCTACAGTCCATGGGATCACAAAGAGTCAGACACGACTGAACGACTAAGCACGGTTTAGAACATTCATTCATTCGACTGTTGACACTATTTGGCTTCTTTCTTCGTGTTGGCTTTAATGAACAGTGATACTATGAACATTCTGGAATCAATCTTTTAAAGTGATTAAGTACACATTGATGTCAAGAACGGGGTCACATATATACCTACCTACAGTCAGTTTTCACAGATAAGACCAGTTTCCCCAAAGCTTGCACTGATTCAGAACTCCTCCTAAAAGTGTTACCAGTGAGTTCTACTTGCTCTGTATCTTCGCCGGCACTTTCTGACGTCAGCCTGTCTATGCTAGCCGTTGTGGCGCCTAGGTGGATGTCTCTCATTATAGCTTTAAGGTAAGTTTTCCCGATGTTGACTGAGCCTGAGTATCATTTTCATGGGTGCATTAGGCATTTGGATGTCCAAAGTGTGAGTTGCTAGTTCAAACCTCTTGTCCACTTTTCAACTGCCTTGTTAGTCCTTATTTATTGATTTTTTAAGGAATATTTTCTATATTGAGGATACAACACATTTACGACTTCAAAATGCTGTAAATATCATCTCCTAGTCTGTGGCTTGCCTTTTTACTCTCTTGATGGTGTCTTTTGTGATCAGAACACCTTACTGGTTTACCAGTCTTTTCCTTTATCAGCAGAGTTTTGCATCCCATTAAGACAGCTTTGAAAATTCTGACACTCCTGATGGTTTTCTGATGTATTTGATCTCTTTGCTTGTCTCTGTTGTCAACAGGATTGATTGTCTGAAGACAGCTAGGCAGATGTTGCTGCAAGTATAACTTCAATCACATAGTATTTTGATTAAACTACAATGACCCTCAACTCTTTTATTTTAAATTAAATCAGTCTTGCTTTTGCTTCGCATTTAAACTAAACAAATTTAATTCCTTTTTCTCAAGGCTCTGCCCTATAATAAAATTAAAATCTACTTTACAAGTGGAACCAATATCTATCCTTGTTAATTTAGTACAATCGACTTGTGAAATTCACCTCATTTTAAAATTTTATTAGGAATAAAATACTGCTTCAAAGGAACAAAGATTTTACTATGTACCTATTAAGGTAGGGAAAAAAAGAAGGCATCAAAAAGAGAAGTTGGAGAAAAGGAGAGATAATTTTAGGTTACTTCTAAAACGGGCAGATTGTGAAATCCTGCAACACAGTGCTATGTGGGAAGGACGGAATCATTCATCCTATAAGAGCCTGAATAATATGAATAAGAGCTATTACAGTAGTGAACACAGCTGCAACCCAATAAACTCTGTAGTTTGTTATCGCTGGCAGGCAATTCATGAATTGCTTTCCAATTCCTTGATTACTGCTTAGTAGCTCTGCCTCCAAAGGTGAACAAGCCTCCCATAAAGAGTTTGACAGCAGCCCACTTTGTTCGCACCAATGAAGAAAGACTGTGAAGAACGGCATTACAAATGTTAAATTAGCTGAATTTATTTTAAGCTGAAGATATGTCTTCTTCATAGGTTTATATCCGGCAAATGTAAAACGAATCATGAGTCTACATTCTACATATTCAATTTGGGCATCTCTTGCACCACGTTCTTTTCAGAGCCTGATAATTTCCATAGGTTTTTGTTGCAATGCAATATGGCTTTTTAATGAAGACAAGACGAAGAGAAGCATTATATTCTTTATGTAATAAAAAGGGATAAAACAGAGCAAAGAAAACGTTAATTATTAATTCAAGATTACCGCTGCTTTTCAACATCAGTCCTGGGTTCCATCCACGAAAGCATTAAGTCTTCCGAAATGTGTTTTTTTTAAATTGGGCAGCAAAACAATCTTCAGTTCAGTTCAGTCGCTCAGTCGTCTCCGACTCTTTGCGACCCCATGAACAATCTTAGGTTTTTGAAAATAGTTTTCCCATCAGAAAGAAACTGACCGACTTTCTGCTCTGACTAATAATAAAAGTCTCTATTAAGGCTTGAGAACTGATGTGTGGTGACTCAGAAAACGATAAATGAGGAAGTGGGATAAGAGATTTTTCTTCCTTTATGTATATTCAGACCTACCCTCTAAGTGACAGTTTAACAAGGTTGGTTACTGTTATGTTTATCTGCTCTGTGCTCAGCCGCTCACTTGTACCCAACTCTTTGGAACCCCACAGACTGTAGCCCGCCAGGCTCCTCTGTCCATGGGGCTCTCCAGGCAAGAACACTGGAGTGAGTTGCCATTTCCTCCTCAGAGGGATCTTCCAGACTCAGGGATCAAACCCACAACCCCTGTGGCTCCTGAATTGGCAGGCAGATTCTTTACCACTGAGCCACCTGGAATCCTATTGTGTTTATAGATGTGCTGAACACATAGGACTGATACATGCCTCCCACGAAAGGCTGCGTTTGCACCTGCAAGTCAGACTCTTTAGAATATGACCAAAAGGTTGACAGAGAAGTGCTGGAGTGTATCTTATCTGTCACACCCTACTCTGGAGAAATTCCTCTGGTATATGTATAGCTTTCAAAGAATCATACACATTTACATCTCAAGGGCTTTTTGTGCATCAACCCGATTTAAAATCTGTTTCCAGGCTGCTGGCCGACAGAGGTGATTTTTCAGGCAGTTGGCTGGAATTTCCCACTTTTATCTGACGGAGAGAATAAAAAACACTTGGAATACGGGATATCCTGTTCCAGTGTGTTCTCAATGGATCCCTCAGTTACAAGGTTTTCTCTGTGGAAATTCTGGCTTTTCCAGGTTCTTTTCATTTGGGGAATTTATATAACCCACTGGATTGGAAATAGAGAAAGAAACATGTGTGTTTCGGGAAGGAAGCAGTCAGGAAGTAAAGCCATTGTTTAAAAAATGGAGAGCTGGGTGTTATAAATATGAGCTTTAGCAGTATCAAGTAGAAGTGACAGATTTTCCACTTCCAGTTTTGTTGTTGTTTCTTGGCTTTATCAAATATTTCAATGCAATATTCTGTTACAATTACAAAAAAAAATATGATTCTTCTGATTTTATCTGTTTTCCCTGCCATTTAAAAACAGAAGATCCATTTTTAGTTTATGGCTGTGAAGAGGGAGACGGTGGTTCAGATCTGGCCCACTGAGCTTAGGTGATAGATTTTGACCTACAGGGTTTGTTAAAAATTTATTTTTTTGATTTATGTTTTTTTTAATCTTCTGGCCGCACTGCCCAGCATGTGGCATCCTAGCTCCCTGACCAGATACTGAAGCCACACTCCCTGCATTGGCAGTGAGGTCTTTGGGTTGTTAAAAGGCCAATGCTGCACCTCCACCCCAGGGTTCCCCATTCCGTGGGACAAGGTGGTGTTCTGAGGAGTGCCCTTCTAACAGGCTCCGTGGTGGGTTCCACCCCCATCCGAATGGTGGAGGAAGATTAACAATCAAAACCAAGTAGCTTGTGAGCCATCTCTTGCTCAAAGGAGTGGTGTTTCTGCTGCAATTCCCCGTGTGCTGGTATCACATACTCCTTTAACCGAGTCAGTTGCCAACACTTGCAAATTGGGACATTTACGGAAAAAATGTGACTATGCCGAAAAATGCAGAAAACGGATGACGTGGGCTGTCATTTTCCACGTGGTGAGCCCTGATGTCAAGTCAAGATGGCCCGGTGAATCAGCCTGTAGAGTGTCTCCATGGTCTTCACCTCGTCTGTCACTCACATCCTTAACTCCTCTGGCCCTGTGACCATTTGTCCTTCCAGTTCCTAGAAGACAGAGGATGAGATGGGTGGACGGCATCACCGACTTCATGGGCCTGAGTGAGCAAGCTCCAGGAGTTGGTGATGGACAGGGAGGCCTGGCGTGCTGCCGTCCATGGGGTCGCAAAGGGTCAGACGCGATTGAGCAACTGAACTGGCTGACTAACTGCTTTACCTGCTGAGTGGATGACTCTAACTTATAGCAGAGAAATTAAATTTAAATGACACCGAATTTGTGTTGCCCACTTAGCCATACACCCCCTATGTATAGTATATTACACACACACACAAAATGTACATATATATATAATATGTGTATATTTTATATGTATGTGCATATATATATTTTCAGTCGTGTCCAACTCTTTGCAACCCCATAGACTGTAGCCTACCAGGCTCCTCTGTCCATGGGATTTTCCAGGCAATAGTACTGGAGTGGATTGCCATTTCCTTCTCCAGGGGATCTTCCCAACTCAGGGCTCGAACCCGGGTCTCCCGCATTGTAGACAGATGCTTTACTGTCTGAGCCACCAGGGAAGTTCGTATATATATACATATAGCTAATGTATATGCAGTGCTACGTATGAAGATATACGAAGGTGATGCCAGGAATTTGTACCTTGCCCAGGAGGATGTATATGCCTGTCTCCATTTTTGAGGTACACAAGGAGATTACAAAGGTAAATAAATCACCTAAGATCACCCAGGCAATGAGGAAGAAAGAGAACTGCATACCAAATCTGCCTGCCCCTAAGTTGTATGGCGTCTTCTCTACATACTAAACCTCTCTCTCTTCAAGCACAGAGGGGGAAAAAAGAAAAATTTCCAACAGCAACTGCTCCATACAAATATGAGGTTGGCCTTTCACCTCTTAAGCATATTCACACGAAAAACAGAGCAGTAGATTATTTACCAGAAATAAGTATCACATTTTATAAATTCCATATCATGACAGCCTCACGGTTTTTTAAAATGCAGCGAGCACGCGTCTAGAAAAACGCCATGCTTTGCAAATCTACTGTAATATATTTTATTCCCTGACACGTAATTGCATACCAATCAATTTCTGATTCTCTGTTCTTCAACAGGCAATATTTGTTTGAAGCATCTCTGATTTGGTGCTGCAGAGAACAGGCTGTGTGTTGAATAGGAGAATCAGGACTGTGTGGAGACTCTGCCATGCTATTTTGAATTGCTCCGGGAGACAGATTCAAAGGTGAGATGTCAGAATCATTTCAGAGATTCATTCGTTTCAGCAGAACTAGCAAAAAAAAAAAAACAAGTTACAGAAACAACTCACGAAAAAATAGAACTATAAACCTACAGAAAAATCATGATCAGTGATGGTTTTAATCCCTATGATATTATGAAACTGTATGATATATGCTGCTGATATATGCTGCTCTGTAATACACATATAAATTACAAAGCAGTTTATGTTAGCTACACTTTATGTGTGGGGCAGGGTATGTATACATATATATAAATTCATGTATAAGAGTTACATATTTTGTTGTTGTTCAGTCCCTAAGGTTTTCCCTACTCTTTTGTGACCCTATGGACTGTAGCGCACCAGGCTACTCTGTCCATGGGATTCTCCAGGCCAGAATACTGGAGTGGGTTGCCATTTCTTCCTCCAGGGGATCTTTCTGACCCAGGGATCAAATCCACGTCCCCTGCATTGGCAGGTAGATTCTTTTTCTGCTGAGCCATCTGGGAAGCCCTATTCTCATATATATGTATAAGTAAAACAAAGAGCGTATTTTAGATGTACTTATTTATAACATATGAATTAAGCAATGGTGATATATATACCAATGCATATGTAATGCATTATATACATATAATGTATATGTAATATACACGGGTATAATGTATATCACCATTGTTTTAATCCATATAATGTTTCAAAAGTACATCAAAAATATTCTCTTTAATAAAAACAAAAAATTATCTTTGTAATGTATATATGTAGCATATATGTACAGAGTATATATGCCATAAGTGTTACACATTTTTCATATTTATTCGGTTGGCCAAAAGGTTTGTGTTTTTCTACCAACAGTCCATGGGGTCACAAAGAGTCGGACATGACTGAGCGACTAACATGCCACGTTTCATTCCATTTCGCTGCCTTCAAGGAGACAGCATATTTAGACCCCATAGTGGGGGCTCACTTTCTTTCTGGACTTGATAGACCAAAGGCACAGGGATTTTCTCCCCCCCAGGAATCCTGGCAACTTGTACTGTTCACGAGACTCTGGACTGTCATGTTGGTCTGTGAAAGGACAGGCAAATGCCTTGAGGATGTTTGGAAGGAGGGGCATGTGGTTGATAGTGCTAACACTTGGAATGAAGGGAATAGCCATATTTCAGAGTCCACATGCAAAGAATATCATATGGCAGCTTTGTCTCTTTCTGACTTCCTTGACTTCAGTTCAGTCGCTCAGTCATGTCCGACTCTTTGCGACCCCATGAATCACAGCACACCAGGCCTCCCTGTCCATCACCAACTCCCAGAGTCTACCCAAACTCATGTCCTTTGAGTTGATGATGCCATCCAGCCATTTCTTCCTCTGTCGTCACCTTCTCCTACCCTCAATCTTTCCCAGCATCAGGGTCTTTTCCAATGAGTCAGCTCTTCACATGAGGTGGC
This sequence comes from Bos grunniens, assembly GCF_055505025.1. NCBI lineage: Eukaryota > Metazoa > Chordata > Mammalia > Artiodactyla > Bovidae > Bos > Bos grunniens. Next base: position 4,229,981 of record NC_141194.1, read on the forward strand.
CTAAGTATTGGAGTTTCAGCTTCAGCATCAGTCCTTCCAATGAACACCCAGGACTGGCCTCCTTTAGGATGGACTGGTTGAATGTCCTTCCAGTCCAAGGGACTCTCAAGAGTCTTCTCCAACATCACAGTTCAAAAGCATCAATTCTTCTGCACTCAGCTTTCTTCACAGTCCAACACTCACATCCATACATGACCACTGGAAAAACCATAGCCTTGACTAGATGGACCTTTGTTGGCAAAGTAATGTCTCTGTTTTTTAATATGCTGTCTAAGTTGGTTATAACTTTCCTTCTAAGGAGTAAGCGTCTTTTAATTTCATAGCTGCAATCACCATCTGCAGTGATTTTGGAGCCAAAAAAAAATAAAGTCTGACACTGTTTCCCTATCTATTTCCCATAAAGTGATGGGACCGGATGCCATGATCTTAGTTTTCTGAATGTTGAACTTTAAGCCAACTTTTTCACTCTCCTCTTTCACTTTCATCCAACTTTTTCACTCTCCTCTTTCACTTCCATCAAGAGGCTCTTTAGTTCTTCTGCCATAAGGGTAGTGTCATCTGCATATCTGAGGTCCTTGACTTAGGCTGATGATTTGATTCAATATTAAAAAAAAAAAAAAAAGAAACAGGATCTACTGTATAGCACAGGGCACTCAACACTTTGTCATGACCTATATGGGAAAGCAATCTTAAAAAAGAGTGAATGTATGTATGTGTATAAACTGATTCACTTGGCCACACCCCTGAAACCAACACAGCACTATAAATCAACTGCACTCCCATCCAAAACAAAAATTTTAAGAAAGGAATGACGGGAAGACAGTGGAGACGTCACACATTTCCTTTCTCTAGCCTGCTTCAGTTAAGAACACCCTGCAAAGAGCTTCTGTGGTTTAATGCAATTTCTCTTTTATCTAATCTTGAAGGCATTTCTGGCGCGTGTATGTGTGGAAAGTATAAATTCTCTCTTTCACTTTCAAGGCAGTAGATGTGCTTACGGTGCCCAGATAAATAACTGTAAATGGATTCTTCATCGGGAGAGAATTGTCAAAGTGATGGCCCAGAATTCTGAACAAAGATTCTGAACGCTCAAATAGGCCGTCATCAAATTCACCATGTCTAAGTGATGTATAATTAGGCTATATTTTCCCAGGACAAAAGCAATGGGTTCTGAAAAGGAAATTTTAAACTTTTGCTTTAAACACATAAACACTGAAAATGACTATGTTTTCATTTAAACCTTGGTGAGGTTTTACTGACAGACATTTTTGTGCCCTATAAGCCCAAAGACCTTCAGGGAAAATGCTTTTTTTTTTTTTTCTCTGCATGCTTTTAACCGTTCTTGACAATTTTCACTTTGCTTGCAAATCTACCCTCAAGAATTCCACCAGCTCACTCCATCTAAGTGTTGACAGTTTGGATAAGTCTTATGAGAAAGTGAGCAAAAGTCTCAATTCAGCATACAAATCATCACCTTGCTTACTTGACCCTGAGATGCAAAGAACAAAGCCCATGGTTCAACTGAATTTGTTGCTGCTGTTCAGTCGCTCAGTTGTGTCTGACTCTTTGTGACCCCATGGACTTCAAGGTTTCCCTGTCCTTCACCATCTTCCGGAGTTTGCTCAAACTCATGTCCATTGAGTCGGTGATGCCATCCAACCATCTCATCCTCTGTTGCTGCCTTCTCCTCCTGCCCTCAATCTTTCCCAGCATCAGAGTCTTTTCCAATGAGTCAGTTCTTTGCATCAGGTGGCCAAAGGATTGGAGTTTCAGCTTCAGCATCAGTCCTTCCAATGAATATTCAGGATTGATTTCCTTCAAGACTGACTGGTTTGATATCCTGTTGTTCAAGGAACTCTCAAGAGTCCTGAATTGATCACATTTAAATGGCTCAGATAGTAAAGAATCTTCCTGCAATGTGGGAAACCCCGGTTCAATTGCTGGGTCAGGAAGGTCCCCTGGAGAAGGGACTGGCAACCCACTCCAGTAATCTTGCATGGAGAATGATGGCAAGGAAGTTCATAGGCTTCATAAGATTCCCAAGGGCTCCCATCTGGGCTTCCCTGGTGGCTCAGCTGGTAAAGAATCTGCCTGCAATGCGGGAGACCTGGGTTTGATCCCTGGGTTGGGAAGATCCCCTGGGGAAGGGAATGCCAACCCACTCTAGTGTTCTTGTCTGGAGAATCCCATGGACAGAGGAGCCTGGTGGGCTACAGTCCATGGGGTTGCAAAGAGTTGGACACGACTGAGCGACTAACACACATACGCACACCCCGAAAAAGGCTGAGTGCCTGGGGAAGTGATAACGCGTTTAAACACTTTCTGTGTCCTCTCAACACCCAGGAAATATCCTCACGGTCAGCACCACGTGCAGGCAAGGGAGGAATTCATTCCGTGGAGACAGTGTGTTCTGGGCTTCTCAAACTCTCCTGTGCCTTGAGTCCCTGGAGATGTCACTGCAAGGAGCATTTGGATTCAGCAGCTTTCGGGCAGAACCTGAGAGCACCTCCAGAGCTCTCTCTCCAGGGTGCTAGAAGCTTGTCCATGTTTGGACCATACTTTCTGTGGCAAGACTCTCCTGAATAGACTTCAACCGTGGAGTGTGGTATTCATTCATGCTCCTGCTGAGCTGCTGAGTCTTGTCTGACACTTTTCCACCTGGACAGTAGCCCACCAGGCTCCTCTGTCCATGGGATTCTTCACTGGAGTGGGTTGCCATGCCCTTCTCCAGGAGATCTTTCTGACTCTGGGATCGAAGCCGAGCCTCTCACATTGCAGTCGGATTCTTTACCAACTGAGCCACCAGGGAAACCCCTGTGGAGTGTGGCGGGATGTCTGAACAGACTGACGTTCAAACGCGAAGATGCCTGAGGGCTTTCCACTTAACCCAGCATCAAGTGTCAATAATATGAGTCAATATGGTTTTGAACCATGGGAAAACGGTTTCACACCCAGTGCTCTTTTCAAGCTCAAACTGTCTTTGTGAAATCAGTAAAGACGAACATTATTTCCACCTCTTCTTTTCTTTTTTTTTTTTTTAAAACATTTATTTATGTGGCTTGTGCCAGATCTTACTTGTGGCCTGCAGAATCTTTGATCTCTGTGGTGAGGTCTTTAGTTACAGCATGGAAACTCTTAGTTGTGGCGTGTGGGATCCAGTTTCCTGACCAAGGATGCAATGCAGGCCCTCTGCGCTGGGAGCATTCAAGGAACAAGAGATTATAAGGCACTGGACCACGAGGGAAGTCCCTACTTAGTAAAAAAAAAAATAATTCACTCAAAACCAACAAGAGGGTTTTAGCCAGAAATTTCCCTTAGCGGGGAAAAATAGTTCTTACCACAAAGAGGGATGATGACATTTGTCTCAGGACATGAGCAAGTCATGCTCACCATAAAGGAGCATCAGCACTGTGTCTCACAGAGACAGCAATAATGTGCTACGTATGTTGAGTACAAAGTTGATGTTCCACTCACGTGACCCGGGACATCACTGCTAGGTGGATGGAGAAAGAAGTGGAACATACATCTTATTGCATAAGCGTTGTCCTCTTCTCCAGAGCGCCTAGCATGCCTTTCTTCTGCATCAAATGGGGCAGAGCTATTTTCAACCTCAGGGCCGAGAAGTGGGTCAAGACAGCGGAGTTGGCAAGGCAGAAAAGGTTGGACGAGCCGCTGTGCCCTGGTGACTTGCATGATCTGCTCGCAGGGAGCCGAGCAGGAGCCACAGAGTAAAAGCTGAGCTGAGAAAGTAGGTTTCCAGGAATCGGGGGTTTAAAACACAACGGGCACTCACAGCTTCTTCGTAGAGCTACACGCTATTTCTCAAGGGCATGGCTGAGCGATTCTGTGGTTCATTTGGCCCACACTTTGGTGCAATATATATAATGCGTCATGCACTCCTTCTCCTTCTGAGTATCTCTGTGTTCCTCTCTCTTTGGGAGAAGGGGAAACTGTGGCCCAGGAACAAGTGAAAGATGAGAAGTTGATCTTGATGCGTTCATGTCACTGTGGGCTTCCCAGATAGCTCAGCTGGTAAAGAATCCACCTGCAATGCAGGAGACCCCACTCTGATTCCTGGGTCAGGGAGATCCACTGAAGAAGGGATAGGCTACCCACTCCAGTATTCTTGGGCTTCCCTGGTGGCTCAGCTGGTAAAGAGTCTGCCTGCAATTCGGGAGACCTGGGTTCAATCCTTGGGTTGGGAAGATGCCCTGGAGAAGGGAAAGGCTACCCACTCCAGGATTCTGGCCGGGAGAATTCCATGGACTGTGCAGTCCATTGGGTTGCAAAGAGTCACGACTGAGCGGTTCTTGTCACCATATCCCTAAAGCCTGAGGAAGCAAACCTTTCTTAATTCTAAAAATTCAAAATAACAGGGAAAAGTGATGTACCAAAGACGCACTGCACAGGAGACAGGAAACAAGATTTACTTTTCAAGTTCTTTTACCTAATCGCTATTGGGTTAAGTTCTCAGTTCTGCAGACACTTGTGATAGAAATAAGTCTCGCTATATCCGGTGAGAGTCAGGATCCAAGCATCCCCATAGTAATTTTGCATCTGTAAGCATATACCTATTTTGTAGGAGCCAAAGCTTTTGAATTCACTGATAGATGGATACGTAAATGCACAGACAGACGATAGAGTAAAGTAGGTGAATGGACGGATAGATATATAGATATGATGGATGGACAGACAGATGGATGAGTGGATAGATGGAGGGATGGATAGAGAGATATATGGATGCATGGGTAGATGGATGAACGGATGGATGGATGAATGGGCAGACAGATCAGACTATATGCACCCCCAAACGTGCTGCTTTGGCATAAGGATAAGTTTGAGATGAAAGAAACAGACCATCAAGCATCAGAAGCTGGAAGAAGTCTCTGCCTGACCCCTTTCTGCCTGAGAGCAGGGCATGAACGTGAAAGTGAAGTTGCTCAGTCACGTCCGACTCTTTGCGACCCCATGGACTGTAGCTTACCAGGCTCCTCTGTCCATGGGATTTTCCAGGCAATAGTACTAGAGTGGATTGCCATTTCCTTCTCCAGGGGGTCTTCCCAACCCTGGGATTGAACCCGGGTCTCCCGCATTGTAGACAGATGCTTTACCATCTGAGCCACCAAGAGAGCAGGGCATAAATTTCCCTTTGGGAAGGTGACATAAATTCCCATCTGTAAAGGCATTCTCCTCTCCCATACCAGAAGAGGCAAACAACTCTTAGCTTGCATAACAAGCTTCCTAAAGAGCCCTTCACTAGCACTCACTAGCACTGGCTACTAAGAACCACCACTGCAAGGTCTCTGCCTACAGTTTACCAGCCCTGGGAGGGAGCCCACAGTTCTCCAGCCCTGGGAGGGAGCCCACAGTTCACTAGCCCTGGGAGGGAGCCCACAGTTCTCCAGCCCTGGGAGGGAGCCTACAGTTCACCAGCCCTGGGAGGGAGCCCAAGTATCTCTTTCTTTGTCCAGTCCTGCATGCCTGCCTGGGCACTCAGTCGTATCCGACTCTTTGCGACCTTGTACACTGTAGCCCGCCAGGCTCCTCTGTCTGTGGGATTCTCCAGGCAAGAATACTGGAGTGGCTTGCTATATCCTTCTCCAGAGGAATCTTCCTGACCCACTGATTGAATCCACGTCTCTTGTGTCTCGGGTTTGTTTGTTTGTTTGTTTGTTTTTTACCTGCTGAGCCACTAATTCATCATCTTCCATTAAGGTGGTATATAAATCATACCCCAGACCCCCGTATAATCGCGTCTTTGGGTTTTCCCTTCTTTCTGTGACACCCTCGTGCACATTAAAACATTAGCATCAGTAAAGAAACCTGCCTATCTCCTGTTAATCCATCTTCTGTCAGTTTAATTCACAAGCCTCTATAAACAGATTGTAAGACAGTGGAGGGGAAACTTGTTTTCCCTCTCACATGATTGGGAAGGGGGCGGGGGGAGGGGGCACAGAAAAAGAGAAACACATTTAGGTGGATGGGTGACAGAGAGGAGCAGACGCATACGGACAGATGAATGATAAACAGAAACACGCCAAGTTCTGTTTTCTGCAAAGGGTTACAGTTAAGGACTGTTAAGGACAGTTAAGTCCTTAAAGTTAAGGACTAAATAAGGGGATGTATCTCAACATCCATTATGATCTACTGCATACCATTTACTATGATTTTTCATATTATATGTATTTTCAATTCTGAATAAAGATCTCCACTTAGGAAAATTTTTTATTCTTAGGCAAAAATGTTTTGAGTAAGTAATGATTAAACCACTGGGAAGTAAAGGCGTTTTTCTACTGTTTTTAATCTTCAGCTAGAAAGGGTAGTGGAGGAGAAACTCTGAATTCCTGTTAACTGTTATAAATGAAGGCTGTCTTTGGGGCTTTTAACCCCAAAGTCTGCTTCCTACATATTTTGGATTCCAGGGCCTCTCATCTTTAAGAATAGTCTCCGTTCAGTCGACTGAGCATCTCCAAGAATCTGCATTTCAAGCACAAGACCAGGAACTAAGTTTATCTGAAATGATTGACATCTGAAAGAAACTCAACAAGGACACATCTCTGGACCAGCCATGAAAACTATCTGGCCCTCTCGGTATGTACCATGAATTCAGATTCCATGTAGGTGTGTTAATACACATCCTTTGTTTTTCTCTTTTGGACTTAATTCACCCTCTTTGACACCCACATCTCTGTGAGTGACCCAATTTAACTCTTTTTTTTTTTGTGGCTCAGAAATATTCCATCATATGTATGTACATCCTAAAGGAGATCAGTCCTGACTAGTCATTGGAAGGACTGATGCTGAAACTGGAGCTCTAATCCTTTGGCCACCTGATGCAAACAGCTGACTCATCGGAAAAGACCCTGATGCTGGGAAAGATTGAAGGTGGGAGGAGAAGGAGATGACAGAGGATGAGATGGTTGGATGGCATCACTGACTTGATGGACATGAGTTTGAGCAAGCTCCGGAAGTTGGTGACGGACAGGGAGGCCTGGCGTGCTGCAGTCCATGGGGTCGCAAAGAGTCAGACAGGACTGAGTGACTGAACTGAACTGGACATCTTTGTACTCTCATCTGTTGATGGACACTGAGGTTGGTTCCAGGTCCTGGCTATTAGAGATAGCACTGCAATGAACACGTGGATGCGGTGGGAGAAGGGCAGGGTGGGATGAACTGAGAAAGCAGCCCTGACATATATACAGGACCGTGTGTAAAATAGACAGCGAGTAGGAAGCTGCCCTATAGCACAGGGCTCAGTGCAGGGCTCTGTGATGACCCAGAGGGGTGGATCGGGGGTGGGAGGGAGACTCAAGAGGAAGGGGATATATGTATATGTTCAGCCAATCTACTTCATTGGACAGCAGAGACCAACACAACATTGCAAAGCAACGATCCTTAAATAAAAAATTACAATTAATTAAAAAAAAAAAACTGGCCCTAGTTCTCTTTTGGGACCACCATGAACGAACAGTCACTTTCAGAAAACCTCTCTACATTCTTGTATCTGCAAACTTCCTTAAACCCCAGTCTGTTACATGACCACTAACCCCAAATGCTGCTGCTGCTGCTAAGTTGCTTCAATTGTGTGCAACTCTGTGCGACCCCATAGACGGCAGCCCACCAGGCTCCCCCGTCCCTGGGATTCTCCAGGCAAGAACACTGGAGTGGGTTGCCATTTCCTTCTCCAATGCATGAAAGCGAAAAGGGAAAGTGAAGTTGCTCAGTCGTGTCCGACTCTTTGTGACCCCATGGACTGCAGCCTACCAGGCTCCTCCATCCATGGGATTTTCTAGGCAAAAGTACTGGAGTGGGGTGCCATTGCCTTCTCCAACCCCCAAATGAGACATTGTGAATCTAACGAGTTATGTTTGTTTGTTTGTTTTTCTCCTATAAGAAAGAGCCCAGCAGAGTCAGCCTGGGGGCAAGTGGCGGCGACCTCTATTCCATCCTAGAGCACCGTGTCTGATCATCTCACAACCCTTGCTCCAAGGATGATAGATGCAGGTGGGGCCAGTGAGTCACAGAAAGAGATTTTCAGGATGGAATGCCATCGGCATGTGGATTGGGAAGCTCTGGTTGCCATTGGCAACTGCCTAAGGCTGTGATGAAGGAGACGCTGCAAAAGAAGCCGATAGCCTGCTGCTCCGTGGACTCAGAGGAGACAGCGATCCTGCTTCTTTACACAAGGTTGCCTCGGTATGCTTGACCTTGGTAGCTTGCAGCTTCCGCATGGACGTTTACTATTAAAGTACCTTCACTTCCTGAGCTGACGCTTCCCGAGTGCCTACTACACGACTGGACCTCAAGGCTGGTAAGATGCCCAAGGCCAAGTCACTCCTACAGGCTTACTGTGTTACTCATCCCAAGCTGGCTTGCGGGGAGGAAAACGGCTCTTTATCAGAGCTGCTCCTTGGGACTTTCCTCGTGGTCCCGTGGTTAAGGATCCACCTCCCAAAGCAACGGACACGGGTTCCATCCCTGGTCCAGGAAGATCCCAGAGGCCAGAGGGCAGCTAAGCCTGGGAGCCACAACTCCTGAGCCCCCAGGCTCCAGAGACCACGCTCTGCAACGAGAGAAGCCGCAACAGTGGCAAACCTGCACACCCCAATTTAGAGAGAAGTCCTCCTGCTTGCCAGAACTGGACAAAGGCCATGTGCAGCCAGGAAGGCCCAGCACCATCAAAATAAAATAAATAACTAAATGTATATATATATATATATATATATATATATTTAACTTAAAAAAACATGCTGTTTTGCAATTCAAGCATCTTCCCAAAGACGCAAAGTATTTTCCTCCTTAATTTAGCTGAAAACGTACATGTTATATTATGCCCCAAAGAGTTACTCTTCAGTTATCCAAGGTGGTCTTCTATGTATCTTTTTTTTTTCAAAGATTTTTCACTGCTACATTCTTTCTTCCATTTCAGGATGGACTCAGAAAGAATAAGGGCTAATGTATCAGTATGTATAGATATCTGTGCTGAATTCTCAGTGAGATGTTATAATAATCTTGGGATGATCCCATCTTTTTTGACACATGTATCACATATACAAAGATGAATCTGTTATGTGTATGCTACGTGTGTGCTAAGTTACTCAGCCATGTCTGACTCTTTGCGACCCCGTGGACTGTAACCCGCCAGGCTCCTCTGTCCACGGGATTCTCTAGGCAAGAATACTGGAGTGGGTTGCCATGTCCTCTTCCATGGAATCTTCCCGACCGAGGGATCGAACCCAGGTCTCCCGCTTTGCAGGCGGATTCTTTACCATCTGAACCTGCAGGGAATCCCATGAATACTACAGTGGGTAGCCTATCCCTTCTCCAAAGGGTTGTGTGTGTGTGTGCATACATATACAGCTGTGCCTTTTTCCATTAGCTCTTATCTTCACAGTAACAGTTTGCAGAATAATCTGTTAATTAAATCTGGGGGCTTTAAACAAAGCTATATTACTTGAACTTTATTTTTTTTTCCCACAGAAGCATATTTAGCATGTGAAATGGTGGCCCCAAATTCTTAGGTGGTATCCTAAAAATACTTAAAGTGTATTCAAAGCACACAATTAGTTTTTATTGGACACAGTTAACCAGATACAAAACACAATTAGCCAGATAAATATCATGCCAAATTAATGGAACCCACAGAGATTGCATTTTGCCTGCTTCTTAAGAGAAGCACTCCATCATACTGAAAATAAGCTATGGTAACATAATTCTCTATCATACTGTGTATTTTTTTTTTTTACCTTGCCAATTTCTGAGGTATCCTTTAAAGCCAACCACATATCAAAAACCTTTGGTAAAGAAGCAAAGACTCATTAAAAACACATTGGTTTGCTAGCTCTGATCGTGATGCCTTTAAATCTACAGACTTTCCAAGTTCCATATAGTTATTACAGTTGAGTGGAAAGAGGTATGCCATTTTATAGATAAAGACAACTTTTATCACTGATTTATGCTGAGAACATTTCTGGAGCAACCATACCAGAATGAAGAAAATTCCATAGTCAATTGACTTTAGGTCAAGAAGTGGAAACTGTTTTTCTCATTGGTTCCACCCCCCTCCCCATTAAAAACTATTTTGTAAAACTGATCCTTTATATATCACACAGGAAGTTTCTATGAATACTTAACAAGCAGTCACATTTATAAACACATTCTTTGTTCTGTTTGGGTTCACAGATTTCCTTTAGTTTCCCCTAGCATTCATCTGGAGAAGGCAATGGCACCCCACTCCAGTACTCTTGCCTGGAAAATCCCATGGACAGAGGAGCCTGGTGGGATGCAGTCCATGGGGTCGCTAAGAGTCGGACACGACTGAGCGACTTCAGTTTCACTTTTCACTTTCATGCATTGGAGAAGGAAATGGCAACCCACTCTAGTGTTCTTGCCTGGAGAATCCCAGGGACAGGGGAGCCTGGTGGGCTGCCATCTATGGGGTCGCACAGAGTTGGACACGACTGGAGTGACTTAGCAGCAGGAGCAGCATTCATCTTTCTCTTGGCGGATGCTGAGAAATTCAATGTGTTTTTTTTTTCTTTACCTTTTCTACAATCAGAATTCAAAAGACCTGTGTTTATAGTCTTTGTTTAGCCAGAGATTCTCGACCTAGAAGACATCAGAGTCGCAAGGGAGTTTTTAAACCGATGACCTGGATCACTCACACCATCTCTGAAAAGCTACCAGTGATGCTATGCATGTTGGGGTCGTTTTTGAGTTTACTTTTCCACTTTCGATACTGTAGACATTCTGCCAGGAAATTCACTGCGTGGGCTGTGTCCGCTTGTTCACACAGCAGGGATAAACTAGAGCGCTCTCATTTCTAAGCGTATAGAGGCAGCTGTCTTGTTTAACCAGCCCTCCAATAATTCTGTTTTCTGCTTCAATTTCCCCCAGGGTCCTTCATTGAGCAATGCATACTGAACCACTGCAAAACTATTGATAATCACCACATGCAGACCTGCAGATATTCCCACTGGACCTTTTCAAAGGGGAAATGACTTGACCTTGTAGAGAGAGGTATGCTCTAACCTACATTATGTGCACACATGTACATGTGATGATCTTTCAAACCACAAGCAAATACAACAGCTGAGTTATAATATTCTGAAGGTAAAAATGGAAGGCTTTTGGTTTTTTCTGTGCTGTCCTTAAATCCCATTAAATAAACTTTTGCCCCTGCAAAGGAAACATATTCCTATAGATATCACCACTTACGAGGTTGGCAAAAAAATTTGAGTTTTTCCAAAAGATGTTACAGAAAAACCCAAACAAACCTTTTTGGCCAGCTCAACACATACCATTTGTCAGATAATTGTAACTCTGTATGTTTGTGCATGCCAAATTTTGTGTGTGTGTCCAACTCTTTGCAACCATATGGACTGTAGACCACCAGGCTCCTATGTCCTTGGGATTCTCCAGGGAAGGGGAGTGGGTGGCTATGTCCTGATCCAGGGGATCTCCCCAACCCAGGGACTGAACCCACATCTCTTGCATCTCTTGCGTTGGCAGGTGGAATCTTTACCACTAGTACCACCTGGGAAGTCCTCTATCTCCAAACACACTGGTTAGATAGGATGTGTGTTTTTCTCATCCCATGACATTAAATGTTGGAGGCATAAAATATTGCCATTTAGAATAAACTCATAAAATGGTTCCAGATGAGTTAAGGACTCACTAATATGTGGTTTATCAATATCATGGGATCTTACTCAGCCTTAAAAAGGAATGAAACTGTAACTCATTCCATACCTGGGCTGAATCTTGAGGACACTGTAGGGAAGGAAAATGAATTTTGCCTCTATACCTCTGAATTCTTGGCTGAGATCCCTGTGATAAAAGACAGATGAACAAGAGAAAAACAAGCAAGTTTATTAATATGGGTGCCTCCTGTATATACCTGGGAGAGACCAAGGAAAAATGAGTAACTCCTAGAGATGACTTAGAAATGTGGCTCCCAAAGGTCTTCAGCAAAGAAGAAAAGCTTCAGAAGAAATAGTGGGACAAAGGAGACTGGTTTCAGGCATCCAAGGTCAAACTGTGGGAAGTTTGACTCATGGCAGATAAAGTCCAGTTGGGAGAGTGTTAGGTAGATTCCTGGCTCATGGGGTCCAAAGTTGTCTCTGATGAATAACTTTTGTCTTTCCTGGTAGAGAAGGGAGGAGGAATATCGCTATTCCTCCAAGGCTATGTCCTGCTTTTAGGCAAATCAAGGCATATAGGGGGCTTTGCTTTTCTCCTATCCATTTGTTCTCAATGGCCTTCAGATCAACGCAACGGAACTAGTGTATTTGGGAGTTGGCATATTCTGGCTACTCTTCAACACTGTGCTCAGTGAAATAAAACAGACGCCAAAGGATCCACATCGCATGAGTCAATGTATATGTGGTTCCTGGAACAGTCTGAATCCGTAGCTACAGAAAGTGTGGCTTCCAGGGGCTGGGGGAGGGGAGGGGCTGGGAGGAAGGGAGCGTGAAGAGTGACTGTTTAATGAGGAGAGAGTTTCCACAGCTTAGTAGAAAACAGACTTGTAGTCGCCAAAAGGAAGCGAGGCGGATGCATTGCAAGCCTGGAATTAGCAGATTGTAAGCTATTATATATAGGATGGATGAACAAAGTCCTTACTGTATAGCACGGGGAATTACATTCAATACCCTGGGATACAGCATAGGGGAAAAGACTTAAAAAAGAAGGTACATGTATGTATAACAGAGTCACTCTGCTGTACAGCAGAACTGAACACATGATACGTTAACTGTACTTCAATAAAATTAATTTTAAAAATCACTATGGGGTTTCAGATTGGGAAGATGAAAATAGTTCTAGACATGAGCAATGGTGATGCTTGCAAAACAATGTGAATGTATTTCATAGCACTGGCCTGGCGACATATACATAACACACATGCTTGTATATGTATATATGTATATATTCATATATATATATGAATAACTGAACCACTGTGCTGGATACCAGAAACTAACACAGTATTGGAAATCTCCTATACCCCAACATAAGATAAAGACTGTAGTCAGAAACGGAGAAGGCAATGGCGCCCCACTCCAGTACTCTTGCCTGGAAAATCCCATGGATGGAGGAGCCTGGTGGGCTGCAGTCCATGGAGTCGCTGAGGGTCGGATACGACTGAGCGATTTCACTTTCCCTTTTCACTTTCATGCATTGGAGAAGGAAATGGCAACCCACTCCAGTGTTCTTGCCCGGAGAATCCCAGGGACTGGGGAGCCTGGTGGGCTGCCGTCTATGGGGTCGCACAGAGTCGGACACGACTGAAGCGACTTAGCAGCAGCAGCAGTAGTCAGAAAAATGCCACTGATCTATACACTTAAAAAAAGATTAAATTGGTAACATTCTGTCACGTATGTTGCTGCTGTTTTCTCACTAATTTGTGTCCTATTCTTTTGCGACCCCACCGTGGGATTTCCCTGGCAAGAATACTGGAGTGGGTTGCTATTTCCTTCTCCAGGAGATCTTCCCAACCCAGCAGTCTTCTTCCTTAGAGACATAGATTCTCAGCCAAATGCTACACAAACAGAATGACAGCAAACAGCCCATTTCACACACACACACACACACACACATATATATGTGTGTGTGTGTGTGTGTCCAATTATATATATATAAATTGTGTCCAAGTCTGCAACCCCATGGACTATAGCCCACTAGGCTCCTCTGTCTATGGGATTTCCCAGGCAAGAATACTAGAGTGGGTTGCCATTTCCTCCTCCAGGTGATCTTCTTAACCCAGCAATCAAACCAGGGCCTCCTGCATTGGCAGGTGAGTTCTCTGCCACTGAGCCACCTGAGAAGCCCATGTTACATGTATTTTACCATAATTTTTAAAGGATGGCCTAAATAAACGTCAGGAATAGTGTATAATGATCTTTTCGGGGAGAGGGGGGTGGAATAGAGTAAGAAAGGGAAAGTGAGGTGGTAGAATCGATTCTGGAGGGTTCTGTGCCGTTGAGAAACGGAATCTTTCCTGCCATCTCAGTAAACAAAGGACATCACAGTCACCAGCTCCTGAAGCCACCATGGATGGTGACCCCGAGGGAACTCAAGGAGGAAGGGACACCTGCTTTCTAGCAGCCGTCAGACTGCGGCCACTTCCCATGGTAAACCCTGAAGAAACTCAGGGTGTGTTCACATCCTGGTACCCAATCGCTAAGGTGCAGATTAAAGGAATGACTTCATTGCACCCAGACTCTTGCATTTCCCCATACACAGAGAAGTGCTAAATTCCTTAACTTTGGATATCTGATCTTATTTAATTAACAATGAGCTTCCCTGATAGCTCAGTTGGTAAAGAATGAGCCTGCAATGCAGGAGACCCTGGTTCGATTCCTGGCTTGGGAAGATCCGCTGGAGAAGGGATGGGCTACCCACTCCAGGACTCTTGGGCTTCCCATGTGGCTCAGACAGCAAAGAATCCACCTGCAGTGCAGGAGACCTGGGTTAGATACCTGGATTGGGAAGATCCCTTGGAGAAGGGAAAGGCTACCCACTCCAGGATTCTGGCCTGGAGAATTCCATGCACTGTATAGTCCATGGGGTCGCAAAGAGTCGGACACGACTGAGCGACTTTCACTTCCACTTTCAATTAACAACAATTTTTCGACGTTCAGACTACGTGCTCTTTGTTGCTAAACTATATAACCCGTCTCCTCCCCCACCTCCTCAAAGCAGTTTCTCAGAGCTATCTGAGGTGCTGTCTCCCAGACTGCAGTCCTCACTTTACCTCAAATGAAACATAATTCACAACTCTTTGTGCATATCTTTCAACTCCATGCACACTCTGGAACCATGATGGGCTGAGTCTCTCTCACCCACAGGATGGACTGTAGCAGAGCAGCGAGAACCATGGTTAGACACAAGGCTGATGCAAGCCTGTGAACTTGGCACTTTACTGTATAATTGGAGAAACATTTATCACCATTTTCCTAATCTATATCATCTTCTACATTTGACTCCAACTTCACCAGTTCACTATTCATTTTTGGCCGTGTCTATTCTTTGCTGACAAAGGTCTATAGAAGCAAAGTATGGTTTTCCCAGAAGTCACATACAGATGTGAGAGTTGAACGATAAAGAAGGCTGAGTGCCAAAGAACTGATGCTTTTGAATTGTGGTGTTGGAGAAGACTCTTGAGAGTCCCTTGGACTGCAAGGAGATCCAACTAGTCCATCCTTAAGGAAATCAGTCCTGATGATTCATTAGGCCTGATACTGAAGCTGAAGCTCCAATACTTGGACCACCTGATGAGAAGAGTCGACTCAATGGAAAAGACCCTGATACTGGGAAAGATTGAAGGCAAAAGGAGAAGAGGGTGGCAGAGGATGAGATGGTTGGATGGTATCACCAACTCAGTGGACATGAGTTTGAGCAAACTCGAGGAGATGGTGAAGGACAGGGAAGGAAGCCTGGCTTGCTTTGGTCCATGGGATCTCAATGAGTCAGATACAACTTAGTGACTGAACAACAAGAGGAAACCCTAAGGCAAGAGACTCCCGTGGGATTTACAGCAGTCGTGGCTGAAAGACCCAGAAAATGCATTCCTCCCACCAAAACAAGTTGAATTCCTCAAATACTTTAGCAGCTCAAACAGCTACCAAGCATGCAGAGATGCCTTGAGGAAACAAAGAGCTATCTGTTTCCACATTCCTGAATTGAGTCATCTTTTTTTCTTTTTTCTTTTTTGTCAGCCTCATAGAAAGAATTCTTCTGAAATGCCAACTGTCTATGGTAGCCTTCCGGGAGCCGTTGTCCCCCTCTCCCCCTCAGCAGTGTGAGAATGACTGTGTGGAGAGCGTTTTCCAAAATAAGACTTGTCTCTCTGCCAGGACACAAATAGACTCCGCAGCCTGAGGGAAGACCCTCTCTGTCTCCCACCCGTTTCCTTAATCTGTAAACCGCAGCTCCAAAGCTGTCAGACAGCTCCTAAAAGTGCTGAGGAAATGAGTAGGATGACCCCCGGGCGGTCCTCGGGGTTTTGAGAAAAAGTCTTGCACACGTGGAAACGAGAGGCGTGCGGATAGCAGCCTCCATGGTACCAGGGTTCGGGCTAAATGGATGACTTAACCCGGGGCAGGAAACCATTAAGTCCTTCTGGGGATGCTTTCTCCTTCCAGGAAATGATCTTTGCAGATGAACACATCATCGGTCCTTCAGCTGCCTTTGTTCTGGTTACTCTCAGTTCGTAGCCATCGCCTCTACGACCCAGGTTCCTGTATGAGAGCCACGTGAGGATAAACAGCAGAGCCAGGAGTCAGCTGGGGTCAGGCACCCAGGGGGTTCTTAACCTGTGTCAAGGTGCCCCCTGACGATGTTGGCTTCCTGTTCCATCATGTAAACTACTCGGGAAAGAGGGATCAGGGTCAGCGACTGCACTTCCAAAGGCAACAACACAGACCCAGAGACACAGGGTGGTTCAAATGCGGCCCGTCTTCCTCCTCCCTAACAGGCACAGGAAAACCCTGGCAGACACGGCCCTGGACAGTAGAGTCCATTCTCCCCAGACACTGAAACAGGAGAAGGGCTCAAGGGACCTGGAGCTCGGAATAGAAGCTCATCCTCCAAAGTGTTTCCCCAGGATCATCCTCTTAAGAGATTAGGATTAGGGAATGCCACTTCCCTCCTCACATGCCCGAGGGGCCCTACAGAGCCAAGGAAATGAAACCCAAGTGCTCAGCACTCAGCCTCTCCCAGCCTCTGCCTCTCAGAGCCGTCCCTCCTCACTGGAACTGACCAAGTCCCATGGCAACTGTTGCATTGAGCCTCTGGATAGAAACCGGCCAGTTCCCAAACCCCATATTAGGTCAAATATCCACCCTGTGACCCACCGTACAGCATCCTAACCAAACACCTAATGCCACCCTTCCAGTAGGAAATTTTTTATCTTGTGCTCGGTGGTGACCCATGCCATTTCCTACTCCTGGGGATCTTCCTGACCCAGGGATTGAACCTGTGTCCCTGTGTCTCCTTACACTGGCAGGTAGATCCTTTTACCACTAGTGCCAACTGGGGAGCCCTTCTCTGTCTTGAGGCTATTGAGCATGCTGTGTGCTCAGTCGTGTCCAGCTCTGTGCGACCCCATGGACTGTAGCCTGGGAAGCTCCTCTGTCCATGGGATTTCTCAGCAAGAAGACTGGAGTGGGTTGCCATTTCCTCCTCCAGGGGATCTTCCCAACCCAGGGATTGAACCTGGCTCTCCTCCACTGCAGGCAGATTCTTTATGACTGACTCACCGGGGGACACTCGAGGCTATAAGAACTGGCTATGAGCTTGCAAAAGGTGTCGTCTCTCCCCTGAGCCCACTTGCTGCCCCCCAGCACCTCCCACTCTAATAAACTCTATTCTCCACTCATTTCGTCTCATGTCTAGAAGTCCTGTTCCACCTTGCTCACGGACCACTACAATCTTCTTTGGAAAGGTTCTCGATGCCCGAGACAAAAGGAACCCTTTACTCCACCGTGTTTGCTTCACTCAAGGTGAGGTATGGTGTTTCCCTCACTGGTCCAGTAGGCCACCCACTGACACCCTCCCAAATATTAGTTCCATCCAGCAGAGGTATCAGCTTCCACTCCCTGGGCTCAGCACAGAGCCTGGCTTATGAGCGGCCCTCAACAAAGGCTGCTTGGGTGGAGTGGGTTATGTATGAATAGAGTCCTAAACATGATGGATTCCAGGGCTCAAATCACAGGGCAGGACTTTTCTGGCAATCCAGTGATTAAGACTCTATGCTTCTTATGCAGGGGGCACAGGTTCTATCCCATCTACCCATCTGTCTATCTACCCATATACACATCTCCATATTATCTGTCTATATCTCCCCATCAGTACATCTATTCATGTATCCATCTCCCCATTGTCCATCTGTTTATCTCCCCATCTATCCATCTCCCCATCTATCTATCTATCCATCTGCCCATCTATCCATCTCCCAATTATCCAGTCATTCATCTCCCCAACCACCCATCTCAGATCTCCCCATCTATTCATCTCCCCATCTATCCATCTATTCATTTATCCACCTCCCCACCTATCCATCTCACCATCTATTCATCTATCCATCTCCCCACCTATGCATCCCTCATCTATCCATCTCCCCTTCCCCCATCTCTCCATCTTCCCATCCCCCCATCTATCCATCTTCCCATCCCCCCTGTATCTATCTCCCCATCTATCCATCACCCCAAGTATTTACTCCCCCATCACCCCATCTATCCACAGCCCCATGTCTCCGTGGCCCACCCATTTCCCCACCCATCATCCATTTCTCCATCACCCCCATACACCCATGGCACCATCAACGATCAGGAGTTTATAACTGCACAAAGTTCCTGTTTCCCTGTTTTTCTTACAATTCCTTTAGCGATCTGATTTCATCTCAAGCACATAAGTGTCAAGGCATGTTTGCAGCCTTTCCCCCATCCTTGTGGTCATTGCTGTGTGTTGCTCAAACACTGGAAGCCACCTTGCTCAAAAGATCTTAAGACCAGCACAGATCTTGTCATTTATATGCCAGCTCACTATAAATGACAGAGAGAAAAAGTTTGCTATGCGTGGGGCTGCCCAGTTGAAAGGAACGGATTACTTTGCTTTTTTTATGCCTCTGCTGCATAGAAACATCACTTGTAGGCTGGAGGAAAAGAGTTAAGGCTTCTCTGTGTATTAAAGGCTGGGTCATTTTGCAGACTGCACACAACTATTTGTCCAACCCCTCGATGCTCTACCAAGGCCAGGAAATACCCCTCCAGTTCAAGCCCTGCTTGTGGGGTCTGGCTGACTCAGACTGACCCAGCACATGTTCTGCCCACCCATCTGACCACCGGTTGTCAGAGCCCCCGGTGACTAACCCACAATGTGTGCAGCCCTGATTCAGCACTCTGGCCCTCTGGCTCATCTCTAAGCTGCTTCCAGGCTCATAAAAATAATTGTGCCCTGTCTACAAATGCAGGGTGGGCAGCCCAACTCAGGATGCTATCAAGCTAGTGAGCCAAGAGTTCTTGGTGATGATATTAGACATATTTCTTTGAGATTGTCTGAGTTTGCATTCAACTATGATGAGGAGGTCAACTCTCTCTGCCACAGGCAGTAGGCTGGACAAGGAGCGTGGTTTTCACCAGAGGAACAGGGCATGATGACCCGCAATTCCACTGTACCGTACAGGGCATTAGGGATGCTTTCAGGAGGAGCCCCAGAGGGTTGGGACCCCCAAGCTTCAGAAGAGTACGATGCCCCACATTGGAAAGTCTTTATCGGATCTTTGCAAGAAACACCAAAGGGTGGTTGGGCTTTCCAAGAATGCAAGCTGTTGTTCACCAGAAATCATGCTTTTTCAGCTGTGTGTTACAGGCAACGAGCACAATGGTAGTCACCGATAAGCTGAAGTTACTTGTTTAGCTTTGTCTTTTCCACTGAAGCACAGCATCCCGGAACAGGGCAGCATTTCAAATAGCTTGTCAGAGACACAGTATGAGGCAGACTCTAGCGAGATGATAGCCTTTGTGGTGCAGGAGGAAGCCAGCCTTGGGAGGCAGCTATGTGCAGGAAGGGCTATGTGTCAGGGACGCTGGGACCAAAGAGATGGGCATAAAGGAGCTCCCCAGAGGGGAAAGAGAAGAACAAGGTCCCACAGGGATCAACTCTCACTTCAAACCCATAAGGCAGGTGACCAGAGCCTGCAACAGCTTATCGTTTTATGGAAACCTTACTATATCTTGATTACAGAGAAATGCGAAAGTCTAGATAGTCAATAATTCAACCGTGTAGTGATAACCATGGACAAATTTATAGACAGACAAGCGACAGGCATATAGTAAACGGGCAGATACCCAGAGGCAGTGGCAAAGACACAGACACAGATGTTTAGGCAGACCGATACAGAGATAGAAACACAGACAGATGAGCTTGCTAGCTAGAGATGCTAATATAGACAGATGCTGGGAAAGAGTGAAGGCAGGAGGAGAAGGGGACGACAGAGGATGAGATGGTTGGATGACATCACTGACTCGGTGGACATGAGTTTGAGCAAGCTCCAGGAGTTGGTGATGGACAGGGAGGCCTGGTGTGCTGCAGTCCATGGGGTCGCAAAGAGTCAGACATGACTGAGTGACTGAACTGAACTGATACACAGATGATAGAGATAGAAAGATAGGTATAGATAGATGGATAATAGATATAGGTGTATATAGATATATCCTATCTAAATATATAAATATGACTTCATATGATGTAGAAATATAAGCCAAATTTTGGATATATGTTGCTCAACCTTGCATGGAAAACCATATAAAACTAAAGCTAAAAATCTCCAAAAAGAAAATATAACTGAGTCTTCAAAACAAACTTCATCCATTCTTCTTTTAACATATGATTGTCACATTGCCAATGTCCTAAATAGGCTACCTGTTCCAGTTACATATATACTATATTCAAAAACCATATGTGTGTGTGTGTGTGTGTGTGTGCATACAGATATAAATTTACATGCACATTATAATACCCATGAAAGTGAAAGTGAATTCTCCAGGCCAGAATACTGAGGTGAGTTGCCTTTCCCTTCTCCAGGGCATCTTTCCAATCCAGGGACTGAACCCCGGTCTCCTGCATTGCCGGTGGATTCTTTATCAGCTGAGCCACCAGGGAAGCCCAAATATGCATATAATATGCATTTAATATTATATATGCATACACAATTTGCTTTCCAAAAAGGAATTGATACTGATCATTTTCTTCTAATTTAACAGTGGATCGTAATCATTTTCCCATCTCAAAAAATAATTTTGCATCATTTTGATCAACCTCATAGCAATCCGCTGGGTGGCTATTGTAAGAGAAGAAAACGTCCGTCCTTTTTGGTTCTGAAATGGGAGCCTGTGAATTAAACTGACATGAGGCAGATTAACAGGGCAACAGCACGTGCATGTTAATTAATATTTTGCATGCACAGAGGAGCTTTCATAGGAAAAATCAAGACGTAAAGAAGTGCTTAGGACTTACACGCATTTTTCTTAAAAGAAGGATGAATTTGTGGAGAAATGACTGGAGGAAGATGGTGTAAATGACCAGGGGCAGTGAACTGTGGGAAGGTGGCTACCACATACACAGGAGAACTAACACAAGGTCACGGTTATTTCAGGGCGTTTGCACTGCCTCCCGGCTTGAATTCTGGAGGACAGAACGGACCACAAACAGACATGCCGAAACACAGATAAGTGAAGTGCTACCAGGAGATGACTTGTGAGACGTGGAAATTCAAACAGTGACGTAGTCGGGCTGGTTTGGGCTGAGGGCCCGTGAACTTGGCCTCGATGATGCAGAACCAGAGAGGAAGACCCACCACGGGGAAGTAGGATCTTTAGACCAGAGGGAAGGGTTTTGATGGCCAGATGGAAGCTCATTAAATTTACTAACGTGGACAAAGAAATCCAGAATGCACCTCCAGTGCAATAAAGTTATTTTGAGCTGAAGACATTCCACAATGAACAGATGCAGGAAAGAGGTCCTGTTGGAACCCTCCTTTGCTGCACCGAAAAGAGTCTCCTAAAAGATGTCAACTTTGGTAAATTCCCCTTTGAGGAAGGCTTCCTGCACCCTGGAAAATGAACTCCCATCAGCAAGGCAGCAAGAAGGGAAACCGCCTGAGCAGACATGGTCACAAATCTATCCAACCTGCGATGAATGCTCTTGAAGAGCCATTAATTCCTCCTAAATGTTATTTATACCTCCATAAATACCTTTCTCCCTGCTTCCCCTTCCCCTGCAAAGATGATCTATCAGCTCTAAATGTTAGCATCTCGAGCCGCCTGGCTGTGTGAGTTCCCAGGAGTGTATGTGTGTGAATAAACACTGTTTTTCCTCTCGTTTCTCTGTCTCTTGTTAATGAACTCTGCACCGTCTTAGTGATGGAACACACAGGGTGGAGGAAAAGCTTTTTCCTCCTTGATGTGATTAACCACAGACGAGTATAAAGTACAATTTTTCATGCCAGGCAAGAATACTGGGGTGGAGTTGCCATTTCCTACTCCAGGGCATCTTCCCGACCCAGGGATCAAACCGGAGTCTCTTGCATCTCCTGCAGTGGCAGGTGGGTTCTTCACCACTGAGACACCTGGGAAGCCCCCAATGCGTGAGTGAACCAATTCCAAAGTCACATTGCACACAAAATATCATCTCATACAATTGAAGACACACCATCCACTCAGAATTTCATGGGAAGGGAGAGCTGGGCAATTAGGCAAAAATGTTCAAAGCAGTAAGAATGTGGAAGAGGAAAGAAATAGCATGATGTACAGAGAATGTGATCATCTCCACGGAAATTCAAGAGAATCTTTGGGGAATCTATGAAGAAGAGTGTTCCGCAAAGCTGCAGAAGACAAGAATAATACACAAAACAATATGCATTCCATTACACCAGCAACACAGCATTAGAAAACACCCCTTAGCAAGCATTATATTACAAATACAAACAATTTATAATTAAGCTATCAATTTCTAAAGTACACCTATCATAAGACATGAGAGCCCATTAGAAAGAGAGACGAACAAGACCATGTTTATGAAGACCATAAAAGATGTCACAGATGACTAGATAGACTTTGAGCTCAGTTGGTAAAGAATCTGCCTGCAATGCGGGAGACCTGGGTTTGATTCCTGGGTTGGGAAGATCCCCTGGGGAAGGGAAAGGCTACCCACTCCAGTATTCTGGCCTGAAGAATTCCATGGACAGTCCATGGTGTCACAAAGAGTTGGACAACTTTCACTTCCCACTAAAGGGAAGACGCAATGATCTTTAAAGATGTTTATTATCCTTGGAGTAAGCCATCAGTTCAATGCAAATCAGCTAGCATAACCACGATAGCGTATTTCTTTACACTGCAAACGATGGTGATTTTTTTCACATGGACAGTGAGTGTATAAGAACTGCCAACACTATTTGGAAGGATAATAAAAGTTGGGGGCAATTCTCCTACTAAACAGCATTACAACAGGATACATCACATTAGAAGGTTTATAGTAATTAAAACAATGCGATGTGGGCAGCCAGCTTGACTAAAGGAACAGACAAGAGGGATGAGAAGTCGATGGAGGTGTTAATAGGAACATAACGTGAGGGTTTCCTGGTTGGTGGTCCAGTGGTTAGGAATCCACATGCCAATGCAGGATATCTGAGTCTGATCCCTGCTCCATGAAGATCCCACATGCCACAGAGCAACTAAACCCATGTCCCACAAATACTGAGCCTGTGCTCTAGAACCAGGAGCCGAAACTACAGAACCCACAGTCAGCTATGATTGAAGCCTACGGGTCTAGGGCCCCGTGCTCTGCGACAAGGGAAGCCAGCAGACCACACACCCACAGGCAGGGAGCAGTCCCCACTCTCTGCGATCAGAAAAAGCCCACGCACATCAATGGACATGACTTTGGGTAAACCCTGGGAGTTGGTGATGGACAGGGAGGCCTGGTGTGCTGTAGTTCATGGGGTGGCAAAGAGTCAGACATGACTGAGCTACTGAACTGAAACAATGAATACCCAGAGCAGCCCCAAATAAACAAATATTAAGAAAAAAAAAAGAAACATAATATGAAAAAAACTCTGGACCAACAACAAGAGAGAGAATCTCTAATACTGAAAAAACAAAACAACAACAACAACAAAATTCAGGGCCAACTAATGGGGTGGGGTATAGACAGGCCGCTCAATAAATGGTGTTGGAAAACTTCCGTCAGGTAGATGGGACAGGAAGAGAGGAGAGCTTCCTGCATTGCAGTACTAAAAACAAATACGCTGAATAACTAAAAAAAATAAATAAATAAAGTATATCTAACTTGAAAATAGAAGTGTCCCAACAATTAGAAGAAAGTAATGAAAATACGTGTAAGACCTTGAACTAAGAAAATCTCCCAAAGGCACTCGACATACAAACCCTATGTAAAGGAAATATTATCATTTTCCTGCTGTTTAGTTGCTAAGTTGAGTCCAACTCTTCTGCGAGCCAGTAGACTGGGGCCCACCAGGCTCCTCTGTCCATGGGATTCTCCAAGCAAGAGTACTGGAGTGGGTTGCCATTGCCTTCTCCAGGGGATCTTCCCAGCCCAGGGATGGAACCCTAGTCTCCTATCTGTCCTGCATTGGCAGGCAGATTCTTCATCACTGAACCACCTGGTAAGCTCAGATATTGGCATGTCAAGTCACATTCAATCCAGAATCCGTGCTCTGTAGAAGACATTGTAAACCAGTTTAAGAGACAAGCCATGGACTGAGGGACAGACTTTCAAGGGATGGACTGGTTGGATCTCCTTGCAGTCCAAGGGACTCTCAAGAGTCTTCTCCAACAGCACAGTTCAAAAGCATCAATTCTGCACTGTTCAGCTTTCTTTACGGTCCAACTCTCACATCCAAACTCAAAGTGGATTACTTCCTGCCTCAGCAAAGAGGTCCTACACCTTAGAAAGAGAACACTCAAGGAGAAAGCTATCAATTAGGTGATTTATAGTCCAAGGGGCTGAATAACAAAAAGCATTATAAAAATATGTTCAAACTCTGAAAAAACCATTCCATCCTAAAGGAGATCAGTCCTGAATATTCATTGGAAGGACTGATGCTGAAGCGGAAACTCCAATACTTTGGCCACCTGAAGTGAAGAGCTGACTCATTTGAAAAGACCCTGATGCTGGGAAAGATTGAGGGCAGGAGGAGAAGGGGACGACAGAGAATGAGATGGTTGGATGGCATCACTGACTCAATGGACATGAGTTTGGGTAAACTCCAGGAGTTGGGATGGACAGGGAGGCCTGGTGTGCTTTGGTCCAAGGGGTCACAAAGAGTTGGACACGACTGAGCAGCTGAACTGAACTGAGCTGAATTCGGAAATATTTCACTTTTTTAAATTTATTTTTTAATTGGTGAAAAAATGGTTTACAATGTTGTGTTGGTTTTTGCAATACAACGCAAATCAGTCATAATTATATTTTATATATATATCCCTCCCTCTTAAGCCCCCTCCTCTCCCCGTATCTCACCCCTCTGGGTCATCACAGAGCACCGGCTCCCTGTGTTATATACAGCAACTTTCCACTATCCTTTTTTTTTTTTTTTAATGTAAGAAGCCACGCTGATGGGATTTAAGAAAACACACTGATGGCAGATTTAACTCCAAACGTGAAAGAAATCTGTTGCTCCCCCCGCCTCAGAGTAGCATTATTTTTTTCTTTCATTTTCATCCTTTTCCCTTATATCTTTACTTGCATTACGCCAAATGACCTAAAACATAACAGCCTCAAATAAAAGTACCTTCACATGTAATTTAATCTGTAATAACATCAAAAGTCACAGCCCATGGCAAAGACTTTTTAAAAAGGACCATTTTGGCCTTCTCGCCAAAAAGGCATTTCGTGAGTTACAATATCTTATAGAAGAAAGTGGATATATTCAAACTTTGAAAGGTCAAGGAATAATCAAACCATCTCATTATGCACTTACTACAAAGAAATGAATGTGTGTTCCAGAAAACTGAAGAGTATCAGCTGTTTGCAAACGTATGCTCCACAATTTTGTTTCCCTTTTCTATTTTTCATGACATTTTCACGATATTTGAAAAGACAAACACAAATTCATGAATAAGAAACGATCCATCTGCAGAAAAAAATAAAACAATAACTAAAGGCTTGAATGAACGAATGCATGCGTGCTCAGTCGTGTCCGACTCTTTGAAGCTCCCTGGACTGTAGCCCCGCCAGGCTCCTCTGTCCAAGGGATTCTCCAGGCAAGAATACTGGAGTGGGTTGTCCTTTTCTGCTCCAGGGGATCTTCCTGACCCAAGGCTTGAACCCACGTCTCTTGCATCTCCTGCACTGGCAGGCAGATTCTTTACCACTGGGAAGATTCCTTACCTGGGAAGCCCAGATATTGGCATAAGCCCACCTGTTAGACAAGAAATATCCTGCCAGAAAGGCGCTCATTGCAAGACGAGGCAAAGCTGTGATTTCAGGACTTAAGGGGATGCAGTTTGATGTTCCAGTTGTTACAGTGAAATAAGTCATTAATTAAACAGGGTTCAAAATGCAACAAAGAATCCGTCCATTATGCAGAAGTGGTTAACCGGATCCCCCAGTCAATTAGAGCCTGGGGAAATATTTGTAACAGTAACGATTCCAGCCTCACCCACCAGGGCAAACAGAGCTCCAAGGAACTTCAAGAAGTCTGTTTTAAACACCCGACTCTGCGATCTAACAAAAGCGGAGCATTCTGAACATGCATCAGGCACTCGAGAAGGGAAAATATTTGTTTTTAAATGAATGGACGAGGGAAGGGATGGCAGAGCTTGTCCTGGCCCCTGATCGTCACTGCTCATCATGGTCTGCAGGTATTTCTTCCTGGGTTCAGAGTGGCTGGTCCCCAGAGACCTGGCCAAGGGCTGTTAGGGAAACCACACAGCACAGGTGTGTTGTCTCAAGAATAATGCCATCGAGGCTCAGCTGAGAGAATAGGGAGCTTTCTCCGGGTGTATGTGATGTGCCCCAAGTTCTGATGGTGCTCAGGTAGTTTCCATCTTCCTCTAGCTTCTGAGGCTTCCATGGTGGCTCAGCTGGTAAAGAATCCACCTGCAATGCTGGAGACCCCGGTTCAATTCCTGGGTCGGGAAGATCCCCTGGAGAAGGGAGAGGCTACCCACTCCAGCATTCTTGGGCTTCCCTGGTGGCTCAGCTGGTAAAGAATCCACCTGCGATGCAGGAGACCTGGGTTCGATCCCTGGGTTGGGAAGATGCCCTGGAGAAGGGAAAGGGTACCCACTCTAGCATTCTGGCCTGGAGAATTCCATGGACTACAGTCCATGGGGTTGCAAAGAGTGAGACACGACTGAGTGACTTTCACTGGGAAGTAAGGGCTTCCCAAGTCGCACTGGTGGGAAAGAACCCACCTGTCAATGCAGGAGAAGCGAGAGATGCAGGTTCGATCCCTGGATTGGGGAGTTCCCCTGGAGAAGGGCATGGCAATCCACTCCAGTGGTTCTGGCCTGGAGAATCGCGTGGACAGAAGAGCCTGGTGGGCTACAGTCTATGTGGTCACCAAGTGTCAGGCATGACTGAGTCACTGAGCATGAGCGTCTGAACCCAGCAAGCAAGCATGCCATCTTTTCCCCATTTTCTCAATACTGCAGCTGAGTCCTTCTGCCCCTCTGGCTTATCCCTGCATCCAACTTCAGAGAGGTAGGAGACATGGGCATCATCAGTGTTTGTTCCTGATCATGTTTCAGATGACAAATCTTAACAGCTCTTAGGAATCAAGATATCTATGGCCCCGTGTCACAACGTCATCTCTGGTACACATGTTAAAAAATAGATTCTAAACCAAATCCTAACGTGATTTACACGTCCCTTTCTTCTCGAGTGGAGATGGTCATAAAACACACACTCCAGGAAATGTCACCCATGTAAAAACTAGCTGAAAAGGTGTTTTTTTTTTTTTTTTTAGTGTGCAAAGACTCGGAAAATATATCACCCATAAGTCTTCCTGGAAATAAATAAACATTTGCAGACGAACTCCAGTGAAAGGCGAGATCAATCAAAACTGAAATTTACAACTGACCATTATAGGCGTGGTAAGAGAGGCAGCAAACAGGAAGCTAACTATAGAATTAAGTATAAGTAATGGTGACAAATAGGACTTCCCTGGTGGTTCAGATGGTAAAGAGTTTGCCTCCCAATGCAGGAGACCTGGGTTCGATCCCTGGGTTGGGAAGATCCCCTGGAGGAGGAAATGACATCCGACTCCAGTATCCCTCCCGGGAGAATCCCATGGACAGAGGAGCCTGGTGGGCTACAGTCCATGGGCTTTGCAGAGAGTTGGACATGACTGATTGAGCATGCATACACACGGCTAAGTCGGAGCAAGCACATATGGTTTCTCAACGGATGAGGTAGTGATAGTTAGGTTGTAAAAATAAGCAGGGAATGTTCTCCAAGCCCCTCTGTCTGGCTTCCTATTTTAGTGGTGGGAAAGCATTTTGGGAATCTTCTAGAAAGGTTTCCTACATGCACAGCATGCTATTTATTCAAAATAAGGAGTTGCCTCCACAGATAATTGCTCCTGCAGTCTCAAAGTTGTCAGAAAAAAAAAAAAGATTTATTACTCAGTATTTATGAATAAACATCATCATTTTTTGCCAGATGCCATGAAAAATTTAATTGACTCATTTTTGATAACCCGTGGCCACGAGCTAATTCATTTGCTTGCCATTTAGCTGATAATTTATTCTGGGAAGTTTAGAGACACGATTTATTGCTTGGAAATCATATTACTGTCATCCCATTATCTGGAGAGTTTTGCTAGACCCAGGATTGTCACTGACAAAGCCTGCCTTAAGGATGTTCCAAATTATCTTGATCGGGCTTCTGCAATGAGGAAATTGTGTTGCAAAATTGCTTCTCTCTCCTGTAAAGCATCTTCGAGGGGGTGTTTTGTTTTCCTAGGTTTTTTTGTTGTTGTTGTTGCTTTTTGATGGTAAATCATCTAGCATTCTTGTGATCTCCATCCCTGAAGATCCTGGTCTGTTCTTGCATTTAATCCACCCATTTATCCATTAAAGGACGTTACTAAACCTTGCTCCAGTCCTATCATTTTATGGCAAACAGATGGGGAAAAAGTGGGAACAGTGGCAGATTTTATTTTCTTGGGCTCTAAAATCACTGCAGACGGTGACTGCAGCCATGAAATTAAGAGACGCTTGCTCCTTGGAAGGAAAGCTATGACCAACTTAGACAGCATATTCAAAAGCAGAGACATTACTCTGCCGACAAAGGTCCATCTAGTCAAGGCTGTGGTTTTCCCAGTACTCGTGTATGGATGTGAGAGTTGGACTGTAAAGAAAGCTGTGCTTTGAAGAATTGATGCTTTTAAACTGTGGTGTTGGAGAAGACTCTTGAAATCCCTTAGACTGCAAGGAGATCCAACCATTCCGTCCTAAAGGAGATCAGTCCTGATGATTCATTGGAAGGACTGATACTGAGACTGAAAGTGCAATAATTTGGCCATATTTTTCGAAGAGCAGACTCATTTGAAAAGACCCTGATGCTGGGAAAGATTGAAGGCAGGAGGAGAAGGGGACAACAGAGGATGAGATGGTTGGATGGCATCACGGATTCAATAGACATGAATTAGAGCAAATTCCAGGAGACGGTGAAGGACAGGGGAGCCTGGCATCTTGCAGGCCATGGGGTCACAAAGAATAAGACATGACTTAGTGATTGAACAAGAACAGATCTTTACTATAAATGAATCTGAGTGTTAGGATCTAATAAACATGCCATTAAAATCACAGATACATTAGAATCACACAATCCTAATATATAAAGTAATGACATCATTCCAAAACACGTTGGGTTTTTTATCTTATGAAGTCCCAGAAACAGTTCTAAGGTCTTTAATCCCAGATACCAATGGTAGCTCTATTTTACAGATGAGAAACCTGAGCCAGAGAGAGGTTAGGTGTCTTGTGGAAGGTCACACAGCTGGTAAAATGAGCAGCTTGAGTCTTTAATTCCAACACGCGTTTTCGCCATTACAGAAAATTGGACAAGCTACCACAAAGCATCGCCACCTATCTCACTCCACTTTCCCCTAATGTTTACATCGTACACTTCCAAATGTGATAGCAACAGTCACTTGCCAAAGTGGCAAAGATGAAAACATAAAAAATACTGTTGAAAATATCATGCTTGGTTGTTCCTGATTGACATTCAAAATGCATCAGTTCAGGTCAGTCGCTCAGTCGTGTCCAACTCTTTGTGACCCCATGAATCGCAGCACGCCAGGTCTCCCTGTCCATCACCAACTCCCGTAGTTCACTGAGACTCACGTCCATTGAGTCGGTGATGCCATCCAGCCATCTCATCCTCTGTCGTCCCCTTCTCCTCCTCTGTTGTCCCCTTCTCCTCCTGCCCCCAATCCCTCCTAGCATCAGAGTCTTTTCCAATGAGTCAACTCTTCGCATGAGGTGGCCAAAGTACTGGAAATTTCAGCTTTAGCATTATTCCTTCCAAAGAACACCCAGGACTGATCTCCTTTAGGATGGACTGGTTGGATCTCCTTGCAGTCAAAGGGACTCTCAAGAGTCTTCTCCAACACCACAGTTCAAAAGCATCAATTCTTCAGCGCTCAGCCTTCTTCACAGTCCAACTCTCACATCCATACATGACCACTGGAAAAACTATAGCCTTGACTAGACAGACCTTTGTTGGAAAAGTAATGTCTCTGCTTTTCAATATGCTCTCTAGGTTGGTCATAACTTTTCTTCCAAGGAGCAAGCATCTTTTAATTTCATGGCTGCCATCACCATCTGCAGTGATTTTGGAGCCCAGAAAAATAAAGTCTGTTTCCAGTGTTTCCCCATCTATTTGCCATGAAGTGATGGGACCAGATGCCATGATCTTAGTTTTCTGAATGTTGAGCTTTAAGCCAAGTTTTTCACTCTCCTCTTTCACTTTCATCAAGAGGTTCTTTAGTTTGAAATAATAATGTCATTATCGTAGCATAGCCTATTGAAAAAGCCACATCCATACTCACCCAAGTATTCAAAAAGATTTATACCATGGTTTTTTTATGGGGGTCCTTGCTGACAGTAGCAAAAAAACAGAAACGACGTCAATGCCCATCAGTACCATTATCCAGGCAAAGCCTAGCGTGCCTGACACTCTCTGGGTTTCTGAGTGTCTCAGTGGGATGACAGTGAAAAATGCCCAAGATAGATTGCTAGATGAAAGAGACGTCGCAAAGTAACACTGAGAGATTCCCGTGCGTGTCACATCACATTTTGTGTATTTTTGAAAAGGCGCAAAAGCACACAATACATAAGGGAAGGCACACTGCTAATTGTTGGAAGCTGTTCCTTCTGCAAAGTAGGAGGGTGTGGATGAGTTACTCTACAGGAACGGGGGAGGATGGAGACGGGAGGATGGAGAACTTTCTAGATACGAAGGCTGGGAATATAACTGAAGTCGTGAATGAATAAAGCTGCAATTTGAGCACTCTGATCAATCTGTTCCACATTGTTTGCATTAATCATATACATATATATATATATTTATTTATAAAACACGTCTAATTTATAAAAGGAGTCTGGTGGAGCACCATTTTTCTTTCATGCACTGCACCCTGCCTGCAAAGATGCATGAGTAGTCCATCTCCAGGGAAGGAGGCAGATAGCAGTGGCAGGCACTGACCATAAATGCCCATCTCAGGGAGGGTGATGGCCTCTGACTTTCTGACTCTATTTCAGAAGGCATGCCGAGCACGAGACGGGAGAGGCGGCCTGGGCAGAGAGGAGGGCTAGGGACTCAACTGCCTGTTGAGTGCTGGACGGTTCTCCCCGTCTCTTATTTTGATTTCTTCTTCCGTATCTCCAGTGAATCCTATACAAAGTCCTGCTTTTATCCTCTAAGGGCTCTTCCTTCCTGTCTTCTATTTGACAACTCTTTTTTTTTCCTGCTGGTGTTACACTCTGGGTCATCTTGTCAGAAGTATCATTCAATGCTCAGTGATATATAATCCCTTTGGCGGTTTCCCTTTGATTAATATCTACTCCATGAAGGTACTTTTAAGTCAGTAATACTATTTTTCACACACACACAAATCTGTTTATCCCTTCGTCTAAAAAAAAAAAAGATTTAAAAATGTATTGAATTTCTGTATTTTAGATGGGGTGTACAATGGGGTTATTACAATACTGTGTGATGCAATACGGTAGGGAAACACAGTGGAATAAGAAATTTTAAAAAGACTTTGGCCCTAATGAATTTTAAATCGTACCAGAGGAAATCTAATATACAAATAAACATGAAAAATGAAGCAGTGGAGCAGTAGGTAGAATAACCAGAACCCTTTAAGAAATCAGCTCCAGCTGATGAAAACCTACTGGATACCAGAGGGAACTCTAGTCAGCACTCTGTAATGACTCATACAGCAAAAGAAACTAAAAAGAGCGGATGTATGTATGTGTATAAGGGATTCAGTTTGCTGTATGCCTGAAACTATCGTGACACTGTAAATCAAGTCTACCCCGATAAAATTTATTTAAAAAAAGAAAGAAAAATATTCTTAAGCCCTGGAACCTACAAATTCTATATGGAAACAGGGTCTTTGGAAATGTGATCTGGGGTCTTGAGATGGAGAGATTATTGTGGACTAAGCCGGTGGGCTCTGAACATGTCACGTGCGTCAAGAAGGCGGACACCAATTTACACACACGGGCCAAGACACGGTGAAGGCAGAAGGGCCAGGGGTTTGAAGCAGCTGATCTCGAAGACTCGACAGATACGACCACAAGAACAAGGGCACCTGGAGCCTCCCAGAAGCTAGAAGAGGGAGGAAAGGAACCTCCTTTGGGGTCTCCAGTGAGAGCTCAGCCCTGGGACACCTTGATTTCTGACTTTTAGCCTTCTGAAATGTTAGAGAATAAATTTCTGTTGGTTTTAAGGCACCCACCCCAAGCTTGTGGTAATTTGACTGCATCGCCATTTAGCTGCTAAGTCATACCCGACTCTTTGAGACCACATGGACTAGCCCACCAGGCTCCTCTGTCCATGGGACTCTCCAGGCAAGAAGACTGGAGTGGGTTGCTATGCCCTCCTCCAGGGGATCTTGCCAACTCAGGGATCAAACCCACGTCTCCTATATTTGCAGGCAGATGCTTTACCGTTAAGCCACCTGGGAAGCCCCTGTAGTGATGCTAGTGGTAATCAAATAAGAAAAAAAGAAACAGGAGACAGAGGAGAAGTAACTGTGTAAATATACTTTAATTATGTACAAATAATGTATTAATATAATAATACATATAATAATGTATTATATGAAGAAAAGCTATGACCAACCTAGACAGCGTATTAAAAAGCAGAGACATTACTTTGCCAACAAAGGTCTGTCTAGTCAAGGCTATGGTTTTTCCAGTAGTCATGTATGGATGCGAGAGTTGGACTATAAAGAAAGCTGAGCGCCGAAGAATTGATGCTTTTGAACTGTGGTGTTGGAGAAGACTCTTGAGAGTTCCTTGGACTTCAAGGAGATCCAACCAGTCCATCCTAAAGGAAATCAGTCCTGATTATTCACTGGAAGGACTGATGCAGAAGCTGAAACTCCAATCCTTTGGCCACCTGATGAGAAGAGCTGACTCGTTTGAAAAGACCCTGATGCTGGGAAAGATTGAAGGCAGGAGGAGAAGGGGACGGCAGAGGATGAGATTGTTGGATGGCATCACCGACTCGATGGACATGAGTTTGAGCAAGCTCCAGGAGTTGGTAATGGACAGGGAGGCCTGGTGTGCTCTAGTCCATGGAGTCACAAAGAGTCTGACATTACTGAGCAACTGAGCTGAACTGAACATATAACAATTAGTAGCAATGATTTTTATTATCCTGAGGGAGATAATGGTGGAAGTTTCTAGAAGGACAGTGGAGGTCATCATGAGAAGAAGTCATCTTCTGGGTAAATTGTGAAAGTCCAATAGATGGGACATGCGATGGAGAGTGGATGAACATTCCATCATGACAGCCTGGGAAACCAGGGCAAGCTCTAGAAAGTGGACTCTCAAAGGGTGGCTGATGCATTTTCATCTGCCAGCCCACCATGTCTTCTTCAACCTGTGGAAAAAACAGTACTAAGGACTGGCGTCTGTCCCCAGACTAACAAGGGTTCTGTGTGTGTGCTCAGTGGTGTCCGACTCTTTGCAACCCCATGGAGTGGGGCCCACTAGGCTCCTCTGTCCATGGGATTCTCCAGGCAAGAATACTAGAGTGGGTTGCCATGCCCTCCTCCAGGGGCTCTTCCCCACCCAAGGATGGAACCCACCTCTCTTATGTCTCCTGAACTGGAAGGTGGGTTCTTTACCAACTGTACCACAAGAGTTCTACAGCTTATCAAACCATGATGCAACATGGTCAACCATCCAGTGGGATCAGGTGGTGTACTGACTTATGAGAGCGTTGGTGAAACTTCCTTTGAAATCAGGTCATGATTATCTTTTCCCAGATCTGGAGGCTCTCAGGCCTGTCTGTGTATTACAATCAAGCCAGAAGTTTTGAAAAACCCTGTACTCAAGCTTAACCCCAGACAATTATTTCCAAAGTCCCAAGGGTGAGACCCAGGCGGAAGTCTTTTTGAAAGTTCCAATCAGGCCCTTCCCCAAATGTTTCATGTCAGTGTCCTTCCTTTTCAGTAAGAATTTATCTCTTAAACCAGTGATCCCCAACATTTTTTGCACCAGGGACAAGTTTTGTGGAAGACAATTTTTCCACGGACTGGGGCAGGGTGGGGAGGGGATGGTTTCTGAATATTCAGGTGCATCCCATTCCCTCATAGTTCAGTCAGTAAAGAATCTGCCTGCAATGCAGGAGACCCGGGTTCGACTGCTGGGTCAGGAAGATCCTCTGGAGAAGGAAATGGCAACCCACTCCAGTATTCTTGCCTGGAGAATCCCATGAACAGAAGAGCCTGGCAGCCCATGGGGTCACAAGAGTCGGACACGACTTAGCGACTTAACTACTACTAACTACTACTTATTTCTATTATTATGACATCAGCTCCACCTCACGTCATCAGGCATGAGATCTGGGAGGCTGGGGACCCCTGCCACAAGCCATTATACTCAGCTGGGGGGATTCCCCTTTCCAGGGATACTATGCAATGTCAGGAGATATTCATGGTTCAGTTCAGTCACATGCGACTGTTTCCAACCCCATGGACTGCAGCACGCCAGGCCTCCCTGTCCATCACCAACTCCTGGAACTTCATCAAACTCATTTCAATGGAGTCGGTGATGCCTTCCAACCATCTCATCCTCTGTCGTCCCCTTCACCTCCTGCCTTCAATCTTTCCCAACATCAGGGTCTTTTCAAATGAGTCAGTACTTCACATCAGGTAGCCAAAGTATTGGAGCTTCAGCATCAGTCCTTCCAGTGAATAGTCAGGACTGATTTCCTTTAGGATGGACTGGTTGAATCTCCTTGCCGAGATGGCAATTCATGGTTGCCATAACCTAATTAGCATCCTACTATATGCTAGAGTCTGAGCTTCCTAGGTGGCTCCTGAGTTGGGAAGATCCCCTGGAGAAGCAGACAGCAACCCACTCCAGTATTCTTGCCTGGAGAACCCCATGGACAGAGGAGCCTGGAGGGCTACAGTCCATGGAGTCGCAAAGAGTCAGAGGTGACTGAGCACACACATACCCTAGAGTCCAGGGACGCCGTTCGATGCCCTACAGACCACAGGGCGGTCCCCGGCACAGAGAACTACCCAACCCCAAGCATCAACAATGCAGAAGCTGACGTACTTTGTCCCAAACCCTAGGAATTTGGTTACTGCCTTCATCAGTCCCTGAGTAACTGCCAGGCTCTCGCACATTCTTTTTTTTTTTTTTTTTGCCACTTTGGACTGTAACTGACAGTCTGAAGGTGGTGTGTGGAAGGAAGGAAGGGAGTGCTGAGTAGTGGAAACACCTGGGCTGAATCACCACCCCTCGCACACACACAAGTGCCTTTAGGAGGTTCGTGGGGGGAGCAATTAGCAGTTTTTGAGAACAAGGGGAAGCACCTATTTGCATACTCCTTTCCTTCCTGAATTGTGTCTGTGAGAGCTGAGTTAGTGATCTGATAAGTTTTAAGGACATGCTCGGTGTTGAGGTCGGGTCCAAGGTCTTTGCTCCTTAAGGGTTTGGAACTAAACTTCATCAGTCCCGAAGGGTGGGTTCGTCAGTGAAATCACGCGTGTGGGCCGACAGGGCATCTCCACGTGCCAAGATGCCACGTCATCTTCTGGAAACGGCAGACGACTGGCTGGCGGCCCAAGAGGAGGTCCTCACGTGGCTGTGCCTGTCTGACCAGGGACCTCCCGACTCTGCTTTTGTGTTTGTGGACAGTCCACTGTCTGTAGAGGTCCCAAGGGGTTGTCAGCGGGAGGCGACAGAGCCCCTCTGGGTACCTTTCTGATCTTTACACACTGAGGGGTGGGAGTACTAGTGTTGTGCGGTGGGGGGACAGCAGGGACCCTGCCCAATGTCCCACCGCGCACAGGACGGCCCCACAAGATGAAGACGCTGCAGACGAAACTGGGTATTAGATCGTATTACGGAAGTATGGATACTAGATCACATTATGAATTATTACATGATTATCTTAGCTATAACAAGGCTATTGTCATTATGTAGGCGTGTCAAAGATACATATTAAAGTCTGATTATGTAGGAATATGTCCTTATCTGGGCTTCCCAAATGAGGGAATGATTGGATGGCATCATGGACGTGATGGACGTGAGTTTGAGCAAGCTCCGGGAGATGGTGATGGACAGGGAAGCCTGGCACGCTGGAGTCCGTGGGGTGGCAAAGAGTCAGACACGACTGAGCAACTGAACTGAACTGGGCTTCCCAGACGGCGCCAGTGGTAAAGAACCTGCCTGCCAATTCAGGAAGCTTAAGAGATGCTAGTTCCATCCCTGGATGTGGAAGATCCCCTGGAGGACGGCATGGCAACCCACTCCAGTATTCTTGCCTGGAGAATCCCATGGACAGAGGACAGTCCACAGGGTCACAAAAAGTTGGACATGACTGAAGTGACTGAGCACATACGCACGCACACACGCATGTCGTTGTCTATAGGAGAAACCTATTAAAGTACTGGGTGTCTATAACTTGATTGCAAATAGCAGAGCAAAAACCAACAGCACATGTGACACCTACACCAAAGTAACGCAAACATTAACAATTTTGAATTTAAGTTGTGTGCATATGGTGTTCATTTCGGTATTCTTTCACATTTTTTTGTATTTGGCTTCTTTTCCCATAGTAAAGAGCTGTAAAGCATAAAAAAATAAATAAAGAATCCAGCCTAAATGTCAGTGATGCTGA
Source organism: Bos grunniens (assembly GCF_055505025.1). Classification (NCBI taxonomy): domain Eukaryota; kingdom Metazoa; phylum Chordata; class Mammalia; order Artiodactyla; family Bovidae; genus Bos; species Bos grunniens. The sequence continues at coordinate 4,266,890 of NC_141194.1, forward strand.
GAAACCCCAGAAAAAGCAGGTAGGATGAAGAAAAATATGAGCAGCCCTATTAATAATCTTTATGTATACCTATGGCTGATTCATGTTGAGGTTTGGCAGAAAACAACAAAGTTCAGTAAAGCAATTCGGTTCAATTCAGTCGCTCGGTCGTGTCTGACTCTTTGTGACCCCATGGACTGCAGCACGCCAGGCCTCCCTGTCCATCACCAACTCCCGGAGTTTACTCAAACTCATGTCCATCGAGTCAGTGATGCCACCCAACCATCTCATTCTTATCATTCAATAAAAATATAATAAATTTTAAAAATAATATTTAATGTGATTTATGTACATACTGACATCCTCTCTCCTCCAAATACTTGCGGCTTAGTTATCTGCTGTGCTTACAGTCATGCTCTACCAGTGGGTTTCGCAACATGTGAAGCCGGGCTGCAATGGAATACTCAGCCACCCTCTGGGGAGTGTTTTAGTGTCCGGTACTCACTAGTGGGGCGTCCGCTAGGTGGCTTGGGCAGGAAAGAATCCACCTGCAGTGCAGGAGACACAGGTTCATTCCCTGGGTGGGGAAGATCCCCTGGAGGAGGGCATGGCAGCCCAGTCCAGTCTTCTTGCCTGGAGAATTCCATGAACAGAGGAGCCTGGTGGGCTACAGTCCAAGGGTTTGCAAAGAGCCGGGCACGACTGAGCAACTAAGCACAGCACAGCACAGTCTAGGTAGATATGATACATACATGCATTTTTTATTCCTGTTTAGTCACTCAGTCGCGTCCGACTCCTGCAACCCCAGGGACTGTAGCCCCCCAGGCTCCACTGCCCAAGGGATTTTCCAGGCAAGAATACTGGAGTGGGCTGCCATTTCCTCCTCCAGGGGATCTTCCCAACCCAGGGATGGAATCTGTGTCTCCTGTGTATTGACAGACGGGATTTTTTACTGCTAAGCCACCAGGGAAGCCCCACATATATACGTACACACATGCATATATACATACATTCCATGATACATCTTGAAGTTTTTAAAAACCAGTAGACCCCTGACATCAACTTGCTTTCATGCCTGTTTTTCCCCCTCTTCAAAATGGAATTCTGCATGCTAATAGACATATTTCTGTCTTGTATTTTTCAGGTTGATGTATGGTAGACTCTAGATAAGTATCAGGGAGATGATATAAGTGGATTTATTGAATTAACTAGCAAATCTCTCTTCTGATTCGGGTATTAGGTAAGTTAATTTAAAGCAGGCTCAGCAAACTGCAGTCCCAGGCTGCACTGTCTGTTTTTTTTTTAATAAATAAAGTTTTATTAGCATTTGATCATACCTGTTCACATAGATACTGTCTAGAACAGAAGTATATGTGACATGGACTGTGTGGGTCAGAAAGGCAAAATATTTATTATTTGCCCCTGTACAGGAAAGTTTTTCCTACCTCTAACACAGACTCAAGAGAAACAAGTTCTGCTAACCCTAACTCTAAGTTTCTTAGGAACCAAGTTCCTAAGAAATAAGGGCTAATAAGGAAACGTTTAAAGAAATAAGGAAGCTGAAACACAAGAGCTTTCACTCAGGAGCAAAGTCAGATATCCTTAAATTGGCTGCTTTCAAAAATCGGGAAAAGACGAGTCGAGTCCTGCACTTCCGTGGAGATGACGCAGAGGGCTCTCTTCCTGAAAACGACCAGGGGATTTATTTTTTAGACACATTGGTGACAACCGTCTCCCGGATGTCATGGGCTGCTGCTTTCGTGGGTCCCTAAGAGCTGAGTTGAATCCCGACAGCTTAGCCTTCAGGATTAAGGAGAAACAGATCTACAGATGGTTACTGTGATGGTTGCGTTTTCATGGGACCGTTTTCCAAGCTCTGTGTGTGTGTGTGTGTGTGTGTCTTGGGGCGGGTGTTTCACTCTTTCAGCACATGCGTGTACATGTCCACACTATGCATAACTTAGAATACGAATCTTACTGCTTTGACTTTGTGCTCCTGAGGGATGCACTGATTTTTGATGATAAAATGTCATTCAGTGTTAAGGAGGCCAAGCCTTTCAGTTTACCCAGGAGAGGATGTGAAGGGCTGAGGGATTTGGGGATGGGGACCTCTGAGGCATTTAGCCTTGGCGATGCTTTTGCTAGCCACGTAAGCATGCATTCCTGCAAACATCCTACATGTGTGAGCGATGTCCTCTTGGTCTAAATGGACTATGTTGTGGGTGCAGCACAAAGGGAAAGTGTTAGTCGCTCAGTCGTCTCCGACTCTGTGACCCCAGGGACTGTATCCCGCCAGGCTCCTCTGAACACAGGATTCTCCAGGCAAGAATACTGGAGTGGGTGGCCATTTCCTCCTCCAGGGGAATCTTCCCGACCCAGGGATGGAATCCGGGTCTCTTGCATTGCAGGTGGATTCTTTACTGTCTGAGCCCCCCCGCAAGTCATCTCCTTACACCAAATCTGGACTTCCTTTTGCTGTTCCATGCCCTCTGGCCAAAGACCACTATGAACTGAGCAGTTGGATGTATCACTTGTTGCAAAAAGAAAACAAAAACAGGGATGGCTTCTCAGGGCAGCCAACCCTGCGGATAACAGAAGCCCAGTAAACTATCTGAAAGACACACTCCAGCCTCATCCCACCTGATGGATGGAGAAGGAGGCAGGGTATGTATTCACCTCATATGTCATGGTCTGAGGGGTGCCGACAAGACCAGCATCTCTCTAGAACGTCTGGCTGTCCTGTACTTGGTCCCGGCATGCCTCCCATGGCGAGAAAGACACTCCAAGAAGACAAGCAGGGGTATTGACAGCGAGCAACGTGTGGCATGAAATGAATGACTGAGTGAAACGCATTCAGGCGTGTCTGACCCTTTGCGACCCCATAGACTGTAGCCCCACAGGCTCCTCTGTCCTCTCCTCTGCATTCTCTAGGCAAGAATCCTGGAGTCGGTTACCGTTCCCTTCTCCAGGGGATCTCCCCGACCCAGGGATTGAACCTGGACCTCCTGCATTGCAAGCAGATTCTTTACCATCTGAGCGAGCAGTGAACAGCTTGTGGCATGTAGAAGTGGGTGCAGAGGTGATGGGAATGGCCCACGGACTGTCTCTACTCCAATCATCAAATCTGTTCATACGCAGGTTGAATCTGCCCCTCCAGGTGTAACAGACAGTATTCAAGGGGGTCCAGGTAACCGGAAGACAATGGTATCACTGGCCAACACACAAAACTGTTCTGGGAATATTCTACTCTGTCTTGTTTATCCCTCCCTCCACGGTTGGAGGTGGTCACTGCCTACACACCGATTCTTCTTTTGCTCCTGGCGAGGTTACTGCCACACCTCCCTAACTCCATCCTGGCTTTCCTACTCAGATCTTCACTCACGGGTCCACCCAAGCGAGCTTCCTAAAATGTTCATTCTTGATAATAGACTTACTTCCCTGCTTTCCATGTCTTTCAATCGGCAGATAATAAAATCCAATTTCCTGGTCTCCCTGCAAGACTCTGCACCATCTGGGGCTCACCTTTATGGCTCACCTCTGCCCATTCGCATGGATGTGATCCCTGCAAGTCCGGGGATCAGCAAATTTTTTTTCTGTCCGGGGACAGACAGGACCACATGGTCACTATTACTACCAATCAACTCTGTTGCTGTAGCGTGAACATAGTCCTTGACATCACAAATGAGATAAGACCATGCAGATGGCTGCCTCCCAATAAAGTGTCACTGACGGACACTGAAATTTGAGTTTTGTATAATCTTCATGTGTCACAAAAACGCTCGTCTTCTTCTGACTTTTTCAACCACTTATAAACGTGAGCACCATTCTTAGCTCTCTGGTCTGTAGCTTGGTGACTCCTACGTGGCCACACGCCAGTAAGTGGCTCCCTCTAGACCCTATGCTGGACACTGCTGGTCCCTGTGCCAGGGACGACATTGCCAACCTCATACATCGGGAAGGACTCTCACTCATCCTTCAGGAATCAGCAGAGATACTCAGGACATAGGAGCTTAATGGCCCTGAGGTACCCCAGTTGGCACAGTTGGTAAAGAATCCACCTGCCCATGCAGGAGACACGGAAGATGGAGGTTCTGTCCCTGTGTCTGGAAGATCCCCCGGAGAACGAAATGGAAACCCACTCTGGTGTTCTTGCCTGGGAAATCCCATGGACAGAGGAGCCTGGTGGGCCATTACAGTCCATGGGGTCACAAAGAGCTGGACATGACTGAGCGGGCACCCATACAGATCTTGAAAGAACAGGGTTGCACTCCACTCCTTTAAACTCTATTATAAATGGAAAGTATTAACCTCAGACAACAAATTCAATCCCCGTGCCTGCATTTAAGTTCTCCATTGCTTTCCTGAGGATGGTAAGTGGCTTGCGACTGGGATTGTCTCCTTTCTCACTCCTCAGTACCTCACCTTCATTGACACATAAAAAGTGAAAGTGTTAGTTGCTGAGTCATGTCCGAGTCTTTGCGACCCCATGGACTGTAGCCCATCAGGCTCCTCTGTCCATGAAATTCTCCTGGCAAATACTGGAATGGGTTGCCATTCCCTTCTCCAAGGAGTCTTCCTGACCCAGGGATCAAACCTGGGTCTCCTGTATTGCAGGCTTTTTTGTAATGCATGAATGAATAAATGATTTAAGGGTGCCCCAAGCTGGGTGACTCCCCTGGTGGCTCAGACGGTTAAGCGTCTGTCTACAATGTGGGAGACCCGGGTTTGATCCCTGGTTTGGGAAGGTCCCTGGAGAAGGAAATGGCAATCCACTCCAGTACCATTGTCTGGAAAATCCCATGGACGGAGGAGCCTGGTAGGCTACAGTCCATGGGGTCGCAAAGAGTCAGACACAACTGAGCGACTTCACCGTTCACCAGGTTGGATGTTAGGTTTCCTACTGGATCCGGTACGGAGTCGCTGCATGTGGTTTCACTGGTGTGTCTGACCTGTGGACTGGAGAAGTGCATTGCATGTATTTTTTTCAACCTCATTCTCAAGTAGTAAGCTGCCATCTTCTGAGTCATCTTGACCTTTTCAGGTACATACATATGCATGAGACATTTGTCAATATTTAAATACTCTTTAGATGATACAAAGAGACATTACGGAGTTGCTGTCCAATTAACTGCATGAATCATTTTGGAGGATTATCCAATTAGTGACGAGCATACTGATCATTGGCTCATGTTAATTAGACAGCCATAATCGTTTTAAAATACATAGGAAACAATATCCGCTTTAGAAAGGTATGTTTAAGTATAAGTTTAATCTCTGAGGTACTTAGGAAACTGCCCTTATGGGAATAATTTTACAGGGTCATAATACTCGGTAAAAATCCTAACAATTCTCTGACTCATTATTAAAATTCAAGATCGCAGTGCACCATATACCAAATGATGTATTGTACATAATGACTTTCTTATTCAATTTTTCTAATCTCTATTTTTCATCCCTCGGGGTTTTTTTTTTTTTTTTCCTCAGTAATTGTCCAGAGCTTTAAATAAAAGAACAGTGGTGATTGAATCTTCACACGTCTTTATTTTTAGACTCACATCTTAAAATCTGCAGAACGAGTGGCAGAGAGTGCAAGAGAAAAATGTGTGTGAAGATGGTGCATGAAAATCATAGTAGGTTGTCCCGTGTCCTTCAGCCCAGCAGACTGACAAGGAAGGGGAAAACTGTGGAGGGAAGCTCGGCTCTGCCAACTGTTTTGGAAGAGGCTGCCTGTAGATATCAGGATATGTGCCTGGGAGGATGGCTCTGGGGGACTCCTCTGGAAAAAAGCTGTGCATAAACAAGAACCCCAGTCTTGTCAACTGGACACCCAGGTCAAAGGTCAGGACCAAGCAGACACTCTGTGGAGTGTAAGTTGGATTTGGCGACCCAAACTGAAATGGAGTTTGTCCCCCATATCCTCCACCTGTCTCTTGTCTGTGGAAAAACTTCAGCCAAAGAGTAAGTTTCAACTTGAGAGAAGTGTAAAAAAAAAAAAAAAAAGCAGAAACAGGAAAACAGTTCAGCAAGACTAAAGCGTTTAGGCATGAAGCACAGACGAGCACGTCTAGCTTTTCCTCCAGGGCTACGGACGATATTCTGAGCCATGTCCTGCAAGCTGTCTCGTAGATACTGAAACCCCCAGCAGGTGCAGAAGTTAACTACTCGAGGACCAGACTGACACCAAGACATAAGCGGACATCATTCCGAGAACTGGCCTCAAGCAAACGGGAGCAAACCCACCCTGGAAGGGAAGACCAACCGTACTTACAAGAATCAAGATGACACTGATCAGACCACGGGTGGCCTCCTTCAACATGACCACCAGAGCTGACTGCAGTATTTCTGCATGTACCCCCCTCGCTTCTGCCTGTAAAATCTCTTGCCCCGTGACTAGCGGTGACGGGGAACTTGGTCTCTCAACAGCAGTATCCCCTTACCCCTTTCCCCTGTGGTTGCCAGCATCCAAAATACACTTTCCTTTCTACCAACCTGTCCTCTCTAATGGCTTCTGAGACAAGAGCAGAGGGACCCCACTTTCAGTTACACGAGAAGCATCTCCTTACCAGAGACATGCTTCCGTCATATTCAGCGTGAGATCAGAAGCTTGCTTGGGTTTCCTGCAAGCTTCTTTTTATGTTGAACCCTAACGCGTTCATGCAGAGCCTTACTGCACAACCGTGGCTCTGTTACTGTTGCCAGAATGATTCTTCAGTCTCGAATATTCACATCCTGGGTACCCACTGCTCATGTAACAGTGCAGACGGGACTCTGGTAAACACCCCTGAATGGACTCATTGTTCTGTGTCCCTCAGGGCTCCACACTGCCTCTCCAGGCGGTGCTTGGACAAAAACACACACACATGCACAAGAAATTCTAGAAGAGCTTGTTGCTTGAACAAGAAAGAGTGCTAACTCCTTTCCAAAAGAGAAAGACACTTTAAAAAAAAAAAGAAAAACAAGTGTCCACTCTGTGATCACGTATAATCACATAACGCATGCACTGAGACCAGGTAGCAATATGCCCTTGTAGTTGTTTTAATCGCTCAGTTGTGTCCGACTCTTTGCAACCCCACGGACCGTAGCCCACCAGGCTCCTCTGTCCGTGGGATTCTCCAGGCAAGAATACTGCAGTGGGTTGCTGTTTTCTTCTCCAGGGGCTCTTCCCGAACCAGGGATTGAACCCATGTCTCCTCCATTGGCAGGCGAATTCTTTACCAGGGAGCCACCAGGGAAGCCCAGAAATATGCCCTAAGAGAGGTCATTATGCTTGTGTGTAGAAGGTCACTGATGACTGACCTTTCCAATATCTGAGACTGAACGGTAACAACAGACGTAGGGTAGGTTCAGAAATAAGCACGAGGTGAGAGTTGTGAACGTGAGTGCAGAAGATGCTAAAACTGGATAACACTGACAGATGGTGTTTGTCAACCACATTGGGACGCATGGGGAACTCGTTCATTTATACACACTCTTGTTCTTCTTTAAAAGGTTGGTGGTGAGAGAGAGGGGGAAAGGATGGATTTGGTTCATCCTGGTTCCCTGGAGACTTGAGAGAAGAACGGAGGCAGATATCTATCATTCTGCAGGGGATACGAAAAACCAAGGAAGGTTACTTCTTGATAATGATGCTTTTCCCCTTTCATCAGAAGATTGAGCTGGGACTGGGCATTGGTGAGATGGAGCTGATTTGATGAAAGAACAAGGGGCAAGGGGGAAGGGTGTGGGGGTTAGACCTCGACAGTCTAGAGAGGTGATGGTAGCAACTGAAGTCAGATGGAAAGGGGACTGCTAGGGAAATCTGCAGAGAGGAAGAACTTTAGTGTCTCATTCATGGTGGACGGTTAATAAAGGGGTGAGCATTGAGGTCCCTGAAACAGCAAACAAACCATGATGAGTTTCCTTTGAGGGTTGAGTGTTAGGTCCATCCATGTTCCATATTTTGTTTGCACGATGGCTTTGCTTATGACCAGGGAAGTGATCCTTTTCACGAGCTATTTCTGCAAGTACACATCTCCTCCAACGAGCCACATAAGAATCAGCTTGCATGAGACCTCCCTGCTGGTTGCGGCTAAGAGTCTATGCCCCCAAGGCAGGGAGCCCAGGGTTTGATGCCTGGTCAGGGAACTGGATCCCACATGCCACAGCTAAGAGTTTTCATGAAGACCCAGAGCAACCAAAGAAAGAAAGAAATATTAAAAAAAACAAAAAAAAAGAATCACCTTCCTACATCTTGGAAGGAAATGAACAAGAGGAGTTACTAGCATCATCCCTTACACTGGAACCTCTCACCACACTGTGAAAATTGCCCTGTCAGTCTGGCTGGGGACCACAGAGATGACACGCATAATTTTTTTCTTCTCCTTTTCTTGCAGCAATAATTTTGGCCTCGAGGCATGAGATTTGATCATGAAACGAGCTACAGACTAAAGCACAGGCAGATGGCAGAAGCCTGAGTCCAGTATAAGTCATGACCAATAAGTCCTGACATTAAACAGCCCCGGAGGAGGGCATGGCATCCCACTCCAGCATTCCTGCCTGGAGAATCCCCATGGACAGAGGAGCCTGGTGGGCTTCAGTCGGACACGACTGAAGCGATTTAACATATGCACGACATTACAAGGGCACAGCTCGAACCAGTGAGATTGGGTGAAGCGATTGGGAGGCATGCCTCTTGATGTTTGTGGCTCCTTTCATCAGGGTGCTTAACAAGGTCAAGGCGACATGCAGGGAATGAGTGCAAGTGTACTGTTGGAGCCCAGAACCCTCCGTGAGCACAGGGCTTGGTCCCAGCTTCCCAAACATAACACGTGTAAAAGGGAGGGAACCTGGAAAGAAAGTGATCATCACGTTGGAGGTGTTCTGAGTGATTGCATCTCCTGGGGAGCCTTGGCCACCAAAGGCACTGTGCGTGTGTCTGTGGATGTGTGTGTGTGTGGGTGTGGGTGTGTGTGTGTGGGTGTGCATACAGGCAGGTGTGCTATTTACAATCAAAGACAACACATATTGTCTCTTCCCTGATCGGCTCCCACATGTGGTACGGATGTGGTATTTTCCACACATGGGGTACCAGGTGAGGGTTGCTGACTTGGCTGAGTGCAGGCAGCTGGATTTCTCTGTTGGAATCCGTGACTGCTGCTTGCCCTGCTGGGAAGGGGTGGGCTTTTGCGTTTCCTTCAAAGCGACAATTAAATTTAAACTGTCAAGGACGTCACGGGGAGGTCTCCATGCCAACTGTGAGATGAGCCACGGACCTTCCAGGCACACTCACTCACATCGGTTGAGGTTTTGTAATTAACCCAGTAGCTACTTCAACCGCGAGGCCCGCAGGGGACATGGAGATCCTGTCTCCGCGACATCCTGGGGAGTTTCCAGGTTAGTGACACAACAGCAAGGCTACCACTGGAGCGTAAAAAACCTCAAGAAAGCGTGCTGTGTCCTTCACACATGGGAAGAAGAGGAGGAAAATGGAATCCATACCTGCTGTTCTTCATGATTTCTCTTCCTGACTCACTTTGCAAACCCCTTTACAAGCTCTCTGGATTCCCATAAAGAAGTCACAGAAGCTGGTGATGGAGGAATATTTTGGTCCCTCGTCATGTTTTCCTAATTACCTCCTCCAGCTCTCCATTCTACGAGTTTATTTAGTAAACAGCTTGCTCATCAATACTTTAGCAATGAAAACACAGAATGCTTCCTTTAAAGAGAAAAAAGAAGTAACGCAGCATGAAGCCAAAATTCTTACTAGGTAAGGAGAAGCTTTTTGAGGGTCCATCATTTTTCAAGATAGAAGGGCGACTTTTCATCTCACTTTAAGAGGCATCAGACACAGAAAGCTCATTATCAGAGATGCTTAGATGGGTACTTCTTGTTGCTTCTTACCCCAGAAATCCCCATGTTTGTGTGAGTCATATTTTACCGGTGAAAACTTATAAATTATGCAAGATATTTTTACAGGAGGAGGAATTTAGTGAGCACTTAAGCAGAAGCAGAGTTGGTGTTTCTGAAGCCTCGAGAGAGGTTTAGAGAAGAAGAATTATGGTCAAGCATCAACTCCGGTGGCTCAGACGATAAAGAATCCATCTGCCAATGCAGGAGACTTGAGATGGATTCTTCAGTTGGGAAGATCTCCTGGAGGAGGAAATGGCAAGCCACTCCACTATTCTTGCCTGGAGAATCCCATGGACAGAGGAGCCTGGTGGGCTACAGTCCATGGGGTCACAAAGAGTCCGACACGAATGAAGTGACCTCACTTTGAAAGTGTTGATGCTTTTGAACTGAGATGCTGGAGAAGACTCTTGAGAGTCACTTGGACTGCAAGGAGACCAAGTCAGTCAATCCTAAAGGAAATCAACCCTGAATATTCATTGGAAAGATGGATGCTGAAGCTGAAGCTCCAATACTTTGGCCACCTGATGTGAAGAGCTGACTCATTGGAAAAGACCCTGATGCTGGGGAAGGTTGAGGGCAGGTGGAGAAGAGGGTGATAGAGGAGGATTTGGTTGGATGGCATCACCAACTCAATGGACATGAACTTCAGCAAACTCCTTCCCTCTTCTCATATCTTCTTCCCTCTCCAGATGGTACATTTTTTCTCTCTCATCCATAGTTCCAACAGGGTAATCTGTGATTCTTTTGCTCATTTCCTGACCTTCCCTGCTTCACCAGCAGGCATGCAGGTTTGTCTTTATCCCTCTACTCAAACTATTTCACTGGAGGGAATTCATCCATGAGATCAGAGGGGATAAGTTCACATGGAAACAGTTGCAGGTTACTGGACAAGGGTCAGACATAGCAGCAAAGTGCGGAGCAAGCTCATCCTGAGGCATCCCACGTTCTTTTCAGAGGCAAGGAGTGCACTCAACTTAGAGGAAGGCAAAGGAACTGCAAAGGAAGCAAGGTGATGAAGATCTGGGATACCTGAAAGGCCATGGGTGTGTGAGGATTGCTGATGGCCTGGGGGTCCTTCTGAGTCAGAAGTAAAAGAAATGAGTGAAGGTCGCTCAGTCATGTCCGACTCTTTGCGACCCCATGGACTATACAGTCCATGGGATTCTCCAGGCCAGAATCCTGGAGTGGGTAGCCTTTCCCTTCTCCAGAGGACCTTCCCAGCCCAGGGATCAAACCCAGGTCTCCTGCATTGTAGGTGGATTCTTTAGCAGCTGGGCCACCAGGGAAGCCCAAGAATGCTGGAGTGGGTAGCTTATCCCTTCTTCATCGGATCTTCCCAACCAGGGAATCGAATCAGGGTCTCCTGCATTGCAGGCAGATTCTTTACCAACTGAGCTATGAGGGAAACCCAAAGGAAGTGGCAGGATACAAATTCCCCCCTGACCTTGGGTGGTTAGAGGTGGAGAAGCAGGATGGTGGTTTCTGCCATGGCTCAAGAAATTATAGGGCAGAGGAATGAGATAAGAATGGATTACAGCAATTGGTAAACCTGGGCTCAGAACTGAAGGAAAGAACCTTTTCATTGGAAATAGGAGGTTGGGAAGGGCAGCAAGGCTAACATGTACCAGTCAGAGAGTAGAAAACACAGATGAGGCCCAAACTCATCAGCAACAGAGATAAACTGTTTTTCCGGGAAGAAAACTCAAGGAGAAATGACAAATGTGATAAATGCCTTCACAAGAGATACAATAAAGTGAAGTCACTCAGTCGTGTCTGACTCTTTGTGACCCCATGGACTGTAGCACACCAGGCTCTTGTGTTCCTGGAATTTTCCAGGCAAGAATACTCAGTGGGCTGCCATGCTCTCCTCCAGGGGATATTCCCAACCCAGGGATTGAACCCGGATCTCCTGCATTGCAGGGTCAGACTCTTTACTGTCTGAGCCACCAGGGAATCCCAAGAGATGCAATGGATTATAGCTATTTTATGTAATTTTAAACTTTTTTTCAATGTGGACCATTTTTTAAAACTCTTTAATGATTTGTTAAAATATTTATTCAGTCTTTGTGTGTGTGTGTCTCATTTCTTTCTTTTTTTGGGGGGAGGGGGTGGACAAGTCATGTTGCACTTCCCTAGTGGTAAAGGACTTCCCTCAGACCGTAAAGCGTCTGCCTACAATGCGGGAGACCCAGGTTCAATCCCTGGGTTGGGAAGATCCTCTGGAGAAGGAAATGCCAACCCACTCCAGTCTTCTTGCCTGGAGAATCCCTTGGACAGAGGAGCCTGGTGGGCTACAGTCCATGGGGTCGCAAAGAGTTGGACACGACTGAGGGACTTCACTTTCACTTTCATGTTGGGCTTTCCTGATGGCTCAGTGGTAAAGAATCTGTCTGCAAAGCAGGAGTCACAGGAGACCCAAGTTCAATCCCTGGGTTGGGAAGATCCCCCGGAGGAGGGCATGGTAACCCACTCCAGTCTTCTTGCCCACAGAATCCTATGGACAGAGGAGCCTGGTGGGCCCCCGTCCATAGAGTCACAGAGTCAGACACGACTGCAGCAACTTAGCACATGGGGGATCTTAGTTCCCTGATCAGGAATCCAACTCATGCCTCCTGCGTTGAAAGGTAAAGTCTTAACCACTGGACTGCCAGGGAAGTCCCAGGCTATTTTATTTGGATGTATGAATTATAAAATCTGAACAAGCTGATACAGGAAATTGCAGATCCTCAAAATGAGACATGGACTTTTCGATAAATAACAGGGACTGACGGTGCTTGACAGCTGATGGGCACATGTGTATGAATCCCCAAAGTATAAATTTTAAGTTTCAAAAAGTGGTTAGTTCTCAGCTGATGACAGGCAGGACCTGTTCTGAACAAGTGAGCCCGTAGGACTGTCTTTTCTGAGCTCCACCAGCCCTCAATTCAATTTACTCGGTCTCTGAGGACATCCGACACTTCTGCCACTGAGTTGTCTCAGTTAAACGAGATGCTGTCAGTTCTCAAGATGGATACCTTTTTTACGTTCTGGGAGAAACTCTTTGTGGATAATCAAGAGCTATTTTTCTCTACCGCTGAGAGGGATTTTCTGAGAGGCACGTTCTCACATGAACAGCTTTGGGCAAATAATTGTGTCGATTTAAAGATGGCCAAGACCACACACTAAGCTCTCAGATAAATATCTATCCTTAAAAACAAAAAAATCACAGCGTCAAGCCATCTCGGTTAAGTAGTCACCGGACGAGAGCAGACGCCGCACACAAGCTCATCGTCTGCTTGGCCGGCATCCAAAGCTAAGTGTCCTTTATAGGATCAAGGTGAAATGAAATGAGGGGCCATGTGAGCATGACACAGACGTGCCGTGGGTTTTCTACCATGCTTCGAATCGATCCTCGTAGAGCAAGCAGAGACTCACAAACAAAATGCGAGAGGAGCATCCATCTACCTGGGTGAAAGGTGAGCCCCCGGGGGCCCACCAGCTCCAAGTCAGACAAAGGATGGATGAGACAGCAGTCAGGTGATTACGGGGGCTCTGGGCAAAGGCACTGGGAAGCTGCACCATCAAGTTGACTGGGAGACGTGGCAGTGAGCAGGATGAAATTGCATGTGCTGCGTGACATGGACACGGACCACCCTGAGGACACAGCTGCGGGGGAGTCAAGCTGTGCAGCTGCCATCCTAGCTTAAGTGGCTGGTCCCAAAGACAAGCATCCCACAGCAATTGCAAGGAGAGAGTTCTGTCCAGAGAAAGGTGTTCACAGCTGCCACGCAGGATAGATGACGTGGATGTGAAAAGTGCTCTCCTCTGCAAGCATCCTGCCCAGACAGCAGCTCTGACTCTGGAGGGTAACTGTGAAAGTGAAAAGTCGCTCAGTCGTGTCTGAATCTTTGCTTCCCCATGGAGTATACAGTGCTTGGAATTCTTCAGGCCAGAATACTGAAGTGGGTAGCCTTTCCCTTCTCCAGGGGGCATCTTCCCAACCCAGGGCTCGAACCCAGGTCTCTGTCGTTGTGGGTGGATTCTTTACCAGCTGAGCCATAAGGGAAGCCCAAGAATCCTGGAGTGGGATAGCCTATCCCTTCTCCAGGGGATCTTCCCAACTCAGGAATCAAATAGGGGTCTCCTGCACTGCAAGCAGATCCTTTACCAACTGAGCTACGAGGGAAGTCCATGACTTTAGAGATGCTCGTATGTTTTCAGTTGATCAGAGCCTAAGACTTGCTTGTCCTCTCATGAGCTGGGTCAGTGCACTGATCCCTTCTTTTGGGGTTTCCCATATCACCAATGTGTCAGTTGTTCAGTAGTGCCTGACTCTTTGCGGCCCTGTGGACTATAGCCCAGCAGGCTCCTGTATCCACAGGATTTTCCCAGGCAAGAATACTGGAGTGGGCTGCCATTTCCTCCTCCAGGGGATTTATAATTGGTTTTCACAAAGAGCTCTTCTCTGTTCAGAACATGGTTAATCAATTTCAGAACTATTGACATTTGGGACCAGATCATTCCTTTTTCATCAGGAGAGGCAAGTTTGATCCCTGGATGGTGAAGATCCCCTGGAGGAGGGTGTGGCAACCTGTTCCAGTCGTCTTGCCTAGAGAATCCCATGGACAGAGGAGCTTGGTGGGCTACAGTCCATGGGGTCACAGTCGGGCACGACTGAAGCGACTGAGCATGCACAGATGCACGCACAATCCCTTTTTTGTAGACAGCTGTCTTAAGAGGTTTAGCAACACTGACCCATGGGAAACAGAGACCAGCAACTCCACTGCCCTCTCCCCAGCTGTGACGATCAAAATGAATCCAGACATTTCCAGATGGCCACTGAGGAAACAATTGCTCCTTGCTGCGACCCACCAGCATGGGGTATCAGTTGAGCTCAGTTGCTCAGTTGTGTCCGACTCTTCACAACCCCATGGCCCGCAGCATGCCATGATTCCCTGTCCATCATCAACTCCCAGAGTTTGCTCAAACTCATATCCATCGAGTCGGTGATGCCACCAAACCATCTCATCCTCTGTCGTCCCCTTCTCCTCCTGCCTTCAATCTTTCCCAGCATCATGGTCTTTTCCAGTGAGTCGGCTCTTTGCATCAGGTGGGCAAATTATTGCAGCTTCAGCTTCAGCGTCAGTCCTTCCAATGAACAGTCAGGAACTGATTTCCTGAATGGAGTATGCTGGAGGCATGGAGTGTGCTGACATTTCAATCCACGGGTAATTTCCTCCTTTGCTTTCATCCTTTTCTGATGAATTCCTTTCATAGGTTTCAGACACTTCCCCCCAAGAGAGTTCAATGTGCAACCTGCAGATGCATGACTACTGCTAACATAACTACTGACCTTCACCAGCCTATGGACAGCAGTGCTGCCGGCAAGGTCGGTGATGGTGCGCACGCCTCCTGGGTTGCCACGGCAACACGGGCATCTCTCGTCCAAGGGCCTGGGAGCTCTCAGTGTCCAGTAGCCCCCTGACATCCATTCAGAAGAAACACAGTAAGGTGTCGACAGAAGCTCCTGTCTCAGTGATCCTCCCGTATTGCTCCACTCTGTTGAATCATCTATTATTCCTTTATGTTCCCTAGGTGAATTACTGGAGGCTGGTGGATCCGACTGCCAGGCGACTGGACATTTCTGCAAAGGGAATTCAATTCAGAGTACCAGCAAGACAGGTTCCACATTCAGGAACTATTCTCTCCTGGTGGAGAGAGTAGGTCTACCGTGTTCATTGGAGTCTAACATGCTCATCGGTCCTGCCTGCTACCCCTGGGAGTAAATGCATTCCACTCCCGTCTGTCAACCAGTCCTTGGGTTGACTGTGATGAAGCGATTGTATTCCTTCTGAGTCCCGGAGGCTCTGCCCCAAACCATCCCACTGTGGTTTTTAATCATCTTGAAGAGCCATAAGCATTGGGATGGAATATAAGAAAGGTGATATCCCTGTGGGTTGATGGAGACTTGAAGGAGCGTTCTCAACCCAGGAACGAGGTAGATCCAACATGAGCAGTATGTCAGGACTCTGGTGGACACATTCCTCCTATCCAACTGTTTAGTTCAGTTCAGTCACTCAGTCATGTCCAACTCTTTGGAACTCCATGGACTGCAGCACACCAGGCCTCCGTGTCCATTGCCAACTCCTGGAGTTTGCTCAAACTCATGTCCTTTGAGTTGGTGATGCCATCCAACCATCTCATCCTCTGTCATCCCCTTCTCTTCACGCCTTCAATCTTTCCCAGCATCAGGGTCTTTTCCAGTGAGTCAGTTCTTTGCATCAGGTGGCCAAAGGATTGGAATTTCAGCTTCAGCATTAGTCCTTCCAATGACTATTCAGGACTGATCTCCTTTAGGATTGACTGGTTAGATCTCCTTGCAGTCCAAGGGACTCTCAAGAGTCTTCTCCAACACCACAGTGCAAAAGCATCA
Organism: Bos grunniens; assembly: GCF_055505025.1. Lineage (NCBI taxonomy): Eukaryota > Metazoa > Chordata > Mammalia > Artiodactyla > Bovidae > Bos > Bos grunniens. The sequence continues at coordinate 4,283,169 of NC_141194.1, forward strand.
ATTATTCAGTGGTCAGCTTTCTTTATAGTCCAACTCTCACATCCATACATGACAACTGGAAAAACCCTAGCTTTGACTAGATGGACTAATTCTTGAGTGTAAGAGCTGTTTCTGTAAGGGTTTCTGGAAGCAGATGCCTCCTCCAATGTGAGTGAGCTTTGTCCAGTCCCCTGACGACAAGGACAGAAGAGGAGGCTGCGGGAGGGGAACTTCCCTCTCTCTGCTTTAGCCTGGCCACCCCCTACTCCTGCCCTTAGCAACTGTCCAATCTGTTTCCTGGGCCTCTGGACTGGAACGAGGGAAACACTGGTTTTCCTGGGAGTCTCAGCTTCTCCCAGCAGTGGAAGCGAATTGCCGCAAACTGGGGAGGTTAGAACGACAGAAATTGCTCTCTCCTAGTTCTGGGAAGTTCAAGATGATGGCACATGGGTGAGAGCCGATGAGGGCTCTCTTCCTAGTTTAGAGCCTGTATCTTCTGGCTGTGTCATCCCAAGGTGGGGGGAGCTCTCTGTGGCCCCTTTATAAAGATGCTAAATGCATTCATGGGGCTCCACCCTCATGACCAAAGCACCTGCCAAGGGCCTCACCTCTTGATACCATCACACCGGGCTTAGGATGTCAATGTATGGATTTTGTTCAAATCCCGAAAGATGATGCTGTGAAAGTGCTGCACTCAATATGCTGGCAAATTTGGAAAACTCAGCAGGGGCCACAGGACTGGAAAAGGTCAGTTTTCATTCCAATCCCAAAGAAAGGCAATGCCAAAGAATGCTCAAACTACCACACAAGTGCTCTCATCTCACACGCTAGTAAAGTAACGCTCAAAATTCTCCAAGCCAGGCTTCAGCAATATGTGAACCGTGAACTTCCTGATGTTCAAGCTGGTTTTAGAAAAGGCAGAGGAACCAGAGATCAAATTGCCAACATCCACTGGATCATGGAAAAAGCAAGAGAGTTCCAGAAAAACACCTTTCTGCTTTATTGACTATGCCAAAGCCTTTGACTGTGTGGATCACAATAAACTGTGGAAAATTCTGAAAGACATGGGAATACCAGACCACATGACCTGCCTCTTGAGAAATTTGTATGCAGGACAGGAAGCAATAGTTAGAACTGTACATGGAACAACAGACTGGTTCCAAATAGGAAAAGGAGTACGTCAAGGCTGTATATTGTCATCCTGCTTATTTAACTTATATGCAGAGTACATCATGAGAAACGCTGGACTGGAAGAAACAAGCTGGAATCAAGATTGCCGGGAGAAATATCAATAACCTCAGATATGCAGATGACACCACCCTTATGGCAGAAAGTGAAGAGGAACTAAAAAGCCTCTTGATGAAAGTGAAAGTGGAGAGTGAAAAACTTGGCTAAAGCTCAACATTCAGAAAACGAAGATCATGGCATCTGGTCCCACCACTTCATGGGAAATAGATGGGGAAACAGTGGAAACAGTGTTAGACTTTGTTTTTTGGGGCTCCAAAATCACTACAGATGGTGACTGCAGCCATCAAATTAAAAGACGCTTACTCCTTGGAAGGAAAGTTATGACCAACCTAGATAGTATATTGAAAGCAGAGACATTACTTTGCCAACAAAGGTCCGTCTAGTCAAGGCTATGGTTTTTCCTGTGGTCATGTATGGATGTGAGAGTTGGACTGTGAAGAAGGCTGAGAGCCAAAGAATTGATGCTTTTGAACTGTGGTGTTGGAGAAGACTCTTGAGAGTCCCTTGGACTGCAAGGAGATTCAACCAGTCCATTCTGAAGGAGATCAGCCCTGGGATTTCTTTGGAAGGAATGACGCTAAAGCTGAAACTCCAGTACTTTGGGCACCTCATGCGAAGAGTTGACTCATTGGAAAAGACTCTGATACTGACAGGGACTGGGGGCAGGAGGAGAAGGGGACGACAGAGGATGAGATGGCTGGATGGCATCACTGACTCGATGGACGTGAGTCTGAGTGAACTCCGGGAGTTGGTGATGGACAGGGAGGCCTGGCGTGCTGCGATTCATGGGGTCACAAAGAGTCGGACACGACTGAGCGACTGAACTGAACTGACAGTCTCAAGCCATGACAGAGAGCAGAGAGCTGGCAGAGAGCGGACCATAGGAGTTTTTGTTTGCCATTACTGCATACTGAAGTGATATCATATGGTATTTATCTCTTTCTGACTTACTTCACTTACTGTGATGATCTCTAGGTCCATGTTGCTGCCAGTGGCACAATTCTGTTCCTTTTTATGACTGAGTCATATTCGGCGGTATCTATGCACCAATTCTTCTGTATCCATTTCTCTGCTGATGAATATCTAGGTGACTCCCATGTCCTGGATACTGTAAATAGTGCTGCTAAGAACAGAGAGGTGCACGCATCTTTTCGAGTTAGTGCCTTGTCCAGATATACACCCAGGAGTGCAGCCATGAATTTCTCGTCCTTGGAACAGTGTCTGTTCCCAAGCAGGTCCTCAGAAACCACTGGCCGTGGAAACCACCAGCTTTGCGTCTTGACTAGGAAACTTCTGAATGTCCCGGATACAACTGCCTGGACTGTGAGTCTATATTCTAATTGGTTATGAAGCATATTCTAAGAAGACTTTCCCTGGGGAGCAAGACTGAGGGGCACATGGGTTTGCAGTAGAGGAAGACCACACAGCAAGAGAAGGGGGACCCACTTAAAGCCAGTCATCTTCCACCTTGAATAAGGGAACCATGGCCCGATGGACTTTGTGGGGGTCAGTGCACATTCAGGAGAAATCCATTTTTAATCATTTAATTAAATCTCTAAATTCATATTTAATTTTCTGTTGAAAACATCACGGTCACAACATTGAGCAATCTCTTGATCCCCAAAATGTTAAAATTAAATCAGTGGTGTTTGAAAGCGTAGTTCCAATATCATGAATATGCTTAATATTTTCCCCTTTTGGGCTCAGAATGACTTTGAAAAATGTCACACAGGAGAAAGATCATTGAGAAGAGAGAGAGGGGGAAAACAGGAAAAGAGTGAGTAAGGAAACATTTGAAGGAAGTTCTCAAAACAGAAGACAAACATCCCCGAAAGAAGAGAACAAGTGACAGGGTGGGAATAAATACAGAGTATGGAAAATGAATCCTTAAAATGCCAGGAGAAAGAACCAGCTTGAGAACAATTGTTTAGAAGAGCATTTCTCAAAGTAATGCTACTTTTTATAAGGATAACACGCACTCACTGTGAAGCACTTAGCAAATACGGAAAAGCATACAAAGGGAATAAAAATCATGCAAAGTCCACCCTAACAAGAAAAGCATTTTAATGTTTTGTGGGTATTTCTTTCCAGTCCTTTTTGTATACCTTTAATTTTACAAAATGGGGGGCACATTCTAAAAGCGATTTTACACTGTACTTTTTTTCAAATCCATATTTTGTTGTGAGTGTTTTCTCATGTAAAGTAACATTCAAAAGCATGACTTTTATTAGCTGTAACAGGAAAGAACAAACAGAAACCCATGGGAATACTGACCAGAACCTTTTTTGGGTGCAGTTTTCAAGCTAAGAGTGAATGCTTGAAAAAAAAAAAGGTATTTTAGGACGCATCAAAAAAATATGAAATTCAGATTTCAGTGTATCTACATGAATTTTATTGGAACACAGTCACTCATATTCCTTTCACACTGACTGTGATTGCTTTTGGCCCCATAAGGGCAGTTGGAAAATTGTGATGGAGACTCTATGATCCTCAAAGCCTGAAGTATTTATTCATACGATCTGGCTTCTTACAGAAAAAGTTTGCTGACTGCTGAGCTACATAATTGTGTAACCTCTGCAAATATCATAATTCATACATTTTATCAGATTTTCGTCTTTTATAATTAATGTTTCCTTATTATTGAGCACTGCGGAGTTTTCCCTTGCTACTCCAGATAACAGTGTTGTGACTTATCTTGACCTGAACTGTGGGTGACGTCTCTGAATCTCGTTCTGGGTAATTCATCATGGATCAAAGGTCACGGGTATTTTTAAACCGCCTCATCTCCTGTTCTCCAGAAAGGCAGAGAGTACCTCCTGTTTTACACCAAGGAAGCTTATAAGAAATGGGAGTTGTGCATCAGCGTCATAGAGTTTCCTCGTGGTGGTGGTGATTTAGTCCCTCGGTCCTATCCAAAACTTGTGACTCCATGGGGGTGGTTTAGCGCTTCAGTCGTGTCTAACTCTTGTGATCCCATGGACTACATTCCACCAGGCTTCTCTGCCCATGGCATTTCCCAGGCAAGAGTCCTGGAGTGGGTTGCCATTCCCTCCTCCAGTGAATCTTCCTGACTCGGGGATCAAATTCATGTCTCTTGCATTGGCAGGAGGGCTTTTAAAAGACTGAGTCACTAGGGAAGCCCCACGGGTTTATCATCCCCAGACACCACGGAACTAAGAAATGATTAGTTGGTCTCTTTCTCTGTCTTGCATCCTTCCCACTCTTTCTCAGAGTGCTGGTAGCTAGGAAATGGCCTACATCCACCTGTCCCATGCACAGGGACTGCGGCTGAACCTTCATTTACACCCAGCAGACACTCTGGCTGGTGAGATCAGTGGTCAATCCAGACAGGCATCAGGAGTTAGAATAAGAACACCGGAGAGATCGCTGAGAAGGCAGCAGAGCAGACGGACTGATGCTCACAGAGCAGAATGCAAGGCAGATGGCTCCCCGTCCTGGGATGGGCGGCCAGTACGACAAGCAATTATATAGAACTTCCTGGTGGCTCAGACGGTAAAGCGTTTGTCTGCAATGCAGGAGACCCGGGTTCCAACCCTGGGTTGGGAAGATCCCTGGAGAAGGGAATGGCAACCCACTCCAGGACTCTTGCATGGAAAATCCCATGGACAGAGGAGCCTCGTAGGCTACATTCCATGGTGTCGCAAAGAACTGGACATGGCTGAGCAACTTCACTTTCACTTTCACTTTAAATTTCAGTGCAAGGCGAGTCTCTCCACTATATCCACAGAGCATGTGAAAGAGAGGCAACGCTGGATACCATCACGGTCTGCTTTGTTAATCTGACTGAGGAAAATGGTATATCGGTCATTGGTGCTACTCCTGTTAGCTGCCCATTTTTCTCTAGCAGGGAGTTCATAGTTTTTTGAATGACTTTGAAAGACCTCTGTATATTTTAAGATTAATAAATGCCTTTTTCCTCTTAAATCCAATTTATGCAGGATTTCCATCGGTTTTTGATGCGTATGACTTGCAAATGGAAAATATCGGATTAGGCAAGGTTAAACAAGACTGTTTAAAGCCAGACATCTCAAGGCCAATTTGATGTGGTGAATTGTGAATCAGCAAGTGGGGAATTAAGACGTGACATTTCCCAAAATTATTGAGGATGGGAAACTGTATTTATTAGCCATCTTTCAGAATATGCTTTAACTTTTTCATAGCAAAATATGGGAACCTGTGGTAGGAAGCATAAAATATATGAGAAACATTCTAAAAGAGACAAAATCCTACTGAAAAAGCTAGCATAAATTAGAAGTTTCATAAAATGGTAAATACAATATAAATATGTATAAAAAACAATTAATTTCATGGTATCACCTGATAAGGTCAAATTCCAATAGCAAAACAAAAAAAAAATCAAGAAATAACTTTAAAGAGAAATATGTAAAAGCTAGAAATAAGATCATAAAACTTTACCAAGCAATATACTCTAAAATTACACTTGTAGCAGTGAACAGCGGAGAAGGCACTGGCACCGCACTCCAGTCCTCTTGCCTGGAAAATCCCATGGACGGAGGAGCCTGATAGGCTGTAGTCCATGGGGTCGCACAGAGTTGGACACGACTGAAGTGACATAGCAGCAGCACCAGCAATGAACAAAAAAGCATGTTCCAGGATGTAAAATATTAATATTTTAACTATTCCCGTTTTCCCAAGCAAACTGAAGGTTTGTATGACAATATAAATTCTTAATGGATATTTTTAGAATCTTGTAAGTTTTTTGTTCCCCAAAAGTAATCTGAAATAATTAGTAAGTGATCCAATCTATGAAAGCTTTAAAATTATTAAGAGAAGACTAAGGTGAGATAGGAAACTATTTTATCTATAAGGACCATAAAAAATTCACCCCGATGAAGCCAGGAAGAGATTTCAGAATCCCTCTTTGTGCAGAGTCAGTGAGCTGTATCTTCCAATTAGAGACCACACGATGGACAAAGTGCCAGATGGGGAAGGCTGAAAGAGTCCTTGAAGAAACAGTGGTTGAAAGCTGCTGAAGTTTGAAGAGAGATATAATCCTACAGATTCAAGAAGCTGTATGAATACCAAAGAGGATAAACCCCAAGCAATCTATGCCAAGATACATCTTCATAACCCCTGAAAGCCAAACCAAAGAAAAGTCTTGAAAGAAGCCACAGGAGAAAAACACCTTACCTCTAAGGGGAAAAAAAAAAGAAAAGAGCAGATTTCTCAGCAGAAACCAAGGGTATTACCTGGAAATGGCACAATATTTTTTTGCATGCTGGAAAACCATTTCTAAATGAAAGGGAAATGAAGACATTCTCAGATGAAGAATATCTAAGAGAGCATTTCAATGGCAAATTTGCACCAAAAGGCTACAAGAAATTCTCTACCTAGAAGGGAAGTGATAAAAGAACAAATACTGGAACATCACAGAGGAAAAAAGAAACATGATATGCAAAAATATGGATGATTATGCTTTTCTTAACTCCTTAGTGGCTCAGCAGTAAAGAATTTGCCTGCCAATGCAGGGGGCGCAGGTTTGATCCCTGGGCCAGGAAGATCCCCTGGAGAAAGAAATGGCAACCCACTCCAGAATTCTTGCCTGGAAAATTACTCGGACAGAGGAGCCTGGTGGGCTATAGTCCAGGGGCTTGCAAAGAGTCAGACATGACTTAGCTACTAAAACAGCAGCATGAAGGTGATTCGGATATTTGCTCAAGTGTGATTCAAGATTGGGTGGGACTTAAAACATCTCGGAGAAGTGGTAGCAGCAGTAAACTAAAATTTCTTCTCCTTCAGAGTTTTCTAAAATTCACATTTGAGGGTTGAAGCAAAACCTAGAACATTGTCTCATGTGGTTCTAAGTGTCCGATGAAAAAACACATAAGATAATTGTAATATAAGTGGGTGAAGGAAAAGAGGTAAGACTTCTACAGTGCACTAATATAGGTAAATGGTGACGTCAGTAGACAGATAGTTACAAACTTATAATAAATCATCTGGAGAAACCACGGTAAATTCATACAGAGAGATCCTCTAAAAACAGTATAAATAAACTAAAAAGGGATTCCGAATAATGTTTAAGTAACCCACAGGAAGCCAGAAAAAGAAAATAGAGAAATGAAAAACGGAGGTAATAAAAAGCACATAATTGAGCCCTAACTTATAAAAATCATATTAAATGTAAATGGTCTAAATATTCCAATTAAAAGACCCACTGATATATGTTCATGTTAAATACTCGCAGAAATGTAGAAACAGAAGGAAATATCCTCACGTGTATAAAGAGCAGATATAAACTACTTGTAGCTGGTGTTATAGGTGGAAAGCTGAATGCTTTCACCTAAAACAGGGAACAAGGCAAAGATGCCCACTTTCACAACCATTATCCAACATGGAACTGGAAGTTCTAGTCAAAGAAGAAAGTAAAAGGCATATAGGTCGGAAAGGAAGAAATAAAAACTATTCTTAGACCTAACACCAGAAGCAGGATTTATATAACAAATAATTTGTTTCTCATCAAAATTGAAAACTTTGGCTCTGTTAAAGAGAATTAAAAACCAAACTATACAGGGGTAGAAAATATTTGCAAACTATATAGCTGACAAAAAAAAAAATCTTGTGTCTAGAATATACAAAGAACCTTCAAGACACAGCAGTGAAAATGCAAACAGTCCAAGTAGAATATGGAGAAAAGTCATAAGCAGACATTGCACTGCAGAAGACGTGCACATGGCAAATAAGAACACGGAAAGATGTTCAACACTGTTAGCCATTCAGTTCAGTTCAGTTCTGTTCAGTTGCTCAGTCGTGTCCGACGCTTTGCGACCCTATGAATCGCAGCACGCCAGGCCTCCCTGTCCATCACCATCCCCCGGAGTTCACTCAAACTCATGTCCATTGAGTCGGTGATGCCATCCAGCCATCTCATCCTCTGTCGTCCCCTTCTCCTCCTGCCCCCAGTCCCTGCCAGCATCAGAGTCTTTTCCAATGACTCAATTCTTTGCATGAGGTGGCCAAAGTATTGGAGTTTCAGTTTTAGCATCAGTCCTTCCAATGAACACCCAGGACTGATCTCCTTTAGAATGAACTGGTTGGATCTCCTTGAAGTCCAAGGGACTCTCAAGAGTCTTCTCCAACACCACAGTTGAAAAGCACCAATTCTTTGGCGCTTAGCTTTCTTAGCCATTGCTGCTGCTGCTGCTAAGTCGCTTCAGTTGTGTCTGACTCTGTGCGACCCCATAGACGGCAGCCCACCAGGCTCCTCTGTCCATGGGATTCTCCAGGCCAGAACACTGGAGTGGGTTGCCATTTCCTCCTCCAATGCATGAAAGTGAAAAGTCAAAGTGAAGTCACGCAGTCGTGTCTGACTCCTAGTAACCCCATGGACTGCAGCCTACCAGGCTCTTCGGTCCATGGGATTTTCCAGGCAAGAGTACTGGAGTGGGGTGCCATTGCCTTCTCCATTAGAGAAATCCAAATTAAAACTACAATAAGCTATCACTATACACCCATTAAAATGGCTGAAATAAAATATTGACCATAGTAAATGCTGGCAAGGATGCAGTGAATAAGAATCCTGCATACATTATCATTGGCAATATAAAAATATAAAGCCTCAAAACTCTGAAAAATGTAAAAAATATAAATCGTTGAAATTCTGAAAAACGAATCAATAGTTTTTTAAATAACTGACGATGCAACTAACCTAGAAACCAGCAATTTCACTCCTGGGCATTCATCCCAGAGAATGAAGACTTATGGTCATATAAAAACATATGTACAAATGTTTAAAGCAGCTTTATTTGTAACAGTCAAAATGTGAAACAAGTCAGTTTTCCTTCAGTGGGTTGAAAGTGAAAGTGAAGTCACTCAGTCGTCTCCGACTCTTTTCGACTCTGTGGACTGTAGCCTACCAGAATCCTCCCTCCATGGGATTCTCCAGGCAAGAGTACTGGAGTGGATTGCCATTTTACTGCAGTGGGTTGCCATTTCCTTCTCCAGGGGATCTTCCCGACCCAGGGATCGAACTCGGGTCAGAGATTGAACCCAGGTTTCCCGCACTCCAGGCAGACGCTTTAACCTCTGAGCCACCAGGGTTCAGTGGGTTAATGGCTTTTAAAAATGTGGAATAGTATCCAGAAATAAGAAGGAGCAAATTATTGATACACAGGACAATCTCATGAACTGCCAGAGAAGTATGCTAAATGCAAAAAACCAATCCCAAAGGTCACAATTCCATGTGCTTAACGTTCCTGAAATAATAGTTCTGTGGAAATGGAGAATAAATCGGTGTGTTTCCAGGGGTTAAGGACAATGGCAACCCACTCCAGTACTCTTGCCTGGAAAATCCCATGGATGGAGGGGCCTGGTGGGCTGCAGTCCATGGGGTCACTAGGAGTCGGACACGACTGAGCGACTTCACTTTATTTTTTCACTTTCATGCATTGGAGAAGGGAATGGCAACCCACTCCAGTGTTCTTGCCTGGAGAATCCCAGGGATGGGGGAGCCTGGTGGGCTGCTGTCTATGGGGTCGCACAGAGTCGGACACGACTGAAGTGACAGCAGCAGCAGCAGGGGTTAAGGAGAGGGTGGGAGCAGGAAGGAAGCAGGTGTTGGTACTGATATCAGAGGATAACATGAGGGACTCCTGTAGTGGTGGAAATACTCAACATGTTGATTCTATCGATAGCCTGGTATACTACAGCTTTGCAAAATAATGCTATTGCGGGAAACTGGATACATAGCACATGTCATGTCTCTTTCATTTCTTATAACACTAGTTCTATAATGGTGTCGATATAAAATATTTAATTCAATAAATAGAATAAAGTTACTGTCCACATTATAGTAGCAACAAAAGAGCTTTTAATAAGATGGAGGAATATGCATATCATGTTGATTTAAATGGTATATAAGACTTTAAAAACTGTAAGAATACATCTGCTGCTAAGTCGCTTCAGTCATGTCCAACTCTGTGCAACCCCATACATGGCAGCCCATCAGGCAGCCGTGATGTGGGCCCTTTAAAAACTACAAGCAGAACTAAAAACCATATGACCCAACAATCCCACTATTGGACACATACCCCGAGAAAATGATAATTCAAGGAAACATATGCACCCCCAAATGTTCACAGCCACACTAGTCACAATAGCTAAGCTACTTAAAGGAAATTAGTCCTGAGTGTTCAGGGGAAGGACTGATGTTGAAGCTGAAACTCCAGTACTTTGGCCACCTGATGCGAAGAGCTGACTCATTTGAAGAGACCCTGATGCTGGGAAAGATGGAGGGCAGGAGGAGAAGGGGATGAGAGAGGATGAGATGGCTGGATGGCATCACCAACTAGATGGACATGAGTTTGGGTAAACTGCAGGAGTTGGTAATGGACAGGGAGGCCTGGCATACTGCAGTCCATGGGGTCGCAAAGAATAGGACACGAGTGAGTGATTGAACTGAACTGAACTGAAGCTGCTTAAATGTCCATCAACAGAAGAGTGGATAAAGAAGATGCGGTACATACATACAATGGAATAATATTCAGCCATAGAAACTCACAACACTGGGTCATTTGCAGAGATGTGGTTGGACCTAGACACTGATACACAGAGTGAAGTAAGTCAGCAAGAGAAAACTAAATATTGTCTACGAATGCATATATGTGGAATCTAGAAACACGGTACAGATGAACATATGTGCAAAGCATAAATAGTGATGCAGACGTGGAGAACAAACGTATGGATAGCAAGCAGAGAAGGGGTGGCATGAATTGGAAGATTGAGACTGACATATACAAAGTATTGATACTCTGCTAAGTCGCTTCAGTCGTGTCCAACTCTGTGCAACCCCATGATCTGCAGCCTACCAGGCTCCCCCTCCCTGGGATTCTCCAGGCAAGAACACTGGAGTGGGTTGCCATTTCCTTCTCCAATGCATGAAAGGGAAAAGTGAAAGTGAAGTCGCTCAGTCATGTCCGACTTTTCGCAACCCCATGGACTGCAGCCCACCAGGCTAATGAGAACCTACTATATAGCTCAGAGAACTCTACTCAATGCTCCGTGGTGACCGAAACAGGAAGGAAATCCCAAAAGGGGGGGATACACGTGTATGTGCAAGCTGACTCACTCTGCTGTACAGCAGAAACTAATAAAACATTGCAAAGCAACTATACTCCAATAAAAATTATTTTAATTAATTTACTTGTTTTAGTTCAGTTCAGTTCAGTTGCTCAGTCGTGTCCGACTCTTTGCAACGCCATGGACTGCAGCACGCAAGGCTTCCCTGTCCATCACCAACTCCTGGAGTTTGCTCAAACTCACATCCATCGAGTTGGTGATGCCATCCAACCATCTCATCCCCTGTCTTCCCCTTCTCCTCCCACCTTCAATCTTTCCCAGCATCAGGGTCTTTTCCAGTGACTCAGTTCTTCACATCAGGTGGCCAAAGGATTGGAGCTTCAGCGTCAGCAACAGTCCTTCCAATGAATATTCAGGAATCTCCTCTAGGATGGACTGGTTGGATCTCCTTGCAGTCCCAGGGACTCTCAAGAATCTTCTCCAACACCACAGTTCAAAAGCATCCGTTCTTCGGCACTCAGCTTTCTTTATAGTCCAACTGTCATTGGAGGCTAATCACTTTACAATATTGTAGTGGTTTTTGCCATACATTGACATGAATCAGCCATGGGTGTACATGTGTCCCCCAATCCCGAACCCCCTCCCACCTCCCTCCCCACCTCATCCCTCTGGGTTGTCCCAGAGCACCGGCTTTGAGCGCCCTGCTTCATGCATCCAACTTGCCTTGGTGATCTATTTCACATATGGTAATATACATGTTTCAATGCTATTCTCCTACATCATCCTACCCTCGCCTTCTCCCACAGAGTCCAAAACTCTGTTCTTTTTATCTGTGTCTCTTTTGCTACCTTGCATATAGGGTCATCATTAGCATCTTTCTAAATTCCGTATATCGTGTTAATATACTGTATTGGTATTTTTCTTTCTGACTTACTTCACTCTGTAGAATAGGCTTCAGTTTCATCAATGGAAAAATAAAATTAGAAGATGGTACTTCCTCTGGAACTGTGGGGAACTGTTATTTAGCACAGGCAGGCTACCGTGACATGAAGAATGGGGTCAACAGAGACACACGTGGGGTCTGCGGTTAACATACTCGACCCAGGGGCTGTCGCCGTGGGACGTGTACCTGGTGCGTGTAGTGATGCCCCTGCCAAGCCCTGCCATCCATCCAAGCTCTCGCTCTATGACAGAGCGAGCTCACTAATGAGGCCCTGCATTGCCCCCACAGAAGACCTCCCAGGAGGGGAGCCGCTTTCTCTTCTGCTTTCCTCATTAGTTGCCGGCGGCCGGATGGGAACAGCGGTGCCTTTTAATGGGCTCGCCTTGTCCTAACGAGGACTCGGGACGGCCTCTTCACCCTGAGTCACAGGCGTCCTTTGACCACGTGGGTCACTTCACAGCCAGCCACGTGGCACAGGTGGGACTCAAAACCAGCGTCCACGGCCCGACCTGGAGGTTCGTCAGGGATGCAAAAGAGTCTATTGAGATCGAAGGTCTCTTTCGTGCTGAACTTGGATGCCATGGTGGGCAAGGAACAAGCTGGTTCAAGTCTATTGTTGGTTTTAGCCTTTAAGAAACTGCTTGCGGGCTGCGTCAAGGTCCAGCTTCAGCCTTCCTGGCGGACACTTCATCTCTATGTGTGCTTCGAAACACTGTGATCTCAAAGTCCGTAAACCACGCGGTTCTTTTCGTCTGTCCAGAATGGGGGTGTCTTCGAAACTATTGCGCAGACAGGATTCCCGGGTCTCAACAGGCTTCTGTGTCTCCACTTTTCCTTATATGTGACCTACCTCCGTTCTGTCCCACCTGAAAAGCTGACCTGTCAGGCAAGCTGGGGGCTCCCTGCAAACACAGGTTGGACCATATGCAATCACCCTGTCAGCAGTTCAGAAATAACCAAGGGTTGGTAGTTTCGTGTGGTTCATCTCAGGGCTTTCTCTGTCCTCTCTGGGGACACTGGGCAACGTTTGGACCCATTTTGTGTTCTCAGAACTGGGACGGGGTTGGGGGATAAGACTGAAATTTGGTGGATAGAGACCATCTCTGCTGCTCAAGAGTTTACAATGCGCAGAACAGCATCCCTCCTCCAATGATGCAAAGATTCACCCAGACTCACAGTTCAGTACGCCAAGCTGAAGAAACCCTGCGTTAGTTCATGGAATCACAAAAAGGCAACCTGCGGGCCAAAGGCAATTCCTACAAGTTGTTTTGTTCGCCCTCTCTATTGCTCTAAGGAGAAGCGGAAGGAAATTCTCCACTCCAGTATTCTTGTCTGGAGAATCCCGGGGACACAGGAGCCTGGAGGGCTACAGTCCCTGAGGTCAGAAAGAGTCAGGCTCGACTGAGCATGCATGCAATAATTGCTCTCAACTGTACACTAACTAGACAGATCATCGTACAGCCAACCAAAACTCTGGTTACTAGGAACCTTTTCCCTTGTTCATGCGATCTGCTTGGTCCCTGCACACAGCTCAGTTGACAATTCTGATTCTGAAGAATACCCTGACTTGGGGCTTCCTGGGTAGTGCTGGTGGCAAAGAAACTGCCTGTCAGTGCAGGAGACATAAGAGATGTGGGTTTGAGCCTTCCTGGGTCAAGAAGATCCCTTGGAGGAGGGCATGACAGTCTACTCCAGTATTCTTGCCTGGAGAATCCCAAGGACAGAGGAGCCTGGTGGGCTACAGTCCATGGGATTGCAAAGAGTCCGACACGACTGAAGTGACTTAGCGCGTGAGCACGCATGCACACACATACATATGCGTCTTAACTTCAGTGTTTTGAAAACATGGGCCATTCTGCATTCCCGTTTCCCCTTCCCCCTCCAGTAGACAACTGGCTGGTCCAGAGTTATTCTCTGGTGTCACAAGTTGGGAGGGAGGAGCTGTTATCAAGGAGGGGGCACTGCTTTACAACCAACAGGGCACAGGATGCCCACTGGCAGAGGAGACCCCGCAGCAGAGAGTCACCGGGCCCCAGAGGTCAGCAGGGCCAAGCTGAAGACACCTGGGTCATCCTGAATACAAAGAGGGTTTAAGAACAGGGCCTCGAAGCCACTCTGCCTGCTTGCAGCCACCTCTCCACTTACAGCTTGTGTCTGCTTGAGTGCCTTCCTTAAAATGCTAATGGTGATGATTCCTGCCTCAGGGTTTCAGGGAAGACTGAGTAAGTAAATACAGGTAACTTCCTGACATTGAGAACACTGGTCACTCAGTCGTGTCCCACTCTTGGCAATCACGTGGACTGTAGCCCCCCAGGCTCCTCTGTCCGTGGGATTCTCCAGGCAAGAAGACTGGAGTGGGTTGCCGTGCCCTTCTCCAGGGAATCTTCCCGACTCAGGGATTGAACCCAGGTCTCCTCCATTGGCAGGCAGATTCTTTACCGCTAAGACACCTGGGGAGCTAGTGGCTATTATTACCTATAGGATTATTTTTGAAATAAAAACAGCACGAACCAGAATTCACAGAAAATTCATCAGACATACCCAGATTGTGGACATTGACCTGAGGTTCCCCTTTGTGTTTGTTTGTGATGCCCGCAATAGATGTCATTCCCTTTAACCAGCATACCTGCATATTCAAAAGGTAAATAATTTTTCAACAGGAAGTTCTCAAGGGCAGAACATCAGTATACACGTTTTATACATGGAAAGCTAGCTGGTCACAGGAAAGCTGTGAGTTTTATTTTCCTTCTTTACTATTGCTCCAGATTGATGGCCACCCTGTGGGAAGTGCTACAGGCTGTAGTTGAGTAGTCCAGCTTCCCAGGTGGGGCTAGTGGTAAAGAACCCTTCTGCCCATGCAGGAGACATAAGAGACATGGGTTCCATCCCTGGGTCTGGAAGATCCCCTGGAGGAGGAAGTGACAGCCCACTCCAGTATTCTTGCCTGGGGGAATCCCATGGACAGAGGAGCCTGGCAGGCTACAGTCCATGCATGCTGAGTTGCTCAGTCGTTATCCGACTCTCTGTGACCCCATGGACTATAGTCCCCCAGGCTCCTCTATCCGTGGGATTCTCCAGGCAAGAATACTAGAGTGGATTGCCATGCCGTCCTCCAGGGGATCTTCCCTACTCAGGGATCGAAGCTGCGTCTCCTGTAGCTCCTGTGTTGCAGCTGCTTCTTTACTGCTGAGCCACCAGGGAAGCCCAGAGGAGCCTGGTGGGCTACCGTCCCTATGTTGCCAAGAGTCAGAGACAACTGAAGCGACTTAGCACACATGTAGTTGAGGATGAGCAAAACACAGAAGGCTGAAGTACCACATGTGAGTGTGCAGGGGGGTGGTGAAACGTGCACAGGGCTTCGGGTGTGGGATAAATCACGCTCACAGTCCTCAGAGTGGGTCTTGAACCTGGGGTGTAAAAGCCTGCTGGTGTCCCAGTCGATCTATTACTCCTCCAGCCTGATTCCACGCCATCTGCCTGAGACCTGCCGTCCTCGGGCCTTCGGCCTGATTTCAACGTGTGAGCAGAGGACAAGCTTTGCAGAAACGGCCTGGATCAGACACAGCAGAGACAGCTGGAGACCCGAGCGGGTCAATTTTTCTCAATAAGGCGCGGGGAAAACAATGGGCTGCCCGCTGCACGCCCTTCCTCACCCTCATCAGGGAAGGCAGGACGAGCTTATTAGGCAAGGTCCCTCTGCCTGATGGTTCTGCATCTCCTGTCTGGTCCTTCATCAGTCCCTGGGGTCAGGCGGCAGGCAGGTAATTCTTCACCAAGACACCCCCAGCAATGAGGCGGGATTGTCAGGGGCCTCAATTTCAACCCCGTGATGAGAAAGAAAAGAAACATCAGGAAGAGGTTTCCCCCTTCTTGCTGGCTTCCTCGCTCGTTGATGTTGTCAGGAAGGCTTTGGTCTGATGGCTCACGCGGGGAGTATGTCTTTGCGGCTCCTTGGGAGGGAATGACAGATGTGGAATGACCACTGTCACACCTTCCTGGCGCTTGGGAGCTGCTTTGTCCAACAATCAGGGGCTCATTGAGGCTGTTGGACAGGAAGCCTGGCAGCCGCGTTCTCAGACACTCTCAGGTAAACGGCGAGAGTGATGGCAAGGAAACTCTGCCGGGGAGCAGCAGTTTTCAGTCGCTTTCTGGGGTCCGTGCGCACCCGTGGAGCCCAGGCGGTGATGCAAAAGGCAAGGATGCTGGAAGCACAGTCTGCTCTGAGATGGTGCCTGAAGCCCTTCCAAAGTCAGCGTGGGGCACGGCCAGCTTGACGCGCAGGTGGATGGGGGTGGTTCCATCTGATTCCATCCCAATGGATGCGTCCCCCTGCATGGAGTGCAGGCAGAAACCACCTCACGTGCACAAGTATTCTGTAAAGGGCCAGACGCTGGCTGCTTCAGGATTTTCTGGTCTCTGTCACAGCTACACAACTGCTGTGTGCCGTGGAAGGAGCCACAGACAGTTAGCAAATGAGCAAGTGGGCCTGTAAACCCACCCAGTCGTGTCCGACTCATTGCGACCCCATGGGCTGCAGCATGCCAGGCTTCCTTGTCCTTCACTATCTCCCGAAGCTTGCCCAAGTTCATGTCCATTGCAGCAACGATGCCATCCAGCCATGTCATCTTCTGATGCCCTCTTATCCTCCTGCCTTCAATCTTTCCCAGCATCAGGGTCTTTTCCAATGATTCTGTTCTTTGCATTAAGTGGCCAAAGTACTGGAGCTTCATCTTCAGCATCAGTCTTTCCAATGAGCATTCAGGGTCGATTTCCCTTAAGATTGACTGGTTTTGTCTCCTTGCTGTCCAAGGGACTCTCAGGAGTCTTCTCCAGCACCGCAGGCATCAATTTTGGGGAGTTCTGCCTTCTTGACCATCCAGCTCTCATAACCGTATGTGACCACTGGGAAGACCATAGCCTTGACTATATGGACCCTTGTTGACGGAGTAACATCTCTGGCTTTTCAACACACTATCGAGATTTATCATAGCTATCCTGCCAAGAAGCCATCATCTTCTGCTTCCATGGCTGCAGTCACCATCCGCAGAGATTTTAGACCCCAGGAAGAGGAAATCTGGCAATACTGACCCGATAGAACCCAACAAAACCAGGTGATGGCTGCATCGGGGCCACAGGCTAGAGCTCTCAGGTCCTTCCAAAAAGTCAACTGGGGAACGGTGCGTGTTTCCAGGAACGCAGCACCAAACACACATTGAACAGAAAGACACCCTAACATATGTTCTCTATCCAGGAAATAAATAAATAAGCAGATGTTAATTTTCTCACAATAAAGGCTTAAAGAAATTTTTTTCCCTCAATGCCTTGGAGGCTCATGGCTATGAACATCATTTCTTCTCATTTTATTTGCTTCTGCTCAGTTTGTTAGTACTGCTCGTTTGCAAATAACTTGTTTCACAGAACCGTTGAACCTGTGGCAATTAACTGAGTTCAAAAATGAGGGCTCGGGTTGGAAATTCTTCTTTTGAGTGTATTAAAATAGAAAAAAAAACCATCCCCCCCTTTTTTTTACTATGGTTATTGTCATCGACTCATGAAATGTTGAGCAGAAGTGAAAGCTTTGGTTTAAGAAGGGTCTACGAATCTAGTCCTCATCCCATCCATAAGTTAATATTAAAAGATTGATGCAAAGAACAGGAAAATCATTTTTCATCAGCTCCTTACTGGAACCAGGCTCATCTGTGGCCTCTGAGTTCCCCGTCCACACAATTGCTTGAATGAAATCGCATTGGGTTAAAACATACATCGTTATTTCAAGCCATTTCCAGAAAAGCAAATTTGAGTATGATTTATCAGATATTCAGAGAAATACAGAGGGGAGGGGAAAGTCTATCACTAGGACAAACAGGGCAGTTGACATTCCCCACCACACCGCCCCCCCCCCGCCCCGCCCCACACACACACACAAGTTTATGAGTTTTCTTTCTTGTCTGGGGAGTTTTATTCTTTATAGAAATTGAGTTCATCTCAGGATGGATTTCAAAACCACATATTAAATTTTTTCTTAGACATTATTCGTTGGGACAAATGTCAGCTGGAGGAGTTTGATAGAAACAAGTCAGGGTGCTGGGAGATGAGTGCGGAGTTGAGACTTTTGTCAGGAACATGCCCAGTAAGGATAGAAAACCTGACCTTTCTGGTTTAGCCTCACTGAGGGCTGACATTTGAGTTTTCCTGACTTGGGATGACAAAGGGTCATCTTTGGTAAGGAACCCTGTCCACCTCCAACATCTCTTCTTGTATTTTTGTTTTAAATTTTTTTGATGTGGACCAAGAAGAAGGCAGTGGCACCCCACTGCAGTCCTCTTGCCTGGAAAATCCCATGGATGGAGGAGCCTGGTAGGCAGCAGTCCATGGGGTCGCTAAGAGTCAGACACGATTGAGCGACTTCACTTTCACTTTTCACTTTTCATGCATTGGAGAAGGAAATGGCAACCCACTCCAGTGTTTTTGCCTGGAGAATCCCAGGGACGGGGGAGCCTGGTGGGCTGCCGTCTGTGGGGTCACACAGAGTCGGACACGACTGAAGTGACTTAGCAGCAGCAGCAAGCTTTTAAAATCTATCGAATCTGTGACAATATTCCTTCTGTTTTGTGTTTGGGGTTGTTCTGGCTATTCTGGAGTGTGGGATCTTAAGTCCCCGACCAGGGGTTGAACCCACACCCCCTGCTTTAGAAGCTGATGTCTTAACCACTGGGCTGCCACAGAAGTCCCCTCCTCTTGTCTTAAACAGTCATGTTTCAGTGAAGTCTGTGGCTTGCCTATGTCTGCTGCTTCTCAGTTTCTCTGGATGCTGAAATGTAGAGTTACTCTAGAAGCCTCACAACATTCAAGGCGGTCTCTGAAGGTTTACTGGATGGAGCAGGTCCACAAGATTCAAAACTGTCCTGGAGCAGCAGTTCCCAGATCACCCTTGCATAAGACAAGCATCCATCAGCGTCATGAGGGGGACTTTTTAAAGGAGTTCCATTTTCCAAAGAGACTTCCCTGGTGGCTCAGATGATAAAGAATCTGCCTACAATTTGGGAGACCCTGGTTTGATCCCTGGGCTGGGAAGATCTCCTGGAGGAGGACATGGCAACCCACACCAGTACTCTTGCCTGAAAAATCCCATAGATGGAGGAGGCTGGTAGGCAGCAGTCTATGGGGTTGCAAAGAGTCAGATACAACTGAGCAACTTCCCTTTCACTTTGGGATTTGGGGGTAGCTCAGAGGGTAAAGAGTTCTGCCTGCAATGTGGGAGACCTGAGTTAGATCCCTGGGTCAGGAAGATACCCTGGAAAAGAAAATGGCAACCCACTCCAGTGTTCTTGCCTAGAGAATCCCATGGATGGAGGAGCCTGGTGAGCTACAGTTCGTAGGGTCACCAAGAGTCGGACACGACTGAGCAGCTTCACTTTCACTTTAATTTTTCAAAGAATTTGAGACAGGAATGTGTATGAAACCCTTTGAGAATCACGGAGAGCTGTGAGATGCAGGAGGTTCTCACAGAGAAGGATAGGCAAGTGATCAACTTTCTTCCCACCAGCAATTCTGAAACCAGATGGATGGTAGAAACCCTTCATCTCCGTGGAAGGAACAGTAACTCACTGGATGACAGCTGATGTTGGAGAGGCCATGTGGTTGCTCCCACGCTTCTGGGACTCAGTGAGTGGCAAACCACGGGGCTCTTGTTGAAAGTCAGGTAACAGATCGGAAGGTCTGGGGTGGGGCTTCAAGGGGGACAACATTTCTGACAAGCTCCCAGGTGGACGGATGCTGCTGGAACCTGGAGGCTGAATAGCAAAGACATAGTGTCCACCCACTACAGCTGCCCCTTCCTCTTCCCAAGCTCCATTCCCCTCGCTCAGGGCTGCCAACCCTCAGTCACTGCTGTTGTAATCCCCAACCGGTCAGTGGTCTTCAGTCAGTCCCAGCTGTACGTTGGAATCACCTGGGAAGCTTTGCAAGAAGCCTCATCCCAGAACTGTGAATCAGAAGCTCCCGGATGCTGCCTGGACATGCTTTGAAAAGTGAGATACGATTAGCAAAGCATAAAGGACATCAACCCCGAATATTCATTGGAAGGACTGATGCTGAAGCTTAAACTCCAATACTTTGGCCACCTCATGCAAAGAGCCGACTCATTGGAAAAGACCATGATGCTGGGAAAGATTGAGGGCAGGAGGAGAAGGCAGCAACAGAGGATGAGATGGTTGGATGGCATCACCGACCCAATGGACACGAGTTTGAGTAACCTCCAGGAGTTGGTGATGGACAGGGAGGCCTGGCGTGCTGCAGTCCATGGGGTCGCAAAGAATCGGACATGACTGAGCGACTGAATGGAACTGAACTGAACTGAGGGCCTCTCGACAGTTTCAGCACCAATGCCCTATTTTCACCCAGCTCTACATCTTGGGCCTTTCCCTGCACTGTGGATGTTGATTTGAAAATATAAATTCAGTGAAGAAGAGAGTGGGACGAATTGAGAGAGTAGCCCTGACACATACCCATTACCAAATGCAGAACAGACAGCCAGAGAGAATTTGCTGTGTGACTGAGGAGGCTCAGCTAGTGCTCTGTGAGTACCTAGAGGGTGGGGGGAGGGGGGAGGGGAGGCTCACGAGGGAGGGGACCTCCCTCGGCTGACTCCTATGCACACCCACGGCTGACTCATCTTGATGTATGGCAGAGACCAACACAATGTTGTAAGGCAATTATCGTCCGATTAAAAAGAAAACAAAAAAAGAAAATGTAACGTCATTATTCACGATATTGTAACACAAAACGAGACCGTGACTCCCTTAACCATGTAGGGGGAGGGTGTTGGCCTTTTCTGGTTTTTCCCAAATACAAACAAGCGCTCAACGCATGCTCCAGACAATAACTCCTTTGCCGACCTCTCCCAATTGTGCCTTTGGTTCCCTTTAGAATTCTACTGGGCAGATGGTAGAGTTTTCACATTGTCCTCTTGATCCTGAGGTGGGTTGGGTACGAGCTCTTCCTGTGGATGGAAATCACACACATCACGAGCTAGGAAGAAATGAATTACTGGTTACGTTGCGTGTGTTGCAAATATGGAAATCCACACTTCACCCACGAGGAGGAAGAGATGAATTACTGGTTACACTGTGTATGTTGCAAATACTGTGGTGTCACGAATGATGAGTTGATTCTCCTCCCAAACTAGGGGGGTGGAGGAGGGTAAATACAGAGTCATATTTGCTGTGCAGGACTTTTTCAGTCTCCCTCTGTTTGCTGAGTATCAATGCAGAGTCAGGTTTATTCTCCAGGGTTTTTCCAGCATGCCTCCACTTCTTGAGTATCAATACAGTCATCTTTATTCGCCAGGGTTTTCCCCATCTTCCTCTACTACTTGAGTATCAGTACAGAGTCAGATTTACTCTCCAGGATTTTTCCAGCATCACTCTGCTTCCTGAGTACCAATACAGAGTCAGATTTACTCTCCAGGATTTTTTTCAGTCTTCCTCTGTTTCCTGAGTATCAATGCAGAGTCATATTCATTCTCCAGGATTTTTCCACGATTGCTCTGTTACTTGAATATCAACACAGAGCCATATTTATCTCCAGGATTCTTCCAGCCTCCCTCTGCTATTTGAGTATCAGTGCAGTCAGATTTATTCTACAGGAATTTTTGCATCACTCTGTTTCTTGAATACCAATACAGAGTCAGATTTACTCTCCAGGACTTTCCCAGTGTCCCTCTGTTTCCTGTGTATCAATTCAGAGTCAGATTTATTCTCCAGGATTTTCCCAGTCTTCCTCTGTTTCCTGAGTATGAATACAGAGTCAGATTTATTCTGCAGGATTTTTCCAGCCTCCCTCTGCTCTTTGAGCATCAATGCAGAGTCAGATTTATTCCACAGGAATTTTTGCATCTCTCTCTTTCTTGAGTACCAATACAGAGTCATACTTACTCTGCAGGATTTTTCCAGCCTCCCTCTGTTACCTGAGTATCAGTGCAGAGTCAGATTTATTCTCCAGGATTCTCCCAGCATCGCTCTGTTTCTTGGGTATCTAAGATGGTTGAGGTAGTCGTTAAAATTCTCCATCCTGTCTCTCTATCCACAGTGGGGGGAGGGGGGGCGCGAATGCACCTGCCTGCTTCACAGGCTCTGCTCAGAACCCACTGAGGAGGGAAGCTACGTGTGGGGAAAGCACGTTGCAATCCCAGAGCAGGGCTCACATGTGAGGTGGGTTTGTAACTACACTCACTGCTTCCAAAGTCTCCCTCCTGGAGGTGCCCCAGTGGAAATGTCCTCATTTGTTTTGAGCTGACACTGCCATGAGCCTGACCCGTGTTGTCTCATTTGCTCTGAATTCTTAAGAGGCCAGCTCTTGCCGTGTGCACGTTGTGGGGACTGTTTGAACACTCTCCTGAAAGAGCTGGGTGTCGGTGCACCTTGGTTAGATTTTGTAAATAGTGGATTTCTGGCTTTTATTTCCATTTCTCAAAAAAAAAAAAAAAAAAAGAGAGCCATAGATAAGGACATGAATTATCCTTCTGTGAAGGGACCTGGAGTGACTGCAGAAGTGTGCAACTTGAGTATTATTGTTGCGTATTCCCATTCGAATACAATTTTACTGTCTCATTGGTTTGTACGATGGACAAGCACAAATAAGAAAATGTAGGGAAAAAAGCAGTTGAGTGCTAAGCTGGACAACCTCGGGAGCCTAACATGGGTTGTGTGAACTCTAGGGAGGTGAGTCAAGCCCGTCTCTTTTGATGAAAAGTGAAAGTGAAGTCACTCAGTCATATCCGACTCTTAGCGACCCCATGGACCGTAGCCCACCAGGCTCCTCTGCCATGGGATTCTCCAGGCAAAAATACTGGAGTGGGTTGCCATTTCCTTCTCCAGGGGATCTTTTGATGGTGTCTCACAAAATGGAGAAATATGGATGGTGTTGGGTCTGACACAAAACGGAGAAACATGCTAGGAACTTCCCCGGTGGCCTGGGGGCTCAGACTACGTGCTCCCAAAGCAGGGGGCCGGCTTCTCTCCCGGGTCAGGGAAGGAGCTCTCACAGGCCACAAGAGCCCACAGGCCACACTTAAGAGTTTGCATGCCACACCTAAGACCCAGCTCAGCCAGATAAACACACAAACAAGTGAATAAACGCAATTTTTTAAAATGTAGGAATACCCTAAAAGTAAACATCCTTCCCAGTTTGCAAAATCAAAAACCCTGATCAAGTTCCAGGCACAATGAGCATTAAAAGATATCCCAGGTATGAAAAGGAACTCCCAGTTCTGTTGCAAATTTCTCTGATATCAAGGATAGGAGTAACTCTGCCCTCTCTTTTTATCGCCTGACTCACAGTTAAGAGGAAGCGCTGGTATTGATGGGATAAGACCTCACATTGTTCACACTCACTGGTTTTCTGTCCTGACACACTGTTTCACCATATTCGTCTTGAGGGTGTGTGCGTGCAAAGTCACTTCAGTTGCATCTGGCTCTTTCTGACCCTATGGACCAGAGTCGGCCAGGCTCCTCTGTCCATGGGATTCTCCAGGCAAGAAATACTGGAGGGGGGTTGCCATTTCCTTCTCCAGGGTAATCTTCCTGACCCGGGGGTCCAACCCATGTTTCTTACATCTACTGCTTTGGCAGGTGGGTTAGCCCTCAAATCATTTGGGGGAAAAGGCAATAAAGAAACATCAAAAGATACAGTAACGTGCTAGGTAATAAACTTGATACTGACATTTCCTTTCTAAACCTTCAGTGCTAACAGGTTGGCTACGTAGTGGAAGCTCTCACATCAAAGTAGAAAGAGTTAACAGTGTCTGTTGTCAGCAGTGGCTGTAAAAAGCCTTGGTCTTCTTTCTCAATAGGAATATTTCTAGAACTTGAGGGGTACAGTGAGTAATACCTGGCTTTAGCTTTGAGAGATACCCGTCTCCCTCCAACCACAAATAACACTTCTCCCAATAAAGATGCATTCTGAAGAGTCTGTCCTGAAGCAGAGAGAGAAGAGGTTTCTGCGTGTTGTAATGAGCCCCGATGAGACGGCAGGAGGCCGTGAGAAACAGACAGAGCTGTTTGCTGGAGCAGAGCAAGCATCTGTCTGTCCGTTTGCCCCTCTTTCTCCCTGAAATACTAGCTCTCTCCCAAGCATCCAAGCTGGGATTTGCTAGGGGTGAGGGCAGTCCTGAGCATGCTCCTTCCTCAGGCGTGTCTGGTTCTGTGACCTCACAGGCTGCAGCCCACCAGGCTCCTCTGTCTGTGGGATTCTCCAGGCAAGAACACTGGAGTGGGTAGCCATTTCCTCCCAGGGGATCTTCCCGACCCAAGGATCGAACCCGAGTCTCCTGCATCGCAGGGAGATTCTTTCCTGTCTGAGCCACTGGGGAAGCCTGGGTAAGACTGCAGATGCCCTTTACCTGCAGTAGGAGGACAGACACGTGCCTCTCGAGGAGAATGGAGATGAGTCACCGGGAGGAAGATGGATGCAGGGCCACCTGCGACCTTGTGCAGCGCTCACGGCCCAGCCTGCTGCACGGATATGAGGACGCGACGCCTAGCCCCTGTTACCCTGTGCATCTCCTCCAGCCCGGAAGAACCAGGGGGACTCCTGGGGGTGGGGGGGTGGCGTTGGCCATGAGGAGCTGTGATGAATGACTCAGAGGAAGAGAATCAATCCTTGGCATCTTACCTCCCTCAGCTCAGGACACTCATTATTTTTTAAATAAATAATTTTTTTATTGAAGGATAATTGCTTGACAGAGTTTTGTTGTTATCTGTCAGACCTCACCATGAATCGGCCATCACTTCAGTTCAGTCATTCAGTCGTGTCCTACTCTTTGCAACCCCATGAACTGCAGTACGCCAGGCCTCCCTGTCCTTCACCAACTCCCAGAGTTTACCCAAACTCATGTCCATCGAGTGGGTGATGCCATCCAACCATCTCATCCTCTGTCATCCCTTTCTCCCCCTGCCTTCAATCTTTCCCAGCATCAGGGTCTTTTCCAATGAGTCAGCTCTTCGAATCAGCCGTAGGTATACACATGTCCCCTCCCTCTTGAACGTCCCTCCCATCTCCCGCCCCATCCCACTCCTCTCGGTTGATACAGAGCCCCTGTTTGAGTTTCCTGAGCCAAAGAGCAAATTCACATCAGCTGGGGTGGAAGAAAGGCAACGTTCTTACACTGTTGGTGGGAATGTAAATCCATACAGCCACTATGGAAGACGGTATGGTGATTCCTTAAAAAAATAGGAATAAAACCACCATATGACCCAGCCATCCCAGCCCTAGGCATAGACCCTCAGGATGCTTTTGAAGTGACTGGGGAACCCTTCCTCTGGTTTCACACTCGGAGGGGCAGAGGGAGAGAAATAGCACTAATAATAATAATAAAGCCAATTTGCAACACAGTTGCAAAGCTTTGTCAAGGAGCTGACAAAGGCAGGGTCACGTGGAGAGAGTGGTGTCAGTTACAAGCAGGGGGAGCACGAAGGCTGAGGTCACGTTCCTTGGTTCTCCCTGGAGCCTTGGTACCAAGTTGTCAGTCTCGATGCAGGATGTTGGGGGCGCGGGGGAGGGGAGACGAATTAACTCTCAGCATGCCAACCTGGAATCCCTGCTGCAGGTGGAGGAGGAGGAGGAGCCAGGAGCTCGGAAGGGCTACTGGTGTCCTAAACACTAGGATGATGGAGACTGAAGGCAGGTACAGGTCTGCCTCCCACTCCAGCGACCCGG
Organism: Bos grunniens; assembly: GCF_055505025.1. Classification (NCBI taxonomy): domain Eukaryota; kingdom Metazoa; phylum Chordata; class Mammalia; order Artiodactyla; family Bovidae; genus Bos; species Bos grunniens. The sequence goes on from NC_141194.1 coordinate 4,309,114, forward strand.
GGTCTGTCAGGCAGGTGGATTCCAGCACCCTCCCTGGGATCACTCAGCTCCCATCTTCACGCTTCCCACCAGAACTCAAACTCAGGTCTCGAGCATTTCAGTGGCCCCTGGACCAGTCTGGGTGACCCTCTCTCCCCACCCAGCAGAACCGAGGCATCTTCTTCACTGCAGCGTTGCCCTGGCACTCAGGGAAGGACGGCTCGTTCATGTGTTTGTGGGGTTCAGTTCATTAAGGATGACACATGAATCCCAGCAACTGTCTCATCTTAGAGGCAATGGTGGTTGTTCAGGCGCTCAGTCACATCCTACTCTTTGCGACCCCACCAACTGTAGCCCGCCAGGCTCCTCTGTCCGTGGGATTCTCCAGGCAAGAACACTGGAGTGGGTTGCCATGCCCTCCTCTAGGGGACCTTCCCCAACCAGGATTGAATGCACTGTCCAAACCCCCAAAATGGAATCAGGTCTGCCTCACCTAGGACAAAACTGAGGTTCTCCAGAGTGTTAGAGACGGACGTGTGATTCCTGGGGACGCAGCTTTACTGGGAGTTCCTGGTCTGTGCCTGGCAGGGAAGTTCAGATGCCTGATTCCTTTCCCCTTTTCCTCTGCAGGAAACATGTTCTGCCTGGAACACTACAAGCCCATCCCTGAGCACCACGCACATCTGGAAACACAGGAAGATTTCTGAGCACACATGCTGGCCTCTGTCCCAGGACTGGCCTTTTCCTGGTGCCCCATCTTGCAAAACATGAGAACCAGCCTAAAAGACAGCAAACAGCAGCCTGGTCATCTTTGAAAGCATCGTATGAGAGAACCATAATTAATAAATCTCTCAGTGTTAGCCAGCCTAGGAGACCGCAAATAGCAGCCTGGTCATCTCTGAAAGCATCGTATGAGAGAACCTTAATTAATAAAAGCTCTTGGTGTAACTGTGACTGACCAGGACCCTATGGGACCTTCCCAGGACAGATGTCCCCCGCCGACCCCCACCACATCTTCCTCCTGTCTCTCATCTGCAGAAAAACATCAGTTGAAGAATAAATTTAATCAGAAAAGTGGGAAGACGCAGAAGCAAAGGAAAACAGTCAAAAATGACAATAATACTGTATTTGTTAAGCAAAGTCAAGGACCTGAATTTCCTCCTCAAGTGCTATAGAGGGCTCAGTGGTCAAGAATCTACCTGCCAATGCAGACCTGGGTTCAATCCCTGGGTGGGGAAGATCCCCTGGAGGAGGAAATGGCAACCCTCTCCAGTATTCTTGAGAATCCCATGGACGGAGGAGCCTGGCGGGCTAAAGTCCATGGGGTCGCAAGAGTCAGTCACGACTGAACACAGACACACACACACACACACACACAAACACACACAAGAACATTTAATCCCCCTCTCATGGATACAAAGCTACAGCCATTCCTCATTCCACCAATTTGAACATTTTATCAGAGAGCAATTCATTCTTTCTGTTGTGAGCTGATTCAACCACTGATAACTCAAGAGGGTTTTTCCTCTTTACAGCCACTATTAGCCAATTTTAGAGGCAGGCTTCTCTCTATAGTCACCTGCTTAAATTAGTAACTCAAAGGATGTTGCATTACCCATGGTTTTATTTTGCCTTTAACATTCCTTCACTTGGCAAATGGGTAAGAAAATTCATTAGCTAATTTCCTTACTACCCAGGGACGCGTTTCCAAGCGATTTTCCATTTTGGTATTTGAACCTGCCTCTTCAAATTATATTTCCTTTCTTAATGGTTTTCATTTTCATAGAAAATTTTGGGCTTCCCTGGTGGCCCAGACAGTAAAGACTCTGCCTGCAGTGCAGGAGACCTGGGTTGGATCCCTGGGTTGGGAAGATCCACTGGAGGAGGAAATGTCAGCCCCCTCCAGTACTCTTGCCTGGAGAATCCCATGGATGGAGGAGCCTGGTGAGCTACAGTCCATGGGGTCGCAAAGAGTCAGGCACCACTGAGCAGCTAACACATACTCATGCGTTATCTCCCAGGATGGAGCTCCCATCTTCCACACACATCCCTGGAAGATCTCACACGTATGTGGAATATCTCCAGGGGATCTTCCCGACCCAGGGATCAAACCTGGGTCTCCTGCATTGCAGGCGGACTCTTTAACCAGCTGAGCCACCAGGGAAGCTGTGTGTTAAGTTAGCTTGCCCTCAGTTTGTTGACAGAGAAGGCAATGGCACCCCACTCCAGTACTCTTGCCTGGAAAATCCCATGGATGGAGGAGCCTGGTGGGCTGCAGTCCACGGGTTCGCTAAGAGTCGGACACGAATGAGCGACTTCACTTTCACTTTTCACTTTCATGCATTGGAGAAGGAAATGGCGGCCCACTCCAGTGTTCCTGCCTGGAGAATCCCAGGGGCGGGGGAGCCTGGTGGGCTGCCGTCTATGGGGTCGGGCAGAGTCGGACACGACTGAAGTGACTTAGCAGCAGCAGTTTGTTGGGAAAAGAAATGATCGATGTGTCAAATGTTCGTGTCTTTCTCTGCTTCCATCACTTGATCGACTGCGCACCCCTCCCAACAAGTGAAACGCCACAGTGACTTTGTTAGCAGGGCAACACAGTAACATAGAGCAATGACATATAGGCATTGATTTATTGAGAGCCTGAGTCCCATGTCAAGAAGGTGAACATATAGCAACACAATGACAGTGCTGTCTACAGTGAACAGACGTGGGTTTATCGCAGGCGTTTTTGTATGGTTCTGCTCTCTGACACCTCACAGGCCCTTTGATCTCTGATCCTCTCTTTCAAGTGAAAGAGCAGTATGTTCTGGTTCTGTGTGACGGGGGAGCTTTCCTCTGGCCCTGTCCAGGTTCTTTCTCTAGAAATCTCACCCCTCCTTCCAGGCCTGCACCAGATCCAACCAACTCCACGAATACACAGCCGCCTGCCCCCTGCTGTTGCAAAGCCCCCTGACGCTTGTAACACAGGCTCCGTGGTGAGTCAAATCAAGGCCGTTTCACCTTTCACTGCCTTCCACATTAACTGTTTATTAATCATCTACTATAAGCAGAGACATTACTTTGCCAACACAGGTTCGTCTAGTCAAGGCTATGGTTTTTCCTGTGGTCATGTATGGATGTGAGAGTTGGACTGTGAAGAAGGCTGAGCGCCGAAAGAATTGATGCTTTTGAACTGTGGTGTTGGAGAAGACTCTTGAGAGTCCCTTGGACTGCAAGGAGATCCAACCAGTCCATTCCGAAGGAGATCAGCCCTGGGATTTCTTTGGAAGGAATGATTCTAAAGCTGAAACTCCAGTACTTTGGCCACCTCATGGGAAGAGTTAACTCATTGGAAAAGACTCTGATGCTGGGAGGGATTGGGGGCAGGAGGAGAAGGGGACGACAAAGGATGAGATGGCTGGATGGCATCACTGACTCGATGGACGTGAGTCTGAGTAAATTCCGGGAGTTGGTGATGGACAGGGAGGCCTGGCGTGCTGCGATTCATGGGGTCGCAAAGAGTCGGACACAACTGAGCGACTGATCTGATCTGATGAGCCCAACAAATGCGTGGCCCAAGGGGAAGAGGAGTACAGGAGAATTATTCAGTGCCTGGGTCGTGGAGTTTAAAACTCTGGATGCGAAACAGACACTCAGCAGAGAAACGCAGGAGGCATTAATTTATTAACAGCCTGAGTCCCATGTCAAGAATCTGACACCCATGATTTAAAGGTGGACGTGTAATTTCCAAATGCATGGGGTTTTTTAAATATAAAGTATCTTTGATATGAATCTCTCATTTTGATATTAACTTCTCATTTTGGTATTAACTTCTCATTTTGATATTAATTTCTCATTTACATGCTCTCTTCTCTGCCATCGCGCTCTGTACTTTTTAAGTCCTCTAACTTTACTGAGGCTTTCAGTGACAAGGTCAAAGAGCTCTCTTGGTAAAAGTCACATTGCCCTTGAAAATACGTGGGTTATTTTTTTGAAATTTCTTGTGATACTGATTTCTAACATAATTCCACAGTGATACGAGAACAGATACTCTTAAGATTTCAATACGGTTAGACCGTGAAATTTTTGTGCATTGTTTTATATCCACGGATATGCTCCAATGTCTCCTAGTTTACAATCTATGGAAACTTGAATGGAATTTGTATCCTGCTGTTGTGTGAAAATTATATAAATCTTCATTATGTTGAATTGGTTCATGGCGCTTCCCAGGTCTATTATATCCTCTACTTTTCTATATATGCATTCTATTAATTTTTGCGGATTTGATATTGAAAAGTGAAAGCTGCTCAGTCGTGTCCGACCCTTTTTGCGACCCCATGCACCACTATACAGTCCATGGAATTCTCCAGGCCAGAATACTGGAATGGGTAGCCTTTCCCTTCTCCAGGGGACCTTCCCAACCCAGTGATCGAACCCAGGTCTCCGGCATTGCAGGTGGATTCTTTACCAGCTGAGCCACAAGGGAAGTCCATGATATTGAAACTCCAACTAAAAATCATAGTTTATCTACTTAAAAGATAATTGTACTCTATAGTGAAACTATATGCAACTTTGTTTTGTATTTTCCAAGCCTCCCGTAAATGTGTTATGATACTTTCATAATTTAAAAAATAAAGAGAAAATACAGAATTGACAATAAAGAATATGGTATCTGTATAAGTGACACTCTGTGAAGCGGTCATGGCTTCCCTGAGTGAAATTCCCCGCAGCTGCTCAAAGGGAAACAGAGAAAGAAGCCAAGAATCAAAGAAAGGAAACAAAAGGAAAGATAAGACCAAGACACGCTGTGCACGAATCCTTTCTGTTAGTGTGTACAGACCCTGATTCCTTTTCTCTGTAACATCGCACGCCTTCCTGGGGAGTCCTGCTATCAAAAGACGTGGCTCGGATTTTCTATATTTCAGGCATCCTTTGCCACCTCGAGTCTCTGCACACAGCGTCTTCCAAGCAGGACAGGAGTGTGTCCTGCACTCGTGTGGACGCTGAAATTAAGGTGCCTGATCCACTAAGAATCGGATGTCCCTCACATGTCCACCCATGTAACCATCACTGCCGATTTTTTTTTTTCTGGAGCCTGCATTCAATTATATCCTTCTTATCACTGGGACTTGTTCGTCATCATCTTAGAAAAAACACTCCACCACCACTTTCCACATCTTCTTAAGTCCAGAGAAACCTGTTGTATTCCTTTCAAAACTGATGCGTTTCTCCACTTCCTCCTCTGTCCTGCGATGCAGGGATTTCCAACATAACTACTTCCATCCCATCCCTCTCTTTCTCTCTTCCTCTCTTGCTCTCTGCCTCTCTTTCTCTCTCTGTCCCTCTTTCATGGATTCTCTCTGGAAGGTGACGACAATGGTCTGCCAGCAAGTCGCTGGTCCATTTTCACAGTTTACCTGGTTGAGGTGACTTCCTCGCAGGAGACAGAGCTCAGAAATGATCCGACGGCTGCTCCAGTATCCGTGCAGGAATCCGCCCACATGTCGCAAGAGTCCTGAACAACCTAGAAGGAACTGCAAGGTGACTTACGACAAGACACCACGTGCAGGTCCTCAGGGTGGCCTTAGACGAACGTGTGCCCTTTCGACCTTGGCCCGGGGTCTGGATAGAAGCTGAAGAATCTCCGGGTCTCTTGTTGGTACCTACGAGCTTCGGCACAGATCAGCTAGCAAAACCCACGGAAGGCAGTCTATACCTCGGTAGAGAGCTGTACTGTACATCTCCTGGTTGGAGAGAAGGTCCTCATGCCATAGTCTCTTATTGTCATACTGCGTTTTGCTTTTTGTGCTGTGGACAATTATTTTCTAAGATGCTGTAGCATTTGCACTGAATACAGTCCAAAGGATGCAACCGAAGTGGAGCAGAAGGTGTCACCCTAAACATGACTTAGGGGGCTCAGGACGTGTAATCTCAGGATGTGATTGTAGGGATTCAGGACGTGTCACCCCAAAGATGTGACTTAGGGGTCTCAGGATGAGTCACCCCAAGATTTGACTTAGGGGGCTCAGGACATGTCACCCCAAATGTGACTTAGGGGTCTCAGGACATGTCACCTCAAGTGTGAGTTAGGGGGTTCAGGACATGTCACCTCAAATGTGACTCCTAAGTCACAGGATGAGTCACCCCAAGATGTGTCTTAGTGGGCTCAGGACGAGTCACCCCAAGATGTGACTGTAGGGGTTCAGGATATGTCACCCCAAACGTGACTTAGGGGCCTCAGGACGTGTCACCCCAAATATATGACTGTACAGCTTCAGGAAATATTACCCCAGAGATGTGACTCAGGGGTCCAGAACATGTCACCCCAAATGTGACTCAGGTATTCACAGTCCCAAAGGTGTGACCGTAGGGGTTCAAAATATGTCGCCCCAAAATACACACTTTGGTGTAGTGATGATTTTGAGCTGTAGGCATGTGGAAATCAGCAAATACAGGGTGAGGCTCCCTGTAACCTCCTTTCATCTCCTAAAGACACAGCCTCCCAGAGGAGCCCAGGGGTCACCCGTCCCCACACTGGGGGTGTCGTCAGCCATGCAGGCTTGACGCCCATCACAGGAGAGGCGCCTAGCGATGGGATCCCCTACATCTGCAGCACAGAGGAGAGACATGAAGACTGAGATGTGGTCCTCGTCACACCCAGACACACTTCATCATCCCTTCTCATCCACCCTCCTTAGGCCTGGTCATCTCTGCTGAAAACCATTTCATCTCCCCAGAGAGGGCCACGTCCCACCGTGCCTCCCCCCAGAGCTGCCTTGGGGAGCTGTTCAGTCGCCCCTGGGTGACCCCCCTATGTAGACACGAGGCAGGCAGGCAATGAACTTCTGTGCATCTCTCTATTATCACAAGCGTAGCAGAAGGTGCAGGGTGAAAGTCACTTTTCCTCTGCTACACAATCCTTCATGCAACTGCAGGTGAATATTTTCCCCTGAAACCCCTTTACACAATTTTTCTAGTGTTTATAGCATAATTACCGGAGACCAAGATTTGGAACATCATTTATTTGCTGAGAATGGAACAGTGCAGTCATTAACGACTTTCTTCTCAAGACGAATTGTGTTTGACACTTTAGCTTATTATATACGTATGGGTAAACTGTTCTTATTTTAATCACTGGACTCAAGCAGATTATCTTTGTAGTTATTATCAAAAGCTTGGGGAAAGTTGCTTTTGTAAATCTTGAAGGAGACTAATGCCTGTTATACTTTGACCACTAGGGTTTTGTTCCTGAAACTTGTGCTAAGGAAAAAAAATTAATAGTAGTTTACACATAGTTTGTGGTTTGTTTGTTTGTTTTACGTCTTTTTACTCTATCTTACTTCATAGGAAAATAATCAAACCTTCATTCAATAAATACTCAATTTCTGCTGAACCTATTTGCAGGGCAGGGTTAGAGATGCAGACACAGAGAACAGACTTGTGGGCACAGCGGGGGAAGGAGAGGGTGGGATGAATTAAAAGAGCGGGACTGACATATATACACGCCCGTGTGTAAAACAGACGGCTAGCGGGAAGCTGCTCTACAGCACAGGGAGCTCAGCGCGAGGCTCTGTGATGACCCAGAGGGGTGGCATGGGGTTGGCAGGGGGGCTCAAAAGGGAGGGGATATATATATGCATACGTGTGGCTCATTCACGCTGTTGGACAGCAGATACTAACAGAACACGGTGAAGCAATCACCATCCCAATCTTTTAATTCATTCATTCATTTAAAAAATCTTTTGGAAAATCAAATAATAAATATTGAATGAGCAGCAAATACGTATTCTAAGTGCTGGGGAGGTACCACAGCAAACCCAAGTCAATGTCCTCCTGTTGGGTGGGTGCCAGCCTTGTGGGCCATAAGGAGCCCTGAAGGGAAGGCCGTTATCAAACGTGACGATTTTTATCTCACTAGACAGGCCCGAGGGATGGAAACTGATGGCAGTTTAGGTTCAAAGAGCATGCGCTTTGCATGTGTATTGATGAGCAGTCTTTAACAGCAGGTCCCTTTATTACGACTGATACTTTGGACTACAGTTACTTCTTGTAAGCGTCAAGATGTGTCTGACTCTTTGTGACCCCATGGACTGCAGCCCACCAGGCTCCTCTGTCCATGGGATTTCCCAGGTAAGAATACTGGAGTGGGTTGCCATTTCCTACCCCAGGGGATCTTCCTGACCCAGGGATCGAACTCACATCTCCTGCATTGGCAGACAGGTTCTGTACCGCCGAGCCACCAGGGAAGCCTCAAAAGTACTGCTTAAAAGCAATCAAACCATGACTGGAGAAGAATGAATAAAAAGAAAGACCCAAAGTTTCCTGGGCAATACAGTAAATCACCCCAAACTGCTTCCTCTGTCTTACTGTTTTTAATTTTTCTACTCAGTTACTTCTTCCACAAATTCATTATCTCAAGGATCCTACCTAGGGCACGCAGAATCGAGTAAAGAATTCGCTTTAAAACACGTTGTGTTTTGTAGTTTATCTCTGACGGAATCAGTAGAACGTTCGAGTCTTTCTAGATTATATACGGATGTGTGTATATTTGTAATCTAAGACCAAATAACACACACGCAGAGAGATGAAAAAGCACAAGAAGTCATATCGCTCAGTCGTTCCAAAGTGATTTCCCTCGTCCGAGTTTTCTGGAACCAAGCAGAGATCTGGTAAATGGGTGAGATGTGCCCAGTAAAAAGGACATTTCCTCCAGATTGATGCGAATATTCACTGCGCAGCCCTGTTGGGTGTACAACAGATGGTACACGCTCTGGTGCCCTGCATGCAAACAATTGGAACGCTGCTGGTTTCGGGAAATAATTTTCAACCCAAATGAGGAATTCACTATGGAGGAGGAAAACAGTAAGCTGATAAATCCTTTAAAGGATTATGCCAAAATAAAAGGAAGGTGATAAATGAAGAGACCGCTGTTAGAGTCACCCTAAACGGTACTGGCGTGCCCACCTTTGTAGTCGTGGTCATCGAACATACTAAATCGCACATATTGGTGATGGGGCCAAATTATAAAACGAATTTACCGGACCATATGCAGTGGAAATTTACATGAAAAATCATCTTTTTTTCCAATGAGTCTTTTCCAACGAGTCTCACTGGAAAAGACACTGATGCTGGGAAAGATTGAGGGCAGGAGGAGAAGGGGACCACAGAGGAGGAGATGGTTGGATGGCATCACTGACTCAGTGGACATGAGTTTGAGCAAGCTCCGGGAGAAAGTAGAGGACAGAGGAGCCTGGAGTGTTGCACTGCATAGGGTTGCAAAGAGTTGGATACAACATAGCGACTGAACAACAGCATCTTTGGCTGCAGAGTGAGAACTCAAAGTATCAGCTATTCAAATAGCTCTAAGCGGCCTGCAACCATCCCTGCGTGCTGCTATTCACACCCTTATATAGACCTTCCCTACCCTGTATCAGAGGACGCTTGCATAACCAGTAGAGAACTGCTCTTTATACGACGATGGAGCAGGACTCCCCAGGTCAGGTCATACAGTGCATTATGGCTTCTGTCTTGGTTCTCCCACGCTGAAGATACCCAGGGGCCATCATGGAAGGACACACAAGCAGCCCCGTGGAGATGACTGAATGGCGAGGTTCTGAGACCTCCCTCTAGCAGACAGTTCGGAACCATCACCCCCAGCCCAACAGCCACACAGGTGAGGCATCTTGCAAGCTGACCATCCAGTCCCAGTCAAGCCTTGATATGAGTGCAGTCCTAGCTGATGTCACGAGATACCCTGACCTGGAAACCCCCAGCTCAGCCCCCTGAAGTTCACCACGCCACCGAGACCAGACCGAGCCACGTAAGCCACTGCACTTTGCGTTGCTGTGTTACACCTCAGCAGATAACCGAGGGATATAAGCACCGACACCATCTTCTACACTTCAAACAAGATGAAAATGCTGAGATTGAAACCAAGGAGGACCTTTCAGGGAGGTCTTGTGGACAGACAGCCCCCGCTGTGTCCGCCACCTCTCGTTTGTAGGAAACCTGGAGCCTCCTAGACCTTCTCCAAGTTCTAAAGAGGAAATAAAGTCAGAGAAGTGAGAGAAGGAAAAAGCAAAGGAGAACAGTGAAGCAAGATGAAACACTTAATAGTTTATCCATTGAACAAAGTCAAGGACCTTTACTTCCTCCTCAAGGGCTGTAGATAATATTCTGAGCAATGTCCCTTTGAGCTATTTTGCAGGATCTAAAGCCCCCACCAGACAGAAGGAGTGAACTATAATGCTGACCATCGGCACACAGCCCCCAGACCTTGGAATCAGAAGGTTACTGATGCTGACTCCCCGATTCTCTCACCACCAGCCAGTCAGAAGGGTGTCCACAAGCTGATCACACATTCCACAACTCCTTTCCCTTCAAATCTTTGGGGCATTTAGGTCTTTGAAGCACCAGCTGCCTGGACTCCTTGCTTGGCGCCTGAAGGAAACATTGGACTTTCCTTCACCGCAATCTGGTGTGAGTAGAGTGGCTGTGCTGTGTGGGGTAAGAGGACCTGACTTTGATTCAGCAACAAGACTGTGGCTGAGATGAGAAGGATTTTCATTACCCCACACATTGCCTGATACTGGTGTTCAATGAAATTGGTGTCAATGACATTGATGGTGAGATTACTGTGATAATCTCACATGCCTAAGTCATCAGTTGGCGTGAACACACTCTCACAGATATTATAGCCAGTGGACTACAATGCAGAATCTCTCAAACTGGGGGTATCAGAGGATAAAAGTTTTTATCTTTTCATCATTCTCACAGGTCCACATTTGCGCTTGAGAAAAGGATAATCAGATTGTGTTTGAATGACGCAAGCTGATTCCAAGAGGGGGAGAAAAACATGCCCAGAAGAGCCAGTAAAATTCAGGAAAAGAAAGTTAACTAAGGGTGAAAATGATGGCTCACGGATAAGCATTGCTTTAAAATATGATTTCATAACAGTGTGCTTCTGGTTCATAAAATATGACAAGAACACTTACTGTGTGAGTATTGATAGCAGTTAAAAGTTTGGAGGGGAGTCCATAGTGGCTCAGCTGGTAAAGAATCCACCTGCCAATGCAGGAGACACAGGTTCAATCCTTGGGTCTGGAAGATCCTCTGGAGAAGGAAATTGCAACCCACTACAGTAAGAATCCCATGGACGGAGAAGCCTGGTAGGCTACAGTTCACAGGGTCGAAAAGAGTCGGACACGACTGAGCAACTTCACTTTCACTTTCCTTTCACAGTATTCTTGCCTGGAGAACCCCATGGAGAGGAGCCTGATGGGCTACAGTCCATGGGGTGGCAGAGTTGGACATGACTTGGCAAGTAAAACAACAAAAAGCTTGGAAATAATTTAAGTGTCCACCAATAGAATAATGGTGAGGAAACGGCAGTACACTCAGATCCAACCAGCCCATCCTAAAGGAAATCAACCCTGAATATTCACTGGAAGGACTGATGCTGAAGCTCCAATACTATGGCTACCTGATGCGAAGAGCTGGCTCATTAGAAAAGACCCTGATGCTGGGAAAGATTGAAGGCGGGAGGAGAAGGGGACGGCAGAGGACGAGATGGTTGGATGGCATCACCGACTCGATGGACATGAGTTTGAGCAAACTCTGGGAGTTGGTGATGGACAGGGAGGCCTGGTGTGCTGCAGTCCATGGGGTCACAAAGAGTCAGACTCGACTTAGTGACTAAACAACAGCGTTTGATAAAATGCCATTGAAACATTTAAAAAATAAAGCTTCTCGGTATAACTACAGCGTAATCTCCAAGTGGTCACTTTTTGTGGCTACAATCAGATGTAAAATAGATGACCCACAGACACACTATCTGGTTAACTGCTAAACTTTACTCTTACTTCTATAAGAACACATTTTTAGTTGACATTGAAGATTCTTTACTACATTTTAATTTTATTTACCTAAACGACTTAGAGGAAGTACAGATTCGTGAGGTGACAAGTTTTAGTGGTTCAAATAGACCTCAGTCTTTAAAAGTTCAAAACACACCTGGATAAACTTGCAAAATAAATACATACAAATTTTAAGATTTAATGACCTCTAGATATTTAAGACATCATCTGAAGTTTTTTTAAGGTCTTTATTTCTAGATGTTCAAACACATTACTAAATCACAAGATGAATACCATATTTGGGCACCAAACAAGCCTTGGAATAAACATGGTAATACTCTGTGTGGTTCATTTCTAAAAATGTCTTGAGAAGAAAGACAAATTATACATACACTGAATTTTTTTTAAAAAATGGTATCCTTGTTCCATGAAAGATTTTTAAGAAATGGGCTTTAAAACTAAGATTCACAAATTATAGTACATCCATTAATATCATTTTAGGAATGATATTTAAGGAATGATTAAGGAATGATCATTTAAGAAATTGTTATTTCTTAATTAGTTGCTCAAGAAAGATGAAACAGAAACCTATTTGAACAGTGCTATACAAAAGATCAAGGATTCTTTTTTTCTTTTTGGTAAAGTCTCTGAAATCTTAACAGAGGGGAGTTAATTAAAACCTTTTATCATTGAAAAGGGGCTTCCTTCATAACTCAATTTTAAAGAACATGCCTGCAGTTCAGGAGACCCTGGTTCCATTCCTTGGTTGGGAATATCCTCTGGAGAAGGGATAGGCTACCTACTCCAGTATTCTTGGCTTTGCCTTGTGGCTCAGCTGGTAAAGAATCTGCCTGCAATACAGAAGACCCTGGTTCGATTCCTGGGTCAGGAAGATCCACTGGAGAAGGGAAAGGCTACCCACTCCAGTATTCTGGCCTGGAGAATTCCATGGACTGTATAGTCCACGGGGTCGTAAAGAGTTGGACACGACTGACTGACTTTCACATCATTGAAAAACTGGAATCCAGTGGGAGAGAGTGTATTCTATACACATTGCAGATGCTGAAGCAAGACTGGCATCTGAAACAGTGAGATAGTTTATTAAACTTTCTTCTTTCAGATTCTAATCGAAGCCAACACTTAGAAACAACCCTCCCCATCCAGCCTCTCTAAGGTTTAAATGCTGAACTTCCATGTCTTAGAGTCTTCTTTCCCAGGGCTACCAAGCTGTGGTCCATCAGTATTCTCAATGAGGGAGACCTGGGTTTGATCCCTGGTTGGGAAAGATCCCCTGGAGAAGGGAAAGGCAGCCCACTCCAGTATGCTTGCCTGGAGAATCCCTGGACAGAGGAGCCTGGCGGGCTACAGTCCTTGGGGTCTCAAAGAGTTGGACACAACTGAGCAACTAACACTTTCACTTTTTATCCAATGGGAAAAAAATCCTAAACCTCAATGGAGGAAAATAGAATAGCCACCATAACTATTTAGCTGTCAGATCACATTTTGTTGTTCAGTCGCTCAGTTGTGTCCAACTCTTTGAGACTCCCACGGACTGCAGCACGCCAGGCTTCCTTGTCCTTCACCATCACCCAGAGCTTGCTCAAACTCCTGTCCATCGAGTGGGTGATGCCATCCAACCGTCTCATCCTCTGTCGTCCCCTTCTCCTCCCGCCTCAAATCTTCCCCGGCATCAGGGTCACATTCAGTAGTTACATTTAAAAATTGGCTCTGAGCCATCAGGAGAGACACAAAACATTTGTTCATCTGACTCATCGCCACAGACTCTTTAAAACCATCCTCTTCTTTTCTCCTCTGAAATGTTTCAGCTCTCAACAGGAGTCCTATTTCCTACCACGTAAACTTGATTTTGTGTTATCAGGTGAAGGATGCTCAGACAGCAGCGCATTAATTTTGGCAGCACTAAATTTTATCTCATTCAGCAAGCCAGCCTCTGTTAACGAAGCCTCCCAGGACAGCAACCGCAAACCCTCCTGTAAGTGCATCTGATCGATGCTCACGCCCCAGGCAGCTCTGCCTGGCAATCAGGCGAACTTCTGATCAGGACCAGGGTGCCCTTCTCCTTAATAGCCCAGACTCGCCCAAACTCACAGTGTGCGCTTGCCTTGCCCAATGAGTCCACTGGTTGCCCACCCATGGCTGGGATGGGCAGAGGGTGTTGGGGGATTTTAGGGGAAGTGGAGGGGCGGGGGAGTGGGCTCCATGCCATCACCTCCACACCACCCCTGCCTTTCAAGCTGGGAGTTGATGGATGGGAAGGTCACGTGGCAGACAGAACCAGCACAGACCTGCTATCAGATCCCAGGACGCAAGCCTTGTTGGATGAGGCCCCAGGAGAAGGAGGTCTTCCCTGGTGGCTCAGACGGTAAAGAATCCACCTGCAATGCAGGAGACCTGGGTTCGATCTCTGGGTCAGGAAGATCCCCTGGAGGAGGGAAAGGCTACCCACTCCAGTATTCTGGCCTGGAGAATCCCATGGACTACAGTCCATGGGGTTGCAAAGAGTTGGATATGACTGAGGGACTAACCACAACATAGGAGAATGAAGACACAGAGCCTAATTTAATGTAACCCCACTCCACACTTACTGAGAAAGAAAAGGATACACAATGTTCTTATGTCCTTTCTTTTCCTGGTCGCCATTCTCACAAAGAACCCCGCCCCCTACCGCCACACACACACACACACACACACACACACACTGCCTTTATGGCTGGATACCACCTAAGCCAAGGGAGTTAAAAAGTCAGCCCTCTGTTACAAGGCTGACACTGGCATCTCCCAGAAGTCACGATGGCCCAGCCCACCGGACCCATTTCTCTATGGGAGCCCATGCAAAGAAACATCGTCATGAGTTCAGTTCAGTCACTCAGTTGTATCCAACTCTTTGCCACCCCATGGACTGCAGCACACCAGGCCTCCCTGTCCATCACCAACTCCCAGAGTTTATTGAAACTCATGTCCTTTGAGTCGGTGATGCCATCCAACCATCTCGTCCTCTGTCATCCCCTTCTCCTCCTGCCTTCAATCTTTCCAAGCATCAGGGTCTTTTCACATGAGTCAGCTCTTTGCATAAGGGGGCCAAAGTGTTAGAGTTTCAGCCTCAGAATCAGTCCTTCCAAGGAATATTCAGGACTGATCTCTAGGATGGACTGGTTGGATCTCCTTGCAGTCCAAGGGACTCTGAAGAGTCTTCTCCAACACCACAGTTCAAAAGCATCCATTCTTCGGCACTCAGCTTCCTTTATGGTCCAGCTCTCACATCCATACATGACCACTGGAAAAAGAAACACGGAGCTCCCCCATACATGCACAAGTAATCACTGCTGGCAGGAATCTCAGGAAGGGTGGCATTTGTGGGGAGAGGAAAAGAGGACCTCATGGTCCCAAACTCATCACCACTTCTTTTTTTTTTAATTAAAGAATTTGTAGCTGTGCTGGGTATTCATTGCTGCCTGCAGGCTTTTCTCTAGTTGGGCTGAGATGGGGGCTACTCTTTCGTTATGCTGTGAAGGCTTCTCACTGCGGTGGTGTCTTGTTGCGAAGCCAGGGCTCAAGGGTGCGCTGGCTTCAGTATCTGTGGCCCTCGGGCTCAGTGGGTGAGGCTCCTGGGCTCCAGAGCACAAGCTCAGTACTTGTGGCGAGAGGGCTTAGTTGCCCCGAGGCACGTGGGGTCTTCCTGGACCAGGCACTGAAACCCGTGTTCCCTGCATTGGCTCTTTACGTAACTGGACCAGCCGGGAAGTCCTCCTCACCACTCCAGAGCAGCTGCTCTGCCCATCAGCCAGGTTGAAGTGGGAGAAGGCAGGCAGGTGAAGGCCCACACAAGGGCAAGCGTGGTCCTGTCCTGAAGACTGCGTCATGGGAAGCCACCCTTATCTTGACCTCCTCTCTTAGGAACGGGATGACTGCTAAAATTTTAATCAGAGATGTACGTGTCTCCGAGTCTGATGCATCTCTTCCTTGGACAAGAAAAGGGCACAATCCTGTTTTACATGGCTGAGGGATTTACGTAAGAGGACGTCAGTCAAAATCAGCTGGTGGTGGGCGTGGTCTGAGATCTTCAGATGAACGTCTGCAGAGATCAATGGAGGAGATTACTGCACAGACCTACACACCGTCTCACAGAGCCCTGGCTCTGAAGTGAGTAGGCTCATATTCTTCCCCATGTGATGCCTTAACGATACTTGCGAGGACTCATTCAGGGGGACTGCCTTTGTGAGTTCGGCACGGGATGCCGTATTTCTTCGCTGATGATTTTGACTTTAGAGATGATGTGATTCCAGAGGCTCCAGAACTAACAACGCGTAAAGGAGGGTCAAGGGATGCAGTGAGCTGCAGGAAGCGTTCAAGCACGCCCACCAGCGAGGATGTATACACGTGTGTCTACAGACCATGGCTGGTAATCGGGGGGCTGAGGAGAGTGGGCATTCAGACAACCTGATGTGTGCTCACAATACAAGAGCCTTCTCGCTCTTACTTTATCCATCTGACGGAAGTTCTCTCTCTGCTGGAAGGTTCCCAGGGAAGAGCCTTCTCCATCTTAATTTATCCATCGGACTGGTTCTCTCTATGCTGGGAGGTTCCCAGGGAAGAGAGTGCAAAGCTGGAATCAGGGCTTCCCTGCTGGTTTTAGTAGTTAAGAATCCACCTGCCAGTGTAGGGGACACGGGTTTGAATCCCCGTCCACAAAGATCCCCCCATGTCTTGCAGGGCAGCCAAGCCCGTGTTCTGCCACAGCTCCCAACCCTGTGCTCCAGAGTCCTCAAGCTGCCACGACTCTGCAGCTACTGCAACAGTCAGGCATCATCGTCACCCTTCGTGAACACTCCCTGGGCGCTTACCACCCGGTATGAAGGGCATGGCAAGCGGGCTACTCCAGTATTCTTGCCTGGAGAATCCCATGGACAGAGAGGAGCCTGGAGGGCTGCAGCCCATGGGGTCGCAAAGAGTCAGACATGACTGAGTGATTAAAACAGCAACAAAAATATATACATACACACACACACATATATATAAATATATACATATACACACCCACACATATATATATATATACATACACACAGTCTGTGGGATTGCAAAGAGTCAGACAAGACTGAGCAACTCACACACACATTGAACAGACAGAGGAGAAACAGACTGATTCTTCTTCCTGCCTGCCTCACTGCCCAAGGGAAAGGAGTGGGAAGAGAAACCTGTGACCCTGATTAATCATCACCCAAGTCTCTGTGCTGCTTCTGTTGAAGGTGCATCTCCCTCTCCAAGCTTCTTGCACCCACGCCTTCGCCCCCAAATAGGGGCATCTAGAGAGTCAGCCAGGCAGGATTTTACTGGAGACTTCAGGCTGGGAGGGGAGCGATGAGAGAGAGGGAAGCATGTGTAAGTTGAACCCCAGGTAACATGAGGGCTGGTTCTATGAGTGCATCTTTCTTCAGGGAGACCAAAAGGAAGGAGGGTGGGCCTGGAGCAATGGATGGGTAGAAGGGAGAGGTCCATGAACCCTACTGGTGACCTCCTTGAAGCTGAAGTTCATCCAAGGCATGCAAGTGGGTGATGCTAGTCAGGCAGGACCATGTGCAGTGTGGGAGTAGTCCACAGAGACTGCGTGGGACATGTGCAGGGAGAGTTCTGTTGACAGGCAGAGGGTAGGCGGACATGCACCCTCAACCAGCAGACACAGAGCCAGGCTCTGACAATGACAGGGGTTACTGGGCATGCAGACGAGGCAGGACAGGCAACTGAGGCTGAGAAGGAGCTGTCGGAAAGCGGACCACAGGCAAGTTTCTGCATCTGTTTTATTTTGAACAGCTTCAGTTCAGTTCAGTTCAGTCGCTCAGTCGTGTCTGACTCTTTGCGACCCCATGAATTGCAGCACGCCAGGCCTCCCTGTCCATCACCAACTCCCGGAGTTCACCCAGACTCACATGCATCGAGTCAGTGACGCCATCCAGCCATCTCATCCTCTGTCGTCCCCTTCTCCTCCTGCCCCCAATCCCTCCCAGCATCAGAGTCTTTTCCAGTGAGTCAACTTAGGTCATCTTAAAGCAGAGACATGACTTTGCCGACAAAGGTCCGTCTAGTCAAGGCTATGGTTTTTCCAGCAGTCATGTATGAATGTGACAGTTGGACTATAAAGAAAGCTGAGGGACAAAAAAAATGGATGCTTTTGAACTGTGGTGTTGGAGAAGACTCTTGAGAGTCCCTTGGACTGCAAGGAGATCCAACCAGTCCATCCTAAAGGACATCGGTCCTGAATATTCATTGGAAGGACTGATTCTGAGGCTGAAACTCCAATACTTTGGTCACCTGCTTGTGAAGAACTGACTCATTGGAAATGACCCTGATGCTAGGAAAGATTGTGGGTAGGAGGAGAAGGGGATGACAGAGGATGAGATGGTTGAATGGCATCACCAACTCAGGGGACATGAATTTGAGTAGACTCCAGGAGTTGGTGATGGACAAGGAGGCCTGGTGTGCTGCAGTCCATGGGGTCGCAAAGAGTCGGACACAACTGAGAAACTGAACTGAACTAGGTCATCTTTGTAGCTATGCTCTAGTCCCACTTTGACTCAGGAATCTGGAAAGGCCGTTGCCTTTGTGTGTGTGTGTTTCTGGTGTGCCTTCAAGTGTTTTGTGGTCCTTCTAATTCCTCACCAGTGTCATCCCACCGATGGGTCAAGGTGGCCAGGCACAGTAACCCATAGGAAGAGCTGTGTGACCCCTTCTGTGGGGCTCTGTGCTTGCTTTCTTAGGAGTTGTTGTGTGTTAGTCACTCAGGCATGTCCAACTCTTTGTGACCCCCATGGATTGTAGCCCACCAGGCTCCTCTGTCCATGAGATTCTCAAGGCAAGAATACTGGAGTGGGTTGCCATTCCCTTCCCCAGGGGATCTTTCTGACCCAGGGATGGAACCCAGGTCTCCTCCTTCACGGGTAGATTATTTACTGTCTGAGCCACCAGGGAAGGCCTTTTTAGGTGTGGTGGAGATAAAAAGTCCAGACGGAAGGAAAAACCAGGTATATGCTCACACAAAGGCAAAGGGCAAAGCTGAGAACTTGGGTGTCCTGGCTCTGGGCATTTCTACTCAGCGGATGTTTAATGCATACAACACTGGAAGGGAAGCGTGGTGTGTAAGGGCTTCTTGGGGCTGACACGTGCGTTTTCCCTTCAGGACGACAAGAACAGGGGAGTCACGTCTGAGAGGGAGGGCAGCAGCCAGCTCGAAGGTCAGAGTGGGGACTTCCGAGGCTGGCCGTCACTGGCCGGCACTCAGCGTCTGTCCTCATCTCAATGCGTGAGGGCAGATTATTCGAAGCGACCCTCTGCCTGGCTGGAGTCTCCCTTCTCCGTATGCAGATAGATGGAAATATATGCGTCTCTATACTAGGTACCGGGAAGCATTTGTTACCCACGGCAGACAAGTACAAGTGGCTGAATTGGACCATGGAAAAACAGGTTCATGACGAGAATAAGCCAAAAAGATGGTATCAGGTGCATTTAGGAAAAGGAAGTCAGGTTAAAATGTGTGTGTGTGTGCTGATGTGCTCAGTCGTGTCTGACTCTTTGTGATCCCATGGACTGTAGCCTGCCAGGTTCCTCTGTCTATGGAATTTTCCAGGCAAGAATACTGGAGTGGGTTGCCATTTCCTTCATATATATATATATAGAGAGAGAGGAAATGTCTATATATACATATATAGACAAAAGAAGGATACTCCACAAGTGAGTGGATGAGCCTGGCAGAGACACATTCTCAGTGTCAGGGAAACCAGGCTCCAACACACTCATTACTTACAAGCACTGCAACCACAGTTCTGGGCCCTGTTCGGTCCCCTTGTGTATGAAAAAGTCCTTGAGTTCTACCTTGTGAAAGCCTTAGTCACTCAGTCTCATCCAACACTTTGCAACCCCATGGACTGTAGCCCTTCAGGCTCCTGTGTCCACAGGGGTTCTCCAGGCAAGCATACTGAAGTGGGTAGCCATTCCCTTCTGCAGCGGAACTTCCCCACCCAGGGATCAAACCCGGGTCTCCAGCATTGTAGGCAGATTTGTTACTATCTGAGCCACCAGGGTAGCCCGAGTCCTACCTTAGTGGGTTTTATAAGCATTAAATAGGATAATATATATCAAAGTGCCTAATAGCACAGCACGGCATGGGGTTCACCCCTCCACGAGAGTTCAGGCTTTCATCAGAAAATGTCTCCAATATTTATATTTGTACTCTCATGTCTGAAGGACACTGGTGGGTACATCCACCTGCTACCAACTATTTTTCACACCTCGGCAAAAAACTCGAGGCCTCGTCTCTATTAGAGAGCCTATAAAAATTTCATAAATACGAAATTAAAGCCTGCAGGGATGTAAATTCTATTCTGTGCTTATGATGTGTGCCTGCAGGAAATGACCCTTTATATGCAGAGAGCTGCATCATGCTTACACTCTGATGCTGTCACCCAGAGATCAGAAACAGAGCTTGCCTTGGCCTAAGTCCCTCCCCGTTTTCCTTCTCTTTCACATAAAATCACCAAAAGAAAGGAGCATTGTAATAACTGCCGTGGTACCAAAGCGGGTTTGTGTTCATTTTTTTAAGTTAAGCACAACATGGCTCCTAAGAATTAGTCCAGTTGAAGGCAAGGAAAATAGAGACGCCAACTTACCTACCCCTTGGGATACGCGTATGATTTGAATAGTGCATTGAGTCTGCAAGCGTGTCTGAAGCACCTTGGAGCTTTCAGAGCTCAAGTCCAAGGTCACGAAGGTGAATGAGAGCTGTTCCCCACCTACAAGGAGAATATGGCTGCAGAGCTACCCCTGCAGACAAATCACTGCCAAGCAGTGGGGAAAGAACCAACCTGCCCAGAGGTGGCCCCCTAAGAACAAGTCATCGGTGGCTGAGTGGATGGACACTTGCTGGACACGGGTGTTTGGAACTAGGGACATGAAGAGACGTTGAGGCTACAAGACATGTGATGACCCCATAACTTGGGGCCACGCTAGACCCTACGGGGACTACCGTACCTCCCCCAATCCCAGGCTAGACTCCCCTCTCAGCCAGGGTGCTGGTGAGTCTCCCTGATGCTCTTCCAGCAAAATTATGAGCCTCCTTGTCTTACTCCCAGGTCAAATAATCAGTCACCTTTACCTTCAGAAAAATAAGTCTCTCCCTGTGTATGGATGACCATGACACTTGCATGGATGAAGTTACTTCTGTGTCTTCAGCGTCTGGGGAGGATGGACTGACCATTGTGAGTAGATACACGTAGATCTGAAAACAGGGAACTTCTCCCATGAGAACCATTCTCTCTGCCTGTCATTTTTATCTTTTACCACTTCCAGCTCAGACAAAGGAGGAGGCTGGTGATGCTCAGTCACGTCTGACTCTTTGTGACCCCAGGGACTGCAGCGCACCAGGCTTCCCTGTCCATCACCATCTCCCGGAGTTTGCTCAAACTCATCTCCATCGAGTCGGTTATGCCGTCCGACCATCTCATCCTCTGTCATCCCCTTCTCTTCTTGCCTTCCATCTTTCCCAGCATTACGATCTTTTCCAATGAATCAGCTCTTTGCATCAGGTGGTCCAAGTATTGGAGCTTCAGTTTTAGCATCAGTACTTCCAGTGAATATTCAGGACCGATTTCCTTCAGGACAGTTTCATATGAGAACAATGCAAATTAAATTTGGAGTGTGGGGCAGATACATGTTTTCATCAGTGGTGTCCTTTTCCCCTTCATGGATCACAGCCTTATCGTGGCAAATGGGTTTGCATAACTTAATGACGCTATGACCCGACGGGTCACAACAGAGACTTCTGACAGAACATGATCCACTGGGCCAGTGAATGGCAAACCACTCCAGTATTCTTGCTGTGAAAACACCATGAACAGCATGAAAAGGCAAAAAGGAGGAGAAGGCGTATCTAAAACTGAGGGTCCATGGACACCCTCCATGGGAATGTGCAGGGGGAGTGGGCTGGAGCCCCTCAGCTGCCGTGACCGAGGAGCAGTCAGAATTAAAACAGAGGAGACGGGGGTTCCAGGAAAAGAGGTCATGGGGAGAGACAGAGCAGAGAACAGAACATAGGAGTGGGGAGAGAAGGAGACTAAAGGTGTGAAGCGTAACCCTGAGAGGTTCCAGGGCTTGGCTGCCCTGCCGGGAGACAGCACCTGTGACCTCCCAGGGCTCCTCCAAGGAGACAGATTTGCATCCCTGGGTGAGGATCACGGATGTAAACGATGGTGAGAGAGGCATTCACAGACACTTTAATCTCCTGCCCTGAGACTCAGAGACTCAGACGTTGCACGCATCGCTTTGAAGGGCTCTGCTTCCAGAGCTGAGGCTGGGGAGTTCTGACAACTCTGTCAAACCCTTTGAGGATTAAGCGCAGGTGCCTGGAAGCCCCTGTTTAAAACAAGGGGAGCCGTGTTTTTCCATCAAGTTACCATCCCCAAAGTGTCTGATAATTCTAGGGTGGTGGGGTGGGGGTGAATTCACAGCTTATGGACGACCCCTTCACTGGGAGTACTTAGAATGATATTCCTTCAAGGGATGACTTGAACGGAATATTTTATGCATCTCCATATATGTGGGAACTACACAAGGAGTTGGCTCAGCGGGTAAAGAATCTGCTTGCCAATGCAGGAGACCCAGGAGACCTGGGTTCGACCGCTGGGTCAGGAAGATCCCCTGGAGGAGGGAATGACAACCCACTCCAGTATTCTTGCCATCCCCACCTCCAGATTGAGACTCTGCTGGGTCCTCTACTTTGGATGCAGGGACGGCTTTCTCACAAGATAAAATAGAAACTTTGAGTCAGGGCTGTGGTCCTCTCCCAGAAATCATGTGGGAAGGACTCATCCCCAAGCTCCCTGATGCTGTTGAAAGGATCCAGCTCCTCACGAATTGATGGACAGAGACCCTTGTGGCTTCCACACCCTGTTGGCCGAAGGCTTTGCTTGGTTCCCTGACTGGCGGGCTCCTCCAATATGGCAGTCTGACTCATCAAGCCGGGGTGGCAACAGAGAGAGTCCAGAGTCTCTTAACAGCAGAGTTCCAGTCTTTGATAACTGTTAGGACCTGAATGTTTGCATCCCCATCCCCCACCCACAAAATTCACACACTGAAGTCCCAAGTCCTCATGGGATCGTATTCAGAGGTGGAGGCTTTGTGAGGTCATTACGTTCAGATGAAGTCATAAGGGTCGGGGGGCACATGATGGGGTAGATGATGTAATGAGGGTGGGGCCCTCCATAATGGGATTAGTGCCCTTACATGAAGAAGAGGAGACGGCATGGTCTGCTTTCCCTCCCTCATCTGAGGACACAGCAAGAAGGTGTATCCAGGACCTTGGTGGAGGACTTACCAGCCTCCATCACCTTGACAAATATATGTCTGTCCACTACGTCACCTAGTCCATGGCATTCGGTTACAGCAGCCCAAGCACGTCAGACCAAAAAAAAACCTCATCTCTGTACCTTTTCTCTGCACTCTGTCCATTGAGAAGCAGTCCCTAGGAGGCCTTTGCACACAGAGACAGAGGGATTTAAACAAGGCTGTGATTATCAGGAAGCGAGACTCATTGGAGTCCCTTTGGTCAGCCTGCTTCCACACACACAGTTCTGGGTTTTCGCTTCTGCAGGTCCCCGTTTCACTTAATCTCTCATAAAAGCCACGTTCGCATGTCTTCATCCCATGGACTGGTCTTTGCTTGCACTCGAATCTTTGGTCATGGCTAGTCATCATTTCAAAATGAAAACAAAGGCTTCTGTGACGGTCCAGTGGTTAAGCATCTGCCTTACAATGAAGGAGGGCTTCCAAGGTGGTGCTAGTGGTCAAGAATCTGCCTGCAATGCAGCAGACGTGGGTTTGACCCCTGTGTCAGGAAGATCCCCTGGAGGACGGCTTGGCGACCCACTCCAGTCTTCTTGCCTGGAGAATCCCCATGGACAGAGGAGCCTGGTGGGCTATAGTCTGCAGCACTGCAAAGAGTCAGACACGACTGAAGCACCTTGGCCCATTACAGTGCAGGAGACGTGGGTTCTATTCCTGATCCGGGAAGACCTCACATGCCATGGAGCAACTAAGCCCAAGCACCCTAGAGCTCACGACCCCCACCCACTGAAGCCCTTGTGGCTAGAGACCGTGGCTCAAAGCAAGAGAAGCCACCGCAATGAAGAAGCCCACTCAGCAACAAAGACCCAGCACAGACAAAAAAAAAATAATGAAATGCACAAATCAATCTCTTACAAAACAAAAACAAGAAGAATCTCTCTCTGTCTCTTCTTTCCCCTCAAGTCCCAGTTGTTTTATTTTAGGAACGTGTATTTCAATCTGCTCACAACCATCAAGATCTTTTCTGCATAAGCCAGTGAGCAGCTACCCAGAAGAGACGAATAGGTGTGTGAACGCGTGTGTTCTGACACCCACTGTGCTAGGGTGCTTCTTGGTCTGCTGGGTCCCGCTTGATGTCTCGAAACCTGTGTTATATATGGACTGTCTCCGCTCAGGCCGAGAAGGCTTTGTTCTCCAGTAGCCTTGAAGTTTCAGAGGCAGACAGAAGCCCCGTGGTACCCCACAGCCACCCTCCGGATCATCCTTCAGACTGTTTGGAACGCTTCGAAATCCCAGCTCTTCGGAAGGCACCCACTGAGTAATTCTCCGAAGAACCGATGGAGATTATCTTAACGGGGACCCTGGGCTAGAGGATTTTATTTTTAGTTTCCTTTGCTCTGTTTCGAGTCGCAGACAGACTCCCGCTGTATGGATACAGCCAAAACATTTAAGATTCGATAGATGTGTTTATCTGCCAGACGTAGGTTCCCGACTCCTGGAAGAGAATGGATTTATAACCATGCTGGGCTCCTGGGACACGGAACGAAATCTCCACTTTTCCAATTTCCTCCACACCACACGGGAGTTCGTGTATTAAAAACCAACGACACCAAATTTGTCAATGTCCACCGACTGCCTTCCCTGCCAAAACAGGAATACAAAGCACTGTTATTAGCATTTTTATTGGTAAATCCACACAAGACTTAACTTTGGGTGTTTAGACAACGAATGTGCCTTGGGAATAAACCGGAATGCAGCTGGCATGTGTGAGACTTGAAGATGCCCGCTTGCTTTCTTTCTTTCCTTGTTTCCCCTGACACAGGTAAAACATAGAATCCAGATAGTATGGTTAAAAAAATTTTTTTTTAAATAAGGCAATGGCACCCCACTCCAGTACTTTTGCCTGGAAAATCCCATGGATGGAGGAGCCTGGAAGGCTGCAGTCCATGGGGTCGCTAAGAGTCGGACACGACTGAGCGACTTCACTTTCACTTTTCACTTTCCTGCATTGGAGGAGGAAATGGCAACCCACTCCAGTGTTCTTGCCTGGAGAATCCCAGGGACGGGGGAGCCTGGTGGGCTGCCGTCTATGGGGTCACACAGAGTCGGACACGACTGAAGTGACTTAGGAGCAGCAGCAGCAGCTTTAGAGTTACACAGTTTTGGGTGTGTAGGTGAGCTTAAATAAAGCACTTGTGAAGTATGTGCAAATAGTTCATTCTTTCTAACTCTGTCTTGTTATCAGTTAAGAAATGTGAGTAATACTTTTTCTGATGGCGGTGGTGACAGTTCAAAAGTTCAATTAAACCAAGAACAGAATGTATCCAAGCATCGTCTCTTGTCTTTCTCTCTGCTGTTTGTAGAGTTTGCTAAGGAATTCCTGCCAAGTAACAAGGAATGACTGTACAGCCCCAGGAAATTCTACTCAATGTTTTATAATAACCTATGCTGCTGCTGCTAAGTCGATTCAGCCGTGTCCGACTCTGTGCAACCCCATAGACGGCAGCCCACCAGGCTCCCCTGTCCCTGGGATTAATTATTTACAGTAATAGGAATGTCTTTCTGGGAGAAACTTCTTTTTTTTTTTTTTTTTCTTTTTCTTTTTTTTTTTCCAGTCTCCAGGCAAGAACACTGGAGTGGATTGCCATTTCCTTCTCCAGTGCATGAAAGTGAAAACTGAAAGTGAAGTCGCTGAGTCGTGTCCGACTCTTCGAGATCCCATGGACCACAGCCCACCAGGCCCCTCCGTCCATGGGATTTTCCAGGCAAGAGCACTGGAGTGGGGTGCCATTGCCTTCTCCGATAATAACCTATAATGGAAAAGAATTAACAGTGTGTACGTGTGTGTCTGCATATATGTGTGTGCGTCTGTGTGTGAGTATAACTGAATCACTTTTATGTACACTTTAAACTAACACAAAACACACCGACAGAGTAGCACTGAAATACACATACAGTGAGAGTGAAAGTCGCTCAGTCGTGTTCGAGTCTTTGCAACCCCATGGACTATACAGTCCGTGGAATTCTCCAGGCCAGAATACTGGAGTGGGTAGCCTTTCCCTTCTCCAGGGGAGTCTTTCCAACCCAGGGATTGAACCCGGGTCTCCTGCACTGCGGGCGGATTCTTTACCAGCTGAGCCACCAAGGAGGCCCTAATATAGATGATACCATGTGTAAAATAGACGGCTAGTGGGAAGCTTATGCATAGCACAGGGCGGTCAGCTCGGTGCTCTGTGATGACCTAGAGGGGTGGGCGGGGCAGGGAGGCTCAAGACGGAGGGGATTCACACTGGTGTATGGCGGAAACCAACGCAACACTGTAAATTAACTATAGTACAAATTAAAAGAAAAAAAAAAGAAATTTCTCCTTGAAAGACATTCCTATTACTGTAAATAATTGATCCAATGTGCTCAGATCCCCAAGAGTTCAACACTTAAAGGGCATCACCTCAGTATGAACAGAGAATGAAAATCTCAGCATACTTTGGAGAAAAAGGAAGGATTCCTATGCCGTTCTAAGGTCGGTTAAGACCATGAACATGGGTCTCCTATGCAAGAGGGAAATGGGATTCTGAAAAGCTCTCACCTCTTGCCACAAAAGCTCAATTCCCACGGCTGTGTGTTTCCTCAACCTGAATCGTACCATCACCTCTCTCTGTCTTTCTCTCTCCCACACTGCCCCTCCTTGTCTCACTCTGCCCCGAACGCCGGTCCATGGAGAGGCAGCCTGGAACCATTTACAGCATCCTTAAGTGCAAAGATTTGTGCTGCTGACTGACATCTGTCTTTTCTCTCTTTCTATCTCCATAGAATGAGTGAAGCAAAGGAACAGTGGATTTGCTCAAAACCATGGTTGGAAAAAAAAAAAAAAAGCCTTCTTGGATTCACTGATTTCCCTAGATTGACTTGTTTTCTAAAACCAAGCCCTCGGGGACAATCATCTGTGTCTGGGGCCAGGTAGGGGACTGTGTGGTCTCCTCACTTTTAGAAGAGAGTTTTCTTCTTTCCACCGGTTTCCATGTTTAGTCCCAGATGAGGCGCACTTGTCACCATGTTTGATGCCTCTGCGATCCACATCATACTTTGAGAGGGGGAACACAGAACACACAGGAAATGATATGTTAAAGAACAAGAGTGGGCTGTCGTGGGTGAAAGAGCCTTGCCTAAAGCAGTAGGACAGCTTGAGGTCAGTCTGACACGTCTGCATCATGAGGAACTCTGGGTCAGCATCACCGGTGGTCTGAGCAGAGAGGAAGTTGGGGACACACCCACGGGGTTGCAGGTGGGCTTCAGTCACAGGCGGACGACCTCCCCAAGGTGGCCGAGGCTGGCGGGAGCCCAGGGGGGTGTCAGCGTCGTGTAAAAATGAAGAATAAAAGGATGCTATGGAAAGCGTGTCTGCAGTCACGTTCATACTCTTTTCAATAAAGCAGTGTGTGCTGTGGGCATACACGTTACGAGACTAAATCTTAATGTGAAATGGTAAACGTTAACATGAATTCTAAACACGTTTGAAAAACCCACAGTTCTGTAGGTTCAAGAGATATTCCATGGGTGGGGAGCTGGTTACTCGAAAGGGGACCCTGGATACTCTGAGGGTGGGAGATGGTTACTGCAAAGGGGACCCTGGATACTCTGAGGGTGGAGATGGTTACTGCAAAGGGGACCCTGGAGCGGGGGCTTCAGGGGGTTCAAGCAGGCCCTGGTAAGGGGATGCAGGCAGAACTCACAATCCCTAGTGCACAGAACGTCTATGGACCCCAGAAGGCGAGAGGGGAAAACCTGGGCAGTTGACCTCACAAGATGCTTTGGAGCTGCTGCAGAGCACCCTGGGAAACTCCCATCAGGCTTCGCTGACCCCAGATGTATAAAAACCACACATGACCCCTGGGGGACAGTGGCTTCCAGGTGGCCAGGGAGAATCGGGGCAGAAAGAGACAGCTCCGTGGTCCCATCGTATTGACCATGCAGTGGGCTCTCACAGGAGGGCGGTGGGTTACATGCTGAGAAGGAAGGCAGTGCCGCAGGAGTGACATACCAAAGGCCACTGCTTCTTCTCCCGGGGGACTCTGCGGGTGGGGGATGGATGCATTTCTGGCTCCTGCTGGACCGAGACTCTTCTAGAGGGGAGAGGAGTTGGGGGTTGGGGCAGAGTGGTGACTTCTCAGCATCACCCATGTGGGGGGCATCTAGGGGAGGAACACCCAGGCTGAGACTGCAGATGTTCTGGAATTTCCGACAGGATCCCCTCTCTTCCCACCCCTTCATACAGGACGGATTTTTGAGACATCTGTCTGCAGTGTGTATGTCTGCTCAGTTTCGTCTGACTCTTTGCGACCCCGTGGACGGTAGCCCAGCAGGCTCCTCCGTCCGTGGGATTCCCCCAGGCAAGAATACTGGAGTGGGTTGCCATCTCCTTCTCTAAGACTCAAAGGAGACAATAGTGGCTGGAACTATGGGCACGTGATCAAAATAAGCATACTGACTTGATTTGACTTAACGAAAACCAGGTGCAATTGACACTAACAATTAAAAAGAAAAGCAAAAACCTCATAGAGTCAATTCTCACTGTCATTACAAAAAATGTTCCTGATGTAACACATATTCTCATTCAAAAGGGCATTCATATAAATTCTCTTGAGCTCATGAGAAACAGTATTCAATACTTTGAAAACCCTCCCATATATAGACTAGCACCTTCTCTTGTGTTCAAGACCTGGGTTCAATCCCTGGGTCAGGAGGATCAGCTGGAGAAGGGATAGGCTACCCACCCAAGTATTCTTGGGCTTCCCTGGTGGCTCAGCTGGTAAAGAATCAGCCTGCTATATGGGAGCCCTGGATTCAATCCCTGGGTTTCGAAGATCCCCTGGAGAAGGGACAGGCTACCCACTCCAGTATTCTGGCCTGGAGAGTATCTTGGGCTTCGCTCGTGGCTCAGATGGTAAAGAATCCGCCTGTGATGTGGGAGACCTGGGTTCGATCCCTGGGTTGGGAAGATCCCCTGGAGAAGGGAAAGGCTACCCACTCCAGTATTCTGGCCTGGAGAATTCCATGGACTGTATAGTCCATGGGGCCGCAAAGAGTTGGACACAACTGACCGACTTTTAGTTTTGCCTCCACTAAATTTCAAAGGGAAGATGATCATAGTTGGACCCTTAAGAAATTTCCTGTAAACTTTTAAATGGACAGTCTAAACTTGACTTTATAACATACCTTAAAAGATGATCTTTATTGCAAAGTTGAAACGAAAATAATAATACCTATAAGAACCTGATGCAGGACTGTTACAAATATGCAAGCTATATCAGACAGGAAGGACGCTCACTTCATTCCTGTCTTTACTGGAGAGCTACGGGAATCCCTGCAGAGGGATTTAACGTCGTATTCAAGAAGATGGTTCTCAACCCGCTCACTCTCCGGACTCCCTTCTCTGCAACCAGACCACCAGGGAGGGCCAACTGGAAAGCAAGGAGGTATAAAGGAGACTCTAAGTGAATAGCCAGTGAAGACTTACAGGGGTACCATGTGCATATATGTAAGTATACTGATAAACTTTATGGATACACAGAGTAGCAAAAACTCAAGTGCACATACAGGGCAGCTAATCTTACACAGTTATGCACAGTAGCAGCTCAGAGGGTCCCAGGAAGGGTAAGTCTGGGATACAGGATGCTGCATGGGTGGGGGTAGGGAGAGCTCTGACACCAGTACCCTTAGGGAGCAGAAAAAAAATTAATTCAGAGAATAAAAAAGAAATCGAGTCATGGGGTAAAGACAATGTTCACAGAAAACAGGATTATCAACTGTGTGAGATAACGCCTCTTGGTGCCAGGAAACACACCTCTGTCGTGTCAACCCAAAATAGTGTTAAACTTCTTCCCCCAGAAGAAGAGGGCAGACAGCAGGGCCAAGAAAAAGCCACGGATCCGGTGTGTGGGCACAAATCAGGTCTAGATAAATCTCTCTTCATTCAAAGACTTAAGAAAAGAAGTCAAAATCTGCGGATGTATGGAAGGAAAAAAAAAAAAAAGAGTCACGAGGAACCACAGTGTCAATGTGAAGATTAAGAAGATTCACGGGGACCAAGATGTAATTTGGCATGAAGAACTCAGGCAGAAAAAAATAAAACAAGAGGCTATCTCAAAGAGGCCAAAATCATGGGGTGCTCAGATATTTCATGCAGAAGCCTGATCTTCAAAATATCTTTTTTCTCTTACAGTAGAAAAATGGATATCCAAAGACGTTTCTGTCCAACCAAAAAGTCTTGTCCTAAAGAAAGGCAAAGAAGAAAAGACTTCTACAAATTCAAGAAGCTTTCTAATAGCCCAGATATGTTTCCCAAAAATAAAATCCACTTTAGTTCACCAGAGATGAAACCCAAATCACAACTCAGGAATGTATAAATTATGAGATGTGCTGCTGAGCTCAGTGGCTCAGTCGTGTCTGACTGGGATCCCATGGGCCGTAACCCACCAGGCTCCCTGTCCATGGGATTCTCCAGGCAAGAATACTGGAGTGGGTTGCCATTTCCTCCTCCAGGGGATCTTCCTGACCCAGGGATCAATCCCGAGTTTCCATCACTGGCAGGCAGATTCTTTACATGCTGAGTCATCAGGGGAGCCCAAATTATGGGATACAAGGTCCCAAACTATTAATGCCAGAGAAGCATCGTGTTTTATACCCAAAAAAAAAAAAAAGTGTCAAAATGGTTACTCAAAGGAATTAAATGCTATGATTAAGTTGCTGCAAATGGATATATTTGTTTTAACATAATTAGTACCAAAAATGATAATAATTTGGGCTTAAAATCCCATCTTCTAGAATCTTTTAAAATCCCATCTTTTCATAGAAAAGAATATGAAAGTATGAGTCTATAAAATATAAATTGCCCTCACTGGATACAGTTTGAGGTAAAAGACAACCACGGCATTTGAGGTCTTGAATAATGTCAGTATCGACCATAATGAAAACAGCTAATATGTCTGAGACACGTGTTAGGAGCCAGGCATTCTTACCAGCACGGCTCATGTAGGTTTGTAATAGGGGGTTGATGACTGTCTCAGTCGGTCTGGGCGGCTATAATAAAAGGCCACAGAGCAGGTGGATTATAAACAACAGACATCTCCTTCTCACAGGTAAGAGAGCTGGGAAGTCCAAGATGAAGATCCTGGCAGGTTCCGTGAGGACAAGCTTCCTGGTTCATAGACAGACACCTCCTTGCTGTGTTGGAAGGGGTCGGAGGGCTCTCTGGGTGTCATTTATAAAGGCAGGAAATCCATTCACGCGAGCTCCACCCTGTGACTTCATCACCTCCCAAAGGCCCTACTTCCTAATATCCTACGGGGTGGCGGGGGCGGTGAGAATTTCAACATGTGAATTTGGGAGGTGGGGGGAGAGCCATCTACAGCAGTTATATTCTTGAAAAACTAGAATGACTTGTTTACAAAACAGAAATATACTCACAGACTTACAGAATGAACTTACCAGACGGGAAGGGTGGGGGAAGGGATAGTTAGGGAGTTTGGGATGGACATGGACACACTGCTGTGTTTAACATGGAGAACCCACAAGGACCCGCTGGACAGCACAGGGAACTCTGCTCAATACTCTGTAATAACCTCATGGTTAGCAGGGGGAAGGATGGAGGAAGGGATAGTTAGGGAATTTGGGATGGACATGGACACAGTGCTGTATTTAACATGGAGAACCTACAAGGACCTGCTGGACAGCACAGGGAACTCTGCTGGATATTATGTAATAACCTAAATGGGAAAATAATCTGAATAGATACATGTATATGTATAAACTGAAACAGTTTGCTGAACGCCTGAAAGTATCACCACATTGTTAATGAAGTATTCTCCAATATAAAATAAAAATAGATATTAAAAAAACGAAAACAGAACCACAATCATATATTTTAAAGGAGGATCTGCTTTCCAATCTGTAAGATACACGCATATAAGACATCATTATATGACAAAAGACAGAAAGCAAAGGAAACAGCGAGAGATCCTCGCAACGCCTCGTTAGCAAGGAGACAGAAGCAGAGCCAATCACACAGGTTATTGTGTCGGAAGGGAGCCAAGGTTCCCCTCCCACCTCTCTCCAATTGGGCTAAAAAAAACAAGTCCAAACATTTGGAGGAATAGAAAAGCTTCAGAGGAGAACTCAGCCCTCTAGTCATATTTAACAAAACCTCTAGAACATGATGAAAATTACCAAAGGGAACAGGCCACAGAGAGAAGAGAAACAGTGGTGATGTTCAGACCAGCAAAGGGTAGCAAAAGAAAATGCCAGCTAGTTCAAAGAAAGTGTGCCCTGTTGAGAGCAATGGGGCCCCAGTGCACGAGGCCACCAGGAGCGGTTCAACACTCTCCCTCCCGAGAAGCAGGTGTAATTCCCTGAGAAACACACGGAAGACGGTCTGGGAAGCCCCCACAGCCTCCTCTCTGCTCGACCTACAGAGGGCAGCTCTCAAGAGTTGAATAAAGCCCCGATCGTTGGGCTAGCAGGCCAAAGGGTCAAACAGGGAATGGGAAATCGGTGAGGGTTTGCAGTGTTTCTCTAAAGCGGCTATTAACATCAATGTCTGGGCCCCACATTTAGGGTAGAAGAGGGGCACTGGGGGATGGGAGGTGATGGGAATGCTGGATCTCGAAGCAAGCGCCCACTGTGCAAGATGCGAACCGTGTCTCTTGGGGCCATTTCCGGAGGTACAGAGAGACAGCCGCAGGGAGAGTGCAGCAGGAGGTGCGGCCATAAATGCGGGTCTGTCCCAGAGCAGCAGCTGCCCCGGCGTCTCCAGGCGGGGCCCACAGCGGTGAGTGCTGGGGCGGGGCTGGACCAGCCTGGAGCACTCAGGGGCTGACTGCCCCAGGCTACCTGGGGGCAGCTTTCCGGGTGCCCACGGCCCGCTGTTCCTGGGTCACTGGACCGGCACAAACCCGAGCGGAACCGGGGTCCCACTGACAACAGATGTGGACGGGCTCAGCTGGGAGCTCCTTCTCCAGTCTCTAACACACACACACACACACAGACACAAACACACAGACACACAGAGAGACACACACACGGACACACACATACACAGACACACAGACACACACACACAGGTGTATTTAGATCACAAACTGCTAAGGGGGCCTTTACAACCACATAAAAATGGGAGGGCAATGCAGAACCACATTTTCACAAGACCAGTTCTGTAAGAAGCACATCTCTAGTGGACAGATATAATTACAGTGTTGATGGATAGCTGTATGGGTGATACACAGATGGACAGATAAACCCAGAGAGAGAGATAGACAGACAGAGAGGGCGGGAGAGAGAGGGGATCTATGGATACAGACTGACGGACAGACGTTCAGGTACCTATGTCTCTTTGGAGTCACTTATGAATATAGTTCTAACATACAGCTCAGTGACCTAGAGAAAAGGACCTAACTGAATCTCTCAAGTCTCCTCACCTGTAAGGTAGAAATATTAATTGTATACTCAGCAAAGTTCTTATAAAGATCAGATGCTATCACCTGTCACAAACCTGACCCATCAAAGATTTTCAATACATAATAGTTTCTGCCTCATCCAATATAGAGTTACATGTACCCAGAAAGACGTTGGGGGGAAAAAAAGTAGCATTGAATCATGGACCATTTTGGAGCCCAGGAAAATCTAATCCCAAATTGTAAATATACCCATCCTATAATTATGCATTATATTTTAAGAACGTTGTCTGAGATAGCCAGAAGTATTACATAAGGGTATATATTCACAGAAAAGAAAAAACTGGAATACGCAGAAAATTAGACCATAAACAGATTGAGATGACCTTTCTAAGGCTGCACAGGAAGCAAAAGAAGAGAAAAATGGAGGGCTCACCCTTCATTTGTCACCATGACCCAATGCAGTCAGTAACAGGTGTTCCCTCTGAGGGGGAGCAGGGTGCAACCACCTGCTGCATGAAATGCTGCAAGCATCCTCTTATTTAGAGCTGAATTTAGAGCTTCCTTCTTGTTCTGCAGCCAACCGGACCCTTTTACTAACAGCCCTGAGGACCTGCTTTCTAAAATAACCCGGCAGGGAAAGGTTGAAGATGAAGCTGCCTTTGCGGCCTATGGCTTGGCTAGTCGGGGTCTCCAGACTGTGTTTCATGCATGATATTGATAAAACCGCAGTCCCCAAGGAGAGTCCATGCCTCGATCCCCCAGAGTGAGACCATGGGACCTCACGTGGCAAGACGGACCTGCAGACAGCTGCAACCTTAAGATGGCATTAACCCGAAGACGGGAAGTGCAGGGTGGATTTGCTGTGTGTCTTCATGCGGTTACAAGCAATTCATTTCCATTCAGTCGCTCAGTCGGGTCTGACTCTTTGCGACCCCATGGACGGCAGCACGTCAGGCCTCCCTGTCCATCACCAACTCCCGGAATCTACCCAAACTCATGTCCATCCAGTCGGTGATGCCATCCAACCATCTCATCCTCTGTCATCCCCTTCTCTTTCCCAGCATCAGGGTCTTTTCCAATGAGTCGGCTCTTCGCATCAGGTGGCCAAAGGATTGGACTTTTAGCTTCAGCATCAGTCCTTCCGATGCAGGACTGATTTCCTTTAGAATGGACTGGCTGGATCTCCTTGCAGTCCAAGGGACTCTCAAGAATCTTCTCCAACACCACAGTTCAAAAGCATCCCTTCTTCGGCACTCGCCTTTCTTTACAGTCCATCTCTCACATCCATACATGACTACTGGGAAAAGGTTACACGCAGAGGATGAAGCTAAAGAAAGGCATGAGACAACTGGCAGTCTGAGAAACTGGAAGTGTGAAAGGCAGTCTACCTCTGGTGGCCGACTTGGAAGGCCAGAAAGAAAACCCCCAGGCCCAGAATTCTGGGCTCTCCAGAAACGGGGAACAACCTCAGCTGACAGTCAGCATGCACCGAGAGAGCTGGCTCTCCCCTGGTACGTGGAACTGAATCCAGACTTAAGCTGAAGGAGTTAAGAAGCTGATTCTCCAGCAGAATCTTTGTATGAGAGGCCAGCTGGCTGGCAAAGACCTTGATTTAGGCTCGTGACACCATGAGCAGAGAACCCACCTGTGTCACTGCTAACCTGGAGAACTCTAAATAGTAAACTCACGTTGGTTCAAGTTCCAAAGTTTGTGGCTCCTTGTTAAGGCAGCAAAGGAAAATGAATAGGGTAATATTACACATTGTAGCAGGGGATATTTCTAAGCAGAGATGTATGATAAATCTCGTTAAAATGTAATCAACAACAATGAAGCAGCTATTTCCTGAGAAATATGATTCTTGTTCACGAGAAACAAAGATGTTGACTCTTCTAAGGTAGAAAGAAAAATTCTCTGTCTCTTTCCCCATGATACTGACTAATTCCACCAGTCATAAATTGTAACAATAACTAGTTAACAATCATACTAGGGATTCCCTGGTCACTTGGATGGTAAAGAACGTTCCTGTAACACAGGACGCCCTGGTCCGATCCCTGGGGTGGGAAGATCCCCTGGAGAAGGGAATGGCAACCCAGTGCAGTGTTCTTGCCTGGAAAATCCCATGAACAGAGGAGCCTGGCAGGCTACAGTCCACGGAGTCACAAAGAGTCAGATACAGTGAGTGACTAAGACGGTAACTAACACCAACGTAACTGCATGATATCTATAACAGTATATAACAAAATAACTTGCACATTCTAGGAATACAAGTTTAAATGTTGCATTTTATGTAGGTATCGTTTTGCATCTGTTTGTACTTATACCTCACACGCACATATACTTTGAATATCCAATAATAACCTCTAAATACGTTACAGATTTATAATATGCTTTTTAACTTCTTCCTCAATGCACCTCTATCGTTCTGCTGCCTGTATCAATTTTCTGTTGCTGCTGTAACAAATGACCACAAACCTGGGGGCTGAAAAATGCAGACTTGCTACTTTACTGCTCTGTAGGTCAGAACGCTGATGTGGGTCTCGGGGGCACTAAAAGTAAGATGTTGGCAGGGCTTCGGTTCTTGCTGATGCCTCGGAAAGGGTTTGTTTCCTGCCTTTCCCAGCTTTGAGAGGACATCTGCCTTCCCTGGCTTGCAGCCCCCTCCTCACTTTTGCCATCGCCAGAGCCACGAACGCCGCTTCTTTCAGATCATTTTCCATAATCTCCTCTCCTTCTGCCCACGGGCGAGAAGGCTTCTCCAGTCTGAGGACTCATGTGATTGCTTTGGACTTGCCTAGATAACCCAGTATAATATCCCCGACTTCAAAATTCGTGATTCACTCCCATCAAGAAAGCATCGCTTTCTAGACAGGGGAGCACACTCACAAGTCCTGGGCATGAAGTCATGGACATGTGCCCTGTTGTCTACCCCGGGCAGAAAGCCAGGATGGAACGGTGACCTGCTCATAGATTTATCCATGATTGGTCCTGATCAAAAACTTTCACTCATCACGCACTTAGGGGAAGAGAGTCAGTCAGAGAAAGACAAGTATGGATGATACCACTTATATGCAGAATCTTAAAAAAAATGATACAAATGAAATTATTTCAAAACAAAACAAACTTAGAGAACATTTTCACAGGGGTAGGGGAGAGAGATTGGGACTTTGGGATGGACATCTCCACACTGCTGTATTTAAACTAGATAACCAATAAGGACCTGCTGGACAGCACTGTGAACTCTGCTCAATATTCTGTAATAACCCTATGGTCACCAGGGGGAAGGATGGGGGAAGGGACAGTTAGGGAGTCTGGGATGGACATGGACACACTGCTGTATTTAACATGGAGAACCAGCAAGGACCTGCTGGACAGCACTGTGAACTCTGCTCAATATTCTGTAATAACCTTATGGTCACCAGGGGAAGGATGGGGGAAGGGACAGTCAGGGAGTTTGGGATGGACATGGACACACTGCTGCATTTAAAACAGAAAACCAACAGGGATCTACTGTAAAATAAACAAATAAAAACTTGTACCAGGCAGCGTATCCCCCAGTTCCTATTTTCCATCCTCACCACCTGTGACCAGACCAAGGTAAAGAAAGAAAAGAAATGCATGGTGCAGAAACCCTTTGCACCAGCCATCTCAATATCCAAACCCAGCTGGCCCATATATATATCCTGGCGCCATTAAGCTCATACGATGTTATAACTGTAGCTTCCATGTCCTTGTCTCAACATGACTGTGGATGGTGGGAGGTGAACTGAGTTAAGCAAGTACTCTGTGACACTCAAACAGTGAGCTTAGAAATGTTGCCAAGGGGATAGATTATCAGCCTGGAGATCCTCCCAACCTTTGGGTACATCTCTCACCTCTAGTCAAGGGCAAATAACACACTCTGCAGACTGAAGGGGCAAAAGAAATCTCTGCCACCCCAACAGGGTTGCCAACACAGCTGTCTAAGTTGTGACAGGGACGCTCTGATGGAAGGAAGACGGCAGCCACCTCGGTGGAGACACATGAATATGAATCTATGTTTTACGGGAGAAGAGTCACAGCTCCACCGTGGGGCTCCTCCTCCTTGTGAGAGGCTAGTTTTATCACACTGGAAAAAACTCGGTCATCTCCTTTCAGCAGATCGGGTTCCTGAGCACACATACATACACACACACATACGGAAGGCAGTTTCCTAATCCCGGCTGCACCATTCACCTTCTGGACGCCTCACAATTTATCTTCTCCTCTGCCTTCAAATCCCGCACTTTCAGAGCGGAACTCACGGTGGCTCAGACCCTTGACGCGTGCAACTCTAGAATCTGCAGTTCTGTAAACACGCGGTATATGGACTGTGTATTGACAGTACCGTTAAACCCATCTGAGGCTCTAGATGGAAATCAACCCTGGCGTCTACCACTCTCAGCCGACTCTCCCAAGGGAGTTTATGTGGGCTAATCTCTCCCCGGGAGGGGACCGCCCAACCCACAAAACTCACCCTGCTTCATAAGACAGCAGGTACGGAATAACATCTATGCATCCATCTGGACAGCAAATGCCATCTATCTATCCATCTATGTACCCATCTCACCTACGTACCTATGTCTCTTATTCAGCTCATTGGAAAAGACCCTGATGCTGGGAGAGATTGAAGGCAGGACGAGAAGGGGGTGACAAAGGATGAGATGGTTGGTTGGCATCACCAACTCCATGGATGTGAGTCTGAGCAAACTGTGGGAGACAGTGAAGGACAGGGAAGCCTGGCGTGCTGCAGTCCATGGGGTCGCAAAGAGTCAGATCCAACTTGCTGACTCAACAACAACAGCAGTCTATGTATCTTTCCATCTCAACTACCTACTTGCTGCTGCTGCTAAGTCGCTTCAGTCGTGTCCGACTCTGTACGACCCCATAGATGGCAGCCCACCAGGCTCCCCCATCCCTGGGATTCTCCAGGCAAGAACACTGGAGTGGGTTGCCATTTCCCTCTCCAATGCATGAAAGTGAAAAGTGAAAGTGAAGTCCCTCAGTCGTGTCTGTATATAGACATACACTACAAAAGTGACCTTTGACTCCTATTAGGTTTTTCTTTCAAGTTCAAGCACAAAAAGACTGTTTGTATATATATCAACTTCTCACCCAGGCAGGCAGAACAACCTGAGAGATGTAAATAGCGATGGCTAAAGACCTTCTGGATATTTCTTTATTAAGACTCGATATACCTCATATATCTATATGTGCTCTATAGGTATCTCAATACAATAGAAATGTAAATGCATAATCAAAATTTAGATACATGCATACATGCTCAGGTTCTTATTAAAGCACGCTTTTGTATAAAAATAAAGACAGGAGCGTTTCGTCCACCGTTTTCCTGCCAGAGTTACATGTGAAGCCATGATCCCAAGGATGAAAATGAGCTGTGAGGTTAGTTCTTTACCCTTTGTCCGGGAGGAATTGTTCACCAAAATGGTATCTGCAGAGGCTCTTCAATTATTTGGAAAGAAAATAAAATGGAATTGTAGGGAAGGAGAAAATCCTCCAAGAATGTTTACCATCCTTCTTTAGAGTAACCGTTCAAGATCCAGGCAGCTTAACCCATTTAACGCCGCAGTTTCAAGCGTGGACAAGTGCTCAAAATAAGGCAAGCAGATGAAAGCTTCCAGCCACTGCCATCTGTTTCCCAGAATTAAAACAGTCGCATGGACAACTCACACCAACAACCTCTGAGAAGCTTAGGGGAGAATGAGGTAGAAGGAGTCTGCGTTGATGACATCTCTAGCTGCCCGGGCTGGATGGGTGTAGGTTAAGATAAGTATATTTCAAGAGTTTCCAAATGCTTCTGACACGTTCAGCTTCTTCATCCAGACTTTCTGGTTTCACTCAACGCTCGTGATAGTCTATTCGGTGACTGACCACCACTAAATCAGTACAGCACATTCGAGATTGAATAACTCTTTGGAAGGACTGATGCCGAAGCTCCAGTCCTTTGGCCACCTGATGTGAAGAGCCGACTCATTAGAAAAGACCCTGATGCTGGGGAAGATTGAAGGTGGGAGGAGAAGGGGGTGACAGAGGATGAGATGGTTGGATGGCATCACCGACTCAATGGATATGAACTTGGGCAAACTCTGGAAGACGGTGAGGGACAGGGAAGCCTGGTGTGCTGCAGTCCACGGGGTCACAAAGAGTTGGACACAAACTTGACAACTGAACAACAGCAACATCCGAGATAAATAATAATGAGTCTGTTGGGGAAGGGTGAAATCTTCTAGTAGGTGAAGCATGAGAATGGGGATCTTGCTGTTTGGGGATTGTTTGTGAGCTGGTTGTTATTTCGCCAGCAAAATGTGCTTGTCAAACCTTCTACCTTGTCTGGGCCTGAGTATTTCTTGGTCGGGAGAGTGAAGAAGTTGAAGTCCAAGCTGTGCGTGGTTCATCACGGTGTGCCCCTTGGAGGTGGGCAACGGGGGGCTCCCATTAGGAGAGTTTCTCCCCTAAGTGTCTAGTTCCCTTTCTATCAGTCACATCCATGCTGCGTCCTGTGCATCAAGCCTTCCTGGCAGATGAGGGCGGAGGATTACTGCGTGATTCCCCGGGGATGTCCCCCGCACACGTGGAACTGTCCTTCTCATCATGATGCAACTAAGCTACTGCATCCTTCAGCCCTTCGGTTTATGGAAGGCTTTCTTCACTGCCTCTTTCTCAGTGGTGCACATTCTAGCTTTTGAATACTAAGGCACATGGGAACATATATATTACTGTTTGAAAAACAGCCAGCCAGTGGGAATTTGCCGTATGACGCAGGGACCTCAGTCTGAAGCTCTGTGACAACCTAGACGGGTGGGATGGGGTGGGAGGTGGGAAGGGGGTTCAGGAGGGAGGGCGTGTATGTATCCCTACAGCTGATTCATGTTTGTGTATGGCAGAAACCAACACAGCATTGTAAAACAATTAATAAATAAAATTTTAAAAAATACAAAATAACATGTTTCATTTCCCAAGCTCTCTCCCACCAGAGGACTTCCCATCAGTCATTGAATCCATGCATCCAGCAATGGTCTGGGGACTCTCGTGGTGAAAATGCAAGCTGATGTTCTGTAGTTTCATCTTTCTCATAATACACTTGGTTCACAAGTGCTGGTCCATGAAACACTGGAACTTCTTATTTTTTTAAGTGTTTTTTTTAACAAAACACTTAAGTTTTTTTAACAGCTCCAGTGCTGTTTCTATCTCCCCAAGGCTGTGGGTGAGGAAGACTCAGGTACACCGTTCTGAGACCTCTCAAACACCTGCTCCCTCTGACACCCCCCTTTGTCAGGGAACTCTCCCCCAAGACCATCCCATCTTCCATTGCCGCCGCCTTCACTCGCTGACCTTTGCCTTGAAATTCTGTATTACGCTACGAAATTCCAGACGATAAAAGCGCGTGGTGAAGGCTCCTACCTCCTGCCTGTCTAAGAGGTTCCCAACACTACAGAGTACTCTATATACATTATTTGTTTTTACCCTTTAATGGACAGAGGAGCCTGGTGGGCTGCAGTCCATGGGGTCGATAAGAGTTGGATACAACTGAGCGACTTCACTTTCACTTTTCACTTTCATGCATTGGAGAAGGAAATGGCAACCCACTCCAGTGTTCTTGCTTGGAGAATCCCAGGGATGGGGGAACCTGATGGGCTGCCGTCTATGGGGTCGCACAGAGTCGGACACGACTGAAGTGACTTGGCGGCGGCAGCAGCAGCAACCACCAGGGAAGTGAGTCATCTTCCGGATGAGGAAATGGAATCCAAAGACATTATAACTGTCCCCAGCTGGCTTGGGGACCAGCTCCCACTCTTTCCACTCTGCCACTCGTAACTTACACCCAAATGTCTGGTTTCACCCAATAATGACAATTGAATCTGTCCCTAGTTGAAGGTCATCGTCCATCTTGAGGCCCCTTGTGCGAACCTGAAACGATAAAGACGCTTTATAGGAAGCTTGGTGGCCACTTTTCCTGAAGCCCTTGGAGATCTGAATTCTAAGTACCTATCTGCAGAGGCTCTTTGCTAAATAGGAAAATGAATGATTTCAGAGGCATCATTGAATAGCATATAAATTCTGATAAGAGCTCAATGTATTCAGCAGAAATCATGAAAATGTCCCCGAAATACCCTCAACGTTCTCAAAGGCAGGTTGTCGGGAGCTGACATTTGATGATGCAAGTCTCTTTTTCAAGACCAAGGAACAGTACTAGAAAGGTCTGAAACAGAAATCCTTTTCAAGCTGTGCCTGGCCACACCCCCCCCCAAAAAAAGAATAAAACAACAACAGTGTTTTGCTTAAATCCAAAGTGTTTTCAAAGAATTACCACAATATCTAAAATTCAAGTACACTGTGGCTGAGGAGAAGATAAGAATTCTTGTCGCATGTTAAAAAATATCTGCTCTGTTTTTGGATTTGTGGTTGCCAAGGAGGAGGGAGTTGGAGTAGAGGGGCGGGGAAGGACTGAGAATTTTCCAGTTAGGAGATGAACAACAGTATATATGGCAACGTCCTACTCCAGAGCACAGAGAACTCTATTCACTATCGTGTGATAAAGTGTAATGGACAAGAGTATAAAAGCATATTACACACATATGTAAATACAGACTTTATTTTGGCGGGGGTGGGGCGCCAGAATCACTACAGATGGTGACTGCAGCCATGAGATTAAAAGACGCTCGCTCCTTGGAAGAAAAGCAATCACCAACCTAGACAGCATATTAAAAAGCAAAGACGTTACTTTGCCAACAAAGGTTCATCTCGTCAAAGCTGTGGTTTACCTTGTAGTCATGTACGGATGTGAGAGTTGGACCATAAAGAAAGCTGAGCACTAAAGAATGGATGCTTTTGAACCGTGGTGTTAGAGAAGACTCCTGAGAGTCCCTTGGGCTGCAAGGAGATCCAACCAGTCCATCCTAAAGGAAATCAGTCCTGAATATTCATTGGAAGGACTGATGTTGAAGCTGAAGCTCCAGTCCTTTGGCCACCTGATGCGAAGAGCTGTCTCATTGGAAAAGACCCGGATGCTGTGAAAGATTGAAGGCGGGAGGAGAAGCGGATGACAGAGGATGAGATGGCTGGATGGCATCACTGACTCGATGGACATGAGTTTGAGCAAGCTCCGGGAGCTGGTGATGGACAGGGAGGCCTGGTGTGCTGAAGTCCATAGGTTTGCGAAGAGTCGGACTCGACTGAGCGACTGAATGTAACTGAACACAGATGTACATATATATATGTGTATGTGTATAGAATCACTTTGCTGTACAGCAGAAATTAAACACATTAAAATCAACTATTAGTTCAAAAAAA
The DNA here is from genome assembly GCF_055505025.1 of Bos grunniens. NCBI lineage: Eukaryota > Metazoa > Chordata > Mammalia > Artiodactyla > Bovidae > Bos > Bos grunniens. Next base: position 4,352,054 of record NC_141194.1, read on the forward strand.
TTAAAAAGAAAAAAAATGGATAGCATACAAGGTTGAAGCCTGTGGTTTCGGCTATTTTACAGACAACGTCCCAGGGTAAAGGATTACTGTCTTTAGACTGAAAATTGAAATTCAGGCCAACACCAATTTGTCACCAATCCTAAAGGAAACCATGGAATCAAACTATTTAATTAATCTAAATGATAAATTACCTGTGATCTCAGACCGATCTCAGCACCTCGCAGCAGGAGGCCCACGTGAGCAAGAGAAATAAATGAGAACGCTGGTTTCAGGAATTTACCTTATAAACAACATTATTCTAAATTTACAGCCTAACCCTTTGGAGTCTCAGAATGTATTTGCTTCACCGTCCCTGAAGGAGAGATTAAAAATTAGAGGAGTGTCCTTCGGGGCCTCTCCAAAGATGCCTTGTCCTGTATGTTAGCTCTGACCAAACAACCCCATTAAAATGAAGCAGCTGACACCACCGTCACCCTCTGGAGGTGTAGATAAAAACAGTAAAATCAGGTTAACCCAGCAACCCCATGCCTGCACACAAGACGTATATATAGAAAAAATAAAATGAACAAGCCTGTGAATATGCATCTGACAAAAACGCGGAAGCCTCTTTAGGGAAAAAGATAAAAGGGGGGGGAAAATGCAATCAACTGTTCTCACTCATTTTTAATAAAATCTTGTTAGGCATCTAACTTCTGTGTGTGGCTCAGCTGGTAAAGAACCTGCCTGCAATGTGGGTGACCTGGGTTCAATTCTTGGGTGTGGAAGATCCCCTGGAGAAGGGAAAGGCTACCCACTCCAGTATTCTTGGGCTTCCCTGGTGGCTCAGCTGGTAAAGAATCCATCTGCAATGCAGGAGACCTGGGTTCCATCCCTAGGTTGGGAAGATCCCCTGGAGAAGGGAAAGGCTACCCACTCCAGTATTCTGGCCTGGAGAATTCCATGGGCTGGATAGTCCCTAGGGTCACAAAGAGTCGGACACGACTAAGCGACTTTAACGTTCAGTTTCTGTAATCATACAGATAGGTACATATCTGAAACCCTTTCCCCTAGAAAATGAGTATTGTTTAAGGAAACATACTTCCTAGGACCTACACCCTCACACACCCCTATCCATTAAAAAAAAAAAAAAATCACGTTCATGTGAAAAGACGATCACTTCTTGTCTTGAATTCCAAAGCATCTCTGAAGAGGGTGGAGGGATTGCAATATCAGGAAAGAGGAGCTGCTCTCAGAAAACCCAATTGCCTTTTGAGCAAGGATACAATGCCAGATGTTAACACTGCTTTGAGCATCTCCAGAGAAGCAAAAGCAATTAGGCGTTATCCTTGCTTCTCTCTCGGTTTCAGAATCTCATTCCCAAAGACGGCAGACGTGTTGGTGAGGGTGCGCGCAGAGCAGGGGGCATCTTGTCGACGCGAAAATAAGGTGTGGGCAGAATTTTACTATAAGGTTTCTTGAGGGAGGGAGGGGAGGAGGGGAGAGAGAGCATATAAAATAAACCTGCTTGATTACATTATCTGGAAATGTTATTTCATAGCCGCTACAACCGTGGAGCGCTTGAAAGCCCGTTCCAGGTAAAATGAAAAGCTCTGCTGTACCAACCTCTCATGGTGTGGTTACAGGTCCGGACACTGAGGATGTCAGATGGGAGCTGGCCTGTCGGCACTGGGAAACAAGAAATGTCACGGGCGTGGGTCACCCACGGCATCACCAAGCCCAAAGCTGGGCCCGCGGGCGGCAGTTCTGCTTTTTCCTAAACCGCCAAACACCTTGGCCGAGCCACGAGCGAGTCCCTCCTCAACTGCCTTCATAAATGAACGAGTGGCAGACGCTGGCAATGCCAACCAATGATATCTGAAATTTCATACCTTAAGTCTGATCACGGGAAGGGCCCTCTCTCTAAAATAACCATACTACTGGGTGTAGATATGGAACGTGGCATCTCTCAGCAATTTGTAGATTTAAGACCTGTCTGCAAAATGGAGTAATTTCAAAAAGATGAGTCAGGGGTCTCATGAAACACAACAGATGTTATTTATACCCAGTAAGGGGCTTCCCTGGTGGCTCAGACAGTAAGGAATCTGCCCACAATGTGAGAGATCAGGGTTTGATTGCTGGGTCAGGAAGATCCCCTGGAGAAGGGAATGGATACCCACTCCAGTATTCTGGGGCTTCCTTGTGGTTCAGCTGGTAAAGAACATGCCTGCGATGGGAGAGACCTGGGTTCAGTCCCTGGGTTGGGAAGATCCCCTGGAGAAGGGAAAGGCTACCCACTCCAGTATCCTTGCCTGGAGAATCCCATGGACAGAGGAGCCTAGCAGATGACAGCCCAGGTGGTCGCAAGGAGTCTGACATGACTGAGCGACTGGCACACACACACCCCCACTGTGGGCCCCATGTTTCCGTTTCAGCTTTGATTTTCTACCCGCTTCCTGACGTTGTGATTTAAAGAAGCCAATTAAGAAGTCAGACGTTCCCGACACAGACACATATTCAAATTAAATGGAAATCTGTTTGCATTTCGTAGTAAACAATGGGAGGAAGGAAGCCTTGCCTAGTCACCAGGAAAGTGAGATGATGTTCCGCTGGGTGCTTTACAGATAAAGACATTTGAAATGATCACACGTGCACGTCTATTCTGTACAGGTCTGCTCAGGGTGAAAGGAAAAGGTTAAAACCTAGAGAAATGCAACAACTGTTGATTCAGTTGTTCAAACAAACAAACAAACAAACCACCAGTCATTCACTGTCGTGCACAGAAAGTATTCTTGAGTGGGGAGAGTGATGAATAAAAATGTCCCCCAAAGAATGGGTGTGTGTGCGGGCGGGGGGACAGAGTGAACATAAATGACATGTTGAATTGGAGAAAACTCAAGAGAGGCACGGTGAAGAATCTGCCTACAGTGCAGGAGACCTGGGTTCGATCCCTGGGTGGGGGAGATCCCCTGGAGGAGGGCATGGCAACCCACTCCAGTATCCCTGCCTGGAGAATCCCATGGACAGAGGAGCCTGGCGGGCTGCAGTCCACGGGGTCGCCAAGACTGGGACACGACTGAGCGACGGACACTTCCACTTTGTTTCAGAGGCAAGTGTGTGCAGGAGCACAGGAAGGGCTGAAGTCACTCTCCTGGAATTTCTTCTGATGGGAGAGAACAGCGGGAATGAAAAAGCTTAAGGGCACGCTTCAAATTCAGGAGGCTTAGGAACGACAGCAAAGTGTCACTTGACACCTGTGCCCCTCATCACCTCTAACCCTGGCGGCCATATATTCCTCACGTGGCCTGTGCTGGCCTTTATTCTTGACACACACCGGCTATAAATCATCTGGCCTGGCCTTAGTCCCAGGTTCCTGAGCCAGAAAACCCCCCCGGAACTTCCTGAGTGATACGGACGTCTTTGTTATGCTGATGAGGTGACTCTGCAGAGCCTCCAATGTGGATTCCAAAAGGAGGCAGCTCACCAGAAAGTTCAACTATTGACATGATAAAGAGGCTGAGACTTCCAGCCGCTCCACCACCGGGCACTGAGAAGGGGGTGGAGGCTGAATTCAATCCAGTATCCAGTCACGGACCACTGCCCACCACATAAAAAACCTCAGTGAGTAGTGACTCTGGGTTGGGGGAACTCAAACCGGGGCTCGGTGACAACCTAAAGGGGTGGGATGGGGTGGGAGGCAGGCCCAAGAGGGAGGGGATATATGTATGTATGGCTGATTCATGTTGACGGATGGCAGAAATGAAGCCAATATTGCAAAGCAACTGCACTTTAATTAGAAATAAATAACACACACACATACCTCAGGGAGGGTTCTGGACACGGGGCCTCAGGGGAGCCCCCTGCCTTGTGGTCACTTTGCAGGATGGGGGCTCTGATTCCACGGGGAGAGGCTCAGAAGCGCTGGGTTCACGCCCAACCTCAGCCTGCATGCATCTTTTGTAAGAAAACTCTACATATGGTTCTTTCCTGAGTGCTACCAGTCTTTCCAGAACCAGGGGTTCTGAGTGTCAGAACCAGGGGTTCGGGAGAAGCTCTGAATTTACAGCAGATTGGTCCAAAGTACAGGTGGTCTGTGGACTCACATGGCGTGGCTAGCGTCTGAAATAAGTGTCGTGTCCGGGTGCAGGCTGCAACAGAATTTCCAGACATGAGGCGGAATGAGAGGAGAATAAAGGTTATTAGAGTAGGAGATGCTGTTAGAACGCGGGCCTGCTCAAAGCAGAGCCGACCCCCTTCACGGGCCAGCAGCCGGTTTTTATAGCCTCAACACGGAGAAAATTCCTGCTGGAATGGCAGCGTTAGGTGACCGGTTAGGATGCTATACAGCGGAAGGTACACTTGGTATTTTACCTAATATGGGGTCAAGGCATGGGCCGGTTTAGATCCAGAAGCTCATGCCAGCACGTGTTGTGGGGCTCGGTCCATTCCAGGGATTTTTATCCTGTGACCTTGTTTACAGGGCCCCACAGTAAGGACAGTCTCCTTGGGGTCCTGCGGGGGTCTGCCCTAATTCCTGTGGTTAGAGCCAGCAGTGGACGGCTGTACACACGGCCGGGGTTGAACACAAGAACACACATTAACACAGCTCTCTCTTCACCGTCTCAGCAGCGGCTGTGAATGCCATTTGCACAGTCAAGGAGCCGAGGCACAAGGTCACGCCATCAGCTCAAGGTCGACCCTGGAGTTGGAACCCAGGCAGTGCCTTTTCTTCTTCTTGTTTTTAATCTTTAGGCCGTGTCACACAGTGTGTGGGATCTTAGTTCCCCGAGCAGGGCTCAAACCCACGACCCTCTGCATTGGTAGCATAGAGTCTAAACCGCTGGACCATCGGGGCAATCCCAGGCAGGTCTCACTGTTCCCCAACATGCCTTCTAACCACATGCTTCTGCTTCAGCCGATATAGGGGCATATATTTATCCCGCTATCCCCACACCTTCGCATAGAGGGAATAATGTTGTTACTTCAACAGCATGCGGTCTATTGTGACAAAGCGTTCAACCCTCAGGAGAGAAAAGCAAGCAGATAAAAATACGGTGACGCTCAATTACAAGGAATGCATGTGGCCATCTTTCTCGCTGACACAACCAAAGTGCTTCTCCTGGGATCTTATACAGAGAGAATCACAGCTGACTTGAACCCTGCAGTCCTGTCCGCGCATCATACACTTTGCAACGGGGCCGGAGCCCTGAGGACCCCATCTGTGTTGGTTTTAGTATCGAGATGATGAGAGAGATTCGTCAGGGTACGGCCTCCACTTCTCCCGCAGCTGGTGCATAACTGATCACCTCTGTGCCGCAGCCAAGAGTGGTAAAGACTTGCAAAGTGTCGGACACAACTGAAGACGCGTGCCCACACACACACACACACACACACAGACACACACACGGAGGAGCCAAGTCTGCGACCTTCACCCTAGAGTTGTGGGGGGAGTCCAAATTCCCCAGGCTGTCCCTTCCCTAGTGACTGTGACATTTGAAAAGTTCAAAGTGTTAGTCGCTGTCACGTCTGACTCTTGGCGGCCCCTATGGACTGTAGCCCTCCAAGTCCCTCTGTCCATGGGATTCTCCAGACATGAATGCTGGAGTGGGTTGCCATGCCCTCCTCCTCCACGGCATCTTCCCGACCCAGGGATCGAACCCGAGTCTCATGTCTCCTGCATTGGCAGCCGGGTTCTAGCACCACCTGGGAAGCCCCTTCCAGACCACAGGGATACTTGCAATAGACTGGGAACTAATACTTATTATTTCTTTTTTCATTCTCATCACAGTTTTATAGCTCTTGTCATGAACTAGTATGATTTTTTACAAGTCTAAAATATTTCTAAAGTAAAACAGCTAGCTTTCTGCTGATAGCAACCATCTATACACTACCATCGTCAACCTTCCCATGAACATCCTTTTCAGCGTGTTTTTATACATTCTCTCTCATTCACAGGCAGGCAAATGTTGCATCTGATGATTCTTCCCACAGACATATGGGAGAAGAGATGCCAAGAAAGATTGTCACAATTTTGTTCACTTGGTAAATGTGTCAATTTGGGGAACAGAACAGTACACTCAACACTTAATGTTCTTACCAGTAGAGACACATTCTCTGAAGCTTCCGCTATCAGAAAGGCACATAATTTTTTTTTTTTAAGATTATGTGAATGGGTCACTGAATTTTAACTAAGAGTGTAACATGTCTTATAGGGAAAAGAATTGATTGCCATTCGATTGGGAATTCCCTTAGCTACTTCAATCATGCCAGAAATGCAAAGAATGGAACAAATTTACACATATCTCAGAAGTAAAAACAGATATATATATATATGCAATGAAGTTGATTTAGCTCAAAAAGAATTCCACAATTTTCTCCCATGAGGGCTTAGAGGTAAACTAGTAACTAGAAATAAAATTCGGTGGTGGTGGTGGTTCAGTCGCTTAGTTGTGTCTGACTCCTCGTGACCCCCTAGACAGTAGCCCGCCCGGCTCCTCTGTCCATGGGATTCTCCAGGCCAGAATAGTGGAGTGGGTTGCCATTCCCTTTTCCAGGGAATCTTACTGACCCAGGGATTGAACCCAGGTCTTCTGTATTGCAGGTGGATTCTTTACCAGCTGAGCTACAAGGAAGACCCTCTTTCAAAACAAATATCCACGGTGATGGGAAGAAAAGTCCATTTTTTCAAAGGAACATTTACACATTTGCTTTTTCATCCTAGTCACGCTATACCACAGAATATGAAGTAGTACATAATTAATAAACTTAAAAAAAATTCAGAAAACTAAATTCAAACATTCCTAAGTGTTGCATTAAAAAAAAAAAGTCAATGTGCCATAAGGACAGTACCCTTGCAAAAGTGTATTTTTAAAAAATCTTTTGGCCACGCCTTGCAGGAATGTGGCATCTTAGTTCCTGGACCACGCATCAAACTGGAATCCCCTACAGCCAAAGTACACAGTGTTAACCACTGGACTGCCAGGGAAGTCTTACAAAAGTGTGTTTTAAACGTTGAAGAAGGAAAATTCATTCCCTGTAGATACTTAGTTCCACTGAGGTTCAGAGAGCCGGGGAAGCTATTACTTACCAAAAAGAAAAAGCTCAAAAAAAAATTGCCGACTGACAAGGTGTGGAGGGCAGGATGAAAGGGAGCCCACGTTGGCCTGCAGGGCGCAGGAAGGGCCGCCGTGCTTTGGATTTCTGCTGGAGGTGGCAGACGAGAGCATGGCGGTGGTGGTGGTGGTGGGGTTAGAGGCAGTGTCAGAGGTGATGGAGATGAAGCGGGAGGTAAGCGTTGGTGAAGGTGAAGTTGGTGGAGATGGAGGAGGAGCTGAGGGTCGCTGCAGTGGGACTGTTGGTGCAGGTGGGCAACAAATAAACTAATAATTGTGCCAAGAAGACCAACAGGGGCAGTTAAGCCCTGCACAGAAGTGGCATACACACGCTCTGATGCCCCAGACCCTGGTACCTACTCTGGACAGACACTCAGGAGAGACCTCTTAGAAGCAGTGACGTGTACCCGGATCTCAAAGCCAAGGGGCCTGGCAAAGGGCACCCCATGCTGCATATTCATGAGTGAGGTTTCACTGGACATGTGCAGAGGCCCAGGCATATCAGCAGCAGAGCAGAGACATTCAGAAACAACATTTATCGTCAGAATAGGAATGGGCTTTCGAGGACTTGCCTGGGGGTCCAGTGGTTAAGAATCTGCCTTGCAATGCAAGGCAGAAGGGTTCAATCCCTGGTCAGTGAAGTAAGATCTCGCATGCTGTGAAGCAGTTAAGCCTGAGAGCTACAACTACCAAGCCTGTATGCCACAACAAAGATTCTGGGGATTCAACTAAGACTCATGGCACACAAATAAATAGATAAATATATATATATGATTTTAAATGAATGGGCTGTCTATTCTATCCTCTTATTCTGATATTCTACCAACATTAGGCTTCCCCGGTGGCTCAGATGGTAAAGAATCTGCTGGCAATATGAGAGAGCCAGGTTTGATCCCCGGTTGGGAAGATCCCCTGTAGAAGGGAATGGCAGCCTACTCCAGTATTCTTGCCTGGAGCATCCCATGGACAGAGGAGCCTGGGGCCTGGTGGGCTAACAGTCCATGGGGTCGCAAAGAGTCAGACACGACTGAGAGACTAACACAAATGCACCCATTAGAGGATTTCTCATGATAGTTTTTGTCCCATTATACATATCACTGAAACTCTAAGGAAGGGAAGAGACTCAGACCAGTGTTTAGACTTCTGTTAAAGCTCGCTCTATGTCTCTGTACTCCAAAGTCTTTTCTCAGGCCTCTAGAAAGCGTTTTTGTTCCTGTCAGCTTGCTTTCAATAGGAAGCCTACCTCATGTCTTCTGGTGTGTTTGTAGTCTTAAGAATATCTCTGTAAAGATCTATGGCGTCTGCAAAAATAAGTCTTCTTCTAGCAATTTTTGAACTACTGATTTGGCTGTCCTCATGTTTAAATGAGGAACTAAAACTTTGTCCTGGAGAAAACTGACAAATGGGGGAAAAAAAAAATACAGTCTTAGCATCTCACTCGGAGAAGGGCATGGCAACCCACTCCAGTATTCTCGCCTGGAGAATCTCATGGACAGAAGAGCCTGGCGCGCTATTGTCCATGGGGTCACACAGAGTCAGACGTGACTGAAGCATCTTGGCACAGCATCGCAAACACTCTTATTTTTTCTGTCTTAGTCCTCGGTCACTTTTCCCATGTTTTTTCAAGTCGACACTAATTTTCTGGCCAAATACTATTCCCTAACCCAGGGAAGAGGAGTCACTAATGTGTTCCACAGTAGATACTGTTGGTGACACCCACGTACCCTCTCTGCCACTTTGGGGTCTGCACTCCCCAGTTGAGAACACTGGATACTAGCAGCTATCAGCTACACCAACCGCTCTCTGCCAAGTGGGACTTACACGGGAGTTTACACTCCTCTCCAGGGATAGCTCAAACCAACAACTGATGTGAGTTCCAGCTATGTGCTGCTGCTGCTGCTGCTAAGTCACTTCAGGCGTGTCTGACTCTGTGCAACCCCATAGACGGCAGCTCACCAGGCTCCCCCGTGCCTGGGATTCTCCAGGCAAGAACACTAGAGTGCATTGCCATTTCCTTCTCCAATGCGTGAAAGTGAAAAGTGAAAGTGAACTCGCTCAGTCGTGTCCGACTCTTAGCGACCCCACGGACTGCAGCCCACCAGCCTCCTCCATCCATGGGATTTTCCAGGCAAGGGTACTGGAGTGGGGTGCCATCACCTTCTCCAGTTATGTGTTATCACATAGCAAACCACCCCAGGGTCACAAACCTAAAACAAAAACCATCATGCAAAGCTCATGACCTGTGTGGGTGGGAGTTTGGACTTGGCATAGCGAGCATCCATTGGAATATTGGCACAGTGACTATTCACTGGAAGGACTGATGCTGAAGTTCCAATAGTCTGGCCCCCTGATGCAGAGAGCCGACTCACACAAGCAAAAGTGTGGTCTGTACATACATCAGAGTATTATGCAGCCACAGAAAGAAATTCTGACACAGGCTTGAATGTGCCGAGCCCTCAAGACACTGTGCTCAGTGAAATGAGCCAGGCATACAGGGCAAAAACATACTGTACGTTTCCACTTATATGAGACACTCGGAGCAGTCTCGTTTGTAAAGTCAGAAAGCAGAATGGTGGATGCCAGGGGCTTGGGGAGGGGGCTGCTGAGTTAATGCTGAATGGACAGAGAGTTTCAGTTTTGTGAGATGGAGATAGGTCTGTAGAAAGATGGTGATCCAATAAGAATGTACTTGAAGTCACTGAACTGCATACTTAAAATCTGTTAAGATGGTAAATGTTCTGTTCTGTGTACATGACCACAAATAAAAATGTTTTAAAGTCCTGTACTGTCCTTTTCAGCACAGTCTATTTGCTGGAACAACCAGCGTTCTGCCGATATTCAACGGGACGGGAGGCAGACCACCGTCTTGATAAGGAGGGTATTACCATGACTCTTGATGAAAGTGAAAGTGGAGAGTGAAAAAGGTGGCTTAAAGCTCAACATTCGGAAAACGAAGATCATGGCATCTGGTCCCATCATTTCATGGCAAATAGATGGGGAAACAGTGGAAACAGTGTTAGACTTTATTTTTTGGGGCTCCAAAATCACTGCAGATGTTGACTGCAGCCATGCAATTAAAGACGCTTACTCCTTGGAAGGAAAGTTATGACCAACCTAGATAGCATGTTGAAAAGCAGAGACATTACTTTGCCAATAAAGGTCCATCTAGTCAAGGCTATGGTTTTTCCAGTAGTCACGTATGGATGTGACAGTTGGACTGTGAAGAAGGCTGAGCACCAAAGAATTGATGCTTTTGAACTGTGGTGTTAGAGAAGACTCTTGAGAGTCCTTTGGACTGCAAGGAGATCCAACCAGTCCATTCTAAAGTAGATCAGTCCTGGGTGTTCTTTGGAAGGACTGATGCTGAAGCTGAAACTCCAGTACTTTGGCCACCTCATGCGAAGAGTTGACTCATTGGAAAAGACTCTGATGCTGGGATGGATTGGGGGCAGGAGGAGAAGGGGACGACAGAGGATGAGATGGCTGGATGGCATCACTGACTCGATGGATGTGAGTCTGAGTGAACTCCGGGAGTTGGTGATGGACAGGGAGGCCTGACATGCTGCGATTCATGGGTCACAAAGAGTCAGACAGGACTGAGCGACTGAACTGAACTGAACTGAACCATGACTCTGGGTCCACTGGTAAAGAATCTGCCTGCAGCATGGGAGACCTGGGTTCTATCCTTGAGTTGGGAAGATCCCTTGGAGAAAGGAAAGGTTACCCACGCCAGTATTCTGGCCTGGAGAATTCCATGGACTGTATAGTCCATGGGGTTGCAAAGACTTGAACATGACTGAGCGACTTTCACTTTCCCCATGACCATACAACTGTTTAAAAGGATGCATACACCCCAGCGTTCACTGCAGCCCTGTTGACAATAGCCAAGACAGGGAAGCAACCTAAATGTCCATTAACAGAGGAATGGATACAGAAGATGTGATATGTACATACAATGGAATATTACCGGGCCATAAAAGAAGATTAAAGTAATGCCATTTTGCAGCAACTTGGATGGACCTAGAGATTATCACACTCAGTGAAGTCAGAGAGAGAGAGACAGGTATCATATGATAGAACTTACATGTGAAATCTAAAAAAAAAAGGGGGGAATAAAGGAACTTCTCTACAAAACAGAAATTGAGTCAGAGATGTAGAAAACAAGCATGAATATTAGGGGCATAGGATGGGAGGGATAAATTAGGAGCTTGAGATTGACATACGCACACTGCTATATACAAAATAAGTAACTAATAAGGACGTACTCTATAGCACAGGGAGCTCTACTCAACACTCTTATCATGCCCTGTAGGGAAAGGAATCTAAAAGAGAGTCCACGCGTGTGTACGTGTAACTGAATTACTTTGCTGAAAACCTGAAACTCACGCAACACTGTTAAGGCAACCAGGCGAACATGCTAAGTCGCTCAGTCGTGTCTGACTCTCTGTGACCCCATGGACTGTAGCCCACCAGGCTCCTCTGTCCACGGGACTCCCCAGGCAAGAATACTGGAGCGGGTTGCCATGCCCTCCTCCAGGGAAGTCAACTATACTCCAATTAAAAAAGCAATATCATTTTGTCCTAGGGTCTACCCTATGGAATAAGGTGGGCAAGTCCATAGAAACGTGTGCAGCAGAGCTCCGAAAAGGATCAAGCAGAGGTGACTTTAGCAGCAATCACCCCCCTCCACCTTGTCCCCCTGCGCCTCTGGCTCCCCTCATTTCCCGGGAAGTTTCTCCTCAGAGACATCCATCAATAAATCACTTGTGCCTGACTCCTCAGACCAGGCTCTGCTCCTAGAGAATCGGAGCTAAAACGGTCTCTGAGACGGAAAATCTATGAGAGCTCAGAAGAGCAGTGGAAACTTAAGATTCCCCCTGGGCCAGGGGGAACATATTTTTGAAACAGGAAGTCTTTTTAGCACCTCTTTGGAGTAAGCCCTGAAGGATGCCAGCTACTCACAGGACCTGTCCAGATCACTTAGCAGCATTTCGCCAAAGGCCATGTCAGCCGCTCTCCCTTTTGAAGAGCCGCTGAGGACTTAGGGGGCTTCCCTGGTGGCTCAGATGGTAAAGAACCCACCTGCCAATGCAAAAGACGTAGGTCGGTCCCCAAGTTGGGAAGATTCTCTGGAGGAGGGCATGGCAACCCACTCCAGTATTCTTGCCTGGAGAATCCCATGGACAGAGGAGCCTGGCGGGGCTACACTCCATGGAGTCACAGAGAGCCAGACAAGACTGAGCGATTAACGCTTTCGCTTTCAGAGGACTTAGCAGCTTGCTCACAGTTGGTGAATCGCCGAGGGAAGTTTATGTGCCAGCTCAGACTGACCAACTGTCTTTGTTATCTCAGGAGTAAGAGCTTTCCCTGGACACAAGATTTGCAACATCAATCCCAGGAAAGTTAGACACAAAGCAGGCTGTGCTGGGTGACTGATTGACGGCCCCCCTGCACTCAGCCCTCCAGGACGCCTAAGATTTTGTAACCCTCACATTAACACAGTTCTGTAGCCATGACCTCGCTGCTTCGCCAATTTTATATACAGTAGCATGAAAAAGTGAGAAGTGAAGTGAAAGTGAAGTCGCTCAGTCGTGTCCGACTCTTTGCAACCTCCATGGACTGTAGCTCTCGAGGCTCCTCCATCCATGGAACTTTCTAGGCAATGGTACTGGAGTGGGTTGCCATTTCCTTCTCCAGGGGATCTTCCCGACCCAGGGATTGAATCCTGGTCTCCTGCACTGCAAGTAGACGCTTTACTGTCTGAGCCACCAGGGAATCCCTAAGATATAATATTAAATAGGTTTCATCATGCCATCTTCTCTTGCGTTTTCCTCATTGAAAAATAGATAGCAAGGGGATCAGCCTTCTTCTTTAGTTCGAGGATAATGTGGCAAAATCGCAAATGCCAATAGTGTTTAAGGAAAATTAATCCTTTCAGCTTAGCAGACTGCAATCAAGTAAACATTTGCTTCAATAAATGTTGACATGCTGGTGGCCTAAAACCATGTATTTGTCATCAAAAATATGAGTAGTTCACCTCCAGTTGCATTAAGTCTACATTCCAGTGGCTCATAGGTTGTTTTTTGGTCTTTTTTTTTTTTTTTTTACAAAGCCCATTAAAGGAATCAAATAATGAATTGGCAATTATATAATGCCATATCCTATGTATGTTAAAAGGGTGCTGAGAGCTGAAAAATTCATGCATCTATTACACTTACCCTGTACTAGAAGTCTGTCAACACCCATGGGCAACAGGCAATTACAGACTTTGTAGTGGCACAGCAAAAGCTGCCTGTCACCCAGATGGATGGAGCAACCAATTTGTTCTTGTACCTTGCCATTACATCAAATCCCATTAAATCCTGACATCACCTAAGAATACACGGCTGTTTTTGCATTAAGTGAAACACTAATCAGAAGAAAATCAACGTTTAAACATCTTGGGCTCAAGGACGTTTCGAATGTTTTACGGTTAGAATTCTTCCCCCTAGCGCTGAGCACTTTTTTCATCACAAAAAAATCACCATTGCTTTCTCCTTCAATTTTCTTTTTTTTTTTTGGTGGGGGGTCCATTCTATTAAAGGTTTTAAAAATATCTTATGTACTTGAGATGGAAGCCAGTTGTGTTAACTACCTGATGTGTCTAGCAGAAATAGAAACCAAGAACTTAATCTGATAGTATTAATAGCATTCACTGATCGTTGGTTGTTAAATTCCCCATAAATTGTTTCAGGCTAAGTATAGAGGAAACAGTCTGGCAGAGATTTGTGTTATCAGTATAGATGTCCATCAGATGACTGTGGGAGGGTAAAAGCTAGCTGCCCAGGAGGGATGCTCAAAGCAGGAAACTAGAGGCTGTGTCTACATGCGGCCAACGAAGTGTGAAGTTGTACCAACCCGGTGATGCATCCAGATGTCAATTAAATATTCTGAACGGGAAGACAAGCACCATCATCTCTTTCTACCACAGTAAACTGCCTTTTACGCGGCTGCTTTCCCCTAGGGTGTCTCCTCACTTGGTACGCGGGTACCAGTGACTAAACTCCTTCCAGGAAGCTGAAATAATCATCACGTTTCTGTCCGGGAGATTCTATAGCATCCTTTCCTCTGAGAAACCACATGGGAATGTCAACACCAAAACTAAAATCTCCAAATCTGAGAATACCTTCTCTTGTCAATATCTGTTATGACTCAAAGACTTGGAGGAAAATAACAAAACATACATTGTTGGAGTTAAAATTTTTTTTTTCTTTCTTTACTTCCTAGCAGTTACTCTTCATGGAACTAGAGTTTGAGCACTGCAAATTCAAATTCAACATAAAAATGAGGCAAGAAATGACGTTCACCAATTGTAACCCACCCCCCAACCGCCAAACTCCATCCCCTACACATCAGTTAATATTCATGCAATCTTGACTTTGAGTAAGTGTGTCAGCTGGACTTAGTTGCAGATAATAGGCAGCATTCTTGGTCTTTTGTGCTGCAAACAATTAATACAGAACAAGTGTTTACAAATCACCAGTCAGGCCACCACGAAGGCCTCCCAGGCAAAAATAACAAAAGCAGTCCCTGTACCTGGAACTGTGGGCTCTGCCACAGCTGGGGGACCAGGCGTCTGTCTGCCTGTGTGACTGAACCCAGGACCCCACTTCACCTGCTGGACCACCCTGACACGACCATTTTTCTCCCCATCTGTCTCAGTTCCTGTCTTTAAGAGAATGCCTCTGCTTGGTGGATCGAAGTCACGTGCCCCAAAACAAGCTGCAGGGGAGTCTGGGAAATGTAGTTTTTGACAGTTCAGGCTTTGCAGTATCAGTTCAGTGACTCAGTCGTGTGTGACTCTTGGCGACCCCATGGACTGCAGCACGCCAGGCTTCCCTGTCCATCACCAACTCCCGGACTTTACTCAAACTCATGTCCATTGAGTCAATGATGCAATTCAACCATGTCATCCTCTGTCATCCCCTTCTCCTCCTGCCTCCCATCATTCCCAGCAACAGGGTCTTTTCAAATGAGTCAGTTCTTCGCATCAGGTGGCCAAAGGATTGGAGTTTCAGTTTCAGCATCAGTCCTTCCAATGAATATTCAGGACTGACCTCCTTTAAGATGGACTGGTTGGATCTCCTTGCAGGCCAAGGGACTCTCAAGAGTCTTCTCCAACACCACAGTTCAAAAGCATCAATTCTTCAGCACTCAGCTTTCTTTATGGTCCAACTCTCACATCCATTCATGACTACTGGATAAACCATAGCCTTGACTAGATGGACCTTTGTTGGCAAAGTAATGTCTCTGCTTTTTAATATGCTGTCTAGGTTGTCCATAAGTTTGCAGTATGGGAAGGCGTACAGTGAAATACCTTAGTCATGTCAGACTCTCTTCAACCCCATGGACTGTAGACTGCCAGGATCCTCCATCCATGGGATTCTCCAGGCAAGAATACTGGAGTGGGTTGCCATTTCCTTCTCCAGGGGATCTTCCTGACCCAGGGATCAAACCCAGGTCTCCTGCATTGCAGGCAGACTCTTTACCTTCTGAGCCACCAGGGAAGCCCTTGGGAAGGCATACTTGAAGGATGTGAATAGATGCTGAGAATCCCGTGGACAGAGGAGCCTGGCAGGCTACATGGTACATGGGGTTGCGGAGAGTCAGGATGGAGTGACTAACACTTTCACTGCTGGTTAACTTCACCCTTCCATGTACCTACGTATTCTGGCCTACTCTCTACAAAAATGTGCATGTCTTCTCCACAGCATGTGGCTAAGTGAGGCGTTTATTCTGCTGTGTGTGTGCCTTTGTATGGTGTTCAGCTGCATCCTTGCAGCCCCATGGACTGTAGCCCGCCAGGCTTCTCTGTCCATGGGGTTCTCCAACTAAGAATCCCAGAGTGAGTTGCCATGCCCTTCTCCATTTGTTCTGAAATCTGTGATCATTCTAATCGGTGGGCCCTCTAAGCTGAGTTGTGCTTAAGAGGGCGGAGTTGTGCAGTGAAATCCCGACATAATCATATATTTACTTGAACTCCCGTCCCCTTGGGTACTCTTTCAGAGGACAAGACGATAAGTGATTCACTCTCTCTCTCTCACACACACACACACACACACACACACAAAAGAACATGAAGCTATTTCGTTATGAAAAGCCTAGAGCTCCAAAAATGGTCTCTGAAGCACATCTTAGGGTTCCCAGCGTGGGAGGGCTGTTTGCAATGCCACGATGGAGGAGGGCCCAGGACCTGAAGAGCTTTCCTGTGAGGTCACTGGGGAAGGAGAAGATGGCCCTGAAAGCAGGCTTTGAGACCAAAGGGTGTGAGGTCTCCTCGGGCAACTGATGAGGGTCATTGATGTGCGGGTGCAATAAGCCGGATCCACGGGCATCCATCACAAAGTCCCTAACAGACAGACCCCTCCAAGGGGCTGAAAGGTGCTGAATGAATTCCTCAGCCCAGCCTTCAGGGTGAAGCCAAAGCTCCTTGATAAAAGATGCTTGTTAAAAGTAAGGGTTTTTAAGCCCCGCCGCCCCAAAATCCTGGACTTCCACTCAAAGACCCGCCCCCCGGCTTCCAAGTGAAGCTGAGGAAAATGGTCTGAGCTTCTATGCCAGGGAAATCAAACAACATCATGAGGGAAGGGATGGGGGGAAAAGCAATTAAACTCCTTGCAAAGGGAACAAGAGACCCCTCTTCTCTGGTTTCAGACTTTTTCTCTAGGAGAGAAACCACAGTTGAATCGACTGTGGTGAAAAAACGCATTACCTGCCCCTGGGTTAGAGTGTTAACTCTAACTGAGATAACTTAGAGTGTTATCTGCCCCTGGCTTAAAGCTATGGTTTTTCCAGCAGTCATGTATGGATGTGAGAGTTGGATCATAAAGAAGGCTGAGCACCAAAGAATTGATGCTTTTGAACTGATGGTGTTGGAGAAGACTCTTGAGCATCCCTTAGACTGCAAGGAGATCCAACCAGTCCATCCAAAAGGAAGTGAGTCCTGAATATTCACTGGAAGGACTGATGCTGAAGTTGAAACTCCAATACTTTGGCCACCTGATGCGAAGATCCAACTCATTGGAACAGACCTTGATGCTGGGAAAGATTGAAGGCGGGAGGAGGAGGAAATGACAGAGGATGGGATGGTTGCATGGCGTCACCAACTCAATGGACATGAGTTTGAGCAAGCTTTGGGAGTTGGTGATGGACAGGGAGGCCTGGTGTGCTACAGTCCAGGGGGTCACAAAGAGTCAGGCGCAACTGAGGGACTGAACTGAACTAGAGCATTAGATTTCAAACTTAAAAGTTATTGCATGGAGTAACTGATAAAACCACCGCTTCCTCTACAGTCTTAAACAACCTAACCACAATAGGATTTCCCGTTATTGTTTTGCCTTGATTCTGCCATATCCTTCCCCAGGCATATATTATTTTGCATGGCTCCAGTTTCAACAAAAGAGCGGTGTTGTTGTGTAAATGACAGAACACATTAGTGCCTCCCTGAGTCTGTCCATCTTCCATTACCATGAAGAGTGTGGAATTTCCACCCCTCAAGTACCATCTAAGCCATCTGTTGTAGGTTTACCCGACTTTCACAGCTTGTCTTGATGGAGGAGGCTAGAAATCTTTTCAGCAGGATGAGCTGCCTGGGTTTTAATTAAGCTTCCATCAGATATAATTTAAATCAGCTATCACAAGTAGCAGCCCAGGCCTGCTTCCAAGAGTGCGAAGAGCTGGTGGGTAGAGACAGGAGAGCCTGTTTTACCTCCAGGGTGTTGAAGCTTACGCTTTTCATTAAAGATCAAGGGGTTCTTTGCATTAAATCACTCAATAAGTGAGAGTAGCTCAGCCGTGTCCGACTCTTTGTTACCCATGGGATTCTCCAGGCCAGAATCCTAGAGTGGGTAGCCTTTCCCTTCTCCAGGGCATCTTCCCTACCCAGGGATTGAACCCAAGCCTCCCACATTGCAGGCAGATTCTTTACCAGCTGAGCTATCAGGGAAGCCCAAGAACACTGGAGTGGGTAGCCTGTCCCTTCTCCAGTGGATCTTCCTGACCCAGGAATCAAACGGGGGTCTCCTGAATTGCAGGCAGATTCTTTACCAACTGAGCTATCAGGGAAGCCCAAGGCAATGTCCAAACGCTCACAGCTATCTCTCAAACATCTGATCCTTGGTTCAATCACAGCCCTCTCTCTTGTCAGGGCGTCTCAAGAACTGGAAGCGATGGTAATGAATGGCGAGGCGTAAGGATCTTGAAAATAATTTTCCACGGTCAGTTTCACGGTGCAGAGTGCCTATTGAATATCTGACTAGGTGGAAAAGGCCTTTTCTAAATGAAAACCTAAGGGTGTGTCACACTTACCCTCAATCACAGAGAACAGTCTAAATCCATTCTGCACGGCCAGGGATCACGTTACCCCCACGGCCCCCGTTCTGCATGTGATAAAGTAAGAAAACGGTGAGCAGACAGGACCACAGCTCGCAGAGAACTCCGCATGGTAGCGTTCTGGGAGAGAGAGAGCCGTGAGCCACCTCCCTGGGCCAAGACTAGGCAGGGGCATATCCCAGGGTGATCATGCGTGTTGGCCTGAGAAGGTGACTGACTTTTCTTGTGGCACTTGCCTTCTTTTCCATGAAGCTTGGCTTCTGGAACTGAGTGTGTGACAGAAGAATAATAACCACACACACACACACGTGTAAAGGGCATCTTCCGAGACTGAGAAGATGGGTTTCTGTTTAACTCAACTTCTTGCTGTGTCATTTCAGGCCCCTGGGTCTCAGCCTTCTCCCGGGAGACGGATGAATCAGAATTCATTTTGAATGATTAAGGTGTGTGTGTGTGTGTTTTTTTTTTAATGTCTCCATCATTTAAAATACTGCCCAGCTCAGAATTTAAGACTGTTCAAACAGCTTCCCTTCATATCTTATTGGCTTCGGGTTTTTTTTTTTTTAACAGAACAGTAAAATATACTTTCACAGGACAATTTCTTGTTTATTTTTCAGTTCCCAAGTAGCCTGGGATGGTTAGGCGATCTTATCATTTAAGTCTGCTACAGAGCATCCTGCAACTCCACAAACTCTATTGATGAGAGATTTCCAGATGAACCAGAACCTTTAAGAAGTCAATTGAAAACAGAAGCTCATTTGAAATAATGGACATAAAGAGAGAATTTGCAAATAACACGGGCTAATGTCACGTGACTAGAGATACACAGTCTCAGCTCTCCCACTTACTGTATGGACTTCATTCATTCACTGAGCAGATTAAAATTAACTGGTCCTAGGTATTTATAGGAGAAGACAATGGCACCCCACTCGAGTACTCTTGCCTGGAAAATCCCATGGACGGAGGAGCCTGGTGGGCTGCAGTCCATGGGATTGCGAAGAGTCGGACACGACTGAGCGACTTCACTTTCACTTTTCCCTTTCCTGCATTGGAGAAGTAAATGGCAACCCACTCCAGTGTCCTTGCCTGGAGAATCCCAGGGACAGGGGAGCCTGGTGGGCTGCCGTCTAGGGGGTCGCACAGAGTCAGACGTGACTGAAGCGACTTAGCAGCAGGTATTTATAAGCTTCCCAGGTGGCGCTAGTGGTAAAGAATCCGCCCGCCAATGCGGGAGGTGCTAGTCCTATCCCTGGGTCGGGAAGATCCCCTAGATAAGGAAATGACAACCCACTTCAGTTTTCTTGCCTGGGAAATCCCGTGGACAGAGGAGTGTGGCAGGCTACAGTCCATGGGGTCGCACAGAGTCGGACACGACCGAGCGACTAAACAGCACAAGAACAATGTATTTAAGCTTCTGTGTCATAAACATCCCTGGCCCAAGCCTCTTGGCTGCACACATCTCTGCCGCAAACATCTTTACCACGTGACTAAGTGGCCGTGAGGCAATTCTGCTGTAAGTTGACAGTTTCCTTTCATTCCCACACTGGCAAGCACACCCGAGTTTATATCCCATCGTCTGAAAGGAGGCCCAGAGCCCGAGCCACGTTTCCCATGGAACCCCGGAACATCTGTTGAGAGACATGACGATAAACCAAGGAACACGCGGCAGTGCACAGCCGTGCAGAGGGCAGTGCAAAGCTCAGGTACAAGTCTGCACGCCTCATGCTCGTAAACTGTGCTCAGTCGTGCGACCCCATGGACTGCAGCCCGCCAGCTCCTCTGTCTGTGGGATTCTCCAGACAAGGATACTGGAGTGGGATGCCATGCCCTCCTCCAGGGGACCTTCCCGACCCAGATATCGAACCTCTGTCTCCTATATTGGCAGGTGGGTTCTTTACCATCTGAGCGACCTGGGTAGCACTGACACCTCTTGTAATAAAGGAAGGAACTTTTAGCAAAAAAAAAAAAAAAAAAATTTGATGCCCATCGTAGAGATGCATCAATAGGCAGAAAAATTATATGCGTGAATGAAGGACTCGGAAGACCAGTGCATACCTCCAACCCAGAAAATAAAATCCATTATTTGTGCAATAGCCATGAGTCTACACACATTTCAGTTCAGTTCAGCTCAGTTCAGTTGCTCAGTCATGTCTGACTCTTTGCGACCCCATGAATCGCAGGATGCCAGGCCTCCCTGTCCATCACCCACTTCTGGAGTTCACTCAGACTCACGTCCATCGAGTCAGTGATGCCATCCAGCCATCTCATCCTCAGCTCTGTTCAAATATTTTGTACTTTGCCATAAAGTCTTTGTAATTTTGTTATTCGTACCAAGTTAACAAGTAACAGAGCAGAACCCATTGCTACAGAACAAGATTTCGCTTGTTGGGTTTCGATCTGCCTGAGACGTGGCTTGCTTGGAGCTGGCCAGTCTGTCCAGACACTGGGCCTCAACTTTCTCTAGACACCAGGCCCTTCTCAGGACACCATCCGGAGTCATGTGGGCCCCGAAGCCAGGCTCGGCAGTCTCCTTCAGAGCTCATGTAAATAAACTCTACATCCTATCGCTGACGCTCCATGATTTAAGACAGCACATGCAAGTCTCTGTAAGGGACAGCTTTCAAGCTGAAGTGGTTAAAAGGATGCCCACGCACACGTCTGCTCATCAGGAACCCGGGAATGTAGCATCTCGCAAGCAGACGGGGGTGTGTTGGTTCAGTCCTGACACTCTGCTCCCACAAGATGCTCTGTTTATGATACTTCCATCGTCACTTGAGTTATAAATAAATATGCTCTGATCCAGGGGCTCTCTGAGTCTTCCCAGCGCAGGGTGTCTGCAAAGCTATTCCCGGATGAATGGGAAGATATGGTAGCATTTCCATTTTGTATCTAATGAGTAGGTTCTAAGTGGAGCTTAGAAAGTGAAAAGTGTTAACCGCCCCAGGGATTGAACCCAGGTCTCCTGCATGTATGGATGTGAGAGCTGGACCATAAAGAAAGCTGAGCACTAAAGAATTGATGCTTTTGAACTGTGATGTTGGAGAAGACTCTTGAGACTCCCTTGGACAGTAAGAAAGTCAAACCAGTCCATCCTAAAGGAAATCAGTCCTGAAGCTCCGATACTTTGGCCACCTGATGCGAACAACAGACTCACTGGAAAAGACCCTGATGCTGGGAAAGACTGAAGGCAGGAGGAGAAGGGGACAACAGAATATGAGATGCTTGGATGGCATCACCGACTCAATGGACTTGAGTTTTGAGCAAGCTCCGGGAGTTGGTGAAGGACAATGAGGCCTGGCGTGCTGCGGTCCATGGAGTCACAAAGAGTCGGATATAACTGAGCAACTGGACTGAACTGAACTGACCTCCTGCATTGCAGGCAGATTTAACCACCTGAACCACCAGGGAAGTCAGATAAGTGGAGCTTACGGTCGGTTTAAATCCAGATTATGCATCCATTGTCCTGAAGTTCCACAGATGATCCGGGGACACCCCTGTGTCAGGGACGGCAGTGCGGCTCATTTGTCTTTATTTCTAGCCCTTTGCCAGCTTCCGGCGCCCAGATGAGAGAATTCAGTGATGATGCTACCTGCTGTTCTTGAAGCCAGCCCTCACCAAATGCGTGAGGGCTGTAAAGATCGCTGCGGAGATGGCAGGACTGGCCTTGATTAACAAAGAACACCAAGCTCGAGCCGACCACGGGAAGTGTAGCCGCAGACACGTTGCCCCGCTCAGCTCAGCACACTCTCAAATTAAAGGTAAAGGCGCTAATGAAGTCTGACAAAATCTGAGCTCCCCCTCTGGATGAGACTCTGAATTTTCAAGAAGGCTACTTAAAAGCCTCATCTGCATGCACAGTGGTGAATGGTTCTCCCCATGAAGGTACACGGCATCTGGAGAGGAGGGCAGGGGCTGAGGTGTATTGTCATTCAGCTGCTCAGTCGTGTCCAACTCTTTGCCACCCCATGAACCACAGCACGCCAGGCCTCCCTGTCCATCACCGACTCCCGCAGTTTACTCAAACTCATGTCCATCGAGTCAGTGATGCCATCCAACCATCTCATCCTCCGTCATCCCTTTCTCTTCCTGTCTTAAAATTTTCCCAGCATCAGTGTCTTTTCAAATGAGTCAGTTCTTCGCATCAGGTGGCCAAAGTATTGGGAGTTTCAGCCTCAGCATCAGTCCTTCCAATGAACATTCTGGACTGATCTCCTTTAGGGTGAAGTGGTTGGATCTCCTTGCAGTCCAAGGGACTCGAAAGAGTCTTTTCCAACACCACAGTTTAAACACATCAATTATGCAGTGCTCAGCTTTCTTTATAGTCCAACTCTCACACCCATACATGGCCATTGGAGAAACCATAGCCTTGACTAGATGGACCTTTGTTGGCAAAATAATGTCTCTGCTTTTTAATATGCTGTCTAGGTTGGTCATAGCTTTTCTTCCAAGGAGCAAGCATCTTTTACTTTCACGGGTGCAGTCACCATCTGCGGTGATTCTGGAGCCCAAGAAAACAAAGCCTGTCCCTGTTTCCATTGTTTCCCCATCTATTTGCCATGAAGTGATATACATTATATCTGATGTGTATATACATTATTTAAAAAAACAACAACAACAGGTAAACTCCTGGGGCTTTTCTTGCTTCTCCATGGTGGCGTGTGAGCACAAAAGTTTGGAGAACAGGACTTCCCTGTTGGTCTGGTGGCTAAGACTCCAGGCTTCCAATGTCAGGGGCCTGGGTTTGATCCATGTCCAGGGATTTAGATCCCACACGCTGCAACTAAAGATCACTCATGCCACACCAAAGTCCCGGTGCAGCCAAATAAATAAACAAAAGAAGGGATTTAAAAATGTTAAGTTTGGAGAACACTGTTCTAACCATTTCCTGAGATCTCTAGGATGAACGTCACGATTAGCTGTCATTTTCTTAATTTCAAAACTGCCTTTGATTTTGGGTTGAACCCTAGGAAAGTAATGGTGTAGAAGCATTTTCAGTCTGCAAAAACAGCAGTTCAGATTAATAAACACAATGCCGGAGTCAAGGTCGATAAGTATTTGAAGGTCTTCTTTACAGAGTCCCTGAGCTTGGGCTTGGGTATGCAGAGGTTAACAGAACAGCCTGTCCTCATCCTCACAGAGGCTTGACTCTCCTCAGGAAGACATGCAATAAAGATTATGACTTTTTAACATCACCACCTGTCACAACGCATCAGGAGGAAGTGGACCAAATACTTCCACTCTGGCAGTGGGCATTTTTGCATCTAAGGAGGAACAATTTGAGGTAGGGGCAGATTTTAGCATCTTCAGTACCTACTGGAGCAAGGCTGCTTTCTATTTTAACTGTAAAAGAGTGTCATCAAAATAAAGCCACTCACCACTCTCCTCCCACACAGAGTAAAACTGAAGAGGCATGACATTTAGATGATATTTAGATCAGCCTGGAGGCCAGTTCCAGCGCGTAAATGAAGTTTTACTATAGGATAACATGGTCGTGCCCACTTGATTGGTAGGTGAAGAGTAAAGCTCCCTCTACCCTTGTGTGTGCTGTACCCGGGGCATGTGAATTAAACTGATAAAAGCCAGTTTAACAGTAGAAAGATTCACGTATGCAGGTGGAGGCCTTCATAGAAAAGGAATGAACACAAAAAGGAGTTACACTTTGGGACTTAATGTTCCATTTTGACAAAAGGGTGATAAACTATGGCAAGTGAGTAGGAAATATGCTGAGCAAACTCACAGAATGTGAGGGTTATTTTTAGCAAGGGCTGTTAGTGCAGACTTTTCTCAGTATCTTATCTCCAGTGATGAGAGTCCTTCTCCTCTTCGTGGACCAAGAAAGGCACATCTCTCACAAGAAATCTGGTCCCTGTCAGTTTCCATATTCACGGTATTGCTTTCATGCTTCATCACAAGTAGCTAAGACAGAGCTCAGATTTAGCCTTTGCTAAATCACTCCTTGGAAGGAAAGTTATGACCAACCTAGATAGCATATTCAAAAGCACAGACATTACTTTGCCAACAAAGGTCCGTCTAGTCAAGGCTATGGTTTTTTCAGTGGTCATGTATGGATGTGAGAGTTGGACTGTGAAGAAGGCTGAGCACCAAAGAATTGATGCTTTTGAACTGTGGTGTTGGAGAAGACTCTTGAGAGTCCCTTGGACTGCAAGGAGATCCAACCAGTCCATTCTGAAGGAGATCAGCCCTGGGATTTCTTTGGAAGGAATGATGCTAAAGCTGAAACTCCAGTACTTTGTCCACCTTATGCAAGAGTTGACTCATTGGAAAAGACTCTGATGCTGGGAGGGATTGGGGGCAGGAGGAGAAGGGGACGACAGAGGATGAGATGGCTGGATGGCATCACTGACTCGATGGACGTGAGTCTGGGTGAACTCTGGGAGTTGGTGATGGACAGGGAGGCCTGGTGTGCTGTGATTCATGGGGTCGCACAGAGTCAGACATGACTGAGCAACTGAACTGAACTGAACTGAAATCACTCATCACTCAGTCATGTCTGACTCTTTATGACACCGTGGCGTGTAGCCCACCAGGCTCCTCTGTCCATGGGATGCTCCAGGCAAGAATACTCGAGTGGGTTACCATTCCCTTCTCAAGGGGATCTTCCCGACCCAGGGATCAAACCGACGTCTTCTGCAGTAGCGGGTGGGTTTTTTAATCTTCTGAGCCACCAGGGAAGCCCTTCAGATAGCCTGCAAAACACAAAATGTCAACTCTCTGGCCCTGCCCTGAAGAAAGGCTTGCCAGCTCCTATTTATATGTCAGAGTACACTTCAGGGTGAAAAGAAAAAAAAACTAAAGGCAGATGGATTACAAGCAAGGTGCTGATCCAAAACAGAACAAATTGAGCTCGATAAAACATACATTGACACTTTCCTTGAAGTTTTCTCTCACCTTTCTAGGAATGTACAAAATGACTTTTCATAATGCATAAATGATCATGTAACATTTTCCAAGATGTGAAGTTCCAAACATCTTTCTGTTGTTGAAAAAGAAAAAAAAAATTTATTAAAAAAAAAAAAAACGAAAGTGTCTTGGCCTTCCCGTAAAGCAGAGAAACAAACAAGCATATGGTCCGTGTTAATTATTTCTATCAGGCCTCTCTGGCTATCAGCATCTAACTGTAAAATGAACAGCTCTTCCAAAATACCTATGTAAATATGAACTCATTCTCCTAATGTAATCTGCATTAAGCTGAATCATTTCCCAGAATAAATTCAAAGAGTATTTCTCATTGCAGTTGTTCTAGAAATAGGTCTTTACATACAGAGGCGGGTCTTTTATTCATTTATACAAAATTTTTTTCTACAGGCTGTTAATTGAAGTTCCGAAAGCAATGGTTTCAAGTCTTGGGTCGCCTGCCTTGATCACGGAGGAACTTATTTAGTTTGAAAGGAAGAGTAGGAAAACATAAACTTTATTTTTTCAGAGAAATTCTCAAAAGCATGATGGAAGTACAGATATAAACCATTTTCCTCAGAACTCCAATAGGTACTCCTGACCCTAGAAATTCTTGTAACTGGCAGGCTTCTTCCATGCATAAGCTTTATTCCTTACCTTTATTTTTGAAGGGATGGGGTTAGACTTTCTTAACTCATTACAAAGGCTTTCTCACGTGCGAGCAATTACTAACTCGAGGGCTCCAGCTCCAAAATCACTGCAGACGGTGACTGCAGCCACGAAATTAAAAGACGCTTGCTCCTTGGAAGAAAAGCTATGACCAACCTAGACAGCATATTAAAAAGTAGAGACAACACTTTGCCGACAAAGGTCCGTCTAGTCAAAGCTATGGTTTTTTCCAGTAGTCATGTATGGATGTGAGAGTTGGACCATAGAGAAAGCTGAGAAGAATTGATGCTTTTGAACTGTGGTGTTGGAGAAGACTCTTGCAAGTCCCTTGGACTGCAAGGAGATCCAACCAGTCCATCCTAAAGGAAATCAACCTGAATATTCATTGGAAGGACTGATGTTCAAGCTGAAGCTCCAATACTTTGGCCACCTGATGCAAAGAGCTGACTCACTGGAAAAGACCCTGATGCTGGGAAAGATTGAGGGCAGGAGGAGAAGGGGATGACAGAGGATGAGATGGTTGGATGGCATCACTGACTCTATGGACGTGAGTCTGGGTAAACTCCAGGAGTTGGTGGTGGACAGGGAAGCCTGGTGTGCTGCAGTCCATGGGGTTACAAAGAGTCGGACATGACTGAGCAACTGACCACCACCAACAAAGACACAAAGAGTTAAACAGGGCTGTTGTTTTTGAGAGGGGGCACAATCGTTCCAAAATATTAATTGCTGTTATTTGATAAAAGTTTGAAAAAACTCATTCCTGAAGGAGGAATTTCTCCTTGGAGCGAGCACACCGCTAATGTGGAATGCAGTGCAGTACCAGCTGGCCACGTCTCTTTGGTTCCATGTGGCGCAGGGAGATCACTCTGAATGTGATGGCAATGGCCTCAGAAAAGGCAATTTAGCACGTGTGGGTGAGCATTTTGTTACCAAGAGCAAGTCCATCTCACGGGCACAGAATCCACAGCAAGAGGGATCTGGGTTGGTAGAATCTGGCGTCGTCATTAAGGACACCCGGATGGCGACCAGGTCAGAGTGATGGCTCGGGCTTTGGCTGAACGGGATGAGAAATGGCATGGCCTTCCCAGAGACGGCGCTTCCCAACACCGTTCCAAGATGCCCTGCCCTTTTTCAGGTCAGAGCTCAGCCCACCAGAGCCAGCCGCATCCTTGGGAGAACGCCCTGGAACACACTCTGGACAGAGGATGGGTCTGGAACTTGGTACTGATTCTGGGAATTCAGCCAGCTGGTAAAGCATCTGCCTGCCAATACAGGAGGCCCTGGGTTCGATCCCTGGGTCAGGAAGATCGCCTGGAGGAGGAAATGGCAACCCACTCCAGTATTCCTGCCTGGAGAATCCCATGGACAGGGGACTACAGTCCATGGGGTTGCAAAGAGTTGGACATGACTGAAGTGACTAACGCTTCCGCTCATGCTGGCAAGGAGGGGAGAGCCCAAGGTAGCTTTTGTCTCAGGAAACAGAGCTTTGGAACCACGGGGAAGGACTCAGACGTGACTCACCGGGCTGATGACCCCAGGAAGCACACTGCGAGTCGTTCATTACACGAGACGCGCTCAGGGCGTGGCGAAAAGACCCAGACTTGCCTGGTGGAAAAGTGACTGCGGCTCAGGACACTCTCGCCTTCTGACTCAGAGCACCTGCACGCAGAGCCAAGGTATCTCCTTTCTGCCCGGGTGTGATGGGGAGATCCAAGTATGTCCTGACTTTCTGTGTGTCTAGGATGTGATCTGGTTCTCCCGCTGTCTGTCTCTCTGTCTTTCCTGCTTCCTGGATTCACAGTTACCTTCCTGCAGAGTTTGACATGATTGAGAGTGGCGTCTGTGTTCTTCTCTCTGGCTTGGCGTGAGTGACATCTTCTCCCTACACTTTAACTCTGTACCCTGTGTGCTCAACAGATTATTTGCAGCACGGACGCATGAATAACGCTGTTAACTTTTTTTTTTTTCCTTCTCCCTGCTATCTTTCCAATCTGGTCTGCCTTTACTGACCTCATCACCTTATCCTTTATGTGATTTCTGGACCTTCTTCAACGCTCACGGTGGGCTTCCCTGGTGGCCCAGTGGTTAAGAGTGCTACCTGCCCATGCAGGGGACACGGGTTTGATGCCTGGTCTGGGAAGATCCCAGGAAGCTGAGATTCCCTGGTGGCTCAGCTGGTTAAAAATCTGCCTGCGATGCAGGAGACCCCAGTTTGATTCCTGGGTCGGGAGGATCCTCTGGAGAAGGGAAAGGCTACCCACTCCAGGATGGTGGCCTGGAGAATTCCATGGAGTTGCAAGTCCATAGGGTTGCAAAGAGTCGGACACCAGTGAGCAACTTTCACTTCACTTCTGGGAAGATCCCACAGGCCACGGGGCAACTAAACCCTTGCTCCACAGCTACTGAGCCTGTTCTCTGCAGCAAGAGAAGCCAGCACAATGAGAAGCTTGCCAGTTGGGAGTCTGGGGCACGAGACCCCTGTCTCCTTGCGCAGCCGTATAATAGGCCTTTCTCTACTCCAGACTGCCGTTTCAGTGTGCTCAGCCTCACCGTGCATCGGGCACGCAAGCTTGTGTTCGAGTCCCACAGGGGCACTGAACACAGAGGCCCTGGGGAAGTGAGAGCCAAGGGGAGCGGAGACAGGACTCCCTGAGCTCCGAGGGGATTGCTCAGTAGCCCTGGGAGGTGGCTGGGTGTGAACTGCTGGGGAGCAGGGTTAAGCAGGGAGAAGAACCACCGGGAAGGTGAGGCAAGGCTGGAGACGCAAAAGAGAGACGTGCCATCTGGATCAGGGGTGGGCTCAGCGTGTGCCAGAGCTCAGTGGCGTAGCTCTGCCCCGGGGGTGACTCTGCCCCTGACCACAGATGTGCTGGTCTCAAGAAACTGAAAGGAACTCAGTTGTGTCCGATGCTTTGCAAATCCAGGGACTGTAGCCCCCAGGCTCCTATGTCCATGGGATTCTCAAGGCAAGAATTCTAGAGTGGGTTGTCATTCCCTTCTCCAGGGGTCCTTCCTGACCCCAGGGATTGAAGCTGGGTCTCCTGCTTTGGCAGGCAATTCTTTACCATCTGAGCCACCAGGGAAGCTCGTACCTAAAGAAACATACACGGCAAAATCATACGCTGTGATTTTCCAGCCTGTGATTCTGTTTACACAGGCAGCATGACCGACCGCCAAACAGTCAGGGCTTCTGGAATTTCATCTTCATCCATCCCCTCACGTGAGCTGGGTATAAAAGCAAAACCCAGCTGGTCCTCGTGAGTTTCTGGAGTCTGCATTGCCAAACGCTCTCATCCTTGGTAACACTGATCTGTGACCCCAACGTCAAGACGGTGTCACTTTCACAGTCACATACAGGCGTGAGTACGGTGGTGAAAAGTTCGAGAGGCCTGACACACACACACTCATGTTTCTAGCTGAAGTCCAATGAGACAAAGCTGGGCCTTTTCGTTTCAGATCTCACGCTATAAACAGGTGTCTTTTTCGAAGTACTCAGAAACATGTTTTTTTTTTGCTTTTAGTAGTTTCTTTTTCTTTTGCAATCCTGTGCTTTTTTGCAGTGATTTCACTGTTCACGATGGTCCCCAACTATAGTCGCTAAGCTGTTGTCTGAGGTTTCCAAGCACGAGGCAGCTGTGATGTGCCTTCTGGTGAAAATACGCGCGTTAGGAAAGCATCATTCGTGCAGGGAGCTCAAACCCAGAGCTCTGTGACAACCTAGCGGGGTGGCGTGGGGGTGGGAGGTGGGAGGGAGGTTCAAGAGTGAGGGGACATATGCCCACCTACGGCTGATTCATGCTGATGAACTGCAGCACAGTCTTGTAAAGCAAGAAGCCTCCAATGAGAAATAAATTAATTAAAAAAAAAAAGAAAGGTGTCCTTCAGGCACGAGCGTTGGTCGTGATTCCAATGTCAAGGAATCAAGCACATATTAAACGAGGTGTCTTTAGACCCAAGTGAAGTTATGGGTTGATTGGGCGATGACGGTGTTGGGACCACGGGCTCTGAGAGCCCAGCCCTGCGTTTGATCTGGGAGTAGGGTCAGTACAGCAAGTCCCGTACACACAGACCTTCAAGTTCGGAACTTTGAAAAGATGCGAACGTCTGTTTGCATGTCCAATGCTGGAACTTAGTTCATGTATCTAGCACATACTGTCGCGTGCATCATCTACAAGTGCTGGGCTTCTGCGTGCTTTTCTGCACAGTCCTTTACAGGGGACGGTAGTTCAGTATCTGTATTTCAAAGCGCAGGGCATCTGGTAGGGACTGTAAAAGCATGCGGTGAGGTATCTGGTGAAAGTGAAAGTCGCTCAGTCCTGTCTGACTCTTTCCGACCCCATGGACTGTAGCCCACCAGTCTCCCCTGTCAATGGAATTCTCCAGGCAAGAATACTGGAGTGGGTTGCCACTCCCAGAGGATCTTCCCAACCCAGAGATCAAACCACATTTCTTATATCTCCTGCATTAGCAGGTGGGTTCTTTACCACTAGCGTCACTTTGGAAACCTCATTTCATAAGATATATAGCACTAAAAAAAAAAAAAGTGACTGCTTATTTATGTAAAACTCAAAGTGGGCATTCTGCATTCTTCTTTACTGAATCCGGTAACACGCCCACTAACCCACCTCGCTACATTTTTGGAATGAACTACTTTCTAAGGAATCACAAAAGCAGCAGTTGTCCTGCCTTCTAGCTGTGAAGAGGGGAGTCATAGGGAATGAGAAGATTTAACTCATAGAGAGAAGAGTTTGTTAGTCACTCAGTCGTCTCTGACTCTGCAACCCCACAGACTATACAGTCCATGGAAATCTCCAGGCCTGAATACTGGATTGGGTAGCCTTTCCCTTCTCCAGGGGATCTTCCCGCATTGCAGGCGGATTCTTTACTGTCTGAGCCACCAGGGAAGCCGTAGGGAGGAAGCCACACTCCAAGGCAAAAGCATACAAACCCTTCTGTGAAGCTAAGGGCTGACAAAGCACAAGTTGTAATTCAACTCAGGCTGGATTACTCCTGTCGGTTTCAAGGACGTGTCCTTAACACTGACTGGTGAGAAGAGGTGGGTTTTCAGAGAACTGGGGAAGCCGGGTGAATTAAGTCACCGACAGCTGCTGTTGTGGCAGAAGTGGGGGCACCTCCGAGGTCCCAGAGTGGGCGCTCGTCTAACACCCGGGAAATGAACTGTCCAAGGAGACTCGCGAGCTGACAAAGCAAGAGACTTTATTGGGAAGCGGAGCCTGGGTGGAGAGCAGGAGGGTGAGGGGACGCAGGAGAACGGCTCTGCCTCGGGGCTAGCAGTCTCGGCTTTTAGGGTGATGGGCTAAGTGTCCGCCAATCCTTCTGAGTAGAGCCCTTCCTGGTGGCGCGCGCATCGCTCAGCCAAGATGGATGCCAGCGAAGAGGATTCTGGGAGGTGGAAGGACCGTGGCGTCTCCCTTTGACCTTTCCCGAACTCTTCCGGTGGGTGGTGGCTTCTGAGTCTCGTCTTTCTCACCAGGACTTCCTGTCCTGAAACAACCCACGCAGATGCTTACTATGCTGTCTGGCCAGGGCGGGCGGTTTCCGTCAGGGTGCCTCCGCTAACACTATCACGAGGACCACGGATGGTGGGGGAGCTTAAGCCACAGACATTCATCTTTCCGGTCCTGGAGGCTGGAGTCTGAGACCCAGGTGTGGGGCGGCCTGGTTCCTCCCGAGACCGCTCTCCTGGGCGTGTCGACGGCCGTCTCCTCCCTGAGTCCTCACTGCTCCTCCCTGTGTGTGTGGGTCTGAGTCCTGACCTCCTCTTCTTATAAGGAGCCCAGTCCTGTGGGGTCAGGGTCCACCTTAGTGACCTCCTTTTACCTTAACCCCTTCTTTAAAGACCTCATCTCCAAATGCAATCACATTATGAGGTCCTGGGAGTTAGGACTCCAACATGATGAACAGGGGTGTGGGTATCAGTTAGTCCATAAAAACCAGGTGGGTGTGTCCAGGAAAGACACTGTTTTAAAAGCAATCATGCAAGTTCATTCATCTCTTACTTTTCAACTTCAGTTCACCCCGTCGTTAATTTTTACCAATTTTTCCAGAACAGTGAGAATCTTGTTCCCAGATTATCAGTGACAGAGCATAACTATAGTCAGAAATGACTATTAAAATGCCTTGTTGCACAGGTGGGGGGAATTAAAAAAAATACTACCTCTCAGAGGAGGTGCTGGAGAAGACTCTTGAGAGTCCCTTGGACTGCAAGGAGATCCAACCAGTCCATCCTAAAGGAGATCAGTCCTGAAAATTCATTGGAAAGACTATGCTGAAGCTGAAACTCCTGATGCAAAGAGCCCACTCATTAGAAAAGACCCTGATGCTGGGAAAGATTAAAGGCAGGAGGAGAAGGGGACAACAGAAGATGAGATGGTTGGATGGCATCACCGACTCGATGGACATGAGTTTGAGCAAGCTCCAGGAGTTTGTGATGGACAGGGAAGCCTGGCGTGCTGAGGTCCATGGGGTCACAAACAGTCGGACATAACTGGACAACTGAAAAACAACAACAGCCTCTCAGAGAAGGAGCTTTCCTGGTGGCTCAGCTGGTAAAGAATCCGCCTGCAGTGCAGGAGACCCTGGTTCAATCCCTGGTTTGAGAAGATCCCCTGGAGGAGGAAATGGCAACCCACTCTAGTGTTATTGTCTGGAAAATCCCATGGTCAGATGAACCTGGAAGGTTACAGTCCATGAGGGTCACAAAAAGTCAGACAGGACTGACTGATTAACACTTTCTCAGAAAAAAGTGTCAACACAATTACTTCATCACAGTTACTTAAGGCAGTAGTTAAGCAGGTTATGAAGACGCTTTGTTCCTCTGTAAATTCCTATCAGTAATACCATTGTACGCAATCAGCATCAACTTAGAAAAACAAACGTAAAAACATTGAAGCCTTAAGGTTACATCTCAACTCCCAGTAAGGGAATGTAGGTATTGTCACAGATGCAAAATATTGGTGGGTATAAAAGTTTTCTGTGAACTTTATTCATAACAAGCACCTCACCACTGGAAGTAAGACATAGAAACTACTGTGTGAGGTTTTTTGTGGGTTTTTTTTTTGTCTTTTTTTGTTTGTTTTTTGGCAGTGCCTCGTACTTATAGGGGCTTCCCAGGTGAGGCTAGTGGGAAAGAATCCTCCTGCCAATGCAGGAGATGCAAGAGATACACATTCGATCCCTGGGTTGAGAAGATCCGCTGAAGTAGGAAATGGCCACCCACTCCAGTATTCTTGCCTGGAGAACCCCATGGACAGAGGATCCTGGTGGGCTATAGCCCAGGGGGTCACAGTCAAACACGATTGAACAACTGAGCATATAATTGATTTACTATGTTGTGTTAGTAACATAACACATGAGTCTGGGGGACTTCCAGATTTAATTTATCCACGGTGGAGGATAACTTATCACAGGTGGGGAAGGGCATGGCACCCCACTCCAGGATTCTTGCCTGGAGAATCCCACGGACAGAGGAGCCTGGTGGGCTACAGTCCATGGGAGTCGCAGAGTCGGACACGACTGAGTGTCTGCATGCGAAGCTTACAGGATCTTAGCTGCCCCACCAGGGATTGAACCTGGCCTCCCAGCAGTGAGAGCGCCAAGTCCTAGCCACTGGCCCACCAGGGATGTCCCCAGAGAAGCTGTTCTAACTCGGTTTCATTTATTCATTTTATGACCAGAGCTCGCAAGGCCTCGGCTCTCAATTAGTGACATTTCTGTCCTCGATACTTGCAAAGTTAATCTTCCCCGGCCCTCGATAGAGTAAGTTTTGTGAAACAACGCTTCATATCCTGAGAACAGATAGAAATGATTTGGGAATGCAACCATGTCATTTGCGCACAGCAGGCCTCCTGGCCTGTTTCAGAACTCACGGACAGAGGACACCAAGACTGCCCTGGTCTCTGGAAAAGCCTCCCGTCTCTTGAAGACACCTGGAGCGACTCATTCTCCCCCAGAACGAACCCTCAGTCGCTGTATCCCCGTTTGTTTCTGACTCGATTTACAAGAAGGAAATAGAAGTCGCATGAGAGATGAAACGACACGTTTTCAGAGGTTGCTTTTCAGAAGGCTGCCTTGGAAGGCAGGTTCGTCTTGGTGTTCAGGAGGACACGGACATTGAAACACACTTTCCGGAGGGGACTTCTTGTTTAAGAGACACCGGCCACCAGAAGAGGGGGTAGAGAGAGTGCGAGGACTCCGCAGGAGGATGTTTGTCCTCCCCAAGGACTTGGGCTTTGTTAGCTTAGATATGCAGATGACGCCGCCCTTATGGCAGAAACAGAAGAAGAACTAAAGAGCCTCTTGGTGAAATTGAAAGAGGAAAGTGAAAAAGTTGGCTTAAAACTCAACATTCAGAAAACTAAGATCAAGGCATCCGGTCCCATCACTTCACAGCAAAAAGATGGAAAAACAGTGGAAACAGTGGCTGACTTTATTTTTCTGGGCTCCAAAATCACTTCAGATGGTGACTGCGGCCATGAAATTAAAAGACGCCTGCTCCTTGGAAAAAAAGCTATGACCAACCTAGACAGCATATTAAAAAGCAGAGACACTACTTTGCCGACAAAGGTCCATCTAGTCAAGGCTATGGTTTTTCCAGTAGTCATGTATGGATGTGAGAGTTGGACCATAAAGAAAGCTGAGCGCCACAGAATTGATGCTTTTGAACTGTGGTGTTGGAGAAGACTCTTCAGAATCCCTTAGACTGCAAGACTATCTAACCAGTCAATCTTTAAGCAAATCAGCCCTGAATATTCATTGGAAGGACTGATGTTGAAGCTGAATCTCCAATACTTTGGCCACCTGATGCGAAGAGCTGACTCATTTGAAAAGACCCTGGTGCTGGGACGGATTGGGGGCAGGAGAAGAAGGGGACGACAGAGGATGAGATGGTTGGATGGCATCACCGACTTGATGGACATGAGTTTGAGCAAACTCCGGGAGTTGGTGATGGACAGGAAGGCCTGGCGTGCTGCAGTCCATGGGGTCACAAAGAGTTGGACACGACTGAGTGACTGAACTAAACTAAGCTGTGAAATTGACTAAAAATATTTCATATTCACAAGACGGAAGACAAAACAAAACTGCATACCATTGAATTCTCCCTCTACCACCACCAAATATTGTGCAGCCGTGCACATTGGATATAGCATTTACATACGACTTCTCTGGAGAAGTAAACCCAGTTGTCATTTTCTAACTGATTTTATGTATTTATTTTAAATTTATTTTTCATTGGAGGATAATTGCTTTATAGAATTGTGTTGGTTTCTGCCAAACATCAACACGAATCAGCCATGGGTATACATACATCCCCTCCCTCTTGAACCCACCTTCCATCCCATCCCATCCCATCCCTCTAGGTTGTCACAGAGCCCCAGGTTGGAGCTCCCTGTGTCACACAGCAAATTCCCACTTGCTCTCTATTTTACATATGGGAGCGTTTATGTTTCAATGCTGTCAATTCCTCCCACCCTCTCCTTCTTTCATTCTGTCCACAAGTATGTTCTGTACGTCTGCATCTCTATTCAGTTCAGTTCAGCTGCTCAGTCGTGTCCAACTCTTTGTGACCCCGTGAATCACAGCACGCCAGGCCTCCCTGTCCATCACCAACTCCCAGAGTTCACTCAGACTCATGTCCATCTCTATTAAAGCCGTACAAATAGGTTCATCAGTAACATCTTTCTAGATTCCATAAACATGTGCTAATGTACGATATCTGTCTTTCTCTTTCTGACTCAGTTCGCCCTGGATAACAGGCTCTAGGGTCGTCCACCTCATTAGGCCTGACTCGAGTGCGTTCCTGTTTATGGCTGAGTACTATTCCATTGTATATATGTACCACAGCTTCTTTATCCATTCACCCAGAAACAGCGTTCAGCCAAATCTCTGTGTACTCCACAGTCCAGTTCAGTTGACAAGGAAAATTAACCATCACCGTCACGTCTACACATTTCTACCCAGTCATCGATGTGTCATGCCGTGGCTTGGCTTACACGTGTGTGCACACACACCAATAATCATGGACAACCAGATCAACAAATATGGGGACTTCCCCGGTGGTCCAGTGGCTAAGATTCTGCATTCCCACTGCAGGCGGCCCAGGTTCAATCCATGGTCAGGGAACTAGACCCAGCAAGCCACAACTAAGACCAGGTGTAGCTAAATAAATAAATATTTAAAAAAAAAAAAAAGAGGAAGAAACAAGTCTGTGTAAGTGGTGCTGAGCCTAAACGTGGTACATTTGGTATCCTGCTTCCTCAGACCATTCACTCCACCTTTTTAAAATTCCCTTCTTCTCACACATCCCCAGGCTGCAACTAAGTCATAAGAACCAATCTATATGAGGACATTAAAAAAAAAACATAAAAATAATAATAGGTGGATTCTCCATCTTACCATGTACCAAGAGGATCAGACTCAGCATATTTCTCCCAGCTCTTGACACTTGACCCCTTTCTTCCTTCTTGGAATGTGTATGTGATGCCTGGAAGTGCAGCAGCCATCATGTGGCCATGAGGCCAAGAGCTACATGATAAAGATGGCAGAGCAGGATGACAGACAAAACTTGCCCTGGTGATGCCATGTGCAGGCTGTTGAACCAACCCTGCAAATCCATAACTTTTTTCCATGATGCAGCTAGTATCCTGATTTGATTTTGACACCTTTTACTCAAAAGCTAGTCTCCTTTATAGAAACTTTAATGTATAAAAGTGAAGTCGCTCAGTTGCGTCCGACTCTTTTTGACCCCATGGACTGTAGTCCTACCAGGCTCTTTTGTCCATGGGAATCTCCAGGCAAGTGTATTGGATTGGGTTGCCATTTCCTTAGTTCATGTTAATATTATCCATTGCTTTCATTCACTGTTAACTGAAAAACATTTATAAAATAAGATTGCAATTAATCAAAGTATTATATCTGTGTCTATGCAGACTTTCTCCAGGAAAAATGAAAGGAAAAATATTCAGGATCCACACACAAAAAAAGAACCTTAGCATTTTGTTCTTTCTATGTTTATGGAAAACATGCATTAAAATACCTTAAAAACATGCAAGAGGCAAACAAAAATGCTAAGTTTTTTTTTTCTCTTTACATTTTATTTACAGCACTTCAACTTTAAATTAAAAACTTCCTCCACTGTGCTAACAAATTAGCAAGTTTGAAAATACTGTTAGTAAACAAATAGCAAAAAAAAACAACAAAAACAAAACATAAAACAATGAAAATCACAGAAAAAATTCTCTTATGGACTCTGTGGGAGAGGGAGAGGGTGGAAGATTTGGGAGAATGGCATTGAAACATGTAAAATATCATGTAAGAAACGAGTTGCCAGTCCAGGTTCGATGCACGATACTGGATGCTTGGGGCTAGTGCACTGGGATGACCCAGAGGGATGGTATGGGGAGGGAGGAGGGAGGAGGGTTCAGGATGGGGAACACATGTATACCTGTGGCGGATTCATTTTGATATTTGGCAAAACTAATACAATTATGTAAAGTCTAAAAATAAAATAAAATTAGAAAAAAAAATTTTAAAAAAAAGAAAAAATTCTCTAAAAATTAAGATGGTATAAGATACATCAAGCTATGGATTCTGACTTATAATCTGCATTCACTCACAGCTGACACGGTGTTGCTTCAAAGGTCAACGTGCGATGGCTTTATCATGATTTCAGTGAGTAGCTAAAAGGGAATTAATAGGGCTTGCCTGGTGGTCCTGCAGTTAAGAATCTCAGTTGCAATGCAGGAGACACAGGTTCCATTCCTGGTCTGGGAAGACCCCACAGGCCTTGGGGAAACTAAGCCCGTGTTCCACAACTACTGAGCCTGAGCTCTAGAACCCAGGAGCCACAAGAGACGCCACCGCAATGAGAAGTCCGTGTACCCCAATTAGGAAGTAACCCCTGCTCGCCGCCACTCGAGAAAGCCTGCACGCAGCAATGAAGACCCACCACGGCCAAAAAGAAATAAAAGTTAATTTTTTTTAAGTTAAAAAATAATCAAAGACTGCTAGACATATTGTGACCCCTTAATTTTCAGCAAAAGCCATGGACCTTCCAGTGACATGAGCATTTGTCCGGGAAACCAAATGCCATTCCCTCCAATTCAGTGGATATTTGGGTTCCGCCGTGCGCTGGCTGCAGGCAATGTGGCCTCCCGGTGCAAGTCACCGTTTATCTGAGCTTTTGTTCGAAAGGCTGAGATGTACACAAGCCATCAGAAAAAACTGCTTCTTCTCCCTGCCCGACGTGAGCACAAAACCTTAATGCAAGCGTACACTTCTCATTCAAAATCAGAAGCGAATGGGGACTTGTCCTAAGTCATGCTGCCTTGCCACCTGTTTGGTTCATCGTGGTGCCTTTGTGGATTCGGCAACAGGATTAGAAGACAAAAACAAAAAAACTTTGAAACCCCAATGAAAAATTTAACAGGGAAGACTTGACACTTCCCTTGGTAGTCCAATGGTGAAGACTTCATCTTCCAAGGCAGGGGATGGGGATTTGATCCCTGGCGGGGGGCGGGGTCTACGATCCCACGTGCCTGGTGACCAAAAACCAGAAATATAAGCAACGGAGGTGATCGGGTAACAAATTCAATTGAAGACGTTAAAAATGGCCCACGTCAAAAAAAAAATCTTTAAAAAAATAAAATTTAAAATAAAAAAGAGAGAACACTCATGAAAAACGGAGGCTTCCGTCTGCATCTTTTGAGTCTCAAATGTCTTCACACCAGCTCTGGGGTTCTGAGTAGGTCACCATCATTTTTCCCCCTTACACCGATGGTCTTACCCTGCACAGGTCAGCCACCGCCTCCTACGGCCCATCATGAATTAGTCCTCCACGGTGCCTCGTCTTCATAAAATAAATTTCACACATCCCGCCCCACTCCATGTCCTCCTGTTTTCCTGGCGTCTTTGTCTGCAATCTCACAGTTCACGATCACCCAACCCAAGCAGCACCTTCCAGCCGCTGATCCCCACCTCCTTTGATGGTTCCTCGAACGCCAATGTATTCTTGCCGGGAGAATCCCAGGGACGGGGAGCCTGGTGGGCTGCCGTCTATGGGGTCGCACAGAGTCGGACACGACTGAAGTGACTCAGCAGCAGCGAACGCCAATGTGATCAGAACACGGAAACCCAGATGGTGCTGTGCGGGGTTTCGCAGAAAGGCAGCTCCCAGATTCCAGCCGAGGCTTCCCCCAGGCCGGCGAGCGTGTCTCCCCCTTGCTCTCTGCATCTTTGCTTCCCACTCCCAGTCTCCCACGGGCGCCTGCGCGTAGCTCCTTGCAGTTCCGCTCGCGTGCGCATGCCTGATCTGGTTTCCGATCCCACTTTCTCCTGCCCTGAGAAACACGGAAGGACGTAGAAGAGGACGCCCCACGCCCTGCGTCTGCCCACCCCGCAGAGTGGAACGTCTTCTTATCAACGCGCAGGCAGCAACCACTCTCCCTAGGGAGCCGGGGGGGAGGTCCCGGAGTGCTGGGGGAGCTTACTACTTACTACTGCAAGCCTCTCCCTGGTGGTCCCTCGGTGTCTTGTCTTCGCCATGGGGCCGCCCCTCCTGATGGCACCAGCGCCTTGAGAGGTGAGGCTCACATCTGTGCATTGCACAGCGTCACGGTGACTCTCGGGGGCTGGGCAAGCCTCTGGGCCCTGGTGACTTGCAGGATGTTCATCTCGGAAACCAGGGTGCTCCTAGCGGGCTTCACCCACCCTGTACTACTCTGCTGGCCCCAAACTCACCCCATCTCTGTACACCCCTTGGACCTGCTCCAGCCAGACCTGCTCTCACACCCCAGCAACCACAGGATCGGCTCCCACCCTTCCGTCAAGTCAAAGTGTTCAGTCATCTTCGACCGACTCTGTGAGACCCCCTGGACTGTAGCTGGCCAGGCTCCTCTGTCGATGGGACTCTCCAGGCGAGAATACTGGAGTGGGTTGCCATGCCCTTCTCCAGGGGATCTTCCCCAACCAGGGATCAAACCCTGGTCTCCCGCATTGCAGGCAGATTCCTTAATGCCTGAGCCACCAGGGAAGCCTCACCCTTGTCAGCCTCGTGCCAATTAATTCTCCAGCTAAGGGTTCCTCCCAGACACGTTGTGAAAAATTTCACCCAAGACCTTGACACTATATGTTACCCCCACCCCAGCCCCACCCCACCACCATGCATCTATCCTCCTTGGAACTCACCTCCTGCTCACATATTGGATGTTTTATGTATGGATCATGCCTACTGGGCTTCCCTGGTGGCTCAGATGGTAAAGAGTCTGCCAGCAATGCAAGAGACCCGGGTTTGATCCCCGGGGTCGGGAAGATTCCCCTGGAGAAGGCGATGGCAACCCACTCCAGTATTCTTGCCTGGAGAATCCCATGGACAGAGGAGCCTGGTATATTTATTGAGTGAATGCCAGGTACCAGTGGAAAGAGCTGGAAGGGGTGAAGGTAGGTGCATAGAAGGGTTAAAATGGGGAGACAAGAAGAACTTCCCGGGTGGTCCAGTGGTTAAGATTTTGCCTTCCACTGCAGGGGGGGTGTGGGTTTGTTTCCTGGTTGGGGAGCTAAGCTCCCACCTGCCCTGTGGCCAAAAAAAAAAAAAGCATAAGACAAGCAGTGTTGTAACAAATACAAAAACGACTTAAAATGGTGCACACCAAAAAAAAAAAAAAAGGAAAAGAAAAAACCTGGGGAGATGAAACACTACCCTGGCTTTTCAGAGCTACTTGCCTTTTTCTTTAAAATGTGTAATTTAGATATAAACTACAGCTATCGAACGAGCTCTAATAGATCTGTTCTTCTCTGTCAGCACTCGGGTATTAGAACCATCTGCCCCCGTGACTACAATTAGGATGACGCACTTCTCAGACACCGGAGTGTTCCAGGGAAGAGGTGCTCTGCTGTGTTTGAGACTGAAATCTGTTGGCAAATATTATGATCTCCAGGTAGAAATATGATGCACCACATGTCTTAGAAAAACAAAATGAACAAATACAGAGTAAAAAAAAAAAAAAAAGTCTCTTTTACTTTCTGTTTCCATGTCCCCTTGATGCTGCTTTTAAGTGAGACGTTTCTGGGACTTGCCTGGAGGTCCTTTGGATAAGACTCTGAGCTCCCAGTGCAGGGGGATCTGGGTTTGATCCCTGGCCAGGGAAACTAGATACCATATGCCACAATCAAGACCTGGCACAGCCAAATAAATATATTTTTTTTTATTTATTTTAAGAAGTGAGACATTTCTGCCTACAATGGGATGATGAAAAGTTACCCTTTTCATCAGGAGACATTGAGTCAGTCCTCTAGTGTCCATGTGTGCGTGCTAAGTCACCTTGGTTGTGTCTGACTCTCTGCAACATGACCAGGCTCCTCTGTCCATGGGATTCTCCAGGCAAGAATACTGGAGTGGGTTGCCACTCCCTTTTCCAGGGGATCTTCTCAACGCAGGGATGGAACCCGTGTCTCCTGCATTGGCAGGCGGTTTCTTTACCACTAGGGCCGCCTGGGAAGCCCCTGAGCCCTCTCGATTCATCAGCTAAGTAACGTGAGCCAAAGACTTGGCTGTCAGTAGCCTGGTAGCCAGGTGGTGAATTTGTCTCATCTTTCCCGCCTCTCTTTTTTGCTGTTTCTCTTTCTCTCGTATGTCAATCTGCCAGAAGCCAAGGATTACATTTCTGATTTTGTGCTTCTCTTCCTCAAAGTCTAGTGGTGGTAGTGGTTTAGTCGCTAAGTCGTGTCCGACTTTTGCAACCCCATGGACCATAGCCTGCCGGGCTCCTCTGTCCATGGGATTCTGAGCGCTGGGTAAACTCCAGTGCCCCAAGCAGTCGTGTGGCTCTTGAACAGGGTTTGATCTCTGAGTAACAGGTGTGTACGGCAGAATGAGGAGGGTGAAGGAGAGAGAAGACTGCATCCTGCTTGCTTAGGTAGATTCCACTGTTGACTGCCATGCTCCTTTCCGACACGGTGCTCCCTTCCGAGATGCAGAAGGTAGACAGCCTAGCCAGACACATCGCTCAAACCGGTCCTCTGCCTGCGTCTGCCCCCCAGCCTTCTGCTCACACTCAGAACAGGAGCCTGCGATGGAATTAGCGTGTCTAAAAATACCACTGAATAAACACACACAATCAGAAACACAAAAGGAGCCAGAATTATGGGCACACTTAAATGGCAACGGCAGAGCTTAAATTACAGGTCTGAAAAGCATGATCTTTTCTTTGAAGGCTCTGTTCTCCTTTTTTTTAAAAAAATAAAATCATTCCAATTCCACGAAAAGAGAAAGCAACACACAGCCTTTGAAAGGGAAAATGGGAGGCAGCCGGCACTAATTCGGTTTAATTAATGCCATCCTGTTCTTTGGTCTGCAGACAGTTATTGAAAATGCAAGATGCCCGTACATGCGCTTCCTCCCATGTTCTCTGCTCTTTTGCAAAACCGTTTCATCACGCATCCGTTGCTACCAAGAATGGAAGCCTAAATTAGGCCAACGGCACCTCCGTGCTTCCTATAGAATAACTTCATTTATACGACTAGTCTGGACATCGTGGGGCACTCTCCCCTTTGGCTCGGCTAGAACTAGGACAAGTCTGATAAAACTGTCCCCCAACATCTCTAAAATCATCCTTTTAAAAAAAAAAAAAAAAGTTACTGGCACCATTTTTGTCCAACAAATGGTTTAGCCATGGACACCTATGGATCCTAAGAAAATGATCCTTTACACTGCCTCTAAAATGAACTAAAATTACCATGCTCTGGGCAGTAGGAGGACTCAACAGGAAAAGCTACCTTATTTTTGTTTCTTTTTATTGTTTTTATAAAAATAAAATTACCTAATTTTGGACCACAAAGAAGACTGAGTGCTGAAGAATGGATGTTTTTGAACTGTGATGTTGGAGAAGACTCTTGAGAGTACCTTGGACTGCAAGAGATCAAACCAGTCCATCCTAAAGGAAATCAGTCCCAAATATTCATTGGAACGACTGATGCTGAAGCTGAACTCCAATCTTTTAGCCACCTGATGCAAAGAACTGATTCACTGCAAAGACCCTGATGCTGGGAAAGACTGAAGGCAGGAGGAGAAGGAGATGACAGAGGATGAGATGGTTGGATGGCATCAC
This sequence comes from Bos grunniens, assembly GCF_055505025.1. NCBI lineage: Eukaryota > Metazoa > Chordata > Mammalia > Artiodactyla > Bovidae > Bos > Bos grunniens. Next base: position 4,395,219 of record NC_141194.1, read on the forward strand.
CGACTCGATGGACATGGGTTTGAGTAAACTGGGAGTTGGTGATGGACGGGGAGGCCTGGCCATGGGGTTGCGAAGAGTCAAACACGACTGAGCGACTGAACAACCCACCTGTGTCCAAGGGGAATCCCGGTATAAGGCCCTCCTCCTCGGGATCCTACAGAGGATTAGGTGAGTCGAGCGTCTGCAACAAACACCTGTAACCGTTTCCTGACCAGTCCTCCATGGCTGCCTTCCCCCTGGAGCTCAGGTGGCTCAACCAGAGGCCACAGAGGAGAGGAGGGGAGGGCCCGGGACAAAGACCTGCTCGTCTCTTAACACAGGAAGGTCTGCAAAGGAGGAGGGACCTCCACAAGGGAAGGCCCAGCCAGTAAGGAAGGATGAGCCAGGAGGCCGGCGGGCCCCGGGGAAGCAGCCAGGTTGCTGAGAAACCCTTAGAAGAACAAAACCCTGAGATGCAGCCCCGGGGCCCAGGTGGTTCAGAATTACCGCTGTCCTCATTGTGAACTGAGAGGGTGTGGGTGGAGAGGCTGGAAGGCAAACTGCCGTGAGCTTGGGAGGGAACCAGGGCTCAGAAAATGGAGAGAGGGCTTCCCTGCTGGTCCAGAGGTTAAGAAATTAGCCTTGCATTGCAGGGGGCGTGGGTTCGATCCCGGGCCCTGGGAGATCGCACATTCCCCGGAGCAACTAACCCTGTGCGTTGCAACTATTAAAGCCCACATGGCCAAGAGCCTGTGCTCCACAGGAAAAGAAGCCACCTCAATGAGAAACCTGAGCACTGAAATTACAGAGGAGCCGGCCAGAAATACAGTAATTAATATTGTTGTTGTTCTGTCACTCGGCATCCGACTCTGCGACCCCACGGACTGCGGCACACCAGGCTTCCCTGTCCATCACCAGCTCCCAAATCCTACTCAAAACTCACGTCCATCACGTCGGTGATGCCATCCAAGAAAAGGAAATATAAAAAAGCAGGCATGGACCACTCTCCTGAAAAGCCTGCTCCCAGAAAAGCAGAGAGAGAAACGCTGAGGACGTGACGGCTCGAGACTGGGTTATATTTAAAAGCAGAAACGTCTACCGGTAAGGGAATAATTAGGGAGGCTTGTTATACACCCTGGGATGAAAGTGTATGGAGCTAATAAAACCCAGGATGCTTGCTATTTCTGTTTCTGTTCCTAATTGCTACCGAGAAAGCCGGCGTTCATCACAAGATTGAACGGAGGCTGGCTCTCGGGTGTGTGTAATCTTGCCATGCAGAGACGCTCCGCTGGGAGGGGTCGGAAGCTGGGCCAGACCTTTCCAACGGTGACCAGACCCCCACCTGCAGTGCCCGGAACACTGGGCCCGAGATAAACAAGATACATCATTTTGTTCCACGCTTCTTTCCTTATCAGCTGTAGCAAGAAAGTTTAAAATCTCCCTGGCTATTTAAAAATATATATATATTATTTCCTGTTTAACATGTGAGCTTAATGATATTTTAACTCATACCGCTTCATGCAACAAAAGCTCTTAGATTAGTGAAAATTAATTCCGTGAACACCCTCCGCAAGCAACTTCTTAAATATGCGTTCATTAATCAACTGTGTGTGCGTGTGCTCCTGTGTGAGCTGTGTGGAAACACTTCTTAAAGCCAAGTTCCAAAGCCCCGCTTGGGGACTTTGTATAAACTCAGCCTGGTGACAGACAAGTGTCTGAGCCGTGATGGATGGTTCTTGCACAGAGGACCTTTCCCAGGGGATGACGCAACAGAAGCAGAAGTTTCTGCAGGTTCTGATCATGCAAGTTGGCACGCACAGGGTTTTCTCGGCCACCTTCTTGGAAATTCACATCGCATCCTTCGTACTTGCTAAGTAAGGTTCATCCTTGCATCTCTGCAGAGCCGAGCGTTTGCTCTGCCGAAAGGACCAGACGTGGGAGCCAACCTCACCAAGGGGAGGGACCTTTTCAGGTCAAGGGTCCCATGAATTATGTCAACTTAAGAACGACCTTCATGAAGCAATTTTTTTTTCCCCTTGCGTACTGACCCCATCAAAGCTCAGAGGGGCAAAGGGTGAACACAGAACCTTTATGCAAATGTCACATTTTACTTTCAAATTCCTAAGCCCAGTTATCCACGATGTCCCAGAAAATCTAAAAAAAAGCAGATAAGGGATAATGGTCTCCGGCAGACCAATTACAATATAGGCTTAAAATTATCTTTTTGCAAACTTGTTCTCAACTCGTCCATTCTTTTGATTTATTCGAACCATGACTTTTTATCTCAGAGTCCGGTCCCTCGTTTTAGGTGACCTGGTGATAACTTTATATTGAAGGAAGTGGAGGAAACGCAATTTCTCTTCCACGGAGAGGAGAGAGATTTTTATCCTTACAGACAGGCTGCCGACACGGCAGGGTGGAGAGGTGAAAGTTCCGCTATCTGTGAGAGATTTCCTTAGAGATGTCACAAAAGCCATAGCGTTAGAAAAAAAAAAAAAATTTTCATTCTCGTATGAATTTCCCAGTGCCTAAAACACATGTGTTGTTATGACTTAGAGATGCTATTCTATGGGAAAAAAAAAAAAACTCAAGAGTTCTAGATAGCTATTATAGAAGGAATCCCACAAAGATTTTTCCAACAGATAAAGAAGATTTGTGTAACATCATTGCCATGGATTGCATCATTGACATTGAATTAGCTCTTCCTGTTATATGGTGGTGTTCACTGAATTCATAAAGGCCATTCTGGTGAAGAGGTCTGAAAACATGGAGATGAAATAATCATGAGTCTATAACATTCAGCCTCGTTTTTAATCTCTGAAACAACGCTTTTGAACTGTGGTGCTGGAGACTCTTGAGAGTCCCTTGGACTGCAAGGAGATCCAACCAGTCCATCCTAAAGGAAATCAGTCCTGAATATTCATTGGAAGGACTGATGCTGAAGCTGAAACTCTAATCCTTTGGCCACCTGATGCGAAGAGATGACTCATTGGAAAAGACCCTGATGCTGGGAAAGATTGAAGGCAGGAGGAGAAGGGGACGACAGAGGGTGAGATGGTTGGATGGCATCACCGACTCAATGGACATGAGTTTGAGTGAGCTCCGGGAGATGGTGAAGGACAGGGAAACTTGGCCTGCTGCGGTCCGTGGGGTCGAAAAGATTCGGGGATGACTGAGGGACTCAGCAACAACACATACTATGAATCAAATTTCGACACTTTTCACATACGCTGGGGACAACGGGCGCCTTTTTATAAAACATACATTTTAAGATTTTCATATAAATGGCCACATTCTGCTTCCACCTACGCATCTCCAGACAGTCTTAATCACCAGGACTTCTAAAACATTTAATAGAATAATAGAACATTTTTTTCCTTTGCCCATTAACATCTTAGCACTCACTTTAATATCAGAAATATTTTAAAGGTTTCTCTCATCTCGGCAGAAAGTCCTCTCATGCAGGGAGCTGTGAGTCAAACACCTACTTTCAGTTCGGAGGCAAAACCGTTTGCCTTATTATCCCAGATTTTGGTGATTTGAGTTTTTGTGATTGTCGTTCACAGACCAGGAATTGAATGAGAATTCTAACCCAACATCTGAATGTAAGGTGTTGAAGAAAGGACTTCCCTGAGGGTTCGGTGACTAAGACTCCAAGCTCCCAGAGCAGGGAGGCCTGGGTTCAATCCCTGATCAGGGAACTTCATTCTACATGCTGCAAATAAAGATTCCCGCGTGCCCCAACTAAGACTCGGTACAGCCAAATAAATTAACTTAAAAAAATTTTTTTTAAAGGAAAACAAGAAAAAATTGTAAAAAACAGTTTTAAAGTATTGAGCAAGCAGCAAACCTTCACCCCAAATGTTAGACATTCGGCCAGAGAGGAAAGGAATAAAAACCTTGACATTCTGGAAGACCGTGTTTTTATTACGAGCAGAGATATTTAGTGCGTAGGTCTTATCTCTACTCACGAAACCTCAGACTCAGCGTGTGAAGCTGGTCCTTAGGCAATAAAGAGAAATTGCCTTTCAGCAGCCCCCACTTAGAGGATGCCATGTCCTAAACACTTCACAGAGCAGCCCACACACAAACACTGGAGGGAGACAGAAATGTTTCCTTCTCCCTCAGGAAAACTCGTAAACACATCCATCCCCTGCCATTCAAGGATCGAGGATCTAAGGCCACGCCTACATCATTTAAAGTGAACCGAGATGGGGGAGAAAAATGAAGAAGCAAGAAGGGCAGGTTCACTTCCTTCGATCTGGTGGTGGTGGAGGTGCGGGCTTATCCATTCCGGGCCCTTGCTAACATCCTGAAAGCTTTTAGACCTTTGTCGACTTGCAGCGCAGTTACATCCTTAACAGCCATCACAGGTCAAAAGTACTGTTAAGTAGAAAAGGCTTTGAATGCACCTCACCTCACAAGCATCACGGATTAGCCCGTCTACCACACACGTGCTCAGAACACACAGTGTTAGCCAACAGTGGGGCAGAGTCTTCTAACACGGAGCCCGCGTGCTAAGAAAATGATGAATGCCTCACATCATTTCCTGAACACTGCGCCGAATGTGAAACACTTTGGGGGTCGTTTGGGGCCGTGAAGACCTCCAGAACGACAGTGCTTTCTGTCTCAGCAGAGAGAAGAATCCAGAGAGAGCAAAGTGATAGGTTAAAAAAAAAAAAGACAGCGCTAAATTGTGTCTGACTCTTTGCAACCCCGTGGACTGCAGCTCCCACCAGGCTCCTCGGTCCAGGGGATTCTCCAGGCGAGAATACTGCAGTGGGTTGCGATTTCCTTCTCCAGGGATCGAACCAAGGTCTCCCGCATTGCAGATGGATGCTTTACCTACTGAGCTATACAGGAAGCCCAAAGTGCTGGATAAGACATGATTAATTAGAATAAGACGATTGTGAGGCTTACAGGTGGGACGGTGAGGGGTGCCGTGTCCCAAGTACTTAGTGGGGGCTACGGTTTTATAATCAATGGAAAAGTGGGGAGCGAGGAGAAGACCTTTGTGTCTCTTGAGTGGACAGTGTGCTTCGGTCATCAGCTCCTCCTTGAAGTTGCACAGGGGAGCTTTCTTATCCCTGCATGGTCGGGCTAGGCCATGGTTCAGATTAGACCTAGGTTCAAATTACTGTGTTTTTTTTTTCCCTGTGTGCAGAGAGCGTGTCCTCAGTTCAGTTCAGTTCAGTCGCTCAGTCATGTCCGACTCTTTGTGACCCCATGAATCACAGCACGCCAGGCCTCCCTGTCCATCACCAACTCCCAGAGTTCACTGAGACTCACATCCATCGAGTCAGTGATGCCATCCAGCCATCTCATCCTCTGTCGTCCCCTTCTTCTCCTGCCCCCAATCCCTCCCAGCATCAGAGTCTTTTCCAAGGAGTCAACTCTTCGCATGAGGTGGCCAAAGTACTGGAGTTTCAGCTTTAGCATCATTCGTTCCAAAGAAATCCCAGGGCTGATCTCCTTCAGAATGGACTGGTTGGATCTCTTTGCAGTCCAACGGACTCTCAAGAGTCTTCTCCAACACCACAGTTCAAAAGCATCAATTCTTCGGCGCTCAGCCTTCTTCACAGTCCAACTCTCACATCCATACATGACCACGTGAAAAACCACAGCCTTGACTAGACGTCTTTAACTGACTGAGCTCACTGGGCAGGATGTGGGTTTTTTCTGTCCTCACTGTTTTATTGTTTGGGGGCAGTTCTGTGTGCTTCTAATGCATGGTTTTGTTGCTAAGCAAGCCTGCCTAGTTGGTGTTTAAGCAAACCTGCTTCCTTGAGTGAATATTAACGTACAGAGGTCTCCCATACTTTTTCTGCTTAAAATCCCCTGGTGGGATTAACTACTTAATCACCCACGTTGTCCCTTCAGTCTGTTCTCTGTGAAAAGGGAGAAGCAGAGTGGTCATAAGTGTTTGGGTCGTTCACACTCCAATCACAGGCTGATGGGGGGCGGCTGATGCTCCTCTTCATGAAGGAGGAGGGCTTCCCATCGCTCGTCTGGGAAAAGACCGACGTTCAAAATATGAACTATGGTGTCTGTTGAACGCATATGTCTTCCTGCCCCCGGAACGTAAAGTGGAAACACTGAATGCAGGGTCGCGTCTGTACCTGTTTCTATTGATGAAGCTGATTCAACAGTGATGTGGACCCCAGCGCATCTTGAACCCAGAGCGGCCCCTGGGGAACTCTGGGTTTCAGTTCTGTGCCCCGGCATCTTCTTCATGGTGTCTTACCCCCACGGCTCCTCAGGGACCAACCCCCACCCTTTTCACCACCAACCACCATTGCCCAGGACCCAGCTGGGCTGATCCTATCTGATCCAAAGAGGTTTGAGAGACTAGCACCCACCTATGGATGGTCATGGCCTCTAGAATGAAAGTAAATGATAAAGACAGCACTCTGCTCCATAGTCAAAGCAATGGTTTTTCCACTAGGCATATATGGATGTGAGAGTTGAACCATAAAGAAAGCCGAGTGCCAAAGAATTGATGCTTTGGAACTGTGGTGTTGGAGAAGACTCTTGAGAGTCCCTTGGACTGTAAAGAGATCCAACCAGTCCATCCTAAAGGAAATCAGTGCTGAATATTCATTTGAAGAACTGATGCTGAAGCGGAAACTCCAATACTTTGAACTGACTCACTGGAAAAGACCCTGATGCTGGGAAAGATTGAAGGTGGGAGGAGAAGGGGGCGACAGAGGATGAGATGGTTGGATGGCATCACGGACTCAATGGACATGAGTCTGAGCAAGCTCCGGGAATTTGTGATAGACAGGGAAGCCTCTCGTGCTGCAATCCATGGGGTCACAGAGTCAGACATGACTGAGCAACTGAACTGAGTGAACTGAACTGCTCCAACCTGTCTGCCTACAAATGATGCCTTACAACCCTTGCTGTATCTCCAGCATGGCCTCTTTCTTCCAGTAGAGACCGTCTGCTCCAGGATGGACCCCAGTGTTACAGCCTAGTCATGAAAGTGACTTCCCATCCTTTGCCATGCTTGCTGGTCAGGCATTACTGTCAGTGTTTCTGGGAGGCTGTTTTTGGATGAGACTGACATTTAAACAAGTGGACTCAGTAAAGCTGATTGCCCTCACTAATGTGGGTGGGCCTCGTCTGATCAGGGGAAGGCCTGAATGTTAACAGACCCAAAAGTCAAAGCTATGGTTTTCCCAGTAGTCATGTATGGATGTGAGAGTTGGACTCTAAAGAAAGCTGAGTGCTGAAGAATTGATGCTTTTGAACTGTAGTGATGGAGAAGACTCTTGAGAGTCCCTTGGACAGCAAGGAGATCCAACCAGTCCATCCTAAGGGAGATCAATCCTGGATATTCATTGGAAGGACTGATACTGAAGCTGAAGCTCCAATCCTTTGGCCACCTGATGGGAAGAACTGACTCCCTGAAAAAGACCTTGATGCTGGGAAAGACTGAAGGCTGGAGGAGAGGGGGGCGACAGAGGATAAGATGGTTGGATAGCATCACCGAGTCGATAGACATGAGTTTGAGCAAGCTCCAGGAGTTGGTGATGGACAGGGAGGCCTGGTGTGCTGCAGTCCATGGGGTCGCAAAGAGTCAGATACGACTGATCGACTGGACTGAACTGAACTGAAAGGCTGACCTTTCCCCAGGACGAGGGGCAGTCCTACCTGGATTCAGTCATACCTCCTTTGTTAACGCTCACCGGAACTTCCCTGGTCGTCCAGTGGTTAAGCATCTACCTTGCAAGCAACGCAGAGGATGCAGGTTTGACCCCTGCTCGGAGAGCTAAGATCCCCCAGGCCTCAAAGCGGCTACTGAGCCCACGGGCAGCACAACCAGACAGTCCGTGGGCCACCACGACGATTCTGTATGCTGCGACTAAGACCTGTGACAGCCAAGTCAGTAAATGAATACTAAAAAAACACCAGTCACTAAAGATGCCAAGGCATTGCAGTGGCCCTTGATCTACGAGACAAGAAAAAGTTTGAAGCAGAAGTAACTTACTGGGTGTGCATTCTCAGTCGCTCAGCCATCTCCGACTCTTTGTGACCCCATGAGCTATAGCCCGCCAAGCTTCTCTGTCCATGGGATTCTCCAGGCAAGAATACTGGAGTGGGTTGCCATTTCCTCCTCCAGGGGATCTTCCCCACCCAGGGACAGAATCTGCGTCTCCTGCATCTCCTGCAATGGCAGGCAGATTCTTTACCACTGAGCCTCCCAGGAACAGGACTTACTGGGAGGTGCGTGGATTCCCTGTGGGAGTGGCTACATCTCACAACAGACGTGTGGGCAGTTCATTTCACTCCGAGTGACTGTCGCATACAAGACGTGTGGCTGCAGTCATCTGAGAACAGTACTGCAAGACCGGGGTTTTATTCCGATGGCCTCGTCTCTTGCTCTGTTGGGTATGGCCGTGGGAACGTCCACTGTTGAGAGCTTAGAATCCCAAGCAGAGTGGTTTACCTGGCAGTACACTCATCTGGAGAGTCCACACTGAATTAGGAAGAATTTTTCTTTCCTGAACACTTTTCTCCTTGACTTGTATTTTTTTTTTTTTTCAGATCAGTGTTTTGGTTCACAATGATTTTAGATTCACGGAAGAGTTCTAAACAGAACATGGAGAGACCTCCCCCACCTGTGTTCTCAATGCAGCGGGAGCCCAGTTTCAAACCATGGTTAGAGAACTATATCCCACATGCAGCAACGAAGACCCAGCCAAATAAATAAGTGCACATTTTAAAACAGAGCACAGAGATGTCCCATATAGTCTTCACTCATTTCAGCTAACATTAGCATCTCACTTAAGCACGGCACGCTGGTCGAAACCAGGAGATGGACGTTGAGACATCACTGCTCACTGTATTTCAGGCTTTATCAGGATTTTCCCCAGGTTGTACAATGATACTTTTTCTGTTGGAGGACACCATATTGTATTTCGTTCTTATGCCTTAGTCTCCTTTGCACCGTGACGGTTCCTCAGCATCTCCTCACTTTTCATCATCTTAGCAGTTAGGTATCTCTTAGAATGTCCCTCCATCTGAGTCTGTCTGGTGTCTTTCTGGATACTAAACTGGAGTTAACCCTGATGCTGGGAGGGATTGGCGGCAGGAGGAGAAGGGGACGACAGAGGATGGGATGGTTGGATGGCATCACCAACTCGATGCACATGAGTTTGAGCAAACTCCAGGAGCTGGTGATGGACAGGGAGGCCTGACGTGCTGCAGTCCATGGGGTTGCAGAGAGTCGGACACAACTGAGCGACTGAACTGAACTGATGGGTTTTAAATGGATACATCTTCAGAGCTGAGGAACCCTTCCCACCACGCCATATCAGGGGTCCACGACTTCCACGCGGCTCACCAGTAGACTTGGGGAACCGTGATCCCTTGGTGAAGATAATTACGTGTCTGTCGAGTTTCTGCACTGCGAATCACTCCATGTTTAGGGCAGTCATGGGACTTTTAAAAAATGCATTCATTTTCAAACTGCCTAAAGTCAGAGCTATTTCTTATTTGTATGGACCTTTTTTTTTCTAGTCTCAATTTACTTCTAATTCAATTTCACTTTTGTTGTTTACTTCTAGGAGGGGAAAGAAAAAAAAAATAGTTCTTAAACACCACCTTCCTCCCCGAACTCTCCTGCTGAAACCTGGAGGCTATTCTTGGTTGGGATGAAAGGAAACCCATAGTCTAGGCATCTCTGAGGTACAAAGAAATGTAATAAATATTTTATATACATTTCCTACTTACATTTCACAAGAGCCGTCTAAATTAAATATTAACAGACCGGTTTTCTTTTCTTTTTTTTTTCAAACGAAAGAACCAATCTTCCCAAGGCCACAGTTAAAGACGGAAAGTCATAAAACAGGTAGGAGAGAACCCAAATGTTTTAAGCCAGGAGGTTTAAGGTCACCTACTAGCTGTTCAAATTTGACCCCTGCCACTCTAGTACACAGACCTCCCTCCCCACAAATAAAAGAAATATTATGTATTTACAGCGTATGTTCTCACATCCGGGCCTTGGACCCTTGGTCCTGCAGCCCCCAGGCTCCAAGTGGCCTCCGCGGGTATGACTCATCTTGCAAAAGTAGCTGAAACCCGCTCCTCCAGGGAGCTCTCCCTGACTGCAACAGGGACATTTTCCCCCTTGTGCTCAAAGCATCTTCTCTAGCACTGGCTGGTCCTGAATGCTGTCTGACCTCCCCTGCGTCCAGCTTGTCAGACAGGTTAGCCCACCCTGCACCATGCCTTGGGAGGATATGCGTGTGTCAGCCCTGAGGAGCTGTGCTTCTGCTAGGACCATCACACACACGCACACACACCCCGCCCCGGTCAGGACTGCCCTCCCGCTTCTGGGCTGGAACCTTGCATTGCATCCTGTGGACTACACTGAGGTCCTGGCTTCAACCCCTTCCTGGGGCCGGCCCTGATATTTAACTCATGAAAAAGTTCACCAATCTCAAAGTCTTCACCAAGACGGCTATCACATGTGATGCCAACTGCCATGGATAAAATAACAAGCTACAAGGATGTATTGTGCAACATGGGAAGTATAGCCCATATTTTATAGTAACTAGAGATGGAGTATGGGCTTCCCCAGTGGCTCTGTTCTGTTCAGTTGCTCAGTCGTGTCCGACTCTTTGCGACCCCATGGATCGCAGCACGCCAGGCTTCCCTGTCTATCACCAACTCTCTAAGCTTGCTCAAACTCATGTCCATCGAGTCAGTGATGCCATCCAACCATCTCAGCCTCTGTCATCCCCTTCTTTTCCTGCCCTCAATCTCTCCCAGAATCAGGGGCTTTTCCCCAGTGGCTCAGCAGTGAAGAATTCACTTGTAATGCAGAAGATCTGGATTTGATCCCTGGGTCGGGACAATCCACTGGAGAAGGGAATGGCAACCCACTCCAGTATTCTTGCCTGGAAAATCCCATGGACAGAGGAGCCTGGCGGGCTACAGTTCATAGTGTCGGAAAAGAGTCAGACACGACTTAGTGACTAAACAACAACAATTTTTGATAAAGACATCACAGTTTGATAAAGACTGTCTCCTGGCTGACACAGTAATACTGCATGAGATGACGTCGTATCTCAATCTATCTACATATGGGCTCAGGTGGCTCAGTGATAAAGAACCCGCCTGCCTAGGAGACATAAGAGACATGTGCAGGAGATATAAGAGATGAAGGTTCAATCCCTGCTCTGGGAAGATCCCCTGGAGGAGGAAATGGCAACTCACTCCAGTATATGTGCCTGGGAAATCCCCTGGACAGAGGGGCCTGGCAGGCTGCAGTCCACGGGACTCACAAAACAGTCATGACTCAGAGACTAGACCACGACAACCACACAGATGGAGCATAACCTTTACAACTTGCAAATCACTACATTGTACCCTTGTTAACTTATATAATACTGGACATCAGCTATACCTGTACTATATAAACTGTATATGCTATAGCATGAAATTAAAAGACACTCCTTGTAAGGAAAGTTATGACCAACCTAGATAGCATATTCAAAAGCAGGGACATTACTTTGCCAACAAAGGTCCATCTACTCAAGGCTATGGTTTTCCCAGTGGTCATGTATGGATGTGAGAGTTGGACTGTGAAGAAAGCTGAGTGCCGAAGAATTGATGCTTTTGAACTGTGGTGTTGGAGAAGACTCTTGAGAGTCCCTTGGACTGCAAGGAGATCCAACCAGTCCATCCTAAAGGACATCAGTCCTGAATATTCATTGGAAGGACTGATGCTGAAGCTGAAACTCCAATACTTAGGCCACCTGATGTGAAGAGCTGACTCATTGGAAAAGACTCTGATGCTGGGAGGGATTGGGGGCAGGAGGAGAAGGGGACGACAGAGGATGAGATGGCTGATAGCATCACTGACTCGATGGACATGAGTTTGGGTGAACTCCGGAAGTTGGTGATGGACAGGGAGGCCTGGCGTGCTGCAATTCATGGGGTTGCAAAGAGTCCGACATGACTGACTGAACTGAACTGAACTGATACTATATATAGTATATAATACAGAGTATATACTGTACTACAGTATATACACCTATACTATATAAAATATAATGAAGCATAACAACCTAAATATGGGCTTCCCTGGCGGCATAAGAACCTAAATATATATACACATGCAAACCGCATAAGCATTTGGAAGGTGCATACGTATATATGTAAACATAAGAATGAGACATAGCTGTAGACATAGAGACGTTCTGTGGACAGTGTCAGGTGGGAACGTTGAAGACTCCTCAGGCAGCGTGGTGACAGGACTTGTCTCCATCCTGTCTTGTCTGAAGTCCCCTCTGAGCACTCCCTGCTGCCACTTCTGGCTACATGGCGCGTCCTCAGTGGGGCCTCTGAGAGGGATCCTCAAGGGGCACCATTTAAGAGCAGAAACTGGCTCTTAGGGTGACAGCTCTTACTGTTATTTTTTTTTTTTTTTAATGTATAAAGCACAGACAGGCATACAGCACTTAAATAGACATACAGTGTAACAAGTGTGGTGTTAAAATTTCACGAGAGGGAAAGGGTACCGGCATTAGAAAAGAAAATGCTTCCCAGGTGATGATAGTGGTAAAGAACCTGCCTGCCAATGCGGGAGACCTGGGTTCAGTCTCTGTGTCAGGAAGACCCCCTGGAGGAGGGCATGGCAACTCCAGTATTCTTGCCTGGAGAATCCCATGGACAGAGGAGCCTGGTGGGCTACAGTCCATGGCATCACAGAGAGTCGGACACGACTGAGCACACACTCAACGCAGAAAAGACGGGAACGGGCCCACATAATCGTTTCATGTCTAAATGAACACACCGGCCGAGAAGCCAAAGGCTAAGGATTGAAATCAGTCATGGGACCTCCTGGTAGTCCCGTGGCTAAGACTCTGATGTTCCAAAGCAGAGGGACCTGGGTTCCATCCCTGGTCAGGGAAGCAGATTCCACGTGTCACGACTAAGAAGCCCATATGCTGCAGCTAAGACCTGGCACAGACAGGTAAATAAGTATTAAAATAAGTCACAAGGCTGGAAGGTTGACACAAGCTAGTCTGCGACATAACACAGTCACTTTGGAAAGTTCTTCTTTTGTTCGGTGAGTCCCAGAGCAAACGCCTAAGTAATGACAGTCCCTCAAAAAGGCAAAATTTTCCGCCACAAACTTCTGCTGGGGAAAACTTTCCTTCAATCTCCTGTGGCCGTTGCAAAGGGTTGTTTTGGTTTTATTTCTCCTTTTAAATACATGGGCTTCCCTGGTGGCTCAGCGATAAAGAACCCACTTGCCAATGCTGCACACTCGGGTTTGATGCCTGGGTCGGGAAGATCCCCTGGAGCAAGTGAAAATGAAAGTGAAAGTGTCTCACTCGTGTCTGACTCTTTGCAGTCCTATGGAGTATACAATCCATGCAATTCTCCAGGTCAGAAGACTGGAGTGGGTAGCCTTTCCCTTCTCCAGGGGATCTTCCCTACCCAGGGATCGAACCCAGGTCTCCTGCATTGCAGGCAGATTCTTTACCAGCTGAGCCACCAGGGAAGCCCAAGAATACTGGAGTGGGTAACCTGTCCCTTCTCCAGGGGATCTTCCTGACCCAGGAATTGAACCAGGGTCTCCTGCATGGCAGGCGGATTCTTTACCAACGTAGCTATCAGGAAAAACCCCCCTGGAGAAGGGAATGGCAACCCACTCCAGTACTCTTGCCTGGGAAACCGCATGGACAGAGAAGCCTGGTGGGCTGCAGTCCATGGGGTTGGAAAGAGTCGGACACGACTGAGCGACTAAACAACACCTACTCTTCGTTAATTCGTCTGCCGGTGGACATTTAGTTGTTTCCACGCACTCAGGACAATGCTGGACGGCACCTGAATCCTGTGGTCCTGGAGACCAGGGAAGGTGAGACAATCACCCCACCTGCTGCGTCCTGGAAAACCACTGATTGCAAGGAACCTCCGTTCCCCTTACACAGGTTAGATGAAGCGCACAGATGACCCCTTGCACACCTAGGAGCAAAGCCAGACACAGATCTTCCACATTTGCACCCTCTCTCAGTCTCATAAGTGATTTACTGCTTGGTTTGTCTACCTCTGATCAAAACTGCAACAAACTGCGTGTGAACCTAACTTGGGTTCAGCTTCTCTCCCCAGCCCCCAGGACTCTCAACTTTTTATTTAATTTTTGCTGCTTTTACATTATTTTTTTTTTTTACTGGACTATGTGGATGGCATCATGGGCTCAATGGACATGAGTTTGGGCAAGCTCCAGGAGATGGTGAAGGACAGGGAAGCCTGGCGTGCTGCAGTCCATGGAGGTCGCAGAGAGTTAAGACACGACTGAGTGACTGAGCAATAATCGCTTCATAGTATTGTGTTGGTATCTGCTGTACAATGACACAAACCAGCCATATGTACACACATGTCCCCTCCTCTGGAGCCTGCCACCACCATCCACCCCTCTAGGTCATCACAGAGCCCCGGGCTGAGCTGCCTGTGCTATCCAGCACCTTCCCACTAGCCGTCTATTTTACAAACGGTGGTGTATATGTATATCAGTGCTACTTTCTCAATCCGTCCCACCCTCTCCTTCCCCCTGCTGGGGGGGACCCTGAAAAAACTTGGATCCAGGCCCAGCCTGGGCCAGCAGACCCTCACCCCGACACAGGATGGTCTCAGGGAAAGTAGCATCTGGTCTCTTTCAGATCCTGCCACCCTTTCACGCCACTTCCCCTTACCCAGTTGTTTCTAGAACGCAGGGGAGGAGAGTCGACTCTGGCCATCCCTGTGAAACAAAAGCAAAGCCCCTTTTGCCCACTGCCGCCCACTGAGCAACAGTGTTGTCCCCGATGCAAGAGCCCCCCTGCCCCGAGTGCCACAGTCTCCTTCCCTGCTTCAAAGAATCCTTCTTTAAAGATCCCTTTTTCCAACATCCCTTCTTCAGGGGATCTTTCTGACCCAGGAATTGAACTGGGGTCTCTTGCATGGCAGGCGGATTCTTGACCAACTGAGCTATGAGGGAAGCCCCATGTATGGGGGAGGAACTGAATATTCGGTGATGCTTGGCCACGTTCTCCATCAATGCCATGTTCTTCCTCCTCCCCCCAAAAAACCCAAAATTCTTCCAACCACATAGGGTTATGTGATGTGAATCTTCAAGCCAACTCTGGTCCTTCCCCAGGAGGATGGTAGACCCACATCTATATTACAGGCAACGGAGAGCTTCATTGGCTGGCAAGGTTCCTCAGACAAAGTCTTTTGCATAACACAAACAGCAAGTTACTATTTCCAAATGACCATCGTACTCTTAGTCAAAAGCTCTTTCAAGTGAAATGGCGTCAGCGTACATCTTATTTTTGGCAAAATGTATTACAAACTGCAGGAATGAAAAAGACATATTTATACTCCGTGTGTCTTCAGAACCATGGTGTTAGATAAAGGAGAAAACCAACTTGTTACTCAAAGACCTGACTCTTCATTTTGGGGGGGGGCGGTTCAAGGACTCAGCTCAAGAAATGGGTCTGGGTCTTCTCTGTGGCTGGAATGAGGCACGGTTCAAGAGGCCAGAGATACACTGTTGCGTAAGACATGGTCCCACCTCCTGAGACGTTTCTAACCTGCTTTTACACACACCCCAGTCAAGAATTCCCAGCTGCAGCAACCTAAATGTCCATTGACAGAGAAATAGGTAAAGAAAATGTGGTACATATATGCAGTGGAATATTATTCAGCCATTAAAAAGAGTGAAATAACGGCATTTGCAATTACATGGACGGACCTAGGGAGTGTCATACTGAGTGAAATAATTCAGACAGAGAAGCAGAAATATAGTATGACATCCCTTATATGTAGAATCTAAAAAGAAATGATACAAATGAACTTATATTCAAAACAGAAACAGACTCAGAGACTGAGAGAAGGAATTTCTGTTTGCAGGGTGGAAGGATGGGGGAGTTTGGGATGGACATGGACACACTGCTGTATGTAACATGGAGAACCAGCAAGGACCTGCTGGACAGCACAGGGAACTCTGCTCAATCCTCTGTAATAACCTTATGGTTCCCAGGGGGAAGGATGGGGAAGGGATAGTCAGGGAGTCTGGGATGGATGTGGACACACTGCTGTGTTTAACATGGAGAACCCACAGGGACCTGCTGGACAGCACAGGGAACTCTGCTCAATGTCATGTGGCAGCCTGGATGGGAGGGGAGTTTGGGGGAGAATGGATCCATGTACGTGTATGGCTGAGCTCTTGCACTGTCCGCCTGAAACTATCACAAGATTGTTAATTGGATATATACCAATACAAAAGAAAATAATTAAAAGAATGTTAGCCTAGAGAAGACCTGATCCTTAAAAAAAAATTTAAACCTTTTATGTACTTATAAAAAAACAAAATAGATGTCCCAACTGCCACGCAAGTTTGGGGTGTTTTTCCCCTAATACCATCCAATTTTACTGCCTAGATCTGAAAACACTGATGGAAACAATGACAAGGAAACAATGACATCTAGCTGGACCCAGACAATATTCCAAAGAACCATAAACTAAATAGCTTGGTCCTCTGTGTGATATTTGCTTGATTATTTAAAAAACCAAAAGCCGACACATGGTTTATTTATTTATTTGTGCTCAATTGTCACAACCCAAGACTCTGTTCTTTGATTTAAAGCTCTCCGGGGTCACTGAAGTGTCATTTGGAGGCGTAAAGTTATGGTAATCGTCCCCTGAAGCCAGCATCACGTTAGCTCAGCCAGAAGAGCTATCGGTTTATCTCCGAAGAGCTATTGGTTTATCTCCTTCCAAGTATTGTTTTAAAACCAGCAGCAGCCGGCGGTCAAGAGAGAGGCACTGGGGTTCTAAGAGGCTTAATGCAGCCCAGGAGTTTTGCTTTTTGTTTTGTTTTGCTTCAACACACTTGAGAGGAGCAAAGTTGTTGCTAAGTACTCATTTAGATAAACAGTTCAGGAAAGACACACTTCTCTTCCTTCTGAGCACACGATTATAAACTCTGTAACGAAGTAAGTAGGAGAAACAGCAGAAGAAGGTGCGAGAAGATCAGGGTTGAAGCTAGACTCTACTCTCTAAGAGACTGGGATTCAAAGGCCAGCCTTGCCCCTCTCTGATTATCATTAAAAAAAAAAAAAAACTATAAACAATAAATGCTGGAGAGGATGTGGAGAAAGGGGAAGCGTTCTGCCCTGTTGGTGGGAATGTAAACAGGCACAGTCATTATGGAGAAGAGGATGGAGATTCCTTAAAAAACACTAGAAATACACCTACCATATGCCCCAGGGCTTCCCAGCTGGTAGCTCAGTTGGTAAAGAATTCGCCAGCAATGTGGGAAACCTGGGTTTAATCTCTGGGTTGGGAAGATCCCCTGGAGAAGGGAAAGGCTACCCATTCCAGGATTCTGGCCTGGAGAATTCCACAGACTGTACAGTCCATCGGGTCGCAAAGAGTCGGACACAACAGAGCGACTTTCACTTTCAAGCCCCAGCGACCCCACTACTGGGCATAGACCCTGAGAAAACCACAATTGTAAAACGCACATGTACCCCAACATTCATTGTAGCCCTATTTACAGTGGCCAGGACATGGAAGCAACCTAGATGTCCATCGACAGATGAATGGATAAAGAAGAAGCGGTACAATATACTCATCCATTTGGTTTATAAACACTTTAACTCTGTCACCTCACACAAAGCAAAAGCACCAGACTCAGAGACAGCTGTGAGGATTAAAGATCATATTGTGAGCAAAGACCAAGGAACAAAGCCTTGGTATAAGCTCACAGAGCTGCATAGGTCACTGCTACTGTTATTGCCGTAGGAAATTATACACAAATTGCTTGCATAGACATTGCCAATTGCTTGCTATTTGAGGAAAGTGCTGTGCTGTGATAATTAGTTTTATGCATCAGTTGTCTAGCCTACAGGACCCATCTGCTTGTTTCACACTAGTATCTATGTGGGTTTGTTTTTTTTTTTTTTTAGATGTGATTACATTTAAATTGGCATACTTTGAGTAAAGCAGATTGCCCTCCATAATGGCACTGGGCAGGACATAGTGGATGGTGCGTGGGTCTTATCTAATCAGGCGAGGGCCTTCAAAGCAAAGATGAAACAATTCTCTGTCAAGGCCACGACACAGAATCTCCGCCTGAATTTCCCTGCAGATTTTGGATTTGCCAGCTCTTGGAATCACACGAGCCAGTTCCTGAAAATACATCTCTCCACAGATAAATAAGACAGACACAAATGTATGTATTATTGTCATTTGGTTGCTCAGTCGTGTCCAAGTCTTTGCCACCCCATGGACTGCAGCATGCCAGGCTTCCCTGTCCTTCACCGTCTCCCAGAGTTTACTCAAACTCATGTCCATTGAGTCGGAGATGCCGTTCAACCATGTCATCCTCTGTCGTCTCCTTCTCCTCCCGCCTTCAATCTTTCCCCGCATCAGGGTCTTTTCCAGTGATTCAGTTCTTCGCATCAGGTGGCCAAAGTATTGGAGTTTCAGCTTCAGTATCACTTCTTCCAATGAATATTCAGCGTTGATTTCCTTTAGGATTGACCGGTTTGATCTCTTGCAGTCCAAGGGACTCTCAAGAGTCTTCTCAGGCACCACAGTTCAAAAGTATCAATTCTTTGGCGCTCAGCGTTCTTTACAGTCCAACTCTCTATACATGACTACTGGAAAAATCACAGCTGTTAACTATAGGGACCTTTGTTGGTAAAGTGATCCCTGCTTTTTAATACACTGTGTACGTTTGTCATGGCTTTCCTTCCAAGGAGCAAGTGTCTTTTGATTTCATGGCTGCTGTCACTGTCTGCAGCGATTTGCAAGCCCAAGAAAATAAAATCTGTCACTGTTCCCACTTTTTCCCCTTCTACTTGTCATGAAGTGTCATCAGGTTTGGGAAACCCTGAAAGTAGAAAGACTCCATCCAGGGAGGGACACGGAGGCCTGCGGAATAGACAAGGCGTCTTCTATCTGCCCACGCGTGGTAGGGCTCTGTGCCTCCATGTCTTAAAATGAAACTTCCCCTGAGGATAATTATCCATCTTTTCAGAGAAGGGAAAAGCCACTGCTCTCCTGGTGGCTCCAAACTCAGAATTTCAGGGTCTGATTCAGACGTACTAATGCCACAAGCCGAGCTTTTTCTCCATAAAGTGAGAAGCCAGGAAAAGAGGGTATTTTTTTAATGAGGAGTGGGGGGGTCAAACTTCTGGGTGCAGCCCCCGTCTTGCACCCCTAGGGTGAAGTTTACATCCCTGACAAGACGGTGGTCCAAGCTCACACAGCCACGGGGAGCGAATCCATTTACACAGACCGCAACAGACGGTGCTCACAGCGGCTCCTACAAGATTCTGGACAAGAGTTGGCTCACAGACACTTGAGAAAGTCTTCTTGCAGTAAGCTTCAGCATCAAGGTTCTCAGCGACTTTCTTAGACTATTCTGAACGTGTGTTCCATTGACAGAACCAAACAGGAGCCTCCCTGGTGGCTCAGGGGTTAAGAATCCACCTGCCAATGTAGGAGACACGAGTTGGATCCCTGATCCAAAAACATCCTACATGCCATGCAGCTGCTAAGCCTGTGCGTCACAAAGACTGACTCTGTACTCTAAGGCTCCAGAGCCGCAGCTACTGGAGCCCACCTTTTACAACCACTGAAGTCCAGGTGCCCTAGAGCCTGGGCTCCACAGCAAGAGAAGCCTCTGCAATGAGAAGCCTGCCCATCGCAACTGGAGAGTAGCCTCCCCTCGCCAAACCTAGGGAAAAGCCCGCCCACCAGCGAAGACCCAGCGTAGCCAAGAAGAAACACGATTTAAAAAAAAAAAAAGGGGGGGTGGAAACAAAGGCACAAAAATGGACCATCCTCCTACTGTTTCTTGGAGATTTCGACCTCACCTGATACCTCCTGGACAAGGAGGACCAAAGCTCCTCACGTGCCTACCATCCCGGGAGCGAAAACACCAAAGTGAAACACCCCTTCCCGTGTGACTGTCTGAATGCGGAATGCAAACAACGTAATTATTGACACAGAGGGCGTTTCTAAACATGCCACCGACACGGACCCTTCGCATGGGGTCCTTCGCATGGGACGATTCCTGCTTGTAAATTCCGCTCACAACCCAAGACAGAGCCTAAGGAGACATATCCTAGGCAACAGAAAACGTGCTCCATAAAGGAGACCTTCCCAGACGCTTTTCTGGAGCTGCCCACAGTCAGGCTTCATATAAATAGACAAGGAGCGTCTTACCTCTACCAGAGGTCCTCCTGCTGATCAGCTCTCTGCTCCCCAAGTCACTCCACGAATGGGCAGAAAGAAGGAGATCTCACGGTGGGGACCACGGCTGTCCTCACGTAAAGTGTTGAAAGAGCTGCTCACTCCGTCAATCATGTTTGACTCTCTGCGACTCCATGGACTGCAGCCCGCCAGGCTCCTCTGTCCGTGGGATTCTCCAGGCAAGAATACTGGAGTGGGTTGCCATGCCCTCCTCCAGGGGATTTTCACGACCCAGGGATGGAACCCGGGCCTCCTGCATTGCAAGCAGAGTCCTTACCGTCTGAGCCACTTGGGAAGAAACTTGATCCCAAGCCTTCGGGATGCAGACACAAAAGTGTCAGGGGCAGATACCTAAGAGGAGAAGGCTTGGTGCAAACCAGCATGGTCCCACAGATAGAAAAAAATTCCACCTTTGAGTGAGAATCAGCAGCACACACATTGATGGAATCTGTCCCCAGAATAGAGACCGTTTCCATGTTGGCCTGCATCCTTTTGTACCTTAAAGAATGATCGGTGGAAGCACATTTGTGACATCAGAGCGCATTTACGGCACTCATGGGATGAGTCACTCTTTCCTCCTGCTGTGGTTTGAGTCTGTGATTCTGGACGCCTGGACCGCGATGTCGAGGGACAACATGTATTTACAAAGTCTCAGCAGCAATCATGCCAGGACGTCCAGAGGATGCTACCAGGGGCCGCCTCCGCTGGGGAGCCCTGTGGGCTCCCCAGTTCAGCCCCCTGAGGACCCAAAGGCACAGAGGGGCTCCATCACGTGGGGCTGGAGTGCTGGGTACCAGCTTGTTAGAAGCTCCACCATGGCAAAGAGCGTCACCACAGCGAAACAGAAGCGGAGCCCCTACTGAGGATATCAAACTTGCTCTGCCATTTTGCATCCTGGTGACCATTGGCCTTGGCAGCAAGATGGCCAAGGGCCTCCTGGAAATTTTTGGGTTTCAGGCACTTGGGATCTCCTGCTGTCTTAGCAAAACGAACTTTTTCAAACAGGGTCCAGCCCCGCCAGCCTGGACATCAGAGTTTGGGGCCAGGGTCCCAAGTTATCATGAAAATGGTTCTGCCCTGCCTCTATGCAATGAAACATTGTTAAAAGCACAGGTAGCATCTGGGAAAACCCCATGCCTCTCTGGTTTCTAGAACATTCCAGTAAGAGACAAAATCTGCCCACCTTCTTTACCTTTCGGGCCCGGTTCTGGACATGTTGAAGGCCCTTTGGCATTTCAGTCCTCTCTTTCATGGAGCCCCGGACGGTCTTCATGCTGAATTCCGTCTTTGGCAGGCAATTCCATGGAAATTCAATTCCGCAGGCAATTCTTCCTCAGAGAAAAAGGAAAAGAACCAGAATCAACAATAGAAACATGTATCCGTTTTTTTTTTTTCCTGTATGATATTACAATTAGTGAAATAATAAAGATTATTGTAAGTTTAATTTTAGTTTTTGCTGTTTTTTTTTAAAATAAATTTGTGCAGATTGAACTCCCCGATAAAGAATGACAAAACAGCAATAGTTGACTCCAGGTAGGTCAGACGTTGGTTAGTGGTGTTTGATCAAAGGCAGATTATTTAAGAAATGAGCAAATGACAGTGATCCTCCCAGATTACAGACAAAGACGGCTGTACAGGACTTCCCTGGTTGTCCAGCGATTAAGACTCTGAGCTTCCACTACGAGGGGGTGCAGGTTCAATCCCTGGTCGGGGAACTAAGATCCCACAAGCTGCACGGCGTGGCCAAAATGATAAAAACGAAGAACAACAGCAACAAAAACACAACAGAGAAGACATACCAAAACCAAAGGCGGGGTAAAAAGTTTCAAGAGTCGATTCTGGGCCATCCGAGCCAAGGAATGTTTTTACGTGGGGATGGTAAGTTATGTCACTCCTGTGAAACCACCGAGAGCAAAGAGGTAAGACTCTTGATACAGCTCAAAGTGTGAACTGTGGTCCACAGCCTTGGTTTCCTGTCTCTCGAAAAAGCAGTCTGCATTCAATCCATTCCCAAGTCCATCTGCCAACCTTGTGACCTCTGAACTTTAGATGTCCAGTCTTACACCTCAAAATAACGCTAAATAGGTACAGTTTAGTTGTGTTGTTTAGTTTAGTTGCTCAGTGGTGTCCGGCTCTTTGAGACCCCAGGGACTGTAGCCCAGCAGGCTCCTCTGCCCATGGGATTCTCCAGGCAAGAGTCCTGGAGTGGGTTTGCCGTTTCCTCCTCCAGGGGATCTTCCCCACCCAGGGATTGAACCTCTGTCTTCTGCATTGGTAGGCAGATTCTTCGCCACTGAGCCATCAGGGAAGCCCTTCAGTGCTAAACAGGATAGCTTGTTTAAAGGCCTGGACCAGATCAACACAGACAGTGTCACGATTACATATCAAGAAATAGGAAGAGGATAAGTTATCTTTAAACAACAAACCAAGACTGAAGACTCATGGTTGAGAGCTGCTTCTACCATAATATTGTTATTTAACATTTACTGTTTTAAAACACAACAGATAAAGCATAATGGAATAATTTGCTACATCGCATAAAACTGGTATCTTTCAAAATATGTCTTCTTGCAGCTGAATCAGGGAGCATTTGACGTCACAAATCAATACACTCTGATTAGAATACTTCAAAATAAGTACCATGCAGGGGTTTTGGGGACATGCCGTCTTTTATTTTGTTCAGTTCTTCAGTCAATGGCCTCCCTCGCCGTGATCTAGATAACACTAGCAAAAAACAAAAAATGTTCTCAATGACTCATCCTTTCCTAGAGATATTGATGAAGGCAACAGAGCGAAATCGCTAATTATAGAGTTCTAGATCGTGAGTAAGTCTGTTCTGAAAAATCCTTGCAGATAAAAATAAAAGTGATAAATGAGCTGTCACCGAGTTGGAAATACAGGACAGTGGCATCTCACAGTCTTGGGCTTTGCTTTACAGGCACAAAAGGCGTGATTTTAAGGAATGAAACCCAAGGGGGTAAATATGCATCGAGGAAAATCAAGAGGTCACTGAACTCATCACGGGTGAGACATTCCTTGGTGTGAAATATTGGTTGCGTAGCTGTGATCTTGCAGCAGTGTCTGTGGGTAAATGTTTAAAATCTGTGTTGTTGTTGTTTTTTTCCCCTTCCTGGATCACAGCCTTTTCATGGTGAAGGGGCACGCGTAACTCAGTGAAGCGATGAGTTACCTGGTGGTCGTGCAGGGCCACCCAAGACGGATGGGTCATAGTGGAGAGTTCTGACACCATGCGGTCCACTGGAGAAGGGAAGTAGAATCCCGTGAACTGTATAAAAAGGCACATGCTCTTAGAATCATTTTAATGGAGGATGAAACACAGCATCTGGTGTCTCCCGATCCATCACCCCTGTTAGGGACAGATTTGAACCTTTCCCAGTGAGTCATATCCGTGCGTCCTCGGGTCAGAGATGGAAACTGATGCTTGGTGTCTGCTGAGAACCAGGAGTGACTGACAGTCCAGAACTAAGTAGACGTTGGACTCCAGCTTTGCAGGCCGGTCCTCACCGATGATTTTAGGGCGTAAAGCATATCTTCAACACTGCTATCACTGTTATTATAACACTTCATTTCCTTTTGCTTTAGTATTTTTCAGCATACTTTAAAATTTTTCTCATAAAGTCTTTCTATCATTTTTCTTCCTACTTATTGCTAATTTTTTTATATGTTGGAGGCTTTTGTGAAAGATATTTTCTAAAAGTGTATGATCTAGTTATTGCTAGCTTATACATACCCATTACAGGTAATAGCAGATATTTATGTTGTATCCAACAACCTTGATAAAACCTCTCTGATTCTAATAATTTATCTAAATCGTCTTTGAGACTCGGAGTTTTCAAGGTAGACGATGAACACGTTCTGAAGGATAACCGCCCCATCCTTTGTAATGTTAGTAAGTTCCATTTTATATTTTTCTTACTGGTCTTTAGTCCCGCCAACACAAAGCTGAATGGAGGTTGTCACAGAAAGCATTTTTACTTCTCATCTTAAATGGGAATACTCTTCACCATTAAACATGATGCTTCAACTCAGTTTTTGCTAGGCATTATTTATCACTGTAGGAAAGTTACTTTCTATCCCTAATTGCTAAGGATCTATTTTATAAGTAAGTCAGGAATAGATACTAACTTTATCAAATTATTTATTCTTCATTTCTTAATATGATCACATAGATTCCCCCCCCTGCCCGGAAATCACTGGATTGACCTTTCTAATGGTAATCCAAGTGCGTATTTCTAGGAAAAAACTAGTTTATTCATGATTCAGCTGGTAAAGAATCCACCTGCAATGCAGGAGACCCCAGTTCCATTCCTTGGTCTGGAAGATCCGCTGGAGAAGGGATAGGCTACCCACTCCAGTATTCTTGGGCTTCCCTGGTGGCTCAGCTGGTAAAGAATTCGCTTGTGATGTGGGAGACCTGGGTTCGATTCATGGGTTGGGAAGATCCCCCAGAGAAGGGAATGACTTTTCTCAGTATTCTGGCCTGGAGAATCCCCTGGACTGTGTAGTCCATGGGGTTACAAAGAGTCAGACGCAACTGAGCGACTTTCACTTTCACATTATTCTTTACACGTTGCTGGATTGCTTTGATGATATTCTATTCAAGATTCTGTCCTTGAATTTAGTAGGATTTATTCTCCTTGGATAATTTAGTTATTAAAGTTAGGCAGTCTCATAAAATGAGTTCAGTTTCTTATTTTCTCTGTTCTCTGCAAGAGCTGCACTGGTTTGAAATTGACTTGTTGCTTGTTAGAAGGAGCATACAAAACCATCAAGGCATTGGTTCTTTCTTTGTGGAAAGCTTCTTTTTTTTTTTTTTTTTAACTACTGACAGTTTTTATAGTTTATTTCTTCTTGAGTCATTTCCATTTTTTCTGGGATTTTGAATAGGTAAGGTTTCAAGTTCAGTGCTGTAAGGCTGAAAATGCTGTGACTTTATTATCTTTTTGCTCTCTGAAACCGCTATACTCTTAAAAAATAGTTAATATTTGTTCTCCAGTCTACCACAGCCACCTGTTCCCCTCTCCTCTACCGTGTTTCACCCTTCTGTTTCCTCTTCCCCATCTCTCTCCCATTCACTCTTGCCAAGAGTTTTCCAATCTTCCTAATTGATTTTTTTTTTTAATTTGGTGAAGTTTAATCCTCTGTGCTTTTCCTA
This sequence comes from Bos grunniens, assembly GCF_055505025.1. NCBI lineage: Eukaryota > Metazoa > Chordata > Mammalia > Artiodactyla > Bovidae > Bos > Bos grunniens. The sequence continues at coordinate 4,420,642 of NC_141194.1, forward strand.
ACTGCCTGTGTTGAGATGCTTATTTCATTGATTTCCACGCTATTTCTCTCCTACTCTGAACATTTCGAGTTCTAAATTTCCCTCTCAGTTCATCGTATTTCCCTTTTAAAAGTACATGGTGTTATTATTGTTTATCTATATTTTCACTTTCCTTTATGAGTTCTCATTGGACCCACACATTTTTTAAGTCGTGCGCCTTAAACTGTCCCTGTGGAGGTTTTCTATGTATCTCTTTGTTCTTGGTTTCTCGCAGGATGCATCGTGGGGAGAGAATGTGACTTATATTCTAGCAGCCTGATGCGATTTACTAATCGTCTGCTTTAGGAACTCAGTGTTCAGTGGTCATAATCATTTCATAGATTGCACTGATATATGCATTTTTCCCTCTGCAGGCTGCAATGTCTTTTCAGTAACATGAAGTGCTTGATTTATTTTCATTGCATTTTGTGTTTTTAAACTTTCCGCTAGGTAGGGAAGTTACTGATTTCCTGAACAAAAACGAAAAAATTCTTTCAAGGAGGTTGAGGGAGTGCTCAGTGCATGCTTACAATCACTGTACATGAAGAATTAATGTACATTAAGAATACCATGGTACAGGGATCTCCCTGGTGGCTCAATGGTGGCCAATGGTGGCCAATGCAGGAGACACGGGTTTGATCATGGGTCTGGGAAGATCCTATGTGCCTTGGAGGAGAAGGCAATGGCACCCCACGCCAGTACTCTTGCCTGGAGAATCGCATAGATGGAGGAGCCTGGTGGGCTGCAGTACATGGGGTCGTGAAGAGTCGGACATGACTGAGTGACTTCACTTTCACTTTTCACTTTGATGCATTGGAGAAGGAAATGGCAACCCACTCCAGTGTTCTTGCCTGGAGAATCCCAGGGAAGGGGGGGAGACTGGTGGGCTGCCGTCTATGGGGTCACACAGAGTTGGACACGACTGAATCGACTTAGCAGCAGCAGCAGCAGCGTGTGCCTTGGGGAAGGTAAGCCCAGGTGCCACAACCACTGAACCCAAGTGATGCAACTCCTGAAGCCCACACACCTCAGAGCCTGTCCTCTGCATCAAAGAGAAGCCTCTGAAATGAGACGCCCACACACCACAACTAGAGACAAGCCCGCACAGCAGCAGAGACCCAGTGCAGCCCAAACAAATAAACACATAGACCAGTCAACAAATATTTTTAAAAGAAGACCATGGTACAGCAAAAACTAACATAACACTGTACACTATCTTCCTCCAGTTAAAAATTAATGAATTAATAACAAATAAATAAGTTTAAAAAAAAGTCGCTAGTGGAAAAGAATCGGAAAGAAAAATAGATAAGTATCTATGTAAAAGTGAATCACTTCGCTGTACACCCGAAATGAATGCAACATTGTAAATCGATTATACCTCCATAAAAATTAATTGATTTTTAAAAAAGAATACAGTGATGAAAGAGACTAACAGTGCTAATCCCCATGGACCTGCCTTAGCACCTAGAAGAGGACACAGATAAATACTCACATATTTAGTTAGGTCTGTGTTACACGTCACAGAGGGAAAGTGCAGCGTGTGTTCAATGACGAAGGTTCTTTCTGACATCGAGTGCGGTGGCGATTCCCCAGGAGGCACTGCTGGTAAAGAATCCGCCTGCCAATGCAGGAGACTCGGGTTCCCAGGTCAGCGAAGATTCCCCCAAAGAGTCAGAGACGATCGAACCACAACGATCATCTTAGGGATGTTTTGGACTGGAGCAAATACAAACAGAGATTAAGAACCCTTTGGGGCGAAGCAAATGTCTTATATCTACCCAATGTTTTATGCACATTCTGAACAGGACGAAATGTCTACCAAGTGTGTGGGCTGCACTTGGTCCACTGCTGGGCAGTTTGCTGACTTCCATTCTAAAACGTTTCCCACGGGTCATGAAATCTAATAAATGCTATTAAGCCGTTTGTCTTAGGTTGCTATCACATGCATGCATGCTCAGTTACACCCTTTGCAACCCCATAGACTGTGTCCATTGGATTTTCTAGGCCAGAATACTGGAGGGGGTTGCCATTTCCTCCTCCAGGGGACCTTCCTGACCCAGGGATCAAACCTGCGTCTCCTGCCTCAGCAGGCGGATTCTTTACCACCGAGCCACCCGAAAAGTCCACTTGCTGTCACATACGTAACCTCAACCCGGCAGCCCTGTGGGGTCGCTATTAACGGTCATTCTTTTTGCAATAAAGGCTCAGGGATGTTAAGAAATTCATACAGGGCTTCCCTGGGTGGTCCAGGGCTTAAGAATCTGCCTGCCAAGGCAGGGAACACGTGTTCGATCCCTGGTCAGGGAGGATCCCACATAAAACTAAGCCCATGCGCCACAATTACTGAAGCCCGTGTGCCCTAGAGTCTGCAACGAGAGAAGCCGCCAGAATGAGAAGCCCAAGCAGTGTAATGGAGAGTAGCCACCACTCGCCACAACCAGGGAGAGTCCTCGAGCAGCAAGGAAGAGCCACGGCAGCCAAAAAGAAATGAATTTAAATATATATATATATATATATATATATATTTTCACATGACTGACGCTAGCTGGAAAATGAAACCCCACGTCTTTCATTTCTGAGCCGGAGAGCTGGTTCCCTTCCACGGCTGCCTCCTTCCTAAGCTGGTGTTTGATGCTCCTTTGGTGACGCTGATGCTTCTGAATACGACAGATGTCCGTTCTTGCTGTGTGTCTCATGTTTCTCATCCAGCCTCCTTCCTCAGGCCGCTTCTAAGCTGCGTGCATTCTGCCTTTTTTTCTGTGCGGGCTTTCTGCCCTCTGTCGTGTTTGAAGGCGTCAAGTCTGACCCGGACGACATTCACTCCTCATATTCCCTTTGTTGGTGATTTCCAGTCGTTCACGTTTGTGCGTGAACAGTGATGGCCCCCAGAGCAGATGCTGCAGCCCTTAATTTCATTTTGCTCGGGGAACAGATGAACGCAGGGTTTTGGCAGCTTGAGGAGGAGCCGGTGTGCAAATCCAGCTCTGATTCGTAGGGTGGGGTGTGGCTCAATAAGCCAGAGCTGCCTCAGGTCTGAGGCTGGAAACAAAGCTCTGCTTCCGGGACCTTCACAGGCAGGAGAAAATACAACGTAAGCCCAATTTACTGCTTTTCTGACTCCTCGACATCTGTATTTCATATCTGCTTGTTTTTAGTACCTTCGAGGGCTGGGCAGCTAACCAGGGTACATGTCCTGTTGGAAGGCCCCAGAGAGGGCGCTTAAATTCAGAGCCAGACGTCACTGAAGAAGTAGCAGAAAGGGAAAGTGAGGTTCAGAGCCAAGCGCCCGGCAACTCCCTTGTTTTTCTAGCTGCTGGGGAAGTTCCACCTTTAAACATGTTTTCAAGGGCGTACCTTCAGCAGGGGACAGTTTATGACTTCTTTATTAAAGAGCAAGGCTAAGTCTCTCTGGCTTTCTTGGGCCCCAGGTGCGGCTGTGATCTGCTGAAGGTTTTGCTGCGATCAGAGTCTAACCGGGAGAGAGTGTGTGCGAGCACTGGGCACCTGAGCCATTTGAGGGTGGAGGCAGCAGGCTTGGGACCTGAGTGACAAGGGACAGACAAGCCCAGGCTAGGTGGCGGGGCCGCTGGCTTGCTGCTGTGGTGGGGCGGGAGGAAGAGAACACTCTCAGCATCTCCACCTGGGACGGGGCCGTCTCTAGAGGGGCCAGCCTGGGGTGAACTTCTCCCGAAGACGTTTGCATATGTTTATATATATAACGGGGCTTCCCTGGTGGCTCAGCTGGTAAAGAATCCGCCTGCAATGCAGGAGACCCTGGTTCGATTCCTGGGTGGGGAAGATCCCCTGGAGAAGGGAAAGGCTACCCACTCCAGTATTCTTGGGCTTCCCTGGTGGCTCAGATGGTAAAGAATCCACCTGCAATGTGGGAGACCTGGGTTCGATCCCTGGATTGAGAAGACCCCCTAGAGAAGGGAAAGGCTACCCACTCCAGTATTCTGGTGTGGAGAATTCCATGGACTGTATAGCTCATGGGGTTCCAAAGAGTCAGACACGACTGAGCGACTTTCACTTCACTTCACATATATATAAAACGATTAGAAAAATCCTCTCTCATACTTCTCCTTTAGCCTTAGATATGCTACTTATTAAGCAGAAGGAACAAACAGCCATGCTTTCTAAAGTGTGTGCTTCTGTATCACTTCTAAAGTGTGTACAATTTGCAAGGAAGCCTAAGATACAGGCCTTGGAAGTGGGACTGACCCCCTTTACAGACGAGGGGACTGTAAAGAGATGAAACTGTTTGCCTGTGATGATATCTGTCACGGGCTTCCCCAGCAGTGGCTCAGCAGTAAGGAATTGCTTGCAATGCAGAAGACACAGGAGACGTGGGTTCGATCCCTGGGCCCGGAATATGCCAGGAGGAGGGCATGGCAACCCACTCCAGTATTCTTGCCTGGAGCATCCCATGGACTGAGAAGCCTGGTGGGCTACAGTCTGTGGGCTCACAAAAGAGTCAGACACGACTGAAGCAAGTGAGCATCCACTCACAGGTATCTGTGTTGGGGTACACTGCCAGATTTTCAGCTGTTTAAATCTGTCTCTTTCTTTCTGTCTCTTTCTCTCAGAAATATACGTCTCTTTCTAAAGCCTCTTTTCAAGAATAAGGTTAACTATTATAAATCCACCCTGGAGGAATGATGGTATAGAAAAGGCCATTGTGTTGATGTAAATCATTTCTTTTTAAAAAAGGATTTTTGTTTATTTGATGTGGAGCCGTTTTAAAGTCTTTAATTGAATGTGTTACAATGTTGCTTCTGTTTCATATTTTGGCTTGTTTTGGCCACAGAGAATGAGGGATTTTCGCTCCCCTGACGCGGGATTGAATCTGCACCTCTTGCATGGGAAGGTGGCATCTTACAGCCCCAAGGTAAACTGTTTCTTTGTCTTGTTTTCTCCATCCTCATCACCGAGCTTCGCGAAAGCCTCTAGACCTGAGTGGGTGCCCTGGCTTTCTTTTGCAGCCTCAGTCTCAGCCCTCAGGCAGGGGTCCATACTGGGTGGCCCTGCAATTCTTGACTGTTCCCATCTGGACCGTGTTCATGTTCTTCACCAGAGTGCAGATCTGTATTAGCTTTCATCAACCTGTGTTAGCTTCCTCCTGCTGCTTTTAACAAATCCCCATGAGCGCCGGCTTAAAAAAAACACACAGCCGTCGTCGCAGGATACTGTAACGGCTGGCTTATCCGTCTTCCCTCTGAAGACTGGGAAATCCTAACACAGAGGGGTAGGGTGGCAGGTTCCTAGAGGAATGAATGAATGAATGAATGTGTTTGCTCTTCGGATGCTCGCTCTTGGCGTTTTCCCCACTGGCGGCAGTCGGGTTCAACTAACCTTGGAGGACGTGAAGAGCTAACTGCAGCTTTCTTTCCAGGCACTTTTTGGCGTGCATCCCCGCAGAGATAAAGTCAGTGCAACCTAGATTTATAGCTTCTTTTCTCCATAAAACTTTACGACTTCTTTAGCTACTTCAGGTTAGACTGTCTAGAAATTGGTCTCTGGGGAGCCGAGTGAGGTCACAGCTAAGGAAGTTATCCGGATGGCTTTGCTGGGGAGCACGCTGGTTGCTCCTGGCTTGTCTGGTTTAACTGTTTAACCACTTTCCCCCTTCACTTCTCAAAGCTGATGATAGAGTCAATCAATATTAACGATTCTAACGTCGAACACATTCGTTTGCTTGGGGATGAAATAGGAAGGGGTGCGCACAGAACATTCTGAACACATGTTACATCCTGAAAGGTTTGAACAATCACCACGATTTCCCGAACAAGTGAAGATGGAGAAGAAAATTATGGGACTTCCCTGGTGGTCCAAGTGGCTAAGACTCCATGCTCCCACCGCAGCAGGGCGTGGGTTTGAGCCCTGGCGAAGGAACTAGATCCCACATGTTGCAACTAGGAAGTTCACAGGCCACAATGGAAAGATCATCATGCTGCCACTAAGACCTGGCAAAACCAAGCAATTGAAAAAAAAATTTTTTTTAAATAAGAAGAAAATCAGTACCGGTTTTAAGAAATGACGGGTGTTCACACCAGCGTCAAGTCTGTTGCTATCTCCAACGGCACATTTTGTGCAAAGCCCTGAGATTCTTTCTTAAACTCTTATTGGCTAAAGACGGGCTAACGAAGGGAACACAGGGTCATTGACACGCAGCTGCAGAACTCTCTCGTTTCCCTGGGAGGGCAGAAAACGGTAGCCTCGGACAGGGCCCAAGCGGATGGGCTACACAGGGGAGGAAGCCCACGGCGAGGGGAAAGCCCGTTGTCTCCAGGAAGGGAGAGACAGAACGGGAGGAGAGTCAGCCTTAAAACTCAGAAAGAGAGTGTGTCTGCGGATGACCCAAATTAGCCATACGGATCTTGCAGTGGAAACGAGACCACACGGTATAACCCCTGAGAGCAAAGGAAAAGAAATGGGAACAGACTCGTAAACACGGGGTGGGGAAGGACAGGGAGGGACGAGTGGACAGACAAGCATCGAAACATCTGCATGATCGTGTGCAGAACAGCCAGTGGGATTTGCTGTGTGACGCAGGGAGGTCAACCCGGAGCTCTGGGACAACCTAGAGGGGTGGGATGGGGTGGAAGGTGGGAGGGACATTCAAGAGGGAGGGGACATTTGTATGCCTATGGCTGATTCATGGTGACGTATGGCAGAAACCAGCACACTATTGTAAAGCAACTCTCCTCCAATGAAAATTCAATAAATTTTAAAAATTTAAAAATAATTTTAAAAAAGAGAGAGCATGTTAAAATATGAGGTCAGGGATGAGCAGGTCCACGCAGAAAGATGTTTCTTCGATTCACGCGAAAATGAACAAATGCATGTCAGGGAACAGTGAGGGGAGGGGATAGTGGAGATTTGGGATAATCGATTTGAAGAACTGGGCTGGTTCTCTTGAAAAAATAATGACAGTTGGAGGGGGCGGGGAGTGTGGGGGGAAAAAAAGTAAGACCAGAAGACACTTTTCACTGATTCTAAAAATCACTTATTCAAACACGCACACACACAAAATCCGCAATAAATATTTACCATGAGCTAGATCTATCAAGTTGGAGCCAGGAAGAACTACTGGGAAAGCTGCTTGTGACTTCACAACAATTAATAAACAGAGACTTATAAACAAAGACTGAGATGAAATTGTTCACCCATCCCTAACATTTAGCCCATTTTTCACAACTGCGTGTACAGCATATACAAATTACCACGATGTGACGATCATAAATGCGGGTTCCTCTCTGCTATCCTTTAATAAACCACATGTCTTATATCTGGCCTCCTGACGTACCTATTTCTCCATATTAGACAGAAACCTAATAATATTTGACAAACGGTGATTTTATATTTCGATGACACCCAGATCTTCCGCGACGTGTGTGGAAAAATGGAATTACTGCTGGAAACATTATTTAAAGATTAGGGTATGAAAGAAGGATTAAGAGGTCGGAAAGCTCTTTCTTCAGAAAGAAGCTTATCTCGAGCTGTTCAAATAGCTTCACATGCCAGTTTGAGGTCCTTCCAAAAAATTTACATTGCTAAATGAGACACCCCGTGTGGCCCAACTCCAGAAGGACGCGGCATCTCATAAGCACCAGGGAAAGTTCCAGTATCTTCCCCAAGGTTCTGGGAAAAAAAAAGAGAGAAAGGGAGAGAGCTGTCAGATGATTCAATCTGGGCGTTCAGGATGTGGGACCCTTTGCTAGATAAAAAGCAGAGGAAGCCATAAGACACAGACTTCCATGGCAAGGGCTGTGATGGCCACTCCAGGAAAGGACTCTTCCAATTCAGCTGTTTGCAAAAAGGACTGTTTCGTGGAGAGGGTCGCGTTTGAACTAGACCTTTAGCAGTTGGGAGGATTCTACAGAGAGAGACTCAGGAAGAAAAAAGTTGGTGGGGAGCGGGGAGGGGGGAATCTTTTTAAATTCTTTAAATTGTGCTAATGTGCACAAATCATAGAATTCGTTCTCTGTGGCTCAGATGGTAAAGAATCAGCCTTTGTAGCGAAGCACAGGGTCTAGGACATATGGGCTCAGAAGTTATGGCCTCTCCTGGGCTGTAGAGGACAGTCTTAACTGCCCCGAGGATTGTGTGATCATCCTGGACCAGGGATCAAAACGGTATCCCATGCATTGGCAGGCAGATTCTTCATCACTGAGCCACCAGGGAAGCCCTTTGACCCCCCTTTTTTTTTTAATCAGGTTGTTTATTTTTTGGTTGCTGAGTTGAGCAGTATCTTTAAACACGACTGATGGTTCGGCAAGGGTCTGTGTACACGAGTCGAACGTTAAGATCTGGAAACGTGACCCTAACTCTGGCCATGAACGGGACAGCTTGAAAGCCCTCTCCAAGGTGGAGTTGGATTTCTCAGGAAGTCACAGAGACCCTGAGGGCAAGAGCATTGGCCAGTCTGTTCTCAGACGTGGGAATATTTAGTCCAGTGACAGTGAGGAGCCTGCACAGGAGGGAGTCAGACCCAGGAGCAGGCTGAAACGGGACGACGCTGCCCCAAACTGCAGAAAGGTGATTCTAACACGCCGTGGTCGCCCTCTAAGAGCCAGCAGGCAGAAGGCAGAGCAGGGTATCATGGCCAAGAAGGGAGACCTCCAGAGGCTAGGGGTCAAATCCTCCAATCCCAGCTCGGTCCTGGAAGAGCACCCTTCAGCATCCGCACAGGATCCCTGGGAGGGTCTGCAGAGTCCTGCACGAGTACACACCGCTGTGCACACAGAGCAGCTCTGCTTTTATGACACCAGAAGCAGACTGTCGTCAACACCATCCACTTGGCAAACACCCTCTCGTTACTGAATGATCCTCACGGCAATGAGGCCTCTGAGATGCTACCAGGAGCCCACCCCCTGTTCATCCCAGCAGTGATGGAGCATCTGAGAAGAATCCTGTGCTGCCCACCTGCTTTGTCCCTGTCAAGAGATTCAGCCACAGAAGCAGAGTGAGTGGAGGGGTGGGGAGGAGGTGGGCTTCCCTTCAATGATTCCCCCCATTTCCCCCCTTCAGGCAAATCGCCTGGCAGAGAAACAGGTGAATGCGTCTTAGACCTGACACCCGCTCTGGGGCTGACTCTGAAGACAGACTTCAGGATTAGTTCTTTAATCTCCGTGGTGGATTAAGTGAAGGTCGCCACAGACCTGCTGGGTTTTAAAGGACTGTGGCGATTTTATCATTAATGAATAATTATCTTATTCCTTGAAACCTCGGACAGATGTCTAAATGTCAAAGGCTGATACGTAGGCAAGGGCTTCAGAAGTACAATGAAATTACCATAACTCAATTTAAAAAAAAAAAAGTTTCTTTCAAAAAGAATCCCGATATAGTGAGTCACCTCTTCACCGAGTGTTTCCTATCTTATCTGGTGTTGCCTTCATGTTGGCACAGCTTAAATTTAGTTCAAGGAATATTTACATGATCCTGGCAAGACTCGGAAATATGTTGTCATCTGTGTCAACACCAGACAGCTACGCCAACAGCATATTCTGTCTGCACACTCCATTAAAAGCGGTTTTTTATTTCTGTTTCTTCTTCACTAGAGAAAGAGAAAATGCTTACATAACCCTGTTATTTTTACTGTTTCTTGGAAATTCTGGACCCGGAGTAACGACAACAGAGATAAACATTAAAATAATGTTCTTTCTTCACCATGACCCAAGCTTGAAAATGAAATAAAATAAACCCATGCCTTAAAATGACAATGAAAAAAAAAATGAAGCATGCTTAAGGACAAGTCCTGCATTCCAAGGTTATTGCACAAAAACCCTGACATTGTGGCCCTGAAACATTGAAAATATCACTTGCAGCAGTGGACATACGTAACTGAGGAGGAACGGAACAATCTGAACTTTGGTTGAAGGGTTTAGAATGTAGCTTCATACCAGGCAGGTCAAGAAGACTATCGTCAGAGAACTATTAACATTTTTTTAATCTGTGGTTCCGTGAAGTTGCTGAGAGGGAGAAGCAGAAAGAGGTGTCCTTGAAAGTCATGAAACAGAAAGCTAAATTGGATGTCCCTTTGATAGGACTAGATGGCTATGGTCTGTTTCCCAAGAATCTGCGACTTATAGAAAAGTAGACTCTCAGTCTCAAACAAAATAGAGGGACACAGTGATTTTCATCCAGGTAATTTGTGTCTTTAGCTACCCAGGTGGTACACTGGTAAAGAATCCACCTGCCAATGCTGCCTGAGACGCAGGAGACGGGGGTTCGATCCACGGCTCAGGAAGATCCCCTGGAGGAGGGCGTGGCAACCCACTCCAGTATTCTTGCCTGGGAAAGCCCCATGGACAGAGGAGCCTGGTGGGCTGCAGTCCATGGAGTCGCAGAAGAGAAGGATGAGACTTAGTGACTAAACAACAAGAGTTGGTGTCTTCCGAGTACTGCAACATCAAGCATATTCTACCACCTGGGGAATAAATGTGTGTGTCTGTGCGTGCGTGCCTGTGTGTGTGTGTGTGAAAGAGAGAGACAGACGGGGAGAGAGATTTATACATATAAATATATATATGTGTGTGTGTGTATCAAAGCATTTATTTATTTCACAAAGCCGTCTAATATAACCCAAGTCTAAACCGAGCACTTCTCTTGTATCTCTGATGCTCCTTCTAATTCTTCTCTGTCCCTCTGGGCAAAACCACTTAAACCCTTTATCTCGGTTTGCTTTGTGGAAAAATGAGGGTAATAGACACCCCTTAGCCATCTCGGAGTAATGTTTTGATGCCAGCCGTTATGTGATTATGGGAGAAGAAAGCTCTGAGCTTCTGGCAGTTAGGTGCTCCGTAAAGATGATTAGCGGGCTCCGGAGATTTTTATCTTTTGAAACCGACAAGGATTTCTCTTCTAAAAGCTCCTATCTGTAGCCCCTGGACACGTGTTCCCCGATAAGTCTTATTCAGAGAGATTCACTCCGTTCCGCAAGACAGGCAGAGGCTCTCCACTCCGAGAGCCACTACCCAGGGTTTGGAGATAAAGACGTTCTGCCTCCTGGAGTTGGGGGACAGGCAAGTTGCCGCCAGTTTGGGCAGGAAGATCTGGGGCCTGGGAGGGACTGGGAGGTCAGCAGATGGCCCTGCGGAGGTGGCCGTCCAGCTGGAGGGACATGCGGCGGGGGAGCCTAGAGAACGTGTAGAAAGGCGGTGGAGCCAGGCGGTACATAAAGGAAGAGCGTAATTCAGACCTGCGCACCCACGGGACCTCCTGCTGATGCCACAGCCTTGGACGTGGAGATGGTTCCACAGAAGGAGCCCAACCTCGAACTTTCTTTACCTGTAATGACCTTTCCAACCAATAATAAACGTTGGTGGGGGGGTGTTGTTGGAGGTGGGGTGTGGAGGAAAGGGGACCCTCCCACACTGTTGGTGCAGGAATGTCAACTGGGGCAACCGCTGTGGAGAACAGAACAAAGGCGCTATAAATATACTTAAAAAAATGAGATCCGGCAAGCCCACTCCTGCGCACATGTCTGGAGAAGGCTCTAGTTGGCAAAGATACATGCGCCCTGATGTTCATAGCAGCTCTCTTCACGGTAGCCCAGATAAGGAAGCAACCCCAGCGTTCAGTTACAGAGAACTGAATTAGGAAGATGTGTGTGTGTGTGTGTGTGTGTATATGTGTGTGTGTGTGTATACATATACACATATATGCATGTCTGAGTCACTCAGTCGTGTCTGACTCTTTACGACCCCATGGACTGTAGCCCACCAGTCTCCTCTATCCATGGAGTTCTCCAGACAAGAATACTGGAGTGGGTTGCCACTTCCTTCTCCAGCGGATCTTCCCGAACCAGGCATCGAACTCGCGTCTCCTGCATCTGTAGGCAGATTCTTTACTGTCTGAGTCACCAGGGAAGCCATGTATATATATGAAACAAAATATTATTCAGCCATAAAAAGAAAGAAACATTACCATTTTCAGCCATGTGGATAGACCTAAAGACTGTTATGTTTAGTGAAATGTCAGAGAGAGAGAAATATCGTATGATACCACTTACTGTGTGGACTAAAAACTAAGACAAATGAATGTATATGCAAAACAGTCTCAGACATACAAAACAGTAGTGGTTACCGCTGAGTGCTGGGACTTAGCAGTATGGGATTAACAGATATAAACTAATATACATATAAGCTATGCAACTAGGATCTACTGTAGAGCAGAGGGAATGATACCTAGTATCTTGTAATAACCTCTAATTGAATATAATCTGAAAAAAAAACACGTTAATCATTATCCTTTACACCTGAAACTAACATAATTTGTAAATCAACTGTATTTATTTAAAAAATCAACTGTATTTAATATTTAAAAATGTAATGACCTTTGTTGGGCTTCCCTGGTAGCTCAGCTGATAAAAGATTCTGCCTGCAATGCAGGAGATCCTGGTTCAATTCCTGGGTCTGGAAGACCTGCTGGAGAAGAGATAGGCTACCAACTCCAGTGTTCTTGGGCTTCCCTGGTGGCTCAGCTGGTAAAGATTCCACCTGCAATGCAAGAGACCTGGGTTCAATCCCTGGGTTGGGAAGGCCCCCTGGAGAAAGGAAAGGCTACCCACTCCACAATTCTGGTCTGGAGAATTCCATGGACTGTATAGTCCACGGGGTCGCAGAGTTGGACACAACTGAGCAACTTTCACCTTCAATGACCTCTGTTAATCTCAAAGGCATCTTCTGCTAGATTTATTAGTATTATGCATTCGGCAATATAGGGAAACATCACTGGTGAAGACAGACGTGTGTGTGTGTGAGAGAGAGAGAGAAAGACAGAGAGAGAGCCATGTGTGTGAGACAGAGACCCACAGACAGACTGACTTTTCCTCCATACTCTTGTAAATGAGGACTGAATTATCAAGGGCATGCAGAGTGAAATGCTCGAGTCCTCAAAGATTGAAACGAAAGTACAACTCGTAAGACTTCTTCCTGATTGGTCTTCAGGATACGTCTGACACAGAGAAGAAGGATACGTCTGATACAGAGAAGTAAAAGACGTTGGTAGACTCTTGACCCACTGATATCAGGGGCTCCCTCTGCATGGACAGAATTAGGCTGCAGAATCCCACAGGTCAGGCAGCCTGCACAATGATGACTTAGTTTGGGACTGTTTTTTTTTTTTTTTCCGAACGACAGAATGGAGTGATCTTTCGAACCAAATTTCCATTCCCAGCATATGGAAGCCAGTCAATCTGATATACACTTCAAGGGCTTAAGCCAACAGCCAGAAATGAAATCAGAGGGAAAAAATTAGGGTAACAAGTAGGTGTTGGTTTTCTTTGCTACCTTTAGAGCAAAGATGGTGTCCTGGTAATACTGGGTTGGGGGATGTTTTTCAGGGGAGTACATTTCTGGGTCCACAGCTTTGCGGTGGGTCACCACCAAGTTAAGCTGATCTAAGACAAGAGTGCTGGCTGTGGTCTCATCCAGGGTGGTTCAGCTGGAAACCATGCCCACAATCAGCAATTCCATGAATGCCTGCTCCCAACACGAACCAGGAGTTTGTCAAACTGAAAAGCAGGAAGTGCGGCTATTTAAACCTACTGAAGTGTCAGTTCAAAACATCTAACTTGGAAGACTGAAAATACAGATACAGAGAACATGTTAGAGACAGAACAGAGTGAAGGAGAGGTATTTAAAGCAACTCTGAGGCACTTAACCCATCTTGGGGTAGCCAGAGGGTTAGAATATGTCCAGGATTGGGAAGTCGAGACGTCACAAATTGTGACTCCCAATGGTAATTAATAGCTATTTGAAAAGTAGGTTTTCTCATAATAAAAAACCAAAGTGTGACTTTCTGTAACTTTTACCCACGGGTCCCATGTGTATCCTCAGAGGTAACACAGGATATGACTAAATCACCACTTCCCTTCTTCCGAGTGCTCAGTCGTGTCTGACTCTTTGCAACCCCCCTCGACAGCAACCCTCCTCCGTCTATGGGATTTTCCAGGCAAGAATGACAACAAGGTGGTCATTCCTTTCTCCAGGGGATCTTCTCAACCCAGGGACGGAACCCGTGTCTCCTGGGTGTCCTTCACTAGCAGGGGGATTCTTCACCAAGGAGCCACCCAGGACACCCCAAGAAGTGAAGTGAAGTGAAGTGAAGTCGCTCAGTCGTGTCCGACTCTTTGCGACCCCGTGGACTGTAGCCCATCAGGCTCCTCTGCCCATGGGATTCTCCAGACAAGAAGACTGGAGTGGGTTGCCATTTCCTTCTCCAGGGATCTTCCCGACCCAGGGACTGAACCATGGCCTCCCACACTGCAGACTGATTCTTTACTGTCTGAACCAAGATGGTCATCTTCAAAAAGACAACAAAACAAAACAAAACAAAAATAACAAGTGCTGGTGAGGATGCAGAGAAAAAGGAATCCTTACACACCAGGGGTAGGAACGTAAATTACTGCAACCACTGTGGAAAACAGTAGGGGTGTTCCTCAAAATATTTAAAATTAGAACGACCATATGGCTCAGCAATTCCACTCCCGGGCACATTTTCATAAGAAATGAAAGCAAGATCTCGAAGAAAAGTCTGCAGCCGTGTTCTATACAGCTTTATCCGCAATAGCCAAGATGTGGAAACAACCTACATGCCCGTCTACAGAAAAAAGGGATAAAGGTACCACACACACACACACACACACACACACACTCTACACACAGAAATATTATTCAGCCAGAAGAGAGAATGAAATGCTGCCATTGGCTACAAATTAGATGTACCATGAGGGCACAATGGTAAATGAACTGATAGAAAGAGAAATACTGTGTGATCTCTCTCATCTGTGGCGTGAGATGTATGGAAAGAGTAACATGGAAACATGCATTAGTATATGCAAAATGAGACAGGCAGTGGGAATTTGCTGCGTGACTCAGGGAACTCAAACCAGGGCTCTGGGACAACCTAGAGGGGTGGGATGGGGAAGGAGGTGGAAAAGAGGTTCAAGAGGGAGGGGACACATGTATACCCAGGGCTGATCCATGGTAATGTTTGGCAGCAACCAACACAATTCTGTAAAGCCATTATCCTTCAATTAAAAAAAAAAAATCCAGACTCTTAGAAACAGACAGTAGAGTGAAATAAATCTGGACTCTTAGACAGTAGAGTGGTCGTTCCCAGGGGCTGGGGGCTGGGATTGGAAATGCGGAGATGTTAGTCACGGAGAACAAGAGGACAAGCTGTAAGAGGAATGAATTCCAGGGACGTGATGCACAGCACGGGGAGCCACAGTCAACAGCACCGTCTTATATACGTGAACAGTGCCAAGGCTGTAAATCTTAAATGCTCTCATCACCATGGAAATGGACAGAAATTATGCTCCGTCACTTCAGTCATGTCTGACTCTTTGTGACCCCATGGGCTGTAGCCCGCCGGGTTCCTCTGTCCATGGGATTCTCCAGGCAAGAATACCGGTTGCCATTTCCTCCTCTGCCAGGGGATCTTCCTGACCCAGGGATCAAAATCACGTCTCCTGCGTCTCTCACGTTGCAGGCGGATTCTTTACCTGCTGAGCCACCTAGGAAGCCCTCCAAAAAGAAATAAAAAGTATGTGAAGCGATGCAGGTGTCAGCTAACTCTACGGTGTTAGTCATTTCACAATGTATAAGTGTATCAAATCATAACACAGTTCTCTTTTAAACTTATACAGGATTATGTGTCAATCACACCTCAATAAAGAAGGAAAAGATCATGGGATCCAGTCTCATCACTTTATGGCAAATAGGTGGGAAACAATGCAACCAGTGACAGACTTTCTTTTCTTGGGCTGAAAATCACTGCAGATGGTGACTGCAGTCATGAAATTAAAGAAAGCTGTGTGATCTCTCTCATATGTGGCGTGAGATGGAATTGGAAGAAAAGCTATGACCAACCTAGATAGCATATTAAAAAGCAGAGATGTTACTTTGCCAGCAAAGGTCCATCTAGTCAAGGCTATGGTTTTCCCAGTAGTCATGTATGGACGTGAGAGTTGGACTATAAAGAAAGCTGAGTGCCATAGAATGGATGTTTTGGAACTATGGTGTTGGAGAAGCCCTCTTGAGAGTCCCTTTGATGGCACGGAGATCTAACCAGTCCATCCTAAAGGAAATCAGTCCTGAATATTCATTGGAAGGACTGATGTTGAAGCTTAAACCAATACTTTGGCCACCTGATGTGAAGAACTGACTCATTTGAAAAGACCCTGATGCTGGGAAAGATTGAAGGTCGGAGGAGAAGGGGACGACAGAGGATGAGATGGTTGGATGGCATCACGGACTCAATGGACATGAGTTTGGGTAAGCTCCGGGAGTTGGTGATGGACAAGGGGGCCTGGCGTGCCGCCGTCCATGGGGTCACAAAGAGTGTGACACGTCTGAGCGACTGAACTGAACTGAAAGAAGGAAAACACAGGCTGAGAAGCACAAGTCACAAGTCCTCCTGTTGTCTCACCCTCCCGTGTCAGTAGTCAGATCAACACGGACTGGATTCCACACTGAAGCCTTTCCTGACTTCACCATCAGGACAACGTAATAAAGAGAGGTTCTGCAGCCTCGTCCGGAGGCGCCTACCCACCCCAGAGACTGCTGGTGGACGCTTTCCGGGACTGGGGAGGAGGGGGTGACCAAGCATGTCTCCTCTGCCCCGGGGGCTTCTCTGAGGTGGATGGTAGTGATGGAGACAGATAGTCATCTATCGTCAGGATGGTCCTTGGGACCACAGGCTGAGTGTCCTTTCTATTCGGTGTGTGAGCAGAGGGACCCTGCAGAACACGCTGGAGACAATTACCACGCATCCAAGGAGCGAGTGTCGGCCTGGACAAACCCTGGCCCTTGGCACTCGGACCGCACAGCAATCCAGGGTGTTGTGTCTACGTTCTGAATGCGTCTGACCACGTGCGATACTTCCCACCTGTACTGCCCTTCTCTGCTCATACCCACCACCCACCACCACCTCGGGTTGTGCCTTCTGCCCAGGCCCCCAGCTGATAAGCTGACTTCCACGCTGACCCCGTACAGCCTCTGGATGTTACATCGTACACACGGCTCTGGTCTCCTGCCCCGAGGTGGCTTCCCTCGTGGCTCGGATTGGTAAAGAATCTACTTCCAAACGCAGGACACCCGAGTTCAATCCCTGGGTCAGGCAGATCCCCTGGAGGAGGATGGGGCAACCCACTCCAGCGTTCCTGCCTGGAGAACCCCCATGGACAGAGGAGCCTGGAGGGCTGCAGTCCAAAGGGTTGCAAAGAGTGGGACATGACTGAGAGACTGAGGTCGCCTGCCCCAAGCCCTCTGTATCAGCCCCCCACTTCACCCAGGCAGAGACTGCGAGAGCACACGTTTTCATTTCATATTTTTGAGGATGCATTGTTATTTCTGAGGCTCCAGGACACAGCTTCTCCTGCAGGTTAAGCTAATAGAGCACGCCAAGTACTGCGGTTCTGTTTGAAAAGCTGAGCTCACACTGTTTCGGGAAGGGCCGGGGATAATTAGACACCAAAGCCTCTTGCTCTGAAGGCTGCTAAGAGCATAAAATTAGTGTGAATGACAAAGCACGGCAGAGGCCCCCTGGGATTTGTCGTCAAACGTCCCTTCTTCGGCCCAAATATCCGTCCCCTCTCCGAAGAGGGGACCACGGGCCTCAGGTAGATTGCAATAGCCCACTCGGTTCTACACCCTAGCTGCTGTTGTCCGTGCACTTTGCTCTCGGTTAAAAAGCCTTTGCCAGGAGGGCTGCAGAAAGTGAGAACAGATTTCATTTTACCTGCTGAGCAACTGCGGAAAAACCAAGCCTTTCTTTTGCCTTGGTGGCCAAGATCCCTTAAGCGTTCCTCCTAAAATTGGATACGACCCACAATCTATCTTATAGACATCCACCTGCACACACACCGAAGCCTGGTGAGCTTTCAGGGTACAAACCAGACCATTTCTTCCCCCCACCCAAGAGAGAAGTAGACAGGAGTAAATGTGGAATATTCACTTTACCTTTTCCTCATCAATTTAAATGTATATGGTTCTGCCCTAGTGGCTCAGATGGTAAAGAATCCGCCTCAATGCAGGAGACCCAGGTTTGATCCCTGGGTCAGGAAGATTCTCCTGGAGAAGGGATAGGCTACCCACTCTAGTATTCTTGGGCTTCCCTGGTGGCTCAGCTGGTAAAGAATCTTCCTGCAATTCGGGAGACACTGGTTCAATCCCTGGGTCGGGCAGATCCCCTGGAGGAGGAAATGGCAACCCACTCCATTATTCTTGGACAGAGGAGCCTGGCAGGCTACAGTCCATGGGGTCGTGAAGAGTCAGACACAACTGAGTGACTAACACACACACACACAAACACATACACACACACACACCATTTAAATCTATATAATTGCAAATAAGGAAAATAATATAATTGAACTTTTACCCACAATCATGAATGCACCATGAGAACACCTTTTTTTTTGGTGTATTAGGCTAAACATCTTTCAGGTATTACACATCAAAGATAATTTGAGAAATGGAACAGGTGCTTTTTTTGAGATCTCAGCACTTTGGAGAAAAACCAAGTGCTGGAGAGGAACTCAAGAAAACAAAAATTCCTCTTTTACAGACCAAGCCACGTGCACTCATTTCCGCCCTGGTGATGTGGTCAGTTAACCGTGGAACCGGACAGGCGTGTGGTCTTCTACCTTGAGAGTACCGTTATTTTAAAAAGATAAAAACGTGATGATTAATGCAAGCTTTCAAGAGACCACGTCTCTTCCTTAAGAGTTTGGGCCAGTTAGAGCCAAATTAGCATTCCCACACAGCAGAAGTTGAAATAAAAGGCAGTGCCTGGCTTTTATAACGGGAAGATGCTTATTTGAGCAGAATACCACTTAGCGGCTAGAAAAGACGAAAAAATATCAGCCGAGGTTGAAGCAACAGAACCTCAGAGCCTTATCAAGCTCACCCCTCAGTTCCTGCGACCTCTCTAGAGATGCTGGTGGTCACAAGAGGAGAATCCCATGGACTCGTAGGACAAAAATACTGAAATTAAAAGATGCTTGCTCCTTGGAAGAAAAGCTATGCCCAACCTAGACAGCATATTAAAAAGCAGAGACGTTACTTTGCCAACAAAGGTCCGTCTAGTCCAAGCTATGGTTTTTCCAGTAGTCGTGTATGGATGTGACAGTTGGACTATAAAGAAAGCTGAGGACCAAAGAATTGATGCTTTTGAACTGTGGTGTTGGAGAAGACTCTTGAGAGTCCCTTGGACTGCAAGGAGATCCAACCAGTTAATCCTAAAGGAAATCGGTCCTGAATATTCATTGGAAGGACTGATGCTGAAGCTGAAACTCCAATACTCTGGCCACCTGCTGCAAAGAACTGACATTTGAAAAGACCCTGATGCTGGGAAAGATTGAAAGTGGGAGGAGAAGGGGACGGCAGAGGATGAGATGGTTGGATGGCATCACGGACTCGACGGACGTGAGTCTGAGTGAACTCTGGGAGGTGGTGATGGACAGGGAGGCCTGGCGTGCTGCAGTTATGGGGTCGCAAAGAGTTGGACATGGCTGAGCAACTGGACTGAACTGAACTCTTTGTGACCCCATAGACTATAGCCCTCCCGGGTCCTCTGTCCACGGGATTCTCCAGGCGAGACTACTGGAGGGGGTTGCCATGCCCTCCTCCAGGGGATCTTTCAGACCCAGGGATCGAGCCTGAGTCTCTACATGTCCTGCACAGGCAGGCGGGCTCTTTACCACGAGCACCACCAGGGGAACTCCTCAGCACTGTTGGAGCATCTCTGTTTTTATCACTTTGCACAAGGACCTGGCTCTTGCTGGCAGAGAGCTGTCGAACGTGGGAACTGGTGGGGAGAAGAAGGTGCTATCTTAAGCCTTCACGAACGTGGAAGAGCGCGTGTGTGTGTTATGGTCACGCTGTCACACGGAAAGGCGCCTTGCAGAAGTCCACGGCAGTCCTGAAGCCTCGGGAGACGGTCTTCACCCTTTGGTCTTGGTGATGATGAGGGTTCAGCAGACCTTCTCAGGCGGGAGGCAAAGGATGAAGCTGGGGCAGCGAGAACCGCTCATGGCTCACAATGAGCAGTCACTGTGGTTCTGCAGAGGAAGACCCGGAGGCTTGCGTTGACGCAGCCTCGGTGTGGCTCGGGCTGACCGGCAGGTTTATGGAGAACGCTGGTGAACTGTTAGGCTTATCTAAATAAACCTGGGCAACCTTACTGCCTGTCTCAGCTCGGGTCACATTCTGAGGCAAACCAACTCCGACACGCAGAGAAGCCCGAGAAATAATTCAATATTTTTTTTCCTCCCAAGTCCATCAAAAGGACCAGCATTTTCCTGTTTTTAAAAAAAATATATTTATTTGGCTGCGCCATGAGGGATCTTTAGCAGCCACACGTGAGCTCTGGGTTGCAACACGTGGGATCCAGTTTCTCCATCGAACCCAGGACCCCTGCATTTGGGAGCGTGGGCCACCAGGGAAGTCCCAAGGCCTCTGCTTGAATCTTTGCTAGCTTCAAATGGTATTCGGCTCCAATAAGGATCCTTTGCTTATAAAATATAAGCACTGCCTTTCATTCCAACGGCAGCTGTATGGAAATGTCAGTTTTGCGATTACTGGTGCAACCTCAAAAAGGAAGAAAAATGAACTCAAAGGGCCAGCTGGAGTGGGATCTAATTCCTTAGCAACCTAGAAATCATTGGCTGGAAGGGCTTGTGCTACAGACCAGAGACCCTCGGAGGCCAAAAAGAGATTCTGTCCCCACGCGAATGCCTTTAATTCCCCCTCTGCCCCCGCGTGCCATGCTGTGCTTAGTCGCTCAGTCGTGTCCGACTCTTTGCGACCTTGTGGACTGTAGTCCGCCAGGCTCCTCTGTCCATGAGGTTCTTTAGGCAAGAATACTGGCGTGGGTTCCCATGCCCTCCTTCAGGGCTAGATCTCCCACATGGCAGGCGGATGGATTCTTTACCAGCTGAGCCACCAGGGAAGCCCAAGAATACCAGAGTGGGTAGCCTATCCTTTCTCCAGGGATCTTACTGACCCAGGGCTTGAACCCAGGTCTCCCGCATTGCAGGCAGACTCTTTACCATCTGACCCACCAGGGAAGCCCAAGAATACCAGAGTGGGTAGCCTATCCCTTCTCCAGGGGATCTTCCTGACCCAGGGATTGGACCCAGGTCTCCGGCATTGCAGGCGCATTCTTTACCATCTGAGCCACCAGGGAACCCCTGACCTTCTTACGCTGTATCAAAATGCCACGCCAATTACTTAACATTGCCTGGGAGACGTGTTTCGTGTTAACTGTCACGAACCACTGGTTAACCTCGTACGTTTGGACTGTCTAAGGTAAACAGTTTTGAGTTGCAGATTTGCTGAAAAATATACACACCCACACAGACACCTGTTCATCACGTCTCTGTGATTTATTATGGCGGCTAGCAATTTTGTATCCACGTTGTCAAGACGGAAGCCGTGACGGCTGCGTGTAGTTTTGGAGATCTTTGCTGGGTCATCACATGCACAGAATGCTCGTTAATACCTCATTTTTTGATACTTGCTGCAAAAGTCCCAGAAGCAGGTGAAGGGTGGGGTTCTGCCTAATTTTCAGGACAATATAATAGGGCTGATTTTACGCGCAATTAAACAACCGAATTAAAGACGGAAGCGTGCTTTCCCCAAGTGGTTTTATCATTCCACCTGCAGCATCCTTTTCTCTGCTGTCTGTCAGCGTTCCTCGGGTTTATTTTCGGCATTCAAAACACGGCCTGCATAGAATCAACCAAGTGCACTGTGGGCACCACCTCCTCAGCTTCAGCCCATTCTTCTACCCTGCTTCTGTCGTGATAAAGGAGAAGTCGCTTCTATTATTTTATCAATCTATGGCTAATCGTATTTGCAACCGCAGGCTCCAAGTCTATAGATGTTTGATCCATACCAAGACGAGTCCTTAGTACAGAGGTGTCAAAAGACACGGTTATCTTAGAGCCCTACTGAATATTATTGAGAGGGCTGTCTGAGACACCAGGGAAGCCCTACCAATTCGTCTGATCTATGAACTTAATGCCAATACAACACTCTTTTGATTACTGCAGCTTTATGATACCTCTTGAAATCAGGCACTGTTAAGTCATTCAACTTTATTCTCTTTTTTTTTTTTCCCAAAGTGATTCGGCTATTCTGGGTGTTTTGAATTTCACTATGGGTTTGAGATCAACTGGATAATTTTAAGGAAAGAGGCCTTTTAGGATTTTGATTGGGATCGTGTTAAATCTACCCATCAACTCATGAAAAATGTAAAATCTTAATATTCAGTCTTTCAACCTATAAACAATGCATAGCTCTCCATTTATTTAGTTTATTTCTCTCAAGATTTTTGTTTGTGTTTGAGCTTTATGCGTTACAGGTTTTGCACATTCTTTCTCAAATTTATCCCTGAACATGTCATACTTCTGTGTGCTTAGCTGCTCAGTCGTGTCTGACTCGATGAGGCCTCATGGACTGTAGCCCGCCAGGTTCCTCTGTCCGTGGCAAGAATACCGGAGTGGGTTGCCATTTCCTTCTCCAGGGGATCTTCCCGCCCCGGGGATCAAACTGGCGTTGCTTGCATCCCCTGACTTGGCAGGTGGATTCTTTACCACAAGCGCCACTTGGGAAGCCCCTAAAAGCAGTATACACACAGTCTGAGGAATAACATAAGGCCGACAGCTGTGTAACCGCCACCCGGGGTGAAAATTAAAGCACGCAGCACCCCCAGAAATTTTCCGACCCCATGAGTTTTGTGTCCATCAAAAAGCTCTTCCTCTCCTCCTGGAAAGATAATTCCTAGCCTGCTCTTTATGGATTTAATTGTTTCTGCTCTTTGAAAACAATGAATGCATTCCTAAACAAACCTAGCTTAGTAGTGTGCTTTCACTGCTTTTTGAAATGATATAAATTAAATCACTTATCGGAATGCTGATTCGTTGTTGGTGGATATATTGTGATGAGAGGGGGAAATCAGAGTCTCGAGAAGGAGAAATTTTGCTGGCTTCAAGGCAGTATCACTGAGAGGAAGCAGTGGCCCCTGACCACCATGAAGTCTTTTCGAAGCCAAGCTTGTCTCTACATTTTCCATGCACTCTTCAGTGACCAGAAGGAGGGTCCAAGGTGCTGCTGTGTATCTGAGCCCGACGGCATACAATACAGAAGAAAGAAAAGTCACCATGAGTGGTGGCATCTTGGAAGTGTAGCGAAAACTCCCTGCTGGACAGCTTCGAACATATCGCTTCATCCGTCTGGCGCTGACTTTTCTGATCCGTAAGTCCTTGGTGAATGGGGTATCTTGTGGTTGGGATGGACCCAGAACTTTCACAGGTCTCCCAACTTTCAAACACCCTATTTTCAAGAGACACCGGCATCTCTGAATCCCAGGGGGAGACAAGCTTTGTCTTCCCTTTATTTAAAAAGGTCAATTATACTAAATCTTCAACGCACAGAACTTAATTCATCATACAAAGACCATGAAAAGTGACAAATATCCTCTATCAACCTTAAAAATAGATTTAGCACTTTTCACTATAAAAACTTCACAATTCTTAGATAAGCAAATAGATGCTTTTGCTTAATTGTTTTACATCATCAGATATCAGTCTTCACGATGGGGAGCTGTGTGGCTCATTTTTCTTTATTTCAAGATTTTTTTTTTTGATGTGAACCATTCCTAAAGTCTTTATTGATTTTTGTTACAATATTGCTTCTGTTGTCTATGTTCTGGTTTTTTGGTGGTGAGGCACACGGCCTCTGAGCTCTCCAGGGATCAAACCCGCAACTCCCCCGTGTTGGAAGCTGAAGTCTTAACCACTGGAGCGCCAGGGAAGTCCCCATGTCACTGAGTTCAACGTGAAAGAGAACAGAGTCCAGGCACCCTCTGTGCATGGGGATTTCTGTTGAGGTTGTAAATTAGCATGTGTCAGACTCCACCATAAAACCTCAGGGGCTCAGACCACACAGACCACCTATTCTCACACTGGATTGGGAAGTCTATATTATGCAAACTCTCAAACTATAAATATATATTTCTTTCATGTCACACACTAGAGAAGGGAATGGCAACCCACTCCAGTATTCTTGCCTGGGAAATCCCATCAACAGAGGAGCCTGGTGGACTACAGTCCATGGGGTCGCAAAGGACTTGGACTCGACTTAGCGACTAAACCACAAAATACACACACACACACACACACATATGTGCAGACGTGCAATAATTATACTACTGGCCATGTCCTCACCCTCCCCCCTTTTTTTTTTCAATCTTCAAAATGATATTTGTGGACCCAGGGCTGTGAGACACAAAATGAAGCAGCTTCTGTCCAATGGGCCGACACTCCTCTGCTCACGAAGACTCGAAACGTCCAGCTGGGATTCTCATTTCTGACCTCAGCAGGACTAATTCTCTACCACCAGAGAATGCGTTTTAACTTTGGGAGGGGGTAAATCCTCTTTCTGATTAGGAAGTTATTAGATGTCAAAATACGATGCTCTCTTGATGGATTCAAGTAGGCTATTTTGGGGGTGGGGGGCGGGGGGTGGTACAAGTATTTCTTTTGCTTAAGCCTTTATTTAATTTGTTACAATGTGCTGTGTGCTTAGTCCCTCAGTCGTGTCTGACACTTTTCAGTCCTGTCCGACTCTTTGCGACCCCATGGACTGTAGCCCACCAGGCTGCTCTATCCATGGGATTCTCTAGGCAAGAATACTGGAGTGGGTTGCCATGCCCTCCTCTAGGGAGTCTTCCCAACCCAGGGATGGAACCCAGGTCTCCCGCCTGGCAGGTGGATTCTTTACTGTCTGAGCCACCAGGGAAGCCCCTTGATACAATACTGTTTCTATATTTTATGTTGTGTGCCGGGGGGGAGGGGAGGTTTGGCCAGGAGGCATGGGGGAATCTTAGCTCCCTGACCAAGGGTTACCTGCACCTCCTGCATTGGAAGGCAAGTCTTAACCACTGGACTTCCAGGGAAGTCCCCCGGGTACTTAGCAATTTTGTTCCTGGCACACTACTTTGAAAGTCTGAAATAGGGGAGATGAGTTTCCTTAGGACAAGGTAAACTCACAGTTGAAAACTACTCTGATAGATGTCACGAATAAATATGTTCAGAACAAAAGACTCTTTAAACATGAACGCACATGAAACGCAAAATCTCCCAGGACACCCTAATTTTTGGATTTTAATCGGAGTTCATTGGCATGTGTATTTTCTGACTTCTTTAGATAAAAATGTAGACATACATGAGCTACTGCTTGTAATGACATTTGTAATAAAAAACAGTTGTAAGCTCCCGCTTGTAATGGCATTTGTAATAAAAATAATTGTAAGCTCCTTTCAAGCAAGGGCTTTATGAATACACAAGTGTGGAATGAATGCATAAAAATGCAAAGAATGCATGAGCCAAATGAGACAGGCATTAAACATCAGATATAACCACACTGTTGCATGCTGGTTACAGAACTAGGGGCCTTCACGTGGAATGTTAGAAAAATCGAGTCGGTCCATTTTGCAGTTATGGAAAATATGTATGATTCCTGAATTGTTCTTGATTTAAGCGGAATGTTTTGTTCTGAAAATCTTTAGAACCTTAAAATGCACACGGCCAAGTGAAACGGGACAGTGTGAAAAACCACAGCACCCTATGCTTCAGCTAGACGACTTTCTAGGAAAGTGAAAAGAAGGCTGAATGCCGAAGCACCGATGCTCTCAAGCTGTGGTGCTCCTGGAGAAGACTCTTGAGACTCGCTTGGACACCAGCGAGATCCAACCAGTCAACCCTAAAGGAAATCAACGCTGAATATTCATCGGGAAGGCTGATGCTTCTTCTAGAACTAACAGCCAAAAAAAGATGTCCTTTTCATCACAGGGGACTGGAATGCAAAAGTAGGAAGTCAAGAGATACCTGGAGTAACAGGCAAATTTGACCTTGGAGTACAAGATGAGGCAAAGCAAAGTCTAATAGAGTTTTGCCAAGAGAACGCACTGGTCATAGCAAACACCCTCTTCCAACAACACAAGAGAAGGCTCTACACATGGACATCACCAGATGGTCGACACCGAAATCAGATTGATTATATTCTTTGCAGCCAAAGATGAAGAAGCTCTCTACAGTCAGCAAAAACAAGACCGGGAGCTGACGGTGGCTCAGATCATGAACTCCTTATTGCCAAATTCAGACTTAAATTGAAGAAAGCAGAGAAAACCACTAGACCATTCAGGTATGACCTAAATCAAATCCCTTATGATTATACAGTGGAAGTGAGAAATAGATTTAAGGGACTACATCTGATAGAGAGAGTGCCTGATGAACTATGGACGGAGGTTCATGACACTGTACAGGAGACAGGGATCAAAACAATCCCCAAAATAAAGAAATGCAAAAAGGCAAAATGGCTGTCTGAGGAGGCCTTACAAATAGCTGTGAAAAGAAGGGAAGCTAAAGGCAAAGGAGAAAAGGGAAAAATATAAGCATCTGAATGCAGAGTTCCAAAGAATACCAAGGACAGATAAGAAAGCCTTCCTCAGTGATCAGTACAAAGAAATAGAGAAAAACAACAGAATGAGAACAACTAAAGATCTCTTAAAGAAAACTAGAGATAAGAAGGGAACATTTCATGCAAAGATGGGCTCGATAAAGGACAGAAATGGTATGGACCTAACAGAAGCAGAAGATATTAAGAAGAGGTGGCAAGAATACACAGAACTGTACAAAAAAGATCTTCACGACCCAGATAATCACGATGGTGTGATCACTGACCTAGAGCCAGACATCCTGGAATGTGAAGTCAAGTGGGCCTCAGAAAGCATCACTACAAACAAAGCTAGTGGAGCTGATGGAATCCCAGTTGAGCTATTTCAAATTGTAAAAGATGATGCTGTTAAATGCTACACTCAGTATGCCAGGAAATTTGGAAAACTCAGCAGTGGCCACAGGCCTGGAAAAGGTCAGTTTGCATTCCAATCGCAAAGGAAGGCAATGCCAAAGAATGATCAAACTACCGCACAATTGCACTTACCTCACACGCTAGCAAAGTAATGCTTAAAATTATCCAAGCCAGGCTTCAATAGTATGTGAACTATGAACTTCCAGATGTTCAAGCTGGATTTAGAAAAGTCAGAGGAACCAGAGACCAAATTGCCAACATCTGTTGGGTCATCAAAAAAGCAAGAGATTGTAAAATCATCTACTTCTGCTTTATTGACTATGCCAAAGCCTTTGACTGTGTCAATGACAACAAACTGTGGAAAATTCTGAAAGAGATGGGAATACCAGGACACCTGACCTGCCTCCTGAGAAATCTGTATGCAGGTCAGGAAGCAACAGTTAGAACTGGACATGGTTTCAAATAGGAAAAGGAGTATGTCAAGGCTGTATATTGTCACTCTGCTTATTTAACTTACATGCAGAGTACATCAAGAGAAACGCTGGGCTGGAGGAAGCACAATCTGGAATCAAGATTGCCGGGAGAAATATCAATAACCTCAGATATGCAGATGACACCACCCTTATGGCAGAAAGTGAAGAGGAACTCAAAAGTCTCTTGATGAAACTGAAAAAGGAGACTGAAAAAGCTGGCTTAAAGCTCCACATTCAGAAAACTAAGATCATGGCATCTGGTCCCATCACTTCATGGCAAATAGATGGGGAAACAATGGAAATAGTCATAAACTGTATTTTCTCAGGCTCCAAAATTACCACAGATGTGTGACTGCAGCCATGAAATTAAAAAACGCTTGGTCCTTAGAAGAAAAGTTATGACCAACTAGACAGCATATTAAAAAGCAGAGACTTTCCTTTGCCAACAAAGGTCCATCTAGTCAAAGCTATGGTTTTTCCAGTAGTCATGTATGGATGTGAAGAGTTGGACTATAAAGAAAGCTGAGCGCCGAAGAATTGCTGCTTTTGAACTGTGGTGTTGGAGAAGATTCTTGAGAGTCCCTTGGACTGCAAGGAGATCAAGCCAGTCGATCCTAAAGGAAATCAAGCCTGAATATGTGTTGGAAGGACTGATGAACTCCAATACTTTGGCCACTTGATGCCAAACGCTGACTCATTGGAAAAGACAATGATGCTGGGAAAGATTGAAGGCAGGAGGAGAAGGGGACGACAGAGGATGAGATGGTCGGATGGCATCATCGACTCAATGGACATGAGTTTGAGCAAGCTCTGGGAGTTGGTGAGGGACAGGGAGGCCTGGTGTGCTGCAGTCCATGGGGTTGCAAAGAGATGGACACAACTGAGTGACTGAACTGACAGATCTGAAGCTCCAATCTGAAGCTCCAATCCTTTGACCGTGTGATGAGAAGAGCCATCTCATTGGAGAAGACCCTGATGCTGGGAAAGATTGAAGGCTGGAGGAGAAGGGGACGACAGAGGATGAGATGGTTGGATGGCATCCCTGACTTGATGGACATGAGGTTGAGGAAGTTCTGGGAGTTTGTGATGGATAGGGAGGCCTGGCGTGCTGCGGTTCATGGGGTTACAAAGATTCGGACATGACTTAGTGACTGAACAACAAAAAACAACTGGGATGGTTAAAAAAAAAAGTCTTTGATTGCCAAGGGTTAAGGAGGAGGGGAGGGGTTAGACAGAGCACAGGTGGTTATAAACTGTGGGCTTTACTGAGTAATCAGGTAATAATACTGGCTTGTCAACTATAGCAGACACACTGCACTAAACTCAGATGTTAATGAGAGGGGATAGATAAATAGATGATAGAACACAGAAACGGGAAGATAAATAGTAGAAACAGGTAGATACAGATGGTAGAAACAGGGAAATATAGATGATAGAAACAGGGAGATAATAGAAGACAGAAACAGACAGATAATAGATGATAGAAACAGGGAGATAATAGATGATAGAAACAGATAATAGATGATAGAAACAGGCAGATAATAGATGATAGAAACAGTTGGATAATAGATGATAGAAACAGGAGATAATAGATGATAGAAACAGGCAGATAATAGATGATAGAAACAGTTGGATAATAGATGATAGAAACAGGCGGATAATAGATGATAGAAACAGGCAGATAATGGATGATAGAAACAGGCAGATAATAGATGATAGAAACAGGTGGATAATAGATGACCAGTTCAGTTCAGTCGCTCATTCATGTCGGACTCTTTGTGACCCCATGAATCACAGCATGCCAGGCCTCCCTGTCCATCACCAACTCCCGGAGTTCACTCAGACTCACATCCATCGAGTCAGTGATGCCATCCAGCCATCTCATCCTCTGTCGTCCCCTTCTCCTCCTGCCCCCAATCCCTCCCAGCATCAGTCTTTTCCAATGAGTCAACTCTTAACATGAGGTGGCCAAAGTACTGGAGTTTCAGCTTTAGCATCATTCCTTCCAAAGAAGTCCCAGGCTGATCTCCTTCAGAATGGACTGATTGGATCTCCTTGCAGTCCAAGGGACTCTCAAGAGTCTTCTCCAACACCAGAATTCAAAAGCATCAATTCTTCGGTGCTCAGCCTTCTTCACAGTCCAACTCTCACATCCATACATGACCACAGGAAAAACCATAGCCTTGACTAGATGGACCTTTGTAGGCAAAGTAATGTCTCTGCTTTTGAATATGCTATCTAGGTTGGTCATAACTTTCCTTCCAAGGAGTAAGCATCTTTTAATTTCATGGCTGCAGTCACCATCTGCAGTGGTTTTGGAGCCCCCCAAAATAAAGTCTGACACTGTTTCCACTGTTTCCCCATCTATTTCCCATGAAGTGATGGGACCAGATGCCATGATCTTCGTTTTCTGAATGTGGAGCTTTAAGCCAACTTTTTCATTCTCCTCTTTCACTTTCATCAAGAGGCTTTTGAGTTCCTCTTCACTTTCTGCCATAAGGGTGGTGTCATCTGCATATCTGAGGTTATTGATATCTCTCCTGGCAATCTTGATTCCAGCTTGTGTTTCTTCCAGTCCAGCGTTTCTCATGATGTACTCTGCATATAAGTTAAACAAGCAGGGTGACAATATACAGCCTTGACGTACTCCTTTTCCTATTTGGAACCAGTCTGTTGTTCCATGTCCAGTTCTAATTGTTGCTTCCTGACCTGCATACAGATTTCTCAAGAGGCTAGAAACAGATAATAGATGATAGAAACAGGCAGATAATAGATGATAGAAACAGGGAGATAATAGATGATAGAAACAGATAATAGATGATAGAGATAGGTACATATAGATGATAGAGACAGGTGGATAATAGATGATAGAAACAGGCAGATAATGGATGATAGAAACAGGTGGATAATAGATGATAGAAACAGGCAGATAATAAATGATAGAAACAGGGAGATAATAGATGATAGAAACGGTCAGATAATAGGTGATAGAAACGGTCAGATAATAGGTGATAGAAACAGGCAGATAATAGATGATAGAAACAGGCAGATAATAGATGATAGAAGCAGGAAGATATTGATGATAAATAGGTAGATAGTTTACAGAAACTGGTAGATAGATGGCAGATCGATAGGTGGACAGACAGATGATAGAAGCAGGTGGGCAGATAGATAGATAGAAGAGCTATATAGACATGCAGGTGTGTATACCGTATTTATTCCCCTTCCTATGATAATTTCTATTTTCTCCTTTCCCTTCCAGTTTTCTCTGTGGAAGGCACTCTCTGTCTGAGCTCAACATGCTGCTGAGTAAAAAGTCTGCAGCCCCGATGAACGCAGCAGGTATTATCAGGAAACCGCAGGGGAGGATCACCTGGGGGCTGTGGGTTACGGAGGCCACAGGGGAAGGATTCAGACTTGATGTGGAAATCGTCCTCGGGAATCCCGAGGCGATTTTACATTTTCAGGGTTTCAGATCACCTTTTAGATACACTGAAGAGGGAGGTGAAGTGTGTGGATTTTTTGAAAAGAGATTAAAGACAGATGTTGGTTTTGATACCTCTTCCTTGTAGCAGCTGACTTATTTCAACAAAATAAAAGGTTTTAGAAGGAGAGGGGGTTACTCCTGTGGGTAGGGAAACCATTCAACGCTGAAAAACAAACAGAATTCCCCAAATGTATACCACTCTGGTGGTGTGGGAATTAATACACCTGACTCAGTAACTTCATATTATAATAAATTTGCAGTCAACTGAAACAGGGCCACTTTAGGAGAAAAACATCATAGTCTTAAAGGAGAAATGAACCCTGTATTTAAGTCTGAGCTCCATATCCTGTGAGGAGGGATGCTCTCTGTTTTTTTCTGACCGCCCTTTCCTTCTTCATGCAAGAAGTTTTCTTCTGAATGTTTGCAGTAGACGTTTTTTTTTAAGAAGTGCATATCTGAGTCAGCCATTACCACAGCTTATCTGAGAATTAATCTGATATATATATATATCAGGGAGATAATAGAATATAGAGAAAGGTGGAAGTTTGTTTTGGAACTTTCTTGAGAGAATGTGTAACAATGTTGGTTTGGAAATGACTCTCCAGTGGTGAGTTCCCTTTATGAGTGCCGTTGTGGCTAAGTGTAGGCTGGTGGCTCAGATAGTAAAGAATCCACCTGCAATGCGGGAGACCCTGGTTTGTTCTTTGGGTTGGGAAGATCCCCTGGAGGAGAAAATGGCAATCCACTCCAGTATTCTTGGCTGGAGAATCCCATGCACAGAGGAGCCTGGCAGCCTACAGTCCATAGGGTTGAAACAACTGGACGTGACCAACTGAGTGACTAACTTTGGGGGCGTGATACCGGCATTCTTCTCGTTAAGCTGTGAGTCTAGTAAGTGGAGAAAACAGCCCAGAATGCTGTTTATTTTCTCAATGTTCTCCAGGCCACCATGGGATTTGGGTTATGATAAGGAAGACCAGCCATTCCAATCCTGGAAGGTATGTGTCAATTTCTTCCTCTGAGCTCAGACCCTCTGAACCTCACAGGGAAGGTCAGGGGTTGGGGTACAGCCAACACCCTCACACAGACATCTACCGTGTCAATCTTTTGTCCAAAAGAGGGTGAGCAGCCAGGAAGGAGGGAAGTTCTGGAGACTGACTGTCTGCCCTCTGGGGTTGCAACCCCACTGTGAACATGAGTCTGGAGACAGAGTCTTTCATGAAGCAGGTCTGTAAAACTAGCCCCATCTCTAGCTGCCCAGGAAAAGTGGTCCAGCGGGCACCACCTTCATCTTCAGACCCCCTTAGATGCGGGCATCTGTGTCACCCCAGAGCTTGGAGCATGTTCTAGGAGCTGGCTGAGCCCCATCGTGGCTCTGCCCTGAGAAGTCAGCTGAATGCTGCTGCCACATGGGTGGAAATGGAGAGACGCGGTGCCCTGGGCAAGGACCCTCACAAGAGGGTTAAAGAACATAAGTACCATGTGCTGCCCTGCACTGCCGCTCGAGCGCCCAGGGGCACGTCCTTTCCCAACCTGATCCCACGGCCTTCTCGCTGCCCAGGACGGAGGCGGGCTTGCCTCCTGCACCCGGTAATTCAATAAAAGGAGCTGGCATTCGGGGAGGCCGTGGATGCCCACGGTCAGCCTTCAGTAAACATTCTTTTTTTTTTTTTAAGGAGACATTAACTCAGTCACTCATCACTATGGCTTATTTGAGAATTAATCTCACACTTGTAAGTTTATTTTGGAACTCTCTTAAAATAGTGTGTGGTCTTCCCTTGTGGCTCAGCTGATAAAGAATCCACCTGCAGTGAGGGAGACCTGGGTTCGATCCCTGGGTTGGGAAGATCCCCTGGAGAAGTAAAAGGCTACCCACTCCAGAATTCTGGCCTGGAGAATTCCATGGACTGTATAGTCCATGGGGGTCAAAAAGAGTCGGACACGACTGAGCGACTTTTCACGTCACTAAAACAGTGTGTAATGGTGTTAGTTTGGAAATTCCCTCCACGGTCCCAGCAAGTTGCCACTCAGACCTTTCTCCTCTACTGCTTCCTACTCAAAAGCCTGTCTGTATCTTCAAAATGTGATGAATGGATAAAGAAGTTGTGGTACATACAGACAATGGAATATGACTCAGCCCATAAAAAGGAAAGCCTCTGAGTCTGTTCTAATGAGGTGGATGAACCTAGAACCTATTATACAGAGTGAAGTAAGTCAGAAAGAGAAACATAAATACCATATACTAATCCATATATACAGTCTAGAAAAATGGAATTTATTTACGGGGCAGCAATGGAATAACAGATATCAAGAATAGACTAACAGATATGGGGAGAGGATGAGATGTATGGAGAGAGTAACCTGGAAATTTACATTCAGTTCAGTTCAGTTCAGTTCAGTCACTCAGGCGTGTCCGACTCTGCGATTCCATGAATTGCAGCACACCAGTCGAAATTTACATTACCATATATAAAATAGAGAGCCAAAAAGAATTTGCTGTATGTCTCAGGAACGTCGAACAGGGGCTCTGTATCAACCTAGAGGGGTGGGATTGGGAGGGAGATGGGAAGGAGGTTCAAAGGGAGGGGATATATGTATACCTATGGCTGATTCATGCTAAGATTTGACAGAAAAGAGTAAAATTCTGTAAAGCAATTATGCTTCAATAAAAAAATTAAAAAAAAATTTTTAATGTGATTTTTCATCAAAAATCAAAATGTGATTCCCTCTTATTAGCAGCTCATCAAAATGTCATTCCCTGTTTATTAGCGGTTCTCGGCCAAAAGCAAGGAGGGAGCACTCTGATAGAAGGGATGGAGTGGCGAAGTTATGATCTCTGGGGCCTCTGTATTGTCACAAGTGGATTCACAGGCTATGTGAGGAGTCACTGTGGAGTTCTGCGTGGAGAGACAAGGGCAGGATCCAGTCTGCTTCAGTGCAGGGAGTGAGATGCAGGTTCAGGAGTGTTTGTAAGGGGTTTGAACAGGGCAGGAAGCAGCCTAGTTCAGTGCAGGGACCAAGATGTGGGCTCACGAGTATTTCCTGAGTGATGGAACAAGGGCACGACACTGTGTCGTTCAGTGCTAGGACCAAGATGTGGGTTCAGGCCTGTTTGTAGTGGGCATGAACGTGGGTTGGACCCAGCCTGGTCCAGTGCAGGCACCGAGATGAGGGTTAAGGACTATTTGTCAGGGGCTTGAACAAGGGCAGGACCCAGCCTGCTTCAGTGCAGCAAGTGATGCGGGCTCAGGAGTGTTTCCTGGGGGATTGAACAAGGGCAGGACACACCTTAGATCAGGGGCAGGGAGCGAGTTGTGGGCTCAGGATTGTTTGCCGGGGGATTGAACAAAAGCAGGAACCAGCCTGGTTCAGTGCAGGGACCGAGATGTAGGCTCAGGAGTGTTTTTCCGGTCCTTGAACAAGGGCAGGATCCAGCCCGGTTCAGTGCAGGGACCGAGATGTGGGCTCAGGAGTGTTTGTCAGGGCTCAACGAGGCTAGGACCCAGCCTGGTTCAGTGCATGGAGCGAGATGTGGTCTCAGGAGTATTTGGCGGGGCCATGAACAAGGGTAGGACCCAGCCTGGTTCAGTTCACGGACTGAGATGTTGGCTCAGGAGTACTTGTCACAGGTTGAACAACTGCAGGACCCAGCCTGGTTCAGTGCAGGGACAGAGATGTGCGACCGAGATGTGCACTCAGGATTGTTTGCTGGGGGCTTGAATAAGGCCAGAAACCAGTCTGAGAGTCAGACGCAGGCTCAGGAGTGTTGGTTGGGGCCTTGAAGAAGTGCAGGACCCAGCCTGGTTCAGTGCAGGGACCGAGATGTGGTCTCAGGAGTATTTGCCGGGGGCTTGAACAGGGGCAGGACTTAGACTGGTTCAGTACAGTGACCGAGATGTGGCCTCAGGCGCCTTTGTTGGGGGAGTGGATCAAGAGCAAGACCCAGTCTGGTTCAATGCTAGGACCAAGATGTGGGCTCAGGCCTGTTTGTTGGGGCATGAAGAAGGGCAGGACCCAGCCTGGCTCAGTGCAGGGAGTGAGATGCGGGCTCAGGAGTGTTTCCTGTGGGACTGAACAAGCGCAGGACACACAGTAGTTCAGGGGCAGGGAGAAAGTCGGGGGCTCAGGATATTTTGCCGGGAGCTTGAATAAGGCCAGGAACCAGCCTGAGAGTCAGATGCGGTCTCAGGAGTGTTTGTCGGGGGCTTGAACAAGGGCGGGACCCAGTCTGGTTCGGTGCAGCGAGTGAGACGCAGGCTCAGGACTGTTTGTCAGGGGCTTGAACAACGGCAGGACCCAGCCTGATTCACTGCAGGGAGTGAGATGCGGGCTCAGGAGTGTTTGCTGGGGGACTGAACAAGAGCAGGATGCGCCTTAGTTCAAGGGCAGGGGGCGAGTTGGTGGCTCAGGAGTGTTTACTGGGGGCTCGAACAAGGGCAGGGCCCAGCTTGGTTCAGTTCAGGAAATTAAATGCAGGCTCAGGAGTGTTTGTAGGGGGCTTGAACAGGGCAGGAACCAGCCTGGTTCAGTGCACGGAGTGACGTGCCGGCTCAAGGGCAGGATCCAGCCTGGGTCAGTTCAGGGAGAGTGATGCAGGCTCAGGAGTGTTTGTCGGGGGCTTGAACAGGGCGGGAACCAGCGTGATTCAGTGCAGGGAGAGAGATGCAGGCTCAGCAGTGTTTGTCAGGGCTTGAACAAAGGCAGGACCCAACCTGGTTCAGTGCAGGCAGAGAGATGTGGATTCAGGAGTGTTTGTCGGGGGCCTGACTCATACGAGCCGGTGGCTGCGTCCTTGGCAAGCTGAAAACAGACATCTGGTGTGGTGAGCTGGGAAGACACAGGCTGAGAGACCTTTAGTGACCGGGCCGTGCTGGATTTGCGGGATTAGATGCACTTTCGGGGGGAAATGCCAACCACTTCAGGAGTCCTTTCCTCTCTGCTTGCCCTCCCTTGGGTCAGCCTGTTCTCAAGTCCTCCCCTTCTGTCCACAGCCTCGACTTTGGAAAGAGACATTTCAACCCTGCCCACTGGCCAGGGGCCCTCCTTTCATTTAGGATCAAGGTAAGATTCCTTTGCACAACTCTGTACCGTCTGGGGTGACAAAGCACCTCCTCCTCTTTCTACTCACTTTGAACCATTCAGTCCACAGAAAACTACAAGAGACAGCAGATTCTCCCCAGGCTCACTTTTCCCCTGGAGGGACAGGCCCAAGTCTTTGCTCCCCTGATCGGTCATGTTTCTCAAGTGTAGTCTCCTCTCATGGTGTCAAGCCCTTCCCCTTCATCTTCTCCAGTCTGTCGTTGGCCCCCAGAACTCTTCTTCTCCAAGCACAGGTACCCAGACTGCGTGTCCACCTGTCTGTCCAGATGGTCCGTGTTCTCCTGGCTGTATTTCGAGGTGGACTTTCCCTTTTTCGCTATTTCTTTCTTTGGCTGTGTTGGGTCTTAGTTGCAGCGCGCAGCGTCTTCACTGGCTCATGTGCGAGCTTCTGTTTCTGCCATGCACAGACTCTCTGGTTGTGGTGCATGGGCTTGCTTGCCCCGTGGCATGTGGGGTCTTAGTTCCCCAAACAGGGATTGAACCCATGTCCTCTGAACTGCAAGACATAGATTCTGAACCACTGGACCCCTCCCCAAACAGGGATGGAACCCATGTCCCCTGAACTGCAAGGTGGATTCTTAACCACTGGACCACCAGGCAAGTCCTGAGACTTTCAGCATTATGACGCTGCAATCACTTCCTTCCGACCAGTCTTCACCGGGCACCTTCTCATCTGTTAGGACCCAGATTCTCCTGAAGCTCTGCATTTCCTAAGCCAGGCTTTGGCTTACCTCGACACACCATCACAGGACCACTGGATCACTGGAAACTGAATACACACCATGAAGTGATTTGAATTCCTCCTCTTTTACTTTGTCCATTCCGTTGGTTCCTCTCACCGACAGCTTGTTGCCATGCAGCTGAGTGATATTTCCTTATTTACTCAATGTGTATTTATTTGGCTGCACTGGGTGTTAGGTGCAGCAGGCAGGGTCTTTGTTGTGGCATCCAGCAACAAATGTTCTTTAGTCGTGGCATCTGGGCTCTACTTCCCAGACCAGGGATCGAACCCGGGCCCCCCTGCACTGGAAACATGGAGTCTCAGCCCTAGACTATCAGGGAAGTCCCAGTGATGTACACTTAAAAACACATGCATTTAACATCAGAAAATGGACTGAATTCATCAATTCATCTTGCAGACTTAAATCCATGGTTGAGATCTCTAGCCATCTCTTGTCCAAATGACGGAATTGCTCCACATACAGGAAGCTCCTTCTAATGTGAGCTAATTAGAGGAATGTCTTTGGGTGTTGGTTAAAAGGTACGAATAACACTGGAATCTCGGACCTTATCACAGCCAACTCCCTCCAAGCCCTCCTCTTTGGATGGCTCCTGGGGTTTCTTCCTTTTGACTATTACGAATGGCGCTGCAGCGAACATCTGCATGCAAGTTTCTGTGTGGACAAACCTTTTCATCTCTCTTGAGTACTTACCCAAGAGTGGAAATGCTGGGTAACGTATGGTCGATCTCTGTTTTGCTTTTTAACACATTTATTGACCAGGGGATTCTGGCAGAAACTAACACCTGTGGCTGGCAATTTGTTAAGTGAACACTGAGACACTCCAGTCAGGCAACAAAAGACTCATTCATGTCTCTGATCAGTAAGTTCGTAAGAAACTGGCCAACTTCCACTGCCTCCTTATATATTGCTTCTATACTGAGGCCGTCTCATTGACCCTACAGGCCCCAATTTAAAGGAGGTGCCCACCACTGTTCCCCCTAAGACACTGTTCTTCTGCCTCCCAGCATGTATAGCAATTTGCAATTGTACATTTCTATGGGTCCTTAACTATAGCCCTTATATTAAATTCCACATTGCATGGGGGTCAGATCACGTCCATCTGGTCTACCACTGCTGGGAAACAAACCCCATCAGGTGCTGCGAAATATCTAGCCTGCAAACTTCTGGGATATACTTTGAGCTACTACTTCCAAGGAGTTCTGGGCAGAGAAAGGAAGCTGTGCATCCGCAGCTAACAGGAAAGTGGGCGGCCCACAGGGACTCTCACCAGACCGGAGCAGCTCGTCTCAGACACCTTCAGCAGTACTCTGGGGACCCTGCAGCCAACAGGCTGAAGGCTGAGTTCCCTTCATCCCCAAACCCCGGAGCCAAGTTCGCACTGGATGGTGTGGGGGTGGGGACGGTGGTGGGGAGGGGTCGTCAGGACAGTCGTATGGACAAACTGCGGTTTGCAGAGGAGGAATCGAGGTACCAAAATGAGAGAAGTCGAACAGCAGTGACTCATATACACTACCCATGTGTGTAAGATAGCTAGCTAGTAGGAAGACACCGGATAGCACAGGCACCTCAGCTCGGTGCTGTGTGATGAGCTGGAGGGGTGGGATGGGGGCTGAGAGGGAAGCTTAAGAGTGAGGGGATATACATATAGGGATACATGTAGCTGATTCACTTGGCTGCGTGGCAGAAACCAACACAGCATTTGTAAAGCTATTAGCCTCCAATTAAAAATACATTTACAAAATAAATAAAAAGACAAAAAAAAAGAAAAAAAAGTACCGTTAGAGAAAGGAGAGATGGATGAAAAAACCTCGGATCCCAGTCCTTGAGAACGAGGTTAAAAACCTGCCCTAAGAGTAACCAGGAGACGCAAGTTTGACCCTTGGCTTGGGAAGATCTCCGTGGAGAAGGAAATGGCAACCACGCCCAGTATTCTTGCCTGGGAAATCTCACGGACAGAGGACCCTGGCGGGATACAGTGACTGTACTGTGGGGGCGGTCGCAAAAGAGTCGGACGTGACTGCGACTACAGCACCACCAGCGCATGCTCTGCTCAGGGGACCGTGAGCCTAGCGATGGATGACCTGCAGGAACCCCGCAGGAATGCTGAAAACACAGGCGCATCGCTCTCGCGTCAGATCCGGCCTTGGACCGGCCAACCGCTTGCCTCACCAACATGGCTGCGTGTTAGTAAGGGGATCAGCAGAGAACAAACAGCTCATCACCCGGGGGCCTGGTGTTTCCCAAGAGCGAGCACTGGAGACTGACATTTCACAGCTTCCCGGAGGTTAACTCGAGAATCCTGAGGACCGCAGTCACGAGGGAGCCATTGAAGGCAAGAGATAAGAGCTGGCATTCCAGAGGCTTCGTATTTTCTCCATTAGTGGGCGTCTCAAACTTGTGTAAGGAAAATATTCTCCTTAATTAAAAATAGATGACTCAGGGACTTCCCCAGCGGTCCAGCGGTTAAGACACCGCCTTGCAAGGCAGGAGATGTGGGTTCTATTCTTGGCTGGGGAAGTAGGATCCCACAAGGTTTGTGGTCAAAAACGCAGAGCATACAACAGAAACAATATTGTGACGAATTTCAATAGACTTAAAAAAATGGTCCAGATCAAAAATTATATATATATATTTTTTTTTTTTTTTAAAAAGGATGGTGCAGCTAATAAAGCAAGAGTGTGTTCTGGGGGCTGCTTTCAACAGCGTGGGCCCACGAGGAAATACATACAGGGCTGGCCACATCCAGGCAAGATCCAGAAGAGTCAGTTCTGCACCCGGACAATGGTGTTGAAATGCCAAACATCCTTGAAATTACCAACAATTTCTATGTATTTCCCTGCAGCTCACGATTAACAGTGTGGGGAATGATGACGTTTTCTGGAGTGTTGCCCTGAGGGTTAACCTTTAAGAGTCAGCCCCAGCACTGGCCTCATAAGATACAAAACCATTTGATTGTGCCTCAATTTGTCTCCTCAAGACGTTAAGACTTAGAGGCAGGTAACAAGGAGCACTCTTGGGCTTCCTGGATGGCTCAGCAGTAAGGAATCCGCCTGCCGATGCAGAAGACCTGGGTTTCATCTCTGGGTCGGGAAGATCTCTTGGAGAAGGGAATGGCAACCCACTCCAGTATTCTTGCCTGGAGAATCCCATGCACAGTGGAGCTGGGCGGGCTACAGTCCATGCAGTCACAAAGAGTTAGACATAACTGAGCAACTAACACTTCAGAATTCAGGATCCAGTGAAGACATCCTTCGGAAGTGCAGAAATAGACACGGTTCGGAGAGTTTTTATATGATGGGACTCATATGTAAACATTAAGTGGCATTACTCATTGACTAGAACTTCTAGAATGGTGATAAAAACGTACTGAAGGAGGAATACTTTTGTTTTTGACTTTTAAACGGAATAGTTAGTACATCACCAATTAAAAGTATTGACTTGGATTACATATCTATCCTTATCTGACTGAGACTCTGAATGTGGAATGCAAGGCAATTCTTCTGCAAAGCAGATTTTGTAAACAAGTCATTTTAAATGCCTCTGCATAATATATGAACTCACCACCTCTTTGACAAGGTTCTCAATGAGTAAACGTATTTAATGGCATGTTTCCCACGGTCTCACGTTTAATAAGAGATCTAAAGACGTGCCATTTACAGCAACACTAAGCGAAGGAAGTCAGAGAAAGACAAATACCGTATGATATCATTTATATGTGCAATGTAAAACAAGGGATAGAAACGACCTTATGCATGAAACACAAGCTTTTGGGAAGAATGTGATCCCTTACAAATCAAGTATGTGACCATTTCACTGAGAACCTTTATCTGCTGAGTGCAAAGAAAGCTTGGTTCACTGACCATATGTAAATGCCTACTGTATATAAAATAGATAACAAGGACGTACTTGCACAGCACAGGGAATCTACTCCATATTCTGGAATAACCCATAATGGGAAACAATCAGAAAAAGAATACATACATGTTTATCAGCAAATCAGTTTGCTGAACACCTGAAGCTACATGACATTGTAAAACAAGTAGATTTCAATAAAAATTAAAAAATATACATATGCAAATATCATCTTACAGTATTAATACTGTTTGTGGCTTAAAAAAAATAGTCAACCAGTCACATTTATCTTTTACATTTGTTAGAGGATACTTTTTTTTTAAGTCTTTATTGAGTTTGCTACAATATTGTTTCTTTCTGTTTTGGATTTTTGGCCACAAAGGCATGTGGGATCTTAAGCGCCCCAACCAGGGATGGAACTGACACGCCCAGCACTGGATGGGGAAGTGCACCACCAGGGAAGTCCCTGGGATATGACATTGTTTCTAAAAGAGAAAGATAAAATCATACTCACAAATAAAACAGAAACAAGAGTCAAAACTTTTATTCAATGAAATTAACTGGTAAGATGAGAAATTAACTGGTAAGAAACAGTAAGATGTTACAAGCAATTTCAGGGAGAATTCAAAGAACAGACACGTATATGGGGCCATCAAGAAATATTGAGATCAATTAGCTGAAACGGTGCAAAACTGGTCAAAGGCCAGAAATAATCACGAACAATCATCACCATAACACATATTTCTACCATTTTCCTAAGACCTTACACAGCTGAAAATCAGCTCAAGACAATCAGTAACAGAGAATACTTGGCGGGGGCCACCCAGTAGGAACACCCTGTGATTACATTATTCTCATTTTTAATGATGTTCCCATCGCAAAAGGCTGAGGAAGCCTGTTGTTCAGTTGCTACGTCGTGTCTGACTCCTTGCGACCCCATGGACTGCAGCGTGCCAGGTTTCTGAAGGAAATCTATTAGAAGGCGTTAATCACCAGAGCGTAATGTCCGATAAACTGTTCCCCAAATGGGTTCTTGGTGGTACCAAGACGGCATTCTCCAGTCCAATTCTATCTGTACCAAAGAGCGTATTAGAAAAATAAATGATCTTAAAGGAAACGATTTCTCTGAGGTAGAAAACATTCTCGAACGTGCATATGCACCTTGATATAAGATATAGGCTACAATGATGTTTACATCGACGGCAAATGACAGATGATCGCGGTCACAGGCTCTGACCACAGGTCCAGAGCACTTTGAAGGACACAGGAAGAATGCCATCGTCTACTGATAAAGAGCGTCACTTATTAAAAGCTCACCCGTGATGTGAATTTCCCACTCAGATTACAGACAGAATGAGCACCTCACTTGTATCAGTGGCTACTGCCTGTGAAGACGAAAAAACACTGAAGAGGATACAGTACTCGATGTCTATAAATATAAATAAATATGTACCTACATATATATACATACAAGCACATACATATATGCATACATATTTCACAGTTGCCAGCCAGGGTTGAGAACAGCAAAGAAGATACAGGACGTGAAGCTCAATTATTCGGACACTAAATTCGATTATTCGAGTGAGAATTTTCCATCTTGTGCTCCGGGCCGGGTCTGTCTTCTGCGTGTCAAGTGAGGGTTTGCGGCCCCTGTGGAGAGCGCGGGCCCCGCCCTCTGCGGGGTGAGACGGCTTGGCGGCTGAAGGCCAGTTCCGGGGAAGGTCTGGGCGCAGGGCTTCCCTCCAGCTCCTCGGGGCGTCCCCCCGGCCCTCTCCCGGCAGGGACCCCCGGGCTTGGGGTGGGTGGGCGCCGTCTCAGTCGTAGGGCGGCAGGCCGAACAGCTCGGGCTGGAAATCCTGCAGGGAACCCAGCACGAGGGTGGCCTTGGAGGTCAGGCCTGGGTTCAGGTTTCCGTCGGGGACCATGACCACCTGCATCCCGGCGGCGAGAGCCGCCTCCACCCCGTTGGGCGCGTCTTCGAAGACCAGGCACTGCGGGGCAAGGGAGGGGAAAAAAAAGAGGGTTGTCGTCCCAGTCGGTACCCACGTCTCGCCTGGGTGGGCACGGCCACCGTGGCCGGCGGCTGAGTCTGCCTGTGGGCATGGCAGGAGTTCTGCGGGACCCAGGAAGGTGTGGACGGGGGCTGCCCGGTTCATCACCCGTGAGGGGCCCGGAGGGGGCTGGCAGGCTCCCCATCCAAGCGCGGCCCACCCTGGCATTGACAGCAGGCTGGCCCATCGCTGAGCCCCGAAAGCTGGCATAGCCCACGCCAGGTTCAGGGCAGTCCGTGCTCCGAGTGAGAGACGGGCCTGCCCGGGGCTGAGCGGGCCGTCAGCCTCACACCCCTTCCCTCCCGGGAGCACACGCGCCTGCCCAGTCTCCCTGCGCCCGTGGCACTCCACACGGGCCGTGGGAGCGTGCACGCATGCCTGTGTGTTCACTCAGTCGTATCCCACTCTCTGTGACCCCGTGGACTGCAGCCCCCCAGGCTCCTCTGTCCGTGCGACTCTCAGGCAAGAACACGGGAGCAGGCTGCCCTCCTCCACGGCTCTCCCCGCCCAGGGATGGGCGCGCGTCTGCGCGCTGCAGGCGGCTTCTCCCCCCGGAGCCCCGGGGAGCCCTTCTGCGGGGCTGAGGCACCCTCTGCACTGAGCATCTGTCTGCGGGGGGCCGCGTGGCCGTCAGCAGGGCTGCTCCCTGGTCCACCGAGACATTCTCCTCAGCGCCCAATGCACCGCTGCCCCAGCACGCCGGGGGTGGACACCCGCAGCACTCAGAGCACACAATACACACAACACACACGACACACAGGATGCACACAACACAACACACCCACAATACACAAAACACACCCACAGTACACAACACACATTGTACACACCACACACGACACACAGGATACACACAATATAACACACCCGCAACACACACACCCACAGTACACACAACAGTACACACAACCTACGATACACACAACACACACACGACACACACACCTGCAATACACACAACACACACCATACACACAACACATCCGCAATACACACAGTACACACAACACACCCACAATACATACAACACAGAATACACCCACACGACACACCCACAACACAGAATACACTCACTCACACAACACCCAACACAACACACAATAGACTCACACAAGCAACACAATAAACTCACACAACACACAAACACAATACACACAGAACAAAACACACATACACATACACACACCACACACTCTGGTCTGCAGCAGGCTCGCCGACTTGATCTCTTTCCCTTCCCTTCATCCCTTCCTTCTGGGGCTGAACTGTGGATCTGCCAACGGGGTGAGGACCAGCCGTCAGCCCCAGGCAGCGCACAGGGTGGGCGGGTGCCCGGCACGCGGTGGCCGACAGCAGGGTCCTGGGCCCGGAACAGCCCGCTAGCCGCCCGCCCGGCAGGCCTCGGGTGGCCCGGGACACTGCCGGCTCTCGCCCCGGCAGGGAGGGGCCGCAATCCCGCCTGGACAGCCCCGGACTCCCCCATGTATCTGCCGTGGCCGGGAGGGGACGCCTTCACACTCGGACAGCAGGGACTCCGGCTCTCGCCCCGGCCGGGAAGGGACGCCTTCTCGCTCGGACAGGGGGACTGCACTCAGGCCGCCCAGGGCGGTCTCTCCAGCTGAGCCGGGCGCTTCCTGGCCCCGCTGTTTCGCTCCCTGCCTTTTCAGGATACAACCGGCCTGGATTCCCAACCTCCCTGGGGTTTTACTTGGGACCTGCACAGGCACTGAAATGTCAACTGGCGTTTTGTTTCTGAGACCCCCGAGGGTTCTGAAGCGCGGTGTGGGCGCCCTGGGACCTTTCGGAGGGGCCGAGGAAGAGATTTTAGCTGATTCCTTGGCCTCACAGTGTCTGGCTGGAGTTACGAAAACAGCTAGACCATTTGTGAGAGGCTCCTTCCGAGGAGCATGTGGGCAGGAGTAGGAGAGAGCGGAGGCTTGGAAACGGGGGCACAAAGCAAAGCAGGGGCCCAGGACACTCTCCTTCTCCGAGGAGAGGGGACAGTGCTTTCACACTCGACGGCCCGTTCACAAGCCCACAAAGGTGATACGCAGAGCACATATGCAGACACAGCAAACGCAGAGCTGTGTCCACACGCCCTTGACGCTCCAGCAGCACACGGCGGACTGACACGGAAAAGCTGTGCGGCCCTTTAGGGCACCAACCAGAAGGCTGACATACCCCGCTTCCGCAAGTTTCGCTCTTTCTAGAGGCGTGT
Organism: Bos grunniens; assembly: GCF_055505025.1. Taxonomy (NCBI): domain Eukaryota; kingdom Metazoa; phylum Chordata; class Mammalia; order Artiodactyla; family Bovidae; genus Bos; species Bos grunniens. The sequence goes on from NC_141194.1 coordinate 4,465,469, forward strand.
TTATTAGTGACTCTTTTCAGCGCATCATTTGTCCCCGCCTAATTCTGGAAGGAACCGCCCCGATTACCAAGGAGACGTGAACCAGGATGCTTAGCATGCGGGCTGCAGAGGAAAGGGTGGTGGGGATCAGGGAGGCCAGTCCCCGTGTCCACGGGCGGAGGGGATCTAAGGGGCTGGTGTAGCAAGAGGGCCGGTGGGAGGGCATCCTGAGAGTGAGTATGCCGAGTCCTCGAAATGACTCAGGGAAAAGACGAGCAGACAAGCTGGGGCATGTGCACCCGTTCACTCAGGATGCTGACTGTCCTCAAAGGTAAAAAGCAATCGTAGTCTGTGGGGTTTGTGTACTCAATTGTGTCCATCTCTTTGTGACCCCATGGTCTGTAGCCCGCCAAGCTCCTCTGTCCATTGGATTCTCCAGCCAAGAACACTGCACAGGGTTGCCATGCCCTCCTCCAGGGGATCTTCCTCACCCAGGATTGGAGCCCATGTCTCTCTCCTGTGCTGGCAGGCGGATGCCTTAGCGCTGCACCAAGCTGTGCAGTAAATCCAGTCCAAATGAGAACAGAAACCGTGACTGCAGACACTGTGCCGGGAGCTCCTCAAATCCCGCCCTTCCGGGCTTCTCACCCAGCCTCCTCACTTCACGGCTCTGAGAAAACACTTTTCTTATGCGCCAGGCAGACTCTTGACATCCGCAACAAGAATTTGAGAAGTACAGAGATGGCAAAAGAGAATTTGAAGTTTTTAAAAGCGAACTGTAATAGGGAAGAAGAAATCTGACTCCACATTAGATTTGTTTCTTTCCCTTTAACCTTTTCTTCTACTGCTTTTGCTTGAGTTAAGAACGTTGCTGAGAGCCTGAAATATTGTTGCTGTTCACTGGTTCAGTCGCGCACGACTCTTGGTGACCCTGTGGACTGTAGCCCGCCAGGCTCCTCTGTCTGTGGGATTCTCCAGGCAAGCATACTGGAGTGGGTTGCCATTCCCTCCTCCAGGGGACCTTCCCCACCCAGGGATTGAACCCCCAGTCTGTTGCACTAGTTGGTGGAGTCTTTACCAGTAGCCCCACCAGGGAAGCCCCTAGCCTGAAATACACAGGAAGGCCATCCTCAAGGCTCTGACGTTTAAAGGGCTGACGCTTTCCCATTTTTACAGACGTAAAAAGCTGTCTTAAAATGCTGTTGTAAGAACCTAGAACCTAGGATTCCTGCACCCAGAACTTGGTCACAACCAACCACGCCCCACTTCTCTCGCCTTTAAAATGCTTTGCTGAAACCCCTTCAGGGAGTTGGGGGTTTCGTGGCGGGGGAGGGTGAGGCACCGTCTCCTCACTGGCCCTGCAGTCAACCTTTCTCAGCTCCAGACCCCAACGCTTCAGCCCTGTCTGGCCTCACTGTGTGCCAGGGACACGCGCCTGTGTTGGGTCACGGAACTGGCCGGTCCACTGGAGCGTGTATGAGGAGACTGTGGCAGGAAACACAGCTTCGGGTGTGTAGTGGGGTGTGTGGTTTAGGGGGAACAGGACCCCCCGGCATCTCAGGCCAGGCCCAGTCCTCACACAAGCCCAACAGAGCAGTCAGCCGCAGGATGGAAAACACACAGCCCCAATCCTGCTGAGAGCCAGCAGCAGCGGTGCCGGTCCGAGCGCCCACTAACCCCAGTGCCAGCTGCACGGGGACAGAACCGGCTTCTTGGGCATTCGATGGCACCTGGAATCGTAGGCTTTCCCCGCCTTCTTAGAAGTGGCGAGACTGCAAACCAGCATGACGACTGGATTGTGAAGCACCAGTCAAAATGCTTCAGACGGCTTTTATGTGCCCACTATTCTCTGCGTCTTTGTTTCCTGAGAACGGGGGCCCCCAGCCTCTGGGATCTCATGCCTGATACTCTGAGGTGGAGCTGATGTCATGATCATAGAAATCGCATACTCAGTAAATGGAAATACACTTGAGTCGTCTCCAAACCAGCCCCCTGCTCCAGTGTAAGGAAAAACCATCTTCCATGAAACGGAGCCCTGGCGACAAGGCGAGGGAGCACTGCCTAAGACCGAACGGTCTTGCCAGGAGCACTCACGGGCAAGAGGCACCCAGGGACGAGAGCTCTGCACGCTGCATATGTGTTTCCTGCACGGCCTGCCTAGGTGTTGAAATCAAAGAACAGAGCTCTGAAAGTTACCCGGAAAGAGTCTGCCCAGCTATCACAGGACTTAAGGGTCACCAAACCACTGAAAGACACAAGCCAAAGCACTACAGCTCACACCTTACACCAACATCGGGAGGACATGTGCACAACTGAGAACTGAGCACACGCGCACGTGCTCTCCTGGCAGGTCCCCCAAGGCCTGCCGGTGGTTTCGGGCTCCCACGCCGGCCAGCGGGTGTTGACCTTCACTTCCTTCCTTCCTTTCCGTCACTTCACTGCTCCCTCAGTGACTCACCCAGCCCTGCCAACTCTGCCTTGACGGAATCGCACTGGACCTAAAACTCAGTCACACCTACTTGGAAAATGTGACCTTAGCGGACATGCACATTGGTCTCTGCAGAGAGACAGTCCCCGTAACTAAGGTGAGGGCTGTGAGGCGCTGCAGCAGGTGGAGAGGCTGGGGGCGCAGAACGCCCTTCCCCGCCCCTGCACCTCACCCCCTGCCCTGACATCTCGTGGGTACTGAGCAGCCCTGTACCAAGGTCACAGCTGTGGAGCCCTGTGTGTAACTGGGTCATCTGGAACAGACCAAGCTCCATAGCAACTGTTGACGTGAGGCCCCCTGAGCTACACCAGTCGTTCCCTGACTCCGTATTAGATAAAACATCCACCCTGTAATGCCCTAATGACCAGTCACCTAATACCACCCCTCCAGCAGGAATTGGCTTTGTCCCGAGGCTGCAAACATCCACTACCGACCCACGAAAGCATCGGCTCTCCCGTGAGCCGCTGTTCTGACAGCGTCTTCCACTCTAACAAACTCGACTCTGAAATGTTCTAGGTCTGGAATGTCTTTTCCAACCTGCACACGGACCACGACATATACGAACCTTTAACCTACGGGGGTGATGTTTGGAGCTCAGCACCCTTAGCAGGCACCCCGGGACACAGTTTCGGGACTCTAAGGAGCTTGGCACCCATAGCGGGCACCCCGGGACACACTTCCAAGAATCTTAGGCAGTGGCTGGTCAGGAACACTCCTCTGACAGCCTGTGTGTGTAACCGGGCAGGTCTGTGGGAGACGCAGCCCACCCGCTACAGTGCCAGGCAGACAGCGGGCACCTGAGCTCTGCCTGCTACATCTGGGGCAGTGGCCGAAGGGCCCCGTTCAGGACTCAGAGCCACACAGGGGCTGCAGAGTGCTACACGGGAGCACAGAGGCTGGCCAGCACTCTCCTGTCACTGTCCCCAGTGTGGGACTGTGGGACCTGCGCTGACCAAGGCTCAGAGGTGAGCTGAAGGTCACAGCGGCAGGAGGGTCACAGCATTTAGGGATGGCGTCCAGGTCTCCAGAATGCAGTGTTCTTTTCACTTCACCAAGCTGAGGGCTCAAATATATCTGGATTTTATCTCCAGGAGAACAGATGAGCTTAATTAAACTGTAGCTGGAGGGGTTTAATTTAGAAGGGATGACATTTGCAACGAACGACCGGGGAGGTGAAGCGAAGCGTTTCAGGGGCTCAGCACCCAGAGGTGGCGACCCTGCTCCTCCAGAGACGCTCAGACTCAGCGCGGGGGGGGGGGGGGGCCCCTGTGGGATAACCCACGTCCACGAACTTCACCTGGCTGCTTGTCTGAACCACCAGGGAGTCAGGAGGTCCCTGAAAGACAAGCATCATCAGAACTAAGATGGTCCACTTGCTAGCAATGAAGATGCACGAAAGAGAATCTCCATGTGATGGTGGTGGACGGAAGGGACAGTGGATGGGATCAGGGAAATCCTTCAGAGGCGACGTGGAGGCTGATGGACGACACAGCCCCTGTTGAGGTGAAGGGGAGTCCAGGCTTTCTGACGAGGAGGGCACTGGGGTCACTGTTACGGTGGAGGGAAGGAGAGCCTGCTTCCTGACAGCCTAGGTTTGAGGGCACTGGGGAGGGCCAGGTAGAGACAAGACGGGCCTGCCTGTGTCCTGGGTGAGCAGGACCGGGCTGGGTGTGAGCAGGCGGGCGAGCAGGACCGGGCTGGGTGTGAGCAGGCGGGCGAGCAGGACCACGCTGGGTGTGAGCAGGTGGGCAAGCAGGACCGGGTTGGGTGTGAGCAGGCGGGCGAACAGGACCGGGCTGGGTGTGAGCAGGCAGGCGAGCAGGACCGGGCTGGGTGTGAGCAGGCGGGCTGGGTGTGAGGTGAGGCAGCTGAGTATGAGAGGAGAGGGCTGGCTGTGAGCGGAGATGGGCTGGGTGTGATCAGAGATGGCTGCGTGTGACCAGAGGTGGGTGAGTGTCAGAGGAGGTGGGCTGGGTGTGATTAGAGATGGCTGGGTGTGAACAGAGGTGTGTGAGTGTGAACAGAGGTGGGTGAATGTCAGAGGCGAGGGCTGGGTGTGACCACAGATGTCTGGGTGTGAGCATAGGTGTGTGAGTGTCAGAGAAGAGGTCTTGGTCTGAGAGGCGAGGGCTGGGTGTGATTAGAGATACCTGGGTGTGAGCACAGGTGTTTGAGTGTCAGAGGCGAGGGCTGGGTGTGAGTAGAGGTGTGTGAGCATCAGAGGAGGTGGGCTGGGTGTGAGAGGTGAGGGCTGGGTGTGATCAGAGACGACTGCATGCGAGCAGAGGTGTGTGAGTATCAGAGGAGGTGGGCTAGATGTGATCAGAGGTGCCTGGGTGTCATCAGAAGTGTGTGTGAGCAGAGGTGGGTGATTGTCAAGAGGCAAAGGCTGGGTGTGATCAGAGATGGCTGGGTATGAGCAGAGGTGTGTGAACGTCAGGGCTGGGTGTGAGGTGAAGGCTGGGTGTGATCAGAGATGGCTGCATGTGAGCAGAGGTGTGTGAGTGTCAGAGGAGGTGGGCTGCGTGTGATCAGAGATGGCTGGGTGTGAACAGAGGTGTGTGAGCATCAGAGGAGATGGGCTGGATGTGAGAGGCGAGAGCTGGGTGTGAGCAGAGGTGGCTCCCTCGGCCTTTTGCGGGCACTGGTGAACCACAGCACCAGCCCAAGGCCCCACTGGTCTCCCGTGTTGAAAGTTGGCCTGTGCTGTCAGCCTTGACGATCACCCCGCAGGTGGCTAATGTGTCTGAATACATCCAGTGCTAAAGCCCCTCACCCAGCAGACTTGGAGACGGGGTCCCTGGAAGGCCTTTTAGGTGACCGAGTCCCAAGGGGGCCTCATCAGAGAGGGTGGGGGTCCCTCGAAGTAGATGGGGAAGCTGTTCTGCCCACCCCGCCCTCCTCGCCCCCGGAGGACCGCCCCCGTGAGGACACAGGAGCGAGCAGGACGCCCTGATGAGCGCCCCCTGGGCTGGACCCCGGCCCCAGGACCAGGGGGCACACGTGCCTGCTACTGCAGCTCCCCCGAGTCTGTGCTCCTGCTCTCCGGCCGCCCGAGCACACTGTGGTGACACGCCCGGGGCGAGCTGTGCGGCAAACCCCACGGAGCACCTTCTCAGAGGAAGAAGCGCCTGGGGATGGCTCAGACGGCAGCCGCCTGCGGTCTGCGCGGAGGAACCAGGAGCTTCCCGGGTGACGCAGCGCACGCTTCCTCTGGCCGCAAACAGGGTTATTGCCGACGGACCCGCTGAGGGGATTTTCCCCCTTTACCTGCAGACGACGTGTACAGAGAGCCTGGCGGTTACCATAGGACGTGATACACACGCAAGGAAACGTGTGTTTGTGCACGCTCAGGCGTGTCCGATTCTTTGCAACCCCATGGGCTGCAGCCCGCCAGGCTCCTCTGTCCATGGGATTCTCCAGGGAAGAATACTGGAGTGGGTTGCCATGCCCTCCTCCTCCAGGGGATCTTCCCGACCGGTGAATCAAATCAGAGTCTCCTGCACTGGCAGGCAGGTTCTTTACTACTGAGCCACCTGGCAAGCCCCCATACCACACTGAGCGACTGAACACCAATAACGAACTCGATATGAGTTAACTGTTGTTGTTGCTGTGGTTCAGTCGCCAAGGCGTGTCTGACTGTTCCCCACCCCATGGACGGCAGCACGCCAGGCCTCTCTGTCTACCACCATCTCCCAGAGTTTGTCCAAGTTCAGATCCATTGAATCTGTTTAACCTAGTGCACAACTGATCCAGCGTTTCTCAGGCATTCTGTTCATTGGCACACCCTAAGAAGTCTTTGCATTCAGCTGATTTTTTTTAACCCTATAGGGTGACTCCCACCCCTTCCCTGCCCATTATACACTAGTCCCTGGTAGCTCAGCTGGTAAGGAATCCACGTGCAATGCGGGAGACCTAGGTTCCACCGGTGGGTCAGGAAGATCCCCTGGAGAAGGGAAAGGCTGCCCATTCCAGTATTCTGGCCTGGAGAATTCCATGCACTGTATAGTCCATGGGGTCGCAGAGTCGGACACGACTGAGCGACGTTCACTCACACTCACACAAGCAGCAGCTAAGATGGAATTCTGCAGGAACCAGCAAGGGAGAAAGTGGCCAGGTGAAAGGGTATACACTTGATGGGGTCCTGTGGGGAGCCAGGCAGAGTGAACTGGAAACAAGACCACAGCTGTGCTGTACACACATTCCACAGGCAAAACCAGGGGTGTAGGAAAAGGTTTTTAGTGCTGGAACTTAAGTGAGATTGCTCCCATGCGTGCATGCTAGGTAACTTCAGTCGTGTCCCACTGTCTGCAACCTGCATGGACTGTAGCCCACCACGTCCTCTGTCCATGGGATTCTCCAGGCAAGAATATTGGAGTGGGTTGCCATTCCCTTCTCCAGAGGATCTTCCCATCCTGGGAATCAAACCTGCGTCTCCTGCATTGGTAGGAAGGTCGTTCACCACTAGGTCCATCTGGAAAGCCTGAATGCTCCCAGACTAGCAGAGTCCTGTGTGTCTAATACATGTATTTGCAGGCATGGCTATTTAGTTAACTTATCAGAAATCCAAGATACAACCCATCCTTGTAAAGGTCTGAAGTCCTGTCAGATTTTCATTCTGTGATGGCGGCTTGAGATGGCTGGGTTACATGAACACGCTGTCCTGATGACCTCATGAGAACTACCGTCCTCTGAAACGGCCCACATGGGGAAATTTCACAGCCACGTGTAGAGAACCGAGAAAGCCGCTCAGCAGTCACGCTGGCGCAACCACACTACAGGAGCAAAGTATACAGGAGCCCCTCAAGTGATGTTTCCAGTCGGTAACAAAAGCTGGCTTCTGGCACACCCCTGCACCAACTTACATCTTGTTTGATGTATGTGTCTGTGCATATGAATCCACAGAACCAGAAGCAACTTAATTGCTTTGAGATCTATTTACCAGGAGTCACGCCAAACACAACCGAACAGAAACATCACAGACAGACACAGCAAAGGGCTCCAGTCAGGTGGATGCTCCCTGTGATGCCAAAGGGAGATGGGGCAGGGGTGTAGGAAGAGGTTCTCAGTGCTGGAACTTAAGCGAGATTGCTTAAGGATCCCTGCAAAGGGAGATGGGGCTGCCGTTGGATTTCCTTGTTCCATTCTGTGGAGGTCGAGAGGCTTGAAATACATCAAACAGGACGACTGGCAATACTTGAGGGCTTCCTAGGTGGCTCAGCGGTTAAAGAACCCACCTGCCAATGCAGGAAACATGGATTCCATCCCTGGGTTGGGAAGACGCCCTGCAGAAAGGAATGGTAACCCACTCTAGTATTGTTGCCTTGGAGAATCCCATGGACAGGGGAGCCTGGCGGGCTGTAGTCCATCATGGGGTCCCAAGAGTCAGACTAACACACACACATACACACCTAGACTGGATGTGAAAACGGAGATGAACACCCATCCAGGTGACGTGAGGAGAAGTGTGTGTAGGAGGTATATTTCATATCTCCTGTCCAGGAAGAGTTATATCTCCCCCATCGTTCCATCTCAGACAGCTGAGAGTGGGTCCTTATGGCTCTAAATAATGTAATTACACAGCATTGTTCACTATACATTCTAGGCCTGTGAGCTGTAGATGGCCCATTTCTTTAAGATTTTTTTTTTTCCATATGGGACCATTTTGAAGGTCTGGTAAACATTGCTTATGTCTATGTTTTCGTTTTTGGGCCTTCAGGCAGGTGGGAATCTTAGTTCCTCAACCAGGCATCAAACCCACACACGGAAAGGCAAAGTTCTGGACCAGTGGACCGCCAGGGAAGTCCCATGGGAGCCCGTGTTTTCATGACAACTGGGAGCGCCCAGGCCTGGCCGCCTAAGTCACCCTGCAATCCAGAGGACCGCGGACCATGGCCTTTGATCTCTGCAGGGCTGCCAGCAGGGCGAGGTGGTGCAGCGGGTCTGGGGGAGATGCGAGGGCACAAGGGCCCTCCTGTTCAGGAGGTCACTGGAGCCACCCAGCTGGGGAGGGCCTGGGACGTGCCAGTGGCCACAGACCACGGGAAGGTGCAGGTGGGATCCAACGCGGGCATCACGGAGCCTGGGAGGCTCCCGGGGCCAACGCAGGACCAGCTGGTCAGAGGGGGAGCCAGACCAAGGGCTCCTGGCAGGCAGCACTCCCGGAAGGCACGGGGAAGGTGAGACCTCTCGGGATGGAGGAGGACTTGAGGGCCTCCAGAAATGCAGAGCTCACTGAGCAGAGGCCTTCCTGCTGGCCAGCCAGATGCTGAATGTCAGGGGAGAGGAAGCAGGAAGGTGACAAGGAGGGGTTGGGGAGAAGAACAAAAACAGGGACTCCCTCAGGGGTAAAGGGGGCCCAGAACAGGCCACAGGGGCCCAAGGATTCTTTTGAGCTGAAGACATTGAGAATCAACAGCAGTGGGAAGAGGCTTTTTCCTAAAGCGTCCTTATATTCCTCAAAGCAAAGGCTCCCTGTGTCAGTGTTACTTGTGGAGTCGTGTCCGACTCTGTGCAACCCACAGACTGTAGTGCGCCAGGCTCCTCCATCCATGGGATTCTCCAGGCAGAAATACTGGAGTGGGCTGCCATTTCCTCCTCCAGGGGATCTTCCCAACCGAGGGATCCTATCTGGGTCTCCTGTATTGCAGGCAGACTCTTTACCATCTGAATGGGCTTTACCAAGCCCTTAAAGCCTCCCTGAAAAATTCAATCACACAGAAACTTCCCTAGTGGTGCAGTGGTACTGATGCTAGGAGCATAGGTTCCATCATTGGTGGGGGAACTAAATCCCATACCCCATGCCACGAGCACAAAACATTTAAAAAAATCAGTACGTCCCTTCCTTCTCTTGTGTTTTGTGCATAGAGAAGACCTACAGAAAATAAACCCTACACAATTAAGAAAATGTAACATGATCATGTATTTCGATAATTACCTTAAGTGTCAATGAGTTAAATGCACCAAGTGAAATGTGAAAAGTCGCTCAGTCATGTCCGACTCTGCAACCTCACGGACTATACAGTCCATGGAATTCTCCAGGCCAGAACCTTGGAGTGGGCAGCCTTTCCCTTCTCCAGGGGGTCTTCCCAACCCAGAGATGGAACCCAGGTCTCTCGCATTGCAGGCGGACTCTTTACCAGCTGAGCCATGTGGGAAGCTGCAGTGGGTAGCCTGTCCCTTCTCCAGTGGATTTTCCTGACCCAGGAATCCATCCAGGGTCTCCGCCATTGCAGGCAGATTCTTTACAAACTGAGCTACATTCCAACCAAAAGACAGACTTGCCCGGCAGATGAAAACAGGTATATCAGTTGTGCTTGTTCCATTCCGTGGAGGTGAAGGGGCGCTTGGAAGTATCAAAGGTGCTGACTGCCTGCACTCGAGGGGCTTCTTGGGTGCAGGCACCCACCCCCACCTTCTACATCACTCTGCCTGACCCCCCAGATCGTATGTAATTATTTTATATTGTTATGTTGACCATGTTCCCATTATGGCTTGCAAGTGTAATGATCTTTATTTATTTTTTGTTTGGCTACTGACTGTGAAAACTGATAAACATCTTTCTCTATTGTGATTATGTAACTATTACTAACTTAATACCACTGTCTCATCATCGGTCAACAGGAAAATAATACGATTCTGTATCAACAAAACTGTATCATAAAAAACCATGTAATAGAAAAACCTGTAATCGCTTTTTAAAATCCATATGGCTGTCAGAAGTAAATTGGAATTTTTTGAAACATACAAATGCCCAGGTATTGCTTGCTTTTCTCCAAAGCCCCAGATGTGTTTCTGGTGAGCTGCCACGTTTGAAAACAACTGGACTATATGATGATCTTATACTTTTACCCACTTTGTTTCACTTTTTCTGTTTCACATTCACTGCTATTTCATTTAGTTTATGTTTTCCAATTTCTCCATCTCTCTTTTTTTTTTGATGTTCTTTCTCAAGTCTTTATCAAGCACACTAGAAAAGCTTTGATATACACCTATATAGTGTACTATAATACAATAATTACAATATACTAGTGTATAAATACAATATATATTGTAGAAAACTTGGGAATTTTGGCCTAACTAAAAAATTTGACATTTCGATTCCACTCGTTTGACCTAGTATGAATAGAGTGCTAGATTTCTAATTTTTTAAAAAAATACACATGCAACAGGCAGCAAAGGTTGTATAGCACAGGGAACTGTAGTCATATCTTATAATAACCTGCAATGGAAAATAATCTCAAAAATAATATATATGTATATATGTATAACTGAATCACCTCACTGTGCCCCTGAAACATTGTAAGTCAACTATACCTCAATAAAATATATATAAAGAAAAAGAAATTCTACTGCCATAAAGCCTCTCCTTAGGATTTTCACAACCCAGGAACGTTGACTTTTATGACTAAACGGAAGTCTGCAGAGGTCAACACCTGTGTAAGAAATCACCCCAACAGACGTCACCATACAACGACCGTCTCTCTCTTCTGTTCTCCTGAGAGCCCATTTATGTTCCTGAAAGATATCTGGTCTCCCAGAAGTGCCCCTCTTTTTCTCCCCAAGCCCTATTAAGATGGTATATAAACCCCAGCTTCTATATGCCTCCTTGAATCGTATTTCCTGTGCAGTGCCTTCTTATGCAGAGAGAAATCTGTCCATTTAGTTGACACACCCCGTACACAGAACCTAAGAGCGTATAGGAAGAGGTCCCAGAACATGCCCCCGGGACCTGGTTATCACTACATATTTTAAGCACAGAAGGATGACACCTGGACAGGTTGGGAGGAAACAGTTTCAGTGAAAACAATGAACATCAGCCCTGTGAGGCGTTTCCTCCTAGCAGACCGTAACCAGTGTGTGAACGCAAACCCCCCTTTCACACCGCCTGTGCTTTCCCGCTTCCCTATTAGTACCGCAGCGCTGAGTTCATTCGGTGACACGCACACCATCGCAAATTTGCGCCGGCACCATGGCTCTCTGCAGGGACTTACTAATCGTGTGACACGCCCTTGCACTCTGAGGTTCGCCACCGCCGCGTGCTGGGGCCTGCACTGTGTCAGCGGCAGAGCACAGGACATGACCTAAGAGGTCTGTCGTGTCTGCACAGGCCTCTCTGCACCCGCTTCCTGGATTCAGGTGCTAAGTCACTCAGTCGTGTGCAACTCTCTGACCCCATGGACTGCAGCCTTCCAGGCTCCCCTGGCCATGGGATTTCCTAGGCAAGAATACTGCAGTGGGTGGCCATGCCCTCCTCCAGGGGACCTTCCCGACCCAGGGATCAAACCTGCATCTCTTACATCTCCTGCACTGACAGGCGGGGTCCTTACCACTGAGTCCCCTGGGAAGCCCCTGCACTCGGGAGACAAACTCAAGTACAGGATGATCGAGCTGCAGAGTGGGGCACAACCAGGAGCCTGTCAACACAGCCCTTCTTACCACCAGAAGCACGTCACCAGGGGAAAACCCAAATGCATGAGCTGTTATTTGTGTACGAAATGGGACAAGAGAGGTTGTCCTCTGCAAGACAAACACCTGCATGAATAGACGTGGGTGTGGAACGAGGGTGACTGGCGGAGGACACCGGAAGAGCTGGATTACGCCCAGGCCACGCACTCGCTCAGCTTCCTTTGACGCATCTGAAATGAACACCGTCAGGGCGGGCAACAGGGCCATTCGAGCTCCGGCCCGGCGCCTCACCAAGGGAATCTCCTGCCCTGCAAGCTAGAGCCCCAACCCCTGCCCACCCCCCCAACTCCGTCCATGGTTTTGCTGCAAATGTCTTCACGCAAAGCCAGCAACATGGTCTCCTTGTCGCTGCTTGCGCACACACTCGCCAACCTGCAAACACCGTGTTTCCATGAACAGGGTGCCGGGCGAAGGAAGGGCTGCCTGGAGGTGGAGGCAGGCAGGCAGCAGCCTCCTCTTTGAACTCCCGCGGCCACATGATTCAGGAGGTGACGGTCCAGCATCTTGTCCTCTCAGCTGCCAGGATGGGCTGGAAAACAGTGCTCCTTCTGGGAGCCTCCCGGGAGGTACCAGTCTGCCCGGGGGGAGGGGGGTGGTGCCTCGCTTCGCCAGGCTGATCAACAGCAACCTGCAGTGCATACAGGAGGTGGCCCTTCTAGAAGCCGCTTTATCACCTGAAGGGGTCAACATTAAGTGGGGCGGGAGGAGGGGCAGTTCTTAGGGAAAAGAACCCATCTGTGTGGAACCTGTAGCGGGACGCTGAGCCCGTGGACACGGACACGTCCTGACATAAGAAGCAGAGCCGCTCGGCCCCCAGCCCCTGCCCTGCCAGCCCTGCGGCTTCAGCTCCAACTCTGCGGCTTAGCGGCTGGCCTGCATCCACTACTGAGCTGAACTTGCCGTGTATGGGAATCATTGTCCCTCACTGACACTCAATGATGCTTATGGCTGCAATGTAAAAAAAAAAAAAATTTTGGTCTTTGCCCCCGGTATCCGCCAGGCTTCTCTGTTCACGGGATTCTCCAGGCCAGAATACTGGAGTGGGCAGTGGGTAGCCAGTCCCTTCTCCAGGGGAATCTCCCTGATCCAGGGATGAAACCTGGGTCTCCTGCATGGCAGGCAGATTCTTTACCGTCTGAGCCACCAGGGAAGCCCTACTTTAACTTTCCTGCACAGAGCTCCTAAAACCCTTGACATGTCCTGGGCAGTGAGCACATTTTCCGCGTCATTCATACTAATCCCCTTTCAAGCATGCCTGAGTATCTGGTCCCTAGATGGACGCAGGATGCGCGGGGTGGGGGGCTGTTGATGGGCTCCTGGCTGTGTCCCACCCCAAGGCGCGATTGGAGGGCTCCTGGCTGTGTCCCACCCCAAGGCGTGATTGATGGGCTCCTGGCTGTGTCCCACCCCAAGGCGTGATTGGAGGGCGGCCACTTATAGCCCACCCCCTCATCTCCACGGCCAGCAAAGGATGCATTTACCAACGGCCAGTGAATTAACTGCCGGCAATGGAGCCTCCACAAACACCCCTGGAAGGAGGTGCCAAGGAGGCATGGCACTGAAGACAGGTGGGTGCTGGAGGCTGGTGCACCCAGTGGGCCTGCACGCTCCAGCAGCCCAGCCACCCGCCCCTCACCCCACACAGCTCTCCGCTGCAGGGTTCCTGGGCTGTATTTATATCACGTATCTGGCTGCAGTACGTCTTGGCTGTGGCAGGCAGAAGCTTCGCTCTTTAGCTATGGCGTGCAGACTCCTAACTACGGTGACGGGGGATCTAGTTCCCTGAGCAGAGATAGAACCCAGGGCCCCTGCATTGAGAGCCCAGAGTCTTACTACTGGGCTGCCTGGGTAAACCAGTGAAGGCAAGCACAGTGTCTTCCTGAGTTCTGAGTCGTTCTAGTGAGTTACAACTGCCGAGGTAGTGGGCTCTGTGGGATTCCCAAGCTTGTGGTCGGCCGGGGAGAAGTGTGAGTGGCTGCGATGCCTCCGTTGGTGGCTGGCGTGTGAAGTGGGGGCCGTCCCTGGGAGCTGAGCCGCTAAGCCGGGGTCTGCACTGACTCCAGGGGAGCTCCTGTCCTAGGTATACTGAATCGTGGGAGGTCCAGTGCGGGTCTGAGATCAGGCACAGGCTGGGGCTGGGACTGGTAGTGCTGGTTCTGTGTTTCGATTGCCCTTATAAGCTGAATGCAGCAAGTCAGGTCCTAAACCCAAAAGCAGGTCATTCAAGAACGCTCCCCCATCTCCTGCCTCTGGAGACTGGTTTTGCAGTAACAGTCCTGAGGCTCTGATTTCTGTGGCACCAGGCTGCGTCCCATCACCGGCTCACTGGTTAGTGGGAGGGCACAACGGTGAGAAGACCTTCCAGGGAAACGCTCTTCCCTGCACAGGTTCCCCACAAGGCACCTGATCCAGGATCCTGGAACCAGCTGGGAACGCCGCACCCCAGTGGATACACGCCCTGCCTGGGGGAGACACCCCGGGGTCACCAGGAGCCACGCCTCTGGAGAAGCCCCCAGACGCTCCGGAATCCACACCTGCGGACAGCCGAGGCTCCGCCCCGCACCTCAGCAGCCCCAGTGCGCCATGAGGCACCACTGCTCACCGCCAGCCTGTCCCAGACTCAGACACCTCCTCCGCTCCCCACGGGGGACCCTGCGTGATGCAGGTGGAGCTCCTCTGGCGGCCCTTTCCAGTGGGAGAAACACACAGAAGCCTGTCGACCGCTCAGTGAAAACCAAGCGCCCTCGCACGCACCAGCTCGGCGGTGACGAAGTTATCACCGAGAAGCGCGCAGGCAGAGCGGCGGTGAGGGTGGCTGACCGACGTCAGAATCGCCGAACTGAACTGCACATGCGCGTCCGGGTCTGCGCGTCACAAATGAGGATGCCGGAGTCCCGTGTCTCCAAAGGCCCCTCTTCCCCGCTCGGTGCCCATAGGCCACGCTTGGTCAGCTCTAGACGCTCTGGGACCCCCTGGGCGCCCCGTGCGGTTCAGTCTGGTGGGTCTCTCCAGCCGAGTCTCAGGGCCTCCGCGCTGCCCCCCACGACGTGCAGGGCCCTCCCCAGGCATGGCGCTCCCACTGCCTGCAGTGCCCTCGCCTCGAGTCTCAGGAGCCACGCAGCAGCCGTCCGCGTGGACACGGGGAGCCCCCCGACCTGCACCGGGTATCTCCCCCATTCCCAGCCACGCTGCGTACCTTGTTTGCGGGAGGAGCCGGAGAAAAGCGGCGCGCGCAGGTCAGGAAGATGTCGGGCTCAGGCTTCCCGCTCCGCACCTCAGGGTCGTCGCCCAGCACCACGTGGTGGAAGAGGCCGAAGAAGTCCTGGTGGCGGCTGGTCTTCAGCTGGAAGGACGCCGTCCCCGAGCTGGTGGCCACGGCACAGGGCACATCGTGCTTCCGCAGGTGGCGGATCAGCTTCTCCACGCCTGGGTTGGGGGCGGGGGGTGGAGGAAGGGGGACCGTCAGGGATGAGGGGGGTGTGTGCAGGCCTCGGCGGTGGAGGGGGGTGGGGGCGACGCTGGGCCAGCCCCGTTCCCCCCAGCTTGCAGCCTCGTCTGATCTCACCGCTGTCCTCACAGGGCAGGGATGTCAGCACGGGGACATCTGCACTCAGCACTGACATGGAAAAGCAGTTCAGGGCTCGGCGATGGCCTTTCCCAGAGGATCAGAGGCGACTACTGGGATGGCTGGTGCTCTGCTTGCCACGCCGGTCAGAGCAAGGGCCCCCTGACGGCTGAGCGGGTAAAGAATCCACCTGAACAGTATCTACATACAATAGCTAGGACGTGGAAGCAACCTAGATGTCCATGCACTGATGAATGGATAAAGAAGCCGTGGTACAAGTATACAGTGGAATATTACTCATACATAAAAGGGAACACATTTTAGTCAGTTCTGATGAGGTGGATGAACCTGTAGTCTTTTATACAGAGTGAAGTTAAGTCAGAAACAGATACACCGTTATGTATACTAACACATATATTTGGACTCTAGAAAGATGGTGTTTACCGTATATTAAAACATATGTGGACTCTAGAAAGACGGTGCTTACCGTATATTAACACATATATGTGGACTCTAGAAAGATGGTGCTTACCGTATATTAACACATATATGTGGACTCTAGAAAGATGGTGCTTACCGTATATTAACACATACATGTGGACTCTAGAAAGACGGTGCTGATGAGCCTACTTGCAGGTCAGCAAAGCAGATGCAGACACAGAGAACAGGCTTGTGGACACAGTGGGGGAAGGAGAGGGTGGCATGAATGGAGAGAGCAGCGTGGAGACACATACATTACCGTATGTAAAACAAGACAGCCAGGGGAATTCGCTGTACGAGTCACAGAACTCAAACTGGGGCTCTGTGACAACCTGGAGGGGAGGACAGGGTGGAGGTGGGAGGGGGTTCAAGAGGGAGGGGACACAGGTACACCTGTGACTGATCCATGTTGATGTAAGGCAGGAATGAAAACAATGCTGTAGAGCAATTATCCTTCAATTAAAAATAATAAATTAAAAAAAAAATAAAAGAATCCACCTGCAATGCAGGAGACGCAGGAGATGCTGGTTCGACCCCTGGGTTGGGAAGATCCCCTGGAGGAGGAGAATAACAACCCACTGCGGTATTCTTGCCTGGGAAATCCCATGGACAGAGAAATCGCCTGGTGGGCCACAGTCCATGAGGTCTCAAAGAGTGGTACACGACTGAGCAACTAAAGCTCTACCATTATCAGAGCAAAGCCGGGCAGCTGCCAAGAACTGTGACAACGTAGAGGACATGGACAAGTTCTTCTTGAAGAGGAAAGTTCTTTGGAAGAGAGTTCTTTGACAGCTCACTCGGGAACATAGCGATAACATAACTAGCCCTAGATCCATGGGAAAGAGACTGAATCTAAGCTAAGAACCGTCCCAGAACTGGCACCGCACGCCCTTGCTGGTGAACTTACCAAACATCCCAGGAAGAAACAATACCAATTCTCAGGAAACCTCAGAAAATCACGGGGAACACTTATTTCCCAACTCATGTTTTTGAGACTGGCACTTTTCTGATATAGAAGGTAGAGAAAAACATACCAAAAACTACAGACCCGTATGTCTTGTGAACACACACACTTAACCTCACACTGAAGCCAACTTACAACCACTATGAAAGTACCCTACTTGAAGAGTTGCTGTGGGGTTGGAACCTGTTATCTGAAAATATTAAAAAGCCACACTATTTAATTAGCTTGCAACAACTAATGACCAATATGTAGAATTACATTAGCTAAATTTCCATAAAAAACCTTCATGGAATTGGTGAATTAAAAGGATGAAAGAATGCCTATGACAAATATACATCCAATAATCACCTTGGTCTGGATATGGTGATTAAAGCTGAGTATCAACATGACTTGCATTAAAACAAAAGGTTCAAGTTGTATGACCCAACAGTAAACCAGCATACTAAAAAATACTGGAGCATATTTAAATATATGCTTCCTCTAAAACCTACTGGAAAAAGAAAATTTTGCTGGAAGAGTCCTCTGATGCTACTGATTATAAAAATTTAAATATGGTTGATCTCACTTTAGCTTATACTTTAAGTATTTCTAGTTCTGTGACTATTTTGTCATGCACTAACTTAACGGGGCAATACTAACCAAAATAAATACACACCAGCAAGCCTACACTGGAAAACAGAGTCAACATTGTTATCCATAGGGGAATGAATAAGTTTTTGGATGACTGTTAAATTTTTTTTTTAAGATCTGTTGCTTTTATTTATGTATTTATTTTTGGCTGTACCGGGTCTTAGTCACGGCACGTAGGATCTCCGGTGCAGTGTCCAGGCTTCCTCCCTAGCTGTGAAGCACAGGTTTAGTTGGCCCATGGCGTGTGGAACTTACTTCCCAGACCAGGGAGCAAACCCGTGGCCCCTGTACTAGAAGGCAGATCCCTAACCACCGGAACCCCAGGGAGTCCGGGAAAGACTCCTTTTAAATCAGATGAGCTCCGTGAAGATGCCCGAGATGGTTACAAACATGAGCCCAGAGTCAGGGAGGCTGAGCACAGCCCGTGGCAAGCAGCCCCGTGTCTGGGGCTTGATTCTGTCCTGGGATACAGCGACGATTAGCGTTCCGGGTGGTGACGCTGTGAGGGAACGCCTGTAAAACACACCACCCGTAAAAACACACACAGCAAGGCAAGGCCCCACAAGATGGTAGAAGCCATGGTCGCCACCAATCCATCAAACTCAGGTTACTCGTCAATCATTCAACTCTCCTGGTATTAACATGCTACTGCCCGATTACTTCAAAAACTTTTGTGTCCTTTAAATACTGTACGCTGACTTTTTCTTAGTCTGTCTGCGAAGTAAAAGACTAGAAACATGATGGGACTTCTGTCCTGCACAGAAGCTCATTAATTAGGTACATAAATGAAACCCAGCCAGCAGACAGCTGGTAGCCTCGGGGTGCTCAAGTGGGTTTCATGGCCGGGCACAGACAGATCGCTCTTGCTACACAGAATGAGCATTCCCAGGACTGATCTACAGGGAAGGAAAGAACTGTCGAAGATCAGCGATGCTGAGAGCTGAGTGTTTCTGCGTGACTTCATCCAGGAGGCTTCGGGCTGGTTAGGAGAGATATGGAGGCTGCCAGGAAAGTGGGTCTGCACATGGAAGAGCCAGGAAGGTGGTTCTGCACACGGACGCGTGCAGAGAAGGTCGACAGGGGACACGGGTTCTTTCAGCTGCTGCCCTGAAATTCAGGTGCTGGGTGGCTGTATCCAGCAGCCCCCCATCTAGCTCAGGCGTCCTCTGTGACACTTCACCTGAGCCCGCAGACACGTTGTGGTTGGGAGCGGAAAGGACCCAGGGCGGGGAGATGACACTATTCAGGGACGGGCTCAGCACAAGGGGACCTCGGAGCAGCCGCGGAGTCTAGAGTCCTGCGGGGAGGCGCAGGGGTGGGGCGGCAGAGTCGGGGCTTGGTTGATGGAACCACCCGGGGAGAGAGCAGACACCATGCCATCCTGGCATAGGGTTTGCTGCAAGCCGGCTGCCCCGCTCAGACCTCCAATCCGAGCATTCCTGGACACGAGGCTCGGTCCCTCCTCCTCGCAGCCCGCAGGGTGGAAGGGAGACCCTTCTCCTAGACAGTGACAGTGCCCCTGCCTGGGAGGGGACAGGCTGGCACCAGCGTGGCACAGGCCACAGGGGATGCCTTCAAGGGCAGTGGGTGCAGTGGTGGGCCCCGAAAGAGACGTCAGGGTGTTCTGAACATGAACTCACCTGGGACCTGGGTCTGAGCAGAGGTGAAGGTCCTCACCCCTGGGGTTTCTGACCATGAACTGACCTGGAATAATGAGGGTCTGAGCAGACGTGAGGTCCTCACCCCTGGGGTTTCTGAACATGAACTGACCTGGGACGTGGGTCTGAGCAGAGGTGAGGTCCTCCCCACTGGGGTTTCTGACTGTGAACTGACCTGGGACAATGAGGAGACCGTCTATGCGGAAGTGAGGTCCTCACCCCTGGGGTTTCTGACCGTGAGCTGACCTGGGAAGAGGAAGGTCTGTGCAGAGGTGAAGGGCCTCACCCCTGGGGTTTCTGACTGTGAACTGACCTGGGACAATGAGGGTCTGTGCAGAGATAAGGGTCCTCACCCCTGGGGTTTCTGACCGTGAACTGACCTGGGACAATGAGGGTCTGTGCAGAGATAAGGGTCCTCACCCCTGGGGTTTCTGACCGTGAACTGACCTGAGACAATGAGGGTCTGTGCAGAGATAAGAGTCCTCACCCCTGGGGTTTCTGACTGTGAACTGACCTGGGATGAGGAGGGTCTGTGTGGAGGTGAAGGTCCTCACCCCTGGGGTTTCTGACCGTGAGCTGACCTGGGACAATGAGGGTCTGAGCAGAGGTGAGGTCCTCACCCCTGGGGTATCTGACCATGAACTGACCTGGGATGAGGAGGGTCTGTGCAGAGGTGATGAAGGACATTCAGAATGAGATCAGCCCTAAACCCAGTGGGAGTTCCCAGTTGGCTCAGCGGTAAAGAATGTGCCTGCCAACGCAGGAGACACAGGGGATTCACGTTGGATCCCTGGGTTGGGAAGATTTCCCTGAAGAAGAAAATGCCAACCCACGGCAGTATTCTTGCCTAGAGAATCCCATTGACAGAGGAGCCTGGCGGGCTATGGTCCATGCGGGTCGAAAAAGGAGACTGTATGCGCCTGAGCAACGCACACATGCACTCAGCCCAGTGACGTCTGCCTTCCTCTGCTCCAGCTGTTGTCGTGCAGCCCCATTGGCCTGGCTGCTGTGTAAACACGGAAATCTGTTTCTCACAGGTCTGCAGGCTGCAACCGAGACCAAGGCACCCACTCAGGGTCTCCTGAGTGGGCCCTCTTCCTGACTCACGGCCACCTACCCCATGTCCTGATGTGGGGGGTGGGGGGAGCGAGCTCTGAGGGGCCTCTCACTGAAGGGCGCTAATCCCATTCCTGGGGTGCCACCTTGATGATCTCACCACCCCGCAATCAGGTCACCTCCAAATACATTAACACTGTGGGTCAGGACTTCAACTACATGAACTCAGAGAGACCCACAGACATTCGTAACAGCAACTAGGGCCCTTAGTAACTGGTGTCCTCACAAGAGAAAGGGCAACAGGCACAGAGAAGCCACGTGGAGACAGAGGGAGGCGGCCACCAGCCCAGGGACGGACACCTGGAGCCACCAGAGGCTGGAAGAGGTGGGGCAGACCCTCCCCTGGAGCCTCTGGAGGATCCTTGGCCCTGGGACGACTTGACCTCAGAACAGGACTTGACTTGAAAACAAGATCTTTGCAGATGAGAAGTAAAGGATTCTGAAATGAGGTCATTTGGATGAGGGTGGCCCTAAATCCCACGATACGCTCCCCATAAGACACCGAAGAGACACATGGACACGGAGGAGAAGCCACGTGGAGATGGAGCCGGAGACAGGAGGGAGGCAGCCACCACCAGCCCAGGGATGGACGCCTGGAGCCCCCAGAGGCTGGAAGAGGCGGGGAGGAGCCTCCCCTGGAGCCCCTGGAGGGACTGTGGGCCTGCCCACACGCTGACCTCAGCCTTCCGGTCTCCAGGACTGTGCCTACATAAATTTCTGTTGTCCCAGGACACCACGTCTGTCAGTCATTGGAACATCAGCCACAGGAAACTGATGAAACGGACCCAAGGTAGGAGCTTGAGGTGGAGACTAGAAACAGGGGGCCGTGATTATGAGAAGGAGTCGTAGTTCATGACTGCAAATACAAACGTGTGCTGGCAAAATTTTGACAAACGGTTAGCCCTCAAGCATAGAGCTCGGGAAAGAAAGAGAAGACACACAGACACACACAGGAACAACAGGGGAGCACCGGTTCTCGGCAGCAGTAGGGAGAAGCCCCCGGAATCTCCAGCTGCCACCTCGGACCCCGAGACCAGGTCTCTCCGCTGGAATGACGGCCAGGAGGTGCAAGGGGGCGGCAACTTACAGGAGCAGGTTCTCAGAGCAGGGCTCCAGATGACGGAGACAGAGTGAAGGGACAAAGCAGGCGATCAGACAGTTAGCCCTATGAGGCAACTGGAAGCACAAAAAAATATGGGAGACCCCCGTAAGTTAAATGATCACTCAGGAAAGGAGAGCTGCTTAACCACACAACCAAGCAGGCTTCGCTCAGTTCAGTCGCTCAGTTGTATCTGACTGTTTGCAACCCCCTGGACCGCAGCACGCCAGCTTCCCTGTCCATCACCAACTCCCAGAGTTTACTCAAACCCATGTCCATCGAGTGGGTGATGCCATCCAACCATCTCACCCTCTGCCGTCCCCTTCTCCTCCCGCCTTCAATCTTTCCCAGCATCAGGGTCTCTTCCAGAAGTCAGTTCTTCGCATTAGGTGGCCAAAGGATTAGAGCTTAGCAGCAAAACCATGCAACAGAAGCAGGAGACTTGCCCCCAAACAATAAAAGGGCGGTGGCATGAGACCCACATCCCGCCCAGTGAGCTCAGTGACTTAGTCATGCTCTGCCCACATGAAAAAACAACTCTGTGAAATAGCTTGACCATGCAAGACAAGAAAACTCCCCTGCCCAACGTGGAGGAGGAGTTGATGATGGAAGCGTGACATCTACTCAAGAATGAGGAAAAAGGTGGTCTTCTCCTCCTCCCTACTTTTCTTTTGATTATAAAACTGTGGCTGGCCAAGTTCTCGGGGCGTGACAAGTCTTGTCCACCTGCTTGTGAGCTTCACAGGTGTCTTATTCTCATTAGCCACGAGTATCTACCACTCTGCTCTCTCTGAACTCCTCTCTGTGCTGAGACAGAAAGGACTATGGTACTGGAGCTCTTCAGAGCCCCCCCCACCCCCGCCCCGAAACAACATCCCAACCGTTGCACTGACACCTCTGCCCCTTCAAAGAGCACCCTGAGCAATGCCTGGATTTCAACATCATTGTGGATTTCTAATCAGTTGCTTTGGAATGGCATGACCACAGGCTACGAGCTCACATTCCAGGGCAGATAAAGGGGATAACCTCCTGCTGACTCACCCTGAGGGCCACTCTCCTTTCAACTGTGGTGTCTGACTCTTTGCGACCCCCTGGACTGTAGCCTGCCAGGCTCCTCTGTCCCTGGGATTCTCCAGGCAAGAATACTGGAGCGGGTAGTCATTCCCTGGGGATCTTCGTAATCCAGGGAGCAAACCTGAGTCTCTTTCATCTCCTACAATGGCAGGGGGGATTCTTCACCACTGGCACCACCTCAAGGGTGGATCTTTCTGACTCAGGGATCCCGAATTGCAGGCAGGATCGTTTACCATCTGAGCCACCAGGGAAGCCCCCCTCAAGAGTGGGGTGGGTGGCTCAGGGGCATGGCACAGCCTGGAAGAGGACTCTTCCTATGAGTCGGCATTGCCTTTGAGGGGTGCATTCTCCAAATCCTGCCCTGCGAACAGTGCAGCTCTGCTCGCTGGAGCCCCTGCCAGTCAGAAGCCAGCTCTGAGCATCTGTGGGCAGCTTACTTAAACCTCGCAGGACTGCAGAGCATCACCTGGGAAGTGCAGGTGCTAAAATGACCTGAGGCTGACACGCAGGCACACGTAAGAACACACAGAGGACCTGACTTCTCAGCTAGTCCCTGACACGCCTCAGGCTCATAAAGGAGACTCACCTCATGTACAAGCCAAAAAAAAAAAAAAAGAGTTCTCACTTGCTTAACACCTGTCTCTTCCTATAAAAGTTGCCAAGCAATGTAATGTAAATATTTCAGGATTTTCATTCTATGCATCAACTGTTTACTTGCTTTGGATGTTGGTGAATTTTTTTTTTAGTTCCTTTAAGGGATGTGTACCGTGTGTATACACACATCACACAGGTATCCTAAGAAATGTCCTAGAAGGAGGCATCGTGAATGGCTCAGCAATGTGCGCATGCTAAGCCAATCCAGTCGTGTCTGACTCGTTCTGACCCCGTGGACTGCAGCCCGCCAGGCTCCTCTGTCCGTGGGATTCTCCAGGAAAGAATCCTGGAGTGGGTTGCCGTGCCCTCCTCCAGGGGATCTTCCCGACCCAGGGATCAAACCTGGCAGGAAGGTTCTTTACCGCTAGCACCACCTGGGAATCCCTGTTAAACAGTAAGTAATGGGGTTTCCCAGGTGGCTCAGCTGGTAGAGTCTGCCTACAATGCGGGAGACCTGGGTTTGATCCCTGGGTTGGGAAGATTCCCTGGAGAAGGGAAAGGCTACCCACTCCAGTATTCTGGCCTGGAGAATTCCACGGACTATATAGTGCGTGGTTTAAGAAAGAGTCAGACACAACTGAGCGACTGAACTGAACTGATCTTGTAAGACCTGAAATTTATTTGTATATAAGAAAAAAAGATGAAGACATTTTAGTCAAGTCTATGACTGGACAGACACGAGTTTGAACAAGCTCAGGGAGATGATGACGGACAGGGAGGCCTGGCGTGCTGCAGTCATGAGGTCACATGGAGTTGGACAGGACTGAGCGACTGAACTGAACTGAGACGCATGGGTCCTACTCTCATTATGGACTGCAAGGAGAAGGAGACGTTTCTTTTGTGTCTCCCTGAGCACCCACTCAGCAGCAGCTGCACATAAGGGTTAAGTAAAGGAAGAGGAAGTTACAGAGGGACCCTGAGAAAGCGAGTGCCTTCTTGCCAGGGTGGTGGAAGGTGTATTCACCAAGTGGGGTGGCGGGAGATGGTCACGCTGGCTGACAGCCATGGGGAACTAAAGGCGGAAGGCAGATGAAGAACAAAACAGAAAAGCCAAAGGCAGACAGGTGGAAACAGACAAGAGGCTCAAGCACCGGGCCTAGAAGAAACAGGCCCAGGTGGACCGGGCCCGGGGCGCCCCCCAGGGAAAGTGCTGCCCACTGGGTGGCTGTGCTGTAGTCTTCAGGGCGCTCCCGAGAGCAGCGTCAGTGAATCCCGAGCCTGTCCTGGCGTGAGGGACTTCGGAGCCCCGGTGAGGACCTGTCCGGGTCAGGCCTGTCTCCACCTGGGACCTGTCCCCATGGGCAACACCCAGGCGACACTCCACGGTGGCGGTGGACCTGCATTCCTCAGGGGCCCATGTCACGGGGCAGTGCCTCTGGGCCAGCAGTCCTGGGCAGGGCCTTATCCCCGTCCCCTCCACGGGCCCGAAGTCACGTCCTGGGCTTTTCCGTGGGAAATCCCCAACCCCCACCCCCAGGGAAAAAGAGCAGGAAAAGCAAAGAGCCACGGCAACAGGAGACCTTCTTGGGGGTTTCACACCATTAAAAACCACAGACTTTATTTACCGGCCTTCCGAACCAACTTACTCCTGCTTAAACGATGCCAAAACACATTACCGTCATACACCTCCAAGAACCCGCGACTGAAGCAATCTTCTCCACAATACGGTGCAGGTGGACTTTCCTAGTGGTTTAGGGGTGACAAACCCACCTGCCCACGCAGGGGTCAGGAGTTCCAGCCCTGGCTGGGGAAGGAAGACCCCACAGCCCGTGAGACAACTAAGCCATAGAGCTCATCCTCAACAAGAGAAGCGACACGGCTGTGAGAATCTCGCACACCACCATCAGCAGCCTCTGCTCGCCTCCGCTAGACAAAGCCCACACGCAGCAACGACGACCTCGTGTACCCAAAACTAGAGACCATTTTTTTAATTAAAAAACAGTAATTTAAAAAAAAAATACACTGGAGGTTATCAGCACCCTTCATGGGGAACACTGTTCTGACGGTTTCCTTACATTCCATGTCAAAATTTTTCCTATGTAAAACCACATACATTTATATATATATATATATTTTTTTTTTTTTTTTTGGTCAAAAATTTTTGCCACTGTTAAGAAGATGTCTATTCTCAGAAAATAATTAGACCCTTGGCTGACTTACATTCTGTTTCATCACTAAGGGATGTGGTAAATGCTTACAGGACATACTGGACAAAAGTACTTCTGTCCTGATGGCAGGAAGGGACAGTCAGGGAATTTGGGATGGATGTGTACACACTGCTGTGTTTCACATGGAGAACCAACAAGGACCTGCTGTCCAGCACAGGGAACTCTGCTCAATCCTCTGTAATTACCTTATGGTTTCCAGAGGGGAGGATGGGGGAAGGGATAGTCAGGGAGTTTGGGATGGACATGGACACACTGCTGTGTTTAACATGAAGAACCAACAAGGACCTGCTGTTCAGCACAGGGAACTCTGCTCCATGTCATGTGGCAGCCTGGATGGGAGGGGAATTTGGGGGGGCATGGATACATGTACATGTACGGCTGAGTGCCTTCACTGTCCGCCTGAAACCATCACAACAGTGTTAATCAGCTATACCTCAATAGAAAATAAAAAGTTAAAAAAAAAAAAGTACTTCCCTCCTAGAACATCCACGGCCGATTTTAAAGAGAGGTGTCCACAGCTCATGAGGAGGGAATCAAGTCACTCATGCCTGGCCTCCAAGCCGCACAGGCCAGCCCGACCCTCCGTGAGGCGGGACCCAGGCAGAGCCGCCCGCACCTCATAATCAGGGGCCGGTCACCCTGGTGACGGCCCAGGCCGACCTCCTGCATCACTATGGCAGGGCCTGTTTCCCAGGCAACCTGCCCTCCCTTCCGCACTAAGGACCTGCCGGGCCACAGCGCTCACCTGAAGGCAGAGCTGCATCGTCAGAATGAAGGACGTCTGTGTGAGTCGCTCAGTCGTGTCCGACTCTCTGCGACTCCATGGACTACAGCCCGCCTGTCCGTGGGGATTCTGCAAGCAAGGATGCTGGAGTGGGCTGCCATTTCCTTGTGCAAAATGAAGGACGTGGAATTCATAAAACACCCTCTCTACAGACAGGCTCCTTCCTCTCATGGGCTCAAGGTGCCTTCCCCAGCTGGAAATGCCCCCGCCCCCCAAGAAAACACCTGCAGAGGGAAGAGAAACGGAAGTCAAGGGCTCCACCTCGATCATCCTGAGCTGCATGATGGACTCAAAGCGGCAAGGGCACAAGAGGAACACCTGATCTGGACAGACGGCAGTGGTCTGTTCCTGGCTACCGTCACCGCTCCCTGGACTCCAGACCCGGGAGGCTGCCTTTCCGGTGGGGCTCGGCTTTGGCTCACATAAAAGAGGTGCTGGGAGGGAGGTGGCACAGATGGCAACTCGGGGGTGCAGGACGTCTCTCTGAGTAGAAACTAGATCTCTGTCCTTACCATGTCTGTGACTGGCATGAGATGTATGCAGAGACAAGAGTCTTCCAGGCGACTTTAGCAGGACTAAACCGTCTAGGAAGAACAAGTTCTCATCTCATTTCTACACTGGAGCTGGTTTTAGGGTTCCATTCTCTTCAGTGATTACCCAGGATGAGGTATCATTTACATAATATCTGGTCACTGGGAAAGCCAAGATGAGGATACTACATGGACTGGATCACCAAATAGACTCCATAATATAGACTTGATGGCATTCCAGCCAAACTACCAGGGTAGCTGCAGAAGACATCGTTTTCTTGGAATTATAGTAGAATATATCTCAAGTATGGGCTTCCCTGGTGGCTCAATGGGAAAGAATCTGCCTGCTAAGACATGGGTTGGATCCCTGGGTTGGGAAGGTCCCTGGAGAAGGAAATGGCAACCCACTCCAGTGTTCCTGCCTGGGCAGGCCCATTGACAGAGAAGCCCGGTGGGTTATAAGCCATGCGGGTATCCAAGAGTCGGATACAGCTTAGTGCCTAAACCACGACCATCATGTCTCAAGTATATCTTAAAAAAAAAAAAAAAACGACAAAAATTCTGGAAGGAAAACCACTTGAAAGGCTTGGGTGGATAAAGAAGAAAGAGGAGATTTGCGTGCCTAAACCAAGGGTGCTTTGTATGTTAAACAATGCAAGAGACTCCATGTCAAATACAAACAATATAGACTTAGCTGGATTACTGAAGAAAAAAAACAAAAACCAGGCTTATAAATACAATCAGAAATGAAAGCAAGGACACGAAAACCAACAGCACAGAAATAAAAGTGATTCAAAGAGAATAATGTGAGAACCTGTAAGCAGACACACTGAATAGCCTGGAAGAAACAGATGAATTGCTAGAAATATACAAGCTATCGAGATCAAAGCAAAAGGAAGTCTGTTCAAACCTCTATGTGTTATGGAGATTAATTCAGTAATCAGAAGCCGTCCGACAAGGAAAACAGGACCAAACAGATTCACCGGAGAATTCCACCAGACTGTAAAGAATTACCACCAACAGTACTCAAACTCTTCCCCACAATTAAAAGAGGACGATATACTCCCAAGCTCATCCCATCGGGCCAGCGTTACCCTGGCACCAAAGCCAAAGAAAGAAATGACAAGAAACTGAGGCAAACACACTCAACAAGACACTAGCAAACTTATTTAAGTAGCACATTCAGAGGATTCTTCTACACCGTGAAGAAGGGGGATTTATTTCTGGAGTCTTGAGGACGGTTCAACATACAAAAATCAACGTGACACACCGTGTTAACAAAATGAACAAAACCCAAAGGATCATCTCAACTGAGGCAGAAAAGGCATTTGGAAAAAACTCAACACCCTTTCATGATATAAACACTCAAACCAGGAATAAAAGAAAAGTACCTCAACATAATAAAAGCCATATATGAAAATCCCATAACTAACATCATACTCAATGTTAAGAGGCTGAAAGCTTTTTCTCTGCAATAAGGAACAAGAAAACAATGCTTTCTCGTCTCACTTTTATCTCACACAGCACTATAAGTCCTAGCCAGAGCATCTAGGCAAGGAAGAGAAACAAAATACATCCACATCAGAAAGGAAGAAATGAAGTCATCTGTTTGCACATGAAATGATCCTAAACGTAGAAAACTCTAAAGATTCTGCACATATACATAAGACCATAGCACTATTAACAAACTTCAGCAACACTGCAGATGACAAAAATCAACATGCAAAAGTCAGCTGTATTTCCACACATTAAACAATGAAAAATCTGAAAAGAACATTTAAATAAACCCACTGACAAGTGCGTCAAAGAGAAATAGAAGAAGGTGAAAGTCCTGTAATGCTGAAACTACAAAATACTGCTGGAAGAAACTGAAGAAGACACAAAGAAAGGGAAACACTTCCCAGGCTCATGGGCCGCAAGATCTGATCATCTTTACAGTGCCCACAGTACCCAAAGTGGTCTACAGATTCAGAGGAATCCACACCAAAATCCCAAGGCACTTTTTGTTGAAATACAGAAGTCAATGCCAACATTTATATGGACTCTCAGTGGAACCTGAATAGCCATACACCATCTTGGAAAAGAAGAACAAACTTGGAGAATCTCACACTTCCAGGTTTCAAAACATATTACAAAGGTATGGTAATCGAAACAGTTTGGTGCTGACATAAAGACAGACATATAGACCAACGGAATAGAATAGAGAGCCTGGAAATAACTCTTCACACATGCAACACCCAGGTGATCTTTCAACAAGGCTCCCAAGACCACTCAACAGGGAAAACGACAGTCTCTTCAACAAAGTGTGTTTTGGGAACATGGATATCCACTTGGAAAGAACAAAGCTGGACTCTTATACCATATACAAAAATTAATATAAGGTGGATTAAAGGCCGAAAGGTAAGAGCTAAAACTACAAAATTCCTAAAAGACAACAAACAGAAAGAAAGCATTAAGACATAGGATCTTTTTTTTTTTTTAAACTCTTGGCTATGACACTAAAAACTCAAGCAAGAACAGAAATAGTCAATGGGAGTACATCAAACGTAAAAAGTTCTGGGTATCAAGGGACACACTCAACAGAGTGAAGAAGCAACCTCTGAAATGGGAGGAAATATCTGCAAACCATGTAGCTGATAAGTGGGTTTGTATTCAGACTTTATTATATGAAGAATTCCTAGAACTCAACAAGAAAAAAAAAATCAAAAAATGGGCAAAGGACTTGAATAAACATTTCTCCAAAGAAGACACACAAATGGCTAACAGCAAGAAACAACGCTCTATGTCATTAATTATTCAAGAAATTCAAATCCAAGAGATAATGGCTTCACACACATTAGGATGGTTCCTATCAAAAAGAGAGAAAATAACCAGAGTTGGTGAAAATGTAGAGAATCTTGAACCCTTGTGGACTGTTGGAAGAAAAATACAATGACACAGCCAGTCTACAAAACAGTCGGGGGGACCCTTGAAACACTACAAAGAGAATCACCTTGTAATTCGATAATTGTGTTTCTGGGACTGTACCCCCCCCCAAAAAATAAATAAAACCAAGTTCCTGAAGAGGTATTTCTATACACATGTTCACAGCAGTGGTTTTCACAGCAGCCAAGAGGCAGAAGCAACGCAAGTGTTTATCGACGGATGAACAGATAAGCAAAGTGAGATCCATCCACACAATGGAGTATGATTCTGTCTTCAGAGGGAGAGAAGCCTGTCGCACGCTGCACGTGTGGAATGAGAGCGCTGACGAACCTCGAGGTTGGCCACAGGAGGGCAAACACTGAGGATCTGTGCACGTGCGCTCACTCAGGCAGCTCTGACTCTGGACCCCATGGACTGCAGCCCGCCAGGCTCCTCTGTCCACGGGAGTCTCCAGGCAAGGACACGGCAGTGCGGTTGCTGTTTCCTTCTCCAGGAGATCGTCCTGACCCACAGACTGAACCTGTGTCTCCTGCACTGCTAGGTGGGCTGTTTCACACTAGCGCCATGTGAGATACCTAGAGTAGTCCAAATTCACAGAGACAGAAAGCAGAAGGGTCGGTCCCTGGAGCTGGAGAGAGAGAGACAGAGGAAGGGATGGAAGTTAGGGTCTACTGGGGACACAGCTTCAACTCCACAAGGTAAAAAGTTGAGAGAGATGGATGCTGTTGCTGGTTACACAACCGTCTGAACGTTCTTAACGCTCAGCTGGCACACTCAACAATGGTAAGATGATAAACTTTTAGCCAGGAACTTCTGTGACGTTTATTAATAGCTGTGCTTCCATCACTGAAGCTTGTCAGCATCCCCACGTGTGCAAACGGCCCAGAAAGGCAGCTGGTGAAGGGAGTGTGTGTCATGGTGCTTGTGCTCATATGCCGAGGTACATGTATGTGTTCACATGTATTTCCGTGACATAACGTGTATATGTGTGACATAAGTGTGTGTGTGTGACGTGTTTGTGTGTGTGACATATGTCTGCATGTGTCTAACGTGTGTGTGACATTCACGTGTATGCATGTGTGATGTACAGGCATGTGTGTGTGTGTGTGTGTGTGTGTGTGTGTGTGTGTAATCCAAGAAGAGCCCACACGGTTTCTTTGTAATACCAGGCAGCAGTAATAGCAAGGTCCTTTCCAGGAAACTCACTAGTTCCAGGGGATATTCAATCTGCCCCTCTGGATATATGTATAAATGCAGATAATTACATGTGTTTCAAAAAATGACCATGACTCATGTTAATACCATTTTGAATCCAAAATTACTGCTCTGACTGTAAACTTTTTTCTCCCTGAGCACCAGGAATTCTAAAGACTGAGTAACTCACCTTTCTTCCTAGAAGAATCTTAAAATAACACTCCATTTTTAAGCCACTGTGGTCCCTGTAACCTAGAACACTCTCGACCTCCTCACTTACAGTAAGAAATAGCAGGCAGTTCTGTTGTTCCATCTTCAGCTAACAAGCCCCAGGGGAGAAAAGTCATCTTAGCTCTCAAACGAAAACAAGTAAAGGCCACACAGACATGTTAGAACTGAATTACACCTTTAACTCTTAAAATAAGTTTTTTTTAAAACTTCTTTAGGGAGATTTAGCTGCTTGCCTATCATCAACATGTTCAAGTTTGCATAGCTGCTGAAACATGAATTCTCTATCTGATTGTGAAAAGCAAAAGCCACCTATTTGAAACTCGGAAGCAATTCTCTCAGGAATGTGATCTCTAGGTCACACTGACATGAACAAAATGCAAATGTTTTCGGGCCTCAGGAATCCGTGAAAAGAACATATATTAAGAAAGCTCAAAAATGACAAGCACATGATGCTGCCGTCCTGTAGTCGCTGAGTCACACCCAACTCTTTGGTGACCCCATGGACTGTAGCCCGCCAGGCTCCTCTGTCCGTGGAATTTTCCAGGCAAGAACACCGGAGTGGGTGGCCATGCCTCCTCCAGGGGATCTTCCCCGCTCCGGCATCGAACCTGAGTCCGCTGCACTGGCGGGAGGGTTCTCTTCCACTGGGCCACCCCGGAAAGCCCACAGCACGTGCCAGCATCCTCCAACGTCTCTAATGAGTCCCTCGGAGCCTTACCAGGAAGGGCATCTTCCGAGTTCTCAGGGAAGAGGAGAACGCTAGCGCGCCCCCTGGCAGGCTGAGTGAGACCTGCCGCTCAGAGCCCCAAGCGCACTCCGGGGACCTCACCTGGCATGAGCGCGGCCGTGGGGAAGACCTCCTTCAGCTTGGCCTGGCTCACCTCCACCAGCTCCTCCGCGGACATCGGAAGCTGCAGCGTGTCTCTGATCAGCTGGGCCGCCTCCAGCGCCTTCTTGCCCATCACCAGAGACTTCACGTCCCAGCTGTACTTCTTCCCGTAGCGCCCGCAGATGTCCTCAAACACAGCTGAGTAGAGCCGCTCGGTATCTGCGGAGACAAGGGGGCCGAGATACAGCGGCGTTGAGGGATGTGTTCACGGCCCGCAGAGCCTGCGTTCAGAGCAGACAGCTCTCGGGAGGGGGCCCGTGGGCACAGGGGAAACACTGGCGGGTTTGGAGGCTCAGACGGTGCCCCGGCGGCCTGCCCTCTGCTGCGCTGGAACCTTACAGGCTGGGAGGGAAAGGAAGTCTGTCTGTGCGCAGCTGCGTCCAATGCCGCGCTCCTGTGGACCGTGGACCGCCAGGCCCCTCTGTCCGTGGGATTCTCCAGGCAAGAATACTGGAGTGGGGCCCTCCCTGGTGGCTCGGTGGTGAAAGAATCCGCCTGTCAATGTAGGGAACATGGGTTCAATCCCCCATCTGGGAAGATCCCACCTACCTTGGAGCCACTAAAGCCCTGAGCCACCACTAACTGAGACTGGGCTCCAGAGCCCAGGAGCTGTAACTTCCTGAGCCCTGTGTCGCAACTACTGAAGCCCGCATGCTCTAGAGCCTGTGCTCGGCAGACAGAGCCCACGGCAGTGAGAAACCCACGCACGGCATCTACACGGAGGCCCCCCGCTCTCCGCAACTAGAGAAAAGCCTGCGCGGTAACAGAGCTAGTACAGACAAAAATACATTATTCAGATTAAAAAAAAGAATACTGGAGTGGGTTGCCATTTCCTCCTCCAGGGGATCTTCCAGACTCAGGGATCCAACCTTCGTCTCCCACACTGCAGGCGGATTCTTAACCGCTGACCCACCAGGGAAGCCCCGAAATGTCTGCGTTATGGTTCAAGCGTCTTTTCCGTTGACAGGCACATTCTGCTGAGCCTGACCACTACTGAGACTTGGCGTCCTGATGGAGCACCCGCGAGCGTGCACACTGCAGCCTGTGTGCAGGGCCTGCACCGAGAGGGACCGACCGAGTGCTCCTCGACCCCTGCAATCACTCCGGCGGGAGTGGGCGGACGCGGGTGCGGCTCTGAATGGAGCCCCTGCGTGAGCACAGATGCCCGCCTGCACCTCCCAGGAGGAAGGCACAAGTCCGGTGCTCTCCATTTCCGCCCCCCACCCGCAGCGGTCCGGTCGTGCAGCAGTAGCGGCGGGGGTTCCCTGCAAGGTAACTTGATTCTACACTTTGCGGCGAAGTGCACGGGCCCCGGAGACCACCCCCAGCCACCCCAGCCCGAGGCAGCATCTCCAGGCAGCTGACCTGCCCTTCCCGGCCCGCTCTGCTCTGGTTGGTCCTTCCTGCCTGCAGCCCGCTTCCTAGGAAGGGGCCCTAGACACTTGGCCAGTGGCGGCAGGACCAAGCCTTGGACAAGGAGCAGCAGCACAGAACGGCTTTGCTTTCTCCGCTTTTCAAGGCAAAACCACGTATAGCTGCGTATCAAGTACAAACTCACCTTCAGTGCTTTAACTATCTGCTGCTAAGTCACTTCAGTCCTGTCCGACTCTGTGCAACCCCATAGACAGCAGCCCACCAAGCTCCCCCGTCCCTGGGATTCTCCAGGCAAGGACACTGGAGTGGGGTGCCATTTCCTTCTCCAATGCATGAAAGTGAAAAGTGAAAGTGAAGTTGCTGAGTCTTGTCCGACTCTTAGTGACCCCATGGATTGCGGCCTACCAGGCTCCTCCGTCCATGGGATTTTCCAGGCAAGAGTGCTGGAGTGGGGTGCCATTGCCTTCTCCGTTTAACTATCTGGGTCCTCGCTTTTCTACCATGGGCTGGATATGGGGAGACAGTGGGAGGGGACACCGTAAGAGACACATAACGAGCAGATCCCTTGTAGCTCAGTCAGTAAAGAATCCGCCTACAGTGCAGGAGACCTGGGTTTGATCCCTGGGTTGGGAAGATCCCCAGAAGGAAATGGCAACCCACTCCAGTATCTTTGCCTGGAAAATCTCATGGACAGAGGAGACTGGGCTGCAGTCCATGGGATAGCAAAGAGTCAGACACGACTAAGCGACTAACACACTTAACTTACGAAGCAGCTCTCAGATCTCCATTCTGGTACACACCTGACTGCTCTTGCTCAGGCATGACCCCGGGGTTGGGTGACACGTCCCAGTTTTGGTTCCCTTTCTGGTACAAAGGAAGGTGAGACTTAAAGACAAGTCCTCCTGGGCTCCTTGGTGGAGGAAGCCAGTGTTTGGATCGTAACCTGAGAGGCTCAGATTTCTTCCAGAAGCCCCCCTGCATGTCATCTCTCTGAAAAAGCCCCGGCGGAGAGGGAAGGGCTGGCCCACGCCTCTGGGGGACAGTGAGGAGGGGTGGCCGTATCGAATGCTCGCTCACATCCCGCTTCCCTCAAGACCTGGAGGGCTCTGCAGGTGTGCAGAGGCAGGGCCTGGCAGGCAGCCTGTGTATACTTTGCTTTCTTCCTGTGAACACTTTTCTTCCAGCAGCTGGGAGAGAGAGACTAACAAGACAGTGCAGGCACTGAGCGAGTGAGAAACTACCGCTGGGTTTGGAAAGCACGCAGAGTGCCAGGAAAAACAGCAGAGGCTGGGCGAGGAGCACCACTAGGGACTCGCCATGAGCCAAGTGCAGGAGGAAGAAATGAGCAAGAGAAATGACAAAGTCTAAAGACCGAAAAGAGCTGTATTCTTTTAAAAGGCGTTACACGCTCTTCCTCTAAAGCTGGTGCTTTTCACTTACAAGGCCTAGAACAGGGGGATTATAAATCTGCAGAAGACTCTGCGGTCACGTAACTCTTCTTCACAATGTAGATGAAAATCACGCCAAACCTTCGGTGAGATAAGCAAGGATCTCAACACACTGTCAAACTCCTCCGATCTGGCAAAGAGTATACCAGCAGACGACAGCGTACAAGCAATGACAGGGACAGTGCTTTGAAGGGAAAGTTCTCCCAGAAGCCAAAATAAAAAGGAAGCAGTGCGCTTCTCTGGTGGTGGTGGTGTTCAGTCTCTCAGTTGTGTCCGACTCGTTGCAACCCCATGGACTGCAGCACGCCAGGCCTCCCTGGCCATCACCAACTCCTGGAGTTTGCTCAAACTCATGCCCATTGAGTCGGTGATGCCATGCAAGCATTTCATCCTCTGCCGCCCTCTTCTCTTCCTGCCTTCAACCTTTCCCAGCACCAGGGTCTTCTCCAATGAAGTCAGTCTTTTTCCTGGTGGCTCAGAGGTAAAGCGTCCACCTGCCAATGCCGGAGAAATGGGTTGGATCCCCGGTCTGAGAGGATCCGACTCAGCCCGTGCCCTACAACTACTGAGCCTGTGCTCTGGGGCCCGTGAGCCGTGAGTACTGAGCCCACATGCGCCCCCACCACGGAAGCCCAAGGTCCCCAGAGCCCGCGCTCTGCAACAAGAGATAGGAGAAACCTGAGCACCACAGCTAGAGAGCAGCCCGTGTTCACCGTGACTACAGAAGAAGAGCCCACGGAGCAAGGAAGACCCAGCACAGCCAGAACTAAACAAGATCATTTAAAAATAAAAGAATAATTCAAAGGAAGGAGCGCACAGCAGCCGTGCCCAACCGTCCCATGCACGCACGGCCTCCAAAGCTCCGGGCTCTGCACCTTGCTCCTGGGTTATTTTTCACGGGAAGCTCGCACGTGGTCTGCAAAGAGCCACAGCCACACAGGGTGCTCCCCTCCGCCGGTGTGCTAAAAAAGTACCGCACGTACACCTGGGCCTCAGTCCTGGGGGCAGTAAGGAGAGACGACACTCAGGCAGCAGGTGAACGGGCCAGGTGGGCAGAGACAGGAGGGCACTGGATGCGGGTGTGAACGCAGCCCAGAGGCCCGGGTTTTCCTCACGAGCTGCAGGCTGGGCCCCCAGGTGCTGGGCTGTGCACTGACCTTTAGGGTCCCCGAGCTGTTACCACAAAAGGCCTCAGCACGCCTGATCTCCTCTCCACTGTCTGGGGCTGAGGTTCCACTGCGAGGTACTGAGTCCAGCTGATCACAGAGGACGCATTTACACGTGTTTACCCCGGCCTCTGAGGACGGCATCAGCATGTGTTTTGCCCTATGAAGACGGGAAGGAGGGAGGGCAGTCCCCGCTTATAATTCAGCTGGACGACCGGGACTTGCATTGTTTTAGAGCGAAACACCCCAAGCAGAGGCTCAGTGACCAGCGTGCAGGGTAAGACCTGCTTCCTCTGCACACCCCGACTGCTTCCTCTGCACACCTCTTCCTCTCCGAACCACATCTGAAGGAAGCAGACATGTCCTCAGCCTCCCTCCCCGACCTGGGGTTTCTTCCAGGTAGGTGGGGGCCACAGGGAGCAGCCTCTGCCCGCAGGCCGGGGTGCTCCCGAGGACTCAGGTGGGGGGTGGCGGGTGCTCTGGGGCCAGCGGCCTGGGTTGGAGGCCTGCTCTGTGGCTGACCAGCAGCTGGGAGCTGGGGACCCGTGCTCAGGGCCCAGGTGGGCCTCGGCTAACCTCTCTGTACGCTGGGGGTGCAAGAACAAGGATACGCCTACTGGGCATCTGTGTCACCTGCGCGGGGAATCTGTGCCGAGCCCGGAGCCCTGAGCAAAGCACCAGCTGGAGCCCCTAGGGCAGGAGGCAGGGGCTCCCAGAGGGAGGTTAGGCATCCTCTGGGAGTTAACAGGAAGGCAGTTAAGGATCTGCTGTGAGTTAACAGGAAGGCGACAGCAAGGAGATCCCACCAGTCCATCCTAAAGGAAATCAGTCCCGAATATTCATTGGAAGGACTGAGGCTGAAACTCCAATACTTTGGCCACCTGATGCGAAGAGCTGACTCATTGGAAAAGACCCTGATGCTGGGAAAGATTGAAGGCGGGAGGAGAAGGGGACGACAGAGGATGAGATGGTTGGATGGCATCACCGACTCAGTGGACATGAGTTTGAGCAAGCTCCGGGAGTTGGAGATGGACAGGGAGGCCTGGCGTGCTGCGGTCCATGGAGTCACAAAGAATGGGACACGACTGAGAGACTGAACTGAACTGTGAGTTAAGAGGAAGGCAGTTAGGGATCCTCTGTGAGTTAAAAGGAGGAGGTTAGGGAGCATCTGTGAGTTAAGAGGAAGGCAGTTACGGATCATCTGGGAGTTAACAGGGGGGAGATTAGGGATCATCTATGAATTAAGTGGAAGGCAATTAGAGATCATCTGTGAGTTAAGAGGAAGGCAGTTAGGGATTCTCTGTGAGTTAAGAGGAAGGCAGCTAGGGATTCTCTGTGAGTTAAGAGGAAGGCAGTTAGGGATCCTCTGTGAGTTAACAGGAGGGTGGTTAGGGATCCTCTGTGAGTTAACAGGAGGGTGGTTAGGGATCCTCTGTGAGTTAACAGGAGGGCCGTTAGGGATCCTCTGTGTGTTAAGAGGCAGTTATGAGTTCTGCTTTCTCCCTGTCCACGACAGCTCACACACGGCTCCTGCAATGGCAAGGGCCATATGATCTGAGAAGTTAAGAGTTCCTTGTTCCAAATGTTCCATTAAAAAAAAAAAAAAGGCAGTACCCATTGGGAATCCATTCACCAAAGTTTCTATCACATGTTCCCAGCACATCAGACTAGCTCCACAAATATGTGTTAACAAACTGCCCGACCCAGTACCGACACAGAATGCCGTGTGCCCAACCCCGTAATCCATGTCTCCTTGCAGCCACCTGACCCTCCACAAGCCAACCCTCGCATGTTCCCACTCGCTGGTAGGACCCCACTCCCTAGCTAGCTCCATTCACCTCTCCCCACCAGGTAATAAATACACAGGGTTTTATCGGGCACCTGTTCCGTGAGACCCACTGAAACAACATATGAGACACAAACATCCTTGCGAGCTTAAATACATACTCAGAGATTGCAGTCAAAGGCTTTCATGTACTCAATGAAGCAAGAAGTAGATGTGTTTCTGGAATTCTCTTGCTTTCTCTATGACCCAATGGATGTTGGCGATTTGATCTCTGGTTCCTCTGCCTTTTCTAAATCCAGCTTCTACATCCGAATGGCTTCACTGACTCAGTGGTCATGAGTCTAAGCAAACTCTAGGAGATGTTGAAGGACAGGGGAGCCTGGCATGCTGCAGTCCATGGGGTCGCAGAGAGTCAGACACAACTGAGTGACTAACTGAACAGCAAAGGTGACTGCAACTGGAAAGCTCCCTGATGTTTGTTGTCAAAAAAAAAAAAAAAGGAACAGTTACCTGGGGAGGTAGAGGAAGCTTTGCAGAACGAGTGACTGAAAGGCAGTATGTACAGCAGAGTATTTTTCTCCACTGAGACCCAATGATACATGGCCCTTTGCTGACCCCAAGGCCCTGGGAGTTCAGGAAGTCCTCTCAGACCTTGGAGTGGTGGCAGACGGTGTGTCAGACGCCGCAGAGAGGGGCCCGGTGTTCTGGGGAGCAGAGAGAGAAAAGAGGACGGGGAGGTCACGGAGGCTGCCTCCACCAGACAGCGCTCACGGCCACGCCCGGGACACTCTCGTGTTCC
Organism: Bos grunniens; assembly: GCF_055505025.1. NCBI lineage: Eukaryota > Metazoa > Chordata > Mammalia > Artiodactyla > Bovidae > Bos > Bos grunniens. The sequence continues at coordinate 4,503,938 of NC_141194.1, forward strand.
CTCCCGGGGCCGCCAGCTCCGCGTGTCATCTGCGCACACGGAAGAGACGGGAGAAGCGTGTCTAGTCCGTGCAGTTTAACCTTTACAGACGCGCTTGCCTGCAAGAGCCAGCAGCTTCCTTGAGTTTAGGAATGTAAGAGACCTAAATGAGTAGTTAACAAGCGTGAAATGATGAGTCCCGGTAATATTTGCTTCAAATTAGGAGCTTGCTTGCTCTCAGAGGTTTTGAGAACAAGTATTTCAGGGTGTGATGGACTGTTTCTTGTGGCTGAAAGCTAGCCAGTTTCCAACTGCGAAGGAGTAACAATAAACGCAACTTTTTTAAATGAAGATTGGTAATGATTTAACCGAGTGATCTTTTCTCAAGTGAAAGTTTTGATTAGCATTTAGTATGGTTCAGTGGAACTATCAACCACCTCCTCTAACAGATGTGGGTATGAGTCAAGAATTATTTTCTTTTTTTCTCGCATAATCCGTAATAAAGTTTAAGAAAATCCATCAGCACGTCATTTCGTAGGGGGCACAGCGGGTCCAAGGACAGAGGCTGGGCACGAGGGTGGAGGACTCAGGAACGGTGCCATCCTTCCACCTGGGGCTCCTGAAAAGGACTGGGCCCCGTGGCAGGCTCACGTGTGGGCTGTGGTCACCAACTTACACACCAAAGCGTGTTCAGAAGGTACAGGGGAAGAACATGTTCAGAGTACGTGACCCCCCAACCACGCAGCCCACAAAAAACAGCAATAGGCAATGAACTGACAGTCAGTGATTCTCCAGAAAGGCTCCTCAGAAGGCCAAGAAACCACTACTAGAGTCAGCTTATGGTTTTTGTATCTATTTCTCTGCTCGTTCAGTCAAGTCGCTCAGTTGTATCTGACTCCTCGCATCCCCATAGACTGCAGCATGCCAGGCCTCCCTGTCCATCACCAACTCCCAGAGTCTACTCAAACTCAGGTCCATCGAGTCGGTGAAGCTCAGTCAACAGTATTTTCTATACTTGAACAGAACTTATCAGACCAAAATTTTAACCTGAAGGTGGCATTTAACCCAAGAATCATAGTAAATTTTTACTGTATCTTTTGTTTTGGAAAAGATCAAGCAAGATTTGCAAACAGTTGAGTATGCAGTGTGTTTTACACACTTGATTCATTACCCAATCACCAATCCAACTATTTCCTTGGCAATCTTTCTAAATTATGCAAAGTTACTTTAAAATGAGCTGATAGATGGTGATGTGATAACAATTTCCCCCGCCCCCCCAATCCTTAAAGTGATGGTTTATAATCAGGGTGATTTTGCCCTTGGGGGACTTAAAAGACAAGATAAATGTGTTGTTTGTTTGTGGATCATTTTTTTAATCTGATTTAAAAGACAACTGCATAAAATTATAATTAGAAATCTCTGCTGATGGGCACATAACATATGTAAAGATGCAATGCACAACATGTATAAAGATGGAACCTTTAGGACAATAACACCACAAAGGAGGGTAGGAAAGGAGATACACAGCAGCCACGTTTTTGTATACTATTTAAATTAAGCTGGTATTAATGCAAACTAGATGGTATAAGTTGGTAACTGTAATACATAGAGCAACCACTAAGGAAATAACTAAAAAACAAAAAAAGGTCAGAGAAATAAAACAGTTAAAATGTACACAAGAAAATACCTAGTTACCATAAAAGAAGCCAGCGATGGAGGAAAGGGGAATGGAGGAAAGGGAAGGAAAGGAAAAGACACAGATGTGTTTCTTTTCTGGATCCCACAGACACATGGAAACATAAGGACTGTCCTTCTGCGACTTACCTTCTACGTCCACCCATGTTGCAAAGGGCCGCATTTCAAACTAATATAAACAGACACAGTTCAGAGACTATTTCTACCCCAGGGCAGAGGGCTGGGGGAGACACAAGACAGATGAAGGAGACTGAGAGGTGTTCACTACTAGCAGTAAAGTAAGTAAGTTACAAGAATGTGAAGTGCAGCACAGGAAATAATGACATTTTATAACTTTACACAGAGTGCAGTCTATACAATTATCAAATCCCTATGCTGTACACCTGAAACAATACTGCCAGTGAACTAACCCTGCAATAAAAAATGTGGACAGAGGAAAGTCTTCTCTACAGCAGAATGCTAGTTAATAAATACAGATTGATGGTGTGTGATCAAAAAAGAAAGAGAAAACAAGTAAGATAACCATATAGGTAAATCCTTTATCAATAATGGCATTATATGTAAAAGGTTAAATACAAATTAATGTATTATATAATGGCAGAACAGATTAAAAATGAAAAACCACGTGACCCAATTATATACTGTCTACAAGACACACTTTACCAGGAAAGGTGCAAAAAGCTTGAAAGTAAGAGGATGAAGATATTAAATGCACAAGGTAACCAAAGAAAGCCACACTGAGCACATTAAACAAGGCAGACTTAAGACAAATGTTTCTACTAGAAACAAACAAACAAAAACTCAATAGAAGCATTGTATAAGGAGAAAGGGGTAATTTTATGAAGAAGATGCGACAACTATAATCATGTAAGAAACTCACAACAAAGTCACAACACCTAAAACAAAAACTGACCAAACTGAGGGAAGAAACAGGTGTCGACCACAGTAGCTGGAAACATTTAACGACACAGTTTCAATGACGGAAAGAACAGCTGGACTGAAAATTCACAAGGAACACAAGACTGGATTTAAACCTCTACAGGTAAAACTCTATAGCTGAAGACTATAGATAACTACTGCTGCATACGACTTAACTACTTAAATACCATAAACCAACTGAATTTTATGACACTATGGAAATGCTCCACCCAAACATTACAAAACAATGTATTCTTCTCACACTCACAAGGAAAGATGATAAGCTAGGCCATTAAACAAGGCTCAATACATTCACAAAGGATCAAAATCATGCCAAGTATTTCCCTGATCAACAATGGAACAGAATGAGAAATCACTCACAGAGGGAGAGCCTGGGAAATTCACAACTCTGTGGAAGTTAAACAAATATACACCTAAATGGTGAGTGGTGAAAAGGTAAAATTACAAGGGATTTATAAGATAGGCTGGGAGGAAGTAAAATACAAATGCAACACACCAACAGGTGTGGCATTTAACAAAAGCAGTGCTTGGAGGGAAGTGGAGGGCTGTAAACGCCTGTAATAAAAAAAGGATGGTTAGAGGTAAAGCACTGAAGGGCCTGAAGACAAGGAAGGCAGGCAGGGTGCCTCTAGAAGCTGGCAAAGCAAGACTCTGCCCTGGAGCCTGCTACAGAGGGAACCAGCCCTCGACTTCAGCCCAGGGAGACTGGTCTTGGACTTCTGACTCCAACAACCACGACAAAGGGCATCTGGGTTGTTTTCTAAACCAGTGAGTTTGTGGCATTTTGTTACAGCAGACCCAGGCAACTAACACACACTAACTAAAATCCACTAATCCATCCATCCACCCACTTGTCCACCCATCCATCCATCCACCCATCCAACCACTAATCCATTCAGCCATTCAACCACACACTTATCAATCCATCATCCATCCACCCACCCACCCACCCACCCACTTATCCATCCATCCACCCATCCACCCACTAACCCATTCAGCCATTCATCTACCCATTATCCATCCATCCATGCATCCACCCACCCATCCATTCACTAATCCATCCATGCATCCACCCACTGATCCATTCAGCCACCCATCCATGGACACTTAGGTGGTTTCTGTTTCCTGCCTGTTATGAACTGTAACAGTGGGAAAGACACCCTGTTTTAAGGGGAAACCTCTATCACTCGCCATGTCACTGACGTCTCCTCGGGGATCACAGCCCTGAGTCACGCGCCTCGACCCTCCGTTTCTTCCTAGGCAACCTCACCTTCATCACTGCCCTCACCTGGAGGATTCTGATGAGCACCGGATGAACTGACATGTGAAGAGCACTGAACGCCATTCTGGAAACTCACAAGATTTGTTTTTCTCTGGAAACATCCCAGTCTTTGCAGATGTGATGAAGTGAAGGGTCTGAGATGAGGTCCTCCTGGATGAGGGAAACCCTAAATCCAATGCCAGGGCCCTCATAAGGGACAGATGAGCAGAAACACAGCAAGACCCACAACTCCTGAGCCTGCACTCTAGGGCCTGGAACCCACCATTACTGGGCATGTAGCTGTGAACTACCGAAGGCCGCATGTCCTGGAGCCGATACGCTCTGCGGTAAGAGGAGCTACCACAATGAGAAGCCTGCACACCGCAACCAGAGTAGCCCCCCCCCCCCCCCCGTCACTGCAAGTGGAGAAAGTCTGTGCACGACAACAAAGATCCGGTGCAGCCAAAAAGAAAAGAACGTGCAGGCTGTCACCAAAGTGGGTCTGAAGAAGCTGCATAAAAGACTGACAGAGAACAGGAGTTCTTTCAAGGTGTCGCCCTGAATTCATGTGTTGAGTGGGGTCTATCCATCAACCCCTGCTAGCTTGGGAGTCATTTGAATGAAACACTTCACCTTGAAACCCAGAGACGTGCAGTTTTTTAAAGCCCTCCTTTCCCACCCAGATCAACAGCTTCCACTTCTTTTCAAGACCTTCCTTCAGTGGCTGCTCCTGTTATCCCAACATTTTCATCCTTGCTGTGGGTACAGTGGATTGAATTCCCCATGGACTGGATCACGCGTGATGTATGCACTGGTACGGAGGCAGCGCCAAAAGCACTTTTAATTTAGTACAGTGCAAAGCGCTGTGGGATCTAGCAAGAGATGGAGAAACGTAAAAAAAGGATGCAGTTCTTCTCCTTTGAAGATACACAAGCCACTGTGTCACTGGCGCTATTTCTTTAGCTGCTCTGTGCGCTTCCGTTTACTTGTTTTTTTGGTGTGGGTGGGGTAGAAGACTGTCAGAGAACCCAAATGGAAAGCGATGACAGGAGGAAGACTGGGGGAAATCACACGGTAATCGTGGTGTCTCAGCTACCAACAGCACAGTTCTGGGCGTCCACGGGGTGCCTCCCTGGCCGCAGTCTGCCTGGGAGATCTGTCCGACGCCAGTGCAGCTCCCTGACCCCTTCCCGGCATTAAACACCCTACATTTCTGGGGGGGATTCGCTTGCTGCAGCTGCCATGACAACGCACCGAACGCTGGGGGGCTTCAACAACAGGAAGTTACGCTCCCCCAGCCCTGGAGGCTGGAAACCGGAGATGCAGGCATGGAAAGAGCTGGCTCCTCCTGAGGCCTCTCCCCTGGGTGTGCAGACAGCCGTCTCCTCCCGTGTCCGCCCGTGGTGGTCCCCGTGTGTGCCCCTGTGCTGCTCTTCTTTTCTTATAAGGACCAGTCCTAAGGGGTCAAAGTGTGTGTGTGAGTCGCTCAGTCATGTCTGACTCCTGCAACCCCGTGGACTGTGGCCCGCCAGGCTCCTCTGTCCATGGGATTCTCCAGGCAAGAACATTGGAGAGGGCTGCCAGTCCCTTCTCCACCTAAGGGGTCAGGATCCAGCCTAATGCCCTTATTTTACCTACTTACCTCTTTAAAGACCTTGACTCCAAGTACAGCCCCAATCTGAGGCCCAGGGGGTTAGGGCTTCAAAATATGAATTTTGGTGGTGCACACATCAGCCCACAACTCTGAGTTATTGATCTTCACCCACGCAGCATTTCTGTCAAAGGCAAGGTGTGCGTGTGTATGAGGCGTGCGTGCTAAGTCACCTCCATTGTGTATGACTCTTTGCGACCCCATGGACTGTGGCCCGCCAAGCTCCTCTCTCCATGGCATTCTCCAGGCAAGAATACTGCAGAGGGTTGCCATACCCTCCTCATCAAAGGCAAGGGCAACTGATTAAAAAATATCCTTCTGTGTCTTGTTTTTTTATGGGAAGGGACTAAAGACGGACCCCAGGAAATATGAGTCAATATTCTTTTAAAAAACATCTGCTCACAAAATGGACAGTGGTTCGCACATCTCAGACTTCATTTACTTCTACCCCGGCATTTTTGCAAAGACGAAAAAGCAGTCAGGCGTCCTTTCCCTTCCCAAGCACAGCGCACCTTTTGTGGCCACAGGAGGCGGAGCTCAGTCGGCACAAGCAGAAACTCACCTGTCCTAGTCCCCCAATCTCAGGGGCTCTGAGAGACGAGGAGACACAGGTGCCCACCCTGTTCGCAAACGCCAGGGCCTTTGAGTCTGCAACTCTGAGGACCCAGAAGTGTCCTCTAGGGACAGGCAGAGGCTCCTCAGACGCACAATTAACGCTCATTTTCTGACTCCCACAGGTATACAGCCTTACGCCCATGTTACTCCAAGTCAGACACAGGACATGCAAGAAATCCTTCAGCCATTCACATATCGTTTTCATGGCCCTGCCCCCGGGACCTGCACGGACCTGGGAAACCTACTGAACAAATGCAGAATTCTCGTCAGGTTCAAAGATTATGGGATTTAGGTGGAAAACATTCATATATGCCAAGAAATGCAAAAATCTAATCAGCTGGGTGGAAAAACGGTTTCCATAATGAACAGGCAGGCACCTCTGGACTCCCAAAACATTCACAGGCATGTAAAAGGGGAATAAGTTTTTGCAAGTTATTTGTCATGTTGTTGTATGTACTCTTTAATGGAATTTGGCCTATTGGGGCAACAATGCTATAAATAAACTTTGAAGTACACACTGAGATTACTAATTTTCACCTGCCCTTTCAAGACAATATTATCAAGGGTCTTCCCTCGTCGTCCAGTGGCTAAGACTCTGTGCTCCCAGAGCAGCGGACCCAGGTTTGATCCCTGGCTGGGGAACTAAGATCCCACGGGCTTCAACTAAAGACTCCACCACGTCACAACTAAGAGCGCGCACACTGAAATAATTCCCACAAAGACGACATGACTGGAAGTCCACTGGAAGATGCAAGGGAACCTGACGCTCGTCTGTTTCACAGACCTCATGTATTAGGCCTTAAAGTGACCACTGTCTATTCAGAAAGGCTGTGTGTGTCAATTCACAAAAGGCAAGTACTGAGCCAGGAAATAAAACGCGCTCCAACGGAGCTTCACAAGCAGAAAGGTGTTTAAGTGGATTAAAAAACGTGCAAACGGTCAAACTCTATCACGGCCTCTTAACAGTGATGGTTAACATCAGAGCTGTGACCCGAACTAGCTCAAGTGAAGTGTTTGGGCCTCCCTGAGGGGTACGGAGGTAAAGAATCTGCCTGCCAATGCAGGGGACGGGGTTCGAGCCCTGGTCTGGGAAGACCCCACATGCCGAGGGCAACTGACCGAGTGCACTGCGACTACGGAAGCCTGCTCACCTAGAGGCTCTGCTCCGCAATGAGAGAAGCCCGCGAGGAGAAGCCCTCCGACCGCAACCAGAGAAAAGCCCACGGCAGTGAAGACCCACCGGAGCAAAAATGTCAGATAGAGAAAAAATTTTCAAGAAGACCTCAGATAAACAGAGGGTCACAAGCATCAGGGTGTTTATGTTGATGAAAAAAAAACCCGTGTAAGCAGAGTCAAATATCATCCTGTCCTCTTAATAGTGATGATTAATGTCTACCAGATTTATTAACAGAATAAGCAGAAGTGTTTAAGGGACAAGTACGATTCTGAAACTTTAACAGTTGATAATGCTTTTAATTGGAATGTAACTGCTTTACGGTATTGTGTTAGTTTCTGCCTACAACAGTGTGAATCACCCATGTGCATACGTGTATCCCTCTCTCTAGAGCCTCCCTATCCGAACCCGTGGACTATAGTCTGTGGAAGTCTCCAGGCCAGAATACGGGAGTGGGTAGCCTTTCCCTTCTCCAGGGGATCTTCCCAGCCCAGGAATCGAACCCAGGTCTCTCGCAATTCCAGGCGGACTCTTTACCAGCTGAGCTCCCAGGGAAGCCCAAGAATACTGGAGTGGGTAGCCTATCCCTTCTCCAGGGGATCTTCCCGACCCAGGAATCAAACTGGGCTTTCATGCATTCCAGGCGGATTCTTTACCAACGGAGCTACTAGGAAATACGTTAAAACCCAGTGTCCAGGAGCCAACTGGACACACAAGAAGCCTCCTAAGTAACGAGACAGCCCCGTGAGATGCCGCCCGTGTGCATGTGGGGGTGAGATGAGGGGTGAGAAGGGGGACCCGCGGGCACTGAAGTGGAGCGCTGCTGCCCAAGGCAGAGGAATGCCCCTGGCACTCCCAGGACCGAGCTCCCCGTGATCAGGAGGAGGCGGGCAGTCAGGGGTGGACAGACAACAGCCGGGCAGGTGCGGGGCGGGTTTGCTGAACAAGAGGCTGGGCATCTAGCTTCTGCCTGTGACGCTCACACCTGGGGAAAACAAGCTCGGGTTATCCAAGAGCTGGGTGCCTGGATTATTCAAGGCCCTTCCTGAACACGCCAGTGTGCACGCCAAGGCAGGATGATGCGAGCAGAGGTCAGGAACCCGCTGGATGAGACAGCAGGGCCCACAGGGATCCCTGGGGAATAACAAGCGTGCGTGTGCGTTGCCTCATTCTCCTGGACGGTTGCGACAGCCCCTAGGCAGGTCCTAGCCTCGCGGGCTCAGTCACCCCCACTGAGGTCACTGCCCTGTGTGGCACCCCGAGACTGTGGGGCCGGGCGACAGGCGGGAGGTGAGGTCTACGTTCCTGGGGCTGGTGCGAGGCAGAGAGCACCCTGGGTGCCCTTCCTGAGGCCTCTACGCTCACCTTGCACTGGGGCCACGGCTGTTCCCCACCCTCGGCGCGTGCAGATTCGCACAGGGGGCCCCCCTCCTGCCACCCAGCCGGCTCCCACAGCCCTGGGCGGTGTGCTCAGTCGCTCAAGTCGTGTCTGACTCTTTGTGACCCCATGGACTGTCGCCCGTCAGGCTCCTCCATCCAAGGCAAGGAGGCAAGGATGCTGGCGTGGGTAGCCTTTCCCTTCTGTAGGGGATCTTCCCAACCCAGGGATGGAACCCGAGTCTCCTGCTTTGCAGGCAGATTCCTTACCAACTGAGCCACCACGGAGGCCCTCCCGTGGGCCTGCTCAGGACGAATCCAGTGTCCTGAGAGGCATGACTCACTTCCTGCCCCCGGCTCCCAGGAAAACTGGGTTAGCTGAGCAGATTGTCCTTCCCTGAACTGGCCTCAGGACCTCTGGAAAACCGTGAGGCTCAAGAAGCGAGGCGAGGCCTTGACCGTCTCTCCCCTCGACCGCCCTGGCGAATCCCTGCTGTCACGCTGATCTTAAATGCCCTCTGAACCAAAAACCCTGTCCTCAAGCAGGCTCCCCAACTGGGCGGGTCAGCCTCAGATCACACTTCCTCCTTGGGGGGGACTGGCCCGAAATCACTCAGTGTCAGACTTTGCATCAGGCTGCTCTCAGCCTGGCTGAATGAGATGAGGGCTGCAATACAGCTCGGGCTTCTGGGGAAGAACATGCTCGTCCGGCTGCACCTGGCCGACTCGGAGATCACTTACGTGTTTGTGTCATAACCACACACGCACACGCACGCACGCACAAAGCCAGCACACGGGAGGGCAAGTCAGATGTACCGCAACAGGTAGAGTCAAGGGCTATTTTTACAGGCCCGGATGCCTTCCTCCTGCAGAGTATTCAGGGGCCCACTTCTGTGCAGACTCCTCTGAGCAGGCAAAGCAGGGGCACTTGGGGGGAAAACTCTTGCTGGGGTGGGTCCTCTTGGCAAAGCCTGCTTCACCTGTATGTGCCGGGCACCGGGCACTGTATGCCGTCTCCCCCACATGAGCACCAACACTCACCTGCTGTCACCAGCGTGTCTGGGAGGGACACACCTGCCCCGGGCACCCGAGAGTCTAAATAGCTGCATCTCTTCTCTTGCAGAGGCAACGCCGGTCAGGCTCTGTCCCCGAGGTGAGGTCCGTGGAGCCGGGAAATGCAGGAAGATGGGCAGGAACAGGGTGCCTGGCTCCCTGCCAGGGGACCAGCTGAGGCGGGCAGTGTCCACGGGGAAGACTCCCGGGAAACACTGTCACCCAAGGAGGGAGACGGGGGGCCCGAAGACACCAGCATGACCGTGAATCTTCAGCCAGCAGGAAGGACTTGATGTTGGAAAGAGACAGCGGAGGGTCAGAAGACAGAAAGGCCACAAGTGGCTCATGGAGAGCGTGGCAGACTGGTCTGGCCTCGGCTTGAAACCTGGGTCTTGGGGGTGGCCTCTGGGTGGAGTGCCCATGGGCACTGGGAAGTGTGGAGGGAGCTAAATGGGAGGTGAGGGTGCGCACAGGGACCCAGAGACGATAGAGCAGAAGGCTCCTCGAAGCCACGTGTCCGTGAGAGATCGCAGGGAAGGGGTCCACGGCCAAGGCCAGGGCCCTGAACATGGACAGAGGAGGACAGACAGATGCGATGCGCAGGACAGAGCAGGGTAGTAGAGGCTCATGAAGCCCAAAGTTCTGGAAACACAAGAGATGCCAGCCACACATGGACTCAATGGATGTGAGTCTGAGCAAACTCTGGGACATTGTGATGGACAGGGAATGTGCTGCAGTCCGTGGGCTCGCAGAGTCGGGCACAGCTGAGCGACTGAACAACAGCAAGCCGGCCACTCGAAAGTCACTGCACCCTTCATCCTGACAAAGTTCCTGGGTTGTGGGTGGAAAGCGTGCAGGCAGGATGGAGCCTGGACAGCAGGCAAATTGTGTTTCAGTGATAATCTAGAACAAGCTGTGCTCAGGTACTAAAGCCCTGGGCTTCCCTGGTGGTTCCGTGGGAAAGAATCCGCCTGCCAGTGCGGGAGACTCGGGTTCAATCCCTGGGGTGCGAAGATCCCTGGGAGAAGGGAATGGCAACCCACTGTAGGACTCTTGCCTGAAGAATCCCATGGACAGAGGAGCCTGGCAGGCTGCAGTCCATGGGGTGGCAGAGTCAGACACGACTGAGCGACTAAAGAACAGAAGAATTAGAAGCAGCGGGAGAAGAGGAGCTGGTGACATTCCTTAGAAAAGGCAATCCTTCCGTCCCTTGAGGAAGGAAGGGCCAGGGCCAGCCCATGTGGGGGCATCAGTCTGAACAGGAAGACCACCTCCCTCCCGGATGGGAAGGACAGCTGATGCCTGCAGAGTCCTGCACACTCACCCCAAGCCCGGGCACCGAGAAGACGCCGGTGTGAAAAGGACCCCTTCAGTTCAGGGCCTGACTCTCTCTCCAGCCCAACGCTCAATATGATATTATAAACGCCAAGACAGGTACCCTGCACTGGTTATTCAGTATCACAGGTGCGGTTACACGAAGCTGTTAAGTTCACATGTGTGCCATCTGCTCACCAAGGGCGGACGTGCCTTTACCAGATCTAATAACACACACAAATGCTATGAAGAAGGGCTGTATCGTATTCAGACAACTACATCTCTTTTGCAAAGTCACATTAAACACTGCACAAGGGCTTCCCAGGTGGTCCAGTGGAAGAGAGGCCAGCGTGCAACGCAGGGCACACGGGTTTGACCCCTGGCCCCGGATTCCCACATGCTGTGTAACAGCTGAGCCTGGGAGCCACAACTACTGAGCCCACCTGTCCCAGATCCCATGCTCTGCAACAAGAGAAAGCAATGTGAAGAGAAGCACAAACACCGCAACTAGAGAACAGCCCCGCCTGTCAGAGCTAGAGAACATACCGCACTTGTCACAACCAGAGAAAGTCCCACTTGTCACAATCCCCACCTGTCACAGCTAGAGAACAGCCCCCGCCTGTCACAGCTAGAGAACAGTCTGCCTGTCACAGCTAGAGAAAGTCACACTTGTCACAGTCAGAGAAGAGCCCCGCCTGTCACAGCTAGAGAACAGCCCCGCCTGTCACAGCTAGAGAACAGCCCCCACCTGTCACAGCTAGAGAATATACCATGCTTGGCACAACCAGAAAGTCCCACTTGTCACAGTCAGAGAAGAGCCCCGCCTGTCACAGCTAGAGAACAGCCCCGCCTGTCACAGCTAGAGAATAGCCCCCATCTGTCACAGCTAGAGAACAGCCCCCACCTGTCACAGCTAGAGAATATACCATGCTTGGCACAACCAGAAAGTCCCACTTGTCACAGTCAGAGAAGAGCCCCGCCTGTCACAGCTAGAGAACAGCCCCGCCTGTCACAGCTAGAGAATAGCCCCCACCTGTCACAGCTAGAGAACAGCCCCCACCTGTCACAGCTAGAGAATATACCATGCTTGGCACAACCAGAAAGTCCCACTTGTCACAGTCAGAGAAGAGCCCCGCCTGTCACAGCTAGAGAACAGCCCCCCCCGTCACAGCTAGAGAACAGCCCCCGCCTATCACAACCAGAGAATAGCCCCCACCTGTCACAGCTAGAGAACAGCCCCCGCCTATCACAACTAGAGAACAGCCCCCGCCTGTCACAGCTAGAGAACAGCCCCGCCTGACACAGTTAGAGAACAGCCCCTGCCTGTCACAGCTAGAGGAGAGCCCCACCTGTCACAGCTAGAGGAGAGCCCCACCTGTCACAGCTAGAGGAGAGCCCCACCTGTCACAGCTAGAGGAGAGCCCCACCTGTCACAATAAAATACAGCTCCCGCCCGTCACAGCCAGAGAACAGCCCCTGCCTGTCAAAATAGAGAACAGGTCTGCTTGTCACAACTAGAGAATAGCCTCCGCCTGTCACAGCTAGAGAACAGCCCCTGCCTATCACACTGTCACAGGTAGAGAACAGCCCTGCCTGTCACAACCAGAGAATAGCCTCTGCCTGTCACAGCTAGAGAACAGCCCCACCTGTCACACTGTCACAGGTAGAGAACAGCCCTGCCTGTCACAACCAGAGAATAGCCTCTGCCTGTCACAGCTAGAGAACAGCCCTGCCTGTCACACTGTCACAGCTAGAGAACAGCCCTGCCTGTCACAACCAGAGAATAGCCTCCACCTGTCACAACTAGAGAACAGCCCTGCCTGTCACAACCAGAGAATAGCCTCCGCCTGTCACAAGTAGAGAACAGCCCCACCTGTCACAGCCAGAGAACAGCCCCGCCTGTCACACTGCCACAGCTACAGAACAGCCCCACCTGTCACACTGCCACAGCTAGAGAACAGCCCCACCTGTCACAGGTAGAGAATAGCCCCGCCTGTCACAGCTGGAGAACAGCTTCGCCTGTCACAGCCAGAGAACAGCCCCACCTGTCACATTGCCACAGCTAGAGAACAGCCCCACCTATCACACTGCCACAGCTAGAGAACAGCCCCACCTGTCACACTGCCACAGCTAGAGAACAGCCCTGCCTGTCACAGCTAGAGAACAGCCCCGCTTGTCACACTGTCACAACTAGATAATATCCCCTGCCTGTCACAGATAGAGAACAGCCCTCGCAGCAATGAAGACCCAGCACAGCCAAAAATAAAATTAATTAATTTAAAAAACAGCAGCAGCAATAACAACAAAAAACAGTACACTGAAGGCCTTGTGTCGGCTAGCAGGCTGTCTTGGACCTGACTTTCTTGTATCTTGACGAGCCTCTGAAGGCCCAGGAGGGTCCCGCCCCGTCTGAGACATGCCCGAGACCCCAAAGGTGGGGGCGGGCTCTGCTGCGGGAGAACGCTTGAGGACGGGGAATGGCACCAAGTTGGCAGGGAGAGCGGGTACCAGGGTGAAGTGAGGAAGCAGGCTTTCTCCAGGTGATAGCTAACATGTTCAGTGAGCACAGGTGGGCCTGAGTGGGACCCTCCATCGACCCTCGGAGTGAGACAAAGGCTAGAACACGAGGGGTCAGCTATGTGGTCTCTGTGGTGGATGCATGCGTGCTCAGTCACTAAGTCGTGTCCGACTCTCTGTGACCCCATGGACTGTAGCCTGCCACGCTCCTGTGTCCATGGCATTCTCCAGGCACGGATACTGGAGTGAGTTGCCACTTCCTTCTCCAGTGGATCTTCCCAACCCAGGGATGGAACCTGCATCTATCACATCTCCTGCATTGGCAGGTGGGTTCTCTACCACCAGCGCCCCCTGGGAAGCCCAGTAAGGATGTCCCATTGTGCCTGAACCAGTGACGGTTGCCTGGCAGGCATTCCAAGTTGGCCCAAGGCCACCCACTGAGATGCTTGCTGAAACGACCCAGTAGGAAACAGCGGGCTCGGTTTTCTCTGGGTTCTCCAGGCAGCTCGATGGTTTCTCCAAACACATCTCAAATTCGACCAGAACTCCCCCTCTGCAAAGCCAGTCACCTCCACATACCACTTTCAAAGCTAACGCATGGTCATCCAGCTGTCAGTGCCAAACTCAAAGTACATGGTGGCAAAAGACAGTTATCTCAGCTTGACTCAGAGTCGGCCTTGATTATACAGTTATCAGGCAAAAAACACACGCTGTCAGTGTAACCAAAGGAAATGCTTCTAAGATAAAAAAGGGAAATAACAGACGCAGAGAAGAAATTGGAATGTACCAGCGACCAACTGAAATCAACTGTTTGTAGCCGGAAGAAAACACCAAGTAACACCTTGCTGGCACAAAACGTTTCTTCGATAACCAAGTGATCCCCTTTTCTTAAAGCAGGAGCAGAAAGGTTTCCAAGACAATGAAACCGTGGTGAACATGGACAGAGAACCCAGTGGACCTGTGAAAATGCAGCCACAGGGCCCTCACGCCAAGGACAGCGCTGGCCCAGCACTGCCAGAACTGCTGTTAAATCCATGTCATTCTTCACTCCAGCTCGAGCTCCAGCCTCAGGAGTGATGGATGAGAACACGCCAGGCCTGCAGTGGCAGACGTCTGCAGAGAGGCGTCGGCCCAGGGCTGCCGGGTTCCCGAGGGACACGGCTGTCACAAGGTCTGACGGGCACACCTTGTGAGCTGCAGGTATCGGTGAGTGGCTACTTCAGGAGGACATGTAGGAAGCTTCTCTCTTTTTTTTGAATGTGATCTCTTAACTAAATACCAGCTGCTGTTCAAGATTCTACCAAAAGATGGGAATAAAGATTGATACAACTAGTATGGAAAACAGTACAGAGACTCCTTAAACAGCTAGGAATAAAAACTACCGTATGACCCAGCAAGCCCAGTACTGAGCATATACCTCTGAGAAAACCGTAATTCAAAGATGCGTGGTACCTGAGTGTTCACTGCAGCACTATTTACAGCAGCTAGGACATGAAAACCACCTAGATGTCCACTGACACGTGAACAGATAAAGAAGACGTCTCACACACACACACACACACACACACACACACACACAAACATATACAATCAAATACTGCTGTTGCTGCTGCTAAGTCGCTTCAGTCGTATCCGACTTTGCGACCCCATAGACGGCAGCCCACCAGGCTCCCCCGTCCCTGGGATTCTCCAGGCAAGAACACTGGAGTGGGTTGCCATTTCCTTCTCCAATGCATGAAAGTGAAAAGTGAAAGTGAAGTCGCTCAATCGTATCCGACTCTTAGTGACCCCATGGACTGCAGCCCACCAGGCTCCTCCGTCCATGGGATTTTCCAGGCAAGAGCACTGGAGTGGGGTGCCATCGCCTTCTCCAACAATCAAATACTACTTAGCCATAAAAAGAAACAAAGCTGAGTCATTTGTGGTGATATGGGTGAACCGAGAGCCTGTCATACAGGGTGAAGTAAGTGAGAAAAACAAATATTCTATATTAACGTTTAACTAGGGAATCTAGAAAAACTGTACTGACAAGCCTATTTGCAGGGCAGGAATAGAGATGCACAGCAGAGAACAGACCTGTGGAGCAGCGTGAGAGGGAGGAAGCGGGGCGAATGAAGAGAGCAGCACGGACATATACACACTATCAGGCGTAAAATAGTGGCAAGCAGCTCTACAGCGCAGGGAGCTCAGCTCAGTGCTCTGTGATGACCTGGAGGGCAGGATGGGGTGCGAGGGAGGCTCAAGAGGGAGGGGATGTATGTATACATATCACTCAAGCTGAGGCTCCAATCCTTTGGCCACCTGATGTAAAGAGCTGACTCCTTGGAAAAGACCCTGATGCTGGGAGGGATTGGGGGCGGGAGGAGAAGGGGACGACAGAGGATGAGATGGTTGGATGGTGTCACCGACTCCATGGACATGAGTTTCGGTGAACTCTGGGAGTTGGTGATGGACAGGGAGGCCTGGCACACTGCGGTCCATGGGTTCACAAAGAGTCGGACACGACTGAGCGACTGAACTGAACTGACGGCTGATTCATACTGATGTATGGCAGAAACGAACACAACATTGTAAAGCGATTATCCTCCAAATAAACATAAATTAAAAAAAAGATTCCCCCCAAAGAAAATTTGGTGCCCAAATGTCTTCAGAGACCCCTGGGCCCAGCTCCAAGTGGGAAAAAAGACAAGGAAGGGGATGGAGGAGGACAGGGAAGTACTTCTGATACTCTGACAAGCTGACCCAGGGGAAGAGACTGCCCCTCCCAAGGCTACTTAATTCCCAGAGATGGTCAGAAGCTGTCTTTTGTATGTAAACGAGGGTGCCTTTCATATGCAAACCAACCTACCCAGAGCCCATCCTCCCAAATAGTCCTTTATGGATTTTTAAGCCACCTGCCAAAGCAGGAGACCTGAGAGACATGGGTTCGATCCCTGGGTCCGGAAGATCCCCTGGAGGAGGAAACAGCAACCCATTCCAGTATTTCTGCCCGTAGAATCCCATTGACAGAGGAGCCTGGGGGGCTACAGTCCATGGGGTCGCAGAGTCGGGCACGACTGAACCAACTGAGCACACATGCAAGCTGTGATCACGGGTCCGCATCTCACGTAGCCTGGACAGGCTAGCGGGCGTCGAGCAGACTCTAGTTCGCCTCTAGATCCGTTCCTGGCCTCTAGGCCTCGGGAGGCGAGTTAAGGGCCATCGACTGCCCGGCCCAGGGGCAGGACGCAGGCCTACGGAGTTGCCTGCCAGGCCAGGGCACGGAGCAGACCGCCCTCAGCGCAGGCACGGGCCCCCGTCTGCACAGGTACTCTGTGCACAGAAGCTAAGCTACTGACTGCAGGCATCACAGCAAAGGGCGTGAGGGAGCCAGACCCTAAAGGAAAATGGGGATGGATCTGACCAACACTCAGAAGGTAACCTGAGGGCTGCTGGGATGGTCGTCCACCTCTGCAAAGACCAAAAGCGGGAGAACACTTCTTAAGCACTTCTGCTCAAGAAACAGAAATGTGAGTCTGTCACGATCATTATGTGTTCAAGAAGATTCTCCTCAGACACCCAGAAGGCCATTTTAAACCACAGAAATGTGTTCTGTAACACCAGCACTGCCCTCGCCCCCCATTTCAACACAATTCTAGGAAGCTTCTAATACCCTGTGCATGCTACATCGCTTCAGCTGTGTCCAAGTCTTTACAAGTCTACGACAGCCCTCCAGGCTCCTCTGTCCATGGGATTCTCCAGGAGAGAATACAGGAGTGGGTTGCCATGCCCTCCTCCAGGGGATCTTCCTGACCCAGGGATCGAACCTGTGTCTCTTCTGTCTCCTGCACTGGCAGGCGTGTTCTCTACCATTAGTGCCACCTGGGAAGCCAGTATTCATGTACAGCTGATGGTGAGATCTTTATTTTTGAATGTAATGCAAACACCATGGCACCTTCTGACCTCAGGCTATGTATCCGTCACTTTTCAAACACTGCAAACACAGGTTTAAAAAGTCACTTGGGCAACTCTGTGTAATGACAGCTCTCGGCAGACGTTTCTTGGGGGCATTATTTCCCTTGCTCTTTTCTGTTACATTAAATCTCGGTCTACCCCTGAAGAATGACATGGCGTAAATGATAAATTATAGCAGCTTACAAAATGAAAGCAAGAAAAAAAAAGAAGCTGAAACAGAGAAAAGAGAGAATCATCATAAAGACAAAAGGGACCAAAGAATCCCCAACACACAGCTTTTTCCAAGGAGAAGGAGGGAAAAACAGATTGAGAGAAAAAACGATGACTCCTCTCCTGAGATCGTAGCTTGTTTTCGCTGCTGAGATTCCAGAGGAAAGCACACCACGAGGAGGATAAGGAAGCTAGCAGAAAGCAAGGCAAGGATGCTCTGCACCTGCGCTGGCAGAAACCTGCTGAGAATTTTAGCTGTCTTGCCAGCTGGACCAAACTCCTGTCGACCTGCAGAATTCTGCAGTTTTGATCTCACCCTCTTCCCAGTTATTCTAGAAACAGGAGCCGCTGTGGTGGATAGGAACTGCTAATGGCAGGCACACACTGAAGGCTGACGAGGTTTGGGACTGTTAGGAAGCACAGCTTAACAGGCCTGAGTTTCCCCACCTTGGTCCCCTCTAGAGTCCTTTCTTATTCCTGATGGATTTTCTCGGACAAGCAACACGGTCTGTTGGTACCTTCACCTGCCCCTTGGTTGCTCAGTCGTGTCAGACTCTTGGTGACCCCATGGACTGTAGCCGCCAGGCTCCTCTGTCCCTGGGATTCTCCAGGGAAAAATACTGGAATGGGTTGCCATGCCCTTCTCCGAGGGATCTTCCCGAGCCAGGGATCGAACCCACGTCTCCTGCATTGCAGGCATATTCTTGACCTTTGGAGCCCTCAGGGAAGTAACCTACGAAAGTGCTAAAGCCATCTAAGGAGACTGTTTGTCATCAGCTGTGTGGAGGTTCCGGGGTCTAGACAATCTGGCATAGGGGACGTGAACAAAAGGACGACGGGTGACAGGGGACTCTGACCCCGTGTGGGCACAGCTGTGAGCTGCTGAGCTCCAGAGAGGCCCTGCCTTCACCCAGAGGCACCCAGAAGCAGAACCGGGCCCTCCCACACCATCTCAAGGGCCATTACTGGGCAGGGACAAAGCTGCTGATGCTACTGCTAAGTCGCTTCAGTCGCGTCCGACTCTGTGAGACCCCATAGACGGCAGCCCACTAGGCTCCTCTGTCCCCGGGATTCTCCAGGCAAGAATACTGGAGTGGGTTGCCATTTCCTGCTCCAAGGCATGAAAGTGAAAAGTGAAAGTGAAGTCGCTCAGTCGTGCCCGACTCCTAGCGACCCCATGGACTGCAGACCACCAGGCTCTTCCGTCCATGGGATTTTCCAGGCAAGAGTACTGGAGTGGGGTGCCGCTGCCTTCTCCTAGGACAAAGCTATGGGAGTGCAAGCAGGTACACAACAGGCCATCCGCTCCTCTCCGTGACGGTGAATTAGAAGCCAGGTGTCACCCCTTAAAATCCGGCCATCTTGGACTCTGCTGGTGGCCCAGTGGTTAAGAGCGGTATTTCCCATGGGGGTGTGCAGGTTCAGTCCCTGGTGGGGAATCTAGGATCCCACATGTGGTGCTCAGTTTTGACCAGCTCTTTGTGCCCCCATGGACCGTAGCCCGCCAGGCTCCTCTGTCCAAGGGATTCCCCAGATACTGGAGCGGGTTGCCATTTCCTCTTCCAGCGTCTTCTGCATCTCCTCTACTGGCAGGCAGGTTCTTTACCACTGAGCCAAGGATCTCACATGTTGTGGGATTAAAAATAAATAAAAAAATCCTGCAATATCTGCATGTTTATGGAGACATGGTCAGTTATAATCAATACTGCAAATAATCATATTTTCCCTTACCCATCTATCACATTATTATTTTTCTGATTTTTTTTTAAGAATTTGAAAATAAGTTATTTTCCTAAGGCTGACTTTTTAAGGATTATAATTACTGCATCAAACTCCTAGAAAGCACATTATATGTATATCACATCTTACACATCCGCAGAATTCCTAATTCTCAATATGTTTAACATCCACCCTCCACCTGGCCCTGTTATCAAGGGCAATCATCAATGAATTGCTTCCTAAAACCCTGCACCTGGGTCATCCAACAAGGGAGGCCCTGGCCAAACGTGGCCAGTGAAGCCTGGAAACCTGGCTAGTTTGTGTGGAGATGCGTTCTGAGTGTCCAATACACACAGACTTCAAAGGCTAGGTAACAAAAATGAAGGTAAACTATCTCAATGACTTTTTTTAATTGATTATGTGTTGATTAACAATATTTTGGATGTGTTAGGACAGAAAAAGTTTCCATTCAAGCTCATTTCCTCTGTGTCTGTTTCCTTTTTTAACTTTGCTCTCTTACATGGTCCTACACCCTGTTTATTCAACTTCTATGCAGAGTACATCGTGAGAAACGCTGGACTGGAAGAAACACAAACTGGAATCAAGATTGCCAGGAGAAATATCAATAACCTCAGATATGAAGATGACACCACCCTTATGGCAGAAAATGAAGAGGAACTCAAAAGCCTCTTGATGAAGGTCAAAGTGGAGAGTGAAAAAGTTGGCTTAAAGCTCAACATTCAGAAAATGAAGATCATGGCATCCAGTCCCATCACTTCATGGGAAATAGATGGGGAAACAGTGGAACAGTGTCAGACTTTATTTTTCTGGGCTCCAAAATCACTGCAGATGGTGACTGCAGCCACGAAATTAAAAGACGCTTACTCCTTGGAAGGAAGTTATGACCAACCTAGATAGCATATTCAAAAGCAGAGACATTACTTTGCCAACAAAGGTCCATCTAGTCAAGGCTATGGTTTTTCCTGTGGTCATGTATGGATGTGAGAGTTGGACTGTGAAGAAGGCTGAGTGCCGAAGAATTGATGCTTTTGAACTGTGGTATTGGAGAAGACTCTTGAGAGTCCCTTGGACTGCAAGGAGATCCAACCAGTCCATTCTGAAGGAGATCAGCCCTGGGATTTCTTTGGAAGGAATGATGGTAAAGCTGAAACTCCAGTACTTTGGCCACCTCGTGCAAAGAGTTGACTCATTGGAAAAGACTCTGATGCTGGGAGGGA
This sequence comes from Bos grunniens, assembly GCF_055505025.1. Taxonomy (NCBI): domain Eukaryota; kingdom Metazoa; phylum Chordata; class Mammalia; order Artiodactyla; family Bovidae; genus Bos; species Bos grunniens. The sequence goes on from NC_141194.1 coordinate 4,524,634, forward strand.
TTGGGGGCAAGAGGAGAAGGGGACGACAGAGGATGAGATGGCTGGATGGCATCACTGACTCGATGGACTTGAGTCTGAGTGAACTCCAGGAGTTGGTGATGGACAGGGAGGCCTGGAGTGCTGCGATTCATGGGGTCACAAAGAGTCGGACACGACTGAACGACTGATCTGATCTGATGCCTATGAGATTGCAGGAGTCTGGACCACCAACTTTCCCCTCTCTTAAAGAGAGCCTCTTGTGCTCCTCAAGTCATTAAACAACTTCAGTTATTTAAGCAACAAGAAAATCCTTCCTGTTCAGGAGCTGAGTGTTTAATACTTGTATCTTCTTCCTTCAAAATCTTATCCTTGATCATAAATAATCTCAGTCCCCTCTGTCTCTGGGTCTAAATAGCATCTGAGGGCCAAAATTACTACCTAGCTCACAGATAATTGTTACCTGTGTCAACAAAAATCAAATTCCAAAGATTGAAAAGACAACAGCAGCAAACACTTCAAAAGCACTAGAAAGTAACCCTGGTGTTCTTGTCAGCATTCCTGCAACAATCTCCAGACTTCCTCATTGTCCACAAGCTTCGCCCTTCTCTAAGAATTCCTCACCCAACTCACTGTTTTCTGATCCACTTCTTGGAAAATTCAAGTACTGGGGCTAAAACAAACAAACAGAACTTCCTGGGAAAATGCATTTGGAATTCTGAAAAGCGGGCAGACCAAAAAAGAACTTATTATTAACTGATGACGCACTGTTATGCAAACAACAGACAAACTGAAGTCAGGCCCTTGAAAATTAGAACAGGTATGTGCTTCGTTGGTCAGTCGTGTCCGACTCTGCAACCCCATGGACTGCCTCCCACCAGGCTCCTCTGTCCATGGGGATTCTCCAGACAAGAATACTGGAGTGGGCTGCTATGCCCTCTTCTAAGGGACCTTCCCAACTCAGGGATCGAACACAGGTCCCCCACATTGCAAACAGATTCTTTACTGATTGGGCCACTAGGGAAGCCCTGCTGCTGCTGCTAAGTCACTTCAGTCGTGTCCAATTCTGTGCGACCCCACAGACGGCAGCCCACCAGGCTCCCCCGTCCCTGGGATTCTCCAGGCAAGAACACTGGAGTGGGTTGCCATTTCCTTCTCCAATGCGTGAAAGTGAAGTCACTCAGTCGTGTCCGACCCTCAGCGAACCCATGGACTGCAGCTTTCCAGGCTCCTCCATCCATGGGATTTTCCAGGCAAGAGTACTGAAATGGGGTGCCCTAGAACAGGTATAATCAAGCAGATTAAAGGAAGTAAAATATTGCATTCTGGAAACTGGTGTTTTATTCCAGACGTTTTGTAAAAAGTAACAGAATAACCAAAGGCGCATTTCTGAGAAAGTTCTGCAAGGCCTTACCACCTCCAGGAAGAGTCAGGGCAGAATGACGTAAAAGGGAGGAAAAGAGTTGGGTCTTATGTTCCCAAAGGCCACTAATCTTTGCTTCTCTGACTTGTTCAGAGGATTGGGTAACACAACTGCCAGTCCAATGCTTGACAAACCACTCAACTTGCCTTAACTAGTGAAGTGGAGACTGACTGATAACTGAAAGTTGCTCAGTCGTGTCTGAGTCTTTTCGAACCCAGGGACTATACAGTCCACGGGATTCTCCAGGCCAGAATACTGGAGTGGATAGCCTTTCCCTTCTCCAGGGGATCTTCCCAACCCAGGGATTGAACCCAGGTCCCCCACACTGCAGGCAGATTCTTTACCAGCTGAGCCACCAGGGAAGCCCCTGGTTGATAACCCCTGCAATTACCACCACAGAAGTCACATTCATGGCTCCAGGGAACACGTATGTGTGTCTTGAGTGGGGATGAAGCACCAAGCTCATTTACAAGTTTAATAAATTTAACTTTAATGAGACACCTCAGTCTGCATTAAAATTCATGAGACTCCCAAAACATGTTCTCTAGACCTTTCATTAGAGGGTAAAGCATTTATTTGACAATTTAACTTGACCACCTGGGCAGGAAAACCCATGTCCACAAACTATACTTATGAATCCCAGAGGCCTTTTTGAAATTGAGTCACATCAGGTTTAGTGGCCACATACACTATTCCATCCAGTCAGTGACCTCGACAGGAACTTATTTTTCTCCCTTAGGAATTCACTGGTTTACAGTTCTGTGCTATGCTATGTGCTAAGTTGCTTAGTCACATCTGACTGTTTGCAACCCCACGGGCTGTAGTCCGCCAGGCTCCTCTCTCCATGGGATTGCTCAGGGTGGGTATGCCATACGTTCCTCCAGGGGATCTTCCCCACCCAGGGATCCAACCCACATCTCATGAGTCTCCTGCACTGCAGGCGGATTCTTTATTGCTGAGCCACCTGGGAAGCCCTGGGTCCGTGAAAAGAAATAAGAGACTGGTTTTTGTGTGCCTTTAAAAAAACAGCCCCATTATTGAACCGAGTTACATGATCACAGGGGCAAGGTCACACTCACTCTCATTAAGCTGAGCGCAGCACTTTTATTTAGAACTAGATTGATCTGTAACCATTTCTCAGCTCTGTTCCTTATTAGCTGTGTGACCTTGGGCAAGTCACTTTATCTCTCTGAGCTGTGCAAGCTTTTCCTTTCAGTTAGTCAACATAAATATTTTCTCCCACATTGCAGGATTTTACGAGAGGAAGCATTAAAGTACATGAAAGTCTTACCTGGTGGTTCAGACGCTAAAGAATCTGCTTGCAATGCAGGAGACTGGGGTGCGACCCCTGGACAGGGAAGATTCCCCTGGAGAAGGAAATGGCAACCCATTCCAGTGTTCTTGCCTGGAGAATCCCCATAGACACAGGGAGCCTGGCAGGCTACAGTCCATGGAGTTGCAGAGTCGGAGACGGCTGAATGACTACCACACACACATTAAAAGTACACACACCTCCACCAAATCAGTAGTCTACATAAAGTATGCACACATTTTTACAGTTCTGTGAAACATTCTGGAGACTGAGGTCAGGAACACGCAGGCCCTAACGTCGTGTAACACTTGGCACCGTTATGGAAAAAATGGCCCAAGCCGTAGGCTGCACTCAGGGCAGTTAGCGGGCTCTTGAGTTATAAAAAGTGAGTGCTTTCTATGAATCCTGCTTGAATTCCGTTTCGGTTGGTGGAGGTCACACCTACCACCAAGCCACTGCAGGACAAGTTCGGAGGGGGTGCGCGGGATTGCTAAACCACTCCAAACCCTGGGCGCTGTATGCATCTCCAACTTTCCGACACTTGGGTTAAATAAGTGCAGATTCTGATTGGGCAGCGGCGGGGTGGGGACCCGGGCACCGCACTGCAAAGAGGCTGCCCGCTCGGATGTCCGTGCTGGGAGTCCCTCGGCCCAGCCGGACCTCTGAGCAGGGCTCCATCACTACCATCACCTCCTCCTCAGCACAAGACACTGGGGGTCAGGAGCGTTTGCAGTGGCCGTGGCGCGGTCCCTTGCACTGCGGAGAGCGTTTCAGCAGCAACCCCGCTTGCATGGCACTCCCGCCTTCCGGCTAGGTCACCCCCAAACGCTTGCAGACGTCGGCAGAGGCTCCCGCGCCCGCCCCCCACACCCCCAAATCGGCGGATGGAGGACCATGTCCTGCCTGTAAGATGCTACCAACCAGGTGCGTGCACCTCAGAGGGCAGAGCCCCGGCAGGGCCCCGGGGAGCTCGGGGCGCAGACAGGGCAACTGAGGCTGGGTGGCTGCGCGCAGCGCTCGCGGCCTCTGGGGTGGGGGGTGGGGGACCTCACCAAGAAACTCCACAGCCAGCGCGGTGGTCCCTGAGCGCGCCGGCCCCCCCAGCGCGGCGCGGCCGCCGGAAGTGCCCGGGAGCCGTCTACGCTGCAGCCCCGGGCGGGCGACCCGCCCGAGGTGACCGAGGGGTCTCCTCACACCGCTCCGTCGTGGCCCCCCGACCCCGGCGCTGAGGGCCTGCGTTTCCCGTCCCGCCAATCCCCAGACAGCTCTGGCGGGAGGCGGCCGCAGGCTACCCACCCAGAAGGAGGCCGTCCATGTCAAAAAGCAGGTGGGTGACGGGACGCGGAAGGGGTACGGGCGCCGCCATTTCTCTGCCGACTCGCGGGGTGGGCGGGGGGAGAGGGAGGGCGGGGAGGAGGCGCCGGCAGGCGCGCTCCCGGCCTGCCCCGCGCGTCCCGAGCCGTTCTGCGCACGCGCGGCCCCCGGGCAGCCTCCTCGCGCCCTTGCCCCCATCCTCCCGCCACGGGCTGCTCCCGCACGTACGCGCGCTCTGGCCTGGCGCGCGCGCATCCCGAGCCCTTCTGCGCACGCGCGGTCCCGAGCCTCCTCCTTCTCCTCCTCCTCCTGTCGCCCGCGCCCCCGAAGCTGCTCCCGCGCACGCGCGCTGCGGCCAGCCCCTTGCGCCGGCAGCCGCTCTGCGCACGCGCGCCTCTCGCCTCCTCGCGCGGTCCACTCGGAAAGCGCGTGCTCTGAGCCACACAGCTCCTCGGCGTGTGCCGGCGGCCGGCCTCCTCGCAAAGCTCCCGAGACGCGCCCTGGGCCTCCTGTCCGCGTCCACCCACCCGGGTCACTTCTCACCCGTGAAAACGGGCCGCCGCGTCGCTAGTCCAGGGGTCAGCGCGTACAGCTCGAATTTGGAACGCGCCTGAAGAGGGAGGAAGGGAGGCAGGGAGGGAGGGCACAGAGGTTCGACCGCGCTTGAAGTGCTTCTCTTTTCAGAGCCAGCAAGTTCATGGGCAGCAGGGTGGCCTTAGTCATGGGGTCCCCCCCGCGGGGACTTCGGCCCAGGCCCCGGAGCGCCTGTCCCCAAACTCTTGGCAAGTTTCCCTTTCAGTTTATAGCCGCCCCCACCCCGCCACCTCGGCTTTGGCAGGAAGCGTGAGCAATGGCGCGCGGGTCCCCCTCCTTGAGCGCCTGTATCGCCGAGCAACCCTGGCTGGTGCCTCTCCCGGAGCGATTCCGCAGCCGAAGTCTGATAGCAGAGAGCCGGCATCGGTTCGGTTCAGTTCAGTCGCTCAGTCGTGTCCCGACTCACTGCGACCCCCATGGACTGCAGGACAGCCAGGCTTCCCTGTCCATCACCAACTCCCGAGACTTACTCCAAAAGTGTGTTGTCAAAGTTGTTAGTTTCTCAGTCGTGCCCGACTCTTGGCGACCCCATGGACTGCAGCCCACCAGGCTCCTTGGTCCATGGGATTTTCCAGGCAAGGGTACTGGAGTGGGTTACCATTTCCTTCTCCAGGGGATCGTCCCAAGCCAGGGATTGAACCCCAGTCTCTTGCACCGCAGGCAGATTATTTACCGACTGAGCTCCGAGGGAAGCCCTTACTCAAACATGTCCATGGAGTGGGTGATGCCATCCAACCACCTTATCCTCTGTTGTCCCCTTCTCCCACCTTCAATCTTTCCTAGCATCATGGTCTTTTCCAGTGAGTCAGTTTTTCGAATCAGGTGGCCAAAAGATTGTAGCTTCAGCTTCAGCATCTGCCCTTAAGATGAATATTCAGGACTTATTTCCTTTAGGATGGACTGGTTGGAGCTCCTTGCTGTCCAAGGGACTCTGAGGCTTCCCTGGTAGCTCAGTTGGTAAAGAGCCAGAATAAGACATCTTAAATGCCTTGCCCGTTTTTGCCTTGTATATCTCATCTGCTTTGATTACTGAGTTTTATTCCCCTCCCCGCCCCAAACTGTCTGAAGGCAAGCTGAAAAGCAGCATTTCTTTTTTTTTTTTCCTTCCCACTCTCAGAAATACCTTCCCCCAACCCATTTCTATTATTGTTAGCTGGTGTTGTAAATGCATGTTGGCAAATGGGCTTCCAGGGTGGCTCAGATGGTAAAGAATCCGCCTGCAATGGGGGAGACCTGGGTTCGATCCCTAGGTTGGGAAGATTCCCCTGGAGAAGGGAATGGCTACCCACTCCAGTATTCAGGTCTGGAGAAGTTCACAGACAGAGGAGCCTGGCAGGCTACAGTGCATGGAGTTGCAAGGAGTCAGGAGAGGACTGACTGCATTTTCAAATGCATGTTTAAACATAAAGATAGGATCTTTCAAGAGGCAGAAATAAGAAAGCTGCAGAGACTTTAAAATGTGAGCGTTGTATTTCTGGTGAAGTGTGTCAACTGGGCACTCAGACAGCTTAGTTTAGCACATATCAGCATTAAACCTCTGTGCCTGCCTTTCTGTGTGCATGAAACAAAAGCGTTACATGATGCAAGCCAGGGCAAGCTGTTCAGTTTAGTCACTGTCGTGTCCGACTCTTTGTGACCCCATGGACTGGGCAGGCAGTTGGAAGTGGCAAATAGAATATGCTCAGTTAACTTATGTCTTTTTGTCAAGCTGTGGCTGTGACAAAACGTTCCCTGGTTTCATCCAATCATGATTTCCTGTTGAGGACGCTGGACCTCAGGGCAGTTCATCAGCCAGTTAGTGAGCAGACTCTGCCCCAAATGCGCTGCTGCTGCTAAGTCGCTTCAGTCGTGTCCGACTCTGTACGACTCCATAGACAGCAGCCCACTAGGGTCCTCTGTCCACAGGATTCTCTAAGCAAGAATACTGGAGTGGGTTTCCGTTTCCTCCTCCTCCAAATGTGCTAGGCTGCTGTATGGAAGGACCACAGAGTGGGTAGATGCAACCACATGAAGTCAGTGCCTCCCAGTTCTGAAGGCCAAAAGTCCGGGATCAGAGGCTGGACAGGGTTAATGCCTTCTGAGAAAAGAGATGGTGCCAGGCCTCTCTCCTTGGCTCCTACACAGCCGTCTTATCTCTTTATCTAATCATCTTATCTTCTGTCCGTGCATCTGTTTCCATGTCCACATTCCCCTTTTTATAAGGACACCAGTCATCCAGGATTGCCACCCAGACTCATGACCACGTTCTCATTTAATTACCTATGTCAAGACCTTTTTTTTTTTAAGACATTCTCTTCGGGTAAGGTCACACTGAGGTACTGGTGGTCAGGACTCCTACACTATTATTTTTTTTATATGTATTATATTTATTTATTTGGCTCTTCTGGGTCTCCGTTGCAGCCTGTGGGATCTTCAGTCTTCGTTGTGGCATCTTGTTTTTTTTAGTTGCAGCATGTGAGTTTCCAGCGGACAGAATCTAGTTTCCTGTGTGCACGCATGCTCAGTCCCTTCAGTCGTGTCTGACTCTGTGATCCCGCGCACTGTAGCCCGCCAGGCTCGACCTCTGTCCGTGGGATTCTCCAGGCAAGAACACTGGAGCGGGTTGCCGTTTCCTTCTTTCAGGGGATCCTCCCCGCCTATCAAACCCAGGTGCCATGCATTGAGGCAGGGGGTCTTAGCCACTGGACCACCAGAGAAGTCCCTCCTATGCAGGGTTTTTTTGTTTTGTTTTTTTGTTTTTTGAGGGGCACACAATTCAACGTGGAACACAGTTATTCCATAGATATTGGGGGCCTCCTGTCTGCCCAGGCTCACCTGTTGGACCCTTTAGAATTCTTGCTCAGCTTCTTTCCATTTTTAGAAATGTAAATGGACACACAAAGAAGAAAGTTCCTCTTCTTCTCTGGTTGTAACAACTTTGTTGATTCCTTAGACAAAAGGAGTGTTTTCAAAAGGGAAAGGAAAAAAAAAAAGGCTCCAATGCCAGGGTTAAGAATTGGAAACAGCAAGGGTAAGGCGGGAGCTAGAGGAAAGCTCTGTGTTAGGGAAAGGGGGCTCCTTAGAAGGTGCTTACAGAGTTGCCTGGGTTTGGACGCTTTGTGACGATTCGCTGCAAAAATAAGCGGACACAGATGCAGGTGATGAAGGCGTGAGATACTGAAAGGTTGTTGTTGAATCACGCGAATACACCGGGATTCTTGGCCCCCGGAGGAGAAGAATTCAATCTGGGGCCAAAGACGAGGCTTGATCGCTCAGAGCTTTTGTGTAATAAAGTTTTATTAAAGTATAAAGGAGATAGAGAAAGCTTCTGACATAGGCATCAGAAGGGGGCAGAAAGAGTACCCCCCTGCTAGTCTTCAGCTGGATGTTATATAGTCACTAGCAGTCTGTTAATGAAAGAAAGGAATGTTTTAAAATTCAGAATGGCACCAGGCCCCTCACCCATAAGATGCATTTTGGGATAATCTTGGCACCAAATGGTTTATCCTGGGCCATAAAATGATTAACTTGAATCTTGAAGAAGGGCAGACCACCATACAAATAGTTTCATTTACATAGATTAGGGGAACAATATCTGAGTATAACATACTGGTTTGTAGAGTAGGTTCTGGGCCAAGAGGCGGAACTGACTTGGAGACAGAGTTTGGGGTAAAGGCATAGCACATTAGCATAGCTTAAGACAAACATTTCCATAAGAAAAAGGCATTGGTTATCTCTAGGCTCAAGAATAGCTAACTTCAGGTGAAACCAGGTGTCATTATGGCAACACAGTGTTTTAAGAGAAACCTCCCTTTAAATGTGTATAGAGAAGGAAAAAATATTGCTAGTTTGTTTCCTCCTGCTGCTTAAGAGAGATAAAAATGTCTGACACTTGCAGGCTATTTCCTCCATTTGGAGACCCCTGGCCTTCCTGCCTGTTACCCTCTCAATACCCTGGCACAGAGATACTTGGAGGTTCCCCTTGCCCCGTTTCAGCCACTGCAGCCCTGGGCACATCTCGGCACACAATCCAGTTTGTTCACTTACAGGAAACGGATGCGCTGGCAGAGGAGAGTTTCCCTTTCACGGAGGCTAAGCGGGCAAAATCTCAGGGTAGTGCAGTTGTAGATGAGTTACATTAGGAAACTTCTCCCACAAGGCTTGAAAACATGGCTCAGGTCATTTTTTTTTTAAAGTCTTCTTTTCCACACCCTTCAGAAACGTCTCTTGCCCACAATGGAAGACACCTCAAAATATCAACAACCATGAGAAAACTGAGTCATGTGTCTTTGTCACAAGCTCGACTAGAAACAAAACAGGAAAATGTGTTCTATTCAAGTGGTTACTACGCATGTCATTAGGTATTGTTTGTTCTTGTTGTTTAGTCACTGATCTGTGTCCGACTCTTTGCGACTGCGAGGACCGCCAGGCTCCTCTGTCCTTGGAATTCTCCAGGCAAGAATTCTAGAGTGGGTCGCCATTTTCCTCCTGCAGGGCAATCTTTCCCACCCAGGGATCAAACCCGCATCTCCTGCATTGGCAGGTGGATTCTTTACCACTGCGCCACCTGGAATCGCCCCAGAATATATATACATATATGTATGTGAGTGAAGTCGTTCAGTCGTGTCCAACTCTGTGTGACCCCATGGACTGTAGCCCACCAGGCTCCTCCGTCCATGGAATTTTCCAAGCAAGAAGACTGGAGTGGGTTGCCATTTCCTTCTCCAGGAGATCTTCCCATCCCAGGGACTGAACCCGGGTTTCCCTCACTGTAGGCAGACGCTTTACCGTCTGAGCCACCAGGGAAGTCCACTCTATATACAGTATCACCTTGTTTCTTTTTTTAAAAAAATTATTTGTTTACTGGCTGTGCCGGGGCTTCATCGCTTCAGGAGAGCTACTTTCTCGTGGCAATGCACGGGCTGTGCTTGCGATGGCTTCTCTTGTCGCACAGCGAGGGCTCTAGGCATGGCGGCTTCAGTCGTTGCACCACAAGGGCTCAGAGTTGTGGCCCACGAGCTTAGTTGCCGCGCCACATGTGGGATCTTCCCAGACCGGAGATCAAACGGGTGTCCCTTGCGTTGCAAGGCAGGCTCTTCACCCGTGGACCATCAGGGAAGCCCACAGCCCCAGCTTACATCAGCTTCCTTATTTTGCTGCCTTGGTTCTTCTGGCTGTATGTTTCCTTTGAGTGTATTTGGAGAGCCGCGTAGAAGCCAGGTTTTCTTTGGAAGCAGTTCCAGCCCTGCAGATGACCCTCAGCGGCTTCCAGTTTCCTTCCGTAGCTCTGTCTGCCCTGCTCCTAGCAAGTGTGAGGCTGATGGGTGAGGCCCGACCTGCAGGTTACACGTACAGAGCACCACATTGCCTCCATCACAGCGGCTGAGCCGAGTTCAAAAGGGCTTTGCTGACTCAAGACACAGGAAACATCTGGGGCTGCTACTGGCAGGAGCAGACGGACTTTGTGGTGAGTTTGGGAGATGCCAGCATGTCCCCTCCAGGTGCAACGGTTCCATGCTTGACAGTCCTTTAGCTGGAGAACTCACAGGGGAGCAGCTTGAAAGTTTAAGGTATAGGAGATGGAAGACAGGCATCAGAGTACTGATATCTTTTTTTTTTTTTTTGAGAATAAAATGTATTTATTTTAACTGGAGGGTAATTGATGTGGTTTTTGCCATGCATCGACATAAATCAGCCACGGGTGTACATGTGTCCCCCATCCCGAACCCCATTTTTTTATGTGGGCCATTTTTTTTAAGTCTTTATTGAATTTCTTACAATATCACTTCTGTTGTTTATGTTGTGGTTTTTTGGCCCCAAGGCTTGTGAGATCTTAGCTTCCTGACCAGGGATCAGACCCGCCCCCGCCCCCCTCCGCCCCCTGCTTTGGAAGGCAAAGTCTCAACCAGGGGACGGCCAGGGAAGTCCCAAAGTACCAATGTCTTGAGTGGAACTTTGATGTCTTTATGTATATAATAGCATATCTGTTATATACATAAAATACGTATTTTATATGTGCTCCGTGCTCAGTCGCTCAGTCGTGTCTAACCTTTTGTGACCCTTTGGACTGTAGCCTGCCAGGCTCCGCTATCCATGGGACTTTTCAGGCGAGAATACTAGAGCTATTTTCCCCTTCCTGGGAATCTTCCCTACCCAGGTATCCAACCAGCAGGTCCTGCGTTTCCTGCATAGCAGTCTCTGAGCCATCAGGGAAAGTCCTTATGTATGGATGGATAGAAATATACATAAAATATATCCATGTGTACATAAGCTATGTACATACATGCATGTAAAGTGTGGATCTACATAAACATACATTATTTGGGAAAAACCCTGATGCTGGGAAAGATTGAGGGCAGGAGGAGAAGGGGACGACAGAGGATGAGATGGTGGGATGGCATCACTGACTCGATGCACGTGAATTTGAGCAAACTCCGGGAGTTGGTAATGGACAGGGAGGCCTGGCGTGCTGCAGTCCATGGGGTCGCAAAGAGTCGGACACAACTGAGCGACTGAACTGAACTGAACCACCCTCGTGACCTCGTCTAAGTCTAATTACTTCCCTGGGAGTTATAAGAAATACCTGTTTGGTCTTCATTCCATTTCAGGCAGCTCCTGGAGCCCTCGCAATTTCTTAAGTGAAGAAAGAGATAAAGGTGTCTTTTGTTGTGTTAATAAGGTGACTCTTGCAAAGCAGCTAATTGTGGGGACTGGTTGCCAGGGGAACCAATTTGCTTTCTTTTTTTTTTTTTAATTTTATTTAATTAATTAGTTTTGGCTGTGCTGGGTCTTTGTTGCTGTGTGAGCTTTTCTCTAGTTGAGACAAGGAGGAGCTACTCTCTAATTGTGGGGCCCAGGCTTCTCAATGCAGTGGCTTCTTTTGCTGCAGAGCACAGGCCCTAGGGTACCTGGGTTTCAGTAATTGCAGCTCCGGGTCACTGGAACACAGGCTCAGGAGTTGTGGCACACGGGCTCAGTTGCTTCTCAGCATGTGGGATCTTTCCAAACCAGAGATCTAATCCGTGTGGCCTGCATTGTCAGGCAGATTCTTTACCACCGAGCCACCAGGGAAGCGCCAGATAGATTTTCTCATGAGAGCCTCAGAAGGTTCAGAATCACCCACAGCATCCAAGGAAGGGTGAGGGGCTGGAGGTTGAACCAACCACCCATGGCCAATGGTGTAATCAGTACGCCCACATAGTAAAGCCTCCATAAAAACACGCAGTGAACCCATGGAGGTGATGGGACAATGGTTCCCTGGCGAGGGTGTGGGAGCTCCGTGTCCTTTCCACGTACCTCCATATCCTTTCCCGGTGCGTCTCTGGCTGTTCCACAGTTGTATCCATTTATAATAAACCAGTGAACCCGAAAGTAACTTGTTTTCCTGAGTTCTGTGAGCCACTGTAGGAAATGAAACTCAAGGAGGTGGTTGGAGGAACTTGGGGCCTCAAGCTGGTCAGTCGGAAGGACAGGTGACTATGTGGACTTTTGATTGATGTCTGAAAGAGGTGGGGTTGGGTGGGGGGCAGTTTGGTGGGACGGAGCCCTTACACTGTGGGATCCAATGCTGTCTCGCAGTAGACAGATCAGAATTGAGTTGAGATGTGGATACAACAGACACCCCAGAGGTGTTGGGGAACTGCTTCTCCAAGGTGTCTTTTTTTGTGTTGATAAGGTGACTTTTGCAAAGCAGCTAATTGTGGGGACTGGTTTTCCCCTTGAAAACCCTGCAGTCAGAGCTGATATCAGAACTAAACTCCTATGGATAAACAGCAAGGCCCAAATGTATAGCCCAATGACCTATATTCGATATCCTGTGATAAACCGTCATGGAAGAGAATATGAAAAAAGAATGTATTCATACATGTGTATAAGTGAGTCAGTTTGCTGTACAGCAGAAATTAACACAGGATTTTAATTCAACAGTGCTAACCCTAACCCACCCCAGTATTCTTGCCTGGAAAATTCCATGGGCAGAGGAGCCTGGCGGGCTACAGTCCATGGGTGTCTGAGCAACTGAACAGACATACATACTTCAATTAAACTGTCACAGCATTTCTTAATCCACTATACCCCAATACAAAATAAAAAGTAAAAAAAAAAAAAGGGGGGGGGGCTCTAAATGAGCTTTAAAAAATATAGAAAATTACAAGTAAATGCTCAAAGATCCCACCTCCATATCCTAGCTCACTGGGGGTTACGGCTTCCAGCTAGGAGTTTTAGGGGGACTCAAACGTTCTGTCCATCAGAGAATATCGTCTTCTGTTCTTTAAAAAAATCGGTAACCCAGGTTGTCTGCTTACTTCTGTCCTATGTAGAGTGACTGCAGGTTGGTTACCCGGTTTCACACTGACAGCCCTGCAGGCAGGGAGCGTTTCCCCCGCAGGTTTTTACGGGGACCCACCACCAGCCTATCTTGAGCTACCACCCAATCGTGCAGAGTTAGGAGACCATCCAGCCCAGGAGAGTGAACAAGGCAGGGAAAACGTGACAGGCGTGAGCCCGCTCCTGCAGGCCTTTCAAGCAGGGAGTGTGTCATTAGGGGCAGGTGCCTGAAGCTAAGGTCGCTGACCCTGATGACTGGAAATGCAGGTTTTGCTGCAGACCTCTGGCCTCAGGGGCTGTGTGGGCTGATATGACACCAGGGGTGGCCCTTGGGGCAGGTGGCCCCAAGGCCTGGAGCACGCAGATAAGGGAAGCAGAGAAAGAAGTGGTGAGTTGAGGTTTGGGAACCCTGCAGAGACCACTTGCCTGTGTACCCCGAGTTCAGGGTTCCCCACCACCACCACCACCACCTCAGCACTGTACATATTTGGGGCAGGAAGGTCTTTACGCACTGAATTGTGTGCCCCCAAATTCAATGTGGATGTCCTGGCTGAACGTCCGGGACCTCTAAATGTGGCTGTGTTGGGAGATCTTTAAAGAGGGGGCGATGAAGATAAAAGGAAGTCACTAGGGTGGGCCCTGATCCTGCAGGACCGGGGTCCTTATAAAAAGAGGAGGTCAGCACACAGACACACACGGGGGTGGGGGGACGGCCACGTCAGGGCACAGGGAGCAGACGGCCGTCGACACGCCCAGGAGAGAGGCCTCGGGAGGAACCCAGCCTGCCCGCACCTGGATTGGTAACTTCCAGCCTCCAGGACGGGGCGAGAACACACTCAAGTGTGTTACTTAGAAGCCGTCCAGCCTATGGTACTTTGTTATGGCCGCCCTGGCAAAATAATAGGATAATTTTTAGTAGCAGGAGGATTGTTTCTGGGCGCTGTAGGGTATGTAGCAGCCTTCCTTGTCTCTACCTGCTAAATGCCAGTAGCAAACACCTCCTGTATGTCTGGTTATCAGTCCATCCATCTATCAATCCTATAGATCCAGCCACTATCTGTCCACCCATCCATCCATCTGTCCATCCACGCTTCTGTTTGTCCACCCATCTATCCATCCATCCATCCTTCTATCTATCCACCTATCCTTCTATATATGTATCCATCCCTCTATGTACCCATCCATGTATCGATCCATCCATCTCCTATCTATGTATCCATCTATGCATTTATCTGTCCATCTATCCATCCTATCTCTCTGTCCATCCTTCATCCATCTACTCATCAATCCATCTTCTGTTTATCCGTTTATCTGTCCATCCAACCATCTGTGCGTATATCAGTTGCTCAGTCGTGTCCGACTCCTTGGGACCCCATGGACAGTAGCCCACCAGGCTCCTCTGTGCAGGGGATCCTCCAGGCAAGAAGACTGGAGTGGGCTGCCATTTCTTCCTCCAGGGGATCTTCCCGACCCAGGGATTGAACTCGGGTCTCCTCCTGCCATCTAATCTGTCCATCCATCCTTCTATCTATCATCCACCTATATCCATACATCCATCTATCTGTCTATCCACCTATATTCTAACTATCCATCTATCCATTTATCTCTCTATCCACCTATCTGTATTTCTGTCTACGCATACACACATGCACACACATATAAGGAGTCCTATGTGCACGGGATCCCAGGAGCCTACTGAAACAAGAAGGCGGAGCTGCAGCTCAGAGGTTCTGCCCTGCATATGCAGTCAGCATCTTCATGTCCCTTGACTCCAAGAATCCTTGACCTGATTCAAAGAGCTCTCAGTCTGGGACTCAAGAGGCATTAGAGAAAAAAAATAAGAATGTGCTCCCCGTAGACCTGAAACATTTCACTGATTCCTTTTTACAAGACCTCCTGACAACAACACGCTCATTTTGCAACTTAGACAACGTGTCCTTCCACGCTTGTAAAACCCAGTTAAGTGTCCTGCTAATTAACCCTTTCCTTCGAGATGCCAGATAAGCAAGCTGACGGGAACTGGGCGAGGTCGCACAGCTCCTGGAGAGCTAGGGTCTGTCTGTCTGGTTGCCGGCTTGCTGGAGCCGTCTGTCTCGCCATCCGTCACCTCCCTCTGCCCCATCCTTGTCTTCGCGTGTCTGTGAGGCATGGGTTCCACTCAGCTGAGATTGGTGGCAGGGCAGACCGGAGCCCGGTGGTCCCTGCGGCTCCTGGCAGGTGGGCGCCTGTAGAGTCTGCTCTGCTCCAGCCATGGGGGGCTCACGAACCTTGCCCCCTGCTTCCTCCAGCCCAAGGAGAAGGGCTTCCACATCACGTTCAGCGTCAGGATGGGCCCAAGCAGGGATTCTCCTGTGACAAGGCGGGGAAACTAAGAGCTCTGGTTTTAGGACTTTCCTGGTGGTCTGGTGGCTAAGAGTCCATGCTTGCAATGTAGGCGGGCCCGAGTTCCATCCCTGGTCAGGGAACTAGATCCCACAGGCAGCAGCTAAGAGTTCGCATGCCGTAGTGAGGATCCTGCATGCTGCAAGTAAGACTCAGAGCAGCCAAATAAATAAATAGAAATTTTTTAACAAAAAGGAATGCCTTTATCATCTACCTGAAGGCAAGATCTCCTTATTTACATATTCCATGTGATCTCTGAGCTCTACCCTAACACTTCAGAGCTGTGATTCTCCATTGTTTACATGGGCAGTTTGCTATGGCTATGTCTGAGCCCCGTACCTACACATCAGCAAGCTCAGGAGAAAGACCCCCTCTGCCACCACATCCTAGTGAGGCCTGGTAGATAGTAGGTGCTCAACTAAACATGCATGCATGCTCAGTCATGTCTGACTCCAGGTGACCCCATGGACTGTAGCCCCACCAGGCTCCTCTGTCCATGGGATTCTCCAGGCAAGAATACTGGAGTGGATTGCCATTTCCTCCTCCAAGGGATCTTCCCGACCCAGGGATTGAACCCACATCTCTTGCATCTCTGGCATTGGCAGGCGGATTCTTGACCACTGAGCCTTCTTGGAAGCCCCCACTCAACTAAATATGCTATGTTAGTAAATACAGTCCTTTACTACAAAGAAAGAAGAAGCAAGCTCTGGCTTCCGTACATAGCTGGCGTGGCAGTAGGGACTATGGTTCCGCTCCCCTCCACCCACCCATTTGTGTCCAGCCCAGGAAGCTCTGGGAGGGATGCCTGATGTGGATGGCTGCATGTTCTGCTTGTGGTATTTTCCTCCTGGGTGCAGTTGGTATTTTTGCAGTAAGGTCATTTGTCTTGACCGTCTTTGCTATCAGACTACCACCCAGATGACCTGCCTGCCAGAGAGGGCTCCGTTTACTCCTCGCAGTGGTAGACAGCAGAAGTGGTCCACAGACCAGCAGCATCAGCACCATCTGGGATCTTGCCAAAAATGCAGACCCCCCAGGCCCCACCAAACCCACCTGAACCAATATCTGCATTTCACCCAGGCTTCCCAGGGGGTCTTGGCCACTGATCCCCTCAAATCCCGTGGTGCGTGTGGTGAGCAGATGCATGAGAATCTTGGCTTGTGATGATTTTATGAAGAAAACAGGAAATCAGTTGAGTCCAGGGAGAGTGGTGTCTTGCTTCTTCTCAAGGAACCGACAGGCAGAACTATCTATTTTTATATTGTCTGTGTTTTTGAGGTTTCTTCTGCTGTGGATTGTCAAAACCACATCCCTCATAGATGACTGATGAGAAAATCAAATGCATTCATGATTCTGTCTATGTGTGTATCCATCTCTCCATCTCTCTATCCATCTATCTATCCCTCTATCATATCTCTCTATCTACCTATCTATCCATCTGTCTATCCCTCTATCACATCTATCATCCATCCATCCATCCATCTCTCTATCCATCCATCCATATGTCTATCCATCTACCTATCCATCCGCCCATCCATCTATCTATCCATCCATCCATCCATCCATCTATGTATGCATCCATCCAGCCATCTCTCTATCCATCCATCCATCCATCCATACGTCTATCTATCCTTCATCCATCTATTCTCCATCCATACGTCCATCTATCCATCCATCCATCTATCTATCCATCCATCCATCCATTCATTCATAAATCCATCTATCCATCCATCCATATGTGCATCCATCATCCATCCATCCATCCATATGTCCATCCATCCATCCAACCATCCATCATCCATCCATCCATTCATCCATCCATCCATATGTCCACCCATCTATCCATCCATCCATCCATATGTCCATCCATCTATCCATCCATCATCCATCCGTCCATCCATCCATCCATCTATCCATCCATCCATCCGTATGTCCATCCATCTATCCATCCATCATCCATCCATCCATCCATCTGTATGTCCATCCATCTATCCATCCATCCATCCATACATACATCATCCATCCATCCATCCATCCATATGTCCATCCATCTATCTATCCATCAATCCCATCTATCCATCCTGTCCATGTCTTTCTCCACATCCATTGATCTATCTATCCATCCATCCATCTATGTCTGTCTGCGTATCTATCCATCTGTCAATTCTATCATATCTATCTGTCTGTTTGTCATCCATGAATCCATCCACCTGTGTCTGTCTATCTAACTCTGTATCCATCCGTCCCTCTATCCTTGTATCTATCTGTCCAATCTATCCATCTGTCTATTGCTCTGTCTTATCTATCTATCCATCCATCCATCCATGTCTGTCTGTCCATCCATCCATCTATGTCTGTCTATCTGTCCATCCATCCATCCCTCCCTCCCTCCCTCCCTCTATCTATCCTGGAGACCACCAGCAAAAAAAAAAAATATACTATTTGAAAAAAAGGAAAACGAAAGTCCCCAAAATAAACCAAATGAAGAAACATTTGGTTTTTTTCCATCTGCCATTTGAATGTTAACCCATAATAGCAGCAGCACAGTGTCCGACTAAGCAACTCTTAGCCCAGCCTTGCCCAGAGAAGCAGGTTTTGTCCTATTTAGCCTAACCAAGCAAACCACAGTGAAGCAGACAGCAGAAAGACAGCAGCGGAAAGCAGGCTGCTGGTCGCCTCCTCTCCTTCCCTAAGATAACACAAGCCTGGAAAAAGTAGGGCAGCTTGTATGGTCCATCCGAAATCCACAAACCCCTTGTCCACTCACAATGATTCAGGTCCAGGATACACTTCTCTCATTTTTTTTTTTTCTTTAAACCTAGCATTTCCCAAACACATCACACACTCCCTTTAACCAGAAAGTAACCTCTGTTAACTTCCCATTGAGTTGCATCTCTGTTGCCTCCCCAGCCCTGCACCAAGAATATGCTTTTAGAAGTGCCAGACTACTGGTGTGCTTGGGGTCCACTGAGACCTTCCAGCTCTCTTGACTAGATTGTCCTAAAGCAATCATTGAGAATGAACTTAGCATCCTGGCAAGTCACTGTGGTACCCAGAGCATTAAAGTAAGCATAAATTTGCATAGTAAATTGTACAGACAGAGAACCTGAAGTAGCTCAAAGGGTAAAGAGTTTAACAATCATGAAAATGGGATGTGTGTGTATATATAGACATGCACACACATTTATGTGATATATGTAAGGAATCGAGTTGTGTGTGTGACTTTAGGAAACTTGAGGCATTGTGTTTACATAAAATTTAAACTTACAGAGACACACATTCCTCTGTGTTATCAGTTCAGTTCAGTCGCTCAGTCGTGTCTGACTCTCTGCAGCCCCATGCACGCCAGGCTTCCCTGTCCATCACCAACTCCTAGAGTTTACTCAAACTCATGTCCATTGAGTCGGTGATGCCATCCAACCATCTCATCCTCTGTCGTCCACTTCTCCTCCTGCCCTCAATCTTTCCCAGCATCAGGGTCTTTTCCAGTGAGTCAGTTCTTCACATCAGGTGGCCAAAGTATTAGAGCTTTAGCTTCAGCATCAGTCCTTCCAATGAATAATTATGCATGGATGTGAGTATACGAAAAGCAAGCGGAAAGATCAGGCATATCACATACACATACTGAATTTGTATATGTGCAAACATCATATTATTGATAGATAGACTTGTGTGTTGCCGTAAGAAGTTTAGGTTGTGGGCTTCCCCATTGGCTCCGTGGTAAAGAATCCAAAGGCCAATGCAAGAGACATGGGTTCCAGCCCTGGTTCAGAAAGATCCCACGTGCCCCTGGGTAACTCAGCCCATGTGCCACTGAGCCTGTGTTCTAGACCCCGGGAGCCACAACTTCTGAAGCCCGTGAATGCTAGAGTCTAGGCTTTACAATAAGGGAAGCCACCTCAATGAGCAGCCCACACCCCGCAAATAGAGAGCAGACCCTGCTCAACACAACCAGAGAAAAGCCAGAGTAGCAATGAAGACCCAGCACAGCCAAAAAAAGAAAAGAAAAAGAAATGTAGATGAAAACTCCTTCTGTAAAATTTGGTGTATGTGTCATACAAAGGGTAAAGAGAATTGTTCAAGCTTCAGAGTTGTGTAGTAGGTTCAGTGGACGGGATGGATTAAACAGTTACACTACATGTATTTTGTTCCTTTGCAGACACATTTCAATCAAATATGTTTGTGGGCACCCAGCCAGTATATGAATGGATAAAGAAGAACGTTTAAAAAAGCATCTATTCCAGCCCTGTCTCCCCTGAAAGAACCTCCGTGGCGATCAATCCTGGTGACCCTCTCCCCTCTTGGAGTCACCGGAATGCCACAAAAAGGAAGGTAATTTACTGGGACTCTATTTGGGGTTTGATAATAAAGGCATAATACCTTCAAGTCCCCGAAAGCAGTATATCAAAGACAAGACTGTGATTAGCCCAGCTTGTGAAGAAACGGGTTGTGCTTGATAATTAAAAACCATAAATAACCAAAAACAGCAACCTTGAAATGACTCAGATTTTTTTGTCTCCCTCTGTTGTTCAGCTCTGGTTCATGTTATGTGTGGCCCCAGAGGACTGAGTCAGTGAATGGGGTCCACGTGTGTTCTGCTCTTTGCTGCCAGAGAACCTCCCTTTAGCCTCCATGGAGAGTCTCAACACGTAGCTCAGTTGGTAAAGAAACTGCCTGCAATGCAGAAGACCCGGGTTCAATCCGTGGATCAGGAAGATCCCCTGGAGAAGGAAATGGCAACCCACTCCAGTATTCTTGCCTGCAGAATCCCATGGATAGAGGAGCCTGGCAGGCTACAGTCCATGGGGCTGCAAAGAGTTAGACATGACTTAGAGATGTAACAGCGGTTGTCATATTCTAGCATTTCTGGGCTTCATGTTTATTTTCTTATTTTTTACTGTATTAGAGTCGATTTACAGGGTGGTGTCAATTTCTGCCCTACGGCACGGCAATTCAGTTACACATATGTATGAAAAAAAAAAAGTGAAAGTGTTAGTCATGTCCGACTCTTTGAAGCCCCGATGGACCCAGACTCCTCTGTCTGTGGCATTCTCCAGACAGGAATACTGGAGTGGGTTGCCATTTCCTTCTCCAGGGGATCTTCCCGACCCAGGGATCGAACCCGCATCTCCTGCATTGCAGGTGGATTCTATGCTGTCTGAGCCACCAAGGCGGCCGTCCATTGTTTTTTTTTTTTAATATTCTTCTCCGTTATGATTCATCCCAGGATATCAAATAGAGTTCCATGTGCAATACAGTGGGATCTTGTTGTGTACTCAACCTGTGTATAATTGTAAGCATTTCTGGGTTTCATTTTTTTTATTATATTTTTTTAACGAAGTAGAGCTGATTTCCAGTGTTGTGTTAACTTCTGCTGTACAACGAAGTGATGCAGTTATACGTATATGTTCTTTTTCGTATTCTTTTTCCACTATGCCTTATCACAGGATACTGAACAGCGTTCCCTGGTCTATACGGTAGCATCTTGCTGTTTATTCCTCCTGTATATAATAGTTAGCATTTCCGGGCTTTATTTTTATACCTTTTACTGAAGTTTACTTGATTTACAGTGTGGTGTTAATCTCTGCTGTACAGCAAAGTGACTCAGTTAGACATATATATATATATATATATATACTTTTCCATCCTCTCTTTTTTATTAATTTAATTTATTTTTTTATTGAAGGATAATTGCTTTACAGAATTTTGCTGTTTTCTGTCAAACCTCCACATGAATCAGCCATAGGTATACATATGTCCCCTCCCTTTTGAACCTCCCTCCCCATCTACCTCCAGAGAAGGCAATGGCACCCCAGTATTCTTGCCTGAAAAATCCCATGGACGGAGGAGCCTGGTAGGCTGCAGTCCATGGGGTCACAAAGAGTCGGACACAACTGAGCGACTTCACTTTCCCATCTCCCTCCTCACCCCCAGGTTGATACAGAGCCCCTGTTTGAGTTTCCTGAGACATTTAGCAACTTCCCGTTGGCTATCTGTTTTAAATATGGTAACGTAAGTTTCCATGTTACTCTCTCCATACATCTCACCCTCTCCTCCCTTCTCCCCGTGTCCACAAGTCTGTTGTCTATATCTGTTTCTCCATTCAATTCAGTTCAGTTGTTCAGTCGTGTCCGACTCTTTGCAACCCTATGGACCACAGCACGCCAGGCCTCCCTGTCCATCACCAACTCCCGGAGTTTACTCAAACTCATATCCATTGAGTCGGGGATGCCATCCAACCATCTCATCCTCTGTCGTCCCCTTCTCCTCCCACCCTCAGTCTTTCCCAGCATCAGGGTCTTGGTTTCTCTATTGCTGCCCTGTAATTCTCCTTTCTCTTTTATCACAGGGTATTGAAAAGAGTTCCCTGTGCTCTGTAGAGGTCCAACTGTAGAAGGAGCTTGTTGTTTATCCCTTCTATATGTATACTCGTTCAGGTTTCTGGACTTTACTTTTATACATGTCAATGAAGTATCCTTGACTTGCAGTGTTGTGTTAATCTCTGCTGTACAGCAAGGTGACTCAGTTAGACCAGTGTATTCTTCTCCCACTCTCTCGTATCACAGGGCCTTGTTGTTTATTCCTTCTCTATGTACTAGTGAACATTCCTGGGCTTTTGGAGGTGGCGGTGGCTTGCTGGAGAGTAGCTGAGCCCATCCTGAAATTCACAGCAGGACCCGTACCCCGGGAATGTGCCCACTTGGTCCCATGCATACAGAGAGAATAGACGCTGATTGCAGATGATCATAAGGCAGCCGCCCAGTGGATCCTGAGCTTCCAGGCCCCCGTGCGGCTCAAGAGAGGAGCCTCCCACAAGTGTCCGGTCGCCCTCGTCCCAGCTGCCTGATTTGCCCTGAGATGTCAGTCCCCCCACTCAACACCCTCAGGGCCAAGCCTCAGTTCAGTCTTGGAGAATGAGTCTCCACTTGCCAGTCTTGGACTGACTGCCCTCCACTGGGATTCTCCACCAGCTGTTTGTCCGTTGGACTCTTCTGCAGAGTCCCAAGCCAGAAGGCATGTCCAGTTTTAGCTTGAGGGTTCCCTTGGTGACCAGTGTAGTGAGACAGGTGTCGAACACTCTCCAAGGGTTTCCGTTCTGCAGGGGTCAGGGAGTGAGGGGGCGGCAGTTGGAGGGTGCCTGGCATGTGGGATCTTAGTTCCCCGACTGGGGATCGAACTCGCATCCCTTGCCTTTGGGACATGGAGCGGACTCCTGGACCACCAGGGCATTCCCTGCAAGGGTGAATAACACAAAGCCTCTGCTCTTCCTGACCTCAGAGTGCAGTGGCTTACATAGCTCAGGTGCAGTCTTTTAACTTGAGTCTCTAAAACTGGCCCAAGGGTCAGTTGCTCAGTCGTGTCTGACTCTCTGTGACCCCATGGACCATAGCCCACCAGGCTCCTCTGTCCATGGGAATTCTCCAGGCAAGAATCCTGGAGTGGGAAGAGTGGATCTTCCGGACCCCGGGATTATACCCAGGTCTCCTCCATTAGCAGGCAGATTCTTTATTGTCTGAGCTAGCAGGGAAGCCCCTCCCCCCAAAAAAACTGGCCCCAAAGGAGCCTCGATTTACGTTCCATGCACTGCACCCTGCTTCTCTATCTGGTGAGGAACCTTGCCTTGAATGCAGGACAAAAGCCAACCACTGCTCCGGGCTCGTCACATGATTAGCCTGGGGCCTGACTTCAAGTCTGCCTTCCCTTCAGTAAGATAAATCCTTGGGACGCGGAGGGAATGTTTATGATAGCAGGGTAGTAAGGGCTCAGAGGGTAAAGTGTCTGCCTGCAATGCGGGAGACCTGGGTTTGATCCCTGGGTCGGGAAAATCCCCTGGAGAAGGAAATGGCAACCTACTCCAGTATTCTTGCCTGGAGAATCCCATGGACGGGGGAGCCTGGCGGGCTACAGTACATGGGGTCGCAAAGAGTCAGACACGACTGAGCAACTTCACTCACAAGGGCTGGCTGAGGGGCAAAAAAAAAAAAAAAATTAAGTCCTGGAGGAATAGTTAATGCAGGCAGCCGAAACCTCCATGGGCTCTGTGTTCTGGCAGCAGGAACAGAAAACAAGAGCATAGCTATTGTAAACAGGGCTGCGATGAACACTGGGGT
This sequence comes from Bos grunniens, assembly GCF_055505025.1. Taxonomy (NCBI): domain Eukaryota; kingdom Metazoa; phylum Chordata; class Mammalia; order Artiodactyla; family Bovidae; genus Bos; species Bos grunniens. The sequence goes on from NC_141194.1 coordinate 4,548,050, forward strand.
ACGCGTGTCTCTTTCAGTTCTGCTCTCCTCACTGTGTATGCCCCGCAGTGGGACTGCTGGGTCGTACACCCATGGCTGATTCCTGTCGATGTAGGGCAGAAACCACCACAATGTTGTAAACTAATTAGCCTCCACTGAAAATAAAGAGATGGCAAGAGTGAATGTCGACATTCTAGGAATCAGCGAACTGAAATGGCCTGGAATGGGTGAATTTAACTCAGATGACCATTGTATCTACTACTGCGGGCAGGAATCCCTCAGAAGAAACGGAGTAGCCATCATGGTCAACAAAAGAGTCCGAAATGCAGTACTTGGATGCAATCTCAAAAACGACAGAATGATCTCTGTTCTTTTCCAAGGCAAACCATTCAATATCACAGTAATCCAAGTCTATGCCCCAACCAGTAATGGTGAAGAAGCTGAAGTTGAACGGTTCTATGAAGACCTACAAGACCTTTTAGAACTAACACTCAAAAAAGATGTCCTTTTCATTATAGGGGACTGGAATGCAAAAGTAGGAAGTTAAGAAACACCTGGAGTAACAGGCAAATTTGGCCTTGGAATACGGAATGAAGCAGGGCAAAGACTGATAGAGTTTTGCCAACAGAATGCATTGGTCATAACAAACACCCTCTTCCAACAACACAAGAGAAGACTCTACACATGGACATCACCAGATGGTCAACACCGAAATCAGATTGATTATATTCTTTGCAGCCAAAGATGGAGAAGCTCTATACCGTCAGTAAAAACAAGACCAGGAGCTGACCATGGTTCAGACCATGAACTCCTTATTGCCAAATTCAGACTTAAATTGAAGAAAGTAGGGAAAACCACTAGACCATTCAGGTATGACCTAAATCAAATCCCTTATGATTATACAGTGGAAGTGAGAAATAGATTTAAGGGCCTAGATCTGATAGATAGAGTGCCTTATGAACTATGGAATGAGGTTCGTGACAGTGTACAGGAGACAGGGATCAATACCATCCCCATGGAAAAGAAATGCAAAAAAGCAAAATGGCTGTCTGGGGAGGCCTTCCAAATAGCTGTGAAAAGAAGAGAAGCGAAAAGCAAAGGAGAAAAGGAAAGATATAAACATCTGAATGCAGAGTTCCAAAGAATAGCAAGAAGAGATAAGAAAGCCTTCTTCAGTGATCAATGCAAAGAAATAGAGGAAAACAATAGAATGGGAAAGACTAGAGATCTCTTCAAGAAAATTAGAGATACCAAGGGAACATTTCATGCAAAGATGGGCTTGATAAAGGACAGAAATGGTATGGACCTAACAGAAGCAGAAGATATTAAGAAGAGATGGCAAAAATACACAGAAGAACTGTACAAAAAAGATCTTCACGACCAAGATAATCACGATGGTGTGATCACTCACCTAGAGCCAGACATCCTGGAATGTGAAGTCCAGTGGGCCTTAGAAAGCATCACTATGAACAAAGCTAGTGGAGGTGATGGAATTCCAGTTGAGCTATTCCAAATCCTGAAATATGATGCTGTGAAAGTGCTGCACTCAATATGCCAGCAAATTTGGACAACTCAGCAGTGGTCACAGGACTGGAAAAGGACAGTTTGCATTCCAATCCCAAAGAAAGACAATGCCAAAGAATGCTCAAACTACCACACAATTGCACTCATCTCACACGCTAGTAAAGTAATGCTCAAAATTCTCCAAGCCAGGCTTCAGCAATATGTGAACCGTGAACTTCTTGATGTTCAAGCTGGTTTTAGAAAAGGCAGAGCAACCAGAGATCAAATTGCTAACATCTGCTGGATCATGGAAAAAGCAAGAGAGTTCCAGAAAAACATCTATTTCTGCTTTATTGACTATGCCAAAGCCTTTGACTGTGTGGATCACAATAAACTGTGGAAAATTCTGAAAGAGATGGGAATACCAGACCACCTGATCTGCCTCTTGAGAAATCTGTATGCAGGTCAGGAAGCAACAGTTAGAACTGGACATGGAACAACAGACTGGTTCCAAATAGGAAAAGGAATTCGTCAAGGCTGTATACCGTCACCCTGCTTATTTAACTTCTATGCAGAGTACATCATGAGAAACACTGGACTGGAAGAAACACAAACTGGAATCAAGATTGCCGGGAGAAATATCAATAATCTCAGATATGAAGATGACACCACCCTTATGGCAGAAAGTGAAGAGGAACTCAAAAGCCTCTTGATGAAAGTGAAAGAGGAGAGTGAAAAAGTTGGCTTAAAGCTCAACATTCAGAAAATGAAGATCATGGCATCCGGTCCCATCACTTCATGGGAAGTAGATGGGAAACAGTGGAACAGTGTCAGACTTTATTTTTCTGGGCTCCAAAATCACTGCAGATGGTGACTGCAGCCATGAAATTAAAAGACGCTTACTCCTTGGAAGGAAAGTTATGACCAACCTAGATAGCATATTCAAAAGCAGAGACATTACTTTGTTAACAAAGGTCCGTCTAGTCGAGGCTATGGTTTTTCCTGTGGTCATGTATGGATGTGAGAGTTGGACTGTGAAGAAGGCTGAGCACCGAAGAATTGATGCTTTTGAACTGTGGTATTGGAGAAGACTCTTGAGAGTCCCTTGGACTGCAAGGAGATCCAACCAGTCCATTCTGAAGGAGATCAGCCCTGGGATTTCTTTGGAAGGAATGATGCTAAAGCTGAAACTCCAGTACTTTGGCCACCTCATGCAAAGAGTTGACTCATTGGAAAAGACTCTGATGCTGGGAGGGACTGTGGGCAAGAGGAGAAGGGGACGCAGAGGATGAGATGGTTGGATGGCATCACTGACTCGATGGACATGAGTCTGAGTGAACTCCAGGAGTTGGTGATGGACAGGGAGGCCTGGCGTGCTGCGATTCATGGGGTCGCAAAGAGTCAGACACGATTGAGCGACTGATCTGATCTGATCTGATCTGAAAATAAATAAATAAAATTTTTTTTTAAAAGGCAAGACAACAGCTTTCTTTGGGATTAGAATCCTGCCTCTCCTGGAGTGTTTTTCCAGTAGTCATGTCTGAATGTGAGAGTTGGACTGTAAAGAAAGCTGAGCACCAAAGAATTGATGCTTTTGAGCTGTGTTGGAGACGACTCTTTAGAGTCTGTTGGACTGCAAAGAGATCCAACTAGTCCATCCTAAAGGAAATCAGTCCTGAATATACATTGGAAGGATTGATGTTGAAGCTGAAACTCCAATATTTTGGTCACCAAATGTGAAGAACTGACTCACTGGAAAAGACCCTGATGCCGAGAAAGATTGAAGGCAGGAGAAGGGGATGACAGAGGATGAGATGGTTGGATGGCATCACCAACTCAATGAACATGAGTTTGAGCAAGCTCCGGTAGTTGGTGATGGACAGGGAGGCCTGGCATCCTGAAGTCCATGGGGTCACAAAGAGTCAGACGTGACCAAGTGACTGAACTGAACTGACTCTCCTAGTGTGTATGAGAATGGGAGTGAGTCTTCTTGCTTCACTCCTGCCCTGTGAGGACTCAGAGAGGCCCCTTAGAGAGGGTGAGACCTCAGGCTGAAGATCTGGGACCCTGAGGAGCTGATCCCTGCCTGAGGGACCAGGCAGGGTGGTATGCCCGTAAAACCTGGATTGGCCTGGGTGCTTGGAGATGCTGACCTTGGGTGACTCGTGGTGACGGGCAGAGCCAAGGTCTTGCAGCCATTGGGATTTCTGCTCCTGGGGGTGGGAGAGACTCCAGCTGAGAGGGAACCACCCCTCAGGCTCTGGAGTTGCCCCTGGGAAGGAAATCTGCTGGGACAGGTCCCAGGAACTTGTCCCAAGGCGCTGCTGAGGGCGGGTCAGCTTCCAGAGGCCCGGAGCCATCTCTGGGCAGTAGGGGTCGTAGGGGTGTGGTCTGTCCTTTGACCTTGTCCCTTTGTATTCCTTCCTGGAAGAGACCCAAGAGCAGCTAGAAGGGTAGGGAATGATCCATAAGGACACCAGAGGCTCCTTCTTCATTGTCTCCAAGTCTCCGGACCACTAAGACCACGCCTTAATGGACAGCTAACTGACTTACCCCGGAATTAAGCCAGGAGTTTTAGAATCTAAAGCCACTGGTACAGCAGTCTGCGACCACAAGCATCCCAGGGTGTGCTGGAATCGTGACCTCCACGCCAAGCTTTGAACCATCTCTCCGACGAGTAAGTTTTGTAGATATCCCCACCCCCACCCAACCCCAAGACCAGAGGTCACCTTTGGATCATGTCTGGGTCACGCCTTCGTGCATGCTAAGTCCATTCAGTCCTGTCTGACTGCGACTCCGTAGACAGTAGCCCACCAGGCTCCTCTATCCATGGGATTCTCCAGGCAAGAGATACTGGAGTGGGTTGCCATGCCCTCCTCCAGGGGATCTTCCCCACCCAGGGATGGAACCCACATCTCCTGCATTGCAAGCGGATTCTTGCCCACTGAGCCCCTGGAGAAGCTCCCCCCAGGTCATGCTTACTCAGGCTCAAGTCTTTTTGTTCAGGTTTCACCTTACTATCATCCCTGGGTTTCCATAAAGAATGGGAAATGTGTCAGCAGCCGCTGCATTATGTATTAATTATAGGAGAACCTGCCAAATGCCCGGGGCATGCAAAACAATTAAAACTAATGTTTTATTTATAAATGGGGAATCATGAAAACAAAGACGGAGTGAGTCTTCTTTTTTTTTTTTTAAACCTAAACAAAAGAAAATGATGACAGGAGGGGACTTGGTCAGAGAGACAGGGTGTGAACTTCCCTGGGGGTCCCGTGGCTAAGACTCCATGCTCCCAATGCGGGAGGCCTGGCTTCAATCCCTGGTCAGGGAACTACATCCCGCTAGACAGTGACTAAGGTGGATGCTCCCGTGTGTCTCAAGGAAGACTTGGCACAGCCAAATAAATAAAAGAGACAGGAGTGCTAAGTTGCTCCAGTCGTGTCTGACTCTTTGCGACCCCATGGGCTGCAGCCCGCCAGGCGTCTCTGTCCGTGGGACTCTCCAGGCAGGAATACTGGAGTGGGTTGCCATGCCCTCCTCCAGGGGATCTTCCCCACCCAGGGAAGCAACCTGAGTCTCCGGCATCTCCAGCACTGGCAGGCAGGTTCTTGCCCTCAGAGAGTCACAGGGGCGAGTTATCCTTTGATGGGTAGAGACGTCCCCCAGACGTGTGGGCAGGGGCATCCCGGGCTCACTTCCTCTCTGCTGTTTTGCACCCCGCCCACGAGACTGGGGGGGTGGGCGGGTGGGTGACCTGGCTCAGCGTCCTCGCCCAGAGTGGCGGTGAGAAATGCATTCCTCGGGGCTCTGTGTGCAGCTTGTGGGGGCGATGGGCAGGGAGGCGGGAATGGTTTCCTGCACACTGTGCTCAGAGCATGCGGTGTGCCCGCCCTCACCCGTCACCGCCCCCCCACTGGGGACCACCGTGTGATCAGTGGTCCCTGCACGTGCCCCCACCCCCCTGCCTTTCCACACGCCCCTTCCCCACTCACACCCCGGTGTGCCTGTCGGCCATGGGCCAGCCCTAGCGCACCTCCGAAGCGCTCTGCCTAAACATCCTCCGAGATGACCGTCATGTCCCTTTGATTCCTTCCTCCCCCGTGGCATGACAATTGAGGTCAGCAAGCCCAGCTCCCCTTCTGATTTATGCATGAGGCACTCAGCAGTCAGGGACAGACACGTGGAGAGATGCAGGCGTGGGCCCTAGGTAACTTTTTTATGAGAGATTCACCGGTTGTCCGGGGATGACTTTACAACCGGGTGATGGTTCCCTATAACTTCCCCGGGGCCCTGCAGTGACTCTTCAGAAGCCAGGCAGGCAGAGGGCCCAGGGTGTCATCCTGTGTGGTCAGTCGGAGAAGCTGTGTGAGGTCCTGCGATCAAGTGCGGGCACCTTGTCTGTTTCACCGTGAATGGCTTGGTGAGTTGCATTCATTTTTTTTTTTCCCCCTCTACTGCCAAGGGATTCAGATAAATGATAGTAAACGGCTCCTGGCAATAGGAACTTTAGCACAGAGCTTCAAAGGGCGGCGTCTACAGGTTCCTGTTTTGTTCCTTTTATAGGATAGTGAAATAGCCTACAGGTCACAACTTGATTAAATTAAGTCGAAGGGCTCCGTGTTGTTGTTCGGTTGCTAAATTGTCTCTGACTCTTTGTGACCCGTGGATGGCAGCACACCAGGCTCCTCTGTCTTCTACTGACTCCCGGAGTTTGCTCAAGCTCTTGTCCGCCGAGTCGGTGATGCTAACCATCTCGTCCTCTGCCGCCCCCTTCTCCTTTTGCCCTCAATCTTTCCCAGCATCAGGGTCTTTTTCAGTGAGTCGGCTCTTTGCATCAGGTGGCCGAAGGCTGAGACAGAGATTTCTGAACCATGCAGAAAAAGAAAGCGTTACCGTGCAAAGAAAAGACTTAGCTTTTCGAGAAACCTGCAAAGCCACCCACAGCCGTTTATCTGATATGTAGTCATTTGTTCGTTTGCTCTGAAACAAGGAGGTCTCGTACGAGAGGGAATCAATTGCCAGATAGTCTTTTGGTCTTTCTGGATGAAAGCCCAAAACACGAGTTTGGTAAAAGAAGTAGTGATGGGACGTCCTGGTGGTTCAGTGGTTGAGATTCCGTGCTTCCAAGGCAAGGGGAGTGAGTTCAATCCCTGGTCAGCGAACTAATAGTCCACGTATCTTTTGGCATGGACAAATAAATAATTTTTTAAAGTTAAAAAAAAAAAAAGAGTAGTGGAGAGCTCGGGAGGAAGAACTCTTAAGAGGAAGTGAGCAGAGAGGTGCATTTTCTGCTATAGCTTGTCTCAAGACAGAAATGTAAGCAATTAGCCTTGCCAACCATAATATCAGAACCATTGCTTCTGAGTTCGATACAAGGAATATGCATAAGACTCATGTGCCCTGAAACGGCTTCTGTGAAAGACTGATGTCATTCTCAGCTTGCTTTGGAAAAGCAACTGCTTGCTTTTTCCAAAACAATTTGGAGGCAGAATGAATAGCAGGTCCACTATTTTCTCCCCCCTCCGCTTTTTTTTTTTCCACTTTGCATCTGTGTTTTCTTTCTTAAATATATGGATAAGTCTGTCATGAACCACTTGAATCTGTGTCCTGAAAAATGGCAAAGAACCACGTTTCCTAACTGAGAGGCTTGCACATCGATCAATGCGTCCTCAGGACAGTTGTGTCTTGGGTTCTTTGTGGCTGCAATGGGTGTGTTTTTGGCTGTGCTGTTTATTATTCCAGGGTTTGGCTGTGTCGTCTGTCTTTATTAAAGGAGCTGGGTTAAACCGGGAATGCATTTGCAGTTCAGAAATCAACCATTTTATTCTGTGCATGTCTATCAAGTACAGAAAATCAGCATTTGGGACAATGTATCCTTTGCAGTGAATGCCACACCTAACCTACTTATTATGAACCAACCAAATATGTGATTTTTTTCTCCCAGCGATAGAGGCTAAGAAATGCATATAAACCCCATTCAGCCTGAGGCTTCATGTTTCTCTTATCAGCAAATAATCAGAATGAATTAAGATGTCCACTTCTTGCTTGCTCTTCTTCTTATCTGAGGGTCACATATTTTCTGTCTACCCCAGTTTTTTTCCTTTCTGCTGTCCCTTGCACACTGAATTGGAGGCACTGATAGAAATGATTGTCATCTAAGATGATGTCACTAAAAATGGTGAGGCTGTTTTCTGGAAAGATTCCTCTGTGTCATGGTTATTTGCCATCGGCACTGTGTGTGTTCACTAACCACGTAAGGATACCCGAGAGATTATTCCTGTGAATTGGTGTTTGCAGGGACATTCCTATTTGCCAACTGAGATATTGCCCCATATTCATTTATAATGAGATTGTAAGCATAACAACTGATGCTATCAGGACTCAGAAGTGTAAAAGCTTTCAGACATAAAAGAAGAGAGAGAGAAAAATGTGTCCCTCTATTTGTATTTAAAGGGTAAACCGTATCTGTCAGGTATCCCTTAAAAGGTTGAATGAAACTGTCTTTATTGTTTTTCTTTCTCTGTTTTTTTCCTCTTTCTTTTCTTTTTTTTTTTTTGTCAGTTATGTCCTATTCTTTCCCACCCCATGGACTTTAGCCTACGAGGCTCCTCTGCCCATGGAATTTTCCAGGCAAGAGTACTGGAGTGGGTTGCCATTTCCTTCTCCAGAAACTGTCTTTAAAAGATTATGGGTAGGCAGTGTTTCTGAAAACACTGTTTACAGTACCTAGGAAGAAGAAGTGAAGTTGCTCAGTCGTGTCTGACTCTTTGTGACCCCATGGACTGTATCCCACCAGGCTCCTCCATCCATGGGATTTTCCAGGCAAGAGTACTGAGGTGGGTTGCTATTTCCTTCTCCAGGGGATCTTCCCCACCCAGGGATCAAACCTGGGTCTAGGCGGACGCTTTACCATCTGAGCCACCAGGGAAGTCACAGTAGCTAGGACATAGAAGCAACTTAGATGCCCATCGACAGATGGGTGGATAAACAAATCGTGGTACACATGCACAGCAGAATATTACTCAGCCATGAAAAGGAGCACATTTGAGTCAATTGTGATGAGGTAGATGAACCTAGAGCCTGTTATACAGAGTGAAGTAAGTCAGAAGGAGAAAAAGCAAATAATAGCACACGTATATGGAACTTAGAAAGATGGTACTGATGACCCTATTTGCATAGCACCAATGGAGAACAGACTGTGGTCTCTAGAAAGGAATAGGATGGACAGATGGAGAGAGGTGTGCTGAAACTCATACACTACCATGTGGAAAATAGGTACCCAGTGGGAATTGGCTGTATGGTGCTGGGAACTCAAGCCTGGTGCTCTGGGCTGACCTCGAGGGATGGGATGGGGTGGGAGGTGGGAGGGAGGTTCAAGAGGGAGGGGACACATGTATACTTGTGACTGATGCATATTGATATGTGGCAGAAACCAACACAACATCGTAAACCAGTTATCTTCCAATGAAAAATAAATCGGAGAAGGAAATGGCAACCCCACTCCAGTATTCCTGCCTGGAAAAGTCCATGAACAGAGGAGCCTGGAGGGCTGCAGTCCATGGGGTTACATGCCCGAGCATGAATGCACGAGGGTGGAGGGAGATGGGTTGGAAGCAATAAACTGGTAGAATTTTTTTTTAATAAAAAATAAATTTAAAAAAATTTTAAAGATGAGGAGTAGGGACTTCCCTGGTGATCCGATGGTTAAGAGTTCACCTTCCAGTTCAGGGGGCTGAAGGTTAGATCCCTGGTCAGGGAACTAAGTTCCCATAGGCCTCTAGGCAAAAAAAAAAAAACAAACAAATTCAGTAAAGACTTTAAAATGGTCCACATCCAAAAGAAAAAAAAAAAAAAAGATCTTAAAAATAAAATGATAATTAAAAAAAAGCTTGCGGGTAAAAACTGCAAGCCATGTTCTCCAGACCCCATCACCACCTCCACTGTTTTGTCAGGCTCCTGTCTTCTGCTTAAACTGCCCGCCTTGTTTGGGTGTTAGCCCTGAAAAACTCGGTCACTGACTCAGCAAGCTCTCACCCGGCACCCCGGGATCCAGGTAATAAAAGAGGGAGTGATGATGAAACACAGGTGCAGCCTCACCTCTGAGATTGTCCAAGACAGAAAACAAAAAACCTGGTAAAAGACTGCAAGAGCTGAGGTCAGCGGTCATTCAACACTCGTCGAGAACAGGAAGGACCGGGAAGGACGCAGTGCTGGGCTCAGCTAGAGCAGCAGCTGGATTTGCTGTTTTCCTTTTTTTTTTTTTTTAATTGAACATTCTTATTTACGTATTTGGCTTTGTTGGGGCTCAGTTGCAGCATGCAGGATCTTTAGTCGTGGCACATGGAATCTAGTTCCCTTGACCAGGGATGGAACCTGGGTCTCCTGCATTGGGAGCGTGGAGTCTTAGCCACCGGACCGCCAGGGAAGTCCCATTGACTCTCAACTCTGGTTGAAAACCCCCAGGTCACACCAGATGGTTCCCAGAGTCAGTGTTCCTCTTTGTGTTTCCAGGAGAGGGGTTTTCTTGCCTACAGAAGGATGGAGAGTTTGGCCGGGGGCTGGGGGCTCTCCTTTACAGTAACTCAGACTCGTGTGTATTGAATCGGTGATGCCATCCAGCCATCTCATCCTCTGTCATCCCCTTCTCCTCCCGCCTTCAATCTTTCCCAGCATCATGGTCTTTTCCAATGAGTCAGTTCTTTACATCAGGTGGCCAAAGGATTGGAGGTTCAGCTTCATCAGGCACTATTTGCAATACCCAAAACGTGGAAGCAACCCCCAGTGCCCACCAACAGACAATTAGATTAAGAATATGAGGTCCATATACCGAACAGAATATTACTCAGGCATAAATAGAGAGTAAAATGTTGCCATTTGCAAAAGCATGGATGGACCTAGAGGGTCTTACTCTTTAGTGATAAGTCAGAGAAAGACAAATACTGTATATCGCTTGTATGTGGAATCTTGAAAATAATACAAATGAACATGTATACAAAACAGAAATAGACACATCACAAACTGTTACTCAAGGGGAGAGAGACGTGTTGTTGGGTGAGTCGCTCAGTCGTGTCCGACTCTTTGTGACCCCGTGGACTGTAGCCCACTAGGCTCCCCTGTTCATGGAATTCTCCAAGGAAGAAGACTGGAGCGGGTGGCCGTTTCCTTCTCCAGAGGATCTTCCCAACCCAGGGATGGAACCTGGGTCTCCCGCATTGCGGGCAGCTTCTTCACCAGCTGAGCCACCAAGGAAGCTAGTGGTAAAGGACCCTCCTGCCAATGCAGGAGACATAAGAGACATGGGTTGGGAAAACCCCCTGGAGCAGGGCACGGCAACCTACTCCAGGATTCTTGACTGGAGAATCCCTGTGGACAGGGGAGACTGGCAGCCTACTATCCATAGGGTAGAAAAGAGTTGGACACGACTGAAGCGAGTTATAAATAAAGGGGAGAGAGACATAGGCAGGGACAAGTTAGGGGTATAGAATTTGTGGAGACACACTACTATATATGAAATAGATAAACAACAAGGATTTACTGTATAGCACAGGGAATTATGGCCATTATAATAACCTATTATAGGTTATTAAATGGGCCATTGTAATAACCTATAGCAGAAAGTAATCTGCAAGAACCCTGGATCATTATGCAATACTCCTGAAATCAACACAGCATTGTACATCAACTCTTCTTCATAAAACACTGAAATGCGTCAGGAAGAGCTTCGGGGGAGAGCAGGGGTCGTCAGCGTGAGCACTGATGATGTTTGGGGCCACATGTCCCTTTGATATGGGGGTGTCCTGTGCACTGTTAGATATTTAGAACCTCCCACTTAGAGACAGCATTGCATACCTCCGTCCCAGTCCGATAATTATCTCCAGACACTGCTGAAGCCTTCTCGGGGAGGCACGGCACCCCCTCTTTAGACCTTCTGAACTGGAGACAGGAAGTAGCACCCAGGGTATATGATACAAGCGGGAAGACGGCCCTGGCGTGTTGTTCGCAGGACTTCTCCAGGTTCCCTGGAAGCTCATTGTTTGTGCTGGAGGCTGTCCCGGCTTGCCCGAGCTGAGTCACTGGGCCAGGGTTTCTTGGGCCCCTGCCTGCCACCTCCGTCACAGAGGAGGAAAGCCTGGATTTGCATCAGTTCTCGGGACTGGCCAGGATGCTCTTCAGCATAGGTGGGCCTGGCCAGCACCTGCCTTCCTCACCTTCTTCTCTCCAAGCCCTGCTCTCCCATTTCCAGCCCTTTGTCTGTAATCAGGCAGAAAAGGCAAAGACTAGGAAGCCCAGTGTTTTGACAGCTTCCTTGGCAGCAACGCTAGATCTGAATCCAGGAATGTGAAACTGATGTCGCGCTGAGTACTCTTCCTTTACCTGAGAGAATGCCAAGAGCTCTTGTGTTTATGACTGCAGAACTATTAATATGTGTGATGGCGGGGTGTAGTCCAAAACTTCACTGAAGGTATACGCTGAGACTTCCCTGGCAGGCCGGTGGTTAAGACTGCCCACTTGCACTGTAGGGGGGCAAGTGTTCCCCCAGTTCCCTGGTTGGGGATCAGAGATCCCACAAGCTGTGCGGTATGGCCAAAAATAAAAAAGTATGTGGATTACGTGATGTATTTGAAGATATATTGTATCTGTATATCTAAAGTTAATAGTGAATAAATAGATACATTATATCTATATATGTGATGGTAATGGTGACTATATATAGTATATAGATATATTGTATCTATATTTGATGGAAATGGTGAATATATATGTATATAGATATATTTATGTATATAAACGGAGAAGGCAATGGCACCCCACTCCAGTACTCTTGCCTGGAAAATCCCATGGATGGAGGAGCCTGGTGGGCTGCAGTCCATGGGGTCGCTAAGAGTCGGACACGACAGAGCAACTTCCCTTTCGCTTTTCACTTTCCTGCATTGGAGAAGGAAATGGCAACCCACTCCAGTGTTCTTGCCTGGAGAATCCCAGGGACGGGGGAGCCTGGTGGGCTGCCGTCTATGGGGTCGCACAGAGTCGGACATGACTGAAGTGACTTAGCATAGCATAGCATGTATATAAAGGTACTGGTGAATATATAAATATATATATATATATATATAGATAGATGCATTACATCTCTATATATGTGAAGCTAGTGGTGAATATATACGTATATAGATACATTATATCTATTTATATATGAAGATAATGGTGAATATATATATATAGATAATCTATGTATAGGAAGGTAATGGTGAATATACAATTCTAAATAATAAATAGCATTAGTCGCTCAGTTGTGTCCAACTCTTTGCTACCCCACAGACTGTAGCCTGCCAGGTCCTCTGTCCATGGGATTCTCCAGGCAAGAATACTGGAGTGGGTTGCCATTCCCTTCTCCAGGGGATCTTCCCGACCCAGGGACTGAACCTGGGTCTCTTGCATTGCAGACACATTCTTTACCATCTGAGCCACCAGGAAAGTATACATCTATAGATACGTTGCATTTCTCTATGTGAAGGTAATGGTGAATATACACATATATAGATTTAATATATCTCTATATATGAAGGTGAGTGAGTGATAGATGCTCAGTCATGCCTGACTCTTGGCAACCCCATGAACTGTAGCCTGTCAGGTTCCTCTGTCCGTGGAATTCCCCAGGCAAGATTGCTGGAGTGGGTTGCCATCTCCTCCAGGTTATATGAAGGCAATGGTGAATAAATATATGTCTATATTTACATATATATGCTGTCTTTATGAAATGACAATTTAGATAGATAATTTCAGTTTGACTCACGTATCATTGACCTCTAACATTGTATACAGTTCTGATGTACAGCATAAGGATTTGATATACTGTATCTATTCTGAAATGATCACCATAATGTTCGGTCAGGATCTTCTCACCCAGTTACAGCCTTTGCTTGTTGTTAAATGGTGTTAATGGTGTGAAGATGAATGCTTCATTGTGGAAAACTACTCTCAGTGTTATGATTGCCATAAACTGTCCTCAAGACAGTTCGGCTCTGAATGGGGGCAGGATTCTTTGAATCATTTTAACAAATTAGTTTTTACTTTTTTTTTAATAAGAGCCATGACCTTGTCAAATCCAAACATTTCTGAGTTCTGAAACCCACCTGGGCATTTCGGGACTGTGGACCAGGAATTGCAAGTGCCGGCAGGTCCCTTTTAGCCCGTGGTCACTATGAACATCAGATGGTGTTTGTGCTAGGTGGGCTTTTTCTCACTTACTGTGCCCTCCTATGCTCCTATATACACTTAGAAGCCGCTTTTACTGCGTACAACCTCGTGACTTTTCTGTAGTCCCTAAGCTTTGCGATAATGTGAAAATGCTCAGAAAACTAAATGTGGCCAGAAAAACTGGGGAGAACAGCTGTCGCCCTTGAACCCTGTGCCCAGACGTGAACAGCTTCTGACCCCTGCCCCCAAAGTGTGCGCCTGAAAGGCAGAGCATTCTTTACTCAAATAGACTGAGGGGTCATAAGGGCCCAAGCTGATATTCAAACCGAAAGGCCTGTCCCGACCTTAGAAAGGCCAGTTATATGATTCCATCAGGAAAAGTGCCGTTTTTTGGATCATTAAAAAGAAAGAACAGTTGTCCTTTGGTGAGCTTGTCTGCCTCTGTCCAGCCTGAGTGCAGTTGACCTGTGGGGCTGGGGAGTTCTTTGTCATGGAATGGGTCTTGCGCATTGTCGGATGTTTCGTCTCATCCTTGGACACCTTCCAGGAGGTGCTAAGGGCATAAGCCCTCTTGTGACAACCACAATGACTCTGGATATCACCACTGTCTCCGTGGGTGGGGCGTTGGGAAAGGGCTGCGGAGTCACCCCTTGGTGACAACTGCTGGTCAAGAAAAAGCCTTTAAGAATTAGTAAGACAAAGGGTTGGCCCGAGAGTAGGATTCTCCAACCTTGGCATGGATGACGCCTGGGCCCGTATCATTCTTGGCACGCAGTGCATTGTGGGATATTCATTTGCATCCCTGGCATCTACCCACTGGATGCCAGGAGCAACGCCCACAGCTGTGACAACCAGAAACATGTCCACACCGCACCCTGTGTCCTCTGGAAAACGAAGTCACCGGGACTTGACAGTCCTTGTTCTAGGTGGGAGGTTGTCCTGTGTGTTCAACCCTATACCTGGTGTTGTTTTCAGTCACTCAGTTGAGTCTGACTCTTTGCCACCCCATGGACTGCAGCCCGCCAGGCTGCTCTGTCCATGGGATTCTCCAGGCAAGAAGACTGGAGTGGGTTGCCATTTCCTCCTCCAGGGGATCATCCCCACCCAAGGACTGAATCCTCCTGCACTGTCAGTTGGATTCTTTACCACTGAGCCACCAGGGAAGCCCAGGATCCTGTTTTAGCGCTGAGAACAATAAGAAAAAACCCAAAAGTATATTCTGTAGAGAGTGTTGGGGCCAAGAGTTTTTCCACTCCACTGTCTTGACACATGTCCCATGGTTGACTCATCCAAAGGGGTGTTGAAAACCATTCGTCTTCTTGGGCGTTCCGGGTCACATCATGTAATGTACATATCCTAAGGCAGACTCAGTATGCTCGGCAACACGCACGGGATTCCAGCAACTTCTGACTGCCAGTGAGTGCAGGTGATGAGTTCAGCGATCAAGGAGGTGGAAGTCACGCGTGTCGAGAGCTGCTGTGGCCGCACACACAGACGGTTTTTGGTTGCAAGTGACCAAAACTCTGTGGTCTCCCTTGCTCACAGCCAGAAAGGGATTTTTTTTTATTTCCAGGGGGTGAGAGGGAGGGTTACAGAGTCAAAGGAGGAGTCCTGGGGTTGGGGGGAGGCAGGCATGCTTGTTTGAAATATAAGCAGAGAATTCATCGTAAGTCCAATTGACTTGACTCATCGCTACTGCCTGAAATGCAGGAGATGAAGGTTCGATCCCTGGGTAGGGAAGATCCCTCAGAGGAGGGAATGGCAACCCACTCCAGTACTCTTGCCTGGAGAATCCCATGGATGGAGGACCCTGGCAGGTTACAGCCCATGGGGTCACAAAGAGTCGGACATAACTCAGCGACTAAAACAGCAGCTATGTGTGGTTGCTGATGGAGGCGGCCACTATGTCTGTGAATTGCTGGCTTTGCATCCCGGTTAAATGGAATCGTTTTATTACCATTTTATGTACATTTGCGAGTGGGTGTGTGTTTTAATAGTTATCCATCCAGTGACCACATTAAATTTAATGGCTTAGAACAATATCCACTGGCTATCTCCAAGTCTGCAGTTCAGGCATTGGTACACGACTTAGCTGGCTTCTCTGCTCACAGTCCTTTACAAGTTTGCAAAATGGTGGCTGGGATTTGTGTCCATCTGAAGCTTGGGATTCCCTTCCGAGTTCGCTCAGCATGTTGGCAGAATCCAGTTCCCTGTGGCTATGGGCTCCTCACTCCTAGGGATCAACCATCCCTGCAGGGGTTCCACACCATGACTATCCATGAAAGCCAACAGACCAGCACCTCTTCTGAGGCTTGGAGTCTGTTTCCAAGGGCTCCACTGATGAGGCCAGGCCTACCCCCAGCAATCTCCTCTTTGACTCATACAAAGGCAATTGACTAGGGGACCTCAGTCACATCCCTTCACTTTTTCCATGCCCTACTGGTTAGAAGCACATCTAAGGTACCCCCGCTCATGTGCACATACTCAAGAGGAGAGAATCATACAAAGGTTTGGGTACCAGGAGGTGGAAGCCAGAGAGGTCATCTTAGAATCCTGCCTACAAAGGACTTCCTTTTTCTGGGAGGACCTGGGAAACCTCAGTAGGATTTACAAGATGCGTGCTGAGAACCCAAGAGCCTACTTACACACGGTCTTTTGGAGAAAGGGATGTATAGCAAAGATGAATGATGTCATTGTTCAGTTGTTTGGTCATGTCCGACTCTTTGCAACCCCATGGACTGCAGCACACCAGGCCTCCCTGTCCTTCACCATCTCCCAGAGTTTACTCAAACTCATGTGCATTGAGTTGGTGATGCCATCCAACCATCTCATCCTCTGTTGTCCCCTTCTCCTCCCGCCTTCAATCTTTGCCAGCATTGGGGTCTTCTCCAATGACTCAGTTCTTTGCATCAGGTGGCGGAAGTATTGGAGCTTCAGCTTCAGAGTTGACTAGCTCATTTTAGCATTGTTTACTTACATTTGATGTTGATAAAGGAATGAGAAATCCAATAAATAATTGAAGATTCCATTGTGTTACACCAGAGTCTCCTCTTACTCAGTGAAGCTCTGTCTTCATCTTATTCATAAACATGTGTGGTGCTGGGGTGGCCACTCTGAAGAGAGAGGAGATAAGCAGGAAAGACCAGATGCTTTCAAAGTGTGGTGTTCGAGGAGACTCTTGAGAGTCCCTTGGACTGCAAGGAGATCCCACCAGTCCATCCTAAAGGAGATCAGTCCTGGGTGTTCATTGGAAGGACTGATGCTGAAGCTGAAACTCCAATCCTTTGGCCACCTGATGCGAAGAACTGACTCATTTGAAAAGACGCTGATGCTGGGAAAGATTGAAGGTGGGAAGAGAAGGGGACGACAGAGGATGGGACAGTTGGATGGCATCACCGACTCAATGGACATGAGTTTGAGTAAACTCCAGGAGTTGGTGATGGACAGGGAGGCCTGGCATGCTGCAGTCCATGGGGTCGCAAAGAGCCAGACATGACCTAGCGAGTGAACAACAGGCAGGCTTAATGAGGTCTCTGTGGACAAAATGACCATGTCTCCCAAAACCCAGGAGACCCCAGCAGTCTCCTTCCACCATGAGCCTGGCTACCTGGTCAGCCTTGGGCACCTCACCCCCCTCCCCACATCAAGTTCAGTCCAGCCAGGTCTTACAGCCGAAACTGTTCTCTTATTGATCAGAAATTCTCACTGCACTGTCCTCAGAGTGGTCCAATCCTTCTGTGCTTATCAGAAGATTCCCTGCACCCGAGTCTGTGGTCCCTGGGCTAAGCTGGTGGGTGCAGATCGTCACCAGCTGTGACCTCCTGTCCTGTGAGCACTCCCAGTGGGGGTTTGCCATTGGCACAAATCTCCATTCGAGGATGTAACATCATACTCGTGGTATTAGAAAGCTTGGTGGTATTTTTTTTTTTTCTTTAAACTTCAGTTTGATGTTTCATATATTTCTTCATCTACTTAATTATAATTTCCGGCTGTGCTGCACTTTGCTGTTTCACAGGCTTTCCTTTGTTGCAGAGACCCAGGGCTCCTCTCGGGTTTTGGAGCTCAGGCTTCTCAGTGCAGTGGCTTATGTTGTTGTGGAGTGCAGGCTTGAGGGTGTGTGATCTTCAATAGCTGTGGCGTGTGGACTCAGTTAGTTGCTCCACGGCATGTGGGATGCTCCCGGACCAGGGATCGAACCGTGTCTCCTGCATTGGCAGGCGGATTCTTTACCATGGAGCCACTGGGGAAGCCCCATATGTTTCTTTGTTAAATTCTTTGTATCAAAAGCCTGGGGTGAAATTCACCTAACATACAATGAACCTTTTTATTTAAAAAAAAAAAATGGGATGGGGAGGGAGGTGGAAAGGGGGTTCAGGATGGGGAACACATGTACACCCATGGCTGATTCATGTCAATGTATGGCAAAAACTGCTACAATATTGTAAAGTAAGTAGCCTCCAATTAAAATAAATAAACTGATTTAAAAAAATATTTTTTTGACCACAAGGCACAGTTTGAGGGATTTCAGTTCCCCAACCAGGGACTAAAGCAGAGAGCCATTCTAGAGCATCTTAATTCTGAACCAGTTTGTTATATTGCTGCTGCTGCTGCTGCTAAGTCGATTCAGTCATGTCTGACTCTGTTCGACCCCATAGATGGCAGCCCACCGGGCTTCCCTGTCCCTGGGATTCTCCAGATAAGAACACTGGAGTGGGTTGCCATTTCCTTCTCCAATGCCTGAAAGTGAAAAGTGAAAGTGAAGTCGCTCAGTCGTGTCCGATTCTAGCGACCACATGAACTGCGGCCCACCAGGCTCCTCCGTCCATGGAATTTTCCAGGCAAGAGTACTGGAGTGGGGTGGCATTCTCACCTCTGTCTAGTTCTAGAATGTTTTCAATATCCCCTCCCGAAACCCCGTGCCCTCTAGGAGTCATCCCCCACTCAGTCTGCTTTCCCTTTGTTCTAAATGTATTATTTTTTAATCGAAGGATAACTGCTTGACAATGTTGTGCTGGTCTCTGCCATACATCAACCCGAATCCGTCATCGATATACACGCATCCCCTCTCCCACCTCCAAGCCTTTCCCACGCCTCTAGGTGGTCACAGAACCCTGGTTTGAGTTACTCTTTTTTTATCCTGTACCCCTTGTCTCCTTTCTGGGTCCAAGGATTCACTCATTTTGGACATGTTTTCTTTTTTCTTTTTTTATTTAATTTATTTTAATTGGAGGCTAGTGACTTTACAGTACTGTAGTTGTTTTTTTTTGCCATACATTGACTTGAATCAGCCACGGGTGTACACGTGTGCCACATCCTCATTTTGGACATTTTCTGTACGAGGAATCACACGCGATAGGTGGCCTGTGGCGTCTGCCTTCTCTCCCCGCATTCCTTGCTTTTAAAGGTCTTCCCGAATGAAATGGAAACCCGCTCCAGTGTTCTTGCCTGGAGAATCCCAGGGACGGGGTAGCCTGGTGGGCTGCCGTCCATGGGGTCGCACAGAGTCGGACACGACTGAAGCGACGCAGCAGCAGCAGCAGCTGTGCCCTTTCCCATCTCAAGTTGCTGTTGTTGTCTTTAAGTCTTTATGGGGTTTGTTACAACACTCTTTCTGCTTTATTTATTTATTTATTTTTTGGTCTGTGAAACAGGTGGGATCTTAGCTCTCCATCCTGGGACTGAATCACCCACTCCCATTGAAAGGCAACATCTTTTTACTTTATTTTTTTTAATTGTAAGTGTATGTATGTTTTTAATTGAAGGATAATTGCTTTAGAGACTTTTGTTGCTTTCTGCCAAACATCAGCATGAAATCAGTGAGACCTATACACAATGTCCCCTCCCTCTTGAATGCCCCTCCCACCTCCCTCCCCATCCCACCCCTCTAGGTTGTCCCAGAGACCCTGAGTCATACAGGAAGGCAAAATCTTCACCCCTGGACCGCCAGGGAGGCCCCTCCAGTCCAAGTTTCAGGTTTTCAATCTCTGTTCGTTGTTGAGGTTTTCCTGTTGAAGGGTTCTCGCTGATTAGGCTGAGCACCCCTGAGACATAAAATGACAGCATCTCTGGTCAGAACTTGGATTCAGGGAGATGCCTTTTCCCCAGGAGAGGGGGCTTTGCCAAGCCTCTGTTTGGATCAGGAGCCTCTGGAAGACTGGTTTCTGTCTGCCCTGCAGCCTGTTGGGAAAGGCGGAACCGCCAAGGCTCTGGTGTAAGGACCCCAGAAATCAGTCAATCTTGGGCAGGCCCATGGGTCCAGACAGGCCATCAGACCTGTCCTGCCAGCTGCAGACAGGCCTGAAAAAAATCCCTTGGGATGACTCCTGATTGGGAGTCGTTGTTGAGCAGAGCTGCCGATGTTCTGGATGGGGGTGGCGATCCCGGGAGTGAGTCCTAGAGCAGAGTCTGCTTCTAACCTTGAAATGCACCATGGAGCCAGGAGCAAACAGGTCTCCTGGGACCCTCCGGCCACCTGCCTGATCTCCAGCACAGGTCACGGGCCTCTCGCTGCCCTCCACCCCACACTGTGTTGCTCCCATCCCAGCTGGCCTTGGTCTAGGGACACAGTTTAAGGTTTTGAAGTCCAGAAGGTGGAACTTTTGTTGTCATGGTTCAGTCGCTCAGTCGTGTGCAACTCTTTGCAACCACATGGACCAAAGCATGCCAGGCTTCTCTGTCCATCACCATCTCCCGGAATTTACTCAAACTCATGTCCATTGAGTTGGTGATGCCATCCAACCATCTCATCCTCTGTCATCCCTTTCTCCTCCCACCTCCAATCTTGCCCAGTTCAGGGTCTTTTCCAATGAGTCGTCTCTTTGCATCACATGGCCAAAGTATTGGAGGTTCAGTATCAGTCCTTCCAATGAGCATTCAGTCTTGATCTCCTTTAGGATGGACTGGTTGGATCTCCTTGCAGCCCAAGGGACTCTCAAGAGTCTTCTCCAACACCACGGTTCAAAAGCATCAGTTCTTCGGCGGTCAGTCTTCTTTATGGTCCAACTCTCCCATCCGTACATGACTCCTGAAAAAACCATAGCTTTGACTACACGGACCTTTGTCAGCAAAGCCCCATCACCTTATGAATATTCAAATTATTCAAATTCCAGTTACATCAGGACCCTTTATCTTTGGGTTGACTGCAGTAATTTCCATCTCTCTTCCAACTCTTATTTCTACCCTCAATAAATACACTTGCATCCAGTGGACAAATTACAAGGTTACGGATTTTATCAAACATAATAGGCGGAAAGAGGCTGGGTGACTACTTACATATTATTTTCAGTGAAAAGAGGGCTTCTAGCTAAGGAAACGAAGCCTCCCGGGTACAATGTGTGTGTGGAATATACACCGTACCTCATTCCATATTGCATTAGAGCCATTGGAAGAATCAATATGGGGACTTTGGGCAGCCTTCTTTTAAAAATTCAGGAATTTCAGTGGGGGCTGGTGACTGAGGCTCAAGAGGGAGGCATATATGTATTCATGTAGGTGATCCATGGTGTTAAGCAGCAGAAACTAACAGAGCACTATAAAGCAACTTTACTCCAATTTAAAAAATAAGTAAACATAAGAGTTACGGAAATTGCAAACATTCCCAGCCACCTCTGAACGTAGCTGCCACCAGAGTTTTCAGATGGGACGGCTGTTCCTATGATTTCTTTGCTTTTGCATCTTTTAAGCTGTGCATAAAACCTTGTGCATAATATTATCAG
Organism: Bos grunniens; assembly: GCF_055505025.1. Lineage (NCBI taxonomy): Eukaryota > Metazoa > Chordata > Mammalia > Artiodactyla > Bovidae > Bos > Bos grunniens. The sequence continues at coordinate 4,569,445 of NC_141194.1, forward strand.
TTCAGTTCAGTTCAGTTGCTCAGTCGTGTCCGACTCTTTGCGACCCCATGAATCGCAGCATGCCAGGCCTCCCTGTCCATCACCAACTCCCGGAGTTCACTCAGAGTCATGTCCATCGAGTTGGTGATGCCATCCAGCCATCTTATCCTGTTGTGCCCTTCTCCTGCCCCCAATCCCTCCCAGCATCAGAGTCTTTTCCAATGAGTCAACTCTTCGCATGAGGTGGCCAAAGTACTGGAGTTTCAGCTTCAGCATCATTCCCTCCAAAGAAATTCAAGGGCTGATCTCCTTCAGAGTGGACTAGTTGGATCTCCTTGCAGTCCAAGGGACTCTCAAGAGTCTTCTCCAAAACCACAGTTCAAAACATGACATTATACCTCGATTATTTTTTCTTGGTTCAGTTGGTGAGCTAAATTGGAGGGGCAAGTCCATTTAGACCTGTGATAACTATGTGTCAGAGATATTCTGAAACATATCTGTGGTCCTTTTACATTTTCCTTTGAATGCAACAGGGCTTCCCAGTTGGCTCAGTGGAAGAAAACCCTCCTGCAATGCAGGAGACACAGGAGATGCAGGTTCAATCCCTGGGTGGGAAGATCCCATGGAGGAAGGCATGGCAACCCACTCCAGTATTCTTGCCTGGAGAATCCCATGGAGAGAGGAGCCTGCTGGGCTACAGTCCATGGGGTCAGAAAGACTTGGACATGACTTGAGTGACAGAGCACACATGCATGCACGAATATGACAGTTGGTTATTTATCAGTTTGCTCAGGATGCTGCCCACAGTTACGTGTATTCGCGGACTTTCCTATATTTTTCAGTAAGACTTATGATTTCCCTCTTCACCAAACCTGTAGTCCCCTAAGGCATCAGTGCCGTCCCAGGAGAATCTTGCCTGAAGCACAAAATTCATTGCATTCTCAGCTTCATCAGCAGCTCTTGTAGAAAGCACTTCTGCTTTTCTTGCAGAAGATGCACACTGTGGCTTCTTCCTAGGCTGTTGGAAGAATAAACATTCTGGAAATGAATTTCTTTCCATGCAGTTGAAAACCAAAGCAGACATGCCATTGCTGCATTCATAAAAACATGTTTACCAGTACGACTCTGCATCTACCTTCCACAAACCATATGATGTGTGTATATGTGTGTGTGTGTGCTCAGTCATGTCCAACTCTTTTTGACCGCATGAAGTATCGCCCGCCAGGCTCCTCTGTCCATAGGATTCTCCAGGCCACAATACTGGGAGTGGGTTGCCATTTCCTTGTCCTGGGGATCTTCCCACCCCAGGGAACGAACCCACATCTCCTGCATTGCACTTGAATTCTTTACCTATTGAGTCATTCAGTTCAGTTTAGTTCAGTCACTCAGTCCTGTGTGACTCTTTGCGACCCCATGAATCACAGCACACCAGGCCTCCCTGTCCATCACCAACTCCCGGAGTTCACTCAGACTCACGTCCATTGAGTCGGTGATGCCATCCAGCCATCTCATCCTCTGTCATCCCCTTCTCCTCCTGCCCCCAATCCCTCCCCAGCATCAGGGTCTTTTCCAATGAGTCAACTCTTTGCATGAGGAGGCCAAAGTATTGGAGTTTCAGCTTCAGCATCAGTCCTTCCAAAGAAATCCCAGGGCTGATCTCCTTCAGAATGGACTGGTTGGATCTCCTTGCAGTCCTGGAGCTTTCCTAATCATTGAATTTAAGTAAATTCGAGTGGAAAGAATTAGCATCTACGCTTGGCAGGGTTTCAGTAATAAAAACCTGCTTTGATTTAAAGACTTGTGTGAGTCCATGGAAATACTCTTGAAGATGGGCTTCCCTGGTGGCTCAGATGGTAAAGAATCTGCCTGCAACGTAGGAGACCTGGGTTCAGCCCCTGGGTTGGGAAGATGCCCTGGAGAAGGGAAAGGCTACCCACTCCAGGATTCTGGCCTGGACAATCCCATGGACTATATTGTCTGTAGGGTCGAACAGAGTCAGACAGGAATGAGCCACTTTCACTTTCACTTCCAATCTTGAAGATACTGCTGTCTTTGGAGAGCTTACTAAAAATCATGACTTTGGACTATCCATAAAGAGAGTATCGGGTACTCGTTTAAGACAGGGGCAGTGAAAAGCCCTGTGCTTGCACTCTGGAAATCCATGTACCATTGAGCCACTGTGCCCACACCATGTGCAAACTCTGCAAGGCCTCCATGAGCCCAGTCACTGGGGAAGGTGGCCCTGAGCCCCTGAGCTGGGACATTCCCCCGCACTGAATCCTGTTAGTTTACTCCTTGAGTCAAAGCCCATTTGCTTTACTCTCTGACGTTTCTGCCCATGCATTACTGACCTTTCCGGAGACCTTGGCTTCTCTCAAGCGTGTTCATTCCCCATCCTGACGGGGCAGACACTGCGGAAGGTCCGCCCGAGTGGCCGTGTCCCCACGGGGAGCATCAGGACACACCTGACTCACACCCACATGTTTAGCAGAAAGAGAGAAGTGATTCCCAGGTGGCACTAGAGGTAAAGAACCCACCTGCCAATGCAGGAGCCATAAGAGACGGAGGTTCAGTCCCTGGGTTCGGAAGATCCCTTACAGGAGGAAATGGCAACCCACTCCAGGATTCTTGCCTGGGGACTCCCATGGACAGAGGAGTCTGGCGGGCTACAGTCCATGCAGTCACCCAGAGTTGGACACAACAGAAGCAACTTAGCACACACACAGGAAAAAGAGAAAAATGATGAAGCGTGTGAAAGTACAACCACCTTATTCAATTTACACTGGCATACGAGGACACTCTGTTCTAAGTTTACATATATATATATATTTTTTTTTTAATTCAATCTGTATCATTTTTCTTTAAATGATGTAATATGTGTTTACAACTTTTTCAATGGATATTTAACATATTATGAGGGCTTCCCCAGTGGCTCAGATGGTAAAGAATCTGCTTGCAATTCGAGAGACCCGGGGGTCTTCGATCCGTGGGTCAGAGAAGATCCCCTGGGGCAGGGCATGGCGACCCACTCCAGTATTCTTGCCTGGAGACTCCCATGGACAGAGGAGTCTGGCAGGCTACAGTCCATGGGGTCGCAAAGAGTCAGCCATGACTGAATGACTCACTTTTCACGTTACATATTGTGAAATTCAACCACTTCTACCATTCAGTGGGTTTTATTAAATTACCAAGTCATGCTATGATCACATTCTATTTATCACATCAGTCAGTTTTAGAAGCTTTTCATCACCCCAGCGAGATCCTTTAACGCCCATTTCTTTAAATCCCCGCTGCCACCCTTTGCCTGAGTTTGTTTTTAAAAAGTCGTATTTTCCTCCATTTCGTCGTATTTCTTGTCATCCTCTGTGATGAGAGTCATCCCATGCTGACAGTCATCAGATTATATCACTCTACAACATGACCTTATAATTCTTGTGTTACGAGGTCCCAGAATTAATCGCTCGGGCGTGAGGAAATAAAACCTTTGAGTCCTGTCAACCCTCCTGCCCCTCACTGTTTGGAATGCTTGCCTTCACACTAAATCACCTGACCCCTCTGCTGCCATTTTCAACGTCTTCTCCAAATTGCTAGTTCTAATTATGCTCATTAAGCACCGAAGAAATGATGCTTTTGAACTGTGGTATTGGAGAAGACTCCTGAGAGTCCCTTGGACTGCAAGGTGATCCAACCAGTCCATTCTAAAGGAGATCAGTCCTGGGTGGTCTTAGGAAGGACTGATGTTAAAGCTGAAGCTCCAATACTTTGGCCACCTCATGCGAAGAGTTGACTCCTTGGAAAAGACTGTGATGCTGGGAGGGATTGGGGGCAGGAGGAAAAGGGGACGCCAGAGGATGAGATGGTTGGATGGCATCACCGACTCCATGGATGTGAGTTTGAGTGAACTCCGGGAGTTGGTGATGGACAGGGAGGCCTGGCGTGCTGCAATTCATAGGGTGGCAAAGAATCTGACACAACTGAGCGATTGAACTGAACTGAATCCTGCTCATTTCCAAAGGAAAGGTGTATAGAACGCTTTCCTGGACTTAAGTCCTCAAGACCCATTTCCCTTATAAAAAAAGTGAGAGGTATGCAAGCCATCTGAGCCACCAGGGAAACTGTTATTTGTCAACCAGATGATCAGTGCTGGTATTCTCAGACTGTTGTCATCAGAATTTCCCTGGTGGCTCAGATGGGAAAGAATCTGCCTGCAGTGCGGTAGACCTGGGTTGGACCCCAGAGTTGGGAAGATCCCCTGGAGAAGGGAACATCTACCGACTCCAGTATTCTTGCCTGGAGAACCCCATGGACAGAGGAGCCTGGTGGGCTACAGTCCATGGGTTCGAAGAGTCGGACACGACTGAGTGACTTTCACTTTCACTGTCTGTTTGAATACCTGTATGATTATTTCAACAGACACAGCTAATAATAGGATTAAGGGAGCTGCTTTAATATGGGCAGCTTGTGTGGTTCTTGGGCTTCCCTGGTGGCTCAGAGGTTAAAGCGTCTGCCTCCAATGCAGGAGATCCAGATTTGATCCCTGGGTCAGGAAGATCCCCTGGAGAAGGAAATGGTAACCCACTCCAGTATTCTTGCCTGGAGAATCCCACGGACAGAAGAGCCTGGTAGGCTACAGTCCATGCGGTTGCAAAGAGTTGGACACGACTGAGTGACCTCACACTCACTTTGTGTGGTTCTTAATAAAGATTGAAACTTTAAATCTGCACATAGAAGCATGCTTGGGTATTATTTGATCAAAGTGGAAGTGTTAGTCGCTCAGTCGTATCCAACTCTTTGCGACCCCAAGGAACTATAGCCCGCCAGGCTCCTCTGTCCGTGGGATTCTCCAGGCAAGAATACTGGAGTGGGTTGCCGTTTCCTTCTCCAGGGGATCTTCCCAGCCCAGGGATCGAACCCAAGTCTCCAGGGAAGTCATTATTTGGTAAGGATTTTCGAAAGAGAGAAAAGGTGAAGTGATGTAATTTGGAAATATACAGTAGGTACCCAGGCTGGGTCCAGACTATGAATAGTGAACTTTGGTGATCTGAAAATTTAGCTCATGGACATCTGCTGGAGGTCTTGCCCAGCTGAAAGCTTAGTATCTGATAAACGTTTCTTCTTTCTGGAGACTTCATTGAGCAGATAAAAATATTACTCTGGAAATTGACCGTGATAAACTAGGAAGAATTGGTTGGTGAAGCGAAGTGATAGACATTCTCGGGAGGAAGTGACCTGACTCTTTTAAACAGGTGAAATAGTGATCAACATATGCCCTGAGGTTTAGAGTTGTTCAGATAAAGATAGATTTTATCTCCTGGCCAGGGACTCTGAGAAAGAAATGACTCAAGCATTAGAATGAACTCAGACATGAATGTCTGCCCTGACAATCAAAAATCCTTAAAGATCCCAGTGGGGAAGGGAGAGAGTAGGAAGTCAGTGTAGAAAAAAAAAATGACGCCAAAGTTTGAAAGGGAATGTTTGGGAGGCTGGGCAAGTGGCAGAGAAACATTGTGTCAGGAAGACCAAAAAGCCCAAACAAACTCATCCAAACACTCCAGGTGAAAGTTAGGTCGCTCAGTCGTGTCCGACTCTTTGGCACCCCGTGGACTGTAGCCCACCCGGCTCCTCCATCCATGGGGTTTTCTAGGCAAGGGTACTGGAGTGGGTTGCCACTGCATTCTCCAGGGGATCGTCCTGACCCAGGGATAGAACCCGGGTCTCCTGCATTGCAAGTGGATGCCATTTGGTACAGCCAAAAAAAAAAAACGTGGGGCTCTAGTTTCCAAGTCTACCCAGGCATTTTCTGTGCACTTTGACAGGATAGCAGACCCACTGCCTCAGACCTAATACTTAGGAAGGTAAAAACCCACTAAAACAGCATCTGTCTTTTCAAAGTTCCAAAGCTTATCACAGCGGATGCTTTGGCTGCCCCACCTGGATTTATGCATCTGTGCACTTTATGCACCGAATGGTGGTGATGACTTTCTTTGAGACCATCACGTGGAAATGCTCGCTTGATCCATGGCAATGGATTGCCTCACAGCCTGAGCTGTCTTTGGCAGTGCGTGCTGTTTGATTTACTAACAAGGGAACCCCAGGTGGCAATAGGGGTGTAGAATCCACCTGCCCATGCAGGAGACACAAGAGACTTGGGTTCGATCCTGGGGTCAGGAAGATCCCCTGGAGGAGGAAAGGGCAACCCACTCCAGTATTCTTGCTTGGGGAAATCCCATGGACACTGACTGGAGCCTGATGGGTCCATGGGGTTGCAAGAGATTTACTAACACAAACTAAGACTCCTTTGTGGTTCCCACTATTTCAGATCCACCCACCACCACCCACCCCCATCAAATCTGTAGATTCACAGCTGCTCATCTCATGAGTGCGTGCATGCGTGCGTGCTAGCTAAATCACTTCAGTCCAACTCTTTGGGACCCCATGGACTGTAGCCTGCCAGGCTCCTCTGTTCATGGGATTCTAGCAGGAAACTTGGCCTGTGAAAACTCTACCCAAACAAGCAAACCAATTGGCCAACCAATGGATGTTGACAGACTTGACTCAACTCACTCCCTTTAATGCTTAGACGTGCCCTAGATGAAACACCCAGAAAGGTTATCTTGCAGTCTTGTTAAAGTCACCTCCTGGCAAACACAGGCCCCTGACATAAGTTGCCCTTGGCGGCTGAGGTTGACTGCTTGTCAACAGGTAACAATGTTCACCCTGTAGAGAGGCAAATAATGCCATATGGATGACCCAGAACTAGGGTCTGGAGACCTCAGATTTTACATGGTGTCAGCTGGCTTCCTGGGTGACGCTAGGTCAGGCAGTCACCCTTCACGGGCGTCTTTGCTCTCACCTATAAACTGAGCTCTTTGGATTTTAAGTCATCAGTTCAGTTCAGTCGCTTGCTCATGTCCAACCCTTTACAACTCCATGGACTGCAGTGCACCAGGCCTCCCTGTGCTTCACCATCTCCCAGAGCTTGCTCAAACTCATGTCCATCGAGTCGGTGATGCCATCCAACCATCTCATCCTCTGTCGTCCCCGTCTCCTCCTGCCCTCGGTCTTTCCTGATTGAGTATTAGGTCATTTTTCAGTTGCTTTCAATGTAAAATTATTAATCTAGGGTAGCTGGCACACTCCATAAATTCCCCCACTATCCTAGATTAATACCTTTACAGTGAAACCAAGTAATTATGAGTCTGCCTCTAAATCACATTTTTAAATCGACATTCCAAGGTTGACAGATTATTCTCAAGAGTTGGGTGCCGCTTACCTGCGTGCACCGCCAGGCCACTCAGCATGGCTGTTCTCTTGCTGTCTGCATGTTCCCTGCTGGATGCGCTTCATGTCCATGCCACTCACATGATTGGATGTGCCCCACCCCTCCCCCCTTCAGCCAGAATGTCTCCACCTGCTACTTTATAAAAGGGCAATGGTTGTTCAGCTGAGGAACCTAGTTTCCCTGGTAACTGATGGAGCCTGATGTGATGTGCGTGCTTAGTCAAGTCAATCATGTCCAACTCTTTGTGACCCCATGGACTGTAGCCTGCCAGGCTCCTCTGTGCATGGGATTCTCCAGGCAAGAATACTGGATTGATTGCCATTCCCTTCTCCAGGGGATCTTCCCGACCCAGGGATCCAACCGGGTATCTCTACATCTCCTTCATTGACAGGCGGGTTCTTTACTCCTAGTGACATCTGGGACTGTCAGTCAGTTCAGTCACTCAGTTGTATCCGACTCTCTGCAACCCCATGGACTGCAGCACGCCAGGCCTCCCCGTCCATCACCAACTCCCAGAGTTTACTCTAACTCATGTCCATCGAGTTGGTGATACCATCCAGCCATCTCCTCCTCTGTCATCCCCTTCTCCTCCCTCCTTCAGTCTTTCCCAGCTTCAGGGTCTTTTCCAATGCGTCAGCTCTTTGCATCACGTAGCCAAAGTACTGGAGTTTCAGCTTCAGCATCAGTCCTTCCAATGAACATTCAGGACTGATTTCCTTTAGGATGGACTGGTTGGATCTCCTTGCAGTCCAAGGGACTCTCAAGAGTCTCCTTCAACACCACAGTTCAAAAGCATCCATTCTTCAGCACTCAGCTTTCTTTACAGTCCAATTCTCACATCCATACATGACTGCTGGAAAAACCACAGCTCTGACTAGATGGAAACAGAAGTGGTGTTTGTCTGATACCACTTGGAAGATTCTGTCCATATTCAGGAACTCAATAAGTTTTCCTGTTTAGCATAAAATAGTGACTCTGAAGACTGGTTGGCCAACTGCCAGGTCCCAAGAGGCAGCTGAGCTCCATCACTGGTGGTGAAAACACCAGTGAGTAGGTGAGGTCAGGCCAAGGACGGTTGAGGGGGGACGGATGTAAGAGGTGCTGTTTTGTGGAGCCATCTGGGAAGGTGACCTTCCATGAGCTGTGGATGCAAACACCCTGAGGGTGTGCCTTGAACAAGGAAGGGAGTCTGTAGACTCCACCGCTGTGCAAGGATGCAGGTCTCTGACCCTGGCCATCGGCCATGGTGGAGTCCCCAGCCTGCCACCTGACTATCACCATCAGACACCCAGCAAAACGTGAGCACACTCCAGCATCATGGAAGATACAGGCTGTTTAGTGAGTTACTGCTGGGCTTGCAAGTCCAAGGAAGTTTCAGAAATGTCGTCATGGCTGAGATGAAGTACTTTTGTCCTATGACTTGGTGTTGCAGGAATCACTTTTGAACCAAAGGTTATAGTTTATACTTTGATTTTGTTTCCTATGGATGTACCCAACTTTTTGTCATAATTTTCCCCCCACTTAAATTTGATATGAAAGAATGATCATCTGTACACCCTGCATAATTGATCATAGATTCAGTAATTGAAGGACCTCTTGATGAAAGTGAAAGAGGAGAGTGAAAAATCTGGCTTAAAACTCAACATTCAAAAAACAAAGATCATGGCATCCCGTCCTATAACCTTATGGCAAATAGATGGGGAAACAATGGAAACAGTGAGAGACTTTATTTTCTTGGGCTCCAAAATCATTGCAGATGTTGCTTGCAGCCATGAAATTAAAAGACGCTTGCTCCTTGGAAGAAAAGCTATGACCAACCTACATAGCATATTAAAAAGCAGAGACATTACTTTGCCGACAAAGGTCTGTCCAGTCAAAGCTTTAGTTTTTTCCAGTAGTCATAAATGGATGTGAGAGTTGGACCGTAAATAAGACTGAGCACTGAAGAATTGATGCTTTTGAACTGTGGTGTTGGAGAAGACTCTTGAGAGTCCCTTGGACTGCAAGGAGATCCAGCCAGTCAATCCTAAAGGAAATCAGTCCTAAATATTCATTGGAAGGACTGATGCTGAAGCTGAAGCTCCAATACTTTGGCCACCTGATATGAAGAGCCAACTCACTGGAAAAGATCCTGATGCTGGGAAGGATTGAGGACAGGAGGAGAGGGGGACCTCAGAGGATGAGATGATTGGATGGCATCTCCAAATCAATGGACATGAGTTTGAGCAAGCTCTAGGAGTTGGTGATGGACAGGGAGGCCTGGGGTGCTGCAGTCTTTGGGGTCACAAAGAGTCAGACACAACTGAGCAACTGAACTGAGCTGAACAAATGAGCAAAGATTAAATAATTGAAGGGTTTACAGTTCAGTTCAGTTCATCACTCAGTCGTGTCTGACTCTTTGTAACCGCGTGGACTGCAGCACAGTTACAGGCCTCCCTGTCAGTCACCAACTCCAGGGATTTACTCAAACTCATGTCCACTGAGTCGGTGATGCCATCCAACCATCTCATCCTCTGATGAGATGGGTTTACAGATGACGATAGATTCAATAGTTGAAGGGTTTAGGTGATGATACAGCTAATAATTTCAGGATTTATAAGACGATGATGATGTCAATAACTGAAGCGTTACAAATGGTCATAGACTCAATCATTGAAGGCTTACAGATATGCATAAACTCAGTAATTGAAGGGTATACAGATGATGATACATTCAATAATTGAAGACTTTACAGATGATGATCATAGATTCAATAGTTGAAGGATTTATAGATGATTGTATTGGAGATTGATAGGGCCTCCCAGGTGGCACATTGATAAAGAATCCGCCTGCTAATGCAGGAGATGCGGGCTCAATCCCTGGGTTGGCAAGATCCTCTGGAGAAGGGAATGGCAACCCACTCCAGTATTGTTGCCTGGAGAATCCCATGGACAGAGGAGCCTGGCTAGTGCTACAGTCCATGGGATCGCAAAGAGGCAGACACTACTGAGCAACTGAGCACTCAGGCATGAACTGAAATCATAGTATTTTCGATTGTGGATTTGAAAATTGACCCAACCTCTCAGCCACATAACTGAGTCTCTGCTGTGGAAAACCGGGAAACACCAGTGGTTTTTGCTTTGGAAGGGACAGCTATCTAATTTGTCAATTCTGGATGTTGATACATAATGACAACTTGGCCCTGGCTCTGATTAAACTCCCAGGATTTTCACAGTCCTGGGTAACACAAGCTCTCCACACACCCTGACTATTGATTGATACAGAGTTTCTTACCTGAAGTGCTCGGAATCAGTGGTACTCTGGAATTGAGTTATGCATATTTTACAAAGCCAACACGTGTCTTTTCCAGATCTCCTAGGACAAACCCCACCCCCCACCAGCAGGTGCGGGCAGCAGTCAGTAGTCAAAGGTGTTAATATTCCTGCAGAAAAATGTATGAATATCTCTCCCTGTGGGTTACAGGAAGACAACTGCTGTAATAGTTATAGTGGATTTGTAACTAGTGAATTAAATTGTGTGAGGATGTCAGCACCCTGGGTACTTCCTGTCTCTAAGGAAAACGTGAAATGTAGCAATTCAGAATAAGTAAAACACCAGTACACATACCTGTAGGAGCTTCCCGGCCGGCTCAGTGGTAAAGAAGCCACCTGCCAATGCAGGAGACCTGAGTTTGATCCCTGGGTGGGGAAGATTCCCCTGGAGGAGGAAATGGCAACCCACTTCAGTATGCTTGCCTGGAGAATCCCATGGACAGAGAAGCCTGGCGGGCTGCAGTTCATGGGGTCAAAAGAGTCGGACACGACTGAGTGTGTACACACAGGTGAAGTCTCAGTTATCACTGGCTGTGCGTCATTGTTTGAACAAACTGGGTATGACCCTCTTCCAATCCTTTTTTTTTTTTTTGTCTGCCAGTCTCTAGCATCAGAGCCGGTTAAACGATTACCAGACCAATCCTCTGATGCAGTTTTTCAACCTTGGGACTGCCGATGAGTGAGAACACCTCGTTTGTTGTGGCGGGGGACGGGGATGGTCACAGGCGTCAATTGTCCTGTGCTTCATGAGATATTTAGCAACATCTGTGCCCTCTCCCCTCTGGGGGCCAACAGTAGCCTCCCGCTCCATGTCTGAGTTTCAGAAATGCCTCTAGGCATTGTCTACTGACCCACGTGGGGCAAAATCGCTGTGGCTCAGAATATCCCGCTGTTATTCTGCAAAGTGCCCTCTGAGTGTGGGCTGTTCGGCTTCCGTTTTGTCTTTTCCCTCTCCTGGTCTGGTTCCTGGTGGCCACACTGCCCTGGAAGGCATTGTGACGTAATCCTTTAGATGTGTTCATTCCTTATCATAAAGGCGTGGTGACCTACTCCCTTTAGACGTGTTTGTTCTTTTTTGTTCCTCTTCATAAAGTGGCAGATAAACTGGTCAGAGGGCTTCCATGCCCATCTCCTAAATCTGTTTTCTGTAAATAACAGGTGTGGCCATGAGACAGGATTGTGATGAAGTGGATCTTTGCTGGCTCCCAAGGGGAGTCACCCAGTTGTTCCAATTCACGTCCTTATGATCTTAATCTGGGGAGATAGTGTGAGGGTGAAGGGTCAGGAGAGGTGACCTTGCCTGGCGGAGGTGAAGGGTCAACGCTGACATCACACTACTCCCATGCTTTGCTTTTTAAATGAAAGAAGAAAATCATTTTATTTTAAATATTTTTAAACTTTTACTTTTTTAAATGCAGTATGATTGATTTACAATGGCTTGGCTGATAAAGAAGCCGCCTGCAAAGCGGGAGACCTGTGCTCGATCCCTGGGTTGGGGAGATCCCCTGGAGAAGGGAAAGGTTATCCACTCTAGGATTCTGGCCTGGAGAATTCCATGGACTGTATAGTCCATAGGATCACAAAGAGCTGGACACGACGTAGCAATTTTCACTTTAGTTTCAAGTGTACAACAAAATGTATCATATACATATATATGATATGTGCATATATGGAGAAGGCAATGGCAACCCACTCCAGTACTCTTGCCTGGAAAATCCCATGGGCAGAGGAGCCTGGTAGGCTGCAGTCCATGGGGTCGCTAAGAGTCGGACACGACTGAGCGACTTCACTTTCACTTTTCACTTTCATGCATTGGAGAAGGAAATGGCAACTCACTCCAGTGTTCTTGCCTGGAGAATCCCAGGGACGGCAGAGCCTGGTGGGCTGCCGTCTATGGGGTCGCACAGAGTCGGACACGACTGAAGTGACTTAGCAGCAGCATGTGTATATATATATGTGTGTGTGTGTGTGCATGTATATCACATGTATGTGCATATGTATGGTGGTACTTTAGTTGCTAAGTTGTGTACAACTCTTATGACCCCATGGACTATAGCCTGCCAGACTCCTCTGTCCATGGGATTTTCCAGGCAAGAATTCTGGAGTGGGTAGCCATTTCCTTCTCCAGAGGAGCTTCCCAACCCTGGGATTGAACCCAAGTCCCCTGCATTGCAGGCAGATTCATTACCCACTGAGCCACCAGGGAAGCCAAATGTATATGTATATAGATTGGAATATGTGTATATATGCATATATATGTGTGTGTGTGTGTGTGTATACACAAGTGTGTGTAGCGTGTGTGTCTCTGTGTGTGTGTGTGTATGTGGGATTCCCAGGTAGTTCAGTGGGTAAAGAATTCTTCTGCAATGCAGGAGACACAGGAGACATGGGTTTCATCCCTGGGTCAGAAAGATCCCCTGGGGAAGTAAATGGCAGCCCACTCCACTATTCTTGCCTGGAGAATCCCATGGACAGAGGAGCCTGGTGGGCTACAGTCCACGGGGTCTCAAAGAGTTGGACACGACTGAAGGAACTTACCGTACACACGCACGCGCACACACACACACACACACACATGTATATTCTATAGTATGTTCAAAACCATTCATTTGACTTTCTTTGAGTTCATTTCATGTGGGGCTTCTAGACCAGAGACTGGAAAACTTTTCGTATAGACAGCCAGATAGTAAAATATTTTCAGCTTTTCATGCCAAGCAATCTTTGTCACAAGTGCTCAGCTTGGACTTGGTAGCATGGGGCAGACAGATGATAAGTGAATCAGTGTTGCAGTATTTTTTGACTTTGCTTATTGACCTGGAAATATGAATTTCACATTCTTTTCATGTGTCCCCCAAAATATTCTTTTTTCAACCGTTTAAAAATATGAAAACCTTCTTAGTTGGCTCCAAACCCAGACAGGGACATAGTCCCATTTGCCTTGGTCTGTGAGCCCAGCTCTACTGGGAAAATATTTGTAGAGAACTTGCTATGAGAAACAAATGTTCCTACCCTCTTGACCCTTCGAGGCTATGCAAAGGACAGGATAACCACATAAAACAAAACCAAACAAATAGACAATGGCAAACAGTGACAGTTGCTCTGGGGAGGACATGGAGCAGTGCCAGGATTCATCAACCGCGGGGCAACTGCTTTAGACTGTGTAAACCACGGGGGGCTTCCCTGAGGAGGTGGCCCCTCAGCTGACTCCTGCGGATGAGTAGGAGTTGGGCAGAGCGTGAAAAGAAGCAACAGGCAGCAGGAGGCTACCCCGAGGCCAGAAAGAGCGCGTTTCTCGAAACTGTCTCAGAATGTGCTCACTCGGTATCTGATTCTTGTCCTTTTGGATGGCTGCACGGGATAAGCGCGGCACACCCCGTTTCTGTCTGCTGAGACAGGCACTCCACGTTCTCCCTCCTTGCGCATGCTCGTCTCGGTGACGTAACATCCTGAGGCCAAGCACCCAATACCGTCTGAAACTGTTGTCAGTGTGAGCACGAGACGTGCGTGTAGGGATGTTTTCACTCTGAAAATGTCACCGCCTTTTCACACCGTGCTCCGGCTGTGTTGTCTGAGTCACGTGGGTAGTGGTGTTTCATGGGAGTTCCCTGGTGGTTCCCTGCTTAAGGATCCACACTTCTGATGCCCGGGACACAGGTTCGATCCCTGGTCGGGGAACTAGGATCGTGCATGGCACGTGCGATATCCCAGCTCCCAAATTTTTAAAATTAAAATAAAAAAAATAATACTGGTCTTCCCAGGTGGCGATAATGGCAAAGAATCTGCCTGCCAGTGCAGGCAACACGGGTTGGATCCCTGGGTCGGGAAGATCCCCTGGAGGAGGAAATGACAACCCACTCCAGTATTCTTGCCTGGAGAATCCCATGAGATGGAGAAGCCTGGTGGGTTACAGTCCATGGGGTCACAAAGAGTCAGACCTGGCTTAGCGCCTGAACCATGGGCTTAGTTGCTCCGAGGCATGTGGACTCTTCCCGGATGAGGAATCGAACCCGCATACCCTGCCTTGGCAGGTGGGTTCTTGACCACTCGACTTCTGGGAAAGTCTCAAAGGCTGCATCTTCGTGATGCTCTGATACTGTGATATCAGGGTGGTGCTAGGGAGCATTCACTGACCTCCATTAGCAACAGATCCCGGCAACGGGCAAGGACATGCTGTCAGAGAAGATACGGTTCACAGTGGTCCCCGAAGGCTCCCAGAGGTGGTACAACGCAGACTCAAGGCTTTGAATGCCAGCCCCACCCCTGCCCCCCGCTGACCTCCTGGTCTCGGAGAGTGGATTTACCTTCCTGTGCCCGGGGTTTCCTCTATGCAGTGGAAGTGCACAGGGCGGTTATGAAATGTAAAGGATGTGCTTTGTTTGGGAGAAGTAGGATCCATACCTGGATGGTCCTCCCAGCCGAGATGGTGGGTTGCAGACAGATGGAGGTGTGTGCATGTTAAGTCTCTTTAGTCGTGTCTGACTCTATTCGACCCCGTGGACTGTAGCCCACCAGGCTCCTCTGTGCATGGGAGCCTCCAGGCAAGAATACTGGAGTGGGTTGCCGTGTTCTCCTCCTCCAGGGGATCTTCCCGACCCAGGGATCAAACCCGTGTCTCTTATGTCTCCTGTATCGGCAGCCAGGTTCTTTCCCACTAGGGCCATCTGGGAAGCCCACAGACAGATGTAACTGTCCTCCGAATGCAGCTTGGGACTCTGAGGTTACTGATAGCAAGCCCTTCTCCCTGGAAAGCAATTCTGTCTTCCAGAGGGAATTTGGCAACGTCTGGGGGATATATTTGAAGAATTAATGCTTTTGAACTATGGTGCTGGAAAAGACTCTTGAGAGTCCCTTGGATGGCACGGAGGTCCAACCAGTCCATCCTAAAGGAGATCAGTCCTGAGTGTTCATTGGAAGGACTGATGTTGAAGCTGAGATTCCAATGCTTTGGCCACCTGATGTGAAGAGCTGACTCATTGGAAAAGACCCTGATGCTGGGAAAGATTGAGGGCAGGAGGAGAAGGGGACAACAGAGGATGAGATGGTTGGATGGCATCACAGACTCGATGGACATGAGTTTGGGTAAACTCCGGGAGATGGTGATGGACAGGGAGGCCTGGCGTGCTGCGGTCCATGGGGTCGCGGAGTCGGACACAACTGAGTGACCGAACTGAACTGAACTGGGGGGTATTTTGGGTTTCCTAAGTGTGGAGGGGCTCGGCTCCTGGAGTCAGTGTGGTGGAAGCAGAAATGCTGGTCACCCTTCTGGAAATGCACAGACAGCCCACAGGCACTTGTTCCCGCAGCCTCCAATGTCAGGACCGCCAAGTGGAGAAACTTATCCATGCAACAGGAGACTAAATCTTTTTTCTTCCTAAAATAGTCACTGGTATTTTACTTTGAGGATTAGAGTCAGAATCCAAATTAAAGAGTAGAAAAAGACAATGATCTTTTAGGAATTTTTTTTTTTTGTATTAAATCTAAAGCCCCGAAGCAGAGGTTTTCTGGTCGTAGAGGAAACATCCCCAGAGGCTTCAAGTCTGGGCTTGCGTTTCTTCTTAACGCTGAGCGGCTTAACAGATTCATTTTCTATTGTGATTTCTGTAATTTGTTCTTTAAAAGGATCTTGGGTTCCTTTCCCCTTTGAGAAACCAACTTTTGGGGGGGTTTTTTTAAAGGATACTTTATTTTCTCAATGTTTTGTTAAGGTGGGAGCCGGCTTTGATTTCCGACCCAGCTTTCAAAGCCTTAAGCACCTGCTAAGTAAGAGTTTTATTTTTATTCCTCTGGAAAACAGCGGTACATTTTGCAAGGAAATGCTCTGAGAAATTTTTTGCTTTGTTTTTTTTATTGTTTTAGTCTAGAAGGAGATTGACATTCTTTGGACGCAGCTAGCAGAGCTTGGGGAAAAAAATTTCACAGAGTTGGTAGCTAATTAAAAATGTGCAGCTGAAAAAAGACTCATGATTAATTCATGATAAATTAATAAGACAATGCATTATCCTTTTTGAATGTTCTGATGCAAAGTGAGAATCTTTCAGTGGGGATTAAAATACCTCTTCCTAAATACCTAATAACAATATCCATTATATCTTACCAACATAAAGGCATTGTTGAGGGGGATTTTCTTTGGCCATGCTGCAGAGTACGTGGGATCTTAGTTCCTTGACCAGAGATCGAACCCGCATGCCCTACAAGGGAAGCAAGGGGTCTTAAAAATTGGACTCCCCCACCTCCGGGGAAGTCCCCTTACCAGGTGTTTCAATGTACTTCAAAATCCAGAGTTTGTGGTTCTTATATATAAAAACATCCCTTTCCTTTAAGTGGATGAAGACTTTGATAATAATCAAGGAAATGCTTTGATCTTGTCTCTCCTCTTTCTAATTTATTTCCATCCCCTCCCCCAAAAAAAAGATTTATTAGAGACATTAAAGTTTTCTTATGAACTAAAGAAAAAGGAAAAACATTTTCTTTTAATGCGATGTCATTTTATTTGACCCGACCTGTCTGTTGCTTACTCTGCCTAACTATCTGGTGGGATAGTCAAGTCATTTTTCCCTTTCTTCTCTTTAATCCTTTGAAGATGATGAAAAGGTTCCTCAAGTGGACTGTAAATCCTTAATGAGGATATTTGAGATGGCAGCAAATACCCATGATCATAGGCACATTTGGGTGTCAAGATAATCCCAAGCAAAAAAAAAAAAAGATTATGGTGACTGTATTGTGCGTCTCAGAAAAAATGATGGAGAAGGTCCATTATGAGGGACAGTGGAACATAATATAGAGCAATCTGCAGGCTGTCCTCCTAACCAAGAGACCCCCAAGAGTGGGACACTTTGTTATCACAGCACTCTTTTTTTTTTAAACTTATTTATTTTAGTTGGAGGCTAATGACTTTACAATATTGTAGTGGGTTTTGCCATACATTGACATGGGTGTACATGTGTTCCCCATCCTGAACACCCCCTCCCACCTCCCTCCCCATCCCATCGCTCTGGGTCATCTCGGGGCACCAGCCCTGAGCACCCTGTCTCATGCATCGAACCTGGACTAGTGATCTGTTTCACATATGATAATATACATGTTTCAATGCTATTCTCTCAAATAATCCCACCCTCGCCTTCTCCCACAGAGTCCAAAAGACTCTGTCTCTTTTGCTGTCTCGCATACAGGGTTATCGTTACCATCTTTGTAAATTCCATATATATGCATTAGTATACTGTATTGGTGTTTTTCTTTCTGGCTTACGTCACTCTGTGTAATAGCCTCCGGTTTCATCCACCTCATTAGAACTTATTCAAATGTGTCCTTTTTAATAGCTGAGTAATATTCCATTGTGTATATGTACCACAGCTTTCTTATCCATTCGTCTGCTGATGGACATCTAGGTTGCTTCCATAACCTGTCTCCATATCCTGGGCCTGAGCAACTGGTGTAGGGCTTCCCTGGTGGCTCAGTGGTAAACGATCCACGTGCCCATTCCAGAGACAAGGGTTGGATCCTGGTCTGAGAAGATCCCACATGGCTCAGAGCAGCAAAGCCCTGTGCTCCACAACTACTGAGAGTCTGCTCTGGAGCCCACGTGCCATGACTGCTGAAGCCGGGATGCCCTAGAGCATAGGTCCATAACAAGAGAAATCGCTGCAATGAAAAGGCTGTGCCGTGCTGTGCTCAGCCGCAGAGTTGTGCTCAGAGAGTTGTGCCCAACTCTCTGCAACCTCGTGGACTGTAGCCTGCCAGGCTCCTCTGTCCATGGGGATTCTCCAGGCAAGAATACTGCAGTGGGCTGCCAGGCCCTCCTCCAGGAGATCTTCCCAGCCCAGGGATCGAACCCAGATCTCCTACATTGCAAACAGATTCTTCACCAACTGAGCCACCAGGGAAGCCCGATGAGAAGCCTGCACCTCGAAACTAGAGAGTAGGCCCCGCTTGCCACAAGTAGAGAAAACCCTGCAACGAAGACCCTGCACGGCCAAAAATAAAGAAATCATTTTTTAAAAATTAGTTAAAAAAAATGGTATATTATCTCTGCCAAAAAGGTTCAACCTGAATCTGCTCAGAAGAACTAAGCAGGTAACTCAGAATGTACTGCATCGTCTAAGACAGCTGATGTGAATTCTTCCCCCTGAAAGTCAATGTCACAAAAAAACCCAAGAAAGGTCAGGACTTGGGGGACCATTCCAGATCTCAAAAGGACCCAGAAGCATAATGATATCCGAGTCTCGGACGGCTCCTGGATTGGTAAAAGAAGATCCAAGTGGTACACATATTTGGGGATTGTGTAGGTTTGTTGATGGAATCAGTGCTACTCTGAACAGTTTTTATCGTATTGTGGTAGGGGAGAAGCTATCCTTATTTTAATAAGACAACGGTCCCCAAGCTTTTTGACACTGGGAACTGGTTTCATGGAAGACAGACTTTTCCCACGGGCACAGGGTAAGGGATGGTTTGGGGACGATTCAAGGCCATTACGTTTATTGTACCCTTTATTTCCATTATTATTACATCGTGATACATAATGCAATAACGATCCAACTCAGCATAATGGAGAATCCGTGGGAACCCTGAGCCTGTTTTCCTGCAGCTAGGCGGTCCCGTCGAGGGTGATGGAAGACAGTCACACCCAAAATGCGTTGTGCTCCTTTGAGAACCTAAGTTTACTGGTGATCTGTCCTGAGGTGGAACTCTGGCCTCAGTGAACAGTGGGGAGCGGCTGTGAATACAGATGAAGCTTGGCACACTCACCTGCCGTTCACCTCCTGCTCTGAGGCCTGCTTCCTAACTGGTTGCAGAGCGCGATAGCTCCATGGCCTGGCGTTGGGGACTCCTGCTCTAGGAGACCCAGACCAAAATACTTAGGGTGCAAAGTGCCGCTGTGTATGCAGCTCACTCTGAAACATGATGGCACGCAAATACAAATGCACGCCTTGGAAGTGAAAGTCGCTCAGTTGTGTCCGACTCTGCGACCCCATGGACTATACAGTCCATGGGATTCTTCAGGCCAGAATACTGGAGTGGGTAGCCTTTCCCTTCTCCTGGAGATCTTCCCAACCCAGGGATCAAAGCCAGGTCTCCCTCACTTCAGGTGGATTCTTTACCAGCTGAACCACAAGGGAAGCTCAAGAATACTGGCGTGGGTAGCCTGTCCCTTCTCCATGGGATCTCCCAACCCAGGAATTGAACCATGGGCTCCTGCATTGCAGGCGGATCCTTTACCAACTGAGCCACCAGGGAAGCCCTGTAGCAGTTCCCTTCTCCAGGGAATCTTCCCAACCAGGAGATCGAACCCAGGTCTCCTGCATTGCAGGCAGATTCTTTACCAACTGAGTCACCAGGGAAGCCCTATCCTTTTAACATCTTGTGATGTGGAAAAACTATATGATGTTTGCATGTGGTCACTCAGTCACGTCCGACTCTGGGACCCCATGGACTGTAGCCCGCCAGGCTTCTCTGTCCATGGGGTTTTG
The DNA here is from genome assembly GCF_055505025.1 of Bos grunniens. Taxonomy (NCBI): domain Eukaryota; kingdom Metazoa; phylum Chordata; class Mammalia; order Artiodactyla; family Bovidae; genus Bos; species Bos grunniens. Next base: position 4,589,481 of record NC_141194.1, read on the forward strand.
CAGGCAAGAATACAGGAGTGGGTTGCCATTTCCCGATGTGTATGATGTATGCATACATGCACGTGTACACATGGACACAGAAAGCAAGCAACCAACTGTGGCAACACTTAAACTTAGCCATCCTACGTGGAGGACTCTACCCATGTTTGTTTTCAAGTATTTTGTAGAGTTGAAAAAAAATGTGTTAAAGGTTTTTTTGGGGGAAAATGCATATGAAGTTTTATTTTATTGCTCCTGTTTGAACAGGTGGTTTTGCTCCACCGATTTCTTTGGTTTTTAAAATTTTACCGAGGACGAATCATAAGAGGTCGATGTTGTGTATCCTCCTTCCCCTGCCTCTGGGGAGCCTGTGCTGGCCATGGTGTTCAGGTCCTCTCTCAGGCCATCAGTCTGCAGCATGGTGGTGGATGGTCCTTGGCGAAACCAGATCCCTGTGGCTCTAAAGATGATGAAGACAATAAAACATAAACAGTGCCTCCTGATTTCTCCACCTGTTTGTCGTGTAAGCCATGAGGCTGACGCCCGCTCAGTTATTTACATAGAGACAAGTGAACTCTTGTCTGTGACCTCCCCTGCGTCGTAGCTGAGATTTCTTTAGTGGCATGCCTGTCAAGCCACAGGGATTATCTCGGAAGAAATTGCGTTTAGACACAAAGCTCTCTCATGTCGGCTGTTCGCACAGGGGGCCCAAGCGTTGGAGCTTCGCCTTCAGCATCACTTCTTCCAACAGTCGACTCACTGGAAGAGACCCTGATGCTGGGAAAGACTGAAGGCGGGAGGAGAAGGGGACGACAGAGGATGAGATGGTTGGATGGCATCACCGACTCCATAGACATGAGTTTGAGCAAGCTCTCAGGAGTTGGTGATGGACAGGGAGGCCTCGCATGCTGCAGTCCATGCGGTCGCAAAGAGTCGGACACGACCTGATGGCTGAACAACAACAGCAACAACACTCTACTGTAAAAAAAGAAAAACTCCCACAGCCCCTGGGTCACCTTCTTGGCTGTCACTTGTCTCTCCATCTGGACCGGTCACGCCCGGGGCTGAGCCGGCTTCATCTCACGAGTGTGGCCTCCAGTGACCTGTCTACACCCTTCGCCACCTTCCCCAGCACCCTGGCAGGGGAACTTTCTCCGGACCCAGCTCTGATCCTACCCCGGCCCTGTTTGTTATTCGGTCTCTCAGTTGTGTCCGACTCTGCGACCCTGTGGACTGCAGCATGCCAGGCCTCCCTGTCCTTAACTGGCCCTGTTAGAGCTCTCCAAATGCCTTTCCCTCGGAAGGCAGGTGGAATTCCAGAACCATGGCTGGAACAGTCTCTATGATCCAGCTCCCAGCACCCTCCATGTTCCTCAGGCCCATTTCCCACCCCCCATATATTTTTTTTAATGTTTATTTGAATTGATGAATAATTGCTTTGCAGTATTTGTTTGACTTCTGCCATACATCAACATGAATTACCCATAAATGTACATATGTCATGACTTCCCTGATAGCTCAGTTGGTAAAGAAACTGCCTGCCGTGCATGAGACCCCGGTTCGATTCCAGGGTCAGGAAGATTCCCTGGAGAAGAGACAGGCTACCCACTCCAGTATTCTTGGGCTTCCCTTGTGGCTCAGTTCATAAAGAATCCACTTGCAAGGCAGGAGACCCCGGTTCGATTCCTGGGTCGGGAAGATCCCCTGGAGAAGGGATAGGCTACCCACTCCAGTATTCCTGGGCTTCCCTTTTGTTCAGCTGGTAAAGAATCCGCTTGCAATGCTGGAGACTTGGGTTCGATCCATGGGTTGGGCAGATCCCCTGGAGAAGGGAAAGGCTACCCACTCCAGTATTCTGGCCTGGAGAATTCCATGGACTGTATAGTCCATGGGGTCGCTCCCTCTTGAACCTCCCTCCAACCGCCCACACTTACCCCACCCACGCAGGCTGTCACAGAGCTCCAGTTGGAGTTCCCCGTCAGGCCCTTCTAGCATGTGGGTCACCCTTGCTTTCTTCTTATCTTACGAAATCCCCCCTACCAGCCATGTTAGCATCCTCCTGTGAGCACCAGCCAGCTTCTCCTTGCCCCGTGCCTCGGGCCAGTAATGCCCACACCACAGTCCATGCATGCTGGTCCCATTGACAGTTTCATATCAACCTCGATGTAGTCATTGTCCAGCGTTGACTTAAATCCTGTGTGTTTTTTGCAAATGCTTTGCAAGCTCTATATGGGGCTTCCCTGGTGGCTCAGGTGGTAAAGCATCTACTCAAAAAGTGCGAGACCCAGGTTTGATCCCTGGGTCGGGAGGATCCCCTGGAGAAGGGAACGGCTATTCACTCCAGTATTCTTGCCTGGAGAATCCCATGGACAGAGGAGCCTGGCGGGCTACAGTCCATGGGGTCAGAAAGAGTCGGACATGACTGAGTGACTGACACTTTCGCTTTCGTTTTTGCAAGCTCTATAAGCAGAGGAGGGCTTCCCTGGTGGCTCGGCTGATAAAGAATCTGCCTGCAATGGGGGAGACCTGGGTTCAATCCCTGGGTTGGGAAGATCCCCTGGAGAAGGAAACTTGCCACTCACTCCAGTGTTCTGGCCTGGAGAATCCCATAGACTGTATAGTCTATGGAGTCGCAAAAGGGTCAGACACAAGTGAGCGACTAAACCACCACCATAAGCATAGGAAACATACAACTCTCACTCACGGTGTTCCAGCAATGTAGGGTGCCTTATAGACGTTTAGTAAGTAAGTGTTGAATTATTGTTGAGACCCTTGCCCTGAGTCCCAGCTTCAAGACCTTACCCTGGGACTTCCCTGGTGGTCTGGTGACTAAGACTCTGTGCTTCCAATGCAGGGGTCTTGGGTTCAATCCCCGGTCAAGGAACTAAGACCCTACATGCCACACCTAAAGATAACGCATGCTGCAATGGAGATCTGGTGCAGTCAAAGAAATAAAGTTTTTTTTTTTGTTTGTTTAGTACATAGATGAGGGGGAAAAAAAGGTTTCTCTGCTGTATTAAGTGAGAGACAGTGAAATCGCTCAGGTGTGTCCAACTCTTTGTGACCCCATGGATTATAGCCTACCAGGCTTATCCGTCCATGAGACTTTTCCAGGCAAGAATACTGGATTGTGTTGCCATTTCCTTCTCCACTATATCAATCCTGCCATTAAATGATATTCTTTGGGTTTTAATTAACTAAGAAGGTTCAGTTCAGTTCAGTTCAGTCGCTCAGTCGTGTCCAACTCTTTGCGACCCCATGAATCACAGCACGCCAGGCCTCCCTGTCCATCACCAACTCCCGGAGTTCACTCAGACTCACATCCATCGAGTCAGTGATGCCATCCAGCCATCTCATCCTCTGTCGTCCCCTTCTCCTCCTGCCCCCGATCCCTCCCAGCGTCAGAATCTTTTCCAGTGAGTCAACTCTTCACATGAGGTGGCCAAAGTACTGGAGTTTCAGCTTTAGCATCATTCCTTCCAAAGAAATCCCAGGGCTGATCTCCTTCAGAATGGACTGGTTGGATCTCCTTGCAGTCCAGGGGACTCTCAAGAGTCTTCTCCAAAACCACAGTTCAAAAGCATCAATTCTTCGGTGCTCAGCCTTCTTCACAGTCCAACTCTCACATCCATACATGACCACAGGAAAAACCATAGCCTTGACTAGACGGACCTTTGTTAGCAAAGTAATGTCTCTGCTTTTGAATATGCTATCTAGGTTGGACATAACTTTCCTTCCAAGGAGCAAGCGTCTTTTAATTTCATGGCTGCAATCACCATCTGCAGTGATTTTGGAGCCCCAAAAAATAAAGTCTGACACTGTTTCCACTGTTTCCCCATCTATTTCCCATGAAGTGATGGGACCGGATGCCATGATGTTAGTTTTCTGAATGTTGAGCTTTAAGCCAACTTTTTCACTCTCCACTTTCACATTCATCAAGAGGCTTTTGAGTTCCTCTTCACTTTCTGCCATAAGGGTGGTGTCATCTGCATATCTGAGGTTATTGATATTTCTCCCGGCAATCTTGATTCCAGCTTGTGCTTCTTCCAGTCCAGCGTTTCTCATGATGTACTCTGCATAGAAGTTAAATAAGCAGGGTGACAATATACAGCCTTGATGTACTCCTTTTCCTATTTGGAACCAGTCTGTTGTTCCATGTCCAGTTCTAACTGTTGCTTACTGACCTGCATACAGATTTCTTAAGAGGATTGTTTTTTTAAAAAAAGTTTCCTTCCTGATTGATTTGATCTCTAACTTACACACTGTAAGCAATGATCTTTACCTCTGATCTGGGATTTCTCAACCTTCCTGTTGGCCAGATATGATGAAACTCCATACTTGTTAGACATTACCTCCCACTCGGCTACCTGGGATTCTGGAGAGGAACAGAGCCACCTGGCACAAGCAAGTGCTTTTTTTTCTGTAAAGAATGAAGCACAATTTTAAACTAAGTAACTGGAATTTTGTGCCATTTCCACTGCATCTATTTCATTAGTTTTTTCACTGACAGTTACTGAGGTGCAGCTCTTGCAGTTCCAATATTTATACTGCATGTCGGGTGTTCTGCTTATTATTATTTTTTCCCCATATGAAGCGCATGTTAAAATCTGCATTTTAGAGGTGAATTGTATGGTAAGATAGTCTACGATACCATTTCAGGTTTAAAATGTCCTATTTGAAATCAGAAAATAATGTATACAACAGCCTGTAATTCTTTCCTTTCCTCTGTAAAAGGTTGGAAGGCCTTGATAGCAATAAAATGTCTGTAGTTAGATTTTTATAATTTTAGGAGTACAGTGTTCAGGTTTTAGAATTATATAATCTATTGCCAATGAGCGGTTGGTATAATACTATTTTAACCTATACCATTGTATTACTATGTATCAACTTTAACAGCATCTCTATATTGCTTTTCGCTACAGTGCTTTGTTTCTCTATTTTTATTAAAAATCCCCTCTGGATTTGAAAGCATAATGGAAATTTACGAATTCATTTTATGTTTTCCTAATCCCCCGCTTTCATAACTTAAAACATGTGTTGTTTCTTAGAATTTGAAATTTTTATTAACTATACATAAGTCTCTAGTTCTTTGATTTTTTTTTTTTCCTGCTAGTTTGTTTCCAGAGCGTGACGGCTTTTGCTGAGTGAATTTAACTGTGTAATATTTCATATCAGATGAATGGGGAGCCCATTGCTTCTAGTCATCTTTCAAGTTTATTTATCGCTAAAGTCTGATATTCAGGGTGGGGGGTTGATCAAATGCATAAGCTAACGTACATTTATAATCATGAGTAGATGCCGTTTCATGAGTTACTTGTGGGTTTTGCTTCATGTCAATGTATGGCAAAACCCACTACAATATTGTAATTAGTCTCCAATTAAAATAAATAAATATTTTAAAAATAGCATAGACCTCAGAACTAAGAAGGAGAAAAGCAAACATTTTTATATTAACACGCATGTGTAGAGTCGAAAACAGTGCTACAGCTGAACCTATTTGCAGGAAAAGAATAGAGATGCAGACGTCGAATGGACTCGTGGACACAGCGGGTGGAGAGGGTGGGATGAATTGAAAGAGTAACACTGACATATATACATGACCGTGTGTAAAATAGACAGCTAGTGGGAAGCCTCTGTATAGAACCGGGCTGCTCTGTGATGACCTCGAGGGCTGGATGGGAGGATGGGAGAGGGGCAAGAGGGAACGGACATATGTATACATGTGGCTGATTCACTTCATTGTAGAGAGAAACTAACATAGCACTGTAAATAAAATAAAATGTGGAGAGGCTGGACTTTCTTTTGTCTTTCAAATTTGCCCCCCAGTTTACCATTTATGGAATAGCTTCTTTTTAAAGATCCCTCTTTGGGTTTAATACCTCTGACTTCACATTGGTCTAGAATAGCAGGTACTTATCTATCACGAGGATGAGATGGTTGGATGGCATCGCTGACTCGATGGACGTTGAGTTTGGGTAGACTCCGGGAGTTGGTGACGGACAGGGAGGCCTGGCGTGCTGCAGTCCACGGAGTCGCAAAGAGTCGGACACGACTGAGCGACTGAACTAACTGAACTGATTTATCGTTTTGGCTTCCTCGATGGTTCAGTGGGCAAAGAATCAGCCGGCAACACAGGGGACTCAGGAGATGTGGACTCAGTCCTTGGGTGGGGAAGGTCCCCTGGAGAAGGAAATGGCAACCCACTCAAGTATTCTTGCCTGGAGAATTCCATGGATGGAGGAGCCAGGCGAGCTACAGTCCACGAGGTCTCTGAGTTGGACACGACTGAGTATACATGTGTTTACCATTGTCCCCACCATTCACCATGTGCTTGGGATGTATAGTTGACATTAAGGGTCCAAAGATTACGTGAAAGGTCTGTTCTCATTTACCATTTTAGACCTGCAGTAGTCTGTTCCATATGGAGATACATGCCCTTGACTTCTGAACCTATGTCGTGTTTCCTGCCGTCGTTTAGTCGCTCAGTCGTGTCCGACTCTCTGCGACCCCAGGGACTGTAGCCCACCATGCTCCTCTGTCTGTGGGATTCTCCAGGCAAGAACACTGGGGAAAGTGAAAGTCGCTAAGTCGTGTCTGACTCTTTGCGACCCCACGGACATACAGTCTATGGAATTCTCCAGGCCAGAATACTGGAGTGGGTGGTCATGCCCTTCTCCAGGGGATCTTCCCAACCCAAAGTAATGTTTCTGCTTTTTAAGATGCTTCTAGGTTGATCATAGCTTTCCTTCCAAGGAGCAAGCGTCTTTTAATTTCAAAATAAATAAAATTTTTTTAAAAGATGGGCCATCAGCAATGTCACATAAGCCAACGGGTGTCATAGCCTAACAGCAAATGTAAAGTTAGAAGCAAGACTTGTAACCGGGAACTTCCCTGATGGTTCAATGGCTAAGACTCTGCTCCCAATGCAGGGGACCCTGGTTCAATCCCTGGTCTGGGAACTAGAGCCCACATGATGCAAGTAATGATCCTGCATATTTCAGCTAAGACCCAGTGACTGCGGGGAAAGATGCCCTGGAAGAGGAGAGCTAAGAACCAGAATGCCTTTGAAGGGCATCTGCAGCAGAAAGAACTGGAATAAAAAGACTAAAAAAAAAAAAATAATAATCAACCAACCAACCATCAAACAACCAGTCAGCTACAAAATCAAGGATGCTTCACAAAACATACATTTGGAGAACAAAACAGAAACTGTGGGAACACATCCTATGTTAGACAATTCAGCAGAATGGTGGGAAGATAGGGTGAGGGCATCTCAAAGGAAATAGACCCAAGAGGCCAAATGACTCAGATGATTGATCACAGGGGAGAAAGGGCTCTCTAACTTGCCTTTCCCTGGGTCCACTGGGGCTGCACCCCGGCAAGGAGTCACCAGCTTTATCCCTGCTTCGATCCCTGGGTGGGGAAGAATTGATGCTTTGGGACTGTGGTGTTGGAGAAGGCCAACAAAGGTCCGTCTAGTCAAAGCCATTGGTCTTCCAGCAGTCATGTGTGGATGCGAGAGCTGGACTATAAAGAAAGCTGGAGAAGGAAATGGCAACCCACTACAGCATTCTTGGTGAGCGGCCTGGCAGCTCAGATGGTAAAGAATCTGACTGCAACTTGGGAGACCTTGGACTGCAAGGAGATCCAACCAGTCCATCCTAAAGGAGATCAGTCCTGGGTGTTCACTGGAGGGACTGATGCTGAAGCGGAAACTCCAATACTTTGGCCACCTGATGCGAAGAGCTGACTCACTGGAGAAGACCCTGATGCTGGGAAGGATTGAAGGTGGGAGGAGAAGGGGACGACGGAGGATGAGATGGTTGGATGCCATCACCGGCTCAATGGACATGAGTTTGAGCAAGCTCTGGGAGCTGGTGATGGATAGGGAGGCCTGGCGTGCTGCAGTCCATGGGGTCCCAAAGAGTCAGACACGACTGAGCGGCTGAACTGGACTGATTTTGGTTTTGGCTGCACCGAGTTATCACTGCTGTGTGTGGGCTTTCTCTAGCTCTGGTGAGCGGGGTCCACTCTTCCTTGTGTTCTGCGGGCTTCTTGCTGTCGTGGCGTCTCTTGGGGCCGAGCATCGGCTCTAGGGCGTGTTGGCTACAGTAGCTGGGGCACACGGGCTTAGTTGCTCCGAGCCAAGTGGGATCCTCCCAGACCAAGGATTGAGCCCGTGTCACCTGCCTGGGCAGTCAGATTCCTTACCACTTAGCCAGCCAGGAAGCCCCTGGAAGGCAGATTCTTAACTGCTGGAGCACCAAGGAAGTCCTGGTCCATCATTTTAATAAAAAACGGCTATTGCAAATGTTTTACCCTAATACGGTGATTAAAGCATCTTGTCCCATTTATCAGCTATTCAAGCTTTTATTTTCCACTGCAAGTAAATACAGACGGGTAGAATCCAGGAGCACTAAAGAAAAGGCAAGGATGTCCCTCTGTTGAGTAGAATATCAATTCTAAGTTGAAGAACTAACCAGAGTTAGGCTGAAAAATGTTGTGAATGTACTTATTATCTGATCTACGACGCAGACATATTGAGTTATCAGAGAGGATAATTCATCCGCGTGGCTTTGGCAAGCGAATTCATTTTCTTTTCCTGTAATCCATTTTCATAGCTTAACATTTTTATTAAAAATGACACCTGTTCCCTCACGAAAAGGAAGCACATTTTTAAGAGTTGCTGATTGATTTTTCTGCATTATTCAGGAGTTGTGTTTTTATTCCGAAAAATAACAGCTACCACCCTGCTCTCAAATCACCCCTGCAGACATGTGCGGTTTCTCTTGGTGGGGTCCTTAAACATTTCCATGACATGAGCAAACTCAGTTAGCAGTGACAAGCAGAGGACTGGAGAAGACTGAGTGCCTGCTAAGTCACTGCAGTCGTGTCTGACTCTTTGCAGCCCCTTGGACCGTAGCCCACCAGGCTCCTCTGTCCATGGGATTCTTTAGGCAAGAATACTGGAGTGGGTTGCCATTTCCTCCTCCAGGGGATCTTCCCAACCCAGGGAGTGAACCCAGATCTCCCACATTGCAGGCAGATTCTTTATCTTCTGAGCCAGGGAAGGCTGTGCAGACATCCGAACACACAGGCTTGTTTGCTGGAGGATCCAGGTGTGTAGTTGTGGGTGTCAGGCCAGCTTACAGTTCCCACACACCTCGAGGAGGATTCTGTGCAGACTTACAATCAAGGATGTGGTTGTTCCATCACTTTGGACAGGTTCAACCTGGTTAAGTTTGGCTGGGCTTTCCCGAGGCCTCAGTGGTAAAGAACCTGCCTGCAGTGGACGAGATGTGAGTTTGATGCCTGGGTCGGGAAGATCCCATGGAGGAGGAAATGGCAACCCACTCCAGGATTCTTGCCTGGAGAATCCCATGGACAGAAGAGCCTGGCGGGCTACAGTCCATGGGGTCGCATAGAGCTGGACACGACTGAGCAAGTAAATGACAACAACTTTCTCTGGCTGGATTTTATACCTGGGAGAATATCCTGACTGTGGTTAGGCCGTGCCTCTCAGCTGCACCACTATCTTAACTACCAAAGTCTTTTTTTAAAAAAGGCCTTTGCCTTCTGCTTATAGTCAGTGTTCCCTGAACTTGCTTATATCTGCTTATAATAAGTGTTCTCTGCACTTGCTTATAATCTCGAAAAGAACATCAGTGATTGTGTGAGGGCTGGGGAGGGGGGCACCCCCATCCTGCCTGGACGGATGGCCGGGCTCAGGATCATTTGTTTGAAATGGCTCCAGTGTGGAGGGGTTCGCTGGCTTTGCTGGAGTGTGGGGTTGGGAGTGGCAGCTGGCCCTGCACTTAGCACACATCCTACTTGTTTGGAGCCGTCTTTGGCTCGTGACCCTACTCTGGTTGTTACAGCCATTAAGCTTGGCCCCGATCCTGGGCGTGCTCAGTCATGTCCGACTCTTGGCAGCCCCATGGACTGTAGCCCGCCAGGGCTTCTCCATCCGTGGGATTCTCCAGGCAAGAATCCTGGAGTGGGTTGCCATGCCCTCTCCAGGGGATCTTCCAGACCCAGGGATCGAATCCAGGTCTCCCATGTCTCCTGCATTGGCAGGTGGGTTCTTTACTGATGAGCCGCCTGAGAAGCCCCAATGCTAATAGGTCAAATGATGTTCCTCTTTCTCTTCTCAAACGTGGCCTGCGCCGCACAGTTCTCACCCTCGTGGTGAAGCCTTTAGGTTGTTCCCAGAGGCCTTCTGGTATTTACAGCACAGATGATAATATCAGGATGGAAAGAAGAATATCACCGGCCTTCTCCTGATGATCCAGTGGTTAAGACTTCACCTTCCACTGCAAGGGGTGCAGATTTGATTCCTGGTCAGGGAGCATTTATCCCACATGACTTTAAAAGTGGTCCAAATTTTTAAAAAAATCTTAAAAAAGAAAAAAAAAAAATGTCAAGCCTTTTCCAAATCCCTCCCTTTCTCTTCTGCTACAAAGCTTATGCTTCATATTCTGTTGTTTTCTCCTCATGCATTTTCGTTCTCTCCAACTAGCTTATAAATGTTGGCCCATTCCTTCATACTGAATGTTAGAAATCTAAGCGAATAAGCCCATTTGTATCTTTTTTTTTAAATTAAGATTCCACCAATTTGTTGTTGTTCGATTGCTCAGTCGTGTCCGACTCTTTGCGACCCCATGGACCGCAGCACACCAAGCTTCTCTGTCTGTCACCAACTCCTGGAGCTTGCTCAAACTCAGGTCCATTGAGTTGGTGATGTCATCCAACCATCTCATCCTCTGTCGTCCCCTTCTCCTCCCGCCCTCAATCTTTCCCAGCATCAGGGTCTTCTCCGATGAGTCAGCTCTTCACATCGGGTGGCTAAAGTGTTGGAACTTCAGTTTCAGCATCAGTCCTTCCAGTGAATATTCAGGACCAATTACCCTTAGGATGGACTGGTTGGATCTCCTTGCAGTCCAAGAGGCTCTCAAGAGTCTTCTCCAACACCACAGCTCAAAAGCATCAATTCTTTGGCGCTCAGCCTCCTTTATGGTCCAACTCTCACATCCACGCATGACTACTGGAAAAATCACAGCTTTTAAGAAGACCACATATTCAGATGGGATTTTTCCTGCTCTAATGTCAGACAGTATTTCTTATTGACTTTAAAAGAGTTCATCTATGTAGATGACACTTGAGGAAATATCATTGATGATACATGGCTCAAATTGAACAGAACGGCATTGCTTCTAAACAAAATACGGTTTGCGATGTAGGTTTTTCTTTGTTTCCAGGAAACCTTTTCTGCACCTGGAAAATAGATCTGAAACTTGTTGGTTGCTGTGGTAAAGTTTTCCATTAAGTCAGAGCAGTGTTAATTTTCTTATAATGAACAGATTCAATGTAATTATACCGCTAGTTATGAAAATGTTCTTTTGTCTCTCTGCTGCAGAATTTTTCTGTTTTAGAAATAGCAACATTCTCAAAAAAATTTTTGTTTTTCTTCTTTGCCAAACGAAGTTTGTTCAGAAAAATAATTTTTTCAGGGAGGAGCGTTTGCTATTTTTTTCAGAAATGAATGTGCTATATACTCTTAATATTTTAGAGCCCTTGTATTTCATTTTAAGTACTTTTATCAACTAAGTCCTTTAAGAGTTTGAAACATCTTTAGGAACACCTGTTCTACTCCATGTTTGTGGGTGAAAAGTAAGTTCTGGTTATTATGATAATAATTTTCGTGCAGTGGGATTGTAAGTGACTACTAAGGTAAAATTTCAGACATTATTTTCTTTTATTAATTTAGTTTTAATTGGAGGATAATCGCTTTGCAATATTGTGTTGGTTTCTACAATACATCCACGTGAATCAGCCATAGGGATGCACACATCCCCTCCCTTTTGAACCTCCCAGCCCATGCCACCCCTCTAGGTTGTCAGAGAGCTCCCTGCATCACACGGCAAATTCCCACTGGCTGTCTGTTTTACGTGTGATAATGTCTATGTGTCAGCGCTGTTCTCTCTGTTCCTCCAACCCTCTGCTTGCTCTTCAGTGCGTCTACAAGTCTGTTCTCTGGGTCCGCATCTCCACTGCTATCCTGCAAATAGGTTCATCAGCACCATCTTCTACGTTCCTTATATATGCCTTAATATATGGTGTTTGTCTTTCTCTCTCTGACTCACTTTACTCTGTCTAACCGGCTCTAGGTTCATCCACCTCATGAGAACTGACTCAAATGCGTCCCTTTTCACAGCTTAGTAGTATTCCACCGAGTATATGTACCACAACTTCTTTATCCATTCATCTCTCAATGGCCATCTAGGTAGAACATTCGTCGTTTTTAAGGTGACCGAGTCATAAAGATAGAGTGAGAGATGCTCAAAGAGAGGCGGGCAGGCTTACAGAATTGCTTCCAAGCTCTCAGTTGTATATTTTATGCAATATGTATACAGAAGTTAGAGACACAGCTCCTTTAAAGTTTTTATACTTATGTGTTTATTTGACGGTGCCAGGGTCTTAGCCGTGGCATGTGGGGTCTTTTGCTGTGGGGTGTGATGAACTCACCCCTCCGCTGTGCTTGCTGCCACCTCTTAGTACCCTTAGCTCCGAATGTTAAAGCTCAACATTCAGAAAACGAAGATCATGGCATCTGGTCCCCTCACTTCCTGGAAAATAGATGGGGAAACCGTGGAAACAGTAGCTGACTTTATTTTTCTGGGCTCCAAAATCACTGCAGATGGTGACTGCAGCCATGAAATTAAAAGACACTTACTCCTTGGAAGGAAAGTTATGACCAACCTACGCATCATATTAAAAAGCAGAGACATTACTCTGCCAACAAAGGTCTGTCTAGTCAAGGCTATGGTTTTTCCAGTGGTGATGTATGGATATGAGAGTTGGACTATAGAGAAAGCTGAGCGCCAAAGAATGGATGCTTTTGAACTGTGGTGTTGGAGAAGACTCTTGAGAGTCCCTTGGACTGCAAGGAGATCCAACCAGTCCATCCTAAAGGAGGTCAGTCCTGGGTGTTCATTGGAAGGACTGATGTTGAAGCTGAAACTCCAATCCTTTGGCCACCTGATGCAAAGAACTGACTGATTGAAAAAGACCCTGATGCTGGGAAAGGTTGAAGGCAGGAGGAGACGGGGAGGACAGAGGATGAGATGGTTGCATGGTATCACCGACGCGATGGACATGGGTTTGGGTGGACTCCAGGAATTGGTGATGGACAGGGAGGCCTGGTGTGGACAGGGAGGACAGGTTCATGGGGTCGCAAAGACGCGGACACGACTGAGCGGCTGGAATGAACTGAACTGAACTTAGCACCCAGTGCTGGAGCAATGAACCTTGTCTTCCTTGAGCTTGGAAAGGTTTGCGACACTCCCATGTCTACAGGTTTCCCTTTTAAAAGCTGCTGCCCACACAGGTGACAGTCACGGCTAATTTTAGAAAGGGGTTGACATCGACAACTGGATTATCCTGAAATGCCTGTTTTTCTGTAGTTTTTCCAGGGCAGAGTAGAGAACGTTTAGCTGACGACAGAGCCTGCCTTAAAGAGATGATTGTTTTCATTTTTGAAGAAGAGATGACTGTGTTTTCATTTTTCCAGACAGAGCCTGTGTTTTGGTTTGAGGTAGAAAGGAGAGGTCAGCGCTGTGCAGGGAGAAGGAAATGTTTGTTTGTTGTAGAAACAAACACACGGCAGAGAGGATGCGGTTCTTTCTATGTGATGTCTCAGGCTTCCCAAAGCAGGAGATGTAAGAAACTGGAGTTCAGTCCGTGTGTCGGAGAAAATCCCCTGGAGGAGGGCATGGCAACCCGCTCCAGAATTCTTCCCTGGGGAATCCCACGGACAGAGGAGCCTGGTGGGCTTCAGTCCATGGGGTCGCAGAGAGTCGGATACAACTGAAGCGACTTAGCACGCACGTGTCGTCTGAGTTGATTTGGATCCCGTCCCATCCGGGGCGGGTGGGTGGACAGTACCCTTTCTCCTAAGGGGAGGGGGAGAAGGGAGGATCCCAGACAAGGAGAATGGTCCCTCCCGCCAGCATCCTTCACGACTCTCTTGCCCTCGCTCTTTGCAGGGACATGATGACCCTTCTGCTTCTGTTGCTGTTCCTCTGCGAGGCCCAGAGCTGGGTGGCATCAAAGCCCAACTTCGTCCTGCTGATGGCTGACGACCTTGGCATCGGGGACCCCGGTTGCTATGGCAACAAGACGCTCAGGTGCGGTGATGGGTCAACACAGGGACCCCTCCACAGGCTGGCCGCCCTGTGACAGGCAGCGGGCATTCGTGGAACACAGGCCACCGGGAGACGTGCAAAGCCCACGCTCCCCTCCAGCTGCACGCCACGTGTGGCTCTGTGTAGACACTGAAAACCAAGACTGCCCTCGAGCCACGTGAACCACGGTGTTCTGAGGTCACGAAAAGCAGGAGCTTCATCTTCTTCACCCTTGTAGGGAATTCTCTTACCGTCCGGAAGAGTTGGACACAACTTAACGACTGAACAACAACAGTTCATATTAGATATGCTACCAGACGTGATATTCCTAAAATTTATTAATGTGATAGGCACTGATTCCACTAAGGAGTCTTAATTTAAAAAATTGCAATCAAGTCTTTAAAGTTCACTGTCTGCTAATTATCAAAAGGAAGAAAAGGGCTATACAGTAAGAATTTATAATAATAAATTCATAGTAATACCCTAAATCTATCTTGCTCCCCATATTAGCATCCAATTCTTTTTCTTTTCATTGAAGTACAGGTGATCTACAATATTGTTTTAGCATGTATATATACACACATTCGTGTGCTGTGTGCTAACTGGCTTCAACCATGTCAGAGTCTTTACGACCCCATGGACTGTAACCCGCCAGGCTCCTCTGTCCATGGGATTTCCCAGGCAAGATTACCGGAGTGGGTTGCCATTTCCTCCTCCAGGGGATCTTCTCGACCCGGGGACTGAACCCTTATCTCTTAACGTGTCCTGTGTTGCAGGCAGGTTCTTTACCACTAGCACCACCTGAGAAGCTCATATAGACACACACATACATATCTTCTGTATACATGTGTATATTCTGTTTTCTAATTCTTTTCCGTTATTGTTTGTTACAAGATATTGAATATAGTTCCCGATACTATACAGGACCTCCTTGTTATGAATCTGTTTTAGAGTGTATGTCTGCTAATCCCAAATTCCTAATTTATCCCTCTCCCCAACCCAGCTCTTTCTGAACGACATGCTTCATTTTATAATATCACACCCCCAAATAGATTTCTCAGTAGCCAGTCTAGGCACTAGTCACGCATACGATTTCCGTATTCTCAGCATCTTGTAACATAAGGCCAAAGCCAAGTGGAAATGTTGACAATTAAATGGATAAAGTAAGGTAATAAACGGGAGAGGAGTTTGAGACCACGGGGCAGTACAACGATCTTGTCCACTGAGGTATGCGCTATTCCATGGGCTGCCCTGATAACTCAGCTGGGAAAGAATCCTCCTGCAATGCAGGAGACCCCGGTTCGACTCCTGGGTCGGGAAGATCCGCTGGAGAAGGGATAGGCTATCCACTCCAGTATTGCTGGATTTCCCTGGGTGCTCAGCTGGTAAAGAATCCGCCTGCAATGCGGGAGACCTGGGTTCCATCCCTGGGTTGGGAAGATCCCCTGGAGAAGGGAATGGCTGCCCACTCCAGGATTCTGGCCTGGACAATCGCATGGACTGTACAGTCTATGGAGGTCACAGAGTTGGATACGACTGAGCGGCTTTCACTTTCACTGTTACCTGATTGGCCTCTGGGCACTGAACCACGGAGGGTGGGGCCGCTGTGAACCAGATAACATGTCCCATCTCACAGGCCAGGAAGGGAGTGCAGTTAATCACATCGTGCTTTTATGCTGTGATGGAAGCTGCTGAGATGGGGGATAGAAAGACATCCAGAGGTGGAGCAGGCTCCTCCCACAGGACGGGAAGGCCGCAGGGGGTCCCATGTATGGTCAGGACCGAAGTCTAAAAGATGGGCAGAGTGGCAGGGACCAGGGCTTCTTTAAAAGGATATGAGATAACCACTCAGAGTGGCCCCAGACCTGTGAGAACTCCCCCTCCCCATGCCGGGGAAGTCTGGCGTGATTTTCTGAGGTGACGGGGCCACGACCTTCCTGGAGAAAAGGCCACAGAATGGCTTGTCCTGCACAGAGCGCCATCCTCGAAGTGAAACCCTCCGTGAGCATCGCTTCAGCGGGAAAACCCTGGAGTCCACAGAGGGTGTGAGTAACTCACGGCCTGACCTGTTTCCAGCTTTGCCCTGGACTCTGTGAACCCCGGGTAGTTCCCTGGTAGATGCACCTGGAGCCCTTGCTTCCTTGCTCCTGGGGGTCCCGTCACCCCCTTGTCCCTGGAAAAGTGAAAGTGTGAGTCGCTCAGTCGTGTCCAGCTGTTTGTGACCCCCTGGACTGTAGCCCGCCAGGATCCTCTGTCCATGGGATTCTCCAGCCAAGAAGACTGGAGTGGGTTGCCATGTCCTTTTTCTCCAGGGGATCTTCCCGACCCAGGGATCGAACCCAGGTCTCCCGCCTTGCAGGCAGATTCTTTCCCGTCTGAGCCACCAGGCAGAGCCTGATGACAACTCCTTCAGAGCCTCTCTTTGGCTGTGGTTGGGAAGAGGAGAGTCAGGCTGCCCCCAGAGCTTTCCCGTTTGGGGGCATACAGAGGCGACTGGCAGGGACAGGTGAGAAGGAGAGAGACCTTGAAACATCTCCATCCCCCTGGTCCCAGCAGCCCATTCTCAGGACTCGTCTTCTCCCTCCTAAACCAGAAGCTCAGAGCCCTGGGCAAGTGAGGTACCCCAGAGAGGGCTGACCTCGATCGTGGAGCCCTCAGTGTGGTTTTGTCCTTACTCAGAGCCATGGTGCTGTGTCTGCTCCCTTTCCTTCACTCCTTCCCCCCACGTCTTGTGGTTCAGTCACTCAGCCATGTCCGACTCTCTGTGACCCCACGAACAGCAGCATGCCAGGCTTCCCTGTCCATCACCGTATCCCAGAATTGGCTCAAACTGATGTCCATCCAGTCGGTGATGCCATCCAACCATCTCATCCTCTGTCGTCCCCTTCCCACCAAGACACATGGCTCTATTTCCCTGGGTTACTGAGAAGCGACTCACTGTGCAAAGCCCCCAAAGAAGCTTTCTTAAGATCATGATGAATGACCCACGAGTCTCTGTTCCAGGACTCCCAATATCGACCGCCTGGCCAGAGGGGGTGTGAAGCTCACGCAGCACCTGGCAGCATCACCCCTCTGCACGCCCAGCAGGGCGGCCTTCATGACCGGCCGGTACCCTGTCCGCTCAGGTAATGCCCTCCCCCCTCACCGCTGGCTCCAGCACCGCGCTCCTCGTCCTCCTCCCAGCCATAATGGTCCTCCCCGTCTTCATGGTGGATTTCACATTGCTCAGGAATGGCGTCTCAGTCCCAAGTGGGAGTTTTCCTCTTCTCGGCCTCTTCTGGAGGACTGCCCCCCAGTGAGATTACGTTCGCCAAGCTTCTGAAGGATCAAGGCTATTCCACAGCTCTGATAGGTATGGGACTGAGGATCTGGGCGGGGTGGTTGGGAGAGTGGGGAGGGCGTGACCGCAGCCATCTTTAGGGTGACATGGCTGATAGAACTTGCACAGCTGTAGAAAGGGAAGAAACAATTCCAACTCTAAATCAAAACAGCAGGCATCTGTATGCAGTGTTTGAATGTGTGGATGGTCTCCTTATTTATGTATCTGTGTGTATGTGTGTCGATGGATGGATGGATGGGTGATAGGTAGATAATGATAGACACACAGATGGACTGACAGATGGACAAATGGATAGATGGAAAGGTAGTTGAGTCAGGTGATAGAGACAGGGAGAGGTAGCTCAGTAGATGAGATGGATGATGGGTGAATGGCTGATGGATGAACTGTGGATGCTGGATGGATGGATGGATGCTGGGTAGATGGTAGATGGATGGTGGATAGATGGATGGCAGGTGGATGGTGGATACTGGATGGATGGAGAGGTGGATGGATGATGGATGGATGGGAGGTGACTGGCGAATACTGGATGGGTGGTACTGGATGGATGGATGGTGGGTGGATGGTGGCTACTGGATGGATGGGTGAATGGTGGATGGATGGTAGGTAGATGGTGGATACTGGAGAGATGGATGGATGCTGGGTGGATGGTGGATGGATACATAATGGATGGATTCTAGGTGGATGATGGATACTAGATAAATGGATGAATGGTGGATGCTGATGAATGGATAGTGGATGGATGGATGGATAATGGATGATGGGTGGATGGTAGATGGATGGTGGATACTGGATGGATGGATGGTGGGTGGGTGGATGGTGGATGGATGGTACATGGATGATGGCTACTGGATGAATGGTAGTTGCTGATGGATGGATGGTGGACGAATGGATGCTGGATGGGAGAAGGTAGATGGATGATCGATGGATGGTAGACAGATGGTGGATACTGGATAGATTGATGGACGGATGGATGGATGGTAGATGGATTATGCATGGATGGTGGATATTGGATAGATGGATGGATGGATGGTGGGTGGATGGATGATGGATGATAGAAGGCAGATGGATAATGGATGGATGATGGATGGATGGTAGATGGATAGTGGATACTGGATGGATGGATGGATGGTGGATGGATGGATGGATAATGGATGGTGGGTGGATGGTAGATGGATGGTGGATGCTGGATGGATGGATGGTAGGTGGATGGATGATGGATGGATGGTAGGTGGATGATGGATATCGGATGGATGGATGAACAATGAATCCATAGATGGGTGGGTGGATGACTAGTGGATGCTGACTGGCTGGATGAAGGGGTGAGTGGGTCAGTGGGTGAGTGATTGGATACGTGAATGAATGGAGGATGCTGAATGAGTGGATGTTGGATGGATGGGACGCAGAGGCAGAAAGTTGAAATATATGGTAGATAACAGAAAAATGCATAGTTGTGCACACACACAGCAAACACCACCACACACACACGCACACACACACACACCATACTATTGATAAAGATTTTCATCTTACATGGCAGTAATAAAATTGCATCTGAATGTTTCTCATTTGACATGCCCATTGATTTTATTCCCTTGATAGGAAATGAATCCTTCTCCCCTTTCCCTTGATGAGCTTGGGTCTACGTAGGTCATCAGAAGAATCATGGAAAATCTCATGGGAGCAAAACGACCCTTCTCTTCCTTCCCACATCTGGTCATAAAGCCACCATCACTTTTTCTCTTGTGTGAGGCGCTCACTAATTCACTAATGCACTTCACATTTTATAAGAAATGTTTCAGTTCAGTTCAGTTCAATCACTCAATTGTGTCCGACTCTTTGCAACCCCACGAATCACAGCACGCCAGGCCTCCCTGTCCATCACCAACTCCTGGAGTTCACTCAAACTCATGTCCATCGAGTCGGTGATGCCATCCAACCATCTCATCCTCTGTCATCCCCTTCTTCTCCTGCCCCCAATCCTTCCCAGCATTAGGGTCTTTTCCAATGAGTCAGCTCTTCACATCCGGAGGCCAGAGTACTAGAGTTTCAGCTTCAGCATCAGTCCTTCCAATGAATACCTGGGATTGATCTCATTTAGGATGGACTGGTTGGATCTCCTTGCAGTCCAAGGGACTCTCAAGAGTCTCCTCCAACACCACAGTTCAAAAGCATCAATTCTTCGGCACTCAGCTTTCTTCATAGTCCAACTCTCACATCCATACATGACCGCTGGAAAAACCATAGCCTTGACTAGACAGACCTTTGTTGGCAGAGTAATGTCTTTGCTTTTCAATATGCTGTCTAGGCTGGTCATAACTTTCCTTCCAAGGAGTAAGCGTCTTTTAATTTCATGACTGCAGTCACCATCTGCAGTGATTTTGGAGCCCAGAAAAATAAAGTCTGACACTGTTTCCACTGTTTCCCCATCTATTTCCCATGAAGTGATGGGACCAGATGCCATGATCTTCGTTTTCTGAATGTGGAGCTTTAAGCCAACTTTTTCATTCTCTTCTTTCATTTTCATCAAGAGACTTCTTAGTTCCTCTTCACTTTCTGCCATAAGGGTGGTGTCATCTGCATATCTGAGGTTATTGGTATTTCTCCCGGCAATCTTGATTCCAGCTTGTGTTTCTTCCAGTCCAGTGTTTCTCATGATGTGCTCTGCATATAAGTTAAACAAGCAGGGTGACAATATACAGCCTTGACGGACTCCTTTTCCTATTTGGAACCAGTCTGTTGGTCCACGTCCAGTTCTAACTGTTGCTTCCTGACCTGCATACAGATTTCTCAAGAGGCAGGTCAGGTGGTCTGGTATTCCCATCTCCTTCAGAATTTTCCACAGTTTATTGTGATCCACACAGTCAAAGGCTTTGGCATAGTCAACAAAGCAGAAATAGATGTTTTTCTGGAACTCTCTTCCCTTTTCCATGATCCAGCAGATGTTGGCAGTTTGATCTCTGGTTCTTCTGCCTTTTCTAAAACCAGCTTGAACATCTGGAAGTTCACGGGTCATGTACTGCTGAAGCCTGGCTTGGAGAATTTTGAGCATTACTTTACTAGTGTGTGAGATGAGTGCAATTGTGTGGTAGTTTGAGCATTCTTTGGCATTGTCTTTCTTTGGGATTGGAATGAAAACTGACCTTTTCCAGTCCTGTGGCCACTGCTGAGTTGTCCAAATTTGCTGGCATATTGAGTGCAGCGCTTTCACAGCATCATCTTTCAGGATTTGAAATAGCTCAACTGGAAATCCATCACCTCCACTAGCTTTGTTCGTAGTGATGCTTCCTAAGGCCCACTTGACTTCACATTCCAGGATGTCTGGCTTTAGGTGACTGATGACACCATCATGATTATCTTGGTCGTGAAGATCTTTTTTGTACAGTTCTTCTGTGTATTTTTGCCATCTCTTCTTAATATCTTCTGCTTCTGTTAGGTCCATACCATTTCTGTCCTTTATCGAGCCCATCTTTGCATGAAATGTTCCCTTGGTATCTCTAATTTTCTTGAAGAGATCTCTAGTCTTTCCCATTCTGTTGTTTTCCTCTTATTTCTTTGCATTGATCGTTGAGGAAGGCTTTCTTATCTCTCCTTGCTATTCTTTGGAACTCTGCATTCAGATGTTTATATCTTTCCTTTTCTCCTTTGCTTTTCGCTTCTCTTCTTTTCACAGCTATTTGGAAGGCCTCCCCAGACAGCCATTTTGCTTTTTTGCATTTCTTTTCCATGGGGACGGTCTTGATCCCTGTCTCCTGTACAATGTCATGAACCTCCATCCATGGTTCATCAGGCACTCTGTCTTAGATCTAGTCCCGTAAATCTATTTCTTACTTCCACTGTATAATCATAAGGGATTTGATTTAGGTCATACCTGAATGGTCTAGTGGTTTTCCCTACTTTCTTCAATTTAAGTCTGAATTTGGCAATAAGGAGTTCATGATCTGAACCATGGTCAGCTCCTGGTCTTATTTTTGCTGACTATATAGAGCTTCTCCATCTTTGGCTGCAAAGAATATAATCAATCTGATTTCGGTGTTGACCATCTGGTGATGTCCATGTGTAGAGTCTTCTCTTGTGTTATTGGAAGGGAGTGTTTCTTATGACCAGTGTGTTCTCTTGGCAAAACTCTATTAGCCTTTACGCTGCTTCATTTTGTATTCCAAGGCCAAATTTGCCTGTTACTCCAGGTGTTTCTTGACTTCCTACTTTTGCATTCCAGTCCCCTATAACGAAAAGAACATCTTTTTTGGGTGTTAGTTCTAAAAGGTCTTGTAGGTCTTCATAGAACCGCTCAACTTCAGCTTCTTCAGCATTACCGGTTGGGGCATAGGCTTGGATTACCGTGATACTGAATGGTTTGCCTTGGAAATGAACAGAGATCATTCTGTAGTTTTTGAGATTGCATCCAAGTACTGCATTTCAGACTCTTTTGTTGACCATGATGGCTACTCCGTTTCTTCTAAGGGATTCCTGCCCACAGTAGTAGATGTAATGGTCATCTGAGTTAAATTCACCCATTCCAGTCCATTTCAGTTCGCTGATTCCTAGAATGTTGATGTTCAGTCTTGCCAGCTCTTGTTTGACCACTTCCAATTTGCCTTGGTTCATGGACCTGACATTCCAGGTTCCTATGCAATATTGCTCTTTACAGCATCGGACCTTGCTTCTATCACCAGTCACATCCACAGCTGGGTATTGTTTTTGCTTTGGCTCCATCCCTTCATTTTTTCTGGAGTTATTTCTCCACTAATCTCCAGTAGCATATTGGGCACCTACTGACCTGGGGAGTTCCCCTTTCAGTATCCTATCATTTTGCCTTTTCATACTGTTCATGGGGTTCTCAAGGCAAGAATACTGACGTGGTTTGCCATTCTCTTCTTCAGTGGACCACATTCTGTCAGACCTCTCCAACATGACCCTCCCATCTTAGAGGTGTTTAAAATAATTATTGACTTGTGAGTACGATTTCCTCATGCCTCGGGGGTCATTTTTATGTAAGGATTCATTTCCACTTTTAACTTTCAAGGGAGAAAATCAAGTTGGTTCTAAGACTTTCCTTTTAAGGAAATGTCTTTTAAAAAAGCACCTGTGGGATATCCCTGGTGGTCCCGTGGTTAAAATTTCTCCTTCCAAGGCAGAGGGTGTGGCTTCAAACCCTGGTTGGGGAGCCAAGATCCTATATACCTCATGGCCAAAATACTAAAACCGAAGCAGTATTGTAATCAGTAAAGACTTTGAAAGTGCTCCATGTCCAAAATGGGCTTCTCACTGAGAAGAACCCACCTGCCAGAGCAGGAGACATAAGAGATGTGGGTTTGATCCCTGGGTCAGGAAGATCCCCTGGAAGAGGGCACGGCAACCCGCTCTGGTATTCTTGCCTGGAGAATCCCATGGATAGAGGAGCCTGGTGGGCTACAGTCCCTGGGGTTGCAAAGAGCTGGACATGACTTAGGGAGCAAACAGCATGTCAAAAAAAAAGAAAAGAGAATATTAAAAAAAAAAACACCTGTCCCAGAAAAACACTGCTGTTTTCTTCTGTAGTTTTTTTCTCCTGCCTATAAAGTGTAGGATAAAATAATCAGTGGTAAAATAATCCGCCTGCCAGTGCAGGAGATTTAAGACACGCAGGTTCCGTCCCTGGGTTGGGAAGATCCCCTGGAGAAGGAAATGACATCCCGCTCCAGTATCCTTGCCTGGAGAATCCCATGGACAGAGAAGCCTGGTGGGCTACAGTCCACGGGGTCGCAAAGAGTCGGACACGGCTTAACGACTCAGCAACGTGAAGGATGCAAAGTGTTGGTCTTGGGGCTTTTTTTTTTTTTCCAGTCCTCAAATCGCCTATTGTTTCCTGGTGGCATGAGTAGTTCCTACCCTAGATCGTTTAGGGAAAAGGAGGTGAACGGGATCGAATAGATGTATCTGGATGATCGAGCAGACAGGCCCTACGGGGTGTCAGCTCACAGGCATCCAAAGCTGAGCTGGGCACCAGGGCCGGGGCGGGGCGGGGTGGGGGGCGGTTTCCACTGGCTCTAAACTCGCTGCCCCTGTGGTCTGCCCCCTTAGGCAAGTGGCACCTGGGCATCAGCTGCCACGACCCCGGCGACTTCTGTCACCACCCGACCAGCCACGGCTTCGACTACTTCCACGGGCTGCCCCTGACCAACATGCGGGACTGCAAGCTGGGCGAGGGCAGTGTGTTCACCGCGGCCTTCAGGCTGCTGGTGTTGCTGCCCATGCAGCTCATCGCCGTGGCCCTGCTGACCCTGGTCGTGCTCAAGTGGCTGGGGCTCTTCCGGGCGCCCCCCTGCGCTTTCCTTTTCCTCTTCCTTCTGGCCACCCTATTACTCGGCCTCCTGCTCGGCTTTCTGCACTACTTTCGGCCGCTCAACTGCTTCCTGATGCGGAACCGTGACATCACGCAGCAGCCCATGTCCTACGACAACCTCACGCAGAGGCTCACGGCGGACGCCGCCCACTTCTTACGTCGGTGGGTCACCTCTCCCGGCCCGACGGTGCCTGGGATGCGCGGACGGTGCCATCTCGGGGATCTGGGCAGAGGTGGGGGGAGTGGGGACCGGGGTGCTCGGCAAGCCACGTTTCCAAACTCCTGTGCTTGGGGGGATGTCTCCAAAGGATGCACGTGGAAATGAGATGGCATGCTTTGCAGAGCTGTGTGTTGGGAGCAAGAGGAAGAGACGCTGATGCTGGGCAAGACAGAAGGCAGGAGGAGAAGGGGATGACAGAAGATGAGATGGTCAGATGGCATCACCGACTCCATGGACATGAGTTTGAGTAAATTCCGGGGAGTTGGTAGTGGACAGGGAGGCCTGGCATGCTGCAGTCCATGGGGTCGCAAGGAGTCGGACGCAACTGAATTGAACTGATCTAAGCGGGGCTTGGGAATTGCAGTGCTGTGGGCTCCCTCCTCCCAGAGTTACTTTGCCAGGTGCCCCTCATCCTGTGCAAATGAGTGTGTATGTGTGCTCAGTTGTGTTCGACTCTGCAACGCCACAGACTGTAGCCCACCAGGCTCCTCTCTCCATGGGATTCTCCAGACAAGAATACTGGAGTGGATTGCCATTCCCGTCTCCAGGAGATCTTCCCGACCCAGGGGTCTAACCTGGGTCTCCTGCATTGGTGGGTGGATTCTTTACCATTGAGCCACCTGGGATGTGTTCCCAATGCTCCTGTGTGTGTGTGCTAAGTAACTTCAGGCAAGTTATTAACCACTGGACCTCCAGGGAAGGCCCTCTGCGGGTTTCTCCTCTTGTTAGGCTGCTTGAAAAAGAAAGTGGAAGTGTTAGTTGCTCAGTTGTGTCCAACTCTTTGAGGGAAGATTCCCCTGGAGGAGGGCATGGCCACCCACTCCAGTATTCCTGCCTGAAGAAGCCCATGGACAGAGGAGCCTGGCGGGCTACAGTCCACAGAGTCTCAAAGAGTTGGACACGACTGAGTAACTAACACACACGTCAGACTCTTTGGACCCTCTTGCTACGTTTTTCTAGAAGGCAGCAAAAGCTTTTGAACTTTGGAAGACGTGTGCTTTACACCATCATCCGGTAAGAGGTCACACGCAGATGTTTAGCTGAAACAAACGTTTCCCGAAAGGAATTACTTCTTCTCAGAGGGATTGCTTCTGATGCTTTCTACCTGATTCCGTTTTCATTTTCTCAAAAAATGATCTGGTCGTGACACTCACTTGACATCGTGACTCAGCAAGGAGTGCCAGTCTGCATGGCGGACAAAGCTGTTATTACCTCCTGGGAAGGAGTTAACCTCACACTATTAAGTTACACTTAATAAGTGTAACCTTACACTAAGTATAACCGTACAGTTTTAAGTAGTAGTAGTATAAGTATAACCTTACACTGTTGAGGTTAACCTCCTGGGTTAACCTTACACTGTTTTATAAATAAGAGAAAGGCCATTCTGAAGTAGAGTGGTATTCTGTGGATGTCAGACCTACACATTTCAGCCAAAATACAGCAGACTTGTGCTCGAAAAACTTACTGAAACAGCGAAACCTTCTTATGTCCGTCTCCACTCCCCAGAATCTCTCCGAAACCTGCCTGGAGGAGATGAATGATACCCTACTCCTTATAAAATGACAGGGTTCAGGAATGACACTCAACTTCCAGGGCAAGTCAGTCTGTTGCAGCTGGTGGTATTTTGACCCAGATGATTGAAACTCTATGATATGTGAATATTCATACGATTAGAAGGAATTCTAATGGATTCCTCAGCGTTTGATCTTGAGAGGGGAATCAAAAAACATTTGATTAGCCTGAGGGTATTCAACCTCAGACAGTTTATCTTTTTAAACTTTTAAATTTTTATTTATTTTTAAATTGAAGTAGCATTGATTCACAATGTTGTGTTAGTTTCAGGGGTACGGCAGAGTGATTCAGTTTTGTCTGTAACATATAGATAGATAATACTTTCCAGATTCTTTTCCCTTATCAGTCAGTCAGTCACTGCAGTCGCTCAGTCGTATCCGACTCTGCAACCCCATGAATCCCAGCACGCCAGGCCTCCCTGTCCATCACCAACTCCCGCAGTTCACTCAGACTCACGTGCATCGAGTCAGTGATGCCATCCAGCCATCTCATCCTCTGTCTAGGTTTATTATGATTGGATATAATTCCCTGTGCTGTGGGCAGTGGGTCCTTGTTGATTATCTATTTCATATATAGTAGTGTGTGTATCTGTTAATCCCAAACTCCTAATTCTTTCCCCCTCCACTTTCCCCTTTGGTAACCAACCATACATTTGTTTTCTATGTCCGTCAGGCTATTTCGGTTCTGCAAATAAGTTCGCTTGCACTGGTTTTTTTTTAGATTTCACAAGTGATATCATATGGTATTTGTCTTTCTCTGTCTAACTTAACTTCACTAAGTATGATCATCTCTAGCTCCATCCATTTTTCTACTAAAAGAAATGGCATTATTTCAGTCTTTCATATTCTTTACCAATTCCTCTGTTGGTGAACATTTACCTCATTTCCATATCTTTGCTTTTTTGAATAGCACTGCTATAAATATTAAGGTGTATATATCTTTTCTAATGATGGGTTTGTCCAGAAAACCATGCCCAGGAGTGGGATTTCTGGATCATGTGATAGTTTTATTTTAAATTTTTTTAAGGCATTTCCATCTTGTTCTCCATAGTGGCTGCACAAATTCACATTCCCACCAACAGTGTAGGAGGGTTGCCTTTCTCCACACCCTCTCCTGCATTTATTATTTGTAGACTTTTTGTTTGTCTAATTTTTTTGCCATGCTGCATGGCATGTGGGATGTAACTTTCCCGACCGGGGATTGAACCCACACCTCCTGCATTGGAAGCACAGAGTCTTAACCACTAGACCACCAGGGAAGTCCCTATTTGTAGACTTTCTGATGCTGGCTGTTCTGACTGGCGTCAGCTAGTACCTCATTGCAGATTGAATTTGCATTTCTCTAATACTTGTCTGTCCAACCAGTTTATCTTGATTTTACTGAGGTTTCTGCAATTTTCTTTCAGAATTAGATGTTTAGGATATTCTAGCCTGGAGAATCCCAGGGACTGGGGAGCCTGGTGGGCTGCTGTCTATGGGGTCACACAGAGTCGGACACGACTGAAGCGACTTAGCAGCAGCAGCAGCAATACCATAGCTGGTGGTCGTGGTTGCTGAGTTATTTTTAATGGGTTTGTCTTCAAAGGGATGATTCCAATGCATCAGGTTGGCCAAAAAGCTCATTTGGAGTTTTCTGTGACATCTTAGGCTTCCCTGATAGCTCAGTTGGTAAAGAATCCACCTGCAATGCAGGAGAGCCCGGTTCGATTCCTGGGTCAGGAAGATCCCCTGGAGAAGGGATAGGCTACCCACTCCAGTATTCTTGGGCTTCCTTCATGGCTCAGCTGGTTAAAGAATCTGCCTGCAACGCGGGAGACCTGGGTTCAATCCCTGGGTTGGGAAGATCCCCTGGAGGAGGGAAAGGCTACCCACTCCAGTATTCTGGCTGGGAGAATCCCATGGACTGTAAAGTGACGTCTTAAGGAAAAAACCCAAATGAACCTTTTGGGCAACCCAGTAAATGCCTGTTGCCCGTGTTGGAGCGGTACTTAATGGTCAATATTAGTGAAAATGCTCCACCTATTTGCCACAGCGCCCTTCGTAAGGAGCTTCTCACATGTGTTATCTGAAGACTGGAAGGTTTAAAAAGCATCTAGATTAGCTGCTTTCTCCTGTGTTTTTTTAATTAATTTTTTCTCTCTGAGCTGTACTCATTAAAAACTTTTAAAGTTAATTTCGAAATATAGTTGATGTACAACCTTACACTAAATTTCAGGTACACAACATGGTGATTTGCCATTTAAATACATTACGAAACAATGCCCATAATAAGTCTAGTAAAGATATTTGCCAATAAAAGTTATTATTGCATTAAAAAAGAAGCACCTAGGTAAAACCATTTTTTGGGTAACATAGTTATCTCTGTTAGAGAAGATATCTGAGTTGCTGAATTGCTGTACTTAAGGATCTTGACAGAATCGCCTTAATATGGCACCAAAGAACCATAATGACTGGTGACACCGCCACATTTATAAAAAGTTTTTTCAAGGGTCTGAAGGCACATAAATGTGTTATCTCTTTGACCAGAATATCCTGACAAATGTAGGCAGCTCTTAACACCGTTATGGGGCTTCTTTGTTGGCTCAGTGGTAAAGAATCTGCCTGCCTATGTAGGAGACATGGGTTCAATCCCTGGGTGGGGAAGATCCCCTGGAGAAGGAAATGGGAACCCACTCCAGTATTCTTGCCTGGAGAATCCTATGGGCAGAGGAGTGTGGTGGGCTGCAGTACCTGAGGTTGCAAAGGATAGGATATGACTTTGCGACTGAACAACACCACCTTCATGGGATGTAGATTCAGGGCAGAAGTACTGAGGAGTACTGGAGTGGGTTAGCCGTTTCCTTCTCCGGGGGCTCTTCCTGACCCAGGGATCAAACTCAGTCAAACCTCCTAACTCTTTTGTCTCCTGCATTGGCAAGTGGATTCTCTACCACTGAGCCACCAGGGAAGCCCAAAACACACTATAATTAACTAGCAATCCTCGCTGCTCTGATAGGCAGGAATGACTTGTAGATTTCTTAGAGCTCCTTAACTCTCCTTTTGTGCCCTGAAGAAGGGTCCTTCAGTCTTCTCCCTGGTCATGACTCTGTCCCACACTTTATAAAACAGATCCAGGTTGGGTGCCCACCTAGGGGCATGTTCAGGTTTTAACAGATACGGGTTAGTTACACATCACTTACTATGCATATACACATATTCTTGGGCACATTTCATACCCATTACCTCTTTTTTTCTTTTGGCTGAACCAGGTCTTAGTTGAGGCATGTAGCATCTTCGATCTGTATTGGGGCATTTGGATCTTTAGTGGAGTCATGCAAAGTCTTAGTTGCAGCATGTAGGATATAGTTCTCTGCCAGGGATCAAACCCAGGCCCGCCGCATTGGAAATGCAGTGTTAGTCACTGGACCACCAGGGGAGTTGCCCCACCCTCACCTCTTACATGGTACATAAGGACCCTGGGAGATGAGGGTTGAGGTATCTTCTTGTGGAGGAATCTGGGGCTCAGAAGTTGAGAGCGATCTCCAAAGCCCCACAAGCACACGGTACATAGTGGATGAAAGCCCACCTCTAACTCTCTGAGGGCCCTCCCGAGTAGACTGTAACAAGCTTGATGCCTTCTCTGCTTCTGCACTTGACTGCAGACTTTCCAACCAGGTCTGAGTGTGGATTATCTGGAAGAAGGTTAGGGAGTTCAACACCCCCTGCTCCAAATGTATGAGGGCAGGTTCCAGTCCTCCAAAGGGGAACACGCCTGGGAATTCTTAGATAAGCTCATGTCTATAGTCCAGTCCTTAGGGCTTCCCAGAGGGCACTAGGGGTAAAGAACCTGCCCACCAGTGCAGGAGACGGAAGAGTTTGCAGGTTTGATCCCTGGGTTGGGAAGATCCCCTGGAGGAGGGCATGGCAACCCACTCCAGTATTCTTGCCTGGAGAATCCCATGGACAGAGGAGCCCGGTGGGCTACAGTCCATGGGGTTGCAAAGAGTCGGACTGAAGCAACCTAGCACAGCATAGCACAGATATCTATATATGCTGCTGCTGCTGCTAAGTCGCTTCAGTCGTGTCCAACTCTGTGCGACCCCATAGACGGCAGCCCACCAGGCTCCCCCGTCCCTGGGATTCTCCAGGCAAGAACACTGGAGTGGGTTGCCATTTCCTTCTCCAATGCATGCAAGTCAAAAAATTAAGTGAAGTCGCTCAGTCGTGTCCCACTCCTAGCAACCCCGTGGACTGCAGCCCACCAGGCCCCTCCGTCCATAGGATTTTCCAGGCAAGAGTACTGGAGTGGGTTGCCATTGCCTTCTCCAATATCTATATAAGGAAACACATAAATCATCTGTCAGAGAAACAAAAATCTCAGACATATAAATATCTCAGATATATGAAGGCGATGGCACCCCACTCCAGTACTCTTGCCTGGAAAGTCCCATGGATGGAGGAGCCTGGTAGGCTGCAGTCCATGGCGTTGCGAAGAGTCGGACACGACTGAGCGACTTCACTCTCATTTTTCACTTTCATGCATTGGAGAAGGAAATGGCAACGCACTCCAGTGTTCCTGGAGAATCCCAGGGATGGGGCGGCCTGTGGGCTGCCATCTGTGGGGTCGCACAGAGTCGGACACAATTGAAGCGACTTAGCAGCAGCAGCAGAAATATCTATATATCATCTCTTTATATATATGTTTTATGAAACACAAGACATATCCAAAAATGAGCTTCAGTGAAAACGGTTAGTATATATTTTACTTCTTGCTATATACTTTAAAGATGTGTGTGTGTATATATATATATATATATATAATCATAAGTAAGATACATACTAACCATTTTCATTGATTATATATATATCTTTAAAGTATATAATGAGAAGTAAAATGCGTACTAACCATTTTCACTGAAGCTCATTTCCAGATATGTCTTGTGTTTCATAAAAGTGTCCTTTTAGCTCAGTTGTGTCCGATTCTGTGACCCCCTGGACTGCAGCCCACCATGCTCCTCTGTCCGTGGGATTCTCCAGGCAAGAATACTGGAGTGGGTTACCATGCCCTCCTCCAGGGCATCTTCCTGACCCAGGGATCAAACCCAGGTCTCCTGCATTGCAGGCAGATTGTTTACCACTGTGCCACTGGGAAGCCCCATTAGTGATATCTTTCAGTCAGTGTAAAAATCTATATAGATAATTTTTTTGTTTTAAAAACTCAACACTTTTCCAGTGATCCAGTGGTTAAGACTTTGCCTTCCAAGCCAAGAGGTGTGGGGTTTGATCCCTGGTCAGGGAGGTCAGATCCCACATGCCTCGTGACCAAAAAAAAAAGAAACATAACATAAAACAGAAGCAATTTTGTAGCAAAGTCAATAAAGACTTTAAAAGTTATCCACATCAAAAAAAAATATGTTAAAAAATTAAAAGTGTATTCTGAAGTGTGTTCGAATGAAGAGCCTGGGGCAATGTGCCATAGAAGTCATGCTTTTAAGAGCTCGGGTTATGTCTCCACCGTCGTCCACTTCGGTGTCTGAACAGTGTGGCTGGAGGGATAGTGGCTTAGACTCTGACACAGTTGTGGAAAGCAGTCACACACACTGACGCACGGCAGGAACTTTGCACGCTCTCTCCAGGAGAGGGTTCTGACCGCCGCTCACGCTCCTCGTCTGTATCATCCTCTGATACATTCGGTGGCAGCACTTTAAGCAGCTCAGACCAGCCAACTCTGAATGGTCTCCTCTGAACTCTGGGTGGCTGGATGGCAGGGCTTGGTCCATCCTGGCTTTATATTCTGAGTGCCTGGTGCCATGTGGGCAGAGTAGTTGCAAGAGGCTTCGGCAGATGAAATGAACACCCGGACGTGTCCATCTGCGAGTGCAGAGTGTTGGTCACCTGCACTTTGGCTGGCTGGATGTTGTTACCGCTGTCTGGTTTATGGTCGTGGTTCAGTCGCTCGGTTGTGTCTGACTCTTTGCAACCCCATGGGCTGCAGCACGCCAGGCTTCCCTGTCCTTCACCATCTCTTGGTTTATACCTTAGTCCGATTGCCAGCTTCCAAGGGCCTTCGGAAGCCATCCATAGACATCTATATTTGCATTCCAATTATTCCCGATGCTGATGCAAATGGGAACGCTCAGGGAAAGCTCAGATTCTCAGAAGAAGAGGCTCTGCCTGATGGCTCAGACGGTAAAGAAACTGCCTGCAATGAGGGAGACCCAAGTTCAATCCCCAGGTCAGGAATATCCCCTGGAGAAGGGAATGGCAACCCACTCCAGTATTCTTGCCTGGAGCATCCCATGGACAGAGGAGCCTGATGGGTTACAGTCCTTGTGGTTGAAAGAGTCTGACATGACTTAGTGACTATCTCAACAAATTTCAACTGGATGACTTAGTGGGTAAGGAATCTGCCTGCAGTGCAGGAGACATGAGTTTGATCCCTGGGTTGGGAAGATCCCCTGGAGGAGGAAATGGCAACCTGCTCCATCATTCTTGCCTGGAGAATCCCATGGACAGAGGAGCCTGGTGGGCTATAGTCCATGAGGTTGCAAAGAGTCGGACATGATTGACTCTTTCTTTCTCAGAAGAGGAATGTACTGTGCAAGACCTTCTTGACAGGCAGGAGAAGAATTACACTGTAGCTGTCTTCCTGCCTGGATTTCACTCCCAGGGGAGGACAGGATGTAAATCTTTGTGATTCTGAGATTGGCATGATCATGGGTTGCTGGCAAGGTGCAGAGAGCCGCCTTCTGTATTTGTAACAAATAGAGAGAAGGCGTGTAGCAGCCGAAAAGTTCTCTCTCTTCACACAGCCTGCAAGGCTGGACAGCAGTAAATTTTCAAAAGAGTTGTTTACTGAAGTGCTTTAGCTAATAAAAAAAAAAAAAATGGAGTGAAGCTGTTATGGGGAGATCTCCCTCCTGCCGGCTCGCTCAAGTGCTCCTTTAGTTTTCAAGGTCGTAGAGAGGAAGAGAGATGGGACTGTGAGGGTCTTTTCCTGCCATCTCTCTGGAAGGACAGCTGAGCCTAGGTTCCTAAGAGAAAGTGCAGGTTGGTCAGTCGTGTCCGACTCTTTGTAGCCCCATGGAGTCTACAGTCCATGGAGTTCTCCAGGCCAGAATACTGGAGTGGGTGATTTAGTCGCTCAGTGGTGTCCGACTCTTGCAACCCAATGGATTGTAGCCCGGCAGGCTTCACTGTCCATGGGATTCTCCAGGCAAGAATACTGGAGCGGGTTGCTGTTTCCCTTGTCCAGGGGATCTTCTTTCCTCCAAAAGAGCAAGCTGTCCGTCACACCCAAGGATGTGAGCAGGGCAGAATGACCAATCTGTCCAGCCTACATTCCCAGGGCTCCGCTGATGACATCTCTATTCCCAGGGCGGAAATCGTCACGGTTTGATTTTATTTTTGCAAGCTAGATATTTCTCTTTTTCTTCTTTTTTTAACCAAGGGGGGAAATCCTCACAGTTTGATTTTATTTCTGCAAGTTGCATATTCCCTTTCTTTTTTTTTTTTAACCAATTGGGGAAATCCTCACAGTTTGATATTTTTGCAAGATGGATATTTCTCTTCTTTTTTTTTTTTAACCAAGGGAATACGTGTTTTCACTCTCAGAATTAAACAGCAACAACAAAGGCATCCAACATGCTTATTTTGCCCTTGGCTTTTTCTTTTTTTTTAGGAATGCCGAGACCCCTTTCCTGCTTGTCCTGTCTTTCCTGCACATGCACACGGCTCTCTTCTCTTCGAAGGACTTTGCCGGCAAAAGTCAACACGGCTCCTACGGGGATGCCGCTGAGGAGATGGATTGGAGCGTCGGTACGTATCCCTGTATCTTCGGTCTGTGGGCTTCCCAGGTGGCTCTGTGGTTAAGAATCTGCCTGCCAATGCAAGAGGCGCAGGTTTGATCGCTGGGTGGGGAAGATCCCCTGGAGAAGGGAACGGCAACCCGCTCCAGAGTTCTTGCCTAGAGAATCGCACGGACAGAGAAGCCTGGCGGGCTACAGTCCATGGAGTCACAAAGAGTCAGGCATGACTTAGTGACTAAGCAACAACAGTGTTCAGTCTGAACTTCAGAAGTGGCTGTGACTTTTCCTGCCTCCTAGCTTATTTCTTCTGAGTTTCTGTCTGTGTGTCTGACACCATCAGAGGCAGCACGTGCTTGGTTTTGTGTGTGTGTGTTTGTTTTTGTTTGTGTTCCAAGGAAAAGTCACCAGACAAACGCTGAGCGTGGTGGGTAAAAGTGAAAGTGTTAGTCGCTCAGTCGTGTCTGACTCTTTGTGACCCCGTGGACTGTAGCCCGCCAGGCTCCTCTGCCCATGGGATTCCCCAGGCAAGAATACTGGAGTGGGTTGCCATTTCCTCCTACAGGCGATCTTCCCAACTCAGGGATCAAACGACAGGTAAGGAGCAGGTGCAGTTGAGGTTACTGATGGGAGTCTGGGTCTGTAGGCTGCTGATCAAAGAGATGAATGAAGGAAAAAGAGTCAAGCCTTTATTCTTTCCTCCCATTATGCTCTCTTTATGTATTTATTTTAATTTTTGGCTGCTCTGGGTTCTCACTGCTGTGCGTGGGCTTTCTCTAGTTGGGGCGAATGAGGGCTACTCCCTAACTGAGGGTCTCGGGCTTCTCATTGGGGTGCCTTCAGTAACCTTGGGGTCAGCAGCTGCTGCATGCCCGCTTCGTTGCCCCGTGGCAGGCGGCATCTTAATTCCCGGCCAGGGATTGAACCCGAGTCCCCTGCACAGGAAGGTGGATTCTTAATCCCTGGACCGCCAGGGGATTCCCACCACTGACTCTTTTGGCAGCTGAATCTGAGCAGCCCCTTGTCTCTAGCGCAGTTGGGTACAGGGCAGGTTTGGGAGACCGAAGACTCGAGCGGCGGGTACAGCTGGGGACAGTCTCGCTGCAGTAACCTTGAGGTCTTCTTCCTCTGTGCATCCTGTTAACGCCCACTGTCTCCTTCTCCTCCAGCTTCTGTGCTTCTTGCTGCGTCTGCGAGGATGGCGGGGGTTCCCTTGCTCTCTGCGTCCCTCCTCCCTAAGCGGGTTACCCTATTTCCTGAGAGACATGGCATGTTTTTTGGAGGAACCCAAAGACTTCTTAGTGAATTTTTTTCCTTTCTAGAAGATATTTTTTTAATGTGTATTTCACTTGGCGGCGGCGGGTCTCACTTGTGACAATTGCGATCTCAGTTCTACCATCTGGGATTTTTTTCTGTGTGTCATCTGGGATTTTTTGTTGTTGTTGGAATGTGTGGATTTTCTAGTTGTGGATGTGGGGACTCAATAGTTGCGGTGGGCGGCCTCAGATGCTCCTCGGCGTGTGGGATCTTAATTCCCCAAGCGGGGACTGAGACCTGCGTGTCCCCTGCATCGGAAGGCACATTCTCTACCACTGCACCACCAGGGAAGTCCCTGAGGTGTTACTTTGTAAGCTGTGCATTGCACATCGACGTGAAATCATGGTGACTGCGCTTTCTCTTGGGACTTTCCTGATGGCTCCGCGGGTGAAGCATCTGCCTGCAGTGCAGGGAGACATGGGAGACATATGTTTGATCCCCCTGGAGTGGGAAGATCTCCTGGAGGGGGAAATGGTAACCCACCCAGGATTCTTGCCTGGGAAATCCCACGGGCAGAGGAGCCTGGCGGGCTGCAGTCCAAAGGGTTGCAGAGTTGGAGACGACCAGGGACACAAGTGAGTGTGTACACCTGCGCTTTCTCTTACACGGCTTCTCAGCCTCAGGGTTTTTTTCTGCAGAGAAAAAATCTGAACTTCCCATTCACCTCCTGTGTGCTCCAGCGATGTCTCTGGTGCTAAGGTCGTTGGCTCCTTCCGCACAAAATTGGACAAAACTGAGTCAACGGCACCGTCAACAGGTTGCTCAAGATTTTTGTCATGTTTCCTTTTTTTTTTTTTCCCCTTTTGCCCCTTCTCTCGTACTTCCTTTCCTTGCGGTTCCCCGAATTCAGCATTTTTCTCAGCAAGGTGTTTAGGAGATCCTTGAACGTGGCCGTAGAGTTTTCTTTGTCGGTTTGTGTTAAGAGCACATTGAACGTGACGAGGGTCACCGACGGTGGCAATGATAAGAACAACTTTTGTTTCATTTCGTTTAAACCTTGGGAGGAGCATCGTCTTTTGGACAAGGTGACTGCGGCCCTGTTCTAGCTGCTAGCTGTTTCCCTATCTGCGTGAACTCGACAGATGTCTTAAATCTCTGTGACTGATGAGTTCAGGTGAAGCAACCTCTGAGTTTCCTTCTAACCTTCTCTGTAATGCCACACAAGTCAGTCAACTGATGAATACGTACTATAGTAAAAACAAAGGCGGCCAGAACATTCCGCCTAATGAGATGGCTAAGAGGGATTCATTATACTCAGGGCTTTGGCATACAGCTCGTACAAGCCCGCCGTCTTTCATTTCTGCTTCTTAAAATGTTGCGTGTAAATTAGCTTGCATTTTCCACACCTTAGTAGTGTAAATCAATAGAATAGTCCTCCACAGTGTGAATCAGTAGAACATTTTATCTCTTTAATGAGGGTTGTATATTAATGTAACCAGTTTTGTATCCAGCTCTCAGACGTGTCTTGGCTGGCAAGCAGGCTTTTGCCAGTATCATCACACGTATTGATTACATTTTATTTAATTAGATCAGCACAGCTTCCTACCCTCACTGATTAAAAACAAATCTAACTTCCAATGTGTTTCTGCTACTCACCCCTCCTGAGTAAAACGGAGCATTTTTTGGAATCTTTGTGATCTCAGTAGACCCCGGCATCATATTAATAGGTGGTTGTGTTTTTCCTTTTTTTTTGCCCAAAATAAAATTCTCCCCTTAAGCCATTACATTCATGGCTTAGGATGTTTCTGTTGTTTTACAAACTCAATACCTCTGAGCATTTTGAAGAAGATGGCTTCTTTCCAGGAAGACCCTTTCTGTGTCACCGAGAAGGGGACTCTGGGTAAAAGTGTAATAAAATGACACGGAGGTATCAGCTCAAAAGAAATACCTCAAGCACCATGGGAGACTGAGCTAGAATCCGTCAGGCAGACAGGCCGTAGCTCTGTCTTTTAGACTCTAAAATGCTCTAAAGTTTAGGGCGTCTTCTTTCTAAATGTTTGGAGACAGCATAACTGTACAGCACAGCTTTCCCCACTGCGGGTTTCTCCATACCCGTAAAAGCATATTCATGAAAGATCCATTCTTATTTAACTGTCCGCCGTGGCCAATCTCACCCCGAGTTGTGGAGCTTGGACGGCTTGATTCGCAGCTGTGTGCTCACTGTTGCTTGTATTCTTGTTATGACCGAGAAAGGACGGACCGCAGAGATATGGTGTAAGCTCTACGCAACGGGTTGGTGTTGCTGTATAGTTGCTAACTCTTTGTCGGACTCTTTGCGACCCCATGGACTGTAGCCCCGCCAGGCTCCTCTGCCCATGGGTTTCTCCAGGCAAGAATCCTGGAGTGGACTGCCATGCCCTCCTCCAGCGGATCTTCCTGACCCAGAGATGGAACCCACATCTCTTATAGCAGGTGGATCCTGTACCGCTAAGCCCCCGGGGGAGCCCACATGTGAGACGGCTGGCAGTAAAAGTCCACAGGGGTGGCCGAAATCCTGAAACCCTAACACCACCATGCAGTTTGAGAGGTGGGCAGTGTTGTACTGATCACACTCACTGCCTGCAAAGGGCGTGCCCTGCACCTGGTCTTGCCTTCACACATGTCCCCTCCCTTTGTGATGTCAACGGTCAGGGTGGTGTTCCCTTTCCATCAGAATAGTGTGCAGTCCACAGCAAGTCACAGGGAAAGGGTCATCACCTTTAATACATGCCATTGTGTGCCGAATATATGATAAGACCTTGGCTTAAGAGAATGTAGGGGTTTCTAAGGGAGTTAAGGTCTGTACAGTCTTAAGCTGTGGTTTTTCCAATAGTCATGTACGGATGTGAGAGTTGGACCATAAAGAAGGCTGAGCATGGAAGAATCGATGCTTTTGAAATGTGGTGAAGACTCTTGAAGGTCCCTTGGACTTCAAGGAGATCCAACCAGTCCATCCTAAAGGAAATCAGTCCTGAATATTCATTGGAAGGACTGATGCTGAAGCTGAAACTGTAATACTTTGGCCACCTGATGTGAAGAGCTGACTCACCTGAAAAGACCCTGATGCTGGGAAAGATTGAAGGTGGGAGGAGAAGGGGATGACAGAGGATGAAATGGTTGGATGGCATCACCGACTCAATAGACATGAGTTTGGGTGGATTCCGGGAGTTGGTGATGGACAGGGAGGCCTGGTATGGTGCAGTCCATGGGGCCGCAAAGAGCTAGACATGACTGAGCCACTGAGAAACAGCAGCAAGGGAGTTAAGATTCCTCCAAGTGATTTCGAAATAATGCAGAGGAAGGAGGAATGAATGAATGTCTGGAAGGAGGCACAGATGAGTTTGGAGAGCTTTTACAAAGGGACGAGTCCCCATATGTGGCCAGTGGCCTGCCTCAGTGTTTCAGCAGGACACGCTCTTTCTGAGGAAGCCTTTGGGCCATTGTGGTCTGATTTTCAACCTCAATGAATTCCCCAGCAGCAAAGTCTTGGGGGAGGAACAAGTGGATAAAATGTTGCTGAGATGGGTGAAAGAGGGTAACTCTATTATTTTTTTTTTAATTTTTAATTTAATTTTGTATTGAAATGTAGTTGATATACAGTATCAGTTACAAGTGTACCAGGTAATCATCATTCACAGTTTGAAAGCTTATATTCCACTTATAGTTATTATAAACTATTTCATACATTCCCCATGATGTACGATATACATCTTTATAACTTACTTTGTGCATGATAGTTTACGCTGAAAGAAGGCATCTTTTTTTTGAAAGTTACGGTGTTGATTCCGAGGGCTTCCCAGGTGGCGCTACTGGTAAAGAACCCGCCTGACAATGCAGGAGACATAAGAGACACGGATTGGATCCCTGGGTTGGGAAGATACCCTGGAGAAGGGCATGGAAACCCACCCCAGTACTCTTGCATACAGAATCACATGGACAGGGGAGCCCGGCGGGCTACAGTCCATGGGGTCGCAAAGAGTTGGACACGACTGAAGTGACTTAGCATGCACGCACAGGTTGATTTCTAAAGAGGTCAGTTTTCTTTCATTTTTTAAAAAATTAAACAACCAAAAACAAAAAATCTATTATTTATCAAGTGGGGTCAGAGCATTTCACAAGCCCCATCCTCCTGTAGTAAGTGACTACAGCGGCTGCTGAATTTTTCACGAGTTCTCCTCTGCTAATCATACCTCTAAGATTAGCTTACAAAATGTATTTTAAAGATTCAGCAAACACTGTTCCGACTCTCAAGCCATCAACGACACGGTCATTAAAACTCAACTCAAGCAACAAATTGGACCTCATTTTCTCACTGGTGGTTTCCTTTATTGAAAAATTCCCTTTTGGAATTTTCGAAAGACTTTTAAGTGCTCTGGGGGGAAGACAGAGAGGTACGTGTTTACACTTGTCCTTTTGCGATGTTTGTCTTCCAGGGTATCCTTAGTAACACACCTTTTAAAAGCCTGAGTTTGTAAAAACTTGCTTTTAATTCAATAAGTTCCCTGGGATTCTAAATACCCAAAGTGGAAACTGATTTTTTTTTTTTTTTAAGAAAATGCACCAGTTGATTCCAGAGTATCCAATCTTGGATATATGCTCGGGATGGCAGCTTAGCTCTATGACAGATAGAACATGACCTCTGGTGCAATCGCCGAAATCTCTGGTTACCCAGATAATCAGGAAACAGAGGCTGCAGAAAGCATCCTCGCGGGCACTTTTGACAGGGTCTAGCATTACAGAAACCTCTGCCCTAATGAGCAGGCTTTTTATTCAAGCAGATCTAGACAGGAGAGAGATGGACCTGTTTTCCATTACAGACCACTGTTTACTCGAATTTCGAGATAACATAATGAGGTTTCAGAACTTTAAGAAAACATTTAGGAAGCGATGACAACCTGTGCCCTGTAACAAAATGAGTAATATAGACCCACCTATGTCCAATTTTCTTTCCACGGCTGTCAAATATATTGAATAAAAAGACGGGATTAAAGAAAGATCACCTGCCCCGTTTCCAAACACAGAGACTAAGCTTCAGGACGTGTGCCAAAAGAAACTTAAGAAAATGTGCCATTAGGACATTTGGGAGAGCTTATTGCAAGATTTCGAAATGCAAGGCTTCTGAAAAATAATAAATGGGATATTGTTACTGGAGGATACCTTTATTTATTTTAATTTTATTGAGGTGGAAGGAAATGGCAGTCCACTCCAGTGTACTTGCCTGGGGAATCCCATGGACAGAGGAACCTGGCAGGCTACATACAGTCTATGAAGTTGCAAGAGTAGGACACAACTTAGTCACTAAACCACCACATAGCCGATTTACAATGTTGTGTTAATTTCTGCTATAAAGCAAAGTGACTCAGTTGTACATGCACACCCAGACACACATACCCACACGCATATATGTGCCCGCTCAGATAGACAAGGACAGGGAAGCCTGGCGTGATGCAGTCCATGGGGTAGAAAAGAGTCGGAGACGACTGAGTTACTGAACAACAACCATTTCTGATCACACCTCACAGCATGTGGGATCTTAGTTCTCCAACCAGACTGTGAACCCGTACCCCTGGCATTGGAAGTGCAGAGAGTCTTGACCACTGGACCGCCAGAGGAGCCCCTGACTTTATACTCTTCAGTTAGCGTGGAAGCATTTGGGAGCAAAGTCTCTTTACATAGGACTGTGTAAGTCACTTTATTTGCTCCCAAGCAGTAGAAGAAAAGAGAGGTGAGGTCTTCAAATAGCTTACTCCCATAAACAAACCCCTTCTCCATCCAAAATGGATCTTGTCCATCAGGTACCCCAGATATGAGTGAAGCAGAAAACTCAAACGAAATAAAACTCTGTTGTTTCTGGAGTTCGTCGAGTACTTGCTGCACTTTACACAAAATTCCATTCATTAAGGTCACTAACATCAGACCCACCCGTTGACTCTAAGGAGACGTTTGCCGATTTTATCGGTTACTTCAATTTTAAAACGAATGGTCAGTGGCATTCAACTGCACGCTCTTCTGGAGTCGGCCGTGACTGACTGTGATTTGGGCAGCACATTCACGTTTCCAGTTCACGCAAAACCGTTAGAGAAGGAACACTGCTGTCATAATATTTTTTTTTCCCCACTCGGAAGTAAGACAATAGCCAGAAGAGAGCGAAAATGACAGCATTACGGCATTTTACGCCTTTTAAATTTGATCATTTGAAAGCAGAATTGCCCATCACCGACCTCGTCGACACCCCGTTGCCAGCCTGCCAAATCTCATCGGTAACAACCACCTTATTTATGCATTTATGCATCTGATTTTCAGCAAGTAAATAAGCCGTGCGCTTGGAAGAGAGAAAGCTACAAGAAATAAGCGTCTCTGACGATCTCAGAAGCTTCGAGCGCTGACTTTGAGAAAAGTCATTTTGCCTCGTCTCAACAACATGGCCTTTGGGTTTTCTTGGTGTTGCTTTGTAATTAAGGCAGGGGCCGGGTGCGGGGGGTGAGGGGGGGAGGCGGTGGGTAGAGAGGAGAGTTCCAGAAAGGGCATTGCTGTCAACTTTGGAATAGAGGGAGTGCCTCTGGGTGCCAATAGAGTAGATGCTTCTGCTCTTTGATGCCTCACCCCACACGGGAATGCTTGTGTGCAAAAACAAAACAAAACAAAACAAAACAGGAGTTTGCACTCAGGAGTGCATTCAGGAGTGAGGCTGCGTCAGGCATCGCTGATCAAGGAGGGGGTGGTCCCTTCGATTGGGTTGAAGAAAAGGGAACCTGTGAGCAGGGCCGTATACACGCAGTTGTGACCAACAGAGGTGTTGAGGGTGGTGGTGACTCCAGGGTAGAATGCACACTCACTCATGTGTGTGTGTGTGTGTGTGCCTGAGCGTGCACACACAGAACTACAAATCATGCGTTTGGGGAGGAAAGTCTCTTTAGAGGGGACTGACTCTCTGAGACATTTTCTTTGCTCCCAAGCAGTAGAAGAATGGGCCAAGCCGGGTCATCAGGGAACCTATTTCCATAAAGTCCTTCTCCGTACATTTTATTTGTCTCTTTTCTGATTTATTTTTTTATTGAAGTGTGGTTGATTTACAGTGTTGGGTTATTTCTGCTATATAGCAAATTGATGCGGTGATAGTTGCATATATATATTCTTTTTCGTGTCTTTTCCCATTATGGTTTGTCACAGGATACTGAGTACAATCCCCTATGTTGTACACTAGGGCCTTCTTGTTTATCCATCTTATATAAAATAGTTGGCCTCTGCCAACCCCAAACTCCCAGTCCATTCCTCCCGCTGACCCTCCTCCCCCTTGGCAACCAGAAGTCTGTTCTCTGTTTCAGTGAGCCTGTTGCTGTGTCCTAGATATGTTCATTTGTGTCCTTTTTTGTAGACTTCATGTAGAAGTGATATCATACGATATTTGTCTTTGTCTGACCTCACATATAAGTGATATCATATGATATTTGTCATTCTCTGTCTGACTTAGTGTGAGAATCTCTAGGGCCATCCATGTTGCTGCAAATGGCATTGTTTCAGTCTTTTTTATTTTTTTTTTTTTTATGGCCGAGTGACATCCTGCTGTGTATATACGCAGCACCTCTTCTTTGTCCGCTCAGCTGTCGATGGACATTTGGGTAGCTTCCATGTCCCAGCTACTGGTAAAGAACCTGCCTGCCAATGCGAGAGACACGGGAGACGTGGGTTTGATTCCTGGGTCGGGAAGATCCCCTGGAGGAGGGTGTGACAACCCGCTCCAGTATTCTTGCCTGGAGAATCCTATGGACAGAGGAGCCCTGGGCGGGGCTACAGTCCATAGGGTCGCACAGAGTGGACATGACTGAAGTGACTTAGCACACATGTCCTAGCTATTGTAAACACTGCTTCTTGCCTAGAAAATTCCAGGGACAGAGGAGCCTGGCGGGCTACAGTCCATGGGGTCGCAAAGAGTTGGACACGACGGAGCCACTGAACAAGCAAACAGAAATGACCACTGGGGAGTATGTATCTTTTCAGATTGTGGTTTTCTCTGGATATATCCCCCCAGGAGTGGGATTGCTGGGTCAAGCAGTAGCTGTACTTTAAGTTCTTTAAGGAACAACCATATTGTTCTCCATAGTGACTGTACCAATTTACACTCCCACCAGCAGGGCAGCAGCATTCTCTACTCCACACTGTCTCCAGCATTTATTATTTGTGGACTTCTTGATGGTGGCCATTCCGACCAGGGTGAGGTGATACGTCGTTAAGAGTTTTGATCTGTGCTTCTCTAATAATTGGTGATGTTGAGCATCTTTTCATGTGCCTCTTGGCCATCTGTATCAATGGCATTCATTTTCAGTGCTTTGCTCTTGCAAATGAATCTTTGTCTGCCAAAGTGCAATTTTTCTCTGTTAATCTATTCTTGATTTTATATGTCTGTGAGGTATGCACGTCTGGAAAGC
The DNA here is from genome assembly GCF_055505025.1 of Bos grunniens. Taxonomy (NCBI): domain Eukaryota; kingdom Metazoa; phylum Chordata; class Mammalia; order Artiodactyla; family Bovidae; genus Bos; species Bos grunniens. The sequence continues at coordinate 4,632,602 of NC_141194.1, forward strand.
TTCATATAAATTAGGATATTAGAAAATCAAAAGATAGGGTAGCAAAATGTATCTGCTTACATTTATGTATATACATATATATGTATGTGTGTGTGTATGTATATATATCACATATTAGTTCAGTTCAGTCGCTTAGTCATGTCCAACTCTTTGCAACCCCACACCAGGCCTCCCTGTCCATCACCAACTCCCGGAATCCACCCAAACTCATGTCCATCGAGTTGGTGATGTCATCCAACCATCTCACCCTCTGTTGTCCCCTTCTCCTCCTGCCGTCAATCTTTCCCAGCATCAGGGTCTTTTCAAGTGAGTCAGCTCTTCCCATCAGGTGGCCAAAGTATTGGAGTTTCGGCTTCAGCATCAGTCCTTCCAATGAATATTCAGGACTGATCTCGTTTAGAATGGACTGGTTGGATCTTCTTGCAGTCCGAGGGACTCTCAAGAGTCTTCTCCAGCACCACAGTTCAAAAGCATCCAATGAAGCGACTTAGCATGCATGCAAGCAAGCACATATACATATTACATAATATATATATATATCTAAAACATAAGTTTTATATACAAAATTTATATATGTTTTCAAGTTATCTGTGCTTCCTGTGTGAGTTTCCAGTATTTGTGACAAAATAGTAATCTTCTGCAGAAAGATTCCGTTTTTGCAGCCTCAGATTAGACATGCAGACAGTGAAGAGTCAGGCAGTTAGGATGGGAAGAGAGCCCTGGGACAGGAGCAGTTGAAGTCTGTTAATCCAGACTTTTGGCCATAAGGTGTAGTTAGAAATTCACTATGTAGAATATTGATTTTCATTCTCCAAATTAATTTATCCTATAAATCGTTAACCTCTGGGTTTCATAAACTCTGTAATTGTATTACCATTTTTTTTTCCAAAGCCCAAAGCTTAATTTTTATGTTCTTGAGCCCAGGATGGATATTATTTTACCTTGAGTTTACATCTCAAATTAAAATGAGTATGTTTTCACACTCTTCCACAAAATCATTTCCCTAAAGAAGATAACACCATAAATTATTGAGGAATCAAGCTGCCCAATTGAGTCAAACAGGATTAATAAAATTTCTGGCTCCAGAACCACAACAGCTATTACAACAAGAATAGTAAATGTTTATTGACTCACAATAGCTAAAATCTAAAATTGGTATATGCTAGTCACTTGCAATGGCAGCCCACTCCAGTACTCTTGCCTGGCAAATCCCATGGACGGAGGAGCCTGGTAGGCTGTAGTCCATGGGGTCGCTGAGAGTCAGACACAACTGAGTGACTTCACTTTCACTTTTCACTTTCATGTATTGGAGAAGGAAAGGGCAACCCACTCCAGTGTTCTTGCCTGGAGAATCCAAGGGACGGGGGAGCCTGGTGGGCTGCCGTCTATGGGGTCGAACAGAGTCGGACACGACTGAAGCGACTTAGTAGCAGCAGCAGCAGTGAGTTATCTAACGTCTCACATGGATAGTTTAGTGGTGGCCTCACAATGGTGTTGTAAGAGATTTTTATCATCATTGTGGGTGAGGAAGTGAAGTTTGGAGAGGCTCATGACTCGTGTAAGACTGCCCAGGTGCCACTAGGCTACACTGCTTCTCTGTAGCCAGAAAAGGTTTCTAGTTTGTTGAATTAATTGAGAAAGTAGACATGTCTCCTCTCCAGCTGTGGCTTATCTATAAGACAAGACTCTTTGGACCAATGGCCTCCAACAATTTCCCTCCAGCTCCTGTATCCTAGGAGTTCATCCATCTCTGCATTCTTGACTTTGTCTCACACCCTCTAGAGATGTAGTGTTTGCAGTATCCAGGACACGGAGGCAACCTCAGTGTCCATGGACAGATGAATGGATAAAAAAGTTGTGGTACGTATAGAGAGTGGAATATTACTCAGGCGTGAAAAGGAAAGGATTTGAGTCCATTGTAGGGCTGTGGATGGACCTAGAGTCTGTCGTACAGAGTGAAAGAGGTCAGCAAGAGAAGAGCAAATGGTGTATGTTAACTGACACACACGTGTGTGGAATTTAGGAAAATGATACTGATGAGCCTCTTTCCAGGGCAGGAACAGAGACAAGAGTTGAAGGAAACAGATTTGCGGATGTGGCGGGGGAAGGAGAGGGTGGGACGATCGAGAGAGTAGCCCTCACATCTGTACACGACCCTGCGTAAGACAGGGAGCTGGTTGGAAGCAGCCATATGGCGCCAGGAGCTCCACTCACCGCTCTGTGATGACCTGGAGAGTTGGGCTGGGGGCGTCCAGGGGAGCCTAACAAGGGAGGGGGGATATGTTTACATATGGCTCATTCAATTTGTTGTGTAGCGGAAACCTATACAACAATACTGTAAAGCAGTTATCCTGCAACTAAAAAAAGAAAAAGAAAAAATTAAACAGATGCAGAAAACAATAGGGTGTGCATGTTGGGTGTCTCGGGCGTGTTTTGTACAACACTGGCTTCTCCCTCAGCCTCTTCCAATTAGCACATTTAATTTGCTAATTAAATATATCTAGGCATAGCAAGAAAAGATAAATTAGGATTTGAGAGATGGAGTTAAAGCAATGTTTAAATGGTATTCCACGGAGGACCAGTGTCTATATTTGAAAGGTGAGCTCAAAATTAGGGGTGAGGAGCAGATTTGGATACTTGTTGCTTTCAAGTCGTGACACCCAATTCAGTTCAGTTCAGTTCAGTTCAGTCGCTCAGTCGTGTCCGACTCTTTGTGACCCCATGAATCGCAGCATGCCAGGCCTCCCTGTCCATCACCAACTCCCGGAGTTCACTCAGACTCATGTCCATCGAGTCAGTGATGCCATCCAGCCATCTCATCCTCTGTTGTCCCCTTCTCCTCCTGCCCCCAATCCCTCCCAGCATCAGAGTCTTTTCCAATGAGTCAATTAGCGCCGGTCAAAAAGTCAAAAGCAATAATTCCCATGCATGTGGACTTCCCCTGGGGGGGTTTCAGTGGTTAAGATTTTTGCCTTCCAATGCCCCAGGTTGGGTTCAATCCCTGGTCAGAGAGCTAGGATCACACAGGCCAAAAAACCAATCTGTCAGACAGAAGCAACAGTGTAAGAAATTCAGTAAAGACGTAAAAAAAAATCCTCCTATGTGATGTGTTAACACCTGCTCGAATGAGTTGAATTAATCAGATGAAATGAAGTCACATACTTAGAACACTCAGCACAGTGCCAGCTATGCAACAAGTGCTCAATAAATGCTGCTGCTATTATTATTTTTATTATTACTATTGCTATTATTATTGCTCTCCCTTTCACAGATGGGTGAAGCATGTTTGCTTAAAATGTACATACACCCACATGATATTGAGTAGAAAAGTCATGGATGAGAAAAAAAAAAAAGTCCGTGATGGAAAAGGAGACAAGTATTTGGACCATCTTGTGGGTTTTGACATCACTGTCGCTCTTTCATCTTCTATTTGAAATGTTCACTCTGGACTTCACATTCCCCACAGAGCCCTTCTGCCCGTGGCTTTGGTGTTCAGGATTTTAGGGACAGAACTGAATTGCTTCTAAGAGTTCGAGCTCTCCCCATGAAGTCAGCATGTCACCCCAGAGTTAGATGGACATTTCAGGAACTGCAGGCAGCAAGCTGGAGGTCACGTGGACATAAGAGAGGAGCTTGGTGGGGTGGTAGTCAATGTATCCACTTTTCTTTTTTAATACGTATTTATTTATTTGACTGCACCACGTCTTTGGAGAAGGCAATGGCACCCCACTCCAGTACTCTTGCCTGGAAAATCCCATGGACGGAGGAGCCTGATAGGCTGCAGTCCATGGGGTAGCAAAGAGTCGGACACAACTGAGCGACTTCACTTTCACTTTTCACTTTCATGCATTGGAGAATGAGATGGCAATCCACTCTAGTATTCTTGCCTGGAGAATCCCAGGGACGGGGGAGCCTGGTGGGCTGCCGTCTATGGGGTCGCACAGAGCTGGACACGACTGAAGCGACTTAGCAGCAGCAGCAGCAGCACCACGTCAGTTGTAATATACCGGGTCTTTGGTTGTGGCATGCAAACTCTTTGGTAGCACACAGGGTCTTTGGTTGTGGCATGCAAAGTCTTATTTGTGGCATGTACGATCTAGTTCCCTGACCAGGAATCGAACCTAGACCCCCTGCATTGGGAGTGTGGTATCTTAGCCACTGGACCACCAAGAAAGGCCCAGCATGTCCAGGTTTTAATTTGAATGGTGAGGAGGAGTTGAATCTGTGAATAATGTAAAGGTGTCTGCAAACAGAAGCATCATTTTCCATTTTCCATCCTCAGCTTTATATATGGTCCAATCCAATGCCAAAGGAAAAAAAAAATCTAGTCCTGAGATTAAAAAATGAGTAGATCAATGTTATGTGGCAACCTGGATGAAAGGAGGGTTTAGGGGAGAATGGATACATGTATATATTATATTGTTGAGTCCCTTTGCTGTCCACCTGAATCTGTCACAACATTGTTAACTGACTATGCCCCAAATGCTCCAATACTTTGGCCACCTGATGTGAAGAGCTGACTCATTGGAAAAGACCCTGATTCTGGGAAAGATTGAGGGCAGGAGGAGAAGGGGACAGCTGAGGATGAGGTGGTTGGATGGCATCACCGACTCAGCAAACGTGAGTTTGAGCAAACTCTGGAAGATAGTGAAGGACGGGAAGCCTGGCATGCTGCAGTCCAGGGGGTTTCAAAGAGTTGGACACAACTTAGCGACTGAACAACAATGCAAAATAGAACAGTTTAAAGATTGAAAAGAAGATGAAGAGGGATGGTGTGAAGGACATCATAAAAAAAGAGCCTTCTGAAGAGCTTGGTTTCCTTGGTCATTCACTGTCCATCGCCTCTGGACATGCACTGCTCACAGCCCAGCTCAGGTGGGAAGTGTAACGGTCATCTCTTCCATCGCTGGAGAAGTTCTAGCCGACCCCTTTCTAGAGCTCTGCCTTGGCTTGGACCATAGAAAGTGCCCCCTGGACCAGTGGGCAATGTCAGTCTCCATCACAAACCCCAGACAACCCTCCCTGGCAAGTTCAACCGGTGGCCGTTTGCACAGAGCAAACGAGATGCAGGCTTTCTTCTCTGCAACCCAGTGAAGACCAGCAGATACAGAGGTGTAGCTGCATTAAGAGCGGGGAGACCTGTGTTTCCTGCGAGAGCTGCCCTTTAAAACGACTGCTGCTGTCTGAGCGCCCGCTGCCCAGGTCAGCCAGTCCTCTGTGATGCTTATCCTCCTGGGGAGGCAACGACCACAGACACTGACCACAGAGCCTTCCTCTGACCCGCGGGCGTATTGACTCTGATTTCCCCCTGCAGACGCACACGTGCGATGCCACTGACCACACTCGGAGACACTGCTGTTGTGTACACGCGCGAAAGCACAGCTGTGCTCGCTGAGAATGAGGACTGGTTGGAGTTATTGAAATCATTTCCATCCCATGCAACACCCTGGGGAGGTGAGGGGGGTGGAAAAACAGAATTTCTTGTTAATTGGAGAAGATGGTTATCAGAGCCTCGGAAGCATCCCAAGTGGTGGGGAACACATGCTGGCGGAGGGAATCCATCTCACAGTAGAGCTGCGATGAGGGCAGAGATGGGCTTAAGACTGGAAATCACCGTGTAATCATAGCAACCGGGGCAACACAGAATAAGGATGGATTTCCTGGAGACAGTGTGGACTCAGACAGGAAGGAACCCGAGAAGTGAAGTGAAGTGAAGCCACGTCAGGAAAGGATCATTCGGAGAAAACAACATTTCCATCTCGCAGCTTCATGCTTCTTAGTTACCCTGATCATCCTAATTATTTATTGTATTTAGTCAAAGCTATGACCAACCTAGGAAGCGTGTTAAAAAGTAGAGACATTATGTTGCCAACAAAGGTCCGTCTAGTCACAGCTATGGTCTTTCCAGTAGTCGTGTACGGATGTGAGAGCTGGACCGTAAAAAAGGCTGAGCGCCAAAGAATTGATGCCTTCAAATTGTGCTGCTGGAGAAGACTCTTGCCAGTGCCTTGGACTGCAAGGAGATGAGACCAGTCAATCATAAAGGCAACCGATCCTGAAGGATAGATGCTGAAGGTGAAACTCTGATCCTTTGGCCACCTGATGTGAAGAACTGACCCATCTGAAAAGACCCTGATGCTGGGAAAGATTGAAGGCAGGAGAAGGGGATGACAGAGGATGAGATGGTTGGATGGTATCACTGACTCAGTGGACGTGAGTTTGAGCAAGCTCCTGGAGTTGGTGATGGACAGGGAGGCCTGGCGTGCTGCAGTCCACAGGGTGGCAAAGAGTTGGACACGACTGAGCGACTGAACAACGACAACATAAAGATCCTCCCAGGTAGCCCAGTGGTAAAAAGTCTGCCTGGCCAATGCAGAAGACAATGGTTGGATCCCTGGGTCAGGAAGATCCCCTGGGGGAGAAATTGGCAACCCAAACTCCAGTCTTCTTGCCTGGACGATGGACAGACGAGCCTGGTGGCCTACAAGGCTAGCTGCAAAGCATTGGGCGCAGCTAAGCAGGCACACAATGTCAGTATGTTGACAAATATGACCATGTTGGCTATGCTCCTAACCCCACGTAAGCTAACAAAGAATTGCCTTTGTAGGCTCAACGACAGCGTAATTTGTCTCTCCTGGTAGCTGATGCAGGGGCGCATCAGAACACAGGCTGAAGCTTGCTCCCTGAAATACCACCTACTGTTTCCCCAAGCCCCTCAGACAGTCGTGGCCACCACTGGCTGCTGCACTTATTAATACACGCTCTCTCGTTTATCTTCAGATCCTACCCTCTTTGGGAACATTTGCGTTCCATTGTTGACCTGTTGATCACAGGAAGGACTTACTGAAATGCTTTCAGGGGAATCTTTCAGCATTTCCTGTGTTCCCTGAATTACACTGAGTAGGTGGAAATTCTTTCTTAATTATTCATGCATGGTGTGTGTCTGCTTCAGGAGATATTCCCTTTCCTTATGAGCTCAGTGTTTCCAGACAGCTGAATAACGACATCACAGCGTTTTTGTTTCCATATTTTGCCTGAATCCACCTACCTTATTGGAGAAGGCAATGGCACCCCACTCCAGTAACTCTTGCCTGGAAAATCCCATGGACGGAGGAGCCTGGTAGGCTGCAGTCCATGGGGTCGCTAAGAGTTGGACATGACTGAGCGACTTCACTTTCACTTTTCACTTTCATGCATTGGAGAAGGAAACGGCAACCCACTCCAGTGTTCTTGCCTGGAGAATCCCAGGGAGGGTGGAGCTGGGTGGGCTGCCGTCTATGGGGTCACACAGAGTCGGATACGACTGAAGCGACTTAGCAGCAGCAGCAGCAGCAACCTACCTTATAGGAAACAAGAGAAAAGCCAGATTTGCTGAAATAGCAAGTCTTCCCTTAGACAACTTGATTAAAAAATTTTTGTTATTGAAGTACTGTTGATTTACAATGTTTCCGCTATACAGCAAAGTGATTCAGTTTTATATAGACACACACAACTTCTTCAGATTCTTTTCTGTTACAGGTTGTTACAAGGTATTGAATATAGCTCCCTGTGCTATACAGTGGGTCCTTGTGGTTTATCTGCTCTATTTAAAGTAGTGTGTATCTTTGAATTTCAAATCGATGATTTATCCCTTCTCCCAACCCTTTGCTAGCTACAAGTGGGTTTTCTGTGTCTGTGTCTGTTTTACGAATGAATTCATTTGTATCATTTTTTGGATTCCATGTAAAGCGATATCATAGGATGTCTGTCTTTCTCTCTTTAACTTCACTCAGTATCACAAGCTCGAGGTCCTTTCATGTTGCTGCAGGTGGCATTATTCCGTTCTTTTTTTATGGCTGAGTAATATTCCACTTTGTATATGTGGCTCGTCTTCTTTGTCCATTCCTCTCTCCCTGGATGTGTAGGTTACTTCCAAGTCTTGGTTATTGTAAATATTGCTGCTGTGAGCATTGCGGTGCATGTATGTTTTTTGAATTATGGTTTTCTCTGGATATGTGCCCAAGCGTGTGATTGCAGAATCATACGGAAGCTCTATTTTTAGTTTTTAAAGGAACCTCCATACTGTTCTGGACCAACGTACATTCCCGCCAGCAGTGTTGGCGGGTTCCCGTCTCTCCACAACCCCTCTAACATTTGTAGACGTTTTAATGATGGCCATTGTGACCTGTGGGAGGTAGTGCCTCGTTGTAGTTTTGCTGTCAGGCAAGCTGATAGTTTAACTCTGAGTTTTAACTCCGCTTTAAGAAGAGCTAAGCTGCGTTGAGTACTCATGGTCCAGGCTAAGACTTTGTGATGCAGATCTCTGTCATCAGTCATGGCAACCCTCTACCGTTATATGTTATGACCTCCAACTTAGACGGGCTTCCCCGGGGGCGCTAGGGGTAAAGAACCCACCTGCCAATGCAGGAAGACCCTGGGTTCAGTCCCTGGGTCGGGAAGATCCCCGGAGGAGGCCACGGCCACCCACTCCAGTGTTCCTGCCTGGAGAGTCCCATGGACAGAGGAGTCTGGAGGGCTGCAGCCCATAGGGTCACAGAGTCGGACACGACTGAAGCGACTTAGGACGCGTGCACCCACTCAGAAGTCAAGAACCGCAGTGAGCGAACCAGGGACCCAGGACTTGGGACCTGGGAGCCAGACCCTGGACAGTCAATTCTCCATGACGGCAACTCCGTCTCAGGCAAGACCTAGGATTCCGGCTGAGGGCTGGAAAACCTTCTCTCTCACTTTGTCCATCACAGTGGCACGTGTTATCACTCTTGCCTGTGGCATGAATCAGTGGAAGGGACAAATTCTCCAGAACGCAGGCTTCTTTCAACCTGCGTCCACACTTGTGGGAGGAAGGGACCGTCATTTTCACACCTCCCAGATTTCTGCTTTAAAATGACCGAACCCTCGTCAGCAAGCCCTCATTTCCCTCCCTCCCCCACCTCCGATACACTCAATCTTTGCTGTCTCCGGTTAGATAACAAAGTGCTCTCGAAAATGGCTTGTTTTCTGTATTTGTTTCATTTTCGGGAAGAATGTGGGGAAGCTTTGGAAATAAAACATTTCATTTATACACTATCCTGCAGCCCTCCACCGGTAATTCAGAACTATCATCCGATATAAATGGGCGTCATTATACCTTGAGAACCTCTGAAAGATAATATTTGCCGACCTCTGACTTGCAGCATGTGGGTCTGAAAGCAAGAATAATACAGCGGTGTTTGTTCCCACAGGAGATTTCACTGCAGAATTTTTTTAGACGAGAAATATGTTAGACCTTTATAGGATCAGTGTCATGAAACATCTAACGGCTAATGGGCTTCTCGGATGAGATTCTGGCGTTTAAGACCCAAATAGGATGAGATACGAGGGTGCCTCTCTCAGGGAGAAAAAGAACTGAAAGAGAATCAGAAATATGATGCTTTTTCAGGTATCCATGCGTGGGAGCATCAGCTAGATTCTCTGGGATTCTCAATCCCAGCCCAGTGGTATAAGGTCCTTTTGATGAAAATCATCAAGTTATCACTCTAGGCGATGGATCGAAGGAATGGATGGGGGCAAAGGAAGTATCTTATCATGGTCGTTTGAAAATATTGGAATTTGGAGGAGATATCTAGGGAGGAGTGTGAAGATGAGGGAAGATGTGACATATATTTTACTAGAAGGATTCTGTGTAGGGAGTGTGGCTGCTGGGTCATCTGGGTTTGAAAACAGCCTGCAGGGAAAACTGTCACGGGGGGATGTAGCTGCCTTGAGGAAAGGCAGTGATCAACCAGGGGGATCTGGGATCAAACATCCGCCATCCCTGACCCTCTGCACGCTCTGGTTTTTATCCCTTTTTCAGTGGCTTTTTGTCAACACGAGTTGAATGCAGTATGATGATGTGTGGGAACCCACAGGGCATTTGAAAGGCATCTTTTAAAAATTAGCAGACGATTTAAAGAAATGTTTGCTCATTGTAATATTGTGTCTTTTTTTTTTTTACAAACAAGCCAAGCAGCTTGCAAGATCCCAGTTCCCCGAGTGTTACTCACTCAGTCGTGCCCGACTCTTTGCGACCCCACAGGCTGTAGCCTGCCAGGCTCCCCTGTCCATGAAATTCTCCAGGCAAGAATGCTGGAGTGGGTTGCCATTTCCTTCTCCAGGAAGCCGTCAAACCTGGTCCCTCAGCAGTGAAAACATAAAGTCCTAACCCCTGGACTGCAGTTCGCAGTAGACTATTTTTCTTTGTGTAACAGTTTTAAGTTTACAGGAAAACAGAGCAGAAAGTACAGAGAATTTTTCTATATTCATTTCTTCTGCACACGATTTGCTGTATTCTCTCTCTCTCTCTTTTTTTTTTTATGTGGACCATTTCTAAAGTCCTTATTGAATTTGTTATGCTATTGCTTCTGCTTTTTTTTTTTGTTCATTTGTCTTTTTGTAGAATCTCAGCTCCCCGACAAGGGATTGAACCCACACCCCCTGGCATTGGAAGGCAAAAGTCCAAACTTCAGATGACCTTGCGACTTGACTCTCACTTTTCACTTTCATGCATTGGAGAAGGGAATGGCAACCCACTCCAGTGTTCTTGCCTGGAGAATCCCAGGGACGGAGGAGCCTGGTGGGCTGCCGTCTGTGGGGTCGCACAGAGTCGGACGCGACTGAAGCGACTTAGCAGCAGCAACAACAGCAGCAGCACAGTATGTCTGTTGCTTTTGATGAACCAATATTGATACATTCGGTTCAGTTTAGTCGCTCAGTCCTGTCCGACTCTTTGTGACCCCATTAATATCAGTTAAAATGCATAGTTGTCATTACAGTTCACTACTGAATTTGTGTCTTTTATTTTTTTTGTTGTTCAGTCGCTCAGTCGTGTCCAGCTCTTTGTGACCCCATGGACTGCAGCACGCCAGGCCTCCCTGTCCATCACCAACTCCTAGAGTTTGCTCAAACTCATGTCCATTGAGTCGGTGATGCCATCCAGCCATCTCATCCTCTGTCGTCCCCTTCTCCTCCTGCCTTCAGTCTTTCCCGGCATCACGGTCTTTTCCAATGTACCGTCTATGGGTTGGGGCAAATATGTAATCATTACAGTATCATACACAATACTTGCAGCCATGAAATTAAAAGGTGCTTACTCCTTGGAAGGAGAGTTATGACCAACCTAAACAGCATATTAAAAAGCAGAGACATTACTTTGCCAACAAAGGTCCGTCTAGTCAAGGCTATGGTTTTTCCAGTGGTCGTGTATGGATGTGAGAGTTGGACTATGAAGAAAGCTGAGCGCCGAAGAATTGATGCTTTTGAACTGTGGTGTTGGAGAAGACTCTTGAGAGTCCCTTGGACTGCAAGGAGATCCAACCAGTCTATCCTAAAGGAGATCAGTCCTGGGTGTTCATTGGAAGGACTGATGTTGAAGCTGAGACTCCAATCCTTTGGCCACCTGATGCGAAGAGCTGACTCACTGGAAAAGACCTGATGCTGGGAAAGTTTGAGGGCTGGAGGAGAAGGGGATGACAGAGGATGAGATGGTTGGATGGCATCATTGACTCGATGGATATGGGTTTGGGTGGACTCTGGGAGTTGCTGATGGACAGGGAGCCCTGGTGTGCTGCAGTTCATGGGATGGCAAAGAGTCAGACATGACTGAGCGACTGAACTCAACTGAATACAATACTTGCCCTCCCTGTTCATCCCTCCCTGATCCCCAGCCCCTCAGGAGCACTGATCTTTTTACTGTCTGCATGGTTTTGCGTCTTCCGGCGTGTCACAGAGTTGAATCATGCTGTATGCAGCCTTTTCAGATTGGCTTGTTTCACGTCTGTGTGTGTTTGTTGTTTAGCCGCTCAGGTGTTTCTGACTCTTTGTGACCCCATGGACTGTAGCCCACCAGGCTCCTCTGTCCATGGGATTCTCCAGGCAAGAATACTGCAGTGGGTTGTCATTTCCTTCTCCAGGAGATCTTTCCGACCCAGGGATGGAACCCAGGTCTCCTGTGATAGTCGTATGCATTTAAGTTTTTTCCATGCCTTTTCATGGCTTGATAACTCATTTCCTTGTATTGGTGAATAACATCACATTGAGTGGCTGGACCACAGTTAGTTTATCCATTCACCTACCAAAGTGCTGAAAGACACCTTGGTTACTTCCAAGGTTTTGGCAACTATAAATAAACAAGCTCTAAATACGTGTGTTGTTTTCGTAGAAGTTGCCACGGAAGCCACATTTTTCAAAAAGATATTTCTTCATAGCATTTTTCTTTATACTAAGCTACTTCTATATATGTATATTCAAAAATACTTTCGTTTGAAACAGAGGTGCATGGTTGTATGCCCTTTTGCAAATACCAATTACAGCACAGGGAAGTGAAACCCTGATCTGTGTTGTTTGGTTAATACTTAGAAATTTTTATGTGCATGCAAGGGACGTTCGTGGGGTTTTTTTGTAGATTTTTTTCACATGTTCTCTTTGCAGTTCTTTCCTTTTATTTTTGACTGGGCTGGGTCTTCGTTGCTGCACGGGCTTTTCTCTAGTCGCAGGGAGAGGGGGCTGCTCTCGAGTTGTGGGGTGTGGGCTTCTCATTGCGGGGGCTTCTCTCGTTTTGGAGTATGGGCTGTAGGTTGCATGGGCTCCAAGAGTTGCAGCTCCAGGGCTTTAGGGCGCGGGCTCAGTATTGTGGCACATGGTCTTCGTTGCCCCTCGGCATGCGGGATCTTCCTGGACCATTTGATCCCAGACCAGGGATCAAAGGCATTGACCAGCAGGTTCTTTCCCAACGAGCCACCAGGGAAGGCCCCCAAAGGGGCCTTCTTCCTTCAGAGTGTATGCTCTTGCGGCTCAGTCGCTTCAGCCGTGTCCGACTCTGTGCGACCCCATGGATGGCAGCCCACCAGGCTCCCCTGTCCCTAGGATTCTCCAGGCAAGAACACTGGAGTGGGTTGCCATTTCCTTCTCCAGTGCATGCATACTAAGTCGCTTCCGACTCTGTGCGACCCCTATGGACAGCAGCCCTCCAGGCTCCTCTGTCCACGGGATTCTCCAGGCAAGAGTACTGGAGCGTGTTGCCATTTCCTTCTCCGTCAGAGTGTACGTGGGGGTTATATCTCTGCCTTGTTGCTCCTTCCTGTGCCAACTCATTAAACTAATTACCATTCGCAAAGTGATAAGCCTTAAATTAGTGTCAGAGTCCAATTACCCCAATCCTGCGTGCACAGGTGGTTTGTGGAGCTGAATCAAAGCACAGCCCAATAAATGTCTGGCTGGTGATGATTGATCACGGGAGACAACTCGCTGAAAACAGTCCTGCTCGTCTTATCCCCTGATCCTGAGGACGACGTTCATCTGCACGGCGAGGCTTCCAGGAATGTTTATCTTACGGAATGAAGCATCGAGAGAGACTGAGCGTCCTCTAGCCTGTGGCGTTGCAATTAGATAGCAAGAATATGTCTGGTGACAGATGAAGAGGATGTTGCTTTTGCATTGGAAATCATGTCTGCCACCTCCGCAGAAGGTGGACTCTGTAGCTTTTTACGCCCTCTTTTTGGACAAAATCAGTCAGGGTGCAGCCCCCGGGGTGGAGGGCCTGACTCCATGGGGTATGTGATCTGTCTGCTGGATAGGCTTACACATATTTATTTGGCCAATTACCAATATTCAGTTTATTGTCTTTTTTATATTTTTTAATCTTTATTTTATTTTTTTATTTTTTTTTATTTTGTCTTTTTTTAAAAATATTTATTTGGCCGATTACCCATATTCAGTTATTGTCTTTTAAAAATATTTATTTATTTGGCTGATTACCAATATTCAGTTATTGCCTTTTTTTATTTTATTTTTTAATCTTTATATAATTTTTAATTTTTTTATTTTGTCTTTTTTAAAATATTTATTTATTTGACCAATTACCCATATTTGGTTATTGTCTTTTTTTATTTAATATTTATTTATTTGGCTGAGTAGGATCTTAGTTGCCACACGAGAGATCACACAGGATGGCTGATGTTCACCGTGGCATGTGGGGGTCTCCAGTTGTGACCTCTGAACTCTGGGTTGCAGCCGGTGGGCTCCAGTTCCCTCATCAGGGATGGAACCCGGGCCCCCTGCATTGGGAGCGTGGAGTGTCGGCCCCCGGGTTGTGGTGGTTTAGTCGCTCAGTCGTGTCCGACTGCTTTGAGACCCCATGGACTGCAGCCCGCCAGGCTCCTCTGTCCGTGGGGACTCTCCAGGCCAGAATCCTGCAGTGGGTTGCCATTCCCTTCCTCCAGGGGATCTTCCCGACCCAGGGATGGAACCTGCATCTCCTGCCTTGCAGGCGGATTCTTCACCACTGCGGCCCTTAGCCCCTGGACCACCAGGGCAGCCTCCTCAGTTGTTACTTCTGCTGCCAAGGATGCCCGGTGTGCTTGTAGAGTTCCCGTTGTGATTATCCTACACTGACCTCACCCCAAAACGTGGGTCCCCCGTCGAGATGAGCGATCCTTGAGCCACACCAAGACGATACGGAAAGGGTTGTAACTCCCAGGTGACGAGACTGTCTGGACAGAGCACGGTAGCTGCTGGGCCACTGTGAAGGTGGCTTTCAGGAGATGGGGAAAAGGAGACAAATAAGCTGTTGTGGGAGATAGAAGCTGACTCCTAGATGTGGGTTCCTGCGTGTAGGTAGGAGCTGGTACAGTTTGAACCCGCCGTGGGCACTGAGGGAAGGAGCCCGTAGGCTTTCTTGTAAGCTTGTTGGGTGCAAATGGAAGAGGCAGAGATGAGGTCTAAATACTCTTTGTGCCTGCTGTTTAGTTCCTAAGTCCTGTCCAACTCTTTGCGACCCCATGGACTGCAGTCAGCCAGGCTCCTCTGTGGGATTCTCCCAGGCCAGAACACTGGAGTGGGTTGAAGTTTCCTTCTCCAGAGAATATTCCCAACTCAAGGATCAAACCTGCATCTCCTACATAGGCAGGCAGATTCTTTTCGGCTGAGCCACTTGAGAAGCATTTAAAGCTCTTAGCAGACCTCAGAAAACCAGCTCAGGCCCTTTAATACCTCACAGTATAACTAACTGCCTGCATTGGCCAAATGAAGCCAGCACCATGGGACTATAAGGGATCTCTGTGGGAATTATAAATTAGATGCCTCTAGTCTGACCATCATTTTCTTCTGATTTGAGAGCAGATGAGTGAGTTGAGTGAACGTTGCTCAGTTGTGTCTGACTCTGTGACCCCATGGACTATACAGTCCATGAGATTCTCTAGGCCAGAATACCTGAATGGGTAGCCTTTCCCTTCTCCAGGGGATCTTCCCAATGCAGGGATGGAACACACGTCTCCCACACTGCAGGTGGATTCTTTACCAACTGACTTATGAGGGAAGCCCAGATGAGAGCTTCCTAATCAGAGAGGCTGTATTTCAGCCCATTCTTCCATCTTCAGCTTGCTTCTGTAATTTTTTTTTCCTTATGAAAAATTTGAGCTATAAACGGAGAAAAGTGCAGTCAAGCGCCACATGTCCTGGGCCCACCTTTACCAATTGATGAAGTCAGGTCTGATGTAGGGTCATCATGCTTTGTACTCGCTTCCCATCTTCCTGGACGAATGTGATGAAGAGATAAGCTGTCATACCATGCCATCCATGCATGTGTTCATCTGCTAAGCTGTGCTGGCTTTGAGAGTCTGGGTTTTGGAATCAGACTTACTCTTTCTTTGTTGTCTGCCACTTCCTAGGCTTCCCTGGTGGCTCAGACAGTAGAGGATCTGCCTGTAATGCAGGAGACCCGGGTGTGATCCCCAGGTGGGGAAGATCCTGTGGAGAAGGGAAGGGCAACCCACTCCAGTATTCTTGCCTGGAGAATTCCATGGACAGAGGAGCCTGGTGGGCTACAGTCCACGGGATCACAAAGAGTCAGACACCGCTTAGCGACTAAACAACAACAATATGTTAGGGTTAGTCTAGAACATGCAGTTTGGGGGAAAAAAGATGAGGACAAGGAAAAGGAAAATGTGAGGAAAATAGATTTTTCATGACGGGCAGTTTTAGACCTGGATATATATGGTAACTATTAGAAAGGGCCTTCATCAAAAAGTATTTATAGAGATGTTTCGTCATATAAGAGGAGCCCTGATGGTTTAGTTTTTTACCAGACAGTGAGGAAAGCTAGTAGACTTCTTTTTCTTTAGCTGGAGAATAATTGCTTTACAATGATGAGTTAGTTTATGCTGTACAACATGTGAGCTGTAGGTATATATGTATATATCCCCTGCCTCTTGAACCTCCTCCCTACCCCCTCATCTGACTCCTCTAGGCAAATGGATTAAGAAGTCGTGCTACATATACACAGTGGAATATTACTCAGCCATAAAAGGGAACAAGATTGGGTCATTCGTAGTGATGTGGATCCACCTAGAGTCTTTCATACAGAGTGAAGTAAGTTCAAAGGAGAAAAACAAAGATCGTATATTAACACATATTGATGGCATCTAGTAGACGTTTTTATGACCTCAAGACCAAGGCCAGCTGATGATTGCAACAATCTTCCCTCTGCTAGCATCTTCCTCCAAAGGGCTCATAGTGTGTGAGCCTGGTTCTTCTAGAATGTTTATCGAGCCTCCCTGGAGGATTGCCCCACGATGCCTAGAGGTTCAAATGATGCTTACAGATGAGACTTAATTCCATGACTAACCTTTCTCCTTGTCTCTGCCGAGTGCCCAGCCACTGTGGGTCCTTCTGATTATGGAGCATCCCGGATTAGAATCCGCGTGGGCGGGAGGGCTCAGGGTGTAAGACCGTCTCCTCAGCATCACCAGTTCCCAGACGAGTGCACAAGGGCAAATCACCTGTTTCTGTTGTCAAGACTGTGCTTTTTTAACCTTGAGTGTTTCCTCCCCTTCAGGGCAGATCTTGGACGTCCTCGACGAGCTGAAACTGGCTAATAACACCCTGGTGTACTTCTCCTCCGACCAAGGAGCTCACGTAGAGGAGGTGACCGTCAAAGGGGAAGTTCAAGGAGGCAGTAACGGTATCTACAAAGGTAAGAAATGTGTTCGGTGGGCAGTGCCCGTGGCATCAGCGCTGGGCCCCCCGGCTCAGCCCTCACTCACCTTCTTCCGGACCTCGGAGGACCTTAGTCCTGTTCTTTTTTTTTACTATGCATATTTATTTATGTATTTGGGCTCCCCAGGTGGCTCAGTGGTAAAGAATCCATCTGCCAAACTGGAGGCACAGGAGATGCGGATTCGATTCTTGGGTGGGGAAGATCCCCTGGAGGTGGAAATGGCAACCCACCCCTGTATTCTTGCCTGGAGAAATCCCACGGACAGAGGAGCGTGGCGGGCTACAGTCCATGGGGTCGCAAAGAGTTGGACACGACTGAGTGACCAACGCTTTCACTTTTTCACGTGATCTCTTAGATGTGGCATGTGGGGTCTATTGCTCTGACCAGGAATCAAACCTGGGCCCCCTGCTTTGGCATCACACTTTCTTAGTCCCTGGACCACCAGCAAAGCCCTCCAGGAACTCTTTAGTAAAACGATTCAGCCAGCCCTCCTGTATTTACTCTTATTTTCAAGTGGCGAGAAGCTGGAAGCTTGTATTCCTATATAAGAAGATGAGGTGCTTTTTCCCTATTTCCATGAGGTTATGGGCTGTGTTCAGAAAGTTGGTTTTGTTATTTCATAGATGGTAGCCTCTCCTGAGATGCAGTCACAGACTGAATATCATGTGCTAGCCGCCCCACCCCACCGCACATCCCCACCATCCATTCGTTCCCCCGAAGAGGGTCCTTTAGGTTCCAAAGCGGCTTAGCGGCTGTTGCTGCGATGTGGACATAAATCACAGTAATAGAAGGGGCGAACAGGTGATACATTATTTACGAAACTCACATACACGGTGGGATGGAGCCCCAGTTTGGGGACAGAGGAACCCCAGCTGATGACTCTGAGAAACCCAGATGGAGCAGAGAAGGAGGAGGCTGTAGTGGGATTTCGTGATGATAGCTGAGTCTTTAGAAACACAAGAGGATGGTGAGGCTGGGTCAGAAAGAGACGGTCAAAGGTCTGAGAGATGCCTGCGGGCTTGCGGTTTTCATCCAATCTGCAAAGCATGCTCCCTGCTGCTCCCTGTTTTGTTTTTATCTGGAGGATAATTGCTTTACCTTACTGTGTCGGTTTCTGCCCTGCATCAGCGTGAGTCGGCCACAGGTATACAGACATCCCCTCCCTCTTGAACCTCCCTCCCACCCCATCCCACCCCTCTCGGTTGTCACGGAGCCCTGGGTTGAGCTCCGTAAGTCATACAGCAAGTTCCCATCTATTTTAAACACGGTAGTGTACATGTTTCTATGCTGTTCTCGCAAATCGTCCCACCCTCTCCTTAGCCCGCTGTGTCCACGTCTGTCCCCCATTGCGGCTCTGCACATGGGTTCATCAGTCCCATCTTGCTAGATTCCATCCAGTTCCGTTCACTCGCTCAGTCGTGTCCGACTCTCTGCCACCCCAGGAACCGCAGCACGCCAGGCCTCCCTGTCCATCACCAACTCCCGGAGTTCACTCAGACTCACGTCCATCGAGTCAGTGATGCCATCCAGCCATCTCATCCTCTGTCGTCCCCTTCTCCTCCCGCCTTCAATCTTTCCCAGCATCAGGGTCTTTTCAAATGAGTCAGCTCTTTGCTGAGGTGGCCAAAGTACTGGAGTTTCAGCTTCAGCATCAGTCCTTCTAATGAACACTCAGGACTGATTTCCTTTAGGATGGACTAGTTGGATCTCCTTGCAATCCAAGGGACTCTCAAGAGTCTTCTCCAACACCACAGTTCAAATCATCAATTCTTCAGTGCTCAGTGTTCTTTATGGTCCAACTCTCACATCCATACATGACCACAGGAAAAACCATAGCCTTGACTAGACGGACCTTCGTTGACAAAGTAATGTCTCTGCTTTTTAATATGCTGTCTAGGCTGGTCATAACTTTCCTTCCAAGGAGTAAGTGTCTTTTAATTTCATGGCTGCAGTCACCATCTGCAGTGATTTTGGAGCCCAGAAAAATAAAGTCTGACACCATTTCCACTGTTTCCTCATCTGTTTTCCATGAAGTGATGGGACCAGATGCCATGATCTTACTTTTCTGAATGTGGGGCTTTAAGCCAACTTTTTCACTCTCCTCTTTCACTTTCATCAAGAGGCTTTTGAGTTCCTCTTCACTTTCTGCCATAAGGGTGGTGTCATCTGCATATCTGAGGTTATTGATATTTCTCTCTGCAGTCTTGATTCCAGCTTGTGCTTCTTCCAGCCCAGCGTTTCTCATGATGTACTCTGCATATAAGTTAAATAAGCAGGTGACAATATACAGCCTTGACATACTCCTTTTCTTATTTGGAACCAGTCTGTTGTTCCATGTCCAGTTCTAACTGTTGCTTCCTGACCTGCATACAGCTTTCTCAAGAGGCAGGTCAGGTGGTCTGGTATTCCCATCTCTTTCAGAATTTTCCACAGTTTATTGTGATCCACACAGTCAAAGGCTTTGGCATAGTCAATAAAGCAGAAATAGATGTTTTTCTGGAACTGTCTTGCTTTTTCAATGATCCAGCAGATGTTGGCAATTTGATCTCTGGTTCCTCTGCCTTTTCTAAACCAGCTTGAACATCTGGAATTTCACGGTTCACATGTTGCTGAAGCCTGGCTTGGAGAATTTTGAGCATTCCTTTACTAACGTGTGAGAGGAGTGCAATTGATTCTGTTTATATTTGTTAATATACTTGTCTTTTTGTTTCTGACTTTCTTCTCTGCATCCAATAGGCTCTAGGTTCATCTACCTCATTAGGGCTGACTCAAATGCATTTTTTTCACTTCACTTAATATGATCATCTCTAGGTTGATCCAAGTTGGCGCAAATAGCATCATGTCATTCTTTTTTACGGCTGAGTGATATTCCATTGTATATATGTACCACATTTTGTTTATCCACTCACCTGTCGTTACATATATCTTTAGTTTTCTCTGGATGTTTGCCCAGGAGTTGGCTTGCTGGATGCTAGGATAGATCTATTTTTAGTTATTTAAGGAACCTCCAAGGCGGGAGGAGAAGGGGTCGACAGATCATTGGATGGCATCACCGAGTCAATGGGCATGAGTTTGAGCAAGCTCCAGGAGTTGGTGATGGACAGGGAGGCCTGGCGTGCTGCAGTCGGTGGGGTGTCAAACAGTCAGACACAACTGAGTGACTGAATTGATCTGAACTGAATGCTGTTTTCCACAGTGCTGCCCCAACTTATATTCCAACCAACAGTGCAGAAGGGTTCCCTTTACTTCCCACCCTCCCCAACACATAGTATTTGTAAAGTCGTTTTCACCTTTTCCTTAAAATACCCTCCCTTAGCTGGGACCAGAATAACCTGATTCTTTTAGAGTTGAGTGTTTCCACTCTCTTCCTCATAGTTGAGAATCCCCCAAGGTCTTGGATTGAGAGCATTATATTCCCGGCTCTGGTTTCAGTTTTGTTCCTCTCCAAAGTCAAGGTCACCCAGCAGGCGGCTCCCTTGTCAATCCCCACCTCCCTTCTACTCTGCCTAAAGGCAGGTAATAAATGCAAGTGGATTGGATAAATTTAAAGGCAGGTAATAAATGCCAGTGGAGTGGATAAATTAACCCTGTGTGTAGATAACATCTGCAGAAACATTGGTTGGCAGGGGTGGGGGCTGAAAATCATGTTTTTCCTGTATGTGCAAGAAAGGAGGCTTGCCAAATTTCCTGAGTCCTGGATGGACGGTCCTGCAGTTGCTGGTCCTTGAAGTACACATTTCATAAGGAGCTGATGGGCTGGAGTCCAGATTGCTTCTGAGTCTGGCTTCTCCTTGCCTCATAGAGTCCCACAGCTTTCAGAGCAATGGATACTTTCACTGGGGAAAAAAAACAATAAGAGCAAGAAGCTCTGGTAGTTTATTGGGAGGTGGTTACATTTAGGTTCATCATTCAGTCCATGGACTGTAGCCCTCCAGGCTCCTCCGTCTGTAGGATTCTCCAGGCAAGAATACTGGAGTGGGTTGCTATTTCCTCCTCCAGGGGATCTTCCCCACCCAGGAATCGAACCTGGGTTTCCTGCATTGCAGGTGGAGTCTTTACTGCCTGAGCCAGCAGGGAAGCCCCCTTCAGATTTTGGCAAATAGTTTCATCAGCTTCCTGAGAGTGGGCAGTGCTGGCCGGTCCCTCTACTGGCGGGACTTGTGTACTAGGAGTTCATTGGGCTTTTCCTCTTTGAAAGAAGGTCATATGTTATCCCTGCTTAGCAGTTCAATCCTTTGGTTCAATTCCACTGACAAGCGTGCATTTATTGAGTCTACACTGTATGGCAGGCACGGGGCAGCTTCTAAGGCATCATGGCAATGAATACAGGGTCTCTGACCGCTAGGAACTCATATTCTTCTGTTGAGATGGAGCTCAAAGGACATGGTGTCAGATTACAAACTAGACAGGAACCTCTGAGAAGGGACCAGCGGAGGTTGCTCTCCCAACCTGGGAACTGAGAGAACCTCCCAGGAGATGTTGGCCTTTTGCAGGCTGATGTGTGAAAGTGTTGGCTGGCAGGGAGGAGAGTTGGAAAGTTCATTCCAGGCAGAAATGAGATGCTTCTGGGGAGCGAAAAGGCAGCTCAGTGTTGCTGGAGATGAAATTGTGAACAAGAGCTACTGTGTGATGTAACTGAGGAGAGGTATCCTACATTCCCATTAATGCATCCTATAGAATGAATAGATGGGGATGGATGGGTGCGTAGATAGATAAATAGATACATATGGATGCATAGATGGATAGAGATGGATGGATGAATGCATAGATATAGGTGGATGGATGATAGACAGATATAGATGGATGGATGGATAGACAGATATAGATGGATGTGTAGATGTAGATAGATAATAGATAGATACATATGGATAGGTAGATATAGATCAATGAATGGGTAGATAAATATAAATGGATGGATAGATATAGATAGATGAATGGATGAAAAAAAAAACAAAATAAATGTGTGTATGTGTATATATATACACACACATGTATATACGCATATATATGTATGTATGCAGTTATTTCCATTTGGGTAGTAGTTAAAATTGGAGGTCAAGAATATCACCCAAATTTGGTATAAGGAAACGCTGAAGGAGTGAGGATAAGGACGAATTGAGGAATAATACAAAACATGTCATGCTTTTGGGTGGTCTGATTGGGTGGATAGAGGCTTAAGTCCTTGAGGAATTAGGCCTCCTGGGCAGAGACTCGGTTCCCTGTCTTTAGAACCGGAATGATAGGATTGTCCTTGTAGGAACGTCGTAGAGCATCGTCACAATGATTTAAACGGCTGTGCATGCAGAGTGTCTCCTAAGTGCCCTTAGTGAGGGCAGGGTTGACTGTTACGTAACTGCCCGAGTGCAAGACCGCTGTTGGCAGACACATTCTAACCACATCACCTGTATCCCCAGAACTGAGAACAGTGCCTGACCTGTTGTAGGACATGGTTTTTCAGGGACTTCCCTGCTGGTCTAGTGGCTAAGCCTCTGAGCTCCCAGTGCAGGGGGTTCGGGTTCAATCCCTGGTCAGAGAACGAGACCCCACATATCAAAACTAAAGAGGTTACATGCTACAACTAAGATCTGGTGTGGTCAAATAAGTAAGTAAATAAATATTTTAAAAGGAGCGATTTTTGAGTCAATATGTAAATAGAAAAAAACACTTGAGCTTGGGTTTCACGGATCAATGAAAGTGAATGTCGCTCCGTCGCATCCGACTCTTTGAGACCCCGTGAACTATGTCCACGGAATTCCCCAGGCCAGAATACTGGAGTGGGTAACCTTTCCCTTCTCCAGGGGATCTTCCCAACCCAGGGATCGAACCCAGGTCTCCCACACTGCAGGCAGATTCTCTACCAGCTGAGCCACCAGGGAAGCCCAAGAATACTGGAGTGGGTAGCGTTTCCCTTCTCCAGGGGATCTTCCCAACCCAGGGATCGAACCCAGGTCTCCCGCATTGCAGACGGATTCTTTACCAACTGAGATACCAGGGAACCCAAAAGATCAATGGTTTAACTCAGTGAAGAAAGCGATGGAACAGTGTGATTGTGTTGGAAACAATCCATTGGTAGTGGCAACGGATTGGATATGGGGTTTGAGGAAGAAGAAGACATCAAGCATCATCAACCATCAAACCATCATTATGGTTTGTGGCTGGTGTGATTGGGTAGGTAGAGGTTTCCTTGAGGAATTGGGGCTCCTGAGCAGAGACCCATATTGGGTTGCTGTCTGAAGAGGTGTATGGGGTCATTTGAAATAAGAAGATGTGTTAAATAGAGAAGGTGAGATGGTAGATGATCCAACAAAGAAAACAACAGGGACAACAAAGAGAGTGACAGGGAAATGAGAGATAACCAGGAGAGAAGACGGTCCAGGGAAGAACGTGGTCTGTAGAAATGGATGCTGAGAAATAGTCCCGTTCTGCTGGAATTCCATCACGTCCGCTAGCTTTGTTCATATGACTTTCCCGAGGCCCACTTGGACTGCAAGGAGATCAAACCAGTCAGTCCTAAAGGAAATCAATCCTGAGTACTCATTGGAAGGACCGATGCTGAAGCTGAAGCGCCAAGACTTTGGCCACCTGATGCAAAGAGCCAACTCATTGGGAAGCGCCCTGATGCTGGGAAAGATTGAGGGCAAGAGGAGAAAGGGCATGACAGAGGGTGAGATGGTTGGATGCCATCACTGACTCAATGAATATGAATTTGAGCAAGCCCCAGGAGATAGTAAAGGACAGGGGAGCCTGGTATGCTGCGGTCCATGGGATTGCAGAGATGGACCCAACTTAGAGACTGAACATCAACGTGAGTTCAGTCCTTGGGTCAGGAAGATCCTAAATGGCAGTCCTCTCCAGTATTCTTGCCTGGAGAGTCCCATGGGCAGAGGAGCCTTGTGGGCTACAGTGCATGGGGTCGCAAGGAGTCAGACACAACTGCAGCGACTTAGCACACAGGAGCAGTGAAGATAGTCGGGGTCAACGAGCATGTCAGGCTTCCAAGAAGATCGTAGGAAATAAGATCTAACATGTAGATGGAGGGCTGATCTTTGTAAAGATTGCAAGTATAATGCTTATAGTGGATTATGTATAGATGAATCACTTTGTCGTATGCCTGAAACGAATATAACATTGTAAATCAACTATATTCCAATTATTTAAAAAAAAAAAAGAGCAGTGCTCTGCAGACTATGGGAGAAGGCAATGGCACCCCACTCCAGTACTCTTGCCTGGAAAATCCCATGGATGGAGGAGCCTGGTGCGCTGCAGTCCATGGGGTCGATAGGAGTCGGACACAACCGAGTGACTTCACTTTCACTTTTCACTTTCGTGCATTGGAGAAGGACATGGCAACCCACTCCAGTGTTCTTGCCTGGAGAATCCCAGGGTCGGGGGAGCCTGGTGGGCTGCCGTCTATGGGGTCACACAGAGTCGGACAGGACTGGAGTGACTTAGCAGCAGCAGCTGCAGACTATGGCAGTTGAGCCAGATGCGGTCTGATGGCTGATTTGCTAGATCAGGATTTCCTGAAATAAAGCCATCCTCATTTGCTGGAGTCTGGCCCTGCTGTTTCTGAGCTTCTGAGAACTTGGGCAAAGCACCGACAGTTCGTGAAATAGTGCCTTCCTCCCCCAACCCCGCCCCCGCGCCCCGTTCCGCCCCCGCCCCCCGCGGGGCTCTTGAGAGAGAACACGTGTCAGCCCTGGGCTCAGATAATTTTGCTGTTTGATGTCTTGCTTCAAGCGTCACCTTCAACTTTTCAAACCAGGTCAGTTATTTTAAGGGTGTTCTGCAGTTGTTCACCTCTCCTCTTCCTCAGGGGCGCGAGCAGACAACTGTTGTTTATTTTTGCCCTGTTTGGCGGTGGATAATACTTCGCTCGAAGCTGGGCAGTTTTGCGCCCTGTCCCATCTCTGTCTGGCGGCCTTTTAATCTCTTGAATGAACACATCGAGGAGGAGAATGGAAGCTAGAGTCTCTTGGTTGAGATGACGCTTGGGCTAGTTACATTTGTCCCGGGTTTCCTTCTTGTTCTTTAATTGCTAAGTTGTGACCCCCGTAGACTGTAGCCCACCAGCCTCCTCTGTCCACGGGATTCTCCAGGGAAGAACACTGGAGTGGGTTGCCATGCCCTCCTCCAGGAGATCTTCCTGACCCATGGATCGAACCCTCCTCCTGGGGATCTTCTGGACCCAGGGATCAAACCTGAAGCTCTTAAGTCTCCTGCACTGGCAGGCCTGTTCCTGACCACTAGCGCCACCTGGGAAACCCCACGTACACACTGCTATATATAAAAGAGATACCAATAAGGACTTCCTGTGTAGGACAGGAACTCGACTCAGTACTCGGTAATACCCTAAGTGGGCAAAGAATCTGAAAAACAATAGATACGTGTCTATAAACAAATCACTTTGCTGTGAATCAGAAATGAACCACCCTCCAATAACAATTTTTTTTTAAATACCCAATGCTCTATGCCTGTCCCCTCCTACTGGGAGAAATGGAGACCCTGGAGCTGCAGCTTGGTCATTTAACTTGGGCGAGCACTCTTGATAGGCATTGACAGGTGCGTTCTTTAGCGCTGAGCCACCAGGGAAGCCTCTGCTCCCTTCAGGTTCACACCAACCCAGGGAATCAGTGTTATCTAGGCAGGGAGATGCCTAAGAGGAGGAACAAAATGAGAAATGGATAATTCCATACAAGTCTGTGCCCAGATGAATGGTGGAGGAATTTTGCAGGAAGACGGACTCAGTCCTCATCCCTTTGTGATTCCCCATCAGGACCGAGTACCAGCAGGATGTTAAACGTGCAAATTTGACAGTGACTCGACCAGGGTTTTAAATTCAGACCGTGCTCTTTTCTCTGTTCAGGCGTTTTCAGAAAAAAATGAATCCAGCCTCCTTCACCTCTTTTGTTTCATGTATCTTCCTTACAACCCTCCCGCCTTGCCCTGCGAACCATCTTTCTTCTTCCCTAGCCAACTCAAAGGCTGTTTATTTAGAGCCGGTGCTCCTCCAGGCAAGAGGCATCGTCTGGGCTTGTTCTTGGCCTCCAGTTCTGCACAGCATGTTTTAAAAGGGGCACTGCTCTGGGCGGGGGGAGCAGCGTGTCTGTTTTTCCATCCATCCCCGTGTTCTCTGCCAGAGGGACCCAGTAGCCCTGGCCTCTCTGAGCCCAAGGCTTCCGTGTTCCGGTCTGCCTTCCCCAGGGTCCGTGAGCGGGAGGCCTTGCCGAGCATCTTTTGTGGACATTCTGACCCTCTCCCACCTCCTCCCTGCAGCCCCTCCTGTTAGCCCTTTCATGCTCTGCTTAGTTACTTTTGAATCACTTCCCAGGTAGTACTAGTGTTAAAGCATCTGCCTCCAATGAGGACAACCCAGGTTCGACCCCTGGGTGGGGAAGATCCCCCTGGAGAAGGAAATGACAACCCACTCCAGTATCCTTGCCTGGAGAATCCCATGGACAGAGGAGCCTGGTGGGCTACAGCCCATGGGGTCACAAAGAGTGGACTGAGTGGCTAACTCTAACTGTGATGAAAATGCCGCTGTTGCTGCCCTCCTGCCTTCCAGGCCAGAGGTCCCAGTCCCGTAGAATACTCACATCTTCCCTGTTTGTAACACACAGCATGGCACAGTTGATCTGTGCACCCATGGGCACAGAACCTGTATTTTCATTTCCTGGGTCTGCCTTGACAAGTCGCCACTGCTTTGGTGCCTCTGAGCAACCCAAGTGGATGATCTTATGGCTCTGCAGGTCCGATGTCCAGAATGAGCCCACGAGGGTTGAAATCAGGGTGTTGGCAGAGCCACGTTCCTTCATGAAGGCTCTCGGAAATGCCTACTTCCTTGCCTCTCCCAGTGGCCAGAGATCGGCTGCATCTCTTGGCTTTCTCCTGACGTAGCATCCTGAAACCTGTCTCACTGCAGCTCTGACACCAACGCCCCTGCCTCTCTCTTTCCCTTAGAAAGACCCTCATGATTGTATTCAGCCCACTCACAGAGCCCAGAATAAACTCTCCTCTTGTCGTATAAGGCGCCATTTCCCCGGATTCCATTGGGGGACATATGGGGGCTCCACTGGGCTTCCCAGGAGGAGCTAATATTAAAGAATCCATCTGCCAATGCAGGAGACTCAAGTTTGATCCCTGGGCCTCCAAGATCCCTGGGAGGAGGAAATGGCAACTCCCTCCAGTATTCTCGCCTGGAGGAATTCCATGGGCAGAGGAGCCTGGGGGGCTACAGCCCATAGGGTTGCAAAGAGTTGGACACGACTGGGTGACCAAACATGCAGCACACAGGGTCAACATTATCCTGCCTTCCACCAGTGGGAAAAAAAGAAATGGAATTGGAACCCCGTGACTTCAGAGTCATTGTTGTCAGTCTTTTTTTTTTTTTGGTCAGTCTTGGTTGCTGCAAGATTTCAGCATCCCTGGTTACAGTCATCTCTCATATCCACCGTGCAGTGCTGGCCACGTGTCATGCATGTAGTCACCATGCCATATATACTGGCTTGGCTGAAAAGTTTGCCGGAGACCTGGATTCGATCCCTGGCCTGGGAAGATCCCCTGGAGAAGGAAATGGCCACCCACTCCAGAGCTCTTGCCTGGCAAATTCCATGGATGGAGGAGCCTAGTAGGCTACAGCCCAGGGGATCGCAAAGAGTGGGACACCACTGAGCAACTTCACTGGAAGTTTGAGTTTTCCATGACATCATACGGAGAACTTGAACAAACTTTTCGGCCTATATATATATATGTGTGTGTGTGTGTGTGTGTGTGTATGTATATATATGTGTGTGTATATTCAAAACATATGTTATCATGCATTATATATTATTATATATATTATATATAGTATGTTATATTTTATATGTATTATGTATACTAGCCTAAGAATGCTTCCCTGGTGGCTCATAGGGTAAAGCGTCTGCCTGCAATGCAGGAGCCTAAAAATTGGTGCTTTTGAACTGTGGTGTTGGAGTAGACTCTTGAGAGTCCCTTGGACTACAAGGAGATCCAACCAGTCCATCCTAAAGGAGATCAGTCCTGAATATTCATTGGAAGGACTGATGCTGAAGCTGAAACTCCAATACTTTGGCCACCTGATGTGAAGAGCCTACTCATTGGAAAAGACCCTGATGCTGGGAAAGACTGAAGGCCAGAGGAGAAGGGGACGACAGAGGATGAGATGGTTGGATGGCATCACCGATTCTATGGCCATGAGTTTGAGTAAACTCCAGGAGTTGGTGATGGACAGGGAGGCCTGGCATGCTGCAGTCCATGGGGTCACAAAGAGTTGGACATGACTGAGCGACTGAACTGAACTGAATGTTAAAATTGTATATGACTTTATATATAATATATTATATAATAATTAAAATATATATAACTATATATGTTATAATATATATGAATATACATTAAATATATAAATTAATATTATAATTATAGATAACTTTATATACTTTATAATTTATATATAAATTATATATAATGTTATATAATTATATATGACTATATATAAAACTATATTGTAATTATATAACTATATATTTTATAATTTATATATAAATATATATTGAACAGAATTTATATATTATAATTATAGATAATTTTATATAATTTATAATTTACATATAAATTGTATATAATGTTATATATTATAATTATATATGACTATTTTTATATATAAAACTATATTATAATTATATAACTATATATGCTATAATTTATATATATGAATATATTAAATACATAATTTATATATTATAATTATAGGTAACTTTTTATACTTTATAATTTACATATAAATTGTATATAATGTTATATATTATAAATATATATGGCTTTATATGTTATATATATAACTATATTATAAATATATATATAACTATATTATAATTATATATAACTATACGTTTTATAATTTATATATAAATATATATCAAACATGTAATTTATATATTATAATTATAGATAACTTTATATGTTTCCAGTATACAATTATATATTATATATATTGCATATTGTTATCATCATATATAACTCTATATATTGTATGTATTTTTCATCGCAACAGGCACGATGCATTTTTTAATGATTCCCTTTATTTTTGGCTGTGCTGGGTCTTCATGGGTACCCGGGCGTTTCTCTGGCTGTGCAGACTGTGGGCTGCTCTCGTGGCCGTGCTCAGACTTTTCATTGCAGTGGCTTCTCCCTTCATGGAGCACGGGCTCTAGGACACTCGGACATCAGTAGCTGCAGCTCGTGGCCTCAGTCATTCTGGCCCCCGAGCTTTATGCACAGGCTCAATACTTGTGGCTCACAGCCTTAGTTACTCTGAGGCATGTGGGATCTTCCCAGACCAGCGATGGAACCCGTGTCTCCTGCTTTGGGAGGCAGGTTCTCTCCCACTCGAGCCCCAGGGAAGCCGCAGGTACTAGGAGATTCTTGTCCCATCCCTGTCGTCAAAGCACTTAGTTCTTGCAGACTGGCCGCCCCAGGTCGACTGTTGAAGAGGGTACTGCTGGCGAGTGCTGGAAAGACACATGTCCTTGACACCTCTCCTTCTGCGTTCCAGGGGGAAAAGCCAACAACTGGGAAGGAGGCATCCGGGTTCCCGGCATCGTCCGGTGGCCGGGAGTGATCCAGGCCGGCCTGGAGATTGATGAGCCCACCAGCAACATGGACATCTTTCCCACGGTGGCCAAACTCGCGGGGTCTCCTCTGCCGCAAGACAGGTACCGTGACTCCCAGCTCCCTGGGATGCTCTCACTCAGGTTGTGCAGGCAAGGGAGCTCTGGTTCACCTGCTCCGTGGCAGGCTGCCTGCAACTGGATTGGTCATCCATGCCCAGTTCTGGAAGATAACTGGTGGGTTAAGGGGCTTCCCTGATGGCTCAGTTGGTAAAGAATCTGCCTGCAATGCAGGAGACCCCGGTTTGATTCCTGGGTCAGGAAGATCCCCTGGAGAAGGGGATAGGCTACCCACTCCAGTCTTCTTGGGCTTTCCTGGTGGCTCTGGTGGGCAAGCAGGGCTCTGTCCATCTGCTAATCCCAGGGAAAACAAAGTCCGAGGCCTGACGGGGATGGATGCTCCATTTCTTTGTTTTGTGTTGTGTTCTTTAGTTCAAAATGTATTTCCCTATCGTGTTGGATCTGCATTTTTTTAATAGGGGAATAATTGCTTTACGATGTTGTGTTGGTTTCCACGGTACCACAGTGTGAATCGGCTATAAGGGGACATATACCCCCTCCCTCTTGAGCTTCCCTCCCACCCCCTGTCCCTCCCCTCTAGGTCATCACAGAGCCCCGAGCTGAGCTCCCGGTGCTATAGAGCAGCTTCCCACTTGCTGTCTATTTTATACACGGTCGTGTACATATGTTAGCGCTGCTCTCTTGATTCATCCCATCATCTCCTCCCCCTTCTGTGTCCAAAGTCTATTTTCTACATCGTCGTCTGTATCCCTTCCCTGCAAATGGATTTCTGTATATGCATCAATATCTGGTATTCGTATCAGCTGACTTAATTTCTTCTGGTCTCTGGGTCCATCCACGTCTCTAGGAAAGATCCAATTTTGTTCTTTTTCGTGGCTGAGTAATATTCCATCGTATACATGTCCCACTTCTTTATTCATTCACCTGTTGATGGACAGCTGGGTTGCTTCCATGTCCTGGCTATTGTAAATAATGCTGCAGTGAACACTGGAGTACATGTGTCTTTTACAATTGCGATGGGCTTCCCTGGTGGCTCAGCTGGTAAAGAATCCGCCTGCAACGCAGGAGACCTGGGTTCAATCCCTGAGTTAGGAAGATTGCCCTGGAGAAGGGAACAGCTACCCACTCTGGTATTCTGGCCTGGAGAATTCCATGGACTGTATGGTACATGCCCAGGAATGGGATTGCAGTCTTTAGCTGAGCCTCCCTCTTTTAGCATTTGGTGGATTTTCTCTCCCTCTGTCTCTCTCTGTCTCATCGGCTTGCAGCAGGGCAGCTGAACAGAGTAACCCCCCTCCTCTCATCACAAACACCTCCTCCCAACCCCACCCAGCAGCTGTTTGCTGCAGGAGCACCGAGAAAGACAGCTGGCTCCTCCATCAGGCCTGTTTCCCCAGCATGTCTTCATCTAGCAGGTTCTAAATGAAACTTCTTTCTCTTGCATTTAAATACAACTTCCGATGACATTGCCAACAGTTTCTCCTTAAGTGTTATGACCCATCCAAAGAGTTCTGAGTGAGGAGTGCTGATTAATTGTTTTCCTTAGTCAGGTGGCAGGCGATGGAGGCACACGGGCCACAAATCTGGTTTAAATTCAGCTGCCGCAGGAACCCACCAGAGACTGGAAAACAGGGACAAAACAACAGCTCTGCCAGAGCTCAGTCCAGGTGGAGGTTTGCTCAGCTCCTTCGTGTGCAGGCTTGGTTCACTCTTACCTTTTTTTCCCAAATGTGTACATTGGGTATACCTTCTGCCAGAAGTGTGCCCACACACCACACACACACACACATACCCACACACAAATGAGAAAGGTGAAATTATACAGTGTAGCCCTTCTTATGTGTTATGACCCATCTGCAGAGTTCTAAGTGAGACATGCTGATTAATTGTTTTCATGGAGTTCCGGTCTCAAGACCCTCACAAACACTTCACTGATCGGGGAATCCAAAGGTGTTCTGCTTCTGTGGGTGGGATCCATCTGTGTTTGCCATATTAGTGATCAGATCTTCAAATCAGAGTCTTTAAACGCAAGAGCGCCCAAGCAAGCCTTGAGTCGGCTGGCAGAGGGATGACGGAGCAGCTGGGGAGAGGCCCGAGCAATGAACTTGTGAAGGACAGGTGATGCGAGAGATCAAAGAGCGTTTTGAATCACCATGGAGATCGTTTCAGCTCATAGACCTCCTGATAGATCTCAGGGAATCCCTGCGGGTCTCTGAACCACACCTAGAGAGCAGCTGGTGCTCCAGAGAAGAACAGAGATCCTGGAGCCGTCCTGCATGCAGGGCTTCGCATCTTGGCTGTTTTAACAGCTGCCAAAGCCCCGAACTTCCTGGGCCTTGGTTTCTTCTCCTGCAGATGGGTTCAGCCTTGCACGCCCTTGAATGGGTTGATGTGAAGATGGAAAGCATCAGAGGCTGGCAAGTGCAGAGTGGAGAGGCGTGAATACTTGTCTCTTGTGCTTCATCCACCATAGGGAAAAAGCGTTATTGCAACTCCCGCATTCAATCTCCATCGGGGGTTAGAGGGCCATCACTTTGAAGGCTGAAGGGGGGCTTCGAAGATCTTACCCTCCAGTCACACTATTCTGCCTTTCCTCTAATGATGGAAAACTCGGCAATGGGAACTCATCAAAAGTCTCTTCTTTTTTTTTTTTAAGAGATTTTATTTTATATATTTCTCCACTCTATGCAGCGTGAGGGATTTTTAGTTCCCCAACCAGGGATGGAACCTGTGGCCCCCTGCAGTGGAAGCGTGGAGTCTTAACCACTGGACCACCGGGAAAGTCCCAAACGTTTTATCTTGTAGACAATCAGAAGTCTCCCCGCTGCTTTTATCTGCTCTTTAGCCCTGGTTCTTTCCCTTGGTATAAATGTGAATAGTATTGGGAAGAGTGCACAAGGACAGTTCAGATTGGTGTTATTGTTCAGCCGCTAAGTCCTGTCTGACTCTGCGACCACATGGACTGCAGCACGCCAGGCTTCCCTGTCCATCACCAACTCCTGGAGTTTACTCAAACTCATGTCCATCGAGTCGGTGATGCCATCCAACCATCTCATCCTCTGTCTTCCCCTTCTCCTCCTTCCTTCAATCTTTCCCAGCATCAGAGTGTTTTCCAGTGAGTCAGCTCTTCCCATCATGTGGCCAAATGATTGGCGTTTCAGCTTCAGCATCAGTCCTTCCAGTGAATATTCAGGATTGATTTCTTTTAGGATGGACTGGTTGGATCTCCTTGCAGTCCAAGGGACTCTCAAGTCTTCTCCGGCACCACAGTTCAAAAGCATCAATTCTTGGCTCAGGATATCATATCATCACTGCTCTTTTCTCTCATAGTGTTTTTTTTTTTTTTTTGGCCACATTGGGTTGTAGTTGGGGCCCTCAGGATCTCCACTGTGTCTTTTGGAATCTTCTGGTGCAGCATGCAGACTCTCCAATTGTGACCTGCAGATTCTAATTGTGGCATGCAGGCTTATTTGCTCAAAGGCATATGGGATCTTAGTTTTCCAACTGGGAATCAAACCTGTATCCCCTGCGTTGCAAGGTGGATTCTTAACCATTTTACCACCAGGGACATTCCTCGGGCTCTCAGAGCATCTTTAAAAGGTTTTCCATCTCACTGGGAAGAGGCCAGGGAAGGCAGAAGTTCAGAGGCAAAGAGGGAGATTCTTAAAGGGAAATCTCACTGCAGGCACCTCCTTCCCACCCCAGCCTGAGGGTGATGCAGGTCAACCTGGTTTTCTCACATGTGTCCATTGATGGAGGAAGCCAGCCCCCACCTCTGGTAATCAGACCCAAGTCTTTTCTGTGTGAGCAGGTATCTTCAGTAGAGCCCTTTCTGAATATTGAAGGTTCTTCCTATGCACCATCGCTGATGGTCTTACTCAACCCAGTGATACTGTGTCTGAGTGGAGGTCCCTCTTACATGTCATTGTCATGCTAGAGGCCGCAAAGAAAACAAAAAATCTGCTTCCATGTCACTCATGGGAATAAAATGAGTTCTCAGTGTTCTATTTAGATAATGTTAGCAACCAGGTCCGGAAAATACCCTCGTGTGTCTGCCCTGGTGACTTTGATCATCTAAAGGGATAGTTTTCACCTGGGGTGACTGTTCCTCCCAGGGGTGGTTTAGCAATGTCTGGAGACATTTTTGATTGTCGGGACTCATGATGCTGCTGGGATCTCATGGGTGGAGGCCAGAGATGCCCCTCAACAGCCCACAGTTTGGGGGACGACCCCGGGAGATAGTCCCCCCTCCCCACCCATGAGAAGGAGTGATCCAACCCAATATGTCAGTAATGCTGAGGTTGAGAATTCTGCCCAGAGGCTTATTATTGCCCTTTCATGGAAAATGTCGTTATAAGGAAAACCTTATTGCAACTTTTCAGTAATGACAGCTGGATAATATTCTATTTATCCATGCATGTGTATTCAGTTGCTCAGTCGTGTAGCCCACCAGGCTCCTCTGTCCATGGGAGTCTCCAGGCAAGAATACTGGAGTGGGTTGCCACTTCCTCCTCCAGGGGATCTTCCTGACTCAGGGATCAACCGGCATTGACAGGTGGATGCCTTACCACTGAACCACCTGGGCAACCCCTACACTATTGATGCCATGTATAAAATGGGTAACTAATGGGGCCCCACTGTATACTGCAGGGATCTCTACTCGATGCTCTTTGCTGACCTAAGTGGGAAGGAAATCCAAAAAAGAGGGGATGTACATAAAGCTAGGCTTCCCTAGCGGCTGCCTGAAATTCAGAAGACCCGGGTTTGATCCCTGGGTCGGGAAGATCCCCTGGCAAAGGAAATGGCAACCCACTCCAGTATTCTTGCCTGGAGAATCCCATGGACAGAGGAGCCTGGTGGGCTACAGTCCCTGGGGGGCCGTAAAGAGTCAGACACAAATGAGTGACTAAGTTTCACTTTTTCATACATGTAGCTGATTCCCTTTGCTGTGGTGTACACCACACTGTAAAACAACTAGACTCCAATAAAAATTTCCAAAAAAGAAAACACGCATAAGCCACAGAAATATACTACCTAAATATAGCAAAGCAACAAAGTGAAAACCTTTCTGTTGGCCTCATCTTTGCAAGCACACAGAATATTAGCATCGTGAGCGTATGTTCTTTCCTTGTGGTAATACAGAGTTCAGCATGCCATAGGTGGCTGCACCTTTGCAAGACACCTCAATTCTGGCCGCAGATCACAGTGCTAGGACGGAAGGACAGGTTCACAGTTCTCCAGAGTCACTCTGTAGTCGTGAAATATTTAGGTCTCCTCTTCCCTACAGTGCAGGAGACCGAAGTTCAATCCCTGGGTCGGGAAGATGCCCTGAAGAAGGAAATGACAACTCACTCCAGTGTTCTTGCCTGGAGAATCCCACGAACAGAGGAGCCTGGCAGGCTACAGTCCATGGGGTTACAGAGTTGAACACGACTGAGTGACTAACACAGACACACACATTCCATAATTAGAATTCTATTTCTTTTTCTTTTTTTTTTCAAATTTGGGAAAGAAATCCAAATGTTTGACATCACTTATGTGTCATGAAGGCAGGGGGAGTGACTTAGTTCTCCCAGTAAGTTGGGCTGATGTTGGGGAGGACCCTGATGGCTTGGTGGTTAGGACTCCCGGTTTTCACTGCCATGACCCAGGCTCAGTCCCTGATAAGGCAACTGAGATCCTGCCAGCCATGAGTTATGGCCACCAGCAACAGCAAAACAAGATTAAAAAAAATTTTTTTTTTGCTGATATGTATCTGGGTGACCACACAAAACTTCTTCCATCAGCTCAGTTCAGTCGCTCAGTCGTGTCCGACTCTTTGCGACCCCATGAATTGCAGCACGCCAGGCCTCCCTATCCATCACCAACTCCCGGAGTTCACCCAGACTCACGTCCATCGAGTCAGTGATGCCATCCAGCCATCTCATCCTCTGTCATCCCCTTCTCCTCCTGCCCCCAATCCCTCCCAACATCAGAGTCTTTTCCAATGAGTCAACTCTTCGCATGAGGTGGCCAAAGTACTGGAGTTTCAGCTTTAGCATCAGTCCTTCCAAAGAACACCCAGGACTGATCTCCTTTAGAACGGACTGCTTGGATCTCCTTGAGCCCTGCAAATGAAACAGTTCAATGAGCTGTACCTAGTTCAGCTCCGTTTTGCAGAATAAGAGTTGCAGCTCTTCATGTGCATGGAACTCCTTGTGAATGAGCTTGCTTTCTGTTCATATATATCAGAGTGTCGAATGTTTACAAGCAGAGACGTTGCTTTCATGATGCAAGTGACTTTCTGGGCACTTGGGAGTTGCTTTAGTTCGTCAAAGATCTATGTGCTTTCTCCTACAAATGTTTCCTTTCCTATTCTACACTGAAAAAAAAGAATCACTTTGTTTGCAATCTGGCAACAGGTAACTCATAGTGTGCCCCCAAGTTAACCTCTTTGTCAGTCCCCCAAGGCTTCCCCTTCTGTTAGGATAACCAAATCCTTCTCAGGCTGAACCATGCAAAGGCAGGTCATGGGAACATCCCCAGGTAGATGATTCCCTGGTTTCAGAGCAGAGAGAGATGGAGCATTCATGGGGAATGACATCACTGTCCCCCTGAAAATTTCCCCAAACTTACCCTTTTCAATTACATGAAAGTCACCCGGGCTTCCCTGGTGGCTCTGTAGTGAAGACTCCATCTGCCAACCTAGGTGTCCATAGGCAGATGAATGGGTAAGGAAGTTGCGGTAGGTATACATGATGGAATATTACTCAACTATGGAAAAGGGTACATTTGAGTCCATTCTAATGAGGTGGATGAACCTGGAGCCTATGACACAGAGTGAAGTGAGTCAGAAAAAGAAAGACAAATACCGTCTATTAACGTACAATATGTAGTCCAGATAGATGGTACCAATGATCCTGTGTACAGAGCAGCAAAAGAGACACAGATGTAAAGAACAGACTTCTAGACTCCGTGGGAGAAGGCGAGGGTGGCATGATTTGAGAGACCAGCATTGAAACATGTGTATTACTATATGTGAAACAGATCATCAGTGCAAGTTCATGCATGAAGCAGGTCACTCAAAGCTGGTGCCCTGGGACAACCTGGAGGAATATGGTGGGGAGGTAGGTGGTTGGGGGGTCGTTCAGGATGGGGGTGACGCCTGTGTACCTGTGGCT
The DNA here is from genome assembly GCF_055505025.1 of Bos grunniens. Classification (NCBI taxonomy): domain Eukaryota; kingdom Metazoa; phylum Chordata; class Mammalia; order Artiodactyla; family Bovidae; genus Bos; species Bos grunniens. Next base: position 4,669,480 of record NC_141194.1, read on the forward strand.
GATTCATGTGGATGTATGGGGAAAACCATCACAATATTGTAAGGTGACAATATTGTACATTACAATATTGCAAAGTAAATATCCTCCAGTTAAAACAGATATTTTTTTTTTTAAAAAAAGAATCTGTCTGCAAATGCAGGGGACATGGGTTCAGTCTCTGGTTTGGGAAGATCCTGCCTGGCACAGAGCAACTCAGCCTGAGCACGACCACTGTGGAAGCGTCCAGGCCCTAGATACCGTGCTCCACGGCAAGAGAAGCCCCCGTGATGAGAAGCCCCCGTACTGTAGCTAGAGAGGAGCCCCCAACTCAGGAAAACCCGTGCAGCAAGGAAGACCGGGCACAGCACCCCAAAATTAATCAATTTAATGTTAAAGAAAGAGACAGTCCCCCCAAGCTATTGAATTGGACCTGAAACTTGGCCGTGACACTCCTTGATATTAAACTGTTAATATCCTCGTGGTTGTCAGGGGTCAGGACCCCAGGGGGAGAACCAACTCACTTTCCAAGTTAGTGAAAATGAAAGTGAAATCACTCAGTTGTGTCTGACTCTTTGCGACCCCATGGACTCTAGCCTACCATGCTCCTTCGTGGAATTTTCCAGGCAAGAGTCCTGGAGCGGGTTGCCATTTCCTTCTCCAGGGGATCTTCCTGACCCAGGGATCGAACCTGGGTCTCCCGCATTGTAGGCAGATGCTTTACCGTCTGAGCCACCCGGGACACAATCTCAGATGAGCACATTTTTCATAAAAGTGAGCAGATGCCAGGAAAGACACATCCAAGTTTGTAGCCGCGCCTGTCCTGCAAACATGCTATGAAAGCTTGAGTTCGTTGACAGAGAAGTCCAATCAGACAATTCCTGTAGAGAACTATGGACGGGCGTTCGTGACATTGTACAGGAGGCGGGGATCAAGACCATCCCCCAGAAAAGGAAATGCAAAAAAGACAAAGTGGTAGTCTGATGACGCCTTACAAAAATAACTGAGAAAAGAAGAGAAGCTAAAGGCAAAGGAGAAAAGAAGAGATATATCCATCTGAATGCAGAGTTCCAAAGAATAGCAAGAAGAGATAAGAAAGCCTTCTTCAATGATCAATGAAGAAAAAAAAATAGAGGAAAACAATAGAATGGGAACGACTAGAGATCTCTTCAAGAAAATTAGAGATACCAAGGGAACATTTCATGCAAAAATGGGCTCAATAAAGGACAGAAATGGTATGGACCTAACAGAAACAGAAGATATTAAGAAGAGGTGGTAACAATACACAGAAGAACTATATAAAAAAAATCTTCATGACCCAGATAACCACAATGGTGTGATCACTCATCTAGAGCCAGACATTCTGGAATGTGAAGTCAAGTGGGCCTTAGGAAGCATTACTATGAACAAGGCTAGTGGAGATGATGGAATTCCAGTTGAGCTATTTCAAATCCTGAAAGATGACGCTGTGAAAGTGCTGCACTCAGTATACGAGCAAATTTGGAAAACTCAGCAGTGGTCACAGGACTGGAAAAGGTCAGTTTCATTCCAATCCCAAAGAAAGACAATGCCAAAGAACGCTCAAACTACTGCACAATTGCACTCATCTCCCACGCTAGTAAAGTGATGCTCAAATTCTCCAAGCGAGACTTCAATAGTATGTGAACCATGAACTTCCAAATGTTCAAGCTGGATTTAGAAAAGGCAGAGGAACCAGAAATCAAATTGCCAACATCCGTTGGATCCCCATAAAAGCAAGAGAGTTCCAGAAAAACATCTATTTCTGCTTTATTGACTACACTAAAGCCTTACGCCAATTGATGCTTTTGAACTGTGGTGTTGGAGAAGACTCTTGGACTGCAAGGAGATCCAACCAGTCCATCCTAAAGGAAATCAATCCTGCATATTCATTGGAAAGACTGATGCTGAAGCTGACTCCAATACTTTGGCCACCTGATGTGACGAACTGACTCATTTTAAAAGACCCCTTGATGCTGGGAAAGATTAAAGGCAGGAGGAGAAGGGGATGACAGAGGATGAGATGGTTGGATGGCCTCACCGATTCAATGGACCTGAGTTTGGGTAAACTCCGGGAGTTGCTCATGGACAGGGAGGCCTGTCGTGCTGCAGTCCATGAGGTCACAAAGAGTCAGATGACCGAGTGACTGAACTGAACTGAATAGAGTTGCGATGCTGTGTGTGATTTTGAGAGTGTACGGGCCACTCTGCCACAAAATGTGATGTTGTAGGAACATTTCCATTCCAGCCATCCCAACTGTTTTGATAGCTCAGACACTGTTTAAAAGTTTAGCTCAGTAGAATCACTTTCCATTTTTCATGGCAGAAATGAGCCTTTTTTTGACAAGCCATATTTCTGCAGCACTGTTCAGCGGTGGTTTCCATCACCGCGTGATTTATTACTGCTTCCAGGAAAGAGCACGTTAGATGCAGGATATAAAAAAATATTAAAAATGAGACCTCTCTCTGCATTGCAAGGAAAAAGAAGGTTGCAAAACAGACATTGCTTCTCTCCTTAAAAAAAAGAAAAAGACTTAAATCTTTTGCTTGGAAGTAAGAAAGGAAGTTTCTGAGACTTGGAGATTTCTTTTATCATTAAGTCCCCCTTTGTAGGATCAAGGCCCAGTTTAGTCATGAGATACTGATCTTAAGAAAATGGTTCTAATTCCTGTGTTGTTAAGTGCTGAGTTTTGTGGGTATACGACGAAACAAAGCTTCCAGAAACAGAGGTGGAATAATGCTGTTTATTCTTTATTATTATCTCTAGGTCCGCTCGGGTGGAACCTAGAGATGCTCATACTGAGTGAGACAAGTCAGACAGAGAAGGAGAAATATCGCATGGCATGCCTTATATGTGGAATGTATTATAGAAAGGAATGACACAAATGAATTTCTTTAACAAAACAGAAACAGATTCACAGACATAGCTTATGGTTGCCTGAGGGAAGGGACAGTTAGGGAGTCTGGGATGGACATGGACACACTGCTGTATTTAACACGGAGAACCAGCAAGGACCTGCTGGACAGCACAGGGAACTCTGCTCAATCCTCTGTAATAACCTTATGGTCACCAGGGGGAAGGATGGGGGAAGGGATAGTCAGGGAGTCTGGGATGGACCTGGACACACTGCTGTATTTAACATGGAGAACCAGCAAGGACCTGCTGGACAGCACAGGGAACTCTGCTCGATGTCACGTGGTGGCATGGATGGGAGAAGGGATGTTTGGGGGAGAAGGGATACATGTACACGTGTGGCTGAGTGCCCTCAGTATTCACCTGCAAACTATCACAGCATTGTTCACTGACTATACTGCAATATAAAAATAAAAAATTTTTTGTAAGAGAATAAAATGAAAAAGCGAGGTAATGAAAAATGAAAAAGAGAGATTGATTGGGGGAAAAGGAGATCCGTTGCCAGTCTTGAACCTTCATGGAAAGGCCTTACCTCCACGTGGACAAAAACGTGATAGAGGGAGCTGGGGTCCATCTCAACCTCAGAATTCTTAGCCCAGTATTTTTCATGCTCCAGTCCTCCTCTCTGCTCCTTTCTCCTCATCCCTTGCTTCATTTCCACCTCTTTAGGATCTCGTGGTCTTAAGCATGGGCTTCCGCCATGGCTCAGCTGGTAAAGAATCCGCCTGCAACGCGGGAGACCTGGGTTCGATCCCTGGGTTGGGAAGATCCCCTGGAGAAGGGAACAGCCACCCACTCCAGGGTTCTGGCCTGGAGAATCCCATGGATACAGTCCACGGGGTCGCAAAGAGTCAGGCACGACTGAGCCACTTTCGCTTTCGGTCTTAAGGACTGAGTCTTTGTGGAAATTTCACAACACCTGCCATTTCAGCATAGAAAGGGTATTCAGAGCACACACTGCTTTTCGATAGAATTGTCCGTCTACCCGGTTCCTCTCGTGGCAAATAGCAAGCAGGCTTTGAAAGCGAGCCAATTCTGTCTTTTGTTCTTATTTTTAACTTAGCGGTAATGGAGTATTTTCAGTTCTGTGGACTTTGGCAGAGAGCGTGGCGGATCATGCAGGGTGGGTGCCAGACAGGCACTCAGCAGCAAGGCTGTAATTACTTTATGAGGGTTTTAGTGACACCAAAAGGCACCACCAAAAAAAGAAAGAAAGGAAGAAAAGCCTGAGGGACATCGGGCCTCTCAAGAGTGCTCACCCGAATTATATGAGCAAGTAAGGATGACCCGCTATGCAAGGCAGCTAGAGAGACACAGATGTAAAGAACAGACTTTTGGATTCAGTGGGAGAAGGCGAGGAGGGTGGGATGATCTGAGAGAATAGCATTGAAACATGTATATTACCATATGTGAAATAGATGACTAAGGCAACGCATGATTGGGCATGCATGCCCAATGACTTCGATGCATGAAGCAGGGCACTCAAAGCTGGTGCTCTGGGACAACGCTGAGGAATGAGATGGGGAGGGAGGTGGGAGGGGGGCTTAGGATGGGGGACATGTGTCCACCTGTGGCTGATTCATGTCAACGTATGGCAAAATCCACCACAATATGGTAAAGTAATTAGCCTCCGATTAAAATAAATAATTTTTCTTTAAGTTCCTGTTTCTCATAGTAGGAAAGGATGGACATAGAGTGTTGGGTTTTTTTTCTTTTTTTTTAAACTTTTGTTGGAATGTAGTTCATTTACAGTGTGGTGTTAGTTTTCTGCTGTGCAGCAAAGTGGTTCGTTTATACATGTGCTGTGTGCTCAGTCGCTTCAGTCCTGTCCAACTCTTTGCGACCCCATGGACTGCAGCCCGCCAGGCTCCTCTGTCCATGGGATTTTCCAAGGCAAGAATGTCGGAGTGGGTTGCCGTTTCCTCCTCCAGGGGATCTTCGGACCCAGGGATCAAACCTGAGTCTCCCATGTCTCCTGCATTTCAGGCGGATTCATTACCACGGAGGCATCAGTATTATCTATTCTTTTTCAGATTCTTTTCCCATATAGATTATGACAGGGTACTGAGTAGAGTCCCCTGTGCTATACCGTACGTCCTTATTAGTATCTGTTGAATATATGGCTTTCCTGGTAGCTCAGTTGGTTAAGAATCTACCTGCAATGCAGGAGACCCCGGTTCGATTCCTGAGTGGGGAAGATCCGCTGGAGAAGGGATAGGCTAATCACTCCAGTGTTCTTGGGCTTCACTGGTGGCTCAGCTGGTAAAAAATCTACCTGCAATGTGGGAGACCTGGGTTCGATCCCTGGGTCAGGAAGAGCCCCCGGAGAAGGGAAAGGCTACCGACTCCAGTATTCTGGCCTGGGGAATTCCACGGACTATGCAGTCGCAAAGAGCCAGAGACGACTGAGCGACTTTCACTCTCTTTCACTTTTGTATATGGTACTGTGTATCGTCAATACTAGGCTTCCAATGGATCCCTCCCCCGTTTCCCCTCTTTGGTAGCTATAGATTTGTTTTCTACATTTGTGACTCTGTTTCTGCTTTGTAGGTAAGTTCATTTACGCCTTTTTTTTTTTTTTAGATTCCACGTATAAGCATTATCATTTTGATGTTTGTCTTGGGAGTGTTTTTAATCAGAGAAAGAAAACCCTCAAATTCAACAATCTCACTCTTTGCCGGTGTCTTTCTGCCCCAGGTCTCAGAGGCAGTGGCCTCAGAGCGTCAATGCCTTCAATTCTCCAGTGGGTGTTAATGTATGTTTCCCTCAAAGCAAAAGTTTAGACTTTTTTTTTTTTTTCCTTTACTTAACCTCCAAAAGGGACTTCCCACGTGGCTCAGTGGTAAAGAATCTGCCAGCCAGTGCAGGAGACATAGGTTTGAGACCTGGGTCGGGAAGATCCCCTGGAGTAGGAAGTGGAAACCCACTCTGGTATTGTTGCCTGAGAGATCCCATGGACAGAGGAGCCTGGTGGGCTGCATTTCATGGGGTCGCAAAGAGTCGGACACGACCTAGCGACTAAACGACAAATCTCCAAACAGTCTTATTTTGCTCATCACTCGTTGTATTACAGTTATCCCTTGCCATCTGGAAACTTGCGCCTTTCGGTATAACCATTGAAGAGATATGTTTACCTTTGAGAGCATAAACATGCCTGCCACATGTGTGTGTGGTATGTAAATGTGTCTAAGTATATTTTCATCCTCGGGGCATTTGATATCATCATCATCATCATTTGCAAATCGCTTCGTTGGGACTTAGAACTTTGTTTTCATTGAAGTCTATCCAGTCTAAGTGGCCCCATGCTACTATATATGTTATCTTTTTCTTAAAGGCAGATTGTCAGAGATTCTTGCTTTCAACAGATCTGGAGTTTGTGAATAAAGCTGCCAAGGCAATAAGCAGAAAAGTGGGTGCAGAACCAGCAGAAGGTCATCCCACCCGCTTCTTCCCCTCCTGTGTCCGCAAGTCGGTTCTCTAGGTCTGCACCTCTGTTTCCTCTTTGCAAATGGGTTCATCAGCACCATCCTTCTCCATTCCATATGTCTGCCTTCATAGACAGTATTTGTTTCCCTCTTTGTGACTTACTTCACTGTGTATGACAGACACTGGGTCCGTCCACATCTCTATAAATGAGGCAGCTTTGTTCTTTTTCATGGCTGAGTAGTATTCTGCGGTATACATGCGGCACATCGTCTTTATCAGTTCATCTGTCGGTGGACATCTGGGTTGCTTGCATGTCCTGGCTGCTGTAAATAGGGCTGTGGTGAACACTGGAGTGTCTGTGTCTTTTTGAATTAGGGTTTTTTTTTTTTTCCGGGGTATATGCCCATGAGTGGGTCCACCCCACGGACGTGTGACACTGATGACATTGGGCGAATCACTCCATGTCTCCGTATCACGGTCCCAACTCACACTCTCGCTTTGAGGATGAAATGAGTTCATGTGTGAGCAGAGTGGACCTGCCTCCCTACGTGGCATACAGTGCCCGGCGACGGTCAGTCAGCATTCCTTGCTGAACGACCACCTTGTAGCCCCATCACGCCTTCGTGTACTGAAGGATAACTCAGACAAGCCAGGCTGTCTGAGCCCCCTGGCAGACCTGGCCACCTGACGTCCCGCCTGCTTCGTCCCCCAGGGTCATCGACGGCCGGGACCTGATGCCCTTGCTTCGGGTGCGGACCCGGCGATCGGGGCACGAGTTTCTTTTCCACTACTGCAACTCCTATCTGAACGCCGTGCGCTGGCACCCACCCAACAGTGAGTAGACGCGTCTCTCCTCTTGGGTGTCTTGCCCCACCTCGCTCTGAGGGCTGCGTGCCATCAGGGAGGGGCAGGGGAAGAGAATAACACCGCAAGCCGGCATTGCTCTCGCGAGATGCCCCCTTCCCCCCCGCAAAGAAGCTGGGTTTGATTTCTCCTTCCTCCTGTTCCTACTCTCTTCTCTTGAGCCTGCTGGTTACCCTGGTTGTCTCGGCAGACCAGGGCAGTCGCCCAGCTCTATGCCAGTGCTTGCTGGCTCCTTCCTCCTGGGGAGGCAGAGGACGTGCCAGGTGGTCGGCAGCTTCTGAAGCTACTTCCTTCCCGGTCCGCCAGCCACCCAGCTGCGTCTCCTGGTCCCACCTTCCGGCTGAGTTTCTGCCCAAGAGCCCCTCTGCTCTGGCATGGCTTGTCTCTGTTTGCGGTTCCCTCTCCTTGGAACGACTTTCTTTTCCTTCCTGGTTAATGCTTACCCACCTCCCACGATGCCCCTCAAATGCCATCTCCCCTGCCTGTGGTCTTCTAGCTTTGCATTGCTACTGGGTGGCTTTCAGATATCTACCTGACCTTGTACCCTGAGTCTCAAAGGTGGCGGGTCGTCACCCAGCGATCTGTGCGTCTGTTTGGTCGCAGATTCTCTGTGTGTGTCTGCTAGCCGTAGATGTTTAAGACCAGGCTCTGATGCGTTGATGTCATCGTGCTTCGCAGTCCCAGTGTATTTTACATCTGTGTCAGTGACAAGACGTACTCAATACTCTGGCTCTGCCAACAGCAGATATAAGAGTGCATTTCCTTTTATTAAAAATTTTTCTTTATTCAGGTATGTGTTTTTGGTTGCACTGGGTCTCTGTGGCTTTGCGGAGGCTTTCTCTAGTTTTGGCGAGCAGGGGCCGCTCTCTGCTCGCAGTTCGCAGGCTTCTGATTGCCATGAGTTCTCTTGTTGCAGGGCACCAGCTCTAGGGCACTCAGGCTTCAGTGGTTGCGGCCCCTGGGCTCAATAATTGTGGCTCCTTGGCTCTTGAGCACAGGTTCAGTAGTTGAGGCACACAGGTTCAGTTGTTCCACGGCAAGTGGGATCTTCCTGGACCAGGGATGAAACCTGCATCTCCTGCACGGCCAGGCAGATTCTTAACCACCGAACCACCACACACGGCCCAACGGCTGCATGTCTAACGAGCCTAAAGGACCAAGTGGAATCAAGTGATTATCATACGTGTAGCGATAGTCCCACATCTGGTTTTCATAATGTAAACGTTAAATTACAGTACAAGGAGATCCAACCAGTCCATCCTAAACGGAATCGGTCCTGAAGAGTCATTGGAAGGACTGATGCTGAAGCTGAAGCTCCAATACTTTGGACATGTGATGCAAAGAACTGACTCTTTAGAAAAGACCCTGATGCTGGGAAAGATTGAAGGCGGGAGGAGAAGGGGACGACAGAGGATGAAATGGTTGTATGGCATCACTGACTCAATGGACATGAGTTTGGGTAAACTCCAGGAATTGGTGATGGACAGGGAGGCCTGGCGTGCTGCAGTCCATGGGGTCACAAAGAGTTGGACACGACTGAGCGACTGAACCAACACCATCACATCACTGAGATGCCTAGGCGTCTGTGGGAACCCAGCACCTATTATACCCCTACTGTATATCTTACAGATGGACGCTGATGTTAGACTCTCAGTTACCTCTTGAGAGAGGGAATGAAGCTCTCCTTTTCTGTAGCATGTTCTGGGTTCTGCTCCCAGAGGCGAGATTCTCCCAGAGCATCTGGTCACCACGCCATCAGCTGGTGGCTCATTCTTAAATTCAGGGGATGCTCATAATGGATTTCAGTGCATTCCTGACCCCATCCTCGTCACCCAGCCGAGTTACCCAAGACAGCATTTAAAGAGCAGCTGCTCCGTTATTTTTCAAGTGGAAGATTGTGATCCTTCCTTTGTCCACAGAAATCAGACCAGGTTTACCCTTGGAAGTTTTATACTTTAAATCTGGAAGAGTGCCCTGAGATAACTTCTGGAAGATTTTACATTTTAAATCTGTATGACTTCCTTCTGATAACTTCCGGAAGATGAATGTAGCAAAATCGCACGCTCACAATTCTAGGCTTGGAAGGACCCTGTTTACCTATCTCATCCACGTGTCCATCACTCCTAACGTCCGTAGCATACTGTCTGTTTTTTTAGGTTAATTGGCAGCATTTTGGGGGGAGGAAAAACGGCAACCCACTCCAATATTCTTGCCTGGGAAATCCCACGGACAGAGGAGCCTGGTGAGCTGCAGTCCATGGGGTCGCTGTGACTTGGTGAGTAAACAGCTGGCAGCGTTTAAATCTGAGTCATTTCAGTTCAGTCACTCACTTGTGTCCAGCTCTTTGCAACCCCATGGACTGCAGCATGCCAGGCCTCCCTGTCCATCACCATCTCTTGGAGTTTCCTCAAACTCATGTCCATTGAGTCAGTGATGCCATCCAACCATCTCTTTTAAATCTGAGCCGTCTCATAAAGGAGACATGTGGTCCTCCCCATCTGTATTTTTTTAGCTTTTTATTTTATATTGACGTATACTTGAGGAACAGTGTTACCTCAGTTTCCTGTATACAGCGCTGTGATTTAGTGATACACATACACGCATCTGTTCCTTTTCACGTGCTTTTCCCGTGTAGCTTGCTGCGTAATACTGAGCAGAGTTGTCCGTGCTATACAGTAGGTCCTTGTCGGTTATGCGTCTTAAACGTAGCAGTGTGTCCACGTTCCCGCTTCCTTTTATCCTGAGCCTGAAAGAACCAAGTTTCCGGGGCTCTTGGCTGTTTAAAGACGTCCTGAAACTTGCCGAATAGCATTTAAGTAAAGCCAGCCGCCTCCACTTACAGGGGCCGGAAGGAACATATTGGATCAGGGGCTGGGGAAACACAGTTATGTGGAGAAATAAACAGGAAGGGGCAGAAAATAGGGGTGAGTGAGAAAAAGCAGACCCAGATGCTGAGAGGCAGCAGGCCCAGGGATCAAATTTGCTGCTGAGACAGACACAAGGACATTTCCTCTTAAGCAGCTCATTGCCGTCTTCTGCCTCGAGCGAGCGACAGAGGAGGGAAAATGACAGTCTTTCAATGCCAGAATCATCCATCTAGTCAACAGGTCTGAGGAAACCATGGGTTTCTCTTTCTTAATTAGTCATCTTGTCTCCTTTGGAGATCGTGCCCTGAAACTCAGGCTCGGTGGTGGCCGCTGTGGCTGTCCCTCGTGGCTCCCTGCAGCTGTTGCTCAGTATCTTTGTCTGCTCATTTGTTCTACACGTATTTATTGAGCATCTACTGCGTGGCGCCTGCTGGACTGGACACCTGTCGGTGGGCAAAACATACTGAGTTCTCTGCCCGGGAGTTGCTTGCCTCTTAGGTCACGGGGGAGCTGCAGGCTGGGCACACCCCCGGGAATGCAGAGTTGTTTCAGGAGGTGTCCCTTGCCCGTGAGGATTACTACTCTTGCATGAGTCCTAGTTGGAAGAGGCGGCCCTGCGTTTAGATTACTGGCACTACATGAATGGGTTACTGGTACTGCATGAGTACTAGCTGGAAGAGATGGCTTAGATCTTCTCGTAATCGAAAGTGGAGTCTGGCTGCTGGAGAGGGCAGGGTGGTGGGAAGGAAGAGTTTGCTTTATTTGGGATGCTCTCAGCCAGGGGCGGTTGGCGGGGGGACATCTGTGCAAAGGCTGACTCCCTGACAGTCAGAATGTGAAAGCTTTTATAGACAGAGGGAGGGAGGTTCCTTGCAGAAACAGCACAGTCAGCCCTGATGGTCATCTTGAACTGATTGTCAGTGGTCTGATCAGGATCATCTTGATTCTTTTAGGTACAGTTCAACTTTCAGTCTCACTACCGCCAGTGGTGCTAGCGGTAAGGAACCCACCTGCCGATGCAGGATGCGTAAGAGATGTGGGTTTGATCCTTAGATGGGGACAATCCCCTGGAGGAGGGTATGGCAACCCACTCCAGGATTCTTGCCTGGAGAATTCCAGCGACAGAGAAGTTTGGAGGGCTGTAGTCCATGGCGTCGCCAAGGGTCAGATAGGACTGAGATGACTTAGCGGAGCAGAGCAGTCTCTTCAGTCCCAGGGTTGATTGGTTTCCATTTCTTTGAGACCAGTTCTGGGAATTAGGGCAGCTTAGATCATGGCTACGGTCTGGCTGTCATGGAGTTAACGTCTTCCCCCTGGTGGGGGTTTCACTATCTATAAAGCAGCTTATGAGATCTGGCTCAGAATATTATCTATATAGCCTTTGGTGCTAAGTCACTGCAGTCGTGTCCGACTGTTTGCAACCCCATGGACTGTAGCCCGCCAGGCTCCCCCGTTGCTGGGATTCTCCAGGCAAGAACACTGGAGTGGGTTGTCATTTCCTTCTCCAGTGCATGAAAGTGAAAAGTGAAAGTGAAGTCACTCAGTCATGTCCGACTCTTTGAAACCCCATGGACTGCAGCCCGCCAAGCTCCTCTGTGCATGAGATTCTCCAAGCAAGAATCCTAGAGTGGGTTGCCATTCCCTTCTCCACAAAGCCTTTGAGCTTTCCTTGAATTTGCTTGAACTCTGACTAAACGTATTCTTTGGCTCAAGGCTTTTCACAGACAAAAGGCGAGCTGAGGACCTTAAGGTCCCGCTCTGTTTTCGCTTCTGGATCTATATCGGCAGGAGACTGTGGGTCAGCATAGAACTTAAAGCAGTCTAGTTGGAGGACATCACTTGGATCATCTCAGATCTAAGTTGGTAGGAGACTGTGGACAATTCACAGACGGTGAACTACTACTGTTTAGAAGAGATGGGATTGGATCATCTGAGATCTATGCTCGTAGGAGACTGTGGTCATCACCACCTGGGGGACGCTTTCCGTAATTCTTAAAGGCAATGGTATTGCCACCTTGAGCGCCAAAGTATCTTGAACTCCAGATACTTGGTTAGAAAAGAAGAGAGACATTTAGGCTCAGGGTTTGTAAATGTAGCGCGAGGGCAGCAGTGAGCCAGAGCCAGCTCCTGACGGCTGAGGAATCTCAGCAGCTTGTGGGGAACACGTTCCTACCTGGAAGTCAGCCTTGTGGGGAGCGTCTATACCATGGCAACTGGCAGACACAGCAGATGTCGACCGTGTTCCTCGCTCAGAGAAGCTAGAGCTTTCCAGCAGGACACTGGTACCTGTCTACTAGAATGGAGTGGCAGCATTTGGGAGATCCAACTCGTGTTTGTCTTGATGAGGTTAGATGCGTAGATTTCCCTGGTGGCTCAGACAGTGAAGAATCCACCTATAAAGCAGGAGACCCAGGTTCTATTCCTGGGTCGGGAAGACCCCCCTGGAGAAGGGAATGGCAACCCACTCCAGTGTTCTTGCCTGGAGAATCCCATGGACAGAGAAGCCTGGTGGGCTGCATACAGTCCATGGGGTCGCAAAGAATTGGACATGACTGAGCAATTGATGCTTTTACTACCTATTACAATTCCAGACTTGTTAAATAGTCATTTTTTCCAAAACGTTACAGCCAGAATGCTGTTTCTACTCTTTTAAAACATGAATCCCTTTCAGCTTTTATATACAATGTATTCTCCATAATCATTGAATATTGGGGCCAGAATGCTGTCTCTACTCTTAAAATATGAATCCCTTTTGGCTTTTATATACAGTGTCTTCTCTATAATAATTGAACAATTCTGTAATTTTAATGATTCTGTAACTTGGTTGTCTCAGCACATTGAGGTGATGAGAAGTCTTCATTTATTTTTTTCCCTAAGAGTGAGCACTGGTTTTAAAAATGATCACGTACATAGGCTTCCGTGGTGGCTCAGATAGTAAAGAACCTGCCTGCGATGCGGGAGACCCGGGTTCGATCCCTGGGTCAGAAAGATGCCCCTGGAGAAGGAAATAGCAACCGGCTCTAGTATTCTTGCCTGGAAAATCCCACGGTCAGAGGAACCTGGCGGGCTACAGTCCACGGGGTCGCAAAGAGTCGGACACGACTGAGCTACTGACACTTTCACTAACTTACAATTCCAGACTTGTTAAAAACTCATTTTTCAGAAACATTAGAGCCAGAACGCTGTCTACTCTCTTAAAACATGAATCCCTTTCAGCTTTTATGTACAGTGTCTTCTCTATAATTAAATAATTCTATAATTCTAATGATTCTGTAATTTAGTTGTCTCAGCACATTGAACGGCTTAAGTTTATCATCATCTGAGATCATTATTGCCATTACATTTTAGGAGAACTCACAAAAGCATTATTAGAACACGGATAACTTTGGTTACACGATGATGGGAATTTTGAGCTTAAATTTCCTGTTCAGCATGTATTCAAAAAGTGTGGCTTTGAGTTTTGACTTAGGTATCCATGTTAGTATAAAGTCAATGTAATGACAACTGGATTTTATGGTCAAATGTGTCTTGAAAGACTGGTAGATGTTTTTGGCTCTGTTATTTTGGTACAGAGTTTTGAGAAGATAAACATAAGTCTATAAAGTAACTGCTGCAGCTGAGTTGTGTCTGACTCTTTGCGACCCCATGGACTGCATCACGCCAGGTCTCCCTGTCCATCACCAGCTCCCGGAGTTTGCTCAGACTCATGTCCATCGAGTCGGTGATGCCATCCAACCGTCTCATCCTCTGTCGCCCCCTTCTCCTTTGCCCTCAGTTTTTCTCAGCATCAGAGTCTTTTCCAATGAGTCGGCTCTTCACTTTAGGTGTTGGAGCTTCAACTTCAGCAACAGTCCTTCCAACGAATGATTAGAATAATCAAAGCAATGAAGAGCAATGGTTAAAGGCAAAGAAACAGATCCAAGGAGGAACCGAAATCCGCCCTTCCCTGTAACGCGTTCGGTAGATGACATCAAGATTACTGAGGGGGGTCAGCTGAGGGTCCCAGGGGATGGTGTGGGTGGCTCAGAGCAGGGGGAAACAGAGCAGTCTTTGAAATGCTTCTTGTTTTTCTTTTTAAAAAAGATAATTTTATTTTCTTTATTTTTGTCCGTGCTGGGTCTTCTTTGCTGCGCGGGCTACTGTCTTGTTTTGGTGCCTGCTTTTATCTCGTGGAGCACAGGCTCTTGGGTGTGTGAGCGTCAGTAGCTACAGCACGTGGCCTCAGAAGTTGAGGCTACCGGCCTTGGTTGCCCCAAGGCACGAGGGAATCTTCACAAATCAGGGATCCAACCTATGTCCCCGGCCTTGGCAGGTGCACTCTTTACCACTGAGCCACCAGGGAAGTCCCTGCAATACCTCTTGAAGCACCCCAAGGTGGCAGTTTGTGGTGGGAAACGCTGCTAAGACCAAAAACCCCCAAATGACTATATTTGGTTGTTATGATATATACACGGAGTCCCCCATGCATACAGAATTAATCTTGCCAAGACAAGCAGTTAAACCACATTCATCAAGGGCCATCAAAATCTGAGTGATAAATTAAGAGTCGGTGTGTGGAAGCCCTTTAAATTTTGTTGTTCATGTTCTTGAAGAATCCTGAAGATGGCGGGGATGAGAAAAAGTGTCTTAAGACTTGTATTGCAGTGGCAACAGGTTGAAGAACAGCTGGAAAGCAGTGGCCTCGTCTTAGACTGCTGGCAGCTTTACATTCAAAGGCGGGCTCCCCTGCTGGCTCAGAAGGTAAAGAGTCTGCCTGCAATGCAGGAGACCTGGGTTCGATCCCTGGGTCGGGGAAGATCCACTAGAGAAGGGAATGGCAACCCACTCCCGTATCCTTGGCTGGAGCATTTCATGGACAGAGGAGCCTGGCGGGCTACAGTCCGTGGGGTCGCAAAAGAGTCGGACACAACTGAGCAGCTACACAACAGCAAATCAGAAAAGGAGACGAGAGCCTGAGAGGTTAACAGCCACGCCCAGCATCCCACAGCTAGGAGATCGCATAGCTAGGGTTGGAACCCACCCTGTCAGAGCCAATAGAGGGGGCGGGAGAGTTCAAGCAGATTGTACTCAATGAGCCACCAAGACAAGACACCATTTCAAGCTCAGAATAAGGGATGTATCCCTAGGAGGCTTGTCATGGGTCTAGACCCACAAGAATCCTTGCATAAAGGGGGATGTGATTTGCAAAGCAGACTGGCATCTGTTGGGAGGGATTAAGCATCTTTTATCTGCAGAATGTTCTTCTGATGCCTCTGTGGACAGCCCAGTGGGCTTTGCATCGTCCCCTTTGTTTGTTCTTGGGGCCCCCGAGTGCTCATTCTGGAGGCTTGTCTGCCAGGGGACCTCAGAACCCTTTCTTGTGGCCAAGTCCCTGAAAGCTATCAAGATCACAACAGTGGTACCTGTCCTGGGCTTCACACGCCCCTCAGAGCCCCAGCGAATCTCAGGGCACCGTCGCTTATCTGAAGCTTGGAAAGGGTTGAATTCGGGGTCCAGCTCAGGAGTCAGGCTGTTCTCGATTAAATTCTATTTGCCACTTTGTCAAAGGACTGGAAGCTTTCTTTTCTTGTGAATGAAAAGAAAGTGAGTCACTTTTTTTTTTTTAACCTGTGAAAGTGTTAGTCACTCCTGTCGTGTCTGATGCTTTTCGACCCTGCAGACTGTAGCCCTCCAGGCTCCTCTGTCCATTGGATTCTCCAGGCAAGAATACTGGAGTGGGTTGCCATTTCCTTCTCCAGGGGATCTTCCCCACCCAGGGATCGAACCCAGGTCTCCCTCACTGCAGGCAGATTCTTTACCGTCTGAGCTACCAGGGAAGCCCCCTGTTAAGCTGTGATTCTACATAAAAATGTTTCAGAGGTAAATAGTGAACTCCGTAGCACTTCATATGACAATGACAAAGCCCTCCTGCAACTGTAATAAGTCACTGACATCTTTGCGGTTTAGCTGTAACTCTCTTAAATTTTGAGCTTCCCTGGTGGCTCAGCTGGTAAGGAATCCGCCTGCAATGCGGGAGACCTGGCTTTGACCCCTGGGTTGGGAAGATCCCCTGGAGAAGGGAAAGGCGACCCACTCCAGTGTTCTGGCCTGGATAATTCCATAGACTGTATATGATCCATGGGGTCGCAAAGAGTCAGACATGACTGAGTGACTTTCACTTTCTCTTAAACTTTAAAGCATCATTTAAACTGAAGTCAAATTATTGTTCCCATCACTATGTAGTTTTGTTTTTGAAAAAATGCTGCCTGTAGTTTCCTTGCATTCTCACTGTAAAGTTTAATAATTCCTTCCTCTGGTCATTGAATCTCAATTGTAGCTGAGTTTAAGATTCCGTGGTGGTCAAAATATTTATCTGTGACAGAGACAGAAAACAACCTTTTTCAGAGTGCACTGGAATTTTAACAATAAACAAAAAAGTTTTTTAACTCAAAAGATTTTTAGTAGTATATGGAGAAATCCCAGATGAAATACGTCCTCAAAATAAATTTGAAACATAGGATTAAATAGACATAGTAGGAATGCAGGGTACCTCCTTTCATTGAAATGACACCTTTGACAGTGTCGATTCTTGGTTTCCTGGTGAACAACAGAACAGACCCTGAGCTAAGGCTTCATATCCTATAAACCTAGGCTTTCCCAGGTGGCACAGTGGTAAAGAACCTTCCTGCCAATGCAGGAGACTCAAGGGATGCAGGTTCAGTCACTGGGTCAGGAAGATCCCCTGGAGGAGGGCATGGCAACCTGCTCCACTATATTCTTGCCTGGAAAATTCCAAGGACAGAGGAGCCTGGCACATGCAATAAAATGCATTTGAGCAAACCCAAAGTGGTGTAAACAAATTATGCAGAGAATGCACAATGTATCGTTTTATAAAAAGGTTTTAAAAATCCAGATTGGGTGCTATAAAGGCAGACACCTCGATGGCATACCAAACAAATCTTCAGAAAAATTAATTCTTAGTTCTACACTTGTCTGAGCTGCATGTCTGCTCCCTGTAAGAATGCTTAAGGTTTATTTACTGACTGGTCCTTAAACCTGCGTGTGTGCATGCTCAGTCGCTCAGTCATGTCCAATTTTGTGTGACCCCATGGACTGTAGTCCACCAGGCTCGTCTGTCCGTGGGATTCTCCAGGTGAGAATACTGGAGTGGGTTGCCATGCCCTCCTCCAGGGAATATTTACTCTTACTCGCACTCGAATATACTTGTTTGGGGTCAGGGGCTTTTTGGGGAGAACGTGGACACCCGTGGTAATTGTCTTGTGTTGTCCATTAATTCATTTTGCATTTAGATCGTGGGTGAGCACTCGGTATGTGCAATTACAAAACCAGCGTTTCCATGACACAAACAGATGATCAGAGTGAATTAAGTAGGTGTGCGATGCTTTCTAGGGGGACGGTCTCTATGGTTTTCTATAGAAGAGCTGGAAGTATAAAGCGGAAAAGGACATTTTCAGCCTGAACCTAATTTCACTTGGTTTATACACGTCAACTGTGTTTTCATCTGCCACCTTTTTCTACCCAGGATGCAGTCTCTAGACCTCTATCAGAGCCAGCTCTCAGAAAGTCATAGCGTCGTAAGATAAACAGTAAAACAATCTTTCACATTTGTTTGTAAATCAATTTTTTTTTCTAAAATTTTAATATTGGCTATTTAGTCATTGGAAGAGACCCTGATGCTGGGAAAGATTGAGGGCAGGAGGAGAAGGGGTGCCAGAGGATGAGATGGTTGGATGGCATCACTGACTCAAGGGACATGAGTTTGAGCAAGCTCCAGGAGTTGGTGATGGACAGGGAGGCCTGGCGTGCTGCAGTCCATGGGGTTGCAAAGAGTCAGACACACCCAAGCGACTGAACAACAGCAACAAATGGAACACAACACTTGCATTTTTTAAACTTTTTTTATTTTATTTATTTCTGGATGCCCTGGGTCTTTGTTGCTGTGTGTGTGTGTGTGTGTGTGTGTGGCTCCTTTCTGTAGTTGTGGCTTGTCATCTCGGGGGCCTCTCTCATTGTGGGCTCCTGGGCCCACAGCTTCAGCGGTTTCAGCTTTCGGGCTCCCCCTAGAGGCGAGGTCCAAAAAAAAAAAATCAGTTTTTTTTTTTTTTCCAGTTTTTGCATTATAACAGCTATTGCATAATCAGCTTTGTCTTTTCCTCCTTGGCAGTTAGATAACAACTCATGTTTTCTTGCTTTTTCTTTTTAGCTATGATGCTTACTCTTTTTTGAGCCTTAAGTGTGATAAATCCAGTCCATCCATAACTGAGTCTCTGCCTTCTTGAAGCACCCAGAGGGTGGTTTTCCATGCACGCTCTCTTTGGGGGTGACTATGACGACCCTGTTCCCACCACACCCACTTCTCTGCTTGTCCCACCACAGGCACGTCCGTCTGGAAAGCCTTTTTCTTCACCCCCAAGTTCTCCCCGGAGGGCGCCAACGGATGCTTTGACACGCACGTGTGTTTCTGTTACGGGCAGTATGTCACCTACCACGACCCGCCCCTGCTGTTTGAGATTTCCAGAGACCCCCGGGAGAGAAACCCGTTAACCCCGACATCGGAGCCGCGGTTCTGGGAGATCCTGGAGGCCATGCAGGAGGCGGCAGCCCGCCACGCCCGGACCCTTCAGGACGTCCCCAACCAGCTGTCCCTGGGGAACCTGATGTGGAAGCCGTGGCTGCAGCTGTGCTGCTCATCGCTGGGGCTTTCCTGCCAGTGTGACCGGGAGGACCAGGATGGGAGACAGAGCCCTTAGCCGTTATGGGCAGCGTCTGAGGGTGCATGGGGTAGGAGGAGCGCCCAGCCGGCAGCATTAGGGTGAACGCCCAGGATCGACCCTGGGGGAAGGCAGCCCTGGCCACCTCCCTCCTCCCCACGCACCTGGAGACTCCGTCAAGACCCCCTTCCACACACACACACACACACCTTTCCCCCCCGGGGCGGGAATCAACTTTGAAATAAACAGAGACACAGACGTTACTTACATCGTCTTCCGAGGCCAGTTGTTCACGTGGATGGATGACTGGGCAATGAGTGTCCAACATCTGTGTGGTGGAGGGCAGGAAGGGGCACAGGTGAGCTGCTGACCTCTCAGACAGCGTGATCACGGCTGAAGGCGTCGCTGACTTGATGCACCGGCCACCAGGATTTCCCCTAGAGAGCATCGCACGAGAGTGAATCAAATGTTAAGTGTTTACTGAAATCTAACACATGCCACTTTTTTTACCCTGCGTAAAAGAGCATCTTGCCCAATCATGGATGATGGTTAAGTTGCCATCTTCTGGTTTCTGAAAGGCGATTACTGTCAGTATTATTTGCAAATACGTATGAATCACTCTTCACGCTATCCATGTTTGTACATGGATATGTGTCTTTCTTTGAGAAGCTTGCAATATTTAGAAGCTCATCACTGTTGAAGGAGAAGCAACAGAGGCTCGCAGATGTGTTTTGTGCGACCGCCTTTTGGTGAGCTCTCTCAGCGAATGTCGAAGCTGAGACACACCTCTCCGGTCCGTGTGTTTCCAGCCCGTCATTTGTAGCACGCTGTTTTGGCTTCTGCTGTCCCTTGGGTGAACGGTGTTTCTGAACTAAAAATCCAACTTCATAGATTCTGCAGTCCAAGAAATCCCCTCTAACAGATTCAGAATTACTGGCATGTGAAATGTATGCTATTCCACAGGGGCAGGGGGGTATGGGGTGGGGGAAACACAGGCCATCAGAGCAGTTCACGACCCATACCCACAAAGACACGAGCCATCAGACATAACCAGTCCGAGACCCATATCCAAGAAGACACTAGCAATCAGGCATAAGCAGTCCATGACCCATAGCCATGAAGACACGAGCCATCAGACATAACCAATCAACGACCCATACCCACAAAGACACGAGCAATCAGACATAAGCAGTCCACGACCCATACCCATTACATCTCGATGCCGAATTTCATGACGAGAGAATGGTGGTTCATGCCCATCCTTGTATTTTGTTGGCCTGACCCTTCGGGTAAGCAGTATCTGTGCCTCGTGTTGGTCGTGACATGCACACTTTCGTTTGAATCCCATTTCCGGCGACCTCAGGAATGCAGGGATGAGGCCTAACGGGGTCACGGAGGAGACTAGGAGACAGGGCACAGCTGGATAGAGTTCCCAAGTCCGGACCACCAGCCTCTTCTGGGCAAAGAGTTCCCCTGAGTGGAGAATACCTAGGTGACCTTCAGACACTATACGTTCTCCAGCAACATGGTGAGGATTCATTCACTCATCTGTACACGGGAGCTGTGGTCCCGCTGCCTCTCTTTCATCTCTGTAGCGAACATGTCTGAGCATCTATCTGCTCTTGGCTCAGGGGTTTTCTCGATCCGACGGGAGTGGAGGTCAGTGGTCTACTCTGCCCCGCCTCCCACCCCCCCACCCCCAGATGCATGGACCCTGCCGTCCAGACACTTTGGAGAAAAATGTGGGTAAGCGCGTCTCGGGCTCTCTGACAGTGGTCTCTGCCTTCTGGTCTTTGTCCCCGCTGAACAACAGCTAAGCTCCGACAGCATGTCCCCAGCTCCTCCTTGCTGCTGCTGCTGCTGCTAAGTCACTTCAGTTGTGTCTGACTCTGTGCGACCCCATGGACTGCAGCCTACCAGGCTCCTCCGTCCCTGGGATTTTCCAAGCAGGAGTACTGGAGTGGGGTGCCATTGCCTTCTCCAAGCTCCTCCTTACAGTCTGCTATTTCAGACTTTTTTAAAATTTATTAATTTATTTCACTTGGAGGATAATGATGTCACCATATTGTGGTCGTCTTTGTCGTACATCCACATGAATCGGCCACGGGTGACCGTGTGTCCCCCCATCCTGAACTGCCCCCCCACCTCCCTCCCCACTCCATCTCTCGGGGTTGTCCCAGGGCACTGGCTTTGAGTACCCAGCTTCATGCATCGAACTTGCCCTGGTCACCTATTTCACATATGGTAATGTACATGTTTCAATGCTGTGCTCTCAAATCATCCCACCCTCCCCTCCTCCCACAGAGCCCAAAAGTCTGTTCTTTATATCCGTGTCTCCTTCGCTGCCCTGCATGTAGGATCGTCGATACCATCTTTCTAAGTTCCGTATAAATGTGTTAATATACAACATTTGTCTTTCTCTTTCTGACTTACTTCACTTGGTACATATGCACAGTGGAATATTACTCACCTGTAAAAAAGGAATGCATTTCAGTGAGTTCTAATGAGGGGGATAACGAGGAGTCTGTTATTTCAGATTGCAGATCTTTCTTTGTCTTAAAAAAAAAGACAATTCCTTCCACCTCCCTGGGAATGGTTCAGAGTTGGAAAGCAAGCAGGATTCTTTTTCTTAATTCGGATTTCTCATTCCAGAAATTTGCCAAAAGCATGTCGTGTTGTTTTAAGAAATACTCTCATGAAAGAATGCATGAGCATGTTACTGCTGCTGCTACTGGCTAAGTTGCTTCAGTCGTGTTCGACTCTGTGCGACCCCATAGACGGCAGCCAACCAGGCTCCCCCGTCCCTGGGATTCTCCAGGCAAGAACACTGGAGTGGGTTGCCATTTCCTTCTCCAATGCATGAAAGTAGAAAGTGAAAGTGAAGTCGCTCAGTCGTGTCCGACTCTTCTCGACTCCATGGACTGCAGCCTACCAGGCTCCTCCATCCATGGGATTTTCCAGGCAAGAGTACTGGAGTGGGGTGCCATTGCCTTCTCCGAGCATGTTACTAGTGTGTTCAAATTATTGCTGTTATCATGCAAAACCTATCTAAAGCTGCTGTTACCAACTAATGTGTTAAAAGATGACCATATTTGCTCAGAGTTGGACACACTCAATGCACATGGATTTTATAAGACATTTTATGATGTCAGAACATTGTGTTTGAGGTTGAAATCAGTGGAAGGACTGTTGCAGATGTTGTTAATGCACAGCTTTGTATAGCATTGATTGTTTAATCTGTACACAGGTAACAGCCAACAAAGGATACATTTACCTCTAGACTCACAATGAGCTTTTAAGTGTTTGCTTCAAAATAACTTAGATCTCCATTATGTTTCAGTGTATTTGAAAATCAGGTTTCTTTGTAATAATCGTAATTACCACTTACCACCTGAAAGTTTGGCTTGGAATGCACAACAGGAAATTTGAATTCCCACTGGTGTGGTCTCTTGTATGTCCTATTCTTTGTGGGTTTTGAAGCTTTAAACACATTCTTTTGGGGAAAAAAAATTGTTATATTTCTAGCATTTCACAGACGTTAAAAGCTTAAGCTAACAGTGACCTAGTGACAGGCACGATTTGACAACATCATTAACATTTCATGAAAAGCCCAATTGCGACCTATGTATCAGAGGTGATGAAGGTTTCAGGAAGGGGAGCAGATGGCAGGTGGCCCTGAAGGACATCCATGGAAGAAACAGGCAACGTATTTGTCACGTGTCTGAACAATGGGATCTGTGACGTGACCGCATCTATGAAGGTTTCCCAGAACCTCATTGTCATGTCAACTTGAAATGAAAATAAACCTTTCCCTGGCAATTAAAAATTCTCTCCTGCTTCGTTTTTCATGGGGCTTAATTCAGCAAGTGTGTGGAGTGTTTAGTCAGTCAAGAGTCTGCCTACAATGTGGGAGACCTGCGTTCCTCCCGGGGTTGGGAAGATCTGCTGGAAAAGGGGACGGCAACCCACTCCAGTGTTCTTGCCTGGAGAATCCCGTGGACAGAGGACCCTGAAGGGGTGTTTACTATGTTTGGGGTATGATGTTAAGTAATGCGGAATGGGGTATCAGTTTGGTAAATCTTTACAGAGTGTCAGAGGCTCCAGGGAGGGGTGGGGAGTACACAGATGGATGAGAAATAATAAATAAGGTAGCCCCTGACTTTTGTGATTAGACGCCCTGGCCATCTCTTGGGTTCCAAGGCCATGTCACGCTTGTGTGTTGCTACAGCTGTTGGTCAATTTCCAATGAAAGGCTTGTAGTAAATTCAATGGGATCATAGTTAGAAAGTGACTGGCATGTTACAAGTCCTGAAAAAGTGTTAGCTATCTTTACACCCTTGCTTATATTTATCTGCAAGTGTTTTTTTATTACCAAAAAATATAATGGTAGAAAAATACAGCATATACACAAGAAAAGAGAAAGAATCACTTTTAACCTGATCATCAAGCAGAAAATACCAGAGCTATTTTTGAGTATATCTTTAAGACTTTATACATACAATCACTGGACTTCCCTGGTGGCTCAGACGGTAAGAGCATCTGCCTACAATGCAGGAGACCTGGGTTCGATCCCTGGGTTGGGAAGATCCCCCTGGAGAAGGAAATGGCAACCCACTCCAGTACTCTTGCCTGGAAAATCCCACGGATGGACGGAGGAGCCTGGTGGGCGACAGTCCATGGGGTCGCAGAGAGTTGGACACGACTGAGCGACTTAACTTTCACTTTCTTTCACTTTCACACACCATCACACCCGCACACAGTTGTATGTTACAGAAATGAATTATAACCAGTTATATTATAATCGTTTTTTTTTTCCACGTAACTCCTTTGTAACCATCTCCATGATACCAAGGATATATTCAGTCCATGGTTTTGATTGGTTTCATAATAAAAAAATTTCCAATGAATATGTTTTTATAAATACGAACTTTGAGTTGCCTATTGAGATTGATGTCGTCTAAATGTAACACAGGGTTCAAGACTCAGTCTCACACCAAGATATGGCATTTGCTTGGGTGGGCGGGACCCCTCTGTAACTGCATGTGAAGCAGAAACTGTCTCATGTACGGTGTCATCGCGGTAGATTTTCTCCACTTTCTTTTATCTTCAGGGCCACTGAGGCACTCAGGCCCAGCCAGCACGTTTCCCACAGTGTGCTCTATTTGTAGCTACTCAATGCAGAGCATCCAGGTAAGGACTCTGAGATGGTCCTAAGCGGGAGGTGATTTGATGATGGTGGTAAAATAGCCTGGATCTCCTGAGTCACCACCTGGGGCAGCTCCAGAGAAACCACGGTTTCCCTGAGCGACAGAAGACTGAGACCAGAACAAGATCTACTCTTTTCTGGGGACTTCCCGGGTGGGCCAATGGCCAAGTCTTCGAGTTCCCAGGGCAGAGGTCCTGGGTTTGATCCCTGGTCTGGGAACTAGAATCCCGCATGCCACAGCTAAATAATCAAGAATCGCCACAATGAAGACAGAAGACCCGGCATGCTGTCACTAGGACCCAATGCAGCCAAATAAACAAATAGATATATTTTTAAAGACCTACTCTTTTTATTTTGAAGACACTGAGATTTGGAGGTTGTCAGTGTAACAGCAGCTGGAGTTCCTTATCTCAACTAATACACTAGCTTGGCTTCCCTGGTGGCACAGCTGGTAAAGAATCCGCCTGCAATGCAGCAGACCTGGGTTTGATCCTTGGGTCAGGAAGACATCCTGGAGGAGGGCATGGCAACCCGCTCCAGCATTCTTGCCTGGAGAATCCCATGGCCGGAGGAGCCCGGAGGGCTACCATCCATGAGGTCACAGAGACTCGGTCACGACTGAGTGACTAAGCTCGCCTGCACGGCCATATTACAAAAACCTGACACTCTTATGAGAGTGTCTTGGATTGCAAAAAGGTGTTTTTTCCCAATTTACTGGTGTTGCTTTGAATAGAAGCCTATGCACGAATTTTTATTTTTAATTTTGACTTCATGATGGGAACAGCACTCAACATGAGATCTGTCCTCCTAGATTTTGCAGGAGAGGATACAATCTTCTTAACCGCAGGCACAGAGTTGTACAGGAGATCTATTCCTTCTGCATAACTGAAACTTTGTATCTGTTGATAAAAAGTCCCCCTTCTCCTCACCCCTCCAACCCCTTCAGTTCAGTCGCTCAGTCCTGTCCAACTCTGCAACCCCATGGACTGTAGCCCGCCAGGCTCCTCTGTCCGTGGGATTCTCCAGGCGAGCATACTGGAGTGGGTTGCCGTGCCCTCCTCCAGGGGATCTTTCCAACCCAGGGATGGAACTTGAGTCTCCTGCATCTCCTGAATTGTAGGTGGATTCTTTACCGCTGAGCCACCAGGGAAGCCCCCCGAAAACATTATGGAGGCTCCTCAAGACATTAAAAATCATACTACCATATGATCCAGCCTTCTCCCTCCTGGGGTATTTTGCCCCAAAATTGAAATCAGGATCTCAAAGAGATACCTGCACAAGCATGCTCATTGCAACATTAGTCACAGTATGAGCTGATGTAGACAGAATCTTTAATGTCACTGACAGATGAACAGACAAGGATATATGGAATATGGCTTAATTCTTTAAAGGCCTTCAACCCTTAGAAGGTGGGAGTTCAGTTCAGTCGCTCAGTCGTGTCTGACTCTTTGTGACCCCAAAGAAGGTGGGAAAGAGAAACGTTAAAATGTACTATGCGTTACCACCACCTGCCTATGGCCCAGAATGGAGAACTGATTCTGCAACTGCCGTCTCAGTGAGTGAGAAACACAGATGGATTCTTGACACAACTGACAAGTTGATGATTAATTAAACATCGAGAGTCTTTCTCATGGTTGAATATGACATTTTGCTTCATTGATTACAGGAAGATAGCAGATTTCAAAAGATATTATCTATGCCTAGGAGAGATGTTATTTCTAATACCAAATCTTCTAATGAGTATATATATTTTTTAAAGATTCATTTTACTTCAGAGTGGTGTCCCATCTCTTGTCAAATATCCTTTAATTCCCTTTGGGTGTGTGTCTCAGTTGCTCAGGTGTGTCCAATTTTTTGTGACCCCATGGACCATAGCCTGCCAAGCTCCTATGTCCATGGAATTTTCCAGGCAGAATACTGGAGTGGGTTTGCCATTTCCTACTCCGTAATGAATGCATTTTTAAAAAGCTTTTTTAAAAAACTTTATATTGAGGTGTCATGCGGTCACAAAGAGTCGGACATGACTGAGCGACTTCACTTTCACTTTTCACTTTCATACATTGGAGAAGGACATGGCAACCCACTCCAGTGTTCTTGCCTGGAGAATCCCAGGGACGGGGGAACCTGGTGGGCTGCCGTCTATGGGGTTACACAGAGTCGGACACGACTGAAGGGACTTAGCAGCAGCAGCAGCAGTGGGTTTGGGAGAATGCATAGGATCATATCGGAGAAGCCAATGGCACCCCACTCCAGTACTCTTGCCTGGAAAATCCCATGGATGGAGGAGCCTGGTAGGCTGCAGTCCATGAGGTCGCTAAGAGTCGGACACAACTGAGCGACTTCACTTTCACTTTTCACTTTCATGCATTGGAGAAGGACATGGCAACCCACTCCAGTGTTCTTGCCTGGAGAATCCCAGGGACGGGGGAGCCTGGTGGGCTGCCATCTATGGGGTCGCAGAGAGTTGGACACGACTGAAGCGACTTAGCAGCAGCAGCAGCAGCATTGAGGTGTAGCCAATTGACAATGTTGTGATAGTTTTGGGTGAACCAAAGGGACTCAGTCATTTTTTTAATAAAATATTCTAGTTAGCAAAATATTCAGATTTGGCCCTCTCCAAAGTGTTCTTAAGACATTTGATTCGTATCAGAAGTTTCTTTTTAAATTTTCTTCTTTTGTTTTTGGCTGTGCAGGGTCCTCATGGCTGCCTGCAGCCTTGCTCTGGTTGCAGAGGTTGGGGGAGGTACTCCCTCGTTGTGGCGCGGAAGCTTCTCATTGCAGTGACTTCTCTCATTGTGGAACACAAGCTGTAGGTGCACACGGACTTCAGTCGTTGTGGCCCACGGGCTTAGCTGCTACCCGGGATGTGGGATCTTCCTGGACCAAGGATTGAACCTGTGTCCCCTGAAAACTGGCAGATGAATTCTTAACCGCTGGACCACCAGGGCAGCCCTCAAAAAGGTTCTAGATGTTTGGTTATATTCAGTCCTTTTCAAAATGCCCATGGAGACTTCTCAGTCCACACCAAAAGGTCCTTGATACTTCATCCCGTCCAAAATCGTTTGGCGTGGGCCACACCTGCTTGTGGACATTTTCGATAGGACCGAATTTCAAGAACTTTTTGGTGTGGACCAGATGTCTTCTGGACCAAATGTCCGATGCAAGTTTTGGGCAGGACCAGGTATCTTGCGGGGAATATTGTTTTTTTAATGCCCTGCAAACCTTATCACTTTTGAAATACCTTCAGAAATATGTCCTGTGCCTATGTGAAAGAGTCCAGTGACCGTCATATTTTTAGTTTTTGTTGATCAGATTTTGTCCTTAGGAAAAAAAGATCAAAAGATGATGTAATGTTTTTACAACTTCTTTCAGCAACCTTTGAAATAGTGCCATGTAGCTTGTGTTTAATATATCCAATTAAACCACGAGATGCCTGTTTCCTGAGCGTCCCTTTAAAAGTCAGCATCGAAAACATTCAGTTTACGCAGAGCATCAGTTCCGTGTTAAAATCTGAGGAGCATTTTTGCAGCCAGACTGGAAAGCAGCTTCCTGTAGTGCCTCTCAGCAAACGTGACAAGTGCCATATGAAAAGGTTGGGAGAAGTTAAGAGTTTCAGATAATTCCGAAAAGGGCACTCGTGGCATTGCATCAAAAGCGTCGGGTCGGAGACTGCTGAGAGAGAGTCATCAGACAGCTCATCCGTTAGAGCTTGTATCAGGGAGACGTGTTCCCAGCTGTACCATCAGAAGCAGAGATAAGTGAGTTGCTGGAGCATATTTCGTCGCCCTGAAGGTGAAGTGGGAAAAGGTCCCAGGGCCTACACGTTGCTCTGATAGGCTGGCCTGTGGAATAATGTTTGGTTTGACTCCTTCATCCCAGGCCTGATTCCGAGTGCTTCTGTGGGTTCATGGACTTGGAATCTTCACTGCATCTCTATCAGGGGCTTCCCAGCTGGTGCTGGTGGTAAAGAATGCAATTCAGGAGACACGAGTTTGATCCCGGGTTCAAGAAGATCCCCTGGAGAAGGGCATGGCAACCCACTCCAGTATTCTTGCCTGGAGTATCCCATGGACAGAGGAGCCTGGTGGGCTACAGTCCATGGGGTCACAAAGAGTCGGACACGACTGAAGACTTAGCATGCACACATGCACATCTCTATCAGATGTTATGATTCTCTTGTTACAGATGAGGAAACATACAAAAAACAGGATGTAAATATGCTTCATGCTCAGATTTACGCCGTGATGTTTTCGTTTAAAAAAGTAAATGGATGGGTTTTCAGTCTCCATGTGTGACTCTGTCTGCTGCCTACTGCACAACTCCGGGGATGATATGCACACTCCACCATAGGAAGCGTTGGATCCTCTGTTTGTTCAGTGCGAAACCTGATCCACCATACATGGCAGCCTTGGATAGATTGTGATGTAGAGAGAGCCAGATATGTAAGTCATTGATGGAACTTGTTATTTTGATTGGCCTGACAATGAGGACAGGAGAGCACTGTGTGAACTCAACCTAAGCATCGAATCCATGAGCTAGCATATGGACCTGGGGCACTTCTGGAGTGAAGGAAATGGCGTGAGGGTCCTGCTCATTAAAACAGAGATCAGATTGGTGGAGCTGGTTTATTGCCTCCAAGGAAATAGGCACGTGGTTTTGTGTGTGTGCATTGATTGTGATACAGCCAGCAGTGTGTTGATTTCTAAAGACCTGTGGCTTAATCCATGGTCCTCAGACATAGTGACCTTGTGTGTTGGGAGAAATGTCCCTTGTTAGTTGGGAGCTGCAGGGCCTGTTGCTAGGAGAGAAATTTCCAGCATCTCAGATAGAGGTTGGGCCTCTGGGTGAAAGTGTTAGTCGCTCACTTGTGTCCGACTCTTTGCAACCCTGTAGACTGTAGCCCTGCAGGCTCCTCTGTCCACATGGGATTCTCCAGGCAAGAATGCTGCTGTGGGTTGCTATTTCCTTCTCCAGGGGATCTTCCTGACCCAGGGCTCTAACCGAGGTCTCCTGCATTGGCAGGAGTGTTTCCTACCATCTGAGCTACCAGGGAAGCCCGCCTAGGGTGAGCCAGGAATAATCCTTTTGTTCCTTGAGTTCCCCAGGATTTAAATGTCATCACTGCCTCTTTAAGCATGTTCTTTTTGACTGACTTATGTCACCCCTCTTTTTCTGCAAAGGAGTAATGATTAAATTTTGCCAAACATTTCATCTCTCATTTTTTTCCCCCTTAGAGATTATGTCCTAAGGAATCTTGGGACACTTTGGACACTGGAATAGTTGAGGCTTATGCACGCTTAGCATTCAGAAAACGAGGATTCTGGCATCTGGTCCCATCACTTCATGGGAAATAGATGGGGAAACAGTGGAAACAGTGTCAGACTTTATTTTTTGGGGCTCCAAAATCACTGCAGATGGTGACTGCAGCCATGAAATTAAAAGACGCTTACTCCTTGGAAGGAAAGTTATGACCAACCTAGACAGCATATTCAAAAGCAGAGACATTACTTTGCCAACAAAGGTCTGTCTAGTCAAGGCTATGGTTTTTCCTGTGGTCATGTATGGATGTGAGAGTTGGACTGTGAAGAAACCTGAGTACCGAAGAATTGATGCTTTTGAACTGTGGTATTGGAGAAGACTCTTGAGAGTCCCTTGGACTGCAAGGAGATCCAACCAGTCCATTCTAAAGGAGATCAGCCCTTGGTGTTCTTTGGAAGGAATGATGCTAAAGCTGAAACTCCAGTACTTTGGCCACCTCATGAGAAGAGTTGACTCATTGGAAAAGACTCTGATGCTGGGAGGGATTGGGGGCAGGAGAAGGGCACAACAGGATGAGATGGCTGGATGGCATCACTGACTCGATGGATGAGTTTGAGTGAACTCTGGGAGTTGGTGATGGACAGGGAGGCCTGGCGTGCTGCAACTCATGGGGTCACAAAGAGTTGGGCACGACTGAGTGACTGAACTGACTGAACTGATGCACACTTAGAAAGATATTTTAGGTTGTCAGAGGAGAAGGAAAACAATAATGGCTTTGTGCCAGGAAGACCAAACAAACACATTTTTAAAAAACACAAAAATTAACATTTAGGTTGACTGTATCTTCAGAAATGTACACATGTCCTAACCTTTCCTGCATGCACATCTTGGAGGTAAAAAAAAATGAATAAATCACTGGGTAACATGTTACATCACATGGAAACTTAGCAAGGGTTGTACAAGTTCAGTGTCTCTGCTTTAATGATAACAACAAACCCTACATTGCGTGCCCTTTTCAATGTGTTCACAATGTTTAACCTTCTTTAATTGTATGTTAAAATTTTTTGACACTGTGTTGAAAGTAAAAAGAACACACAGTCAAAACAGTGATATTTATTTGCATCCTACCATTATGAGCTTAAATGCCAGTAAACCCCCTTCTGACCTTTTATCCTTTGTATTATCTGTCCTTTTTACTTTCAGCCCAAGACTGTTCAGTGAATTCTAGTGCAAAAAAAAAAAAAAAAATCTAGTGGTATCGTTTTCCCATGGTGATGTTTTAAAGGGCAACTCGTGTTAGGAAAAAAAAATATTTAAAGCCGTATTGTGCAGTTTCCATCACAGCAATGTTAGAGGTATTCTGGGACTAAAAATGGTCCTGCCTGTGTATATTTACTTAAATTCGGCAAGGATGACGATTGGAAGAGAACGGCCAAGCAGAAACGAGACCTTGACTTAATGTCTTCCGGTGGGAGAGGGAGAGGAAGATCAGTGTTGGACGTTGAAGCAAAGCTTAATCGTCCTCACTTCTGTTTATGGCGCGTTTCTCTTAAAAGATGATAAACTAGAGGTCGGAGAACCAAAGTTGCCACGGGTCGCAGCATGGCAATTACCCCGTAGTCGTCCGTCTTCGGTGACCCTAGAGGATGCATGAGAAAGCGCTTGATGCATGCTCCTACCCACACAACTATATCACGCCGGGGCAGACAGAGGAGCCTGAATCTCTGACCTTCACCCCTCAGTGTCTCAGACATCTAGAACATGGGGGATCCAGCGTCAGATCATCACTTACCATGCTCTAAAAATACATACGTCTCTGCAGAAGATGGCCTCTATGCTTCCCCACGGCCTGGAAGTTTCCTAGAAATGCCAGAAATCCCTTCTGAAGATGTGGTGATTTGTTCTAGGAAGTGACAGGGCCCTTGGATTCTCTTTTGAGAATCTGGCCACCGCAAGCAGGAGTCCTAACAGCTGGATGGCAAGCTGCTCTTCCTAGAAATTGATGGCCGTGACAAAACTGGGCTTGGTAGCAGCCCTGGAGGCCGTGTTGGCCTTCCCTGATGGCTCAGGTGGTAAAGAATCTGCCTACAATGGGGGAGAGGCGGGTTCAATCCCTGTGTCGGGAAGACCCCCTGGAGAAGGGAATAGCAACCCGCTCCAGTAGTCTTGGGCTTCCCTGGTGGCTCAGCTGGTAAAGAATCTGCCTGCAATGTGGGAGACCTGGGTTTGATCCCTGGGCTGGGAAGATCCCTTGGAGAAGGGAAAGTCTACCCACCCCAGTATTCTGGCCTGGAGAATCCCATGGACGATACAGTCTATACAGTATATTATACAGTCCATGGGGTTGCAAAGAGTCAGACTTGACTGAGTGACTTTCACTTTCACTTTCATGGAAGAAAAAGCTTTTGACCAAGTGAATGAATGGGACTCTAAATCACTAATTTTGAAGACTGAATTCCAACATAAAATAATTCAATTTTCATGATGTAAGTCACTCCAGTGCCTGAGAATGGAAGATTGTGACAGTGGTTGCTGAATTTTAAGGCACCATTATGATCAAACACAATTTCGAAGAATGCCTTTTAATTCTTCTAATAAGAGAAGATTACCTAATTAGAAAGTGTTTTCGGCAGGACCACATTAAAACCCATTCTGATGTATCTTTCCTGCTGTTTTAATTGTAGTTTATAAGGACAAATGCAAACTGAAATAGTACCCCAAACCATTCCCTGGTTGGTAGAAGAATATTTTCCTGAACCATAAAATATGGATTTGCCAATGTGGGGAGTTAATCACATTGCCCTACATTTTCTCTTATCTTGGCAGAGAAATAGAGGGTTCTTTCCAAGTAGAACTCAACCCTCTGATTACCATGTGGTCCACTTTAGTTGCCAATATCTTGTTGTTCACTGGCTCAGTCGTGTCTGACTCTTTGCGACCCCATGGACCGCAGCAGCACGCCAGGCTTCCCTGTCCATCACCAACTCCCGGAGCTTGCTCAAATTCATATCTGTTGAGTCGGTGATGCCATCCAACCATCTCATTCTCTGTGATCTCCTTCTCCTCCTGCCCTCAATCTTTCCAGCCAGTATCTTAGGTGTTAGAAAAGCAAGACATTGCCATCAAGCACAAAATGTGACACGAACTTAGAGCAGACTGTGCCTTTTAATTTTTTTTTTTACCTGTGATATTACTAAGGATCATTTATTTATAATTTGCATGGGATTGAAGGAGGTTCATGTTGACAGGAAAATGCTTTCAGTCTGCCCTTTGAAACTGCAGAAATGTGAAAGGAAAGCTTAGAATGAAATAGTGTAATATGTTTCTTGAGAGAGGCACTGGGTGGACACTGACATTTTAAAATTCAGTCTCATCGATGTTATTCCAAATGGAAACACAGGATACAAAGAGTGCAAGGCAATTGCTAACCGTATTTTTTTTAAAAAAGCATTGTAGGGTGAAAAATTGCAAACAAACATGGAGATAGGAAGACTGTAATACTGACCCCCTCCGTGACCTCACCCCCAAGCTTCAGGCATCATCACCATCTTCAGATATAGTTGTAGTTAGGATATTTTAGAAGTTCCCATGGTCATGCCTGGATCAGAATATAACTGTTTTAATGTTGCAAGATAGTCTGCCTGAATGGTTACGTTTTTTTCCACCTGTGTTTAGGTGTTTATTTTCATAGGGGTAAAGAGGGAAGATGATGCATAGACATAAAGTATCAAGGTTCTCTGTGTGTGTCACAGCATCACAGAACTTACTGGCTTCATGCAGTACCCATTTATTTAGCCCCTGACCTTGACATTCAGGCTGTCCTGGGTGGCTATTTCCTTTCAGGAGCTGTCTATGCGGATCTTGGCTCTGGCATCTGTATGAGATGACTGGCTTACTATGACTTCACCTGTGACGGTGGGAACCTTGGGGTTCCCCTCTCCATGTGGCCCCCTCATTCTCCAGGGAGGAGGCTGGTCCAAGCTTGTCCTCAAGCCTTGTCCGACCCAGTGGTTTCAACATGATGAAAGTGAAAGAAGAGAATGAAAAAGTTGGCTTAAAGCTCCACCTTCAGAAAACTAAGATCGTGGCATCCAGTCCCATCACTTCATGGGAAATAGATGGGGGAACAGTGGAAACAGTGTCAGACTTTATTTTTCTGGGCTACAAAATCACTACAGATGGTGATTGCAGTCATGAAATTAAAAGACGATTAGTCCTTGGAAGGAAAGTTATGACCAACCTAGATAGCATATTAAAAAGCAAAGACATTACTTTGCTAACAAAGATCCGTCTAGTCAAGGCTATGGTTTTTCCAGTGGTCATGTATGGATGTGAGAGTTGGACCATAAAGAAGGCTGAGCGCTGAATAATTGATGCTTTTCAACTGTGGTGTTGGAGAAGACTCTTGAGAGTCCCTTGGACTACAAGGAGATCCAACCAGTCCATCCTAAAGGAGATCAGTCCTGGGTGTTCATTGGAAGGACTGATGCTGAAGCTGAAACTCCAATACTTTGGCCACCTGATGTGAAGAGCTGACTCATTTGAAAAGACTTTGATGCTGGGAAAGATTGAGGGCAGGAGGAGAAGGGGACGACAGAGGATGAGATGGCTGGATGGCATCACCAACTCAATGGACATGGTTTTGGGTGGACTCCAGGAGTTGGTGATGGACAGGGAGGCCTGGCGTGCTGCAGTTCTTAGGGTCGCAAAGAGTCAGACACAACTGAGGGACTGAACTGAACTGAACTGAGGCGAGGGCAACCCCAGGTACAAATACGTTTCAAGTCTGTGTGGGTGTGTGTATACTACTTTCCACTGAAAACAAGTTCCATGGCCAAACCCAGAGGCAGAAGGTTGATCCGTAGATTTCAGCGGTCACAGGGAGTAATGACAGATTGACATCAGAACAGGACATGCGTACAACGGAGGGAAAGCCTGTGGCCAGCGTTACCATGTATTTCATAAAGTTTTCTCAATGAAAGAAATCAAGTTGACAGCGGTGAAAATGGCAAAGTAAGGACCAGCATAATTTCGCTTCGCCGTAAAATCAGTGAGACAGCTGGAAAAAGTCGTCAGAAATAACTTCAGCGTGGATCTGGAAATTAACCAAAGGCTTGCCGCAATCCAGGAGCATTTGTTCAAGCAAAATGGTTGGATCTCAGTAAAAACACTGGACTCGGGAGCATTGTTACTTGGCGAGGACAATCCATCATTCTGCAATCTGGAAAAACAGCAGTCCCCAGCTTCCCTAGCAGGGAGCAGAAGGAAAGATCAGCCCGGCCTTGAGCAAATCCTCATTCCTAAAGGACGGTTTATTTGTCTGTTTTTGACCTGACTTGGAGCCTGCTCAGTGCAGAAAGCCTTCTCCAGGAGGGAATAAAGAGCTGAAACATGCGACATCGTGGGTGAGCATTGGAAACCTTTTGCTAAGAGAAAAAAGTGACAGTCATAAAAAAAAAAAAGGCGAAGATCAAAGTGGTTTCATGTCTATTAAAGGATATGACATGGAACCAACTATTGTTACAAAGATGGGGCTTCCCAGGTGGGGAAGAATCCGTTTCCCAGTGCAGGCGATAGAAGAGGCATCACAGGTTCAATCCCTGGGTTGGGAAGATCCCCGGAGGAGGAAGTGGCAACCCACTCCATTATTTGTGTGTGTGTGTGTGATCCAATTATGTATTTTAAAAATTAATTTATTTATTATAATTGGAGGCCAATTACTTTACAATATTGTGGTGGTTGTTGCCATACATTGACATGAGTCAGCCATGGGTGTACATGTGTCCCCCATCCTGCACCCCCCTCCCACCTCCCTCCCCATCCCATCCCTCAGGGTCATCCCAGTGCACCGGCCCTGAGCACCCTGTCTCATGCATTGAACCTGGACTGGCGATCTGTTTCACATATGGTAATATACATGTTTCAATGCTATTCTCTCAAATCATCCCACCCTCTCCCTCTCCCACAGAGTCCAAAAATCTGTTCTTTACATCTGTGTCTCTTCTGCTGTCTCGCATATAGGGTCATTGTTACCATCTTTCTAAATTCCATATAGATGTGTTAATATACTGTATTGCTGTTTTTCTTTCTGACTTACTTCACTCTGTATAATAGGCTCTAGTTTCATCCACCTCATTAGAACTGACTCAAATGCATTCTTTTTAATGGCTGAGTAATATTTCATTGTGTATATGTACCACGGCTTTCTTATCCATTCGTCTGCTGATGGACATCTAGGTTGCTTCCATGTCCTAGCTATTGTAAACAGTGCTGCGATGAACATTGGGGTACACGTGTCTCTTTCAATTCTGGTTTCCTCGGTGTGTATGCCCAGCAGTGGGATTGCTGGGTCATATGGCAGTTTTATTTCCAGTTTTTTTAAGGAATCTCCGCACTGTTCTCCATAGTGGCTGTACTAGTTTGCATTCCCACCAACAGTGTAAGAGGGTTCCCTTTTCTCCACACCCTCTCCAGCATTTATTGCTTGTAGATTTTTGGATCGCAGCCATTCTGACCGGCATGAGACGATACCTCACTGTGGTTTTGATTTGCATTTCTCTGATAATGAGAGATGTTGAGCAACTTCTTGTGTGTTTGTTAGCCATCTCTATGTCTTCTTTGGAGAAATGTCTGTTTAGGTCTTTGGCCCATTTTTTGATTGGGTTGCTTATTTTTCTGGAATTGAGCTGCAGGAGTTGCTTGTATATTTTGGAGATGAATTCTCTGTCAGTTGCTTCATTTGCTATTATTTTCTCTCGTTCTGAAGGCTGTCTTTTCACCTTGCTTATAGTTTCCTTCATCGTGCAAAAGCTTTTAAGTGTAACTAGGTCCCATTTGTTTATTTTTGCTTTAATGGAAGTAACGGAAATACATTACTCTGGGAGGTGGATCATAGAGGATCTTGCTGTGATTTGTGTCAGAGCCACTCCAGGATTCTTGCCTGGAGAATCCCCTGGACAGAAGATCATGGTGGGCTATAGTCTATGAGGTCGAGAGAGTCAGACATGGCTGAGCAACTAAACCGCCATTGCCACCACAGGCTTTTGATGTCACTTTGGTTTTTATTTCACATTAATGAGCAAACCAGGAGAAGGCAATGGCACCCCACTCCAGTACTCTTGCCTGGAAAATCCCATGGACGGAGGAGCCTGGTGGGCTGCAGTCCATGGGGTCGCTAAGGGTCGGACACGACTGAGCGACTTCACTTTCACTTTTCACTTTCATGCATTGGAGAAGGAAATGGCAATCCACTCCAGTATTCTTGCCTGGAGAATCCCAGGGATGGGGGAGCCTGGTGGGCTGCCGTCTATGGGGTCGCACAGAGTTGGACACGACTGAAGTGACTTAGCAGCAGCAGCACCAATGAACAAACCAGCTATGTTCCAGCTACTCTTCATGCCTTGCATTCCCCCTTCTCCATCCACTGACTGTTATCCGCAAATCCATGAGCCACTATTGATCTTAGAATCATCTCCTTTTTAGGAAGCATAGCGTTTCCCTATTTTAACTCATAACCACTGCTCTGGTATCTTGTGTGTATAGGTGGATCTGAGATGTGTTTTAGACCGTCAGCTCCTTGGGGGAAGGACCACTTTTTATTCACATCTACGTCTCTTTGTTGTTCAGTCGCTCAGTCGTGTTCGACTCTTTGTGACCCCGTGGACTGCAGCACGCCAGGTTTCCCTGTCCTTCAGCATCTTGTGGAGCTTACTGAGACTCATGTCCATCGAGTCGGTGATGCCATCCAACCATCTCATCCTCTGTCATCTCCTTCTCCTCCTGCCTTCAATCTTTCCCAGCATCAGGGTCTTTTCAGTGAGTCAGCTCTTTCCATCAGGTGGCCAAAGTATTGGAGTTTCAGCTTCAGCATCAGTCCTTCCAATGAATATTCAGGACTGATCTTATTTAGGATGGACATCTAGAATTTGCATGTCACGTGAACAGAATGATGTCTAAAACCTTCGCAGGAATGTTTCATTGACTCTGGACCCTGGCAAGTTTATGCCTTCCAAGGTCTCTGGACCATTTCATCCAAGACCAGTCCTCCCTGTCCATTCTTCCTCCTCTGCTCATGATGTACAGGCGATTAAAACACAGTGGTCCCAAAGGAGTTGGAAACTTGCATGCACACCAAGGCCTGCACACCGATGTTTACAGCTGCAGTATTCCTAACTGCCCAAACATGGAAGCCACCAAGGTGTCCTTCAGTAGGTCAGTGGATAAATAAACTGTGGTCCGTCCAGACACTGGTGCTAAAAAGTGCTGAAAAGAAATGAACTGTCAAGTCAAGGAAAGACATGCAGGAACTTTAAATGTGTGTTGTTCTTGTTCAGTCACTGAATCGTGCAGGAGGTCTCTTCCCGACCCCATGGGCTGTAGCCCGCTAGGCTCCTCTGTCTGTGGGATTTCCCATGCAAGAATACTGGAGTGGGTTGCTATGCTCTCCTCCAGGGAATCTTCCCGACCCAGGGGGCGAAACCTACATCTCCTGCATTGCAGATGAATTCTTTACCGCCCAGCCCAGCTCATGGTTACATCTGTTCCCTTTGAAAGAAAATTTGCCCCCTTCAGTCACGTTCACTGCATTCTGTGACTCTTTGTCCCTTCCCCACCCGATATGAGTCTTTGTCAGAACCTCTTTATGCCTCCTTCATGCGACGCAATGGTTTTTGCAGAGCAATCTGGAAAAATTCTTAAAGAGTCAAGGTGAAAGCATTATTTTTCCAAGCAGGACACCTTATCATACCCTCTTGTCATCGGAGGCATCCACAACGTGAATAAACTATTGAGAGATTCCCCTTCAGCTCGGTTACCATTTAGAGTGGTTTCAAACTACCTGTGTAAAAATGGCTGTCTTAAGACTTCCCTGATGGTCCAGTGTTTGGGACTCTGCCTTCCAACCCAGCAGGTGCAGGTTCGATCCCTGGTCAGGGAACTCAGAGCCCACACGCCTCTTGGCCAAAACATAAAGCAGGAGAAATACTCTAACAAATTGATAGAGACGTTAAAAATGGCCCACGTTAAAAAAAAATCTTTAAAAAATAAATTCAGTTCAGTTCAGTCACTCAGTCATGTCTGACTCTTTGCGACCCCATGAATCGCAGCACGCCAGGCTTCCCTGTCCATCACCAACTCCCGGAGTTCACTCAGACTCATGTCCATCAAGTCAGTGATGCCATCCAGCCATCTCATCCTCTGTCATCCCCTTCTCCTCTTGCCCCCAATCCCTCCCAGCATCAGAGTCTTTTCCAATGAGTCAACTCTTCGCATGA
This sequence comes from Bos grunniens, assembly GCF_055505025.1. Lineage (NCBI taxonomy): Eukaryota > Metazoa > Chordata > Mammalia > Artiodactyla > Bovidae > Bos > Bos grunniens. The sequence goes on from NC_141194.1 coordinate 4,707,993, forward strand.
GGTGGCCAAAGTACTGGAGTTTCAGCTTTAGCATCACTCCTTCCAAAGAAATCCCAGGGCTGATCTTCAGAATGGACTGGTTGGATCTCCTTGCAGTCCAAGGGACTCTCAAGAGTCTTCTCCAACACCACAGTTCAAAAGCATCAATTCTTTGGCACTCAGCCTTCTTCACAGTCCAACTCTCACATCCGTACATGACCACAGGAAAAACCACAGCCTTGACTAGATGGACCCTTGTTGGCAAAGTAATGGCTCTGCTTTTCAATATGCTATCTAGGTTGGTCATAACTTTCCTTCCAAGGAGTAAGCATCTTAATTTCATGGCTGCAGTCACCATCTGCAGTGATTTTGGAGCCCCCAAAAAATAAGGTCTGACACTGTTTCCACTGTTTCCCCATCTATTTCCCATGAAGTGATGGGACCAGATGCCATGATCTTCGTTTTCTGAATGTTGAGTTTTAAGCCAACTTTTTCACTCTCCTCTTTCACCTTCATCAAGAGGCTTTTTAGTTCCTCTTCACTTTCTGCCATAAGGGTGGTGTCATCTGCATATCTGAGGTTATTGATATTTCTCCCGGCAATCTTAATTCCAGCTTGTGCTTCTTCCAGCCCAGCATTTCTCATGGTGTACTCTGCATATAAGTTAAATAAGCAGGGTGACAATATACAGCCTTGATGTACTCCTTTTCCTATTTGGAACCAGTCTGTTGTTCCATGTCCAGTTCCAACTGTTGCTTCCTGACCTGCATACAGATTTATCAAGAGGCAGGTCAGGTGGTCTGGTATTCCCATCTCTTTCAGAATTTTCCACAGTTTATTGTGATCCACACAGTCAAAGGCTTTGGCATAGTCAATAAAGCAGAAATAGATGTTTTTCTGGAACTCTCTTGCTTTTTCCATATTCCAGAGGATGTTGGCAATTTGATCTCTGGTTCCTCTGCCTTTTCTAAAACCAGAAGTTCAAAGTTCACATGTTGCTGAAGCCTGGCTTGGAGAATTTTGAGCATTACTTTACTAGCGTGTGAGATGAGTGCAATTGAAAATAATGAATTGTCCCATAAGAATCATAGGGAACTGAATTTTTATATCAGCATATGCAATTTTTCATTAACCTAGAAATCTCAGTGAAATGATTGTGTCATATACACTTTTATCCACTTCTTCCCTTAGTGAACAGTTTTTTAAAATAAATTTTTCTTTGTGTTACTTTGAAATAAATATCTCATGGAATATCCTATAATAGCAGTTTCTAAACTTATCCTGGGTTCTAGACTCCAAATGATACATTGGTGTATTTGGGAATTTATATTTTTAGCAATAAAAAATAAAAATGCAAACCTAGCTAGCTCTGGAAATAAAAATGCTGGAGCCACAGAACAAAAAATGTTTGTTTTTTTGCTTAAAATAGGCTTAAAATAGCTAAAGTCATATCTGAAGATAATAATAGGAAGAAGGCCTTGGCCTAATTAAAGTCATTCCAAAAGCTATATATCATGCATTCAACTTTCAGTTATCTAAAATATCAGAGACTTGGGGATTTGTGAATGATAATTAAACTTTAGTCATAGAGTTAAAGCCTTAAAAACTGGCAAAACAATTTGTATGTTTCTCCTGCCCTTCAATCAAATTGATTGTTTAATTATTCCTTTTTGGTCTGAGCAGTTTCTGCACTTGAGGGAGAGAAGACATGAAACAGATTTCCTAAGGCTTGTTGTTTTGAAGAAGATGTAGATTTTCTAAGAAGCATTCGTCTGAGCTAACGTGCTGATTCTAGCATCTAGAATTGAATGCCTGGTTTTACTGCCTTCTCGAACTGCCTGAAATACCACAGGACTAGACTTAATATAGATGGTTAATGAACAAACTTCATAACTTTGGCGACTTAGAAAAGCAACATTTCTTAGGCACGTATGATGCGGTTTATTTGCATTGATAACCTACATACTTTCAGTGTGTGGCATTCAGTGGCTCTGATTCAGGACAGACCTTTACTTGAACAGGTTTATTTTCATACGCTCGTCAATTTCTCGTTTGAACCGTTTCTTCAGACAGTTTTGAAGCTGTGGTTGGGAGTTTTGGACCTCAGCTCTTTGATGCGAGTTCTGTTTAATACCATATATCGGAGAACCACAGGAGTAGAGCTTCAGAGAAATAGGTCAACTCTGTCCCAATTCTCACGGACTTTGTCTCGGCAGGGACCATGTATTAGTCAGCTATGTCTATGATACTGCCATGTAACAAGCCAGTCGTATGCAATGGCATAGGAATACTCATTTGAATACTCATTTGTTCTCCTGTTCATTGGTCTGTGGGTCATCTGACATGGTTCTGCTCCATGCCATGCAACAGGACCCAGGCTAGCAGGGCAGAGAACAGAAGAACCCAGAAGGACAAGAGGAAACACATGCTATTCTTCACATCTTTGCCTGTAACGGCCATTTCTGTTCACATTTCGTTGGCTGAAGCAGGTGACAAGAAAGTCTACTTGTTCCCCAGATAATGTTCCGTGGCCGGGCAATGAATCGCCACCAGCTTAGCAGCCGACACCAAAACCCGTGTGTTGAGTCACAGTTCCACAAGCCAAAGTCCAGCACAGCCCAGCTGGGTTCTCTGCTATGTGTCTCACAGCCTGGAACCAGTGTACCATCTGGGACTGACCATTCTCACCTGGGCTTTGAGCTCATCTTCCACGTTCAGTGGTTATTTGCAGAGTTAATGCCCTTACTGTTGCATGGGCTCCTCTGTCTTTAAACCAGCCGTTGCAGGTCAAGTTCTTCTCTGCTTTTTGTTCTGTTCTGTCCTTTAACTGATTGGATGAGACCCAGCCGGACTGGGAGAGCAATCTGCTTTACTCTGAGGGGAATCAAATATGGACCTCATCTGGAAAACACCTCACCAACACCCTGAAAACAGTGTTTAGCTAAGTATCTGGGCACCTCAATGCTCAGGCAAACTGATTCATAAAATTCACCATCACAGAGTATGTCAAGTTCATGAGAATAGTTGAAAAAAGAAGGGGGAAATGGGGCTGCAGGCAGATGACAGGCAGGGATAACTGTGTGGGCAGTCTCACTGAAAGGGTGTCCTGTGGTCTAAAGTCACTGGGAAGCCATCAGTTCAGTTCAGTTCAGTCACTCCGTCGTGTCCGACTCTTTGTGACCCCGTGGACTGCAGCACGCCAGGCCTGCCTGTCCATCACCAACTCCCGGAGCTTACTCAAACTCATGTCCATCGAGTCGGTGATGCCATCCAACCATCTCATCCCCTGTTGTCCCCTTCTCCTCCTGCCCTCAATTTTTCCCAGCATCAGAGTCTTTTCAAATGAGTCAGCTCTTCGCATCAGTATTGGCCAAAGTATTGGAGTTTCAGCTTCAACATCAGTCCTTCCAATGAATATTCAGGACTGATTTCCTTTGGGATGGACTAGTTGGATCTCCTTGCAGTCCAGGAGACTCTAAATAGTCTTCTCCAACACCACAGTTCAAAAGCATCCATTCTTCAGCACTCAGCTTTCTTTATAGACCAACTCTCTCACATCCATATGTGATTACTGGAAAAACCATAGCCTTGACTAGACAGACCTTTGTTGGCAAAGTAATGTCTCTTCTTTTTAATATGCTGTCTAGGTTGCTTATAGCTTTTCTTCTAAGGAGCAAGCATCTTAATTTCATTAAATCAGAGGACAGGGCTGATCTCACTTAATGGATCATTCTTAGTGCAATGCAGAGATCAGAGTCTTGTGTAGTCCTGGAGAATGTGAGAACTAGACAGATTCAAGAGTTCTTTAGGAGATGAAGTGGATAGCACTTAGTGGTTGACAACACGTAGAAGACAAGGGAGAAGAAAAGATGCTTCTGACCGTGGAATCCAGGACAGTTGTAAACATTTTGCATATACACTGCAGAACTACTTCTGGATTGTAATCTACAGATTGTCAGGGTGTCTGTGAGTTCACTATAGAACTTTTTACATTATGTTCTCATTTTCAAAATAAAGTTGCTATCAGCTGTGCGTTTTTATTTATTTTTGACTGTGCCGTGTGGCTTGTGGGATCTTAGTTCCCCACCCAGGAATCGAACCTACACCCTCGGCAGTGAAATCACAGAGTTCTGACCACTACTGTGTGCTCAGATGCTCAGTCGTGTCCAACTCTGTGCGACCCCATGGACTGTAGCCCACCAGTCTCCTCTGTCCATGGGCTTCTCCAGGCAAGAATCCTGGAGTGGGTAGCTATGCCCTCCTCCAGGGGATCTTCCCGACCCAGGGATCAAACACATATCTCCTTGGTCCCCTGTATTGGCAGGTGGATTCTTTACCACTTGCACCAGCTGGAAAGCCCAGGACCACCAGGGAGCTCCCGAATTCTTATTTTATTGAGAGTACAAGGGAAATTTTTAATTTTTTAAGAAACAACCGGAACATTCTGGGTGATCTGGCCAAATACTGCATGACTGAGTTTCTGTCATCTTATTTCAGAGACTCCATTTCAGTTTGCATCAACAATCGTGTTAGTGGCCTCTGGGGGCCATGTCACATTCCAATAAGCTGTGTGAACAAAAGTTTGATAGTATGTATTTTAGCCAGAAAAGTTTTGAGAGAAAGGAGTCGCCACCTGCTCCACGGTGATCGCAAATTCAGAAAATCTGTATTTCAGAAACCAATGTCAGTAGCAAGGAGGATACTTAGTTCCCAATAATACATACAATGTCCACATTAAAAGATATAATTTCCAGAAACATCTCAGATGGCCACGGAATAAGGCTTGGAGGGTACACAGCAAGGCGCAGGGCAGCCAAGAAGGATCCATGCAGTGTTAGTTGCTCAGTCATGTCCAACTCTTCACAACCCCATGACTGTAGCTCACCAGGCTCCTCTGTCCTTGGGATTCTCCAGGCAGGAATACTGGAGTAGATTGCCGTTTCCTTCTCCAGGGGATCTTCACAACCCAGGGATCAAAACCCACGTCTGCGACACTGCAGGCAGATTCTTTACTATCTAGGCCAGTGGATATACTTATGTCCTGCAAAGAAAGTGTTGTTACCTACTGCTTGCTATCTGTCAATATGAGAGAAGGGGCTGAGTCCCGAAACCAGATCCATTTGCTATGCCCAGTGTATCCACATACTACTTGTAAGTTATGTCTGCCTGAGTGTTCCCTGAACCCGACATGTGTCTGTGGTTGGTGGAACCAGGTCACTGGTGCAGTATCTTCAGATTTCTATTCCTGTGTCACCTGCCCCGACTCCACTCATTACTGACCAGAGGATTTTTTGCAGAAACTGTTGCCTGTGGCCGGTGATCTTTGTTTTGACCAGCCCAAAACAAATTGTTATTTCACTAACATTTTGCGGGTTATTACCTTCAGTAGTTACACCTGACCCACCTGTAAAGTCTAATTTTCATGAAATGTTGTCTTCAAGCCATGCTTCTGTAGAAGCAAAGGAGCATTCTCCAGCAGTGTGAGTTTCACGTTCACTGTCTTTATCAGAATCAATCACTAAGGTCTTTTGTCTTTTTGTTGGTCTAATATCTGCATTGTCTGAATCAGAGCCATATTCCTAAGACCTGTCATCTTCTGAAACACTAGTATACATGCCACTCAGTGAGAAAGTTCATCTGCATTAAAATTCACCAGAAAAAATTCTTCTTTATTCAAAATTTCACAGTGCATCGCTTTAGAAAATTTTGCATTTATAATATACAGAAGATTGAAACAAAAACCTAACTGAGCAAAGCGTGAATGATAATGACAGTCATACATTGTATAATGGAACCTTGGTCAATTTTAACCTTCAACAACTTCGCATGGTGATGTTAATTGTATCACTCTCTGAAAATGTATTGATACATCCCCTGTCGATAACATTCCGCTAACAAAAGTTGTATTAAGAGGTCTCTGGTAAATAATGTGCTAAAATAAAATCATCCCATGAATTAATGAAACTGCAGAGGGAGACCTGGAGTAGGAATGTGTGGAGTGGGTGACTGGGACCACCACAGCCCTCTCCAGGGTCTAAAGGACGGATTTTTCTGAGACAGAGCAGCGTGGAAGGATTGCATCTGAGTGGCTCTGAGGTCAAACTGACCAATGCCAACCCTGCTTCCTCATCTCACCCAGGAGTCAGAACCATCACTTGACGGGGTCTCTTTTCTCAGAGATTAGCCCAGAGGTGTTTAACACTTAGGCGAGTGACAGTAGACGGAACTCCACTGAAGGTGACACTTGGAGGCTTCACGAGAGGAGATGAAGATGAAGAAGAACTATCCAGAAACACCCCAGGGCCAAGACAGACCTCTCTCTTAGACCGGCTGATCTTTTGATGGGGCTCAAGCCCCCGCATGACTTTCCTCACCTGCCCTAGACGAGCCAGGGATGGGAGACTGGGAGCCATCAACGCCAGGACAGACAGCCTGAGACGCTGCGGTGTGGGGCTAGGCGCTGGGAGGAGAGAAGAACCAGGAGAAAAGAGATGAATCCTGAGAAGGGAGGCAAAGCTCACGGTGAACTGGCTGCTTCACCATTTGTCTGAGCTCCGACTGCTGCAGTTATCCATTGGAATAAAGGCTTTTCACTAGTAGTTCTGTTCAGTTGCTCAGTCGAGTCTGCCTCTTTGTGACCCCATGGATGGCAACACACCAGGCTTCCCTGTCCATCACCAACTCCCGGAGCTTGCTCAGACTCATGTCCATTGAGTCGGGGATGCCATCCAACCATCTCATCCTCTGTTGTCCCCTTCTCCTCCCACCTTCAATCTTTCCCAGCATCAGCGTCTTTTCCAGTGAGACACTCCTTTGCATCACGTGGCCAAAGGATTGGACTTTCAGCTTCAGCATCACTCCTCCCAGTGAACATTCAGGACTGATTTCTTTAGCAACAGAGACTCAAATTAAATGTGACTTCCACACTATTGAATGTCACTGGTTTGGGGGTGGCTTTCTGTTAAGATTTTTTTCGGGGGTTCAAACTCCTTCCATCCTGTTTTTTTTGTTTGTTTGTTCCTTTTTATAATTTAATTCTAGCATGTGGGATCTAGTTTTGCCTTACAAGGGGTCAAACCTAAGCCCCCTGAATTCAGAGCGAGGACTCTTAGCCATTTGATCACCAGGGAAGTTCCCTTTGTTGTTGTTGTTGTTTTTTAAATCATCCTTCAATGCTGTTTTCCAAGATGACTCAAGAGCTCCTTTTGCAATTTGTATGTTTCCCTTTCATTTCTTATTGGCTGGGACACAGTCACATAAGCAAACTAAGCCACCAAGGATTCTGGGAAATGTAGTCTTTAGGAAAGATTCTGGGAAATGTAGTCTTTAGAGAGGATTTTGGGAAATGTAGTCTTTAGCAGAGTAGGTCTGTGCTCAGGTCATAAGTCTGTAATTATGAACGGAGTGCAGAATAGATGTTGGTGCCATCGGCGGCCTCTGCTACCCTCCCTAATGACCTGCCTTCCAACTTGTCACCAATCTCATTTCCATTGCCATTTCAGTCTCGTATGATATCCGTGGAAGACTAATTATCGTGTCTACTTACAGATGAGGGGGAAAGTACTTCATCTGAGGGCGGCTGTTTTCAGCGGGAGAACGACGCAGTGACAAAATTGTAGGCAGAAGGTTGAAAGAGCGTCAGGGAAGGGAGGGTGAAGTATTCTTTTATTTCTAGCCACTGGAAGCCCTTTAATGTTTTCATGACTGTGGGCTGATGTGTGTGTATACCTGTGTGTGTCTGAATTCATGCCTTCATGTACATGTGTGTGTCTGTATGTGTTTGAGGACGCTTTTGTGTGTGTTAATTACGAGGGCTGAAATTCAGTGCTATGGCTGAGGAAGCTCGTGTCCACTACACACTGGCGCTCGCCATGGGCACTTGCCATGGACCTCTACAAGGCTTACAACAGGCGCAGCTGCAGCTGCTGACCTTTAACACCCCCAAAAGGAGCTCAGGGTGGACCGCACACAGGAGGCACCTGTGCTCTGGGAAAGACTGGCCGGACAGGTCTTCAGAGAGCTAGATATTTTCAGGAGCAGACTTGATGAGCCAAATTCTTGCATCTCCTTATATCTAGAAAAGCACTCAAGTCCTTCATGGTGATGACTGCTCCTCATGACTAGCAAACATTTTTCTACAAAAAATTAGATGTTTGATTGGCATGTATACCCTCTCCACCAAAATCACATCCATACTGACCCTCCCCCCTGCCTCTATGGAGCAGTCTCGCAGAGTTATCTGAGGAGCTGTCTCACAGGCTACACTCCTCATTTGCCCCAAAGAAAACTTAACTCGCACTTCTTATGTTCTGCATTTTTTTTAAGGTGACAGGAGCCTTGGGAGGTTTGAAGAAAGGAGCTAACATGCCTCTGAGAATTATAGCATCATGGCTGTAAGCAGCTGCCTCAGTGGGCCTCCAGGTGGTGCAGTGGTAAAGAATCCGCCTGGCAATGCAGGAGGTGAAAGAGACGCAGGTTCGATCCGTGAGTCAGGAAGATCCCCTGGAGGAGGAAATGGCAACCCACTCCAGTATTCTTGCCTGGAGAATCCCATGGATGGAGGGGCCTAGTGGGCTACAGTCCATGGAGCTGGAAAGAGTCGGATTCGACTAAAGACACACACACACACACACACACACACACACACACACACAGCAGCTGCCTGTGTGTTTCACCCGCTTGGTGACTTCAGTGGTCAGTGGACTAAAGGATGATAAGCAGAAACATACAAGGTTTTGTCCTTAAAGGAAGTCAGTTAGTTTGTCACTTTATAGACAAGTGATGCTCAAACCTGTTGTCTTGGAAGGGGTAAAACAGCCCCCTTCTGTACAGCATGCTGTAAAATGCCCAAGTGCTTCTCATATTCCGGGGAGTTATACTTCTGCACTTCAGAGAAGAAAAGCAAAAAACGTACTCAGAATCTCCCTTCCAGGATTGCAAGCATCTTTTTTTTTTCTTTTTACAAAAGGCTCATTTTTCTTCCACGATGCAGGGTGAGAAAATGACTCTTCTGCAAAGCTGGAGGCGCCTGTGTGTTCCCTGCCCTTCCCCGACTCCCCTCTGCGCTGAGCATCTTTGCGAGAGGCTTGAGTGTCCTGTAACCAGGCAGACTTCAATCACATCAGGATTGTAAATGAATTCAGGCTGTAGCGGATGCAGCAAACAGGTTTCTTTCTTGAGATACGACATCTGTGCCGACCCATGTATCTTGGAAGAAAGACAACTGTTCTTTGCTTCTTCTTATTGCCTCTGAGGCAGTGTATCAAACACTCCATGATCAAATAAAGGATGAGACAGTGGGGAGTGGAAATGATTTTCAGTCCCATGCCTGATGGCGTTGTGCACGATGGGTTTCATAGGAACCAGCTGGCATAAAACTCAGCATTCAGAAAACTAAGATCATGGCATCCAGTCCCATCAGTTCATGGCGAAGAAATGCTGAAAAAATGGAAACAGCGGCAGACTTTAGTTTCTTGAGCTCCAAAATCACCACAGACAGTGACTGCAGCTATGAAATTAAAAAGACACTTCAGTCCAGCTGCTCAGTCACGTCCGACTCTGCAACCCCATGGACTGCAGCACACCAGGCCTCCCTGTTCATCACCGACTCCTGGAGTTTACTCAAACTCATTCCATCGAGTCAGTGATGCCATCCAACCGACTCATCCTCTGTCTGTCCCCTTCTCCTCCCTCATCAATCTTTCCCAGCATTGGGGTCCTTCCCCATGAGTCAGCTCTTCTCATCAGGTGGCCAAAGTATTGGAGCTTCAGCTTCAGCATCAGTCCTTCCAATGAATATTCAGGACTGATGTCCTTTAGGATGGACTGGTTGGATCTCCTTGCAGTCCAAGGGACTCTCAGGAGTCTTCTCCAACACCACAGTTCAAAAGCATCAATTCTTCAGTGCTCAGTGTTCTTTATGGTCCAACTCTGACTTCCATACAGGACTGCTGGAAAAACCATAGCTTTGCCTAGATGGATCTTTGCCAGCGGTGGGTGGGGGCTGCTCTCTAGTTGCAGTGGGTGGGCTTCTCATTGTGGCGGCCTCCCTTTGTTGCTGAGCAGAGGTTCTAGTGCACTCGGGCTTCAGTATTTGTGTTGCGTGAGGTCACTAGTTGAGGTTCCCAGTCTCCAGGGTGCAGGCTCATTACTTGTGGCATACATGGGTTCGATCTCTGGGTCGGGAAGATCCCCTGGAGGAGGGATAGGCTACCCACTCCGGTATTCTTGGGCTTCCATGGTGGCTCAGCTGGTAAAGAATCTGCCTGCAATGCAGGAGACCTGGGTTCAATCCCTGGGTTGGCAAGATCCCCTGGAGAAGGGAAAGGCTACCCACTCCAGTGTTCTGGCCTGGAGAATTCAATGGACTGTATAGTCCATGGGGTTGCAAAGAGTCCTGACTGAGGGACTTTCACTTTCACGGGTTTAGTCGTGGGATCTTCTCAGATCAGGGGTTGAACCGGTGCCTCCTGAATTGGTGGTCTTTACCACTGAGCCCCCAGGGAAGTCCTTCACTCAGTTTCTTACTCCATACGGCTGCATCCTTCCGTGGGCAACCTCCCTCTCACTCTCTGTCTCTCCCCATCCCTCCCTCGTCTCGCACTGTTGCAGAGAACAAAGTCTCGCCCCAAAGGCCGGGTAGCACACCTGCTTTTACAAGTCCACGGCTCCCGGTCATGTGGCCCTGTACCCAGGTCCCCTCAGACGGTTGTGACCTGCTGTGATTAAGACACACACACAGGAGTACAGAAAAGTGGTTGCAGCCTCTGGATCGCATGCCCTGCACTCTTTAGCATCTATGAATACCCCTGCACCTTTGGCCCGCCCTCCAGAAGACCTTGCGTCTCTTCTGCACGACAATCTCTTCCATCCCCCACGTTCACAACGTGGCCTCTGTGTTGACGTCTCCAGCCCTTGGCCCCGTTCCCTCTGACTCTTACCGAACTGAGCACTCAGAGCTTCTATGACTGATGCCCCTTTAGCTTGGCATTGCTCATCTCGAATCTTCTCTGTGCCCTTGCACCTTCTTCTGTCTTGGTGAAAGTAATAGCCTCCGTCGCTCAGTCGTGTCCGACTGTCTGCAAAAAATAAAGCCTGCCAGGCTACTCTGTCCATGGGATTCTCCAGACAAGAATACTGGAGTGGGTAGCCGTTCCCTTCTGCAGGAGATCTTCCCGACCCAGGGATAGAACCTGGGTCTCTTGCATTGCAGGCGGATTCTTTACCACTGAGTCACTTAGGAGTCCCCTACCACCCTCCTTCCTATCTGTTAAGTGTGGAGATTTTCCCCTTGAGCTTTCTCATCTCTCATTTTATGTTTACTCCTGGCTGTATCTACTTCCTCTTAGAAATAATTCCCAACCTCCCCCCTACCCCCAGCCACCACCACAGCCACCAGCTCTTACTCTGACCCAAAGTTGCAATCGGTGTTGTAAATTGCTACACAACTTCAACCCAACACATCCCAAACAGAATGAATTAACCTCCCCATTCCCTAAGGGGAAAGAAAAAAATTACATCCACCCAAGTCTTCTCTTGTTTACTGGCTAAGTCGTGTCTGACTCTTCTGTGACCCTCTGTGGACTGTAGCCCTCCAAGCTTCTCTGTCCACAGGATTTCCCAGACAAGAAGACTGGAGTGGAAGTTCCTGTTTCCTCCTCCAGGGGATCTTCCTGAGCCAGTGATCAAACCCACATCTCCTGTGTTACCACAAAGCCACCTGGGAAGCTCCAGACCACCTCTTACTCATGGGTAACTGCATGACCATCTTCTGATTACTTTCATCTCAAAATATACAAGTTGTTTTCTCTACATTTAATTTGTATTAACTTGTACAACTTGTTTAAATTGTATCAACTTGTGTTGACTCCACTGTGGAAGTGTCTGTTGCATGGGTCATACATTTTTGTCTTTTCATACTGTTTCATACTGTTGAGATGAGATGGTTGGATGGCATCACCAACATGATGGACATGAGTTTGAGCAAGCTCCAGAAGTTGCTGATGGACAGGGAAGCCTGGTGTGCAGAGTCACAACTAAGCAACTCAACTGAACTGAACTGACCTTGCATGGGTACACTTTTATTGATTCCAGATGCCATTCTCTTCATTTTGGGTCTTGTTGTGGCTTATCTAGGTTATTTCTGATTGATCATCCTTCCTACATATTCTCTTCTCTCATCTATCCTGCAGACAAATCCCGGGACTTGCTTTCTTGATACGCATTCCTGACCCTTATCTTGCTGTCTGTGTTTCCTCTTCTCTCTATATTTATGATCTGGCCACATCAGATAAGTTGCCATTTCCTCTCCTTGGTCACAGGCACACATCTTGGCTCATGCTAACAGATACCGATGTTTTGAGGGCATTTTCTCCGCCCCACCCCTGCACCCCCGCCACTGAAGTCTATCCATTTTTCGTTGTAGCTGTTCAATCAGTAAGTCGTATCCGACTCCTTGCGACCCCATGGACTGCAGCACGCCAGGCCTCCCTGTCCATCACCAACGCCCGGAGTTTACTCAAACTCACGCCCATCAAGTGGGTGATGCCATGCAACCATCTCATCCTCTGTCTTCCCCTTCTCCTCCCACCTTCAGTCTTTCCCAGCATCAGGGTCTTTTCCAATGAGTCTGTTCTTCACATCAAGTGGCCAAAGGATTGGAGCTTCAGCTTCAGCATCAGCATCAGTCCTTCCAATGGATATTCAGGGTTGATTTCCTTTAGGATTAACCAGTTTGATCAGTTTTCTGATCCTGTCATCAAATAATGAAGACAAATGTAGCAGCTTCAAACATCACATGTTTCTTTTCTCCCAGGAATGTAGGTCAGAAGTTTATGATGTGTCTTTGATTTTTTTGCTCTGCGTTCCGTAAGACCAAACTCACGGTTATGGATGGCCAGAGATCTGATCTGGAGACTCAGAGGAAGAAACCCCTTCCTGGTGACTGGCAGAATTTGGCTCCTTCTGGCTGTAGGACTGAGTTCCCCATTTCCTTGCTGACTGTGGGCCAGCAGCCGCGCCCTTCTGAGCTTCTCATAGCCCTCTGCGTGTGCCTTGCCATGTAGCCCCCTCTGTTTTCAAACCAACAGCCAGACCCTGAGTCCTTCCCACGCTTCTCATCTCTCTGGCTTCTGCCATGTCTCTCCCACTTTCGAGCTAGAAAAAGGTGGGATTGGGTCAGCCTATGTAATGCAGGAGTATCTCCATATCTGAAGGTCGTAATGTTAGTTACGTAACCATCGTGTGAGTGAGAGTCACTCAGTCGTGTCTGACTCTTTGCGACCCCACGGGCTATACATTCCATGGAATTCTCCAGGCCAGAATACTGGAGTGGGTAGCCCTTCCCTTCTCCAGGGGAGGATCTTCCTGACCCAGGGATGGAACCCAGGTCTCCTGCATTGCAGGTGGATTCCTTACCAGCTGAGCCACCAAGGAAGCCGTAACTTGACATATTTATCAGTACAAGGGATCAGGGTGTGGACTTCTCGGAGGAGGAGGGGCGGGCGGCATTTGACTTATGACAAAAAGCCCTAGTCATTTTTCAGAATGCAGAGTCTGTCCCTGCAAAGTGGCATTAGCTTTGTGGCTTCCTTCAAGGTATAACTGCGATGTAGTGTTTGCAAATGTCCTTTTCGTGCAGCACTGTACTCTGTGGAATATTTAATTATAGAAGCTTATTTACAAGTCTGCCTCCCGCCACCGGTGATGAATTAGAGGAGCTCTGAGACCACACCCCGATCCCCTTGATATTCATTTGTGGAATCTAACGGAACGCCTTATGCATGTTGGTGAATTAAAATGAGGATGTCGTCCCAACAATTTGCTGCAAGTTTTGTTAAATCCTTGCTGTGTCTGAGACGCTTTGAGGTCCAGATCATGAGCAATTATAATATATCATCAGTTAGGGAACCTCCAGGTGGTTCAGTGGCTCAGACTCTGAGCTGCCAATGCGGGGCCCCTGGGTTCAATCCCCGGTTAGGTAATAGATCTCATAGGACACACCCAAGAGTTCGCATCGTGCCAATAAAGTTGCTATGTGGAAAAACTGAGGCCCAGCACGGGGAGGTAAAATAAATGTTAAAAAAAAAAATAAAGAGCTGCTTTTTAAAAATTAAAATAATAAAGGCATCAGTTAATACAAACCATGACAGGTAAGGCTTCCCAGCTGGCTCAATGGTTAACAGTCCGTTTGCCAGTTCAGGAGACCTGAGTTTGTTTGATCCCTGGGTCGGGAAGATGCCCTGGAGGAGGGCATGGCCACCCACTCCAGTGTTCTTGCCTGGAGAATCCCATGGACAGATGGGCCTGGGGGGCTACAGTCCATGGGGTCGGACGTGACTGAAGCAAGCAAACCACGTGACGACAGGTAAATCTTCCTAAGAGCTACTCACGTTGATACTGACTGTGACTTACGTCGAAGCAGAAATGCCGGCACACTCATTGTATCCACTGTGTACTTGTTGAATGACAACAAACCACAACCCAAAGGGCTTGGAATGAGACACACTCATCATCTCACAGTCACCATGGGTCAGGAACCCAGGCATCGGGTCCTTTACGCGATCCAAGCGTGATTTCTCATGAAGCTACGATTCACGTGCCAACCAGGGCTGAGGTGTCATCTCGAGGTTTGACTGGGAAAGCATTCTGCTGATATGTGTGTTGGAAAACTGAGTTCCTCCCCAACTTTTTGTTTGTTCCTTCCCAAGGACGCAGCTGCAGCCTGGAGGTTTTCTTCTTCCCAGTGTATGAACGGGGAAGGCAAAATAAGAACAAAGACAATAACAGCAATGACAGAAACCTCACACTTATTAACATCACCGCCGACGTTATTCAGTTCAGTGCAGTTCAGTTGCTCAGTCGTGTCCAAGTCTTTGTGACCCCATGGACTGCAGCACGCCAGGCCTCCCTGTCCATCTCCAACTCAGGAATGAATTATTTAAGTGTTGGGAGCCCATCGAGTTCGTAGGGGCAGATGTAAGACGTCTGAAATTCTAATTTTGTTTTTCCTGCAATCTTGAATTTGTCACTGGCAACAAATACTCCCAATTGTTTTCCACGAAGTGACAGATTCACTTTGTTCAATTTCAAGGAAGTATCTGCCACATACCCAGGTCTGAATGGCCATAAATGGTCTCTCAGTCACTGTATCAAGTAAAAATGGGAGCTACTGTTTTTCCTTGTTTCTCAAACAGTGGCCCACTTCCCCCCGCTCCCCGCCCCAGAGACAAACATTGAACTTCATTGGGAAAGGGAAGAGCTTTACATATACATCCCATTTCTTCATGCAGGATAGCCCAAAGACACCTCAGTTCAGTTCAGTTCAGTCACTCAGTCGTGTCCGACTCTTTGCCACCCTATGAATCACAGCACACCAGGCCTCCCTGTCCATCATCATCTCCCAGAGTTCACTCAGACTCACGTCCATCGAGTGGGTGATGCCATCCAGCCATCTCATCCTCTGTCGTCCCCTTCTCCTCTTGCCCCCAATCACTCCCAGCATTAGAGTCTTTTCCAATGAGTCAACTCTTTGCATGAGGTGGCCAAAGTATTGGAGTTTCAGCTTTAGCATCATTCCTTCCAAAGAACACCCAGGACTAATCTCCTTCAGAATGGACTGGTTGGCTCTAGATATTTAAGAAAATCAGCTATGTCACCACTTCATCTGAAGCATTCTAGGGAATGAATTCCCTGTCAGTCCAGTGGATGAGATTCCGAGCTTCCAATGCAGGGGGCCTCAGGTTCAATCCCTGGTCAGGGAACTAGCTTCCACATGCCTCCACTAAAGGTCTGCTAGCTGCAATGAAGATAGAAGATTCTGCTTGCTGCCTCTAAGACCCAGTGCAATCAAATAAATAAGCATCACAAAAATGCACAACATTCTGAAATGAAACTGACATTCTTATATCCCAGAGCACGGTGGTGATGAATATTACTACACTTTGCATTCAGTGCCTTGATGCCTGCTAAGTTGCCAACAGTTTTCCCAACTTTTGGCACCTTCGGTACAACTGCAAACAAGGTGGAAATGGTCCATGACAATTCCATATTACGACGAAGGTGGATGTGTTCTCAGGGACCTTGTGAAATGTTTCCCAGACTCCAAGGGGTGTGAGGTCCATGCTGCAAACCCCTACATGGGAATGCAGGAGACAGCATCCTTGAGCGATGCTTGGCAAGATCACGAAAGTTAGCATGGACTTGGCTCGGAACTTGCATTCTGTCCCATCAGCTCTGCAGCTAAAACTCTAGATTCATCATTGCCTTGGTCTCCAGTCACTTCTGTGAACGCCAAAACAAAGCAAAACTTCTCAGCTACGATACTTGTTCCTGGCTATTTCTGTATCAGCCAAACTTAGGTCTTCAGAGCCTTTTGAGTTTTGGGTGGTGGTGTTCTTATCATTTTTAATTTTGTTGTAGTTTATTTATTTGCTTGTAGCGTTTACTCATTTGAAAGTGAGAGTGTTAGTCACTCGGTTGTGTCCGACTCTTTTTTTTTGACCCCATGGACTGTAGCCTGCCAGCCTCCTCTGTCCATGGGAGACTTTGCAAGAGTAAATACTGCAAAGATCTTTGTTAAATAAAGATCAAGAAATATGTACCATCTAAAGAAACTGTAAAGAAAATAAAGATGCTGTTAAGCGTATAAACCCCATGGAGGATACAGCTGTCCTTGTGTTTGTAATAAGAAAAGAGTGGATTGGAAAGGGAAACAAATGGAAACAATCTTTTAATTCCCTTCTCCTGAAACGCACCTTGAAAAGCTCATAGAGATAAATGTCACAGGCAACACTAGCAATTGTAAATAAAAGCAGTACTAGAGAGAGAGAAATAGATGTTAAAATGAAGATTGAATAACAGTGTACCTCTAAAAGCAAGTGTTTTATAATTGCCCTTTCATCAATCCAGTTTGCATTGGGATGCGCTCTTAAAATGTAGTTCTCTTTCTAAATGTTCATGGCCATGCCACATTCCCGTCTTAAAGCTTGTTTTGCATAATGTGGGTTGGAGATTTGTGTGAATTCCTTATTAGGGACCATTTTCTATCCCGGGTGCTATTAACTCCACGTCTGTCTAAGACCTAATTTGTCGCATGCTCCCTGTGCTCCTTTTCTGTGATGAAGACCTGACTTGACATCCTAGCAGAGATGGAAGACCAAGCTGTGATGGTGATGAAGGGAGACACCCCCTGCCAGCTTTCCAAGCCTCAGTTACTTCTTCTGGGAAATGGGGATAAAACATTTACAGCTGGGTTATTTGGAGGGATTCCAAGGTGGCACAGTGGTAACGAATCCACTTGCCAGTGCAGGAGACACGAGAGACACAGGTTCGATCCCTGGGTCGGGAAGATCCTCTGGAGAAGGAAATGGCAACCCACTCCAGTAGTGTTGCCTGGAAAATTCCATGGACGAAGGAGCCTGGTGGGCTACCGTCCATGGGGTCTCAAAGAGTCGCACACGACTGAGCGACTTCACTTTCTTTCTTTTCTAACCGTGTAGGAAGGTTCCCTTTTCTCCACACCTTCTGTAGCCAGTGTCTTTGTAGACTTTTTGATGATGGCCATTCTAACCGACGTGAGGTTAGGGGTCCCTCATTGTGGTTTCCACTTGCCTTTCTCTGGTAACTAGCGAGCATCCGTTCATGTGCCTGTTGGCCATCTGTACGTCTTCTGTGGACAAATGTCTATTGAGATTGCTCATTTTTTTGATCAGGTTGTTTGTCTTTTTTTTTACATAGGGCTGCTGGCTCAGCTGTTCTGGAATCTAATTTTTAAAACGATGTAAATAAACTTATTTACAAACAGAAACAGACTCAAGATTGCAAAACAACAAACTTACGGTTACCAATGAGGAAATGTGGTGGGGAGGGATTAATGACAAGTTTGGGGTCTACATGCACACAGCACTATGTATAAAATAGGTAACCAGCGAGGACCTACAGTACTCCACAGGGAATTGTACTCATGTATTCTGCGATAACCTGTATGGAAAAAGAATCTGAAAAGCAATGGGTTTGTGTGTGTGTGTATGTGTGTGTGTGTATGTGTGTGTGTGTTAGTTGCTCAGTCGTGTCTGACTCTTTGCGACCCCATGGACTGTAGCCCACCCACCTCCTCTGTCCATGGGGATTCTCCAGTCAAGAATGCTGGGGTTACCATTCCTTTCTCCAGGGGATCTTCCCCACCCAGGGATCGACCCAGGGTTTCCCACACTGCAGGCATTCTTGACTGTCTGAGCCCCTAGAGAAGACCTATGAGTGTGAAAAAGAATGTACCACTCAGGAGTGTTGTTAGAAAAAAAAATAAATCTATGTATGATGTTTTGTGCATACAGAGTTCTCTGTAAGTGTACCTGTTGTGTGGCCTGAGACATATGCTGTATTCTCACACAAGCGTTTTCCTCTGTCACTGCTGAGAAATGACATTTCTTAGAAATGCAGTTGTCCCCATGACTTACCTCTTTCCCGCAAAAAAACATTCCCAGGGGAATTTCATTGACCAAGCGTGCCCTCAGGGACTTCAGTCCCCCGCACAAGTCTAATCTGACCCCATCTGCTCACCCTGTCACGGGCTTCCATCCAGGCCTAGACATATGGAAGGTCTTGACGAACTTTTCTTCTTAATAGCCTCTTCCTGGAAAAAGACCCTATGGGTCTGATCTCCTCTTGTATAACTCTCCACGGCTTACAGGGTCTGCAGACCTCAGAAGAAGAGTTGTCATTCCTTCATGGGCAACTGTGTAGATCTCAGGTTGCGAGATAGATGTGCCACGTTTGGGTGATTCTTCAGGGACTCTGCCTTGAATATTCATGACTTAACATCTTCTGCAAAAGTCCTGGCCCCTCCTTGCCCGGCCTCTGTACAGCATGCCCCCCCCTCCAAAAAAAAAGAGATGAAAAAGAGGCTGCTTCAGTTGGTTTCCGTAATTCTTATGCATTATTTATTTACTTAACCAAAAAAAAAAAAAGGGAGGGGGGAGTGGAAGAACTCATGTGCTCGTCAAGATTGATTGGAATCCTTAATGGAGATTCAATTTAAGGGTTATCACCACATAACTGCTACCCAATGGCACCAGTTGCTGGAAGGACTGATTCATGGTCTACCAGTTGTACTAATAGTGATGCGTAAATATCATGTCCAATGATCTCAGACAAGCTGCCTGGGAAGCGAATGTCTGCATACCCATTGACACTTGTTTTGCCTAATTGAAATTAATTGGAATAAATATGTGTCAAATAGTCAGACTCGGTAACCTAGTCTTCATGGAATGATGGAGGCGCCATTTATGTACAATCTGCCTGGTGGCTTTTTCCTTCTTTATAAGTGGGTCTTTTAACCATGTCTTTTCATGACAGGGTGTTTTTCCTATGCCAGGGCTCTCAGATTTTTCAGAAGGTAAGGTCCGGGATTTCTTTGCAAATAGGAAAAGACTGTGTCCATTGGTGGTGGTGATGGTACTGGTGCTCAGTCATGTCCAACTCTTTGGGACCCCACGGACGGGAGCCCTCCAGGCTGCTCTGTGCATGGAATTTTCCAGGCAGGAATACTGGAGTGGGTTGCCATTTCCTCCTCCCGGGGATCTCCCCGACCCAGGGATCAAACGTGGGTCTCCTACATTGCAAACAGATTCTTCACCATCTGAGCCACCTCAGAAGACCTGTGTCCATTAGATCATGTCAAAAAAATAGTGAAGGCAAAGAGGAATCGATCCTTCACACTAACAGGCAGCTGTTACGTGAAGGCATTATTGCATAGATGCTGAATAAATATGTCTGAAGTGAATAAAAGTGGTAATGAGACTCTTGACCTTGGCATTCTGCATTCCTATGAACACAGCTGCAGACAACTGCCAGGTAAGTTCAGTATATTCTGAGAACTTACTGCTCATGAAAGATTTATGCATAGGCACGGCATGTATTACTGTGTTAGTACAAAATCCAGACTTGGCAGTGACCTTGGAAAGAGTGCATATGATTCCTATATTCCTATGTATTATTCAGTTGCTCAGTCATGTCCAGCTCTTCGAGGCCCCATGAACTATATAGCTCGCCAGGCTCCTCTGTCTGTGGGATTCTCCAGGCAAGAATATTGGAGTGGGTTGCCATTTCCTCCTCCAGGGGATCTTCCTGACCCAGGGATTGAACCCAGGTCTCCTACAGTGGCAGGCAGATTCTTTACCACTGAGCCACCCTGGAAGCCCATATTCCTATATGCATTTTCTAAATACTACTATCAGGCAGGATATCCTCCATGGTCATCCAGATATTGTCCTTGCAGAATCTGGGATATATTATGTGTCACACTGTCAGAGTCCTCCTCTGTGCTCTTGTGCTGTCATATAAACCAAACCAGTCTGTTTTGCCTGAGGTTCAAATTGTTGATGAGCAAGGAGATTGAGGGCAAAGATAGGCACTGGGAGATTCATCGTGCAGCTAACATTCTTGGTACATTAAGGACCCATGCTAAGGGACTTCCCCAGTGGTCCAGGGGGTTAAGACTCCGTGCGTCCGCTGCAAGGGACACGGGTTAAATCCCTAGTCAGTGAACTAAGATCCCACAAGCCTTAGGGGAGGGCCAGAAAAAGCACTCATGTTGACTGATTCCAGAAATGTCATCAGCATGTGGATAATCATATGTGAATACCATTCATTGTTATTATTGTTCTCTTATTAAGTCTGTCCCTGATGGCTCAGTTGGTAAAGAATCCGCCTGCAGGGCAGGAGACCCTGGTTCGATCCTTGGGTTGTGAAGATCATCTGGAGAAGGGAAAGGCTACCCACTCCAGTATTCTTGGGCTTCCCTGGTGGCGCGGCTGAGAAAGAATCCGCCTGCAATGAAGAACACCTGGGTTCGATCCCTGAGTTGGGAAGATCCCCTGGAGAAGGGAAAGGCTACCCACTCCAGTATTCTGGCCTGGAGAATCCCATGGACTGTACAGTCCATGGGTCACAAAGAGTCTGACATGACTGAGTGACTTTCACTTCACTATTGAGTCTATCATACGTATATCCATGAGCTTATTAACATGTTTCTTGTATCCTGTGGATGGACGTGTGGTTGATACATAGAAAGACTATAACTTTTGCAGGCACTCCTGGTGACTGTTGACATGCTCGCATTCAGTGTCACCAACTGCCAGCTCTGAAAATACAGCCTGATGTCCTCAGAAAGCTGGAATCTAACTGGATACTTCAAATTTCTTTGTGCTCAGCTGTCAGCAACATATCCATCTTTTTCTCACTTACAAAATCATCAAACATATATATGACTGTGCCTTCAGTCTGTAAGTCATGTCTGACTCTTTGCGACCCCATGGACTGCAGCACACCAGGCCTCCCTGTCCATCACCAACTCCTGGAGTTTACTCAAACTCATGTCCATCGAGTCAGTGATGCCATCCCACCATCTCATCCTCTGTCGTCCCCTTCTCCTCCTGCCCTCAATCTTTCCCAGCATCAGGGTCTTTTCCAGTGAGTCAGCTCTTCGAATCAGATGGCCAAAGGATTGGAGTTTCAGCTTCAGCATCAGTCCTTCTAGTGAATATTCAGGGTTGATTTCCTTTAGGATGGATTGCTTTGATCTCCTGGTAGTCAACGTAGGGATTAGACTTAAGGAAATCAGGGCTAAGCATTTGTGTAAGGTTGGCAGATGAATTGGCATCAAGGCTGTCTTGTGAGAAGTTCACAGAAACAGTCAAACAGAGGAGAGAGTCGTGGCCACCTTGTCAGTCATCTGGGTAGGTGCTATGGTTCTCTGAGTCTCTTTGGTTCGGGATTCGACCTGTTGGGTGAGTCACAAAACAACCCCTGAAAGTTGAAGGAGAGCGTCTTGCAAGAACCGCAGACTTTCGGGCCAACAGCAGAACTGTGTCAACACACTTCACGCTAGGGACTTCCCTGTTGATCCAGCAATTAAGACTCCCCGCTTCCAATGCAAGAGGTGCAGGTTCAAGCCCTGGTCGGGGAACTAAGTCCTACATGCCACGAAATCTGGCCCCCAAAAAATTCACACTACATTTAGGGTGTCTGGGTGAGTGAGGGGGAGTCCCCTTCATTATTTTCTGTGTGGCCTTGTCTTATTGTCCAGAGTCCCACGTCCAGTGATGCTGGGAGGAAAAAGAAAAGGCTTCTGGGATGCACCCACCCCATGGAGCT
The DNA here is from genome assembly GCF_055505025.1 of Bos grunniens. Lineage (NCBI taxonomy): Eukaryota > Metazoa > Chordata > Mammalia > Artiodactyla > Bovidae > Bos > Bos grunniens. Next base: position 4,730,124 of record NC_141194.1, read on the forward strand.
GCTCATGGAGCCCCCACCTTGGCCAACACTCTTGTTGCCTCGTTGCCACCTGTTTCACTTCTCTTGCTTGTTTGGGGTGTTCTGTTCTGCCGTCCTCCAGCGTGTAATAACTCCCCCTGACCCCCCCCCAAGGGCAAAGGAATAGCTGATCATGGCAACAAGCCACCATTGAGCTTCCTTCCAAGAAGGAATCGCTGACTCACCGGAGCGAAGTGTGATATATATGGGCACTCAGAGCCCTTGGAGGTCTGGGGGATTTCTCTGGACCAATTTCTCGGGTGGTGTTCACTTTGTGAGCCCTAGCCAGCCCGCCCTCACCCTCCACTGTGACTGCCTCTGCCTTGGACGTCTGTCCCAGCTTCAGCAGTCTCTTCTCTGCTCCTCAAGGCCTTAGAGATTCTTACCTGGTGTTCCAGTGGTTAAGACTCCACCGTCCCATGTTGGGGATGAGGGTTTGATCCCTGGTCGGGGAACTAAGGTCCCACAAGCTGCAGGGTCATAAAAACCCAAACTGTATGATAGAAGCAGCCTCATAACAAATTCAACAACAATTTAAAAAATGGTCCACATTAAAAAAAAAAATCTTTAAACAAAGGTCTTAGAGGAGTCAACACACCCACATCTCGACTCTCTGACTTCCACACCACACGCACCGACCTCTCTCTCCTTTCTTCTGTAGTTCCTGCTCCTGACACCTACAGCTCTATTTCATCCTTTGTGAAAAATGTTTTGAACTTAGAAAGGCTTCTCCTTCGCTCTCAGCGCCTAGCGTGCAAAACAAGAGTGTCTCTGAAGACTGAAACACGTCCACTTTGCAACCCAAATCAAGTGCTGAGATCTTTGCCCTGGGGGTGTATGCCTTCTTCCAAAGTCATCGGATCCACTGTTCTTACTGGACAGTTCACCCTCGTGAACTAAGGGGGGATAGAAAAAATAGCTTGCTTTAATATTTCCAGTAGACTGTTAGGCTTGTATTTGAAGATATGTGTATTTCCTATCCAATCTCTGAACCCTACTCTGTAGCCAGTATTAAAATAAGCCTGTTTTACATATTTATAGTTAGCATAAGTGTCAGTTTTCAACTCTAATCTTCCAGAGGAGAAAATAATTTGAAAAGGTGCGTAAGACACGAAGATCCGAAGTTGTCGGTCTTTTCTTTGGAGACAATGGGTAGAGTGTCTATTTTTTCCAGCATAAACTTATATAATTGATGATATGTCAAAGTCATATCCCAGGAAGTTATGGAAGTAAACATCCAGGGCAAAAGTTTGTTCATGAGATAATATGGGGAGGGAATTTTAAGACAGAGAAAAATCTGGCTTAAAATTCAACATTCAAACAACTAAGATCATGGCATCCAGTCCCATCACTTCATGGCAAATAAAAGGGGAAAAAGTGGAAACAATGACAGACTTTATTTTCATGGGCTCCAAAGTCACTGCAGACAGTGACTACAGCCATGAAATTAAAAGATGGTTACTCCTTGGAAAGAAAGCTATGACAAACCTGGATAGTGTATTAAAAAGCAGAGACACGACTTTGCTGACAAAGGTCCGTCTAATCAAAGCTGTGTTTTTCCCAGTAGTCATGTATGGATGTCAGAGTTGGGCCATAAATAGGGCTGAACGCTGAAGAATTGATACTTTTGAATTGTGCTTCTGGAGAAGACTCCTGAGGGTCCCTTGGACAGCAAGGAGATGCAACCAGTAAATCCTAAAGAAAATAAACCCTGATTACTCATTGGAAGGACCGATGCTGGAGCTGCAATACTCTGGCCACTTGATGCAAAGAGCTCACTCATTAGAAAAGACCCTGATGCTGGGAAAGATTGAAGGCAGGAGGAGAAGGGGATGACAGAGGATGAGTTGGTTGGATGGCATCACCGACTCGATGGACATGAGCTTGATCAAACTCCAGGAGCTGGTAAAGGACAGGGAAGCCTAATGTGCTGTAGTCCATGGGGTCAGATTCACCTTGGGATCCGAAATCACTACAACATCAGACTCGACTGAGCGACTGAACACCAGCAGCAACAGGGGTCAATTAGGAGATTTTTGCCCTCCAAAAAAATTATGATATTTAGTATCTTGGTAGAGTGTCCTTGTAGCTTGTGGTGGACTCAAGTCCTCACCTCAGCTTCAGAGCTTCCTCGATGCGCTTGCACCTCTGTGTTCTTTGATGGTAGTGGTTTAGTTGCTAAGTCCAACTCTTGCGACCCCATGGACTGTAGCCCGCCAGGCTCCTTGGTCCATGGGATTCTCTAGGCAAGATTTCTGAAGTGGGTTACCATTTCCTTCTCCAGGGGATCTTCCTCACCCAGGGATCGAACCCGGGTCTCCTGCATTGCAGGCGGGATTCTTTACCGCTGGAGCTATGGGGGAAGCTTTGCTCTTTAGGTTAGCTTATTCATCCATCCAGGTATGTCAGCCTTGGAAAGGTAAAAGGCACCCCGATTCCTCACGACCTCACGCTGTCCCTCACAGGGTGCTAGCCATCCCTTCTGCTTGGACGCTGGTATTGCCGAGAGCTTCACTTTTCCTCCTCATCCCTCCATTTCTGCTTGGCTAGAACAGGCCCGTGTTGCCTCTCCGCCTTCCTGAGAAGATAGGAACTAGGAAGCAGGGTACGTGGAGTTTTCCGGGGGGAAGGTAGACAGTGTCACACCACGTGGTCTTCGGTCTCTCACCACCACCCCCACTGCCCAGCAGCACCACGTGATCTAAGACACGTGGCCCCCAAATGTGGCATGACCGAGACCCGAGCTCCGTTCACAGTCTTTGGTTCAAATTCTTGGTTGTTCCTACGCTGCCTGTGTGACCCTGGGCACGTGGCTTCATCTCTTCAAATCTTTCTCGAAAGATCTGAAGAATCTTCCGATGACCTTGACCTCCCCGGCAAGGTCACAGTAATTGACACCTGCCAACATCAGAACTTCCACCTGCAGGACACAGGGTCTGGGGCAGGTGACACCCTCAGTCAGTTATGATTATCCTTTTCTTCTGGAGACGTACAATAATCTCTTCTCAGCTGTCTACTCCGTGTCATGTTTCTCCCAGTATCCACTCCACGTGTACCTTCTCAGTATCTTTTTAAAAAAAATTTTAATTGGAGGCTAATTACTTTACGACTCTTTGCGACCCCATGGACTGTAGTCTACCAGGCTTCTCTGTCCATGGGATTCTCCAGGCAAGAATACTGGAGTGAGCTACCATTTCCTTCTCCAGGGGATCTTCCCGACCCAGGGATCAAACCCAGGTCTCACGCATTGGAGGCAGACGCTTTAATCTCTGAGCCACCAGGGAAGCCCAATTACTTTACAATATTGTGGTGGTTTTTGCCATACACATGAATCAGCCATGGGTGTGCATCTTTTTGTAGAATGGATCCTTCGATCCAGAGGGCAACATGCAAAATCTTTTCATTCTGTAACATTTAGCCTTTCAATGTGAGTATCCTTAATAGTGGGCTTTGCGACCCCCATGGACTGTAGCCCACCAGACTCCTCTGTCTGTGGGATTCTCCAGGCAAGAATACTGGAGTGAGTTGCCATGCCCTCCTCCAGGGGATCTTCATGACCCAGGGATCGAACCCAGGTCTCTAGATTGCAGGCAGATTCTTTACCATCCGAGACACCACTTGATAGACTTCCTAAACCCATCTGCTACAGCAGCCAGTGTGGTATATAGGTCAGATGTGGACTGTGAGGGCATTTGCTCACATTCTCCATTTTTATTCCAAGGTTTATACCGAAGCACAGATGCTCTAGCTGAGAATGTTGCATGGTTCTTCCTCCTGGACACTTACCAGTCCACACGTGCCTGGGACATTTTTGGTTGCTTCATGTACCCCTAATCTTTGAAGTCCTCACGAGCAGAGCCAGGATGTAGCTCTAGCAGAAAACTGGACTGCAGTCTTCAGAATCCATGCAGAACCCCGTGGATGCTCTGAATTGGGCTGTATGCCTCCAGGTGGTACTTCATTCTTCAGGCTGTATCCCCTCACAGTGAAAACACAGAGGAGTCTGAACCAACTCAGAGGCCAGTGACTGGCACTCTGAAAGCATTTTTGTACAGCTTTTTTCCATTGGGGAGTATAGTTGATTTACAATGTTGCGTTAGTTTCAGGGGTACAGTAAAGGGCATCAATGACACGTAGACATACATCTACTCTTTTCTGGATGTTTTCCCATCTACGCCGTTACACGGTATGGAGTCGAGTTCCCTGTGTTCTACAGTAGGTCCTCATTAGTTACCTGGTTTATATGTACTAGTGTGTGTATGGCAATCCCAAGCTCCCAATTTATCCCTCCCCTCTTTACCCCCCCAGTACACATAAGTTTGTTTTCTATGTCTATCGGTCTATTTCTGTTTTGTAAATAAGTTCATTTGTAGGATTTTTTTTAGATTCAACATGTAAGCTGTGTCTTATGACATTTGTCTTACGTCACTCAGTATGACAATCTGAGATAGGGCTTCCCTGGCGGCTCAGCTGGTAAAGAATCTGCCCGCAGTGCGGGAGCCCTGAGTTCGATCCCTGGATTGGGAAGATCCCCTGGAGAAGGGAAAAGCTACCCACTCCAGTATTCTGGCCTGGAGAATTCCATGGACTGTATAGTCCATGGGGTCACAAAGAGTCAGACGTGACTGAGCACATTCAGCCACAAATGTGTGTATGTCAATCCCCATCTTCCAATTTTTCCCTCTTCCCTCTTACTCCCCAGTACCCATAAGTTTGTTTTCTACGCCTGTAACACAGTTTCTGTTAGGTCAATAGGTTCATTTCTGCCATTTTTTAATGTTCCACATTTAAGCGATATCATATGGTATTTGTCCTTCTCTCTCTTCCTTCACTCAGTATGACAAGCTCTAGGTCCATCCACGTTGCTGGAAATGGCAGACAAGACCAAGAAAGAGAGGAATTACTTGTTTCTTGAACGGGGGTTCTGTCTTTCATTAATAAGAAATAAGAAGGTAATATTTATTGGAAGGTCTGATGCTGAAGCTGAAGCTCCAATCCTTTAGCCACCTGATGCAAAGAGCCAACTCATTGGAAAAGACCGTGATGCTGGGAAAGACTGAAGGCGGGAGGAGAAGGGGGCGATAGAGGATGAGATGGTTGGATGGCATCATCGACTCGATGGACATGAATTTGAGCAAGCTCCGGGAGATGGTGATGGATAGGGAGGCCTGGTGTGCTGCAGTCCATGGGGTCGCAAAGAGTCAGACCGGACTGAGCAACTGAACTGAACTGACGGAGGTAATACAAAGAGAAAGAATAAAAAAGTGAAAGAAAAGAAATAGTAGTTGGAAGAGTAGATCAAGGAATTCATTTTTTGTATATTTTCTGTATTTCTCCTGTGATTTATTTGCATTTAATCATTCTGTTATCTTGGGCATGCACAGAGTCAATGAAATCCATTTTAGGTACTTATTAAAGGTGTATGTTCTAATCAATGCAAAATTCTTTTTCTCGGTTTAAAATTGAGAGGCAGTCTTTCTCCAGGCCCTCTTGGAAGACTCTGGAACAAACCAACACCCTTTACAAATGCAATAACCATGCTTCAAGCCAGCTGGGGGTTTGCATGCTGTTTGTTGATGTTCTTCAGTCACTTAGTCTGATTCTTTGCAACCCCATAGACCAAAGCGTGCCATGTTCCTCTGTCCTCCACTGTCCCCCAGAGTTTGCTCAAGTTGATGTGCATTGAGTCGGTGATGCTACCTAACCAGGTGTGCTGACACCTTCTCAAAGCTTTTGGACAGGTAATGCACAGATCAGTACAGGTCTCAGTGGAACTTCCACTGAGTAAAATCTTGACAGGTGAAGTACATCCAGTTGCCAATTTTAAAAAAGTTTCTTATCATGGGGAAGATTATAGATGTAGACATAGAGACACACACACACTTTGTCTACAATTTTTGTTAAGGAGGTGTATAGGCATTGCTTTGCCATTTTTCCAAAGTATTACGAAAAGAAATGGATTCTCTCCACATGGCATGCCACCATGTAGCTTATAACTTGCTGGTATGGCAAACAGGCAAATTTCTTGCACATTGCTCCTCTGACACAACTCGTATGAAAATAATAAATGATTTCTAATGTCTTTTGAAACTTCCCAGGTGCCTCAGTGCTAAATAATCTGCCTGCAATACAGGAGACGCACGTTCCATCTCTGAGTTGGAAAGATACCCCTGGAGAAAGGAATGGCACCTACTCCAGAATTCTTGCCTGGAGAATCCCATGAACAGAGGAACCTGTTGGGCTATGGTCCACAGGGTCGCAAAGAGTCGGCTAGAACTGACCACGCTCATGCGCACCATGTCCCTTGAATATTCATTGTGAAGGATGTAATAAGCAATTTAATAGACTATATAACCCATTCCAAAGCATAGAAAATAGTGTTATCCATATGTTTTGGGTTATGATATCCATAGAGCTTATTTTTTTTCACGTAAGTGCTTCTAGAGAGAAGGTTCCAAGTTAAGCCAGGAACATTTATGCTGACAGCCTCTCATTAGCATTTGGTTGTTATTCACTTGCCAAGTTGTGTCTGAATCTTTGTGACCACACAGACTTCAGGCCTCCCTGTCCCTCACCATCTCCCGGAGTTTGCCTAAGAACATGTCCATTGACTCGGTGATGCCAACCAACCATCTCACGCTCTATCGCCCTCTTCTCCTTCTGCCTCCACTCTTACCCAGCATCAGGCTTTTCTTCCATTGAGTCAGCTGTTGGCATCAGGTGGCCAACGTATTGGAGTGGTTAATGCATTCATTCCCTTGTAGATGCATCAACTTGTTTGAGCACCTAGAACTGTTCATTGTATGTAGTGTGTGCTCCATAGGTATTTGTTGAATGAATGAACCTGTGAATGAGTGAGTTAGTCACAGGGCTCGGGGGCGGGGGGAAAAAGTTGACCCAAATAGGAATGATGGGAAGATGTCCTCAAGTCTGATATTGGAAATCTACCTTGCACCTCAATGGCAGCAATGGCAGATAGAAATGGCATCTGAAAGGGAGTTGTCTGAGAAAAAATTCAGCTTGCGAGTGGGTGGCCAGAAAGGACTCCTGGATGACAGCATGTTTTCATATGAGCAGTGTGGCGGTCTGGAAGCCAAGATTCAGAAAAGGGAAAGAGAGTGCATTTTCATGAGGTTAAAAAAAAAAAAAAATGGCTGGAAATTTCACCAAGGGAAGACCTAGAGGCATAAGATCAAGCTGTGGTGAGAATTCACTCAATGAATCAAGTTACGAAGTATCCTGTCAATATCCTCTGGGGGAAACAGGAAATCTTCGAGTAGTCCCATTAGAGCAAGACGATAAGCAGAAAAAACGACCCCTCCCCTGGCCTCAAAGATGTCCATGTTTGGATCCTCAAAACCTGTGAAGAAGTTACCTTGCATGGACCCCTCGATCCCCAATCCCGAGCCTCTGGAAGAAGTTACTTGTGAACGGGACCTTGAAGGTGTGAGAAAGTTAAGGAACTTGCATTGTGTAGAGGCTATCCCGGCTTAATTCCGCAAGGGTCCTTGTAAGAGGGAGGCAGGAGGTTCAGAGTCCGAGAAGGAGCTGTGAGGATGGAAGCAGAGATCAGCAAAAAGCATGACCCGGGGACTTCCCTGTGGTCCAGTGGCTAAGACTCCATGCTCCCAATACAAGGTTCTATCCCTGGTCAGGGAGCTAGATCTCACATGCCGCCACTACGAGTTTGAATCTTTAGCCAAAACTAAAGATCCCTCAAGACACAACTAAAGGTCCCGCTTGCTTTGTTGCAAGATCGAAGGTCCTGTCTGCTGTCGTTAAGACCTGTCACAGCCAAATAAATAAATATTAAATAAAAAAGACTAATAACGGGACCTGGAGTCAAAGAACGTGGGTAGCATCGAGAAGCAGCGAAAAGCTAGGAAATGGACACCTTGGCCTCCAATCCCGAGCCTCTGGAAGGAAATGCCAGTCTGCCAGCACCTTGATTTTATGCCTTTAACACTCCTTTCACACTTAGGACCTCCAGAGGAGTAAGATGTTACATTGTGTGTTGATTTCAGCCCCTGAATGTGTGCAGCGGTTTCTTCCAGCAGCCAGGGAATCTAATGCGAATGAGCTAAGCTCCCACACAGGCATGCCTTTTCTCTTCCTGTGTCGCTTTGTTCCTGCCCAGGGTCCCTGCTCAGCATGACAAAGCAGCCGTGGGAGCTCCAGGGCGTTGAACTCGGTGTCCTGATTCCTACGGATGTCCAGGCAGAGCCACGTTGAAGCCTGAGCTGTTTTAAGAAATGACACCGCAGCCCCACCCTCTGAACCGCATCCTGTCTTGATCATTGGCCTACTGTTGCTATGGCGCCCAGATAATATGGTCCACACGTGTGTTTTTATTCCCGAGGGCAAAACCATCAGCTCACATATTCCAAGAAGGATGTGCCACTTGTCATCTTTATTCTGAGAATACAGATGTGCACTCTTTTCTTTTTTTCCCTTCCCCGAAATGTGTGTGTCAAAAAATCATTTCAGGAAGCCTTCAAAATCTTTGGAAAGAAATGCAGTCAAAAACCGCGCAACTCTTTACACTGATCCCGTTAACCTTTGGCTTGCTAACCTTTACTTTCCTATTCTCCCAGAGAAACTCATCAATTGTTTTGCCAAAAATATAAAAGACATTAGCAAAGTGAACAGCCTCTATTTTCTTATCTTTCTCCTGTGTCCCGGATGAAAAATGATTTCCTTTAGATCATCATCAATAACGATGACATTTTCTGAGTTGGACAAAAAGCCACCATCAAACACATAACCTTCAAGGATTCACCAGAAGGCAGAGATTTTTCTGCTGCACTTTTGTTATTCCTGTTTTTTAATGACATAGACGTGGTTAGGTTCTTTGGTTGACTGTGGAAAACATCACAGATTCTTTAGATTTCGGTGAAAGTAGAGAGATCCCACTGAGTCCCCAGCTTAATGTGAAGCACTCGGGATTTTTGTTTCCCCTTAACGTCCACCCTGTGTGAAGCTGGACAGACACAAAGATGTATTGTAGGTGGTTCTTGTTTTGAAACTGGGGCTTGTCATAAAAAAGAAATTAGAGACACACAATCGCTGTGACGCCACCTTCTTGATCCTGGGGCGTAAACCAACTACCCCCACAACCCCAAGCCCAGACAGTCTTATCTTTAACTCGCCTGAAAGCTCAACAGTGATGGATGAGCTTTGATCTAACAGAATTCCTGTTTTTTTTTTTTTTTTCAGGACCACAGAGAAATTTTGTGCAGGTGCTTGTGTGACTTATGACTTAAGGGGATCATGCCTGTGATTCCACTTTTTGTCATTGTCCACAGAGACAGCTGGGGTCCCAGATGAGGACCTGGGTGGCAGGCATCACGGGGTCTCCCCATGGTGAAACCAGTCCACCTGGTTTATCTTGGCGTGAACGTTCTAAGATGAGGATTACAAGATTTAAAGAAGCTGAACTGCTGTAAGAACTTTCCAAGATACTGGTCCTAAAAATGTCCAGTAATTTTTTTTTAATTGATTGATGTATTTGGCTGTTGTGCATCTTAGTTGCAGCATGAAGGTGTTGAGTTGCAGCACGTGGGACCTATTTCCCTGATCAGGGATGGAACCCAGGTCCCCTGCAGTGGGAAACACAAAGTCTGAGCCTCCGGACCGCCAGGGAAGCCCTCTGTATCATTTGATTATATGATGTTTTAGCTTGTTTCAGGGTGCTATAAGAGAACGTACTGTAGACTGGGGACCTATAAACAAGCATCTCTTTCTCATTTGTTTGGAAGCAGAAAGTCCAAGACCAAGACCCAGCTGATATGGGTCCTGGTGATGCTTCTCCTCCTGGTTCATAGATGGTCGGCTTCGCAGGGCGTCCTCACATGGTAGAAATTGCCAGGGAGCTCTCTGGGGGTCTCTCTTATAAGGACACTAATTCTGTTCATGGGGCTCCACCCTCATGACCTCGTGACCTCCCAAGCATACCGCCTCCAGATGCCCTCACGTTGCAGGTGAGGGCTTCAACCTGTGGATCTCGCTCTGAGGGACACAGACCTTCAGCACACAGCAAATAATCATGAGAGGAAGATGAAGTAGGACAGGAGAGGGGAATACGACGTGCACGTCAGAAGCCAACCTTAGGAAGGTCTGTTCCCTAAACGTGTCTCCAGTGCCTTCCTACGTGCTTGACAGGAGTCATACACGTTCCAGTGCTGAAGTCAGGGTGCTGGTGAGAGTTTGTGTTGGATAACATCTTAGCATGGGTGCCAAGAACTTTTCGAAAAGTTGTGGTTCAGTCGCTCGGTCGTGTCCGACTCTTTGCGACCCTGTGGACTGCAGCACGCCAGGCTCCTCTGTCCATAGGATTCTCCAGGCCAGAATACTGGAGTGGGTTGCCATTTCCTTCTCCTGGGGATCTTCCCACCCCAGGGACCGAACCCACATCTCCTGCATTGCACGTGGATTCTTTACCTATTGAGTCATTCAGTTCAGTTCAGTACAGTTCAGTCGCTCAGTCCTGTCTGACTCTTTGCGACCCCATGAATCACAGCACACCAGGCCTCCCTGTCCATCACCAACTCCCAGAGTTCACTCAAATTCATGTCCATTGAGTAGGTGATGCCATCCAGCCATCTCATCCTCTGTCGTCCCCTTCTCCTCCTGCCTCCAATCCCTCCCAGCATCAGAGTCTTTTCCAATGAGTCAACTCTTTGCATGAGGTGGCCAAAGTATTAGAGCTTCACCTTCAGCATCAGTCCTTCCAATGAATATTCAGGACTGATGTCCTTTAGGATGGACTGGTTGGATCTCCTTGCAGTCCAAGGGCCCTTTGAGAGTTTTCTCCAACACCACGGTTCAAAAGCATCCATTCTTCGGCGTTCAGCCTTCCTTATGGTCCTGCTCTCACATCCGTACGTGATAAAAGCATATGCGTAAAGTCTACATGATTACATCTTCATTTCTGGGAAAACCCAAGGGAAAATTAAGTCTGGGGTGGCGGTGTGACATATTCTACAGTACCAGTGTGAAAATTGAACTCATCTGTCACTATGACACAAGCGAAGAGAGACTAAAGCCATTTAGGGCGAAGAGCAAAGAGGGCAGCGTTTGGTGTATTTCTGCTAATCATGACATTTAAAAAAATATTTGTAGTTATTTATTGCTTTGGATCTTGGTTTCATCACATGAGACCTTTTGTTTTGGCTCCTGGACTCTCTAGTTGTGACCGGTGGACTCAGTAGCTGTGGCAGGCAGGCTTAGTAGGATCCTCCCTGACCAGGGACTCAAACCCGAATCCCCAGCTTTGCAGCATGTATTCTTTTAAATTTAATTATCTACTGATTCGTTTTCGGCTGCGCTGGGTCTTCATTACTTCTCTCAGAATTTCTCCAGTTGTGTTGAGCTCTAGACGAGCACAGGCTCAGTAGTTGTGACACAGCTTCATTCCCCCGAGGCAGGTGGCATCTTCCCTGACCAGGGGTTGGACCAGCCCCTTTGCCCCTGCATTGGCAGGCAGATTCTTAACCCCTTGACCACCAAGCAAGTCCCCATGATGACGTGTGTTTTTTTTTGGATGAGAGAGGAAAAACACTGGAATATGGTGTTTCATGTTGTCTTCAACCATTTTTGAACATATGATTTGATTCTTCTTGATTTTCGTCCTCAATATCCAGCCTGTCTGTAAAAGATGTAGCTTGGGAGTTTAAGCAGGGAGTGAGTCCACGGAGAACAAGAAACTTCAGGGTCTGTGTGCTAACGTCCCAGACGGCTCTGGGTTGGCCACAGAGAACAGGGCTACATGAAGATGGAGATGAAATGTATGTACTCGAGTACTCTTGGGCTTCCCTGGTGGCTCAGCTGGTAAAGAATCTGCCTGCAATGTGGGAAACTTGGGTTCAGTCCCAGGGTTGGGAAGATCCCCTGGAGAACAGAACAGCTACCCACTCCAGTATTCTTGCACTTTCCTGGTGGCTCAGCTGGTAAAGAATCTGCCTACAATGCAGGAGACTCTGGTTCGATTCCTGGGTTGGGAAGATCCTCTGGAGAAGGGATAGGCTATCCACCCCAGTATTCTTGGGCTTCCCTGGTGGCTCAGCTGGTAAAGAAACTGCCTGCAATGTGGGAGACATGGGTTAAGTCCCTGGGTTGAGAAGATCTCCTGGAGAATGGAATGGCGACCCCACTCCGGTATTCTGGCCTGGAGAATTCCGTGGACTGTGTAGTCCACGGGGTCGCAAAGAGTCAGACACGACTGAGCGACTTTCACTTTAATTTCACTTCTTCACACGTGGCCTGTGTGTGGTCCTCCTGATGGACCGGCACTGAGATAGTCTGAGATGTGGGATCCTTTGCCACAATGCAAAGAAACTGTACGGGACTAAAAATAACTGCATTCACGTGCATGCATGCGTGTTCAGTCGCGTCAGTCGTGTCTGACTCTGCGACTCCATGGACTGTAGCCTGTCAGGCTCCACTGTCCATGGGATTCTCCAGGCAAGAAGACTTGGCATGGGTTGCCAGGCCCTCCTCCAGGGGATCTTCCTGACCCAGGGATTGAACTCATGTCTTTTACGCCTCCTGCATTGACAAGCAGGTTCTTTACCTTGAGTTCCTCCTGGGAAGCCTGCACGCATGTGCACTTAGAATGAATTCTGGACAAACGATCCGAAAAAAAGACCCAAAACCTCAACTGCCACTTCTAAGGAGTCTGGAGCAAAAGCAGGGTACTGTGTGTGCCCCCCGCACACAATACCACCTACAGGATGGGCACAGCACCTAAGCCACGCCTCCAGCCTGACCCCGGGACATACCCCTACCTGTGTTCCGTAAGAAGAACCAGCTCACCTCCATTAGGGACCTCCATTAGCAACCAAGGGACCCCGTTTTTTGTTCTCCCTCCCCTCCATGTTGCTGCTGCAGGGGCCCAAATAAAGGCTTGTCTGCATTTTTGCATCTTTCCTCTCATCAATTTCTATTGATTACAGAGGCTAAGTGTGTGCATGTGTACTCTGTCGTCAATCAGACTCTTTGCAACCCCATGGAGTATAGCATACCAGGCTCCTCTGTCCATGGGATTCCCCAGGCAAGAATACTTGGCATGGGTTGCCATGCCCTCCTCCAGGGAATCTTCCTGACCCAGGGATCGAACCCACATCTCCTGCATTGGAAGGCAGATTCTTTACCACTGAGCCACCCAGGAAGCCCTCTGGTTACGAGAAAAAGTTCTAAGATTGTCTTTTCTATTAGCTCATGATGCTAGATTTGAGGCTGAATGTTAAAATGACTGGAGAGAGACTTTTATATATTTCTGTTCATCATGTAGAATTACCACTGCTTCTGGCCCTTCTGATTAATATAAACATTCTCAGGAATTCTCTGGTGGTCCAGTGGTGAAGGGTCCACCTTTTAATTCAGGAGACACAGGTTGGATCCCTGATTCAGGGAACCAAGATCCTGCATGCCATGGGGGCGACTCTGCCCTCATACTCCACAGTGCACACACTACAGCCAAAGAAACCGTGGGATGCAGCTGAGACCCGCTGAAGCCAAATAATTCATAAACATGTTTCTTCTTATTTCCTAAGAGCCCACGATGCTACCTTTCGGGTTGGGTGCTAGAACGATTGGCCAGCTATGGTAGGGGAGGGGAGAGGGTCGTAGACCTCTCTCCAGACACACACTGAGAAGGAGGAGGAATTCTCCAAAAAAAAACTCTTCTGCCTGGGAAGAAGTTGGGGAACAGGGTGGTGGTATCTTCCATCAATATTGCGTTAGTGGCTAACTGGCTGTTTTGTCTTTCAGTCATGTCTGACTCTTTGCAATCTGCCCGCCAGGCTCCTCTGTCCATGGGCTTCTCCAGGCGACAGTACTGGAGTGGGGAGACATGCCCTCCTCCAGGGAATCTTTCTGACTCGGGGATCGAACCCGCATCTCTGATGTCTCGTGCATTGGCAGACGGGTTCGTTACTGCTAAAACCACCTGGGAAGTGATGTTGCCTTAAGTGTGTCCTGATTACGGAAGCATGCTGCCTAGATACTGTTTTTTTTTTCCTCTTTTGGCCATGCTATGCAGCATGTGGGATCCTACATTTTTGACGTAAGGAGCTCTGTTTCTCAGACGCTGCTTTTAGAAAAAACCAAAACACACCCCTTTAATATATTGCAGTTGTTCCAAAGACATCAGTATTCACCCCTGCCAGCACTTAAATCGTCTTCATTTTTACTATTCTCCTCTCTTACTTCTTTTCAACTCTTTATGATTTTTTTTTCCTGTGCATGTTTTCCTGCTACAAATGCGTGTGTGGCTCTTTGCTACTTCTCAGTGTTTTTCTGTTTATCCAGCAACTCTGGGATCCTTCCAAGGAGAGCTGTATAAAATAAAGAACAATAGTGACTATGTTTACAGTACTTCTCTGCAATTTCAGGAGCGTCGTGTAAGAAGACACAGAGAAGCCAGTGACAAAAGGGTTTGTTTGCGTGTTCGAGTTCTGTCTATAAAACGAGACAAGCCAGCTTCCCTGCCCCCCGCCCCTGCCCACGTGTGAAGGATTCATAGGTTATTTTTTTCTGTGTAAGTATGCATTTAGTGCCTGAATGTATTTCACCCTTGGATACGTTCAATTTATCTTCATTTTACAGTTTATTCTGTTAATTAGAAAAGGTTATAAGATTAATAACTAGTCATGGCTAATGCATTCGGTGGACTGCACCATCAGCTTGATGAGAGGTTAACTACCCCCCAAAAAAGGGACATAAATGATTGGTTCATATGCATCGTATCAAGCATTTGATGAAGTGCACTGCAGACAGAGTGCTTGAGTCTGCAATGGTCTTTTAATGATTTTGAAAATCATCTGAACATCAAAAATGCAATTATATTCCATGTGCATAATAAACGGAGTCTCTTTGGAAGAGCACACTGTTATTGACTGCGAAAGTGCAAGTCATTAGAATGGATTCTAGATATGGCTTCTAATAATAATGCCAATGACATTAATAGCTGTAACTAGAGAACTTTATACTTGTGTAGAGTTTTACCATTACCGAGAGATTTCTTCCATGGATTCACATCAGTTCCGTTCAGTCACTCAGTCGTGTCCAACTCTTTGCGACCCCATGGA
This sequence comes from Bos grunniens, assembly GCF_055505025.1. NCBI lineage: Eukaryota > Metazoa > Chordata > Mammalia > Artiodactyla > Bovidae > Bos > Bos grunniens. The sequence continues at coordinate 4,745,231 of NC_141194.1, forward strand.
CTGCAGCACACCAGGTCTCCCTGTCCATCACCAACTCCTGGAGCTTGCTCAAACTCCTGTCCATCTTGTCGGTGATGCCATCCAACCATCTCATCCTCTGTCGTCCCCTTCTCCTCCTGCCTTCAATCTTTCCCAGCATCAGGGTCTTTTCCAATGAGCCAGGTCTTTGCATTAGGTGGCCCAGAGTATTGGAGTTTCAACATGGATTCACATGTGGGCAGATATTTCACAGATAGCTCATCCACTTGTTTTTCATAGCAGTTAAAACACTGATTTAAGATCATACACGAGGTTGAAAACTCAAACTAAGCCCTTTTCTACTGCCTTGTGAGTGCCTTCCTCTTTATAGTATTAAACCACACAGCTTCCGGGAGAAGAAAACTGTATTTGCAAAATTACAGAGTTTGGGTGTAGCACATTAAATCAGCAACAAAGAAAAAAAATTAATCGTGTATTCGGAAGTTTGATGAAAAGTGCTCTTGATGAAATAATGACCGCCTTCCCCATTTAGCTGAGCACTGTTGACAAGTGTCAGAGAAGATGAAACACAGAGGAAGTGAATCATTGTCGACTGATGTCTGGCAACTTTGCCATAACTGAAAATGAGGCTGGGGACCCTCTTGCTGGCTTGCGCTGGCTGCCTTCTTGCTGTGTCCTCACGCAGGGAAGAGAGAGATGGCGAGAGAGAGAGAGTAAGCTCTCTGTTATCTCTTCTTATAAGGACACTAATCCCATGGAGGGGGGCCCATCCTCATGACCTGCTGTAACCCTGACCACCTCCCAAAGTCCTCCGTCTTTAAATACCAGTGCATGGGGGAGTTATGGCTTTCTTCTATGCATTTAGGACGTGTACAATTCAGTCCATGGCAAACCCTCCGCCTCTCAGTTTCTCAGACAGTAAAGAATATGCCTGCAATGCAGGAGACCCGGGTTTGACTCCTGGGCTGTGAAGATCTGCTGGAGAAGGGAGTGGCAACCCACTCCAGTCTTCTTGCCTGAAAAATCCCGTGGACAGAGCAGGAGCCTGGCAGGCTACATACAGCCCATGGGGTCACAAAGAGTCAGACACGACTGAGCAACTAACACATGCTCTATAGTAGGTAATTTCCGAAAACATCTAATCTGTGATTATTTGCTTTATATATATATATATTTTAACAACACTTAAAAATTTTTATTTTATTCATTTGGCTGCACTGGGTCTTGGTTGAGGTATGTGGGATCTTTGATCTTCACTGCACCATGTCAGATGTTTAGTTGTGCCAAGTGGGATCTTTTTTAGTTGAAGAACACAATCTTCATTGTCACATTCAGGGTCCAGTTCCTTGGCCAGGGATGCAACCCAGGCCCCGTGATTGCAACCTTGGAATCTTGGCCGCTGGACAACCAGGCAGGGTCCCTCATATTACACATTTAGACGGGTCTGACTTACCTTTCAGGGTACCTTCATTCACGCACCCTCCAAGCATGTGATACATCTCATCCTACATTCCCCTTCCACCTACTGTGTAATTGCATTTTTAAGCACCACAAATTTAAAATTTTAATGGTACAACATTTTGAAAGGTAGGAATGTGACTTCTGATACATTTCTGCTCATTAGTATAATACAGGAACCGGTTTTACAGAAGAAACCACACAAGGATGTTGGTAACAGTGTTCAACATGCTGACATTTTGAAAAAAAAGAAAGGTTTGCAAGTTTCCGTTTAGTAGCTAATAACACTACCTTAATTGAATGTTACTTTTTTTCTGATGATTTCAGACTTTATATGTCAAGGTAAGAATAAGAAAACGGCAATTGCCATATCTTTCCTGTCTCATAACTGATAAACAGCTGGTTTAGCAAAAGAAAGTCGCTCAGTCGTGCCTGATTCTTTGTGACCCCATGGACTATACAGTCCATGGGATTCTCCAGGCCAGAATACTGGAGTGGGTAGCCGTTCCCTTCTCCAGGGGATCTTCCCAACCCAGAGGTCAAACCCAGGTCTCCCGCATTGCCAGTGGATTCTTTACCAGCTGAGCCACCAGGGAAGCTCAAGAATACTGGAGTGGGTAGCCTATCCCTTCTCCAGCGGATCTTCCTGACCCAGGAATCGAACTGGAGTCTCCTGCATTGCAGGTGGATTCTTTACCAACTGAGCTATCAGTGAAGCCGAAGGGAAAACAATAATGCTTTCCCATAGTCTATAATAATGTGGAAAGGAATTCAGCTGCAGTCAGTGGTGGGGTCTTCTGGGATGGTCAGAAAATACAACTTAGCTGTTGGCATTAGCATTCGGGAAGACAGATTTTATTTGGAAAAAAAAAAAAGAATAATATAAACCATTGGAATCTGTCACAAAAACACGCCACGTACAAGAGTGGTAAGCCATATTTTTAGATTTGAGATAAGAATGTTTGAATAGAACCCTCCATTTCTAACCACTCCCCCTCCCCTCACTCATGTGACTTGGGGAAATTCTCATCATACTGGTCATCATTGTTCATACATTAAATTCTATGATTTCCTTATTTATTGTTGGCTGTGCTGGGACTTTGTGCGGGCTTTTTCTCTAGTTGTGGTGAGCGGGGGGTAGTCTCTAGTTGGGGTGCAGGGGCTTCTGATTGTGGGGGCTTCTCTTGTCTGGAGCGCAGGCTCCAGGAATCACTGACTTCAGTACTTGTGACGTGTGAACTCAGTAGTCGTGGCCCCCCATGCTCTAGAGCACAGGCTCAACAGTTGTGACGCACGGGCTTTGTTGGTCTGAGGCATGTAGGATCTTCCCAGATGAGTGATGGAACCCCCGTCTTCTTCATTGGCAGGCGGACTCCTTAACACTGAGCCGCCAGGAAAGCCCCATTATTTATTACTGATCGCATTATTGATAACATTACTGGTTATCAGTCGCATTACTGATAACATCCACCAGCTACCAGAAAGTGTTGGTACGGTAGCAAATGAAAAACGGAAAAACACGTGTCTTTGAGTAATAAAAGCAATGCCAAGGAGCAAACATCGGCACTAAACAGTTATAAAGTAACCATCAAGCCAACTTTCAGTTTTTCAGTGCATTGTATCATCTAAGAGGAAACATGATTGAAAATTATTTTGTTAGGTTCTCACTGAATGACTTGGAGTCCTGAATATTCACCGGAAGGACTGATGCTGAACATGAAACTCCAATCCTTTGGCCACCTGATGTGAAGAACTGACTCATATGAAAAGACCTTGATGCTGGGAAAGATTGAAGGGGGGGGGGAAGGGAATGACAGAGGATGAGATGGTTGGATGGCATCACTGACTCAATGGACATGAGTTTGAGCAAGCTCCGGGCGTTGGAGATGGACAGGGAAGGCTGGCGTGCTGTGCTCCATGGGGTCGCAAAGAGTCGGACACGACTGAGCGACTGGACTGAACTGAACGGGCGTGTCATGCAATTAGCCTTCTGAATGATTGCCGCTGGATGGTATGTGAAGGTATCATTCACTTACAGCCCTTGCAGCCTGAAGACCATGTCATTATTTGCTACAAACGAAAAGGAAAGTTCATTCTTTCCCCCATCCTGAAGGCATATCTGTACGTTATGAAGTAGAAAGACTTCATCAAAATTACGTTGCAGTTCCAATCTGTGTGTTACCCGTAATAAATCCTGAGAAATGTGGTGTGTTATCCAGCATGCTGGTGGATTGTGTGATGAGATCTTGACTTTGATGGATAGGTGCTTCTCGGAGATCATGATGTAATTTCCACTTTCATTTCCAGGACTTTAAAGATCTCTTGGCACTGCGGGGGGTGAAGACCTAGGAGGTTGCTATAAATACTCTGGGTTTGGCTGTGTACATTTTCATGGGTGAAAAAAAAACTTAGGGGCTTGAAGCAGAATACATCTTTTTTTAAAAATATATATAAATTTCTTTGTTTGTCCATGGCAGATGTTAGTTGTGCCACGCAGGATCTGTAGTGGCTTGCGAACTTTTAGTTGTCATGTGTGAGACCGAGTTTCCTGACCAGGAATCAAACCCGGGTCCCTTGCATTGGGAGGTCAGAGCCTTAAACTCTAGACCACCAAGGGGTGTCCCAAAACAGCACCCACTTATCATCTCATAGTTTCTGTGGGTCAGGAGTCCTACCATAGCTTCCCTGTGCCGTAAAACCCAGCATCTCTCGCAAGGTGCTGGTTGGACTTGCGCCCTAAACTCAAGGTTTGACTGGGGAAGGATCTGCTGTCAAGCTCCTCCATGCATCCCGGGAGCTGTGGGACAGAGTTCTTCATCACTCAGCATTAGCTGGAGGCCAGCATGGGCTTCCCTCGTAGCTCAGTCTTTAAAGAATCTGCCTGCAATGCAGGAAACCTGGGTTTGATCCCCTAGTTGGGAAGATCCCCTGGAGGAGGAAATGGCAACCCAGTCCAGTATTCTTGCCAGGAGAATTTTATGGACAGAGGAGCCTGGCAGGCTATAGTCCACGGGGCTGCAAGAGTCAGACACGACTTGGCCACTAAACCACCAAGCACCACCCCCACCAAGGACCGGTTGGCATGGAGTTGAGTGTCTCCAGCCTGGTGCCTTGCGCCATCAAATCTAGAAAGAGAGTCTGCTAGTAAGACAGAAAGTGAAAGTGCTCGTCGTTCAGTCATGTCTGAGTCTTTGCGACCCCATGGACTGTAGCCCGTCAGGCTCTTCTGTCCATGGGATTCTCCAGGCAAGAATACTGGAGTGGGTAGCCACTCCCTTCTGCAAGGGATCTGCCCGACCCAGGGATCGAACCCGGGTCTCCTGCATTGGCAAGGCGGATTCTTCACCATCTGAGTCACCAGGGAAGCCCAGTAAGATGGAAGTCAGAGTCGTTTAAAAAGCTAGTTAGAGAGGTAATACTCATTGCCTTTGCAATATTCTGTTTGATGGATGTGTTTAGGTCCCAGCCCAGACCCCAGGAAAGGGTGTCCCCCAGAGACTTGAGTAGGAAGACACAGGATCATTCTGTGGGCGGTGGGGAGCACCTAAGAAGCCTGCCCTCCATAGACATCTACTCTCACTCACAAAATCCCCAAGTGACTGTAAAGACCAGCAAGATGAGGGAGCTGGCCAGATTTCATGGCAGATAAGCAAGACTGCGTGGACTGGAACCCTTCTCCTTAGCAACCTGTATGAGATGTGCCTACAGGCCCCTGCCTTTTGCTCTCTGTGGGTCCAGCCAACACAGGCAGGCTAACTGCTGAGCAGAGACTCAGCCCTGCACGTGACTCTGTCTGGTTTCCAGCACCAAGCTTACACCACGTAGAAATCAAGCAGGTCGCCCACGTTTCAAGATCCCATCTCGTTTGCTGTGGGTGGTGGACCCCACCCGCGTTTGTGACCTTCAAAAGCACCGTGGGGGCCTGAGGAGATGAGACTTTCCTTTAAAAATGGGCTTCTGTGTCCATTTACAAACGCCCCGTCACGGCCTGGCGCGACCACCTTGATATCTGAACCTCAGATATTGCAAACCTGTTCAGCTGGGTGGTTTCCGAGTGGTCTGAAATGACAGTGCTTTTAGCCTTTTGGTGCTTTTATTTTTTTTTCTTCTCCTAAAGGTGGAAAACCCTTTTATGATTGCTCTCTAGTCAAATAGTTACACTGGCCTGTGTTCTGAGGATGTGCTCTGCTTGCGTTGATTTGGAGTAAGATAATCCCATGGCCTTAAACATGATTGCTTCTGGGAAAACGACAAGTCCCCAGGAGCCACAGAGACTAAGCTTTCAGGTGGCCACGTCCACGATCCTGGCTGAGCGTCAGTTGAAAGTTTCTCTTTTCTTGGGTAAGAATTTCATACCCTGGAGGATTTAGCTCCATTTGGTGGGAAGCTGGCCGGTTAAGCTTTGTGTCCACTGGTTATTGGTACTTTTTCTCTCTGAATGCAGTGGTGGAAAAGGCCACGTCGGAATGCACCTTTGTTTCATTCGGGGATGATCCCTAGTTTTCCTTTCTGCTGTATTTCCATGGAAGGGAAGCTGTACAAAATGACGGCTGTAAGGAATTTCTTAAATGAATTACCAGTGTGTGTATGTGTGTGCGTGGTCGCTCAGTCGTGTCTGACAAGTTGCATCCCGATGGACTGTAGCCCTCCAGGCTCCTCTGTCCATGGGGGTCTCCAGGCAAGAACACTGGAGTGGGTTGCCATGCCCTCCTCCAGGGGATCTTCTCTGCCTAGGGATCGAACCTGGGTCTCCTGCATTAGCAGGTGGGTTCTTTACCATTGAGCCACCTACGAATCCTCTAAGGATGAACCAATGCTGCGCTCACAAGAATTCATTCTCCCTTGACCCGCTTTCAACCTCATTTTCCAAGTAATCAGATCCTTCCTGACAGTTTTTACTTCCCTTCTTTTTTGATTCAGGGAGTCCACTGAAATTTTTCATTTCATGTTGAAATGCAAGCAGATGCAATAAAAGTTGAGTCCGTAAGGAAGGGTTTTCAGAATGATGCTAGTAAGTTAAACCAGCGTTTTGCATTCTGGGATACAGCCCACTTGGTTATGATAATTACCATTATTTTAATACACCAGTAGAGGTGTTTGCTAAAATTTTCTTTAGGCTTTGTTTTGTTCTGTTTTGGATCTGCTGAGGGAGACTGACCTGGTAATATTCTTCCTCACGCTGCCTTGTCAGATATTAGAATGAAGATTATCTCAGCATTATAAAATGATTTACTGAGTGTTCCCTTCTCTGTTATCCATAAGAGTTTGAATAAAATTAATTACTTGTTCCTTGAATGCCTTAGAACACTCATTGATGAACCCATGTGGACCAGCGATTTCTTTCTGGAAATATTTGACTGGGAATTCGACTGACTCAGACAGTAAAGAATCTGCCTGTCAATGCAGGAGACGTGGATTTAATCTCCCTGGGTCAGGAAGATCCCCTAGAGGAGGCCATGGCAGCCCACTCCTGTATTCTTGCCTGGGAAATCTCACGGACAGTGGAGCCTGGTGGGCTACAGTCCATGGGGTTGCAGAGTCGAACAAGACTGAGCCACTAACACTTTCACTTTTTCACTTTTTATTTCAGCAGTCTTATGCATCTATGACTCCGAGTATTCTATTTATTCTCTGTTTTCAAGTTGCATCTTTCCAGGGGATTATTATCGTAATGGTTTTCCTGTTACCTCTTTAACGCTGTAAGATCTTATGGTATTCTCTTTTTCATTTCTTCTGCTACTGCTGCTAAGTTGCTTCAGTCGTGTCTGACTCTGTGCGACCCCATAGATGGCAGCCCACCAGGCTCCCCCGTCCCTGGGATTCTCCAGGCAAGAACACTGGAGTGGGTTGCCATTTCCTTCTCCAATGCATGAAAGTGAAAAGTGAAAGTGAAGTCGCTCAGTCGTGTCTGACTCCCAGCGACACCATGGATTGCAGCCTACCAGGATCCTCTGTCCGTGGGATTTTCCAGGCAAGAGTACTGGAGTGGGGTGCCATTGCCTTCTAATTTTGGTTATTTCTACCTTCCATCTCTCCCTATTGATCAGACTTGCTGATCTGTTTATTCACTGGACTTTAGAAAGAACCAGCTTCTGTTTTTGTCAATTGAACCTGCTATATATTTATTTGGAGAAGGAAATGGCAACCCACTCCAGTACTCTTGCCTGGAGAATTCCGTAGACAGAGGAGCCTGGAGGGCTACAGTCTATGGGGTCACCGAGAATCAGACACGACTAAGCAGCTAACACACACACACACACAGACACTTATTTTCTACTAAAGTAAACAATGCTCATATCTGTATATTTCCTTCCTTCTCAATTACCAATTTTTAACTTTTTAAGATGGCGATGAGTTTGTGAGTTTTCAGTCTTTCCTCTTCGCTAATACACACTTATCCCCTCAATACTATTCTGGTCTCATCTAAAACATTTGGTATGTACTCTTCACATCATTCATTCAAAAATATTTTCTAATTTCAGTGACATTTTCCCCATTTATCTGTGGATAATGCAGACTTTCAAAACGTTTCCAAGCATATGGAGATTTCAAAGTTAGTTGCATGGTGGTCAGAGATCTGCAGTATATTATTTTCAGTCTCTTGAAATATATTAAGATTTGGGTTTTGGTGCCACAGTTTGATAGTTTTCTATATTCCTGCAGAGAGTATGTACTTCTATATATTTTAAACTATTTATTTATAATGTATACATATTTAATAGATAAATATTTTTTAAATATGTATTTATTTGGCTGCATCAGGTCTTAGGTGTGATATGTGGGTTCTTTGATGTACCTGCAGAGAGTATGTACTTCTTTATATATTTTTTAAATATTTGATTATTTATTTATTTAAATATTTATTTAAATATTTATTTAAATATTGTTTATTTATTTATCTGGCTGGGTCAGGTCTTAGGTGTGATATGTGGGTTCTTTGATGCATCGTTCAGGATCTGCTATATCAAATGCAGACATATATATACATATAGATATGTATATATATATATATATACACAGACATATATATACATATATAAAATCCCACGGACGGAGGAGCCTGTTAGGCTGCAATCCATGGGGTCACTAAGAGTCAGACACGACTGAGCGACTTCACTTTCACTTTTCACTTTCATGCATTGGAGAAGGAAATGGCAACCCGATCCAGTGTTTTGCCTGGAGAATCCCAGGGACGGGGGAGCCTGGTGGGCTGCCGTCTATGGGGTCGCACAGAGGCGGACACAACTGAAGCGACTTAGCAGCAGCAACAGTGGGTTTGGGAGAATGCACAGGATCATATCGGAGAAGGCAATGGCACCCCACTCCAGTACTCTTGCCTGGCAAATCCCATGGACACAGGAGCCTGGTGGGCTGCAGTCCATGGGATCACGAAGAGTCGGACACGACTGAGCGACTTCACTTTCACTCTTCACTTTCATGCATAGGAGAAGGAAATGGCAACCCACTCCAGTGTTCTTGCCTGGAGAATCTCAGGGTCGGGGGAGCCTGGTAGGAGGCCGTCTATGGGGTCGCACAGAGTCGGACACAACTGAAGCGACCTAGCAGCAGCAGCAGCATAGGATCATATATTCAACATTTGTCATCTCTGTATTTAGTCACCCAGTCACGTCCAGCTCTTTGCCACACCATGAACAGGAACCCCCCAGGCTCCCCTGTCCATGGGATTTCCTGGACAAGAATACTGGGGTGGGTAGCCATTCCCTTCTCCAGGGGATCATCCCAACTCAGGAACGGAACCCACGTGTGCTGTATTGTCAGATGGGTTCTTTACTACTGAGCCACCAGGGCAGCCCATCTCCACCACTGCAGAATACAAATATCTGTTAACTAAGGAGACTTGTGAGAAGCTGACTATATAAACTAAGACACGCCGAGGGATCACCCTGTACTGCTGCTGCTGCTGCTGCTAAGTCGATTCAGTCGTGTCCAACTCTCTGCGACCCCATAGACGGCAGCCCACCAGGCTTCCCCGTCCCTGGGATTCTCCAGGCAAGAACACTGGAGTGGGTTGCCATTTCCTTCTCCAATGTATGAAAGTGAAAAGTGAAAGGGAAGTCGCTCAGTCGTGTTCGACTCTAGCGACCCCATGGACTGCAGCCTACCAGGCTCCTCCGTCCATGGGATTTTCTAGGCAAAAGTACTGGAGTGGGGTGCCATTGCCTTCACCCTGTACACGAGACACAAATGGATAAAAAAAAAAATCCCATTATCACAAGACCCTAGCTTTGTTCAGTGACTGTGTCAGATTCAAAGGGAAAGGTGTCCTTTTTGTAACACGCAGCAACATTTTGGGTAGAAAACATGCTTATCTGTGTGAAAGTTCCAGGAGAAAGAGAAATTTATGTTCGAAGGACAGGGCTGACAATGTTTGTGAACCTCACTTCACAGGAGAAGAGGATTCGATTTCTCACGCCTTTAATTTTAGGGGCGTAAGCTCCATTAACTTTGAAGGTTATCCTCTACTAAGTGATGGCAAGATTGTCGAGAACCGAAAGAAAAGCGAAGAGTTTTTATAATTGCCTTGACTCAAAGGAAAACGCCTTGTGTTTAAATCAGCACCTTCTTTTTCATTCCTTTTTTTTTAAGAGTGTATTACCAGGTTTCATCTCTTGTTCTTCTGGACGTTTCTGCTAATACCAGCATCTGTTCTGATGTTTGGTATTCTCTGAAACTTGTAATATAGTCTGAATTCTTTATATGTCAAGATGTTATGGTCTTAGGCAATTCAAATATTCTTTAAAATGTTTCTCTGTTTTCTTTTTTTTTTAATAACACCCCACTCCAGTACTACACTGCAGTCCATGGGATCACGAAGAGTCGGACACGACTGAGCGACTTCACTTTCACTCTTCACTTTCATGCATAGGAGAAGGAAATGGCAACCCACTCCAGTGTTCTTGCCTGGAGAATCCCAGGGACGGGGGAGCCTGGTGGGCTGCCGTCTATGGGGTCGCACAGACTCGGCCACGACTGACGAGACTTAGCAGCAGCAGTGCATGTTTCAGTGGTGCCCTCTCAGCTCCTCCTGCCCTCTTGTTCCCGTCCTGTGTCAATAAATCCAGGCTCTACACCTGCACCTCCACGGCTGCCCTGCCAGTACCATCTTTCTAAATTCCATTTATATATATACATTAATGTGTTTGTCTTTCTCCTTATCTTACTTCACTCTGTATAAATAGGCCCTAGGTTCACCCCACCTCATTAGAACTGACTCAAACGTGTTCCTTCTTCCGTGTGCTAAGTTGCTCCAGTCATGTCTGACTCTTTGTGACACCATGGACAGTACCCCTGCCAGGCTCCTCTGTCCATGGGATTCTCCAGGCAGGAATACTGGAGTGAGTTGTCATTTCCTTCTCCTTCCCGACCCAGGGATTGAACCTGCATCTCCTGTGTCTTCTATTTTGGCAGATGGGTTCTTTACCACTAGCACCAGCTGGGAAGCCCTGTTCTTTTTCCTGGCTGAGTAATATTCCCTTGTGTATATGTACCACTACTTCCTTATCCGCTCCTCTGTCGATGGAACATCTAGATTGCTTCCGTGTCCTAGCTATTATAAATAGTGCTGCAGTGAACACTGGGGTACGTGTGTCTTCACATTTTCTACATGAAGAGAAACACTTTGTGTTTAATTAGCATCTTCGTTCCATATCATTTTAGGAGAACATGTTACCAATATTTTCATCCCTTCTTCTTCTATATGTTTCTCCTAATACTAATATCTCTTCTGATGTTTAGTATTTTCTGGAAACCGTAATATACTCTGATTTTTACACTTTAAGATTTTATGATCTTACACAATTAAATACCCTTTAATAATTACTTTATTGTTGATGCACTATGGTTGATTTTGAGTGCCACGATACTCTCGGCTGTACAGCCAAGTGTCTCATTTATACATCTGCTACTCCTAAGTCACTTCAGTCGTGTCCGACTCTGTGCGACCCCATAGATGGCTGCCCACCAGGCCCCCCTGTCCCTGGGATTCTCCAGGCAAGAACACTGGAGTGGGTTGCCATTTCCTTCTCCAAAGCATGAAAGTGAAAAGCGAAAGGGAAGTCGCTCAGTCGTGTGTGACTCTCAGTGACCGCATGGACTGCAGCCTACCAGGCTCCTCCGTCCATGGGATTTGCCAGGCAAGAGTACTGGAGTGGGCTGCCATTTCCCTCTCCATTTATACATATACCTGCTCTTTTTTTAGCTTCTTTTCTGATGTAGGTCATTAGAGAGTTTTGAGTAGAGTTCCGTGTGCTGTACAGTAGGTGCTAGATTTTTATTTATTAATATTTTTGGCCACACCATGCGACTTACAGAATATATGTTCTCTAACCAGGGATTGAACCCATGCCTCCTACAGTGGAGGCTTGGAGTCTTAACTGCTGGACTGCCAGGGAAGTTTCCAAGTAGCCCTTTATGTCCAAAAATTATTTTAATGATTCCTTGAATTTTTTTCCCTTGAAGTGATGTGTGTGTGTGTGTGTGTGTGTGTGTGTTTCTGTGTGTGTATACATGGGATTCCCAGGTGGCGCTAGTGGTAAAGAACCCATCTGCCAATGCAGGAGACCTCAGAGTTGCGGGTTCTATCCCTGGGTTGGGAAGATCCCCTGGAGAAGGGAATGGCAACCCACTCCAGTATTCTTGCCTGGAGAATCCCATGGACAGAGGAGCCTGGCGGGCTATAGTCCATGAGGATGAAAAGCATCGGACACAACTGAAGCGACTTAGCATGTGTGCGCGCACACACGTATATGTTAATACATTTATTTATTTATAATAATGGGTTTCCCTTGTGGCTTAGTCAGTAAAGAATCCACCTGCAGTGTGGGTACTAGGTTCTATCCCTGGGTTGGGGAGGCCCCCCTGGAGGAGGGCATGGCAACCCACTTCACTGTTCTTGCCTGGAGAACCCCATGGACAGAGGAGCCTGGCGGGCCACAGTCCATGGGGTCGCAAAGAGTCGGACACGACAGAGTGACTCACACTTTCACTTTCACTGATTCCTGAGTCTTGATTCTTCACATTTGAAGCTCTTTCAATCTAGTTTTCTTTCTCAAGTGCATTTCTAAATCTCTCCCACCTTTTGGGATTATACTTATCTTAAAGTCGTATGATTGTTTTCTCTTTATTTCCCAAGTTAGACATTCTTCACAGCTGTTTTAACCGGCCTTGGATTATTATTATTTTTTGGGGGGGAGGGGGCTCTGCGGGGTCTTCTTTGTGTCTCCGGGGCTTCCTCTAGTTGCACGCTGGCTTTTCCCGTTGTGGCGCGTGGCATGTGGGAACTTTAGTTCCTTGACCAGGGATTGAACCCGAGGAGTCGCTAACCAGCTGGTTTCATGTTCCACATCAACGTCTGCTACTGCCTGCAAGAGAAGTGTCCGTCGGGGTGACTGCCTTTTCCCGTCTCTGAGATCCTCTCGTAGCCCCGTCAGGAGGGTCCAGCGATGGACGTGCCTGCGTGACGTGCCTCGAGCTCTTTAGTCTCCAAGGGCTTCAGGACTGGGTTCACTGAGCGTGTGACCTGCACTTAGAAAGACAGATGTCTATAAGGACTTTGTGCTTGGCTTAACGTTTTCCTGCCACTGTCTTGAAATTCTTTTAGAGGGATGGGATGGGGAGGGAGGTGGGAGTGAGGTCAGGATGGGGAACACATGTACACCTGTGACACATTCATGTTGATGTATGGCAAAACCAATACAATATTGTAAAGTAATTAACCTCCAATTAAAATTTAAAAATTTATATTAAAAATAAAATTATTTAAAATTTGATTTATTTTTAATTTTTTAAAAAATTATTTTTAAATTTAAAACATATTTTTAAATTTTAAAAGATTTATTTAATTTTTTAAAAATTATTATTTTTAATTTTTAAAAATGGTTATTTTTAAATTTTTTTAAAAAGTATTTATTTTTAAATTTTTTGGCCACACCTTGCACCAGCTGTGATCTTAGTTCTCCGACCAGGGGTCAAACCCATTCCCCCTATAGTAGAAGAAGTACAGTGTCCTTTAACCACTAGACTGCCAGGGAAGTGCCTGTCTTAAAACTCTTATAATTTTAGACAAGGGCCCCCATGTTTTTATTTTTCATGGGGTTTCTCATTCAGTCTGCTGACGGCCCACCCGTGTTACCAACAGTCCGAAGTATATAAACCACAGTGCATCACATACGGCATGTGACGTCTATAGTCTTGCCTCTTTTCTTAATATGTCTTCAAGTCTTCCTCCAAATTTCTTACTTACTCTACCATTCAGTATTCTTCCCCAGATTATTGTTAATCATTTGAACCATGAAATGTATAGATTTATAATACACAATTCACAATATAATTAAGAGAGGATTTTTTAAATGGATTAGCAATAGGTAATGATTTATATTGTCGTTCAGTCACTCAGTCGTGTCCGACTCTTTGCAATCCCATGGACTGCAGCATACCAGTCATATATATGGGTATATGTATAATTTATTAATAACTGTATAAATTTATATGTAATTTATAAATTACTATTTATATAATTTACATGTAAATTATAAATAATTCTATATATCATATTAACATATAACATGTGACTTAATTATACAGTCAATTGTATATTAATTATTAATTTACACTAATATATAGTATATTATGCATATTGCTAAGTTACTATGAAATATGTTATCATTAATACACTGCTGTTGCTGCTGCTAAGTTGCTTCAGTCGTGTGCGACTCTGTGTGACCCCATAGACATCAGCCCACCAGGCTCCGCCGTCCCTGGGATTCTCCAGGCAAGAACACTGGAGTGGGTTGCCATTTCCTTCTCCAATGCATGAAAGTGAAAAGCGAAACTGAAGTCGCTCAGTCGTGTCCGACTCTTCACAATCCCATGGACTGCAACCTACCAGGCTCCTCCGTCCATGGGATTTTCCAGGCAAGAGTACTGGAGTGGGGTGCCATTGCCTTCTCTGAATTAATATACTAATATTATATAATTGATGTGTGTCAATAGTAATGTGTAAATATATCATATTACTATTAATATATTATATAATTATAGGATTATAGATAGAACCCCATGGACAGAGGAGCCTGGCAGGCTACAGTCTATGGGATTGCAAGAGTTGGACACAACTTAGAGACTAAACCACCACCACCATAATTGTGTATATAACTTTATATAATTTTAACGTCCTTGATATTTACCTGGCATTGCAACATGCTTTAATAGACTAATTTGCTCCTTCCTTGGAACTTCATGTCTTTCCTCTGCTTGAAATCCAGGAGGAATCATTCCTCATTTCCTTGTATATAAAGCTGCAAACTCCTTCTTATGGTAGTCAAGCCCTGGTTGATCATTTGTCCTGCCGATAGGGTGTGTTAATCGTTCAGTCGTGTCAGACTCTCTGCGACCCCGTGGACTGTAGCCCACCAGGCTCCTCTGCCCATGGGATTCTCCAGGCAAGAGTACTGGAGTGGGTTGCCATTTCCTCCTCCAGGGCATCTTCCCGACTCAGGGATCAAACCCTTGTCACTTCCGTCTCCTGCATTGGAAGACAGATTCTTAACCACTGCACCAACCTGGAAGCCAATGGGTTGCTATCAAATCTCTGTACAGTTATCCACCTCTGACCATTTTCACTTGCTGTGCTGCCTGGGAAAGACATTTCCCCCTGACTTTTTTTTTCTTTTTAATCCTGTGTAATTCCTCCCCATCCTCAAAGTCTCTCCCTAGCCTTCTGGGAAGCCTTCACTCTTGCTATCTTCTGGGTTGATTACCTGCCTCCTCACGGAGCCCTTTGGAGAAGGCAATGGCAACCCACTCCCGTAATCTTGCCTGGAAAAGCCCCACGGACAGAGGAGCCTGGCGGGTTACAGTCCGTGGGGTTGCAAGAGTCAGACGTGACTTAGCAACTAAACCACCACAGAGCCCTGTGCAGTGCTGGGCTGACCCCTCCCTCCACACCATGTTTATAGCAGCTCTGCGCTTGTATCTATGAGACCACATGTTCAATCCTGCAGAAACGATTTCTTGTCGAATTCTTGTGTCTTTGCCGGTCAGCACAGGAACTGAGAGAGGTGGAGAGTGGATATGTGTTTATGAGAAGCTTTCTTGGATCCTATTTTTTTTTTAATGTTTTGGCCATGCAGCATGGCTTGTGGAATGTTAGTTCCTCAACCAGGCTTTGAACCTTTGCCCTCTGCAGTGGAAGCCCAGAGTCTCAACCACTGGAGCACCAAGGAAGTTGCATCCCTTGGGCGCAACTGAATGCCTTTAAAGACTGCTACTATCATTGCCCTGAATTCAGGTCATTCAGACCTCATCACTTTCTACTTCCAAACCCATAAAAAAAATTCCTCTTTGTCTGTATCGACACTTACATTCTGGAATCTGGAAAAACTGGAGTAGACGATTTCATTTGCAAAGCAGAAAGAGAGACCCAGACGCAGAGAACAAAAGCATGCCCATGGGGAAGGGGACGTGGAATGGATTGGGACGTTGGGATTGAGGCAGAGACACTACTCATACTGTGTATAAAATAAGTAGCTACTGAGAACCGGCTGTCTAGCACACGGAACTGTGCTGAATGCTCTGTGGTCACCTGAATGGGAAGGAGATGTAGAAAAGGAGATATATGCATATGTATAGCTGATGCGTGTGAGACCTGGGGCTTCCCTGGTGGCTCAGCTGGTAAAGAATCCACCTGCAGTGCAAGAGTTTGCCTGCAGTACAGGAGACCTGAGTTCAGTCCCTGAGTCACAAAGATCCCCTGGAGAAGGGAATGGCAACCCACTCCAGTATTCTTGCCTGGAGAGTCCCATGGACAGGGGAGCCTGGTGGGCTACAGTCCGTGGGGTTGCAGAGTCAGACACCACTGAGTGACTAGCACAGCATAACTGATTCACTCTTCCGTGCAGTAGAAATTAACACAACATTGTGAATCACCGGTACTATACTCTAACTTAAAAAAAAAATGTTTTAAATCCTCTTTGTCTAGATAAACACTGACAGAAATTCTGTATAACAATTAAGGACCTACCTCCCACGAAATAATACCAAAAGAATCATCTATTCAACTTCTGAAATACCAATAAAGCATCCCCTACTCTCAAAGACCCTTTACAAAATGCTCTTCTTTACCCATTAATATGTTAAACATAATTAGCTTCCTCAGACGGAACAGAAGCTGAAGGTGTCATGGTCATCGTAAGTCATATGTTTTCGCGATTTACATCCAAATCCTTGAGTTCCGAATGAACAACCCTTGAGGCAGGCCTGTTTACACGAATGAAATTTGCACTGTAGCTCCAGCCACGCTCTGGAAGGGCTGGGTCACACTGGCGCTTTTCAACACTGCTGGGATTTAATTTCTGTAGTATCGTCGTAGAGAGAGAGCACTAATCGCTTTTTAATTATTCTCGGCTTCCGAGAATAAACGGGAGGGAGACCAGTTCCCAGACAAAGGAAGAAAACATTGGGAGCTGAGCAGAGATAATTATGTAGCAGTGCCCTAGCGACAGGACTTCAGAAGGGTCCTCTGCCGCCCATCCACCCAGACGGTAGAACTCAGCCACGGTCCTTTCCCCAGCCTTCAGACCTCATCCTCGAAGGCCGGCGATCCTGGGAAGTCATGGAGAATTTAGGAAGCTTTCGTCACATTTTCAGCCAAGCTGCTTGGGCTGGGGATGACAGAGTCGTAGTAGCAGCCATTTGTCATGTCTCTTTGTAGAAGTCAGAGATAGTGTAGCTCTGACACAATGGCTTCGAAAAAAAAATCCACAAATAAACATTGCTGGGAATAAAATGCTATAAACCTTGTGTGATAATTTAGAGCATTTTTTGTCTAGTTTGCTTTTCTTCATTGAAAAACCATTGCATTGCCACGTTGGTTTAATTTCTGCTGTATTGCAAAGTGATTCTGTTTATTTATCTATATCTATCGATACTGGAGAAGGAAATGGCAACCCACTCCAGTATGCCTGGAGAATCCCCATGGACAGAGGATCCTGGCGGGGCTACAGTCCATGGGGGTCACAAAGAGTTGGACACGACTAAGTGACTAACACACGTATATCTATCTGTCTGCACTTTGTTCTTAATGTTCTCTTCCATCGTGGTGTATCCCAGGAGATTGAATACAGTTCCCTGCGCTCTCCAGTAGGGCCTTGTTGTTTATCCATCCCACATATAATAGTTGCGTCTGCTAACCTTGAACTCCGAGTCCATCCCTTCTCCCCCTCCTCTTCCCGTTGGCAACCACAAGTCTGATCTTTATGGCTGTGAGCCTGTTTGTGCTTCGCAGATAAGTTCCTTTGGGTCATATTTCAGATTCCACATATGAGTAAAATCGTACAGTATTTATCTTTCTCTGTCTGCCTCATTTCACTTTGTATGATAATCTCTAGGTCCATCCATGTGGCTGCCGGTGGCGTGATTGCATTCTTTTTTTTTTTTTTTTTATGGCTGAGTAGAAGGTTTTAAGCTTTTGTCTTTCCAGGTGTGCTCTAGGGAGAGAAGGCTGGCCATACTTCTGTCTGGTAGCACCGATTACCCGGTACCTACGCCCTTCAACTCTAAAAGTGGAGGTTGAGTAAAACATGCATTTCAAAGGTAGCTGTACTTAATGTGTATCCATTTTACTTATAGAGTTCAAAGCTTGTTTGAGCACCCATTCCCTTGGAGAACATGTAACTTGGATGTTCACAAAGCAAAGGCGTGCAACATCTCACTTCCCCGGTGGCTCAGATGGTAAAGAATCTGCCTGCAGTGCAGGAGACCTGGGTTTGATCCCTGGGTTGGTAAGATCCCCTGGAGGAGGCAATGGCAACCCACTCCAGTATTCTTGCCTGAAGAATCCCATGGACAGAGGAGCTTGGCAGGCTACATACAGTCCATGGGGTCTCAAAAGAGTTGGATATGAATGAAGTGACTAACACTCTCACTGTCTCACCATTTACTGAATCTTTGTAGCAGGCTAGGCTGAGTGACTTCACTTTCACGCATTGGAGGAGGAAATGGCAACCCACTCCAGAATTCTTGCCTGGAGAATCCCAGGGATGGGGGAGCCTGGTGGGCTGCCGTCTACGGGGTCGCACAGAGTCGGACACGACTGAAGCGACTTACCAGCAGCAGCAACAGCAGCAGGGAATAGAAATATGCTCCCGAAAGGGCTGGTCTGAGGGGCCTTAGAGACAAGGAGAGATCCAATTTTGTTTCAATAAAAGTAAAGACAAAGAACAGACGGAGGGAGGATTCCCCCGTGTTCCAGCGATGGAGTCTCTGTACCTCCGCTCCAGGGGACCCAGGTTCAATACCTGGTCCAGGAACTGAGATCCCAGAAGCTGCCAAGTGCAGTAAAAATAAATGAATAAATGTCAGTTAAAAAAAAAAAAAAAAAAAAAGGAACAAGGGACGACCAAAGAGATACATTCTAGAAGCAAGGAAGGATTATGTAAAGTCAAACTGTTGCTGTCATTCTGATGGATACAGCGCATGGAGCAAGTAATTAGCCTTTCTTCCAGCCACCCTCACTTCCCAGTAAAAAAACTTTGTAAAGAGAACCATCGGCGGATTCAGGCATGTGCTGCTTTTTTGTTAAATAAAGCAGTAGAAGCCAAGACCCAAAGTGTTAGTTTAATAAGAGAGGAAACGAACGGTTGCCTTGGCCAAGAAGTTCATTTGGGTTTTTTCCACACGATGTTGCCTCAAAGCTTCTTGGCCAACCCGATGGTTCAGCTGGCTGCAGTGTGATGAAGCTTCTGTTTTTGAATGCAGTTTCTCTTAAATCCTGTGTTGCTACCCAAGGCTAAAAGTTGTCTTCAGGACCAGCTTGGCCTACAGTTACAGACATATTTGCAGGACCTTCCTAAGAAATGTCCAAAAGTGTCAGTTTTCTGACTAAAAGTACTAAGACTTTTATTCCCTGCAAATGTCAATTCAATATCAGCAATGCAGGGAAAGGTTTAGAGTTATTTCGCTTCATACCCTTGAATTACAGCCTCGAGGAAACAGTTGCTCCACAAGTGAAAATAACTATTTCCAGGGAAAGGAAAAGAAAATGTAACACAGTTAGAAGGTTCTTCCAATACCGAGTGATTGTTTTATTTAACCCACTTGTAAAGCAGAGACATTACTTTGCCAACAAAGGTCTGTCTGGTCAAAGCTTTGGTTTTTCCAGTGGTCGTGTATGGATATGAGAGTTGGACTATGAAGAAAGCTGAGCACAGAAGAATTGCTGCTTTTGAACTGTGGTGTCGGAGAAGACTCTTGAGAGTCCCATGGACTGCAAGGAGATCCAACCAGTCCATTCTGAAGGAGATCAGCCCTGGGATTTCTTTGGAAAGACTGATGCTGAGCCTGAAACTCCAGTACTTTGGCCACCTGATGTGAAGAGTCAACTCATTGGAGAAGACCCTGATGTTGGGAGGGATTGGGGGCAGGAGGAGAAGGGGACGACAGAGGATGAGATGGCTGGATGGCATCACTGACTCGATGGACATGAGTTTGAGTAAACTCCGGGAGTTGGTGTTGGGCAGGGAGGCCTGGCGTGCTGTGATTCATGGGGTTGCAAAGAGTCAGACACAACTGAGTGACTGAACTGAACTGAATATTTAAAAGGTGCATGTGTTTATGTGTTCATACTTTATGTCCCAGATTGTGAACAAAAACTTCTCCTAGTTTTATCTCTTGTCAAAAGCTCAATGCTTCATATTTTTTTTTTTTAAGCCCTTAAGCAGGTCTCCTTGGCTTCAGATATGGTGAACAGAACTACTGGTACTACAGTGCTATATTTAAAATAGATAATCAACAAGGACATAGTGCACAGCACGGGTAACTCTGCTCACTATTCTATAACCCAAATAGGAGAAGAATTTGAAAAGTAGTACATGTGATCATTGTGTATGTATAACCGAATGTCTTTGCTGTTACCTGAAACTAACACAATATTGTTAATCAACTACACTCTAGTATAAAATAATTTTTTTTAAAAAAACTGCTGGTACTGGAAGATATTCACATAAATGTGATCTCAGAAATGATCTTGAGGGGACTTCCCTGGCGGTCCAGTGGTTAGAACTCAGCGGGTTCTCTGTCATGGCCCAGGTTCAGTTCCTGATTCTGACCTTGAAGGGACATCCCTAGCCGTCCGATGGTTAGAACCGAGTGCTTTCTCTGCCATAGCCCAGGTTCAGTTCCTCGTCGGGGAACTGAGATCGCACAAGCCCTGTGTTTCGATGGGGGGAAAATGGCCTTGAAAACCAGAGTTTTGAGATGCCGTGGACAGAATGCTATTTTTATTCCCTGTTCAATGCTTCCTAACACATTCCATCACTTGGGAGTGACGACGGTATGGATACAGTGAATGTAGAATGAGGTTGGAAATACTTGTTTGCTCTACAGAGCGTCTTCCTTCCGTTGCGTTTGGTCTGTTTCTACCTGGACACCTTGGGTGCCGCCTCTTCTCTGGGGCCAGAGCTGTCATTTTCTGTCACAGTCTCTCTCTCACCTCCTTTCCGTCCAGTACTTGCCTGTGCAAGAAGCTGTTGGAGGACGGCTTCAGTAGGGCGACCCTGTGCTGGAAAATGGCATAAACGTGCAAGATGGGTCACCCAGCCATTGCTGGGCGGATAGCAAGAGAGGCCCTAGGAAGAGGCTAAAAGACCAGAAGCATCGGCGACTCTTGCTATAAAAACGTCTCAAGAGGCCGTGAAATTAATCCCCTCTGAGCCCAATGGAAAGAGAGGAAGAGTGAAATCAGTTGCTATCATTTCATGGGGACTCCGAGGACCTCCGGCACCAGGGTCCTTTATGTCAGCAGAGAAAAGAATTCAGTGACGGCAAAACGGTAGATGAGATGTGGTTTATTAGAAAAGGATGCTTCTGTGGCTTACAAGCAGGCAGGCAAGAAATGCTGCACCCTGAGAACTCACCTGGCTACAAGTTTTATAATCAAAGAAAAGCGGGGAGGGGGAGAAGACCACCTTTTCCCTCATTCTTGAGTAGATGTCATGCCTCCCTCATCAGCTCCTCCTCCAGCTTGAGCAGGGGAGTTTTCTTGTCCCTGCATGGTCAAGCTGCTGCTGCTGCTACTAAGTCACTTCAGTCGTGTCCGACTCTGTGTGACCCCATAGACAGCAGCCCACCAGGCTGCCCCATCCCTGGGATTCTCCAGGCAAGAACACTGGAGTGGGTTGCCATTTCCTTCTCCAATGCATGAAAGTGAAAAGTGAAAGTAAAGTCGCTCTGTCGTGTCCGACCCTCAGCGACCCCATTGACCGCAGCCTTCCAGGCTCCTCCGTCCATGGGATTCTCCAGGCAGGAGGACCGGAGTGGGATGCCATTGCCTTCTCCGATGGTCAAGCTAGGTCCACAAATTTTTGCTTTTTAGGTGTTCAGAGAGCATGTCCTAGGGACCATTAACTTACTGAGTGCCCTGGACAAGATGTGGATCTCATGCCACCACGGTTTTATTGTTTGGGGGCAGGTCGCGTGCTCTGTCATGGGCTTTTGTTCCTAAGCAAGCCCGCTTGGTTTTGTGGTGAAGCAAACCTGTTTTGTTGAGTTATCATTAACTCACAGTTCAGTTCAGTCACTCAGTCGTGTTCCACTCTTTGAGACCCCATGGACTGCAGCATGCCGGGCCTCCCTGTCCATCACCATCTCCCGGAGCGTGCTCAAACTCATGTCCACTGAGCCGGTGATGCCATCCAACCATCTCATCTGTCGTCCCTTCTCCTCCCGCCTTCAATCTTTCCCAGCATTGTGGTCTTTTCCAGTGAGTCAGTTCTTTGCATCAAGTGGCCAGAGTATTGGAGTTTCAGCTTCAACATCTGTCCTTCCACTGAAAATTCAGGACTGATTTCCTTTAGGATGGACTGGTTGGATCTCCTTGCAGTCCAAGGGACTCTCAAGAGTCTTCTCCAACACCACATTTCAAAGGCATCAATTCTTCGGCGCTCAGCTTTGTTTATAAGTCACAGGGCCTCCCGTTTTTTTGCTTTTTTAAGCTTATAGGCCATTAGTGGGATTAACTATTGAATTACCTATTTTGTCCCTTCATTCTGTCCCTGTCAAGATGGTTCAACCCTTCAGGTTACCACACTCCAATCCTTCCCCACTACACTCTAAATCACACAGCATCCTAGCCACTGTGGGATTTGAAAATGGTCCCATGGCATCGGTTTGTGTGGAGGTGCAAAGTGCAAGACACAGAGGGTGTGGCTCACCTAAAGGGTGGTGTGAGTTGTAAGGGAATTGCTCAGGGATCTAAGAGAAAATCTGCCTCTTCCAGCAATGCTTAAAAATGAAGTTATGGGACTTCCCTGGCAGTCCTGTGGTTAAGACTTTGCCTTCCACTGCATGGGGTGTGGGTTTAATCCCTGGTCTCATGTGGGACCTCACGTCCCACATGCTTTGAGGCCAAAACATCAAAACATAAAATAGAAGCAGTATGGTAACAAATTGAATACAAACTTTTAAAATGGTCTGCTGCTGCTGCTGCTAAGTCGCTTCAGTCATGTCCGACTCTGTGTGACCCTGTAGACGGCAGCCCACCAGGCTCCCTTGTCCCTGGGATTCTCCAGGCAAAAACACTGGAGTGGGTTGCCATTTCCTTCTCCATTTTTAAAATGGTCTACATTAACATAAATCTAAAAAGAGAAAGATTTTAAAAACAGGGAGCTCATATTCTTTGCTCACTACCCAACTTCTGCTATTATTAAAAATTCAGATTATGAATTTTCCATGTTTTTTTTTTTTCAGAAATCCAAGATAGTCAATAATGCAGGAAAGGGGCCGAAATCCATGGGAGTTAATGGCTATATTTTCACGAAACTTTATAATTAAATGTACCGGTTTTATGTCAGTGGATTCTATACTATGCACTGTTTATTTGCCATTGATTTATAAGCATTTTTTGTTTAACGATAAAATTAAATGGCTGTTGTCACATAAATGGATTCAAGGCAGGTCTTTCCCTTACCCACATCCCATGATTTTGGTTGTCTAGAATTCAACTTCGATTTTTGGCCGCCAGTCGCATACTTAGAATTTCAGATATTGCAAGCTTCCTCTGCAAAGTCACGCCTTTCCAGGTTTCTTCTCTAGTCCCCTCTGCTCTTCTTCATTTATTGAAATTCCAGTTATATGCATACACACACACAGAAGTTTAGTTGCTTTACAATGTTGATTCTATCTACTGTACAACAAAATGAACCAGCCGTACGTGTATACATATCCCCTCTGTTTTGGATTTCCTTCTTGCTTAGATCACCCCAAAGCCTTGAGTAGACTTCCTGGTGCTATCCAGGAGGTTCTCATTAGTCATCTATTTTATACATAATGGTGTATACACGGGGTGTCCCTGGAGGCTCAGCTAGTAAAGAATCCACCTGCCCGTGGAGGAGATGTGTGTTTGATCTGTGGGTAGCGTTACCACTAAATCAGATGGTAAAGAATCTGCATGGAATACAGGAGACCCAGGTTCGATCCCTGGGCTGGGAAGAGCCCCTGGAGAAGGGGATGGCAAGTATTCTCGCCTGGGAAATCCCTTGGGCAGAGGAGCCTGGTGGGCTACAATCCATGGGATCAGAAAGAGTCAGACAAGACCTAGCGACTAAACAACAACAGCCATGTGTATATATGTCGATTCCAGTCTCCCAGTCCCTCCTACCCCTCAGATTCCAGCTACATTTTAAGTCTCAGAGCCATTCATTACTGGGCCATTCTTGGTTACTGCGATTCCTCTCCTGTGTGCTAACAGAGTTCCTACTCTTTGGAACTTATTCTGCTTTATGACTTTTCATAAGTCTGTTTTCCATTTATACTGTAAGGCCTTAAGATCTTATAGTGGGCTCCATATCTTAACTATTAATTTTTTAATCTTCCTAGTACCCAGTAAAATGTATCCTGTTGATTAAATTATAATAGTATCCAACCACATGTAACATGACTGCTTGGGAGGCATAGAATAAAAATGAAATCTAGATAAATGAATACAATGACTAATAAATAAATTAATACATTTATTTATTCATCCATTTTTTGCCCTTTCACACTTGCCTCTATATTTGCAAATGATAACATGATTATGCATTTTTAGCAGTGGGATTATAGTACACATTTTTTTCCATTGAAAAATGGCATTTAATTAACAGTTAAAAGAAGATATATCATTCATGGAGTCTAAGAATTGAAATAATGCTCATTGCTGAGACCAGAAAAAGCATTCATATAAAAGTTAAATATTAATCACTGGAGGACATTGGTAGAAAACAATCTGTATCATAATTCCAGACACTTGTAATTAAATCCCATTTTTTAAATGCACAAGGAAAGTGGAATACAGAGAGAATGGCAACTGTTGGGTGATACACTATTCATCACCATAAACTACTTAAGTCTAAGATTCATGTCCCCCTACAGATATAACTCACTGGAAGATACATGACTGAGATTAAAATTCCATCTTTCCCTTGCCTCCCCAAAATGAAGAAGAAATCAAACTCAATTGCACCTTGGACATTTAATAACAAATAGCAATAGCAAATATTTATTTTATCCAGACACTCGTCTGGGAAAATGAGTATGAACACCGATAAAGAATGATGTGAATTATGGAAACAAAGGCAAATGAGACCGCAGAGAGACAGATCGTTTGACGTGATTTATGCCTGCTTGCTATTCCAATAAGGTAGACAGCTACTTGGGCTTCCCTAGTGGCTCAGACAGTAAAGAATCTCCCTGTAATGAAGGAGACCCAGGTTCGTTCCCTGGGTCGGGAAGACCCCCTGGAGAAGGGATAGGCTACCCACTCCAGTATTCTTGGGCTTCCTCTGTGGCTCAGCTGGTAAAGAATCCACCCGCAATTTGGGAGACCTGGGTCTGATCCCTGAGTCGGGAAGATCCTCTGGAGAAGGGGAAAGGCTACCCACTCCAGTATTCTGGCCTGGAGAATTCCATGGACGGTATAGTCTATGGGGTTGCAAAGAGTCCGACACGACTGAGCGAGTTGCACTTCACTTCATGACCTTGCAGCCTTGGTATCGCTCCCACGGTTATGTTATATGACAAAGCAAAAGGGGCTCTGTGGATGCGACTAAGGTTACTGATCACCTGGCCCTTGTATTTCAGTTTGGCTGTTCTAGAGCTTTGTGTCCTGCGGGATCTTTAGTTGCGGCATGTGAACTCTTGTTCCGGCTTACAGGATCTAGTTGCCCTGACCAGGGATTGAACCCGGGACCCCCTTGCATCAGGACCATGGCGTCTTAACCACTGGGTCACCAGGGAATCTGTCATCTGACCTTAAGTAGGGCGATTGTCGTGGTTTATCAAGGTGGGCCCAGTGGAATCTCAGGAGCACTTAGAAGCAGACAAGAAGGGGAGATGTGATGGAAACAGATGCCACGGGGAGCTGAAGTGTGAGAAGGATGTGTGGTGCTGTTGCTCATGTGGTGATGGATCAGGCAACGTGGTGAAGATGCACATCAGTCTCTAGAAACTCAGAGCAACTCCACAGTACAGCCAGCAGGGAAACCGAGAGCTCAGTCCTACAACCACAAGGAACTGAATTCTGCCAACCACCACAATGAAGCCAGAAGCCGTTCTTTCTCAGAGTCTCTGCATAAAAGCCCGGGTCGGCCAATACCCTTGTAGCCCCGTGATGAAGTGCACAGGTGAGTAAAATATTGAGTGAGAAGCAGGGGACATGTGATTTCCATGGAGCAAGTAGAAGATGAAAAGAAATTTAAAGAACTCTTCAGGGGGAAAAAGCAGGCCAAGACTCCAAAGATGCTGAGTCTGAATCCACAGGAGGAAAGAAAAGAGTACAGAAGGCAGAGGTGAACAGAAGCAAGGGGGAATGCTGGGGAGGGCCAACTGGATTGGAGGATTAGTGAGTTCAGGGTGACTTTTTTATTTTGCTATGTATCTGTCTGCACTGGCTCTTTGTTGAGGCAGGCAGGATCTTCCATCAAGTCATACGAACTCTTGGTTGTAGTATGAGGGGTCTCCCTTGGGCCTCCTGCATTGGGAGCTTGGAGTCGTGGTCACTGGACCACCAGGGAAGTCCCTACGGTGAGTTTTGAGATGCATTTTGTCAGAGCTTTAGAGAGAGGCTCTAAAGGACCAGGGGTTAAGTAGGGAGGAGGTGGTGACGATAGGCAGGCGTTGAAAGCGTGTTCTTCTTCCCACGGGGATGATGTAAGAAGCGGGGTTGAGCTGGACAAACACATGATAAAGAAACTTTTTCAATTCTTTCTGAATAAGGGAGAAGCTTCTGTCTGAATGTCGACAACAGGAATTGATGGGAAGAGGCAGGGCAGGAGGCGCGGGTGGAATCTGGCCACTTGCCCGTCATTCAGTCTGGTCTCGTGTGTTCTTTCACTGAGGCATCCAGATGCTCTCTAGGCTGACTTCAAGTCCATTCTTGTAGTCTTGAATAACTGTCCTCACGCAGTTAAGTACTGTCTGTGTCTCCTTTGCTTTCTGAGTCTTCAGATCAAGAGTTGGCTCTTCCCAGTGGGTGGCCAAAGTACTGGAGCTTCAGCTTCAGCATCAGTCCCTACAATGAATATGCAGGGTTGACGTCCTTTAGGGCCACTTGAGTGCTGACTGTTAATAGTTGTCAGACAGTTAATACACTTTTTTAATATTGGGGAATGCGTATTATGGAACTAACAGATATCTTCTGTATTCTTTTGCCATCAAGAAAGAAGACAGCATTAGGAACACAGACTTTTATCGATTCCACCAAGTATACTAAGTAATTTCAAGAAATGGGTTTACCTCTTGAAAGCGAGTGCGTTGCCAATAGAGGCAGGAAGTTATCCTTTGGCCGTAGCCCTTGAAAAGCTGTGAGACAAAATGGAAAGCTTCTGAAATAGGGCAGTAAAATTGACTAAGATCATGGCATCTGGTCCCATCACGTCATGGCAAATAGATGGGGAAACAGTGGAAACAGTGTCAGACTTTATGTTTCTGGGCTCCAAAATCACTACAGATGGTGACTGCAGCCATGAAATTAAAAGACGCTTACTCCTTGGAAGGAAAGTTATGACCAACCTAGATAGCATATTCAAAAGCAGAGACATTACTTTGCCAACAAAGGTCCATCTGGTCAAGGCTATGGTTTTTCCAGTAGTCATGTATGGATGTGAGAGTTGGACTGTGAAGAAAGCTGAGCACCGAAGAATTGATGCTTTTGAACTGTGGTGTTGGAGAAGACTCTTGAGAGTCCCTTGGACTGCAAGGAGCTCCAACCAGTCCATTCCAAAGGAGATCAGTCCTGGGTGTTCTTTGGAAGGACTGATGCTGAAGCTGAAACTCCAGTACTTTGGCCACCTCATGCGAAGAGCTGACTCATTGGAAAAGACTCTGATGCTGGGAGGGATTGGGGGCAGGAGGAGAAGGGGACAACAGAGGATGAGATGGCTGGATGGCATCACTGACTCGATGGACGTGAATCTGAGTGAACTCCGGGAGTTGGTGATGGACAGGGAGGCCTGGTGTGCTTCGATTCATGTGGTCGCAAAGAGTCAGACACGACTGAGTGACTGAACTGAACAGAACAGGTATCTTCTGTATTCTTTTGCCATCAAGAAAGAAGACAACATTAGGAACACAAACTTTTATCGACTCTACCAAGTATACTAAGTAATTTCAAGAAATGGGTTTACCTCTTGAAAGCGAGTGCGTTGCCAATAGAGGCAGGAAGTTATCCTTTGGCCGTAGCTCTTGAAAAGCTGTGAGACGAAATGGAAAGCTTCTGAAATAGGGCAGTAAAACTGATAAGAACTAAAGAAAGTTGATGAGTCACTTCAGGTTTGCATTAGATCAGATCAGATCAGATCAGTCACTCAGTCATGTTCGACTCTTTGTGACCCCATGAATCACAGCACGCCAGGCCTCCCTGTCCATCACCAACTCCCGGAGTTCACTCAGATTCACGTCCATCGAGTCAGTGATGCCATCCAGCCATCTCATCCTCTGTCGTCCCCTTCTCCTCTTGCCCCCAATCCCTCCCAGCATCAGAGTCTTTTCCAATGAGTCAGCTCTTTGCATGAGGTGATCAAAGTACTGGAGTTTCAGCTTTAGCATCATTCCTTCCAAAGAAATCCCAGGGCTGATCTCCTTCAGAATGGACTGGTTGGAGCTCCTTGCAGTCCAAGGGACTCTCAAGAGTCTTCTCCAACACCACAGTTCAAAAGCATCAATTCTTCGGTGCTCAGCTTTCTTCACAGTCCAACTCTCACATCCATACACGACCACAGGAAAAACCATAGCCTTGACTAGACGGACCTTTGTTGACAAAGTAATGTCTCTGCTTTTGAATATGCTATCTAGGTTGGTCATAACTTTCCTTCCAAGGAGTAAGTGTCTTTTAATTTCATGGCTGCAGTCACCATCTGTAGTGATTTTGGAGCCCAGAAAAATAAAGTCTGACACTGTTTCCACTGTTTCCCCATCTGTTTCCCATGAAGTGGTGGGACCAGATGCCATGATCTTCCTTTTCTGAATGTTGAGCTTTAAGCCAACTTTTTCACTCTCCACTTTCACCTTCATCAAGAGGCTTTTTAGTTCCTCTTCACTTTCTGCCATAAGGGTGGTGTCATCTGCATATCTGAGGTGATTGATATTTCTCCCAGCAATCTTGATTCCAGCTTGTGTTTCTTCCAGTCCAGCGTTTCTCATGATGTACTCTGCATATAAGTTAAATAAACAGGGTGACAATATACAGCCGTCCGAACTCCTTTTCCTATTTGGAACCAGTCTGTTGTTCCATGTCCAGTTCTAACTGTTGCTTCCTGACCTGCATAGCCTATCACAAAGATCATTTTTAATCTTATGAAAGGTATTTTACAGTAGGCTTGGTCACTGACTGTATATACTCCAAAATACACATAAAAGAATTTTTTTGTGTGTGGGAATGTCAATCAGTGAACATAGATACTAAGGAATGCATGCAATTAAGAAAAAAAAGTGAATGAAAGACATCACCATATTGACTGAAAAGAGACTGGGAATTTGAGATACATTTCAAAAGATGCCCAGTCTTTGAAACAATAATGCTTCAAGAAAGCTGCAGTGAAAAATACTTGTAAGCATTCCTCTCCTGGCCTGATCATACACATGGTTTCAGCTTTTGCAAAACCAGAGATCCCAGAAACCATAATACAGGAATGCACGTAACTTTAGGAGTTTTCACTGGACCGAGTCATTCGGGGACGTTGGTCCGGTCACACAACCGTGCTGTCAACTCAGTCGTTACTGAGAGATTCAGAACCGAAAGTACGTTGGAAAACACGCCTCGGTGATGAGCGCGTATCATCAATCCTTTCAAGCTAGCTGTGTCGTTTCTGTTTGCAGAACAGAATGACTCCTCGTTATTTCTCTCTTACTGTTAATTTTTCTTGGAGTGTAGTTGTGTTATTTTCTGCTGCGCAGCCGAGTGAGTCACCGTCCATACCCATACATCCCGTGTTTTTGTTTTTGTGTTGCATTTCCTTCCCGTTTAAGTCAGCACAGAGTGTGTATCTGCTCAGCGAGAGTGTCCTGTGCCACACAGCCGGTCCTCATTAGTTATCCAGAGTGTGTATGTGTCAACCGCCATCTCCCAATGCCTCCCACCCGCTCTTCCCCCTCTTGTTGTCCACGTGTGTGTTCCCCACCTCCCTGTCTCTGTTTCTGCATAGCACATAGGATCATCAGAACAATTTTTCTAGTTTCCATGTATATGCATTAATATACGATACTTGTTTTTCTTTCTGACCGACTTCACTCTGTATGACAGTCTCTAGGGTCCATCTTGAGTCAAATGATGCTCTATATTAAAAAAAAAATTAGAAATTAACATGAAATCCACCCACATACCAGTATGTCCTTTAGTCTGCAAGCTCAGGAAGGTATGTTTCCTTCAACCATTCCTTAGTAGCAACAACTAAAGCAGGTAAAACAACTTTTCCTCTCCTTCCGCATATTTTAATTTTTGTTTTTGGTTAATGTCTCCATAAGCATCTACTGCATAACCCTAGGCATATGCCCTTTGACACACTGAAAAACCTGTTTGTGAAAGAGAAGTGAAAAAGTAAAAGTCTCTCAGTCGTGTCCACATCTTTGCAACTCCATTCTCCAGGCCAGTATACTCGAGTGGGTAGCCTTTCCCTTCTCCATGGGATCTTCCCAACCCAGGGATTGAACCCAGGTCTCTCCATTGCAGGCAGATTCTTTACCAGCTGAGCCACAAGGGAAGCCCTTGATATATGGAAAAAATCTCTCTAATAAACCTATAAACTAACACCTCTTTAGGGATTTGCGCTACAAAGTGTCAACTTGTAGTACATGAACCCTGCACCCCACCTTGGACCCTCAACATCAAAAAACCACAGCAGAAGATGCTGACCTTTTGCACCAAAGGATTATAAATACCAGCAGGATTAACCGGGCGATCTTAATTTGCATGATCTGCGCACCGTGTCACGATCCATCCAGAGTGAGTGCGTTTTGCACGTGAACACATGCATCTCAAAATGCTAATGTTTCGAGTATGGTAAAAGCAAACCTTGCCTGACATCTTTCGCTACTTTGCTTCTTTTGAGATATATATTTGTTTTCAGTAACAATGCTGAGATCCGATGGTGTAAAAAAAAAAAATTATGCAGTTGCTATTATAATTTGAAAACCTTTTGGGGGAAAATGTTTCATGCTGTAACTTTTTTTTTTTTAAATATAACATTTCAGGAATTTCCATACCATGCTTGCCCAGGGGCCATGCTAATCTGCTTTGTATTGTTCCAATTTTAGTATATGTGCTGCTGAACCAACCACCATGCTGTACTTTTGAGAGTATTACATGACGTTTAAGCGAGATGGTCAAAGCACGGTTTATCCTCTGACAACAGATCCTATAATCTGTGTCCAACTGAGTTCCATCTTCTCCTGAAGAGATCTTGTCCATGCCTTTAATCCCGCAAGCGTTATATTGGTTCAGTCACCACAGTACCCAATCTCAACACAACTGGGCAGGAAAAAACATCCCCGTTGGGATGTAACTTTCTGCATGAAACAAATCACGCTGTGTCCACTAAGAAAAGGAGATAGAGATGGGAAATTGAAAGAAACTGACACGGCAACACACTCCTAGATTTTTGTCTCTCTCTCATCTCACCTTCCTGGCAGTGATCACAAAATGTGATGTTCTTAAATACGAGTCAGTGCAGTTTCTCAAGAAGGAGATGGAAAGTGGGATTCATTATTCTCGGCTTTCTCCCACTGTCTCCCTTATAAAGTCGTCGCTGTCACTCCAGAGCTTTCCTGAAACGCAGGATCTGATACATTTAATTAATGAAGATGATTCATTTCCACCCTTCCCTAAATATTGCTAATGCAGGATGGTGGAGGTCATTGCCAAGATTGAGCCATGGCCATTTTGCACAGTTCAGCATCTCTTTGTATAAGTGAATTATATTAATTCAGAGGTGAATGATCCTTTGTTGTTGTTGCTATTGTTTTAAACAATTTATTTAATTGGAGAATAATTACAATATTGTGATGATTTTTTTTGTCACGCATCAACATGCATCGGCCACAGGGATACCTGTGTTCCCTCCATCCTGAACCCCCCTCCCACCTCCCTCCCTACGCCATCCCTCTAGGTTGTCCCAGAGCACCAGCTTTGGGTACCCCACTTTGCGCATCAAACTTGCCCTGGTCATCTATTTTGCTATATGGTAATATACGTGTTCAAAGATAGTCTCTCAAATCATCCCAACCCTTGCCCTGAAGTAAGGGATTACAGGGTCAGTTCAGTTCAGTTCAGTCACTCAGTCGTGTCCGACGCTTTGTGACCCCATGAGTCACAGCACGCCAGGCCTCCCTGTCCATCACCATCTCCCGGAGTTCACTCAAACTCACGTCCATCGAGTCGGTGATGCCATCCAGCCATCTCATCTTCTGTCATCCCCTTCTCCTCCTGCCTGCAATCCCTCCCAGCATCAGGGGTCCTCATGTTTTATTTTTGCCATTGTGGTACAGGCATGCTGAATTCTCACTCCCCCCAAGTGTTGGTGTTCACTTGCTCAGTCATGTCCGAGTCTTTGGGATTCCAGGGACTGCCGCCCACCAGGCTTCCCTGTCCTTCACTATCTCTCTGAGTCTGCTCAAACTCATGTCTGTTGATGATGCCATCCAACCATCTCATCCTCTGTCGCCCTCTTTTCCTTTTGCCTTCTGTCTTTCCCAGCATCAAGGTAGGCGTATAAATATTCCTGCATGTGGCTTCTCCTCTACTTTTGGAGGGAGAAGTCCGTGCCTTTGGAGGTAGATTTGCCCAGGTGACTAGTTCAGACTTCTCGTGATGGAACACAAGGGAGAGGGGATAGACAGGCACCCCTTCTGGGCTGAGCTCATCACTTCTGCCTGCCTCTTTAGTCGTCCTGCTGCTACTGAGCCTCATTTGGGGACAGACGCATCGTAAGATCGCAGAGCCTCCATCAGTCAGGTCTGTGAGTCACAAGGATGAGCTGAACCTGTCTGCAGCCACACTGGGGAGGGAGAATGAGGAAGAAGTAAGCGTTTTGCACCAGTTAGATTTTAAGATTTTTTTTAATGTGACCCATTTTAGAAGTCTTTATTAATTTTGTTACAATATTTCTTCTGTGGGTTCTTTTTTTTTAATTCTTTGGGTGCAAGGTACGTGAAATCTTAGTCCCGCAACCAGGGATCGAGCTCATACTCCTTGCACTGGAAGGCAAAGTCTTAACCACTGGATCACCAGAGAAGTCCCTACACGTGTAAGATGTCAGAGTGGTTAGACGCTGCCCTGTGACCTAGCTTACTGGGACTGCAGTATCCTTGGGGGGAATTGTGAAGGAAGGGAACACTCTCTAATGCTTTCTGTGGACGATAAGTTTAAGGTCAGCATGTAGTTGCATTGAACTTGCAGGGCGTAAGTGGACATTCCAAAATCTCTGGCTGCTCTCAGAGGTTACCACCCACTAGAAATCCGATTTGGGGAACTTCCCTCGCGGTCCAGTGGTTGGGACTTTGTCTTCAGTGGAGGAGGTGCCAGTTCGATCCCTGGTCAGAGAGCTAAGGTCACACATGCCTCACACACCAGAAACATAAAAAGAGATGCAATGTTGTAACAAATTCAATAAAGACTTTAAAAACAGTCCATATATTTTTTTAAAGATTAAAAAAAAATTAATCTTTAAAATTTTAATCTTTAAAAAAAATAAATTCTGTTTTAAAGCATCTTTTCTTGGGAGGTTATCAAAGCTCTTGACATTGTGAGTTCTTAAGTAGTTGAGTCCTTTCTTGTTTAATATATGACCACAATGGGTTTCATCATATCACATACCCTGAGATCTCCGGGAATGGTACACAGTTCCTGGTTATGTCTGAGCAAGAAGGAACTATAGTTAAAAGCATCTTGAAGAAACTTACCTGGTGGTCCAATAGTTAAGTCTTCACCTTCCAATGTATGGGCACATGTTTGATCCCCAGTCAGCGAGCTAAGATCCAACAGGCTTGCATGGTGAAGCCAAAAATAAAAAAAAGGAAAGAAAAAAATCTTGAGCATTTATAAACACTCCCAATATCACTAGATTAAAAAATAAATGGCACTCGGAGCTGACTCTCCAAAGTCAATACACAGAAATGTCATCTCTTTTGGAGTGAAGCTATGTTGACATGTTGAATTCCGTTATTAAACACAGCTGTCATTTCAGTACACACAGTTGAGGACTCAGGTAAAATTAGCATCGTGACCAAAAGGGGAAAATGAAGACAGGCTTGATGGAAAGATGAAAGAGTTGATCTCAGTAGAAAAATAGAAGAAAATATGAATTTATGCAGAGAATATCCTCCAAACGGTGTCTTTTTTCCCCCAAGGGAGAAAAAAAAAAAAGCTTTCAGCTAGTATATTTATAGGTACAATTATAAATGTAGTCTAATCCTCTTTTGAATTTTAAGGAGTCCAGTAGACAAAAATCTGACAACTAACACAATAGAAATAAGCCCAAGCTGCATAGTTTGGGGCAGATAAAACGTTTTCCCACAAAACATCCAGTAACAAACAGCATACACTTTGAACTAATTTTTGCTACTATTTTAAAGCAAGCTGTAGATCTCACTGTCAACTGTTTTTCTTACATTCCTGTTTTGTGATAACAATGTCTATTGACAGCATTTGTTTCACAGCATGGCATTGTCCCCATCTCATTTTAAAATAATAGTCATTTTAAAAAGATAAAGGAAAAAAAAGTATAAAATCAGCTAGCATTGTGTCACCTGGACAAAGAAACTGGCTTTCTTTTTCAAGAAATCTCTTTTGACATAAAGAGAACTATTTCTTTGAACAGAAATACAGGTTGAAAAAGCGTGAATTATTTGTGTCAAACTCAGGAAAAAAGTTTAGCTGACTCAAAGGTTTTGTTGATGTAAATTAAATGATTGCATCACCTTGGAGAGAGAGACAGTTTAATGATCCCTTAAAGAATGCTAGTTCTGCATAGTTCTGCAAAGAATGGGCTTCCCTGGTGGCTCACAGGGTAAAGCATCTGCCTGCAATGTGGGAGACCCGGGTTCAATCCCCAGCTCGGGAAGATCCCCCTGGAGAAGGAAATGGCAACCCACTCAAGTATTCTTGCCTGGAGAATCCCATGGACAGAGCAGCCTGGGAAGCTACAGTCCACGGAGTCGCAAAGAGTCGGACACGACTGAGCAACTTCACTTCACAAGAATGCTAAGATGATGACATAAGATGCAATTTGTGTTTTCTGTCATTCCCCTTCATTTCATGACCCAGTGTCTGTGCCTTGAGTGCTGGTTTAATCACTCAGTCGTGTCTGACTCTTTGCGACCCCATGGACTGTAGCCTGCCAGGCTTCTGTCTGTCCAAGGGATTCTCCAGGCAAGAAGACTGGAATGGATTGCCATTCCATCCTCCAGGGGATCTTCCCGACCCAGGGATCAAACCCAGGTCTCCTGCATTTCAGGCCTATTCTTTACCAGTTGAGGCACATGGACAGTCCATAAACAGCTCAGAGGCCCTCAAAAGCCATGTCTTCATGTCATGGAATCTGCTTTTCTGGTCTTTATTCTTTCCTACGTTCCCTCAGAATCCTGTTTCAATGAGGATGATGAGAGGGTGGGGTTAGAAACAACTTTCCTGATGAATGTTCTGCCGATTCCAGAACACAGTAGGACTTCTCCCAGATGGGATTCCCCAGTCTTTGGAACTCTTGAGTGTTTAACGGGGGCACTGACTTGTGACAAGGAACTTGGTCCCAACTTGACGTCTGATGAGTGATGCCCCGGTCCCCGTTGCTGGGAAGTAGACCTTGGGGATGGAGGAGGCAGCAAAAATGATCCAAAGAGATTTCTTCCTTGAATTTTAAAAAAATATTGATTTATTTGGCCTTGCCAGGTCTTATATGCAGCACATAGGATCGTTGAGCATGGCAGCGTGTAAACTCTTGAGTTGTGGCATATGGACTCTAGTTCCCTTTGTGTGCATGCTAAGTCGCTTGAGTTGTGTCTGACTCTTTGTGACCCTGTGGACTCTAGCCCGAGAGGCTCCTCTGTCCAGTGGGACTTGCCAGGCAAGAATACTGGAGTGGGTTGCTGCTTCCTTCTCCAGGGGATCTTCCCAACCCAGGGTTCGAACCCCTGGGTCTTACCGTCTCCTGCCTTGGCAGACAGGTTCTTCACCACTAGCATCACCCGGCTGGGGATCAAACCGGGCCCCCTGGTCATTTGTAGCTCTGTGTCTTAGGGAAGTCCTCTCTTCCTTGTTTTTACTTAAAGGAACGTCTCTGTGGGTGAGACACTGCTCTCTGTAACTGAAGGCAGAGAGGTGAACAAGTCAATGGGGAAATAGAAAAGAAGACAATGGCTGTGCAGACAAGAGCCTTGACGAAGAATGAAGGACGTGTTGGTTGACATCATTCATTGACACCCCCAGTGAATACGGGTGGATGGTAAATGGGAACAGTCAAAAAAGAGGAGCCAAATGCCCTGCAAACAGGTATGCGGAACACCTGGGAATATGCACCTTCATTGCCCAGAAGCTGTCCGTGTCTCTTTCATGTAATATTGCATGGGCTTCAAAGTTTTTATAAAGGGCTTGATTTAACCGGTAAAAACATAACATTTAAATCTAACTCCTTTCAAAGCTGAGTGAATTCCAATTGCCTAACTCCTCCATCTAACTTGTGTTCAGTCGCCAAGTCGTGTCCTTCTCTTTGCAACCCCATGGGCTGTAGCCCGACAGGCTCCTCTATCTGTGGAATTCTCCAGGCAAGAATACTGGAGTGGGTTGTCCTTCCCTCCTCCAAGAGATCTTCCCAACACAGGGATCGAACCTGCATCTCCTGCTTGGCAGCTGGATGCTTTACCACGGCAGCCCCCTGAGAAGACCTGTCTTACTTAGGTTCCTCAAAACAGTGCTTTCTCTCATAGGAACGTTGGTCTTTTTTCATCTCTTTTCAAACGTCCTAACCATCAGTGCGCTAAACATCTCATCTTTCGCTCCTCCTTGGTCTCTACGAAGGAGAATGCTGTGACTTTACGGAACTGATTTCACTGAGTATTTGATAAAGATCTGACATTTGATAAAGATCTATTCTACACAAAAAGCACAAGTTGATATAAATCTTAAGACTTGGCTAGTTGTTCCCCCACCTCCACCCCGCCCCAGATTTACATGAATCATCTTCAACAGTCTTCATTTACCCTTAGTAAAGATTAAGGGATAAAATCAATATGATGTGATAGGCTTGAAAGTCAAGTGGATTTCAAATGTGTTCAAAGCATGAATGGGCTTCCCTGGTGGCTCAGATGGTAAAGCATCTGCCTCCAGTGCGGGAGACCCAGGTTCAATCCCCAGCTCGGGAAGATCCCCTGGAGAAGGAAATGGCAACCCACTCCAGTATTCTTGCCTGGAAAATTCCATGGGCGGAGGAGTCTGCTGGGCTACAGTCCGTGGGGTTGCAAAGAGTCAGACATGACTGAGCGACTTCACTTTCTGTCTTTTCTCTTTTAAAGCATGAATATGATGGTTATCAGAAATGACTTAAGTGGCTGCTTGTTTGAATAACTTCACTAAAAGTCCCAAAGTATGCGTATATGTGAAATAAGGACAATTTGCTCTCTTGAAAATTTATTCTATTTATTTATTTGGCTGCTCCAAGTCTTAGTTGGGGTACGCAGGACCTTTCAGTTGCAGCACGTAGGATCTGTCCTTTATTGTGCCCATCTTTGCATGAAATGTTCCCTTGGTATCTCTAAGTTTCTTGAAGAGATCTCTGGTCTTTCCCATTCTATTGTTTTCCTCTATTTCTTTGCACTGTTCACTTAAAAAGGCTTTCTCATCTCTCCTTGCTATTCTCTGGAAGTCTGCATTCAATGGGGTTTATCTTTCCCTTGCTCCTTTGCCTCTTGCTTCTCCTCATTTCTCAGCTATTTGTAAGGCCTCCTCAGACAACCATTTCAACATTTTGCATTTCTTTTTGGGGGGGATGATTTTGGCTACCGCCTCCTGTACAATGTTACGAATCTTTGTCCATAGTTCTTCAGGCACTTTGTCTACCAGATCTAATCCCTTGAATCTATTTGTCGCCTGCTCTATATAATCAACCATGAGGGATTTGATTTACATCATACCTGAATGGTGTAGTGGTTTTCCATACCGTCTTCAATTTGAGCCTGAATTTTGCAAAAAGGAGCTCATGATCTGAGCCACAGTCAGCAGTAACCTCAGATATGCAGATGTACCCCTCTAATGGCAGAAAGCAAAGAGGAACTAAAGAGCCTCTTGGTGAAAGTGAGAGGAGAGTGAAAGAGCCGGCTTAAAACTCAACTTTCAGAAAGCTAAGATCATGGCATCTGGTCCCATCACTTCATGGCAAATAGAAGGGGAGAAAGTGAGAAGAGTGATGGGTTTTATTTTCTTGGACTTCAAAATCACTGCAGATGGTGACTGCAGCCGTGAAATTAAAAGACGCTTGCTCCTTGGAAGAAAAGCAATGCAAACCTAGACAGTGTATGAGACAGCAGAGACATC
The DNA here is from genome assembly GCF_055505025.1 of Bos grunniens. Lineage (NCBI taxonomy): Eukaryota > Metazoa > Chordata > Mammalia > Artiodactyla > Bovidae > Bos > Bos grunniens. Next base: position 4,783,731 of record NC_141194.1, read on the forward strand.
ACTTTGCCAACAAAGGTCCATCTAGTCAAAGATATGTTTTTTTCCAGCAGTCATGTATGGATATGAGAGCTGGACCATAAACAAGGTTGAGTGCCAAAAATTGATGCCTTCAAACTGTGATGCTGGAGAAAATTCTTGACAGTCCCTTGGACAGCAAGGAGATCAAGCCAGTCAATCATAAAGGAAATCAACGCTGAATATAGGAAAGACTGATGCTGAAGCTGAAGCTCCAATGCTTCGGCCACCTGATGCGAAGAACTGACTCGTTAGAAAAGACCCTGATGCTGGGAAAGATTGAAGGCAGGAGGAGAAGGGAACGACAGAGGATGAGATGGTTGGATGGCATCACCGACTCAATGGACATGAGTTTGAGTGAACTCCAGGAGTTGGTGGTGGACAGGGAGGCCTGGCGTGCTGCAGTCCATGGGGTCGCAAAGAGTCCGACGTAACTGAACAACTGAACAACGACGTGGTGTCTAATTCCCCGCCCAGGGGTTGAACCCTGGCCCTTTGAGTTGGGAGCTCAAAGTCTTAGCCACTGAAGCACCAGGGAAGTCCCCAGAATAATGCCAGATCTCTGGGGAAAACAGCTCATAGCTCTTGGATTGTCCATGGCTGGGGGGTGGGGTGGGGTTGGGGGTTTGGTCAGGAGCTTCATTCCTAGGAAGCACAGAACTCAACCACAGGGCTCACCAGGGAACCTAAGAGTTGAGGCTACAATTATGCAAATCCATCTATTGTTGACCCAAGTACAGGCTATTGATTGTTGCCCTTGGACTTTGCCTGTGAATCCTGAAGACGGCCTTCCTGTCTCTGGATATCTACCTCTATTCCACGCTTGTCCTCCTAAACCCTTTCAATCTAATTGCTTTGCTTGTACTATAATCTGACATCAGAGAATAATAGCTCGCGTACAAATTGCCCCACTTCTCGGGAAACCTGCGCTACTATATAATTGAAAACGTTTCAAGTCTCTTGCAAAGCTGTTATGAAGCACTTGGGTTTGAACTATTTTTGTCTATTACTTGGGCTGGCACTTCTCTTTAAGAGCTTCCTATATCCCCAACAGAAAGAGGGGTCGTTTTGAAGGAACCAAGAGGGAAGCTACCTGCAGTGTTGAGTGGGCACGCCAAAGGGGCTTCTTCCCTGGTGAAAATGGAAGATGAGCTTTAGAAGCAGCTTCCCTGGTGCCTGGTGGTGGTGTTTTAGTCGCTCAGTTGTGTCCGGCACTTGCGACCCCCTGGGCTGTAGCCCGCCAGGCTTCTCTGTCCAAGGGATTCTCCAGGCAAGAATACTGGAGTGGGTTGCCATTTCCTTCTCCAAGGCATGAAAGTGAAAAGTGAAAGTGAAGTCGCTCAGTCATCTCCGACTCTTCTCGACCCCATGGACTGCAGCCTACCAGGCTCCTCCGCCCATGGGATTTTCCAGGCAAGATTACTGGAGTGGGGTGCCATTGTCTTCTCACTGATGCCTAGAATTGGTCAAAAGCTGTCAGAAATGGATGCCAAAAGCTCAACTTTTCTGTACACTGATGCCAAATCAAACGCCAGAGATAGAGTTTCGGTTGAAGGAGAGAAAAGAGTGGCTTTTATTGTTTGGCCAGGCAATGGGGGATACAGTGGGTTCCTGCCTCGAAAAAGCTATGTGTGCCTACTTGGAGAGGACAGTGAGAAGTTTTATCATAATGAAGGAAGAAACAGACAGAACAGAATCTGTCTTGAAAGCAGGAACCCATCTTGGGCCGGACTGTGGATTTGAGCTCTATGCCCAGTGTCTATGGAAGCGACATACCAACTGGAAAACCAAGCCCCTGAACGAAAGAGCCCCAGGGCTCGTATCTAGACTCTCAGTCGCCTAAAAGAATACCCTAATTGTCTGTGTAACCAAATAGAATCATACATTCTATTATGCTTATTGGGGTATGACCACAGGCCTGTTGATAATTGTCCACTGTTAACTACCTAGGCTTAAGGCACATGAATCACGGGTTAACTTTGAGTGTATCTTTCTCTTCCTTTGTTCAGACTAGTTTCAGGGAGTTTGGGGAGATGGATTTGGGCACGTACACTTAGGGTATATCAGGTTTTCACAAAAACAGGTCGCAGTCCTTGGCTAAGAGGAGACTCTGCCTTGGGCCCGCTGGTGTAATCAACTGCACTCCACGATCTGCGTTGTCCTTCTGAGTGAGGTTGTCTCCTAGAACATGTGGCTGCAGCAGTAATGGTTCATAGAGGGCGTGATCAGCTGGTGGACCTTCCTTTGACGGATTACTCGTGAGGTAACTAGGAGTCAGCATCATCAACCTTGAGTTCCAACTGGTCTGGGGTCTACACGCGTGTGGACACAATACGACCAGTAGTCATCAACCTGTCCCACCTGGAGGGGTTTCAGTATCTGCAAAACAGCTCAAAGGTATCGTCGTGTGTATCCCTTGATGGGGAACCAGGACGATGCGTCGAGCCTGCTCTTGGCTTTTTGTTCCTTCTTGGTCTCCCATCCCTTCCCTTTCCTAATTAGCCACGGCTTCCATCTGCCCTTTGGAACTCAGAGAAACTCAGGTAGGTTTAATCTTGGGCGGTGAGCAGTGGCCCGAAGCCAGATCTTGATTCCCCTGCCCAGGGAATCGAACCTGGGCAGCCTGGATGAAAATGAGGAATGCTAGCCACCAGACCAGCAAGGGCTTAGAGGCTCGAAGCTGTTTCTCCCTGGATCTCCGCTCCCCCGTGAAAAATGCGTTTATCACGGAGGCCGAAACTGTCAGTGTGGGTGCAACGTTGATTCTTCGAGACGTAGCACAGCAACAAGTGGGAGAGCACACAGAGAAGCAGTGGGTTTAGTTGAGAGCAAGGCAGAGTGGCACACGCCCAGAGAGAAAGGGTGTGGGCATCCGCCCTTGTGAACAAGAGTGCAAAGAGGTGGTTACATCGTTTATTTATGTAGGTCAGTTCTTCCGGGTCTTTGTCTTCCTTCCGGCCAAGTATCTGGCTTCTCTGTCCACACCCGACCCACCCTGGGACCCTCCCCTGGGTGCCCACACACCCCCCAGCTGAGATGGATCTTGCAGTGAAGACTTCTGGGAGGGGCGTGACTCATTATGGGCTGGCCTTGGCCCCTAACTTTTGACCCACAAGGAGCCTTTCCTCATGTGTGTAGTGTCTCCTTTGTCCCCAAAGGGGAGGGGAACGGAGACCCCTTAATCCCTTACTTAATCCCTCGCACAACATTATGCCCCTTTGTCTTTGCCATGACTCTTACCTTGAGGTGTTTGCAAAAGACAAAGGCTGGCTATTTACCCTGCTTCTGTTGTTACTTCCACTTCCGAGGGGCCATTAGAAGCCTAACTGTAAATGCCCCAACTGGAGCCCAGGTATCTCTTGTCTCAGTAAATGCAAACAGCAGCCTGTCTGTAAATGCCTAACCTCTAGCCCGTCTGTCTCCTACATGAATGAAAGCTGTTTGCTATAATCAAAGAAATTTCGGGGGGACCCAGAAAGGCCTGGTGCCCAGTAACCCCTCAGGGTGCTTCTCGGTCTCAGAATGTGCCTTGGGACCCAGACCAAGGACTAGGTCCTTGTGAGGCAGGAGATAGGTGGACCCCAGTATGAGCATCTGGAATCTCTCCCCCGTGGACAGATACTCCAGAAGAGGAGGGAGGAGAAGCCAAACCATGCCCAGAAAGGAGATGTTGTTGTTCAGAAGCTCAGTCATGTCTGACTCTTTGTGACCCCATGGACTGCAGCACGCCAGGCTTCCCTGTCCATCACCAACTCCTGGAGCTTGCTCAAACTCATGTCCATTGAGTCGGTGATGCCATCCAACCATCTCATCCTCTATTGCCCCCTTCTCCTCCTGCCCTCAATATTTTCTTTTCCACTTCTTCACTTTGGGTGGCCAGAGTATTGGAGTTTCAGCATCAGTCCTTCCGATGAATCTTCAGGGTTAATTTCCTTTAGGATGGACTGGTTGGATCTCCTTGCAGTCCAGGGGATTCTCACAGGTCTTCTCCACCACCACAATTTGAAAGCATCAATTCTTCTGTGCTCAGCCTTCTTATGGTCCAGCTCTCATGTCTCTGCATGACTGTTTTCTTGGTGAAGGCTAATCCAGGCAGAGCCGGCGACAGCTGTTCTCCAGGGGATATGCCAAGATCAAAAGCTGGAAAGTAAGAGACGTTTGTAAAACGTCTTAACATCGTTCCTTTCATCCCGTAAACCTCACCTTCTCCTGAAGTCTCTCTCTCTCTCTCCTGTCAGTCACCAGAGTTTATCATCCTCTGATGCAAGCCAGCCCTTCTTTTCTGTATTTGCTGACTCCATAAACCCTGAGCGATCACCCCTCTTCCGTAAGCCCTGAGTGATCACCCCCTCTTGGACACCTGCTCTGGGGAAGTGATGAGCGCTGGTAATCAACAGTTGTTCTTTTCTCTCGTCAGCTGCTTAGTCTTTATCAGACTTCCCGGGTGGTCCAGTGGTTAAGGCTCCGAGCCTCTGTTGTGGGGGTGTTTGGTTTAATTCCCAGTTTTTATATAAAAACTGCCCGTCATGTTTTCCCACCCAGATCCTCGCCCTCTGCAGCATCAGTACCATCCTCAGTCCTTATTTTTACCCTACCCAAGATGATATCATCCTTCATTTTTTATTTTCTCTCTTCACCACTGCACAGCTGGGTACTTTCCCTGTCAGCTGAGCTCTCGAGCGTTGCGAGGGTGAAAAGCTAAGCTGAAGGTCTTCCTTGATTTAGCATTTCAAGAGCTTGCTGTTGTTTGTGCATTTGCTTGGTCATGTCTGACTCTTTGCAACCTTGTGGACTATAGCCCCCTGCCCACCCCCTGCCGCAGGCTCCTCTGTCCTTGGGATTTCCCAGGCAAGAATACTGGAGTGGGTTGCCCTTTCCTTCTCCAAGGGATCTTCCCCAAGCCAGGTTTTGAGCTCGCATCTCCCACACTGGCAGGTGTATTCTTTACCACAGAGCCACCTGGGAAACCATTTTAAGAGCCACCATCTTCCTAATTATACTTTCCTAGGGGCAAACCCAGCTACATGTGTGAATAAAGGCAAATTGACTGCAACTTGATGCACAAGTCTGATGAGTAATCCAGGTAAATTTGGGATTTATCTATTGAACAAAAACTACCTTTAGTTAATGGAGAAGATATTCATTTGGCATGTAATTGTCCTCTGATTTCCAATATTGTAAACTTCCCGCTGATCTGCTTTTTATGGTAACAGCGAGTGTTGTTTAAGTCTTCACATGTATTAAAAGCGAAACCCAGGAGTTATGATGCTCCTACTGTGATAAAGAAGACAGACAGTCCTTTGGGGTGGAGATCAGGTTCCCTGTGTGGTAATGTAAGCAAACCAGTACACAAGGTCCACTTGTTGGAAAAGCCAGTAGATGGGTTCATTCAAGACTGTGGCTGACATGAATGTTTTTGAGTACTCGGGTGGGGAGGCTCAAATTACACCACAGTCAAAGCTAAAAATATTTACAGTTTCTGTTCCTCAGAAGACGACACTGAAGGAGTGAAGTGAAAGTTGCTCAGTCGTGTCCGACTCTTTGCGGCCCCGTGGACTATACGGTCCATGGGATTCTCCAGGCCAGAATACTGGAGTGGGTAGCCTTTCCTTTCTCCAGGGCATCTTCCCAACCCAGGGATCGAACCCAGGTCTCCCGCATTGCAGGCGGATTCTTTACCAGCTGAGCCACCAAGGAAGCCCCTTAAAGGAAGCTCACTTAAAAGAGTGAGAAATATATAAATTAATATATATATATATAATATGTGTATGTATATACATATATATACATGTGCTGGATGTATAAACAATATATGTCAGTATCAAAAATGTAGAAAATTCTATTGAAATATGGGCCTGAATAGACGCTTTTCTTTTTTTTTTTTGACTATACCGCCTGGAATCTTAAGTTCTGTAACCAGAGATTGACCTGTGTCCCATGCAGTGGAAGCACAGAGTCTTAACCACTGGACTCCCAGGGAAGTTCTTGAATAGACAGTTTCCAAACAGACTGTTTAGGGAATCCCTTCAGCTGTCCAGTGCTTAGGACTCAGCACTTCCACTGACTGCCATGGGCCTGGGGTTCAATCCCTGGTCGGGGAAGTAAGATCCCGAAAGCTGCACAGTACACCCCAAAATAAAAGCAATAATAATAAAATTAAGAAGAGTGTCTAAGAAACTCAGTCAGGTGTGTCTGACTCTTTGCGACCCCATGGACTATACTATAATGCCATGGACTATATATGTCCATGGCATTCTCCAGGCCAGAATCCTGGAGTGGGTAGCCATTCCCTTCTCCAGGGGTATCTTCCCAACCCAGGAATCAAACCCAGGACTCCCTCATTGCAGGCAGATTCTTTACCAGCTGGGCCACAAGGGAAGCTCAAAGAGTATCTAAATAACCAATAAACATTAAAAACTTCTGAAGTTTGTTAGTCATCAGGAGAAGGCAGATTGAAAACACGGTCTGACGGCACTGTATTACCACCAGAATCTAAAACAAAGAAAAAACAGGCAACATCAAGTGCTGGCGAAGGTGGGGGGCAACGAGAACTCTCTCACGGTGTACAAATTGGTCAGGAAGGAAAACTGCTCAGCCGTCCCCTCTAAAGGAAAGTGTATACCCTAAACTGAGCAATTCCATGCATAGAAATCCACATTTCATCCTCATTGACGTGGAAAAGAATTTTTCTAACAGCACTATTTATAATCCCCTCAAGAGCCCCTGGAGAAGAGATAAGCTACCCACTCCAGTACTCTTGGGCTTCCCTGGTGGCTCAGCTGATAAAGAATCCACCTACAATGCAGGAGACCTGGGTTCGATCTCTGCGTTGGGAAGATCCCCTGGAGGAGGGAAAGGGTACCCACTCCAGTATTCTGGCCTGGAGAATTCCATGGAGTGTATAGTCCACGGGGTCGCAAAGAGTGGGACAAGACTGAGCGACTTTCACTTTTAAAGAAGAAACCCATTCAAATGTCTCTCCATAGTAAATGAAATAAGCAAACCTTCAGTAGATATTGATGAAGGAAGAGTCTTAAGGGCTAAGTGATGATGAGTTGAATTTCATCCCTGGAGTGGTCTGAGTTGGCAGCTGCTCCTGTTAGCATCATGCACGTTCCTTTAGTATAAAATAAGTATATCTTTTTGAGCTTGCATGTTTATCTTCCTGCTTATTCATCGGTACACATATATATTTATTTTCCCTGGGCTTCTCTGGTGGCTCAGATGGTAAAGAATCCACCTACAATGCAGGAGACCTGGGTTTAATCCCTGTGTTGGGAAGATCCCCTGCAGAAGGAATAGGCTACCCACTCCAGTATTCTTGGGCTTCCCTGGTGGCTCAGCTGGTAAAGAATCCTCTCGCAATGCAGGAGACCTGGCTTTGATCCCTGGGTCAGGAAGATCCCCTGGAGGAGGAAATGACAACCCACTCCAGTGTTCTTGCCTGGACAATCCCATGGACAGAGGAGCCTGGCGGGCTACATACATACAGTCCATGAGGTTGCAAAGAATCGGACCCCACTGAGCGACTGAAAGTACAATACATATTTTATGTACCAAACCCAGTGCTTGAACTGTCTTGAGTGCGTGTCTGCTGGGATGAAAGTGTTGTAAAGCGATTACTCAGATGGTGGAAGTGTAGCCTGCTGCTTTTTTCCCTTGGCGCTATATTCAAAGGGTCCTTTAAACACTTTAGAAGGAGATTTAATGACAAGAGAGAGGATCTGCCAGTGAAGTCACTCGCACTTATGTTGCCTAATTGGCTTTCGCGACGGCACAAGATGAATGAGTTGTGGGGAATGACAATTGAAGGTCTCTCGTCCCCGTATTAAGAGACGCTGTAAGCTGGTGGTAAGAGGCGTCTCAGATAGTGAAGCCCTTGGCTGGTGTCCTTGACCTCTGTTTACTGCTTCTGCGAGGCAAACTCTTCAGTGAAGGACCCTTGTCTCTGGAAGCGTCCCACTGTCTGGAAGGCAAGCCAGCTGTCTTTGAGAGGAGGAGCTGATAAGGATCATTGTTTATTAAACAATAATAATAATAGTATACTAATTCGGAGCTTTGAAACTGTCTCCCCTGGAGTTGTGGAAGCCCGCAGTCCTGGTGCACAAAAGCAACTTATCAAGGCATCCTTGCAGAGAATACGTGTGCTTAATTTGAGGCGTAAAAATGCCTCTTTTTTAAAAATGTGTTTTTTCATTTTCTGGCCATACTGCAAGGTATGTGGGATCTTAGTTCTGTGACCAGGGATCGAACTCACACCCTTGTGTTGGAAGTATGGACTGTTAACCCCTGGACCACCAGGGAAATTCTGTTTTAAAAAAAAAAGCCTTTTTTTTTTTAGACAGATTTATATATTCAACAGTACGTGAACTGAAAAATTCCAGATGTGCAAGCTGTGTTTAGAAAAGACAGAGGAACCAGAGATTAGATTGCCAACGTCCACTCGATCATAGAAATATATGTGTGTGTGTGTGTGTGTGATTTTATTTATGTATTGGCTGTGCCGGGTCTTCATGCTGCACGAGCTTTCTCTAGCTGCAGTGAACAGGGGCTGCTAATTGTGGTGGGTGGGCTTCTCATTGAGTGGCTTGCTCAGAGCAAGGCCTTTAGGGTACACTGGCTTCAGTAGTTATGGGTCCCGGGCTCTGGAGCAGAGGCTCAGGTAATATTTGTGGTGCTCGGGCTTAGTTGCTCCACAGCATGTAGGGTCTTCTCGAGCCAGGGATTGAACCCATGTCTTCTGCATTGGCAGGCAGATTCTTTACCACCAGGGATGTCCTTAAAACTGCCTTAAAAAAAAGAGAGAGAGAAAAGAAATCCTTACATAGAATGCTTGTGTATAGTGTGAGATAGAACCGCATAAGCTGGAGATGATGGCATATTTCTTATAATAGGTTGAGTCCTCATTCTGGGATTTCCAGTCTCTCCACCTCCTCTGATGTGGTCAGCGTTGTGTGATGTCTCTTTCAAACATCTCCCTTGAATGTGCATTTCAGGGTCTCACCTGCAGGGGAGATCAACAGCAACGCTTTGTTATTCTCCTGATCTTCCCTGAATGGAAAGTTGGCACAAGCTTAAGCTGGGGCCCAGGTTGTAAATTGTTCAGTCGCTCAATCGTGTGCAACTCTTTGCAAACTCATGGACTGCAGCACGCCAGGCCTCCCTGTCCTTCACCAACTCCCAGAGTTTGCTCAAACTCATGTCCATCAAGTTGGCGATGCCATCCAACCATCTCATCCTCTGTCGTCCCCTTCTCCTGCCCTCAGTCTTTCCCAGCATCAGGATCTTTTCCAGTGAGTTGGCTCTTCGCATCAGGTGGCCAAAGCATTGGAGCTTCAGCTTCAGCACCTGTCCTTCCAATGAAACCATCAGGTAGTCAAGTCTGATGCTGGCTTGTTTCTGGAGAGGTTGGTTTGACTTTTGGTCCCAGGCAACGAGGTGAATCCGTGTGACTCGGTTACTTAACTTGCATGAAGGAGGTGCTCTGCAGGACTTTCCTGGTGGCCCAGTGGTTAAGGCTCCAAGCCTCCTCTGCAGAGGGTGTGGGTTTGACTCCTGGTCAGGGAACTCAGATCCCACATGCCGCACAGTGCAGCCAAGATGAAACAGAGAAAGCACTTTGATGAAGAGTTGACTCGACCATTGACATCAGGCCACTGACCATTTTCAAGTCCTCCTCTCCCCGTCCCCTTCTGTCTGCACCTGGGCAAGCTGATGCCGGGGTTTACACTCTGCAGGCAGCAACCCGTGTTCAGGACCCCTCACCGCAGGCTCACCCCCTAACGTCCTAAAAACTGTCCTGCCTTTTCTCTGCTCCCTGCTTCAAGCTTTCCTGTATCTTCTCTTGGGAGCTTGCCCTGTCCTCCCTAGCAAAGCCTCACCATGTGAGCAATTAACCTTTTCATGCATTCCTTTTTTTTTAACATTTATTTTCTTTTTCCACTGTGGTGGGCCTTTGTTTCCATGCACAGGCTTTCTCTAGCTGCGAGCAGGGGCCACCCTCTAGTTGCCGTAGGCGGGCTTCTCACTGCGGTGGCTTCTCTTGGTGTTGAGCACAGGTGCCAGTCTCTTGGGCTTCAGTACTCATGGTGCACAGTCTTAGTTACCCCATGGCATGTGGCATCCTCCCGGACCAGGAAGCAAACCAGCGTCCCCTTGCGTAGGCAGGCGGATTCTTAACCACCGAGCCATCAAGGAAGTCCTTCGTGTGTTCTCAATGCACGTAGCATCATCCGTCTTGACCACTAAACCAGCATGTAGGGGAAAGGGTATCCAACCACCCCGTGGAATGATTCTAGCAGTCAGTTTCAGACCCAAAGAAAACCATGGAGGAGCCCAGTGTCATTTTGCAGAACAAGCAGAATGTTACTGCTCTGAGCCAAATAAGGGACTCGCCCATTGATATCGTGAATACCTTGCTTTTTATAGACTTTCCAATGGCCATGCGTTTTATTTACCGCCCTTTCCTTAGTCAGATGACCTCAACGTGGAATGTTGCAGCCTGAAGTGACCCTCTTTACCTACGAGCTCCTTGGTGTCTTATTTGTCAGTCTCTTAAACAGTTAATAGGGCTTCTGAGGTGGCACTAATGGTAAGGAAGCCTCCTGCCCATGCAAGAGGCGTGAGAGATGCAGGTTCGATCCTTGGGTCGGAAAGATCCCCTGGAGGAGGGAATGTCAATGAGAGGGTAACAGGCAGAGAGGCCAGGGGTCTCCAAACAGAGGAAATAGGCTGCAAGTGTCAGACGTTTTTTTCTCTCTTTCTTAAGTGGCAGGAGGAAACAAACGTGTTATATTTTTTCCCCTTCTCTGTACAATTTAAAGAGCGGATTCTCTTAAAATTCTGTGTTGCCAGGATGACAGCTGGTTCCACCTCAACTTAACTTGTCTCAAACCTTGAGCTCACCGATGCGATTTTCTTATGGAAATGTTTGTCTGAAGCTATGTTAAAGAACTACGTATTTACCCTAGACTCTTGTCTTAAGTCAGTTCTGCCTAAGACTCAGAACCGACTTGACAAACCAGCATGTTTTATTCCTACATGGTTCTCCTAATCTATGTTCACGAAACGATTTATTTGCTTGGAAATCTACCTTTCTTCAAGATTCATGTCAATTGTTTTATGGCCCAGAATGAGTCACCTGCTGCCAATGTTATCCCCAAATGCATGTTGTGGGTGAGGGGCGTGGTGCCATTCTCTGAGTTTTGAGACATTTCCTTTCTTTAATTAGCAGACTTCTAGTAGCTATATAACATCCGGCTAAAGACAACCAGGAGGGCACTCTCTCTGCCCCCTTCTGATGTCTATGTCAGAAGCTATCTCTCTCTCTTTTATACTTTAATAAAACTTTATGACACAAAAGCTCTGAGAGATCAAGCCTCATCTCTGACCTCGGACTGAATTCCTCTTGTCTGGAGGCCAAGAATCCCAGCGTCTTTCGTGGTTCAGCAACAACCTTTTAGCAACCCACTCCAGTATTCTTGCCTAGAGAATCCCATGGGCAGAGGAGCCTGGTGGGCTGCAGTCCATGGGATCGAAAAGAGTCGGACACGACTGAAGTGACTTAGCACACATGCACGCAAAGAGTTAATTACAGTTAAGGTAACGATTGCAGTGTTTAGGGCATGGTGGTTATCTCCCCCTTGTGTCGTGAAGCCTGGCACGATGCCTGCTCTCTAGTGTGAAAACAGCGCTCTTTTGAGCTCCCGCAGCAATCATGTGAAGGGACTCATATAGCTGTTCATTTCACGCCAAGCATTTTTTTTTTTTGTAATTAAAAAAATTTTTTGCACCAATTATTTTTAAAATAATTATTTTTAAAAAGTACCTTGCTGTTCCACTGTCTCCTACAGATGTTTCTTTGGGTTGGATCCCTGGGTTGGGAAGACCCCCTGGAGGAGGGAAAGGCTGCCCACTCCAGTGTTCTGCCCTAGAGAATTCCATGGACTGTATAGCCCACGGGGTTGCAAAGAGTCAGACATGACTGAGCAATTTCCACTTTCATTGTAGTCATATATTAAAATGGAATACATATTTCTGTGTTTACTAATACTGGCTAAAAGAGAGAATGGGCCTTGATTATAGCATAGCCAAGTGTGTTATGGACTTAAGGACAACGCTAACCTCTTATTTATAGAAATACTGATGTGTCCTGGCCATTTGGCCAAACTGGTGGCGTGCAGTCATTCAAATGACTGTCGTAGCAACATTATAAAGTATATACCATTAACAAAATATTTTTATCAGAGTACAGTTGATTTAGAATGTTGCATGGTTTCAGGTGTACAGCGAAGTAACTCACTTATACACATACATATATTGACTCTGTTTTAGATTTTTTTCTCCTGTAGGTCATTACAGAGTACTGAGTAGAGTTTCCTGTGCTGTTCAGGAGATCCTCATCAGTTTTCTCTTTTGTATGTGGTGGTATCTATATATGGAGAAGGCGATGGCACCCCACTCCAGTACTCTTGCCTGGAAAATCCCGTGGACAGAGGAGCCTGGTAGGCTGCAGTGCATGGGGTCGCTGAGAGTCGGACGTGACTGAGCAACTTCACTTTCACTTTTCACTTTCATGCATTGGAGAAGGAAATGGCAACCCACTCCAGTATTCTTGCCTGGAGAATCCCGGGGACGGGGGAGCCTGGTGGGCTGCCGTCTATGGGGTCGCACAGAGTTGGACACGACTGAAGCGACTTCGCAGCAGCAGTGTGTGTGTGTCTATCCTGGGGCTTTCCAGGTGGTGTTAGTGGTAAAGAATTCACGTGTAAATGCAGGAGACACAAGACATGTGTGTTCAGTCCCTGTGTTGGGAAGATCCCCTGGAGGAGGAAATGGCAACCCACTCCAGTATTCTTGCCTGGACAATTCCATGAGCAGAGGAGCCTGGCGGGCTACAGTCCATGAGGCTGCACAGAGTTGGATATACAATCTCCCAATTTATCCCTCCCCACTCCTTACCCTCTGGTAACCATAAGTCTCTCTTCTATATCTGTGACTCTGTTTCTATCTTGTAGAGGTATTCACTTGTACCTTTTTTTTTTTTAGATTCCATATATATGTGATATCATGTATCTGTCTTCCTCTGTCTGACTTACTTCACTCAGTATGGCAATCTCTAGGTCCATCCATGTGGCTGCAACTGGCATTATTTCATTCTTTTTCATGACTGAGTAATATTCCATCGTCCATATGGACCACATCTGCATGCCCACTCTTTTTTTTTTCTTTTTATTTTTTTATTGAAGGATAATTGCTTTGCAGAATTTTGCTGTTTTCTGTCAAACCTCAACATGAACCAGCCATAGATATACACATATCCCCTCCCTTTTGAACCTCCCTCCCATCTCCCTCCCAACCCCCAGGTTGACAAAGAACCCCTGTTTGAGTTTTCAGAGCCAAACATCAAATTCCCGTTGCCTGTCTATTTTACATATGGTGATGGAAGTTTCCATGTTACTGTCTCCATACATCTCACCCTCTTCTCCCCTCTCCCCATGTCCATAAGTCTGTTCTCTATGTCTGTTTCTCCACTGCTGCCCTGCAAATAAATTCTTCAGTCATTTTTCTAGATTCCATATATGTGCGTTAGAATACGATATTTATCTTTCTCTTTCTGACTCCCTTCACTCTGTATAATAGGTTCTAGGTTCATCCACATCATCAGAACTGACTCAAATGTGTTCCTTTTTATGGCTGAATAATATTCCATGGTGTATACGTACCACAACTTCTTTATCCATTCATCTGTCGATGGACATCTAGGTTGCTTCCATGTTCTAGCTATTGTAAATAGCGCTGCAGTGAACAATGGGGTACATGTGTCTTTTTCAATTTTGGTTTCCTCAGGGTCTATGCCAAGGAGTGGGATTGTTGGGTCATATGGTGGTTTTATTCCTAGTTTTTTAAGGAATCTCCATACCGTCTTCTATAGTGGCTGTATCAATTTACATTCCTACCAACAGTTCAAGAGCATTCCCTTTTCACACCAGTCTGACGTATTATTAGACTCTAAGCTGGCTTCCAAAACCCTCCTCCTAGAATCTATACCCTTCTGTCTTCTGTGTACACACACTCTGTGACTTTCTTCCAATCAACAGAATACAACACAGGACACATATACTTGCTGCCTCTTCTGTGATTATGCTAGATCGGGCTGTGACTCTTTGTGACCCCAAGGACCGTAGCCCGCCAGGCTCGTCTGTCCATGGGATTCTCCAGGCAGGAATACTGGAGTGGGTTGCCATTTCCTCCTCTAGGGGATCTTCCAGACTCAGGGATTGAACCAGCATCTCTTATGTCTCCTGCACTGGCGGGCAGGTTCTTTACCACTAACGCCGCCTGGGAAGACCTAAAAACAGACTGTAGGTCCCCTGTTGCTCACCGCCTCTCTCCTTTGCTGCCTCTGTAAGTAAGCTGCCATGTTCCAGGGACCCACTGGAAAGAAAACGAGGGCCTCAGTGCTCAGCCTCACAAGGAACTGAATTCTGTCAGCCGCCACGGGAGCTTAGAAGTCAGTCCTTCCCTGAGTTGATCTTCAGATGAGAGCTCAGCTGTGGCCGACCCCTTGGAAGCAGCCTTGAGGGGAAGACCCACCCAAGCAGTGCCCGGATTCCTGATCCACAGGAACTGGGACATAATAATAAATGTGCCCAGGGTTAAGTCGCTAAGCTTGTGTTAATTTGCTGAACAGATATAGATAGTTAATGCCGGAGGGTTGGCATATTTAGAAAACTACATGATTCCTAAAGAGTCTTTTATCATTTCTATCAACTTCATGGCTGATCTTTTTTTTTTTTTTTTCTTCCCTCTCCATTCATCTTGGGCTTCACAGGTGGCACAGTGGTCAAGAACCAACCTGCCAATGCAGGAGATGTGGGTTTGATTCCCAGGGTTGGGAAGATCTCCTGGAGAAGGCAATGGCAACCCACTCCAGTATTCTTGCCTGGGAAATCCTACGGACAGAGGAACTGGAGGGCTATAGTCTGTGGGGTCGCAAAGACTTGGATGTGACTGAAAGAGTCAGATGCGAGTGAGCAACTGAGGATGCATACACATACACACACACAATTCACCTTAAAACATTGCTTCTTCAGTGCACTTGATTCTAAGAATAAACTGAGGGGTGCATGTGACGTGTACAGAATTCTAATCTTTTAGAACTCAATGAATTTGGCTAGGAGTCTGGAATTGCAGTGTGATGCCTGGGGTTTTCTTTTGTTCAGACAAAGTTGCAAAGCACTGTTGTAGATTTGGGCAGTTGGCCTTGATCTTGGTTGAAAGCAGGATTTCTATAGCACTTAGAGTGCTCTGTCTCTGGTAAAGTGTGGGACCCGGGATCACTTTTATTTTAGAGGCGAGCTCGGTGATTTTTTTTTCCAATATGTCTGAGCCAGGTCTTAGTTAAGGCACGTGGAATATTTTAGTTGTGGCACTCGGCATCTAGTGCCCTGCTTGGAAATTGAACCCCGACTCGTTGCACTGGGAGTGTAGTGTCTTAGCCACTGGATCCCCAGGGAAGTCACTGCCCAGGTTATTTTAATGTGCAGCCAGTTTGAGAACTGTTGACAAGCTTGATGTCAACAACAGGCAAAAACTCTATCAAAGATGCTTGCTAGTTAACCTGATGGGGATGGGGACTGGAATGTTGTAGCAAATACATACTTTCCTACATGACTGACTTCCTCAAAACAAGACCCATCCCTCCTTTTTCAAGTCCATCTTGTTAAAGCGACTCCTTTGGCAGGTAAAACATAATTGCACAATGTTTGCTCGCAAGATTTTGAGTATCCAAGTGAAAAAAAACTGAAGCTGTCAATACAGAAAGTGGAATAATTTTTCTTATAGTGTCTAGATTCTTCTAGAAACTTGAAGGGGATATGTGAAGAATACATATCCAGAGTTGGCCACATAATTTGTAGTGTGTGTGTGTGTGTGTGTGTGTGTGCTCAGTTGTATTTGGCTCTTTGCAACCTCTTGGAGTGTAGCCTGGTGGGCCACACTCCAAGGGGTTGCACAGACAAGGATACTAGAGTGGGTTGCCATTCCCTTCTCCAGGGCATCTTCCCGACCCATGGATCGAACCTGGGTCCCCTGCATTGTAGGGAGATTCTTTACTGTCTGAGCCACCAGAGTCTTGCTGTACATCATTTGTGGAACCCTTTTCAAGAAGCAGGGAAAATAATGCTTTTAGAGGCTTGAGATAGAAAGCTTTTTTTTTTGTTCCACAGTCTCTGTCTTTTTGACTTGTCATGGTGTTTTGTATTTGCTATTTAATGTTGCTCTAAGTACAGGAAAATTATTGGCACGAATATTACCATTCATTTTCATGTTGTACAATGCCAGTTTTTAAACGCAAATGTTAATAGCATTTAACTTACATACAGAACTGCTGAAATTGCTCAGTGTATATTTCGTAGCTGGTACATGCATATGTATTTTTTTCTTATCAGAACGGTAGAAACACTGCACGTCCCTACAGCAGCTGTTTTTATTTTGTTTATTTCTTTTTATGTATTTGTTTGGCTGGTGTCAGTTGCGGCACGTGGGATCTCTGTTGTGTTGCGTGGGGTGTTTCATTGTGGAGTGGGGATTCTCCGGTCCTGCTGCTCAGGATTAGTAGTTCCAGGCTTAGTTGCTACATGGCATGTGGGATCTTAGTTCCCCAACCCAGGATCAAACCCTCATCCCCTCTATTGCATGGTGGATTCTTAACCCCTGGATCACCAGGGAAGTCCCCGTTTTGCTTCTTTCTTTGTGCACATCCAGCCAACACTCTACCACTATTTCACTGATAAGTAGAAAGGATACAAGACTTCCCTGGTGGCTTAGCAGCAAAGAAGCCGACTGCAATGCAGGAGATCCAGCTTCGATCCCGGGGTCAGGAAATCCCCTGGAGAAGGGAACGGCAACCCACTCCAGTCTTCTCGCCTGGGACATCCCGTGGACAGAGGAGCCTGGTGGGCTATACAGGCCATGGGGTTGTAAAGAGTCAGACACAACTTAGCAACCAAACCACCACGACCATCACCAGTAGGAAGGACACAGAGACAGGAATTCTGGGCCGGCCTCTCTGTATCTTTCCTCCTGGGTCATCGTTTTCAGCCTGAGCGACTGGCCAGTACAAGACAGGATGGCATAGATGGGTTCCTTCGTTGCCTCTTAGAATCTTTTCTTAGAATCTTGTTTCTTAGAATTTCTTAGAACTGTTCCTTAGAATCTCACTGCTTCCTTCGTTATTTGAAGCAAGTTGTAGATGGAAACCACGGCAGGGCTGTTAGTCTCCCCTTACTCTGGAAACCATGGCCTGAAGGGCTGTTAGCCTCCGTCTGCCTCCCCTTACTCAATGGCAAACATCCCCTGGCCACCTTGCCATCACTGCGCTTCTCACCTGTCTCACACGGTCAGTCCGGTGGACATCTCTACTCACCGTGCATCACGTGAGCAAGGCCGTGATGATCACGGACCACACGGTGTGTGTTTCATCTCCTCCCGTCACATTTTGCTTACAAGACCCAAGTGCGCAGATGACAGTAAGAATTTCAGCGTGGGCGGGACAAATCGAGACAAATCGAGTAGCATTGACGTGCACACATGACCGTGTGTAGAAGAGACAGCTAGTGGGAAGCTGCAGGGAAGTCAGCTCAGTGTTCTGTGATGACTTGGGGTAGGGGGGTGAGGTGGGAATCAAGACGGAGGTGATATATGTACACTCATAGCTGATTCCCTGGGTTTCAGTTGGTAAAGAATCGGCCTGCAGTGCAGGAGAGCCCGCTTCAATTCCTGGGTCAGGAAGAGCCGCTGGAGAAGGGATAGGCTACCCACTCTGGTATTCTCAGGCTTCCCTGGTGGCTCAGCTGGTAAAGAATCGGCCTGCAATGTGGAAGACCTGGGCTTGATCCCTGGATTGGGAAGGTCCCCTGGAGAAGGGGAAGGTTGCCCACTCCAGTATTCTGGCCTGGAGAATCCCATGGACTGTACAGTCCATGGGGTCACAAAGAGTCAGACACAACTGAGTACCTTTCACTTTCACTATAGCTGATTTACTTCCCGGTAGAGCAGAAATGGATACAACATCGTAAAGCAATTATACTGCAATTCACGCAGCCAGGGAGTCGGCCCCGAAGCTGATGTCGCTCTCATGAGAACCGGAAAACAAAGAACCGGAGATGGAAGCAAAGATGGATATGGCCATTAACAGGGAAGACTGGCTTCCGGACTTTAAGACTGCAGAGTCGAGGGGATGGTGGCTACACGGGTCCGTCCCTTTGACCCTGCCTGTCAGCAGAGACGTTCGCTGTTACGGTTACGGAGCGCAGGTTGAATCAGTGGATATTTGGGACAAAATGCAAAGCGTTTTGCGTGACAGCAAAGATGGAGACTAAGGGAAAGAAGCCGTGTAAGCACAGCTAGAGAAGGCGGTTAGTTCTGGTTTTCTCTAGGTCTACCCGGAAGGAGGGCAGGTGTCTGGTTCTCCAGCAACAGCTTCGTAATAATACCTGGGAGCTTGACGACTTCTACTGTTGTTCAGTTGCTCAGTCGTGTCCGACTCTTTGCGACCGCATGGACTGCAGCACCAACTCCCAGAGCTTGCTCAAACTCATGTCCGTCGAATTGGTGATGCCATCCAACCGTCCCATCCTGTGTCATCCCCTTCTCCTCCTGCCCTCAACCTTTCACAGCATCAGGGTCTTTTCCAGTGAGTCAGCTCTTTGCATCAGGTGGCCCAAGTATTGGAGCTTCAGCTTCAGTCCTTCCAATCAATATTGACCATGTCTGGCACTGCATAATCAAGCAACCCCCTTCCCTTTCTTTCTAAGCTTCAGAGCCCTGCCAATCCTGAGACTTTTTCTTTTTTTAATGCATCATTGCCCAGAACAGTGTATCCATTTGGGCACCCTACCTGATCTTGGCCCATGCATCCAGCGGAACAGACTGTGGACCTTTTATTGATGCATCTGTGGTCAGCACAGACATGCTTCCCACAGGAGTCTTTGAGCCAAGGATGGTGGGGGACAGCTCACGGTCACCCCAGGCCCCTGATCTATGAAAGCAGCATTCGGAAATACCGCAAAGTGAAGAAGGAATTACCTTAGGATGTGTCTGGTTTACAGGGGCACAAAATAACTCAGGACCCAGCAGAGATGCTCTGACGGCTGGATGCTCAGATGCTGAGGGTGGCCCCTGGGGAGGGGCTGCTCTGTCTGCTGGGACTCTGCACTTTGCCTGCCGCCAAACACACACGAAAAAGATCCTCACTTTTTGCTCCTTGAAGACTGAAAAGCTTGTTTGGATTTCTTTGGGCTGGCAGAAACAGATACTAGAGTCGGTCTTTTGTAAAAGCAAGGCGGCATGAAGCATCCGTTGGAGGACTCACCTGGTAGTCCCATGGCTAAGACTCTGAGCTTCCCTTGAAGGGGGCCCAGGTTTGATCCTTGGTCAGGGAACGAGGATCCTCCATGCCACATGGCATGGGCAAGAATAAAAATAAAAATTTGATAAAGAAAGAAAGCAAAAATAAAAGAAGAAAGAGTGAACTTTAGAAAAAGCCAGGAAAAGGGGAGATATTGGTGTCTAATTAACTCACATCATTTTGTTCAAATAATGTCAACCATTTATATACTGACCCTAAGCTTTTAAGGGGATGAGATGCTTGGAGGGCATCACCGACTCAATGGATGTGAGTTTGAATAAGCTCTGGGAGTTGGTGATGGACAGGGAGGCCTGGTGTGCTGCAGTCCACGGGGTCGCAAAGAGTCAGACATGACTGAGCCACTGAACTAAACTGAAGCTATTAAGAGCTTTTCCTCTCTCTTGTATCTTGATGCTTATGTAAATTTGGTTAAGAGTAAACTCGCTCTGAGGCTATTATATGAGAGAACATTTGATAATCCTGCAAACTCCCTTCGCACGTCTGACCTTCTTTTATTGCCTGGTCTTTAAAAAACCCAGGTCATTGTATTCCATTAGCGATTGCTTTTGTTATTTTGAACTCCTAGTAATTAGATTTTCTTCATTAACCTGGATGTCTTAGACCATCTGTTTGTTTTTTCCTTCAACTATGAATTCTGCCTTTACTCCTGCCCAGAAAAGAAAATGCAAACTACTCGGAAGCAAGCACCTCGGTTTAATTTTCTTTTCTGATTTCATTTTTGAGGAACAAAAACTTTTCGGCTCCCCTCTGAAATTCGTTGCCTGGAAGTGTGTGAGTTAAACTATCTGAAGAAAGAGGAACAGGACAAAAGATGCACAATTTTTATGCACGTTTGTGTGCATAGAAAAAGTCGTGAAATGAAAAGAAACAGTCAAACTCAGGGGCTTATATACCCTTTTAAAGACGGCTTGGGCTTCAAGGGATGACAAAACATGGAGGCTAGGAATAGGTCAAGCTGTGGTGTTGGAGAAGACTCTTGAGAGTCCCTTGGACTGCAAGGAGATCCAACCAGTCCATCCTAAAGGAGATCAGTCCTGGGTGTTCATTGGAAGGACTGATGCTGAAGCTGAAGCTCCAATCCTTTGACCACCTCATGCGAAGAGCTGACTCACTGGAAAAGACCCTGATGCTGGGAAAGATTGAGGGCAGGAGGAGAAGGGGGTGACAGAGGATGAAATGGTTGGATGGCATCATCAACTCAATGGACATGAGTTTGAGCAAACTCCAGGAGATAGGGTAGGACAGGGAGGCCTGGCGTGCTGCAGCTCATGGGGTCTCAAAGAGTCAGACACAGCTTAGCAATTAAACAGCAAAGGATATAGGTGGGGAAAGAATGCAAGATACAGGCTGTTTTAGGAAGGTCTGCTGAGACAGACTCATCATGTGGTCCACTTTCCTCTTGGGTGAGACGAGTTGGCCCTCTCTTTGTGGGGGGAAGGGGTGATGAATTTTCTAAAAAGAAGATGTATGCCCACTCCTCTGAAGATAAGGAGGGGGAAGATAAATGTTTCTGTATCTTTATGAGCCAACATGAAAAAGTGTCAGCTCCCAGTTGCTTTAGCTCAAAGTGATCCTTAGGCTATATCTGGGTGCTGCCATATTCTGAATCCCTTAACTTAAAAAAAACAACAAAGACCAACTATTCATTATTTATTTATTTGGCTGTGCCAGATCTTAGTTGCAGCATGATTGATCTCTTAGTTGTGACCTGTGGGATCTAGCTCCTCAACCAGGGATGGAACTCGTGCCCCCCTCTCTGGGAGCACAGAGTCTTAACCAACTGGACCACCAGGGAAGCCCCCACATTATTGCTAATGTATTGTAAAAATTCACCAGCATCATTCTCTGTGGACAAAGGTATCCTTATAGCCCACTGACTCAGTGCCCCAGTGATGTGCTATACTTGGTCACTCAGTCATGTCCAACTCTTTTGACCCCATGGACTGCAGCCCTCCAGGTTCCTCTGTCCTTGGGGATTCTCCAGGCCAGAATCCTGGAGTGGGTAGCCTTTCCCTTCTCCAGGGGATCTTCCCAACCCAGGGATCAAACCGAGGTCTCCCGCACTGCAGGCGGATTCTTTACTTCCTGGGGAAGCCTGTGTCCCAGAGATAGTGTTGATTAATCTGGAACCTCAGAATATTAGCTCTTCAGTGAGTAACAACATCACTGTTATAAATCGTATTTTCATATTTGTATCTCCCATTCACTAACTCTTCAAATACTTCTGGCTTACAATATGTGCTTTCCCTGTGAGTGTTTTGGCTTCTCTGTTAAATGTTTGCCACGGTTTATAAACCTGCTGGCTCAGACGGTAATGAATGCAATGCAGGAGACCCGTGTTCTATTCCTGGGTTGGGCAGATCCCCTGGAGGAGGGCATGGCAACCCACTCCAGTGTGCTCACCTGGAGGATCCCATGGACAAAGGAGCCTGACAAGCTACCATCCATGGGGTCTCAAAGAGTCAGACGTGATTAGTAATCAACACTTCAATGGTTTATAAAACTTGAAAAATGATAGAGGGGTTGGTTTTGCCTGTGATGGCGTCATTGGCAATGTGGGCATACAAGCCTTCATGGTATTCTCCTTTCCACGCTTTCTCCCTTCCTTCCTTCTTTCTCCTTCCTCCTCCCTCCATCTCTGTCTTCCTTCTATGATCACAGCATGAGGCCCATAAACTGGATATCTCTATGTTCATTGTGGTTTGGGTACCATATTGAGAAGCCTAAGGTCCCCCAGCCAGGGCATTCTGCTCTCTTCCATGGTTAAAGCTTCCATCTAAATCTTCCATCTAAATAAAGAAGGCTGAATGCCAAAGAATTGATGCTTTTGAATTGTGGTGCTGGAGAAGACTCTTGAGAGTCCCTTGGACTGCAAGGAGATCCAGCCAGTCCATCCTAAAGGAGATCAATCCTGAATATTCATTGGAAGGACTGATGCTGAAGCTGAAGCTTCAAAACTTTGGCCACCTGATGCAAACGGATTCATTGGAAAAGACCTTGATGCTGGGAAAGATTAAAGGCAGGAGGAGAAGGGGATGACAGAGGATGAGATGGTTGCATGGCATCACCGACTCGATGGACTTGAATTTGAACAAACTCCCAAGAGCTGGTGATGGACAGGGAGGCATGGCGTGCTGCAGTCCATGGGGTCGCAAAGAGTCAGACACGACCGAGCAACTGAACTGAACTGAAATCTTGGTGAACTACCAAGCTCTCTGCTTCACGAGTGTCAACTTCTTTTGCTGTCTGAGTACACAGTGGGTGCAAATACGTCTTTCGTATGTCCTATGCCAGTCTGACTTACGTACGCCATGACTAAGAATGAAGGAATGCACACTTTCTGCAATTGTGTGCATAGCACATAGTAGGTACTGAAATGTTTCTGTACTGGATATGTGTGGTATTGAATGGCTCAGGATTTTGGGTCTTCACATAAATAGTGCATTTCTTCCTAATTGCAGAAGGGAGGGGACACTGCTCCATACCCAGTGCCTTCTTCGCTGGTGGGTGTACCACCTCCTATTTCTCTTGCCTCCCACTTACTGCCTGCCTCCCTCCCTCTTCCCTGAGAAGCAGACTGACTTGTCTGAGTCTTTAGGAACATGCTTGAACCAGCTTCCATCTTTACCGCTTTGTCGTGGGAGTCAGCAGCCAAGAGGAAGGAGACATTCTTCTCTGTTTTGATGTGTTGTGTGTCTCATGGGGATAGTCACAGAGGGAAGCCTAGTTCAGACCAGTGTTGGCTGGAACCCAGTGGCTGAGTGTATACTAAGGGCTCAGTACTTAATTGTCACCAGACAAAAGCAGTCCATCCGAAAGGAAATCAACCCTGAAACGACTCCTGCTGAAGCTGAAACTCCAGTCCTTTGGCCACCTGATGCAAAGAGCCGACTCCTTGGAAAAGACCCTGATGCTGGGAAAGATTGAAGGCAGGAGGAGAAGGGGACGACCGAGGAGGAGATGCTTGGATGGTATCACCGACTCTACGGACGTGAGTCTGAGTAAACTCCAGGAGACAGTGGAGGACGGGGAAGCCTGACATGTTGTAGTTCACGGGGTCGCAAACAGTCGGACATGACTGAGCGAGTAAACCAGAAAACCCCCGTGATCTACCATAGCAGTG
Source organism: Bos grunniens (assembly GCF_055505025.1). Taxonomy (NCBI): domain Eukaryota; kingdom Metazoa; phylum Chordata; class Mammalia; order Artiodactyla; family Bovidae; genus Bos; species Bos grunniens. The sequence continues at coordinate 4,807,301 of NC_141194.1, forward strand.
ATAATAAAGGTAACATTTTGGTTTCAGTTGCCTCATTTTTTTTTGTCTGGTATGGCTGTGTCAGGTCCTTACCTGCAGTAGCACTCGGGAGCTGTCTTGCGTCATGCAGCATCGTTCAGATTCTCTGGCTGTGGCCCTCCGGCTCAGTAGCAGTCTGCGGGGTTAGTTGCTCTGAAGCATGTGAGATCTTAGTTCCCAGACCAGGGATTGAACCCTGGACCACCAGGCAAGTCTACTTTTTTTTTTTTTTTTTAATGACTTCAAAACTTGGATGGGGAAGTATGTGTGCTGTTCACTGCTGCCGTTCGACACTCATTTCATTTTCCTAAAGAATCTAGTAGGTACCCTGTAGGCATAGCAAAGCATACTTTTCATCCACAGAACGATACATGTGTATGTAACGACACAGAGTTACATGTTTGTGTGTTGGTACCCACAAGGAGGCCTGGGAAACCGTGTATTTCGTTCCTAATAGTCTAATGCTCGTATTAGAAAGCTTATCCAGTGGAACAATTATCCACACCAGGGCCGGACGTGAAACTCACTTGTGTCTTACTTAGAATGGAAGTTCTCGGTTTCATTTTTCTTCCATTCTGAGAGAGTCAAGCAAACTGCAACCTGACCGTAGCTTTCTTTTCTTTTCACCTTGCTACATTTATTATGCATGCGTCATGTCCTGAAGATTCAGTAAGCCTCAGACTTAAGAGTAAATTATATAAACCTTCATGAGTGACAGAAAGCTTTGTGTGCATAGGTCAAAACGTCAGGTATCTAAATAAAACATGACACTCAAATTGCGTTTACATCGAGGGCCATAGGCCAGTTGCTCGGGATGCAAACATGATTTGCTTAATAGAATCAGCTGTGATGATGAATACGCTTTATAATCTGCAGCTCCTTGCTGTTTTGTGAGGAGCAACTTTTGGAAAATGTTTAAGATTAGGCAAGTATGGGTTCGAAGAATCGATGCTTTTGAACTGTGGTGTTGGAGGAGACTCTTGAGAGTCCCTTGGACTGCAAGGAGATACAATCAGTCCATCCTAAAGGAAATCAGTCCTGAATACTCATTGGAAGGACTGATGCTGAAGCTGAAACTCCAACTGTGGCCACCTGATGTGAAGAACTGACTCCTTGAAAAAGACCCTGATGCTGGGAAAGGTTGAGGGCAGGAGGAGAAGGGGACAACAGAGGATGAGATGGTTGGACGGCATCACTGACTCGATGGACATGAGTTTGAGCAAACTCTGGGAGTTGGTGATGGACAGGCAGGCCTGGTGTGCTGCAGTCCATGGGGTCGCAGAGTCGGACACGACTGAGCAGCTGAACTGAACTGATGGGTTTGAAAATTTCCAAATGTTGCAACTCTGGAGGATTTACTACCAGGTTAATAATTCTGAGTGTTGATGAGATTATAGAGGTTGAGGATTATAGGATTTGATTTCTCTTAATACCGGAGAGGTGATTGGCCTTCTTATTAAGATTCTGGAAAATAATTTGCAAATACGATCTTACAGGGCAGAAAGTTAATTGCTTCCTCTCTTTTAAAGAATCTCTCTTGTACACACATTTCTTTGTACAAATATACTTCAGGTTTGTATTTCTTTTAATAGAGACACTGTAGAGACTTACCTGGTGGTCAGGTAGTTAAGACTCCATGCTTCTGATGGGGCAGGGGGCCATGGGTTCAGCCCCTAGTCAGGTGAGTAATATCTCACATGCTGAGCAGTGCAGTCAAAGACAAAAAAAAGGGAGACACTATAGGACTTTAATTGTTGGAAATGGTCTTGTAAAGCAAAGGAGAAAACAAAATACGGGCGTAGCTTGCACTGGCGAACTACATACCCCAAACCAAATGTATGAAAATAAATTCCCAAAGCTGAATTCTAAGTAAATCAGCTCTCTCTGATCTTTGCTAACAGAGATTAAATGCTAAGGAGGAGTGAGAAGAAAATGGTGGCCGAAGTTTCACAGGAGTTTTATTTTTAATTTTGGTATTAAAATCAAGTTTCCAGGGCTTTCTTTCCCAGTGCTCCAGTAGTTGAGACTGTGCACTTCCGATGTAGGGATCAAGCGTTTGATTCCTGGTTAGGGAACTGAGATTCCACATGCCACGAGGTACGGGTCAAAAAATAAAAATAGCAGTAAGAATGATAGTAATTAAAAAAAAAAAAAGATCTTAAAATATATTTAAAAAAAACTCAAGTTCCCAGTTATTCTCATCCTAAAGTAACATAAAATTTGTTTCTATTTTTTTCCCACCAAGAACACATTTAATTGGGCAGAAGTGGATAAAATTGTCCGAGTCTGGTGTGCGGTTTATTGGCACTCACACAGGGCCGAGGTTGGTCTTCCATACCTTCAGAAAATGAAGTGGCTTGATCATTTTCACTAAACAAGTATTATCCGGCCGATAGTTTACACATAGTGACTTTCTGACAAATAATGACTAGCCGTTCTCAGAGAATTATAAGTAAACCAATGTCAATTATTTACCTATCAACCTATCTATTCAGCATCCATCCATCCATCCATATATCGAATGAGTATCTAGCGTCTGAAATAATGGAAACTCACAGACATGGTTGCCGTGTTCTTTATTATTTCCCCATTCATTTCCATCCTGCCTCTACCCTGCCCCCCCCCACAAAATCTGGATCCTCAATTTGGTATTTATGTTTTGTCTATTTGTCTTTAAAGTGATGCTGTGAATTAGGTATCCAGAAACAACACATAGACTCCTTTTGCATGATTTACAATTTGACATAAACGCTATTATCTTGCGCGTATCCTTCTGGTTTTTACCATCCCCTGCTATTTTTGTTAAGAGACTGTTGTCTGTTCATCTGTCTGTGGTTGGCTCATCTGATCTCCTACACAAGTCTTTCATTGCATGAATATCTGACCTATGATTTTGTTTTTATGCCCTGAATGGAAAACTGACTTGCGTCCACTCTTCTCCTGTGACTGGAAATGCCATAAGGAAGCTTCCTGAACATGTCATTTTTAAGACAGATATGAGTGTTTCTTTAACTTGCATAATTAGGAATGAATTTTTTAGCTCAGAGGGCAGGTATGTACCTAGAATGGTCTCCACTGTCGAGTTTGCACAAACTCCTGGCATTTGAGATCGGCACACTTTTTAATACTTGACAATCTTATGGTTATAGAATGGGTTTCCCTGGGGGCTCAGTGGTAATGAATCCGCCTGCCACGAAGCAGCTGCCGGAGACTTGGGTTCGATCCCTGAATGGGGAAGCTCCCCTGGAGGAGAGCGTGGCACCCCACTCCAGTATTCTTGCCTGGAGAATCCCATGGACAGAGGAGCCTGGTGGGCTATGGTCCACAGGGTGGCAAAGTGTCAGACATGACTGAGTGACTTAGCATGTGCAAGCACATGGTTATGAAATAATACTTTATTGTTTTAATTTTCATTTCTCTGACTACCGGTGCAGTTGAATACCTTTTCTTTTGTTTTTAACCATTTATCTATCCTTTTCTAAGAATTTACTGTTCCTATTCTTTGCTCATCTCTCTTCTTTGGTTTTTGTTTTTATCAAAATTTGCACACACATGGACAAAGATATATATATATATATATATAGTTGATACAAAATATTTTATGTAACATTATTTTACAGTGTGTCCCCATAATATAGATTTGTATGTTTCCTGATTACATATTACTGCTACAAAACAGTCATCGGTTTTGTTCACAAAAGTCCAGTCAGTGGTTTATATTTGTGTGTTTTGATTAGTATTGGTTGTCCAGTTATGACAGGTATTTCCCCAGTGGCTCAGTGGTAAAGAATCCACCTGCCAATGCAGGAGATACAGTAGATTTGGGTTCAGTCTCTGGATGGGGACGATCCCCTGGAGGAGGAAATGGCAACTCACTCCAGTAGTCTTGCCTGGAGTATCCCCTGGACAGAGGAGCCTGGTGGGCTACAGTACGTGGGGTTGCAAAGAGTCCGGCATGACTGAACGACTGAACAACAAAGCTATTGCTAAAGAATTTTGTTGTGGTTTTGACGTTATCAACGTGTTAATCCTTTTCTTCTTGATTTGCATCCTTTCTCCAGGTGATGAAAACTCTTGCTATTCGAAGTCATAACATTTTAATATACGTACTTCTAGAAGTTTTCAAGTGTTGCTTTTCACATTGGGGTACAATGGATTGCATTTTCTTTCAGAGTAACACTCCTTCAAAACCGTCCAGCTTCTGAAGTCTTTAATAATCCTACACTCAGATAGTTAAGATGCCAGAAACATTGGAGGAGCTGAGGAATGGAAAATCAAATGGACTTAGCATACTCAGGCTTCATCACTGACCCACATAAAGATCATCACTGTGACTCTGAATTATCACCGGCAGCCTGAATAGGAGCAGATGTACACGTGAGGCAGAGTTGACCACAAGGAGAGCATTTTGACATCAGCAGCCTGCCATTTTGCCAGCAATTAGCACTCCACAGGGCTTCCCAGGTGACTCTAGTGGTAAAGAACTCACCAGCCAATGCAGTAGATCCAGATTTGGTCCCCGGGTCGGGAAGATCCCCTGGAGGAGGAAATGGCAACCCACTCCAGTATTAGTTAGTTCAGGCCCTCAGTCGTGTCCAACTCTTTGTGACCCCATGGACCGCAGCACACCAGGCCTCCCTTTTCATCACCAACTCCTGGAGTCCACCCAAACCCATGTCCATTGTGTCGGTGATGCCATCCAGCCATCTCATCCTCTGTCGTCCCCTTCTCCTCCTGCCCTCAATCTTTCCCAGCATCAGGGTCTTTTCAAATGAGTCAGCTCTCTGCATCAGGTGGCCAAAGGATTGGAGTTTCAGCTTCAATATCAGTCTCTCCAGTGAACACCCAGGACTGGTCTCCTTTACGATGGACTGGTTGGATCTCCTTGCAGTCTAAGGGACTCTCAAGAGTCTTCTCCAACACCACAGTTCAAAAGCATCAATTCTTCAGCGCTTAGCTTTCTTTATAGTCCAACTCTCACATTCATACATGACCATTGGAAAAACCATATCCTTGACTAGATGGACCTTTGTTGGCAAAGTAATGTCTCTGCTTTTTAATATGCTGTCTAGCTTGATCATAACCTTCCTTCCAAGGAGCAAGCATCTTTTAATTATATTTCCAGCCTTTTCCACATGCGTATCCCTCCTGTTTAAGGGTCTAGGATGTTTATGCTTCAGCCTCCCTGGGATCTTTCTTAAGTCACTTTCCTCTCATTCCAGCAGGAGATACCATCACATATGATATCTCACTCCCCAAGCTCATCAGCTCCTGCAGAGCTGGGCTGCGCTGAGCACAGGCCCCCGTGACTAAGCTCGGTTTCTTTCTCTTGGCTATTCTGCACACTGACATTTTTGTTTCATAAATTATTCCGTATCATCATTCTGAATCAATTTAGTAGGGCCTGATCAATGCTGCCTAAATAGATAAAAATTGTATTTTTCAGCCAGTTCAGACAGTATTGATCCGAGAGCAGAGGTGATCATATTAATCAATGGAGGCGCTACACTTTCCCCCCATCTCAGTCGCTGGTCAGAACCAGATGGCAGTATCTTGTGATTCAGAATGATCGTTGCAGATAATTCTTACAATGACTCGTAAGAAACCCAGGTCACCTTACCCATGAGATGGCTGGAAGGCAGTCTGGAAGGTCAGAGCAAGTGCAAACGATTGCAGTTATCATTGTTCCAGACCTAGCCTTGGTTCTGTTTTGCAGTTTTGGGGTGCATTAGCTGGATGTGTTTGTTTAAGGTTACAATGGTGGGGGGTGTCCAAATATGCCAGTGTAGGTTCCTGGTATATGGAGGTGCAAGCAAGCTCCTGAGAACTAGCACAGTGCTGTCAGCTTTAAAAAAAACAACAAAGGACAATGTGAGTTATGAGTCAGGTTTTATTTGGGGGCAAAATGAGGACTATAGCCCTGGATAGAGCACCCTAGATAGCTCTGAGAGACTGCTCCAAAGGGCAAAGGGGAAGGTCAGTAGATATGTAATTTTAGTGAAGGGATAGTACATGCAATGAAGCACATATTTTCTTTTTTTCCAGAAGGTTTCTGCTAGTCTTGTGAGGGTTCTTGCTCGTCCTGCGGAGCAGACATCACCATGAAGGATTTTAGTGCATTTCTAGATAGGAGGAGATGCAAGAATTGCATGCATAAAATCAGCTTCTGAAAGTGTCTAACTCTCTAAAGACCTGTCTTGCTACTTTTTCCCAGAACACAGGTGCCTCCTGTCGGCTCTCCGCCCGGAGCTCCTTGCAGGGGGTGTTGAAAAGTCAGCGGCTGCAGCACCTGATGCAATCCTTGTAGAGGCAGATGGCAGGGGCCTTGTTGTTCAGTTGCTCCCTTGTGTCCGACTCTTTGCGACCCCGTGGACTGCAGCACACCAGGCCTCCCTGTCCATCGCCAACTCCCGGAGCTTGCTCAAACTCATGCCCATAGAGTCGGTGATGCCATCCAACCACCTCATCCTCAGTCGTCCCCTTCTCCTCCCGCCTTCAATCTTTCCCAGCATCAGGGTCTTTTCCAATGAGTTGGTTCTCCGCATCAGGTGGCCAAAGGTATTTGTGATTGACAGAGCCTACTACAGCACAGAGACTTAGGTCAGGTTCCCCACAGGCTGACCCGGGATGAGGAATCTCAGGATCCCAAGGAAGGGAAGCCAGCCACAGGAGGAGAAGGCAGGGCAGGAAGGAGGTGAGACAAAAGCGGGTGATTTCTGCCAAGTCCCAGCTTCAACCTGATCTCTGTAGCATGCTTGGATGTAAACAGCATCTTAGGGGATTTTTTTTGTATGTGTTTGCCTAAAGGCCAGGGAGCTGGGCATGTGGATTTACCCCTCTTCAGTCATCGCCTACATAGTTTGGGGCTTGAGGATATATTGGGGGTGGAGGCACCACGTGGGAAGGGCATTTGGACCACTAACACATCTGCCCAAAGACAGGAGACCTCCTGATGGAGACACTCCAGGAAAAGAGCCAAGAGGTGCGAGGTGTTCACAGAGAGGTGGCATGAAGGATCTGCTGGGAACAGGGCAGAGCATTAATCACATTGGCTAGAATGGTCACTCAGGGATTGTCCAGCTGAAAATGCAATAACCTACAGCCTCTGCGCTGATGCGGTCCATGGCAAATCAAAGCCTTCAAACAGAAAGGGAGAACGGGATGGAGGGAAGGCGGAATTAGAGAGAAAGAGGAAGACAGAAAAAAAGAAAAAGAGAAGAAAGGGACAGAGGGAGGGAAAGAGGATTGAGGGGAAAAATCAAAAAGAAAGCAGCAAAGAAAAAGACCAGAAATCCATCTTCATTTCAAATCTGCGTCGCAAGGAAAATAATATTATTATTGTTGATGGTTTTCTCGGCAATCATCCTTGAAGGAAATTGCCTAGTCAAAGAAAGTCCTTTTAAAAACAGATTCTAGCAGACATGCATGACTGATGATGTCTGGAATTTGAAGGAGGAAAGTGAGTTGATTAGAAAAGACAGATGGGACTTAATTTCGGGGGGAATTATTGCAGAGATTTATGTCGTGGATGAAATGGTTGTAACTTGGAAGGGCTAGTCTCTCAGTTGGGTCCAACTCTTTGTGACCTTAGGCTTCCCTTGTGGCTAAGCTGGTAAAGAATCCGCCTGCAATGTGAGAGACCTGGGTTCGATCTCTGGATTGGGAAGATCCACTGGAGAAGGGAAAGGCTACCCACTCCAGTATTCTGACCTGTACAGTCCATGGGATCACAAAGAGTTGGACACGACTGAGTGACTTTCACTTTCACCTTGTAACACTATGCAGTGTAACCCGTCAGGCTCCTCTGACCATGGGGTTCTCCAGGTGAGAATACTTGAGTGGGTCACCATTTCCTCTTCCAGGGGATTCTCCCGACCCAGGGATCGAACCCAGGTCTACTGTATTGCCAGAAAAATGCTGAATAAGAACATTGTGCTGATTATAATGTAATCAATATTCCACCAGACAGGTTGACCCAGAAGATAATAATATTCTGTGAAACGAGCTCCAAAAGCAATGATAATGTTTCACTTTGAAAAGAATTCAGAAGCCCGGTATTTTCCCCGATAAAAACTTTTAACAGTTGATTATTCAGTCATTTCCCCAGATGGATTTTTACCTTGGTGCTCTTTTATAATCAATTATTAGTATTATTGCAAAACTGAAACGGGTCTAGCAATTAGATACAAGTTCTATTGCATTTCTGCAGATTTATTACCTATTCATTCATTTCTTATCAGCATTTGGCACTGCAGGGCAGTAAAAGTGGAAAATAACAACTCAGGGACTGAATCCTGTCCACCGCGGGCTTTTGTAAATAAAATTTTATTGGCATACTCTTTCTTTGATGTATCATCTCTGCTCACTTTTGTACACCACATCAGAGATATGTAGTCGTAACAAAGACCTTATGATCCACTAAGACTAAATTATTGCCATCTCCCCCTTTATAGGTAAAGTTTGCTGACCCCTGCATGAGGTCACGGGCAAGTTTCAGGACCTTCAGCAGCTCCTTCCTTCCTCAACTGCTTTTTTCAATATCCTGGGAAAGTATAAAAGGTCAGAATTGATTTTGAGAAAGACAGCATGTTTTATTGCCTAGTCTCTTCTTTGCATGCGTGTGTCAGTTCAGTCATGTCTGACTCTTTGCGAACCTATGGACTGGCAGCCACTGGGCTCCTCTGACCTTGGGATTCTCCAGGCAAGAATACTGGAGTGGGTTGCCATTTCCTTCTTCAGGGGATCGTCCCGACCCAGGAATCGAACCCAGGTCTCCTGCATTGCAGGCAGATTCTTTACCGACTGAGCTACAAGGGAAGCCCCAAAACTTGCAAGAATACCTTTTCTAATAAAAATCTGTGTTTTTATTTTAATATTTTTTTCTTAGCGTATAGTTGCTTTAGGATGTTGTATGAGTTCCTACTGTACAGCAAAGGGAATCAGCCCCATGTATACAAATATCCACTGTTTTTTAGATTTCCTTCCCATTTAGGCCATCACAGACTGTTGAGTAGAGGGCATGTATGCACGCTAAGTTGCTTCAGTCGTGTCTGACTCTTTACACTCCCATGAACTGTAGCCCACCAGGCTCCTCTGTCCATGGAATCCTCCAAGCAAGAATACTGGAGCGGGTTGCCATGCTCTCCTCCAGCGGATCTTCACAACCCAGGGAGGAACCTGTGTCTCTTCCATCTCCTGCATTGGCAGGCAGGTTCTCTGCCACGAGGGCCATCTGGAGGCCCCCTGGAAGGAGTAGAGACCCTGGTGCTATGCAGTAGGCTCTCATTAGTTATCTGATTTACACACAGCCGTGTATATATGTCAATCCCAATCTCCCGATTCATCTCATGCCCCCCAACCCCCCAAAAGTGTCTGCTTTTAAAATCGACAAACTTGTAAAAAAAAAAAAAAAAAAAGATCTCAGGATAGAATTCACTCTCCCCAGTCAGCAGGTGGTCAGATTGAGTCTTGAACAGAAATCAACACTTATTGACCATCTTCATGGTGAAAGAGAAATTTACATATCACCCCAGAAGCAGGTTTTAATATTGGGATTTATAAAATGATATATATGCCTGGTCTTTGGCTGTCGATTCCTGCCACAGAGCTCCTAAGACCCTTGGAATTTCCTAACTGAGGAGAGCCCTCCAGGTGTTTTCATGTTAATGGGGGTAACTTTTGCAATGCACCTGGGGCTGGGGGCTGGTTGCCATGGGAACCGACCCAGATGAGCCAAGGGTCTGAACTTTCAGTCCCATCCCCCTCCTGACCTCCGAGGAGGGGCGAGGGGGCGGGAGGTTGACTTAATCCCCAGTGGTCAATGGTCTTGTCAATCATGCCTACATAATGAAGCCTCCAGGAAAGAAAAAAAAGAAAAGAAAAAAATCAGGGGATGGGTGCATTTCCGGGTAGGTGACCATGTGGACAATTAGGGACAGTGGCAGCCTGCAAAGAGTCCTCTCCTCTCAGACGCTGCCCTGTGTACCTCTCCCAGCTGGCTGTTCCGGAGTTGTATCTTTCGTAATGCGCCAGTGATCTAGTAAGTAAAAGTTTTCTCTTGAATTCTTTGAGCCGCTCCAGGAAATTAATCACACCTGGGGTGGGGTTTGTGGGAAATTCTGATACGGAGAATATTGGTCAGAATCACCGGTGAAACTCTGGACTTACAATTGGCTTCTAAAGTTTACGGAGCTTGGGGCAGTCTTGTAGATGTGTGTGTGTGTCTGTGTGTGTGTGTGTGTCTGTGTGTGTTAAATTGCTTCAGTCTTGTAGGACTGAGCCTTTAACCTGTGAATCTGACTGTATCTCCAGGTAGTGTCAGAATTGAGTTGAGTTGTAGGACATCCAGCCTGTGTCCGAGAATTACTTGATAACTGTGGGAACACCCCACACACATTGGAATTGGTGTCCATAATTGCACAAAAATTCTTTCCAACCCAGGGATCGAACCCAGGTCTCCAGCATTGCAGGTGGATTCTTTACCAGCTGAGCCACAAGGGGAAGCCCCACAACAATTCTCTGCGTTATTAAATCGTAACATTGTTATTTCAAAAGGCTTACATAATTTTTCTAACACAGCTGTGTTTATGAGGGATGTTTTATGCGTTGGATACAAAGCTAGCTTTAAAGCTCATGCTCTTTTCAATATTTCACCTATAAAAATTATCAAGTAGTAACCCTGATGCTGGGAAAGACTGAAGTCAAGAGGAGAAGGGGACGACAGAGGATGAGATGGTTGGATGGCATCACGGACTCGATGGACATGACTTTGAGACTCCGGGAGTTGGTGATGGACAGGGAAGCCGTGTGTGCTGCCGTCCATGGGGTTGCAAAGAGTCAGACGAGACTGAACTGAACTGAAATGAATTTGGTAAATAACTGAACAAATAGTACATCACCGACACACAGGAGCTCCATTTGGAACACTGTATATTACCAGAACATTTTATTTCCAGACAAATATACCGGCAAATAATAAGTCCTAGGTTAATTGAAGTAATTTTAGAGTGCCAATCTCCATTACACCTGTGTCTATTAGGTGGCCATTCATATTCATAAGCAAATAATTGAAGGGTTTTAAATAGACATTTGATTATGGGATATATTTTCACAAGTGCCTCAATTAGGTCAGGTGCTTGCCTCATGTCCTTAAAGTAGGGTTAATAAGAAGATTTCATAGAACAGTGGCTCTCTAATGTTCTTCTTTTCAAGGTTAGCTTTGTGAGGTTTGTTGTTTTTCAGTTGATAAGTCGTGTCCCACTCTTTGCAACCCCATGGACTGCAGCACGCCAGGCTCTTCTATCCTCCACTGTCTCCTGGAGTTTGCTCTAATTCATGTCCATTGAGTCAGTGGTGCTGTCTAACCATCTCATCCTCTGCCGCTCTCGTCTCCTTTTGCCTTCAGTCTTTCCCAGCATCAGGGTCTTTTCCAACGAGTCAGGTCTTCACATCGGGTGGCCAAGGTAGTGGAGCTTGAGCTTCAGCTTCAGCATCAGTCCTTCCAATGAATAGTCAGAGTTGATTTCGTTTAGGTTGGATTTCCTTGCAGTCCGAGGGACTCTCAAGAGTCTTCTCCAGCAGCACAGTTTGTGAGATAGGCAGACGTCTAAATCCACAGGAGAATACAGTTGATCTGACTTCTTTCTTTGTCATAGGATTTTTCAGAGCCTTTGCCAACTTATTGTTGTCTGTGAATGTTCAGAAGACGTGAAGCGCACAGGTCTTCTAGGGCTGCTCTTTGGCAAGGTCTGAAGACGTGTTTGGTTGTGACAGTTGGAGAGAGGTGGTGGTATGGTCATCCAGTGGGTAGAGGTCAGGGGTGTTGCTAAATACCCTGCAGTGCCCACGACCAGACCCCATGTCAAAGAATTGTCCAGCCCCAGATATCAAGGGGTTGGAAAGCGCAACGGTTGGGAAATCCTGGATTGGACTGTTTTTAATTTATTTGGCTGCACCGAGTCTGGCTGCAGTATGTGGGGTCTTTTATTTGTGGCATGCAAACTCTTAGCTGCAGAAGGTTGTCTCTAGTTCCCGGACTAGGGATCGAACCCTGGCCCCCTGTATTGGGAGCACAGAGTCCTAGCTACTGGACCACCAGGGAAGGTCCCAGGATTGGGATTTGAAGAAGCTATAGTTTTGGTTCTTCCCTGGTGGCGCAGTGGTAGAGAATCTGCCTGCAAGACAGGAGACGTGGGTTCGATCCCTGGGTTGGGAAGATCCCCTGGAGAAGGAAATGGCAACCCACTCCAGTATTCTTGCTTGAGAAATCCCTTGTAAAAAGAAGCCTGGCGGGCTACAGTCCATGCGGTTGCAAAGAGTCAAGGTCGTCTTAGCAACTAAAAAACAAGTAGCTCTGTCTTACCCTCCTAGTTTATGACGTTGACCTCGAGGCATTTTGCTGAACTCTGGGGCTGTAAAAAGTGCTGCCTGAAGGCTTAAATCAATGGGGTGGGACTGTGAGCTTGGAGTTTGAGGAATATCTCGGTGATCAATCTGTAATTTGATGAAGCAAAGATGCATGGGAGTTGACGATTCCTCTATGAAATAACATACAATCACTGCCTGCTAGGAGGCATTATTTCCAGGGACATCTGGTCAACCAGAGTAGATTGGATCCAACAGTAATCTGTTGGGTTGGTACGAGTATTCTATTCAGAGAGAATAGAGAATGCCAATCGCAGAGTTATAACGGTCGGATGCATATTTCAGTTGGGGCTTCCCTGGTGGCTCAGACAGTAAAGAATCTACCTGCAATGCAGGAGACCAGGGTTCGATCCCTGGGTCAGGAAGATCCCCCGGAGAAGGAAATGGCTACCCACTCCAGTATTCTTGCCTGGAGAATCCCATGGACAGAAGAGCCTGGACGGTAATATTTTAGTTACCTGTCTGTTTACTGGCCAGAGTGGTTTAGCAGGAGTAGCAGAGGGAAGTGGTAGGTGGGGCTCAAAGTGGAAGAAGGAGATGTTTTTATGCACTGATTTATTTTTGATTGCACTGGGTCTTGCTGCTTGAGAGCTTTTGCTGGTTGTGGTTAATGGGGGCCGCTGTTTGTTGCAGTTCCTGGGCTCGAGAGCACACAGGCTTCAGTAGTTGTGGTACATGGGCTCAGTTGCTCCGCGGCATGTGAAATCTTCCTGAACCAGGACCAAGGATCAGACTCGTGTCCTCTGCATTGGCAGATGGATTCTTAACTGCTGAGCCACCAGGGAAGTCCACAGATGGGGCCATTTTATCAAAGATCCCCAAAGCCATGCGTGGGAGCGTGCATATGTTCGAGAAACACAACCGACACTTTGTCTTTTAAATCATCTTTTAAACTCGTTTTGTGAAAGTCGCTCAGTCGTGCCTGACTCTTTGGCCGTAACACTGGAGTGGGTAGCCATTCCCTTCTCTGGGGCCTCTTCCCATCCCAGGGACTGAACCCAGGTCTGCCACATTGCAGGCGGATTCTTTACCAGCTGAGCCAGCAGGGAAGCCGTAAACCATTTTGATTAACATAAAAGACATTTTTATAAATATATTTACAAATTATTTCTCAAAATACATAAAAAATATTATTTATGGTCAACATAGATTATTTTTGTTTAAATGCTTCCCAGGTGGCACTAGTGGTAAAGAATCTGCCTGCCAAGGCAGGAGACACAGGAGATGCAAGTTCAGTCTCTGGGTCAGGAAGATCCCCTGGAGGAGAAAATGGCAACCCACTCCAGTAGTCTTGCCTGGAGAATCCCATGGACGGAGGAGCCTGGTGGGCTACAGTCCGTGGGGTCACAAAGAGTTGGACACGACTAAGTGACTGAGTACCCACACACATGAAATATTTAAAAACAAACAAACAAACAAAAAAAATATATATATAATTTAGTTTTCGATTCAGGTGAAAAAAACATTTCTTCTTTCCTTGCCAATTTCTTCTTTGTGTGCATGCTCAGTCGTGTCTGACTCTTTGCGAATCCATGGACTGTAGCCCTCCAGGCTCCTGTGTCCATGGGATTCTCCAGGCGAGAATCCTGGAGTGGGTTGCCATGCCCTCCTCCAGGGGATCTTCCTGACCCCGGGATCAATCCCGTGTCTCCTGCGTCTCCCACATTGGCAGGTGCACACGTTCCTGTTAACGAACAGATAAGCCCATTGCCCGGCAAGATAAAACTGCACACACAAACAGCTGAAACCCCATTGTCTGTGTTGTAATTTGCTCTGGGGAACAATGGAATCTTAGGAGCAAGGCTGCTGGTAGCAGCGGTAACCTTGGGTCCTCTAATCAGAGAGCAAACGCACTTTCCACAAGGATCCCACAAAGGTGGTAAGTTTCCTGACCCCTTGACAGTCACAGAACACAGAGATACATTGCTTCGGTCAGTTATTTCCGCTTCTAAGTGGGGAGTGCTTTCCTATTCATCACCCCCACCCCAGCAAAGAGGGAGAAATAGACAAGCTGAAATGGCTTTTCCAAATCAAGCAGTGCGTGCCATCTACAGGTAAAGAGCTTAACTGAATCTTAAGATTCCAGGCTTCTGTCTGGAGTTACTGAGGTGGATTATTTTGCCCCACTCCACACAGCTTTGTATGTAGCCAACTTATTGGTCTCATGCTAAATAGAAAAAAAGAGAAGCTGTATTTAATACAAACATGATAATTTTAGAAACTCCTAAATCTGTTGTGTTGCACTGATAGGAAAGTGATTGAATTTGTCTATCCGGTGTGCTAGGGGGAATGGAATTTATTGATGGGTCTAAGGTTCGGTTAGGGGGCTTCCCAGGGACTCAGTGGTAAATATTCACCTGCAGTGGCTTCAATTCCTGGTTTGGGACAATGCCCTGGAACACGAAATGGCAACCCACCCCAGTATTCTTGCCTGGGAAATCCCATGGACAGAGGGGACAGGCAGGTTCTGACAAAGAGTTGGACAGGACTGAGTATTAAACAACAACAAAGGTTACATCCGTGTGGACAAGGGTGAAAACGAATGAGTTTTCTGTCCCTCTTCAGTTCAGTTCAGCTTAGTCGCTCAGTTGTGTCTGACTCTGCGACCCCATGGACTGCAGCACGCCAGGCCTCCCTGTCCATCACCAACTCTTGGAGTTTACTCAAACTCCTGTCCATTGAGTCAGTGAAGCAATCCAACCGTCTCATCCTCTGTCGTCCCCTTCTCTGGCCTTCACTTTTCCACCCCCTCAAGATAATAGACCACGGACATACCAGGAATATTTTTCTGGGTAGATCGAGGAGAGTAATCCATTCTGGAGTGGTGCCTGTAGTCTGGCAAAGAGAGCTTGTGTTCGTTGAATTAATCCATTGAATAGTTTGAACTGCAGCAGCATCAGATTGACTCAGAAATAATATGGCAATGACACTTCTCAATGTATTCATCAATACTTTCAAGTTTAAGGGGGCATACAGCCTGATTGAAATACTACTCTTTCTTTTTTTTGGCTGCACCATGCAACATGGAGGATCTGACTTTACCAACCTGGTATCAAACCCGTGCCCCCTACATAGGAAGTGGGGAGTCTTTATTTAGGGTGAGCTGGGTCTTGGTTACTGTGTGTGGGTTTTCTCCACTTGTGGTTGAAGGGCTTCTCATTGCGGTGTCTTCCTCCAGATGACCTAGATCCAGTGCTTTGCAACCACAGCTGCTGCTGCTGCTAAGTCATGGACACGACTGAAGCGACTTAGCAGCAGCAGCAGCAGCTGCTGTTCCAAAGCACTGGCTCTAGGTCATCTGGGCGCAGACGTTGTGGCTTAGTGGCCCCAAGACATGTGGAATCTCCCCGGAGCAGGGATCAAACTCGTGTTCCTGCTTTGGCAGGTGCATTCTTAACCACTGGACCACCGGGGCAGACCGGCAGTGAGGAGTCTTAACCATTAGCTCACCAGGGAAGTCTCTGACTATTTCTTGAGACATCTGATATCTAGTATATTGATTTTTCATGCAAGAATGCAAATTCTTTGACTTAGAGGAAAAAAAATGTGAAATGTTATTTGGCGGGGGGAAGTTGTTTAAAACTTCTTGGTTCATAGCTAAACACTTCACTTTCTTCCAAAATTTGATGGCATTTATAGTTCATTACAAATACTCTGATTTATTTAATAGGGTTTTTTTAAAAAGTTGAAGTATAGTTGATTTACAATATTGTGTTTGTTTCAGGTATTACAGCAAAGTGATTCAGTCATGCATATATATCTATTCTTTTTCAGGTTCTTTTCATTTGTACATTATTCTAGAATACTGGATATAGCCCCCTGTGCTATATAGCAGTTCCATGTCGGTTCCCTATTTTATATATAGTATCTGTTAACCCCAGCCTCAGGAGAAGGCAGTGGCACCCCGCTCCAGTACTCTTGCCTGGAAAATCCCATGGACGGAGGAGCCTGGTGGGCTGCAGTCCGTGGGGTTGCGAAGAGTCGGACACGACTGAGCGACTTCGCTTTCCCTTTTCACTTTCATGCATTGGAGAAGGAAATGGCAACCCAGTGCAGTGTTCTTGCCTGGAGAATCCCAAGGACGGGGGAGCCTGGTGGGCTGCCGTCTATGGGGTCGCACAGAGTCGGACACGACTGAAGCGACTTAGCAGCAGTAGCAGCAGCAACCCCAGCCTCCTCGTTTCTCTCTCCCTGTCTCTTCTCTGGTAACCATGCATCTGTCCTCTATGTCTGTGAGTCTCTTTCAGTTTCCTAGATAGGTTCTGTTGTGCCATATTTTAGATTCCACGTGAAAGTGGTGTCATATGGAATTTTCTCTCTCTGACTTTCTCTCTCTGACTGATTAGTATGATAATCTCCAGGCGTATCCATGTGGCTATCTCAATAGTGTTTCCTACCGTACCTGATACACTCAGGGTTCAGCCACTGAGTAGCGTGTAGAAATGTGACCGTCTGCCCATCCCCATTGCGTGTTGCCCAGTCTTTCAGTCGTGTCTGACGCTCTGTGACCCCGTGGACTGTAGCCCACCAGGCTCCTCTGTCCCTGGCATCCTCCAGGCACGAATACTGGAGTGGATTGCCATTTGCCTTCTCCAGGGGACCTTCCCGACTCAGAGATTGAACTCGCGTCTCCTGTGTCTCCTACACGGCAAGCGAACTGAGCCATTGGGGAAGCCCTGTCTCCATTGAGGAACAGACATTTCGGTGTCCCCCTTCCACACCGCATTCCCCTGCACCTGCCTTATTTCCTAACACTTCCCATGGGGGAGCTGCCTGCTTCTGGGGCAGGATCAGTGTGTTCGAGTTTGGGAACCTGCACCACCATATTCACACCCTCTCTTTGTGGGGCGCACACAGGCTGCATATTCTTTGTACTTTAGGTTTGGTGGGAGGACACAGCCATCTGAAACTCAATCGGGGATTGGTAGGACACCCACTGGTCTTTAATCTGACCTTTACTAGAAAGGTACCCCAGTTTGATTCCTGGGTCAGGAAGATCCGCTGGAGAAGGGATAGGCTACCCACTCCAGTATTCTTGGGCTTCCCTTGTGGCTCAGCTGGGAAAGAATCCACTTGCAGTGTGGGACACCTGGGTTGGGAAGATCCCCTGGAGAAGGGAATGGCTACCCACTCCAGGATTCTGGCTTGGAGAATTCCATGGACTGTACAGTCCATGGGGTCGCAAAGAGTCAGACAAGACTGAGCAACTTTCACTTTCACTTTTACTAGAAATCTGGGATTTTTGTTATAGTTAATGGACCAGCAGGAGTGTGTAAACAAAGTCAAAGTAGTTCTTACCACATTTTCTGAAGGGTTCTCATGCATTCGCTCATTTCTTATTTAAAGAGATCAAGACTTATAATCATTCAGTTAATCAATAGTCGGTTAAAATGGGGAATCGTATAACAAATGTGTGCATACTTCAAACAGTATATTTAACTTTATAGAGATACATAATATATTGATTTCATGCTAAAAAGGAAAAGAAGTTTAATATAAACACATTTCCAGGAAATCCGTAATTTGTCATGTTGCCTCTATAGGGAAGTGATCCAGTTTCTCTTTCCAGTGTGCTAAGGGCAATGGGATTGATCACTAGGTGTAAGACTAGGTTAGTGTGGACAAGGGGGGTGGGAAATGAGTTTCCACCACTCTTCTGTACCAATAGGGAGTGCACTAGGCCATGGAGGATAGGAATATTGCTCTGGAGAGATTGCTGGGAATAATCCTGGAATGGTATCTAGAATCTGAAAAAGGAAGCTTGGGTTCATCAAACTTATATATATATATATAATTATTTATAAACTGTTTATGTATTTATATAGAACATGTAAGAGAAGGGAATGGCAACCCACTCCAGTATTCTTGCCTGGAGAATCCTATGGACAGAGGAGCCTGGTGGGCTAAAGTCCATGGGGTCACAAAGAGTTGGACACGACTAAGCGACTAATACCACACACTATATAACATGTAAAGCGACGTGTGTGTGTGTGTGTCTGTGTGCTCAGACACTCAGTCACGTCCGACTCTTTGCAAACCCAAGAACTGTAGCTCGTCAGGCTCCTCTGTCCATGGAATTTCCCAGACAACTAGAATGGGTTGCCATTTCCTTCTCTAGGGCATCTTCCCCACCCAGGGATCAATCCTCCGTCTTTTATGTCTCCTACACTGGCCTGTTGGCTTCTTGACCACTAGGGCCACCTGGGAAGCCCATAAAACAATATATAAGTGTAAAAGTGAATAAATAAATCACAAATATGTGTATATGTCTGTGTGTTTATATTCAAATACATATTTATATATTTACATAGCCCAGAGTCTAGGCTGTTTGCTACCATAAGGGTTTAGTGTGTTAAGAAGTTAGTCAGAATGTTTTACAGAAGGAATGGGCTCTGTTGATTAGTCTGAGAAGTTTATTAACTCGGGGTCATCTTAGAGAACTTTTACTGTGATAACAGAGCTAATAATTTCTGATTTGGGTGTTTTTATTGCTTGTACTTCCTCTAAATTAGGAATCCTGGAAGAGAGCAGAGGATTCTGTAGATAAGACATCTCCACTTTTTTTTTTTTAAATTTGATCCTGGGCAGTTTTAGTTTAATGCATAATAATTTGTTTATAAGTGTGAATTGCAGAATGAGAGATGCCCATTTTGTTCTGTTGTCACATGTCTGGTTTTACTCCAAAATTTTCTGGTCAAGTTTCCCAGGCAGCAAGTTTCACAAATGTTGGGCAAACATAATTTGACATTATAGGATAAAATTCATGTTTCTATCCATCTGTTCAGTGAAAGAAAAGAGAGGGGGAAAAATATCACTCTGGAGAGAATTTGGAGTAAGATATTTCCAGGAACGTCAGGCAGGCAAATGGCCCATGTTTATAACTTCTACATCTTGTGTAGGATCGCTTATAAAATGGAAACACAGACCAACAGTCACAGGTCCTTGTTCCAGGAGATGAGAGCGTTTTCTCTGATGCTCTTCTCTTTAGGCTTGTCGCTTGGGTTACGTGGAATACAAATTTGCTGAGCTGGACCCAAGCCAGGTGTGAGAGACGAAAGGGCATGGTGTGTCTTGATACATCTTCTCCTGCATCAAGAGCCTATCCACCTGTTAGTTAAATGAAAAACCTGTGTCATTATCAGATGATGAATCAGATACAGATGACCCCAAGGACCTACAGTAATCTTCCTTTTCCTTGAGTTTCTCAGGGATAATAGATACGTCATAACTCCGAGTCCTGATGACAGTTATTAGTGTAGAAATGAGCTGATCCTGGCATTAAAAAACGTAGCTCATGATTTGTGCCATGATCAAGGTCAGTGCTAATAAATATAAAACTTGAATTTGCTTTTCTTAGCCTACGAGAAGAGATCAAGGATGATAGGATCATTGATGATAAGATCAATGATGATTTATTCTTTCCTTCTTCCCTCCCTCCTTTCTTTTTATCTATCCATCTATCTATCTGTTCATCCTGTCTCTTACTGTTTTAAGTAGATTAGTAGTATTTAATTGTATAAACTGTATTATCATTTGTTTAGCCAGACCTATTGATGATGCGAAGTGCTGACTTATTGGGAAGACCCTGATGCTGGGAAAGATTGAAGGCAGGAGGAGAAGGGGGCAGCTGAGCAGGAAATGGTTGGATGGCATCACTGACTCGATGGACATGAGTTTGAGCAACTCCAGGAGAAAGTGAAGGACAGGGAAGCCTAGTGTGCTGCAGTCTCTGGTGTCGCAGAGTCGGACACGACTTAGTGACCGAACAACGAGAAATTGGTGAATATTTAGAATGTTTCTGAACTTTGTGTTTTCTGTTTAATCAAAACCGTGATGAGGATGTTTGCACATCTGTTTGAACCTTTGTCTATCTACCTCCCTAGGATGGATTTGTTGCATAGCTGGGCATGCACACTTGACATTGTTGATACTGTTGACTGAAAAAAAATATGTGCCACCTAAAAGATGACACTTGTTTTATTTGGTGGGAACTTTTTAGGACTTCAAGCCTGGGAGGCAGCATCTCAAGTCACCCTGAGAGAACTGCTCCAAGGAAGCAAAGGAGGAGCTGGATTATATAGAAGTTTTGCAACAAAGGGCAGAACCAGATACCCCAAGGTAAGGAATTTTGCTCTTTTCTGAGTATGAGAAGATTCAAAAATCTGGGCTCACTGAAATCATTCCTTTGATATGCACTTCAGCTATTATGACTGAGTCCTAGCTCACTCAGCTCTCTGCATGACGGGGCAGTGAATCAGAAACGAAGTGTTGAGGCAAGGAATAGAACTTTATTCAGGGAGCCAGCAAATTGAGAAGATTGCAGACTAATGTCTCAAAATAACCATCTTCCTGGGGTCTGGATACCAGATTCTTTTATAGGACAGAGGAAACGAAAAGGCCATCAGTCTTGCAAATATCTCCTAGAATGGCCAGCCTCAGGCAGGAGGAGGTGGGTTAATTTCTTCCTTCATCTAGCCATCCACAGGAAGACAGGGTCCTGAACAAAAGTACTCTAGCTTAACAGTCAGGCAGAGGGGCAGGATTCTCCGAGGCTGGTTGTAATGTATGATTATAATAACAAAAGCAAAAAAAAAAAAAAGCAAGTCACAGAAATAGTTCCAGCTTGGAGTCAGAATTGACTTTTCCCTGCAACCTGACGTGGGGCCAATATCCTGGTTTCCACTTTCTGAGCTTCCTCCGAGTTTTCACTTCCCGAGTTCTCCTTCGGCGCACCAGCTCACCATCTTTGGTGGCTGCAATTGCTGGTGACGTGACAAACTTTGTTTACTGATACGGGAGGAAAGGTTGACATTGCCTCAGGCAGTAAAGAATCCGCCTGCAATGCAGGAGACCCAGGTTTGATTCCCTGGAGGAAGGCATGGCAACCCACTCCACTATTCTTGTCTGGAGCATTCCATGGACAGAGGTGCCTGGTGGGCTACAGTCCGTGGGGTTGCCAAGAGTCAGACACTTTTTCATTCCATTTCTCAATACATATTTCCAACCATTCTAATATGCACCTATCGATACTATGTACTGATAGTAGGTAGTATCTTTTTTTTTTTCATCATTGTCAGTCTAGTTGTGGAAACAAGCATGTTTTGATCCAGATTCACAAGGAAATGTTTAAAATTCAACTCTTTCCTTGTAAGAAAACATTTGAAAGACTTGTTTTCTTTGCCATAAATGAACTTTTTTCTCTCCCATAGTATTACAATGATTCCTAGTGAGCCTGTGGTTTGTCTTCATCTTCCCGAAACTAAGATTTTATTTGAAAAGAAATGGTTCATAACCAGGGAAAAGAAAGAATTTCCAGGACTGTACATCTATGTATTTATCTGGAATCTGTGACGGTCTGTGCGCAGGTTGGAACAGAATTTCCAGACATGAGGCAGAATGAGAGGAGAGTAAAATTTATTAACGTGGGATATGTTGTTAGAACAGGAGGCTGGCTCATGGGGGAGCCGACCCCTTTCATGGGCTAGTAGCCAATTTTTATAGCCTCAAGACAGAAATTTCGTACTGGAAGGATGGGTGGCATTAGGTGATTGGTTAGGATGCTGTACGGTGGGTAATGGGGTGGGTATTTTACCTAATATGGGGTCAGGAAACAGGTTGATTTAGATCTGGAGGCTCATGGCAACTGTTGCTATGGGGCTTGGTCATTTCCCAAGATTTTTGGTCCTGTGACTCTGGTGCAGAGCTCCACAGAAGCTTTCAGCTCTGAGCCTAGGAAACTGAACAAATGTTTTCCAAATTTATTATTTAGTTTATTTATTTTGGGCTGTGCTGGGTCTTCTTTGCTGCATGGGCTTCTCGTTGCTCTGGATTCTCTTGTTGCGGAGCAGGGCTCTAGGGCGTCTGGGCTCAGAATTTGCAGCTCATGGGCTCTGGAGCACAGACTTGGTTGTGATGACACATGGGCTTAGTTGCCTACATCTTCCTAAATCAGGGATTGAACCTGTGTCTCCTGCACTGGCAAGCGGATTCTTTACCCCTGAGACACCAGGGAAGTCCCAGAATTTTTACCGTAGCTCAGAAGTGGAGACTTTTGTGTTGAACGTTCTCTACTGAGCTCCTTATTATTATGGAAATATTTAAAAATTCAGGTGACTTAAACATTTATAATTTTCTTAACAAGAGACCATTTCATCTATTTTAATCGTTAATTTTCATGTACTCTGTGTACGAGAAAAGAAAAAAGGTAGTTAAATCACTCTTTGAAAGATTATAAATTATTAGTAAGAAGAAATTAAGAGCTCTAGAAAGCAAAGTGGAATTCACAGATGTTTAAAATTTGAAACATAATGTGAGAAAGGAAGTGTTTTCAAGGCAGTAGGGTGAGAAACAGCGTTTTACCTGGGACTTGTGTAGAAGTCTGTTAGCATAGTGTGGTCAACGTGTATTTAAATAATATTTTGTTTTCATACAATGCTGATGAGTTTGTTAGGAAGGTTGAGTCTGAATGACAGTTTGTGAATTTTCTCAGGGGAGTTTGCAGGGGTCATACAAACACAAAGCAAGGTAATTTCTGGGGAACTGTGGCAGAACTGCTGTGTGGACACAGAGTATTGAGGAACAGTTGTGCCTGAAGGGGACTATCCCAGGGCAGCCTGAGTCCTTGGAGGTGATCATGAAGGGATTGAGGGTCTTCTTGAAGGCCAGACCCTGCAACTGGGGACTGGACAGACAGGACCGGACAGAATCTCTAAAGGTTTGAGGCCAGATAGAGTTTGAAGCCCTTAGGGGCTTCCCTGGTGGCTCAGAGGGTAACGTATCTGCCTGCAGTGCAGGAGACCCAGGTTCGAGCCATGGGTCAGGAAGATCCCCTGGAGAAGGGCATGGCAACCCACTCCAGTATTCTTGGCTGGAGAATCCCATGGTCTGAGGAGCCTGGCGGGCTACACTCCATGGGGTCTCAAAAGAATCAGACATGACTAAGTGACCAACACTTTCACTTTCAGAGAACCCATAAGGGATGCAGTTAACAGGATGGGAACTCCAGGTGGGGTGGAACAGACATATAGTTACTCAGCTTCACTCTGTGGTTGCTCAGTAGAGATGCTGGTTGCGTGTTAACAGACCCTCCGCATTTCAAGAAAGGATTCCTGGGTAACGATGATGTCATGACCCCCAACCACTTGTTCCAGTAACGATCGTCTAAGACCATTGCCTTCTTTTGACTGTTAATCTTTCTGTATGCATTTCTGGACCACACACCAGCATCAACGTCCTCGGGAAGTATCCTCACAGTCAGACCTTGCTGACTGTCTATCCAGAGTACCCTAGGTCTTTTTTTTTTTTAAAACAATATTTGTTTATTTACTTGGCTGTGCTTTGTCTTAATTGCAAGTCTGTGGGATCTGAGTTCCCTGACCAGGAATCTAACCTGGGCCCCCCTCCCCCCTGCATTGGGAGTGCAGAGTCTTAGCCACTGGACTACCGGGGAAGTCCCTGCCTGACGTCTTTGAACAAAAACGATTTTGGAAAAGGAAGGGCAGACAAAGGGTTAGAGTCACATCAGCAAACTTTAATGGTGTTTTTTCTTTCTTTTTTTTTCTTCTGATAATTTGAATGTTATCAAAGGCACGTTTGTTTTGCAAACAATAGAAATCCTGTTACATATGCTTGACAAAATGAACAGAATGTATTACAAGGATGCCACAGCCTTCTTCGGAGAACAGGAAGCAGGGTCGCAGAGCAGGGTCTCTTGAGGAATGAGACGAGTTTGGGCAAAGATATCAAAAAACAGGCATGGGCCCGTCCTCCCGCTTCCCACCTGATCTTGAGAGGAAATAAAAAAAATGCACTTCTATGAAAAAGTATGCATCAGCTCTCCTGCCCACCTCCATGCCCCACCTCTGACATTAAAGACTGCTGGCTCTTAGCCTATTTATTTATCTTTGAGCTGTTTTGTATCTCTTTGTAACTTGCAGGTAACTGATAGATCTCTCAACTATCCTGCTCAGTATATTTTTTTTGCTTTCCATTAAATAATTCTTTATTTTTATCATTTATTTATTCTTGGCTGTGCTGGGTCTTTGTTGCAGTATGGACTTTTCTCTAGTTGTGGCGAGCAGGGGTTTCTCTCTAGTGGGTGGGTCTCGGGCTCTTTACTGCAGTGCTTTCTCTTGTCCAGCTTCCAATGCAAGGGGTGCCAGTTCAATCCCTGGTTGGGGAGGAAAGATCCCACATGCCTCTTAGCAAAAAAAAAAAAAAAGCTTCCCAGGTGGCACTAGTGGTAAAGAATTTGCCTGTCAATGCAGGAGATGCAAGAGATGCAGGTTGGATCTCTGGATCCCCTGGAGAAGGAGATGGCAACCCACTCCAATATTCTTGCCTGGAGAATCCCATGGACAGAGAAGCCTGGTAGGCTACAGTCCACGGGGTCGCAAAGAGTTGGACACGACAGCAATGGAGCACACAAAACATAAAACAGAATAAGTATTGCAATCAATGCAATAAAGAGTTTATAAAGAAAAGGCTGAAAAACTGGCTTAAAACTCAACATTCAGAAAATGAACATCATGGCATCCGGTCCCATCACTTCATGGCAAATAGATGGGGGAACAGTGGAAACACTGGCAGACTTTATTTTGGGTGGGGCTCCAAAATCACTGCAGATGGTGATTGCAGCCATGAAATTAAAAGACGCTTGCTTCTTGAAAGAAAAGCTATGATCAGCCTAGACAGCATATTAAAAAGCGGAGACATCACTTTGCCGACAAAGGTCCATCTAGTCAAAGCTATGGTTTTTCCATTAGTAATGTATGGATGTGAGAGTTGAACTACAAAGAAACCTCAGTGCTGAAGAAATTGATGGTTTTGAACTGTGGTGTTGGAGAATACTCTTGAGAGTCCCTTGGACTGCAAGGAGATCCAACCAGTCCATCCTAAAGGAGATCAGTCCTGTGTGTTCATTGGAAGGACTGATGTTGAAGCTGAAACTCCAATACTTTGGCCAGCTGATGCAAAGAGCTGACTCATTTGAAAAGACCCTGATGTTGGGAAAGATTGAAGGCAGGAGGAGAAGGGGATGACAGAGGATGAGATGGTTGGATGGCATCACCGACTTGATGGACATGAGTTTGAGCAAGCTCTGGGAGTTGGTGATGGACAGGGAGGCCTGGTGTGCTGCAGTCCATGGGGTTGCAAAGAGTTGGACACGACTGAGTGACTGGACTGAACTAAGCTTATAAATGGTCTGCATCAAAAACAAAAATCTTAAAAAAGAAAAGGAATGCCCAGTGAGTGAAACCTTCCAGTGCCAGCATGTTTAACGGACCCATCTTAATATGCTGGGATATGAAGGGAGAACGTCTCAAGACAGTGTGTTTGCTATGTGTGTTGTGTGTTCACATACGAGTGCTCTTGGTGGCTGGGAATAGGTCTTGGCCACAAGAGGGAAGATCCCCTGGAGTAAGAAATGGCAACCAACTCCAACATTCTTGCCTGTGAAATCCCAGAGAGGAGCTTGGTGGGCTACAGTCCATGGGGTTGCAAAGAGTCAGACACGACTGAGGGACTGAACGACAAAAAACAACAGAGCAGATATGCCAACAGGCGTTGATGTAACAACTGTAAAAATATGTCCCAGAGCTCCAGTACCCCTGGGAGAGCCAGAGGACTTCAATCAGGCATGAGCAGCGTCCATTCATTCATCACACAGAGCTTCATTAAATTCTGTCTATGCAAACCCATTGCTAGAGACTCTGGTGTAGACCAAGGGAAGGCAAATACAGACACATAAGACCCCATAATTCAAATTAGATTGTGACAAATACTACAGAAAATGGTGGATGTCTGTCTGTGGGAGTGTGCAGGAAGTCAAAATGATGACCTCCTAGCTGAGGGAATGAAATCAGGCTTTATGGTATAAATAGCATATGGTATATAAATTCAGTGTAGACCCTGAATAAGCGATCAGATTAAAACATGTAGCATTAGGGGTGTCGGGGAGGAAGGCAGTTGCGTCTGCTCTTCTGGGTTCTTCTGGCTGGTTCAGTTCAGTTCAGTTCACTTGCTCAGTTGTGTCCGATTCATTGCAACCCCCATGGACGGCAGCATGCCAGGCCTCCCTGTCCATCATCAACTCTAGGAGTTTACTCAAACTCATGTCCATCAAGCCGGTGTTGCCATCCAACCATCTCATCCTCTATCGTCCCCTTCTCCTCCTGCCTTCAATCTTTCTCAGCATCAGGGTGTTTTCCAGTGAGTCGGCTCTTTGCATCAGGTGGCCAAAGGAGTGGAGTTTCGCTTCTGCATCAGCCCTTCCAATGAATATTCAGGACTGATTTCCTTTAGGATGGACTGCTTGGATCTTCTTGTGGTCCAAGGGACTCTCAAGAGTCTTCTCCAAGACCACAGTTCAAAAGCATCAATTCTTTGGCGCTCAGCTTTCTTTACAGTCCAACTCTCACATCCACACATGACTACTGCAAAAACCATAGCCTTGACTAGACGGACCTTTGTTGGCAAAGTCATATCTCTGCTTTTTAATATGCTGTCTAAGTTGGTGTAAGAATTCAATTGACTGAAGACAGATGAACAGAAAGAAAAGCACATAAAATTTTAATCCCATGTATACCTGGGGGAGACCTGGGAAAACTGAGTTGGTTTCCAAAGTAACTGAAGCCTTCTCCTTGAATACCATCTTCAGCTAAAGACGAAAGAGGATGCTAGGGGGAGTGGGCTGGCAGTTCAAAAAGGAGGAAAGCAGTTGACATGGAGATGGAGAAGCAGATGGATTGTAAATGAGTGTGTGCTGGGCCAGCGGAGACTGTGGGCCCCACGGTGGACTCTGGTCTTTACATCGTGCTGAGTTCCCTGCACCATGGCTGGTCCAGAGCAGGAACATCTCTGGTGATGCTGTGTGTTCCAGGAAGAAGCCCTATGTGTAAATTCTTTAGGCAGCCAAGAGGAGGTGAAAAGAAAAACTTCCCAAGTCTTCTCTTTCTTGAAATTACTAAGCATTAATTAATTGTCTGACTCTATACAACCCCATGGACTGTAGCCCGCCAGGCTCCTCTGTCCATGGGATTCTCCAGGCAAGAATACTGGAGTGGGTCACCATTTCCTCCTCCAGGGGATCTTCCCAACCCAGGGATCGAACTCGTGTCTCCTGTGTCCTGCATTGCAGGCAGACTCCTTACCCGCTGAGTCATCTGGTTAAAATATGTTGAAATAGTAAGTCATGTCTGACTCTTGCGACCCCATTAATTAATTGTCTGACTTTATAAACCCCATGGACTGTAGCCCGCCAGGCTCCTGTGTCCATGGGATTCTCCAGGCAAGAATACTGGAGTGGGTTGCCATGCCCTTCTCCAGGGGATCTTCTGGACCCAGGGATTGAACCCGGGTCTCCTGTATTTGCAGGCAGATTCTTTACCACCTGAGCTACCAGGAAAGCCCTACAATTAATCCTCATTTCCAAAGAGACACATTTTTTGAAGAGGGAGGACTTTGCACCCTACAGAGATAGGGGAGTTGCGTGTTGAAGGCAGGAGAATACCAGATGTACTTCCATAAAAATCTCTGCATTTCCTCTAACACACCCTGGAGGCTGTCTCATTTCTAGCACCGCTGATTGTCTCGTAGATATTTTGTATCTCTTTTTGAATTGTGGCTAGCTGACTGTAGTTAGACAGTTTCCTTCTTCCAGTGGGGTGAGCGGGGGAGGCTCTGCTTCATTTGCAATGCTGTCCCTGCACTCCACGCCCATTGTTGATGTTTTTCCTTTCCACAGATGGTCACATCTGCCTGCTTCTCTCCTATGGTAGGAGTAAAAGGAAGTCTTTAATACATATTCATTTTGTATCTGTATGAGAGTCACGGTTTTGTCTTTTCCTGAAAGCCTTATCTTTTAACAAATGGCCATTTGTCCCATTCTTTTTTTGTGTGGTGGTTTGTCTCTTTCCACGTAGCTGCCGGGTACCTGTCTCCTGTTTCCAGAAACTGTTTCACATTTGTTGCGATCCTTTTAGGGTCCGAACTCCTGCCGCAAGAAGGTGAATTCTAATTGGTCCCATTTTGGTCCAAATGTTCACCCCCGAAGAGCCCACTTTGTTGTGTGAGGGAGGAAGTTGTAAGACATAGGTGATCATCTCTCTTCTTTGCTGTCAGAGCTGGGAGTTGTGGTCTAAGACTGGAGTCACTTCAGCCTCGGAAGTTCTGAATTAATCACTGTGCTGCTGAAAAGTCTGATTTTCAGTGCTACAATTTATTGCTCTGCTGTAGAAGTGACGGCACCCTACATAACACAAGCAGAAGATAAAAGCAAGATAAGACTCAATTTACAAAAATCTAAGAATTGTAATTTACGACATCATATTTTCACCCCCCAAGGACACTTCCAACCTGTGAATCTGCTGTCTTAAGATATTACAAAGTAGCCCGAGATAAATTTTAGGAGGAACGTATTTGGAACTTGCTATGTCTCCAGAGCCACATACTTTGCACTGCAGGAGTTCTTTTGCTTCAAGTTCTGTGTGATAAGAATTATTTCCAAAAAAAAAAAAAAAAAGAATTATTTCCCGTGTCTGCTGGCTGTGGGTCCTCTTGGCACTACAAAACCATTTATTGTTTATTTATTCTTTTGCAATTCTTGAACCGAGGTAGCAGTGTAAGAACCTTTTCTATTCCAACCTGGGAGACAGTTTGATTGCCCTGTTCCTACAGAAGCATCTTCACATTAAATCTGGATCCTGAGAGCATGGCAGATTGAAACGCACCCTGTCAGAAGAAAATCTTCTAGCCGCATTTCAGTTATTTATTGGGAAGTCGGGACAAAGCAAATGTAACACTCAGCTCATTGCAGCCTCATAACTAAATGTCCACAAGCTAAACTAGCAAAGCAAAAAAAAAAAAAGCAGTGGATTTGAATTTAAATAATTCTCTAATCTACAGTGTAAGGATAAGGGGTGAATAAGATGTCTTTGTTGTCATTCAGTCACTAAGTAACCTCCGACTCTTTGTAGCCCCATGGACTGCAGCACGCAAGGCTTCCCTGTCCATCACCATCTCCCAGAGTTAGCCCAAGTTCACGTCCATTGAGTTGGTGATGCCATCCAACCATCTCATCCTCTGTTGTCCCCTTCTCCTCCTGTCTTCAATCTTTCCCAGCATCAGGGTCTTTTCCAGTGAGTCAGCTCTTCGCATCAGGTGGCCAAAGGACTGGAGTTTCAGCTTCAGCCTCAGTCCTTCCAGTGAATATTCAGGACTCCTTTAGGATGGACTGGTTGGATCTCCTTGCAGTCCAAGGGACTCTCAAGAGTCTTCTCCAACACCACAGTTCAGAAGTGTGGCTAAGGAGGAAGAAAGAGAAAAGACAGGGGTCAAAGATAACCTCCAAAACATTTATGACTGCTGAATCACTGGGCAGAGAGTTGAAAGAAAAATTTTGACAGCATCAGTTCTGACTTCAGAATGTTTTTATTTCAAGTGGGTATCAGTAAGTGACCGACTGACTGAGCACACATATGTATGTATATATTCCTATTATATATATGATACAAAGCATGCTAAGTCCCTCAGTCATGTCTGAGTCTTTGCAACCTCATGGACCATAGCCCACCAGGCTCCTCTGTCCATGGGATTCTCCAGGCAAGAATACTGGAGTGGGTTGCCATGCCCTTCTCCAGGGAATCTTCTGATGCAAGAATTGAACTGACGTCCTCTGCAGCTCCCACACTGCAGGCAGCTTCTTTACCTCTGAGCCACCAGGGAAGCCCCATATAGTGATGAATATATATATTATTTTTCATATTGTTTTTCTTTATGGTTTATTACATTAGATTGAATATAGTCTCCTTTGCTATACAGTGGGGCTTTCCTGGTAGCTCAGCTGGTAAAGAATCTGCCTGCAATGTGGGAGACCTGGGTTCAATCCCTGGGTCGGGAAGATCCCCTGGAAAAAGGAAAGACCACCACTCCAGTATCCTGGCCTGGAGAATCCCATGGGGCCTCAAAACGTCAGACACGACTGGGTGACTTTCACTTTCTATAGCGTAGGACCTTGTTGCTTATCTGTTTTATGTATCGTAGCATGTAAGTAGTGTATATCTGTAAGATTCTGTAAGTAAACTGACATAACCCAATAAATAGCCTTTAGTAAAACTCTCCTGGTACCCAAGTATGCTCTGCTGGGTGGCAAGGGCTTCTAGAATTGGTGGCACGTAGAGTGTCCATTTCTTCTTTGACCAAGTTATGATAGGAGAAGAATCTCTTAAGAGCAGTTCCTGGGAGCAGTGAGAATTTCCAGTGTATCCCCTAGTAGGTAAGCAGACCAGTTCGACAGACATTTATTGGTGCTGCTGGAGTTGTTTGCTTTGCTGGAAGGGCAGTCCTCTCTCTAGGATGCAATGGCTGAAGGGAAGATGGCCAGGATGATCACGTGGGTTATCCCCAGTGATGGAGTGGGTACCACTTTATGAGGGTCCGTGGGCGTCTTGGTAAGGAGCTTGAATTATATTCTAAGTCAGGGGACAGGTCTGCTGTGGAAATGAGACGAATGCCTTTATCCATAGCCCCGTTGATCCTGTAGATTTATCTCAGATATCTCTGCTGTGTTCACAAACGTTGTGGAGAAAGCAGAATCAATAAAGAACAGAAGGAATAAAGAGAGAGCTGTTCAGACCAGGGAATTACGGCGTTGTGATTCACTTGGAAGACCGGCATAAAAATGCGCAGCGGAATCTATCAGTTGCAGTACCATCAAGGACAGCGGTGAAGGAGAGAAGGGGATGGATGGAGTGTGAGGTTTTCATCTTAAACCTGATGAAGGAAACTAAGGTGGGGACTGAAGTGAGACATTTCCCTGTTTTTCTTTTTCTCTGCAAACATTTAAGCAGAGGGATTGGACTTAGGGTAGGGAGAATGTTGGTAAAGGGAGGTGTTTGGGAAAGAAGGGGCAAATACGGGGGCTGGGCTTGCTCAGGGAAGATGGCAAGATAAAGAGTGTGATATCAGGCCAGTAGAATGCTTGTCTCAGTATCAAGGTGTATGTCAGAGAAGCACCAGTGTGAACGTGACCGTTCCCCTTCTGACTGATGTAGGTAGATTTTGCGTTCGTTTCCGTTGCTGTGGTAACATAACATGTGAGAAGTGGAAAGTTGCCTGCCCGTATCAGTAAACAAAGGATGTCTCAGTCTTCAGCGATTGCAGCCACTCCAGACGGTGAGCTGGTGATCCCTGAGGGAACTCAGAAAGGAAAGAACACCTGTCTGGAGACAAAGCCTGGAACCTGAGCTGTCATCTTGCATGTGTGTTAAGTCGCTTCAGTCGTGTGCAGACGATTTGCAAACCCACGGACTGTAGCCTGCCAGGCTCCTCTGTCCATGGAATTCTCCAGGCCAGAATACTGGAGTGTGTTGCCATTGCCTTCTCCAGGGGATCTTCCCGACCCCAGGAATCGAACCCAGGTCTCCTGAATTGCAGGTGGATTCTTTATCATCTGACCACCACACAGCCAGGTCTGATTGAGGGGTGGTGGTTGTGGTGATGGAAACTTAGTCGTTTCCTCATCTCTTCTTACTTAAGGATCGTATGAAGATTTTACCTGAAGTGAGTTGAGACTGTGAGAAAACTGTCTTACACCCCTATCTTAGCTCTGGGCTTTCCATAACTTTTCAGTCTGTAGGTATCTCTCAGTGTGCAAAGGACCATCCATAAAGCCCACCAGCGAAGAGTTTCAGACCTCGGCTGTGAGCACAGGAAGGCAGAAGGGGAAAGACTTCTCTCCCTCCTTGCTAAAGCCACCCTGGAAATGTGTACATGAATTCAGCCTTTTCATTCACCCTGCCTGAATTGTAACATATATGTGCATAATTTTCCTAATTGTATGACTTTGGTGGCTTTTACTTTTTCCTCTCTTAAAAAAGAAACACATCACCTTCATTTTTGCCGTGGAAGCTCTGCCTCAAGGATACATGAATTTTCTAAACTTGTCTGGAGATGCATTGAATGTCCTTAGAACAAAGGGGGCGGATAAATTGGGTCTTTTGGGTTTTGTTTTGGTGTAAAGTATCAACTCTGCTTGTTTAAAACCCAGAAGGAAAATGTGGTGGGGAAATGAGGTCACTGGAGGCCAAACCTTTCTTAAGCCTCAGAGAGGATTGGAAGTTTTTCTCCACTATCGAACTACTAAGAATAGAATTAAAAGAAGACATTTTTATTAGATTTTTCTCTTCATCTCTGGGACTTCCATTAGCTAACTAGCGGAGGAAGAGATTTGGTTCTGCGTACAGAGGAAAATGCAGGATAATTTGGCCACATGTGGAAACTGTCAATCTTAAGAACTTCTTGGGGAAGGTATTGAGATATACATAGATATTAAATATATATAATATACATAGATATTAAAATATAATAAACTGAAATAGAGATTATATACTAATATGTTATAGTAAGTTGACATGTTAGATGATATATTAGTATAATGTTTTATATAATATATATTTATAATGTTGTAAATTATTGACATGGTAGGTGTAATATATATTATTATATAACAATGCATATATATTATAGCATTATAGTGGTTTTGGGTATGTTGTGATGTCATACATTCTGTGTATGCTTTGAACATACACGTGCATGTATTATTATCTGATTTAGGTTTATGTAGTATGGTGAACAGCAATGTCTTTTGCAATTTTTGTCAACTATCACAGAAAATTTAGGCTCTAAGCGGATCATCTTTAAAACCATTTTGCACGCCATTTATGTAAATGTTTTAAGTAACTTTTTGAGAAATGGGCCATTGAGGAAATTTTTCTTCATTTGGAGGCTCTGTCTTTAAATCTGTTGTTGTTCAGTCGCTCAGTCGTGTCCCACTCTTTGTGACCCCATGAACCGCAGCACGCCAGGCCTCCCTGTCCATCACCAACTCCTGGAGCTTGCTCAAACTCAAGTCCATCGAGTCGGTGATGCCATCCATCCGTCTCATCCTCTGTCGCCCCCTTTTCCTGCCCTCAGTCTTTCCCAGCATCAGGGTCTTTTCCAGTGAGTTGACAGTAAGGAAAAGAATTCCTGGAACACTCCCTGTAGATAAGCTAAGTTTTAGTCCTTATATGCCTACATACAGTAGCTTTTTACATTTTCCACGTAGAACGCACTCGTGCCTAGAAAAGAACCTTAAAGTGGCCAACCTCCTTCTCCCTCCAAACTGAATCCTTGCAGTTATATTCTGAGGATGCGTTTTTCGGGTCCAGCTCCCAGGCAAAGAGCCCAAGGTCTCCGCGGGCAGCCAGGGGTGTTCAGATAGAGTGAGATGGGAGTGGCCTGGGGTCTTGGCTCTCCATGTCTTGGGGAGATATGTGCTTGGACTGGCGGCAGGTATGTTGTGTGTTGTGTTCTGGGCCATAATATTTGCTATTAGTTCCTTTAAAAATATTGGTCATTCATGGCAGTAATTACCGCCCCCCCTGCCCCCCACCAGGTTACCTGCAGAAGAGGTGAACGCCTGACTTGGCTTTCCCATGCATCCTAATAACACACACTGTCAGGAGCCGCGTTAGGCATTACTGACAAAATGGAGGCACGGCCCCCAGCCCCCTCTCCTCATTCTGCAGGCACGGATCCGGGGATGAAGGAGTTAGGCCTTGTAATTCTGACTTGTCTTTTCCTCTCCTCGGCTGAGTTGACTGAAAAGGAATATTAAGGTGCTTATTGGTCTTGAGAGGAGCATGAGAAGGCGCAAAGCCTTCTGCAGCATTGCTCAGAAAATAATTCATAAAGTTAATCATTGACATTTGTTCAAGGACTTTTACAAAAGAGTGTTCCAGGATGAGCACATAGGCCGTAGCTTGAGGCCATGGGAGGGATTGATATCTGAAGTCTATTTGTGAGGAAAATGTTTATGGCAAAGGAGTTTACTGAATTTAGGGCTTAGAAATAATTAAAATAGTTAGAAGTTAAAGATTTAAGGAATGTTGTGAAGTTATTATAGAAGTTAGGAATCTTTAGAGACACTATAGCCAGAAGCCTTTTTAAGAGATAGTGAGCTCAGCATGTTAGGGGCAAACAGGATTTAGGAAGATAAGTAGTAACTGAGGAATGTAGCATGAGTTACAATGTAATCACAAGTTAACTACAGGACACATTAGAGGAGGTAGATAACAGATGATAAGGCTGATTCCCAGAGAATCACTGAAGCAGGAACTCTGTTTGAAGAGCAACAATGATTTATGGAGATAATCTCAGAAAGGGGGAACTGAAAATGTCAAACCTCTGGCCTAATGTTTTTGTAAAAGTATAAAAGAGAATCTTAAACTTGGAATAAACAGGCAGTCCGACATAGAAAACTGAGAGGCTGTCTCATTTCTCTCGCTGACACCGTCCATCTTTTCAGGTTGAATCCCTGATTGCTGGAGTTGGACTCTGGCAACACACTGACCCAAAAGAGTTCTACTCATCTTATTAAGGTTGAAATTCAATATATGCGTGTTCCTAAAGAGAGTAATCTTGATGTAAGAAATGCATCTTGCAAGGTTTCATGAAATGACTTCATGGGTGCGAAGGAGAAAATGAATGATAAATAAGGGTTCTCTTGGGACTTCTCTGGACGTCCAGTGGTTAAGACTTTGCCTTCCAATGGACGCGGTGTAGATTCAATCCCTGGTTGGGGAACTCAGGTCCTACATGCCACAAAACCAACAAAGCAAAGGGTAACAAAACAGAGGCAATATTGTAACAATATTAAAAATTGCCTACATTAAAAAAATCTTTGAAAATATTAGTACGCGTTCTCCCCATGGGCGGGTGATAAGAATTGTCTCAGGGAGTACCTCTCATGAGGGGCTTCTCTGCAAATGGGACATTCCTTTACAAATACACATTTCCTTTACAAAAGGGGAAACTCACACACTCTGTGTTGAAGCAGTTAGAGATTGGTAAAGTGTTTTTCTTTTTCTTAATGCTAAGTCTGCTGATTCTCCATTGCTGGCAGTTGAAAAAAGAATTCTTAATTCTTTTAGCTCAAAAGAAGTTGTATGAAAAAGGGGCTGTTTTTGGATATCATGTTCTAGAACTCTTCATCTCAAGCTCTCGGGGCTTGTAGAAGTTCAGGAATGCCTGGTAAAAATGCAGAAACGGGTGAGAATAGGATTCTCTGCATTCTATGAACGTGTGTTTACTGAGCACCTACCAGGTGAATGAGGGCTTCCCTGGTGGCTTGGATGGTAAAGCATCCGCCTGCCATGCAGGAGACCCGGGTTTGATCCCTGGCTCGGGAGGATCCTCTGGAGAAGGCAATGGCAACCCACTCCAGTATACTTCCCAGAGAATCCCATGGACAGAGAAGCCTGGTGGGCTACAGTCCATGGGGTTGCAAAGAGTCAGACACGACGGAGCGACTTTCTGGTGGAGAGGGGAGTAGTACAGCCTTGCACAGAGTGACGTAAATTCCTGCTTCCTCAGAGCTAAATTCTCTGTATGTATATGAAGGACGAACTTATTCACAAAGGTATAGCTTTGAATTTAAAACATGGCTATTTTTAAAAATATATTTATTTATTTCACTGTGTTGAGTCTTAGTTATAGCACTCAGGATCTTCGTTGCATCGTGCGAGAGCTTTACTTGCGGTGCCTGGAAGTCTCAGTAGTTATAGCAGCCTGGCCTAGTTGCTCTAAGGTGTGTGGGATCTTAGCTCCCCGACCGGGGATCGAACCCAAGCCCCCTGCATTGCAAGGCGCATTCTTAACCACTGGACCGCTGGAGAAAGTGAAAGTGAAAGTTGCTCAGTCATTTCCGACTCTCTGACACCCCATGGACGTATTCTCCAGGCCAGAATACTGGAGTGGGTAGCTTCTCCCTTCTCCAGGCAATCTTCCCAACCCAGGAATTGAACCAGGGTCTCCTGAATTGCAGGCAGATTCTTTACCAGCTGAGGTGCTAGGGAAGCCCCTGAGATGGCTGGAGAGGTGACTATTTGTGTGTGTAGCTTGCTTCTATGTCCTGGCCTGAGGCTGGCTGTACAACAGCGTCAGTTCTGTGTTCTCATTTCTTTTCTTGGGAGCTCGTGCCCGCTTTGAGAATCTATTTTGAATCTCCATATCCACTCAGCTCTTTTTATCCTGTATGGTTTTCTTAGTTCTGAATTTCTATATCTCCCTGGGATGAGTAAATATCTTGTATGCTGTGTGTATATATATACATATACATATATGTATACTTTTTATGTTGTGTATAAAAAAGAAATGCAGCTTCATTGTTTCAAAATGGGATTAAAAAGCATCTGCTCACAAAGACCTCAGGTCTAGCTATCAAGGTGCATTCGTAGGGTAATGTATTTTATTTACATTAGAGGAGACTTTGAGGTTGGCGAGGGATGGGCCCCTAACGCAAGCCTGCTCAATCAGAAAAGGAAATATAATTTTCCTTCTACCTTTCTGAGCTCCTGGCTGAGCTCCATTGTAATAAAAGACAGATCCACAGGAGAAACACAGTTTATTAATATGTCTACCTCATGTCTATGTGGGAGATACCCAGTGAGCATGAGTAACTCCCTGATAAAGACTAATTCACCAGCTTAGACAGCATCTCAGCTGAAGATACAGACAGAGAAGTGTGTGTGTGTGTGTGTGTATGTGTGTGTGTGCAGGTGTGTGTTTGTGTGTATGGCAGGGCAGTCGTGGTGGGGTGACCATGGAAATTGTAGTAAAAAGGGATAACGTTTGTTACAAAGGTTTAACTTACTGTCTGTTTCTCTGATAAGATTCTGTTCTGATGTCTGGTCGTTCTGTTTCCCGGTTCAGGGTTGGGGGAGCATCCTTACAGATAATTTCCTTGATAAAGGTAAACTTCCCTTTCAAAAGAGTCATTTCTGTGCTGTTTTCAGAGCTTCTCCGCTTTGTGCTGTTTCACACAATACTCAGCTCAAAAATATCCTTATGCCAAGGAAGCGTACCTGGGGTACTCTTTTCTGTTCCTGGTTCATCACTCTCTGCTTCTGTACATGAAACTTCTCTGAAGGGCACTTGTTGGACCTGCCATCGTGATGTTCCCTAGACAGCATATTAAAAAGCAGAGACATCGCTTTGCCAGCAAAGGTCCGTATAATTAAAGCTATGGCTTTTCTAATTAGTCACGTATGGATTTGAGATTTTGAACCATAAAGAAGGCTGAGCGTGGAAGAACTGATACTTTCGAACTGTGGTGTTGGAGAAGATTCATGAGAGTCCCTTGGACAGCAAGAAGGTCAAATCAGTCCATCCTAAAGAAAATCAACCCCGAAAATTCACTGAAAGGACTGATGCTGAAGATGGAGCTCCAATACTTTGGCCACCTGATGCTAAGAGAGGACTTATTGGGAAAGACCCTGATGCTGGGAAAGATTGAGGGCAGGAGGAGAAGGGGACGACAGAGGATGAGATAGTTAGATGGCATCACTGACTCAATGGACATGAGTTTGAGCAAGCTCTGGGAGATAGTGATGGACAGGGAGGCCTGGCATGCTGCAGTCCATGGGGTTGAAAAGAGTCAGATGACTGAGTGACTGACACTTTTTATATATAACTTTTTAAAGAAGGGTTTCTAATGACTCTTCAGAAGACAGAGGTCAGGAAAGTTACTTGTCCTGTGGTCCAATGGGCTCACCTCCAACCCCCCTTTCTTGTTCAACAGTCTTGGTTGACTGTCTCCTCCCATGCTGGTGAGTGGTCTAAAAAAAAAAAGGATTTGGTCCTGTCAATCCAAAAAGCTTATCCCCCCCCCCTTTTATTTTTTCTGAACATGCTTATTTCAGGTTGCAGGGAAGTGTCCCATGGCCCTAATAGACCAGGGATGAGATCCACACGACTTTACCGTCTTACACGCTTAGCTAAACTGTTGGCATGCTTCCAACTCACCTTCATTATCAAAAAGTGAGCTTTAAACCTATGGACTGGTGATGAGAAACGCCCGACATGAATTTGCCATCTCCTTCGTGCCAGCTTGGTTCATTTTCTCACTGCAAAATATGCGCCATGAACCCTGACAACCACATGAGATTTTATGAAACCTAAGAGGCAGTCATTTTATTTCTTTAAATTGGAGTTGATATTCAGTGTTGTGTTAATTTCTGCTGTACAGCAAGGTGATTCAGGTATACATATATATATACACATTCTTGTTCATATTTTCTCCCACGGTGGTTGGCATGCCTGCTGTGCGCTCAGTCGTATCTGAGTCTTTGTGATGCCGTGGACTGTAGTCCATGGGATTCTCCAGGCAAGAACACTGGAGTAGGTTGCCATGCCCTTCTCCAGGGTATCTTCCCAGCCCAGGGATTGAATTCGAGTCTGCTGCATCAGCAGGTGAGCTCTTTAACACTGAGCCACCAGAGAAGTCCATTATAGTCCCTCCCAGTGTCTTCAGTATAGTTCCGTGTTTCTCCATACTGTATATAATCCTTTGCATCTACCAGTCCCAAACTCCCAGTCCCTTCCTGCCCCACCCCCCACCCCAGCAGTCAATTTATTTACTTGTATTTGAGCAAAGTTTTCCTTGTAGCCGAACGCACAGAACAATGCACACTTAAGTGTCCGGCTTGATGAGTTTCTGCAAAATGAGCAGCCTTGGGTCAGCACCACCACGATAAGAAGGTAGAAAGTGACTGTGCTCCCAAAAGCTTTGTTCATGGCCATTCTGAACAGGTCGAGACAGCTCCGGCGTCTCCCCCCAGCTCTGCTGACTGGCGTCTCAGTGAGTTCCTTCTGCCTGTTGTGTAACTTGATATTATAGAGCGGAAAGTCCTGGTGTGTCCCTGTGTGTGCGTGTGCCTGGCCGCTTCCGCTCAACTTGGTATTGATAAGATCAGTCCATGGCGTATCCAGGTACCAGCCATCCATTTCTGCTGCTAAAAACTAGTACTTCACCGAATATCCATGCTACTGTCCTTTGAATGGCTTGTCTCTCCCTGTACTTAAGTTTTGTTTTTTTGCTAGGACGTATCCCAAAGATGTGTTTTTAGAAGAAAAAATGCCATGTGTACTAAACGTTATGAGCGCTTGAGTTTTTTGGGGAAAGTTCTGACAACTGTTTAACAGTTTGGTTGTAAAACTCTGGTGCAGACATTTGCCTTCAGAACTTTGCAGTCAGAGCTTCATGTTTTTGAGCCCCCAGGGAACTGATGAGACATGTTTTTAAGAAATACTGTCTTGTCCTTCTCCCTCTTTCTAAGCTTTCCGCTTTTTAATCTCCATCCTTGCGGTTGTGGGTGTTGGTTCATCAGAATGTGTTGTGGTGGTCGCTGTTGATTCATTTACCCGCCTTCTTCTCTTTCAGTCCAAAAGTCACAATCACTTCTTCTCCAAATGATTAAATTATTCTAAGATTTGATTTATGGCCTCTCTCTCCTCCTCTGGTTTCTTGATTCCCTCAACTGGAAATCCTGCGAGCTTGCTATGTCACCTCCTTCGTCTCTCCTCTGCCTCTCCAATTTACTTTCTATTTCTTTGTCATGTTTGCGTTATGTTCTGAAATATATTTTTATAAATTTGTTTTATTGAAGGAAAGTTTATTTACAGTGTCGTGTTAAATTCTCCCGTACCGCAGAAGTGATTCAGTTATACGTATATTTATGTTCTTTTTCATGTCTTGGGGAGATTTATTCGGTTTTATCCTATGCATTGTACATCTGTCTTCCTTCTGTTACGAGGCTTTCTGGGAAGGATCTAGGAACTATCATTCAGTCTTCCAGTTTTTCAAGTAACATTGTGTCTCTTTCTTGTGAGTCTCCCTGAAGATACTCATTGGGTTTTTTGAAAGTGAAAGTCGCTCAGTCGTGTCCGACTCTTTGTGACCCCATGGACCATACAGTCCATGGGATTCTCCAGGCCAGAATACTGGAGTGGGTAGCCTTTCTCTTCTCCAGGGCATCTTCCCAACCCACGGATTGAACCGAGGTCTCCCACATTGCAGGTGGAGTCTTTACCAGCTGAGCCACCAGGGAAGCCCAAGAATACTGGAGTGGGTAGCCTATCTCTTCTCCAGGGGATCTTCCCAACACAGGAATCAAACCCAGGTCTCCTGCATTGCAGGTGGATTCTTTAGCAGCTGAGC
The DNA here is from genome assembly GCF_055505025.1 of Bos grunniens. Classification (NCBI taxonomy): domain Eukaryota; kingdom Metazoa; phylum Chordata; class Mammalia; order Artiodactyla; family Bovidae; genus Bos; species Bos grunniens. The sequence goes on from NC_141194.1 coordinate 4,847,781, forward strand.
TACTGGGGAAGCCCTTTTAGCTTTAGAGGATTTTCTTTATTTTGTATTTTGTATGTTTTTTTAAGCTTTATTTATTTACTTCTGGCTGTGCTGGGTGTTGTTTAACCACTGGGCCAGCAGGGAAGCCCTCCCCGTTTTTTACGTTTTCAGTTCTTGGGCATCTTGAGAATGCCTTGGGCGTGTTTTCAGTCTGCTTGTTGGTTTTCCTCCCAAGCTCCATTTCCCTGTTTCTATTCCTGGATAATAATTTGGTTGATTGCAGGTGGCTGCAGGGATTGCTCTTTTGCAGAGTGTGACTCCGTTTCTGAGGGACTTCTGTCAAAATGTGGGAGTGACCGGTCCTGTCCACAGACACAGATTTCCCTCTGGGAGCCCATGGAGGTCACAGGGGCACCCTCAGGATCAAAGCAGAGGCACAAGGCAAGTGAGGAACCTGTGTGCGTCACTCCATGGTAAACCTTCCCTCAATTTTTCTGTGTCCATAGAGGGACCCCGTATCACCTTGGTTTCTGTTCTTCTTCTCTTCTTGTATCCCTCAGCTGCATTAAGAGCTTCTCCATGGAAATCTATCACTATTTAGGAGGCAGGTCAGGGGACTCTGCCCAGAATAGATACTGCAGCTGGTTTATAACCACATTGGGGTGAGTGGCTATCTGGTAAACCTCCATGTCCCGCCCTCTCCGGCCTTGATTTCCGCTGCACACACATCACATTCGAAGGTTCATTTGTCAATTTTCCACCTGGAGAGTCTCATTTCCATTGAACAATGGTAAGTGTTCTGGGAAGCTGGTTGTACCCTTTCATCTTTTGACACTACCATGGTGCGGGCATTTGTTTTATCTTTTAAAACATGACTGTTGCTTCAGTAACACATGAGGATGCAAATAGTCAAAGATGTGGCTGCAGTCACCACAACCTCCCTGGTGGCCCTGGGGTGCTCACACAGCAGGAGCTGTGGGTTCGAGCCCTAGTCAGGGAAAGCAGAATCCAGCGTGCCAAGACCTGGCCAAAAAAAGATTTTTTCAGCTTCCCTGGTGGCTCAGACGGTAAAGAGTCTGCCTGCAATGCGGGAGACCCGGGTTTGATCCATGGGTCAAGGAGATCCCCTGGAGAAGGGAAGGGCAACCCGCTCCACTATTCTTGCCTGGAGAATTCCATGGACAGAGGAGCCTGGCGGGCTACAGTCCACAGGGCCACAAAGTCTCAGAGTGGACTGATCGACCAACAGTCTCAGCCACTATGTTGAACCAGAAATTCCATCTGCAAATTATAAAGCAACTTCCAGACAGGTCAAATAGATGGTATATAGCTTCTTAAAATTTCCCTTACAAAATATGTATCCTTAAGCTAGATGATTGGAGATTTTTATTTTATTTTTTAATATTTTTAAAGATTTTTTTTTTTTTTGGCTTTGCCAGTTCTTAGCTGCAGCATGCAGGCTCTTTAGCTCTGGCGTTTGGGATGTACTTCTCCAAACAAGAGTTGAATCTGACCGTCCTGCATTGGGAGCTCAAGTCTTAACCACTGGGTTACCAGAAAGTGTTAAGAGAAAGTGTTAGTCACTCCGTCGTGTCTCATTCTTTGTGATCCCATGGACTATAGCCCGCCAGGCTCCTCTGTCCATGGGGATTCTCCAGGCAAGAATGGTGGAGTGGGTTGCCAATCCCTGCTCCAGGGGATCTTCCTGACCCAGGGTTTAGTTATATGACCAAGCTGGGTCTTGGTCAAGGCATAGTTCCAGCGTTCGAACTCATAGCTGTGGCGTGTGGGATCTAGTTCCGTGACCAGATTGAAACTAATTTTATATCCCAGGTCAACAGTGATTTAAAAATATTTAGTCAGAAGTATTTGTATTTGTTGGTTCCCCAACAAAAATTGAGCAGACTAAAAAATGACCTTCTTGCTCAAAGCTCCTTCAGTGTCTTTAGAAGTCTGATCTTCATCCTCTTTTACATTGACTTGTATTTTAAAGTCAGTAATCTGACCCACCCATTGACACTGAGATTCTATATATTTCACTATTGTTTCTTTCATTTGCTTAGTCTATTTTTTATTGTTGCTGTTGTTCAACCCAGGGATCAAAATCTTTCCAACTGTGCACACAGGGTGTGAATGATTATTATTTAGCAGTAGAAGATTGACCTTGTCTTTATTAGGAAGCTTAAGTGTTATGTGTAGTCTGATTCTGTTTCCATTAATGAGGAGACAGGTAAATATCACTTCACTTGCAGATTCTTTCCCTTCCTCAACACTTAACGAATAATGTGACTTTGTCACGTAGGGCTATTTCCCACTGTTGAATTCCTTAGTTTTGTTCAGAAACTTTGAGCTAGACAAAAGGGCAGACATTTTCTCTCTAAGGTCCTTTTCTTGTTGTGTTTATGAGGTTGCGTAATTCCTGAAGCAAATTGCTCTTTATAAAAGTGCTTTAAAATTGCATCTTATTTTACTTTTATTATTATTTTTAAATTTATTTATTTGTGGCTGTGCTGTGGAAACAGTGAGATACTATTTTTCGGGGCTCTGAAATCACTGCAGATGGTGGCTGCAGCCTTGAAATTAAAAGACGCTTGCTCCTTGGAAGAAAAGCTATGACCAACCTAGACAGCATCTTAAAAAGCAGAGACATTACTTTGCCAACAAAGGTCTGTCTAGTCAAAGTTATGGTTTTTCTAGTAGTCATGTATGGATGTGAGAGTTGGACTATAAAAAAAGCTGAGCACCAAGGAATTGATGCTTTTGAACTGCAGTGCTGGAGAAGACTCTTGAGAGTTCTTTGGACTGCAAGGAGATCCAACCAGTGCATCCTAAAGGAGATCAGTTCTGAATATTCATTGGAAGGACTGATGCTGAAGCTGACAGTCCAATACTCTGGCCACCTGATGCGAAGAATTGACTCATTGGGAAAGACCCTGATGCTGGGAAAGATTGAAGGTAGGAGGAGAAGGGGACGACAGAGGATGAGATGGTTGGATGGCATCACCGAGTCGATGGACATGAGTTTGAGTAAACTCCAGGAGTTGGTGATGGACAGGGAGGCCTGGCGTGCTGCAGTCCACGGGATCGCAGAGTTGGACACGACTGAGCGACTAAACTGAACTGAACTGTGCTGGGTCTCTATTGCGGCACATGGGCTTTCTCTAGTTCTGGGTAGCAGGCTTCTTGTTGCAGTGGCTTCTCTTGTTGCAGAGAAGAGGCTGTATAGGCTGTTTGGGCTTCAGTTGTTGCAGTTCCCAGGCTCTAAAGCACACACTCAAGAACATGGCTTTTGCACACAGGCTTAGTTGCTTCTTGGCTTGTGGGATCTTCCAGGACCAGGTATTGAACCGGTGTCTCCTGCCTTGGCAGCCAAGATTCTTTACTATTGAGCCACCAAGAAAGCCCACATTTCATTTTTATAACACTGCCCCTTAGTCAGAACATTTCACCAAAAAAAAAAAAAAAAGACAAATTCTGGACGCCGCTCAAGTGATGACAGTTTCTTAGAAGCTGGAATATTTCAGTAAGGAAAACACTCTTAAGTATTCCATCACTGAGGCATATTCTGAATCCATTTGACCCGGAATCTCAACGGTTGAAGTTTTACTTACCAGTGGGTTTTCAGCATTTAAATGTAGCTTTTTCCTACCAACAGTGCTGGCAGAAAAAAACACAGTTCACTCAAATTATGAATTTCTTGAATTAGCTCCTCTAGCAAAGAGGAGAACAAATCTATTTTGAACTGAAGTGAGAGCATCATTTGGATTAGAAACTAATGAGTTAGAAGCCTACCTGTTTCTACATTCAGCTGCGAGGAGAACAGAGTTGGTGGTCAAACCCACTGAACAGGAATTAAATATTTTGTGCTGTAGAGTGGGCCTTCCCTGATGGCTCAATGGGAAAAGAACCTTCCTGCCAATGCAGGAAATGCAGGAGACACGGGTTGATCCCTGGATAGGAAAGATCCCCTGGAAAAGGGAACTGCAACTCATTCCAGTATTCTTGCCTGGAAAACCCCATGGACAGAGGAGCCTGGCGGGCTGTAGTCCATGGGGTCACTAGGAGTTGGACACAGCTGAGTGCACGCACACACACATAGGGTGAGAGGTGAAGAAACCCATCCAAGAACGGATAAAGATGATTCCAGCTTGATTCTCCAGTGTGGCGGGATTAACCATGGAATCGCCTGCTCCATCCTAGAAAGTTAAAGTGTTGTTCTCTCAGTCATGCCCGACTCTTTGCGACCCCGTGCTTAGTACATGGGACTCTCCAAGCAAGAATACTGGAGTGGGTTGCCATTTCCTTCTCCAAGGGAATCTTCCTCACCCAGGGATGGAACTCGGGTCTCCTGCCTGGCAGGTAAATTCTTGACCATCTGAGCTCAATCCTAAGAGCTCATTCAAAGGATATACAAGTCATGAGAGTTCCCTGGCAGTCCAGTGGCTAAGACTCTGAGCTCCCAGTGCAGGGGGCTCCCGGTTTGATCCCTGGTCGTGGAACTAGATCTTGCTTGTGGCAGCAAAGATCCCAAACTAAGATTTTTTAAAAGAGAGTCACAAGTCATATGTGTTTCTGGATTCTCTTACCACTAAAATTCTCACTTACAGCACTTCACTCCTCATTAGAACCTCAATCAAGACAATCTCCTGAGCCTAGTTCTGTATCTTTGTATTGAAAATTCCAAGTGACTTTTTAAAAAATCCCCCTTAAAGTCTGAATTGTGGAAAATTACAGTAATATAAACACATTTTCAGGGCAAGATGCTCGCTGCAGTACACTCATCTGTCACATTTAAGACCCGCTTGAGAGACAACCTGACGATGGATAAATGGAATTGCTGTCTCCGTTTCGAGCAGGGCCATCAATAGTTAGTTAAAAATCATGCTTTATCATTTTTGGAATCAATAATTTCATATCATTCCAGTATACAGGCCAGTTCTTGATCAATGATTCTATTGAACCTCTGAAATTTCACATGAAATAATATATATATATTTTAAATCTTCATGTTTAAAGGAGATGTCCGAAAGCCTACTGTTATAAATCAAGTTGCTGGGTGATCTGGGCTATCTTATTCTTCAACTGATATTTTGTGTCTTAATACATCCTTCTGTGGAAACAAATCTTGAGAATACTAAGGAGTGTTCAAGTTTTCTGAAACTGCAGTTGCATGGAAAAAATGGAAACACACCATGCCCTGAATTTTCCTCTTAAGAAACAACGTGAGTTGTCAATATCACAAGGTAACAAATAGCCTAGTCTATTCAATGAAGAAAATATATGTTTCCTATATTAGGAAACTGGTTCAGGCACAGTCTCAGGAATACGCTTTGCATTTGGATAAGGGGAAAAACACAAACACTTCAAAGAGAAGCACACTCTGAGTGAACCACGCACTCCCAGGAGCTGCTAGCCGTAAAGAATCCGCCTTGCCAATGAAGGAGACCCAAGATACGAGGGTTCGATCCCTGGGTTGGGAAGATCCCCTGGAGAAAGAGATGGCAACCCACTCTGGTATTCTCGCCTGGAGAATCCCCATGGACAGAGGAGCCTGGTGGGCTATTGTCCATGGGGTCGCAGACTCAGTCGTACACGACTGAGTACCCACGCTTGCTCGCTTATTCAAGCAAAGAAGATAGAATATGTTCTTAGAGGGCATGTCAAGATTCATAAAATCGCCTGGGTCAGTTGAAGGGGAAATTTATTCAGATGTGTTGAATGGGGTTAGCCATTTTTAGTCAGCAAGCCTACTGTGTGTTAGGGGGCTTGATTGAAATTGTCCTTCTTCCTGATGGCTGCCCTGCAGGTGGATCTTGCTGTGTGGATTTTGCAAACGAGAAAATGGATGTTGTGATGTCAGACTTAGTTGTTGGAAGTCTAGTAAGTGGCAGCTTCTCATCCGAGACTCCTCTGGGCACCGTTCGTGGAGTTTGTGTGAAACGCCGTGTGTCAGGAAGAACACGATTTACTGTTGCTGTTCAGTCGCTCAGTTGTGTCTGACTTTTGCAACCCCGTGGACTCTAGCCTGCGAGGCTCCTGTCCATGGAATTCTCCAGGCAACAATACTGGAGTGGGTTGCTATTTCCTTCTCCAGGGGATCTTCCCGACCCTGGGGTTGAACACATGTCTCCTGCTTGGCAGGTGGCTTCTTTACCACTGAGCCACCTGGGAAGCCCCCAAAATAATCAGGGGAATATAAATTGTGAATATGTACCACACAGGACCCTGAAAGCTTATGGAAGGATTTTAATTTTTTTAAATATTTATTTGTCTGCTCCACGTCTTAGTTGCAGCATGTCAAATCTTTGACCTTCCTCGTGGCACGCGGGGTTTTTCAGTTGCAGCGCTCGAACACTTAGTTAATGGCCATGTGTGATGTAGTTCCCTGAGCAGGGATCAAACCCAGGTCCCCTGCATTGGGAGCCTGGAGTGTTAAGCCACTGAACCACCAGGGACATCCCTGGAAGGACTTTTAAATTATGCTAAAAGAAGTGAACAAGTGTAACCAATGTCCATTCCCCTACCTTCTTACCTCCAAAGGATTTTGGAAAGAAACTCATTCAGCTGCCTTTATTCATCTTTTTCCCTTTTTTTCCTTTTCAGTTTTCATTGTAGCTATTCATGCAGGCATGCATGCTTTTATTCATTTTTCATTCATCTGGTAAATGTCGTTGAGTGTTTACGAGGTGTTAGGGTCCCAACCTTCCTCTTTCTGCCTTGTAGCTGAATCAAGGATTTCTTTTAATATGGGAGATTTTTGTGTGTTTGTTTTTAAAGGCAAAGAACCCACTCCTTGCTATAGCAGTGTCACTTGGATCCCATTCAGTTGATACCGATGTCTCAGTTCTTAAATCGCACACCACATTGTTTGGGCTATTCTATTGAGGATGTCTGTTCCTCCTGAGTGTGAAATGACACCTCTCATCTTTTCTACACCTCACGCAGCAATACACTGCCCCTTCCATCTCCTCTTGTAATTACTTTGAGATTATTGTCTGGAGACCCTGTGTTCAGCATTTTGAGCCTTCCGATTTCAGACAGCGAGCATGAATTTCGAAAGCGAACACGTGGGACGGTGCTTTGGAGTAGATGTATCTGGTCGGGGGTGGAAATCAAGGGAGGTGTTTCTCAGCACGTCACAGACCTTATTTGCCAGTTTCAGGCCTCCTCTTCTCATATCCCTTGAGAGAGTCTGGCTTGGGATTTAATCAAGGAAAGAGTTGATGGAGATTTATGTAAATGAGATGGTGGTTTAGTCTTTTAAGTTGTGTCCCAGTCTTTGCGACCCTATGGACTATAGCCAGTTTTTTAGGTCGCATCTGACTCTTTGTGACCCCAGGGACTTATAGCCTGCCAGGCTCCTCTGTCCGTGGGATTCCCCAGGCAAGAATACTGAAGCGGGTTGCCCTTTCCTTTTCCAAAATGAGGTGGGGTCGATGCGAATTTGGGCTATACTATGTGGCTTAATTCCAGAGGAGTGGACCAGAGGTGAAAGGTGGTGAAAGGTGAAAGGTGAAAGGTGAAAGGTGGCTTCCGAGCTGGAAGCCATAGCTCGTAATCATTGTGATCGTAGATGAAATAATAATTTGGGATCCCTTGCTAATCAGCGAAACCTTGGCAGTGGCTGCTGACAAGCACGAACAGGCAGGTGATTAAAGTGAATTTGCATGCATTTACACTTCGATCATTGTCTGCAAGATTCCTTCTCTAAAAATAGACTTTACGTCTTTCAAGATGCTCAGGAAATCAAAGGAAGGGGAAGAAGTAGGTGCAGTGCATCAATAATGCTTAATTTAAAAAAAATGACCCCTCCCTCACACAAGACAATTATCCAATGATGCTCTTATCTTTAATTACATGACGGGCTCATCGAATGCTTTTAGGTCATTGACGATAACTAATTCATAGTTGCATTTTGCCATCTTCACTAAATATTGAAGCTGGGAGCTTTCAAACATATTCGATACGCCTGTCAAGACTGTGTTCAGTTCAGTTCAGTTCAGTCACTCAGTTGCATCCGAATCTTCGCGACCCCATGGACCATACAGTCAATTCTCTAGGCCAGAATACTGGAGTGGGTAGCCTTTCCCTTCTCCTGGGGGATCTTCCCAACCCAGGGATCAAACCTGCGTCTCTTGCATGTCCTGCGTTGACAGCCGGATTCTTTACCACACTGTCCCACCTAGGAAGCTTCTGCTAACCCTAAACTACCAGTCCATTTCCCTCCCCTGCACCCCCATTCCTTAGCAGCCACAAGTCTTTTTTCTATGTTTTGTTTTAACAGTCTCTTTCTGTTTCCTACATCAGTAATCTTAACAGGTCATCGTTTTTAAGTGATGTGTCTTTGCAAATGAACTTGAGACACTGTATTACTCAGACAGACAAGGGACAGACCATATATGGCAAGAGAGCTCAGACCAGTCATATATTCATCAAGCAACTCTACATACCTTCTTCCACGTCATCCCAGTACGGTGCTCTCTATTTATTTATTTATTTGCTTCTCTGCCCGTAGAGGACCCACCAGAGAAGGGGAAATGTACTCCCCAAACTGACACGTGAAGTCCCTCACTTCTAGTTATCTGTCTCCAGCTCCTCAAGCTAACAGCTTCCAAGCAGGGGACATCTGAATCCATCGCTTTTCTCTCTATCCTGTTTTCCACTCTGCCTGCCTTTTAGAGTCTGTGGCAGACTCGGGGTTGGTGGTTGATCCCCTATCTAGTGTGTTAATTGCTCAGTCTTGTCTGATACTTTGGGACCCAGTGAACTGTAGCCCGCCAGGCTCCTCTGTCTGTGGGATTCTCTGGGCAAGAATACTGGAGTGGGTTGCCATTTCCTTCTTCAGGTGATCTTCCCAAGCCAGGGATGAAACCCGGGTCTCCTGTATTGCATGCACATTCCTTACTGTCTGAGCAGCTTCTGTTTGCATTCATGGGACGGGAGGTGGAGGGATCGCTCTATATTTCCCCAAACATGAATTGGTTCATAATACGATGGATACAATCGGGGCAGACTGAATGCATCTCTAGGATTTGCAGGTGACACGGGTTAACTTCCATTTTGCACTAGATTTATGTCTACTTAGGGCTTCCCTGATAGCTCAGTTGGTAAAGAATCTGCCTGCAATGCAGGAGACCCCAGTTTGATTCCTCAGTTGGGAAGATGCGCTGCATGGGGGATAGGCTACCCACTTCAGTATTCTTGGGCTTCCCTTGTGGCTCAGCTGGTAAAGAATCCACCTGCAATGCGGGAGACCTGGGTTCGAGCCCTGGGTTGGGAAGATGCCCTGGAGAAGGGAAAGGCTACCTACTCCAGTATTCTAGCCTGGAGAATTCCCTGGACTGAATAGTCCATGCGGTCGCAGAATTGGACATGACTGAGCAACTTTTGCTCTCACTCTCACTGTATCTACTGGGGGCAAATGGGAATAATCCATTTAACGCCCTCTCCAAGAATGAAAAAAAATTAATGTTTTTTGTTGTGTTTTTTTTTCCATTAATAATTGAGAATCACTTCTGCAGTAACCCCAGTGCCGTTAGTTTTTATTCTTCTTAAAAAATGCTTTCACATAACATACATCTGCTTTAAATCCTTTGTTTTATTTATATTTTTGGCCACTCAGGCATGTGAGATCTTACTTCCCTGATCAGGGATCGAACCTGCATGCCCTGCATTGAAAGCCCAGAGTCGTAACCACTGGGCTGCCAGGAAAATCCTCCAGTTTTTCTTCTGTTTTATTCCTTCTCCTCATCTGATATATTTGAAAAGCTGAGCAGACACAACAGTCAGTGAGAACAGAGACATGGGTGGAGGATTCCGGGAGCTGGGAAAGAAGGGTCCGTGACCAGCCGGTTCCAGCTGACTGTGTGCAGACATAAGCTCTGAGGGGGATCTCTGATACCACCCCAGAGGAGGCTGCAGCAGTGGGAAGGCAGTTGATCAGATGTTTTTGGAGAAAGGACAGGATTCAGGGCAAGTCTCTACAGCTGAGTCGCTTTTCTCTGCAATTGGCTCCATCAAAGGGGTGCCGAGTGAACATCAGCGTAGATCACTTGCAGAGGTTCTTTGTGTGGGGTGATTTTTGTCTGGCTTTTTATCCAGCCGCCTCACATGACTGTAGGCATCGACCTCTGAAGGCTCTCTTTCTTGTAATAATGGTTTTCTTACCTGTGGGCCTCCCTAACAAAAGGAATAGCAGATGAAGCGGTCTGGATAGACATGTGTGATGTCACTGAGTCGTGTGTCCTCCAAGTGTCTCGGAGACACTGTGAAGTCCCTTTGGTGTCGTCTGTTCTAAAAGACGCCCCTTGGTCTCTCCAGGAATTTCACCGGAGCGGGAGGTGGGTGCTTTGAAGCAGCAAGGAATGGTTCGAGTTTAATTCTAAGGCCGTGTCAGCAAAGAGAGACTCCAGCACAAGTTGGGAATTTGATTCCCTCGGAGAGGAACAGACAAGACAGTGTTACTGAAAATAAACGGTTTTGAACATAAAACAGAGAAATTGCACGAAAGCAATCTTCTGTGTTTGATGGCAATTTCCGTTTTCTGTTTCACTCGCTTGTTCAGGTAAAATTACAGTGGAGCTGGCTTTCCTACTTAACTGATCTCGGAATACAGCCCCCCAGATCTTCAGCTGTTGACTTTTGAAACACTGCTTACAGAAAAGGCACTTATCAAGCATACTTCTCTTGTATTTCTTGATAAAAAGAAAGGCCAGTAGGACATTAAAGTCTATCTATCTAGCTGATCATACTGCCATTTACCTTTGAAAATGGAATCAGAGAGAAAGAGGTCATGGTTGACAGCCTCTTACAAAAAGACTGTTTCTGGCAAAATCTTCTGTTAAGCAAGGATATGAACTTGGGGGCGCTTATCCACAGATTCCCACATCCTGTTAGTTTCGAGGGTTGTCCCCAGGGTGTTGCCCTGAGGGCCTGAAACTCCTGTGGTGTTAAGGCGGCGTGGGAGGAACCTTGGAGATGGCTCCAGATGATCAAAGGTGGGTCGTGGAGCTGTCCACTCACACAGTGCTGAAATCAGAGGGGAAGACCAGAATTCAGTGTTGGGTCCTTATAGTCACAGGCTCATTAGATGACATTCTGTTGATGAAATACATGTATTCTGTGTCTGAGAAAGTCCCGAAGGAGGGCATTAAGTAAGGCACAGTACACTCAGAAGGGAATTCGTTATCTGGTTTGCCAGTTGGGATCCCTGAAAGTAAAAACGGGGACCTAATGCTGGTCTTCCCTGGTGGCTCGGGTGGTAAAGAAGCTCCCTGCAATGCAGGACACCTGGGTTTGATCCCTGGGTCAGGAAGATCCCCTGGAGAAGAAAATGGCCACCCACTCCAGCATTCTTGCCTGGGGACTCCCGTGGACAAAGAAGCCTGGCGGGCTACAGTCCACGGGGTCGCAGAGTCAGACATGACTGAGCAACGAAACACACATGTGCAAGGTTGGAAAAGTGAGCCTGCGGTGGGCCTGGATTTCAAAGTCATAAAGTCTGGACCTTGTAGGTGAGCGAGGCTTAAAGTAAGGAAATTCTGAATTGTAAGAGAATGAGCATTATATTCTAATCATTAAAATAGGGAAGCGTTTTTATCTGTGCCAGGCCGGTAGAATTCCAAGCCGGAGAAAGAGTAAAGACAGACAGTGGCTAGAGAAAGGGGGAGGCTAGTATGATGGAGATTTTTATTACAGCGGAGTCCGATGAAGGAGAGTCAGAACAGCCTTAATGAGAAACTTGAACCAGTTTTAAAGCTCGAAGGTGAAGTGAATCCGTTTTGACTGAGTTAGATGATTCCGTAAGTGACTTTGTGAAGAGAGTGCGAGCTTTTAGTTACTCACGAATAAAAAATGCATGAAGCCTGCTCACTTCTTGGATCAAAAGCATTTTCTATGAAGTCAGCCCTTTGGTCTTTTGAGGAATGACAGTGTAGATAAGCAGTAGCCAGCACACTTGTCCATCTCTTTCGGGACCCTGAACGGTTTGATGTTCTCTTGATCGGAGTGACGGTGCCATTAAAATTGCCATTAACAAGGGTCTCGGATAAGACTTACAAGTCAGCTGTATGCTAGCTACAGAATCAGTTGTCATGGCTGATCCTGTGAGAGTAGGCGCTGACCAAGGTATATAATCCTGAACGCATCTCCACCAGAAGGAAGAGCGGCACACTGAAACTCAGTGTTTGAAGAGCTCGGAAGGTAAACCAACTTCTGAGATGATAATCATGGCCGTGGTGGGCTCCACGGTAAAAGAATCTGCCTGCAGTGCAAGAGATGCAGGAGACGTGCATTTGATCCCTGGGTCAGGAAGGTTCCCTGGAGGAGGGAATAGCAACCCACTCCAGCGTTCCTGCCTGAAGAATCCCATGAACAGAGGAGCCTGGTGGGCCACAGTCCCTGGGGTCACAAAGAGTCAGATGCAGCTGAGGTGACTGAGCATGCAGTATGCACATTACCATGCAATATAATGCTTGTATCCTTAGTGAAGTGTGTTGAAAGACTCGGAGGTCCATTTCCTCTTGCTTAATTTGCCTTTTAAATGAAATCACTGTGTTAGTTACTTCGTAACTATGTTAGGTTCTGTCTTTGTGGCTCTCCAGTGAAAGCTTTATGTGCTTCGTATACATTTTGTTAACATTTCGCCTATTTTTATCATTTACTGGCATATCTTGCCCCTGAAACTGCAGACAGCATTGAGCAAGGAACGTGTTCGTTGCTCAGTCATGTCTGACCCTTTGTGACCCCACGGACTGTAGCCCAGCAGGCTCCTGCGTCCATGGGATTCTCCACGCAAGAATACTGTAGTGGGTTGCTGTTCCTTTCTCCAGGGGATCTTCCCAACCCTGGGTCTCCTGCACTGGAGACAGATTCTTTACCAGCTGAGCTACTGGAGAAGCCGGTATCCAGTAAGGAAGTCCAGCTTTGTTTTCCTGGAACGTGCCCACATTGATTAGTCTTTGCCGCTCTCTGAGGGTCAGTTGAGCGGTATATCCCAATCATCTGTCGATACCGTCTTCTGTATTGATTCCCACTTGATGTATACTTGACTCACTGTCGGGTGTTGTTCTGGTTCTTCATCTCCACTCCTTTCTCATCCAGTTCTTATTTACAGACTGTCAGTAGGATGCTTGGCGCTTCAGCACAGCTAACCTGAGCTCCACTGGCGTTTTCAAGATTCCTGTCTTGTGGCATACTGACATGTTGTAATGGTAATGCGTGTCTGTTGTCGTGTCTGACTCTTTGCTACCTCGTGGACTGTAGCCCACCAGGCTCCTCTGTCCATGGGATTCTCCAGCCAAGAATACTGGAGTGGGTTGCCATGTCCTTCTCCAGGGGATCTTCCCGACTCAGGGATGGAACCTGGGTCTTCTGTGTTGCAGGCAGACTCTTTACCCTCTGAACCACCAGTCTACAGGATGTTAGCTTGACGGATGAAGGATGTAAACACACTAAATACTGGATATGCTCCATCCCCCGGCTGTTTATAATCTTTTACAAGTGTGGTGGACACTAACAGGTCCAGTTAGGTACATAAAGATGTTCTTGCTCTCTGTCCATATGGACGGGTTATGGAAAAGCTGTTAAGAGAAAAGACTGCTTATGAGAGAATTCCTTAGCTAGAAGATACAATCCCTGCCATTCTGTTTATAGGGCTTATCTTTCATGGTTTTCATGTTGAGCTTCCTGTAACCCTCATCAGAATGCTTCTTTTTTAAAGAAAAGCTTTTTATTTTGTATTGGGGTATAGCTCATTAACAGTGTTGTGACGGTTTTAGGGAGAGAGCAAAGGGACTCAGCTATACATATACATGTATATTTTCTCCCCCAAACTGCCCACCACCCTCTACGTACCCGATCTCATCTCATCCGTAGCTTCAGGATCAGACCTGTTTAATACTTGGATGGGAGAATGCTTCTTGCTATGGAAAAAAAAAAAGTCAAACATCCTTCATCCTTGAAGCTAACACTGTAGATGGTAAAGAATCCACCTGCAATGCAGGACACCCAGGTTTGATCCTGGGTGGGAAAGATACTCTGGAGAAGGGGATGGCACTGGACTGCAGTATTTTTGCCTGAAGATTCCCATGGACAGAGGAGCCTAGTGAGCTACAGTCCATGGCGTCGCAGAGAGTCAGACACAAATGAGCCACTGACACTTTGACTTTATTTTCATTGTAGACCCCAGATTGTGTGTTTCTGGAGACCTCAAGCATTGGACGGAGAAGGCAATGGCACCCCACTCCAGTACTCTTGCCTGGAAAATCCATGGACAGAGGAGCCTGGTAGGCTGCAGTCCATGGGGTCGCTAAGAGTCGGGAATGACTGAGCAACTTCACTTTCACTTTTCACTTTCACGCATTGGAGAAGGAAATGGCAACCCACTCCAGTGTTCTTGCCTGGAGAATCCCAGGGATGGGGAAGCCTGGTGGTCTGCCGTCTCTGGGGTCGCACAGAGTCGGACACGACTGAAGCGACTTAGCAGCAGCAAGCACTGGAACTCAACTTCCCCTAGAAGAAGCAGACCTAGAAATTAGCCATAACCTCAAGGCTTCCCTTGTAGCTCAGTCGGTAAAGAATCTGCCTGCAGTGCAGGAGACCCGGGTTCGATCCCTGGGTTCGGAAGATCCCCTGGAGAAGGAAATGGCAACCCACTCCAGTATCCTTGCCTGGAAAATCTCATGGACAGAGGAGCCTGGTGGACTGCAGTCCATGGGGTCACAAAGAGTTGGGCACGACTGAACGACTAATGCTAACAAGGCTGCCTTGGTCCATTCAGGCTGGACCCAATTTGTGCAGGGGAATGATGTACCTTATTCAAAAGCCTCCTGTCCTCAAACTGTGTAGAACTTCTGACTGATAACTCCATGACTGAGGACTCGGTTTGATGGTGTTGTTATTGTTTAGTCGCTGTGCTGTGACTGACTCTTTGCGTCCCCATGGACTGCAGCGCTCCAGGACTTGGTTACAGCTAGTCTTTTCACTCACCCCCTCATGACGATGGGGCTTGGATCATCATCCTTCTTGTGTGTTTCTTGCTAGAACATCCCACCTTGTGGGTTGGGAGGGCCTGCCGGAGCCCTGCCTCCGTGGCAAGCGTTTCACCAAACAGTTGTCAATCGAGAGCCTGTAGGGCGTGAAGGATGAGATTTCACTTGCATGTTTAGAAGCTGAAGCACATGAGGGGGCTGAGCTAGTTAGCTCAGCTTTGCTTTGGCTGCTACCTTTGCATGCTTCAAGAATCACCCGCAGGAGCTAAGTTGGTGCCCCAACGTTGACATGTTCAGAGCATAACTCATAGGTATCCTTGTATCAGGAGTTAATAGAAACACTTAATGCACACAGGAAGGGCTGGGACCTCCCAACATGTTCAATGACAGATGCTACAAGAGACACTCTCCTGGCGGCGCAGTGGTTAAGACTCTGTACTTCCACTCCAGGGGCTCACAGGTTCGATCGTTGATCAGGGAACTGAGATCCTACATGTTGTGCAGGGCTGCCAAAAAAAGGAAAAAAAAAAGAATGCTAGGAGAATGTTGTAGGGACTTCCAACTTTAGAATAAATGTCAGCTTCATACCCTTTGTCTAAGGCTTCTTTACCCTTTGAAGTTTTTTAAACCATCTGAGAATTTCCTCGGAGAAGGCAATGGCACCCCACTCCAGTACTTTTGCCTAGAAAATCCCATGGACGGAGGAGCCTGGTAGGCTGCAGTCCATGGGATCGTGAAGAGTTGGACATGACTGAGCGACTTCACTTTCACGCACTGGAGAAGGAAATGGCAACCCAATCCAGTGTTCTAGCCTGGAGAATCCCAGGGACGGGGATGCCTGGTGGGCTGCCGTCTATGGGGTCGCACAGAGTCGGACACGACTGAAGCGACTTAGCGGCAGCAAGAATTTCCTGGTAGGGATATAAAATTATGCGTGTGTACGTGTACGTCAAAAAGATCTTTGTTGTTGTTTAGTTGCTGAGTCGTGTCCAACTCTTCGCAACTCCATGGACCACAGCACTCCAGGCTTCCCTGTCCTTCACCATCTCCCAGAGTTTGCTCAGACTCATGTCCATTGAGTCAGTGATGCCATGTAACCTTCTCATCCTCTGCTTCCTCCTTCTCCTCTCGCCTTCAATCTTTCCCAACATCAGGGTCTTTTGCAATCAGTCAGCTTGTCACATCAGGTGGCCAAAAGGATTGGAGCTTCAGCTTCAGCATTAATGCTTCCGATGAATATTCAGGGTTGATTTCCTTTAGGACTGAATGGTTTGCTCTTCTTCTTGTCCAAGGGACTCTCAAGTGTCATCTCCAGCACCACAGTTCAAAAGCATCAGTTCTTCAACACTCAGCCTTCTGTATGGTCCAACTCTCACTTCTTGAAGTTCTCAAAAGCATAAGTGTACGTATAAGAAAGTACCCACGGTGGTTCCAAAGAGAACCTGAGTCTCCTCTGGGCTGATTCTAGAGGTAGAGACCATGCCACTCTTGGATTAGAACAAAGAGACCACCTAGAAAAGGTTTGCTCTCCAGGGTTGTTTAGAATCCAGCTTCTCCCTTCCGTGGTTCTGCTAAGCTTTACCATGTCTTACTACACTGCAGGTTGGGAGGGTTCCTTGGGGGTCCATCTGCCGTAAGGTCAAAAGAGGGGGAAATTGATGAGTACGTAGGCTGGTGACACTCATGCTGGGGCAAAAAGGTAGAAAATAAAACGGTCTTTTCAGCGTTGATTGCCACAAGGAAAAATCTCTGTATGATCCAAGTTGTTAGGTGATGCTCGTCAAAACACAAAAGGGAGATCAAAGAGGCTAGCAGAGGTTTTCAGTTTCTCTTTTTCTGAACCTCTTCTGCCTTCCCCCTGGGATTCATCCTTAGAACTTGGTTCTTTTTTTTTTTTCTTTCTTTTATGGACTCAGTTCTAAGTGTTCTCCTGGCACCGCTGGTCTCCCTGAAGACATGCAGTGATGGATTAACACTCGTGCTGCTTCCTCATTCTGGTCTTCCCTGAGCCGAACTTCATTCATTTCCTCCAGGCAAGCGATCTTTCTAGGTAGCACAGCTCCCTGATCAATCACTGGGCGATCAGTCTGGAGATGCTGCAGGTCCTAAGGGCGTGACTGTGCTCATTCCGGAGGCGGGAAGACGACAGTGCAGGAGTACGACCGAGTTCATTTTGCAAGACGCTCTCGTGGCTTGAAGGGACCGCAGCAGATTTTCACATGCAAGCCCTTCGTATGTGGTAGGAGACCAGGCATTCCTCAAGAGATCTTTCCAAACATCAGACATGGGCCTTTAAAAAAATCTGTCCAATGTAAGAGCACTTAGGAGGAAATATTTTGCAAGGGAAAAGAAAAAGCATACCTAATGCAGTCAAAAATATTAGTGGGAACCGGGCCGTCCCAAGATATTAACTTGGAGGTCCTTATTGTCCTTCACGGACCCCTAGAAGTCTTTGTGGTGCTAGTGGTAAAGAATCTGCGTGCCAAGGCAGGAGATGTAAGAGGCCTGGGTTCGATTCCTGGGTTGGGAAGATCCCCTGGAGAAGGGCATGGCAACCCGCTCCAGTATTCTTGCCTGGAGCATCCCATGGACAGAGGAGCCTGGCGGGCTACAGTCCATGGGGTCACAGAGAGTCAGACAAGACTGAAGTGACTTAGAACACATTGTCCTTCAACAGACCCCTGGTGGTGGTAATAGTAATGTTAGTTGCTCATTCCTATCTGACACTTTGTGACCCCACGAACAGACAATTTTCCCCACCCAGGGATCGAACCCAGGTCTCCTGCATGGCAGGCAGATTCTTTACCATCTGAGCACACCTCGGAGTCTTCAAAACTTCCTAGTGGTTAAGTCAGAACTCTTGCTAAGAACACGAAGATAATATTTATCTATTTTCACTGGGTTGATTTTATTTTTTTAATGAGAGTGCTGAAAGTTGTGGGTACCTTAGCATAAATCAGTTGAGTGATATTAAGACTGTGTTAGTTACTGTTTTATTCTTTCTGCTTCTGTAGGTAGCTTTCAACACTGTTTCCCTTAAGAATGTCCTTGGTGGAGTAAGAAATGAATTTAATCCTCTGCCCTGGGGTATATGTTTTCTCCACCTTCTGTATGACAGAGGGGAAATGTGTCAGGTCCTGATAGCAGGAAATCATGTTTACTTATTTACTTATTTTTTGAGAAAGGAGGCACTTGTCTGTTATTTGAGTTGTGTACTAAACTAGACAAAAGCTGGACACCTTTTTTTTTTTTCCCTATGAAATACCATTTTCTCTTAACTGCTAGAGAGACTTCAGGATTTAGAAGACATATTTTTTGTTTGTTTGTTTGCTTGCTTTGGGCTCTGCTGGGTCTTTGTTGCTCTGCATGGCCTTTCTCAAGTTTGGGGGGTTGAGAAGCAGGGCTACTCAAGTTGTGGTGTGCAGACTTCTCATCGCAGTGGCTTCTCTTGTTGAGGAACAGGGGCTCTAGGGCCCTTGGGCTTCAGTAGGCGTGGCTTATGGGCTTAGTCTCCTGTGGGATCTTGCCAGACCAGGGATCAAACCCGTGACCCTTTGCTGTGCAAGGGCGATTCTTAACCACTGGGCCACCACGGAAGCGTGGAAGACATTTTTGGAAGTGACCAACGTGAGCTGGTCACCCCAAGGATAACAGCTATGCTGCTGCCATGTCGCTTCAGTCGTGTCCGACCCTGTGCGACCCCATAGACGGAAGCCCACCAGCCTCCCCTGCTACTGCTAAGTCGCTTCAGTCGTGTCCGACCCTGTGCGACCCCATAGACGGAAGCCCACCAGCCTCCCCTGCTGCTGCTAAGTCGCTTCAGTCGTGTCCGACCCTGTGCGACCCCATAGACGGAAGCCCACCAGCCTCCCCTGCTACTGCTAAGTCGCTTCAGTCGTGTCCGACCCTGTGCGACCCCATAGACGGAAGCCCACCAGCCTCCCCGGTCCCTGGGATTCTCCAGGCAAGAACACTGGAGTGGGTTGCCATTTCCTTCTCCAACGCATAAAAGTGAAAACTGAAAGTGAAGTCGCTCAGTCGTGTCCAATTCTTAGCGACCCCATGGACTACAGCCCACCAGGCTCCTCCATCCATGGGATTTTCTAGACAAGAGTACTGGACTGGGGTGCAATTGCCTTCTCCGAGGATAACAGCAGACATCAGTTATTCTCAGTGATAAGGTTTGATAGCTTCTCAATTCTTACAGACTCTTTGGAGGAGATTCCTGGTGATTTTAATAAATGCGATCTTTAACGCTCCATGATGCAATGTGTGAATATATTTAGATTTACTGCATGGCATTCTGAAGCAGTATTTTGTAAATGAATCATGCATTCTGTTAAAAAAATCCATTTCTGCTGAAAGATCCATTCAAAATGCAAGACAGAGCCATGGTTTAGAATGAAACAGGATATGAAAAGATCATTAATCCTACAGATTCCAGATTTCAAGCCGTCTTTAAGAAACGACCCATTTTTGGAATTTGGGTGTATGAGAATTTAGACGTTTAACTGCATCAGAGAGGAATGTCCACAGTACTCTGAGGAGAAAAAGCTTTTCCAACTACACATCCGTGCAAGATTGGATTTTATTCTGAGCCTCCAAACAGAGCAGCGTATGACAACAGATTGAGTTCAGGGACGCACATTAGAATCCAAGTGTCCGCTAGGAAGCCAGGTGTTAACAAGGTCAGCAACAGCCAGAAGACGCTTGTCGAGTCTTCATTTTGTGTGGTAAAATCTGTTTATTTTCCACAAGTATGTTATTTGTGTTTTTGACAGAGCATTACTTGGTAAATACTATGTAGGGATGTCTCCGTTTCAATTTGCACCATACTAAACCACATGGGGAGCTTACCTGGCGTCTCAGCGGTAAAGAATAAGGCCGCCAGTGCAGGGGACACAGGAGACATGAGTTCAATCCCTGGGTTGGAAGGATTCCCCTGGAGGAGGGCATCGCATTCCAGTATTCTTGCCTGGGAGATCCCATGGACAGAGGAGCCTGGGAGGGGGCCTCCAGTCCAGAAAGTGGCAAAGTTAGTCGGACATGACTAAAGTGACTTAGCACACACGCACGCAGACCACATGAGCTGTTAATTTCTGAAGCCACTGCTAACGAAGTCAAGGGGTCCCGAAACAATCGTGTTTGAGAACTGCTGCTGAAATCGTGTTGCTGAAACCAAGATGACCTTGAAACTCAGCTGGGGAGCTTGACGCGGACGACGGCATCTTTAGGTTCATCTGAAAATTTTAATTCTGGGTCACAGTTTGGGCCAGATGCCCACACCCTGGCTATAATTTGGTGAAGTCACTGTGGGGTTGAGAGGAGTGACTTTGCAAATAAAAATTCAGACTACAGACAGCACCGTGAATTTTTTTTTTTTAATCCCAAAATAAATGCCGCTTTTTGCTTTTCTCCACCTCCTGGTTTTTAGATGTACTCATGTAAGTGGCTGTGGTGGTTATTTTGGAAGGTCGTGAGTGTCCTGTTCATTGTTGCTTGTTGGACCATGTGTTCTGTGGGCTTGGAAACATGTGACTTGGATCTCATGCTCTGAATATAAAATACTTTTTTTTTTTTTTTTTTGAAAATCTCCACTCATTTTATTCAGCTGGGCTTAAAACACAAATGTTCTTATTTACCAAAGTAGTCATGAGTAAACAAGAACAGCTTGTTAAAAACCCTCATTTCAATGAAAGAAAACACTGAGTGATATTTAAAGGGCATAATTTCTTTACAGTTTGTATGTTGTTCATCTTTAACGTAAAACTATAGAAACTGAGAAATGGGTGTGTCCAACTTCTTTCATCATCCAGAAAAAGGCAAAAGTAACTGAGAACAGTGGTAGGGACAGGGCTTCCTAACGTGACTCCGGGAGAATTTCAAGAGGAAAAGATTTATAACGAGGATCTTGGAGAAACAAATACATCCTGAAAAAAAAAATCACTAACATTCCATTTTTTTTTCAAGACTTGTTGACACTTACAATGTGTTAAACCCCAATACCATGACGGAGAGACGCGTAGAAGAGGGTTGCTTTCTTGGTTTTTGAAACTTTTCAAGACTTGTGCAAGGATTGGAAATCTGGAGAGAGTCACACACAATTGGAAATATGCTAGAAGAAGAAATGTTTGTAAAATCTGACTGTGAAGTGGCATATTGTTGTTGTTTAGTCACTAAACCATGTCCGACTCTTTGTAACTCCATGGACTGTAGCCCGTCAGGCTCCTCTGTCCGTGAGATTTCTCAGGCAAGAATACTGGAGTGGGTTGCCATTCCCTCCTCCAGCGAATCTTCCACACCTAGGGATCGAACCTGCATCTCCTGCATTGCAGGCGGATTCTTTACCACTGAGCCACCAGGGAAGTCCCTAAAGTGGTGTGATACCATGGACATAAAGATAAACAATGGTAAAGAGGAAACAGTTAATAACAGCGACAAATGAAGATGTGCAAATCTGGGAGTGAAAAAACGCCATAGGGGCAGGACTTCCCTGGTGGTCGGGTGGTTAAGAAAGTGCCTTGTCATGCAGGGATCGAATGGGAGCGCTGGTTCGATCCCTGGTCAGGGAACTTTGATCCCACAGGCCGAGGGGCTACTAAGCCCATGCACCACAACTACTTAAGTCCACGCACCCTATAGCACCCCTGGCCTGCACAAGACAAGTGAGCCCAGGGAGAAGCCCAAGGCTGTAACTGCAGAGTACCCGCCCCGCCCCCGCCCCGCCCCCCGCCCCGCCCGCGACGGTGTCTAAAGCTATCTCTGGGATTAATCTTTGTCGTCCTGGAAATCTGTGTCCTGCTTTTAAGCAAACAGTGGAGCACCCAGGGTTTTTCTCTTCTTCTCAGTTGTGTTCAGCTCAAATGAATTCTGCCCGAGTGGCGTGTCTGGGGGAGGAGGCGTCATGTGGGTCCCTTCAGTAGTCAGCATGCAAGTTGTCTGATTTCATCTTACTCAAGGTTATGGCATTCATTGATGAATTGGATGGTATAGTTTAAAACCGCAAGATAGAATCATGTCCTTTGTGAACACAGGTGGAAATTTCTAAAAAAAATGTTGGCAGACCTCGCATAGGTCTAGACCCAAAGAATAATATATGATAATAAAGTACCATGTATTTCATGAATGAAATTAATGTCAAACTTCAGAAACTGTATCAAGGGACTTCCCTGGTGGTTCAGTGGCTAAGACTCTGCACTCCCATTGCAGCGGCCTAGGTTCAATCTCTAGTCAGGGAACTACATCCCACAAGCAGCAACAAAGATCTGGTACAGAAATTACATCAATATATTAATGATAATAAAAAGTGTAAGACAAAAACCCATGTAACTACATAGGTATTGATTAAATACATAGTCCTTACAAATTAAAAAAAAAAAACACGAAGTAAAACAGGTATGGAAAACAAACTGCTTAAATATGATAAATGGTATTAAAATAACAATCATTAATCCAATAGTGAGATTTTGGAAAATTGCTGTTCGAGTTAGGTACAGAACTGCGACATCAGTTTTCATTACCGTCATTAAACTCTCTTGGTTAATTTACAATAATAAGACACAGAAGAAGATAACAACATTTATTTTAATATTAGATTAAGAGACAATTATTTATTTTTGCAGACTGGAGACTAATAAAAGCAAACTAGAATTAAGCCAATCTTATCAGGTTAATTAACATCAATGCAAGTTACATACACAAATCAATAGTTGTTTTTTTTTTTTCCTGCAGTTGGTAATAATGTCTTAGGAAAGCAATGAAAAATTGCCGGCTGTTAATGATGTTGAAAATGACTAGTTCGTAGACATAAATTTAATAAGAAGGACTTAGAATTTATTTGTATTAAGTACAAAAGAAAGCCTGAATATATGAGAGCTAGTCCATTGTCCTGGATTTAAATACTTAATTGTATAAAAACACAAATATGTAAATTGAATGCGTCCCAGTAAAATCCCAGTGCATGGGGAGGGAAGGAAGAAAAGGATTAAATATTCTTCACATTCTGTTGACAGCCAATGATATTGTGAAAAAAAAAAATAATGTTGTGCAATGATGCCTGTGTGTTTGTGTGTGGGGGCTGCTCGAATTTACAGAAATTCCAATTTACCATAGTTTTGTCAATTAAAATTGCTAATCCTAGTGAAGAAATGGATAAACACACAAACAGTAATTAAACAAAAGTGATTACTGATATGTGTGTATATACTCATACTTAATTTTGATACATAACAATTAAATACGTATGTAATTCAGGCTGCAGTTTAATTTAGTAGACGCAAACTGATTAATTTCTTTGATAAGTAGTTCTGTCATCATTGACTATCTGTTTAGAAAAAAAAAGAGAAAAACTACATTCTTATCTACAATCATTTATAAGCAAATTTAAATGAGTTTAAGAATGAAAAATATATGCTATTAGAAGAAAATTGAACCAACTAACCTGTTAATGCCGGAGTCACTTTATCACAAGTTTGTCATGTAGCTGATACATTTTTCCAGTTGTGGGTTTTGTTTCATTTTTTCTGGCCACACCATGCAGCTTGTGGGACCTTAGTTCCCCTACCAGGGACTGAACCAAGGCCCTCAGCAGTGAAAGCACAGACTTCTACCCTCTGGGTCATCAGGGAATTTCCCATTTTTTCCAATTTTTATGTCACTTTGTTTTGGGAACAAAGTGTTAAGAGAAAGTGTTGAGAGAAAGCATCTTTATTGCTCAACTGGAGAAGAAGAAACACTTTTCTGAGCCTAAGTTTTGTACTCAACAAGTTGTAAAATCATATTTTAAGAAGCTTGTATTAATCATGGGAGCTTCCCAAGGGGCCCTAATGGTAAAGAACTCTCCTGCCAGTGCAGGAGACACAGAAGACATGGGTTCCATCCCTAGGTGGGAAAGATGCCCTGGAGGAGGGCATGGCAACCCACTCCAGTATTCTTGCCTGGAGAATCCCATGGACTGAGGAGCCTTATGGGCTATCGTCCATAGGGTCGCAAAGAGTCAGACACGACTGAAACGACTGAGCACACATATCCACGTGTATAAATTATATTTTATAAACTGTTAAATTATATTTTAAGAAACTTGTATACATGCAGGTTATTCACAGACAGTTGAATTCATATTCATCTAAGGACAAAGCCCGAGACAATACTTCCAAGTGATTTGATACCCAAAAACCTCAGCAAAAAAGAAAGACTATTTAATTTTCTCACCCTCTGAAGAGGTCTTCTCCACGTGATTTGTGCCTTAGGCATGAGACTGATACAAAACAGAGAAGTGATAGGGGAGGGATGCTAATAAAAGGATTTGTGAGTCAGTGCAAAGAGGAGAAGAAAAACAGCAGGCAACAATTTACGACTTTCCCTGATGCTGAAAATGCAGCAGGCAATAGATTTTGTTGGCAGGGGTAGGGAACGTGGGGTAAAGGGACTTTTCTTTTAGATTATGTTGTGTTTTGTTAAAACTATGATGGATTCCTGACCAGTCAATTAATGGCCTTGAGATTGGTCTTAGTAGATGAACACTCTTTGCTGAATATCCACGGAGTGCCAGGCTGTGTGTTGAGTTCTGTGGCGATACAGAAGAAAACTCATCAGCTATGACATAAACCTACTGGGCAAGAGGAATTACTGCATTCTTGAAGAATGTTCCACCGGAATGGTTGTATTAATTTGATGCTCATAGGTTTCAGCACAGATGGTTCCTATTTGTTATAGACTCCTTATCCTATGACAGGGATCAGTTCAGTTCAGTTCAGTCTCTCAGTCGTGGCCTACTCTTTGCGACCCCATGGACTGCCACACGCCAGGCTTCCCTGTCCATCACCCTCTCCCAGAGTTTCCTCAAACTCATGTCCATCGAGTTGGTGATGCCATCCAACCATCTCATCCTCTGTCGTCCCCTTCTCCTCCTGCCTTCAATCTTTCCCAGCATCAGGGTCTTTTCCAATGCGTCAGTTCTTTGCATCAGGTGTCCAAAGGATTGGAGTTTCAGCTTCAACATCAGTCCTTCCAATAAACACTCAGGACTGATCTCCTTTGGGATGGAGTGGTTGGATCTCCTTGCAGTCCAAGGGACTCTCAAGAGTCTTCTCCAGCACCACAGTTCAAAAGCATCAATTCTTCAGATAAATCTATGTAAAATCTTTGGTGGGAAGAAAGGAGCCTTGGTCCAGTGTCCACTGTGGATCCCACCCTGGGTGAGGTTCTGGAACAGGCAAGGCACATGTCTGTTGGAGAAAGTGTGAGTTCAGCGTGGCCTTGGTCATGGTGAGTGTAGAGCTGGACTGCAACTTGACAGGAGGGGGCCATCTGGAAGCCTCGGGCTCTGGACCCTGATGGCGTTTGGTCCACACACCTGTGAGCTCTTTTGTCCTCATCAGTGGCATCCTTAATACTTATCTCAAACATAGCTGGTTTTCCTGGACCAAGGCATTCAGTGCCTGCCATGTGGTCAACTGTTTTCCCTGCAGTCACTTGACCATTGACTGGTTTTTCCTGGGATGACGGATCACCCTGTCATGATAGGGGCCCCTGGGCCAACTCTGTAGTGAATGCCCCTTTCCTCAACTGACTCCTGTCATCAAATATTTATTCTTGGACCGACTTGGTTATTGACTCCTTTTTCTGGACTGACTCGGTCTTGGATTGTGTTCCTGCAGTCATTCTGTTGGCGCTGGTCTTCCCTGGACTGAGAGAAACATTGTCATGTTCTCAACTGTGGTTTTGTCTTGTTTTTGTTTGGTATTTTGGACTGATGCTATTATTGTTATCCTATATTGGGGGGGGATAATTTTTAATTTTGTCATCCAGACTGTCCGTGAATTTATTTCATAATTTATTGCATTTCATACACTGATTTGCCCCTGAGCCGATTTGGTTATCAGCTATTTACCCCTGGACTTCCTCGGTCATGGACTCTTTATCCCTTGGCTGACTCTGTTATCTATCCTTTTCCCTACACTGACTCTTTATCCCTTGGCTGACTCTGTTATCTATCCTTTTCCCTACACTGACTCAGTTCAGTTCAGTTCAGTCGCTTAGGCGTGTCCGACTCAACCCCATGAACCGCAGCACACCAGGCCTCACTGTCCATCACCAACTCCCAGAGTTTTTCCAAACTCATGTCCATTGAGTCAGTGATGCCATCCAACCATCTCATCCTCTGTCATCCCCTTCTCCTCCTGCCCTCAATCTTTCCCAGCATCACGGTCTTTTCAAATGAGTCAGCTCTTCACATCAGGTGGCCAAAGTATTAGAGTTTCAGCTTCAGCATCAGTCCTTCCAATGAACACCCAGGACTGATCTCCTTTAGGATGGACTAGTTGGATCTCCTTGCAGTCCAAGGGACTCTCAAGAATCTTCTCCAACACCACAGTTCAAAGGCATCCATTCTTCTGCGCTCAGCTTTCTTTATGGTCCAACTCTCACATCCGTAAATGACCACTGGAAAACCACAGCCTTGACGAGATGGATCTTTAGTCATGACTTATGTTCCCTCTGAGTTGACTTGGCCATCTACTGCCCCTGGCCTGATGGGTTACTGACTCTTTTCCCTGTACTGATGTCATCATTAACTGTTTTCTTTCTAGTGAGTGGGTCATCACTTGTTTCCCACAGACCCGGGGGAACCCTCCTTGACTTCGGATTCACCATCAGCTCTTGCCCTTGCACTGATTTGTTCACGGGCTTTTTGTTTCCCTCTGCTGAGATTTCAGACAGTCATCTCCATCATCAACTGGACTGACTTGATCAGTGACTGTTTTCCCTGGACTGACTCGGTCATTGACTATTTATGCCTGGACTAATCAGTCATCAAGTGTTTACCCCAATCCATTATTGACTATTTTCCCTTGGATTCCCTTGGTCATAGGCTATTTATGTCTCGACTGACTCGGTCATTGACTATTTATGCTTGGACTAAGTTAATCAATGAAAAGTTGTGACCAACCTAGACAGCATATTAAAAAGCAGAGACATTATTTTACCAACAAAGGTCCATCTAGTCAAGACTATGGTTTTTCCAGTGGTCATGTATAGATGTGAGAGTTGGACCATAAAGAAAGTTGAGCACCGAAGAATGGATGCTTTTGAAATGTGGTGTTGGAGAAGATTCTTGAGAGTCCCTTGGATTGCAAGGAGATCCAACCAGCCCACCCTAAAGGAGATCAGTCTTGAATATTCCCTGGAAGGACTGATGTTGAATCTGAAACTCCAATCCTTTGGCCACCTGATGCAAAGAACTGACTCATTTGAAAACATCTGATGCTGGGAAAGATTGAAGGCAGGAGGAGAAGGGGACTACAGAGGATGAGATGGTTGGATGGCATCACTGACTCAATGGACATGGAGTAAGCTCCGGGAGTTGGTGATGGACAGGGAGGCCTGGTGTGCTGCAGTCTGTGGGGTTGCAAAGAGTCAGACACTGCTGAGCAACTGAACTGAACTGAACTGAATACAGCTTAGATCCTCATACAAAAAGAACTGACCACAGGGAAGATGGTGAAGTGGGAAAGTTTATACATCCAAATAAAGCAACAGAGGGGCTTGGCAAGGAGAAAGTGTGACCAATGACCTCCCCCTGAGAAGCTTAACAGATGACTTCTCTAGGACCGAGTACAAAGTCTGTACACAGAATATCTGTCAGTGCAAGGAATCGTAGGCTTTATTCCAAAGGGCTCTACTGCTCAGACATAAACTCTAGCCTGGAGATAACCTTCCAGTTCAGGTCAGAATATTCATCCTATTTAACCAACCAAAGCACAGGGAGATGCTTTATTAAAACTAATGGAAGCTATGGATTATTCTACATGGTACTCTGACCACTTGATGGGAAGAGCCAACTCACTGGAAAAGACCCTGATGCTGGGAACATTTGAGGGCAGGAGGAGAAGGGGACGACAGAGGATGAGATGGTTGGATGGCATCACCGGCTCAATGGACATGAGTTTGAGCACGCTCCAGGAGTTGGTGATGGACAGGGAAGGCTGGCGTGCTGTAGTCCATGGGGTCGCAGAGTCAGACACGACTGAGTGCCTGCACAACAATTCCACATGAAGTGTTTACTGAGCTACAAGAAAAAAGATTGAACATCAAATGCACAACTTTCACTTACTCTAAATTTTCCAGTGATGAAGTCTCAGTAGTTCAGCATTTGAATATTACACATGATTCATGTGGGTTTTTTTTTCCTCTTCTCATCTACAATATGTGCCTCTGTTTTTCTCATCCAGAGAGTCATGCCCAGAAAGGCAGTCTGTTGTTTTATATTCCTTTCAACTGCCAGGAAGCAAAAAAAAAAGTGCTTTTACCTTCTGTTAAAAATCTGTGAAATTCTCACACAGAGTGGAGTTTTAAAAAATTCAATTCAGTCCAATTCCTAAGAGAATGATTTGTGCGTGATGTAGGCTGAGAGAGAACAGAAATATTGTAATTCACGGTGTTTAATTTTGCATTCTGGATTTCTCCATTTTTAAAACAAATAGCAGCATTTAATGATCATATACCAATATTACAGTACACGGTTTTAACGCTTCATTTTAAAACTGGTGTAAGTTGGGCTATATAATGCACTTAAACCTTTTAATTCACAAAGTGCTTGAAAATTGGAATGTCAGAGCCCACACATGTGAAATGGTAATTATGCCCTAAAGAGGATAAACACTGTAGGAATTCGAGAAGGAGTTAATATGAACGGAGGGCATGACTGTAATTAGAGGAGCTGGTTTTTAGTAATAGCAGGAGAGATGCTGTTTATATGTTGTTACTGTCGTTTAGTTGCTCAGTGGTGTCCAACTCTCTGTGACCCCACGGACTGCAGCCCACCAGGCTGCTCTGTCCATGGCGAGGATACTGGAGTGGGTTGCCATTTCCTTCTCCAGGGGATCTTCCCATGTCTCTTGCATCTCCTGCATTGGTAGGTGGATTCTTTACCACTGAGCCACCAGGGAAGCCCATTTATACATATGTGGAAGCAAAGAAAGCATGACATTAAGAACC
This sequence comes from Bos grunniens, assembly GCF_055505025.1. NCBI lineage: Eukaryota > Metazoa > Chordata > Mammalia > Artiodactyla > Bovidae > Bos > Bos grunniens. The sequence goes on from NC_141194.1 coordinate 4,876,745, forward strand.
CATTATAAACTGTTGGGCAGTGTTTATCTTGGTCAGCTTGAGGTCGATAGTTTGCAAAATTTCGGCGTTTTCAATGTTAACAAAAACCGGTGCAACCTGAGATTTTTGTTAAACTTTGGTCGTCCTAAATTTGAAAGATATTAAGTATTACAATTGGTAACCAAAAGACTGATTTCTGCTTTTTCACAGCGTTATTCTCAGATGAGAATTTCTCCCATGTGGGTGTGTAATAGACTCCCTCAGCACACCTCGGGCAGAATACCCTCTCCTGAATTCTACTTTAGTTGGTTATGCAAGGCAGCTCCTTGTAAAAATACTTACTCAGATTTTAATGTACTTAATTTTGATTTAAACTCCAATATTCTTTGGGAGGAAAATATATCATTGAGGTACACTGTGATGTATGTTTCACATTTCCAGTATTTTCTTTTTTTTTTTTTTTTAAATGACTGTTTTCTTGGACTGGTGGATTTCTTTGCCATTGTGCTAGAATGTTTTGAAGGCACTGCTAAGCTTGTGAGGATACTTGTGTGTGTGGGGGGTGAGGGAGGGTTGGAACATCAGTCTTAAAGGAGATCAGTTCTGAATATGCATTGGAAGGACTGATGCTGAAGCCGAAACTCCAATCCTTTGGCCACCTGATGTGAAGAATGGACTCCTTGGAAAAGACCCTGATGCTGGGAAAGATTGAAGGCAGGAGAAGGGGACGACAGAGGATGAGATGGTTGGATGGCGTCACCAACTCAATGGACATGAGTTTGAGCAAGCTCTGGGAGTTGGTGATGGACAGGAAAGCCTGACGTGCTGCAGTCCATGGGGTCGCAAAGAGTCGGACACCACTGAGTGATTGAATTGAACTGATGTCCATCGAGTTGGTCTTGCCATCCAGCCATCTCCTCCTCGGTCTTCCTCTTCTCGTTTTGCCTCCATGTCTCCCAGCGTCAGGAGGGCGGTGTCCGCGGGTACAAACTGGCTGCATGAGGCTTGTGCATAAGGTGTCAGTGTTTCTACTGCTGCTTTTTCCACTCACTGACGTTAGTATGTCCAGCAAGTGTTTTCACCTCTCCGTGCCTCAGTTTCTTAGTTCCCTTCTTTGGAAGAGTTCAGGTTCCTTTTGCACACGGATGTTGCAAGCTCTTTGCCCGAGTTACCCACGTGAGTTGCCAAAAGGATGCCTGATGTGCAGGAAGCACCGCTGAGCATTGGATCATCGAGGCTCAGCACATGGATCTGGGGTGGGGGAGGTGTTCTATGGAACGTGGAACACAGGGAAAGCCCCAGGGGGCCGTTTCCACGCGCCCATCAGTGTAGAGGGTCAGAAAGCGTGACGGCGAGGTCAGTGAGACCTGTGAAACGGATGGCAATGAAAATCTACCACATGTGGCTAACGGAGCTGCAATGCTCCAGCCATCATCGACTGTCCCATCCTTGTCACTCCAGATAACAATGATGCTACCCGTATCTTCCCCAAGATAGAAAGCCCAAGGGAAAAGACTCAGCTTCACTCTTGCTAGGTGTGTGTTTTTTTGTGTTTCTTAAATCTTAGTTGTAGAATAAATACCAGAAATACAAACAATAAAACCACAAGCCTTATTATAATAATTTGGGACCAGATGCAGGAACCCTGGGTGATTCATGTTCCTCTTCAGTACGTCTTGTGAGCCCCAGATTTTGATGTGAGTAACATCATGCTTGTGGGGTAGAGGCAGTCAGCCTTAGGAGAAAATACCTCAAGGGTGGCTGAGAAATCCGGGAAGGTCTTCCGGTCCAGACTTGAGAAAAATCTAGTTTTGGCGTAGTCATCCTTGTTCAGTGTGTAGTCCGTAATTCGTGCCATCAAAGGCTATTGCGATCGCTTTATTTTTAAATATTCATGTGGTTGCACTACATCTTTAGCTGTGGTACGTGAACTCTTAGTTGCTGCGTGTGGGATTTAGTTCCCCGACCAGGGATCAAACCCTGGTTGGAAGTTGGGAGCCTGGAGTCTTTAGCCACTGGAGTGCCAGGGAAGCTCCTACAAGTTTTTCATTCAGAGGTCTTCTGGCCCTTCTCAGTCATATTGATCGTTGTGGGGGCTGCTAGATTATTCTACCAAGGCAATGGAAGGAAATCCTTCCAACCTTACAAAAGCTCTGAAATTTAGTAAGAATTTCAAAACGCAGTTCTGTCTGGTTTTGATGATCATCTTCGCCATGGATGGGCTTTCCTGGTGGCTCAGCTGGTAAAGAATCTGTCTGCAATGCAGGAGGCCTGGGTTCAATCCGTGGGTTGGGAAGATCCCCTGGAGAAGGGAAAGGCTACCCACTCCAGTGTTCGAGAATTCCATGGACTGTATAGTCCATGGGGTCGCAAAGAGTCGGACACGACTGAGCGACTTTCACTTCACTCACTTCGCCATGGCATCCATGGTATATTATAGCCCATTTCTTGAGCAAAGGCAGACCCTGGAGAATAGGGCAAAGCTATACTCAGTTTTGACCAGGCGGAGAAGCAAACTGTTCCTGTGTAGACAGAGACGGCTGGTCAGAGACATCAGGGGGTTCAGAGCCAAGAATCACCAGGGCCCCTCAGAGTGTGGGCTTTGAGCAGACCCCAGCAAGGCTTAGAAAGGATCAAGGAAGGGATAGCCCTCTGGCCAATGGGCTGTGCTCATTTCTCATTAACGATGCATGAAATTGATCGGCACTGCTGCCCACGGGCAGGACCTCAGATGAAATAGGTGTCTCCTATGGTGTGCATCGCCGTGACTGACAGCTGCAAGCCACTCTTTCAGAAATGATTTCAGAAGACACACATTTGGCTTCCAAACAGCTTGCAAATGGTCTCCTAACACAGGGAAAGAAATTAATTCCTTGCCCACAGATTGCCCCAGGGTGTCCTGCATCGTGTGGAGTAAGTCTTTCAGTAGAGCTGTGAATGATGTCTTCAAAAAAAAAAAAAAAAGAAGAAAGAAAATAGAAGATTCCCTGATAAATTTTGCACGGTCCCAGTTTCCCTCCAGATGCCACGCACACATAAAACACTGTATTATTTTCAGTGGCAGTTTTGCTCATGTCCACCTCAATCTGTTTGTGTCTTCCTGCGATCTTTTAATTCCAGCCAGGACGTGGAAAGGAATACACACCTGTTCAACATCAGAGGCGCCTTGCGTCGGGTCCACTGTTTATTTTATTTAAAATGTGAACACGTTGGTGGTGTTAGGTGTCATAATACCCAGTGCGGTGGGATACTCTTGTAGACTATGTGCTTCTTAAGGATATATGTGATTTGGTTCCCTGCCAAAAAATGTGACTGTCTTTGGGGAAAAAGAAGAAGAAAATAGTATGTACTCTTGCACTGTGGCCGTGGCTTCTGATTTTTTTTTTTAAGAGTTAAATCTTTCTTTGAAAAAATGAAAGCAGGCATGTGTTGAATGTAGGAGCGGATGTTGACAGAAGGCAGTTGTGTGACTTAGAGGCAGGCACTTGGTCAGATCCCGTGGCTACTTGCCTGCCCTGTGGTTGGGAAGAAGCCGTGACCCAGTGAGCAGGGCAGAGAAACAGCGATCTCCCCAGCCTCCTTCAGGCAGAGAAGCCAATTGACTTCTCTGACTCTTGTTTCATCGGTTTTAAGGAATAGTCTCGGAGGATGCCTTCATATTTTGCAGTCATTTTAACCCAAAAGAGAGAGAAAAAATGAACCTAATCATTTTTGTCTGTTTTCAGATATAACTGAGTCATGTTAAGATGAGTTTTCCTTTATTGTAGTTGTTCAGTCGCTCAGTCGTGTCCAACTCTTTGCGACCCCATGGATGGCAGCACACCAGGCCTCCCTGTCCATCACCAACTCCTGGAGTTTACCCAAAGTCATGTCCATTGAGTCAGTGACGCCATCCAACCATCTCATCCTCGGTCGTCCCCTTCTTCTCCGCCTTCAATCTTTCCCAGCATCAGGGTCTTTTCCAATGAGTCTGTTCTTCGCATCAGATGGTCAAAGGATTGGAGCTTTAGCTTCAGCATCAGTCCTTCCAATGAATATTCAGGGTTGATCTCCTTTAGGATCCACTGGTTGGGTCTCCTTGCAGTCCAAGGGACTCTCAAGAGTCTTCTCCAATGCCACAGTTCAAAAGCATCAGTTCTTCAACACTCTTTGACTTTACACTGAGAAAAAACATTCTTTAATGCAGGAAGGAAAGTTTGCCCCCTGGGGACATCTGGCAGTAGCTGGAGATTTTTGGGGGCCGAGGGGGGGAAGGCGGATGGAGGGGTAGGGGCTGGGTGCTGCTGCCATCTATTGGACGGAGGCCAGAGATACTGCTCACCATGGTACCCAGCATAAGATGCTCCCCATCCTCCAAGCACCGAAAAGAAATAGCCAGCCCAAAGATACTCCGCTTTGGGGAAAAAAAGAGAGAGAGAGCATGAGAGAAGTCTTGTGCTGGAACATTTAAGGGCCACAAACTCTGCTGCCTCCAGGTTTACGTGTGTGATATTCAAGAATGCAGAGGGCTACTAGTTTACACTAGTCAGTATTGCCGAGGCTGAGAAACCTGGATCAGAGCAAAACTTTCATCCACTATGTAGTCACAGGCTTCCCGGGTGACTTAGCTGGTAAAGAATCCGCCTGCAATGCAAGAGATTGACCACGATGCAGAAGACCTCGGTTCAATCCCTGGGTGGGGAAGATCCTCTGCAGAAGAGAATGACAACGCAGTCTAGGATCCTTTTCCTGGAGAATCCCATGGACAGAGGAGCCTGGTGGGCTACAGTCCATGGGCTTGCAGAGAGTCAGACATGACTACTGCTAAACCACCAACCATCCACCACCATATACTCACCACTATATGACAGTAAGGACGATTTCAAGGTCTCCTAAGATATACCCATAGGGGAGACTTGTTTGACTTATACTAAACGCATCATTAGTATGTATTTGAAAGTAAAAAAAATTTGCTTCCATGGTTTTGAGAAAACGTAAAGTATCTTACATAACCATTTTAAACATTCACCTCTGTGTTTTCCCTGAAAGCAAAACCTGCCTCTTCCTCTTTCTCTCCTTCTTTTCTCATTTCTTGTCTGCCTTTGTAATACGGAAGCTTTGATCACCCCCATCAAGTTTATTTATGCTTGCCGTGCAAACATCGTAAATCCCACTCCATCTTGGAAAGTCTTTTGAGTTTCAGAGGATAGGTTAATTGCCTGAGCCGCAATTAAGATTTTAACCATCAGTCTAGCAGCTTTTTCTCTCAAGGATGTATACCAAAATCCAAGTCTACAGAGTTCCCCTGGATAATGTAATTTGTTTAAGAAAGATACAAATAAGAATCACCAGTCATGACCACCCTGGGCAAACATTTCTCTTAGAAAGTTCCCAGAAGAAAAACACATCTTTAAATCATCAACCTTAAAGTTAATGGCCATACGCGGTGAATTGTTAGCCATTTTAAGATCTAGGTACCTGAAAATCTTTGAAGCATCATCTTTTCATTTCAGACATCCTCTCATTGTAAATTCTGACTTTGCACCAATTGTAACAAGCAAGCAAGACAGAGATCACTCATGTCTACCTTCTTTTGTCTTGACTCCACTGGCGGCATGATTCATGAGATTGGCTTTTGTTAGTTGCTTACCGATGAAGCCACGTAGCTGCTCCTCCATCAAGCCAGTTCTTCACTGTGGTCCTAGGAGATTCTCTTGAAAATGTATCTTTGGGTCTACTTTTGCATCCATTCTGAAGACGGTGAGCTGTCTGTTTGCCCCATAGATCCTTTCCCGCTTAAGTTTTCTGTGTTGTCTGCAACTGATTGTGGAGAACAACTAAAGCTGCCGTGATGAACAGTAGCAATGACAGCAAAACTAAGGTTGTGAATGCTTGGTGCAGAAGTGAATACCCAAGCCGGCCCTCTTGTATGTTAAACTTGCTATCTGGGTGTATATAATGTAGGTGATGGTAGCGATAAAGAACGTGCTTGCCAATGCAGGAGACCTGAGACGTGGGTTCGATCCCTGGGTTGGGATGATCCCCTGGAGGAGGGCATGGCAATCCACTCCAGTAACCTTGCCTGGAGAATCCCAAGGACAGAGGAGCCTGGCGGGCTACAGTCCACGGGGTCAGAAAGAGTCAGACACAACTGAAGCGACTTAGCATGCATGCCCTCAAAGTTCATTCTGTGAATCAAAGAGGTCTTGTTAGGAGATGCCTCACAGATTTGACAATGGCAGGAATTTTCCAGTGCAGCCCAGGCTCTCTGACCTCCTATTCTATTGCTCTTGACACGCCCACTTATACCACCTCCTTGAACATGGCAGGCAGCCTTAAGAATCTGCAACTCTTAACTGTTCCAGGGGAAGAACTCTTTATTTTCCGATGAGGAAGAAAATCCCAAAGAGGGCAAACAGGTCTTTTAAGGCCCCGCAGTTAGCCAGTGGCACCAATGAATACACTTTCTACTCCATTCTTCTGTCTGTATTATCTTATGGCAGAATATTGCATCGTGTCACATGTGTATGTGTAGGAAAGATGATTTTTTTTTTTTTTTTTGCCCCGGATGTATTCATAATGGATCAGTGTACTGAAGCAGTTGAATATTTTCTGTTTTCTTTTTAAACATTGAGAAATTGGGGGGTGGGGAAGGGAAGGGTTGGAAATTTGGGATTAGCAGATGTAAACTATAATGTTACATAGAGGATGGATTAAAAACCAGGGACCCACAGGGAACTGTTTTCAGTATCCTGTGATAAATCATTATGGAAAAGAATATGAAAATTTTTATATATATAGAAAACTGTATTGCTTCTTTGTAAAGCAGACATTAGCACAGCATTGTAAATCAACTATACTCTAATTAAAAGGAAAAGCGATTTTAAGGCAAACGTTCATAGAGACAAAGAAACACAATGCATAACACACAAAAAAGGACAGTTTATTCACCAGGAAAAATATTAAAAATTCTGAACTTCCGACTATGCAACCCGTGGTATTGCTCAAAAGGAGAAAATAAAAAAAAAAAAAACTGCAAGGAGATAGCGAGAGAAACGAAGGAAATACCAAAAGAAACGTGGACACTGGAAATGGAAAAGAATATGAAAAGGAGTATAGTTAGAAGGGTAATATAGATGGATAACTGACTCACTTTGCTGTACAGCTGAAGTGAACACAGCCTTGTTTTAGAAATCAACTCCACTTCAATAAAAATTAAAAAAAAATTAAAAACCTGACAACGTAACCTCCAGATTTCTAAGAAGATTGTTTCCCAAACCTGCATATCTGAAAGGTCATTTATCTCTGATGGTGTGTATGCCGTATTATTCCCTCTCTTTAGTCTTTGCCTCTCTGACCCACATGGGAAGTTTTTAGTCAATATTATCTCTTCTGTTCCACATCCCACGTGACAGCGTTATATAAAACCACCAACCGAGCAGCCTGGATTTGGTTTGGTTTCCTAAGATGCAGAGGAAATATCTCCTTTCGTGGAAGTAAGAATCCCACAGAGCAAGCCAGGAGGCCAGTGAAGAGGATCAAGGTACTGAGGGTTTACAAGTCAGATTTTAATGAATCTCATGTATGTCTGAAGCCTATTCATCTTGGTACTACACCCACGCCATCTGCTTCTCTCAGCTTGGAAAGACTTCTGTTCTGTCTTAATTGGGCTTCTGTGACCAGTGCTCCCAGTTGGTAAATTCCTTCGAGCTTGGACACTTTCTTTTCCTCATCCTAAGCTCACAGAACAAGGCCAGGTAACCTCTCTACAAGTCCAGATATCCTCTTTTTATCCTGCAACGGGACCTCTTTCCCCCAGTGTGCTGCTGCTGCTGTTAAGTCGCTTCAGTCATGTCCGACTCTGTGCAACCCCATAGACGGCAGCCCACCAGGCTCTCCCGTCCCTGGGGTTCTCCAGGCAAGAACACTGGAGTGGGTTGCCATTTCCTCTTCCAATGCATGAAAGTGAAAAGTGAAAGTGAAGTCGCTAAGTCGTGGCAGGAATTCATTCTTTTTCATGACTGAGTAATATTCCACTCTACACATGTACCGTGGCTTCTTTATCCATTCCTCGATCGACAGACATTTAGGTTAACTGTACCTTTCAGAATTTTAAAACCAGTGAATGCATGTAGCAGCAGCCAAAGACACCACTACGAGGAACTAAATATGAGCATATCTCACTAGTAGTCATTTCTACATTTACTTTTAAAGTTTACTTCCCCACTGACACTTCAAATACAAACAATAAACTCAGATATTTTGGTCATACAGTTCAATGAATTTTGTTGTACGAAAACCCGGGTGTAGCATCCACCCACATGAAGAAATAAATATGAGATTTCCTCCACCCTGGAGGTATTGTCAGTGGCCAAAATCCCCAGGTAGCCCCTCCTCCAACTTCCCTCCCTTGGTTTAAGCTCGAGGTGTGTGTTCTTTCACTTTCGGTATTGTTCTGACTACTGCCTTTTGTAGTTTGAAAGGTTCCAGAATGGATGTGTATCTTGCAGGAACTCTATTGTTGCAATGGTTTTAGAATGAGAAAAGGAAATGAGAGTGTGAGGGAGGGAAGGAAGGAAGTGAAGGAAAGAAAGAAGGACTTTTAAATTAAGCACTCTGTTCAAATCTGGGCTTCCCGGTGGCAGTAAACAATCTGCCTACAATACAGGCAGCTTCGATCTCTGTGTTGGGAAGACCCTTTGGAGGAGGAAATGGTAACCCACTCCAGTATTCTTCTCTGGAAAATCCCATGGGCAGAGGAGCCTGGTGGGCTACAGTCCATGGGGTCGCAGAGTCAGACACGACTGAGTGACTAACGCTGTGACTTTTAAGTCATGCATTCCATTTAGATCTATGTCTTACCCATCTGCTTTGAGGGATCTTTGGAAGGTTAAGCTATTTTGATTCCCTTGAAAGGATTACATGGTATAAACCCACAAGTCACGATGGGATCACGACTTAAAAAAGAATTCTTGTACACCTATTTCTGCTCTAAAAGCAGGTCCTTGTCATGCCTGATAATCACATCTCTTTCTGGTCTCTGCCCACAGGCGGCAAGAAGTTAAATGTTTTCCTCCTTTGTTGCACTATTTTTAGAGAAAAATCTCAGTGCCTGGCTCCCTGTTGTATCCCTTTAAATTCTTCAGAAACACCCAAATGCTGGTAAATATAGTTTGTGATGTCACGAGTACACACGTGGTCATCCTTCTCTGACATGGCTGGAGGTACGTTCTGAAATGGAAGCGGTTTGGGGAAGAGATTGTCTTTTCTGTTTCTTTGAAGTACAAACACGCTGGTATGATGGGGGAGGGACTTCCCTACTGGTCCTGTGGCTGAAACTCCAGGCTTCCACTGCAAGGGGCCACGGGTTCCCATCCGTAGTCTGAGAACTGAGATCCCACATGCCAAGCATCACAGCCAAAAGCAAAAAATAAATAAATAAATAGAAGAAAAAGAAGAGGATGCTGAAGCTTCAGTATTTGCCTGGTGTAATGGAGTGAATTTGAATTGCCTTGTTTAAGTGAATGTCCGACGTTCTGTCATGTCCATTAAATGAAAATGTGGTCATGTTAAATTAAATTATGCATGGTCTTATACACATATATACCCAGTTGGGTCCCTTTAATGCAATACTGTTGATAACCCTCTCTGTCTGGAGTGTCTGGGTAGATTTCCATTTCGTGAGACTGGGTTTAGCATGGTCACCATTGTCCGGTGGCCACGCTAAGCCCTCTTTCCTTGGTTCTCGGTCTTCAGTGCAAGGACCCTGGCTTTGTGTTGGTTTCCTGAGTCTGCTTTAACAGGCACAGTGAGGAAACGAAGGCATGGATCTAGAGCTCCGTCAAGTGCCACTTAACTCCCACATGGAAACCTGTCTTTTTTTTAGATTCCTGGAAATAAAAAGCCAAATGGTCACTTGAGGTCAAACCAGTCCATCCTAAAGGATGTCAACCCTGAATATTCATTGGAAGGACTGATGCTGAAGCTGAAATGCCAATGCTTTGGCCACGTGATGTGAAGAACTGAGTCACTGGAAAAGACCCTGATGCCAGGAAAGATGGAAGGCGGGAGGAGAAGGGGACGACAGACGATGAGATGGTTGGATGGCATCACCGACTTGGTGGATAGGAGTTTGAGTAAGCTCTGGGAGTTAGTGAAGGACAGGGAGGCCTGGTGTGCTGCAGTCCATGGGGTTGCGAAGAGTTGGACACGACTGAGCGACTGAACAGCAACAACAAATCCCACTGGTCTGTCCTGGTTGCTCTTTGGTTCCTACATTCTGGTTTTGTTGGCTCATGTCCTTTCCCCTCTACCATTGTGCCCTCCTCTTAGTTCACAGGGTGCAGCTCATTATGTGGTCTCGGGCCTCGGGCCACAGCTAGTCCGTAGGAGGGAGCGACTTCCCTGGTGGTTCAGTGCTTAAGACTTAGAGCTTCCACTGCAGGCGGGATGGGTCCAATCCCTGGTCAGGGAACTAAGATCCCACAGGTTGTATGGTGTGGAAAAAAAAAAATATGGAGAGGGAGAAGAATGGTGTGTGTGTGTGATGAGGTGCAGAGATGGACAGAACCATTGTGTCCAGAATTTGGAGTATGAGGATCCTATGGATATATGAGTTTTAAAGAATAGCTCAGTTGGTAAAGAATCCGCCTGCAATGAAGGAGACCCCGATTCAATTCCTAGATCAGGAAGATCCCGTGGAGAAGGGAAAGGCTACCCACTCCAGTCTTCTTGGGCTTCCCTTGGGGCTCAGCTGGTAAAGAATCCGCCTGCAATGAGGAAGACCTGGGTTTGATCCCTGGGTTGGGAAGATCCCCTGGAGAAGGGAAAGGCTACCCACTCCAGTATTCTGGCCTGAAGAATTCCATGGACTATATGGTCCTTGGGGTCACAAAGAGTCGGACACAACAGAGCGACTTTCCCTTTTCATTCAGTAAAGTGATATTTAGGCTGAAAGATCTTTATTTTCCCATAATGCGGAAGAAGGAATAAAGCTGGCCAAAGTCTAACCCGAGTGAGAGTCATAGAAGCTGGGGTAGGTCTCGTACAGAAGGTGCCTCTAAGTATCTCATTATAGATTGGTATGCCTGGTAAGCACTTTCCGTGAGGATCAAACGGAGATGAAAAAGGTGTTCATGCTGAGGACACTCGACATGGGTCCTGAGAGTGATTCTTCGCTTTATTTTAGCTATTTAGAGATTGAAATTCACAGTGGTCTTTGCAGGACATGATGGGATGCAGGTATTTTAATCACATGGAAGTAGCTGAGAGAAGTTCTGTCATCAGAAAATGTGCCCTTGGTTTCCGTGCTGTGTCAGACTCAGCCAGCAGGCACGCTTATCTACAAGAGACTGGTTCTGAGATTTTCCCCAAGGCTGTTTATTTGCTTCTGTTAGCACGGTTTGTCTTTTATGAGCCAAAAGATTCCTGTGACTTGAGAAAAGGTTTCGGGAGAAACTCTTAGAATAGACAGTTTAAAAATAAATTTTAAGTGTAATTGATATATGTTACTGTGCTTCAAGTGTATAGCAGAGGGATTTGTTTATATATATACGTAGTTCTATGTCTATACTATACATGTGTATATAGATATGTATGTATATGGCTGTATTTACTTGCTTAGACGTGTCTGACTCTTTGATATCCCATGGACTGTAACACACCAGGCTTCCTTCCTTGGTGATTCAGATGGTAAAGGATCCACCTGCAATGAAGGTGTTTGATCCCTGGGGCAGGAAGATCCCCTGGAGAAGGGCATGGCAACCCACTCCAGTATTCTTGCCTGGAGAATCCCATGGACAGAGGAGCCTGGTGGGCTACAGTCCATGGAGTCGCAAAGAGTCAGACACGACTGAGTTGGTAACACGCACACAGACACACACACAGACACACACACACACACACACAGACACACACACACACACAGACACACGGCTCCTCAGGTGGAGTTAGTGTTAAAGAACCTGCCTGCCAATGCAGGAAACATAAGAGACATGGGTTGGATCCCTGGGTCGGAAAGATCCCCTGGAGAAGTGAATGGCAACCCGCTCCAGTACTCTTCCCTGGAGAATCCCATGGACAGAGGACCCTGGTGGGCTACAGTCCATAGGGTTGCACAGAGTCAGATATGACTGAAAGATACTTGGCACGCGTGCACACACACACACACACACGTATATATATTTGTTTAGATTATTTTCTACGATAGGATTTTATAAGACACTGAATATGGCTCCCTGTGCTAGACAGTAGGTCTTGCTTGTTTATTTTATGTAAAATGCTTTGTAACTATTTATCTCATACTGCTCATTTATCCCTTCCCTTCTCCCGCGGTAAACAGGAAAGTGAAGTCGCTCAGTTGTGTCCGACTCTTTGCCACCCATGGACTGTAGCCTGCCAGGCTCCTCCTTCCACGGAATTCTCCAGGCAGGAATACTGGAGTGGGTTACCATTTCCTTCTCCAGGGCATCTTCTCGAACCTGGGTCTCCCGCACTGCAGGCAGACTCCTTACCGTCTGAGCCACCAGGAAGCCCTATGGTAAACCGAAGCTGGTTTCCTATGCCTGTGAGTCTGTGTTTTGCTTATACTTTTATTTGTATCATTTTTAGATTCCACGTATAACTGATGTGATATAATTGTCTTTCTGTATCTGAATTTGTCCACTTAGTATGATAATCACGAGGTCCATCTGCGTTGCTAGAAATATCATGATTTTATTCTTTTTTATGGCAGCGTAATAGTCGACTGTGTACATGCACCACATCTTCTTAAGCAAGTCGTCCATTGATGGTTGTTTTAGAATGGAGAAACCTTAACCCTGGTCTTGCATGTTGCTTCCTCCTATGAGCTGGATAGGATGTGGTTTTCCCTGGTAGCTGCACATTCCGGACCCTCAGTCTATAGACTGGCTTCTGTAGCAGCCGATCGGCATGCCGTGGAGATACAATTAGAACAGAACGCCAGCTGTTAAACAGCAGCTGTGTCTGTGTCTGATGGTCCCGCGTGTGTATTTCTGACTTCATGCCCAAATTCAGGACCTGGTTTTTTGAACTTTACTTGGTGTGCAAGCGCTTTGCTCAAAAGTACAAAGGGGTATGGGAAAGAGAAGGCATAGCACGCTTAGAGCCTAGTAGGCAAGAATAAACTGTGAAAGAATAAATTGGACAGATAGATAGTACACAGACAGTGGATAGAGAGCTGATAGAGTAAATGACAAGTGACAGATAGATAGTCAAAGAATAAATTAGAGCCTTATCAGTTCAGTTTAGTCGCTCAGTCATGTCTGACTATTTGTGACCTCACTGACCACAGCACACCAGGCTTCACTGTCCACCACCAACTCCCGGAGTCCACCGAAACTCATGTCCATTGAGTCGGTGATGCCATCCAAGCATCTCATCCTCTGTCGTCCCCTTCTCCTCCTGCCCTCAATCTTTCCCAGCATCAGGATCTTTTCAAATGAGTCAGCTCTTCAAATCAGGTGGCCAAAGTACTGGAGTTGCATCTTCAGAATCGGTCCTACCAATGAACACCCACGACTGATCTCCTTTAGGATGGACTGGTTGGATCTCCTTGCAGTCCAAGGGACTCTCAAGAGTCTCTTCCAACACCACAGTTCAGAAGCATCAGTTCTTCCGTGCTCAGCTTTCTTTGGAGCCTAATAGGAAAGGATAAATGGGATACCCAGATGATAGATAATGGATAGAACGGATGATGAACGATAGTGGAAAAATAGAGTCCAATAGGAAAGTATAAGTAATGAAAGAATAAATTAGATACTTGATAGATACGTAGACACATTATAGATATATAGATTGATGAATGCTATAAATAAATAGGTCACAAATGAGAGTGAAAGAGTATATCAGATAAATAGTGAGAGCAGAGATAAAGAGTGAAAGAATGAATGAGATGGGTGATGGATAAATTGGAGTCTAGTATTAAGAGGAAACAATAAATGATGAGCCAGCAAATCAAACACGTTGGTGGGCTCCTCCCTCTGCTCCTCCCCGCATCCCAGGCGTGGTCTCCTTGGAGACGGCCTCAGTTAAGAATGGCGGGGTGGAGGTTGACCATCACACCGACTAGCGCCAATGAGAAAGGTCTCAGCAACCTGCAGTGATGCTGGAGTAGCGGGCCGAGCGTGCTCCCCTTCAGACCCCTCCCACCGTCTCCCTCCGCGCTTGGGGCTACGGACGTCTGGCCGCATCAACAGACCCCTTTGTCCTCCACTTCCCATCAGCTGGACGGGTGGGGAAATCCTGCCGTATCCCCTCCCTCTCCCCTCTTAGGCCATCTTCCTGCGCAATCGCGAGGAGGCGCGCACTAAATCTTAAGGACTTGTATCTGAGGATGTTGTCTTTGGCTGGATGGTAGTAATATTGGTTTTTTTGTTTTTTTTTTTTAAGTTTGAAAGCCAAGCGAAGTTTTTTTTTTAATATTTAATTGGAGGATCGTTGCTTTCCCATGCTGTGTTGATTTCCGCTGTACAACAGTGAGAATCAGTCATAACTCTATATATCATGTACGTATATATGTATATACATATACATACGTATGTGTATATGTATATATGTACATGATATGTAGATAGATATACATCTATATATCTAGATATATATAGATATACATGTATATCTTTATATAGGTGTGTGTGTGTGCATGCTAAGTCACATCATTTGTTCCCGCCTCTGCAATGCCTGGAGAATTCCATGGACTATACAGTCTGTGGGGTCACAAAGAGTCTGACACGACTGAGTGACTTTCATTTAACTTCACTGTGAAGCTATGGAGCCCGCCAGGCTCCTCTGTCCATGGGATTCTCCAGCAAGACTACTGGAGTGGGTTGCCATTTCCTTCTCCAGGGGATCTTCCCAACCCAGGGATCGAACCCACGTCTCTTAAGTCTGGTGCGTTGGCAGGCAGGTTCATTACCACTGGGGCCACCTGGAAAATAGACACACCCACATCACACATACATACATACATGCATATATACATACATATCCCCTCCTCATGAGCCTCCCCTCACCCACAGCAGGATGCTACTGTATCTTGACTTTATTAACACCATATGCAAGAGTGGAAAATTCTCACAGGGTACCCAGTGCAGTCTACCCCCTCTCTTTGGATAAGTCCTTTCTCTTTTTCTTATTCCTCCCTTCATACCCAGCCCCCTCACCTCCTTCCTTCCTTCCCTGGCTCTTATCTTGAGAACAAAATAACTAAAAGCTGACAATGTAGAGTGTTTCACTTCCTTTACTCTGCTAATACCACATCCACATGCAAGGGACTTATCAGAGACACTGTGTTCACCGAGGAAACCACTTGTATTCCAGGCTGCCCGGGACAAAATTGTTTCAGTCATTTGCACATTGAAAAAAAAAAAGTATAAGATACAGGTTTAATTTATCCAGACTGAAAAATGTTTCCCTTTGTTTCAACTCAAATACTTACTGGGGGGAGGGGATGAAGATGACTAAATAAATGGAAAAACGGTAGGAATGCCACGGGCTCCCCGACCTCTATGCGAAATAATGTATTTGAAGCCTTACTTCCCACCAACTCGTGAATTGTGTATCACACCCATGCTTGAAACTCACTACATCAAGCTTAAATTAAAAATGGTTCCGGTTCTCCGGCTCTCGATGGCATCTGAACTTCCAAGTTGACGGCTCCTCACTTTTAGCAACAACAATTTTTCTGTGCCCCTGTAGGGATTTCATTCCATCGTGTTGGTCGTGCAGAAAATGCCATCTGTAGCATCCGAGGGTTGTGTGAACATCTGCTTTTATAACACCCCCAGTCCAGGCTTGACAGCAATAGACCCAAGAGGAGGGTTAGCATCGGAGAGGTGTATGTCCGGAGGCTCATGTGAGGGGACAGGCTCTACTTTGTCTGATGCTATGAAATCAGTGACGAGGCTTCCCCGGTGGCTCAGTGGTCAAGAACGTGCCTGGCAATGCAGGAGACGCCGGAGACGTGGGTTTGATCCCTGGGTCGGGAAGATCCCCTGGAGGAGAGCATGGCAACCTTCAGTTGGTGGCTCTTTAGTATCTGAGCCGCCAGGGAAGCTGCCTGGGAAATCCCATGGACAGAGGAGCCTGGCGGGCTGCAGTCCATGGGGTCAAAGAGTTGGACAGGACTGAGCACACGGCACACACACACACACGTGCCACTTACTGTATACCCCGCCCTGGCTCTGTCCGCCTCGTCTCCTGCCCCAGACGTGTGCACTGCCCTGAACTATTGTTTACCAGCCTCATTCACACCTTCATACTTTTGTAACAGAGACGTTTATTCCAAAATGACTCTTGGTTTTACACATTTTCACTGTTCATAAACACTGAGTGATACCATATATTTTCCTGCAGCTCAGGCTTGGAGTTTTATCCTTAAGGCAGCAGGGACTCCCTGTAGCGATTTCAGCAGGAAAAATGGATGTGATGAGGTTCTCGTTTCCTGGGAGCTCCGTGAAATATTTTCGTCTCGTGGCTCGGTGGTATAGAATCTGCCTGCAATGCCGGAGACCCAGGTTTGATCCCTGGGGTCAAGAAGACCCTCTGGGAGGAGGAAATGGCACCTCACTCCAGTATTCTTGCCTGGGACATCCCATGCACAGAGGAGCCTGGCCTCCGTGGGTTTTGCAAGGAGTTGGACACCACTGAGTGACTAAAACTGACTCTAAAGATGAGGGGCTCCCCTGGCAGTCCAGTGGTTGAGACTCTGTGATACCAAAGCCCTAGCAGAGGTTCAGTCCCCGGTTGGGAAACTGGGATCCCGTGTGCCTCGTGGTGCAGTCTACAAAAAAAACGCTGAGCTGATGGAGACGAAGAGAGGTTGACGAATTTCCTGGAAGCCGTGGGTCAGCAGAATGAGGAGAGGAAATGAACCAGGTTCCAAAGCTTTGGCAGGGTCTCGGGGTTTGGGGCCAGCTTGAGAAGACAAAGCAGATGGGTGGGGCTGTCTGAGACGGGGTGTCTTCAGGGGCCATTGTGGCTCAGTTCTGGCTGCCAGACAAGGAATGGCCTTGCTCTGTGTGTGGTTCTGAGTTACCTGGTGAGATCTGATGTGGAGGAGTCAGAGGTAGTGGGGAGACATTGCCTATCCTTGGAAGCACTTACATCAGCAACAGGTCCCAGAAGTAGGAGGGATGGTCCTCGTCTTTCTAGAATGTTCTGAAATCAGAGCTAGTCTGGACTGGTTCCTCTATCAGATGGGCTGGGGTCATCCTTGGGCCATTCCATTTCCTGTAGATTTCCGAAGAGCCCCGAAACGCATTGACTGTGAGTTTCATCTTCTCTGCCTTCGGGCCATCTGCTGGGAGGGAGCTTATGACTTTGGAGACTTCCTACTTGAGAGTTCCCAGATAGCTTTCTCAGATGGCACTGGGGGTTAAGAACCTACCCACCAATGCAGGAGACATAAGAGACCCGGGTTTGATCCCTGGGTTGGGAAGATCCCCTGGAGGAGGGCATGGCAACCCACTCCAGTATTCTTGCCTGGAGAATCCCATGGACAGTGGAGCCTGGCAGGCTACAGTCCATGGGGTCTCAAAGAGTTGGACACGACTGAGTGATTTCATTTTCTTTCTTTCTATAGTTCCTTTTGGAGAAGGAAATGGCAACCCACTCCTGTGTTCTTGCCTGGAGAATCCCGTGGACAGAAGGGCCTGGTGGGCTACAGTCTATGGGGTTGCAAAGAGTTGGACACGACTTAGCAACTAACAAACACACACATGATGGACAGCACCCAAGGTCAGCCTGACTGTACTTGCCTCTTCAGAACGTCCTCAGTTATGTTCCCCGGCTCGGAAATTCTGAAAGGAACTGGGTGGTCTTGAGATTCTGGCAATGCCGTCCAAAAAGATCACTCTGACAAATATGATGATGGAAGAATCTTTAAAATAGACACGTAGTTCCATCAACCAGAGTACAGCCTCACCATGAAATGTGGTTGGAAAAAGGATGACAAAGTGCTTTATGCGCTGGTATATAAAATCTCCAGAAAGCTGTTAAGTAAAGAAAATAAAACAGTGAGGAACAGGAAGGTTTATATAGTATGCTACTTTCTGCTTAATATTTTTTGTTGAATACAGAAACATTAAAAGGACACAGAAGGAGTGGTCAGAAGTGAAGATGAAGGCTGAGGAGGCAGAAGGCTATGATATAATTTTAATATAATTAAAGTAATATAATTAATTTTACTGTAATTTTTGCTTTGAACCAGACAAGTTTTTCACCTATCAAAATACATCTCAACAAATAAGATTTAATTTTGTTGACATTTAATTGATGTTAATTCCCCATAGTTGATAATTGGGCTTATGTAAAATGTCAACATTGGGCTTCCCAGGTAAAGTGGTAAAGAATCCACCTGCAAGGCAGGAGACCTGGGTTCTATCCTGGCTCGGGAAGATCCCCTGGAGGAGGGTATGGCCACCCACTCCAGTATTCTTGCCTGGACAATCCTGTGGACAGAGGAGCCTGGAGGGTTACAGTCCTTGGAGTTGCAAAGAGTCCGACACAACTGAGTGACTAAACAATAAATTGTTAACATTAGAGAGTGCAGGGTGAGGGCAGAAACGTAATTATTATTTTTACAACTTCTCAGAAAGTCTAACATTATTTCAAAACTAAAAGTATTTTTTTTAAATGATGATACACAAACAGCTGGTAAGCACATGAAAATGTGTTCAGCATCACTGGTTATGCAAGAAATGCAAATGAAACGCTCAGCAAGACACTATTTATGCAACAAATAGAATGGCTAAAATTTTTTTTTTAATGACACCAACTATTTTATGGGAGAAACTGACTCTCTGATGTCCAGCAACATCAGAGTGAGGTTGAACAAGTTCTTCTAAAATGACTTACGAAAAAAAATAAAAAAATAAATAAATTAATAAAATGACTTACATATCTGTCTTTTGATCCAGAAGTTCTATTTTCAGCTGTTTGTCCATGAAAAGTGATTATGCAAGAACCGTCATAAGAGCTTTAGTTCCAGGTACCCCAATGTGAAAACCAGCCAAATGCCCAGCAGGAGTAAATGGGGGAACTCTTTGTCATATTCATCCGATATGTATGTATGCGATTCATGGGGTCGCAAGGAGTCGGACACGACTGAGCGACTGAACTGAACTGAACTGATGTATGTTTACTGATAATCATACAGTGCAGTGGTGCTCAGCAGTCCCAAGGAACAAACCGCTGATAACATCCTGCAACTGGGATGAAGCACAGACCTAACAGTAAAACAAATAATAAGTCAAAGCTATGGTTTTTCCACTAGTCATGTATGGATGTGAGAGTCGGACCATAAAGAAAGCTGAGCACTGAAGAATGGATGCTTTTGAACTGTGGTGCTGGAGAAGACTCTTGAGAGTCCCTTGGACTGCAAGGAGATCCAACCAGTCCATTCTGAAGGAGATCACTCCTGAATGTTCATTGGAAGGACTGATGCTGAAGCTGAAACTCCAATACTTTGGCCACCTAATTCGAAGAACTGGCTCACTTCAAAAGACCCTGATGCTCCGAAAGATTAAAGGCGGAAGGAGAAGGGGGTGACAGAGGATGACATGGTTGGCTGGCATCACTGACTCAATGGACATGAGTTTGAGCAAACCTCGGGAGTTGGTGATGGACAGGGAAGGCTGGGGTGCTGCAGTTCATGGGGTCGCAAAGAGTCGGTCACTACTGAGCGACTGAGCCGAACAGAACGATAAATCCTGATGCTGAAACCTACTACTGAAGAATTGATGCCATGCTTATATGAGATGCTAGAGCAGGCAAAACTAACCTCAGGGGTTAAGAAATTCAATAGGCAGTGCCTCTATGTTGAAGGACTGACTGGGGAGTGGAAGAGCTTTCTGAAAAGATGAAAACATGCTCTATGGTATTAGAATTCCGGATCATGGTGCTGCATGCATTTATCAAAACTGTGCTGTTAATTTTTGTGTATTTCAAGATATGCACAGTTTACCTCAGAAAAAGGATGGCAAAAATGATAACTGTAGGGATTTCCCCAGCTGGTCCATTGGTTAAGAATCCGCCTTCTGATGCAGGGGTCATGAGTTCACTCCCTGATTGGGACACTAAGATCCTGAAACCTTCACGTCCAGCAAAGTAATACTGCTGCTGCTACTGCTGCTGCTGCTAAGTCGCTTCAGTCGTGTCCGACTCTGTGTGACCCCATAGACGGCAGCCCACCAGGCTCCTCTGTCCCTGGGATTCTCCAGGCAAGAACACTGGAGTGGGTTGCCATTTCCTTCTCCAATGCATGAAAGTGAAAAGTGAAAGTGAAGTCGCTCAGTCGTGTCTGACTCTTAGCAACCCCATGGGCTGAAGCCTACCAGGCTCCTCCGTCCATGGGATTTTCCAGGCAAGAGTACTGGAGTGGGGTGCCATTGCCTTAAGTTTTTAAATGGTAGCTACATGGACATTGGGTGTGGGCAGAGATATAGATGACAGATTGGCAAAATATCGATAATTGTTGAAGTGGAGAGAAAGTTTCTTGGGACTTCATTATATCATGTGTACTAAGTTGCTTCCGCCTCGTCCAACTCTTTGCGACCGCATGGACTGCAGCCCACCAGGCTCCTATGTCTGTGGGCCTCTCCAGGCAAGAATACTGGAGTGGGTTGCCATTTCCTTCTCCATTCATTACATCGTTGTCTTTAATTTCTATATATTTGGTATTCTCCACACTAAAGATAATTAAAAAAAGATAAATACTCTTGTTTTTTTTTTTTTTTTTTTCAAAAGAAGCAGTAGTTTGGAGCAATAGCTGGCTTTTTTCTCTTCTTGGAGTGGGAGTTCTATGGTGTGTTCTGTGATGACAGGCGTCATCGGGTTCTGGGGTTGAGAAGACTTGGCAATGCAACATGTTGCCTGATGATACTGAAAAGGAAAAGAACGTCTTCAAATGTGCAATGGTCACATCATAATAAGAGGACACCCGGAACGCTGAATCCCCAGCTTATGCAAAATGCTCGGGAAACCTAAACAGTAGTTTGGAATTAGCCTTTGGGTAGGAAAAGCTAGCGGACCCAAGCCCGTTATTGAGAGCAGATGGTATATTAACAGATAGAAAGAGAGTCCAGGATGGCTTCAAAGCCTGGTTTTCCTTTGCCTTTTCTGTGGAAGAAAATGTTATTCACATTTTAAAGTTAAAAGCAAATAGCTGCTGCTGCTGCTAAGTCGCTTCAGTCATGTCCAACTCTGTGAGACCCCATAGACGGCAGCCCACTGGGCTCCCCTGTCCCTGGGATTTTCCAGGCAAGAGCACTGGAGTGGGTTGCCATTTCCTTCTCCAATGCATGAAAGTGAAAAGTGAAAGGGAGGTTGCTCAGTTGTGTCCGACTCTGTGCGACCCCACGGACTGCAGCCAACCAGGCTCCTCTGTCCATGGGATTTCCCAGGCAAGAATACTGCAGTGGGGTGCCATTGCCTTCTCCAAAAGCAAATAGAGTTGCATGGAAGTGAGGAAACAACGATAGGCTACAACTTTATAAAATAATTTCAAACTCCGGGACCAAGGCTAGTAGCTACTTGAGTCGTTGAATGATCGTGGTTCATAAGAAAATATGAGAGTTAGAAATGAGTGAATGTTGACCCAGTTTCTTTTTCGCTGTTTTTTTTGTTTTGTTTTATGCCGACGATAACATTCTGGAAATTACAGTCTGGTCAGTTAGACGATAAATCTTAATGTTCTGGAAGAGATCTTCTAAAAGATGATGATAAAACAAATTGTGATTTCTAGAAACTCCATGGGTTTCTTTGCTAAGAGCAAGTCTGTGCCCAACTAGTTTTATGAAAATCAGTGGATATAACTTGTTGGGTCATCTGCATGCGACTTGAGAGTTTTCCATTTGTTCTTCTGGAGAGACCGAGATGCCTGTGTAAACGGATGAGGGTAAAGCCTGAGGCTCCTGTGTGTTTGCAGGAGTTTGAACATTCCTGGTGAGAAATTTAACTCACCGCAGGGATGCTTGGCTGAATCTCACGCGCCGAAAGGGCCCTGAGCCTTGTGCGTGCAAATGATGTGTTAACGTCTGCATCTACCCTAAAAACTACATAACCATGCTCGTCTCTGAGGCTCCATCTACCTACCTGCTGCTGCTGCTGCTGCAAAGTCGCTTCACGCGTGTCCGACTCTGTGCGACCCCATAGATGGCAGCCCACCAGGCTCCACCGTCCCTGGGATTCTCCAGGCAAGAACACTGGAGTGGGTTGCCATTTCCTTCTCCACCTACCTACACATCATAAAATCAAGCCACCTTCTTATTTACGTGTTACAAATGTAGCCACTTGCTCTGCTCGGGGGCTGGAATGACTCGTTTATTCAAATATTCTGTTTAAAGTATGGAAATATTTTCTTTCTACTCTTAGTCTTTGCAAATAATCCAAGATTGTATCTGCAGTGCCTTCCAGTCCTATTTATTTTTTTAATTTTAAAGTTATTTTTTTTACTGAAGGATAATTGTTTTACAGAATTGTGTTGGTTTCTGCCAAACCGCTATGTGAATCAGCTATCAGATCAGATCAGTCGCTTAGTCATGTCCGACTCTTTGCGACCCCATGAATCGCAGCACGCCAGGCCTCCCTGTCCACCAACTCCCGGAGTTCACTCAGACTCACGCCCATCAAGTCCATGATGCCATCCAGCCATCTCATCCTCTGTTGTCCCCTTCTCCTCTTGCCCCCAATCCTTTCCCAGCATCAGAGTCTTTTCCAATGAGTCAACTCTTCGCATGACGTGGCCAAAGTACTGGAGCTTTAGCATCATTCCTTCCAAGGAAATCCCAGGGCTGATCTCCTTCAGAATGGACTGGTTGGATCTCCTTGCAGTCCAAGGGACTCTCAAGAGTCTTCTCCAACACCACAGTTCAAAAGCATCAATTCTTCAGTGCTCAGCCTTCTTCACAGTCCAACTCTCACATCCATACATGACCACAGGAAAAACCATAGCCTTGACTAGACAGACCTTTGTTGGCAAAGTAATGTCTCTGCTTTTGAATATGCTATCTAGGTTGGTCATAACTTTCCTTCCAAGGAGTAAGCGTCTTTTAATTTCATGGCTGCAGTCACCATCTGCAGTGATTTTGGAGCCCAGAAAAATAAAGTTTTTCTTTATTTTAAACAGTCTGACACTGTTTCCACTGTTTCCCCATCTATTTCCCATGAAGTAATGGGACCGGATGCCATGATCTTTGTTTTCTGAATGTTGAGCTTTAAGCCAACTTTTTCACTCTCCACTTTCACTTTCATCAAGAGGCTTTTTAGTTCCTCTTCACTTTCTGCCATAAGGGTGGTGTCATCTGCATATCTGAGGTTATTGAGATTTCTCCCGTCAATCTTGATTCCAGCTTGTGTTTCTTCCAGCCCAGCGTTTCTCATGATGTACTCTGCATATAAGTTAAATAAACAGGGTGACAATATACAGCCTTGACGGACTCCTTTTCCTATTTGGAACCAGTCTGTTGTTCCATGTCCAGTTCTAACTGTTGCTTCCTGACCTACATATAAATTTCTCAAGAGGCAGATCAGGTGGTCTGGTATTCCCATCTCTTGAAGATTTTTCCACAGTTGATTGTAATCCACACAGTCAAAGGCTTTGGCATAGTCAATAAAGCAGAAATAGGTATACATATATCCATCCCCTCCCTCTTGAACCTCCCTCCCACCTCCCACCCCATCCCACCCCTCTAGGTTGTCACAGAGCCCCCCAGTTTGAGTTCCCTGAGTCGTACAACAAATTCCTGTTGGCTCTCTATTTCACACATGGTGATGTGGGGGGTTCGGTGGTACGATTCTCACCTGCCTTCCTGCCTTGTTAAACAGACCGCATACAGCAAAAGTTATGACATGCTTAGAGATTCCGTGTCTTGCAGAGCCTCAAGGATGCTTGAACTGGGGTTATGAGTGGGGAAGGGGCAGAGGAAGAAAGGGATGAACACACGGTAGAATAAATAGTGGCAACTTGGAGTCGGTACTAGAGGTAGATTCTCACTAACAGCTTGTGCTTTTCATTTCTTTCTGTCTGAAAAGTGAAATGCTAAAGTCATTCTTAGAGGCTTCGAGATCTCTATCTTAAGAACCACCTGTATTTTAGTAAAAGTATTTGTGATGGCTTAAAAAAACTCACTCAAGGAAGAGGACAACCCTACGATGTGGAGAAAAGGGATACAATAAAGTGCTGATACTCTGTTTCACATCCTGTCATATTTGAAATTTGGATTACTGAGCACATGCAGCCCGTTGACTAATAATCCCCGACGAATTAGAAAACCAGGGAGCTGATGCTGCCAGATCCAACTCCCACCGGTGTTTTGAGTGTCTCCAATGATCCTGCAAAGATAAGGTGGAGGCAGATTGCTGAGGAAATAAATGGCACACTCCTAGCCTTCTCATATTTTT
This sequence comes from Bos grunniens, assembly GCF_055505025.1. Lineage (NCBI taxonomy): Eukaryota > Metazoa > Chordata > Mammalia > Artiodactyla > Bovidae > Bos > Bos grunniens. The sequence continues at coordinate 4,901,123 of NC_141194.1, forward strand.
CCCATTAACATGGTGCTACAGTTTTAAGAGCTGTCTCTCTTTCCTTACCAATCATTTGGTGAGGAAAATCAATTCTAGTTTTGACACCTCTTCCCACTACCTGCTCCGCTATCTTCTGACCTTCAGTGATGATTTTTCGGTGTGGGATACTGTTGGCCACTTTTAAAAAGACGATGATTTCGTGAAGCTAGGAGTTATTTCTGGAGAAAGCAAGGGCACCCCACTCCAGTGTTCTTGCCTGGAGAATCCCATGGACGGAGGAGCCTGGTGGGCTGGAGTCCATGGGGTCGAGAAGAGTTGGACACGACTGAGCGACTTCACTTTCACTTTTCACTTTCATGCGTTGGAGAAGGAAATGGCAACCCACTCCGGTGTTTTTGCCTGGAGAATCCCAGGGACGGGGGAGCCTGGTGGGCTGCCGTCTATGGGATCACACAGAGTCGGACACGACTGAAGCAACTTAGCAGCAGCAGCAGGAGTTATTTCTCTAAAGTTTACCTGAGTTGTACAAAGTATAATCTGTTGGAGGAAAGGAATAGTATTCTGATCGTTTTTGGTAGTCTCAGTCTGAAATTTCATTATGATGGAAGTGGCTCTAATAGAGAGTTTATGATAACAATCTCAATCGTTCTTATAATGATGGGAAAGATGAGATTTAGGGTCAGAAGATCTGGGCAATTCACCAGCTCTGTGACTCTAGGCTGGTAGAAGAGTCTACTCCTTTCTTCCAGCTTCAGGTTTTTTTCCTCTGCACAGGTTGGAGAAGGGTAATCATTTTGCAGAGTAGTGGCAGAATAGTCCAAGATAATGCATGGGACAGCTCCTTGTACAGGGTACATACATAGGAACTTCTTGGCCTACCTTCATGTTTCATCACCTCTGTTCCATCTCATTTCCTTCTTTTCTAAAATTCCTTGCAAGACACGTGGTCCTGTCTAAAACGTCCTTGGAGTCAGTTGATCCATGCCAAAAGTTGTGGGATATTTGGTCGTGTTTGCTTCTGTCCAAAACGTTCATGCAGGTGTTTCATCCATGGCAAAAGTTCCTTGATTTCTGGTCATGTTCGGTCCTGTCCAAAAAGTCCAGGGAGATAGCCAAGCCTCATCCAACTGTTCTTGATACTTGGTCATGTTTGGTTCTGTCCAGAAAGTCTATGGAGTCATTTGGTCCATGGAAAAGGTCCTTGATATTTGGTCATATTTGGTCTTGTCCAAAAGGTCCTTAAGACCTGTGGTCCACACCAAAATGACCTTGATATTTTGTGCTTGATATCTGTGACAAATCCAGAGGCATTTATCATGGACCACACACACTATTGGATGTTTTGCTCAGGATCAGATATCAAAGATGTTTTGGCCTGGACCAAAAGTCTACTGGATGTTCTGGACATGACCAAGGGTCTGCTCCCATGAATAAGGTTCTCTTCTCTTGCTACACTGAAAACAAAGATTTCCCTAGTTTGCTTTGTAGACAGTCTTTCAGGATTCAAATCTTTTTATTTTATTTGGCTACATCCAGTCTCAGTTGGCACATATGCCATCTTCAACGCATCATGTAAGGTCTTTTGTTGAGACGCACAGACTCTAGTTGTGGTTTGCGGGCTCAGTAGTCATGGTGTGAGGGCTTAGTTTCTCCATGACATGTGGGATCTTACTTCCCCAACTAGGGACTGAACCTCTGTCCCCTGCACTGCAAGGCAGATTCTTAGCTAGCAGACCACCAGTGAGGTCCCAGGATTCAAACCTTCACTGCATAATTTCTAAACCTATGCTCCAATTTGGCTTCCCTGGTAGCTCAGCTGCTAAAGAATCCTATTGTAATGCAAGAGATTCCAGTTCGATTTCTGAGTCAGGAAGATCCCCTGGAGAAGGGATAGGCTACCCACTCCAGTGTTCTTGGTCTTCCTTGGTGGCTCAGATGGTAAAGAATCTCCCTGCAATGTGGGAGGTCTGGGTTTGATCCCTGGGTTGGGAAGATCCCCTGGAGGAGGGCATGGCAACCCACTCCAGTATTCTGCCTGCACAATCCCCATGGACAGAGGAGCCTGGTGGGCTGCAGTCCATGGGGTTGCAAAGAGTCAGACATAACTGAGCCACTAAGCACTGCATAGCACAGCTGCTGCTGCTGCTAAGTCACTTCAGTCGTGTTTGACTCTGTGCAACCCCATAGACGGCAGCCCACCAGGCTCCTCCGTCCATGGGATTTTCCAGGCAAGAGTACTGGAGTGGGGTGCCATTGCCTTCTCCTGTTCCTATTCACCTATCCTGTGTTCAAAAGTATCAGAAAAGTAAGTTAAAGCCAAGGACTTCAGAGAAGACTCTTGAGAGTCCCTAGGACAGCAAGGAGATCCAACCAGTCCATCCTAAAGGAAATCAGTCCTGAATTTCATTGGAAGGACTGATGCTGAAGCTGAAGCTCCACTACTTTGGCCCCCTGATGTGAAGAACTGACTCACTGGAAAAGACCCTGACGCTGGGAAAGATTGAAGGCAGGAGGAGAAGGGGACGACAGAGGATGAGATGGTTGGATGGCATCACCGACTTGATGGACATAGGTTTGATCAAACTCATGAAGACAGTAGAGGACAGGGAGAGTGTCACAGAGTCAGATACTGATTTAGTGATTGCATGACAATAGTATACTTCAGAGACATGAAACGTATGAGTTTGGCTTTGATTTTCCGAGTCCAGTGCAGGTGGAAAGTCTCAGGAAGCAGAAGCAATTAGGAGCATTAGGATCAGTTCACTTCAGTCTCTCAGTTGGTCCGAGTCTTAGCGACCCCATGAACCACAGCACGCCAGGCCTCCCTGTCCATCACCAACTCCTGGAGCTTACCCAAACTCATGTCCATTGAGTCAGTGATGCCATCCAACCATCTCATCCTCTGTCATCTGCTTCTCCTCCTGCCTTCAATCTTTCCCAGTGTCAGGGTCTTTTCCCAAGAGTCACTGATTCGCATCAGGTGGCCAAAGGATTGGAGTCTCAGCTTCAGCATCAGTCGTTCCAGTGAATATTCAGAACTGATCTCCTTTAGGATGGACTGGTTGGATCTCCTTGCAGTCAAAAGGACTCTCAAGAGTCTTCTCTAGCACCACAGTTCAAAAGCATCAATTCTTCAGTGCTCAGCTTTCTTTATAGTCCAACTCTCACATCCATACATGACTACTGGAAAAACCATAGCCTTGACTAGACAGACCTTTGTTGGCAAAGTAATGTCTCTGCTTTTTAATATGCTGTCTAGGTTGGTTATAACTTTTCTTCCAAGGAGCAAGTATCTTTTCATTTCATGGCTGCAGTCACCGCCTGCAGTGATTTTGGAGCCCCAAAAGAGTAAAGTCAGTCACTGTTTCCACTGTTTCCCCATCTATTTGCCATGAAGTGATGGGACCAGGTGCTCGATCTTAGTTTTCTGAATGTTGAGTTTTAAGCCAACTTTTTCACTCTCCTCTTTCACTTTCATCAAGAGGCTCTTTAGTTCTTCTCTTTCTGCCATAAGGGTGGTGTCATCTGCATATCTGAGGTTATTGATATTTCTCCCAGCAATCTTGATTCCAGCTTGAGTTAGGATAGTAGAATAATAATAATAAATAATATCAAAATGTAGACGTAGGAATGTTAACAGAGAAAACATTTATTAAAATGGCAAAATTCGTATTACAAGTACCAGTGCCACAGGCTTTTTGTAGATCTCTCAGCATCATGAAATCCATTTCTCTGGAAATTTCACTTTCACACCTTTATTAGCAGGTTTATGACCTGAATGCAATATAAATTGAAATTTTTCTTCAGCTTAGGCAGAGGATGAAATACTTTCAAAAAGTGGGATAGGCTTATTTGTTTCGTGGGTTTGACCAATAACAAAAATAATGATTTCTGTGCCTTGGTGTTTACTTCTGACACACTTCAGCAGGCTTGAGACTTTGAATGACTTTAAATATATATATATATTCATATAAGACACTGCCTCAGCTCTGGTAAAGTCTGTTGGAGTTGCTGATTAGAAGTGCTGAATGCTTAAATTTAGAAATGACCTATTGCATGACTTCTGCAACCTTGGATGATGAAAGAATGGATGATGAGTCCGTCAGTGTTCCTGTGATGGTTGAGAGTATGTGTCAGCTTGTGTGGGCGCTGAGGTGGCTGCATCCTTGGTCAAATGCTACTTTGGGTGTGAGGTTGTCGGGGATGAGACGCACAGTAGATCAATAGACTGAGTAAGCAGATTGCTCTCCTTATCCTGGTGGGCCTCCTGCAATCAGCTGAAGGCCTGGCCAGCACAAAAGGCTGACCTTCCTTGAAATAAAAGAAACTTTTGTATTCGATGGTGTTGTCACTGACTCCTCTTCCTGGTTCACCAGTTGCTTCTGGCCTTTGCATTTGAACTGGGAAATGACATCTGCAGATTTTTGATTTGCCTCTCTCTGGAATCATGTCAATCCATTCTCTATAATAATAATAATATAATATATATATATATGTCGCTGGACATGAGTTTGAGTAAACTCTGGGAGTTGGCGATGGACAGGGAAGCCTGACTTGCTGCAGTCCATGGAGTTGCAAAGAGTCGGACACGACTGAGCGACTTTCACTTTCTAAGGACTCTCTCCCATACAAGGGGCTTTCCGGGTGGCTCAGGTAGTAAAGGATCCACCTGCCAATGCAGGAGATGCGGGTTTGATCTCTGGGTAGAGACGATCCCCTGAAGGAGGAAATGGCAAGCCACTGCAGTGTTCTTTTCTAGAGAATTCCATGGATGGAGGAGCCTGGTGGGCTACGCTCCATTGGGTCACAAAGAGCTGGACATGACTGAGTGACTGAGCACACACGCTCCCACACAAGACGGTCTGTGTACGAAGGCTTGGGGCCTCTGTGAACAGAATATGTGGTTTTGTGTAAACGTTTTGTTCAGTGGAATAGTGTCTTGAGTGACATCCATGGGTCGTGTGTTTCCGGGATAATGCAGTGTGAAGGGTGACGCGGTTATAAGGAAAACACAGAAGCAGCAAAGTGACTTGCAGAAGCTGCTGAATTCATAAAAATTAAAACTCCAGTCCTTTGGCCACTGGATGCAAAGAGCTGACTCATTGGAAAAGACCCTGATGCTGGGAAAGATTGAGGGCAGGAGGAGAAGGGGACAACAGAGGATGAGATGGTTGGATGGCATCACTGACTCGATGGATATGAGTTTGAGTAAACTCAGGGACTTGGTGATGGACAGGGAGGCCTGGCGTGCTACCGTTCATGGGGTCACAGAGAGTCAGACATGACTGTGTGACTGAACTGAACTGAACTGAAGAAGAAAATCTTTTCCATAATGAGACCCAGTGGCTGACGATGCGGTCCTCTGTTAGCTCGGTACGGCGTGATGGGGAAAGTTTCAAGGACACGTATGTCGCACACAAGAGCTCGGTGAAATTGTCTTCAGGTGTTTCAGCAGATGGTATGTGGAACTCTTTCCTTGAATTGCCTCCTTAACAAAATGAAGCTTACAAGAATTGCAGCGAGTCAGTCTGCAGTTTGAGGTTGGCTGTGAGTGTCAGATTTACATCCAGTTTTGTCCCATCGTGGTTTGTAGGAGACTGAATGCTGATATTTGAAACATCCACCTTGGATGGATTCACCTTGGGATGAATTTTTTCCTAACGATCCACTGAAATGCTTAATGTAAAAATCTTAAAATCAATGAGTGGCTTGAGTTATGCTTTAACGATCTCAGATTTTTGGCATATCAGCAAAGCCTGAAGGTGTAATTAACTGATGTTGTTAAATATTTATTCGGTTACTTGATTTCAGGTTCCACCACTGGATCCACATTAGTTTGTTATCTCAGCATATAGTATTGCTATGTGGTAGGGACTAAATAAATACTTCTGCAATGAATTTGAGAACAGTGAATGAATGTTGTAGTGGAATGTTACATTAAGCTGTTCCTTATTGGCATAAAATAACCAGTACATTTTTTTTTTCTTAGGGATTTATTCTTTTAATTGGAGGATACTTGCTTTACAATGTTGTGTTAGTAATAATTTCTGCCATACATCCACATCAGTCAGCCATAGGTAGACGTCTGTCTCCTCTCTCTTGAACCCTCTTCCCACCTCACACCCCATCCCCCATTTCTAGGTTGTCAACGAGCACCGCTTTGAGCTACTTGAATCAAACAGCCAATTCCCCCTGGCTGTCTATTCTACACACAGTAGTGTGCATGTTCGGAGAAGGCAATGGCACCCCACTCCAGTACTCTTGCTTGGAAAATCCCATGGATGGAGGAGCCTGGTGGGCTGCAGTCCATGGGGTCATGAAGAGTCAGACGAAACTGGGCAACTTCCCTTTCACTTCTCAGTTTCATGCATTGGAGAAGGAAATGGCAACCCACTCCAGTGTTCTTGCCTGGAGAATCCCAGGGACGGGGGAGCCCGGTGGGCTGCCGTCTATGGGAATCCACAGAGTCGGACACGACTGAAGCAACTCAGCAGTGTGTGTGCTTCCAGGCTACTCTCTCCATTTCTCCATCCTCTCCTCCCTGGCCCCCCTGTGTCCACCACTCTGTTCTCTGTGTCTGTGCGTCCAGGCTGCCCTGCAAACACGTTCATCAGTACCATCTTTCTAGATTCCACACATCCGCCTTCATATGAAATGTTTGCTTTTCTCTTTCTGACTTGCTTCACTCTGTATAGCAGGCTCTTGGTTCACCCACCTCGTTAGAGCTGACTCAAATGCCTTCCTTTTTATGGCTGAGTAATATTCCGTTGTGTGTGCGTACCACAACTTCTTTAAAAGTTCCTCTGTTGATGTCTTTCTAGCTCATCGATGTCCTGGCTGTTGTGAACAGTGCTGAAGTGAGCATCGGGGTACATGTGTCTTTTTTTCAGTTATGGTTTTCTCAGGGTATATGCCCAGTAGTGGGATGGTTGGGTCATATGCTTTAGGGATTGAAATGGAAAGTCCTTGGATTCATATTCTTGTGTGTCGAAAGTACTACCCAGAGGAATCACTTGAAAAATGTCTAAGGTCCTTTCAGATATACTAACATTTGCATGTAGAAGTCCAATTTTTCTGTGCTCAGTTTCCTGTTTGGTTCAGCATCTGCAAACATGCCAAAGGCGTTTGAAGCACCTCTGTGCTTTCATGGGGACTGTTTTTAAAAAAACAGAATTGGTGAGTTTATTCCAGGAGAGCAGTTAGAACAAAAAAAGAAAATAAGTGCAGAAAGCGGGTGTATACCTTAACGTTTTAAACATGAAAATAAATAAATATTTGTCACGTTTCCAAAGTTCAGGGAATAAAGTGAAATAAAAAGCAAAGCAGATTTGGTCAGTCTCGAGTAATAACGGTGTGGACCGTTGGATAGAAATTGCAGCCAGGTCATACTAAATCCAATGAAAGCAACGTAACCCTTCAATATTCTATTTTTTGTCATTTGTTAATGTTTATATAAGAGACGGTTTTTCCAGTAGTCATGTATGGGTTTGAGAGTTGGACTATAAAGAAAGCCAAGTGCCGACTAACTGATGCTTTTGAACTGTGGTGTTAGAGAAGACTCTGGAGAGTCCCTTGGACTGTAAGGATATCCAACCAGTCCATCCTAAAGGAGATCAGTCCTGGGTGTTGATTGGAAGGACTGATGCTGAAGCTGAAACTCCAATCCTTTGGCCACCTGATGTGAAGAAGTGACTCACTGAAAAGACCCTGATGATGGAAAAGATTGAAGGAGAGAGGAGAAGGGGACAACAAAGGATGAGATGGTTGGATGGCATCTCCGACTTGATAGACATGAGTTTGAGTAAACTCCGGGAGTTGGTGATGGACAGGGAGGCCTGGTGCTCTGCAGCCCATGGGGTCACAGAGAGTCAGACATGACTGAGCGACTGCACTGAACTGATATAAGAGATAATCTCTCTCACCTGTAATGTCAGCCTCAGAGATTTAATCCATATTTTACAATATGTCTACAATAAGAAAGAATATGGAAATAGGTCAGGTGTGTAACATGCCTTCATTGAATGAAATATGCATCAAAATTATATTCTAACCTACCAGATTACAGTTAAAAAGAAAGGAAATGCCAAGTATTGGTGAAAATAGGAGCAGCTTTCATACAAAGTTGATAACTTATTATAAAAACTCATTGTATGCTGTGCTGTGTGTATGGTCAATTGTGTCTGATTCTCTGTGATCCCACAGACTGTAGCCCACCAGTCTCCTCCGTCCATGGGATTCTCCAGGCAAGAACACTGGAGTGGGTTGCCGTTTCCTTCTTCAGGGGGATCTTCCCAAACCCAGGGATTGAACCTGGGTCTCCTGCATTGTAGGCAGACACTTTTACCATCTAAGCCACCAGGGAAGTCCTTTACAAGGCTGTGTGAGTTTCTACTGTACAGAAAAGTATAAACTCTGATTTTATAATATTATATATTATCTTATATATATATTATATTAATAAGGGAATAACTGCTTCCACAATAAACTGTGGAAAATTCTTCAAGAGATGGGAATACCAGACCACCTGATCTGCCTCTTGAGAAATTTGCATGCAGGTCAGGAAGCAACAGTTAGAACTTGACATGGAACAACAGACTGGTTCCAAATAGGAAAAGGAGTCCATCAAGGCTGTATATTGTCATCCTGCTTATTTAACTTCTATGCAGAGTACATCATGAGAAACGCTGGGCTGGAAGAAGCACAAGCTGGAAGCAAGATTGCCGGGAGAAATATCAATAACCTCAGATATGCAGATGACACCACCCTTATGGCAGAAAGTGAAGAGGAACTAAAAAGCCTCTTGATGAAGGTGAAAGTGGAGAGTGAAAAAGTTGGCTTAAAACTCAACATTCAGAAAACGAAGATCATGGCATCCGGTCCCACCACTTCATGGGAAATAGATGGGGAAACAGTGGAAACAGGGTCAGACTTTATTTTTTGGGGCTCCAAAATCACTGCAGATGTTGACTGCAGCCATGAAATTAAAAGACGCTTACTCCTTGGAAAGAAAGTTATGACCAACCTAGACAGCATATTGAAAAGCAGAGACATTACTTTGCCAACAAAGGTCCGTCTAGTCAAGGCTATGGTTTTTCCTGTGGTCATGTATGGATGTGAGAGTTGGACTGTGAAGAAGGCTGAGTGCCGAAGAATTGATGCTTTTGAATTGTGGTTTTGGAGAAGACTCTTGAGAGTCCGGACTGCAAGGAGATCCAACCAGTCCATTCTGAAGGAGATCAGCCCTGGGATTTCTTTGGAAGGACTGATGCTAAAGCTGAAACTCCAGTACTTTGGCCACCTGATGAGAAGAGCTGACTCATTGGAAAAGACTCTGATGCTGGGAGGGATTGGGGGCAAGAGGAGAAGGGGACGACAGAGGATGAGATGGCTGGATGGCATCACAGACTCGATGGACGTGAGTCTGAGTCAACTCCGGGAGTTGGTGATGGACAGGGAGGCCTGGCATGCTGCGATTCATGGGGTCGCAAAGAGTCGGACACAATTGAGCGACGGAACTGAACTCCTTCATCTGATATTCATGAATGGATATCACACATGTAATATTAAGCAAAGGAAGCAACACACACAAGAGGGCTTGAATGTTTCCACGGCTAGAGATTTTGAAAACATACAGAATGTACCATGTTCGGAATCAAGGCAGTGGTTAACTCATGATTGTCGGTTGAAAAGGGAGAGGAGGGAGTGTTGAGGTGGTGAAGGAAAAGTTGTCTATGTTACCTTGGACTTGTTTGCACGGACATATTTGTGTACAAACAATGATCAAGCTGTGCTCATTTATGTTTTCACACAAGATACCATGTAAGTAATATGCACTATATTTTATGTATTGTAGAATCAATTATTGATAGTTGAGTGTTTTTCCTACAAATATACTCTTTCCTTCTTAACTTCCGAATCGGAAATTTCACCGTGCCGACTTGATGCATTTCAGCAGTATCTCATGACAAGGAGTTAGAATTAAAATATTGGGTTGAGGGACTCACCTGGTGGTTCAGTGGTTACCACTTCACCTTCCAGCTCAGGGGTGTGGGTTTGAGCTTAAGATCCTATGTGCCTCGTGGCCAAGAAAACAAAACATAAAACCGAAACAATATTCCGTAAAGCCTTTAACTGCCTCATTAGAAAAGACCCTGATGCCGGGAAAGATTGACGACAGGAGGAGAAGGGGATGACAGAGGAGGAGATGGTTGGATGGCATCACTGACTCTATGGACATGAGTTTGAGCAAACTCCGGGAGTTGGTGATGGACAAGGAGGCCTGGCGTGCTGCAGTCCACGGGGTCGCAAAGAGTCGGACACGACTGAGCGACTGAACTGAAAGCCTTTAAAAAAATAAATGAAGGCAAAATAGAGAAAAACATTGGATTGGCCAAAAAGTTCATTCGGATTTTTTCCCTTATAATGGAATGAGTCTTTTGGCCACCTCAATACGAACGGAAAAAATAAATTAATAATCCCCCAGGTGGCCCCCTGGCCCTTTCGAGCTGCCTTGACAAGAAGTCAGTATTTCCGTACGATTGCAAGTGCGGCCCGGTGTTTGCTTTCCCCGAGCTCAACGTATGTTTGCAGTTCAAGAGTTGAGGTGTAATACAGCAAGTAACTTCTCAGGGTTTTTCACGGGCATTTCATGTCCTTTACTATTGGACTGTCGTGTCTTTCCTTGTGTAGGGTTTTTGCCAGCGGAAAGGCTAATATAGCCGTGCATGATAAGAGGCAGTTATAGGATTTCCTCGGAGCATTTGTTTTCCTAATGAATGCACTCTTTCATTGTAATGGACTGACCTTTGAACACTAATGTAAATCTCATGGCTGTTTGTTTTATTAATTGCTAAGACCTTGCTCGGTGGGGTTGTCAATTCACTCTCAGCAAGGACCACCTGCAATTAATCTTTTTCTGATTCTTGACACCATAGTTTACAATTATCGATTACTTTTTTTTTTAACTAATTAGATATTTTAGTCTTTTTACAAACTGATGCAAAACAGCGGGTCCTTAAAACGATTCAGGTGTTTTCAACAAAGAGCCCTTAGCAACCCATGCAAGTTTGGTCTCTAAAGCGTAGATTCATTGACATACGAAGGTAGCTTTAAGTCTACACTGAGGGCAACCTTTGCAAGGATCCAGGTCTTCCGCTCACAGAGCTGTATTTGATTTGATGTCTTTGGATCCACAGGCTGGTGACTGACAAGGACAATCCAGCCTGGCCTTGTACCGCATAAATTACTGTGTGTCTCATGGTTGCTGGGCGCATTCATTTCATGTTTTCCTTTGCTCACTTTGCTTTGCTCGTGTGAAATGGACCCTTGGGGGGGGAAAAAAGAAAAAAGTAACCTCAAGTAAGGTAGTCAATGACAATCCTGAGTGAAGGAAGACGGAGAGAAAGCTAGTGTTTTCAAAACTGATACCCTACTGGCTCTTGAACGATCAGCCTCTCGTTCTGTCTCTGCTCCGGTCACCCTTCACTTCATCTCTCTGGCTTCCCGAGCAGTCCACCTGCCTGATTTACGGCTGTAGTTTTCTGCCCTTTGCCTTGGTATCTGGCTGAATTTTCCCCCCTTCTTTCTCCCGCATTGGCATTTCTGGGGGCATCGAACTTTTTGTAAGTAAAGTCTTCTGTTAGGCTGCCAAAGCCACTCCCGCTGAGATATCCTAATAGATAATCTATCGGTTCTTTCTTCGTGTGGGTCGTAGTGAGAACGAGCTTGCGTCTCCTTGCCTCCACATAAATGTTTTGCTGTTGATTATGTCTTCTCTGTTACCTGGAGCTTTAGGGGAAATGTATCCTATGGAAAAATACCTTTGGCCTTACGATTTTTCCTCCAAGATCAAAAGTATGTTCCAGTTAGCTTTATATAGCAATTATTATTGCTGTATCTTTATTAGAAAACATGGCATTCATATACACTTGATCTTTGAACACAGGCATTAGGAATGCTGACACCCAGCAAAATCAGAAATCCATGTATAACTTCTGGCCCCATAAAAATGTAACTGTGAATAGCCAAGTATTGACCAGAAGCCTTACTTGATAGCATAAAGTTGCTAAAGTCTTATTTTGTGTGTTATATTTCTGACTATGGGCTTCCCAGGTGGCGCTAGCGGTAAAGAACTCGCCTGCCGTTGCAGGAGATGTAAGAGATGAGAGTTCGATCCCTAGGTTGTGAAGATCCCCTGGAGAAGGGAATGACAACCCACTCCAGTATTCTTGCCTGGAGAATCCCATGGACAGAGGAGCCTGGTGGGCTACAGTCTTTAAAGTGTTGCAAAGAGCTGGACACAACTGAAGTGACTTAAGACACATACATGTCCAACTGCGTATATTTTATGCATTCATGATATACCGAAATTTTTCTTAGGTTTTTTTCAATATTTCTAGGCTATGTGGTTTATCTGAGGCTTTTTTCAAGTCGCAAATCTCTAAAAAATTTTTCCAGTGTATTTATTGAAAACATTTGCATACAGGTAGACCCACCCAGTTCAAACTCGAGTTGTTCAAGGGTCGATTATAGTTGAAATATAAAACATCTGCATTTATAGGATGTGTTTATTTTTTTTATTTATGTTGTTGAAGTATAGTTGATTGACAATCTTGTGTTAATTTCTGCTGTTCAGTAAGTGGTTCAGTTATACACACACACCCACACACACATTTATTTGTATTCTTTTCCATTATGATCTGTTACGGGGTATTGAATATAGTTCTCTGTGCTATACAGTAAAAGCCTTGTTCCTTATCCATTCTCTGTATAATAATTTGCCCCTGGTAATCCCAAACTTCTATTCATATTCCCCCCACCCCACTTCCCCCTGCAGCTACAAATCTGTTCTCTTTGCTTTGTTGTCTGTGTTTGATAGATAAGTTCGTTTGTATCATTTTGGGTTCCGCATATATGTGACACTTGTGATTTATTTTTAAATGCCTGTTTACTCTCTTAATCCGTTCTACTAAACCTTCTCCCACTGTCAGCAAAACTTGCCTTGTCAGGATCGCCTGTGATCTTCCTATTATTAAATGTAACGATCAATTCTCAATCCTGATCTACTAACACTGTCTGACATGTGACAGGTACCATGCATGCGGTTAATTTAATCTCCTAAGGCCAAAATGAATTTCAGGATGTTTGCGGAAGCATTATTGACTGTCCTTCTTCTGTGTACTTGGGCAGATCTAGACGTTTATTATTTAATAAATGACCAACGATAGCAAATAATAATTCAAGATACATTTTCTGTTGTTAGAGAGATAGAAAGAAACATTTGATCCATGCCATAAGTGGTTTGTTGCTCATAAGTCAGGGAAAGCTAGAAAATTGGCTTTTTCTGATGAAAGCCGGATGAGTTGGTTACAGACTGGGGAGAAAAGTGGTCCTTCAAGGATTCTCACTGTTTCCTCTTGCCAAGGTGTCTACAGTCTCCACTCAGAATGCTGTGAGCTTGAAGAGAACTCTGTTGTTCCTCTAATTCTTTGGGTTATGATTCATTTTCCATCTTCCCTGGCCAACAAGCAAGCTAAAGCACTCCAGTTAAAGAAAAAAAAAATGATCCCAAGGTAAATGCAAATAATAGAAAGCGTCTGACCCTTGGAGATAAATTATCATTGTTTCACATTTCCCAGGGAAATACCACTGTTTCGTGGCAAATGAGTGTGATACACATAACAAGAAGTACAGCTTGTTTTCAGTGCTAACACAACTCTGTTATTTATGCGGATCATGAACAGAAGTAAGGGCAAATGAAATCTCTAGATGATTAGAAACAATGTTATTCAGCAGTGACTCCCTGCCATGTCAGTAGGTGCCTGAGCATTGTTACCAAGGAACCGAGTTTACTAGATTCAGTGTTGGCTGAGTTCATTTCCATGGAACGTTCATGGACACACTGCTGTATTTCACATGGAGAACCAACAAGGACCTACTGGACAGCACAGGGAACTCTGCTCCGTGTCATGTGGCAGCCTGGATGGGAGGGGAGTTTGGGGGAGAATGGATACATGCGTATGTGTGACTGTTCACCTGAAACCACAATATTGTTAATCAGCTCTAGGCCAATGGGAAAAAAAAAAAAAGAGAAAGTTTAAAGTTTGAAAACAAAAATGACCTCAGGTATTTATGATATAGGTAGTTAAAATACCCATTTCTAGAATCGTGGAAATGAAAACAGGCTACTTTTGAGTTGGCCCAACAGTAGGAGGATGATTATGGAAATGATGTCATATGTTAAATGCAGTGTTGAACAGGCACACATATATGTGATTATTAATACTACAGCAACTGTTAATATGCTCACGGAAATGAAAAACATAACACGACTTGTTTACTTGCCTTATCACCAACTGTTAGCAGCAACACACTTAGAAGGAACAAGTGGTGGTTTAATTGCCATTTTGTATTTTAAGCACATTTTTACTCTTGAGCCAATCAGAGTGGCTAAGAGTAGCTCTCACAGTGAGCTGAGACCTTCCACAGCTCCCCACCACTTGCCTGTTGCAGCAGAAGCAGGGTGTCCCTGAGAAGAGGTCTCCAGAGCTAGGAGCGCATGTGCGTGGTCTTTGCATGAAAAACGAGTGAGTGGGTCATTTAGATCTCCATGCTCAATTAGACCTTCTGTCTCAACTCAAGGACAGTAAGAAAATGAAAATGATCAAGAAAATATCCTACTATGGAAGTGCTGGTTTAGTCACTAAGTTGTGTGTCTGTGGACTCTTGCAACCCCATGGACCGTAGCCTACCAGGCATGGGAGTCTTGAGGCAAGAATACTGGAGTGGGTTGCCATGCCCTCCTCCAGGGGATCTTCCCAACCCAGGGATCGAACCCACATCGCTTATGTTTCCTGCATTGATAGGCAGGTTCTTTACCACTAATGCACGTGGGTTGCCAAGAATACATGCCTGCCAATGTTGGAGACATAAGAGAAGTGGACTCGATATATATATATATATATATATATATCTATATACATGATAAGTATATATATGTATATAATTGTAACCAATTTACATTGATGTTTGGCATAAAGCAGCATAACATTGTAAAGAAATTTTCCTCCAATTAAATTATAAATCAATAATAAAAGATGCTCTTACATTATCCTACCTTGTATTGGGTTGGCCAAAAATTCATTCGGCTTTTTCTGTAACATCAACTGGAAAAAAAACCCAAAGAACTTTCTGGCCAACCCAACACTTTTCCTTTCTCTTCTTACATTAAAAAAAAAAAGACTTTGCAGGATAAAATTGTATGTTTATTAAGGTTATTTGCTATAGAACATGCCAATAGGTATGTTTGAAGGATACCCTATGATTTGAACCTATCTGTAAAGAATAATTTTCTCTAAACATAGAGACAGCCATGGAAATGACTGTCTTCAAGCAAAGTGGAATATTTCCATAAAAACTGACATTACTGTGTATTGACAGAAAGAAATTTTGGTACGCCATTGGCTTCCCTTTACTCCCCCAGCTCTGTAACGCAGCAGTGCAAATCTCACCATGCAAAAATATTTATAGTGAGCCAGGACCCATTCTTTCACAAAGCTTGCCTCTCTTCTTCTCAGAAGCGAGTGTTTATATAAACTGTTTCATCTTCCTTGGGTCAGGACACACTCTGAATGATCTGAAGTGTGTTTGCCCACAAGGTGTATAGAGAGATGAACTTTCCTGGTGGCTTAGATGGTGTAAAAAAAAAAATAAAAAATCTGCCTGCAATGCAGGAGATGTGGGTTTGATCCCTGGGAAGAGAAGATTCCCTGGAGAAGGGAATGGCACGTTATTGCAGTAGCCTTATCTGGAGCATCCCATGGACAGAGGAGCTTGGTGGACTACAGTCCATGGGGTTGGAAACAGTCTGACTCAACTGAGTGAGTAACTCTCATGTAGAGAGTGGGTGCCTGCCTCATCTTGATCCTTCCTGGTGTCCATGTTCATAATCTATGTACCAAAATGTACAACAAAGCCGGTGCATGTGTGTAGTGGAATATTACTCAGCCGTAGAAAAGAGCACATCTGAATCAGTGCTAATGATGTCGACGCACCTAGAGGCTGTTCGTACAGAGCGAGGCCAGAGAGGGATAACGCATACAAATGGACTCTAGCCAAGTGGTATGGATGAGCCTATTTGCAGGGCAGCATTGAAGATACCAACTCAATGGACATGAGTGTGAGTAAACTCTGGGAGTTGGTGGTGGACAGGGAGGCCTGGCGTGCTGCAGTCCATGGGGTTGCGAAGACTCGGACACGACTGAGGCACTAGACTGAACTGATAGAAATCACAGACGTAGAGAATCGAACTGTAGACCCCTGACGTGGGGGGAGCAGAGGGATGGATGAACAGAGAGATGAACAGTGCGGAAGCGTATAGATTACCACATGTGAAACAGAGAGCCAGTGGGAATTTGCTCTAGGGCTGAGGGAACTCATCCCGGCGATCTGGGAAAACCTGGAGGGGTGCGAGGTGGGAGGGAAGTTCAAGACAGAGGGGACGTGTGTATCCCTACAGCTGATTGATGTGGATGTATGGCAGAAACCAACACAATATTGTAAAGCAACATCCTTCAATTAAAAACAAATCAAAAACTTTAAAAAGTACCGCAAAGCACACAGCAGGGCTCTTGAAGCCCAGTGAGGAATTTCCAATGTCTAAGCATGACGATTCCCATGAAAATGACAGAGAATTCAGGCAGTTACAAAGTAAAAAATAACAGTCTTTGTGAACAACCTTGAAACTCACCACTTCTGTTAATAGAAACATCGTTGAGGAATTGAAACTGAAAGGTTATGCTCCGAGTTACAGATTCTGTTTTTAAACCTCCAAGTAGAATGTGGCAACTCTTTTATAGGCAATGGTTTTAAGTATAATGCACTCAGGGAATGAAAAGCAATTTTCCTAAGTAAGAAAAGCCATAGCATTGTTTTAAGGAAGGCTGTTTCATCTGTCTTGGGCGGAAGGGTAGATGAGGGAAATTAATTAGTCCCCCCTTCCAATTACTTCGTGCTTTATTAGGTTTACTGAAGGCGTCCTGCGAGTATGGTCTGGTACCCTCCACGATAAAGCTATTACGCTGTGGCACTGCCCTGATGTCTGATTGCATTTTGGCGACGGCTCATGTTTATTTATGAGTCTTGCTTCGGAAAAGATGTGTGAAGTCTGGCAGGAAGTCCACCGAAGGATGCTGACTCTTTTTCCGGGTGGGGTATAAACAGGAGCAGCCACAGTCATAGCGAGCCTCCAGAGTGGATTAATGGCAGCTGGTGGAGGCTGCCATTGGTAACGAGGCAGAAGGTGCCATCAATATTTACTATTCATGGCGGTGATGGGAAGAGCAATACTGGGAACGTTCCCGTTCTGCCGAATCCACCTCATTCAAGCAACGTGGGAAAGCAAGTCTTGGCATAGTCCTCGCAAAGTAGGAGTTCCTGTGGGGGACAAAACCACCCTGACCTCTCTATTGGAGAGGGAATATGACCCAAGGAAATGCTAGTGTCCTCTCTGCAGCTGAAGTTTGTTCTTTTCTTTCTTTCTTTCTTTTTTTTTACTGTTTTTATTTTTTTATTATTTATTTTAATTGGACGCTGATGACTTTAAAATATTGTACGGGTTGTTGCCATTCACTGACATGAATCAGCCGTGGGTGTACATGTGTTCCCCATCCTGAACCCCTCTCCCACCTCCGTCCCCATCTTCCTGAGCCTTGCTTTCTTGATTTGGCAAAGAGCTGTGTCAACGCATGTGGGTTCAGTCATGTCCAACTCTTGGCCACCCCGTGGACTGCAGCCCGCCAGGCTCCTCTGTCCATGGGATTCTCCAGGCAAGAATACTGGAGTGGGTTGCCATGCCCTCTTCAAGTTGTACCGGTGAGGGTTCTTTGAAACAATAGGAGATAATAGATAGGTGGATAGATAGATTGATAAATAGACAGACACATATGCATTACTTTATATATTTATAGTATATATTCGTTATATATATATGTATACACTGCATGCTGCTGCTAAGTCGCTTCAGTTGTGTCCGACTCTGTGCGACCCCAGAGACGGCAGCCCACCAGATACTCTATATATACACAGATATAAATATATAAACGGCTTATCTGGTGGCTCACACAGTAAAGAACCCATCTGCAATGCAGGGGACCCGACTTTCATCTCTTTGTTGGGAAGATCCCCTGGAGAAGGGAATGGCAACCCACTCCAGTATCCTTGCCTAGAGAATCCCATGGACAGAGGAGCCTGGCAGGCTACAGTCCATGGGGTCGCAAAGAGTCAGACACGACTAACGACTAACACTTCCTCTTTTTTTCTATAAATATATATGAGAGAGAAATTTATTTGAAGGAATTGGTTCATGCAGTTGCAGGGTCTGGCAGGTCCAGATACCATAGAGTAGAGGAGGGTGGGTTGGAAACTCAGGCATGAATGGGTGTTGCCATCTTGAGACTCCTGGAGTCTGAATTGTATCTTAGGGGAAGCACTCAGGCTGGAAAATACTGGGGACTGATCTTGTGGTCTTGAGTCTGAAATCCAGGGCAGGTTGGATTTGTCTGTTACAATCTTGAGGCAGAATTCCTCCCTCTCCAGGTATCCTGCAGTGCGTGAAACTGCTGTAGCCGTCAGCCAGCTGGGTAAGGGTCACACTCATGCTTAGTCACTCAGTCGTGTCCAGCTCTTTGTGACCCCATGGACTATAGCCGCCAGGCTCCTCTGTCCAGGGGATCCTCCAGGCAACAATACTGGAGTGGGTTGCCATTTTCTGCTCCAGGGAATCTTCCTCACCCAGGGATTTGAACCCATGTCTCTTTCATCTGCTGTACTGGTAGCTGGATTCTTTACCATCTTATTAAAGAGGATATTCTCATTTGCTTAAAGTCGGTAGATTGTAGATGTTCACACATATATCAGTACAAAGTACCTTCTCAGCAGCATCCAGATTAATATTGGACCAAACTGCTAGGCACCACAATCTAGCTTTGTGGACTCAAAATTTAACCAGCGTAAGAATCCATGCCATCTTTAAAAGAAGCTTTCCCGCCTCCTCCTCTGCCACCACCCCCACCCCCCCCCCAAAAAAAAAATCTCCAAGCATTTGTAAAAAGGCAGTTCTTGAACAGTAGCCAAATCTTTTCTCCTTGAAGAGTGCACAACGTGAATTCCCGTTCAGTGGCTCTTCCTGAGCACGCCTGCTAGAAAAGGTGAACTGGCTTAGGTAGGATTGGGTTTGTATATCATGCTGTGACATTTCTACCCCATGACATAACCACCTAGAATTTTTTTCATTATTTCCTGGAGTCACCTTGTATCTGCTTGGGGGCCATGAACTGGCCATCTCTGTTTTTAGCTGAGTAGCATGCCTGAAAGCCCTTGATGGTTATTTGCTGAGAACATGGAATAGTCTGCTGTCCTAGGAAATCTCTTTATAAATGTCAGCTTTCAGAAAGTGGGCTTTGCATCCTAACCTCAGATATATACCCCGTCCTTCAACATCTCTCCCCATCCATTTCTTCCCCGCTCCCTTTTTTCTAATAAGTATTTCTTTGGCTGTGCTGTGTCTTAAGTTTTGGCATGTGGGATCTTCCATCTTTGCTGTTTCATGTAGGATCTTTTTATTCAGTTGTGACCTGTGGGATCTAGTTCCCCGACCAGGGATGGAACCTGAGTCCCCTGCATTGGGAGGACGGAGTCTTAGCCTCTGCACCACCAAGGAAGTCTCTCTCCATCCACATCTGTCATCAGTTGAAACAGCTTACAAAACACAAGTTTCATGCTGGATTTAGTGGAAGGCCTGTTGGCTGATCACCACAGTTTGCAATCAGAAGATGAGTGTGCACTCCACTGTGTCTGATTCCTTGTAACCTCCCTGGACTGTAGCCCGCCAGGCTCCTCTGTCCATGGGATGCTCCAGGCAAGAACACTGGAGTGGGTTGCCGTGCCCTTCTCCAGGAGATCTTCCCGACCCAGGGATCAAACTTGTGTCTCCTGCATTGGCAGGGGATTTATTACCATTGAGCTACCAGTGACTATATTGGTGTTCAAAAGCAAGGGCGGCAAACGGGGCTTCAACCACGTCACACATTTCTCTCTGGCTTGGAAACATTTCTTAAAAAAAAAAGTGGCTACTTGAAAAATCCATTTATTCTGTTTGACAGTGTAATTAATCCTATTTACATTTTTAGGTAGACATACAAAACTTGTGATTTAAAAGGGTTTTGATTGGATGCAAACACAAAAGTAAAAACCTCTTGATGTTAAGAAAATATTCTTAAACTTAACGTTTTAAAAATTGCAATGACATATGTTAAATTTGCCATCTTGGCTATTTTAAATCGGTAGTTCAATGCTAAGTCCCTTCAGTCGTGTCCGACTCTGTGCGACCCCATAGATGACAGCCCACCAGGCCCTGCCATCCCTGGGATTCTCCAGCAAGAACACGGGAGTGGGTTGCCATTTCCTTCTCCATGTTCAATAGTTCAATAGTTTCAAGTATATCCACATGGCTGTGCAACCAATCCCCAGAACGTTTTTCATTTTGCAGAAATGAAATTCTAAGTGAAAACTCTCCACACACCCTACCCGCACTGACTGAGACCCCGTGGACTGTAGCTGCCAGGCTCCTCCGTGGATTCTCCAGGCAAGAATACTTCAGTGCATTGCCATTTTCTCTTTCAGGGGCACCCAGGGATCAAATCTGCACCTCCTGTATTGGCAGAGCAGATTCTTTACCATTAGTGCCACCTGGGAAGCCCCAGTTCCTGGCAACCACCACTCTATGTTCCTCTGAGTTTGACTGCCCCAAATAGCTCATGTAGGAATTACACAGTATTTTTTAACTGTCCTCCAGGTTTATGCATGTTTAGCATAAGGCAATGGCACCCCACTCCAGTCCTCTTGCCTGGAAAATCCCATGGACGGAGGAGCCTGGTGGGCTGCAGTCCATGGGGTGGCTAGGAGTCGGACACGACTGAGCGACTTCACTTTCCCTTTTCACTTTTATGCACTGGAGAAGGAAATGGCAACCCACTCCAGTGTTCTTGCCTGGAGAATCCCAGGGACGGGGGAGCCTGGCGGGCTGCTGTCTATGGGGTCGCACAGAGTCGGACACGACTGAGGTGACTTAGCAGCAGCAGCATAGAATTAGCTCTGTTGCTTGTTCAGCATGTGTAGCATAGACTTTTCTTCCTTTTTAGTGCTGATGGTATTCCACAATGTGCGTGGACCACATTGTGGTGATGTGTGCATGTGTTGATAGACACTTGCATCGCTTCCCCGTCTTGCTGTTGTGGAAACTGTGGCTGTGAACATGTGTGTACAAACAGCTGCTTTCTTTCCTCTTGGGTGCACACCCACCACTGGAATGGCTTGATCATACGGCAGTGCTACTTGTATTTTTTTTGTGGAATTGTCATCATGTTCTTCGTAGCGCCCGCACTGTTTCACATGATCCTGCCAAGAGTACGTAAGCCTTCCGATTTCTCCGCCTCCTTGCCAACACTTTCTATTTCTCGATAGTAGCTGTTCTAATGGGTGTGAAGTGCTATGTCACTGTGATTTTAATTAGCATTTACCTGATGACTAGGGATGCTGCAAATCACTTCATATGCTTATTGTCAATCTGTCGATCACTGGAGAAATGTGTATTCAGTCCTTTGTTCATATTTTAATAGAGTTGTTTGCGCTGCCTGCCTTGTCGAGTTGGAGGAGTTCTTTATGTATACTGGATTTTGACCCCTTATCAGAGGTATGAGCTGTCATTCTTTTCTCCCATTTCATAGGTTGTCTGGCACTCTGTTGATTATGCCCTAAGACGCTCAGAAATGTTTAATTTTGATGTAATCCAATGTGTCTATGATTTGATTGCTTTGCCTGTGAGAAACCGTTTTTAGGAAATCTGAAAACGTTTCTAAATGCAGCCATGAGTCCAGGTTGAAGGATAATAAGAAGCAACATCACTGAATCGAGAGCATGACATGTTAGTCCCCGTCCTAGGGGTGGGCATGGTCACCGCTGATGGTGCACTGTCCTCAAGCTCTGATGGAGAAGCGGTCCTGCAGATTCATTCCTCACGATCTCTCCCGTCCAGCAAACGCTGCGTTGTGGCCGGTTCAGCCCTGGCAAAGTCACGTTGTTAAATTTGATTTAACACCTGTGTGTACGAAACGAAGCTGCTAGCCTCTGCGCTCTAAGCTTTTGTGTCTGTGATCCACACTTTCAGTTTAAGAATAAAACGCATCTGACCCTGAGCAAAGGTCTCGACAATAAGCAAGGAAACGAAATCAGCCATCCCTCATACTAAATCAAAGTAGCAGAGATGATTAAGGTAATGACTTTAAAAGCGAATATCCCTCTATCACAGTAGACAACCGTGCCAGAAGCTGCATTTGGAAGTGGCCCAGTGGAAATAGGCAGCGGAGCCAGAAATTATCATTCAAAAGATCTGAACGCAAACCCTCGAGTGTCATTAAGGCAAGTGGCTTTGGACGAGCAGTTGGAATACAAATGGCCGTCTGTGCTGCTCAGCCTTGAAGCCTAGGCTTTGTCTCTTAACAGCTGCATTGTCACCTCTGAAACAGTCTGTATATAAGCTCCAGTGGGGTCCTTTGGGCTTGCTTATAAAAGGATGCTGGCTGATGTGTTAGCTTCTGCTCTCTGGGTCCCAGCGATAGTGAGCTGTCAGGATGATAAGGTCCTAGACGCCACTTAAATTTCCACAGTTGCCCCATCCCTTCTGCCTCTATGGGAGGCCTCTGAGTTACACCTTGTTGAGGCAGGAGCCTGTGAACTTGGTGGGGCCTGCCTCAGCCTCTCACTCCCATCCTGCACTAATTTTTTAAATTTGTTTTCATTGTTTTTTTTTTTTTAGCCACCCAAATGGCATGTGGGATCTTAGTTCCCTGACCAGGGTTTGAACGCCTGCTCCCTGCATTGGAAGCACAGAGTCTTAACCACTGGACCTCCAGGGAAGGCCTGTGAAAGGGGGTACTGTATTTTGAATTGTTTTCTCTGTCTAGAATCTATATAGAAATCTAATTTTTAGGCCCTAGATGCAATTATTTGCTGAGTCTTCTGAATTAGCACTTTCTAATTTTCCTTGTGGACTTAGAAATCAGTTGCCCCATTCTTGCGTAGAGCAGGAGCATGAACTTTGCGTAGTAGCCTCTTCATGTATCGCTTGCTCAGGATACTTCCCCTTTCTTCTGTCTTTGGGATCTGCGTCTGTTCTGCCCCTTTGTGGTCCTGGTTGGGCTCTCAGTCCAGTAGGTAAATGAATGTGTGTGATTGTGCTTCACTAATGCTTTATTTACTAAAGACGGTGGTGCCAGAACTTGGCTCCTGGGTCCAGCGTATGCATTTCTCATCTGAAATCATCAACGCATCACGCCATGTCTATTGATAGTGATACATTTTAAAAGAATGCAAATCCAAGTTTCATGACCTATCTCTGATGGGGAGATTCAGTGAGCCCTACTCAGAGATGCAGCTGTGTCTCATTTCTCTAATGGAATTTTAAGCTGCTTAAAAGTACAGATGTGAGCTGGACCATAAAGAAGGTTGAGTGCTGAAGAATTGATGCTTTTGAACTGTGGTGCCGGGCAAGACTCTTTGAGAGTCCCCTGAATAGCAAAGAGATCGAGCCAGTCAATCCTAAATGAGATCAGCCCTGAATATTCATTGGAAGGACTGATGCTAAAGCTGAAACTCCAATACTTTGGCCACCTGATGCAGAGAGCTGACTCATTGGAAAAGACCCTGATGCTGGGAAGAATTGAAGGCAGGAGGACAAGGGGACGACAGAGGATGAGATGGTTGGATGGTATCGCTAATTCAATGGCCATGAGTTTGAGCAAGCTCTGGGTAATAATGAAGGCTAGGGAAACCTGGCCTGCTGCAGTTGATGGGGTCTCAAAGAGTCAGACACGACTTGTAACTGAGGGAAGTTTGGTTTAGGGATAAAGAAATGACAGTGGCTACTGAAATGAAGTGTTACTGTTATAGTGATTACAAAGCACGTTACTGGAAATGTATTTATACCTCCAGAGTTTAAAAAAAAAAAAACATTTGGCAGTGAGAGTTAATGTCCCTTGATCATAATTATAAGGTACAAGTGAAGCCAGCAGGGATTTGGAAAAATTTTAATAATAAATCATTCAGTTCAGTTCAGTCACTTGGTCGTGTCCCACTTTTTGAGACCCCATGAATCGCAGCACGCCAGGCCTCCCTGTCCATCACTAGCTCCTGGAGTTCACTCAGACTCACATCCATCGAGTTGGTGATGCCATCCCGCCATCTCATCACCTGTCGTCCCCTTCTCCTCCTGCCCCCAATCCCTCCCAGCATCAGAGTCTTTTCCAATGAGTCAACTCTTCGCATGAGGAGACGTACTTAATTAATTACATCCTTGTATAAAAAGTGCCCGTTGGTGTAATAAGGTACCAAATAGCAGCTATAGAGCCCTGCTCATTCCTGATATGTATGCCGTCAATTTGGAGTACCACAGAGAAATTCATGAGAAACTAACTTTGGAGGCATTGAATTCCCAACTGGGCACCATTTGCCTTCTTGTTTTAAAAACTCTGCAGTGAAAAATAAACATCTGAGACCTAATCAAATTTATAGGCTTTTGCACAACAAAAGAAATCAAAAGCAAAGTGAAACAACAGCCTGTGGACTGGGAGAACATATTTGCAAGTGATGTGACCAACTAGGGCTTAATTTCCAGGACATACAAATAGTTCCCACAGCTCAACATCCAAAGAATAAAGAACCCAATTTAAAAAAATGGGCAGAAGACCTAATAAAAAGCTTTCTCCAAAGAAGACATGCAGACGGTCAACTGGCAATGAAAAGATGTTCAACATCATGAATTATTGGAGCAATGCAAATCAAAACATAGTGAGATATCACTTCAGAGCAGTGAGAATGGCCATCCTCAAAAAAGTCTACAATCAGTGCTTGAGAGGGTGTACAAAAAGGGAACCCTCTTATACTATAGATGGAAATACCAACTGGAGCAGCCACTATTAAGGATAGCATGGAGGTTCGTTTAAAAACTAAAAATCGAGCTACCTCTTCACCCAGCAATCCCATTCTTGGGTATATATATCCAGAGAAAACTAATTTGAAAAGAGACAACCACCTCAGTGTTCATAGCAGCAGTATTCATAATAACCAAGACCGGGAAGCAACCTAAGAGCCCACCACCAGAGGAACGGATAAAGAAGACGAGGTGCATACGTAACAGTGGGACATTATTCAGCCAAAAATTTAAAAAAAAATGAGATAATGCCATTTGCAGCAACATGAGAGGCCTGCAGAGATTATCATACTTGTTGAAGTAAGTCAGACCAAGACAAATATTACATGCTATCATATACGTGGAACCTAAAAAACAAGTGAACTTACGTACGAAGCATAAGCAAACTCACAGATACAGAAAACAACTTTAGCAGAAATTGGGAGTGTGGGATTCACTTATACACACTCGTATATTTAAGAGAGATAACTAAATGCGGGAGAACTAGGTTCGATCCCTGGGTGGGGAAGATCCCCTGGAGGAGGGCATGGCAACCCACTCCAGCATTCTTGTCTGGAGAATCCCATGGACAGAGGAGCCTGGTGGGCTACAGTGCACGGGGTCGCAGAGAGTCGGACACGACTGAGCGACTAATCCCAAGGACCTGCTACTATATGGCACAGGGAACTATCTTCCATATTTTGTAATAACCTGTAGTAGAAAAGAATCTGAAAAAGAATAGATATACATGTATGCTTGTATACCTGTATCTCTTTGTTGTACAACACAAACTGTCAAAACATTGTAAATCAACTGTATTTCAATTAAAAAAAAAAAAGCTGAGTTTGTTGGTGTTATAATAACCAGAAGCCTTGGTACATGCTTTAGTTGGCAGTCATGTAGAAAGCAACACTTTTGTGGAACTTGTTCTTTTTTTTTAAGTGACTGTATTTAATCTGCAAGCATTGAATAGACGGCTCTTTTGATCTTACTGCTCTTTGTAGCAACATGTGCCTTTATCGGTCAAAACTGCCCACACGACAGTTTTACATGGGTGGCTCTGTTTCCTGCCTGCAGTGAAGTCAGTGAAGAATTTCTGTGTAGCGCTCCATCTTACCTAAATTTAGTAGTTTATCACGGCTTCTTCGGGTCACTCAGAATCTGTAACAGGTTCCTGTCTGTGAGCGATTCCATAAAAGCAGCACTCTGGCAGGTCTGAAATAAATCTAACAGCAGACATAGTTTGCAGAAGAAGGAAGACAGGCGCAGTCTGCAAAGCAATCTGCCGCAAAGGATGTGAGAGCAAGGCCATTGTTAGGGAGATTCATGATCTGGAGGGATTTCTAATTGTATGCGTTTCATTTGTGGATGGTCACTTTGAAGCCTCTTTAATTTTTTAGGCATCATTTTAGCTCCTTTAATGGAACTGTCATCTGTACATGTTTCTAGTACCTATGTGAAGTTTTTTATATTTGCAGTCAACCTCTGGTCTTCAGGCTTCCCTGGTGATTCCAACGGTAAAGAATCTGCATTGCAAAAGACAGAGGTTCGAACCGTAAGTCCAGAAGATCCCCTGGAGGAGGGCATGGCAACCCACTCCAGTATTCTTGCTGGAGACTCCCTCGGACAGAGGAGCCTGGCGGGCTGCAGTCTATGAGTAGCAACGTGTAGGAGACAGCTGACCGGCGATCACACTTGTCACTTTCTGGTTTTCTAGCTTCCAATTTTTGTACATCAGACCTTTGCTACCTGCTGTTGTGTTAACGTATCCTTCTACGTTTGTCCTAAATTTCCTCCTTTTCAGATGGGAGGGTGGACGTGGCAAACTGGGATTTGCTGGGCATGTCTGTGTTCATCCCAATTCTTTTATGAGTTTGTAGTCTTCAGTCATACCCCTTGGCAGCTCAGATCTTTGCCGATGGAGCCCATTCGTGACCCAGGGATTGAAGGCACGTCTCTTGTGTCTCCTGCCTTGGCAGCCGGGTTCTATGCCACTAGCACCACCGGTGAAGCCCATATGAAGTCCCACTGATCCTTAAATGCCCTCTGCATAGAGCAGTGGCTCTGCATACTTAATTATTCTGTCTTCCCTTCTCTAGACCTTTTCCTGCTCTGGAATGACTTCACTGAAAAGCTGAAATTTTCAGATCAGTCGCTCAGTCATGTCCGACTCTTTACAACCTCAAAGACTGCAGCACACCAGGCTTCCCTGTCCATCATCAACTCCTGGAGCTTGTTCAAACTCATGTCCATCATGTTGGTGATGCCATCCAACCATCTCATCCTCTGTCGTCCCCTTCTCCTCCCGTCTTCAATCTTTCCCAGCATCAGGGTCTTTTCCATTGCATCAGCTCTTCACATCAGGTGGCCAAAGTATTGGGCTTTCAGCTTCAACATCAGTTCTTCCAATGAATATTCAGGACGGATCTCCTTTAGGATAGACTGGTTGGATTTCCTTGCAGTCCAGGGTACTCTCAAGAGTCTTTTCCACACCACAGTTCAAAAGCATCAATTCTTTGGTGCCCAGCTTTCTTTTACAGTCCAACTCCCACATCCATACATGACTACTGGAAAAATCATAGCTTTGACTAGATGGACCTAAGCAGGTACAATAGTCTTACTACAGTGCTTTTTTTTTTTTTTATAACACTAAAAAGAAATATATGGTATCCAGGGATTTCCTGACAGAGGGTTGGGAGCAACTCCATCTCAGATAGCAGACAGGGAGAGAAACATAAAGGAAATTCATGGAAGAGCTTTATGAGCTAGGCTCAGAGTGGCAAGCATCACTTCTGCTTATAAATAATTGGCAAAAACATTGTCAGTCATTACAGCCTAAACATCAATGTATGTTTCCCGTCAACCTCATGGGGATCTTTCCCAGGATGTTTAATGTTTCACCAGTGTTTCATGGTGTTCAAATATGTGTAAAAATCCCATGGACAGAGGAGCCCCCATGGCGGGCTAGACATGACTGAGCAACTGAATAACAGCAAAAATATGTATAAATGCTCAAAAGGTGGGAGGGATGACTCCCTCACACACAGTCCGTGTCCTAACATGAATTTGTTTGGAAGGCAGGGAAGAATCTGAGGCTCTATACGAGTGCAGACCATGTGCTCGCAAACAGTGGATTTGAAATTCCACCCTCGTGTGCAGAGGCTGCTGGCCTTAAATAAAATATATTCAACCGAAGCGAAGAAAGCTTGAGTATGTTGGTAGCCCTCCCCGGTAGCAGCGATTTCTGGGTTCTTCCCGTTGGGCCAGGACTCTTCTGATAGCTAGAACTGGTGAATTAGTTTGAGTATGACACTCTGATTTACTGGGGTTATTGGTGGTGGTGGTGGTGAGAACAATTAACGTGATATCTACCCTCTCGGCCGCACTTAAGGGTACAGCCTGTATTGTGAACCTTGGGCACTCTATTGTACAGCATATCTCCAGAGTCTGTACATCTTGCTTCAATGAGATTTATCCTCATTGAACTACATCTCCCTACTTCCCTGTTCCCCTCAGTTCCTGCCAGCCATCATACTCTGAATCTGTGGGTTTCGCTATTGTAGGAATCGCATGTGAGTGAAATCATGCAGTATTTGTCCCACAGAGTCTAGCTTATTTCAGTTAGCACCTGTCCTCCAGGTTCATCCATGGTGTTGAGAAGGGGAAGGTTTCCTGTTTGGAAAAGAGTGAGTAATGTTCATCGGATGGATCATGTAAGCCCTGACTTGCAACTGGCAGCACTATTGACCTCTGTTACCACTGAGGGTCTGTGGGTCTTTCAGGCAGGTTCGTCTGGCGAGAATGATCACGAACCGTAGTTCGAAATTATGTGTACAATTAGTTCTATGTTAAGTATTGGTAAAGAATCCGCCTGCTTTGTGGGAGACCCTGGATTGATTCCTAGGTCAGGAAGATCCCCTGGAGAAGGGGTAGGCTACCCACTCCAGTATTCTTGGTCTTCCCTGCTGGTTCAGCTGGTAAAGAGTCTGCCTGCAACGTGGGAGACCTGGGTGTGATCCCTGGGTAGGAAAGATACCTGGAGAAGGGAAAGTTTACCCCACTCCAATATTCTTGCCTGGAGAATTCCATGGACTGTGTAGTTGATGGGGTCGCAAAGAGTTGGACACGACTGAGCGACTTTCACTTAAGTAAAGTGAACAGAAGTAAAATTTCATTTCTTCATGATATTCGTTTGTCTGCTGTTTTTAAAATTCTGAGCTTTTGTTCTTTCTTGTCATTTTCTGACTTTTACTTAATTGCTCAAGTTTTCCTCTGTTTTCCCTGCTCTGGGTATTTGAAAATTCTACCCAAGAAAAAATACCTGGATACTTAGTTCTAAAATCACATCATTTGCCCTCCACTCCTTAGCACCATTTATCTTTCCTCTGCATAGATTTGGTTAAAATGAATTGCCTTTTTTTTTTTTCAGGTCAAGATTATTGCATCTGTATTAGTTATCATATAGTTTGTTATGTAGACATAATGATTTATATATTATAACATGGACTAGATATGTTGCATTATTGTTCACAGGATTTAGTTCTGAGTGTTGAATTAAGCCTCATCACAATGACAGCTTTATAAACCAGCCAAGAGTTTCAGTGTTTCATGGCTTGTTGACGTTTTAATTATACAAAGCACTTCTCTTCATGGGTATATTAATTTGATTCATTTATCTGTTTATAAGCATTCTTGAAGAATTTATTTTTTTATAAAGCACATGAATTTGATAGACTTTTGAAGTCCTTTTGTGACTGAACATTTTTTCCTTGGCTGGTTATAGAACGTGTGTTTACAGTCTTAGATGCCCAAATCTCTATTTTCTTCCCGCAGTGTGTACTTTGGAAGAGAATTCTGGAGTTAAACTGATATTTTCTTCAGGATAGTCTGACTTCTTAGAAGAGGTGGGGAACTGAAGTCGTGACAACTTTTTCTGCTCTTGAATGTCCGCATATCCCAAGGCTATATTTAGGCATGGGTTTCTTTTTCGTATTTCTGCGTACCCTGTGACGTGAAGGTGAACTTTTTAATATGATACTGTAGTGCTGGTGACTTAAACACTATACCCAGCCTCCTTTTTTCTTTATCTGTCTCTATACCAAAAGCTGGGAAAGGAATTTGATTTACCAAAGTTCTCTGCAGCCAACAAGGTTCTTGTGACATGAGGGTGGTCAGTGAAACTCGATATCATCTGTTGCTGGCACTTTCTTCTTTCTCTTTTCTTTCTACCTGGATATTGGGCATCATGTCAGTAGTTTGAAATGCCGTTTGCTGAGCATGCCCAGAAAGGATACGTTGAATCAAAGATGGAAGGATCTTGGGTCCTGGGTACACTTCCTGAGGACTTTTCAGTGGGATGTTCTAGGGGTTGCTTCTACAGCCCCTGCAGTGCCAGTCCATCAGTTCAGGCGCTCAGTCGTGTCCGACTGTTTGCGACCCCATGAATTGCAGCACGCCAGGCCTTCCTGTCCATCATCAACTCCTGGAGTTCACCCAGACTCACGTCCATTGAGTCAGTGATGCCATCCAGCCATCTCATCCTCTGTTGTCCCCTTCTCCTCCTGCCCCCAATGCCTCCCAGCATCAGGGTCTTTTCCAAAGAGTCAGCTCTTCGCATCAGGTGGCCAAAGTATTGGAGCTTCAGCTTTAACATCCGTCCTTCCAAAGAACACCCAGGACTGATCTCCTTTAGAATGGACTAGTTGGATCTCCTTGCAGTCCAAGGGAATCTCAAGAGTCTTCTCAAACACCACAGTTCAAAAGCATCAATTCTTCGTCGCTCAGCTTTCTTCACAGTCCAACTCTCACATCCGTACATGACCACTGGAAAAACCATAGCCTTGCAGTGTGCCCAGAGATAAATCCACCCTGAACTGTGTAACTTAACCTAGCTGAATTTTTGCAGCCAGAGGAAATCCTGGCAGACACACAATTTGATATCCAGCTATGTTTGGGAGTCAGGATAAAAGGCTAGTTTTGATCACCTGTTATATTTTGGAGCATAGCTATGGTGGAATTCAGCTCTTCGCATTTACAGACACAGTTCAAAGATCCCGGTATTTGAAAAAGGATCAGTCGCACTTTTCCAAAACCTATCCATAAAGATGATACTTTGTAATATACCCAATGAACTCTAGACCACTCAGCTTTTAGAGCTGTGTAGTTGACAATGCTGAAAACTTTTTCAGAGACATAAATTGCTTCACTTTATAAAAGTATCAGTGGGTTTTTAGGGGGCTGCATCGGCATTCACTTTCTCCTTTCTGTAAAGACTTCTTTGAATGTTGGCAGTTAATGCCATGGTGTCCACTTCGAGCCATTTAGAAAGGATTTAGAAAGAAAGTCCGTTTCATTTAGAAGGAAAATGCAACTTCTCGAGAAGGTGTGACTCAGTACAAAAATACACTATGAAGACGATATTTAAATAGCCTGATGTTGGCCTAATAGGGCTTCCCTGACAGCTCAGTTGGTAAACTATCCGCCTGCAACGCAGGCGACTGCGGTTTGATTACTGCGTGGGGAAGATCTGCTGGAGAAGGGATAGGCTACCCACTCCAGTATTCTTGGGATTTCCTTGTGCCTCAGCTGGTAAAGAATCTGCCTGCAATGTGAGAGACCTGTATTTGATCCTTAGGTTGGGAAGATCCCCTGGAGAAGGGAAAGGCTACCCACTCTGGTATTCTGGCCTGGAGAATTCCATGGACTGTATAGCCCATGGGGTTGCAAAGAGTCGGACATGACTGAGCGACTTTCACTTTCATATATGTAACTTGCCTAATAGGTACAAGTGAATGTATTTAAATGGCTTGGTGTTGGCCTAATAACTGAGGGATCAATGCAGTTAGTAGAATGTCAGAAAAATGCCCTGTCAGACGTCGGAATGTAGTCTATGATAATATGATATTTCAGAAAGATAGATAATTGTTTTGTTAATACTGATGGGGCAACTTGAAAAGCCAGATGGTAAAAGAGCAGATTCTTTCCTTACAATCTGCACAAAAATAAGGTATATATAATTTAAACAACTATTTAAAGAACATGAAAATATGAAACAGAAAGCTGGAAACGCTGAGTGTTGATGAAGGGGCTGGGAGAGCGTGGGTTTGGTCAGGACGTCTCTGCTTTTTGAGTGCATTTTGGAGCTCATCCTCTGCTCGGTCTCCAGACATTCAGGGGCTTACGAAAGATCTGGCTTCCCTAGAAACCTTGTGTGTGCGTGCTCAGTCACTCGGTCATGTCCGACTCTTTGCGACCCTGTGGACTGTAGCCCACCAGGCTCCTCTGTTCATGGGATTCTCCAGGCAAGAATCCTGGAGTGGGTAGCCATTTCCTCCTCCGGGGGAATCTACCCGACCCAGGGATCCAACCCGGGTATCCTGTATTGGCAGGTGGGTTCTTTACCACTGAGCCACCTGCGAAGCTCAAGAGCCTCATAATCCATTAAAAAGTCAAGTAGGAGTCACTGGGGTTTTTTTTTGCTCATTATCAATAAAACGGCTTCTGGTCTAGCACAATCCATACTTACGTGAGCATTACTGAGTAACGGAAACCGTGATTTGTTTTGCGGGTTGTTGAAAATAATAGGTGCTAGCAAGGTGTTAAAACGAGTACAGGGCGCAACAGCTGTTCGACGCGTCTTTAAAAAGAATTCTTGTACATGGCTTCCAAAGCACCTCCGTTCGGCAGCGAAAGAGAATCCTGCGTGTAGGAAGCTTTTACAAACTGCATGACAGATGGCCACCGCTCGTTTCCCGACACGTTCGGTGATGGAAATTTCGCCGAGAAAACACTAATAATAATGCTGTTGATATAGTGCCTTTTCCCTGGGAGCGTCAAACACGACAAACATTACATAATTAATGCTTAAATATTATACAAACACCCACAGGAAGTGGGAAAAGCAGACAGGATTGGCAGCCTCCTTGCTGGTTGCAAACCGCATCCACGTCTGCCTGCTGCTTTTGCTCAGAAAAGAAAGGGACTGGTCAGGAAACCGTGTTGCCTGGTTCCCGAACGTCATCACCGCATGAGGAGAAGGAGGGGCAAGGAGATTAGTTAGCAGCAAGATAAGATAGAGGAAGGAAATCCAGAAGAAGGCTGGAGGAGGAAAAAAGGGATAGAGAGTGGGCCGGAAGGACTGGATGGAGAGCAAGGAACAGGGAGGAGAGAGACATGGATCCATCAGAATTTGTGTGTGTGTGTGTGTGTGTGTGTTAGTCACTCAGTTGTGTCCAACTCTTTGCGACCCCCTGGATTGTCGCCCGCCAGGCTCCTCTGTCCTTGGGATTATCCAGGCAAGAATATTGGAGTGGGTTGTCATTTCCTTCTCCAGGGGATCTTCCCAACCCAGGGATCAAACCCACTGTATTGATCAACACAGGAATCAATTTCCTGATCAATTGCAGGCGGATTCTTTACCCCTGAGCCACCAGGAAGCCCATGCTTTTAGAAGAATCTCTGTGTCCCAATAACCTTCACATAAAAATTGTTTAAATCTGTAATTTTTTTTTTTTTTGTCATAGATAGCTAGATGTGTGTATTCAGTCACTCAGTCACGTCCAACTCTTTGCCCCTCCATGGACTGTAGCCTACCTGGCTCCTCTGTCCAAGGGATTCTCTAGGCAAGAATAATGGAGCTGGTTGGTCTTTTCCTCCTCCAGGGAATCTTCCCAACACAGGGATCAGACCCTTGTCTCCTGCCTTGGCAGGTGGATTATTTTACTGTTGAGCCACCAGGGAAGCGCGCCTTTGATGACTAATGTAGAGTGAATTACCTCCTTGGCCAAAGGCAGGAGTGAGGATTTTGTGGAATCAGGAAAAATCTGGGCCATAGGAGACAGTGGCTACCTTTCAATGAGAACTCTGAATTGAGCCTTCAGGATATTGAATGATGGTTTTATGAACGTCTCTTTGTGTAAGGTTTAAACAGATAAATAAGAAGTTTATTAACTGGAAAAGTACTTTTTTTGTGTGGTAATCCATAAACGGTCTCATGAGTGTTTGAGCCTAGAATGAAGATCCAGGAAGCTGAAATGTCTCCAATAAATCAATATCTAATTGATGCCTCTGTGAAGAGGGGAAATTAATGGCTGGAACAGCTTTATTTCTAAAGTCCTTCTGTGGGAAATCACAATCGATCTGATTCATTCAGTCAATGATCAGAGCCAGGAAAATTTAGCCCCAACGCCCAGACATCCATAGCCCAGCAGTTTCTAAACCAGAGTCCCTAAAAAGACTTTAATTACCATGTTATAGCGGAAAGGAAAGTTGCAAATGAAGCGTCCTGATCAGATCCATCTTTGCAGCAACAGCCTTAAAACTCTAAGGCTTATTTCCCGTCATGCGGATGTTTTTCTGGATGTTGGTTTGAACGGCTCCATGTGCAGTGATGTATCATTTGGGACCAGAAACGGTGATGAATAATTTTTTATTTTTAAGTGAAGTATGGTTGGTTTACAGTGCTGCGCTCCTGTCTTCTGTACAGCAAAGGGATTCTGTTTACGGAGTCTTTCCAGTGTTCTTTTCCGTGATGATTTATCACAGGGTATTGAAGATAGTTTTGTGTGCTCTACACTACAACATTTGTTTTTTTTTTTTTCCATTCTAAATATCCTAGGCCGCCTCTGCTAATCCCAAACTCCCAATCCATCCTTCTCCCTCCCCCTCCACCCTTGGCAACCACCACGCTGTTCTCTGTGTCCATGATCTGTTTCTGTTTCATAGGAAGTTTCATTTGTGTCATTTTTTAAAAGAAATCACAGGGACTTCCCTGGTGATCCAGTGGCTAAGACTCCATGCTCCCAGCGCAGGGGACCCGGGTTCAATCCCTGGTCAGGGAAATGGGTCCCACATCTCGCAACTAAGACCCACTGGGAGCCAGATAAATACATTAATTAATTACAAAAAAAAAGAATCACAGTATCATGTCAAATTCATATGTCAATCTCCTGTTCCTGCGATAGTGTTGCATTTGAGTAGCTAACTTATAGAAAAACGAGTCTTTTCCTTAAACAGAAGTTGAAATGATGCTTCTGTTTGCTGATGGGGGAGTCTGTAGATTTCTAGAAATTCTTAGTATCAAGTGGTACTAAGAAAATATTGAGTCCAGATGATTACTGGTTATGGAAAAGTCCTATTCCTGGGTCAGGAATATCCCCTGGAGAAGGGATAGGCTACCCACTCCACTATTCTTGGGCTTCCCTTGTGGCTCAGCTGGTAAAGAATCTGCCTGCAATGTGGAGACCTGGGTTTGATCCCTGGGTTGGGAAGATCCCCTGGAGAAGGGAGGGGCTACCCACTCCAGTATTCTGGCCTGGAGAATTCCATGGACTGCATCGTCCATGGGGTCGGAAAGAGTCAGACACAACTGAGCAACTTTCACTTTCAGAAGTTCATTTTGCGGTCTCAGTCTCTGGTGGCTGAGAAAGTAAAGAATCTGTCTGCAATGAAGGAGACCTGGGTTCGATCCCTGAGTCAGGAAGATTCCCTGGAGAAAGGGAATGGCAACCCACTCCAGTATTCTGGCCTGGAAAATCGCATGGACAGAGTAGCCTGGCGGGCTACAATCCATGGAGTTGCAGCTGCTGCTGCTGCTAAGTCGCTTCAGTCATGTCCGACTCTGTCCGTCCCCATAGACGGCAGCCCACCAGGCTCCCCCGTCTCTGGGATTCTCCAGGCAAGAACACTGGAGTGGGTTGCCATTTCCTTCTCCAATGCATAAAGGTGAAAAGTGAAAGTGAAGTCGCTCAGTCGCGTCCGACTCTTAGCGACCCCATGGACTGCAGCCTACCAGGCTCCTCCGTCCATGGGATTTTCCAGGCAAGATCACTGGAGTGGGGTGCCATCGCCTTCTCCGATGGAGTTGCAGAGTCAGACAGAAATGAGTGGCTAACACTTTCACTTTCAGTGTAAGCCCTGTTCTCTCGGTCTGGGCACAGTTGACGTTTGGGGCTGAATAGTTAGTTCTCTGCAGTAGAGGGTTGATTACCTCGTGCTTTGTGGATGTTTAGAAGAGTCCCTGCCCTCTGCCCACGAGTTGTGAGTAGCACCCTCCTCCCCAGGTAGTGGAAACAAAAAAATATCTTCATATATCGCCAATTTCTCCCCCAAACGGTGTGTGGAGACAATTACCCGCTTTGAGAAAGATGAAAATAACAGTTTCTGTGTTGCTTTCAATGGAAACACATTTGCTGTGCCACTGTTGATATCCTTGAAATTAAATACGGTGTTATGAGTTCTCAAAAATATAGCCCCATGGTCACTGACCTCTGCTAAATTTCTATAAAGCACGCTCTAGCATTGTGTAAGGTGTTAACAAAAATTCATTACTCTGTGTTGATGATTCTTCCTGCTTGTCTCATATGCCCTTAAGCAATAGAAAGGTTTTTTTTTTTTAAAGTATTATTAAAAGAAGGTTTAAGTGGAATTTTGGAAAAAGGAATTTATGGCAATTGAAGTGTTTGACACTGATTCATTGGTCTGATAAAAGTGCACTTGGCGATAGGTTGTGTTAAAGCATCGTTTCATGTTACGGTTCTTCAGGAGTATTGCATGGCTTACTTACAACATGATTGGAGATCCAGCTGTGTACACTTTGCAGACATACTCATTTCCCTTGGTCCAGCCACAGATATTTCAAAATGCAGCTGGTACCTTTAAGAAGCTCAGTGGTGAAAGGGAATAATTACTTAGATTGAGGGTGTGCCTTCGTGCTAAGTTGCTTCAGTCGTGTCCAGCTCTTTGCGACCCCATGGACTGTAGCTCCCTCAGGCTCCACTGTCCATGGGATTCTCCACGCAGGGATACTGGAGTGGGCTGTGAAGCCCTCCTCCAGGGGATCTTCCAGGTCCAAGGATCAGGTTATTTCACCTCTCTAAGCATCAGTTTGTGCATTTTAAAAGCAAGATAAGGCGCACTCTCCAAGGTTTTATGAGAAAAATAATAAAAGATGTTAGCGAAGTGTTTGTGTTTGGCACACAGTAAGGGCTTGATGGATGCTGTTTTTTTGTATACACCAATGTGCTGGCTTTCCCAATGGCTCAAGCGGAAAAGAATCTGCCTGTCAATTAGCAGACGCAGGAGACCTGGGTTTGATCCCTGGATGGGGAAGGCGCCCCGGAGGAGGAAATGGCAACCTACTCCAGTATTCTTGCAACTAACACTTTAACACGTTCAGGTCATTTTGATGATCATAAAAAATAACACGTAAAGAGTCATAGTGCGGCATCTAGCTCAAATGAGGAGCTCACTTTGCATTAGTTTTGTTGTTACGATTGTGTGTGTGTTAGATGCTCAGTCATGTCCGACTCTTTGTAACCCTGTGGACTGTAGCCCACCAGGCTCCTCTGTCCATGGGATTCTCCAGGCAAGAATATTGGAGTGGGTTGCCGTTACCTTCTCCAGGGGATCTTCCCAACCCAGGGATTGAACCTGGGTCTTCCGCATTGCAGGCAGATAATTTACCATCTGAGCTACTAGGGAAGCTCCATTGTTAAGATTATTATAGCCGTGATTAATTATCTTTGAAAATAGTATTACCACCACAGTCTTTAACCATTTAATGCAAACAGCAGGGGACCATCGCTTGCTAGCATTTTTTCAAAAATAGAAACTTTCTAGAAATCCATTAGGGAAATGTATATAAAATGTGATGTGTTCTCTGGATGAGCCTACAACTGGTTGCTGAAGCTAGGAGCTCTTCAATAAACACTTGCTGAATAAAGGAAGAGAGGTATGCACGGTGGACCCCCAGCACATGGTATGGAGTTGCGTGCATTGCACGATGGTTTCCAGCAAATGTTTAATGTATGAATTCACAAAGAGTTCGAAATAGTACCCACCTATAACAAGAGGCTGAATGACATAGAAACATAAGCTCCTTTTATTGTAGATGCTATGACCTGTATTTCCACTAGTTTGTGCTCTAACTGTGTGCTCACTTGCTCAGTCGTGTCTGACTCTTTGCGACCCCACAGACTATAACCTGCCAGGCTTCCCTGTCCATGGGATTCTCCAGGCAAGAATACTGGAGTGGGTTGCCATTTCCTCCTCCAAGGAATCTTCCTGACCAGGGATTGAACCCCCATCTCCTGCACTGGCAGG
This sequence comes from Bos grunniens, assembly GCF_055505025.1. Lineage (NCBI taxonomy): Eukaryota > Metazoa > Chordata > Mammalia > Artiodactyla > Bovidae > Bos > Bos grunniens. The sequence goes on from NC_141194.1 coordinate 4,939,227, forward strand.
CAGATTCTTTATCGCTAGCATCACCTGGGAATCCCAAGGTGTATAACTAGGGTGCTGTAAAATTTTGAAGCAAAATTCACAAATTGTTGGAAGTAGTCGTTAAGTCAAGAGAAGTAGAAAAAATTCAGACGTGGAGCCAAGTTTCCTTTCATTGGCATGGCCAGATGCAGAATCCTGGTACTGTTACCTATCTGGGTCTTTTGACTGTTTTAATAGTCAGTGAAGCTTTCCTGCTGGTTCAGTGCCTAAGACTCTGAGCTCTCAGTTCAGGGGACCTGGGTTTGATCCCTGATCAGGGAAATAGATCCCACATGCTGCAACTATAAAAGGGAAAAGAAGAAAAAAAGATCCCACATGCTACAAAGACCTAGCACAGCCAAATAATTTAAAAAGACAATAATGAAATAAATATTTTAAACAAAAGTAACTGAGGAGGCCAGAAGAGAAATTCAGGCAAGGTAGAGAGAACAAGGATCCAGTTCCATTTCTCATCCCTGGGTTGGGGTGAGCTGGCCCTTTAAATGGCAGGCGGCAGATGGGTGTGTCTGGCTGGAGGCGTGGCTTAGGTCGTTGGCCCCACCCTCTCAGTGGTGTGTGTGCAGGACGCATGGTCATGGCCCTGCTTTTGTTCCAAGCGCCTCAGAGTTGACGCTTGCTTGGGTTTTGGTCTCTTTGTATCTTATTGTTCATCATTTGCCCCAGCTGTGCATGTGCATGGTTATTTTTAGTCCCCAATGATTTCTTTGTGTTCCCTGCTGGAGGAGACTTTTGCCTAGGGGACAGCACTCTAGGAAAGGACCCCAGGTTCTTTTGTTAACAGAGTTTTCAGAAGGCTTCTCAGACTGTGGGCTTCCCTGGTGGTTCAGACAGTGAAGAATCTGCCTGCAATGCAGGAGACCTGGATTTGATCCCTGAGTCGGGAAGATTCCCCTGGAGAAGAGTATGGCAACCCACTCCAGTATTCCTGCCTGGAGAATCCCATGGACAGAGGAGCCTGGAGGGCTACAGTCCATGGGTCAGAAAAAGTCAGACACGGCTTAGGGACTAATACATTTTTCAGACTGTAGATAAACAAACTCTCAGTTCAGCTGGTAAAGAATCCACCTGCAATGCAGGAGACCCCAGTTCAGTTCCTTGTATGGGAAGATCTGCTGGTGAAGGGTTAGGCTACCCACTCCAGTATTCTTGGGCTTCCCTGGTGGCTCAGCTGGTAAAGAATCTGCCTGCAATGCAGGAGACCTGGGTTCGATTTAAGGGTTAGGAAGATCCCCTGGAGAAGGCTGCCCACTCCAGGATTCTGGCCTGGTGAATTCCATGGAGCGTACAGTCCATGGGGTCGCAGACAGTCGGAGACGACTGAGCGAATTTCACTTTAACCTAACTCTCAGGGTATGACAAGCCTCTTTTTAAGTGTTGGCGTCATCAGCCTTGGGAATCACTGTGTGTAAGGAGAAGTGTCCGTGACACAAGCCCATCGTGCAGGGTGATGGACGGCAGACAGGCATCAAAGAAAGACCAGAATAAATGACCTTGAAAGTCAGAAAATGGCTTCTCCAGAGCCTGCCTGCAAGCCTGGCAGATACCTTCATCTGGTTTACAGCCTTAGAAAAGAGCAGCAATAAAAAGGCTTGGGTTTTGATGTGCAGACGTCATATTACATAGTGAAGGGAGGAAAAAATGTTTTCAAAACTCAACACTTCTCAAGTTAATTTCGTGTCATACCAGTAAAGATGTCTGTGATTTGCTGGGCTCTCAGCTCTGACTTCACTTTTGTTTGCATATGACGTATGATTGCAGAAAGCTATTCTTCCTTGAAAAGCCATCGAAACATAGTTAGGACGTTGGCAGAGGTGATGTCTCATCCCTAGCTTTGTTTATGATTTTGTTTTTTAATAAGAAGGAATCCCGAGTTGCACCCTGCTTGGTGTGCAGTGACCATAAACCAAGACAGAGAACTCACTTGGAAAAAAAAAATCACACACTGGGTTTTCCTTGGGAAGGGAGTTGGGTTTCACTGTGAACAAGGCTTCCCCCGTGGCATCGTGGTAAAGCACCCACCTGCCAGTGTACGAGATGCGGGAGACTTGGGTTCGATCCCTGGGTTGGGAAGATCCCTCGGAGGAGGGCACGGCAACCCACTCCAGTATTCTTGCCTGGAGAATCCCACGGACAGAGGAGCCTGGCGGGCTCCTTCAGAGCCTACAGTCCATGGGGTCACAGAGCAGTCGGACACAACTGAGCATACACGCTTACACTCAAGGTGAACAAGACACATGGAAAGAATTCTCAGTCTGGATGTGTTTATCCTCCCAAAGACTCTGATCCTGGTCACCTGAATTGGGTGGGTTAAAGCAGGGGTCCCCAGCCTCTGGGCCATGGGCTGGTACCTCCTGACAGATTAGTGGTGGTATTCGATTAGATAAGAGTGCAAGAAACTTAACGTGCTTGAATCATCTTGAAACCACTTCCACTCTGGTCCCAGGAAAAATCGTCTTCCATGAAAGCCGTTCCTGGAGCCAGGAAGGCTGTGGACCGCTGGTTTAAAGGGCAGGAGAACCTATGCAGTGGGTTAAAGGCAACCACGAACTCTCCTTTGTGTATGCTTCTGGTATTTGTTGTCGTTCAGTTGCTAAATTGTGTCCGACTTTGCAACCCCATGGACTGCAGTATGCCAGGCCTCCCTATTCATCACCAACTCCTGGAGCCTGCTCAGACTCACGTCCATTGAGTCAGTGGTGCCATCCAACCATCTCATCCTCTGTCGTCCCCTTCTCCTCCTGCCTTCAGTCTTTCCCACCATCAGGGTCTTTGACAATGAGTCAGCTCTTTGCATCAGGTGGCCAAAGGATTGGAGCTTCAGCTTTCAATCTTGCCATCTCCTGCTTGACCACATCCAATGTATCTTGATTCACGGACCTAACATTCCAGATTCCTCTGCAATATTGTATTTTACAGCATCAGGCTTTATTTTCACCACCAGACACATCCTACCCGGCCCCTAATTACATCAGTGCTGGATGGTGTCTCCCTTCAAAACCTTGCTGATGATAAGCTTTCTGAAGAGTACCTTCCCAGACCCCGGCTACCAGTCCTTCTCCCGTCTGTCTGCAGTTTGCTACCACCTTTCAGATCTATGTGTGCAGTTAAGGCTTATGTGTTGTCTCTCCTAAACCACTGTAAGAACCGTGAATATAAGAACAACGTGTTATTCTTCCTTGAACCCTTGATTCCTGGTGAAAGTGAAAGAAATTGAAAGTCGCTCAGTCGGGTCCGACTCTCTGCGACCCCATGGACGATTCTCCAGGCCGGAATACTGGAGTGCGTAGCCTTTCCCTTCTCCAGGGGATCTTCCCAACCCAGGTCTCCCGCATTGCAGGCGGATTCTTTACCAGCTGAGCCACAAGGAGCCTAAAATAAGAGACATCAAGTCAATGTCCATTGCACTGAGTCGTTCTTAACTCATGTTGTTGACTATAGGACTTTTTGGAAATCTGATTACTTGTACATTTTAATTTCATTCATGTGAAATGGCTGTTGACTTTATATTTCAAACTCTTTGAGCAGACATTTACACTGTGCAGACGCCATATGTAGCTGCTTTGCTTGAAACTGGCTGTTTTCTGCTGCGTCTCCAAAGAGGGCAATTATATCATTAAAGGTGGCACCGTGGCTTCATTTTTTGGAGCAAATTGAAAGTGTTAACTTCTCATTAAAATTGAACATGTGTCAAGTTATCAAGTTTAACATGCTCTAGATTATCAAGGGAAGTGGAGTTAGGAAAGAGTTTTGTGATTTTCATTGCAGACTTTGCAATTTTCATTGCAGATTTGCGTATTTTCTGTGTCACCTACAATGAAGAATTGTTTCGTAAGGATGAAAACTTCAGCACCGCTAATGTACATATCTGAACTCTGGGGAGGTCAAAGCACTCTCAATTTTTTTTTTTCAGTGTCATGAGATCTGAAATAAGTCATAGTTAGAATTTCCTCAAAGAATGAGAGTGCTTGTGGAAATGAGGTGTTACTATTCAAATGGGTGATAGGCTGTTTCCATTTTTCTATAAGTATGCAATTATTGGAGGTTATAGGAAGATCCTCCTTCCTTTGGTGGGTTGAAACCTGCCTGGTGGTTTTGTGAAAATCTCCTTGTTGCAGCATCTTGCCTCTGCTGCATCTGGGGAGTTTGGTCAGGAAAGAACAGTTATGGTGTAAAGGAGTTAGGACCCTATGGGTCATTCCTGGGACAGACCCTTCCCACCCATGCCTTCCATCTGTCGCTTGTTCAGAAGAAAATCTTTAGCTGCCTAGGTCTTCTTTGTTCCAAAGAATAAATTTAATCAGAGAACTGAGACAATGTAGAAACAAAGGAAAACAATCAAACAAGACAAAGTAATAATAATAGCTTAGGCATTAAACAAAGTCAAGGATGATCAGTTCCTCCTCAAGGTCTGAAGATAATAAGTAAGTAAGTGTTAGTCGCTCAGTCGTGCCCGACTCTTTGCGACCCCATGGACTGCAGCCCACCAGGCTCCTCTGTCCATGAGATTTTCTAGGCAAGGATACTGGAGTGTGTTGCCATTTCCTTCTCCAGGGGATCTTCCCAACCCAGGAATGGAACCCGGGTCTCCTGCACTGCAGGCAGATTCTTTACTGACTGAACCAAATCCTTTGAGCTCCTTTGCAGATACTGAATCCCCAACCAGGCTGAAAAAGTTAACTGTATGCTGCCCACAGGCACATAGACCCTGACCTGGTTGGAAGCTGAAGGCTGTTGATTGTGACTCCAGATTACCTCACCACCAACCAATTAAGAGAAACCTTTCCCTGAAAGCCATTGAGTGACTCAGTGGTAAAGAATCCACCTGCCAAAGCAGGAGACTTGGGTTCAATCTCTGGGTCAGGAAGATTCCCTGGAGAAGAGAATGGCAACTCACTCCAGTATTCTTGCCTGGAGAATCCCCATGGACAGAGAAGCCTGGCGGGCTGCAGTCCATGCGGTTGCAAAGAGTCGGACACGACTGAGTGACTGAGGACACACTCAAAAGCCATCAACTTGTCTGGGTCTTGTAAGCTGCCTGGGTTCCCTGCTTGGCAGCTGCAGTAAGCATTTCCATTTTCTCTAGCACAGTCCATTGTCAGTAGATTGGCTTTATTGTGTTCGGGTAAGCAGACTCTAGTTTGGTTCGTTATCAAGGGTTATAGCTTCATTTGCCTTACAAGAGATATCCTGGCAGGACCTGAACCCCTGGGTCTGTAAAACTTTATGTCGAGCAGGCTGGAAAGTCTTTGTTGAATTAACCTCCTAATGTCTGCATGCCTGTACCTTTGATGTTCTTGTTTAGCTGCTAAGTCATGTCTGACTCTTGGAACACCATGAACTGTAGCTTTCCAGGCTCCTCTGTCCATGGGACTCTCCAGGCAAGAATATTGAAATGAGTTGCCATGTCCTTCTCCAGGGGATCTTCCTGACCCAGGGATCAATTGGCGTCTCTTACATCTCCTGTATTAGCAGGCAGGTTATTCACAACGGAGCCACCTGGAGAGTCCCTGCCTTTATCTTAAGAGGGCAGGAAATGAACTATTCACCTCCTGCTCATGATGTGATGTGATGTGATGTGATGTGATAGATACTGTGGGTGTGAGATCATAGACATAGTGCATGTGATATCATAGATACAGTGGATGTGATGTCATATGTAATGGGTGAGATGTCATAGACACAGTAGGTGTGATGTCATAGATACACTGTGTATGATATCATATAGTGGATGTGGTGTCATATATAGCGGATTTGGCATCATATATAAGGGATGTGATGTCATAAATACAGTGAATGTGATGTCATAAATATAGTGGGTGATGTGCCATAGGTATAGTGGGTGTAATGTCCTACAAACAGTGGGTTTGATGTCATAGATGAAGTGGGTGTGATGTCATATACTGGGTTTGATGTCATATATAATGGATGTGATGTCATAAATACAGTGGATTTTGTACCATAGATACAGTGGGTGTGATGTCATAGAAAGAGTGGGTTTGATGCCATAGATGAAGTGGGTGTGATGTCATGTATAGTATGTGATGTCATAAATACAGTGGGTGTGATGTCATCGATATAGTGGATGTGATGGCAGATATAGTTGGTGTGATGTCATAAATTCAGAGGGTGTGATGTCATATATAATGGCAGTTTTGTCATAAATACAGTGGGCGTGATGTCATAAATCTAGTGAGCATTGTATCATATGCTTGGTGTGATGTCTTATAGAGTGGGTGTGATGTCATATATGGTGAATATTTTGTTATAAATACAGTGGGTGTGGTGTCGTAGATACAATGGGTGTGATCATAGCTATGGTGGGTGCAATGTCACAAATATACTGGGTGTGATGTCATAAACACAGTGGGTGTGATACCATAGATAGAGTGGGTGTGATGTAATAGATCCAGTGGGTGTGATCATAGATATGGTGGTTGTGAAGTCACAGAAAGAGTGGATGTGATGTCAGATATAGTGGGTGTGTTGTCATAGAAATGTGGGATATCATATACAGTGGGTGTGTTGTCATAAAAAAAGTGTGTGACAGCATATACAGTGGGTGTGATGTCATATATACTGGATGTGAAGTCATATATAGTTGATATGATGTCATGAATGCGGTGGCTGTGATGTCAATGATGCAGTGGTGTGATGTCATAAAAACAGTGGGTGTGATGACATAGATACAGCGTGTGTGATCATAGATGCAGTGGTTGTGAAGCCATAGATACAGTGGATGTGATGTCAGATATACTGGGTGTCTTGTCATAAAAGTGGGTGTGATGTCATATACAGTGGCTGTGGTGTCACAAATACTGCATGTGATCTCATGTATAGTTGATATGATGTCATAAATATGGTGGTTGTGATGTCTGTGATGCAGTGGGTATGATGTCATAGATACAGTGGGTATGAGATCATAGATATGGTGCATGTGATATGATACACAGTGGCATGATGTCATAGAAAGAGTGGGTTTGATGTCATAGATAAAGTGGATGTGATGTCATTATAGTGGATGTGAGATAGTATATAGTGGATATGATGTCATAAATACAGCATGCACAATGTCATGGGTACAGTGGGAATGATGTCATATATAGTGGATGTGAGCCTATAAATACAGTGGGTGTGAGATCATGGGTACCTTGGACGTGATGCCAGATATAGTGGGTGTGTTTTCATTTTAAAAAGTGTGCATGATGTCATATATGGTGGGTGTGATGTCATATATACTGGATATGATGTCATAAATATAGTGCATGAGATGTCATTGATACAGTGGGTGTGATCACAGATATGTTGGTTGTGCTGTCACAGATACAGTGGATGTAGCGTTAGATATAGTGGGTGTGATGTCATAATAATAGTGGGTGTGATCATAGATATGGAGGGTGTGATGTCGCAGATACAGTGTGTGTGATGTCACGTGCATAGTGGATATGAAGCCATACACTGTGACTGTGACGTCACACACAGGTCATACACAGAAGAACATTGCTTTTCCATTCATTTTCTTCTGTTCTCTGCTTATATTAGTTATTTTGCTTTGATTGCAGAATCATACGAAAACGTCTTTGATGTCTTTAATAAACAAGGCTGTTAAGAACCACTGGGTTTGCTTCCCCATCCCCCCACTCATAAGGAATATTTTCTTTTCTCCTGTAGTCTAAGAACTTTTTTACAAATCCTTCACTGAGTGCCTCAAGTTCACTTCACTTTGTACCTTCACTGCACTTTGGGGTTGGTCTGGGATTCTCACACTGCATTTATTCTGTAACCTTTTCTCCAAACATGACTTTTCTCTTCACAGATGGGTATTGAAATAAATCGCCCAGTAATCATCTCATTGTCATCTTTATTTCATTTTCCTAAGATTCAGGGCCAGTTTTATCTTCTTGTTCTGGCTCATGACCAGAAATAAAACAACATTTTGATTTTCTTTTGAATCTCATTAGAAAAAAAATAGAAGTCACTATGAGGCACTTATGAATCTAACCAGTCATAGGCAAAAGTGTAATCACAGGGAATTTCTGAGGAAATTAAGTAAGACAACTAATTTTGTGCATAAATTTGAAATATTAGGGAGAAAATATTGGCTGAATTCATTCCCCTTTCTAAAATGGCCTCTGAGGTATTCTCCTCTTATAGTCAAAATATCATCCTCTTTCAAATAATTTTTTCACCCAGATTAAAGGTATTTTTAATGATATACATATCTGTGTACACCTGCCCTCAATCCACACAGATAGATATACAAAACCATTAGTTATGGGTATATATGTTTGGAAACATATAGCTCTGAAAAAATGAATGTTTATACTAATCTGGCTGTCAAAGCCTTCTAAGATAGAGACTTTTCATGGATTAACTTAAAGATAATGGCATGAACGTATTCCATCGAGGCAGTAAACTCAGACTGTTTCTTGCCCTGTCTTATTACCCTTTTCTGCTAGTGAGGTCTATGTTTTAAAAATAACTTCAGGGCTCTACATGGCTTACCCAGCCCTTAGGAAGTGCTTTATTCTTGAATGTGAATTGCAGTATGTGAAGGTGAATCACCAGTTAAATTTTTGGTGTATATACATAACACACACACACACACACACATGCAGTCTATATAATCAAATCAGTCAGTCCTAAAGGAAATCAACCCTGAACATTCCTTGGAAGGACTGATGCTGAAGCTGAAGCTCCAATCCTTTGGCCACCTGATGTGAAGAACTGACTCGGAAAAGACCCTGATGCTGGGAAAGATTGAAGGCGGGAGGAGAAGGGGATGACAAAGGATAAGATGGTTGGATGTCATCACAGACTCAATGGACATGGGTTTGAGTAAATTCTGGAAGATGGTGAAGGACAGGGAAACCTGGTGTGCTGCAGTCCATGGGGGTCACAAAGAATCAGACACGACTAAGAGACTGAACAAGAATAACAATAATATACATAATAACCAACGCCTATCAGTATGTAATATGCATTATAGCTATATCTTTATAGATTATGTAGACGGCACATATTTTGTATAATCGTATTTCATGCATTGGAGAAGGAAATGGCAACCCACTCCAGTGTTCTTGTCTGGAGAATCCCAGGGATGGCGGAGCCTGGTGGGCTGCCATCTATGGGGTTGCACAGAGTTGGACACGGCTGAAGCAACTTAGCAGCAGCAGCAGCATGCACGATCACTAATATATATCAGTGCATGTATGCGTGCTAAGTCGTTTCAGTCTTGTGCAACTTTTTGTGACACTATGAACTATTGCCGTCAGCCTTGTCTGTCCTTGAGATTCTCCACGCAAGAATACTTGGAGTGGGTTACTGTACCCTCCTCCACAGGATATTCTCGGCCCAGGGATCGAACCCACGTCTCCTATTACATATTCTGCATTGGCAGACAACTTCTTTACCACTGGTGCCACCTGGGAAGCCCTCTAATATATGTAATAATTCATGTCGTCCGTATTTCTATGTAACTATCTCTCTATAAAATCTTCCAATCTTACCTTTTCTTGGGCTTCCCTGGTGGCTCAGAGGGTCAAGCGTCTGCCTGCAGTGCAGGAGACCTGGGTTCGATCCCTAGGTCAGGAAGATTCCATGGAGAAGGAAATGGCAACCCACTACAGTACTCTTGCCTGGAGGATCCCATGGACAGAGAAGCCTGGTAGACTACAGTCCATGGGATCACAAAGAGTCGGACACGACTGAGCGACTTCACTTTCAGTTTCAAGGTACAGCGTGAGTGGTGAGTGAGAGCCTCTGTTAATCAGAAGTCAGACAAAATAGATATTCTTCAACAAGGTGGGGGAAAAAAAGACTAGCCTCCAGACCCCTTATCCAGCACAGATTTGCATAATCAGAGCACAAAGCCCTTGAAAAAAAGCCAAACGACGGTTCAACTTTCAGCGCCTGACGGATTATAAAAGGAAGCACATTCTGGCTCACGGAGTTATTAGAAGATCTAAGAAATCATGCTGGCAGAATTTGAGCAGAACTCTTAATCAACTCCCCTTAGGAGAGGAGACAGGGCCTGTGGTTAAAAGGATCTTATCCAAGGAGGTCCTGGCTTCTGAAGTGCCTCGTTTAATTAAAAGGTGAAACTCCTGTAGGTTCAAAGGTACAGAAGTTAACACGTGGGGCAGAATCTCTGTTCGAGTTCATCATGCAGAACATGACAGCCTTCTTCTTTTGAAAATCTTGCCAAGGAAGGAGATTTTTCAAATTTTGAGCTGTGCAGCGGAACTGCTGGTGATGAATGTTGACTAGACGCAGTCTAGTGATGATCCTTTCGTAATATAGATATAAATAGCGCATCATTCAGTTGTTCACCTGAAACCAATATCATGTTGCAGGTCAATCATATGTCAGCTTTTAAAAAAAATATATTTTTAATTGGAGGATACTTAGTTTACAATGTTGTGTTCATTTCTGCCATACTTCAACATGAATCAGCCGTAGGGATACTTATGTCCCCTCCCTCTTGAACCTCCCTCTAGGTTATCACAGAGCTCCCTGCATCGTATAACAAACTCCCCATGGCTGTCTATTTTATATATGGCAGTGTGCATGTTGGGCTTCCGTGGTGGCTCAGCTGGTGAAGAATCCGCCTGCAGTGCAGGAGACCTGGGTTTGATCCCTGGGTTGGGAAGAGCCCCCGGAGAAGGGAAAGGCTACCCACTCCAGTATTCTGGTCTGGAGAATCCCAAGGACTGTTATAGTCCTTGGGGTTGCAAAGAGCTGGACACGACCGAGGGACTTTCACTTTCACTCCACAGTTCTCATTCTGTTCTCTGCATTCATCCCAGGCTCTCCTTCCCCCACTTTGTCCACAAATCTGCTCTCTACATCCGAAGCTCCATTGCTGTCTCTTTCTAGATTCCATGTATCTGTTCAGTTCAGTCGCTCAGTCGTGTCGGACTCTCTGCAACCCCATGAACCGCAGCATGCCAGGCCTCCCTGTCCATCACCATCTCCTGGAGATCACTCAGACTCATGTCCATCGAGTCGGTGATGCCATCCAGCCATCTCATCCTCTGTCGTCCCCTTTTCCTCCTGCCCCCAATCCCTCCCAGCATCAGGGTCTTTTCCAGTGAGTCAACTCTTCACATGAGGTGGCCAAAGTACTGGAGTTTCAGCTTCAGCATAATTCCTTCCAAAGAAATCCCAGGGTTGATCTCCTTTAGAATGGACTGGTTGGATCTCCTTGCAGTCCAAGGGACTCTCAAGAGTCTTCTCCAACACCACAGTTCAAAAGCATCGATTCTTCTGTGCTCAGCTTTCTTCACAGTCCAACTCTCACACCCGTACATGCCCACTGGAAAAACCATAGCCATGACTAGACGGACCTTTGTTGGCAAAGTAATGTCTCTGCTTTTTAAGATTCCATGTATAGGCATTGGTATAAGATATTTGACTGTCTTTTTATGATTTACTTCACTCTGTATAATAGGCTTTACGTTTGTCCACTGTATTTCAACTTAAAAAAAAATTAAGTGGAATTCATTTTGAAAGTCATTGATAAAAAGTATTGACCAAAGAGTCCACTTTGCACATGCATTTCAGGACACGTAATGAAATACAGTGACTTACAATATCATTTAGTAAAATATTCTTGCAGACGTATGACCTTTACTTTTCTGTGATGATCATAGTCAAAGCTACGGTTTTCCCAGTAGTCATGTGTGGATGTGAGAGTTGGACTATAAACAAAGCTGAGTGCTGAAGAATTGATGCTTTTCAACTGTGGTGTTGGAGACAGTCCCTTGGACTGCAAGGAGATCCAACCAGTCCATCTTAAAGGAGATCAGTCCTGAATATTCATTGGAAGAACTGATGCTGAAGCTGAAACTCCAGTCCTTTGGCCACCTGATGCAAAGAGCTGACTCACTTGAAAAGACCCTGATGCTGGGAAGGATTGAAGGCGGAAGGAGAAGGGGGCAACAGAGGATGAGATGGTTGGATGGCATCACTGACTCAATGGACGAGTGTTTGGGTAAACTCTGGGAGTTGGTGATGGACAGGAAGGTCTGGCATACTACAGTCCATGGGGTCGCAAAGAGTTAGACACAACTGAACAACTGAACTGAGCTGAACTGAAAAGTTGTTACAAATTAATGGCTATAATACGCTGTAGCGTACAGTAATCCTTGTTGCTTATGTATTTGACACATGGTCGTTTGTATCTTATTCGCCCCCTACCCTATCTTGCCTCTCTCCTCTTCCCACTGGTCAATGCTAGCTTGTTTTCTGTGTCTGTGAGTCTATTTCTGTTTTCTTACAGACATTTATTTTATTTTTTGCATTCCATATGTAACTGATACTGTATAGTCTTTTTCTGACTTATTTCACTAACCATGATATCATCTTCTTTATCCATCCAACTCTTGATGGGTACTTCCGTTGCTTCCGTGTCTCAGCCACTGTGACTCGAGCTGCTGTGAACACAAGGTTGCATGTGTCTTTGTGATTTAATGTTTTCATTTTTTCCTGGCTGTGTACCTGGAAGTGGAGTTGTTAGATCATATGGTAGTTTGATTGACAGTGTCGTTTTTTAATTAAACATGGTTTTACTCCAGTGAACACAAAACGTCTTCAGTTTTGCAGATTCCAGTTTGCTGTCCTGTCCAAGTGGAGATTTGACTCAGTCTCTACACCAAACCCATCACGGATGTGCTTGCATTTGTTCAAAAGATACCAGCCAGCTCTGTTAAAACTATAACCAAAGTTGAGGTCCAGTTGCTCACTGCTCACAAGCAATAAAGAAACCAGGTTGGCAGAAAGGAAGATTTGCTTTATTTTGCATGGTGGCAACCAGTGGGGAGGGTGGACTTCTGTCCAGAGGCCAACACCTACTCCCCGCTCTACTAACAATCAAGGGGAAGAATTTTTATATTTTATTGGGTGAGGGAGGGGACTTCATGCAGAAAAAGCACAGTCAGCTCTGACAGTCATCTTGAAATTGGTCATTGGTGGTCTGAGCAGCATCATGTTGGTTGTTTTAAGTACAGTTAATCTTCAGTTCCATTTTGTACCCATTTCCTTAAGGGCACTTCTGTGATAGCTCAGTTGGTAAAGAATCCGCCTGCAATGCAGGAGACCCCAGTTTGATTCCTGGGTCCGGAAGATTTTGCTGGGGAAGGATAGGCTACTCACTCCAGTAATCTTGGGCTTCTTCCCTTGTGGCTCAGCTGGTAAAGAATCTGCCTTCAATGTGGGAGCCCTGGGTTTGATCCCTGGGTCAGGAAGATCCCCTGGAGAAGGGAAAGGCTACCCACTCCAGTATCCTGGCCTGGAGAATTCCATGGACTATAGAGTCCATGGGGTCGCAAAGAGTTGGACATGACCAGCCAACTTTCACTTTCACTTTCCTTTGAGGTCAGTTTTGGAAATTATGGCAGCTTATGTCATGGCTACAGTCTGGTCATCATGTAGTTGACTTCTCCCCCATGGTGGGTGTTTCAGTGTCTACAAGACGGCTCATAAGGATATGCCTGTAAATATTATTATCTGTAGCTCTTGTGGCTGTTGTTCAGTCTTCAGTCACATCCAATTCTTTGCGACCCATCAATGCAGCACACCAAGCTTTCCTCTCCTTCACCATCTCCTGGAGCTTGCTCAAACTCATGTCCATTGAGTCGGTGATTCCACCCAACCATCTCATCCTCTGTCATCCCCTTCTCCTACTGCCCTCAATGTTTCCCAGCATCAGGGTCTTTTCAAATGAGTCAGCTCTTCACATCAGGTGGCCAAAGGATTGGAGTTTCAGCTTCAGCATCAGTTCTTCCAATGAATATTCAGGACTGATTTCCTATAAAATGGACTGGTTGGATCTCCTTGCAGTCCAAGGGACTCTCAAGAGTCTTCTCCAACACCACAGTTCAAAAGCATCAATTCTTCGGTCCTCAACCTTCTTTCTGGTTCAACTCTCACTTGTGTACATGACAACTGAAGAAGAACTAAAGGATCTTTATTGGCTCAGTGGAAAATAGTCCATCTGCCAATGCAGAAGATGCGTGTTCAGTCCCTAGGTCAGGAAGAGCCCCTGCAGGAGAAAATGGTAACCCACTCCAGTATTCTTACCTGGGAAATCCCAAGGACTAAGAAGTCTGGCAGATTGTAGTCCATGGGATTGCAAACTGTTGGCATCACTTGGCAACTGAGTACTCACATACATACAACCATCCTTAACGATGAAACTATTATCATTTAGTCTTCTTGGAATGTTTTCCTTTTTTCCTGCCTTTTCTGCCTTCTGATTAAATTCATTCCTGGCTAAAATTTTTCTGCGAGCAAAAGGCAGGCTGAGGACATGGGTTCCAAGGACTATAGGGCTGTGCTCTCTTTCAAAATTATTTTTGTCAGGTGGCTCCTGGCAACACAGAGTTCTCACAAGTAGAAAGAACACCATTCTTGGCAGGACCATGGAGACTGAAATCCAGCATTGTTTCTGCTTCTCGCTGAGTTTTAAAGTAGAGTAGATGACATCACCATCTTCACACCCTCCTAGCACACATGATACAGCACTCACTATATGGTTAGCACTGTTGAAGTCTGACCCTCACTGTGACCCCATAATATTTAGCAGAAAACTCATGACAGAGGTTGACATTTCTCAGGCTCCCAGAGTGATCACGCGGCAAATCCACGTTCAAACCTGAGATCCCATGATTCCACTCTCCTTGGTCCTAACTGCTAGACTAATTTTATTTTCATCATCCCTCACTTGGTAGTAGATAATGCCCTTGTCATTAAATAAATGAATGTTGAGAACAGAGCGTCAATGAGATTGCAAATAGCAATGCTCTAACCACCAGAGCCTTGTAGGACAGGAATCGCTGCATTGAATTGAGACCAAACATGATCACTCATTAGGGAGATAATAAGCAGAAATGCAGAGAGAAAAAATGTCTCACTAAAAGGGAAACAAAAGCCTTCAGCTCCTAATCTCAGTAAGGAAGCCGGGATTTAAATTGGTTTAAAGTGCTCAGCAGCGCATGAGTCATACGTTGCCTGAAGCAGTCATCCTTCTGTCTGATGCATTTCAAGCAAAAAGGTGCAGCTCACATAGATATGGAGGGAAGTTGATACTCTTTTATTTTATTATGTTACAACAACCTTACATCATGCGCGGGTGCTGCATCACTTCAGTCGTGTCCGATTCTTTGTGACCCTTGGACTGTAGCCCGCCAAGCTCCTTGGTCCGTGAGATTTTCCAGACAAGAATACTGGAGTGGGTTGCCATTCCCTTCTCCAGCAGATCTTCCTGACCCAGGGATCAAACCCATGTCTCCTATGGCTCCTGCATGGCAGGCAGATTCTTTAGCACTGAGTTTCCTGGGAAGCCCATGTTATGATTGCCACAATCATTCAATATAGGGAAATGAATCATCCTTCAATGATTGGATCAGGAGTGCCCTTGGCAAAGAACTAAGGGACATGGAGAACAGACCCGACATTTACCAGCCACCTTGAATATGGAAACGAGAGCCCTGCTTCCAGCCAGACACCAGCCAGACATGTGTGTTCTGGGACAGCGGGTATGTGTGTGGCTGGCGTAATGCATGCAAAGGCTTGTAGACTTCTTTTGTACTTGGTTACATTTCCAGAGTTGATCAAAAGCATAAAACTACAAGAAGCTATTTTGGTCCAGAAAGAGCGGACCCTAACTCTTAACTCAAGGGACTAAACCCAAGGATGAACCCCAAGATTGCTGGAATGGAACAATACAAAGGACAACCTTTCTCTCTACCGTTACCTAAAAGCTGGGCTCATGTCTTGCTGGGTGTCGAGCCAGAGACAACCAAGCCAAATGTCAAGAGAAGGAAGGATGGAATATTGCTTGTAGCAAGTAAAGAGAATGCTGGCGATTTTCCCAGAGTGGTGTCTCCCCAAATGGCAAAATTAGTTAAGTTTGAAGCTATGGGTACATGTATATTCAGGAAGAGATTTAGGTGATAAATGTATTGTCACGAAGAGGCTTGAGCAGAGGTGAACTGAACATAGAATCGGGGCAAAGGTTTGACAGAGTCCAAGCTTTGTTTGAAAGCAGTGTTACTAGGGAGTGGTGAGGAGGACCCTTTGTCCTTGGCCTTGGTTCTTGGTAAGGACACAGAGAAGCCAGTTGAGGTCTTCAATTCAGTTCAGTTCAGTTCAGTCGCTCAGTCGTGTCCGACTCTTTGTGACCCTATGAATCGCAGCACAGCAGGCATCCCTGTCCATCACCAACTCCCAGAGTTCACTCAGACTCACATCCATCGAGTCGGTGATGCCATCCAGCCATCTCATCCTCTGTCTTCCCCTTCTCCTCCTGCCCCCAATCCCTCCCAGCATCAGGGTCTTTTCCAATGAGTCAACTCTTGTCATGAGGTGGCCAAAGTACTGGAGTTTCAGCTTTAGCGTCATTCCTTCCAAAGAACACCCAGGGCTGATCTCCTTCAGAATGGACTGGTTGGATCTCCTTGCAGTCCAAGCGACTCTCAAGAGTCTTCTCCAACACCACAGTTCAAAAGCATCAATTCTTCGGCGCTCAGCTTTCTTCACAGTCCAACTCTCACATCCATACATAACCACTGGAAAAACCATAGCCTTGACTAGATGACCTTTGTTGGCAAAGTACTGTCTCTGTTTTTCAATATGCTATCTATGTTGGTCATAACTTTTCTTCCAAGGAGTAAGCGTCTTTTAATTTCATGGCTGCAGTCACCATCTGCAGTGATTTTGGAGCCCAAAAAAGATAAAGTCTGACACTGTTTCCACTGTTTCCCCATCTGTTTCCCATGAAGTGATGGGACCAGATGCCATGATCTTCGTTTTCTGAATGTTGAGCTTCAAGCCAACTTTTTCACTCTCCTCTTTCACTTTCATCAAGAGGCTTTTTAGTTCCTCTTCACTTTCTACCATAAAGGTGGTGTCATCTGCATATCTGAGGTTATTGATATTTCTCCCGGCAATCTTGCTTCCAGCTTGTGCTTCTTCCAGCCCAGCGTTTCTCATGATGTACTCTGCATATAAGTTAAATAAGCAGGGTGACAATATACAGCCTTGACGTACTGCTTTTCCTATTTGGAACCAGTCTGTTGTTCCATGTCCAGTTCTAACTGTTGCTTCCTGACCTGCATACAGGTTTCTCAAGAGGCAGGTCAGGTGGTCTGGTATTCCCACCTCTTTCAGAATTTTCCACAGTTGATTGTGATCCACACAGTCAAAGGCTTTGGCATAGTCAATAAAGCAGAAATAGATGTTTTTCTGGAACTCTCTTGCTGATATTACCCATGGCCAAAGCCAATTTTATTAAAGAGAGACAAGAAAGACTACCTCAAGGGAGAGGTGGGCCAAGCCAAGAGAGGCACTTGTGTAAGAATGTTGATGTTCGGGTGCATTTTCAAGACAGAGATTTTATGTAATCATCTAAGCGGGCTTCCCTTGTGGCTCAGCGGGTAAAGAATCCACATGCAATGTGGGAGACCTGGGTTTGATCCCTGGATCGGGAAGGAGAAGGAAACAGCTACCCACTGCAGTATTCTGGCCCGGAGAATTCCACGCACTGCATTGTCCTTGGGGTCACAAGGAGCCGGACACGACTGAGCGACTTGCACTTTCACTGCGCAGGCGGAGACTGACAGTTTTGATTGGCAGTTGCAAGTTGCATAGCCACAGGCTCTACTGCGCATGTCTTTCCCATAATTCATTCTGTTATAATCAGATGTTATGTGTGTGGTCAGTGGCTCAGTCGTGTCTGACTCTTAGCGACTCCATGGACCATGTAGCCCACCAGGCGCCTCTGTCCATGGGATTCTCCAGGCAAGAATACTGGAGGGGGTAGCCGCTTCCTCCTTCAGGGGAGCTTCCTGACCCAGAAATAGAATCTATGTCTCCTGCTTTGGCAGGGCAATTCTTTACCACTGGGCCACCTGGGGAGCTCGTCATGAAAATACACAGAAGAAAAGCAAAAGCATGCTGTGTGATTTCATTTTTTTTTTCTTTTTTCCTGGAATATGTCCATAGATTTAGCAGACACGGTGGGAAAGGAGCGTTGCACTGAGGCTTCAGTTCAGTTCAGTTCAGCAGCTCAGTTGTGTTTGACTCTTTGGGACCCCATGGACTGCAGCACGCCAGGCTTCCCTGTCCATCATCAACTCCCAGAGCTTGCTCAAATTCATGCCTATAGCTTCAGTGATGCCATCCAACCATCTCATCCTCTGTCACCCCCTTCTCCTGCTGCCTTCAATCTTTCCCAACATCAGGGTCTTCTCCAATGAGTCAATTCTTCGCATCAGGTGGCCAAAGGATTGGAGCTTCAGCTTCAACATCAGTCCTTCCAATGAACACTCAGGAGTGATCTCCTTTAGAATGGACCAGAATCGGCAAGTGTCAGCCACAAAACAACCCTGGTGCTTCCTTCATGGTTTCCATGACTTTCTGACTGCTTTTGATTTCTGAGGTTTGATTTGGTTTTTAGGCAGACTTTATTTTTTTTTTAAATTGAGCAAAAACTATAGAGAGCTCCCATGGAGCCCCCTAGGTTTGATTTTAATGATGGAAGAAATCTTTCATTGTCCTGTAGGAAAAAAAATAGGAAAGAAAGACTAATCCTGTTTTCCACCAGAATGGAAGAGGCAGTTGGCATTGTTAGCAGATGATTGTTGATACTTGGCAGCTTGGAGGGGTTTTATGTCCTTCAGGCAGGAACTTTGTCCCTCTCCAGGGGGGTCTTTTTTAGGTCCAAATTTAGTGCCAGGTTGGACGTTTTTATTATTATGGTTTCCCGGAGGTATCTTTTCCTCCCTTTTAGCTGCCGTTCTATTAGGTTTTAGGTTCCCCAACCTTTTATCACCCAATGGCAGCTTCTTAGTAATTGATGGAACCATCTGTAAAATCAAGTTCCTGTCGTTAAAAATCAGTCCGTTTCCGTGGCAGGAATTATTACACTTTGCAAAGCGGAGCTTCCCAGACACAGAAGTCACTGAAAGCCAAAGAAAAGAGCCAATAGACCACTAGACACGGAGGGTGAGAGGTGATGAAAAGACAGAGACGCTGCCATTAAACACGGGGACTCTTTGACACTGAGGCCACGCGCTTCCAAGACTGGGAGCATCCGTATGCCCTGACTGGTCCCAGCCTGCTTGCTTTTATTTTTATTTTTTAAGTAAATTTTTTTCTTATTTATTTTTGGCAGGGCTGAGTCTTTCTTGCCGTGCAGACTTTTCTCCACTTGTGGCGAGCAGGGGCTACTTTTCATTCCAGAGCACACAGGCTTCGGGAGTTGGGTCTCCCAGTCTCTGGAGCACAGACTCAGTAGTTATGGCACATGGGCTTTGTCCTCCACAGCATGTGGGATCTTCCTGGACCAGAGATCAAACTGTGGCCCCCTGCATTTGGAGGGGAATTTTTGACCAGTGAGCCACCAGGGAACCCCTGCCGCTGGCTTTTAGAATTCAGTTTTATTTCCCACCGTTCAGAGCCTGCAAGTCCATTTCAGGGAGGAATCCATCCACTGCATGTCATCTGTAAGCCCTCTCTCCTTTGGAGTGGCCCTATCAGTCTCGCAGCCTTGGCAAGCATGGGATGATTAGCAGGACATAAAGTGTTGGTCGCTCAGTCATGCCTAACTTTGCCAGTCCATGGACTGTAGCCCACCAGGCTCCTCTGTCCAGGGGATTCTCCGAGGCAGTAATACTGGAGTGGGTTGCCATTCCCTTCTCCAGGGGACCTTCCTGACCCAGGGAATGAGCCTGGGTCTCCTGCATTGGCAGGTGGATGCTTTACCACCGTGAACCCCTCCGAGTTACCTCCGGGGGTTAAATTTCAATGTTTCATGCCAATGTCAGCAGCTCACGCTCTACATCTGTTGGTTCAGCTGCAGACTACTGTTTGTATCTTCAGCCATCGGCGTCCGGAGACCACCTCCTCTGAGGGCTGCCTGCCTCTTTTCGAGATAGGTAGTGAAAGTGAAGTCGCTCAGTCGTGTCCAACTCTCAGCGACCCCATGGACTGCAACCCACCAGGCTTCCCCGTCCCTGGGATTCTCCAGGCAAGAACACTGGAGTGGGTTGCCATTTCCTTCTCCAATGCATGAAACTGAAAAGTGAAAGTGAAGTTGCTCAGCTGCGTCCGACTCTTAGCAACCCCATGGACTGCAGCCTACCAGGCTCCTCTGTCCATGGGATTTTCCAGGCAAGAGTACTGGAGTGGGGTGCCATTGGTAGCTCCAGGTAATTCTTTAGCTGCAGGTAATCCCCATGCTGAAACCACTGTAGTTTCAAAACAAAGAACGGGCATCTGACTGAGGCTCTGGCTTTTTTATTTTTTTTAAATTTTTATTTATTTTTATTTTTTAGGCTCTGGCTTTTAAATGAGTTCTTCACTACCATGACTATTTCCCCTTTTTAAATTTTTTTTAAAAAATGTTATCGGAGCCTAGTTAATTTACAACGGTGTGTTAGTTTCAGATGTACAGCAAAGTGAATGAGTTATCCACATATGTACGTGTTAAGTCACTGCAGTCGTGTCCGACTTTTTGCGACCCCGGGGACTGTAGCCCGCCAGGCTCCTCTGTCCATGGGATTCTCCAGGCAAGAATACTGGAGTGGGTTGCCATTTCCTCCTCCAGGGGATCTTCCCAACCCAGGGATCAAACCTGGATCTTCAGAATTCCAGGCAGATTCTTTACAGTCTGAGGCACCAGGAAAGCCCTAGCAGGATATGCAGATCTTCTTATATAGGAAGCTTCAGACCAGGATGACAGTGGTACAGATTTGCAGCTTTAAGGCAGCCCCAGGGGAACCTTCTCCCCATAAAGCCAGGCCTGTGCGCTGACGGTTATCAACCACACAGTTAGAAAAGTGCCCGTGCTGGTCTTCATTTGGGGAAAAAAAAATTACACCATCTGCAGAATTAGTTTACCATGTTCATGACACCATCATCCAGGGTCAGGCAAATCAAGGATGCTTTTCTTTCTGACTGGCACCCTAAACCGCTCTGTCATTCCACTCTGTACATTTTATGTGATGCATTAGATTTTTTTCCCCTAAGGCCAAGGCTGAGCCTCGATGGAAGAAGGAATGATACAGAGACATTGTCCTGGCAGAAATCCCGATCCTGGGGGATTCTACCAGTGCTAGTGTTAGTCACACACTCGTGTCTGACTCTCTGTGACCCTGTGGACTGTAGCCCACCAGGCTCCTCTGTCCATGGGATTCTCCAGGCAAGAATACTGGAGCGGGTTGCCATTTCCTTCTCCAGGGGACCTTCTGGACCCAGGAATCGAACCTGGGTCTCCTACATTGCAGGCAGATTCTTTACTGTCTGCGCCAGCAGGAAAGCCACCAGAAATTCTATCCAGTCATAAAATGAAAATTCCATGGTGAAAATAAAATGATATCATGAGAACTTGGAATCACGTAGCCAATGAAACAGGAGATGATTCTAGGGGAAATGAACATGTTCCCATTTTGGTCTTTTTTTTTTTTTCTCCCTTTTAAACATGACATTATTGACTGAGCTGGGGAATGTGTTATGAAGCCAGGATTCCATGAGTACTATTCTCACTCACATCTTTCAGAATGACGTGTCTTTGTGGTTATTTCAGCCCGTGATTCCTAAATCATTATTTACAGTTAAGCTGCTCTTCATCACAGAACACTCCCAGTAGCTACAGACACTGTGTTGATTGTCATGCATAAGCCACTGTCCTCTATCAGCATATATATATATATTCATGTATTTTCATTGGAATTCATATATTTTCATTGGAAAAGACCCTGATGCTGGGAACGATTGAAATCGGGAGGAGAAGGGGACGACAGAGGAGGAGATGGTTGGGCGGCATCACGCATTCGATGGACGTGAGTTTGAGCAAGCTCTGGGAGTTGGTGATGGATGACAGGGAGGCCTGGCATGCTGCAGTCCATGGGGTCTCAAAGAGTCGGACATGACTGAGCAACTGACCTGAACTGATACATATACATGTATATATATATGACGAAAACCTTCAACGTGGAGTCAAATTTCTGCCTCCAGGCCTCACGAAGATTCAATTCCAGGGTTTGGCAGGCTTCTTCTGCAAAGCACCAGATGGTAAATTTCTATCCCAGAAGCCTCACGCTCTGTGTCTGTAGGTGAAACCAGCCCAGGGAGTGCAGAGGGGCAGGGGGTGTCTCTATGTCCCCGGGAGGTCAGAACAGGTGCCAGTCGGGTACGGCCCCCCGGGCTGCGGTTTGCCAGCCCCATCCCTGTTCTCACCCTAGTGTTCATTGCTCAGTCATGCCCGACTCTGTGACCCTGTGGACTGTAGCCCGCCAAGCTCCTCTGTCCATGGGATTCTCCAGGCAGTAACACTGGAGAGGGTTGCCATGCCCTTCTCCAGGGGATCTTCCTGACCTAGGGATCCAACCGGGCTCTCCTGCATTGCAGGCAGGTTGTTTACCACTGAGCCACCACCCTAGGTCAGTTCAGTTCAGTTGCTCAGTCGTGTCCGGCTCTTTGCGACCCCATGGATTGCAGCACGCCAGGTTTCCCTGTCCATCACTGACTCCCGCCTGGAGTAGAAACTAGTTCTGACCTTTGCCCGTGGCTGGCTTCGAGAGGACCAGGGAGGTTGAACTCTTTGGGGTCCTGTACTGGGATCAAGTCACAGCCCTTCCAGTTTATGGTTACTAATTGCTTCCTAAGCAGCAGCCTGAGTCCGGAGACTTAGGGCTCCTCACCAAAAACATAGAGCAGACAAGTGCCCTGGTGGTCCGGTGGCTCAGACTCCCTGCTCCCAATTTGGGGTGGGTGGGTTTGATATCTGGTTGGTAAACTAGATCCCACGTGCCACGATGGAGACCTGGTGCCGGCAAATACATTTAAAAAATAAAAGTCATAGAGTGGATTTTAAAATGATTGAGCCCATGTAACAGACTGAGAAGCTGAGGCAAAGTGAGCCTGAGTAGCTTTTTTTTTTTTTTCAAAATCTCATGAGTGAGAGGTGCCTGTCTGTGTATGGAGATAAGGGAGGAGGGAAGTGGGCAGGATCTCAACCAAGACACTCAATGCCCAGTGAACACAATGGACAAAGACGCCACGGGACGCTGGCTTGCTCCTACCCCCCAGGCTCTCCTCTGGGATTGTTTTTCCAGCTCACTTGGTAATGCTTTTCATTATGATCATATACATGTACATATACCTGGGTGTATGCGTGTACTGGGTGGGCCAAAATGTTCGCTCAGGGTTTTTCATAAGGTGGATGATGGTAGAGTCGCTAAGTTGTGTCTGGCTCTTTGCAACCCCATGGAGTGTAGCCCTCCAGGCTCCTCTGTCCATGGGACTCTCCAGGCAAGAATACAGGAGTGGGTTGCCATTTCCTTCTCTCTGGGATCTTCCTGACCCAGGAATCGAACCCAGGTCTCCTGCATTGCAGGAAGATTCTTTGCTGACTGAGCTATGCAGGAAGACCAAATGAACATTTTTATCCAACTCAGTATATATATGCACACACACATGTGTATCTGTCTCTTGGTGTGTGCATATATGTGTATATAATGTGTGTGTGCTGTATTTACATGTAATATTCTACAGTTTGTCCCATGTGGTGTAAACCTCTAAATTTTATTTATCGAGCATTACTATAGCCTTGAGTGTTATACCATGTGTGACATATATGCCTAAGCAGATACCTGTGGGCAGGTATATGTGTATATATGTCTCTGAGTGTTTATGTGTGGGCATGTGTGTATACGAAATTCTTTTCCAACTGCTGTTCTAAGTACTGTTACTCCCAGGGGACCTCAATTTTATTTACTCATCAATGTGACTAAGAGCCTTACATATTTACACAGCGTGTGACTCTGGAAGTAGGAAAAAAAGTATTAAATGTTTGTTTTACAGTTCCCTTCATATGGTTGGCCTGAAGCAGTGTGAGGAGAGAATCCTGGCGGGCAGGCCCAGATTCACAGATGGGCGTGTAAGGTCACCCGCGTTCCCTGTTGATGGCAAGTTGTGAATTACAACTCATGTGATACAGATGTACGGATGCTGCTAGGTCCACTGTAGTGTCTCTCTCTTTTAACATTCTGGTTTCTTTCCTTTGTTTAAATATTTATCTGTTTATTTATTTATATGTACTGGGTCTTAGTTCCAGCATGTGGGATCTTCAGTCTTCACTGTGGCATGTGGAATCTTTAGATGAGGCGCATGGGATGTAGGAGGTAGGTATGGCAACCCACTCCAGGATTCTTGCCTGGAAAATCCCACGGACAGAGGAGCCCGGCGGGCTACAGTCTGTGGGGTCGCAAAGAGTCAGACACAACTGAAGAGACTTAGCACCCACGTGGAATCTAGTTCGCTGACCAGGGGTCAGACCCGGGCCCCCTGCATGGTGAGCTCAGAGTGTTAGCCACTGGACTGCAAGGGAAGTTCCCCGTGACCTGTTTACTAAAATGATTCTTAGGAAAATTCCTCCATGCGTAACTGAATCAGGATGATTTATGTATCTCTCCTACAGCTTTTTGTTTTTAAAAAAATATATATTTATGTATCTGCTGTTCAGTCACTCAGTTGCGTCCATCTCTTCTGTGACTCTGTAGACTCTAGCCCACCAGGCTCCTCTGTCCATGGGATTTTCCAGGCAAGAGTATTGGAGTGAGTTGCCATTTCCTTCCACAGGGCATCTTCCCAACCCAGGGATCAAACCTGCGTCTCCTGTGTTGGCTGGCAGATTCTTTACCACTGAGCCACCTGGGAAGCTTGTATATCTTGGTGTCTTAATATTTATCCGCATCTTTAGATTTTGTGTCTGCCCATTGTCTATTGATAACACAATGATATTAACCCAATGTATAATAGTATGATGTTTTCACCATGAATATTTCATCACAAACATTGTCCCATGTGACTGAAAATTCCTTATAAATCGTAAATTTTTTTTAACCTTGCTGAACAGATAAGGTCTCAGTTTCCTGACCAGAGATCAAACCCCTGCCCCCTGCAGTGGAAGCTCAGAATCTTGACCACTGGACAGCCAGAGAAGTCATCATAAATCCTGATTTTCAGTTTTCACAGTTTTGTCCATAACTTGTTGGCCATGCATGACTTGGTCATTCAGAAAAATTATGTGGTATCAAGCAGAACTTATTTTTGCTATCATCCTCAAAGCCACACTAGTTTATTTAATAATAGGCTCAAAAACCATTGGTTATCATACTGTTTGTATTATATTGAAGGAGGAAAAAAATGACTGGTATGATTTGGACGTGATGCAGTTGGTTGAAGACATTTCTCCACATTTCTAAGTAAGAGTGTTTTGCTTCTGTGCCGTGTTTTAAAAGGTTGTACAAGTGTTTATTTGCTTTAACTCTTCAGCTGTGTTTTGCCATCTTGGGGATCATCCTTTGTTTGTGCACTGCGATTAAAACCGAAGTGTATTTGTTCAGAACAGAATGGCATTCGTTTGTCAACTGCCGAGTACACTGTGGCTTGAAAAGAGAGCAGAGTAAATAGAACAGGGGAGAAGAGTTGTGTGTTCCAGGAGTGGATCAGCACATGATGGCATTGGAGAGCAGTGTGTATTCGAAAGATTGAAAAGACCCCTGATCAATGAAGACAAAGTTTTTTTTTTTTTTTTTTTTGGTTGTCAGTGGCTTAGCCACATCGCTCAGTCTGCCCTGGCCCAAATGCTAATTTGAGTGTGGAAATAAAACCAAATTACAAAGCGCAGCAGGTCAGGAGATTCCCTGAGAGTTTAAGTCCAGAGAAAGTACACATGGACATTGTATATTTATTTCTGTAACCCACCCATGACATATGTGTATACATCTTGGCCTGGCAATGTGTCACATTTATATAAATGCACGCATGCTCAGTCATGTCCGACTCTTTGCGACCCCCATGGACTGTAGCCCCTAAGCTCCTCTGTTCATGGAATTCTTCCAAGAATCCTGGAGTGCTTTGCCGTTTCCTCCTCCCGGGTATCTTCGTGACCCCAGGGATCAAACTGGCATCTGGTATTGGCAGGCAGATTCTGAGCCATCTATGAAGCACCTACAGATAAATAGATAGGGTTTGCAAAAAAAAAAAAAATTCTTTCGGGTTTTTCTGTAATGTCTTGTGGAAAAGCCCAAATGAACCTTCCGGCCAACTCATACATGTCTGCGTGCAAAATGCATAGCAAGCACCATTTGATCATGCGTGAAGAGAGGGTCTATACCCAAGCTCACCTCAGCTATTTACAACGATCGTATTGAGACCGCTCTATTGAAGCTTGGCCTTGCAGTTGTCAGGGAGAAAGAAATCTTCCTTACCCTTCTGGCTGGTCTAAGAATTAGATGGATGTGAGACTGATTGGCCTGAAAGAAAATGAAGCAAAAGTTGAATAACATGTATACATGGAGAGATCCTGGGAAACCAAAGTGCCCCTGACCCTCCTCTTGAATACTGTCTTCAGCTCCAGATGACAAAGGATGCCGGGGGCAGTGATTTGCGACTTCACTGGGGAGGAAGGTAATAGACATGGAGATGGAAAGGCAAACGTTTGTAAACAAGTTTCTGCTGGGCCGGCAGACACAGTGGGATCCAGAGTGGAATCCGATGTCTAGAACTTGCCTTCTGCACACCTGGTGCATGTTCTTTGCGGGCATCTGGGGTGCATATGTGAGTTTTCGGGATGCTCTGTTCAGGAAACTGGAGTAGGAAATGGCAACCCACTCCTGTATTCTTGCCTGGGAAGTTGCTTGGATAGAGGAGCCTGGCGGGCTACAGCCTGTGGGGTCTCCAAGAGTCCACAGGACTGAGCGACTCTCACGCTCTGACACGTGAAACGGAAGACGTGAGAGAATTCTGGATAGTGCATTGTTTCAGCTTGATTTTCTCCTCAGCTCCACCCTTCAGTTTAGGTCCCCTGAGGGGATAGCTGACTGCCTGGGTCTGAATCCTGCCTGCTTGGGTGCTATGACTTCCTGCACTCTAAAAGGCAGATGGTGACAGACCTCACTGCACTTAGTCAGTGGTTGGGAGGATTAAAGAAATTAACACAGATCAAGCGCCTAGAAGGCTACGTGGGCGTGGTAAGCACTGGACAGATGTCATCCATCACTGTATTACGTAATCCTCTGTATCCTGTGTCGTGTATCCTGTGTCGTGGAGCCTGCTGGTGGAGGATGTACGTCTTCAGGCTTCCAGAGTCAATGTGCGTGCATGCGTGCCAAGTCGCTTCCGTTATGTCCAACTCTTTGCTAACTCATGGACCGTAGCCCACCAGGCTCCTCTGTTCATAGGATTTCCCAGGCAAGAATACTGGAGGAGGGTTGCGTGCTCTTCTCCAGGGGATATTCCCCACCCAGGGATTGAACCCATGTCTCTTATGTCTCCTGTAGTGGCAAGCAGCTTGAGCCACCTGGGATTCTTCAGTCTGGGGGAAAAGACAGCCTCTGATTAAGTAGCACATACAGCTACTTTGAAATTGAAACTGCTTCTGGGTAATGGCCATGTGCGTACTCGGGGAATCTTTTTAGCTGACCTGGGGTGCTTGAAACTTTCAAGAGATGAAAGAGGTCCTCAGTTACATCCACAGAATGCCCCAGGAAGATATTTTGGGTTGATGGAAGAGTTTGTTTCTTAGCAGAGAATGCTAAGAAAGAAAGGGTTAATAAGACTCAGTTTCTAACTTTGCAAATGAAGAGGGTGACAGTATGCTACCCCAAAGGGGAATAGTGGAGAAGGGAAAGGCTACCCACTCCAGGATTCTGGCCTGGAGAATCCCCATGGACAGAGGAGCGTTGTGGGCTACAGTCCATGGGGTCACAAAGAGTCAGACACAACTGAGCGACTGACCACAAAGTGATATATGGGTGGTGTTTCCGGGGCTCTGGGGGCTGTGAAAAAAAAAAAAAAACAACTCTTGTCCTTTATGTGTCAGCATGGAAAGAATTCAGTGAGAGGCAAAGTGGTAAGAAGTGATTTGTTAGAACAGACCTCTTGTGAGGCTTACAAGTCAGGGGGGTGTCGTGCCTGGGGTACTCAATAGGTAACATTTTTATAATCAAAGGTAGAGAGGGGAGGCTCCAGTACTCTTGCCTGGAAAATCCCATGGACGGAGGAGCCCGGAAGGCTGCAGTCCATGAGGTCGATAAGAGTCGGACACAACTGAGCGACTTCCCTTTCACTGTTCACTTTCATGCATTGGAGAAGGAAATGGCAACCCACTCCAGTGTTCTTGCCTGGAGAATCCCAGGGATGGGGGAGCCTGGTAGGAGCCCGTCTCTGGGGTCGCACAGAGTCGGACACGACTGAAGAGACTTAGCAGCAGCAGCAGCAGAGAGGGGAGGAAGAGAAAGCCTTCTTTGACTTACTTGAGTGGGTGTCAACATTTCCATCATCAGCTCCTTCACCATGTAGGGCAGGGGAAGTTTCTTACCCTCCGTGGTCAAGTTAGGACCCCAGATTACCCCTTTTTATGTATGTAGAGAGCTTATCCTAACTTACTGAACTCACTGGGCAGGATGTGGGTCTCATGCCACAATTATTTTATTATTTTGGGGCATGTTTCCTGCCTCTGTTGCATAGTTTTGTTGCTAAGGAAGCCGGCTTGGTTTTGTGGTTAAGCAAACCTGTTTTCCTGTGCTCGCCCATGTCCATGTTTGTGTTCAGTCACTCAGTCTTGTCTGACTCTTTGCAACCCCACAGACTGTAGCCCACCAGGCTCCTCTGTCCATGGGATTCTCCAGGCAAGAGTTCTGGTGCGGGTTACCATTTCCTTTTCCAGGGGATCTTCCCTACCCGAGGATAGAACCCAGGTCTCCTACATTGTCAGGCAGGGTTTGTTTGGTTTTTTTTTTAACCACCAGGGAAGCCCAACTTCAAGGCATCTCCCACATTTCTTTCTCCTACTTACAATCCCCTAGTGGAATTAGCTGTTCAATTATCTACTTTGTGCCTTTACTCTGTCTTTGTCAAAAGCATGTGATATTTGGAGCTAAAAGCAGTCTTCAAGAGTGGACACAGGGGGAACTCTGCCTTCCCCCTTTCTGCCTAATCGCAAGCCATGGATTATCTTTATAATCAGAATGCATTTTCTTTTGTAAAGCTGTATTCTATCATATCGAGAAGGGAACAACTCTCAAAACTGGGCCATGACTCCTTTCTGCAGAGGGTACCAGCTTGCATCTTGTAACAAGACTTGCTAAACAACCCTTAGGCTTCCCTCAGATATTTTCCTTCCCCTGCATTGCCTCTCCTAGAAGCTAAAACTCTTCCTTCTTTTATAATCTAGTCCCTTCTCAGTTTATCACCCTTTATTAACATGCCATAAGCTCCCGGATCTAAGTTCCTCTTTCGAATGCTCATTTATTTTCTGTGAAACCCTCCATACATATAAAATTAATACAGTAGAATCTGTGCACTCGTTGTTCAGTAGCTCAGTCGTGACCGACTCTTTGTGACTACATGAACTGTAGCACGCTAGGCTTCCCTGTCCTTCACTTTCTCCCAGAGTTTTCATCTCCAGTGAGTCAATGATGCCATCCAACCATCTCATCTTCTGTCGTCCCCTTCTCCTCAATCTTTCCCAGCATCAAAGTCTTTCCTAATGAGCCAGCTCTTCACATCAGGTGGCCAAAGTATTGGAGTTTCAGCTTCAGCATCAGTCCTTCTAATGAATACTCAGGACTGATTTCCTTTAGGATTGACTGCTTTGATCTTGTTGCTGTCCGAGGGACTCTCAACAGCCTTCTCCAAAACTACAGTTCAAAAGCATCAGTTCTTTAGCACTCAGTCTTCTTTATGGTCCAACTCTCACATCCATAAATGAAAAACCATAGCTTTGATTATACAGACCTTTGTCAGCAAAGTGATGTCTCTGGTTTCTAATACACTATTTACGCTTGCCGTAGCTTTTCTTTCAAGAAGCAATTGTCTTTCAGTTTCATGGCTGCAGTCACCACCCACAGTGATTTTGTAGCCCAAGAAAATAAAGTCTGTCACTGTTTCCATTGTTTCCCCATCTATTTGCCCTGAAGTGATGGGACCGGATGCCATGATCTTAGTTTTCTGAATGTTGAGCTTTAAGCCAACTTTTTCACTCTCCTCTTTCACTTTCATCAAGAAGCTCTTTAGTTCTTCTTCACTTTCTGCCATAAAGGTTGTGTCATCTGCTTATCTGAGGTTACTGATATTTCTCCCATAAATCTTGATTCCAGCTTGTGCTTCTTCCAGCCCAGAGTTTCTCATGATGTACTCTGCACATAAGCTACACAAGCAGGGTGACAACATACAGCCTTGACGCACTCCTTTCCCAATTTTGAGCCAGTCTGTTATTCCATGTCTGCTTCTAACTGTAGCTTCTTGACCGGCTCAGGAGGCTGGTAGGCTGGTCTGGTATTCCGAACGTATTTATTCTATTAACCTGGGTTTTGTTCATTTCATTTGCATCTGCCAGATCCTGAACCTAAGAGTCAGGAAACCCCCATAACACATTCCAAACTAGATAGAATTAAAGAATAATGTTCCACTTCATACACGTGGGTATGTATGCTTGCATTTGTTACAGTATAGCATAATATAATACACCATGAGTGATAAAAAGCATATGCTTTTTCTGCTGAGTGTCTTAGTCTCTTGGAGAGTGAAAGACGTTTTGAGCAAAACCACATTGATTTTTTTTTTCCCCTAGTAGAGGCCGTCCTTGAACCAGAAGGACTGTGACCTGTTCTGCTTAGTATATCAGGTACCTGGGTCTGGGTTGGGGGTGGCTTTTCCTCAGGCTAGTAGTATTCATGTCACCCGCGAGGCTGTTGGAAGTACAGAATGTCAT
This sequence comes from Bos grunniens, assembly GCF_055505025.1. NCBI lineage: Eukaryota > Metazoa > Chordata > Mammalia > Artiodactyla > Bovidae > Bos > Bos grunniens. Next base: position 4,970,047 of record NC_141194.1, read on the forward strand.
ACACCTGGCCCAGACCTCCTGAGTCAGACTTGCATCCTGATGAGTTCCTTGAGTGATTCGTATGCCCGTCAAAGTGGAAGAAGTGCTGCTCTGACTGGTGATCATTGATCGACTGTACCAAGAGTGAATAAATGAGTGTATACATGAATAAATAATTGAATAAGCAGAGCAATTAAGACGTAGCAAATGGTATGTCTTTCTTTACACTTGTCTAGAATGCTGAAAGGTATTGGCTATGTTGCTTGATTTTGCATCCAGCATCTCTTTTTATTTATCTATTTATTAATTTGTTTCGGGCCACACTGGGTCTTTATTGCTGCAAGCAGGCTTTCTCTAGTTGTACAACTATCCAGCTGGAGCTCAGAGTCTTAGTTTTTTTGGGGATGTGGGATTTTCCCAGACTGGAGATTGAACCCGAACTCACGTCTCCTGCATCGGCAGGCAGACTCTTACCCACTGTCCCACCAGGGAAGTCCAGGCTCCTCTGAAAGAAAGTGCTTCTTTATTCACCAACCAGATTTCTTTCCAGACTGGACCACTCACTCGGGTGGTGATGACGCACCTGGGTTCCTTCTCTCATCGTCCTATATAGGGATGAAGGCTCACTCAGCTCACTCTATGAGTTTCAACCTGCTGGTTCTTGCAGAAGATAGTCCTTAGAATTTGCACATGGATGCCCGTGCGACATGCTTTAGTTTTCCTTTTCATAGCCGCTTCGGCTTGCAATTGCCTCCTTGGACTCCTTGCCCTAATAGCATAAGTCTTCCATTTTATTTGATAATTGTGTAGTGAGATGGCTTATATCCTTATTGGCTGACACCTAGCAGGGTTTGTTTCACATTGTGTATTAATTTGATTTACAGCTTCTGAGCATTAATTGCTTTAATCTTGTGAGCTTCCAATGATTGCTGTTCTTTTTTTTTTCTTGAATGTGGGAGATATTTTATTAGTTATATAGATGGGAAAAAAATGAAAGTCTCAAACTTTAAAAAAAAGCTGCAGCTTTATTATTGATATATCCTTGACCTTCAATATTATATTATTTTCAGGTGCAGATATTTGTATATGTTGTGAAATGTTCGCTACAATAATTGTAGCTAACATCTGTCACCTTGCATAGTTATTTTTTTTTGATAAGAAGTTTAGCAGCTTTCACATTAACTGTCGTCACTGTACTGTATTCTTGAACTATTATGAAGATGCCTTTAGCAACAGCCTCTAAGACATCCTGAGTTTATGCTTTGACTCCAGTGCTTCCTAGTTGGGTGGTCCCTGTTGGGGTCCTTTAATGGACCGGAACCTGGTGGTCCGGAGTCAACCGATAAGAAAGTAAAGGAGAGAAAGAGGCTGATATTCCTTGGTTTATGCAGAAAGCCAATAAAGCCCCTGGCACAGGGTTTGCTCTGTTCACAAAGGCCTCAGGTGCCCTCTCGATGGGGTGAAGGCACAGAGCGCCTTCTCTAGAGGGTCTTAGAAGCCCAGGCAGGAAAGTAAACTCAGAGAGCCTCTGCGCTCCGGGGATCAGCCTGCAAAAGAGAGAGAGGGGGAGAGAGAGAGAGAGAAAGCAAGACACGGGGACCAAAGCTCTGATGGAGCAGAGGTGTTTTTATTCAACATTGTGTAGGTATTTATACTGTCTTACAAGATAGCTATTTTCAGCAGAGATATTACCATATGGTTCATAAAAAGGAAGAGGGTACTTATTGCCATATTGAAAAACTAATGAAGGAAATGCCTGGATCCCTCAGCCCCGGGAATTAATAAGGAACAGAGGATTCCTGACAGATCAAAACAGCACACAGGAAGCCTCCTGTTAAATGCTTCCTGACAGTCCCCACCTGTTGGTTGCAGGGCTTAGGACTCTGACTAGTGTATGGTAAGTTAGTGTCAGTGAGAGCTGTGTCCTCGTTCACATCTTCGTTCATTCTCGGTTGAATGAGGTTTGTTGAGCAGCTAATACAGGTTGGGTGTAAAAGATGTAGAACCGAGGGAGGTCCAGCCACTGTGTTTGTGAGTCTCACGTTGGTGGGGAAGGTGCTCTTGTGAATGTCATAGCAGACGGCAGTGGGCATGGCGTGCCCTAGGAGACACAGGGCTCTGAACGCCACCACCCCCTGACCCCCAGACATGAGAGGGGCCATCGTTGCAGAGAAGGGCTTGTTTAGGATGGACTTGAAACAATCAGGGTGCACTTGCCTTCATCTTCTGGCTGGATTTGGCCTGCATGCTCCATCCGGCTTCGGTCAGCCCGACAGCTCAAGTGGCTCTTAACATCCACGGAGCTGTCTGAAGTGGGACTCGGGTTTAGTTTATTTCTCTGTCCTTGAACTCAAGTGAGGAGAGCCTTTTTTGAAGACAAAGCCTGCCTGGGTCTTAGCCATTATATCGTCAATTCCTTTATCAATAAATGTGTTCTGTGTGACTGCGTGTGTGTGCTCAGGCATGTTTGTACAGCCCATGGACTGTAGCCCGCCAGGCTCCTCTGTCCATGGAACTGTACAGGCAAGAATACTGGATATGCATTCTGTATATATATTTATATATTATGTTACTCATTCAATTTTGTTGTATAGCAGAAACTGGTACAGAAGTGCAAAGCAACTGTGAAAGTGATGTGAAACTGTTAGTCGCTCAGCTGTGTCTGACTCTTTGCGACCTCATGGACTGTAGCCCGCCAGGTTCCTCTGTCCATGAGATCGTCCAGGCAAGAACACTGGAGTGGGTTTCCATTTTCTTCTCCAAGTGATCTTCCCGACCCAGAGATCGAACCTGGGTCTCCTGCACATCAGGCAGATTCTTTACCATCTGAGCCAGCAGGGAAGCCCAAAACAGCTATACAAATATTTATATATTAAAAAAATATGTATATGCAATTTATATGTATGTGTATGTATACATGTATTTAAAGTGACAGTCTTCCAAAACAAAAAGTACATTCTGTACCCTGTATATACCTATCAGTTCTTCCTGAAGACTCTGTCCCCCTCAATCCTTACCTTTCCTATGTCACTTGAGCTGTCATATTCTTGGCTCTTCCCAGACAAGAGAGATTGCACTTTCCAGAAGGAAGGGGCCTTGTTTGGCCAGTTCTTCTGAACCTCCTCCGTGCTCCCTTTTCTGTAGGACCACGCAGTGAAGCTAAACCTTTGTTTGTTTGTTTGTTTTTGGGCAGCAGAAATGAAATTGTAAACACAAGAAATCATGTGCAGTTTTTAGTCACTCAGTCGTGTCTGACTCTTTGTGACCCCATGGACTGTAGCCCACCAGGCTTCTCCGTCCTTGGAATTCTCCAGGCAAGAGTACCAGAGTGGGGTGTCATTTCCTTCTCCAGGGGATCTTCCCGGCCCAGGGACTGAATATGAGTCTCCTGCATTGCAGGCAAATTCCTTTACCATCTGAACCACCAGGGAAGTCCCTACAAAGCATGACATGGCACAAAAAAACAATGTCACTCAATTGTATAGCAGTTAATGCAGATATCTTGACATTGATGTAAAGAATGTATCTTTTTAATTTATTTTTTATTGAAGGATAATTGCTTTACAGAACTTCATTGTTTTCTGTCAAACATTATTAAAAAAAAAAAAGAAGCCTGTAGGTTGCCAAACAGCTGAGTGTGTTCTGAGTGGTCTGTGGTCCATATGGAAACTGCCCTAATATCAAATCGCTTATTTTTCCTGTTGCTGGACACCTACTTTGTAAATGTTTGGTTTCCCCACTGAAGAAATAAATTGGGAGTTGAGATAGTGGCTGACAGTGTAGACAAATGAATCAGCTAAATACAGCTGATTGGAAGGACTTCCGGTGGTTGAGATTTTGCCTTCAATGCAGGGCATGCGGGTTTGATCCCTGGATGGGGAAGTAAGAGCCCACGTGCCTTGTGTCGAAAACATAAAACAGAAGCAGCATTGTGACAAATTTAATAAAGACTTTAAAGAAGTCTTAACAAAGCATCAACAAGATCTTAAAAAAAATCGAGTTGATTGGAGACAGAGTAGGGAGGTGGTAAGTGTTGGCGGGTTAACACCTCCATCAATGTGACATCTGAATGAATCAGGCTCTTGACCTTTCTCAGGACAGCCAGCTCATCAGTCAAACAAACCAACATACAAACTCCAAACTGCATCGTCCCATCTTGTGTGCAGAGGAGACTGTTAAGCCTGTTGATGTTCACCAACTGCAAGAGCTTTTGTTTCCTCTCAGCCGCATTCAGTCGCTCAGTCTTGTCTGATTCTTTATGGCAGAAACCAACACAATAATGTAATTATTGTCCAGTTAAGAATACATACTTTTTTTGTTTGTTTGTTTTGTTTTTTGTTTTTAATGTCCAGAGATTGACAGATGTCCCTGGCAAGGGGACATGACCAACCTAATTGAGTCACTGCCAAGTGAGTCTGCCACCAGCCAGCCCTTCTTTATCTTGCTGGAGAAATGATCTAAGAAAGGAAACAGCAACAAAAACTTGTAAGAGTTTGGAGATCTTTTTTTTTTTAAATTATTTATTTTGGTTGCACAAAGGTGTAGTGTGACATGCAGGATCTTAGTTGCAGCCCGGGGGGTCCAGTTCCCTGACCAGGGATTGAACCCGGGGCCGCCTGCCTTGAGAGCATGGAGTCTTAGCCACTGGACCGCCAGGGAAGTCCCTGGAGATGTTTTTCTAACCAACGGGTGCCCTGTGTTTGTTCTGCAGAATGTAGGCTCTGCATATACTCTGTGTGTGGATTGGGTACACGTGCAAACTGTCTTCTGTCTTTTTTTTAGGGGGCGGGGCGCTCTGCCTGGCATACAGGATCTTAGTTCCCTGACCAGAGATGGAACCCAAGGCTCCTGCTGTGGACGTGTGGCGTCTTAACCACTGGATCGCCAGGGAGTTCCCTAGTCTCTTTTCTTATCGATAATACGTGGAGCGATCGGGGTATAATGTGTGAATGCCTCCAGCCATTTACACCCCCAAAAAAAGGAGCAGTTGACAGGAGGTGTGCGATGAAGCTAGACAGACGTGACTCGGGGTGTCCCAAGGCAGTGCTTGCGAGCTCAGCATGAGGGTGCGGTCACTCCTCTGGCAGGCACGGCAGCAGCATCAGATAATCTCACTCGAGAGGGACAAGTCCGTATTCCTACAGCCAGCCTCATGTGCCAGATCAATCAATAGTACCATCAGGAGAAGTCATGCTGGAGGCTTGTGTGTGGGGTGTGAGTCAAGTCTTTCTGCTAGTATGGGCTTGCCTGTTTGCTGTGAGTCATGCGGTTTCTGCATTCAATGTTCTTGACTATTTATTTGCTTATTTCTCTTTGGCTGTGCTGGGTCTTCATTGGTGCACTAGGGCTTTCTCTTGTTGCACTGCAGGGGCTGGGGGGCTCCTCTCTAGCTGTGGGGTGGACGCTTCTCTTGCGGTGGTCTCTCTTGTTGCCAGGCACCGGCTAAAGGCATCTGGGCTCGGTAGTTACGGCTCACCGGCTTGGTTGCTCTGAAAGTGAAAGTCGCTCACTTGTGTCCGACTCTTTGTGACCCCATGGACTATACAGCCCATGGAATTCTCCAGGCCAGAGTACTGGAGTGGGTAGTCTCTCCCTTCTCCAAGAAATCTGCCCAACCCAGGGTTTGAACCGGGGTCTCCCATGTTGCAGGTGGATTCTTTATCAGCTGAGCCACAAGGGAAGCCCTAATTGGTCTGAGGCATGTGGAATCTTCCAAAACGAGGGATCAAACCTGTGTTCATTAAGGTGGACTCTTAACTACTGGAAGTCCCTCAGCTTTCTGTAAATTAGCACCTTTTCCCTGTTTCTCCCTCCTTCTCCCTTCTCTCTGTCTAACACACACACACACAGACACAGACACACACACACACCCCAGATGCCCAGGTTTTTTTTCCTTTCAGGGGAAGAATAATCATTGGATCATGTCATCAGCAACGAGCTCTCATGATAAAGCCTGACTTCTTCCAGGACAGAGTTTGGAATTGGTAGTTCCAAGCTGATTTTAGCAAAGGTGAGATGAATTTAAGCAGATACGTACTGAGTCCCATTGGGGAGAAAGGAAACTTCCCCTTTCTGGGTTCTTCTGGCCAGTCTAAGAGTTAAACGGGCGTGGGACAGAGGAACAGAAGAAAATCTCACTTAACCTATGTCTGTAAGAGACTCAGATTGCTCATGTTCACGGGAGGCTCGGAGACAGATGGGTCAAAGCGGGTCTGAGCAGCTCCCTGGGTGAAGGAATGGAATGGAGCCTGGACTTCCCAAGGACAGGAGGGTCAGTCCCAGGATGCTAAGAAGAGCAGACGTTGGGTGGTTCTGTTTGCCCTGACATGTAGATGGGGTTGCTTAACTAACATTTATCTCTGGGAATAACTCTTTTGCGGGGGGAAAAACCTACAAAAACCACACATTTCGGGAGGCAGGTTCAGGATGGGGAATACATATACACCCATGGCTGATTCATGTCAACGTGTGGCAAAAACCACTACAATATTGTAAAGTAATTAGCCTCCAATTAAAATTAAGTAATTAAAAAAACCCACACATTTCAATTAATCTAAGTCATCGGGGGGCCTTCCGTGGTAGTTCAGGCAGTAAAGAATCCACGTGCAATGCTTGAGACCTGGGTTCCATCCCTAGGTCAGGAAGATCCCCTGGAGGAAGGCATGGGAACCCACTCCAGTATTCTTGCCTGGGGAATCCCATGGACAGAGGAGCCTGGCGGGCTACGGTCCATGGGTTGAAAAGCGTCAGAACTTGCAGGGCCTCGGTAGCATCTGGGCCAAAACACTCCCCATGTGAAATGGGCACATTTGGGGTGGCTTTGTTCTAAACCCTGGCAGCCTTATTCTAAGTGTCTGAAGAGTCGATATAAGTGCAGTCTGAGGACCGGTGCAGTAGGTTCCATGATGTGGGAGTGGGGTGGGCAGCTTGGGAGCTGGAAGCATCTTGGCTTTGGGCTTAGTCCCCCTGCACCCCAGGTTGGACCTGGAAGAGAAGTGTGGCGGTGGGGCTCATGGAGGGGACCGGAAGCAGTTACTTGACCTCAGTGAAGAGTCCCTGTTTTAAAGCGGTAAACTGCTTTCTCTGCTGTTGCCCACTAAGCCTGCATCTTGGACACTTTCTGTTCTCATTACTCTCTGAATAACTGTTGCATATCTCGTACGGATTCCTCACGAATCGTCTCCCCTTCTTTTGCAGTGTAACAATGCCTGCTGTTTCCCAGCTGAAGGGAGCTAGCTGTCCTTGAGATGCGCTTGGCAGTCCCTAGCTGTGCACTGAATGCGTATCTGCCTGCTGCTTTCCTAAACGCACACAGACAAGGGCAGAAAGCCTGCTCACTTGGCCGTAATGTGCTTCTGTATAGCAGCAGGTCACTCACCCATCCCTAAGTCTGTTCTGACTGTGTGAGGAGGCATGTTGTGCTTGGCCGTGTTTGTGATGAGCTTTTTTTTTTTCCAGCAAGGTCTCTCTTCCTGAGAGGCGGAGACGGAAGGTGGGAGCTACACGGTTAATACAGACACCGCTGGCTCAGCCAAAGGGACCGCAATAGGCCCTTGGAACAGGCAGTTGATTCCCGATCAAGACATTTGTTATCGCAGACAGGATCTGAGCACAGACCTGGAGAGCTTCTGAGTAATGAAAGGAGTTTGGGGACACCCGTGAAGCATGCACACATGCACACATAAATACATACACACACAGGCACATGCACACATGCAAACACATACGTGTATGCATGCACTCATACAGACATGTGGAGAAGGACATGGCAACCATCTCCAGCGTCCCTGCTTAAGAAATCCCATGGACAAAAAAAAAAAAAAAAAAAAGAAATCCCATGGACAGAGGAGCCTGGTGGGCTACAGTCCATGGGGCCACGAAGAGTCAGACACGACTAAGCAAATAAGCCTTTCACCCACGTTCATGTCACCTGACTTTGTCTAATGGCTCAAGTATTATCATTTTATCTTGCTTGACTTTTCCTGTGCTTTTTCGCTTTTTCTCACTTCTCTGGTTAAATGTATTCTTTGGAACTCAGGGAAGGCCTGGAAGGGGAAAGTTTTTCTACAGTCTAGAAGTGGGAGTTTTTCTACAGTCTAGAATCAGAAAGTTTTTCTACAATGAGGGGACAGTCTGTCCTGGGAAAGCCCCAGAGGGTCCTGCTCGGTTAGACACGGTCCCTCCTGAAGTGTCTGCAGTGATTTTCCTCCACCTGTTCTCAACTCAAGAAACTGGATTCAGGGACTTCCCTGGTGGTCCAGTGGTTGGGACTTCATCTTCCAATCCAGGGCTTGTGGGTCCTATCCCTGGTTGGGGAGCTGAGATTCCACCTGCCTCATGGCCAAAAAAAAAACCAAAATGTAAGACAGAAGCAATATTGTAACAAAATCAGTAAAGACTTTAAAGATGTCCCACGTGAAAAAATCTTTTTGTTGTTCAGTCGCTCAGTCATGTCCTCCTCTTTGTGACACCATGGACTGCAGCATGCCAGGCTTCCCTGTCCTTCACCGTCTCCTGGAGTTTGTTCAAACTCATGCCCATTGAGACGGTGATGCCATCCAACCATCTCATCCTCTGTTGTCCCCTTCTCCTCTTGCCTTCAGTCTTTCCCAGCATCAGGGTCTTTTCTGTTGAGTCAGCTCTTTGCATCAGGGGGCCAAAGTATTGGGGCTTCAGTTTCAGCGTTAGTCCTTCCAATGAATATTCAGGGTTGATTTTCTTTAGGATGGACTGTTTTGATCTCCTTGCTGTCTAAGGGACTCTCAAGTGTCTTCTGCATATCTTGGGTGGGTGGGGGATTGGATTCAGTTGTCCAAGGTCATTCCATGCTTGGTATGAGATTCTCTGCAAGCTGAAGACACAGAATTATCTTCTGGCCTCTGGTCTCTTGTGTGTTACGCGTCAAAAGGTAATTTAAATAGTACTTGGTGTAAGATACAGCATTCTTACTTCTTTTTGCTCTCTCTCTTATGGGGAAAAAAAAAAACCCAACAACAGACGGTAATTATTTAACTTTCTCAGATATATGGTGCTGCATATTTCCTCTGGTTAAACGGAATTAAAAAAAAAATTATTAGGATATAGTTTGTGAGTTTTTGACAAACAACCTCATACAGCACATACTTTGCCAAGTCTGTCAAAGTGAAATACTTTTGGAAATAGAAGTGGCTATATTTTATGCACGCTTAGTTTAAAAATGGAGTGAGTCCTTGAAATATGATTTCCAAGCTTTGGAGTCATTATGCGTGAGTTCTCTCCATTCTAAGTCAGGAGGTCTCCATCCAAGGGACAGATTGATGGGCCAAAGATTTGGAACCCTTGTGTGCCCGTCCTGTTCTCACTACATTCAGTAAGCGCCACAGAGATGTCTTTTTTTTGAAAATCAATATTAACGTCCTTTTTAAAGATTGCCCTTTACAGAACTGTTTCTCTCCTTCACATACCCCTTTTGTCTGTGATTTTAAGAAACTTTTACTCTTTGTCTTTTTTCACAATTAGAAGATTCTTAGCATTAAATATGAAAGTTGCATTTTCTTTCTTCATTTTGACCAGTTTTTGAAGGTATTAGCCATGATTACCAATAAACTGTGGAGAATCAGACTGCCTGTTTACTAATGTGAGTTCTGCCCTTACTAAACGTATGATCGGAGGCAAGTGACTTAAATATTTGGATTATTCAGTTTCTTTTGCTGTAAAGTTTGAAGATAATGGTGGAGCTCCCCAGAAGGCGCTAGTGGTAAAGAAGCTGCCCGCCGATGTAGGAGACATAACGAGAGGCGGGTTCGATCCCTGGGTTGGGACCATCCCCTGGAGGAGGAAATGGCAACCAGCTCCAGTATTCTTGCCTAGAGAATCCCATGGACAGAGGAGCCTGGTGGGTTACAGCCCGGGGGGTCACAGAGAGTCAGACATGGCTTAGTACAGCAGCAGCATTCAGTATATAACATGGTAACTGTAGTTGACACCACTGTGCTGTGCAAATGAAATTTGAAACGATGAGTTGAACTTGAATGTTCACAAAAATTTAAAAAGGTTAGCATTTTTTGTGAGGGATGTAGGAGCCTCCTTTTGAAAGGTTGTTGTTGAATCACGCGAAGACACCAGGATTCTTGGCCCCCGGAGGAGAAGAATTCAATCCGAGACCAGAGACGAGGCTTGATCGCTCAGAGCTTTTGTGTAATAAAGTTTTATTAAAGTATAAAGGAGATAGAGAAAGCTTCTGACATAGGCATCAGGAGGGGGCAGAAAGAGTACCCCCCTGCTAGTGTCAGAATGAAGTTATATATTCTCCAATGAATCCAAAGAATGTCTGGAGGTTGTAAAGACCTCACCAGACCTACTCCCATAATTTACATTTTAAAATAACAGAATTAGCCAGAAGGGTTAATCCAGAGACTGTCCTCAGGCAGGATACATTACTGTTATATAATCTTAAGGAATGTAGAGAAGGAAAAAAAAGTTTGTCCTTTCTTCCTCCTTGAGAATTCCAGACCCCTCTCTCCTTGGGGACCCCTAGACTTCTTATCCACCTGCCTAGGAAATGACTCTCTCACTTTCTTAAGATATACGTGTCTCATATCATTACACTGTACTTTTTAAGAAGTGTCTTCCAGTTTTATTTGTCAATTATACCTTGATAGTGCTGAGAGAAATGGAATGCATGAGTCCATCTGGGTTAGTGTTGACCAGATGTATCAATACTTTTTGAAAATTTGATTTGTGTTGATTTCTTACTATAAACAGTGATTTCTTTCTATTTTTTTTGAGTTAGCACAGAGGAGCGACTTAAATTCAGCATCGATTTTTCAACCTGAAAAAAAGCAAAATTACAACCTTCCTTGGGGGAAAAATCAACAAAAGAGATAAGCAAACCACTTCCTGATGAGACACACTCTCTTTATCAACCCATTTATTTCCAACGTGCCAGTGTAGGAAAGGGTGCCTTTGAGGCCTGGTGGTGGGGGGTGAAGAACCCTGTTATTGAGTGTATTCATGTCCCTGTTTCCTTGAGGACAGCCCAGTATATGATTCATCTTTGTAGATTCCGTCTCTAGCACTTAATAGACAGTAAATGATTCTTTTTTTTTTTTAACTCAATGTATTTTAAGGGCTGTCTCCTTGAACATCTTCTGGTTGAAGTACTTGCTAGGAGTTCAGCCTCTATTGACTGGATTGGGAGGCCCTGGAAACCAAGCGTCAAGGGCTGAGACATCCAAGGGACCCTGTGTTTGTTAATCCAAATAAGAGGCTGCTTGGAAAGGGCACGGTCGCAGGCAGGGAGAGGAGTGATGGAAATTAGCACAGGGATTCCAGAGATAAGGATGAGGGTGAACTGAGGCGAGGGAACTGCACGGAGAGGCATGAGCAGGTGCCAGGGCTGGTCCCAGGAGTAGAAAGTGGGATCGATCCTGGCTGACCATTTATCCAGAAGTGTGGAGGATGCCATGGAGATGGAGAAGGGAGGAGTCAGGGAAGGAAGTCTGAACTCCTCTCCATTCTGGGTGAAGTTGGGATGCTTTCTGCCAATCCAGGGGGCTTCCCTAGTGGCTCCGATGGTAAAGAATCTGCCTGCAATGCAGGAGACATGGATTCTATCCCTGTGTTGGGAAGATATCCTGGAGAAGGGCATGGCAACCCACTCCAGTGTTCTTGCCTGAAGAATCCTGTGGACAGAGGAGACTGGTGGGCTACTGTCCATGGGGTGGCAGAGAGTCAGACATGACTGAGCACGCAAGCAATCAGAGGATGGGGCAAGGGGAATGTTTGCAGCTCACAGGACAGCTGTGGGTGAGATGTTCAAATGATAGTGTTATTTGCTCAGTCCTATGCAACTCTTTGCTGCCCTGTGGAATTTAACCCACCAGGCTCCTCTGTCCATGCGATTCTCCAGACAGGAATACTGGAGTGGGTTGCCATGCCCTTCTCTGGGGCATCTTCCCAATCCAAGGATTGAACCTAGGTCTCCTGCATTGCGGACAGATTCTTTAACGTCTAAGCCACCAGGGAAGCCTGAGATGTCCAAAGATGAGTTCATAGGTGGGTTTCTAGGACAGATGACATGTCTGGGAAAACTGGCGAGTCATCAACTCGTAGGTGGAATCAACTGATGAATAGGAAGTGGGATCTGAAGACAGTCAGAACACAATGGTGAGGAACTGGGGCATTTTGGAGCATTTGGACAGCTGGATGCCAGTGGGGGGCGGTGGCTGGGGAGTGTATGGAAGAGACATCCGGGAGAGACTAGATTGGAGCCATCAGGACAGAAGGGAGAAATGGAGGAGACACAAACCAGAGCGGAAGGAAAACCTGCGTCTTGTGCCGTAACCGCGTCAGATCCACCGAGGACCAAAACATATCCGGTTTACTCATTGCTTTTTTTTATGGTGCCATTTTCATACAGTAAAAGAGCTTTTGCAGGTTCAGATTTATGTTACTGACAAACATACCCAAGTGTACAGATCTTGGCTTCAGGATATATGACGATTCCTCTACCTCTCCTGCCTCGCCCGCTCAAAATGCCCCTTTGAGCAGCCCCTCAGCTCTCCCAGGGCCGCTTGTGTACTTTTATCTTGGCTGGAATGTCCTGTAAAACGCAATTGCACAGGATTGAGCCTTTTCTTTAATATTTAGTTTTATTTGTATGGCTAATGCAGAGCATGGGATGGTTGGATGGCATCCCTGACTCAATGGGCATGAATTTGAGCAAGCTCTGGGAGTTGGGTGATGGACAGGGAAGCCTGGAGTGCTGCAGTCCACGGGGTCACAAAGAGTCGGACACGACTGAGCAACTGAGCCATGGCAACAACACTGAGAATTAGTTGTGGCCTTGGGGACCTTCGACCTGTCACTCAGGAGTCTTTCCTCATAGTTGCTTGTGGGATCTTAGTTCTGTGACCAGGGATGGAACCCCTGTTCCCTGCATTGCAAGGCAATTTCTGAACTGCCTGACCACCAGGGGAGTCCCTGCATTTAGTCTTTGAAGGTGGCTTTCCCACTGAGCATCATTACTTTGAGACTGGTCCACACTCTCACATACATCATTCTCACCTTCTGATTTAATTCTGTTGTATTATGAAGGCACCATAATCTATCCATCCACCTACCCTGGTCCAGGGGCCTGTGGACTGTGCCTGGTTGTTTTTTTTTGTCTGTTATATTTAGTTGCAAAGACCTTACTGTTAACCAGTGTGGGAGATGTTTTAGATCAGTGGAGGAGATGAAAACCAGCCTTAGGAATTGTGAAGGGGAGATGGCAATTAGAGATGAATATTTCATGAGATTTTCCTGTGAAGTGATGGATAGCCAGAGATTTGTAGTTCCGGGGAGAGATGGGGTGAAATGAAGACTTTGTTCTTTTTATTACAGAAAGATATATCTGAGCTCATGGATCCTCTAAGGGTGAATACAGGGTTTTGATATTTGAGTTTTGCTTTTGTTTGTTTTGCTATTCCGTGATAGAGACACGCCTGAAAAATAAATTTAGCAATCAGCAAAACAGTTAAAAATAACAGGGCTTGGGGAAAATAGTTGAGAGCATGTCACTCAAAACCTTTTGAACTTTGCAACCTGCATAATAACAAATACAGTCATATCAAAGGCACTAGCAAATGAAAAAACACTCACAGTGCTCATTTGAAACAGAGGCTGGCGTGTGTGTGGAATGTTCTGTTGGAGAATGGTAGCTTGCTCGCAGGGGGATGTACCCCAGGTTTCGGAAGATAAAGAAAAATGTACAGAAGTCAGGGAGAAACAAGGTCAGCAGCACATCCCAGATGACTGAATGGCTGGCTACATGGGCCAGAAAGACAAGGTGGGGTGAGAGAAATAGCGTTCGTGTACTTTGTATTCCACGGCTGTGACTCACTGGTATGAAACATTAAAATCCGGAATACAATTTATATGAACTCACGCACCTTCTGCATTCCACCGACGTCATTCCTCTGGTGATCAATGGCAAAGAAGCTAACTCATGATACAGAAGTCAGTGTGTGTCCGTAGAAAGAAAAATGTAAAAGTTACAGGAGAGAAAAGTTTGATGTTGTTACTCTTTACTCACTGAGTCAGATCCGACTCTTTGTGACCCCATGGACTGTAAGCCGCCAGGCTCCTCTGTTGGTGGGATTCTCCAAATACAACACTGGAGTGGGTTGCCATTCCCTTCTCCAGGGGATCTTCCTGATCCAGGGATCAAACCCGGGTCTCCTGTATCTGCAGGCAGATTCTTTACCAGCTGAGCTACGAGGGAAGCCCTGGACGATGAATTAGGATCATTCAAATAATTGGGCAAAATTACTTGAGGAATGAATCAGAAACTTTCTCAAGTAATTTTGTCCCCATCTCTGAGATGTTGTATTAGTTTTCTCTATAATAAATTGGTAGAGTTCTTGTCTGCAAGGGGATTATAGGAGAAATTGGGGATTGAGTACTTAGATATTTGATGAAGCTGATGCTGTCTGTGATAATGTGACCTGCCACAGATGAAAAGCAAACAGTGAATTAATGTTTCAAAGAAGGGCTTATCACCTTTAGGGGCTGAATCTTGCTATTCAGGAGTCCTGATGTTATTACTCAACTTTTTTGGTGTGCAGTGAGTCAGTGTCAACTGGAGAATCATTTCATTTACAGCAGAAAGTTAAAGTTCTGGAGCATAAAACACAGTCAGGGTCATAAAAACACACATCAAAAGAAAAATGTGGCTTAATTTATTACCTCAATTTTGTGCTCCAGTTTTCCTTGCTATTGTTCTTTTTATTAATTGTATGATTTTTTGTATGGTTTATTCATAAACAGAATGCTGTCCCCAAATGGATGAACCTGTTGACTAGCCGATCAGTAAACTGTAAATGCTGCTGTAAAATAAAGAGTGTTTGGGCGATAAATCAGACAGGAAGAATTCTCGGTTTCCCCGGGGAGCATTTTTGGTAGGTTACCTCAACTAACTCAAAGCCCATACATATGAATCAGTAATGTCTGGTGGTTTATGAACCTTGCAAATCACAAATATTATTTTTCCTCCTCAGCACATCTCTCCTGTAATAAATAGGTAATTGGTTTTGTCTTATTGTACTTTTTATATCACTCACTGCAATAATCACTTATAAATCCATAGGTTTATAGTTTCTTTTATTATAAATTTTTCATTAGTTTAATTCCTCATCTTTTCTTTCTTAGTCATAGAGCATTGCCAAAATAATCATAACAAACTCAGCACAGATATTCTTGCTTTGGTAGTATAACGGCTTTGGTATATTTATTACTGTTAATTATTTATTTTATCCTACAAGTATACTTATCACCTAAAGATGCATTGTTTTATAAATGCTGTAGACTGTGGAGAAAAAGGAACCCTCTAGTATTGTTGGTAGGCATGTGAATTCGTGCAGCTACGAAAGAGAAAAGTACGCAGGTTTCTCAAAAAAAAACTAGAAATAGAGTTAGCATGCTGCTGCTGCTAAATCGATTTAGTCGTGTCCGACTCTGTGCCACCCCATAGACGGCAGCCCACCAGGCTCCCCCGTCCCTGGGATTCTCCAGGCAAGAACACTGGAGTGGGTTGCCATTTCCTTCTCCAGTGCATGAAAGTGGAAAGGGAAAGTGAAGTTGCTCATATGGTCATACAACCCCACTTCTGGACATGTGTCAGGGAAATACTCTCACTCAAAAAGATGCATGTACTCCAGTGTTCACTGCAGCACTGTTTACAATAGCCAGGACATGGAAGCAAGCTAAATGCCCATCTATAGATGAACCAATAAACAAGATGTCGTAAGGGACTTCCCTGGTTACAACCCTTCCAGGTACAACAAGACTTGCTCCCTGTAAGGAGACAACACAGCCGCGCCACGTGGCCAACCGTCCCAGGATGCCCCTGTGGTCTCTGGCTTTATCTAGACTCCACAGTGATGTTCGACAACGTAGACAGTGAGACATTAACCAGCAGAGCGAATGCGCCTGAGTCTAACCCTTCCCGTGGTTAACACTCTGTGCTTCCACCGCAGGGGGCACAGGTTCAATCTTGCATGATTCATAGCAAGGCCAGAAAAGAGAAAAAATAGACGGTTCCCATACACACAATGGACTATTACTTAGCTACGAAAAAGCATGAAATAATGGCATTTGCTACGATATAGGTGGACCTAGAGATTGTCATGCTGAGTGAAGTACATCAGCCCGAGAAACACAGGTATCCTACGATACCATTTACGTGTGCATAAAACGAAGGATACAAACAAACTTATTTACAAAGCAGAAGTAGACTCACAGACATAGGAGACAAACTTATGGTTACCAAAGGGCAAGGTAGGAGGTATTACATTGAGGATTTGGGTTTAACATATACACATTGATATATAAAGTTAGTAAACAGCAAGGAACTACTCTATAGCTCAGGGAAATGTATTCAGTATCTTATAACAGCCTATAGTGCAATAGATTCTGGAAAAGAATACACACACGCACGTAACTGAATCACTTTGCTGTAGACTGGAAACTAACACCACATTTCAATTTAACTATGCTTCAATTTAAAAACTGATTAATAAAATAAAAAATATTTTTTTTTTCTTCCACAGAAGACTTTCTAGGAAAGTCCCAATACAAAGGAACAACTCCGCTTCAAAGTGTCCCGTGAAAAGCTACATCCCAGGAGAACCTGCCTTCCAAAAAGGTGAGAAAGCGTCTTAGACAAAGAAGTCGCAGACATTTTTGTACAGAGTAAAGCGTCTACCATGTAGTACACACAAAGCTAGATGAAAACTAAACTGAAATGACAGACACACAAAAATTAAGATACGAAGGAACTGCAAAGTTTTAGATGAGAGCACAGAACATTTTGCATATGCTTCAGATAGTTGTAACCAAGTATTTTCCCCACCTTGATCAACATCGGACTAGTGTATGCTTTTATTTATCAGCGTTTCTGTCTCTCTCGTTTTCTCTTTACTCTTGAGCATCTCTCAAGACCTATTCAGAAAATGTCTGTTTCTCCCCCAGTTGGCTCTGAGCTTGTCTGACTGGCACATTGAACTAGCCAGGGATGAAATGTCTCCCCAGGCTAAACACACTTTAAACAGCAGTATTGTGAAGATGAAGCTTCTGTGCTTACCTATAGGGGGCCGACTGTCTCTGTTTTGGGTGTTTAGAATGCTGTGTGGGGGCACTGACTTAGATGCTTCTGGGGACATGGGATTCTCATATAAGGCCGCTGGGAAGAGCCCAGCGGGATCTCTGGGACCGCTCCCTTTGACATCATGCAGGCTGGTCAGGATGAATGAATACAATGTCCCCCTGCCTGAGTAGCCCTGCAGGGCTCAGGAGGCTCTCAGTGGCTCCATTCCAAGAAACAAGGATCCCTCGTGAATCCAAGTGCTGCCGACGACCGTCATGAGGACTTGAGCAGGTAAGAAAAGACACAGGCGGAAAATACGATATGCCCCCTGTAGGTTCCATGTCTCGTACACAACTTGCTGTGCATGTTTTAATTAAGTACCTCACTTCCTTGTCCTCAAGTGGTCGGGCGCGTTGGCTCTGGTGGTTAATTCTCACTGTCTACGTTGTCGAACATCACTGTGGAGTCTAGATAAAGCCAGAGACCACAGGGGCATCCCAGGACGGTTGTCCACGTGGCGAGGCTGTGTCGTCTCCTGTTAGGGAACAAGTCTTGTTGTACCTGGAATGACTACTTCCTGTTAGGTGGTGGACAGTTTTGTAAGTGTGTCTGTGAAGAGCTGGGTTTTCTGGATACCAGAGAGGCAAGAAGTTTCATGGCCTGTTTCTATTTTGATCACCTGTCATCCATTCATACGTCGCTGTCTTAAAAGTAGCATCCTGGCCTTTTTCTTTTTTGGGGAGGATGGGTTTTAGACAAGCCCGCTTAACCTTCATGGCATCTTGAAGGAGTAAATATGTAACTGAAGTTACTCAAGTTGGAGTCTCTCTTTAGTGAGTGTGGATATTAAACAGAGCACAAAAAGGGCTGGAGTGAATTCATCCCAGGAGTGGTGAAAGTGAAGTTGCTCAGCGGTGTCTGACTCTTTGCAACCCCATGGACTGTAGCCTACCAGGCTGCTCTGACCATGGAATTTTCCAGGCAAGAGTACTGGAGTGGGTTGCCATTGCCTTCTCCGAGCTAAGTAAGTGAAGTCGGTCAGTCGTGTCCGACTCTTTGCGACCCCATGGACTGTAGCCTACCAGGCTCCTCCATCCATGGGATTCTCCAGGCAAGAGTACTGGAGTGGGTTGCCATTTCCTTCTCCAGGGGATCTTCCCGACCCAGGGATGGAACCCGGGTCTCCCGCATTGCAGGCAGACGCTTTACCATCTGAGCCACCAGGGAGCCCAGGAGTGGTACCCAAATGAAAAAGTCAGCCAATCGCTGGTGCTGACATCTTTCAGAGGCCTTCATTCCTTTTGGGGCATTGTCTCTAATCCTCTCTGACCTGATTTTATTTTACTCTTCGTTCACATTGATTTTCAGTCTGGTTGAAAATAGTGGAGTGTCCCTTTCCTGTTTGTATTTTTTTTTTTTTAATCATTGAGGGGATTCCTATGTAGAATACTGTTATTATAGAACTTGTATTTATAGTAGGAATTTGATTCATACCTGTGAAGGTTGAAAGTGGAAATCGGTACACTTAGTCATACCAGTTCTTCCAACCAGGGACGTGGTAGAAGCCCTGATGATTTCCGTCACACTGTAGGTTTCGTTTCATGTGGGAAAGAGGCTGTGGTGATGGGCAGTGTGATTGTTTCTAGGTCACCCCCAGTGAAATGAGGTAGGGCTCAGCGTTAAGTCAGAAGTAGAATGACAGACATGCTCCTAACAGGACGGGTGGAATGATTAAAGAGGAAACTCACTGAGACATAACATTGTGGATGAGGCCATATCATCTAGACCCAAGCTGATGGGCCATCAGCGCTGATAAAAGGAATCTGAGATCCTCGTGTGGGCGTGGATCACCACACTGTCAGAGGTGAAGAAAAGGTGTGCATGACTGATTAAGTTTGTCAATAGCTTGTGACAACCGATTTCCATGCAAATCAATTTCATGACTGAATGGCCTTGATGGGTGAATATGCCTGCTTTATCACCAAATGGCGTCCTTTTTAAGGAAATTATATTGGAGTATAATGGCACCCCACTCCAGTACTCTTGTAATTTTTTCCAAACGTTTTTCCTCTCCAGCGTTTGAAAGTTCGGCTTCTTGGAGTTGCTCACCTAAAGTAGACACTGAAAACATACATGAGGGTGTGAGTCTGGCAATGGATCATTTTTGGCAGTCACCCCTGACAACCTGGGCTGAATGCCAGCCTTGTTTACGGACTGCGTTAACGATTATTGCAGGAGAAGTTACAGTCCTGTTCTTGTCAATGCTTCCTCTGTGATTAATGACCAGAGGAGAAAATCTTAAGAATAACCTGGGTCCCCATCAAAAGAAACAAGGGTTTCAATGTAAGAAAAGCAGGCTGTTAAGCATCTACGCTGCTCTCCTCCTGACGGTAAAGTCCTGGGGATCTGTAAGAGGTCCTTGTCCCGTGGTCGTGAAATAACCAGCTGAAGTGTCAAGGGGAAAGGCTCTACAGACAGTTTATTTGGGTAAATGGCTATTGACTGATGGGTTAGAATGATCTCATGGATTATAATGCTCTGTGAGCTATGAAAGTCCTTTTTGTTGGCTCATAAACTTAGAGCATATATTCACCCATAAATCATTCCTATTTCAGAGGTGAAATTGTTTACATGGCTCTGATGGTTAATTAGTCACATCTTTACTGCAAGGAACAGTTTAGATCAATTTAAAAACAAAAAAAAACTATGAGTAAGCAAGTGTCCTTTTCTGGAAAACTGGGCTTATATTTGTTCTCTCCATTTTAGAGTTGTTCAGAGTTAAATCTAAAATTTCCTCAGATGTTTTTTCCCCCATGAAAGTTAATGTCTCATCATTTAGTATTTATTTTCAACTAAACTACCCTTGACTCTTGTGAGTTATGAATCAATTTGTTTGCATTGCTTCAAATTGACGTCCTTTTCTTGACTGCAAGGAGATCCAACCAGTCCATCCTCAAAGAAAATCAGTGCTGAATATTCATTGGAAGGACTGATGCTGAAGCTGAAACTCCAATACTTTGGCCACCTTATGCAAAGAGCTGACTCACTTCAAAAGACCCTGATGCTGGGAAAGATTGGGGGCAGAAGAAGAAAGGGACAACAGAGGATGAGATGGTTGGATGGCATCACCGACTCGATGGACATGAGTTTGGACAAATACCGGGAGTTGGTGATGGACAGGGAGGCCTGG
This sequence comes from Bos grunniens, assembly GCF_055505025.1. Lineage (NCBI taxonomy): Eukaryota > Metazoa > Chordata > Mammalia > Artiodactyla > Bovidae > Bos > Bos grunniens. The sequence continues at coordinate 4,990,323 of NC_141194.1, forward strand.
CATGCTTCGGTCCATGGGGTCACAGAGAGTCGGACACGATTGAGCGACTGAACTGAGCTCTTGAAAAATGTCTATGATATCATTCTCTTTAGGGTGGACTTGTCAAATTTTCATGTCTGCATGAGTCACCTGAGGACTTCCTTAAATCAGACATTCTAAATCATTTCCGGGATCTGGCCCAGGATTCAGTATTTCACACATCTCCCACGGGGTGTTGCTTCTGTTTCTTAGGGGGAGCAAGCCTTAGATCTTTTCTTCTGCCAAGCGTCAGATAGTAAACATCTTTAGCTTTCTTGTCCAGAAGGAGCCAGAGACAGTGCAGAAACGCCGATGGCTGCATTTCAGTCTGGTTGCATTTATGGACACTGAAATTGGAATTTCACAGAATCTTCATGTGTTACAAAATATTATTCTTTTTGATTGTTCCCAAACACTTGGAAATGCAAAAACAGCAACAACAACAACAAAACTTAAAACAAAACAAAACAAAACATTCACTGCTCTTGTACTGTATACAAGCAAGCAGCAGGCAAGATTTGGCCTGGGGCCATAGACGCATGATGTCTGTTTTAAGTCAGCATGGCGGGTTAGATTGAGATGTCAACAAGACATGCAGCAAGCCTGGGGAGGGAGCACTGCTTTCTCTGCCATCTGCAGATGGAATCAGCTTATTGGGGCTCTCTGGAGGAGCAATAGATTTCCTGTGCACTTAAAAATACAATTAGTAATGGTCATTATCTCTCTTGGGAACGTAGCTAATCAAGCCACATTGGTATTTCCACATTTATCTTAACTCCTAGAGATAGTGTTTAGAAGAGAGTCAACCATCAGTTTGAATGTTGTGTATTTAATATTATGCTACGATCAATGAGACATATACTATACACACAGCACAATGTATAGAAATTTTTGTTGTTGTTGAGTCACTCAGTCATGTCAAACTCTTTGCAACCCCATGGACTACAGCATCAGGCTTCACTAACTGCCAGAGTTTTCTCAAACTCATGTCCATTGAGTTGGTGATGCCATCCAGCCATCTCATCCTCTGTCGTCCCCTTCTCCTCCTGCCTTCAATCTTTCCCAGCATCAGGGTCTTTTGCAGTGAGTCAGGTCTTCGCATCAGGTGGCCAAATGATTGGAGCTTCAGCTTCAGCATCAGTCCTTCCAATGAATAATCAGGACTGATTTCCTTTAGGATGGACTGGTTGGATCTCCTTGCAGTCCAAGGGAGTCTCAAGAGTCTTCTCCAACACCACAGTTCAAAAGCATCAATTCTTTGGCCTGGTGGTGCAGAGATTAAAGCGTCTGCCTGCAATGTGGGAAACCTGGGTTCGATCCCTGGGTCAGGAAGACCCCCTGGAGAAGGAAATGGCAACCCAGGATGGAGGAGCATGGAAGGCTACAGTCCACGCGTCGCAAAGAGTTGGACAAGACTGAGCGACTTCACTTTCACCTTTCTTTCTGACAGCTGAGACACAGATCAAGGGATGATTTCAGTGAGCCCAGACTTCTGCATCTTCTCGTACACAGATCAGATTAGATCAGTCACTCAGTCGTGTCCAACTCTTTGTGACCCCATGAATCGCAGCATGCCAGGCCTCCCTATCCATCACCAACTCCCAGAGTTCACGCAGACTCACGTCCATCAAGTCCGTGATGCCATCCAGCCATCTCATCCTCTGTCGTCCCCTTCTCCTCCTGCCCCCAATCCCTCCCAGCATCAGAGTCTTTTCCAATGAGTCAACTCTTCGCATGAGGTGGCCAAAGTACTGGAGTTTCAGCTTTAGCATCAGTCCTTCCAAAGAAATCCCAGGGCTGATCTCCTTCAGAATGGACTGGCTGGATCTCCTTGCAGTCCAAGGGACTCTCAAGAGTCTTCTCCAACACCACAGTTCAAAAGCATCAATTCTTCGGTGCTCAGCCTTCTTCACAGTTCAACTCTCACATCCATACATGACCACAGGAAAAACCATAGCCTGGATTAGATGGACCTTTGTTGGCAAAGTAATGTCTCTGCTTTTGAATATGCTATCTAGGTTGGTCGTAACTTTCCTTCCAAGGAGTAAGCGTCTTTTAATTTCATGGCTGCAGTCACCATCTGCAGTGATTTTGGAGCCCCCAAAAATAAAGTCTGACACTGTTCCACTATTTCCCCATCTATTTCCCATGAAGTGATGGGACCAGATGCCATGATCTTCGTTTTCTGAATGTTGAGCTTTAAGCCAACTTTTTCACTCTCCTCTTTCACTTTCACCAAGAGGCTTTTGAGTTCCTCTTCACCTTCTGCCATAAGGGTGGTGTCATCTGCATATCTGAGGTTATTGATATTTCTCCCGGCAATCTTGATTCCAGCTTGTGCTTCTTCCAGCCCAGCGTTTCTCATGATGTCCTCTGCATATAAGTTAAATAAGCAGGGTGACAATATACAGCCTTGACGTACTCCTTTTGCTATTTGGAACCAATCTGTTGTTCCATGTCCAGTTCTAATTGTAGCTTCCTGACCTGCATACAGATTTCTCAAGAGGCAGGTCAGGTGGTCTGGTATTCCCATCTCTTTCAGAATTTTCCACAGTTTATTGTGATCCACACAGTTAAAGGCTTTGGCATAGTCAATAAAGCAGAAATAGATGTTTTTCTGGAACTCTCTTGCTTTTTCCATGATCCAGCGGATGTTGGCAATTTGATCTCTGGTTCCTCTGCCTTTTCTAAAACCAGCTTGAACATCAGGAAGTTCACGGTTCACATATTGCTGAAGCCTGGCTTGGAGAATTTTGAGCATTACTTTACTAGTGTGTGAGATGAGTGAAATTGTGCGGTAGTTTGAGCATTCTTTGGCATTGCCTTTCTTTGGGATTGGAATGAAAACTGACCTTTTCCAGTCCTGTGGCCACTGCTGAGTTTTCCAAATTTGCTGACATATTGAATGCAGCACTTTCACAGCATCATCTTTCAGGATTTGGAATAGCTCAACTGAAATTCCATCACCTCCACTAGCTTTGTTCGTAGTGATGCTTTCTAAGGCCCACTGGACTTCACATTCCAGGATGTTTGGCTCTAGGTCAGTGATCACACCATTGTGATTATCTGGGTCGTGAAGATCTTTTTGGTACAGTTCTTGTGTGTATTCTTGCCACCTCTTCTTAATATCTTCTGCTTCTGTTAGGTCCATACAATTTCTGTCCTTTATCGAGCCCATCTTTGCATGAAGTGTTCCCTTGGTATCTCTAATTTTCTTGAAGAGATCTCTAGTCTTTCCCATTCTGTTGTTTTCCTCTATTTCTTTGCATTGATCACTGGGGAAGACTTACTTATCTCTTCTTGCTATTCTTTGGAACTCTGCATTCAGATACTTATATTTTTCCTTTTCTCCTTTGATTTTCACTTCTCTTCTTTTCACAGCTATTTGTAAGGCCTCCCCAGACAGCCATTTTGCTTTTCTGCATTTCTTTTCCATGGGGATGGTCTTGATCCCTGTCTCCTGTACAATGTCACAAACCTCTGTGCTGACAGAATGTGGTCCACTGGAGAAGGGAATGGCAAACCACTTCAGTATTCTTGCCTTGAGAACCCCATGAACAGTATGAAAAGGCAAAATGATGGGATACTGAAAGAGGAACTCCCAGGTCAGTAGGTGCCCAATATGTTACTGGAGATCAGTGGAGAAATAACTCCAGAAAGAATGAAGGGATGGAGCCAAACCAAAAAGAATACCCAGCTGTGGATGCGACTGGTGATAGAAGCAAGGTCCGATGCTGTAAAGAGCAATATTGCATAGGAACCTGGAATGTCAGGTCCATGAATCAAGGCAAATTGGAAGTGGTCAAACAAGAGATGGCAAGAGTGAATGTCGACATTCTAGGAATCAGCAAACTCAAATGGACTGGAATGGGTGAATTTAACTCAGATGACCATTATATCTACTATTGCGGGCAGGAATCCCTCGGAAGAAATGGAGCAGCCATCATGGTCAACAAAAGAGTCCGAAATGCAGTACTTGGATGCAGTCTCAAAAACGACAGAATGATCTCTGTTCATTTCCAAGGCAAACCATTCAATATCACAGTAATCCAAGTCTATGCCCCAACCAGTAACGCTGAAGAAGCTGAACGGTTCTATGAAGACCTACAAGACCTTTTAGAACTAACACCCAAAAAAGATGTCCTTTTCATGATAGGGGACTGGAATGCAAAAGTAGGAAGTCAAGAAACACCTGGAGTAACAGGCAAATTTGGCCTTGGAATATGGAATGAAGCAGGGCAAAGACTAATAGAGTTTTGCCAAGAAAATGCACTGGTCATAACAAACACCCTCTTTCAACAACACAAGAGAAGACTCTACACATGGACATCACCAGATGGTCAACACTGAAATCAGATTGATTATGTTCTTTGCAGCCAAAGATGGAGAAGCTCTATACAGTCAACAAAAATAAGACCAGGAGTTGACTATGGCTCAGATCATGAACTCCTTATTACCAAATTCAAACTTAAATTGAAGAAAGTAGGGAAAACCACTAGACCATTCAGGTATGACCTAAATCAAATCCCTTATGATTATACAGTGGAAGTGAGAAATAGATTTAAGGGCCTAGATCTGATAGATAGAGTGCCTGATGAAAGCATCAATTAGTCATCGTCTAATTATGGTGTGTGATCAGAACTTTGGGCCTCCTGGTGGCTCAGATGGTAAAGAATCTGTCTACAATGAAGGGGACCTGGGTTCAATCCCTGAGTTGGGACGATCCCCTGGAGAAGGAAATGGCAACCCACTCCAGTATCCTTGCCTGGAGAATCCCATGGACAGGGGAGCCTGGTGGGCTACAGCCCGGGGGTCACAGAGAGTCAGGCATGGCTCAGTACAGCAGCAGCATTCAGTGTATAACATGGTAACTACAGTTGACACCAGTATGCTGTGTAAATGAAACTTGAAAAGATGAGTAGAACTTGAATGTTGTTCACAAAAAAATTAAAAAGGTTAGTATTTTTTGTGATTGATGTGCGAGCATCCTTTCTTAAGATATACGTGTGGCACATCATTACACTGTGCTTTTTAAGAAGTATCTTCCAGTTTTATTTGTCAGTTACACCTTGATAGTGCTGAGAGAAATGGAATGCATGAGTCTGTCTGGGTTAGTGTTGACCAGATGTATCAGTACTTTTTGAAAATTTGATTTGTGTTGATTTCTTGCTATAAACAGTGATTTTTTTTTTTTTTTTTTGAGTTAACGCAGAGGAGAGACTTAAATTCAGCATCGATTTTTCAACCTGAAAAAAAAAGCAAAATTACAACCTTCCTTTGGGGAAAAATCAACAATAGGCCAGGAGATGGGCTATCCTGAATTCCATTTACTGCAAGTTGATAGGATAGCTCTCTATAAATTATTCAGGATAATATTTCTTCCCACGCTGGGAACATTATCTTTGTTTTCATCTCCTGGCCCCTTGTATCAGGCAGGGGGACTTGTAATATCTTAGCCCCTGGGAATTTGAAAGTCAAGGTTCCGAGGCGCCCATTTAAACATTCATGAGGGGGCGGAGCCTGTTCTGGGGAGCTCTGCAGGCCTGTTCAGGCATTCCATTCCATCCGTGCTTCTGGTTAAAACACTCATGACTGCCAGAGAGGAAGAAGCCAGGCTGTGAGTAGCCAGAGCTGGAAGAAAATTGGCTCATTTTACCAAGCGACTTCGTGAACAGATGAGCCGGCCAAGGGTGCTGGAGTGTTTTTTGCCTTCTCCTTGCCCCGTGGCGCTCTCTGAGTATGCTCTCTGTTTCTGATCCTGGAACGTGAATAAAAAGCCCATCACTGCCAGCTGGTGGGGAATCAGCCCACCTGCCAGGCAAGAGCACTACTCCCAGCTCTGAATCACTATTTGAGCATCCTAGCCAAGGGCTTGGAGGTCTCAGCCATCCAATCCTTCAGGGTTGTGTTCATCTCCTTCAGCCCGTTGCTGGGATTTCTGTATTTTAAATAATGAATCAATCAGGCAGATGTCTTCGTAGGGGAAGGTGCAGTAAGACAAAGATGCGGGATTAAAAAGGGCAAAGGTTGCTCTGGCACGTCAAAAACCTTCCAGGTTCCACACAGAAACGGGGACAACAATCTACGACCTCAGCGCAGCTGCAGGATGTAGAGTCAACGTGGGAAAATCAGATATTTCCTGTACATTAACAGTGAACATTCTGAAATGGAAGTTTTTGCTCAGTCAAGGATTGTAGCCAAAAACTGACAGTTACATGCCTTCTGAGGTTTTAGAATTTTTCTTTTGGAATGTGCTAAAAAGCACTCTCGACTCTCTTGGAAATTCCTCTTCCTTAAGGCAATGGTAAGGGTTTAAGTGTTCCAGTCAAAGCTTTTGTGCTGATGAAAATGGTTTTTTTAGTTTAACTCAAGTCTATCAGAATATATCCCACCCCTTCCTCTTTTCATAGATAAAAAGATAGCTAAAATTTGGAAGAGTTTAAAATCATCTGACACTGAGTGTTCTTGTTGTCCAGTCACTAAGTATGTCAGACTATTTACGATTCTCTGTGAACTGCAGCTCACCTGGCCTCCCTGTCCATCACCAACTCCTGGAGCTTGCTCAAACTCATGTCCATTCAGTCGGTGATGCCATCCAACCATCTCATCCTCTGTCGTCCTCTTCTCCTCCTGCCTTCAATCTTTGCCAGCATCACGGTCTTTTCCAATGAGTCAGCTCTTCGCATCAGGTGCCCAAAGCATTGGAGCTTCAGCTTCAGCATCAGTCCTTCCAGTGAATATTTAGAGTTGATTTCCTTTAGGATTAACTGGTTTCATCTCCTTGCAGTCCAGGAGACTCTCAAGAGTCTTCTCCAATACCATAGTTTGAAAGCATCAGTTCTTCGGTGCTCAGCCTTATTTATAGTCCTCTTCTCATATCTGTACATGGCTATTGGAAAAACCATAGCTTTGAATAGACAGACCTTTGTCAGCAAAGTGATGTCTCTGGAGGGTGAGCTGCGTCCGTTAACGTGCATGCATGTCACCTAAGGATCTTGTTAAAATGCAGATTCTTACTCAGTTGGTCTGGAGTGCATCTGATATTCTGTATTTCTAGCAAACTCCCCATGATGCTTACGCTCCTGGTTCAGGCACCACATTTTGCAGAGCAAGGTGATGGAAGATAAAGACGTAGGCTCAGGGATGAAGACTCTCAGGGCGAGATGGATTCCAGGCTGACAGGATGGGAGTCAGAACTGATTGACTGTCCGCAGGATAAGTAGGGTAACACAGTGACCTGGGTAAAGACTTTGAAGGCAACCAAGCATGGACTGAGTAGGTATTCCAACTACACCCCAAGAGATGTGCTTCCTGTATACCCTACGAAAGCAATCAAGACCGCTTCCGTATTTTCCTCGAGTTATGCAGAGCACTCTGCCTTGTTTGGGCTAATAGAACGTTGACCAGATGTCTCTCTTTCCATATAGAATCATTTTCTTGCCAGGGTACCTCATACCACTTGGAATGTGGTCACCAGATATCAGCATCACTATGGAGTGATGGAAATTCAGATCTAAGACTCCACTCCCAAAATTCTTGTATCTGGAGCTTCACTTGAATAAGATCCTAGGTGATCTGTACACGTGCTGGAGTGAGAAAGTACTTGTCTAGTCTTCTCATATTGTAGGGGACACAAGAGAATGTGTCAGTTCAGAGCTGATAGGAGTTGCAAGCAGACCAGAGTGGATAGCTACACAGAGGGAAATCGACCTGGAGAAGTGACTGGACTCTCCTTAAGGAAGAAACAGATTCTGGTATGTTTGTACTCCTGAGGTTTGAGGGTTGCTTATCGCTGCAGCATAATCCAACCCATCCTGACTAAAACTGCTGTAACTACCAAATCCAAATGTCCATTTGGATGTTTTAGAGATATTGACCAGATTAGGTCCCTAAGCTCACTTCTTGTTTTGTAAAATAGAGACACCTATCTTATTGTGTTATGATGGATATTACTACCTCTGTAGAATATAGACATATATATATATACATACCAGAATACTGGAGTGGATCGTCATTCCATCCTCCATGGGATCTTCCCAACCCAGGGATCAAACCCAGCCCTCCTGCATTGCAGGCGGATTCTTTACCAGCTGAACCACCAGGGAAACCTATATATATGTAGTAAATAGATACATAATATTAAGATTGAATAAATGATTTAAAAGATAGCAAGTATTTTCGCTGTCATTGTTGGGTTGATCAGAACTCAATGTACTGGTGCGGAAGGCAGAATTCGAGGCCATAGGTGTGTAAGCTATAACCCCTGGGCCAACTCTGGTCTGTTGCCTGTTTATGTAAATAATTGTTGTTGTTCAATCACTCAGTCATGTCCGACTCTTTGCGGATGTTATTCATAAAAAGCATTGTAATGAAATGCAATCTCACTCATTCCTTCATCTATCTTTATGGCTGATTTCATAGAGATTCTGTGGTCCACTAAGCCCCAAACACCTACTTTCTACCGTTTTACAGAAAATCTCGGGTGATCCCTCTTTTGTTTTCTAGTCTAATATGAGTGGAAAAGGGGGTGTCTATGAATTACTTGCCATTTGGACATTTGGACTCATTTATCGTCCCTTGGACTGCAAAGAGATCCAACCAGTCCATCCTAAAGGAAATCAGTCCTGAGTGTTCATTGGAAGGACTGATGCTGAAGCTGAAACTCCAATACTTTGGCCAGCTGATGCAAAGAACCGACTCATTGGAAAACACCCTGATGCTGGGAAAGATAGAAGGCTGGAGGAGAAAGGGATGACAGAGGATGAGACGGTTGGATGGCATCACCAACTGGATGGACGTGAGTTTGAGCAAGCTTCAGGAGATGGTGATGAACAGGGAGGCCTGGCATGCTGCAGTCCATGGGGTTGCAAAGAACTGGACTGAACTGGACTAAACTGACTGACGGTTGTAGGGAAGTTGACCATGTGACGTTTACCAAAAGGATAATCAGATGCAACATTGAGAGTCCAAGACACCAGCATTTTGTAACCCCCGTGTCACATGTTGGGTCAGCTTGTGGAATCTATACACAATTCTTCATATATCTGAGATACCATATATGGATTTATTACAGGAGGGCTAACATCCCTCTTTAGTTAGATAGCCCTACCTATAGAAGCAGAAGTCAATAAATGACAACCGTGTTCCTCCAGATGGCAAATTTCTTCGTTAACAGTTATTTAAAAATCTGGTATTGTCTTGTTTTTGTTCTCTATAAGACATGGGCTCTTTAAAAGAGCCCCTGGCGGGCTGCAACAACCGAAAGAACAGCTAAGATTTCTTCAAAGAGCTGTAACTAAAATACGGCACCATTTCCATGTCGTGGAAGCAAAGAGCAGTCATCAAAAACTAGAAAATTAATGGCCGGGGATTTGCTTCGGAGCACCTCTCCCACCTGAACCGCCTGCTGACTCAGCTGGGTCCTCGCTGCTCACAGAGCCTGTGGCCAAAGAAGTAATAATACGTGATGCCCAACCTAATGGAGGATAAAATACAGAGGCAGGAGCAGGGAACGGGGCAGGGGTAAACTCTTACAGTTCTGAAGATGGAATCTGAGTCCACCATAGGAATCCTGGCCATCGGCCAGCAGATGGATGAAGATGACCTGACTTAGAAACAGGAGCTACTCTTTTCTTTCATTTTCTGCCACCAAGTTTCTATGTCTGTTTCCTGGGGATGTGTCATTGCAACTTTCTCTGGGAGGATCCTCGTCTACTAGGCTGCGTGTAGTGTTGGTGGGGCTGTCCCTTGCTACTACTGTTTCATCACTCAAGTGTGTCCGACTCTTGGCGACCCCTTGGAGTGTAGCCCGCCAGGCTCCTCTGTCCGTGGGATTCTCCAGGCAACAATACTGGAGTAGGGTGGCCGTGTCCTCCTCCAGGGGATCTTCCCATCCCAGGGATCAAACCTGAGTCTCCTGCTTGGCAGGCGGATTCTTTACCCTCTGAGCCAGCAGGGAAGCCCGGACTCTGAATACCAAATGGCCTTTCTGCCCGTTGTTAACGACTGAGCAGTGATCAGGACTAGACCAGGTGAATTCTTCCCTGGGACTCCAAATACTGTCCGGACAAAGGACCGAGCATTGAATCTCGTTTGTCCCAGTGGCGGTATGGACTTGTGAATTGCCTTTTCATCTCCGGCTACACCCAGTCCCAGGAGCTGCCCTATGCCTTTTCATTTCTGCTCTTAGTTTTTGGAGACGCCTTGAATTTCGTGGACTATATCCAGTTGTTTGCGTGTGAGTGCGGTTTGTGTTTCTAGTTTGTTTGTTTCTCTGGGTCTTCGCTGGCCTTCCCTCACTATACACACAGAGTGGAGTTCTGTAAATATGAAAGAATGTTACGCAGAAGGCAACTGCATGTCCATCCAATTGTCTCAAGGTCTTTATTTCACAACCTGTATCCCTGGTGGCTCAGCCCATAAAGCATCTGCTTGCCGTGCGGGAGACCCGGATTCAATCCCTGGATCGGGAAGATCCCCTGGAGAAGGAAATGGCAACCCACTCCAGTACTCTTGCCTGGAAAATCCCATGGACGGAGGAGCCTGGTAGGCTATAGTCCACGGGGTCGCAAAGAGTCGGACACGACTGAGTGACTTCACTTCAGTGTTATATACAGTGGGCTTCCCTGGTGGCTCAGCTGGTAAAGAGTCTGTCTGCAATGCAGGAGACCTCGGTTTGATCGCTGGGTGGGGAAGATCCCCTGGAGGAGGGCATGGCAACGCACTCCAGTATTCTTGCCTGGAGAGTCCCATGGACAGAGGGGCCTGGCGGGCTACAGTCCATGGGTTTTCATAAAAAACTTGTACTTTTTGATGTGACTTAGTCACTTAGTGGCTGAACAATGAAGGACAACAAATGTGGAGGACATAGCAGCTGTCCTTCTGCAAGACCCAAGTCACACTGACAATAGCAAAGCTTTGAACCTCTTCTCCATACTGTACATACGTGCTGTGTGCTTGGTCACCCGGTCATGTCCAACTCTTTGCAACCCAATGGACTGCAGCTCACCAGGCTCCTCTGTCCCTAGACTTCTCCAGGCAAGAATACTGGAGTGGGTTGCCATGCACTCCTCCAGGGTATCAAACCCAGGTCTCCAGCATTGCAGCCAGATTCTTTACCATCTGAGCCACCAGGGAAGCCCAAGAATACTGCAGTAGGTAGCCTCTCCCTTCCCCAGGGGATCTTCCTGACCCAGGAGTCAAACCGGGGGTCTACTACATTGCAGGCAGATTCTTTACCAGTGAACCACCAGGGAAGCCCACTGTACATAAGACAGGTTGTGAAATAAAGACTTTGTGATTGTTGGATGGATGTACAGTTGCATTCTGGGTGATATTTCATATTTACCGAACTCCATCCAGTGCGTATGACCTTATTTAAAAGTGCATTAATGACATTAGACATGGCTTAGTGAAGACTATTAAAGAAGATGAAAGGGATAAATGACGTGCGGGTAGATTAAAGGAATGAGAGTTGATTAGCCTAGATTAAACAATGACTGGACAAGAGAGATTTTCAGCTCAAGATAACATGAGCACTTCAATTTAACTTCTTCTATTCCAAATCCAATGAAAATGACCAAGGCGTATGTGATGAAAGAATGCTTGCAGTTGGTGCTTCCCAGATACAAAATACAGATTGTGGTTGTTCAGTGGCTCAGTCGTGTCCATCTCTTTGGGACCCCATGGACTGCAGCACACCAGGTTTCTCTGTCCTTCGAAATACAGATAAGTTCAGGCAGTTCCATCCAAGGGCAGTTCAGAGGTAGAATTATTGCCCATCTGTGGGCTCTTTGAGAGGAGAGGAAAGAAACAGACTGGAGAACGTGGTCTTTGTCTCGAAGTGTGAGTCCACACTCGAAGTGTGTGTCCAGTCTGTATGTGTTAGGAGGTTGGCAAAGTCCTTGCAGTGGCTAAGTTGTGTCTGACTCTGTGCAACCCCATGGACTGTAGCCCACCAGACTCCTCTGTGCATGGGATTCTCCAGGGAAGAACACTGGAGTGGGTTGCCATGCCGTCCTCCCGGGGATCTTCCCAACCTAGGGATCGAACCCGTGTCTCTTACGTCTCTTCTATTGGCAGGTGAGTTCTTTATACCACTAGGGCCACCTGGGAAGGCTCCTCAGAAACATGCTGTGTCACTTAGAGATGATGGTCTCAGATTCATCCTGATCCCAACAGCCACACCAAATGGGCAAGCAAGCAAACAGTCCTCCCCAGAGAGTCTTCCTTCGTCAACAGCTGACCCCAAGTTCGTATTCCTGCATGCGCCCAGGGCTTCGTCCATAGAGAAAAGTGAGGCTGCAGAAAGTCTGATCTGCCCTTTTCTCTTCGTTTCCTATAAACTGAATTACTTAAATTGGGAACCAGCTGAGGTGGTTTGTTGTTGTTGTTCATTTGCTCAGTTCTGTCCAACTCTTTGTGACCCCATGGACTGCAGCACACCAGGCTTCCCTGTCCTTCACTATCACCCAGAGCTTGCTCAAACTCATGTCCATCGAGTCTGTGATGCCATCCAACCGTCTCATCCTCTGTTGTCTCCTTCTCCTCCTGCCCTCAATCTTTCCCAGCATCAGGGTCTTTTCCAGTGAGTCACCTCTTCATATCATGGGATCAAAGTATTGGAGCTTCAGCTTCAGCATCAGTCCTTCCAATGAATATTCAGCATTGATTTCCTTTAGGATGGACTTTTTTGATCTCCTTGCCATCCAAGGGAGTCTCAACTGAGGTGTGTCAACATTCAACTCCCCAAACAGGGAAGATAAGACAGAACATAAACCACCATCCATCGTGATAAGCAAACAAAACAGGGACCGTGCCAGCATTTAAGCGTCCATGAGAAATCTACTCAAGAGTATCGTTATCAGGATTTGAAGGATTAGGGATCAAGAGCAGTCATGGAAGAGAGAGATCATACATCAAGATTAAATGGAGATTATGGACAGAGGAATCTGGTAAGCTACAGTTCACAGGGTCGCAAAGAGTTGGACAGAATAGAAGAGATTTAGCACTCACACACACACAAAAAATTAAAAAATGATTAAATGGAGATGGTGTCTGAATATTTAAAATTACAATTAGAGCAGGAAAGTGGATGCTGGGTAATTAAAAAGGTGAATTGGAAGGTGAAATATGGAAATGATCCTATAATTCAGATTTCTGAAAAGCGAAGAGATGAAATTGATGAACAAGACAAAATTGGAGAAGTGTTATAGAGCTGTGGTCCCCGACATTTTGGCATCAAGGACCAGTTTCACGGAAGACAATTTTTCCATGGACCGGGGTGGGAGGGGTAACTTGGGGATGATTCAATAGCATTACGTGTATTATTCACTTCATTTCTATTATTACATCAGCTCTACCTCAGGTTATCAGGCCTTAGATCCCAGAGGATGGGGACCCCTGTTCTTGAGGGGATCTGGAAACTCAACGTGATAATAACAGAAAGAAGGACAGTGACCTTTAGGAATAATAGAGCCAACTGTGCCAGAGAAAGGGGCTTTTAGATTTTATAGTGAGCCTGGGAAATGAAAGGCAGCCATCTATCCCAGTGATTTTTCTTCTTAATAACAACGTTAAAGGAAAAGACACTATAGGCTTTCTGCCAGGGTAAACGTATTTCAAGGAAGAATGGTCCATAGATGGGAAAATAATCAAAGAACTTCTCCCTTTGGGTATCAATTCCAGAACACAATATTAGCAATAGATAGAATTAGGAGCGGCTTCCCTGGTGGCGCTAGTGGTAAAGAACCAACCTGATATTGCGGGAGCCATAAGAGACTCTGATTGGATCCCTGTGTCAGGAAGACCCCCTGGAGGAGGGCATGGCAACCCACTCCAGTATTCTTGCCTGGAGAATCCCATGGACGGAGGAGCCTGTCGGGCTGCATTCCATGGGGTCGCAGAGAGTCCGACAGGACTGAGTGACTGTGCACCCAGGCTGGCTAGGAAAATCACTGAGTAGGACCTGAGATTTCTGTATTTATTTAAGGTGCTCATTGATAATGCTAATAAAAGCCTGTTCTTTAAAACAGATGCTACTTATGAAATGTAGCAGCTATATATTTTTGTTTAGAAAGCTACTTCAGGAAAGTCTGCAACTTCTGGATATTCATCATAGATGAAACTGCTTATTTATCAACAGACTTTCTTGACTCCAGTAATAAGATTGTGGAGATGAGGAAAGCATAGATCCATAGGGATCAAAATAGATAAAGAGTAACTCATTAGTGGAGGGGTAAATGCTTGTGGAATTTAAAGCTTATGGATAAGTCATAACTCAAGAAGCAGCCCAGAGGTGAAACTCTTATCCTAAAGTAGGCAAACTGATCTTGCAAAAGATAGCCTCCCCATCCCCAGAGGCCCAAAATTTAGACACAACACCACCTCCCAAGGCAAGGATACAGTCGCACTATCTCTATCCTTACCAGTAGTCAGATGGGTGAAAAGTGTGTACACAAAGCAGCTAGATTTTAGCATCACCTGGTTCCCACGACTCACCTCTGTGATTCTGATACAAATCCAGTTCTCTCTAGAGGCTCTCAACTAGAGGTTTCTGGATTTTAGACAGTAATACTATGCGTGTGCTCAGTTGCTCAGTCATGTCTCTTTGCGACCCCATTTACTGAGGACCCTGTTGGACTATAGTCCACCAGGCTCCTCCGTCCTTGGGATTCTCCAGGCAAGAATCCTGGAGTGGGTTGCCATTCTCTCCTCCAGGGGATCTTCCCGACCAAGGAATCAAAACTTGCATCTCCTGCGTGGCAGGCGGATTTTTTCTTTTTTTAGCACTGAGCCACCAAGGAAGCCCCTTCAGACAGTAATATAATGAGGCTTAATTGGAAGTCTATATAAAAAATGGTGAGTCCAGTGCTACACATATTAGAGCGCTCACGGAAGTTCTTTTTCTCCTTTTACGATGTATTTTCTTCTATCTGTGTTTCATTCTGTACCGTGTTCATTGGTACACCATCAAGGTCTTTCAGCTTTTCTTCTGCATTGTCTGATCTCCTGTTTGCCTAACCTCCTCTATTCTCATCTTGAATCTTGTAGTTTCCACGCGCAGAAATATGACTGGGGCTATTACTATATCTTCATCATGAGTACTTCCCTTGTCAAACATGCAGAATACAGTTACCAGAACGGCTTTAACAGCTTTAATGTGTTGTTAGTTGTGGGTTTATTCAGTTGTGCGTTAGTTTAGTGGTGGGTTAGTTTCTACTGATGGATTTCTCGATCATTTTGTTCCTCTGCTTCTATCTGGAAGTTTTCTTTTGATCTATGTGATACATAAATGTGGACAAGAGAGACGGCTGAGTTTAAAGCTGTTACCGTCATTATCAGTTCAGTTTTGTTTCACTCATCAGTACTGAAATAATTGGGTGTTCAGTCACTAAGTCATGTCCGACTCTCTGCGACCCCGTGGACTGTAGCACGCCAGGCCTCCCCGTCCTTCACCAACTCCCGGAGCTTGCTCAAACTCACATCCATCGAGTCAGTGATGCCATCCAACCATCTCATCCTCTGTCATCCCCTTCTCCTGCCCTCAATCTTTGCCAGCATCAGGGTATTTTCCAAGTAGTTGGCTCTTTCGCAGCAGATGGCCAAAGTATTGGAGCTTCAGCATCAGCATCAGTCCTTCCAATGAACACTTGGATTTGATTTCCTTTAGGATGGACTGGCTTGATTTCCTTGCAGTCTAAGGGACTCTCAAGAGTCTTCTCCAGCCCTTTTCACAGTCTAAAAAGTCAAAAACATCTTCATAATATAAGTATCAGCTACAAAACGTTTAATACTGAAACATACATCTGATGTATCAGAAAATGTCAATCCTTGTCTCCACCGCCCGTATGACCTCCCACAAGGCACTTAAAATTGAATTATCTGAATGATTGTTTATTTGAGAGGAAATGATTTTACTTATATAGGAAATCATTATCCCCTTTCATTCACAACTACACCTCTGCTCTCAGTGAATATCTTCGTCGTTTGTCACGTCCTAAGCTTTATTCTGTTCACAGAGCAGTGTCACTAAAAGGAAGAACCATATAGGAAGCTTGGTTCATTTCCACTCAGGACAGTGATCTCAAAAAACCTATTTCTTTTGATCTTGAAATTAAAGAACATCTGAGCTTTGTAGTTGGGCATGAGTAACATTTATGAAGCTGGATGATGTCTATTTAAATTACCAGGAGATTATCAAACATGTTGCATATCTTTTTTTATTCTTGAAATAGAAAGTTCATTGAGAGACATTGTCTGTCTTCCTCTCTCTCTCTGTTATTATTATTATTATTTTTTTGCAGTCTGACAATGACCAGTTGGGCTTCCCTTGTGGCTCAGATGGTAAAGAATCTGCCCACAATGCGAGAGACCTGGGTTTGATCCCTGAGTCAGAAAGATCCCCCGGAGAAGGGAATGGCAACCAACTCCCATTTTCTTCCCTAGGAAATCCCACAGACAGAGGAGACTGGTGGGCTACAGTCCATGGGGTGAAAAGGAATGAGACATAACTAAACGGTGCACACACACACACACACACACACACAATGACCAATTAAATGTATGTGGATAAACTCACGGAATGTATTCTAACTCATCAATGTTTGGATGTAGGAGGCACATGGTTATGCTGCTGTTTCATTCATTCAGGCCTCCGAGGTGGTGGTCTACATTCATTTCTGCAATCCTTGGTGATTGTGTATGGGGTTTATATGGGACAGTGTATGAAGGCTTGCCTTTTCATGTCCCTGAACTACGTCCCCAGTCTTTTCTTTATTCGCCACCCTCCGAGAGACACGCCGTCCCCTGACCTCTTATGCTCTGAGTCCCATTCTTCCTGTTGAAGCTGTTTATTAAGCCTTCCAGTTTCCTGCCATGCGTTCCTTTTCAGCCTGCGCTTCCTTGATCATTTTCTCCCAAGCTCATCCTTTACTCTCCCAGCCCCTCTCCTGTAGCGCTGACAACCCTGATTTATAACAGAGCATGCCTGCCCTTCTCTTTGCCTCGGGCCGACACTGCATTTTCTTTTTCCCTCGCATTACCCCATTCTCTGCTCTGACTTGTTTCGTTCTCACTTTTGTGGACGCGGTGACCTTCAAGTCCCCTGTGATTAAGGCTCACGTGCGTCTCACTCCCACTCTTGACCACGCTTTTTTTTTTTTTCCTGTTTCTTATTTTGTTCTTACTAAACTAAAGGATGCCCCGACTCTCCTGATAACTCCCCACTCCACATCCCTTCCTCCCATCCTCCTGACACATCCGACACTCTGGTCTGATGTTATTCATTCATCCGCCGGGCGCATTCTTCCACGGTCTTCTTTCCAACCCTCATGAAGATGAATGCCTCTTTCCTCCTGTTCAGTCTTCTCTCCAGAGACCAGCTCAGTTCCCAGTGTTCCATATGGAGTCCTACCCCTGCACTTTGGGGGGAGAAATGTATATTATAAAGTAATTAGCCTCCAATTAAAATAAATAATTTTTAAAAATACATACTTCAAAACACACACACACCCAAAAGAATGTATGGAGCCTTGCAAATCTGATGTCAAAGTCCAGGGCATGTTCCTGTATAACATAAAGCAGGCTTTCCTTTGCTGCAGCCCTTTCTTTGCTTGGAAATATTCCAAGTTTTGGAATAGAGATTCTATTTCTTTCCCTTACTACCTCTTTGAAATGATGATAAAAATAGGTCTCATTATGCACAGAATAGTAAGCTGTTAATCTTCCTGGATTACTTCCCACAATTTGCTCGCAATTGCCTCTATTTTTATTCTAATTCGTGCTCACCCTCAAACCTCCATGGTTGTCTCTTTCTATGCCATCTCCAGTCAGTAGGTGAGCTCCATAAAGGCTCACGTGTTAAATGTGAATGGTGAACAAAAAAACGCTTCTTTAAAACTTTTCCTCTAGCGCCGGCTATGTTAAAATGGTTTGGAAAAAAAAAAAAACTTTCCCACCTATTTTAAACTTGGCATCTAAAATTTTTCATATGCTGGAGCTCTAGCAAAGAATCTAAACATCAGCATATTATATCTGTATACTTGTGGTTTATTGAATATATTCCTGTAGAAATAGTAGACCAGCTGTTTCAAATCTGTTGATGGGAAAATGTGCGGTGTGTAATCGACTTGTAAAACTGATCGCCAATCCTCATGGTTTGATCCAGAAGCCAAATTGGACCTGCTACTGCTGCTACTGCTAAGTCGCTTCAGTCGTGTCCGACTCTGTGTGACCCCATAGACGGCAGCCCACCAGGCTCCCCCGTCCCTGGGATTCTCCAGGCAAGAACATTGGAGTGGATTGCCATTTCCTTCTCCAATGCATGAAAGTGAAAAGTGAAAGTGAAGTCGCCCAGTTGTGTCCGACTCCTAGCGATCCCATGGACTGCAGCCCACCAGGCTCCCATGTCCATGGGATTTTCCAGGCAAGAGCACTGGAGTGGGTTGCTATCATCCAGAAGCCAAATTGGACCTACCATCTACCAAAAATGGGATTCCGTTTTCCAGTTCAAACACATGTATTGAAATTCTGAGGGAGCACTGTCATCCTGCATTTTGAAAGTTGATTGATCGGTGAGACAGTTTGTCTTCGGGTGACGTTAAACACTGCCATGTGGAGGGTGGGGTGAAACAGAGAGGGCGAGATGCTTGGCGATTGATCACCAGGTTGCTGATACCCTTTCTGGATTCAGCATGGCACTTTGGGAGGTGGCTCGAGTGGGTATCCATCTCAGAAATTTCCCCTGAAAGACCTCAGTTCCCACTGATTGCATCTGGGTGTCCCATTGGCCATCCAACCTGCATTGTTCCCTGGGTAAGACGTTCCTGCCATCCTTTGGGTGACCCAGACATCAACAGGAACAGGTGTTAACTTGGCTACGACTTGGTCAAAGTCAAGATAAAGGTCATTTACATCCACTAAGTCAGGTTGCTATACTGTTCCTCGTGGCATGAAGTGAGCAGAAAGGCCCTTCACCTCTGTGGTCTTCAACCTCAAATCCTTGGCGGTGGTGGTTTAGTCGCTAAGTCATGTCCGACTCTTGCTACCCCATGAACAGTAGCCTGCCAGGCTCCCCCATCCCTGGGATTCTCCAGGCAAGAATCCTGGAGTGGGTTGCCATTTCCTTCTCCAGGGGATCTTCCCAATCCAGGAATCAAACTTGTGTCTCCTGCATTGCTTGTTCTCAAACTTTGGTGGTAGTCCAGAGCTCCATGAGTACAGGGATCAGTGGGATTTTGCTTTTAAATTTTGTTGAGTGCAGCCAAGGATGTGCTTTAAGAAAAAATTGTCACCCAAGGTCCATCGGATCTGCTGAGTTTGGTTTTGCTCTTGTACTTCTGTGGGTTTGGACAAATGTGTGATGGCATGTGTCCACCATCACAGCCTTATCCAGAATAATGTCAGAGCCTTAAAAATCCTCTGGGCTACACCTTTTTTTTTTTTTTTACCCTTCTTTGCCCCCAAAGCCCTGGCAACCATTGATCTTTTCGGTGTCTCCTTGGTTTTGCCATTTCCAGAATGTCATCTGATTGGAATCATACAGTGTGTGGCCTTTACATATGGGCTTCTCCACTTTGGAATATGCATGGAAGTTTCCTCCATGTCTCTTCATAGCTTGTTTCTTTTCTTTCTTTCTTTTTTATTTAGTGGCATCAGGTCCTTTAGTTGTGGGACGTGGGATCTTCATTGTCTCGTGCCACAGCTTTTGTTGGGGTGCGTGGACAGTCTAGCTGTGGGTGGGCTTCATTGCTGTGCACCATGTGAGATCTTAGTTCCCTGATCAGGGATAAAACCCACATCCCCAGCATTGTGAGGGGGATTCTTAACCACTGGACTTGCAGAGAGGTCCCAGCCCATTTGTTTTTAGTTCAGTTCAGTTCAGTCACTCAGTCGTGTCTGACTCTTTGCGACCCCATGAATCGCAGCACGCCAGGCCTCCCTGTCCATCACCAACTCCCAGAGTTTACCCAAACTCACGTCCATCGAGTTGGTGATGCCATCCAACCATCTCATCCTCTGTCGTCCCCTTCTCCTCCTGCCCTCAATCTTTCCCAGCATCAGGGTCCTTTCCTGCGAGTCAGCTCTTTGCATCATTTGGCCAGAGTAGTGGAGCTTAGTTTTGTAAGAAACCTGTACACTGCCTTTCAGGGAGCCTGTGCCATGTTGGGTGCTGTTTGCTTTTTCATACACTTTTATCTTCAGAGCCTTGAGTGGCATCTGGTGCACAGAGGATGCTAATAAATATTTGCTCAGTACGGAATGATAAGGTGCACCTGGGCTGTGTGTTTAAAGTGTGCATTTCCCAGCCAAATCCCAGAGCCTCTGATTCAGTGGATCTGGAGTGGGTCCCAGGAGTCTGCCTGTGTGTTCTTGCCAGGGGATGCTAGGGTGGCTGGTCTGAAAATGATGCTTTTAAGTAACACTGCTTTCCGAGCTGATTCTGGTGAACTTCCTTCTGTTGTCTGGTCAGAGAGGAAGCTTTTCCGCACTTCTGCAAAAGGGTAGTTCCTGCTGTATGCTCTTCATATATCACTGTGTTCTCCAAATTGCTACTCGGTTGTCTTGAAAATAAACCAGGCTGCCCACTCCCCCCACCAAAGAAAAAATCTAGTTGAATGAAAATCGTTGCAGATAAATGTGAGTTCAGAATGGAGAACTTTGGAAAGCAGGGGAGACCACAGGTAGAAGGAATACACATTTTCAGACATAATGTAGACACTTGAATTCTACAGAAGTAGTCAACGATGCTTTCCTGAAGTAAGTCCAGAACCGTAGGAATACTATGTTAAATGTGGGCTTATCTTACATAACTGCAGTGCAGTGATCAAAATCAGGAGCTTAACACGGACCCAAGGCTATTGTGTCTCTAGAGACCTATTGAGATTCTGCCAGTCATAAGAATAATGTCCAATTTTTCCTTTACCTGCCCTGTTTCGTTGAAAGTGAAAGTATTAGTCATTCAGTCGTGTCTGACTCTTTGTGACCCCATAGACTGTAGCCCACCAGGCTCCTCTGTCCATGGGGTTCTCCAGGCAAGAATACTAGAGTGGGTTGCCATTCTGTTCTCCAGGGGATCTTCCCAACCCAGGGATCGAACCCAAGTCTTCTGCATGGCAGGCTGACTCTTTACCCTCTGAGCCACCTCTTAAGTAACTCTTCAGTCTTTCTTGGCATAGTGGGACTTTGACACTTTTGAATAGAGCAGGTTAATTTTTACAGAATGTCTTCAATTTAGTCTTCCTTGATCTCCCTTCATGATTCGGTTCAGGTTAGGCTTATTTTTTTAAATAAAAATTTTAAGTTTAAAGGAATACTCTTAATCTCCTTAGCCCAAGGTCCCTATCGTAATGGAAGATGGATGGCTGGAAAGTGTTGGAAAGCTCTTGAGATGAAATTCTGATTTTCTGTGAGATGAAAGATTTCCATGAGGAATAAAAGAACCATGTACAGTAAGAACCTTTCTTTCTTTTATGTATATTCCATACTGGGAGCTTAGAGACAAACGTACTGCTGACATACATCTTTTTGTTTTTCTAACTTTTTAAGACTTTTTGTTTGTTTTTTTGGTGTGTACCATTTTCAAGGTCTTCATTGAATTTGTTACAGTATTGTTTTTGCTTTCTGTTTTGGTTTTTTGGCCTTAAGGCATGTGGGATCTTAGCCCCACAAACTAGGGTTTGAACACACATCTCCTGCTTTGGAAGGCAAGGTCTTAACCACTGGACTCCCAGGGAGGACCCTGTTTTGTTTTTTTTTTTTTAAACTTTGATTCCCTCCCCTTCTGGCTTTTTCTGTGCTGCCAATTTGTTGGGGAAGCCAAGCCATTTGTTGTAGAATATCTGTTTTCCAGATTTCTGAGAATGCTTTTCTGGTGTCTGTATAAGTGAAATTCCCCTCAGTAGACTAAATAGTACGTGAGTGACAGAAGTATCAAAATCTAGACAGATTCTGGAAGAGCTACTGAAACATTGTAAGCATTTAGCAACAATTAAGAGATCCTTAGACTGATAGGCCACAGTCCTTGGGGTCGCAGAGTCGGACGCGACAGAGTGACTTCACTTTCACTTTTTCCTGCCTGTTAATACGTTCTCACTAACCTCTTGCTGTTAGCTGTCACTCTCACTGTGGTTCTGATGAAGAGACTGAGGGTCAGAGAGGCTCCATGTACGAAGCAAGGTCTAGGTCCAAGTTCTAGCACCAAAGTCATTCCTAGAATACTTTTCCTGCTTTTTTGCAGAGACAAGCCAAAAGAGAACAAGACAGATTTCTTTTTTCAACTTGTATAACCCCCAGCTGTTCTAAAACAAAAGGAATTGGTGCCTAAAAGAGTGTGATGTCTGTATTATTGCTGCTGGATCCTTACCACCATTTCAGCCCTGTCTGTATTATTGCTACTGGATCCTTACCACCATTTCAGCCCTGTAAAAACATGGCTTCCTGGAAGATTGTTTTAGCAGTGGCAGATGAAAATAAACTACTCCAAATAATGCTATGAATGAATTAGGATTTTTTTAAAAAATACCTAGACATTAAAAACCTAAACCTGAATTTTGAGATTTAATTAATAAAACATACACACTTCCTACTTGTTCTCCAGAGAGAAACACTTGACAAATATCAAGTAAGTTAAT
The DNA here is from genome assembly GCF_055505025.1 of Bos grunniens. Lineage (NCBI taxonomy): Eukaryota > Metazoa > Chordata > Mammalia > Artiodactyla > Bovidae > Bos > Bos grunniens. The sequence continues at coordinate 5,012,972 of NC_141194.1, forward strand.
TGTAGGTTTTGAAGTTGCTGTGAAAAGTAACAGGGGGATTTTCGTTCACCTATCTGAGCCCCTGTCTGCCCTTCTTTGAGATTCCGGATTCGGCATGCGCTCAAGTCCCAAGTTCAAGGATTTAACAAGAGTGGGTGAAACCGGGGCCCTCCGTTTTTATGCTCATCGTATTACATTAAAAAAAAAAATACAAAGTGCAACCTCAAAATGTGTGCTGTGATGCCACCAGCTGGTGATCAACCAGAAAATGTGGTCCAGCTTGCAGAGAGCCCCTTATTTGGGGGCGTCTTGGTGCCACGTCCTTTATGGTAAAGTAGAATGTGATACACAGCCAATCAGGAGAGGGCAAAGGGTCTGCAACTCCGCCATGGCCATTGATTGAAGGTCCATCTTAGTATCTCTCTCCTGCCTTTCTGTCTGGACATCAGAAGGATTAGTATTGGGCCTGAAAGGCTACCTTGACTGTCATGGTGGTGCTGTGGGTGGGGAGGTATGATTATTCTAACAATAGAAGTCGTGAAAAATACAGAATTATACCAAGATGTTGTTACAGGAGAAAATTCTATGATAGGCTGAATGGTTTCCTCCAAAATCCACCTGTTACACCCCTGATCCCCGCTACAGCCATCTCTGAGTATCCACGTTGCGATTGGCTCCAGGATACCCTCAGATTCCAGAATTCTTGGATGGTTAAGTCTCTGTGTAAAAGAGCGCAGTGGTGGGGCTTCCCTGGTGGCTCAGATGGTAAAGAATCCGCCTGCAATGCAGGAGACCTGGGTTTGATCCACCAGATGGGGAAGATCCTTGGAGAAGGGAATAGCTACCCACTCCAGTGTTCGTGCCTGCAGAATCCCATGGACAGAGGAGCCTGGCAGGCTACAGTCCATGAGGTTGCAAACAATCAGACATAACTGAGCAACTTCACTTTCATTCTTTCTGGAGAAGGAAATGGCAACCCACTCTAAGATTCTTGCCTGGGACATCCCTTGGGCAAAGTAGTCTGTCAGGCTATATAGGTCATAGGCTCGCAAAGAGTTGGACACAACTGAGTAATTAGCACTTTTCCTGGTGGGTCAGTGTTAAAAAAAAAAAATCCACCTGCCAATGCAAGAGACATGGGTTTGATCCCTGTTCTGGGAGGATCCCATGTGCTGTGGACCACCTAAGTCCTTTGCCCACAACTACTGAGCCCACAGTCTAGAGTCTGGGGAACTCAGCTGCTGAAGTCCACGCTCCATGACAAAAGAAGTCACCGCAATGAAAAACCAACACACCAGCCCTAGAGAGTAGCCCCTGCTTGCTGCAACGAGAGAAAGGCTGGGTGCATCATTGAAGACCCAGCAAAGTCCTAACTAACTAACTAACTAAAATTATTATTTTTTAAAGTAAGAAACAGCCAAGTACAGGACCTCAGAGTGTGACTGTCTTGGGAGATAAAGCCTTCAGAGAGGTGATTCAGGCAGCATGAGGTTGTGGGCTGGACCCTAATCCAATCTGACTGATGTCCTTATTAGAAGTTGGGGGGGGGGTGGGGTTTAGACACACAAAGGGATGGCAAAGACCAAAGACAAGGAGGAGACAGTCATCTGCAAGGCTAGGAGAGAGGTCTCAAGAGAACAACCTTGATCTTGGAACTCCGGCCTCCCAAAGTGTTAACATGATAGATGTCTTTCGTGTCAGGGCCCCCAGCCTGTGGTATTTTGTTACAGCAGCCCGTGTTGACTAATACACCCTCCCGGTTGTGTAAACGTGAAATGATCACATGTTGAAACCTTGTGATGGTTAACCTGATGTCCACCAGGGTGGGCTAAGGGATGCTTAAGTCGCTGGTACCACATGGCTTCTGAGTGTGTCTGCCAGGGGGTCTCTGATAGAGGCACCGTGAAGTGAAGGCATTTTAGAGAAAGAGGAGACTGCCCTTCCCATCTCCCCTGCCCTCTTCCACACACATGTGGCCTTCCTGGGAGCAGGTTGCCGCAAAGTCCAGTCTGCAGGCTTATCTGGCCCCTCGTCTTCATGATAAGAAGGCTGGCTGTGGTCTCTTTCAGGGAATCCACTTCAATTTCCGGATCCGATGAGGTTGGCGATCCCCAGAGGAAAAGCACTTCTCTGAATTAGCATAGGAAGAGAAGCGTGCACAGCCCGGGTGCATGACTGAGAAATTCCCCATCACTATCGGTGGCAGACGGCGTTGTGCCTTTCGACCAACCAGTGTTTCCGCAGGGTGGGCACTCTGCAGCGGGTGATACCCTGTGTCAACGAGGGTCGGGACAGATCCAAGGTTCTGAGTGTCCCGCCACAAGCTATCTCCCATTCAGGAAGTGGGAACTTTCTTCCTGCCGGCAAATCCCGATGCAGACACTGGGGATCACCTCTTTGGAGCCAGAAGCATCTCCTCTAGTGTTAAGAACTATCATGGAACAAGGAGATCCAACCAGTCCATCCTAAAGGAAATCATCCCTGGATATTCAGTGCAAGGACTGATGCTGAAGCTGAGGCTCCAATACTTTGGCCACTTGATGCAACGAACTGACTTGTTGGAAAAGACCCTTGAATCTGGGAAAGATTGAAGGTGGGAGAAGCAGATGACAGAGGATAAGATGGTTGGATGGCATCACCAATGCAATAGACATGAGTTTGAGCAAGCTCTGGGAGTTGGTGATGGACAGGGAAGCCTGGCATGCTGCAGTCCATGGGGTCACAGAGTCAGACATGACTGAGTGACTGAACAACACAAATGAAAATGCGGTATGATTATTGCTGCCAAAATCTGGCCCCTGTTGACTGGTGCTTGGTTAAATCTTGGAGACAGTTTTGGGTGAAGTAGAAAGAAACAACATTATTGCTTTTCCAGGCAGAAGGGGACACAGTGAGGCTAATGCCCTCAAGATCAAGACTATGTGTCTCCCCTGGAGAGGATACTCAGGAGTCTTAGAATGTTCAATGAGCAGGGTGTGATCAGCTTTTGGACATTCATCTGATCAGTTGGTGACGAAGGAATCAGGAGTCAGCATCGTCAACCTTTCCTACTGGTCTGCAGTCTCCGTGCTTGTGGACAGCATTTAGGTAACTTCTCCCACCTGGTGGGGGTTTCTTTATCTGCAAAACAGTTCAAAGGACATGGCTCAGAATATAAGGTATAGTCCTTGTTGCTGTTTGGTCACTAAGTCGTGTCCGACTCTTTGCGACCCTGTGGACTACAGCACGCCAGGCCTCCCTGTCCATCACCATCTCCCAGAGTTTTCCTCAGACTCATGTCCGTTGAGTCGGTGATGCCATCCAACCATCTCATCCTCTGTCGTGCCCTTCTCCTCCCGCCCCCCTCCCCATCCCTCCCATCATCAGGGTCTTTTCCAATGAGTCAGCTCTTCGCATTAGGAAGCCAAAGTACTGGAGTTTCAGCTTCAGCATCAGTCCTTCCAATGAACACCCAGGACTGATGTCCTTCAGAATGGACTGGTTGGATCTCCTTGCAGTCCAAGGGACTCTCAAGAGTCTTCTCCAACACCACAGTTCAGAAGCATCAACTCTTTGATGCTGAGTCTTCTTTATGACACCACTCTCACATCCGTACATGACTACTGGAAAAACCATAGCTTTGACCAGACTCCTTGAGGAGGATCTAAAGGTGTTTGACTTTGTTGAAAGGCTAAAGTATTATTATTTTGTCTCACTTGACTGTTTTCCTTGCTTTCTGCATTTTCTCACTGTCTGATTCAAAGGATCCTTGGACTAAAGTTCTTCTACAGACAAAAGGCAGGGGGAGGAACTCAGCGGTCCTCATGGGGTCCTGCGTGGTTTCAGTATCAGCAGTAGGACGTTCTGTAGGCTAACTTGGAACTTTGTCAATAGACTGGATGCTTAGGGTAGTCTCTGGCTCACTGAATACCTTTGCATCTCAGTCCCAAGGAAGGAAAAGCACCCCATGCGTCAGTCCCCAGGAAAGCCCTGCATTTCATCATGAAACCTCTCCAGGAATCAAAATCTAACTCTCAGCTGTCACGGAGATGAGCTGGTTTTCTGACAGTAACGGCGGCCCTGAATTCATGGGGAAATAACGCCCCAGCTGATGGCGGGCGGAAGAGGTGAACTCCGTAATAGCCGTTCTTCTGTGTGGCCGGCCCGTGAACGGACGCAGGAAATCATACAGAGATTCCGGAGATGCCTCTCTGGCTGTGTCCCTATCATTAGCCTCGCAGAACAATCCCTTCTGCCTCTTGAGTCTGAGTGAAACATCCATCTCGCTGAGCGGAACACTCATGGCTGAACTCCGTCTCCCATCAAAGCCATCAGAGAGGGTTTTGCTCCCTTTTTGCAAAAAAAAAAAAAAAAGTTCTTGCTGTCAAGATGGCTCTCATGTCTTTGTACTTCTGCTAAGAAGGGCATCCCTTCAGATGAAAAGATACCAATTTTATCCATCCTGGGGTAGAATAGGGCTGAGAGGCACAGAGAGAAATTTCTGCTTTCAAAGTTGCCTTTGTGATGCCTCTTACTCGTCTTTAACATGATTGTGAAGAACTAAGATATACGGAAGGAGACGTTAGTTTTTATCCTTCAGTGAAAAATTTAAGAGATTCTGGAAATGCACACTTAATAAGAAATAAGCCCGTAGAATGATATTGTCCTTTTCTCTAAGTTCCAGTGGCTGAATTTGTTTGTTTTACTTTTTTGACTCTTTATTTGGAGACCTGACTGTGTTTCCCTTGGTTGGAGCTCCTGGGGGTCAGTGACTTGGAGCTAGTTATTAAATTTTTTTTTTAATGTTTTCTTAGGCAAGCCCATGCTGCATCTTGTAGACAACTTGGAACTAGACACACAGGAACCTCATATTTATTTTAACATCTGTGTAGCATTAATGGAAAGATTAAGTATTAGGGGAAACGAGATCAAAACCTTGTTTTAAAATCCTAGGAAAGCTATAATTCAGTTCACTCTTTTAAGTACTTTGAGAGGATGTCATACGTTGCATCAATACATTGCAATTAAATTCTGTTTCATCGACTGTGTAACTCATTTATACTGTGAAATCTCCAATGTTGCCTTAATTGATGAATCTTGTATTCACTTGAAATATACATGGGTTACTCTTATTTCTATTTGATCTGCCAAAGACGGGATTTGGATTTTCATTCACCTTAAGTGGATACAAGCATTTTATCGCAACAGCAGTCTGTGGGTTTGTGCCAGTCGCTGCCTATAGGGGTGAATCACCTGCGTTTTAAGATTGAAGATGGTCACACGTCTTTCGAAGTTCACAAGAGAGGAGGCTCTTTCCCTCTCTGTCTTCTGCAGGGACTGGCCTCCTGGTTTGCTTTTCAGCCAGAGAATTGCAACAAAGTGGTGTTGGAGAAGACTCTTGAGAGTCCCTTGGACTGCAAGGAGATCCAACCAGTCCATTCTGAAGGAGATCAGCCCTGGGATTTCTTTGGAAGGAATGATGCTAAAGCTGAAACTCCAGTACTTTGGCCACCTCACGCGAAGAGTTGACTCATTGGAAAAGACTCTGATGCTGGGAGGGCTTGGGGGCAGGAGGAGAAGGGGACGACAGAGGATGAGATGGCTGGATGGCATCACTGACAATGGATGTGAGTCTGAGTGAACTCCGGGAGTTGGTGATGGACAGAGAGGCCTGGTGTGCTGTGATTCACGGGGTCGCAGAGAGTCAGACATGACTGAGCGGGTGAACTGAACTGAACTGAAGGGTGTTAAAAATATAAGACTGGACTTCTTGGAGCTGTGTAACTTCTGCTTCTGCTGTCTTTGACCCTGCTGTGATGTGTACAGCCGTAGGTTAGCCTCCTTGATGAAGTGAGACCGTAAGCACAGGACAAAGGGCTCAGCTGTCTTAGCCGGCTCAGCTGTGAGTCCAGAGGTACCGCAAACCACAGAGGTGAGCCATCTCTGCCGAGGCCTGCCTGGATGATCAACACCGCAGCATCACGGGAGATCAATTGCTGTTTTGAGCCATAATTTTCTAAAAGTTATGTATTTTTTAAAAATTTTATTTTATTTTAAAACTTTACATAATTGTATTAGTTTTGCTTTTTAAGGCTTTTCATTGCATATTGGGAAACAGCTGGTTAATGGTGTTGTGATGGTTTCAAGCAGACAGTGAAGGGACTCAGTCATATGTATGAAGCGAAGTGAAGTTGCTCAGTCGTGTCCAACTCTTTGCGAGCTTTACCAGGCTCCTCCATCCCTGGGATTCTCCAGGCAGGAATACTGGAGTGGGTTGCCATTTCCTTCTCCAGGAGATCTTCTCGACCCAGGGATCGAACCCGGGTCTCCCGTATTGCAGGCAGATGCTTTACCATCTGAGCCACCAGGGAAGCTCTTTCTCCCCCAAACTCCCCTCCCATCCAGGCTGCCACATGACACTGAGCAGAGTTCCCTGTGCTGTCCAGCAGGTCCTTGCTGGTTCTCCATGTTAAATACAGCAGTGTGTCTATGCCCATCCCAGACTCCCTAACTATCCCTTCCCCCATCCTTCCCCCTGGTGACCATAAGGTTATTACAGAGTACTGAGCAGAGTTCCCTGTGCTGTCCAGCAGGTCCTTGCTGGTTCTCCATGTTAAACACAGCAGTGTGTCCATGTCCATCCCAGACTCCCTAAGTGCCCTTTCCCACCAGCAACTGTACGTTCATTCTCTAAGTCTGTGATTCTGTCTCTTTTGTAAATAAGTTCATTTGTATCATTTCTTGTGAGACTCTGCATCCGTGGTATCATAAGCTATTTCTCCTTCTCTCTCTGACTTACTTAACTTAGTATGACACTCTCATTTATGTCTATCTGTGTTGCTACAAATGACATGATTTCCTTCTTTTTGACAGCCGAGGCGTATTCCATTCTGTATATGTACCACGTCGTCTTTATGCATTCATCTGTTGACGGACATTTAGGTTGCTTCCGTGTCTTGGGTATTGTGAACAGTGGTGCAGTGAACGCTGGGGTGCATGGATCCTTTCGGACCGTGTTTTTCTCCAGATGTGTGCCCAGGGATAGAATTGCTGTGTCATCCCATAACCCTGCTTATCCTTTTTAAAGGAACTTCCATTCTGTTCTCCATAGTTAGCCGTTACATTTTAAATGCATGCCTCTGTAGCTCTAGGTAACTGAGACTATCTATACCCCCCTCCCCACACGCCCAAAGAGTTCATTACAAAATTAATGTAGGCAAAGTCTGATTAAAGATAACAACACTGATTCAAACCTCAGTTAACGTAGAAACTGCAATTATGTGCTTATACTTGCTCTGTGCTTTTTGCAGTCAGATAAGGCTCAAAATTCTCTCTCTCTCTCTTTTTTTAATTGGATAAGGGAAGCAAAAAAGTTAATCAGGTAAAGTTTTCTCCTGATGTCAGATTTTAAGAGGGATTTGTCTCATGAGCAGTTTATATAGAAGCTACGTGAAAGAAAGTAAGAAAAAAATTGTATATGTCTGATTCCAAAAGCAGATACTTAATGAATAATCAAAGGGAGTTAGAGTAATGTGAATGGAGTAATTTTCTGGGGACATATTTGGTAAAGGCGTGACTTGGAAAATATAAAGATTATGCCGGATACCACGCCACTTAAAGACGCTTAATTCCAGTTGTGTTTGCGTAGGAAGCTGCATACTACATTCACCATTGCCCAGTTTATCCTAGAATTCCTGCCTTTAACAGAATTAACCTGAGAGCCACGGAGTTGATGTTCTGCTGTTGATTGAAAGAAAGGTCTTCTGTAGCCTGATTCTCAAAAAGGAGAGTCCATCCCAGTTTTGTTCCCACACCCAATTTTGATCAGGAGTCTTGATCTCAGGAAATGGGAGCCCTTCAACAGGGTGTGCAGTTATTCACTTGAGACGTCTCAGTCCTGTGACTTACAGCCAGGAGATACCGTTTTGGCTTAGAACACACTGTGCTTGGGTTAGCGTGCATTGTTACAGATGAAAAAGCTCAAGTGTATTATTCTTCAACTGTTCCAGTTTTGAGCCTCACAGTGTCCGCTGGTGACCGCTGGGATGAATTAGATATGAGATCCGCCCCGCGTAGCATGCCCTCTTGTGCAATTAAACCGTGAGAAGCGTTTGCCCCGGACAGCCTTTTGTAGGGTGTGCATAGCTGTCCCTGAGCTCTTTCTAACAATTACTTTGCACCGTATCCAGCTGTTCCTTGAAGAATAGTGATTGCATGAGCGCCCTGATCCCTCGGTCCTTGTGCCAACCACAGCCTTCACCACGTCTCCTCTGAGCACTGCCTCGGGCAGAGTTCTGTACCCCCTTGGTACTGAGCTCGCCCTGCTTCACTTACTTGAGCCAGTGGGTGTGTAAACATTTGTAACACAAGTAGACCTTTTGAAGGGGCTTCCCAGGTGGCACTGGTGGTAAAGAAACCAACTGTCAATGCAGAAGACACAGGAGATTGCAGGTTCGATTCCTGGGTCGGGCAGATCCCCTGGAGGAGGGCATGGCAACCCACTCTGGTATCCTTGCCTGGAGAAATCCCAAGGACAGAGGAGCCTGGTGGGCTATAGTCCATGGGGTCACAAAGAGCCGGATACGACTGAAGTAGCTTAGCACGCATGTAGAGGTTTTGAAAGAACTTGAACTGTTCTGTTTCTTCCCACTGGTGCCAGCGAGCGTGTGCCTGAGCCAGCTTGTTGGAAATAAGACATCTGTGGCGATGTTCGTTGGTTCACACCACACCATTGCAGACCCTATAAGTGAAATCAGCAGACAGCAAAGAGCTGCCTGATTGAACACAGTTTAAATGTCCACCCCTCTGCCTCCTGCGCTAAATCACTGCCGTTCATTTATGTATCCGTTTATTCATTTGATGTGGACCATTTTCAAAGTCTGTATTGAATTTGCTACAACGTTGCTTCCGTTTTGTGATTCAGTTTTCGGGCCACAAGGCATGTTGGACCTCACCTCCCTGACCAGGAATCGAACCCACATCCCCTGCATTGGAAGGGAACATCTTTGCCTGTGGAACCGCCAGGAAAGTTTCCAGCATACTTTCTTTGAAGCCATTGAGCTTAGGGATATTTGTCTTGTGACCTTATCAATAGATAACTGATCTTTTTTCCAGCATGCTCTTGTTTGATTAGCAAGACTTTGAAGTCAGCCCACTTAGAATATAGTATGTTGGTGTTAATTTCTGCCGTGACTGTGGGCATGTGGTCAGTCCATCTTTAGGTTAAATTCGTCAATTTAAGTCATTATAAGTTAGTATAACATCCTCGGTCCCTCATTTATTAACATAACATGCTATAATTATTATTATGTAATTATTATTATAGCAATTATGTTAATACCGAAAGGGCTAAGTTTTATCTCTTTATCATACCATTGTGAGGTTAACTGCTGTGTCACCGAGATGAAAAGTGGGTTGAAACGTGATCACTTCTGAGGTGTGTTGTTACTGCTTCCTCCTGGTGCCTTGTGGGTGAAATCAAGTCATAAAGGAGGAGGACTTCCCTGGTTTTTTAAGACTCCACCTTCCACTGCAGGTGGCTTAGCTGGTAAAGATTCCACCTGCATTGCTGGAGACCCAGATCCTATCCCCGGCTGGGGAAGATCCCCTGGAGAAGGAAACAGCAGCCCACTCCACTATTCTTGCCTGGAAAGTTCCATGGATGGAGGATCCTGGTAGGTTACAGTCCATGGGATCACAAAGAGTCAGACACGACTTAGCAACTTCCCTTGTTCACTGGTTCCACTACAGAGCAAGCAGGTTTATTCCCTGGTTGGGGAGTTAAGATCTCACATGCCTCATGGTCAAAAAAGGAAAACTTAAAACGAAAGTAATATTATAACAAATGCAATAAAGACTTTTAAAACAATGGCCCACATCAGAAAAATAAAAAATTCTGAAAATAAAAAAAGGGAAAGTCTTCCAGATATCATCAAATGTCCTTAAGAACACCAAGAAATTGCCTGCATAATCAAAATTGCAGGGAAAGCTGGGTTTACATTCTTGCCTGAAAGATAAAGCAATAAAGTGGACATTGGCTGTCGAATCACATGGCACTGTGCTTGTCTCTCTCTGCAGCAAGGGAGTCCCGTGTTTAATTCGGGGCACGATCATTTATAGGTTTGGGGAAGGTAGATACAATTCTCAAATTCTCTAAGCATCAGCTTTCTCATAAAAAAAAACGAGGCTATTAATATTACTTCCATAAGAAGGTTGCTTCGAGAATTAAATCCAGTGGTATATTCAGGATGCTTTGCAGAGCACCTGGCGTATATTTAACTACCCAATAAATTATAGTTATTATTATTAAGACGGCTTGCTGCTCATATAAGCCTGAAAATCTGGGAGCAGCAGTTTATTGGGAACAAAATTAGTGTAGCATTCTGATGAGCTGTGCAGAAAAGTAATGAATCACAGTGTCTGTGATGCAGAGGCTGCCTCTCTTTGAAAAGGGGGCCCATTTAAAAAAAAGGAAAAAAATTCACCTTGAGGGTCCGAGGCTCAAGGGATGAGAAGAAGCATGGCCGGTATTGGGGTGTCTCATTGGAAACCAAATGTGGACATTTCTGGAGTAAAGAGACCGTGCAGAGCCTTGCTCAGGTAGGTTATCAATCACACGAATTAGATCGGATGCTTGCCAGTGCTCCTAAATCACTGATAGTTTTGGAGTCACACAGGGGCTTCCCTGGCGGCTCAGATGGCAAAGAATCTGCCCGCAAGGTGGGAGGTTCCGGTTTGATCCCTGGGTGGGGAACATCCCCTGAAGGAGGGCATGGCAACCCACTCCGGTCTTCTTGCCTGGAGAAATCCCATGGACAGAGGAGCCTGGGGGGCTATAGTCCGTGGGGTTGCAAGGAGTCAGACACAACTGAGTAACACTTTCATTTTAAAAAATTCTAGGAACTATGGCGTGACCACCTTAGATACATGGTAAATGATCACAATGATAAAAAGTAGTTTATCCATTAAGGGAAATGCAGAAAATACAGACAAATGAAAAGAAGAAAAAAAATTTTTTAACAGAAGTCTGTTTTTTTTTTTTCAGCGCTTACATGTTGTAGTATATGGTCTCCCAGTCTTTCTTCTTCTTGACATTTAAAGGAAAACCACCAATAATTGGAAATTATTTCACAGAAAAGCAACACTTTTTTTTTTTCTTTTGCAAAGTAGGTGTTATTTCATTGTCTCTGACAGAGAATGCTGAACAATGGATCTAAGATTCCAAAGAAAGCATTTCAGAAAGGTATCAGAGTTAGCATCTGCACCCTTAACATCGCTCTAATAGACCTCAGCATTTCTGAATCTTTGTTCTGCTAAAAGGCGAGAGGAGAATGTATGCAGGTGTCTGACATAAGCAAGACGGTATGAAACAGCCCTGCATTAGTGGGTTGGAAAAATGCTGATGAAATAGAACCAACACGATCTTTTGAGCAAAAAAAGAAAAACACCTACATTGTTCTTTCTTTTCGAAACAGATCAGGACTCTGAAATGTGCTTCGGTTTTGAGTTTCTGGGCAGTCTAGCGCGTCTCTGTTTTCTTCCTTAGGGTGTTTGAAAATGACTCTAGAATTCTTCCTTTGTGTATAACCCGTGGATCCTAGTGGTAGAAATCGATCGATTCCCTAGTAGCCATCCTAATTAAGCATGGGAGCCAGGTTCTGGGTGCCTCACAGTTCTGTCCAGAGTCCTCCAAAGTTATGTGTCCAAAAGGAAGTGGGATACAGAACAGACCACTGCAGATGGTGACTGCAGCCATGAAACTAAAAGACGCTTACTCCTTTGAAGGAAAGTTATGACCAACCTAGACAGCATATTAAAAAGCAGAGACATTACTTTGCCAACAAAGGCCTGTCCAGTCAAGGCTATGGTTTTTCCAGTGGTCATGTATGGATGTGAGAGATGGACTGTAAAGAAAGCTGAGCACCGAAGAATGGATGCTTTTGAACTTCGGTGCTGGAGAAGACTCTTGAGAGTTCCTTGGACTGCAAGGAGATCCAACCAGTCAATCCTAAAGGAAATCAGTCCTGGGTGTTCATTGAAAGGACAGATGTTGAAGCTGAAACTTTAATACTTAGTCCATCTGGTATGAAGAGCTGACTCATTTGAAAAGACCCTGATGCTGGGAAAGATTGAAGGCAGGAGGAGAAAGGGACCACAGAGGATGAGATGATTGGATGGCATCACTGATTCTATGGGCATGAGTTGGAGTAAACTCTGGGAGTTGGTGATGGACAGGGAGGCCTGGCATGCTGCAGTCCATGGGGTCACAGGGAGTCGGACACGACTGGGTGACTGAACTGAACTGAACTGAACAGACCGACCCTCACTAAGAAAACTGTTGGAAAACTCAACGGGCCAGTTGACCTTTATGTTATAAGACTGACTCCCTGGATCTTCTGTGTTTTTTGATATTTGTTGTTGCTGTTCAATCGCCAAGTCATGTCTGACCCTTTCCCACCCCTTCGACTGCAGCATGCCAGGCTTCCCTGTTCTCCACTGTCTCCCAGCATTTGCCTAAGTTCCTGTTCATTGAGTTCTAGATTCCTTGGGGTACACTTATATATCCAGATACAGAGCTCGGAGGTGATGATTTCTCCAGGGAGCCAGCCTACCCTCCATTACCTTTCAAAAATGTGAAATCACTTCAAATACAGAGGCCTGGTTTTGAAGAAAGTGGCCCCGTTTCAAATTTCAGCATTGTTTCAGGATGAACTGTGAGAGTGGTGTTTAAGAGGTTTGCATCTGCAAGTGAGTTCATAGCTTACAGTTGTTCAGTCGCTCAGACGTGCCCAACTCTGCAACTCCGTGGACTACGGCTTGCAAGGCTTCCCTGTCTTTCACTGTCTCCTGGAGCTTGCTCAAACTCATGTCCATCGAGTCGGTGATGCCGTCCCACCATCTCATCCTCTGTCGTCCCCTTCTCCTCTTGCCTTCAGTTTTTCCCAGCATCAGGGTCTGTCCCAAGGAGTCAGTTCTTCACATCAGGTGGCCAAAGGATTGGGGCTTCAGCTTCAGCATCAGTCCTTTCAGCGAATATTAAGAACTGATTTCCTTTAGGATGGACTGGTTGGATCTCCTTGCAGTCCGAGGGCCTTTCAGGAGTCTTCTCCAGCACCACCGTTCAAGATGCTTGCTTTAGTTGTGGACTGTGAACTCTTAGTTGCGGTATGTGGGATATACTTCCCTGACCAGGGATCAAATCCCAGGCCCCTGCATTGGGAGCTTGGAGTCGTAACCCCTGAACCACCAACTGAGTTGATATTTTTTTTTTAATGTAAAGATAACTTTGAGTGTGCTGGCTCTTCCCGGCTGCACATGGGTTTGTCCAATTGTGTGCATGGCCTTCTCACTGTGGTGTCATCTCTTGTTGTGAAGCATGACACAGTAGTTGTCAAGCATGGCCTCAGCCGCCCCGTGGCCTGTGAGGTCTTCCCGCACCACGAATGGGTCCACTGGACCACAAGGGAAGACCCCCTCCACCCCGCCCCCCCAACTCAGTGGATCTTGATGGAAGCAGATGCCCTGAATTGCAAAGACCTATAAAAGGCAGCATCTTGCCCTGAGAGATGTAACTTGCATGCCACCACTCATGCCTAGGTCTCCAGGGATGGATCGGCACCCAGGCTCTCAACTAGCCCACTCTGAATGTGCACGTGTGTTTCCTGAACGCACAGCCCGGAACGCTGAGGGCCAGTGTGTACAGGAAAAAGTGTGTACAGGAAAATTGCTAGTGAACGCCTTCGCTCACTGAAGAGCAAAGGCATGTAAGCCGAGGGATGCCTGTTCATCTTCCGCACCCCTGCGTCCTGCAGATGCAAGGGAACAACTGAAGAGGTCCTGCGGACGCGTGTGCCAACGCCACGAATCTCCCTTTTGATTCTCTGCAGAGTTAATTTCCAGAGATGCGGCAGAATTTCACAGAGTGATGAATCAGTGCCTGGCAGATTCATAAGTCTTAACAGAGCAGAGAGGCATGACTGGTCGTCTGCCAGATGACACAGGAATTCCTTCTCTGATCATTGTATTAAATCAGATTTATAAACAGATAATACAAGTGCTGAAGGGAGGTCCCGAATCACCAGCCTTCAGAGGGAACATCCAGAGAACTCAAAATCATATTTCTTTTTCTAGTGATTAGCTTTTTTTTAGCCATACATATACATACATACATCTGTCTCTCTATCAACCATCTATCTATCTATAGGTATGAGCTTCCCTGGTGGCTCAGACAGTAAAGAATCCAACCTCAGTGCAGGAGACTTGGGTTCCATCCTTGGGTCAGGAAGATCCCCAGGAAAAGGGAATGGTTACCAGTATTCTTGCCTGGATAATTCCATGGACACAGGAACCTGGCAGACTAGTGTCCATGAGGTTGCAAAGAGTCGAACGTGACTGAGCGACTAACACACTTTCATAGATATAGATACACATTATAGATATAGATGTGTTTAAAATATTTATTAGGGTGTTTCGAGTCTTAGTCGCTATGCCTGGGCTTATTTGCCTTGGGGCATGTGGGATTTTTATTTTCACAACCAGGGACTGAATCTGTATCTCCTGCACTGGAAGGCGACTTCTTAACCACTGGATCACCAGGGAAGTGCCTTTAACAGATGTTAACTAAGCACTTACTTGAGTCTTTCTGTGTCTGTCAACAAACAGTGGTTATGGTACTTCCTAATCTGTGTCCATTCACTACATTTTACTTTACTTTTGTAGACTTCAAGCAGCTAGATGACTGATGTGCTATACAGGTAGCAAATTATACATGCAAAACATCAGATTTATGAATGGCCTCATGGAATTTCTCCCACCATAGTTTAGTGCTTCACTGGAACCAACTCATTGGAAAAGTCCCTGATACTGGGAAAAATTGAAGGCAGAAGGGGACAACAGAGGATGAGATAGTTGGATGGCATCACCAACTCAATGGGCATGAGTTTCAGCAAACTCCCGGAGTTGGTGATGGACAGGGAGGCCTGGCGTGCTGCAGTCCATGGAGTTGCAAGGAGTTAGACACGACTGAGCTACTGAACTGAATTGAAGTGAAAGAACTCTTAAAGGTATGCTAATTGCTAGGTGCAGTAGGTGACTGAAAAGGAAATTTGGCCACTTCCCTGCCCCCTAATTGCCTCAGTAGCTGTCTTCTCGGCTTCTCTGCTGGGCTGACCCTGAAGTATTGGTCGCCAAACTTTTTGGTACCAGGGGCCAGTTTAGAAGATGACAGTTTTTCCACAGACCAGGGTGAGGATGGTTTCAGGGTGATTCAATCATATTACACTTACTGCGTACTTCATTGCTATTATTACTGCATCAGCTCTACCTCAAATCATCAGGCATTAGATCCCCTTGGTTAGGAACCCCTACCCTGAAGGAAAGGCTTCCCAGGTGACTTAGGTAAAAAATCTGCCTGCCAATGCAGGAGATGCAAACTCGATCTCTGGGTCGGGAAGATCCCTTGGAGAAGGGAGCGCACCCCACTCCAGTATCCTTGCCTGGAGAATCCCATGGACAGAGGAGCCTGGCGGGCTACAGTCCACGGGGGTCTCAAAGAGTTGGGCAGCACTGCAGTGACTGAGCACGCAAGCTGCTCTATAGACTGTACTGTGTGTGAGTAAGCTAGCCTGTGGCCTCTCTTGGGTTCGGGAAAGCTAGTCTGTAGTCTCCATGGCTATGCGTAAGCTAACCTGGGCTTCCCGGGAGTTGCCAGTGGCAAAGACCCTGCCTGCCAATCCTGGAGACATAAGAGACTTGGCTTCTGTTCTTGAGTCAGGAAGATCCCCTGGAGGAGGAAATGGCAACCTACTCCAGGATTCTTGCCTGGAGAATCCCACGGACAGAGGAGCCTGGTGGGGCTACAGTCCATGGGGTCGCAAAGAGTTGGACACGACTGAGGCAGCTTAGTACACATGCATGCAAGCTCGTCTACAGACTTTGTCCATGAAAATGGATTCATCTAGGTGGGGGAAATGCACAAGTGAACAACAGCAAGAGTCAGGATGTATCGGCATTCTTGGGGACAAACTCCTGGAGGAAAGGATCAGCAGTCTTGTCCACTGAGGACCAGCTTGAATCTGTCCGACGTGGTTTCTCACACTCACCAGGCACACAGACTGACAAACAGAACAGCTTTATCACTGGCGCTTGCTCACAGGTAAGTACTCAGAACCACCAGCCACTTCCCAACTCTCCATAGTAACAGAAGTGTAGTCGCTAAGTTGTGTCCGACTCTCGAGACCCCATGGACTGTAGCCCGCCAGGCTCCTCTGTCCATGGGATTCTCCAGGCAAGAATACTGGAGTGGGTTGCCATTTCCTCCTCCAGGGAATCTTCCCGACCCTAGGATTGAACTTGTGTGTGTTACGTCTCCAGTGTCTCCTGCATTGGCAAACGGATTCTCTACACTGAGCCACCTGGGAAGCCTGTATACAATTCTGCTGCTGCTGCTGCTAAGTCGCTTCAGTCCTGTCCGACTCTGCGACCCCAGAGACGGCAGCCCACCAGGCTCCCCCGTCCCTGGGATTCTCCAGGCAAGAACACTGGAGTGGGTTGCCATTTCCTTCTCCAATGCATGAAAGTGAAAAGTGAAAGTGAAGTTGCTCACTCATGTCCGACTCTTAGCCACCCGTGGACTGCAGCCCACCAGGCTCCTCCCCATGGGATTTTCCAGGCAAGAATACTGGAGTGGGGTGCCATTGCCTTCTCCGAAATTTTCAAGTTCCTTTAGTATAATGCTTGTTATGCATAGTTCAGTGGACTTATTTTTCATTTTCTTATCTTTTTGTATTCTCTCTTTTTTCCAGCAATTTATGTTAAGATTCCATAGGCTCAGAGTCTTAAAATAGCATGATATTTAAATCCAACCATTTAAAACGATTCAAAGAGAGCCTGTCGAACTTATTTTTAAAATATAATGTTTAGGAACAATGATGGATTTGATCATTTGATAGCAAGAGTTAAGTTAAATCAGGCCTTTGTGTCATTGTAGTGAAATATGTGTACAGATTAATTTCAGTTTTCGGACTTGGGAGTGAAACTGAATTTTCCCACTCAAGTTCTACCTAGTTGCCTAATATACTATATCTGCCATAGCTTGATGGTATGAAAAGTTCACAGTATACCCTTCTAAACTGCCAGCTATGTGTATTTATAGCAGTTCACTTAAATATATATGTGTGTGTGTGTGTGTGTGTGTGTGTATACCTACATGCCCTAGAAATAGAGTTTTCAGTGACTCTTTGGTTTCATCTTTTTTAAACCTGGACAGTTTATCTTCAGTTATGGAACAAAAGTTTTCATTCCATAGCAGCTTTGTGTTTGACGGGATTTCCAGTAACCATTATCTTAATTCTTGCAGACAAAGTGCTGTGAAAAGTCTCAGCGATTCTTAGGGTAGATCCCTGAAATATTCCCTTCTTGTCTTCTACATGATCATAACAGCCTAGGCTGAATTTTCAGAACAAAGGATTCTTATAAAGCAGCATTGCTTATCTGAAAGCTGTATAGAAAGACTTCCCGGGCAATCCAGTGGTTCAGACTTTGCCTTCCATTGCAGATGGTGTGGGTTCTATCCCTGGTTAGGGAGCTATGACCTCACATGCCTCAAGGCCAAAAGAAAATGTAGACAACAGAAGCAAAGTTGTAACACATTCAATAAAGACTTTAAAAATGGTCTACATTCAAAACAAATTTTTTTAAGAAAAATAAAGAGATTTATAGAGATAAGCAAAAAATGAAAAAAATCCTCTAACTCATGTATCTTGCCATTTAGCTAAAATTTGTACTCAGTTCAGTTCAGTCGCTCAGTCGTGTCCGACTAATTTGTTCTGTGGTGTAAACCATATACATGTCAGTCTACGCTCTATCATATTTAGCCCCAGTGGGGTAAAACGAGTTTAGAAAGAAAGGGAAGTCGCTCAGTCGTGTCTGACTCTTTGCAACCCCATGGACTGTAGCCTACCAGGCTCCTCCGTCCGTGGAATTTTCCAGGCAAGAATACTGGAGTGGGGTGCCATTTCCTCCTCCACGGGATCTTCCCGACCCGGGGATTGACCCTGGGTCTCCCGCATTGCAGGCAGACGCTTTATCATCTGAACCACCAGGAAAGCTCAGGATGAATTTACTCAGATTAAATAGATAACTGTGCAGTGGAGAAACCAACATCCTTCGTTTTCCACTTTTACTTCCCCAAGTGCTAATAAAAGTTTAGGATAATTTTGAGAATGTAGATTTTTTCCCCCTGTCGTTACTGTTATCACCTTTTATAACAATGGTATTTCAAACTATTTTTGAAGTTTTTATTATACACGTGTGGGAAATGAAGGGAAATGTATCTTTATGCTATTTTGTCTATTTCTTTCCTGAAAAATGTAACAGGTTGCTCGTGAAGGGGAATTTAGTGGTAAGAAAATTTTGCTCTGGCATGTTATTGCATGATGGTGGCATGGGCTGTTCATTTCTGTCACAGAGAGGGAGTGTGTACTTCTGTTCCCTCGATTTAACTTCAAGCTCGTGATTTCTTGTTTTCAACAAATATCTGTTTCCTTTCTGGTCCTACCCACAGCTCACCCCTCCTCCCGCAGTGGTACCCACTGCCAGGCAGCCAGGACTGTTAATACATGCAGTGATGGGCACATCCTGAATATTCCTGAAGATTCATTGGAAGGACTGATGCTGAAGCTTCAATACTCTGGCCACCTGATGCCAAGAGCTGACTCATTGGAAGAGACTCTGATGCTGAGAAAGATTGCGAACAGGAGGAGAAGGGGATGACAGAGGATGAGATGGTTGGATGGCACCACTGACTTGATGGACATGAATTTAAGCAAACTCCAGAAGATAATGAAGAACAGGGAAGCCTGGCATGCTGCAGTCCATGGGGTCACAAAACAGTCAGATACAGCTGAGCAACTGAACAACTAAATGATGATCAGAGGGAGTTATTACATGAAATCTTAACTTGAAGATGGTTTAAATGACTCAGGGTGAAGCTGAATTTCCCCATCACTTTAAAAATATTTATTGAAATAAATAAACCATATCACTGGGCCAGATACTTGCTTTAAAAAAAAAAAATCACAGCAACCCAAGTTGTTTTTATTGCATTCAGTGCAGACACGAGAATCAATCTTTGGGGGAAAGACTTATTGTGACTTATTATACTCAACTCACTAATGAGAGAGAAGTTGAGGTGCACAGATACCTAAAAACCAGTGCCTGAAACGCTCCTGGATCCCAGGAGGCCCTTGGGATTCTCTTCCCTTGTTGATGGGAAGGAAGGGCCGGATGAGACGACACATGTGGGCGGGTTGGTGGCAAGCACCCACTGTGCACACGTATTCTTTGGAACTTGTGATGTTATGAGATGCCCATTCTGCGAGAGCACAGAACAGAAGCGTCTTCTTTTCTTCACATTTCTTTTTTTCCTTATTCGTCTGTGCCGGGTCTTAGGTGTGGCATGTGCGATCTAGTTCCCTGATCGGGCATCAAACCCCGGTTCTCTGCATTGCAAGGGTGGAGTCTTAGCCAACAGGGAATGCCCTGAAAGGGAAAGTGAAAGTCACTCAGTTGTGTCCAACTCTCTGCGACCCCATGGAATTCTCCAGGCCAGAATACTGGAGTGGGTAGCCTTTCCCTTCTCCAGGGGATCTTCCCAACCCAGGAATCGAACCCAGGTCTTGCGTTGCAGGCAGATTCTTTACCAGCTGAGCCACCAGGGAAGCCCAAGAAGAGACTGGAGTGGGTAGCCTATCCCTTCTCCAGCAGATCTTCCCGACCTAGGAATTGAACCAGGGTCTCCTGTATTGCAGGCAGATTCTTTACCAACTGAGCTACCACGGAAGTGCTAGCTGAACCCTACTTAACCCTGCATACTGAAGATCCCAACACAAATGTGACACTGAATGTATACATCGGAAGTCACCATAAGCCATCTGTGTGATGTGAGTATAGGAATCCCATTGGCTGCAGTGACCTTACGTCACTAGGATCCCCTAAGAGCGTCTTCTGTTAGCATGTCCACACATGCTGGTCGTGTAAGGCTGATATATCCAGTGTGATGCTTCTCTTTGCATCAAACAAATGGCTTCTGGCGACTTCCGCTGTATACATTCATTGCCACATTTGTGTTGGGATCAGCTGTATGTAGGATTCAGCAGGGTTCAGCCTTGCAGCGCCATATGAAATAACAGTTGGCTGCTGTTTCATGGCCATGCAGAACAAGAACTATTTCATGCCCAGGCAGAGCTTATGTCTACACTCGGGCTCTTGGCTGGCTCCCTGGTTGGAATCCTGTGAACAAACTTCTCTTCCTGCCCCTCCGTCTTCCTCCGGGGCTTTGCAAGTGGCTGCTGAGGCTCTTGCCCACCGTCTCTAATACGGAAGGTTGAGGAGACTTGGCCTCTGGAGTCCTCACCCTTGATCTCACATCTCCCTTTTCTCCTCTGTGCATATCATTTCCCCGCTCCAACAGCAAGACCAGAATCCTCTGATTCGGTGTCCAGTGTATCTGAGAACTTCCCTTCTTGTTTTTTTTTTTAATAGAACAGAAAAGTGGCATACAGCATATAATTTACTTTGTAAGCAGAAGAGACTTCAAAAATTGTTGTTCAATTGCTAAGTCCTGTCTGACTCTTTGCATCCCCATGGACTGCAGCACGCCAGGCTTCCCTGTCCTTCACTATCTCCTGGAGTTTGCTCAAACTCATGTCCATTGAATCAGTGATGCCGTCCAACCATCTCATCCTCTGTTGCTCTCTTCTCCTCTTGTCCTCAATCTTTCCCAGGATCAGGGTCTTTTCCACTGACTCAGCTCTTTGCATCAGGTGGCCAAAGTATCGGAGCTTCAGCTTCAGCATCAGTCCTTCCAGTGAATATTCAGGGTCGATTTCCTTTAGGATGGACTGCTTTGATCTGCTTGCTGCCCAAGGGACTCTCAAGAGTCTTCTCCAACACCATAGTTCAAAGGCATCAATTCTTTGGTGCTTAGCTTTTGTTATAGTCCAAACCTCACATCGTACATAACTACTGGGAAAACCATAGCTTTGACTCTGCAGGCCTTTGTTGGCAAAGTGATGTCTCTGCTTTTTAATACTGTGTGTAGGTTTGTCAAAAATTGGAACTGTTGTATATATAGATTGTCTCTACAAGTATGTAAATACATCCAGTGAGAGACTGAGACTCTGTCATGTCCTAACACTTTTTAATATTTCATAATATGGCAGATTATAACTTGATAATGTTATAAACTAAATGAACTAAATGACTGGAAATGATACTCAGAAAACAGACATACTGTTCATTGTACTCTTGACATATTCTTAAAAGGATATTTGTATCAAAAATTCTACCCTGGATTCTGCATTCATAAGAGTGTCCTGTGGCTGTACACACTCATATATACACATACATATAGGGGCTTCCCTGGTGGCTCAGACAGTAAAGCGTCTGCCTGTAATGCGGGAGACCCGGGTTTGATTCCTGGGTCGGGAAGATCCCCTGGAGAAGGAAATGACAATCCACTCCAGCACTCTTGCCTGGAAAATCCCATGGATGGAGGAGCCTGATAGGCTACAGTCCACGGGGTTGCAAAGAGTTGGACACGACTGAGCGACTTCACTTTCATACAAACACATCAAAAGTTAGTGGTCATTGATTCATTCACAGATTTTCACTCATGTCAAGCTAGGAGTAAACAGTTTGAATCGCCATGGAAGACACTCATAAAATTCTAGAAAAATGGTCATAACGTAGCTTGCTGATAATTCACTCTTTTGCAGTGTTTGATTTTCACTTCCGTAGTTCTGGGTGAGAAATACACTTTACCCTTCAATTGTTTAATACATATGTCTGGTTTCCGTGCCTCAGTAAAAAAGCCAACACAGTTTATTTTCTTCCCTTTTGTAGAGAATTTTTGCAGAGCTAGGAAGGAAATACAGAAAATAAAAGATATGCTGGTACATGGAATCGAATTCATAAAGAGTCCTGCCCTAGTATCTTTCTACATGGCGTCTGCTGCAGCTGTTTTTGCCCAGGGCTGAACTTCTCCGATGGTTCAGTGATACCAGCCATTCCTCAGTTTCTTCCTGCACATTTTCACGTAGGTCATGAAAGCAACATAATTAAAAAGCAGAGACACTACTTTGCCAACAAAGGTCCGTCTAGTCAATGCTATGGTTTTTCCAGTAGTCATGTATGGGTGTGAGAGTTGGACTATAAAGAAAGCTGAGCGCCGAAGAATGGATGCTTTTAAACTGTGGTGTTGGAGAAGTCTTGAGAGTCCCTTGGACTGCAAGGAGATCCAACCAGTCCATCCTAAAGAAGATCAATCCTGAATATTCATTGGAAGGACTGATGCTGAAGCTGAAACTCCCAATACTTGGTCGACCTGATGCGAAGAGCTGACTCATTGGAAAAGACCCTGATGCTGGGAAAGATTGAAGGCGGGAGGAGAAGGGGACGACAGAGGGTGAGATGGTTGGATGGCATCACCGACTCGATGCACTTGAGTTTGAGCAAGCTCTGGGAGTTGGTGAAGGACAGTGAGGCCTGGTGTACTGCAGTCCATGGGGTCACAAAGAGTCGGACACGACTGAGCGACTGAACTGAACTGAATGAAACCAACATTTATAAAGCATTTAGCTGCATTGTGCATGCCAAGAATGACATGCTACCACACAGAAAGCCCTTTCTGAAGGAGTCTGATGGTTAAAACATTACAGTGCAATGATTCTGTCTCAAAAATCTGCCGTGCAGAATTCATGGTTTACAATCAAGGGCAATCTCAAGGAGATACAGCCTCCAAATTGCCAGATCTGGGGGGACTCCTGCTGTCTGTCTTGTCCCCTTGTATCTGATTGTTTTGTCACTCAGTCATGTCCGACTCTTTGCAACCCCGTGGACTGTAGCCCGCCAGGCTCCTCTGTCCGTGGGATTCTCCAGGCAAGAATACTGGAGTGGATTGCCGTTTCCTTCTCCACAGGATCTTCCCAATCCAGGGATCAAACTCAGGTCTCCCACATTGCAGGCAGAATTTTTCTTTTTTTTTTTTTTATTGTCTGAGCTACCTGGGAAGAATGGCTATTTGCTATTCCACATCTCAGGTAAACAGTATCAATTATCAAAACCTTCTGTAGGATGAGCAGGTTTTTTTTTTCAACATGCAATAACCAGGTATTCATCTGTGAAGTAGTACAGAGTTAAGTTTATACTGTCATGGTAAATAGCAGATGTCCGAGGCATGATTTGGTGTAAGAGCGACATCAAGGTGTCTGAGGCTGGGCACCATGGCTGTTTGGGGCTGGACAACATGTTCATGCCTCTCCATTTCCCGCATCAGTTACCTACCCTCCCTGCCTTTGGTTTGTGGCAACCAAAAATGTCTCCAGACATTCACTACCAGTGATCCACTGAAGAAGCAAACTTCTCTTCTGGGGATTCACTTTAATTCTTACTTCAGTGATTTCTAAATTGTTGTTCAGTTGCTCAGTCATGTCAGACTCTGCAACCCCATAGACTGCAACATGCCAGACCTCCCTTGTCCATCACCAACTCCTGGATCTTGCTCAAACTCACGTCCACTGAGTGGGTGATGCCATCCAACCATTTCAACCTCCACTGTCCCCTTCTCCTCCCACCTTCAGTCTTTCCCAGCATGAGGGTCTTTTCCTATAAGTCCACCCTTTGCATCAGGTGGCCAGAATATTGGAGCTTCAGCATCAGTCCTTCCAGTGAACATTCAGGGTTGATTTCCTTTCGGATGTACCGCTCAGACTTTTAAATTCATGAGTTAAAGCTTCCCGGGCGATTCCAGCTGTGGCCTTTGGTCCGCAGTTTTCGAGTCTTTGGTCCACAAGCCAGGAGCACTGTCGTCCCCCGGGAGCTTGTTGGAAATGCAGAGTCTGAGACTTTCCAACAGAATCAGAATCAAATAGTCAGGAGTTCTCAGAGGAAAAGGGGGCAAAAAATGAAAACCACAGGACATAGAGATGGCAGCCTTAGGTGTGGGTGAGTCACAGCCTGGAGAGTCAATAATAAAAGCGAGCATGTTAACAGACAGCCGTGCAGGCAGGTGTCCCCGTGGGTGCAGTGTGCCCCGTGTTGCTCAGAAGGCACACATCCTGCCTGTGGATGAGGCCACAGTGCTCCTTCTCAAGGTCTGAATGTTGCATCCACCCCAGGACCAAGGATGAGAAGGACAGGGCAGCCCGTGATGATGGAGGAGGTGGACAGTTGACGTGACGAGGGCATCTCATGCCGGTCAGTGTCCAGGGAGGAAAGAGGGACAGTGTCTGCAAACAGAAACTCACAAGATGTAAACAAACAGCAGCTACGACTCCTAGAGCAAAAGACTCTGGCTTGCTGAAAATCTGGAGAAAAGAAATGGACATGAATTAATATTTGAATCCATATATACACATATACATGTCAATATAATGATAATACTCGTATTTGTATGAGTGTGTGTATGTGTATATGTTTATGTGTCTATATACTCATATTTGGCTTCCTGGGTGGCTCAGTGGTAAAGCATCTGCCTGCGATGCAAGAGATGCCGGTTTAATTCCTGGGGTCAGGAAGATACCCTGGAGAAGGGAATGGCAGCCCACTCCAGTATTCTTGCCTGGAGAATCCCATGGACAGAGGAGCATAGTGGGCTTCAGTCCAGGGGATTGTAGCAAAGTTGGATATGATTGAACAACTAGACAACATTACACATATTTGTATGCATACATAGACATCTACTTCTCTGTCTGCCATACTCACATGCACATATATTCCAGATGCTTTTATAGGTACAACCTGTGAATTTTCACAAAATCCTGTTACTCACCCCATTTCTAGAGCCGAGGCCACAGAGACTCTGAGAGCTCAAGTAATTTCAAAGTCAGTAAGTGACAAAGCTGGAAATCAACTCCACAGTCGTTTTTAAAAATATATTATATCTAATTTTACATATGGTAATGTATATAATCAATTAGATAGCAAGTGGAAATTCCCTGTATCAGGTAGGGATCTCAACCTGGTGCTCTGGGACAACCTAGAGGGGTGGGTTGGGGTGGGAGGTGGAAGGGATTTTTAAGGGGGACGGGACATATGTATACATATGGCTGATTTGTGTTGATGGATGGCAGAGACCGGCACAGTATTGTAAAGCAATTATCCTCCAAATTAAAAATAAATAAAATTTGAAAAATCTATTAAAGAATGCATTATGTTAAATTACCTATCTTTGTCCACTCCTTGATTAGACCAAGAAAAGTTTCCATACCTGGAGAAGGCAATGGCACCCCACTCCAGTACTCTTGCCTGGAAAATCCCATGGATGCAGGAGCCTGGTAGACTGTAGTCCATGGGATCACTAAGAGTCGGACACGACTGAGTGACTTCCTTTCACTTTTCACTTTCATGCATTGGAGAAGGAAATGGCAACCCACTCCAATGTTGTTGCCTGGAGAATCCCAGGGATGGGCGAGCCTGGTGGGCTGCCATCCATGGGGTTGCACAGAGTCGGACACGACTGAAGCGACTTAGCAGCAGCAGCAGGTTCCATACCATGGACAGCCACATGCTATTATTTAATGCACCAAAGGAAGTGTGTGGGGGGGTGGAAAGTAAGAGTCAAAGTCAGTATTCTTCAGCGATTAGTCTTCTTTAAGGTCAGCCATATATCTCCTCCCTTTCGGACTTCCTTGCCAGCATCCTGTCTTATGTCGGGCAACTTGGTGCTGCTTGGAGGCATCACCCTGAGAAGGAAGACGTGCCTCTGTATTCTCATCTCTTCGTGCTGTTCAGATGCTATTAAGTAGACCATTCATCCACCCAGACCTCCCTGTGACACCCTCTGCTTGACAGAAGCATAAAGGATCTCTGACTTTCTCCACCAGCTGGTTTCCACTTTCATTTATCTTTTCTTCAGGCTAATACTGAGCGGACTTGGAAAGTAGTCTGGTTATTCTGTTAGTGGTCCTTTTCTTCTAGGTGAAACAGCCGTGCCCTGCCGCCCCCGAATTGAGATAGCGCAGCTGATCAATCGAATGGAAGAATGGAGGGATCCCCCAGGGGCCTGGAAATGGACAAAATAATCGTTTGCTAAAGTTCAGCTTGGTCCCATAAGAGATATGTTGACCTTCAGCTCGCCGACGCCAGCCCATTTGAGGGTTGTCGTTGGGAATGTTTTTGCTGCAGGTGTGAGTAACAGCACAGAATATCGTTCACTGCTCAAGTTGGTACGTAGTCCTCTGACACGGTTCAGTTATTAAGTAGGGGGGAAAAAAAAGAGTGGAGAAGGAATGAGGATGAGATTGGTTAGAAATTCTCAGGGTATTCTTCCGTGCCAAGACACACTTTGCACTCTCGCTCTGTAAAACGTGAGTCACAAGGATGTTATTTTTGTTCTGAATAATCGCTGGATCCCAAGGGACGATAGCAGTGCTGGTCAGATAATGCGTCTTCAATGGTGTCATGACAGTTTCTGCCCTTGCCTTGGTCCTGGGGCTGCTGGAATGGGATACCACAGCCTGGGTGGCTTATGGACTGCCCAGGTGGCGCTGTGGTAAAGAACTTGTCTGCCAGTGCAGCAGACAGCAGGAGACTGGGTTCCATCCCTGGGTCGAGAAGACCCCTGAAGAAGGAAATGGCAACCCAGCCCAGGATTCTTGCCTGGAGAATCCCATAGGCAGAGGAGCCTGGTGGGCTACAGTCCATAGGGTTGCAAAGAGTTGGATACGACTGAGTGACTTAGCACACACATCAGGGTGGCTTATAAAGAGTAGAAATACATGTCTCACTTTCCTGGAGGCTGGAAGACCAAGTTCAAGTCCCTGGCAGGCTTGGTGTCTGATGAGAGCCTGCTTCCTGGTTCAAAGATGGCCGTCTTCTCTCTGAAGACGTCTTCTCTCCTCATAGGGTGGGAGAGGCGAGGGGGCTCTCTGGGGCCTCTTTAGAAGAGCACTTATCTCATTCTGAGGGCTCCACCCTAATGACTTCGTCACTTCCTAATACCATCCCTCCTAATGCCATCCCTGCTAAAACCATACCACCGGGGAAAAGATTTCCGCATATGAATTCGAGGGAGTCACAGACATTCCTTCTATAGCAGTCCTTAAGACTGGGTTGGCACCATGGCTCTATCTTCAAGGAGAATATGACCGCTAGAAGAAAATGAAATAGGAAGTCTGTCTCTACTGTCCTCGTGTACTGTGAGCAAGGGTGGAAAGACAGACAGCGATCAGTTACCAGGATTCTCCTCTTCCTCCTCCAGGTTGGAGCTACCTAAACATTGAAAGGAGTTTCCCAGGTGGCTCAATGGTACAGAATCCACCTGCCAATGCAGGAGACATAGGAAACATTGAAGGGAATGGGGCGGCAGAGGATGAGATGGTCAGATAGCATCACCGACTCAATGGACATGAATTTGAGCAAACCTAAGGAGATGGTGCAGAGAAGGCAATGACACCCCACTCCAGTACTCTTGCCTAGAAAATCCCATGGACGGAGGAGCCTAGTAGGCTGCAGTCCATGGGGTTACTAAGAGTCAGACATGACTGAGTGACTTCACTTTTCACTTTCATGCATTGGAGAAGGAAATGGCAACCCACTCCAGTGTTCTTGCCTGGAGAATCCCAGGGACAGAGGAGCCTGGTGGTCTGCCATCTATGGGATCGCACAGAGTCAGACACGACTGAAGTGACTTAGCAACAGCAGCAGTAGCAAGGAGATGGTGAAGGACAGAGAAGCCTGGCATGCTGCAGTCCATGGGCTCGCAAAAACTTAGCGACCGAACAAAAACAGTGACCAACGTTGAAACGGTTGGGAAATGACTTGGAATTTCGGAGCTATCTCTCTAGTCTTTGCTTGGGACATGAGCAGGCTGTCAGAGAAAGATGATTTGTGCAGTGGCTCTTGTTCTCACATGATTTAGGAGCTTTGGGGGCAGTGTTTTGATGAATTGTCTGAAGCTGTGTTTTGATGAACTGGGGGCAGTGCTTGTGGCTCCCCTGAGTGTTTGTGTCACAAGTATGGGATCCAAAGTTTTACGTAGGCTTTAATGAGGAGATACGGAGGAGCTGAGAAGACTAAGGGGTCAGCGAGGGCTGAGAGAGGAGGATAGTTGGCCATGTTCATACTTGGAGACCTGGAACACGTGGCTGGGCTTCCGGGCACATCCTCCCGGAAGAACAGAGTGGACAGATGTCAGTGAGTCCAGCAACCAGACCACACAGGTCCTTCTGCCACAGAGAAGAGTGAGAATTTCGGTCATCCTTGTGGAAGGACCCACGGCTCCCTCTCCCAGCTCCACGAGGTCATGGTACCTTGCCTACTCACATGGACATCATTTGAAAAGAAACACTGGGTGGTGGAAATAGGAAAGACGGGACCTGGGAGACAAAGACATTCAAGAGATGAAACAGAGAATACAGCCATACTCCAAGTTCTTGGGTGGAAGTTTTGTGATCATCCCCCCCGTCTTCAAGAGGCGAGAAAGATTCGATTGAGTCTTCAACCATAAAGAAGACGTGTTCTTGGCACATGAGAATATAGCACAAGCACCTTCTGAAGTGGAGTGAGTGGAGTCACTGAGGCGTGTTCCACTCTTTTCGACCCCATGGACTGTAGCCTACCAGGCTTCTCCGTCCATGGGATTTTCTAGGTAAGAATACTGGAGTGGGGTGCCATTTCCTTTGCCAGGAGATCTTCCCGACCCAGGCATCGAACCCAGGTCTCCTGCATTGTAGGTAGACACTTTACCGTCTGAGCCACCAGGGAAGTCAAGTGGAGAAGAGTTAAATGGGGTGCAAGTTCTCAGTCTCTGAGAGTATGTAGATATGCAGAACAGGAACTAGCAAGTTGCTTTGTCAACAGAGCCCACAAAAGCAAGTTAGCATTTAGGTCATGATTCTGTGAGAGGCTGAAGAGATTTTCGGGTTCAGGCATGTACTGCAGGTTCAGGAGAAGAAGGGGACCCCTCATGATGCCGTCAGGCATGGTTCTTTGTGGACCCAGAAGTAAGTTGTAAGGATACAGTTAACTCTGCCTGTCAGCTCGCTCCAGGCAACACGGCTCCCATGCAGTTTTTACGGTAGAAACACCGCAGTGCTGAGGATCAGAGTGAACACTGAAGGTTGCATTATTAAAACCGTTATTTCTGCTGGAGAGTGTTACCAAAATGAAATGTCTTGCTCCTACTGGTCTTAGGAGAGATCTGGCTGGTTTCAAACATCACGATTACTGAACTTTAAAAACACAGTCATTTATGAATACATATAAATCAGTGTAGCTCGCACAGAGACTTCTTTCCTGGGGTGACCTTTAAAAAGGCATACCTTGGATTCAGAAATAATCTTTTGCAATACATCTCCAAGTATCTAGCTTAAACTCGTGATGCGCTGGGAGCTGCTTTGCATTTCCCTAATGGTTTACTTGCTCTGGGAGTCTGTACCGTTCTCTACGTCACTGTTAAAACAGAAGGCTTTTGTTTTCTCAAATCCATGCTTGAGAAATAATCCTCTTTAACTACGTCCCGTTTAGAGGGGGCGTCACAAAACCCATGTGCAATTTTAAGTTTTAATCATTTTAGATGAGCCCAGGGCTGATGCAAAGCCCTGAATATTATTGTTCATTCATCAGAACCTGACGCTTTGGATGAACTCAGGGTCAAGTTCACAAACTCAATTTACAGAACGGCTCAGCAGCACCCAGAGAGCAGTGTCACTAACTTAGAAACTTGGAAATCGGAAACTTGGAAATTTTGGAAGGATGAGTAAGGCAGTCACTCTTTTTTTTTTTTTTAATTGGAGTATAGTTGATTTGGAGTTTCCTTAGTGGCTCAGACAGTAAAGAAACCACCTGTCCAATGCAGGAGACCCAGGTTCGATTCCTGGGTTGGGAAGACCCCCTGGAGGAGGGCACGGCAACCCACTCCAGTATTCTTGCCTGGAGAATCCTAGGGACAGAGGAACCTACAGTCCATGGGGTCGCAAAGAGCCGGACATGGCTGAGCAACTTACACCTTCACATTTTACATATTTATTTTACAGTGTTGTGCTAGTTTCTGCTGTACAGCAAAGTGAATCAGCCAAGCATGTACATATATCCCCTTTTTTTTCTTCTGCAGTTGATTCTTTTCCCATTTAGGTTGTTACAGAGTGTTGAGCACAGTTGCCTGTGCTGTACGGTAGACTCTTGTTGACTATCCATTGTAAATAGCGCAGTGTGTACATGTCCATCCCAAAGTCCCAGTTTATCTCCTCTCCCCATTCTTCGCCTTGATCACCTTAAATGAGTCTGTTTCTCTTTTGTAAGTAAGTTCAAAAAACCTCTGGTCTCGGTTGGAATGGATCCTCACCTCTATTTACTCCTCACTTTCAAGGCCTTTCTTTATAAGATAATTTTGTTTCATAAATCTGTCCTGGAGGTCTTGCCATGGGTGGAACCTATTGTCATAGATTGTAGAACCAAAGTTGCCTAGGATTATTTTAAGGCTTGTGGGCTAAAGCGTCCCAAGTGGTAATTTCCTCCAAACACTTCCTAAGGAAAAACAGAGAACACACAAAACATCTTAGGCTAGTGTCCTAAGAGGTTGAAACCTGAGGAAGTCTAATTTAATGTAACTAGCACCACCGCCTCTACCTTGGGGGCTTCCCTGGTGGCTCAGAAGTTAAAGCGTCTGCCCAGAATGCGGGAGACCAGGGTTCTATCCCTGGGTCGGGAAGATCCCCTGGAGAAGGAAATGGCAGCCCACTCCTGTATTCTTGCCTGGAGAATCCCGTGGATGGAGGATCCTGGTGGGCTACAGTCTACGGGGTCGAAAAGAGTCAGACAGGACTGAGCAACTTCTCTCTCCTCTACCTTGACCGTGGCCCTGAAGTTTGGGACTACTCATGTGTTCCTGTGTGCATGCTTGGTCACTAAGATGTGTCCGACTCTTTGTGACCCTGTGGACTATAGCCCGCCTGTCTACACTTTTCTGCTTTTCTACTTTGCTTCGGTTGTGTCCGACTCTCTGCAACCTCGTGGACTGTAGCCCGCCAGGCTCCTCTGTCCATGGGGTTCTCCAGGCAAGAATACTGGAGTGGGTTGCCATTCCCTTCTCTAGGTGATCTTCTAGACCCAGGGATCGAACCTGGAACTCATACATGGCGGGCAGATTCTTTACCACTAATGCCACCTGGGAAGCCGTTTCCTACTAAAGACCTATATCATCAGGCTTCCTGGTAGGCACAGCTGTTTTTCTGACTCTCTAGATTAACAAGTGTTGATAAAAATCCACATGAGAAATTACTCTCAAAGTTGAGGAAGACTTAGAAGGAGAGGCAAAGAGACAGAGAAACAAAGTTTCCTCTTTTCCTTATTTCTTTGTGGGTGTGCCAGGAGCTGAGGGCCAAGTTTTGTGTTTCTAATTGTAGATTCCTAGTCACTTCAGTTGTGTCCAGATCTTTGGGACCCCATGGACTGCAGCCCGCCAGGCTCCTCTGTCCTTGGGATTTCCCAGGCCAGCATACTGGGATGGGTTGCCATTCCCTTCTCCAGGGGATCTTCCCGACTCAGGGATGGAATGCAAGTCTCCTACTGACTCCTGCATTGGCAGCCGGGTTCTATACCTCTAGCGCCACCTGGGAAGATTCTTTAGCTTAAAAAGTTTTAAATTCTAAGTCTTCTCTTATTTTAAAGTCTTGGCTTTTGCCTTCTCAGTCACTTCTTAGTGGTTTGGGATTTCCTTTGCCCGCATCATTTATTATTGATCATCTTCAAATATTTGTATTATAAAATATTAAAGAGTAAAATGAGATCATTTTACAGTTTGTTTTTTTTTTTCCCCAAAAGTTAACCTAATCTTTAAGCAGTCAATGGTTATTGAGCGGACATGAGCAAACATTTTTTTATAAAGGGCCTGATAGTGAATTTTTTTTTTTTTTTTTGGCTGTGCGGGGTCTTGGTCATTGCCTGCAGAAGCTTCAGTTTTTGTTGTAGCCTGTAGATCTTTGGTTGTGTCATATGGGATCTAGTTCCTTGACTGGGGCTCGAACGCAGCCCCCGGAGATTCGGAGGTCTGAGTCTTAACCACTGCACCCCCGGGGAATTCCAAGTCTTGCATATTGTTAATGCAAGTCCTGATTGGAAAGGGTGGTTTAATTGTTTCATGTAATTGACTGTGATCGGCAAATTCATTGCCTAAAGACTGCATTTGAGCCTCATTTATCTATTGACCGAATGTGTATCGACTACCCATCGTGTGCTAGACCTTCTGCCCAGCCTCCAGAAACAAATATTTCTCTTATCCTCTCACCCATATCTAATTAACTTGGAAAATACTCTTCGTCATTTATTTGTTTTTCATTTTCTAAAAAAAAAAGAAAAGTGTTTGGTAAGCTTCTAAGTCTAGTTTTAGCACAACGCTCAAAAAGGTTTAAATCTATAGCAGTCCATTTCCGCCAAGTACACACACCAGGCTGAACACTTGGATTTAAATGTCAGGGTTTTTGAAAGTCTCCAAATGATACGTTCCACACCATTTCAGGAAAATGTATTTCAAAGGTATATTTTAGCTTACATATCCAAATTATGAAATATGTTAACTGCACACACTTTCAATTAACTTACCACTTAAACTCCGAGTAGGAGATGAAATAGAATGACACCTGATTATTTCCGCATGCATTTTTCAATGCGCCTGTAAGTCTGGCATCTAGACCCAGGTAACAGACGATTAAACAGTAAAACATCATGACTACCGCATGCATTTAAACTTTAAAATTAACTCAGACAAGATAGCTTCAGATGGTGATGGCATCACCTGGAAATGACTGTAATCCGACTCCATAAATATTGATGAACCTGCAAGCTTTGAAATCACCACCGTTGAATTTTACTGTGTTCTGTGTGCATTTCCAATCTCTGGAACTTGGGAAAGTCCCGTAATGAAAGGGCCCCAGATAGGCCTCGTGCAACAATCTAAGTGAAAAGAGAGCAGAGATGTCCATGGGAATTTGTCGTATACATTAGCTTGGTCTGTCTCTCAAAGATTCCTGAAAATTGGTCTTGAAACTGAGCCCACAGAGGACACACTCAAGTAACCAGAATAAATTTCTTGTCCTTTGAAAACTGTTGAGTCACTAAATGGTGTCCAACTCTTTGTGACCCCATGGTCTGCAGCACGCCAGGCTTCCATGTCCTTCACTGTCTCGCAGAGTTTGATCAAACTCATGTCCATTGAGTCGGTGATGCCATCCAACCATCTCATCCTCTGTCATCCCCTTCTGTTGCCTTCAATCTTTCCCATCATCAGAGTCTTTTCTAGTGAGTAAGCTGTTCGAATCAGTGGCCAAAGTATTGGAGTTTCAGCTTCAGCATCGGTCCTTCCAATGAATATTCAGGACTGATTTCCTTGACGATGGGCTGGTTTGATCTCTTTGCAGTCCAAGGGACTCTCAAGAGTCTTCTCCAGCACCACAATTCAAAAGCATTAGTTCTCCGGTGTTTAGACTTCTTCATGGTACAACTCTCACAACTGTACATGACTACTGGAAAAAACATAGCTTTGACTATATGGACCTTTGTTGGCAAAGCAACATGTCTGCTTTTTAATATGCTGTGTAGGTTTGTCATACCTTTCACTACAAGTTGAAAATATCCATCTCCTTATCATAAATATCAAAACTTCTCCCCACAAAGTCTATTCTCAGAGATTATGCAGCCACTGATTCCAGGAGTCTGACGAGCACAGGCCATGATCAGCATGGCACCTACGTCAGGACAAGCAAGATGCTCTTTTCACAGGGGCAGAGCTGTGTGCAAGAGGTCATTTTCCACTCTGTTACCTTTATCAGCACGTGTTTGGGGCTGGGAAGGGTTGTGCTTGGCTGGCTTAAGCACATGATGTGAAACGTTTGGTGAAGCCTGATCATCATTTGTGTTAATAGGTTTATTCCAAAGCCAAGAGATGTCACTTTGGTATTGCTGAGAGGTATATTTTTGTCTCTAGAGGTGGGAAGGCTCTTGAGAGTCCCCATGGACTAAAAGGAGATGAAACCAGTCCATCCTAAAGGAAATCAACCCTGAATATTCATTGGAAGGACTGATGCTGAAGCTGAAGCTCCAAGACTTTGGCCACCTGATGGTTGGAAAAGACCCTGATGCTGGGAAAGATTGAGGGCAGGAGGAGAAGGGGATGGCAGAGGATGAAATAGTTGGATAATATCAGTAACTGAATGGACATGAGTCTGAGCAAACTTCAGGAGATGGTGAAGGACAGGGAAGCCTGGTGTGCTGCAGTCCATGGAGTCACAAAGAATCAGACAGGCCTGAGCGACTGAACAATGACAGGAGGGGGGGAGTTGCCACCTTGGAGCGACTTGAACTCTGCAGATATTAAATAATTGCTCTTTGTTGCCATTTTTCTAGGAGAAACTACTCAGGGAGAGACGAAGTGTCATAGGATACTTAAACGGGCTCAGGAGTCTTTAATACAGCTCTTAGGTGGGCGTCCCGTTTCTTACATTTGTGTATACATTGAGTTGGCCAAAAGGTCGTTTGACACCATAGTTCAAAGGCATCAATTCTTTGGTGCTTAGCTTTTGTTATAGTCCAAACCTCACATCGTACATAACTACTGGGAAAACCATAGCTTTGACTCTGCAGGCCTTTGTTGGCAAAGTGATGTCTCTGCTTTTTAATACTGTGTGTAGGTTTGTCAAAAATTGGAACTGTTGTATATATAGATTGTCTCTACAAGTATGTAAATACATCCAGTGAGAGACTGAGACTCTGTCATGTCCTAACACTTTTTAATATTTCATAATATGGCAGATTATAACTTGATAATGTTATAAACTAAATGAACTAAATGACTGGAAATGATACTCAGAAAACAGACATACTGTTCATTGTACTCTTGACATATTCTTAAAAGGATATTTGTATCAAAAATTCTACCCTGGATTCTGCATTCATAAGAGTGTCCTGTGGCTGTACACACTCATATATACACATACATATAGGGGCTTCCCTGGTGGCTCAGACAGTAAAGCGTCTGCCTGTAATGCGGGAGACCCGGGTTTGATTCCTGGGTCGGGAAGATCCCCTGGAGAAGGAAATGACAATCCACTCCAGCACTCTTGCCTGGAAAATCCCATGGATGGAGGAGCCTGATAGGCTACAGTCCACGGGGTTGCAAAGAGTTGGACACGACTGAGCGACTTCACTTTCATACAAACACATCAAAAGTTAGTGGTCATTGATTCATTCACAGATTTTCACTCATGTCAAGCTAGGAGTAAACAGTTTGAATCGCCATGGAAGACACTCATAAAATTCTAGAAAAATGGTCATAACGTAGCTTGCTGATAATTCACTCTTTTGCAGTGTTTGATTTTCACTTCCGTAGTTCTGGGTGAGAAATACACTTTACCCTTCAATTGTTTAATACATATGTCTGGTTTCCGTGCCTCAGTAAAAAAGCCAACACAGTTTATTTTCTTCCCTTTTGTAGAGAATTTTTGCAGAGCTAGGAAGGAAATACAGAAAATAAAAGATATGCTGGTACATGGAATCGAATTCATAAAGAGTCCTGCCCTAGTATCTTTCTACATGGCGTCTGCTGCAGCTGTTTTTGCCCAGGGCTGAACTTCTCCGATGGTTCAGTGATACCAGCCATTCCTCAGTTTCTTCCTGCACATTTTCACGTAGGTCATGAAAGCAACATAATTAAAAAGCAGAGACACTACTTTGCCAACAAAGGTCCGTCTAGTCAATGCTATGGTTTTTCCAGTAGTCATGTATGGGTGTGAGAGTTGGACTATAAAGAAAGCTGAGCGCCGAAGAATGGATGCTTTTAAACTGTGGTGTTGGAGAAGTCTTGAGAGTCCCTTGGACTGCAAGGAGATCCAACCAGTCCATCCTAAAGAAGATCAATCCTGAATATTCATTGGAAGGACTGATGCTGAAGCTGAAACTCCCAATACTTGGTCGACCTGATGCGAAGAGCTGACTCATTGGAAAAGACCCTGATGCTGGGAAAGATTGAAGGCGGGAGGAGAAGGGGACGACAGAGGGTGAGATGGTTGGATGGCATCACCGACTCGATGCACTTGAGTTTGAGCAAGCTCTGGGAGTTGGTGAAGGACAGTGAGGCCTGGTGTACTGCAGTCCATGGGGTCACAAAGAGTCGGACACGACTGAGCGACTGAACTGAACTGAATGAAACCAACATTTATAAAGCATTTAGCTGCATTGTGCATGCCAAGAATGACATGCTACCACACAGAAAGCCCTTTCTGAAGGAGTCTGATGGTTAAAACATTACAGTGCAATGATTCTGTCTCAAAAATCTGCCGTGCAGAATTCATGGTTTACAATCAAGGGCAATCTCAAGGAGATACAGCCTCCAAATTGCCAGATCTGGGGGGACTCCTGCTGTCTGTCTTGTCCCCTTGTATCTGATTGTTTTGTCACTCAGTCATGTCCGACTCTTTGCAACCCCGTGGACTGTAGCCCGCCAGGCTCCTCTGTCCGTGGGATTCTCCAGGCAAGAATACTGGAGTGGATTGCCGTTTCCTTCTCCACAGGATCTTCCCAATCCAGGGATCAAACTCAGGTCTCCCACATTGCAGGCAGAATTTTTCTTTTTTTTTTTTTTATTGTCTGAGCTACCTGGGAAGAATGGCTATTTGCTATTCCACATCTCAGGTAAACAGTATCAATTATCAAAACCTTCTGTAGGATGAGCAGGTTTTTTTTTTCAACATGCAATAACCAGGTATTCATCTGTGAAGTAGTACAGAGTTAAGTTTATACTGTCATGGTAAATAGCAGATGTCCGAGGCATGATTTGGTGTAAGAGCGACATCAAGGTGTCTGAGGCTGGGCACCATGGCTGTTTGGGGCTGGACAACATGTTCATGCCTCTCCATTTCCCGCATCAGTTACCTACCCTCCCTGCCTTTGGTTTGTGGCAACCAAAAATGTCTCCAGACATTCACTACCAGTGATCCACTGAAGAAGCAAACTTCTCTTCTGGGGATTCACTTTAATTCTTACTTCAGTGATTTCTAAATTGTTGTTCAGTTGCTCAGTCATGTCAGACTCTGCAACCCCATAGACTGCAACATGCCAGACCTCCCTTGTCCATCACCAACTCCTGGATCTTGCTCAAACTCACGTCCACTGAGTGGGTGATGCCATCCAACCATTTCAACCTCCACTGTCCCCTTCTCCTCCCACCTTCAGTCTTTCCCAGCATGAGGGTCTTTTCCTATAAGTCCACCCTTTGCATCAGGTGGCCAGAATATTGGAGCTTCAGCATCAGTCCTTCCAGTGAACATTCAGGGTTGATTTCCTTTCGGATGTACCGCTCAGACTTTTAAATTCATGAGTTAAAGCTTCCCGGGCGATTCCAGCTGTGGCCTTTGGTCCGCAGTTTTCGAGTCTTTGGTCCACAAGCCAGGAGCACTGTCGTCCCCCGGGAGCTTGTTGGAAATGCAGAGTCTGAGACTTTCCAACAGAATCAGAATCAAATAGTCAGGAGTTCTCAGAGGAAAAGGGGGCAAAAAATGAAAACCACAGGACATAGAGATGGCAGCCTTAGGTGTGGGTGAGTCACAGCCTGGAGAGTCAATAATAAAAGCGAGCATGTTAACAGACAGCCGTGCAGGCAGGTGTCCCCGTGGGTGCAGTGTGCCCCGTGTTGCTCAGAAGGCACACATCCTGCCTGTGGATGAGGCCACAGTGCTCCTTCTCAAGGTCTGAATGTTGCATCCACCCCAGGACCAAGGATGAGAAGGACAGGGCAGCCCGTGATGATGGAGGAGGTGGACAGTTGACGTGACGAGGGCATCTCATGCCGGTCAGTGTCCAGGGAGGAAAGAGGGACAGTGTCTGCAAACAGAAACTCACAAGATGTAAACAAACAGCAGCTACGACTCCTAGAGCAAAAGACTCTGGCTTGCTGAAAATCTGGAGAAAAGAAATGGACATGAATTAATATTTGAATCCATATATACACATATACATGTCAATATAATGATAATACTCGTATTTGTATGAGTGTGTGTATGTGTATATGTTTATGTGTCTATATACTCATATTTGGCTTCCTGGGTGGCTCAGTGGTAAAGCATCTGCCTGCGATGCAAGAGATGCCGGTTTAATTCCTGGGGTCAGGAAGATACCCTGGAGAAGGGAATGGCAGCCCACTCCAGTATTCTTGCCTGGAGAATCCCATGGACAGAGGAGCATAGTGGGCTTCAGTCCAGGGGATTGTAGCAAAGTTGGATATGATTGAACAACTAGACAACATTACACATATTTGTATGCATACATAGACATCTACTTCTCTGTCTGCCATACTCACATGCACATATATTCCAGATGCTTTTATAGGTACAACCTGTGAATTTTCACAAAATCCTGTTACTCACCCCATTTCTAGAGCCGAGGCCACAGAGACTCTGAGAGCTCAAGTAATTTCAAAGTCAGTAAGTGACAAAGCTGGAAATCAACTCCACAGTCGTTTTTAAAAATATATTATATCTAATTTTACATATGGTAATGTATATAATCAATTAGATAGCAAGTGGAAATTCCCTGTATCAGGTAGGGATCTCAACCTGGTGCTCTGGGACAACCTAGAGGGGTGGGTTGGGGTGGGAGGTGGAAGGGATTTTTAAGGGGGACGGGACATATGTATACATATGGCTGATTTGTGTTGATGGATGGCAGAGACCGGCACAGTATTGTAAAGCAATTATCCTCCAAATTAAAAATAAATAAAATTTGAAAAATCTATTAAAGAATGCATTATGTTAAATTACCTATCTTTGTCCACTCCTTGATTAGACCAAGAAAAGTTTCCATACCTGGAGAAGGCAATGGCACCCCACTCCAGTACTCTTGCCTGGAAAATCCCATGGATGCAGGAGCCTGGTAGACTGTAGTCCATGGGATCACTAAGAGTCGGACACGACTGAGTGACTTCCTTTCACTTTTCACTTTCATGCATTGGAGAAGGAAATGGCAACCCACTCCAATGTTGTTGCCTGGAGAATCCCAGGGATGGGCGAGCCTGGTGGGCTGCCATCCATGGGGTTGCACAGAGTCGGACACGACTGAAGCGACTTAGCAGCAGCAGCAGGTTCCATACCATGGACAGCCACATGCTATTATTTAATGCACCAAAGGAAGTGTGTGGGGGGGTGGAAAGTAAGAGTCAAAGTCAGTATTCTTCAGCGATTAGTCTTCTTTAAGGTCAGCCATATATCTCCTCCCTTTCGGACTTCCTTGCCAGCATCCTGTCTTATGTCGGGCAACTTGGTGCTGCTTGGAGGCATCACCCTGAGAAGGAAGACGTGCCTCTGTATTCTCATCTCTTCGTGCTGTTCAGATGCTATTAAGTAGACCATTCATCCACCCAGACCTCCCTGTGACACCCTCTGCTTGACAGAAGCATAAAGGATCTCTGACTTTCTCCACCAGCTGGTTTCCACTTTCATTTATCTTTTCTTCAGGCTAATACTGAGCGGACTTGGAAAGTAGTCTGGTTATTCTGTTAGTGGTCCTTTTCTTCTAGGTGAAACAGCCGTGCCCTGCCGCCCCCGAATTGAGATAGCGCAGCTGATCAATCGAATGGAAGAATGGAGGGATCCCCCAGGGGCCTGGAAATGGACAAAATAATCGTTTGCTAAAGTTCAGCTTGGTCCCATAAGAGATATGTTGACCTTCAGCTCGCCGACGCCAGCCCATTTGAGGGTTGTCGTTGGGAATGTTTTTGCTGCAGGTGTGAGTAACAGCACAGAATATCGTTCACTGCTCAAGTTGGTACGTAGTCCTCTGACACGGTTCAGTTATTAAGTAGGGGGGAAAAAAAAGAGTGGAGAAGGAATGAGGATGAGATTGGTTAGAAATTCTCAGGGTATTCTTCCGTGCCAAGACACACTTTGCACTCTCGCTCTGTAAAACGTGAGTCACAAGGATGTTATTTTTGTTCTGAATAATCGCTGGATCCCAAGGGACGATAGCAGTGCTGGTCAGATAATGCGTCTTCAATGGTGTCATGACAGTTTCTGCCCTTGCCTTGGTCCTGGGGCTGCTGGAATGGGATACCACAGCCTGGGTGGCTTATGGACTGCCCAGGTGGCGCTGTGGTAAAGAACTTGTCTGCCAGTGCAGCAGACAGCAGGAGACTGGGTTCCATCCCTGGGTCGAGAAGACCCCTGAAGAAGGAAATGGCAACCCAGCCCAGGATTCTTGCCTGGAGAATCCCATAGGCAGAGGAGCCTGGTGGGCTACAGTCCATAGGGTTGCAAAGAGTTGGATACGACTGAGTGACTTAGCACACACATCAGGGTGGCTTATAAAGAGTAGAAATACATGTCTCACTTTCCTGGAGGCTGGAAGACCAAGTTCAAGTCCCTGGCAGGCTTGGTGTCTGATGAGAGCCTGCTTCCTGGTTCAAAGATGGCCGTCTTCTCTCTGAAGACGTCTTCTCTCCTCATAGGGTGGGAGAGGCGAGGGGGCTCTCTGGGGCCTCTTTAGAAGAGCACTTATCTCATTCTGAGGGCTCCACCCTAATGACTTCGTCACTTCCTAATACCATCCCTCCTAATGCCATCCCTGCTAAAACCATACCACCGGGGAAAAGATTTCCGCATATGAATTCGAGGGAGTCACAGACATTCCTTCTATAGCAGTCCTTAAGACTGGGTTGGCACCATGGCTCTATCTTCAAGGAGAATATGACCGCTAGAAGAAAATGAAATAGGAAGTCTGTCTCTACTGTCCTCGTGTACTGTGAGCAAGGGTGGAAAGACAGACAGCGATCAGTTACCAGGATTCTCCTCTTCCTCCTCCAGGTTGGAGCTACCTAAACATTGAAAGGAGTTTCCCAGGTGGCTCAATGGTACAGAATCCACCTGCCAATGCAGGAGACATAGGAAACATTGAAGGGAATGGGGCGGCAGAGGATGAGATGGTCAGATAGCATCACCGACTCAATGGACATGAATTTGAGCAAACCTAAGGAGATGGTGCAGAGAAGGCAATGACACCCCACTCCAGTACTCTTGCCTAGAAAATCCCATGGACGGAGGAGCCTAGTAGGCTGCAGTCCATGGGGTTACTAAGAGTCAGACATGACTGAGTGACTTCACTTTTCACTTTCATGCATTGGAGAAGGAAATGGCAACCCACTCCAGTGTTCTTGCCTGGAGAATCCCAGGGACAGAGGAGCCTGGTGGTCTGCCATCTATGGGATCGCACAGAGTCAGACACGACTGAAGTGACTTAGCAACAGCAGCAGTAGCAAGGAGATGGTGAAGGACAGAGAAGCCTGGCATGCTGCAGTCCATGGGCTCGCAAAAACTTAGCGACCGAACAAAAACAGTGACCAACGTTGAAACGGTTGGGAAATGACTTGGAATTTCGGAGCTATCTCTCTAGTCTTTGCTTGGGACATGAGCAGGCTGTCAGAGAAAGATGATTTGTGCAGTGGCTCTTGTTCTCACATGATTTAGGAGCTTTGGGGGCAGTGTTTTGATGAATTGTCTGAAGCTGTGTTTTGATGAACTGGGGGCAGTGCTTGTGGCTCCCCTGAGTGTTTGTGTCACAAGTATGGGATCCAAAGTTTTACGTAGGCTTTAATGAGGAGATACGGAGGAGCTGAGAAGACTAAGGGGTCAGCGAGGGCTGAGAGAGGAGGATAGTTGGCCATGTTCATACTTGGAGACCTGGAACACGTGGCTGGGCTTCCGGGCACATCCTCCCGGAAGAACAGAGTGGACAGATGTCAGTGAGTCCAGCAACCAGACCACACAGGTCCTTCTGCCACAGAGAAGAGTGAGAATTTCGGTCATCCTTGTGGAAGGACCCACGGCTCCCTCTCCCAGCTCCACGAGGTCATGGTACCTTGCCTACTCACATGGACATCATTTGAAAAGAAACACTGGGTGGTGGAAATAGGAAAGACGGGACCTGGGAGACAAAGACATTCAAGAGATGAAACAGAGAATACAGCCATACTCCAAGTTCTTGGGTGGAAGTTTTGTGATCATCCCCCCCGTCTTCAAGAGGCGAGAAAGATTCGATTGAGTCTTCAACCATAAAGAAGACGTGTTCTTGGCACATGAGAATATAGCACAAGCACCTTCTGAAGTGGAGTGAGTGGAGTCACTGAGGCGTGTTCCACTCTTTTCGACCCCATGGACTGTAGCCTACCAGGCTTCTCCGTCCATGGGATTTTCTAGGTAAGAATACTGGAGTGGGGTGCCATTTCCTTTGCCAGGAGATCTTCCCGACCCAGGCATCGAACCCAGGTCTCCTGCATTGTAGGTAGACACTTTACCGTCTGAGCCACCAGGGAAGTCAAGTGGAGAAGAGTTAAATGGGGTGCAAGTTCTCAGTCTCTGAGAGTATGTAGATATGCAGAACAGGAACTAGCAAGTTGCTTTGTCAACAGAGCCCACAAAAGCAAGTTAGCATTTAGGTCATGATTCTGTGAGAGGCTGAAGAGATTTTCGGGTTCAGGCATGTACTGCAGGTTCAGGAGAAGAAGGGGACCCCTCATGATGCCGTCAGGCATGGTTCTTTGTGGACCCAGAAGTAAGTTGTAAGGATACAGTTAACTCTGCCTGTCAGCTCGCTCCAGGCAACACGGCTCCCATGCAGTTTTTACGGTAGAAACACCGCAGTGCTGAGGATCAGAGTGAACACTGAAGGTTGCATTATTAAAACCGTTATTTCTGCTGGAGAGTGTTACCAAAATGAAATGTCTTGCTCCTACTGGTCTTAGGAGAGATCTGGCTGGTTTCAAACATCACGATTACTGAACTTTAAAAACACAGTCATTTATGAATACATATAAATCAGTGTAGCTCGCACAGAGACTTCTTTCCTGGGGTGACCTTTAAAAAGGCATACCTTGGATTCAGAAATAATCTTTTGCAATACATCTCCAAGTATCTAGCTTAAACTCGTGATGCGCTGGGAGCTGCTTTGCATTTCCCTAATGGTTTACTTGCTCTGGGAGTCTGTACCGTTCTCTACGTCACTGTTAAAACAGAAGGCTTTTGTTTTCTCAAATCCATGCTTGAGAAATAATCCTCTTTAACTACGTCCCGTTTAGAGGGGGCGTCACAAAACCCATGTGCAATTTTAAGTTTTAATCATTTTAGATGAGCCCAGGGCTGATGCAAAGCCCTGAATATTATTGTTCATTCATCAGAACCTGACGCTTTGGATGAACTCAGGGTCAAGTTCACAAACTCAATTTACAGAACGGCTCAGCAGCACCCAGAGAGCAGTGTCACTAACTTAGAAACTTGGAAATCGGAAACTTGGAAATTTTGGAAGGATGAGTAAGGCAGTCACTCTTTTTTTTTTTTTTAATTGGAGTATAGTTGATTTGGAGTTTCCTTAGTGGCTCAGACAGTAAAGAAACCACCTGTCCAATGCAGGAGACCCAGGTTCGATTCCTGGGTTGGGAAGACCCCCTGGAGGAGGGCACGGCAACCCACTCCAGTATTCTTGCCTGGAGAATCCTAGGGACAGAGGAACCTACAGTCCATGGGGTCGCAAAGAGCCGGACATGGCTGAGCAACTTACACCTTCACATTTTACATATTTATTTTACAGTGTTGTGCTAGTTTCTGCTGTACAGCAAAGTGAATCAGCCAAGCATGTACATATATCCCCTTTTTTTTCTTCTGCAGTTGATTCTTTTCCCATTTAGGTTGTTACAGAGTGTTGAGCACAGTTGCCTGTGCTGTACGGTAGACTCTTGTTGACTATCCATTGTAAATAGCGCAGTGTGTACATGTCCATCCCAAAGTCCC
Source organism: Bos grunniens (assembly GCF_055505025.1). Taxonomy (NCBI): domain Eukaryota; kingdom Metazoa; phylum Chordata; class Mammalia; order Artiodactyla; family Bovidae; genus Bos; species Bos grunniens. Next base: position 5,056,747 of record NC_141194.1, read on the forward strand.
AGTTTATCTCCTCTCCCCATTCTTCGCCTTGATCACCTTAAATGAGTCTGTTTCTCTTTTGTAAGTAAGTTCAAAAAACCTCTGGTCTCGGTTGGAATGGATCCTCACCTCTATTTACTCCTCACTTTCAAGGCCTTTCTTTATAAGATAATTTTGTTTCATAAATCTGTCCTGGAGGTCTTGCCATGGGTGGAACCTATTGTCATAGATTGTAGAACCAAAGTTGCCTAGGATTATTTTAAGGCTTGTGGGCTAAAGCGTCCCAAGTGGTAATTTCCTCCAAACACTTCCTAAGGAAAAACAGAGAACACACAAAACATCTTAGGCTAGTGTCCTAAGAGGTTGAAACCTGAGGAAGTCTAATTTAATGTAACTAGCACCACCGCCTCTACCTTGGGGGCTTCCCTGGTGGCTCAGAAGTTAAAGCGTCTGCCCAGAATGCGGGAGACCAGGGTTCTATCCCTGGGTCGGGAAGATCCCCTGGAGAAGGAAATGGCAGCCCACTCCTGTATTCTTGCCTGGAGAATCCCGTGGATGGAGGATCCTGGTGGGCTACAGTCTACGGGGTCGAAAAGAGTCAGACAGGACTGAGCAACTTCTCTCTCCTCTACCTTGACCGTGGCCCTGAAGTTTGGGACTACTCATGTGTTCCTGTGTGCATGCTTGGTCACTAAGATGTGTCCGACTCTTTGTGACCCTGTGGACTATAGCCCGCCTGTCTACACTTTTCTGCTTTTCTACTTTGCTTCGGTTGTGTCCGACTCTCTGCAACCTCGTGGACTGTAGCCCGCCAGGCTCCTCTGTCCATGGGGTTCTCCAGGCAAGAATACTGGAGTGGGTTGCCATTCCCTTCTCTAGGTGATCTTCTAGACCCAGGGATCGAACCTGGAACTCATACATGGCGGGCAGATTCTTTACCACTAATGCCACCTGGGAAGCCGTTTCCTACTAAAGACCTATATCATCAGGCTTCCTGGTAGGCACAGCTGTTTTTCTGACTCTCTAGATTAACAAGTGTTGATAAAAATCCACATGAGAAATTACTCTCAAAGTTGAGGAAGACTTAGAAGGAGAGGCAAAGAGACAGAGAAACAAAGTTTCCTCTTTTCCTTATTTCTTTGTGGGTGTGCCAGGAGCTGAGGGCCAAGTTTTGTGTTTCTAATTGTAGATTCCTAGTCACTTCAGTTGTGTCCAGATCTTTGGGACCCCATGGACTGCAGCCCGCCAGGCTCCTCTGTCCTTGGGATTTCCCAGGCCAGCATACTGGGATGGGTTGCCATTCCCTTCTCCAGGGGATCTTCCCGACTCAGGGATGGAATGCAAGTCTCCTACTGACTCCTGCATTGGCAGCCGGGTTCTATACCTCTAGCGCCACCTGGGAAGATTCTTTAGCTTAAAAAGTTTTAAATTCTAAGTCTTCTCTTATTTTAAAGTCTTGGCTTTTGCCTTCTCAGTCACTTCTTAGTGGTTTGGGATTTCCTTTGCCCGCATCATTTATTATTGATCATCTTCAAATATTTGTATTATAAAATATTAAAGAGTAAAATGAGATCATTTTACAGTTTGTTTTTTTTTTTCCCCAAAAGTTAACCTAATCTTTAAGCAGTCAATGGTTATTGAGCGGACATGAGCAAACATTTTTTTATAAAGGGCCTGATAGTGAATTTTTTTTTTTTTTTTTGGCTGTGCGGGGTCTTGGTCATTGCCTGCAGAAGCTTCAGTTTTTGTTGTAGCCTGTAGATCTTTGGTTGTGTCATATGGGATCTAGTTCCTTGACTGGGGCTCGAACGCAGCCCCCGGAGATTCGGAGGTCTGAGTCTTAACCACTGCACCCCCGGGGAATTCCAAGTCTTGCATATTGTTAATGCAAGTCCTGATTGGAAAGGGTGGTTTAATTGTTTCATGTAATTGACTGTGATCGGCAAATTCATTGCCTAAAGACTGCATTTGAGCCTCATTTATCTATTGACCGAATGTGTATCGACTACCCATCGTGTGCTAGACCTTCTGCCCAGCCTCCAGAAACAAATATTTCTCTTATCCTCTCACCCATATCTAATTAACTTGGAAAATACTCTTCGTCATTTATTTGTTTTTCATTTTCTAAAAAAAAAAGAAAAGTGTTTGGTAAGCTTCTAAGTCTAGTTTTAGCACAACGCTCAAAAAGGTTTAAATCTATAGCAGTCCATTTCCGCCAAGTACACACACCAGGCTGAACACTTGGATTTAAATGTCAGGGTTTTTGAAAGTCTCCAAATGATACGTTCCACACCATTTCAGGAAAATGTATTTCAAAGGTATATTTTAGCTTACATATCCAAATTATGAAATATGTTAACTGCACACACTTTCAATTAACTTACCACTTAAACTCCGAGTAGGAGATGAAATAGAATGACACCTGATTATTTCCGCATGCATTTTTCAATGCGCCTGTAAGTCTGGCATCTAGACCCAGGTAACAGACGATTAAACAGTAAAACATCATGACTACCGCATGCATTTAAACTTTAAAATTAACTCAGACAAGATAGCTTCAGATGGTGATGGCATCACCTGGAAATGACTGTAATCCGACTCCATAAATATTGATGAACCTGCAAGCTTTGAAATCACCACCGTTGAATTTTACTGTGTTCTGTGTGCATTTCCAATCTCTGGAACTTGGGAAAGTCCCGTAATGAAAGGGCCCCAGATAGGCCTCGTGCAACAATCTAAGTGAAAAGAGAGCAGAGATGTCCATGGGAATTTGTCGTATACATTAGCTTGGTCTGTCTCTCAAAGATTCCTGAAAATTGGTCTTGAAACTGAGCCCACAGAGGACACACTCAAGTAACCAGAATAAATTTCTTGTCCTTTGAAAACTGTTGAGTCACTAAATGGTGTCCAACTCTTTGTGACCCCATGGTCTGCAGCACGCCAGGCTTCCATGTCCTTCACTGTCTCGCAGAGTTTGATCAAACTCATGTCCATTGAGTCGGTGATGCCATCCAACCATCTCATCCTCTGTCATCCCCTTCTGTTGCCTTCAATCTTTCCCATCATCAGAGTCTTTTCTAGTGAGTAAGCTGTTCGAATCAGTGGCCAAAGTATTGGAGTTTCAGCTTCAGCATCGGTCCTTCCAATGAATATTCAGGACTGATTTCCTTGACGATGGGCTGGTTTGATCTCTTTGCAGTCCAAGGGACTCTCAAGAGTCTTCTCCAGCACCACAATTCAAAAGCATTAGTTCTCCGGTGTTTAGACTTCTTCATGGTACAACTCTCACAACTGTACATGACTACTGGAAAAAACATAGCTTTGACTATATGGACCTTTGTTGGCAAAGCAACATGTCTGCTTTTTAATATGCTGTGTAGGTTTGTCATACCTTTCACTACAAGTTGAAAATATCCATCTCCTTATCATAAATATCAAAACTTCTCCCCACAAAGTCTATTCTCAGAGATTATGCAGCCACTGATTCCAGGAGTCTGACGAGCACAGGCCATGATCAGCATGGCACCTACGTCAGGACAAGCAAGATGCTCTTTTCACAGGGGCAGAGCTGTGTGCAAGAGGTCATTTTCCACTCTGTTACCTTTATCAGCACGTGTTTGGGGCTGGGAAGGGTTGTGCTTGGCTGGCTTAAGCACATGATGTGAAACGTTTGGTGAAGCCTGATCATCATTTGTGTTAATAGGTTTATTCCAAAGCCAAGAGATGTCACTTTGGTATTGCTGAGAGGTATATTTTTGTCTCTAGAGGTGGGAAGGCTCTTGAGAGTCCCCATGGACTAAAAGGAGATGAAACCAGTCCATCCTAAAGGAAATCAACCCTGAATATTCATTGGAAGGACTGATGCTGAAGCTGAAGCTCCAAGACTTTGGCCACCTGATGGTTGGAAAAGACCCTGATGCTGGGAAAGATTGAGGGCAGGAGGAGAAGGGGATGGCAGAGGATGAAATAGTTGGATAATATCAGTAACTGAATGGACATGAGTCTGAGCAAACTTCAGGAGATGGTGAAGGACAGGGAAGCCTGGTGTGCTGCAGTCCATGGAGTCACAAAGAATCAGACAGGCCTGAGCGACTGAACAATGACAGGAGGGGGGGAGTTGCCACCTTGGAGCGACTTGAACTCTGCAGATATTAAATAATTGCTCTTTGTTGCCATTTTTCTAGGAGAAACTACTCAGGGAGAGACGAAGTGTCATAGGATACTTAAACGGGCTCAGGAGTCTTTAATACAGCTCTTAGGTGGGCGTCCCGTTTCTTACATTTGTGTATACATTGAGTTGGCCAAAAGGTCGTTTGAGTTTTTCCATCAGATATTATGAGAAAACCTAGACGAGACTTGCGGCCAACCCAATAGATGTGCTGTGAATTTACATAGCCCTCGCCGTGGCTTAGCTGGTTAAAGCGCCTGTCTAGTAAACAGGAGATCCTGGGTTCAAATCCCAGCAATGCCTGGGGTAGTTGACTATAGTATATTATGGAGGAGGCAATGGTACCCCACTCCAGTACTCTTGCCTGGAAAATCCCATGGACAGAGGAGCCTGGAAGGCTGCAGTCCGTGGGGTCACAAAGAGTTGGACATGACTGAGCAACTTCACTTTCAAGAAAAGAGCTTCAGACCCACACATGCCTTCCCTTTGAGCCTTACAAGTATCACGGATTTTGGACAGACTTGAGCATAAGCTAAGCATTACAATCTGAAGTAAACACGAGTGTCTACTCCTAGCTAGCTGTACAACGTGGACTCTCAGAGGAAAGAAGTAACTCTTAGGGCCTAGAAAGAATGGTACACATTGAAAGATGTAACAGAAGCGACTCAAGCCAGTTTAAGCCCAATGCTCAACTCCGGTGAAGAGTCTTCTCTGACACCCCATAGCAAGACGCAGCAGCCATGTGTCTGAGAATGTCCAGGTTGGGAAGGAAAGTGCTCGATTGTGGAAGGAGACTCCTGTAGCAATTTTGGACCAAACACACAAAAAATATTACTTATTAACTTATTTTTGGCTGTGCCGGGTCTTCATTGCTGCATGCAGGCCTTCTGTAGTTGCAGTTGAGCTTCTCATTGTGATGCCTTCTCTTGCTGAGGAGCACAGGCTCTGGGGCGCACAGGCTCAGTGGTGGTCACTTGTGGGTGTAATTGACCCGAGGCGTGTAGAATCTTCCCAGAGCAAGGATCGAACTCGTGTCCTGTGTGTTGGCAGGTGGATTCTTAACCCCTGGGCCACCAAGGAAGTACTGGACCAAGTCTTAGGATTCCTTGGCAAGGTTGGCCTCCTCTGATCAGGATGTGAGATCTAGCTATACTCTTAAAAGTACCAGATGCTGGTGTGGTCCACCCCATATACACACCACCCCCAGAGGTCACCCCAGTGGGCACCATCTGAACCCCAGGAAGGAGTAGACCAGAAGCCCTGGCACTTGTTTGCCAGGGAAGGTCAACCCATCAGGACTGGAGTTGGGGTGACATGTCCCAGGTTCTTGAACCCTCAGTTGGGTGACTTTGGGTAACTTTGAGGCATGTTGTATACAGTCTTGGTGGGACTGAGCCCATCCCTCCACAAGGGTACCTACTGTTAACCTCTTCTTCCTTGTTTTTTTTATCCTTTTCCCTGTCTCACCTCTTCACCTTCTTCTCCCAGGAAACAATGCCCATCCTAGTCTTGCCTCCTGCTCCTGGGGGCATCTCGACTAAGACACTGTCGGCAGCGTGGGAGCAGGAACCTCTGTATCCCCTGACCCAGTGGCCATGGCCATCAAGTGCATGTGCTGCCGTCAGCATCTTCAACGCTCAGCTGGGAGGTGCATCTGAGCGCCCAGGTTGCTGCCCATCAAACCAGTGATTCTACACGATGAGAGAATTATTCCTCTTTGGGTCTGAATTTTGTGAGTTTTTAAAAAAATGTTTTAATGTAGTGGTTTTAAAATTTTTATGTATTTATTTGGTTGGGTTCTTTTGGGTGCACTGGGTCTTCTTTGCTACACATGGGCTTTCTCTTGCTGCGGGGAGTAAGGGCTACTCTGTAGTTGTGGCGAGTAAAGGCTACTCTCTCATTGCGGTGAGTGAGCTTCTCATTTTGATGGTTCTCATGTTGGGGAGCTCTGGCTCTAGGGCCCTCAGGCTTCAGTAGTTGTGGTGTGTGGGCCTGGTGGCCCCATGGCATGTGGGATGCTCCCAGATCAAGGACTGAACCCATGCCTCCTGCAATGACCGGTAGACTCTTACCCAGTGCATCACCAAGGAAGTCCACGAATTAAAAAAAAAAAAATTATTTCTTTGACTCAGCAGGTCTTAGTTGCAGCCTGGGGCATCTGTGATCTTCTCTGTGGCATGTGGACTGTTGGCTGTGGCACATGCAGGCACGTTCCCTGACCAGGGTTCAAACTCGGACCCCCTGCGTTGGGGGCTCAGAGTGTCAGCCTCTGGGCCACCAGGGAAGTTGCCCTGAATTTTCTGAGTTTTGATTCCAGCCTCTGTATTTTCATTTCACAGCCCCACCCCCAACACACACACACACACACAGACACACACACAGACACACACACACACCCCACTGCCTTCCTCCATCGAGCAGCAGCTCTGTTTGCTATGGTCGGGTTCCAGGCGTCTGTGGGTGAGAGGGTAATCTGCACATTTCTGGCTGCACTGTTAATTGCATCATGTTCTGATTCTGTGAACCAAGCCAAGGAAGTCAATCCTTTTTTATCTGGGTTGCCGAGATACAACTTCAGATCACGGTCCCTAAAAGTTGACTGTGCATTCCCGACTCGATGGACTTGAATTTGAGCAAACTCCGGGAGATGACAAAGGACGAAGTCTGGCTTTGTGATCATGGGATCGCAAAGAGTCGGACACGACTGAACACGCACACGTTTCTTTACTTCATCCAGAAAGCGCTCAAATTCCCCTGTGCTTCTGCCTCCCGGGGCGGATGTAGGTCTTTCCAGGCTTGTGGGGAATGTTCAGAGCAGCTCCTGGGTGTCTGTAGATTGAGGACAGAGATTGGTCATTGCTCTGGCTCTGCAGGGAGAGACCCAGGCAGCCAGAGTTTGACATTTCCATTGTGTTCTCTAAGATCATAACTAAGATCATGGCATCCGGTCCCATCACTCCATGGCAAATAGATAGGGAAACAGTGGAAACAGTGTCAGACTTTATTTTTCTGGGCTCCAAAATCACTGCAGACGGTGACTGCAGCCATAAAATTAAAAGACGCTTGCTCCTTGGAATGAAAGTTATGACCAGCCTAGATAGCATATTCAAAAGCAGAGACATTACTTTGCCAACAAAGGTCCATCTAGTCAAGGCTATGGTTTTTCCTGTGGTCATGTATGGATGTGAGAGTTGGACTGTGAAGAAAGCTGAGCACCCAAGAATTGATGCTTTTGAACTGTGGTGTTGGAGAAGACTCTTGAGGGTCCCTTGGACTGCACACACACACAAGAAGACACACACACATACACACATGCATTGTGAACATGAATGAGCCCAGAAGTGGATTGGGGAAAACCATTTTTATGAGTAGAGGTAATTAGGGAACATTGCCCATACCACAGTTGAGGTTGTGGGGGAAGGACATGACAAACACAAATTGGGTCACTGCTACAAGTCCAGCTTTTAACATCCAGCTGAACTCTCCCGAATTCAAAAAAGAGAAAAAGTTAGATAATATTTTAATTGGGCCTTTACTTCCACTTGGAAGTTGCAAAGTCCAGAGTATGCTGGAGTCAGTCAATGGATAGATAGATCTTGCCTGAAAGAATACACTTTGTGTATGTGTGTGTGTGTGTGTCCACTTGGTGACTTTTTGCTAATCTCTGATCACTCCATTGTACACACACCTTCTTTGGACTCCTTAGTAATATAGCACAAAGCACTTAATCCCATTTTCCTAAAAACAGTGTGACAAATGATGAATACATGCTTTTGTGTTTTATTTGGGGGAGGAGATGTGTAAGGAGATATGTTCACATAGAGATCTATATATAATAAATACAATTTGGAAATGGATGGACTTATTTTGATAAGTTCAGTACTCTCTCATCATCATTTATTTTGATAAGTTCAGTACTGTCTCATCAGCACACATGATATATGCCCCCCTTCAAAACTTGAAACTGAACTTTTACCAAATAAAGCAAAATTAACACCTGATGACTGTGAAGGCTTGTGAATGATAATGATTTAAATGTGGATATCCAGTGCTGTTACAGAAAGAAGTTTGGGGACAAGATGCTGAAAACTTTGGATGCTTAAGCATTTATCTATTCTGTTATTACCAACACATCACTTGTAATGACAGTGCTTCATTTATACTTGTTCTCCTGTTTTTCATCAATAATTTCCCATTCTATATAACATGCATGGATGCTTTAATTTGTATAGTTTGTTGAAAGAAAAAAAATGTGTTTCTCACAAACCCCCATGACCACTCTGAGGACACCATAGGTTGCCTTTCATGTTTGAAGCCAGCTGAGACAACTTTTGAACTGTGGTGCTGGAGAAGACTCTTGAGAGTCCCTTGGACTGCATGGAGAACCTGTCCATCCTAAAGGAAATCAGTCCTGAATATTCACTGGAAGGACTGATGTTGAAGCTGAAGCTTCAATGCTTTGGCCACCTGATGCAAAGAACTGACTCATTTGAAAAGACCCTGATGCTGGGAAAGATCGAAGGCAGGAGGAGAAGGGGATGACAGAGGATGAGTTGGTTGGATGGCATCCCCGACTCAATGGACATGAGTTTGAGTAAACTCCGGGAGTTGGCGATGGACAGGGGCGTGGGGTGCTGGAGTTCATGGGGTCGCAAGGAGTCAGATACAACTGAGCGACTGGACTGAACTGGGACAACTTTCAGAGTCTTCTGATAAAAACATATCTGAATACGGCGCGTCTGCCTTGAAATGCCCCCAGATGGTTTTAACTGACCCAGGACACTTCAGTAAAGAGACTTTCTCATCTCGGGCAGTCCCAAGACACAGAATCCAACATAAAGTGATCCACTCTAGAGAACTTCATTATTGTTTAGGTCTATCTATTTTTAAGTCACTGACTTAAGACTGATCTTACCAATTATTCATCACTCTCTGGACACTGTGAGATTGCCTAATTTCCATGCTCTCAAATATGACTGTAAAAATCTTTTGTTTCTTCTGGTAGGTCTTTTTTCAATATCCCAAAGCCTTCTTATAACCATCCATTGTACATAAAAGAAACTGTGACTTCAGTGATTTTTAAGATGAAATATTAGATCTTTTCTTTTTTTTTACTACCCTAAGAATCCTAGGTTAATGCTTAATAACTTTTACCGTTGAGACATCCTTTTAAAACTCTAACCTAACCTTCCCTTGTTGGCATTTAAATCCATTTATTCTTTGTCTATGGAGACTAGGAGGGGGTGGCCCAAATTCTCTCCGTAATAACTCTTCACGGACTTAAAAATTACCGAGTCACGCTTAGAGTCAGTGGCCTTGAACTTCTTTGATTTTCCTCCATCCCAGGTTGTGGAGAAGGAGGAAGACGTGGACCCGCCACTGTGGCTCAGTCGTGTCCAACTCTTTGCGACCCCGTGGACTGTAGCCCACCAGGCTCCTCTGTCCACGGGGGTTTCCAGGCAAGAGAACTGAAATGGGTTGCCACTTCCTCCTCCAGGGGATCTTCCGACCCAGTGGTGGAACTCTGGATTTCTCCTCAATTGGCAGGAGGGCTCTTTACCACTAGCACCCCGGGAAGGTTGACGCCTCATTTTTCATCCCCGGTGCACTCAGGCGGTAAAAGCTGGGCCTGCTAGTCCACTTGTAGGGCCTGTGGCAGCTTCTCTGGACACGTTTTCTCAGGGGCCATCCCAACCCTGGCCCCAGTGGCTGCAGTGGATTGCCCCTAGGGCGGAGCTAGCTCAGACTTGACCATCATCACACCCATCAGATGGGGGGCTGGGATTCAGGACCTGGGGCCTTTGTGATCACTCGAAAAAGTGCCCTGTCTTGTTCCCTGAGGTCTCCGGAGCGGCGGTCCTTGTTCCTGCATTTCTGAGTTTTTGTTTTTGTTTTTCTTAAAAACTTGAGAAACGTAATTAACTCCCAGGGAAGGTCCCAGGGAAGGCTTCAAGTCACAGTCATTGACGGGTGCTTCTTGAGGTCAAATAAACGCTAATACGTGTTTCAGGGACTCACCTCTCAGAGGAAAACACCATTCTGCCCAGGTCCTCGTGGAGGGATTAAGTGAAAACACAATATTCATACCTTCTACCGCAGTTGTTGCTGTTCAGTCGCTCAGTTGTGTCTGACTCTTTGCCACCCCATTGACTGCAGCACGCCAGGCTTCCCTGTCCATCACCATCTCCTGGAGTTTACCCAAACCCATGTCCATTGAGCTGGTGATCCCATCCAACCATCTCATCCTCTGTCGCCCCCTTCTCCTCCTGCCTTCAATCTTTCCCAGCATCAGGGTCTTTTCCAATGAGTCGGTTCTCTACATCAGGTGGCCAAAGGATTGGAGCTTCAGCTTCAGCATCAAGTCAGGTCTCTGTGTTATTCTAGATCAAGAATTGGGATGCCGCCCCTTACTTTTTGTTGTTCACAGATGACTACGTATTCATTGTTAACAAATACCTTTTTTAGAAGGTATTTATTTATTTTGGTTGCCTTGGATCTTAGTTGCAAGCAAGTGGGATCTTGTGCCCTGACCGGGGATCGAACCTGGGACCTCTGCATTGGGAGCTCAGAGTCTTAACCACTGAGCCACCAGGCAACTCCCCAGCTGACTAGGCATATTACTTGTTTTCACACTGATCTCCCATTCCCTGAGTCTCTGACAGAAAGAATCAGGGATTATGCAGTCTGTTTTGTGATGCCTTCCACTGAGATAGGGCTGTGGGTTCCTCGTAGATGTGTATTGAATGAAAACTTTGACAAGTAAAAGTGCTCCAAAAGAAAGCCACCAAGGGGTCTTGTTCTTTATAAAGAAGAGAATTCAGGCACACTGTTTGAAGGCACATAACCAAAGCCAGAAATAACCTAAGGTGTGTGCAGCTTGAAAATATTGGGAGTGGAGGTATCACAGGTGTCGGGAGCCTGGAATTAGAAGTGAAGGATGCTAGGAGCATCTCATCATGTTAGTCATGAGAAGAAACATACAAATAATGACTAAAACGCTTTTTTTCAGACACGTTTGTGCAGAGGAGGAGAGGAAAAGGTCTGGCCAAGAAAAATCAGGACGGACAAGAAAGGGTGTGCTCGTTTTATCCCCAGCCTCACACTTGTATCTGTTATCCTGCTTTAGTGTCTTTTTACTGCTTATCACAGTCTTAATAACAGGATGGAAGTCGTCCCTGGGGCTTCCCTGATGGCGCAGCAGTCAAGAATCTGCCTGCCAAGGCAGGAGATGTGAGTTCGATCCCCGGGTTGGGAAGATTCCCCTGGAGGAGGGCATGGCAACATGCTCCAGTCTTCTTGCCTGGAGAATTGCCGTGGACGGAGGAGCCTGGCGGGCTGCAGTCCAGGGTGTCGCAGAGTCGGCCACGACTGAGCACGCAGGTCCGCACAAGTTGTCCGTTGTTATCTGGTTTGCGTTCTGTCCCTCTGAATCTTCGAGGACTCAGGGAGCCTGGGATCTTGCCTGTCTCGTTGTAACCAGGGACCCCGAAGGATACCCGACACCTACTGGGACCCAGTAGGACTTGAACATTTCCTGTCGGATGAAAAGCCAGTGCAGAAAGAGTGAGGGTGCTCTCACAGACTTTCACATGGAGGGCATAAGATTATGTCAGGGACCAAGTTGCTGAAATGGGGAACAGGCTTCTGCATCTCTGTAACTGCTTACTGTCTTGCAGTTGCTTCAGCAAAACTAGCTTGTTCTCCCCGAGGAGAAAAGACAAAAAAAAAAAAAAACTCCTTTAGTACCTTGGCCCTATCCACCCAGTCCCATTGGAAAACCAACATCTTTCACTTTCAGGGTCATTGCAAAGACATAGAAAACTGGATGGATCCCTCTAGACCTTAGAACCTTTCTGTACCTGCTCTGGGGTAACTGTTATTCCTCGAACAGGATTCTATTGGGGGAAAGGGGTTTACATAGAGCTTTTCTTTGGCCATAGGAAATAATCTTATATTAAAAAAGGTCTCCATGAGCTAACACCCGGCCTCTACGGTGATGAATTTAATTTTGATTATTTTGACTTTTGGGAGGCAAGTCACTATCTTTGGTGCTGTGGAATCTATGAGAGAAGTCACAGAATATATATCATAATAGAAACTTGAATCTAGAAAGTAAGTTTAGAAACCCAAATATGTACAATGAAGCTGTATAAAATACAAATATTTTAAAAATTGTTATAATGGAAGGGAATTTCTTTTTAATTATAAACACAATATTAAAACATAGTGTTTTCTAAAGAGTTTCCCCTTCGTGGTGGTTTCATGTGAAGTACATTTTCTGATCGAATGAGGTAATGCCTGATGAGAGCTTGAGACACGTGACCATTTTTTATGTGACTGTCGTCATCATGGTTCGACATGTAATCAGCGAACCTGCTGTCAATGTCAATATTTTAATATTTCACATTTCCTCCCGGTTAATGAACTTGACACCAGGCATGCAGAGTAAACGCTGGCAGGCATTTGAACAAATGAGCCAAGGTATGATGTCCAAAGAAAGGTTCTACATGTTCATCCGCAGGGCAGCTGTTTAGTGACTTTTATAAAATGTGGTGTTGTACATAAGCGGTATAAAATAGGTTGTTAAAGAGAGTACCTTAGCGACAGTTACCAGGTACGTAACCTTGGTCATGTGGGTAACACACTTCCACTTTCTGACATGCTGTAAGGTGTGCAGTCTGGATACTCATCCTTTAGGGCCAGGGATAGTTTATGCTTATATAAAGCATAAAGTAAGGCACATGAAAGGGAAGGAATTTACCCCAAGCCTCAGAGGTAGGAAGTGGAGGGGGTTGGATGTCCCACCCAGGTAGTCTGGACTCACCATCAAGGTCTCCATCATTCTTATAAAGTGGTCTTGTAGAACTTTTCATGCTGGCATGTTCATGTCTCTTCAAACAGTTATAAACGTGGAAGGTGAAGAATGACACGCGTAGCACAAATTTAACTTCTTCACAGGATACAGGAACACCTCCTGTTATTTCTGTGCAGGTTCTCTGTGTAGACTCTGAACTGCAGGCGCGGTTTTTCACAACACTTATCTTTTCAGGCTTGGTTTTTATGTCCTTCTCGCCTGTTATGAGGATTTAGCATACTTGTTCAGTTCTCTGCGGTACTGTTTCTGGGTCCGTGGGTTTGTGTCTTCATTTGTGAAAAGTGAACGTGTTAGCCGCTCAGTTGTGTCCGACTTTTTGTGACCCCATGGACTGCAGCCCGCCAGGCTCCTCTGTCCATGGGATTCTCCAGGCAAGAAGACTGGAGTGGGTCGCCATGCCCTCCTCCAGGGGATCTTCCTGACCCAGGGATCGAACCCAGGTCTCGCACATTGCGGGCAGATTCTTTACTAGCTGAGCCACCAGAGAAGCCCACCTCTCCATTTAGGTATTCATTATTTTCACCTTACTTTCCTGACGATCCAGTGGTTCAGATTCTGCACTTCCAGTGTAGGGGCTGTGGGTTCAATCCTTGGTTGAGGCAGTGAAGATCCCACATGCCCTGTAGGGAAAAAAAAAAAAAAGGCATAAAACAGAAGCAATTTTGTAACAAATTCAATAAAGACTTAAAAAAGGAATCGATTGTCTTAAGCTCAGGCAGTCTGGGTCATTTCCTAATTATGACTTGTTGTAAACTCATGTCCCTCTTTCGAAAATGTTCTGCTTTGTCTCCCACTGTGTACACTCGATTTGAACTGTTGACTCTGGGTTTTTGAGGCTCAGCCTCATTCCTGCGGGTGACACAGTCCCTCTGAATGAAATACACGTCGTTCCAGCCTGCTTTCGAAAGGCCACCTCTTGGTCCGTCTCCCTGGCAGCCTATCGGTAACTCTAGTTGTCCGTGGATAGCAAGGAAAGCTTCCATTTTCTTTCTTTTTTTGATCTTATTTTTTAAAATTTATTTACTTTTAATTGCAGGATAGTCGCTTTACAGTATTTTGTGGTTTCTGCCATACATCAGCATGAATCAGCCATAGGATATAATCTTTCTTTTTTTTTTTTTAAAGTAAGGCACAGGAGACTTGGGTTCGATCCCTGGGTAGATAAGATCCCGCCCTGGAGGAGAGCATGGCAACCCACTCCAGTATTCGTGCCTGGAGAACCCCATGGACAGAGGAGCTTGGTGGGCTACAGTCCACGGGGTCACAAATAGTGAGACACAACCGAAGCAGCTTAGCACTTGCACAAGCCTCAATTAAAAAAAAAAAAATTACACGGGGCCTTTTTCTTGTTTTACTCTGTAAAGTCCCCTATTGTTCCTCCTAAATTCCGATGGATCCTTTTAATAAAAGAAGTTGGAAATAGAAGTTTCAGATGCATGAGCTGTTCTCTTCAGCCAAAGGCATCCCCTTCAACCTCTTTCATCCACCTCAGTATAGTTAAGGACTTTGCCTCCCTTGGGTTTCACCAGGTTTCGCCTTCCCCTGGAGAGTTCTGCATTCCTTGGGGTACAGTTATTTATCCGGCTACAGAGCTCGGAGGCGATAATTTCTCCAGGGAGCCAGCCAACTCTCCATAACCTTTCAAAAGTGTGAAATCGCTTCAAATATAGAGGTCGGGTTTTGAAGAAAGTGGCCCCGTTTCAAAGTGTAGCATAATTTCAGGATGAACTATGTGAGCGGTATTTACGAGGTTTGCATCTCCAAGTGAGTTCATAGCTTATCCTTGTTGTTCAGTCGCTCAGTCGTGTCCAACTCTTGGCAACTCCATGGACGATAGCTTGCCAGGCTTCCCTGTCCTTCACTATCTCCCGGAGCTTGCTCAAAATCACGTCCATTGAGTCAGTGATGCCATCCAACCATCTCCTCCTCTGTCGTCCCCTTCTCCTCCCGCCTTCAATCTTTCCAGCATCAGGGTCTTTTATAATGAGCTGGCTCTTTTCTAATGAGCTGGCTCTTCGCATCAGGTGGCCAAAGTACTGGAGTTTACAGCTAACCGGAATCTGATACAACATTAAGAAATTGAATAAACGTTTGACACTGCATCTGAGTGCTCTAATCATACTTAACGATCCTTCTGATGAGGAAGAAGAAACCTAATCAGGGGCTCCAGGCGAACAGCTGGAAATATGTTCCTTTGGGGGAACGTTTAATCCTCTTTGTTTCCAATTAGAGTCTCCTTTGTAGATATTTTTCTTCCCGGGCCACTAAATTTCAGTAAAGAGAAGGAATTTGATGTTCGTGGGTGCCCCATGTAAATATTCTTTTCTAAGATTGCTCGGTAGAAGGGAAAAGCGCCCCCTTTCCATACAGGACTGTCGATCCTGTATGTGTAAGATTCCTCTGTCGCAGACCCAGGCTTCTGTAAGGCCATTTTCTTTGGTCTGTAGCAGCGGTTGCCCAGACTTTTTGGCACCAGGAACAGCTTTCGTGGAAGATAGCTTTTCCACAGATGGGGAAGGGGAACGGTTTCGGGAGGATTTAAACAAATGGCATTTATTGTGCTCTTTATTTCTGTTATGATTATGTCAGCCCCACCCCCAGAGCATCAAGCGTTAGATCCTGGAGGCTGGGAACCCCTATTATAGTATTTCCACTTTCTCTTGCTATCCCTGAAATATTGTACACTGTGCATTTTTTCACGGTGGCCAAGCTTCTCACCCTGACACATATCCCAAAACCAAAATAGAGCTGAAGACATGAGCAGAGATACAGCATCCTTGTAACACGGTCATTGGTCGTTTCATCCGCAAATCACGTTTTCCTGATGGACATATTTTGCTTTGCTCCTCCAAGAAATTCTAGACGTCTCTGTCTTACTCCTAGAGGATTTCTCTGGGCCTGGAATACAAACGTTTGTGGATATGTCCTGTTTTCCTGCATAGTTATCAGCTTTACCCAAAACCTACCTAGAAAACATAGCTTTGACTTACATAACCCCAGATGGCTTCTCACCAGTAATTCTCATCTTCCGACCCAATTCTGCAACTTGGCGTAAAAATAATATTTATGCTATTTTGTATGTTAAACTACTGTGGCAGTGTCCCCAGCATTAGTTGGGAGATTAGGGGAAATGAAGTCTAAAAATGGGCTGTTTAGGAAGGACAATAACCACCCACCCTCCCAAAAAAATTTGGAAACTCTTATCTAGAACATCTCTTCTCTTTTGAGATAGGATTTGAAATTTGTAGTGGTAGATTTGCAGAGAGGGCAATGGCACCCCACTCCAGTACTCCTGCCTGGAAAATCCCATGGATGGAGGAGCCTGGTGGGCTGCAGTCCATGGGGTCGCTAAGAGTCAGAGACGACTGAGCGACTTCACTCACTTTTCACTTTCATGCATTGGAGAAGGAAATGGCAACCCACTCCAGTGTTCTTGCCTGGAGGATCCCAGGGACAGGGGAGCCTGGTGGGCTGCCGTCTATGGGGTCACACAGAGTCGGACACAACTGAAGCGACTTAGCAACAGCAGCAGCAGCAGTGGTATATTTGAGAATGCAAAATAGCAGCTTTGGATCAATCTATGATGAAGACTCCTCTTATTTGCTATGGCATTTGTGGCTTTCAAATAGTGTAAGGTAACTGAACTTAGGATCTTCATTTAAAAACAAGGAAAGAAGGGACTTTGCTGGTGGTCCAGTGGTTAAGACTCTGCCTTCCAACATGGCGAGTGGGGTTTGGGAACTAAGATCCCACCACGTGCCATGGGGTGTGACCAAAAATACTTTAAAAAGAAAATGAAAACAAGCAAAGACGCCCGTGACATTTTGCAAAAGAAAATGTGCTATTATGTGCTATTAAAAATTCCTCTAACTGTACATTTGTCAAACAAAGGGAGCCTATTTGAAAACACCAGATGTATTTTGATATATAGCACTCCTACATATAACATTTCTAATAAGAATAAATGAATGTTTTAATGAAGTCATGTTTGGATGATGGATTAGCTTTAGATTTAAATCAAAGGAGGAAAAAAAACACAGTACCCAGCGCTTTCATCAGAGTGGATTATTGAAACCAACATGTGAAAGTGTTGGCTCACTTGGCTCCCGAAGGGCTTTGGGGGTTTGGAGACACTTAGTTTTAAGGGGAGCTGTGAAAGGGTTAAGTCACTCAGTCGTGTCTGACTCTGCGACCCCGTGGACCGTAGCCCACCAGGCTCTTCTGTCCATGGGATTCTCCAAGCGAGAAGACTGGAGTGGGTTGCCATTACTTCTTGCAATCAGAGCAACCAGGTCATATTCTGGCTCACCTGACCTGGTCAAGCACAAACCCACGACTTGATCACAGCCATCTGGGCATTCCCACTGAGAACTGTATCGAGTGGGTGACCCAGAATGTGTCAGGGTAGGCTCCTTACTGTCTTGGTCTCCTGCACCGTTTCTCTTCCTCCGTCTCCTTGTTTCTCGTGTTTGCCAGGATTGCCACCTGTGGTTTTCACCCAGCACTCTTATCTGATGTACTTGCTATCAGTTGCATCTCCTGTAAGACATTTCCAGCTCTTTCTTTATGGAACACCGTGCTTCCTGCAAATCGACTCCTATAAATCATAATAGTATCATCAGTGGTCAATTTTGACTTGTACGAAAAGGAAGACTAGAAAGACAGGCTGAGGCCAGATGATCAAAGTCTTTTACTCTCTTGGTAATAAATGTGATGGTGATTTGAAAGGCAGATATTTTGGTGGTAGTATTAAGGAAGGTGAGAGTAAAGGGAAAAACATATTGGAAGTCTAGTGGGGAAAAGATGGGCAAGGGGTAAAAATAACTTAGGAAGTTAGGAATACCTAATGGTGGCTGAAGCTCCAGTCCTTTGGCCACCTGATGTGAAGAACTAACTCATCGGAAAACACCGTGATGCTGGGAAAGATTGAAGGCAGGAGGAGAAGGGGATGACAGAGGATGAGATGGTTGGATGGCATCATCAACTCAATGGACATGAGTTTGAGTAAACTCTGGGAGTTGGTAATGGACAGGGAGGCCTGGCGTGCTGCCGTCCATGGGGTCGCAAAGAGTCGGACACGACCAAGTGACTTAACTGAACTGAAGGGTTGATGTTCAGTTGATAGCATGGTTGACAGCTATCAACGGCTTGTGTCTGGTTGGTGTTGGTAGGATGGTGATTGACAGGAGGAATGCTGAAAAAGAGAGTGAACAAAACAATAGGTACACTTAGTTATATGTTGGATGGATGAGAAGAGAGGAAAGATCTTAGTTTCAGATTGTGGAAATGTGTGCTGTCATAAGAGAGATGGAGAAGTTGTACCTAGGGGTAGTTCTAGGGAAAGAAAGAAGATTAGTATTCAGGAAACTGAGATGTCAATAACAGCATGGCATTCAAGTGTCACGGCCAGGAGATAACAAGGGTTAAATTTCTGAATCAGTGGGAGTGAGGTTAGGCCCAGAACCATGGATTGGAGACAGAATTCTTGGAGACCAGTCTTGATAAGTTCTTCTTCTTTCCTACATAGTAAGTTGATCCTCACTGATCATGGACCAGATAAGATCCAGAGATTAATGGCGTACTACCCAGTAAACCAACTTCAGTTCAGTTCAGTCACTGGGTCGTGTCCAACTCTTTGCGACCCCATGAACTGCAGCACGCCAGGCCTCCCTGTCCATCACCAACTCCCAGACTTTACTCAAACTCATGTCCATTGAGTCAGTGATGCCATCCAACCATCGCATCCTCTGTCATCCCCTTCTCCTCCCGCCCTCAGTCTTTCCCAGCACCAAGGTCTTTTCCAATGAGTCAGCTCTTTGCATCAGGTGGCCAAAGTGTTGGAGTTTCAGCTTCAACATCAGTCCTTCCAATGAACACCCAGGACTGATCTCCTTTAGGATGGACTGGTTTAATGCATAAAAGTTGTTGGCTTGCTGACTTAGGTACCACCATTTCATGCTTGATGAGCTGGATGTCTTCATTCTTTCCATCTGCCATCCTTCTTATTCCTTAAGAAGGAATATGTCCTTAAACATGGAATGCAGCCATGTTGATCTTGTCCCATGGCCCGTCAAGACACTATATCTCACCACGGGGCATCTTTGAGCCTTGATTGGGCACTTTTATTTCGTCCGGGATCACGATTCTTCACATTGTTCCTATTCTTGTTCAGTAGGCACAGTCCAACCTCATAAAGCAGTGTGTTATCCTGAGGGGATAGACGAGAGAGAGCTGTTCATCACGATTTGATCCCAAACATAACTGAAGTATATCCTTAAATGACTTTTAAAACCTCCTTGAAGTTCAGGTCCATAAAACATATTTATTTTTGATGCAGTTCCAGAGAAGAAAGCTGGTAGAAAATGAAAAGATTACTGCAGCTATTTTTCAAATCCTAAAACTTTAGATGATCCTATAAATTTTGGATTCAAGAGAAAAGCTAAGAAATAGGTTACAAAAATAAGTCTCCGGTCTAGAATTGCGTTTTGAAATACTGTGTTGAGGAAAGATGATGGATATTATTCTTTTCTGCTTTGCATGGGCATGCTGCTGTTTTTCCAGAGATTCCTTGTCTGAGATTCATGGAAGTTTTTTTTTCCTTCCCGAAACAGAAGGGTGCAGTGGAGAGAAAGATGAATCTCAAAGTTGAGGTTGTATAGTTTGGGTCCAGGGTGGTCCCAGCTAAATTTCTTGGCAGCTCAGTCTGAGGGTTAGGGATCTCTACCCCTCCTCCATTTTGTTCCTTGTCTGGGCCATCAGGTTGCTCTTTCAAGATAAGTGGCAGAGAAACCCTGGAACCCAACTGTAGACGTCTTCAGATAAAAATGGACAACAGAGAAGGAGAACAAAGTCTCAGACACTGTTGACTGTGAGACATGAGGATCTGACACCTAAAATATGCTTTGAGGGAGCATCTTGGCTGGCTATTCTGGGAATCCCCCTGGGGCCTTTGCTTTGTCCCTTTCCACTAAACTGAGAACCAATACCTTCCCGTGTTGCTTAGGCCAGATTTTCAAACACGAAGACATTCCAAAGACATCATCATCTCTAGTTGTCCCTCCTCTGGGGCATCTGTGGATGTCACAACTGGTCCCAAACAGCCAGTTTTCTTATTTGATTAATGGCTCAGATGGTAAAGAAGCTGTCTGCAATGCAGGGGACCCAGGTTTGATCCCTGTGTGGGGAAGATCCTTTGGAGAAGGGAATGGCAACCCACTCCAGTATTCTTGCCTGGAGAATCCCTGGGACAAAGCAGCCTGGTGGGCTACAGTCCATGGGGTTGCAAAGAGTCAGACACAACTGAGTGACTAACACACACACACACAAACATGCACACATACACACACACACACACACACGTAAGACTGAGAAAATGACTCGAACATAATAACTCCGTAGGGTTGGGATAAGGGTTAGGGTTAGGGGTTAGGGTTTCATAACTTCATAATTGGGCGTAATTAGCATTATTGTGATGGATGACCAAACCAACAGAGCTTAGTATATTTTAACAGAACTAATTTAGCTGAGTTTGTTTGTTTGGTTGGTTTTGGTTCTGTTTTCTGTTGTTGTTCAATCACCAAGGCTGCCTGACTCTTTGCGACCGCATGGACTCAGCCTGCCAGGCTTCCCTGTCCTTCACCATCTCCTGGGGTTTGATCACATGGACTGACTCATGTCCATTGAGTCAGTGATGCTACGTAACCACCTCATCCTCTGTCGTTCTCCTTCTCCTCCTGCCTTCAGTCTTTCCCAGCATCAGGGTCTTTTCTAATGTGTTGGCTTCCTGCATGAGGTGGCCAGAGTATTGCCGCTTCAGCATCGGTCCTTGAATGAATATTCAGTGCTGAATTCCTTTACGATTCACTGGCTTGGTCTCCTTGCCATCCGAGGGACTCTCAAGAGTCTTCTTCAGCATCACAATTTGGAGGCATCACTTTTTCGGCGCTCAACCTTCTCTATGGTCCAGCTCTCACATCCGTGCATAACAACTGGGAAAACCATAATCTGACTATACAGACCTCTGTCCGCAAAGTGATGTCTCTGCTTTTTAATATGCTGTGTAGGTTGTTTTGTTACCTCTTATTTGTTTTCTCCTTTTTGGCCACCCAGTGCAGCTTGTAGGATCTTAGTTCCCCAACCAAGGTTGAGAGCATTTAGTCCTAACCAGTGGACCGCCAGGCAATTCCCTAATTTAGGTGTTTGATGCCCTATCAGTGGTATATCAAACCAAAGCTATGGTTAGACGCTGGAATCAGACATAAAGAGGCCGTCAATGAACATCTATTTTAAGGACTGTCAAGCATTTGTCTAAGGTTACCAAGTAGTCATGAGAGCAGGGTTCTCCATGGAGGCTGTTTCTAAACAGGGGCCATTTAGTCAAAGCCATGGTTTTTCCAATAGTCAGCTACGAATGTGAGAGTTGGACCATCAAGAAGACTAAATACTGAAGAATTGATGCTTTTGACTTGTGGTGCTGGAGAAGAGTCTGGAGAGTCCCTTGGACTGCAACGAGACACAACCAGTTAAATCTTAAAGGAAATCAACCCTGAATATTCACTGGAAGGACTGATGCTGAAGCTCCAATCCTTTGGCCACCTGATGCAAAGAGCTGACTCACTGGAAAAGACCCTGATGCTGGGAAAGAT
Organism: Bos grunniens; assembly: GCF_055505025.1. Classification (NCBI taxonomy): domain Eukaryota; kingdom Metazoa; phylum Chordata; class Mammalia; order Artiodactyla; family Bovidae; genus Bos; species Bos grunniens. The sequence goes on from NC_141194.1 coordinate 5,078,414, forward strand.
TGAGGGCACGAGGAGAAGAGGGTGACAGAAGACAAGATTGGTTGGATGGCCTCACCGACTCAGTAGACATGACTTTGAGCAACCTCTGGGAGTTGGTGAAGGACAGGGAAGCCTGGCGTGATGCAGTCCATGGGGTCACAGAGAGTTGACATGACTTAGCAACTGAACAACACGACTGGAGAAGGGTCCTACCAGCCTCTAGTGGGTACACGCCAGGGATGCGATCGGATGCTGCAGAATGCCCAAGACGACCCTACAGTGTGGACCACCCAACTGACTAAATGTCAGTAACGAAGGGCTTGGGAAAACAGTGCCTGAGGCATGAAATGATACTTTCTTTAGCAATCCTAGATTTGGGGTCACAAATATGATCTCGAGGGAGTGCTAACTCCAGTAGTTATTAGGCATGATCCTATGCAATGATTAACCTTTTATTAATTCATTTCTTCAATGACAAGATGACAATCATTGCCCCTACTCCAAAGCTGTTTTTCTAATTTGAAACTGTATAGTTGTTGCAAACAGGAATGGAAAACTGTTGTTACATGAGATGCCATAGGAACCAGAAAGATCTTCTGGTTATCTGCATTGTGGCTCTCTGCTTCTCAGTAAGATCAATAAGTTTGTGAACTGTTCATTTTCCATGTTCTCACACGAAAAAAAAAAAAAATGGGCACAACCTCACAGAAAAGCTGTGAGCATTAAATGAGGCCATTTAAATAGAGATGCTAAGTGTTGTGCCTGGTTCATGGTGAGTACCTAATACCATAAAAACACCCGGGTTTTTTCAGACCAGATTGTCTCCATCTTTGCGTTAGGGATATCTGAGGCTTGGTAGTTATCTTTTGTGAGGGGGAAGGGGGCAGTCCCGTGCATTTTAGAACGTTTAGCAGCATCCCTGGGCTAAACAACTCTGGGAGTTGGTGATGGACAGGGAGGCCTGGCGTGCTGCAGTCCATGGGGTCGAAAAGAGTCGGACACGACTGAGCGACTGAACTGAACTGGCCTTTTCATGGTAGATGCCAGTAGCTTCCTCCTTCTCAGCTGTGACAATCAAAATATCTCCCTATGCTGCCAAATGTCCTGTGGTGGGAAGGCTGCCGTCCTTTTCAGTATCGTTTGCCTAGGCAAGTGTTTATTGGGTGGTGATACACTCTTTACAATATTTAATTATAAGTTATACATTTAACTCCTATATGAAAACATAAGCACTCATATATATATATATATGATATATATGTGTGTGTGTGCATGTGTGTTTAAGTCGCTTCAGTCGTGTCTGACTCTTGGCAACCCGTGGACTGTAACCCACCAGGCTCCGCTGTCCATGGGATTCTCCAGGCAAGAATACTGGAGTGGGTTGCCGTTTCCTCCTCCAGGGCATCTTCCTGACCCAGGGATCGAACCCAAGTCTCTTTCATCTCCTGCATTGGCAGGTGGGTTCTGGGAAGCCCTATGTATATATATACGTTCACACACACATACACATGCTGTCTTATAAACATTTAATATGTAGTCACCTCCTCTCCATCCTTGGAGTGTGGAAAAAGAGTTAAGTGTGCCTTTTTTTTTTTTTTTAACTTTGGTGTTGGCAGCCAATAGATACCTGATTTATTCAAGACCCAATTTTAACATCCTATGTTTAACATCAAGCCCATGTTTAACATCCCATTTAGTTAGCAGGATATTCTTCTCTTTTTTTTTCTTAACTTATCTACATTCATTTTGAGACAATTACCGTAACACACTTATCAGTTTAACTTCATCAAATGTGTCCAATCTTATTTTGTTAGAACACAAATGCAAAATAACAAGAGAATGGAGAAGGCTTATCTTTTCCACTAAAACCTATTACTTCTGCTATTATTAGGGAGCCTCAAGCTGTGTCTGTCTAAATGTAAACTGCACAGGAAAGCTAAAATATGCTCTTTATTTTAATTAGAATTCTACTTGGGGAGGCGGGTGATAATGACCCCATCTTTCCCCTTTGATCTGGGGTAAGATGCAAATTAAGTGCTCCAGCAGGTGCTCCAGTGTCCAAATCGGTAGCTCCTCAATGAAATTTCACAAAAATTCTGAAAATTGTCTATTCAATTCACAGTATGAAGCATTCTGGAAAATTAAACCTCCAGTGGACTTAGCAGATGTGAGCAGATTTCAACATTGAAATCATCATTTTGTTGATGGTCCATTTCTGTTTGGAGATGCTGATTCTGGCCTGGGGAATCCCACGGTCGCAAAGAGTTGGACACGACTGAGCGACTCAACCACACCACCACCTTCTACATTGTTCAAGAAGGTCTTGAAATCCAGATTCCATTGGGTCTCAAGGCAGAGAACTTAAACATCCCTCGATGTGATGGTACAGACATCAGAAATAAGAAATGGCCAGCTGCCTGGATGGTGTCCACACATTGCCTGGGAGCTTGGGATACATCCCATGTCCAAGGTGAGTTCAGTTCAGTTCAGTCGCTTAGTCGTGTCCGACTCTGTGCAACCCCATGGACTGCAGCACACCAGGCTTCCCTGTCCATCACCAACTCCCAGAGCTTGCTCAAACTCATGTCCATAGAGTTGGTGATGCCATCCAACCATCTCCTCTGTTGTCTCCTTCTCCTCCTGCCTTCAATCTTTCCCAGCATCAGAGTCTTTTCAAAGGAGTCAGTTCTTCACATCAGGTGGCCAAAGTATTGGAGTTTCAGCTTTGGCATCAGTCCTTCCAATGAATATCCAGGACGGATTTCCTTTAGGATGCACTAGTTGGATCTTCTTGCAGTCCAAGGGACTCTCAAGAGCCTTCTCCAACACCACAGCTCAAAAGCATCAATTCTTTGGCGTTCAGCTTGGCTCAGGAATAAGAAGTCTGGTTTTGAGACTCAGATCCAGAGGTTGATGATGGAGCATCATCCAGAATTCAAGGAAACTATCACTTTACCCTCAAGATGGAGCTGGGTAAGCGTCCAGAATGTTGCAACATCATGGGGTCAAAGTCACAGTATGGCGAACACGGATGGACGGTGTGTTTTGATCACAACAGAGAGACTTAAGCGCTTCCCTGGTGGTTCAGCGGTAACGAATCTGCCTGCAATGCAGGAACCGCAGAAGATGTGGGTTCAAACCCTGGTTCAGGAAGATCTCCTGGAGGAGGAAATGGCAACCCACTTCACTGTTCTTGCCTGGAAAATCCCATAGACTGAGAAGCCTGACGGGCTACAGTCCATGGGGTTGCAAAGACCTGGACACGACTGAGCAACTAAATAGCAACAAACAGCAGAGACTTAAAAGTCAATCAGCTACAAAGTCTGGCTAGTGGGTCCCTATTCAAAGAAAGACCTGCTTTTACCTTCAGAAATTCAAACTGTGCTTTTTCACCTAATGTGTATATATGTAACTTATTTTTCAAAGCATATATAGCCTAGGGTAAGGCTCTGTTTTTAGTACAGTTTAGACTGGGGATAAAGCATCCTCTTGCCTAGGCATATAAAAATAGAGAGATCCATACCAACACGGGACTTCCTTGTCAGGGAAATTATTAGTATTATTCTCATCTCTCAAATAGGCGAGCTGGGATCTGTAAATAGGCCAGAGTCACTGAACCACAAAATGCATTTAGGAATGAAAATAACCTTTATTATCTTGCCAGAGGAAAGGAACAGTAATTAGTGTATGGGTATTTGTCAGGGATCATCTGTAACGGGGTCTGTAGACCAGCCTAGTAATAACAGTGTAGAAAATGAGAAATGAGGAGGTTAAAATGATAATCAACAGGGGAGGAGACCAGTGACAAATCCATTAGGCTGCAACAAAGGAAGAAAATGTGTGTTGGCCCAAACTCATCGACTGGGTTGGCTCGCCGTGCGTTTTACCCACTGAAGATGAAATGGTGACCCAACTGCTCCCAGCTTCAAACTAGCAGCCGTGGCTTCCCAGGGGAAGAGGTTCTGAACTCCAGCTTCTCCTAGTGACTCCCAGGAGCTGATGGGAAGAGTTGAAAGGCAAGGTGGAGACACGGCTTTTGCAGGAGGAATCCAGTGACGTCAGCTTTGACACCTGCCTGCCCCTTGGCAAAGCCTCGGGGAGCGAATTCTGCAGCTTGGAGGTGGTGCTGGAGGGAGATTTGATAGCTATGGGGTCACCCGCTCTCTGGTTCACAGTGGTAGGGACTGTGTTCACTGGAGTAGTTGGTCAAAGTCAGGGTAGTCTTTACAGACAGGCACACTTTGTTTAAATCTTATCTTCTGTAAATGGAAGTGTACTGGCTCAGTGGTAAAGTGGTAAAGAATCCCCCTGCCAACGCAGGAGACGCTAGAATCCTTGGGTCGGGAAGATGCCCTGGAGGAGGAAATGGCAACCCACCCCAGTATTCTTGCCTGGAGAATCCCATGGACAGAGGAGCCTGGTGGGCTACAGTCCATGGAGTTGCAGAGAGTCAGACACGACTGAGCGGCTAAACAGCAACAAACAACAGAGAGTTAGCAACAAAAAACAGAGACTTAAAAGTCAATCAGCTACAAACTGACCCTAGTGGGTCCGTGTTCAGTGAAAGATCTGCTGTTGCCACTGAGCTCGTACACAAGCAAGAGAGTCGATTTACACCATTGGGGTAATTTCTGCTGTACAGCAGAGTGATTAAGTTATACACATTCCTCTTAATATTCTTTTCAGCTGTGGTTTATCACAGGATGTGCTATATAGAGGGACGTTGTTCTTTATCCATCCTATGCATAATAGCTTACATCTGCTAAGGGCTTCCCTGGTCGCTCAGATAGTAAAGAATCTGCCTACAGTGTGGGAGACCCAGGTTCAATCCCTGGGTCGGGAAGATCCCCTGGAGAAGGAAATGGCAACCCACTCCAGTACTCTTGCCTGGAGAATCCCATGGACAGAGGAGCCTTGTGGGCTATGGTCCATGGGGTCGCAAAGAATTGGACACGACTTAGTGACTAAACAACTGCAGCAAGCCCAACCTCACCATTTAAAAAAAAATAATATCGACTCGGTGGGGAAAAAAAATAACTGTTTACTGGAGTGTTTGGGAATTGTCTGTTTTCTCACAACGTGTTAACTTGTCCCGTCTCCCCGATGTGGCCCGTCCCCTGGAAGGGGGTTAGAAAGGCTTGCTGGATTGGGCAGTAGCATTATAGTCATGAAACCCTCCTAAGTGTAGAGCGATGACTTATATTCGGTGGCACACGGGGTTTGCTTGTCCACTGTACACAGAGTGAGAGTCACACTAAATTCCAAGCCTGGCCTTTCTGTCGTAGGATGAAACTCCCTTCCTTCACGGGGAATCTGCCTAGCGCTAGGGTGGCATTTTGCCACCCTACAAATATCTCATTCCCAGTATCTTTTTTCAGTGAGTTTTAAATTATAAACTACTTTGAAATTTACAGAAACATCCCAAAGCTGGTACAGACAGTTCCCATACACACTGCATCTCATTCCTCACATTATTAATATCTTGCCTTAGTGGCGTACATTTCTCATAATTAATGAACCAGTATCAATATATTTCTGTTTAATGACAGTCCTCACATTATTCAGATTTCCTTCGTTTTCCCCCTAATGTCATCCTTCTGTTCCAGGACCCCATCCAAATACCACATTACGTCTCATCGTCACGTCTCCTCAGGGTTGCTTGCTTTTGGTGACCTTGGCAGCTTTGAGGAGTCCTCATCCCGTGTTTTATAGAATGAGTGTCGATTTGAGTTTGTCTGCTGTTTTTCTCACGATGAGACCAGTGTTATGGGTTTTTAGGGGTGCAGACCAAGAGGGTAACATGAGATTTTTTTTTTTTATCACATCACATCACATCATATCGGGACTTATGTCTGTTGATGCTGACCTTGCTCACCGGTTTGATTAGTATTTTAGGGGTCTCCAGTGTAGTTGCTTTTTATTTATTTATTTGACTGCCCTGGCTTTCAGTTGTGGCACGAGAGATACTCAGTTGCGTCCTGAGAACCCTTAGTTGCAGCACGTGGGATCTGTTTCACTGATCAACTCACTGACCCGTGCCGCCTGCACTGGGAGTGTGGAGTCTCAGCCACCGGATCACCAGGGAAGTCTGTGGTTAGTTTTAAAAACTAATAACAGAGAAACTTCTATCCTAACTATCCTCTTTGGAAGAAAGTCACACTTAGGGACTTACTGTCTACCACCTTGGCAAGGGACAAAACAGAAGGTATCTGAAATGCTTCTGCATGGGGGAATGGTCCCTTGTCAACTGTCTATCAAATATCTCATCTCCATGGACTGATGGGTATTTATTTTAAAATATGGGTTAATAATTGCATATTGCTTCATTCACTTTGCCCATTAGGCTTTGGATGATGGTTTTACCACCCCTGATCCTTGCTTGACATGCACGTATTATTGTGTATTTATTTGGTTGAATCAGATCTTAGTTACAGCACACAGAATCTTCATAGCACCATGTGGGCCCTTTCATTGCAGGGCACGGACTCTCTCGGTGCAGGACATGGACTCGGTAGTGATGGCTCTTGGGCTTCGTTGCCCCGAGGCATGTGGGATCTAGACCAGGGATTGAACCCACATCCTCTGGGGATTCCCGGGTAACTCAGACAGTAAAGAATCCACCTGCAATGTGGGAGACCTGGGTTCCATCCCTGGGTTGGGAAGATTCATTCCCTGGGGAAGGGAACGGCTACCCACTCCAATACTCTTGCCTGGAGAATTCCATGGACAGAGGAGCCTGGTGGGCCACAATCCATGGGGTTGCAAAGAGTCGGACACGATTGGGCCACTTTGCACTGTACTTCTGCGTTACGAGGCCAATTCTTTATCATGGGACCACCAAGAAAGCCCCTTGACATATATATTTTTTGCTACAAATGTACAAAGTAGCTATCTGTTTTAACTCTCTCATTCCTTGTGCCTTTATTAGCCCACTGCTAACTACTACTGCTAAGTCGCTTCAGTTGTGTCCGACTCTGTGCGACCCCAGAGATGGCAGCCCACCAGGCTCCCCCGTCCCTGGGATTCTCCAGGCAAGAACACTGGTGTGGGTTGCCATTTCTTTCTCCAACACGTGAAAGTGAAGTCGCTCTGTCGTGCCCGACTCTTAGCAACCCCATGGACTGCAGCCTTCCAGGCTCCTCCATCCATGGGATTTTCCAGGCAAGAGTACTGGAGTGGGGTGCCATTGCCCTCTCCTTATTAGCCCACACATATTTGCAAATAAGAGCTTTGCTGCCTTACCTAGGGTAACCCAGTGCCGGGGAGTAAGACTGCTCTGGGTGTCAGAACTGAGTCTTCACTGTAGCTCTTTAATCCCTAATTGTCAGAATAAGAAGTTGGTGCAATGGTCCACAAATAATGTGTTGTTAAACTATGTTTTCAGTATGTAATTTACTGATCTCTTCTGACGTGGACATCACTGCACATTGTTTAAAATACCCCTTTTGAGATCCGTAGGAAGTAACTGTGCTTAGAAAACTAAACCCATTGCGTAGTTGGAATTGAGGTACTGATACTGGGAAAGATTGACGGCAGGAGGAGAAGGGGCAACAGAGGATGAGATGGTTGGATGGCATCACTGACTCCATGGACATGGGTTTGAGCAAACTCTGGGAGGTAGTGAAGGATAGGGAAGTCTGGTGGATTCAGAAGTCCCAGCTTGCCTCATTGGAAACTCAGTTCTGCTGGTTCCAAAACCTCTGATCTTAACAGGCATGCTGTCCTGCACCCAAACACACCTTCCTTCTTTATCCCAATTTTCTTCTTCCCTCTTTAATGGAGCTGCTAATGGCAGTCTTTACAGCTCCTGCATGAGTCTCCACCAAGACTCCATAGTATTATACTCTTTGCTTCGTGAAAGTGTTAGTCACTCAGTTATTTCCGCCTCTTTGTGACCCCATGGACTGTAGCCCACCAGCCTCTTCTGTCCTTGAGATTCTCCAGACAAGAATACTGGAGTGGGTTGTCATTTCCTTCTCCATGGACTGTAGCCCTACCAGGCTCCTCTGTCCATGGGATTCTCCAGCTAAGAATACTGCAGTGGGTTGCCATCCCTTCTACAGGGGATCTTCCCGACGCAGGGATCGAACCTGTGTCTTCTGCACTGCAGGCAGGACTCTTTACCATCTGAGCCACCCAACTGTGTAAGCATTAGGCTCTGCTCAGTTCTCCCCGTCCTTGTACCTGAACATCTCTGTAGAAGGTTGACTGTTTCATGAAATGACATTAGCATTCCCTCCCAGCTCTCCCACAGCTTTTATCGCTTCAGAGTGAAAGAAGTTCAAACCCCTATTTGTCCTCATGTGTCACCAGCATTCCCACTTCCTAGCCTTCATAGACACAAAAATTCACCCAGAATTGTGTGTGCATCATCTTTTTCTCTAATGCCAACTAGTCTTTTTTTTTTTTTTTTAATTTATTGATCTGGCTGTATGAGGTCTTAGTTGCAGCATGCCCGATCTCGTAGTTGTGGCGCGTGGGGTCTAGTTCCCTGACCAGGGATGGAGCCTGGGGCCTCTGCCCTGGGAGCACAGAATCCTAGCCACCGGACCGTGAGGCAAGTCCCTCATACTACCTGGTTTTGCACGCGCAACAGGGCTTCGAGAAGATCATTACTTCAAGTTGCCATAGCTACGGATCTACCCCCCCCCCCCCCGCCCCCAGCTGCATGTCATAATGCGCCGGGGGCAGTAGGCGTTCTTCCCCCAGGTCTATGCAGTTGTCCAAAGTTTTGTGTGTCAGTGTGGTTCAGTTGTTGAGTCCAACTCTTTGAGAGCTTATGGACTGCGGCACGCCAGCATTCCCTGTCCTTCACCAACTCCACACTTTGCTCAAACTCATGTCCATGGAGTCGGTGATGCCGTTCAACCACCTCATCCTCTGTCGTCCCCTTCTCCTTCTGCCTTCAGTCTTTCCCATCATCAGGGTCTTTTCCAATGAGTCGGTTCTTCACATCAAGCGACCAAAGTATTGGAACTTCGGCATCTGTCCTTCCCATGAATATGCAGAGTTAATGTCCTTTAGGATGGACTGTTTTCATTTCCTTGCAGTCCAAGAGCCTCTCAAGAGTCTTCTCCATGAGATAAAACAATAATATCACGTTGACCTGAAAGAGTCGTTGGCTATGGTCAGTCGGTAGCTGCTTTGGGTGCATGTGGGGAAGTGATAGTACTGCTCGTGAGACCTTTGAGCTGGGCGTAACTCTGGGAACACAGCTCCTCTGCACGGGAGAAAAGGGCCCAACGGGAAGGCAAAAATTGCTCAGTGGATTCTGTGCTGGGTCTTTGCTGCGAGCAGCAGGGACTACTCCCTCGTTTCTGGTGCATATGCTGCTCATTGCAGCAGTTTCTCTGGTTGCAGAGCTCAGTCTCTAGGGCACACGGGCTTCAGTAGTTGTGACATGCACGCCTCGTTTCCTTGCAACGTGTGGGGTCTTCCTGGAACAGAGATCACACCTGGGTCTCCTTGCGTTGGCAGGCAAATTGGAAACCTCTGGACCCACCAGGGAGATCTCAAACACAACGGTCTTCTTTACCATTGCCACGGGTCCTTTCCTTTCCCCCAAATTTCTTCCCATCACCCATTCCAGCTGATCATTCAGCTGATTTTTTTTTTTTTAATCTGAGATGCAAAGGGAATTATGTCCTTGCTTCTTAGGAACTGTATTCTTAAGTTGGATTTCACAGGACAGTTAAGTCCACCTACATACGCTGTAATGGTACAGTGTAGGCTGGAGTGAAGGTTAATTGATCGCCTTTGAATTGCCTCCATACTCTTTTGGAAACACTTTTGATGGGGCTTCCCTGTTGGCTCAGATGGTAAAGACTCTACCTGCAGTTCAGGAGATCTGCATTTGATCCCTGGGTCAGAGAGAGCCCCTGGAGAAGGGAATGGCAACCCACTCCAGTATTCTTGCCTGGGAAACCATATGAACAGAGGAGCCTGGTGAGCTACAGTCCATGGGGTCACAAAAGACTCGGACACAACTGAACAACTAACACTTCTTTTTTTGATTGGAGACTGGCCTGGTGGTTAAGAAACCTAGGTACTTGAAAAACTCTGCCTTTATCAGCAGTGAATCTTTGAACTCAAGGAAGTCATCTGACTTTTCTGTCTGTTTGTCCATCTGGACCTCCACCCATACCTCAGAATCTATGAGAAGAGGGTTCACACGGGTATGTCTGAAGATCTTCTTAGACATATATTCTCTTTCCCAGGTTCCCAATATTAGAGCGTCACAGAAAATAATCTACAGAGCAAATGTACATGTGCAAAAAAGAGCCATCAGTCTGTGGTTGCCAAGCTCCTAAAACTGTTGCTCATTCAATTTAAAATCAACACAAGAATGGATGGATGTTGTTTTCAGAAATATTACCTAATAGTAATGTTTCTAATAGTAATATTAGGAGATTACCTAATAGTACCCAACACAAACATTTCACTAATGGTGTCAGGATCACACTGAGGCAAAATCATGGCTAGTTTGATGCAGTGCCTACGTGTCAATATATGGCAAAAAAACCCCCACAATATTGTAAAGTAATGAGCCTCCAATTAAAATTTAAAATGAATAAATAAATGAAAAAATTTGTGGCTGGCACGTGGCGCGTAATGGGGATGTTGAAATCAGTTCCCCACTTGGCGGTAACGCATCATGTTTCCATTAGGAAATTTCTGAAATGTCACATCCATAATAAGTCTCACTGGATGCTATGCACGGCTCCTGACTGTATGTAGCCACACGGGGAGAGGCTGGAGATGGATCAGTAATGAGCAGGGTGATGGCGGAAGGTAATGTTCTCAGCGACTGTCTTTTAAGAACGTGATGATGGCCCTGGAGAGTTCTCGGAATATTTCCCACTAGACAAGCGAATACTTTTCTCGTTAGTCACCAAAAAATACCCTTCTTCACAGCCCTTTTTTCAGCGAAAGCTGGTTCACTCCAATTTGCTGATTTGTATTCTTGGTGGTATTTATTATAAACCTGGGGGGGGGTCTTACAGAGGCTTCAACAGAGCTTCAGGAGACCTGGAGCTTGATTTATAATGATCACTTTTTCCACATATTCTCCTGGGGAGTTTTTAGAACAGTGTGAAACTTTAGGATGAATAATTTGACAAAATGACATTCATAAAAAAATATGTGTATCGAGGACAGTATTGTTGAATGGGAAGGGTTTATGTTTGTGTGTTTTTTTGTGGAAATTCTCAATACTGTAGTAGAAGGAAGGAGTTCTCTGGTTTGTCGTATGTGCTTCTGGAGTTGTTTAATTTCCACTCAGTTTGTCCCCTAAGTCCATCTCGATTTTACACAATGTTTATCCACATATGTCACCATGTGGTACGGATGGTAATACTAATGGTGGAGAAAGTTGTATCATTTTGAACCGGTATTTCAGGCTCTAACACGCTTCTTAAGAATCTGAATTATTTGGCTTATTAAGTCTATGCACCAGAGAATTTACTCCATGAGCATAAAGTCTTTGTATCATCTGCTGTTTCCTGAGTGGACTGTCACAAAAATGAGGAAGCCAGATTCACAGCAATCGTACCAGTATTTGTCTTTAGGTGAGTGACTTATCTCACATAGCGTGATGCTTCCCTGATGGCTCAAGTGGTAAGGAACCTACCTGCCAATGCAGAAGATACAGGTTCGATCCCTGGGTCGGGAAGATCCCCTGGAGGAGGAAATGGCAACCCACGCCAGTATCCTTGCCTGGAGAATCCCATGGACAGAGGAGCCCGGCGGGCTACAGTCCAAGGGGTCGTAAAGAGTCGGACATGACTCAGCAGCTAACACTTTCACTTTCTTTCATACGTACAAAGCTCTTTTTCCCAACTAAACAGTGAGAGCTATACTAGTAATAAAATAATAGCCTTGATGAAGGTGGGGCTTCCGTGGAGGCTCAGATAGTAAACAATCTGCCTGCAATGTGAGAGACCCGGGTTCAGTCCGTGGATGGGGAAGATCCCCTGGAGAAGGGCATGGCAACCCACTCCAGTATTCTTGCCTGGAGAATCCCACGGACAGAGGAGCCTGATGGATTACAGTCAGTGGGTCACAAAGAGTCGGGCACAACTGTTCTCTCTCTCTCACGCTCACACACACACACATACACACACAACATAATTTGTCACAGATGCAACAATCCTATAAGGGCATTCGAATGGTGGCAGAAACTAGTTTAACATCTGTGCTGCACACACTTTAATAATCTCCAGGGAATGAAGACACCCGAGAGTTGGGAAAACTGGCCACGCCAACCAAGATCCTGTAGCATCTAATATTAAAACCTGTGCTCAGGCCGCAGTGACTGTTTGCATAGAGCTGTCTTCATGCACGTGTGTGTGGACGCTGGGTAACAAGTCCATCATGACTTCTTTGGTCTGTGTTGCCACGGTGCCTTCTTTAAAGAAGTAATATCAAAGCACAAAAACACCCTGAAAAGGAATTCCTTTTTCTTTTTGAACGTTTTATTTGGTATTGGAGTGCAGCTGATTAACAAACAACATCTTACCAGTTTTAGGTGGACAGCAGAGGGACCTGGCCATACATACATATGTATCCATTCTCTTTCAAACGCCTCTCCCATCCAGGAGGAATTTCAGTCTTTGTATCTCTTGAGTATTAGTCACTCAGTCCTGTCCGACTCTTTGCGACTCCATGGACTGTAGCTCACCAGGCTCCTCTGTCCTCGGGATTCTCCAGGCAAGAATACTGGAGTGGGTTGCCATGCCCTCCTCCAGGGGTATCTTCCCAACACAGGGATGGAACCCAGGCCTCCCACATTGCAGGCGGATTCTTCACCTTCACCATCTGAGCCACGAGGGAAGCCCTTGTATCTCTCTAAGAATGCTATAAATAATTCTTCTAATGTTCTTTAGGAACACTTTAATTTCCTTGCTGTTTTTTAGTCGCTCACTCGTGTCTGACTCTCTGGGACCCCATGGACTGTAGCCCGCCAGGCTCCTCCGTCCATGGGATTTTCCAGGCAAGAATACTGGAGTGGGCTGCCATTTCCTTCTCCAGGGCATCTTCCCGACCCAGGGATCGAACCTGCATCTCCTGTGTCTCCTTCACTGCAGGCAGATTCTTTACCACTGAGCCATTTATTTCCCTAGTCTGCCCAATCCCATATTTTGGACTCCCTGTTTCTCTCCAAACCACCCCTTCTCTCTCCCATCCCCATTGCTTGCTATCCTCTTCTCTCAACTCACCAAATCTATTGAGGCAAAAGAGGAGATGGAACCATTTCATCAGAATGACACAGCATCATTCGGGCTTGGGTTTAGCAGTGGTACATCCCTGTCCTTTGGGATAGAGGTTAAAATCTGCATTCCTGGGAAACTGGGAGGCAAGATGAGAAGAGATGAGTGAAATTAGGCAAGAGGGCTTCTGCGGTGGCTCAGACGGTAAAGAATTTGCTTGCAATGCAAGAGAGCCGGGTTTGATTCCTGGGTCGGGAAGATCCCCTGGAGCAGGGGATGAAAACCCACTCCAGTATTCTCACGTGGAGAATCCCATGGACAGAGGAGCCTGGCGGGGCTGCTGTCCATGGGGTCACACAGAGTCGGACACGACTGAGTGGCTAACACACACAGTAACTCTCTAAGCAATCTAAATGGTGTCCATGAACAGACCAACACACCAGTAGAGGAAGTCCTGGATTTCAGCATCTTTAGTCCTGATATTATCAGCAGTTTTGTCCAGCGCAAGGGCAGGGGGCACGGTCTGAGACTTAGAAAGATCTCGAGTGCCTTCGTGAATTGTGTCAAGGTCCAAATAGCTTCCTACCCACTGCAATCCCTATTAGATTGTAACCTTCACTAGAACAAGTTGAAAGATATATTCAACACGAGTCAACGTGGCCTGAACCTCAGCGTGGAAACTCTGCAGTCCACTGAGAAGTCCTTTTGACCAGAGGGACCAATGTTGAGTACAGGACACCAGGGGCCAAGCAGCAGCTGCTGAGCAGAGGTGGTCCCGGGGCCACAGAGAGGAAGCTAGTCCAGAAAGAGTAACGGTTAAACCAACAGAAACAGTGCCAAGTCAAGATGACCTCAGAAAACGAGAGTTACACCTTCTTTCAAGGCAAGGTTCCTAGCAGCTCCGTGTTTGTAAATATCACCCACCAAAGTACATTTTTAGCTCAGTGTCACTTGGAGTTAGGATCAGAAAGACGGACCGTGTTGCACTCTGCAAACATTTTTTATTTCTAGCTCTCTGCAGAGAAGGTCATGTTTACCCTCGGTTGTCTGATAAAGGCTCCGTTTGAACACTGCCAGTCTCGTCTGCCACCAGCGCATTGGGATCCAGAAAGCATCGAGAGACAGGAGAACGGAACTCACCTCACTTCCAAGGTGAACATTGGCCTTGTGAGATGTCACGGCCTTGCCTCAGTTGGTGGCTGAAAGAGGACTTGAAGAGAAGTTAGATAGTGGTTCTGTAGCAAGGAACAAGAGAGACGATGTTTTGTTATTTAATAAGATGAAGATAAACAAGGCTGAGTGCCAAAGAATTGATGCTTTTGAACTGTGGTGTTGGAGAAGCCTCTTAAGAGTTCCTTGGACAGCAAGGAGATCCAATCAGTCCATCCTAAAGGAGATCAGTCCTGAATGTTCATTGGAAGGACTATGCTGAAGCTGAAACTCCAATACTTTGGCCACCTGATGCAAAGAGCTGACTCCTTGGAAAAGACCCTGATGATGGGAAAGATTGAAGGCAGGAGGAGAAGGGGACGACAGAGGATGAGATGGTTGGATGGCATCACCGACTCAATGGACTTGAATTTGAGCAAACTCTGGGTGTTGGTGATGGACAGGGAGGCCTGGCATGCTGCAGTCCATGGGGTTGCAAAGAGTCGGACAGGACTTAGCAAGTGGATATAACAACAAGATATAAAGTGACTTCAAAAATAGGAACTCACAGTCCATCCTAGAGAAGAGTATTTGGAGTGAAACACGTATGACCAGGTTACAGTCTGTACAGGTGGGAAGACACCTGGAGGACTCAGTCCCTCACTGGGATGAAGACACAGTTGAACATGTTTCAGAGAGACTGGTTCCATGGTGGGTTGGAGTAAGCCAATGGCAGTGATATTGAGGAATCTGAGAAACTTGACCTTCGAGAAGAAACAGCCTGTGATGGCTTGATGCCATATGTGAAGAACCATCATGGGAACTACACAGCTTAATGAGGTGGACAATTCCTTGTCCACCAGGCTTCCAGGTAATAGAAGGAAAAGAGATGGGTCTGGGGTCCCCACGACCCCTCTAGGTTCACAGATCCACAAGAAGAACTCACAGGACTCAGGAGTCATCATACTCACGGTTACTGTTTTTTCACAATGAAAAGACACAAAGCAAAATCAGCAGAGGGGGAAAATGCATGGGGCCAAGTCCCAGGGACCCCAGGCTCATGTTTCCAGGGCGGGGACTTGTCCCAGGAGCAGCGTGGGGTGCAGTCACTTCCTCCAGCCTTGAGGTGTCCTCACCTGAGTGCTGGTGTCTACCAGGAAAGCCCGTTCAAGTCTTGGAACCCGTGTTTTCATCACGAATCGATCCCATAGGTTCCTGAAGCCCGTGTGTCTGGGTGTGGTTTCGAAACCTCCTTAGCCAGAGAGCAGATATTCGATGCAAATCACAGGAGCTACCAAAACGGGTTTTTTTTTTTTTTTTTTTGGAAATAGGCAACCTAGCCCTGCTGGCTTAACCATTTCCTGTGCCGGGGGTCAGGCTGCTGAGTCCTCGACAGGGTCTCATGTGTAAACAGAGACTCTCCTTTTTGCTGTTTTTGTTGTTCAAGCGCTCAGTCGTGTCTGACTCTTTGCGACCCCGTGGGCTGCAGCAGGGCAGGCCTCCCTGTCCATCACCATCTCCCGGAGTTTACTCAAGCTCATGTCCATTGAGCCGGTGATGCCATCCAACCATCTCATCCCCTGTCGTCCCCTTCTCCTCCCGCCTTCAATCTTTCCCAGCATCAGGGTCTTCCTTAACCACCCCCTGTTGCCCCTTGACAAGTACCAGTCTTTCCTCCACGTCCCTAATTCTGATAAACTCTATTTTATTTTTTCAATGTAGGGGTTAATTCTTTCTAGGATTTCTTTCTTTTTGGCTGAGCTGGGTCTTGGCTGCCACCCATGGGTTCCTCTCTAGTTGCAATGGGTAGGGTTCTCGTTGCAATGGCTCCTTTTGTTTTGGAACACAGGCTTTTGGGTGTGTAGGCTCAGTACTTGCTACTCCCAGGCTCTATAGTTTGAGCTCAGTAGTTGTTACATACGTGCTTGGCAAGTCCTAGGCATGTGGAATCTTCCTGGATTAGGGATCGAACTTGTGTTCCCTGCATTGGCAGGTGGATTCTGAATCCCTGGACCACCAGGGAAGCCCTGATAAACGCTATTCGTTCAAACAGATTGCATTAATCTGAGCTTAACCGAAGAACCGCAGTGTACCTCGAAAGGAATAACTCCGTATGGTTCGACCAGCGATTGAACCCAGGTCTCCTGCATTGCAGGCGGATTCTTTCATGTCTGAGCCACCTGGGAAGCCCCGTAACATGTACCCAGCAAACCAGTGGGATGAAATAGATGCTTTCGGAACGTTAGTTTCCTTCTCTTCTGAGCTGGGGAAGGTTGGACACCGCATTAGTCATGAGAGTTGAGTCCCGTTTCTCTATTTGGCAGCCCTTCTTAAACTTCACAGTGCCCAAAAATGAACTGTGGATATTGATAATATACAGATTAGGATGGTTTTGGAGATGGGATGGGCCTGAGATTCTGAATGTTTACCCAGCTTAGGGATGGGATGACGTCGGTGCTGCAGGGCCTTGGACACTGGGTCCAATCAAGAGAGGCTCTAACACCCGAGAGTCTTTCCTGTTGTAGCAGTGTTATGTCCTGGAGAAAAAAGACAGATTGTTTATTCATTGTAGGCTCTTTGCATTTTCACCCTCAACCACCGTCTTCCTTCACATCCACTCCTCAGTCTGGTGGAACCTCCAAAGAAGAGAAGGAAACTAAGACTCACATAACATCCACTCCATCCCCTTCAGCTTGCTGCCTGCCTTTTATAAGCCACGCCAGTTGTTCTTTTCAGGTTTCACTCAGGTATTTTATGTCGAGCTCAACCGAAAGTGAATCATTTGGTTAAATTAATACAGTATGGAACAGTTCTTTGCAAACATCCCTCATCGAGGAGTTACCTGGCTTTCCAGTTAAAAGTGTCCATTCTGAGTCCCCACTGCAATGTCGTTTGGCTGTGGCATGACACTCAGGAATTCCAGGTTTTGTATTTTGCTTTTGTATGTAATTTATTTTTTGATTGAAGGATCATGGCTTTACAGACTTTTGTTGTTGTCTGTGAAACCTCACCATGAATCAGCCATAGATATACATGTGTCCCCTCCCTTTTGTATCTCCCTCCATCCCTGGTAGCTCAGTTGGTAAAGAATCTGCCTGCAATGCAGGAGACCCAGGTTCAATCCCTGGGTCGGAAGATCCGCTGGAGAAGGGCATGGCAACCCACTCCAGTATTCTTGCTTGGAGAATCCCATGGACAGAGGAGCCTGGCGGGCTACAGTCCTTGGGGTCACAAATGGTTGGACACAACTGAGTGACTTAGCACGCACACGCCGAGGACGGAAGGGAAGGCATGGAGGTTGTAGAAGATGTGATTGAATAGCAGGCACCTGGTTTGGGATGGCTGAGATTGTGTATTTGTTGGGGTGACGTTGGGAGACTCAATGGAAGTTGGGGGTTCTCCTAAGCCACTCCTCAGTGCACCCTCTGGAAGGATCCACTTGTGAACCGCGTCAAAAGGAGCGTGGGGGAAATCCCCAGTGGTTAAGCCACCTCGCTTTCACAGCAGGGGGCCCGGGTCTGATGCCTGGTCAGAAAACTAAGTTCCTGCATGCCAGAAGAGGCGCCTGAAGAAAACAATGGCAAAACAAATTATTTTTTAAAAAAATCAATAAGGGTGCCTCGTCACTTGCATTAGTTTTGAAAGTGTGTGTTTCACGGTCTTGTCAGTTGCAACAGTAATGCCAGCACTTCCTCGAAGGAGGATTTTTTTCACTTCTATTACATTTGTATTGGACTATAATTGCTTAACAATGCTGTGTTGGTTTCTGTAGGACAGTGTGAATCAGCTCTAAGTATACACACATCCCCTCTGTCTTAAACCCCCCTCCCACCCCCAATCCCACCCTCTCAGTCATCACAGAGCACCGAGCTGAGCTCCCTGTATATAGCAGCGTCCCACTAACCATCTAGTTCACACATGGGACTGTACATATGTCAGTCTGCTGTCTCAGTCCCTGGCCCCCTACCCCTCCCACCCTGAGTCCACAGGCCCATTCTCTATGGCTGAGTCTCTATTCCTGCCCGGGAACAAACGGGACCTAATTAAACTTAAAAAGCTTTTTGCACTGCAAAGGCAACCGTAAACAAGACGAAAAGACAGCTCTCAGGAAGAGAAAAATAATTGCAAACAAAGAATTGGACAAAAGATGGATTTCCTATATATACAAACAGCTCATGCAGCTCAATTAAAACACACACACACACACACACACACACACAACACAACCCAATAAAGCAAACGGGTGTAAGTAGGATTTGATCCTCACAGAGCTCAAGGGAGATGCCCAGGTAATATTTGAGATTCATTCTCTTATACCTGAATTGAGTGGGAGTTTCTCAATCCTCCCTGCTTGTCTTAAACTCTTCAAAAATGATCCAGAGAGGTTTTAACCGTGAACTTGAGGAGAGAAAGATTGAGGGCAGGAGGAGAAGGGGGCGACAGAGGAGATGGTTGGATCTTGTCATAGACTCGATGGACAGGAGTCTGAGTAAACCCCTGGAGTTGGTGATGGACAGGGAGGCCTGGCGTGCTGCAGTCCATGGGATCGCAGACAGTCAGCCACGACTGACTGAACTGACTGAAGGTAGAATGAAAGCTTGGCCCCAGGACCACATGGGCCTTCTCCTGACTGTGATCTAGGCCAGCCATCAGGATGAAGATGAGGAAGCAGTTCTCAAGGCACGCAAACCAGAGTAGAAAACACCTGTCTGGATGCCTGGTCTCAGGGCCTGGCCCATGCTCCCGGGGATACCTGGGCCCTGCATCCTGAAATGGAAGGGACCTTACACCCCCATCGTAGCCC
Organism: Bos grunniens; assembly: GCF_055505025.1. Lineage (NCBI taxonomy): Eukaryota > Metazoa > Chordata > Mammalia > Artiodactyla > Bovidae > Bos > Bos grunniens. The sequence goes on from NC_141194.1 coordinate 5,097,554, forward strand.
TGCCTTTGCTCAGGTGGTCGAGGAGAATGAGACAGGAAAGGTTTGACGGTGGCATCTGGGACAGCGTTAGGACTGCAAACCCTGCTCCCTGTCTCCCAGATGATGTTGATGGTCAGGACACCACCTGCTCCCCTCCAGTTGGGAGCCCATCAGCTGCTTCCAAACCTGTCCGCCCTGCAGGAAGCTGACTCAAGGGTCGATAACACACATTCGTATTGACTGGGGGAAAAGTGAGGCTGCCGGAAGGGTCGATGCTTAGTGATCTTTCCCTTGATGTATTTATTAATAATGTAGGCTGTGGGAAAATAGGCTGCCTTCTGGAGTGGATGTTAGATGTAGCGTGTCATACATTGGCAAGAACAGTGATTAAAACCAGGAGTCAAAATGTTAGGTGGTGACATTAAAGTCAGCTATAGATACACTTTTGCTGTTGTTCGGTCACTCAGTCATGTCTGAGTCTCTGTGACCCCATGGACTGCAGCACACCTGGTTTCCCTGTCCTTCACCATTTCCTGGAGCTTGCTGAAACTCAGGTCCATTGAGTCAGTGATGCCATTCAACCATCTCCTCCTCTGTCGTCCCCTTCTCCTCCTGCCCTCAATCTTTCCCAGCATCAGGGTCTTTTCCAATGAGTCAGTTCTTCGCATCAGGTGGCCAAAGGATTGGAGTTTCGGCTTCAGCATCAGTCCTTCCAATGAATATTCTGGACTGATTTCCTTGAGGATGGACTGCCTGGATCTCGTTGCAGTCCCAAGAGACTCTCTAGAGTCTTCTCCAGCACCACAGTTCGAATGTGTCAGTTCTTCTGCTCAGTCTTCTTTATAGTTCAACTCTCACATCCGTACAGGATGCACTTTAGGTAGGAAATAAATTGAGGTGTAATTATCATGCGTTACCTATATAAGCTGTAAGTTAACTACCTATAAAAGCTAGTTTTGCTTTTTATTGTGTTACTTGTTTAGTGGTGGATTTCTGGTAGTGGTTTTCCAAAAATTTGTATTGAAGTATAGTTGATTTATAATGTGTTAATTGCTGCTGTCCAGCAAAGGACTCAGATATACAGATATATTACTTTTCATATTATTTTCCATTATGGTTGATCATAAGCTGTTGAATATAGTTTTTTGTTTTCTACAGTAGATCCTTGTCATTTATCCATTCTATGTATAATGGTTTTGCATCCATTAATCGCAAACTTCCAATGCATCTCTCCCATACCTGTCCCCTTTGGCAACTACAAGTCTCTTCTCTACGTCTAGGAGTCTGTTTTGTAGAAAGTTCATTTGTATTTTATTTTAGATTCCACATAGAAGTGATTTCATGTGGGATTTGTCTTTCTCTTTCTGACTTACTTCACTCAGTACGATTATCTCTAGGTCCGTCCATGTTGTGGCAAATGGCATCATTTTATTCTTTTTCACGGCTGAGTGATATTCCATTGTATATGCATAGCATAACATCTTCATCCACTTACCTATCAGTGGGCTTTTAGGCTGCTTCCATGTCTTGGCTATTGCGAACAGTGCTGCAGTGAACTCTGGGGTGCGTGGAAAATTTCGAGTCATAGTTTTGTCTGGGTATTCACCCAGCCGTGAGATTGCAGGCTCATATGGTAGCTCTGTTTTTTAGTTTTTTTTAAGGAACCTCCATCCTCTTTTCCATAGCGGTTGCATATGGTGGTGATGTTTTAGTTGTCTTGAAAAATGATGCTGAACATCTTCCGTCCAAATGAACATTTCCTCCTGAAGTAGTCATTGTTTAAGGCCACATATGGACAGAGGAGCCTGGCGGGCTGCAGTCCATGGGGTCTCAGAGAGTCAGACTCGACTGAGAGACTGACACACACACTTATTCCAGTGACGTTCACGCTACTTAAAATATTCTGTTAAAGGCCTGTTTTACCACCAAAGACATTGTCTTTACATATAATTATGAACAGTGGACTTCTCCATGGACCTAGGTCGATGCCTGTGAACACAGACAGCTAGTGGAGGATGTTCATATTCGAGGATCCATTACATACATGTTCGCCTCTATATTGGAAGCAAAGAAGAGGAAAAGGGGAGGTTAAGGGAAAGGCTACCCACTCCAGTATTCTGGCCCAGAGAGTTCCATGGACTGGATAGTCCATGGGGTCGCAAAGAGTCGGACACGACTGAGCGACTAACATACACACACACAGAAACATATATATTTATATGGATGGGGTTCCCTTTTGGTTCAGGTGGTAAAGACTCTGCCTGCAATGCAGGAGACCTGGATTCAATCCCCGGGTCAGAAATATTCCCTGAAGAGCCTGGCAGGCTATACGGTCCATGGCATTGCAAAGACTTGGACACCACTGAGCGACTAACACACACACACACACACACACACTGAGAATATATTGCTTGGGATTTTCCATAAGATGTTACAGAAAAACTTGAAACAGACTTTTTGGCCAACCCAATATAGTTCACTAATTTTTTAGGTGCATTTCATACAGTTTTTTTTTTTTTTTTTAACGTAGGTAAGCTTGATGTCATTCAAAAATACAAATGACAGGGAAAAATATTAAGACAAAAATTCCTATTTTAGGCTGATAGAAGGCCGATACTGTGAGATGGAGGAGCCATAGCAAGATTCCACCTAGGCCTCCTCTATGGCTTCACTGCTGTCTATTGACCAGGGTTCCTCGGGGTTTATTTTATCTGGCCTGTCCCTCCCTTGGACTGCAAGAAGATCCAACCAGTCCATCCTAAAGGAAATCAACCCTGAATATTCATTGGAAGGACTGATGCTGAAGCTGAAAATCTAGTACTCTGGCCACCTGATGCAAAGAGCTGACTCATTTGAAAAGACTCTGATGCTGGGAAAAACTGAGAACAAGAGGAGAAGGGGACGACAGAGGATGAGATGGTTGGATGGCATCACTGACTCGATGGACATGAGTTTCAGCAAACCTCTATGAAGGACAGGGAAGCCTGGGGTGCTGCAGTCTGTGGGGTCACCAAGAGTCAGACATGACTAGCGACTGAAAGACAACTTCCCTCTCTCAGAGTCTGCACTTGGCTTCTTCCACGTCACATGCTGTCTGAATCCCCTTCCCAGGGTACAAGAGTGCAAACTCAAGGATGCTTGGCCAGTGTTCTCCAGACCTCTCTTCGCATCTCCGGGCCCCCGCATTCTCTTGGTCACAGCCCATCACAGTTTTAGCTCCAGTTCAGCCGCATGGAAGCAGACACTCTATCTTTCCGGGAGGGATGGTATCTGGGACGCTGGTGCGGGGGAGCTCATTAGGATGGCAGCTGGCACCATTTCTTCCCACACTGCCTCTGGGAGCGGACGTGAGCCGCATCTTCATTCCCGAGACTCGTGTCGGAAGCCCTCACGTGGCCCCCTTTCATTACAGCGGTTTCCATCTCCTGGGAAAGTAAATCTGCCAGGAGGGCAATGTAAAGAAAGATCTACAGAAAGCACTTGGTCTTCCCTGTACAATTTTGTTTTTTTATAGAACGTTGACAGGTTTTGGCACCCCGCAGGTAAATTTCTTTATTGCATTGCTCATTGGCTTTTACTTACTTAGTTAAGGGTAGCTCATAAGTAATGCATGCGTGGGGTACAAAATTCAAAGATATACAGGGGCAAGCAGCATAAAGCAAGACTCTGCCCTACTGTTCCCCTCTGCCACCCAGTTCCACCCCTGGAATCAACCGTGTGGCTCAATTTGGGCAAAATTTCCATGTACCCAATTTGATCCCTTTCAAATCAAAATACTCGTGACTAACTGAGGAGAGACCCATAGGGACAGGGTCAGGGTGATATTTTTCTGGAGTTAGCAACTGACTGTATCACTGTGGCTGCATCCAAGATCAGAAGCGGAGATGGCAGATGGAGAATGAAGAAAAATTGTAGATTAAATAGAGATGAAAATCCCGGGAACCCCGCTACAATCCATCTTTGTCAGCTGCAAAACTGCACGCCCCGCTCCAGGGCAACAGTGAGGAGGAAGATAAAGTATCAGTCAGGTCTTCCAACGCATTTGCAGAAGCTGCTTTTTAAAGGGCATGTAAAATATTAATAGGGTCCACAGGTTTATTTAGCCGACATGTAATACTCATGCGTCATGTCACAATTAGCACCACATTGACACTTGTCTGGGACGCTGCAGAGGGACTATTTTGACACAAGAAGTTTGAGGAAATAGACTTGAGCTTGTTGAGATGTAGGAAAGATAACTGAAATGTATATAGGATTTGTGATTCACTTCAGAAGCATCCTTGAGGCAAAAGCTAAGCTGTGGTGGGTTAAGAAGTCATAGACGAAAGGGAGAGACAGTCATAGTAAATTTACAGTTAGTAAATCTGGCTGTGAAGAACTAGCCAAAACTAGCTGGACTCAGGCTTCCGAGGCGGCTCAGTGGTAAAGAATCCATCTGCCAGTGGAAGAGATGTGTGTTCGATCCCCGGGTTGGGAAGATCTCCTGGAGTAGGAAATGGCAACCCACTCCAGTATTCTTGCCTGGAAAAGTCCATGGACAGAGGAACCTGGCAGCTGACAGTCTGTGTGATTGCAAAAGAGTCGGACACGACTGAGCCACTAATGCGATCTCACAAGAATGCACTAATCTCACAAGAACAATGCGTTCACAGGAGTGACTTTCTTTTTATAGGAAAGACTTGAACATCCTCCTTTGTTATTGCTATGAGCTAGCCTGGTATGGGAATAAAGCGGGCTTCCTGGAGAGTCACAAACACCCCACCCATCTTCTGTAGACACCCCACCTCCCACAACCATAGAGACACCTCAGTCCCGCATGAGCTGGGTCAGGGGTGACTAATGGAATTGAGTGGATACATCCTGCCCTAATGTACACCACCCGATCTCATCACCATAGCAATCCAGGCGTGTCCTGGGTAGCTGTTTGGTACAGCAAGCTGAACACGCTGAGGTCTAGGGAGTGTGGCTGGTTTTCTGCAGGTTACCGAGGTCATAAGGGGCCAGGCTGATTTTAGTCCTCAAGCAGCAGGGCTCCAGAAGCCTGCAAGCTGTACCACCCCAGCCTCTGAAACACACATCAGAAGGTCGGGAACTGGGTGAAAACGCGGAGAGGGGTTTGATCGTATAGTCCAGTCTTGTGAGCATGACGCCCATGAGAGCAGAGATGGTGTCCGCAGTTTTTCGTCACTGCAATTGCCTCCCATTGACATAACTTCACTCTAAACACAACCTTCTGTATTTTGGGCCCTGGCACGTGCAATGTGGAATCTAGTTCCCCTACCAGGGATGGAACCCTTGCCCCCCGTTGTAGGGGCGTGGAGTCTTCACCACTGGACCACCAGAGCCGTCCTAAACACCACCTTCTAGTCATCGTTTGTGGCTCTAACGAGTCCAGTGATTAAGCAGCTTGAGGACCAACTCGAGCTAAGACAGACTTATCCAGTCTCTGGTCCCCGAAAAGGCTCAACCCGGAGAAACCTGTTCTCTTCGATACCAGAGGCATGTCTGCAGCTGAGAGAGGAGAGTGTGGGGTCAAGGTGACGATGACATTTTGTGTGTGTCAAGTTGGCCAGGATGCAGCGCCCAGACGTTTTGTCAAACACAAGTGAAGGTGTTGCCATGAAGGTATCTTGCAGATGTGAGGAGCATGGACCATCAGTTGACTTCGAGAAGACTTCCCTCCACAGTGAGCATGGACCTCATCCCATCCCTTGAAGACCATGAAAGGAGACACTGAGCTTCCCCAGAGTAAAAGGCATTCAGTCTCACGTCTGGGACATAGAAGCCGTGAGTTTCCAGCCAGCCTGACTAACATCACGCTTGCCAGAACCTCAGTCATACAACGTCTCAAGAGTAAATCTCAGTATATAGATAGTTGGGTAGGTAGGTAGATAGACCTCTAGATCTGTATGGTATGTCTCTATCTGCCAAGCTGTCTGTCATCTTTGTATCTTTGTCATCTTTCTATCTACCTGTTTATCATCCACTCATCCATCCATCATCTACCTATTCAGCAATCCATCATCTGTGTAGCTATCTGTTCTTTTACCTATGTTGATCGATCTACTTACCTACCGACCTTTGTAATCTATCATCCATCCATCCATCATCCACTCATCTATCCATCTATTCTCTTATCCATATCTATCTTTATATCTATTATGTATCATCTGTCTATCTTACTGACTTCGTTTCTCTGCAAAATCTTGACTGGTCCATTGTGAGGAGGTAGACCACATTGCCAGGCGCTCACCGGTAGAATTCCTGTTTTCAGCATCAGCTTTCTTTCAGGTTGTCGACGGCTTGATTACTCACATCCAGGGCTCCAGTGTGGATGAGTTCACAGTATTACACCTTTTATTTCCAGTTGCTCTTTGTTGAGTATTCTTCCTGTTCGTCATCATGTATTTCTTTTTCCTCTCCGGGTGTTTGCTTTCTTCTCTAACGCTTCACCGGCAATCCTGTTCTTTTCGTTATTTCGACACACGTGTCCGCTAGAACGTCCCCATGAAGACTCACTGTTTACCAGCCACTTTAATGTGTTATTTAAGGAGCCTGATTTCCTGGGCTTCCAGAAGATGAAGATATGCTTTGGCTGCAATTGATTCTGATGAATCGTGTCCAGTGAAATTAATTCATTATGCACTTACTATTGCAACATGTTCCGTGTACCTATCAATATATTACCTGCCTTGCAAGCATGTAGCCAGCCTCAAATGCCAATAGAGTTGCCTTGTTTACAGCAGTAATACCCAAACGTTGTTCTGTTTGCAATTTCATTTATGCCTTCAAATTACAAACCCGTCTGTTCACTTAAAAAGGTAACATCTACAAAAGCAATATGGCTCTATCATTTAATCAAAGGTCATGCAATATAATTTAATAGAGGTTCAGTGCCAGAAAAAAAAAATCTCTTTATGCAAACATAGCTCTGGCAATTTATAATTTGAAGGCAAAAGCAATAAACTTTTAATCTCTACAAACATCTCACATTATTTTTATGCAATATTCCCTAAGAAAATCTTTACCTTTTTTTTTTTTCTGTTCTAGTTAGTGCGTGTACTTTAAGTATTAAGTGGAAAAAAATTAGATCCTGAGGGGAGCAAGGATCATATATAAAAAGATAGGTGAATAGTTAATAATAAAAGTAAGAAGATATATTATGAAATAAAGTACATTTCCTTCTTTCCTAAAATGTGCTTTTTCTTTTAAAATCTGTTCTGTAAATTATTATTATTGGCTCCTTGCACGGCTTAAATTTTCTCTGATGCCTTTGCAATGATACTGCTCTGCAGAGACACCTGAATTAATGTCAGATCTAGAGATCACATGAGTTTGTAGTCATAGCAACGGACAGCACAGGTAATGGTTCTGATTTTATATAGATTCATGAGCCTTTAAAATTAGGCCTTTTTCATTTTAAAAGAAAAAAAAAAAGTGAAAAGAACCATCTCTACCCTTAAGAATGAGGTATACTGAAAATTTTCACCCGTTACAGTCATATGCAGAAATGATTGCTTGAAAGTTAAAGTGAGTAAGATGCGGTGAACAAACTGTAGATTCTATCTTGAAAATGTCAGGAGTGTAAACTCTACGTTGAAATAGGAAATCCATAGGCCTTACTATTTCATATGAGTGGAAAGAGTCATCTGAATTATATGACTGTTTGAAGGTATATACATGTTTATTACTTCAAGGCTTTGCGCAGTTTATGAGAGAGAGCTTTGGTTTGCAAAGATAACATGCTGGCCGGTGACGTCCAAGTCTTTACGAATTCTCAGCTAGTCAGGTCAGCAGTACTGAGATATGATTGTGTGAAATAACCTTAATTAATGAGTGCGGCTTAATCTGGTATTTGCAGAAGTGGCTTTTCATCAGATGTGGAACCTGGGTGAACACCCGATTTTCCTCTGCCTACACTACCAGCTTCTGATACATGGGAAACTTCCAGTAGGATACACTGAAATTACGAGGAGCTGATGTAAGCTTTTTAAAATTTTTTACTTATTGATTTGCATCTGTGCTGGGTCTCCACTGCTGGGTGCGGGCTTTCTCCAGTTGCAGCAGTCGGGGGTTACTCTCTAGTTAGTGCAGGCCTCTCATTGCAATGTGAGATAAAGGTTTGAAGGCATATATTACAGCGCACATTTCCCCAAGGAAATACTTAAGACAAAATTGTTAGCATCAATAAACTCTATTCTTGCTGTGACCACCTCATTTTCCTCCTTAAAGATTGCCAAGCAGTTTCCCTAACGAAAGAAACCAGTCTGAAAAGGCTACTTGCTGCAGGATTCCAATGCTACGACGTTCTGAAAAGGCAAAACGATGGAGACAATTAAAATATACAGTGGTTGCCAGGAACTGGAGACGGGTGTGAATAGAGAACACAGAAACTCTCAGGGCAGCCAAACGATTCTGTATATAATGATGATTTGTTGTCTGCTCTTGTTTAGTCGCTCAGTCGTGTCCGACTCTTTGTGACCCCATGGACTGTAGCCCACCAGGCTCCTCTGTCCGTGAGACTTCCCAGGGAAGAACACTGGAGCGGATCACCATTTCCTCCTCCAGGGGATCTTCCAAACCCAGGGATCGACCCCTTGAACTCGCATCTCCTGCTTGGCATCTTGACTATTGGGCCACCTGGGAGCCCACGTATCATTATACACGTAGCCAAATCCACAAAGTGTTCAACATCCAGAGTGAATCCTAATGTCGTGTGTGGATTTTAGGTTATTATCATGAGTCAAAGTGGGTTCACCCTTGGTTTAAAAAGAAAAGCACCATTCTGGAGACTGATGCGGATAATGGGGGAGAAAGCGCACGCATAGAGGTGGGGGATGTGTGGGAATCTCTTTCCTTTCTTCTTAATTTTGTTGCAGACTCGCTCTTAAAAACTGTCCCTAAAAAAAGAACAAAAGAACAGGCTTTCAGTCCTTGCTTGCTCATTGTCCTGTGTAAGCGTGCGTGGTCAGTTGCTCTGTTGTGTCCAACTCTTTGTGACCTCGTAGAGTGCAGCCCTCCAGGCTCCTCCGTCCATGGGATTCTGCAGGCAAGAATCCTGGAGTGGGTTGCCATCTCCTCCTCCAGTTCTGTGTGTGCCAAGGACAAGTCTTAGTTCCTGTGCCCCTGGGTCTTCTCAAACCAAACGGACATGGGACCTCGCTCGGGCCTCTGGGTGAACAATGCATCACATCTCGCTCTTTCTGCTCCTCAGTCACGATCTCAGACCTGCTAAGATGATGCTCCAGGTTGGTCGCAGCTTCTGTGTAGGAACATCTAACGGTCTGTGTGTGTTTCTTCTCTGTGCAGGAGTGTCTCCCCTATTCTGTGCTTTCAGTTACCCTCAGGCAGCTGGGGTCCAAAAATATTACAGAGAAGTTTCCAGAAATAAACGGTTCAAGAAGTTTTAAATTCCGTAAGGGAGACCTGAGTTCGATCTATGGGTCGGAAAGATCCCCTGGAGAAGGGAAAGGCTACCCACTCCAGTATTCTGGCCTGGAGAATTCCATGGACTGCATAGTCCATGGGTTCGCAAAGAGTCAGACACCACTGAGCAACTTGCATGTCACATTCATGTTCTTAAGTAGCTTGCTCAGCCCCACTGGGAACATGAATCACCGGAGTGCTAGTCATGGTCATTGTTCAAGCCACTCCAAGCTAGGGTTTGTCCGGCTGTGAAATAGCATACCTCTGGCCGTGTGTGTGTGTGTGTGTATGTGTGTGTGTGTGTGTGTGTGTGTGTGTGTGCACGCGCAGCTCCAAAGAATATTCCTTTCTCTGTGTGTGTGCGTAGTTACCTTCATTAAAATGCATTCAGTGTCTCTTTAATTTGTAAACCGCAGCAAGCAGTCAGTAAGTTTTCCCGAAACCTATTTATTCAACTCGCCTTTGTCGCTAGGCTGTGATGCCATCTCTCTCCGGGAAATGTAGATTCCTTTCCAGTCTTCAATAATTAACCAATGTGATCCCATTTGTGAATCCGTCTCAGGGAATCCATCCCATTCCCTACTACTTCACTTCCATCCACTTTCCTCATACGATGAAAGTCACAGGCACATTCCAAAAAACTATAGGGTAAGATTCATTTTAAAACCCCATCTACTTGCGGAGGAAAAGCTTTGGACTATAAATACAGTTGACTGAGGGAGAAAATAACACAATCTTTTTTTTCCCTCCTTGGTTTTATGTTTCAATTTTAAAAGTCATTAATTTTTCATTTTCATCCTGGAAGCATTTTCTTTTCCATTTACACAATGCCCAAGCATATCAAGAAAGTTTAAGCAATAAAAACACCAAAGTTGGGTTTTTTTTTTCTGATAACAGTGAGCTGAAAATATCTGGTTACAGAAAGGCATCTGGAACTCACACTGTGTACCCTGCTCACGACTCTGCTTGCTATGTATTATTTAGTACATCCTGTGTGGGGAAAAAGCACTTGGTGCTCGGGGTTTTGAAAGAAATTTTGGAAAAGGATGTTTTGAGTTCTGCTTTCTACCAGATCACATTTGCAGCGACCACCGGTGGCTCAGACGGTAAAGAATCCGCCTGCAGTTCGGGAGACCTGGGTTCAGTCCCTGGGGTTTGGAAGGTCCCCAGGAGAAGGGCATGGCAATCCACTCCAGTATTCTTGCCTGGAGAATCCCCATGGACAGAGAGCCAGGCAGGCTACAGTCCCTGGGGTCACGACTTTCACTCCACTCACTCTGTTTGCGGTGACATGTATCTGCAGGTCCCCTGTGCCCAGCATCCATTTAAAGTTCACAAATGCTCGTGGAGGCATACTCTCAAGATGTCCCGCCATCACGGCCAAGTCTGATGGCTTCAGGGGCCTTGTCCCCAGCATCCTCGTCATGCTGGTCCCAGTCAATGATGGAGGAGGCAGGCAGGGACCAGATTTGGAGACAGACGGCTTAGGAGAAAGGAGGGCATGGACGAGCTCCTAGCAGACTAAGGAGGTGATTGCCCTTACTGTGTTTTCATTCATTCATTTGTTCCCCAGCCCCCTTCCCTTCTCTGGGTCCGGGATTGTGGTACCCAAGGGCTGTGCTGTAGCTGTTGCAGACCTGGGAGGCTACAGCTGAGCTTACTGCATCTGGGGTACATTGCTCTCCCCTCAACAGAAGCACCTTTTCTGCTTCTCTGTCCTTTTCCCATCATGATGCTTCCATCCAGATAAAGCAACAAATAAAGATGACAGAAATCGTTAGTGAAAAAGGGGGTAGGCTGTTTCATATTCAACTGAAAGCACACAGCATACACATCGACTCAATTTTTAGTGTTATTTCAGACCATTTTCTTTTTTTTTTTTTTTTTAACTTTTTGTGCTGTGTTTAGTTGCTGACTCTTTGCGACCCCACGGACTGTAGTCCACCAGGCTCCTCTGTCCATGGGATTCTTCAGGCGAGAACACTGAAGTGGGTTGCCTTTCCCTTCTCCAGGGGATCTTCCCAACCCAGGGATCGAACCCAGGAAGCTACATTACCTCTCTCCTTTTTTTAAAAAAAAATAAAAGTGCATTTACTTCCCTCTGCCAGGTCTTCATCGTGGCACCCGAGATCTTTGGTTGTGGCATGTCTGCTGTGAGTTGCGGCCTGTGGGACCTAGTTCCTTGCCCAGGGATTGAACCCAGGCCCCCAGCTTTGGAAGTGCAGAGTCCTAGCCACTGGACCGCCAGGGAAGCCCCTCAAGCCGTTTTCTTGCTGTTTGAACAATCTCTTCTTTGGAAGCTAGATTTCAAGCCCAGCCTCCTCACCTCGGCCACCACCCTTTTCACACCCCACCCTTATTGAATGACCCTTCTTATTTAGCAGTATTACTTTTCTTTTTTAAGTTCCTTGTGCTGTGTATCCTGCCTAGTAGAGGTGGTTGTTTGCAAGCCCTAATGCATATACGGTTGTTGAGGGCACAGCTGAGATTGCACGTCCTCCGACCTTTCTGACAGAAACAATGGCTCTCCTCTCTGGGCAGAGTTGTTTATTCTACAACCCTGCCTCCCACTGTTCCTCAGGACAGTTCCCTGCATCCTCAGTTACCCTCAGTGAGGTGAAAAACTGGATTTGGTTCACCTTTGCATCCCCAGATACTTGGACCCGGATGACAGATAAGGGGATGCTATTCATTTCTATGTGGCTTGACTTTCCCAAACGCACTGCTCTTTAATTAAACATCTGCAGTTTAATGAAACTGTTAGATTTGTGAAGCCTTTTTTCACCCATCTGGTGACATAGAACACTCAAAGCAAAAGGCAAATGTCTGCTTAAAACTTAGGCTTTTCTGCAGATTTTTTTTGGAGCCACTCGGTGGTATCAATACACCGAGAAAGCATTAGCATGCTTCTGCAAAAGAAAATAAGGGGCAACTTTCACAGTTCGAGTTTTTTTAATCATTGACTGATTTACTGTTTTCTCTTTTGTCATTGCTCTGCTCGGAGCGTTCTCAGTCACATTTGGCTATTTTTAACATCTCGTAAGTGCAGGCGGAAACCCTACCATTGGGAAAAAAAGGCATTATATTAACAACGTCTGTTTTCCCTAAATGAAAGGAAACTTTTGCTTGTAGATGTTTAATTTGCAAGGCACAATTTATAACACTATAAAAGAGACATTTCTCTACAAACCTAGAGCCCGATCATTTCTTTCCCCATTGGACATCTGCAGAGTGAGAGTAAACATTTCTTAATTTAGAGGAAGGTGAGGCTATTTTTCAAGTGAAACCTCTAAATTAATCCTTTGGTGTCAGTGCTATTTCCTGCATCCCACGTCTGCCTTAAATATAGTACCTGCGCAGATGAAGCAAATGCAAAAGTAGCTTCAGATTTAAGTAGGCGATATTGTCTCATGTAGAAAAGATGAGTCTTGGTAACATGAAAGTAGCTGTTTTTTTGATACTTGTAGATTTCCATTTTTTTTTTTTCATATGGTTCCTATACTGGGGATGGAATTAGTGCACAGATTTAGGTCCATCCTTTAAAAACTTTTTATTTCTCTTGTAAGGTTGAATCACTTGTTAATAATGAACCAGTGCTTTATTTTTGGCCACCTGTCTACCTACCTTCTGTCTAAGTCATTGATTTATCTACAGCAGCATGTCTTGTGCCAAAAGCTTCTAAAGTGGTCATATGTAGTAATAAATGTTATCCTTATCATGAATTGTCCTCAAGTTGGAAAATATTAGATTCTGGCATGTGAAGGTTAAAAGCTCAAGGGGGAATTCCAGTTTACAAATCTGATTCCAGGAATCTGATCAACAAAATTCCCGGCATCCAATATGTTTGAACTAAATTTGCCCTTATCAAGTGCACAGATGGGGCTTCCCAGGTGGCTCCGTGGTAAAGAATCCTTGTATCAATGCAGGAGACGTGGCTTTGATCCCAGTGTTGGGAAGATCCCCTGGAGGAGGGCATGACAACCCATTCTAGTACTCTTGCCTGGAGACCCCCTTGGACAGAGGAGCCTGGTGGGTTACAGTCCATGGGGTTGCAGAGAGTTGGCCATGACTGAGCACACAGCACACACACGTGCAGATAAGCATACTGGTGCTGGGTCCCCAGGTCCAGCCTACACTGGCCCACTCAGATTACAGTTCACTGGCCTCTTTGGTCCAGAGGTGAATTCTCTTATTGAATTTTAGTCTAAAGAAAATACCAGAGATTTAAGCAACAAACACTTGTTCCTCACACTTCCAGAGGCTGGAAGTTTGAGATTATGGTACCATCATGGTCAGAGTTTTACTTCATTAAGACTGCTTTCTATCAGTGGTGCTGGAGAAGACCCTTGAGAGTCCCTTGGACTGCAAAGAGATCCAACCAGTCCATCCTAAAGGAAATCAACCCTGAATCTTCATTGGAAAAACTAATGCTGAAGCTGAAGCTCCAGTCCTTTGGCCACCTGATGTGAAGAACTGACTCACTGGAAAAGACCCTGATGCTGGGAAAGAGAAGAAGGATGAGAGGATAAGGGGAGGAGAAGGGGACGACAGAGGATGAGATGGTTGGATGGCATCACCGACTCAATGGACAGGAGTTTGAGTAAGCTCCGGGAGTTGGTGATGGACAGGGAGGCCTGGCGTGCTGCAGTCCATGGGGTGGCAAAGAGTCAGACACAACTGAGTGAGTGAATGAAAACAGCAATGCCCTGAACATTAGGGTACATGGAAATTTTCTTTTTTTAACTTTTTTATTTTGTATTGCAGTATGGCCAGTCAGCAACGACGTGATCGTTTCAATTGAGCAGTGAAGGGACTCAGCCATACATATACATGTATCCACACACACCCCCAAACTCCCCTCCCACCCAGGCTGCCACGTGACATTGATCAGAGTTCCCTGTGCTGTCCAGCAGGTCCCTGCTGGTTCTCCATGTCAAATACAGCAGTGTGTCCATGTCCATCCCAAGCTCCCTGACTATCCCTTCCCCCATCCTTCCCCCTGGTGACCATAAGGTTATTACAGAGTATTGAGCAGAGTTCCCTGTGCTGGACAGCAGGTCCTTGCTGCTTCTCCATGTTAACTATAGCCTTGGGTACATGTCCAGATATCCGTCTATGTACCGATGTGTGCCCTTCATTCAGGACTATTTTGACAATCTAACAAAAGACATTGCAGGAAAGAAGTGAATGCCATCCAATCTTCCAAACCACTTCCCCTTCAGAAGTGACTATCTGCACAACCAGATTTAAAGCGGGGTTTCCTACAATGGTAGGCTCTGCAGGTAGGAATCTTGTCAGGTCTGTTTCCCAGCAGTGTGCGTAGCTTGCAGCTTGCCCTGATCACGTGGGCAGGGGTCACACAGGGAGGGACGCAGGAAAGCCGTCCACTTTAGCTTGGATTTAGAAGGTCTTTGTGGATATAGATACTCTGCCTTATCATCCATTCTGCTGTGTCTTGGAGCAATTTCTTCACTTGACCTCTGCTTTAAGTGACAGAAACGGTTCTCTTTCTGATCTTGAGCCTGTGACGTGTCCATGCAGGAACACGTGTCTGCCCTATGAATAGGGTGACTGCTGAGGTCAAGGCTTGTTCTTTGCAGAGACTCTTACTCAGAGAGTGTTTCTTCTTTTATTTTAGCTCGTACAATTTCTCCTGAACTGAGTGTTATAGCTTTATGGTAAACTTTTAACTGAATACTCAGTGATAGCAATAAAGTATGTAGAAATATACTATCCCAGTGTTTCAGCCCACTCCAGCACTCTTGCCTGGAGAATCCCATGGACAGAGGAGCCTGGCGGGCTACAGGCATAGGATTGCAAAGAGTCAGACACGACTGAGCTACTGAACAGCAACAACCACTGCACATGGTTTCTCAGTTCCCCAACCAGGGATCCAACCTGTGCCCCCTGCATTGAAAGGCAGAGTATTAAACACTCCACCGGGAAGGTCTCGAAATATAACTGCTTTAAACCAAGAGAAGATATATTTTATTTTGACATCACTTCAAAACCTTCTCTTACCACCAGCATCAAATTTTCAAATTCATGAATTGTCCACTCTTACACAGTTGGACTTCCCTGGCGAAGAAGGTAATGGCACCCACTCCAGCACTCTTGCCTGGAAAATCCCATGGACGGAGGAGCCTGATAGGCTCCAGTCCATGGGGTCGTGAAGAGTCGGACACGACTGAGTGACTTCACTTTCACTTTCACACAGTTGGACTTCCCTGGTGGCTCAGACATTAAAGAATCTGCCTGTAATACAGAAGGCCCAGGTTCCATCCTTGATAGAAGATCCCCATCTTCCATCCCCTGGAGAAGGGAATGGCAACCCACTCCAGTGTTCTTGCCTGCAGAATTGCGTGGACAGAGGAAACTGGGTGGGCAACAGTCCATGAGGCCGCAAAGAGTCAGACACAACTGAGTGACTAACGCTGGACACCGTTACCAATCTTTCATCCCAAAAGCTTTCTTCCAACAGAAAATCTTCCAGCAAGGGACTTGTGCCTCTAGAGGAAGAAACTAAAACCAAACACACCCTGAGGCTGACATCTGAATAAGTATTATAAATGATGGTGGATCCTCGCTTAGCTGAGCTGTGTCTCCAAGGCCAAGTGTCTTCACTGTGTTTTACCTTTGTGGAAGCCTGTGAACTTCAGCGAAATGCCTTACAGAGCCCAGCTGTCTACTGATGAAACACTTTAGGTTCTCATCTCCTTTGCAAAACCTCTTGAGCCACCACTGAATTGTACATCTGTTAGCAGTTCCTGGGCCAAATGCATTATTGATGTTGCACGTTTTCCCCACTACTTTACAACCCATTTTGAACTTGAATTAAAACTGCACTCAGGAACTTCCAGGGTGGTCCATTGGTTAAGAGTCCATTTGCCCATGCAGAGGAACACAGGTTCTATTCCTGGTTCTGGAAGGTTCCACCTGCCACGGGGCAGCTAAGCCCACAACCCACAACTACTGAAGCCTGCCTGCCTAGAGCCCATGCTCTGCAACAAGAGAAGCCACCGCAGTGAGAAGCCCATGACGCAGCTGGAGAGCAGCTTTCATGGCAGCAGCTAGAAAAACGGTGAGCAGCAGCGAAGACCCAGCACAGCGAAAAATAAATGAATAGATAGACAGATAAATAATTGCTTTTTAAGAATTGCTCAATTTTGCTTTTTGTCTACCATCGTTTCTATAGTCTAAAATAAATATTAAAAAATAAAATAAATAAATATAAAATAAACAGTTAATCATTAGCCAAAAAAAAAAAACCATAAAGCAAGAAATGTGCATTCAAATGACAATATACTATAACCACATTTATTTAAGAATGTATTCCAGTATCAAACGGCATAGGTCAACAGTGCAAAACGGCAATTACTTTTCAACCAACCTGATATTTTGGTTCAAAATCTTACACATACTGTGAGTGGCCTAGGTTGTGGGTCTGAGCCTTTCAAACGCCCAGTGGCAGGGGGACATGGGAAGAAGCTACCAGTTTTCAGGGTCTGGGTTCTAGCCTGTCATCACGACGTGACTTTACTCTCAGTCATCTTAAACCAGGTGACATCCTGGTGGCTTTGTTAGCATCTGTAGCCCCATATGCCACCTTAGGTGTGAAGAGCAACAGTGTTCTCATTTTCTTAAGAAAACAAGATTCCAGTCCAGGTTCGATGCATGAGACAGGATGCTCAGGGCTGGTGTATCGGGATGACCCAGAGGGATGGGATAGGGAGGGAGTTGGGAGGGGGGTTCAGGATGGGGGACACATGTACACCCATGGCGGATCCATGTCAATGTATGGCAAAACCACTACAATATTGTAAAGTAATTAGCCTCCAATTAAAATAAATAAATTTATATTTTAAAAAAAAGAAAACAAGATTCAACCACATTTCCAGTTGCAGGTGGGCAACAGGTGGTCCAGTGTATCGTTCTCACGAAACCTCATGGTTTGCAAATTGGAAAGCACCTTGTGAGGTCCAGTGAGGACTAAGGTATGTGGACCCTATTTAGTCAACACATGATTCACTGTCCTCTTTTGTCCCTAATGATTGAAGCAGAAGCCAAGCCTTTCTAGGAGCTTTGGAGCCAAGGAGGAAAGAGAGACACAGCAGAGGAGAATCTATTTTCTACAGGGAATACTAGCCAGGCTTCAGATGGATCTGTACATTGGCCGTTTCTTTTTTCCCCCAAACAAATCTGTTTTTCTCAATCTGTTCCTATAGCCCAAGTCAGGATTCACAACATGATTTGGTACTTTTATGGGTTTATTTACAAGTTGACATGTGTTTCTCAACCTTTACCATGTCGAGCTGAAATTTCTGATGCTGTGGACCTGGTTTTATTTCACATTCAGTCCTTTCTGGGGGCTTTTCAGGTGGCTCAGTGGTAAAGAATCTGTCTGCCAATGCAGGAGACTCAGGTTCGATCTCTGGGTTGGCAAGATCCACTTGAGGAGGAGATGGTGACCCACTCCTCAGAAATCCCATGGACAGAGGAGCCTGGAGGGCTGCAGTCCATGGGGTTGAAAAGAGTTGCACACAACTGAGCATGCACACACGAAACACACACCTTTCTCACTGCCTGGCACCCTGTTAAATGCTTCAGTTCAGTTCACTCACTCAGTAGCGTGCAACTCTTTGAGACCCCATGGACTGCAGCACGCCAGGCTTCCCTGGCCATCAACAACTCCCAGAGTTTGCCCAAACTCATTTCCATCGAGTCAGTGATACCATCCAACCATATCATCCTCTGTCGTCCCCTTCTCCTCCTGCCCTCAATCTTTCCCAGCATCAGGGTCTTTTCCAATGAGTCAGTTCTTTGCATCAAGGGGCCAAAGTATTGGGGTTTCACCTTCAGCATCAGTCCTTCCAGTGAATACCCAGGACTGATTTCCCTTAGGGTTGACTGGTTTGATCTCTTTGAAGTCCAAGGGACTCAGATTCAGTCAAGGAGACCCAGATTAAATCAATGGTCACAGAGATCCCCTGGAGAAGGGAATGGCAGCCCACTTCAGTATTCTTACCTGGAGAATCTCATGGACAGAGGAGCCTAGCAGAGTACAGTCCATGGGGTTGCAGAGTCGAACATAACTGAGCAACTGATACACACACCTTAACTTTGAAAAGGAGAGGCATTTGAAAGAGATTTTCTTCCTAAAGGATCATTTGGGAAACGTTCTAGGTTTTGAGCTTTCTAAGCAATTGTGATTTTCTTTGGGAATTTAGAGTTTTTAGACTTATTTTATTCCTCCAGTTCTGCAAAGACAAAGGCGTTTGTGGAATATAAGAAGAGAACATAATAAGATTAACATGCACATATCTTCAGTTCAGTTCAGTTCAGTTCAGCTCAGTTGCTCAGTTGTGTCCGAGTCTTTGCGATCCCATGAATCACAGCATGCCAGGCCTCCCTGTCCATCAGCATCTCCTGGAATTCACTCAAACTCATGTCCATCGGGTCAGTGATGCCATCCAGCCATCTCATCCTCTGTTGTCCCCTTCTCCTCCTGCCCCCAATCCCTCCCAGCATCAGTCTTTTCCAATGAGTCAACTCTTCGCATGAAGTGGCCAAAGTACTGGAGTTTCAGCTTTAGCATCAGTCCTTCCAAAGAACACCCAGGACTGATCTCCTTTAGAATGGACTGGTTGGATCTCCTTGCAGTCCAAGGGACTCTCAAGAGTCTTCTCCAACACCACAGTTCAAAAGCATCAATTCTTCGGCGCTCAGCTTTCTTCACAGTCCTACTCTCACATCCATACATGACCACTGGAAAAACCATAGCCTTGACTAGACAGACCTTTGTTAGCAAAGTAATGTCTCTGCTTTTGAATATGCTATCTAGGTTGGTCATAACTTTCCTTCCAAAAAATAAGTGCTTTTAATTTCATGGCTGCAGTCACCATCTGCAATGATTTTGCAGCCCCCAAAAATAAAGTCTGCCACTGTTTCCACTGTTTCCCCATCTATTTCCCATAAAGTGCTGGGACCAGATGCCACGATCTTCGTTTTCTGAATGTTGAGCTTTAAGCCAACTTTTTCACTCTCCTCCTTCACTTTCATCAAGAGGCTTTTTAGTTGCTTAAAACAAACAAACAAAAACACAAAACTCGATGACCAAGTTTAAATTTGCAGCATGATTATGGAAGAATGGAACTGACGCAAAGGAAACAGTCAGTTTTCTGGCATGTAAAAAGATGGGACACGTTCCCAGAAGGCAGAACAATCGGAAGAAATGGATGTAAATGGTGAGAGATTAAAATTATAAATGAGAAAGAAAAGGATCAGCTTCCAATTAGTGTTCCTGAAGATCATTTGAAAGCAAATGGAGCAGAAACAATAGTCAAGGTTCGTCCACAGAACAAAATTTTACCAAAGTGAGAAAGGGACATGATTCTAGCTTGAATGGCTTCACTTGGGTTTCAGGTGAAGTTAATAAGAATGAAATGAAATCTAGGCATGCTGTGCTGAAATAAAAGTAAAGAAGCATCTCTAAGTCCCCTGGTAGACAAAGCAGGTGACAAAGGGAGCCGGATGGAAGTGGTCTCCAGACAGTGGGCAGCACCACCTGCAGAAAGACCTAGTGACATCTACAGAGACCTAGACAGTGTATTAAGAAGCAGAGACACCACTTTGCTGACAAAGGTATGTTTAGTCAAAGCTGTGGTTTTCCCAGTAGTCACGTACAGTTGTGAGAGCTGGACCATAAAGAAGACTGAGCACCAAAGAATGGATGCTTTTGAGCTGTGGTGTTGGAGAAGACTCTTGAGAGTCCCTTGGACTAAAAGGAGATCCAACCAGTCCATCCTAAAGGAAATGAGTCCTGGGTGTTCATTGGAAGGACTGATGCTGAAGCTGAAACTCCAGTACTTTGGCCACCTGATGGGAAGAGCTGACTCACTGGAAAAGACCCTGATGCTGGGAAAGATTGAGGGCAGGAGGAGAAGGGGACGACAGAGGATGAGATGGCTGGATGGCATCACTGACTCAATGGACGTGAGTTTGAGCAAGCTCCAGGAGCTGGTGGAGGACATGGAAGCCTGGTGTGCTGCAGTCCATGGGGTCGCAAAGAGTCAGACCCAACTCAGTGACTGAAGAACAACCTGGAGGCCACCCAGGTTATGCTAGTGGTAAAGAATCTGCCTGCAGTGCAGGAGACCTGGATTCAATCCCTGGGTCAGGAAGATCCCCTGGAGGAGGAAATGGCAACCCACTCCAGTATTCTTGCTGAGGAATCCCATGGACAGAGGAGCCTGGTGGGCTACAGTCCATGGGGTCACAATGAGTCGGACTCAACCAAGCGCTCTTGCATGCACATACAAACAATGTCTCTAGAAAGTGGGAGTGTAACTACCTCTTCGAGATCCTGATTTCACTTCTTTTCCATATATCCTGAAGGGGGATGCTGGGTCCTTATAGTAGTTCCCTTTTTTAATTTTTTGAAGATACTGTGTTTTCCATAGGGTCCACCATTATACATTCCCAACTGTGTTCAAGAGGTGAGTTTCTCAGCATCCTCATCCACGTGTCATTGTTTGGTTTGGTTTTGGATCAGTAGCCATCCTAACAGGGGTGAGATGATATCTCTCTGTAGTTTCGATTTGCACTTCTGTGACAATTACAGGTGGTGAGCATCTTTTCATATCAATCCAGTTCAGTTGCTCATTCGTGTCCGATTCTGTGACCCCATGGACTGCAGCACACCAGGCCTCCTGTCCATTTCCAACTCCCAGAGCTTGCCGAAACTCATGTCCATCAAGTCAGTGATGCCATCCAACCATCTCATCCTCTGTCGTCCCCTTCTCACTCCTGCCTTCGGTGTTTCCCAGCATCAGGGTCTTTTCCAATGAGTCAACTCTTCACATCAGGTGGGCCAAAGAATTGGAGTTTCAGCTTCAGCCAGTTGGCTGTTTGTATCTGTTCCTTGCACAAATGTCTGTTGGATTGAAATAAGCCAAGGTTATAGGACAAATACTCCACTTCTGTGAAGCATTTTAAGTAGTGCTACTCATAGAAGCAGAGACTACATTAGTGGTACCCATGGGGGAATGGGAAAATAATGTTTCAGTTATGCAAGATGAGTAAGTCCTACAGATCCTCTGTAAAATACAGCACCTGCAGTTAACAATACGGAATTGTGCGCTCAAAAGTTGTTGAGAGGAGATTTCATGTCAAGTGCTGTTACCACAAAAACAGACAGAAGATGGACACAGAGACATAGGAGGAGGTCGACATGACTGTTACCTTGATTGTTGTATAATATCACAGATGTTTGCATATGTCCGAGCTCATCAGATTATACACTTGCAGTATGTGGAGGTCTTTGTGTGTGAGCCACATAAAAATAAATACGCTGGGAGAAGTTCACCCACTGAAAGCATTTAGAGTATCAGAACTAGAATGACTTGGGAGAGAATTAGGAGATTGCAATTAATATATATACATGACTATTTAGGGCTTCCCTGGTTACTCAGACCGTAAAGAGGCTGCCTGCAATGCAGGAAACCCAGATTTGATCCCTGGGTCAGGAAGATCCCCTGGAGAAGGGAATGGCAACCCACTCCAGCATTCTTGCCTGGAAAATCCCATGGATGGAGGAGATTGGCAGGCTACAGTCCACCGGGTTGCAAAGAGTTGGACATGACTGAGTGACTATATATAAAAAAAGGTAAATAACAAGGACCTACTGTGTAGCACAGGGAGCTATAGTCAATATATTGTTATAGAGTATAATGGAAAGAATCTGAAATATGAATTTTGTTATACATTTGTGATCAACATATATATACTACCATACATAAAATAGGTAAACCAGAAAGATCTACTATATAGGGAGCTATATTTGACATCTTGTAATAAGCTAGAATGGAAAAAAATATGAAAAGAATATATATATGCTCACATATATATATGTATCCATTCAGTTCAGTTCAGTCGCTCAGTCGTGTCCGACTCTTTGTGACCCCATGAATCACAGCACGCCAGGCCTCCCTGTCCATCACCAACTCCTGGACTTCACTCAAATTCATGTCCATCAAGTCAGTGATGCCATCCAGCCATCTCATCCTCTGTCATCCCCTTCTCCTCCTGCCCTCAATCCCTCCCAGCATCAGGGTCTTTTCCAATGAGTCAACTCTTCGCATGAGGTGGCCAAAGTATTGGAGTTTCAGCTTTAGCATCAGTCCTTTCAATGGACACCCAGGGCTGATCTCCTTTAGGATGGACTGGTTGGATCTCCTTGCAGTCCAAGGGACTCTCAAGAGTCTTCTCCAACACGAAATGTATAAACCACTGTTGTACACTTAAAATTAACATAACATTGTCAATTAACTCTACTTCAAGTTTTTAAAAAGTAGAATGAAAAACAGCATATTAAATTCAAGGCAAAAAAAGATACCACATAATTTATATGAAAATCAATAGCATGGATTTTTTTCCTTTCATTTCTGAAAGCTATAATATGATCTCACAAGGAAACATTGGGAAAAGTATTTTAATAAAGAGAGCTTGCCTATTTAAAAACTCTCAACCAGATAATGGGAATTTTTTTTTCCATTTAAAAACTGTTAATCTGTATCAAAGGAGTCCTGCCAAAAAAGAACTGGGAATCTTTCATGAATATATTAGGCACCGTTTGCCAACCTGATCCAATTTTTCTCTTGTTGAAGCCGCTTCATTAATCTAACGTGCAAGAAATAAATATTTGATATGCAATTAGTTGGAGATTATTATGGCCATAATGGAAACTTTCCAAATAAACAGCTGCTCCAGCACTTTAAATGCATGAAAAGCAAGGCACAGAATGGAAAAAT
This sequence comes from Bos grunniens, assembly GCF_055505025.1. NCBI lineage: Eukaryota > Metazoa > Chordata > Mammalia > Artiodactyla > Bovidae > Bos > Bos grunniens. Next base: position 5,120,767 of record NC_141194.1, read on the forward strand.
ATAATGACACACCAGCTCTACAGAGGAAAAAAGTTAACATATTCAATTAGTTCGAAAGATGGGTGCTCATCTAGAAGTTTGGTGACGGTTTATCAAAGCAGAACAACAAAAAAAGCTGCCAGAGATGGGGCCAAATGCCCATCCACCTGAATTTTCATGGAAGTGCTTGTCTAAAAATGTAAGACATTTCTACCCAAGAAGAAAATATTATGGAAATAGATATGGCCCAATTCCAATAATTCTTCAGCATAGCCATTTTATACATACATATGTGTGTTTCCTTAGTCGATCAGTCGTGTCTGAATCTTGTGACCCCATAGACTGCAGCCTGCCAGGCTCCTCTAGCCATGGAATTCTCCAGGCAAGAATGCTGGAGTGGGTTGCCACTTCCTTCCCCAATACATACATACACATAGACACATATGCGTGCTCTGTGATTCTTTGTGATCCCATAGACTGTAGCGCCAGGCTCCACTGTTGATGGGATTCTCCAGGCAAGAATACTGGAGTGGGTTGCATGCATTCATCTGGGGGATCTTCCTGACCCAGGCATGGAACCCAGGTCTCTGTGTCTCCTGCATTGGCAGGCGGATTCTTTACCACTAGTGCCGCCTGGGAAGCCCCAGCGAAAGAACAAAGGGAGTTTCTGGAGGTGGTAAAAATCTGACTCCAAATCCAAAGAGTCACTGGGAAGTGTTCACAATATACCAGCATTCTGGTGCAGGTCTCTAGAAAACTGACTCCGGGGCGAATGTGTGGGTTGCCGGGGCCCTGCCGAGTTCTGACATGAAAGTCTGCAGTCCGTTGCATTTTGTCTTTGCTCCGCTCTGGAACAACCCGTCAGTTCAAGGGAGGTCAGAATCGGTTATTGTTTCTCTCAGCTTCCCTTCTGCCTCCGCGAGCCAAACACACATACACAAACCAGAAGCACAAGAAGGAAAGCGCTGGTCGAACACCGTTTCGCCCAGGTCGAAGTAAACTGCCTGGTGACGTACTGATGTAGACCGTCTTCGGTAATGTTCTCATGACATTCAGTCTGGTTAACGTACCCTCTCCCCTATTTGGGCTTCCCGGGTGGCTCAGTGGTAAAGAACCCTCCTGCCAGTGCAGGAAATTCGGATTCGATCCCTGGGTCAGGAAGATCTCCTGGAGGAGGAAATGGCAACCCACTCCAGTATTCTTGCTTGGAGAATTCCACGGCCAGAGGAACCTAGTGGGCTACAGTCCGCAGGGTCTGCAAAGTGTCAGACATGACTAAGCAAAGCATAGCCAAAAAATAAATGATGTCTATTGCTTTCCGCCCATTCCTATTGGAGCCGATTGCTGGGAAGTTAGACATAACAAACACACAAGCTCCAGAACTGAGGCCACTTACTCAATCAGTGTATTTTTAGCTTATAAAGTACAAAGGCTACTCTAACATGTGGCTTTGTTGCCACCATTTCCTACTGACTTGTCCATGATGCAGTAGGGAAAGGAGATGTCTTGGCGTGAAACCGGAGCTGAAGTCATTCCCGCTGCCCAGGAGCTGACATTATTCAAGGGAACATGGGGACAGAGGCATAAATTAGCCCCATAAGTAGCACCCAGGGGTACTCTGCAAGCTATTCATCCAACACTTGTATATTGGGAACTGCTGAGCGCTGGGTTATGGTTTTTCCAGTAGTCATGTATGGATGTGAGAGTTGGACTATAAAGAAAGCTGAGCACCAAAGAATTGATGCTTTTGAACTGTCGTGTTGGAGAAGACTCTTGAGAGTCCCTTGGACTGCATGGAGATCCAACCAGTCCATCCTAAAGGAGATCAGTCCTGGGTGTTCATTGGAAGGAATAATGTTGAAGCTGAAACTCCAATACTTTGGCCACCTGATGCGAAGACCTGACTCATTGGAAAAGACCCTGATGCTGGGAGGGATTGGGGGCAGGAGGAGAAAGGGAAGACAGAGGATGAGACGGTTGGATGGCATCACCGACTCAATGGACATAGTTTTGGGTAGACTCTGGGAGTTGGTGATGGACAGGGAGGCCTGGCGTGCTGCAGTTCATGGGGTCGCAAAGAGTCGGACACGACTGAGCAACTGAACTGAACTGAACTGAGCCCTGGGCACATTGACCTCTGTGCTATGAATTCAACTGGGATTGTAAGGACCCTGCGATCAGGATGCTTATATTCCTATAGGTGTGGCCACCAACATGCTAGCAAACAAACTGCTTCTGATAAAGAAACCTACGGGGACTCCCCTGGTGGTCCAGTGGATAAAAATCCCCCTGCCAGTACAGGGGACACGGGTTTGATCCTTGGTCCAGGAAGATCCCACGTGACACTGAACAACTAAACCTTTCTATCGCAACTGTTCCTTGAGCCTGTGCTCTGGAGCCTGGGAGCCCTAGAGCCTGTGCCTCAGGACAAGAGAAATGACTGAAGTGAGAAACCTGTGTGCTGCAACTTGCGAGTAGCCCTCACTGTCCACAACTAGAGAAAATGCCCGCCCAGCAATAAAGACTCGATGCAGCCAGAAAAAAATGAAAGCTTAAAAAGAAAAAGTGCAGGATACAGCCAGGTGGAGGGGCTGAAGCGAACCCAGTCCTTGGAAGTATCAGGGAATTCTCTGAGAAAGTGGCCTTGAAGCTGAAAAACTGTGATGGAAGGGTGGGACAGGTCAGGGAGATCAGTGGAGGAGGGAGACTTGGGGGAACAAAAGCTGTAGGAAGCGAGGGAAGGAGCCGGGTGTGGAGACTTTTCTGGGGCCCCTCCAGGCTGGGGAAAGATTCTGGAATCGTATTGCTGTGATTCCAAGAGGAAGCTTCTAGCAAGTGTTGCAGGCAAGAGTCTCAGTTGATTCTTGGACGTCGCTTAGCCATGACTTGACTGTCGCATGCATGGTGGCTGGACCAGAATGGAAGGAAACGGGGAGACCAGGGAGCAGACTGCAGATTGCGCCTCGTTATTCTTGGGCTCTGTATTTGCAGATTCATCCGCTCCACTACAATCTGTTCTTAACCGTTAGGTCAATCCTGAAGGTTCTTTTGGGAGTCATACATGGACTTGGCTCAGCTGGGGGTTGGACACTGCGACGCCCTGCCTCCTGATTTCAGCTTTCAGGCTGTAAACCGGTGTCTTTTTGTGGACTATGTAGGGCTGCGTTTTCTCATTTATGTGTGTTTTAGCAATGATGTCCCTGTGGGAAATGGCCCCTAATTATGGTGTTTTGATACTGTCTGCTGTAGGGAAGGAAGCCCAAGAAGACTGCGATGTGCCTTAGCAGGACAATACTTGACTTAGACAAGCTCCTTGCACGCTTGAGTTGCCATGCTGACGGCCTCGGGTTCCAGGTGGATGACTCAAAAATACGTATGAAATAGCTCAGTTCAGTCGCTCAGTCGTGTCCAGCTCTTTGCGACCCCATGGACTGCAGCACTCCAGGCCTCCCTGTCCATCACCATCTCCCGGAGTTTGCTCAGACTCATGTCTATCTAGTTGGTGATACCATCCAGCCATCTCATCCTCTGTCGTCCCTTTCCCTTCCCACCTTCAGTCTTTTCCAGCATCAGGGCCTTTTCCAATGAGTCGGTTCTTCACATCGTGGCCATAGTATTGGAGTTATGAAATATGGAATAAACAGATACACACTTAACATGGGTTATGTGTTGATCTCTTATGAAAATGTTGTGAGCAGTGGCTCCCAGAAACCTGTACTTCCCTAGGAGAAATGACCCAGCATGCAGTAGTTCAGCATTTGCAATGACTTTGTAGAACATACAACCATGGCAAGAATCAGCTCTATTTTAGGAGGTCCAGCTGAGAGGCATTATGACGTGAAAAGTCCAAGTGATAGTTGCTCAGTCGTATCTGATTCTTTCACAACCCCATGGACTGTAGCCCGCCAGGCTGCTCTGTCCTTGGGATTCTCCAGGCAAGAATACTGGAGTGGGTTGCCATTCCCTTCCCCGGGGATCTTTCTGACCCAGGGATCAAACCCAGGTCTCCCACATTGCAGGCAGGCAGACTCTTTACCATCTGAGGCACCAGGGAAGCTATTATGGGGTCAGCAGTGGTTACACTTGGTCATGTGATAAGGTTTGACTGTGACCTGGATGCCAGGTATGGGGAATCAACTGACATCCTCAGGTGGTGATGCTAAGTGTAGAGCTAGGAAGTGTGTCTTCCAGTGGAGAAAGAGAGTCCCATGAGGGTTTATGAAGATGGCAGATACTGTGGATAAGGCAGCTTTGGAGCTGCACCTTCAAAGCATGGACTGGTGTATGTGGGTTTGCTTATTACATAATGACATGTATTTCTGTGGGAATTGTATGTTCACATGGCAAAGGACAGTGCTGCTCAGGAAACTTAGAAGCAGATTAGACTCATTTCTTACAGTATTTTTTCAACTGAAGTATACTTGGTTTAAGTGAAAGTCACTCAGTTGTGTCCGACTCTTCATGACCCATGGACTGGGGCACGCCAGGCTTCCCTGTCCTTCACCATCTCTTGGAGCTTACTCAAACTCCTGTCCATCGAGTTGGTGATGCCGTCCAACCATCTCATCCTCTGTCGTCCCCTTCTCCTCCTGCCCTCAATCCTTCCCAGCATCAGGGTCTTTTCCAGTGAATCAGCTCTTTGCATCAGGTGGCCAACGTATTGGAGCTTCAGCTTCAGCATCAGTCTCTCCATTGAATATTCTGGGTTGATTTCCTTTAGGATGGACTGGTTTGATCTTCTTGCAGTCTGAGGAAGGTTCAAGAGTCTTCTCCAGCTCCACTAAAGGCGTTATTTGATTACATTCTTTTTTCTTTAATTAGGAGCATTTCATTCACTCCTCATAGCCATCAACCGAGAAAGACCTTAGTTTGGCTTTCCTTAAACAATCTACCACCTTTCCTTGCACTATTCAATAACATCTTCTAATATATCATAATTGCCTCTTTTAAAATTTAATTAATTTTTTTAATTGAACAATAATTGCTTTACAGAATTGCCTTAGTTTCTGCCGAACATAAACATGAGTCACCATGGCTTGCCTTTTACAATTCATAACTTATCTGGTGGCTGATCAATCCGAGCAGCTTTAAGCAAGAATTACAGGTACTTGTCTCACACGTTTATTGATTTTATTACTGATAGCCATAAAACTGGCTGACAGCTTTTTGCCTAATCATATATCAGATGTAGTATTCGGTGAAAGCATACTTTTTAACCTCCAGGGAAAACATATGCAGCACACAAAAATACATGTAGGTAAACCTTTATTCTTCAGCAATCTAGGGTTCCTCTATTAGAGATTCATGTTAAAAAACCCCAAGATAAATCATGGTACTTAATACTGCGATGTTGGATGTGCATGTCAGATCATTGTTATAACTGCCTCTGTTGACTTATGTCTTGTTTGCTTATTGTGATAACATTTTTCCTGTGCCCTGGAGTAAGGAATCTGGTTATATTTTTATTAGCTTACTTTAATGTACTGCTGAGAATGAACATACTTAATATACCTATATTGAATATGCACCAACTTGTAATAAAACTAGGGCTTTCCCTGGTGGCTCAGACAGTAAAGAATCTGCCTGCAATGCAAAAGACCTTGGTTTGATCTCTGGGTGGAGAAGATCCCCTGGAGAAGGGAATGGCAACCCACTGCAGTATTCCTGCCTGGAAAATCCCCATGGACAGAGGAGCCTGATGGGCTACAGTCCATGGGGTCTCAAAGAGTCAGACATGACTGAAGGAAAGATATAACAACAACACCAGTAAAACTGTATTTAAATATATTTAAAATACCATTTTGCATATAGTATATGAGCTAATGATTCTAATCCCTTGATATGTAGGTGGGTATGTGTACATATATGTACACATATATGCAGCCATGAAATTAAAAGACGCTTACTCCTTGGGAGGGAAGTTATGACCAACCTGGATAGCATATTAAAAAGCAGAGACATTACTTTGCCAACAAAGGTTCGTCTAGTCAAGGCTATGGTTTTTCCAGTGGTCATGTATGGATGTGAGAGTTGGTCTGTGAAGAAAACTGAGCACTGAAGAATTGATGCTTTTGAAGTGTGGTGTTGGAGAAGACTCTTGGGAGTTTCTTGGACTGCAAGGAGATCCAACCAGTCCATTCTAAAGGAGATCAGTCCTGGGTGTTCTTTGGAAGGAATGATGCTAAAGCTGAAACTCCAGTACTTTGGCCACCTCATGCGAAGAGTTGACTCATTGGAAAAGACCCTGATGCTGGGAAAGATTGAAGGCAGGAGGAGAAGGGGACAACAGAGGGTGAGATGGCTGGATGGCATCACCGACTGGATGGATATGAGTTTGAGCAAACTCCAGGAGTTGGCGATGGACAGGGAGGCCTGGCGTGCTGCAGTCCATGGGGTCGCAAAGAGTCGGACACAAGTGATCAACTGAACAACAAGTACATAATTTACTTAAAGACTCACCATTTAAATGAATGAACAGTGAGTGCATTCCAGTCACAGAATTTAAAAGTTGCCCATGATTTTAAGCTTTAATTCCCTTAATACACAGCAGACATCCACTGGAGATTGTCTTATACTCCTGTGGTTAACAGCACAGTTTTGAAAATCCAATAAAATTTAATGAAGTAATATCTTACAAGCAACAGAATTAATTTCTATTAAGTATTTATTTGTACCATCCATGGCTCCTCGCAACCACACAGAAAAGAGACAGACTCATAATATACCCGTCCTAACCTTATTTTTATTACCTGCCTTTCCCTCCGGACAAATACAGTGTTCGAATTAATGAAATCGGTGTGTAGTACTGATTCCTTGCATTTGAAATGAAGAGGCAACTCTGGGTGTGCAAGAATGTAAATGAAAAGTGAATGTCGCTCACTCGTGTCTGACTGTTTGTGACCCCATGGAGTATGCAGTCCCTGGAATTCTCCAGGCCAGAAGACTGGAGTGGGTGGCCTTTCTCGTCTCCAGGGGATCTTCCCAACCCAGGGATAGAACCCAGGCCTTTCCCATTGCAGGCAGATTCTTGACTCACTGAACCACCAGGGAAGCCCTAGGAGACGGGAAATTGGAAAGTCATTTCTGGAGACCAGGTGAACACAGGGCTGAGGGCGGCGGTTCATGACGGTGGTGGGTTTCAAGTGTGGGCAAAGGGGTGGGCTGCCTGGGCTGAGGAGCTGAAGGAGGAAAGCTTAGAAGCCTTCCCCTGATGTGTTTGCTGCAGAGTCCAAGGGGGACGTGGGATACCCAGGCTGATTGCTGAATGCCCCCCCCAGCGGGCAGCCCACAAACGGGGAGGAGTCTAGACCCTTCCAGACCATGGGCCGTGTGGCTGTGCTGCACGCTCTTTTAGTGGTTTGGTTTGAAGACTGAGTGTTTGCAGCCTCCGGGGCGAAGCCATGCCTCTCTGACAGACTCTCCCCATGCTGGACGAGGTGCAGGTCCTGTCAGCTTCCCTCCCCCTGTATTTCCTTTCATTGAGACATTTCTTAAAGAAGGTGCGAAACTGGAATTGGTCTGTATTGAAAATGTCGTGCAGGCGTGCGTGCTGGAAACCCCACCAGGTGGAGAAGTGAATTCCACGATGACCAGACTGTAGCCATGACATAAGCGGCCTCATTTCCCAGAACTGGCCTCAAAGAGAGGGGACAGTGTGACCTCAGAACTGAAGATTGTACGTTCAGTCGCTTCAGTCGTGTCCGACTCTTTGTGACCCCGCAGCCCCACCCCGATCCTCTGTCCGTGGGATTCTCCAGGCAAGAATACTGGAGTGGGGTGCCATTTCCTCCTCCAGGGGATCTTCCCCACCCAGGAATCAAAACTGCATCTCCTGCATTGCAGGTGGACTCTTTACCACCGAACCATCTGGGAAGCCAGCCTTCTAAGCTTCCTGGTTAGCAGTCTCTCTCTCTTCTTGTTTGAGACATATCTACTTTAAATTTCAGCAAGGGAATTCCCTGGCAGTCCAGTGGATAGGACTCTGTGTTTCCACTGTAAGGGGCACCAGCCAAAAGGTGAAGCAAAAAAAAAAAAATCAGGCAAAAATTGGATAGGTGAATATGCAAATGATATTAAACCTATTTTATACACCTGTGACTGATTCGCTGTCTCTGTATGGCAAAAAACCACCACAAGATTGTAAAGTAATTAGCCTCCAATTAAAATCAATTGATTTTTAAAAAATGTTTGTTTTGGGTTGGCTTTGCTACCTGAGAGTGCATCTAGCTGAACACTGAATTTGACCTTAAAACAGAACAAAATCCTAAGAGTTCCACAGGGAGGGGGTCCATGAGATACTGGAACATTCTAAGAGCTTCATAGAAACCAGTGATTGGATACCGCTAAGAAGAGAGGTCAGCAAAGCTGATGGAGATGCTGTGAAATTTCACCTCTCTCATTTTGCCCAAGAACGTCCGTGATGGTGGTCAAAGTCATAAACATTAACTAAATCTTAAACAAAGGTACACGCAGAGCGAGAAGAGTGAGCTTCTGACTCTGGCGTCTTCAAGGGGTTCCCAGTTAAGGGTTCCCAGTAAAGGGAAGAACCGTCAGGTGAGACTGGGAGTATGTTTGGAAGGATGAAAGATGATTCCCTAAGGCTCAAGTGTCAACAGTGATAATTAAAAGTGCTACCACGATGGGACCAGTCAGACTGGCTATAAACAAGTCAAGAGCCTCAGGATGGAGTTGAGGTACCTGAAATGACTCTAAGATGAGGTTTCCTCAAGCATTAAAGTGGGTAACTTTCCAAACATTAGATCTAATCTATGCAACAGAACTTTGTCATTAGTCTTGTTTTAGTTGCTAAATTGTGTCCCACTCTTTTGCAACTCCATGGATTCTAGCCTGCAAGGCTCCTCTGTCCATGGGATTTCCCAAGCAAGAATACTGGAGTGGGTTGCCGTTGCCTCCTCCAGGGGATCTTCCCGACCCAGGGATTAAACCCGCGTCTCCTGCATTTGCGGGCCGATTCTTTACCACTGAGCCACCAGGGAAGCTCCACAAGGGAACGTTACTGAGGGTGTTACCATGGTCTAAAGGGCCTGCATGGATTCCCCTGGGGGTCCTGTGGTTAAGACTTCACCTTCCAATGCCGGGAGTGTGGGTTCCATCCCTGATCGGGGAGTTGAGATCCCACACGCCTTGCGTCTAAACTGCCAAAACATAAAACAGAAGCCATATCATAACAAATAGAATAAAGACTTTAAAAATGGTCCACATGAAAAAAAAATCTTTTAAAAAATAAAAATAAATTAAATGCTTATAGCGAAAATAAAGGACAAATGTGTCTCTAGAAAGGATAATAACGAGAATTCTGGGACAGCTTGTCGGAAAATGTGCTGTAATTTTTCTCATCTAAAATAGCAGGTTAGGTGCCTTCTCCATGAACACGGTCACCACGTCTGGAAGTGCTCTCGTGTTGCCAAATTCGTTCACGGACTGAGAGGGGTGAACGTTTGAGAAATGCCTTAAAGGTCCCCAGCTATCTCTGCTGTATGTCTCCGGGAAACTCAAACAGAGGCTCTGTATCAACCTAGAGGGGTGGGATGGGGGGGGGGAGGTGGGAGGGGGGTTCAAGAGGGAGGGGACATATGTATACCTATGGCTGATTCATGCTGACATTTGGCAGAAAACAGCCAAATTCTGTAAAGCAATGATCCTTCAATTAGAAAATTTTAAAAAAAATGAGCTCAGCTGTCTACTGATGAAACACTTGAACCCTCTCGTGTGGACACAGAGCCTGCAGTTTAAAATGTATTTTCACAGACTCACACGTGCGTTACTGGGGAAAGGGTGATGACTTTTCTCATCGACACCCAGGCGTAGGTTCACAGATCGTGACAGTGGGGGTCTGGTGGCTCGCTGCTCAAAAGCCAATGAAGAGCAAGGCTGGGGGAAAGGAACCTTATCTGTATTTTTGGATAAAAATTTAGCTGTATTCTGGACCGAGACGAGGATGGCCGTCAACTTGCAACCTGCTGAGGAGATGCCGAGGAGAGTCTGCTCTTGAGCTGGAGATTAAAAAAGAAAAAAAGTTTAATCATAGAAATGAGAATGTGCAGAAACAAAGGAAAACAGTCAAAGGGGGCCAAATTAATAATAGGTTAGTCGTTAAGCCAAATCAAGGAGCTTGCGTTGCTCCTCAAGGGCTGTGGATCATCCTCTGAGCTGCGTTGTAGACACTGAAGCCTCACCAGGTGGAGAAGCGAATTCCACGGTGACCAGATTGTAGCCATGATGTCAGCGGCCTCATTTCCGAGAACTGGCCTCAAAGAGATGGGAACAGTATGACCTGGGAACTGCAGATCGTGTGCTCAGTCGCCGCAGTCCTGTTTGACTCTTGGCGACCCTGTGGACTATAGCCCTCCAGGCTCCGCTGTCCCTGGGATTCTCCAGGTGAGAATACAGCAGTGGGTTGCCATGCTCTCCCCCAGGAACTGAAGATTAACTGTACCTGAGATAATAAAGATGACTCTGGGCAGACCACCAATGACCTATTCCAGGATGACTGTCAGAGCTGACTGTGGTGTTTCCGCATGAAGCCCCCTCCCTCTGCCTATAAAAGCTCTTGCCCTTGATTGTCAGTGACCAGAAGCCATTTGGATAGAAGTCCATTTCTCTACCCACCCAACCCCACCACTGCCAGTATCCAAAATATAGCTAAGTGTCCCTTCCACCAGCCTTGCTCTTTATTGAGCAGCGAGCCGCCAGACCCCACCGTCACTTACATGTTGAATATTACTCTAGTCTTCCTCGTCATCTATAAATGGACCGGGTTGCCACCATGGCCAGCCACTCCCCTTTCTTTCCATATGCTAAAGAAAAGCTCAGATATTCCTGGAGTCATTACATAGCGGGCTGTCATCTCATTTCCTACAGTGGCTCGAGTCCCAAGGTTTATTTCCAATTTGTCATTCCCAGCTCCACATATAACAGCGTTCTGTTCTGTGCATTCAACTACGGTAAAATGATTTCCTACTGCCTGGCCTGGAGGCAGAGATTTGTACCAATTTTGCCCCCCCCTTTTTTTTTTTAAATTTATTTTTTTTAATCGGTTCTTCCCAGAAGGCAGTTGACTGAGGCTTAGAGAATCTGGTCTCTCACAGACTAAGATGTGCTTTGCATGAGGACATGTCTTGTTCCTGACGTTGATGCTCTTGTGGGCTCCGGGGGCCACGCTGACGACACAGAGCTTGAAGAATGAGTCATTTCCATAGGGATTTTTTTTTTAAGCATCAAAGAAGAACAAGGAAGTATTGTCGGGCTGCTGACGAAACCAGGGACGTCTACAGAAGATGTGGTTAAGAGTGTCCTCGTTATATTCTGTATTCACACAGAAGGGGACGTTTGGGGGTGACTATCATTAATTCTCTGGCCCTGGCTGAGAAGAGCAGTTTGAATAAGGAAGGGAATCCTCGGAGCAAAGACAGAAAATCAACCCTGCTGCAATCATGTGGAGTTGTCAAGGATGAGTCACCCAGCTCACTGCAGATGGAGTCTCTCCAAAGGGATTAAAGAAGAGAGAAAGACACTCAGATGTTGCCTGTTATCCTCCTTCCTCCCTGGCAAATGGCTTCCCCAAATACCAGATGGAGAAATCTCTGAAACAGAGGCTCGATTGAACTCTGTTGTTGCCAAGGGGAATGATGTACCTGGTTAGACAGCTGTGTCTGGAGACTGAAAAAAATAGGCCAAAAAAAAAAAAAAGGAATAGGGTGAGACATTGCAGATGCTTGGGTGAGAAGTGTGCAGTCTTTGGTGGAGTCAGCAGGCTGTCTCTGGATCTCACCAACGCATGCTTCCTGGATCTTCAAGAACATGTCAACCGAGAGGCTGATATTCTACGCGTGTCTTTTGTTGTTCAGCCGCTAAGTGCTATCTGATTCTCTGCAACCCCATGGACTGCAGCATGCCAGGCCTCCCTGTCCTTTACTGTCTCCTGGAGTTTACTCAAACTCATGTCCACTGAGTCAATGATGCCATCCAACCGTCTCATCCTCTGTCGCCCCCTTCTCCTCCTGCCCTCTCTTTCCCAGCGAGATCCCTGTTTCAGTAGAGTTTTTGTAACTTTGCCAATGAATCCGTGTCCAGGTCATCTGTCACTCATAAAAGCTCACATAATAAAACGTTCCTAGAATTTTAGCTTGGAGGTTGGCAGGGGATAACCTGCCAACCTCCAAGCAGGTTTCTTTACTCTTATGAGCAAAACCAAAATATTTCCTCTTATGAGCAAAACCAAATATGAGCCCTGTGAATCTCTCTTTAGGGCTTCCCTCATGGCTCAGATGGAAAAGAATGTGCCTGCAATGCAGGAAACCTAGGTTCAGTCCCCGGCTCAGAAAAATCCCCTGGAAATGGCAACCCATTCCAATATTCTTGCCTGGAGAATGCCATGGACAGAGGAGGCTGGTGGGCTACAGTCCGTGGGGTCACAAAGAATTGCACACAACTCAGCAACTAACACTATATTGTGCTGTAATCTCTCTTTGGCTTAGCAGTCAACAAATCAATCACACATGTCAGGCTATATTCAGAACCCAAGTTTCTCAGGTAACTGAATCTTTGTTCTTAGGAGCACTGAATTCTGCAGGGTTTTCTGATGAAATGCATCCTGAGTCATTCTTTTAAAAAATAATTGCCATACGACCCAGCAATCGCACTGCTGGGCATACACACCGAGGAAACCAGAATTGAAAGACACATGTGTACCCCAATGTTCATCACAGCACTGTTTACAATAGCCAGGACATGGAAGCAACCTAGATATCCATCAGCAGATGAATGGATAAGAAAGCTGTGGTACTTACACAGAATGGAATATTACTCAGCCATTAAAAAAGAATACTTTTGAATCAGCTCTAATGAGGTGGATGAAACTGGAGCCTATCATACACAGTCAAGTAAGTCAGAAAGAAAAAGACCAATATAGTATAGTAATGCATATATATGGAATATAGATGGAGAAGGCAATGGCACTCCACTCCAGCACTCTTGCCTGGAAGATACCATGGATGGAGGAGACTGGTAGGCTGTAGTCCATGGGGTCGCTAAGAGTCGGACATGACTGAACGACTTCCCTTTCACTTTTCACTTTCATGCATTGGAGAAGGAAATGGCAACCCACTCCAGTGTTCTTGCCTGGAGAATCCCAGGGACGGGGGAGCTTGGCGGGCTTCCGTCTATGGGGTCACACAGAGTTGGACACGACTGAAGTGACTTAGCAGCAGCAGCATGGAATTTAGAAAGATGGTGACGATGACCCTATATGCAAGACAGCAAAAGAGACACAGATGTAAATAACAGACTTTCGGACTCTGTGGGAGAAGGTGAGGGTGGGATGATTTGAGAGAATAGCATTGAAACACGTATATTGTCATATGTGAAACAGATCGCCAGTCCAGGTTCGATGCATGAGACAGGTTGCTCGGGGCTGGTGCACTGGGATGACCCTGAGGGATGGGATGGGGAGGGTGGTGGGAGGGGGATTCAGGATGGGGAACACGTGTACACCCGTGGCGGATTCATGTCAAGTATGGCAACAAACAGCACAATATTATAATTAGCCTCCAATTAAAATAAATAAATAAAAAATGTTGCATTGATTTATTTATTTTCGGCTATGCCAGGTCTTTATTACTGCAGGGGCTTTTCTCTAGTTGGGGTGAGCGGGGGCTGCTCTTTAGGTGAGGTGTGCGGGCTTCTCATCACAGTGATTCCTCTTGTTGCAGAGCACGGGCTCAGTAGTTTTGGCTCCCAGGCTCTTAAGCACAGGCTCCGTGGCTGTGGCACATGGGCTCAGTGGCTCTGAAGCTTGTGGGATCTTCCCAGACCAGGGATTGAACCTCTGTCTCCTGCGTCGGCAGATGGATTCTTTACTACTGAGCTCCCAGGGAAACCCGCTGATTTCTTCTTTATGTTTTCATTCTGTGCTATGTCTCCATCTAGGCGTTGACTCATGATCCCGTCACATCAAACATAGACACCACATGAATCAACATGATGGTCTTTTCCTGAAGTTCTTTGTGCCTCATCTCCCAGAGTCTCAAGTGTCTTGGGTTATCCAGAGTCTTTCTCTCGGGTATATTTTAAAATTTAGATTATATTTATATTTAGGTTATATTTTGGGTTCCACTTATAAGTGATCATATGGTATCCGTCTCTCTCTGAGGCATCTTCACTCAGTATGATAATCTCTAGGTCCAGCCATCTGTTGCAAATGGTATTATTTTGTTCTCTATAGGGGCTGAGAAGTATTCAACTATATATATATATGTATGTACCACATCATCTTTATGCATTCCTCTGTGAATGGACATTGAGGTTTCTTGCATGTCTTGGCTGTTGTGAATAGCACTACTATGAATATAGGAGAGTGAAAAAGCTGGCTTAAAACTCAGCATTCAAAAAGCTAAGATCATGGCATCCGGTCCCATCACGTCATGGCAAATAGATGGGGAAAATTTGGAAACAGAGTCAGATTTCAGTTTCTTGGGCTCCAAAATCAATGCGGATGGTGACTGCAGCCACAGAATTAAAAGACAGTTGCTCCTTGGAAGAACAGCTATGACAAACCTAGACAGCATATTAAAAAGCAGAGACGTCACTCTCCCGACCAAGGTCTGTCTAGGCAAAGGTATGGTTTTTCCAGTAGTCTGTATGGATGTGAGAGTTGGACCATAAAGAAGGCTGAGTGCAGAAGAACTGATGCTTTTGAACTGTGCTGTTGGAGAAGACTCTTCTTTTTTAATCCATTTATTTATTTCAATTGGAGGCTAATTACTTTACAATATTGTGGTGGTCTCTTGAGGGTTCCTTGGACAACAATGGGATCAAACCAGTCCATCCTAAAGGAAATCAGTCCTGAATATTCACTGGAAGGACTGATGCTGAAGCTGAAGCTCCGCTACTTGGCCACCTGATGCAAAGAGCAGACTCATTAGAAAAGCCCCTGATGCTGGGAAAGATTGAAGGCAGGAGGAGAAGGGGATGACAGAGGATGAGATGGTTGGGTGGCATCACCGACTCGATGGACATGAGTTTGAGTAAACTCCAGGAGATGGTGAGGGACAGGGACGCCTGGCGTGTTGCAGTCCATGGGGTCACAGAGCTGGACACGAGTGAGCGACTGAACAGCAAATGAACACAGGGGTGCGCGTATCTTTCTGAATCATAGATTTATCTGGATATACGCCCAGGAGTGGAACTGCCGGATCATATGGTGATTCTGTGTTTCGTTTGTGGAGGAACCTCCACAATTTTCCGCAGCGGCTGCACCAGTTTCCATTCCCACAAACAAGGCAGGAGGATTCTCTCTTCTCCACAACGTCTCCAGCATTTACTGTTTGCAGACTTGTTAATGATGGCCATTCTGACTGGTGTGAGGTGGTATGTCATTATAGTTTCGATCTGCATGTCTCATAAATAGCAATATTGGGCATCTTTTCATGTGCTTATTGGCCATCTGTGCGTCCTCTTTGGAGAAATGTCTGTTTAGGTTTTCTGCCAACTTTTCTATTGGTGTTTTTTTTTTTTTATTGTTGAGTCGTATGAGCTGTTTGTGTATTTTGTAAATTAAGCTGCTGTGAGCTGCCCCTGACTTCTAAACAAGCCTTGCCATTTTCCCATGCACTAAATCTTACTCTTAATTATACACCTGATTGACACTGGGTTGAGCTGATGAGAATTCTTCATATATTTTTTTTTTCGATCAGTGAGTACTGGCTTAATAAATGATCATGCATATGGGCTTCCCTGGTGGCTCAGACAGTAAAGAATCTGCCTGTGATGTGGGAGACCTGGGCTACCCACTCCACTGATCTTGGGCTTCCCTGGTGACTCAGCTAGTAGAGAATCTGCCTGCAGTGCAGGAAACCTGGGTTCGATCCCTGGGTTGGGAAGATCCCCTGGAGAAGGGAAATGCTACCCACTCCAGTATTCTTGGGCTTCCCTGGTGACTCAGCTGGTAAAGAATCTGCCTGCAATGTGGGAGACCTGAGTTCGATCCCTGGGTAGGGAAGATCCCCTGGAGAAGGGAAAGGCTACCCACTCCAGTATTCCTCGGCTTCTTTGGTGGCTCAGCTGGTAAAGAATCCACCCGCAAAGCGGGAGACCTGGGTTTGATCCCTGGGTAGGGAAGATCCCCTGGATAAGGGAAAGGCTACCCACTCCACTATTCTGGCCTGGAGAATTCGATGGACTGTACAGTCCATGGGGTCGCAAAGAGTCAGACACAACTGAGTGACTTTCTCTTTTCACTTCTTTGAATTCAGCAAGTGCTGCTGTAGACCTGATTATTCCTGCACACTGATGACGTGGTATCCGTTTGTGTCTCCCCGAGAAGTGCCTGTTGTCCTGTTTCTCCAGGACAATAGCCATGTGTACTTGGGGACATGTGTCAGGAAAATGTTGCTATCATTGTTCAGTCACTAAGTCATGTTAGATTCTTTGCAACCCCCATGAACTACAGCACACCAGGCTCCTCTGTCCTTCACTATCCGCTAGAGTTTGCTCAGAGTCATGACCACTGAGTCAGTCTAACCATTGAAGGCAAAAGAAAAAGAGGCTGGCAGAGGATGAGATGGTTAAATAGTATCAGGTAAATACCAGTCGTTCAATCTGGGGCTTAACCGTGTACCCAAAGGACTCTGTTCTTACACAGCTCATGCTGATCTGTGCAGTATTTTTATTCCAAGGTGGTGTTTCAGCAGGAAAGTTAGATGATGTTGATGAGACTTTAGCAAATGCATAATTGTCAGGCAGGCCCTCTTGGGGCCCCTCTGTGATGTCTTCCAGCAGACTGAGTTGCCATCTGGCTTTCATTTGACATGGTCACCCGGGAAACGAAAGGTAACAACCCACCTGGCAGTGAATCGGGTGATGGGGTACCATTAGCTATCAGGTAGCCTCTCTGGACTTGAAGCAAAGAAAGATGAACTTGAAAGGTGTGGAGACGATGGGGGGAGGGTGGCTTTGGAAGAATGACCTTGCCCTTGACTTATTTCTGTTGACTCCAGGAAATAAAGACCCATTTCATAACTTCGATCTCTCTTTGGAAAGCTACCAGGAAAATTAGACTCCTCATGCTGCACAAGAGAGACTTTTTTCAAAAGCTTTGCAAATAGTGGAGATTCCTTTCTTTCACACACATACACACACACACCTAAAACAGAGATATATTTATATTTTAGTGTTACACTTTTCACTTCTATTTGGTTCAATCTAGGGAATTTATTTTTAAAAAGCATCTTAACCCCGTGGAATTCTCCAAGCCAGAACACCGGAGTGGGTAGCTGTTCCCTTCTCCAGGGGATCTTCCCAACCCAGGGATGGAACTCAGGTCTCCCGCATTGCAGGCGGATTCTTTACCAGCTGAGCCACCAGGGAAGCCCAAGAATACTCAAGTGGGTAGCCTATCCCCTTCTCCAGGGGATCTTCCCGACCCAGGGATCTGACCCAGGTCTCCTGCATCGCAGGCGGATTCTTTACCAGCTGAGCCACCAGGGAAGCCCTAAATATTTACTTATTTGGCTGTGCCGGGTCATCTTTGCTGCATGAAGACTGTTCTGCATTGTTTTGCGTGGGCTTCTCGTTCCAGTGGCTTCTCTTGTTGCAGAGCACAGACTCTAGGGTGCAAGGGCTTTGGTAGTTGTGGCATGCGAGTTAAATAGTTGTAGCACATGGGCTTCGTTGCCCCGAGACACATGGGATCTTAGTTACTCAACCAGGGACTGAACGCATGTCCCCCTGCACTGGAAGGCAGATTCTTAACTGCTGAACCATCAGGTAAATCCTCTTAAACTCTTTAGCTGCTATAATTCAGTTTTAATCCTCTTTTCATGAAACCGTTTCTGTACTGCACACATTTTCTCAGCTCCAGCGGTACCACATGCTCGCACAATTTTCTCCTGTGTCCTTCACTGTCTCCTCCTCTGTCCGAGTTCTCATGGTGGACTTTCTTAGGGCTTCAACTTTGTCCTTGTCTGGGTGTTCAAACAGAACATTTATCGTGATAGCATAGCATTTATCATGATAGTGAAAGTGTTAGCTGCTCAGTTGTGTCTGAGTCTTTGCGATCACGTGGACTGTAGCCCACCAGGCTCCTCTGTCCATGGGATGCTCCAGGCAAGAATACTGGAGCGGGTTGCCGTTTCCTCCCCCAGAGATCTTCACTACCCGGGAATGGAACCTGAGTCTCCTATATCGTGGGCAGGTTCTTTACTGTCTGAGCCACCAGGGTAGCTTCTCATGTTTCCTTTGTCTGTGCTGTCTCCACAGGCAGTGTTATATATAGCATTTATGTTGTCAGAATGCCCAAATTCTGGTCTCTGACCTGTTTGCTATCCTGTATCCAGCCACTTATTTGACCTCAACCCTCGGAACGCCTGCAGGACAACTGAGCAGGAAGATATCGAAACAAAGCTACGGGACTCCGTAACTCACACTCAAGCGCTCTTTTCCCCAGCATCTCTGTATCAGGCGGGAGCCCAGACTCACACACTGGGTTCCTTTCCTTCTCTGTTGCCACACTCATCTGTAGACTCCATTCATAAGCCCTGTCCACTCTATTTTTAGATTCTTCCTGGGTTTCTTCATTCCTTCCAGTGGCATTTTTCTCCAGGCCAGTGTCGTTTCCATCTTTGTCGTTAGGAGAGCTCCCTGGGCATCTCATCACCACGCTTACACAATCCAGTGTCAGTTTAACAAAAACTACATTTGGAGTGAGAAGTTATCCCTCTTGCTGCAAACCCTCCGATACTTGAGTCACACTTCCACGCAAGGGAAATTCTCATCCTAAAAGCCCTTCCGGGGACCTGCCTGAACTCACCTCTGCAAGCTCATCCCTCTACCGTGATATTTTTGCTCCACTCGTTGCTCCAAGATGCTACACTGATTCCCATCCATAGACCCCATCACTAGGGGCTTCCTCTGCCTAGAATCCTCTTCCCCATATGCCCAGCTGTCTGACTCCTTCATTTGTTCATCTCCACTCCCCAAAAGCCAGCCCAGTGAAGAGGACCTAAAGAGCCTCTCAAAGAGTGTGAAACAGGAGAGTGAAACAGCTGGCTGAAAACTCAATATTCAAAAAACTAACGTCATGGCATCCGGTCCCATCACTTCATGACAAATACAATCGGGGGAGAAGAAAGCTACCCTCGGGACTACAGGAGTTCATACACATAAGTTTATTAGAACAGTATTCACACAGGCAATCAATACATTGGTTTGTACTCAGAGCCTTCAATAAATGGCTAATATTAAGTATATTATCAAGGGTAGGAACTAACTTTTTTCTTGGAGTACAGTTGATTGATAACATTAGATTAGTTTCAGGGGTGTAACAGTGATTCCGCATTTTTATAGGTTCAGTTCAGTTCAGTTCAGTCGCTCAGTCGTGTCCGACTCTTTGCGACCCCATGAATCGCAGCACGCCAGGCCTCCCTGTCCACCACCAACTCCCGGAGTTCACTCAGACTCATGTCCATCGAGTCAGTGATGCCATCCAGCCATCTCATCCTCTGTCGTCTCCTTCTCCTCCTGCCCCCAAACCCTCCCAGCATCAGAGTCTTTTCCAATGAGTCAAATCTTCACATGAGGTGGCCAAAGTACTGGAGTTTCAGCTTTAGCATCATTCCTTCCAAAGAAATCCCAGGGCTGATCTCCTTCAGAATGGACTGGTTGGATCTCCTTGCAGTCCAAGGGACTCTCAAGAGTCTTCTCCAACACCACAGTTCAAAAGCATCAATTCTTCGGCACTAAGCCTTCTTCACAGTCCAACTCTCACATCCATACATGACCACAGGAAAAACCGTAGCCTTGACTAGATGGATCTTTATTGGCAAAGTAATGTCTCTGCTTTTGAATATGCTATCTAGGTTGGTCATGACTTTCCTTCCAAGGAGTAAGCGTCTTTTAATTTCATGGCTGCAGTCACCATCTGCAGTGATTTTGGAGCCCCCAAAAATAAAGTCTGACACTGTTTCCCCATCTATTTCCCAAGAAGTGATGGGACCGGATGCCATGATCTTCGTTTTCTGAATGTTGAGCTTTAAGTCAACTTTTTCACTCTCCACTTTCACTTTCATCAAGAGGCTTTGAGTTCCTCTTCACTTTCTGCCATAAGAGTGGTGTCATCTGCATATCTGAGGTTATTGATATTTCTCCCAGCAATCTTGATCCCAGCTTGTGTGTCTTCCAGCCCAGCGTTTCTCATGATGTACTCTGCATATAAAGTTAAATAAGCAGGGTGACAATATACAGCCTTGACGTACTCCTTTTCCTATTTGGAACCAGTCTGTTGTTCCATGTCCAGTTCTAACTGTTGCTTCCTGACCTGCATACAAATTTCTCAAGAGGCAGATCAGGTGGTCTGGTATTCCCATCTCTTGAAGAATTTTCCACAGTTTATTGTGATCCACACAGTCAAAGGCTTTGGCATAGTCAATAAAGCAGAAATATATGTTTTTTCTTAAACTCTCTTGCTTTTTCCATGATCCAGCAGATGTTGGCAATTTGATCTCTGGTTCCTCTGCCTTTTCTAAAACCAGCTTGAACACTCCACTTAAAGTTATAAAGTATTAGTTATATGCCCCGTGTTGTATATTACATCCTTGTATCTTATTTATGTTGCGCCTAGCAGTTTGAACTTACTTCTTTCCAATCGCACCTAATAATTGAGCAATAATTCTGCCATGAAGATCCCATATCTAATTTCCAGATCATGCTCACTGCCTCCAAACTCAAGCAGGTCACATAGCCAGGGCCTTAACTTTATTCTCAAATGTCTGTAGCTTTTCAGAAATTTTTTTTTCAAGTTTTAAAAAATTTTACTTGGAGTAGATTTGCTTTACAGTGTTGTATTAATTTCTGTTATACAGTAAAGTGAATCAGCTTGCTGCTGCTGCTGCTAAGTCGCTTCAGTCATGTCCGGCTCTGTGTGACCCCATAGATGGCAGCCCACCAGGCTCCGCCATCCCTGGGATTCTCCAGGCAAGAACACTGGAATGGGTTGCCATTTCCTTTTCCACTGCATGAAAGTGAAAAGTGAAAAGTGAAAGTGAAGTGTATACATAAATCCTCTTTTTTTTTTTTAAATTTCTCTCCCATTTAGATGGCCAAAGAGAGCTGCATAGAGTTCCCTGAACTATACACCAGGTTCTCATTAATTATCTCTTTTATACGTAAAAGTGTGTATGTATCAGTCCCAAACTCCTGATTCATCCCACTCTCCTTCCCTTTCTGTCTTCGTGCCCATTCCCTTTGATCTCTATGTCTGCGTGTCTATTACTGCTTTATCAATAAGATTGTCTATACAATTTTTTTTCAGGTTTCACATATATGCCTTAATATACGATATCTGTTTTTCTCTTTCTGACTTAACCTCACTCTGTATGATGGTCTCCAGGTCCACCCGTGTCTCTCCAAATGACCCAATTTCATTCCTTTTTTATGGCTGAGTAGTATTCCATTGCATACACATACCACACCTGCTTTATCCGTTCCTCTGTTGATGGGCATTCCCATTGTCTCCATGTCTTGGCTGCTGTAAATAGTGCTGCTATGAGCACTGGGGTACACGTGTCTTTTTGAATTATGGTTTTCTCTGGGTATGTGTATGTCCAGAAGTAGGATTGCTGGGTCGCCTAAAACACTACAGTAATAGCACTCTTAATAAGCTTTCCTGCACATGTCTTCTGATGAACACACATTAAAAGAACATCTCGGATATTAACCCAGAAGCAGAAGTGTGGAGTCAGAGAATCAGCACATCTTCAGGTTGTAGAAAGCTCCCAATAGTTTCCCCAAGTTTATTTTCCAAATTACATGTTTATATATTTTAAGTTCAGTCAAGTGGTTTTCACATTAGCCATGTTGAGAAATAATTCCTCTGGAATATAGTCCAGGGGGCAAAATGTATTCCTATTAGCTCAGAAGCTTATTATAATTAGGAAGAAATGTATCAGCATAAAAATGATAAAGGAATTACAAATTGCATATCCCTCTGCATTTGTATTGCATGTATCTTTATTTAGAATATCTCATTATTTTAATTGCAACCAATTATTCCAGTTGGAACAGTCACAGCGAGCAGTGTTATATATTTTAGAAATAAATTAAATATATAATTTCATAGCTCATCCTAACATCCTGCTTTTCCATTTGTTAGATCATCAAAGGTTCTATTAATGCTCTTAGGAATTTTGAATCCACATAAATATATCATTAGGCTGAAGGTGAACATCTTTAAGGGAGATTTACCAGAAGGTTGGAATGTCACAGTGATAGCTACTGCACATTTCTACTTTTAATGTGTCACATCCAGTGATGATATTGCTGCAACGCTCATATTGATTGTACCGTCTGTAAAGTTTAAAGATAACCAAACGAGAAGGTGATAGTCTACAGTTGTTTTATGGGGTTTTGATTGTATGTGGATCCATTACCACCTTCATTTGGCTTCAACATTGATCCCTTAGGTAAAAAAATTATTTTCCATTTTCTTCACATAGACAAATACTTTTATTCGGTTAAGAGAAATGAATATGTTGAAAACAGTTGTGAATAATAGTATCGTGTGTTTTGAGACAGAATTTCAAAACCTGTGGTATAAAGTAACCACTGACTCTCATACAGTGACTTTCTCACCCACTTTTTCTCTATCTCCGAAAACAGAAATCCTCAGAGGTAACCTTCTATCATTAGGAGCTAGAATGACCAATGCTATTACTGTGTTATATTTGAATACATCCTCCCAGTTTGGCAACGCAATACACTTGACCTGAGTTGCACAAAACGTGTTGTGTGGTTAACTCGCTGTCCCAGTTACTGTGTAAGTTTGCTGATTATTTTTAGTTTGGCACTTCAGTTTCACTGTTTAATCAGATTCTAACTACATCAACTGCCCACCTTTAGCTAAAGTCATTCTCTTCCTCTGTTTTCCAACTACTTTTTTTGTTTTTCTTACTCTTCTGTCTGCATTGTTTTTTGTGCATCTTTAAATCGGGCTCCATTATTTACACAGATTAAGAAATAAGTCTTACAAAAGTAAAAATATGTTTTTCACAGGCTTCATGTTTAGAGAACTAGCCATTTTAGCTTTATTTTCTGGAAGTTGTGCTTTTCTTTCCCAATATGGATTTACGTGTGGATAGAAACTAAGTCCGCTTGGGACATATAAGCCCAGTGTTGGTCTAAACCTCTTCACAGATGGTTTGTATCCTAACCCACGAAAACCCCAAACCCTTTGTCTTAGATCATTTGGGCTGTTGTGAAAGAATACCATAGACTACATGGCTGATAAACAACAGACTTTTATTTCTCAGGTATCTGGAGGCAGGGAGGTCCAAAATTAGATTGTCAGAAGACCCAGAGTCTGATGAGAACCTGCTTCCAAGTTCATAATCTTCTCACTGTGTGAGAACATGTATTCTTCTGTTTGTTAAGGGTACTCTTTAAACAGGGCACTCAATAACAAGGTCTGTTTACTAAGGGCACTCATCCCATTCATAAGGGCCCCACCCTCATGAACTCACCACCTCCCAAAGGTCCCATATCCTAATCCCTGTACATAGCAGGTTAGGATTTCAACATTTGGATTCGACTGGCGGCAGGGATGCAGACAATGTCTATCAGCTCAGTTCAGTTCAGGTCAGTCGCTCATTCATGTCTGACTCTTTGCAACTCCATGAATCACAGCACGCCAGGCCTCCCTGTCCATCACCAACTTCCGGAGTTCACTCAGACTCACATCCATCGAGTCGGTGATGCCATCCAGCCATCTCATCCTCTGGCGTCCCCTTTTCCTCCTGCCCCCAATCCCTCCCTGCATCAGAGTCTTTTCCAATGAGTCAACTCTTCACATGAGGTGGCCAAAGTACTGGAGTTTCAGCTTTAGCATCATTCCTTCCAAAGAAAATCCAGGCCTGATCTCCTTCAGAATGGACTGGTTGGATCTCCTTGTAGTCCAAGGGACTATCAAGAGTCTTCTCCAACACCACAGTTCAAAAGCATCTATTCTTCAGTGCTCAGCTTTCTTCACAGTCCGACTCTCACATCCATACATGACCACTGGAAAAACCATACCCTTGACTAGAGCTTTGTTGGCAAAGTAACGTCTCTGCTTTTCAATATGCTATCTAGGTTGGTCATAACTTTCCTTCCAAAAGTCTTTTAATTTCATGGCTGCAGTCACCATCTGCAGTGATTTTGGAGCCCCCCAAAAATAAAGTTTGACACTGTTTCCACTGTTTCCCCATCTATTTCCCATGAATTGATGGGACCAGATGTCACGATATTCGTTTTCTGAATGTTGAGCTTTAAGCCAACTTTTTCACTCTCTTCTTTCACTTTCATCAAGAGGCTTTTTAGTCTAGGCAACACATTTTTTTTTTTTTTTGAAGTTGAATAGAAATTTTATTGATGTAGATATTACAAACATAAAACTGTATAAATCTGTGTTCAGCTCAGTGAATTATTTCAAAGTGAACACACCTGTGTAACTTAACTTTATTTTAAATGGGTTATAAAAACACAAGCCACCATAAACTTGTAAGTCAAAAGATAGGCAACATTTTATACTTTAGTACATATTCCCTAATTTGTTCAATGTGAAAATTTAGCAGCAAGCATCTTTTCAGGGTTTTTTTTTAAAGAAAACAAAAACCTCTGATGCAAATTCGATCCTTTTATGACAGGCCTAACAGCATGTATTTCTCCATGTAAACTAAACCCCAGAGGAATAATTTTAAATTCTCCATATGAACTCAATTTATTCAGACAAACCTATGACCTAATTCCTCACTTATTTCTTTTCATTGCATCTAATAAGAAGAAATCAAATCCTGCTCCCTTGGGCACTTGAAGGTCCCTCATTATGGTAGTTATCTGATGAGATCAACTCCAGGTTAGAGAGAGGACAAGTCACTTCCACGACCAGTAAAATGAGTGGGAAAGTTCTCTCGGGACAGCTCTGCAGGCCCATGCAAAGGACTCAGCTCCCCAGCCTTGACAGGGTGGAGGGGTCAGGAGAACTGGAGTTATTTTTTTGTTTGAGCACTATACATGTTTGAAATCATGGTAAGTCATTTACTCTTGATATGCCAGATATAATCCCAGACACTGTAAGTAATAAAAAAGTAAAATGCAGTTGGTCCCTGTTTCCAATGAGCGAGCCTCTCTTCTGCTGAATGAGATAAGAATCCATCAAGTTCAACCATGAGGAATGGAACCTGAGCTCAGTTCTCTATTCTGATATTCTCACTGTGAAATAAAACGAGCATTCTCCCAGCGCAGCGGTGAGGACTTGCGCGTCATCGTGCACTCCTGTGAAAAGTGCACTGTGCGGCTGGCACCATCTTGTAAAGCCTGCGAGCAGCTCAGAAAAGCAGGACCACAGCCGGCTGCCCTGGTCCACCTGAGACCTGCAGGTCTGAGAACACAAAGCGCCTCTTAAAGCCTCACACCCCAAAGAGCTACGAGTCCAAATGAGAAGCCGAGCCCTCCTCACATTACTGCTCCTGACTTTACAGAAATTCCGTGTAAAAACATTATCTCATGGGCTTGAAAACAGATCCTCCAGCCCAGTCAAGCTCTGGATGACTGTGATTCTGGCCAACACCTTGATTACAGTGTCACAAGAGACCCTGAATCCAAGTCACCCAGCCAAGCCCTGACTTCCTGACCCCTAGAAACTACATAGATAATATAATGTGCTGTTTATTTCATAACACTGTTAATAAAAATCCCATGATTTTCTAATTTTTATGTTCCTAAATTTAAGATCAGCAACTTTAAAAAATTGATAAGCATATATTCTAACCCGTTTCTTTTTCTTTTTTTTTTTTTAGTTTTTTTCTTTCTAACCCATTTCTGACACAAAACTTCTAAAACATACATAATGGCAGTAAGTTAACAAAATGAAATGACAGGCTAGTATATTAAACACACAGTGAAATTTTTCACATTTACTTTAACTGAGGCATAATTTACAGACCATAAGCACACCATGTGAAGTATGCTGCTGCATTAGGTGACCACTGCACATCACAGTCTAACCACCACCCCAGTCAACACAATGCCGCCATCATCCCAGAAAGCTCCCCTCCGAGCTTCCCAGTCAATTGTACCCCACCCGTGGGGGTGGGGGCGGTTGCGCCCCGATCACCAAGCCCTGTGTGCTGAGAAGTTCACTAGGCAGGGTCACTTCCTGGGTCTGCTCCTTTCCCTCAGCACGGCGTCGTAGAATCCGTCCATGCCGCTCCTCTCTGCTGTCGACAGCACTCACTTGTATAAGCACTTTCATTTTCCCGCTCATCTGCTCATGAGCGTTCAGGTCGTTTCCACTCCTTAGCCCATTTTCAGTGCGTTTTTCTCCAGGTACATTTGTTACATTTCTCTGAGTTCTTTGCTCCTGGGTCTGACGGCCACCTTGTTCACTGCTCTCTGTTGGGGAATCTTCATGTCGAAGGAAAAATGTTACTTCTTCCCTTCGTGGCCCCCACTTCTGAAGATGTTCATACATCATATAATCAAAGGGTATGGGACGCTCATTTCCCCTCCACACTTCAGCTAAATGGCAACTGCCTTCTCCAGGTTCTTTGCAGAATTCTACAACATCACGACATGTTGTTTCTGGTGTTATAGGAACTTCTGTTAAAATCTGTTCATTGTTGCTCAAGAACACGGTTAATATCATCGGCATCATCGCGGCGCGGGTCCGCGGCGCCCTCGGCCGCCTGACAGGACGCTCGGCGCCGCGCCGTGCCCGCCGCTCCGGTCGCCCTCACAGGCCGCGCGCCCGCCGCCGCGTTCTCTGGCCTTCACGGGGAGGCGGCGGCTGCGGCGGGCTGCGGAGTCTGGCCGGTTCTGTCGCGGCCGCCGGCGCGCTGCGTCGCTGTCCCGGGACCGGCTGCCGCCGCCGCCGCCGCCTCCTCCGGCCGCCCGCCTCCCGCCGCCCGGGAACACATTTTAATAACAGAAAACACTATTATCAAGCAATCAGAATGCCATGACAACACTCACCTCTCCATAACATTGTCATTTCTTTTTGTTGCTGTTTGGTCACTAAGTCGTGTCCAAGTCTTTGCGATCCCATGGAATGCAGCACGCCATTCTCCTCTGTCCATGGGATTTCCCAGGCAAGAAGACTGGAGTGGGTTGCCATTTCATTATCCAAGGAGCATTCCAACCCAGGGATTGAGCCCTCATCTCCTGCACTGGCAGATGGATTCTTTACCACTGAAACACCCGGGAAGCCCTGTTCATTTCTTAGATGAATACAAACCATGATATTTTATATTAGTTTTGGTATATAATAGCTATTCCTAAAAATAGATGTGCATTCTAGTGTGTAGTTTTTGCATGATTAAAAAAAAAGTCCCATTTTTATATAACCAAACCTGAAGCCTGATAACACTGTGTATTTTATATTTGTCTCTCCACTTTGGTGGGAGGGAGGTGCAAAGAAACAACAGCTTAGGAGCTGGGCAGGTGTGGTTAAGAAGCGAGCCCTGACTGTGGGCCTTTAAGTCAACCCATTTATTTCCCTAAGCTGCCTTTCCATCCTCTGTGGGACAGGGAGAAAAAGACTTCACAGTTCAGTTCAGTTCAGTCGCTCAGTGGTGTCTGACTCTTTGCAGCCCCGTGGACTGCAGCACACCAGGTGTCCTTGTCCATCACCAACTCCTGGAGTCCACCCAAGCCCATGTCCATCGAGTCGGTGATGCCATCCAATCATCTCATCCTCTGTCGTCCCCTTCTCCTCCCGCCTTCAGTCTTTCCCAGCACCAAGGTCTTTTCAAATGAGTCAGCTCTTTGCATCAGGTAGCCAAAGGATTGGAGTTTCAGTTTCAGCCTCAGTCCTTCCAATGAGTATTGGACTCATTGAGGACTGGTTTCCTTTAGGATGGACTGGTTGGATATCCTTGCAGTCCAAGGGACTCTCCAGAGTCTTCTCCAACATCACAGTTCAAAAGCATCAACTCTTTGGTGCTCAGCTTTCTTTATAGCCCAACTCTTACATCCATACATGACCACTGGAAAAACCATAGCCTTGACTAGACGGACCTTTGTTGGCAAAGTAATATCTCTGCTTTTTAATATGCTGTCTAGGCTGGTCATAACTTTCCTTCCAAGGAGTAAGCGTCTTTTAATTTCATGGCTGCAGTCACCATCTGCAGTGATTTTGGAGCCCCCCCAAAATAAAGTCTGACACTGTTTCCACTATTTACCCATCGGTTTGCCATGAAGTGATGGGACCGGACGCCATGATCTTCATTTTCTGAATGTTGAGCTTTAAGCCAACTTTTTCACTCTTTCACTTTCATCTAGTTCTTCCTCACTTTCTGGCACACTGTAATGCAAATTGCCTTTCAAAGTAGCAGTAATGATTGACAACCTTCCTGGGCCACAGGGTGGGGGTGGGGGGATTCCGCTGAAGCCCTGCCCCCTCTGGCCATCACCAAGTAACTACTGAGCTCCTATTGGTGGATGTGGAGCCAGGGTCAGGAAGGGCTGTGTGGCTGAAGCTCAGACTGGCCGGGTGGGTGGGTGATGAGAGATGATGCTCAAAGATGCTGAAAGCCCGGCAGGGTCTAGTTTCTGGAGAGCCCACGGGTCATATTCAGTTAAAATCAGTCTTCATCCTAGAGCAGCAGTCCCCAGCCTTTTTGACTCCAGGGACCACTTTCATGGAAGACCATTTTCCCAGGGGCCGGGAGTAGGGTGGGATGGTTTCCGGATGACTGGAGCACACCATATTTGTTGTTCACTTTATTTTATTATTATGACATCAGCCCCACCACAGACCGTCAGACGCTAGATCCTTTAAGTCGGGAACCCCTGCCCCGAAGTGTGAGACCTTTGAACAAGGTCATCTCTTTGTCTAGATGTCTTTGCTCACATCTTTATTCACTCCTTCCTACTTTCTGCCTTGTCACATGTCTCATGCCTGTTTCCTATCTTAATGAAGCATCATCTTCCCCAAGAGAGGAACCTCTTTCATTTTTTTATGACACACTTCCATCTCACCCTTCTCAAGTTCCTGGTTCAGCCCAGACGGACGTGGCATCCTCCACACTTGGCTCGTGCCTGTAAGCTGACATTGGGGCCTCTGAGCAAATCCACATAGACTTCTGCTCAGACACTCATCACGCAATATCTTTATAAGAATCTCTTTCTCCCATGCTCTTGGCAACCCCAGACAGGAACAGCTTCACCCCTCCTCACCAGCCTCTGCCCACGCCTCCATCACTCTCACTGGATAATCACTGCTCCCCTCTTCCAAGACTCCCATCCTATCAGCCTTGGACTTCTCTCTAACAAATTCACTCCCTGACTTGAAGACTCAAGTGTCACTGGTCATAGAAAGAAGCCGCAACAAATGTTGACCGGATGACATATGAATGTGAAAAATCTGAAGGGACCCAGGGCTCTCCTTCCCATGCCTCGGATGGGCTGTGCGTACAGCTTAGTTTTTTTGTTGTTCTCAGCTACCATTTACAACTTCGTCTATCATTGTTTCTGCCACTGCTTCTTAGAATTTGCTTCCTCTTTCTTCCATTTCCTTTTCTCGTGACTTTTCTAGTTCTCCCTAGAGACGTATTTAATCATAGATATTGTAGCACTTAATTAATTTCTATTGACTGTGGTCTCAGAACACCCGGCACATCAATGCAGGGTCTACCGTTTCCCATCGATGGCTTCCTTGGCAAATATTGAGTTATTTACCCGCAGAGCAGGAAATATACACAACCTCATTAATCTCCACTCTGCCTGACCCAGGGCTCTTCTCTTCCCAGAGCTCACCGTGAGACTTATTGAGCCTCCAGTCTCATATATTATTTACAGGGTACCATTGATTTATACAGCTTTTCCTAGGTCAGAAGTCTGGTGATTCATTGGCCCCGTATTCAGTCTGACTGCAGGAAGAGGTCCCATTTGCGAGATGACTGTTTCCCCGTGCCTGAAACTCCAGTAGTGGGTTTCATCTGGTTGGGCCAAACACAAATGCTATGTAAGTATAATAACCTAAAGCATGTGTGGACGGTTTCGCGAATCCATTCTCTAGGTACAGGGGAAGAACTGAAAAGAAAGTGTAACTAACTATTAAAGAGTGAAATGGCTTGGAAGGCTTAGAAAAAGAACGAGAAACTGAAAGTCTTCTGGTTGTCCGGTGGCTAAGACTCTGTGGTCCCAATGCAGGGGGCCTGGAGTTCGATCCCTGGTCAGGGAACTAGATCCCATACACTTCAATCAACTGTCTACATGCCACAACTCACGAATCGAGAAAGAGATAGATCTAGATACACAGAGAGATAGAAACAAATGATTTCATCACCGGGTGCTGACATGAAGACATTTGAAGGCGTTACAGGTATTTCTAGCACTTTTGACAGTGAAGATAAGGAAATAGGATACATCCTCAAGTACATCCCATTTTTTCTTTTAGAGAACACCTATTCCTTACTGAGACATCCATTTGTTGCTGTTGTCAGGTGCTAAGTCGTATCTGACTCTTTGCAACCCCGTGGACTGTAGCCTGCCAGGCTCCTCCGTCCATGGGATTCTGCAGGCAAGAATGCTGCAGTGTCTTGTATTTCCTCTTGCAGGGGATCTTGCTGACTCAGGGATGGAACCTGAGTCTCTTACACCTCGTGTATTGGCAGGTGAGTTTTTACTCACTAGCGCCACAGGGGAATCCCTAATGTTCACTTAGTTCTGTTATATTTTTTTTTAAGTGACTAAAAATTAATGTACAAAGCACCCAAGTTCAGAAGATCGAAGAAATAGTAGAGACATGAGAGTACATTTCCCTTTCCTCAGAGTTCCTTTTTTATCTCCTTTTTGTTTGCTTTGGTTTATTCATCATGTTAAAACTTGGGCTAACTGGTAATTCTGAACTGTCCAATTCATTTGGAGAGTGACACAGTAAAATGTCAGCTGGTAGCTCTTGTCGGTGCTGGAGAAGACTCTTGAGAGTCCCTTCGACAGCAAGGAGATCCAACGAGTCCATCCTAAAGGAAATCAGTCAATGTTCATTGGAAGGACTGATGCTGAAGCTGAAACTCCAATACTTTGGCCAGTTGATACGAAGAGCTAACTCAATGGAAAAGACCCTGATGCTGGGAAAGACTGAAGGTGGGAGGAGAAGGGGACGACAGAGGATGAGATGGTTGGATGGCATCACTGACTCGATGGACATGAGTTTGAGCAAACTCTTGGAGATAGTGAAGGACAGGGAAGCCTGGTGTGCTGCAGTCCATGGGGTTGCAAAGAACTGGACACGACTGAGCAACTGAACCACAGCAACCAGTGGACTTTACAATAGGATCACTCAGTAGAGACCATGCACTTTCCCTGGGGTACTAGCATGCACAGAATCTCAGGCTCTTTCCCTGTGGCTTGGTCAGTTTCTTGAGAAAAGAATACTGGCTGTCAGCAGTGGGGGCACTGGAAGCTGGTGGGGAAAGAACTGGACAACTCAGCGTTTTGAATGAACGACTTAGCCTAATTCACAACTTCAAGGTCAAGAAATGCCACGTTGACAATAAAAATAACCAATAATCATATTGGAATTTTGCAACAGAAATGCTTGAGATTGCAAGTCAATACAGCATCACCTTCAAAAACTGTGTGAGGGGACTTCCCTGGTAGCCCAGTGGCTAAGACTCCTCCTTCCCAGTGCAGGGGTCCCGAGTTCCATCCCTGGTCAAGGAACTAGATTCCACATTGTTCTAACAGTCCACATGCCGCGACTAAGAGCCAGCACAGGTTAAGAAATAAGTTTAAATAATTAAAAAAAAGAAAACCTACGGGCAAATTAGGCCTCACATACAGTGCAATACTGACCAAAATTATTACTCAATTATGAATGTGAAATATTAATATTTGCAGATACTGAAAATCTCAAAAATGTACCTCTTTTCTGAAGAATGTCCTGAAGACTGTGCCTGACCAAAAGAGAAACAATGGAGGGTAAAGATATAGGAATACCAAGATGGCAGAGAAGTGAAAGGGATTCTAAGAGTTACTGTGAAGAAAAATATTGGAGTGGAAGGTATATAGCATGTCTAGGCAGGAACCGGAGAAGGCAATGGCACCCCACTCCAGTACTCTTGCCTGGAAAATCCCATGGATGGAGGAGCCTGGTGGGCTGCAGTCCATGGGGTCGCTAAGAGTCGGACACGACTGAGCGACTTCACTTTCACTTTTCACTTTCACGCATTGGAGAAGGAAATGGCAACCCACTCCAGTGTTCTTGCCTGGAGAATCCCAGGGACGGGGGAGCCTGGTGAGATGCTGTCTATGGGGTCGCACAGAGTCGGACACAACTGAAGCGACTTAGCAGCAGCAGAAGCAGCAACAGCGGGGAGCCAGCCCAGTGCTTCAGGATGACACGGGGATTCACATGTTGCTGAAAACACAGGTTTGATTCTATGCAAGAGGCTGTTGTCCAGCCAATAACAGGCTTCATCATAAGGGCTTCCCGGGTAGCTCAGTGGTATAAACAATCCACCTGCCATGCAGGAGATGGGGGTTTGATTCCTGATTCAGGAAGATGAAGCCCATTCCAGTATTCTTGCCTGGGAAATCCCACGGACAGAGGAGCCTGGCGGGCTACGGTCCGTGGGGTTGCAAAACAGCAGCACCTTTCATCATCTTTGTATTCCCAAGTTCAGCGGAGCACAGTATCAGGCTCTTAGCAGAAGCACAGTCAGTGAATACAGAGTAAGTCGGTATCCGATAAGTAGGTTAGTGGCCGAATGACCAGCCTCCACATAGTGTAAGGAGAGAGGGGTCGTGGTTCTTCTTGTACCTGTAATTCTATCCAGGCAGTGTCCAGAAAGAAAACATTAAAAAAAAAAAAAAAGCTATAAAGACACAAACAAACCATTCATCAAAGACTGTTTTTACAAACAGAAATAAATTAGCTCCTTAATCGATACCCAAAAGATGCAATTTGCTGCTAAAACATAATGCCCTTGTAACAAGATGGTGGTCACAGTCGAAGTAATTGTGTCTATGCACAGAATGAAATTGTTTCTGTAATGGAAATCAAACAAAATGCCCCAAGATGTGCGTGCTCCCTGAGACTGAACTTCCGGGAATACCTTTCCTGAGACCTCACTCATGCTTTGCTGCTGCTCTGCCTCTGCCGTATAATTATTCATTACAGAGATGGAATATCACTGATAGGAATCGTTGCTGAATGTTACGGGGAAGTTACGTGCAAACTTCTTCCAGTTGGTATGAGTTATTGTGACATTTGTCTGTTTTTTTTTAATGGATGGAAGGGAGCGTTGAGTGGCGATAAAAGTATGCTTGTTTATGTGGAGTTCCATGCTTGTCTCATCTTAGCAGTTGGAGCTGAACCGTTAAACACTCTGTCTTTCTTCTCTTTCATTCACATCTTGAACGCACTGACCAGGGAAACTGAGTCTCCACTTATTTGTATACACTCATGGGCTTGTGTTTAGTTGCTCAGCTGTGTCCGACTCTTTGCGTTCCTTTGGACTGTAGCCCGCTGGGCTCCTGTGTCCAGGGAACACTCCAGGCAAGAATACTGCAGTGGCTTGCCATGCCCTCCTCCAGGGGATCTTCCCGACCCAGGGATCGAACTCGCGTCTCCTGCATCGGCAGGTGGGTCCTTTACCACTGAGCCACCAGGGAAGCCCTGTACAAAGGGGACGGGTGTCTAACTGACCTTAGGGGACAAATAATGGACAGATAACTACCCGGCCTTAGGGGA
Source organism: Bos grunniens (assembly GCF_055505025.1). Lineage (NCBI taxonomy): Eukaryota > Metazoa > Chordata > Mammalia > Artiodactyla > Bovidae > Bos > Bos grunniens. The sequence continues at coordinate 5,154,491 of NC_141194.1, forward strand.
ACTAACGCACAGGTAACTAACTGCATTCACCACTGTGCATCCAGCAAAGGGCGGTGAACCAGTAGTTTGAGAAGCATCACTCCAACAGATTTCATCTTTTAAAAAATTTTTTCACTGGAGTATATAGCTGCTTTTCAATGCTGTGTGAGTTTCTGCTATCCAGCTAAGTGAGTCAGCCACACATATACATATATTCCTCCCTTTTTCGGATTTCCTTCCCAGTTAGGTCACCTCAGAGCACTGTGCAAAGTTCTCTGTGCTATACAGCCGGTTCTGATTAGTTATCCGTTTCATCCATAGCATCAATATTGTATATGTGTCTGTGCCAGTCTCCCAGTTCATCCCACTCTCCTTCCCTTTCTCCCTTGGTGCCCAGACCTTTGATCTCTTCTCTGTGTCTCTATGTATGCTCGGCATGGAAGATCATCTGTACTGTTTTTCTAGATTCCACTTAATAATACATACATTTGGATACAGTATTTGTTTTTCTTTTTCGGACTTACTTCTCTTCTATATAACACTCTTAAGGTACATCTATGTCTCTACGGATGACCCAATGTCGCTCCTTTTTCATGGCTGAGTAATATTCCTTTGTGTGTGTGTATATGTATATGAAGAAGTGAAGTGAAGTGAAGTCGCTCAGTCATGTCCGACTCTTTCTGACCCCATGGACTGTAGCTTATCAGGCTCTTCTGTCCATGGGACTTTCCAGGCAAGAGTGCTGGAGTGGATTGCCATTTCCTTCTCCAATATATGTATATACATGCGTGCATATAAGTATATGTGTATATACATATATATGTATATTATATATGTGTGTGTATATAAATGTATAAATGGATAAAGCTTCTTATTCCATTCATCTTTCAATGCATGTTTAGATTGTTTTGATGTCTTAGCTTTTGTAAGTAGTGCTGCAGTGAGCATAGGGATGCCTGTCTCTCTTGGAATTAAGACTTTCTCTGGCTATCTGCCCAGTAGTGGGATTTCTGGGTTATATGATCACTCTATTTTTTTTTTTTTAGTTTTTAAGGAAACTCCATACTTTTCTCCATAGCGGCTGTAACTTTTCTGAACATGTCGCAAAATGTCTCTCCATTTAAAAAGATGTTCTTGATGTCTCTAACACCTCTTATGGTTTTCTTAAATTCAAAAGACTGGGACATACTTGGTGGAAAGCGTTGCTGCCTATCCTTGGGCCTTGGAGGAGGTCGCGTTTCAAACAACTGGGAAGGTGGTAAAGAGGCAGCCACGTGGCCTTCTGGGGAAGAGCTTTCCGAGCCAGCAGGCCACGTCCCTGCCTCGGATGGGTGACTGGCACGTCCAGGTAGGTGCTGAGTCTTGGTGTGAGTACAGGTGACACTGAGTAATATGAAGAAAGATTAAGAAGAATGCAAGAGAAGCAAGGACTTTTTTTCCATGTGTGTGTGTGTGTGTGTGTGTGTGTTAAGGTTTGGTTGACTGCAGACTGAGTTTCGCATTGCCAACAGCATCACGGGTCAATGGGGACCTAGAAAAGGCCATTGTCACTACAGAGATGTGAAAAAAAAATCCTGCTTTAAGAGGAAAATGGAAAAGAAGAACTGAAAGATGAGAAAGTGAATCTTATCTTTCCTGAGGTGTTTTAATGCCAGGAGGCAGCTTTGGGGGCAGTCCCTGAAAGGGAAGACGGAAATAAACATTTATGTTTTCCCTCCTTGACAGTGGGTTATGCTGGGAGACACGTAGCACACGTCCATTTAATTTTCTTTTAAACTTTTTCATTTTGTACTGGGGTATAGCCAATTAACAATGCTCTATTGGATTCAGGTGAACAGCACAGGGACTCAGCCATACATAGACAAGTATCCATCCTCCCCCCAAACTCCCCTCCCATCCAGGCTGGCTCCTAACATTAAGCAGAGTGCCCTGTGCTGTCCAGCAGGTCCTTGTGGGTTCTCCATGTTAAATACAGCAGTGTGTCCATGTCCATCCCAGACTCCATGACTATCCCTTCCCGCATCGTTCCCCCTGGTGACCATAAGGTTATTACAGAGTATTGAGCGGAGTTCCCTGTGCTGGACAGCAGGTCCTTGTGGGTTCTCCATGTTAAATACAGCAGTGTGTCCATGTCCATCCCAAACTTCCTAACTATCCCTCCCCACCATCCTTCCCCCCTGGTAACTTCCCTCCTAAGGTTATTTACAGAGTATTGAGCAGAGTTTCCTTCCCAATACTATCCCTTCCTCCCATCCTTCCCCGTCACCACCATAAGATCATTCTCCCAAGTCTGGGAATGTCTGTTTTGTAAGTTTGTTCATTTGTATCATCATTTCTTTTTCGATTCCAAATGTAAAGCATGGCATATGATACTTCTCTTTCTGTATCTGACTGACTTCACTCAGTAGGACAATCTCCAGGTTCACCCATGTTGCTACAGATGGCATTACTTCATTCTTTTTAAGGAGATATAGTCTACTGCTGCCTGGAGGAGTTTAGTTCACCATGGCTATGGATAATGATTGAGACAGGGGGATAATTGTGGGGGTGGCAAAGAAGTCCACTCTGGGGACTTCTTTGGGTGGTGTCTGGCTACAAGACGGAAGGGTGGATGTGTACGTTTGAAGACTGGTATTGATAAGTGGGGAGATTGCCAGGCGAAGCTTGTGGAATCTTTGTACTGAGAGCATGGGTTTTCCACTGAGGTATGACTGTCGTGAACCGAGACCCAGTCTGGGGAAAAGGAATGTCGCTACGGGACCCCACAGGAGAGAGGACAAGGTAGGATCTCCAAGTCCCTGCCATTCGGAAATGTGTTCTGCAGACCAGCAGAGTCAGTAGGAACTGGGAGTTATTTACCTGTCACCATCCTCTCTGGCTTCCCAGGTGAAAAGAAACTGAGGTTGCTCAGTCGTGTCCGCCTCTGCGATCCCAGGGACTGTAGCCCGCCAGGCTCCTCCGTCCATGGAATTTTCCAGGCAAGCGTCCTGGAGTGGGTTGCCATATCCTTCTCCAGGAGATCTCCCTGGCCCAGGGATCGAACCTGGGTCTCCCGCATTGCAGGCAGATGCTTTACCATCTGAGCCACCAGGGAAGCTAGTGGTAAAGAACCCGCCTGCCAATGAGACACAGGTTCTGTCCCTGGGTCGGGAAGATCCCCTGAAGGAGGGCATGGCAACGCACTCCAGTATCCTTGCCTGGAGAATCCCATGGACAGAGGAGCCTGGTGGGCTACAGTCCCTGGGGTCGCAAAGAGTCGGACACGACTGAGCAACTTAGCATGCTAGCACACAGCCTCCCAGGCAGTCAACACACCAGAATCTGCACTTCCTCACCGTGTCTGGGTGAGTTCTCAGCCAGCTGTTCTCAGACTTGCATACCCAATTCAACCGCCCAGACCACACTCCAGGTTATTCCCCGTGAGAATGTTTTGATGGTGAGATCCCAGCATCCGTGTGCTCTCCAGGCCCCCGGAAGGCCGTCGCATGAAACCAGTTGTGATGATGGAGGATTCTGGGTATCTAGTAGGCGAGTGAATGAGCTCGGGGAAAGCCCATGGAGGGGAATGACCCTGGCTTTCAATGGGCCACTCTGCTGCACGAGAACTGAAGACAGGGTGGGGTGGGGTTCCACTTGCTCCTTTGCCTTCTGTCTCCCCTTCCCAGGCGACCAGCTCCATTTGTAGCTGTTCTGCTCTTTAGTTTTCTGAACATATAAAATGATGTTTTTTTTTTTCAGAGTTGAATATAGTGCTTTGCACTCTGCTTTCTCTTCTGTATTCATCGGATTTTCCCATCAGAGATAAGCAAACCTCTGACAATATAGTGGAATCTGTGTGTGTGTCTATTACATGTCGTCAGGGGACTGATTTTATTTGCTGTTTGAACTTGAAGGAACTCAAAGCCTCATCAGTAAATCTATGTGACCCCGGGGCCTTGACCATCATCCCCTCCCCACCACCTTTTGGGTTCATTTCCCCCCTTTTTTTTTTAATTTGCAGATTTCCCACTTCCTCTAGAATTCTTCAGTTAATTTTGGTCATTTATATTTTCAAGGATATTTTCCACTTTGCTAAAATTTTGCGATTTATCCGTAGGGGTGTGTATATCATATTGCCTTTTAAATCTTTGAATCTGATCTCTGGGTCTGCCCAGGTAGGTCACTTTCTCATGCCTAATTTTGTTGGTGCTCCTTTCTGCCTTTTTTGAGGCCTTCTTGTCAAGATTTGCAGAGCCCTGTCTGTTTTCCTGATCGATTCAAAGATGGATTTCCCGGGCTTACAATCATTCAGATTTCTCTTTCGTTTTTATGAAATTAAAAAAAATTATATATAGCATCTTTCTAGTACACAGAGTACACTGCACATGTAGGAACAGGGAGTGACCAGCAATTTATTAGAGAGTGGTTGTGTGACATTTGATCGCTGTGTGCAAAGATCTTTCCTATTGTGTGTGTGTGTGTGTGTGTGTTTGTGTGTGTGTGTCCAAGTGGCATGCGGGATCTTAGGTCCTCAATCAGAGACAGAGGCCATGCCCCCTGCATTGGAAGGTGAAGTCTTCACCACTACACCACCAGGCAGGTCCCTGTTTCCTATGTGTGTATGTACGGATACCATCCACCCAAGTGAAGTCGCTCAGTCGTGTCCGACTCTTTGCAACCCCATGGACTGTAGCCTACTGCTCCTCCGTCCATGGGATTTTTTTCCAAGCCACCTACATGTATGTGAATTAGCCTCATAGTATCTGCTGCCTTAATCACCTTCTCTGTTGGCTTATTCTCGGTTCGACAGCAGAGAAAGTGATGGAATTGGAGGTGAGAGTCAGGCAGCCTGGAATTCAAATTCTCAGCCTATAACTTTGGTGTGTAACAAGAAACACATCTCTTACCCACCCTGAAAGGCGTCCCTACCACCCCACTCAAGTATTTTCCGTGGAAGACTTCTAAGGGTATTTCAATTCCTGTTTTGGGGGGGATTTGGTTTGATCCTGCTCAGTGTGATGATGGTAGACTTGTCATTACTATATTGTCATCAAAGTGTATGTGTGTTCAGATCAAAGAATATTTTCAGAATTATTTCTTTTCAAAAAATGAGTTGAAAAAAATGACTATAACATTCTTTATCACCTTTTGATGAATCTACGCACATATACTTGTAAAAATAGAAACTATATTTTCTGCTTCAAAGGCTGACAAGTTAATTTTTATCTATTAACAAAGATTATTGATCACTGTGTACATATTCTCTACATTTTCATTTATTTCTGTGGACTCATTCTGTCAAAGACTGAGGAAGGCAAACAGGATCTTTGCATTTCAAAATACACTTTGTAAGTACATTTCAAATATATTCGGATGCATTGTCATTCACCTCATACATATGCATGACTGTGATACCTCCATTGACATTTTACCTTAATTGATGAGTGCTTTCAAATTTTGTCCTTGACATATTTCAGTATCAAATGTTTCAGCAAATCAAGCTTACTTCCATCTAAGAGACTTTCTTTAAACTTCTGTTTGTGCAGATGAATTGGGTAAAGACTTGGAACACTCACTCTATGAATTTTAAAAAAGATTTTAACAAAGATAAAAAAATATAAACTTCCCTCTTGGTACTGCCTTGATGAATCTCACAGGTTTTCAGTGTTTGTGTTTTGTCATTCGCTTCCAGGTATTTTTACTCTTCCTCTCTATTTTCCTTGTGGCCCCTTGGTTATTCAAGCATTACTGTTATTATTATTATTATTATTCAGCCTCCGTGTGTCTCTGTTTTTATAGTTTTTTCCCCTGTAATAGCTATCTAATCTTAAAGCACTGTGGACACAAAATGTGCTTCAAGTGGTATCAATATTTTTAAAATTTACCAAGGCTTCATTTGTGGCCAAATATGTGATCTGTACTGAAGAATGCTCCATGTGCATTGAGGACCAGCGTCAGTCTTTACTGAGGACCAGAGTCAGGCCTTAGAGGACCGGGGTCAGGGCTTATGAGGACCAGGGTCAGGCCTTACCGAGGACCAGAGTAAGTCCTTACTGAGGACCAGGGTCAGTCCTTACTGAGGACCAGGGTCAGGCCTTACTGAGGATGAGAGTCAGTCCTTACTGAGTACCACAGCCAGACCTTACTGAGGACAACATTCGAGTTTTAGTAGTATCCAGATGAGGCTGTATTGAGTACTGGATTGGGTAAAGCCTGACTGTTCCTCCATAAGGCCTGACTCTGGTCCTCACCAAGCCTCCTGAGGTCCTCAGTCAGGCCTGACACCGGTCCTCAACAAGGCCTGACTCCGATCTACACGGTACCCTTTGTGCCGTGACTCAAGCCTGATTCTCCTCCTCACTAAAACTTCTCTCCGCGCAGAATTCCCCTCTGACTGTGGTCCACACTCATGCCTGACTGTGGCCCTCACTAAGTCCTGACTCGATTCATCACTGAAGACCAGCTCTGGTCCTCACTAACAGCTTCCATCTGGTCGTTGCGAATACCTGACTCTGGACTTCTCTGTAGCCTGACTCTGGTCCAACTGAAGGTCGACTCTCATCCGTAATAAATCCTGAATCTGGTCCCCACAAAGTCTACTCTGGTCCTCACGAAACCCTCAGTCTGGTCCTCGCTAAAGCATTGCTCTTATTCTCACGAAAGCCCGACTGTTAGTCTATACTCCAGTACTTTCGCAATACAGCCTGTGGTACTCATTACAGCCTCAACTGGTCTTCATAAAACTTACTCCAGTCCTCACTAAAGCCTCAGTTCAGTTCAGTTGCTCAGTCGTGTCTGACTCTTTGCAACCTCATGGACTGCAGCACGCCAGGCCTCCCTGTCCATTGCCAACTCCCATAGTTTACTCAAACTCATGTCCATCAAGTCGGTGATGCCATCCAACCAGCCCATCCTCTGTTGTCCCCTTCTCCTCCTGCCTTCAACCTTTCCCAGCATCAGGATCTTTTCCAATGAGTTGGCTTTTCACATCAGGTGGCCAAAGTACTGGAGCTTCAGCTTCAGCATCAGTCCTTCAAATGAATATTCAGGACTGATCTCCTTTAGGATGGACTGGTTGGATCTCCTTGCAGTCCAAGGGACTCTCAAGAGTCTTCTCCAACACCACAGTTCAAAAGCATCCATTCTTTGACACTCAGCTTTCTTTATAGTCCAATTCTCACATCCATGAAAGCCTCATTCTTGTCCTAATGAAATTGTTTGCAGCACCTCCTAACGTCTGACATTCAGTTCAGTTCAGTTCAGTTGCTCAGTCGTGTCTGACTCTTTGCAACCCCATGAATCACAGCACGCCAGGCCTCCCTGTCCATCACCATCTCCTGGAGTTCACTGAAATTCACGTCCATCGAGTCGGTGATGCCATCCAGCCATCTCATCCTCTGTCGTTGCCTTCTCCTCCTGCCCCCAATCCTTCCCAGCATCAGAATCTTTTCCAATGAGTCAACTCTTTGCATGAGGTGGCCAAAGTACTGGAGTTTCAGCTTTAGCATCATTCCTTCCAAAGAACACCCAGGGCTGATCTCCTTCAGAATGACTGGTTGGATCTCCTTGCAGTCCAAGGGACTCTTAAGAGTCTTCTCCAACACCACAGTTCAAAAGCATCCATTCTTCGGTGCTCAGCTTTCTTCACAGTCCAACTCTCACATCCATACATGACCACTGGAAAAACCATAGCCTTGACTAGATGGACCTTTGTTGGCAAAGTAATGTCTCTGCTTTTCAATATGCTATCTAGGTTGGTCATATATCTGGCTATCTCGAATAGCCAGTCAATATCTGGCTATCTCGTATAGCCAGATATTGGTCCATCATACATCCGAACTCTTATCCCCTCGTCTGACCTTGTCTTCAGTACTGTTTAACTCTGATCTTTTCTAACGCCTGACAGGTCCTGAATAAAACCTGCTATGTTCCCCAGTAAAGACGGCCCTGGTCTACACTATAGCCTGTGGACTCAATAAAGCCTGACTCTGGTCCTCACCGAAGCCGGACTCTGATCCTTGTGGGTTATTTAGTCGCTCAGTTGTGTCCAACTCTCCATGACCCTATGGACTGCAACCCGCCAGGCTCCTCTGTCCATGGGATTCTCCAGGCAAGAACAGTGGAGTGGGTTGCCACGTTCTCCTCCAGGGGATCTTCCCTACCCAGGGATGGAAGCCCCGTCTCTTACATCTCCCACATTGGCAGGCGGGATCTTTACCACTGGCGCCTCCTGGGAAGCCTGGTGCATTTTGTAAAATGTAGTGTGATTCCAGTTTTTCAAGCTGGAGGTTCTAGAGCTTCATGGGAACTGTTCTCTGTTCTCCCTGTTGTCACTGCCTGCTCACACCCGTGTCATGGTTGGACTGAAATGCAAGGGTAACAGCTTCATTTTTGTACCGTCTTATTTTCTTGTAGTTTGCAGTACTAATCAAATGAAGCGCACGTCTCAAGTTGGCAGGAAGACTCCTAGATAATGACTTCCTTTAGGCATCATTGAATTTTCTCATTTAATCAATGATTTCATTATTTTATGTGGGGCTTGGTAAGGCAGCCCCTTCTCTCTCTGTATCTCTAGTCTTCTCGCTTTCAAAAAATTAGTTCCTGTCAAAACTATTCGTACAATTTTAAAACATAAAGCTCCACGTTTATTTCCTGTTAGCACGCTGTCTGGACCATATTATGTAATATCATTATTTAGATCTGAGAGTTTGACAAATGACCACAACAACTCCATTGATTCATTCTGGCGTGTTATAGGAAAAGACATTATTGGTAGCGGTGGACGCTCAGCTTCAAAACAGTGTTGAGTAAATATAAGTGCCGGCTTTGCCTCTGTTTTAGCAGCTGGTGTTGGAATAATGGGGCTTTTCCTGGTGGTTCAGACAGTAAAGAATAGGCCTGCAAAGCAGGAGACCCGGGTTCGATCCCTGGGTCAGGAAGATCCCTTGGAGGAAGGCATGGCAACCCACTCCAGTATCCTTGCCTGGAGAATCCCATGGACAGAGGAGCCTGGCGGGCTGCAGTCCATGGGGTCACAAAGAGTTGGACACGACTGAGTGACTTAACCACAACCCACACCCAAGATATCACAGGAGGAAATAAACGATAACATGGAATCTCCACTTGAGAAAGTCAAGAATTTTTTTCTTTTAGGAGGAAAATGTACTTTTCTCGTCTCTAACTTTGGTAAGAAAGTTTCCATGTAAGAAAAAGATGATGTTCCCTTTTCTCTTTGAAATGTTCTTTATACTTGTATCAAGTAGGGTGTCCATCCATGTATGTGTCTGTGTGTGTATATATACATTTATATATAATTCTAGAGAGGATGGAGTTAAACAGGTAAAAATAGCAGTCATTTTAGTAATCTAGATTTGAAATACGTATAGACATTCAAGGGATTCCCTGGTGGCTCAAACGGTTCAGTCCCTGGGTTGGGAAGATCCCCTGGAGAAGGAAATGGCCACCCACTCCAGTGTTCTTGCCTGGAGCATCCCATGGACAGAGAAGCCTGGTGAGCTACGTAGCATGGGGTTGCAGAGAGTTGGACATGACTGAGCGACTTCACTTTCATTTTCATAGACATACAAGGCAAGATGTTTTACTGTGGTACATAATGGATTCCTGAATTACTGTGCACAAACAAACACACATACATATATGATGCTGGGAAAGACTGAGGGTAGGAGGAGAAGGTGGGTGACAGAGTCTCATCCTGACTCCATGGACATGAATTTGAGTAAACTCTGGGAGTTGGTGATGGACAGGGAAGCCTGGTGTGCTGCAGTCCATGGGGTCGCAGAGAGTCGGACACAATTGAGCGACTGGACAGCAGGTCTGTTGGGCTCTTATCCTTTCTCATGTCTGTCGTCCTCATAACAACTTCAAAATACCTCTTAATATTCACGAGACGAATAGACTTTGTTTCGGGAGATCAGCGTCTTACCAGCTAAGAGAGGATCAGAATCTAGGTGTGTCTGTCCATCTTCTCTCTTGTCAGAAAATCACTGTGATTAACTGGGCAACTCACTCTGCTGGCCGGCTCCAAGGCCCTGAGATCTCTCTCTTCTTCCAGGAAAACCAGAGAGGATGCAGTTACAACAGGTAAAAATACACCAGTCGTCTTAGAAGTCTAGATAAGAAACAGGAGTAGACGCACAAGGCAAGATGATGTTTGATTACGATACATAATGGATTCCTGAATTAAAGTGTAATTAAAGATATAAAAAGGACAGAGGGAAACTTGTAGAACTGTTATGCATACCCAGCACTGTAATGAGGTGCTTTTTTGAGACACAGCACTACTTGCAGACTCTCCTCCAGTAACAAAAAAAAAAAAAGAAAGAAAATCGAAAGGGAACGCAGCTTAGGAGGACAAAGACGATGCAGACGTGGAGCTGGGAGCAGGTGGTGCTGGCCGACGGAGCTCGGGCAGAAGGGAGGAGGTGAGGGAGCCTTGTGGGTGGTAGAAACACTTTCTGGGGTGCCAGGTAAATGTCCCAATTTTATTGGCCGTAGAATAAAACTGAAGACAAGTCAACGGCAGTCTATATCCTGGAGGTTCAGTACACTCAACTCTATTTTGCAGGGAGTAGCGCATCCAGAATGTTTGGCAATAGCTCAAGGAAGCCGTATGTCTCTTGATATGTACCGCAAATTAAGTTTGCATGCATGCACGTGTGTGCTCAGTCGTGTCCGACTCCTTGCTACCCCATGGACTGTAGTTCTCCAGACTCCTCTGTCCTTGGAATTCTCCAGGCAAGAATCCTGGAGTGGGTTGCCTATCCTCCTCCAGGGGATCTTCCCAACCCAAGGATCAAACCTGTGACTCCTGTACTGGCAAGCAGATTCTTCAGTGCAGGCACCACCTGGCATGCTTGAAAATGGGCCCTACTTGGGATTCTTTCTCGGTGCTCTTCCCCAGGACATTCCTTGAGGGCAGGTGTCTTTTACAGCGCTGCGGGCCTTTTGAACATGAAGTGTCCAGGCCTGGTTTTAACTTGTTGTTACAGGAAGTGGCCACAAGAGGCAGCATTTCCCAATGCTCCACCCGGTTATCTGGGAAACCAGAGGCTGGGGAAAGTCGTGTTGCTGGGATGTGGATCCCAGCGGAAAGGGCCACGATGAACACCCAAGGGCCTACGACTAATTACCTGAATTTTAATTTTATTTTGGAGTATTTTGGAGTATATAGTGGGTTTGATCACCTTCAGGTACATCTGTGTGAATGCAGCTGGCACCATAGCATTCATTTTTTATGCATCAGTCGCTCAGTTGTGTCCGACCCTCTGTGACCCCGTGGACTGTAGTTCACCGGGCTCCTCTGTGGGATTCTCCAGGCAAGAATACTGGAATGGGTTGCCATTTCCTCCTCCAGGGGGAGTAATACTCCACTTGATACATGTACCATATCTTCTTTATCCATTCCTTTATTGATGGACATTGTTTCTTTCTGCTCTTAGGGAGAATTGTTTTCCTTTTCTCTCCTTTTATCATCTGAAACCTTCCTACCTTCTCCTGAGAACAGGGATCTTCTTCAAGTTGCTAATCCTACTCAGAGCTTATCAGCTTTGATAAATACTCCTTGAATAAATGGAGATAAAAATAAATCTGATCACAATTTGAGTGGATCAAAGATGATGTGATTTCGTTAACAATAAGCTTAAATCTAAGCAGATTATTCAACTTTGTATTAAATGGAATTTTATGGATGGGAGAATTTTAAAAATAATAGAAATCCTTTCACTTTTGCCAACCCTATTCTCTAATTGGGCTGAAAACCCAACTAGCCATTATATGCAAGAAACATATCAGATACTGTGAAAGTGAAAGTCACTCAGTCGTGTCTGACTCTTTTGCAACCCCACGGACTACACAGTCCATGGGATTCTCCAGGCCAGAATACTGGAGTGGGTAGCCATTCCCTTCTCCAGGGGATCTTCTCAACCCAGGGATGGAACCCAGGTTTCCTGCATTGCAGGCAGATTCTTTACCAACTAAGTCACAAGGGAAGCCCAGGAATACTGGAGTGGATACCCTATCCCTTCTCCAGGGGGTCTTCCCATCCCAGGAATAGAACTGGGGTCTCCTGCGTTGCAGGTGGGTTCTCTACCACTGAGCCACTTGGGAAGCCTTCTTTACCTTAGACTCCACCATAGAGATAGAGAGTCTCTTATGAGACTCTAGACCTCGGGGAGCCCTGCCCTCCACCCTCAAACCTGATCCCAAATGTGTGGTTAAGCCCATCGTCACTGAACCAAGGCAGCTTGAAAACTCCATGACTCACCTGAGGTTTGGCTTCTCCCCAGAATGACTGGTCTGGCAATTCCATAGGTTCTTTTCTTTGCACTTAAAACATTTTTTTTATATTGGAGTACACCTGATTTGGCTCTTCCAATGTACCTCTGTGAAAAAGAATCTGCCTGCCAATGCAGGAGACGTGGGTTCTATCCGTGGTTCCGGAAGATCCCCTGGAGGAGGAAACGGCAACCCACTCCAGTATTCTTGGCTGGAGAATCCCATGGACAGAGGAGCGTGGTGGGCTACAGTCCATGGGGCCACAGAGAGCCGGACATGACTGAGTGCATACAGACACGCACGTGCTTGACTGACAATGCTGTGTTAGCTTCAGGTGTAGTGTGTATTTGTTAATCCCCAAATCCTCTAATTTATCCTTCCCTCCCTCTTTCCTCTTTGGTAATCAAAAGTCTGTTTCCTAGCTCTGAGTTTGTTTTGTAAGAAAGCTCACTTGCACCGTTTTTTAAAATTCCACGTGTAAGTGACATCACACACCATTTGGTTCTGTGGGAGGGAGGGCTGACCTACCTCACTTGGTATTATCATCTCTGGGTCTGTCCATGTTGCTGCAGATGCCTTAATTTCATTTTTTATGACCGAGTAATATTCCATTTTCATCCCCTCACCATCATCTTTGTCGATTCCTCTGCTGATAGATTCAGAGGGCCACTACCACTCTGTGATGCTCTTAAGAAGACCTTAAAAGGGCATTAAGTGTATATGTGTTCTCCTCATTACTTTAATTCAGACCTTCAAATCCTGTCACAGAACTATAGTCATCTGTACAATTGTTTGCTTTAGAATTGATGCTTTTGAACTGTGTGTTGGAGAAGACTCCTGAGAGCCCCTTGGCCTGCAAGGAGATCCAACCAGTCCATCCTAAAGGAGATCAGTCCTGGGTGTTCATTGGAAGGACTGATGCTGAAGCTGAAACTCCAACCCTTTGGACACCTGATGCAAAGACCTGACTCACTGGAAAAGACCCTGATGCTGGGAAAGATTGAGCGCAGGAGGAGGAGGGGACGACAGAGGATGAGATGGTTGGATGGCATCACCGACTTGATGGACGTGAGCTTGAGCAAGCTCCCAGAGTTGGTGATGGACAGGGAGGTCTGGCGTGCTGCAGTCCTTGGGGTCGCAAAGAGTTGGACACGAATGAGCAACTGAACCGAACTGAACTAATACAATTATTTCCTTAAGGTTTTCCTCACTCCCGCTCTGTGATTTCAGATTTATCATCCTGAAATATTGCGTTGGCAAAAAAGTTCGTTCCAAGTGTTTCCATAACATCTTACAGAAAAACCCAAACTTTGTGGCCAACCCAGTATAACAGTGGTGCCCTCTCTGCCGTGTTCAGGAACCAGTGATGTCACTTTATGCCCAGGGACTCAGGCCAGACAGACCTCAGGCCAGACAGGCCAGCTCAGGACACACCCTAGGACACAGTGAATATGATGCATGGACTGAACCATCCTTATGTTGAAACTCTTCTTTTTTATTTTGAAAACCCTTCTAGCACATACAGATTCCTCGATGTATGAAACTGTCATCACAGTTCTGTGTCACTCTTACCAGGGTTCATTAGGCATTAACCTCATTAAGAGCCAAGCAAACCGGCTGCTCAAAAAATTCCCAAGAGGGGTATCAGGGAGAAAAGAGAAGCCTCCATAGAGAAGAGCTTTTATAATAGAGCAGACCTGGAGAAAGGAGTCAGAGGCTCAGAGGAAGCAAATCGCGGTCTCACAGCTGTCTTCCTCCATCAGGAGGGAAAATGATCAGATGCAAAGACGGGAACCGAGCGTGTGTGTGTCAGCTCTTAGTTAGCATGGGCAGAAGTAAGGCTCTCAGACAAACTGGAATTGCAGGCTGAGGAGGAGAAAGCTTTGCACTGGGACGTCCCTGGTGCTCCAGCAGCTAAGACTCCATCCTCCCAATGCAGGGGGCTGCCCAGGGTCAGTCCCTGTCAGGGATCTAGATCCCACAAGTCACAATGGAGATCAAAGATCTCACTTGCTGCAACTGAGACACTGCACAGCCAATGAATAAATAGAAATACTCATTTAAAAAATGCCAGCTGAACAGAAGGGGAAGAACCGAGAGCCTAGCTATGCAGGGAAGTAAGTCAGAAAGGTGGGGAAACAGTGGAAACAGTGGCAGACTTTATTTTGGTGGGGGGGGCCAAAATCACTGCAGATGGTGAATGTAGCCATGAAATTAAAAGACCCTTACTCCTTGGAAGAATACTTATGACCAACCTAGACAGCATATTAAAAAGCAGAGACATTACTTTGCCAACAAACGTCTGTCTAGTCAAGGCTATGGTTTTTCCAGTAGTCATGTATGGATGTGAGAGTTGGACTATAAACAAAGCTGAGTGCCGAAGAATGGATGCTTTTGAACTGTGGTGTCAGAGAGGACTCTTGAGAGTCCCTTGGACTGCAAGGATATCCAACCAGTCCATCCTAAAGGAGATCAGTCCTGAGTGTTCACTGGAAGGACTGACGGTGAAGCTGAAACTCCAATCCTTTGGGCACATGATGCAAAGAACTGACTCATTGGAAGAGACCCTGATGCTGGGAAAGATTGAGGGCGGGAGGAGAAGGGGACAACAGAGGATGAGATGGTTGGATGGCATCACCAACTTGATGGACATGAGTTTGGGTAAACTCCGGGAGTTGGTGACGGACAGGGAAGCCTGGCGTGCTGGGGTCCATGGGGTCACAAAAAGTCAGACACGACTGAGTGACTGAACTGAACTGAAGTCCGAAAGAGAAACACTTGTATGTTCACACATATGTACGGAATCGAGAAATGAGGTACTGATGCACCTGTTTGCAGGGCCGGAATAGAGATGCAGACGTAGAGAATGTGGACACAGTGCGGAACAAGAGGGTGGGCTGGACTGAGAGAATAGCACTGATATACACAACACCAGGTGTAAAGCAGACAGCTAGTGGGCAGCTGCCGGATAGCACAGGGAGCTCAGCTCGGGGCTCTGTGATGACCCAGAGGGGTGGGACTGGGGAGGAGAGGGAGGCTTAACAGGGAGTGGATCTATGTCTACTTAGAGCTGATGGATGCTGTTGTATGGCAGAAACCAACACAGCATTGTCAACCAATTATACTCCAGTAGGGAAAATAAAGATATACTTCATTCTTAGAAGAAGAAGAAGAAAAAAAAAAAAGAAATGCACTTGTTTGTTGGTCTATTTTAAACCTTCACAGATTTTACAGTAGTGGGAGCCAGCAGACAAAGAGTAACAACTGCAAGTCTTAAGGTCAGACCAGGAACAGCTGGCTCAAGGGGAAAGAAAGGAAAAGGATGCCCCTCGTTTAAAATAAAGGATGAAACTTCTAAGCATCAACCTGCAGCTACAGGGGAGGACAGTCCTGAAGCGGATATCAAGAGCAAGAGATGGAAAAATGGTCATCCGTGAGAGAATTCACCTTGCTTCTATGCTGACGTCATTAACGTGCCCTGAAGGCAGTGAGCTGGCTTCTTTTATTTTAATGGAAAATTTGGAATCATCCCAGACGTCTTCCCCTGTGCATCCCAAAAGTATTCCGCACGTTTCCATGTTTATCATCCATTCATGACACACTGACTGTATACCGAATCCATTCACTATATATGTTCATTGTTCAGTGAGTGGATGATAAACCCTGGCATGGAATCAACGTGTAGAGAATAAATGAATAATGGCATGTTTGATGAACATCTTTGTTGCATTTCTTCCCAGGTGGCACTCGTGGTAAGGAACCCATCTGCTAATGCAGGAGACATAAGAGACGCAGGTTCAATCCTAGGGTGGGGAAGATCCCCTGAAGGAGACCATGGCAAACCACTCTAGTATCCTTGCCTGGAGAATCCCACAGACAGAGGAGACTGGTGGGGCTACAGTCCATGGGGTTGCAAAGAGTCGGACCCGACTTAAGTGACTTAGCACAAACACACCTCTTCAGCTCCTACCTACACTTCAAGTAAGATTTAAATTAGCAGAGAAGCTGGATTTATCCTCTTTTTGGACATGGCTCTGCAGATGGTGACTGCAGCCATGAAATTAAAAGACACTTACTCCTTGGAAGGAAAGTTATGACCAACCTAGATAGCATACTCAAAAGCAGAGACATTACTTTGCCAACAAAGGTTCGTCTAGTCAAGACTATGGTTTTTCCTGTGGTCATGTATGGATGTGAGAGTTGGACTGTGAAGAAGGCTGAGCACTGAAGAATTGATGCTTTTGAACTGTGGTGTTGGAGAAGACTCTTGAGAGTCCCTTGGACTGCAAGGAGATCCAACCAGTCCATTCTGAAGGAGATCAGCCCTGGGATTTCTTTGGAAGGAATGATGCTAAAGCTGAAACTCCAATACTTTGGCCACCTCATGCGAAGAGTTGACTCATTGGAAAAGACTCTGATGCTGGGAGGGATTGGGGGCAGGAGGAGAAGGGGACGACAGAGGATGAGATAGCTGGATGGCATCACTGACTCGATGGACGTGAGTCTGGGTGAACTCCGGGAGTTGGTGATGGACGGGGAGGCCTGGCATGCTGCGATTCATAGGGTCGCAAAGAGTCAGACACGACTGAGCGACTGAAATGAACTGAACTGAACTGAACTGCTTTCTAATTCTGTCCACAGCTTTCTGTGAGTAAATTTTAGAAGAACCCTGAACAAATACTAAATTGTTAGGCTGATTATTTGTATCACACGCATTCATAGTGAAAAACACATTGACAGAGCCTACTATTTGTGCAAATATGACACACATACATGGCTTTCCCTGAATGATAGAAATGGTTTAGAATTACGTAGAATGCATAGCAGACTTAACAGTGAGCTAAGCTAGCTGCACGAGAAACATTGGTTTACACAGAAATTTAACGTCTTTATCAAAAGTTTGTCTTCATATTTTAAGGTGAATTTTGGGAAACTGGCAAATGCCCTTCGTCGTGTAAAAAGTTTTCTTTGTGATCTCCATTTTATTAATAGTGCTTTTGTGTGCTTAGCCACTTCAGCTGTTTCCACTCTTTGTGACCGCGTGGACTATAGCCCGCCAGGCTCCTCTGTCCATGGGATGCTCCAGGCAAGAGTACTGGAGTGGGTTGCCATGTCCTTCTCCAGGGGATCTTCCCAACCCAGGGATTGATCCTGGGTCTCTTAATGTCTCCTGCATCAGCAGGCAGGCTCTTTACCAGTAGCGCCACCTGGGAAGTCCCTTTATTAATACCAATATATCTAAAATTTGCAATATTAATTCAAATATCACATCATGCTTATAATTTTTGGTCATATCTACACAATCTGAATCAATATATTGGGTGGGACAGGAACTTTGTTTGGCATTTTTCCATAAGATGGTATGGGAAAAATAGAAATGAACTTTTTGGCCAGCCCAATAAGAAACTTTCCTCCAGTTGGCTACCTTTGGAGTACAAAGAAATTCAATACTGTGAAATCTTACAAATGAGATTAATCATGTACAAGCACAATTTCTGACTCAAACATTTTCAGGATCAGGGGTGACAGTCATTAAGAGAACAAGAGATACATGCTAAAGCGCAGACAGGAGATCCGCATAAAGTCTGAATTGCAGGATGTCTTGTGCATCTGAAGATGACTTAGCCTGGAAGAATCTTCCCACCCCCGCCCCCCAGCACCCCGACCCCATTTAAACTTTAGAGTCCACCTCTGGGAAAAGTGGAGCCAGCAGGGGACGTTACAAACACAGCTGCTGAAGCTGGACACGTGAAAACTCAGCAGTCCTGAAGCTGGACACGTGAAAACTCACCAGTCCTCGTGACGTCTTTCACAGAACAAAGTGAAGCAGAAGGGGGTGGCCCTCACGTGCCTGGATGCAGCCGAGGAGGAGCTAGGAGTCAGCCTCTCTTTGCAGGCAGGGTGAGTTTCTAAGAGAGAGAAAAGGAAGGACAATCTGAACCCGGGCCACACCAAATGCCTACCTGGAGGTCATCTTGGAGAAAACTCTCTCAGATGTGAAAGCAGGGAAAACAAAGAGGCAGTGCAAGTCTTTCCCCCAATACCCACCCCTTTTAAACCCTGGAGCAGAGGTTTTTCACATCAGCTCTATCTCAGATCATCAGGCGTTAGACCCCGGAGGTGGGGAAGCCCTGGCTTATAAGTTTCTGAATGTGGACAATGTGCATCTTTAATATGATAAAACAAACTCACTTGAAGATTAATATGTTCTCCCATCAAGACAAGGTATGGTTCTCATTTATTTTTGCCTTCTAGATCACCAAAATTTGAAAAGATTGATACTGTCCATTGTGGATAAAAGTGGGGAGAAAAATGTTCTCAGAAGCTCTTAAGAGAGTGTGTCTTAGTACAGCCTTCTCTGCAGGGGAGTTTGCCTAGAACCCTTCAGAGTTTCAACTGTGCATTCCCTTTGGGCCAGCAATCCTTCCTGAGGTGATTTCTCCTACGGAAATACTTGCAGTGTTCAAAGATGGATGCAAAGAGAATCTAAGGGACTATGAGTAGGAAATGACCCGATGAGTGAGCATGTTCTTCAACAAGGGCAAGTTAAAGGCACTAATTCAAGAGAATTATTTCTTTAGCAACAACAACAAAACAACCCAATTGAAAAATGGTTGTGCTGTGTGCTTACTCGGTCGTGTCTTACTCTTTGTGACCCCATGGACTGCAGCCCACCAGGCTCCTCGGTCCATGGGGATTCTCCAGGCAAGAATATTGTAGTATGTTGTCATGCTCTCCTCCAGGGGATCTTCCTGACCCAGGGATCAAACCCAGGTCTTCCGCACTGCAGGCAGAGTCTTTACCCACGGACCCATTAGAAGACTGAAATAGACATTTGTTCAAAGGAGACAAACTGATGGCCAATAGGCATATGAAAAGGTGCTCAATACCGCTATTTATTAAAGAAATGCAAATCATCAAATCTACAGTAAGGTACCAGTTGTAGTACCTCACACCAGGCAGAATGGCTATCATAAAAAAAAAAAAAAAAAAAATCTACAAATAACAAATGCTGGAAAGAGTGTAGAGAAAAGGGAACCCTCCTACAGTGTTGGTGGAATGTAAGTTGGTGCAGTCACTTTGGAAAACAGGATAACAGTTTCTCAGGAAAAAAACTAAAACCAGAACTACTTTATGATCTTGCAGTCCCACTCGTGGGCACAGACCCAGAGAAAACCATAATGTGAAAAAGATCCATGCCCCCCAAGGTTCACATCAGCACTATTTCCAATAGCCAAGACGCGGAAATAACCTCAATGTCCACCAGCAAATGAACGGATGAAGAAGATGCGGTATGTATATCACAATGGAATACTACTGAGCCAAGAAAAAGAATGAAACCATGCCCTTTGTATCCACATGGATGGACCTGGAGATTATCATACTAAATGCAGTAAGTCAGAAAGAGAAAGATGTCACATGATTATCACTTATATGTGGAATCTACAATATGACCCAAATGAACTTATCAATGATATGGAAACAGACTCATGGGGAACAGGCTGGTGGTTGCTGGGGGGAGTGGGGAGGGGATGGATGAATTGGGAATTTGGAGTTAGCATATGTGAACTATTATCTATAGAACAGATAACTAAGAAGGTCCAACTGTACAACACAGAGAACTATAATCAATATCCTTTGGTAAAGTATAGTGGGAAATAATATGGAAAATATATAGATGTATAAGTGAATCATTTTCCTGTACAAGAGAAATTAATGCAACATTGTAAATTAACTATCTTCAATTAAAAAAAAGACTTAAAGAATTATTTCTTTCATTTGCTACTGAATGGGGAATATTCTCATAGAAAGTATGAACCAAATCTCTCTTTGTACTTAAAAAAAAAATGATGTACTTTTTGCATCTATATTTTTACTCTCAAAGAAATAATCATATGCCAAACAGATAGTAATGACTATTCTTAATATATGGATATGGGGGATGACTTGAATAATTTTTCTTGTGTTTTTAAATGTACATACACATTTTTTACTATGTGTCTATACCATTTGCAATGAAAATACCACACACATTTTCAAGTAAGCTTTACTGCCAGAGATGTGAAGGTTCTGAAACACTCAGAATCCATGTTGTAGAAGGCAGCCACCCACTGCAAAATTTGTGGCTCGATAGTTTCAGAGGTTTTGCTGTATGTTTTGTTTTATTCTTAATAAGTCTTCTGGCTCGAGTGAAGGAACTCCCTCACTAAGTGAGGAACTAAACTCACCTGAAAGTCACATGTCATGTGTTGAGAGGCTCAGAAACTCCTCTTATCTTCCAAATAACCTTGACAGGGAAATACTTCAGCCCACATAGTAACAGTTTGGAAGTGATTTTGCATGCAAAAGGGGAATGTAAAAATACTCGACTTTTTCTCTGCAAAGTTTCAGAAATATAATATTGTTGCGAACATTGTCACAGATTATCTGGTGTTAGAAAAGGTAAAAGGAAACAGGAAGTGTGCAAAATGTGGACCAAGCTTTACATTAGCAGATTCACCAGGAGTATGAAGATACCACATTTATGAAAATGCCATCACAATCAAAAGGCATTACCAGTACGCAACTAACGGTAATTGTTCAGTCCCTTGGTCGTGTCCAATTCTTTGTGACCCCAGGGACTGCAGCACACCAGGCTTCCCTGCTCTTCACTATCTCCCGGAGTTTGCTGAAACTCGTGTCCATTGAGTTGGTGATGCCATCCAACCATGTGAATTATCTACATGCAGTAATTCAGTACCCTGCCATTACCTCTGCTTGGTATCATTCTGTATTCAGTTTTCTACATTTTCCCAAGCCATAAATACAAGTTTGTCTCTTCCTGTTTTTTCATGCCTGTTCTGCCATAAACAACTGTTCGGGAAGCACAAGATAATGGGAGCGAAGGTAGTAGGTGAGGTGCATTTTTGCTCTATGCTAAACTTTCCATCTGTCTATCTGTATTTATGGCTCGTACAGCACTTGTTTTTATTTCCAATGGAGCAATCTGATTCTCCCGTCATGGCTGGTGGTCTTCTGTGAGGGTATTCAGCTACTATTTCTAGAGCTAGGCAGATGGCAATCAAAACGCAACTTCATAATTTTATTTTTCTAGCCACCGTCCAAAAATATGAACAGACTCCTGGGGACAGAACTGGCAGTACTTTGAGTTAAAACAGTGCGGGACATGTGTTCAGTTTTGTATGCGTGAGGGATAATCACAAGCATGTACTAGTCGACAGAACCAAACACGGAGAACAACAATCGCATCATCATAATGGTCAGCAGTCACAGAAGTCAATCAGTTCAGTTCAGTTGCTCAGTCGTGTCCGACCCTTTGTGACCCCATGGACTGCAGCACTCCAGGCCTCCCTGTCCATCACCAACTCCCAGAGCTTACTCAAACTCATGTCCATCGAGTCGGTGAGGCCATCCAACCAGCTCATCCTCTGCTGCCCCCTTCTCCTCCCACCTTCAATCTTTCCCAGCATCAGGGTCTCTTCCAATTAGTCAGCTCTTTGCATCAGGTGGCCAAAGTATTGGAGTTTCAGCTTCAGCTTCAGCATTAGTCTTTCCAATGAACACCCAGGACTGATCTCCTTTAGGATGGACTGGTTGGAGCTCTTGCAGGCCAAGGGACTCTCAAGAGTCTTCTCCAACACCACAGTTCAAAAGCATCCATTCTTTGACACTCAGAGCTTTTCTTATGGTCCAACTCTCACATCCATACATGACTACTGGAAAAACCATAGCTTTGACCAAATGGCCCTTTGTTGACTAGACGGACCTGCATCAGAGGGCAGAGAGAACTCAATACCCAGGACTAAATGGCAGATGGACAAGAGCGGTAGGAATTTCCAAGAGCTGCAATGACCTAGACTCTCTCGTGGGACTGGACGTGACTAAGGCGCCCTCAGGATCAACAACGGCAGAGAAGGTGACTCTGGCCTGTGTGATGAATGCACGTGGTACTAAAGGAAGCTTATAATGAACTGTATTATGAGAAGAAGCTGAGGTGTCCAGACCAAGTGACAGCTTGGGAGAAAAGCCAGGGTTACCAGGAAATAAAACTGACCAACCGTCGGAAGCAGCGATTGGGACGCTTCACTTGTGTCAAGGACGGCAGAGCACTGTAAAAGCAGGACCTCTCTTGTTGAGTAATCAACCTGGGAAAAATCATCTGGGAAGGTGCAGACAATCTTCACGAGCTAGATCAGGAATAAATACTGGTTGGTGAACCAAATCCTTCACCTGTGGGCAGCTAGAGAATATGCCTCATCTTTATGGTGTGTAGGACCACTGGAACACTGGACATATATACAGTAGGTAAAATGGATGAAACCAAAGACAGCCTTAAAAAGGAGGAAGAGAGGGGATTTCCCAGGTGATCCAGTGGCTGACACTCGGTGCTCCCAATGCAAGGGGTCTGGGGTTTGATCCCTGGTCAGGGAAATAGGCCCTACCTGTTGCAACCAAGAGTTCACATGTTCCAATTAACCCCTGGCACAGCCAAATACATAAATGAACATAAATATTATTTTAAAAATGAGAAAGAGGGAAAAGCCTCCCTGGTAGCTCAGTTGGTAAAGAATCTGCCTGCAATGCGGGAGACCTGGGTTTGATTCCTGGGTCGGGAAGATCCCCTGGAGGAGGGCATGGCAACCCACTCCAGTATTCTTGCCTGGAGAATCCCATGGACAGAGGAGCCTGGTGGGCCACAGTCCATGGGGTCGAAAAGAGTTGGACACGACTAAGAGACTAAGCACAGCACACAAAGGGGAAAAAGAATATGTCAGACAGTAGAGAAACACTATTAAATTTATTAGCACTTTTGACCTGATTAGCCTAAGTGAACCAATCCAATTTTCAGTAAGTTTAATATTATGTGTGTATTGTGCTCCATACAGTGCTTAAAAAAGCATTTAAGAGAATCAGATATGTCAGACTGATTTGAATTAAACAGAGAAAATTCATGAGGTGTGTAATCAATGCTGAAATGCCTATAGAAATTGAATTAGTTTAATTAATAAGCTTTTGCTTTATTGATTATATCAATGAAATATGGCTACTTGCTACTGCTGCTAAGTCGCTTCAGTTGTGTTCAACTCTGTGCGACACCATAGACGGCAGCCCACCAGGCTCCCCCGTCACTGGGATTCTCCAAGCAAGAACACTGGAGTGGGTTGCCATTTCCTTCTCCAATGCATGAAAGTGAAAAATGAAAGTGAAGTCACTCAGTCGTGTCCAACTCTTAGCGACCCCATGGACTGCAGCCTACCAGGCTCCTCCGTCCCTGGGATTTTCCAGGCAAGAACACTGGAGTGGGGTGCCATTTCCTTCTCCAATGCGTGAAAGTGAAAAGCGAAAGTGAAGTCGCTCAGTCGTGTCCGACTCTTAGCGACCCCATGGACTGCAGCCTACCAGGCTCCTCCTCCGTCCATGGGGTTTTTCAGGCAAGAGTACTGGAGTGGGGTGCCATTGCCTTCTCTGATATGGCGACTTAGAAGAATGCTATACAAGTGAAATAGGTACCAAAGTAGACACAGTGGTATTTTTCATGTACATAACTGGTTTTTATATTAGGGAATCTATCAAAATGAAAAAGGACAGATGCATCAATATCCCACATTATCTTTAGCTAGTAGAAATGGACAGGATTAAAATTAAACTCTAGAAACGCATGGTGGTAAAGGATACAGTGTTCTCTGGAATGTGGCAAATACGATCCGGAACATACAGAGGATGTCATCAGTAACTGAGAATATGGGATCTAAAAATATTGAAATTAGGTAACAGGAGCTAACAAGGTCACTCCGTGAAAGAATTTGTTGGTTATTAATAGAATTAAGTCTTGATGGAGATTGGAGAAGGGCGTGGCAACCCACTCCAGTATTGCCTGGAGAATCCCACAGAGAGCAGAGCCTGGAGGGCTATCGTCCATAGCATCACAAACAGTTGGACACAACCGAGGAACTTGAGCACCAAACACTTAATGGAGATATTCACCGTCAAAAGGAAACTAGGTGGTATAATTCAGCAACTGAAAGAATAACGTGAAAAAAATAAAAAGATGAAGCACAATAAGTAAAATTAAAACCTATATACGCTTCCCTAATTGCTCATTTGGTAAAGAATATGTCTGCAACGCAGGAGACCCAGGTTCAACTCCTGGGTCAGGAAGATCCCCTGGAGAAGGGAAAGGCTACCCACTCTAGTATTCTGGCCTGGAGAATCCCATGGACTCTATAGTCCTTGGGGTCACAAAGAGTTGGACACAACTGAGTGACTTTCACTTTCTTTCTTTCAGGCTTAACCTTACATCTGCATGGTAGGTGGGAGCCACTTGAAACAGAGAAACTTAACTGAGCTGTGGTACATATACACACTGGAATATTACTCAGCCATTAAAAAGAATGCATGTGAATCAGTTCTAATGAGGTGGATGAAACTGGAGCCTATTATGCACAGTGAAGTAAGTCAGAAAAACAACAATACTGTATATTAACGCATATATATGGAATTTACAAAGATGGTAACAATGACCCTATATGCGAGACAGCAAAAGAGACATAGATGTACATAACACACTTTTGGACTCTGTAGGAGAAGGCGAGGGTGGGATGATCTGAGAGAACAGCATTGAAACATATATATTACCATATGTGAAACAGATCGCCAGTCCAGGTTCGATACGTGAGACAGGGTGCTCAGGGCCGGTGCACTGGGATGACCCAGAGGGATGGGATGGAGAGGGAGGGGGGTTCAAGATGGGGGACACATGTACACCCGTGGCTGATTAAAGTCAATGTATGGCAAAAACCACTACAATACTGTAAAGTAATTAGCCTCCAATTAAAATAAATTAATTAAAAAGATAACATACCGCCCCCCAAAAATACATAACTGAGGGTTTCAAAGTGATGGTGGGAATAAAGATGAGTTTGAAGGTGCCTCAGAGCCCAGCATGTGGAGGCGTTCAGTAGGTGGTTCCGTCCATGGGCCTAGGAGTCAGACAATGGGATGTCTCGACTGGAGATAGAGCTTGGGGGTCATCAACCAACAGACTCTGGTGGTAGCTGCTCTGTCTGACTGGGAAGAATGAGTGAGAAAGCCTAAGGGTTGGCAATATGATCTGAGATGCCCCAATGTTCTAGACGGACGGGGCATATGTATACCTATGGCCGATTCATGTTGATGTATGCCAGGAACCAACACAATATTATTGCAAAGTGATTATCCTCCAGTTAAAAATAATAATAAAGGAAAAAACCTTCCTAAGTGGCATAAGTGGTAAGAACCTGCCTGACAGTGCAGGAGACACAAGAGATACAGGTTCGATTCTTGGGTCAAGAAGATGCCCTGGAGAAGGGAATGACAACCCACTCTAGTGTTCTTGTCTGGAGAATCCCATGGATAGAGGAGCCTGGTGGGCTACAGTCCATGGAGTCCCAAAGACTCAGACGTGACTTAGAGACTTAGCACGAAGGTAAGCTCTTTGCTCACGAACAAAGACAAGAGGTAAATAAAATGATTAAGGAAGGGCGGATCTTAGCCAGTCTGCAAAAAGAAAGCTGGGACACGACTGAAGGGACTTGGATGCACGTGGGGGAAACCAATACAAGTTGTAAAAATTTCTTTTTAATTTATTTATGTATTTTAATTGGAGGCTAATTACTTTACAATATTGTAGTGGTTTTTGCCATACATTGACATGAATCAGCCATGGGTGTACATGTGTAAATATATATTTATTTTAAAAAGACTTCTGTGCTGGTCCAGTGGCCAAGACTTGGAGATCCCAATGCAGGGGGCCCCACCTGGATCCCTGGTCAGATAAGTAGATCCCACATGCAGAAACTGAAAAGATCCTGCATGCTGCAATGAAGATCAAAGATCCTGTGCAACATAACTAAGACTCAACACAGCCAAAGAAACAATCAAAAATAAGTATTAAATATATAACACATAAGATGTTTCACAGAGAAGTCTTACATGATTCTTCCCTTGGCAGTAGACAGAGAAATAGTGTCATTACTAATCATTCAAGAAGGCTGAGCGCTGAAGAATTGATGCTGAAGACTCTCGAGAGTCCCTGGGACTGCAAGATCAAACCAGTCCATGTGAAAGGAAATCAACCCTGAATATTCACTGGAAGCGCTGATTCTGAAGCTCCAATACTTTGAGTTTCAAAGAGCGTACTCACTGGAAAAGACCCTGATGCTGGGAAAGATTGAAGACAGGAGCAGAATGGAGCACCAGAGGATGAGAGGGTTGGATGGCATCACCAAATCAATGGACATGAGTTTGAGCAAAGTCCAGGAGATAGTGAGGGACAGGGAAGCCTGGCGTGCTGCAGTCCACAGGGCCACAAAGAGTCGGACACGACTGAGTGACTGAACAACAACAGTTAGCCTGGCAGACTCAACATTTTTTTACATAGCTGTTTAAGTCATAGATGCTTTGTCTGTTATTCTGAAACAGAACCCAACAGCCTGTTCTCTTTTTCTTCTCTACTCGACAATTCTGCTTTTTTTGAGCCCATGCCTGCCTTCATTGAGAGCTCGTCTCTGTAAAGCAGCTCCTTCTCAGGGCTGCCCTGGTGGTCTGGGGGTTAATCCTTCCCCTTCCAATGCTGGAATTGCAGGTTCGATTCCTGGTTGGGGACCTAAGGTCCAGTATGACTCACAGCCAAAAAACAAAGCATAAAACAGATGCACCATGGTAACAAATTCAATAAAGGCTTTTAAAAAATGGTCCACATCAATAAAATAAAATAAAATAAAAAAAGGAGCTCCTCCTCAGTCCTGCAGCAGCCTTTGACGCAGCCCGCTCCAACCTTCACCAGAAACCTGCTCCTTAAACAGGCCCTCCTGTCTTTCTCTTCCTTTCCACCATCAATTGCATCCTCCTCATGTTTTCTAAGACGCCAGGCCCTTCTTTCCCACTTGTCTACTGAACCTAACCCCAAAATAATACCCATCAGTACACATCTGGCTTCCAATTTGACTGTCCTCCCTTCGTCTCTTTAATATCTTGGAAAAAAAATCTGTCTAAAATACAATAATGCGGTCTGTATAACCTGCCACTTCTTACCCTCACAGAACCATTTCTTCCACCCATCACCGTAGAACGCACCGATGATGCAGCATTTCTCAGTACCCAGCGAATCTGTTCCCATGTGGCTCAGTGGTAAGGAATCCACTTGCCAGTGCAGGAGACGCAAGAGAGGCAAGTTCAATCCCTGCGGAAGGAAGATTCCCCTGGAGGAGCAACTGGCAACCCACTCCAGTATTCTTGCCTGGAAAAATGCCATGGACAAGAGGAGCCCGATGGGCTACAGTCCACGGGGCTGCAAAGAGTTTGGACGTGACTGAGCATCATGAATCCCTTGAGAATGTAGTTCAAAGGCAGACTCCATTCACGACGTTGGGGATGAACCCTGAGCTTCTGCATGTCTCACAAGTTGCCAAGTTTCCAGGGAAACCACTCACTGTAGCCAGCCCACATTCCCATCACACCTGCAACTACTCGCTGTAAGGCATCAAGCAATGAAAGACAGTGCGTCCAGAAGGAGAGTCTGGGAACACTGCCCTCAAAAGGCAACTTGGGGCATCTTCAGGAATCCACCTGTAACAGTTTTAGTCAGATCAATTAAAACTTTTGGAAGGCTTCACATTAGAATGTAAATATTCTCATATTACAGTAGAAACAGTACCAAAAAAAAAAAAATCAGAAAACAGGCAAAAGACTTGAGTAGGCATTTTTCCAAACAAGACATACAGGTGGCCAATACACACTCGAAAAGATGCTTCAACATCACTAATTATGAGAGAAGTGCAAACCCAACCTGCAAATCATCATCACCTCACACTGGCTGGAATGACCATCATCAAGAAATCTATAAACAAGAAATGCTGAAGAGAGTGTGGAGAGAAGGGAACTCTCTTACATGCTGGTGGGAATGCAAACTGGTGCAGACACTATAGAGAACAGCACAGAAGTTCCTTAAAAAACCAGAATGCAGAGCTACCGTATGATCCAACAACCCCACTCCTGGGCACACAGCCGGAGAAAAACACGGCTCAAAAAAAGATACAGGCACCCCAATGTACAGGGCTTCCCTCATAGCTCATTTGGTAAAGTTTCCGCCCGAGGAGACCCTGGTTCGATTCCTGGATCGGGAAGATCTGCTGGAAAAGGGACAGGCTACCCACTCCAGTCTTCTTGGGCTTGCCTGGTGACTCAGCTGCTAAAGAATCCGCCTGCAATGAAGGAGACCTGGGTTTGATTCCTGGGTTGGGAAGATCCCCTGGAGAAGGGAAAGGCTACCCAGTCCAGTGTTCTGGCCTGGAGAATTCCATGGACTGTATAGTCCATGAGGTCACAAAGAGTCAGACGTGACTGAGAGGCTTTCACTTTTCCTTTCCCCAGTGTACAGCAGAATTATTTACAATAGGCAGGACATGGAAGCAACCTAAACATCCATCAACAGGGGAATAGATAAAGAAGATGTTGTACATATATACAATGGAATATTACACAGCCATAAGAAAGAACAAGATAATGCCATTTGTAGTGATGTGGATGAACCTAGAGATGATCATACTGAGTGAAGTAGGTCAGCTAGAGAAAGACAAATATCGTATGACATCACCTATACATAGAAAGGAGATGTATAAATATACAGTGGAATATTACTCAGCCATTAAAAAGAAATCATCTCATTTCCGTCAGGGGAGCCATTGACTGAAATGGCCCTCCCTGGCCAGGCATGATAATAACCACTCGCAGGAGTCATCTTACCACAGCAGGTCCTAGTACAGAATGCAGAACTAAGAAAGTACCACCAACTGGAAGGATTCATGAAAGATGAAAAGGAGAGAGGAGACGTCAGGCCATAGGTGCTACTCACCTCCCAGAGTTGGGGTGAGTGAAATGAAAGTCGCTCAGTCTGACTCTTTGCGACTCCATGGACTATACAGTCTGTGGAATTCTCCAGGCCAAATACTGGAGTGGGTAGCCTTTCCCTTCTCCAGGGGGTCTTCCCAACCCAGGGATTGAACCCAGGTCCCCTGCATTGCAGGCAGATTCTTTACCAGCTGAGCCACCAGGGAAGCCCAAGAATACTGGAGTGGGTAGCCCATCCCTTCTCCAGGGGATCTTCCTGACCCAGGAATCAAACCAGGGTCTCCTGCATTGTAGGCCGATTCTTTACTAACTGAGCTATGAGGGAAGCCCCATGGTTTGGGGCATAGCCAGCTGAACGATGGATGGGAAAGCCCCTGGATATAACATTACAGAGACAAATGACGTCACATGTGTCTAAGTGGCTACACTGGCATCCACCTTGGCTGAGCGATGCAGGCACCCCCAGGAAGGACCCTGAGTCAGAACGACTGGCCGAAGACAACCAGGAAAGGAATCCCATCACCATTAAACCTAAGACTGTGAGCCACGTGGCACAGCAGTCCTCCTGGGTTCCCGCACCCTCCTGCCCTCCTCCCGAGGGGTCCCCTTGCCAATCAAGTCTCTTGCTTGGTCAGCACAGGTGTCTCCTGGGACAATTTATTTCCAAGTGTTACATGTGAGCCCCCTCTCAAGCCCTGGAAGGGGTCCCCCTTCCTGCAAAAGGGTGATGCCCAGTGTCAGACGGCAATTAGAAAGGCAAGGATTGTGGGAGAGGAGTTGGGGGAGAATGGATACATGTGTATGTATGACTCAGGCTCTTCACTGTTCAGCTGAAACTATCCCAACACTATGATTCGGCTGCACCCCAGCGCAAAATGCAAAGGTAAAGAAATGCAAGGACCTAAAGCTTCATTCCTCGAAGACCAGCTGGGTTTCCGCCCACAAGTTGTGACTTAAGCATGAAGACTAGAACCTTGTCTTTGTATTTTGCTCTCTTCTGACTCTTTGACTTGATGCTATTTGTTTGCTGCGTCCGTCTCTACAGAACTGGCCCTTGTCCGCAGCCATACCACCCTGAACACGCCCCATCTCGTCTGATCTCAGAAGCTAAGCAGGGTTGGGCCTGGTCGGTACCTGGATGAGAGAACCAGCTCTCCCTGCCGGTCTGTCTCTGTGACGTCACTTCGGGGCCTTTCCCATTAGCATTCTAACTGGACCTCTCTGCTGAATTCAATACAGAGGACTGCTGGTACAATGGAAATGCACAACTCTGGCTTCAGGGGAGGAAGCGATTCTTTTTCACAGCATTACTCCTGTGCAAATCTCAATTTTATTCTTTATAAAAAGCCAGTAATAAAAAATATTTCAGTATTTACCTCTTTCCATACTGTATGAGCCTCAGGGCAAAACCTATGGGTTCCAGCAAAAGCAATTCCAAGACGGAAGTTTATATTAAGAAAAGCTTACCTTAGGAAAAAGAGAAAAAAAAAAATTATACAATTGATGAACCTTTAGCCAGACTTATAAAGAAAAAAAGGGAAAGGGCCCTAATCAATAAAATTAGAAATGAAAAGTATTCCTGACACCACAGAAATATAAAGGACCATAAGATACTACTACAAGGAACTGTATGTCAATAAAATGGACACTGAAAAGAAATGGACAAATTCTTAGAAAGGTATAATCTTCCAAGACTGAACCAGGAAGACACAGAAGATATGAACAGACCAATTATAAGAACTGAAACTGAATCTGTAATTTAAAAACTCCCAACAAACAGAAGTCCAGGACCAGATGGCTTCACAGGTGAATTCTATCAAACACCTATAGAAGAGTTAACAGCTATCCTTGCGAAACTCTTCCAGAACATTGCAGAGGAAAAAATACTTCCATACTCACTCTATGAGGCCCCCATCACGTTGATATCAAGATCAGATAAAAATATCACATAGGAAAAAAATTACAGGCCAATATCACTTACCAATAGAGGCAAAAGTCCTCAAAAAAAAAAAAAAATACCAGCAAACTGAATCCAAGAGTAAATTAAAAGGGTCTAACACAAATATCAAGTGGGATTTATCCCAGGGATGCAAGGATTTTTTCAATATTCACCAATCAACACGATACACATTAACAAACTGAAGAATAAAAACTATACGATCATCTCAATAAAAGCAGAAAAGTCTTTTGATAAAATTCAACATGCATTTATGATAAAATTCTCCAGAAAGTTTATGATAACAGTTCCTCCAGAAAGGAAATCTACCTCAAAATAATAAAAGCCATGTATGATAAACCCATGAAGGAGGCAGAGCACCAAATAATTGATGCTTTTGAACTGTGGTGCTGGAGAAGACTCTTGAGAGTCCCTTGGACAGCAAGGAGATCCAACCAGTCCGTTCTGAAGGAGATCAGCCCTGAATATTCATTGGAAGAACTGATGCTGAAGTTGAAACTCCAATACTTTGGCCACCTGATGCGAAGAGCCAACTCATTGGAAAAGGCTGTGGTGCTGGGAAAGACAGGTATACCCTGGTGGCTCAGACAGTGAAGAATCTGCCTGCAATGCAGGAGACGTGAGTTTGATCTCTGATTAGGAAGATCCCCTGGAGAAGGAAATGGCAACCCACTCCAGTACCCTTGCCTAGAGAATCCCCTGGACAGAGGAGCCTGGTGGGCGGCAGTCCATGGGGTGGCAAAGAGTCAGGCACAACCGAGCAAGTAACACTTTCACTTTTTCCGGGAAAGACTGAGGGCAGCAGGAGAAGTGGGTGATAGAGGATGAGATGGTCGGATGGCATCACTGACTCAATGGACACGAGTTTCAGCAAACTCTGAGAGGTAGTGAAGTGCAGGGAAGCCTGGCGTGCTGCGCTGCATGGCGTCACAGAGAGTCGGACACGACTTAGCAATTGCACAAAAACAGAATGCTGACATCACACTCAAAACTGAAAGCATTTTTCTCTAAAATGAGGAACGAGGTAAGGATGTCCACTGTCACCAACATTACTCATCAGAGTTTTGGGAGTCCTAGCCACAACAATTAGAGGAAAAAATAAACTAAAAAGGACTCCAGATTAGAAAAGCAGAAATCAAACTGTCACTGGTTTCGGATGACATGATACTATACAAAGAAAATCCTGACGCCGCCACCGGAAAACTGCTAGAGATCAGCAATGAATTTGGTAAAGTTGCAGGATACAAAATTAAAACACAGACATGTGCTCCTTTTCTATACACTAAGAACGAAAAATGAGAAAAAGTAATGAAGGAAACATTCCTATGGACCATATCAAAAAGAATAAAACATCTAGCAATAAGCCTACATAAGGAAGCAAAATACATGTACTCTGAAAACTTTAAGGTGCTGATGGAAGAAATGAAACACAAACAGATGGAAATATATATCATGCTCTTGAATTGGAAAAAGCAAATTGGCAAAATCACTATACTACCCACAGCAATGGACAGATTCAATGTAATCCCTTTTGAATTACCTACGGCAGTGTTGACAGTACTAGAACAAAAAAAAATTTTTTTTAATTTCTATGGAAACACAAAAGATCCCAAATAACCAAAGCAATCTTGAGAAAGGAGAACAGAGTTGGGGAAATAAGCTCAAAAATATAAGTAAAAAATAAAGTGGCTCTCCCTATAAAAAACAAAGCAAAACATAAAAAATACTTATCCTGTCTTAGCTGTCATTGAGCATGTATTCTGCCAGATGAATGCTACCATCCATTTGTCACACTCTGAAAACAAAAATATGGAGCATGTGGTCAGAGACTGTACAATGTGTGCATTAAACTATACCTGACATGGTGTGTAATCTCATCTCAGAAGGTGAACACGTCATTATTGCATGTGTCCTGAATATTTGTAAGAGGTTGTACATCTTTTTTGCTACAGTGAATGTACTGTTCCACTGCTGACATAAAAGCACTAATACTTTTCAGATATTATTCAAGCATTTCTAATGAATTCTTTAACTTCTTGTAATACTCTTTCAGTTGATTATTTTGGGTTTTCAGGAATAGATCATTCGCTGGTTCTTCAACTATTTAGCATATATGCATAATGCTAGAGACAACTTATAAATGATAATCAGTTCAGTTCATTCGCTCAGCCGTGTGTGACTCTTTGTGACCCCATGGACCGCAGCACGCCAGGCCTCCCTGTCCATCACCAACTCCTGGAGTTTACCCAAACTCACGTCCATTGAGTCGGTGATGCCATCCAATCACCTCATCCTCTGTCGTCCCTTCTCCTCCTGCCTTCAATCTTTCCCAGCATCAGGGTCTTTTCCAATGAGTAGGCTCTTCACATCAGGTGGCCAAAGTTGTAGCTTCAGCATCAGTCCTTCCAATGAATATTCAGGACTGATTTCCTTTAGGATGGACTGGTTGGATCTCCTTGCAGTCCAAGGGACTCTCAAGAGTCTTCTCCAACACCACAGTTCAAAAGCATCAATTCCTTGGCACTCAGGTTTCTTTATAGTCCAACACTCATATCCATACATGACTACTGGAAAAACCATAGCTTTGACTAGATGGACCTTTGTTGGCAAAGTAATGTCTCTGCTTTTTAATATGCTGTCTAGATCGGTCGTAACTTTTCTTCCAAGGGGCAAGCGTCTTTTGATTTCATGGCTGCAATCACCATCTGCAGTGATTTTTGGAGCCCCCCAAAATAAAGTCTGCCACTGTTTCCCCACTATTTGCCATGAAGTGATGGGACCAGATGCCATGATCTTAGTTTTCTGAATGTTGAGTGTCAAGCCATTTTTTTCACTCTCCTCTTTCACTTTCATCAAGAGGCTCTTTGGTTCTTCTTCATTTTCTGCCATAAATGATAATCGTTTTGCTATATTTTACATATATATTTGCTATATATGTCTTCAGGTTTTATTTATCTTTGCTGCTGTATTTTCTAGAGGTTCCAAAACTTGACAGAGATGCCAGGGTTACTTGCTACACTCCTGCTTTTATGTAATGCCTTTCATATTTTATTAATAGGCACAGGCTTGTCATTCAAAAACATCATTTTTTGAATGATTTTTTTTTACTCAAACCCCTTTTTATTCCAAATTGAGTGTCCCTTATTTAAATAATCTAGCATGCATATTGAAAGTTATCAAATTAATGCATCAGGCAATTTCTTATCTCTTTGGCAATTTGCATGGTGACTTAGAATTCTACTGAACTGTCAGAATCCAATTATTAAATGATGGACAGACAGACATCAGAACCAGGTCGGCAACAAGGAGAGCATATATGTATTAGATAACCAGAATCACAGAGATGAAGATAGAAATAAGTACTTGTAGGTATAAATGGTGGAGAAGGCAATGGCACCCACTCCAGTACTCTTGCCTGGAAAATCCCATGGATGGAGGAGCCTGGTGGGCTGCAGTCCATGGGGTCTCGAAGAGTCAGACACGACTGAGCGACTTCACTTTCACTTTTCACTTTCATGCATTGGAGAAGGAAATGGCAACCCACTCCAGTGTTCTTGCCTGGAGAATCCCAGGGACGGGGGACCTGGTGGGCTGCCGTCTATGGGGTCGCACAGAGTCGGACTCGACTGAAGCGACTTAGCAGCAGCAGCAGCAGCTATAAATGGTGTTATGCCAATACATACATAAATGTCCAAATCCCCTAGGTCTATTCACTGAGAGGACCCAGGAGCAGCATCACAGCAGTAAGACTTACTGTGATGATATGTCTTGTTTGTACGTCCTATAAAGATAAATATCGTTTTCTACTAGAAGTAAATACAACTTTTACAGAAACAGTTGATTCCAGAGCTGGGGCAGAGAAGGTATAAGAAAAGCCTGGAAAGTACTGTTCCAGAAAGCAAACAACTGCTCAAAGAGTGAGATGAGTATCTATCTACAGGACACAGGATCCTAACAGCCAAGATCTGCAAACAACCTAAATGCCCATCGACAGACGGATGGATAAAGAAGAGGTGGTACATGTGTACAATGGAATACTACTCGGCCATTAAAAAGAAGGAAGTAACGCAATCTGCAGCAACATGGATGCAAGTAGAGACGATCCTACTAAGTCAGGTAAGTCAGAGAAACCCAAACACCACGGGACATTGCTTATATGTGGAGTCTAAAATGTGGCACAGATGAGCCTACCTACAAAATAGAAACATACTCAGATACAGAGAACAGACTTGTGATTGCCAACGGGGAGGGGGGAGGGAGGGTTTCTGAATCTGGGATTGGTAGATGCAACCTATGACGTCAAGATTGGATAAGAGACAAGGTCCTACTGACTAGCACAGGTATATTGAATACCCTGAGGGAAACCATAACAGCAAGGAATTAAAAGAATGTCTATATGTTAATAACTGAAGAAAAGGATGTGTGTGTGTGTGTGTGTGTGCGTGCGTGCGTGCGTGCGTGCATATATGTATGTATGCATAACATACAGGTATATAATGGAATATTACTCAGCCATGAAAAGGAATGAAATTTACAGAGACATGGATGGATCTAGGGTCTCATACAGAGTGAAGGAAGTCAGAAAGAGAAAAACAAATGTTGTATATTAACACCTATGTGTGGAATCTACAAAAATGGTATGAAGTGAAGTGAAGTGAAGTTGCTCAGTCATGTCCGGCTCTTTGCGACCCCATGGACTGTAGCCTACTTCGCTCCTCCGTCCGTGGGATCTTCCAGGCAAGAGTACTGGAGTGGGTTGCCATTTCCTTCTCCAGAGGATCTTCCTGACCCAGGGGTTGAGCCCAGGTCTCCCGCACTGTAGGCAGATGCTTTACCCTCTGAGCCACCAGGGAAGTGCAAAAATGGTATAGATGATCTTATTTGCAAAACGGAAATAGAGACAGAGACATGAAGAGACATATGGACACCAAGGAGAAAGGGATGGTGGTGGGATGACCTGGGGGGTCAGCATTGACATATGTTCATTATTAACACTACATATAAAACAGATAACTAATGAGAACCTACTTTATCACTCAGGGAATTCTACTCAGTGCTCTGTGGTGACCTAAATGGGAAGGAAATCCAAAAAGGAGGGGATATAGATATATATCTATGGATAGCTGATTCACTTTGTCGTACAGTAAAAAAGTAACACGATATTGGAAAGCAACTATGCTTCAAGAAAAATTCATTTTAAAATGTAAAAGTATAATTAATTTTTAAAGTGGGCAGAAGATGGGAGTGGACATGTCTCCAAAGAAGACATGCTGATAACCGACAGGCACATGAAAAAAGATGTTCCGTACTGTTAGTTATTAGACAAATGAAAATCAAAACTAAAAAGAGGTATCACCTCACACCAGTCAGAATGGCCATATTCAAAACATCTCTAAGTGTCAAATGCTGGCGAGGGTATGGAGAAAAGGGATCCTTCCTACACTGTTTCTGGGAATGCAAGTTCGTACGGCCATTGTGAAGAAAAGTATGGAGGTTCCTTCAAAGATTAAACAGAGCGAGCATATGATCCAGCAATCCCACTCCTGGGCATGTATTGGAGAGAACCATAATTCAAAAAGATACATGTACCCCAATATTCATGGCAGCACTATTTACAACACCCAAGACAGAGAGACAACCCAAGCGTCCATCGACAGATGAATGGATAAGATGAGGTAATACATGTCCAGTGGAATATTACACAGCCATAAAAAATAATGAAATAATGCCATTTGTAGCAACATAGATGGAACGAGACATGAACATACTAACTGAAGTACGGCAGACACAGACAAATATCACAGGATCATCACTTAGAATATGAAAGAAATGATACACAAGAACTTACATCCTAACAGAAATAGATTCACAGACACAGGCAACAAGCTTATGGTTATCAAAGGGGGAAGGAGAGAGAGAGAAATCAGGAGTTTGCGACTGGCATATACACTTCCTCTAGCTCAAATGGTAAAGAATCCGCCTGTGATTCAGGAGACAAGGGTTCGATCCCTGGGTTGGGAAGTTCCTCTGAAGAAGGGCATGGCAACCCACTCCAGTATTCTTGCCTGGACTGAGCGACTTCACTTTCACTTTTCACTTTCATGCATTGGAGAAGGGAATGGCAATCTACTCCAGTATTCTTGCCTGGAGAATTCCATGGACAGAGAAGCTTGGCGGGCTGCAGTCTATGGTGTCGCAAAGAGTTGGACACGACTGAGCGACTAACACACACACATAGATAAAATGGACAATCAACCAGGACCTACTGAATAGCACAGGAAACTATATTCAATATTCTGTAACAAGTTATAAAATAATTGCAAAAAAGGTATGTACATATACATGTAAGAGTGAAGCACTTTACCATATACTTGAAACTAATACAATATTATAAACCAACGACACTTTAGTAAAAAATGAAATATAAAGATTAGATGTCCTTGGCGGTCCAGTGATTATGATTCCATGCTTCCAATGCAAGGGGCGTGCGTTTTATCTCCGGTTGGGGAATTAAGATCCTACGTTCTGAGTGTTGCAGCCCCCCAAAAAATAAAGACATAAAAAATAAAGTGGCTCTTCCTATTAAAAAAGAAGTTAAAAAAACACAGAAAGAAGGAAATAGCCTTTCTTGGTGGTCATTGAGCATTTATTCTGCCCGATCAACAATGCCACACTTGCCACATTGTGAAAATAAAATAATTGAGCATGTGACCAGACTGTGTACAATGTGTGGCTTAATACGACTTTATACCACACAGGGTACAATCTTCCCCTCTCGGAAGATTATAGGTCATTATTGCACCAGCAGGCAAATGGGAATGCTTTTCACGTATGTCTTCCGCATTTTAAATACGTCATGCGTCTTTTGCTACGGTGAATGTATTGCTCAGCTTTTCAACTTCTGCTGGTACAAAAGTACTATCGATTTTCATATATTATTATACCATTTTTGATGAAATCTTTTCCTTCTCGTAACACTTTTTCAGGTGATTGTCTTGGGCTTCCTGGCGTAGCATTACTCACGACTCCTCAACCATTGAGCATCTGTGGTCTTGTAGCTGACGTGCGTGCTGCTGGACACAACTAAAAATAATGGCTTTGTTTTTCCCCCACCACATTCCTTCAGATTTATGTTTGCTTCTGTGTTTTCTACGGCTGCCAAAACCACTGGCATAGGAGCAGAGATGCCAGACTTACTTGGTCTTATTCCTGATTAAATGGAATGTCTTTCACACTTAATTACTGGGAATCGGCTTGTCATTCAAAAGTCATTGATTTTTTTTTAATGATTTTTTAATTTAAACCTCTTTTTATTCTAAGCTGAATGTCACTATTTTATTAATCTAGCATACCTATTCAAAGTTATCAAATTAATGCATCAGACAGTTCTTTAATGTTCTTTTTGGCAATTTGTATAGTGACTTAATTTAGAATTTTATTCAACTATCAGAATCCAGTTATTGAACAATGGACTGATACCCCAACCAAGTAGATAAGCAAGGAGAGCTTATATATATTACATAAAAAGATACAGAAATGAATATAGAAATAAATATTCATAGATGTAAATGTTGGTATGCCCACGCACATGTACATAAATGTCCAGATTCTATAGCTCTATTCATTGAGAAGCCCTGGGAGTGGCATCATGCCAATAATACTGTTATTTTGCTGATCGATTTTGTTTATACTTGTGCTATGCTCAGACAGCAGTGTCTGACTCTTCTGTGACCCTGTGGAATGTAGCCCGCCAGGCTCCTCTGTCCATGGGATTTCCCAGGCAAGAATACTGGAGCGGGTTGCCATTTCCTCCTCTGGGGGATCTTTCCGTTCCACGGATCAAACCTGCATCTCTTATGTCTCCTGCATTGGCAGGTGGGTTCTTCACCGCTAGCACCACTGGGGAAGCCCTTGTTTATCCATTCCATGAATATAAATAACATCTTCAACTAGAAGGAATTGCAACCTTTGGAGACATAGCTGATTCCAGAGAAGGCACCAGATAAGCCTCAAGATTACTGTCCCAGAAAGCAAGGAATTGCTCAGAGTGACAAGGATCTGTCAAAAGGACAGAGCATCACAACAGCCAAGACAAAGAAACCATCTAAATGTCCATCAACTGGCTGAATGGATGAAAAAGATGTGGCACATACATACGATGGAATACTACTCAGCCATGAAAAAGAACGAAATAATGCCATTTGCAGCCACACGGATGCAACTAGACATTATCGTACTGGGTGAAGTAAGTTGAACTAACTCAGAAAGAGAATGACTAATGCCATATTATAGCACTTCAGTTCAGTTCAGTCGCTCAGTCGTGTCCGACTCTTTGCGACGCCATGGACTGCAGCACACCAGGCCTCCCTGTCCATCACCAACTCCCAGAGCCTGCTCAAACTCGTGTCCATGGAGTCAGTGATGCCATCCAACCATCTCATCCTCTGCCGCCCCCTTCTCCTCCTGCCTTCAATCTTTCCCAGCATCAGGGTCTTTTCCAATGAATCAGTTCTTCACATCAGGTGGCCAGAGTATTGGAGTTTCAGCTTCAGCATCAGTCCTTCCTATGAATATTCAGGACTGATTTCCTTTAGGATCACTTACATGTGGAATTTGAACTTCGGCACGGACGCACCTATATACAAAATGGAAACAGACTCACAGAGAACAGACTTCATGGTTATGTGGAGGGGCGAGGATTGGGAGTTTGGGGTTGGCAGATGAAAACTATTATAGATAGTTTTATATATATGTGTGTGTGTATATATATATATGGCTATATATAGGATGGATGACCAACAGCCTCCTACTAATATATAATATCCTGTGATGAAGCATAATGGAAAGGAATATTAAAAAAGAGAATGTCTATATGTGTGTAAGTGAGTCACGTTACAGCAGAGATTGGTACCACACTGTAAACTATACTTCAATTACAAAAAAAAAAAGAACACAGGGATCAGCTGACACAGGCTCCCACTGACCAAACTGAGGAAAATTCAAGCATCCAAATACATGATGATTGTAACAGATTATAATCCATTAAACAGAAGAGGAAGCTACGAGTCCGTATAGGAATAAACAAATGAAAATCTTGGTAGAGACCATGATATTGACATGGTCTTTGTCCATGAATCGTTGACCACACGATTCACGGTCTTTGCCAAGATTTTCATTTGTTTATACCTGTACAGACCCAAAGCTTCCTCTTCAATTTAATGGGTTAAAATAACTTCGTACTTACAAAAGGGAACAGCTAACTTCATACGGAAGAACCTGGCAGACACTGCTTTTGACCAAGGATGAGTCAGTTCTCATCTGCTGAGATGCACTAAGAAGCTAGCAGCACATCTGCAATTTCCCTGCCAGTCCTGAGAACACAGCAGATGAAAAGCAAATGAGGGAAAGCCTATAAAACAACTGTGGAGGGTTGAATAGTACCCCTCCAGTATTCGTGTCCACCCAGCCTCTCAGAACGTGACCTTCTTTGGAACCAGCTCTTTGCAGATACAAGTCATTTAAAAAAAATATCAAGATGGGATTATTCCACATTGAGGGTGAGTCCTTAGTCCAATCAGGGCTTCACTAGTGGCTCAGATGGTAAAGAATCTGCCTGACAGTGCAGGAGACTCTGGTTTGATCCCTGGGTCAGGAAGATGCCCTGGAGGAGGGCATGGTAACCCACTCCAGGATTCTTGCCTGGAGAATCCCACGGACAGAGGAGTCTGGCGGGCTACGGTCCATGGGGTCGCAGAGAGTCGGACATGGCTGGACAACAGCACACTCACACACCAAGTCCCATGACTGGTGTCCCTACAGGGATGTAAGAGGACAGAGGAACACAGAGGGAAGATGCTCCCATGAAGACAAAGACAGAGTGATGCTTTCACAAGCCAAGAAATGCCCAGGAGTGCCAGCAACCACGAGGAGGTGGGGGTGAGACCCTGGAGTTCAGTTGTCTCCAAGTTCTTGCCAACGTCTTGATTTCTGCTCTTCTGCTCTCCTCAACTGTCAAAGATCCATTCTGTGCTTTTTTCAAGCTACCCAGTTTATGGCACTTATTGCAGCGACCCTAGGAAACTAACACGACCCACAGTCTTCCAAACTCCCAGGTCCATGAAGTCAGAAAAAAAAGGAATATAAGACCGTCTAGACGGAAGGAAACCAAAGACCAAGTGGAACTTGCCATTCTTACCTGACTTCTTTTGTCATAAAAGACATTCTTGGGACAACTGATGAACTTGAGTTGACTTTGAGCATTCAAGCAATATTAACTACCTGACTTTTTGATTCTCATGCTGTGCTTGGGTAGGAGAAAGGGGCTTCCTTGGTGGCTCAGCTGGTAAAAGAATTCTCATGCATTGCGGGAGACCTGGGTTCGATCCCTGGGTTGGGAAGATCCCCTGGAGAAGGGAAAGGCTACCCACTCCAGTATTCTGGCCTGGAGAATTCTACAGTTCATGGGGTCGCAAAGAGTCGGACACGACTGAGCGACTTTTTCAATTTCACTGTCTGGGAGAAAGTGCTTGCTTGTTGGTGGGATGTCAGGTGGGGGAAACTGACTCCAGGTGACTGGGGAAAATGCGTGTTACTCAAGAGCCAATATTTAAGATTCTCCTAGAAGTTGCTATTGCTTAAAAAGGTCCATCTCGGCATATCCCTGGTAGTCCAGTGGTTAAGAATCTGCCTTCCAATGCAAGGGACTCAGGTTTGAGCCCTGGTCAGGGAGGTAAGATGCCACATGCAGGGCAACTAAAGCCTGTCTGCCTAAACTAGAAGGTGAGAGGGTAACAGACAGGAATGCTAGGGTCCCCATGCCAAGGGGACAGACTACAAGTGTCAGATGGTTTTTTCTCTCTCTCTCTCTCTCTTAAGCGGCAGGAGGAAACACACTTCAAGTGTCGGACATTTTTTTTCCCTCTTCTCTACCCAAAATTTAAAAGGACGTTTCTTTTAAAATTCTGGGTTGCCAGGACGACACCTGGTTCCACCTGAACTGAACTTTTCTCAAACCTTGAGCTCACCAATGCGTTTTTCTTATGGAAGTGCTTTTCTTAAGCTATGTTAATGAACTCTGTATTTACCTTAGACTGCCTTTCTTCAAGTCGGTTCCAACTAAGACTCAGAACCCTTAAGGGCTTAACAAAGCGATAAGTTTGACTCAGGGAAATGTTCTCTTAAGCTATGTTAATGAAACCATGCATTTGCTCAGAAACCTGCCTTTCTTCAAGATTCATGTCAATTGTTTTATGGCCCGGGATGACTGCCTCCGTACCAATGCATCCTGTGGGTGAGGGGCCTGGTGCCAGTCTCTGAGTTTTGAGGCATTTCCTTCCTCTAATTAGCAGCTTGCTAACAGGTAAATAGGGCTTCCCTCATAGCTCAGTTGGTCAAGAATCCGCCTGCAATGCAGGAGACCCTGGTTCAATTCCTGGGTCAGGAAGATCCCGTGGAGAGGGGATAGACTACCCACTCCAGTATTCTTGGGCTTCCGTGGTGGCTCAGCTGCTAAAGAATCCACCTGCAATGCGGGAGACCTGGGTTTGATCTCTGGGTCGGGAAGATCCCCTGGAAAGGGAAAGGCTGCCCACTCCAATATTCTGGCCTGGAGAATTCCATAGACTGTATAGTCTATGGGGTCACAAAGAGTCGGACACGACTGAGCGACTTTCACTAATAGGTATATAACTTCTTGCTAAAAACTAGCAAGGGGGCACTCTTTCTGTCTCCTTCTGAAGCTTTCTCTCTCTTCTATATTCTACTAAAACTTTATTACACAGAAAGCTCTGAGCTTTCTCAAGCCTCGTCTCTGGCCCTGGACTGAATTCCTCTCTGTCAGGCGCAGGCTGGAAAAGGATTTCCAGACATGAGACAGAATGAGAGGGAAATCAAGTTTATTAGAGTGGGAGACGCTGTTGGAACAGCGGGCCAGCTGAAGGGAGAACCGACGTTGAACGGGGGTCTTTCGTCCACTTTTATACCCAGGGTACAAGGGGTGGGACAGGGGTCTCGTGGGTCATTAGCTGATCGGATGAGGCATGTATACTGGGCGGAGGGACGAGTAGGGCAAATACCTTCTCCCTGTGGGCTAGGAGGGGAGACGGGTTATACCGTTGTGTTACAACATGCGGTGGAGGGAAGGATGACAGGGTCTGGTTTTTCCGCTTCCTGCATTCCAAGACCCTCCTTGGTTTTATCTGCTCTTCTGTACTTGGTTCACCACACTCTCCTCTGGAGGCCAAGAATTTCCGCGTCGTTCACGGCTCCTAGCAACAGCCTTTGAAAGGCCTGGGGCCACAAAGCACAGAGCCCACACTCTCTGGGACTCACACAGCCAC
Organism: Bos grunniens; assembly: GCF_055505025.1. Lineage (NCBI taxonomy): Eukaryota > Metazoa > Chordata > Mammalia > Artiodactyla > Bovidae > Bos > Bos grunniens. Next base: position 5,197,925 of record NC_141194.1, read on the forward strand.
AACCACAAGCCCACACACTGCAACAGAGAGCCCACGGGCCTCCACTAAGACCCCACCCAGCCATAAGTGCATAAATATACATTTTTTTATTTAAAAAAAAAAAGATAAAAATTTTTAAATAATTTTTTAAAAATCCAGCTAATAATCAGGGAAATAGAAATTGAAGCAAAAATAGAAATGGAAGCAAAAAAGAAACAGCATGTCTTTGAATACTGATTAGAAGAAAATCAGTAAGTCGGAGGAAAACGGATATAGGTAAAAACAAGCAGCGACGGGACTTGGTGTTCAGTTCTGTGCGTGAGGAAGAGGTACCCTGTATCGGACAGGAGGTTTGCGGTCTCTGCTTAAGTTGAAGCAGTGGTGTGCAGCCTGGGATGACCCAAAATCCCGCCTGCGCACAGGGCGCCCTTGGATTCACACGCAATGCACAGGAAACATGACTGACGAAGGTCGTCCCGACACCGCTCGTAAGGACTGAAGACGCGGGATGACCGAAATGTCTGTGGACAAGAACCACGGATAAAGAAATTGTGACAGGTTGAAACAATAGTTGCAATGTGTGAGCCTGACCCAGATTTATAGCAGGGATCTATCTTGAAGATAAATGGTCAACTGAGAAAAATGAATGAAACAACATCCACTGAGTGATGACAATTTGCAGATGTTAACAGGCACACAAAAATACTCGACTGTGTATAACTGTATGTGTGCTTTTGTATGTGTATGAATATGTATTTAGTATAGGCCTACTTCGGTAAAACTGTTACCCTTGGGAAACGGGAGAGATACAGAATAAAAGGAGAGGAGCTTTAGATTGCAAATTTAATATTTTTGACTGCTTTTAAAATGCTAGAACAAATATGCTAATTGCCAGCAGTTAAATTAAGGCATGAGACATGAGGCTGTCCTTTTTAACGCTTTTCATATTTTTGTTTTTCCAGTGTTGAAAAATACTGTAAAAATAGAGTTATTTTCTTAATGGAAACATCATTTTGATAAAATAAAGCAAACAAAAAGGGTAGGATTTTCAGGGATCCAAAGATTCTTCAATACACACATACTAAACAATATGATATACCATATTAACAAACTGAAGGATTAAAAACCATAAGATAATGTCAATAGATAACAGAAAAGGTTTTTAACAAAATTCAGCACTCATTTATGATAAAAAAAAAAACAAACTTCAAAAAATGGGCATAGAAGGAACCTACCTTAACATAATAAAGGCCATATACAACAAACCCACATCCCTGGTGACTGAGGTGGTAAAGCTTTTGCCTGCAATGCGGGAGATCTAGGTTCAATCCCTAGGTTGGGAAGATCCCCTGGAGAAGGAAATGGCAACCCACTCCAGTATACTTCCTGGAGAATCCCATGGACAGAGAAGCCTGGTAGCTGAGTTCCTTTGCTGTCTGCCTGAAATTATCACAATATTTTTAATTGGCTATAGTCCATGGGGTCACAAAGAGTCGGACACGAGTAAGTGACTAACACACACACACACACCAAACCCACAGCAGTTTTTTCAATGGGGAGAAACTGAAAGCATTCCCTCTAAGATCAGGAACAAGACGAGGATGCCTATGTTGAAAACAGACTTAGGGACGAGGGGAGAGGGGGAGAGGGACAGGGTGAGACAAACGGAAAGAGTAGCACAGATACGTATGTACTAGCACATGTAAATAGAGAGCCAATGGGAACTTGCTATGTAACTCAGAGGCTCTGTAATAACCTAGAGGGTGGGAGTGGGTGGGACGTGGGAGGGAGACTCAAGACGGAGGGGACATATGTACACCTGTGGTTAATTCATGCTGCTGTATGACTGAAATCAAACCAGTATTGTAAACCAATCAGTCGATTAAAAATAAATATATTTTTTAAAAGGTAGGGTTGTGCCATTAAAGGAGAGATGCATGCAACAGAGAAATGGATACAGAAGACATGGTACTTATATACAATGGAATATTACTCAACCACCAAGAAGAAGGAAACAAGGCCATATACAGCAACATGGATGCACATAAAGGCTATCATACTGAGTGACGTCAGTCAGACAGAGGAGGAGAAGTATCATGTGGCATCTAAAAAGAAATGATACAAATGAGCTTAGAAACAAAACAGAAACAGGCTCACAGACTTGGAGAAAAAACTTATGGTTGCCAAGGGGGAAGAATGGGGTGGAGGCATAGTTAGGGAGTTGGGAGTCGACATGGACACACTGCTGTATTTAAAATAGATAATCAACAAGGACCTGCTGGACAGCACAGCGAACTCTTCTCAATACTCTGTAATAACCTTATGGTTCCCAGGGGGAAGGATGGGGGAAGGGACAGTTAGGGAGTTTGGGGTGGACATGGACACACTGCTGTATTTAACATGGAGAACCAACAAGGACCTGCTGGACAGCACAGGGAACTCTGCTCAGTGTCATGTGGCAGCCTGGATGGGAGGGGAGTTCGCGGGAGAATGGATACATGTCCATGTATGGCTGAGTCCCTTTGCTGTCCGCCTGAAATTACCACAGCATTTTTAATTGGCTATACCCCATTACAAAATAAAAAGTTACAAAGGAAAGATGTATGGATATGAATGCCCATCAAATACAGCACTCAAAACATTTCTGAGCACCCTTATGACACAATAAAAAAGTGTATAATTATTACTCATGATTTTGCATTATCTGTGCCAAAACCTTATCAAGATAGACCAAAAGGAAAAACATCTGTGAAGATCCATCACAATAGCACCACCCCACCAGCAGACACAACCAAACTCCTGCACTGCGGCATCTCTAACAAGGTCTATACAACGGCACTTGCATAGGGAGGGGTGATCAAACCAGTCCATCCTAAAGGAAATCAGCCTTGGAATATTCATTGGAAGGAAGCTGAAGCTCCAATACTTTGGCCACCTGATGCGAAGAGCTGACTCACTGGAAAAGACTCTGATGCTGGTAAAGATTGAAGGTGGGAGGAGAAGGGGGCGACAGAAGATGACATGGTTGGATGGCATCACTGACTCAATGGACATGAGTTTGAGTAAGCTCCGGGAGATGGTGAAGGACAGGGAAGCCTGGCGTGCTGCAGGCCATGGGGTGCAAAGAGTTGGACAGGACTGAGCGACTGACCAATGGTTGGGCGGGTGTTGTGCATAACAGAAGCATGAAAAATAAGCAGCACAATGATAAGAATACAATAACTTCCCAGGGCAGGAGCATAAAACACCTTGAGGAAACGGAGCCGTGTTCTGAACCCTAGGAAAGCACCCAGGGAAGCACCGGTGATGGGTCATCTGAGGCCATCGATGTTTTTCTATAGCACAACATTCTATCTGTTTTGGTAACGTGATTCTATGAGCATTTTTCAAACCTTGTTTATTTGCTCATCTACTATCTTCTATATAAAAAAGGCTGAGCACCAGAGAATTGATGCTTTCAAAATGTGGTGCTGCAGAAGACTCTTGAGAGTCCCTCGGACTGCAAGATCAAACCAGTCCATCCTAAAGGAAATCAGTCCTGAATGTTCATTGGCAGGACTGACGCTGAAGCTCCTTTGGCCACCTGATGCGAAGAGCCAATGCACTGGAAAAGACGTTGGTGCTGGGAAGGATTGAAGGCAGGAGGAGAAGGGGGAGACAGAAGATAAGATGGTTGGATGGCATCATTGACTCAATGGACATGAGTTTGAGCAAACTTAGGGAGATGGTGAAGGACAGGGAGGCCTGGTGTGTTCCCATTCAAAGGTTCACAAAGAGTTAGATACCACTGAGAGACTGAACAACAATACTATTTTCTATTGGGCTTCCCTAGTGGCTCAGGGGTAAAGAATCTGCCTGCCAATGCAGGAGACGTGCCTTCTATCCCTGGGTTGGGGAAAATCCCCTGAAGGAGGAGATGGCAACCCACTCCAGTATTCTCTCCTGGGCAATCCCACGGACAGAGGAGCCGGTGGGCTACAGTCCACGGGGTCACAAGAGTCAGACATGACTAGGAGACAAACAACAAGCATTTCTATTATCTTACTCAGTAAAACATTCCATGGAAGTAGGGACCTACTCTGTTCACTTTCACAGGTTGACTATGTATCAGATGCTGGCACAAACTAAGTTCTAAATCAGTACTGATGGCACAGAGCGAAGAGCAACAGATGAAATATCTTCTATGCGGTCCTTCTAATGAATATAAACATCTTGCAAATCGCTGGCACTCTGAAATGTACATTAAAACCACCCTGGCGCCCGTTTCAATCTTCCTGGTCATAGCCAGTGCTTAAATGACACTGCTAAAGTAATATGGATGTCAAGGAATGAATTACTGCCTCTGAGCAAATGGGATAGATCAGTGTAAAACTTGACTTACAGAAAGATCTTTAAGCAAAGCGTGTCACCATACCGCATATGGGGTTGATTCGAACTCCATATGCATTTATTTTTAATAGCAAGTTGATTATAGGCTACTGACGAGGAGAGCACAGGCACTGTAAGACATAACAAATACGTTGCTTATTGTTCTGCATTAGATAAGAAATGACAATGAAATCAACTGTACTTCTTAATACAAAAAATTGTATGAGCTTGGAATACTAGATGGGTCAAGACAAAAATCTCTGGCACTGGCAGAAAAACAGAAATATAGATCCATGGAACAGGATACAAAGGTTCTATCCTGTTCTATCCCAGAGCAGAACCCATGTACCTATGGTAGCCTAATCTATGACAAAGGAGGCAAGAATATACGTTGGAGAGAAGACAGTCTCCTCTATTAAGGGGTGCTGAGGAAAGCGGACAGCTACGTGTAAAAGGATGAAATCAGAACACTCCTGAACACCACACACAAAAATAAACTCAACATGGGGAAAAGACCCAAATGCAAGACCAGACACTGAACACAGGCAGAACAGTCTTGACATAAATCACAGCAAGATCCTTTTCGGCACATCTCCTACAGTAATGAAAGTAAGAGCAAAAATAAACAAATGGGACTTAATGGAACTTAAAAGCTTTTCACAGCAAAGGAAACCATAAACAAAAGGAAACGACAACACTCCGGATGGGAGAAAAATGTATTTGCAAACAAAGCAACTGACAAGGGATTATTCGTCAAAATATACAAACAGCTCAGGCAGCTCAGTATCAGAAAAAAACAAACAATAAATGAGTGGAAGATGTAAACAGACATACAGATGGCCAGCAGGCACATGAAAAGATGCTCAACATGACTCATTATAAGAGAAATGAAAAGTCAAAGCCACAATGAGGAATTATGTCTCACTAGTCAGAATGGCCATCATCAAAAAAATGTACAAATAATAAATGCTGCAGAGGGTGTGGAAAAAAGGGAACCCTCTGGCACTGTTGGTGAGGATGTAAGTTGGTGCAGTCACTACAGAGAACAGTATGGAGTTCCTCAACAAACTAAAAATAGAACTACCATATGAGCCAGCAGTCTCACTCCTGGCCATATATGCTGTTGTGGTTCAGATGCTCAGTCGTGTCCGACTCTGTGACCCCACGGGCTGCAGCACGCCGGGCCTCCCTGTCCATCACCAACTCCTGGAGTTTACTCAGGCTCATGTCCATTGAGTCAGTGATGCCATCCAACCATCTCATCCTCTGTCGTCCCCTTCTCCTCCTGCCTTCAGTCTTTCCCAGCATCAGGGTCTTTTCCAGTGAGTCAGCTCTTTGCATCAGTTGGCCAAAGGACTGGAGTTTCAGCTTCAGCATCAGTGCTTCCAGTGAATATTCAGGGTTCCTTTCCTTTAGGCTTGATTGGTTTGATCTCCTTAGAGTCCAAGGGACTCTCAAGAGTCTTCTCCAACAATACGATTCAAAAGCATCAATTCTTTGGCGCTCAGCCTTCTGTGGTCCAACTCTCACATCCATTGGTGCCCACTGGAAGACCCATAGCTTGGGCTAGATGGACCTTTGTTGGCAAAGTAACACCTCTGCTTTTTAATATGCTCTCCAGGTTTGTCATAGCTTCTCTTCCAAGGAGCAAGCATCTATACCCTGAAAAAACCATAATTCAGGAAGGCACACGTACCCCAACGATCACTGCAGCGATATTTACAATCGCCAGGACAAGTAAGCGACAGAAATGCCTACTGATAGGTGAATGCATGAAAAAGACATGGTCTCTATATACAATGGACTATGTCTCAGCCACAAAAAGGAATGAAATTGAGTCACCTGTAGAGATGTGAATGGACCTAGAGTCTTTCATACAGAGTGAAGTAAGTCATAAAGAGAACAACAAATTCCATATATTAATGCGTATATATAGAATATACGAAAAAATGGTACAGATGAACCTGTTTGCAGGGCAGAAGTAGAGACACAGAGGTAGAGAATGGTCACGTGGGCACAGAGGAGGAAGGCAGAGGGTGGGGCGGATTGAGAGAGGAGCAGTGACATATACACACGACCACGTGTAAATCAACAGCTAGTGGGAAGCGCCACGTAGCACAGAGACCTCAGCCGGGCACTCTGAGATGACCTCGAGGGGTGGGATGGGGGTGGGAGGGAGGCTCTAGAGGGAAGTGGTCCGTGTACACATATATCTGATTCACATTGTTGAACGACAGAAACTAGCTCAACTCTGTAAAACAATTCTACTCTAGCAAAAAATTAAAGAGGGAGAGACAGTAGCTCACTGATTATATAATCGCTCCTCAAAGGTGACCAGGACCTACAGTATCAGCTGTTTATATCTTTAAAGCTAAAGTCAGTATTTGAAAATCCACAGTGCAACAGAAAATTAAAAGTTGCTTTTTGAGTTATGTAATTAATCGATTAAAGCCTTCATCGTGGGATTACTATCATCGCTGCAGATTTTTAACAGATGAAACCAACTATGGAATATTACTTATAGCTTTGTCACAGCAGGGGAGTAAAATCAATATATTAATAGAAAATTACTGTGGTATTGGAGTAGGAATGAGTTGTGTGTGATGTTCTGTAGTCCTAAGGCTTGATTTGGAGAAGGCAATGACATACCACTCTGGTACTTCTTGCCTGAAAAATGCCATGGACAGAGGAGCCTGGTCAGTTATAGTCCGTGGGGGTCACGAAGAGAGAGGCAAGACTGAGTGAGCGTGTGCAAGGTTAAATAAAATATCTTTACCAACTTATGCTGAGAGGAGAAATAAGCATTTTAAATACAGTATTAATTATGTGTTCTGCCATGCCATATGTGAAGGGTGATTATTTTTTAAAAAGGCACTTTAAACACACATTGCGAACTTCAGGGACTCTGTTGTAATATCAGGTTAGAATAACGTTTTCAAACTCTAGCTCCTGACTCATTAGCAGCTGTGAAATCACTTAACTGTCATGACAATGTTTTTTTTTTCTTTAAATAAAATGCAATAAAAATATCAGAAAGAATTACATATAGTGAGAGTACTGTTTTATGAAATTTTTACATTTTTTAAATTTATATATAAATGTGTACATAAAATACATACATATAGGTATTGGTGGAGAAGGAAATGGCAACCCACTCCAGTATTCTTGCCTGGAGAATCTCATGGACAGACGAGCCCTGTGGGGGCGGGTAGTGGTCCATGAAGTCAGAAAGAGTCGGACACGACTGAAACGGCTTAGCATAGGTATTGGGTCACCAAATAAGGAAGCTTATTCAGGGAGCTTTGGAAATTTCTGAGGAGAATGGTGCAGAGCTGGTCATATAAAAGCTGGTTCGCCAAATAAGGAAGGTGACATTCAGGTAACTTTGGAAATCCCTGAAGAGAATGGTGTAGAGCTCTTTACAGTGGGCAAATAATCTTAACTCCGCTGGGAAACCAGTTGTCAGGTTGTAAAACCATAGAACCCATTCAACTGCATTCATGCATTCAGTTCGCCACGTGCTAGGCAGGGATTTGCACAGCTGCTAAGCTAACAACTTGATCGTGCAACGTGAGGAATGATCACAGAGAAGCTCGTACACTTTGCTTCAGCTTCAGGGTGTTCAAATCAACAAATTCAAACGCTGTTCCTCCCTCTTAGGCTGTACAAAAAATGGCGATGAAGCACCAAATGCTTCCTTCTGAGACCAATGGCGAGTCTCTGTCTCTGTAACTGACAACCTAATTGAGATCCTTTTGCGTCTGCCCACCTTGTGATAGGGCTTCCCTGGTGGCTCAGACGGTGAAGCAGCTGCCTGCAATCCAGGAAACCTGGGGTTCAACCACTGGGTTGGGCAGGTCCCCTGGGAAGGGCATGGTTGCCCACTCCAGTATTCTCACCTGGAGATTTCACGGACAGAGGAGCCTGGCGGGCGACAGTCCGTGGGGGTCACAAAGACACTTTCACAACCTTCTGATGCTTTAGAAAGACGTACCCTATGGTAAAACAGGTGCCTTGGTGCTTCTCTTCAAGGGGATTTTTAAACACACGACATTAAGAAGAAGATAATCTGTAAGGTGTCTGCTTTTCCCTAGTGACTGAACCGATGTATTTTAACTGCCAACTACACTTGAGTAGCCAAGATGAATAGCAGACACTGGCTTTGGCTACTCTTAACGTTACAGCAATTAGGCCTCCGTCCTTTCACTGCTGGGGCCTGGGTTCAATTCCTGGTCAGAGAACTAAGATCCCACAAGACAAGCTATGCGGCCAAGTCAGTCACAGAGAAAGAGAGATTCAAAGGGCTTGACGTGGCAGCTCCTGCAGTCGGCAGGCGTGAAGGATCGTGGTTCTGAGAGGCATTGAGGCTTGACTGTCCTGCATCAACTCGACATCCCAGAGCACTGCTGGTGCCTTGGACTGCAGGACACCTGCCCTGTGGCTGCGGCTGCTTCTCAGCTAAGACTGACTCCACTCATTCACTCTTCATCACGGCCACTCTGCTTCCGCTCGTACCACACGGGATCAGAGCCTGCTATCCACCAGGATGACCTACATCTTCAGTCCTGCCTGATCTCAACTCTTGCTTCTGCCATAGGAGGTCACGGTAGCCTTCCACTAACTAGACCACAGGTGACCATAGCAGAGGGGATGACCAAGGGAATTACCTGGGTTTCGTGTACATACCTCCCTAACCCTAACCCTCCCCTCACTGCACATCAGTGAATCTAACTCCCTTTGAGCTGCAGACTGCACGTTTCCTTCGGTTCGGTTCAGTTCAGTCGCTCAGTCGTGTCCAACTCTTTGCAACCCCATGGACTGCAGCACGCCAGGCTATGTCCCCGAAAATGCATATATTGAACTCCTAACCCCCAATGTGATGATCCCTGTTGGCTCAGCGGCAGAGAATCTGCCTCCCAATGTAGGAAATGCAGGTTCGATCCCTGGGTTAGGAAAATCCCCTGGAGAAGGAAATGGCAACCCATTCCAGTATTCTTGCCTGGAGAATCCCACGGACAGAGGAACCTGGTGGGCTACAGTCCACGGGCTTGCAAGAAGCAGGACACAACACTCAAACATGCAAAATGTGATGGTAACAGAAAGGGGGGGTTTGGGGAGGTGGTTACATGGTGGGGGTTGAGCCCTCATAAACGGGATTAGTGTCCTTACAAAAGGACCCCAGAAACCTTCTTCACCCCTTCCACCAAGTGAAGACACTGAGCCAGAGAGTATCTTGATGCTTGTTTGTTCATTAAGAGACGTTTTTAAAAAGTAGACCATTTTTAAACTCTTTACTGAACTTCTTACAATATTGCTGCTGTTTTACATTTTGGTTTTTTTGGCCCCAAGGCATGTGGGATCTTAAGTTCCCTGACCAGGGATCGAACCCGCAGCCCCGTACACTGGAAGGGTAGGTCTTAACCACTAGAGTTTCAGGGAAGTCTCTAGTGCCTTGATCTTGGACTTCCTAGTATCTAGCACAGGGAGAAAGGTGAATTCTCTAGGGCCTTGATCTTGGACTTGCTAGCATCCACAACAAGGGGAAAGGTTTGTGGTTTTGTTACGACAACCTGTATGGACTGAGATGCCTCTCTAGGGAAGATGACATCACCCATCTCCTACCATCGATTCTGGGCATCCTGTGTTAAGAGCCATGAGAGGTGGCTGTGAAATGGATCTCTTCCCTTGTCTGTTCTTTTGAAAAACTACCTTATTTCAAGATCAAGTTGGATGTGTTATTCCAAGTTGTGCAGGACTTCACAGTCGAAAGGTTTTCCATAGCAAGGAAAAGACTGAGTCATATTCTTGCCCCTTTTGAAGTCAATCAAGAGCAAGGGAAATTAAAAAAAAAAAAAAAAACGATCAGCAGAGGAATTATCCCAAGGGGACATATCTGAGGATACACAGATATATGGATCAGCATGCAGCTGGCAAAGCTTTGAGTTGAGTCAGCAAAAGCAAAATGAAGTACATGGTGAGTGATTTCATGGTGAATTCAGCCCACTTAAACTGTCTGTCTGTAAATATTAATAATTTAATAGTAATAAAAACTACTTTCCATAGAATTATAAAATGACAATGAAATAATAATTACTACTACTCTTAAATAATTTCCAGTAGTCACATACGGATGTGAGAGTTGGACCAAAAAGAAGGTTGAGTGCCAAAGAATTGATGCTTTCGAATTGTGGTGTTGGAGAAGACTCTTAAAGAGTCCCTTGGACTGCAAGGAGATGTAACCAGTCCATCCTAAAGGAGATCAGTCCTGAATATTCATTGGAAGGACTGATGCTGAAGCTCCAGTACTTTGGCCACCTGATTTGAAGAACTGACTCGGAGAAGACCCTGATGCCGGGAAAGACTGAACCTAAGGGAAGGGGGCGACAGAAGATGAGATGGTTGGATGGCATCATTAACACAATGAACATGAGCAAACTCCAGGAGACGGTAAAGGGCAGGGAAGCCTGGTGTGCTGCAGTCCATGGGGTTGCAAAGAGTCGGATACGACCTAGCGACTGAACAACAACAAAAAAAATCATCATTAACAAAACGTATCCACTTTTCCTAATCCGCAGTTAATTGCTTTTCTTCCTGCTTCAAGTTATGTAGACCGTCACTTCAAAAAATTTTGCGACAGTGCAGACATAACTTAGGCAAGAAAAACACTAAACCCTGAATTTCCCTGATAATCAGTGCCTCAACTGTAAATGTAGTGCCCGAGAACCAAAAACATTTCTATGATTAATATTTATATACATATAAGTAATTATGTGTATCTGTTTTAATCAGGAAAAAAACGCAGCATAACTGAAACCTTTTCACACTGTTCCTGGGGTCCTTGCAGCAAGAATCCTGGAGTCGGTTGCCATTTCCTCCTCCAGTAGACCACATTGTATCGGAAGTCTTCACCGTGACCCATCCGTCTAGTGTGGCCCTGCATGGCACGGCTTGTAAAGAATCCGCCTCCAGTGCAGAAGACGTGGGTTTGATCCCTGGGTCGGGAAGATCCCCTGGAGGAGGAAATGACAACCCACTCCAGTATTCTTGCCTGAAGAATCCCATGGACAGAGGAGCCGGGTAGGCTACAGTCCACACACTCGCAATGAGTCAAACACAACTGAGCGACTAAGCACTCACGCGTGCACGGCATGGGTCATAGCCTCATTGAGTTACACAAGTCCCTTTTGTGACAAGGTTCCATTGTAACTGCCCGGGTCTCTTTAAAATCCTAATTCAACACCCAGAGCCTTATGGTTCTTTCTTTCCCAGCTTCACGTATGCACACATGATGCCCAGTATTAGGAAACCTAAGAGTTTTTTTTTGTTTGTTTTAATATATGGCTTGCTCCTTCAGCACATTATTTAACTTCTAATCTCTTTTCTCTAATCATCTATGGAAGCAGTAGGTTACCATAGTTACAAAGTAAAGAGTGTTACGGCAAGAAAGACATGACTGATGAAATTTTACATGCCAGATTCAAAGATAGTAGGAAACGGCCCCAGCGGGCAACTGGGAACTTATCGAGCTGCCGGTCACAGATAACGACCGTGCCAGCGTATCAGGACCTGGGTCAGAAAGTCTCTCCAGGTTTTCCAAACGCCTCTCCTAGGGGGCGCTTTGAAGGGCTGATGTGAGGAACCTGGCCACACTGGCGTCAGCATCCATTTCTGTTAGCACAGCACCCAAGGACACGCTGTGCCCATCGCACGCCACGCGGCTGTCATGGGTTCCGGTGAGGGGCTGTCATGACACACCTGGCGAACCCTGGGGCTGCAGGTGAACGTGCTGTGTGATGCCCGTGTACCTGCCATGGGGGCTTCCCCTGTAGCTCAGTCCACAAAGCATCTGCCTGCAGTGCAGGAGACCTGGGTTCAATCCCTGGGTTGAGAAGATCCCCTGGAGAACGAAATGGCAACCCACTCCAGTATCCTCGCCTGGAGAAGCCCATGGACAGAGGATCCTGGCAGGCTGCAGTCCACGGGGTTGCAAAGAGTCCGGCATGCCTGAGTGACTAACACTTACTTACTTACTCACCTCCCACACATGAGAAAGCTGATGCTCCACGGACCTTTCAAGCATCTTACACGATCCTCCCACTAACAGGTCAAAGGCGTGCCGTGTGGGGACGATACACTTTTTAAAAGTCTAACATGCTGACCTTTCCTCTGTCGATGAGATGGACACAGAAGATGTTGTACATACATACCATGGGATATCCTTCAGCCATGAAACAAATGAAATAATGCTACTTGCAGCATGGGTGGGCCTGGTGAGGGTCACAGTGAGTGACTTAAGTCATACACAGGAGGAGAAATAGTGTATGACATCCCTTAGGTGTGGCATCTGAAAAGAAATGCTACAAATGAACTTACTGACAAAACAGAGATTCATAGACTTAGAGGATGAACTTACAGTTGCCCAGGCAGGGGGACAGGAGGTGAATGATACAGGGGAGGGGATAGTTAGGGAGTCTGGGATGGACATGGACACACTGCTGTATTTAACACGAAGAACCAGCAAGGACCTGCTGGACAGCACAGGGAACTCTGCTCAATACTCTCTTGCCAGGAGCCAGCGTGAGGAACTCCGCCCGTGGCAAAGGTCATGAGGAAGGAAGCTCGGCATATGCAAAGGCGGGATCGAGCCTCAGGAGTCCCCCTGGAAATTCTCAAGCATCTACCCCCAAACCAGAGTCTGCCTACTTTACTGCTTTGTGCTCTCACCTACACCTCTGATTTACGGGGGGCTGTCCCCCACCACCTCTCTCTGAAAAAGAGTTAACTTACAGCTCCAGTTGATAAAGTTCCTGGGTGTGATAAGAGTGTTTTAACCTACAAACTCCTCTGAAGGTTATTCCGGCCACATGTGATTGTTCAGAGCCTCCCAACTGTGAGAGGCATGAGATGTTCTAAACTGTCTAAATACAGATTCCTTTGAGCAGTTAAAAGATTGATTAGAAATTGTATTGGTGAAGGGTTTTTCACTTGTTGGGCCAATGTTTGCTGCTAAGTTTCCATATCCCTTACCTCCTGTGTCCCTGGCAGTTTATTGATTAATATAATTGGTGTATAGGAATGTAAGCAGTAGCTTTAATGCTTGTAACCTTGGACCCTTGAGTTAATTCTTTTTCTTGTTATAGCCCACCACACCTTTGCCCTATAGGAATGCAACTTTATCTAATGCTTTCGGAGGGTGCTGCCTGACTTTAGAATGATCACCTTTAGAGAAAAATAAGTTTTCTGAAGAAAGAGTCACAAAATGTTAACAGGCCTCTTGGCCAGAAGATGATGTAATTCACTTAAACTTTTGCATATGATAAGTTTGCAGGAAGAAAGTCTGGCTTACTGCTGACTCTCCCCTTCCCCTATTATGCTCTATGTACAACTTAAGGTATAAAAACTACTTTGGAAAATAAAGTGTGGGCCTTGTTCACCGAAACTTGGTCTCCCCATGTCGTTCTTTCTCTCACCTTCTGGCTGAACTGGGGCGTGGAGGCTCGTCAAGCTTACTAATTTTGCCTGGGCTTCTAAGATCTGACAGGGGAGGCCTTAGTGTCTCCTCTCCTTCGGGAGAATGGGAGGACGCCTGCGGCCTACGTAGATGACGTAAATTCCTTATTTTGGAATTTTATTAGCTTTCCACATAAACCAAGTTATTCAGCCTCTTTTCTCCACTGAATTTTCTCACTGGGCTATTCTTATTTAACCACGCTTTATATCTTTAATTCTATCGTATCCTGATTGCCGAATCCGTCTCCCCTTCGAATTCCCTGGATCCACCAGGGCTGGACCCCGGCACTCTCTAATAACCTTATGGTTCCCAGGGGGAAGGGTGGGGGAAGGAATAGTCAGGGAGTTTGGGATGGACGTGGACACACTGCTGTGTTTAACATGGAGAACCAACAAGGACCTGCTCTCCAGCACAGGGAACTCTGCTCAGTGTCATGTGGCAGCCTGGATGGGAGGGGAGTTTGGGGGAGAATGGATACATGCATATGCATGTCTGAGTCCCTTTGCTGTCCACCTGAAACCATCATAACGTTGTAAATTTACCTCAAAACAGAATAAAGTTTTTAAAAACTGCAAGCATTACAAAAACTCATAATAAAATTGATAACGACGATAGGCTTTTATAAAAGGATTTAATTAGAAACTTCCCTGAAGAACTGTGTTCTCCATTAACAAGTTGTAAGCGTCCTACTCAAACCAATTTTCTTTAACTAAAAACCTGCTGGCGTCGTCGAAGCCCCGTCGATAGAGCGACTCCATTGTCCTCCTGCTCGGCGGGAAGAGGGCCCGGTTGAGTCTCACCAAGTTTGCCACGGACAGCTGGGACAGAAAGACACACCGTAGGATACGACAGGGCTGGTCTATCAACATTTACTTCTGTAAGCAAAGCCTGCTTGTTATACATGCTATTAGCAATACAAAAAAAACAATAATACTAAGTAGGAAGAAAATCATCTTAAAATGGAACTGCAGGGCTTTCCAGTCAGTATAAACAAAATGATCTTAAAATCTCAACTGTGGGCTTTGCTGATGGCTGGGTGGTAAAGACCCTGCCTGCCAGTGCAGTGGGTACAGGTTGCATCCCTGGTCCCGGAAAAGCCCACACGTCTCAGGGCAACAAAGCCTGTGCACCACGATTATTAAAGCTGTGCTTGAGAGCCTGGGAGCTGCAGCTGCTGAGTTCACGTGTCACCACTAACGAAGCCCGTGCGCCCGTACTCTGCAACCAGAGAAGCCACTGCAACGAGAAGCCTGCGCTCTGCAGCTCGAGAAAAGCCCACATGGCAACTAAGCCCCAGCATACTCTCCTCCCCCCAAAAAACAAAACAAAACAAAACACAGAACTCCACACGAAGACTGCAAGAGGGTTTCTCAGCCTGGGTACCACTGACGTTTAGGGCCAGATGCTTCTCTGTCGGGGCGTCTGTCCTGTGCACTGTAGGATGCTGAGCAACATCCCTGAGCTCCATCCCTAGATGCCTGTACACATTCCCGACTTAGCCAGTGTCTCCTGCATATAATGGGCTTCCCTGGTGGCTCCAAAGGTAAAGAATCTTCCTGCCAATGCGGGAGCCATGGCCCGATCCCTGGGTGTGGAAGATGCCCTGGAGGAGGGCATGGCAACTCACTCCAGCCAGAGGCTACAGTCCATCGCGTCTGAGTTAGACACCACTGAGCAACTAATGCTTTCACTTTCAGGGGCTACAGTCCCTGGGGTTGCAAAGAGTCAGACATAACTTAGCACACACACACCTGTATATAGTATCACTCCCTGCTGAGAACTAATTTTTGACTAGATTGAGGGAATCAACATTTTTGCCACTTCCTTCCTCACCTACCTCCCTGACCACGGATCCAATCCATATCCCCTGCTTTAGAAGTCTTAATCACTGGACTACCAAGGAAGTCCCATCAGTACATTTGTAAATGAGATCATCTGATTGTTTTAAAAGGTGGCAATGATTAAGTATGTAAAAACATTAGTGGAAAACTTAGGGACCTACCAGGAAGGAAATGGCAACCCACCCCAGAATTCTTGCTGGAGAATCTCATGGACAGTGGAGCCTGGCGGGCTATAGTCCATGGGGTTGCAAGAGTCAGACACGACTTAGCGAGTAAACCACCACCACCACCACCACCACCACCACCACCACCACCAGGGAGGTAGCATCCCACATTCCGTGTGACCAAAAAATCAGAATATAAACAACAGGAGCAATATTATAACAAATTCAATAAAGATTCTTTAAAAAAAAATGGTCCATATTAAAAAAAAATCTTAAAAAAAAAATTGCACTTCCCTGGCAGTCCAGTGGTTCAGACTGCCTTCCAATGCAGGGGACACAGGTTTCAATCTCTATGGGGGGATCTAAGGGTCCCACATGCCACAGGGCAACTAAGCCCAAGCACCTCAACTACTGAGCCCAAGCACCTCAACTACTGAGGCCAAGCACCTCAACTACTGAGCCCGAGTGCCACAACCACGGAGTCCATCCGGTCTCCAGCCACAACCAGAAAGCCTGTGAGCTCTGGAGACCTCTTACTGAAACAAGGAGCCTGCCCACCGCAACTACAATCTAATTCAGACAACCAGTAAGTAAATAAGTGTTTTGTTTTTTTTTTAATAAAATTGCATTGAAAACTTGCCAAGTATGCTGACCTGAAAGATAAGTGAAGAAACAGGAAATGTCCCACAGAGACAGTTCAAAAATAGTAAAAAAAAAAAAAAAAAAAAGATTGCACACGCACAGTCTACAGTAGAGGTACCCAGGTCCATATGCACAACATACGTTGTGACTCATTTAAAACATGGCAAAAACCACTACAATTATTGTAAAGTAATTAGCCTCCAATTAAAATAAGTAAATTTTAAAAAAATATGCATGCAAATCTGTACATACGATGGAGTTGCCAAGTGTGGGAAGCGTGTGGAGAGTTTCAGGGGGTCTGTGACGGTCGGGAACATCAGGACTCACCAGTACTTCCTGGTTGGTGATGCTAACGTAGAAATGCAGCCGCCCTTTATCCTGCGGGGAGATGTCCAGTCGCCCACTGAACGGGGAGATGGTCACAGTGCGGCCGACGGGCAGGACTGGCAGGCTGTTGGTGAAGCCTCCGTCCACCCACCTCTGCGGAGAGAATGGCCCCGGTCAGCACGTGAAGACAGTGACCGTGGACTTCCCCGAGACGACACCGTCCTTCTGAGAATCCGAGCCTTGGGGATGAACGCCCTTGAGTTACTATTGATGAGGACCAGCTGGATTGGATTTGTTTTGGAAGCGAAGCAAATCTTTGTATGCATATCATTTACCCACAGGCTTCCTCGGTGGCTCCGTGGTAAAGAACCTGCCTGCAATGCGTTTGATCCCTGGGTGGGGAAGATGCCCTGGAGGAGGGCACGGCAACCCACTCCAGGATTCTTGCCTGGAGAATCCCATGGACAGAGGAGCCTTCTGTGCTACAATTTATGGAGTCACAAAGAGTCGGACATGACTGAGCACAGAACATACACACACAGCCTTTATGCATACAGTAAGAAGTTTGGGTTTATAGTAAGAAATTATAGTAAGAAACCCATGGGTTTCCCTGGTGGCTCAGCTGGTCAAGAATCTGCCTGCCAATGCAGGAGACCTGGGTTTGATTCCTGGGTCGGGAAGATCCCCTGGAGAAGGGAATGGCAACCTGCTCCAGTATTCTTGCCTGGAGAATCCCATGAACAGAGCAGTCCGGTAGGTTCTCAGTCTATGGAATCGCAAGGGTCCGACACAACTTAGTGACTAAACCAAACCAAGAAATTTGGACGGAATCAAGAAATCTCTCCAGTTGTTTCAAAGCTTTGAGTAGATTACTTAAGACCTTATTATTATTATTATTTTTTTAACTGATGATGGCACATGCATAAGAAGCCACATGTAACGAGCTTGGGATTTATCATCTAATCAGGATGCAAAGCCAAGTTGACTCTGACACTGAGCAGATCATCCCCCATAAAAGGCGGCTCCATTTTTAACTTCAGAACTGCAAATCGGCATTGTCTGTAGCCAAGTGAAAAGTAAATAAATAAAGGACCACCAGAAAGGCTTTCATCTCCAAAGTGACTCCTGAGTTAACAGGGCTTCAAGCCGTGAAGAATTCGGGGTAGCGTGGCTGGAAGGGCGGGAGAGGGCTAGGAAGTGTTCAACAGGAGCACTGTTCAGAAGAGAGTCTGTGCTTTCAGACCTCGGCCCAAAGGAAAGAGGGAGAGACAGAACAGCAGGACCGAGGACCGTCCACAGGCTTCTGCACACCTGGACACTGGGGGCAGGCGGAAGAAGCACAAAGACAGAATTTCCTATGGTGTTTCAAGTGAAAAAGACTTTCAATCTGTCCTTGAGCCCTAGAATCAGCTCTAACAATAAACACACAGACACACAAAGCTGAAGTTCAAACACTACAGGCTACATCCAGATTGGAAATATCCTGCCGTGGATGTGGGAATACAAAGCTAGAAATTGTGGAGAACACCTTATCACTCACCCAGAGTCAGACATTCTGGAGTGTGAAGTCAAGTGGGCCTTAGGAAGCATCACTATGAACAAAGCTAGTGGAGGTGACGAAATTTCAGCTGAGCTATTTCAAATCCTACAAGATGATGCTGTTCAAGTGCTGCACTCAATACATCACCCAATTTGAGTTGGAAAACTCAGCAGTGGCCACAGGACCAGAAAAGGTCCGGCCTCCTCCAAATTCCCAAGAAGGGAAGTACTCAAGTATGTGCTAACCATTGGACAGTTGCATACATCTCCCATAGTAGTAGGATCATGCTTAAAATCTTGCATGCTAGGCTTCAGCATTATGCCAACCAAGAACTTCCAGATGTAAAAGCTGCATTTAGAAAAGGCAGAGGAACTGCAAATCAAATTGCCAACATTCACTGGATCGTGGAGAAAGCAAGAGAATTCTGGAAAATATCTACTTCTGCTTCCTGCTTCACTGATTTATACTAAAGCCTTTGACTAAAGCCTTTCCAAAAACTGTGGGAAATTCTTAAAGACATGGGAATTCCGGACCACATTACCTGTCTCTGGAGAATCCTGTATGCCAGTCAAGACGCAACAGTTAGACTCAGATGCAGCAACTGACTGGTTCAAAATTGGTAAAGGACTAAAATGAGGTTGTAAACTGTCACCTTGCTTATTTAACCAATATGCAGAGTGTATCACACGAAATGCCAGGCTGGATGAATCCCAAGCTGGAATCAAGATTGTCAGAAGAAATATAAACCATCTCTGACATGCAGATGATAACCTCTCTAATGGCAGAAAGTGAAGAAGAACCAAAGAGCCTCTTGATGAAAGTAAAAGAGGAGAGTGAAAAAGCTGACATGAAACTCAACATTCAAAAAACTAGGATCATGGCATCTGGTCCCGTCACTTCATGGCAAAGAGATGGGGAAAAAGTGAAAGCCGTGATAGATTTTATTTTCTTGGGCTGCAAAATCACTTCTGAAGCTGAAGCTTCAATACTTTGGCCACCTGATGCAAAGAACTGACTCATTGGAAAAGACCCTGATGCTGGGAAAGATTGAGGGCGGGAGGAGAAGGGGGTGACAGAGGATGAGATGGTTGGATGGCATCACCAATTCAATGGACATGAGTTTCAGTAAACTCTGGGAGTTGGTGATAGACAGGGAGGCCTGGTCTGCTGCAGCCCATGGGATCACAAAGAGTCGGACACAACATCGACCGAACAACAACAGCAACCTCACAAAATAATCTATTTTGGAGAAAAAAAAGCAAGAAGGTGAGGACTGAGAAACAGGTTAGCATAAAGCATCCTTAACTGAGTTAAGGACCTTCATTCACCTTCATTCACTTCATGTCTTTTTTTCTTTTAAAATGTTTTTCTTACCTGTTTTGATTTCTAAAGCAGGTGACTAAATGATAGGTATTGTTTACAAAGGCCTTGGCCAGCAACCACCTCCCCTCAGAGGAAATAAAAGTAAATAAACAGAAAGTGAAAATGTGTTGAAAATCTCTGGTTGAGGGAACTGCATTTTGGTGGAGGAAAAAACATAAGTGGATTGGATTAAAATGAACCTGACCTGGGTAATCTGCTTACCGTCATTATTTTTTAAAAGAACAAAACACATTATATAATTATGTATTATATACACACATTTATATATGCTTGTGTACGTATAAATATGGATACACACACACACAAGACTATACAAATACTGTCTAAAAAAGACAGGTTTGTATTAAGAAGGCCCCCACATTGTAAAGGAACTACTGTATTTGAGCAGACTCCAGCAGACAGTAGAGGGCAGAGGAACCTGGCATGCTGCAGTTCATGGGGTCTCAAAGAGCTGGACATGACTGAGCGAATGATCAACAACAACAAATACACTTCAATAAAAATTAATTAATTAAAAAAAAGAAGGTCCCAGATATCTGGTTCTGTGCCTTACTGTCCTGGAGTTTTTTGGTTTTTTTTCCCCCTTCTCTTCCCTCATTGCTTTGGATGTGGACACCAAATTCTGGAATAGATAATACCTAGAAAGAGAGAGAGAAAGAACACCTTCCAAAATCACCTTTCATACCCTCAGTAGAGTATCTCATCAGTGATGCAAAAATTCAGAGGTTTCATCAAGGGAAATAAAAAATATGCACCATATGCCATATAACTTAACTGACAGCTCCCTTGTTTTATTCAACTGAAGGAAAAGAAGGGCAATCTGGCTCGTTAATGTGCAGTGTTCTAATTTACCATGGGGCTAATGACTGCCGCTTAAGGGAATTGAAAGTCTTTTTTCTAAATTTTGTTCACTCTTGTTAGCTTATTCTGATTGGATAAATGAGTCAGGGAAACAAACAGCTTATCAAGGGGCTTCATTAAATTTTCAGCGTTACTCGCTACTCTGTAACCATAACCCCAGCAGCTCAGATGTTGTAAATACAGTCCATCTTTCTCCTGATTCCTGCTCTCATGAACTGTATCACTCCCAACAACCATACACACACAGAGCCCACCCCACCCTCAGGCATGCTAATGTGAGCAAAATTTCTGGAAACAACAATAACATTACTAAATCCAAATACCTTATATCTCACGTGCTATGGATCGATTGATGCTTTTGAACTGTGGTGTTGGAGAAGACTCTTGAGAGTCCCTTGGACTGCAAGGAGATCCAACCAGTCCATCCTAAAGGAAATCAGTCCCGAATATTCATTGGAAAGACTGAGGCTGAAGCTGAAACCAATACTTTGGCCACCTGATGCGAAGAGCTGGCTCTTATGAAAAGACCCTGATGCTAGGAAAGATTGAAGGTGAGAGAAGGGGACGACAGAGGATGAGAGGGTTGGATGGCATCACTGACTCAATGGACATGAGTTTGGGTAAACTCTTGGAGTTGGTGATGGACAGGGTGGCCTGGTGTGCTGCAGTCCCTCGGGTCACAAAGAATCAGACATGACTGAGCGATGGAACTGAACTGAACTGACTGATGGATAAATTAAAACTGCAGTCCCTATGCTTCTGGCCATGACTTCTCTGGCTGTTTGCAACATATTCCTCAAAATCATTCCCACTTTGTGGGCAGCATTCCATAAGCTGCCGTGACACTGAGGATTCCAAAATCTTGCTGATGGCTCTTCCCAGGAGAGTTTTGCCCAGAGTTTCTTAGTTTCAGATTATAGCACCTTCATTCATCAAAGGAAAGGGGAGGCCAAATAAGTTAAAAAGAAAATTATTCCAGGAGAAAAATGTGCTTCAAAACCAAACATGTGGGACTTCCCTGGTGGTCCAGTGGCCAAGACTCTCCCTCCCAATGAAAGGGTCCCAGGTTTGATCTCTGATCAGGGAACCAGATACCACATGCCCCAACTCAAAAAAAAAAAAAAAAAAAAATTCATGTGCCACAATACAGGCCCAGTGCAGGCAAACAAACTAATATTTTTTTTTTAATTCTTATATATTAAAAACATTTATAAACGTGTATAGAGAGAAAGAGAGAGAAGTCACTCAGTGGTGTACGACTCTTTGCGACCCCATGGACTATAGCCCGCCAGGCTCCTCCAGCCATGGGATTCTCCAGGCCAGAATACTGGAGCGGGTTGCCATTTCCTCCTCCAGGAGATCTTCCTGACTCAGGGATCGAACCCAGGTTTCCTGCACTGCAGGCGGACGCTTTGCCATCTGAGCCACCAGGGAATCCACCAGGGAATATTTAAATGTGTATAAATATTAATAAATATTAAAAAAAACCTGGCCCCTACAAGTTGCTGCAACTTGTCCTAACATCCTTTACCTGCATCTCTGCATTCTGGCCCCTACAGTTGATTGTCTTTTCTCCTAACGCCCTTTACCTGCATCTCTGACCATATGCTAACGTGCTCCATGGTAAGGTGAACTGTCTGAGTCCAGAGAGTAGAAAAGAAACAACGGTTCTTCAGTAGAGAAGACGAGCTTGTGCCCAGAGGTGGGGCGGGGGTCTACTGTGGCTGTCCCTGGTGGATTACAGCGCTGGAGACCAGAGCCGAGGCGATGATTCTACAGGACAGGGACACCCATCACAGCAAACCCAGAGGGGCGGTCGTCTGCCAGCACACGTCAAGCCGTGTCTCACAGGTGACGCCTTCTGGGTTCACACCAGGCTCATGACCTCCAGCAGCTCATGTCATATAATTGAAGGCGAAGACTGTAAGCTCAAGGCTGTCCCCGGTACCGAAAGCGCTCACTTCTTCATGCACCAAGTCCTTTCAGAACACGCCGTGCGTGCCTGGATGTATGTTCCACACTGCGAGAAGTTCATGCTAGAACCTCGAGGCAGGGCTGGACTTGCTCTGCAAACAGTTTTGCCAGAAAGAGGAAGACAAAGACCATATGATAGCATTTCTATGTGGAACATAAAAGGTGAGGAAATGAACTTATCGACAAAGCAGAAACAGGGTCACAGACTCTGACTATGGTCAGAGAACATGGTCAGAGAACAGACCGTGGCTGTCAAGGGGGAGGCGCAGAGGGAGGCAGTGGGGAAGGAATGGACTAGAAGCTTGGGGTTAGCACATGCCAACTGTTACCTAAGGGATGGATAAACAAAAGGTCCTGCTGTACAGCACATGGAACTGCATCCAGTCTCCTGGGATAAACCATAATGGAAAAGAATGTCTATATGTGTATACCTGAGTCGTTGTGTTGTACAGCAGAAATTGACACAACACTGTAAATCCACTATTCAGTTAAGTTCAGTCGCTCAACGTGTCTCACTCTTTGCAACCCATGGACTGCAGCACGCCAGGCTTCCCTGTCCATCACTCGGAGCTTGCTCAAACTCATGTCCATTGAGTGGGTGATGCCATCCAACCATCTCATCCTCTGTTGTCCCCTTCTGCTCCTGTCCCCAATCCATCCCAGCATCAGGGTCTTTCCAATGAGTCGGCTCTTTGCATCAGGTGGCCAAAGTATTGGTGTTTCACCTTCAGCATCAGTCCCGCCAATGAATATTCAGGACTGATTTCCTTTAGGATGATTGGTTGGATCTCACTGCTGTCCAAGGGACTCTCGAGAGTCTTCTCCAACACCACAGTTCAAAAGCATCAATTCTTCAGTGCTCAGCTTTCCTTATAGTCCAACTGTATGCTCAGTCATGTCTGACTCTTTGATACCCTGTAGACTGTAGCCCGCCAGGTTCCTCTGTCCATGGAGATTCTCCAGGCAAGAACACTGGAGTGGGTTGCCATGCCCTCCTCCAAGGGATCTTCCTGACCCAGGGATTGAATGTAGGTCTCTGCACTGCAGGCGGATTCTTTACTGTCTGAGCCAACAGGGAAGCCCAGGAATACTGGAGTGGGGTGCCATTCCCTGCTCCAGGGGATCTTCCCGAATGAGTCCTTAGCAAGTGGCAAACGGCCACCACGTGGCTGCAGAAACAAGCAAGCACCTCCAGGAGCACCCTGTCAGTCACCGTGCACATGGGGTCCCCTCTTCCCGGGCCTTATTACACAACCAACGGGGACCAGGGAGTTCCCTGGTGGTCCACGGATTAAGGATCCGCCTGCCCATGCAGGGACACAGGTTCGGTCCCTGGTCCAGGAAGATCCCACGTGCCACGGAGCAACTAAGCCTGAGAGCCACAACTGCCGAAGCCCCTGAACCACAGCTACTGAAGCCCACACGCCCTAGAGTCTGCTCCAGAAGAAGACAAGCCGCTGCAATGGAAAAGCATTTGCACAACTCGAGAGTGGCCTCCACTTAACTAGAGGAAGCCTGGGTGCAGCAACAAAGACTCAGTGCAACCAAAGATGAAACAAACAGAAAAACACGTCATTATGACACTGCTCCTCTGCACAGAGGCCAGTCATCAGAGGGTTGTGCCTCGCCTCCCAAGGTCAAATATATATATATTTCTTACTATATGTAAATATAAGTATATATATTTCTTACTATATATAAATATAAATATATAAGTATTTCTTAATACATAAGTCGCTCAATCGTGTCCGACTCTTTGCAACCCCATGGACTGCAGCCTACCAGGCTCCTCCATCCATGGGATTCTCCAGGCAAGAGTACTGGAGTGGGTTGCCATTTCCTTCACCAATTTCTTAATATACCTATGTCTTAATATATAAATATCTATTTCTTAATATATATATTTCTTACTATATATAAATATATCTATTTCTTAAAATACCTACTTGTTAATATATATAAATACCTATTTCTTAATATATATAAATATCTATTTCTTAATTATATAAGTATGTATTTCTTAATATATATAAATATATACAGTTCTTTATATATATATATATACAGATTTCTTTACATACATAAATATATAGATTTCTTCATATATATATTTACATATATATATATATATATATGTATATTTCAAGAAATGAACAAGACTTAGTAGAGCAAGAGGCCTGTGATTGATGCAAACATTACAGATCATCCTGGGAAAGGTGCCCCCTGACTCAGCTATACATCTTCAGTGAAGTGAATGAATGTTTCTGCACCTCCATTTCCTCATCTGTAACATACAGTGGTAATATTCCCTACAGCACATGGGAGTGGACTCTGATGCATCAGATAGAAAGCAGTAACAACAGAAGTTTTGCTTCTTTTTCCCATGAAAGCAGCATTGAAGGTACATTGGTAAGGTGCCCCTCCTCAAATCATGCATGCCCCAACTCTGTCTGTCTCTAATTAGAGTGATCTGTGACCTCATGATCCACAATGGCTGCCAGAGCTCTGGTCATCACGTCTAAGTTCCGGGCAGCAGGGAGGAAACAAACACACACAACCTCACTTCCTGTAAGTCCCACAATAACTCGGCCTACCTCTCCCTGCCCGCACTTGAGGGGACGGCCACACCTAGCAGCAAGGAGCACTGGTGGACGTGACCTTTCAGCTACACGGCAATAAGTCCACATAAGAATTGCAGTTCTGTTACTGAGGAAGAAGAGGACACTGTATGTTGGAAGAAACTGGGAGCCATCAGCACCTGCACCTCATTCATAATACAGTTATCACTACTTAAACACGGGGCATGTTCAGCATAGTCTTACAACGTATTCAGGTGGCCAGAAACATCATTGACATTTCCCCATATTACAGAAAACCCAAGTGGACCTTCTGGCCAACTCAATACTAGCCTTCTGGGTCTCCGTTCTCTAACCTTCGTTCCATCCTCCCTTTCCTTCCTTCCTTCCCGTAGCTCCATCCACCTTCTCCGTCAGCACCTCTTAATTTACCCATCGCATCAGCAATGCTGATGACTCCCGGATTCCAAATCCCCTTTTCATGATCATATATAATCTCGTAAGACACCTGAGTGCTTTGCATATATATTTTTTTTTCCCTGCCATTTAGCCATTTCTGTCATGATTATATATTATCAAGCAATAACTTGAAGTGAAATCATCACATTTCAGATCATCAAATTAAAGTTCATAACTGTAATGTAAAGTTGATTTGGCTAGCATCTGTGTTCAACATTTATAGGTAAAAATAAGTGTTGATTTTTACTGCTCTAACGGAAAAATGCTACTTAGCCTACTTTAAAATTGTTATGTCAAGTGGGGTACTTTTCACGTTTTTAAATGACAACAAAAAATCGTGCTCCTTGGTAACTGAGTATCTGCTACCTCTGAGCGGCAGTATCCAGAATAGGGGTGGGAAAAAAACCAGCTTTGAGATTCCCAAGTGCTCTAGTGGCTCAGACTCCCTGCTCCCAATGCAGGGGGCGCTCGTTCAATCCCTGGTCAGGGCACTAGACCCCACGTGCCTCAATTAAGCGATCCCATGTGACACAACCAAGACAGAGAACAGACAAATGAATATTTAAAATGGCTTTCTGCGAGCTTTTGTTTATGCTGCTTTACAGAAAAAAAAATCAGTGTATATGATGTTTCTGAGTGGTCACGGAGAGGGTTTCAGCCAACAGCACGGAGGCCCATCCCTCCAAGTAATGCCTGTGCCTGTGGCTAATAAAGAGAGCTCAACCTGGACAAGGCAGACCACTGTAAGGTTCTCCGTCTCTGCCTCTCCATGATGTTATCCAGTGACTCAGCCTCACGCTTCTCATCTGCCCCTTTTAGACAATTATGCCAGGGCACACTGGTTTGGCCAGGAATACTATGAGAAGCACGGAAAAGGGCTGGGATGGCCAGGAAAAGTCGGAGGAAGAAAATCATGAGGGCTCACAAGGTCCAAACACAGACAGATCCCCAAACACATTAGCCAAGAGATGTGTAAAAATCAGTCCCCTGGTTTTGAGACCATCCACCCACTGAGCACAGGCCTTTTGCAGGGTCTTCAAAATGAATGAACCAATGACAGCTATTAAATGCTTTTCATGTACACATTTATAAATGAATACATACATATCACATGTCTATAAAATAAACAGCATTAATCATCCATGAGGATGTGCCTGATTTTGAGTAGGTGTTACACAGTGTATGGGATTACAGAATATATATCTGCAGTGTGTGTTACATAGCTTGTGTGTCTGGGAATTCCCTGTGGTCCAGTGGCTGAGACTCCCAACTCTTAATGCAGGGGCCATCATGGTTTCAGTCCCTGGTCGGGAACTAGACCCCACAACGCCCTGCTAAGAGGTCTCATGCTGTAATCAAAAGATCCTTCATGCTCCAACTAAGACACAGAGCAGCCAAATAACATTTAACTAAATGGTGGCGCTAGTGGTAAAGAGCCTGCCTGCCAACGCAGGAGACTTTGAGAGCCGCAGGTGTGAGTCCTGGGTCACGAAGATCCCCTGGAGGAGGGCACGGCACCCCACTCCAGTGTTCTTGCCTGGAGAACCCCATGGACAGAGGCGCCTGGCGGGCTACGGTCCGTGGGGTCGCAGAGCCAGACATGACTGAGTGACTGAGCACACAGACAAATAAACAGCCCTGTGTGTGACCATAGAACGCTCATCTCTGGTGCGCATTCAGGAGATACTGTGTCTGCTTATCAGTGTGTGCGCTGGTGTGTAGGCTATGGAAGAGCAGGATCACACAGGATGGTGAAATTTTATAGCACAGACATGTTTTGCAGGACGCAGAAAGAAGACTTCGGGCAGTGTGGACAGCAGATAGCAGGCGGTAGTTCACTCAGTTCAGTCGCTCAGTTGTGTCCAACTCTGCAACCCCATGGACTGCAGCACGCCAGGCCTCGCTGTCCATCACCAACTCCCGGAGCTTACTCAAACCCATGTCCATCGAGTCGGTGATGCCATCCAACCATCTCATCCTCTGTTGTCCCCTTCTCCTCCAGCTTTCAATCTTTCCCAGCATCAGGGTCTTTTCAAATGAGTCAGTTCTTCTCATCAGGTGGCCAGAGTATTGGAGTTTCAGCTTCAGCATCAGTCCTTCCAATGAACACCCAGGACTGATCTCCTTTAGGATGGACTGGTTGGATCTCCTTGCAGTCGAAGAGACTCTCAAGAGTCTCCTCCAGCACCACAGTTTACTACGTCTCTCTAAAACACCTCCTGTGGCTCTCCGTCAGTGATGGCTGTTTCAGCCTCTCCTTCACAGATACATTTCCAAGGAGGACCGAAGAGAAGAGCAGCTGGCTGCCGGCAGGGGTACCCCTGGGGGTGGGATGGCATGAAGGGCTCCAGCCTCACGTGGGGGCCAGGTGAGGGACATCCTGATTGGTTTCCCCAGCCTGCCAGCACACTTTGCTTCTAACTGTTCATAGAAGGGGCCGTCAAGAGTACTTTTTTTTTTCTTTTAAGATCTAATAAACACTTTATTATGAAGAATTATCCTGATTATAATAGTCTCTGGTTCATCAATGGGGAAGCGTTACAAAAAAAGGCAGCTTATAATATACCAACTGTGCAAATCAGATATTTTAGGTAGAGATATTTTCTCTGTGAAAACTGAAACTGGTAGTCACTCAGTCGTGTCCGACTCTTTGCAACCTCACAGACTGTAGCCCACCGGGCTCCTCTGTCTGTGGGATTCTTCAGGCAAGAATACTGGAGTGGGTTGCCATTTCCTTCTCCAAGAGGACGTCTTGTAAGTCTAAAGAAGTCTTTTGCTGAGGCTTGATTTGTGACTCAAGATGTGATCTGAAATTAAAATCGTATCAAGCATCTGCTCTGATACCAATGGCGTGAGATCAGAAATTAATTATAGCGGAAAAACTGTAAAAAACACAAACACAGGGAGGCTAAAGAATATGCTATGAAATAAATAACCAAGGGGTCAATGAAGAAACCAAAGAGGAAATCAAAAAGTATCTGGAAACAAGTGAGAACGAAAACAAGACGATCCAAAACCTATGGGATGCAGCAAGACCCGTCCTAGAAGCAAGTCTGTAGCAGTACTATCCGACCTCAAGAAACAGGAAAAATAGAGAACAACCCAACCTTACACCTAAAGCAACTACAGAAGGAAAAACAAAAACAACAACGAAAATCAAAATTGGTAGAAGGCAAGGAATCATAAAGATTAAATAAATAAAAATACATAAAATGGAAATGAGGAAAACAATAGCAAAGGTCAATAAAACTAAAAGCTGGCTCATTGAGAAGATAAACAAAATTGATAAACCTGTGGCCAGACTTTCCAAGAAAAAAAAGGCACAGGACCCGAATCCATAAAGTTAGAAATGGAAAAGAGTAGCTACAACAGACAATGCAGAAATACAAAGGATCATAAGAGACTGCTTGCTGCTGCTGCTGCTGCTAAGTCACTTCAGTCGTGTCCAACTCTGTGCGACCCCACAGACGGCAGCCCAGCAGGCTCTGCCGTCCCTGGGATTCTCCTACAAGCAACCATATGCCGATAAAATGGACAACCTGGAAGAAACGGACAAATTCTTAGAAAAGTACAGCCTTTCAAGACTGAATCAAGAAGACATATTCAGGGGATATGAACAGACCAATCCAAAGGAGTGAAATGGAAACTGTGATTGAAAAATCTTCCAATAAAATGAAAGTCCAGGACCAGATGGCTTCACGAGCGAATTAAATGAAGAATTTTTACAGTAGAACTAATATGTATCCTTTTCAAACCTTTCCAAAAAATTGCAGAGGAAGGAATACCCCCAAACTTGTTTCATGAGGCCATCACCATGATACCAAAACCAAAGATACCACACAAAAAAAGACAATTACAGGCCAACATCACTGATGAACATAGATGCAAAGGTCCTCAACAAAAATACCATTAATAGCAATCCAAATCCAAGCAAAAAGATCAAACACCAGGATCAAGTGGGATGTTTCCCAGGGATGCAAGGATTCTTCAACATACACATATGATCATCTCAATGGATGCAGAAAAAGCTTCTGACAAAATTCAACACCAGTTTATGGCAAAAATGCTCCAGAAAGTGGGCACAGAGGAGACCGATCTCAACATAATAAAGGCCACATGCAAGAAACCCACAGCAAACACCATTCTCAATGCTGAAAAGCGGAAAGCATTTCCCTTGAGATTAGGAACAAGCTAAGGGTGCCCACTGTCACCACTATTAATTCAACATAGTTTTGGAAGTCCTAGTCAGAGCAATCAGAGAAAAAAAGAAATAAAAGGAATCCGGGTTGGAAAAGAAGTAAGTGTCATGTCACTGTTTGGAGATGACATGATGGATAACATAGAAAAACCTACAGATGCCACCAGAAAACTACTAGAACTCATCAATGAATGTGGTAAAGCTGCAGGATACAAAATCAATACACAGAAGCCTCTTGCATTCCTACACGCTAACAACCAAATATTAGAAAGAGGAATTGAGGAGACAATCCCATTTACCATCACAACAAAAACAATATCTAGGAAAATCTACCTAAGGCGACGAAAGACCTGGACTCAGAAAACTGAAGACATTGAAGGGAGAAATCACAGATGATACAAACAGATGAAGAGGCATGCCATGTTCCAGGAGTGGGAGAATTAACACTGTGCAAGTGACTGTACTACCCAGAGCAAGCCACAGATGCAGGGCCACCTGTCAAAGGAAGAATCAACATTGTGAAAGTGAGTATACTACCCAGAGCAAGCCACAGATGCAGAGCAATCCCTGTCAAAACACCAATGGCATTTTGTTTCCCCAAGAATTAGAACAAAAATTTTTACAGTTTGTATGGAAACACAAAAGACTCCAAATAGGTTCTGCGTTCATCCACCTCATTAGAAGTGACTCAAATGCGTTCCTTTTCATGGCTGAGTAATATTCCATTGTGTATATGTACCACAACTTCTTTATCCATTCATCTTTTGATGGACAAGAGTGAAGTGAGTCAGAAAGAGAAAGGTAAATACCATGTTCTAACACATATATATGGAATCTAGAAAAATGGTACTGAATAATTTATTTACAGAGTAACAGTGGAGAAACAGACATAGAGAATTTACTTATGGACATGGGGAGAAGGGAGGAAAGGGTGAGATGGAAAAAAGAAAAGACTCTGAATAGCTAAAGCAATCTGGAGAAAGAAAAACAGAGCTGGAGGAATCAGGTTCCCCAACTTCATACTCCAAAGCTACAGTAATCAAGAAAGCATGATATTGGCACAAAAACAGATCAATGGAACAGGACAGAAAGCCAGAGATAAACCCACACATCTATGGTCACTTAATCTATGACAAATGATGGGGAAACAGTGGAAACAGTGGCTGACTTTATTTTGGAGGGCTCCAAAATCAATGCAGATGGTGACTGTCAGCCATGAAATTAAAAGATGTTTACTCCTTGGAAGGAAAGTTATGACCAACCTAGATAGCACATTAAAAAGCAGAGACATTACTTTGCGGACAAAGGTCCATCTAGTCAAGCCTAGGGTTTTTCCAGTAGTCATGTATGGATGTGAGAGTTGGACTATAAAGAAAGCTGAGCACCGAAGAATTAGTGCTTTTGAGCTGTGGTGTTGGAGAACACTCTTGAGAGTCCCTTGGACTGCAAGGAGAGCAAACCAGTCCATCCTAAAGGAAATCAGTCCTGAATATTCATTGGAAGGACTGGTGTTAAAGCTGAAACTCCAATCCTTTGGCACCTGATGCAAAGAGCTGACTTATTTGAAAAGACCCTGATGCTGGGGAAAATTGAGGGCAGGAGGAGAAGGGGACGATGACAGAGGACGAGATGGTTGGATGACATCACCGATTCGACGGACATGAGTTTGAGTGAACTCCGGGAGTTGGTGATGGACAGGGAGGCCTGGCATGCTGCAATTCATGGGGTCACAAAGAGCGACTGAGCGACTGAACTGAACTGAACTGAATCTATGACAAAGGAGGCAAGAACATACAATGGAGAAAAGACAGTCTCTTCAATCAGTGGTACCTGGACAGCTACATGTAAAAGAATAAAATTAGAACACTTTCTAACATCAAACACAAAAATAAAGTCTAAATGGATCAAAGACGTACATTTAAGGCTGGACACTATAAAACTCTTAGAGGAAAACACAGGCAGAACACGATTTGACATAAATTGCAGTAAGATCTTTCTGACCCACCTCCTAGAAGATAAAAAATCAAAACAAAAATAAACTAAGAGGGTCCAGTTACACTCAAAAGCTTTTGCGCAGCAAACGAATTCATAAATAAGACAAAAAGACAATCCTTAAAATGGGAGAAAATATTTGCAAATGAAGCAGCTGACAAGGCATTAATCTCTAAAATACACAAACAGCTCATGCAGCTCAATATGAAAAAAAAAAAATCTGCAAACAATAAACGCTGGAGAGGGTGTGGAGAAAAGGGAACCCTCCTATGCTGTTGTTGAGCATGTAAATTGATGCAGCCACTATGGAGAACAGTATGGAGGGTCTTCACAGAACTAAAAATAGAAGCACCACATGATCCAGTAACCGCACTCCTAGGCATACACCCCAACAAAACCATAATTCACAAAGACGCATGCACCGCCACGCTCCTGTTTACAAGAGCCAGGACGTGGACGCAACCTAAATGTCCACTGACAGAAGAACGGATAAAGAAGATGTGGTCCACACAGACAGTGGAACGTTACTCTGCCATGAAAAGGAACGAAACGGTGCCATTGGCAGGACATGGACGGACCTAGAGACCATCATACAGAGTGAAATAAGTCAAGAAGAGAAAAGCAAATATCATATAAGATCACTTACACGTGCCATCTAGAAAAATGGTACGGATGAACTTACCTGGCAAAGCAGAGAGAGACTGACTGAGAGAACACATGTATGCAGACCAAGAGGAGGGGCGGCGGGGAGGGATGACCTGAGAGCCTGCGGTGGACATATCTCCACTACTGACACTGTGTCTAACATAGACAAGTGACAAGAAACTCCTGCAGAGCGCAGGGAACTCGACTCGGCGCTCTGTGGTGACCTAGGTGGGAAGGAAATTCAAAAAAGAGGGAATATATGGAAACACACGGGTGATTCACTTTGCTGGACGGCAGAACTAACAACAGGGCTTCCCCGATCACTCAGGGGTAAAGAATCTGCCTGCCAATGCAAGACATGCAAGAGACAGGGGTTCAATCCCCCGGTGGGGAAGATCCCCTGGAGAAGGAAAGGGCAACCCACTCCAGTGTTCTTGCCTGGAGAGTCCCACGAACAGAAGAGGCTGGCGGGTCACAGAGTCGGACATGACTGACAGGCACACACAGCAGTGCAAAGCAGCTATACTTGAGTACATTTTTAAAAACTTTATTGTTGCTTCTTTGGATATTAAAAATAAGGGCAAAGTTTTTTTAACCAAATGAAAAAAGGAGGGCCCTCGTCAATCATTCTCAACCACGAAGTCTCAGTTCCAGGTTACCAGGGCCCCTGCACTGGACTCCTTTCCTTTTGTTAAACAGACACAGACCCATGAGACCAAAGTCATAGGAACAGAGTTGGAGCCGCCAGAATAATGTCAACAATCATGGATGTTCCTAAAGGAAACGGATGACTACAGGAACCACGGATCCCGCGTCGGCTCTAGGACGCTTACCTGCCCTTTGTATTCCACTGGCTTCAGTCCTGCATAGATGGGCAGGAAGCTGCTGGCCAGCAGGACCTAGTGGACAAAATAAAGACACAGCTCTTGAAATGAGACAGCAACACGCCCTACCATCTATTTCACACGTCACCTACTAGGAAGTCACAATTGTTTAAACACAAAGTGAAGCGAAAGTGAAGTCGCTCAGCCGTGTCCGACTCTTTGAGACCCCATGGACTGTAGCTTACCAGGTTCCTCCGTCCATAGCATTTTCCAGGCAAATTGCCATTTCCTTCTCCAAAATCTACTATAAAAATGAAACATGGTCCATGTATTTCATGGACACAGTGAAACCGAAAGCATTAGTAGCTCGGTCATGCCAAACTCTTTGCGACCTCATGGACTGGGGTCTTCCCAAGCTCCTCTGTCCAAGGGATTCTCCAGGCAAGAATACTGGAGTGGGTTGCCATTCCCTTCTCCAGGGGATCTTCCCAACCCAGGGACTGAACCTGGGTCTCGTGCGTTGCAGGCAGAATTCTTTATCAAGTGAGCCACCAGCACATACTTAAACAGAAGATAAAATTTTTCATGTTGGAAAAGACATTAAAGACATCGGCACAATTCATGGTCCTCTGATTCCATCGACTTCACCTGAGAAACACTGGCACTTTAATGGTAGATGGTCGCGTCACTGCACAATTAAAGTCCAGTTCAATTGAGTTGCTCAGTTGTGTCCAACTCTTTTCGACCCCATGAACCGCAGCACGTCAGGCCTCCCTGTCCATCTCGAACTGCCAGAGTTTACTCAAACTCACGTCCATCGAGTGGTTGATGCCACCCAACCATCTCATCCTCTGTCGTCCCCTTCTCTTCCTGCCCTCAATCTTTCCCAGCATCAGGGTCTGTTCAGTGAGTCAGCTCTTCGCATCACGAGGCCAAAGTATTGGTGTTTCAGCTTTAGCATCAGTCCTTCCAATGAACACCGAGGACTGATCTCCTTTAGGATGGACTGGTTGGATCTCCTTGCAGTCCAAGGGACTCTCAAGAGTCTTCTCCAACACCGCAGTTCAAAAGCATCAATTCTTCTGTGCTCAGCTTTCTTTATAGTCCAACTCTCACATCCATAGATGACCACTGGAAAAACAATAGTCTTGCCTAGACGGACCTTTGTTGACTAGATGGATTAAAGTCCAGGTGTGTCTAAATTCCTGTGTGCGTACAGGCTGCAAGTCAGTTATTTACGATGTTCTATGCCACACTGTGAGAATCATTTGGACGTTTCAATCTTCCAGAGGAACAAACCCCTCTGGTTGTCATGGTAGTGATTAGCTCACTGCTGAGGGATGTTTGCATTAATGTCACCAGGCTGTCACCAAAGGAAGAAAACATGTTACATGCCAGGGACATGCCCTGGATATGTAATGAGACACTGCCAGCTAGACGCACCAATCATACTTTACCTTCCATTTAAAAAGTCAAAAAAGACTGACGTTGCAAATATTACCGTCTTCTCCCACAGAAAAAGCCGGGTTCTGGGGAGCTTTCCTGAAATGCACAAGTTTTTATTGTGCAATGCGGTTTGCAAATCGCTGTATTCTATCAGGAAAGATACAGCGTTAGATACTGACTACTTAAGCTCCAAAGCTTCAGTTGATAAGTCAAGACTCCATGGCTGTTTGCTGTGAAAGGTTTCATCAGGTTTCTTTTCCCAGCAGGAATTATTCAGAGATGGGTTATGAGCCTTAAAAATGAGTCGTGCAATTTGCATCAGGGATTCCCAGGTGGCACCAATGGTAAAGAACCCGCTTACCAGGGCAGAGAACATAAGAGACGTGGGTTCAGTCCCTGGGTCAGGAAGATCCCCTGGAGAAGGAAATCACAATCTGCTTCAGTATTCCTGCCTGGAGAATCCCATGGACAGAGGAGCCTGGTGGGGTACAGTCTATGAGGTTGCAGAGTCAGATACAACTCAGCAACTGAGCATACACAATATCCATTAAGAGTTACTCAGAAGTCAGAAGGGTACTTCCCCCAAAGAAACGACGCTGTACCTGTGATTTGTGAGGTCAGCTCTCACAAGCTGATTTATTCTAAAGGGCAAATTATGAGAGGCCCGGTCACCAGCATAATGACCTGGAGGGAACAACCAACTCACCGGAAAAGACCCCGATGCTGGGAAATACTGAGGGTGGGAGGAGGAGGAGGGGACGACAGAGGACGAGATGGTTGGATGGCATCACCGACTCGAGCACTGCCACATATACATACGACCATGTCTACAATAGACAGCTAGTGGGAAGCTGCTGTATTAGCACAGGGAGCTCAGCTCGGTGCTCTGCGATGACCTAGAGGGGTGGGATAGGGCGGGGGGAGGTTCAAGACGGATGCGATGTGAGGGGATAGATGGATGTATATATATGGCTGATGTATTTCATTGCAGAGCAGAGAGCAACACAACATTGTAAAGCAAGTGTACTCCAATTAAAAAAAAATCCTATGATAAACCATAATCAGATCAGATCAGATCAGTCACTCAGTCGTGTCCGACTCTTTGCGACCCCATGAATCACAGCACACCAGGCCTCCCCATGCATCACCAACTCCCGGAGTTCACTGAGACTCACATCCATCAAGTCAGTGATGCCATCCAGCCATCTCATCCTCTGTCGTCCCCCTCTCCTCCTGCCCTCAATCCCTCCCAAAATCAGAGTCTTTTCCAATGAGTCAACTCTTCACATGAGGTGGCCAAAGTACTGGAGTTTCAGCTTCAGCATCATTCCTTCCAAAGAAATCCCAGGGCTGATCTCCTTCAGAATGGACTGGTTGGATCTCCTTGCAGTCCAAGGGACTCTCAAGAGTCTTCTCCAACACCACAGTTCAAAAGCATCAATTCTTCGGTGCTCAGCCTTCTTCACAGTCCAACTCTCACATCCATACATGACCACAGGAAAAACCATAGCCTTGACTAGACGGACCTTTGTTGGCAAAGTAATGTCTCTGCTTTTGAATACGCTATCTAGGTTGGTCATAACTTTCCTTCCAAGGAGTAAGCGTCTTTTAATTTCATGGCTGCAGTCACCATCTGTAGTGATTTTGAAGCCCAGAAAAATAAAGTCTGACACTGTTTCCTCATCTATTTCCCATGAAGTGATGGGACCAGATGCCATGATCTTAGTTTTCTGAATGTTGAGCTTTAAGCCAACTTTTTCACTCTCCACTTTCACTTTCATCAAGAGGCTTTTCAGTTCCTCTTCACTTTCTGCCATAAGGGTGGTGTCATCTGCATATCTGAGGTTATTGATATTTCTCCCGGCAATCTTGATTCCAGCTTGTGCTTCTTCCAGCCCAGCGTTTCTCATGATGTACTCTGCATATAAGTTGAATAAACAGGGTGACAATATACAGCCTTGATGAACTCCTTTTCCTCTTTGGAACCAGTCTGTTGTTCCATGTCCAGTTCTAACTGTTGCTTCCTGACCTGCATACAAATTTCTCAAGAGGCAGATCAAATCAACTATACTTCCATAAAAATAAAGAAGGAAAAAAGAAGAAATTGGGGTGGAAGGTGCGAGGGAGGTTTAAGAGGGAGATGACACATGTGTACCTACGGCTGATGCGTGTGGATTGGACGGCAGAGACCAACACAATATCATAATGCAACGATCCGCCAGTGAAACACAGAGAAATAACTAAAGGGAGAAGTGTAAGGTGTCGAGCGCAAAGCATGGACCCGAGGTATGATGACAGCCCTGCACGAGAGGTCTCAGCCTTCTAAGGAGGGTCAGTGCAGACCAGCCCTCACTGAGGCATTCATCTCCAACATCTCAGCTTCGGTGTGGGCATGATGGATAGGGTGCCACGCCTGCCGCTACCCGCACCCTTCCCAGAAAGGTGCAAGCCGGGGTGAGCAGCCTCTCTGGTGGTTTGCAGAAGATCACAGCCATCAGTGGGGCCGATAGGATGGAAATCAAGCAAGCTCAGGCCCAACCTTGTCAGCCCCGTAGTCGCCCTGACCAGGTTTCAGCACAAGACTGGACACAGTTCTGGTCACTGCCTTCACCCTAATTCATCAGTTCTCCACTCCTTTTAAAAAACATAATTACAGTGGCTTCCCTGGTGGCTCAGTGGTAAAGAATGTGCCTGCCAATGCAAGAGACATGGGTTTGATCCCTGGGTCGGGAAGATCCCCTGGAGGACGGCAATGGCAACCCACTCCAGTATTCTTGCCTGGAGAATCTGCATGGACACAGGAGCCTGGCGGGCTACAGTCTGTGGGGTCGAAGAAAGTCGGACACAACTGAGTGACTTAACACTTTCTAGCCGGTGCTCTGGGACCACCCAGCAGGACAGGGTGGTGAGGGAAATGGAAGGGGAATTCAGGACGTGGTGTGGTGGGGGAACACATGTATACTTTTGACTGATTCATGTGGATGTATGCAAAAACCATCCCTAGACTGTAAACTCATCCTCCATAGGCTCTCAAAGAGTCAGAAAAGACTGAGCAACTTCACTTTCAGTTATTCTCCAATTAAAATTAATTAAAAAAAAAAAGCTGTGAAAAAAATTATAAAGTACAATGGATACAGTGCTGGGGGGAAAAAAATTATTACAGGACTTCCCTGGTGGCCAGTGGTTAAGAATCCACCTGCCAGTGCTGGGGACACGGGCTCGATTCCTGGTCAGGAAAGTAAGGTGCCACAGGCCACAAGGCACCTGGGCTTGCTGACTACAGTCACTGAGCTTGTGCTCTGCAACGAGAAGCCCCTGCCAGAAGCCTGAGTACTCCAACTCGAGTAGCCCTTGCTGACCTCGACTTGAGAAAGACCGCGCACAGCAGCGCAGAACTAGTGTGGCCATGAATACATAAACAAAGCAACACAGAAAACAATCACAGACCCTAGGTGTGCTCCGCAAGCGCAGTGCGGCTCTTTAACGAAGCTGCCAGCAAAAGGCAAGGCTGAACTAAAGCAATGACGGAAGCAATCTGTGTCTGGCACACGTCTTGGAAATGACAGGACTTAGAGGCCTTTAATTTGGGTTTCCCTCCTAGCTCAGTTAGTGAAGAATCTGCCTAACAGTGCGGGAGACCTGGGTTCGATCCCTTGGTCAGGAAGACCCCCTCGAGGAGGAAATGGCAACCCACTCCAGTATTCTTGCCTGGAGAATCCCATGTATGCAGGAGCCTGAAGTCAGAAATTACTGAGTGACTTCACTTTCACTTATCCTCCAATTAAAGTTAATTAAAAAAAAATACGAAGCTGTGAAAAAAATAATAAAGTACACTGGATACAGTGGTGGGGGAAAAAATTATTACAGACTTTCCCTGGTGGTCCAGTGGTTAAGAATCCACCTGCCAACATGGACACCCGTGGCTGATTCATGTGAGTGTATGGCAAAAACCAGCACAATATTGTAATTAGCCTCCAATTAAAAAAAACAAAAAGAATCCACCTGCCAATGCAGGAGACACATTTTTTACTGTCCATGGGGTTGTAACAGTCAGACACGACTTAGCGACTAAACCACCGCCACAGGGGCCTTTAAACAACCAAAGACACTCTATAACTCTAGTCACTTATTCCACTGTGTGTGCGCTGCTCGGTGGTGTCTGACTCTTTTCGACCCCATGGACTGTAGCCCATCAGGCTCCTCGGTCCGTGGGATTCTCCAGGCAAGAATCCTGGAGTGGGTTGCCATTTCCTCTTCCAGGGGATCTTCCTGACCCAGGGATCGAACCCCTAACTTCACTATAACAGCTCATTTCACTATGCTATGCAGACATGTGGCTTGCAAAAACAAAGAGAAAAAAAAAAAAAAAAAACACCGCTACCTTTAGAAGCTGAACTATGTGGGTTCCCCCATCCCTCATGACAAGATATAAAGTAAAGTTCACAAGTTAATGCCTGGATCTCTTTTGGAGGTATTGAGATGAAAAATGCTATCCAATTACTTTGTCACAGATAGAAACAGTTAAGAATCCTCTGAGCGGGTTTGAAGAGTGCAGTGAACTGGAAAATACCCATCATTTTCCCCCAAAATCAATGTATTTGTTCTGTCACAGTTTATTCAGGCTAGTGATTTGTGTATCAAACTGTGGTTAGTAGGGAAATTGGCTTTCGACAGACAGGAACTAAGCAGCTTTTCTTACTGCTGCAAGTAAATAGGATTTTCTAAGGAGGGAGATGGTTAATGAGATATGAAACACTACGGCTAAACAGGCTCCTCTACTGTCTTAACCTCACCGGTGTCCCCGTGAAATTTTTCTTAATAAGTCTCGATATGTCTAGGGCCGAGGGTGGGGTCTCAAGCGGGGGTGTCTGAGCCCTCCGCGGATATTTAGCCACGTCCTGGGGATGCTCTTTGGTTGAAAGCACTGCTACAGAAGGCAGGAACCTAGTGCTCCTTCCCCGTCACTTCGTCCAGCACTGTAAGAATTAACACGTGTGTCGGGACCTCCCTGCTGGTCCAGTGGCTGAGACCCTTGCGCTCCCAGTACAGGCAGCCCTGGATCCATCCCTGGTCAGGGAACTAGACACCACATACTGCGGCTTACTGTTCATAGGTCTCAACTAAAGAGCTTACGTGTTGTAGCCAAAAGCAAAGATCCCGTGTGCCATAAGTAAGACCCGATACAGCCAAAAAAAAAAGGAAAGAATTAGATGTATGTTAAACCGCTAATGTGGCTTTTGTTTCCCTGAGCTTCCCTGGTAGCTCAGTGGTAAAGAATCCAGTT
Organism: Bos grunniens; assembly: GCF_055505025.1. Classification (NCBI taxonomy): domain Eukaryota; kingdom Metazoa; phylum Chordata; class Mammalia; order Artiodactyla; family Bovidae; genus Bos; species Bos grunniens. The sequence goes on from NC_141194.1 coordinate 5,237,939, forward strand.
GCCATGTAAGGAGACACAGGAGACTTGGGTGCAATCCCTGGGTGGGAAGATCCTCTGGAAGAGGGCATGGCAACCCACTCCAGGATTCTTGCTGGCGTATTTCCCACAGACAGAGGAGCCTGGTGGGCTAGTCCTTGGGATCGCACACAGTTGAACACGACTGAGTGAATGAGCACAAACACACACGCTCAAAGTACACCACGGTAAGAAAAAAAGTTAGTGACTTCCTTTACAACTGTATAAACCACGGCCAAGTGCGTATTCCACAGACGTTAGGACTAGCTCTTCTCATGTTTCATTGCACAGAAAAGAGGCGTTTAGAAAATGATGTAGCCTGGCCTCCTTGGAGAATAAATTCTCAACAAGTCTCATTTATGCCTAAAGTTGACTGTGGCGTTTAATGAGAATCTGGCTGTTTATTCAGAGCCTGCTGGCGTAGTTGAAATTCAAAGACAGCCTCAAATTTATCCTCCCCAGTCTTTCCAAGATAATGACCAATCTTAAATTCAGTCCTTATTTCACCTTCAAAAGGCTAAACGTGAGCTGTCCCTGAAAAAAAACACTCACACTGTGTGCAGGGAGATTGAGGACATCGTAGTGATGGAGACGGGGTTCTTCTTCCCGAAAGGGACACCATTCTGCATGGACGCCCTCCTGGCTGTGTATCAGAGAGCATCCGTGGATGTCGAAAGATCATCTCAGAGCATACACACAGTGGGTGAGCTTTAAACATGGATTCAATGATTTGTACTAATTTAGACAGATGCCAAAGCTCTATCCCTCTGCTGTTGCTGTTGTTTAGCTGCTGAGTCATGTCCAACTCTCTCTGACCCCTATGGACGGTAGGTAGCCTGCCAGGCTCCTCTGTCCATGGGATTCTCCAGGCAGGAATACTGCAGTGGCTTGCCATTTACTCCTCCAGGGGGATCTTCCCAACTTAGGGATCAAACCCTCCTCTCCTGTGTGTCTTGTAAATGGCAGATTCTTTACCAGCTGAACCACCAGGGAAGCCCCAGCCCTCTGTGGTATGGTTAATTTCAAAATCATTTCTGCTCAGCTGTGGGGGTGATACATGACTTTTAAAAAATTTTTTCTTTTACTGAGATACAGCTGATTTACTATGCTTTTTTTGTTTGTTTGTTTTGAGTATAATTGCTTTGCATGGCTGTGTTAGTGTCTGCTGTACAAAAGCCGGTGAGTCAGCCATATGTATACATATAACCTCCCCTCTTGAGCCTCCCTCCCAGCTCCCCACCTCATCCCTTTAGGTCATCACAGAGCACAGAGCTGAGCTCCCTGTGCTGGGAAACCATAAACAAGACGAAAAGAAAACCCTCTGAATGGGAGAAAATATTTGCAAACAAAGTAACTGACAAAGGAGGAATTTCCAAAATGTACAAGCAGCTCACACAGCTCAATAAAAGAAAAGAAAAAAAAAAAAACCAAAATGCTTGGAAGACCTAAACAGACACTTCTCCAAAAAAATAAAGATATATGGATGGCCAAAAAACACATGACTTGGTTTTTAAAAAAAGGATTTACTTCTCTACGTATCCTTTGCTGAAGACTAATATTACACTACGTTTGGATTTCCTGATTGTATGCTTCCTTTTGAAGAAAAATAGCCCAGAATAAAACCTGGAGCGTAAAAGGCATGAAGTGAACACATTCAGACATTTGGGGGACACTACGCAAAGGGGCCCACAGATGAACTCCAAGGACCCATGATGGCAGATCAAATCAATCTTGAGGGAGATCAACCCTGAATATTAACTGAAAGGAACTTTGCTGAAGCTCAAGTATTTTGGTCATCTGATGTGAACAGACGACTCATTGGAAAAGTCCCTGATGCTGGGAAAGGTTGACAGCAGAAGGAGAAGAGGGCATCGGAGAATGAGATGGTTGGACGGCATCCCCAATGCAATGGACATGAACAAGTGCAAAGTCCAGGAGACGGTGATGGACGGGGAGCCCTGGCGTGCTGCAGTCCATGGGGTCACCAGGAGTCGGACACGGCTGGGTGACTGATCAAGCAAACAGAGAGCCCGTGACAAGTGTTCGCCTCTGTGCCTGGGTCCCCCAGGGTTTCCCTAGCGGCTGAGGTGGTAAAGCATCTGCCTGCAACACAGGAGACCCGGGTTCAATTCCTGGTTTAGGAAGATCCACTGGAGAAGGGCATGGCAACTCACTCCAGTATTCCTGCCTGGAGAATCCCATGGACAGAGGAGCCTGGCAGGCTACAGTCCATGGGGGTGGGGGTCACAAAAGAGTCGGACCTGACTGAACACAAGTGGGTCTCCTGGTAGGGTCTCCCCAGGGCTGGGGTCGTGGGGTGGGATGGGGGTCAGCTGCACCCCCTGGCTCTGCAGGGCACTGCCTTCATGGGAGCGCCTCCTCTGCTGTGCCCTGTGTTGGCGAGGGCCTGGCACTCTCAGACCTCTGATGCTAAGAGCCACCAATGCTGTCTGAAAGGCCTTCTCCCGTGCTCTGGGACCACAGGGCCTGGCTTCCGTCTAGATGGCCGAACTCGCCTGACCCCGTCATCACAAGGTTACCCGGTCAGACAGCCACACCCTTCCTGTTGCATCCTAAATAGGCAGTCTCCTTCTTTCCAGGACGTCCAGGCTGAAAACGTTCCAAACCTTTAAGTCCTCCTCCAGGTTTTGCGGAACAATTCCATCTTGAAGTCTCTTCCCTCTTCCTGTCTCTCACTCTAAGTAGCCAAGAGAAACCAGGTTGCTCCTTCCACGCTGTGCTTGGAAACTGCCCCCAAACATACAACATGAGCACCAGCGAGCTGTAGCATCCACAGAACACGGGAGGACACACACATAATTCTTCTTGGTCAGCTCATGACAAGGATGACCTTTCCTCCGCCGTCTGCTTAAGATTTCTGGGTTTCCAGGGACTCTGCTGGAAGGCCAGTGGTTAAGGGCCCGCCTTGCAATGCCAGGGACGTGGGTTCAATCCTTGGTAGGGGAATTAGGATCCTGTTCGCTAAGGTAGGCGCTGAGACTGCTGAGACCATGTGCTCCGGACCAGTCACAGCACAACTAGGGAGCCCGTAGACTGCAAAGAAACATCTCACGTGATGCAACGCAAAGTTTCCAAGGGCCGCAACTAAGATCAGACGCAGTCCAATAAAGTAATTAACAACAACAACAAAACTTTGCTTCCGACTGCGACCTCATTCATATGGCCTGCACTCTCCAGGTTTCTCTAAGAAGACGGAGGCGGAGGCTCTCTCCCCGGTTTCCTGTTTTCTTTCCGAGTCCTCACCGGAACTCCCTGCGGCAGTGCAGGCTTTTGCTAACCTGAGCCTCTAAACTCACTGAGCCTCTTCCTGGTCATGAACTCAGTTACAGAGCCACGTCCGGTATTTGTTATAGAGGTTTCTCGCCTCTCAATGCCAGTCCCCCGTTCTAGTCTGTTCAGGTTGCTACAACAAAATCCCACAGACTGGGAGGCTTAGGAACCGAAGTTTACCTGGCACAGTTGTAGAATCTCGGCAGTACGAGCCTCCGTGTCTACTGGGAACCCACTTCTACATCCTCACCTGCTGCAAGCGGTGAGGGGCGCTCTCGGGGTCTCTTTCGTAAGTGCACTCATCCCATTCATGTCAGCTCCATCCTCATGACCTCAGCACTTCCCAAAGACCCTCCACCTCCAGACACCATCATAACGGGGGTTAAGACTTCGACACGGGAATTTGGGAGGGATACATTCAGAGCACGGCAGTAAGTTCCATTGCCAGGGACATACGATGCCAAATGCTATGGAAATCCAATCTCAGATAAAATGAGTCTTTGGACCACATAACTTTCAAAGGAGGTTCTGAGAGGAGTTTCTCTGCTGGTCCAGTGGCTAACACACTATGCTCCCAATGCAGGGGGCCCAGGTTCGATCCCTGGTCAGGGAACTGGATGCCACACGCTGCAACTAAAGATCCCTGGTGCCCCAACTAAAACCCAACGCGGTCAGGTGTTTTTTTTTTTAAGAGGTTCTTAGAAAAGAATCAACTACCATTGCCGCTCAGATGAAAGAATATCTCCACGCCACCAAAAATGAAGCTAATATAGTTTAAGTGTGAATCATCACACAAAAGCACGTGGGTGAATGTACACCGGGCCAGTGGTGAGAGGTGTTAAAATCAGATGCCTAAAGGCAGCAAAACCCAGTAGTAATCATCCATTTCTCAAGACTTTATAGATGTAGGTGAGCCACCCAGGTGTCACTAGTGGTAAAGAGCTCACCTGCCAGTGCAGGAGACATGAGAGACGCAGGTTCAATCCCTGGGTTGGGAAGATCCCCTGGAGGAGGAAATGGCAACCCACTGCAGGATTCTTGCCTGGAGAATCCCATGGAGGGAGGAGCCTGGAGGGCTACAGTCCATGGGGTCGCAAAGAGTTGGACTCGACTGATGCAACTCAGCACGCATGTGACCACTGTGCTCATGAACAAAGATAGGAGTACAAGAACGTTTAGGAAAGGGTAAATTCTATCCAGTCAGCGGAATAAAATAAAAGCTGGGGCTTTAATTTCATGACAGACTCACACAGGAGTGCAAAGCAGTGATGTGTGTGGCTTATCCTATTTATTCATTATTTACTAAACATTAACTGTAATTACGGAGAAGGCAATGGCAGCCCACTCCAGTACTCTTGCCTGGAAAATCAAGTGGACGGAGGAGCCTGGTAGGCTGCAGTCCATGAGTCGGACACAACTGAGCAACTTCACTTTCCCTTTTCACTTTCATGCACTGGAGAAGGAAATGGCAACCCACTTCAGTGTTCTTGCCTGGAGAATCCCAGGGACGCGGGAGCCTGGTGGGCTGCCGTCTATGGGGTTGCACAGAGTCGGACACGACTGAAGCGACTTAGCAGCAGCATCGGCAACTGTAATTAGGGCTGCCCTCGTGGCTCAGCTGGTGAAGAATCCGCCTGCAATGCAGGAGACCTGGGTTCGATCCCTGGGTTGGGAAGATCCCCTGGAGAAGGGAAAGGCTCCCCACTCCAGTATCCTGGCCTGGAGAATTCCATGGGCCACACAACTGAGTGACCTTCACATTCACGTTTTGCTTTAGATTAAAAAAAAAAGGAAAGAACAACTATCTCAGACAGTGGTTCCCACTTGCCTCATTCATCAGAACACAGCACGTCACCACCCACAGGGGGAGGGTTTATTTTCCCGTCGTCATGCTTTTTTCTTCTTCCCTCCTGTACGCTTGACCAATCTTGCTCTTTGAACTACGTGCTCATGCGTATTCCAGGCGTCTATTTCATGCATTATTATTGCCACCATCTGCTGTCAAGGAACTAGCCACCTGTTTTTAGTTTCTGCAAAATATTAGACCATTCTACTCAACTCTTAAAATGTGTCTCGTATAACCTAGGATACATGTTAATTATTCTATTATTTTCCTTACAAGGTATTACGCAGTTGTGTCAACTGTTTCTCTTCTGTTCAATGAACTCAAGTAATTACACTAGTTCTCTGAGCAATTATTATCCAAAACAAAGCAAATCAGAAAAAAAAAAAAAAAAAATCCTGTTTACGTGCTGCCACAGTTCACTATCCTGGAGAAGGAAATGGCAAACCCACTCCAGCATCTTGCCTTGGGAAGTCGCACGGACAGAGGAGTCTGGCGGGCTACAGTCCGTGGGGTCGCAGAGAGTGGGACACGACTGAGCGACTAAACCACCACCATGGTTCAGTGCTGCTGCTAAGTCACTTCAGTCGTGTCCGACTCTTTGCGACCCCATAGACGGCAACCCACCAGGCTCCCCCATCCCTGGGATTCTCCAGGCAAGAACACTGGAGTGGGGTGCCATTTCCTTCTCCAATGCATGGAACTGAAAAGTGAAAGTGAAGTTGCTCAGTCGTGTCCGACACTCAGCGACCCCATGGCCTGCAGCCCACCAGGCTCCTCTGTCCGTGGGATTTTCCTGGCAAGTGTACTGCTGCTTTAACAATGTACTGCAAACCGAGAGTCTAAAAACAAGACAAACGGACGATCCTAGGGTACGGAGATCGGGACCCAAAATGGGCTGGATCCACCTGAGACAAAGAATTAAGGTGATGGCAGGGCCTTCCTTCCCGGGGGCTCCGGGGGAGACCGGATTTCCTGCTCATGTAGATCTCGGTAAAGTGCGCGGTTCCAGCAGCTGTAGGACTGTGGTCCCTCAGCGTCACTGGCTGCTCCAAGAGGTGCACACCCTCTGTGACCTCGTTATGCAAAGTCTCCTGCATCTCAGAGTCTGCAAGCGTCTCTTATTTCTAAACGCACTCAGGCTTAGCTGGGGTCCGCCCACCTAGCCCAGCACCATCTCCCCCTCCCCACTGAGATCGTCACGTTCATCCTGTCTACACGATCCCGTCTGCCAAGTGAGATGCCTGGTTCGCAGGTCCTGGGGAGTACAGTGTGCACATTTTAGTGGCGGGGGTGGGGGAAACGTTAGTCACACCCCCACACGAAAGGAATTAAGAGGGTGATTTTATCGAGCACTGGTGGAGTGGGAGTGTGGCGACCAAGCAGGATGTTAGACACCTGGGCCGCTGTGGGGCCTCTAAACCAGGTCCTTTATTTTGTCCAGATCACTCAACGTGAAGGATGCAGCTTCTTCGTGCTTTTAGTAGGTGCCACCTCAGTTCATTGATTTATTAATTCATATTCATTCATGGAACACAAATTGATGGAGCTGGCATAGTGTGAGGGCTGGGGACTCAGTAGGGGACAGAAGACAGCAGTCCCTGACGCTCCGTGGGGCTTACACTCTAGTGAGGGAAGACAGACAAAAACTAAGTTAGACAGAGCAGTAACAAATGTGTGCTGAACAGCGGTCAGTGAGTCATGGTGGGATACAGAAAATATCCAAACCACCCGACCTGCCTCCTGAGAAAGCTGTGTGCAGGTCAGGAAGCAACAGTGAGAACTGGACATGGAACAACAGACTGGTTCCAAATAGGAAAAGGAGTTCGTCAAGGCTGTATGTTGTCACCCTGTTTATTTAACTTATATGCAGAGTACATCATGAGAAATGCTGGACTGGAAGAAACACAAGCTGGAATCAAGATTGCCGGGAAAAATATCAATAACCGCAGATATGCAGATGACACCACCCTTATGGCAGAAAGTGAAGAGGAACTCAAAAGCCTCTTGATGAAAGTGAAAGAGGAGAGTGAAAGAGTTCGCTTAAAGCTCAACATTCAGAAAATGAAGATCATGGCATCTGGTCCCATCACTTCATGGCAAATAGATGAGGAAACAATGAAAACAGTGACAGACTTTATTTTTTGCGGGGGGGGGGGTGCAAAATCACTGCAGATGGTGATTGCAGCCACGAAATTAAAACATGCTTATTCCTTGGAAGGAAAGTCATGACCAACCTAGACAGCGTATTAAAAAGCAGAGACATTACTTTGCCAACAAATGTCCATCTAATCAAGGCTATGGTTTTTCCAGTGGTCATGTATGGATGTGAGAGTTGGACCATAAAGCAAGCTGAGAGCCAAAGTATTGATGCTTTTGAACTGTGGTGTTGCAGAAGACTCTTGAGAGTCCCTTGGACTGCAAGGAGATCCAACCAGTCCATCCTAAAGGAGATCAGTCCTGGGTGTTCATTGGAAGGACTGATGCTGAAGCTGAAACTCCAATCCTTTGGCCACCTGATGTGAAGAGCTGACTCACTGGAAAAGACCCTGATGCTGGGAAAGACTGAAGGTAGGAGAAGGGGACAACAGAGGATGAGATGGTTGGATGGCATCACTGACTTGATGCAATGAGTCTGAGTGAGCTCCGGGAGTTGGTGATGGACAGGGAGGCCTGGCGTGCTGCAGTCCATGGGGTCATGGAGAGTCAGACACGACTGGGCAACTGAACCTAACTGAACTGGTAGAAAATATCAAGGGTTGTGTAGATAGAGTAGCCAGGCACAGACTCAATATAAAGGTAGAAACTATGAGCAGAATTCCTTATATATACATATATACACACACAGGTATGTGTGTGGGTGTGTATATATATATGTATATTGGTGGCCCCACAGCACAGCATGTGGTACTTCAGTCCCCCACCCAGGGATGGCGCCCGCTGCAGTGGAAACATGGAGTCTTAACTGCTGGGCCACCAGGGAAGTCCCTCCCCTCCTGTTTTATGATGAGATGACAGTCCTTTGTTCACAATCTTGTACAAGAAGAGGTGTTCTGACCCACTGCCAGCCTGATGTCTCTGTGTTGGTGTTGACGATCTGTGACAACTCAGGCATGGATTTATCGGCTTCCCTCTTTCTAGTCTTTAAGTCTACACAAGCTTAACAATTACATTATAGAAAAATATTTTCTTAAGAGAGATTGAATATCAGTGTATGAGTGAGACAAGAATAATTGGTACATGGAGTGAAGATATTATAATCTCTTAAATCGCAGAGTAATTTCACTTGTCAGCTCAACACTTCATTAGGTATTTCAAATCATATCATTCAAATGTAAAATTCAAACAGGGAGATTCGATAGTTAAAAGAAAACAACAATGCATTTATCATTAATTCAGGTGAAACTTTTAGCTCTCACGCTCAATCCATCACCTGCTGCTGTCTGCACACACATGTTCTCTATCACCCGAGGCTTGCTATGTTTCCCACAGAAAGATAAAGTGTGAGTCCCCCAGTCGTGTCCGACTGTTTGGAGACCCCATGGACTGCAGCCCACCAGGGTCTTCTGCCCGTGGGGACTCTCCACTGGAGAATACTGGAGTGGGTAGCCATGCCCTTCTTGAGGGGATCTACCTGACCCAGGGATCAAAGCCAAGTCTCCCGCATTGCAGGCAGATTCTTTACCATCTGTACCGTGAGGGAAGCCCCACAACACCCACAGAAGGAAAATAAAACTTGGCTGGCATTTCTAAGAGCCGTGCATCCTTGCACATTAGTCGCTCAGTCGTTCCGACTCTGCAAACCCATGGATTGTAGCCTGCCAGGCTCCTCTGTCCATGGGATCCTCCAGGCAAGAACACTAGAGAGGGTTGCCATTTCCTTCTCCAGGGGGTTTTCTCAACCTAGGGATTGAACCCAGGTCTCCTGCATGGCAGGTGGATTCTTTACCAACTGAGCCGTCTGAGTTACTAGGGAAGCCCTAGTGTGTCCTTGACAATTTAAAATATTTCATGTACCCCCTTACCAATGCATTGCTATTTGCAAGTCAGCTGAAATAGCTCCCAGAAATCAGGAATTCTCAACCAGCTTCCATGTGTGTGTGGACAGAAAGGCGTCAATGCCAAACAGAAGAAACGAAAGGGAGCATTCGGTTGAAAAGGTTAAGAGACCCGGATTCCCACTGGCAATCGGTACAGCCTGGGGCGTGCCACATAAAATCTTTCTGCCCCTTTCTTCTGTTAAGAAAGCAACAGAAGAGGCGTTAATCTTGCCTGTCCTGCCTGATTTACAGAAGGCGTGTGGAAGGACTGAATACGGTAGTCCACGCACAAAGTCTTACGTGAACTGCAGAGCATTAACCTACAACAGTGTAAAGAACAGTTATTGGTACTCAAGTTCACCCACAGAGTAAATGTGGCCACACTGAACATCACGAGACAAGACACCGGGCTCGTCCACAGGCCTCTGGGAGCCGCCTGCTGTGTTGTGGCCTCAGGAACACTGAGATCCATCCATGAGACGCAGGACTGATGGAGCACCCATTATCTATGAGGCCCGAGATGCAAAGCTGGATTTAGAGCAGGGGTTCACAACCTCCGGGGTCTAATGCCTGAGAACCTGAGGCAGAACTGATGCAATAATAATAGAAATAAAGTGGGCAATAAATGTGATGTGCTTGAATCATCCCCGAAACATCCTCCTGCACGTTTCCCCAGTCCACGGAAAAACTGTCCTCAGTGATACGGATGAACCTACAGAACAGAAGGAGATGCACAGACTTACAGAGGACAAACTTACGGTTGGCTAAGGCGGTGGGGGTGAAGGATGGGGGATGGAGTTGCAGAGTCTGGGATGGACATGGACACACGGCTGTATTTACCATGGAGAACCCACAAGGACCTGCTGGACCACACAGGGAACTCTGCTCAGTACTCTGTAATCACCTTATGGTTCCCAAGGGGAAGGATCGGGGAAGGGATAGTCAGGGAGTTTGGGGTGGACATGGACACACTGCTGTATTTAACATGGAGAAGCAACAAGGACCTGCTGGACAGCACAGGGAACTCTACTCAGTGTCACGTGGCAGCCTGGATGGAGGGGAGTTTGGGGGAGAAAGGATGCGTGTGTATGTGTGGCTGAGTCCCTTTCCGTCCACCTGCAACTATCCCAACGTTGTTTATTAATTAGCTATACCTCAATACAAAATAAAGTCTTTAAGGGAAAAAAAGAAAAAGAAAAAAGTGTTCCATGAAGCCATCCCTGGTGCCCGGAACGCTGGGGACCGCTGACTTAAAGACCCTGCACGCTCACTGTGCTCAACACGCACACCGGGCTGGCTGGCTCCCTGCACTGTGGGGCGCGGCCACCTTTACCTTGACGAGGTCCTCCCTGGAGGGAAAGCTGGACACCAGGCAGTTCCGCCTGGTCCTGGTGTTGGTGATGGAGACGTGCAGGCGGCCATGGGCCAGCTCGTGTGCGTTGGTGGGGAGAATCGACTCCACTCCGCTCCTGGAGGAGAGAAAGGGAGTGGCCTGCAGGACTGCACCCCCTCAGGCCTGAGAGCCTTCTAGCTGCCCCCACCCGAAATCCATGAGATAGTCCAGACAGTGACAGGAACACCAGAGGCTTAGCAGCTGCAGAATCTCACACGTCCAAATCCAAAAAGATATAAAAGCGGTGGAGCAATGCCTCGCCCGTGTGTCGTGGACAGGACAAGGCAGCCAAGAGTGGTGGGAGGAGGAGGTCACCGTTTATACGGGGCATTGGGGTTAGGTAGGCTCCTTGTTTACAGCAGGGACCAGCTCATAAGTTTGCAGGTTAACGACCATCGTGGAGGACAGCCATTCCGCTTCATGAAACTGGCAGGTGGAGCCCCTCTGGCCTAAAGATGAGGAGGATCGCGGGGCAGAGACAAGCGAGGAGACGAGACTGTGTGCCTGGGTAGCCAGGACAGGTCCGGACAGGGGATGTACAGAGAGCAAGAGAACTGCCATCTTGAGCAGCCTGACTGTCCACTGCACGCTTCCCCTTTGATGACTGGCCACCTCGTGAACATCTGAGGAGTGACAATGCTGACTGAGCTTGCTACGGTTCATCCACAGCAGCCCGGTTACGCAGGCTCTGCGGTGAAACGTACTATATACACGCTCTGCTGACAATGCTGCCTGAGCTCGCTACAGCTCATCCACAGCATCCCGGTTACGCAGGCTCTGCGGTGAAACGTTACTATATACACGCTCTGCTACTCAGTCATGTCCGACTCTTTGGGACCTCATGCACTGCAGCCCGCCAGGCTCCTCTGTCCATGGGATTCCCCAGGCATGAATACTGGAGTGGGTTGCCATGCCCTTCTCCAGGGGAATCTTTCTGAATCGAACCCACACGAGTCTCCTGTGTGTCCAGCATTGGCAGATGGATTCTTTGCCACTGTGCCACGTGGGAATATATATATTCTCACCTGGAATCAAGATTGCTGGGAAAAATATCAATAACCTCAGATATGCAGATGATTCGACCCTTATGGCAGAAAGTGAAGAACTAAAGAGCCTCTTGATGAAAGTGAAAGAGGAGAGTTAAAAAGTTGGCTTAAAACTCTACATTCAGAAAACTAAGATCATGACATCCGGTCCCAACACTTCCTGGCAAATACATGAGGAAATAGTCACAAACTTTATTTTTGCAGGCCCCAAAATCACTGCAGATGGTGACTGCAGCCATGAAATTAAAAGACACTTGCTCCTTGGAAGAAAAGCTATGACCAATCTAGACAGCATATTAAAATGCAGAGATATTACTTTGCCAACAAAGGTCTGTTTAGTCAAAGCTATGGTTTTTCTTTCCAGTAGTCATGTTTGCATATGAGAGCTGGACTATAAAGAAAGCTGAGGACCAAATAATTGATGCTTTGGTGGTGTTGAACTGTGGTGTTGGAGAAGACTCTTGAGAGTCCTTTGGACTGCAAGGAGATCCAACCAGTCCATCCTAAAGGAAATCACTCCTGAATATTCATTGGAAGGACTGATGCTAAAGCTGAAACTCCAATTCTTTGGCCACCTGATGCAAAGAACTGACTCATTGGAAAAGACCCTGATGCTGGGAAAGATTGAAGGCAGGAGGAGAAGGGGACAATAGAGGAGATGGTTGGATGGCATCACCAACTCAACGGACATGAGTTTGAGCAAGCTCCGGGAGGTGGTGATGGACAGGGAGGCCTGGTATGCTGTGGTTCATGGGATCACAGAGTCGGACACGACTGAGCAACTGATCTGATCCGATCTGATATATATATATATATATATATATATACGTACCTCAACCGGGCCATGAAATCATAGCCAGGTGTTAGTGCCCCAAAAGACTGCCTTCGGATTTCTTCAGCAAAATCATAGGTAAACTTGTTGCATTCCTGAAAGAGAAAATTAATAGGTGAGCCTATGTTTTGTCAGAAGAAAAGTCATTCTGGTTCCAGACCTCTGTGCCCACCACACAAGGTAATTATATAAGTGACAGTTGCTCAGTCCTGTCTGACTCTTTGTGACTCCATGGACCGTAGCCCACCAGGCTCCTCTGTCCATGGGATTCTCCAGGCACGAATACTGGAGTGGGTAGCCATGCCCTCCTTCAGGGGATCTTCCCAACCCAGGGATTGAACCCTGCATTGCAGGCAAATTGTTTACCATCTGAGCCACCAGGGAAGCCTGCCAAACGCAACACCTGGACCCTACAAAGCTAACCCCAGGTGTCGGGTGCTTCACAGGCTAGAAGCCCTTCTGGGCCTGATCCTCACCCTCCACTCCTGGTCCCCAGGCAAGCTATGTGTTCTCCCAATTACAATCTTATTTATTTATTTTTTTTATCACCTTTGGAAAACCCTTGAAGGCTGGATTCCAATGCTAACTGAGCACTTTCTTCCTACAGACCTCTCTAAGGCAACTCCTCTCGCACGACAATTCTGTGGCCTCAGAAACGTTTCAGTTGCAGCTCTGCAACAGCGCTGCCAATTAACACCAACGCCGACAACAGAGAAAGGAGTCGTGATGACTGTCGTCCGCAAAGAGCAGATCACAGTCTCTGGAGGTTAGGCTGGGGCAAAGGTGTTCAACAAAAGCCCCCCTGCTCCCTAAGTGCGGTCTCACAGGCAAGCCAATGCTGGATCCTCTATTGGCACGTGCTCATGTAAGATTGCAAGGTGGCTTAACATAAGTAAAACAGACAGCCAGTGGGAATTTGCTGTGTGACTCAGGGAACTCCAACTGGGGCTCTGTGACAACCTAGAGGGGTGGGATGGGGAGGGAGCTGGGAGGGGGTTCAAGAGGGAGGGGATATGTTATACTTATAACTCATTCATGTTGTAAAGCAAAAACTAACAGAACATTGGAAAGCAACTGTGTATTGTGCTTAGTCGCCCAGTAATGTCTGACTCTTTGCAACCCTGTGGACTGTAGCCCGCCAGGCTCCTCAGTGTGTGGGATTCTCCAGGCAAGAATACTGGAGTGGGTTGCCATGCCCTCCTCCAGGGGATCTTCCCGACCCAGGGATCACACCCAGGTCTCCCGCATGGCAGGTGGATTCTTTACCATCTGAGCCACCACGGAAGCCTGGAAAGCCACTATACTCCAAGAGAAAAAAATATCCTATGAGAAACCATAATAGAAAAGAATATTAAAAATTAATGTATATATATATGTGTGTGTATAACTAAGTCATTTATTGCCCAACAGATATGAATAACAACTTTAAATCAGCTATACTTCACTAAAAAGAAATAAGAAAAATAGAATTTGGGATGGGACGTAGGAGTGAGTTTTAAAAAGAAGGGGATATATGTATACCTATCTGATCCACGCGGATGTATGGCAGAAACCAACACAATATTGTAATTATCCTTCAATTAAAAATAAGTAAAGGTTAAAAAAAAAAGAATGCAAGGTGGATATAATCACCACACAGGACAGATAGGAAAACTGAAGTTTGTATGGTTAAGCATCTTTCCTACCATGTCATTAAGAATGAGTGTCATAGCCAGGATTTGAACCCAGACCCATCCTTGACTTTTTTAGTTCATCCATCCAGCAAGTTACTGACACCAGACTTTGGGCTCGGCACTGGGATTCACGAGATACACAGAGCCCCTGTGTGAGGGGAGACACTGGCGGAAACCGCCCATCCTAACTCGGCCCGATAGTAACTGTTTACGTGAGTTATTTTACGACAGGAGGTTCCCGGAGGAGCGTGTAACCAGCAAGCCAGCACGGAGGAGGAGTTCCGGAAAGGTCAAAGGGAGGACACCACGCGTCCTTCCACCTCCCAGAATCCTTCTTGCAGGCATCCACCTTGGCTGAGCAAACAAACAGGAAGGGCCGTGACTCAGACTGATGGCCCAGAGACAACCCGGAGACTAATCCCCTCACCCTAAAACCCCAGACTTCGAGCCACGTGGCAGAGTAGTCCTCCTGGGTTCCCTCACCCTCCTGCTCTCCACCAGGGCGCCCCTTCCCAAGAAAGTCTCTTGTGTTTAAAATGTTTTGCTTCTGAACACTTAAGTGTGAACTTGAATTCATCCCTGGGCACGGAAGTGTTAATCATTATATGATGACTATGCCAAGTGGTTAAGAGAATGCATGTAATTAACAAACAGAGTATTTTCCACCCACTGAGGCCAGTTCTCAAAGTCAGAGAGAGCATCACGACCGTCTAGAAGCAGAAAATTGATTTTAAAAACACTGCTGCTGTTGTCCTTTAGTCGACTGTCTAGAAGCAGAAAACAAATCTTAAAAAACACCGTCGTTGCTGTTGTTTGGTCGCTAAGCTGTGTCTAAGTCTTTTTCGACCCCATGGACTGCAGCCCGCCATGCTCTTCTGTCCATGGGATTCTCCAGACAAGAATACTCGAGTGGGTTGCCATTTCTTTCTCCAGGGGATCTTCTGGACCCAGGGATTGAACCCGAGTCTTCTGCATGGCAGGCAGGTTTACTACTGAGCCACCACGGAGGGCTTAAAAATACAGACTACATTAAATGGAAAAACTTAATGAAAGCTTATTATTCTTACTTCTAGATAAACTACTTCAAATTCAGGGCTTCTTACTATGGGAATGAAAAAGCCATTAATTACATTCCATTATCATCCCATTTAAATTACAGGGTCATGTTTTACTTTACAGGCCTGTCTGTAAGTAGAAGCAAGCTAAGACTTCATCAGCTACATATTCCAGGCCTTGAGGACAGGCCCTGTGTTCTCAAGATCAGTTAACGGAGAAATAAACCTTTGCTGGAAAGAAACAAAGCTGGAATCTTAAGACTAAAGAAATACTCATGAGCAAAATAAGGCATTTTGTTTCCTTGTCTCATTGTCACCCCCCGAATAATCTTCTTTTCCAAATGGAGAGCACAGCTCTTTAAGGGTGACGCTTTAAAAGAAATCTTAACCTTTTCTGTTTCCCAGGCAAAGGATGACTTCTATGCAGTTAACTTAATAAACAATCATCTTCCCTGTTTGTTCTTAATTTACTGATGAGCAACACAGCCTAGTTACTACTTAATTACCTCTATTTTCTGCGGCGCTGTCAGGAGAACCGAAGCAACCAAGGATCCCGCAGAAGCCCCTGCACAGGCCTTGACATCCTTCAGCAGCTTTCTGCCGTGGTTGCAGAGTGCCGATGCTGCCCCCAAGTGGTAAATGCCCAGAAACCCACACGCTGCAAAGGACAAGTTGATGTGCTTCATTCTAGCTGCGAAAGTGGGGAAACAGAACCCAGGAAATGCCTGTAAGGTGGTATAGTTTGTTCCACATGGATGCTAGTCATCATTTCTTAGAAGTGATGAGATAAATACAACTATGTATGTTTAATTATATATATATATATATATATATATACACACACACACACAAATATATGCATATGGGCTTCACAGATAGCTCAGTTGGTAAAGAATCCACCTTCAATGTGGGCTAAACCCCGGTTCGATTCCTGGGTTGGGAAGATCCCCTGGAGAAGGGATAGGCTGCTCACTCCAGTATTCTTGGGCTTCCCTTGTGGCTCAGCTGGTAAAGAATCCGTCTGCAATGCAGGAGACCTGGGTTTGATTCCTGGGTTGAGAGGATCTCCTGGAGAAGGGAAAGGCTACCCACTGCAGTATTCTGGCCTGGAGAACTCCATATAGGGGTTGCAAAGAGTATGTATATGTGTCTGCTACTGCTGCTGTTAAGTTGCTTCAGTCGTGACCGACTCTGTGCGACCCCACAGACCACAGCCCACCAGGGTCCCCGGTCCCTGGGATTCTCCAGGCAAGAACACTGGAGTGGGTTGCCATTTTCTTCTCCAATGCATGAAAGTGAAAAGTGAAAGTGAAGTCGCTCAGTCGTGTCCGACTTGAGTGACCCCATGGACTGTAGCCCACCAGGCTCCTCCGTCCATGGGACTTTCCAGGCAAGAATACTGGAGTGGGGTGCCATTGCCTTCTCTGGTATATGTGTCTACATATAATTTTCTGGTCTAAGCATATTTTCAATCAAAGTCTAACTGAACATCCAAATCTTTCAAGGAAACATTTTCTTTTCCCTCACTCACCCTGACCCAATATAATCATATTAATTAAAAAAATTAACATCAGTTTATATCTGTTCAGTACATAGACTATGCAGCCTACTTTCTAATTACTTAGCAAAAAGCAAATGGATTAATTTCAACTGGCAAGGCATTTGGCCTTTTTTCTTAACCTTTTGAAACATTTGGGGGTCTGGGTGATTGGTAACATTAGTAACATCACTACAGACTGTAGCAAACTCCAAATTAAAGACACATTTGCTCTTTGCCAAGTGGCATCAATAAATTTAAATTAGACAGCTTGGCTCCCTACCCGTTTCCCTTGTGAGCATTCCTTTGTTTTTGTCCTGCTTTTGTTTTTAAATGGATGCTCACAATTATTCCATAATGCAATACTGAATTATTCAACAATTTAATGTATTTCATAGGGAAGTTTCTCAAGACAAACTGAGACTGCGACTGCCAAGTGCAATTGAAGGCCCAAAGAAACGTCACCTGCACCATCTGATATTCGCAACAAATTTAACTGTAAAATTCCCCCCCCCCAAACCTCTGGGGGCACGATTTCACCATGTGTATAAAACATTCACCTTTGCAATGCTCTTCACTCCGAAGGGGAAAGGGGCATCACACCGGATTTCGGTACCTTCAGATTAGGTATTTGGCCTGGGCTTGGAATTTAGGAACTCAAGGACCTGATCCATCCTAAAAGAAATCAGTCCTGAATATTCATTGGAAGGACTGATGCTTAAGCTGAAACTCCAATGCTTTGGCCACCTGATGCCAACAATTGATGTTTTTGAACTGTGGTGTTGGAGAAGACTCTAGAGAGTCCCTTGGACTGCAAGGAGATCCCACCAGTCCATCCTAAAGGAGATCAGTCCTGGGTGTTCATTGGAAGGACTGATGTTGAAGCTGAAACTCCAATCCTTTGGCCACCTGATGCAAAGAACTGACTCATTTGAAAAGTCCCTGATGCTGGGAAAGATTGAAGGCGGGAGGAGAAGGGAACGACGGAGGATGAGATAGTTGGATGACATCACCGACTCATGGACATGAGTTTGAGCCAGCCCCGGGAGTTGGTGATGGACAGAGAGGCCTGGCGTGCTGCAGTCCATGGGGCCACAAAGAGTCAGACACGACTGAGCGACTGAACTGATCTGAAGGCCCTGATGCTTGGAGCCAGGCCTTGCGCGTTCAGTCACTGAAGCCGAGCCCCGGTTTGGGTTTAATTTCTTAAGGATGGACCGGGGAGAAGCGTTTGGGTGCTCAGCCTCCAAGGAGCCGGCCCAGCAGTCGCAAGCCCAGTGCCCAGCCTCCCACCCTCGAGGTCTGGGTGCGGCGGGAATAAGGACTCCTCCTACCCAGACCCGCTCGCCCCTGGAGACACATGGGCTGGCCAGAACGTGCGGCCCGCCCTCCGCCCTCCACCCTCCGCCCTCCGCCCCCCGCTCCCCGCTCCCGGTCCCCCTCTACCAACGCAGGTCTGAGACACTTCGGCGCAGAGCAGCATTCTCCCGCCCTCAACCGGAACCGGAAGGCGGGGCTAGGCCGTCATTCAACTTGGCCCCGCCGATCAGGGCGGGACTACGCGCGCCCTGGGCCCGCCCAGGAAGGTTCCGCAGGTAGAAGGCAGGCGCCCGGTCTACGACGTCATCGCGCTGACGCCGGCGTCCACTCGGCCCCGCCTGCTCCGTTGAAAATGCCGAACCTAACATGGCGGCGCGCGCTCGGCCCGCTTCACCCTGGTGTTTCCTCTCGCGCGGGTAAGGGAGACGACATTCTGGGCTCGTACCGTCTCCGGATGGCTAGGGTCGGCCCTTACCTGTGAGTCCGCTGACCTCCGAACGACCCGCCTGTGCCTTGCACCGGAAGTGCTTGGTCCTGTGGTCGGCTGTTTCCCGGAAGTGGTTTCCCGTCTCCTTCTCCTCGAGGCGGGCTCGGCTGTCCGTGTTAGGGCGGGCCGTCCCTCGGCTTTTGCAAGCCAGCCTGTGATTTGTTCCTCAGCATCATTGGAGAGGCCGAACTACGGCTTTGGGCTGCGTTCGGTTCCTCAGGCCGCCTTAGGTTGTGTGGACAAGGGTTGTGTTAACCTTTCTGAGCTTCCCAGGTGACTTCTCTGCAAAACGGGGTGGCAAAATGCGAGCTGGCGCTAACGCGTGGAAGTTCGTGTTGCAGAGCCGGCCTGCAACGGACCAGCCTCTTGCTTTCGTCAGCGGGCACCACTGGCCCTTGTTAGACCTAAGTATGGCGGCCCGCACTCGGCTGGCATTTCCACCCAGAGTCGAAGGACCGGCGGCTCTTTCTGTCCCTGAACAATGTCTTCCCTGTCCAATCCTAACAATCAAGCCTGGAGGAATTGGTGGGCTTTGTGGTGGAAGGTGACCCAGATCCCCTTGTTGGAGGACAGGTTTATTCACACCGAAGCTACAGAAGAGAATCTGAAGAATGCCAAGAGAGTCTCTTAGCGGGAGAGGGAGTGGGCGGGAGCTCCCCAAATGGCCTTTGCCTTGCACCTTTTCTTTCTGCCCTGTTTGAGATTCCAGGGCCCTGGACTCTGCCCCAGGACACTTTCTGTAAGCAAGAGAGCGAAGGAGGTGATTTTGTTTTTCTTTCTTGTGAACAGCAGATCATGAAGACACCCTAACAATTATGGGTAGCACAACTGCCTTATGCTGAATTCTTGATTGCATTAGGGTTTAGTGAAGGGAAAGGGGAGTGGGTATATCAGGAAATGTAGAAGGACGCACTGTTCAATCTTTCATCCTTCCGCTGCCTTCTAACTCTGGTAGGGTGTGGTCTTTCCAAGAGAGCACCCTCCAGGGAACTTAATGGAAAAGAGGAAACCCAGGCCTCAGATCTAAAGCAGAGTCTGCGTTTCAGCAGAATCCCCAGAAGTTACTTATTATTTCCAGGCAAGAGTACTGGAGTGGGGTGCCACTGCCTTCTCCGTCTCAACCTGCTGGCAGTGCCCAAATGCACGAAACAGTTGGTTGGCTACCATGACCACCAAATTCTGGCTCTGTGGCACCACAGATTTTTGCTCTGTGGACCTTATCTCTCCTTAGATCTGTGATGCCACCACGTCACTTTAAGCCAGACCACCCCAGGTGTTAGGCCAGGCCTTTGCCAAGTTTAGCAACAACAGCAAGCAGGTTGATTCAGAAGATAGATGAGCACTATGTCCCTGGGGCAGCAAGGCTGAACACCATGACTCGGAGATCCTTTGTTAAAAGAGAGAATGAGATCAGCGGTTATTACCACCCCTGTTGGTGAGTGTGATCCCACCACATTTAAGGGTCACGGAAAAGTGTTCACGAGCTCTATAATATAAGTCTTAACAATTTAAACTCTAAAAAATAAAGAAACATCCCTCTTCTCTCCCTTTTAGCCCTTGTCATACCTACATGCGACTAATTAAAAGGTTCATTTGCATGCAATGAATTAAAAGGTTCAGTTCCCTTTCCTTAAGGAAGAATATCAGATTTAAGCGTATTTGTTTTCCTAATCTCAGCTCCGTGCATACTGCTTCTCACATAGTGCATGATTAATAAATATTTGTTGTGATTGTTGGATTTAAGTAAATTACTCTTGTGAGTGAATAGTACTTTAATTGCCCTTTAAGATCTTTGTTTTTTTTCCCCCAGTATATCTTTTGCCTGTTTTTGCTGCTCTGTTTTCCCCAGTAACTTAGTTTTGAACTGGCTTATTTGCTAGCCATTTATCATACATTTATTAAGGACCCATTGTTTAACAGACATAGTGTAGGTACCGGGCACACCCAGTTAACAGGGATTCATTCTTCCTCACCTAGAGCCTAGCGGGCAGGGAGGCAGTCGATGTGTAATTGTAGAGGCGTGATCGTGTGCTAGTACACAGGCACACGGAGATGCTGTGCGTGTCCACACTGAACTGGGGCCTAGTGAACCCTTAGCTCTGAGAGGCACCCACGACAGCAGCTGGCACAGAAGCAAAGTGCCCAAGGCTTTCCCTGTCCTCAATTTGAGTGAAAGTTGCTCAGTCGTGTCCGGCTCTTTGTGACCCCGTGGAATTCTCCAGGTCAGAATACTGGAGTGGGTAGCCTTTCCCTTCTCCAGGGGATCTTCCCAACCCAGGGATCGAACCCAGGTCTCCCACATTGCAGGCGGATTCTTTACCAGCTGAGCCACCAGGGAAGCCCACTGGTGTGGGTAGCTTCTCCCTTCTCCAGTGGATCTTCCCAACCCAGGAATCGAACTGGGGTCTCCTGCTTTGCAGGCAGATTCTTTACCAACTGAGCTATCAGGGAAGCCTGTCCTCAACTTCTACAAAATTTGATCATGTGTTTTCATCAAGAAGGAGAAAGATGCAGGCAAGGGATGCTTGCCAGCCCTCTGCCCCAAGGACAGGGCCAGAGTCTCTCCTGTTGCAGTCTGCCGTCCACGTGGTGGGATTTGTGTTCCAGCCTTGGCATCCTAGCACAGGGGAACAGGTCTGTGGGGCAGGCCATCATTCCGTGTGACACCGTTATGGTCCCTCCGTGTGGCAGCTCCTCACCCCTGTCACCTCCTCCCAGAACTCTGCATGCTGAGCCTGATGGAGATGAAAGAAGAAATGCACAGGCTTCAGTTTCAGGGGGTTGTGGCCAGAGCATTGGCCCACACAGCGGCGCCCTTGCCCCAGAGGCATTGAGGTGGTACCGCAGGTCGCCATGGCCTGGTGAAAGCATCCCTTGTGTCGAGACCACCGTAGAGTTCGGAGGAAGGCACTTCTGCAGTCCTGGAGTAGAGCATGCCCTGGGCACCCACAGAGAAGGAGGCTGCATTCCTTCCCACAGGTTGTTGCTCAGGAGGAAGGGCAGGCAGCTGTTGGTGAATGACACCACAGGGAGGGAATAAAGGCCGTTTAGAGGGAGTTAGCGCAGAGCCAGGGCTTTCCTGGTGGTTCATTGGTAAAGAATTCACCTGCAATGCAGGAGACCTGGGTTTGATCCCTGGGTTGGGGAAGATCCCCTGGAGAAGGGAAAGGCTACCCACTCCAGGATTCTGGCCTGGAGAATCCCATGGACAGAGGAACCTGGCGGGCTACAGTCCATGGGGTCGCAGAGTCAGACATGACTGAGTGAGTAAGCACAGCACAGCACCACGCTGAGAGACAGGGACAGAGAAGCTGGCCTGGGAGGTGTGATGGCGTTTGTTGGGCCTGGGGAGGCAACTGTGGTCTTCCCATACCACACCCACCCTTTTCTCTTTGTCTTCTTCAGTGAGTTGAAACTGAATTTCTAAATCTTGCGAGCAGAACAGTTCTTCATAATATAAGTGCCTTTTCCGTTGCACCTGCTTTCTGTCTGTTAGAAATATGCTAGAAGAACTGACCACTTGGAGTAAAACTCAGTGACTCTATTCTAAATGGAAATATTTGTTTTCACACTGTATATGAATTCCATATGTAATATATATTTGACATATATGTGTGTGTGTATATATATATATATATAGGCTTCCCAGGTGGTGCTAGTGGTAAAGAATGGTAAAGAATTTGCCTGCTGATGCAGGAGACGCAAGAGGTGCAGGTTTGATCCCTGGGTCAGGAAGATCCCCTGGAGGAGGGCATGGCAACCCACTCCAGTATTCTTGTCTGGAGAATCTCCATGAACAGAGGAGCCTTACGACTAACGTCCATAGGGTCGCAGAGTGGGATACGACTGGACCGACGGTAGCACGCAAGCATGCACACATATATGCAAATGTATGTATTTAATGTGTGTGTGTATATATATGTGTGTGTGTGTGTGTGTAGTTTAAAACTAGGGGATACATCTGGAAAATTGGATACATCTGAAAATATATAGTACAGATCCTAGCATAGCCTAGAAACTAAATATCAAGCTTTTTTCCATTAGAGAAGCATTTTTTTAAATGTAACCTTTATGTATAAACTTTGTTTTAATTACACAGGTGAAGGGTTCCAAATATACACTGAACTGAGAAATCACAAATGGAAAGGTTTTTTCCCAGGTGTTTCTATTATTTATACTACTCGCAATTGATATTCTGCATAAGTGTGAGATGGGCCAGATAAGCTTTCAAAATTTTCATACTTAAAAAATATCTTTTTATACCAAAGGAGTTGAGGTCTTTGGTAGCTAGGTATTGGTGATTGGGGGTGATGGTGGGAGAGGGATACCAAATGCAGGACAGAGTCCTAAATACTTTTATAAGCCCAATAAAACAAAATCTGTATTCTCTGCCCTGTTTTTTTTTTTTTTTTTTTTAATTGTTGTTGCTAAACAGCGCTGCCCTTGACCTGACTGTTTGTGATCCACAGTTTGTACGGATATTTGCAAATAGGCCTTCTTGTTATCCTGCACGTGGAGGATCTTCCAGTGGGGGGAATTATTGGGGAAATTATATCAGTGTCAGGAAAGTGAGGTTGCTGAGTAATACGCAGAATGTCATCTTTGGTGACTTATGCTTCATCAGATTCACCAAAATGCCACTCTGTTTTAATTTGGACTGCAGGATCTGATCATTACTGACACTGTTATCAAAAAAAATACCGTTAATTGCCAAAACATCCACTTATCTAATCACCTCATTTCAAACGGATTAAATAAGAATTCTGGTCTATTTCGTTTTAGCCTGTACTCCTATTTGCTGGAATTCTACTATTGATGATTATTATACCTATTGACTGCCCATTCCGTGTCAGTCCTTTGTACACAAGGTCTCCTGTAACTTTTACAACAGTGATGTCAAGTGGGACAGTAAAGGAGAATTCTGAGCTAAAATGGTTTTCCTACATCCACACAGACGCAGAGATTACCAGCCCCAGTCTCCCTAATTCCAAAGCCTGTACACAGACCCTACTTCCCTACACTGGCTCAAAAATGAGAAATATTCTCAATAATGAGATATTTAAATATGTGTGTTTCTCATTATGCGTCCAGGATTGCGCTGTTTGGCCATTATAAGTATCACAACCTTGTTATCGCTTCAGTCCTTTCCTTGGTCGGAATTTGTATATGGTCTTCACATTTGGTTATTTATAATTTTACTAAAAAGTGGTAAAGTAACCCAAGTGTTAGTCATTCAGTCGCGTCCAACTCGTTGCGACCCCATGCACTGTAGCCCACCAGGCTCCTCTGTCCATGGGATTCTCCAGGCAAGAATACGGGAGTGGGTTGATATTTTCCTGCTCCAGGGGATCTTCCCAACCCAGGGATTGAACCCACGTCTCCTGCATTACAAGTGATTTCGTTACTGTCTGAGCCATCAGGGAAGCCCCCCAAAATAGTAAAAGGGTTTAATAAATGGGATGCATGAATTTATTTAAAGTGTGTAGGAAACGTGCTTGCATCTGGAAAAGAAAAAATGAAGAGTAGCAATTAATTAAAGCAACCCTTCCTGCGTTTATCAGTTACGGCGGTAACTCTTCATGATGACTGCTTTTCTGGGAAGTGGTGTCATAAAGTTGGTTATTGTAATGAGGCCAAAATTTGCATTAAGAACAGTGTTCTAAAAGGCGGTCACGTCATTGGCCAGGGTCCTACCTCCAGATATACTATATATCTAATCAGTTGTCTTTATGCCTTTCATCACTCTTTAAATAAACTTTATTTAGTGTCTAATATAAGACAAAGACTGGAGTAGGCATTCGAAAATGAAAAAAAAAAAAATCTTGATGGATAAACTGTCCATTTTTAGCTCGCTGTCTTTTCTTGCTGGAATGTACTTTCACATTTGTCTGTTGTATTACGTTTTACTTATCCTTCAAGGCCTAAACAGACCCTTCTGTCTCAGGGTGCCCTTTGGGATTAAATTCAAACAACTTCTGTCAATATTAACCCCACTCTTCTGTTTGCTACCAGGCCTGGGGCATCGTGACAGCATTTATCACCTCTTATTTTGGTGAGAGATGTGTTTCGCCTCCACCTTCTGTGTTCAGAGTTGATTAGGAGCAGGGACTGTCTCGTCCGGACTGGTTGCTGCCAGCTTCTAGGAGGTAGTTAACACATAATACCTGTTTAGAGGAGTTATGAATCTTTAGGTTGTGTGTTTGATACAATCTTAATTGGTGTATCTGACTGGCTGAGGCAGAGAGAAAGTTCTGCTTCAAGTATCTTCACGTTTCAAGTTTCTTCAAACTTCGAGGCAGTTTAGCTAGAAAAATGGTACCAATGAATCTGTGTGCAGGGTAGAAACAGACATGGACGCAGAGAACAGATATGTGGACCCAGTGGGGAAGCGAGGGGTGGAATGCACTGAGAGATCAGCACTGACATATCTACAGTGACATGTGTAACACGGACAGCTAGTGGGGAACTCCCGGATAGCACAGGGAGCTCAGCTTGGTGCTCTGTGATGACCCAGAGGGGCGGGATGCGGGGAGGAGAGCGAGGTCTCACAGGGAGGGGTCATATGTATGCATATGGCTGATTCCCTGGTGGCTCAGCTGGTAAAGAATCCTCCTGCAGTGCGGGATCCATGGGTTGGGAAGATCCCCTGGAGAAGGGAAAGGCCACCCATTCCAGGATTCTGGCCTGGAGAATCCCATGGGTTGTATAGTCCATGGGGTCCGCAAAGAGTCAGACACGACTGAGCAACTTTCACTTTTGGAGAAGGCAATGGCACCCCACTCCAGTACTCTTGCCTGGAAAATCCCATGGATGCAGGAGCCTGGCGGGCTGCAGTCCATGGGGTCACAGAGAGGCGGACACTCCTGAGCGGCTGAAGCCGTCTCTGAGATGGGACCTCCTCTTCGGTGAACGTGCTGCTGCTAAGTCGCTTCAGTCGTGTCCGACTCTGTGCGACCCCAGAGACGGCGGCCCACCAGGCTGCCCCGTCCCTGGGATTCTCCAGGCAAGAACACTGGAGTGGGTTGCCATTTCCTTCTGGCCCGTGAATCAGAACACACACATTGGACCCCAGTCCCACTCGGTACTGGCCCTTCATGCATCTCCATGGAGCCCAGGCTCTATGGAGAATCGAGCTGGAGAAGAGAATGGTCTAAATTAGAAGAAATGAGCTCAGTGCTGTGCTGCAAGAAAGTAAAAATTCTTACACTCCTCAGAGGTACCCAGAATAGTCAAGGGCAGACAAGGGCGGTTGAAACATGGTGTGACCGAAAAACCCAGAAGACAAAAGCCCAACCCTCTCATTATAGTCTGAGATGTTAGCGTCTCATATGGACTTCACAGGTGTTTCAGCGGTAAAGAACCTGCCTGCCAGTGCAGGAGACACAAGGCACTTGGGTTTGATCCCTGGGTTAGGAAGATCCTCTGAAGGAGGAAATGGTACCACACTAAAGTATTCTTGCCTGGGAAATCCCATGGACAGGGGAGCCTGGTGGGCTACAGTCCATGGGGTTCCAAAAGTGTCGGACACAGCCTAGTGACTGAGCAAGAATTCAATCTCTGTGTAAAACAGGCAGACAGTCCTTTAGATATACAAAGATTTACAATACATATTCATCTGGTGAGTGTTTCCTCAAAACAAATAAGACTTAAAAGTGATGTTTGGTGCATTGAAAAGTTAGTTGCGATTTTACATATGTTTGGATGAGCAGTGCATGCTATTTGGCATAAATGTTGTTTAGCGTTAAGTCAAGAATACTTTTGACTTTTTTTTTTTTTTTTTGCATTATCTGGGCAATTGGGGATATTAGAAATGGTACAAGACTATTGCTGATGAAATCGGTATAAATGGATGCAAATTTTTCCCTGTGAAATTTCCCTGTAGGAAGCTGTGATTCTATCGGTGTGCTACCGATATCTCATCCTGTACATAGGGGCAGAGAAGTAGATGCTAAATAATGTTTGTTTTTGACAAAGAAGTAGATGCTAAATAAATGTTTGCTTTTGACATCAGTGAAAATACTGACAGTGCCCTTCTCCCAAGAACATTTCGTAGAGTGGGGAGTGATCCCAAATGTCTCCCCGTCATCCCTCACTTCAGAGCAATTGGGAAAGAGTATAGTCCACACTTAGTCAGTGTCCACCAACGTTTTTCATATTTTATTTTAAAGCCATAACAAACATAAACTTTCAAAAACATCTTTTGCAACACCTGCACAGAATTTCTAAGACGAAAGTGACGTAATATTAAAAACTATACAGATGCATCCCCTATATGGAATGCTACAAATTAAACAAGCAGAATGGGCCAGAAGTCTGAAATGCAGGTCAAAGTGAAATTTTGAAAGGACCCAGGCTGACATGGAAAAGGCAGCTATAATTTCTGAATCTTCTGTCAGGACTTGAATTCTCAGGAGACTGGTAGCAGAGCCGTTGTGAGGCATTATGGAGCCACATTTGTTGAATCGTATAGACTGATTCCATTTTTTCCTGGGGGAAAAAGAAATCCCCCGGTATGATCAACAGTCCTAGATCCCAATAGACAGGTAGATTTATAATATGAAATTCATTCTCAGGCTTCCCTGGCGGCTCAGCTGGTAAAGAGTCCGCCTGCAATGCGGGAGACCTGGGTTCCATCCCTGGGTAGGGAAGATCCCCTGGAGGAGGAAATGGCAGCCCATTCCAGTACTCTTGCCTGGAAAATCCCATGGACGGAGGAGCCTGCTGGGCTGTAGTCCATGGGGTCACAAAGTGTCAGACTAAAGGGTCGACTTAGCAGCAGCAGCCAGTATGAGAGGCTTCTCCTGTAGCAAACCATTAAGCACGAAAGTTCTCAAGACTAAGACTCGGAGATGTCCTTTCTTCCTGTGGAGGAAGGGGGCTCAGGATGTGATTTAGAGCAAGTCCCTGCCTGAGCACAGGGAGGAAGCCCCTCCCGCGCACAGGCACAGTTGAGAGGGAGAGGAGAGATTGCTGAGATAGAAGAGTCACCTGCTCACCCCGGTTCTGCTTGCAGCTCAGGAAGGGCCTTGCAGACAATACAGACCACATCCATTTCCCCAGATTCAGCCTTGGGGCCTGGGACACCCTCCTGCAGTGTAGGGTGTACGCCCCTCCAGCTTCACTCTTCTGGTTTGGTTAGTCTGTGATGGAGCCTGGAGGTCAAAACTATCATCAGGAAGAAACAGACAGCTCCCAGGTGAGTCTAAAGTGTGGTCAAGTCTGACGACCACTGTTCCTGGCAGGGGAATCTTAAGGTGTAGCCAAGGATCAGGACGAACGTTCTTTGAGAAGTTCTTGACGTGGCCACCAGGGTGGTGGTGGTGGTTCAGTCGCTCAGCCGTGTCCGACTCTTTTGAGAACCCCCTCCCCCCAGACTGTAGCTCACTAGGATCCTCTGTCCATGGGATTCTCCAGGCAAGAACACTGGAGTGGGTTGCCATTTCCTTCTCCAATGCATGAAAGTGAAAAGTGAAAGGGAAGTCGCTCAGTCATGTCTGACCCTCAGCCACCCCATGGACTGCAGCCTACCAGGCTCTTCTGTCCATGGGATTTTCCAGGCAAGAGTACTGGAGATGGGTGCCATTGCCTTCTCCGGGGCTACAGTCCAGGGGGTTACAAAGAGTCAGACACAACTGAGCAACTAAATAACAGCAGGAAACTTGAAAGTAGGCTTTTGAACTATGTTTGTGGATTTGTGGCTGGACAAACACACGCTCCAGTTCAGTCGCTTAGTCATATCCGACTCTGTTCGACCCCGTGGACTGCAGCACGCCAGGCCTCCCTGTCCATCACCAACTCCCAGAACTTTCTCAAACTCACATCCATTGAGTCGGTGATGCCATCCAACCATCCCATCGTCTGTCCTCCCCTTCTCCTCCCGCCTTCAGTCTTTCCCAACATCAGGGTCTTTGCAGTGAGTCAGCTCTTCGCATCAGGTGGCCAAAGTATTGGAGGTTCAGCTTCATCATCAGTCCTTCCAATGACTGTGCAGGACTTATTTCCTTTAGGATTGTCTGGTTTGATCTCCTTGCAGTCCAAGGGACTCTTAAGAGTCTTCTCCGACACCACAGTTCAAAAGCATCAATTCTTCGGCACTCAGCTTTCTCAAGACAGCATTATTACTTCACCAAAGAAGTGTGAGTTATTTGTACTCCTGTAAGAGTTTACATTTTAAGAAATAAAATATTTTTCTTATTTCTAAAGAAACACATTCTTCATGGAATATTTAGAGAATACAGATACAAATTTAGAGAAACAAAATATTGACTACCCATGTAAAATTAATATATGTGATAAATATACCATACACTGATAGGTAAATGGAATGTATAATTTACTTTATAGAGATTTCTATCTCACACTTGGTACAAAACATTATATAAAAAGCCATCAATATGAGATCATCTAAGCTAATAACTTCCTGGTGGCTCAGTGGTAAAGAATCAGCCTGGCAATGCAAGACACGTAGATTCAATCACTGGGTCGGGAAGATCCCCTGGAGAAGGAAATGGCAACCCACTCCAGTATTCTTGGCTGGAGAATCCTATGGACAGACAGAGAAGCCTAGTGGGGTACAGTTCATGGGGTCTCAAAGAGTCAACACAAGTGAGCGACTAACACTTTCAACATAAAAGCTGCCAGTAACTTGATTATACAGTCAGTGACCTAATAGTAAGTGTATGTAAGACTCCCTTTTGCATATCTCGCTTCCAGACGTCGTATCAATAATCTAGACTCGTGAACATCATATCAACATGTAATAGTGTCCACTTGTGAATGATGTGAAGAGGAGAAAGATTGTATTAGATATGGACGTTTAATTATTTGCTAGGCTTTTTCACCACCTAAATGAGGTCTTCCCACCGGCTTTTACAACCATGCTGTCTGAATTTGTGTCTTAACAAACATAAATTATGACTTGCCTTGGGTGTCAGTGCCAGAAGTACTAAATACACGAAGATCAAGGCTGTCTATTAAGTAATATGGTAAAGTTTTTTAACACACCCATCAGAGCTCATACTTTCAAGTAAGTGTTTTATTCAACAGAGTCCTGTTAAGAGGTGATTAACTGTCTGCTTCATCTATGAATGTATTTATTCAGCAGTGACGCCTGTGAGTGCTCTGGGTTTGACATTTTCCCAGGCTCATGGGTGTAATAATGAATGAGGCAGGTAGGCTAGAGTCTCATGAGGAGGAAAGATGGCACCCAGCCATTGCAAAACAGGAGTGTAAGCCTTAAGTTGGCACTGATGATGTGAGATCCTGCCCAACCTAGTCCCTGGCATCAGGTCACTTGTTAAAACAACATGACTTCTCAGAGAAGGAAATGGCAACCCACTCCAGTATTCTTGCCTGGAGAATCCCATGGACAGAGGAGCCTGGCGGGCTACAGTCCATGGGGTTACGTGCATGAGGGTGGAGGGAGATGGGTTGGTAGCAATAAACTGCTGCTGCTGCTGCTAAGTCACTTCAGTCGTGTCCGACTCCGTGCGACCCCATAGACGGCAGCCCACCAGGCTCCGCCCCTCCCCGTCCCCGGGATTCTCCAGGCAAGAGCACTGGAGTGGGTTGCTATTTCCTTCTCCATACTAAAAAAAAGACTCCTAAGCTGAATCCAGGCCATTGGAATTCCAGAGTATGAGTAAAGACTTTAAAAGTTCATTGATTATCATTAGTTCCATTTGCAACGGTGTGGGTACTCCTAGGGATTGTCGTACTGAGTGAAGTCAGTCAGACAGAGAAAGAGAAAGCATGTAATATTGTTTATACGTGGGATCTAAAAAGAAATGATACAGATGGACTGTCTGTTCACAAAACAGAAACAGACACACACTTAGAGAATGAACGTATGGTTGCGTGTGTGCAGCGGGGGCTTTGGGCGAAGGATGGGGGAAGGGAAAGTTAGGGAATTTGGGATGGACATGGACACACTGCTGTATTTAACATGGGGAACCAACAAGGACCTGCTGGACAGCACAGGGAACTCTGCTCAATACTCTGTAATAACCTTATGGTCACCAGGGGGAAGGATGGGGGAAGGGCCAGTTAGGGAGTCTGGGATGGACATGGACACACTGCTGTATTTAACATGGAGAACCAGCAAGGACCTGCTGGACAGCACAGGGAACTCTGCTCAATATTATGTAACAACCTAAATGGGAAAAGAATTTGAAACACAAAAGATACACGTGTATGCAGAACTGAATCAGTCTGCTGTAAACCTAAAACTATTGTTAATCCACTATGTGGTCATTTCGTGATGCATATAAGTCAAATTATTACGTTCTCCATCTGAAACTTACACAGTGCTGTGCACTAATCATGTCTCAGTAACACTGGGAGAAAAAAGTCCAGAACTGTATCATAAGTCACTGTAAAAGCGGGGTGCTCTTGGAATCATCTTCAAAAGTCTAGGGTGTTTTATTGACTGTTCCAAATGATAAATATTTCATATAAATCGGATTCTTTTCATATGAGTACTGCTAGTTCAGAACAGTGTTAGAGTCATACTTAAACCTTCTGTTTTGTCGTTTTATTTATTCTTTTTGACTGTGCTGGGTCTTGGCCGGCTTTTGCGTAGGCTTTCTCTGGCTGTGGCTAGCAGGGGCTCCTCTGTTTGCAGGCTCCTCATCGCAGTGGCTTCTCTTGGCGTGAAGCACGGGCTTTAGGCGCACAGGCTTCAGTAGTCGTGACTCATGGGCTTCGCTGCTCCGCGGCACGTGGAATCTTCCCAGACCAGGAATTGAGCCCGTGTTGCCTGCATTGGCAGGCAGAGTCCCAGCCACTGGACTGCCAGGGAAGTCCCCATGCTTAACCTTGTAAAAGCTCTGGGTTTTGGTAGAGGGAACGGCATACAGTAGGCGCTCAGTGACTGTTTGCTGCTAATTGACTGCACGAGAGGTCTGACAAAATGATTGACGTACAGCTGGAAAGTTCCGTTTCTGGCCTGAAAGCAGACAGGCCGGAGTGCTGAGCCGGCTTTGCCAGTGGCGTTTCTCATTCATTGTGTCATTTCCAGGCACTCTTCAGAGAGGAGAGACCCTCTTGGACAAGAGAGGCAGGCTGCAAAAGCCCACTGAACGTGCTTCTGATATTCAGGGTGAGTACTCAGCCAGGACCATACATATTCAGATTTTAAAATTCAGATGCATTTAAGTCACATCAGTGGGATGTAAAGTAACTCCGTTCACATGTACACTGATATGTTTACACACAGACACACACTCACAGTGAGAGTTTAATGGCTGTGGCTTACGGTAAGTCAGCATTTGTTTTTCCTCACTCGTGCCGACTGTTTGGTTCAAATCCGGGAAGTGCCACATATAGCTGTGTGACCTTGGGAAGCTTACTTAACCTCTCTGTTTTTCAGTTCCTTACGTTATACATTATGGATAACATAATGTAATTAACACCTAAATTATAGAATGTGTGTGAGGCTAAGTGAGTTAATATGTATAAGGAGCCTAGAATTCTGTTTGTCACATAGTCAGAACCGTTTCACTGTTGAATTGTTATTATTTTCCACCATAACAATATTAACATTAGAAATATTTAATTTACCAGACAAATAATCAATAAATTGTTAATATGTATAAGAAGATATTATTATGCTTAAAGTTTTAAATATTTCTGAGTCCAGATAAGTTAATATATACAAAGAGTGTAGACTACCTTTTGTCACATAGTAACTATTTTATTGTTGTTATCCTTAACTATAATAATGTTATATATAATGAACACATAGATTACTGGATCCCACTACCATTTTAATGGTTTTGATTATTTTTCATGTTTTCAGTATGTAGAAAAACCTGAATTATCAAAATGAGAATGAAATTAAATGGTTACTTTGGAAATGCAGTAATTTAGAATACCTTTCCTCTCTAGATGAAAAATGTGTCCTCAAGAAATCCAATTCCTTGGAACTGAGTGTATTTTAAAATTCTAACTCATTTTCCTTGCAATGTATAGATCTAGCATTATTAAAATATTCATATCTTTGAGCTAATGTGGCATAACAAATTTAATTTGCACAACAAATATGACATGAATAGAACATGATCTATAATCACTTTTTTTCAGCCTCACGCTGTAGGCACTTCATCAGAAAGAGGAACAAGTCAGACATATTTTGTAACTCTATAAATCCTTCCAAATAAACTTAGGAAGTGATGCAGTAACACAGTTTGAAACAAAAGATTTTGTATGGTTTTCATGGTGTCTTAGTTGAGTAAGGTACCACCAGCTGTCCTTGACAGGGTTGTTTGACATGTATGGAGGTGTTTTGTGTTATTTTTCACTGAGGATTCTCTACTAAGCAATATAAGCTGGTATTGTGAAGGAGGGATGGAGGAGAAATGGGGGGAGGAACCATAGGCTGCAATGCCGGTCCAAGGGCAGCTCCAGGGCAGACATGACCAGGCCCGTACTGAGGAGCCTGGTCTACCTCTGGCTGGGGACTTCCCTCAAAGACTGGGGCCTCCCGAAACCCGGGAGCAGACCCCGGGGCTGCTGCTGGAGGCCTGTAGCCCAGTGTACTCCTCACTGCCCAGGACAGGACACAGGGTCTTCGTCAAAGGCAGATGTGAGGCCTCTGAGGCCTCTCTCCCCTGGGTTCTGTATCCAGCTGAACATCTGTGTAGAGTCTGATTGTTTGCTCTTTGTACCAGACACGTCCAGGGTTCAACATGGACACGTGCCTGGGGTGTCCGCTTTCACAGAGCGGCTTCTCTGAGGATGACTCACGTTGCCCTCTGGTGTTTTGGGAGCGTGTGTGAGAGGCGGGTAAAGATTAGCTCAGGGGGGTTTACAGTGATTAATCTTGTCTCTCTGAAGGGCTCTGCCTTTGGGGCTGAATGTTATTATTAGTTCTGGTAGGGGGAGGAGGGGGAGGGGAGGAGGAGGGGGAATTATAGCAGTAAAAGCAGGTGGGGAAGGGAGTAACAGAAGGAGTAACTGTAACAACAGCAATAGCAATGACATTGTTACTATTTTTTGGATCTGCTGCTGAGGTTTGCCATGTGAAATGTTACCCAATTCTTATAGCACTGCTGCAGAGCAAGTATCTGTGTTATTTTAATTTCAGAGATGATACATGCAGAGGTTGAGTAATTTGCCCCAGTTTATCAAGCCAGGGAATGACAGATGTGAAATCCAGACCCACGTGGTAGGGATCCCCAGGCGTGTGCTCCTCACCTCCATGTTTCTAATCAAGAGGCGGGCGTGATTACTCCACATGCTCTTTGTGTTAGACGCCTGGTGCCCGTGTGCGTCATCTCTGAAACCCCAATATCTTCTCCCATAGAAAGTCAATAATCATAATAACCAACCTGACTTTCTCATAGAGTTAATGCAAAGAAAAAAAGATACTGTTGAAAAAGTGTTTTTGTAAAGGGAAAAGGTTTTGTTAAGTGTAAACTCTTTGTAAATACATGTTGGTTATTACTGTACTGTTGGTTATTATTGTACTGGTGTGAAACTTTTTGTGTTCTGGAAAGGAGAGTAGTTTGCAGTTGACCATAACAAGGGTGAGAGAAAGTCATGCTCAGGAATTAGGATCCCAGAGTTTTGAGAGCTGGAAGGTCTTGGGAGCGTGTCCAGGTCAGTGGTTCTCGGTTCCGTTGCCTATTTATGTTGCCTGGGGGACCTTTTAAAAATCGATGCTCAAGATGCATTCCAGTTTCAGAAATCTCATTTAACTGTTCTGGAGTAGAGCTTAGACATCTCAGTGTACGCATATGCATATGTGTCCGTACATGTAAATGTGTGCATGCTGATGTAGTATCAGTATATGCTTGTGTGTGTGTGCACAGGCACACTTGTGTGTGTTCACCTGCGATTGAGTCTAGTGTGCAGTTGGGGGCAAGAATGGCTGAACAGAACTCACAACCTTCTTTCTGATAATCGTTGTTCAGTTCAGTCGCTCAGTCACGTCCAGCTCTCTGCGACCCCACGGACTGCAGCATGCCGGGCCTCCCTGTCCATCACCAGCTCCCATAGCTTACTCAAACTCACATCCATTGAGGCGGTGATGCCATCCAGCCATCTCATCAACAATCACGGTAGCCTCTTGTTTACCCAGAATGGTTACAGCCAGCACGCCCTGCCCAGGTCCCGGCTGATAAGCCCACCCCCTTCCCTCTCAGGTGTCCTGGCTTGGATGATAAATTATGCCGTCCTCTGGTGGCTCAGGTGGTAAAGAATCTGCCTGCCAACACAGGAGATGTGGGTTCAGTCCCTGGGTCGGGAAGAGCCCCTGGAGAAGGGAATGGCAACCCACTCCAGTGTTCTCCTGGAGAATCCCATGGACAGAGGAGCCTGGCGGACTACAATCTGTGGGGTCGCAAAGAGCCAGAGGTGACTGAGCAGCTGAATGCACTGCTGCGGAGGAATCAAGACTTTAGGGGGCTATTTTCCTTCCAAAGGGAATTGATTAGAATGCCCTCCTTGGGCTTTCAAAGGTAGCTTTGCAGTCATGTTCAACACCATATGAGTAAGCATGGTGCTTCTTGAGAGTCTTAAGATGAGAGAATTTCTCTTTTGTTAAAGTATTCTTTTAAAATTTATTTTATTTTTTGGCTGCACCGTGCAGGGCATGTGGGATCTTAGTTCCCTGACCAGGGATTGAACCAGTATCCCCTGCATTGAGAATCTTACCCACTGGACCCCTAGGGAAGTCCCCAAGCTGAGAGAATGTCTTGCTTTTGCTGTGATAGTGAAAATTCTTTAAAATAGAACTACACTGTGTTTCCATGTGGCCACCTAAGTTTTGCAGAACTGAAGTCTCCCATCTCCTCTGATTCATGTATGTAGGGAACACGTCATCACTGTTTCAGTTCCTGAAAGTGCCTTCTCATGAATGCTAGCAGGTGTTACTTAGGGAATTAAAATTTGAAAACAGATCAACAGCTTTACCAACTGTCTCGGGTCTACTTCTCTGAGTATCATGCAGGGTGGTGTGGACCCTGCTGGGTATGACATGCCTGATGACAACATTTATGAGACCTTTGTCCAAAAGAAAATTTGACGTTGACCAAGAAATCTGAGTGCTGAAGAATTGATGCTTTTGAACTGTGGTGTTGGAGAAGACTCTTGAGAGTCCCTTGGACAGCAAGGAGATCAAACCAGACAATCCTAAAGGAAATCAACCCTGAATATTCATTGGAAGGACTGATGCTGAAACTGAAGCTCCAGTACTTTGGCCACCGGATGTAAAGAGCTGACTCATTGGAAAAGACCCTGATGCTGGGAAAGACTGAAGGCGGGAAGAGAAGGGGATGACAGAGGATGAGATGGTTGGATGGTATCACCGATTCAATGGATATGAGTTTAGGTAATGGCTCAGAGGTTAAAGTGTCTGCCTGCAATGCAGAAGACCCAGGTTCGATCCCTGGGTTGGGAAGATCCCCTGGAGAAGGAAATGGCAACCTACTCCATTATTCTTGCCTGGAGAATCCCATGGACGGAGGAGCCTGGTGAGCTACAGTCCATGGGGGTCACAAAGAGTCGGACATGAACAACAACAAAATCTGACCTGTAGTTGAGTCTGACAGGTCTTGATGGCTTCTTCTTGGCTGAGACTTTCTCAGCCAAGGTCACATCTGATTTTGTCATTAAGGTCTGCATAGCCCAGACTATACACACCCCAGAATAACTCAGATACTTCTCGGCCAGTAGGCTGGCTTTTAGGGGATACACAGGAAGTCTGTGTTCAGTACAACTGTGAGTCCATGGATGTCGGCACTTTTTTTTGGCTGTACCGGGTCTTATTTACCACGCGTGGGATCTTATTTTTTAGTCGCCGCACATGAAATTTTAGTTGTGCCATGTCTGGGACCTGGTGTCCTGACCAGGGGTCTGACCCCGGTCCCCTGCATTGGGAATGTGGCGTCTTAGCCACTGGACAACCAGGGAAGTCCTGGCACATTTCTGTAATAATAGTAATCACGCGTTTCTCCTCACCGTTGGGCGTATCGTCCCGGAACGAGCCAGTCTCTAACTAGTGCGCTAGTGCAGCTCTCGGAAAGTGAAATGTTTCTCTTGAAATTGGTCAGAGTGAAATCAAAGACGGAAGATGTTCCTGTCAGCCAGCATTAATGGCTTTGCCTCCTTGAGGTTACAGCCAACACTGGCTTTGAATGCTCATCTGTGACAGCTGAGTCGTCACCCCCAAGATAAGAGAGCTCTGAACCTTCCCGAGTCCGTTAGATTTACAGTGTGTCTTTCATACATAAAGGTGTCCGTTTCTGAGCATTGCATCATCTACGTGCTAAAAAAAAACCAAAAAACAAAGAGCTGTGTATCGAATTGGACTCCCACGCAGGTGGTGCTTTTCGTAACACCAAGCAGCTTCTGGTTTTCCTGTGTGCGTTCAAGGGAACCATAAACCACCTGGCTGAGTTGAGTTGTGCTTATCCATAAAGCACCAGGCGGCCCCAGGACCCCAGCTCTGCTTGCTAATTAAAGCGATATTGTCGACGTGCCAGCTTAATGCAGAGATTGATAAAGATACGCAGGTGCCGTGGGGCTAGGCAAGTTTTATACCCAAGCCAGCTTCTATGCCTGTGCAATTAGCTATGTTTGCAGACCACTTTTGGGATTTTTCCCTCCAAGGATAAATCACTGCCTTTAATCTCATTATCATCTGTACATCACTGAGGTGTTATGCTCTGTTTACAAGATGAATGACACTCTTCCTTTTGGAACTCAAAAGTGGCAGATGATTCAAGACCCACCTGGAAACTTTTGACTTTAGGGAACCCCCCCTTCCCCTGCAACACACACACAAACCCAACATGCACTTCGCTCCCTGACTTCCAAACCATCAACATTAAAGAAAGAAGAAAATGACTAAGAATGATTTGGAACTATGTTGCAATCTCCTAACCAGATTGTAGGGGGAGCTCTCCCTGGAATTAGCCCTGGGCACTACCTGCGGCAGGGTTGACCACTGCACCTAGCCTTTTTTTTTTTTTCCCCAGAGCTCTTTTCTCTGCTTTTCTGCTTAAAAGATGGAGCTTCGTACCATTCTCCTCCCCTGTCCCTGGTAAAGGAAATCTTGCAAATAACCCATTTCATAGCTTACCAAAAGTGAAGTCACTCAGTCATGTCCGACTCTTTGTGACCTCATGGACTGTAGCCTACCAGGTTCCTCCATTCATGGGATTTTCAAGGCAACAGTGGGTTGGGTTGCTATTTTGTTCTCCAGGGGATCTTCCCAACCCAGGGATCAAATCCGGCTCTCCTGCATTGTAGGCAGATGCTTTACCATCTGAGCCACCAGGGAAGCTTACCAAAAGCAGTGACTTTTTCATATGACTTGCATCATGATCATTATGTATTTCTGGTTTTCGAAAAACAGGAGCGACTTGAACATGTTAATAACCTTGGACAAGCAGTATGAGTTTGTAACAAGAATATATTGTGCATAAGCTGCAGTGAAAGAATTGTTAATTGTCTAGTATGTATCTGAAACGTACATTCAGGTGTACATTGCATTCAGTTCAGTTCAGTCGCTCAGTCATGTCCGACTCTTTACGACCCCATAGACTGCAGCATGCCAGGCCTCCCTGTCCTTCACCATCTCCCAGAGTTACTCAGACTCATGTCCGTCGAGTGAGTGATGCCATCCAACCATCTCATCCTCTGTTGTCCCCTTCTCCTCCTCCCGCCTTCAGTCTTTCCCAGCATCAGGGTCTTTTCCAATGAATCAGTTCTTCACATCAGTTGCATTATTTCTATAATTTGGTTCTTCTTTATATTTTTTAATCTTAAAGAAAAAAGCAAAAAAGATGTATTTTTGGAGTAGGTGGTTCTGACTGTTGCCTGCCAGGCTCCTCTGTCCATGGGACTCTCCAGGCAAGAACACTGGACTGGGTTGCCATTCCCTTCTCCAGGGGATCTTCCCAAACCAGGGATCGAACTCGGGTCTCCCACATTGCAGGTGGACTCTTTACCATCTGAACCACCAGGGAATTCCCAAGACAACAACAAAAAAAGACTTACTTTGGGAGTAGGTGGTTCTGTTGTCCGGTTCTGATTTACCCAGGGGAACAGTTGTGGCATGCGAGTTCTGGTTCCCTGAGCAGGGACTGAACCTGGGCTGCCTGCTGTGGGAGTGCAGAGTCTCAGCTACTGGACCTCCAGGGAGCTCCCGTGCTGATTCTTAATATTCTTACTTCTTCTCTTCGTCTTCTGTCCATACCCAGCCCTCCCCCCTCGTTTTCCTCTTCCTTCTACTGCTCGTCTTTTTCATGCGGTGCCTTCTCATGACCTGTGCTCACCTGGTCGTGAGGTTTTTGCCCTATCGTTCATTAACATGCTCCCTACAGTAGGGAGCTTTAGGAACTGTAGTTGAATACCTTTTTCTCTGGGCACTAGCGGTAAAGAACCCGCCTGCCAATGCAGGAGACTTAAGAAATGCAGGTTCTATCCCTGGGTTGGGAAGATCCCCTGGAGGAGGGCACGGCAATCCACTCCAGTATTCTTGCCTGGAGAATCCCATGGACAGAGGAGCCTGGCAGGCTACAGTCCACGAGTTCACAAAGAGTCGGACATGACTGAAGCGACTTAGCACGCACGCGCCTTTTTCTTGAGAGAGGCAAACTCAGAGGTAATAGGAGCGGACGCTCCTGTTTACAGAGCACCTCCCCGTCTCAGAGAATGCCCCAGCTGCTTTCTGCTCAGTAGGGCACTGGGTCTCGTCTCGGCCCTTCAGGTGGACAGAGCGGGCCTCCCTTTGCAGGGAGGACTGTTCCAGCACGCCATGCTACGCTCTCGCCAGACCTGAAGCCTGTGCAAGAGACTTGAACGTGCACCTAAGATACAGTTCTCCGTTTAGCAGAAACCGGGACAGTAGTCTGGGGGCCTGATTGAAGAAATAGAAGCCAAATGTAATCTTCATGGGTGGACATCTCCCCGCATGTTGGGAGTTCCTACCAACATGTGACCCACTTCGCCCCCGGCTCTGTTGTGAACTGCTGTGTGGTCAGTCGCGTCCGACTCGGCGAGCCCGTGGACTGTAGCCCACCAAGCTCTTCTGTCCAAGGGATTTTCCCAGCAAGGAAACTGGAGTGGGTTGTTGCCGCGTCCTTCTCCGGGGGATCTTCGAGACCCAGGGTCAAACCCTCATCTCTGTACTGGCAGGTGGATTCTTTACCCCTGGCACCACCTGGCCTCAGGTCATTTATTCTGCCTCCTTATCCTGCTACTGTTGAGACGCTGAGTACTTAATATAAATAACAACAACAAAAAAATCCTTCAGAGAGAAAAACACTGCTAACCGGTGGGCAGCGTAACTCACCTTCCTTTCTTTTTCATATCTGTTTGCTTTGGAGCTGACATTTCCGTATGAAATACTCTTCTGTCTCAAAGCCGAATACCTCGGCTTCATTTCCTTCTCCAAGACCATGAATTCTTTCCAAGGAAACGCTGTTTTCCGTGGGGCCTTATTTCCACGTCGCCCGCTGCTTTGTAATTTACTTACGCTTCTCTTGTTGAATGAGAACACAGGTCCGCCTTGTGTCTCCAACTTTGTTTTTCCTGTAAATTGCTTCTCCTCCCCACCCCCCACCTTGTTTAATTTCTCTGCAACCAGCGTGCTCTGTACGTTTTCACGTGCGTCTCACGGTTCTCCGATTCCCCGCATGCACCGTGGTCATCGTGAGACAAACGTTCCTAATTCTGCTTCTCACGTGACGCGTGGACAGGCACTTGGGCGTTCTGTGGGATGTCTGACACCGGTGAGTTGGTTGACACCTCAACGCTGGTTTCTGCTTTTTTTCCTGTTTCTGAAAACTCATAAAAAAGCAACGTGTATA
The DNA here is from genome assembly GCF_055505025.1 of Bos grunniens. NCBI lineage: Eukaryota > Metazoa > Chordata > Mammalia > Artiodactyla > Bovidae > Bos > Bos grunniens. The sequence continues at coordinate 5,278,289 of NC_141194.1, forward strand.
GTGTCATTTATTTTTACTTTTGTCCTCAGGAAGGTTTTCTTTCTATCATACAACCCATGTCCTTCTGAGGCAGTTTTTTTGTTTACATGTTTCCTCACATTTGCTTTGAAAACAAAATTGACGGACGTTTAGAAACGTTTAGTTGGAAAATAAAGCCACCTGGCTCAGCAGTTTCTAAACTTCACTGTGATCGAAACAAACTAACAAACAAAAAATGTTTGTATTCATTAAAGAGAACACTTTTCAAAATGCGGATGGGATGATCTGGATGGAAGCAAAGAGAAAGGAAAGACGGGCGTGCTCTCGGTATGGAACGGACATCCCCTGGCATTTGATGAGGGCTGGTGGCTGAGGAAGGACCCAGAGGGAGAGAAGTGAGGTTCCGTGTCCCTGTTGCCACCCTCAGTAACCCCGATCATGCCGGTTGAGCTGCGTGGCAGGCGTGGGTATTGGTGTCTCGCCTTCAGCTCCAAGGCAGACAGCTGGGAATAGACTGAGCTGGGCTGAGGATCGAGCTTCATTTTCAAAACTGCCCCATGGAGGTCACCCAGAGCCTGAATTCCACTTGTCCATGCAGGTACCGCAGCTTCAGTTCCTCATCATCTTTATGATTGGAGGAGATCAGGGCATGTGTTAAAGGAATGATCTGATGAATGAATGAAGTCTGTATTTTCACGACTTTTTTTTGTGTGGATTCTTTGCCATCTTTTTTGGGGGGTTCAAGATTCTTAAGTGCAGGACTTTCCTGGCAGTCCAGTGGTTCAGAATCTGCCTGCCAGTGCAGGGGACCCAGATTTGATCCCCAGTCTGTGAAGAGCTCACACGCTGTGGAGCAAAAAAAAAACCCGTGTGCCAGAACCTGTGAAGCCCGTGTTCCGAAAATCCATGCTCCACCACAAGAGCAGCTCCTGCCATCAGAAGCCTGTGCTTTGGAACCAGAGTGACCCCCTTTAGTAGCTCTCTTCAACTAGAGAAAGCCCATGCACAGCCACAAAGACCCCGTACAGCCAAAAATAGAAGGGAATAAAGTCAATGCACGATTGTACTTGGGAAAAAAAAAGATGTTTTAGTGTGATGTTTTACTGTTGTGTCCAAAAGTCCGAGGTGTGTTGTTCCAGCTCACCCACGGAAGCTGGCATTGCAAATACACTCCGGTGCAAGAGAGAGGGGCTGGCCGAAGGCTGTCACAAGAGCCAACAAGAAGACGTCAGGAGGCCGAGATCAGTGTGCTTAAACACAGCATGAGGCTTCACAGCTTGAGGGGCTTCAGACAGACGGTGGGAATAAGGGCCAGGCTGATGGAACTGGGTGCGGTCACTTCCGGCACTGGGGCACCAGGACTTACGAGTCCCTGCTTATAGACTCCATGATATGATGACAAGTCATCGTCTCTGTCGGCAAGCACGATGCTAGAATGGAATTTGAACCAAGCTCCTCCGTTTTCGTTCCTTTGCCTTCAGGCCCTGGCCCTTCTGTTCAGACAGCACCTTTGAAAGGGTCTGGTTTCTCACTCAGACCACAGTCTGTCCACCCATCCTGCTGGGAGAACACACGATGCGCGGTGGATCCTAAAAGTAGGAAAAGGCAGGCTCCGTCAGCCGGGTGCTTGATGCCCAGATGACACACGCTGGGATCCTGATAACCACCCCCACCCCCACCTCAGCTTTCTCTCTTGTCCCACGTGTGAATCCTGTTACTCCAGCATGGCGATATCAGCCTAGATTTTAAAGACCCACTTTATAGTAGAGGTGTCTCTATAGTCATGGCTGTGGTCTTTCCAGTAGGCATGTACAGATATGAGAGCTGGACCATAAAGAAGGCAGAGCACTGAAGAATCGATGAAGAACTTCTAAGAATCAAACTGTGGTGCTGGAGAAGACTCTTGAGAGTCGCTTGGACTGCAAGGTGATCAAACTGGTCAGTCTTAAAGGCAGTCAACCCTGAATATTCATTGGAAGGACTGATGCTAAAGCTGAAGCTCCGATACTTTGGCCACTGGATGTGAACAGCCAACTCACTGGAAAAGGCTTTGATTCTGAGAAGGATTGGAGGCAGAAGGAGAAGAGGGCAACAGAGGATGAGATGGTTGGATGGCATCACCGATTCCATGGACCTGAGTTTGAGCAAAGTCTGCGGGATTGTGAAGGACAGGGAAGCCTAGCATGCTACGGTCTGTGGGCTCACAGAGTCGGACACAACCTGGCGACTGAACCAACAACAAAGCAAGGAAGGAGAAATTGGTGAAAGAAACATGAAAGTGTTGGTCTCTCAGTCGTGTCCAACTCTTGCCATGCAGATCTCCAGGCGGGAAGACTGCAGTAGGTTGCCATGCCCTCCTCCAGGGAATCTTCCCGACCCAGGGATCAAACATGGGTCTCCTGCATCACATGCAGATTCTTTACCATCTGAGCCACCGGGGAAGACCAGAGAAACTGGTAACCAGTTATAAAAGAGAGTGGAGATAAAATCAAATGCAGAATCATTACATTAAATCTCTGTACTTTTCACATTGTAAGTGAAGTAGCCATCATTTTTAATAGTTCAGATAGACATTTAACGGGCTTCCCTGGTGGCTCAGTGGTATAGGATCCGTCTGCTACTGCAGGTGACGTGGGTACCATCCCTGACCCAGGACGATCCCGCCTGCCACGGGGCATCTAAGCCCGTGTGCCACACCTATTGAACCTGTGCTCTTCAACAAGAGAGGCCACCACAGAGAGAAGTCCATGCACTGGCTCTCCGCCCCTGGCTCTCTGCAACTAGAGAGAAGCCCACCCAGCAACAAAGACCCGGCACAGCCAAAAATAAAGAACATAAATGAATAGCTTTTTTCAGGTAGACTTTATGAGCCCGAAAGTTACACAACAGTACTTTCAACGACAGAGGGGATTTGGCTCCACGTATATTTTGCACAAGAAAAATTCTTTACAAATTAAGTAAAAAAAAAAAACATATATATATAATGTGAAAGGGCCTGTGACTTGGAAATGGAAGTCTTGGGTGTGGGTGCTGGGTTGACCTTTGAACTGTTGATCCTCAGCAAGATCACTGTGACACGTGACTTTCAGCCAAACCATCCATGAAGAGGTAGCGGGAAAAGTGAGGCTTCCATGGTGTTACTTGGGGACCCTCACAGAGAGCTGCTGTGTGTGTTGTGTGTGTGTGTGTGTGTGTGTGTGTGTGTGAAAGAAAGTAGCCAGTGTGAATTTAGAGACATCATAACTGTATATAGCCCTTGCTATAAGTCGCAATACATACACATTTCTCTTTTAGAACTTTATTCATGAGGCATTAATATGAATACTAATAGCGATTCTATGACTCCAATAGTAATTCTCAGTCCTTGAGTAGTAAAACTGCGTATAGTTTTTTTTTCCCACTTGATGGCAAGACTATAATGTTTAAGGCTTTCATAGGTTTTATAGATGACGGAGATTAGAACTCTTTTAAAAAATGATTACGTTTGTCCTTGAATAATAAAAAGGCACTGCAGTCAAATTAGTATTCAGTTGAATTTTTTTTTAATCCCAACTTTCTGAGCTGTTTCCTAAAGAATCATTGAGTATTTGCCACCTCTTTTGAAACCCACGCAAAGTAAGTACGACTGAATGAGTGTCTGTAGAATGCAGAATATCTAGAAAGTATAATACAGCTGGAGCTTTGATGGATCTCACGTTGAGAATATAGTGGAACTTTCTGAGGAGCTAGGTAAAGTTGAGACTTTGCCTGCCAACACAGGGGGTTCGGGTTCAATCCCTGGTCTGGGAGTTAAGATCCCAGATGCTTCATGGCCAGAAAACTAAAACATAAAACAGAAGCAGTATTGTTACAAATTCAATAAAGGCTTTAAAAGTAGTCCACATCAAAAAAAAAAAAAAATACACGAAAGCAGTCTTTATTCCTTGAAGATAGTTTGTGTGTGTGCTCAGTCACTTCAGTCGTGTCTGACTCAGTGCAACCCCATGGACTGTAGCCCGCCAGGCTCCTCTGTCCCTGGGATTCCCCAGGCAAGAATACCGGAGTGGGTTGCCATGCCCTCCTCCAGGGGATCTTCCCGATGCAGGGATCGAACCTGCATCTCCCGTGACTCCTGCATTGCAGGCAGTTTCTTTGCTTGCTGAGACACCAGGGAAGCCTAACCGGAACCTTGGTTAATTACTGATCCACATGATCAGATTTGCTGCCTGGCTTATCTCTGGGTTAGTGAATCAGCCAGAAAGCATGGATCCTGCAATTTACAACTGGGGCGCATCTCTGGATCAACCAACTTTGGATCAAAGTTTTAGAAGATTAAAGCATGTTTCACTCAGGAATGACCTTTAGTTGTGCAGAATTTGTGTTTTATTTTTCACTATTCTTGAGTGTTAGGTCATAAATGTGAGCTAATGACAGAAAATGTGTGTAAGATTAACAGGTTAGGTGGATAGTAGACATGAAAATATGATCCTTTCCAGGGGACTTCCCAGGTGGTCTGGTGGTTGAATCCGCCTTCCAATGCAGGGGACGAGGGTTCAATACCTGGTCGGTTCACTAAGATCCCGCAGGGTGCAGGGCGACCGGCCCATGTACTGCAACTCGAGAAAGCCCGCATGCTGCCATGAAGGCCCAGCTCAGCCAAAATTGAAGGGAAAAAAAAGGATCGGTTCAGTTCAGTCGTGTCTGATTCTTTTCGACCCCATGAACGGCAGCACACCAGGCTTCCCAGTCCATCAGCAACTCACAGAGCTGGCTCAAACTCATGTCCATTGAGTCGGCGATGCCATCCAACCATCTCATCCTCTGACGTCCCCTTCTCTTCCTGCCTTCAATCTTTCCCAGCATCAGGGTCTTTTCCATTGAGTCAGCTCTTTGCATCAGGTGGCCAAAGGATTGGAGCTTCAGCTTCAGCATCAGTCCTTCCAATGAATATTCAGGACTGATTTCCTTTACGATTAACTGGTTAAAAAAAATTTTTTTTTTTAATTTGCTATTGCAGTGCATAATAAATCAGCATTACCTTTTCTGGGCCTCTTCATGAATCACTGCCTGGTCATGGCAAAGCTTGTGTAACTCAACAAAGCTCTGAGCCAGGCCGTGCGGGACCACCCAAGATGGACAAGTCATAGTGGAGAGTTCTGACACACTGATCCACTGGAGGATGGAATGGCAAACCACTCCGGTATTGCCTGAAGACGCATGAAAGGGTGAAGAGGGAAAAAGAGATGACACTGGAAGATGAGCCTCTCAGGTTGGAAGGTGTGCAGTGGAAAAAAAAAATCACCTGATATTTTCTTAGCTCCTGTCTTTGTGTCATGGTGCTCAGATCCTTCTGCAAGGATCTACAGGTAGTTCTTTCTATAAAGGAATCCTGGGAAGAAACTGTATAACTGTATTTTCACTCAGTAATTCAAAACACATCTGCTCTATCAGTTCAGTTCAGTCCAGTCGCTCAGCCGTGTCCTACTGTTTGTGACCCCATGGACTGCAGCACCCCAGGCCTCCCTGTCCATCACCAGCTCCTGAAGTTTACGAAAACTCGCGTCCATTGAGTCGGTGATGCCATCCAACCATCTCATCCTCTGTCATCCCCTTCTCCTCCCACCTTCAGTCTTTCCCACCATCAGGGTCTTTTCCAGTGAGTAAGTTCCTCAAATCAGGTGGCCAAAGGATTGGAGTTGCAGCTTCAGCGTCAGTCTTTCCAATGAATATTCAGGACTGATTTCCTTTGATGGACTGGTTGGATCTCCTTGCTGTCCAAGGGACTCTCAAGAGTCTTCTCCAGCACCAACATCTGCTCTATAAATTAAGATAAACTACACTCCCTGTGATTTCCTGTTTTATTTGGTCACAATCATGACCACTTATGGACTCATTGTCATTCCTTTGAGATTGCCGATTGGGAATTGCGTCTCTTTTTACACCGTGTTTCACTCTGTGGGCTTCTCACTGCAGTGGCTTCTCTTGTGGCTTCTGAGCACAGGCTCGGTAGTTTTGGTGCATGGGGCTTAGTTGCTCCGAGGCATGTGGGATCTTCCTGGACCAGGGATGGAACCTGTGTCCTTGGCATTGGCAGGCAGATTTCTTACCCACTGAACCACCAGGGACGTCCCTGGGAATTGCATATCTTGGAGTGTTCATTGCAGTGCTGTTTATCAAACGTGTGTGTGCCTGCTCAGCTGCTTTAGTCGTGTCCGACTCTCTGAGACCCCGTCGACTGATGCTCACCAGGCTCCTGTGCCCACGGGATTTCCCAGGCAGGAATACTGGAAGGGGTGCCATGTCCTTCCTCCAGGGGATCTTCCCGACACAGGGACTGAAGCCATGTCTGAGTGGGTAGCCTTTCCCTTCTCCAGGGGGGTCTTCCCAACCCAGGGATCGAACCCAGGTCTCCCACATTGCAGGCAGTTGTTTACCAGCTGAGCCACAAGGGAAGCCCAAGAATACTGGAGTGAGTAGCCTGTCCCTCGGAGAAGGCAATGGCACCCCACTCCAGTACTCTTGCCTGGAAAATCCCATGGATGGAGGAGCCTGGTGGGCTGCAGTCCGTGGGGTCGCTGAGGGTTGGACACGACTGAGCGGCTTCACTTTGACTTTTCACTTTCATGCATTGGAGAAGGAAACGACAACCCACTCCAGTGTTCTTGCCTGGAGAATCCCAGGGACGGGGGAGCCTGGTGGGCTGGCGTCTATGGGGTCACACAGAGTCGGACACGACTGAAGTGACTTAGCAGCAGCAGCAGCCTGTCCCTTCTCTAGGGGATCTTCCGGACCCAGGAATCAAACCGGGGGTCTCCTGCATTGCAAGTGGATTCTTTACCAATTGAGCCACCAGGGAAGCTCTAAGTGGGAATTAGAGGGGGCTGACAAAAAAAAAAAAAAAAAGCCCTCAAAAAACAGAACTGTTAAAGACACAGGGGTTCACAGAGCACCTAGCTTGGAAAGAGCAGAGTGTGAAGCTTGTGGGGAAAACGAGACAGGAAGAGGCTGTCCTGATGCTCGGGTTGCCGTTTCCCCGAGCTCAGGAAGAGGCTGTCCCGATGCTCGGGTTGCCCTTTCCCCGAGCTCAGGAAGAGGCTGTCCCGATGCTCGGGTTGCCGTTTCCCCGAGCCGTGTCTTCATGGTCCTTCTCATTTGTGTTTGTCCTTGTGTTCGTGAGATGGGGTGTCATTAGGGTGTATAGGATGTGATTGAGTTGCATATGTTTCCTGAGTTTCTCTCACATGCTGCCTGCTGCTGCTGCTGCTGCTAAGTCTCGTCAGTCGTGTCCGACTCTGTGTGACTCCATAGACGGCAGCGCACTAGACTCCCCCGTCCCTGGGATTCTCCAGGCAAGAATACTGGAGTGGGTTGCCATTTCCTTCTCCAATGCAGGTAGTTAAATCTGAGCACCTTGGTTGCAAGACTTATCGCATCCCCTTTAGCACTTGGACAGAATGTATCTGGAGTGATTGCAACACGGTTCATCTGCTTCAGAACATGGGGAAAGATTAAGCATTGCCTTTTTAAAAAAAATTTTTAAATACCTGCAAAATTTACACTGGCCATAAACTGTAACAGCTGGGAAGGACAGTACTTGCTATCAACCTTTACCACTAATGAGTTCATCAAGGTTCTGTGCATTTGCAATGATTTTTTTTTTTTAACTGCTTGCCTTTTAAGGGGTCGCTGAGTTTTGGTCCTTCGCAGGATCTCCTAGTCTGCAGATAGCGTCCAGCTCCTGGAGGAACAATGTTGAGCTTCACTCCTCACCCCTGCCTCTTGGTTCTGAGACTTTTGCTTCCATTATGTTTTGGGGGGGGGTGGGCTACGCCCTTCCCTCCTGTCTCCCCTCCCCGCCATCCTCCTCAGCCCTGCGGGGTCTTGTTCAGCCCCCCAGTTATTCTCGTCCCCTTAAGCCCCACAGCTTCTGCTCTGTTGACTGTGTTATGCTGCTCCCCGCCCTCCACGGTATCATTTGTGTTTGCACCGAAGGTGATGGTTTATTTTGTGTTTGCACTGAAGGTGATGGTTGATGAAAAATAGCCCTGTTGCTCTTGCTTGTCCTTGGGCTCAGCCTCCACCCCTCTCAACCTCCTCCGGGGAGCCGGAATCATCCATTATCTAAAATGCCTGATAAGGATTTCTAAAGCAGGAGCGGAAAGAAGAAATAATGAGGTCATCGTTCACCTCCACCCCCAAAGTCTTTTTGAGAGCCTGAGGTGAAGCTGGTGATCCTGAAAGGCAGGCTTTCTCAAGAAGGGGGATTTGCGGCCAGCTTTGCATATCAAAAGGAAAGCTGGGCGGCCAGCCGGTCAAGTCTGACTCAAGTCCTAGAATAGAGAGAGTGGAGGGTTACCTTTGAGGCTGGGATCAGCAGGCTTTTCCCATCATGTGTCGACAGTGAATATTTTAGTCTTTGCCACCACTCCTCTCTGCGCTGTGCTGCAGAAGCTTCCGCCGGCAGTGCCTGAACCCACGAGGGTGTCCGTGTGCTCGTAAAAAGGTTGCTGAGGACTGAAATTTCAGTGTCAGTAATTTGCATGTGTCACCAAGTCTGCTTTTGGTTTTCTTCAACGATTAAAAAAAAAGATTTAAAAGATATTCTTTATCTCTTGGGCCATAAAAAAAAACAGCAGGGCCTGGCCTGGATTTGGGTCTCCTTAGGCTAGTTTGCAGACCCCATGATTTCAGTGAAGAGTCTCTCTGCGTAAAAACTTTAGGCAGGTACAGGAGGCAAGGAAGGAAAGAGCTGTTTATTCTATTTTTTATTTTTTTGATCCTAAATATTTTATTTCACTTTTTTTATAATTTTCTTTCTTTACTGGTGGCTGTGCTGTGTCTGTGTCGCTGCTGAGGCTTCTCTGTAGTTGCAGCAAGCGGTGGCTCATTTCTAGTTGCCGTGCGCACGCTTCTCATCATGGGGGTTGTCTGGTCGTGGAGCACAGGCCCTAGGGCTCCTGGGCTTCTGTAGTTGCAGTTGCCAGGCTCCAAGACAGGCTGACAAGTTGTGGCACACAGGCTTAATTGCTTTGAGGCATGTGGGATCTTCCCCGGACCAGGAATCAATCCCACATCTCCTGCTTTGGCTGGCAGATTCTTTACCGCTGAGCCACCAGAGAAGCCTGTAGTTCATTTTGTTTTAGGTTGGCGTATAATTGAAAGAAATGATGCTGAAGTTCCAATCGTTTGGCCACCTGATGCAAAAAAACTGACATTGGAAAAGACCCTGATGCTGGGAAAGATTGAAGGCGGGAGGAGAAGGGGGCGACAGAGGATGAGGTGGTTGGATGGCATCACTGACTCCATGGACATGAGTTTGAGGAAACTCAGGGAGTTGGTGAAAGACAGAGAAGGCTGGCATGCTGCAGTCCGTGGGGTCGGATATGACTTACCAACTGAACAGCAATAACTGCTTTATAATGTTGTGTTAGTTTCTGCTGTACAACTGGGAATGCCCGACTGAGTTGAAGTGCTGGAGAGGAGGCTGGCTGCCCTTTTCCCTCGAGGGCCTCCGTTAGGAGCCACCTTGGCACAGAGGAGACCAGGTTTGTTGTAGTGATTCTCTGTGGGGGACAGTCAGGCTTTCCTGGTGGCTCAGTGCCAACGCAAGAGGTGTGGGTTTGATCCCTGGGTCGGGAAAGATGCCCCAGAGGAGGGCATGGCAACCCACTCCAGTATTCTTGCCCAGAGAATCCCACAGACAGAGGAGCCTGGCGGGACTACAGTCCACGGGGTCACAAAGAGTCAGACACAGCTGAGCGACTCAGTACACACAGGCACTGGAGACGCAGGAAGCAGCTCCTGGGGGTGACTCAGTGTGGTGGTGTGGCAAGGGGTAAGGGGAGGTTTCAGCAGAGGCGGTGGGCTGGACACGGGGGGACATTCGGAACAGGAGGAACAGGACGGGAGGAAGCAGTCCTTCCAGCAGCTGACTTGTGGAAGAGACAGGGGTATATTTCATGCATTTTCTCCTGAATTACCTCAGTATGGATATTCATGATTTTTAATCTCTCACTCACTGCTGGGAGTTATTTGCAAATATAGTCCTTTTTTTTTTTTTCCCCTGGCTGCAAAACCAACTGGTGTCATTTCAAGGGGCTCCGAGGAGCTCTGGTAACCCCGATCCTTCATGTCAGGGCAGAGGAGAATTCAGCGAGAGCAAAGTGGTAGGTAAGAATGATTTAATGGAATAGGATGCTTCCGAGGCTTCCAAGCGGGTGGGCGGGAAATGCCACCCTGAGAACGCAGTGGGCTGCAGTTTTATACTCAGAGGAAGGGGTTGGGGGAGAAGACTTTTTCTCTTGAATCATCATCAAGTTCCTTCTTCCTCTTGAACAAGATCGTCTCTTCCATCATCATGAGTTCCTCCCCCAGGTAGGGCAGGGAAATTTGTCCCCGTGTGGTCAGGCCGCGACTGTCGTAAAGCACTTTGGAGAAATATTTTCAGGTCCGAGTACGAGGATCTTTTGTTTTGAAAAGTCACCTTCCCATAAATGATTTTTTCTTATGTTTTTTTTCTTATATTTTCAAAACAGAGCCTGTTTTGAAAGTCATTAACTTACTGAGTTGGTGATGGACAGGGAGGCCTGGCGTGCTGCAGTCCATGGGGTTGCAAAGAGTCGGGCACGACTGAGCGACTGAACGGAACTGAACTCACTGAGCTCCTGGGACAGGATGTGGGGCTCCTGCCGCCATTGTTTCATAGTTTGGGGGCGCATCCCATGCTTCAGTAGCATGCTTTTGTTGCTACGCAAGCCAGCTTGGTTTTGTGGTTAAGCCATCCTGCTTTCCTGAGGAATCATTAACGTACAGGAGTTTCCCATAATTTTCCACGTATAATCCCCTAGTGGGATTAAGCGTTTAATTGCCTCTTTTGTCCCTTCATTCTGTTCCTATCGGCTGTGCTGCGTGGCTTATGAGATCTTATTTCCGTGACAAAGTTTATGAGATCTAAGTTCCCTGACCAGGCATTGAACCTGGGCCCTCAGCAGTGAAAGGGCCAAGTCCTAACCACTGGACCACCCGGAAGTCCGAGTAATATAGTTCGTTTCTTCACCTCCTTTTATCACCCAATATCTAGCCTCCCCGCCAAAAAACAGGTGGTTGATGATTCTTTATTTTTATTCTTTATTTATTCTTTTTTCTATATGTTATGGTATATTATTTATGCCTCACTTATATTTTAAAGGACCTAACGACCCAAACTCACGTGTTCTTAAGTGAGCCTTTGCATGCATGCATGTTCAGTCATGTTTGACTCTTTGCAACCCCATGGACTGTAGCCCACCCAGCTCCTCTGTCCATGGGATTTTTCCTGGGCAAGAATACTTGAGAGGGTTGCCATGCCCTCCTCCAGGGGATCTTCCAGACCCCAGGATCGAACGTAGGTGTCCTCCATTGTAGGCCGATTCTTTACCGTCTGAGCTACTAGGGAAGCCCTGAAATATGTATATATATGTGTGTGTGTGTGTGTGTATTTTTTTTTTTTCTTTTTCTGAGAAGCTGCTTTAGACTGAACGGTGTCACCCCCAGAAATCATATGTTGAGATCCTGACACTTAGGGCCTCAGGAGGTGATGGTAATTGGAGATGCGGCTTTAAGGAAGTAATGAAGGTAAGATGAGGTCATTAGCTTGGGCCCTAATTCCTTCTGACCCATGGCCTTATAAGAAGAGATGCGGACACAGACACACCCAGAGGGACGACCGCATGAGGACCCAATGAGGAGACAGCCATCTCCACGCCCAGGAGATGGGACTTATGGGTAGCCAACCTGCCTGCACGTTGATCTCGGGCTGACAGCCTCCAGAGCCGTCAGGTCCGTTTGTGTTGTGGAAGCCTCCAGTCTGGGGTGCTGTGTTGTGGTAGCACACTCATACAGAAGCATTTTGGGATTTGTAGGCCCCTGGGAGATTGGGATGAGTAGCCCAGGCGTGATTACAGCATCCATTCTCTTTACAACACTGTCTTTCTTTATATTCTCAGAATTGGATTACAAGTTTCAAGTCCAATTCAAAAAAAATTTTTTTTAATCAATAAGGTAATAAACTTTCTAGACTTTTAGCAGTAATGTGGATGTGAGTTCAGTCCCTTCGGTCATGACCGACCCTTTGCGACCCTGTGGACTGTGGCCCACCAGGCTCCTCTGTCCATGGGATTCTCCAGACAAGAATACCGGAGTGGATTGCCATTTTCTTCACTAGGGGATCTTCCCAACCCAGGGATTGAACCCACATCTCCTGCGTTGAAGGCAGATTCTTTACCACGGATCCAATAAGGAAAGCCCTGTGGCAGTAATATTAGATGTCAAAATACACAGAAGTATATCATAGTTTTGAATGAATATAAATTAGAAATGAAGCATTTGATTCATACTAAGTCAAACAAGTCGAATCAAAATGTCATCAATTTTTTAGATAGGCAGAAATTTTTAAGTTTTCTAAAATATATAGATTATATTGTACATTCTATTTATATGTGTGTGTGTAGTGCTTTAGTTACTAAATTGCATCTGACTCTTGGGACCCCACAGACTGTAGCCGTCCCGGCTCCTCTGTCCAGGCAAGAATACTGGACTGGGTTGTCATTTGCTTCTCCAAGGAATCTTTCCGACCCAGGGATTGAACCCAGGTCTGCTGCATTGGAGGTGGATTCTTTACCAACTGAGCCACCAGGGAAGCCCCATATGTGTGTGTACAGAAGCTTTTCTACTACACTTGATAAAGCCTTGAGAAAGAACAACAACAACAACAAAAAAAAAAAAGATGGAGAAATTGGAAAACATAAACCGAGAGAAATGGGAGCACTGAATATGAAATAGAAAAAGTGGAACAGACAAGATAGAAGTAAAAGATCATCGTATAGTCCTGTTGTTTTTAAACACGGATACTCAGTACAGATGCCCAGTGTTGAGGCAGTCCGAGCACCTGGACAAGAGTTCCCAGACACAGGGCGTTTCAGAAGGGAGTGAAAAGCTTGCTAAGAACAAAGAGCAGAGATAAAGTGGGCAGTGTGAGTGCTTCAGGCCAACCTCCCGACAGACAGTTTTCATGGGTTAACAGCCAATGTTTATAGTCTCAAGACAGAGAAAATTCCTGTTGGAAGGCTGGCGTTAGGTGACTGGTTTGGGGGTGTTTACTGGAGTGCGCATCTCTGCCTAATAGGCAGTGAGGAAGCTTGTGAGTAATGATTGGGGGCTTTTGGCAATGGTTACAAAAGGGCTCGGTCAGCTTTGGAGGCGTCGTTGTTGCAAGGCCTTGGTCCTGTGGCCCGGGGTAGGACTCAACGCCCAAGTATTGCCTTCCCCCCCAACCGCAGAAGCTCCGTAGGTGTTTGTAATCAATACACATCCTTTGTCTTGCTGGGTATCTCTGAGCTCTTGATTAAGATGGGCACACAGCTGGTGACCATCCAGGCACACAGGTCAGCAGGTGTCAGTCGGGCTGGCTTGGATGATATTTGGGTGTCACGCATCACCAAGGTGGGGGTGTCCAGCACGTAGGTCCCCCAGAGGCCTCTGGAGTACAGCTGACTTCACTGAGTCCCAGAAGTCTAGGGTTTCCTCCTCTGCTCTGAAGTCTCAGAAACTTGTTCCCATCGGAAGCCAGCGGGGGCTGGGTTCTCTTTAGGTTTGCCTCCACCGTCCATCCATAAGATCAGTGAAAGGATCGGTCAGACTTCAGCCCTCTCATCTGCCTTTAAGCATCGTTCTTCTTTCTTTACTGACTTATGCAGGCTGCGGTGGGTCTTCCTTGGTGTGTGTGCTTTCTCTAGTTGTGGCAAGTTGGGGCGATTCTCTAGCTGCGGTGTGCGGTCTACTCATTGTGATGACTCCTCTGGTTGTGGAGCATGGGCTCTAGGCGCTCAGGCTTCAGTACTTGTGGTACACAGGCTTAGTTGCTCTGCGGCTTGTAGGATCTTCCTGGACCAGGGTTGAACCCATGTCTCCTGCATCTGCAGATGGATTATTAACCACTGGGCCCCCAGAGAAGCCCTGAACATCATTATTCTAAAGACGATGTTCAACATTCAGGAGACTTTGGCCACCTGATGCGAAGAGCTGACTCATTGGAAAAGGCCCTGATTCTGGGAAAGATTGAAGGCAGGAGGAGAAGGGGACAACAGAGGATGAGATGGTTGGATGGCATCACGAATTCAACAGACATGAGTTTGAGTAAGCTGCGGGAGTTGGTGAAGGACAGGGAAGCCTGGCGTGATGCAGTCCATGAGGTTGAAAAGAGTCTGACACCACTGAGCAACTGAACAACAAAAGACACTCAAGTCCTTTAACAGACACCCTCACAAGGGTGTCTTCCTGCCCTGCAGACTGCTATGCGTGCGTGTGAGTCAGTCACTGTTATTACGTAGGTGCTGTTCCTGATGTTGTTATGGAGACAGACACGGCTCAAGTGACCTGCCTGTCTCCTCAAGGGCGGTTGGTCAGCACGATGCTTGGCAAATTGTGCTGTTGCTGTTGTTTTCCCTTCTTTCTCTTCTCCTCTTCCTCCTCACTTTTCTCCCTCCCTTCTCTCCTCCTCCTTTGCAAGAGAAATACTGCAAAATAATTAAATACAAAATAAATAAAAGAAAGTTAATACAAATTAGTTTACAAAGAAGTTACATCCCAATAGTCTATTTAGAAATTAATTTGAAGTTGTGTGGTGCCTTTGAATCCAAATTGTAAGTGGAAGTCATGTTCCTGGTCCATTTGCAAGCATCTGTTATAAGCCACGGTAGCCTTGAAAGTAGTAAATAACTCAGCTGCATTTGTTTGATTTCAATATTGTGTATTTGGAAGTCAAACTATGACTTACGATTGTGCGGTTTGTATAGGCAATAAAAGTTTGTGTTTTGCACACCGACCAAGGAGCAAGGCAGCTTGCACATCACCCCTTCTCACTCACCCAGTATCACCCGCAAAGCCACTTTTGCTGGCTTCCGGGCTCGGCTCCCTGGACTCACATGACAGCTGCTTGTTTAGTTGTGGGAGGAGGGAGAATGCTCAGCGCTTCTAGAAACATTTTGAAAGTTGGGGTGAACAGGGTTGTTACTCAGAAGGAAATCTCACTCTTTCAGCTTTACCTATTTTTTTTTTTTTAATTGGTGACTTAATTATGTGCGTCTGTGCTGGGTCCTTGTCACTGGGTTGCAGCCATGCATTCCGGGAAACAATTTCTGTTCACTCAGAAGGACAATGCAGATCGTGGCGTGCAGTTGATTACACCGGCCGGCCCAAGGCAGAGTCTCCTCTTAGCCAAGGACCCTGACCAGTTTTTGTGAAAACCTGATATACCCTAAGTGTACGTGCCCAAATCCACCTCCCCAAATTCCCTGAAACTAGTCTGAACAAAGGAAAAGAAAGATACAATCAAAGTTATCCCAAGATTCATATGTCGTAAGCCTAGCTAGTTAAACAGAGGACATTTATCAATAGGCCTGTGGTCATATCCTGATAAATAGAATGGAATTTATGACTTTGTTCTGTTACAGAGATAATTAGCATATTCTTTTAGGCGACTGAGAGTCCAAGTCCTGAGGCTTTTTTATTGGAGGGTCTGGTTTTCCATTGATATGCCATTTCCATAGACACACCAGGGCGCAAAGTTCAGAGTCCATTGGGAGGGAGACCGTGCGTGTAGCCTAATCTTGGAATCCTGGCCTAAGACGGAGTCCAGCTCTGTCTGTTTCCTCCTTCAACCCCACGGACTGTAGCCCGCCAGGCCCCTCTGTCCATGGGAGTCTCCAGGCAAGAATCCTGGAGTGGGTTGCCATGCCCTCCTCCAGGGCATCTTCCTGACCCAGGGATCGAACCTGTGTTTACAAAGACGGAAACCGGAGCACGGGAGACGCGCAGCCTTTCTTCCCATTCCCTGTCTTCCTTGTCGGTCGCAGCAGGACTCCTTTCTTTCGTTCCTTTGCTGCAGCCCCACAGTAATCCTTTTACGGCTGGGAACCAGAAACGCCTGCATAAGAACCTGAGGACAAACTCCCTGAGGCTTCCTCAGGGCCGGGGGCGGGGCAGGGTGGGGGAGTGGGAGCTTATTCCCCAGGTTCCCCGGGGCCGGAAGGGCGTCCCTGAGCTGCTATGGTCCTCTCACCCCGGAATTCCCCCAGGGGTCCTCTGAGGGTGAGGGGTGTGCAGAAATGGAGTCCCGGAACAGGCTTCTGAGGCCAGGGGTCCAGGCTGGGACAGTGGGAGGGGGTGCGTTGGGAAAAGCTGGGGTGGGGGGGGTGGGTCCCAGCACCACTGACTAGGGTGGCCTGGGAGTTGTTAGTGAGAAAGGGAAGGGAGTGGAACCCACCTACCACTGTGGGGTAGGAAGAGGCTCCCAGAGCAAAGGGATTCCCTCCAATAAGCCCCAGTGCGAGTGTGTGAAGGCAGGTTGCTCACACGGCAAAGCACACTGCTTGAAAACATCCTTGGCTCCAATCCTTTGGCCACCCGATGCGAAGAGCCGACTCTTTGGAAAAGATCCTGACATTCCCACCAAACAAACAACAAAAAAACTCTCAACTCCCAGGTTGTGACTCATTTTTCAGTCGACATCATTTTGGTGAAAATAAGTTGGTCATTGGAAAAGACCCTGATGCTGGGAGAGATTGAAGGCAGGAGGAGAAGGGGATGACGGAGGAGATGGCTGGATGGCATCACTGACTCGATGGACATGAGTTAGAGTAAACTCCGGGAGTTTCTGATGGACAGGGAGGCCTGGCGTGCTGAGGTTCATGGGGTTGCAAAGAGTCGGACACGATTGAGCGACTGAAGAAGCACTTTATGCAAGATGCCAGGGGGTGCTGTGACAAGCTCAGCGTGTCCTGGATGGCATGCATTCATGCTAAGGGCTGTGACTAAGGACCAGCAGTGACTCGCAGGGTGAAGAGTCTGGGGGCAGGGGAGGGACTTCCCGGCTGGTCCTCTAGTGAAGACTTCGCCTTCCACTGTGGGAGATGCAGCTTCCATCCCTGAGCGGGGAGCGAGGAGTCCACATGCCCCGGGGCCAAAAATCCAAACCAGAACACAGAAGCAGTATTGTAACAGATTCAGAAAGACTTTAAAAGTGGTCCATGTCAAAAAAAAAAAAAATTCTTAGATGGGAGAAAAGAATGGCAGTCGGTTTTATTGGGATTCCAATACCTGTCAGTCACCAGAAAAATGGATTTGTGGAGACTGCACTCACCAGAAGATCTCTAGTGCACCTCTAGGTATGAGGGGGAGAGACAGAGGGGCGGGGGGACCCTCACCCAGATAGAGAGACAGGGGTGGGGGACCCCCACCTGGAGGGGGAGAGACAGAGGGATGAGCGGATCCCCACCCGGACGGGGAGAGACAGAGGGGCGAGGGAACCTCCATTCGGACGGGGAGAGACAGAGGGGCGAGGGAACCTCCATTCGGACGGGGAGAGACAGAGGGGCGGGGGGACCCCCACCCAGAGGGGGAGAGACAGAGGGGCGAGAGGACCCCCACACGGAGGGACAGAGGGGGAGAGACAGACGGCGAGGGGACCCCCACCCGGATGGGGAGAGACAGAGGGGCGAGAGAACCCCCACCTGGAGGGAGAGACAGAGGGGCGGGGGGACCCCCACCCAGAGGGGGAGACACAGAGGGGCGGGGGATCCCTCATCGGACCCCCACCCAGAGGGAGAGACAGAGGGGCGAGGGGACTCCCACCAAGAGAGGGAGACACAGAGGGGCGAGCGGATCCCTCATGGGTCCCCCACCCGGAGAGGGAGAGACAGAGGGCCTGGGGGACTCCCTCCCAGAGGGAGAGACAGAGGGGCGGGGGGATCCCCACCCGGAGGGACAGAGGGGGAAAGACAGAGGGGATAGGGGACCCCCACACGGAGGGAGAGACAGGCGGGGGGACCCCTACCCTGAAGAAGGGGAGAGACAGAGGGGCGGGGGGACCCCCACCCGGAGAGGAGAGACAGAGGGCGAGGGGACCCCCACCTGGAGGGAGAGAGACAGAGGGGAGGGGGACCCCCACCCGGAGGGGGATAGACAGAGGGCCGGGGGGACCCCATCCGGAGGGGGAGAGACAGAGGGCTGGGGAGACCCCCACCCGGAGGGGCAGAGACAGAGAGGGCTGGGGGGACCCCCACCTGGAGTGGGAGAGACAGAGGGGAGGGCGAGAGACAGAGGGGCGGGGGGACCCCCACCCAGAGGGGGAGAGACAGAGGGGTGGGGGACTCCGACCCAGAGGGGGAGAGACAGAGAGGTGAGGGGATCCCCACCCAGAGGGGGAGAGACAGAGGGCCGAGGGGACCCCCACCCAGAGCTCCCACACTCCCCAGCATGCGTGTGGGAAGAAGAATTGCAGAGCAAAGAGGTGAGCCCCCGTGAGGAATTGCTCTGTTTTCTCAGAGGGTGTTAACAGCATCTGAAATGACTCCGTGGCCAAGATGCAAGGGTCTCCCCTAGCTTATTCAGAGAGGGATCCCTGTCAGATCTGGTGCATTAAATCATCCTGCAATGCAGGAGACCGGAGTTCCATCCCTGGGTCGGGAAGATCCCCTGGAGGAGGGCGTGTCAACCCTCTCTGGCATTCTTGCCTGGAGACTCCCCTGGACAGAGGAGCCTGGTGGCTACAGTCCACGGGGTGACAGGAGTCACATGGGACAGAGGGACTCACGCTTGTGTGGCTTCACGGAGCTTTCCTGTGGGTTGGGGCCTCTCTGGGGAGCTTTCAGGAGGTGGCCTATGGCCAGTTTCCAAGGGGATGCAGAGAAATGTGGGGGACCTCTTATTCTCAGCAGTCCCCTCTCTCTCCCGGACCTCTCCTGCTGCCTGCCAGGTGTCTGCCCTGGACGCCTGCAGCGCTTCCTGTTTCTTAGCTGGGATGGAGCTGTAGCGGACAGGCCACACTCACTGCTCGCCTGCCCTGAGTTTTGGGGTGCTGGTCATTGTTTAGTTTCTCATCATGTCCAACCCTTTTGCAACCCCATGGACTATAGGCCGCCGGGAGCCTTAGCCCATGGGAGTTCCCCCAGACAAGAACACTGCAGTGGGTTGCCGTTTCCTCCTCCAGGGGATCTTCGAGACCCACGGATCGAACCCATGTCTCTTGCATTGGCCAGTGGATTCTTTACCACTGAGCCAGCTGGGAGGCCCTACTCACTTAAATACACATTATTGAATAATTTCCTCCCCCAAACCTTGACTGGAAGCGATGTTTTAGGGGGAAGAAAATGGAGTTGATGTTGCTGCCTCTTAAACAAAATGTCTGTTTTTAGAGATGGTATTCTGGGCTTGCTGCTCGTTGTTCACAGCCAAGGAAAAAGCAACTTGTGTTCAATTTTTCATTCCCAGTTACCAACCCACTTGTTACGGATGTTGAAATCATTCCTGGGCAGACTTCCCTGGTAGCTCAGATGGTAAAGAATCTGCCTTCAATGTAGGCGACCGGAGTTTGATCCCTGGGTCGGGATGATCCCCTGGAGAAGGGAATGGCAACCCACTCCAGTACTCTTGTCTGGAAAATCCCATGGACAGAGGAGCCTGGCGGGCTACGGTCCATGGAGCACAAAGAGTCGGGCATGACGAGTAACTAACAGTTTCAGTTTTCCCTGTAAGTAACAGACTTAGACTTTTCAAAACCTGTTCTCGAGCTAGCAAAGCTCTGAGCTGGTGGCAACCATCTGTTTGTAACTGAGAAGGGCTGAACCACATTTGCCTGAATCTTTGGGGACTTGCAGCTTATGAACCATTGATTAGAAGCTCTATTAAGAGATAGAAACACACACACACACACACACACACACACACACACACACACACAGAAATGGCTACATGCAAGGACTTTTTGCAAACATCCTTTCAAATATAGAGAATGTAGATGCTCCATTGTGGAAGTGACAAATAGACTCACATTATACCAAAGTGAGATAATTGAGTATGTGAAACTGGTCATGGCAAGGATTTAATAGGCAAACTGTTCCTTCCAGGGTTCTTCTTAACCTCTTCTATTATGTTCGAGCCTTTTTAAACTTAAGATCAGGAGTAAAAAGATCCCAGACCCTCTAACCCATCTTTCTCTTTGCCCCGCCAGGGACAGTCTCTCCCACACCCTCTCAAAGTCCTGGTGCCCCAGAGAACCTTCATTAAAAGGGTGGTCTGCTACCCGTCACCTTCGCTTGGGGCTCTTCCCCGAACATAGTGACAGCGATACAAAGCTGAAAACGGACATCTGGAGCTTGGAACGCCTTCTCTGCAATGCAGGTCACTTTTCTTCCTGTGATAGAAATCTCCTCTGTGCATCAGAAGACTGATTTCAGGGCCTGAGACGTCACGGACGCCAAGCCTCGCTTCTCAAGTCGTGTCTTAAATCATGAAATGCAGCTCGGGGACTTGAGTGTAGAGGACCTGTCTCAGCAGAGCGAGGTCTGGCAAACAAGAGAACGCTCAAGAGTCAATAACTGCTCAAGTGCTTTCTCCTGACTCCGGAGGCTCTCAGATCCCGGCGTTAATGTGAAACCTCTCTGTTTCTCTCTCTCTCTTGCCCTAATACCGTGTATGTTTTTTTTTAACATGGTCTCTCTGTCTCACTCTCTCTCTCTTCTATTGCTTGTAGATTTGCAGAGTTCTCTAAACGCCCGCAAATCCTGTTTCATTAATCATATTTCCATCAGTCCAACAGAGTAAAGCTTGCAAAGGCATCTTACTTGCATTGAGGTTAGAGACAGTCTAGAGAGGTTTCAGAATGAGATTGTGGTAATTTGGTGAGGGCGTGCTGGAACACACCCAGGCTTGATGTCCTCAGCCTTCTGCAGGATGATCCTGCTGTTCCCGCTGTCGAAAACACAGCAAGACAAGGGGAGGGGCGTAAGAAGTACAGTGTACTGTGTATAAAATAATGAGCTACAAGGAGATACTGTCCAGCACAAGAAATATAGCTAGTATTTTTTTAATAGCTATAAATGGAGTATGGGTTTCCACGGTGGCTCAGATGGTAAAGAATCTGCCTGCAACGCAGGAGACCTAGGTTCGATCCCTAGGTTGGGAAGATTTCCTGGAGGGGATGGTATGACTACCCACTCCAGTATTCTTGCCAGGAGAATCCCATGGACAGAGGAGCCTGGCAGGCTACAGTCCATGGGGTCACAAAGAGTTAGGCAGGACAGAAGTGACTTAGCACACACATAGCCCTGACATGGCCCATCAAGGCTATGCATTCAAATTTTCTGTATTTTTAGGCACACCAGTGCCTAAATACAACGTGAATAGTTACTAGAGTTTTTAAACCAAATTGTAATGCGGGAAAATCTTTCAGGTAGACACTTCGCTGGTTTTATGAGAAAGGAATAACTGTTTTGGGAATTGATTGATCGAGTCAAGAAGCATAGAAAAGTTGGAGAAAGGCAACAATCTGTAGAAAGTCACAGTGAGAAGTGTAATATCAATAACATTATTGTTAGTCTGAGTCTTTTTTTTTTTTTAAAGTAGGCCAGCTCTGTGCAGAGATTTCCCTTCTTGGTGGCATCGTGTGATGCCCATAAACCCTGTGTAAAGTGTAATTCCATAAAATAATTATATTCATGCTAGAGCTGACCAAGTGTCCCTGAGGGTGTGGCTTTGCATAAAGCTATCCTGGTTGTAAGTAGTCACCGCCCAGGTTTTGAACCCAGACGTCGTAATGCGTGTTCCACTTCACCTTGGCCACCAAATTCTAAAACCCACAGAGATCTTCCCAAATCTGTGCATGGTCTTTAGGGAGGTCGTGAGCATCTGCAGACCACATGTGCCTGTGCATGGCTGCATTTTTCTCAGGGAAGACACCTCAATATTTCAAATTTCTCGAAGGTTTTATAAGCCGTACCAGCCACCTAAGAGAAAAAGCAGAGGAAATGGAAAACTTGTAAAACTTAGCAGAGAGGCAGTTTCCCGTCTTTCCTGTTTAAAAAATATGCTCTCAGAGAATGACCTTCAGAAAGCTTCTCTCTTTTTTTTCCACACTAGTAGCCTGTTTATTGATTTTTTTTATGATGGCTGTGGAGATAACAGTAATTAAATGTGGTGGTGTTTCTTTATCATATGAATGATTTCTTTATCTTGTGCAATCATGTGAATGATTTATAAGTTGTATAGCATTTCCAGCAGTCAAATATTAGATAGCAATTTGTCCTGATGGAGATCACTGGTGACGTTCCTTTCTTTCTCTCCAAGACCAACCCTCAATACTAAAGAGCGTCTCTGAGCCTCTGATGGACTTCGTGTGTGAGCACGTGTCTGACTTTCTGTAACCCCAGAGACTGTAGCCCAGGAGGCTCCTGTGTCCATGGGAGTCTCCAGGCAAGGATACTGGAGTGGGTTGCCATGCCCTCCTCCAGGGGATCTTCCCCACCTAGGGATCGAACCCGGGTCTCTTATGTCTCCTGCATTGGCAGGCAGGTTCTTCACTACTAGTGGCCCCTGGGAAGCCTGTGATGGACTTGGAGATGTTTTTATTCGGGAAAGACGCTACTGGGCTGTGTTCTGAAAAAAACGGCACCAAAGGTTCACATAGATAATCCTTTACAGAGTGCGCCCCCTGCTGCTGGCTGCTGTGGAATTGTGCGTCCGTGGCCCCGTTTCTATGAGCGAAAATGGAACGCAGTGTCAGGGCCAGAATCTAAGAATAGACACACTCGGGAATAAGAAGCTAAAGCCTGGCCCCGCATCAGATGGAAGCCGGACGATACATCGGTGCCAGAGAAGAAGATAAATTAATGACTGAGAATTAAGGACCATGAGGCTGGGAAGATGGGCTGCTGTCCTTCAGGGTATGGCTCTCATTCAGTCCCTCAGTCGTGTCTGACTCTTTGCGACCCCATGGACTGCAGCACGCCAGGCCTCCCTGTCCATGACCAACTCCCAGAGTTCACCCAAACGCAGGTCCATTGAGTCAGTGATGCCATCCAACCATCTCATCCTCTGTCGTCCCCTTCTCCTCCCGCCTTCAATCTTTCCCAGCATCAGGGTCTTTTCCAATGTATCAGGTCTTCACATCAGGTGGCCAAAGTATTGCAGCTTCAGCATCAGTCCTTCCACTGAATATTCAGGGCTGATTTCCTTTGTGAGGTCGCACAGAGTCGGACACGACTGAAGCGACTTAGCAGCAGCAGCAGCAGGGAATCAGGATGTGGTAGACGGGGTCAGAGATTGAATGTGGGACCGTGTGTCTGAGGAGACGGTTACCAGGTCCAAGCTCACTTTCTCGGTGAATCAGAGACGAGCTGTTGAGGCGAGGAATACGGCTTTACTCAGAGAGCAGACTGACCAAAGAAATGGCAGGGTAGTGTCTCAGAGTAACCATCTTATCGGGGTTCTGAGTGCCAGGTTCTTTCATGGATGAGAAGAAAGCGGGAGGTGAGGAAACCAAGGAAAAAGGCCATTGATCTTGCAAATGTGTCCTGCAATGGCAAGCCTCGGGGCAGGAGAGTGTGTTAATTCCTTCCTTCCTGCTGTCCCCAGGTGGACAGGGCTCTGAACAAACGTGCTTGCTTTAGTTTAAGGGCCAGGCAGAGGGGCAGGATGCTCTGAGGCAGGCCGTTTATGTATGATTATAATAACAAAAAGCAACGAAAAGCAAGTCAAGGAAACAGTTCCAACAGGGACTCAGAACTCGCCTTTCCCTTGCAGCAAGATGACCTGGGTCCTGAAAGCCCGACTCGAGGCGGGAAGGTCTTGTTGCAGGAAGAGGGAACCCCCACCCCTCGGGCCCCCGAGAGTGGGCTCTTGTCTAACCCTTGGAAATGAATTGTCCAAGGAGACACATACATGCTGACAGTCCTTGTTTAATGACGCGGGCGATGAAGCCCACCGGCCCAAGGAATGGACTTGGGAGACACCAAGTGCAGCGAGAAGTGAGGCTTTCGTGATGGTCTTTGCAAGATCAGCTGCCTGGTGGGGAGGCTCACCCAGAGTCGTTACAGCGGGGGTTTTTATCCACTTGGCCCACAAGTCCCTCATGAATTTTTTTATTGGGATGCCACAGGGTTAGCCATCTTCCTGAGAGGGTCACCTGGATTTTTTTTTTTTTTTTTTACTCTCCCCAAGTCCTTCTTCTCGTTTTTATGTTTTGAGTTTACCAGCAGAATGAAAATCCTCAGCATTTCAGTCTCTTCCCTTGTCTGGCTTTTCCTGCGCAAGGATCCTGAAAGGCTGTTTGGTCAGCAGGCTGTCCCTCTAGGCTGGTTGTCCCTGAAAACGGAGCACTTGGTGTTTTTTGGTTTCACTTCATAGCGGTGGCTGATGCTGTGTTCTCCAGGGAAGAGCTGCCTCGAGGCTGCATGCACCAGAGTGTCGCCTTCTGCGCTCTGGCCTCGGCGAGAAGGACGTGTGTGGCTCCATCAGGGAAGCCAAGCGACCAGCACAGGTGACCCCTGAGGTTCAGGGGTCAGGTGGCGGGGTGGGGGGTGTCTAGCGTGAGATGCGCTGCTGGGAGCCGAGGTTTCTCCTCCTGACTTAGAGCTGAATTCCCCTCCTAGAGCAGAAGTCAGGGTCTAGAAGAGACGGACAGGATCCCTGAACAGGGACGGAGAAGAGAGGTGGACTGGGCTGCCCCTTCCAGGTGCCCAGCGTGGGTGGGTGCGTGCGTGGGGCACGGTTAGTGTATGGTATAGTTCGGGCTGAGGCAGAAAAGAAGGAGAGACGACGTCAATGGAGGTGGATGACCTTCATTCAGGCAAGGAGGGGCGACAGTGAATCTAATGACCAGGCTGAGCGCGAGAGGGATCAGGGAGGCTTCATGTTTAAAGGGAGGTTTGTGGAAGCAATAAGGGAAATGGTAGTCAAGTGGGATGTTTTGGGCAGTCTTTAGTTGAGATGGCCTTTGTCGTTGAACAGGGGGTAGGAGGTTTCTGGGCAGGGGATGGTAAGTTCCAGGTAGATGCAACTGGCGGGGACATCAGGGTGGAACTTAAAGTTGGGTTTGGTTTTCCCCGAAGTGAGATGACTCAGCAAGGGCATTTGAGACCCTTGTTTTCTTCTCTAGGCCCAAGGACTCGGTCAGTTAGGAGTGGCTTCAGCCGCAGGGCGTCCCTCTGCTCAAGGCTTTGTCTCTGCTGGGGTGACCCACATTTAAAGAGCGCTTGAGGTGGGAGGAGACACAGCCCTGCCAGCCAGCATGACACAGGACGACTCTCTAAGGCTCCCTGCTCCCCAGTTGCCTCCCTGATTCCCTCGGGCTGTGCCAGAGCCTGGTCTGTTCAGCCCTCTCCATCGACCCCCATCTTGGGTCTTCTCCCTCCCTTCCACCTGTGTTGATAGGAGAAGTCTTTGGATGCTCATCTATTTTTTTTAAATTGTCAATTGGATAGACAAAATATCTATGTTTACATTTAATATCTTGACATTTTAGTTTTTAATTTCTTATCCCCTCCCCCCTTTTGGAATTGAAGTGTGCTTACTCAGAATACACTAGATTTGTGGAATTATTTTATGTACCACAAATAGAATGTTGGGATTAGATAAACCAATATCCTGGTGGCTCAGGTGGTTAAGAATCTGCCTGCAACACAGGGTGCGATCACTGGGTTGCAAAGATCCCCTGGAGGAGTAAATGGCAACCCACTCCACTGTTCTTGCCTGGAGACTCCCATGGACAGAGGAGCCTGGTGGGCTGCAGTCCATAGGGTCGCAAAGACTGGGATACGACTGAGCAACTAACACTTTCACTTTCTTTTCAAACTGACATTTAAAAATTTTTTTATTTATTATTTTTTTTATTATTTTATTTTTAACTTTACAATATTGTATTGGTTTTGCCATATATCAAGTCAAACTGACATTTTAAAGCAAAACCAAATATGCAGAAATACACTATGATGAACACACTATGATGTCTTTTAATTTGTTTTCTGGGGATTCATTTCATCATTGCGAAATGAAGAGACGTGGCATGTAGTGGTGAACTTTAGTTTGTATTTTTTTATTGCTTTAAAGGAGATTTATATCTGTTATACATGGTTGGCAAACAGCTTTCCTCTGTGGAAATTTTTTATCATGTGGTTTAATATTTCCTTCTGGAGAAGAAACGAAAGGTTTATTTCTGCCCATTGTTTGTAATCTGAACTAATGTTCCAAGCATAGTGTGATTTCAAAATGAAATATCCTAGGAGTCCATGGGGTGGCTGAGGGTCGGACACAACTGAGCGACTTCACTTTCGCTTTTCACTTTCATGCATTGGAGAAGGAAATGGCAACCCA
This sequence comes from Bos grunniens, assembly GCF_055505025.1. NCBI lineage: Eukaryota > Metazoa > Chordata > Mammalia > Artiodactyla > Bovidae > Bos > Bos grunniens. The sequence goes on from NC_141194.1 coordinate 5,304,428, forward strand.
CTCCAGTGTTCTTGCCTGGAGAATCCCAGGGACGGGGGAGCCTGGTGGGCTGGCCGTCTATGGGGTTGCACAGAGTCAGACACGACTGAAGCGACTTAGCAGCAGCAGCAGCAGACATTCAGTTCAGTTCAGTTCAGTCTCTCAGTCGTGTCGGACTCTTTGCACCTATCTCTGACTTTACTAAGTAACCAAATGTCACACAGAGAATGGAGATGGCTGAAAATGTTGACTCTGAAATGAACGACCTGCAGGGGGCAGTGTGCTACAGTGTAAAAGACCCATCTCTGCTTGGATGGCTAGCCTTTGCCCTGCCCTCTGGTAAGCTTAATACCAGGCTTCCTAACTTGATTAAAAAACGTTATTTTCCCTACTGTGGCGACAGGAATGTTTGTTTGTGGAAATTATACTAGCAACTGATCTCAGTTCTTTATTAAAAATGGATACATATATATATATGTATGGATGAGTCCCTTCTCTGTATTCACCTTGAAACAGTCACAAAATTGTTAGTTGGCTATATGCTGCTCCTGCTGCTGCTGCTGCTAAGTCGCTTCAGTCGTGTCTGACTCTGTGCGACCCCATAGACATCAGCCCACCAGGCTCCCCCGTCCGTGGGATTCTCCAGGCAAGAACACTGGAGTGGGTTGCCATTTCCTTCTCCAGTGCATACCCCAATACAAAAGAACAAATTTATAATAAAAGTTAAAAGCAAATTTCTCTGGGGAAAAAATATAGGGATAGCATGATTGTCACAAATGTGATGGTTAGATGGAGTTTCAATTTTCTATAACGTTGCTTGTCTCCATTTATTAAATGTCTCAGCTCAGTTCAGTCGCTCAGTCGTGTCCGACTCTTTGCGACCCCATGGACTGCAGCACGCCAGGCTTCCCTGTCCATCACCGACTCCCGGAGTCTACTCAGACTCATGTCCATTGAGTCAGTGATGCCACCCAACCACCTCATCAGCTGCTGTCCCCTTCTCCCGCCTTCAATCTTTCCCAGCATCAGGCTCTTTTCAGATTAACCGTTTATATTTTGAAAAAAAAAAAAAATATATATATATAGTTTGAACTTAGAATATCGGTTTCTTAGTTTTAGTGTATGTTTTTTAAAAAGGCATCCAGATGGTAAAATACTGTTTCAGCTTTCTGGGATTCATTTATTATGATTGTTACAAAATTGACAAGTCAAAAGTGTTAGTGAGTCACGCTCAAGGTCAGTAAACTGCCGGTCTCTAGCACAAGATGCTGGAGAGGGCGTCTTGATGCTCCTGTGGTTCTCAGGCAGTCGCTCCAGTCCCCGCCGTGTATCAGGCATTAGGGCTTTTCTCCCGTCCGCTGGAAGACTCCATGTCTTGGCAAGTGGTTCGCTCTGTAGCACCTCACAGGACTGAAGAACTTAATCGTACGCCTGAAGCCTTGGAGTCTGTCCCTTTGGCAAGACCGAAGTGGGAATATTGTTACCGGCTTGGATTTCCACTTCAAGAGAAAAAAAGAATGCTTGTCGTTTTCAGCCTCCTGTGCTGAAATTCAAATGCAGATCTGACTTGGCCTGCCCGACCACAGTGGAGGGAAGAACAGTTAGAACGCTGAGGTTCTGAGAACTGGGCGGAGGCCCTCTTTTTATCTCCTTTTTCCATTTTTTTCCCATTTACTCTCCTTTTCTCTCTTTTCTTTTTTTTTTCAGACCTGCCTCAACATATAGAACTCACGGTTCCCTGGCGGCTCAGCAGTAAAAGAATCAGCCTGCAATGAAGGAGACCTGGGTTTCGATCCCTGGGTTGGGAAAATCTCCTGGAGGAGGGCATGGCAACCCACTCCAGTATTCTTGCCTGGAGAATCCCACGGAGAGAGGAGCTGGGCGTGCTGCAGTCCATGGGGTCGTAAAGAGTTGGACACGACTGAGCAATTTAACATAATACAAGCATCCCCTGAGCCTTGTTAGGGCCAGATCTTTTTTGTTTCTTTTACTTTATTTACTTTTTTATTTTTGGCTGGGTCTTGGGCTTCCTCTCGTTACAGCGGGTAGGGGCTGGGTCTTGGGCTTCCTCTAGGATAGGTAGGGGCTGTCCTCTGGTTCTGCTGAGCAGGCTTCTGATTGCAGAGGCCTCGCTTGTTACGGAGCACAGGTTTCTGTAGTTGTGTTTCTCGGGCCCTAGAGTGCGGGTCTCAGAAGCTGTGGCTCAGCACGGCCTTAGCAGCCCCGAGGCATGTGGCATCTTCCCAGACCAGGGATCGAACCAGTGTCCCCTGCATTCCAAGGCAGACTGCCAACCACTGGACCACCAGGGAAGCCCGCTTTGACATTCCGAATCTTGGCACAGTAGAAGTTTACAAGCCAGTCGTTGTGTGGAATACCCCTCAGTTTACCTGGTAATTTCCTCGTGAACCTGTGTGGGCTGCCCGTCTTCGCCAGAAGGGCAGCACAGAAATAACGCTCTGTTCTTGTCATTGTATTTAGTTGTAGACCATAGTGTTTTGAGCGTTTCCATAGCTGCTGACGCTTTGACTAAAGTGAAGTGAAAGTCGGTCAGTCATGTCTGACTCTGCATACAGTCCATGGGATTCTCCAGGCCAGAACACTGGAGTGGGTAGCCTTTCCCTCCTCCAGGGGATCTTCCCCACCCAGTGATCAAACCCAGGTCTCACGCATTGCAGGCGGATTCTTTACCAGCTGAGCCACCAGGGAAGCCCAAGAATGCTGGAATGGATAGCGTATCCCTCCTCCAGCGGATCTTCTCGACCCAGGAATCGAAGCAGGGTCTCCTGCGTTACAGGTGGATTCTTTACCAACTGAGCTAAGGTGGTCCTCAATTTTAACACTTTAAGCTTTAAAGAAGGTGAGCTCTTTCCTTGATGCTAGCTCAGCCGGCAACCAGGATTAGAGTCTGTCATGAAATCACACTATCAGAGTTTTGGAGATGAGAAACATCAGTTCCTTCCTTTGACAAGTACCCTAATATCTAGAAGGCAGAATGAGTGCTTACTCTTGTCACGCACACGTCACCTTTAATCTTGTCCATGTTGCTTATTAAAAAACCGAACAAAAGTTGAATGTTTCTGATTTAGTTTCACTTAAGGTTTGAATCTTTTTTTTTCTGGAAAATTCATCAAGCTGAGGCGTTTTTGGAGTAAGAACTTCCTAAGTGCTCCTTTAGGAAAATAGGAAATCATAATTTGGAAACGGGGATTTAAGGAATTTTACTTTCCAGAAGACTATTTCCTATTCCATGTCTAGTTTACTTGTGTTTCTGGACAGACCCTCAGAATACATAATATTTAATTTAAAGAGTATATTTTCTCATGTCTTAGGTTATATTTATCGAGAAAGGATAGATGCTGAAAGTAAACCACGGTTTCTCGCCTTTAGCATTATGATCATTTAGGCTCGATAATTGTGTTTTTTTTTAATTTACTTTTTATTGGATTTCAGTTGCTTTCCAATGCTGTGTTAGTTGCTGCTGTCCAGCAGAGTGAATCAGCTATATGTACACATATATCCGCTCTTTTTTTTTGGATCTCCTTCCCATCGAGGCCACCCCAGGGCACTGAGTAGATAGAGGTCCCTGAGCTGTACAGTGGGTTCTCATCACTCACCTATTTTGTGTGTGTGTGTCTGAGTCTGCAGCCCCATGGACTGTAGCCCACCGGGCTTCTCGGTCCATGGATTTCCCAGGCGGGAATACTGAAGGAAGTTGCCATTTCCTACACAGGGGATCTTCCTTGACCAGGGATATATTTTAAACATAGTATCAATAGCATGTATATGTCAGTCCCATCTCCCATTTTAGCCTATCACCATCCCTCGCCACCTTGGTATCCATGTGTTTGTTCACTACAATCTGCGTCTCTTATTTCTTTGGCTGTGTGTCTATAGTGGGTCCGGTCTGTAACTTACAGGCCATTTAGCAGCTTCCATGGCCCCTGCCCACTGGATCCAGATGTTCCTCCCAGTTCTGACAACCAGAAATAGCTCCAAATGCTGCAACTGTCCCTTTCTGGGTAACAGAAGCATGGACAAAGAAACTTTGTTCTCTGCTTGAGAACTCCTGAAGCAGATCATAGAGTTGTTGCTGCTAAGTCGCTTCAGTCGCGTCCGACTCTGTGCGACCCCATAGACGGCAGCCCACCAGGCTCCCCCGTCCCTGGGATTCTCCAGGCAAGAACACTGGAGTGGGTTGCCATTTCCTTCTCCAATGAATGAAAGTGAACAGTGAAAGTGAAGTCGCTCAGTCGTGCCAGACTCTTAGTGACCCCATGGACTGCAGCCCACCGGGCTCCTCGATCCATGGGATTTTCCAGGCAGGAGTATTGGAGTGGGGTGCCATTGCCTTCTCCGCATAGAGTTGTTATGTAATTTTTATACTTTGTCATTTAGGAACTATAGGTGGGGTTATAGACTTATAATTCAAACTTTTATTCAAGTAGAATTTTCAGCATTTCCATTATTAAGTGTAGGGACTTTTAAGTATAAGTTTCAAGAAGAAAGTAGACCAGATAAGGTTAAATTTTAAGTATTTCTAGAGATGTATCTTTACAATACAATAACAATATATTAAACTATAATATCAATATATAAAATATTAAAATGAATATATATTAAAATTAATGTGTGTTCTCAGGGTGTCCTCAGTTGCTCAGTTGTGTCTGACTCTCTGTGACCCCATGGACTGCAGCCCACTAGGCTCCTCTGTCCATAGGATTCTTCAGGCAAGAATACCAGAATGGGTTGCCATGCCCTCCTCCAGGGGATCTTCCTGATCCGGGGATTGAACTCATGTCTGCCTGCACTTCCTGTATTGTAGGCAGATTCCCTACGCACTGAGCCATAGCGAGGTCAGCAGCATTAAAATTAAAATATGTTAAAGTATCAACATATATTAACACATTACAATTTTAAGTATTTCTGCAGATACGTTTTTACCCCATAATATATCTATATCTATATATAGAGAGAGGTGTTATGGGGATGACGTTTATTTTTTGCTAAATTTCATCAGCATTTAAACAACAAATCCACCTTTTTCATGTCAGTTAGGCCAGTCACGGTTTCCCCGAGTAGACTTTGATAGAATTTCTCGTCACACGGAAGGATGCATTCTCTGATCCTGCGTTCACCAGACTGCCTCTGTGCTGGTGGTGACCGCCGAGGAAGCTCAGCGCCCATTCCGGATGAGAACTTTGGTGGGAATGTGTTTCCCCAGGGCGCTTCACCATCAAATCGAGACCTGCTGTAATTGCTTTTCAGTGGTGCCAAGTTTTACTTCTTTTTCAGTCCTCTTCTGTCAGCTTGCCACTGGGAGGACTGAACTGCAAGGAACTGCACATAATTTGAAATGGGTGTGTGTTCCCTACAAAAATCCTCTTGGCAGACGAAATATTTTTTACTGCGTTCACCGTGTGCGGTAGGGAGGAATGAACAAATACTTTCCCATCGTATCTCTTGAGTCCTTGGACAGGTCAGAAATGAAGCTTGAGTAACCACAGGTGCTCACAAAAGGAATGCGAAAATATTTCTGATGTGTTGTTCACCCATTATGCAAGTATTTGCTTTATTACAGCTATTGAAATACCTTCACAAATATTTTCTGGCAAAGCGAGCATTTATTTTGGAAACATTTACTTGGCTTTGAAGGTTGCTCTTACTCAATTGTTTGCTCAGTAGAGGGGAAAAAATGGGAAATGCTTTTCAAGTTATTTGTCACATGTACCTCTAGTACCCTCGTGAAGAAATCTTTGGGGTTAGGCTAGTGTTAAAATGGTTCACAAATCAAAGAAACATGAAAGAAAGTGAGGAAAAGCCAATCTGATGGCTACAGAAGATGACAACGTGGTAGAGACTTAAGAATTAAAAAAAAAAAAAAGAAAACACAAGAGCCCTGAAGATGAAAATGGAAGAAAAACCATCAGCAGATATGAGAGTAGTGGAAATTAGCAACAGGAGCAGCTTCACGGGGACAAGGAATTTCACTTTGTTCTAAGATTCCTGATGTTCAGGGTTCCTTCCTCAGGTGTCCGAGGTGATCATGGAAACTCAGTAGATAAGGGTATGAGGCTGGCTTTGGGTGGATTGAATATAACTTTCTGCTAAACTGGATTTATGAACGAAGGAGAATATATGCGTTGACTAGAAAAAAAAATGCACAACGAGAGAGTTGAGTTAAGTTTTATTGGAGGCACAATGAGGACTGTGGCCTGGGATACAGCCTCTCAGGTGGCTCTGAGGAGCTGCTCCCGAGAGGGCGGGCGGAGGTCACGGTGTATCTTGGCAGAACGTGATTGTAGTGAAGGGGGATCTGTGCAATGAAGCACACACGTTTGGCAGAAGGTGGTCGCTGGTCACAGAGGGTTGCTGGTAGTCGCAAGGAGCTGCTAACTCCATCAGGGATTTTAGGGCCTTGCTAGATATGAGATGATGCAAGAAACTGGGCATGTTAAGCCTTTTCCCAGGGAGGTCCCTGGTAGTACAGCGGCTAAGACTCTGCACTTCCGCAGCAGGGGACATGCATTCATTCCTGGTTGGAAACTAAGGTCCCATATGCCACACGGCCAAAAGAAATAAATCAATAAATACTAGAAACAAAGCTTCATTATAGAAACTAGGTAGCCACTGAGTTACGGATAAAGAGGGGGGTTAAGGGAAACTATCAGTCACTCAGTCGTGTCCGACTCTTTGTGATCCCGTGGACTGTAGCCCTACAGGCTCCTCTGTCCATGGGATTCTCCAGGCAAGAATACTGGAGTGGGTTGCCACTTCCTAAAGAGGGAGAGCGTGAGATAAATCGAATAGCATGGATGCGTACGCACTAAGATATGTAAATAGATAGCCAATGGGAATTTGCTCTCTGACTCAGGAGTCAAAGTGGGGCTCTGTAATAATTCTAATTCAAATTAGAATTCTAATTCTCTGTGCGTCCTAAGTTGCTTCAGTCGTGTCTGACTCTTTGCGACCCCATGGACTGTAGCCCTCCAGGCTCCTCTGTCCCTGAGGTTCTCCAGGCAGGAATACTGGAGTGGGTTGCCCTTTCCTTCTCCACTAATTCTCTGTAATAATCTGTAGGAATGGGCGGGAGGTGGGAGGGAGATTCAAGAGGGAGGGGACATACCTACATCTCTGATTAATTCATGTTGATGTATGACCGAAATCAAACCAATATTGTAAAGCAGTCATCAATCAATTAAAAATAAATGCATTTAAAAAAATATTAATAGAAACAAATACTTAACAGGACAAAAGTTAAAAAAAAAAAAAACTAGGTGGCCCGGCCCAGTCCCCAACATGTTTAACAAAAAAAAAAAATCGTTTCCTGAAAATATCTAACTATCTGCAGACCTGGTCTGCTAGTCTTTCCAGAGCACAGATGGCTCAATTCCTCACCTCCACCCTGAACTCCTTTCAACGGGGCATGGAGGGTCAGTGACTGCAGTGGCCAGGGACCTCATCCTAAAAGAAGCAGACGACAATGGCCAGTTTTCAGTCCTGACAAGAACACGATCAGTTTGTTTGTTTTTCACATTTATTTATTTACTTGGCCGTGCGAGGTCTTTGCTGTAGCGTGCAGGGTATTTAGTTGCAACACATGGGGTCTAGTTCCCTGACCAGGGATCGAACCCAGGCCACCTGCATTGTGAGCTTGGGGTGTTAGCCACTGGATTGCCAGGGAGGTTCCTCAAATAAGTGACGAGCTCATGCTGGAAAGGACTCTTATTTCTTTGATCCCGACGAGGGACAATTCTTTGATGGTTAATAACTAAGTACCACCTCATAAGGAACAACGGGCACGATCCTTTTATGTCTTTTTGTGCATTTCTGGAAACTTTGCGCATGGAAAGTGCTCAGTAAATGTACACTGAAATGAACTGAATTAAGTTGAAATTGCTGTCTCCAAAGCTCGCGGTAGAGCAACAGTTTGGGCTACGAGAGCCCCAGGCGGCATCTGTCATCATGCAGATAAGCATTCCTAATAAAGTTTAAATGCTAGAGGCATTTGCCTTCATTCCAAGCCTTCTGTGAGGGCTCATTCGAGGGTCCGGAGAAGATGAGAAGTCTTGTCAACACCACATCAATGGGGACACACATGAGTTCCTTCCGCCCTGAAATGTTATCCGTGGCCACGACCGCCCCTGAATAGGAGCTTTTGAAACCCAGGCTTCGAGCTACCCAGTACAGCATCAATACCATCAGAGCTTATTATCAAATTTCCATTCCCCCCAGAACTGACACCCCCAGGCCAGTCATAACAGCAGCAGCCTGCTTCTCGGATGAATGAGAACACGTTCATTCATCGGAGGTGCTGAGTGCCTTCTGCAAGGAGAACACGAAACGCCAGTGCTTTCAATTGCATTTAACTTCTGTAATGTGATGATTGAGTGTTCTGGCCATCCTGACATATAGAAGTATTCACTTGTGTATTGTCACACTTAAGATTTGAAACACGTATCTTTGTTTAACGCCATTTCACATTAAATAAGGGAAATAGATCGGTGTAACAGTTTATATCTAAGTTTTCTTTGGCTGAATTTCCTTGAATTCTCGCAAAACATTTCCCACTAAATTTGTTTTGTCGTTCAGTCGCTCACTTGTGTCCGACTCTTTGCAACCCCATGGACTGCAGCATGTCAGACCTCCCTGTCCTTCAGCATCTCCCAGAGTTAATTCCTATTAACTTGCATAATAAAAATACAACCTATAGGGACTTCCCTGGAGGGGCAGTGGTTAAGCTTTTGCCCTCCGATGCAGAGGATGTGGGTTCGATCCCTGGTCAGGACCTGAGATACTACATTCGTCACGGCCAAAAAACTGAAACGGAAAACAGAGATGATATTGTAACAGATTCAATAAAGTCTTTAAAAAATGGTCTACGTGAAAAAAATAAAATCTTAAAAAAAATCATCTATTTCTTGCTGAGGAAATGTACCTATGTGTGTTACTAAAAACAGAGTCCCTTGGCAAATGTTATTAAATATCCATACAAAGGTAGACACAGGGGTGGATGAAGGATTAAAGAGAAGGGGGGAAAAGTGAAGAATGTGAACAGATTGTGTTTCAGAAAGGTACAGATAAACAGAAAGATCAGGAAAAGTAGCAGCATTCTGAAGTAGTGCTCAAAGGTGATGCTCAGAGAGGCTAGAAATGGGTGGAAAGAGAATCTTGGGTTTTCCTGTGGGAGACCACTGCTTCCCAAGGTGGGGGTGAAATTTGGAGGGTAGGGGTCATGCTTTGGAGAAGGGCATGGCAACCCACTCCAGTATTCTTGCCTGGAGAGTCCCCATGGACAGAGGGGCCTGGTGGTCCACAGTCCACGGGGTCGAAAAGAGTGGGACACGACTGAAGAGACTTAGCACGCAGTACGTCATGGTTTAGTTGCCACGGTCCTTGGGGGAATTCCACAGCCACTGAGAGGCTCCATAGACAAGGGCCTCAGGCGCATACGACTTCTGAATGACCCACAGGGTCCACTTGTATATGACTCTCCAAAGCCCACAGCTGACTTTATGGTACGTAGATACCCAAGGCTTGCTGTTTGTGGTTCTGCCATGTATTGAGGATTGCAGGCACGCAGCCCTGCAGGTGGTTCAAAGAAATATTTTACTTTCTTTTGCCAAGACTATCCCTGGGCGTCCTTGTGCAGTGCTTGAGAAAAATCTCTTCGTTTTTGACAATGCCCCTTGTTATCTTGAGTTGTGAGTAGATAACTCGTGTATCAGCTGCTCCTGATATCATGTATTTATGGTAGATTTATAACGATGCACCAGACTCATCTGATTTCAGAATATCAATTTTTTTCAAAAGTATCATTATTCATTTGAACAGTATCTTACACCTTCTATATCTAAGTTGTTCTTTAGAAATAGGAACAAGCATGCAACCTCATTCTGCATTCTGGTGTCACTGTGCCCAAATATTTACATGTAAAAAACAGAATCATAACAAATTATAGTATCTTGCTTTATGCTTTATATTGCAATGGCCATTGTTTCCTATAAAACTGATAATAATATCTGTGAAAGTGAAACTTGCTGCATCGTGTCCAACTCTTTGTGACCTCATGGACTCTACAGTCCATGGAATTCTCCAGGCCAGAACACTGGAGTGGGTAGCCTTTCCTTTCTCCAGGGGATCTTCCCAACCCAGGGATGGAACCCAGGTCTCCTGCATTGCAGGTGGATTCTTTATCAGCAGAGCCACCAGGGAAGCCCAAGAATAGTGGAGTGGGTAGCCTATCCCTTCTCCAGCGGATCTTCCCGACCCAGGCATTGAACTGGGGTGTGAATTTTATTTCAGGAGAGTTCAAGAAAATGTGATGAAATGTTTATGGTACAGAGGAAGGGTGGTCCTGAGAAAAGAAGGATGCAGGACCTGGGAGCAACAAGTCCATAAGTCCAGTTCTGGTTTTTAACTGCAGCAAAGTTAGCCTAGGTACCCACCTAACATAATCAGCTATGTAGTACTGCATTGGAATAAGTTTGTAATGAAAGTCAAAATGTTAGTCACTCAATCGTGTCTGACTCTTTGTGGCCCCGTGGACTGTAGCCCCCCAGACTCCCCTATCCATGGGATTCTCCAGGCAAGAAGACTGGAGTGGGTTGCCATTCTCTTCTCCAGCGGATCTTCTCGACCCAGGGATCAAACCCAGGAGACCTCCGGGAGTTGGTGATGGACTGGGAGGCCTGGCGTGCTTCAGTCCATGGGGTCACAAAGAGTCGGACACAACTGAGCGACTGAACAGCAACAACAATGACAATCTGTTGCAGGCAGATTCTTTACTGTCTGAGCCACCAGGGAAGCCCTACTTTTCACACAAATATTTAAAACATAAAAAACAAACAGAGAAACTAAATAAAAAAGTTTTTAATCTTACAGCACAGCACCGTGAAAAAGCATAGTACAGTACTACCAGCTCCATCACCGCTGGTTTTACACGCACTTTCAGACATCCTGGGCTTGGAATAAAGATTCCGTATTACTGGCCTCTCTACAGTACTGCCTCAAGGAGATCAGTCCTGAATATTCACTGGAAGGACTGATGCTGAAGCTGAAGCTCCAATACTTGGCCATCTTATGCGAAGAGCTGACTCATTGTTAAAGAGTCTGAAGCTGGGGAAGATGGAAGGTGGGAGGAGAAGGGGTTGACGGAGGATAAGATGGTTGGATGGCATCACCGACTCGATGGACATGAGTTTGAGTAAACTCTGGGAGTTGGTGATGGACAGGGAGGCCTGGCGTGCTGCAGTCCGTGGGGTCACAGAGAGTCTGACATGACCGAGCGACTGAACAGCAACGACAATGACGATATAGAATCGTATAGTAAAGCACAACCAGACGTAGAGGGTACACGCCTGTGACAATGTAGGCCAGACATGTAAACTAACTGATGTAACTGGACACTCGAACGCATGTTCCCATCTTTCAAAGATTGCAGCTTGAAGGTTTATATGTAGTGGACTTATATGATACAGCGTTTTTTTTTTTTTTCCTAAACCTAAATAAAAATCACCTATTATTTACAAAGCTGTGTCCTATAGTGTAGACCCAGATGACTAAGACACTTGCTACTTAGGAGGAGTTCACATGTTGTTTTGAGTAAAAATATGTAAACACGGATATAGGGGCAGACAGTTGGCTCAAATGTTTAAAAGAGTGGAATTCAGATTTGTAAGAAATATGACCGGTAATGTTGCTAGATGTGCTGATTCTCGAAGGGAATAAAAAAAATAAAGAAACCTTTATAAGTTTGTAAAATCTTCTGACCTGATTAACATGGTTGTTATTGTTCAGTCACTCAGTCCTGTCTGACTCTCTGCAACCCCATGGACTGCAGCACACCAGGCCTCCCTGTCCATCACCAACTCCCGGAGTTTGCTCAAATTCATGTGCATCAAGTCAGTGATGCCATCCAACCATCTCATCCTCTGTCGTCCCCTTCTCCTTCTGCCCTCAATCTTTCCCAGCATCACAGTCTTTTCCAGTGAGTTGGCAGTTCCATTCAGGTGGCCAAAGGATTTGGCCAGATTTATATATAATTATACATATATGTGGACTTCCCTGGTGGCTCAGCTGGGAGAGAATCCACCTGCAGTGCGGGAGACCTGGGTTCAATCCTTGGGTTGGGAAAATCCCCTGGAGAAGGGAAAGGCCACCCACCCCAGTATTCTGGCCTGGAGAATCCCACTGACAGAGGAGCCTGGCGGGCTACAGTCCATGGGGTCACAAAGAGTTGGAGACAACTGAGCGAGTAAACACACACACACAAATACATATATTTACAATTACTATGTATCATTGGAATAGGAAATGAATCTTTCCTCCACTAGTTGGAAGACGAAAAATCCTTCACCGTGAAGACATCAGACACCCATCTGTGCTTTCTCCTTGATATTTTGTGTTTTTAATTAAATTCTCCAAGGCGTTCAGGATTCAAGTTAGTGTTTGATGTGCTGTAAACCTCTGAATCTTGTATTTTACTGAGATAGCTATCCAGTTGTCCTGATAACATTTATTGCACAGTTCTTTCTCTCTAAATAAGATAGTTCTGGATCATGAATCTTCCTATCCGTCTCTAGCCAAGTAGTTATTTTTTATGTATTTTACCAGTTTCAACTAAAGAACATACTAATGAAAGCCTGACTAAAGTCCTGACTGTAGAATATGTATGGGCTTGTTTGCATGGTCTCTCTCACTCCCTGGTCATTCACTTTTATTCATGCTTCTTGAATTTGATAGATGAGAAATACCTCTTTATTTTGGTTAATAATATTGAGATTAAATTGTTTAAAATTTAGCTACGGAACCTTTTTAAAAGCTATTTTTTCAAAGATTTATTATTTTGTTTGATTTTCTTATTTCTGGCTGCCCTGGATCTTCAGTGCCATGTGGGCTTTTTTTTTCCTCTAGTTTCGGTGAGTCGTGGTCACTCTAGTGGCCGTGTGTGGGATTCTCACTGCGGTAGCTTCTCTTACCGTGGAGCGCATTCTAGAGCACAGGCTCAGTGGCTGTGGCACCACGGTCTTAGGTGATCTGCAGCATGTGGGATCTTCCCGGACCAGGGATCGAACCCGTGTCTCCTGTACTGGCTGGCAGATTCTGAGCCTCCCAGAATTCTGAGCCACCAAGGAAGCCTAGGCACTTATTCTTTGCTGTACAAAATTTGACAGCATGTTCCTATGATTTTTTTGAATATTCTTACCTTATCAGAGAAGGCAATGGCACTCCACTCCAGTACTCTTGCCTGGAAAATCCCATGGACGGAGGAGCCTTGTGGGCTGCAGTCCATGGGGTTGCTAAGAGTTGGACTCAACTGAGTGACTTCACTTTCACTTTTCACTTTCATGCATTGGAGAAGGAAATGGCAACCCACTCCAGTGTTCTTGCCTGGAGAATCCCAGGGATGGGGGAGCCTGGTGGGCTGCCATCTATGGGGTCGCACAGAGTCGGACACGACTGAAGTGACTTAGCAGCAGCTTATTTAAAGATATTTGAACATCTATCTTAGCTTGGGCTCCCATAAGAAGACACCGCTGGAGGGTCCTAACAACGAATTTATTTCTCACAGTTCTGGACTCTGGAAGCTCTCGATCAGGGTGGCAGTGTGTTCAGGTTCTTGGTGGGTAAACTCTTCTTGGCTCAAATTTTATTGTTCCAAAAGGTATCAGTGAATTGTATAGTTTTCCTTGGCTCATTATCTTTAGTGGGATGCTTGAAGCTTGACCCTTTGTAAGGAGATTAGCAATTTGTGCCATTAATATTGAAAATATTCCTATGAATCTGTATATTTTATTGTCATTAGTTTTTTTTTTATTTTTAAAATTTACAAAATTGTATTAGTTTTGCCAAATATCAAAATGTTCTCATTAGTTTTGTGTTTATTTGCCTATTAGGTGAAATAGGAAATTATATATGAACTTTCTTATCTGTGACTTTAAATAGATGAACTTCAGGGTTTTTAATCCTAATGTAGGAGAAGGCAATGGCACCCCACTCCAGTACTCTTGCCTGGAAACTCCCATGGATGGAGGAGCCTGGTGGGCCGAAGTCCATGGGGTCACTAGAGTCGGACATGGCTGAGCGACTTCACTTTCACTTTTCACTTTCATGCATTGGAGAAGGAAATGGCAACCCACTCCAGTGTTCTTGCCTGGAGAATCCCAGGGACGGGGGAGCCTGGTGGGCTGGCGTCTATGGGGTCGCACAGAGTTGGACATGACTGAAGCGACTTAGCAGCAATAGTTTATATGGGCTTCCCTGGTGGCTCAGATGGTAAAGAATCTGCCTGCAGATTCAGGAGACCTGAGTTCAATTCCTGGGTCGGGAAGATCCCCGTGGAGAAGGGGATGGCAACCCCTTCCAGTATTCTTGCCTGGAGAATTCTGTGGACAGAGGAGCCTGGCGGGCTGCAGTCCGTGGGGTCACAGCACACAGCTGAGGTACCGGCACACGTAATAGCTTATATGTGTATACAATTATAATTCTGCCGTGTTTTTGCATGTATTACTTTCACTGTTACAGTTTCATGTCTGTGTGTTTATGTTCCCATTCCCCCACATATGCTGGGTTTTTTTTTTTTTTTGATGTCGTTCTTTCCTTAGAATTCTAGAATGCTTCTGATCCTTGTGGTCTTTTTCCTGAAGGTTCCCTTCATATTTTAAAGACTGCACTTCTGTCGTCACCATCATTAACAGAGCTTCACTTTTCAGTGTTCTTGTATTTCCTCACTCTTCCTGAGGCTCAGGGATCATGGGTGTTCCGTAGAATTTTGCATCTGAATTCTTACTAAATGGCCTTGTGTTACGTTGATTTTCCACAATTGTTTGTATATTTCTGTGAAGGTTTATGAGCATATAAATAAGACGCGTGTGGTGCTTCTTCTGTGACAAGGTTTTTGACTTGGCACGACTCTTTTCGTTTCTACTTTTCCGTTCTTGAGCTCAGGTTTATTGGTACGTGGGTGGTTCGTGTACTTTCGTTTCCATGGACGGTGTGCTCCCAATCTCCTTTGTGTCCTGAAATGATCTCTCCTTGTCCCTTTCCCTGAATGACAAGTGAAAAAATTCTCGGATCGTGGGGCAGAAAATTCTCGGATCGTAAGCTGTTTCCTCAAGAGCTTAGGAACTTGGCTCTAAGGTCTTTGGTACTTAATATGTAGGGAGAGAGTTTTGAGTCGCTCTTTGTTGGTTCTTTTGATATACTTTTTTTTTTTTACCATTCTTTTAAAATTTAAATTTATTTATTTTAATTAGAGGCTAATTCCTTTACAATACTGTATTGGTTTTGCCATACATCAACATGAATCTGCCGTGGGTGTTTTTTACCATTTTTAAATTTTTTACGTGTTGATGACGTCTGCCGCCTTTGGAAGAGACGCATTTTGTCGGGTTGGGTTGGGGTCTGCGTTGTACAGTTATTGTGTTCTGCAGGAAACGATCTCCACACCATTCTGAATTCCAGCTCAGGAAAATCCCCCATTCCCACCTCAGCCCTGTTCTCTGTGTATTCCTTCTTTTCGGAGACGTTCTGTATACCTGTCGTATCCCCTCTTTCCCGTGCGGGCGTGCGTGCGTGCGTGCGTGCGTGCGTGCTAAGTCGCTTCGGTCGTGTCTGACTCTGCGACCCCACGGACTGTAGCCCGCCCGGTTCCTCTGTCCATGGGATTTCCCAGGCAAGAGTACTGGAGTGGTGTTTCCACGCCCTCCTCCAGGGGATCTTCCAGACCCAGGGATCGAACCGGCAACTCTTAAGTCTCCTGCATTGGCAGGCGGGTTTTTTTCCCACAGGGGCCGCCTGGGAAGCCCCCTCTCTTTCCTAGAGGGTGCTAAGCTTTGTCCTCTCTCTCTCTTGTTTTTCTGTCTTTTTTATTTTTCTCATCCTATTTTTTGGCAGTATTATTGGTAATTCTGCTTTGGATTTGGGTGTCACAATCCCTGATGGATACAGAAGAACTTGGCAGGGGGAGGGAAGGAGACCAGCAGACTGATATCTCACAACCTGCTTCCTCAGAGTGCTTCTTCCTCGAGGAACAGTGGCGGTGCACTCTGAACCACACATAATACAGCCAGTCTGCACGGTTTTTTTGATTTATGACTTGTCTCCAGGAATTCTGAGAACTGAATGAAGCTGAAGACCAGCCAGCAAACTCCCCAGAATACCAGCTCCTGAGCCAAAGAAAATTAGATTGGAGGAAGGTACTCAGTTAATGCCCTTTTTTTTTTTTTTTTACACAACCTTCTGAAGTGACCGAAGAAGTGTAATTGGTCTCCCCCTTGAAGCAGAAGCAGTCTCTTCAAGTGGAGAGATACTGAAAAAGAAAACACTCTTGCTGTTAAACAAAAAGACTTCTGGCTGACCCTCAAGATCTGCAGCAGTTGACAGTCAGCTGAAATATTCTCTTTCAGTCATGTGAAATCCTGCAGATTCATAATGCATGGGACAGCTCGGCAAACTCGAGACAGACTTCGTAATTCTATCCACAAGGCTGAAACTCTGTCCTTACCAGGAATGAGTGGTTACTTAACCTAGTACGACTCTACCCAATCAGCTAGGATATTATGTTGCATGTGGGGAAAACATTGCTTACATCAAACACACAAGAATATGCACATGGCTGTTTGTGCTAACATATTTTTCCTTCATGTCGGAAAGAAAAAAAATAAGAAAATATAGGTAGCTTCTCCACTGTATTTTAATGTCGTTCAATCAATAATATGCCCTGGTACTGATTCTAAGCCTATTTAGGGAGAGGTTCCTTTTCGTTTTTAATTGATAACAGAGGTATAAGATTTTTTGTGTATTTGTAACATAGTTTATGCAGCCACTTTGCTAAATATGGGCATTTAAGTTTCAGATATTTTGCAGTTACAAATGATTCAATGAATAACTTTGTTCAATCTATATTTTTGTTTCCTTGGAAGAATCTTCAGGTTAGATTCCTAGAAGTAGGATTAATGAGATATCTTTTTATTTGTTTAATTGGCTGCATCCAGTCTTAGTTGTAACATGCAGGATCCAGTTCCCCACCCAGGAATCAAACGCAGGCCCCCTGCATTGGGAGGTGGAGTCTCAACCACTGGACCACCACCGAAGTCCCTTAATGGGCTATCTTTACTGCATTGCCGTTGTTCAGTCACAGAGTCGTGTCTGACTCTTTTCGATCCCATAAACTGTGGTACACCAGGCTCTTGTGTCCTTCATCATCTCACGGAGTTTGCTCAAATTCATGTCCATTGAGTCGGAGATGCTATCTAACTGTCTCATCCTCTCTATGGTTTCTTTTAAATGTGATAAGGTCTATTTTTTAAAGTGATATATATCAGATCAGATCAGTCACTCAGTCGTGTCCAACTCTTTGCGACCCCATGAATCGCAGCACGCCAGGCCTCCCTGTCCATCACCAACTCCCGGAGTTCACCCAGACTCACGTCCATCAAGTCAGTGATGCCATCCAGCCATCTCATCCTCTGTCATCCCCTTCTCCTTTTGCCCCCAATCCCTCCCAGCATCAGAGTCTTTTCTAATGAGTCAACTCTTCACATGAGGTGGCCAAAGTACTGGAGTTTCAGCTTTACCATCATTCCTTCCAAAGAAATCCCAGGGCTGATATCCTTCAGAATGGACTGGCTGCCTCTCCTTGCAGTCCAAGGGACTCTCAGGAGTCTTCTCCAACACCACAGTTCAAAAGCATCAATTATTTGGTGCTCAGCCTTCTTCACAGTCCAACTCTCACATCCATATATGACCACAGGAAAAACCATAGCCTTGACTAGACAGACCTTTGTTGGCAAAGTAATGTCTCTGCTTTTGAATATGCTATCTAGGTTGGTCATAACTTTCCTTCCAAGGAGTAAGCGTCTTTTAATTTCATGGCTGCAGTCACCATCTGCAGTGGTTTTGGAGCCCAGAAAAATAAAGTCTGACACTATTTCCACTGTTCCCCATCTATTTCCCATGAAGTGGTGGGACCGGATGCCATGATCTTCGTTTTCTGAATGTTGAGAATTAAGCCAACTTTTCACTCTCCACTTTCACTTTCATCAAGAGGCTTTTTAGTTCCTCTTCACTTTCTGCCATAAGGGTGGTGTCATCTGCATATCTGAGGTTATTGATATTTCTCCCGGCAATCTTGATTCCAGCTTGTGTTTCTTCCAGTCCAGCGTTTCTCATGATGTACTCTGCATATAAATTAAATAAATAGGGTGACAATATACAGCCTTGACGAACTCCTTTTCCTATTTGGAACCAGTCTGTTGTTCCATGTCCAGTTCTAACTGTTGCTTCCTGACCTGCATACAGATTTCTCAAGAGGCAGGTCAGGTGGTCTGGGATTCCCATCTCTTTCAGAATTTTCCACAGTGTATTGTGATCTACACAGTCAAAGGCTTTGGCATAGTCAATAAAGCAGAAATAGATGTTTTTCTGGAACTCTCTTGCTTTTTCGATGATCCAGCGGATGTTGGCAATTTGATCTCTGGTTCCTCTGCCTTTTCTAAAACCAGCTTGTACATCAGGAAGTTCACAGTTCACATATTGCTGAAGCCTGGCTTGGAGGATTTTGAGCATTACTTTACTAGAGTGTGAGATGAGTGCAATCGTGCAGTAGTTTGAGCATTCTTTTGCTTTGCCTTTCTTTGGGATTGGAATGAAAACTGACATTTTCCAGTCCCGTGGCCACTGCTGAGTTTTCCAAATTTGCTGGTATATTGAGTGCAACACTTTCACAGCATCATCTTTCAGGATTTGAAATAGCTCCACTGGAATTCCATCACCTCCACTAGCTTTGTTCATAGTGATGCTTTCTAAGGCCCACTTGACTTCACATTCCAGGATGTCTGGCTCTAGGTCAGTAATCACACCATCGTAATTATCTGGGTCATGAATATATATATATTTTTCCTCCAGTTAATAAATAGTGCACAGACATAGATATTTAGGGAATAAATGTTTTTGCACGCATGTGTGCTAAGTCGCTTCAGTTGTGTCCCAATTCTGCGACCCCATGGACTGCAGCCCGCCAGGCTCTTCTGTCCCTGGGATTCTCCAGGCAAGAGTACTAGAGTGGGTTGCCACGCCCTTCTCCAGGGGATCTTCCCGACCCAGGCAGTGAACCTGTGTCTCATTATGTCTCCTGCACTGACAGGCAGGTTCTTTACCACTGGTGCCAACTGGCAAGTCCTGAATATGTTATAGATATACCTTATTATTGGAGAAGGAAATGGCAACCCACTCCAGTCTTCTTGCCTGGAGAATCCCAGGGTCAGGGGAGCCTGGTTGGCTGCTGTCTATGGGGTCACACAGAGTTGGACACGACTGAAGTGACTTAGCAGCAGCAGCAGCTTGATTTGGCTTTAGGTAGCTACTTACTTGGAGAAGGCAATGGCACCCCACTCCAGTACTCTTGCCTGGCAAATCCCATGGACAGAGGAGCCTGGTAGGCTGCAGTCCATGGGGTCACGAAGAGTCAGACATGACTGAGCGACTTCCCTTTCACTTTTCACTTTCATGCACTGGCGAAGGAAATGGCAACCCACTCCGGTGTTCTTGCCTGGAGAATCCCAGGGACGGGGGAGCCTGGTGGGCTGCCGTCTCTGGGGTCACACAGAGCTGGACACGACTGAAGCGACTTACCAGCAGTAGCAGCAGCTACTTACTATTTTTTGTTGCTTACCTCTGGAGATTCTTCTTGCCTCTTCTGAGAATAGTTTGGTGAGAGAGCTTTCAGCGGTAGTGAGACAAATTTTATTTAATTTTTTTTGCTCAAAGGTATTTCAGCAAGAAGTTAGAAATTCCAGGAGTCATGTTTGCACGCCTGGCTGCCATCTCTTAAGAGCTCTGTGATCTGGGGCTCAGTCGTTTCTTAACCTTGTTTCCCTGAGCATGTTTAGGAAGTCTGCGCCAGCGCTTGTGAGCGTTTGGTGACTTCCAAGGCAAACCATTCAATATCACAGTAATCCAAGTCTACACCCCAACCAGTATCACTGAAGAAGCTGAAGTTGAATGGTTCTATGAAGACCTACAAGACCTTTTAGAACTAACACCCAAAAAAGATGTCCTTTTCATTATAGGGGACTGGAATGCAAAAGTAGGAAGTCAAGAAACACCTGGGGTAACAGGCAAATTTGGCCTTGGAATACGGAATGAAGCAGGGCAAAGACTAATAGAGTTTTGCCAAGAAAATGCACTGGTCATAACAAACACCCTCTTCCAACAACACAGGAGAAGACTCTATACATGGACATCACCAGATGGTCAACACCGAAATCAGATTGATTATATTCTTTGCAGCCAAAGATGGAGAAGCTCTATACAGTCAGCAAAAACAAGACCAGGTGCTGACTGTGGCTCAAATCATGAACTCCTTATTGCCAAATTCAGACTTAAATTGAAGAAAGTAGGGAAAACCACTAGACGATTCAGATATGACCTAAATCAAATCCCTTATGATTATACAGTGGAAGTGAGAAATAGATTTAAGGGCCTAGATCTGATAGATAGAGTGCCTGATGAGCTATGGAATGAGGTTCGTGACATTGTACAGGAGACAGGGATCAAGACCATCCCCATGGAAAAGAAATGCAAAAAAGCAAAATGGCTGTCTGGAGAGGACTTACAAATAGCTGTGAAAAGAAGAGAAGCGAAAAGCAAAGGAGAAAAGGAAAGATATAAGCATCTGAATTCAGAGTTCCACAGAATAGCAAGAAGAGATAAGAAAGCCTTCTTCAGCAATCAGTGCAAAGAAATAGAGGAAAACAAGAGAATGGGAAAGACTAGACATCTCTTCAAGAAAATTAGAAATAATGAGAGAGTCATTTCTTAGGCAGGTTGATAGGAAATCTAGGGGTCCCCAAGGAGAGAGGGGTCTGGAATTCTCAAGGAGGAAGAAAGGACAAACTTTTCACAGTCTTTGTAGACCAGGACCTGGGGACTGGAGTCGAAGAAAATGAGAGGGTAACAGGCAGGAAGGCCAGGGGTCTCCAAATGGAGGAAATAGCCTGCAAGTGTCAGACATTTTTCTCTCTCTTAAGCGGCAGGAGGAAACAAACTAACAATATTTTTTCCTTCTCTATACAAATTTAAAGGGAGGTTTCTCTTAAAATACTGTGTGGCCATAATAACACCTGGTTTCCCCTGAAGTTAGCTATTCTTGAGCCTAGAGATAACCAATGCCTTTTTCTTATGGATATGTTTGTCTTAAGCTATGCTAATGTGCTATGCCTTTACCCCAAACTCTGTCTCCAAGTCGGTTCCGCCTCTTGGCCCAGAACCTACTTGACAAACCAGTATGTTATACTCAGATATTGTTCCCCTAATCTATGTAAATGAAACTATTTGTATGGTGGTCTGCCCTTCTTCAAGATTCAAGTTAATCATTTTATGGCCCAGGATAAGCCGTTTGGTGCCAAGATTATCCCAAAATGCATCTTATGGGTAAGGGGCCTGGTGCCATTCTGAATTTTAAGACATCCCTTTCTTTCATTAACAGACTGCTAGTGACTATATAACATCAAGCTGAAGACTAGCAGGGGGCTACTCTTTCTGCCCCCTTCTGATGCCTATGTCAGAAGCTTTCTCTATCTCCTTTATACTTTAATAAAACTTTATTACATAAAAGCTCTGAGCGATCAAGCCTCGTCTTTGGCCCCGGATTGAATTCTCCTCTGGGGGCCAAGAATCCCGGTGTATTCACGTGATTCAACAACAACCTTTCAATACCAAGGGAACATTTCATGCAAAGATGGTCTTGATAAAGGACAGAAATGGTATGGACCTAACAGAAGCAGAAGATATTAAGAAGAGATGGCAAGAATACATAGAAGAACTGTACAAAAAAGATCTTCACGACACAGATAATCATGATGGTGTGATCACTGACCTAGAGCCAGACATCCTGGAATGTGAAGTCAAGTGGGCCTTAGAAAGCATCACTATGAACAAAGCTAGTGGAGGTGATGGAATTCCAGTGGAGCTATTTCAAATCCTGAAAGATGATGCTGTGAAAGTGTTGCACTCAATATGCCAACAAATTTGGAAAACTCAGCAGTGGCCACAGGACTGGAAAAGGTCAGTTTTTATTCCATTCCCAAAGAAAGGCAATGCCAAAGAATGCTCAAACTACTGCACAATTGCACTCATCTCACACGCTAGTAAACTAATGCTTAAAATTCTCCAAGCCAGGCTTCAGCAATATGTGAACTGTGAACTTCCTGATGTTCAAGCTGGTTTTAGAAAAGGCAGAGGAACCAGAGATCCAACTGCCAACATCTGCTGGATCATCGAAAAAGCAAGAGAGTTCCAGAAAAACATCTATTTCTGCTTTATTGACTATGCCAAAGCCTTTGACTGTGTGGATCACAATACACTGTGGAAAATTCTGAAAGAGATGGGAATCCCAGACCACCTGACCTGCCTCTTGAGAAATCTGTATGCAGGTCAGGAAGCAACAGTTAGAACTGGACATGGAACAACAGACTGGTTCCAAATAGGAAAAGGAGTTCGTCAAGGCTGTATATTGTCACCCTATTTATTTAACTTATATGCGGAGTACATCATGAGAAACGCTGGACTGGAAGAAACACAAGCTGGAATCAAGGTTGCTGGGAGAAATATCAATAACCTCAGATATGCAGATGACACCACCCTTATGGCAGAAAGTGAAGAGGAACTAAAAAGCCTCTTGATGAAAGTAAAAGTGGAGAGTGAAAAAGTTGGCTTAATTCTCAACATTCAGAAAATGAAGATCATGGCATCTGGTCCCATCACTTCATGGGAAATAGATGGGGAAACAGTGGAAACAGTGTCAGACTATTTTTTTGGGCTCCAAAACCACTGCAGATGGTGACTGCAGCCATGAAATTAAAAGACGCTTACTCCTTGGAAGGAAAGTTATGACCAACCTAGATAGCATATTCAAAAGCAGAGACATTACTTTGCCAACAAAGGTCCGTCTAGTCAAGGCTATGGTTTTTCCTGTGGTCATGTATGGATGTGAGAGTTGGAATGTGAAGAAGGCTGAGTGCCTAAGAATTGATGCTTTTGAACTGTGGTGTTGGAGAAAACTCCTGAGAGTCCGTTGGACTGCAAGGAGAGGCAGCCAGTCCATTCTGAAGGAGATCAGCCCTGGGTGTTCTTTGGAAGGACTGATGCTAAAGCTGAAACTCCAGTACTTTGGCCACCTCATGCGAAGAGTTGACTCATTGGAAAAGACTCTGATGCTGGGAGGGATTGGGGGCAGGAGGAGAAGGGGACGACAGAGGATGAGATGGCTGGATGGCATCACTCACTTGGTGGACGTGAGTCTGAGTGAACTCCGGGAGTTGGTGATGGACAGGGAGGCCTGGCGTGCTGCGATTCATGGGGTCGCAAAGAGTCAGACACGACTGAGCGACTGAACTGAATTGAACTGAACCACCATTGGCATTTGCCGAATAGGGAAAGGCGTTTCAGAGACGACAAGGCAGCTGACGGCTTGTGCGGGAGCGGTTCAGTAAACAGTGTGGAAGAGTGATGCGTGGATGCTGAGGGGTCTTGTGGCCAAGGAAGCCTGGTAGAGTGTGGCGAGGCACAGACGTGGCTGGATTGCAACTCCCCGCTTCCGCCTGGCCGTCACTCACGTCCTGTGGGTCTTGCAGCTTCTTACCCATAAAGATGAACTTCAAATGTGCAGGCTTCCAAAAGCCACTTAGTCTGGGTGGTTCCTCCTCACGACACCAGTGGTTTTCCTCTGAACTTTTCTCCAGCACATCCTGACCCCCCGGCCCCCAAATTTCCTGCTTGTTTGCACCCACTTTGAGTCTTCGGATGTCGAATTTTTGCAGGCCTGTGTCTGTGTTCTCAGTCCAGTTTTCCCCTGAGGTTCTTGACTTGGGTTCAACCCCCGTGGTTCTCCGTGACCTGAAACACAGTATTCGTTTCCACTGAAACATCTGAGATCTGATCTGTTTCAGGGGAGCAACGATTCCAAGGTACAGGCCGTGAATTTCGATATATAGATGCTTATATGTAAATGCAAGAATGGTAGTATATAAGAAAAATGAATTTTATTAGTAGTGATGGGTTAAAAACCTGTTTCATACAAATGTTAGGTAGAAATCAAGTGGTGCTTGTGGTGGTTTAGTCACTAAGTCGTGTCCGACTCTTGTGACCCTACGGACTGTAGCCCGCCAGGCTCCTCCGTCCATGGGACTCTCTAGGCAAGAATGCTGGAATGAGTTGCCATTTAAACATAATACTTCCAGTGATGTTCTGAAAACAATAAGCATATTAAAATAAAGCTTTGGTTCTGACAAAAAAAAAAAATAAACATAATACTTCAGTTTGCATCAAGGAAAAAGAGCTGAGGTTGCCTGAAAATGGGAAAAACTAATATATTTTTAAAAAATTCTACTTATTGAGACATGTGTAAATGAATTTACTTGTGGTTTTAAAAACTTGATCACAGATAAGCCCCGCTTTAAAGAAATGTGTTGGTCAGAACCCCACTCACTGTCACAGTGAGGAGTGATCCTAGACCATTATACGGCCCCAACATACTTCCCTTTTTATTTTTTTTAAATTTATTTTTAAATTAAAAAAACTTTAAAGTCATCATTGGTTTAAATTTGTAAGCAAAGCAGTAGCAATGGGCTTCAAGCAGCAGTTATCGGAACACCCTGAAGATGAAAGGGAATACGGGCATAGCTTTGTCTTGAGACAGTAACTTAACCTTTTGAGACTGACATGGTGAAGATCAGTAAATAGTTACGAGGCCTTGTAGGTGGCCCGCTGGCTAAGACGCTGCACTCCCAATGCAGGGCGTCCAGGTTTGATCCCTGGTCAAGGAACTAGATCCCAAATGCCTCAGCTAAGACCCTGCATGCCGTAACTAAAGATCCCAGAGGCTGCCACCAAGATCACAGGTCCTGCCTGCTTCGACTAAGAGCCAGTGCACCCAAATAAATAAACAAACATTTAAAATAGATAGCTGTACAAGTGCTATTCAGAATTAAAGAGAAATCTATCTTTATTCCGAATTTTCATTTTCACAAAGTTGAGAGTCTGACTCGAAGAGCAGAGAGCTTCTCTGTATCACCGAATGAAAAAAATGTTTTTTCATAGCTCCAAAGATCAGTGACCTGTAACCTGTAGTCTAGAATATGTTTCTTATCGACAGACACTTGTCAGACTATTTGCTTCAGAAAATTTTTTGTTTGCCTAAATTTTTAAAACATGTTTGTTAAAAGAGGTTGGCCACTAGCTTTGGAGACGGGTCTATCTCGATGACTTCACTAATGTGGTTAAACTTAAGATAACCAATTATTTTTTTTTGTAAAAATATGTTTTCAATATAGTTTTATTGAAAGTTTATAAGGCAACTTGCACATCTAATCAAATGCAGAATATCAGTTTTTCATGTTAGGTCCCAGTAACACATGTTTTTGTTCAGTCACAGAGTTGTGTCTGACTCATTGTGACCCCATGGACTGTAGCTGCCAGGCTCCTCTGTCCATGGGATTCTCCAGGCAAGGATACTGGAGTGGGTTGCCGTGCCCTCCTCCAGGGGATCTTCCCGACCCAGGGATCAAACCTGTGTCTCTTAACGTCTCCTGCATGGGCAGGTGGGCGCTTTACCACTGGCGCCACCTGGGAAGCCCAGTCTTCATGGTAAAGTCTCCTTTTAAGATTAAAAATATATATGCCTGTAATACATTTCTCTTCCTTTTCAAGCCATCAGGAGAGTTATGGGACGCCCTGTGTCTCCCAAGCACAATAGCAAATAAATCCTGGGAGTCGAGTCATTCAGTTATTTAACACACGATCACAGATTTGGTTTTCAGAGTCAAGCTTTCAGGGGTTTGTGAAAATGTCTTGTTGAGTGGTGTCAGTTCTCAGACTGGCATTTAGGAAACGCCGTTTCCTATTTTTTGATAGGTATTTGTGGAGATGCCTGGGGTGAGTTATAAACTTATTCAAACCATGATTTTGGGAAACTCTTGTGATTGCTGTCAGGTGTTATTTCAAGAAAATATTTCATGTTTATATATATTTATATATATATGATTTATATAATAATATATTATTATCTATATTACATAATATATAATATAGGTAATTACATATTGGTGTCATACATATATAATTATATATAACATATAGTGTAATACATATATATAATTTATATTTCATGTTTATATATGTAATTATATATATATATAATTGAATTAACAGCCATTACTTCACCACATCTGCCAGACTTTCTGTGCCCAGAATGAGTTTTGGCTGCATATCATAAAATAAAATCCATCATAAAAGATTACGCCACTGATAATATTCTAAAAATCTTCTATATAAGGACACGATAAAAGAGGAGAGAATCCAAAAACGTTTGAGGGAGGGGAAGTGTGTTTAGCTAAGTGAGCTGTTAAAGAGGACTGCTCCCAAGGATGTGGGTGAATTTGGTGTCAATCCAGTGTGTTTGCCAGAAACACGCTGGCTTGGAGGCATACCCTGCAAGTGGTTTAGTATCTTGGATCTTCCTCATGCAGTCCTGGAGCCTCAGCCTCCGCATTTAAAGGCAGAAGTGCTGTTGGCCATTTTCCTAGATTGCAATCTCCCCATCCGGGTCTTGGGTGCCAACCCAGCTCTCTGGAGGAGCACCCATTTGGCTCCATGCTAATCCTATGTCGTCGCCAGGCAGGAAGACCCTTCAGTGAGTCCTTGCAGGAAACATGCAAACATTTGTTAGCTTGGAGAATTGTCTATTTAAATAATTTTCAAGTAAGTTAACTTTGGACCGTTCTCACTGTGCGGTGTAGAGATTCCCTACCTCAGCATTACAAACATAAAAATTACAGTGTGTTTCATATGGCGCCTTTCAGTCAGGTGTTTAGAACTTGCATTTGGCGTCATGAAATTTGGACTCTTTATGATCGTTGTTACAGTAGGAAATTTCAAGGGAATCGCTTTACGATATGTATTTTACTTCTTATAGCTTGGCTGCTAAGCCTGTAACGTCCACTTACGTTTAACCCTGTGAATTAAGTTCGAATATTTTCAAAACCCTCTCTGTGTTCTAATTGTTCTTGGCTTCCACCGCTTCCACCAAAGCCAAGTAGAATAGAAAAAGGAGTCTCAAAGAAAAATCACAAAATGCTCGATTAGCCAAATGGTTTCTCCTTCGTTTAGCTGAGAAGTACTCTTATGTTTTGCCAAAAGTTGAAACAAAATTCCATTGTCCTTTAATACATCTCTTTGTGGTCACTTGATTAAATGTTAAACGTTCTTCCTATGCATTGGAAGAGAGGGAAGTGTTTCCATGAGAAAAGCGGGGATCCGTGCGCCAGTTTCCACATTTTCAGAGAGCTATAGCAACAAATTCTGCAGAAAGGGCATGGCAACCCACTCCAGTATTCTTTCTTGGGAAATCCTCTGGACAAGGGAGCCTGGCGGGCTACAGTCCGCGAGGTTGCAAAGAGTCAGGCATGACTGAGCAACTAAACCAGCACCACCGCAACCAGCACCGCAGCAACAAATCTAGAATTATATAAGGAGGAAAGTCATAGATCCCCCTGGCTCATGAAGCCCTGGTACTCATTTTCACAGACTTCAGTGGGAGAGTAGGCGGAAGAGAGAAGGAGAATAGCTCGTAGATGCAATTTTTAATTTCTGGAAATCTGTCTCTCATCGGAGTAGAGATGACAGAATGTTGTATTTGGAAGGAATTTAATTTTTCCAATCCAGCTGTCTATGCAATTCATACATCCTCTCATCAAAAGCCAGCGAGAGGCCTTCATTGAAGATTAAGGAACTCATTGCCTTCTGAGACAGTCCCTTCTAGCTTTGCACAGATTGGAAGTTCCTGCTTGTTCTGAAACAAAAGATCTCTCTGAAGTGTCTCTGCCTGATTTCTCAGGGAGTCTTTGCCAGCAACGCCGAACAGCTTTTAATGAAGCAACTTGTGTGATTTGGGGTTTTCCCTGGTGGCTCAGATGGTAAAGAATCTGCCTGCAATGCAGGAGACTCGAGTTCAATCCCTGGGTTGGGGAGATCCCCTGGAACAGTGCATGGCTACCCACTGCAGTGTTCTTGCCTGGAGAATCCCATGGACGGAGGAGCCTGGTGGGCTACAGCCCATGGGATCACAAAGAGTCGGACACGGCTGAGCGAGTAACACAACCCCGCAACCGTGTGATTCGAGGATTGTTAGTGTGTCTGTCCACTCCAAGTCTGGGCTCCATGTTTCCAAGCTCTCTTTTCCAGTGGAGGACTTTCTGTAACTCCCTGTGTGAAGGTCACCCTTTCAAACATCTGTCCACATTCTTAATAACCGTGTTGAATGCGTCAGATGGCTCAGAACCTAGAACAGCACCCTCGGGGGAGTCTCAACGTGAGGAATGGAGCTATTCCTTATTTATTGTCCTCATGTTCATGGATTCATTAATGAAGTCAGAATTGGACTAGCGTTTGATATATTTACACTGTTGATTTATACTGAACTCATAGTGAAGTAACTTTTAAAAATAATTTTTATATACTACTCTCCCACATATAATATTTATGGATTTGTTTTTCTTTTTTAATCATGAATCCGAGGCTTTATATATTTCATCATTAGGTTAAAGTAATATCCGTGAGTAAAATAATGTTTAGGAAAATAGAGTCAAAAATATATACAAGGGTGCAGGGTTGATGGTAGAGGTTTTTTTTTAATCTTTGTTGTTATTTTTTAAACTAATTGATTTTAATTGGAGAATAATTACAGTATTGCGATTTTTTTTTTTTGCCGTACAGCAGCTTAAATCGAACATAGGTATACATGTGTCACCCCAATTCTTTTTTATTGTTGCTTTTTAAATTATTTTAATTGGAAGATTATTACTTTATAGTATTGTGATGGTTTTTGCCATACGTCAATATAAATATTCATTGGAGAGAATGATGCTGAAGCTGAAACTCCAGTACTTTGGCCACCTCATGCGAAGAGTTGACTCACTGGAAAAGACTCTGATGCTGGGAGGGATTGGGGGCAGGAGGAGAAGGGGACGACAGAGGATGAGATGGCTGGATGGCATCACTGACTCAATGGACGTGAGTCTGAGTGAACTCCGGGAGTTGGTGATGGACAGGGAGGCCTGGCGTGCTGCGGTTCATGGGGTCACAAAGAGTCGGACATGACTGAGCGACTGAGCTGACTGACTGACAGTATGAATCGGCCACAGGCATCCATGTGTCCCTCTGCATCCTGAACCCCGCTCCCCCCAGCCTTCCCGCCCATCCCACCCCTCCAGGTTGGCACAGAGCAGCAGCTTCGGGTTCCCTGCATCATAAAGCACACTCCCCTGGCTCTCTGTTTTCTCTTGGGCAATGTGTATGTTTCAGTGCTATTTGTTATTTTTGAGTCTCTGTTGATGTCGATATAATGTGTGTGCCCTCTCAAAAAAGTAAACGTCCTGCTCCTCTTAGGGGCTTGTTCCAAAGGGTTGAGATATGGATCCTCTTTTTTTATTTTAATTTATTTATTTACAGCAGTGTCCTGTCTTGTTTGCAGCGCTCAGGATCTTTATTGCGGCTCTCAGGCTCAGTAGCTGCAGCTCGTGGGCTCCAGAGGGCAGGCTTAGTAGCTGAGGTGCGAGAGCTTGGTTGCCCCACTTGGTTGCATGTGGGATCTTAGTTCCCCGAACAGGGATCAAACCCGCACGCCTTGCACTGGAAGGTGGATTCTTAACCACTGGAGCACCAGGGAGATCCCTGGATCCTCTTCGCTAACTCATTGTCTGTTCTTTCCAAATAGCATCCTCTGGAACACACACATCGTCACCCAGGTAACCAAAGATGCTGTCACACAAGTTGGAGTTGAGGAATGTGTTCATGGCCACCCAAGCCCCACATCTCTACAAGTTCAGCATCGGCTGTGACACTGGCCTGTTAATCAGCCATCTGTTTGTGGAGTCAGTTACATATCTACCAAGGGCTTCCCTGATGGCTCAGCTGGTAAAGAATCTGCCTGCAATGCAAGAGACCCCCAGTTCGATCACTGGGTCTGGAAGATCCCCTGGAGAAGGGAAAGGCTACCTACTCCAGGATTCTTGGGCTCCCCTGGTGGCTCAACTGGTAAAAAAAATCTGCCTGCAATGCGGGAAACCTAGGTTGGATCGTTGGGAAGATGCCCTGGAGAAGGGAATGGCTACCCACTCCCGTATTCTGGCCTGGAAAATTCCATGGACCGTATAGTCCATGGGGTTGCAGAGAGTCAGATGCAACTGAGCAACTTTCACTTTCATGCACTGTTGATGGGAATGGGAATTGGTGCAGCCACTACAGAAAACGCTACAGAGGATCCTCAGAAAAAATTTACAAACGGAACTCCTGTGGGATCCAGCAATTACACTTCTGGGTATGGATCCACAGGCACTGAAATAAGGATTTCAGAGCGATCACTGCATCCCATGGGCCTGGATTCAGTCCCTGGCCATGTAACGAGATCACACACGCTACAACCAAGAGTTTGCTTTGCAGAAACTCGGAGATTCCATGTGTCTCAGCTAAGACCTGGCACAGCCAAATAAACAGATAAACAAATGGAGACTTCCCTGATGGTTCAGTGGTTAAGAATCTGCCTGCCAGCGCAGGGGATGCAGGTTTGATCCCCGCTCTGGGAAGATTCCATATGACGTGGAGCAACTAAGCCGTTTGCCAGAACTACTGAGCCCCCAAGCCTACTCTTTGTAACAAGAGAAGCTTCCGAAATGTGAAGCCTGAGAAACGCAGCTAGAGAGTAACCCCTGCTCGCTGCAACTAGAGAAAACCCATGTGCAGCCATAGAGACCTAGAGAAGCCAGAAATTAAAAATTAATGTAAAAAATGAATAAAATTAAATAAATATATACGAGCTAAACAGGCTATATGAATTCTCCATCACTACCCAAATTCTTGTTACCTGAATGCTCGCCCTCCAGATTCATGAACAGAGTGGATTCAGAGCTGCTTTGGAAGACAGAAAGACCCTCTCTTTCTGTCCTTTAGAAATGGACTCTTGTGGGTTTTTTAATTTCTTTTTCCAAAACCAGTGAACAGTTAAGAGATAAGCCTTGCAAGACGGGAGTGTATCAAATAAAAGAGAACCTCAAATATGAAAAAAAAAAAAAAAAAAAGGTGGGGGCGGGGAGAAATGTACCTTGGACAAAAGAAGTCCTTTAAGAATATAGCTTTTTAAAACTGTCAGGATTTTTATGGCTGATTCAGGTGTGTGTTTGGTAGAAACCAACACTCTCACGTAAAGCAGTCATCGTTGAATTAAAAGTAAATAAACGTTAAAAAATAAAGCTGTCAGCATTTATCAAAGTCATCAGTTTACAAGTAGTGGACTACATAATACTATGGTGAGCCGCAGGATTAGCTGTAAAACGCTAGCTGAAGGTTCTTCATGTGGACGGGTCTGCACTGCACGCTAGCAGAATCTAGTTCAGTAAACCTAAGTTGAGCGCCAAAGGCCCCTAGTGTCTGTGAAATAAACCAACCCCTGTCTAATAGGGCAGCATAGTCACACTCCATAAAAGGCGTTTCTGAGATTTAAGGATCTGGAGAAGTGTTACTCTTGATTTTCACGCACGCTAGCAGGAGAGATTCTGCCAGACAATGTTTCAAGAAGAGATTTCAGCATATGATCGATGTTGGTTTTGGCACAAGCTTTGGTACGTCATCGAAAGTGTCTTTTTTTGGACATTCTCTTCCTTCTTCGTTTTCAAGTCTGGTCCGGGTAAGTAACGAAGGATTGTATTAATGAGGTTATAACAGTCATTGTTGAGAGGTCCTGTACCTTAAAAGCATCCACTGGGCAAAGATTTCATTCATCTTCCTGCCCTCATCTCTTGTTATTCCTGATGGCGTTGTTGGTATGCTCTCTGCGGCTTTGGCTGTACTACCAGCAACCAGGATAACAGAAGCATTTCTGGGAAGGTTTTACTCAGTGAAGAGTGCAGTAGCCAGGAAATCCTGTTAATCCTGTGAAATTATGGGAATTTGATTTTCTAAAAGAAGTTCGTTATCAGGACCATTGTACCAGGGGCTTTTGAAGTGAAACCAAAATATTGATACTGCCTGTGTGACTCTGGACTTGTGGTGTAGCGTGTGCCTTTGAAGTTGGTTGCTATTGAGATATGTGAGTAACGTATTGCTGTTTGGTCGCTTCAGTCATGTCTGACTCTTTGCAACCCTGTAGACGGTAGCCCATCGGGCTCCTCTGTCCATGCGATTTCCCAGGCAAGAATACTGGAGTGGGTTGCCATGTCCTTCTCCTGCAGGTAACATAAGAAGCCTCTAAAAACATTACACTTGTCCTGCTCCTGGGGAAAGCCAACTGACAAGAGTGTTTCGTCGTCTGTGGATCCATGATGAACACAAGGTGACTCAGAACTCACTGAGCACTGCTCCTCTGTCTGAGCCGCACCTCAAAAGCATTTTTGTTTCATCTCAGAGGTAAATGGCTAGATTTTTTTTTCCCTCAGATATAAATGGTTCAGATTTCTGATATGCAGACGTTTGTCCCTGCAGTGTTCCAATGGAGGCATGTAGATGCATGTAAAACCGTATTTTTCTTTTTTCTTGTAATTAAAGTAGGCACCTGGGAAAGCATATAAGACTTTATATTATTACGAAACGCTTTATACTGCAATTAAAAATAAAGCAAAAAAAAAAAAAAAGAAGCAAGCGTCTTTGATGGAGGCTTCCCATATGTGTTAATTTCTTTGATAACAGAAGCCTCTTAAAACAGGTGTGTTTTTAAAAGCATGTTATCCATTTTTGCAGAAGAAAAAATACTTATAAAATGTTTCTATTTTAGAGGACAGCCTGGACATTGAGGTGTCCAGAGCTCCAGCATCCCGGCCATGAGCCTTTGGTCTTGTTTGAGCCTGTGGTTCAGAGAGCGTCCTCCCTGTAGACGTGGCTGCCGCAGACTGTTGGCCTTCATGTTCCGTGGCCTCCAGACGCCTCGTGTGTTGGGTTACGGCTCTCAACTTATACTTCTCCTGCTTCCTTCTTCTCTTTCACTCCAACATCAGCTGTGTTTTTGCAGCTGATGGAAACTGCAAGCCCGTGTGACGTCTCGATGTTTTTTTTTTTTTTTAGCTGTTTATCTGAAATGTACGTTTAACTGTGAGTCCTATAGTTCACCTGGCACCTTTATCACACCCTTTTCTGGGAAACCCTAAACATAGGAAGCCTGCTTCCTCCAGAGGTCCCAAGGGAGATAGCAGGCAGCATAGGGCCCTAGGGACTCCGACAAAAGAGTCCCATGCCCAGCACAGACAACACATACAATTCCTGTGATTTTCTTCCTCTTCTTCTTTTAATACTTTTTTTTTTTTTTTTGAGGCGGGGGGTGGCTACAACTTTTAAATTTTGGCAAAGAGTTGAAGGTGACTGAGCGTCTAAGCACACATGCAAATTTCCTTTCTCCCTCCCCGTCTCTTTCACCCTCTTCCTTCTTCTCTTAAGTTGTGTTACACCCTTGAAGAGAAAGGCTGGTCAAGGGCAGAAATACTTAATTAAGTCTGGGAGCAGAGACACTTACAAAGTCTGGGAGCAGAGATACAAAGCGCAGTGCTTTGTCTTTTGAAGTTTGGGGTTGTACTTTATTTTTTTCTGTAGAGAATTCAACAGTCCAAATGCTAGACCAGGGTGGTGGTGTTTAGTTGCTTCGTTGTCTCTGACTCTTTGCGACCCTGTAGACCCTCCAGACTCCTCCTGAGCCACCACGGAAGCCCAGACTAGGATGCTTGGTATCAAACTCTCAAGCTTTTTCCTGTGTTCCATCAGTAACAAGGTACAGCAGCTATCACTTGCTAAAGACGTCCATTAGAGAAGTTGGTTATTTAAAGTAGGACAGTTACCAGGAAATACGTGGAGAAGAAAAATATAATCTCTGGATACCAAATTTGAAGGTGAACTAATGTAGTGAATGTAGTCTTTCAAAATGACAGGATTTAATCTCCTGCTTTAAAGTATAGGTCCCAGGACTTTGCTGGTGGTGTAGTGGTTAAGAATCCATCCGCCAGTGCAGAGGACATGTCGGTCTAGAAAGATCCCACGTGCCACAGGGCAGCTAAGCCCATGCGCCACAAGTACGGAGCCTGTGCTCTGAAACAAGAGAAGTCAGCCCAGGGAGAAGCCCGCACACCACGAGTGGAGGGTAGCCCCACTCACTGCAACTCGAGAAAGCCGGCACACCGCAACCAAACCCAGCCAAAACCAACCAACAAAGAAACAAACGAAGAGCACAGGCCCCAGATTTATGTGTAAATTGTTAAATATACTCAATTTTAAAAAGTGAGCTGAGGTCTATACGCAGTGTGTGCATAGTAGATGGCATTTGTGATTTGATATTCGGATATCTGCTGTGAACAGCCGACTCTGGAAAAGGCCCTGATGCCGGGAACGATCGCAGGCAGGAGGAGAAGGGGACGACAGAGGATGAGATGGTTGGATGGCATCACCGACTCGATGGCCAGGAACTTGGGCCGACTCCGGGACATGGTGAAGAACAGGGAAGCCTGGCGTGCTGCCGTCCGCGGGGTCATGAAGAGTCAGACGTGACTCGGCAACTGAACAAAAACATCTACTATGAAAATGGCTTTCGACTCCAGCCCCCTAAGCACCCTAGAAGACTCTTGCTAAAGTGAAAATTTGAGTCCCAGACAGGTTTAGCGTGGACCAAACACCAACCAGGATGCATTGTGAAAGCAGGAAAAGACTTCTAATAATCAGCTTCAGTGCCTTACTTTTTTATTTTTAACATTGATCCAAGGGTTCTGATCACTTCAGTTCAGTTGCTCAGTCGTGTCCGACTCTTTGCGACCCCATGGACTGCAGCAAGCTTCCCTGTCCATCACCAACTCCTGGAGTTTGCTCAAACTCATTTCCATCAAGTCAGTGATACCACCCAACCATCTCATCCTCTGTCATCCCCTTCTCCTCCCGCCTTCAATCTTTCTCAGAATCAGTCTTTTCCAATGAGTCAGTTCTTCGCATCAGGTGGCCAAAGGATTGGAGTTTCAGCTTCAACATGAGTCCTTCCAATGAACACCCAGGACTGATCTCCTTTAGGATGAACTGGTTGGATCTCCTTGCAGTCCAAGGGACTCTCAAGAGTGTTCTCCAATACCACAGATCAAAAGCATCAATTCTTCGACGCTCAGCTTTCTTTATGGTCCAACTCTCACATCCAGGCATGACTAGTGGAAAAACCACAGCTTTGACTAGATGGATCTTTGTCGGCAAAGTCACGTCTGTGCTTTTTAATATGCTGTCTAGGTTTAGTATGCTGTCTATGTTTATATATATATAGACATTTATTTACTTGGATGCCTCGGGTCTTAGCTGTGGCAGGCAGGGCCTTCTTTGTTTCATGCAGAATCTTTCTTTCCGGCACTCAGGCTGTCTAGCTGTGGTGCGTGGGTTCAGCAGGTGCAGAATATGGGCCATCTACTTGCGGTGCTGGAGGGCTAAGTTGCCCCCAGGCATGTGCGATCTTCATTCTCAGACCAGGGGTCAGACCTGCCTCCCCTGCACTGCAAGGTAGATTCTAACCTCTGGACCACCAGGGAAATCCCAGTACCTCATGGTTTAAGGGCAAACCAAAACTATGGCTCAGATGTGGGCATTGTCCAGGAAAAGGGAGTTTCTCTGCTTCTGTTTGGAACTTATCTTGCAATGCATAACACATGTGTACACCATGAGATTTATAAAATCGCCTTGGAGCTCTGGGGAATGATGGCTAATTGTGCAGTATTTGGAAGAATAAAGCATGAAGGTTAATTCCCTTACTATCTAGTTAATTGTTGTTGTTGTTGAGTTGCTAAGTCGTGTCCATCTCTCCTGTGACCCCGTGGACTGTAGCCCGCCAGGCTCCTCTGTCCATGGGATTCTCCAGGCAAGGATTCTGGAGTGGGTTGTCATTTCTTCCTCCAGGGGATCTTCCCCACCCAGGGATCTAAGCTGCATCTCGTTTTTGACAGGTGGGTTCTTTAACACTGAGGCAGCAGGGAAGCCCACTAGTTAAGTAATCCAGGGTTGAGTAGGCACTCTGCATGTGTATCTGGGCTTCCTAAGTGACACCAGTGGTCAAGAACCTGCCTGCCCGTGTAGGAGCCGTAAGAGATATGGGTCCGATCCCTGAATTGGAAAGATCCCTTGGAGGAGGGCATGGCAACCCACTCCAGTATTCTTGCTAGAGAATCCCATGGACAGAGGAGCCTGATGAGCTACAGTCCGAGGGTCGCAAAGAGGCGAACACGACGGAAGCGACTTAGCACTCCCATGTGTATTATTTTTTACATTTATAGTCGTAAGGAACAACTTGGGTTTTACCTTCTCACCCCTCTTTCTGCAAATAGAAGCAGGTCATTTGAATACAAATATCTTTTTTTTTTTTTGTATTATTATCCTGGGCAGTTTGAATGAAGTTTAGCATAATTTGGAAAGAGTAAATATATATGATGCAATTAGTGTTATTCCCTTTGTGGCTACATGAACTGCAGATTCACACCTCCACTAAGGGCTTCCCTGGTGGGCTCAGGCTATCAAGAGTCTGCCTGCAACGTGGAAGACTTGGTTTCAATCCCTGGGTCGGGAAGATTCCCTGGAGGAGGGCATGGCAACCCACTGCAGTATCCTTGCCCAGAGAATCCCACGGACAGAGGACCAAAGTGGGCCCCAGTCCATGGGGTCACCAAGAGTCGGACACGACCGAGCCACTAACACCCAGGACATTATTTACATTTACAAACCACAGGCCCCATGGTTTGTGATCATTCTGTCATTTTCAGAGCAGCTGATGGTATCTGGAGGTTGCAGAGAGCAGGTGTTCCCCACTGCGTGATGGGTGTGTGCATCTGAGTTTGTCTTGCTGGCTCCTCGGTGCCTACTCTGGTTCCATGGCATGCCAGCTTGCTCCTGCCAAGTCTCAGAAGTTCCCTGCATGGCTGGCAGCTGCAGACTGAGGCTGACATGGGCCACTGTACCCACTGAGTGGGTTGTGCTTCCTGGGCAGGTCCCACCCTGGTAGGGACTCCTGCTGACAGGTGCATGGCCGAGACCCCAGCATCCTCAGCAGGCCCCCCATCATGAACAGGGCTCCTTTCTTGATGGCCCTTATCGCCAAACCATCAGTAACAGGGCGGATTCCACGGGCTGAGCCAGACAGATGAAAGGTTCCGTTTGAAGGTGACCGATGATACTCACCCTCAAAGAGCCCTCCTTTGAAAGACGACACAGGGGTTACGTTTCAGAGGTCGGGATCCCCTAGGGCTGCTTTTCATCTCTCCCAGGGGTCCCCTCTGTGACACTCACCTCTTGTTGACCGCTGAGAAAGAAACTGATGGATACGATCAGACCAAAGAGCCCGAGGCCCTCCCGTTCCATCCTGCCTTGCCCGTGGGGCCATCCAAAAACTCCCTGTCTGCATCTCATTCCTGGCGGCTTTCTCCTTAGGGAGCTGCCTGGAGGTTATGTCACAGCCCAGTGAAGAACAACACTAGTGGTTTTTGCTGTTGTTGTTCAGTCGCTAAGTCGGGTCCGACTCTTTGCCCGCCAGGCTCCACTGTCCATGGGATTTCCTAGGTAAGAATCCTGGAGTGGGTTGTCATTTCCTTCTCCAAGGGAACTTCCTGACCCAGAAATCAAACCTGCATCTCCTGCATTGGCAGGTGGATTCTTTATGACTGTGCCACCCGGGAAGCTCACAGAGTCACCTGCAAACAACTAGCTGCTATAATTTGCACATCATATGACACCTGCTCTGGCTTGAGACCCGATCGGCACGGTTTCTTGTCTAAAGTCTGAGTCAGAGAGGAACCATGTGGAAGCACATGCTTTCAGCAAAATGGGCCGAAACGGAGAAGCTTCACTCGATGGCCCAAAGTACGGAGAGTATTTTCTTCCTCATGTCCGATAATGACCCATGAGGTTAACTTGGACGTTTTCCCACATAACCCGGGAAAAGTTTGCAATTTCTAAAGTCAGGTAAAGGGAGATGCTTAATTTAATGACTCCTGCTATTTGTAGAAGTCGTTCATAGCTTCTGAACTCTCAGATGTTGGGAAATTCATGTAATTGGAAAAGCAAGTTGGACAGTTAATGGTGAAATTGGGCTAAAAGGGACTAGCTAGCCATTTGGGTTTAGGAAGAGTATACATTTTTAGCTTCTTTTTACTTGCAAAGTTCATACAACGTTGGGCTTCCCTTGTGGCTCAGGTGGTAAAGAATCTGCCTGCAATTCTGGAGACCTGGGTTCGATCTCTGGCTTGGGAAGGTCCCGTGGAGAAGGGAAAGGCTACCCACTCCAGTATTCTGGCCTAGAGAATTCCTATGGTCCATGGGGTCGCAAAGAGTCAGACACAACTGAGCGACTTTGACTTCAGTTCACCTGTTATAACATAGTTGGGAATGCAGTATATGAAATATATGATGTTGGCAGTGATATACGCGATTGTTCTGCAGTGCCAGACTATGCCAGCTGTAACAGCAAATGAGCTCAAAGAGATGTCGTGAAGTAGGAAATATTAAATATTATTTAATATTGAATAATATTTGAATTGAATAGTTAAATAAAAATATTAATTTTTTCCCCCTAAGAACAAGAACATAGGTAGTTCAGGACTGCTTTGCAGACGAATGACTTGGGAATTTAGACTCTGGGGATTTTCCTGCTCTGAAATGAGGAGTCTTCCATGTTGACTAAGGAGAAAACAATTGGCTGTTGAGATAAACAGTTCAGTTCAGTCGCTCAGTTGTGTCCGACTCTTTGCGACCCCATGAATCGTAGCATGCCAGGCCTCCCTGTCCATCACCAACTCCCGGAGTTCACCCAAACTCACATCCATCGAGTCAGTGATGCCATCCAAGCATCTCATCCTCTGTCGTCCCCTTCTCCTCCTGCCCCCAATTCCCTCCCAGCATCAGAGTCTTTTCCAATGAGTCAACTCTTCCCATGAGGTGGCCAAAGTACTGGAGTTTCAGCTTCAGCATCATTCCCTCCAAAGAAATCCCAGGAATGATCTCCTTCAGAATGGACTGGTTGGATCTCCTTGCAGTCCAAGGGACTCTCAAGAGTCTTCTCCAACACAGGAAGGAATAAATCAAGAGAATATTCCAAAAAAAATCTTGCCCGACACTTTATGTTAACAGGTATGCAGCAAACTTGTGCCAACAGAAGTAAAAGGAAATAGAACCATCGAAGATGACCGTACGTTCTAAGTGTCCTGGTGACCGGCAGAACTGTGGTGTGACCAGCAAGAAAGTTGGGAAGAAACACAGAGTGGAGGAGGACACGGAGACATGTTTGGGGCCAGTTGATCATGATTGGTTTGACAAAGATGATCAATATGCTCAAGGTGATAAATACTCAAGAAGGCACCAAGACCGTAAGAGCAGAGCAGAGGTGAGAGCTGGGGTCTGGGACGATCAGATGAGATTTAGCAGCAGCAGCAGCAAGACCAAACTTGAGTCGCTGTTTAATTTTTTTTTTTCAAATTTATATATATATATTTATTTATTTGGCTGTGTGGATCTTCGTTGCTGCACCGTGACTTGCTTTGGTTGTGGCCAGTGGTGACTTCTGTCTAGTTGAGGTGCAGGGCCTTCTCACTGGGGTGGCTTCTCTTGTTGCAGAGCACAGGCTCTAAGGCACGTGGGCTTCAGTAGTCGTGGGGCGCAGGCTTAGTTGCTCCACAGCACGTGGAATCTTCCCTGAGCGGGGATCAAACCCGCGTCTCCTGCACTGGCAGGCGGATTCTTAACCACTGGACCACGGGGGAAGCCCCTGTTTTGCATCCTTGACGGATGTTAGAGCTTTTAATACCAAAACATCCTAAAGAATGAAGGGAAAGATCTTGTCGCAAAATACACGTGCGTTTTGAACTTGGTTACCATGGAGAGGGAAAATAGATTCATTTCATAAACAATGTAAGTGCCATGTGGTTAGTTTCTCTCTCGGCTTCTCAGGTCCTCAGTAATGCTGGACAGTTTGCTTGCTGGAAATTCTAGTTTAATGTGACCCGAACATTTGACTCTGAAGCTTCATGAAGAATGTTAGTTCCTGTGGGACCTGGAGAAAAACAATAGCAGTAATAAAGCTTTTGATTTATTGATTGATGCTTTTAAATTGTGGTGGAAAAGACTCCTGAGAGTCCCGTGGACCGCAAGGAGATCAAAGCAGTCGATTCTAAACGACATCAACCTTGAATATTCACTGGATGCTGAAGCTGAAACTCCAATACTTTGGATACTTGATGCGAAAAGCTGACTCATTTGAAAACACCCTGATGCTGGGAAAGATTGAGGGCAGGAGGAGAAGGGGACGACAGAGGATGAGATGGTTGGATGGCATCACCGACTCGGTGGACATGAATTTGAGCAAACTCCAGGGATAGTGAAGGACAAGAGAGCCTGGTGTGGTGCAGTCCATGGGGTTGACAAGAGTCGGACACGACTTAGCAACTGAAAAACAACAGCAAGATAAAGCTTAGAAAGTCATAGGAGAGTTGATCGTTGGCCAACCAGTGGCTTCTCTTACATTTGGAACGACATTAGAGCTGATTGTAAATGCTTGCAACGCACGCATCTCCCTAATTGCAAGGCTGATTGAAAGGACTAACTAGGTCACCTTCTAATGTAGCAGCTAAAGCTAGCAGATCAGAGTGATACATGTAGACAAATTCAGAAGAGAGTGTACTGTATCCATCTGACTGTGCTTGTCCGCCATCTGCAGATATAGATGCAGTGCTGACTCACTGAAAAGACTGGGAAAGTGGCCCGGAACATTCTTATCTTGACATTTTAAAAATGTGATGGACCGAGAGAGGAAACAGCAGAAAAAGTCCCCTGCGCTGAATGTGGGTAGAGGCCAGGCCTAGAGACACAGAGGCATGTAGAAGCAAGAGAGGCAGGAGAGGATGGGGGTGTGGGCAGTGCCTTACGGCTCCCCCCATCCTGAGAACCACCTCGTTTAAATTCAGCAGGAGGATGTCCCTGGTGGCTCGGCAGTCAATAATCCGCCTGCCAGTGCAGGAGACACTGGCTCTGTCCCTGGATCGGGAAAGATCCCCACTTGCCTCAAGGCAACTCAGCCACAACCGCTGAGCCTATGCTCTGGAGCCCGGGACCTTCCACTACGGAAGCCCTTGCACCCTAGAGCCCGTGCTGCAAAACAAGAGAGGTCACTGCAAGGAGAAGACCAAGCATTGTAGCAAAGAGCGCCGCACCCCCCTCCTCCACACCCCAGTCTCTGCCACAGCAATGAAGACCCAGCACAGCCAAAAGGGAATCAATATAAAATAAACTCATCAGGCGTAGAGAGGGACGAGTCCCGGCTGACGCAGGATTCCCAACCACCTGCATTTGTATCCCTTTTCTCCAACACGATTGCACATAAGACTTCTCCTGAGCCTCTCCTGAAGATGTAAAGACAAGATCGACCTATACCTACTCTAAATCAATCGATGAAACCCTTAAAAGACAGCTCTTTCTGTGCTGGATCTCATAAAGATCTTTCCCATTCCTGATTCATCTCAGGATGACTTGGATCACGCAGCTACGAAGGAAATGGCTAGTACACCTAACCCTTGACTTGCTTGGAACTTATGTACAATTATCAATTCTTATAGGATACATTATATTTAGATGAGAGAGCTTAGGGCTAAAAACTGCTACCATGATGAGACTTCCCTGTGGGCCCACTAGCTAAGACTCCAAGCTCCCCATGCAGGGGGCCTGGGTTTGATCCTTGGTCAGGCAGCTAGATCCCCACAATACTGCAACTAAGACCTGGCCCAGACAAATAAATATTTTTTTTAAAAGCTGCCACCATAAGACATGGGAGTTCACAGGATGCTCAGTGGTAAAGAATCTGCCTGCAACGCCTGAGATGCAGGAGACGCTGATTTGATCCCTGGGTTGGGAAGATCCCACACGCTGCGGAGCACCTAAGCCTGTGGCCTAGAGCCTGGGAGTCGCAGTTACTGAGCCCCCGAGCTGCAAATCCTGAAGCTTGTGGACCCTTACCCACAGCAAGGGAAGCCCCTCAAGAAGAAGCCCACACACCACAACGAAGAATAGCACCGGCCCTCGGCAACTCCAGAAATGTCTGCGTGCAGCGACAGACACAGGGCAGCCAAAAATAAATAAAATTAAAAAAAAAAAAAAACAAAACAGCAACACAGTTTCACACTGTTTTTATAGGGAAACCCATGCCTGACACCCAGCCCACGTGAATGAAATCCCCGTGGTTCGGAATTTTTTTCTCAGTAAACATGAGCTTTGTCTGTGTCGCGTTGGTGTTGTGTTCATGTTTGCTGAGCGCTGAGCAGTTTTGTGCTCACGTACCTGCAAGCCCTGCTGTTGGTAAAGGGTACAGAGCCTCAAGTGTTTTTATCTCTAGATGGTGGTGGGGGTGGCGGGGCGGCCCCAAGGGTTCTGCTAAATTAATCTCTTCGAGGCTGGACTGGGGAGATCGGGGGAGGCTTGTGAAATCTGTACGCCCTGAGCTCTGAGTTAAAGCCTTTCCAAACAGTGTCTTTGTGCCATTTGGGTGGGAAGAGAGCTTTTATTTCTCGCTGGAGTGAGGCACACATGAAGAACACAGGACCAGAGACCGCAGGAGGCTCGTTACGAGGCGCGGAAGGCAGACGTCAAGGGTTTCTGCCTAACAAGCTGCTGACGCATTTCCAACAGGGCTCCCCAGTGGCAGCCTCGCATCACCGCTGCTCACCTCTCAGGAGCCCCTCTTCTGTCTGAAAACGTTTGTGTGTTTAAGGGACGTGACCTTCCCCAGGTAGCTTCTAATTCAAGCCCCCCCGTTGCATGCGGTCGCTGTGCTTTCTTCAGTGGAGTCTGTGAAGTGTGGCCCCGGGGAAAGATGTAATAAACATCAGAGCTGGCCTTACTCACATTTAGAGGGCAGGACAGCTTTTGTGGGAGAGAGAGAGGACAAAAAAAAATGTCCTGGTCTGATTTTTTTTTTTTCTTTTTCGTTGAATGTGTTGTGTTTTGGCAAGTACTATGGGGAAAGTAAAAGTGAAGTTGCTCAGTCGTGTCTGACTCTCTGCGACCCCATGGACTGTAGCCTACCAGGCTCCTCCGTCCATGGGAGTTTTCTAGGCAAGAGTACTGGAGTGGGTTGCCATTTCCTCCTCCAGGGGATCTTCCCAACCCAGGGATCGAACCCGGGTCTCCCGTGTTCTAGATAGACGCTTTACCATCTGAGCCACCAGGGAAGTACTATGGGGGGTGGGGGAGAAAATATTAATTTACTGTGATGCAGTCATTTTCTCCTATTAGCAGAAGAACAGTCTGAGGAAATGAGAAAGCGCTGTGCTCATTGAATGGCCGTCCTGCTATTGTGGGTGTTGGCACACTACAGCCTCTGGGATGAGTCTGGCCCCCTGCTTGTACTGTCAATAAAGTTTTATTGGAAGACAGTCATGGACACTCCTGGGCAAGTGGTCTATGGCGACTTTTGTAAGACATAAGACTTAAAGAAAGACGTTTGTTAGACAGCACTGTTGAGCTATGAAAAAAAGATTCTTTGGCTTACAGAGCCTACAATATTGACTCTCTAACTCTTTACAGAAAAGTTTGCTGACCTCCAAAAGACCCTTATGGTACTCAGGGTCTCCATTTGACTGTCTCACCTGTGAATTTCTCTGTGATGGATTCTAGTCCAGCATCTCTTTCCCAAAATACCTTTTACTATCTGCATGTGGAAAGGAGAGTATTTGAACTGTGACTGCCATGACTCAGGAACTGAGCTTTCAATTTTATTTAGTGGTAAGTAATGAATTAAGAATGTTTTTTAAAAAAATTGTTTATTTTTTGGCCATGCTGGGTCTTCTTTGCCACATGCTGGGTCTTTCTCTAGTTTTGCTGTGAGTGAGGGGCTAGTCTCCAGTTGTTGTGTGTGGGCTGCTCATTATGCTCATTCTCTTTTTGTGACTCCTGGACTTCAGTCATTGCCAAGCACTGGCTTTGTTGCCCCCAGGCACTTGGGATCTTCCCGGAGCAGGAATGGAACCCACGTCCCCTGCATTGGAAGGTGAATTCTTAACCACTGGCCCACCAGGGAAGCCCCATTTTAATTAATATGAGTGTCTATATGGGACTTGCTGTGGCTCAGACTCTGGTAAACAATCTGCCCACAATACTGGAGACCCAGGTTTGAGCCCTGGGTCCGGAAGATTCCCTGGAGAAGGAAGTGGTAACCCACTGCAGGATTCTTGCCTAGAGAATCGCAGGGACAGAGGAGCCCTGGTGGGCTACAATCCGTGGGGTCTCAAAGAGTTGGAGACGACTGAGAAAGACTGAAGGCGGGAGGAGAAGGGGACGACAGAGGATGAGATGGTTGGATGGCATCACCGACTCAGTGGGCATGAGTTTGAGCAAGCTCCAGGGGATGGTAAAGAACAGGGAAGCCTGGTGTGCTGCAGTCCACAGAAT
Organism: Bos grunniens; assembly: GCF_055505025.1. Taxonomy (NCBI): domain Eukaryota; kingdom Metazoa; phylum Chordata; class Mammalia; order Artiodactyla; family Bovidae; genus Bos; species Bos grunniens. The sequence continues at coordinate 5,348,876 of NC_141194.1, forward strand.
CACAAAGAGTCAGACATGACTGAGCGACTGAACATAAGGAACAGAAAGCACCTATATATGGCTGCTGGCTCCTCTGTTGGGTACATGGAAGGGTTTTTTGATTGCATCACAAACCAAGGAAAGAAGGGAACTATCAAGCTCTGGTCACATTGTGACATTTCTTTTCTGAATATTTTATTTTTTGGTGCAGTTCTAACCTGTGTCATTTTTTTCTGCATTCCCTTTCTTATATTTCATTATTAAAGAAATTAGTTGATTTCTGTGTATTAATCTTGTATCCTTCTACCTTGCTGTGATATTTATTTTCTGTTTTTTTTTCTTGTGAGTATAACGAATGCACACTTTATACAGAAACGTAGTTATACCATTTTTATTTAATGCGTATCTGATAATGTAGGATTTCAGTTTCTTTTTTAGTTGGCGTTAATGTTTTTAAAGGAATGTGTATGATTTAAATTTTGAAATACTGAGTATAATGTAGTTATCTTCCCAGTTCATTTCTATCATCAATTATATGTGCTTCATTTTTTTTTTTCTGGGACAGTTTTCCAGTTGATTTTTAATTTTACCTTTTTGTTAAAAAACTGAACACTCAGCTCTGTTCTAACTCTGTTTCACGTCTTTCTCTCTGTCAGTTGGTGCTATCTTTATTATCACCATCTTTTCACTTTCTTTGAATAATTTTCTTGAGTTGATTTTATGTCTTTCATGAACTATATATATATTTTTCTATTAAATGCATTTTACCATCAAAATTTCTGTCTCCTTGTGTTTGATATGACCAATTTGGCTAGCATATGATTGGACTTTCTTTTTAATCTTGCAGCTTGAAACTGGTTGGTCTTTGAGTCTAAAGATTTTTGTCTTTCACCAAAGCTGCAGAGTTCTCCACTATTTTAATATTGCCTCTTCTGCATTAAAAAAAACCCATTTAAATATATTTTGGGTCTTTTTATATATTTAGTCAGTTGAATCTAAAACTTCCGCTTAATGTTTCGACTTCATTTTTCTGTAGTTCGCTCTGCATTGTTTGTGTACATCTATATTATAATCTAACCCACTCCAGTGTCCTTGCCTGGGGAGTCCCAAGGACGGGGGAGCCTGGCGGGCTGCCGTCTGTGGGGTCGCACAGAGTCGGACACAACTGAAGTGACTTAGCAGCAGCAGCAGCATATTATAAGCTATTAGTATTCTCTTCAGCTATCTTAGTCTGTAATTCTTCCATTTAGTTTTAGGGGGTTTTTTTTGTTTTTTTTTTTTTTTAAGTTTTTTTCACTTAAAAATTTTGTTTGCTAATTTCTCAAAAATCTTCCTGGCTATTTTTATGGTATTTTGTTTTTTATGTTGCTAATTCTATTTTTTTTTTTTTTTTTTAGATATTTAATTCATATTTATTTTACATCCTGCATTGACAGTTTTAATGCCTGATATCTTTGGGGGCTGATAGCCTACTGATTTATGCTAATGACTATCACTCTTGGTAGGGGGGGCATCATATATTTTGTGATTTTTTTATTGTAATATTTTGGATCTATGTCTATGAGGTAGAAACATTTTATGAAGGTGTCTCTGAACCTTCAAACCGTGAAATCTATAAACTGTATACATGGTTGGTGTGAGGGGTCAGAGGTGGAGACTGCAAAAGCTTGTGCTCTTGACCGCTTTTGAGCATAGCCTAGTATCCAGAATAGTTTAAATGTTGATAATGTTAGTCTGAAACACATTCAGCATCTTCTACCCTGACAGTTTTTCTCTAATCGAATGGCATTGTCTTCGTAGAACGAAGAAGGTGATTTTTGCTTTTCTGACAAAAGCAAATTTTCTTAAAGGGAATTCTTGGGCAGTGAAAAAAATCTTTTTTTAAATTTTTAATTGAAGGATAATTGCTTTACAATGTTGTGTTGGTTTCTGCTGTACAGCAAAGGTGAATCAGCCGTACGTATAAATATATCCCCTCCCTCCAATGGGAACTTCTCATCATCTCCAAACTTAGGAAGGTTTCACAGAGTAATCTTTTCACGTACATAGTTGATGTCAAGATCTGGATGGAAATTTTTACAAAATCATCTATATGCCTGGGGGATTTTTTCCCCTCCTATTAAGCAGTCAAGTTACCAAATTAGTATCTTTGGTCTTTGGAAGTTTGCTAAATTGCAGATGCAATATATTGATGGACAGATGTCTGTTTCTCTCTCGCTCTCTCTTTTTTAATATTTTTGGTGAAAGCAACTGAGGGACCATAGACTAATATGACAGTGATTTTTTTTTTTGTTTGTCTTTGTTCTTGTGTGTGCCTTTCTCTGCTTGTCCTGAATCAACAGGGATTAGTCAACTGATAGACTAAGCAAAGCGGGAAAGTGATTCTCAAAGACACTTAGCTTTGCTGTTCGCAGGCTTGATATCCAAGGATCAGTACTTTTTACAAGTACCCCAAAGTGCTTCTTATCATCAGACAAGTCAGGGAAATACTAACTTAGGGAATCCCCTCTCCATTAACCACACACTCAATTTACAAAATGACCCAGATGCTTGCGAAACGTGTTTTTTTTTTTTCCTGTTAAGTGCCAACGTCAAGATACAAGATATGATACCTTAGGATGAATGGTGTCCGATTCTTGATCTCTGAAGAAGAAGATTTAGCTTCGGGATCAGAGACCTGGCTTGACTGCTCAGGGCTTTTGGGTGGCGGAGGTTTTAACTACAGTGAAAAGGGTAAGAGAAAGCTTCTGACATAGACATCAGAAGGAGGTGGGAAGTGCCCCACTTCCTAGTCTTTGGCAAGGGAATTATATACTTTTTAATTAGCTATTACAATAAGTCAAAAGCATATCTCAAGGTCGTAAAAATTTTACCAGACCCACTCCCATAATACACATTCTAAGATACCAGGATTAGTCAGAAGGTTCTCAGGAAGGAGAAACTGTCCTCAAGCAGGATACACTGTTGTTATTATAATCCCTAGTACAGAGTTTAAACTGAGTTGTTTGTTGTGTAATCGTCAATTCCCAGCTTAAAGAAAAAAAAAAAAAAAACGATTTTATGTGATGAAGACTAAGGAATGTAGAGGGGGGAAAAAAAGTTTGTCCTTTCGTTCTCTTTGAGAATTCCAGACCTCTATCTCCTCCTCGAGACCCCCAGACCCCTCTCTCCTCAGGGACCCCCGTACTTCTTATCAACCTGCCTAGGAATTGACTGTGTCAGATAAATACATTTCACTGTCAGAAATCTGCAAAATTCTCATAGACTGTGAATTCATGAATACCCTCATTGGTGCATACCATGTTTTTGTCTTCCACTGATTCTCAGTCACTCTTTTTTATATTTTTGGCTTGTGGTGGGTCTTCACTGCTGTGTGTGGGCTTTCTCTAGTTGCGGCAAAAGGGCCTACTCTCTGCTTGCCTTGTCTGGGCTTCTCCTTGTGGTGGCCTGTCTCTTGTTGGGGAGCACAGGCCCTAGGGCACACATACTTCAGTAGTCGCAGCCTCTGGGCTCAGTAGTTGTGGCACATTGGCTCAGTTGCTCCACGGCACGTGGGATCTTCCTGGACCAGGTAGAGAACACCACGGATAGGTGTCCGGTTGCCCTGCAAGGTAGGGTCTTAACCACTGGACCAGAAGTGAAGCCCTCAATCCCTGTTCTTAAGCTCTCAGGTATATGGGAGCAGGAAAGCGCGTTACCAGTTAGAATTTTGTTATCTTGAAACGTTATTACCTTGGAATGCATGTCATCTACTGGCTTAAAGATGGTTGTATACCTGTTGTGTTAATGGCATAGACACAGTGGGCACACGATGGGAAGGGTATGATAGCTCAGCTCTCGAGCTGTAGGTTCATCAGCTTCTCGTCATCTGTGTCCCCTGCTGGATGGGTTGTTTGTTGCTATTCAGTCCCTAAAAGTCATGTTCGACTCTCTGTGACCCCATGGACTGCAGCACACCAGGCTCCTCTCTCCTCCACTATCTTGAGGAGCTTGCTCAAACTCAAGCCTGTCAAATCGCTGTTGCCATCCAACCATCTCGTCCTCTGTTGCCTCCTTCTCCTCCTACCCTCAATCTCTCCCGGCATCAGGGTCTTTTCCAGTGAGCTGGCTCTTTGCATCAGGTTACCAGAGGTATTGGAGCTTCAGCTTCACCATCAGTCCTTCCAATGAATGGTCAGGGTTGATTTCCTTTCAGATTGACTGCTTTATCTCCTTGCTGTTCAAGGGGCTCTCCAGAGTCTTCTCCAGCACCACAATCTGAAAACATCAGTTCTTTGGTGCTCAGTCTTCTTTATGTCCAACTGTCACGTCCGTACATAACTACTTGAAAAACCATAGCTGTGACTATACAGACCTTGGTTGGCAAAGAAATGTTTCTGCTTTTTAATATGCCACTAGATGGGTACCTTGGGGCAACCTGTATAAACTCTGGGAGGCTCATTTTCCCTTACCGTGAAATAGGCAAAATAATTCCTCTGATTGTAATGGGTGGATCCTAAAGTCAGATGATTTACATAAATTACTTTCAGAGGGTTAAGTATTCAAGAAACGAGACTATCTCCTAGTGTTATTGTGAGTAGTGGCCATTTTTTTGTGAATAATTGTGTTTGTTTATTTTTGGCTGTGCTGCATCTTCACTGCTGTCTGGGCTTGTCTCTAGTTGCAGGGAGTGAGGGGCCACTCTCTAGCTGCCGCGCTCCGGGCTTCTCATTGCGGAGGCTTCTCGTTGCAGAGCACAGGCTCTAGGGTGTGTGGGCTTCAGTAGTGGTGGCTCTGGGCTTAGTTGCTCTGTGGCCTGTGGGATCCTCCTGGATCAGGGATGGAACCCGTGTCTCCTGCATCAGTAGGCAGATTCTTTACCACTGAGAGCCAGGGAAGTGTACAATCCTTATGTTGGTGATTATTGCTGTTATTATTAGAAGTCGTGGCAACCGCCCGTGAGGAGGACAGAATGCCGATACCAGACGGTGCAGCAGGGTGTCCATGTGTGTTTACTGTACTTTACACACTGCGAGCACCACAGTTCTGGTGCAGTCAGGAAATAATGGAGCGTCTGGGGATACAACTTGCCATCGCTGTTCACAATTAACCTCTACTTGTCACTTTCACAGAGAAGTCTGCAGTGTTCTTTCCATACAAAATATCTTGTATTAATAGCCAGAAACCAGAACTGAAAGAGACACACGTACCCCAGTGTTCATCGCAGCACTGTTTACAATAGCCAGGACATGAAAGCAACCTAGATGTCCATCAGCAGACGAATGGATGAGAAAGCTGTGGTACATACACACAATGGAGTATTACTCAGCCATTAAAAAGAATACATTTGAATCTGTTCTAATGAGGTGGATGAAACTGGAGCCAATTATACAGAGTGAAGCAACCCAGAAAGAAAAACACCAATACAGTGTACTAGCACATATATATGGAATTTAGAAAGATGGTAACGATGACCCTATATGCAAGACAGCAAAAGAGACACAGATGTAAAGAACAGACTTTTGGACTCTGTGGGAGAAGGCGAGGGGGGGATGATTTGAGAGAATACCATTGAAACATGTATATTATCATATGTGAAACAGATCGCCAGTCCAAGTTCGATGCATGAGACAGGGTGCTCGGGGCTGGTGCACTGGGAAGACCCTGAGGGATGGGATGGGGAGGGAGGTGTGAGAGGGGGGTTCAGGACAGGGAAACACATGTACACCCGTGGTGGATTCATGTCAAGTATGGCAAAAACCACTACAGCATTGTAAAATAATTAGCCTCCAATTAAACAATTTATAAAAAAAATATCTTGTATCAAAAGTTCCAAGTTATTCAGAGCAGTAAGCCTTGACTATCAAGAAAGGAAGGACAGGACTTTTAACAGAATTAGTAAAGTGAAGAATTTACGGAGAAGAATAAATGTTTACAATTAACTCTGTTTTGAGATACTGCAGATTATCAATGTGATGATGGCCTTGTGCCTATGATAATTCTTCAGTTTTCTTGATCCTTTTTTTTTTATAGGTAGAATGATGAATCCAGTTTATAGCATCCAAAATAAACAACATTTCCTTGGTCACTTACAGTTGCTCCCTATACACTTATAGGCTTCCCTGCTGGCTCAGACAGTAAAGCGTCTGTCTGCAATGCAGGAGACCCAGGTTCCATCCCCGGGTGGGGAAGATCCCCTGGAGAAGGGCATGGCAACCCACACCAGTATTCTTGCCTGGAGAATCCCATGAACAGAGGAACCTGGTGGACTACAGTCCGTGGGGTCGCAGACAGTTGGACACGACTGTGTAACTAACACACAAACAAGGCTGCCTCAGTTCAGGAAGACATGATTGAATTTGGGGATAACAGCCTTAAAGGGCTAGGGTGAAGCATGTTTGCAATTTTTTTTTTTTTTTTTTAGATTTTATCAGGAAGCATTTTAGATAAATACAAGAGTTAAGAAAATAGTATCATAGCATTGTTGTCCAGCCACCCTTACACATCCAGGCCAGCACACAGCTTCAAGCTACACACACACGGAAATAGCCATTTGTGGGGACACCCCTGATGGTCCAGTGGTTCATAATCCGCCTCCCAACGCGGGGGATGTGGGCTTGATTCCTGGCAGGGGAACTGAGATGGCCACGGAGCGGCTAAGCCCATGTGCCACAGCTGCTGAGCCTGCACACAGTAGAGAGTTGGTGCCCTGCAACGACAGATCCCACGTGACGCCCGTAAGACCAGACCCAGCCAGATAAATAAATACTTGTTTAAACCAAATAGTATAATAAACTTCCCATCCCTCAGCTCCAACACACGCACTCCCAGCCCCTCTCGTCTCACTACACCCTCCCCTCTGGTTTGGACGATCTTGAAGCCAAGCCTAGACTTGCGTCTTCCCTTCAGTAAACATTTCATCTGTTTGCCTCCAGCACGTGGGACTCCTTTGTTACGAGTGAGGTGAGCATGTGAATTTGGAGCGCACACGTGAGCCGTGGAGCCTGTTTTGTGAGTGGCGCGGCTTGTCAGGATCCGCAGACAACATCCACCGTGCAGCCGTACCTGCCTGGGGTGAGAATATTCATCACACAGAAGCGGTGCCTCGCAGGGATTAGAGGAGCACAGCGTTGCTTACTCTGCATGTTCTTTGCAAGTTCGTTGCCTCCAAGAGACACCTCTCTTTAAAAAAAAATTTTTTTTATTTATTTGGCTGCTTCATGCGGTATGTGAGATATTAGTTCCCCAACCAAGGAATGAATGCGTGCCCCGTCCGATTGAAGGTCAAAATCTTAACTCCTGGATCGCCAGGGAAGTCTCCAAGAGACACCTTTCTTAACAACACCAGCCTTAGCTGACTGCCGTGGCCTCTTGGTTCCTGTTTAGCCGCTCACTCATGTCTGACTCTTTGCAGCCCCGTGGACTGCAGCACGCCAGGCTCCCCTGTCCATCACCATCTCCTGAAGTTTGCTCAAACTCATGTCCATTGAGTCACTGATGGGCTCTTGATCAAGACAGTATTTTCCATGTGCCACAACTACATTAGACAAAGCCTTATTTGACAATTTTCTGTCAGTGATCAGAATAGGGTAAAGGTGGCCAAATAACCCTGGTTGTCCAGGACACCCTTGGGTTTTGCCCTTTGCCCCTGAGCAAGGCCTGTGTGTAAACTCCTTCCACTCAAAACTGCCCAGACTTGAACCATTCAATCCGTGGTAACCCTGGATAGCTGTGTCTTAAGCTAGCTTGGAGGTGGAGACTGACAGAGGAGCTACCCCAGATGGAAGCGCATAGTCCAATTGCCATGAGTATACAGGATTTGCAGAGAAGCCACTGGTCAAATTTAACAGTGGCAGGAGCTCAGTTGATTGAACAGGCGAGTCCACGGGATGCTGCGAAGGGTCTGGTGTCCTCTGCTCTAGCTTTCGGCTTCCCAGGTGGCTCAGTGGTGAAACATCTGCCTGTCCGTGCAGGAGATGCGAGAGACGTGGGTTCAGTTCAGCACTGAGGATAAGTGATCTCTTCCCTTTGCTGCTATGAAGATTAAAGATCCCACGTGCTAGAGCTAAGACCCAGCGCAGCCAAGCAAACAAATAAATATTTAAAAATAAAAAAGAGGTAGAAAGTGGCCCAGTGTATCTGATTGTGAAACCATGAATTATAAGGATGTTACAGACGCAGAGTGGGTGGGCACTGATGATATATCTGCTTCAAGGGAGCAGGAGAATTGAAAAGGACCAGGTGAAGCAGGTCCGCCAGACCACATTGATGGAGGAGTTCAGAGAAAGGAGCCAGATGGAAATGAAGCAACATGCAGTGAAGACTGAAGGGAATTTTCAGGGAAGATTGCTCTGGGTAGACCAGAATGGGTAAAGCCCCAAAGCAACAAGACTAAAGCACCTTAGTCAGATAGGGACATTTTTGTGCAACAAGTGGACCAGCTTTCAGTTCAGTTCAGTCACTCAGTGGTGTCCGACTCTTTGTGACCCCGTGGACTGCAGCAGGGCAGGCCTCCCTGTCCATCTCCAACTCCTGGAGCTTGCTCAGACTCATGCCCATTGAATCGGTGATGCCATCCAACCATCTCATCCTCTGTCATTCCCTTCTCCACCTGCCTTCAATCTTTCCCAGCATCAGGGTCTTTTCAAATGAGTCAGCTCTTTGCATCATGTGGCCAAACTATTGGAGTTTCAGCTTCAACATCAGTCCTTTCAATGAACACCCAGGTGATCTCCTTTAGGATGGACTGGTTAGATCTCCTTGCAGTCCAAGGGACTCTCAAGAGTCTTCTCCAACACCACAGTTCAAAAGCATCAATTGTTTGGTGCTCAACTTTCTTTATAGTCCAACTCTCATGTCCATACATGACTACTGGAAAAACCATAGCTTTGACTAGATGCACCTTTGCTGGCAGAGTAATGTCTCTACTTTTTAATGTGCTGTCTAGGTTGGTCATAACTTTTCTTCCAAGGAGCAAGCATCTTTTAATTTTATGGCTGCAGTTACCATCTGCAGTGATTTTGGAGCCCCCCAAAATAAAACCAGCCACTGTCTCCCCATCTATTTGCCATGAAGTGATGGGACCAGATGCCATGATCTTCGTTTTCTGAATGTTGAGCTTTAAGCCAGCTCTTTCACTCTCCTCTTTCACTTTCATCAAGAGGCTCTTTAGTTCTTCTTCACTTTCTGCCATAACGGTGGTGTCATCTGCATGTATATTCTGACCTATATTGTGTGTGTCTAAATATGTATAAATGCAATCAGATATGTGTAGTTTGTATATGTACCTCAGGTATTTATAGCCATATATGTATATATGTAGTTGTGAGAGACTCAATTCCTAGGCAGATTGATAAGAAGTCTAGGATCCCCGAGGAGGAGATAGGGGTCTGACGTTCTTAAGGCGATAGGGGTCTGGGATTTTCAAGGAGGAGGAAAGGACAAACATCTTTTTTTTTTTTTCTGCATTCCTTAGTCTTAGTCACATAAAACTTTTTTTGTTTGTTTGTTTTTTTTTTCTTTAAGCCTAAACTGATGACTATACAACAAACAGCTCAGTTTAAACTCTATACTAAGGATTATAGAACAACAATGTATCCTGCTTGAGGACGGTTTCTCCTTCCTGAAAACCTTCTGACTAATCCTGATATCTTAAAATGTATATTATGGGAGTGGGTCTGGCAGGATCTTTCTATTGATAAGTTCTAATCACGTTATCCTAAAATGTAAATTGTGGGAGAGGGTCTGGTAAAATTTTCGCAAACGTGAGACGTTCTTTAGATTTATTGTAATAACTAATTAAAAAAGTATGTAACTCCCTCACTAACACTAGTGAGGGGGGCACTCTCTGTCCCCCTTCTGATGTCTGTGTCAGAACGTTTCTCTGTCCCTTTTCTTACTTTAGTAAAACCCTGCTACGCAAAAGCTCTTGAGTGATCAAGCCTGGTCCCTGGTCCCAAAGCTAAACCTTCCACAAATCTGACGTTGTTTACTATCGTAAGCTATCAGTTGTACATACACACACACACACACACACACACACACACACACACACAGGATCCAAAATGTGCATTCCAGGAACACAGAAGAGAAAAAGGATCGTCCATTTCAGTTCTGTTACAGGAAATAGGAGGTCATGTTAATGGAGAATTTTACCATGTGAATTTTTTAACCACAAGCCAAATATTTTCTGCCAGTATCTCTCTACCAACGGTTAACTAAAAAAAGATGCTCAATATAAGAGTTGTGAGTTAAGTTTTATTTGGGGCAGTATGAGGACTGTAGCCTGGGAGACAGCACCTCAATAGTTCTGAGAGCCTGCTTCAGAGAGGCAGTGGGGGGAGGTCCACATATAAGATTTTGGTGAAGGGGGAGTTCAGATAATTAAGCACTCATTTTACTAAAGGTTTTCTGCCAGTCAGAGGAGCTGATGTCACCAGGAAGGATTTCCCTGGTGGCTCAGATGGTTAAGCATCTGTCTACAATGCAGGAGACCCCGGTTCGATCCCTGGGTCGGGAAGATCCCCTGGAGAAGGAAATGGCAATCCACTCCAGTACTATTGCCTGGAAAATCCCATGCACAGAGAAGCCTGGTAGGCTACAGTCCATGGGGTCGCAAAGAGTCAGACATGACTGAGCAACTTTTCTTTCACTTTCTAGAGGTGAGAAGATCCTGAAATCACCTCCTGAACATATCTAACTATCTAGAGACCTGTCCCACCAGATTCCCTGGAACACTCAGTTCCTCACTCTGCCCTGAGCTTCCCTCAGGGGGCGCTGAAGCTCAACAGCTACAAAGCACAGGGTTCAGTCTCCGCAGAAAAAGTGAAGGAAAGTCAAGTCGCTCAGCTGTGTCAGACTCTTTGCAGCCCCATGGACTGTAGCCCACCAGGCTCCTCGGTCCATGGGATCCTCCAGCCAAGAATACTGGAGTGGTTTGCCATTTCCTCCTCCAGGGGATCCTCCCGACCCAGGGATCAAACTCGGGTCTCCCGAAGGCAGATTCTTTACCATCTGAGACACCAGGGAAGCCCTGGAAAATGCTCTTGGCAAGCGCCAATTTGTAGTTGAGACAACAGTCATCCAAAACAATAAAATAATTGTAAACAAAGTTCTGCTTATATGGAAAATATGGTGAAGATCGTCTAACTCAGTAAGGCTGTATTTCTGTTCTTGTGTGCTGGGTACATTCTAAGAACTTGCTTTGTATTCACAGCATCCTTTGCCTGGATTTTTTTTTTCTTGTTGAGTTAGGTCTGGGAAGACAATGGCTAGTAGAATGGGCGGGTGGAGGGGGGTTGATGAATTGTGTACTTAATAAAACAACAGGTGATTGAAATATATTTGAATTCACCAGAAGGAATCAATGAGATCTGGAAAAGTGTTAGTATTCACCCCTGGACCAGAAAGTCATGCGATTCGAATCTTCCTCCTCCCAGCTTTGGCTGCAGTGACAGAGCAAGGTAGATGGGGTGTGTGAAGATTTTAAGATAAGAAGACACTCTGGGATCATGCTAAGTTGGCTGATCAAGTCAACTGTTGCCATATAAAACAGCAGAAATCAAGGCCATAGGATAGTTCAGCTAGCTGTCTGTGTGGGGCCATTCGGGTGAAAGGCTGAGGGACCGATTGTGGTCAGACAAGAGCAGTGAATCTTTGTCAACCAGGAGTGTGAGTCTGTGAAGCCAGGGGGTGATAGGATCAGGCAGATTGTTGACATCCATCAAGTGAGGCTGGGTGACACCAAAAAACCCCCAAAAAATCCATAGTGAAAACCATGGAATGTGTCTGTAGTATTTCATTATGATACATGCTCTAAGATGAAAGTGATCTAAGATGTTAAGAAGACACATTTGTTTTTTAAGTACAGGAGATAATGCTCTAGGGAGAGTATAATGCATGACCAAGGTCATGTTGACAGTTCATGAAAAAACAAGCACTAGAAATACTTTGTTTCTCCCAGATTCCAGTGAATATTCTATATACCACATTACCTCTTGTTTTTCTTTTTAAAAGTAATTGAATAATTGTTAAAGAAAGCTGTGACAAGCCTGCTGCTGCTAAGTCACTTCAGTCGTGTCCAACTCTGTACGACCCCATAGATGGCAGCCCACCAGGCTTCCCCATCCCAGGGATTCTCCAGGCAATAACACTGGAGTGGGTTGCCATTTCCTTCTCCAATGCATGAAAGTGAGAAGTGAAAGTGAAGTTGCTCAGTTGTGTCCGACTTTTCACAACCCCATGGACTGCAGCCTACCAGGCTCCTCCGTCCATGGGATTTTCCAGGCAAGAGTACTTGAGTTGGGTGGCAAGCCTAGACAGCATATTAGAAAGCAGAGACATCCCTTTGCTGACAGAGGTCCATCTAGTCAAAGCTAGGCTTTTGCCAGTAGTCATGTACACATGTGAGAGCTGGACCATAAAGAAGGCTGAGCGCCAAAGAATTGATGCGTTCACATTATGGTGCTTGAGAGTCCCTTGGACTGCAAGGAGATCCAACCAGTCCATCCTGAAGGAAATCAGTCCTGAATATTCACTGGAAGGCCTGATGCTGAAGCTGAAGCTCCAATCCTTTGGCCACCTGATGCAAAGAGCCAACTCATTGGAAAAGACCCTGATGCTAGGAGAGATTGAAGGTGGGAGGAGAAGAGGACGACAGAGGATGAGATGGTTGGATGGCATCACTGACTCGATGGACATGAGTCTGAGCAAACTCCGGGAGATGGTGATGGACAGGGAGGCCTGACATGCTGCAGTCCGTGGGGTGGCCAAGATTCGGGACATGACTGAGTGACTGAAAACAACAGCTAAACTTTAAAGCAACCAAAGGAATACCATCTAGTGTTTGTTTAATTTTCCCCATTGATTTTCAACATTGAAGTATATGTAAAGTATACGTGGAAAAAAAAAAGTATTATTTTGAGCATACAACCACTCAGTGTGGGCTTACTTATGCACGTCACCGTGACAGACGGTGTGGTCCATCCAGTTCTACATCATGTAATGGTCCCTTTAAACGCCTGGCCCTGCTCCTCAGGGTAATGAATTGAGATCCGTTGAAAGTGTAGATCTTATGTGCTTGCCACTTGCCCTCTTCACATTATTGTTTAAAGCAATAAAAGCTTTACTAATGCACAGGCTTTTTCCTCCTCTCATTCCACACAGTATATTCGTCTGATCTGGCTACTCTGGGGCTTCATGACATGACTTCGTTGCACTTTCTCAAAGTGTTTTGGCTCCTAGCATTCCTTCCCACCCGTGTTCAGGTGAAAATATGATCTGTTAGTGAGTTTCATCAGTCAGCAATCTCTTATTGTACACCTAGGCCAGTTTTTTCATTTCAGCCTTAGGCCCTTTAAGTCACCGGTCCCCAAGCTTCTTGGCCCCAGGGGCCAGTTTCATGTTGGGTGTAAGCTAAGTCAAGCTGCCCAGAAAGGCTCAAAACCCGTAACCCCCGTGCTTGTATGAAAGAGAGGTATGGAACTGAACCTTATATATATATGTATTTTTTGAGACATCATTGAGTTGTACACTTTAAGTTTTTTGGCTTAACCTCGTTTGTGGTCCAACTCTCACATGCATACGTAACTCCTGGAAAAACCATAGCCTTGACTATACAGACCTTTGTCGGCAAAGTGATGTCTCTGCTTTTTAATATGCTGTCTAGGTTGGTCATAGCTTTCTTTCCAAGGAGCAAGCGTCTCTTAATTTCATGGCTGAAGTCACCCTCTGCAGTGATGTTGGAGCCCAAGAAAATAAAAGTCTGTAACCGTTTCCACTTTCCCCCTTTCTATTTGCCATGAAGTTACAGGACTGGATGCCATGCTCTTGGCTTTTTTGATGTTGAATTTCAAGTCAGCATCTGCAATCTACTGAACAGGGGACAATAGAACTCTTTATTGATTGGCCAGTCAGAGTGCTGGACACGCCTACATTATCTCTTAAATGTATTTATTTGAGAGAAGCTCAATACACACACACAGGGAATGAACAGATTGCCAGTTTGTCCTGTGCTTTTCGTGATTGTTGAAACATCTTTGGTTTTAGATGATGAATTTATAGTTACATGTGGAGCCAAAATACGTTAATTTTTTACAATGTAGCATTGAAAGGATAAGCGTAAAAAATGGCAAATAAAAGTTCTAAACAAGAGCGTAACATTAAGGGGGAACATTTATAATTGTGTAAAGAAGAGAAAGTATTGGGTGAACAAGGAGTAAATCACTTCATCTGTGCAAATGATACTCCATGGCAAGCATTTTAAGTGTAGGAGAAACAGACAAAAGTTAATTTAGAAACTCATCATATGAGCGACTTAGCAGCAGCATATGAGCCAAGCTGCCATTTCAACCGAGTCAGCCTCAGTTACTGTCCCCCTGGATGACATATTTATATGTCCTGGCTCACTGTGGGGTGATTCATGTGGCTAGGTCATCCTTACCCTCTCTTGCCAGTGTCCTGCCTCAGATTAAAATATAAACACTCCCTCGCGCCTGCCCCCTGCTTCTGAAGCATCATTAACTTCGTCTGAGGGCACATTTGGTTATGAGCCAGTAAAATCCTTACGCGCAGTATTTAAACAAGATGGCAGTGATATATGACGTTCAGTTCTCTCCCTTTTATCTCGCTGTCAAGTTGGACAAGCTCAGCTCTTAATAAGAGTCGAGGGCTTGGCCAGATCACAGCTCGGTCTCCTGTAAATTAAAAGGGTGTGTCTCTTCCCTGCATCCTTCCCCTTAAGTGGGAACCTTGAGTTCGTTCTTTAAGTTTGTGAATCTGTTTCTGAATTTGTTTGTACATCAGTGCATTTCTATCATTGCTTTTTAGATTCTGCTTATAAGGGTTGCCATACTATAGTTAGAGAGTTTGGGATGGACGTGTACACACCATTGTATTTAACATGGAGAAGCAGCAAGGACCTGCTGGACAGCACAGGGAACTCTGCTCAATCCTCTGTAATAACCTTATGGTCACCAGGGAGAAGGATGGGGAAGGGATAGTCAGGGAGTCTGGGATGGACATGGACACACTGCTGTATTTAACACGGAGAACCAGCAAGGACCTGCTGGACAGCACAGGGAACTCTGCTCAGTGTCATGTGGCAGCCTGGGTGGGAGGGGAGTTTGGGAGAGAATAGATAAATGTCCATGTATGGCTGAGTGCCTTTGATGTCTGTCTGAAATCATCACAAGACTGTTAATCAGCTATACCTCAATACAAAATAAAAAGTTTAACATGGGGGAAAATAGAGGAATATTTCGGGAGGCAATAAAGGAAGCAAAAAAAAAAAAAGAAAAAAGGTGTGTCTCTGCTATAAGCACTTGCATCTCAGCAGCTAACCTCGCTTTCAAACCTCCCTCTTCTCCAGTCCGCCCCTTAAGCTCTGTGAGTCTTCCAGTGGCCACCTGGCTGGTCAGTGTCTCCACAGAGCTCTGCTTCCTCTTTTTCCAGTTTGAATTGTTTACTTTGCCATTGGCCCATCTCAAAACCTCAGAACTCTCCTCTCCCATTTCTTAGGGTCTCGTATGATCTGCTCCTAGTTGGTTCACCATGTCCCCGCTCAGACTTAGAACCTCTCTCCAGAAGAGCCTCACTGACTTTCTGACAGCCGTCTCTGCCTGCAGTCTCTCCTGAAACCATTCGTGAATAGGCCAGAAGATTTACCTTTGTAGTTCTGCTTAGTCGCTTCAGTCGTGTCTGACTCTTTGTGACCCCATGAACTGTAGCCCAACAGTCTCCTCTGTCCATGGGATTTCCCAGGCAAGAATACTGAAGTGGGTTGCCGTTCCCTTCTCCAGGGGATCTTCCCCACCCAGGGATCCAACCCGTGTCTCCTGCATTGGAGGTGGATTCTTTACTGCTGAGCTGTAAGGGAAGCCGTGTGTGTGTGTATGTGTGTGTGTGTTTGTAGACTGCATCTTAAAAAGAGTATTATCAAATTAACTGAATATTTTAAGACTTACTGAAAGGGAGATAAAAACAAACTTACAGAATGACAAAAAATTACTCTCCAAAGTCATGCTAACTCAAACTCCCACTGATGTGGTCCTTCTGTGATAAATCTTTTTGTTAGAGTTAAGAAGGGTTGATTATTCATCGGTAGATACAGACATTTCACAGGAATGCACCGCATTAATGTAAATGAAACCACCAAGGAGATTTTTTTTTTAATTTCAAGTTCACTGCATCCAGCCATAACAGTCCATGGAAAATTCTTACTTAGAATAGCTCTCTTCAGTCTGACACTCCATTTATGGGTAGAGGATTTCAGACGAGATTCAAACGTGGACAGAAATGTGAAATCATGTATATGTGTTTGCCATGTTTTATACAATGTGCATTATCAAACAGAAATAGCAATGTTTTATGTGTCTTTGCTGTGGTCAGAATTAAACCTGTTACCTCCGGGGCTGTTTGTACACTATTGCAACATGTCAAGAGTTTCTCAGGCATAGCTTTTCGCCCAGTCAGAAACCATGGCTCACACCTTTCCCCTCACCCACGTCTTCCTTTTGCGATTCTCTCCTGGTTGCCTTTTCTCCTCCTGCTGCATTTTCTTTCTTTTCTTCTCAGACATGTCTTCCTTCTCCACCCTGAAGATTCATCTCCGAGACAGTTCTCAGTCCCCTCAATGGGCTGGAAAACCCCAGCTTCATGTTCTGGCCTCTGCACTGTGGAGTGTCAAATCCGATGTCCAAACCTTCACAGCTACCTCTTTCAGCTGTGTGTGACTCTTTGTGACCCCCTGGACTGAGCCCACCAGGCTCCTCTGGTCCATGGGATTCTCCAGGTCAGAATACTGGAATGGGTTGCCTTGCCCTTCTTCAGGGGATCTTCCCGACTCAGGATCGAACCCAGGTCTCCCACATTGCAGGCGATTCTTTACCGTCTGAGCCACCAGGGAAGCCAGCACAGAGAGGATGTAATAA
The DNA here is from genome assembly GCF_055505025.1 of Bos grunniens. Lineage (NCBI taxonomy): Eukaryota > Metazoa > Chordata > Mammalia > Artiodactyla > Bovidae > Bos > Bos grunniens. The sequence goes on from NC_141194.1 coordinate 5,365,762, forward strand.
TAAAGGAAATAAAGAAATAAAATGTAATATGCTTGATTCATCCTCAAACCATCCCCCTGACACCTGCTGCCTGTCTGCGGAAAAATTATCTTTCATGAAACCCATCCGAGGTGCCAAAAAGGTTGGGGACCACTGCTGTAGAAGGTGGGCTTCCCAGGTGGTGCTAGTGGTAAGGAACCCACCTGGCAGTGCAGGAGACGTAAGAGGTGCAGGTTCGATCCCTGGGTCGGGAAGATCCCCTGGAGGAGGAGGGCATGGCAACCCGGTCCAGTATTCTTGCCTGGAGAATCCCCATGGACAGAGGAGCCGGGAGGGCTACAGTCCATAGCGTTGCAAAAGAGTCAGACACGACGAAAGGGACTTAGCACATGGTAGAGGGCAGAATAAGAAGCCTGCCCCTCAAAGATGTCTCCATTGTAATTCCCGGAGTCTCTGAACTTGTGGCTTTCCATGGCAACGTTGCAGATGGAATTAAGGCTCCCCACCTACTGAGACAAAGTAGATTATTCAGACGGATCCAGTGTCACCCCAGGGGTCCTGACAGGTGGAGGAGGCAGGCAGGGATATAGTGTGAGAAGCACTGGAAAGCAAAGCCCAGGCTGGCTTTGAAGGTGGCGGAAGGGGCTGGGAGTCAAGGACTGTGGGCTCCTCCGGGATTCTTACCTGAGCTTCCGGAAGGTACTGGATTCCTGCAGACATCTTCTCGTTGGCCTCGTGAAACCCATCTTGGACTTTTAGCCTTCAGAACTGTAAGATAATAAATTTGACTTGTGCGAAGCCACTGCGTTTGTGATGACCTCCTGCCGCAGCGCTGGAGATGAGTGCGTAGGTGAGATTTCTCATGAACACAAGTTTACTTGAATACGTTGCAGACTTCCAGCTGGATTCTCCGGGTGCCTGAATCAGAGGCACCCCAATGCCTTGTGTGCCTAATTAGGAAATGCAGTTCTCCTTCTTCTGTCCTCTGAATCCAGTCGTTTATTCCAGATCTGAATCTGGCTTAGTTCCTCTCGGCACTGCTTTACTTCAAGCCTTTGTCATTTCTCACGTGCACGAAGCTATTTTTGTGGTAACTGGTGTCACTGAATATGCTTTCTTCTAAAGTCGCTCAGTTGTGTCCAACTCTTTGCAACCCCGTGGAATTCTCCAGGCCAGAATACTGGAGTGGGTAGCCTTTCCCTTCTCCAGGGGATCTTCGTGACCCAGGGATCGAACCCAGGTCTCCCTCATTGTGGACGGATTCTTTACCAGCTGAGCCAGCAGGGAAGCCCAAGAATACTGGAGTGGGGTAGCCTATCCCTTCTCCAGGGGATCTTCCTGACCCAGGAATCAAACTGGGGTCTCCTGCATTGCAGGCAGATTCTTTACCAACTGAGCTATCAGGGAAGCCCAATATATACTTTGGACCTCCCTTTGAAAGAAAAACGAAAGTGAAGTCGCTCAGTCTTGTCCGACTCTTTGTGACTCCATAGACTGTAGCCTACCAGGCTCTTCCATCCAGGGGATTTTCCAGGCAAGAGTACTGGAGTGGGTGGCCATTTCCTTCTCCAGAGGATCTTCCTGACCCAGGGATCGAACCCGGGTCTCCCACATTGTAGGCAGACGCTTTACCGTCTGAGCCACCAGGGAAGCCTATGGACCACCCTTTGGACCTCCCTAAACCCATCTTCTACTTGTGAGTAGTCGTTGGTGGCTTAGTTGCTCAGTTGTGTCTGACTCTGTGATCTTGTAGACTGTATAGCCCACTAGGCTCCTCTGTCCATGGGATTCTCCAGGCAAGAATACTGGAGTGGGTTGCCATTTCCTTCTCCAGAGGATCTTCCCCACTCAGGAACTGAACCTGCATCTTCTGTAATTGAGGCAGATTCTTTACCACTGAGTCAACCTTTATTTTTTCATTATTTTATTTTTAGTACTTAGAATACATTTTATTATTAATTTCAGTATTATTTTGCATTAGCATAAATGAAAGTTAGTAATATTCTAAAAATCTTTTAGATTGACTACATCAAAAATCTGTTTTTCTATTTGATCGTGGAAAATGTTGTGAGGCAGTTCAGTCTTTTAGTGTTTTTTTGTTCTGCGATTATTTCCAGATTAGTGCTTTTTGTCACAATAAACCACTGTGTTTCAACTACTGGAATACTTTTATCCCAGAATTGAGAGTTATGGACTTTAAAATAGTATCCATGTATTTAGGGGTTCCCAGGTGGCTCGGTGGTAAAGAATCTGCCTGCCAATGCAAGAAGCGTAACTTCAATCCCTGGGTGGGGAAGATCCCCTGGAGGAGGAAATGGCAACCCACTCCAGTGTTCTTGCCTGGGAAATCTCATGGACAGAGGAGCCTGGCGTGCTACAGTCCATGGGGTCACAAAAGAATCGGACACGAGTGAGTGACTGAGCATGCATGCACTCATCCATGTGTTTATATACAAAAAAAATCCATAAAATTGTTTGCCAGAACTATAAATGTTTTTATGACCCAAATTTATAAATCTTGGAAGAACTAAATGCTTCAAATAAAATAAACACAAGTCAAATATTGGCCCATTAAAATATTTTTTAAATAAAATATTTATTCCTGCAAAGGATAAGTGAACCATCATTTACTATTGGTTATATACTGCTTTTATCCTTATAGCTGTCACAATAGCTAGGTGGGATCATTATATATTATACACATAAAATATATATACTTGCAGCCATAATTCACAGAAGTGTATGTTCATATAGATTTTATAGATACTAAATTATACATCTATACACATAAAATCTAATTTGGAAACATTATGCTCAGGCCAAAACAGCTTTGCTTACTTTAGTTTTCAATATTCCTGTCACTTGTATGGATTTTATTTAAAACCTACTGGAAGGACTGAAGCTGAAGCTGAATCTCCAATACGTTGGCTACCTGATGCGAAGAGCTGACTCATTTGAAAAACCCTGATGCTGGGAAAGGTTGAAGGCAGGAGGAGAAGGGGACGACAGAGGATGAGATGGTTGGATGTCATCACTGACTTGATGGATATGAGTTTGGGTAAACTCCTGGAGGGGGTGATGGACAGGGAGGCCTGAGTGCTGCAGTCCATGGGTCACAAAGAGTCAGACACGACTGAGGGACTGAACAGGGTTGACTGAAAGCATTTAATTTGCAGATGAATATTTATGTAACAGAGCCCAATTAATACTAATGCAAAACAGCCATCTTTCTTTTAGAACAGGCTCTAAACCTTTGACTTCAGACTTAGAAGCAGCAAACGAACGAAAGGGCAGGAGGGGAGAGGAGAGAAAACCTTTTTTTTTTTTTTTTTTTTGAATTGGAGGCTAATTACAATATACTACCGTTCAACTTCTATATGTACAGGAAGGAAGGGATCATGAAAAACACTTCAGATGTGGCCTGTTTATTAGCGTGAAAACCTTTTTTCTGCTTCTCCGGGAACAAAAACATCCGCTTTGCAAAGATAACAGCTTCACAGTCTTGCGACCCCGGGGGTCGGGGGCGGGGGCGGGTAGAAATGCCCGTCCCTTCCTCTCCAGTTTTATGAACCGTTTGTTAACAGCTGTTCTTAGGACCCTCACCTCATTCTCACGTTTGACATTTTCTAATGCAAAGATGATGGTCATTGTTTTATTTGTTTTTTAATTTATTTATTTCTTATTGGAGGATCATTGCATTACAATACTGTGTTGGTTTCTGCCATACATCGACATGAATCAGCCACAGGTATATGTATATCTCCTCTGTCTTGAAGCTCCTTTCCTCCTCCCAGCCCATCTCCCTGTAGGTTGTCACAGAGTTCCCTGTGCCATCCATCAAATTTCCACTGGCTATCTTACCCTGGTGGCTCAGATGATAAAGCATCCACTGCAGTGTGGGAGACCTGGGTTCAGTTGCTGGGTCGGGAAGATCCCCTGGAGAAGGGAGCGGCTACCTAATCCAGTATTCTTGCCTGGACAATCCCATGGACAGAGGAGCCTGGCGGGCAACAGTCCATGGGGTTGCAAAGAGTCGGACATGAGTGAGCAGCTGAGCACACATCTGTTTTACATACGGTAACGTGTGTGTTTCAATGCTACCGTCTCCCTCTGTTCCAACCTCTCCTTCCCCCTCTGTGTTCACAGTGGCCTGTTTTGGAAGAAATCCTTCTCTTGGCTTTCAAGCAGCCAATCAACGCACGCGTAGACCTCATTTTAATCGTTACTGTAGAGAAAGGGAGTCCTAGACTTGATCGTTCAGGCCGCGTGTCTCTCGTACACACACACTCAGTGTCTTTTCAGGGGGAAAGTGAAAGTTGCTCAGTCGTGTCCGACTCTTTGCGACCCCATGGACTGTCCATGGAATTCTCTAGGCCAGAATGCTGGAGTGGGTAGCCTTTCCCTTCTCCAGGAGATCTTCCCAACCCAGGGATCGACCCGGGGTCTCCTGCACTGCAGGTAGATTCTTTACCAACTGAGGTATCAGGGAAGGTGGAGATTCTCTTAAATCAACTTTTGAGCAAATGGAAGGGACAGCTAGTGAAAGCACCCTAGTAATTTCCAGAGCAAATAAAGTTCACGGACACACTGGGCCAGGCTTGTAATCGGATGGTTCTGATGGCTCCTGTGTCTTTAGGCCATGCAACCTTGTCAAGCCTCAGTTCCCTTCATGCACAGGGATCTCTTGCTGTCTGCCAGTGGGTGTGTCCTCCACGGTATGAACTGTTGATGTGGAAAGTGTTGGAAAAGCAAACCTCTACCGGGGTGACTTCACCCAGATCGGAGGTCCCCAGCCTATAGGATCTTCAGCTAGACCGGGGGTCCCCAGGTTACAGGATCTAATGCCTGATGACCTGAAGTGGACCTCATGTCATAATAAGAGAAATAAAGTGAAGTCGTTCAGTCGTGTCCGACTCTTTGCTACCCCATGGACTGTAGCCTTCCAGGCTCCTCTGTTCATGGGATTTCCCAGGCAAGAATACTGGCGTGGGTTGCCATTTCTTCCTCCAGGGGATCTTCATGACCCAGGGATTGATAAATGTAGCATGCTTGAATCATCCCAAACCCATCTGCAGACCCCGATCCATGGAAAATCTGTCTTCCATGAAACTGGTGTCTGGTGCCCAAAACGTTGGACACCACTGCCCCTGATGACCTCCCGATGCCTTAGACCAGGAGTGACCGCCCTCAGTTATGAGTGTGTCTCAGGATGAAAACTGTCACTCCTGGCTGTCATGAATGAGAGACTTTTGTGTGAGAACAGATGTTCCTTTCGGTCTGGTCCTGAGTGCAGTGATGAGCAGCTGTGAACATGTGCCTGATTCATTGGTCTTCCCTCCTCACACACGAGTGTCAACATTCTTGTTGTTATTCAGTCGCTAAGTCGTGTTAGACTCTCTGTGACCCCATGGACTGCAGCATGCCAGGCTTCCCTGTCCATCACCAAATCCTGAAGCTTGCTCAAAATCATGTCCATCGAGTTGGTGATGCCATCCAACCATCTCATCCTCTGTCGTCCCCTTCTCCCGCCCTCCATCTTTCCCAGCATCAGGGTCTTTCCAGTGAGTCAGCTCTTTGCATCAGGTGGCCAAAGGATTGGAGCTTCAGCTTCATCATCAGTCCTTCCAATGAATAGTCAGGGTTGATTTCCTTTAGGATGGACTGGTTTGATGTCCTTGCTGTCCAAGGGACTCTCAAGAGTCTTCTCCAGCACCACAATTTGAATGCATCAATTGTTTGGCGGTCAGTTTTCTTTTTATTTTTTTTTAACAGTATCAATGAAAAGGCAAAAAAACAAATCAATAAGAAATCATCTTTTTTCGTGTCTAGGCTGGTTTGGGATTGAGTTTGCATGTCCTGCGAATCCCCTACTATCATGAAAAATAATCCTTTGGGCCAAATACGCACCAAATTCTGGAAAGCTGAGATTTTCTTTTTGTGACTTTGCTGGTATGTCAAAGACACAAATTAATATAATGTGAAAGTGAAAGTCACTCAGTCGTGTCCGACTCTGTGCGACCCCATGGACTATACAGTCCATGGAATTCTCCAGGCCAGAATACTGGAGTGGGTAGCCTTTCCCTTCTTCAGGGGATCCTCCCAACCCAGGGATTGAACCCAGGTCTCCCACATTACAGGCAGATCCTTTACCAGCTGAGCCACAAGGGAAGCCCAAGACATCCTTATGTACCCAGGCCAGGTGGGTTCATGTCTCAAATCATTGCAAGTCAGATTAGACAAATCTCAATTATTATCATAGTCAGCAAACATTTAAAAATAAGTCTGCCCTTTCTGTGGCCTTGGTTTTCTTTGAGAATGTTATCATGGTTTAATTCAAGTACGAGTAACTAATGAGATAGAACCTGCAGGTTTTTTTTTTTCCCCCTCCAAACTCCAGAAGATTTGCCAGAAGTTAATCTTCTCAAGAGGAAACCAAGAATGGCTCCCTGCAGGTAATTCAGTGTGTGGAGCAGAAGTGAAAAGGTGAGTTGAAATGAAGCACAAAATAAGAAAGTGTGGATTCTCGAAAACCAAGCCTCAGGTGAGACCCTCAGGACACCGTGTGTCCCCAGGCTTGCTAGAGTTGTCTGCTTAATTTATTTCTGGGGTCTAGTTTTGTAGCAGCAGCCCCCCAGACTCCACATGAATTCTGCCTCTGAAGTATGATTACCAAGATGTGAAAAATGATGGAATTCACTGAAATGATCAGAGAGCATCTGTCAAGATAACTTTTTGGCAAGGTTCCCAGCTTTTCATTACTTAAGAGAAGGAATAATGTGTTCCCAGCTTTTCATTACTTAAGAGAAAGAATGAAGAAAAACTCAGAAAATGTTAATCACGACTGAAGTGTAACACCATCATGTACGTCTGAGAATATCCCATGACTGATTTTTTTGGCCTTTACAGCTATTTCTCTTCCCTCTGAGATACAACTTTATGGTGGGGAAAAATACTTTTTTTTTTTTTTTAACCTACCAAGTTCTTATTAGCCAGTAAGTTTCCTTTATGGTTGATTCTGTATCATGTAAGGATACAGTTCATTGAGGGAGTAAATAAAAAGAAAAAAACTTGGCAAAATGATTAATTTTTTTTTTTTAATGTGGACCATTTTAAAGTCTTTATTGAATTTGTTACAATATTGTTTCTGTCTTCTGGTTTGGTTTTGTTGTTGTTATTGTTACAATGTTGTTTCTGTCTTCTGGTTTGCTTTTTGTTACAGTATTTTTCTGTTTTCTGGTTTGGATTTTGGCTAAGAGGCATCTGGGATCTTAACTCCCAGATCAGGGATTCAACGCACACCCTCTCCATTGGAAGGTGAAGTGTTAACCGCTGGACAACCACGGAAGTCCCTCAGAATAATGTACAATGTATACCTGAGGAATGGTTTCCCAGGCGGTGCTAGTGGTGAAGAATTCAGCTGCCAGTGCAGGAGACTCAAGAGATGTAGGTTCAATCCCTGGAGGTTCCCTGGTGGAGGGTACGGCAACCCACTCCAGTACTCTTGCCTGGAGAATCCTGTGGACAGAGGAGCCTGGCGGGCTACAGTCCATGGGGTCTGAAAGAGTTGGACACGACTAAAGCTACTGAGCCCATACATGAGGGATAGGATGGATTGAAAGTTTGGGGCCGACAGTAGGTGGTTTCAGCTTTCAGAATATCGTCAACATGTGGGAGTCTTTCGACACCAACTCAGGTTACACTGTTCGCAGTATCCTTACGGAATGCCAGAGCTCCGTCATCCTTGTCTTCTGTCTTATTTAGCACTGCCAGATGAAACACACGACACCTAGTGAAATCTGAATTTCAGCGAAACAGGTTTTTATTTGAGTGTGAGGTATACATATTGGAGAAGGCAGTGGCACCCCACTCCAGTACTCTTGCCTGGAAAATCCATGGACGGAGGAGCCTGGTGGGCTGCAGTCCATGGGGTCGCTAAGAGTCGGACACGACTGAGCAACTTCTCTTTCACTTTTTACTTTCATGCATTGGAGAAGGAAATGGCAACCCACTCCAGAGTTCTTGCCTGGAGAATCCCAGGGATGGGGGAGCCTGGAGGGCTGCCGTCTATGGGGTCGCACAGAGTCGGACACGACTGAAGTGACTTAGCAGCAGCAGCAGCAGAGGTGTACATATGCTAAACAATTTACTGCTATTTATCTGAATTTTGAATTTAATGTGATATCTTCTTTTTTGTTTTTTGGTAACCGACAACCCCTGAAGTGCGGTGCCTGTTTTCACATACGTGAAATTATGTGATCAATAAAAACAAAGTTGATTTGACAGCATAGCATGGCGGCCGCTCCATATGAAGGAATGTACAGCACCCAGTCCTTTCTCTTGGAGAGGAGGCCATCTAACTGTGGGAAATGGAGCATACTGTAATTCATTCTTTTTTTTTTTAATTTTTATTTTAATTCACTTATGTGTGGCTGTGCTGAGCCTTCCTTGTTGCATGTGGGCTTTCTCTAGTTGCAGAGAGTGGGGGCCCTTCTCTCCTTGAGGTGCGCAGGCTTCACACTGCAGTGGTTTCCCTTCTTGCGGAGCACCAGCTCCAGGGTGCACGGGCTTCGGTACTTGTGGCAGCATGTGGGATCTTAGTTCCCGGAGCAGGGACTGAACCCATATCCCCTGCATTGCAAGACGGGTTCCTAACCACTGGACCCAGGGAAGGGCCCACATTCACTTTTTTTGACCTCAGTTCAGTCCAGTCACTCAGTCGTGACTGCCTCTTTGCAACCTCGTGGACTGCAGCCCACTAGGCTTCCCTGTCCATCACCAACTCACGTAGTTTACTTAAACTCATGTCCATAGAGTTGGTGATGCCATCCAACCATCTCGTCCTCTGCCGTCCCCTTCTCCTACCACCTTCAATCTTTCCCAGCATCAGGGTCTTATCTAATGAGTCAGCTCTTCGCATCAGGTAGCCATAGTATTGGAGCTTCAGCATCAGTCCTTCCAGTGAATATTCAGGACTGATTTCCTTTAGGATGGACTGGTTTTATCTCCTTGCAGTCCAAGGGGCAGGAGGGTAGTTAGGTAATTAAAACATAGCAAACATTTATATGTGAGGTACGTAAGTTAGTCATCAGGACACCAACACTTTTGAAAAAGCCCTTGAAAGAGGACGGAAGCAATTTTACACCTGTAGCCGCTTTGAGAAGTAAAACTGAGCCAAACCTGTTAAGGATGTTGAAGGGCATACACATTTGGTACACAGACAGGACATAGTCGGTCCATTTCCAGGAAGTACGGCTTGTATATTTGGACATCTCCCTTGTTGCTGGACACAGTTTCCTGGTCTCTAAATCATTCCATGCCCCTTGGGTGACTGGGTCAGTTAATCCTCTGTGTTGAGTTCAGTCCCCTTCTAGCTGCAGGACTGTTATGGTACCTAGCGTCAGGCCCCCATCTGCTAGTCTAATCTTGGTTTGGCACAAACAAAGTAATAACCAGATTCCATTTTGCCCCTCTCTTGTGACATGCCCCCTCTCCTGCCCTCTTCTGGTTCTGGTGACCAGATGCATGCTCTGTGACCTCACTGTCCTTCCTGGAACCCTAGTGGCTCAGATGGTAAAGAATCTGCCTGCAGTGCAGCAGACCCGGGTGGGGAAGATGCCCTGGAGAAGGGAATGGCAACCCACTCCAGGATTCTTGCCTGGAGAATCCCATGGACAGAGGACCCTGGCGGGCTACAGTCCATAGGTCACAGAGAGTCAGACACGACTGAGTGAGCATGGGACCTCACGTGGGTGCAGTTGTACACTGTCCGTCTCTCTGGCTTATCACACTTAGCCTAAGTGTCCCTTTGGAGACTGCCTGTGCTGAGCGTGCATGTGAGAAGGTCTGTAGCCCGTGAAACGCTTTCACCTGGCCCCTCTCCCCACCTTCTGTTAGACACTCACAGCCAGACGTGATTGCCAGAGACAGAGCACACAGAGATGCTTTTTTATGCACCGCGGTCATTTTGTGAGGAGACAGTGGGTGACCAGCGTCGCCTGCTGTTTTATTAATTTAATTTAGCCCGAGAGACGTGGCTTCCGAGACCTACCCGCCAGTCAACCAGGGTGGGCCGTCACGAGGTCAGATTGCATGCCCCGAGGTGCTTTGTTCAGCCACGGCCGGAGTTGGCACCTGACTGTTGGTTGCCGGCAGATCGTCTACGTCTGGTGCCAAGGGTGGGTGGGCTCCCTTCTGCTGAGCCCAAGTGCGGGCTTGTTGGGAGAATCCTCCAGCAATGTATTTGGAGAAGGAAATGGCAACCCACTCCGGTGTTCTTGCCTGGAGAATCCCGGAGACAGAGGAGCCTAGTGGGCTACAGTCCATGGGGTCACAAAGAGTCGGACACAACTGAAGCGACTTAGCAGCAGCAGCCAGCAATGTATTGCTAAAGGGATTGGAGAGCTGACAGAGGGCAGAGGGCGTCCTTTCTGGCTGGCTCCAGACTCGAGTGTTCGCTGACCCTTGATCACAGACGAAAACAGAGATGGACATGTGGCAGTGATGGCTTCTGTTTTCTAGAAGCAGGGGTTCCCCCAACCACAGACACACACTTTCCTCCATGGACCACAAGAAGGTTTATCTCAGTGGTACTTCTGAAGTGATGGCAAGGATGACTGGAACCATCTGGGGCCCTCTTCCCTGATAACAGTGAGCGGAGCCAATAGCATCAGGTAGAAATTAAGATGTGAAAGCGAAGGTGTTAGTCGCTCAGTGAAATCTGACTCTTCTGGACCCCATAGACGGCAGCCCGCCAGGCTCCTCTGTCCATGGGATTCTCCAGGCGAGAATACTGCAGCGGGTTGCTATTTCCTCCTCCAGGAGATCTTCCCGTGTCTCCTGAATTAGCATGTGGGCTCTTTACCCGTGAGCTACCTGGGAAGCCTAATTGAAACTAAATCATTGGAATGGGAAAGAATTAGTTGCTCAGTCTTGTCTGACTCTGCGACTCCATGGACTCTAGCCCACCAGGCTCCTCTCCAGGCAAGAATACTGGGGTGGATTGCCATTTCCTTCTCCAGCAGATCTTCCCGCATCTCCTAAATTAGCAGGTGGGTTCTTTACTGGTAAGCTACCTGGGAAGCCTAATTGAAACCAAATCCTTGGAATGGGAAAGAATTGGTTTCGCAGCCTTGTCTGACTCTGTGACTCCATGGACTGTAGCCCACCAGGCTCCTCTGTCCATGGGATTCTCCAGGCAAGGATACTGGACTGGGTTGCCATTCCCGTCTCCAGGGGATCTTCCCAACGCAGGGATCGAACTCAGATCTCCTGCATTGTAGGCAGATTCTTTACCATCTGAGCCTCCAGGGAGGCTCATCAAAATTAAGATACCTCTGTATAAATGTTTCCGGTTTATGGACTGTTAGGCATCCTTCCTGACTATTACTGTGTGAGGGTAAAAGCTAAGTAGCTATAACAAAGAGACAGGATATATCACTGGATCAAAAAGGACAGATATGCATTTCTCTCCCACCCAGAGTGTGCAGGCAGATCCAGCTCCCAATGGGCCTTCGAGGTCCTAGGAGAGCAGGAGACCCTTCCCATTGTCACATGGCTCCCAGTGCCAACTCTAGGTGCCATAAATTTTAGGCACCCACAAGCAAAAGGGAGAGAGGCCCGCTGAAGCACTCATGAGGACCCAGACGTTTTATGTGACAGTTCTGTTCCCATGCCACTTCAGAGGGCCAACTACAGACTGCATCTGTGCTTGGAGAGCAGGAATAAAGTATGCCGTGCCCATGAGCACAGAACACCACCAGGACACGGGGAAGGTTAGGGACACATCCAGAAATCAGCCGAAGTCCAGTCTTCTAGGCACCTAAAATGTGTGGGTACATACTTCCCCGTTGGTGCAAGCAGCAACAAATCCACCTGCGAGGGAAGAGACGCAGGAGACCCGGGTTCCATCCCTGGGTGGCGAAGATCCCCTGGAGGAGGAAATGGCACCCCACTCCAGTCGTCTTGTCTGGGAAATCCCATGGACAGTGGAGCCTGGGGGGTTACAGTCCGTGGGGGTCACAAAGAGTCTGACATGACTGAGCACGCATGCACACAGATGCATGCTGCTTGCTCTGTATCCACAGAAAGCAGCTTCCTGGACTCCATTCTCAGGGGACTCCCAAGAAGAGAATGCCCAAGTCCCATGCAATGAGAGAGCTTCCAGCTCCAAGTATGGTCTTAAGAGAGGTGTAGTTTTCTTCTTCAGGTGACCCACCATCACCCTTTTTTTGATTTAAAGAGAGTAAAACCCGGGACTTCCCTGGTTGGCCCAGTGGCTAAAACTCTCGAGCTCCCAGAGCAGGAGACCCCGGTTCCATCCCTAGTTGGGAAACTGGATCCCACATGTTATATAAGCAAGAGTTCACCTGCTGTAGAGATTGAATATCCTGTGTGCCACAGCTAAGATCTGGCATAGGCAAATAAAAATAAATATTAAAAAAGCTGCCTGCCCTCTTGCATATGAAATGTCAACGCGGTAACAGTGTGCGTGTGAATATCTTTGATCAGCAAATGAGAGCATGAGAAGCAAGTATAATGAACAGGTGACACCTGTGAAATCTTAGCAGACACCAGTCCTTCTGGTTCTGGCTTTGTTGCTTGGGTCTCCGGGGGGCGTATCCTTGCTCCTTAACTCTTTTTGGCCACGTGTTAAGTTGAACATTGGGCAGCACGCCCTGCCTGGCTTATCCTGTAGGCCTTTAGAAGCTTCTTCTTTTTTTCATATCTGTACGGGAGCTTCTGCAGGTATTCCTTTCCAGGCCAGGCTTGGCGTTTCCCTGAGAATATAAATTCCTGAGATCCGTTGTAGGTTTCTGGTTTAGTTGCTACCCAGGAGGTTTGTGTGTCTGTTCCCTTTCTCCCAGAGTTCTTTTCTGGAAAATGGTCTCCATAGGAAATGGACCTGTGGACACAGGGCGGGTGAAGGGAGAGGAGGGTGAATGCAGACAGTAGCGTTGACATATGTAGACGACAGTGTGTGAAATAGACAGCCAGTGGGGAGCTGCTGTGGGAGACAGGGAGCTCAGCTTGGTGCCCGGTGATGACCTCGAGGGCTGGGATGGGATGGGGAGGCAAGCTCCAGATGGAGGGGGGTCTGTGTTTACGTATGGCTGATTCAGGCGGTGTATAGCAGAGACCAGCACAGCATTATGCAATTATATTCCAATTTAAAATAAATTTTAAAAAGCTTTATTTTATATATAAAAAGAAAGGTCTTGAATCTGCCTTAACGTATTTGACTTCTTAGTTGAACCCCAACTCTTTCTCTCTTGTCTTAACTCTTTCTACCATGAGGTATTGGATATATTAGATGACACCTGTGAATCACATCATCGTCTTAGGGCTTGATTTTTTTTTTTTTTTTTTTGCCTGAAATGACTAAATATGGCATTTGAGAAAGCTTTTGCTCAACATTTGAAACTTCTGTGATGGACGGAAGCAGTTTTCTTTTCCTTAATGTTCCAAATTGCTGACTTCCCTGTTTTCCTTATATCTCTGCCTACACTACAAATTAGCCAATTACTGCCTCAGTTAATTTCCTTTTTTTTTTTTTGTAATGCCTTACTAAAAGCAATAAGGGATAGCAAACAATAGAACTTTCTGGCTTTTTCCATTCATGTCATGCAAAAATCACATACTGCACCTTTTAAATTTATCATTTGTTACACATTTACCAAATATTTTAAAGGTTTGTGCAAGGTCATCAGCTTTCTCTTCTAAAATATGAGTTTCCTTGCTACCAAAACAATAACCCAATGCCATTTTGTGGTAATAATTTTTGTCCTTCAGTGCTGTGCTTGGTGTACCAGTTTCCACATGGGATAGTTTTATTAACTTGTCTCTTACATCTCTTGCATCGACAGGCGGGTTCTTTAGCACTAACTCCACCTGGGAAGCGTGGTTTTCCACCCACTGCTGGCAAAGCGGTGCCTTGCCCAGTCTGGAGCTAAATGCCCCAGGGTTTGCGTCCCGATGCTCGGGTTGCCGTTTCCCCGAGCCATGTCTTCATGGTCCTTCTCATTTTGTGTTTGTCCTTGTGTTCATGAGATGGGGTGTCATTAGGGTGTATAGGATGTGATTGAGTTGCATATGTTTCCTGAGTTTCTCTCACATGCTGCCTGCTGCTGCTGCTAAGTCATGTCCGACTCTGTGTGACCGGCTTAATGCAGAGATTGATAAAGATACACAGGTGCCCTGGGACTAGGCAAGTTTTATACCCAAGCCAGCTTCTATCCCTGTGCAATTTGGGTCTCAAGTGCAAATACAAATACGGAGGGGGGTCTGATATGGCTGATTCAGGTGGTGTATAGCAGAGACCAGCACAACATTAGGACGCAATTATATTCCAATTGAAAATAAATTTTAAAAAGCTTTATTTTATAAAGACCTTTATTTATTTATAAAGACCTTTCTTTAAAAAGAAAGGTCTCGAATCTACCTTAACGTATTTGACTTCTTAGTTGAACCCCAAGTCTTTCTTGTCTTAACTCTTTCTACCATGAGGTATCGGATGTATTAGATGACACCTGTGAATCATATCATCGTCTTAGGGCTTGATTTTTTTTTTTTGCCTGAAATGACTAAATATGGCATTTGAGAAAGCTTTTGCTCAACATTTGAAACTTCTGTGATGGACGGAAGCAGTTTTCTTTTTCTTAATGTTCCAAATTGCTGACCTCCCCGTTTTCCTTACATCTCTGCCTACACTACAAATTAGCCAATTACTGCCTCAGTTAATTTCCTTTTTTTTTGTAATGTGTTAGTAAAAGCAATAAGGGATAGCAAACAATAGAACTTTCTGGCTTTTTCCATTCATGTCATGCAAAAATCACATACTGCACCTTTTAAATTTATCATTTGTTACACATTTACCAAATATTTTAAAGGTTTGTGCAAGGTCATCAGCTTTCTCTTCTAAAATATGAGTTTCCTTGCTACCGAAACAATAACCCAATGCCATTTTGTGGTAATAATTTTTGTCCTTCAGTGCTGTGCTTGGTGTACCAGTTTCCACATGGGATAGTTTTATTAACTTGTCTCTTACATCTCTTGCATCGACAGGCGGGTTCTTTAGCACTAACTCCACCTGGGAAGCGTGGTTTTCCACCCACTGCTGGCAAAGCGGTGCCTTGCCCAGTCTGGAGCTAAATGCCCCAGGGTTTGCGTCCCGATGCTCGGGTTGCCGTTTCCCCGAGCCATGTCTTCATGGTCCTTCTCATTTTGTGTTTGTCCTTGTGTTCATGAGATGGGGTGTCATTAGGGTGTATAGGATGTGATTGAGTTGCATATGTTTCCTGAGTTTCTCTCACATGCTGCCTGCTGCTGCTGCTAAGTCATGTCCGACTCTGTGTGACCGGCTTAATGCAGAGATTGATAAAGATACACAGGTGCCCTGGGACTAGGCAAGTTTTATACCCAAGCCAGCTTCTATCCCTGTGCAATTTGGGTCTCAAGTGCAAATACAAATACGGAGGGGGGTCTGATATGGCTGATTCAGGTGGTGTATAGCAGAGACCAGCACAACATTAGGACGCAATTATATTCCAATTGAAAATAAATTTTAAAAAGCTTTATTTTATAAAGACCTTTATTTATTTATAAAGACCTTTCTTTAAAAAGAAAGGTCTCGAATCTACCTTAACGTATTTGACTTCTTAGTTGAACCCCAACTCTTTCTCTCTTGTCTTAACTCTTTCTACCATGAGGTATCGGATATATTAGATGACACCTGTGAATCACATCATCGTCTTAGGGCTTGATTTTTTTTTTTTTTGCCTGAAATGACTAAATATGGCATTTGAGAAAGCTTTTGCTCAACATTTGAAACTTCTGTGATGGACGGAAGCAGTTTTCTTTTTCTTAATGTTCCAAATTGCTGACCTCCCCGTTTTCCTTACATCTCTGCCTACACTACAAATTAGCCAATTACTGCCTCAGTTAATTTCCTTTTTTTTTTTTTTTGTAATGCCTTAGCAAAAGCAATAAGGGATAGCAAACAATAGAACTTTCTGGCTTCTTCCCTTCATGTCATGCAAAAATCACATACTGCACCTTTTAAATTTATCATTTGTTACACATTTACCAAATATTTTAAAGGTTTGTGCAAGGTCATCAGCTTTCTCTTCTAAAATATGAGTTTCCTTGCTACCGAAACAATAACCCAATGCCATTTTGTGGTAATAATTTTTGTCCTTCAGTGCTGTGCTTGGTGTACCAGTTTCCACATGGGATAGTTTTAACTTGTCCTAGCATCACATGCTCAGTAGGCACTATGGAATCTGAGTATTTTAAAGAAAGTTCCCAGGTGCTTCAGTCGGTGAAGAATCTGCCTGCCAGCGCAGGAGATGGTAGAGACTTGACTTCGATCCCTGGTTTGGGAAAATCCCCTGGCTTAGTAGGCAACGGTAATCCGCTCCAGAATTCTTGCCTGGAGAATCCCATGGACAAAGGAGCCTGGCGGGCTGTCGTTCAATGGGGTTGCAAGAGTCAGACACAACTGAGCAACTGAGCTTACGAAAATGATGATACTGGAATTGTTGCTGAGGAAAGTTGGGAAACTCTTCCCAGTCCCATCAAATGTGATTGACCTTTAGCAAGTAACTGAATCCATTTGTATTTGAACCATCCTGCGGAGGCTGCTTTCTCTTGAAACAAGCCGGTACTTCTGGCCAAAGAATCAGAGGCCACTAGTAAATCAGAAATGGAATGCAGGGTCCAAGAGGTAGTTCCAAATGATCAGCATCAGTGCTACCCAAATTGTAGAAGTCATGCAAAGTTGGCCAGAGAGTCGCCATCTTGATCTGATGAGTATTTCAGTCGGGGACCACTTTTCTGGTGTCGGGGAACATAGCTATATAGTGTCTTTTTACAAATTCCCTGTTCCCATGTACTGAGATTCTGGGATTACTTGGGCCAAAGTGGATAATTGCTCTATGCATGACTGTGGGAAGACCCACCCTTTGTGAATGTCACTTCTGTGAAATCTTTCCTGTTGAGATTCCATGGAAGATTTTTCACTTCTGGCTGTGGACGGAGAAAGTAATAGCGGGCAAATGGTTTACAATGTGAGTTTAAACTAATTCTCAAGATGACTCACGAAAGGAATTTATCATCATTATATTGCTTTGCGGTAACTGGCATTATCCAAAAAACAGGCAAATATTTTCTAAATGAAAAATGCAAGTCTTTATAGTTTTTCCAAAGGCAGTAATTTATTTATACTTTAAGAAAGGGTACTGCTTTCCTTCTTTTTGATTTGTAACATTGAGCTCATTTTTTTTTCTTTTTCATGTTGAAAGTTCTTAAGAATTGACCATAATACATTTTTTAAAATTTTATATATTTATTATAGTTGGAGGTTAATTACTTTACAATATTGTGGTGGCTTTTGCCATACACTGACATGAATCAACTATGGGTATACACATGTCCCCCTGTCCCAAACCCCTTTCCCACCTCCCTCCCCATCCCATCCCTCTGGGTTGTCCCAGAGCACTGGCTTTGAGTGCCCAGCTTCACGCATGGAACTTGCTCTGGTCATCTATTTCACATATGGTAGTATACATGTTTCAATGGTGTTCTCTCACATCATCCCACCCTCGCCTTCTCCCACAGAGTCCAAAAGTCTGTTCTTTACATCTGTGTCTCTTTTGCTGTCTCACATATAGGGTCATCATTGCCATCTTTATAAATTCCATATATATGTGTTAATATACCCTATTGGTGTTTTTCTTTCTGACTGGACACACTCTGTATAATAGGCTCTAGTTTCATCCACCTCATTGGAACTGATTCAAATGTGTTCTTTTTAATAGCTGAGTAATATTCCATTGTGCGTATGTACCACAGCTTTCTTATCCAATTGTCTACCGATGGACATCTAGGTCGCTTCCATGTCCTGGCTACTGTAAACAGTGCTGCGATGAACATCGGGGTATACATGTCTCTTTCAATCCTGGTTTCCTCAGTGCATATGCCCAGCAGTGGGATTGCTGGGTCGTATGGCAGTTCTATTTCCAGTTTTTTCAGGAATCTCCACACTGTTCTCTACAGTGGCTGTACTAGTTTGCATTCCCACCAACAGTGTAAGAGGGTGCTCTTTTCTCCACATCCTCTCCAGCATTTATTGTTTGTAGACTTTTGGATCGCAGCCATTCTGACTGGTGTGAGATGGTACCTCATTGTGGTTTTGATTTGCATTTCTCTGATAATGAGTGATGTTGAGCATCTTTTCATGTGTTTGTTAGCCATCTGTATGTCTTCTTTGGAGAAATGTCTATTTAGTTCTTTGGCCCATTTTTTGATTGGGTCGTTTATTTTTCTGGAGTTGAGCTGTAGGAGTTGCTTGTATATTTTTGAGATTAGTTGTTTGTCAGTTGCTTCATTTGCTGTTATTTTCTCCCGTTCTGAAGGCTGTCTTTTCACCTTGCTGATAGTTTCCTTCGTTGTGCAAAAGCTTTTGAGTTTAATTAAGTCCCATTTGTTTATTTTTGCTTTTATTTCCATTACTCTGTGAGGTGGGAAGAATTGACCATAATGTTTATTTCAAAGGTCGCTGTGGCAGCTGTCCAGGCTGTCTCACTGGTCTTCTTTCTTAGATGTTCCCAGTTGACTCTATGATGCAAATTTATGGGTTAGTTTGTTTTGGACACAGTTTTATAACTGGAACACAAGCTTATTTTTAAGTATGATTTTTGATTTGGGGATTTTCCATTCTCTCTTGACATTTAGAGATGGATGTTAATAACTTACATGTGTAAACAGTATATGTGTATATGTATATACTGTTTCAATACGTATCAATACATATTGAAACAGCATATATACTTCCCTGGTGGCTCAGCTGGTAAAGAAACAGGCTGCAATGCAGGAGACCTGGGTTCGATTCCTGGGTCTGGAAGATCCCCTCAAGAAGGAAATGGCAACCCACTCCAGTGTTCTGGCCTGGAGAATTTCATGGACAGAGGAGCCTGACGGGCTACAGTCCACGGGGTTGCAAGGGTTGGACATGACTGAGCAATTAACATGCTGTATGTATATATATTCCTTAATCCTAAAGGAAATCAACCCTGAATATTCATTGGAAGGACTGATACTGAAGCTGAAGCTCCAATGCTTTGGCCAGTTGACACTAAGAGCCTACTCATTGGAAAAGACCCTGATGCTGGGAAAGACTGAAGGCAGGAGGAGAAAGGTGCAACAGAGGATGAGATGGTTGGATGGCATCACTGACTCGATGGATATGAGTTTGGGCAAACTGTGGGAGGTGGTGGAGGTCAGGGAAGCCTGGTGTGCTGCAGTCCTCGGGGTGGCAAAGGGCCCGACAGGACTTGGCGACTGAAGAGCAACAGCACTGTGGAATAACTGCCAGCACAAAGGAGCTGTTGAAAGGAGAATGCAGTTCCTTTCTGCTGTCTTTCTCTCTTTGCATTTCCACCAGGTTAGCACAAGATTCATGGCCTCTCTGCGCCCCACCATCTTTTCCCATGGGGGAACGGGACCAGGTACCCATTGTGACTTCGGTACGAGGATTGGCGTAAATAGCTCTGCTTCTCCCGTCTGTGTTTTTCTTCTGAGAGGCAGCCTGCCCGGTGGGTGAGATCACGTGTTCCGGTCTCAGCCTCTGTGGTCTCAGTCCCCACATGCTCGTACATGGCTGGGGTATGGCTGTGATTGTTTACAACCGTCCTTCCTTAAGTGGGAAGATGGAATATTCTGGGATTCGATTTTATTATTTTATTTTTTAAAAATTAATTTGTTAATTTTAATTGGAGGCTAATGAGTTTACAATATTGTAGTGGTTTTTGCCTGGAGAAGGCAATAGCAACCCACTCCACTACTCTTGGCTGGAAAATCCCATGGACGCAGGAGCCTGGTGGGCTGCAGTCCATGGGGTCGCTAGGAGTCGGACACGACTGAGCGACTTCACTTTCACTTTTCAGTTTCATGCTTTGGAGAAGGAAATGGCAACCCCCTCCAGTGTTCTTGCCTGGAGAATCCCAGGGACGGGGGAGCCTGGTGGGCTGCCGTCTCTGGGGTCACAGAGAGTCGGATACGACTGAGGTGACTTAGTAGCAGCAGCAGCAGCAGTGGTTTTTGCCATACATTGACATGAATCAGCCGTGGATGTACATGTGTCCCCCATGCTGACCCTCCCTCCCACCTCCCTCCACAAGGGATTTGATTTTAGCCCATTGTTGATAAACATAAGATACATATCTTCTAATCTAGCTCTTCTCAGTAATAAAGGTGCAAGTTAGCTACCTACCGGGGAAGTTAGCTTCCCTGGTGGCTCAGATAGTAAAGAATCTACCTGCAATGCAAGAGACCTGGGTTTAATCTTTGAGTTGGGAAGATCCCCTGGAGAAGGGAATGGCAACCCACTCCAGTATTCTTGCCAGGAGAATTCCACGGACCAGACGAGGCTGGTGGGCTCTAGTCCATGGGGTCGCAGAGAGTCGGACACAGCTGAGGGACTAACATTTTTCGCTTTTCAGCCATCCACCTGGCAGACAACTTTGCAGAAGAAAAGGTGAAATGATCTGAGAATACTGAAGTACTAAGCCCAGGGCCTTGGTTGGGAACCTTAAGGACTAGATGTAGATTTAGAATTCGGGAACCACTCCCGTAGCAAGTTGACTGAAGCTTCAGACAGGGCTTGGGCTCAAAGCTTCTGGCCTTGGCCTAACCAACTGGCTCTGCTCAAGTTGGAATTTTCCCTTCAGTGAGTCAATCCAGCTTGGGCCATATTAACAACAGACCCGAAAATGTTTTCAGGGGGATAGGTTATCTTAGGTCAAAAGCAGCCCCGGGAGGCATGCTGGCTGAGCATGCCCCTGTGGGACTGAACAAAATGTGGACCTGAAGGAAGAGGGTGGTATGACGTGACCTTGAATCACAGAGGCCCTGGACATATGAAGATGCTCACGGCTACCGCACAGCTTACAGACTTGTAAGGCATCACGAGAGAGGAAGGGACTTGTCTGAAGGAAAATGTGTTATTTTCATTGTCATATTTATGGTTTGTAGACATTATGGAGGCAGGAATTAGCAATCATCTGGTTTTGTTTTTTTTTTATACTCTATGACAATGTATTAACAAGTATTATCTTTAAATGTACTTACATGAACCTTGAAATTCACAAAGACTGAAAAATACCAAAAGAGTTGGAAGAAAAGTAGACGCGTGTAAGGTAATTTCATAGCCAGAATTTCATGACTTCATGTCAGGATTTTATTTCTTTATTAATATTTTTTGGCAGGGAGGCATGTGGGATCTTAGTTCCCCAACCAGGGATCGAACTGGCACCCCCTGCATTTGAAGTATGGAGTCTTGACCACTGGACCACCATTGAAGTCCTTAGTTCAGTTCAGTCGCTCAAGTCGTGTCTGGCTCTTTGCAACCCCATGGACTGTAGCATGCTGGGCTTAGCTGTCCATCACCAATTCCTGGAGCTTGCTCAGTGAGGTCCTGAGTGCCTGGATTTTAAGTTGTTCCTAAGCAGGGGAACAATTGTCCCCTACAAGTCTTGTCCCCTACAAGCAGGGGAGCATTAGAATGTGAAGTTGGAGATTTTAAAAAGCCATTAATACCATGTAGACCCCTCCACCCCACCGCCTCCACCCCCAGTGGCTTAGACAGTAAAGAATATGCCTGCAATGCAGGAGGGTTTGATCCCTGGATTGGGAAGATCCCCTGGAGAAGGGAATGGCAACCCACTCCAGTATTCTTGCCTAGAGAATCCCGTGAACAGAGGAGCCCGGTGGGACACAACTGAGTGACTAACACTTAATACTGTGCTGATCTTGCCACAGGGGAAAAATTTCCTGCAGCCAATTCTGTTACATTTAAAGTTGTTCTTAAGCTCAGTCACCTTAGTAAAGTGTGGAAGCAGGTCTCTTGGATTCAAGTCTTCAGGTTATTAAGAATCTCTTAGCATCACATGGACTAGGTTGGCTTTGAATTGGAACGTTGTTTAATGTCATCAAATGGCCCCAGGTGTCAGAACTCAGTGGGATTGGATTTAAATTCCTGAAGTGTAGAAGTGGTAGTCACTTAGTCCTGTTTGACTTTTTGTTGCTCCATGGACTGTAGCCCACCAGGTTCCTCTGTCCATGGGATTCTCCAGGCAGGAATATTGGAACGGGTTGCTATTTCTTACTCCAGGGGGTTTTCCCCACCCAAGGATCGAACTCACGTCTCTCTCTCGAGTCTCCTGCATTGGCAGGCAGAGTCTTTGGGGTCGCCAAGAGTCAGACATGACTGAGTGACTTCACTTTCACTTTTCACTTTCATGCAGTGGAGAAGGAAATGGCAACCCACTCCAGTGTTCTTGCCTGGAGAATCCCAGGGACGGGGGAGCCTGGTGGGCTGCTGTCTATGGGGTTGCACAGAGTCGGACACGACTGAAGCGACTTAGCAGCAGCAGCAGCAGCATCACCAGGGAAGCCCATAGAGACCATAACAGATGGCAGAAAAAGTGTGTACCTTCTGCAGATGTCACAGTTACAAACTGTCCTGTGAACTGTATTTGTTATTAGGGCCAGGATCCCCGTGAGCCACTCAAGTCCAAGGTCCAATCCATCCTCATTGAATATCTCAACATTTTGTTCCTTGTGGGATTATTTTCCCCCCTTTAGATTAAAAAAATACTTTTAAAATTTATTTATTTTAGTTGAAGGATAACTACAATCTTGTGATTTTTTTTTTTGACATACATCAATATTGATTTAGATTTTTAAAAATAATGTATTAAAATATTATTTAAGCTGATTAGTTTTATTTGGCCCTCCCTTCTATTGTGGGCCCAGAGTGCCTTGTTGCACGTGTTTTAGGCATGAAGGCGGAGTTCCAGACTCGCCTTGCAGAAGACCGGGCCGGCCATACCGGCAGGACCCCAGGGCAGAGTGGTTTGCAGACCCCAGCGGTTCTGCTTTCAGAGGCCATGACCACAGCCACTGAGACCAAAAGCTGCACAGGGTAGACTCCGCCGAAGGAAGCCTTGGCTCCAGAAGCACAGGGCTCTGACGAATCAGAGAGTTGGGGAGGGTGTTGGCTGGGAAGGGTTAGTGTCCGGCTTGGCACTTCGATTTCTTTTACAAGAGTTTACAACAGGCAGCAAGAGAAAAGACCACTCTCCCAAGGTCTGGCACGTGATGAGAAGATTTGGGGGCGGGGGCATTGGGCCGTCTAGACCAGGAGTGGTGCTGTTTTGTGCACCTCCCGTGTGTGTGGGTGCCTCAGTCTCTCACAGCATCAGCCCTGGCTCTGACCTGGACGTGGCAGGCGATCCCTCCTACCCAGGGGACTGCTGTGTGCATGTTGCTCCCACATGAGCTGATGGGTCTTGTATGTTCCAGCGAGGCAGGCCCCAGACCCACTGGCTCCATCGCCAACCTCAGTCTGGTGCCTGGTGGTCTCTGCTCAGATAGTAGCATGGTCTCTGGCCCAATGAGCAGACTAGCCCCATCTCCCCAGCACAGAGTAGAGGGTGGCTGTGCCCTTGGTGGGCCTGGAATGAAGTGGGTATGCCCGGCCTTTGCCCTGCACCCCACTTCCCTCCTGGTTAGAGCAGCCTCCCCGGGAGAGCAGGTGGGCATCTGGTCTACCCACCCCGTCCACCGAGACACAGGGTCACACCTTCCCAGAGAGGTGGGGATGGAAGGCTACCTGTGAAGGCTGACCCAGACCCAGAGGGTCTCTCATGGTTCTAACCTACACCTTCCTCATCAGCTTTCATCAAGCACAGATGCTGCTTTTTATTTATTGATTGATATTTGACTGCGTTGCGTCTTTCTTGTGGCCCATGGGCTCACAAGTTTCTTGAGGCAGCTTGAGGGCTTTATTGCCCTGAGGCGTGTGCATCTTATATTCCCTGACGAAGGACGGAACCCACGTCCCCTGCGTTGGAAGGTGGCGTCTTCCTGGACCACCAGAGAAGTCCCACAAATGATACTTTTTAATTCTAGTGGTCTTGATTTCTCTTAGCTCAGTTGTTTCCACATTCGGCGTAAGAAAAACCTGGTGTTAATTTAGCAGGTCGTCTTAATCCCCACATAGTAGATAATCAGTAAATCTTTGCCGAATGAGTAAGCATCCTCAGTTTTATGATTGGTCTCAAGTTTATGTGTTTGCAGAATTTCAGGAAAATATGAATCATTTAGCCAAGATTACCGCAGGGGAGAAAAGATAGTCTCTGTGTATATATTGCTAGTCTCAATTATATTTTG
This sequence comes from Bos grunniens, assembly GCF_055505025.1. Taxonomy (NCBI): domain Eukaryota; kingdom Metazoa; phylum Chordata; class Mammalia; order Artiodactyla; family Bovidae; genus Bos; species Bos grunniens. The sequence continues at coordinate 5,389,969 of NC_141194.1, forward strand.
CATCCAAATTTGATTAACTTTATTTTTGGTGAATACAATGAAATGACTTGTACATGCTATCCCTTTTCTTAAGAAATGTGGTAACTTTTTCATGCATCCTGTGGTGGTTTGTGAGAGTGTGTACATGTGTGTGTGTGTGTTGTTGGAGGCAGAACTTGGGTTGAGTGTATGTATATGTAATTAAGGCTTTTAGCATGCTCTTTATTTGGTTTGATTTGATCTGTTTTAAGTTCAGCGTGAAAAGTAAAATCCAACTTTGACAAAACCAAAAACATTACGAAGATGATATAGTTTCAAACACATCAGTCATTTGGACACAAACTCACACCCAACAGTGATTCAAGCAGACAGGTCTCCGTTGGTTGGTCTGATTCCACCACATCTTCCAGACTTGGAGTCCTGTGTTTATCAGGCGGCCTGTATGCTAATTGGTCAGGATATCAGGATATCAGATTTCCAAAACCAGAAATCTTTTCACACTGCCTGATTAAATCAGTGTAACAAACCTCTCTTCCACACATTCAGGTCAATAGTTTTAACCTAGCCTCTGTGGCTAAAATTGGAGCCCAATACCCAAGTGTTTCTCAGGCATGCGTTTCTACTTTGTATCTTGACCATTCTCTTTTTGGGGCAGTCCACTGCAGTGTGCCACTCAGAGCCCTTTCCCAAACCAAATGTAAAGATCTTATATGGCATCCGTTTGTCCCTCTCAATTCAGAGTCCTAAAGAAGGACTCTCCCCTTCAGAACATTCAGAAACTTGAAATGGCTTGTGCACCATCTATGACAAAACTAGACAACTTATCAAAAAGCAGAGACATCACTTTACCAACAAAGGTGCATGTAGTCAAAGCTGGGGTTTTTCCAGTAGTCACGTGTGGATATGACAGTTTGATCATAAAGAAGGCTGAGTGCCAAACAATTGATGCTTTTGAACTGTGGTGCTGGAGAAGACTCTTGAGAGTCCCTTGGACTGCAAGGAGATCCAGCCAGTCCAATCTGAAAGGAAATCAACCCCAAAGATGCATCGGAAAGACTGATGCTGAAGCTGAAGCTCCAGTCCTTTGGGCACCTCATGCGAAGACCTGCCTCACTGGAAAAGACCCTGGGAAAGATTGAGGGCAGGAGGCAAAGGGGTGACAGAGGATGAGATGGTTGGATGGCAACATCGACTCAACAGGCATGAATTTGAGCAAACTCTTGGAGATAGTGGAGGACACGGAAGCCTGGTGTCCATGGGGTTGCAAAGAGTTGGACATGACTTAGTGACTGAACAACAACAATAAAACCATCTAAATAACATCATCATTCTTTTGAAAAGGTGCAGTTAGACAATATTGAACACCACTGAAAAATTTGTGTGTGTTGCTGCTGCTGCTAAGTCACTTCAGTCGTGTCCGACTCTGTGCGACCCCATAGACGGCAGCCCACCAGGCTCCCCCATCCCTGGGATCCTCCAGGCAAGAACACTGGAGTGGGTTGCCATTTCCTTCTCCACTGCATGAAAGTGAAAAGTGAAAGGGAAGTCGCTCAGTCGTGTCTGACTCTTTGCGACCCCATGGGCTGAAGCCCACCAGGCTCCTCTGTCCATGGGATTTTCCAGGCAAGAATACTGGAGTGGGTAGCCATTCCCTTCTCCAGGGGATCATCCTGATCCAGGGATTGAACCCTGGTCTCCTGGAGTTGCGGGCAGATTTCCTAGCATCTGAGTCACCACGGAACCTCAAAGGTGGTACAATTTTAATTTTTGTGTAGCACCTCTTTCTACCCGACTGTGTCCAGGGGGCAGTCAGACTTCTGACCAGCCTGGATTCACACCACACTCCGGCTCCACGCTCCTCCAGAATCCCAGTGCCAGCCTCTTTTGGTCAATACCAAAGCTTCCAGAAAACAGATAAGACTAGAATGTCCATTCCCACACACCAAAAACGTTAGGGACACCAGATAAAAGCCAGCGGAGAGGGCTGCTGGATGGTGTTAGAGATGTGTGTGCCTCTGACGTGTTAATACCTGATGCCAGGTGAGTGTCACAGTCCCAACTGGTGTGTATGTGCTTCTTGTCCGCAGTCCGCGCTCTACCCTCAGGAGCAGGGCGACTCTTTTGAGTTGCTACAGCTGCCTTCCAGGTCTTCCCTCACCAGGTCTTTTTAATTTTTTTTTTAAATTAAGTTTTATTGGAGTACAGTTGTTTTATGATGTTGTGTTACTTTCTGCTGTACAGCAAAGTGAGTCAGTTATACACATAAATTTATCCTCTCCTTTTTGATATTGAGGTTACCACAGAGCATCGCGTTCCCTGTGCTGTCCAGGAGGTTGTCTTTGGTTATCTATTTTGTGCGTAGTATCAGTCGTGTATATATGTCAATCCCAGTCTCCCAGTTTTTTCCACCTCCTCCCTTGCCCCTTAGCATCAACGCATTTGTTCTCTAAACTGGGCATATACTCAGAGAAAACTGTAATTCAGAGATACGTGCATCCCAGTGTTCACTGCAGCACAGTTTAGAAAAGCCAGGACAGGGAAACAATGTTAATGTCCATCAACAGAAGAATGAATCAAGAAGTTGTGGGAAGAGCTGACTCGTTTGAAAAGACCTTGATGCTGGGAAAAATTGAAGGCGGGAGGAGAAGGGGACGACAGAGGATGAGATGGCTAGATGGCATCACTGGCTCAATGGACATGGGTTTGAGTAAACTCTGGGAGTTGGTGATGGACAGGGAGGCCTGGCATGCTGCAGTCCATGGGGTCGCAAAGAGTCGGACACGACTGAGCGACTGAACTGAACCCCACTGAAGGATTGGGATCATGAAGTCAATTCCTGAGATAACTACCTAAAATATCTCTTCCATCAATTTTCCTGGAGCACAGAGTGCCTCCCTCTCCACCGTGACCTTCCTCAGGGGGTGTCGAAGGTCAGCAGCTGCAGCAGCAGGGGTTCAGTCTCCGCAGAGGCGGGTGGCAAACGGCCTTGTCATTGTTGTTGAAAGACAGAAAGTGAAATCGCTCAGTCATGTCTGACTCTCTGCGCCCCCACAGACCGTAGCCCACCAGGATCCTTCATGCGTGGATTGTTCCAGGCAAGAATACTGGAGTGGGTTGCCATTTCCTTCTCCAGGGGATCTTCCCGACCCAGGGATTGAACCCGGGTCTCCTGTGCTGCAGGCATACTGTTTACCATCTGAGCCACCAAGGGAGGCCCCCACGTTGTGGTCCAGTCGCCGGCAAATACTCTTGGCCGGTGGCTGTTTGCTGTGGACAGGCAAGCGCCGGTGTGGAGCTGACACCTTGTCAGTTGGGAAGGTGCCCATTTTCTGTAGCCCCCTCCAGACCTGGGTTGCTTCATACACTGTACCTCACCTCACCCCAGTCCTGGCTCCTTTACTCACTCGGCAGGGGCTGGGAGGAGCTTCCAGGATACACGTTAACCTCTGAGCCACCTCCCCTCTTCTCTGAGCTTCTTCAGAGCCTCCTACCCCTTTGTAAACCGTTCATTTTCAGTAAATTCCACAGACTGCTAGCGTCTAGCCCTCAGATGCTGGCAGACACAGCAAGTGAAATTTAACTTTCTTCCCATCCCAGGACAAAGAATCAAATTACTAAGGGAAATTTTAGGCACACAAGTGGTTTTAAGAGCCTGTGTGTGTTTATTCTCCGAGTTGTGTCCAAGTCTTTAGCACAACCCCGTGGACAGTAGCCCTCCAGGCTCTTCTTTGTGTCCATGGGATTCTTGAGCTAAGGATACTGGAGTGGGTTGCCATTTCCTACTACAGGCGACCTTCACCACCCAGGGATGGAACCCACGTCTCCTGCATTGGCAGGTGGGTTCTTTACCACTGAGCCACCAGAAGGAAAAAGTGAAAGTGAAAGTCACTCAGTTGTGTCCGATCATTTAGCACAACCCCATGGACTGTAGCCTGCCAGGCTCCTCTGACCATGGGATTTTCCAGGCAAGAATACTGGAATGGGTTGCCATTTCTTTCTCCTGGGGATCTTGCCAGACCAGGGATCGAACACTCGTCTCCTGCATTGCAGGTGGATTCTGTACCACTGAGCCACTTGGGAAACACTAAGACCCTTTACTATGGTTTAAACAATTCCTAAAATACTTTTCTTCTCTTTAAGGAAGTTCTTTGAGTCAAGGACCAAACACGGCAAGAATTATACTCACCTAAGTGACTCTAGTTTTCTTGACAATTTTCGGGTGAAGGCATTTTTATGTTCCCAAATGCTGAAACATTTTCTAAGCTTCACTGATCGAACCTTCTAACAACCTGGTGAATTATATCTACATCTGAAGTGGAACGTAGGGAATGCCCCAAAGGTTCTCAGAGATATTTCATAATGATTTAAGGGTAAGAACCGTGGCTAATGGAAACGACAAGCATAATTCATTTATGAAAGCAGAAATGAGATTCAGCCTTGACTGCACATGGGTGTTTTTCCACCGTGCCGTGGAACTCTACTGCTTGGGATGTAGATAAAATTGTGGGTTTTGACTTGTTCAAAAACTGTGTGTGTGTGTGTGTGTGTGTGTGTGTGTGTGTGTGTGTCTGCGCACTCAGTCATGTCCGACTCTTTGTGAACCCAAGAACTGTAGCCCACCAGGCTCCTCTGTGAGATTTCCCAGGCAAGAATACTGGAGTGGGTTGACGTTTCCTACCGCAGGGGATCTTCCCGACCCAGGGATGGAACCCATGTCTCCTGCATTTCAGTCAGATTCTGTACTACTGAGCCACCAGAGAAGCCTCTTTACTTGACTTCATTCAATATCAAACCCTGACTGTCAAAGAGGATGACTAAAAAGCCAGTAATAGGATTATGTATTTTGCTAGGTGATTTTAGCTCTAGGTTCTAGTTGATAGTTTCTCTGAAAAGCAGAGCAGATACGGACTTTTTTTTTTTCTTTTCACTTTTTGGCCATGCTGTACAGCACATGGGATCTTAGTTCCTCGACCAGGGATCAACGTTGCACTCCCTGCAGTGAAAGCTTGGAGTCCTAACTGCTAGACCACCGGGGAGTCCCTCAAGCACACATTACTAATATTATTCCATTTCATGGTTTGTTTGGTTACTTTTTTTAAAAAAATTATGTATTTTTAATTGGAGGAGAAATATTGATAACCACAGATATGCAGATGACACCACCCTTATGGCAGAAAGTGAAGAAGAACTAAAAAGCCTCTTGATGAAAGTGAAAGAGGAGAGTGAAAAAGTTGGCTTAAAGCTCAACATTCAGAAAACTAAGATCATGGCATCTGGTCCCATCACTTCATGGAAGATAGATGGGGAAACAGTGGAAACAGTGGCAGACTTTATTTTGGGGGGCTCCAAAATCACTGCAGATGGTGATTGCAGCCATGAAATTAAAAGACACTTACTCCGTGGAATGAAAGTTATGACCAACCTAGATAGCATATTGAAAAGCAGAAACATTACTTTGCCAACAAAGGTTCGTCTAGTCAAGGCTATGGTTTTTCCAGCATTCATGAATGGATGTGAGAGTTGGACTGTGAAGAAAGCTGAGTGACAAAGAATTGATGCTTTTGAACTGTGGTATTGGAGAAGACTCTTGAGAGTCCCTTGGACTGCAAGGAGATCCAACCAGTCCATTCTAAAGGAGATCAGCCCTGGGTGTTCTTTGGAAGGAATGATGCTAAAGCTGAAACTCCAGTACTTTAGCCGCCTCATGCGAAGCGTTGACTCATTGGAAAAGACTCTGATGCTGGGAGGGATTGGGGGCAGGAGGAGAAGGGGACAACAGAGGATGAGATGGCTAGATGGCATCACTCACTTGGTGGACTTGAGTTTGGGTGGACTCCGGGAGTTGGTGATGGACAGGGAGGCCTGGCGTGCTGCGATTCATGGGGTCGCAAAGAGTCGGACACGACTGAGCGACTGAACTGAACTGAACTGAATTGCTTTACAATATTGTGTTTCTTCTGCCAAACATCAACATGAGTCAGCCATAGCGATACATGTGTCCCCTTCCTTTTGAGCTTCCCTCCCACCTCCCTCCCCGTCCCAGCCCTCTAAGGCACCACAGGCTGCTGGTTTGAGCTCCTTGACTCATACACCAAATTCCCACTGGCTACCTATATTATGTATGGTAATGTGTATGTTGGGGCTTCCCTAAGTAGCTCAGCTGGTAAAGAATCTGCCTGCAATGGAGGAGACCCTGGTTCAATTCCTGGGTCAGGAAGATCCCCTTGAAAAGGGATAGGCTGCCCACTCCAGTGTTCCTGGGCTTCCCTGCTGGCTCAGATGGTAAACAATCTGCATGCAATGAGGGAGACCTGGGTTCGATCCCTGGGTCGGGAAAGATCCCCTGGAGTAGGGCATGGCGACCCACTCCAGTATTCTTTGCTGGAGAATCCCATGGACGGAGGAGCCTGCTTAGCAGCAACAGCACTGCTGTGCAAACGGAGCTCAGCCTTAGAAGGGGAGGCTGTGGTCAGCAGAATTCTAACCTGGCCCCAGGATTCCTGCCCTCCCCCCAGCGACCACCTGGTCCAGTCCCACCCCTTGAATGTGACCCACTCCTGTGCTTACGTCAAGGATGTGGGGAAGGCAGAGGTGAATGAAGACAGCAGACTGCGAGTTCATGGAAGAGACGGAATGCTGGGTGGGCTGGAACTGTTTTTTTTAATTAATTTATTTTAATTGGAGGCTAATTCCTTTACAGTATTGTAGTGGTTTTTACCATACACCGACATGAATCAGCCATGGGTGTACATGTGTTCCCCAACCTGAACCCCCCTCCCACCTTTTAAAGAGGGTCCTGGGGCTTGGTTCCCTGGTGGCTCAGCGGTAAAGAATCTGAGTGCTGATGCAGGAGGCACGGGTTAGACACTGACCCAGGAAGATGCCACATGCTGTGGAGCAACTTAGCCTGTGTGCTACAACTATGGAGCCTGTACCCTGGAGTCTGGGAGTGGTGACTGTTGAGCCCACGTGCCGAAACTCCTGAAGCCCTAGAGCCTGTACAAGAGAAGCTGCCAGGATGAGAAGCCCAGGAACCATGACACAGAATAGCCCCTGCTCGCCACAACTGGAGAAAGGCTAAGCATAGCAACGAAGACTCATCGCCTCCTGAAATAAAAAATAAAATTATTTAAAAAAAAAAAGGGTCCAGGACTTTCCCGAAGGGAATGTATTGCAGGAAACATAGGCTCTTGGTCTTCTGACCTTGAAGAAGCAAAACAGCATGTTACCAGCTCCATGTGGAAGGAGCTGAGGGCGACTGTGGGCAGCTGAGAGTCAGCGAGGACATGGGGTCCTCAACACTGGGAACTGAAGTCCGTCCATAAGCTGAGTAAAGCTGGAAATGGAATGTAGTTTGATGGTGATCCCTCAGATGAGAAGGCAGCTGGGTCAACAGCCTGATTTCAGCCTGGGGAAGGCGGTGTGTGCAGAGAGGGTTAACCCCTTCCTGGACTGGCGCCCTAGAGGGTGAATGATCCCACGTGTACGTGTTGCTCTAAGAAGCTGAGATCTTGAGGTGCAGGGGGTTGTTATGCAGGGTGGAAAAGAGTCCACATCCATCGCACACGGCAGCGTCCAAATACCGAGTAAGAGACACCGTGTCAAAAATGCCGTGTGTTTTCTTTCAGGGAGTAAAGAGCCTGAATTACTGAACGTGCTTCAGGGGGACACTCTAAGCCAAGAGCTCCCGGTCGTGGGTGCCATCCAGCTGGGAGCCACCCACTGCTGTTCCGCTCCATCTGCACCTAATGACTTCTGCCCCGCTTGCCCTTCATTTCACTCCCAAGACATCTCTCTCTCTCTCTTTTATAATGTGGACCATTTTCAAAGTCTTGATTGAATGTGTTACAATATTATTTCTGTTTTGCATTTCAGGTTTTCTGGCTTGGGAGGGAGGGCACGTGGGATCTTAGCTCTGAAACCAGGGGTCTAACCTGCACGCCCTGAGGCTCCCCCAGACATCACTTTTTTATTAGCAGCCATTTGTGCACGTGTGTGCTTCTTGTCCCTGGATGTCTGGGAATTCTCCAGGCAACGGGACTGGAGTGGGTAGCTGTCCCCTTCTCCAGGGGGTCTTCCCCACGCAGGGACTGAACCTGGCTCTGCTGCACTGCAGGCCAACCGTTTACCATCTGAGCCACCAGGGAACTGTCCTTCCTCTATCACAAGCCTTCGCTGAACCTAGAGACTTTGATTTTTCTTTTATGATTTCCTCTGAGTTCATAGAATTCAAAAAAAAAAAAGGTGGTTTGTGTTAAAACAGTTGTACTTTGGGGACAGAAGGATCAGTTCGGTTCAGTCTCTCAGTCGTATCCGACTCTTTGCGTCCCCATGGACTGCAGCACGCCAGGCCTCCCTGTCCCTCACCATCTGCGGTTTCACCCAATTTCACGTCCATCGCGTCGGTGATGCCATCTAACCATCTCATCCTCTGTCATCCCCTCCTCCTTTTGCCTTCAATCTTTCCCAGCATCAGGCTCTTTTCCAATCATGTTGGCTCTTCACATCAGGTGGCTCAAGCATTGGAGCTTCAACTTCATCTTAAAGTTTTGTTTTGTTTTAAGAAGACCTTGTATTAAAGTGTTATTGTTGATTTAGAAGAGAAAAAAAATCATCTCGTTTGGTTCATGAAAATTGCAACTTAATATAAATAGGTGTAAGTAGAGAAGGTTTTCCATCAGCCTGATCGAATCTTTTGGCAGCCTTTTGCTGGCTTTTTGTTGCACAAATATCTCATGTTTTAGTGTGACAACGAGCAAGGGCCCTGAGTAGGACTTTCCCACTGCCATGAGGAAGACTCGTAGCTGTGTGTGTGAGGGCCTTGGGCACTCTGACAGTTTGAGGGCAAGCCTGACTGTATGTGAACGAGATTCCACTAGCAGAGTTCTGCCCACCCAGCAGCTGTCTCACCATCTCTTATACATGGGTTCTGTCTTAAGAGTGAGTCAGTTCCATGAACACCTTAGGCATCATTGTAAAAAAGTGGTATAGTCTGCTGCTGCTGCTGCTGGTAAGTCGCTTCAGTCTACATCATTACAAATCGTATCTTGTCCAAACTCAGGCATGTTATCCCTGTAAGAACTCCTTATGTGAAAAGATTTAAAACCTAGAGAGGCAAGTGCCCCAAATTCCCCACTCCTCCTCCAAACTCATAAATATTTAACTGATTCATAACTACAATTCTAGCAATTGAAGAAATACTTTTTTTTTTAATGTAATAATAGAGACAGAGGTTATTCTTCCTGGCACAATGATTTGTTTTTTGTTTTAAAATAGCCATTTATTTTTAAAAAATATTTGATTACGTTGAATTGAAGGATAATTGGTTTACAATATGGTGTTGGTTTCTGCTGTACATCAACATATGTCCCCTCCTCCCAATTAGTTCTAAAATAAAATAAGCCAGAGGTGTTTTTTTTTTTTTTTGGTGTTGCTTTTAGTATGAAGCCCTCTTAGGTTTTGGCTTCCCTTGTGGCTCCGCCTGCAATGGGGGAGATACAGGTTTCATTCCTGGGTCGGGAAGATCCCCTGGAGAAGGGAAGGGGTACCCACTCCAGTATTCTGGCCTGGAGAATCCCATGGACTGTATGCAGAGTCAGACACAACTGAGTGACTTTCAGTTCACTTCACTTCCTTTTATGATGTTTGGTGTCCCTGCTACACTGATACGGTTCGCAGCATCTCCTAAGTCAGAGCTGCAGACCGTGCCTTCCTGCACAGCCCTCGTCTCTAATGAACCTCTCTACACCTTGAACTTTGAGACTATACCAGACCTTGCTGTTTGCATGGAAGAGCTGAAATTTGCAAAAGTAGGCTCTCCTGGGGAAAACATCAGGAAAACTCAAAGCAGAAAGATTTTGCAAAGCATTGTTCTTTTTTTTTTTTTTAGAATTCAATCACTCATTTATTTCAGAATGTAATTCATGACATAAAATCATTATAACTAACATCTGTTTTCTCTATACCCTCCCCTCTATGAAAAAAACCAACCAACAAAACAACAATAACAAACTCTAAAGATGATAATCTAAGGTAAACTTTTTTTTTTTTTTATGAAGTATAGTTAATTTGCAATACTATATTAGTTTCAGGTACATAACATAGTGATTCAATATTTTTATAGGCTGCACTCTATTTAAAGTTTGTTGTTTTTTTTTTTAATTTTTCAGCACTTTATTTTTTTTTTATTTGATAAATTTAACGCCTTTTATTGCCATACCTCATTTTACTGTGCTTTGCTTTAGTGAACTTTATAGATACATGTTTGTTTTTTTTTTCCTTGTTAATTTTCTGTTTAGTTGATCTAACCATATGTGTGAGTGGGGTATTAAAGTCTCCCACTATTATTGTGTTATTGTTAATTTCTCCTTTCATACTTGTTAGCATTTGTCTTACATACTGCGGTGCTCCCATGTTGGGTGGATATATATTTATAATTGTTATATCTTCTTCTTGGATTGATCCTTTGATCATTATGTAGTGACCTTCTTTGTCTCTTTTCACAGCCTTTGTTTTAAAGTCTAATTTATCTGATACGAGTATTGTGACTCCTGCTTTCTTTTGGTCCCAATTTGCATGGAAAATCTTTTTCCAGCCCTTCACTTTCAGTCTGTATGTGTCCCCTGTTTTGAGGTGGGTCTCTTGTAGACAACATATGTAGGGGTCTTGTTTTTGTATCCATTCAGCCAGTCTTTGTCTTTTGGTTGGGGCATTCAACCCATTTACGTTTAAGGTAATTACTAATAAGTATGATCCCGTTGCCATTTACTTTATTGTTTTGGGTTCGAGTTTATACACCATTTTTGTGTTTCCTGTCTAGAGAATATCCTTTAGTATTTGTTAGAGAGCTGGTTTGGTGGTGCAGAATTCTCTCAGCTTTTGCTTGTCTGAAAAGCTTTTGATTTCTCCTTCATACTTGAATGAGATCCTTGCTGGGTACAATAATCTGGGCTGTAGGTTATTTTCTTTCATCATTTTAAGTATGTCTTGCCATTCCCTCCTGGCTTGAAGAGTTTCTATTGAAAGATCAGCTGTTATCCTTATGGGAATTCCCTTGTGTGTTATTTGTTGTTTTTCCCTTGCTGCTTTTAATATTTGTTCTTTGTGTTTGATCTTTGTTAATTTGACTAATATGTGTCTTGGGGTGTTTCTCCTTGGGTTTATCCTGTTTGGGACTCTCTGGGTTTCTTGGACTTGGGTGATTATTTCCTTCCCCATTTTAGGGAAGTTTTCAACTATTATCTCCTCAAGTATTTTCTCATGGTCTTTCTTTTTGTCTTTTTCTTCTGGAACCCCTGTGATTCGAATGTTGTAGCGTTTAATATTGTCCTGGAGGTCTCTGAGATTGTCTTCATTTCTTTTAATTTGTTTTTCTTTTATCCTCTCTGATTCATTTATTTCTACCATTCTATCTTCTAATTCACTAATCCTATCTTCTGCCTCTCTTATTCTACTATTTGTTGGCTCTAGAGTGTTTTTAATTTCATTTATTGCATTATTCATTATATATTGACTCTTTTTTATTTCTTCTAGGTCCTTGTTAAACCTTTCTTGCATCTTCTCAATCCTTGTCTCCAGGCTATTTATCTGTGATTCCATTTTAATTTCAAGATTTTGGATCAATTTCACTATCATTATTTGGAATTCTTTATCAGGTAGATTCCCTATCTCTTCCTCTTTTGTTTGGTTTGGTGGGCATTTATCCTGTTCCTTTATCTGCTGGGTATTCCTCTGTCTCTTCATCTTGTTTAAATTGCTGAGTTTGGGAGTCCTTTCTGTATTCTGGCAGTTTGTGGAGTTCTCTTTATTGTGGCGTTTCCTCGCTGTGTGTGGGTATGTAGAGGTGGCTTGTCAAGGTTTCCTGGTTAGGGAAGCTTGTGTCGGTGTTCTGGTAGGTGGAGCTGTATTTCTTCTCTTTGTTCAGTCGCGCTATGGGGAGGGAGGGAGGGATGCTGCAAACAAATGACACTGGCGTGCAGTGCCTCAGCCACACTGGGTCTGCCCCCGCTCACTGCGCGTGTAGCCTCCCTGCCCACACTGCTCAGGCTCTAGGTTGTTCCACCGGGAACAATCCGAGGCTGGCCCTGGGTTGCATGCACCTCCCAGGTCCAAGCCGCTCAGGTTCAGGCACTCAGGTAGTCCTCAGAGGCGCAGACTCAGTTGGGGCTGCGTTTTGTGCTCTTCCCAGGTCCGAGCAGCTCAGGTGATGAGGTGTTTGGCGAGCGCCAATGCTGCGACTTACCGCCTCCCCGCCACTTGGTTATCTGGGTGTAAAACCGGCGCACCTTCTCAGGCAGATGTTGACCGTCCAGACCCCCAATAAGTTTTAGTTAGCAAAGAAGCCAGTTTTATAGATAATGTCTCTCTGGGGCTGCGATTGCCCCCTTCCGGCTCTGGCTGCCTGTCACCGGAGGGGGAAGGTTTGCAGCCGGCTACCTCTGTTTAGTCCTTTGTTCCGTGCGCGGGCTGGCGGTGTCTTAGGTTAGGGCTGGCTTTTCGCATGGTAGATATCCCACAGTCTGGTTTTCTAGCCCAAATTATTTCGCTCAGATAGTGCTCAGGGTATTCAGGCCAGATTCTTACTCTCAGCGATGCAGCCCGCGCCGCGCCTCCCTGCCCAGCCCCCGCTTGCTAATGGCGGATGCAGGCGTCTGCGCTGCTTCTCCGCTGGAGGAGTTACCGTAGGGCTCGCAATCTGCGAGTTTTAATTGTTTATTTATTTTTTCTCCCTGTTACGTTGTCCTCTGTGCTTCCAAAGCTCGGCACGGATTTGGCAGTGAGAAGGTTTCCTGGTGTTTGGAAACCTCTCTCTTTTTAAGACTCCCTTCCCGGGACGGAACTTCGTCCCTCCCTCTTTTGTCTCTTTTATTGTCTTTAATATTTTTTCCTACCTCCTTTCGAGGAGTTGGGTTGCTTTTCTGGGTGCCTGATGTCCTCTGCCGGCATTCAGAAGTTGTTTTGTGGAATTTACTTGACGTTTAAATGCTCTTTTGATGAATTTGTGGGGGAGAAAGTGTTTTCCCCGTCCTACTCCTCCGCCATCTTGGCGCCTTCCCCCCAGCATTGTTCTTTTTTGAATGATGAGACGCATGAGATATTGAAGACGTCAAGGATCGTGCATGAGACAGTTAAGAAAACCTTCCTTCAGAGACTTTGCAGTGAATCTGAGAGACCCGTCCGTGAGCCAGAAGGCGATCGAGGTGCTGTTTACTGCAGGAACCTCAATGCACATTACTCTTCCGAGTATGCTTGCTATTATTCAAATCAGAAAGCGCTGACCTCATTTTCCTGTGTCCATAGAACCCCCTGGATCTTGATGGTCACACACATTCTAGATGTAGAAGGTTTTCAACGTGGCCTTGAATGATTCGACCGGCTGCGTCTGGAAGATGCTCCTGCCTCATTTTGGAATCTGCGATGCGCATTTGCTTATACTCATCAGCTTAATTTCCCACCTCTCTTCTGAACAGTCCAAGGTGTCCTTGGTAGAGGCTGCCCATAAACCGGAAGGAAGAGGCAGTCAAGGAGAAAGGCAAGGAAATGACCTTGAGATGAGAGTGAGTGAGGAAGGGTCAGGTGATGCCATGAAATTGGCGTGGCCTGTGCACTCTTTTCAGTAACTGGAAACGTTTTTGACATAGACAATGGCCATTTCAGGAAGCCGAGAAGGTGACGGGCAGAGAATACTGCCTCCCAGTGAAGGGAGTGTCATTGATGATGTCGTCATTTTTCTCAAGTATTAAAACCTAGCATTCACTCTTGGCTGTTGTAAACTCTCTCAGTTCAGTTCTGTTCAGTCGCTCAGTCGTGTCCGACTCTTTGAGACCACATGAATCGCAGCACACCAGGCCTCCCTGCCCATCACCAACTCCTGGAGTTCGCTCAGACTCATGTCCATCGAGTCAGTGATGCCATCCAGCCATCTCATCCTCTGTCGTCCCCTTCTCCTCCTGCCCCCAATCCCTCACAGCATCGGAACTCTCTAGATACCCCATTTTATTTTCGGCACAAACAACTGTTCCTTTCATTCCAGTTTCCCTCCCAGGGCTCCAGCCTTGCATGCAGCCTGACACCCAGTTTGTGACCCACGCTCTCCACTGTGGAGCTTCTCTGTGGCTGGTCCCTCCTGATCCCTGCAGCGTCTCCCACCTACACTTTTAGCGTGAGAGCCTTCTGGTCTGTTTCTTCCCCGAGGCCCTGCCCTCAGCGCTTTTCCGAGGCTGCCTTCTCCTCCCCTATCACATTTGTTCTCTCTCCCAAACAGCCAGCTGCTGCTTCCACGTGTTCCCCTCTGCTTTATGTGTTTTGCTGAGTGGTGACTGCAGCCATGAAATTAAAAGATGCTTGCTCCTTGGAAGAAAAGCTATGACCCACCTAGAGAGCATATGAAAAAGCAGAGACATTACTTTGCCAACAACAGTCCATCTAGACAAAGCTATGGTTTTTCCAGTGGTCACGTATGGATGTGAGAGTTGGACTGTGAAGAAAGCTGAGCTCCGAAGAATTGATGCTTTTGTGGTGTTGGAGAAGACTCTTGAGAGTCCCTTGGACTGCAAGGAGATCCAATTAGTCCATCCTAAAGGAGATCAGTCCTGAATATTCATTGGAACGATTGATGCTGAAGTGGAAACTCCAATATTTTGGCCACCAGATGCAAAGAACCAACTCCTTGGAAAAGACCCTGATGCTGGGAGAGATTGAAGGAGGGAGGAGAAGGGGACGACAGAGAATGAGATGCTTGGATGGCATCACTGACTCAATGGACATGAGTTTGGGTGAACTCCGGGAGTTGGTGATGGACAGTGATGCCTGGCGTGCTGCGGTCCTTGAGTCGCAAAGAGACGGACACGACCGATCGCCTGAACTGAACTGAAGTGAGCAGGCCTCTCGTTGTCTGTGCACTCCACTGGAGCGCTTTCTTCTTCCATGTTTGAATCAGTTCAGTTTGCATCAGAAAGGGTATTATCACCACCAGGCAGTCATTTCCTTCCTTTGCACTTTCCCTCTCTTCCACATCTGGGTGCTGGTCCCACTCTCTTGATGCAACCCTTCTCCGAGGTAGGACCCTGTCCTGAAGGTGCCAGCTTTGCTTCCCCACCCCTGTGGCCACGACGCTTGTCCACGAAGGGGGAGGACCATGGCTGCCGTGGTCTGTGGTTCAAAGCCGCTGAGCATGGTGTATGCTTGGCACGCTTCTCTCATCTCTTAGGACCATGTTATCTAACTGGGAATGAGGGTTGGGGGCTACGGTGCTGCCAGGGACTGAGCTGTGTCCCCCAAGTTTATATGTGGAAGCCCCAACCTCCAACAAGGTGGGATTTGGAGGTGGCTAGGGTTTGATACAGGAGAAGGCAATGGCACCCCACTCCAGTACTCTTGCCTGGAAAATCCCATGGACGGAGAGCTTGGTGGGCTGCAGTCCATGGGGTCGCTGAGGGTCGGACACGACTGAGCGACTTCACTTTCACTTTTCACTTTCATCTATTGGAGAAGGAAATGGCAACTCACTCCAGTGTTCTTGCCTGGAGAATCCCAGGGATGGGGGAGCCTGGTAGGCTGCCCTCTATGGGGTCGCGCAGAGTCGGACACGACTGAAGTGACTTAGCAGCAGCAGCAGCAGGGTTCGATGCTGTCATAGCATAACCCTTATGGTAGGGTTAGTCTTGCTGTAGGAAGAGGAAGACAGAGATGAGGGAGTCAGCCTTGGCCTCGTCAGCCTACAGACCTGTGAGAAAGAAATTTCTGCTATTTAAGCCCCTGTGCGTGCTAAGTCGCCTCAGTCGTGTCCAACTCTTTGTGACCCCATGGACTGTGGTCCGGTAGGCTCCTCTGTCCATGGGGTTCTCCGGGCAAGAGTAGTGGAGTGGGTTGCCATGCCCTCCTCCAGGGGATCTTACCGACCCAGGGATTGAACCCGAGTCTCCTGCATTGGCTGGCGGATTCTTTACCGCTGAGCCGCCAGGGACGGTCCCATTAATTCCTCTGGTCTGCGGTATTTTGTTACAGCAGCCTAAGCTCACGAAATCGGCACTTCAGAGCCTCTGAGCCCACCCACTTCCGTGGCAACACAGGGTCCCCGTTTCATCTCCGAAGTACAATCCTTCCCAGGAAAACTCTCAGCTTCCCCCGTTGCTTTTTTTAAGTCTTTAAAGTGCAGACATATCTGGGCTGTCTTCCTTTTCAGAATGTTCTAAAGACTGTGTGGGTAAGTTCTCAAATTATTTCTGGCCAAAAGGGAGGAAAGAAAAAAAAAAAAATTAGGAGGTGGTGTGTATTCCAAAGGATAGGCATCCCACTCTGGAGGTTTACAGAGTTAAGTTTTGGAAAGCATTTTGGTTGTTATTTCATAGATTTCTGTAAACGTGTAACTAAAGTAAATAGCAGAATAAGAACAGCGTCAGTGGTAAATATTGACTGGTACTCCAGGCTCCAAGAAAAGAGATTTTGTTAAAATACTTTCCCGCATTTTCCAGTTCTGTCTTAAATTTGGTTAAACATGTAGAATATTCTAATTAGCTTTCTGCTTATCTGATGAAATAGAGCGCCTCAGGCCTGTCGCTGCAGGGAATGGAACCTTTCCGTGGTAATAACTTGTTTAAAAAAAAAATGAGATTTGCTTTGCATTTAAACAACATATATACTTCAATTGTGTGGTTTTATGGTTGACTAGAGGTTGCAAAAAGGTGATTGTGATGTCTGCACCTATTTTTTCAAAAATTAATTTTAATATGAGTTTAAAGTGAAATCAAGGATCTAGCTTTTTCCAAGCAGAAGGATACTTTAGTTTTCATTGATTTCAATTCCCTTCAACCAGTTAAGCCTGGCAGACAGATGAGGCCAAGCCAGGAGTTACTGATTAAACAGGAGCACCCGCAGAATGGAAAGTTCAATGAATCCGGCCCATGTTACAGGCTACCAGGCTATAATTACATTTTTGTCCATAATCACTTAGAATCTTGTAGAAAGTTTGGCATTCCTGACTATCACTGAAAATATAAATTTATAAAACTTCCTATTGATTTTAGAACAGAAAGACTGAATCGCAAAGACTGTTTGACTTCAGTCATTATAATTGTCTCCAAAATACAGAAGGATTTCCTTGACTTTTATTTCAGCTAAATGGGCATGAAACATATCTTAGTGTAATCCTTTGTTGTTATCGGTCTAAGTTAGGTTCAACTGTGAACAGGTTAAGGAAAAAAATAGGTCTTAAAATTAAGGAGGGGATTCTTTTTTTTTTTTTTCAATTTTTTTTTGCAAGAGATGTTTAATTTAATTTTTTAATTTTTTTTCCTACTTTAAACTTTTTTACTTTTCTATTGGAGTATAACTGATTAACAATATTGTGATAGTTTCAGGTAAACACACTCAGCCATACATACACATGTATCCATTCTCCTGCAAAGTCCCGTCCCATCCTGGCTGCCACATAAGGTTGATCAGAGTAAGGAGGGGATTCTTTACTAAAAAATGTATTCATTTAGTTTTTTTTTTTTTTTTTTTTTGCTGTGCTGGGTTTTCACTTCTGCACACAGGCTTTGTCTGCTTGCTGAGAGCAGGGGCCACACTTTGTTATGGGTTTCTCATTGTGCTCACTTCTCTGGTTGCTCTTCTGGTGGCTCAGCTGGTAAAGAATCAATCTGCCTGCAATGTGGGAGGCCTGGGTTCCATCCTTGGGTTGGGAAGATGCCCTGGAGAAGGGAAAGGCTACCCACTCCTGTATTGTGGAGAATTCCACGGACTGTGCAGTCCATGGGGTTGCAAAGAGTCGGACCCAGCTGAGCGTGTTTCACCTTCTCTTGTTGCAGAGCACGGGGTCTAGGCACACGGGCTTCAGTAGTCACAGCAAGTGGGCCTGGGCGTCGCGGTGCACGGGCTTAGGCGTTCCAAGCCACGCGGAGTCCTCCCTGACCAGGGATCGAACCCGTGCGCCTTGCATTGGCAGGTGGATTCTTAACCACTGCACCACCAGGGAAGCCCCAGGAGGGGAGTCTTAGTGGACCACCAAATGAGATCTGTCTGAAAGCCATTTTAAAAACTTGAGCAAGCATTGTGAAGGGCTCTTCAAAAAGAGCTTGTTACACCCACTTTCTCTGAGTCATAGGAATTGAGGAAAACCCCAGCAAGCTCTTACAGGTTCATGACTCGTGACGTGTGAACGCAGAAGATTTCTGACTCACGTCAACCACTGTCGAAGTGGCCTTTGAAGTCTCGAGCGCTTCACTGATGCATAAGAAAGAAGAAAAGAAAAGAAAGTGAAGTGGCTCAGTCGTGTCCCACTCTTTGCGACCCTATGGACTGTAGCCCACCAGGCTCCTCTGTCCATGGGATTCTCTAGGCAAGAATACTGGAGTGGGTTGCCATTTCCTTCTCCAGGGGATCTTCCTGACTCAGGGATTGAACCCAGGTCTCCTGCATTGCAGGCAGACGCTTTAACCTCTGAGCCACCAGGGAAGCCTGATGCATAAGAAAACTTTTAATAGAACATGCCGGGCAGACCAAGTGTCTAGGTGGATCCACACACTTAAGAGATGTCTCCGAGGTCCTAGCGTCTGAGATGGTAAAAGAAAACACTCACATTTCTTCTGATGCCTCTGCTGTTAGCAGACAGCTAACACTAATAACCTTCCAAAGATGGTCCCTCTGTCCTCCCTGAAAACCTGACTGTGGAGGAACTTGTCAGTACATTAAAGACAAGGTGCAGCTCACTTCCATGTGTCAGTGTTGCCCTGCTCCAGGAGAAGATGGGTGAGGCAACAGATGACGGCATCATATGGGTTTTTTCCTTCTGTAATTGAAGGATAATTGCTTTATAATTTTGTGTTGGTTTCTGCCATACATCCACATGAGTCAGTCACAGGTATACATATGTCCCTTCCCTCCTTAACCCCCCTGCCACCCCGTCCCACCCCTCTAGGTTCTCACAGAGCACCAGGCTGAGTTCCCTACTTCGTACAGCAAATTCTCACTGGGTATCTGTTTTACCTGGAGTTCCCTGGTGGGTCAGACGGTCAAGAATTGGCTATATGTTCCTCCTCCTTACTGAAGGAGGAGACAGACAGAACAAGCTCCATCTTGAAAGCAAGACTTCTGTTTTCTTGGACCGGAGTGTGGACTTTGAGTTCTATGCCCAGTGTCTATGGAAATGACTTACCAACTGGAAAACCAGACACCCTGGAAGGAAGAGCCCCAGAAGTAGTGCCTAGACTCTCTGTCAACTAAAAAAATACCCAAACTAAAAAAAAAAAATGTAATGGAATCATACATTCTATTCTGCTTATTGGGGTATGACCACAGGCCTATTGATAATTGTCCACTGGTAACTACCTAGGCTTAAGGCATATGAATCACAGGTTAACTTTGATTGTATCTTTCTTTTCCTTTGTTCAGACTAGTTTCAGGGAATTTGGGGAGGTGGGTTTGGGCATGTACACTTAGGGTATATAAGGTTTCAACTGCACTCCACGATCTGCATTGAGTCTGTTTCCCGGAACGCGTGGCTGCAGCACTACCTCATACCACAAATTCTCACTGGCTGTCTATTTCACGTGGGGCTCCCTGGTGGCTCAGATGGTCAAGAATACACTGTATGTTGAACTATTACCCTTTCAGTTCATCCCTCCGTCTCCGGATCTATTTTTCTTAAATTGTTCTCGATGTCTTTTTGGAGCACGCGGCCCCATTTTTGGAGAGTAATGACTGTGATAGTAACCAGGTTCATTTGGCCTGACAGCCTTGTCCACAACCCTTCTTAAGAGGAATTGGGAAAAGGGGTCTCGTGGCTTAGGGACTGTGGTTGTCAGTGGCTGTGCCGGTTGGTGTCCGTGCAGACGGAACAGCCCCTGTGGCAGCGAGGGCCGTGGAGGCATGACCAGTCAAGGAGCCTGAATCTCGACTCTGCCCTTTCCTGCTTAGGCGTGAAAGGTTGTTGCTGAACCTCCGAAGATGCTGGGATTCTTGGCCTCAGGAGGAGAAGAATTCTATCCGGGGCCAGAGACGAGGCTTGATCGCTCAGAGCTTTTGTGTCATAGAGTTTTATTAAAGCATAAAAGAGAGAGAGAAAGCTTCTGACATAGACACTAGAAGAAGGCAGAAAGAGAGCCCTCCTGCTAGTCTTTAGCCGGATGTTGGATAGCTACTGCTGCTCGTGCTAAGTCACGTCAGTCGTGTCCGATTCTGTGAGACCCCATAGACAGTAGCCCACCAGGCTCCCCTGTCCCTGGGATTCGTTAGAGATAAGGGTTTGATCCCTGGGTTGGGAAGATCCCCTGGAGGAGGGCATGGCATCCCACTCTAGTATTCTTGCCTGGAGAATCCCATGGACGGAGGAGCCTGGTGGGCTACAGTCCATGGGGTCGAAAAGAGTCTGACACGACTGTGTGACTAATACTTTCACTTTTAAGGGATTAAGAAATGCTGTCATTTTCAATCAACAGAACAAAGGGAACGGGAGTAAAAAGAACTGTAGATACTCTGTGTTTAAATGAAAAAAAAAAAAAAGAAAGTATCCCAGTGGTGGGTGTTAGGAATGGAAACACTTACCCATGCTTCAGGAGATGCAGAGGAGGCATCTGCCTTGTGCTGAGGTCTGGGCTGTGAACCCGGGGTTGCCGCCCGAGGGAGTAGACCCTTGCTTGTTGGGGGCGTCAGCACACTCAGGAGATTGTGGTGGGGCTCACGGTAGGGCCGCGTGCTGGCCCCTCAAGGGATGGCCCGGGCCACGTGCCCCTTGGTCTTCTCTGCCAGCTCCCTGCTCCCCTGCAGACAGAGGACCCTGGGTGAACGTGGTCACCACAAGGGCAGGGAGCCTCTCTCAGGGGTCTTGTCTCTCCAGGAGATCATACCCCCTTTTCTTTTCCATTTTCTTACCTTTCTTTAATTTTTGGCTGTGCTGGGTCTTCATTTCTGTGCATGGTCTACTCTGGTTTTAGGGTTTGGGATTCTCACAGGGTGGCTTCTCTTATTGCAGAGAATGGACACAGGAGCCCAGGCTGATTCTTAACCGCAAGAGGACCAGTGAAGTCCCTCTGCCGTCTTTTCTAATCCGGATTCCACAACAGTGTTACATCAAAGTGCATACAGGAGAGTTATTCCATGAAGCCAGATTCTACATGTAGAAACTGTGAGTCAGCGTAGCGGATACAACTCTGCAAAACTTTACAAAAGAAAAGCACTGAGTGCCAGCTTACAAGCCGGTGGTGTTTAAAATGCAACAGTTCAAAATGCAGACACTGATTTATCAATAGGGCTCAGAGAGGCCAGATACCACTCATCTCTTTGCTGCCTGAGGAAATAACAAAGTCAGTGATTTTTTTTTCCCCCCTCTTCCTTTCCAGTGCTATCTGGGAACTATAGATTGAAAGTTACTGATACACTCAATTAAACAGATAGTATCATGCAGTTACTAAATTCGGGTTTCTTTATAGGAGTCCTTCGCAGACACATGCAGGGGCAATTACATGCAATTTGATGTCATAATATAAGCCAGGACAAGTTGAAAGAAGCCAGTGGTTCTTTGTGTCTCTAAACTAATATCCAAGGGCGTCTTTCCTAATTAAACAGAAGGAGATGTGTGGACTTGTAACGTTCGTGTTTTATTTCTGAAAGAGGTCAAAACCTGAAGGGAAAGGGAAAGGGAAGTCGCTCAGTTGTGTCCGACTCTTCATGACCCGGTGGACTGCAGCCCACCAGGCGCCTCCATCCATGGGACTCTCCAGGCAAGAGTACTGGAGTGGTGTGCCATTGCCTTCTCCAATGAATGAGTCTGCTGCTGCTGCTAAGTTGCTTCAGTCGTGTCCAACTCTGTGCGACCCCATAGATGGCAGCCCACCAGACTCCCCCGTCCCTGGGATTCTCCAGACAAGAACACTGGAGTGGGTTGCCATTTCCTTCTCCTGAAGAGTTATTCTTAAAACCTTTAGTGAGTTTTCTATCAGTAAGTATCAGTGTCATCAGTGTCGTGGGCTATTGCACCATGAAATTCATGGCAAAACATTCCCATCATTTCTTGTTCTCGTTGCCCCTATCTAGGGATTTTCTTCCTAGATTGGGGGGGGGAGAGAAAAAGATTTCCCCCCAAGTCCTTTTTTAGAGACAGCAAACATTCATGCATCATAAATGGAAACCATGCTCTTCACAAGGGTGTTTTCTTGGAGCAGCAAATTTTGGTTAGACACTGAGGTCATCTTGACCAATCATTTAGCACAGGTTCACGGCGGAAATTACGATAATCATCTCACAAGGCAGTGAGAGTACAGGATCAGTTCAGTTCAGTTCAGTCCAGTCGCTCAGTCGTGTCCAACTCTTTGCAACCCCATGAATTGCAGCACACCAGGGCTCCCTGTCCATCACCAACTCCCGGAGTTCACTCAGACTCAGGTCCATCAAGTCGGTGATGCCATCCAGCCATCTCATCCTCTGTCATCCCCTTCTCCTCCTGCCCCCAATCCCTCCCAGCATCAGAGTCTTTTCCTATGAGTCAACTCTTTGCATGAGGTGGCCAAAGTACCGGAGTTTCATCTCTTAATAAGGCAATAAAGAGATAACACGCTCCGACACTAGATGATCGTTCCAGGCAAGGGGGTGATGAAAGGAACGGTTGAGGTGAACCTTTCTATGAGTTGATTCTCTGAAGAGTTGGCCTGGTGAACCGAGAGCCACATGTTGGCTCCAGTGATGGGGACACATTGACAACAGCTTGTTGCTGGAAACCATTCCCCGGAAAGTGAAGGTTCCAGTGTTTGGGGGGGACATTATCTCCATTCTGAGTCTGTGTGTGCTAAGTCACTTCAGTCGTGTCTGACTCTGAGACCCTGTGGACTGTAGCCCACCAGGCTCCTCTGTCCATGGGACTCTCCAGGCAGGAACACTGGAGTGGATTGCCATTTCTTCTTCCAGGGGAATTTTCCCGACCTGGGGATCGAACCTGCATCTCTTACATCTCCTGCATCGACAGGCGGGTTCTTTAGCACTAACTCCACCTGGGAAGCATGGTTTTCCACCCACTGCTGGCAAAGTGGCGCCTTGCCCAGTCTGGAGCTAAATGCCCTAGGATTTGCAGAGGCCATTTAGATAAGCATCGAGGCACCTTGCCCA
This sequence comes from Bos grunniens, assembly GCF_055505025.1. Classification (NCBI taxonomy): domain Eukaryota; kingdom Metazoa; phylum Chordata; class Mammalia; order Artiodactyla; family Bovidae; genus Bos; species Bos grunniens. The sequence goes on from NC_141194.1 coordinate 5,413,042, forward strand.
GGTGGAACACTCTGGGACAGTCCTGTCAACCACCGGCTGTGTGTGCAGTCTCAAGGGCCCCTGCCAGACCTGCTGGCACCTCACACGTTCCTCTGCCTTAACTGTGGGCGTGCATGACGATGTCCCAACCACAATTGCACTTGTCTGTCAAAACAGCTGTACATGTAAACACAACTTTGTTACCACCACATACTAGTGGGCTGGAAATCATATCAGACCTATCCACAGCAAAGGGGTTGGTTCAGCATGCTGAGGGAGTGGTATTCTGATCAGGAAACCTCTGCTTTCAGGAGAGGGAAACCCAGCCCCAGCGACCTGCAGAAAGAGGCAGCTTTGGCTTCCGTCACGTTGAGTGGTGCGGGTCCATCAGAAGCTCCAAGGACACCCCTAAGGTAAGCGTTCCTCCCCGCTCTGGATGTGCGCCTGTTGACCTGATGCGTTCACGCCCTTTTTTGTTTAATCACAGTGTGCAGACTGCTTATTCGAGGGCACCTTCCCTCACAGCCTTGAGTGGTTCCACATAACCATCACCAGTTCCTTGGTCTCTCTGCTCAGTCATTCCTGTACCTCATTAAGCAGACTGTGCGTGTAATTCATCCACCTTGAACACTGACTTGGCATCTACTTGGCTAGCTGTTGTGTTGCACCTTTGTTATTACAAAGAAACAAATTTAAACATTAGAATGGTGCACATGTATAGTAATGAAATGCTTAACATTCTGCCCGTGTCGGAGTAGATCTTAAAGCTAAACTGAACGTCCACGTGCCACTCACGTCAGGAAAGGCAGAGGTGGCGTTTGATGATTTTGCCCTGTATGCCCAGAGGACACATGGTTGTGACCTTAATAAAAACGATGTTTCCTGTATGACAGAGGAAAGAAAACCCTCCTCATTTCTCATCACCGAAAAAGAGAGTCAATCAAGTTATTTCTAATTAGGCTCAGAATAAGGTGAAATGTTTTCAAGGTATCCAGAACACTGCTTCAGTAAATTCAGCAAATTATCGAGCCACGCGAGTTTGTTTTGGATGCCTCTGAAATTTAAGGCTGTGTTAATTTATCCTGTAAGATTTATTTCAGTTGTAATCTTAGTTTTGAAATGAAGAAGTTCATTTTGGGTCTTGAAACGGTTGTCATTAATTTTACCTTGTCTATAAGTCAGAAAATTATGAATGTGTTTTCCTGTATGTTTTCCCCATTTCTCATTTAGATGAGTCAGTGATGAAACACTGAATTTATGTAGTTTGACTGTGAATGCCTATTAAAAAAAAACACTCCAAAATGCTCAGAGAATGCAGAATTAGTGCTGGTATGTACGATTGCTCCTGCAGAAGTATTCTATATTCATCCTTAATGCAGCAGGCTCAGGCATAACTATGTTTTATCACTGGAATCTGTTATCAGGCTGCTGTCAGTGACGGGTTCTTAAATTCAGTCCCTTAAGCTGGATCGCACAGAGCTGCTTTTGCTGAGCTCGCAGTAGAGCATCGACGCTGGTGGGTATAAAGGGCGTCCAGGCAAGGTCTGTGGATCTTCTGTGTTCGTAGCTGTTGTCAGGCGCCCTGTCGGGTCCGTGCATTACTTACCATCCATCTCATCCTCTGTTTTCTCCGTGTTGGAGAGTTTCTCAATCTTGCTACTGTCCTACCTGACCTGTGCCCAGGAAGCCCCAGTAGGACTGGTAACCAGAAGCTAGCTTGAGCGTAGCAGTAGTCTCGGTTTCTCAGTGAACCCCGAGACCGCCACATGACGAGAGGAGCTGTGCCTCAGAGACCAGGTAACCGAGACGATGCTCAGGTGTGAACGGCGGTCTCCCTCCGCCCTTCCACCGGAGGACTGGTGGCCCTTCCCTGCGTGCCGGAAACGGCACAAGTATCTCCTGTCTTGCACCTCAAGTTGTGCCTGATACTGCCTCGGAGCTGATTCTGATTGCTGGGTCCCAGAGTCCAAATGCTTCCCCTCAGTCAGAGTGGGAGATTCTGCGAGTCGGGTGAACGTAGAACTGGGGGCCGTTGGGGGCAGTGAGCTTATTTCCCCGAGACCTGAGTGCACGGTTGGAAGAAAAACAAGAGGCAACTGCGAGAAGCTCCACCTGTGTCTCCATGATCCGCAGAGCGAAGATTCGTATGGTAGAAAGAATCGGAGCCTGGAGAACTGGTTTCCTTATTACTGAAATACGGAAACCCAAAGCTGATGTTGCAGTTCTGGGGAGAGTAACAGAGACTAGGGCCACCACCCAAGCTGGAGGATTTCAGGCGCTTTGTTTTCTGTCTCAGTTCCGTTGGACTGACTTGTTTAAGCGGACTTGGAGAAGCGTGTTGAGTCAACCGAATAGGACGCCCGTGGGATTTGCCGCTTTGCTGCAGATACCGTCTTTCTCTTTGAAGAAATGGCAAGCCACCTGACTCCAGATATGGAGTTAAAGACCTGCTCCTTTTTTTTTTTTTAATAACTATTATTTTATTTAGTCTTTATCACAACCCCATGAAATAAGTCCTCTCTTTATCCTCACTTTTAAACCAAAGAAACCGAGGCACAGAGAAATTGTCTATCAACATTTTGATAGATAGCTTTTCAGTTTTTTTCTGTGCATGTATGTATTTTTTTTATTTTAAGCCAAATTAGATTAACACACTTGATATTATTTTCTAATACGCTTTACTATTTTCTATTTACTCAACAAAATAGCATGAACATTTCCCCATATTATTAACTGTTCTCTTGCCGTATAATTTTAGTACATATTACATAAATGAAGAATACAAATATCTCATTGTGAGTCACTCAGTCGTGTCCGACTCTTTGTGACCCCCACAGACTATAGCCTGCCAGATTCCTCTGTCCATGGGATTCTCCAGGAAAGAATACTGGAGTGGGTTGCCATTTCCTTCTCCAGGAAGACCTGCTCCTTTTAAATCAGTTTATTCTCCCCTGATCCATTCTCTTCTAGATACTTTATCCACATAAACCTCAGCTAGTCTTAGCGAGCAGACAGGCATCCAGGTAGATCCTATTCATACACTGCCCACTTACCGCGTAGCTTGGTCTTCGGCCCAGTGTTAACTAAGCTCAAGTGAGTGGTATAGAATGGTAACCACGTGAACAGTTCCTTCCCCTGGTTCTTGAGAAAGAAGGACAGATCACTCCCATTCTTCTTTCCTTCCCATTGACAAATGGTGGTCCAGATGACCTTAACTCACAGATATTAAGACAAATACACCAGGTTATGGAGTCACTTGTGGAGGACTGCAAAGTTACCCTTCCAGCCCTTAACCACCCAGCCGTATCTCTGGGGTGTTCCAGGAGAGACACAAACATCTAGCTTATCAGGTGTGTTTCGAGTCTTTGTGTGGCAGCAACCGAACTTGCTTCCCAAATAATGAGCATGTTGTCCTGTCTGTCTGCTCAGGTTCCCATTTCCGCATTCAGATGCTTGTGTTCTCTGGGTCCCTTGAAAGTCCCTGTTCTTTGGAGCACTGGGTCCTCTCTGTGTCCCTACCCCTCTCACCGTTGCCTGTCTGTCTCTGTACAGAATCAAGGTGATCTTCTGCAAAGGACCAGTCACACACGCCTGTAGGTGTGACCACATCTGATGGTGATGTAGATACTCTGAAGCTAAATACCTGAATCTTTTATGCTTAAAAATATTCCTCAGAAGTAAAAGGTGATGAGTAATTTTGCAGTGGGGAAACCTGAAACGCTTGGTTAACCCAGTGATCAAGGTCGGTATCAACTGGGTTATGTCTTATTGACAGCATGTGACCTTGGTATGATGTGTGTGAGAAGGCCACTTTACCTCTGGGGTCTTTCTCCAAAATGCCTGTAACCTCAGCATAATCGTGAGAAAAACACTGGGGAAAACGAAATTGAAAGATGTTCTACAAAATACCTGCCTAGCATCCTTCACGGAGAAGGCGATGGCATCCCACTCCAGTACTCTTGCCTAGAAAATCCCATGGATGGAGGAGCCTGGTAGGCTGCAGTCCATGGGGTCACGAAGAGTCAGACATGACTGAGCGACTTCACTTTCACTTTTCACTTTCATGCATTGGAGAAGGAAATGGCAACCCACTCCAGTGTTCTTGCCTGGAGAATCCCAGGGACGGGGCAGCCTGCTGGGCTGCCTTCTATGGGGTCGCACAGAGTCGGACACAACTGAAGCGACTTAGCAGCAGCAGCATCCTTCAAAGCTGTCAAGGTCATCGAAACCAGGGAACGTCTGAGAAACCGTCAGAGCCTCAAGGAGACCAAGAAGCTATGACCCCCTAAAAAGTTTTTGTGATACCCTGGTTAGGATCCTGGTACAATGCACGGACATTTAGGGGAAAGCTAAGGAAAGGCAAATAAAATACAGATGTTGGTGAATAATAGTTTGTTGATATCAGTTCATTGGTTATGACAGAGTACCAGGTAAATGGAAGACCTTAAAATGTGAGGGGACTCTGTAACATTCTTGCAGCTTTCCTGTAAATCTAAAGCTAGGCTATAACAAGAAGTTTACTAGTTTTTTTTCCCCCCAAAGTGGGTCTTTGTTGCTACTCTTGTGCTTTCTAGTCGTGGTGAGCAGCGGCTACTATTCGTTGGCAGTGCACAGGCTTCTCATGTCAGTCTCACACTCAGAAGTTCCAGCGTGAGGACTTGTGTTTCCTCTTTATGCATGCGTGCTCAGTCGTGTCTGACTCTTTGCGACTCCGTGGACGGCAGCCCTCCAGGCTCCTCTGTCAATCAGATTCTTCAGGCAAAAATACCCGAGTGGGTTGCCATGCCGTTCTTCAGGGGATCTTTTCCAACCCAGGGATGAAACCCATGTCTCCTGCATGGCAGGCACATTTACCACCTGAGTCACCACGGAAGCCCTGATAAAGGAAAGGATATAATCTGGCTGAGAATGAGGGCTATAGTCATGGGATCTAAGGTTCAGGAATTTGAAAAAAAAAAAAAAAAAGCAGGATCTTATCCAAAGACTCAGAAAAAAATTGCATGAGATGTCAGGATGGAGTAAGTGTCCAAGAAACTGGAAGCAAAGGCGAGTCCCATGAGGGTTTACTCTCCCCAAGCTGGATGCTCTGTAATTTGTATCTTCCACCCTGCTTGTTGGTTTCATGAGCTACACGGCCACTGCTTGCGAACCATGGCTAGCCAGACCCCCGAAACCCCGTTCACCCATTTACCAGCATAGATGTGCTGATGTTTCTTCACTAGACAGTAATGGGAGCCCTAAACGTGCTAATGAGGGCGCTGGCCAGGGTACCCAGCTCCAGTCTCTGATGTAATTGTAGGCATATACCTTTCTCAGCTTTCTCATCTGTCAAATGAAGGTAGTACACATCCCCAGCAGAGAGGTGTGATAGCTAAGGAGCAAATACAGAGCACAAGCAGATATTGGGGGACATAGATCAGCTTAGCATTGGACCATTCATAGGAAGATGTGTGTAAAACGATGGGCTGCAGGAGTTGAAGGCATGGGCTGGGAACCTGCAGATACAGGAGAGGACTGGATGATGTAGGTGAGGGGATAAAAAGGCTAGAGGGCTGGAGATGGAAGATGTTTGCAGAAGGACATGGGCTACAGAAATAGAACCACCCGTGCCCAGAGAGAGGGATGTTTGATCAAAGATGCCTGAGACGAAGACATCCCAAATGGTGACAGTTCAGTTCAGCTCAGTTGCCCATTCGTGTCCGACTCTCTGCGACCCCATGGACTGCAGCACGCCAGGTTTCCCTGTCCATCACCCACTCCCGGAGCTTACTCAAAGTCAAGTCCATCAAGTCAGTGATCTGTGACCCCACGGACTGCAGCATGCCAGGCCTCCCTGTCCATCACCCACCCCCGTAGCTTGATCAAACTCCTGTCCGTTGCATCGGTGTTGGCATCCAATCATCTCATCCTCTGTCGTCCCCTTCTCCTTCCGCCTTCCATCTTTTCCCAGCAGACTGAAGCAAAGACGGGGGCTATTGGAGTGGGTGGTTTGGGGACATCCAGACGGCAGAGTCCCTAGTGGCTTCTTGGTTCCATAAAGGGAGATGTTCATAAAAGCAGGAAGATGGAAAAAGGAGCAAAGCTCTGGGCATCACAGACAGGACCACAGACAGATGAATCAGGGCAGAAGGGGACAGTGGCCGGTATCCAGAGAGGGCACATAATACCATCGAGGAACTGACGCTGTAATTGGCACAGTGTTCACAGATTTTCACAAGAGTTAGAAATGAAATTTGCTTGATGTGACCCCATAGTAAGTACTGGAGAAGGAAATGGCAACCCACTCCAGTATTCTTGCCTGGAGAATCCCACGGACAGAGGAGCCTGGTGGGCTATGGTCCATGGGGTCGCAGAGAGTTGGACACTACTCAGCGACTATCAATCACTCACTCAGTACTAAGTACATTCCTTTATCTGACCTGGTTTGATTCCAGGTTGCCCATCACAGTGATAACGTCCAGGCTTTGAATGGGCCTCTCTGGTGGCTCAGTAAATGGTATTAGCTTGTTTTTGCTGACGGGTCCTGTGAACAGTCAGCTGTGGGTTTCTGAAGGTCAGTGGACTGCATGTGAAGGTCATCGTTCTCATTTCTGTTGGGTGCTGGATTTACACCCTCGAACCGCGTTGTGATCCGGAGGGGTCTTCCTGTTCTCTTCTCATCTGTGCTGGGTTCTCTGTTGTGAAAGAGGCCAAACCGTCAGGAAAAAGGTCATGTTTTATAGGGCCAGAGGTAGTTGCCAAAGCAAGACGATGTAATCGAATGCGGTTCTTTGTCTCGTAACTTGAGCAGTGCCGTTCTGCACGAGGAAGATAAAATCTGAAACTGTCCTCCAGCGCTGGCTGGCTTCAAGGATCACATGTCCCATGACATTTTTAACCTTTCGTTGCATCCTCCGTTGTTTTTTCTAGCTAACTGGGAACTTGACCTCAGAACTACCATTGTTTTCCTTTTCATCTTTTTAAAATGACTAACCAAATGTGACTTTCTTTCAAGGGCTATCTGTGTCAAGAATTTTAAAAGTTACTAATCTGAGTGGTTCTGGAATTCGTAACTGAGCTTGGATTTTTGACTGGACGTGACGTTCATGAAGACACCTCTTGTATTGTCCCAGATTGCAAAACTAGTACACAATAGGATTGATTCAAGATCGTGTCTTTACAAAGCTAGCTCCTTACTGCTAATATAAGATTCTGGATCACACTGGCATTGAAAATTCTTTTCCATACAAAGGAATATAATCGCAGAAAACAAAATCACCAGTTGACTGCCAGAGATTTCTTTTTTTTTCTTCCTTGAGGTCATTGTACCCTCGTTGAACTCTGTTTTAACTGTGAGCAGATGGCACCTAGATTTTGCTGGGAGCTCTGACCTTGAACGTGGATGGCAAGTTGCTGGCTTTTGTTTCTCTGTGGTTGGAGAATGACACTGAAGACCCCAAGTAGCTGGGGAATCCTGTGTCTGCCTGGGGCTTACAGGCAAGGCAACTGACGAGCTGACCTCTGGTTCTTTTTTCTGTCGTGTGAGTCTAGAATTTCTATACAAACATCACATGAGCTGGAGAGCCCAGTAAAATTGCTAAAGAAATGCAGGCTTTCTGTCACCTCCTACTACTGTTGACTTTGGGTCTGTTCCAGGACCAGCCGTTTAACCCTTGTGATGACCTGAGGCCCTCATCAGTCCAGTGAGGGAGGCTGGGCAGAGATTACGCATGCTTCTGAGCTACCAATGAGAATAATTCATGGTGGACGATGCTCAGGTGGAAGGTGTGGTGTGAAAGAGGCTGGTTCAAGCAGCAATTCGTCACAGCCCTTTAATGGTGTCATCGTTTCAGCAGAAGCTACGGTGAATAACGTTCTGTCTTCACTAGGGGATCCTTTTTTTTTCTTTTTAAGTGGCACTGGATCCTTTTATCTGTAAGAACTGGATTGAGATATAACTGGCAGAAAATATACTGCATGTGAAAGTGAAAGTCGGTCAGTTGTGTCCGACTCTTTGCGACCCCATGGACTGTACAGTCCGTGGGATTCTCCAGGCCAGAATACTGGAGTGGGCAGCCTTTCCCTTCTGCAGGGGATCTTCCCAACCCAGGGATCGAACCCAGGTCTCCCGCGTTGCAGGCAGATTCTTTACCACCTGAGCCACCAGGGAAGCCCTAAACTGTACATGTTAAGAGTATATAACATGAACCGTTTTGACACACGATACACCCTTCGAACCTTCACCTCAGTCAAAGCAATGAAGATCCCTGTAACTTTCAAAGATTTGTTTAAGGCCCTTATACAGTAACTCATCTCTCCTGCTCCTCCCTCCACAGACTACTGATATATCATAGTTTGTATTTTGATCCCTCACTATATAATAGTTTGTATTTCCTGGGGTTTTACATAAGATCGTGCAGTGTGTAATCTTTTGTCTAGTTTCTCCCCTTCAGCATGATTTTTTTTTGAGATGCATCCATTTCACTGTGTGTATGAACAGTTCATTCCTTTTTTATTACTCTTCATTACTCTTTATACTGTTTATTAATCTGTTACTGTTTGTTACTATTTATTGCTATTAGTTAATGTTTATTACTGTTTGTTACTATTTGTTACTATTTACTACTGTTTCTTTATTACTATTGATCAATGTTTGTTACTGTTTATTACTGTTAATTGCTATTTGTTACTATTTATTACCATCTATTACTATTGTAAATTCCTGTTTATTACTGTGTAGTATTCTGTTGTATGGATATAAGACTGTATGTTTTATCTGTTCACTTGTCGTTGGACCTCACTAGGGGCTTCCAGAGGGCTTCCCAGGCAGCTCAGCTGGTAAAGAATCCACCTGCAATGCAGGAGACGCATTCCTGGCTTGGGAAGATCCCCTGGAGAAGGGAAAGGCTACGCACTCCAGTGTTCTTGGGCTTCCCTGTTGGCTCAGATGGTAAAGGATGACACATGGTGTGACAGTCTCTAGGCCCATCCATGGTGCTGTAGATGGCATTAGTTCTTTCTTTTTGATGGCTGAGTCATATCCCAATGAATCAACACCCCTGGTGGCTCAGATAGTAAAGAATCTGCCTTCAGTGCAGGAGACATGGGTTCGATCCCTGGGTTGGGAAGATCCCCTGGAGAAGGGAATGGCTACCCACTCCAGTATTCTGCCCTGGAGAATCCCATGGACAGAGGAGCCTGGCGGGCTACAGTCTGTGGGGTCGCAAAGAGTCAGAGACGACCTAGTGACTAGACAACAATAAAGACCACTATCTCATACGATATCCAAAAATTAACTCAAAGTGACTTAAAGACTTACATGTGAAACCTGAAGCTATGACACTCCTCGTAGAAGACATAGGCAGTATGCTCTTTGACATGAATCTCAGCGGTACTTTTTTGGATCTGTCTCTTCAGGCAAGGGAAACAAAAGCGAAAATAAACAGAAGAGACGAGGTCAGGCTAAAACACTTTTTTAGTGCTTGCTTTAGGAGCACGTATGCAACACTGGAGTGATACAGAGAAGATTAGCATGGCCCCCCGGCAAGACGATATGCAAATTTGTGAAGCATTCCATATTTTAAAACATTTTTTAAAAATTAAATGTTTTGTACAGTTAAGCAAACCATCAACAAAACAAAAAGGCAGCCTACTGAATGGGAGAAGATATTTGCAAGCGTTACGCTCGAAAGGCTTAAGATGTGTGTGTGTGTGTGTGTGTGTGGAGAGAGAGAGACAAGGGAGCGGAGGAAACTCATACAACTCAATATTAAAAAAAATAAAATAGTCCTATGAAAAAATGGGCTGAAGGTATGAATACCACATGCCAGTGGTCTGTAGGCACATGTAAATGGGCTGGACATTACTAATTATCAGGAAAATGGAAGTCAAAATCCCAATGAAGTATCCCCTCACACCACTCAGAATGGCTATCAAAAAAAAATAAGTGTTGGTGAGGATGTGGAGAAAAGAGAACCCTCCAGCCCTGTTGGTAGAAATGTTAATTGGCACGGCCGCTGTGGAAAGCAGTTTGGAAGTTCCTCAGAAAGATTAAGAGAAGTACTGTATGATCTTGATTTTCACTCATGGGTTTTTATCTACAGAAAGTGAAAGCACTAATTTCAGAAATTACATGTATCCCAGTGTTCTTAGCAGTGCTAGTTAACAGTAGCCTGGACATGGAGGCCACCTAAGTGTCCCATCAACAGATGAATGGGTGCAGAAGATGTCGTAGATATATTCAATGGAGTATTACTTGGCCATAAAAAGAATGAAATGTTCACAGCGTGGGTGGACTTGGAAGGTGTTCTACTTAGCAAGATAAAGGAGAGAAAAATTACTAGTGTGTTTTTTTTCACTTACACGTGGAATGTAAAAGATAGAACAAGTGGACAAGCACAAGAAAAAGGAACAGACTCACAGATACAGAAAGCAATCTAATAGTTGCCAGAAGCAAAGGGCTGGCAGGATGGGGGAACTAGGTGAAGGGGAGTGAGAGGCACAGAGTGCCAGTTATAAAATAAATAAGGGAGAGAATGTGTAGTGGAGGGAATATAGTCAACAATATGATAATAACCCCAGTCCATCAGTATCCCTTATTTCAAATAAAGACAATGTCATTTCAGGTGCTTCCTTGGTGGCTCAGATGCTAAAGAATCTGCCTGCAATGCAGGAGACCCGGGTTCCATGCCTGGGTCGGGAAGATTCTTCTGGAGAAGGGAATGGCAACCCACTCCAGTTTTCTTGCCTGGAAAATTCCATGGTGGGCTACCATCCCATAGTGGGTCACAAAGAGTCGGACACGACTGAGCAACACACACACACACACACAATTTCAGGGGCTTCTGGAACACGGTGCAAGTCCTGGATCAGTTTTGTGATAAGCTCAGAATCTGGAACTTTTCCTAAAGAACTACTAATAGACCTTCTTAGGCTTACATGCGTAATGACATGCAGGGGGAAAAATAGTTCATGAATGAAACTGGCCAAGAGCAACAACAAATGTAAAAATAAATTTCCTCATCCAAAGGCCCCCTTTTTATCATGTATTGCTCTGTTCCATACACACATAAGGTTTGCTGCTTTTATGGGTTCACCAAGCAGAGTGATTCATTTCACTTTCCTCTGAGGGTTTTTTCCCCAAAAGAATGAAAAAAAGGGGGCCAGCACAGAATGAATTCGGACCATGAATGAAGATTAGGGGGTTCTTTGCAATGGATGTATGTACTATAGACATAGACTTACAGAGTTTCATTGATGCAGATAACATATATACATGCATAAACTATACATTAGCATTCACACTTTTTCAGATAAAAAGGATACTTTTTATGCACAAGTGTGAAAATACAAAATCGTTTACGAATGCATTGCCTATTTCCGTATTATGAATTTCATTCTACGTATAGATGTCTAGATGAGTTGATAGATGGATGGTGGATGGGTGGATGAAGGACTAGTGAAGAGGGGACACAGAGCCATTCATGCAGCATTGAAAGTCTTTGGCCACTGGGTGTCATGGTTTTCCCCATAATGGTTGACCCACCACAAGTATTGGAGGGGTTCCTGTGTTCCTCGTGCAGGAGTTGGCAGTGTACATGGCAAGTTTTATTAAACCACACCACCTTCCTTTTTCAGATTGCTGTGCCGTCTTTAAAAACACATTGTCAGTGTTATTTTTCTGCCTGAAACTGGCTGATGAGGATTGAATCTACAAAAATTATTTTTTAATGTCTGAATATTTAAATGTCTCGAAATTGCATAATTGTGTTGGTCATATTTAGGTTTTATTGTATCAAAGTCAAATCTGAAGAATTTGTGCCGTACATTTATGCACGTGCTTGGATATGTTTGTAATAACTCTTTGCTCTACGAAATTGCTATAGTACAAAGACTAAGCAATTATTAGATATTGTTGTTGAGTCTCTAAGTCATGTCCGACTCTTTTCGACCCCATGGACTGCAGCACACCAGGCTTCCCTGTCCATCACCATCTCCTGGAGTTTGCTCAAACTCATGTCCATCAAGTCAGTGATGCCACGCAACCATCGCATCCTTTGTCATCCCCTTCTCCTGCCGTCTTCAGTCTTTCCCAGCATCACGGACCGGAAAAGACCGTCTTTTCGGCTCTTTGCATCAGGTGGTCAGAGTATCGGAGCTTTGGCTTCACCATCAGTTCTGCTGATAATTATTAGACGTGCTGATCACATTTGAGCGTCTGCTTGCTGTTACCAGCGTGGCGTGGCCGGACGCATGTGTGTTGGCTGACATATGACAAGAGTGAGTGCACCATTAATTCGAACCAGACAGCCGTATTTCTCCCCTGTGGAAGTGATTCACCCTGCCAGGTCCGATGGCAGTGAGTGGTGGTGACAATTAGAAGCAGTTGTGCTCGTTGCGTCACAGAAATGCTACTGTGCTTCTTTTAGAAAAAAACACTGTCAGGGTGGAACGTGCCAGATGGGAAGACTTGGCCACGTGCTCCGAGGACACCGTGGAGAGTGTTCTTGTGTTTTTTGACTTCTTGTACTTTTCTCACTCTGAAGACTAGTTATCGCCAGAACTGCTAAGGTGAATCTTATGAAGACAGACGCCTAGTTTAAAAGCCCTAGTACGATGGGATATGTGTGCTGAAATTGTTGGAAAGGTGCAAGGAGCTCGCGGGTCTGTTTTATTTTTCTTCTTTCTGTTTAACTCTCAAAAATGTGCAAGTTGTGTGTCAGTGGCACAGCACTGAGTCTTGGAAGAATCTTTGAATGACAGTGTTTGCATATTCTGATTGTTGTGTGTATGTATATATATATATATATTTTTTTTTAATGGCCTTTTGTGAGTTGGGTTAACATCTTTAGTTTCCACACAGAGAGTCTGATGATGGCGTCGTGATTCTCACTTAAAGTTACTGGGAGAGATACAACAGTTAACAGTTTGCAAAACGGATGGGTTCATGGAAGGTCTGCTTTTGTTTGAATGAAAGGGTCTTTTTTTTTCCCCCCATTCAAATGGGGAAGAACACAGCCAATGTCCAGTTCTTTCAAATCCACATTGAAAATGGTTTATGGATGGTGCCAGAGGAGGAATAAAAAAATCAGCAAGAAAACAGGGAGGTGCTGTTCTCGGTTTCAGCTGTCAATAGGAAAAAAAAAATTAATGAGATAAAAACGAAGAAAAATTCAATAGGAAAGAAAAAATTTAACGAGATGAAAATGAAGAAAAATTCAAAAGCTCTCATTAAACATCTTCAGGCACTTACTACTTGAATGAACCTGAAGTTCCCCTTCAACAAAACCCATGCCCTCAGGGAACTGTCAAACCATCCAGAAGTCAGATACTAAACAAATATTCACAGAGATACCTCTTTAAAAACATGAGAAGTTCTATTGGTAGCCCTGTGTTGTTTTGGGTGTGCAGAGAAGGTTTCCCTGATGAACTGACGTGTTGGTTCATCAGGCTGGTGGGGAACAAAGTTTGTGAATTATTTGAGCTTAGCAAGGGCATTCTGTTGAATCCTGAACTGGAATCATGGACTGAAGCTGAAGCTCCAATCCTTTGGCCACCTGATTCAAAGAACCAACCCATGGGAAAAGAAACCCTAATGCTGGGAAAGACTGAAGGCAGGAGGACAAGGGGACAACAGGATGAGATGGTTGGATGGCATCACCGACTCCATGGAAGTGAGTTTGAGCAAACTTTGGGAGTTGGTGATGGACAGGGAAGCCTGGCATGCTGCGGTCCTTGGGGTTGCGAAGAGTCGGACACGACTGAGTGACTGAACTGAACTGCACAGAGCTGTCTAATGGAGGAAAGCTCGTACTAAGTAGAGACTGAACACATCTGGAAACTTTGTAGGTCTGGATCTGTAGCTGAGTCTTGGGAGGAGGTTGGCAAGGGGGTTCCTCAAGGGCACACCTGAGGTCTGTGGTTGGATCGGTGGATGTTGGAAGGATCCCAGCCTCAGGAAGAAGGTGAGGAATCTTACCTGGTGGGCAGCTACGGTCAGCACGGTCCTGCTCACGCTGCACATGAGTTCTGTCTGGGGTGGGTGAACTTGCCATGTCCTTGAAACCTTGGTGGAGATGAATATCGAGAGACGTTTGGTCACTGCTCTGAATCTCCAAAGAGAAACACGAGTTAGGGACGAGTAATGATGAATTTTGCTTGTCAGCTTTCCTGGCCCACGGTGTCTGGGAATGCTGTTCCCACAAATACCTGCTGTCATCTCAGTCAGTTGCTTAGGACCTACCTACAGGTGAAGGACAAAAAAAAAAAAATAACATCAGTAAAGGAATTATCCTCCAATTAAAAAAAAATGACATCCCAGTGGAGCTCAGTTTTCACAGGCTGGCAGTGAGTTGACGTCAACACTTCACTGTGGGTTGACATCACTCATGGCTTCTTGCTTGTGGACTCACACCTTGAATGAGGCCAAAACTTGAATGTGGAGTCTTTGCTCACCAGGATGCCGGTTGAAGAGGCAGGGTTGATGCCAGAGGCCACAGTTGCACAGCTTGGCTCTGGTGCGTGATTTATCACAGCAGATCTTTTTCTTTGGTATTTTTTTTTTTTTCAAACATCTATTTAGGCAAAATGAAAAGCACAAAACCATTATATACAACCTGGCCGTGAGCATGGGCACTTAGAATCAGTGAAAGCCCTTATGAATCATTTGAACTGGTGAGGTAAGCGTGGGCACTTGAACTTAGTGAAAAGCCTTGTGAATTATTTGAGCTAAGCATAGGCATCCCGTTGAATCCTGATTTGGAATCACCCTCTGTCTAATGGAGGAAAAGTCGTACCGAGTATAGACTGTGAACAGGTCTGCAGATGTTGTAGAGGGTGTTCAGTCACGGATAGATGAGTCACTGACTGCCATGTGATGGTGGCATGTTCACCTCTCATGTTAGGTCTCAGCTGTGGTTACCTACAAAGGGTGGGTGCTGGTGATGGGGTCTAGGTCAACACTCATTGATGGCGAAATCACTGCTGTTACTCACCAAATCTGCTGGCCGTGAACTCACACACCCCAATTTGTGTGCACTCTGTGGCCTCAGTTGTGTCTGACTCTTTGCAACCCCATGGACTGCAGCCCGCCAGGCTCCTCTGTCCATGGGATTCTCTAGGCAAGAATACCGGAGTGGGTTGCCATTGCGTTCTCCAGGGGATCTTCCCGACCCAGGGATAGAACTCACATCTCCTGGGTGTCCTCCGTTCTACGCAGATTCTTTACCCCTGAGCCACCATCGAGGACTGCACCCCAATTTATTTGGCCTTTTAAGTGATTTGTCACATAAAATCTGTTTTCAAAATATATAATTTTAACATAAAATCTCGTGTGTCTGCTAAAAACTTCTCTCCATAGGCTCAACTTCTCCAGGCAAAAATACTGGGGCGGGTAGTGGGTCGCTATTCCCTTCTCCAGGAGATCTTCCCAACCCAGGGATGGAACCTGGGTCTCCTGCACTGCAGGTGGATTATTCGTTACCGTCTGAGATGCCAGGGAAGCCCATTGCAAGCACAAATGTCAATCATTTTCTCCTTTCAAAACTCTGCCCATTCCAACACTGTAGGGCCGTCTAGAGTGAGACAGGGTCGTCCCACTGGGTCCTTCAGGTGCGTTTGGAGAGTCTAGCTGAGAAATAAGCTAAGTAGCCCTTTTCTCTAGACTTGTATCCAGCAGATGGGTCAGACCCTGATATCTTCTGTGTCCTCTTGGGGTCTGACTTCCCAAGGGCAATTGTCACGTGTCGGAAAGCACACCATGGTGGAGTCTGTGCTAAGGGTGTATGTCCCCTGTAGCAGGGCAAAGGCAGCGATCAGCCCGGAAATGACTGCAGCGACTCGCTGATTCATGAGTTCCTTTACAGCAGTGTCTCACAGCGGATGGACATAAAAGCTCAGTATCATGTAGTATGGAGGTGCAAAGCCCTTTGGATCACCTCAAGATCAAATTGAATTTGATTGTGTGTCAGCAGTGAGGGTCATCTGGGTCATTGATTGTTATCACATGAATTTATAAAATTGTGAGCTTGACACTATCAGTCTACGTGATCAGCAGATGTTTTAGAGCTGAATACACTGCACTTCAGTTCACTTCAGTTCAGTTCAGTTGCTCAGTCGTGTCTGACTCTTTGCGGCCCCATGGACTGCAGCACGCCAGGCCTCCCTGTCTTTCACCAACTCCCAGAGTTTACTCAAACTCACGTCCACTGAGTCGGTGATGCCATCCAACCATCTCATTCTCTGTCGTCCCCTTCTGCTTCTGCCCTCAATCTTTCCCAGCATCAGGGTCTTTTCAAATGAGTCAGTTCTTCACATCAGGTGGGCAAAGTATTGGAGCTTCAGCTTCAGCATCAGTCCTTTCAATGAATATTCAGAACTGATCTCCTTTAGGATGGACTGGGTTGGATCTCCTTGCAGTCCAAGGGACTCTCAAGAGTCTTCTCCAACACTACAGTTGCAAAGCATCCATTCTTAGCACTCGGCTTTCTTTATGGTCCAACTCTCGCATCCATACATGACTACAGGAAAAACCATAGCTTTGACTAGACGGACCTTTGTTGGCAAAGAGTGAGACAGAGACATACAGAAGGAAAGGGTTTTCCCATTCTTAGACCTAAATATTCTTGACTCAAACAAGCAGGACTTTCATGGGAGATGTTAAAAAGTGGATATTTCCACATGACATACTCTCCATTATATCAGGATAGAATGACATCCAGTTATAAACGTATGCCATTTGGGGACTTCCCTGGTGGCCCAGTGGTTAAGACCGTGCATTTCCACTCTAGGGGGCCCAAGTTCAATGCTCCTCGGGGACCCAAGATCCTGCTGGCCACTTAGTTGCTCAGTGGTGTCTGACTCACGGCAACCCTGTGGACTGTAGCCCATCAGTCTCCTCGGGTCATAGAATTTTCCAGGCAAGAATACTGGAATGACTTGCCATTCCCTTCTCCAGGGGATCCTCCTGACCCAGGGATCAATCCCAGGTCTCCTGCATTGCAGGCAGGTTCTTTTCCATCTGAGCCACTAGGGAAGTTCTAGTGCAGGCTACTTGGCATGGCCAAAAAAGAAAAAAAAAAAGGAGGGGGGGACCAGGGGAATTTATTTCCATAAAGCTAAACAAAAAGGAATGTTTTAATAAATTAAAAACAGAATCTTTATCCTGCTGTGGTATTGTCCTGTGGAAATTGTAAGAGAGCAAAGTGAACCTTTTTGATCATAAAATGTAGTTCTCAGTGCTCACGCTCTGTGTAGACTGAAACAAGTCTCCAAAGAGTTAAGCCTGGTGTTTAAAGTCAGTCTGCAGTGAAATGCACAGATGGAATGCCATGCCTAATGCGTGTAAGGCACAGGCAGGCTGGCACAGGGACTCAGGGCTGCACAGAGGTCATCAGTAACGTCACCTACAAGGCCTGTCTGTCCATCACCACGCCGCCAGGAAGAATAAGACATGTTCCACCGTGAGAGCGTTTCATGACTCGGGGGGGTCCCCATCTGGGGAAAGTGACTCTAGCTAACGGTAGGAAAACAGGTCAGTAGACTCTGCTGGAAGTAAAACCCTGAGGTAGATGGTTAAAGAGCAGAGTTTCTGTGGGTCTCACAAATAGGGGAGGACTGAGCAGTCTCACCAAACAGAGCACAGGACAAGTGTAGGGTGAGAGCGCGGGACTGGTGTTGGGGACAGGGGGCTGGGGAACCTCTGGGAGGCCTGGGGATGCCGGGGAGGGCGTATTGGTGGGTTACAGGGACCGCTGGGGGCTTACAGATGAAGAAGCAGGTTAAATGGCACCGCTGGAGAACTGGGGTTTGCACACTGCTTTCCTGTGGTCATGTATGGATGTGACAGTTAGACTGTGAAGAAAGCTGAGTGCCAAAGAATTGATGCTTTTGAACTGTGGTGTCGGAGAAGACTCTTGAGAGTCCCTTGGACTGCAATGAGATCCAACCAGTCCATTCTGAAGGATATCAGCCCTGGGATTTCTTTGGAAGGACTGATGCTAAAGCTGAAACTCCAGTACTTTGGCCACCTCATGCGAAGAGTTGACTCATTGGAAAAGACTCTGATGCTGGGAGGTATTGGGGGCAGGAGGAGAAGGGGATGACAGAGGATGAGATGGCTGGATGGCATCACCGACTCGATGGACATGAGTTTGGGTAAACTCTGGGAGTTGGTGATGGACAGGGAGGCCTGGTGTGCTGCGATTCATGGGGTCTCAAAGACTCGGACACAACTGAGCAACTGAACTGAACTGATCTGACAAAGACTTACAGTAACTTTGTTCGGTCACTCAGTCATGTCCGACTCTTTGCAACCCCATGGACTGCAGCACGCCAGGCTTCCCTGCCCATCACCAACTCCTGGAGCTTACTCAAGCTCATGTCCATCAAGTTGATGATGCCATCCAACCATCTCATCCACTTTCACCCCCTTCTCCTGCCCTCAGTCTTTCCCAGCATCTGGGTCTTTTCCAGTGAGTCAGCTCTTCAAATCAGGTGGCCAAAGGATTGGAGCTTCAGCTTCAGCATCAGGTCTTCCAATGAATATTGAGGGTTGATTTCCTTTAGGATAGACTGGTTGGATCTCCTTGCAGTCCAAGGGACTCTCAAGAGTTTTCTCCAACACCGCGGTTCAAAAGCATCAATTCTTCGGTGCTCAGCTTTCTTTATGGTCCAGCTCTCACATCCATATATGACTGCTGGAAAAACCGTAGCTGACTTGATCGCACATAACTTGAGGGGGGATAATCAAGGCTCACCCCCCAGAGCAGACACACAAGCCCTGAGATTGATCATCACACACCGTATATATTTGTAACAGAGCTGTCCAGTGGAATTTCGCATGCTGACCCAGAGTTCCTGGACCTGTGCTGTCCAATATGGTGACCACTGGCCACATGTGACTTTGACCCCTGACGTGCCCAAGATGACCGAGAAGCTGTATTTTTTATTTTTATTTTTCTCTGTGCTGGGTCTTCCTTGCTGTGCATGCTTTATTTTGTTGTGGTGTGAAGTGAATGACTCTTTGTGACCCCATAGACTATACAGTGCAGGGAATTCTCCAGGCCAGAATACTGGAGTGGGTAGCCTTTCCCTTCTCCAGGGGATCTTCCCAACCCAGGGATCGAACCCAGGTCTCCCGCATTGCAGGCGGATTCTTTACCAGCTGAGCCACAAAGGAAGCCCGAGAAGGCTGTTGTGGGTAGCCTATCCCTTCTCCAGGGGATCTTCCCAACCCAGGGATTGAACTAGGGTCTACTGCACTGCAGACAGATTCTTGGTAAAGAATCTGAGTGGCTGAGCCACCAGGGAAGCCCTTTGTTGTGGTGAGTGGGGGCTAATCTTTGGTGTTGGTATGCAGGCTTCTCATTGCAGTGGCTCATCGTAATTGCAGAGCATAGGCTTTAGGGCGAGTGGGCTTCAGTACTTCCAGTACACAGACTTAGTTGGTCCGTGGCATTTGAGATCTTCCTGGACCAGGGATCAAACCCCTATTTCCCCTGTTGGCAAGCGGATACATAACCATTGGACCACCAGCAAAGTCCCTCATTTAGTTTTAATGTCACTTAAATATAAATGTAATAGCCAGATAGCTACTGGGCAATAGTATAAGATGGTAGAGTGAAAAAGAAAGCTTGTACAACATATTGAATGATACAAGACACATTTTGACCGTTTGGGGTTAAGGAGAAGGCAATGGCAGCCCACTCCAGTACTCTTGCCTGGAAAATCCCATGGACGGGGGAGGAACCTGGTAGGCTGCAGTCCATGGGGTCGCTAAGAGTCAGACAGGACTAAGCAACTTCACTTTCACTTTCCGCTTTCATGCATTGGAGAAGGCAATGGCAACCCACTCCAGTGTCCTTGCCTGAAGAATCCCAGGGACGGTGGAGCCAGGTGGGCTGCTGTCTATGGGGTCCCACAGAGTCGGACACGACTGAAGTGACTTAGCAGCAGCAGCAGCAGCAGCAGGTTAAGGAATTTCTCCCATTTCTGTTTCTGATACTCTTCTCAAGGTCACTATCAGTAGGTTCGTGCCTTATTATGATGCTTGCTGCTGTTCAGAGCATCACCAAGGACACCCTGGAGGGTATAATGAAACAGCGGTCTAGGGCCTGATCTAATTTGGTGACTCACGCTTTCTCTTCTTCTCTCTGTTACAGTGACTTGACCAATTTTAATTGAACATTTTCGCGTGGGGCTTATCAAATGACCTCAACCTTTTAAAATGTGTTGCTTGGTGGCAGCTCCTTTCTGGGAGTGGATTTCTTCCGCTGGCTGAGAGAAACAGCTCCCCCACCTCCAGAAAGTCATTTCACGCTCAGAGATTTCCTGATGTTGTGGTTGTCGGTGTTGGGCAAAACAGTCAAGGCGGGTGAAACAGGCATAACAGACATGGAGGAAGGTCACCCCCGTGAGCAGAGAACAGTGACGAGAGACCCGGCCAGAGCAACAGTGGGTGGGAAGGTTTGGATGGGAAAGGAAAACCCAGCCCAACCTAGGGATTGCAGACCGAGAAATGAGGAGTGGTAGGTTACTAGTCATCGCTGGGATGGCTCAGCGGTCTGTCTGCCAATACAGGAGGTGCATGTTGGATCCCTGTTTGGGGAAGATCCCCTGGAGGAGGACAGGGCAACCCACTCCAGTAGTCTTGCCTGGGAAATCCCCATGGACAGAGGAGCCTGGTGGGCTATAGTCCACGGGGTCGAAAAGAGCTGGACATGCCTGAGGGACTGAACAAGAGCAGCAGTGTCTTAAGATGAGACCTCCTCTTCCTGTGAACATGACACGGAGGAAGAGACACGTTTGACCCTAGTCCCACTCAGCGTCAACTTTCAGGCACGTCCGTGGGGCCTGTGGTCTACGGAGAGCAGAGCTGGAGAAAATAGTGATCTAAGTTAGAAGAAATGAGCTCAGTGCTGTGCTGGAAGAAGTGATTCCTACGTTCACCAGGGCTACCAAGAATAGTGGAGGGCAGACAAGGGCCGGTGAAAGATGGTAAGGCCAAAAGACCCAGAGGTTGAAAACCCAGCCCTCGGCTTGTGGAGGAGAATCCAGACCTATGCGGTCTGAGATATTCATGGTTTAGATTAGCATTTGATATGGACTTCCCTGGTGGCACTAACTGGAAAGAACCCGTCTGCCACTGCAGGAGACGCAAGAGAGTTGGGTTCCATCCCTGGGTCGGGAAGATCCCCTGGAGAAGGAAATGGCAACCCACTCCAGTATCCTTGCCTGGAGAATCCCATGAACAGAGGAGCCTGGCAGGCTACAGTCCATAGGGTCTCAGGGAGTCCGACACGGCTGAGCACGCATGCACAGCATTTGATAGGAAAACCGGTCATTTGTTTCTGCGTACTGCATTTGCAAGTGAAAAAACAAATTGAGATCTCATAGATGCTGTAACAATGAGAATTTCTACAGAAATGACCTTGATCTGTCAATACAGAATTTTATATCTTAGGAATATGTAGTAGTAGCGTTAGTCACTCAATTGTGTCCGACTCTCTGCGACCTCACGGAATGTAGCCCGCCAGGCTCCTCTGTCCATGGGATTCTCCAGGCAAGAATCCTGGAGAAGGTTGCCATTTCCTTTTCCAGAGGATCTTCCCAACCCAGGGATCAAACCTGGGTCTCTCCTGTGTTGCAGGCAGATGCCTTACCATTTCAGCTACAGGGAAGACCTTAGGAAGAGAAGCATTCAAGAAAAAGCAAACAAGAGCCCGCCTCACGTCTAATCCCATTTCACGCGTCTGAGTATCACAGATAGGGCCTGAACTCCGACCTTGGGGTTTCTATTTGTGACATGTGTCTCAGATTCGGAGACGCCCACTGAGGGAACCTGTTATGACTTTTAAAAAAAATCAATTTATTTATTTTAATTGAAGGCTAATTCCATTATGATAGTGTAGTGGTCTTCTGCTGCTTGTGTAACGGCACATGGAGAATCAAAGGACCCCTCCTCCAGACACTGTGTAGTTTCCGTGCTGTGGTTTCTCAGAACAAGGGCAGTTTTTCTTCGGAAGAGGTTTTCGGACGTTGACTGCTGTGGATGAGACCGAGAGCCCCTTCGGCCTTGGCCTGCTTGGTGGGGAGAATGTGCAGAGTAGCGGGACTTTGTGCCTAGCCTGGGCAGAAAGGAGAAGGGCAGTCAGTGGCTGTCCCAGGGTCCCGCTTAAGGGGCCTGCCTCAGCACAGCCCTGGGGGATCTGTGCGCTTCAGCCTGAGTGGATCACAGGGCATCCTGAGCCCGGCGCTTTCGCAGGCACCAGGCCTGCTTCCTGGTTTCCTATAGCCTTTGTCTCTCGTCCGGGGAACCCTGGAGCATCTAGCTGCTTGCTGCCCTTCCTGGTGGAAGTCCTAATTAAGTCAGACTCATAAAGAAAGCTGAGCACCGAAGAATGGATGCTTTTGTACTGTGGTGTTGGAGAAGACGTTTGACAGTCCCTTGGACTGCAAGGAGATTCAACTAGTCTATCCTAAAGGAAATCAGTCCTGAATGTTCACTGGAAGGACTGATGCTGAAGCTGAAGCTCTAATCCTTTGGCCACCTGATTTGAAGAGCTGACTCACTGGAAAAGACCCTGATGCTGGGAAAGATTGAAGGCAGGAGGAGAAGGGGACGACAGAGGATGAGATGGCTGGATGGCATCACCAACTCGATGGACATGACTTTGAGTAAGCTCTGGGAGATGGTGATGGACAGGGAGGCCTGGTGTGCTGCAGTCCATGGGGTCACAAAGAGTTGGACACAACTGAGCGACTGAACTGAACTGAACATGCCTGAGGCAGGAGTTGTTCCCTCCCCCGTGGAGTCCGGGGCTAAGTGTCTCTCGGGGAGACAGTTGAACATGAGGAGGAATGGCACTCGGGGGAAGACCCACTGGCAGGACAGGGATGGACTGATCGAGATGCTGGCTGAAGTCTTTTCCTCAGGTGCCTATCTGAGTCACAGTACTGTGTTCATTTCCACATAAAATATAGCTGTAGTCGGATAGTGCTTCTTGCAGCGTTAATTAGCCAACTGTCCTCTTAGAATGCAAACATCGAAAAGCAGCATCGTTGGTACATGCTGCTGGCATGTCTGAAAATGTTAGTGAGGAGGAAGGAGTAGGTGAATGAAGTAACTGCTGCCGTCTTTGGTAATTTAGCTGATGTGTGTGTTAGTCGCTCAGTCGTGTCTGACTCTTTGTGACCCCACGGACTGTAGCCCACCAGGCTCCTCTGCCTGTGGGATTTTCCAGGCATGGATCCTGGAGCGGCTGGCCATTCCTTTCTCCAGGGGAATCTTCCTGACCCAGAGATCGGACCCAGGTCTCCTGCACTGCAGCAGGATTCTGTACCATCTGAGCCACCAGGAAAGCTGATAATTTATCTGATAAACATTCATTGACATTGGACTTAAAATGTCACATGTTGTTTAAGGACATTTTGGAAAAGATCATTTTTAATACCTACGAATTGCTATCGTGTAGGACTTTTACAGTAATTTGAGGCATTTCTTTCTGTGAAACTGAGAATTTCTACTTTATTTAGTAAAATGTCTTAGTTTTATACCACAAAATGCTGGGTGGTCACAATTAACGTGGAATTAAGAATTTTTGCTTAAGGAGCCTGATGCCTATCTTTGCCCGAAGTCTTCCAGAAATCTTTTTAGTTTATAAGGAAACATAATACCTCCACCGTTCTTAACTCACATAGTTATTAACAAGTGTATGAAAACAGCCCAAGTGTTTTCTTAAGCTCTGTTGGATAACAGCATAATCGTTCTACCTGGATACAGGATTATATCAGCACATGTTACAAACAGATCATTTTCTAGAAACACACAAAAAGAGCAGAGATGAATTTCAGCGCCCTTACAGGGCCCTTACACTCATCGCCAGAGACCAAAATTGCTGTGCCTCAAACTCTCGGAGTCAAGTGATAAATGTCTGCTCATGTGCTCAAAGAGTTATTTGTTCTAGATTTAATCTCACAGCTATTTCAGTGGGGAAGATTGAACTTCAAGGTAAAATGTCACTAGATGTATTTTCAGATCTTTCTCAAAGCTTGATTACTCTGTTTATGGAGAATAAAGTTTTAATGATTGCCTTGTATTCACTGAAAAGTCCTGGCATTTTGTTTTTTTTTTTCTGTGATTAGTATCCTGGGAGGAGGGAGGAACATCTCTGTATTGAAGCTGGAAGTTTAGCACTGGACGGGCGGAGAGCTGAGGTTGGGGCTGACAGTTGCTCCTTTGGACATCAGTTTGTGATGAATCAGTCATGTACTATGATGGCAAACCTTCTAGGAATCTGCAGTACCCTGCGTGTGGTAGGCTTGACTCAGGAGAGCCATGAATGTGAAAAAACAAAAAAACAGGCATAGACAGTAAGTAACTGCAGAAACATTACCGGCGTAATTTAAACCAGCGAATCGGAGCTTTCCTGACCATCAACTGGTTAAGAATCCGCCTTTCAGCGCAGAGGACGTGGGTTCAATCCTTGGTCGGGGAAGGAAAATCCCACACTCCTTGTGACTGCTAAGACCGAGTGCCCCAGCTGGAGAACCTGTAGGCTGCAACCAAAGATCACACCTGCCGCGACTAAGATCCAACATGGCCGAGTAAATAGTTCATGATCAAATTATTATTTTATTTAATTAATGTAATGAAAAAAAATTGGCTTCCCTGATAGCCCAGTTGGTAAAGAATCTGCCTGCAATGCGGGAGACCCTGGATTGCTTCCTGGGTCAGGAAGATCCTCTGGAGAAGGGATAGGCTACCCACTCCAGAGGTCTTGGGCTTCCCTGGTGGCTCAGCTGGTAAGGAATCGGCCTGTAAAGCAGGAGGACCTGGATTCGATTCCTGGGTTGGGCAAATCCCCTGGAGAAGGGAAAGGCTACCCACTCCAGTATTCTGGCCTTGAAAATTCCATGGACTGTATAGTCCTTGGGGTCGCAAAGGGTCGGACATGACTGAGCGGCTTTCACTTTCTTTCATTTCTTTCAATTTAAAAACACTTTATAAAAATAAAGCAGTGAATGTAGCTAACAAGACAAGGATATGGAGGTTTCTTGGAGATCCTTCCAGACAGAGTCCGGGTCATCTGTTTTGAAGGGGGTTTGAGAAACAGTCTTCTCCCCAGCCTCTAATAAAACTCAATTTTGTGGTTAACACAACACTCCATATTATTTTTCCCTTTGAGTTGAATTGGGTATCTGCCTCCTGGCGTGTTTCTGTGCAAGGATGATAAAATACCGATGGAACATATTTTATGATCTTAAGGAGAATGCAGTTAGGAGCACGAAGACAGTATTCACGTGAGACAAGAGGTGACTGCATGGGTTGCCTGCGATGTCGCCAAACCAGTGGAGTCCTAAGCGCTGTGCACAGCAAGTCCCCTGCATACGCACCTCCGAGCCGTGAACCTTCAGAGATACGAATGTGCGTTCACGCATCCAGTCGCGTAAGCTGGGTCACGTGCCTCTGTCCTCTCCAAATGTCTGTGTTCTTTCTGTACCTTGCTGTACAGTGCTGCGTGGAGTACCACAGACCGTGTCTTTGTGTCACGCCCAGGATGTCCACAAACAGTCGGACAAGCAGCAGTGACGTGGCCCGGTACTGCTCAGAAGCGCCAGCTGTTGTACTGTGCTACGTACTTTTGAGGGTATTGTATTGTAACATTAATACTTGTTTTTCCTGCGATTGTGTATGGATGTGAGTTGGACTGTGAAGAAGACTGAGTGCCGAAGAATTGATGCTTTTGAACTGTGGTGTTGGAGAAGACTCTTGAGAGTCCCCTGGACTGCAAGGAGATCCAACCAGTCCATTCTGAAGGAGATCGGCCCTGGGATTTCTTTGGAGGGAATGACGCTAAAGCTGAAACTCCAGGACTTTGGCCACCTCATGCGAAGAGTTGACTCATTGGAAAAGACTCATGCTGAGAGGGATTGGGGGCAGGAGGAGAAGGGGACGCAGAGGATGAGATGGCTGGATGGCATCACCCACTCGATGGATGTGAGTTTGGGTGAACTCTGGGAGTTGGTGATGGACAGGGAGGCCTGGCGTGCTGTGATTCATGGGGTTGCAAAGAGTCAGACACCAATGAGCGACTGAACTGAAGTGAACTGAACTGAAGGATTGTATTTGCTTTTCTAAAACTTTTTCCAAATTTTAATTTAATTTTTTTTGGCTGTACAAATCTTCATTGTTGCACATGGGCTTTCTCTAGTTGTGGCTCTTGAGCTCAGTTGCCCTGAGGCATGTGGGATCTTCCCCAGCCAGGGGTTGAACCCGTGTCCCTGGCATTGCAAGGCAGATTCTTAGCCACTTGACCACCAGAGAAGTCCCTGTTTGTTTTGTTAATTTCTGTGAAAAGTATTATAGACCTATTACACTACACCATTCTAGGTGGCTTAGATGGTAAAGAATCTGCCTGCAATGCAGGAACCCGGGTTTGATCCCTGGGTCGGCAAGACTCCCCTGGAGAAGGGAATGGCAACCCACTCCAGTATTCTTGCCTGCAGAGTCCCAAGGACAGAGGAGCCTGTTGGGCTACAGTCCATGGGGTCACCAAGAGTCAGACACGACTGAGTGGCTAACACACATTCCGTAGCGTCATAGTGTTAGGTGGGTCACCTAGGCCAAGTCTGTTGGACTTTTTGGGCCAATTGGACTTAAGGAAGATGCTCTCTGAAAGGAATTTGTTTGTGCATCGGAGACTAACTGTTCTTGAGAGACAGAAGGTACCACTTGGGGGGCTGTAATTGAGCCTTTAAGGGAGCTGAGAGACAGGTGAGAGCTGAACGAATCACTGCATGCATAGGAATAAAGGAGTTCATGGTCAGGGTTGAGGTGGGCATAGCTCAATGGTATTTCCCCCAGCTGGGTTGCTGTATACTTGGCATAGGACATGGTGTAAGTTTAAGGCATAGGAGGTGATGATTTGATAACCACTGTTGGTTGCAAAATGATGGCTAGTGTAGGGGAGCTCACACTCACCTAACAAAAGAAGGTCACCTAATAAAATAGTAAGCATCATGGGACCTAATTCCGCTCTGTCTCGTCAGCTCTGTTGGTGGCGTTCCAGTGTACGGTAGGGAGTTAACTGTATTCTTGGAGCTGTGTCTTACTGAGCAGAGCAGGGAAGTGCCGTTTCATCTCCAAGTGGTTCCCATGGGAGTTGGACTAGGTTTTTTTGTTTTTTTTTTTTTTACCAAAAGGGCTATTTCTGCCCTAGTTCTCCGAGGGCAGACGTCTAGGTACACAGAGGTATAAAGCAAAGCTCCTAATGGTGTTTTTAGTGATAGTCTGTCTTCTTGGAGAAGGAAATGGCAACCCACTGCAGTACTCTTGCCTGGAAAATCCCACGGACAGAGGAGCGTGGTAGGCTACGGTCCATGGGGTTGCAAAGAGTCAGACACAACAGAGCGACTTCACTTTCAGTTTTTCACTTTCTCTTCTTGGAACAGCAGCCTCTTATGTGCTCTTCTGCAACTTAGTTCATCTTTGTAACACCATAGATGGTACCTGTTCTTGAGAGACAGGAGGTACCACTTGGGGGCTGCAGTCCACGGGGTCTCGAAGAGTCGGACACGACTGAGCAACTTCACTTTTACTTTTCACTTTCCTGCATTGGAGAAGGAAATGACAACCCACTCCAGTGTTCTTGCCTGGAGAATCCCAGGGACGGGGAGCCTGGTGGGCTGCCGTCTATGGGGTCACACAGAGTCGGACACGACTGAAGCGACTTAGCAGTAGCAGATGGTGCCTGCATGGAATCTTCCCATGTTAAGAATAGAAGCTTCCCAAATCCGTGGCATCTCCAAAGGCTTCCAGACAACTTGGGGGAGCTCGTCGGGGTCATTGAGAAACAAGAGTCGTTTTAAAGTATGTTTGAAACAGGTTTTCAGATGAAGATGCTGCTTAATGAGATGACCAGGAACACGAGGATGTTGAGGTTTCAGAAGCGCTGGGACTGGGTGGCTACCCATATGACCCATAAATATTAATATCATGAGACTGGTCTAGGCAGGTGCCTTCTGCAGTTCCCCAGTGGCTCAGATGGTCAGGAATCTGCCCCCAAATCAGGAGACCTGGGTTCTATCCCTGGGTCAGGAAGATGCCCTGGAGAAGGAAATGGCAAGCCACTCCAGTATTCTTGCCTGGAAGTGCCACAGACAGAGGAGCCTGGCGGGCTACAGTCCATGGAGTGGCAAAGAGTCAGACATGACTAAGTGACTAACACTTTGATTTTCACATTTTCTTTTGCATTAGGAAGTCTGTTCCTGTTGCAGATTAAAATGGCAAGAATTGGAAGTAACCACTGGTGGCAGGAACGCACAGTACCAGCAACGACATATGCCCTTTGTCTGCACCGTGTGGTTAAATGAGGTCTCTGCCATGTGCAGAATTAGGTTTCTGGGGCTCTGAATTATTTGATGTCTTCGGAATTAATCTCATAACCATCTTTTATCAGGTATTCATTTCTCCCAGCAATTATAAGATGCTGAGGAATAGCTTGAGGTCAGTCAGTTGAAGCAAAGGCTTGAGTTTGTTTGATAAAATGGTACAATGAAACCAACTCCCCGTCTCCCCCAAGGGGGAAAAAAATCATTTTACAGCACTCTATTTGTACAGGTATTTTCAAAACCTGAACTTAGCGTGACCTTGGCACTCAGCAGATAATGTGAACCATTATGTAACTGAAAACATATTTTAAAAACATACAGAGGACAGGCAAGTCATAACTGCTGCAAAGGCCAATTGTTTCATGAGGAGCGGCGTTTTTCCCATTATTTGCTGGAGTAAATAAATGCAGAGTCCAAGAATAATGAACTTCTTTAAAATTAGTCAGATGGCCGACTCCCCCCAACTAATGACGGCTCACAGCAGGGAGTGAGGTTGAGAGCTCTGCATCACGGCAGAAAGCTCACGTTTGCCCTCAGGTAAAGCTAGCATGAATAGTAATTTTCTAAGTGTATCCTGGTGGTTGTAGCGGTCCCGTTTCTCACGTGGAGACCACGTCTTTGTGACCACGGGCCTCGTTGCCTCTCTGTCCTTGGCAGATGGGTAAGTTCGATGGGTGAGAGGCTGAGGGATGTGCTGGGATTGTCTGTGGGGGTGAGTCGGGGGGAACACAGCAGCCCCCCACCCCCACCCACCCAGCAGTTCTGCACAGGGTCATGGGGGTGTCTGAGAGACATCCCTAGAACCCACTACAGTTACCTGCAGAAAATGCCGCTGTCCCTATCAGGGTTAGACCTCCAGTCCATGGGCGCTCATAGCTTTGTACACCCAGGCTGGGTATTTAGGGGAGCCTTGGGGTTTACCCTGCCTTTGAGGATTACTGGTTGGGAAAGTCCAGTGGTCTGCAAGGCAGGGTATCCTCACTTCAAGATGAAGACCGAGTTTGTCTTGGAAGGAGAATGCGCATGCATTAAAAAAAAATTTATTCACCATGTATATTTTCAGTTCAGGAGCTCAGTCATGTCTGACTCTTTGCGACCCCATGGACTGCAGCATGACAGGCTTCCCTGTCCGTCACCAACTCCTGGAGCTTGCTCAAAATCATGTCCATCGAGTTGGTGATGCCATCCAACCATCTCATCCTCTGTCGTCCCCTTCTCCTTCCGCCCTCAATCTTTCCCAGCATCAGGGTGTTTTCCAATGAGTCAGTTCTTCGCATCAGGTGGCCAAAGGATTGGAGTTTCAGCTTCAGCATCAGGCCTTCCAGGACTGATTTCCTTTAGACTGCACTGGTTGGATCTCCTTGCAGTCCAAGGGACTCTCAAGAGTCTTCTCCAACACCACAGTTCAAAAGCATCCATTCTTGGGCGCTCAGCTTTCTTTATGGTCCAATTCTCACTTCCATGTAGATTTTACTTAATTTGTTTCAGTTTTAAATTTATTTATTTTTTTTTACTGAGGTAACTGGTTGTAATATTATAGGTTTCATGTGTGCAACACTGTATGTCTACTCTGTATACACTAGAGTGTGCTCACCACCAAAATTGTTTCCACGAGTCACTGTGCAGTTGATCCACTGATACATTTTACCCACTCCCTGTGCCTTTGCCTTTTTGTAACAACCGCTCTGTTCTCTGTAGGTTTCGTATTCCATACATGACTTGAATCCAAGATACTTGTCTTTCTGTGTTTGACTCATTTCACTAAGCATAAGAACCTGAAGGTCCATGCATGTTGTCACAAATGGCAAAATTCCATCTTTTTTATGGCTGAGTAGTATATTCTAGTGGAGAAGGCAGTGGCACCCCACTCCAGTACTCTTGCCTGGAAAATCCCATGGATGGAGGAGCCTGGTGGGCTGCAGTCCATGGGGTCGCTAAGAGTCGGACACGACTGAGTGACTTCACTTTCACGAATTGGAGAAGGAAATGGCAGCCCACTGCAGTGTTCTTGCCTGGAGAATCCCAGGGACGGGGGAGCCTGGTGGCTGCCGTCTATGGGATCACACAGAGTTGGACACGACTGAAGCGACTTAGCAGCAGCAGCAGCAGCAGCAGTATATTCTAGTATGTTTGGGCTTCCCTGGTGGCTCAGATGGGAAAGAATCCGCCTGCAGTGTGGGAGACCTGGGTTCACTCCCTGGATGGAGAAGTCCTCTGGAGAAGGGAATGAACCGACTCCAGTATCCTTGCCTGGAGAAACGCATGGACAGAGGAGCCCAGCAGGCTACAGTCCACGGGGTCGCAGAGAGTGGGACATGACCGAGTGACTGAGGACAGTGCCTTCCCGTGTGTCTGTGCTATGGATACAGCACATCTTCTTTGTCCATTCACCCCTCAGTGGGCACTTAGGTTGTCTCTGTATTTTGACTCTTGGTTGCAAGTGCAATTTCTACAGAAAGGTGTGAACACGAACACTGCTGGCTACCATGCAGGTTAAACAGTGCTTTCTTCTTTTTAAGTAAACAGTTGTTGTGCTCCTTTGTCTTCTCTACGTGAAATGAGTCAGTCTTTGGAATATTCTGTACCCTAGTGTGTGTGTTTCTGAATGGATATATGCGTATAGATACATGTAGGTATACAGAGAGAGGGGATACAGAGAAGGGGACGACAGAGGGTGAGATGGCTGGATGGCATCACCGACTCGATGGACATGGGTCTGGGTGGACTCTGGGAGTTGGTGATGGACAGCGAGGCCGGGCGTGCTCTGATTCATGGGGTCAGACATGACTGAGCGAGCATCAGGGTGTTAAACGGTGCATGCTAATGGAAATGAGAAAAGGATTACTGGGTTTCTCTGAGTTGCTTATATGACATGCTTTGTATCAATGGAGGTTCTTAGAGTTGACTGTTTCTGAGAGCTGGTGAGGGGACCCACGCTAAGGTCAGATGCCACTGTGCAGAGCGTCTCACAGGGGTTTGAGTTCATTTGTCAGAAAGACCCTAGGAGGCAGGTACCACTAGTAACTCCCGAAGCCTGGGGAAGGCTAAAGAACCAACCCAGAGAAGGTGAGTGATGGACAGAAACCGTGAGAGCAAGCTGGCCCTGGTACCTGTATTCTGTAATCAAGAAATATTTCTTGGGCCTCCCCTGGGGGGTCCAGTGGTTAAGATGTTGCCTTCCAGTACTTAGGGTGTAGGTTTGATCTGTGGTTGGGGACCTAAGATCCCACATGTCTCCTGGCCAAAAAAACCCCCCAAAACCAAGAAACACAGAGACAGTATTGTAACAAATTCAATGCTGCTAAGTCACTTCAGTCGTGTCCGACTCTGTGCGACCCCATAGATGGCAGCCCACCAGGCTCCCCCCTCTCTGGGATTCTCCAGGCAAGAACATTGGAGTGGCTTGCCATTTCCTTCTCCCATGCATGAAAATGAAAAGTGAAAGTGAAGTCGCTCAGTTGTGTCCGACCCTCAGCAACCCCATGGACTGCAGCCTTCCAGGCTCCTCCATCCATGGGATTTTCTAGGCAAGAGTATTGGAGTGGGGTGTCATTGCCTTCTCCGAACAAATTCAATAAAAGACTTAAAAAAAACAAATGGTCCACTTCAGTTTCTCAGAGCTATCTGAGGTCCTGCCTCCCGGGATGCAGTCATCATTTTGCCCCGAATAAAACTTCACTCGCAACTCTGAAAAAAAAAAAAAATACACATAAATGATTTTTTTAAAAAAGAAATAACTTCTTGAATCTAGAATAGAGTCCAGCTACAGAAAATGTCCATAAGATTCTTAAGATGGGTCCATGGATGAGGCCGACGGCTTCCTGTTTTGCAGTTGAAGTAAAAAGGTGGCGTGTTCAGTTGAGAATAGGTTTGGGGGAGTTTTGGAGACAGACCGTTCGAAGGGATTCCAAGAGCGTTTGAGAAAGAGATAAACCTTAGAGGTCAAAACAGGCGGGGGCAACTTTGAAAAGTCAAAGTTGATGTCCAAACGTCAGCGTGATCTTGTCAAGAAATATGGCTCTTTGACAGGTCCTGCAGGAGACATAAGAGATGTGAATTCGATCCCTGTGTCAGGAAGATGCTCTGGAGAAGGCAACCCACCCCAGTATTCTTGTCTGGAGAATCCCATGAACAGAGGGACCTGGTGGGCCACAGTCCATGCAGTCGCAAAGAGTCGGACACGACTGAGCGACTTAGGACACGCATAGACAGATACAGAAAGTAGCTGCTGGCTTCTGTGCCTGTGCTTAGTTGCTCAGTCACGTCCGACTCTTTGCGACTGTATAACCACCAGGCTTCTCTCTGTGGGATTTCCCAGGCAAGGATACTGCAGTGGGTTGCCATTCCCTTCTCCAGGGGATCTTCCCGACCCAGGGATCAAACCCGAGTCTTACAGCCTTGGCAGGCAGATTCTCTACTGCTGAGCCACCGGGGAAGCTGTAGGCTTAACTCAGCTGAAGGCTCAACTCACCTCTTCCTAATGGTGATAAAAACCAGTAATATAATAATCCCTCAGATTCAGGGAACGGTGGCTCTAAATTCGGTGTTCTGTTTGTTTTTGCTTCTTCTTCAAAGACGTGGCTGTTTGATCTTGGGATCATCCCGGAGCGCTCTGCAACTGTATGCTTCTTCCCCCAGACGAGAGCATGATCATGTCTGGTTTGCTGTGGCGTCCTTGGCGCCTGGCTCACGGCTGTGTTTCAGTCTCTCCTTCATTTTGCAGGCCTGCCCAATGACTGGGCTGCACGGGGGGAGCATTGTTTCAGCTCCAGCCCCATGAATCAGGCCCTTGCCAACTTTTCACAGCTCGGGAAAGAATTTTTCACTCAACGCATTCAAAACCCAGCATTTCATGGAATTTGGCCGCGGTGAAACAATGGGCGGCCTTGTCAGTGGCGACCGCATTCAAAGTTAATGGGCTTGAAGGAGCCTTTCGGGCGGTGGTGGTTGGGTGGGGTGGGTGCCCGTTGGAAGGCCTGGGAGCTGAGGCACCCCCAACCCCGGCTGCCCAGTCTTCAGCGGCCGAGGACGCGGTTGAGATTTCCCGGGGCTGGTTCACCAGCCTGCAGACAGGTCGGCAGTGTTCTCAGGGGTGGTTCCGAGGAGGTGAAGGTGCATCCCCATAGACTGTGATAAAGCACCGCCCCCGCCACCCCCTGATCAGATGCAGGGGTCACCCACAACGTGGGTAACGGGGAACTGTGCCCCTCCTTTTTTGCTTCATGCTGCCTTCACACCGAGGTCACCCTGGCTCCGATTTTCCACCTGCCAGGGAACAGAGCCCTCCAACAAATTTATGAAGTCCCTGGTTATTTGCAATTCATGTGCCCCTTTGCAAGTCAGGAGGACATGATGAACACCACCCCCTCCTCACACAAAGGCCTCTAAGCACGGGGAAGAGTCTAGACAGCCAGGGCGGGGGTCAGGGGGTGCAGGAAGCCCCTGGAAATCGTCGTGTAACCTCTTCAGGTAGGCTTTTATGCAAACCATATGGAACTTTGGTCTTGAGACTTTGGATCACTTGCTTTTTTTTTTCTTTTGGAAGTTTGTTTAATTCCAAATTGTATTTCACATATTGTGATGTGCTGTGCCATGCATTCAGACTGTCTCTGCAACTTACTGATAAAGACATCACCTCAATGTCCTACCATCATAAACATTTCATTTTCTAAGCTCTGCAGATGGAGGGGTTTTGTTTTGCTTAAAAAGTTACAGATGTTATTTCTCAGAGCACTTTCAGGTTTACAGAAAAATTTAGCAGAAAGGGCAGAGTTCCTGTGTATCCTCGTTTCTCACTCCGGTCAGTCTTTCATTGACATCTTGCCTTAGTTTCATCTGTTCCGTTACAATCGATGATAGCTCAGTTGGTAAAGAATCCGCCTGCAATGCAGGAGACTCGGGTTCGACTTCTGCTGAAGGGATAGGCTACCCGCTCCAGTCTTCTTGCACTTCACTGGTGGCTCAGCTGGCAAAAGAATCCACCTGCAATGCGGGAGACATGGGTTCAATCCCTGGGTTGGGAAGATCCCCTGGAGGAGGGAAAGGCTACCCAACTCCAGTATTCTGGCCTGGAGAATCCCATGGCATGGACTGTACAGTCCATGGGGTTGCAGAGAGCCAGACATGACTGAGCGACTTTCACTTCACTTACTGACATATAATTGTGAACTGGAGTCTCTAGTTTACTCTAGGGCTTACTTGTTGCGCTGAGCATGCCATGGGTTTTACCAAATACACCACGTCCTGTCTTCACGATGACAGTATCGTCCGGAATAGTCCCACTGCCCTGAGAGCCCTCTGTTCGCTCCTGCTTCCCTTCCAGCCCCCAGCAACCACTTATTTTTCTACCACATCTACCTTTTTTTAAAAGGTTTTAAATATGTAAAATTTAAATACCATCTGAATATTTTTCTTTTATCAGCTTTCCTGAAGTTGACCCGACACCAAGGGATTGCAACAACAGTTTAACTTTCAAATCATGTATTTGTTATATGTAACATGTTCTTTTTCTAAAGAAAT
The DNA here is from genome assembly GCF_055505025.1 of Bos grunniens. Lineage (NCBI taxonomy): Eukaryota > Metazoa > Chordata > Mammalia > Artiodactyla > Bovidae > Bos > Bos grunniens. The sequence goes on from NC_141194.1 coordinate 5,447,908, forward strand.
CCCACTTTCTTCACATGTTCATGGACTCATTTGTTTCTTCAATAATAATGAAAATCATTAAATATCTCTAGACTAAAAAAATTGCCAAATGACACAAAATGTGTACTAGGATGAAAATTAAAATTCGGCGTTTATTTGTGATTTTAAAGAAAAATGTGTTCTGAAGCGGTTGGTAAAATATAGTTTAAAAATGTGTTATGAACCATTACCTAAGTGTTGTGCTTAGGAAAACTTGTAATTTTTTTTTAACTTTATTTTATTGGAGTATAGCTGATTTATAGTGCTAGGTTAGTTTCTGCGGTACAGTGAAGTGATTCAGTTACTCATATATATATATACACACACACACATGTGGAGAAGGCAATGGCACCCCACTCCAGTACTTTTGCCTAGAAAATCCCATGGATGGAGGAGCCTGGTAGGCTACAGTCCATGGGGTCACGAAGAGTCGGACACAACTGAGCAGCTTCACTTTCACTTTTCACTTTCATGCATTGGAGAAGGAAATGGCAACCCCCTCCAGTGTTCTTGCCTGGAGAATCCCAGGGACGGGGGAGCCTGGTGGGCTGCCGTCTATGGGGTCGTACAGAGTTGGACACGAGTGAAGCGACTTAGCACACACACGTGTACATTTCTTTTCTCACATTCTTTTCCATTATGACGTGTTGCAGGATATTGCATTTAGTTCCGTGTGCTGTACAGTGTGACCTTGTTCTTTATCCCTTCTGTATGTCATAGTTTGCGTCTGCTAATCCCAAGCTCCCAGTCCATCTATCCCACACCCTCACCCCCGTTGACACCCACAAGCCTGTTCCCTGAGTCTCTGAGCCTGTTTCCATCTTATAACGAGCTCATTGGTGTCGTGTGGTAGATTCCACATATCGGTGACGTCAGGCGGTGCTTGCCCTCCTCTCTCTGACTCCCTGCACTCAAGTGTGACCATCTCTGGGTCCACCCACGTCACTGCAGATGGCATAACTCCATTCGTGTCTACGGCTGAGTAGTACTCCATTGTTTCCATCCACCACGTCGTCTTCCTCCACTCTTCTGCCCACGGACACTGAGCCTCTTTCCCTGCCTCACTACTGCTGCTGTGAATAGAGGGGTGCATGTGTCTGTTTGAGTTGGAGCTTCGTCTGGATGGATGCCCCAGGAATGGGGTTGCTGGTCGTGTTATTCTCCATAGTAGCTTCACCAATTGACATTCCTTCCAACACTCTAGAGGGCTCCCTCTTCTGCACGCCCTCTCCAGCATTTATTATTTGTAGACTGGTTGGTGATGGCCATTCTAGTCCTGAATATTCATTGGATGGACTGATGCTGAAGCTGCAATACTTTGGCCACCCGATGTGAAGAACTGACCTGCTGGAAAAGACCCTGATGCTGGGAAAGATTGGAGGTGGGAGGAGAAGGGGACGACAGAGGATGAGACTGTTGGATGGCATCACCAACTCAATGGACATGGGTTTGAGTAAATTCCAGGAGTTGGTGATGAATAGGGAAGCCTGATGTGCTGCAGTCCATGGGGTCGCAAAGAGTCAGACACGACTAAGCAACTGAACTGAAGTGATTCTGACCGTTGTGAGGTGATACATCATTAAAGCATTGATTTGCATTTTGCTGATAGTCAGTGATGTTGAGCATCTTTTGCTGTGTTTGGCCATCCATGTATGTCTTCTTCCTGGGGCCGGGGAAGAGACTGGCTGATGCTCCCTGAATTCTTGAGCTCCTCCTCTACCATAACGCCCTACTTGGTGAGCGGGAATATACTCTGTGCCTGTTCCAACCCAACCCTCACACCCCTCCAGACATCCTCATCACAGATCACAGTCTCCCAGTCTTGCTTTTCCCAGAATCTGAGCAGCTAGCCAGACCAGCAGACATGGCCCTCCTGTGTTGTTTGAAACCCAGCCTCAGCCTGTTTGCTTCCACACCCAGGGGCCAGCTGCATGTACTGCTTCAAGTCTTACCAGCCGTGGTTCCTTGAACATCGTCTTGCCCCATTTTCATGTTGCTGAGATTCTACAGTGCCTGTGTAGTGTCAGGACTGGGGGAGGGGGAAGTGTCTTGAAACGTGGCTTTTCTTATTATTCCAGTGTGGTCAGAGCACTGGATCGAGAGATAACGGCCACTGAAGAGTTTCCTACTCGAGAGTTCTGAAGAATAGGGTCACACCGTGTGATGCCAGACCACATGGAGATACCCCGGAGCTGGTTAGGAGGCAGAGAGGGGAAAGTGTTGAGAAGAGCCTTTCCTTTGGAAAGGAGTGTGTGAGTTCGCTGTTGCAGCAACTTTAACGTGGGTGGTGGTTGTTGCTGTTTTTAGTTGCCCAGTCATGTACAACTCTTTGCAACCTCTGTGGACTGTACAGCCCGCCAGGCTCCTCTGTCCGTGGAGTTTCCCAGGGAGGAATACTGGAGTGGGTTGCCATTTCCTTCTCCAGGGGATCTTCCTGACCCAGGGATCAAACCCATGTCTCCTGCATTGCAAGGTGGATTTTTTTTTTTTTTTTTTTAACCACTGAGCCACTTGGGAAGCCTGCTTCGTACATCATCTCTCACAGGAGTTGGCCTTTTTTCGGATCCTTGATGTTGAAAAGCCCAGCGCGAGGTCAGTGTCCCGCTGACCCGTGGTCACTTCCCTGTGGTCCAGCGCGCACCCCCCGGGGTGGTGGGGACAAGCCTGTGCCTCCTTCCATGGGGACCCAGGCCGCCTGTATCCTGGAGCTGGGCTGTGCCCAGCGTCCACCGTCCTGCTTCTGAGGCCAGCAGGGGTCGTCCCCATCTCCCTCTGCAGTTAGAGGCGAGCGTGAGACTGAGTTCTGACAGATGGCGGAGGAGGAAGGGAAGGGAAAGCTGCCCCCAGGCCTCTGCTGGACCCACGTCCTACAGGTAACGTCCTGGGGCTGGCGAGGAGACGGGCCGATGCTCACTGAATTCTGGAGCTCCTCTACCATAAGCTCTCCCCCCGCACCCTTTCATGAGCAGGAATTGCCTGCTTGGGGATCCAGGTAAAGACTCACCTGCTTGGGGGCCAGGTAGGGCCCCGGGAGGCTACCCAGCTCTAGAAGTGACAGCTGGTGGATGAGGGATCCACCTGAGGATAAGTGGGCCAGAGATACATCTTTGTTGTGTGGACTCAGTCAGACAGCGCACGCGCTTGGTATCACAGTCCACCCTGTCCTTGAGAATCGTATACTAATTGGTATTATGTGCAGGTTTTTTCTTGGTATGTTTGGTTTTCTGCTACTCTGCTCTGAGTAGCTGGAGGATAGATTTTGGATTACTGTTCCCAGGAGCCTCTAATGTTCTAGTTACTAAAGTCTCAGCAGTGAGTTAAGGAATAACCCTCAAGTGACAAGAATGTTTCCATGTGTGATATAGAAATATGTATCATATATATAAACCGTGATCTGTGTGTGTCACCTCGTACCCATATGGTATATTTAGCACACATACTCACATGTGTACCTGTGTATCTGCACTTGAAAAATGATAAAACTTACCCATATTTGGGATAAAAAGAGAGAATGGAATTAGTGGATAGTTTGCTTGTTTATCTGTTGGCTTTTCCTTTTTCTGAGTTTGTCAGTGATTTATTTCTAACTTTTTATAGCTTTGATGAATTTAGCTGTGGTTTCGATCCAGTTGTTAACTTTTTAAGGAAATGATGTTGGCTGTTAAAGATGTCACAAAAATGATGAACAGCAAATTGAAAATATATCGTCACGTGCGTGGAAATTTGGTCTGCAGCCTGGAGAAGGGCATGGCAACCCATTCCAGGATTCTCGTCTGGAGAATCCCATAGACAGAGGAGCCTGGCGGGCTGCAGTCCACGGGGTCGCAAAGAGTTGGACACGACTGAGTGACTTCGCGTGCACGCACGCAAATAGAATCTCTGTTAATACAGAAAGATACTCATTACAAATTAAAGTCAAGTGATTAACTGTCTACCAGAGACATACCTACAACAAATGGAGACACATTTAACTAAGAAAGTTGTTAGTTGCTCTGTCATGTCTAACTCCACGGACTGTAGCTTGCCGGGCTCCTCTGTCCATGGGATTTCTCCAGGCAAGGATGCTGGAGTGGGTTGCCATTCCCTTCTCCAGGGGATCTTCCCGACCCAGGGGAAATAAACTATGAATGCGCTTAGTCATCTTGGGTAAAACAGTTAGTAATATAGGGAGAAGCCGAGGCTGAGACCTCCAGGGGCCTGGTAACCAAAGAAGCAAATACAGTACTGAGGAGGATGTAGCGTGTATGTCTGTCTATTTAATACCTGTGTTACGCAAAGCCCCCTCAGGCAGACTGAGCCTTCCTCTCCCGGACCTGCAGAACATTTCCACATTTGGCTTCATATTAGGCCACAAGGACACCCCCCACCCAATAAATCAATAAAGGGAACAGTAGTTGACGCCGCATTTTATGACTCAGGAAGAATAAAATTAGAACTTAATAAGAAAACAGTGTAATAAAACCCTAAGTGGGTGTGTTCTTTTAAACATACCGGCTCAAAGTAATGAGGGTTCTTTAAGAGGGCATTTAGAGATTAAGGACATAAAACAAGGGAACGTTTAAAATATAATTGCAAGCCATTTAAAAATTAATGCTGCTGGGCAGAGAAATGAGAACAGACTGGCATGGTTAGTGGTGGGCTGGTAACTATTTAGGGCTTCCCTGGTGGCTCCAATGGTAAAGAATCTATTTAACTATTTAGCAGCTGCTTTTGTAGGCGAGTTTTAAGCATCAGTGGGTTGGTATATTCATTCGTGTTAGTGAGTAAGACAAAAACAAAATAGGGAACACTTACATCAGAACTTCACTGGTACATGAGTAGCTGAGCACTTTCTTTGCTGAGTTGGGTAGTGAAGGAGCTTCAAATCCTAGAGATCGTTTCTGCTTTGCTGTGGGTTGGTTAATTACAGTATAATGGCTGTCCACTGGATGTTGGCTGTAAAATGGTTATTGTTGCAGTGTTACCATTTTAACCAACATTTCCTTTACTCTGGGCTTCCCTGGTGGCTCAGATGGTAAAGAGATCTGCCTGCAATGCAGGAGACCTGGGTTCAATCCCTGGGTTGGGAAAGATCTCTTGGAGGAGGAAATGTCAACCCCCTCCAGGATTACTGACTGGAGAATCCCATGGACAGAAGAGCCTGGCGGGCTGCAGTCCATAGCGTCGCAAAGAGTCAGACGCGTCTGGGCAATGTTTACATTCTTTAGTCTAGGAAATCAACAAAGGTTTAACTTAAGTCCCGATTCATAGCCGTTGCCAGTTTCTGTGGTGGAAATGCCCCTACCATGGTCAGTTTCAAGCTGCCAATGAGGGTATTTGTCATGGAAATGTGAAGAAATGTACGGTATTCACCAGTATGTAGCTGTCCCACCATGGGTGCGGTGTGCTCAGTCATGTCCGACTCTTTGCGACCCCATGAGCTATAGCTCACCAGGATCCTCTGTCCATGGGGTTTCCCAGGCAAGAATACTGGAGCGATTTGCCATCTCCTCCTCCACAGATGTGAATACCCAAATTAGCCATAATAAGTAGGGAGACGATGAGAGAATTACAGCTTTTATTTATTAGTATGGTTTTAATACAGTTTTGAATGAAAGTTTATATACATTCATTTTTAATAATGACAGTGTTGAACAGCAGGCCCCCCCACCCCCCAAATTCCCAAACATTTAGCAAATCAGACTGAGCCAGCTGCAGATGTCGTTGGCAGACAGTTCAGTCCAAAATGTCCTTTGAAGAAAATTCAAAGGATATAATGTTTTCATTTCTAATCCCATAAAATAGACCTTACAGTAATTTGACTGGATAGCCCAAAAAATAGGAGGAAGGAGAAATCTTTCGTTTTAGGAGAAGTTAAAAAAAAAATAAGACTTAGGAAAACAGGGTAGGATTTATAAAGGAAGTTTCTTTCTACCAGTTTCCTTCAGCTATTGTGCAGTGAGTGCAACCTACGTCTGGCAATGCTATCCTTGTTCCTGTGGACCCCAGTCCTCTTAAGAGAGAAGGTGCCAGATATTGAAAACTGAACACATAAGGGCAGAAAAGGAGGGGTGGGAATCTTTGTGGGAGGTTATGGGATGGATTCAGATGATTCTTTGTGGTTATCTGCCGTCCACCTGTTGTGGAACTCGATTCAGCTTAAGCGACAAGTTGTCGTTCAGTTGCTAACTCGTGTCTGATTCTTTGTGACCTGTCGGACTGCAGCGCGCCAGGCTCCCCTCTCCTCCACTGTTTGCTAGAGATTGCTCAAATTCATGTCCATTGAGTCACTGGTGCCATCTAGCCGTCTCATCCTCAGCCGCCCCCTTTTCCCGCTGCAGTCTTTCCCAGCATCAGGGTCTTTTCCAGTGAGTCAGTTCTTCACATCAGGTGGCCAAAGTATTGGAGCTTCAGCATCAGTCCTTCCAATGAACACCCAGGACTGATGGACTGGTTGGATCTCCTTGCAGTCCAAGTGACTCTCAAGAGTCTTCTTCAACACCGCAGTTCAAAAGCATCCATTCTTTGGCACTCAGCCTTCTTTAGTTTCCAGCTTTCACATCCATACGTGACCCCTGGAAGAACCATACCTTTGATTACGTGAACATTTGTCAGCAAAGTGATGTCTCTGCTTTTTAATACATTATCTAGGTTTGTCGTAGCTTTTCTTCCAAGGAGCACGTGTCTTTTAATTTCATTGCAGTCACCCTCTGCAGTGATTCTGGAGCCCAAGAAAATAAAATCTGTCACTATTTCCATCAGTTCCCCAATATGCCATGAAGTGATGGGACCAGATGTCTTGATTCTAGTGTTTTGAATGTTCAGTTTCAAGCAACTGTTTCACTCTCCTCTTTCACGCTCATCAAGAGGCTCTTTAGTTCGTTTTCACTTTCCTGCCAGAAGGCCGGTGTCATCTGCATGTCTGAGGTTGTTGATACTTAGTAAGTATTTGGCCTAGTTCTGAGAGCTTGAGAATGGCAGAGTTCCCCTATGGTCACAGCGTTAGGTGTACCTTAATACAGCTTCATCTGGTCCATACTTTGGGGCTTCTCACCAGATGTATAGTCCTGAGTCTCGTTCCAAGGATGTAGAAAGTCTTGACTACAGCAGTAGTAGGACCAGTTTATACCAATGTGGCTTGTCCGGCTCTCCAACCCATGCTGACCTAGTTGAGTATTTTCAAAAATGCAGACTGCTTGCCCAGGCTTACTTAATCAGGTGCAGTAGACAGAGGAGGAGCAAATGGACCCGGGGCCCAATGTGCAGCTCTTGGTCCCCGTCCTGGGCACCGTCATGGTCCAGGGCTCTAGTGGGGATTGGGGGGTGGCTGACCACACATGCAAGTACCTCATTCTCTCTTGGTCAGTCTTCAGCCAGGCACCCCCACAGACCCACGTGGTGGAGAGTTAAAAGAGCACAGTCTGAGCTCAGAGCATGCCCCAGTCGACAGACCAGCAGTGACCACTGCAGCAGCTGTGGTTCTGGAAAAAAAGCCTGGCTGTTTTCTTGGTTCCGGTCCTTATATTTGGGAGCTGGCTTCTCATCGTCTCATTGCAGGACAAGGTGACCATGTTCCCTTTAAGTGGTTGAATCATGCTGGTTACCATGGGTTTCTCTGTGCAAGTTACGGTAAGACAAGGATTAGAAGCTTACAGATGTAAGTGTGCTGTCCTTGAGCTGGTTTATCATCTAGAAACAAACCTGGTCATTACTTGTAGAGTCTACTTTCCTGAGGCCTGGTGCACACTGCAGAACCTGTAGAAAAAAATCCTGTGTACACCTAGTCCAAGTGAGGTATAGAAAGAGGTGGGAGACATGGAGAGAGAAATGTCGATGATAAGTGAGAATATAAAGTTGGGATATATAGGGAAAGCAATAGAATGTTTGTAACTTACGAGGTACATCTTCTTGCTGAAATTTAGGAAAGTTTAAACAGACCAATAGTCATGGTCCCAGTTGAAAAAGGTTGTCAAAGGCTTCCTCCACTCTCTCTCTGCTCATTTACAAAATGACAGATAAAGGTTATTTCATAGGTAATTTTCCCCATAATACGAGGCAAGTGAAATTACTATGCTATTGAACTTTAAAGGAACAATGAATCCCTGTGGTACTAAAACTGACCAAGGCCATATAAAAAGGATTAATTGTATTAAATATTATAAAGGTAGATTAACTCTGGTATTAAAATCTGACAGCGACCAGAGAGTAAGAAATTTATATGCATAATGTGTCATCTGAATTATATAAATATTAATGGAAACTCTTGAAGTGAACATTTGATCCAGCAATATATTAAGAAGTAATACTCCATAATGAAATAACAGCTATTTTAGGAATACCAAAATGATTCAATATTAGGAGATGTATTAATGTAATTCATGACGTTATTAAGTTAAATAAAAAAAAAAAAAGTTGCTGTTTCAATAAGTGCCAAAAAAGAATTTGATACAATTCAGCCACTGTTTCAGATAAAAGGCCAGGTAAAATAGAAAAGAAAGGAATAAAAGTAACTACAATCAAATGCCTAAATGTATCTTGATGATGGAAGAAATATTCCACTAGAGTGAACAGCAAAGAAGAGCATCTGCTGTCATTTTCATTATTATTAATGACATCAGTGTGGGAGCACTAGCCAATGCAATGATTTAAAATTTTGGGAATCTACATTAGCATCTTTTTTGAAGGCAGAAAAGCCAGGGGCTTCCCTGGTGGTCCAGTGGTTAAGACTTTGCTTCCAGTGCAGAGAATGTGGGTTTGATCCCTGGTGGGGGAGTTAAGATCCCACATGCATTGTGGCCAAAAGGCAAAACATGGAGCAGAAGCAACATTGTCACAAATTCAATGAAGACTTTAAAAACGGTCCACATTGAAAAAAAAAAAAAAAAGATAGGAAAGGCAAAAGAATTCATACTACTAAGGATAGCGGAAGTATGTTAAATAAGCTGGCTAGTTACAAATGGCACCCCACTCCAGTACTCTTGCCTGGAAAATCCCATGGATGGAGAAGCCTGGTGGGCTGCAGTCTATGGAGTTGCTAAGAGTCAGGCATGACTGAGCGGCTTCACTTTCACTTTTCACTTTCATGCATTGGAGAAGGAAATGGCAACCCGCTCCAGTGTTCTTGCCTGGAGAATCCCAGGGACAGGGGAGCCTGGTGGGCTGGCGTCTATGGGGTCGCACAGAGTCGGACACGACTGAAGCGACTTAGCAGCAGCAGCAGCAGCAGTTACAAAACCGCTATACATACATAAATATGACATGAAGAATAAGGAGAATGATAATAATGATCATTTTAATGGTATCTACTGTCCATTTAGTGCTCAGTTGTCCCAGGACTTGTTCAGGGCATGTTAAAGGCACTGCATTTAAATAACCTCCACAACCCCGTGAGATAAATTTCATTCTCATTATACTGGCCAGAAATGTTCCTCACCGTATATACTGATTAATGCCTATTGATGATAGCACTCCATGATGATTATCAGATAATAGTCTTGGGAAAATGGATAAATATTAGAGAATGCAAGCAATAGGTTTGGGAGACGAAAATAACGTATTTTTTTTTTTTTTTTTACATCGTGTTTTCGGGATGGCCTGGTGGAGGTGCCTCAGAAGCATCAGCAAAGCAGTTTGTGAGGCTTGCATGGGAAGTGAGAGGCCGGTCATAGATTTGGAAGTCATCACCTTACAGACAGTGAGGGTCTCAGCATTGAAATTTAATCATTTGTTTTTAACTTTGTGAAATATTTTAATACTATGACATTTTATCTCATTGATTTATTCGTATATGTATTTAAGTTAGAAGTGTGTGTGCACTCATACTGTTACATCGGTGGCAAGGTGTCTGTGTGTATATATATGTATGAATGTATGTATATGTGTGTGTATCTGCTAAGTCACTTCAGTCGTGTCCGACTCTGTGTGACCCCATAGACGGCAGCCCACCAGGCTCCCCCGTCCCTGGGACTCTCCAGGCAAGAACACTGGAGTGGGTTGCCATTTCCTTCTTCAATGCAGGAAAGTAAAAAGTGAAAGGGAAGTCACTCAGTCGTGTCCGACTCTTAGCAACCCCATGGACTGCAGCACACCAAGCTCCTCTGTCCATGGGATTTTCCAGGCAAGAGTACTGGAGTGGGGTGCCATTGCCTTCTCCGGTATATGTGTGTGTATATAAATATATATGTATATAAATATATATATGTAATGAAGAACTGGATTGTAGCTGCATTCACTAACAGGTCATCCTTTTTTGACCACTTAGTACGATATTTAGAAACATAACTTGATGATACTAAAATGTACCTAGGTCATTTTAATGGCTAAAGAATATTTTTGTGTATCTTCTTTGAAAAAAATTCAGTCTTCAACTTTGGGGCAATAAAATTGTTCATTTCCGCCCCCCCTAAAATTAGCCATGTTACGGCAGCTGTTTTTCATAAGCTTTCAATATTTGAAGAATTTCAACAGAAGATGCTAGATTCAGAATTTCTCTTTCATGAGTTATGCTTTTTTAAAAGTGACATGAGTTTACTTTTTAATGTACAGAAGTACGGTGAAAAGATAAAGTGATTCCTAATATCACTGTCCAGATGATGCCACTTATACTTAAAAAAGTAGACACATCTTTAAAAATTGATAGAGCACTAAAAGTTGAAAATGACAAGTGACAGCTTTTTTATTTTTCTGTTGATGAAATACACAAATTGACGAGCTGTGCATATGGGCATGTGCATGTCTAACTCATTGTTTCCATGGCTGTGATTTACTGAGGGGCCCGTCTCCAGGAGTGGGAAGTATTCCTAGATTAAGTCAGCTTCCTGGAAGTTGTTCCGTAGTCTGTTATTCTCCACCGCTTTGGGCTCCATCTTCTGGAATGTTCTTTTCCTTTCTAACGTGTTCCTTAGCTGCTCAATAACCAGAAAACACACCCTGTGAATACATTTCTCAATCTGCTTCCTGCCCATACATAGCTGTGAATGCTAAGGGTCACATTTACATTTGAACTAAGCCATGCTCTTCTATTCCAGATGGGTCACACTTGGGCCAATACAATTTTGTCTCAAAATTTGGGAGGGTCTCCAATGAATTGGATTCTATGCTGTTGCTGGAATGGGATTCAGTTCAGTTCAGTCTCTCAGTCATGTTCGACTCTGCAACCCCATGAATCACAGCACACCAGGCCTCCCTGTCCATCACCAACTCCTGGAGTTCATTTAAACTCATGTCCATCGAGTTGGTGATGCCATCCTGCCATCTCATCCTCTGTCGTCCCCTTCTCCTCCTGCCCCCAATCCCTCCCAGCATCAGAGTCTTTTCCAATGAGTCAAGTCTTCGCATGAGGTGGCCAAAGTACTGGAGTTTCAGCTTTAGCATCAGTCCTTCCAATGAACACCTAAGACTGATCTCCTTTAGAATGGACTGGTTGGATCTCCTTGCAGTCCAAGGGACTCTCAAGAGTCTTCTCCAAAACCACAGTTCAAAAGCATCAATTCTCCGGTGCTCAGCTTTCTTCACACTCCAACTCTCACATCCATACATGACCACTGGAAAAACCATAGCCTTGACTAGACTGACCTTTGTTGGCAAAGTAATGTCTCTGCTTTTGAACATACTGTCTAGGTTGGTCATAACTTTCCTTCCAAGGAGTAAGCGTCTTTTAATTTCATGGCTGCAGTCACCGTCTGCAGTGATTTTGGAGCCCAAAAATATAAAGTCAGCCACTGTTTCCACTGTTTCCCCATCTATTTCCCATGAAGTGATGGGACCAGATGCCATGATCTTAGTTTTAAGCCAACTTTTTCACTCTCCTCTTTCATTTTCATCAAGAGGCTTTTTAGTTCCTCTTCAATTTCTGCCATAAGAGTGTTGTCATCTGCATATCTGAGGTTATTGATATTTCTCCTGGCAGTCTTGATTCCAGCTTGTGCTTCTTCCAGCCCAGCGTTTCTCATGATGTACTCTGCATATAAGTTAAATAAGCAGGGTGACAATATGCAGCCTTGACGTACTCCTTTTCCTATTTGGACCCAGTCTGTTGTTCCATGTCCAGTTCTAACTGTTGCTTCCTGACCTGCATATAGGTTTCTCAAGAGGCAGGTCAGGTGGTCTGGTATTCCATCTCTTTCAGAATTTTCCACAGTTTATTGTGATCCATGCAGAAATAGGTGTTTTTCTGGAACTTTCTTGCTTTTTTGATGATCCAGCGGATGTTGGCAATTTGATCTCTGGTTCCTCTGCCTTTTCTAAAACCAGCTTGAACATCTGGAAGTTCACAGTTCACGTATTGCTGAAGCCTGGCTTGGAGAATTTGAGCATCACTTTACTTGCTTGTGAGATGAGTGCAATTGTGTGGTAGTTTGAGCATTCTTTGGCATTACCTTTCTTTGGGATTGGAATGGGATTAGCACTTCCTTTTGAGAGATACTCTCCTCTTAGACTCAGTCATGACTCGGAGCATGTGAGGCTGTGCTGAAACACGTCCCTTACATTCCTAGTAGCTATTTTGCCCAGCCAGGAGGTTCTCCTAGGCCTGTCTTAAGCTCCTCTGAAGTCTTATCACAGGTCTTACTTCAGTACTCCTGCTTTGGTGTGTGAAAGTTAAAGTCTCTCTGTTGTGTCCAACTCTTTGTGACCCCATGGACTATACAGTCCATTGAATTCTCCAGGACAAAATACTGGAGTGGGTAGCGTTTCCCTTCTCCAGGGCATCTTTCCAACCCAGGGATCGAACCGGGGTCTCCTGCATTGCAGGTGGACTTTTTACCAGCTGAGCTATCAGGGAAGCCCACTTTGCTTTGGTGTGTCCCCGAGGCTATAACTTCCTGGTAGCTTGCTGGATTGTCCGACACAGGGTTTTAACTTTTTGGGGGGAATCATTTTCTTACTAACCAGGGTGGTGTTAAGACACGTTTGTATTCTTATTTTGCTGTTCCCAGAATCTCGATTTTTCTCTAACTTCTCTCTGCACGTTAGCCTGCTCTTTCTGCATCTAGTCCATGTTATTGGTGGTACCTTCTCAAATGCAGTTCGTCAGGACCAGATGACTCTTGTAGTAATTTGTGTTTAGGTCTCTGTCCAAGTGTACACATTGGTTGGGTACCTTTTTTGTCTTCCAGAGTTACCAGTGACAACAGGGCTACATACACATTGTGATTGCAAAACCTGGTCACAATTTTTTTCAGTCTCTTAGAGCAATTTCCACGACACCTGTGTAGCCTCCTACATTCTCAGAGATCCTTGGTTTATTGTTCTGTTTGACCATGTTTGTCACGGGTAGCCCTGTTCAGAGATTCTACTTTTACTAATGTGAACAAATGCTTGTCAACACCCTTCCCCTGTTTTTTTTTTTTTTTTTCCTATGGAATGGGTTTTATTAATAAATACTAAGTTATCTGGAGCCCTTGAATTCGAGGAGGGTGTGTCTGTGGTCTTCTGGGACATGCTGTGCTTTGCCTGGCGTAATTTTACTGTGCTTTGCCTGGCATAATTTTACCATGCTTTGCCTGGCATAATTTTCCCGTGGTTTGCCTGGCATAATTTTATCCTGTTTTGCCTGGCATAATTCTCCTCCTTTCTGTAGGGATGACTTCTCCCCCACGGAAGGGGCTACTCTAAGCCCCTTAGAGTTTGTTCTCTGAATTCATGTGAAAACCTTGGAGACTTTCCTCCCATTGCACGATCAGCTTGGTTCTCCTTCTGGCCAGACCCGACTGTTTGACGTGAGGTGTTTCCACACCCCCTTGCAGAAAGTGAAACAGTGAGGGCATCTGATCTCAACATCTCTTCTGCGAGGGTGGGCAGGGAAATGTCTCGTGGGGCTCTCTCTGAGTGGTCAGCTCATTTGTAAGGGCTCGGGTGCCCTGGTTTCTCTTTGGTTTTCCTTTCTGCTCAGTTCCTGAGAGCCAGAGAAACAGGGTGAAGGAAAGAACCAGAACTGTGTCCCCTTCACATCCTCCCATCTCCACTTGGGCGCCATTGGTCTTTGCATGTCTTCTCTAGGACATTGGCTTCATCAAGGAGCTTGTCTTCTTGGAAAACATCCTCTCCTCTTATGATTGGCGGTTGTTGTTTACGGCTCAGTCATGTCCGAGTCTTTGTGACCCCATGGACTGTGGCCCGCCAGTCTCCTGTGTCTTTGGAATTCTCCAGGCAAGAATCCTGGAGTGCGTTGCCATGCCCTTCTCCAGGAATCAAACCCGTGTCTCCTCGGTGTCGTGCGTTGGCAGGCAGGTTCTCTACCACTGATCACCGGGGAGGCCCACCATTTGCTCTATCCTGGGTCAAACGTTCTGTCTCTCCTAACACCGCTTTTAAAAATCGAGAGGAATTTCTGATCATTAAACGAGATTCGACTTACTAAGATCTCTCCTTGTAGAGATTGTTTTTTATTTTTTGGCTGCACTGGGTTCTGCATTGCAGTGCACTGGTTTTTCAGTTGTGGTACATGTGAGGCTGAGTTGCCTCACGGCATGTGGGATCTTAGTTCCCTGACCAGGGGTGGTACCCACGTGCCTTGCATTGGAATGTGGATTCTTAACCACTGGACCACCAGGGAGGTCCCCTAATCTGATCATCTAATTTATTCATTTACCTAACGGTAGGGAAAATGTAAATCTCAGCTCACATTCTGTTGCTTATGTGGAAAAAAGCAAGACACACATTTAGATTTTCAAACTGAAAAATTGGCACCTCTCACCTTCACAAATGATCAACTAATTAGATTTTTTAAATGTGTGTACAAATTCATGGGTTTAAATAGAAATCTGTATGCAACACAAGCAGCAACACTTAGAACTGGACATGGAACAACAGACTGGTTCCAAATCGGAAAAGGAGTCCGTCAAGGCTATATAATGTCACCCTGCTTATTTAACTTATATGCAGAGTACATCATGAGAAACGCTGGACTGGAGGAAGCACAAGCTGGAATCAAGATTGCCAGGAGAAATATCAATAACCTCATATATGCAGATGATACCACCCTTATGGCAGAAAGTGTAGAAGAACTAAAGAGCCTCTTGAAGAAAGTAAAAGAGGAGAGTGAAAAAGTTGGCTTAAAACTCAACATTCAGAAAACTAAATCATGGCATCTGGTCCCATCACGTCATGGCAAATAGATGGGAAAACAATGGAGACAGTGAGAGACTATTTACCTGGGCTCCAAAACCTCTGCAGATGGTGACTGCAGCCATGAAATTAAAAGACGCTTGCTTCTAGGAAGAAAAATTATGACCAACCTAGACACCATATTAAAAAGCAGAGACATTACTTTGCCAACAAAGGGCCATCTAGTCAAGGCTACGGTTTTTCCAGTGGTTATGTTTGGATGTGAGAGTTGGACCATAAAGAAAGCTGAGCACTGAAGAATTGATGCTTTTGAAGTGTGGTGTTGGACAAGACTCTTGAGAGTCCCTTGGACTGCAAGGAGATCCAATCAGTCCATCCTAAAGGAGATCACTCCTGGGTGTTCATTGGAAGGACTGATGCTGAAGCTCCAATACTTTGACCACCTGATGCAAAGAGCTAACTCATTAGAAAACACCCTGAGGCTGGGAAAGATTGAAGGTGGGAGGAGAAGGGGACGACTGAGGATGAGATGGTTGGATGGCATCACGGACTCAATGGACATAAGTTTGAGTAAGCTCCAGGGGTTGGTGTTGGACAGGCAAGCCTGGTGTGCTGCACTCCATGGGGTCACAAAGAGTCAGACACGACTGAGCGACTGAACTGAAATATATTTGTGAGGTTTCACTCAGTTACAGATCTGTCCTTACCTACTGAAGCTGAAATTGGCTGAGCATCGGCAAGCGCAAGCTCCTTCAGCTTGGCCACTGAGCCTTTCTGACTTAACTCTACTTGTCTTTGATATCATTATTTCTCTTGATTTGTCCAGATGTTCTGGTCTCATCTTGTTTATCCCTGACCCTTAATGAGAACCAGTCATTTCTCCAAGAAGCTCTGGCCTCTTGAAAGAAGAAAAGGTACATCAGAACCAAAATCTGGGTGCTCAGAAGGCCACCGTCCACAGTCAGTTGTTCTAAGAGTCTTCACACAGTTGAAAAGTCTGTATGAAACTTGAGTGTTCATACTGAGGTGTCTGTGGCCATTCTGCTACTTCTGTGCCTGTCTCAGCCATTCTCCTACTTCTGTGCCTGTCTCATGGTTGTGTGTTTACACCCGAGAGGCAAATGACTCATCTCTTTGGTTCACATGCCTTCAGATCAAAAGGAGCCCCACCCAAGTAAATCCTTCTGCACCTGAAGGTTCTTAGGAGACGCACTTTTGTAACTTCACCCCACCCTTGACTCTGGAATGACATGACTTTGGTGTCTTGGAAGAGAACCGAGTATTTGGAAACCAGATATAGGACGTCCCAAAGATGGGCTTCCCTAGTAGCTCAGTGGTAAAGGATCTGTCTGCCAGTGTAAGAGATGGAGGTTCGATCGCTGGGTCAGGAAGATCCCCTGGAGAAAGAAATGGCAACCCCTCTCCAGTATGTTTGCCTGGGAAATCCCATGGACAGAGGAGCCTAGAGGGGCTACAGTCCAGGGGATCGCAAAGTGTTGGACACATCTGAGTGACCGAGCATGCACACACCCGGAGATGACTTCCAGTGAACCACAGCATGTATGCCAGCCCTCAGTACCTTCCCTCCTGAACCTGGGCTCTCTGTGACCTTAATTTACCTGTGAAATCCAGCTGCGTGATGCTGTATCAGCCCACGCCTCAGTCTCAGGGAGGGTGACATATGTCATGTTTGTGACACTGTAAATCCCTGAGCCTCCCATGGAAGAAATCCAGCTTCCATGCTGGAGAGAAAGCAGGGGAACTCTCAGGAGGAGGCCCCGAGACTCTGTATTGGTTTGGCCACAAAAGCTCACTCGGGTTTGTCCATAAGATCTGAGACATCTCAGTAACATGTCGTCCGCACATTGAGTCAACCCCTAAGCTCTCAGTTCTGTATTTACTGGCTCCCTAGAAATAAAGGTGAGACCTTGTATTCCCCAAGGAGGATTTAAAATGTAAACCAGGCAAAGACACAGATCCTCAGATTCACAGAACCTCAGACTAGGTGAGCATTTGGTGGGATGTTAGATATATTTTGTGGGCTTCCCTGCTGGCTTAAGCTGGTAAAGAATCTGCCTGCAGTGCGGGAGGCCTGGGTTTGGTCCCTGGGTCAGGAAAATTCCCTGGAGAAGGGAACGGCTACCCACTCCAGTATTCTGGCCTGGAGAATTCCATGGAATTCTTTTTTTTTCTTTTTTAGATATTTTGTAGATTCAAATTACTTGGTGTTCCATTTCCACTACTTGTATATCCAGCTGTGTGTGAACAGTTCCAAGAACGGAGAACTTCCAGGTCTTGAAAAGGCATCATCTA
Organism: Bos grunniens; assembly: GCF_055505025.1. Classification (NCBI taxonomy): domain Eukaryota; kingdom Metazoa; phylum Chordata; class Mammalia; order Artiodactyla; family Bovidae; genus Bos; species Bos grunniens. Next base: position 5,465,284 of record NC_141194.1, read on the forward strand.
AGTGCCTGAAAAATAAAACTGGATACTAAGATGTGAATATTGGCATTTGCAAAAGAGGGTCTTGCCCTCTGGATCCCTGTTCACTCAGATGGTAAAGCATCTGCCTGCCAGTTCAGGAGACATGGGTTCAGTGCTCCAGTGTTCAGGCCAAAATACATTGGACCATAAATTACGTGAGCTTCTTGTAAATTCACTTAAGTTATTTAAAATTCACAATGGTTGCAAGAGGGTCAGTATTAATCCAACAGCCAGTAGTGAAATTTTTCTGAAATTTGAAAGAGTTTGAGACCTCTCAGATTCAAGCAATAAAATGATCACTAACTTGGAAAAGAAATCCTTTGTTAGGCTGGTCCACATCAAGAAAATAGACTCTCAAAATGATAATGAGAAAAATCAAGGGGCTAACCTGGTGACTCAGGGTCTCCCTGGTGGCTAAGTTTGGACTTAAGGATCTTTGCTGTCACAGACCTATTTGCCTCAGGTCGAAGCTACGAAAAAACAATACGTGTTTGGTTTTCCAATAACATTGGAGACATTTACAAATCACACTGTGCTGTTCTAACGGTTTATGTAAAACTTCTGTAACTTACCCACTTTTAAATTCATTTCTTGGTCTTACTTATTTCCTGTTATTTTAGTTTCTCGAGACAAGATGAAATTCAATCCCTTTAAAAGAAATTTATGTCTAGGCTGCTGCACAAACCCAGAATTCTGAAATTACTTTCTTTCTTGGCTTCCTTGGAAGAATGTGTCAAGTTCATTCTTTCATGAGGGTCCAGAAGTCCGGTCAGTATTCTTGTTTTGGACCATTTCTTAGAACCTTCGGGGCCTCCCTTGTGGCTCAGCTGGTAAAGGATCTGTCTGCAATGCGGGAGATGTGGGTTCAATCCCTGGTTTGGGAAGATCCCCTCAGAGAAGGGAAAGACTACCCACTCCAGTATTCTGGCCTGGAGAATTCCATGGACTTTATGGTCCGTGGGGCTGCAAAGAGTCAGACACGACTGCGCGACTTTCACTTAGAACCTCCTAGCACTAGATTTGAGGTGTAGATGCCATACTAGGCACTTTGTAAACTAGTGAGACTTATCCAGGACCAGAAGGAGCGTCTGTAATTATTCAAATAGGTCCATGTTGATGATGACCCCTTAAGTCATACTCCTAAGAAGCTGCGACTTTATCATCAAGCATAGTCTATGGCTGCATGGAATTGTATTAGATGTCACTTCCTATGTGAGCTGTGGCCTTCACAGCTGGGAAGAATATAAAGAGTATTCGGAAGAGAACACGGCTGCTTACCAGTGAGTTCAGTGCATCAGATGGTGTCATCGCTTGGTTTGAACATCCTGGAATTGATTAGCGTCCTTCGTTAATGCTGAGCACAGGGGCACTGGCTTCTGACCACTCCTCTTACAAAGGGTTTGAGTGTACAAATCCAGGCAAGAAAGAGGTTTCAAGATAGTGAAGGGAGTGTTAAGAAGTTCATTCCGTGTGACTGTATCTCCATCCTTCATGTCCTACCCCGCTTTTTTGGCCATGGTCTGTTGGGGTTAACTTAAGGTATGCACATTCAGTAGATTTTCCATTTGGATATTTGATTCCCAGCCCCTACATTGGAAACTTTCCAAGAATCCATCGATAGAGAAATGAATTAATTATCTTTCCTCTTACACATCTATACAGACCCATGTCATTTATCCTGAGCTGAAATGGTCCCAGTTCAATGTTTTTCATTGTCTCACTTACTCTAAAACTCTTCTTTTGTTATACACTTTTCCATGCTGGTGAGTTTGTTTCTTCTTATATATTTTCTTCCTCAGATTTATAAAATTCAGAGAATGTTACCACTGAAGGCAATTTAAGGATTGACTCCAAACCTACCCCTTTTCAGATAATGAAGCCTATTCAGAGAGGTTACACCAACAATTCCCAAAATGCACAGGTCGCTTATAGCAAAAAGACACTTGACACTTTTCTCTGGAGTTTGTTAAATGGCAAAAAGGAACATTAATGGCATTATTATTTTTTTCTATTACAAGACTCCGGACTTAATGGGTCTCTGTTTTGTTAATCACATCTAAATGGGTTTCTTTGGATATTTTCATTACATTCAAATTACACAGAACTAAAACTAGTATTTTCAGTGTCAAAAGCTCAAAGCCTCCCAATAAAATGGTTTGATCCCTGCCAAAGCAAAAATAAAAATAATCAGAATTCTCACATACTAAAATCACATTCTACAACAGACTGGTTCCAAATAGGAAAAGGAGTACGTCATGGCTGTATATTGTTACCCTGCTTATTTTAACTTATATGCAGAGTACGTCATGAGAAACACTGGGCTGGAGGAAGCACAAGCTGGAATCAAGATTGCCGATTGCCGGGAGAAATATCAATGACTTCAGATATGCAGATGACACCACCCTTATGGCAGAAAGTCAAGAAGAACTAAAGAGCCTCTGGATGAAAGTGAAAGAGGAGATTGAAAAAGTTGGCTTAAAGCTCAACATTCAGAAAACTAAGATCATGGCATCTGGTCCCATCACTTCATGGCAGATAGATAGGGAAACAGTGGAAACAGTGTCAGACTTTATTTTTCTGGGCTCCAAAATCACTTCAGATGGCGATTGAAGCCATGAAATTAAAAAACACTTACTCCTTGGAAGGAAAGTTATGACCAACCTAGACAGCATATTAAAAAGCAGAGTCACTGACTGACTGAACTGAAAATCACATTCTAATGATTTTTAAAGGTTGCTTAAGTTATATTTCTAATATTACAAATTATCATTCAGTTTAGTTGCTCAGTTGTGTCTGACTCTTTGAGACCCCATAGACGGTAGCACAGCAGGCTTCCCTGTCCATCACCAACTCCTGGAGCTTGCTCAAACTCATGTCCATCAAGTCGTTGATGCCATCCAACCATCTCATCCTCTGTCGTCCCTTTCTCCTCCTGTCTTCAATTTTTCCCAGCATCAGGATCTTTTCCAATGAGTCAGTTCTTTGCATCAGGGGGCCAAAGTATGGGACCTTCACCATCAATCCTTTCAGTGAATATTTAGCACTGATTTCATTTAGGATGGACTGGTTGGATTTCCTTGCAGTCCAAGGGACTCTCAAGAGTCTTCTCCAATACCACAGTTCAAAAGCATCAATTCTTCAGTGCTTAGACTTCTTCACAGTCCAACTCTCACATCCATACATGACCACTGGAAAAACTACAGCTTTGACTAGATGGACCTTGGTTGACAAAGTAATGTCTCTGCTTTTTAATATGCTATCTAGGTTGGTCATAACTTTCCTTCCAGGGAGTAAGCGTCTTTTAATTTCATAGTTTATCAGCATCATTTTCTATAATACCAAATGAATTTAATGATTGTCTTTTGATCAATATACCAAACTTTACTTACTCTTCCCTTCTGCCTCCTGTGGGTGCTTCACAGTTTTTACTGCTATGAATATTTCCCTGCACTCAACTTTCGATTTGTTAAGTTTCTTTTCAATGAAGGTTTAGGTGGGAGGTTACTGGGATTATTTCAAGAGCATGAGTAAAACATCGTGATACAAGACACGAGAGTGGATACGTAAGGAAATGCCTCACATCTAGTCCCGCGTCATCCCCCCAGTAGTGTGATTTCAGCATGTCACATAGCCCGCCAAAGATTACTTTCTTCTTGTTACAATGATCGTAGACAAACGTTTTGAGCACAACTGTTATTAGTGCAATTTATCAATAAAACACTCTGTCAAGTGGCACAATAAGGCAACTGCTTTATTAATGATGTTGAACGTTTCTTCGTGAGTCTTGAAATGCTCCTTTCCTAAAGGGTTGTGGCATTTTCCTTTCCTGTAATCCCCTAGTCCATTCCTTTGTAAAACGTCTGGCTTATGTATGGAACCTAAAACTACACATTAACTTTGCTCTGATTTCAATGTCTCTAATTGTCTCTGATTTTAATCCTTCTTAAATTAATACCATAGGTATCATGTAAGGAAAGAAAAAAGTAATCCATAAAGAGAATGTCTGTCCTGTTGATGGATTGACATTAGATAATATTTTAATGACTACTTTTCAGTCTTCAGAGACCCATTAGAGTCCCCAAGTAACATCATTTCTCTAAACATACGAAGTAAGCATATGATATTGATCCTAGACATATTGCAATTTAGGAAAAAGAAAAGCTTGGACATTTAAAAATCCATGGATACTGTAATCTGTCTCAGAAATCTGGGTTTAAATTCCTTCACCAGTGTCTCTGAATAAGAAGCAAGTAATTAGAGGTGGGGCTTATGGAAAAGAAAAAGATACTAAGCTCAAGCTAAGAGCTGTTTTTCAGTTGCTTACTTGTGTCTGACTCTTTGTGACCCAGTGGACTGCAGCATACCAGACCTCTCTGTCCGTCACTATCTCTTGGAGTTTGCTCAGATTCATGTCTATTGAGTCAGTGATGCCATCCAACCATCTCATCCTCTGTCGTCCCCTTTTCCTCCTGCCTTCAATCTTTCCCAGCATCAGGGTCTTTTCCAGTGAGTCAGCCCTTTGCATCAGGTGGCCGAAGTATTGGAGCGTCAGCATCAACCCTTCCAACGAAGAGTCAGGATTGGTTTCTTTTAGGATTGAAGAGACATACATTCAAAAAAAAAAAAAAAAAAAAACCACATACATCAAGGTATGGGAGAATGAATGTTGTATACATTTTCAGTTTCACTTTGACTTTCTGTTTTTTAGACTGTTACTTTTGTTGACTTTTCCAATTAACCAATTAACTACCAGTATAGTAATACCCCCAAATCAATGTTTAACAAATATTCATTAAATTAAAAAGAAAAAAACCCAGAGAATCTCAAGAGGTGTTCAGCAGTTCTCACTCTATATTTGGAAAAAGTTGGAGCCGCTGTGACAATGAGGAGACATTGTGCTGTATCCATCCCCGGAATCTGAGATCCGCTGTTTGCGATGGCCATTTCAAGAACCACAGCTCCGCGTTGTGAAGGAGCCAGCTTCACTGATTCTCAGAGCAGTGGCCGATGCTGACGTATCCACCTGTGACTGTACGCTGCTTAAACTCAGAGTCATCCTCCCTGGTGTTTTGGTGTTTCTTAAAGTCCATATTTTCTTTAATATCCAAATTACGAAAACTATGAAACCGCATTCCATAAGCTGCAAGAAAGCCATTCTTCCTTTGGATTTCCCTCCCGCAGACCTGTTACACTCTCCCCTGTTGCGTACAGCAGTTGTCCTGATCATGTAGACGTCTCCTGAGCATGTAGACTTCTCCTGAGCATGTAGACCGCTGTCGGACTCTAGCAGATCACTCATGCTCTCTATAACCGGTTTCTCCAGAGCATCAGGCTGTGCAACCAGTTTCTGTCCTCAGTTCAGTTCAGTTGCTCAGTCGTGTCTGATTCTTTGCGACCCCGTGGTTTCTCTCCTAGAGGGACACACATATTTTCCTTAATTCTCCAAGGCGCTAAGACAATTATTTTAAAAGTAACAGAATACACTGAAGATTCAGGAATGAAATAACAAGAATATAGAGGACTACGGCTAGAAGCGGTTACTGTTAGAACACTCAGTGTAGCCATGGCCAGCTCACTCCCACCACAAGAAGATCTCCAGTTGTCTCCACACTCTGGAATACTGGCCCTTAGAATCCCTGTGGTGGAAGTATGAGTGGGATTGTGACCTGGTGTTTATTTTCTTTTAGATGCTATTTTTTATTCTGAGTGTTAGGTTTTTTTACATCAAAACCGAGAGGATGGTACAGAGGTTTCCCATGTATTTCCTGCCTTGATATGTATATGACTTCTCCCATTATTGACATCACGGAATGGTACTATTTTTTTTAATAAAAAATGGTGCATTTTTATAAAATCAAAGATGAAACCTCATTATGACACATCATAATCACTCAAAGTCCATTGTTTAACGTAAGGTTCACTATTCAAGTTGTCCATTCAGTGGGCTTGGACAAATGTATAATCATGTATCCATCATTATAGAATCTCACAGGGTAGTTCCTCTGCCTGAAAAATCCTCTGTGCTCTGCCTCTTCATCCATGGAAACTCATCCATGCCTTCTCCACCTTTCAGTCGTTCAGTCGTGTCCAACTCTTTGCGACCCCATGGACTGCAGCACACCAGGCCTCCCTGTCCATCACCAACTCCCAGAGTTTACTCAAACTCATGTCCATCGAGTTGGTGATGCCATCCAACCATCTCATCCTCTGTCATCCCCTTCTCCGCCTGCCTTCAATCTTTCCCAGCATCAGGGTCTTTTCCAATGAGTCAGCTCTTCGCATCGGTGGCCAAAGTATTTGTCTCTGTTAATACACAGATGAAATTCTGTCCTGTCTTTTATATACAAGTAAATTTTCACAGAAGTACTTGTTTATTAAACTGTATGGTCACAGTTATTTGTGCTTGCTGGGAGCAGTAGAAAAATGACTTCCACGTTAACCACTAGTTGAATCAGTGTCTTATTTATAAATATAATGACAGGCGCTGTAATTATTTTCCATTGTTGTTGTTACTCGATAGATTAACAACATCTATCGAGTTTTTTGTGGGACTATAAGGCAATTCATACATTTAACTGGAGAATACATATACACACAGTATAGGGTTTCCCTGGCGGCTCAGATGATAAAGAATCTGCCTGCAGTGTGGGAGACCTGGGTTCAATCCCTGGCTTTGATCCCTGGGTCAGGAAAATGCCCTGGAGAAGGAAATGACAATGCACTCCAGTATTCTTGCCTGGGGAATCCCCGTGGACAGAGAAGCCTGGCGGGCTACAGCCCATGGGGTCGCAAAGAGTGAGACACGACTGAGAGACTAAGCTTAGCACATACACCGTGTAACACATACTTACTGATTTTACTCTTACACTTGTAACTTGTAATCCTTTTCATGGTGCAAACTGAGAATAGTTTGTATATTAATATATTTAATGCCCTGTGTCCTTTTCACGGAGTCATTTTGTTTTACAAAAATACAGAAACTTTTGTTCTTTGTAGTCAGCTAAAGCAGAAAATCAGGTCAGCAATCACATGCATAATTACATATCTTTCCCTTCTACCTAAATGTGTACAAAAATATTTATGATCTTAACTTCCAATGGGAAGACATATTCTGCCTCAAGATGCTGAGAAAATGCTCTTTTTTTTTTTTTCCTTTTTAACAATCCCTTTTGGATGGATACACGTTAGTGTCATCTCTTTAAAGAGTTACGTGGAAATGCAGACTGCTTGCAGAGAAAGAGGATGCCACGGAAATCGCCGAGGAAGGTTTGTAACTTGCATATCATGAACAGTGTTGCTGAAGCATATGTTCTCAACGCTCTCCGGTCTATCTTTGGTCAGTACCACGATCTCAGGCATGGAAGATGAATGCTATTAAGATCGGCTCGTCGACTTCAGAAGAATCTCCTCCAGCGATCCTTAGATAGGGGAATGTGAATGGGGCACATTGACATTCCGTCTGTCATTCACTCAAAAATGTTTAAGTACTGCATAATAACTTTTCTTTTCTTTTTTTGCTATACAGTAACTCCTTGTTGGTTCTCCATGTTAAATGGAGCAGTGTGTCCATGTCCATCCCAAACTCCATAACTATCCCTTCCCACATCCTTCCCCCTGGTGACCATAAGGTTATTACAGAGGACTGAGCAGAGTTCCCTGTGCTGGACAGCAGGTCCTTGCTGGTTCTCCATGTTAAATGCAGCAGTGTGTCCATGTCCATCCCAAACTCCTTAAGAATCCCTTCCCCTGCAACTGTTACTTCATTCTTTCAGTGTGTGAATCTCTTTGTGTTTTGTAAGTACATTCATTTGTATCATTCCTTTTTAGATTCCAAGTATAAGGAATGTCATCTGATATTTCTCCTTCTTTGTCTGACTGACCACTCTTAGTATGACAATTTCTAGGTCCATCCATGTTGAGGCAAATGGCATTATTTCGCAGAATAACTTTTCAGGAATCCTTTCCAGTGTGGAGGATGGAGTGGAGAAACTAGATACATGAGCTGGAAAGGCAGTGGCTCCTTTGATCTTTTCGGGTGATGTGGGGTGCTCCCTTTATTAGGTTGCACCTGTATGACTAGGATCAGGAGCTTACCAGATGTCTGAAAATATGGATAATTTGAAATGGTTCCAAAGATGAGAAACATGAGAGAGAGCTGGGGGAAATCACTCAGTTAAATAAGCAGCACTTGCTGGAACTTCCACATAATTCAGCATTTAAGGTGAATTTACCATGGAGAAAAATGTTCCAAGGTTCAGAAAATAATTACATCTTTGGACAGATATGGTAAAAAAAATAGAGGGGAAAAAATAAAATTGGGGGAAAAATTAGAATGAGCTCTATTTTGACACAGTTCTGTATTTTGGCATGCTGCCATCATGCGATTGCAGAGTTGCACACAACTTAGGGACTGAACAACAGCAATGTATTTTGAAATTTGTTGGCCTGGCCATAAAGTTCATTTGCGCTTTTCCATAAGATGTTCCAAAACTCAATACTTTCTTGTGTTACCTTTTGGATTATATCTATTCAGAATAATAGGGGACGACAGAGGATGAGATGGCTGGATGGCATCACTGGCTCGATGGACGTGAGTCTGGGTGAACTCCGGGAGCTGGTGATGGACAGGGAGGCCTGGTGTGCTGCAATTCATGGGGTCGCAAAGAGTCGGACATGACTGAGCGACTGAACTGAACTGAACTGAACTGATTCAGAAAAAGGGCCAGTTGATTTGGAAAAGTGCTTTCAGAAAGCAATTCAGTTTCATGAATCTTTAAATGGAATGAAATATATATATGTCTTTTAGTACATAAATTCTTTTTTTAAATATTTATTTATCTTTGGAGGTGTTGCGTCTTTGTTGCTGTGTGGGCCTTTCTCTAGATGCGCTGAGCAGGGCCTTCTCATCGCAGTGGCTTCTCCTGTTGCTGAGCAGGGAGGGGCTCTTCGGAGCTCAGGCTTCAGTGTTTGTGGCCCCCGGGCCTTATAGCACAGGCTCAGTACTTTCGGTGCTTGGACTTGGTGATGCCATGGTGTGTGGGGTCTTTCAGGGTCAGAGATTGAACCTGCGTCGCCTACACTGGGGTGGATTCCTTACTACTGAGCCAGCAGGGAAGCCTGGAATGAAAAGTATTTTAAAACCACTGCAACACAGTTTAGCTTTAACAGCTTTAATTCATATGTCTGATTTCAGCCTGACTATTCTTAGGAAAAATAGGAAGCTTCTTGGAGCTGAAGCTCCAATCCTTTAGCCACCTGATGCAAAGAGCTGACTCATCGGAAAAGACCCTGATGCTGGGAAAGATTGAAGGTGGGAGGAGAAGGGCACGACAGAGAAGGAGATGGTTGGGTGGCATCACGCACTCGATAGACATGAGTTCGAGCCAGTTCTGGGAGTTGGTGATGGACAGGGAACCCTTGCATGCTGCAGTCCATGGGGTCACAGAGTTGGACACGACTGAGCAACTGAACTGAACAGATTCTTAGGAAAGTCCAGTCTCACAATTCATAAATAGGCCCAGTATACCTATTCTACGATTATGAATCAATTTCAAGAGTAATTTTAGAGTCAGATTTAGTAATATCTGTGAGAACATTTATGGAGCTTGTGGCGTGTTAAAGACAAAAAATTATACGTTAGGGACAGCTTTCAGCAGAGAGGAAGAATGAGGCATTAGTCACTGCTAGTGTTACAGGTGTGATAAAACATGGCCAGAAAATCTCCATATTCATTGGACAATACGTCACACCACATGTAGGGTCTCAATGCTGTAGTGGCTTGAAGTCATTTTTCCTTTAGCCTGGTTGCACAGTATGGCCCAGTAGAGTTGTTTGTACAAATGTTGTTGGTAGGGCACCACGCCTAGAGATTCTCACCCAGTGCTGGGGGGTGGAGGGTTGTGGAAGATGGCTTGCTGCTTCCTGAGGCCCCCACAGTTGATGTGAATGCACACCCAGAGCGGAAACTCCTGCCTGGAGTTAGAAATAAAACTGAGGTTCTATCCTCGTCTCTGTTTCTATTTCACTTCCATTGAGATCAGTAAGACCTGGCTTCAAATATATGATATGTTTTTTTTTTTTTTTGCAACATATTTTACTTTCTTTTTCAAGTATTAAAAAAATAATGTTTATTTATTTATGGCTGTGCATGTAAGCTTTCTCTCGTGGTGGTGAGTGGGTTTCTCATTGTGGTGGCTTCTCTCATTGTGGAACCCGGGATCCTGAGTATAGGATCAGTAGTTGTGGCTCCTAGGCCCCAGAACACAGGCTCAGTAGCTGCTGTGCAAGGGCTTAGTTACTCTGCAGCACGTGGGATCTTCCTGGATTGGGGATGGAGCCCACGTGTCCTGCATTGGCTGGTGGATTCTTAACGACTGCACCAGCAGAGAAGTCCCCAGCATAGTTTAGAAGCATCGATAAATGAAGATATTCCCTGAGAAGCGGATTCCACAGTTGTGGTCTAAAAAGAGAAGTTTTAGGCCACCCCCAAGTTAAATTGGGGATATAGGATGTCCCTGGTGGCTCAGATGGTAAAGCATCTGCCTACAGTGCGGGAGACCCAGGTTCGATCCCTGGGATGGGAAGATCCTCTGGAGAAGGAAATGGCAACCCACTCCAGAACTCTTGCCTGGATAATCCCATGGACGGAGGAGCGTTGTAGGCTACAGTCCATGGGGTTGCAAAGAGTCGGACACGACTGAGTGACTTCACTTCACAAGTTAAATTAATAAAATGGGGTTACAATCTCACGAAAAGACTTGGTATTCACTTCCAGCTAAGGATGCCAACTGGCTGGTTCTTGTTCCTTATAAAGTGGCTGGCATGTGATTTGGGGCTGTGATGAAAGGAAATTTGGGTAATATTAAGAGACCAGCCTACTGCTTCATATCAAGCCAGGATCGTAGGAATACTCAGAAGTCAGCAACCATTTAATCAAGTGTGTTAACGCTGATAACCGAGGGGGACATCTCTCTGTTGCCTTCCCCTAGTTTAAATGAATGTATGCAGTGATGATCACATAAGTTCACATGTCGATGGAGAGAGCTAGGAGATGCAGTATCAGCTGAACTTGACGGTGTGTCCAGAAATGATAGATGTACGCGACACATAGTCAGGGCAACCCCGGGACCTCGGTGGTACTCCTTCAGGTCTAAGGAGGCACCTCATGCAAATTTATTTGTATACTAATCTATGAATCTATAGCTGTAAGTTTTATTGGTAATCTATAAATTTTATTGACAGATGTATCTATAAGATTTTTTGATAGATGTGTCTGTAAGTTCTATTGATAGATCTAAGTTTTATTGATGTATCTATTAGTTTTATGGATAGATGTATTTGTAAGATTTTTTTTTTTTTTTTTTACGCAACAAGTATTTTCTTTTTTTTTTTTTTTTACTTCAGTTGTAGATACAAATACATTCTATTCCTTATCAGTGTCATGACATCTGCATATTTCTTACTGAATTCTCCAGACTGATAATGATATCTACAAACTCTAGTTATTTTTTTTTGCACATTTTTAATTTTTAATGTCAAGCTTAAAGAAAAGTTCCAAAAATAATACAAATAATATCCATATAACCTCTGCCCAGATTTTGTAAGATTTTTTGATAGATGTATCTATAAGATTTTTTGATAGATGTGTCTGTAAGTTTTATTGATAGATGTATCTAAGTTTTATTGATATATATATTGATATATATATGTATCTATAAGTTTTATTGATAGGTGTGTCTGTAAGTTTTATTGGTAGATGTATCTGTAAGTTCTATTGATAGATGTATCTAAGTTTTATTGATAGATGTATCTGTAGGTTTTATTGATAGATGTATCTGTAAGTTCTATGGATAGATTTATTATCTATTAGTTTTATTGATGTATCTATCAGTTTTATTGATAGATGTATCTATAACTTCTATTGACAGATGTATCTATGAGTTCTATTAGATATATCTGTAAGTTTTATTGATAGATGTATCTGTAAGTTCTATTGATAGATCTATCTATAAGTTCTATTGATAATGTATCTGTAAGTTTTATAGATGTATATATGTTTTATTGATAGATGTATCTGTAAGTTCAGTTGATAGATGTATCTGTAAGTTTTATTGATGTATCTGTAAGTTCTATTGATAGATGTATCTATAAGTTCTACGGATAGATTTATCTATTAGTTTTATTGGAGTATCTATCAGTTTTATTGATAGATGTATCTGTAAGTGTTATTGATGTATCTATAAGTTTTATTAATAGATGTATCTGTAAGTTTTATTGATAGATGTATCTGAAACTTCTATTGATAGATGTATCTATAAGTTCTATTGATAACATATCTGTAAGTTTTATCAATGTATCTATAAGTGTTATTGATAGATGTATCTGTTTTATTGATAGATCTAAGTTTTATTGATAGATCTATCTGTAAGTTTTATTGATAGATGTATCTAAGTTTTACTGATAGATGTATCTATAAATGTGTACCCTGTACAAATTTAACTATACATTTATTTATCCACCCATCCACTTATTCAGTCATGTGTATTAGCTCATTCTCATACTGGGATTAGTTCCCTATTGCTGCTTGAGCAAATAAATACACATTTAGTAACTTAACACAGCCCACAGTTATCATCTTTCAGGTATGGAGGTCAGAAGTTTGCAGTGGGTCTCCTCGGGCTAAAATCCAGGTATCGGTGGGGGACGGGACAGCATTCTTTCCAGAGGCTCCAGGGAGAGGATCCAGTGCTTTGTCTTTTCCAGTTTCTGGAGGACACCCCCATTGCTAAGCTCGCTGCCCCTCTCTCCACCTTTGAAGCACATCCTTTAATCTCTGCTTCTTACCTCGCATCCCTTTCCCACCTCTGACCGTCCTGCGTCCCTCTCATAAGGGTCCTCGGGATTCCACTGGGCACACCAGATAAGCCAGGATAATTCTCTGTCCAAGGATCCTTAATTTCTTCCCGTCTTCTGAGTCGCTGCATGGTACCATCTGCACAGGTTTCTGAGGTCAGGGCACGGGCATCCCGGAAGAGGCAGAGTTACTGAGGTCAGAGCATGGGCATCCCGGAAGAGGCGGAGTTACTGCGTCTACTACGGTGTTCTGTAGACGCTTGCTAATCAGTTTCTGTATGACAACTGTAGTTTTTACTGGTTGACTTTTAAACTTGCAGTCGCACTCCTTGGTTAATAATCTATGTGGACTGCACGTCCCAGCATTTGTGGTTGATTTATTCGATGAGAGTCTGGAATTATAGGAGGCCATGACTTCTCTCTCATTCCTCTAACCTTGGACCTAAAACCATGTTTCCGGCTTTATATTTGTAAAACTAACATATCCCCTTCTATTTTCTCTTTCTGAAAAGTGTACTAGTATTTTTAGAAAAAAAGAAAATAAAGCACTTGATTGGACAACTAAATTGCTTTTGTCTCAAATTATATATACACGTTATCTTTTAGTTTTATACTCTAGGCGTTTCCCTCTAGGCATTGTTCCGATGAACTATTCCCATCCTTCTATTTTTAATTTTCAACTATTCTTTCTGGCTTTTTCGTTATTTTCCTTTGCACATAAATTTAATCTTTGCTAACGGATGTGGAATGACTAGAATACTGTTGAGCATCAAGTCGGTTGCATTGTCTTCACTAAACCACTTCTTTTTTTTTTTAAATTATTTAATTGGAGGCTAAGTACTTTACAATATTGTAGTGGTTTCGCCATACATTGAGCTAAACCCCTTCCCTTTGCTCAAACCACGTGTGAGGTCAGTGTTTAACTCACCAGGCAGTTGGTGTGAGCTCCTGTCGCTGCAGTTCCATGACGTTCTGCTTCCATCTGTTTTCCCTAGTGCAAGTGAGAGCTGTCCAGGCGTTCAGTACAGATGAGCAGGCTTTGTGACCTCTAAGCTTGTTTCGGATTGCACCTCTGAGGGTTCCATTCGATGTCACAGAGCCTCCAAATGGTACAGCAAGAATGTTTTTTCCTCTAGGACATCAGGACTCCCCCTAGTGACTCCTCTTCTCCAGGTAGCCTTTCCGCTTGTAAAGAGAAGAGCCCTCGGGGTTTTCCTTGTTTGCTTTCATGCAGGCACGTGGAAGGCAGGTTGAGAAACTGTGAACTTTCCCTCGTAGGCAGCTCTGTCACCCAGCTCCATTTCCCCATCCACTGGCCTGTTCTTTTTTTCCAAGTCTGATCGTCATCGGAGAATGAAACACATGTTGTGGAAGGTGGGTTGGACTGCTCAGTTTCTGACATGAATAAGGTCTTCCAGGATGAGATGGTTGGGTGGCATCACTGACTCCATGGACACGAGTTTGAGCAAGCTCCGGGAGTTGGTGATGGACAGGGAGGCCTGGCAAGCTGCGGTCCATGGGGTCGCAGAGTCGGATGCGACTGAGCGACTGAACTGAACTGAGTCCTTACAGAAACCTATTGGCATTAGTTGTTCAGTGTTTAAGCTCATCCACCTTTCTTTCCAGTTATAGATTCCTTCCTGGTTTTTCTTTTTCTTTTTAAATGGGTGTCTGGGAGTGACTTAAGACCTCTGATCCTTCTCCACCCACAATATGGAACAAGAAGATACTGAGAGTGTATGTTTAAATAATTACATTTACAGACACTTATGTTTCCATGAACACATTTTCATGTGTGTACAGGGCAATGTGGTCATCCACAACTGAGACACAGAGAACGTAATTTCCAGAATAACCCCTCATTTCGCTCTTTTTCTTCTCTTGTCAATGAAGAGATTGGATAAGTGGTTGGTGGTATTCCTTCTACACTAATAATATCCCATATCCTTGCCCTCTGCTATAATATAGGGAAACATTCAAGACACAAATCACATATGCCGTGTTTGACATTGGCTTCACAAACAGAAACGCTGAATTACCAATGACAGCCCGTTCCTATGAAATATTTAGATATTATGTGACAGTTACCCTAATCACTTAAAACTTGACGTTATATTCTTGGAATAAGTTTCACAAATAAGAATATAGCCTTCCATCTGAAAGAAGAGAACATAAAATATTTTTGTGTAGACTTTAAGAAATATTCTTTGATTCAGTAAATATGAAAGCACACCTCAAACACGTCTCCTCTTCAGCAGTTTTATTTTAAATATCGGTTGTTTTCACTGTTTTCTGAACTGATGGAAATGGAAGGTTCAGTCCTGCCTAGTGACTCAAGGGCTGGAGAACTATAGACTGTGCCTTCTCTTTTCAAATGTAAGCAAAGAAAGCGCCTCCCAAGACTCTTAAACTTTGGATTTTGCATCCATCGTACTTTCATCAGATACGTTTTGCATCTGATCCCTACTGTGTGCCTAAATTAGATTGGAAATTAAAGAGCAAAGGATGCTCATTGTTGGAAGTTTGAGAAGATAGCAGACGAGCATCAGTGGGGTGTTTTGACCTACGACTCATCACGTCATCCAGGGAACTGCTCATACAAGTAGGTGTAATATGTGAAATAAAAATACAGAAATAATGTGTGAAGGACATGCAGGATAAAAATAAGACATTTCACCTTTCATTTCATCTTATTCATGGGCAGTCTTCACTCTTACCATTTGTTTTGTTTCACAACTTGAGTCCAGCTTTCTTTTTTTCCCGTTTCCCCTTTCTTCCGAAAATGAATCAGTGAAAGAAGAGCAACCGCAGAAAGAAAGAAAAGCACAAATCATCTCGTGCAGGGTGTTCTGTAAACTGGCAGCTTTTCAACTTTACTTCATACTGTGGCTGTGTTCTGAGAAGACTCTCTCCCATCCTTCGGTATTCTTTACGTCCTGCACAAATCCGCCCTCTTGGGGACTCCTCGTATCATAAGGCGTTAAACCGAGGGCTTGAAGGGACACAGTGATGAATCTGGGGCAGATTTTTGCCCTTCACCTGCAGGGGCTGCCAGATGTCTTAGATCAGGAAGCATAGACTGTCCAGGGCCATGTCGCTGGGTGGTGCAAACTCACGATGGAAGAGACACTGAATGCCATGCAAGAGGTTCTCACGTGGCACGTCGCGTCTGGACTGAGCCGTCAAGGATGGACAGCAGCTAGGCAGAAGGCGGGAGGAGAAGGGGACGACACAGGATGAGCTGGTCGGATGGCATCACCGACTTGATGGACATGAGTTTGAGTAGACTCCAGGAGTTGGTGATGGAAAGGGAGGCCTGGCGTGCTGCAGTCCACGGAGTCGAAAAGAGTCAGACACGACCGAGCGACTGAACTGGAGGCACGTGTACCAGTGCCCGCCTGTGCCAAGGCACACATTAGCACGTGCTGCAGAAACAGCACGTTTCTGGCGCTGTTGGATGGGAGCAGAACATCACGAAACTGCAGTGACAGGAACTCACCAGTCCAAGGCACCGGTTTGATTAGAATCAAAACTGTGTGATGTCACAAGAATTAATGACTGAGAGGAAGACGGGAGATGGGTCCTGGAGAACTTGACTTCCAGCAGAGGGTTTCCTACTTTATAAAGGGGGTAATGCTGGTTCCTTTTGTAAAGCTGATTTTATTTCCTTATTGGCTGTGCTGGGTCTTTGCTGCTGCACAGACTCTCCTCCAGTTGGGGCGAGCGGAAGTTGCTGTCTGTTTATGGTTCTCAGGCTTCTCATTGCAGTGGCTTCTGTTGTCGCAGAGCACAGCCTTTAGGGCACACGGACTTCAGTAGTTGCGACACGTGGGCTCAGTGGTTGTGATTCCCGGGCTCCAGTACTCAGGCTCAGTACTTGTGGTACACGGACTTAGCTGTTCCGAAGCATGTGGGATCTTCCCGGACTGGGGATCGAACTTGTATCTCCAGTGTTGGCAGGTGGATTCTTTACCACTGAGCCACCAGGGAAGCCCCCCATGATGATCGCTTATTTTATTTTATATTTTTAAAGCAGCAGCATAGGCTGGTCAGTCCCAGCTGTGTTTTGGGAGGATGAATCTGGTGGTGGATGGGCAGAGGGAGCTCAGACCAGAGGCTGGAGATGAGATGAGAGAAGGAGGAGGTTCTTGCCAAAACGTAGGTGAAAGTCACCCAGCTGAGAATCCAGGAAGGATGAATTTAAGAAACGTGTAGATGGTGCAAGCAGTGTGACTTGTACACTGCGGGAGAAAGGAGGCAGAATCAATCCCCAGATGGACCTTTATTGCCCATTTGTATTGTATGAAAGTCGCTCAGTGTGTCCAACTCTTTGCAACCCCCATGGACTATACAGTCCGTAGAAGTCTCCAGGCCAGAATACTGGAGTGGGGAGCCTTTCCCTTCTCCAGGGGATCTTCCCAACCCAGAGATCAAACTGGGGTCTCCCACATTGCAGGCGGATTCTTGACCAGCTGAGCCACCAGGGAAGCCCAAGAATACTGGAGTGGGTAGCCTATCCCTTCTCCAGCAGATCTTCCCAACCCAGGAATCCATCCAGGGTCTCCTGAATTGCAGGCGATTCTTTACCAGCTGAACCACCAGGGAAGCCCTTTATTGCCCATGGTCATCTCAAAATAGCCAGTTCCAAGCTTTTGGGGCATTTTATTTTGTGTTGCTCTCATTCAAGTGTAGTTAACTTTACAATATTATATTAGTCTGACTTACTTCACTCAGTGTGATGGTCAGTAAGTGGGTCCGTCAGTGTTGCTGAAAATGATATTATTTCATTCTACCTAATTGTGTGTGTACATATACACACACACACACACACAGTCTCTTCTTTCTGCATTCCTCTCTCAGTGCACATTTACACTGCTTCCATGTCTTGACCATTGTAAACAGGACTGCAGGGAACATAGGGGTGCCTAAGAAATGCTACAAATGAACCTATTTACAAAACAGAAACAGGCTCACAGAACTCGCCAGCAGAAGAATGAGGGGAAGGGAAAGTTAGGGAACTTCGGATGGACATGGACACACTGCTGTGTTTAACATGGAGAACCAACAAGGACCTGCTGTCCAGCACAGGGAACTCTGCTCAATGTCATGTGGCAGCCTGGATGGGAGGGGAGTTTGGGGGGAGAAGGGATACCTGTATATGTATGGCTGAATCCCTTTGCTGTGCCCCTGAAACCATCACAACATTGTTTATCAGCTATACACCAGTGCAAAATAAAAAAGTTAAAAAAATAGTATATTAGTTTCAAGAGGACAACAAGCTAATGCAATATTTTGATAGGTGATACTCCATACTGCCTCTTGAGAATCCTATATGCAGGTCAGGAAGCAACAGTTAGAACTGGACATGGAACAACAGACTGGGTCCAGATAGGAAAAGGAGGACGTCAAGGCTGTATATTGTCACCCTGCTTATTTAACTTATGTGCAGAGTACATCATGAGAAATGCTGGGCTGGATGAAGCACAAGCTGGAATCAAGATTGCCAGGAGAAATATCAATAACCTCAGATATGCAGATGATACCACCATTATGGCAGAAAGTGAAGAGGAACTAAAGAGCCTCTTAATGACAGTGAAGGAGGAGAGTGAAAAAGTTGGGTTAAAGCTCAACATTCAGAAAACTAAGATCATGGCATCCGGTCCCATCACTTCATGGCAAATAGATGGGGAAACAGTGGAAACAGTGGCTGACTTTATTTTGGGGGCTCCAGAATCACCACAGATGGTGATTGCAGCCATGAAATTAAAAGACGCTTACTCCTTGGAAGGAGAGTTATGACCAACCTGGACAACATATTCAAAAGCAGAGACATTACTTTGCCAACAAAGGTCTGTCTAGTCAAGGCTATGGTTTTTCCAGTAGTCATGTATGGATGTGAGAGTTGGACTATAAAAAAAGCTGAGCGCCAAAGAATTAATGCTTGTGAACTGTGGTGCAGGAGAAGACTCTTGAGAGTCCCCTGGACTGCAAGGAGATCCAACCAGTTCATCCTAAAGGAGATCAGTCCTGATTGTTCATTGGAGGGCCTGATGATGAAGCTGAAACTCCAATACTTTGGCCACCTGATATGAAGAGCTGACTCACTGGAAAAGACCCTGATGCTGGGAAAGATTGAAGGTGGGAGGAGAAGGGGACGACAGAGGATGAGATGGTTGGATGGCATCACCAATTCAATGGACATGAGTTTGGGTAAACTCCAGGAGTTGGTGATAGACAGGGAAGCCTGGCGTGCTGCGGTCCATGGGGTCACAAAGAGTCAGACACAACTGAGCAACTGAACTGAACTGATACTCCATACTAAGTTATTAAATATTGACTGTATTCCTTGTGGTGTGCTCTGCATCCTTGTACCCAGCAGATTTACACCCAGCAGACTCAGAAGTTCTCATGGAAGACATTGGTATTAGTTTTCTACCATCGTGTAACAACTGACCAAAGGTGTGGGGACTTCAGACACAATCTGTCTATTAGCTCACAGTTCTTGTAGGTCGAGAACGCATCAAGGCATTGCTGAATTCTTTGCTTAGGGTCTTGGAAGACCCCAGTCACACAGTGTCCTGCAGGGTAGGCTCCTGACCGTGGGCTCTGTGGAGAAGAGCCCAGATCCAAACTCCCTCCCATGGTGGAGAAGCAGCTCCTTGCAGCTTGTTGGTGCGGGCCTTTGCTTACTTAATTGCTGGATGTCGGGTGGTGGCCATACTCTATTCTGGGACACCTCTCACCTGTCCCCTGCACATGGTCCTCTGTCTTCCAAGTCAGCAGCAATGCATTGACATGCTTTTTATTTTTTTTAATTTTTTTAAAATATAAATTTATTTATTTTAATTGGAGGATAATTACTTTAAAATATTGTATTGGTTTTGCCATACATCCACGAGTGTACACGTGTTTCCCATCCTGAACCACACTTTTTAAAAATCATTTTTAAATTTAAATTTTTTTAAATTGCAGGATAATTGTTTTACAGTGTTGTATTGGTTTCTGCCATTCAGTTCAGTTCAGTCACTCAGTCATGTTTGACTCTTTGCAGCCCCATGGACCACAGAACGTCAGGCCTCTCTGTCCATCACCAACTCCTGGAGTTCACCCAAACCCATGTCCATTGAGTTGGTGATGCCATCCAGCCATCTCATCCTCTGTCATCCCCTTCTCCTCCCGCCTTCAATTTTTCCCAGCATCAGGGTCTTTTCCAGTGAGTCAGTTCTTTGCATCAGGTGGCCAAGGTATTGGAGTTTCAGCTTCAGCATCAGTCCTTCCAATGACTATTCAGGGACTGATTTCCTTTAGGATGGACTGTTTGGATCTCCTTGCAGTCCAAGGGACTCTCAAGAGTCTTCCCCAACCCCACAGTTCAGAAGCATTCACTCTATAGGTTATAAAGAAAGCTGAACGCTGAAGAATTGATGCTTTCTGCCATACAGCAATGCAAGTCAGCCATTTCGATATTACTATATATGTGTGTGTGTGTGTGTAGTTATGTATAGGTCTGTTACTAATATCATAGTGGGAATTTTATAACATTCCATGTATATATATTATAAAACATTCTAGGTATATAACATTGTTATAATTTAACATATGTTATAATATTATAGCATTATAATGTTATAAAACACACACACTTATCACCTCCTTCTTGAACCTCCCTGTCTTCCAGCCATCGCACCCCTCTGTGTCATCTCCGAGCATCAGGCTGAGCTCCCTGTGCTATACAGCGGCTTCCCACTAGCTGTCTGGGTTACATGTGGTCGTGTACAAGTCAGTGCAACTGTCTCACCTTCTCCTTCCCCAGTTATATCCACACATCCGTTCTGTATGCCTGCATCTCTAGTCTTGTCCTGCACCATCTTTCTAGATTCCATGTATATGTGTTCAACGTGTCTCTTTCTGACTGACTTCACTCCGTGTGTCGGGCTCTAGTTCCATACCCCTTGGTTCAGCTGATTGATGTTGGTCCTTCGTATGCCTGGGGTATCTCTGACTTTCCCTGTCTGCTAAACCACCAGCAAAAAAAGCTCTGCTTGTGCGGGAGAACTGGCTGAGACGATCAGAACCTCTAAGATAATCTCCCCTTTAACTGACTCAAAAGCGAGTGATTGGTACCCCTGTTGGCATCATCCACAAAGCTCTTCCCCTCATCCAGGCAGTGACATCTGCTGTCCGTGATCCTGGGGTTCAGGGCGGAGCGTCCTGGGGTCGGGGCATCTTCCGTCTTGCCGGGGCATCTCTTACGGGATTGCTCTAATTCGGGGGTGGCCCCATGTCTCTGCCACTTTTTGCTGCTCACGATCCGTGTGGTTGGTCACCTTTTACACTGTGATTGAACAAGGAAAGGCAAAGCAAGTGCACAGGTGAGCAGATAAGGAAGTAAGATAAGCTGTAGTAAGGCACCGAAAGTGTTGTCTTTAAAATAGCCCTGGGTTTGGAAAATGTGGGGTGAGCACAGATGCTGTGAGCATTGCAGAACTGGGCTTGTCACGGGATGGAACATACTCAGAAACGAAGAAATCTGTCACCACTCAGCTCGTGCCAACAAAAACTTTAGACCACATCCGCAGCGGGTGTTTGAATTGGGTGGCGTCAATGTGATAAAAATAGACAATTATTATACTTGTAGATTTAGAAACTAGCCAAATCTTACAACCTGAGAATTACAGTGATTGTTTTATGGCCACAAGAATTTTTTTTTTTTTTAAAAGGACAGTCATTTGCAATCTATAACAGGTGCAAGTGGAAAATCCTGAGTTTTTTTTGGGGGTACGTGTGGCTGTGATAATGTTCTGTCCCTTAGAGACATTAAAACCCTTAGACTGTGTATTTCTCTCCATCTGCCTGTGTCTCTGCTGACAGTGCTGTGGAATTATCGCATCCCGCTGAGTCTTCATTTGGCCTTTGAACCTGCGGCTGCTCACGTTTGGAGAAACTGTGGACCTCAGTTCTAGGGTACGCGATGTCCACTTGGCTCCATTGTTAGGACAGCAAAGCGACGGGAGAGTCAGACATGAACTGGGTATTGAATGGAATTTCTAATGGGACTTGTTCCTCCCCTTGATTTTTTATTTTTTACTTTAATAATATAATACCACATTGTTGTGGCAAGTCATGGTATGATGTTGGAGCCACTTGCTATGAGGCAACTATCTTGCCAGCCAAGGGGGCTCCCCAGGGACCTTGAGACAGATCAGAGAGGACATATCCCTTCTGTATAATTTACCTCTGTTCCCTTTCTCTCTCTTTCTACCTGCACTGCAGTGTGTATTTTGAAATTTTTTAAATTGCTTTGATTTTGTGTTTAGATTTTCTTTGAGTTTAAACCCTCAGAATCTTTGGTTTTTCTCTGTCATACATTTATATCAGGTATCATGGAGTTTTTCTTTTGATCCGCATGGCTATATTTATTCTCCTCATTTTCATTCTTCAGTTCAGTTCAGTCGCTCAGTCGTGTCTGACTCTTTGCGATCCCGTGGACTGCAGCACACCAGGCCTCCCTGTCCATCACCAACTCTCAGAGTTTACTCAAACTCATGTCCATCGAGTTGGTGATGGCATCCAACCATCTCATCCTCTGTCGTCCCCTTCTCCTCCTGCCTTCAATCTTTCCCAGCATCGGGGTCTTTTCCAATGAGTCAGCTCTTCACATGAGGTGGCCAAAGAATTGGAGTTTCAGCTTCAATATCAGTCCTTCCAACGAACGCTCAGGACTGATCTCCCTTAGGATGGAGGACTTAGGTATTTGATAGCAAACTAGAGACTTTGTGACAACTGGCTGTCATTACTTCAACAGTGATGCAACTATGCAACTAGCTTGTTTCAGATTGGCTCAAAGTGTTCTAAAATTCCAGCTGTGATATTAATAACAGACCTATACACCACTGCAGAGCCATTTATGCCCTTAAGCTTAGTTTACTGGAAACTAGAAATCTATAAAGGCTGATAGACGGGAGGAGTCATACATGGTAATGTGAAAGACACTGGAGAAGTGTGAGTTTTTCTTCATGGCAGAACAAATTTCAGAGACGTATATACAATGGAGTTAAATGTTCTTAAAATATGATGTAGCTTTGTGGTTCACCCCGTGTAGTATGAGAGTGTGGTACACTCAACAGAAACTAAATTTAAAATTTAGATCACATTGCTTGTGTCCACATCTTGTTTTAGGCATTAGATATTTAATTAAATGAGCAAAGAAGCAAATTATTTAATTCTTAATGGTTTCTGCATAACCTCTGAGCAATTCATAGACGATTGCACCAAAGTGACATTTGCTGGATATTATGAATGTAGTACTGCACAATTATTTCGTAGTTGATAAGAGTCTGGATTTGAAATAACATTCCGACACTGAAGTCATCCCCAGGCTGAGATCCACAATTTACTCTTAGCCCCGGGGAAAATCACTTTGGAACACAGTCAGCTCTCTCCTTGTGGGAATGGGAAAGATGTGTGCAGACTTGACTTGCCCACATTTCCTCAAACCCTGAAACCTCAAATCTGGCTGCCAGTTAGTAGCTGTCCATTTTCCAGAACCCGAGCGTGGCTGAATTGTGAACCTGAGAAGGCGTGTTTTCACGCCCACAGCGGAGCTGGCTCAGAAGCTTGGGAATGTCCTGGTGTTCCTGCTTAGCTGCCTGTGGTTGGTAGAAGGGGCAGGGGGGTGAGAGGGAAGAAGGAACATTCCAGCCTGCGGAACCGCTAGCCTGGAACGGCAAGTCAGCAGGCAGTGTTGCTCGAGAGACCATTTTACCCCAGAGGAAACTTAAATGTCTCTTGAGACCTGGGTTCGATCCCTGGGTTGGGAAGATTTCCCCGAGAAGGGAACGGCTACCCACTCCAGGATTCTGGCCTGGAAAATGCCATGGATCACTGTACAGTCCATGGGGTCACAAAGAGTTGGACACGACTGACAACTTTCAGACTTTTCAGACACGCCACAGAACAGCAGAGTCCCATGCACAATTCTGTAGCTTCAGGGACAATTATAGTTTTGTTCAAATGGCATGAAATGTGTCTTGGTAGAGATGAGACCCCCATGATGCTTTTTGTGGTGGCTTGAAAAGTGAAAGTTTTAGTCACTCAGTGGTATCCAACTCTTTGCAATGACCCCGTGGACTGTAGCCTGCCAGGCTCCTCTGTCCATGGGATTTCCCAGGCGAGAACACTGGAGTGGGTTGCCATTCCCTGCTCCAGGGGATCTTACCCACCCAAGGATCGAACCTGGGCCTTCCGCTGCCTTGCGGGCAGACTCTTTACCATCTGAGCCACCAGGGAAGCCCACTGTGGCTGAGAGGAGCTCATAGGTGACCTCAGAGCAAAGAAAACCAGTGGCATTTGTAAACCAACGCAGTGTGGGGAAATCTGGCCGTTGCGCTCCGAGTCAGCACCCCAGGAGACTGGTCAGAACCCGGGGTCCTCCTGTGTCCTGAAAAGATGCCAGCTCCTGAGAGGTAAACAGACACACGGACGGCACGCACAACCAGACAGGCATCTCTGTAGACAGAAGATCATAACAATAGAAATTCTCAGGCATGACGTCCCTCTCCCACACAACTCAGTCACAGTCAACAGTATTACACAACATTCAGGGCTTCAAAACCGCCTTGACGCCCAGCAATTAAAGATGACTCACAAATGTGTGCATGTGGGTGTGTGTGGGTGTGGGTGTGTGTGTCTGTGTGACTTCTCAGTTTGGTCCTAAACATTTGAAAACCCCACTCAAAGACTGTGAACCGTTAGACCTAGCAGATGTCTCATAAAAGATGCTTAAAGTACTCAAAATTATCTGCAGTCCCTGTAAGACAGATAACGGTATCTGTACGTAAACACTATTTAAGACACCACCTTTGAAAGATACTTTATGACCTGAGTGTTTCATAGTTTGCATCTCCAGAAAAGGCACCCCACTCCAGTACTCTTGCCTGGAAAATCCCATGGATGGAGGAGCCTGGTGGGCTGTAGTCCATGGGGTCGCAAAGAGTCGGACAGGACTGAGTGACTTCGATTTCACTTTTCACTTTCGTGCATTGGAGAAGGAAATGGCAACCCACTCCAGTGTTCTTGCCTGGAGAATCCCAGGGATGGGAGAGCCTGGTGGGCTGCCGTCTATGGGGTCACACAGAGTCAGACACGACTGAAGTGACTGCAGCACAGTTATAGCATCACTTAGAAAAAAAAATTGGGGGGACGTGCTGGATCTTTGTCACTGTGTGGCCTTCGGGGCCTCCTCTCTAGTTGCAATGCACAGGCTTCTCATTGCAGTGATGTGTCTTGTTGTGGAGGAAGTGATGTAGGGCTCATGAGCCTCAGTAGTTGTATCTTGTGGGCTCAGTCATTGCGACTCCCAGGCTGTGGAGCACAGATTCAGTCACTGTGAATCTTACCTGCTCCACGGCACGTGGGATCTTCCCAGACCAGGGACTGAACCCACGTCTCCTGCATCGGCAGGTGGATTGTTTACCACTGAGCCACCAGGGAAGCCCAGCATCACTTGTTAATGGGCTTCAAGTTTAAGCTGACGATGGCTCTCCTCTGCATTCCTGAGTTGTTCACTGGGACTTTGAGCTCCCCTGGAGGACTCTGACATGACAATGCATGGTTTATGTTATTATTATTATTGTGTCCAGCTTCTTTCTTTACCGTTTGGAAGGGAGATAAATCCCGGTACTTCTCAGATGGAGCAAGAACGTAGGCAGAGCTGAGAAAATGTAACAGCAGGTTATCTGAGCAGAGCTGGTGTTTCGATATCACTCTGTAGTTTGCAGTCCTTGTGGTGGGAAAGAAAGTTGAGGGAGAAAAAGCAAACTACTGGCTCAGGATTACGTAGTGAATGCAGAAGGAAGGCTTCATCCAGTTACTGCCATCCTGGGGACCACGTGAGTGTGCCTCCTTTATAACTTACAGTTTGGGTAAGAAGCCAGCTACAGCCACGAGCTGGGAGAGTCCTCTGACTAAAGGAAAAATAAAAGAGGGATGGCAGTTGGGGAGGGGTCCGGTAGCTAAAGCTCAAAAAACCATTTATCCATTGGGCATTTAAATTGGTAATGAGAACATCAGTGTTCTTTAATAAATTTTTTTTTTACTGGAGTATACGTGTGTGTGTGAAAGTCGCTCAGTCGTGTCCGACTCTCTGCAACCCCACGGACTGCAGCCCACCAGGCTCCTCTGTCTGTGGAATTTCCCTGGCAAGAAGACTGGAGTAGGTTGCCGTTCCTTTCTGCATATTGGAATATAGTTGGTCTAGAGTGCTGCGTTAGTTTCTACTGCACAGCAAAGTGGATCAGCTATATGTACACAGAGAACTTTCCAGGTGGCCCAAATGGTAAAGAATCTGCCAGCACTGCGGGAGACCTGGGTCGGGAAGATGCCCTGGAGGAGGGCATGGCGACCCACTCCAGTATTCTTGCCTGGAGAATCCCATGGACAGAGGAGCCTGGCGGGCTGCAGTCCATGAGGTCGCAAAGAGTCGGACACGGCCGAGCGACTAACACACACATCCCCGCTTTTTAAGACTTCTTTTCCTTTAGGTCACCACAGAGCACTGACTTAAATGTTCTTTAAATTTCTGCCTTAATAAACAGACATTTTTCTTCACTGTGTAATATCAGACGCCGCAATAGCCGTTGCAAAACAAAGGAGGCGTGGCTACACCTTGTAGCATCTTTGACAAGTTCCATTGAGCCACATATGTTAACGGTGGTGATGGGTGAGCACATGTGGAACCAGACCGCACACAGCAGGTCCATTTCCGGATGATGGAAGATACACCCTGTACGCTTGGGTACCTGCCTTGGGGGAGGAGCCCGCCTCCTGGTTGTCGGTGAGCTCCCCATTCCCATAGGCTGCGAGCTTCAGCGCTCTGCTGGATGTTGGTTACCGGACGCCTGCAGTTCCTTGCCCTGTGGGCCGCTCCAGCGTGGCAGCCTGCCCTGTGAAAGCCTGCAGCCCTGCAGCGTGACACTGCATCTGCGAGCGAGACTGACGCTGCATGTGCTGTGGTCTCGTCACGGAACTCAGCTCCTAGGACCCTTGACGCATATTGTTCTTCACAAGTGACTCTTTGTGAAGCCCTAGAACATGACACCTTGATGAGCCTCTTGATGAAAGTGAAAGAGGAGAGTGAGAAAGTCGGCTTAAAACTCAGCATTCAGAAAGCCAAGATCATGGCTTCTGGTCCCATCACTCCATGGCAAATAGATGCGGAAACAGAGGAAAGAGTGAGAGGCTTTAGTTTGGGGAGTTTCAAAATCATTGCAGACGGTGACTGCAGCCGTGAAATTAAAAGACGCTTGCTCCTTGGAAGAAAAGCTATGACCAACCTATACAGCATATTAAAAAGCAGAGACATTACTTTGCTGACCAAGTCAAAGCTATGGTTTTTGCAGTAATCATGTATGGATGTGAGAGTTGGACTATAAAGAAAGCTGAACGCAGGAGAATTGATGCTTTTGAACTGTGGTGTTGGAGAAGACTCCTGAGAGTCCCTTGGACAGCAAGGAGATCCAACCAGTGCATCCTAAAGGAAATCAATCCTGAATATTCCTTGGAAGGACTGATGCTGAAGCTGAAACTCCAATCCTTTGGCCAATATGATGTGAAGAACTGACTCATTTGAAAACACCCTGATGCTGGGAAAGACTGAAGGCGGGAGGAGAAGGGGATGACAGAGGGTGAGATGGTTGGATGGCATCACCGACTCAGTGGACGTAGTCTGAGTAAACTCCAGGAGTTGGTGATGGACAGGGAGGCCTGGCGTGCTGCAGTTCATGGGGTCGCAAAGAGTCAGACATGACTTAGCGACTGAACTGACTGAACTGAGACCACCAGGGAAGCCCTGAAAGTCTCAATTCTAAGTATTCCTGTGTATTTGTAGAAATTTCTGTGTGTTTCCTCCCCACTTTGCCCTTTAGGGTCATCTGGCCACATGCAACTTTGAGTGTATTCCACATGTCACCTTGAGCTTCTTAAGATACAGAATCTCAGCTTTCACCCTGCAATTATGATCAGCATTTTACCCAGTATCCCGGTGACCTGTGTGCCCAGTAAGTTTTGAAAGGTATTGATCTACCCAGCACTGCCTGACCTGGATGCTCACCTGAGAAGTTCTAGAATACTGCTGCCCATGTCACATTTGTCTTCCAGAATTTTGTATTTTATTAGTCTAGGGCACACCCTGGACGAGGTCCTCACATGATTCCAGCATGTATTGAAAACTGCTCATGGCATCCTGTCCCATTACTTCATGGCAAATAGTTTGGAAAATGTAGAAACAGTGTCAAAACAATTGTGTGTATATAATGTTTCGTTTGTACTTGGGTAAAATGAAGTTGTTTTCAAAGTTATTTTCTTTTGTGTCACATAGAATTGCTGAGGGTACCTCATGGTTATCTGGTATAATTTTATTTTTTTATTTTATTGAAGTACAGTTGATTTACAGTGTTGTTAATTTCTTCTGTGCAGCAAAGTAACTCAGTTGTACATATGCATATATGTGTATTTAGTCTCTCAGTCGTGTCTGACTCTTTGGGACCCCATGGACTATAGCCCGCCAGGCTCCTCTGTCCATGGGATTCTCCAGGCCAGAATACTGGAGTGGGTTCCAGGAGAATATTCCCAACTTAGGTATCAAACCAAGGTCTCCCGCATGCACTTGAATTCTTTACCATCTGAGCCATCAGGGAAACCCAGGAATACCCAAGGGGGTAGCCTATCCCTTCTCCAGGGGATTTTCCTGACCCAGGAGTCAAACCGGGGTCTCCTGAATTGCAGGCAGATTCTTCACCAGCTGAGCTATGAGGGAAGCTCGATACACATATATTGATGTTAAAGCTAGTAGAGGTGATGGAATTCCATCACATCTACTTCTGATGCATTGACTCTGCTAAAGCCTTTGACTGTATTGATCACAACAAACTGTGAAATATTCCCAGTGAGATCTGAACACCAGACCACATTACCTGCCTCCTGAGAAACCGGTAGGCAGGGCAAGAAGCAAGGGTTAGAACCAGACATGGTACAACAGACGGGTTTAAAACTGGGAAAGGAGTACGTCAAGGCTGCATAATGGCACCCTGCTTATTTCACTTACATGCAGAGCACATCACGAGAAACGCTGGGCTGGAAGAAGCACAAGCTGGAATCAAGATTGCCAGGAGAAGAAATATCAACAACCTCAGATATGCTGGTATGACCACATTAATGGCAGAAAGTGAAGGGGAACTAAAGAGCCTCTTGATGAAGGTGAAAGAGGAGATGAAAAAACTGGCTTAAAAGTGAGCATTCAAAAAACAAAGATGATGGCATCCGGTCCCATCACTTCATGGCAAATAGATTGCAAAATGTGGAAACAGTGTCAGAGTTCATTTTCTTGGGCTGCAGAATCACAGCAGATGGTGACTGCAGCCATTAAAGAAAGAACCCTTTTCTTGGTGACTGCTCCGTGGGAAAAAAAAGCTGTGTCAGACCCAGACAGAGTATGAAAAAGCAGAAACATCACTTTGCCAACACAGGTCTGTATAATCAAAGCTATGGTTTTTACAGTAGTTACGTACAGATGTGAGAGTTGGGCCATAAAGCTGAGTGCCAAAGGATTGATGCTTTTGAAGTGTGTTGCTGGAGAAGACTCTTGAGAGTCTCTTGGACAGCAAGGAAATCAAACCAGTCAATCCTCAAAGAAATCAATCCTGAATATTCATTGGAAGGACTGATGCCAAAGCTCCAATACTTTGGCCACATGATGCAAAGAGCTGACTCATTGGAAAAGACCCTGATGCTGGGAAAGATTGAGGGCGGGAGGAGAAGGGGACAACAGAGGATGAGATGGTTGGATGGCATCACTGATACAATGGACACGAGTTTGAGCAAATTCCAAGAGGGAAACCTGGTGTGAAGCCGTCCATGGGGTCGCAAAGCGTTGGACATGACTTGGGGACTGCACAAACAACATCAAATTTCCATGTATTGTTTATGACTCTGGTTTCTCTTCTTCTATGTTAAAGTTAGCATTTTGCTTGTCTTGTGTTTTTTTTTTTTTTTTTTTAAACTTTGTGTGCTTTTCCATCCATAGCACTTTTACTTTTGAAAATTAAATAACTGGTGACTTTGGAGAAGAACCCATTTCTCGGGGCTGAGAGCCTCCCAGGGAATAAATAATGCAATCAGAGGCAGAGAGGAGGACACACGAGCTGTGTCCACGAGGTGGCCTTTCTCTGCATGCCCTCCTTTGCCTGTGCCTTGCGCTTGGTGATTCCATCCGAATTCGGTCATCTGAGATAGTCTCAGTCACACGTTGCCTAGCCCTGTGGTTACCACGTGGGCATCTGTGAACCTCCTTGCAGAGCAACGCTGTCTGTCATCTCTAGGTCCTCGTGCCAGATCCCTGGGCCCGCGGCCTGCTCTCTGCAAACAGTTGTCAATCAAAGAAGGCTTGGACCCTGGGAACCCAGAAATAAAACTCAGTCCGATTCACTGGAGACTCCCTGGAAACCTGAGAAAAAAACCCTGAACATCCTCGCCCAACCCCAGGCTGAAAGGGTGGCCCAGAAACGTCCTGCTCCACATTGTACAGAAGTTTATGGAAGGCTCGCATTTATTTTTAATTGACAGTACACCCTGTTAAACATTTGTATGCACCGATTAATCGTTAACCAAGAAAATGTTTCTTGATTTTTTTTTTCAAGAAGGCACGTTATCGTATGCCTGAGAAACTCAAGCAGGCATAATATAGCAAAGGAAACAGGAAGTGGTAAGAGCCGTCTTTGACTTGTGTACTTTGTAAATGAAACAGAATTCCTATCACTATTTAATATTGAGTTAGCCTCTCATTGCCATATGGTGAAAATTACCTGACATTGGAATCATTCGTGTTTAAGTTTTTATCTTAATACCTTTATATATCTGCTTGGCTTTCAGAGCCATGCAGGGACATGTTGCTGTTTTACTAATTAAAAAGGGATGGTCTGTCTTTTCAAATCTGTTGGGAAGACAAAAGAAAAACTGTTGTATTAAAAATCCTTCCCAGTATTTGCTCGGTCATACAGACTAGGATGAATATGCTGCTTGTATTTTTTCAAAGGAGAAAGAGACACGATTGTCTCATGATTTCTCTCTGTCTTGAAAAAACAATCCTACATTAGATCATAGCATATGAATCAATGGATAATTTAGACATTATACAAGGAAATCTTAAGCATACATAACAGACATGCCAGCAGCATCCACATTAGAATTGCCATCAATTGCTTCTTACTGAGTTAAAAAAAATACACCAAGTGATCAAAACTAGCACGTCATTAACTCGTAATAAAATTGACTCGTGCGTTTTACCAGCCTACGGAGAGTGGCTTCATTTTATGCAGCCTATGTAGAGACTTGTAGGATGGGAGTTACTTTATTAATGTACATTTCGTATTTGCAAGCTGATCCACACAACCATCAGGTTATCTCCTGTTTTCAAAAAGCTACGTGAACCAAAGAGATAAATGCGATAGAGTATAATTTAGAACTTAAATTGCCTCAATTACTTCAGAGGAAATTTAGGGCACCGGTCCTCAGTTTCTTTGTAGACACTAGATGTTGCTGTTTTGCAGTCTGACTCTGCGACCTCATGGACTGTAGCCCGCCAGGCTCCTCTGTCCATGGGATTCTCCAGGCAAAGATACAGGAGTGGGTTGCCATTTCCTTCTCCAGGGGATCTTCCCGAATCTGGGATCGAACCTGGGTCTCCTGCACTGCAGGCAGAATTCTTTACTGTCTGAGCCATGAGGGAAGCCCGAATTTTACTAATGCAGTTAACTACTAAATAATTAGAGGAGATAACAGGCATGGACAGCTAACACAGGGAGGTGTCAGAACAGAGTCTGGCCACTGTGTGTGCCTTTCCTGTGTCGTCACCTGCTCTTGTCTGGTATGGTAGCCACCTGTGCGTACGTTGGCATTATTTTGCATAAAACTTAAAAAACCAGCTCCTCAGTTGCACTAGCCACATTTCAAAATGTCACTCGCATCTGGGAAAGTACAGCTGCTGAACAGGTCCACCACTAAAGAGATTTCTATCACACAAACCCTGGGTTTCTTCAACTCAAATACTCAATGTGTTTGCAGCTAAGTGTTAAAAGGAGCTCTCCCCTTCTGCCCGTCAAGTCAGCCTCCTCCACCCAGAGTCCTTTTTCTCTTTCTCTAGACTCAAGAACGTGAACCGGACTAAATGATAACTGTCAAAATGTACCCATCTACCAGAGGGGTACATTATCTGTTTCCTGGCATTCAGGGATGTGTTGAGAGCCTCCCAGAGGCAGGGAAGCTGAAAATGGGAATGTTGGCCTTGCCCTCTGCTTAGTGATCCCGCTCTCAATTTCAGGACATGTGAAGTATTCTTTCCACGGTTTTGCAACGTGTTTTATATAACAAGTATTCACATTTTCCCTGTGATTTCAGAGGTTTAGAAGGAGGAAAGAGAAGCATGGATAAACAAATCTTGCTAGTTCCCAGAGGACACTGTGTCTGCAGTTACTTTGCTTGTTGGTTTTAACTCATTTATTCAGTTAGGTTTACTTGGCTTACCTCACTCTGAAACAATTAGCGGTTAGTTTACAGAAAGGTTCACAGGCTAGGGAAAATAGATACAATCAGAGTAAGGGAAAGTTAAGTTTAGGATAATAAACCCAGGCTTGAGCTGTGCTACATGTGTGCTAAATTGCTTCAGTTGCATCTGACTCTTTGCGACCCCATGGACTGTAGCCCACCAGGCTCCTCTGTCTATGGGATTCTCCAGACAAGAATACTGGAGTGGGTTGCCATGCCCTCCTCCAGGGGATCTTCCTAACCCAGGGATCGAACCCATGTCTCCTGTGCCTCCTGCATTGTGGTGGGTCTCTTTTACTTCTGAGCCACTGGGAAAGTGAAAGAAAGTGAAGTCACTCAGTCGTGTCCAACTCTTTGCAACCCCATGGACTGTAGCCTACCAGGCTCCTCCGTCCCTGGGATTTTCCAGGCAAGAGTACTGGAGTGGGTTGCCATTTCCTTCTCCAGGGGATCTTCCCAAGCCAGGGATCAAACCTGGGTGTCCTGCATTGCAGGCAGACGCTTTACTGTCTGAGCCACTGGGGAGCCTGAGCTAAAAGCTTGTTATCACAGAAACCACATTGTTGAATCCTGTTTCTAAAAGCTGAAACCCGGGATGACCTCACCCCCTCCTCCAAAGTACGGAGAACTTGCATAACCTTCAAGCAATTTTCCGTGAATATGAAAATCGACCCACCTGGTTTTGGTGAAACGCTGGCCACGGAAAGCGTGATGTTTTCAGTGCTAAGAAAACAGTTTGGCATCTTTTATGTTATCAATTAAAGGCCAGTCTGTATGACTTAACCTGGACTCTGGGAGCCAAGTTGGCACGTTCTTAAGGAACTGAAGTTATGGAAACATAGAACATGATTTATCTTTTAAATCTTCTATTTTATATTGGAGTACAGCTGATTAATAATGTGGTGGTTTCAGGTGGACAGTGAAGGCACTCAGCCATACATACACGTGTATCCATTCTCCCCCAAACTCCCCTCCCATCCAGGCTGCCACATGACACGGGGCAGAGGTCCCTGAGCTGTCTGGCAGGTCCTTGCTGGTTCTCCAGTTTAAACACAGCAGTGTGTCCATGTCCATCCCAAACTCCCTAACTATCCCTTCCTCCATCCTTCCCCCTGGTGACTATAAGGTTATTACAGAGGATTGAGCAGATGTTCCTGTGCTGGATAGCAGGTCCTTGTTGGTTCTCCGTGTTAAATACAGCACTGTGTCCATGTCCATCCCAAACTCCCTACCTATCCCTTCCCCCATCCTTCTACCCTGGCAGCCGTATGTTCATCTCTTAAGTCTGTGAGTCTGTTTCTGAAGACAGAACTTTAAACACATTCCTCCTTCGCTGGCAGTCCAGCATAGAATCTGAACAGTCACCTTCAGATGGTGTTCACATGGGTGGGCTTAGTCACTCAGTCGTGTCCAACTCTTTGCGACCCCATGGACTGTAGACCGCCAGGCTCCTCTGTCCATGGGGATTCTCCAGGTAGGAATACTGGAGTGGGTTGCCGTGCCCTTCTCCAGGGAATCTTCCCGACCCAGGAATCTAACTGGGGTCTCTTGCATTGCAGGCGGATTCTTTACCAGCTGAGCCACCAGGCAAGCCCATGTTCCTGTAGGAGAAAATGTCATTTGTAACTGAATAATTTATAATTTATCTCCCAGTTACCCAAATGCATATTATAAATCAGTGTATGCTGCTGCTGCTGCTAAGTCGCTTCAGTTGTGTCCCCCTCCTGTGCGACCCCATAGATGGCAGCCCACCAGGCTCCCCTGTCCCTGGGATTCTCCAGGAAGAACACTGGAGTGGGTTGCCATTTCCTTCTCCAGTGCATGAAAGTGAAAAGTAAAATTGAAGTTGCTCAGTCATGTCCGACTCTTAGTGACCCCTTGGACTGCAGCCTACCAGGCTCCTCCAGCCATGGGATTTTCCAGGCAAGAGTACTGGAGTGGATAATTTCCCCCAAAGAGATAGGAGTACATGTGAAAACGTTTGCTGTGTTCCTAAGTTTAAGAAGTGTTGGAACTTCTCTGATGTTCTCGAGGGGAAGATTGTGTGCTTACAATGAAGGGAACACAATTTTGATCCTTGGTCACAGAACTAGATCCTATATGCCCCACGTGCAGCCAAAAAAACAAAAAAAAAAAGAAGCAGCAGCAGCAATAACGTAATGTAGAATAGCACAATACATAAATAAGTAAAAAATACACATAATTAAAGGAACTTGCTGTCCCTAATAAGATTCTGAAACAGCTGAAATTGAAGGTGCATTTCCTGGCCATGAATCAGAGTAACGTCAGCCACCCACCTGCGCTTGTAACGTACCCTTGACCTTGTTAGCACAGTGTTACAACTGACCTACCCGACCAGTAGCAGAAGGAAGTTAGCCCTGCTACTGTTATTCCAACTCTGTGTGTAACTCACCTCTCAGGGCAATTTACATACGAGTCAGGGTTGTCTCTTTCAAACAAAGCAGTTGCTTTGATAAGTTGGGTCAAATTTTATTTTTCAATAACTCAATAATTACCTTCTTCTCTGTTGCAAGTGGACTTCCTTTTTGGCTCAGCTGGTAAAGAATCTGCCTGCAATGAGGGAGACCTGGGTTCAATCCCTGGGTTGGGAAGATCCCCTGGAGAAGGGAAAGGCTTACCCACTCGAGTATTCTGGCCTGGAGAATTCCATGGATTGTATAGTCCATGGGATCGCAAAGAGTCAGATATGACTGATCGACTTGCACTTCACTTCACTCTTGTAATTAGGCAGTGAAGCGTAGATGCTAAACTCTCGAACTGATAGGTTGTAGACAACTTACACAAAATCCTCCACTTCCTTTCTAGAGATCCTCAAGGCTAGTGAAGGAGAAGACTGCCCTGGGAGGGAATTAAGAACAGAAACTCATTTGCTGTTTCGCAGTCTTAAGTGACCAGATGGTGCTAGTGGTAAAGAACCCGCCTGCCAATGCAGGGGATACAAGGACGAGGATTCGATCCCTGTGTCGGGTAGATCCCATGGAGGATGAAACGGCAACCCACTCCAGTGTTCTTGCCAGCAGAATCCCATGGACAGAGGAGCCTGGCAGGCTGCAGTCCATGGGGTTGCAGAGAGTCAGACACGGCTGAAGTGACTTAGCATGAAAAGAGGCAAGAGGCCCAAGAAATTACATTTATGTCAAGATATGACTTTTTCTTCCTCACAAGATTATTTCTGAGTTCAAATTGCAAAACCGCATGATTGGAAACTTGAAGCACATTGTATTTCAAACCATGTAAATTAAAATTAAGAATTCCTTAAGGAAGGGAAGCGTTGCTTTCCATATAGGTATTGGCAGATTGGCCGGTAAATTTAATAAAAAGCCATTCATCATTTTAACATTCGGGAATGCTGCTTTAAAGGGCATCCAAGATAAAACTCCTGACTCAGAGGCATGCCGAATATTGGAATTATGAAATGTCACTTCTAGGATCAAGAATGTGAATTGTAAGTGAATGTGATTTTTCAAGCGAAAGGGATATTTTCCAACGGACTATGGTATTTTAAAATAAAGTTGTGGTTGAATCCAATTAAAGTCAAAGTATGAAAGTGAAAGTGTTATTTGCTCAACTCTTTGCAACCCCATGGACTGTAGCCCACCAGGCTCCTCTGTCTATGGGATTCTCCAGGCAAGAATACTGGAGTGGGTTGCCATTTCCTCCTCCAGGGGATCTTCCCAACCCAGGGATCGAACCCAGGACTCCTGAGTTGCAGGCAGAATTTTTACCGTCTAAGCCACGTGGGAAGCCCTTAATCCAACTACAGTATCCTTTTTTTCTATGTAGGTAGCAATACCTGGGTTTGAAGGCAGATTCTCCAGTTTTTGGACTAGTTTATGCATTGGTGTTGGCTGTCTAGCTGACCTTCATCACTTGAAAAAATAAAATCATGTAATGTTTTGAAGTCACCAGGCCAAAGCAGGAACTTTATACATGTAATTACATAGTCATAATTTTTTTTTTTAAATAGTAAAAATAGTAAAAAAAAAACAAACAAGTTTTCCTAGCCTGTAAAGTACAGTGTGTGAGCTAATCATAAACAATTTTAAATGTATAAATAACCCATTTTATCTTGCAGAATAAACAACTCTCAGTACAGTTCTGGTCAGAATCCTTTCATGGGCTCTCTAATT
This sequence comes from Bos grunniens, assembly GCF_055505025.1. Lineage (NCBI taxonomy): Eukaryota > Metazoa > Chordata > Mammalia > Artiodactyla > Bovidae > Bos > Bos grunniens. The sequence continues at coordinate 5,501,901 of NC_141194.1, forward strand.
TATTACATTTTATATGAGCTCTTTCAGTATGGATCGCGCCAGATCACATTAATCATATGAGCTGAAATAATGTTCATTTCCATTTTATTCCTCATCAAGAGCTGGTGTTTATTTCTGCTTTGACACTGATTGCTTCATGTCTCGGAGAAAATAACGTTTGGCCTTAGTTTTGTCTGGAAAGTGAGCTGTTTGCGCTAAAAGATGTCTAAAGGTGCTTTGATTCTTAAAAACTCCATAATTCTGAATGTTATGTGGAAATCAGTGTTTAAAACAATTGTTGTTAAGACTTAATAAAATCAACAATAATCTCCCCATTTATTAAGTGCACATGTGCACCGAAATAACCCTTTCAGGGAGCAGCAAAAATAAATGTGCCCAGGAAGAAGTGGATAATAAAGTTGTTATTGCTGTCATAGACTTCCGTGGGCAGAGATATTGAGCCTGAAGAAAGGGGGTTTGTTGTCGTTCAGTCTCTAAGTCATGTCTGACCCTCTGTGACCCCATGACTGTAGCACGCCAGGCTTCCCTGCCCATCACCAACTCCTGGAGCCTGCTCAAACTCATGGCCATTGACTCGTTGATGCCATCCAACCATCTCATCCTCTGTCATCTGTTTCTCCTCCTGCCCTCAATCTTTCCCAGCATCAGGGTCTTTTCCAATGAGTTGGTTTCCTGCATCAGGTGGCCAGAGTATTGGAGCTTAAGCATCAGTCTTTCCAATGAATCTTCAGAACTGATCTCCTTTTGGATGGACTGGTTGGATCTCCTTGAAGTCCACAGGACTCTCAAGAGTCTTCTCCAACACTACAGTTCAAAAGCATCCACTCTCAGGCACTTTAGCCTTCTTTAGGAAGGAGAGGTGTCTTCAAAGTTAGGGAGATTCACTTTTTTTTTAATGTTTATTTATATTGAAACTATTGGTAGATGCTTTCATAACTAGTTCTGGAGTTTTATAATTTTATTAATTTTTTTATTATTGGCGGCATGCAGGCTTTCTCTAGTTATGGAGAGCGGGGGCTGCTCCCCACTTGCAGGGCACAGACTTCTCCTTGTGGGGACTTCTCTTGTTTTGGGGCACAGGCTCTAGACAAGCGAGCTTCGGTAGTTGGGGTGCACAGGCTCAGTTGCCCTGCATCACGTGAAATCTTCCCAGACTGTGGATTGAACCCAGCAAGCCCTTGCACTGCAAAGCACATTCTCAACCCCTGGACCAACCAGGGAAGCCAGAGATTCACTCTCGATTGTTTTTTTTTTTTGGACCAGGCAGCAAACTGACTGGGGCCGTATGGTGAGCAGCTTTGGATGTGGAGTTCCAGCTTCAGTCCACCTTGGTCCCCTGATGAGGACCATGTCGTGGTTAGCATGAGGCGGTGAGAAGCAGAGAGCCCTGTGCTTCAGGAGTAGATGTCGTTAGACCTGCTGGGATTGAGTTAGGGGCAGAGAAGGACTGAGCTGCCTGCAGTAGAAGATACCGAAAGGGGGCAGGTCCCAGGGAAGAAAGCCCAGGCTCCCTCTTGTTGCTCTCTTCCCGTGACCCCACCCTCATTTTCTGCCATGACTCCCCCCTCCCTCAACCAACCATTTCTTCCTCTTTGCATCAGGTGGCCAAAGTGCTGGAGCTTCAGCCTCAGCATCCGTCCTTCCAATGAGTACTCTGGGTTGATTTCCTTGAGGACTGACAGGTTCGATCTCCTTGCTGTCCAAGACATTTTCAGGAGTCTTGACCAGCACCACGGTTCAAAGGCATCAATTCTCTGGCACCCAGCCTTCTGTTGGCTCCAGCTCTCACATGCATACGGGACCCCTGGGAAGACCATAGCCTTGACTGTAGGGACCTTTGTCTGCAGAGTACCGTCTCTGCTTTTCAGCACACTGCCTAGACGTCTTCACTGATGCTCATAATCCAGGCGTGCACCAGCAAGAATAGTACCCTTGGACGTTTGAACCTGCAAATTCTCTCTCCAGTAAAAACACATGTCAGTCACCTGGTGCATCCACGTGGACATGCCCAGGAGGCAGTCAGAAAGACAAACCTGAAAAACAGAAGACTTAAAAGAGGACGGTACCGGTGGGCTGGAGATGGTGCTGGGTGATGCTGCCAGGAGTCCAGAGTGAAAAGATGAGGACGGGTTACGAACCCTGAGTAAATGTCAGCGCCAAAGGGTGTGTGGAGTGGTGGCGGGGGAGAGACGACCCAGCTGGACAGCTTTGGAAAGTGCGGTCTCAGAGAGAGAGGGAAAGCTGGGAAAACTGGAGAAGAGCAGCAGTCAGCAAGTGTAGTCTGTGGTTTTAAATGCTGCAAAATTGATCAGGTTAAAATCTTTTTTTTTTTTTTAAATTATCTAGTGAAGCAAACTCCAAATACAGTTTCGGTTCTATACTAGAGGCAGAATCTGTATTGTAAGGAGCTAGAAGTATTGCCAAGGGCTTCCCTGGTGCCTCAGAGGGAAAGAATCTGCCTGCAAGGCAGGAGACGCACGTTCCATCCCTGGAAGATCCCCTGGAAAGGGACATGGCAGCCCACTCCAGTCTTCTGGCCTGGAGAATCCCATGGACAGAGGAGCCTGGTGGGCTACAGTCCATAGGGTCACAAAAGAGTCAGACACGACTTAGCAAGTAAACAGCAACAGCAACAAAAGTATCGGAGAGGGAAAAGACGAGGAATTATTGATGTTAGAATACTATTTCACGTGATTTTTCCCTTGATAGAAAGAAGAGCAAGTGCACTAATTTAGGGGAAAGTGGAATTGAGGGGGATTCTCCGAATGTGGAAAAATTGAGTGTATCTTCAAATTCGGAGGGAAGTGAGCTGCAGAAGAGCAGAAACTGCAGACAAAGAAGGGAAGTCAAGTTGTCAGAGGGGCAAAATTCCAGAGAAGATTGAAGGACCGGTGGAGGATGGAAGAGATGGATGTTTGGTATTGATGTGGAGAAGGGCTGTTAGGTCAGATGTGAATGAAGGGGTAGCAATACAGGGAACACTCCAGATGGAAGGGGTCATAACAGATGACCTTGTGCTCGATGAAGCACAGATTTCAAGTTGCAAAAAATCTGTTTCTTATGAGTGAAAAACCTATGTGAAAAAGAATAGTCTCAGGCACAAAAGTCAATCCAGAAGGAAATCAACCTTGAATATTGGTTGGAAGGACCGATGCTGAAGCTGAAGCTCCAATACTTTGGCCACCGGATGCAAGGAACTGACTCACTGGAAATACACTGATGCTCAGAAAGATTGAGGGCAGGAGGAGAAGGGGACGACAGAGGATGAGATGGTTGGATGGCATCACTGACTCAATGGACGTGGGTTTGAGCAAGCTCCGGGAGTTGGTGAAGGACAGAGGGGCCTGGTGTGCTGCAGTCCATGGGGTCGCAAATAGTTGGACATGACTTAGTGACTGAACAGCAACAGGCATAAAAATGGAGTTAATTTTGTAGGCAAAGCTGAACTCTGATGATTACTATTGCATATTCATTTATCCAGTGATATAAACATTGATGCCATGAAATAAAACATAAAATGACAGATAGTTTAGTAATACAAAGAAATGCTGATAAATATTAGATGACTTCAGAGCACTTTATTAATATATCCCTCTTGATATGACAAGAGCAAGCAAGAATAGTGGCGAAATTGACACAATATCTATGATAAAGAGGCGTTCAAACACTGTTGGTTTTGTTTTGGAAAGCAGCACTAGGTAAAGTGATTTTGCTTTCATGTAAAAAGTGTGTTATATTCTTAGGCATTCAGTGAATTGACAGAAGCGTATTTTGATCCAATATCACTCCTTTAAAAGAATACCCACAAGTTAGGACAGTGATGAGATTCATTTCCTCATGAAAAAGGAAAGCGATAATGTCCTACGCCATCTAAACCTCATATGGAAAAAGCAGTTAATAAGAACACAGCCTACTGCATGTCAGAAAAGGGCTGTGCGTGCTGGCCTTCTGGAAAGGAATGCATCAAAGTGTTGAGTTTACAGTGTGAAAAGCGCAATTTGACAGCATTTTAACACAAGTCAGTGAAACGTGGTTCTCTGAGAGATGACCGAACAATAAGTAGGGGCCTTACTGCTATTGCACAAGAAGCTACCTATTTCTTCCGAAAAAAAAAAAAAAAAAGTCTTTAAAACACCTGGGGTAAAAAAAAATAAATAAATAAAATAAAATAAAACACCTGGGGTAATTTTATTTATCTAAAATATTCCCTTTATAGTAGTGTTAGTCCCTTAGTCGTGTCCAGCTCTTTGCGACCCCATGAACTGTAGCCCATCAGGCTCCTCTGTGCATGGGGTCCAGGCAGTAACACTGGAGTGGGTTGCCATGCCCTCCTCCAAGGGATCTTCCCAAGCCAGGGATTGAACCTGGGTCTCCTGCATTGCAGGTGGATTCTTTACCAATCTGAGCCATTAACTACATTTCTAAAAGTATCTTTGTGGAATTATGTTACACATTGAAACCTTAGACCTGCTCGTTCTTTGGTTCATAAACAGAGATACACCGTTTACTTTTCCAAATTATCAAGTCAGAGAATCCTAAAAATTTAGAAATCCACATTAAATATGTTATTATCCCGTATCTGCATTTTATAGATTAAGAAACTGAGGCTTGTCAAAGTGAAGGACTTGACCAATGTGTTAATTCAACAAACAAGATGAAAAGACAGCACTTTCTATGATTCTGTCTCTAGTTTGAATTGTATTCGCTTACAGGTGTTTATTACATCACTTCCATGGAAGTGCATTCATTCATTCTTTTTATTTTAATTCTATGTATTTGTGTTTGTTTTTCCCTCTGCCAGGCCTTCTCTGGTGCACGGGCTCTTCTGTAGTTGCAGAGAGGAGTGACTAATCCCCAGTTACCGTGTGCAGGCGTCTCATTGCTTCTCTTGTTGCGTAGCATGAATTCTAGGGTGCACGGGCATCGGTCTGTGGTGCCTGGGCTTAGTTGCTCCACGTGGAACCTCCCAGACCAGCGATTGAACCCGTGTCACCTGCCTTGGCAGGCGGTCTCTTTCCCAACTGAGCCACCGGGGGAGCACCATCCATTCATTCATTCTTGAATGCACTGAGGCATCATTTTTCTATTTCCTTCTGTTTAGGCATGATTTTAGGTTCACACTGTATCACGGGAGTTGGTGATAGACAGGGAGGCCTGGTGTCCTGTGGTTCATGGGGTCGTAAAGAGTCGGACACGACTGAGCGACTGAACTGAACTGTATCATGAATTGGTAGAAATACGTGTCAGTGTTACCTTGAATATTTCAAATCAAGTGGATGTGATTCTCTTATTAATAGCTGCCTCGTTAAATTTTGTAGAAAGAGTCACTGAAACTTCTAAGAACCTAACATGTGCCTTTTAATCCTATTCTTTCAAGTATGCGGTTAAATATTATGTCTCAGTTTCACATATCAGAAGACCAAGCCTCAAAGAAGGTAAGTTATTTACTGACGTCTACCCAAGAAAAGATGAAACTAAGATGAAAAATCAAGACTGTCAGGTTTCATAGCCAGTCTTCTTTCTGCTGTGCTCTTGAGATGATTAAATTTTAGCTATCCTGAAAGATGAAAGTGTTTAAGATTAGAGCCGTGCAGACGCCAAGAAAGTGAAGGTAGTCATTAGCTCCAGGCTTCATTAAGATGAACATGCAGGGTAAGTCCCATAAAAAAAGCTAAAACACCATGAATGATCAAGTAGGCAAGAAAAAGAGGAGAAAAAGGCAGAAAGAAGCTGCAAACAATCTTGTGGATTTAGACTTCTGCGTGCAGTAGGGGAAGAAGGGAGAAAGTGAAAGTGTAAGTCGCTGAGTCGTGTCCAACTCTTTTTGACCCCATGGACTGTACGGTCCATGGGATTCTCCAGGCCAGAATCCTGGAGTGGGTATAGCCTTTCCCTTCTCCAGGGAGTCTTCCCAACCCAGGGATTGAACCCAGGTCTCCCACATTGCAGGCAGATTCTTTACCAGCTGAGCCACCAGGGACGCTCCATTTAAGAAGAAAGCCGTGATCAGTAAAAAGACTGTTATTTTGACAAGGTATCCCTGTTTTATTTCATGGGAGAGTTTGTCAGGCCTTATTTTTGCCTAAAAAAACATGTAGCAGAGAATTGAATTCCAGCAATTTGAAGATCGAAGAAGCTGCCTGTTCCAGTGAATTGTTCGACGTCATTAGATGTTATCAAGTACTAGAAAGCTAGTACTTGAGTTTTTTAAAAAGGCAGTGTTATTATAACAATAGTGAACCTGATGTGAAGATAGATGACTCATATTTTTTTTTAATAGTTTTTATACTTTTCACTTTCTCTGTAATTATCCAAAAGTCTTCGGGAATGCTGCATTCTACAAACTTACATATTCTGAAAAACAGATTTTCACTACAGTCTTGGCATGTACGCAATATTGCTAGTAACAAAAATAAGAGATATGTGTGATGATAGAATGAAGGTGCTGAAATGAAAATTGTTCATAAGCAATTGCTTTCTGATATCTAGGGTTATGTAATAACTTGTGTGAGTTCCATTTATAGAAGACTAAAAATTTGAAACATTTCAGAGCAGTACACAGTACTTTCCTTTTCAGGTTATGCTGTAAATGCATGTGACAAGGAGCAAAAAGCTGCCATATCCATTTGGACTTTGATAGTTAAAACCCCTGCTTGAATCAGTCCTTTATAAATCACTCCAGTTAAGTACAAATTCGGTTCAATCCATAAAGTACCCACAGGAGAAGATGAACCTTTTCCTTTTAACTCTTACCCCTATGTATAGTTTTATTATTTAATCTCTTCAGTCAGCCCATCAATGAGGTTTTGTCCTAATAGAATGGCTACAGTTCACACCAGTACCTCTGAATGTTTATATTTCATGGAGTATGAATTTTGGAATTAGAAACTAGTCATAGGTTCAGACATTCCATTTTTATTTTTTACTGAAGTATAGTTGATTTACAATATTGTTAGTTTCAGGTGTACAGCAGAGTTATCCAGTTATGTATATATATGCATTTATCTTGAGAGTCCCTTGGACTGCAAGGAGATCCAACCAGTCCATCCTAAAGGAAACCAGTCCTGAATATTCTTTGGAAGCACTGATGATGAAGCTGAAGTTCCAATACTTTGGCCACTTGATGCGAAGAACTGACTCACTGGAAAAGACCCTGATGCTGGGAGAGATTGAAGGCAGGAGGACAAGGGGACGACAGAGGAGGAGATGGTTGGATGGCATCAACCACTAGATGGACATGAGTTTGAGTAAGCTCTGGGAGTTGGTGATGGACAGGGAGGCCTGGCGTGCTGCAGTCCATGGGGTTGCAAAGAGTCAGACACGACTGAGCAACTGAACTGAACTGAACTGATATGTGTATAAGTACATACAGTTATATGTGCATATATATGTATATATACATTTGTATTTGTGCATGTATATACATATATTCGGAGAAGGCAATGGCACCCCACTCTAGTACTCTTGCCTGGAGAATCCCAGGGACGGAGGAGCCTGGTGGGCTGCCGTCTATGGGGTCGCACAGGGTCGGATACGACTGACTCGACTTAGCAGCAGCAGCAGCATACATATGTACATATTTTTCAGATTCTTTTCCCATATAGGTTATTATCAAATATTGAGTATATAGTTCTGCATGCTATGCAGTAGGTCCTTGTGGGTCATCTACTTTATATGTAGCAGTGGGTGTACCCTTTAATCCCAAACAACTAATTTATCCACTCCTCCTTCCCCCTTTGGTTACCAGACGTGTGTTTCCCGTGTCTGTAAGTCTGTTTCTGTTTTGTAAGTAAGTTCATTTATTTCAATTTTTTTAGATTCCACATAAAAGGGATATATGGTATTTATCTCTGACTTCAGTTAGCATTATAATCTGTGGGTCCATGCATGTCATTGCAAATGGCATTATTTCGTTCTTTTTTATGACTGAGTAATATTCCATTGTATATACGCATCTTTATCCGTTCATCTGCTGATGGACGCTTAGCTTGTTTCCATGTCTTGGCTCTTGTGAACAGCGTTGCAGTGACCACTGGGGTGTGTGTATCTTTTGGAATTATGGTTTTCTCTGGATATATGCCCAGGAGTGGGACAGGGGGAACATATGGCAGTTCTGTTTTTGAATTTGTTCAGGGATTCTCTATGCTGTTCTCCATAATGACTACATCAGTTTACACTCCTGCCAACAGTGTGAGAGGGTTCTGTTTTCTCCTTACCCTCTCCAGCATTTATTATGTGTACACTTTTGTAGTTCTGATTTGCATTTCTCTCATAATTAGCAGTGTTGAACATCTTTTCATTTGCCTTTTGGTCATTTCTCTATCTTATTTGCAGAAATGTCAAATTAGGTCTTCTACCCATTTTTTGGATTGGGTTGTTTTGAGCTGTATGGGCTGTTTGTCTATTTTAGAGTTTAACCTCTTTTCGGTTGCATCATTTGTAAATATTCTCTCCCGTTCTGTGGGTTATTTCCCAAAAGACACTGTTGTGATTCATGTCAAAGAGTGTCCTGCCTATAAGTATTTAATAGTGTCTGGTCTTACATTTAGGTCTTTAATAGATTTTTAGTTTATTTATGTGTGGTGTTAGAGAATGGTCCAATTTCATTTCTTTGCATGTAGCTGTCCAGTTTTCCCAGCACCGCTTAATGAAGAGATTATCTTTTCTGCATATTATACTCTTGCCTTTTCTATTGTAGAGTAATTGAACAGATGCGTGGGTTTCTTTCTGGGCCCTCTATTCTGTTTCATTGATCTCTGTGTCTGTTTTGTGTCAGTACCAAACTATTTTGATTACTATAGCTTTGAAGTATATTCTGAAGTCAGGGACCTTGATTGCTCCAGCTCCATTCTTCTTTCTCAAGATTATTTTGGCCGTTTGGGGTCTTTTGTGTTTCCATGCAAAATTTTTAATTATTTGGTCTAGTTCAATGCAAAATGCTGTTGGTATTTTGATTCATTGAACAAAGCAGAGTCATACGGAAAGAGAAAGGTGTGCTGTGAAGTTCCGTGAGAGGTGTCTTCTTGCTGGAAGGGCAGGCATGCTTGCTGTATCATGGCTCTGTTGGAGAAGAGAGAAAACTGTTGTTCTCAGTGTTCAGTTCAGCTTAGTCGCTCAGTCATGTCTGACTCTTTGTGACCCCATGGACTGCAGCACGCCAGGCCTCCCTGTCCATCACGAACTCCCAGAGCTTGGTCAAATGCATGTCCGTTGAGTCGGTGATGCCATCCAACCATCTCATCCTCAGTCGTCCCCTTCTCCTCCTGCCTTTAATCTTTCCCAGCATCACGGTCTTTTCAAATGAGTCAGTTCTTCACATCAGGTGGCCAGCAGATTGGACTTTCAGTTTCAGCATCAGTCCTTCCAGTGATTGTTTAGGACTGATTTCCTTTAGGATGGACTGGTTGGATCTGCCTTGCAGTCCAAGGGACTCTCAAGAGTCTTCTCCAAAACCACAGTTCCAGAGCATCCATTTTTCGGTGCTCAGCTTTCTTCATAGTCCAACTCTCACAGCCATACATGACTTGTCAGTTTTAGAAGAATTCTAACTGAATTGAGGGATTAGAAGCTGTCTTCCCATGAAGGTCGTGGGAATGGGTCGACAAGCTCTGAGGCTGACTATCCTTCCTGGGTCTAGGATCCTGCCAGTAGCCGACTCCCACCTTTAGAAGGCAGGTACCTGCCAGGATCTGGGTCCTATTTGCCTGGCAGAGAAAGTGTATCTGTGACACTGGACTGTTTCTGCTCTGTCTCACTCTTGCCTGGCACACATACCCATTTCAAAACATAGAAAGCCTCTTCCAGGAAGGAAAGGCATTCCTAATGTGGGGAGGTCCTTAGCCCACCCTGTTCCTCATCTCTGTCAAGGGAGTAACAATTAGAAGCAGTAGGAAGGTTTGCCCTCTCCAAACCTACCCTTCAGATGCCACGAATATCAAGTGCTAATCAGTCCAGTGTCAATAGGCAAGGCAAGTTCCGGAACACCCTCTAGCTGCATGATGACTAGGGAAAAAAAAAAAAAAAGTCCTGTGAGAACGGACACACACAGCTGAGTGTTTGCTTTCCAAGTGGTCCCTTGAGAGCCTACACCTGTATTCCAAAAGTGTTATTGTGACGCTAGACAGTGTTGAAACCTTTTCTGATTTTTTTCTTTTTTTCTTTTAATCGGTGTCAGAACCCAGCTCCTGAGTCCTGTGACAGCAGGTAATGGAGAGGCATTGGAGAAAATAGGTCCCAGACGCTGTTGAAATACTTTCACGATAGAATACCTCAGATGAAGTAGATATTACTATTTCCTATTTTCTATGAATGAGGAAACGAGTCCTGGGACTTGAAATTGTCAAGCACGTCAAACTGAAATATTTCATAGCTTTGTCTTTTCTCAAGATAATATCAAATAAAATCACTTTGTTCACTGACCGGTGTGTCTCAATGCCCAGTTAGGGTTTATTTTTTTTTTTTTTTAATTTTATTGACGTGTAGTTGATTTACAAGGCTGTGTTGATTTTTAGCGTACGGCAGAGTGACTCGGTTATGAATCTGTGTATTCTTTTTCATCTTCTTTTCCATCATGGCTTATCACAGCACACTGAATCTACTTCCTCGCGCTGTACAATAGGACCTTCTTGCTTATCTTTATGCCTGTATACCAGTTAGCCTCTGCCAACCCCAAACTCCCATTCCTTCCCCCCTTTCATCTCCACCTTGGCAACCGTAAGTCTGTTCTCTGTATCTGTGAGTCTGGTGTTGTTTCGGAGGTACGTTGATGGGTACTGCATTTTAGACTCCATTAAGTGACATCATAATGGTATTTGTCTTTTTCTTTCTGACTTACTTTGCTTAGTACAGTCATCTCTAGGCACATCCATGTTTCTGCCAATGGCAACGTTACATTCATTTTGAATGCCAAATTAGCTATAGCTCTTCTGTAGTTCCAAGCTTGCCTCAAAAGATTATGACTATCACAGTCGTGATAGCTAAAAAGCCTGTGCCAGATACATTTCAGTAATATGTAGCGTAATCAGATAAGGCCGATTCAGACATGAATTACACGCACTAATAATGAGAAATCAGTGAGGATAAAGTCAGGAAACTCTTCTGGATGGTTCCAGAGGGAATATTTATTCTTGAAGTGTTCACTATTCAGTCGTGTCAGACTCTTTTGTGACCCCATGGACTATAGCCCATCAAGCTCCTCTGTCCATGGGATTCACCAGGCAAGAACACTGGAGTGGGTTGCCATTCCCTTCTCCGGGGGGGTCTTCCCGACTCAGGGATTGAACCTAGGTCTCCCGCATGGCAAAGGGATTCTTTACCAGCTGAGCCACCAGGGAAGCCCTCTTTATTCTTTGTTATCTGAAAAGATTCTTCATTGCCTTTTATGTCTTAATATTCTAAAGAAATCACTGTACAGTTTTATGGGAGGTTCAGGTGGCTGGATTTTAAAATGACCAGGAAATGCAGTCGTCCTTTTTGGATCATCTTCTGTTTTGGTGGAAAGCGTCTTTTCAAAGGACCTTTCCAGTTGTTCAAAGGCCTCCCAGCACGTGGCATCATGTTGACTTGGCACGGATGCTAACCAAGGCAAGGACGGTGCCCTGGGCTCTCAGGTGGCCAGGCACAGTTGGACATGATTGAGTCTTCTGGGAACACAGCATTGTAGGAAGGAGCTCTTGCTAGGACCCTGAGATTTCCTCTTTCAGGAGCTGGTACTGTCTTTAATGCCGAAATTAGCCTGGCTTTGCCTGTGTTGGGAGAAATGACCTAGTTAATGATACAATAAATAAATGGTGTTTTTATATAATGAAAATGATACCCACCGTATGATGTGATGGACGCCAGTTGCCATAGAAACCCGAATGCGCCCTGAGCACTAGATGTGCCCTTCTCTGAACATGGGCTTCCCACCGGCATTTTACTAAAGCCGTTTCTGGCTCTCTCTTCGGTCACAGTGTCTTTGATCTTCAAAGACGTTGAGGGCAGCTTTCAGGCCGGTCTCTCAGATCCTTGGTGATTGAGCTGGAAGTTTTTTTTTTTTTCCCTGGATCTTGGGCAATGCAGTTGGAGTTTTCCCCACACATTCAGTTCGGTTCAGTTGCTCAGTCGTGTCCGACTCTTTGTGACCCCGTGGACTGCAGCACGCCAGGCCTCCCTGTCCATCACCAACTCCCAGAGCTTACTCAAACTCATGTCTCTCGAGTCGGTGATGCCATCCAACCAGCTCATCCTCTGCTGCCCCCTTCTCCTCCCGCCTTCAATCTTTCCCAGCATCAGGGTCTCTTCCAATTAGTCAGCTCTTTGCATCAGGTGGCCAAAGTATTGAAGTTTCAGCTTCAGCTTCAGTATTAGTCCTTCCAATGAACACCCAGGACTGATCTCCTTTAGGATGGACTGGTTGGGTCTCCTTGCAGGCCAAGGGACTCTCAAGCATCTCCTCCGACACCACGGTTCAAAAGCATCAGTTCTTTGGTGCTCAGCCTTCTTTATAGTCCAACTCTCACATTCATACATGACCACTGGAAAAACCATAGCCTTGACTAGACTAACCTTTGTCAGCAAAGTGATGTCTCTGCTTTTTAATATGCTGTCTAGGTTGGTCATAACTTTGCTTCCAAGGAGCAAGTGTCTTTTAATTTCATGGCTGCAGTCACCATCTGCAGTGATTTTGGGGCCCCCCCAAAACAAAGTCTGCCACTGTTTCCCCATCTATTTACTATGAAGTGGTGGGACTGGATGCTATGATCTTAGTTTTCTGAACGTTGAGCTTTAAGCCAACTTTTTCACTCTCCTCTTTAGGTAAGGGCATTTGGCCAACACATTCTACTGAGGTCAAAATCATTGATAGAGTAGAAGGCGGTGGGATTGGGGAAGGGGGTGGTGGTTTCACCTGCTGAGCGCCATCCTCCACACGCTCCGTCTGCCTGGGTCCTCAGGCCTCTGTGTGAACGAGTGTCCGCTTTTCCCATCTGTGTGTTGGGTTAATGGGTCATTCTCGCCCGTCAGCCCTCCTCAGTGGGACACAGGTTCAGACCCAAGACACAGAAATCCATCTCCTCGGTGCCCTGGAAACATAGCTGTCTCCCTGTCTTGTCCCAGATCCCTTCAAGAAATAGACACTTACTCTGTTTCAAAAGACATTCTCGTTCATGGATTTAAAACAGCTTTTTAAACTCCCAAGGGACTCAAGGGAGAAAGAATCCCAGAAAACTAGAAAATAAGATACTCTGCTATAAAAATTATTTTCGAATAATGGGGACTATTTATTTTATTTTCTTATTTATCTTTTTTCTGGAAAGAGGGTATTTCATTTTAAAAATCAATTTAAAGACATTCAGTGGTTCTGTGATGTGAAGGGGTTGGAAAAAGTTGGTTTCCAAATTATGTAATTCTATAGTCATTGAGTTGAAGGTTTAGAAATATTAACGGAATATGGAATAATGTTTTTCTTTTTTTTCCCTCAAAAATATTTGTTCTGGAAATCTTTACTTTCATATATTTTTTCCCCTAATTTTGTTGTCTTCTAAAGAAGTTTTAATGCCAGCAAATAACATTCAAACCCTTCACATGATGCCAAAAATAGTAAAATCGGAACTTTCGTTCTTGATGACTGAGAGAGTGGGAAAAATGAGTAACATAAAGAATAAAAAGATTTTCAATTTGCTTCAAAGGACACCATATGGAATGATGTATTCAATCTAATTTTATATTAGCTTCCTTCATTAAATTCTAAATTTGCACTGCTTATCCCATGGACGGAGGAGCCTGGTGGGCTGCAGTCCATGGAGTCGCTCAGAGTGGGACACGACTGAGCGACTTCACTTTCACTCTTCACTTTCATGCATTGGAGAAGGAAGTGGCAACCCACTCCAGTGTTATTGCCTGGAGAATCCCAGGGACGGGGGAGCCTGGTGGGCTGCCGTCTATGGGGTCGCACAGAGTCAGACACAACTGAAGCGACTTGGCGGCAGCAGCAGCAGCAGAGACATGATTATTTAAGGTTCCATTTTAAGTTGTACGTGGTTAATTTCAGAGACATGCCGTTATATCAAAACCATAATATGCTGTTTTCGCTCTTATTACTAATGATATTTCATAAGAGATACCCAAAAGCTATGGAAGCTCCTTGTTTTACATAATTTGGATAATACTTGAAAGATTTTGCAGCTCTTCCAGGGAGGTCAAGGAAAAGTAATGAATGTGCAAAAATAACTTTTATTTTTGGCTCCGTGTCTGTCAGGACATTTGTTCCCACCTATTAGATTATCCCACCTGTTGCTGTCTTCCGTTCATGAGACAAGGTATTTTAAAGTTCTTCAGATGAGAGAAGATAGGTTTCTTCTGATGTAAGGGAAGTACAGTTGACCCCTGGTTTCTGGCTTTGAAAATTAATGCGATAGTCCTCTAAAATGGCAACACTTTGAGTTATCAAGTAACCTCACAGCCACAAAATGCTGTAATTTTATTGTGGACAGTTTGCATATTAATGTGCTCTAACGTGGTTCGTATTCAACCTTGAGGAATGCTAGGTATTTCAAAGCAAGTCAGCAATCTGATTTTTGCACAGTGTTCCAGTTTATTGCATACTATAATCCCAGTTCAAATACATACCCCACTAAAGGGGAATCTTACTAATTTGACCTGCTTTCTTTGGTTTCCAAAGAAAAGAAAAACATACACTGAGTGATAATCTGGTTACTTAAGTGGGAACTATGTGCCTAATGTGTAGTGTGCAGTTTTACACAGCAAGGCCAAGCATTATGTGTATTTTTTTATTTGTTTTTTCATGTTTGTGTGAATGTGTGTATGTGTCTAATTATTGCCTTTGATTTTATGACTCGGACCTCTGCTTTATTTCCACACAAAACCTGCACATGAATGCTTCTAGCAGCTTTATTCACAATCGCCTTCATTTGGAAGCAGTAGAGATGGCCTTCAGTGGTGCTGTTCAGTCACTAAGCCGTGTCTGACTCTTTGTGACCGCACGGACCGCAGCACACCAGGCTTCCCTGTCCTTCGCTGTCTCCCGAAGTTTGCTCAAACTCATGTCCATTGAGTTGGTGATGCCATCCAACCGTCTTATCCTCTGTTTGCCCCCTTCTCCTCTTGCCTTCAATCTTTCCCAGTATCAGGGTCTTTCCCAATGATTTTGCTCTTTGCATTAGGTGGCCAAAGTATCGGAGCTTCGGCTTCAACATCAGCCCTTCCAGTGAATATTCAGGGTTGGTTTCGTTGAGGATTGACTCATTTGATCTCCTCGAAGTCCAAGGGACTCTCAAGACTCTTCTCCAGGACTGCATTTTGAAAGGATCAGTTCTTCAGCACTCAGCCTTCTTTATGGTCAAACTCTCACATCCATACATGACTCCTGGGAAAACCATAGTTTTGACTAGATGGACCCTTGTCAGCAAAGCGATGTCTCAGCTTTTTAATACGTTGTCTTGGTTTGTCACAGCTTTCCTTCAGTAGGGGATAGATAAACTGTGGCCCATCCATACAGTGGAATATTTTTCAGTGCTAAAAAGAAATGAGCTGTGAAACCACTGAAAGACATGAAAAAATCTTAGTATGCTTATTACTGAGTGAAAGACGACCAAGTGATAAGTCCCTGTGTTGCACTATTCCTACTATGACATTCTAGAAAAGGCTGATGCACAGAGACAGTAAAAAGATCAGTGGTTGCCAGGGCCTGGGGGTGAAGTTCATGGTGTGTGGGTGGGGCAGTGCAGGCGCTCTGTGTGATGATAGGAGATGGATACATGTTGTCATGCGTTTGTCCCAAGTCCACAGAAGGTACAGCATCCAGGGTGAACTTGGTGATCCAACCAGTCCATCCTAAAGGAAATCAGTCCTGAATATTCACTGGAAGGACTGATGCTGAGGCTGAAACTCCAGTCCTTTGGCCACCTGATATGAAGAGCTGACTCATTTGAAAAGACCCTGATCCTGGGAAAGACTGGGGAGGAGAAGGGGACGACAGAGGATGAGATGGTTGGATGGCATCACCGACTCAACAGACATGAGTTTGAGTAAGCTCTGGGAGTTGGTGATGGGCAGGGAGGCCTGGTGTGCTGCAGTCCATGGGGTCCCAAAGAGTCGGACACGACTGAGGGACTGAACTGAACTGAAGGGTGAACCTGTCATAAACTATGGACTTTGAGTGATAGTGATATCTTAGTGGAGGTTCATCAGTTATAACAAATCCACTTTGGTGGTGGATGCTGGTCGTCAGGGAGGCATGAGTCAGGACATGGTATATATGGGAAACCCCTATACTTGCTGCTCAATTTTTCTATGAACATAAAATTACTCTAAAAAATATTTTTAAAATACATGTGTGTATGTGTTTACTCACAATAGAGCATTCTGTCCATTTTACAAGTGGAGATAAAATGAGCCTTCTGCATATGTGTGTGCCTAGTCACTTGGTTTTGTCCGACTCTTTTGTGACCCCATGGAGTGTAGCCTGACAGGGTCCTCTGTCCATGTGTCATATAGATATGATAATCATTAGTATAGTATGATACTATACTAATAATAGTCTATGATAATCATTTGTGTGTGCATTCACCCATCCATCCATCCACCCACCCACCCATTCACCGATCAATCCATCCATCCAACCATCATCCATCCACCCACCCATCCATCCATTCATCCATCCACCCATCCATCAATCCACACACCCATCCAACCACCCATTCAAACATCCACCCGCCCATCCATCCACCCACCCATCCATCCATCCATCCATCCATCTAACCACCCACCCACCCATCCATCCATCCAACCAACCACCCATCCATCCATCCAACCAACCACCCATCCATCCATCCATGCATCCATCCACCCATCCATCCATCCATCCATCCACCCATTCACCCATCCACCCACCCATCTACCCACTAATCCATCCATCCCCCCACCCATCCATCCCCCCCACCCATCCAACCACCCATCCATCCATCCATCCACCCATCCATCCATCCATCCATCCATCCCCCCCACCCATCCATCCACCCACCCATCCACCCATCCATCCATCTACCCATCCATCCATCCATCCCCCCCACCCATCCATCCATCTACCCATCCATCCATCCATCCCCCCCACCCATCCATCCACCCACCCATCCACCCATCCATCCATCCACCTACCCATCCATCTATCTTCCACCCATCCATCCATTCATTCACCCATCCACCCACCTACCCATCCATCCACCCACCCACCCATCCATCCATCCACCTACCCATCCATCTATCTTCCACCCATCCATCCACCCATCCATCCATCCACCCACCCACCCATCTATCTTCCACCCATCCATCCACTCATTCACCCATCCACCCACCCACCCATCCATCCACCCATCCATCAATCTATTCATTCACCCATCCATCCATTCCCCCATCCATCCCTCTACCCGGCAAAACCTGAGTTGTACAGTGCACTTTTCTACCTTTGATAAACATAAAAAAATGAGTACAGGGTGCTGCTTGCCTTTAAAAACTGCCTGTTTCATAATTTTCTTTGAGTTGTAAAACAAACAATTGAGTACTGTGCTAATTTTGATGATGTAATCCAGTCTCCACTGTGGGATTTTGCAAATCAGTGCCCGTGGCTGGTGATTTGTTATGTAAGTGAATATTGAAACACTCTCATCAGTAAGCGTTCAGGTAACAAAAGACATGTTAGTATGTCTTTGATCAGTAAATTGCTGATAATTAATAATCTGAGTTCATCCTGACTAATGCAGAATGGCTGGCCTCAAATACACAACCAGTGGAAGGGAATTCAGATGGTCTACAACCATGGGACAGAAAGAGGGTTTTGTAATTTCATTTGGGTGATAGTTCATGACACATTCTGGGATCATACTTGTAGATTTTTTCTTGCGTATCTTAGTTGCTGGCATTAGTCATTTTAATTAGAAGTACCCGGGGGAAGGCGCCAAGATGGCGGAGGAGTAGGACGGGGAAAACACTTTCTCCCCCACAAATTCATCAAAAGAGCATTTAAACGTCGAGTAAATTCCACAAAACAACTTCTGAATGCCGGCAGAGGACATCAGGCACCCAGAAAAGCAACCCAACTCCTCGAAAGGAGGTAGGAAAAAATATTAAAGACAATAAAAGAGACAAAAGAGGGAGGGACGGAGTTCCGTCCCGGGAAGGGAGTCTTAAAAAGAGAGAAGTTTCCAAACACCAGGAAACCTTCTCACTGCCGAATCCATGCCGAGCTTTGGAAGCACAGAGGACAACATAACAGGGAGAAAAAATAAATAAACAATTAAAACTCGCAGATTGCGAGCCCTACGGTAACTCCTCCAGCGGAGAAGCAGCGCAGACGCCTGCATCCGCCATTAGCAAGCGGGGGCTGGGCAGGGAGGCGCGGCGCGGGCTGCATCGCTGAGAGTAAGAATCTGGCCTGAATACCCTGAGCACTATCTAAGCGAAATAATTTGGGCTAGCAAACCAGACTGTGGGATATCTACCATGCGAAAAGCTAGCCCTAACCTAAGACACCGCCAGCCCGCGCACAGAACAAAGGACTAAACAGAGATAGCCGGCTGCAGACCTTCCCCCTCCGGTGACAGGCAGCCAGAGCCGGAAGGGGGCAATCGCAGCCCCAGAGAGACATTATCTATAAAACTGGCTTCTTTGCTAACTAAAACTTATTGGGGGTCTGGACGGTCAACATCTGCCTGAGAAGGTGCGCCGGTTTTACACCCAGATAACCAAGTGGCGGGGAGGCGATAAGTCGCAGCATTGGCTCTCGCCAAACACCTCATCACCTGAGCTGCTCGGACCTGGGAAGAGCACAAAACGCAGCCCCAACTGAGTCTGCGCCTCTGAGGACTACCTGAGTGCCTGAACCTGAGCGGCTTGGACCTGGGAGGTGCATGCAACCCAGGGCCAGCCTCGGATTGTTCCCGGTGGAACAACCTAGAGCCTGAGCAGTGTGGGCAGGGAGGCTACACGCGCCGTGAGCGGGGGCAGACCCAGTGTGGCTGAGGCACTGCGAGCGCACGCCAGTGTCATTTGTTTGCAGCATCCCTCCCTCCCTCCCCATAGCGCGACTGAACAAAGAGAAGAAATACAGCTCCACCCACCAGAACACCGACACAAGCTTCCCTAACCAGGAAACCTTGACAAGCCACCTCTACATACCCACACACAGCGAGGAAACGCCACAATAAAGAGAACTCCACAAACTGCCAGAATACAGAAAGGACTCCCAAACTCAGCAATTTAAACAAGATGAAGAGACAGAGGAATACCCAGCAGATAAAGGAACAGGATAAATGCCCACCAAACCAAACAAAAGAGGAAGAGATAGGGAATCTACCTGATAAAGAATTCCAAATAATGATAGTGAAATTGATCCAAAATCTTGAAATTAAAATGGAATCACAGATAAATAGCCTGGAGACAAGGATTGAGAAGATGCAAGAAAGGTTTAACAAGGACCTAGAAGAAATAAAAAAGAGTCAATATATAATGAATAATGCAATAAATGAAATTAAAAACACTCTAGAGCCAACAAATAGTAGAATAAGAGAGGCAGAAGATAGGATTAGTGAATTAGAAGATAGAATGGTAGAAATAAATGAATCAGAGAGGATAAAAGAAAAACGAATTAAAAGAAATGAGGACAATCTCAGAGACCTCCAGGACAATATTAAACGCTACAACATTCGAATCATAGGGGTTCCAGAAGAAGAAGACAGAAAGAAAGACCATGAGAAAATACTTGAGGAGATAATAGTTGAAAACTTCTCTAAAATGGGGAAGGAAATAATCACCCAAGTCCAAGAAACCTAGAGAGTCCCAAACAGGATAAACCCAAGGAGAAACACCCCAAGACACATATTAATCAAATTAACAAAGATCAAACACAAAGAACAAATATTAAAAGCAGCAAGGGAAAAACAACAAATAACACACAAGGGAATTCCCATAAGGATAACAGCTGATCTTTCAATAGAAACTCTTCAAGCCAGGAGGGAATGGCAAGACATACTTAAAATGATGAAAGAAAATAACCTACAGCCCAGATTATTGTACCCAGCAAGGATCTCATTCAAGTATGAAGGAGAAATCAAAAGCTTTTCAGACAAGCAAAAGCTGAGAGAATTCTGCACCACCAAACCAGCTCTCCAACAAATACTAAAGGATATTCTCTAGACAGGAAACACAAAAATGGTGTATAAACTCGAACCCAAAACAATAAAGTAAATGGCAACGGGATCATACTTATTAGTAATTACCATAAATGTAAATGGGTTGAATGCCCCAACCAAAAGACAAAGACTGGCTGAATGGATACAAAAACAAGACCCCTACATATGTTGTCTACAAGAGACCCACCTCAAAACAGGGGACACATACAGACTGAAAGTGAAGGGCTGGAAAAAGATTTTCCATGCAAATAGGGACCAAAAGAAAGCAGGAGTGGCAATACTCATATCAGATAAATTAGACTTTAAAACAAAGGCTGTGAAAAGAGACAAAGAAGGTCACTACATAATGATCAAAGGATCAATCCAAGAAGAAGATATAACAATTATAAATATATATCCACCCAACATGGGAGCACCGCAGTATGTAAGACAAATCCTAACAAGTATGAAAGGAGAAATTAACAATAACACAATAATAGTGGGAGACTTTAATACCCCACTCACACTTATGGATAGATCAACTAAACAGAAAATTAACAAGGAAAAAAAAAAAAAAAAACATGTATCTATAAAGCTCACTAAAGCAAAGCACAGTAAAATGAGGTATGGCAATAAAAGGCGTTAAATTTATCAAAAAAAAAAAAATAAAGTGCTGAAAAATTAAAAAAAAAAAAAGAATTAATTTTTTGGAATAGACAAAATCAGATGTAGAGAGACTCTCTCTGCTTAGTTTGCTAATGAATCCCAGGTGCTAAGAACCCTGCCTGGAATGTAGTGGGTGCTCTCTAAAAAAAAAAAAAAAAAAAGAAGTACCCAACTGTCAAATCATGCTACGTATACACACGGAATGCAAAGTATTCTTTATTACAACCATTAACATTAAACAGCGTGTTTTATTTAAACTTTGACATACTCTGATGAAATGCATATTTATTTATTGATCTCATTCTCTGAGAGCAAAGACTGCACTATATTAAAAGTCTCCATTTTTCCTCTTTAACTGTTTTCCATTTTTCATACATACAGCTCACTTAGTGAATTTTAGTTGACTCAACTGCATAACCAATTAGCTACAGCTCCATGTAACTGTGGTATTAGCTCCTTGCATGGAGTAAACTTGATTATTTTCATGCACCCTATTCATTCTTTAAGTCAAATCCATCCTGAGATTGGTACACAATTTGAGCCATGAAGGGAAGCAGTGTCTTTAATATTTGATGTCATTTGTATTAGATTGTAAGGTTTTCCTGTTGCCTCAGGAGTAAAGATGCAGGAGACCTGGGTTCGATCCCTGGGTTGGGAAGATTCCCTGGAGAAGGAAATGGCAACACACTCCAGTTATCCTTGCCTGGAGAATCCCATGAACAGAGGAGCCTGGCAGGCTACAGTCCATTGGGTCGCAAAGACTCAGACATAACTTAGCAACTGAGCATGCACGCAAGTATTGGATTGAAATGACAGGACACTCTGTAGAGATGGGTTCAGCTTCCTTGTGGGACGGTTATGGGTGAGCTAGTCTGGTAACCTGGGATTACTGCCAACATGCAACAATCAGTTCAGTTCAGTTGCTCAGTTGTGTCCGACTCTTTGTGACCCTATGAATTGCAGCATGCCAGGCCTCCCTGTCCATTACCAACTCCCGGAGTTCACTCAAACTCACGTCTATTGAGTCAGTGATGCCATCCAGCCATCTCATCCTCTGTCGTCCCCTTCTCCTCCTTCCCCCAATCCCTCCCAGCATCAGAGTCTTTTCCAACGCAACAATAGTTTCTTGCAATTTCTTAGAGCTAGAACTAATACTGAATAACTGTTGTGAGTTTCAAGAAACCTGGCCCCTAAGTTTTCTCAGAGTTCTATACATGTGATAGATTTGTTTGCAGACGCGGTCATCGTATCTTTGCAGGTACCAAAGAGATAGTTTACTTTGACTGCTCATTTTACAAATGGGAAGGATTATGATCTAAGAAAGTTTTTAAAAAGATAACATGGGTGTTTCCTTGGGTGATCCAGCGGCTAGGACTTGCGCTCCCAATGCAGGGGGACTAGTCTGAGCCTAGATCTCACATGCTACAACTCAAGAGTTTTTTGAAGCCACAGCTAGGACCCAGCACAGCCAAAAGTAAATAAATAAACCTATGCACGATACTGGATGCTTGGGGCTGGTGCACTGGGACAACCCAGAGGGATGGTACGGGGAAGGTGGAGGGTTTAGGATGGGGAACATGTGTATACCTGTGTATATGGATTCATGTTGATATATAACAAAACCAATACAATACTGTAAAGTTAAATAATAAAATAAAATTTAAAAAAAATTTTTTTAACTTGTTTGTTTTGGGCTGTGCTGTGTCTCCCTTGCTGTGTGGGCTCCTCTGTCGTCATGGCTAGCAGAGGCTCCTCTCTAGTTGTGGTGTGCACTCTTCTCACTGCAGAGACTTCTCCTGTTGCAGCTCCTGGACTCGAGAGCACTGGCTCAGTAGTTGTGACAGGTTTTCCCGGACTAGGGATCCAACCCGTGTCTCCTGCATCAGCCGACGAATCCTTCACTGCTGAGCCACCAGGGAAGCCTAATACATAAATATTTTAAAAATAATACAGGAGATAACGTTCAGAAGGAAACAATTGTGAATAAGGCGAAGGAAAGGGCTGATAGTCTGACGTGTGCTGCGCTTAATCACTCAGTCATGTCCGACTCTTTGCAACTGCATGGGCTATAGGCCACCAGGCTCCTCTGTCCATGGAATTCTCCAGGCAAGAGTACATGGAGTGGGTTGCCATGCCCTCTTCCAGGGGATCTTCCTGACCCAGGGATCGAACCCAGGTCTCCTGCATTGCAGGCGGATTCTTTACCAGCTGAGCCATCAAGGAAGCCCAAGAATACTGGAGTGTATAGCCTATCCCTTCTCCAGGGGGCTTCCAGACCCAGGAATCGAACTGGGGTTTTCCTGCATTGCAGGTGGATTCTTTACCAGCTGAGCTACCCGGGAAGGCCCTGATACTCTGATACAGCGATGCGGTTCTGCGTGATGCTTTAATGGTGGATACATGCTGCTATGTTTGCCAAATTCCATAGAACATACAGCATTAAGAGTGAACCCTTGGAGAAGGGCATGACAACCCACTCCAGCATCCTTGCCTGGAAAATCCCCTTGGACAGAGGAGCCTGGCGGGGCTACAGTCCACGGGGTGGCAAAGAGTCACACACAGCTGAGCAACTGAACAACAAGAACAGCACTTAGAGGGGGTGGGGTGGGAGGACTGTGGTGGAAGATACTGATGAAGAGGGAGCCTGTGAGCTTGTCGGTGCCGGCAGTATATGGGAGCTCTGTTCTTGCCGCTCAGTTCTGCAGTGACCCAAAACCAGTGTTCCAAACCAGTCTATTAGAAAAGGGAAGTCGTTCCTATGATTACTCATCCTTTGCTATCATTCACTTCTGAAAGAAAGTGAAGTCACTCAGTCGTCTCCCAACTCTGTGCAACCTCGTGGACTGTAGCCCGCCAGGCTCCTCTGTCCAGGGCATTCTCCAGGCAAGGAATACTGGAGTGGGTAGCCATGCCCTCCTCCAGGTGATCTTCCAGACCCAGGGATTGAACGTGGACTCAGTTTCTTTGGGTCCTTGAAAGCAAAGTTGAAGGGACTAGTCACTGTGTGATGGTTAGTGAGCTTCTTAACGTCCCTGTGTCTTCACTTCGCCATCCATACAGTGGGAAGCTAGCTTGACAAGTATGTCATGTAAATAAGAAATAATATGTGTAAAGTCATGTTGAATGCACATGGCAGACATCGATGAATATGTGGTATCAGAAGCCCCCCTTTTGGATTAAATATTTGTTCTGAAATACCTGTTGCTAACTTGCCTGTCAATATCATAATTTACAAAATGATATCTAACATTTTATTCTAATGCATATGAAGGTTAAAAAAATAACCAGGCTTGGTGTTTTAATCATGAGGCTGCAATATATTTAATTTTTAGTATTCAGTATCTCTTATTGCTCAATACAAAATGAAAAGTGTTACAGTAAACCCCTTACCTTCATTATGTTAGGGGTGTGTGTGTGTGTGCGCACTTAATCAAGAGCTGTGTGTCCAGCCTTTTTAATATTAGTGATCACAGCCTGTTGACACATTAATCATACCTTGTACACTGAAGAATCTGCCTGCCAGTACAGACAACACCAGGAGAGCCAGGTTCGATCCCTGGGTTGGGAAGATCCCCTGGAGGAGGGCATGGCTACCCAGTCCAGTATTCTTGCCTGGAGAATCCCATGGACAGAGGAGCCTGGTGGGCTGCAGTCTGTGCGGCTGCAGAGTCAGACACGACTGAGCGACTGAACAAGAAAAACACTACTTAATAGGACTGGGGTGAGCGGGCTGTGATGTGGTAACCAGCATGAGCTGGGGGACTTTGACATTTGTTAGTCCATACCCTGGATCCTTTCTTCCGGGAGAGGGGTCCTTGGGAACGCTTGAGAGCACTCCTCCTTCGTTACAAAGTGTCACGGTCAAATGATCTCCAGTTTACTGTGCCTGGAGCTTGCCTCTCAACCCATGAAATGGCATCGTCTCAGACCTGGACGGGTGAGTGGGAGGCACGGAATCACCTGATGAACGTTCTGTAAAGAATTATGAACAGAAACAATCATTTTGTACACACCTCTTTCACTAGAATATCATAGAGGAAGGGGAGGAGAATGAAAAGATTAGGAAAAAAAAAAAAAAAAACTCGCGAGCCAAGGGTTGAGGTTGCCGCCCCTCTGCAGAGAAGAGAATAGCAATGCCATGCTTTTCAGTAATTGAAGAAGAGTTGATATAAAGTGTTGTGTTAATTGCAGGTGTAAAGCAAAGGGATTCACATCTCTGAAAAGAAAAGAATCTGAAAAAGGATGTATATATATATATTCAGATTCTTTTCAGAATCTGAGAAAGGAGATATATGTATATATATGCATGTATATTCAGATTCTTTACAATTGCAGGTTCTTACAAGATGCCAAGTAGAGTTCCCTGTGATATACCGTAGGTCCCTGTGGGTTATGTATTTTGTATGTAGTGGTTTGTGTCTGCTAATCCCAACCTCCTATTTTATCCCTTCCCCTGCCTCTTTCCCCTCCGGTGATGGTAATTTAACTCTCTGTGCCTGTGGGTCTATTTCTGTTTTGTAAATAAGCTCATTTGTGTAGTTTTTCAAAAGATTCCGCCTACAGGCGATAACCGTCAGGTCTTTGTCTCTCTAGGTCTGACTTACGAATACCTCACTTAGTGTGATAATCTCTAGGTTCATCTCTGTTATGCTGCTCCTGCTGCTGCTGCTTAGTTGCTTCAGTCATGTCTGACTCTGTGCGACCCCATAGACGGAAGCCCACCAGGCTCCCCCGCCCCTGGGATTCTCCAGGGAAGAACACTGGAGTGGGTTGCCATTTCCTTCTCCAGTGCATGAAAGTAAAAAGTGAAAGTGAAGTTCCTCAGTCACGTCCGACTCTCAGCGACCCCATGGACTGCAGCCTACCAGGCTCCTCCGTCCATGGGATTTTCCAGGCAAGAGTACTGGAGTGGGGTGCCATTGCCTTCTCCGCTATGTTGCTATAAATGGTATTATTTCATTCTTTTTTTATGACAGACTCATGTCTCATTGTGTGTCTCTGTTTGTGTGTGTGTGTGTCCGTGGGTGTGTATATACATCTTCTTTATCCTTTTGTCAGTGGACATTTATGTTGCTTCCACGTCTTGGCTGATGTAAATAATGCTGCAGCGAGCGTCGGGGTACCTGAAAAAACCCAAATGAGACCATCACTGTTCACTGTTATAATACATGGAGAATTGACAGGTAGTGCCAGAATGTGGTGCTAATAATGATATTGAGGGATGTATACTCGTCTGCTTTGTCATGCCTCTGAAATCGTATTCCTCTGTACCTTTCAGTACTTGGAACAGTCTGTCCCACTGCCAGAATAATATAATAAGAAAAATCTCAGGAGCTTTTAAAGTATAATGAGATCTTAGGCTGTGGTGCTCCAGGATACTTGACTATAAGAGATTTGGGTACTAGTGGAAAAAACAGAGAAAACCCCACTAGATTGTGTAAGTTGGCTCTGTGTGTGCAGGTGGGTGGTCTTGTGTAGAACTCCTTGGCCTGGTACCTAAACACGGAAACACCTCTGTCCCCTAAAGGAGAGCGTGAGGGAACTCCGTCCACTGAGGCCCTTGGACCCTACTCTGCCGAGACAGACAACCACACACAAAGAAGTCAGACCAGATGCCAAGATCCTGTTGATGGATTGCGTGATCCAGGAAACCATCATCACCGCATTATTCTTACAAATGTTTATTAGAAAGACAAAAACGCAGTAGTTCTGTGGGTTCCTGAAATAATTTTCAATAATATTAAAAAAAAAAAAAACTTAAAGAGACCTCAGAAACTAATTTCTATGTGTCTTTGCTACAAGGCAGAACTGTTTAACGGGACAAATGCATAGCCTCAAATTCTTAGAGATTTACAGGCAGGAGCTTCCAACCGCAACATTGTTAATTTTATTTTTGAATTTCGGTGAAGAAGAGCTGCTCAAATGTTATGACAATGCCTATAAATATACAAGAGTATTTTTATGTCACGCCTGTATTTCTGAAATCCAGATGAAATAGTTCCGTTACTGCCTTTCTTATTAATTTTATCACTCCTGCACATTTTTCTTGCTCTCTTGACTAGTTCATAGTATGTGGGGCATCTTGTGAAGACAGAACCGTAATAGGATAGTTCGGCCATGGACACACTGCTGTGCTTAACAAGGAGAACCAATAAGGACCTGTGTGCAGCACAGGGAGCTCTGCTAAATACTCTGTAATAACTTTATGGTTCCCAGGGGGAAGGATGGGGGAAGGGATAGTTAGGGAGTCTGGGATAGACATGGACACACTGCTGCATTTAACATGGAGAAGCAGCAAGGACCTGCTGTCCAGCACAGGGAACTCTGCTCAGTGTCATGTGGCAGCCTGGATGGGAGAGAATGGATACATGTGTATGCATCGCTGAGTCCCTTTTCTCTGTACCTGAAGCTACCACAACACTATTAGTTGGCTATGAAAGTGAAAGTCACTTTTTCATATCTGACTCTTTGCAACCCCTTGGACTATACAGTCCATGGGATTCTCCAGGCCAGAATACTGGAGTGGGGAGCCTTTCCCTTCTCCAGGGGATCTTCCTGACCTATTCAAACCCAGATCTCCCTGATTGCAGGCAGGTTGTTTACCAGCTGAGCCACCAGAGAAGCCCAAGAATACTACAGTGGGTAGACTATCTCTTCCCGAGCGGATCTTCCCGACCCAGGAATCGAACCAGGGTCTCCTGCATTGCAGGCGGATTCTTTACCAGCTGAAGCTACCAGGTTGCTAATATAAAATAAAAAGTAAAAAAACAAAGAATGTCTAATAATAACTTATAACCTTTAGAAAAGTATTAGGAATCTATTTTCTGGACACACACAAACGTGTGTAATCCTCTTGCTTTTTGACGGAGTCTCAAATAAATGTTGTGTATTCATTTTCCTCTTTGAATACTGACTTTGAAAAATAGACCAGTGATTTTTGTTTTGGCTTCTTTCTTCTGTCTTAAAGAAACGATGCAATAAAAATGTCAGACAGGTCAGAAAATGGCATAGCTTATCACTGACGAGATCAGTGCATTTAGGATCCAGCCCAATCAGAGTATAGAAATTTCTGTCCATCTACTGCTTATGAAAGGATGTTTTTCACGTTTGTTTTCTCACTGCTGGTGGACATGGCTTAGGAATACGGGTACAGAAGAATTCTTCCAGGAGTGCCCCCGACCTCTGCCTGTCCAAGTGAAGTGGAGAGTCTCTTTCCTTAAGTCTTGATTGCAACTCAAGCATTCAGTCCAGAGCACTTGGTCTTTAATAAAGCATGGTCACTCAAAGAGGACTCCAACACCACTCTCAACGTGGAGGATGCCTTCCAGAAACCAAGCCACTGTGCATGTCTGCGACTTCTGTTTCTGATCCTTACTGTCTTAATGGCCACACAAGAACCAGCCTTCCTGCCCCAGGAGCCCTGCAGCTGCCTTGGGAAGCCTTTCCTTGCAGGTCTGGCTCACTCTCCCTGGTGACATCACCCCTAATATGTCCACATGGCTTGTCCCTTGTTCCTTCTCAAACTCGCGCTCTCTAGGACCCCAGGGGAGACCTCTGAGGGGGCATGTTAATCCAGACGGGAAGGAGTTAGCACCCTGGGACAGCCCGTAGTACACAGGGCATGGGTGCTTTTTGATACAATGTATCCTGGAACAGCATGGGTTTGAAATGCACGGGTCCATTCATCTGTGGTTTTTTTTTTTTCAAAATACTCCAGTATTACGGAATGGCTGGTTGCTTGAAAGCAGAGATGCAGAACGTCAGAGACAGGCAGAAACCGTGGATACAGAGGTTGACTAAACTCACGTGCACTTTCTCTGCTGCTTAGAGGTTCAGCGTCCGAACCCTTGTGCTGTTTAGGGTCCACTGTAAATGCTCCTCCTGAAGGTGAAATGCCCACAAACCTGGGTATACAGACCTCAGTGGATAGGGGAGGATGAGCCCCTTTTACCCACAGCTCTTTGCATTCTTTACCCAGATTCCTGAGATCACCTACATGAGCCAGCTGCACAAAAGGTCTTGTTTGAGGTGTTCTTTTGGGGGGAACCCAGGATAAAGGGATGGGCAACCCACTCCACTCCTGGAGAATCACATGGACAGAAGATCTGGCAGGCTGCAGTCCACGG
The DNA here is from genome assembly GCF_055505025.1 of Bos grunniens. NCBI lineage: Eukaryota > Metazoa > Chordata > Mammalia > Artiodactyla > Bovidae > Bos > Bos grunniens. The sequence continues at coordinate 5,530,855 of NC_141194.1, forward strand.
GGTCGCGAAGAGTCAGACACGACCGAGCAACTAACACAGACACACACAGAGAAAGACTGTTTCTTTCCCTTCTTCCCTCTCTCCTTCCTTCCTTTTTTCTTCTCTCCCCCCTCTCTGTGTGTTTCTTTGTCTAATCTATTACGTAATCTATCATTTGGTCTAGTCTATCGTCTACCATCAAGCATAAAGAGATATGGTGACTTCTAAAGAGTCATTTTCAATGAATGTTTGTGTTTTAATGGCAACTTTGTCTGAATCTGGCTTCCCTGGTGTCTCAGTGGTAAAAAAAAAAAAAAAAAAATCCGCCTATAGTGTAGGAGACATGGGTTGGATCCTGAGGTGGGGAAATCCCCTGGAGAAGGGAATGGCAGCCCACTCCAGTATTCTCACCTGGAGAATCCCACGGACACAGGAGCCTGGCAGGCTACAGTTCCTGGGGTTGCAAAGAGTCGGACAAGACTGAGCGACTTTCACTTTCACATTTATCAGAATCAGTGACAGCAAATGATTTTCTATTCAATGATTTTTCTTTTGCTTACTACAGTTTATTACAGACTTAAGTGTTGTGGACTGAATGTGTACCTCCAGATTCTTATCTCTGTGAATCAGGAGGAGGGTCCCCATCAGAGCCTGAGCAGGCTGGTACTCTGAGAAGTAAACTCTGATTGCTTACAAGCTGCCCATTGCAGGAGACCGTGTTCTAGCAGCCTGAGCTGTGACCCCAGAGTTCTCTGTCTTTGAAGAAAGATGACACGGTGGTCATAAGAGGAAAATCTGATTAAGTTCAGGAACAGACAGTAAATGACAGAGCCCACTTAAAATATGTCTGATTAGAGATATTTCATGCGCTTGTTGTTGAAAGAAATGATGCAAGTCAAGCAGGATGATCTTTAAAGTGCAATCTTGGGCTTCCCTGGTGGTCCGGTGGATAAGAATCTGCCTGCCAATGCAGGGCACACGTGTTTCCATCCCTGGCCCTGGAAGATCCCATATGCCAAGGGCCAAAAAAGCCCGGGAGCCACAACTCCTGAATCTCACGCACTCGAGAACCTGTGCTCGGCAACAGGAGACGCCACCTCCATGAGAAGCCTGCACACCACAACTAGAGTTTTTCTCTAGTTGCGGCCCCCGCTCGCCGCAACTAGGGAAGCCCCGTCCAGCAACAGAGGCCCAGGCACGGCCCACAAGAAAGAAATCAACTGAAATAAAAAAGTGCCCTCTGCGCCTCACCCCACCTGGAAATCTGATCACCGGCCTGCGTGAGGTACGAACAAACTCTTCCCCGTCTCCTTAATCAAAAAGCCTAGTGCTGCGTTTGCATTACTGTTTTTGCAACAATGGTGTGTCATTACTTGCCTTGGCTGCTGCCTTTTCCAGTCTTCCGTCTTCATGAGATAAGTTTTCTTCCTTGATTCTTCTTCCGATGTCGAGCTGTCTGTTACATTTCATATAAACATGGCCCCTCAGCCAAGGCCAGCTCCAGTTAGGTCATCCTTGGCATCTTTCTCTGTCGAGTGTTATGTCTCCAAGCGCATCAGAGAACGGCATCCGGTTCCATAGGATGAGCACGCGTTCCTGGCTTTGTATTGGCCTGAGCCTTGTTACTTCCACTTCAGGGTGATTCAACAGGCAGCTCTGGTACATGACGTCATTGAGCAGAAGTCATGTCCAAATGCTGGCCAGCAAGCAAGCCTCCTGGGAAAGAGATGGATGGAAAAAAGACTTTAGATTTGGAAATGGTTCCGCTGCACAAGCTATGGCATCAAACCACTTATTCAACCCACACCTGAGAGTCTTTGGAAGAGATTCACTCGGGTGGGCCTCGGAAGGTTATAATCAGCTGTGGGCCACAGTGTGTAACACTCTCTGTCAATTGGTGTGGACAGACACTAAGCAGAGGAAACGCCAGAGGCTGGCACAATTTAAGCACAAGTGAGTTGACGTGTTTATGCGATTCACTGGATAATATGATACAACAGATGCTTTCCAAATCCTGACTTTTAAACTCTCTCCATATGTGTGGGCAGTTAGGTCCATCCAATATTTCAAGTAACCCTTCACTGACTCTTCTCGTAAAGCAAAACGTCAGTCTGTGAAGTAAATTATCCATCTCTCTCTCTCTCTTGATAAACTTTGGTTTTGTTCCCCTGTATTTAATTTTCTCGAGGAAGAGCCGCTTCAAAAATTAGCTTGATTTTATTAAGCTCGAAATTACTCCCCGTGTTGGAAGGATCACAGCTTTGGTTCTTCTGTTTATGGCAAACAGGCGAAAATCTTTACTCATGTGAAGAACTGTAATTTGAAAGATGATTATATCGATGCTATTAGATCAGTCATCAGAATAATGCAGCTTGCATTACAAGATCCTACCTCGCAAGACCTCGCTATGGGCCACTGTCATGCGTCCAGTTGCAAAACGTGCCCGTGGATTTGTTTACATTTGCACACAATGTTATCTGTGAAAATATCCTTGGTGATTGGCGATGATCTCATAAGTGCTCAGGACTTTTCCGCACAGAGTATAATACTCTTGTTGGAGTTAGACGCGTGGAGATACTGCCAAACGGCATAGTTTACAGGCCCTGTCGGCTGGTCACCGATGCAGTGTGCAGAGCTCACATGCTTGGTTTATTCAAACCCAAAGAGGGGAGGACGCCTCAACTGGCCAGCTGGCACAAATTATACTTGGAGCAACATCTCTCTGCCGCTCATCCAAACAAAATAGGCTCACAGCTCATCCGTTCGTTGTTTTACTTCGTCCATCAAGATCTAGTCTAGTACCAGGCTCACAGGAGAACACCCGTCATGGTTGTCTTGAGATTTGTACGTCGCTGAATTTTTCATTCTGTCATGTTCCGAATCTCTTGAGTTCTCTGCCTGAAGTTGTTCCCTTGAGTTGGATATTTCACTGTCCTTGTTTAGGATTTAAATCCTGTAGTTTCATTGGGGGTTCACAGCTTCTCTAAGACATTTGGCACTGATTTCAAATAGCATAAAATCAGTTGGTTTTTGGTCTTCAAAAGCAGGCATTTGCTGTTGTTATGCAGTCACTAAGTCGTGTCCAACTCTTTGCAGCCCCATGGAGCGTAGCACACCAGGCTCCTCTGTCCTTCACCATCTCCTGGAGCTTGCTCGGATTCGTGTCCATTGAGCTGATGGTGCTATCTGACCATCTCTTCTTCTGTTGTCTCCTTCTCCTCTATCTTCCCCAGCATCAGGGTCTTTTCCAATGAGTCAGTTTTTCCCAACACGTGGCCGAAGGATTTGAGTTTCAGCTTCAGCATCAGTCCTTCCAATGAATATTCAGGACTGGTTTCCTTTAGGAGGGACTGGCTCGATCTCCTTACAGCCCAAGGGACTCTCAAGAGTCTTCTCCAACACCACAATTCAGAAGCATCCATTCTTTGGCTCTCAGCCTTCTTTATGGGCATAGATACATACATATTCTGTCTAAGCCTTCCCTATTGATTTACATCTCTGCCTGTATGCATGTATCTCTGCTCAAAGAAATACTTAAAACCAAATACTGGGTCACATGTTTTTAAATACTTGCAAATGGCTTTATTGTAAGTGTAACTTAATTACATTATGTTCAGTGAATATCCTGATAAGGCTCAATTCAGTGGCATGGATTGAGCCTAGGATCACCAGATATAGCCTTGACACACTCACACTGCATGGCTTTTATACTGTCTACATTTTGTGTAATTGTGGACTTGCCAAAGTTATTTAAAAAAGCAAAGCACCTCTCTCCCCTGCTTCATGCTTTCGGGGACTTGCCGTCACATATAGGGTGAACCTCAGGGGGCTTTGGGCTTCCCTCATGGCTCAGACAGTGAAGAATGTGCCTACAATGCAGGATACCTGGATTCAATCCCTGGGTTGGCAAGATCCCCTGGAGAAGAATAGTTACCCCCAGTGTTCTTGCCTGGAGAATTCCATGGACAGAGGAGCCTGGCAGGCTGCAGTCCAGAGGGTTGCACAGAGTCGGACATGGCTGAGCCACTAAGACTTCACGTCAGGCATGTTGGTGTTGCGTGAGTCTTGAGAATCAGGAAAGCCTGTGGTGTGGTTTCACTTTCGTACCAGCCTTGTTCCCATCTCAGCCCCCCTTCCTACTATGTCTTATATCAGTTTCGCCCAAAGAATCCCACGTCCTAGATGGAAACACCATCCACCAGAAGGCTCCTGTGCTAACTGGGTTGTTTCCTGTCTATGGAACCCTATCCTTATTCTTTTCTTGGGGAGACCCTACGAAACACAGACGCCCAATCCCCTGACCCTGTCTAGGAGACTCTGAGCCAATGCACTCTCCCCTCTGATTTCCCGGAATATCTCATTCATTGGCACGTCAGTGTGTCTATTCCTCCTTATTAACAACTGTTCAGGGCAGGGCTAGCATTTCAGGTGGATGTACACCTTGGGGTCTGTGCCTGCAGTTCTGTCGTTCAGGTGCTCAGTCATGTCGGACTCTTGTGACCCCATGGACTGTAGCCCGCCAGTCTCCTCTGTCCGTGGGATTTCCCAGGCAAGAATCCTGGCATGGGTTGATGTTTTTCCCTTCATGGAATCTTCCCCACCCAGGGGTTGAACCCGCGTCTCCTGTATTGGCCGGCAGCTTCTTTACCGCTGAGCCACCAGGCTGCATTTCCGTTGGTTTTGTGTCAAAATCAGCTGAACGGTATGGTTGATCGGATGTTGCAGCTGCAAACCATACAAACTGGAAGAGAAGAGACACTGCTACAGTGTTGACTTCTCACGTGGAAGTTTGCCTGCCTTGAAATAAGGCCCAAATAGATCGTAATCACATGTTAGAGTTGTCATACTTTACTTTCATTTAACCCCGTAGATTGCACTGTTATGCAGATGAACAGTAATGAAATCCCAAAAAGGTACATGCTTTATTATAGCTTCAGGTTTTTGTAAAATACAAATATATATAAAGTTATAACTATACCCAGTGGCAGGGCTCTTGCATGAGTTATGGGTCTTATCAGCAACCAGCCAGCAATGTGATCCAAGGGATCCACAGAACAGTCTCCACAAAGAATACATTTTCCCTGTGTAATGGGATCCCACCAACAGCTGTGATGCTTTCCAAGTACATACCTGGCCTCTTATAAAATTCACCTAGCCATCGTGACCTTATTAAACACAGAGTCAGAAGCTGAACGTGTGGGGTGCCGTTCAGGACTTTTGGACAAAAGAATTTTTCATTTGTTTTTCAAAAAACTCTGGACTAAGTTGATAAACTGGCATATTACAGGAAAGCTTAAAGCGGAGACCTGTGAGAGCAGAGGTGCTGAAATTGGACTGGAAGGCCCCCTCCATCCTGAGCACTCAGAGTATGAGTCGGGTTGATGGGGGTCCTTGTGGGTGGCGGCCAGCACAGCATGGCAACTCTTGCCCGCACTCCTTTGGGTGGTCATGGAGACGGCTCTCTGCAACCCTATGCCTCCTTCATATACAGCATGGAAAACCACACCTGCAGACCTGCCTCTTGATTTTACCTGCAGCAGAGAAAGAGTAAGGGAATTGTCTAAGGCAGGCATTTCCAGAAAATGTCGTTTTCTGGGAGTGCGGGAAAAAAAAATCAACTATGTTGTATATAAAGCACAGAATAATACAGAAGATAAACGGATACAAGGATATTCGTGGTATTAGATTTCATTTTTTTCTAACTCCCTAACTGTCCCTTCCCCCATTCTTCCCCCGTAGTAACCATAAGGTTATTACAGAGTATCGAGCAGAGTTCCCTGTGCTGTCCAGCAGGTCCTTGCTGGTTCTCCATGTTAAATACAGCAGTGTGTCCATGTCCATCTCAAACTCCATGACTATCCGTTCCCCATCCTTCCCCCTGGGAACCATAAGGTTATTCCAGAGGATTGAGCAGAGTTCCCTGTGCTGTCCAGCAGGTCCTTGTGGGTTCTCCATGTTAAATTAAGCAGTGTGTCCACGTCCATTGCAAATTCCCTGTCTCTCCCCGCTACTGTTTTTTCAGTAAGTGTAAGTTCATTCTCTATGTCTGTGAGTCTACTTCTGTTTCATAAATAAGTGTACTTATATCCTTTCTTTTTAGATTTCTCAGATAAAGGGTGTCATATGATAGTTCACCTTCTCTGTCTAAACTACTTCCATCAGGATGACAGTCTCTAGCTCCATCCATGCACTGCAGATGGCATCATTTCCTTCTTTTTGATGGCTCAGTAATATTCATTCCCTTGTGTATATATGTACCACATCTTCTTTATCCATTCCTCTGTCAGTGACTATTTAGGTTACACCCATGTCCTGGTTGCTGTGAATAGTTCTCCAGTGAACACTGAGGTGCGTGTATGCTTTTGAATCATGTTCCCCCCTGCCCCTCTGGATATATGCCCAGGAGTGGGATTGGAAGACTATAGTCAATCATAGGGTGTTGATTAGGGGAAAAAAAAAAGTCTCAGAAATCTCCTCGGGGGGTCACAGTGGAAAAAAGCCTTTTCTTTGCTGGATGATATATAGCCGGGTGGGGCAAGGCTTGACGGCAGAGAAGGGGAGATACAGGGAGACGGCCACCTGCTGGGAGCAGTTGGACGGATGGAGAAGCCAGAGAGAAGGCAGTGTGCATGCTGGTCTCCTAGGAGGAGCAGGGAGCCAGTGGAGAGTGCAGTTCTGAAGTAGGGTAGACGAGGACACTTTGCGTTTCTCTTGTTGCCTGCACGTGTAAGCGCTTAAGGACCTTTTCCCAACCCTTGAAGACATCTTGACCATGTTGCAAACTTCCCACACATTTGCAGTTAAGGAAACAAGTCCTCATTTTTGTGATGAAGTGTCGTTTGTCCCATATGGACAGGTCCCCCCGCTTTCGTTTTTGGGTGCACCGCTGAGTGTCTCTTGCTCCTGCAGCCGGTGGCCGCAGGGGAAGCAGAGGGAAGGGTGTGGGATTTCACTCTCCTCTCTGCCTACATCTTTTCCCGCTCGGCCTTTTGCAGGTGGGGAGCAAGGAAGAGAAAAAGCATTTTATTTATTTATTCAGTGCTTTTGGTTTGGATACAGACATGTAACTCTGCAGTAAATAAAGTACTAGTTATGAGGGGGGGGAAACTCCACCATTTCGATATATAAAATTCTTCTTTCTCTCTTTTTTAATGATTTAGGCCGACGGACCTCACTGTGAATTTTCAAGTCCGGTTTTTAGGGACCTTCATTTTGTTACCCAGAAGCGTTTCAGCCCATGGTGAGGGGGGTGCCTATAGATTCTACATTATTTTAATAAAAGTGTTCGACTAGAGCCCAGCCAAGTAAACTTCTTTTAAAAATTATTCGGTCTGACACATGCACGCATGCCAAGTCACTTCAGTCATGTCTGACTGTGCGACCCCATGGACTGTAGCGCACCAGGCTCCTCTGTCCACTGGATTCTCTAGGCAAGAGTACTGGAGTGGGTTGCCATTTCCTTCTCTGACACACAGGGTTATGTCTTCCTCGGGGAAAATAAAAGTGTTCTCTCTTGTGTCGTGCAAAGGAAGTTAGGACCCCATTCTCCCACCCTGCTCTACCGGGCGTGCAGAAGGTCAGGTTTGGAGTCTCCGATCTTGGCACTGCGGTTCCATACGCTGTCCCTTCTAGCCAGCCCTTCCTTGCGCGCCCAGCTCCTCTCAGCAGGACTCCCAGGTCTCTTCTGAGCCCTCCGCCCCAGCAGTACCCGATGTAACCCTCCTGGGAGATACACAAAACTTGCCTTGACAACAACCTGCCCTCTCCGGGCCACCACTTACCTGCCGTTTGCCAAGCAGCCTTTAAGCTTCTCCACAGAGGGTGTTTATATTTACTCCCAGCTTCTTCCAAAAAGCCACTGTGTTCCCAGGTTGACAGCAGTAACTCTGAGAGGCCCCGGATGGGCGCCTCCGTTCACAGACTGGAGGACGGCTGAGCTCTGCTGTAGGCATGCAGTCAGGGAGGGGACTGGACACGGCCCCCCTGGGGGTGCTCACATCCCACCGCAGACTGGAGCTCTTCCTTTGTGGGAACACTTGCTCTCAGAGGCACCATCTGGGTCATCTTGTGGCTCAGCTGGTAAAGAATCCACCTGCAATGCAGGAGACCTGGGTTCGATCCCTGGGTTGGGAAGATCCCTTGGAGCAGGGAACAGCGACCCACTCCAGTATTCCTGCCTGGAGAATTCCACGGAACGTACAGTCCGTGGGGTCGCACAGAGTCAGACATGACGGAGCAACTTTCATTTTCACTAATAAATAATGTACCATCAGGATCAGTAAACATTCTGTTTTCTAATACCTTTTGGGAAAGAAAACGTATTTGAAATTGCATTCCAAGCACAGGTTAAGATATAATGGAAAATCAACTTGGATAACCTATGATTGAATTTCATGAGCCTGTGAGTCTTATGTTTGACACTAAATTCTAAGGTACAATTTTAATAGAATAAACGTGACACGGTTATTGGAACAAAGGGAAAGGGCAGAGCAGAGATAACTGAAGAACCGCTGGAGAAGGGACAGGCTAACCACGCTAGTATTCTTGGGCTTCCCTTGCGGTTCAGCTGGTAAAGAAACTGCCTGCAGTGAGGGAGACCTGGGTTTGATCCCTGGGTTGGAAGATCCCCAGCAGAAGGGAAAGGCTACCCGCTCCAGTATTCTGGCCTGGAGAATTCCATGGAGTGTACAGTCCATGGGGTTTCAAAAGGTCGGACACGACTGAGTGACTTTCACTTTTCTCCTGTAGCCCTTGAATGTTTTACTTCTTAACGTGACTCTAATGATTGTTTATATTGATTCCATAGGGTACGGTTTTCTTCTGTGCTTGTTTATTTTGAAAGAAAAAAAGCTTTTTTTTTTTTTGTAGCCTGAAAGACTCTGGAAAAAATAATGGGTTGCACTTGGTCCGTTGCTCAGATCTCCTCGCTGTAGAATAAAAGAGGCTTGAGTTCGAGATTGCAGCTTTTTAAAATAAAGTGAGGCTTCCGCTGTAGATTCGGTTCTCCACGATGGAACTCTGTGTTGTGGTTCTCTTAGATCCGAGATCTCTTTGTCTGCTGTGGAGACAGCTGGTTATCCAGGAGACAAAACAGTCTTTGGTTCTGATGGACTGTGTGGCGAACTGGTGTAGAATCCTTGTACACCATGTGAGTAACTCTCATCCACTGCGTAATCCATTCCACCATCAAGGCGGAGAAATCACTCTCTCTCACATCTGTCTCTTCATCTCTTGGTTGCAACAGAACTGACACCATCTGAAGTGTCCTTTAAGCTTAATCCAGTTGACACCTTCCTGGGGAGTCAGTCCATGAATTAGCAGGATGGTTTTCAGCATTGCAGGAGGATAGCCCTTTCCCTGGCAGCTCAGCTGGTAAAGAATCCTCCTGCAGTGCAGGAGATCTGAGTTCGATTCCTGGGTCGGGAAGATCCGCTGGAGAAGGGATAGGCTACCCACTCCAGTCTCCTTGGGCTTCCCTGGTGGCTCAGATGGTAAAGAATCCGCCTGTAATACAAGAAACCTGGGTTCGATCCCTGGGTTGGGAAGATCTCCATGGAGAAGGGAAAGGCTACCCACTCTGGTGTTCTGGCCTGGAGAATTCCGTGGACTGTGTAGTCCATGGTGTCGCCAAGAGTCAGACACGACTGAAAGACTTTCACTTTCAGGCCTTTCCCAGTGAGACCCAAATCCACAAAGGTAGCCTGTGAATCTCAATGGGAGAGGGGCTGGGTAATAAGATGATGCATGTATGCCCTTTCTTTCTTCTCAGTGACTTGTTCCATAGCAAACTCTGTTTTGTATTTCTGCAAGTAAAGACAGCCTGCAAAAAAAAAAACTCTTGATTTTGAGGAGGTAGAGATGAATTGTTACAGACGGAAAAAAGGAAAAAAAGACATTTTCTTTAGAGAAAAAGATATTTTGCTTCCAAATAAAAAGTGATTCTCCTTTTGCTAATGAAAAAGAAAAAAAAAAACTGTAGACGCAACAAGCAAACTGCCACCGTCCACCTCACTCACCCTCGGAGAACACCTCCCAGGGCTGTGATCGTGGTGGACACATGGCCAAAGAGTTTTCTCTGATTACAGCGGGAGGGAGGGCTTAGCAGACCCTCAGCATTCTCCTCAAGAGTCCTCACTAATCACATCCAGTTTCTCTAAGATCATGACATGGGAGAGGCCACACTCGGACAGAACCGATCGACCGCACGGTGGACAGAATAGACGGGCTGCAGCTTGAACTCATTTTTAAATGCACACGTTGAATTAGACAGGCGCTGCCTGAAACTGTTCTCATTAGCAGCCTGCCAAGCTTGCCTGTGGATGGGATATAGGGGTTATCTAAGTTTCACTGAAGTGTTTATTTCTTTAATGAGGTGTGTGTGTATGTGTTTACCATTATTCGATTTTTTAATCTCTCCGATGTTATAGCAGAGGGTATGCCTCTGTTGGCTGGCATCACCGACTCGATGGACATGAGGGTGAGCAAGGTCTGGGAGTTGGTGATGGACAGGGGAAGCCTGGCGGTGGTGCAGTCCATGGGGTCGCAAAGAGTTGGACATGACTGAGCGAGTGAACTGGACTGATTGCCTCTGTATCGTAAATCGTTCCCATCGGCAGATTGTCTGCTAATTAGTGGGTCATCTTCCAGGGGCACTGTTCAAAGAGGTATGAATCTCCATTTGAAGGGAAAAAAAGCTCTTCAAGACTCTATATCAGAGACTAAGAAAACAAGAGATATAAAGTAAAAAACAAAAAGAAGCAAACCGAGAAACGAGATGTAAACGGCTGCTGAGGCTTTGTCCTTTTCCTGTTTTGCAGGTATTCTGGCTCCGACAGGGTCTTCCTCCCCCCAGCTTTCTGGAAAATTTCATATTCCGGGCACCTCCTCTTCAGACAAGGGTGTCTTGTGTCTTCGAGTCCAGCTGGAGAGCCTGCCAGGCAAATAGCACAGGCCATTCAGTCCCGGAGCGGCTTTATATATGCAGGGCGGAAGCCAAGGCCAAAGCGTGTTCATCGTCCCAGACGCGCTGGTTCCAGGCAGCCTGGCGAGTTCAGACGCGGCGATCGGGTCCGTGAAAGGTAGGATGTGGACACGTGTTTCCCATCAGTACATCCGCCCCTGCTCACACCATTACCTCTGTGTTGCCGTTCCATCATCCCGATGGATGTTTCCTCGGCTGATGTGTATTTCGTCCAGCTGGAGCTCACCCAGCAGGCCAGCGCTGGCGTCACGCGCCCGGGTGGTCCCGCTGGGTCTCAGCTGGGGCCGGGGCCACTGCCAAGCTTGACACAGACCCTCTCCACTAGCTCCCAGGCTCCCCAGGCGGCCTCCCCGGACTGGCACCCCCACACCCACCCCCTGCCCCTCCAACTGCAGAAGAAACTCTAGAACTCTGCTGTGATGGCTGGCCAGAGATTTTTCAATAGCCGCTACGCCCTGAGCAATGGCCTGTCTTCACAAGAGTTCTTTGAGACTGTAGATAAAGGTGCCAGAGAGATGCTCCTTTCAGTGGCCACATACACCAAGACCACGCAGATGACGCTGATTTGAGCTGTATCGTGGGGACCAGAAACAACTTGGAGTAGAAAAGCGTGGGTGCTGAGGCTGAGTGAGTTGGGAATAACAGGTGGATTCCGACACCCGCATCGGGGAAGATCCCCTGGAGAAGGGGTACGCTACCCAGGCCAGTATTCTTAGGCTTCCCTGGTGGCTCAGCTGGTAAAGAATCTGCCTGCAGTGTGGGAGACCTGGATTCGATCCCTGGGTTGGGAAGATTCCCCTGGAGAAGGGAAATGCTACCCAATCCAGTGTTCTGGCCTGAAGAATTCCATGGGCTGTATAGTCCGTGGGGTCGCAAAGAGTTGGACACGACTGAGCGACTTTCTCTTTCACTTCCACCTTCCATCCAGGAGGCAGGAGCTGTGCCAGACACAGGGCCATCTTTTGGGCCTCGATGCTCAGATAAGACGAGCCCTGGAGGTCTGCTTTTTAAAAAAAATTTTTTTTGGGCTGCACCATGTACCATATGGGATCTCAGTTCCTTGACCACAGCTTGAACTCATGTCCCCTGCATTGGAAGCACGGAGTCTCAACCACTGGACGGCCAGGGAATGCCCCCAGAATCCCCCAGGGCTGCTTTTACAAAAACTGAGCACTCATCCAGCCTCCGTTGCCCAAAGTAGAGAAAACAAAAGTCACATCTAAAGCCTGACCCGCACTCAGTCGTCTCTCCTTTTTCAGCCTATTTATGAAAGTGAAGGTCACTCTGTCATGTCTGACTCTTTGCGACCCCATGGACTATACAGTTCATGGAATTCTCCAGGCCAGAATACTGGAGTGGGTAGCCTTTCCCTTCTGTAGGGGATCTTTCCAACCCAGGGATCAAACTCAGGTCTCCCACATTGCAGGCAGATTATCAGCTGAGCCACAAGGGAAGCCCCAAAATATCAGCATGGGTAGCCTATCCCTTGGAGAAGGAAATGTCAACCCACTCCAGTGTTCTTGCCTGGAGAATCCAGGGGACAGGGGAGCCTGGGGGGCTGCCGTCTATGGGTTCGCACAGAGTCGGACACGACTGAAGGGACTTAGCAGCAGCAGCAGCCTGTCCCTTCTCCAGCGGTTCTTTAGTTATCTTTACTTTGCCCTTTTCTTTTGTCCCAACAATAGTGTCACATTTATTCTATTAAAATTGTACCTTAGAATTTAGTGTCAAACATAAGACTCACAGGCTCAGGAAATTCAATCGTAGGTTATCCAAATTGGTTTTCAATTATATCTTTACCTGTACTTGAAAGGCAATTTTAAATAAGTTTTCCTTCCCCAAAGTTATTAGAAAACGTAACGTTTACCGATCCTGATGGTAAGTAATTTATTAGTGAAAGTGATAGTTGCTCTGTTGTGTCCGACTCTGCGACCCCATAGACTGTACAGTCCATGGAATTCTCCAGGCCAGAATACTGGAGTGGGTAGCTGTTCCCATCTTCAGGGGATCCTCCCAATCCAGGGATCAAACCCAGGTCTCCCATGCTGCAGATGGGTTCTTTACCAGCTGAGCCACCAGGGAAGCCCATGAATACTGGCATGGGTAGCTTACCCCTTCTCCAGGGGATCTTCCCAACCCAGGCATCGAACCCAGATCTCCCGCATTGCAGGCAGATTCTTAACCAGCTGAGCCATCCTCACTGAGAAATCCCCAGCTAAACTTTGGCAAATATTATATAGAACCTATGTAGCTGACCCACACAGCAGCACACCGACTCATGATGCCATCTGCTATGCTCACGTTTCCCTGAGATGACACCCGTTGTGAGAGGTATGGACGCAGTGATTTGCTTTTTGTGGAGTTATCTGCATAAGGGATGAGAAATAGCTGCCATGTGGCAAGTACCTCCAGTGCTCAGGCCTAGGTGTACTCCCGCCTTTTTTTTTTTTTCTTAATATTTATTTATTTTGCTACGCCAGGTCTTAGTTTCAGCCCGTGGGGTCTTTGGTCTTCACTGTAGCATGAGAACTCTTAGTTCAGCATGTAGGGTCTAGTTCCCCGTCCAGGGATGGAACCTGGCCCAGCTGCGTTGCGAGCACTGAGTCTTAGCCGCTGGAGCACTAGGTACGTCCTTTGATCTGCCTGTGTTGATTCTGATCAACAAAACCAAAAGAACAAGATGCAATTCCTAGCCAACGTCTGAATTTTTCATGGCACCAAAATCCACGTGCTGTACCTGCTCTGCAAGGCTCAGTGCGGTTTCCTGTAAAGACTCAGGAAGGCAGTACATCAGGCCTTGTGACCTGTAGGGTCCTGATTTCAACCGCTCAACGGTGCTGGCCTAGCAAGTAAGCATTCACAGATCTGTGACAGGTAAGCAGATGCGTGTGCCTGTGGTCTAGTAAACCTTTATTTAAAACACTAGGTGGGATTTCATGTATCCCTAACAGATAACCCCATGATTATCTATTCCCTACATGATACCATAATTTTTCTCCAACAAAATACACATTTGTGTCCCCTTTGGATCTGTCCATAATTTCCGTCTTTGCATCATGCTGCTGTGCGGAGACTGGGCCTTACCCCCTGCCCCCCAGTCATGTTCCATATAAATCCCCAAATATAAAACTACCTTTAAAAGTTTCTGCATCCTTCATGGAAAGGTTAGTCTTTTTTTCTTAATTCGTTTTTAATTGGAGGATAATTGCTTTACCATGTTTTATTGGGTTCTGCGCTACGACAAGCTGAATCAGCTGTCTTATGTCAGAAATGTATCATCCTGTTCCAAATTGCCTTTTAAACAGGCTGTGTTGTGGTTTTATTCAGGGAAAGGGGGGCCTCCAGGCGTGGTTCTGGGAGAGATCAGAGAACTGGAGAGCTCCTGAAAATATGTGTTTATTGCAAACGCAGGGTGAGCTAGTTAGTCATATCCAAGATTCAGAATAGAGAGAGGCTACTGTTGGAGCAAAGATTCTGACAGGAAAAGATGAAAGAGGTTTTGTGTCTGTAGCAACTGAGAAAGAGAGAAGCCATCAGTCTTGTCTGCAGCTGTCATGGTGGAAAGAGTGAGGTACGCAGCTCCTTTTGATGTGAATAAACACAATTTTGTAGATTTCCATAATTCAGGGAGGTGTTCAGATTGGCCCATTTTCTGCTCATAGTTTGTGCATGTTGAGATTCAAGCTTTTGCAGCAGGCCAAGGCTCAGTGTGAACAGTCTTTGTCTGTGTATCAGTGTTGTGTCTCCTCCAAGGGCAGGAGAACGTTCTTCTGCTCGACGATGCTGTAGACACCTACGATTAAACAGAAGGAGACCTCATTCTGCAAATCAAATTTAGATTTGAAATCAGAAAGTCCAGGGAGAACTAGCCCCATTACCGTTTTGTGTCCAAAAGTGGAATGTCTTACTGGGTTCCTGATTTTTCCTTCAGTTGATCTCTCCTAATTGGTATCAAATAACGCTGTTATTTCTTTCAGTGTGTTCATTTAGTTTAACACCCACTGCTGAGAACCAGCTGTTCTCTGAGGCAGCGGTGGGGAACCTTTTGCACATCAAGGAGTGGTTTCATGGAAGACAGTTTTGTTCACAGGCTGGGGAGAGGAAGATGGTTTGGGGTGATTCAAGCACATTACATTACATTTATTGTGGGCTTTATTTGTACTATCATTACATCAGCTCCACCTCAGACTATCAGGCATCAGATCTCGGAGACTGGGGACCCCTGCTCTATGGCATACAAACACGTGCTCATTACGTTCAGTTAGGCTACAGTGACTCTTGCTGCTGTTTTTCAGGCACTAAGTCGTGTCCAACTCTTTGCGACCCCATGGACTGCAGCACGCCAGGCTCCTGTGTCCTTCTCTATCTCCTGGAGTTTGTTCAAACTCATGTCCATTGAGTCAGTGATGCTGCCCAGCCATCTTATCTTCTGTCCCCCACTTCTCCTCCTGCCTTCAATCTTTCCAGCATCAGGATCTTTTCCATTGAGTCAGCTCTTTCCATCAGGTGGCCAAAGAATGGGAGCTTCAGCATGAGTCCTTCCACTGAATATCGATGGTTGATTTCCTTTAGGATTGACTGGTTTGATCTCCTTGCCACCCAAGGGACTCTCAAGGGTCTTCTCCAACACCACAGTTCAAAAACATCAATTTTTTGGCACTCAGCCTTCTTTAGGAGAAGGCAATGGCAACCCACTTCAGTACTCTTGCCTGGAATATCCTGTGGACTGAGGAGCCTGGTAGGCTACAGTCCATGGGGTCGTGAAGAGTCAGGCACAACTGATCGACTTCACTTTCACTTTTCAATTTCATGCATTGGAGAAGGAAATGGCAACCCATTTCAGTATTCTTGCCTGGAGAATCCCAGGGATGGCGGAGCCTGGTGGGCTGCCGTCTATGGGGTCACACAGAGTTGGACACGACTGACGTGACTTAGCAGCAGCAGCAGCAGCAGCAGCAGCTGTCTTTATGATCCAGCTGTGAACACTGACTCTAGTGGTGACTGTTTTGTGAGTACTTGTTGAGTGCTGAGTGGTGCTTTGAAGATATCTGTGAATGATCTCATTAAACTTCTCTGTATAAATATGGGATGGATGCTCTAGTAACTGTTGTACAAAAGATGCTGGCAAATTGCTCAATCAGTTCAGTTCAGTTCAGTTGCTCAGTTGTGTTCCACTCTTTGTGACCCCATGGACTGTAGCACGCCAGGCTTCCCTGTCCATCACCAACTCCTGGAGCTTACTCAAACTCATGTCCACTGAGTCGGTGATGCCATCCAACTATCTCATCCTATGTCTTCCCCTTCTCCTCCCACCTTCAATCTTTCCCAGAATCAGGGTCTTTTCCAAAGCCTCAGTTTTTCGCATCAGGTGGCCAAAGTATTGGAATTTCAGCTTCAGCATCAGTCCTTCCAGTGAGTCTTCAGGACTGATTTCCTTTAGGAGGGAGTGGTTGGATCTCCTTGCAGTCCAGGGGACTCTCAAGAGTCTTCTCCAACATCACGGTTCAAAAGCATCAATTCTTTGGCAGTCAGCTTTTCTTATAGTCCAACTTTCACATGCATACGTGACTACTGGAAAAAAGCATAGCTTTGACTAGACATACCTTTGTTGGCAAAGTAATGCCTCTGCTTTTTAGGATGCTGTCTAGGTTGGTCATAGCTTTTCTCCCAAGGAGGAAGTGTCTTTTAATTTCATGGCTGCAGATACCATCTGCAGTGATTTTGGAGCCCAAGAAAATAAAGAAAACGAATTTTTCAAGGTCTCTGATTTGATTCAAATAGTTCAACCTTCTGAACCTAGAGCTGTAAACTTGTATCATAGTCAAGAGAATTCCTGTGCCTGCATCATAGATCTTGGCGTAGCAGACAACAGTGAAAACCAAGGGAAGCAAAGAGCTCTGTGCTTCTGTTCCAGAAGAGTTGACCGAAGAGTTGATTTCGAAGAGGCTGAAGTCACTATTGGAAAGTGTATCAGTTAGCTATGACCGTGTAACAAATATCCACAGGCTGAATTGCTTAAAACATGCTTGTTACCTTGTAGTTTCTGTGGGTCCAGAATCTGGATGTGGCCTGGCCGGGTCCTGTGCTGGGGTCTCGTGTGGCTCCAGTCAAGGTCTGCTCTGGGCTGTGTTGTCATCTGGAAGCTTGAGTGGAGAAGGAGCCACTTCTGAGCTCCTGCCGGCCATAGGGGGGAATCCAATTCCTTGTGCTTGTAGCATTCATGGCAGAACTGATAGGGAAGACGTAAGCGTGCAGGTAGCCTCGTGGTTGTGACTTCAGAAATAAGCCTGCTCACCACTCTGTTGGTGTGAACAGGACAGGAAAGAGAATTGGGGTGAGCAGTAGTGATGAAAGGGCACATGATCAAGAGCAGAGAATCTTTACATGGACCAGTGGTGATGAGACCCCTTGGTCTAACCAGTGTGGAATATAATTTACTCAGCCTTCCCCAAAAGCACTTCCCTGGTAGCTCAGCTGGTAAAGAACCTCCCTGCAGTGCAGGAAACCCTGGTTCAATTTCTGGGTCAGGAAGATCCCCTGAAGAAGGGATAGGCTACCCACTCTAATATTCTTGAGTTTTACCTGGTAGCTCAGCTGGTAAAGAATCTGCCTGCAATACAGGAGACCTGGGTTCGACCCCTGGGGTTGGAAAGATCCCCTGGAGAAGGGAACGGCTATCCACTCCAGTATTCTGGCCTGGAGAGTCCATGGACTGTGTAGTCCACTGGGTCGCAAAAGAGTCAGACACGACTGAGTGACTTTCACTTCCCCAATAGAGACTCAAAAGGGGGAAAGGGGCTATATTTTAAAATATCAGTTAACATATTTTTCCAAAAGGTCATCAAAATAAAGGTAAAGAGACAAAAATACCTTCCCTTGTAGATAGACTTAAACTGTTAGAATAGACTTGTTTCGGTGACCAGAATCTTTGTTATATGGAATGTTGCTGACCCTAGAAATTTATATTTTAAAAAAGTGATACTGACTAGTTTTCCTTCTCCGTACTCATCAACCCAAGCTGACAGTGCTGTGCTTCTCGCAGCTGGGTGGTCATTTTCTACACGATTAAACATACTCTTTCTCTCCTGCCCATGCTATCTCGATTCCTTTGGGCAGGAGGGGGCACAGAGAAGCAATTTCCCTTGTAAAACTGAGTTACAAAAAAAAATAAATAAAATAAATGAATATATTTCGCTAGCAATGAGATGAATTTCTCGTCAGAAATTCCAGACTTGGAAACCACATCAGTGTCCAGGGCTTATCATCCTTGTCCATGAATGTCATTGCTACTGAATGTGTTGATATATTTGTTGTGTCTAATGAGGCTCCTCACCTTCTACTGCACGGAGGGAAAGCGTGTGAAGAGGGAAACTTAGTCAGAATCCTAATTTCGTGATTGGTACGTTTTTCAAGCAGACTACTCAGGCTTCTTGCTTTCAGCTGGCGTTGACTTCCCAGGCACTCTGATCCCTGATGTTGAGCTGACAGTCTTTAGGGCATCTCATCTCTGGAAGAGAATTGATAGAAGTGGGGGAATAACTCCTCCTGTGTTTTTTCCTTCCCTCACAGAAGCTCAGACACCATGAGTCTACTTGAACAGTCCTAAATCCTTTCTGTATAGACCTCTCAGCAAACACTGTAGCTGTGTCTCATTGTTGGTGATGGTTTCAAACCCCTGCCCCCTCCCCAAAAACAAATGTCACTCAGTCGTGTCCGAGTCTTTGTGACCCCATGGACTATACAGTCTGTGGAATTCTCCAGGCCAGAAGAAGGCAGTGGGCAGCCTTTCCCTTCTCCAGGGGATATTCCCAACCCAGGGATTGAAACCAGGTCTCCCGCATTGCAGATGGATTCTTTATCAGCTGAGCCACCAGGGAAGCCCAAGAATACTGGAGTGGGTAGCCTATCCCTTCTCCAGGGGATCTTCCTGACCCAGGAATCGAAAAGGGGTCTCCTGCCTTGCAGGTGGGTTCTTAACCAACTGAGCCATCAGGGAAGCCCTGATATCTCTTTCTATATATATCATGTCTGTACAGGTCAGTACGATCCATGATTTCAAGCATCTGCTGTGATTTTTTAGAAAGCACCCTGTCTGAATAAAGGGGGACTAGGTAATGAATATGACTGCCCCTTGAAAAGCTTGCACATCCATGGTTTAGGCCAGGGACTGTCCCAAGACTAGACCAGTGTGGGGTTTCCTTAGCTTGCCCCAAGCAGGGAACACAGGAAGTGTGGTCTGTGTAGGGAATCGGGTTGAAGTGAAGGAATTGTCCAGGATGGGGTTTAACGGATGTGAGAGTTGTGTGTGTCAGGGGGAAGGGGGTGCGGGGGAGGGGGGTTCAGGTAGAGCTACCTGGTTGATAAGTTGAAACATGCATCTGGAAATCAGAATAAAGTCGTAAATAAAGTTAGAGATCAGTCACGTGTAGGAAGGGGTAAGAGAAGGGTGTCACAGACAGCCTTTGCTGGCTTCCTCTCAGTCCACACATCTGGTTCACTGAGTGGTTTTCTAGGGTGATGACTCCCTTCCTGGAACAGGTACTCCATCTACACTCCTCAGGCAGTTAGGGGGAAGGTTGGGGATTCTTCCTGAGTCTTCTGGGCATTTATTGTCCTCAGTCCAGTTCAGTTCAGTTCAGTCGCTCAGTCGTGTCCAACTCTTGGTGACCCCATGGACTGCAGCATGCCAGGCCTCCCTGTCCATCACCAACTCCCAGAGCTTGCTCAAACTCACGTCCATTGAGTTGGTGATACCATCCAACCATCTTGTCCTCTGTCGTCCCTTTCTCCTCCCGCCTTCAATCTTTCCCAGCATCAGGGTCTTTTCCAATGAGCCAGTTCTTTGCATCAGGTAGCCAGAGTATTGGAGTTTCAGCTTCAGCATCAGTCCCTCCAATGAATATTCAGGACTGATTTCCTTTAGGGTGAACTGATTGGATCTCCTTGCAGTCCAAGGGACTCTCAAGAGTCTTTTCCAACACCACAGTTCAAAAGCATCCATTCTCAACACTCAGATTTCTTTATATTCCAATTCTCACATCCATTCGTGAATACTGGAAAAACCATAGCTTTGACTAGATGGACCTTTGTTGGGAAAGTAATGTCTGTGCTTTTTAATATGCTGTCTAGGTCGTCATCCAGTAATAGTTTCCAGGCCACAGAGATGCTCTGGAGTGGCCAGGTCTGCTCACCCGCCTTATCTAGAAGGAGTGAATTGACCGTCTGCCCTGTGGAGTCAGACAGTTGTGGCTTTATCTGGCCATGCCTCTGTCTGCTGGGGACACTGGGGAACTTCCTAAACTCTTCTCAGCCCTATTTTCCTCATCTGGGATACGGGGCTATAAAGGAGAATTCACTTAGTGTATTACTCACTGTGGTTGGCCCCTTGCCTGGCAGATGGGAGCAATCAAAATTTTCTTCACTCATTAATAATGACGCTCCGTTCCTTGCCATGAAATCTCGTTATCATCCACTTCTCATCCCGTTTTAACTGTTTCCTCATTCTTTGGAATCGTACATATTTTTCTCTTTTTCTTACCACTACTTCCTTCTTTCTTGCTACCATATGACTCGTGTATGTGTCCAGAATGATGATCAGAGCTAGCAGAGAGGTGGAAATGTCAAAGGAAGAGTGCAGAGAAAAGATGATGCCAGTGTCCTAAAACCTCGCAGAAAGCTAAGCATGGGGAATAAAAACAGACCCTCCGTGTGCCTTGCTGTGCGACACTGTGAGATTTCTGAGCACCAAGAGTAAGCAGTACATACCTTTAATCTTAGTCATGCATGGATTTTGATTTGCACTGAAATGTACACGAAAGCCCTAGATCAGTGCTTACAGGGCTTTCACAGTCACTGGTGGACATGCCCATGGTGGTGAAAGATTTGTGTCGCCCGACACGCACTTGCCCAGCTGCATCGGGCATCACACACTCTGTCTTCTTCTTTCAGCTCCCAGTCTGTGAACATGAGCCCACGCTTACTCTGTACCTGTTGCCCTGTTTGGCATCCTGAAGTGAAGTGAAAGTCGCTCAGTCGTGTCCGACCCTTTGCGACCCCATGGACTCTACAGTCCCTGGAATTCTCCAGGCCAGAATACTGGAGTGGGTAGCCTTTCCCTTCTCCAGGGGATCTTCCCAACCCAGGGATCAAACCCAGGTCTCCTGCATTGCAGGTTGATTCTTTACCAGCTGAGCTGCTAGGGAAGCCCAAGAACGCTGGATTGGATAGCCTATCCATTCTCCAGCGGATCTTCCCGACCCGGGATTGGAACCAGGGTCTCCTGCATTGCAGGCGGATTCTTTACCAACTGAGCTATCAGGGAAGCCCTTCAACATCCTTCCTAGTGGTTTATTTCAGTGACGTTGCTGTTTACAGGGGCCCCAAGTGCGGTGTAATAATGCTCTCTGATATCCCTAAACACAAGTTAATAGTCTCTATCTGAAGATAATACTTCAAGAAAAATAGCTATGCACACATGCTTAGAGTTAGTAAGACAGAATCATAGGTTTATTGAAATATTGATTTTTCAGTACCATTTATTCCTTGCAGTGATATACATAATGGTAGGTGTAAGGGAAGGGGATGGTTTTTTATTTTTATCATGAGCAGGCTTATTTTACTAAGTGATTTTTTTAAAAGACATATCCTTGTTCCTGGTACAGCGGCTGTGTTAAACACCATTAATTTCTTCAGTTTGTCAAAAATGGTGTGTAAACAAATAATTTTGTTCTGGGTTTAACAACATTAAAGGTTTCCTTCGCTAGACTTATGAGGCACTATGAAACAGTAATTATCTTTTGCATGTGCAATCCATATCATTATAGCTGCAGTCATTTGAAGGGATTAAAAGATTTATCAACATGTACACTTTCCATCTAATGTGTGGCTTGCCATTTTGGTGTTGCAGTTCTCACAGTTTCATTCATCTTAGAAGCGTAGCATGTTTTACTCCCTGAGTGTTGAATGATGTCTTCTTGCAGCTCCTCAGTACACGTACAGCTCAGTAAATGCTATAGACTCTGGAGATGTGTATGCTTTCAGCGGCTTCCCTGGTGGCTGAGATGCTAAAGGATCTGCCTGCAGTGCAGGAGACCTGGGTTCCATCCCTGGAGAAGGAAATGGCAACCCACTCCAGGATTCTTGCCTGGAGAATCCCATGGACAGAGGAGCTGATGGGCTGCAGTCCAAGGGGTCGCAAAGAATCAAACACAACTAAGTGGCTAACTCTTTCACTCTCTTTTCATGCTTCCAGCGAGTTACAAAGTCCAGTTAGAACATGCCTGTGAGAGCGATGCTGTCCGACTCCCAAGCTCTGCTCCCTGCTGGTACCTCTGGGCTCACAGAGAATTCTCTTTTCAGACCTGTTTTTTCTCACTTATTTCCTGAAAATATTTATTTATGTATGTATTTATTTAGGTGTACTGGCTCTTAGCTGTGGTATGCACAATCTTCAATCTTGGTTATGAAATGCAAGATCTTTCACTGTGGCTGGACCACCAGCAAAGTCTTTTTAATTTTTAAATGACGCATTAGCTAGAAATAATCTGAAATTATTAATGTGTGTGTTGATTGGGCTTCCCTGGTGGCTCAGACGGTAAAGAATCTGGGAGGCCCAGGTTCAATCTCTGGGTTGAAAAATTCCCCTGAAGAAGGCATAGAAAAATACATTTCATGAGAGAAAGTGTCGTTTTGATTACACATATAAAGAAACCTTAAAAAAAAAAAAAACCTCAATTCTTTAATTCTTTGTTCCAAATCCCAAGGGTGATCAAAAGTCTGTAGGTAGAAAAAATGTTATTTTTGACAAAAGATGAGAAGGAAAACTGCTTTTATTTGAGACATCTTTTGTATGGTAATTGTTACCCTTGCTATTCACACACTTTCTTTTTCTGACCTAGCAGTTGGTCCTGCTCTCTGACTTCTGTGTCAGGGCAATTCTGAAACACTTGTAAATGCCTCTCACCCCCAATACACACACGAGGGCCACATCTCGATAATTACTGGAGAAGAAAACCATTGCATCTGAAGCACTTTGCCATTCATTACACATTAGGGTGTCATTCCAGTGAATATGTGTTAATGATTTCTGAGGGTCTCGTTCATTCCCATTTCTGACCTTGGAAACAAGTCTGCTTGACGTCTTGGCTTGACCCCTTGTCATCCGTGACTTAAAGGAGAAGAAAATAGATGATTTGTTTTTCTTTTCTCCAACTAAGATGTCTATTTTCCGTAACTGCACACCGGCGACATGAAACTTGTTGAATTGTAACCGTAACCTCAGATTGAATGCCCACAAGCCTTGGGAATGATCCATGCCAATCTCCTAAACCTGCCATGTTCATATTCCTTTCCGTTATGCCTTGTTACAGGATGTTGAATGTAGTTCTCTGTGGTCTACAGTAGGAGCTGGTTGTTTATCCAGAGGATGGCTTCTTGAGCTTGAGACTGCCGCTGAGACAAGGTCTCTGCCACTTTGGAGTGTTTTCTGTTGCCCAGCCCCCCTCCACCCCTAACAGGAAGGAGATGTAGTGTTGCACTCTCCTCCTCTCTGATGGGTCATCAAGGAGATCGTCATGTTGCTCTGGGGACCATACCACCAGATGGGCATCCCTGCCCCCTGGAGTGACCACTGCCCCCCGTGGGTGATGGGTGGAGGGCCAGAAAGGACCGTGCTCAGCAGGTTTACACACTCGCCATCAAGCCAGTCTGCTTACTGCCGCTGAGAACAGACTCGTTCATGTCTTCCCCAAGGCCCATGACTCTGTAGCCACTGACCTCTGAAGTCTGCTCCACCATAAGTCAGGATGGAAAGGTCTGGACAGCTCTGTCTTTGCAGCTGGTTATCTCTCCTCTTCACATATGATAATGGTCTCATCTGGAATGGTGAGCAAATTCACGCAGGGCCGCTTGGTAAAGGGGGAAAAAAATCTATCACTTGGGCAATTTATTTCCCTATACTATAAGTTATTAACAGATTGTTAAAAGTCACATCTACTGATTTCAGTCATTTTCATAATGTCTTTCAGAAAGGTAAAGCAATGTGAAACATTGCAGGCAGGTTCTTTACTAGCTGAGCCACCAGGGAAAGCCACTCAACATCAAAGGTCATATTAAATATTTTTAACCAATAAACCAGAAGAGTATCTGAAGTATTCAAATTTTCTTTAGCCATTAAGATAAAATTCATTGAAAAAGTTTTCCATGAAAATGCAAGATTGTAAAAAGAGGTGAGCTTGTACATTTGGGTCTGATTCTCTGTTGAGAAAGTACGACCCCTAAGGTTCATTTCTATTCTGTTTTCCTTTACCAGCCTCCGGGCGAAAAACACAGTGGGTTCAACAGAGCCCAGCGTAATGCTAAATGAATTTCATATTTTGGGAATCTTAGTCTGAAAGAGGAATTTAAGCGGAACCATTTGAGGGTAAAACACTTCAACTCTGATAAACCAAAAGCAGCTGATGAACCATCATGATAGAAGAGACAATTTGAAATTCTGTCAAAGTCAATGAATTTCTGTATAAAAATTCTTACATAGCACGTTTCAAGTGCTTCGGGGGTAAAAAGTCAGCATCCTTGCTTGAAAAAGCAATGATGTCCATCTACACATAGCCATCAGAACTTCCGGGGGGCGGCGGGTGGCGGGGAAGAACACTTAAAAAGTGTTTTCCCGCTTAAACATGAAGCTTATTCTTAAGAACTTGGAGGTATTTCCTAGATATGATTTCTCTCTGAAACCTTTGTGAATTATTACCAAGATCAAAAGCTGATGTGACTCTTACTCTCTTCTTTACATAAGAGAAGAAGTTCATCATTGTTAAAGCTGTATTAAAAATAGAATAAAGAGAAGTGCTAATTATAGGCACTTTTTCAATTTTTTTTCTTTACAGTCTTATGAGTAATAGTTTCTAGATCTTTTTGGTTAGTAGAAGGGAACAATATCAGTTTTTTTTTTTATTAAAATGCCTCAGAACCTCCTTCCTTCCTTTGTTTTTTGACCATTACCAAAACTCTATCAAAATTTTTAAACAGCTAAAACTAAAAGATTTAAGGAAACAGAAAAAATAGCAAATTGATCTTTCACAGCAATATGTATAAATGAGTCCTCACCACAAGAAAACTAATTTGTAGCTATGTGCTGATTAATATTAACTAGACTTATGGTGGTGATCTTTTTTGCAATATGTACAAATAGCAAATCATGTTGTGCACCTGAAATGAATATAATGTCATATTTCAATTAAAAATAAGTATAAATGACATAAATTTATCTGCCCATTAAAAACAAAAGATTATCACACTTAAATACACACACACACACAATTTCTATAGTGAGTAGAAATTGCAATCACCATCATATTTCATCACAAACACTAAAGTGGGAAATCAATGACCAGAAACATATAGAAAGTAAAAAAAAAAAAAAAAAAAAGGCACTCTGAAAATTTTAAGTAAAATATATTACTTATATTTTTAAGTAATATATATTTAAGTATATATTTAAGTAAAATGTCTTACCTGTTGAGTGAAAGAAAAAAGAAAACCCCAAAATACAGATTTTATCTGGAATAAATTAGTTGTAGCTAGCTGCAACATGCCCAGAAGAATTAAATGGTATTTAATAAATAAGGAATAGAAAGAAAAATAGTGAGGAATATTCAACTGAAGTTGTTAGAAAAAATGACTAAAAATAAAACTAATGCATTCCCTCAGATTTGCTATGAACCTTAACTCTGAAAGCCCTGTATGAATTAAAAATATAAAAAATATAAAACTAATAATGAAAAGAACAAAAATGAAATTGAACATTAGAAAACAGACAAATAATAAAACATAAATCCACTGACTCTTGATAAAAATGAGTAAAATCAAGTCAGTAGATGATAAAATTTAAAAGTTGGTGATACCAAAAATCCAAAATTTGAAATAAAACTTTATGGTTGGACTTACAATGATCTACTCCAGTCTTCTTGGGCTTCCCTGGTGGTTCAGCTGGTAAAGAATCTGCCTGCAGTGCAGGAGACCTGGGTTCGAACCCTGGGTTGGGAAGATTCCCCTGGAGAAGGGAAAGGCTACCCACTGTAGCCCAGAATTTCATGGACTGTATAGTCCATGGGGTTGCAAAAAGTCGGACATGACTGAGCAACTTTCACTTTCAATGACAATTGAAAAAGCATGAAACTGCAGTATTCAAGGAAGATTTTCCTAGACGTTAAGAACCCTGAAACACCGCAATTGGACAGCCTTTAACAGGAAAGAAAATGAATGTATTGAGGGAGAAAGCAGTTTATAGAAGGTCTCACTCTCAGCCTCTCCTCTTGCCTCTATTCAGCCCAGCCCACCCATTGTGAATACGACTTTTATTAGTTTCTTTCCGTAAATGTCAACAGGGACTCCGTCTCTATGTCCACATCCACATGAAAAGATCTGATGCTTTTGTTTTGTACAGACACATAGTATTTCACTGTGTAGCTTAGTAGAGTTTGCTCAGCAAGTCCGGCGTGATGGAACTTATTTCCAGTTCATTTGCAAATTCTAGATGTGGCCTGGATTGTAGCCATTGGATGGAATATGACAAATCAGACATTGATGAGAGCTAGTTTGGAAAGTAACATCTGTTTTCCAGTGTCTCTGGTTCGGTGTGAGGAAATTCTTAGGTGGTGCCAGTGGTAAAGAAAGCGCTTGCAAATGTAGGAGACAGAAGAGATGCGGGTTCGATCCCTGGGTTGGGAAGATCCCCTGGAGGAGGGCGTGGCAACCCTCTCCAGTATTCTTGCCTGGAGAATCCCATGGACAGAGGAGCCTGGTGGAATATAGCCCACGGGGTCGTGAAGAGTCGGATGCAACCGAAGCGACTTAGCACGCAAGCAAGGTGAGGTGTGGGAGAGTTGTATTGTCAATCAGCAGCTTTAGATTTTAAACCCGTGTCTGAGCTTTTTTCTTCCATTCACGAGTACGAGTCCTCACTTCCAACTTTTCAGCATGTGTCATCGCTACCCCCGAAACCGCAGAAATAGTCGTCAGATATAAACACAAATAAAGCTACGCTAATCCATCAGTGTTTGACAGGGAGTTTGTTATTAATAAATGCCTTTGATGATTTTTAAATCTTTGCCAGCTGTTTAGAAATAATTGAGGCTGTGAAGCCTGAAACAGTGTTTCTAGCTCCCAAGCAAACTGAATTGTAACTGCTGGCGTGTAAATTTCTCCCATTGGTATTTTTAGACACCAATATCCTGAAGCAAATTAGCACATGTAGAACCATCTCAATCCACTTTAGAAACAGGAAATATCTATCGTCTGCACTTTCCATTGAAGTCTTGAGTTACTAATTTGAACTCGAGTGCGTCTTTGAATTTCTTGAGATCTGGGCCAGCTGAAGCAGCCTTAGATGTATTTAATCCCAGGGGTTTCCCATTGAATGCACCAGTGTGGGTGTATCTGTCCTCCAGTTGATGTCATTCTGGTCAAGCCTGTCCCACCGTGATCAATATATGCCCTTATCCTGTATTGGTTATTGGTTATTCAGTATTTGAAGCCACTTCAGCTGTTAGAACTCGTGTTTTTTTTTTTGCCTGTGTTCTCGTATAAACCTTGCAAACGGGGCCAGGGACACCCTCTGAGTTCAGAATAAACACCAATCTGGCCGTTCACGTTCCCCCAGGAACTGAGAAACGCCTTTTGCGAACTCGGTGACTCATCAGAGAGGGCAGCTTTTTACACAGTGACGTCCACTTAGATCAAATGGAAGAAGTTTACCGTCCCAAACATGTCACTTAGTGGCTCCCATAAAACTGACTTGTGAGATATAAATCTGTTCATACCTGTTGTTAAGCCCAGGTGGTAACATCACTGGAATTAGGAAAGTCAGGCTCTGACAAAGAAAGCTCTCCAGCTTGAGTATTATTCAAAACGAATGGTGCAGGTCAGCGGGAAGCTTTCTCAGGGACTCTTTTTCCCCTGTGCCAACCCCCTGGAAGAGCCAAATTCCCCCGACCGTCCCCGCCCCCGCCACCAACACAAGCAAGCTTTAGCTGACATTTATACTTCCTCTACCATCATGAATCTTCTTTTCAAAGTAAGTATCTGATTTAAATGATGGATATCCTAATTCTTTTGTCATTGCCTCTAAATGTTCATCGCCAGTAAGTGCAGAAAAGTCTGGTAAGTCACGTCAGTCATGTTCGACTCTGTGCGACCCCATAGACGGTGGCCCACCAGGCTCCCATCCCTGGGATTCTCCAGTCAAGCATACTGGAGTGGGTTGCCATTTCCTTCTCCAGTGCACGAAAGTGAAAAGTGAAAGTGAAGTCGCTCAGTCCTGTCCAACTCTTTGTGACCCCATGGACTGTAGCCTACCAGGCTCCTCCGTCCATGGGATTTCCCAGGCAAGCGTACTGGAGTGGGGTGCCATTGCTTTCTCCAGCAGAAAAGTCTGCTCTACTTCAAAACCTTTTCTCATCGTGGGCCAAACCAGGTAATGTGCCATCTCACGCTTATATGTCGGCTCTCGGAACGTCCCAGGAGCAGAGGAAATGTGCAGCCCAGACAGAATCTTTCATTCTCCACTGTCTCTGTGATTTTGGGAAAAGTCCCACAAGTTAAAAGCAGAAATAGCAATGTGTTATGTATCGATATGTGTATAATACTGCACGTCTCCGTCATCAGGAATTATTAATACCTCCTGCCCGTGGCTGCCTTCTGGTGTTTGTGGGTCGTACGTACCATGAAGCGGATGAGGCCAGACAGACGTGGTGATGTTCAGGGCTGAGCCCTCCCCTTCCCCAGGTGATTGGGGCAGGCGGTCAGACCCTGTGAACCTTGAGTTCCTCAAGTGCACAGGGGAGATGTTCGGGGTTTGAAAATCAACATTGCCGGGGACCAGCCCCGGCTGATCCAGAGTATTCGAAGGAGAGACGGCATAGGCGAGGATCAGGATACAATAGCTTCAATTAGATATTAATTAAAGATATAAAGAGTAATAGAATGAGGATAGCTCAGTAGGAAAATTCAGTGGAGAAAAGAGGCTGAGTAGCTTGGTTTACGCGGGAGACCAATAAAACTTCAAGACAAGAAGTTTGCACCACTTACGTAGGCCGCAGGCGTCCTTCTGTTCTCCCGAAGGAGAGGAGACACTGAGGCCTCCCCGGTCGGATCTTAGAAGCCCAGGCATAATTAGTAAGCATGGTGGGTTCCGCGCTCCAGATGGAGACTCAGCCAGAGTGAGAGAGAGAGCGACATGGGGAGACCAGTATTTCGAGAAACTGATCCCAATTCTTTATTTTCCATGGTCTACTTTTATACACTGAGATGTTATGCAAAAGTCACACGGGGTCAGCAGTCCTGACTTTTATCAAAGTCAGGTGCTTCATACAAATGTATACAGAGGTCTTAGGGGTGTTACATCATCTTCTGGCCAGGGGGGCCTGCTGACAATTTACGACCCTCTCCTTGTGACAGTGGTCAGTCAATCAGGACACTTATTTCTCCAGGGCTGATTATTCTCAAAACAGACGCCACCCAAGTAAAGTTACATTCCTACAGGGTGAGGGTGTAGTGGGTTTTAGTTAAGGAAAGAAGTTACTTAGCCTAAGATCTAACGTGATTAATATCAAAGGTTAATACTTATTTCTTCTATATATTCATTAATGTGTGTAAGGGCAGGGGATGTGGAGACTTAGCAACAAACATTGGCTCAACAAATGAAAAACCCTTCACCAACACAATTTCTAATTAGCCCATTATACTTATACTAATAGTTTTCTAACTTTTCTAAGGAACCTGTTTTTAGAAGGTTTAAAGCATCTTGTGCTGTGAGCGATCACATGTGGCCGGACAAGCCTGTCAGGCAGGCTAGAGAACCTTCAGAGGAGTTTGTAGGTTAAAACACTCTTGTCACACCCAAGAGTTTTTATTGACTGGAGCTCTAGGTTAACTCCTTCTCCGAAAGAGGTGGTGGGGGACAGCCCCCCGTAAAGTCAGAGGTGTAGGTAAGAGCACAAAGTAGTAAAGTAGGCAGGCTCTGGTTATGGGGGTAGATGCTCGAGGAGTTCCAGGGGGACTCCTGAGGCTCGATCCCGCCTTTGCGTATGTCGAGCCTCCTTCCTCATGACCTTTGTCATGGGCGGAGTACCTCACTCTGGCCCCCAACAAACATTGCACATCAGGCCTTGAACAAAGCTCAGACACCACCCACGTGCTTTCTGCTTGGACGCAGCTCTCTTGAGTGCCCTAAAAATACATCATTATTTCTCTTCTTGGTGCCCTTTGATTTATGATTTCTGACTCGTCTTTTTTTTTTTTGAAATGTATCTCGAGCAACATTTAAGACACCTGGCAGTGTGTGTGTGTGTGTGTGTGTGTGTGTGTGACTTGTTAAGTCATGTCCGACTCTTTGCAACCTCATGAACTGCAGCCCTCCAGGCTCCTTGGTCCATGGGATTCTCCAGGCAAGAATACTTAGGTGGGTTGCCATGCCCTCCTCCAGGGGATCTTCCCTAAGCAGGGATTGAAGGTGGTCTCCTGCACTGCAGACAGATTCTTTACCGTCTGAGCCACCAGGGAACCCCCCCTAGCAGTGTGCGACCCTATAAAAAGAATTTGGATAAAACCTCTACAGCAGTGAGAGGAGCATTGATAGAGATGTATAAGGGAAAGGGGAGTTACAGGAGGGCAGCTGAAGAGCTGACCCACACCCCACAGGATGGATGGCAAGCAGACAGAGACACCAGGACTTGAAGGTGATTGCTTTCTGATGAGATGGTGGTGCCCACTGTACCCGCCGGAAGACACCAGTGTCGTCCTGGGTCTGAGTCGTATTGATGACACACTCTGACTTTGGAAATAACTGACCCCTTAATTTTTGGTTGTACGGGCTCTTGGTTGCTGTGCACAGACTTTCTCCAGCTGTGGTGAGCAGGGGGCTTCTCTCCAGCTGTGGTGAGCAGGAGGCTTCTCTCTAGCTGTGGTGAGCAGGGGGCTTCTCTCCAGCTGTGGTGAGCAGGAGGCTTCTCTCTAGCTGTGGCGAGCAGGGGGCCTCTCTCCAGCTGCGGCAAGCAGGGGGCTTCTCTCCAGCTGTGGTGAGCAGGGGGCTTCTCTCCAGCTGTGGTGAGCAGGGGGCTTCTCTCCAGCTGTGGTGCTTGGGTTTCTCACGGTGGTGGCTTCTCTTGCTGCAGAGCACAGGCTGTAGGCACGCAGGCTTCAGGAGTGGTGGACTTTGGTTGCTCAGCAGCATGTGCCGTCTTCCCAGACCAGGGATAGAACCGGTGTCCCCTGCACTGGCAGGCGGATTCCTCTTTGCTGTACTACCAGGGCAGCCTGGCACAAATCGTTGTGTAAACTGTAAAGAAAGGGTTGTCAATGATAGCTTTTGAAAAAAATAAAAAGCAGTATAGGAACTTCCTTGTGGTCCAGTGGTTAAAACTTTGCCTTCCAGTAGAGTGAGTGCAGGTTTGATCCCTGTTTGGGGACCTAAGATCCCACATACCTTGTGGTGAAAAAGCCCCAAACGTAAAACAGAAGCAATATTGTAAAAGCTTCAATAAACACTTGAAAAATTGTCCATGTCAAAAAAAATCCTATAAAAAAAGAATGACATCCTTATTTATTGTAACAGTAATATCCATTATATGTGGAATCTAAAATGAAATTTTACAAAAGAACTTAAAAAACAGAGACTGTCAGACTTAAGAGAATGAATTTGTGGTTGTTAGGGGGAAGGATGGGGGAAGGGACAGTTAGGGAGTTTGGGATGGACATGGACACACTGCTGTATTTAACATGGAGAACCAACAAGGACCTGCTGGACAGCACAGGGAACTCTGCTCAGTGTCACATGGCAGCCTGGATGGGAGGGGGGTTTGGGGGAGGATGGATGCATGTACATGTATGGCTGAGACCTTCACTGTCGACCTGAAACTATGTCAAGGCATTCCACAATAAAAATAAAAAGTAATTTTTAAAAAAAATTGAAAAAGTGTAACTCTGACTCCCATTGGCCCTTGAGACAGAAGGTCTTGGTGTTGTGAGAGCGCCATGGTGGCTCGGGTTCTAAGAAGGTGACACTCTGCCCACACTCAGGGTGACTCTTCTCTTTTTGCTTACATCTTCTCCCTGCCCTACTAGAGCTGCATCCCACCTGAGCAGCCTTGACTGTCCAGCGCAAAGGGATTTACACCCCTGAAAACAACCCTTGGATGTAAAGCAACCCTTAGTGGAATAATTCTCAGTTTTCTGAGTCTCCAGTTGCGAGATCCCCATGGTGAGAACCTTCTTGTCCTTTCTCTGTTAAGACTTCCCCACATCCTTCTGCAAAGAAACTACCTACCCTCAAGTCATAGACTCCACAGCTCCTCTGGGAGAACCCAAACCAAGACATTTCATTAAATGTAACAGCACATTGATAAACTGTACCTTTGTAAAGGGCTTTCTGCCGGGAGATGATGTAATCCATATAGGGTAATCCACAGCAGCTGTGTCATGAGCCCCTCTGTTGCAGGAAGATGGTTCAGACCATCTCAGGTCAGGAAGGGATGGTGTGTCCAGGCTCCCTGCATGATGGCCTTTAATCAGTCCTGCTCACGTCAGACATTCTCAGTTCAGTTGTCCGACTCTTTGCAACCCCATGGACTGCAGCACGCCAGGCCTCCCTGTATCCCAGAGCTTGCTCAAACTCATGTCCATCGAGGCGGTGATGCCATCCAACCATCTCATCCTCTGTCGTCCCCTTCTCCTCCCGCCTTCAATCTTTCCCAGCATCAGGGTCTTTTCCATTGAGTCAGTTCTTCATGTCAGGTGACCAAAGTAGGGGAATAAACAGAAGTTGAACAGGCTTGAGAGTGGCTGCAGGGAGGTTGGCGATTTTCCCGTTTCTCGATTCACCTCTGTCCACTTTGTGAATTTCATCTGTGAATTTACATCATTCATTCATTGTGAAATGTGTGCTTGCAATTTTCTGTGTTATGTTCAACTTCAGTGAAAAAGTCACCTTTTAACCAATGTTATTTAGAAAACTATCCTACCCAGAGATCACACCCGTGTCTCCTGCATTGGCAGCTGGATTCTTTACCACTGAGCCACCAGGGAAGCCTGGTACATATGCGTAGACGTTGGTATTTCCTGTCTGTGGGATCATCAGATTTTTTTATGTACAGGTCTAAAATTCAGACATGCTGTGTTCCTCTTTTGTAAAAGAGAATAATTCCTCTTTGGTAGGAGTATGGTGAGATAGAAGGGATGTCAGTAGAGTTTTCAGCCCCAGATAAATACCCAAGTAGGAACTCCAACGGTAGACCATTTGCTCCTGTGTTTCCAAGGAACATCATTCCTTTCACTAACAGGAAAGTAGCTGGCACAGTGATCATTTAATGTAAAACTCAAAGACCCTAACATACATTCTTTACCTGGCTGACGGATGCCCAGCACTATAAGTAAGCTTCAGTTTGACTCAAAGGAGCCCTTGATGAAATCAGGCTTCACTGAAGGCTGGCAGAGGAAAGTTGATTCTGCAGGCAGGAAATACCAAGCTCTGTATACAGTTACCAGGCTTCCCTGGTGGCTCAGACAGTAAAGAACCCACCTGCCAATGCAGGAGACCCGGGTTCGATCCATGGGTTGGAAAGATTCCCTGGAGTAGAAAACGGCAAGCCACTCCAGTATTCTTGCCTGGAAAATCCCATGGACAGAGGAGCCTGGTGGGGCTACAGTGCACGGGGTCACAAAGTTGGGCTTGACTGAGCAATTTTGACTCACTCACTCAAGAAAATCAAGGCTTAGCTCATTCAAATAGGCTTCAGATTACCCAGCAAAGACTGTTGAGTTGGAACTTGAAACAAGGAAATCTCTGTCCGGCAGCCAAGGTCTCTGCCATTGTGTAAGAGTAGACGCCCTTCTCGAAGTCGAGAAGTGGGCCAAATCTGAAGACATTCGCATGGCGATACATAATTACTCAGACCCTCTCCTGGGGAGCCGTGTTCTCTGAACGTCCCT
This sequence comes from Bos grunniens, assembly GCF_055505025.1. NCBI lineage: Eukaryota > Metazoa > Chordata > Mammalia > Artiodactyla > Bovidae > Bos > Bos grunniens. The sequence continues at coordinate 5,564,798 of NC_141194.1, forward strand.
GTGTTTCTGCTTACAGGGTTTGGGGTTTTCTGTTTTAAAATTGTTTAAAAATTTGTGTGAAGTTCAGTTATTTGATGAAAGCATCTCTCATCCTGTTTTTCCCCATGAAGCAAGCAGAATATTTTTACAGAGGTGGTCTAGATACCACCAGAGTATCTAGATGTATCCATAAAAGACAATAGAGTTTAGTTCTCTCCCTCACTGGGATATGGTTAATTTTTTCTTTCCTACATAAGCTTGTTATGGATGTGGGGAAGTGGGCGGAATCTTCCCTCCATTTTATCTATCTATCTATCTATATAAAATGTATATATATATAATATATATATCTATATAATGTATATATAGATCTATCTATATATATATAACGTATTTGGGGCTGAGCTGGATTTTGGTTGCTATGAGCATAAATTTTCATTTCTCTGCATTGACATGTTAAAGCATTTCAGGAGGACAGCAGATACATCTGCTGACAAAGTTTTTCTCCTGTGTCTTTATTTATTTATTTTTTTGAGGTTGAAATGGAACTAATTTAAGAAGTTCAAGCTGATGTCCTGGGCCACCTTCCTTTAAGGAAACCAGTGGGCTTTCCTTTCTTTGAAATGAAACATATCCATGGCAGTCTCACTGTGTTTCAGCCTTCCTTATGTCTGTCTCGGTTGCTACGAGCAGGCTTTTCTCTGCTTGCCGCCCGCGGCGGGGCTACTCCCGTTGCATCGTGGTGGCTTCTCTTGGGGCACGTGGTCTTCCAGAGTTGCAGCTGCTGGATTCCGGAGCACAGGTTCTGTGGCTGTGAGGTGCGGGCTGAGTTGCTTTTGGGCACTGTGGGATCTTCCCGGACCAGGGTTCGAATCCACAGCCCCTGCATGGCAAGCGGGATTTCTTAACCACTGGCTCACCCGGGAAGCCCTTCGCTTTGTCTTCTATACACCATTATTCTTGGTCGCCGGAAAGGAAGAAGCCACATCATCTTCTCTGAGATGCCCCCCACCTGACCTGTTCCTGAGACATCTCCTCCCATTACTTCCTTTTCCCCGAGTAACCAAGGGTTTTGTTGACCTTTAGTCGATCTGAGAAGCAAGCTTCGGCAACAGCACTGTCGTGACAATACGAGGCAGGGAACAGAATCCTTTTATACCAAGTCCCTGTAATTGTAAGACGTCATTCCGCCTCTTGTGAAGCAGTATTTTTCAGCCTTTTTTGATGCGTGTTTGCTCGTCTGGGGTGGGTGGAGTGTGGCCATCACAGTGGGGATGATTCTGCATCTCAGCAACAAGATCTTCTTGGTCCCAGTCACTGTATCCTCTGAGCATCCTACACAGTAGACGTTGACGTCTGGCTGACTGCTGTGTGCCATTTCTGTATTTACTCCTTGTTTTGTTCCTGCATTTTTTTGATGGAAAAGAATCATTGAAACGTTCACTCACATATTTGCCTCTACTCTGATGTCTCTGATGACACCCTTGGTAAAAAGCACCTCCTCCATCAAGGAGCACTCATTAAACGGATAAAAAAAAGTATTTCAGCCTTCCTTATCTCTGGCAGTATTGAAAAGAACACCTCAACACAAGAAGCTTCGAGCCTGAATGCTGCTTTATGCCAACCACATCTACAAAACTCTTTTGGAAACTTCATGGACTTCTTCTTTTTTGTCCCCCACATATGTGCTATCTCAAAAGATAGATTGATGAGGTTTGCACTTTTTCCCCAGTTTTCCCCTTGCAGGTACAAAGCTGATGCTTCAGGCAGACGCATAATCAGGAAAGTAAATCACAGAAGGAGAAGCCGTTCTCTTTGAGCTTCTGTTGGAAAGAGAAAAAAATTCTCTTATAATACATAAGAAATCCCATTCATGCTTTGTACTTCAAAAACCGCTGGCTGTTGCATTTGTTTAGTTGTTGGGTACACTTTCCAAGCTGGCTGGCGTGTCACAAACACCCGTTAATGGTTAAACCATTAATCTGTATTCCCCACGGAGTGTCGTATACTTGCTAGGTTGTGTCCAGCTCTTTGCCACCCCATGGACTGCAGCACGCCAGGCTTCCCTGTCCTTCACCAACTCCCGGAGTTTACTCAAAGTCATATCCATTGGGTCAGAGATGCCATCCAACCATCTCATCCTCTCTTGTCCCCTTCTCCTCCCGCCTTCAATCTTTCCCAGCATCAGGGTCTTTTCCGATGAGTCAGTTCTTCACATCAGGTGGCCAAAGTATTAGAGTTTCAGCTTCACCATCAGTCCTTCCGGTGAATATTCAGGATTGAGTTCCTTTAGGAAGGATTGGTTTGATCTCCTTGCAGTCCAAGGGACTCTCAAGAGTCTTCTCCAACACCGCAGTTCAAAAATATCAATTCTTCAGCACTCAGCTTTCTTTATGGTCCAACTCTAACATTTACTGGGAAAACCACAGCTTTGACTAGATGGACCTTGGATGGCAAATTGATGTCTCTGCTTTTTAATATGCTATATTGGTCATAGCAAGAGTCTTTTAATTCCACTGAGTACATTGCTTCAAAAAACAGTTTCTACCCTTGAAAGATGATCTTTAAGAAAAGATGACTTTCTTAAAGATGACTTTAATAAAAATTTCCCTTTTCAAACAGACTGTTCTCTAGATATAAGGGGGATAACGAGGTGGCCTCATGCTAGGTGTTTGAGGGAGAGCATTCCAGGTGGAGACTAGTGGCATATTTACAGCCCATATGTGGGCAGTCCAGCGAGACTGTCATTGATACGTTTTATTTCAAAGAAAGAAAAGCCCAGTGGTTTAGTTAAAGGAAGGTGTGTCAGGAGACCAGCTTCAATTTCTTACATGACATATTTGCTCAAACTCATCCAGTCCGCACTTCCATTTCAATTTCTGTTCCTCTACGTTAACATATTAAAATGTTTCAGGAGGTCAGCAGATACACCTGCTCAAAAGGTTTTTCTCCTGTGTCTTCAAATTTTTTTTTTAAGTTAAAGTGGAACTCATTTTACCTTTTCTTCCACCCATAAAATTGTTCAGTGCTGGTTCCTGCTTCAATACAGTCCAAGAGAGGAGGACTAATATCTTTTGTAAACTTTCTGTATGTCTGCCACAGAAATTCATGGTTTACATGGGGTTTATCAAACTAGCCTCCCCAAATAATTGTTCTTTCAAAATTAGGATAAGCTAAGTTGTGTTTGTTTAACAGAGAAGTAGTTTGTCTTATGTATATATACACACACACACACACACACTGCTGCTGCTAAGTCACTTCAGTCGTGTCTGACTCTGCGCGACCCCATAGACGGCAGCCCACCAGACTCCCCCATCCTGGGGATTCTCCAGGCAAGAACCCTGGAGTGGGTTGCCATTTCCTTCTCCAATGCATGAAAGTGAAAAGGGAAAGTGAAGTCGCTCAGTCATGTCCCACTCTGAGCGACCACATAGACTACAGCCTACCAGGCTCCTCCGTCCATGGGATTTTCCAGGCAAGAGTACCAGAGTGGGGTGCCATCGCCGTCTCCGATATACACACAGCCACACTCATATATATATATATACACATACAATATCTGCATATATACACAGATGTATATACATGGTATGCATGCAAAATTTTGGGGAAGGCAGAAGGTTCATTCTTTTTTATTTCCCTGTGTATGAAGAATGGGCTTCCCTGGTAATAATTACTTCGATTTGATATACTGTTTGCCACAGTAGTAAATCATGTAATGTTTAAATCCAGGCTAAATGAAGGTCCCCAGGGAATTAAGACTATGTCAGCCACAGAATACGCTTATGTTCAAATTTCTCAAAACTGTCCAATCCACCCTCCAGATTACTTCAGGTTTAGGCAGATCATCAAATTTGATAATACACTCCTTTGGATGCATGAGATTATGTTGTGAATTTAATTTTTTTTTCAAAAACAGCTATCATTGGAATACACTCTTTTAAATGATTGAGATTACATTCCTGAATTTAAGATATTTTTATAAAAATAAACTATCTTTGGCACTGAGACAACTGAAGCATTTGAGAGCTGTGATTCTAAACATTAAGCCACCTCTCCACACGTATTTCGGGTCTCTGCCTGCAGACAGACTCTGTGATAGGGGAATTACAGCGCTGATTTTCACACTGGCTGAATTACTCGTGGCTTTTCAGTCATCTCTTTCATCCCTTGGTGTGGAGACAGGTCAGGGAGATCCTGAACTCTCTGCCCGGAACGTGGTAGAGGGTTCACCAACACAGCAGAAGGCATGAGCGTGCCCCAAGGTTCATCCTCATGAGCCCCGTCCATCCTGCCTGGGCAGATTTCAGGCTTGATAGCTCGCTGCCACTAGCTCAGACACAGCGGTTAGATCACAGTTTATTTATTTATGTATTTTTTGCATCCCCTGGGTGATGCCGGCTGTAGTTTCTTTGCACCTGCAATGTCCCTGTGGCTCAGATAATAAACACTCTGCCTGAAGTGCCATAGACCCAAGTTCGGTCCCTGAGTTGGGAAGATTCCCCTGGACAAGGGAATGGCAACCCTCTCCAGTATTCTTGCCTGGAGAACCCAACGGACAGAGGAGCCTGGTGGGCTGCAGTTCATGGGGTCGCAAAGAGTCGGACACAACTGAGCAACCAATACTTGCACTCGTTTCAGCTTCAATGTGTGCACCTTGAACTTGGGCAACTGTAGAAGGTGGTGGGAGACTCCAGGGTACAGAATCTCTTTAGTCTCCCAAAGAAGGGAGAGGCACTGGCCGTGCCAGAGTCATTCACTGCAGAAGAGATTTCTGGGATGGATACCGTGTCGTGGGGGGAGAAACGTGAGAAGGGCAGCATGGAAGCTTGTAAGCAAAACCCCCGATAAGGGCCCTGCTCTTCCAAGGGTGGCTCCCAGACCGGCAGCGTCTGTCTTCCCCAGTAGCCACTTCGAAATCTAGAACCCCAGCCCTGCCCTAGCCCAGTGAACCAGCATCTGCACCGTTATCCCATCCCCCAGCTCAATGGAAGTGGGGCGGGCTGCTTACAGGTTGGGTTGGTGATTTCAGTCGTTTCAGTATCAGCTTTCAGAAAGTCCTCTGGAGCTGAGGAGAAGGGCTGCCTTGAGCCTGACAGCTTTGTGTCCATTTGCAAAGACAGCAGCATCGGCCCCTTGCAACACATATATCCCTGGGGAGTCCCCTGAACTCAGGGAGGCAGGCCCAGCTGGCAGCCCCGGCCGGGTGCAGGAAGTAACATGCTGTACTTTTGAGACACTGCCCAAGGCCCTGTGCAAAACCATGGGCTTCCTTGTCACAATCCTGTGTCCCAGGAACCGCTCACTTTGTTGCTTCTCGTTCGCTTGCTAAGTCGTGCCCGACTCTTTGCGACCCCATGGACTGCAGCACGCCAGGCCTCCCTGTGTATCACCGACCCCCAGAGCTTCCTCAAATTCACGTCCATCAAGTCAGTGATGCCATCCAACCATCTCATCCTCTGTCGTCCCCTTCTCCTCCTGCCTTCAATCTTTCCCAGCATCAGGGTCACTTCCAGTGAGCTGGCTCTCCGCATCAGGTGGCCAAAGGGTTGGACCTTCAGTATCAGTTGCTTAGTTACAGTGAAAGTAATTGACAATGTGAGACAGTATGAACATATGCTATTTTTTTTAAAGATTTTTGATATGGGCCATTTTTTTTAAGGTTTTTAAACTTTTCATTCTGTACTGGGGTATAGCTGATTCACAATGCTGTGCGAATCTCAGGTGACCAGCAAAGGGACTCAGCCATACATATACACGTATCCATTCTCCCCCCAAACTCCTGTCCCCTGTCCAGGCTGTGATGTGGACCATTTTACAAGTCTTTACTGGATTTGTGACAGTATTGCTTCTATTTTATGTTTTGGTTTTTTGGCCACGAGGCATGTGGGATCTTGGCTCCCTGACCAGGGATTGAACCCACACTCCCTGCCTCGGAAGGTGAAGTGTTAACCACTGGACGACCAGGGGATACCCGATGCACTGACTATTTTAATACCTGAGTATTAAGAGAGAGCACAAAACCTTTTCTGAAATGCACACAATGAATGTGGGTACCCATTAAATAACCCCAAATACCAAGTTCCTCCTTTTTCCTTCAGCTTCCTTTCACTTAAAAAAAAAGAAACCTCATAATTACCTAGTTATGTTCCTGTCGTGTCAGCTAGACAGTGAAGTCTGGAAAGGCAGTGGTTGTATCTGCTTCTTGTTCCAGGTCTAGCGTTGTCAGATTTAGCAAACGAGGCTACACGACTCAGCTAATAAACCTGAAGGTCAGAAAAGCAAGGATGTGATGTGGTTTTGGTACAAGTATGGCTCATGCTGCATTTGAATCAGGCTTATGTTTTTCCAACAGAGAGTCCCTTGGATGGCAAGGAGATCGACCCAGTCAATGCTAAAGGAAATCAATCCTGGTTATTCATTGGAAGGACTGATGCTGAAGCTCCAAAACTTTAGCCACCTGATGCAAAGAAATGACTTATTGGAAAAGACCCTGATACTGGGCAAGATTGAAGGCAGGAGGAGAAGGGGACGACAGAGGATGAGATGGTTGGATGGCATCACCGACTCCATGGACTTGAGTTTGAGCAAGCTCTGGGAGTTGGTGATGGACAGGGAGGCCTGGTGTGCTACAGTCCATGCAGTCGCAAAGAGTTGGACACGTCTGAGCGGCTAAACTGTTTTTCAGATACTTGCTGTTTTCTCTGACCTTCAAATCTAAGTCAGTGTCTTGGACTCTATCTGGAGACAGAATCTGGACCTCAGCTTTCTCATGAGTACTCATCACTGATCGGATGATCAATAAATATTGAACACTTCTGCCGCGAGGCAGAAAGCTGCATGTGGCAGTTGTGTAAGGAGAGAAGGTAGGTGCAGAAAAGAACGGTGAGCCATGAGAAGTCAGAGCCTGGCTTGTAGTAACCACCATGGAAAGTAGTTTATCAGGGGTCGTTAATCAAGGAGAGCATCCATGGATGAGTTCCTTCACTGAGAAGAAGGGCAAAATGCCTTCTGGGAAGATAGCTGTGGCTCTGAGCTCATGGGAGGGTCTCGCCTTCTCCAGGGAGCCTTCTGCCTGTGAAAACTGGAGCGTGAATAAGCCCGGGAAATGTTGGGTTTCTCCTTCAGTGACAGATGAAAATTTAATGGCCAAGTGGGAGACACCAATACTGCATACTCGTTTCTTTGGGGAGCGCAGAAAAGTTAGTCTCATAATGAGGGAAAGTTGAGATATAAAAATCTAACAGATAGCTCTTTTGCAAAACAGAAGTTCAGTCGTGTCTGACTCTTCGCAACACCATGAACCACAGCACGCCAGGCCTCCCTGTCCATCACCAACTCCCGGAGTTCACTGAGACTCACGTCCATCGAGTCAGTGAAGCCATCCAGCCATCTCATCCTCTGTCGTCCCCTCTCCTCCTGCCCCCAATCCCTCCCAGCATCAGAGTCTTTTCCAACGAGTCAGTTCTTCGCATGAGGTGGCCAAAGTACTGGAGTGTCAGCTTTAGCATCATTCCTTCCAAAGAGCACCCAGGGCTGATCTCCTTCAGAATGGACTGGTTGGATCTCCTTGCAGTCCAAGGGACTCTCAAGAGTCTTCTCCAACACCACAGTTCAAAAGCATCCAATTCTTCGGCGCTCAGCCTTCTTCACAGTCCAACTCTCACATCCACACATGACCACTGGAAAAACCATACTTCTGAAAGAAAAAGGTAGATGAGAGAAGATGCCTGGTGGCTCAGCTGGTAAAGAATCCACCTGCAATGCGGGAGACCTGGGGTTAATCCCTGGGCTGGGAAGATCCCCTGGAGGAGGGAAAGGCTACCCACTCCAGCATTCTGGCCTAGAGAATCCCATGGATTCTCCCCGTATCGTCCACGGGGTTGCACAGAGTCAGACACAACTGAATGACTTTCCCTTTCACTTTTGACAGTTCGGTTCAGTAGGAGCATCTCTGTCCTTTTTTGCCATTTCATGAAGTGTGTGGAAGGTGCTTTCACATTTTCTGTTTTTCAGCACTAGTAATTCTGTTCGCTTTTACTTTTGTTTTCTTTCTGTTTATCCTGCTTATGGGTGTGAAAAGTGTTTCTGGGTTTCCTCCTATTGTTTTCTTGCTGCATCTTGACTTTAGCCTAGGTAATAACATGGTTAAAACCACAAGATGTTCTTTATATTAATAAAATAAAATACTGATAAAATAAAATATAATCCCTAACACTTTGTGACCCCATGGATACAGTCCATGGAATTCTCCAGGCCAGAACACTGGAGTGGATAGCCGTTCCCTTCTCCAGGGGAATCTTCCCAACCTGGGGATCGAACCCAGGTTTCCTGCATTGCAGGCGGATTCTTTACGAGCTGAGCCACCCGGGAAGCCCATTAATAAAATAAAGAATCAAACAGCACAAGTAAAAGCCATGGAAGGATCAGTATTGATATCAGTATTGATAGTTCTTTTGTACTAAGGAGTTAATCAGTCCAGTGTGTACTCTTAAGATCCCAGACGATCTTAATCTTATTTAGTATGCTCTTAACAAAATACCATCTCGAATGGACACTTAAATGCTCCCTGGCTCACCTCTCAAATTTAATGTAATCATTTGCATCTCATCTGGGTTGCAGTTAGGAGAAAGAGCTTCAAACAAAATTGACATAAACTGAATGGTGAATCCATTTTTATTTGAGGCACGGTTACGATACGCGGTAAGTGCACGCATTATGAAGACAAATGGAGCATTAGAGTAAGTAATTAGGAAGCAAGCCTATGACACTGGAACAGCTGCGTTCTGATATAAAATACAGCCTGCGTAGCCCTGTAATTCGTTCTTATTACCTACTCTGTGTTGTTCTGTTTATCACAGGTCTTAAAGAGAATGACCGAAAGCCATCAATACAGTACTGAAAGCAGGACTTTGCGTATCAGCAGAGAGAGTTAAAAAGTTTTAAAATTCTTCCCAACTCACCTGGTGGCACAGGTTTCTTGTCTCGCCCACAGCCCTTCCCAGTTTGCAGAGCTTTGACGATCAGCTCTTCCGTTCAAGTCCTCATTTGCAAAATGGTCACGAGAGGAGCTGTGCCCGTGGTTCTACATCTTAAGTGTGTATCTGGGGCTTGTGAAACACTGATCCCTGTGGTATCCCCACCCCCCGCTCCCCTACCCCCAGACTCTCTCATCTGTTGCTCTCTGGGTTCAGGCTCAGCCTTTGCATTCCCCTTTGGTACCGTGGTGATGTTGATGCTGCTGACCTGGGGACCGCAGTTAGAGGAGGTAACCTCTGAGGCCTGGATGACGAGCTCCAATGTGGACTCTTAGCCCAGAGATTCTGGCTGGAGTGACCTCGAGGGGCTGGCATGGCGGGGATTTAACACGCTGCAGGCTGGACGGCCAACCTGTCTGTATGAAGCTTTGGCTGCTTGCCAAAAGGATTGTGATTTCACGATCCTTGTCCTCTTTCTTTGCACACGCACTTGGTTTCGTTCTGTTTTTAATAGCTTACTATTCTAACTCCCTGCTTGAACCCAGATTGGTCAATAGATGTTTGTTTCTTTGTTTAATGACTACATACATTTCATCCTCGGCTAACAGAACTGAAGCCTAGCTCTCTGCAGAGTTTGGACTCTTGGTCTCCGGTAATTTACTGTTGTCTTTTCTCACACCTGTTAGCTCCATGGGTCCATTTTATGGATCATTCCAGTGCTGGAGTTGGACAAAGACAATCCATAGACAAAATTCCCTTGAATGAACCTTCTGTGTGTGTAAGTCGCTCAGTCGTGTCCAACTCTTTGAGATTCCCATGGACTATAGCCCACCAGGCTCCTCTGGCCATGGGATTCGCCAGGAAAGAATACTGTAGTGGGTTGCCATTTCCTTCCCTCCAGGGGATCTTCCCGACCCAGGGATGGAAGCCTGGTCTCCTGCATTGCAGGCCGATCCTTTACCATCTGAGCTATCGGGAAGCCTTTTATGGTGATTTTGGTAAAGGCCCTAGGATAAGCAGTTTTTACTTAAGATCTTATCTTTGTAAATGTTTCATGTTTATCATAAATCCAAGATGAGTGACTTTGATAATTAGTTGCTTTAAGTATTAGTGTGTAAGTCGCTCAGTCGAGTCCAACTCTTTGTGACCCCATGGACTGTAGCCTACTAGGCACCTCTGTCCGTGGAATTTTTCCAGGCAAGAATACTGGAATGGGTAGCCATTTCCTCATCCAGGGGATCTTCCTGACCCAGGGATCCAACCTGGGTCTCCTGCATTGCAGGCAGATTCTTTACCACTTGAGCCAACAGGGAAGCCCTGCATAAGTATTAAAGTGCAGTCAAATACCTCTGCAAAGCAGTCAACCAGAAGGCCTTTGAAAGCGGGGGAGGGAAGCAAGCTTCTCAGGTCATTAGTCCCTTTTGAAACTGCAAATAATTCCCCTAAAACTGACCCAGTTATATTCTCTTAAAATGTAAATGAATCTTCAGATAAAACAATCTTCAGGGAATAAACAAAGACTTTACACTTTTTTTGACATTAAAAAAAAAAAAAATTAGAGGAGACCCCCCCCCACCCCGGCCTTTTAAAAACTTTTAATTTTATATTGGAAGTGGGCAGCAAAGGGACTCAGCCATACATACACATGTATGGAGGAGGCCCTTTCTTGTAATTGATAATTTATACAAAGGAAATGGAGAAGGCAATGGCACCCCACTCCAGTACTCTTGCCTGGAAAATCCCATGGATGAAGGAGCCTGGTGGGCTGCAGTCCATGGGGTTGCTGAGAGTTGGACATGACTGAGCGACTTCACTTTCACTTCCATGCACTGGAGAAGGAAATGGCAACCCACTCCAGTATTCTTGCCTGGAGAATCCCAGGGACGGGGGAGCCTGGTGGGCTGCCATCTATGGGGTCGCACACAGTCGGCCAGGACTGAAGCAACTTAGCAGCAGCAGCAGCAGGAAAGGAATCTTGTTCTAAACACCAGAGAATTAAATTATTTTCAAAGATGCTCATAATGTCTTTTGAGTATTGGCATACTTTTCTTCAATAAACCTTTGATAAATGGTAATATCTTCTTCTTGGCCTTGTGTTAGACGTGGTTCATGAAGTTCAACAGCACTTTGACTCTGGACTCAAAAATGTGAACACTTGACTTGATAACAGTCATTTAGTTTTGGCTATTCAGTGGGACCCTGAAATAAGAAGTGTGAACAAGGTTGAATAATCTGTATGATGAGGGTGGGGGATTGACCCATGAAAGGAGAGGCAACTTTGAGGTCAGCATAGAAGAGCAGCCTGAAGCACCTACTCAACTCTTGGCTGAGGTTGACCCTCTTATTTGTAGCCCAGGAGACCCGTCACCTACTTGTCATTCACTCATTCTGTGCCCATGGCCACCTTGGATTTCTACAAAGGTGGGCATCCTGAACTCTCAACATGATGGAGTATATCCTGAAAAATTGCCCACTCTCATATGTGACATAGGAGCACTTTTTAAACAGAGGGTTTGGTCAATCCCTGAAGCATTTCTCAGGACTCCTATATGAATGCCGAAATGATTTCTGAAATCTTAAAGCTGTTTCTTTCTTTAAAAGGATACAGAAGTCTGCATTTCCTGATGTTTGAATTAAGGAATCTTTTGAGGGAATATTCCATGAGTATTACTGGATTCGGTGGCTCTTTCAAAAAATTTTTGAGTAAAATTCCAGTTCTGCAAGAGGCCAAATCAAGGGCAAAGAATTCCTTTAAAATAAAGGATTGGGTTGTACTACATGTTACACTGTTATTGATCCATTTAAACAATGATATATCTATAATATATGGGTAAGGATAAGATGGGGGCTTCAAAAAAATTTTTTTTATTTTAAATTCTTGAGTGCAGGTACTTTACGGCGTTGGGTTGATTTTTGCTGTACAACGAAGTGAATGAGCTATATGCATACATATATCCCTCTTTTGATTTTCCTATGCATTTAGGTCACCACAGCGCATTCCCTAGAGGCTATACAGCAAATTGTCATTAGCTGTCTATTTCATAGGCAGTATCAGTAGTAGGTGTATATCAATCCCAGTCTCCCAGTTAATCCCACCCACCTCCCTGCCTTGATCTCCACGTGTCTGTCTTCTCTGTCTGTGTCTCTGTACTTTGTAAAGAAGAATCTCTGTACCATTTTTTTTTTCCGTAAATTAGAAGAAGTGTTAGGGTAGAAAGACTGCAAGTGGCGTTTGTCTCTTCAGAAGTCTGATGTTGCTGTTGTAACAGCATCTGTGTAAGTTTTAAGAGAAAACAGTCTCTGATTTGTAAAATTCAGACACTTTTACAAATCAGAGATTTGCAGCCTCTTTTAGCAGCTTCCCTAGAATTTGAACCTGGGGAGGGAGGGAGGGAGGCAAAGAGAGGCTGAAAGACTGGTTTCCTTCACGCGTAAGTCTATCACCACCCTGCCTGTGTGTACTCTTCCAGAGCTTTCTCAGGAAACAAGACTAAACGTATCCAAAGGCATATGCAGTCAGGAATAGCGTAGACGCAGGGAAGGGGCAGTGTAGACATGGGGAACGACAGCATAAAAACATCAACAGCATGGGATGGCAACAGACTGAGTTTCTTCTAATACGGGGAAGATAGACTGTCTCATTCATAGATAACTGACTGTCATTTGCTTGAGCTCTGAATTGATAGCTGGTGGTGTGTGAAATGTTCTTCAGCTGTCTTTTATTTTTTTCCTTTAAATTAAAAATTTTTTAATGTAAAAATTAATTTTAATGTAAATTTTTTATTTTTATATGTAAATTTTTTATTTTATATGTAAATATGTTTAATTTTTAATGTTAATTTTTAATTTTAATGTAAATTTTTTTAATTTTTTAAGTGTAAAAAGTTTAATTTTTAATGTAAATTTTTTTAATTTTAATGTAAAATTTTTTGATTTTTTAATGTAAAAAATTTTAATTTTTTAAAATGTAAAAAAATTTTTTTCATGTAAAATGAAAAAAATTTTAACGTAAAAATTTTTTAATGTAAAATTTTTAAATTTTTAAAATGTAAATTAAAAAAATTTTTTTTAATGTAAAACTTTTTAAATTAAAAAAATTTATTTATTTATTTGACTGCACCAGGTCTTAGCTGTGGCAGGTGAACACTCAGTTTCGGCATGTGGGATCTATTTCCCTGACCAGGGATGGAACCCAGGTCCGCTGCATTGAGAACCTGGAGTTCTGGCCAGTGCACCACCAGGGCAAGTCCCATCAGCTCCTAAATCTGTTCTAAGGTCCCAAATTATTCTTCCCAAAGCAATTTTCTCAGAGAGTGAGGCGGGGGGCGGCGGGGGAAGAGACAGAGCTTTCTATTTTGGCAACAGGACTAGGTTCTCATCGTACTTGTGACTCAAACGAAACTTTCCCAAGCGCAACCGAAATAGCTCCCACAGAGTTTCGAACGATGAGAATCATGCCCAGATGGTCTGGACCGAAAAACATTAAATCCGATGCTGTTACTATGGTCAAGTGAGATGACATATTTGCATTTTTTTTTTCTGAGTGTATTTAAAATTAGTCTTTGTAAGAAATCCGGCTGCTTCCAAATATGCTTTCCACTGCTCTCTAAGTGCATGAATTTTCCTCCCTGAGTCATGCAAGTGGGTAAAGAAACCGAGCTTTGAGAAGGCCCTTGTTTAACAGTAACTGTGTCAGCAGTGTGGACTTGATAACATCTGAGAGTACCCAGTACTCGAGCCACGCGAAGCGTTCACCGGGTGGCCAGGAAGTACTGAGAGAATGCTGTTGAGTCCATTTGAATAGACCTGGGATGTGAAAGCGCTCCATGTTCATAAGGACCAGTTTTCTAGGGCTAACATGTTGGACTGGCCAAAAGTGGATTCAGGCTTTTTCCATACGATGTGTGTGGGAACCTAACAGGGTATGGAGAAACCGGAACAAACTTTTTGGCCAAGCCAGTGATAGCTGGGTTACATGTCTCCTTCCTTCTCAGTCTCCTCTGTGTATTTCCTCAATTGTTAACCAGTAGCCTTGTGCTGTTGGGCTTCCCTGGTAGCTCAGCTGGTCAAGAATCGGCCTATAAGGCGGGAGACCTGGGTTCTATCCCTGGGTTGGGAAGATTCCCCTGGAGAAGGGAAAGGGTACCCACTCCAGTATTCTGGCCTGGAGAATTCCATGGGCTGTATAGTCCATGGGGTCACAAAGAGTTGGACACCACTCAGAGACTTTCACTTTCAGCCCTACACTGAAGGCTTGGCAGAGTTGACAGGGAGATTCCCATCTAAGGGCCGTGCCCAGGATTCCTGAGTAAGCACATGTGTTCTCACATGGGACGGTTGGATGGCATCACCCACTCAATGGACATGAGTTTGAGCAAGCTCTGGGAGTGAGTGAAGGACAGGGAAACCTGGCGTGCTGCACTCCATGGGGTCGCAAAGAGTTGGGTACGCCCTAGCAACCAAACAGCAACCGCAGCAAGGCTTTTTAAAATGTGTCTCTCCAATATCTCAGGTTTCCTTCAGTTCAGTCCAGTTCAGTCTCTCAGTCGTGTCTGACTCTTTGTGACCCCATGAACTGCAGCACGCCAGCCTCTCTGTCCATCACCAACTCCCGGAGTCCACCCAAACCCACATCCATTGAGTTGGTGATGCCATCCAACCATCTCATCCTCTGTCATCCCCTTCTCCTCCTGCCCTCAATCTTTCCCAGCATCAGGGTCTTTTCAAATGAGTCAGCTCTTCCCATCAGGTGGCCAAAGGACTGGAGTTTCAGCTTCAGCATCAGTCCTTCCAGTGAACACCCAGGACTGATCTCCTTTAGGATGGACTGGTTGGATCGCCTTGCCATCCAAGGGACCCTCAAGAGTCTTCTCCAACACCACAGTTCAAAAGCATCAATTCTTCCGCACTCAGCTTTCTTTATAGTCCAACTCTCACATCCATACATGACCACTGGAAAAACCACAGCCTTGACTAGATGGACCTTTGTTGCCAAAGTAATGTCTCTGCTTTTTAATATGCTGTCTAGGTTGTTCATAACTTTTCCTTACTTTATGCCTAGCTCCAGGCACATGAAGTCCAGAAAATATCTCTTGTCTAATTGCCAAAAGAGCAGGCAAAGAACCTTCCTAATGTTCCTTAACTGGTGAAAAAAGAGATGGTGAGCCAAGTATCTTGATTGCTTTTCTCATTCTGGCACTTATGAATGAATATGATCATCTCTTGGCTCCAGAGCGGGAAGAGAGAGTGGAAATAAAGGGACCCCCTTCCCCCACCCCTGGGACCCAGGAGAAGCAGATGAACTCTGGACATGGTGGGATTCTGACCCAGGAAAGTCCTGGTTACCTGGAAGTCTCTGCCTTCCTGTGACCACACCATGGGACATGGCCTCACACATGCAGGATCATCTTATTCTCCTCCTTTCTCTTCAAATCATCACCAGTGCATGGCTTTTGGACCTGTTCAGGGCTTCACCTCCATTCATAATCTGCTCTCTCTTTAAGAAAAAAAACAAAACAATCTATTCAGCTGTGGTGAGGCTTAGTTGTGGCACGTAGGATCTAGTCTCCTGACCAGGGATTGAACCTGGGCCTCCTGCATTGGGAGGGCAGAGTCTTAGCCGCTGGCCACCCCCCATAAGAAGTCCCCATAAATTGATGGTTTTCTTTATAAAACCAGGAGTCCATGTCTCTACAGTGGCTGGAAGACCAAAGAGAATCACCTCGAGTGGTTGTAGGCAGCTGGCCACCTCCCATGGGCTACGTGTGTACAAGAAAACACACAGCAGAACTTAGCAACAGAGCACAGTCAGTTCTGGGCAGCACACGCGAGGTCTGATCTCAGCAATCAACTGTAGGAATCTGACCGTACACAGTGGGTGTGATGGACGGTGTGTCTGCCTGTGTCCTCGGGGCCCATGGCTGGGGAATCTTGACCACACACCCCAGGGCCTGTGAGTCTGCTTGGACTTGACGTTTGCTGAAGTGAAGCTACGGCTGTGGGTCAGTGTTTATTAGGTATGGGAAGCCTCGCTTTTCCCAGAAGTGAGCCCTCCCCCTCAACTGAGAGTAAGCACACAGCTTAGCTTCTGCTGGTCAGGGGGACGCACTGCAGAGACTGAACGTGCAGTGGCGTGGTAAAGCATGCATGGGAGGAAAGACACGTCTTTGTTACTCTCATCTCTCCACTTGCCAAGCCCTCCTAGTCCGGGAACACTCTGGACGCAGGTTACAGGGTTAGGGCTCCCAACTTTTAGAGTGCAGGGGGATTCCCTGGTGGCTCAGTCAGTAAGGAACCCACCTGCAATGCAGGAGACTCAAGTTTGATCCCTGGGTTGGGAAGATCTCTTGCAAAAGGAAATGGCAACCCACTCCAGTATTCTTGTCCTGGAAAATTCCATGGACAGAGGAGCCTAGCATGCTGCAGTCCATGCGGTCGCAAAGAGTAAGCCACAACTTAGTGACTAAACCACCTACCACCGCCATTAGCGCACACGCAAAAAATCACACAAATGACGATGACTTAATATGCATCCATAGGATGAGTCTACAAATATGTGTCATGTAAATATTGATTAAACAGAGGTAACAGCAAAAAAAGAAAAAGAATAGTGAGCAAGCTAAAAAACAATTGGAATTCAGTCACATCACAACGATATACACAAGGATTCTGAAAATCATTTCAGTTATGCAGGAGTAACTCACAAAGGATTCCGAACACAGATGAAATAATTTTTCGTGGTGCTGCCGACCCTCCCTTCTTTGGGTTAAACACGACGTAGTTAAACTCACATGAAGCTAGGTCTCACTGAAGGCTTTTTTCCGCCCCCAGTTGTATAGCAGTATTTCTTTAATAGTGCTATGGAGATGTATTTATATACTTTATTCTATATTACACACCTCTTTAAAGTGTACGTTTCACTGTTGCATAGAGCAGCAGTCTCCAACCTTTTTGGCATGAGGGACCCCACGGATGGGGAATGAAACAGTGGTTCAGGCGCTAATGAGAGCGATGCGGCTGCTGCTGCTGCCGCCAAGTCGCTTCAGTCCTGTCTGACTCTGTGCGACCCTATGGACAGCAGCCCAGCAGGCTCCTCCATCCACAGGATTCTCCAGGCAAGAATACTGCAGTGGGTAGCCTATCCCTTCTCCAGGGGATCTTCCGGACCCAGGAATTGAACCGGGGTCTCCTGCATTGTGGAGAAGGCAATGGCACCCCACTCCAGTGCTCTTGCCTGGAACATCCCATGGGTGGAGGAGCCTGGTAGGCTGCAAGTCCATGGGGTAATGAAGAGTCGGACACGACTGAGCGACTTCACTTTCACTTTTCGCTTTCATGCCTTGGAGAAGGCAATGGCAACCCACTCCAGTGTTCTTGCCTGGAGAATCCCAGGGACGGGGGAGCCTGGTGGGCTGCCGTGTATGGGGTCACACAGAGTCGGACACGACTGAAGCAACTTAGCAGCAGCAGCAGCTCTTGCATTGCAGGTGGATTCTTTACCAACTGAGCTATCAGGGAAACCCTGCCTGTTCCAAAAAAACCTATTGGATAGTAGTTTGTATCTAACCTATATGGCATAAAGTAACACAGTTTATGTTTCAACTATATGTGTGTGTGTCCGAGTCAGTAAGACAGGTTATGGATATTTGTATTTCCTCTCACACAAAACACACATTCTGACTCTCAGACACAGACACACACACACAGTTGAAACATAAACTGTGTTACTTTATACCGTACAGGTTAGATACAAACTATCCAATAGGTTTTTATTTCAATTTTCCTGGGAGCATAGTTGATTTACACTGTTGGGTCAGTTTCTGCTGGTCAGCAGCATGAATCAGCTGGACATATCATACATCCCCTCTTTTTTTAGATTCTTTTCCCATATGGGTCATTATATATATTGACTAGAGTTCTCTATGCTAAACAGTAGGTCCTATTCAGTTCAGTTCAGTTCAGTCGCTCAATCGTGTCTAACTCTTTGCGACCCCATGAATCACAGCACGCCAGGCCTCCCTGTACATCACCAACTCCCGGAGTTCACTCAAACTCATGTCCATCAAGTCGGTGATACCATACAGCCATCTCATCCTCTGTCATCCCCTTCTCCTCCTGCCCCCAGTCCCTCCCAGCATCAGGGTCTTTTCCAATGAGTCAGCTCTTCGCATGAGGTGGCCAAAGTATTAGAGTTTCAGCTTCAGCATCAGTCTTTCCAATGAATACACAGGACTGATCTCCTTTGGGATGGACTGGTTGGATCTCCGTGCAGTCCGAGGGACTCAAGAGTCTTCTCCAACACCACAGTTCAAAAGCATCAATTCTTCGGTGCTCAGCCTTCTTCACAGTCCAACTCTCACATCCATACATGACCACTGGAAAAACCATAGCCTTGACTAGATGGACCTTTGTTGGCAAAGTAATGTCTCTGCTTTTGAATATGCTATCTAGGTTGGTCATAACTTTCCTTCCAAGGAGTAAGCGTCTTTAAATTTCATGGCTCCAATCACCATCTGCAGGGATTTTGGAGCCCCCAAAAAACCAAAGTCTGGCACTGCATCCACTGTTTCCCCATCTATTTGCCATGAAGTGATGGGACCAGACGCCATGATCTTCGTTTTCTAAATGTTGAGCTTTAAGCCAACCTTTTCACTCTCCTCTTTCCCTTTCATCAAGAGCCTTTTGAGTTCCTCTTCACTTTCTGCCATAAGGGTGGTGTCATCTGCGTATCTGAGGTGATTGATATTTCTCCCGGCAATCTTGATTCCAGCTTGTGCTTCTTCCAGCCCAGCGTTTCTCATGATGTACTAGGTCTTATGACTTTACCTATATGTTTTGTATATAGAATTGTGTCTAAATGTGTCCAATCCTGGTCTAATTTATCCCTTCCCCCTCTCTTACCCTCTGGTAACTATAAGTTGGTTTTTTTTTTTTTTTCCACATCTGTGGTCCTGTTTCCATTCTGTCAGTTCATTTGTATCTTTTTTTTTTAGATTCCACATATGCAAGATGTCATATGATATTTGTCGGTCTGTCTCTGACTTACTTCACACAGTATGACTGTCTGGAGGTCCGTCTGTGTTGCCGCGTATGGCATGATTTCATTCTCTTCTTACGGTGACTAGTATTCCGTTGTCTGTATACAGCACGTCTTCTTCATCTGTTCCTCTGTTGGGGCCCATTTAGGCTGCTTCTACGTCTTGGATATCGTGAGCAGTGCCGCTCTGAACGCTGAGGCGCGTGTATCTTTTCAAATCATGGTTTTCTCCAGCTGTATCCCCAGCAGTGAAATGGCTAGATCATAGGCTAGATCTGTTTTCAGGTTTTTAAGGAACCTCCGTACTGTTCTTCACAACGACTGTATCAGTGTACATTCCCACCGACAGTGTGAGAGGGTTTCCTTTTCTCCACACCTCCCTCCAGCATTAATTGTTTGTAGGCTTTTATTGATGATGGCCATTCTGACCAATCTGAAGTGACACCCCATTGTAGGTTCGACTTGCATCTCTTTAATAATTAGTGATGTGAAGCATCGTTTCATGTGCTCCTTTTAGCCATCTGTATGTCTTCTTTGGATAAATGTCTATTCAGATCTTCTATCCAGTTTTTGCTTCGGTTGTTGTTGTTGTTGTTGTTGTTGTTTTTTGATATTGAGCCACATGAGCTGTTTGTATACTTTGGAGATAGTGAAAGTTGCTCAGTCGTGTCCGACTCTTTGCGACCCCGTGGACTGTAGTCCAAGGAAATCTCCAGGCCAGAATACTGCAGTGGATAGCCTTTCTCTTCTCCAGTTTTGGAGATTAGTCCCTTGTCATTAGCTTCATTTGCAAATATTTTCTCCCATTCTGAAGATTGTCTTTGCATTTTGTATTAATGGTTTCCTTTGGTGTGCAAAAGCTTTTGAGTTTAATTAGATCACGTTTGCTTATTTTCGTTTTTATTTTCATTACTCTAGGAGGTAGATCGAAAAAGATCTTGCCGCCACTTATGTCCAAAAATTTTACCATTTTTGTATCAAAACACAAGAGACCACAAGTTAGCAAATTATTCTTTTTTTTTTTTTTTTTGGCAAATTAATCTTAAAAAAGAAAAAATGGATCTGGCGGAATCAGACTCTCTTACTTCAGAGCCACAGTCATCAAGACAGTATGGTCCTGGCACAAAAACAGAAAGACAGGTGGTACATGATAGAAAGCCCAGAGTTAAACCCACACGCCCATGGTCACCTAATCTATGACAAAAGAGGCAAGAACATACAGTGCAGAAAAGACAGTCTCTTCAATAAGTGCTGGGAAACCTGGACAGCTACATGTCAAAGAATGAAATTAGAACACTCTCTAACACCATACACAAAAATAAACTCATAATTAAAGACCTAAATGCAAGGCCAGATATGGTAGAACTCTTGTGTTAGTTGCTCAGTCGTGTCTGACTCTTTGCGACCCACGGACTGTAGCCCACCAGGCTCCTCCGTCCATTGGATTCTCCAGGCAAGAATACTGGAGTGGATTGCCATTCCCCTCTCCAGGGGATCTTCCTGACCCAGGGATTGAACCCAGGTCTCACGCACTGCAGGCAGACTCTTTACCATCTTAGGGGAACATGTAGGCAGGATACAGTCATAAGTTGCACCAAGATCTTTTTTGATCCCACAGTTGAGATATAAACTCTGAAATTGAGCATGCCTACAAATGTCTTGAGTGTCGTCATTTGAGTTCATTGAACACCTTATCAACTCTTACAGTTCTCTGGCTGTCCTTTCATGCGTCCAGAGCAAACTTAATTTCTCTCTTTCTGTGGGTAGATGCTGGGGACTCAGGTGCTGGCACGTGATTTATGCGAAGTAACATCTTGGAACAAAGACCGCCTCCCCCATCACGGCACTGCTGCCCAAACCAGGCTTGGACCCACAAAACGTGAGTGAGCTGGGCGTAGCGGTGTTGTCCTGATCACAAAGGAGAGAGGCCTGTCTCCCCATCGTCCCCTCCCAGGTCCCACGTGGCGGGTCACACTGACCTGTCCCTGCACACGCATGGTCTGAACCCTGGGGGACCTCCACGGTGCTCAGTTACAATCGTGACCGCAGTGCCTTATCTGTATTCCCTTGAATCAGAATACGTATGGTAAAGATGTCTCTCTGCAAAGAGGTTACCGGGAGGCCCAAAAAGTAACTGTCGGCTTTGACCAGAAGGAATCTGACTGTGGTTGTGTTGATGGATCAGGGGCCGCCGCAGAGCGGGGAGCAGGAGCTCTCCAGCCCGGGGCCTGAAACTTGCACCCATAGGCCATGTGCTCTGGGATGAACTGGTCCTCCACTGGGCAGCCCAGGTCTTCTGGGTCAGATGCAGATGTATGGAGCTCTGTATCATAAGGCTACCACGAGGCTGCAATGAAATAATCAGGGCCTGGCGTCTGGCACAACAGAGATCCCATGTTTGCATGCATCAACCTACCAAACTCATTATTATCCTGAGTATCATTAATACTAGCCCAGCGCTGCTATTGTTAGCTGTCTCCTCGTTTCATGAGTTCTTCAGGTGAGCCTTCAAAGACGAGAAAGTCATACAGACTGTCACACACGGATATCAATTAACCGCAACCTCATCTTGTATACAAGTTTACCGCCACTTGTAAATGAGTTAATTAATTAACCACAGGCACGTCTTGTGAATAAGTTTACCACTCCTTGTAAACAAGTCAGTTAATTAACCATGGGCTATACAGTCCATGGGATTCTCCAGGCCAGAATACTGGAGTGGGTAGCCTTTCCCTTCTCCAGGGAATCTGCCCAACCCAGGGATAGAACCCAGGTCTCCCACATTGCAGGCAGATTCTTTACCAGCTGAGCCACCAGGGAAGCCCAAGAAGACTGGAGTGGGTAGCCTATCCCTTCTCCAGGGGATCTTCCTGACCCAGGAATCGAACCAGGGTCTCCTGCATTGCAGGTGGATTCTTTACCAACTGAGCTACTAGGAAAGCCAATTAACGATAATTAGAAAATAGTGTTTTTAGTAGAAAATGGCTAGGTTTTTTTTTTTTTAATACAAAGTGAGTTTCAACTATGAAATATAAATATAGAAGTGACACTGTATCACTGACAATATTGTATGACAGCAGAGGATTCTTTTTTTTTCAAAGTGTGTTGAATCCTTATAAGCTTCCCTGCACGTTGGAAGCACCCAGAGTGTTAATGGTGGAGAGCTGGGTGCACCCCCAGAATTCCTGATTCTGTCAATCTGTGTAGGGCACAATCAATTCTATTTCCAAAAGTTTCCCAAGCGGTACTGATACTATTGCTCCAGGGACCGCTTTTAGAGAACCATTTAATATCAAGAAATATTTTTACTCTTGTTTCCACGATATCCCTCTTTGTGGATGTTGAAGACTACTTTCAATGAAATAAAAAATATCATCGTTGCTGTTTAAACTGTATCTGTGCATTAATTCCGTTGTCTGCATCTCCTAAACTGTGCAAAGAAAAGGATTAAAAGGTCAGAGGGAGTTTGGGAAGATGAGAAAAATAACTGGTACCCACAGGCCACAGGCTCTGGGATGAGGTAGTCTAGCACGGGGTGGCTAGTTAAGGATACCTAATCCCACCACTGGCATCTGTCTGGAAGGAACTCGTTATTTTCACAGCAGTAGCACCCCGAGGGCTCCAGCTGTGGGGAAACTCCCTAGATTGTGAACCTTCTGTCTCTTGCAGAAATGGATGGAAATGTCTGTATCAATGGCCATGGTGTCTCTGTCTTGGCAGACACATTAGCAAGTGACATAACTAAGCCCGCTTCCTTTTGGGGTGATTTATCTGCCTCCGTCGAAGGGAAGGGAAAAATCCCAGTTCCCTATGGAAATGTCGGTTGCCCCTTATTAAAGAGACAGCTTGAAAATTTCCCCAGTCTTAGCCAGACCCAGGGGCTGTTAAAGACATCTTCCCCACGTTAAGGGCACTTCTCTTGTGCCGTGAGAGTGTTGACTCTGGAGGCAGGCTGGTCGTCCGCCCCAAGAGGTGGAAAACAGCTACCTGATTTGCTAACTGCGGTTTAGGGGTCCAAACTTGGAATGTTCAGCTAATGCAGGGGGCTTGAGGCAGTTGTGGGGGGACATCCCGTTTTCACAGTGCCGCACATAGCCTGGGGCCACGTCGCAACAAATTGTTAGGAAACCACTTTAATTTAACTCAATGGACATGAGTTTGGGTAAACTCTGGGAGTTGGTGATGGACAGAGAGGCCTGGCGTGCTGCGGTCCATGAAGTCACAAAGAGTCGGACATGACTGAGCGACTGAACTGACTGACCTTAGCTTAAACTATCCGTGGTGACCTGATTTGGTTTTTGTTTTTCTTCTGGTGTTCTGGTGGACTCTGCTCATTTAAGCTATCGTAATTCTGCTTGGTTAAACTGCTGTAATTGGATTCCTGTAGTGACTGATGTCCATCCTAAAGGAGATCAGTCCTCAGTGTTCATTGGAAGGACTGACACTGAAGATGAAACTCCAATCCTTTGGCCACCTGATTCGAGGAACTGACTCATTGGAAAAGACCCTGATGCTGGGAAAGATTGAAGGCGGGAAGAGAAGGGGATGACAGATGAGATGGTTGGATGGCATCATAGACTCGATGGACATGGGTTTGAGCAAACTCCAGAAGTTGGCGATGGACAGGGAGGCCTGGTGTGCTGCGGTTCATGGGGTCGCAAAGAGTTGGACACGACTGAGCGACTTCACTGAACTGAACTGAACTGGGTCTCAATTCCTCCTCCATGAAAGATTTTGATGCAACTCACAAGTTAGTCTCTGTCTGTCTATCTCTCTCCCTTCTTCCCACCCTCCCCTTTTTATTCTGACCACAACCTTTACTTTTGGTTTAAATATTTAAGCTGACTTCCCTGGTGGCTCAGACAGTAGAGCGTCTGCCTACAGTGTAGGAGACCCAGGTCCAATCCCTGGGTCGGGAAGATCTCCTGGAGAAGGAAATGGCAACCCACTCCAGAACTCTTGCCTAGAAAATCCCATGGACGGAGGACCCTGGTAGGCTACAGCCCATGGGGTCTCATAGAGTCAGACACGACTGAGCGACTTCACTCACTAAGTGTTTAAACATCACCTTACATCCTTTTCATACTTGCATTTAACACAATGGTACATGTCTGGAGGAAACAAAGTCTCCAGTTAACTTTTAAAAAGCTCATAAAATTGTTAGCCCAGAAGGAAAAATCGTATCTGAAATATATTGTAGATCTAAATGAAACCAGAAGGCGTTGTGACACACGCATTGTGGAAAAGGTCCGAAGGTAGAATTGAACAATAAAGATGCTTTGCTCTCTAAGGTCTCCACTGTGTTCTGACGGTGTTCTGTTTTGAGATTCTTTTCACTTAAAATGTTTTGACTATCCTCATTTCCCTTTTTTCCTATGTAGCTATTCCTGTGGCTTCCCTGGTGGCTCAGATGGTAAAGAATCTGCTTGCAATGCAGGAGACCTGGGTTTGATCCCTGGGTTGGGAAGATTCCCCTGGAGAAGAAAGTGGCAATCCATTCCAGTAGTCTTGCCTGGAGAATCCCCATGGACAGAGGAGCCTGGCGGGCTATAGTCCATGGGGTTGCAAAGAGTCGGACACAACTGAGTGACTAACACTTTCTGCTTTAATAGCTGAAGCATCATACTATATTACAGTTACGTCCTGATGTCTTTAAACACACCATTAATCGGTTATTCCAATAACAGGTAATTTCTGATGTTCAGCTGTTAAAACCAGCATAAGCAGTAGGAAGGCCAGAGTACACTCAGGTGAGAAATTCTGTAGAATAAATTTAAAGAAGTGAAATAGTGTGTTTCAAATGTCGAACACATTTAAATTTCTGATTTCGATTAACATCGCCTATTAGTAGAAAGAGAATTTCCGCTTGAATCTTAGGACTCTTGTCTTTATTACAAATGCTAGAAATCCTGTACCGTGTATGCGTGTGTGCATGCTCAGTCACTTCAGTTGTGTCCAAGTGTTTGTGACCCTGAAGCCCAATATTGTGTATAAGTTTCTGTGAAAAAAAATTATAATCCATATATTTGTGGATGTTCAAGTAATGCTTTTGAACTGTGGTGTTGGAGAAGACTCTTGAGAGTCCCTTGGACTGCAAGGAGATCCAACCAGTCCATCCTAAAGGAAATCAGTCCTGAATGTTCATTGGAAGGACTGATGCTGAAGCTGAAACGCCAATCCTTTGGCCACCTGATGCGAATTTGAAAAGATGATGCTGGGAAAGATGGAAGGCGGGAGGAGAAGGGGACGACAGAGGATGAGATGGTTGGATGGCATCACCGACTGGATGGACGTGAGTTTGAGCAAGCTCTGGGAGTTGGTGATGGACAGGAAAATCTAGTGTGCTGCAGTCCATGGGGTCGCAGAGTCAGACACGACTGAGCAACTGAACTGAACTGAAGTAATCCCCACTATACACCTGAGGAGAAGGCATGTTGCATTTGAAGGACTTTGAGCAGAAAGTCACAAATCAGGGATGACTTTCAACAGGGTGGACCCCCCGCAGGGGTGGGGGGTAGATTCCTTAGTACTTAAGCATTGCTTTTTTTTTTTCCAGTACTTTTTAACAGTCTTTTCTTTTAAAAATGTATTTACTTTTGGCTGCACTGGGTCTTCATGGCCTTTGCAGGGGCTCTTCTCCAGGTTTGGGAAGCCAGGGCTAACTGGAGACGAGCAGAGCACGGCCTTCTCACGGCAGCTCCTCTTGCTGCCGAGTACTGGCTCTAGGCCCCCAGGTTCTGTATCTGGAGCACACAGGCTTCGTAGTTGTGGGCTTTGAGCTGCTTCGAGGCACAGTGGGATCTTCCTGGATCAGGGATGGAACTGCAAGATTGTTGCTGAACCACGAGGAGACGCTGGGATTCTTGGCCTCTGGAGGAGAAGAATTCAATCCAGGGCCAGAGAGGAGGCTTGATCGCTCAGACCTTTTGTGTCATAAGGTTTTATTAAAGTATAAAGGAGATGGAGAAAGCTTCCGACATAGGCATCAGAAGGGGGCAGAAAGAATACCCCCCTGATAGTTTTTAGCTGGATATTATATAGTCACTCAGCAGTCTGTTAATGAAAGAAAGGAATGTCTTAAAACTCAGAGAATGGCACCAGGCCCCTCATCCATAAGATGTATTTTGGGATAATCTTGGCACCAGAAGAGTCATCCTGGGCCATAAAACAATTGACTTGAATCTTGTATAAAGGCAGGTTACCATACAAATAGTTTCGCTTACACAGATTAGGGGAACAATGTCTGAGTATTTGTCAAGTCGGTTCTGAGCCATTAGGCAGAACCGACTTGAAGACAGAGTCTGGGGTGAATGCATAATACATTAACATAGCTTAAGACAAACATTTCCATATGAAAAATGTGTTGGTTAACACAAGGTTTAAGAAAAGTTAACTTCAGGTGGAACCAGGTGTCATTATGGCAACACAGTATTTTAAGAGAAACCTCTTTTTAAATGGGTATGCTGCTGCTACTGCTGCTAAGTCTCTTCAGTCATGTCTGACTCTGTGCGACCCCATAGACAGCAGCCCACCAGGCTCCCCCATCCCTGGGATTCTCCAGGCAAGAACACTGGAGTGGGTTGCCATTTCCTTCTCCAATGCATGAAAGTGAAAAGTGAAAGTGAAGTCGCCCAGTCGTGTCTGACTCTTCGCGATCACACAGACTGGAGCCCATCAGGCTCCTCCGTCCATGGGATGTTCCAGGCAAGGGCACTGGAGTGGCTTGCCATTGCCTTCTCCTTTAAATTGGTATAGAGAAGGGGAAAAAAAAAATCACTAGTTTCCTCCTGTCGCTTAAGAGAGATTACAAATGTCTGACACTTGCAGCCTATTTCCTCCGTTTGGAGACCCCTGGCCTTCCTGCCTGTTACCCTCTCTGAACCCACGTCCCCTAGCACTGGCAGGCAAGATGCTTATCCACCGAGCCAGCAGGGGAGTCCTCAGCACTGCTGTTGATAACGGTGCCAGTTGATTTGTTCAATGACATAAGTGGTGTCAGAAACCACAGTCAACAAGACACAGGGTAGTGGAATGAACGGTGTTGGTCGGGAAAGCCAGAGCGTGGTCCCTGCCCTGCAGGGACCGGGTCAGTACTCAGCCTGGGGTGGGCTCAAAGCTCGGGGCGGAAGACGGCAGTTTCTGGGACTCATGGAGCCCAATCCCCGAGGCCATGGTGTCGGGCTGCAGGTGCATTTTGGAAGCACAGTGCTCCTTGGTTTTCTAAGAACAAGAAGCCAGGCTTCCCTTGCTGCTAGAAGAGTCTGCCTGACCACTTCCACACCTGCTTACATGCAGATGTGCGAGTGTCTGGTCGCGGTGCTCCAGGGCTGTCTCTGCTGTGCCTTGTCCCGTGGTGGGGAAGTTCCGACACAGAGATCGAAGGTTCTCGTCCCTCCACTGAGGGGCCAGAAGCCAGCAGATGCTCAGCTGACGGTCAGTCAGGCTCATGGTCAGAAGGGGAAAGGGTCTAAATTAACCCAATGCTTGTGGTTCTTCTGCAGGTCCCGGAATCTTAGACAGACGTCACTGGTCAGTGAGCAAGCTGCCGTGTGAGACAGAAAGGGATGCTGACTGCCTTAATGCCCCTCAATTCTGTCTCTCTGTCTCTCTCCACATGGGCAGATTCTGAGACATCTAATTTTATGACTTTAGAAAAAAACCCTTGTGCCCGCAACTTCCTGCCCACCCTGTACTCTGACTATGCTGTGTAAAAATGTCTCCCACTCTATTTAAAATGTAATCCTCAGTCCAGAAACAGCATCAGTCTACTTTGGGTTAGGAGGAAATTTTTCTTTTAAGATAAAACCCACATCTCTGGGATTCAGTCTCCCACCTGTGAGGAAAGACTTTAAAACACACTTACATATTTTAATACATTTTGACACACATGTGATTTATATGTATTGATGTAGGGAAAACAACTGAAAAAGAAGTGTTGTATTCATTTTAAGAATATGCCCACCAGGGAACAGAAAGCTTACTCCGTTAAAAAAATAGAATATTAGAGAGGATGGTAATTTTACCTAAAATAAGTCAGCCAAAAAAAAAAAAAAAAAAACCTCCTTTGAATGTTGCTTTTGTTTTTTGCACTGAACATTGTTGAGTCTCGTTTAAGATAAACTGCTTCATGTTTTGTAACTAACATAAGATGTTCATGGGAATAGTTAAAAATGAATGAGGGTCTTTCCTCAAGCAAGCAAAGGAAATGTAAAGATTTTCGTAATTAGACACTGAACGGCAATAACATATGATCGTGATGTTCCAAGCCCCAAGACTCATCTCGTAGCAACCCATCTTCATCACGGTTCAGGCCATTCACCGAAACAGACTAGAGAAACCTGAACCCATGCTTTCCAGTCAACAGCTGATGATGTGATTCAGAGCAATAACCCTCTTTATAAGGAATGCAGAACGCTATTCTGTAAAGCAACTAGTTTGTCTGTCTTAAAATAGAATCCCTGAGGGATTCTCCTGAGAAATGTTTATTTTGAGTGGTCTATGCATTGTCAAGTAAAGCAGCTTCCTCCCTCTGTGATCCATACTGCTGTTACCCCTGTAAAACAGGAGCCTATTAAGAAGACAGATGATGTAGCCTTCGTGATCGTTAGGCTCACTGTCCCGACTCTTGTTTCTGCAAAATTATGTGCACGGTTTAAAAGGCACCTTGAGCTGTGGTGGATGTTGGAAACTCTTTGTCTTTCAGACTCACAGCTCGTGCATGTGTGTGTTTGGTCACTCAGATGTTTCCGAGTCTTTGCGACCCCCATGGATTGCAGCCCGCCAGGCTCCTCTGTCCTTGGGATTCTCCAGGCAAGAATGCTGGAGTGGGTTGCCATGCCCTCTTCCAGGGGATCTTCCTGACTCCGCATCTCTTGCATTGGCAGGTGGGTTCTTTACGTCTGAGCCACCAGGGAAGCCCCAGAGTCACAGCAATGTATGTCGAATCCTCCCCTTTATTAGCTGGTCTGATCTTATACATGCTGATCATCTGATTGTAAGTGGGTACTGAGAATAGAAATGACTCTGTATAAAACCACAGTTCTCAGTTGGGAGTCACTTAGCACCCCTCCCTGGGGGCTGTGTATAGAGACATTTTTTCTTGACAGGGGAGGGGGTCCCTCTGGCTTCCAGTGGGTAGTGGTCAGCGATGCTGCTAAATGTCCTTCTTACAGTTCCAACCCGGCCCCAGTGAATGATCCAGACCCCAGCTGTCCATAGTGCCAAGGATGAAAAAAACCCTGGGCTCCAGGAAGGCTTTTTTTTTTTTTTTTTTTTTTTCTTTACCTTCTGAAGCTTTGGGTTTGGTTGACAAGGTGCCACTCCAGTTGGGACTGGATCACTCTGCTTTTCCAGGAAAGAGCCCCACCTGAGTCCAGACCTACCTGCTCTGCAGTTTCACCGTAGCGAGCAATGCCTGTCCTCAGTCCCCTTCTGGACCTGGTGTCTGATGTCATGCCAGCTTGGCACCATGAATCTGTGCCCAGAGCCACCCGAGCAGAGTGCCCCTGTACCTGGTGCAGCAGCTGTGTGTTCACTCAGATCTTCTGTTGTCAAGCACTGGCCATTTGTAAAGCTGTTCCAAAGGATGGGAAACCACTTAGGTGCATAGGAATGCACTTGGATCTAGTATGGCTGTGTGATTCTTATAGAAAGGGACATTGCTACCAGCAACACAAGCTTTCTTGGCAGACCTGATTTGATGACTTTTGCTTTTTTAATGACACTGATTGCCAGTCCCTTGGGGCTTCTCTGGTGGCTCAGAGGTAAAGAACCCACCTGCGAGACAGGTGACACAGGAGACGTGAGTTCCATCCCTCAGTTGGGAAGATCCCCCTGGAGAAGGAAATGGCAACCCACTCCAGCATTCTCGCCTGGAGAATCCCATGGACAGAGGAGCCTGGCAGGCTACAGTCCACGGGGTCACCAAGGGTCTGGCACAACTTAGCAATTAAACAACAACAAACAATCATCAAGTGACTAGCACATGGTCCTGGGTCTTAGAGCCCGGGGTTGCAGCTGAATCAGTAAGCAGACGGTCTCTGCGGGTGGTTTGTGGTAGACTGAAACCTTTCTCTGGGAAGTGTCCTGGGTGAGCTGAGTTTCGGAGGAGTCAGCTAGGCGGGAGAAGGCAGCGGAGAGACAGAGTCAGGAGGAGGGCTTTCAGGCTGAAGGAACATTCTGTCCACAGCTTCAAAGGGGATGCAGAGATGGATTTTTTTTGTAAATAGATCACTGGCTACACGATGAGACATTAGGAAAGGGCCTCACACACCACGCTCTGGAATTTATTGTCACAACGTTGAAAGCTGTTGAGAATGTGAAGGTTATTCGCAAGGCATAGTGACATAGTGAAAGTTGCTCAGTCCAACTCTTTGCAGCCCCATGGACTATACAGTCCATGGTATTCTCCAGGCCAGAATACGGGGGTGGGTAGCCATTCCCTTCTCCAGGGGAATCTTCCCTACCCCAAGGATCGAACCCAGGTCTCCCACATTGCAGGCGGATTCTTTACCAGCTGAGCCACCAGGGAAGCCCAAGAATACTAAAGTGGGTAGCCTATCCCTTCTCCAGCAGATCTTCTTGACCCAGGAATTGAACTGTGGTGTCCTGCATTGCAGGCAGATTCTTTACCAACTGAGCTACCAGGGAAGCCCTTGCAAGGCATAGATAGTGAATTTGTGCTCTGTTACTCAGTCTTTTTTGACCCAAAGGGCCATAGCCCGCCAGGCTCCTCTGTCCATGGGATTTCCCAGGCAAGGGCACTGGAGTGGGTCATCCTTTCCTCCTCCAGGGGGATCGTCCCAGCCCAAGGATCAAACCCAAGTCTCCTATGTCAGCAGGCAGATTCTTTACCATCTGAGCCACCTGGAATGCCCAAGACACAGGCAAACTGAAACCTTCACGAGATCCTTGTGGGCACAGCTGGACAAATGAAAGTTTAGCATGAATGAATGGTGGGGAGTCAGGGAGGGAGCTGGGCACCCTCGGGGGAGGAGAGCCTGCAGAAGCTTGAGGGAGACAGGAAGACCCTGCTGTGTTAATGAAGAAAAATAGGAGGGGCTGGGTGCTGGGGTCAGTGCCGGGAGAGAGGCCCAGAGGTCCTGCTTGGGAAGTGGAGGTAATGAAAGTACTGTCCACTGAGGACTGGAGCCTCAGGGGAGCTCAGACACGCTAGGGGAGAAGGTGGATCAGCATGGCAGAATGTCGAACCTCCACTCCAGGGCTTCGGGCATCCCCGAGTGGAATTATGAAAGAGGATTGAAGAGTCTGACGCTCAGGAGGAAGGTCTGAAAGGCTGGGAAGATACCTGTGAAAAGGCTTCGTTACACAGAGTGTAACACACACACACACACACACACACGGTGGTTACAGGGGCTGGGGAGTGTGTGCAACACTGGAGCTGAGCCAGGGGTGACTTTACTCCTGGGAAACATGTGCTGATGTCCTGGGACATCTCTTTCCTTAATTACTGTTTTTCATATTTATTTGCGTGGCCGTGTTGGGTGTTCTTTGTGGGACGGGGGATCTCTGCTTACGCTGCACAGGCTCAGTATTTGTGTGGTATGTGGACTTCGTCCCTCCGCAGCATGTGGTGTGTTAGTTCCCTGGCAGGGATCGAAGCCAGGTCCCTTGAATCCCGGGGATTCCTAACCCCTGGGCCATCAGTGATGTCCCACGTGTCGTATACTCACACATGTATGTGGAAACTAGAACAGTAGTACAGATGAACCTGTATGCACAGCAGGAAGAGAGACACAGAATTGGAGAATGGACTTGTGGGCGCTGCAGGGCGAAGGGGAGGGTGAGATGAATTAAGGAAGGAGCATTGATCTACCCACATGACAATAGACAGCTAGTGGGAAGCTTCTGTAGAGCACTTGGAGCTAAGCCCGGGGCTCTGTGTTGACCTTGGCAGGTGGGAGGGAGGCTCAAGGGGAAGGGAGGTTCAAGAGGGAGGAGACATGTGTATACGTATGGCTGATTCATGTTGTTCTACAGGAGGAACCAAGGCAACATTCTAAAGCCGTTATCCTCCAGTTAATTAAAAAAAAAAAGCGTGGTTAGAAATTTGAGACTCAGCTTGGCTGCTTTGTGTAACTGGTTGGCTGCCTGGCTCCATTCCTTATTTCTTGTTTCGCTTAGTTTTTTGTTATGTGTTTATCTAGGGCTTCCATGATAGTTCAGCTGGTAAAGACTCCGCCTACAATGCACGAGACCCCAGTTCAATCCCTGGGTCGGGAAGATCCGCTGGAGAAGGGAAAGGCTACCCACTCCAGTCTTCTTGGGCTTCCCTGGTGGCTCAGCTGGGAACGAATCCACCTGCAATGTGGGAGACCTGAGTTCTGTTCCTGGGTCACGAAGATCCTCCGGAGAAGGGAAAGGCTACCCACTCCACTATTCTGGCCTGGAGAATTCCATGGACTGTGTAGTCCATGGGGTCGCAGAGAGGAGGATGGGACTCCGCAACTTCCAGTTTCACTTCACTTCGAATATTTCTCTGGCTGTGCTGGCCCTTACTTTGCGGCACTCAGGACCTTCCTTGCAGCATGTGCGATGGTTCGTTGCAGGGCACAGGCGTCTCAGGCTCAGTAATTACATTACACGGGCTCAGTTTCTCCGCAGCGTGTGGGATCATAGGTCCCTGACCAGAGACTGAACCTGCATGGGCTGCATTGGAAGGTAGAGCCCCAGCCACTGGACCTCCAGGGAAGTTCCCCCCTGCTCCCGTTCCTTCTTTTGATAAGACAGCTTATAGCATCTTTTCTGTACTGGGCGAAGGAACAAGAGCAGGGGTCAGCAGAGTTTGGCTGATGTCGCACGCTGACCACCTGGCGGTGCAGAGAGAGGTGGACACAGGGTTCAAGGACAAGGGAAGCCATGGGTAGTCACAGTGGGGTGTTTCCATCTCGTCTCAGAAAAGTGGTTCTGCCTCTGCTGACCTTGCAGACACGTGAAGAGACTCCAGTGAGACCATGCGTGTGTCAGGGTCCCCACCGATGCTGAAGCTTCCTAGGAAGGTGGTTAGCTACCGAGAGTCCCGGACGTGGTGGGGGATGCTTCCAGCCGGCCCCCGCCCCAGCAGGGCACGCCTCGGAGCCTCCTCCACTGGTCTCTTGAGGGATCGTCCTGATCTCTCATCTCTGACTGCCGGCTCCATAATGTCCAC
Organism: Bos grunniens; assembly: GCF_055505025.1. Lineage (NCBI taxonomy): Eukaryota > Metazoa > Chordata > Mammalia > Artiodactyla > Bovidae > Bos > Bos grunniens. The sequence goes on from NC_141194.1 coordinate 5,597,958, forward strand.
CTCCACATCTGAGCCACTGAGACACTCTCCAGTCCACTGGGCCTGCCTGTTTGCTAATCCTCAGTGGTACTAGCTAAACCTGGGAGCATCCAATCTGTGCTTGGGGTATTGAGAATCAGGTAGACACAGATTGTGGAGGGTCTGGATTTAGGCTTTCAGGCTTTAGGCTGGACAAGCCAGTCATTCAAAGGGTGCATTTATAGAGGACTTTGAGGAATAAGACAGCACAGACACTTTCTGGATCGTTGACCTCTCTGCCCACCTTACCTCCTGGAGACCTTGGGTCTCAGGTCTTCAATCTCTGATACTATGCTCTGTGAACAGAGTCACTTCTTACTGTCTATGACGCTCCCTGACAGCCTTACAAGGCAGACATTTGTGCCTGAGAGGAAGAAGAAGAAAAAAGAAAATACTAGAGAGATGAGGTCACAGGCAAGAAGGAAAAGAAGGTGGTCATGGAGTTACCTATATATGGCTTGGTCTCCAGCATGAAGCAGAGACATTGCTGTTGAACAGTTGTATCCAGTGACCCTGCACCCACAGAGAGTCAGCGACTCCCGTTTCCCTGACAGCTGACGTATTTCTTATGGTTGGAACATTAATAACAATTACAGGTCTGTTCCATGAGCTGTTCTTTCACCATGCACGTATTTTCTGAGTAGCAAACACATGACAATGTTTTGTTGGCACATTGGGATGACATATTGTCAGTGATGTCATGCTCTGGAAGTTGAATCCAGACGCAACATAAGAAGTTATTGTATATTCATGGGCAGAGGGGAGAGGGTTTTTTTTTTTTTTTTAACAGTTATTCCCTATTACTCTGTTCATGACTGTTAGGAGAGTATTCCAAGTTTCCCCAGGTTTTACTATCAGCGATCACCAAAAATCAAGCTTTGTCCTAAGATTGTGTCAGCTGCTTATTTAGTTTGTATTTTAGCTCTCAACTATGATCTGAGCCTTTCCCGTCTGTGGGGTTGGTCTGCACAGATGTTGGATTCACTCCACTGGAGACAGTCATCTTTCTGCTCCCTGTGCTTTCTGGAGGAGGGAGCAATTAAATTGCCCTGAGGTCCAGTTGAAGGAAAACTGGCTCGTGACAGTTCACGGAAAGTGGGTGGGATAGACTCACAAAGTCCATGCAGGTTCGCAGTTGGTGACCTGAGGCGCGGGGCCCTGCAGCTCCTGACAGCAAGAGTGTGGCAGCCTTTTCCCCACCTCTTCTGGAAAGACAATGCAGAAGTGTATCTTGTTTCTGCCTTTTTGGTTTTTTTTGGAATTACTGATTTTTTTTTTTTTTAGGCAAATCCTGAGTGCACACATTGACCCACATGTTGAGAGGCAAAATTCTATAAAAATTTTTCCTGGCCATTGAGATTTGAGCCATTAGTCCAAAGATAAGAGCTGGTTAGTACAGGCAGTGAAGGAAAAGGAAGAAATGGGCACTGCGGACTTTCCCGTTAACGACCGGAAAGCAAGCTTTACTGTGTACCTAGGGACACAGAATAACTTTCCTCAGCACAGGTGCCTGTCACAGTTTTCATAGAGCCTTCTGCTTGTGAAGTACTTACTTTTCAAGGTAAAGATTTTTTTGCTGTTAGAATTTTTTTCTCAAATACAGAGTATAGTATATGTATATAATGTGTGTATATTTGCAGCTGTTTGTACATATATCTACACACACTATTTATATACATATGATACATCTATTTATATATATAATATATATATTATTTATATTAATGTGTATTATATATCACAGAAGGCAATGGCACCCCACTCCAGTACTCTTGCCTGGAAAATCCCTTGGACGGAGGAGCCTGGTGGGCTGCAGTCCATGGGGTCACTGAGGGTCGGATACGACTGAGCAGCTTCACTTTCACTTTTCGCTTTCATGCATTGGAGAAGGAAATGGCAACCCACTCCAGTATTCTTGCCTGGAAAATCTCATGGTCAGAGGAGCCTGATAGGTTAGAGTCCATGGGGTCGCAAAGAGTCGGACACAACTAAGTGATTTCAGTTTTTCTTCTGGTTCACTTGGGATGACCTCTCAGGACTTGTGGATTGGGAAGCCACCTGCCATGTTGTGCAGAGGCCCAGGGCTTGTGAGGAGACCGTGTAGAAAAGAAGGAGACATCTTCAGGTGTATCCCCCTCAAGCTGAGCCCCCAAGGGTCTCAGCCAGCGCACAGCTTGCCAACATGAGCCATAACAGAGCTGCCCTCAGTTGACTTCCTGAGCTGCTACCTGGAGAGCCCCAAGTGGTACTTGTGACCATCCTTCACATCTGGGGGGGGCAGGGAGGAGGTTGACTGAGCTGATGACAGCTTTTCCCCCATCTTCAGCCCCACGGTGTCATAGTTCAGCATTGCTGGTTGCAATACAGGGTGCTGCTGCTTTTATTCAGGCCCCCCTGAATGCTACCACCTCAAAGAAAAAAAAATTTTTTTTGGCCTGAGGCTGAATACCAGACATATAAGAAACACAATCAGGAACGTACTCTGGACATCAGGAGTTAATCTCTTTGTTTATCCTTAAAATAGAGCTTCTCCCTAGAGTAGTCATGTTCAATTATATGTCATTTGTGTTATTTCTGGTGCCGTGAGGATTAAAGGCCATCACGATGACTTCACAGAGAGGCCAAAGTTGCACTTAGTAACTTTTCTCAGAATAGAGAGCATTCATCAGGGGGCAAAAAAAAAAAATGATAATAATAAAACTCTCATGAAATTATGAAAAGCACACAAGGAAAAAATTAAAGGATTATATTTTAAAGCCTCGGGACATAGAATATTATTCCTTATAAGAAGGTCCCATGGTATTGGGATTATTTCCTGGAATGCTCACGATTTATTTTACAAAACCACCTAATGAGCAAACCACAAACAAGCAGATAATAAGAGCTTCAGAGAAAACACGTTAGTTTTTTTCCCCCTCAGTGGGGTTTGCTTGTAGCCTCCAGCACTCTCTGTTATATCAGAACCATCAGTTCTCAAGTAAAAGTGTCACTGGCAATTTGTTAAAACACCATGTGATTTGTACCAGAACTTCCAGGCAACTGTGTGAAACGGGTACTAGGTCGTCTTTAGGTGATGCACGTCAAGCTCAGATGTCAAACAGACGAAGTTCCTACAAGACCCAGCAGCAGATTCCAAAGTTTCTTCTCGTGTAATTTCCTTCCTAAATGATGCTCTTTCAAAACCAAGAGTTCTGTGGGGATTCTATGCCATTGAAGATGTGAGCCATATTTGAGTCACCAAATGGTCAGATATCTTCCAATACTTCAAATTCCTCGTATCTGTGTCCGAGGTTGGGCAGGGGCTGTGGTTCCTGGGCTTCTAAAAGTTTCAGTTAAGTTCAGTTGCTCAGTCGTGTCCAACTCTTTGCAATCCCATAGACTGCAGCACACCAGGCCTCCCTCTCCATCCCCAGCTCCTGGAGTTCACCCAAACTCATGTCCATGGAGTCGGTGATGCCATCCAGCCATCTCACCCTCTGTCGGCCCCTTCTCCTCCCACCTTCAGTCTTTCCGAGCATCATGGTCTTCTCCAGTGAGTCGGTTCTTCGCATCAGGTGGTCCAAGTATTGGAGTGCGTAGGGTCCCCTTTTCTCCACATCCTCACCAGTGCTCGTCTATTGCTGTTGACGGTAGTCCCTCTCACAGCTCTCACTGTGGCCTCATCTGCACTTCCCTGATGAGTAGTGATGCTGAGCATCTCTCTACATGTCTGTTGTCCATCCATTTGTCTTATTTGGGAAAATCTCTGTTGCAGTCCTCTGTCCATTTTAATTGATGCATTTGTCGTTGGCCGTGCTGGGTCTTCATTGCTTTCCACGGGCTTTCTCTAGTTGTGGTGAGTGGGGAGCTGGTCTTCCTATTGGTGCAGGGTCTTCTCACTACAGTGGCCTCTCCTCTTGCAGAACACAGGCTTTAAGCATTCAGGCTTCTGTGGTTGTGGGACACAGGCTCAGCAGTTTCAGTGGGCAGGCTTGGTAGCTGTGGCATGTGGGATCTTCCTGGATCAAGGATCACATCCGTGTCACCTGCACTGGCCGGCAGATTCTTATCCACTGTGCCACCTGGGAAGTCCCTCTGCCCATTTTCTTAAATCTTTTTTTTTTGTTTGTTTGTTTCAATATCAAAGTGTATGAGATCTTATATATTTGGACGTTAAACCTTTACTGGATGTATCATTTGCAAATATCACCTCCCGTTCTGTAGGCTGCCTTTCTTTTTTGCCTTTTGTTGATGGTTTCCTTCACTGTGCAAAAATCTTTTAGTTCAATGCAGTTTCGTTTATTTTTGCTTTTGCTTCCCTTGCGCAAGGAGATGTATCCCAAAAACATATTACATACTGCGTATTTTCTTCTAGTAGTTTTATGGTTTCAGGTTAAACCTTTAATCCGTCTTGAGTTGATTTTTTGCATGTGGGGTGAGAAGTCCAGTTTGATTCTCTGTCCAGTTTTCCCAACACCATTTATTGAAAAGGCTGTCTTTTCCCTGTTGTATATTCTTGCCTCCTTTGTTGTAGATTAATTGATCATATAGTTAAAGTGGATGTGGTGGTTGCTCTGTCGTGTCTGACTCTTTGCCATCCCGTGGACTGTAGCCCACCAGGATCCTCTGTCCATGGGATTCTCCAGGCAAGAATACTTGATCATATAAGCGTGAGTTTATTTCTGGGCTGTCTGTTCTGTGCCATTGATCTAGGCGTCTGCTTTTGTGCTGGTACCATACTGTTTTGGTGACTGTAGTTTTGCACTATAGTTTCAAACTGGGGCCTGTACCTCCAATTTTGTCCTTTCTCGAGTTTGTTTTGGCTGTTTGGGGGTCTTTGTGTTTCCATATAATTCAAAAAGTATTTGTCTTAGATCTGTGGGACGTACCATTGGTATTTCGATCAGATCAGATCAGTCGGTCAGTCGTGTCCGACTCTTTGTGACCCCATGAATCGCAGCACGCCAGGCCTCCCTGTCCATCTCCAGCTCCCGGAGTTCACTGAGACTCACGTCCACTGAGTCAGTGATGCCATCCAGCCATCTCATCCTCTGTCATCCCCTTCTTCTCCCACCCTCAATCTTTCCCAGCATCAGGGTCTTTTCCAGTGAGTCAGCTCTTCGCATCAGGTGGCCAAAAGATTGGAGTTTCAGCTTCAGCATCAGTCCTTCCAATGAACACCCAGGACTGATCTCCTTTAGGATGGACTGGTTGGATCTCCATATGTGCAATCCAAAAAACGAAACAACAAAATGGGAACAGTCACAGGTACAGAGAACAAATGAATGGCTGTCAGAGGGGAGGAAGAGGTGGATGATGTAGGTGAAGGGAATTTAGGGGGACAGAGCTCCAATCAGTGCATAAGCCATGGGGCCATAATTGACAGCATAAGGAATACAGTAAGAAATATGATGAAAAGTTTGCATGGGGACAGATGGTTAGTAGGCTTGTTGTGTGGGTCATTTCACATTGTATGCAAATGTCAGATCCCTGCATAGTGTACCTGAAATTAACACAATAGCATACGGCCACTGTGAGAAATGAGAAAAAAGGGTGAGCCAGAGGCAGAGGACACGGAAGAGTGGATGGAACTGAAATCCTCTGCCTGGTAAAAAGAGGGAGAAGTGACAAAATGCTGACTCCAGGAGGGGAAAAAAATCACTTTTGTTGAAAACGTCAAGTTTCTTCCCAGCGTGATGTGTACAGTTAGTCGCTTCCGAAGCAAGAAGAGTATTCTTTTATTTTTAAATTTGCATCAGGCAATTTGGTGATGAATCCCAAGATATCTTTAGAAGTACATGGGCTTAATTGTTGATCATCGCAAGACGCCTGTTCAGTTTCTCTTTACCGGGGTGGAGAAGAAACAAATGCGTGCCGGGAAGGGGAGTGGGATCCTGGCGCCTTCCGCCTGGCGGATGTTTACAGGCGGAGGCTCTTTTCTCATCTCGCGTTGAGTGCGGCACCCTGTCTAACGTCTGCTTTGTTTTCTTCACCGAAGGAGTTTCTCTGCTTTGTCAGCTTTGGAGGATCGATCCCTTCCTTAAGAAAAGACCACCATTCTCAATGTTTGTCGTTACCTAGAATAACAGGATTGTAGACGCTGTCTCTTGCATTTACACAGGATTCCGGTATATATGACATCATTTCACTGGAAGTCAACACAGGTGTATGTGTAGCTGTGCGTGTCAACATAATTACATCAGAACATTCACAGTTGATCGCTTCTCTTTGAAGGAGGTAAGAAAATGCCCACATACTTACTTTTCCTTTTTTTTTTTTTTTAAATTTCTTTTTGTATTGAAGGATAATGGCTTTACAGAATTTTACTGTTTTCTGTGAAACCTCACCACGAATCAGCCATAGGTATACATGTATCCCCTCCGTTTTGAACCTCCCTCCCATCTCCCTGCCGCATCCCACCCATCTAGGTTGATACAGAGCTCCTGTTTGTGTTTCCTGAGCCATACAGCAAATTCGCATTGGCTATCTTATTTTACATATGACATCGTAAGTTTCCATCATACTCTCTCCATACATCTCACCCTCCCCCCGCTTCTCCCCAGGTCCATAAGTCAAGTCTCTTTTTTTAATTGGTTTTCTTTTTTTTTTTTTGCTGGATCTTCATTGCTTTGCTGGCTGTCTCTGGTTGTGGGGTGTGGTGTGCAGGCTTCCCATGGCGGTGGTCTCTCTTTTTGTGGATCATGGGCTGTAGGTGTTTCACGGGCTTCTGGAGCTGTGGCTCCTGGGCCCTAGGGCACAAGTTTCAGGACCTGTGGTGCACGGGCTTAGTTGCTGTGCAGCAGGAGGGATCTTCCCAGACCAGGATTTGAACCAGTGTCCCCTGCATTGCAAAGCAGACTGTTAACCCCTGGACCATACATTTCCTTCAGCTCTTGCAATTTCTTAACCTGTTTTAGCCCTCAGAAGACCACTCTCCTGCAGAGGACTAGCACAGCAGTTCCAAGCACAAACTCTGGGAGAAGCCATCCTTACCTCTTATTGGCCGTGTAACCTCAGACCAGTGTCTGAAGCTCTCTGTGGCTGTACTGTCATTTGCAAAAGAGGGATAGCATATACCTTCAGGTGGGATTGCTGTGAAAATGGAGCCCACGAAATGAAAGCTCAGGGGAACAGTCCTTGGCCTGTGGCAAGTGCTCACAAGTGAGTGCTCCTGCTGTTATTACAGATGGAGACAATGATGTATTGACTCGTAGACAATAACGTGATGCAAAGACGCTGCTTCATGTTCGCGAGTCCACAGCCATGGTTTCCTGGTTTGGATGCAAGTCTGGTTCCAGGCTCCTCTGCTAAGGGCAGTGGGGAGCGTGACCCTCGGGACTCTTGCCCTGCAGTGTTTTCTCCATGGATGGGGGCACGTTCCTCTTATCTGATTTCCTCCTTTGTGGGTCACAGTGCAAATCCTCGCCTCCTCACAGTTGACGCAAGAACCAAATCATTTATAAGCAGCTAAAAATTACAGAGGTCTGCAAAGGGTTCAGTGGTGTTAGGACTTCATGATTTTAAGTGATGATTCGTCATTATATAGCTACAAGTATGTCATGGATACATTGTTCACCATCTAGGTCCTTGCTGCTCCTGCTGCTGCTAAGTCACTTCAATCGTGTCCGACTCTGTGCAACCCCATAGACGGCAGCCCACCAGAGTCCCCTGTCCCTGGGATTCTCCAGGTAAGAACACTGGAGTGGGTTGCCATTTCCTTAAATCAAGAAAATAACACATCCACAGAGATGCTTCAGCATCTTTTAGCATTCAGTGTAAAAGATACTGGATGAAGGTTTCTTTCTTTATTCCTTACATTGTATTTTTATTGCAATTTGCATTTCTGGATTGACTTTGGTATTCTGCTTATGTTTTTATTTTGCTTGTGTTTTTCACTTAACTTACAGATAATAAGAACAGACATCTAGGTACATAGAAAGGGTTTTGAAGAGAAGCAGACCGAGTAAAGAAAAAAATTGGGGGCCAACATCAAAATTTCCAAGCAGGTAGAAAATATAAACCAAATCCCAAATATTGGGTGCCAAATTTGATAGATTCCTGGCACTTGTGGCCGTCTGTCTGTAAGAAATCCGACGTGAACAATTTTGGGGCATCAAGTAGCTTATAAAAAGAACTATTTGATGTGTTGAGCAAAGGAATGAACAATAGCCATAGGATTCAAATTTCCTGAAAATCCTCTGGAGTTCAGAGTGAAGGGAATTTTGATTTTGGCACACTGTATCTCAGAGTTGGCTGAACCGAACACATTTCAAAAATAGTTTGAACTCTCAGTGGAGCCTAAAGCATATTTTTTTTTTTTTTTCCCCACAAGCCTTAAAGCCAAGTCTTATTTTATCCAGAAGTTTTAGTTCTTTCCGTCCCAGGGGAGAATGTAAATTTGGACACTTCTGAAATGAATTAGACCATTTAGGTTAAGATGGATGGCCTGTCAAATACAGTCATAAACTCTAGGAGGCAGACTTCAGGGTATTCACACTCTTCCCATCCTCTCCCTCATGGAACATGCTTGGTTGGTGTGACCAAAAGGAAGTACGACTCTTTTTTTTTTTCACGTTTCCGTGTTCTGTATCAGAGGGGAACCTGATTCCAGGCCGTGGGGACACAGGTTTCTAGATCATCCGTCAGTGAATCCGGTTCCTACTTTACATTTTAAACATCGGTGACTGCATGTAGATAGCAAAGGGCAATCAGCTTTCTTGTTGTTGTTCAGTCTCTAAGTTGTGTCTGACTCTTTGCGACCTCATGGACTGCAGCATGCCAGGATTCCCTGTTCTTTGGTACCTCCCAGAGTTGGCTCAGGCTCACATCTATCGAGTCGGTGATGCCATCCAACCACCTCATCCTCTGTCACCCCCTTCTCCTCCTGCAATCAACGTTTCCCCCTCCCCTTAAAATTATATTTGGCAAACCTTATTCTTACATTATTTACAAAATTTAATCTGCCTATATCTTTTGCTTCTGTTTTATAAATATTAGAGAAGGGTGCTTCCCAATGCTTGTTTCATTTTGTATCCTTCCTGTTTAATTACACTGAGAAAGATGGAAGGGACGCGTACGTAGTCAGGTAATGTTTCATTGGGAGCAAGAACTATATTTTTCACCTCCAAATAAATAGCGCCTGAATATCTCATAATGATGTCTTCCTTCGTTTGTTGAAACAAGTTTTCGACAGAAATACTTCATTCACCAGAACTTGCCTAAAAGTAGCATCCAAGTCCTAACTCATGTCTATAAAGCTGCAATCAGATTTTTTTTTTTTTTTTGGCTATGCATTTGAACATTTTGAAGTTCCTGGATGGCAACAGGATGAAAAAACTAACCTTTTCCCTTAAATGACGACTTTGTAGAAATGAATATACCCGTTGTTTTTTGAACTTCAAACATATGGCGTAGTTCTCAGGTACCTTTGAAGCCGGGCTCGTTTTTTGGCACGGTTTACAGCACAGCCACTGGAAAAGCTTTTGCCGTCCTGTAGGCTCAACTGTAATATTCCAAACGGTGGTTTTCAGCAGACCTGGTTTCCTCCGAAATACGTACACGCTGGCCACTTCAAGGAAAGATTGTGAATACCTGCGTCTCTTTGGCTTCATACCTGTGTTCCCTCCTGTGTCTTAATTGTTGTTAGCTCTTTAGTAAGTTGCTGTCTGCCTCTTCATTTGGTAGAACGTGCTGTTGATGTCTGTTCTATAATGTAACCTATGTTTTCCGTTCTTACTGTGGCAAATTATATTCATACCACTTCCTCGTCATACAAATTACATTAGAGAAAAATCTCATTTGTTTAAGACACTGAAAGGTTATATACATTAAAGGGAGCTGGCAGGAAGCATTAAACACAGAACCAAGGGCAGTATTACAAAGGCACTAATTTTTAAGTGCCTGCTTTATTTGCTTGTTAGGGGAAAAACTGAAACTTGCTCCTACTGAATTTTACTATCTTTTAGGGTGGAAGCCTCGCAGATGCCACACGACACCTGATTTTCAACAGTAACAGTATCCCTCTCAGCAGGTGAAAGCCACTCAGCTTCATGTATCCCAGTGCCACCAAGCAAATAGTTTGTGTCCTATGAGTATAAAATATGTCAACAGGGTAATTCAGCTAATAGGTGCTGGCATTGTTTTCCCCCGAAGGTCTCAGTGTAGAGTCTAATGGAAGTTATCCGGCTGAAAATGAAGGCCACTCGTGCCATAATATGGAAATAAATTACATTGCTCTTTAGACCACAGGACCCTAATTTGTGAGTTCACGGCCATCACGTCAAACCTTGTCATGTCATGCTTCTTCACATCTGTTGGTTTCCTGGCAGAGAAATCTCTCCTGAGAACACAGGAAGGGTCTGGCAAGGCAGATACTGACATTTCCTACGATGGTTATTTCCCAGCTGACATATTGGAGGAATAACTTTAAAAAAAAATTTTACCAGATGTGCAGTGTACTTTTTGAATATATATGCACGTGTGTGTGTATGTATGTATATACACTTTCTCGTAAATCAATCTCTCTTTTTATATTAATATCATTGGAAACAACTCTTCTTCCAACTTCATGATGTCTGGTTGCTCACACGTTCATTAAAGGCTCTGATTGTTTCTCTGTTGACCACGCTCAACTTCAGCTTGAGAATGGGGCAGATCGAAGCGGGATAGAATCTCTTTCAGTGTGGTCAGATGAGTGGGACGGTGCAAATGAGACAGTATCTGGTGGCAGATGTTAGACTCTTGTGTTTTTGGCGGGGAGTTCCCCATGTCAGAGGCGGTGTAGCACAGTCCGGAAACTGTCTGTGAAGCATCTCCACTATGTCATATCCCCCGGCTTCTCCCACGCAGTCAAAATCCACACAGTGCATCATTTCCTCACGTCGGGATACGGCCCGTATTTAAGGAAGTAGGAATGGCAGGGATTGGACTACACTGCTGTGTGTCCAACGTGTGTTCACATCCATGTCCTATCAATAACATCACGTGTAACCCACAAAGCATTATGTGGGTTGTGGCATCTTTCAAAAGGCTGTTTCGTGTCATCTTCAAAGCAGGCTTTTGGCCCAGAGCTTTGTCAGCAAATTTAATTATGAGAACTGAAACTGTTAGTTCGCACAGCCGTGTCTGACTCTTTGCGCCCTCCATGGACTGTAGCCCGCCAGGCTCCTCTGTCCATGGGATTCTCCAGGCAAGCATACTAGAGTTGGTTGCCTTTCCCTTCTCCAGGGCATCTTCCTGACCCAGGCATTGAACTCGGGTCTCCTGCTTTGCAGGCAGATTCTTTACCATCTGAGCCACCAGGGAAGCCCCAAATTTAATTATATCTATGTTTAATATCACCCCTTATAAAGCGTTGTGCCATATGCTAAGTTGCTTCAGTCGTATCCAACTCTTTCTCACCCTAAGGACTATAGCCCACCAACTTTTCTGTCCATGGGATTCTCCAGGCAAGGATACTAGAGTGGGTTGCCATGCCTTCCTCCAGGGGATCTTGATATCAAGTGTTAGATAACACCTGTTTTCCAGGCATTGCTGTTCCCATTGCAAACCTGTCCTGGAATAGAGCCCATGTGATGTGACTTCACTCATCACTGGGATTCACCACCCAGTCTGGCAAACAAGTCTTAGAAAATGAAAGATCAGTTGGTAAAGAGAAGTTGTCTCTTGAACTTCATCTTGTGAAAGAGATTGCTTTGAGCCCCAAAATGCAAACACTACCCTTACCCCCTGTTTCTTATCTTTCTACACTCCACCTCTGTTCATGCCAACAAACACGCCAGAATCTCTGACCACTCACTTATCTTTTACCCCAAACTAAAAGCATCTGAAACTGCTGGTTCCGCATCATCTGTGACTCTTGAGCAAGAAGGAAGCCCCTTGTTGAACAGAAAAGCCGTGGAAGAGACCTTGTCCCAACTTGACTGAAACTGGAAGAACTCGGACTTGACCTGTTTTATATATATATATGAGTTCTGTCGAGACTTTTGCAAAGCCTGGAGATGTTGAAACCCACGCTAGGACACATGGCTGTTCTCTGAGGCCTGCTCAGAACTCATCGGACTCAGAGGAACAGAAAATGCAAGTAGAGAAGCAACTGAAGGAACCTCTGGGTTGGAGCATGCAAAACAGAACCCAGTGTTCCATTTCGCATAATGCAAGAATCTGGACCAAACGACCATGATATCTCAAGGTCGCATCTGGAAAAGTCAGAGTTCTAAATCAGTTGATGATTTCATAGCAGCATCCTGAAACTGCTGCTCCAGTGCCCATTTGCATCAATAAAATCGTCCTGTCACCCTCTCCACGGCCGCTCCACCACAGCGATCCCAGTCGCTGTCACGCGGGCAGACCTGACCCTGTGTTCAAACTTCGTTTGTAGTTTATCGAGATGTGCTGCGCTTGTAGACCTGTTCAGTTCTCTTCATCCTCCTGGCGACGGAGCCAGGAAGGCCAGAGGAGAAGGGAGTGGCCAAAGGCACACAGGGTCAGGTCTGCCCGCGTGACAGCGACTGGGATCGCTGTGGTGGAGCGGCCGTGGAGAGGGTGACGGGACGATTTTATTGATGCAAATGGGCGCTGGAGCGGCAGTTTTAGGATGCTGCTATGAAATCGTCAACCGTTTTAGAACTCTGACTTTTCCAGATGCGACCTTGAGATACCATGGGAAACGTATAATGAAAAACCCAGTGGACTGGAGCTACTGTACAGCACAAGGAGCTCTGCCCAATATTCTATAATAACCTAAATGGGAAGAGGATCTGGGTTGGGAAGATCCCCTGGAGGAGGGCATGGCAGCCCACTCCAGTATTCTTGCCTGGAGAATCCCATGGACAGAGGAGACTGGTGGGCTATGGTCCATGGGGTCACAGAGAATCAGACACAACTGAGCGACTTTCACTTTCACTGTCAATCCCACTGTCCCAGTTTATCCCTCTGCTCTTTATCCCTGGAAACCCTAAGTTTGTTTCCTGTGTCTGTGACTCTATTTCTGTTTAGTTAATGAGTTCTTTTGTAGCCTTTTTTAAGAGTCCACGTCCATGTGATATCATCTGATGTTTGTCTTTGACTGATTTCGCTCAGTATGACAATCTCTGGATCCATCCATGTTGCTGCAAATGGGATTATTTCGTTCTTTTTTTATGGCTGGGGAAACAGGAGAAATAATTTACCCTTCTAAAGTCTACATTGCCATGTTTTTTAGTCTGATTGTAAAGTTGTATGTCTGTTCAGTTCAGTTCAGTCGCTCAGCCGTGTCCGACTCTTTGTGACCCCGTGGACTGCAGGCCTCCCTGTCCATCACTGACTCCCGGAGTTGACTCAAACCATGTCCGTTGAGGCGGTGATGCCATCCAACCATCTCATCCTCTGTGGCTCATACAGTAAAGAATCCGCCTGCAATGTGGAAGAGCTGGATTGGGAAGATCCCCTGGAGGAGGGCATGGCAACCCACTCCAGTATTCTTGTCTGGAGAATCCCTTGGACAGAGGAGCCTGGTGGGCTACAGTCCATGGGGTCAGAAAGAGTCAGACACGAATGGGGGAGTAAGCATATACAACAAAGGGGAACTTGGTCTCTCGGCCTTTGACAAGTGACCCCTTCCAAAACCATCTCAGAATGGAGCCTTGGACCTAAATGCAAAATGCAAAACTTTAACCGTGCTAGAAAATCACATACGATAAAAATCTAGATAACCTCTGGCTTGGCAACCAATTTCTACATACACCCAAAAAAGAATGACCCATCAAAGAAAGAAAATAAGAGTTCCTTAAAATAAGGAACTGCACTATTAGAAGAATCGAAAATATATGACAGAGACCAGAAGGAAGTATTTACAAAACACATATGAAGGAGTTGTGTCCAAATATACAAAGAACTCGTAGAAGTCAACAACAGCACAAACAACTCAGGTCAAAATCAGAAAGAAAAGAAAAAAACTGAACAGGCTTATCAACAAAATAATATATAGCTGCCAGATAAGCATTTAAAAGGATATTAAATGTATTTTTTAAAGGGAATTAAAAATTAAAATTATGAGTTATTTCCACACCATTAGAATAGTTAAAACAAAACAGAATAAATTCTGCCCCCCACCAAAAGAAAACACCACCACCAGTTGCTGGAGACTATGTGGAGAAATAGGAAATCTCATTCATTGACGGGGAGGAGATGCAAAACGCACTTTGAAACACACTTGGGCAGTTTCTGAGAAAGCTAAACGTTGGCCACCAGTACAGTCCAGCAGTCAAGCTCCTGAATATGTGCCCCACTGACCTGAAAATGTCCACACACACACAGACTTGCACACAAACATGTGTATCAGCTTTACTTTGAATTCACACACAGCTGGAAATGATCAAGATGTCATTTCGTAGATGAGGAAACTCTGGTGGAGCATGGGATGTAATTCAGTTCAGTTTAGTTCAGTCGCTCAGTCATGTCCAACTCTTTGCAACCCCATGGACTGCAGCACGCCAGGCCTCCCTGTCCATCACCAACTCCCAGAACTTACTCAAACTCATGTCCATTGAGTCAGTGATGCCATCCAACCGTCTCATCCTCTGTCATCCCCTTCTTCTTCTGCCTTCAATCTTTCCCAGCATTGGGCTCTTTTCAAATAGTTATTTGAATCAGGTGGCCAAAGTATTGGAGTTTCAGCTTCAGCATCAGTCCTTCCAATGAATATTCAGGACTGACTTCCTTTAGGATGGACTGGTTGGAATATGATTCAGTAACATGAAAACAGAGTAAGTGAGCAGATCACAAAAGAAGTGGAGAAATCTTCAATGCATATTGCTGATGCGGGAGCCAGTCTTCACAGAATCCATTCTCTGTGTGATTCCACTTGTGTGGCATTCTGGAGAAGGGATGGTTAGAGGTGGTCGAACATTTGTGCTCTACAGATTGGGCTGGAGGGTGCAGACTGATTAGTTAGGTGATGTCCAAGCCTTTTACGGGGCTTCCCTGATGGCTCAGTTGGTAAAGAATCCACCTGTAATGCAGGCAACCCCGGTTCGATTCCTGGGTCAGGAAGATGCCCTGGAGAAGGGATAGGCTACCCACTCCAATATTCTTGGGCTTCCCTGGTGGCTCAGCTGGTAAAGAATCTGCCTGAAATGCGGGGGACCTGGGTTTGATCCCTGAGTTGGGAAGATCCCCTGGAGAAGGGAATGGCTACCCACTCCAGTATTCTGGTCTAGAGAATTCCAAAAGAGGTCGCAAAATGTTGGACACGACTGAGCGACTTTTGACTTTCAAGCCCTTTACATGAGGTGAAAGAGCCTCATATGATACATAGCACAAGGAATTTGCAAAATCTCTCAAAGTTTACAGCACAGATAACAAACGTGGGCAGTACTTTTCGGAGTCACCTAAGTTAGAGGATTGGGGATAGAATGCAGAGTGTGGTGAAAGAGTCTGGGTTGCAAACACCGTGCACAAAATACCTGGGTGAAGGAGGTGCAGAGGGAAAGAGCTGAGGTCAGTAACCTCGGGAAAGAGCAGAGACTCTGTGAATAAAGGCAGAAGCAGCTGCATGGGCACAGGTTGCTCAAGGTCTAGCCCACACTGTGAGTGGTGAATGGTCTGTTGCAGTGATCAGGCAGTATGTGTATACTGGACCTCAACAGTAGCTATAGAGGTCGTGGGGCTCCCCTGGTGGCTCAGTGGTAAAGAATCCGCCTGCCAATGCAGGAGACGTTGGAGATGTGAGTTCAATTCCTGGGTCGGGAAGATCTTGCCCCTGGAGGAGGAAATGCAACCCACTCCAGTATTCTTGCCTGGAGAAGCCCACAGGCAGAGGAGCCTGGAGCGCTACAGTCCTTGGGGTCGCACAGAGTCAGACATGAGCGACTAAATAACAACAAATGGGTAAGTGGGTGGTAGGGGCCGGATTTCTCAGTCTCTGCAGGGACGGTTGCCAAGTGCCAGTCAGGAGGTACATGGGTCCATGTGGTCATGGATTAGGTGGGAGGCATATGCATACATTCGTGTGTGGGCTAATATAAATCCAGATGTTTACATGCAGGAATATTTTTACATGTCTGGCTATACATGGGTTACTGTGCTTTGGAAATGTTTGTGCAAAATTTAAAACAAGTCTAAACTGACCCCTGATGATGAAGCTGAGACTCGAGGTTATCTTGGATACACTTAAGTATGTCAGGAGAGGGAAATTTGTCAAGATGAAGAGACCATTCTGAATTGTAATCTATCTCATATTTGTGCAGGTGAAGATCGTAGAGCTGTATTCTTAAAAGCGTGAAACTGTTACTCGCTCAGTTGTGTCTGACTCTTTGCGACCCCAAGGTCTGTAGCCCAGCCAGACCTCTGTGGTGACTCCAATGTCCATGGGATTCTCCAGGCAAGAATACTGGAGAGCGTTGCCATTCCCTTCTCCAGGGGACCTTCCCGACCCAGGGATCGAACTTGGATCTCCTGCATTGCAGGCAGATTCTTTACCATCTGAGCCACCAAGGAAACCCCTGTATTCTTATGGGTTGTACAATTCACTCTAAGTCAAACTATGCCTCAGTCTGTAAACAGTTGAATAGATGATTTCACAGTGCGGTAAGAGTATTCCTTTGCATGGCATTGGAACCGTCCTTTCTACAAGGAGTGGAAGTTATGAGAGAAATCTCAGAGATTTTTAAGGATGTTCAAAGTCAGGCCCCTGGCAGCCTGGCTTGTTGAGGACATGAGATAAAAGTGAGACAAAGCCTCGGTTTCCTCCCGGCCCCTGCTGAGGCTCCAGAGAATACTTGTATTTTGAGGAATGTCCTTCTTTACTGTGGGGTGTTTCAGCTAACCATCAACATCTGAAAGGCCAATGGAAGTTAGAAAATTGCTCATTTGTCATTCCCTGGTGGGCTTTGGGGTTTTGTTGGCTTGTAATTATCTACTCTGGTTCATTGGTACACTCCACTCCCCCCATGCTTTGGTTCAGCATCACTGATTGGTGAGGATGAAATTCAAATGGGGTTGTGTTTTTCTGTTGTCTTCATCAAGCTGCAGTGAGTAGAAGTTCTTCTCTGTTCATTTAGATAGTTTATTATTGGATCCCCTGCATTCAAATTCCTCCTAACTCTGTAACTAGTAACCCTGACAGTAAAGTGCAACTGCTAAGGGGGTGAGAAGTTGAATTCATTTCAAGTCACACACCTGCCTTTTCTTCACTTAACGGCGTGAGGATCATGCAATAATTTTGACCTTGGCTTATGCATAGACATTCGTGTTCTGATTGTTTGTTCTCCGGGCTCCATGCCTCGATTTAAAACTGAAATGCTCTTGTAACGAAACAAAACAGGAAGGTCCTCACTAACAGAATTAAAAGGAATAATTTCCTAAAAAAAAAAAGTTCCATCTGGATTCCTGAAACATTGATCACTAAGCCAAGATGGAGAAAACGGACTGTAACAGGGGAAATGGCATGTTCCAACGTGGGATGAACTTGAACATCTGGAAGAGACGGTTGGAGGGTGGACCTCAGTAAATGACAACCTTGCCTGGTGTTCAAAAAGCACAGGCTTCTCAAACCTGCAGATGGAGGTGACCTGTGGGATTAGTGAATGTGGGAAAATTGAGTGTTATGGCCAGCTGTGGGCGTGCTCATTTTTCTTTTCTGGTAATCATTCCACCCTTTCAAAATGCTTTGTTAACCAGTGAAAGTTTAAAAGGTGTATTTTTATAACTAGATGAACATCTATGACATGCCAAGTTCAGATTTCAGTATTATTCTTCTGCTGTTGGGCAAGGCAGTGTGGTCTCTGTAGATAAAAGTTCTGAATGAATTATTTTGGAGTGAGGGGACTCCCTCATCATTCACATGCCTTCAGAGGAGAATGTAAGAGTGGGTGGTATAATTCCCTGTGGGAATTTCCTACAATGCCCTGGGTTGCCTGCCCCTTGTCTGGGACCCACAGAAGATTAATGTCCAAAAGAAATTAGCAGCTGGCATTTGGTGATTATTTCTGCCTTTTAGCTGTCAAGCCTGGCCTCTCAGTCCCATAGCAGTTATAAGACAAAAATGACTGTGAATTCAGAGAATGACCCCAGCGAGCTGGCCGAGTAGGTTCTAACAAAAGCGTTGTGTAGAAGCTTAATGGGGGTGCAGTGTGTAAGAGGTGTTCTGAAATTATATCCTTTCACCAACAGATTCTGTCAGCAAGAACTCTAGAGCATCTTTCAAAGCCATGTCCTTTTAAAAAAATTTTTTGTATTTTATATCAAAGTATAGCTGATTAACAGTGTTGTGTTTCAGAAGGACAGCGAAGGGATCCAGCCATACATATACATGTATCCATTCTCCCCCAAACTCCTTTCCTATAAAGGTTGCCACATGACATCGGGCAGAGCAAAGCCACATCCTTCTCTCGGGTCAGGTTTTCTCCTTCAGTTCTTGTCTTGTTGCAGCAATTGAAATGCCAGACAAGGACGGTTCAAGCAGGCAGGGTTTATTAAGCAAGTAGCAAACTGCACTCTCTTGAACCATGAGAGAGGACCAACCTCCCCCATCTTATGTTTCACTATTTATGTCCTTTGTTCCCTCTCCTAAGTAAGCCTAATCAATTCTGCCCCATGCAAAACAGGGCTTGGACCCTCGACCAACCAAGGAAGGGAATGCAAATAAGGCATACGCTCAAGGCCAGTCAGGGAAAGGGGCGTGTACCCTTGACCAACCAAGGAAGGGAACGCAAATAAGGCATATGATCAAGGCCATTCAGGAAAGGGGGCGTGTACCCTTGACCAATCAGCGAAAGGAATGCAAATAAGTCTTATGTTCAAGGCCAAGCAGGGAAGAGGGCTGTGTAGCCTTGACCAATCAGGGAAGGGAATGCAAATAAGGCATACCCTCAAGGCCAGTCAGGGAAGGGGGCGTGTCGGGCATGTTTTCCCTCCGAGGTCTTCACCCCGGGCTGCAGGTTCCATTCTTGGAGGGCTTTCTCGTTGCTTTGTTTGCCCTTCTTTGTGGTTCTGCTGGTCACCGTCATCTCAGATTCCTTTTTCCTTTTCTAGCTACCTAACGCTTCTATTGGAGAAAGCGATGGCACCCCACTCCAGTACTCTTGCCTGGAAAATCCCATGGACGGAGGAGCCTGGTGGGCTGCAGTCCATGGGGTCGCTAGGAGTCGGACACGACTGAGCGACTTCACTTTCCCTTTTCACTTTCATGCATTGGGGAAGGAAATGGCAGCCCACTCCAGTGTTCTTGCCTGGAGAATCCCAGGGACGGGGGACCTGGTGGGCTGCCGTCTATGGGGTCGCACAGAGTCGGACACGACTGAAGCGACTTAGCAGCAGCAGCAGCAGCAGCAGCAACGCTCCTATCCAACTTCATCTTTACCAACTAGCCCAAGGCACCCTGCAGTGGACAACTCAACAGTTTCTCTGCTTCCCCTGTTCTCATTCACTGTGCAGCAGCCCTGCTGATATTTATTTAATGACTGTGTTTAGGAAAAGCTTTTCAAGAAGATTGAGAGGCTGCAACAGAGGTTTCCTACCTATCCATGCCCCAACCCCAAACATCCATGGCCTCCTCTGGATCAGCACTGATCATCAAAATGGTACTTTTATTTTTTCCACCAGGGAAGACCCTACATTGACACATCACAGTCACCCAAAGTCCATAGTTTACCATAGGGTCCACACTTGGTTTTGTATATTCTACAAGAACCAACAAATGTATAGCAACATGTATTGTTCTGTGTTCACTGAAGAGTCCCGCAGAAAAGGAGACGGCAACCCACTGCAGTATTCTTGCCTGGGAAATCCCATGGACAGAGGAGCCTGGTGGGCTGCAGTCCATGGGGTTGCAAGGAGTCGGACAGGACTGACTGAACTACAGCAATGACAGCAATCCTTTCGTGCAATATCATGGGGTATTTTCACTGCCCCTAAACATCCTCTGTACTCTACTTTTTCATCCTTCACTCCCCACCCCGCCTTAATCAGTGCCAATCACTGATTCTGTTACCATCTCCATAGTTTTGTCTTTTCCAAAATATCCTGCGACTGGAACCATGCAGCATAGAAGCTTCTCCCATTGGCACCTTCAGTTACTGGTGTCCATTTAAATGTCCTCTATGTCCCTGGTGGTTTATTGTTGTTTGGCGACTAAGTCCTGTCTGACTCTTTGTGACCCTATGGACTGTAGCCCACCTGGCTCTTCTGTCCATGGGATTCTCCACACAGGAATACTGGAGTGGGTTGCCATGCCCTTCTCCAGGGGGTCTTCCCCATCCAAGGATTGAATCCATGTCTCCTGTGTTGGCAGGTAGACTGTTTACCACTGAGCCACCAGGGAAGCCCTCCACATCTCTTGTTGTCATTGTTCAGTCGCTCGGTCAGGTCCAACACTCTTTGCGACCCCATGGGCTGCAGTATGCCAGGCTTCCCTGCCCATCACCAACTCCTGGAGTTCACTCAAATTCATGTGCATCGAGTCAGTGATGCCATTCAACCATCTCATCCTCTGTCATCCCCTTCTCCTCCTGCCTTCAATCTTTGGCTCTTTTCTAACGAGTCAGTTCTTCACATCAGGTGGCCAAAGTATTGGAGTTTCAGCTTCAGCATCAGTCCTTCCAATGAATATTCAGGACTGATTTCCTTCAGGATTGACTGGTTTGGTCTCCTTGCAGTCTGAGGGACTCTCAAGAGTCTTCTCCAACACCACAGTTCAAAGGCATCAATTCTTCAGTGCTCAGCTTTCTTCCATGTCCCTAGTTGTCTATAAAAACATAAATCAGATTGCATAGCTCCCTTCACTTTAAAACTCCCTATTGACTTGCCCTGAAAACTTACTGTGTCTTCAGAATCTTCCAGCTGGTTTTGTGGACAAGCTCGTCCTGTCAGATGAGACCCTCACATTCCTGCCCACCACAGTGATTCCCACAATACAGACATGAGGGGGTAAAAGAAAGTACTTGGAATGCCACCACTTACAACATTCTAACCCAAACACCAAGAGTTTGTTTTCATAAGCAAGATTTATTATGCAGTGTTTTATTTATCCAGACAGCATATTGTCATATATATATTTATAAAGAATGAAACATAAGAATGAAATGAACCCTGTGGGCCCTTCCAAATGCCTATGAAGCTGAATCAACCTCCTTATTCCTCTTTTATCATCTTTTTCTGTTCCCAGCAGCAGCCACTATATTGAACCTTTGCCCTTTTTATTATCTGTTTGATAGAATTTTGTTACACGTGTTTTTGTCCCTAAGTAGCTTTCTTGTGTTAAGTTTTTCAAATCGGTTTCACATGTTAGTATTTGTTCTGCTGAGGTCAGGTCACTGAACAGCGAGATGCAACTGTTTCCAAGTTTAACAGGTTTGTGGTCACGTAGCAACTACCATCAGGAGATGGAGTGTGTTTCTGTCTCTGTTTCCTCTCTTGCTGGACTTCACTGCTTCCATGCTTCCCCTCACACCCAGGACACTGTTGGCTCATCATTCTCACCATGCTGGCTGGCCACAGTGACAAGCATCCGATTGCACTTAAAATCATGAGATCCTGGTAGCCTGTGCACCCTGAGTGTCCATGTGATACCCATGCCTTCTGCGGGCCAGGCAGCTGTCTCAGTGTCAGCTGAAGCATGTGATGACCTGTCGATTCAGGATACCCGGCACTTGGATGAAGTTTGAAGACCCCGGCCAGACCCTCCTCTGTCTTGAGACTGGCACCAGAGAAGAGGTTCCCAGGGCAGAAAGACACACACCCTCATCGTGGCCTGGTCCCGTTGCCACAGTTCCATTTATTTTCAGAGAAGTAAGTCTGTCCAGACCAGAGTTTTATGTTTTATTTTTCTTTAGTTTTTTTTTTTTTTTTTTTTCCCCAAACTCTTCTGGGTAGCAGTGAGTATTTTCATGTTCTGGGGCCATCTTCCTAAAACAGGTCTGTCTCCACATTTATCAAAGTATAGGGAGGTTTCCCTTTTTCCCTTTCAGCTCAGCAAACAGACCTCTATTATTCTTTTAAACCTTTTGAAGAAGCTAGTAGCCAAGGCTGTCCTTAAAACACCCCCTTTATTTTCTGGCTTAAGAGCACAACCGCCTTCTCCAAGCTCTTTTTCTGTTGCCCCCGGAGAGACCTCCATTCTCTAAGAATGTAGGTGACTGGCGTGTTGCCTGAAGACTTCCCAGTGACTAGCTATACCCATACTGGGTGTTCTTCTCAAAATCACAAACTCATGGTCCAGTCTATCCTGGAAAATATCTGGGAGGAGCATCTTTCCATTCAGACATTCTTTGCTTAAACATAACCTAAAAAGTCAGCATCTAAATAAAGATTATCTGGGGAGAGAGAAAGCAGGATCCAGGCTCTTGGTTTAAAAATCTCTCTTTCTCAGTCTGCCAAGCCTACCTGGTACCAAAAAAATGTATGTCTTTTAAAATTTTTATTATTTTATTTTTTAACACCTAAAAAACATTTGGTATTGGAGTATAGCTAGTTAACAATGTTGTGACAGATTCAGGTGAGCAAAGAAGGGTCTCAGCCATACATATCCGTTGTCCCCCAAACTTCCCTCCCATCCAGGCTGCCACATGACATTGAGCAGAGTTCCCTGTGCTGGACAGCAGGTCCTTGCTGGTTCTCCATGTTACATACAGCAGTGTGTGCATGTCCATCCCAAGTTCCCTGACTATCCCTTCCCCCATCCTTCCCCCTGGTGACCATAAGGTTATTACAGAGTATTGAGCAGAGTTCCCTGTGCTATCTAGCAGGTCCTTGTGGGTTCTCCATGTTAAATATAGCAGTGTGTCCATGTCCATCCCAAACTCCCTAACTATCCCTTCTCCCCGTCCTTCCCCCTGGCAACAATGAGTTCATTCTCTGACAGTCTGTTCCTGTTTTGCAAATTCATCTGTATAATTTCTTTTTAGATTCCACAGATAAGGAATGTCATATGATATTTCTCAACCTACTCAGTCATTAAAACGGATAAAATGACACCATTTGCAGCAACACAGACGGACCTAGAGATTGCCACACTGAGTGACAATCCTCTGTAAGAACCTTATGGTCACCAGGGCGAAGGATCGGGGAAGGGATAGTCAGGGAGTCTGGGATGGACATGGACACACAGCTGTATTTAACATGGAGAACCCGCAAGGACCTGCTGTCCAGCACAGGGAACTCTGCTGGATGTTACAAGCCAGCCTGGATGGGAGGGAGTTTGGGGGAGAAGGGATACATGTATATGTATGGCTGAGTCCCTTCAGTGTCCACCTGAAACCATCACAGGATTGTTAATGGGCTATACCCGAATACAACATAAAAAGTTTAGAAAAAATAGGAAAAAAGAGATCATTTGTGTCTCATATATGTTATTTGTTTGGGCTTCCCTGATAGCTCAGTTGGTAAAGAATCCACCTGCAATGCAGACAACCCCGGTATGATTCCTGGGTCTGGAAGATCCCCTGGAGAAGGGATGGGCTACCGACTCCAGTATTCTTGGGCTTCCCTTGTGAGTCACCTGGTACAGAATCTGCCTGCCATGCGGGAGACCTGGGTTTGATCCCTGGGTTGGGAAGATCCCCCTGGAGAAGGGAACGGCTACCCACTCCAGTATTCTGGCCTGGCCAATTTCATGGTGTATATAGTCCATGGGGTCGCAGAGAGTCAGACACGAGTGAGTGACTTTCACAGAGACGATTACTGATTCTGCCTATCAGCATTTTTTTTTTCCATTAGAGAAATATTCTTAGGAATTTAGGCTACTTGATCCATATGAAAGAAAGTAAAAGTGTTAGCTGCTCAGTCATGTAGCTCTTTTTGACCGCATAGACTGTAGCTCACCAAGGTCCTCTGTCCATGGAATTCTCCAGGTGAGAATACCAGTGTGGGTTACCATTCCCTTCTCCAGGGGAATCTTCCTGGTCCATGGGTTGAACCTGGGTCTCCTGCATTGCAGGCAGATTCTGTAATGTCTGAGCCACCAGGGAATCCTGCTTGGTACAGAGTTTTGTTTAACTCATAAAAGCGTAACGCTGCCTGGTCGAGTTGCTTTTCTCGCTTTAACACCTATTTGATGACCGTGGAAAATATTTCTCTGTAAATGGAATCTCTGCCTTCAGTCTTCCCTCCTTCCAGGGCAGCTAGTCCAGCAGCTTCCCACCCTGTGCTGACCTGTACCCATGCCTAGCACACAGACACACACCCACGCACACCCAGCCGCCCATTTCATGTCACCTCAGTACATCAGACTAATGCAGGAGTGTGGGGCAGGGTGGGACCACAAGCTTTCATCTCCCCCACCCTGGCTCCTGGAAAGGCACCTCAGGCTGTTTGACCAGGACGTGGTTGCCATGACTGTCTTCAACAGGGAACCGTCAGAGAGGTGACCATTAATGTGACCATTCAGTTCAGTTCAGTCACTCAGTCATGTCCAACTCTTTGCGACCCCATGAACCACAGCACACCAGGCCTCCCTGTCCATCACCAACTCCCAGAGTCCACCCAGACCCATGTCCATTGAGTCGGTGACATCATCCAACCGTCTCATCCTCTATCGTCCCCTTCTCCTCCTGCCTTCAATCTTTCCCAGCATCGGGGTCTTTTCTAATGAGTCAGCTCTTTGCATCAGGTAGCCAAAGTATTGGAGTTTCAGCTTCAACATCAATCCTTCCAATGAACACCCAGGACTGATCTCCTTTAGAATGTAGTGGTTGGATCTCCTTGCAGTCCAAGGGACTCTCAAGAGTCTTCTCCAACACCACACAGTTCAAAAGCATCAATTCTTTGGCCCTCAGCTTTCTTTGTAGTCCAATTCTCACATCCATACATGACCACTGGAAAAACCATAGCCTTGACCAGATGGACCCTTGTTGGCAAAGTAATGGCTCTGCTTTTTAATATGCTGTCTAGGTTGGTCATAACTTTCCTTCCAAGGAGTAAGCGTCTTTTAATTTCATGACTGCAATCACCATCTGCAGTGATTTTCATATATATATATATATATATATATATATATATATATATATATATATTCATGGGCTTCCCTGGTGGCTCAGCTGGCAAAGAATCTGCCTGCAATGTGGGAAACCTGGGTTCGATTGTGGGTTGGGAAGATCCCATGGAGAAGGGAAAGGCTACCCACTCCAGTGTTCTGGCCTGGAGAATTCCTTGGACTGTATATATAGTCCATGGGGTCGCAGAGAGTCAGACACAACTGAGTGACTTTCACTTTCATGTATATATTCATGGTGGCTCAGATGGTAAAGAATCGGTCTCCAGTGCGGGAGACTCAGGTTCGATCTCTGGGTGGGGAAGATCCCCTCGAGGAGGAAATGTCAACCCACTCCAGTATTCTTGCCTGGAGGATCCCATGGACAGAGGAGCCTGGCAGGCTACAGTTCATGGGGTTGCAGAGTCGGACAGAACTGAGCAACTAACACTTTTATATGTAACCTCCTACCGGCGTTACACCCCTGGTAGGATATGGTTCTCTCTCCAGGCTCCCAAGTCTGGTTGGGATTTTTTCCTGGCACCCCCCCCCCCAACTCCGTCCTGAGCAAAGGAAGTTCTTAAGGGAGAACTCTAGTCTATCATCTGGAGAGGAAGCCGTCCGTTGGTCCCCACAGACGTCTCCCCACCTCTTCCACGCAATTTATCACCACTTGAGACCACGTTCACCCGGGAAGCTAGCTCCCTCACTATTTCTTATTATCCTTCTGGCAGGTTCAGGACATTTCCTGCTGGGCAAGCAGATCAAATCCTACATATGTGTTCATTTGGGTCAGCAGAATCCATCTCATGCTCAGAAAATAGCCTAAAATTCTATTTTTTTTCCCTCATGCTCAGAAAATAGCCTAAAATTCTATTTTTTTTTTTCATTGTATAGCCTCTCTGTGTTATAACTTTGGGCTTCAAAATGAAATAAAAAAGCACAGAATCTCTTCTACTAACTCGTAATGGTTGTCCCCAGATTTTGCTTACATTTATATTTTTGTCATTTCAGGGCTTCCCTGGTGGCTCAGATGGTAAAGCAACTGCCTGCAATGCGGGAGACCGGGGTTCGATTCTTGGCTCAGGAAGATCCCCTGGAGAAGGAAATGGTAAGGTCTGGCCCTGGACCAGAGCATCATTTAAAAATAGGGTGGCCTGAGTCACAGTGAAGGAGGGTTGGGACAAGGAGGTGTGAGGATCCACTCTTGAGACATAGGACTCCTAACCCCAGTGAGTGTCCACACCTTCACAGAGAAGTCAGCTCAGTGAAGTCCTGATTAATCTGAGTGAATTCAGCTCAGTGAAATAACAGATGACTGGTTAATTGAAAGGAATTTCAGAATACAGAAATGTTCACACCCAGGCAGGAGGGTTACAGGCTGAGTGCAGACAGGAATCAGGATCCCCGAGAGTCTGGGCAAATGTGTGCATACAATCTGAAGTACCTAATCAGAGTGGACATGGAACACCAGACTGGTTCCAAATAGGAAAAGGAGGACATCAACGCTGTATATTTTCACCTTACTTATTTAACTTATATGCAGAATACATCATGAGAAATGCTGGGAATCAAGATTGCTGGGAGAAATATCAATAACCTCAGATATGCAGATGATACCATCCTTATGGCAGAAAGTGAAGAAGAACTAAAGAGCCTCTTGATGAAAGTGAAAGAGGAGATGAAAAAGTTGGCTTAAAACTCAACATTCAGAAGACGAAGATCATGGCATCTGGTCCCATCACTTCATGGCGAATAGATGGAGAAACAATGGAAAGAGTAGCAGACTTTATTTTTGAGGGCTCCAAAATCACTGCAGATGGTGAGTGAAGCCATGAAATAAAAAGACGCTTGCTCCTTGAAAGAAAAGTTATGACCAACCTAGACAGCATATTAAAAAGCAGAGACATTACTGTGTCAACAAAGGTCCATCTAGTCAAGGCTATGGTTTTTCCAGTGGTCAGGTATGGATGTGAGAGTTAGACTATAAGGAAAGCTGAGGGCTGAAGAATTGATGCTTTTGAACTGTGGTGTTGGAGAAGACTCTTGAGAGTCCCTTGGACCGCAAGGAGATCCAACAAATCCATTCTGAAGGAGATCAGCCCTGGGATTTCTTTGGATGGAATGATGCTAAAGCTGAAACTCCAATACTTTGGCCACCTCATGCGAAGAGTTGATTCATTGAAGCCCCTGATGCTGGGAGGGATTGGGGGCATGAGGAGAAGGGGATGACAGAGGATGAGATGGCTGGATGGCATCACTGACTCGATGGACGTGAGTTCGAGTGAACTCCAGGAGTTGGTGATGGACAGCGAGGCCTGGCGTGCTGCGATTCATGGGGTCGCGAAGAGTCGGACACGACTGAGCGACTAAACTGAACTGAATCTTCAGTTCCAGGGCCGGTTTGTTTTTCATTTCCTCGAGGCCAGTTCTTGGAATTGTGGTACCGTATGTCATGGCTACAGTCCGATCATCATGTAGTTAACTTCTTCCCCCTGGTGACACTTTGATTATCTACAAGACAGCTCACAGGGTTTGGCTCAGGACTTTCAAGACTTTCAGTTCTTTTCAAGGGCTACGACTATGCTTTAAGTCGACATTCTACATGCTCAGTTGTGTCTGACTCTGCGACCCCATGGACTGTAACACCACAAGGTTCCTCTGTCCATGGGATTCTCCAGGCAAGAATCCTGGAGCAAGTTACCATTTCCTCCTCCAGGGGGTCTTCCTGACCCAGGGATCTTCCTGACCCAGGGATCGAACCTGCGTCTCCTGCATTGGCAGGCAGATGCTTTACCAGCAAACCTCCTGGGGAAGCCTGACCGTGCTTCATGGAGTACATTATTATTATTTTCATCTCCTTTGATTGTTTGAGTCAGACTGCACTTCTGAACTCCGTTCCTCTTGGAGGGAGGAGGTAGATGACGATGGCTTGGGATCTCTCTCTGCCTGATCTCTTACACCTGCCTGTGGATCTACTGTTTCCTCGACATAAAAGATGCAGTAAAAGGTACTCCGTTAGAGGAAGGCAGAGAGACAGCAGGGAGAAGCATGGGAGACACAGAAAAGCACCCGCAAGTGTCTGCAGAGGTCAGGCAGGCACAGGACGTGGATGCAATGTTTGGGGTCTGAGGACTACATCACACTGAAGGGAGATTGGAAAACTGTGTCTTTGTGAGGATGGAGATCAAATAGCAAGGCCGTGATTATGACAGCTGAAAGCAGTGTCTCCAGGGTTTCCCCACCCTCGGCCCAGACAGACACACACACACACAGACAGTATCCGCACCAGATTGAATAGAGAGGACCAGCGGAAAAGGGAACCCCGCGTCTCCCGGGTCGCTTCCTTTGAACAACCACACACGCGGAAATCTGGCTTCTGAACTGATCAAAACCCAAGTTCAAGGCTCCGGCTTGCTGCCTCTTTGGAAAAGCCAACCCTTGGGTCGAGACGCTAATGAAGTTTTATTTTAAATCATGAAAAACAGAGTGGGGTGGGGAAGGAGAAAAAGGAGACTGTCACCGTAGACTAATTTATATTCAGTGATATTTCACAGCCCAGCGGCGCTGCGATTCTCCCACGCCAGGAGGTCTGGCACGTTTGATCTTCTTTTCCTGAAGAGCTTCTCTTTGTAAAGGACAGCGGAGTGCTGGGGAGCCTGGGTCCGCCCTCTGCCCCCGACTCTGTGCCTTGTCGTCATCCCACACACGGGCTTCGAGAACAGGCTCTCTTTCTAACAGGATGCTTTTTTGAGATTTGGCCGTGGTTTCCGTAGCATCATCCCCTGTACTCGCTGCTCAGTTTGTGGTCCCCACGTCTGTTCCTGCGCTCCGCAGTCACACGGCCTCTCTCAGTTTTCCCCTTTTCCGTCGGATGAATGTTTTCATCCCCTAGAGACGTGTGCCCGAGAGAACCAAGAGCACATGGACACAGGAGACTCACAGAAGAAGGTCCACAGATGTGCTCTTCATGGATGGAAGATAAAATAAGCCACAGATGCATGAGATTGATGCAGGGAGCATCCTTGGTCAAGAGACAGGCGGCACTTGGAGGGCAATGGGCAGAAAGGGTGGGGCGGGGGTCCAGAAGATGAGCTCAGTGTCGGGAAGTGTTTTACTCTGAGCAGGCTCAGTTCAGATGCTGGGTAATCTCCCGTCCCCCTCCTCAGTCTGCAGGCTGAGGTTGTCTTGGTGTGTGTATACATGTGCTCAGATGTGTCTGATTCTCTGTGACCCCATGGACTGTAGCCTGCCAGGCTCCTCTGTCCATGGTATTCTCTAGTCAAGAATACTGGAGTTGTTTGCCATGCCCTAAACCCAGGGGAATCTTCTAGACTCAGAATACTCAAGAATACTGGAGTGGGTTATCATTTCCTCTTTCCAGGGGACCTTCACAGTCCAGGGATTGAACCCACATCTCCTGCATCTCCTGCACTGCAGGCTGGATTCTTTACCACCAAGCCTCTTGGGAATCCCTAAGATTGTCTATAAAGCACCAATATTCCTGGTGTCAAGAGCGCTCAGTTCTATCAACGCATGTGGCTGGATTAACAAAGATTGAAACAAGCTGGCTTGACTTTCTATGGTTAAGTTGCAGTCCATTGTACATGATTTGGCTTCAAAGAAGTTCCCCGCTTCCATGAGTATCAGACAATAGGTGTGTTAAGAGAAGCTGTGAAATTTAATGGAGATGGCATCGGGTGGATGTCATAATACCTAGATGTTCCCCGTGTCACTGTCTAGCAAGCTGAGTCAACTCGATAAATCCCTTCACTTTGTCCCTGCTCTTTCTACTAGAAAATAACGGTTTTGGATTGCATGGCTCTCAGATTCTCTAAGCTCCAAAAACCTAGAGTATGAAATTCTCTCATTCTGTAAATCAGTAGTTTTGTATCTTTGCATTTCACTGTTGGTCCTGATGTTTCTAGAAGACTGTCCCCAAGACTGACTGGCTTTGCTATTCACAATTACACGCTTCACGCCGAACTATCATGTGGCTGCCTTCACACACATGTGTGAGCCTTTCTCCAAGTCCTGGTCTCTTTCCATGAATCAAAGCTAGAAGGGGATGCTGGCATCTGACCTCAAAGGGTGCCTTCCAGCTGCAGCTGCACATGAAGACGAACTCTGATAGGTCAGCTGCTGAACGCCCTGTGCTGGTGGTTTAGGTTGGGTGTAGAACGCTGAAGAATTGATGCTTTTGAACTATGGTGTTGGAGAAGACTCTCGAGAGTCCCCTGGACTGCAAGGAGATCCAACCAGTCCATCCTAAAGGAAATAGGTCCTGAATATTCATTGGAAGGACTGATGCTGAAGCTGAAGCGCCAATACTTTGGCCACCTGATGCGAAGAGCTGACTTATTGGAAAAGACCCTGATGCTGGGAAAGGTTGAGGGCAGGAGGAGAAGGGGATGACAGAATGAGATGGTTGGATGGCATCACCTACTTGATGGACATGAGTTTGAGCAAGCTCCGGGAATTGGTGATGGACAGGGAAGCCTGGAGTGCTGTGGTCCATGGGGTCGCAAAGAGTCAGACATGACTGAGTGAACTGAAGTGTTCAAGGATTCTGTAGTAAAATCATGTTTTTGCTACACTCACTTCAGGCACGTTTATAGTGTCAGTATTGCTCACCTATGCAATATTATGTCTGTATAAATAAAACTTCAACCAGAGAAGCAGAAATCCTAGCATAGACAGCTTATAGGTACAGGTGTAGGTATGTAGATACGATATGTAATTATATATAATATATAATGTTTGTATAGATACAGATGGACAGATATGTATAATATCTTACGTATCTATCGGTTTATATTAAGAATATAGATTATTATCATATACTATAGATATTAATTATTTATGGATTATTGATAATTTATAGATACAGATATGGACAGAGGTAGATATCTATGGATCAGTATTTATCATCTATCTAGACGATAGATAGATAGATGTTGACATTTATCTACCTGTCCACCGTTCTGTCTGAATCTATGTGTGTTTGTTAGTTGCTCACTCATGTCTGATTCTTTGTGACCCCATGGACTGTAGCCCACCATGTTCCTCTGTCCATGGGATTCTCCAGGCGAGAATACTAGAGTGGGTTGTCAGTTCCTGTGACCCCATGTACTGTAGCCCACCAGGATCCTCCGTCCATGGGATTCTCCAGGCAAGAATACTGGAGTGGGTAGCCTTTCCCTTCTCCAGGGGATCCTCCCAACCCAGGGATCAAACCCAGGTCTCCCGCATGGCAGGCAGATTCTTCACCATCTGAACCACCTAGGAAGCCCTATATCTAGTGCTGAATGAACAGGGCCAACATCAAGAGAAAAGATAACCTCCAGGGCCCAGCACCACTCTCGATTGTTTGCTCAGTCATGTCTGACTCTTTGTGACTCCTTGGACTGCAGCTCGCCAAGCTCCCCTGGCCTTCACAATCCTCAACTGAAGCAATGAGTGAGTGTCATAGAGCATATTAAAAATTGGACATGTGAACCATCTTCTCAAACAATTTCCTACAAGTGATGCTTTTTGAAACGTGTGTGTACATTGTCCTACAGAATCCAGGTTTAGAAAAGGGCCTTAAATGTCCTCATCGTCTTCATGGTATCATGTGACATGGAACCAGGCTGTTTCATCACTGTAGATCTACAGTTCCGAGAGCTTAGCCCTCTTCAAAGTGTGTCAGAACACCCGTCTTTTAATTAGCTTGATCAGGGTAGCAGTATATTCGTTCAGCGGGCTGCTATCTCAGCACACAGGTTGCTGTATGAGAAACATTTTGCAAAGACTTTCCAGAATTTGCACAGGTCTGTAGAGTAATACAGTCAGGGTTGCTAATAGCCTATGTCACCAAGAGCAGAGACAATATTGGAACTGAAATGAAAAAGCTGATTTTCTTCACCCAAGAGTTCTGTAGAAAAATTTTACAGGAGACTCAGGCTATGCTGCGAATTTTTGTGGGGGCTCTGTTGAATCAGAATTCACTTGCTCTTCTCCAAGGCTCACGTCTCCTCATTACTTGCAATAGCTCAGCCCGATCCTTGCTTGTAAAGCGAGCCTTACAAATTTCAGTGACGGACAGATGAGCTGACTCTGTGCAGCTACACAGAAAGCAAGCTGTGAGTCCCACTAGAAAAAGCATCCAGGAGTCTTTATGGAGCACAGTATTTATCCAAGTAAAATACGACTCTCGACAAGGTATCTGGTATATTGCCAATGTGTCTTATTTCGACGGGGGAAAAAATTACTCAGAGTGACATTTACCAAGTGTCCAATGATATCGTTGTATCATTTAGACCTTTTGTAAACATTACAGAGCAGTAACAATTCATGGCATAGTGATTAGGTTTTCTTGTTGTTGTCTACTTGCTAGGTTTTGTGTGATTCTTTTGTGACCCCATAGACTGCAACCTGTTAGGCTCCTGTATCTGGATTCTTAATCTCTGAGCCACCAGGCAGGCCCCAGTAACTTAGGCTTTGTCGTGCAAGTTATGGATGAATTTTACCCTTGGACATAACGCTGGGCTGTGAAAATGCACAGTTTCTGCATTCGCCAACCACAGGGAAGTGATGTACTTACAAGATCCAGATGAGACATTGGAAGAGAGAGTGGTGGGAAGGTTATTAGGAGATTCAGTAACTTCTGTTTGGATGATGGAGATCTCTAGAGATGATGGAGAGGAAACAGGAGGGTAGCCTTGAGTAAAAGATTCGGTTTCCCTTACATGTTTTTTTTTTTTTAATTTACCTTTTATGTAGTTGATATAAATGTATAGTTGATTTACAATGTTGTGTTAGTTTCAGCTGTACAGCAAAGAGATTCAGTTCTATGTATACATATATCCACTCTTTTTTTAGATTCTTTTCCCATATACGTTATTAGAGAGTGTTGAGCAGAGTTCCCTGTGCTATGGCAGTAGGTCCTTGTTGACTCTCTGTTTTATGTAGAGTAGTGTGTGTATGTCTAGGGCCTCCCTGGTGGCTCAGATGGTAAAGAATCTGCCTGCCATGCGGGAGACTCAGGTTCGATCCCTCCTGGTTTGAGAAGATCCCTGGAGGAGGAAATGGCAACCCACTCCAGTACTCTTGCCTGCAGAATCCCCATGGACAGTGGAGCCTGGCGGGCTACAGTCCTTGGGATCACAAAAGAGTCAGACACCACTGAAGACAGGCCTAGTCTCCCCTACGTGTTCTTGAATCTCAGAGAGACCCCTGCAGCCGTCTTCCTTCTGACACTTGGCGGTCCAGGAACACGCACTGGGTTGGTGTCTCCACCGTGGTCTGAAGCCCTTAGGGGAGCCTCTCTCTTCACTCCCCCGAGGAGAGATGATTCCACTCTTTTGATCTGGAGTCAGCTTTCAATTCCTGAGCCACTCAGCTCTACTTTGAAAATATGTCCACAATCTGACCTGTATCACCACCTCCATGCTTCAGATCTTCCCTCAGTTGGTTAGTGGCTCTGTAGCTGGTGCCTGATTCTGTCCCAAATTTGCTTATTCTTCATACGCTGTTCAGAGCTGTTTCACAGGACACTCATTGATTTAGGATGAAGCCAGAGCCTTAGTCTCCTATCCACAGCCAGCCGGGGGCATCTTGTGTCCGTCAGAACCAAAGGCAAGGCTTTGCAGCGGGCATGGAGGTTTCAGGTGATGGGTCCACATCTCACCGTCATCTCCACCTTCATGTCCTAGGACGGGCACGCTTATTCACTCAGTTCCTCTACATGCTTGCCATTGCTGTTTCTCCCTTTCTTCTCTTTAACGTGTTTTTAAAACATTCACAGTTTGTAAATTTAACTTTGGCCGCTCTGGGTCTTTGTTGCTGCATGCTGGCTTTCTGTAGTTGCAGCGAGCAGAAGCTACTCTTTAGCCATGGTGCGTGGGCTTCTCACTGTGGTGGTGTCTTTTGTTGCAGAACACAGTTCGGGGCTTCCCTCATAGTTCAGCTGGTAAAAAATCTACCTGCAATGCAGGAGAACCTGGTTCGATTCCTGGGTCAGGAAGATCCCCTGGAGAAATGACGGGCTACCCACTCCAGTATTCTTGGGCTTCCCTAGTGGCTTAGCTGGTAAAGAATCCACCTGCAATGTGGGAGAGCTGGATTCAATGCCCAGGTTGGGAAGATCCCCTGGAGAAGGGAAAGGGTACCTACTCCAGTATTCTGGCCTGGAGAATTCCATGGAGTGTACAGTCCACGGGGTCACAAAAGAGTCAGACACGACTGAGCGACCTTCAGTTCCCTTCGCGTCACAGGCTGTAGGGCGTGAGCTTCAGTAGTTGTGGCTTGCAGGTTCAGACGCCCTGCAGCATGTGGATCTTCCCAGACTGGGGACCGAACCCTCGTCACCTGTTTCGACAGGAAGATTGTTAACCACTGGACCACCAGGGAACACCCCCCTCCCCTGCTTTTTCTTAAGTCAGCCCAGCTCACTCACCACAGACACTCTCCTGTCGTGTCCCTCAGCCCAGAGCACCCTCTCCAATTTCCTGCTTGAGTCATCCCTTCCCTTCTGGGCCTGTGTGTCTTATTATCAGCATGGGTTCTCTGGCTGTTCTCTATAAACAGACTGTTCTCCTCTCTACCAAGTGTTCTATTACCATCAGGTTAGTTCAGTTCAGTCACTCAGTCATGTCCGACTCTTTGAGACCCCATGGACTGCAGCATGCGAGGCCTCCCTGCCCATCACCAACTCCTAGAGCTTACTCAAACTCATGTCCATTGAGTCAGTGATGCCATCCAACCATCTCCTCTGTTGTCCCCTTCTCCTCCCGCCTTCAATCTTTCCCAGCATCAGGGTCTTTTCCAATGAGTCCATTTTTCGCACCAGGTGGCCAAAGGATTGGACTTTCAGCATCAGTCCTTCCAATGAATATTCCAGACTGATATCCTTTAGGATGGACTGGTTGGATCTCCTTGCAGTCCAAGGGACTGTCAAGAGTCTTCTCCAACACCACGGTTCAAAAGGATCCATTCTTCAGCGCTCAGCTGTCTTTATCATCCAATTCTCTGTTACCATACACTCCCTCATTTCTCTCGTGGGTCCTTCTCAGAATACGTGTGTGTGTCTGTGTGTGTGTTGCTCACCGTTGATAGCCCTTGACCTTAGAGAGGACCACTCAGGACACAGAATGCAATAAATATTTTTGAATGAACAAATACGTGCTTGGGTTTATGTATAGAATGTGGGACGCAAGGAGCTTCTAAAGGTCTAAACAAGGGCCTCCACCCCGGCAGATGGAGGCTACAAGAGAATTGGTGGAGTTTTTCCGACTAAAGGCCTACAGGAGTATCTAGGGCATATTTGTACTTCCTTAACTCCACAGGTGGTACGTTAAATAAGGAAAATACATTTTAGATAGAGATTTTTTTCTTAACCTCTATTTCAGATATGCCCAGGTGTTCAAGGAATTCATGAATAGGACACTTAGGAACAAACATGCTGTGGAAGAAAACACTGTTTGAATCAATGAGAGATTAAGCTGCTGCATTCAAAACAGGGCTGTTATTGTGCCTGTACACGCTCAGTCGTGTCCGACTCTTTTGTGACCCCACGGACTGTAGCCCCACCAGGCTCCTCTGTCCATGGGATTCTCCAGACAGGAATACTGGTGTGGGTTGCCATTTCCTCCTCCAGCGGGGGTCTTGCTCACCCAGGGATCAAAGCCTTTGTATCTCTTGAGTCTCCTGTATTGCCAGGCGGGTTCTTTACATGCTGAGCCATGAGAGAAGCCCCTGAAACGTGGCAGCCTGGAAGAAACAGCTTGCACTGATACTCTGAGTAAGTAAGTGCTATGAGTTCTTACTTGCTTATTGAAGTAGTTACTGGAGTACCCATTGACAGAGGAGCATGGTAGGCTACAGTCCATGGGGTCGCAAAGAGTTGGACACGACGGAAGGCCTTCACTTTCACTTTCTTTGAGTACTTATTGAGTACTTACTTAAGTAAGTAAATAAGTATAAGACATACTCACACGCACAGAGAGAGGGTAATGGTCTTATTTGTGTCCCCCCGTTAAAGTTCCTATGTTTAAGTCGTAACTTATGGTATTTCAGAATGTGACTCGATTTGGAGACATGGCCTTCAGATAGGTAATTCAGGTGACGTGACCTCATTAGGCTGGGCCCTAAGCCAGTATGACTGGGGTCCTTATAAGGAGCCATCCAGGCACAAAGACGCCAGGAATGTGTGCCCACAAACCTTGAGAGCAGAAGAATTGATGCTTTTGAACTGTGGTGTTGGAGGAGACTCTTCAGAGTCCCTTGGACCACAAGGAGATCCAACCAGTCCATCCTAAAGGAAATCAGTCCTGGGTGTCCATTGGAAGGACTGATGCTGAAACTGAAACTCCAATACTTTGGCCACCTGATGCGAAGAGTTGACTCATTGGAAAAGACCCTGATGCTGGGAAAGATTGAAGGTGGGAGGAGAAGGGGACAACAGATGAGATGCTTGGATGGCATCACCGACTCAGTGGACATGAGTTTGAGTAAGCTCTGGGAGTTTGTGATGGACAGGGAGGCCTGGCGTGCTGCAGTCCATGGGGTCATGAGCAGTCGGATGCGAGTGAGCGACTGAACCGAACTGAAACCTTGAGAGGGCACAGCAAGAAAGATCTACCCCTGTGCCCGAATGTAGTGGGATCATAAATATGGCTGGCATCCTTGCCATACCATTCTGCTCTCTGATTTCATAATAACTCAGTGAGGCTGGCATTATCTTTGGCCCTTTAAAAATATGTTTTGTGTTTTTAATTTATTTACCTGTGCTGGCTCTTAGTTGCAAGCATGTGAGATCTAGGTCCCTGACCAGGGATCGAACCCAGGCCTCCTGCTTTGGGATCGCGGAGTCCTAACCACTGGGAAACCAGGGAAGTCCCGTCACTGGCCATTTTTTTCCCCCCAGGAACCTGGGTATAGGTCCATCCAAGATCCCAGGGGTGTGGAAAGCAGAGCTGGGAAGGAAACCTGCTTTCCCTCCACAGCCCTTCATCCTGACTGCCACGCCAGTGCCTCCGGATGTCATCTGAGTTAAAGAGCAGACACGAAAAAGGGGTCCCAGCTTTTGGACCCAAAAAGACATGTGTTCGACTCTTGCCTCTGCCCCTAACTTAGCAAATGTTGACCTTCAGCCACCTCTTCTGATGAGCCGGTATGTGGGAAACATTCCATACCACCCGCTTCTCATGATATCAAATCACTTTTGTTTAAATATTATGAAGTTGTCGGGATTAGCAGATGCAACCAGATACATATAGAGTGGATACACAGCTGAGTCTTACTGTATGCAAAGAGAACTCTATTCAGAATCCTATGATAGACCATAATGGAGAAGAGTATGAAATGGAAAGTGTATATATGTATCCCTGAGTTAGCTTGCTGTATACCAATCATTAACATCATATTATAACTCAGCTATACTTCAGTGGGGTGTCCCTGATAGCTCAGTTGGTAAGGAATCCGCCTGCAATGCAGGAGACCCCAGTTCAATTCCTGGGTGAGGAAGATCCCCCAGAGAAGGGATAGGCTACCCACTCCAGTATTTTTGGGCTTCCCTGGTGGCTCAGCTGGTAAAGAATCCACCTGCGATGCAGGAGACCTGGGTTTGATCCCTGGGTTGGGAAGATCCCCTGGAGAAGGGAAAGGGTACCCACTCCAGTATTCTGGCCTGGAGAATTCCATGGACTGTATAGTCCACGGGGTCACAGAGAGTCAGACACGACTGAGCGACTTGCATTTTCATTTTCATACTTCAATAAAAAATAAAGTAAATAGAAATTAAGAAATGTTATATGAGATGATGTCTCTATATGCCAAGAGACTTACTGAATATACTTACTCAAAGTTTGGAACCCAAAACTACTGACTGAATGAATTTTCCAATGATGTGATTGTATTTGGCATCATTACTTACACGCTTAAAATTAGTTAAACTTCCGTCATTTTAGAACATGAGCCATTAGATCCGCCCGTGAAGCTTTCCATAAATGCCATCTTTCGCCAGCGAGTGGTGAAAAGATATATAAATGTATATATTAAAGCGAATATCGGCCCATCTATTTGAAACTTATGATTGCTATTCTGAATTTATTCCAGTCAAAATTACCCATCTTTGCAAATTCAGCACATGTTCTCTTGTATATTACCAAAGGACCATTTTCTTTTCAGAGAGAACTTTAAGATATATGAGAAATGAAATGAGAGCTGTGAACGGTCAGGTAGAGGAATAATTCTGTTGGGGAACATTTCTTTTAAATTACCACTGTATAATATCATCAGGGTAATCATTTTTAGAAAAGAAGATAGTTGCCTTTTTATGTTTTCAATCATTGCTATGCTTTCAATAGCCTCAGGGCTCATTTTTTTTTTCTCAGTAAAGTGAAGAAAATGTATTTTTCCCCCTTTGTTTTGCTGAAAATGTGTAATATATGAAAATGTATGCGAATGGGATTCGGTATGGAGGAGGGGGGAAGGCAGGAAATGAACCAGATTTTTGGCTCCTTTCTAAAAAGTGCTTTTATAATCAGTTGGGAAGATCCACCTGGAGAAGGGAAAGGGTACCCACTCCAGTATTCTGACCTGGAAAATTCCACGGACTCTATAGTCCATGGGGTTGCAAAGAGTTGGACAGGACTAAGTGATTTTTGCTTTGTTCAAATGGAATATATTTTAACATTCTAAGTAAGGTAACAATCAGAGTTTTAAAAATATCACGTGTTAGGCATAGCAAACATAAACTGTACAAATCTTTTAAGTGTGAAATTCTATGATATTTTACGTAGGGGTATACTTAGGTTGGAGAAGGAAATGGCAACCCACTCCAGTATTCTTGCCTGGGAAATCCCATGGGCAGAGGAGTCTTGGTGGGCTACAGTCCATGAGGTTGCAAAGAGTCGGACACGACTGAGAAATGAAAGAGCCTATTTAGAGTACCAACACTCTGATCAAAATAGAAATCTTTCCAGTACCCGGCAGTTACCCGAGTGCCCCTTCCTCAGTCAGTAGCATCCTCTCACCCAGACATTGTCATCACTGGCACATTTGCCATCATGGGTTGCTTTATCCTTCCCTAACCTGTAGGTGGATAGGGTCTGACGCGGCTCACTCTGCAGTTTCCAGCTTTGTCTGCTCGTCCGTGAGTGTGTGAGATTCATTCAAGGTGTTGTGTGCAGCATATTTCGTTCTGTTTTTATTACTGCCTGTGTACTGACTCACTGCAGTCCTGTCCAACTCTGTGCGACCCTACGGACTGTAGCCCTCCTGGATTCCTCTGTCCATGGGATTCTCCAGGCAAGAATATCGGAGTGGGTTGCCTCCTCCACGGGATCTTCCCAACCCAGGTCTCTGTCTCCTGCATTGGCAGGCTGGTTCTTTTACCAGTAGCGCCACCTGGGTTATTATTAGTTGGTAATATATTGTAAAAATGAAGTGTAATTTTTTTTTAATCCACTGTATTGGTGGATATTTGGGTTGACCCACTTTGGAGCTCACAGTCCATGGGGTCACAGAGTTGGACACAACTGAGCATGCATGCATAGGAAATTTGGAGCTCATGCATAAATCCACGATGAACACTATTGTGCTTTTGTTGGACATGCAGATTCCGTCTACCTCTGGGGATAAACACGGTGGGTGTTTTTAGTGGAC
Source organism: Bos grunniens (assembly GCF_055505025.1). Classification (NCBI taxonomy): domain Eukaryota; kingdom Metazoa; phylum Chordata; class Mammalia; order Artiodactyla; family Bovidae; genus Bos; species Bos grunniens. The sequence continues at coordinate 5,637,547 of NC_141194.1, forward strand.
GCTATGAAACAGCTCTTCCTCAAGCCGTATACTTAGTTAGCTTCACAACTATGCAAGGCTTGAGGTTGACAATCTTTTTAAAACAATATCATTCATTCTAAGTATCTGGGTAGTGGTATGCATTCTGACTTTCATTTGTAATTTTTCCTGGTAGGTAATGATATTAACTTTTCCTGTGTGTGTGTGTGTCTGGGTTTTTTGTGTGTGTGTATGTGTGTGACCATTTGAAAATCCTCATTTGGAATGTCTGCTCAAGTGTTTTAAAATGTTCCATTCACTCGTCTTTTATATATGAATTTGTAGGAGTTCTTCGTATATATTAGATGTGTGTTCTGGGTGCTAAGTCGCTTCAGTCGTGTCTGACTATCTGTGACCCCGTGGAGTGTAGCCCACCAGGCTCTTCTGTCCATGGGATTCTCCAGTCAAGAACACTGGAGTGGGTTGCCATGCCCTCCTCCAGGGGACCTTCCCAATCCAGAGATCGAACCCAGGTCTCTTATGTTTCCTGCATTGGCAGGTGGGTTCTTTACCTCTAGTGCCATCTGGGAAGCCCCCGTGTTCTGGATACTGGTCTAGTATTGCTCTTCACTGCTATTACTGATGTCTGCTGATGGACAAAAATTCTTAATTTTAACAAAAAACAGTTTGGTGATTTTGTTCTTTTGTGCCTAGTGATTTTTCTGTGGTTTAGAAATTGTTACATACCTCAAGCTCATGAACCTATTCTTAATTTTTTTTTTTTTTTGCTACAAGTTGTGGTATTAATGTTTTACAGATGGTCTGTAATTTCATATTAATTTATTTCAGATAAAGACTCCTGTTTTAAAAACATGAATATCTCGTTGAACCAAAATGACCTATTTAATTGACATTCCTTTCTGCTGATGAATTGATATGATACTTTCTCATAAACAAGTCGACTGCATACACGGATCATCCAGAGTCTAGACTGTTTGCTCCAATGTTTTCTCTTGTCTTTTGTGCTGCTGTGTTGATTTCTGTAGCTTTGTTGTGTATCTTGATATCTCGTAAGTTACACCCTTGACATTTGGTCCATTTCAAGATTCAGTTCAGTTCAGCTCAGTCGCTCAGTCATGTTAGACTCTTTGCGACCCCATGAATTGCAGCATGCCAGGCCTCCCTTACCTGGGCTAATCTAGGCCCTTTGACTTTCTCTCCAAGCTCACAAAAACCTGGGTGAAATATTGATATGCGTTGCCTTGAGACTATAAACCAAGCTGGGAAGAATGGACACCTGAAAAATATTGAATCTTCCAATCTATAAACGTGAGAGGTTTCTCTTTATGTCCATCATGTTTAAATTCTCTCAGCATTTTCCGTTGTTTCCTGTGTAAAAGATTTCACATCATTAGATTTATTTGTTGGCATTTAGTATATTTGATGAAGTTGTCAGTTGTGTGTGTGTGTGTGTGTGTGTGTGTGTGTATTTTCTTTTTTCCTTGCCTTTAAGTTTCAAATTCATTGCTGTCTGTATCACTTTCAGGTTTCCTAAGTCTTGGCAAAAAAAAAACAAAAACACAACAACAAATCTTTGGCCTTAACCTTTGGTCAAGCCAGCAATAAATGAAGTAATTTGTAAATGCTTCCTTCACTGCACATTTATCAAGATATACCGCTGGTATCCTTGGTCCATTTCCTTGCGTCTCACTTGGTTTTCAAAGTTATTACCGACTCTTAGTAGAGAGTCTCTCTCTCAGTAATTTAAAAAAAAAATTTTTTTTTTAAATTTTATTTGTTTTTGGCGTCACTGGGTCTTCTCTGCTGCGTGCGGGCTTAGTCTAGTGGCAGCGAGTGGAGGCTACTCTCCATTTGCGGAGCACGGACTTCTCGTTGTGCTGACTTCTCTCATTGAGGAGCGCCGGCTCTAGGGTGTCCAGGCCTCCGTTTTTGGGGCACACGGGCTTAGCTCCCCTGTGGCACATGGGATCATCGTAGACGGAAGAGGATAGAGCCCCTGTTCCCTGCCTCGGCAGGTGGGTGCTTAACCACTGGGCCACTAGGGAAGTCCTCTCTCAGACCCTTTTTATGACAGTCCCCCAGCGATTCTTTTTGTTACCCCTCCTACCAGTTCATCCACACGATCTTTCTGGATTAGGCGTCTTGAATCATAGGTCAGACCATAGCATTATCTTATCAGCTCTTCGTAGCATCATGCTAACATTTCCAGCTGTGTCCTTACCAACCCCCCTTTTTCCAGCTTTATCTCTGCTCCTTCCTCTTTTATGTGCTTCAGACAGGAAGTGAAACCCTCCACCTTTGCACAGCTGAAGTGGGAAGGTGTGACCTGTGTTCACGCTGCTTTATGCTTACAGAATCTCTGTCCATGAAGGTCCCTCCCCCAAGAAAGGTGGGATCACAGTTTGGTGTAAGATGAAATGCTTTATGAGCCCTCAAGCAAATATAAGTAAGCACTTCTTTGCAGTCATGCAGGGCAGCTCTCACAGTCGCCCACGCACAACTCGTTTGAGGAGGTTTTTCATTCCCAGCTCTCTCTCCTGACACTGACCCGTCCACCTTTGTGCCTCTAACAGCATCCAGTGTGACCAACCTAGACAGCATGTTAAAAAGCAGAGACATGACTTTGCCGACAAAGCTCCGTCTAGTCAAAGCTGTGGTTTTTCCAGTATCGTGTCTGGATGTGAGACCTGGACTCGAAAGAAATCTGAGCGCCGAAGAACTGATGCTTTTGAACTGTGGTGTTGGAGAAGACTTTTGAGAGTCCCTTGGACTGCAAGGAGATCCAACCAGTCCATCCTAAAGGAGATCAGTCCTGAATATTCATTGGAAGGACTGATGCTGAAGCTGAAGCTCCAATACTTTGGCCACTCTATGTGAAGAACTGACTCATTGGGAAAGACCCTGATGCTGGGAAAGATTGAAGGCTGGAGGAGAAGGGACGACAGAGGATGAGATGGTTGGATGGCATCACCAACTCAATGGACATGAATTTGAGTAAGCTCCAGGAGTTGGTGATGGACAGGGTGCAGTTCTTGGGGTCACAAAGAGTCAGACACAACTGAGTGACTGAACTGAACTGAACTGACAGTCTTTGCCTTGTGGTTGATACTTAATAGATAAACTTTGTGTGTACATGAGTGCACAATCATGTCCCAACTCTCTGCGACCCCATGGACTGTAGCCCACCAAGCTCCTCTCCCCATGGGATTCTCCAGGCAGGAATACTCGAGTGGGTTGCCATACCCTTCTCCAGGGGATCTTCCAGGCTCAGTGATGGAACCCACACCTCCTGCATTGCAAGTGCATTCTTTACCAATGAGCCACCGGGGAAGCTCAGTATAGGTTGACTTAAATTTATTTTTAATCGATGCAAATAGTAAACCATCATGTACGATGCAGTCTTTTCTATTGTGAGTTTTGTGAGCCATGGGTTCCCGGGCAAAGCTTTTGAAGTACTGAAACAAAAAATAAAATAAGATGGGCAAAACTCCTTTCTGCACTGACTAGAGTATCACTAAGGAATTCTGAACCTTTTTTTTTTTTTTTGAAGCATGTAATTTATGTGCATGATAAAACAGCCCTTTGTTTCACAAGTCAACATTCTTAATGCGGTCTGTCAAAGTGCATTCTCAGTAAATTGCTTTGATGAACTTGCCAGCCCAGTTAGTTTCTTTTAAGGGAAAGAAAAGAAGGAGGGGGTGAAAAACACTTCTGCAGCAAGAAAAAAAAGAAAGTAAGTAAATAGAACAGGTCTAGACTGTACTGGATGGTTTTACATCCAAGATTGCAAATAATTTGGTTTCACACTTGTATGGGCCAGGATTCTGCCTCAAAATTTGCAAGTTAAAAGCTCTGTTTCACATAGTTTTTATTTCAGCTTCTGCCCCACATACCCACATCCATTAGCATGCATGGAGTTGATATAGTTTTTAAATGTACTCCTAGTAGAGAAGGCCTCAGCTTGACCACCCTGAGTTCTGACGCTTGTTGTACTCTGCCATCTCTTTTTAAAAAAATATTAATTTTTATTGCAGTATTGTTGCTTTATGGTGTTGTGTCAGTTTCTGCTGTACAGCAAAGTGAATCATCTATATATATATATACACACATATATATAAGTGAAAGTGAAAGTCGCTCAGTCGTGTCCAACTCTCTGCGACCCTGTGGACTATCAGTTCAGTTCACTTCAGTCATGTCCGACTCTTTGCGACCCCATGAATCCCAGCACGCCAGGCTTCCCTGTCCATCACCAACTCCCGGAGTTCACCCAGACTCACGTCCATCGAGTCAGTGATGCCATCCAGCCATCTCATCCTCTGTCGTCCCCTTCTCCTCCTGCCCTCAATCCCTCCCAGCATCAGAGTCTTTTCCAATGAGTCAGCTCTTCGCATGAGGTGGCCAAAGTACTGGAATTTCAGCTTTAGCATCATTCCTTCCAAAGAAATCCCAGGGCTGATCTCCTTCAGAATGGACTGGTTGGATCTCCTTGCAGTCCAAGGGACTCTCAAGAGTCTTCTCCAACACCACAGTTCAAAAGCATCAATTCTTTGGCGCTCAGCCTTCTTCACAGTCCAACTCTCACATCCATACATAACCACAGGAAAAACCATAGCCTTGACTAGACGGACCTTTGTTGGCAAAATAATGTGTCTGCTTTTGAATATGCTATCTAGATTGGTCATAACTTTCCTTCCAAGGAGTAAGCATCTTTTAATTTCATGGCTGCAGTCACCATCTGCAGTGATTTTGGAGCCCAGAAAAATAAAGTCTGACACTGTTTCCACTGTTTCCCCATCTACTTCCCATGAAGTGATGGGACCGGATGCCATGATCTTCGTTTTCTGAATGTTGAGCTTTAAGCCAACTTTTTCACTCTCCACTTTCAGTTTCATCAAGAGGCTTTTGAGTTCGTCTTCACTTTCTGCCATAAGGGTGGTGTCATCTGCATATCTGAGGTGATTGATATTTCTCCCGGCAATCTTGAGTCCAGCTTGTGTTTCTTCCAGTCCAGCGTTTCTCATGATGTACTCTGCATAGAAGTTAAATAAGCAGGGTGACTATATAGCCCATGAAATTCTCCAGGCCAGAATACTGCAGTGGGTAGCCTATCCCTTCTCCAAGGGGATCTTCCCAACCCAGGGATCAAACCCAGGTCTCCCACACTGCAGGTGGATTCTATACCAGCTGAGCCACCAGGGAAGCCTAAGAATACTAGAGTGGGTAGCCTATCCGTTCTCCAGTGGGTCTTCTTGACCCAGGAATCGAACTGGGGTCTCCTGCATTGCAGGTGGATTCTTCACCAACTGAGCTACCAGGGAAGCCCACCATATACATATGTATATAGCTCCCCTCTCTTTTTTAGACTTCATTCCCGTTTAGGTCAGCAGACAGCACTGAGTAGAGTTCCCTGTGCTATAAAGCAGGTTCTCCTTAGCTATCTATATTCTACATGATATCAGTAGTATGTGTGCCTCAGTCCCCATCTTCCAGTTCATCCCACACTCCCTTTCTGACCTTCATGTCACTGTATGTTGTCTGTGTCCGTGTCTCTATTTCTAGCTTGCAGAGACATTCATCTGAACCTTGACATGTGTGCCTTAACAGAGTAGGCATATACCCTGAGAAAAGTATAATTAAAAAAAAAAAAGCACACGCACCGCAGTGTTCACTGCAGTGCTGTTTATAATAGCCAGGACATGGAACTGACCTAGATGCCCACTGACAGATGAATGGATAAGGAAGATGTGGTACGCATAGACCGTGGAATATTACTCAGCCATGAAAAAGAATGGAGTGAGGTTCTCTTGCAGAGACACGCGTGGATCCAGACACTCGTCAGAGTGCAGATGTCTTTCCTGGAGAGGCCAGGACAGGACCTCACCCCTGGGACTCTGAGGACAGGCACTTGGTTAGTTTTGAAATCAGACTTTTCCTAGATGCAGGGCATGCTATAGCTGAGAGAACTTAGTGAAACTTCCTGCATGTATTCTCCTAGGAAATTTAAAGCAGAATGCTTACATTTCCCTCTCATACCAAGGGTGGTGGTGTTTTCTGGGGGAAAAAAAAATGTGGGAAAATAGAGTAGCAGAGAGATCTGTTTTCTGCTTCTATGCTAACTGGAGCTTTTATTTTTTTCCTTTAATGTGGCTGCATCTTAGTGAAGGCTCTCTGTTGTGACATGTGAACTCTCAACTGTGGCCCTCGGGATCTAGTTCCCTGACCGGGGGTCGAACCTGGGACCCGTGAATTATGAGCATTGAGTCCTAACCACCGGACCACCAGGCAAGTCCCTAAGTGGAGCTTTTGATGAATAGAGTTTTAGCCTGAACCTTGTCAGCTCCCACAGAGGAGGGCCACCTTGTCTCATTGTCAGCCTTTGTCAGTACATTGGTATGTGTGTGGTGTGTGTGTGTACACAAGTGTTCACATATACACATTTGGGGAAGGTAAGTTGAGCTGCCATCTCATTTTCCACTTGCCAGTCAAAGAAACACCATCATGCCACTGCGTTTGCTCTCATCTCTCCACTACAAGTGGTCAGGCTTTAAGAGAGGGATTCTCTGTTTGGGAATTCAACACAGCTCAATTGAATTTCAGCTGGTGTTCCCTTGGGCGGAAAGACGAAAATAAGGTTAATTACAGAAAGCCCCGAAATTCTTTTCTTAAATAATGCCAGATGGGCTTTCCCAGGTGGCGTTAGTGGTAACAAACCTGCCTGCCAACGCAGGAGATCTAAGAGCCGTGGGTTTGATCCCTGGGTCGGGAAGATGCCCTGGGGGAGGGCATGGCAACCCACTCCAGTGTTCTTGCCTGGAGAATGCCATGGACAGAGGAGCCCGGTGGGCTACAGTCCATGGGGTCACAGAGAGTCAGACACGACTGAAGCATCTGAGTACACTCACACAACGCCAGGTGAACAGTGAGGAAACAGCATCAGTGAATATCGCGTTGCGTGTTCACAGCTTGTCACCATGGTTTTTCTCCTGGGTTAAGCCTATATCACTCTCAGGCTGACAGTCTTTTTTATCCTGGTTTCATGAGGGTCAGAGACGCCCATACAGGACAGGAGCTGTCAGAAGGTCGTGGCTCTGGGTCTGAGAGTCGTGGCTCAAGATTCCTTTGAGATGGTTAGAAAGTGGGAGCTGACTGGTACCCTGGATTCAGGTCAAATAAGACAGGAGGTGGGGAGAGAGGAGTACCCTGGGACCCAGGCAGGTGGAAGGAACCGGGGGGCTTCCGGAACCCCCACAGGTGGTAGAGCACACAGACACAATACCCCCATGGTGATGTTCTGATCTCTTTGAGAGTCATGCTCACGGCCTCCCCAGTTTCTCCAGCAGAGATGCACACACTTCCATGAGAGCCCCAAGGCTTCTCCCCAACCCCGGGGAGAGGGGTTGAGAAACAGATTGAGAAATAGATCAGAATCTAACCTGCAGGCCTCTCGGGGGTTGGTGAAGCCCTGCGGCCTCTCTCCCCACCTGCTGCTCTTGGTCGTGGACGGACCATCCCAGCGACCCACTCAGTTCCCTGGAGCAGACTTCCTGGCTTCTAGGGACACCCCCCGCCACGTCCTCTGCACCCACACCACCCCCCAGGCCCACAGAGGCCCCACCACACAGCAGCGCCCCCTCTTTCAGGCCCCACCCCATCCTGCTTTGTTCCCCTCTGCCCCCCATCCCCTGAGGCCACACAGGAATTTCCAAGTCCCTGCTCTCTGGAGCCATACACCTATTTTGTGAAGCTGTCATGTGAATCCTTGCAGGCCGACCCTCGGTCCTGGAGGCAGGGAGGTTCGGGAGAGAGAGAGCGTTCAGTCTGGCCCGGGACGTTGCTGGGATTTGTCCAGTGTCAGCTGGGTCTCTCTGCAAGGGTTTCATTTTTTTTTTTTTTTTCAAGAAGAAAAAAAATTGAGAATTTTTTTTTTTTTTTTTTAAGAAATCTTTAAAAAAGATTCTCCAGGCAAGAATACTGGAGTGGATTGCCATTTCCTCCTCCAGGGGATCTTCCCGACCCAGGGATCGAACCTGCATCTCTCAGATCTCCTGCCCAAGGGAACACCAGTTTAAAACTCAACCACCTTTTTCGGTGTGAATATAAAAGACACAGGGGTGACTGCAGATATGGATCATCTTGGCCCAGCTGCATGTGTCAAGGTGCGAACAGCAATTTGCAAGGTGCGACCAGAGAAGGACGTCTTGGGTTGTAAGGGTGTCGCCTGGACTGTGCACACTCATGTAAGGCTGGACGACCCAGCTCTTCACACTCAGGAAAACCTGCTGGTGCATCTGGGGAAGGCCTGCTTGTGGCCGACACTGGAGGAGTGGGGACTTGTGAACAACAGACCGTGATTCTGCAAACACAGGGACGTGTCTCTTTTGTTCTGCACTGTGTTAATACTTACAGACTCCAGTGTAGGAAATGGAAGTCAGAAGTCACGTTTTTGCCCAAGGCAGGTCTTTGGCAGATGGTCCTTGTATGAATAGATGGTTGTGAAGGAATAGCTGAGCAAACTGTAGTCCTGTGATGAAGTTGTTCTGATGGGATCAGAAGCAAGGGTAGCCCCCCACCCCAACCCCACATCGTGCCAACGAAGGTGGATGGCCCTTCTCCCAGGACAGGAAGGGTTCCCATCTCCAGTGGACCCTGAGAGCTGCAGACGCAGGGTCTGAAATTAGAAGTGAGAGGAGAACCGTCTGCTCCCTTGAGTGGAGGATTCCTTCCCATTTGTGACTTTGTGAAATCCTGGGGACAGAGACATGCTGGCAAGGGTGACGTTTGCCGGATCTTTACAATATCATCGCAGCACTGTTTATAATAGCTAGGACATGGAAGCAAGCTAGATGTCCATCAGCAGATGAATGGAAACACAGTGAGGAAACCAGAATTGAAAGAGACACGTGTACCCCAATGTTCATCACAGCACTGTTTGCAGTAGCTTGGATATGGAAGCACCCTAGATGTCCATCGGCAGACGAATGGATAAGGAAGTTGTGGTACATATACACAGTGGAGTATTACTTGGCTATGAAAAAGAATGCATTTGAGCCCATTCTAATCAGGTGCATGAAACTGGAGCCTATTATACAGAGTGAAGTAAGTCAAAAGAAAAACACCAATACAGTATATTAACACATATATATGGAGTTTAGAAAGATGGTAATGGTAACCCTATATGCAAGACCACAAAAAGAGACACAGATATAAAGAACAGACTTTTGCACTCTGTGGGAGAAGAGGAGGGTGGTGGAATGATTTGAGAGAATAGCATTGAAACATGTACATCATTTACAATATGTGAAATAGATGACCAGTCCGGATTTGATGCATGAGACAGGACACTCAAAGCCGGTGCTCTGGGACAACCCAGAGGGATGCGGTGGGGAGGGACGTGGGCAGGGGGTTTGGGACGGGGGGACACATATAAAGTCGTCGCTGATTCATGTCAATGTACGTCAAAAACCACCACAATATTGTAAAATAATTAGCCTCCAATTAAATAAGTTAATAAAAAATATTTTTTTAATTGCAACTTTGTAAACAAATTTAACAAAATTAATTACTCTGGGCGTGTTGGATCTTCGTCGCAGCACACGGGCTTACTTGCTCTATCAGGCATCAAAGCTACATCCCCTGTGTTGGCAGGCAGATTCTTGACCACTGGACACCTGGGAAGTCGCAGCTACTTTGATAGAGGAACGCGAGCTGAAGCAGTCGGCTCCACACAGCCAAACAGATTTAACCTGCAGTTAAGCGAGGTGTTGGCACTCTAACCCCTTGGTCTGAGCCCCGGAGCCCTGCGATGACACACTCAGGTCTGCGGCCTGTGTCACTTCCAGCTTGTTACTTTGGTCGTCTTTGGTCGCAGGAGGCCCCATCCTTCCTGCTTAGGTGCAAAGACCCTAAGGGTTTCTCCTTCACAGGCCCCCATGCCCACTGAAGATAGAGCTTGCCCAGGACACACGCGTACACATTATCGTTGTTCTCTTCCTGGAGGTTGAGTAGTTTGTTTGCAGGGGGCTCCTTTTTCAAGGAAAGTAAGAAAGCTTGAGTCCTGCACGTCTGTTCATTTCACAAGCACTGTGTGAGCATGTGGACGGGTAGGTCGGTCCCCCATCCTTTGTTTCTGGATACACGTGTGTCCCCAGAGTACGGCTTGACTTAGACCCCACCGATGATCTAAATGGTTACCTTTTAATCAGAGGCTAATTACTTTACGATATTGTGGTGGTTTTTTTTGCCATACATTGGCATGAATCAGCCACGGGTGTATACATGTGTCCCCCAAATTAGCAAGGAAACACAAACTGTAGATGATACAATGGACCAGTTAGACCTAATTGACAACTACAGGATATTTCACCCCAACGGGTTATTTGACATGTCCGTTCTAAGGAGCTTTGCTCCGGGCCTGGTGACGGGACTCTGTGCTGCAGTAGAACTGTGTCATAGTTCCTTCCACAAGGGAAGAGAGGATCCAGAAGGGCGTGGCTCCAGTCAGTGAAGGAATCTGTGGACAGTCTTCCAAGTCCGCACACCTGGCGTGAGTAGCAGTGGCCTCCGTACCCTGTGTGAAGATAATATTTATCTGCTTGCAGTTACAGCCTCTTACATGCTTCACATACTCAACGTGTAGTTGGTATTTGCAATGTGTCTGAAGTTCCTCAAGATTCTTGCGTGAACACAGAGAGCGGTGAGCTTGGAGAGCTTTGCAAATTTGCGTCCTGGGGACACTTCAAAGCCTGGTAGTCATAGCTCCCGTCTACGGCGACTTGAAAGGGCCCCTGTGTTCCTTTTACATCTATTCGCTGGGGATTTGGTTTACATATCGTGACGGCATAAAGTTCCAGGGATCTCAGAGCTTTGAAATGAAAACTACTGAATAACATCATTTTTTAACATGGTCAAGCACGTCTGACTCTTTGTGACCCCATGGACTGTAGCCCACCAGGCTCCTCTGTCTGTGGGATTCTCCAGGCAAGAATACTGGAGTGGGTTGCCATGCCCTCCTCCAGGGGATCTGCCCGACCCAGGGATCGAACTGCATCTCTTATGTCTCCAGCATTGGCAGGCAGGTTCTTTGCCGCTAAGGCCCCCCGGGAAGCCCTATTCTGTAACATTGCTCCCTTGTATTGATGCATGGTGCACTTGCTGAGCAGTGAACAAGCCTAAACCTTCTCTGCATCGGAATCTAGAGGATTCCCTTTTATCAGATAACATACAACTCTCCTTCTAGACCCCCTGCTTTCACAAAATAAGCCACATTTTTCTCCTTTAGCAGAATATTCAGAAACAACATCCGATCTTAGCAAGTTCAATATGGCCCACGTGTGGCCGTGCCGTAGTATGGAGACCTAAGGGTACATTATTTTAATGGTTTCATTTAAAAATGTTATTTTCCCAGATGTCTGAAAGTCAGAAGTCCTATTACGTAAGTCAACACAGGTTCACAAACATTATCGTATCTTGAATTCTTTTGCCACCTTGCAAGATAAGTCTCGTAAGATTAGCTACAGGCTTAAGTAAATACTCATAGTAATACTGTATTACTTAATAGATGTGTGTCAAATGTCCCGAATAGTTTTAGTTAGTAATGAAACAAACAGTAGACTCATAGGTATGTGTTCCATGGCAGACTTCTCTCTGAGCCTCTGGCAGTAAGCTACTGGGGAGTTTCTGGGCATTCCAGGGACTCTAAATGCCCTGATTACGTTCCAATGTGGTTTTGCTTATTTCTCCAAAAGATTACAAGCAAGGCCCAAGTATGCAGGAAGCAAGACTTGGACAGTGCTTATATTCTTGTGTGAATAATGTTAGACACAAAAAGATGCCTATAAAAGTGGGTTACAGACAAAATCCTGTATGTAGTTTATATATACAACCACACACACATATACACATACAAATACACACGTATGTATACATATCGTTTCTGGGATTTTATTTACATATGTATTTTGATCCCTGGGTCTGGAAGAGCCCCTGGAGAAGGGAATGGCAACCCACTTCAGTATTCTTGCCTGGAGAATCCCATGGGCAGAGAGCTACAGTCCATGCGGTTGCAAAGAGTAGGACACAACTGAGCAGCTAACACTTTGACTTTTTTTGTTTATGTATAACATTTATATATATAATCAAATGCATGTTATATATACGATGACATATGATCTCATCTATATAAATACATAATATTAAAATAGACAAAGCGGAAGGCCAGTGACGATTGCAAGGCAGCTGTATTTCCGTCTCCAGCACCTTGCTGAAAGAGCAGTAGGCCCCGTGTCTGTAACTGGCATCGGCCGAGGTCAGATCTTTATGATTCTGGGTCCCTTGTTACAGGCTGCGCTCTCAGACTCCCGGCCACGTCACTTGTACTGAACGCACTGATGAACGGTGGCATGGAGTGTGGCTTAGCCTTTCCTGTCTTCTCACTTCAGTTATAGAAGTGAATTGTACAAGTGAGTTAAAGGACCTTTCACACGGTGATGGTTTAGCCTTTCCTGTCTTCTCACTTCAGTTATAGAAGTGAATTGTACAAGTGAGTTAAAGGACCTTTCACACGGTGATGGTTTAGCCTTTCCTGTCTTCTCACTTCAGTTATAGAAGTGAATTGTACAAGTGAGTTAAAGGACCTTTCACACGGTGATGGTTAAAATTCTGACCCCTGAATATGATTATCCCGAAAACCAAATGAAAGCCTCACAGACCTGCATCAGTTCAGTCCTTAGAAAGGCTGAGATGGCCGCTGAAAACTGATTATTCCTGTTCTTTTAAAAGCTGGGGATAAATTGCTGTTTGACTTTTTAAATTACTCTCCAGGAAGGTAATTGTAAATAACTGCCTAGCAGTTTATATATATATATGTGTGTATATATATATATATATTTTTTTTTTTTTTTCAGTTCATGTTGAACTTACAGAATGTTGTTAGTAAGAACAACTTGGAACAACGTTTGACTCATGACCACAGTGAGGAGGTCCTGGCAACCCACTCCAGTGTTGTTGCCTGGAGAACTCTGAGGAAAGAGGAGCCCGGCAGGCTCTACAGTCGGTGGGATCGCAAAGACTTGGACACAACTGAAGCAACTTAGCACAGTGACCAAGGTAAGAATGAATGATCTGCTACCAGTGTTCTCATCTTGTTCATAAGCTTCATAACACTGTACACTTGCAAAGGTTATTCATTGTGTTTTGCGTCAGTTTAAAAGGTATATACAAGCACTATTCTGAATGATAGTGGTGGTGGTTTAGTCACTAAGTCGTGTCTGAGTCTCGAGACCCCCTGGACTGTAACCTGCCAGGCTCCTCTGTCCATGGGACTCTCCAGGCAAGAACACTGGAGTGGGTTGCCATGCCCTGCTCCAGGGGATCTCCCCGACCCAGGGATGAAACCTGGGTCTCCTGCATTACCAGGTGGATTCTTTTACCAGCTGTGGTACCAGGGTCTTCTCTTAGTTCCCTCAGGCTGTTACAATAGAATACTACATTCTGAGTGGCTTTATAAACCACAGACAACTCTTTCTCAGAGCTGTGGAAGCTCTAAGTTCCAGATCGAGGGGACAGTGGATTCTGTGTCTGGTAAGAGCCCGCCTCCTTCCTGGTTCACAGACGCTCCGCCTCCTTCCTGGTTCACAGACGCTCCGCCTCCTTCCGGGTTCACAGACGCTCCGCCTCCTTCCTGGTTCACAGACGCTCCGCCTCCTTCCGGGTTCACAGATGCTCCGCCTCCTTCCGGGTTCACAGGTGCTCCGCCTCCTTCCTGGTTCACAAAGGGATTTAAAAGCGTGTGGTTGGTTATCTGGGAAAACGTTACCTAAATTGTTTCCTCAATGTGAAAAAGGAAGAGCTTTTTAATAGAATTGGTGTCCATTAATTTATGTATCCGTCTTACAATGAATATTTGTTAAGTGTCTACAGTGTGCCAAAGATTGGAGTCATCCCTGGGGGGAAAAAAGGAGTGAACGGTCATTTCCTCCCTTACGGAATGTGTATTCTTTGGTAAAGACACACGTTAAGCACATGATTTGTGAAAAGTGAGCCGTGTGTCTCGTTACTAAACGTGAAGGAGTAACTCACGTGAAAGGGATGTGGGGAATCAGTGTTCCTTTCGCTGTTAAGAGAGACCCTTGAATCAAGGTCGGAAGGAGCTAAGTGAAGATTTCTGTGTCAGAGCCAAGTCATCTAAGCCACTTCCTTAATCACAGAGATGTACACGGTGAGGTCCTAACAGCTGGGGACTGAGGCCTCATTTTCCCAGCTCCATTTCCAGCTCAATTTCTTCCCATCACATCCTATTTTCTCGCCCAACCTACTCAGTATAGGAGAAACCGTTTAAAATGCATTAGACTGCAATTTGTCTTAGGCTTTGCTGATTTCATTTGCCTTTCTTCCATGTAGATTTAATTCATGGGTGTTTATCACTTGATTGAAGTAAACTATTTTATTCAAAGTCAATTAACCAAATCTTTTTAAGGAAAAAAAATTCTCTCTATACCATTTTCTATTACTTACTGCTAAACCAGTTAAAACAGTCAAGGAAAATGTATACCCTTGTAAAAAAATAATCACAGCTGAGAATGAATTTGACCTCCCAAAATACATTTTAGAATGCTTAAGTGTGTGTGGTAGCTCTTTTTCGTTCCTGACAAGAACAAAGACGGAGTTATCTAGAGATTTCTTAGAGCAACATGCTTTTGGGGGCAAAAGTAGCAATGGTCTTAACTTTGAGACTGGCAAACGACAAAACAAAGCAACGAATTTAAAAAGTTGCAGTCAACCTATTGTTTTCAAGATAGAGCATCTTAAAATATAATCCACCATACTAGAGAGTTAGGCATCTGTTGTGCTGAATGATTTCAGTTCTTCGATGAAACCATTTATAGTATAGAAATGAAAACAAGCTTGAATTGTAAAAACTGAAATTCTGAAAAACAAAGTTTATAATTGAGCTTTTGATCCATCCGTCCATATGAATGGATGAAAGGTAAATGAATCTGAAAGGAAGTGAAAAAGAACAATGATATGGTGAGTGTCTTATACTCCTCCTTCGTGGTGAATTGTTTATAGAGAATGAATGAAGAGGAAGGCAGATTGTACTATTCCTGTTTCTAGAGTGACTTTTGTAGTGTATGTGGTGAGTTTTTGCTCTGCTAGCATTTTATTGGGAAGTAATGCTGAAATGGTCATGCATGTGGAGTGGGCATGTATATATGGAGTCATGTATGGATGTGAGAGTTGGACTATAAAGAAAGCTGAGCACTAAAGAATTGATGCGTTTGAACTGTGGTGTTGGAGAAGACTCTTGAGGGTCCCTTGGACTTCAAGGAGATCCAACCAGTCCATCCTAAAGAAGGTCAGTTCTGAGTATTCACTGGAAGGACTGATGCTGAAGCTGAAAGTCCAATCCTTTGGCCACCTGATGCGAAGAACTGACTCACTTGAAAAGGCCCTGATGCTGGGAAAGATTGAGGGCAGGAGGAGAAGGGGACGACAGAGGATGAGATGGTTGGATGGCATCACCGACTCAATGGACATGGGTTTGGGTGGACTCTGGGAGTTGGTGATGGACAGGGAGGCCTGGCGTGCTGCAGTCCATGGGGTCACAAAGAGTCAGACATGACTGAGTGACTGAACTGAACTGAACTGACGGAGTCACCAAGTGTCTAATCAGTGTTCATTCTTAGCAGGACCGTATTTCCATCTAAATGTCCTGCAGTAATGCCCAGATCATAGCAGTCTTCAGTGATGGCATGAGTGTTTGAATCCCTCTGCATCAAAAGAGCGTTTCTTTTGCGCCTGCCTAGGAACTGTCTGGGTGCTCTTCCAGAAAGCCAGTTTATTTCCACTGGGTGGGACATGAAGGGAACTAAAGCATACCACACTCTGTAGCTCAGGGGCAAGGTTGGCCTGACCTTGAGGCCTGGATCCCGATGGTGCCTGCAGGCATCTTCGAAACCCAGGGCTGCCCTGGTTGGGACTGGGAAGTGGTCTTGCTACACGTGCCGTGTGAGCCAGTGGCCTCCCAGTAAATGGGCTTTAGTCCCAGGACTCAGCTGCCTGCCAGACTCCTTGCTCAGAAAGAGGGCTCTAATGGAAACCAGTAGGTCCAGTTTAGAGCCCAGCTCTGGGTCACCCCTCGGCCTGGGT
Source organism: Bos grunniens (assembly GCF_055505025.1). Lineage (NCBI taxonomy): Eukaryota > Metazoa > Chordata > Mammalia > Artiodactyla > Bovidae > Bos > Bos grunniens. The sequence goes on from NC_141194.1 coordinate 5,653,672, forward strand.
CTCATAAGCCTCCCATCTTCCCTCCTTCTCCCTGGTTGGAGCAGCCTCCTTGGGGACATGTCACTAACTCCCACTGAGTCCTAGAATTTCAAGCCAGGAAACCCCAGATGCTTCCTCCTGTGGAAACATTTCTGGGAGATGAGAGAAGGGAAGAGTTCGGAGCTTGTCTGTCCCGAGGGGTCACACATTTACACCAGCGTCTCTTCCAGAACACTGGGCTTGTGAATGGGGCCACATGCCCGTTTGGAGATTCTGGAGCACCCCCCCCCTCACCCCTGCCGATCCGTGGGAACACTTTCTAACTCAGCCCTCAGAGGAGGCAGAGAACACAGAGCTGACGGACGTGTGTCAGCTGTGGGCTACGTCACCCCCATCCTCAGCACAGCCAGGGGCGACGTCTTCTGAAAACTCGATAGACTTGGTGCTAGCATAGATTCAGCTCTGAGTTTGCTGCCCTGAACAGTATCAAACCCCGAGTGTTGAAGCATAGCCCTCTGAAAAGCTTCCCACAGGGGCAAGTTATACGACAAAAATGCATTGAAACTGCTCCGAAAGACCTCCTATGTGGATGGTCATATCAGAGGCGAGTCTGCGTGCAGGTTCCTATAAGTCATGTGTCTTCACCAATCTCGGAGTTCACTTTGCCCTCATACAACTCCATGTAGAGCAGAGATTACTTGCTTCCAGGAGGTGCTTTTCCCAAATAATTCCCGATGGGAAAGTGGGGCATTTGAAACCCCCACCAGAGAGCTTGCAATTTTTGGTGAAGTGTTTATTCCAGCGGTACCAGCTGTTGTATATTAGACATTTTCACACTGCAGACAGCTCAGGAATGACACGTGGATGGGAACTGAACGTGGTGTCTGATCTCTGGTTTTCTAGGAGAGGAATTATCATGGCCTTTCACTGGTATTGCACCTGGGGAGTGAGTCAGCTTTGAGTCAAGAAAAACAGACTGAGCTGAGAGTCTAGAATCTGAAAAGCGTGACTCCTAGAAAGTGTTGATGTCTCTTTGTAATAACGTCTTGTTCAGTTCGTGTTAAACCTTCCCAAAAGGGCAAGGAGAAGGACTCAAGTCAAGCAGAGAAAAGCACACTTTTATCAGACTTCAGGTTTAAAAAAAAAATGTTACCATTGTTTAAAGTTTGAAAATACTAATCTGTGGATTAGCAGGATTGGGTGTGATGCTGTTTTCGATGAGTCAAGGATGGGCCGTGCGTGTGTCCTGCCATCAAAGAGCTCACAGAGTCTGTTGCAGAAAAGACACACTGCTGTGAACTCTCGTTTATTTGTTGGTTCAGCATTTGTAGGTTTGAAGCCCCCTAAATTAGTCCTTGCCGTGTGTTGATAGTCATCCACGGACATGCACGGTGGTGGAAGTTGTCAGTCCACTCTCAGTGGGCCCACAGCAGCAGATTTGTGTGCAGTTCATTTAAATAATGTATCTTCACTGATCTTGGGGTTCCCTTGGCGACCGTGCTCCTAGCTGAGGGCAGGCCTCTGCCTTCCTGTCTTATCTCTCTTCCTCTAAACAGGTGTCCTTCACCTGGTCTGAAAAGCTGCTTGCATTTCTGTGCTTTTGTTTCATGATTGCACCACTTAAAATACCTGGGGTGTGGTACTGAACTATGAAGGTAGTTAAGATTGCCACATCTCTTATGGAGCAAATAGGTGCTGGATAAGCTTTATGCAGGGGCATTGCGTGATGGATGTGTGTTCAGTGTTAGTGTATCAGCAGTATGTATTCAATAAGGTGTCTGTAAACAGTGCTGAGTTGCTCAGTCGAGTCCAGCTCTTTGCAACCCCGTGGACAGTAGCCTGCCAGGCTCTTCTGACCATGGAGTTTCCCAGACAAGAATACTTAAGTGGGTAATAACTATGTCCTCCACCACAGAATCTTCCCCACCCAAGGACTGAACCCACATCTCCCGCACTGCAGGCAGATTTTTTTTCTTTTTCACTAATGAGCCATTGGGGAAGCAGTTATGTGCCAATCAGTGGATTAAAATGTTGTGCCCAGAAGCCCATAGGCACCTTACCCTGTGTTTCCTCTAGGAGCCAGTGGTTCTGTATTCGCTAACTGGATATGTGTGGTGATGTTCAGGACAATGCCACCACAGATAATGAGGATTGACTCTGTTTGTGTATGTGTAAAAGTTTGTATGTGTAGGTAGAAGCGTGTCATTGTGCTACAGGCGGCATGCATAGGTATCAGGGAAAGACGCAAAACAACCATACCTAGAAAAGGAAGGGGTCTGCGAGGCCCTGGTGTTAAGTGTCCTTCAGGACCATTAGAACACAGCTGGAGAATCTGGTCTGCTTTGCTTGGTGGCCACAGCCTCCCTGTAGTCTGATTCTTCCACTTCCTGGGAAGTTTCTTGAAGAGTAACCATTGTCTGCATAGCTTTGGTCTCGGTTCAGTTCAGTCACTCAGTACTGTCCAACTTTCTGTGACCCCATGAACCGCAGCATGCCAGGCCTCCCTGTCCATCACATATTCCCAGAGTTTACTCAAACTCATGTCTGTTGAGTCGGTGATGCCATCCAACCATCTCATCCTCTGTCATCCCCCTCTCCTGCCTTCAATTTTTCCTAGCATCAGGGTCTTTTCCAATGAGTCAGTTCTTCCCGCCTGGTAGCCAAAGGATTGGAGTTTCAGTTTCAGCTTCAGTCCTTCCAATGAATATTCAGGACTAATTTCCTTTAGGATGGACTGGTTGGGTCTCCTTGCAGTCCAAGGGACTCTCAAGAGTCTTCTCCAACACCACAGTTCAAAAGCATCAACTCTTTAGCACTCAGCTTTCTTTATAGTCCAGCTCTCACATCCATACACTTTGGTCTGCTGACAGCTAAACAATAAAAAGGAGATTGGTAATATTCCCTTGGATCCTATCATGCCAAAGGTTTTACAGAGTCATAGACTTGTTTTGGAGGGGAGGCCTTCTGAAAGATATCCTAAGTGCCAAATCTGACGAAAGTCAGATTGGTCTCATTTTTAAACTATGAATGCAGAGAGCCAAACAAAACCTTGGCTCCCAGAAACTTGTTTCCTTTGTTCCAACGGTTCCCTTTGTCTAATAAATTACCTGACCACGAACCAGAGGGTGTTTTGAAAATATACGTCGGGAGGGAGGGAGAGAGGGAAGAATCAGTGGAACACAGAGGTGTTTGGGGGCAATGAGTTAATTCCTTGTGATCCTGTGATGTGGCGGGAGAAGAAGGGGACGACGGAGGATGAGATAGTTGGATGGCATCATCAACTCGATGGACGTGAGTTTGAGCAAGCTCTGGGAGATGGTGAAGGACAGGGAAGCCTGGCGTGCTGCAGTGCATGGGGTCACAAGGAGTCAGACACGACTGAGTGACTGAACAAGGAAAATGTTGCATATATGTCATTATATGTTTGTCCAAACCCGCAGTCTGTATGGCACTAGGGGCAAACCCTAATGTAAGCTACGGACTCGGGTGATAATGGCTCAGTATAGATTCATGAGTTTCAGCACATGTACCTCCGTGGTGGAGGGTGTTGATTTTGTTGACAGGGGGTGGGGGTTGGATGGGGGTGGTATGTGCCTGTGCGGTGGCAGGGAGTGTATAGGAATTGTCTGTACCTCCTGCTCAGTTATGCTGTGAATCTAAAGCTACCCTAAAAGGAAAGTCTAAGATATATTACATACATACATGCATATGTGAGGTCAGCCTGCTTTCTTGTTTATAAGTGTTCCAGTATTCCTACAGGAAGGCATGTACTCCTTAGTATAACCTGGCCAAAGGTCGACCAGACCACATCTTTGATCTCTGTCTTGCTGTCATTGGCAGACACAGGTACGGGTGTTGTGAGATGTGAAGCTTGAGTTACGTTTAAAAAGAATATTAAACTGCAAAATCTGAATTTAGGTGCATGGTCTTAGGGTACAAGGGAGCTTCCAAAGATTCCTTAGTTTTACAGCAAATTCGTAGACTGTGATGGTGGGAAGAGTTGAGGGCAAGAGGAGAAGGGGACAGCAGAGGATGAGATGGTTGGATGGCCTCACTGACTCGATGGACATGAGTTTGAGCAAGCTCCAGGAGATGGTGAAGGACAGGGAAGCCTGGTGTGCTGCAGTCCCTGGGGTCACAAAGAGTCGGACACGACTGAGCGACTGAACAGCAACAGCACAGCAAATTCAATACCAGGCATTAATCAGCAATGCCAAACTGGCCTTCCTTTTGTACATCAAGGAGGCCAAACCCACTCCCCACTCAGAGTGCTCCTATCAGCTCGGTGTTGGATCCTTCTCCTGGCTCATCCACTGAAATTGTTAGTCTTTTCAAAGAGATGGAGCCAGGGTAAAGTATCTACAGCATTGGAACACCACCCTATTGTATTACTCTAATACTGGCTTGCTCTCAGATTGCCTTCTGTTACCTTCTATTTATTATGTTATGTCCATTACCTTATGGTACAGATACTAGTTTGAACTAATCAAATGCAGGTTGAATGCATGAATACAGGGATGAGCCTCTCTGAACTTTACCAGCACATCATGACAGTGTTACAGGCAGAATGAATGAATGGATACAGGAATGAACCTCCTTGTGCTTAAAATAAAGAGTCTATCCTGACAGTGTTACATGCCAGAAGAATGAATGAATGAATAAATACAGGAATGAACCTCCCTGTGCTGAAAATAAAGAGCATATCATGACAGTGTTATGTGCCAGAAATCTAAGGATTAGCCGTGAGAAGTTAGTAAACACATAGATGAGAACGGTCATGATGACAAAGTTAAAGCGATGAGATTGCCTCCCTACTGCAGAAAAACAGACATCTGCAGAGGACAGCTTACGCATTTCTTAATCTGAGAGTTGATGAAGCTCAGCTCATTGTCAGGTGAGGCAGTGAAACAACAGAAGCCCCTTTGAAGCACAGTCAGAATAAAGAGAAGTGTTCAGTTATCACCAAAACGTTTAAACAACGTCACAAAAATGCTCGTCGCTGAAACCGTATAGAAAAGTCTAAAAAAAGGCTTCGGAAAAAAATCACTTGGGAAAGATACTTATATAAAAAGGTTTTCTGCATCCAGATAGCACTCAGAAAAAAATGGATTAGAAATACTGCATTCACAGTAGCACACAAAATAACTGCATTCCCAGGAGTAGAGTGACGTACAAGGACTGTGAATGAAAAATAAGAAGAAAGCCATCAAGCTAAAAAGAAAATTATGAAGTGCTGCACAAAACTGGATGCATACATTGTCACGGAGGCGGCTCGATACTATAGAAATGTTGACACTCTCCAGGTCACTTTACAAAACTTCAAGCCAAATCCGTTGGGTGACTTTTCAAATTTATCCCATAGTGAAAGAGGAGCCAGAAAGATACTGCAGAGAGAAATGGTGAGATAATAGAACATATAGGACTATACAATGAAAACAGTGGCCAACATGCTAGAGTAGAGAAGTTAAAAAAAGAAAAAACCAAGAGTATGATAACACGGAAGCTGGAGCTTGTAAAGCTAACATCCCAGATCACTCACGAAGAGACAGGTTCTTCTGATGAAAACTAGATGCCTATGTCACTCCACACAGCATTACAGGTAGACTTTTAAAACTGACATGTAGTAAACACCGCTGTTAACATCAGATCAGATCAGTCGCTCAGTCGTGTCCGACTCTTTGCGACGCCATGAATACACACACACGAAGAGAAAAAACCTATGCATGACTTCTGTAATGCTCTGTTGAGGAACGTGTTCTGAGCTATGGCAATTAGAAAGGAAAATGTGAAGGAAAACCTTGATATTGTATTTATTTTGCATGCAAAATGCACTAAGTAAAAATCCAAATGACAGTTACCTGGAAAGAAATGGTCATATATCAATAGGCAAGAAAAAAAAAAAAAAGATATCTCTTATTGACCCCCTCAAAATAGCCTTCACAACTGTCTTAACAAAAATGAATTAAAGACATGAACAGGCAGTTTCCATAATAAGAGAAAAATAATCAATAAATATATTAAAGAAAATCAAACCTCACTACTTATCATTCCTGCCAAAAAAATTACTTTTTAAGATTTTGTCTTTTTTTCTGTTACTTTGGGAAAGATTTAACAAAGTAGTGATATCATATTTTTTTAAAGTGCTGAAAATGAAAACCTTCATACAATTTTGTATTATAAATTTATGAATATACTCAAAGTTATGTTATATTCACTCACTATATGTTCATTTTTAAGGTAAATATACTTCTTGATCCAACCACTCCATCCTAAAGCAGATCAGCTCTGGGTGTTCATTGGAAGGACTGATGTTGAAGCTGAAACTCCAACCCTTTGGCCACTTGATGCAAAGAGCTGACTCATTGGAAAAGACCCTGATGCTGGGAAAGATTGAGGGCAGGAGGAGAAGGAGATGACAGAGGATGAAATGGTTTGATTGCATCATCAACTCGATGGACGTGGGTTTGGGTGAACTCTGGGACTTGGTGATGGACAGGGAGGCCTGGTGTGCTGCGGTTCATGGGGTCACAAAGAGTCGGACACGAATGAGTGACCGACTGAACTGATACTTCTTGATAGTGTGATTTACTTCAAGAGGCCTGCTTTTATGAAAATGTTTGGAAAAGTCCACAAAGAGCTGGAAAATATGAATAGATTTAAATGTGTGGAGTCCCAGATTCAGCCATTTATTTTTATAAAGCAAAAGGTGAACCCATGATTGTTCACAACAGAAAATTATTCAATAGCTTGCCTTACATTCATCCATTGGAGTAGCGTCCAGCACTTAAGGGTAACACTCGGGACATGAAAGATGCTGTGAAAAGATGTGAATAATATGTTGTTAAGTAAACATGTAATAAGATCCAGTGTGTGCAGAGATAAACCTTTAGTATGTTCTGTTCCTCTCTCTCTCTCTGAGGGTAGAATTATGAGAGACTCTTGAGAGGGGTGGGCGTTTCGTTTAAAAATCTAACAACTTACCATTTTGTGCAAATCTGTTAACTTTGAGAACAAGGAAAGCAAGTCGTAATTGGCACAGTTCAAACCCAAGGAGCTGAGTCATTAAAAAATAATCTATTCTGCAAATGTCACTGGAGAGGCAAGATTTCTGTGAGCAACGTGGGCGGCTAAGACTCAGAAGTAGTATTTTTACTTGAGTACAGAAAAGGAAGGAACAGGGTCTCAAGTTGAGATAGAAGAGATGCCTCACGGAGAGAGAGTCAGCCTCAGTTCATTCGCCTCCTCCCGCTGCCTTAGGCTGAATGTGCTGGATTCCTGGAGATTAAATGGTCCGTCCTCCCCACGCCCTGCTCTTCAAGCAAGTCCTCCCCACGCCCTGCCCTTCAAACAAGTCCTCCTTCACTGTTCAGCCCACAAAGAGGAGCGATTTACACCCATTAAGTCTCAGTTAAATGCCTTATGGGAAAGACAGATGGACACGTCTTCCCATCCCCTCCAAACAAATGCTGTTTTTGCATTCATATTCTTGCCATCAAAACATACTGGCATAATCCAGGACAAATCTTTGCGAAATGTCCTAATTTTTCTCTCATACTGAAAAATCCGTCTGTAAGATGTGGTGTGTGACTCAGAGATCTGACCATAGGGAGACGAAGGACCTACCTGGGGTCGGCTGTGTGAAGGTTGGCAATCTTCGAGAAAGAGTGTGGGTCTCTTCGGAAGCTGAGGTGTGACTGGTTCAGACGTGGCCGATGCACATTTCATTAGGTGCCAAAGTTTCCTGAGTGCGGGGAGTCAGGTTTTCCTGGATTCCCGTGACATTTCTGAGTACCTTTAAATCCCTCGGTGTGAGTGTGTACATGTGTGTGTGTGACCTACACTGATGCATTTTCCATTCCTTACCATCAAACCGAGTCTCCCCCATGCATATTCACACGTTTGCAGCAAGGCTGGAAACAGCTGCTTTGTGGGACAACATGGAAAGCAGACAGCGGTAGATGACCTGAAATGTGAAACTGTTAGTCCCTCAGTCGTGTCCGAGGCTTTGCGACCCTGTGGACTGTAGCCTCACCAGGCTCCTCTGTCCATGGGGATTCTCCAGGCAAGAATCCTGGAGCCGGTGGCCATGCCCTCCTCCAGGGGATCTTCCCAACACAGGGATCGAACCCAGGCTCTCCCGCATGGCAGGCGGATTCTTTAGCATCTGAGCTGCCAGGGAAGCCCCCTGACCTGGGCCACAGTCAAACTGTCCATTTGGCTGGGTCAGTTCCAGCTCTTTAGGAGTGTGCCAAGTGCCATGGGACACAGCAGACCGTTACTAGTGAGGCGCCAGACTGAGCCGGGAAATGGATGGCATATGGCAGGTAGCCTATAGGATGTAGGTTTTGTGGTTTGTAACCAAATAGCATGTTTCATCTAATTTGTGACTGGTAATGGTGGAGAATTTTTTTTTTGAAGAAATGACTGATTCCACACAAAGTGTTTATTCAGTGAAATTCTACAGGATACTCACAGCAAGGGGCTTCCCTAGTAGCTCAGATGATAAAACATCCGCCTGGAATGCACTAGACCAGGGTTCGATCCCTGGGTTGGGAAGATCCCCTCGAGGAGGGCATGGCCACCCACTCCAGTATTCTGGCCCGGAGAATCCCATGGACAGAGGAGCCTGGTGGGCTATAGTCCATGGAGTCGCAGAGAGTCAGACATGACTGAGCAACTAACATACACACACACGCACACACACACGCACACGCACACTCACAGCAAGCCAAATGATTGAAAGGTGATGCCGATAACTCTGGGTCAACTCATTTGATTATTTTCCCGGATGAAGATGTATGTCAGTGCCTGAAGCCGTTCCGATGCATCAAATCCCTGCTCTCAATTGGTTGGCTTGGACTTTTGTTTTATTCAGTTTAAATAGATTGGCAATAGGGAAAGGGGCTTTTGGATTTTTTTTTCCTGTTTCACTGAAGTCATTCTGGAGTAATAAAACCACAGCTTGAAACTGTGTTGTTTGGCTGCTGCAGGCCTCAGACAACCTGCATATCTCATGTACCTCATGGGACCTGCATGTCTTTATACAGTATTCAGATGGACGTCTGGGACTTTGAACCTACGTGTGCATGAAAAGTAGCTGACAGAGTTACGAGCAGTACCTTCTGTCATCTCAGCAAAATACCTATTTTTGCTCTTTCATGAAAATTATATGCACTTAATTGCTTACCAGTTGCTGATAAGCCAAAGGCTCTATGACATGAAAAATTTTTTATCCTGAAGTGAAGCCTTTCCCTCCTCCAGAGGACCTTCCCAACCCAAGGATTGAACCCAGGTCTCCCGCATTGCAGGTGGATTCTTTACCAGCTGAGCTACCGGGGAAGCCCAAGAATACTGGAGTGGGTAGCCTATCCCTTCTCCAGCTGATCTTCCTGACCCAGGAATCAAACTGGGGTCTCCTGCATTGCAGGCGGATTCCTTACCAACGGAGCTATCAGGGATGCCCCCCTTTCTTAACATTGAAAATATTTTCTCTTAATATTGCAGGGTGATGGCAAGTTAGTTATATATATGTGTGTGTGTGTGTGTGTGTGTGTGTATTCCTGCAAGCTGAAAAGTGTTAAAGCATTTTGCAAAGCTACATCATGCAGAGATTAGCTATCACTAACGTAAGCACGCATTTGAGACTTGAGTATTAATTTCCTTGTTCACATATCTTAAAATTTATCCTCAGCAATACCTATCATAAGGCTGCAGTGTTAGTTTAGAGAGAGAGTGGGGAAAGGTGGTGGAGCGTCTTAAAATAGTTTGGCTGCTTCTTTTTCATTAGTTGATAAATGTGTGTTAATTATGAATGGATGATTATCCATTGGTTAAATAGGACACCAGGCAGATTTTACTTCTCACGATAACTGTGTCTCCTTCATCTTAGATTTCAAGAACCAGACTTTGATAAGAGTCTTTGGGTTTTTCACCAGTAATTCTGTAAATTTAACTGACTGTGTTTCGGGTAGAGTATAAATGTTTTAACTTTCAGCACTTTCCCTACCCTTTACAATGACATGGCCATAAGGACACATGGAGGTAATTGTCACTGTGACATTTGGAATTTTATTCTGACCTACATAATTATACAGAAGGTTTTAAGAACCATAGGAAAAAGGCAAGCCCAGTGTGGGGGTTGAGGTGGGGGGAACCAAGGGATATTACAGACCATTTTCAGATTTATGAATTGCATATAGAACGCTAATTAAAGAAATGTTTAAATTAAAAAGATACAGTAGAATTAAAAAGAGGTGAACAAAAACAGGTAGCATTTTAAAGTCAGCAAAGAGACAAGTAGCATGCGGTATTAGAAAGAGAGAGGAAGTGGTGCTAATATTTGTAGGCATCATTAGCAGTAACGCAAAATAACAAGGCATTTGCAGAGCATCAGTAGGGAGAAGACCATTCTTGAATTTTGCACCCTTGGGATAAACAGTTCAGTTAACTTTTTACTTTTTTTATTTTTTCAGAAATTGTATCACAGTCACACCAGGTAAATAGACAAGAAATTCTTTTCAGTGCTGTTTTGTAAAAGCATGATAGTAAACTACCCAAGAGACCAGCATTATAGTACTTGTTAAAGAAATCATATATCAACATAAAGAGCTGCCAAGAATTGCCAGGACGGTGCTGTAGCTCCATTGTTTACAGTAAGTTATTTATTACGTTTTTAAATTTTACAATAAAGTAGGACACTGAATTGAGCATGGAACAGCAAATTAAACAGCTAGAAAATCAGGACTTCCCTGGTGGGCCAGTGGTTAAGACTTCGCCTTCCCAGCTGGAGGGGAGCAGATTTGATCCCTGGTCAGGAAGGTGAGATCCCATATCCTTTTGGCCAAAAAAAACAAAACATAAAACAGAAGCAATAATGTAACAAGCTCAATAAAGACTTTAAAGAACTAGAAAATGTGTGCATTTAGTGCAGTCATGCATACAACCTGGGCATAAAAGCATACAGTGTACCTCAGGCATGGTAGGGGCTTCGCTGGTGGCTCAGCTGATAAAGAATTGCCCTGCAATGCGAGAGACCTGGGTTGCAAGAGACCTGGGTTCTATCCCTGGGTTGGGAAGATCCCCTGGAGACGGAAACAGCCACCCACTCCAGTATTCTGGCCTGGAGAATTCCGTGGACTGTATAGTCCATGGGGTCTCAAAGGGTTGGACACGACTGAGCGACTTTCACTTCACTTAGGCATGTTATGTTTCTTTGAAGGGACAGATAAATTGTGTGTGTGTTGGGGGGCGGTGGTTAAAGATTCAAAGACCAAGGTTTTCTTTACATAAATCTTAAAAAAATTTTTAAATTAATTTAAACTTTTCAATATTTTATTTTATTGAAGTATCATTGATTTATAATAATCATATTAGTTTCAGATATACATCAAAGTGATTCAGTTATGTATATGTGCTTGTGCATATACATGTTCAGACTCTTTTCCATTATAGTTTATTATAAGGTACTGAGTATGATTTGGTGTGCTATACAGTAATTCCTTGTTCCATATCTATTTTATCTGCAGTAAAGTATATCTTTTAATGCCAAACTTCTGATTTATCCCTTCACCTACCCTTTCCCCTTTGGTGAGCAAGAGTTTGTTTTCTGTGTATTTGAGTCTATTTCTGCTTCGTAAATAAGTTCATCTGTAGTATTTTTTTAAATTCCACGTGTAAGTGATACATAATATTTGTCTTTCTTGGTCCGACTTACTTCGTTAAGTATGATATTCTCTACGTCTATCTGTGTTGCTGCAAATGGCATTTATTTGTTATTTTTCATGGCTGAGTAGTATTTCACTGTGTGTGTGTGTGTGTGTGTGTGTGTGTGTGTTCGCACACTACATCTTCTTTATCCATTCATCTGTCGATGGATATGTAGGTTGCACCCATGACTTAGCTATTGTAAACAGTGCTGCTATGAACGTAGGGGTGTGTGCATGCTTTTGAGTTGGAGTTTTCTTTGGATATACGCCCAGGAGTGAGATTGCTGGATCATACGGTAACTCTGTTTTTAGCTTTTTAGGGAACCTCCACACCGTTCTCCATCATGGTTGTACCGATTTACTTTCCCATCAACAGTATAGGAGGATTCCCTTTTCTCCACATCCTCTCCAGCATTTGTAGACTTTTAAATAATGGCCAGCCTGAGCAGTGTGAGGTGCTAATACTCACATTTTTGATTCGCATTTCTCTAATAATTAGCAGTATTGATCACCTTTTCAACTATGTTGGCTGTTGGTATATCTTCTTTGGAGAAATGTCTGAGTCAGTCTTCTTCCCATAAAATTAATTGAATTTGTGGATTCATTTACAAAATCGCACGCAGCGTGTTTTCAGTATTTTTATCAGAAACTCAGAATTGTAGAAATGTCTTATGGAACTCTCCAGCTCACCTTGTCTCATCTGCAAAAGTATGATAGAAGTTCAGTCATGGTCTCTGCATCCCTTGGGAAACTGCAGAGCGTTATCTGGCCGTGGTTTTTCAGTTTGTACCATGTAAACCGAGTGTCACTGTGTAGGATTATAAGTTATAATATAATTATGATTATAAGTGACATTCACTTAAGTCACTGAAGCTTTCACTTCATCACATGAAACAGGAGACTGTTGCCTCTCAAAATATTTTAAAGAAACATAGTATGCCCACGATTTTGTAAACTAGAACCGCAGTGCTCACGAGCATATCTCTTTTACATAAGACTGAGTGTGTAGGCGAGTATCTGTCCTCAGTGGCAGAGTTTTCTTGTTTTTATCCCTTCCTTTGATGCAGTAGAGAGTGGACGGCCACGCTTCCCTCTCTGTGGTCTCAGCCTGTTGGCTGTGAGCGTCTCCTGTGCCTGGAATGACTCACGCAGACAGATGAGCGTCTTTGAGTCTCACGTGGCATCACCAGGCTCACAGCCACAATTGCGTTTCACGACCAAAGGGAGCACGTCAGTGGCGTTGCCTGTGTTCGCCCTCTTTCGAAGCCAGACCTTTTCTTAGCTTATGTGATGGACCAACCCACTGTGTGAAATGAGCTGGCTCCACCCGGCATCTGGTCGATTTGCTAAAATGCATGCTTGGTCGTGTCCAACTCTTTGTGGCCCCATGGACAGCAGCCCACCAGGCTCCTCTGTCCGTGGAGTTTTCCCAGCAAGAAGATTGGAGTGGGTTGCCATTTCCTCCTCCAGGGGAATCTTCCCCACCCAGTGATCAAACCCGTATCTCCCGCATTGCGTGTGGATTCTTTCTCATCTGGTCCACCAGGCAAGCAGCATCCATGTTATCTCCTTTAAAAAGTAAATGGTAGGAATAAATTTAGTAGAAAGCTGGAGGTTGGCCTGGTGCTAATGTAGCCACTAGGGTCTATTACGAAATCTGAGAGTAGACTTCAGAACAACGTCCTGGCCAGGCTTAAAACCTAGATGAAGGTTGGAAAGATACACGTGGCTTGGCGATGCTCTCTTGAAATGAACTTAATGTTGTTTTATTACTTCTAAGAAATTTTGAAAAAAAAAATACAGGACTAGCTATTGACAATCGCCATCTGCTGTATGGCCTCTCTTGTTCACAGATTTGTTGCTTTGGATTTGTTCTGTATTTATAAAAATCCATCAATGTATTTGGAGCTTTCTGGGTGGCTCGGTGGTAAAGAATGTGCCTGCCAGTGCAGGAGACCCGAGCTCTACCTCTGGGTCAGGAAGATCCCCTGGAGGAGGGCATGGCAACCCACTCCAGTATTCTTGCCTGGAGAATCCCATGGACAGAGGAGCCTGGCAGGCTGCAGTCCATGAGGTCGAAAAAGAATTCAGCAACAACTTAGTGAGTAAACAACAGCAAAATAAATTTATTTTTAAATTTTACGCAATCATACCCCTGTGAAACATTTTAATATTTGCATAACAAGCCATCTTATGTTTTACTTACTTACTTTTTGTATTTCTGGACATTTGTCTCTTTTTTGCTAACAATTCCTATTTTCAGTAACATTTTGGCAATTTTTTTTGATGCTTGTTGATATTTGTTAATATTTGTTATGATTATATGTTTTAGGTTTAATATCTTCAGGATAGATTTCCAAATGTGAAGTTGTCCAATAAAGGGCATTCTCATATTCTACGTATCTGACATGTAATGCCAGAAACCTTACCAAAGTAGCCTTTAGATCCACTGCAGACACTCAAACAAGAGACAGTGTTAACTTCTAAAAGGGATTGCCTGTTTACCTGATTGAAAACCTGGTATTTTTTTTTTTGTAACAGTGTGTGGTTCTTTTGATACATTTCAAAAGTCATTCTATTGAAGTATAACTGACATGTAAAAAAAACTGTGATTATTTAACGTACACAGCTTGCTAACGTTGGTGTTTGTGTGTGTTAAGACTACTTCACATAAGATGTAGCTCTTGGAATATTGAAGGATACACTGGAGTTTTGTTTTTTTGTTTTTTTGGCTCCATTGAGTCTTTGTTGCTGTGTGTGGGCTTTCTCTAATTACAGCAAGTCCATTCTCTTTGGCCAACCCAATAGACATTTCAATGATACATGATCTAAGATCCCTTCGGAATCATGTCTTCAATTTTTTTTCCTTAAGGATTAAGACATGTTCCTTTACAAACTTGTTTTAAATGAATCTTATGGAGGTGGCTTAGAGATTCTGAAAGTTATCATAAGCTGTATGGAGACTATTACCTTAATGGGAAAGAGTAGAAAACACTATCAACAAAAACAAGGTTTTAATATCAAGAAATAGAGCAGTTATATTTTTACAAGAACTAGAGCCATTTAACTGCATTTTAAATAGAGTGAGTGATTAGGAATGAATCTGGTTCACAAACCTGAACTGTGGAGATAATAGTGCTTGTTAGGAGCCCACCTGGCTGTTCCCTGGTGGCTCAGATGGTGAAGAACCCTCCTGCAATGCAGGAGATGGGGGGTTCGATCCCTGGGTTGGGAAGATCCCCTGGAGGAGGGCATGGCAACCCACTCCAGTATTCTTGCCTGGAGAATCCGAGGGACAGAGGAGTCTGGCGGGCTACAATCCATAGAGTTGCAAGAGTCAGATGCGACTGAGTGACTGAGCACATGCAGTTGCCCGTTCCATCCGTATATGGTGCCAAACTCGTGCTGGAATTTGACCTTCTCTGTTCTCATGGCAGTTCCTGGTTGGAGCTCAAGAGGCACTCAGTGAAGGGTCTCTCCTCTTCCAGTCCCCATGCTCGTGTTGCTGCAGCCAGCTCCTGGAGCTCTGCATGTCTGATGTCTCCCAGACCTCCTTGGGGTTCCTGCCGTGGTTCGCTTTAGACCCCGGAGAGGTGACTTCTCCTTCCGTTGCATGCGTTTTCTTGTGTTCTCAGTAACAGCAAACAGATGCCAGTGCGGTGAATCTCTACAGGCCATAAATTCTACAGAGAACACATTCCTTTTTTTTTTTTTTTTTCTTCCTGGCCTTCCCTAGGAAGGGCTACGAGGGTTCCCAGACATGTGGGCCCTTGTTCAGAGGCATGATCCCTGAGCCCCGTGCAGTCCTCAGCAAGAGAGCCAAGCCCACCCCCAAAATGGTACACCTGTTTAGACCATCTGCTGAGCCCAAACAGGATGCATTTTTTCTCGCACTTCATTGACACGAACAGAGCTCATGTGGTTGGAGCCAAATTCTGCAGACAAGGCCTCTGGGGGTGGGGGTGGGGGGTCATTGTGCCCACCCCAACTGACCTGCCCAATTAGGGCACATTTGTGTGCCCAAGTCCTTCAGAAATCTGCTACCATGACCTCCTGCTTCCCCAGTGGAAAAGAATCCACCTGCCAGTCACTGGTCTGGGAAGACCCCCTGGAGAAGGACATGGCAACCCACTCCAGTGTTCTTGCCTGAAAATCCCATGAACAGAGGAGCCTGGTGGGCTTCAGTCCATGGGGTCACAAAGAGTCAGACACGACTGAGCAACTGAACAGCAGCAGCAGCAATCCGCTTATTTTCAGATATCAAGAAACAAAAGCTTCTTCACATAGAGTGGCCCATCTTCTGAGACCACTGAAACATGGTGGACACAACCCTAAAGTCTCTTTACAGACACTCAGCTGTTCAGTTCAGTTCAGTTCAGTCGCTCAGTCGTGTCCGACTCTTTGTGACCCCGTGGACTGAAGCACACCAGGCCTCCCTGTCCATCACCAACTCCTGGAGTCCACCCAAACCCATGTCCATTGAGTCAGTGATGCCATCCAGCCATCTCATCCTCTGTCGTCCCCTTCTCCTCCTGCCCTCAATCTTTCCCAGCATCAGGGTCTTTTCAAATGAGTCAGCTCTTCACATCAGGTGGCCAAAGTATTGGAGTTTCAGCTTCAGTCCTTCCAATGAAGATTCAAGACTGATTTCCTTTAGGAAGGATTGGTTGGATCTCCTTGCAGTCCAAGGGACTGTCAAGAGTCTTTTCCAACACTGCTGTTCAAAAGCATCAATTCCTCGGCGCTCAGCTTTCTTTATTGTCCAACTCTCACATCCATACATGACCACTGCAAAAACCACAGCCTTGACTAGACGGACCTTTGTTGACAAAGTAATGTCTCTGCTTTTCAGTATGCTGTCTAGGTTGGTCATAACTTTCCTTCCAAGGAGTAAGCGTCTTTTAATTTCATGGCTGTTAAATAATATCCATTTGGAGAAGGATGTATTGTCTGTATCCTAAATGGACAATTTTTAAGGGTCTTTTTATTTTATTATTTTTTAAATTTTATTTAACTTTACAATATTGTATTGGTTTTGCCATATTTCAAAATGAATCTGCCACAGGTATACATGTGTTCCCCATCCTGAACCCTCCTCCCTCCTCCCTAAGGGTCTTTTTAATGCTAAAAAAAAAAAAAAGGATCAGGCCTAATCATGGTGGTGTAAGGCCATTGTGTAACTGTTTGAGAATAACCAGCCTTTTCAACCATTCATTTAGGAGGTCAGACACTTGAACCAGCTGTCACCAACCTGTTTTGGCAACAGGGACTGGTTTTGTGGAAGATAGTTTTTCCACAGACCGGGGCTGAGGGGGGTGGTTTTCAGATGATTCAAACATGTTATATTTATTGTGTATTTTATTTCTGTTTCCTGGAGAAGGAAATGGCAACCCAGTCCAGTATTCCTGCCTGGAGAATCCCATGGACAGAGGAGCCTGGTGGGCTACGGTCCACGGCATCACAAAGAGTCAGATACGAATAAGTGACTTTTTCTTTTTCTTTCTTCATTTCATTTAGTATTACATCAATTCCATCACAGATCATCCAGGGTTAGATCCCAGAGACTGGGGACTCCTGACAAGCTGTCAGTGAGACAAAGTGGCTACTTGGCTTACCCTGCCCTCCAGACTCGAAATCTTTATCCTCCAGACTCGAAATCTTTACCGTTGTATGTTGTCGTTGCTGTTTAGTTGCTAAGTTGTGTCTGACTATCTGTGACCCCATGGACTGTAGCCCTCCCAGGCTCCTCTGTCCATGGGATTCTTCAGGCAAGAGTACTGGAGTGGGTTGCCCTTCCCTTCTCCAGGGCATCTTTCTGACCCAGGGATCCAACCCACATCTCCTGCTTTGGCAGGCAGATTCTTTAGCACGTGAGCCATCAGGGAAGCCCAGACACATGTATATATCATTACCTTTATTCTTAAAGGGGCTTCCCTTGGGGCTCAGACAGTAAAGCGTCTGCCTACAATGCAGGAGACCCGGATTCAATACCTGGGTTGGGAAGTTCCCCTGGAGAAGGAAATGGCAACTCACTTCAGTATTCTTGCCTGGAAAATCCCATGGATGGAGGAGTCCCGTAGACTACAGTCCATGGAGTCCCAAAGAGTTGGACAGAATTGAGCCACTTCACTTCACTTCAGTTTTATTCTTAAGAAAGGAAGGAAGCTTTTGGTAAAGTCCTGTATCTTGAGCAAACAATCCTATTTCACGACTTTTTTCCTCTTACAGGATTTAATCAATACTCCTCTTTACATTTTACTGGCCTTCTGCTGGGGCTTTTGCTTAAAGGAGTATTTAGAGTAGGCTTGAGGTCTCAAGCCTTATAAGCATTATGAGTAGAACTAATTATTCATGACAAAATTCTGTAATGAGCAGAACTCATTATTCATGACAAAATTCGGTAATGTCAGAGCTATGGTTCTGCGATGCCTAAAAATTATGCACTTCTGGGAAATGAGGCTAATGAATGAGGCATGTGGGCTTGATGGGCCCGCCTGTGTCAAGTTGAAGCTATTAGTTCAGACTCTGCTACAGTGTTGCCCTCATTTCTTTGATATTTTGAAGACATTGCTATGATCACAGAAATCAACAACTGCTTTTCAAAAATGATGTTATCTCATATAATAATTTTGTTTCTGAAGTAATAATTATGTAAAAATCTGCTTACATAAAAATGTTAGGAGTTAAGGGTCTTAAAAGCTACTTTTAATTATTGATAATAAATTATTACTGATAATACTAAATATTACTCTAAATATTACAGTAAAATATTACTGATAATAATAATTACTGATAAAAATAATCACTGATATAATTATTATTATATTTTCTAAGATTTAATTAATCAATTAAATTACATGGCTACTTGTGAATATAGGACACTCCCAAAAGTTACATTGTGTATTTTTAAAAAATTTTTATTTTATGTTTAAGTTCAGCCAATTAACAATGTTAAGATGGTTTCAGGTGTACAGTGAAGAGAGTCAGCAATACAGGTACATGGATCCCTTCTCCCCCAGACTCCCCTCCCGTCCAGGCTGCCACGTGACACTGAGCAGAGTTCCCTGTGCTGTCCAGCAGGTCCTTGCTGGTTCTCCATGTGAAATACAGCAGTGTGTCCATGTCCATCCCAAACTCCCTGACTATCTCTTCCCCCATCTTCCCCCTGGTGACCATAAGGTTATTACAGAGTGTTGAGCAGAGTTCCCTGTGCTGTCCAGCAGGTCCTTGTTGGTTCTCCATGTTAAACACAGCAGTGTGTCCATGTCCATCCCAAACTCCCTGACTATCCCTTCCCCCATCCTTCCCCTGCGACAACCGTAAGTTCATTCTCTTAAGTCTGTAAGTCTATTTCTGGTATTTTTTTCTATTTTTGAAATTTTAAAGATACATATTTAAAATTATATAAAATAAATTTGTATAAAATTATCTCTTAAGTTTACATAAAAATGAGAACTTGTAATTTGTAAACTGCTGTGTCGGTTTCTGCCATGCAGCCCTCAGTTCAGCCATAATTACGCAGACATCCTGCCTCCCTCCAGCCCCCGATCCCATCCCTGCAGGTCATCACAGAGTAGCAGAGCGAGCTTCCTGGGCCTCATAGCAGCTTCTCACCAGCGCTCCGTCCTACACCTGATGGTTCACACGTGGTGGTGGTATATTCCTCATTTGTCCCACTCTTTCCCTTCCTCACTGTGTCCACAAGTCCCTTTTCCGCACCTGCATCTCACTTCCCTAATGGCAACCCACTCCAGTGTTCTTGCCTGGAGAATCCCAGGGACGGGGCATCCTGGTGGGCTGCCGTCTATGGGGTCGCACAGAGTCAGACGGACACATTAATTATATGCATTAATATACAATATTTTTCTTTCTGACGTTCTCTGTGTAACAGGCTCCTGTTTTGGAAGTTCATTCGTATCACTTCTTTTTAGATTCTGCATCTAAGGGCTATCATATGATATTTGTCTTTCTCTCTCTGACTCAGTTTCACTCAGTGTGACAATGTGGTTGCTCAGTCTAGTTTATATGAGAAGACATTTTACATTAACTGTACTCTGCTATTGAATTTTAGTAGCTGTCAAAGAAGGGCATGAAAATGGGTAAGATTCTCATGTGAATTCTCCTTTCTTCCTGTGATCCTGTGTAATATGTGTTGTACTTACATAATTCCTGCAACTCTAATCAAAACATTTGGAAGGAGGTGTGGGCCCTAGAACACAGAAATGATTAAACAACATTAGAAAAAACGGAGTAACTGTGAAACAAAGTTGAAATATTTTTCAAAAGCAACAATTGAAAGTATTAGCAATTATTGAAAGTATTCCCAAGAGATTACAGAAGCTGGTAAATGTATGTTTAAGTTCCAGAAGTATTTCCAAAGATGGATAAGAAAGTACGATATGATAAAGGTGTAATCTTCATCAGTGGAAACGGGTGATGTTGACCAGTAAATGGATTTGAGGCGGCTGGCTATTTTGAAAACAAAGTTATGCATTACCTCATAATATACAATATATACACAATATACAATACAATATACAATATTATCCAGATGGGGTAAAGATTCAAAAGTTATCCATTGACAAAGGAATGGATAAAGCAGCTATTGTATATACACACAGTGGAATATTCAGTTCAGTTCAGTTCAGTTCAGTCGCTCAGTCATGTCCGACTCTTTGCGACCCCATGAATCGCAGCACGCCAGGCCTCCCTGTCCATCACCAACTCCCGGAGTTCACTCAGACTCACGTCCATCGAGTCAGTGATGCCATCCAGCCATCTCATCCTCTGTTGTCCCCTTCTCCTCCTGCCCCCAATCCCTCCTAGCATCAGAGCCTTTTCCAATGAGTCAACTCTTCGAGTGAGGTGGCCAAAGTACTGGAGTTTCAGCTTTAGCATCAGTCCTTCCAAAGAACACCCAGGACTGATCTCCTTTAGAATGGACTGGTTGGATCTCCTTGCAGTCCAAAGGGACTCTCAAGAGTCTTCCCCGACTCAGCCATAAAAGGAGCGATTTTTGTGTCAGTTTTAATGAGGTGGATGAACGTAGAATCTATTATACTGAGTGACATAAGTCAGAAAGAGAAAAACAAATATCATATATTAACACATATATATGGAGTTTAGATGAGAAGGTAATGGCACCCCACTCCAGTACTCTTGCCTGGAGAATCCCCTGGACAGAGGAGCCTGGTGGGCTACAGTCCATGGGGTTGCATAGAGTCGGACACAAGTAAAGCAACTTTGCACGCACACATGGAGTTTAGAAAGATGGTACTCATGAACCTATCTACACGGTGGCAAGGGAGATGCCAACAGAGAAAACAGAGCTGTGGACACAGTGGGGGAAGGAGAGAGTGGGATGAGTTGAGAGAGTAGTGTTGACATATACGCGCTCCTGGGTGTGAATTAGACAGCTGGTGGGAGCTGCTTTTTAACATAAGGAGCTCAGCTCGGTGCTCTGTGATGACCTAGGGGGCTGGGATGGGGGCTGGGAGGATGGCAGGGAGGTCAAGAGGGAGGAGATACATGCGTGCTTACAACCGAATCGTGTTCTGTGTGGCAGAAACCAACACGACATCATAAAGCAATTGTCCTCCAATTAAATGCTAAAATTATAAAGAAGGACAAGGAAAGTGGAAGCTCAGAGGTAAAACCAGGTGGGGAATGCTTGGGAGACATCCTGGGGGATTCCCCGCCTATCCACCCCAAGGATCAGCTGTCCCTTTTGTCGAGAGTGATAACATAATGAATCCCTGGTATAACTGAGAATGTTCACTCCTGCCTACACTCATGTCTCCTGTGCATCTCCCAATGACAAGTTGTTTCCTCTCCACAAGCCACTGGAAATATAAGCTGCAATGGCTTCTCAGACAAGCAGCCACCCTCTTGGGTTCCCCGTCAGAGCAAACCCTGTGTTGTTCTGTAACCCTCCCCTTGCTCCTCGCGTCTCAGGCAACTACTACAATCTCCCCTCACCCACTTATGCGTCCTTTTCCATGGTGATGGACGGGGGGCCTGGCGTGCTGCCGTCTGTGCGGTTGCCAAGACTCAGACACGACTGAGCGACTGAACTGAACTGATGCGATAGGCGTGTGTGTGCTCAGTCGTGTCTGACTCTTTGCGGCCCCATGGACTGTAGCCCCCAGGCTCCTTTGTCCATGGGATTTCCCCAGCCAGAATAACGGAGTGGGTTCCCGCCCCCAAGGGATCTTCCCCACCCAGGGGTCGAACCCACGTCTCTTGCAGCTGCTGCATTGGCAGGCGGGTTCTTGACCACTAGTGCCACCTGGGAAGCCCCGTGGGATAAATAGATTCCGTTTTCAAAATACTAATAGCCAGTTCTTTCTTTTTTTTTTTTTTTAAACCGGATTCCATTTTTCTCACCTCATTTTGTGTGTGGGGTATGCATGTTGCACATCCCAAAAGCATAGACTGTCCCATGTTAAACTGGAAGCACTGTATTACACCATTTAATGCTTCTATTACAATGTAACCAATGCATGTTAATAACGAAAATGCATTTGCAGTGATCAGCATGCATAAGAGTTCAAAAGATTCCCCCCAGAAAATACATACTGAATCCTTCTTCAGGGGACACACATCTTTTAATTTCATTTATTAACAGATTGTATAGAGTTTTCTTTTGTTCCTCTCTTTTTGAAAAACAAAAAACAGCTTCGGAAGTAAAATGACCCAGGCTGGGAGGCAGCACTGTGGAAACGGAAGCATTGTTCGATGCTTATTTGCTTGGTTCTCTGTGGTGCAATTTGGCTGGGAGGATACGCGCGTAGCCTCTCGTTTGATTGCGGACGCTTTAATGTGAATTTGATTGTAAACCCCAGAAGGCCTGTCTCAGGCTTTTGTGTCTGTTTTCTAAAAAAATATATATATAGATACCATCATAGCGGCTTATTTATTGACAGACCAGTGCACCAAGGGGAATTTCTGACCCAGGTCATACCAGCCCACAGAGGTCTGTAGCGCAATTAGGTCAAACCCTGTTTTGATTAACCCGAAATCATTTCAGCATCGCTCCAACTTTTCCCCTAAATTGCTGTCGTCCTCAGTGGACTTGTGGACTCTGGTAGCTGCTCCAAGGTTTTTAACAGGATCCCATCATCATGATTCCCCAACTGTATTTCAGAAACGCAGGTTTCCTCGTTTAAAATTAAATGTCATTCTTGGAGGCACTGCTGGTTGGCATGTGTACGCAAAAACGTACGCACGCACGCAATTAATTAATGGTTAATCTGGAAGTTTTCATGTATCCTAGCCGATGAGAAATTAAGTTTCGTAAACAGAGCAGAAGGCCTGTTGCTCCTGATGGTTGGGGAGGTCAGCTTAAGTGGCAATATTTGTAAACAGAGCCATGCAGATATGTGTTAGTAAAATCAGAGCCTTGATTTTTACGCAGGGTTCATTCCAGGACCTTTGCATATTTCCACATTAATGAACACTGCTCTAAGGTTTGGGCTTCCCTGGTGGCTCAGACAGTAAAGAATCCATCTGCAGTGCAGGAGACCTCGGTTCGATCCCTGGGTCAGGAAGATCCCCTGGAGATGGGAATTGACTACCCACTCCAGTGTTCTTGGGCTTCTCTGGTGGCTCAGCTGGTAAAGAATCCGCCTGCAATGTGTGAGACCTGGGTTCAGTCCTGGGTGGGGAAGGTCCTCTGGAGAACGGAAAGCCTACCCACTCCGGTATTCTGGCCTGGAGAATCCCATGGACAGAGGGGCCTGGAGGCGTTGCAGTCCATGGATTCTAAGAGTCGGACATGACCGAAGGACTGACACTTTCACTAGAAGGCCTACTTTGACCCACAGACTTGCTGAGCATACTCTCAATGTCTGTGTCGGTATTTGGACGGTAAAGGTAGTTTAACTCAAGATGGTGCAGAAGAAAAACAGCTCTTACATTACAATGATGAGTAGGGAAGCAAAAACAAAAAAAAAGAAGGAAAAGCCATGCCAACCCCATGAGGGAAGCCTGAAGTCTTGCTAGCATCATCAGGAAGCCGCAGACCAGAGTCTGAATTGCTACCTCAGCAGAATTCAGACTCGCTTCGGGCTGTGGGACTGCCGAGGTCCCTCATTAACCCACCATTGAGCACCGGTGTCCAGCAGGGCTGTTTGTCCAGGCTGCCTGGGAGTCCGGCTTCCCACGCAGCACCAGAGCAATTATCCCTCCTGCCCTTCCTGGGTCCACCGTAACAAACGTAAACCCAGAGACTTCTAATAAAGAGTGGGATTCACGGACACAGCAGGGCATTAGGGAACCAAAGGGGCATCTCTCCCTGTCCCGAGCTCAGCTCCATCTCTGGTCTCCTTTGTGGGTAGAGCATTATATGCAGTAAACAAACACAGCCTCCTCCCTTTGATCCATGGTGACTGGCCATCAGTCCATTCACTTTCGGTGTAGCAGAGAAATCCTGCAGTTCAAAAATGCTGAGAACCTGCCCCGTATGGGAGGAGTAGCAGGTTGAGAGATCTTCATGGTTAAAACCGCTGAATGCCGGCGTTAGATGGTTGAAACATTCATCCGTCATGCAGGTTCCTGTTGGGTCTCTGACGCGTGCTGTCAGAAAGCGTGGAGGGGACACTGCTCAGCTTCCCAGCCAACCCTCCCCAAGCGTGCCTGTCTGCCTGATTCTTGATAGAAAGCGTGCGAAATGTGCATCTGAGAGTTGGGGGAAAAGGTTTTCAGAGGACAAAGGACATGGGCAACTCCTTTCTGAACAGATATAGGCTCTGTGTGTTTCTCAAGGGTTGCATTCTGCTTTTATTTTTAATTGCTTCTTTAAAAAAATACTTTGTTGATTTTATTTTATTGGTTTGGCCGAGTCGGGTGTCAGTTGCGGCTCATGGGATCTTTGTTGTATCACGCGGGCTTTTTACTTGGGCCACAGGGGCTGTGTAGTCGGGGTGCAAGGCCCTCAACTACTCTGATGCACATAGGATCTTGGTTCCCTGACCAGGGATCGACCCTGTGTCCCCAGCGTTGCAGGGCAGATTCTTAACCGTTGGACCACCAGGACAGTCTCTGGATTCTACTTCCAATTTAAGTACGCAACATTGTCTGAAAGATCCATCCATGGCTTGGACGATTAGTCATGTACTGATACTAACATACGTATCTCTGAAATGAATCTACTTCTGAAAGTTCAGTCTTCATTTTGGCCACTTCAGTGACCTCAGGAACGTTTTATGTATCTGAATTTCCATTCATTCCTTAATACGTTGCCATCTTATGATTCATATCCAGGTTTTATACAGTTATTTCTTCTGTCTTTTGTCCTATTTCGGTTTCATCGTATTTAAGATGTTTCAATGAAACATTAACACTGTAAACATGAAAAAATTAATTGTATGTTAACTCTCGAAGTTACCCCTTATCTGTGCCCATCTAAAAGATTCAGATCTATTTTTAATCTTCAGATCCCTTCCTGACATCCTCAAATAACTGATAAAGATCAGCCACTTTTGAATGATGTGCATTTTTTGTATGTCGTTCCTTCACTTTATGGCTCACAGACGGCAGAACATGAGAAATGCACACATTTCAACAGTAATTAAAATCAGAGTCCTCTGCCCTGGGCCGTTTCCTGCTGATGTATTGGTTGTGATGAGGCGTTCATACGTCTGTGCTATCGCACTGGGTCAGCTCAAATCACGAGAGAGCAATGACAGGTCCCATGCATCTGGCAGGAGGCTTAGGGGCATCTCCTGAGATGTAGCATCGTCTCATGGTCTGGGCGGGACAGAATTGTGCCCCCAAAGCTGATGGTGTGAATTTAAGCAGCGGCTGTGATCTCATTGGAGACATGTCTGTATTTCCCAGAACTACTTCATCGATGCTTTTCTTAATAATGATGCATGGTAGATGAAGCCCGGAAAAGCACAAGGTTAAAAAAAAAAAAAAAAGTGGAACTGTCACTCCAGATAGATTCAGCATTTAACGTGTGTGGTCTTCTGAACAATGAAGTCAGTTATGTAATCATTTAGCATGAGTGATCTTGTTTGGAGTAAAACCGCACAAAGCCACTGCCTCCAGAGGGTCCAGCATCCAGTTCAGGGTGTGCAGAAAGCACCATTTGCACGTGACCCAAACAGCATTGCTGTATTTTCTGTGTTTGATTATGACAAGCAGTACTGGAAGTATTTTTGGTAGTTCTAAGAATGTACAGAGCCGTTGAAATAAAAATGCACAGCGGAAGACTGGCGAGGAGGCGTGTCCTGGCATGCAGGTTGCTACTGAATGTTGCTTTCATCTGTGGCATGTCCCAAGGCAGCCCAGGACCCTAATGGAGCGGGTGTTTGCAGTGAGGGGAACGCTGGGAGTCAGACACAGTGGGAAATCCATTAATCCATCAGCAAATAGGCATCGACGGACAGACTTAACCGTAACACTGTATCCTGGGTATTTGCATGCTAAGTCGCTTCAGTTGAGTTCAGTTCAGTTCAGTTGCTCAGTCGTGTCCGACTCTGCGACCCCATGAATCACAGCACGCCAGGCCTCCCTGTCCATTACCAACTCTCAGAGTTCACTCAGACTCACGTCCATCAAGTCAGTGATGCCATCCAGCCATCTCATCCTCTGTCGTCCCCTTCTCCTCCTGTCCCCAATCCCTCCCAGCATCAGAGTCTTTTCCAATGAGTCAACTCTTCGCATGAGGTGGCCAAAGTACTGGAGTTTCAGCTTTAGCATCATTCCTTCCAAAGAAATCCCAGGGCTGATCTCCTTCAGAATGGACTGGTTGGATCTCCTTGCAGTCCAAGGGACTCTCAAGAGTCTTCTCCAACACCACAGTTCAAAAGCATCAGTTCTTTGGTGCTCAGCTTTCTTCACAGTCCAACTCTCACATCCATACATGACCACTGGAAAAACCATAGCCTTGACTAGACGGACTTTTGTTGGCAAAGTAATGTCTCTGCTTTTCAGTATGCTACCTAGGTTGGTCATAACTTTCCTTCCAAGGAGTAAGCATCTTTTAATTTCATGGCTGCAGTCACCATCTGCAGTGATTTTGGAGCCCCAAAAATAAAGTCTGACACTGTTTCCACTGTTTCCCCATCTAGTTCCCATGAAGTGATGGGACCAGATGCCATGATCTTAGTTTTCTGAATGTTAAGCTTTACGCCAACTTTTTCACTCTCCACTTTCACTTTCATCAAGAGGCTTTTTAGTTCCTCTTCAATTTCTGCCGTAAGGATGGTGTCATCTGCATATCTGAAGTTATTGATGTTTCTTCAATAAGTCGCTTCAGTCGTGTCCAACACTTTCCATCCTGATGAGCTGTAGCCCACTAGGCTTCTCTGTCCATGGGATTCTCCAGGCAAGAATACTGAGGGGTTGCCATGCCCTCCTCCAAGGGATCTCCCCAACCCAGGGATCGAACCTGGGTCTCCTGCATTGTAGGCAGATTCTTTACTATCTGAGCCACCAGGGAAGCCCTAAAAAGCACAAGCTACCTACATATTGTACATACGCCCCCTGTTTAAAACAGGCTACTTTTCAGAGCCCTCACATGCTGTCAGCTTTGCAATGAAAAATTCGTCAACATTGTCTTCATTAAACCCGTGTCAGTGTCACTGTGGTACCAGACATGATCTTGTGGTCGAGGACATAAACGTAAGATCTCCACGAATGGGTCTTTCATTTCTGTTAACAAGTTATCTTTTGAGTGTGTCTCATGGACACAGTTTTGCATGAGACAAGATTTCCGTTGTAGGAGAGGTAGAAGTCTTGGAGCAGAAGTGGGGAATAAAGAGAGAAATGCAGAACCCTGAAGCAACTTAGCACACACAGAATCAATAAAGTGTGTATATATGTGAGTTAACACACACACAAGTCTGGTTTAGTTTCTGCATTGTATTCATCAGGACTGGAACCAACAGGTGTGTGTATGTTTGTACACATACATACCTATGCGTACACACACAGGTCTGTTTAAGTTCCTATGTTCTATTAGTCAGGACTAGAAGCAATAGATGTGTGTGTGTGTATACATACTCACACAATAGGTCTGGTTTAGTTTTTGTTTTGTATTAGGGTTCTCCAGAGGAATAGAACCAGTAAAAGTGTGTGTGTGTGTGGTTGTTTAGTAGCTAAGTCATGTCCATCTCTTGTGAGCCTATGGACTTTAGCCCACCAGGCTCCTCTGTCCATGGGGTCCTCCAGGCAAGAATACTGGAGTGGGTTCTGTCTCGTGTGTGTGTGTGTGTGTGTGTGTGTGTGCATTTTATGTGTTGTGCTTAGTCTCTCAATTGTGTCTGACTCTTTGCACCCCCACAGACTGTAGCCCACCAGACTCCTCTGTCCACGGGGATTCTCCAGGCAAGAATATTGGAGTGGGTTGCCATGCCCTCCTCCAGGAGATCTTCCCAACCAAGGGCATGCTGCAGTCCATGAGGTCGCAGAGTCAGACGCGACTGAGCAACTGAACTGAACTGACCTGAGGGATCAAACCCAGGTCTTCTGCATTCCAGGCGGATGGATTCTTCACCATCTGAGCCACCAGGGAAGCCTGAGAATACTGGAGTGGGTGGCCTCTCCCTTCTCCAGGGGAGCTTCCCGACCCACAAATCAAACCGAGGTCTCCTGCTTTGCCTGCGAATCCTTTACCAGCTGAGCTAGCAGGGAAGCCTCATATATATAAATATATGTGTGTATATAATCTCCAAATAACATATATATGTATATACACGCGAGATCTCTTGCTGTGACCTGTGGGATTTAGTTCCTCAACCAGAGATGGAACCCATGCCTCCTGCACTGGGAGCTCAGAGTCTTGGCCAGTGGCCCACCAGGGAAGTCCCTCAGGCTGTCTTGTAGATCATGAACTGGAGAAAGGATCAGTGTATTGTGGGTGGAATAAAAAAAAAAAAGAAAGTTAGAAGTAAGTTTGCAAGCACAGTGCCACGAGCTTCCATCGCCAGATCTCTTGAGTGTGACTGAACTGAGTGAAGGGCTTCCAGAACAGCACGTGGAAAGGAAAGGAATGGTCACTGTAGTCAAAAGATGGGCAAACACTCTGTTCCCTGGCAATGCCACGTGGACAGCTTGTCCCTGTTGATCTGACGTCACCTCAAAGAGACCAGGGCACCTCACCTCTGTGGTATTCCTCTCCAGAACCCAGAACCCCAGTCACCCCATGACAAAAACATCCTGTAAACCCAGATTAAATGGGTTCTGCAAAAAAAAAGAAACAAACAAACCTGACCAGTGCATCTCAGATCTGTCAGGGTCACCCAGAACGAGACAAGTGCCCATCCAGGGTGGACAAAGACCACGTCCCCCAAGGACAGTGGCCAAAATTGCAGGCCGGAATGGAAAAAAAGGAACCTCAGTAACAAAACTCTTAAAAGTCTGACGAAACCTAGTCTGGTCAATAGCAGTGCAAGGATTTGGGTTTTCCTTAGCCTGACAGACATGCCCTTGGGGCCCAAAGGCTTGACCTGAAGGGCAGCCTGGATGCGTGGGCACCAAGGACAGTTTGTGATGTCTTCACAGCTTGTCTGTAAATCCAGAAATGCTCCTAAGTGAGAAGGTTTTGTTTTCCTTTTTCCAAACCAGAGGAATGGGTGAGAGAGAAGGGAGTGAGGTGAGGACAGATGGGTGGAGGTTGGACCGTGAACCCGCGATGCGGGAAAACCCTGCAGTGTTGGACGAGATGAGGCTGGGAGTTAGGAGGTTGATGAACTAAAGACAGAGAGACACGGTGAGCAGGAAAGGGGATCTTCTCGGGTGAGGTGGCAGGAAAGAGATGCCTGCTTGAAGGCCGTTTCCCAGGAGGACCTGATGAGTTCTGTGCTCCGGATCGCGGGTGGCTGGATTTGACAGGGAGTGACCGAGCGCTGAACCCGATAGAGTAGTCAACATCCAAGCCTGGAAGCCTGGGCGATCACAGACTCGTTCGCAGAAGAGAAATCCCTGTGATGGAGACGGGGCAGGAGGAAGTGGAAACATACGCTGACGCAGAGGGAGGGGCCACGTCCAAGCGGAAGTGATCTCATGGCGTTTCGAGCCAACTTGAAAGGAGCGTCGGAAGGCAAAGTACCTGCAAAGTACCGCAGGCTGCATCCACGGTGTAGCCGAGGTGGGACTCTGAGCTGGAAACCTTCAGACGCCGTGATCGGGCAGGAAGGACAGACTGACGGTGGACCAGCACAGAGCCGTGAAGGCAGCCGGGGTCTTGGGGAGACTCAGGAGCAGGGCCCACAGGAATCGAGGGGGCCTCTTCGGGGTCCCCAGCCCCAGTGCAGACGAGGGAGCAAGCCAGAGGTGAGACCACAACACGGACGCTGTTGCTGCCCATGGGCTTTGGGGGTGACCCAGAGGGGCGTGCAGTGGAGATGCCAGGCAGGGGGGTTCCACAGCAGTTGTGTCCGACTCTTTGCGACCTCATGAACTGCAGCACTCCAGGCCTCCCTATCCATTACCAGCTCCTGGAGTTTACTCAAACTCATGTCCATCGAGTTGGTGATGCCATCCAACCATCTCATCCTCTGTCGCCCCCTTCTCCTCCTGCCCTCAATCTTTCCCAGCATCAGGGTCTTTTCAAATGAGTTGTTTCTTTGCCTCAGGTGGCCAAAGTACTGGAGTTTCAGCCTCAGCATCAGTCCTTCCAATGAATATTCAGGACTGATCTCCTTTAGGATGGACTGGTTGGATCTCCTGCGGTCCAAGGGACTGTCAAGAGTCTTCTCCAACACCAGCGTTCAAATGCCACCAGCACTGACTCAGTTAAAATCACCGCCGTCCCTGGTCTGTGCTGGGTGGCCTTGCGAGACAGGAAGTTGCATGTCTTGCGTGCATCCTTTCCACCAAGCTCACGTTTCTGAAGGACCGATTCGCTGTCCTAGTGGGAAGAATTCTGTTCTTGGAGGCCCAGCTCCCGGGCCGAGCCGGGGGGCCCACACACAGAGCCACGTGTGCCCGAGAACACATATGTATGCACCGTGAGCCAAGGGCCTGGTGCAGCTGGTAACGATAGAGGAAAGAAGATAGTCAGGCTGGCGCTCTGAAAGCCAGCGGTGCAGGGAGGCATTTCCCAAAGTGACTGTGGCCCATCCGCTTTTCTGTTTGTTCATTTCCGTGCCCCAGAGCTCAGTGCTCATCGGTCCTGTCGGGAACATGTGACCTCTGTCATCCACACACTGCCGAGAAGCCTACGCCAGACAGGACACCCCGAGCAAAGGCATTCTGTAAAAGTGGGGTTCCAGAAGCGTCGAAGGCGCTTTCAGAACCAGGCACTCGTTACTAGCACATGATTGCTTCCAGGCACTTCGCACAGCATCCTTATCACGGCCCCAGAGTGGTGTGGGGACAGGAGTCTTCCCCACTGGGGTATTCTCCCCGCCGCGCTCCAGACCTGTAACTGCACCGTGATGCTCCCAAAAGCATCTGCCAAGCGGAGATGGAGGGACATCCTCTATTAGCACGAATTCCTGAGCAGCACTCCTCAATGTCATCAAGGTCGTGAAAAAACAGGAGTGTCACACCTAGGAGGAACTGGGTGGGACCTGAAGACGAGTGCAGTGTGAGGTCCTAAACGGGACTGGGATGAGGCAGAGGAGGCTGGTGCAGCCATTAGGAAACCAAATGTACTCTGCAGGGCAGATGGTAGTCGTGACTGTCTTACTCATGGCAACTGCCCTGTGGTCACGGAAGAAGTTGCCGTAATGGGTAACGGGGTCTAATACAGCTCTCTCTATTAGCACGTCCCCAACTTTGCTGTATGTCCAGGATTTTCCTTTTTTTTTTTTAATTTATTAACTTTTTTTTTGGAGTGGCTTTGCAATGTTGTGTTAACTTTCTGCTGTACAGCAAACCGAGTCAGCTCCGTGTATACATACCTCCCCTTCTCTTTTGGATTTCCTTCCCATTTAGGTCACCACAGAGCTTGGAGTAGAGTTCCCTGTGCTGTACAGCAAGTTCTCCTTAGTTTTTCCATTTTATACACCATGGGCTTCCCTTCTGGCTCAGTTGGTAAAGAATCTGCCTGCAATTTGCAGGACACCCAGGTTCGATCCCTGGGTCGAGAAGATGCCCTGGAGGAGGGCATGACAACCTACTCTAGTATTCTTGCCTGGAGAGTCCCATGGACAGAGGAGCCTCGTGGGCTGCAGTCCATGGGGTCGCAAAGAGTCCATCACGACATCTTATACTATACTAAGTGTAGATACATCTGTCCCAATCTCCCAGTTCCTCCCACCCCCTCCTCCTTCCTTGGTATCATGGATTTGTTCTTTATGTCTGTGTGTCTATTTCTGCTTTGCCGATAAGTTCTTCGGTACCGTTTTTATAGATTCCACACGGTAGGCATGTAATATCCAGGAATTTTAAAAAATTAAAAGTTTACTTAAAGAAAGCTACATCCTTACAGGGCTTCCTCAGTGGCTCAGAAGGAAAAAAATCTGCCTGCAAAGCAGAAGATGCAGGAGATGTGGGTTCGATCCCTGCATTGGGAAGATCCCCTGGAGGAGGACAACATCTTTACAAGAGATTGGAAATGTATATATGTTTTTATATTTTAGAGCTCATTTTTTTTTAAATTTTATACTGGAGCATAGTTGATTGACAATGTTAGCATCGTGTACAGCAAAGTGGTTGAGTTATACACAGACAGAAGCTGAAACTCCAACACTCTGGCTGCCTGATACAAAGAACTGACTCATCAGAAAAGACTCTGATGCTGGGAAAGATTGAGGGCAGGAGGAGAAGGGGACAACAGAGGATGAGATGGTTGGATGGCATCACCAGCTCAACGGACATGAGTTTGAGCAAGCTCCAGGAGTTGGTGATGGACAGGGAGGCCTGGCATGCTGCGGTCCATGGGGTCGCAAAGGGTCGGACACGACAGAGTGACTGAACTGAACTGTATCAATTCTTTTTTAGATTCTTTTCCCAGATGGTCTTATACAGAGTATCATGTGGAGTTTCCTGAGCTCTACAGTAGATCTTTTTTGCTTATCTGGAATTTTAAATTCAAAGAGTATTACCTGGGCTGCTGTTTTCTATCGAGTCCTGAGTCTCATAAACAAAGCAAAGTGTT
Source organism: Bos grunniens (assembly GCF_055505025.1). Taxonomy (NCBI): domain Eukaryota; kingdom Metazoa; phylum Chordata; class Mammalia; order Artiodactyla; family Bovidae; genus Bos; species Bos grunniens. The sequence continues at coordinate 5,686,411 of NC_141194.1, forward strand.
AGTCGCTCAGTCGTGTCTGACTCTATGCGACCCCGTGGACCGTAGCCCACCAGGCTCCTCTGTCCATGGGATTCTCCAGGCAAGAATACTGGAGTGGGTTGCTGTGCCCTTCTCTGGGAGATCTTCCTCACTTGAGGTTGAACCCAGGTCTACTGCACTGCAGGCAGATTATTCTTTATGATCTGAGCCACTTAGAAACCCTGAGTCTCGTGTAGGTTCAAAACAGGGCTGAGAAGAGGCTGTGCTGACTATGGAAACTTTATAAAGCCCTTAGAGACAAGGCAGATGTTTAGCAGGTGGCTGTCACAAGGCAGCCGTGGAATTGGTGTGACTCCGTGCCGTTCTGACAGCGTCTTCTAGGGAAGGATTTACTGTTAAAGGTGGAGGAACAGTCTCCCTGGGGGCGGTGCCCCTAGTTCCATGTCACAGGGCTGCAGGGAGTGGACCTGCATTCTGTTTCATCTCCATCCGTCTTCTGCAGAACTGACCTCCTGCCCGCCAAGTGCAGGTTTGCTGCAAAAGCTTAGGACGCAGCAGAGGAAACCCAGGGGTCAAGGGAGCTTCCAGCGTGTCCCCAGGTTAGAGGCAGTGGGGTCAGGCGGGCGGCAGGAGGCAGGGAGTGAAAGGAGTGGCTGGTAGGATGGGAAAGGTAGGCTTTGATGGCTCAGGGGCAACAGGGGAGAGTGGAGACAGAAACCTGGGAGGGGGGGGCTGAGGTGTGAACTGGAGAGCCACGCGCACACGCATGTGTGTGTGTCTCTGAGCTCATGTTACTCCTGGGTGAGGCGAGCGTCAGATTGCCATTCCCGACCATTCGAGAGTGAAATATGACAGTCCCACGCAGATGACACAGAAAGTTAAAAGAGTCGCTCAGTCATGTCCGAGTCTTTGCGACCCCCGTGGGCTGTAACCCCGCCAGGCTCCTCTGTCCATGAGATTGCCCAGGCGAGAATACTGGACTGAGTGGTCATTCTGTTTCCCCAGGGGATCTTGCCGACCCAGGGATTGAGCCTGGGTCTCCTGCATTGCACGCGGATTATTTATTCCTTGTGAGCCACCAGGGGAGCCCACACAGCACACAGGATGCATGTAAAAGTCAGTTTCTTTCCCCTCAAAGGGTGCTGCACCAGGAAATGTTTGTATCCCCCAAATCACTGTGTGTAGCAGTTGTCACATGCGTGGAAAGAATGTGTGTATCCCTGCAGAAAGAAATGAATGGGGAGTCCTGCCCTGAGTGGTCATTCCCCTGCGGTTGCAATGGACAAGACGGCCCTCCAGAGGGAAGTGGGTGGTGCACGCATGCAGGGTGTCTCCAGCTATAAAGTAGTTACTATTCTGCAGTTTTGAAAAGCAGCAACTGTTTTGAAACATTGTCAATGCCAGACCTCTCTCCCCACCTTCCCTGGATTTCTCTGTTCTAAGGTGAGGAGTCTGACAGCTGCAAAGTGACGTCTGCAGCAGAGGAAAGAAAGCCAGGCAAGGTTTATGTAAATGATCTAAACAGTGTTTCAAGTTTACAGGAAAGGTTGCTTTTATGGCAGCCCCGATCCTTTCTAAAGCTGGCCGGTAAGCTGAGAATGTGCCTCGGCCGACTTCTCCTTGGAAATATACCCGGCGATGGTGGTGCTGGTTTCACTGAAAGTTCTCCTGAGTTCACACTTCATCATGCCTGGGCGTGAGGGTCTGGAAGCAATGACGCGTGGACCAGGCTCCAACGCTGAGCCCGAAGTGTTCCGTTCTGCGGTGAAATCAGATCCTCTTGTGTGCGTTTCTCTCTGCCCGTGAATAGACCATAGTGAAAACACAGTGCTGCTCACAAGCGTGCGTGTTTGCGCCTTTCTTAAGTCTATTGTATTCATGACGAATAGGGAAAGTGGCAAAGGGAAGGAATTTTAGGAAGGAAGATAGAAGACTTAAAAACAAATCAGAGTCAGGATATAAAGTTATGCCTGGAGAAAGAAGAAAATCTTTCATAAAATAATACAAGAATAACAACTTTGGTGGTAGACCTCGGTATGAATGTTTGCTCTGCTGCTGTCTCATTGGTTATATTTTCATTCGTGTTTATTGTCAGTGCTTTCCAATCATGAAGTCATTTTTAACACAGAGACGAGTATAAGGAATGCTCTGATGAACAGTTTTGCACCTTGCCCTGAGCTTTTGTATTTCACCTCATTTGTTATAGATGTTTTTAAAGCGTTACAGATGGAGTCATCGACCAGGTGGATTGGTCCCAGTCCTCCAGCCCCTCCTTCCCTCCCCACACATAATTAACAATCTTTTTGTGGTCTTTATTACCCCCTTGGACGTGAGTCTCAGTGAACTCCGGGAGTTGGTGATGGACAGGGAGGCGTGGTGCGATTCATGGGGTCGCAAAGAGTCAGACACGACTGAGCGACTGATCTGATCTGATCTGATCTGATTACCCCCGTATGAGCCGTTACACTTTTATTGTGTGTGGGCATCTGTAAACAATACACAAGTATGATTCAACGTGCTTATGTTATGGAAATGACATCGTAGTATCCCTGTTCTCGAGTGTTTGCCTTTTTCCACAAAATTGTGCTTGAGTTTCAGTCATGCTGTGAGATGAGGGTATAAATTTGTTAATTTTAAGTGCCAGATAGATTTTCTTACATGTGCATTACATACTTAGGCATTATCCTATTATGGGCTCCCCATAATAGTGGCTCAGACAGTAAAGAATGTGCCTGCAGTGCAGGAGACCTGGGTTCGATCCCTGGGTTGGGAAGATCCCCTGGAGAAGGGAATGGCAGCCCACTCCAGTCTTCTTGCCTGGAGAATCCCACGGACAGAGGAGCCTGGCGGGCTCCAATCCATGGGGTCACCAAGAGTCGGACACAACTGAGTGACTAAGCACAGCACAGTTTGAGGAATAGTGTACAATACACATACCCATATGAAACACACCCCGTGTGAAAACGCCGAGCATTGCAGCACCCCAGGAAGTTCCCTCGTGTGCCTACCCACTGATCTGAGCCCCCCTCCAAGTCAGCCCTCCCCGCCAGCCACCTGTTCCCAGATTCATGGTGGATTCACCTGCAAGTTGTCAAACATCCTGTAAATTTTGTCTTACAGAGTCTTCTCTTTGGTGATCGGCTCCTTTCTCCCAGGCGTAGCGTTCTCGAGATGCACCCGTGGTGTGGGGTGTATAAACAGCTCATTGCTTGTACCGAGGACATTCCTAGCATCAGTAGACTGTGTGTTGGTCTCTCCTCCTGTGCACCAAACAGTGGTGGGTCTCCAGCATCGGGCACTGATGAGTAAAGCTTACGTGAACAAGTCTACGTGTAGACATACATTTTTTTTTCAAATCTTTTTCAAATTTGGCTGTGCCTCTTCTTAATTGTGGCATACAGGATCTTTAGCTGCGTGTAGCATGTGACTTTTATTTCTCCGACCAGGGATAGATCCCAGGGCCCCCTGCATTGGGAAAGTGGCGTCTTAGCCACTGGATCACCAGGGAAGTCCCTGATTCAGTCTTGACCCCTCTAGCTTCAGAGTCAGTACTCAAAACAAGTCGTGTGAACCTCCAGATTTTTTTTTTTTTTTCCTCAAAAGTCATTTGGCTCTTCTGGGCCCTTGACAACTCCTCATGAATGTCAGGAGTTGCTAGTCAACAAAGCTTGCTGGCATGATCGTTAGAATTGCATTCCATCTCTGGATAACCTGCAGACAATCGAGAGCTTGATGATACTGAGTCTTCTACTTGTTAACTGTGATTTACCTTTTCATGTATCTCAATCGGCTTTTAATTCCCTCTCAGCACTGTTTTGTTATTTCAGGGTAGAGGTCTTGCTCCACTTTTGTTCAGTTTATCTCCACTGTTCTCTGTTTTACGAGGTTACTGTGGATGGCATTTTGGTACTCGAAATTCCGTTTGTTCGGTACTATGCTGTGTAAAAAGACTGACCGTTTGCTTATTGACCTTTGATTCCATACCCATGCTGAATTCACTCATTAGGACTACTACTTATTTACTTTTGTTAACCTAGCATGGAATAGATGAGCTGAGAGGATCAGATGGTTGGATGGCATCACCGACTCGATGGACATGAGTTTGAGCAAACTCCGGGAGTTGGTGATGGACAGGGAGGCCTGGCGTGCTGCAGTCCATGGGGTCGCAAGGAGTCGGACACGACTGAGCGACTGAACTGACCTGAGAGTGGAATAATGAAAGTAATTAGATTTTTTTTAAGTGTTTATGTGAGGGCTATGCTGGGTCTCTGTTGCTGCACGTGGGTTTGCGGCGAGCAGGGCCTCCTCTAGAGTTGAGGCGCACAGGTATTTTCAGTGTGGCGGCTTCTCTTGTTGGCGACCACGGACTCTAGAGCACACGGGCTTCAGAAGTTGCGGCTCATGGTTTCTCGAGCACAGACTCAGTAGTTGTGAGACATGGACTTAGCTGCCCCCTCAGCATGGTGGGACCTTTCTAGATCAGGGATCGAACCTGTGTCCCCTGCGTTGGCAGGCGGATTCTTCACCACTGAGCCACCAGGGAAGCCCTGTAGTGGCTTGTACATCTCAGCACTTTCTACCCAGAAAAGCATGTCTCTGCACTGATAGACCCTTACCTCTGCCTTGTTAATATTCTTACCTTAAGTAACGCAATCCACTGTGTTATTGCACCGTGAGCTCCAATACAGCCGTGAATAAAGATGAGAGTGAACATTCTCTCCTTTATATCCTTGTCGGAGTGGAAAGCCTTCGGTCTTTCATCAGCAGACTTCCGTAATCTCAACTGGGTCTTGAGTTTATCACAAGCCCTTTCTGTATCAGAGAAGACCCTGATGCTGGGAAAGATTGAGGGCAGGAGGAGAAGGGGATGACAAAGGATGAGATGGCAAAGGATGACATGGATTTGGTCCAACCAAACCCATGTCCATCGAGTTGGTGTTGCCATCCAGCCATCTCATCCTCTGTCATCCCCTTCTCCTGCCCCCTATCCCTCCCAGCATCAGAGTCTTTTCCAATGAGTCAACTGTTTGCATGAGGTGGCCAAAGTATTGGAGTTTCAGCTTTAGCATCAGTCCTTCCAATGAACTCCCAGGACTGATCTCCTTTAGAATGGACTGGTTGGATCTCCTTGCAGTCCAAGCCACTCTCAAGAGTCTTCTCCAACACCACAGTTCAAAAGCATCAATTCTTCTGTGCTCAGCCTTCTTCACAGTCCAACTCTCACATCCATACATGACCACTGGAAAAACCATAGCCTTGACTAGACGGACTTTTGTTGGCAAAGTAATGTCTCTGCTTTTCAATATGCTATCTAGGTTGATCATAACTTTCCTTCCAAGGAGTAAGCGTCTTTTAATTTCATGGCTGCAGTCACCATCTGCAGTGATTTTGGAGCCCAAAAAAATAAAGTCTGACACTGTTTCCACTGTTTCAGCATCTATTTCCCATGAAGTGATGGGACCAGATGCCATTATCTCCATTTTCTGAATGTTGAGCTTTAAGCCAACTTTTTCACTCTCCTCCTTCACTTTCATCAAGAGGCTTTTTAGTTCCTCTTCACTTTCAGCCATAAGGGTGGTGTCATCTGCATATCTGAGGTTATTGATATTTCTCCCGGCAATCTTGATTCCAGCTAGTGCTTCTTCCAGCCCAGCGTTTCTCATGATGTACTCTGCATAGAAGTTAAATAAACAGGGTGACAATATACAGCCTTAAGGTACTCGTTTCCCTATTTTGAACCAGTCTGTCCAGTTCTAACTGTTGCTTCCTGATGTGCATATAGGTTTCTCAAGAGGCAGGTCAGGTAGTCTGGGATTCCAGTCTCTTTTAGAATTTTCCACAGTTTCTTGTGATCCACACAGCTAAAGACTTTGGCATAATCAATAAAGCAGAAATAGATGTTTTACTGGAACTCTCTTGCTTTTTCGATGATCCAGAGGATGTTGGCAATTTGATCTCTGGTTCCTCTGCCTTTTCTAAAACCAGCTTGAACATCTGGAAGTTCACAGGTGACGTACTGCCGAAGCCTGGCTTGGAGAATTTTGAGCATTACTTTACTAGCGTGTGAGATGAGTGCAATTATGCGGTAGTTTGAGCATTCTTTGGCATTGCCTTTCTTTGGGATTGGAATGAAAACTGACTTTTTCCAGTCCTGTGGCCACTGCTGAGTTTTCCAAATTTGCTAGCATATTGCGTGCAGCACTTTCACAGCATCATCTTTCAAGATTTGAAATAGCTCAACTGGAATTCCATCACCTCCACTAGCTTTGTTCGTAGTGATGCTTTCTAAGGCCCACTTGACTTCACATTCCAGGATGTCTGGCTCTAGGTCAGTGATCACACCATCGTGATTATCTGGGTTGTGAAGATCTTTTTTGTACAGTTCTTCTGTGTATTCTTGCCACCTCTTCTTAATATCTTCTGCTTCTGTTAGGTCCATACCATTTCTGTCCTTTATCAAGCCCATCTTTACATGAAATGTTCCCTTGGTATCTCTAATTTTCTTGAAGAGATCTCTAGTCTTTCCCATTCTGTTGTTTTCCTCTATTTCTTTGCATTGATCGCTGAGGAAGGCTTTCTTATCTCTCCTTGCTATTCTTTGGAACTCCGCATTCAAATGCTTGTATCTTTCCTTTTCTCCTTTGCTTTTTGCTTCTCTTTTCATAGCTATTTGTAAGGCCTCCCCAGACAGCCATTTTGCTCTTTTGCATTTCTTTTCCATGGGGATGGTCTTGATCCCTGTCTCCCATACAATGTCACGAACCTCCATCCATAGTTCATCAGGCACTCTAGCTATCAGATCTAGTCCCTTAAATCTATTTCTTACTTCCACTGTATAATCATAAGGGATTTGATTTAGGTCAAACCTAAATGGTCTAGTGGTTTTCCCTACTTTCTTCAATTTAAGTCTGAATTTGGCAATAAGGAGTTCATTATCTGAGCCACAGTCCGCTTCTGGTCTTGTTTTGCTGACTGTATAGAGCTTCTCCATCTTTGGATGCAAAGAATATAATCCATCTGATTTTGGTGTTGACCATCTGGTGATGTCTATGTGCAGAGTCTTCTCTTGCAGTAGGGAATAGTAAATGAAGTTTGTATAAATCCTTAGACCTTTAGTGTTTCTCCTGCTTAGTAAGTTCCGTCTCTCACAGCAATGCATTATTCACTGAGGAGTAGCAACCATGTTGGAATCCCCACCAAACTGGGTACCAGGCAGTATACACAGTTTAGGGCGGACATTTCACGGTTGATATTTCATATGTTAATGTTGGCATCATTAGGCTCTTTTTTTTTAAAATCACATATACCTTCCAGTGTTCTTATTAAATGATGTTGAAGGATTCACGTTGTGCGCGGGGAACCAGATGTAACAGAAGATTTGTGTTCCAGTCTCTTGAATGTTGACTCCTGACTGATGTCACATAAAAGTCTTTGTTGGTTCACGGAGAGATTACTTGGGGCTTTGGATCTGTTTTTTTTTTTTTCTTTCTTTTGCAATTTTCCTGGTATTTGCTCCTTTCTTCCCCTTATTCTGGCATACTTTATGGCCCTCTGACTGAACACCACTTCAAATCAATGCTCAGTAATCTCCAGCATAAAGCCAGGCCTTGGAGTGGATGAAGCATCTCTGAATCATATAGGCAGGGAGAAAGACACCTTTGGGGTCCAAGGTCCTGGGAGCCTCAGGCAGTTCCCTGAGGGGGATAGAGCAGGATTCACCTGATTGGTGGTTGCTATGGAAATCAAGGCCCACCCACCCACGCTGGGTGTGATGATGCCCCAGTGGGTAGGGGGAGGACTGGGGGAGTGCTGGGGGGTGGGGGTTGGGGAGACTCAGGTGGTGCTGACCCAGCCCTGTAGTTACTTAGGGCAGGAAGTGTACTAAATCTGCCACGTGTATGGAAGTCTGTCAGCAAATGTATAGAGCCACAATCCACCCATTTTAAACTCTTCAGTGAACTTCTGTTCAGTTCAGTCGGTCAGTCGTGTCCGACTCTTTGCGACCCCAGGGACTGCAGCATGCCAGGCCTCCCTGTCCATCACCAGCTCCTGGAGTTTGCTCAAACTCATGTCCTTCGAGTCAGTGATGCTATCCAACTATCTCATCCTCTGTCGTCCCCTTCTCCTCCTGCCTTCAATCTTTCCCAGCATCAGGGTCTTTTCAAATGAGTCAGCTCTTCACATCAGGTGGTCAAAGTACTGGAGTTTCAGCTTCAACATCAGTCCTTCCAATGAATACTCAGGACTGATTTTCTTTAGGGTGGACTGGTTGGATCTGCCTTGCAGTCCAAGGGACTCTGAAGCATCTCCTCCAACACCAGAGTTCAAAAGCATCAGTTCTTTGGTGCTCAGCTTTCTTTATGGTCCAACTCTCACATCCTTACGTGACTCCTGGGAAAACCATAGCTTTGACTAGATGAACTTTTGTTGGCAAAGCCTGGCATGCTGCAGTCTCTGGGGTCACAAAGAGTCAGACACAATTGAGCAACTGAACTGAACTGAGCTGGTCTTAGTTGCAGCACACAGGATCTTTAGTTGTGGCATGCAAACTCTCAGTTGCACTATGTGGGAATCCTAGTTCCCTGACCAGGGATTGAACCCAGGCCCCCCTGCATTGGGAGCTGGAATTTTGCCCACTGATACCACCAGGAACATCCCAAGACCTGTACTTCTGCTATGAAGTAAGAGAATCGTTATCTTCCTCTTTTTAAAGCCAGGAATTCAACTCTAATCTTTCTTACATGCTTATCCTTTCCTAGAGGCATGAGCTTCAGGACCAAAGGCTGATTTTAACGGTGAGGATCTGCGGAAAATAAGTACCAAGAGGAAAACGTGTGCCAGATATCATTTCCAAAAAATTACAGTAACATGTATTCATATAAAAATTTGGAATGAAGAGTACAAATCTTATCAGGATGCTTTTGGACAGTGATCATTCAGAAAATGAGGAAGAAGTTGACACATATCCTTTTCACGTTCACGTATATGAGCAGGTCGAGTCAAGAAACAACACTTAATTTAGGTTTTTATAAGTTTACCTAAAGCCAAAAAGAGAACATATTTATCTGAGAAGAAATATCACCAAAGTTTTACATCAGTCCTGAGTGAGTCTCCTGAAACACTTTGAAAATATTGATACAACAAATCAAAAAAGTTTGTTTTCTGTTTTCTTTTTCCATTCTCTTTCACTAAGATTTTCTTATTTGCATATAATCTCCCAAATCTACAATGAACCTGTCTTTTGTTCCCCTCCCTATGTCTTTTTGAATTACTGCTGAAAGGAAAGTTTCTCTATTTAAGAAATAAAGTGTCTTTCTACATGTTCTTATAATCTCCAAGCTAGGGAAACTGATATAATTTATATTTGTAACATAAACATTGGGAATTTTTTTTTCTTCCAAAGACTTAAAAAAAAAATAGTTGTGAGTGATAGAAAACAGAGATATTTTGCTAAAACAGAAGGGAAAATTATCTGCATAGTTGAAGTCATGCAGATATATTTGCAGAATGTCTCATGTGAGACCAGGGAGCCCATGTGTTTCCCTGAGTTATCGCAGAGGAAACTGGTGTCGTGTGACTTGTAACGCCGCTGGAGGATCTTGGTGAGCTATTGTCTACAGATGTCTGATGGAGCAAACAGACCTCTGGAACCCCAAGCTCTCGTGAAATCTCTGCTCAAGTGCTGTTAAGTCGCTCAAGATTTATGACTCCTGCATCCAAAGACAGGAACACAAATCTCATTACCCCCATTACTTAACATAAGACGATCGCAAACACCCCGCCTTGCAGGCGGTCACCAAAGGGTGGTGGCACTCTGAGCATTTAAAATGCTTGCCATTGCATTCGGGGGGGAAGAATGGAAAATCACTTAAGAGTCCGCATTCTTCACCAGCTCCTAGCGGTGCGTCCCACGGAATCACGGGGAAAAGGTGACCACAAATTAAATGGACAGGCTTAGGAATACGGTACCTTCCTCTTGGAATTTTCCATTGCATTATACATCAGGGGATGTCTACTTCTCACCTAGAGGACTCATGTTTCTGGGTTATACAGTGGTTTCTCTCTCCTCATGGGTTATTACCTTTTTTTTTTAACTTGGTGGAAAATTTTATTTACAATGTTGTGTTGGTTTTTGCTGTGCAGCAATGCGAATCAGTGGAGAAAGCAATGGCACCCCACTCCAGTACTCTTGACTGGAAAATCCCATGGACAGAAGAGCCTGGTAGGCTGCAGACCGTGGGGTCGTGAAGAGTCGGACACGACTGAGCGACTTCACTTTCACTTTTCCCTTTCATACATTGGAGAAGGAAATGGCAACCCACTCCAGTGCTCTTGCCTGGAGAATCCCAGGGACGGGGGAGCCTGGTGGGCCGCCGTCTATGGGGTCGCACAGAGTCGGACACGACTGAAGCGACTTAGCAGCAGCAGCAGCAGCAATGCGAATCAGGCATAATTATGTGTATATGGACTCCTTCTTGAGCCTCCCCTTGGTTTGTCAATACTGGTTTTCCAGATTCCATATCTACGCATTAATAGATGATACTTATTTGTCTGTTTCTGACTTACTTTACTCTGTATAAGAGGCTTTAGGTTCATCTGCATCACTACAATTGACTCAGATTTGTTCCTTTTCTATGGCTGAGTAGTATTCCATCGTGTATATGTACCATATCTTCTTTATCCGTTCAACTCTTGATGGACGTCTAGGTTGCTTCCATGTCCTGGCTATCGTGAATAGCACTGGAATGAACACTGGGATGTCTTTTAGAATTGTGGTTTTCTGAGGTTATATGCTTAGCAGTGGGATTGCTGGGTCATGTGGCAGAATTATTCCTAGTTTCTTAAGGAATCTCTATACCATTTCCCATAACGGCCTGTATCAGTTTGCATTCCCACCCACAGTGTAGGAGGGTTCCCTTTTCTCCACATCCTCTCCACCTTATATTGTTCATACACTTTTGATGATGGATGGCCCTTCTGACCAGTGTGAGGTGATCCCTCACCATAGTTTGGATTTGCATATCTCTCATAATGAGTGATGTTGAGCCTCTTTTTTCATATGTTTTTTGGCCATCTGTACGTATTTTCTTTGGAAAATGTCTGTTGAGGTCTTCTGCTCATTTTTTTGATTGTGCTGTCTTTCTGATATTAAGCTGTATGAGCTGCTTGATTATCTTGGAGAGTAATCCTTTGTCAGTTGCTTGAGTATAATCTTGAAGAATAAAACACTTTTCAGCTCTTCTCCTGAAATACACACGATGAAATGAAGAACGAAACGTGCAGTTTTCCACTTCTCCATCCACATCTCCATTATTTGATTTTGAGAGGAGACAGTCCATTGGAGTTGGGAAAGAGCCAAGATGCAGAAAGCGCCATGAATCTAGCCTCTGAGGTTTTGCAGTGAGCATAGTATGCAGTGGTGATGTCACTGTGAGACTTTACGGGAAACATTGTTTTAAATCCATTTCCGGTGAGAATTTGGCCTCTATGCGAAAGCTTCCTCTGATGCTCGTCTAAGTGGTGTCGATCTATGGGATAACAGATTTACTCGGCGGGGACATTGCCTGAATGAGGGACACCCCCAGATCAGGCTCACAACTGGAAAAAAAAAACTATTCCAAGAGCTGTAACTTTGCAGAATTTGGCCCCGGTTCACAGAAAGCAATGAGAGCTTGGTCCAGGGAGGTGGGGATTAAGGCCTGGTGGGGAGCTGACTTGTTGTGAATGTCGGCTTGATGCCTGGACAGTCTCCGGTCTCAGAATGGATCTGGGGCAGGCAGGAATGGGCGTGAGCCTCCCGTTGGAGAGACTGTTCATGCCATTTTCACACGAGCACCACCTGCTTCCGTGAGGCACATGTCTCGTTTTCTCAGGACAAGCTCGTCAGTGCCAACCTGAGGTCATCTGGGCCCCAAAGTCCACCAGTCCCTTGGTACCTGGAGGATGAACTGTTTCCAGCATCTCAGGGAGTTTGACCGCTTGGTGGACAGTTGCCCTCCGGCTCTGTCTGCAGGTTGCTGTACCCGCGGGAGCCTCTTTGAGCCCTTCTGAGATGTTGTTTTCTCAAGGAGGTTCAGCAGTGCTGGGGATTCGGAAGCTTTCAAGCCTCAGCTTAAACCCCTGGGCCTTCTACCTGCCATCTGAAGCTCAGGCTTCAGTGTAGAAACAACGCTAAACTCCTTCCAGGAGAGAGTGAGATGAATCCATTCCAGACCGAGTCTCAGGGAACAGGGCTATTTAATCACCATTTCATCTATTCGTGGAGTGGACTAAACCTACTTAGGGTATTCTTAAAACATGTTCCGAATGGGAACGAGACACTCAACGCTCATTTATTTTATTTAGACCTCCTGTCTGCATCTCGTCCTTCCTTCCTTCCCTGATCCTTCACCCCAGACAATGGGACTAAGAGATGCTTTTTTTTTTTTGCCCTATGGAGAAAGAGAATTGGCAATGAGGTTTCTGACCCGAATTCCTCAAATACATGTCATGTGGGTGCATTCCTGGAAATCCATCATGACATTGAATTCCATGAATGGAATGAGCAACACTGTATACATGTAATTAAACTTGGAATCTGCCTCTGCAAGCTAAGCTTGAACTCAAATATAAACCACTGTACATCTCTGGGTAAGCAAGAAGTTGTATCTTGAGGTCATCCCGACTGAATCTTTGGAGGAACTGACTGCGGCGATAGAGCTGGCTTTCCGGTATGTTTGTGCTGTGGTGTTAAGCTCTCTGACATACAAAAGCCAGGTTCTAGGGAGGCAGAGAGGAAGCCCCAGGGTGGACAGTCAATGTTGAAGTGGGATACGGCAGGACACGTCATACCGTGAAGCCCAGTGGATCTTCCCCTCACCAGCAACACGCCTTATAACTACTTAGGTTTCCAGGCTGTGCCATGGTGTCTGCAGAAGTGTCTGGAACGCCTGAGCTGCTCAGCAGAAACAGCAGAACTTGTGCGAGGCCCAGTTCCAAATGTGAGAGCTGGAAGCCATCACACTCGTCTACATTCTGTTTTGCAACGATGCACATTCTAGAAGGTGCTTACTGATGTACGGTGAGCTCTAATGTCACGTGCTGTATGCGGCATTCTCTGGTTGCCCCAGATTTGATATCAGACGTTCACGGAACGAGCAGTATCACTTTTATTTTTAACAGGATTTTCTTACAGGTCATTTTCTTTTTAAAAGCAAATATTTTGCTATTTATTTATTTATTTTTTGCTGCACGGGGTCTTGGTTGCTGTGGGCAGATTTTTCTCTAGTTGCAGCAAGCGAGGGCTGCTCCCCAGTTATAGCATGCGGGCTTCTCATTGCAGTGGCCTCTCTTGTTGCGGGGCACAGGATCCAGGGCACTGGGCTCGGTAGTTGTGGCTCCTGGGCTCCAGGGCACAGACTCGGTGCCTGTGGAGCATGGGCTTAGTTGCTGCACAGCACGTGGGATCTTCCTGGACCAGGGATCGAACCAACCCACGTTTCCCTGCACTGGTGGGTGGATTCTTTACCACTGGGCCACCAGGGAACCCATACGTCTATGTTTCTTTTATCTCAGTTTTCATCCCTGTTTCTCCTTTATTCTACTCAATTAAAAAAAATTTTTTTTAATGTCTTTGTCTCTGTAGGATCTTAAGTTTTATTATAGCGTATACGGGCTTCATTGCCTCATACAGGCATCTTTCCTGTACAGTGAGTTAAGGGCAGCCTTTCATGGGTAACGTATGTGTGTGTGTCTGTGTGTTTGAAATAAATGCTGGGCATCGCTTGTAGTTTGAATTACCGATCAAACCTGCATATTCTCATCCTTCTAGCTTGGGTTTGGAAAGCTCGTGAGTCGTCGTGAAGTCTGGCCTCCCCTTCAGCGCTAGCTAATGAAATCTTAGTAAGTGGGAGACATCCCAGCCCTATGCATTTTCCCTTTTTCTCTCTTCAGAGTCAGCCAACCAGAGGTGTTCTCAGTATTTACAGGAAGGGATGATAGTTTCTGAGCCTGTTTTCCAATTGCTGTGAACCTGCATCTATTAAACAATAAGGACCTACAATAAGGAAACATAGTTTCCCCTAACTATTTCTGCCTTCCTTATTATATTAAGAGCTCTTTGGTGACTGGGAGCATTTGTGTTGGGTTCAGATCTCAGTGGGGCTTCCCTGGTGGCTCAGTGGTAAAGAATCCGCCTGCAATGCAGGAGACATGGGTTTGATCCCCGGGTTGGGAAGATGCCCTGCAGAAGGGAAAGGCTACCCACTCCAGTATTCTGGCCTGGAGAATTCTATGGACAGACGAGCCTGGCGGGCTCCATGAGGTTGCAAAGAGTCAGACACCACTGAGCGAAGAACACTTCACTTTTCTCACATCTGTAAATGACTGCTGGAAAAACCAAGGGCTTGACTGTACACAGACGCGTGCACACACACACACACACACCATTTTCCATATTCTCTTCCATCCTGATCGATCACAGGGTATTGAATGGAGTTCCCTGTGCTCTGCAGTAGGTCCTTATTATTTATCCATCCTGTATATAATTATTTGCCAACTGCAAACGGTCAGTCCATCCCTTCCCCACCCCCTTGGTAACCACGTATCTATGAAGAAGTCACTTTTTATGAATGACCAAGCGTATTAGACTGGGAAGCTTTGAATTATGTTCCCCTGAGGTTCTCAGTAAGTCAGCCTAGAAGCCACACATTAATAATGACAGACTTGAGGCTTATAAAATCCATTTAGAAGATTCTGATTTTTTCAGTCATGTTAGACAGACAGGAGCCTCATTCGCTTTTATCATTTATACTTGTGAACCACTAATGTATGCATGACCTTGCTATACGTGATTGAATTTCACTTTAAGTAGGAAAGGTTAAGATTTTAATTCAGTAGTTTAAATGCTAGTAATACTAATGTTGTCTTTCTAAGGGAGAGCTTTTCAATTGGAATCTTCTTCACTTTTGTTTCTGCAGTGTTGGGAAAGACTCCTCTAGCGGGGTAGATTATCCTAGATCTAAGATAATGAAAAACCAATGTACATGTGACTTGAATGCGTTTGGGGATTTGTTTGAATAGGCATCCCATTCCTTTTTATCAGTGACTGCTTGGGACATGGTCTCCCAAAGGGAGTGCAGTCAACAAGCTGTGCCTCTTCAGGCTCCACGTCAATGTCATCCGCTTCCCGTGGGCCTGACCACGTCTCCTCTCCAAGCCCAGAACCAAGAGGGGCGGACCCTGGAGCTCCCACTCTGTAGGTCAAAGGTGTAACTCTAGGACCAGGAGAGCGGGAACAATGGAAAGCAGTGACTCAATCATCCCTCTTGAGTTTGAGCAAACTCAGGAAGATACTGGTGGACAGGGGAGCCTGGTGTGCTGCGGTCCACGGGGTTGCAAAGAGTCAGACGTGACTGAGCGACTGAACAACAGCAACTTGATTCTTTAGCGTCATTCTCCATAAGTCTCCGGAAGTCCTGGGGTGCGTTTACCCATTGCTTTACCTTCTCCGGCTTTAGTAAGAGCGTATTACGTTGTTCTTGCTTTTGCCATTCTTGTTCAGTCGCTCAGTCGTGTCCGACTCTTTGCGACCTGGACTGCAACACGCCAGGCTTCCCTGTCCATCACCAACTCCTGCAGCTTACTCAAAGTCTTGTCCATCGAATCATTGATGCCATCCAACCATCTCATCCTCTGCTGTCCTTTCTACTCCCGCCTTCAATCTGTTCCAGCATCAGGGTCTTTTCCGGTGAGTTGGCTCTTCCCATCAGATGGCCAAAGTATTGGAACTTGAACCTCAGCAACAATCCTTCCAGTGAATATTCAGTATTTGTTTCCTTTAGGATTGACCGGCTTGATCTTACAGTCCAAAGACTTTCAAGAGCCTTCTCCAACACCACACTTCAAAAGCATCGATTCTTTGGCACTCAGCCTTCTTTATGGTCCAACTCTCACATCCACACATGACTACTGGAAAAACCATAGCTTTTAGTATAAGCACCTCTCTCAGCAAAGTGATGTCTCTGCTTTTCAATATGCTATGTTGGTCATAGCTTTTCTTCCAAGGAGCAAGCTTCTTTTAATTTCATGGCTGCAGTCACCATCTGCAGTGATTTTGGAGCCCCCCCAAAATAAAATCAGCCACTGTTTCCACTGTTTCCCCATGTATTTGCCATGAAGTGATGGGACCAGATGCCATGATCTTTGTTTTTTGAATGTTGGGTTTTAAGCCAGCTTTATCACTTTCCTCTTTCACCTTCAAGAAGCTCTTTAGTTCCTCTTCATTTTCTGCCACTAGGATCTTGTCATCTGCATATCTGAGGTTATCAATATTTCTCCCGGCAATCTTGATTCTAGATTGTGTTCCATCCAGTCCAGCATTTCTCACAATGTGCTCTGCATATAAGTTAAATAAGCAGGGTGACAATATACAGCCTTGACGAACTCCTTTCCCAGAAGCAGTCTGTTGTTCCATGTCCAGTTCTAACTGTTGCTTCATGAACAGCATATTGGTTTCTCAGGAGGCAGGTCAGGTGGTCTGGTATTCCCATCTCTTTAAGAATTTTCCACAGTTTGTTGTGATCCACACAGTCAAAGACTGTAGCATATTCAATGAAGAAGAAATAGATGTTTTTCTGGAATTCCCTTGCTTTTTCCATGATCCAGTGAATATTGGCAATTTGATCTCTTGTTCCTCTCTGCCTCTTAGAAACCCAGCTTATACATTGGAAATTTCTCAGTTCCCATTGTGCCGAAGCCTAACTAGAAGGATTTTGAGCATTACCTTGCTAGCGTGTGAAATGAGCACAATTGTACGGTAATTTGGGCTTCCCTGGTGGCTGGTAAAGAATTGTCTGCAATACGGGAGACCTGGGTTTGATCCTTGGGTTGGGAAGATCCCCTGGAGCAGGGAATTGCTGCCCACTCCAGTATTCTGGCCTGGAGAATTCCATGGATGGTATAGTCTCTGGGGTTGCAAACAGTTGGACACGACTGAGTGACTTGTAAGGTAAGGTACAGTAATTTGAACATTATTTTTCATTGCCCTTCTTTGGGATTGGGATGAAAACTGACCTTTTCCAGACTTGTGGCCACTGCTGAATTTTGCAACTTTGCTGGCTGATTGGGTGCAGCACTTTCACAGCATCATCTTTTAGGATTTGAAATAGCTCTGCTGGAATTCCGTCACCTTCACTAGCTTTGTTTGTAGTAATGCTTCCTAAGGCCCACTTCACTTCACACTTCAGGAGGTCTGGCTTTAGGTGAGTGATCACTCTATCATGATTATCTGGGTCTTAAGAGCTTTTCTGTATAGATCTGTGTATTCTTGCCACCTCTTCTTAGGATCTTCTGCTTCTGTTATGTCCTTATCATATCTGTTCTTCATTGTGCCCATCCTTAGATGAAATACGCCTTGGATATCTCCAGTTTTCCTGAAGAGCTCTCTAGTCTTTCCCATTCTATTGTTTTCCTCTATTTTTTTGCATTGTTCATCAAAGACGATTTCCTATCTCTCCTTGTTATTCTCTGTAACTCTGCATTCAGTTATGTCTTCCTCTTTCTCCGTTGCCATTTACTTCACTTCTTTCCTCAGCTATTTGTAAAGCCTCCTCAGACAACTACTTTGCCTTCTTGCATTTCTTTTTCTTGGGGATGGTCTTGATCACTGCCTCCTGTAGAGTGTTACGAAGCTCTGTCTGTAGTTCATCAGGCACTCTGTCTACCAGATCTAATCCCTTGAATCTGTTCATCACCACTGTATAATCGTAAGGGATTTGATTTAGGTCATACTTGAATGGTCTAGTGGTTTTCCCTACTTTCTTCAATTTAAGTCTGAACTTAGCAATGGGAGCACGTGATCTGAGTCACAGCTCCAGGTCTTGTGTTTGCTGACTCTGCATAATTCCTCCATTTTTGACTGCCAAGAATATAATCAATCTGATTTCAGTGTTGACCATCTGGTGATGTCCATGTGTCGGGTCATCCCTCGCTCACTAGAAAAGGGTGTTTGCTATGAACAGTGTGTTCTCTTAACAAAACTCTGTTTGCCTTGGCCCTGCTTCATTTTGTACTGCAATGCCAAACTTGCCTGTTAATTCTGGATATCTCTTGACTTCCTACTTTTGCATTCCAGTCCCCTATGACGAAAAGGACATCTTTTCTTGGTGTTAGTTCTAGAAGGGCTTGTGGGTCTTCATAGAAACGGCCAGTTTTAGCTTTTTTGGCATCAGTGGTTGGGGCATAGACTTGGATTACTGTGATGTTGAATGGTTTGACTTGGAAATGAACAGAGATCATCTATCATTTTTGAAGCTATACCCAAGTACTTCATTTTGGACCCTTTTGTTGACTATGATGGCTACTCCATTTCTTCTAAGGGATTCTTGCCCAGAGTAGTAGATATAATGGTCTTCTGCATTAAATTCACCCATTCCAGTCCATTTAAGTTCACTGATTCCCAAAATATCGACGTTTACTCTTGCCATTTCCTGCTTGACAACGTCCAACTTAGCTTGACTCATGGACCTAACATTCCAGCTTCCTGTGCGATATTGTTCCTGACAGCATCAGACTTGACTTTCACCACCAGATGCATCCACAGCTGAGCGTCATTTGCGCGCTGGCCCAGCCAATTCATCCTTTCTGGAGTTGTCAGTAACTGCCGTCTGCTCTTCTCCACTTGTGTATTTGGACAGCTTCCAGCCTGGGGGGCTCATCGTCTGGGAGTATCTTTTTGCCTTTTCATACAGTCTACGAGGTTCTCACAGCGAGAATCCTGGCATGGACTGCTATTTCCTCCTCCAAGGGACCACATTTTGTCAGAACTCTTCACTATGACCCGTCCCTCTTGGGTGGCCCTGTGCAGCATGGTTACAGCTTCATCGAGTTACACAAGCCCCTTCGCCATGACAAGGCTGTGATCCATGAAAAGTATATTAAAAAAAAAAAAATTCAGACAACAACTTGGGAGTTAAACTAGATTACATTAGAGAAAAATCAAAATGTTCTCCGGCTTTATTGAGAGAGAGTTTTTGTTACAAATAACATCACTTCATGGGAAATAGATGGGGAAACAGTGGAAACAGTGTCAGACTTTATTTTTCTGGGCTCCAAAATCACTGCAGATGGTGACTGCAGCCATGAAATTAAAAGACACTTACTCCTTGGAAGGAGTTATGACCAACCTAGATAGCATATTGAAAAGCAGAGACATTACTTTGCCAACAAAGGTCCATCTAGTCAAGGCTATGGTTTTTCCTGTGGTCATGTATGGATGTGAGAGTTGGACTGTGAAGAAGGTTGAGTGCCGAAAAATAGATGCTTTTGAACTGTGGTATTGGAGAAGACTCTTGAGAGTCCCTTGGACTGCAAGGAGATCCAACCAGTCCATTCTGAAGGAGATCAGCCCTAGGTGTTCTTTGGAAGGACTGATGCTGAAGCTGAAACTCCAGTACTTTGGCCACCTCATGCAAAGAGTGGACTCATTGGAAAAGACTCTGATGCTGGGAGGGATTGGGGGCAGGTGGAGAAGGGGACGACAGAGGATGAGATGGCTGGATGGCATCACTGACTCGATGGACGTGAGTCTGGGTGAACTCCGGGAGTTGGTGATGGACAGGGTGGCCTGGTGTGCTGCGTTGATGGGGTTGCAAAGAGTTGGACATGACTGAGTGACTGAACTGAACTGAACTGAACTATAATAATTGCTTATATCCACATACATCTGATGTGTGTGTGCTGAGAAATTTTGGGTGACATAGAATATAACGTTATCTCGACTGTCTAAACACCAAGTGTTTACTTTGCCTAACTACATGCTGAATAGGGAATTGTTCTGTTTAATAAGCAAAATGCTTTCAGTATTTAAACATCATATCCGTACCACCCCAAAGAGTAAGGCTGCTTAATAATTTCCACTGGTTTTTCGTGGAATGAGGTGAATCCGATGAATAACTTGGTCACAGTGTACACTTTGACACGCAAGGGAACTCCTGGCGCCCACGATGATCGTGACGCAGAACTTCTGAACAACCTCATGTACACTGGAACGCTGGAGAAGCCTGAAAGAGTCTTTGATGATTTACAGTAGAAAGGCTCTTGTTATTCTTTTAAATGCCCCTTGAAGAAAGGCCAGATAACAGAGAGCACGTTTCATCTCAATTTGTATCCATGTCCTCTCTAAGCATCTTATCTCTGGCAGCGTTTTGTGAAATTACAGGACGTACAATCTGCGTGAAGACATGATTCAGAGAATGTCGGGGAAATTTACCTGTCCTCTGTTAAACTGCCTCTGGCATATTACTTCGTGAGCCCCCAAAATTAGGTAAGAGCTTTACAAGGGTTACATGCCAGGACTCATCCTATTTTTACCAGTTTGGGTGCCATAGAGGTAAGAAAAACTGATGGAAGTTTTCTGACTTTAACTGTATCTAGTTTGACATGATTGCTGAAATGTAATTCAGCAATATGTATTATATTTACTCGGGTTTTTTGTTGTTGTTGTTGTTAGTTGGTTGGGTTTTTCTTAATCAGGCTAGTATGCGTCAGATCAGATCAGATCAGTTGCTCAGTCGTGTCCGACTGTTTGCGACCCCATGAATCGCAGCACACCAGGCCTCCCCGTCCATCACCAACTCCCGGAGTTCACTCAGACTCGTTGGCTATTGTACCACATATCATGGTATATGCCAAAATGTTAATGCTGTTTTTTTTCTCCTCAAAATCTCAAGGCTTGGATTGTCCCAGCTTGCATGTCTTTTACTGTTGTTCAAGAAGAAGTTACCGAAATGAGTTAACATCAGTGTCTGTGTGTTCAGTTGCTCATTCGCATCCGATTGTTTGCGACCTCATGGACTGTAGCCCACCAAGCTCCTTTGTCCATGGTATTCTCCAGGCAAGAATACTGGAGTCTGTTGCCACTTCCTCCTCCAGGGGATGTTCAAGACCCAGGGATCGAATCTGTGTGTCCTGCATTTCTTGCATTGCAGGCAAATTCTTTACCACTGAGCCCTTGGGGAAGCCCCAACATCTGCTTCTAGTCGGATTGAAATAATCCCCCCACTGGAAGCTGGGGTTAACTGACCCTGTCATCTGCCACTTTGAGAAGCCTTATCAGGGTGAGAGTGGTCCCCTATTCAGAGACTAACCTAACATTCTGGGGAAAGTCTTTCTGCTCATAGTATGCCCACTTTGATGTCATGTAACTTCATTCAAGATAACAGATTGTGATCTGAATTAGAATGGAGATTTTTAACTTCTGTAGTATATGTATTACTCACCAAAAAATGTTACCAGATCATTCCATGTCTTTCTATTCTGGTCAAATTAAGTCTGGAATATCCTGTCCTTATTAGTATTGTTCAGCCGCTCAGTCGTGTCCGACTCTTTGCAACCCCATGGACCGCAGCACGCCAGGCCTCCCTGTCCATCACCAACTCCTGGAGCTTACTCAAACTCATGGCCATCGAGTCAGTGATGCCATCCAACTATCTCATCCTCTGTCATCCCCTTCTCCTCCTGCCTTCATTCTTTCCCAGCATAAGGGTCTTTTCCAATGAGTTAGTTCTTCACGTTAGGTGGCCAGAGTATTGGAGCTTTAGCCCTGGGAGGCAGTCCTGAGCACAAACCTTGGAGTTGTCACTCCGAGGAAAGAGGAAGCTGAACTCTGAGGCATCAGCTCCTTTCAGCCAGTGGTTGGGCCAGTGTAGGAGGCCTTTATCCCCTGGCACTTGCAGAGTAGACCCAGGTGGCCTGGGAAAGCCCTGTGCCAAGGGCACACTGATGCTGGAAGACTGGTGGACAGACGAGAGCAGTGTGCATGAAAATCATCGGGACTAAGGAAATATAGAAGTGGGATGTCTGCATCTGTGACTGTGTCTATGTCTAATTGTATGTATATCTACATCTTTATATGTAATTGTATCTAAGTCTGTAACTATTTCTGTAACTGTACCTATATCTGTATCTGGAATTGTATCTGTATCTGCATCTGTAATTGTATCCATATCTAAATATATAACTGTCTGTGTCTATTACTGTACCTATATCCATATCTGTAATTGTATCTATATCAGCATCTGTAATTATATCTATCACTGAGTCTACAACTATATCTGTAACTGTACCTATATCTGTATCTGCATCTATATTTGTCAGTCAGTCAGTTCAGTCGCTCAGTCATGTCTGACTCTTTGCAACCCCATGAATCACAGCACGCCAGGCCTCCCTGTCTACCAACTTTCAGAGTTCACTCAGACTCATGTCCATCGAGTCAGTGATGCCATCCAGCCATCTCATCCTCTGTCATCCCCTTCTCCTCCTGCCCCCAATCCCTCCCAGCATCAGAGTCTATTCCAATGAGTCAACTCTTTGCATGAGGTGGCCAAAGTACTGGAGTTTCAGCTTTAGCATCATTCCTTCCAAAGAAATCCCAGGGCTGATCTCCTTCAGAATGGACTGGTTGGATCTCCTTGCAGTCCAAGGGACTCTCAAGAGTCTTCTCCAACACCACAGTTCAAAAGCATCAATTCTTCAGCGCTCAGCTTTCTTCACAGTCCAACTCTCACATCCATACATGACCACTGGAAAAACCATAGCCTTGACCAGACAGACCTTTGTTGGCAAAGTAATGTCTCTGCTTTCCAATATGCTATCTAGGTTGGTCATAACTTTTCTTCCAAGGAGTAAGCATCTTTTAATTTCATGGCTCTATATCTAAATATATAACTATCTATGTCTGTTACTATACCTATATCTGTATCTGTAATTGGATCTATATCAGCATCTGTAATTGTATCTATATCTAAGTCTATAACTATATCTGTAACTATACCTATATCTGTAATATATCTGTATCTGCATCTGTAATTGTGTCTATATCTAAGTATATAACTATCCATGTCTGTAACTGTACCTATATCTGTATCTGTAATTGTATCTATATCAGCATCTGTAATTGTATCTATATCTAAGTCTGTAACTATATCTGTAACTATACCTATATCTGTAATATATCTATATCTGCATCTGTAATTGTGTCTATATCTAAGTATATAACTATCCATGTCTGTAACTGTACCTATATCTCTGTCTGTAAGCATATCTGTACATTTGTATATTTACACACAGATATGTCTGCATATATGAATCCACATACCGATTATGACTCAGTTTAAAAAAAAATCCTAAGAAAACAGAAAATGTCCAGGTTTTACAAAACACTTTCATACACAAAACTGCATAACAGCAGTACAGATGGACCCCCCCATCATTTATAAGTTGACTCGTGTGTACATTGATGAAAAAAAGAGGATTGTGTAAAGTGAGACCCAGATCAAAGGGGAACTTGTAACAGAACTAACTGTCCCTTGTCTACCACGTAATGAAAAGCTGAGTTCCATATGGCAAAGCCTGCAACAGACCTATTTATATCCACCTAAACTTTCCTTATTACCATGGAAAAGACTGAATATCAATGAGCTACATCTTCAGTGTAAGAAACTAGAAAATGTAATTGGAAAAGCAAAGGAAGACATCTGGTTTCTGGTTCCATTAAAAAAGGAGAAAAATCAACAGCTGTTCTCAAATCCACAACAGAGAGGAAGACACGAGTGTCCCCAGCATTGATGAATTGCCGGAGGCTCACGTTCACAAGTCCAGGGGTGTGGGGGGTGGAAGGTGCAATTTTCCAGGCACTTACTGCCAGGAACTCGATTAGGTTTTTACAGTAAATACTAGAGAAGGATGCCCTCGCGATTCCAGCAGGAGGAAGGGGAACTCAGATAGCAGCGATCAGTAGTGTGTAAGTCACATCTGTTGGCTGCTTCGTCCAGCAGCGGAGGACTCGTGCTTCTCGGATTCACATGCAATCACTCCCCAGGACAGACCCTGTTCTGAGCTATAAGCACAAACTTACAGGGATGGAAATCATACAGTATCTGCTCTCAGGACACAGCAGAATTAAACTAGACATCGGTAACAGAAAGATAGCTGGAAAACCCCAAATACCTGGAAATGAGCACACCTCTAAATCACACAGAGGTAAAAAGAAATCTCAAGAGAAAGTTTAAAGTATTTTGAACTAGCTGGAAATGAAAACACCCCTTATCAAAATTTGTCAGATGCGATGCAGGCAGTGCTTAAAGGAGAAATTCAGTTCAGTTCAGTCGCTCAGTCGTGTCCGACTCTTTGCGACCCCATGAATCGCAGCACGCCAGGCCTCCCTGTCCATCACCAACTCCCGGAGTTCACTCAGACTCATGTCCATCGAGTCAGTGATGCCAACCAGCCATCTCGTCCTCTGTCGTCCCCTTCTCTTCCTGCCCCCAAACCCTCCCAGCATCACAGTCTTTTCCAATGAGTCAACTCTTTGCATGAGGTGGCCAAAGTACTGGACTTTCAGCTTTAGCATCATTCCTTCCCAGAAATCCCAGGGCTGATCTCCTTCAGAATGGACTGGTTGGATCTCCTTGCAGTCCAAGGGACTCTCAAGAGTCTTCTCCAAATTAGAGCACTGAATATATACATTAGGAAGGAGGAAAGACCTAAACTCAGTAACCCAAGTTTTTAGCTGAAGAAAAGAAATAGTAAGAATCAGCAGAAACCAATGAAAATAGGAAAACAATTATTAAAACTAAAAGGATAATAAGGAAATTCTGTGAATGACTCTATGTCCACACGTTTGGTGACCTAGATGAAATGAACCAATGCCTCGAAAGATACAGTCTTTCCAAATTTACATAAGAAGAAAGAGATGGCGTGACCAGGCCTAGCTCTCCTAAATAAATTGAATCAATAATTAATAACAATAACCTTCCAGAGCAGAAAGCAGCAGGCGCAAGTGGGTTCCCTGGTGAACTTTACGAAACATGTAAGGAAGGAATTATACCAGTTCTCTTATAGTCTCTGTCAGAGGACAAAAGCAGAAGGAATACTTACTCACTCATTCTGTGAGGACTAGAGACATCACAAGAAAACTAGAGATAAATCTCTCTCTCGTGAACATAGACGCAAAATCGTTAGGACAATGTTAGTGATGCAAATATAAAAAAGTATAAGAAGAATTATACTCCATGAGCAGGTGGGAATTTTCCTGCAGTGAATCCAGTGTGGGTTCAGTATTCAAAAATTAATGTAGTTCATGACATTAACACTTTTGGGAAAAAAAAAACACGTGGTTCTATGAATCCTTGGATGCACAGAAAACATTGAACAAAATCCAACACATATTCATGATAAAAGCTCTCAGTAAACTAGCAGTAGAGATGAACTTCAACTTGATAAAAAAGTATTCATAATAAAGCAGAATAAATGATTAAAGAAAAGACTGAAAATTGCTAAAATAGTGTAAATAATAGCAATAATTAACGTCATAAATATATCCAGATGCTATTCCATTGAAGTTAATTTTTTTTCAGAAAGTTAGATTAGAAAATTAGATGAAGCAAAAATGCATGAGGTTATGAATAAAAATAGCAATGTAATCATATATTAAAGAGATGGAAAGAATTATGAGAACATATTTTGTACACTGCTGTTGCAATCCACTTGAGAGTTCTGAAAAGAATGGCTGATTTCTTGAAAAAATATCCCAAAGAGGCAGAAAACTGAATCCACAGGTAATCAAGGAGGGTGTTGAAAAAGCAACTTAAAGAGACACAGGTTTTTAAAAAATAATACTCATCAGACCCAGATGGTATTACAGCCGGAGTGTATTTGAGCTTTAAGGTACAAGTCATTTCTATGTAATGAAAACTTTTCTAGGCTGTAGAAAAAAAACTGGGAAACAGTCCAGTTTCATGGTATGGGTGTAATTTTAATGCTGAAACTTGCTAAAGTACAAAATCATTGAACAAATTCTATAATATATATGATTATTGTGTATGATTTGATACAAAAACTTATGGATTATTAGTCAATAGAGCCTAAGATATTCAAGAAGATGCCTGACATTTTCAGTCCAGGATGCAAAGATGATTGAGGGTCTTCCTCTGTAACAAACTAAAGGATAAACCATGCGTTCATATCCGTGGTAGCTCATGACTCAAGGCCTGAGATATGTTCAGTAGCTGCTCCTGAGTAAAGTCTGAGATAGGACTAGAGGAAAACAGCCTAATCACGAAGAAGACTACCTACCACCACTTATCATCAGAAAGACGGAATAAACTAATTCTATTAAAAATAGGAAAAACAAAAAAACCAGGGGTATGTGCTATCCAGGGATATATGATTAAAGGAAATCAGTCCTGAATATTCATTGGAAGGACTGATGGTGAAGCTGAAACTCCAATACTTTGGCCACCTGATGCAAAGAGCTGACTTACTGGGAAAGACCCTGATGCTAGGAAAGATTGAGGGCGAGAGGAGAAGGGGACAACAGAGGATGATATGGCTTGATGGCATCACTGACTCGACAGACATGAGTTTGAGTAAGCTCCGGGAGTTGGTGATGGACAGGGAAGCCTGGCATGCTGTGGTCCATGGGGTCGCAGAGTCGGACATGACTGAGCGACTGAACTGAACTGATGTGAAACCACCATTCTTAGCCATCATTGCTTTGAAGCATTAAATCACAAATGCCAGAAAAAATCAATTATTTTACATATTTTAAGTTACAGAAAAGTTTAGTATACAGACACTGATACTGTATATCTAATTTTTCTAAATTAAAAGTATTTAGCAATTTGTAAGATAAGCTATTAGAATAAATGATGCAAGTCACATATAAAGCTTTCTCTCTATTCTAACCATATCCAAGAGGAAGTGAGGAAAACCTACACTGTATTCATTATAGCAGCCAAAATGACAGAAAGCCTAAGGAAAACATTATTATAATAAATTTATTGTATACAAGCATGGCTTTATTTTCTTAGTCATTCTCTCTCTACATATTGCATGCATATAATATACATCTTCTATAAGGTATTTTTCGAATATAGTTTTATGTAAGTACTTCAGTATATCATATACCATATATTTATGAACATATATGTACTGTGTATGCTTAGTCACTCAAGTCGTGACTTTTTTGTGACAGTCCATTGTGACCACCATGGACTGTAGCCCACCAGGCTCCTCTGTCCATGGGATTCTCCTTGCAAAAATAGTGAAGTGGGTTGCCATCCCCTCCTCCAGGGGAATTTTCCTGAATCAGGGATCAACCCTCATCTCCTGCATTGCAGGCAGATTCTTTACTGTCTCAGCCACCAGGGAAGCCCACTCTTTGTAAGCCCTGCCTTATATATATTACCTGTATATAATAGATAAATTCAGGAGTTTTTTTGTGCATATTGAAGGAAAAAAATACTTTTGGTTGAGAGGATGAAAAAAACACACTGCTTCAAAATCAGTATATGGATTTGATACAGTTGCAAGCAGCATCATGTTGTGGGTTTTTTGTTTTTTGGTTTTTTTGGTTTTTGAACCCAACAGGAAGGAAGACACTGAAGAGGTAGCGGACGGGTGCTCTCAGCTCTCAGCTCTCAGCTCTCAGCTCTCGGGGCCATGCTGGAGTGGACAGCACTGTCAGATGCTGGCTCTACTGCAGCTCAGCCCACTTACACGTTGAGTAAACGGACGCCCCCACGCGAGGAGGAGATGCTCCTGAGGACCTGTTTTGTCTGCTTGCCCTAAAATCAGTGCACCGGGACCCAAACAAACATCTGGATTCAACAGAGTTCCAGGAAAACAATGAATGAGCACGCAATGTCACGATAACCACAGCAGCTGATTGGCACAGCTCGGACTGGGAGACCCTGCAGACCGCTTGATGGCATGGAAGATGTTCCTTACTCTCTCTGCTGCTTTTATTCTTCACCATCTTGCAAAAGAATTGATGCTTTTGAACTGTGGTGTTGGAGGAGACTCTTGAGAGTCCCTTGGACTGCAAGGAGATCCAACCAGTCCATCCTAAAGGAGATCAGTCCTGAATGTTCATTGGAAGGACTGATGCTGAAGCTGAAACTCCAATACCTTGGCCACCAGATGTGAAGAACTGACTCATTGGAAAAGACCCTGATACTGGGAAACACTGAAGGCAGGAGGAGAAGGGAATGCCAGAGGATGAGATGGTTGGATGGCATCACCCATGCGATGGACATGAGTTTGAGCAAACTCCGGGATCTGATGATGGACAGGGAAGCCTTAATCAGGGAACTAAGGTCTCACATGCTTTGTGGCAAAAACGTGAAAAAACAGAAGCAATATTGTAACAGATTCAAATAAAGACTTTTAGAAAATGGTCCACATCAAAAAAAAAATCTTAAAAAAAATGAATATATGAACATTTGAAATTCTGATTGGGTATTTTAATAACTTTAGCTTGAACTAATATGAAAGGAATAGATTTAAAAGATGTTTTTAAACTGCTATGTTTATAAATAGCCAAGCAGCCCTTCCTTCTGCCAGAGGTATCACCTACATGTGGTATCACCCTGAGAAGTCCAGTTGGGTCCAGTGTCATTTCTGTGGCAGCAGAGAACATCCCAGGACTGTATGGTTTTACGTGAGGAAGACTAGTTTGGTAATGATGAAAACCATCATGTATGGATGTGAGAGTTGGACTGTGAAGAAGGCTGAGTGCCGAAGAATTGATGCTTTTGAACTGTGGTGTTGGAGAAGACTCTTGAGAGTCCCTTGGACTGCAAGGAGATCCAACCAGTCCATTCTAAAGGAGATCAGCCCTGGGATTTCTTTGGAAGGAATGATGCTAAAGCTGAAACTCCAGTACTTTGGCCACCTCATGCGAAGAGTTGACTCATTGGAAAAGACTCTGATGCTGGGAGGGATTGGGGTCAGGAGGAGAAGGGGACGACAGAGGATGAGATGGCTGGATGACATCACTGACTCGATGGACATGAGTCTGAGTGAACTCCGGGAATTGGTGATGGCCTGGCATGGTGCGATTCGTGGGGTCGCAAAGAGTCGGACACGATTGAGCGACTGAACTGAACTGAACTGATCATGGTTCCATGGCAGACACTTAACTACCACATACAGCACTTGCTGTAAAGTGATTTTTTAATGCAGTGTTTTAAAGGTGCATCAGTGAAGCTCCAAAAACTACAGATATGACAGAAAGACTTGCAATACCAGGTCTCTGATAGATTTCAAGTGACATCTGCTAAAATAGGAATCAAAGCTCTGTGAACATTCAGCTGTCTTAGCAACAGAGATCGTTGCTGAGTGAGAGAGCTGACCGATGCTACCTTCAGCCTTCCCATCACGGTTTCTCAAACAACTCAGTGAAATCTGGTAGAAATTTTATTTGGTAACTCGGTATATTTGTTTCCTCTGAAATTTACCTCAAAGATTCCAGAGGCATGTTATTTTTTTCATCATTATGCTTTAAAGGAAATAATTAGCTTAGCTTCAAAAGAAATGGAATACAAATGTAAATTGTGACTCCTCAGTAATGCACAATGTTAAAAGTGGCTTTGTTCTGTATGAAAACCAAGATGCACAAATGATTTATGATATCTGTATTTTTCCCACATAGAATGACATTTATAATTCCGTTTCTTAAAAAAAATGTTACAAATTGCAATATACAATTAAACTCAACACAGAAATGTAACAGATGTTCATTTGCTAGATGATGGTTCTGTGTTGCTCTCTGGGATCAAAACCACACAATCTGTGTAACAGACATGTTCTTAGGGTCTTAAGAACACTGGGGGCATAGCCGATTGTTTTGGCTGACCTCTATCATAGGTCCACGTCAACTCGCTAAACAGCATCAGAATACTCTGTGAGGTTGTGTTGCATCAGAGCTCATGAGGACCGACTAGTCTTATGTTCTAAGTAGGAAAAAGAAATGTGTTCACGACCTAGCAGAGGGGACTGTTAAAACATCTGCCAAAATTAGGATGTGAAAGATCCCCCCCCACAAGGAAGACATCTGACTCTGCCACGTGTGGCCAGAGTTTTCCTTTGATCATTAATTAATCAAATATTTTTTAATGGCTGCACTGGGTCTTTATTGCTGCTGGTGGGATTTCTCTAGTTGCCAAGAGAGGGTGTTACTCTTCATTGGGGTTGTGGGCTTCTCACTGCAGTGGCTTCTCTCGTCGTGGCGCATGGGCCCTAAGGCCTTGTGGGTTTCTTTCAGTCGTTTTGGCTCAGAAACGACTCAGAAACTCAGGCTCAGAAGTTGCGGCTCCGAGGCTCTAGATCACGACTTTGGTAGTTGGGGCAGGCAGGCTTAAGTTGCTCCAAGGCATATTGGAATCAAACCCATGCCCCTTGTGTTGCAAGGCAAGATTCTTAATCGCTGGACCATGAAGGAAGTCCCTCTGATTGTTCCCGTTGCGTTGACCTGATGGTTGTAAATTACTGGTTCCCCGAAAGATTTTGCAGTAAGATGAAAGGCAACATCCTCATCCCTGGGCTTCCGTCCACAGAGCACTGGGGTGGGCATCAGGACTTACGGTTACTGCTAGAAAGACTTCTAGTTATGGTTGAATCGAGGAGCATTGCTTAAAACGGAAAAACCGCTGCAACAACAGACTTCTTTCCAAGGCAAGGGTTTCCAGTGCACCTTGGACAGCAGCCTCTTGGGTACGTCTCCCAGCAGCCTGCGATGGTTCCACGCGCTGTCTCGACGGATGCTGCCAACTACCTGCAAAGCGCTGTAGATGTCCCTGTGCAGAAGTTAAGAGCTGAGAGGTGAGATGCATGTGTGTTGTGTCAGCTTGCATCGGTAGGCGTGCTGCTGTGAGAAATTCAACTGAACTTTGCAGGAGCCTAGAGTAAGTCATCAGCATTCTCCTTTCATAAAAGCTGGAGGAAGAGCGTTATTGTTTGGGAGGTTTGTTTCAGCTGTAAATTGACTTGGCTGGTAATTCCAAGCTTTGCGTTTTGTTGAATAGTTCGCAACCAGCTCTGTCGTTGCTTCAAAATTATCTATAGTTAAGACCTAAAGCACTTTCAGGGGAAAAGTAACTAGAATTTATTCCTACTTAAGACAAGTAACAACCATGTCTAAAGACATTTCAAACCTGTCCTTGGGTTTCCAGTGTTAAATGGAAAACATGGAGTCCTTCATTCAAAACAGGTATCAACATTGCTTCTTTTTTTTTTAACTCAACAGTAGATACAAAAACTTACTGGGATAAACAGATACCACTTGAATAAACATGCCCCTGATGGAAAAGGGCACATTTTCCCCAAGAAGCAACATTTTCCCTCCCTCCGTTTTCATCTAGCATCGGTCAAAACCTTCCCCTGCCAAATGTAATTGTGGTTAAAAAAAACGTGATCTTTCTCTGCTCCTTTATGAACAACGGGGAAAAAGAAGTCAGCCTGTATTGTTCAGAGTCAGCTCCCTTCAGTCTTCCCCGTAGTGTGTCTCTTGATCTTTGGCTGGACCTCGCAAACACGTTCTATACCCCTTCAAGGTAGCTTGACTTTTGTTCGTGGCTTCCTGTGGCATCCCTGGGTTCTGGTGAGAATTAGAGTTCTGCAGCTGTTGCTTAGTAGACTTAGTAGACTTGGTACCAGTTCCACACTGGCCAGGTCAGTGTTGGTTCCCATCTTTGATTCTTTTTTTTTTTTCTTTATGCATTTTTTACATTTTGGCTGCACTCCATGTAATATGGGAGCGTAGTCCCCCAACCAGGGATCAAAGCCATGCCCCCTGCATTGGAAGGCAAAGTCTCAACCACTGGACTTCCAGGGAAGTCCCCCTCTCATCCTTAAGTCTCTGTTTGTTGTTCTTCAGTCACTCAATCCTGTCTCTTTGCGACCCCAGGGACTACAGCATGCCAGGCCTCCATGTCCATCACCGTCTCCCGGAGTTTGCTCAAACTCGTGTCCATCGAGTGGGTGATGCCATCCAACCATCTCATCCTCTGTCGTCCCCTTCTCCTCCTGCCTTCAATCTTTCCCTGCAGCAGGGTCTTTTCCAATGAGTCGGCTCTTTGCATCAAGTGCCCAAAGTATTGGAGCTTTGGCTTCAGCATCAGTCCTTCCAGTGAATATTCAGGGTTGATTTCCTTTAGGATGGAACAGTTGGATCTCCTTGCAGTCCAAGGGACTCTCAAGAGTCTTGTCCAACACCACAGTTCAAAAGCATCCATTCTTCAGTGCTCAGCTTTCTTTATAGTCCAACTCTGACATCCATACATGAGTACTGGAAAAACCATAGCTTTGACTAGACGGACCTTTGTGGACAAAGTAATGTCTCTGCTTTTTAATATGCTGTCTAGGTTTGTCATAGCTTTTCTTCCAAGGAGCAAGCGTCTTTTAATTTCATGGCTACAGTCACTGTCTGCAGTGATTTTGGAGCCCAAGAAAATAAGGTCTGTGACCGTTTCCATTTTTTCTCCATCTATTTGCCATGAAGTGATGGGACCGGATGCCATGATCTTAGTTCTTGGAAAGTACAGTTTTAAGCCAGCTTTTAAGTAATTCTCTACTTGGTCTCCTTAAATTATTACGAAGATGTATTTATCTTTAACAAGGAATCCATAGTAGTTCAGTATATAGGTTTAAAAAAAGAAAGAGGTAAAGATGAAGGAGGAAACAAAACTTTCTGAATGTAACACTGCTTTTTGCTACCATCAGGTGTGTTTGACTGTCAGATCAGTTCAGTTCAGTTCAGTCGCTCAGTCATGTCTGACTCTTTGTGACCGCATGAACTGCAGCACGCCAGGCCTCCCTGTCCATCACCAACTCCCGGAGTTCACTCAGACTCATGTCCATCAAGTCGGTGATGCCATCCAGCCATCTCATGCTCTGTCGTCCCCTTCTCCTCCTGCCCCCAATCCCTCCCAGCATCAGAGTCTTTTCCAATGAGTCAGCTCTTCGCATCAGGTGGCCAAAATATTGGAGTTTCGGCTTCAACATCAGTCCTTCCAATGAACACCCAGGACTGAGCTCCCTTAGGATGATCAAGGAGACACGTAAATTTGCCCATGATTACCAGACAAGGGCAAATGTGAGTGGCCACCATCTTGAAAGCTAGAGTGCCCCGTTCAGATTCTAGAAGAATTCAGGTGACACTTTTTATCTGTTCGGGAGTCATTGATTCATTCATTCATTCATTACGCAATTGTATCTTTCTTTTTAAATTGATGGCTGGGCTGCGTCTTTGGTGCTGTGTGTGGGCTTTCTCCAGTTGCAATGGATGGGGGCCACTCTCCTCTTGGTTGCAAGGCATGGACTTCTCATTGTGGTGGCCTCTCTTGTTGCAGGGCACAGGCCCTAGGTGCTTGCCCTTTAGGACTTGCGGCTCGTAGGCTCAGTAGTTGTGACATGCGGGCTTAGTTGCTCCACAGAATGTGGGATATTCCCAGACCAGGGGTCAAATCCATGTCCCCTGCATTGGCAGGCAGATTCTTCACCACCAGAACACCAGGGAAGTCCCCACAAACGTTTCTTAAAATGCTAAGTTTCCTTGGAGAATGGGCTCGAGGATTGGGTAAGCAGAACGTGGGCAGCACTGGACAGCGTTCGTGTCCTCACACCAGAGTCGGTATAGTCTGTGGAAACGGTGATGTTACCCTCAGGCACTTCCTTTCTCTGTACCCCAAGAAGTGCCCTTCCCCCCCTGCAGGCCAGAACTGATGTACGAAATGAACTGAAAAATGCCAGGGAGCTTTTATAAAAGCCCTCCCTGGCATCATTCCACCAGCAGTCGCAGTTTGGCTGAACTCCAGTGGTGTTGTCTAACATAGGGTGAAGTTCATAAGATAATTGATTTGGGTGTAGAAAGTACTAGAACTTCCTTTTATTAATATTGTGTTTCTACCTAAAGAGTTAAGAGGGTGACTGCGTGCTGCGATTCATGGGGTCACAAAGAGTAGGACACGACTGAGCGACTGAACTGAACTGAAGAT
The DNA here is from genome assembly GCF_055505025.1 of Bos grunniens. NCBI lineage: Eukaryota > Metazoa > Chordata > Mammalia > Artiodactyla > Bovidae > Bos > Bos grunniens. The sequence continues at coordinate 5,720,205 of NC_141194.1, forward strand.
GTATTGAGTGTTTTTCTTTTTTAGATTCCACATGTAAGCACCATCATATGATATTTCTCTTTTGACTTACCTCACTTAGTATCATAATCTCTGAGTCCGTCCATGTTGTTGTGAATGGCATGATGTCATTCTTTTTTGTGGCTGAGCAGTATTTCACTGTGTGTGTGTGTGTGTGTTATCTTCTTTATCCATTCATCTCTCAATAGACAAAGTTTCCTCCCATGTTCTGACTATTATAAACACCGCTGCAGTGTACTGTGGGGTACATGTATCTTTTCAAGTTATGCTTTTCTCCAGACACACGCCCCGGAGTGGGATTACAGAATCAAGATGCAAAGGAGCTTATTTACAAAAGAGAGTGAGACTCACAGACTCTTAGAAAACAAACTTATGGTTACCAGAGGGGGAAGGTTGGGAGTGGGGAGAAAGATTAAAAAGGAGGTGGGGATTAACATATACACATTTCCCTGGTGGCTCAGACAGAACAGAATCTGCCTGCAATTGCAGGAGACCTGGGTTTGATCCCTGGGTCAGGAAGATCCTCTGGAGAAGGGACTGCCTGCTCACTCCAGTATTCTCACCTGGAGAATCCCATGGACAGAGGAGCCTGGTGGGCTACAGTCCATGGGGTTGCAGAGAGTCGGACAGGACTGAGCGGTCTATAGCCCACCAGGCTCCTCTGTCCATGGATATTCTCCAGGCAAGAATGCTGGAGTGGGTTGCCATTTATGTAAAAAAAACACCAAGAACCTACCACATAGCACATGCAACTATGCTCAGTAATTTTTAATAACCTGTAAGGGAAATTGATGCTTTTGAACTGTGGTGTTGGAGAAGACTCTTGAGTCCCTTGGACTGCAAGGAGATCCAACCAGTCCATTCTGAAAGAGATCAGCCCTGGGATTTCTTTGGAAGGAATGATGCTAAAGCTGAAAGTCCAGTACTTTGGCCACCTCATGTGAAGAGTTGATTCATTGGAAAAGACTCTGATGCTGGGAGGGATTGGGGGCAGGAGGAGAAGGGGATGACAGAGGATGAGATGGCTGGATGGCATCACTGACTCAATGGACGTGAGTCTGAGTGAACTCCGGGAGTTGGTGATGGACAGGGAGGCCTGGCATGCTGCGATTCATGGGGTCGCAAAGAGTTGGACATGACTGAGCGACTGAACTGAACTGAATTGAAGGGAAAAGAATCTGAAAAAGAGCCTAAAGACAACTGAGTAACTCTACACCAGAAACTAACGCAGTATTGTACACACACACACACACACATAAAAGGTGTATTGATTCATAACATTCAGCCTTATATTGAGTCCTCACTGAGTGCCAAGAAGATGGGGTGTGCCCTGTCCCAGGTATGCGACATGTCCTGAGGGTTACTTGGGATTTTGTGCCAGCTGCTGTGGAGTCTGTGCAGATTTCTGCTGACCTCATGTCAGAGGGGCTGCAGTTGCCCAGTTCACGGTGCCCAGTCCATGGGCAGAACAGAGAACCTGCACCCTGTGTGACTCTTGCACACCTTGTCTGCCCCCCAGCCTGCAGGGTTTGCTTTTGCTTTTTACAGGTGCTGGCTTGTCAGCAACTGGGTGAACAGCCATGTTTGGCTCCAGAGGACAGTCCAGCACCCGTGAACACAGGGGGACAAAGGTCCCTGGTGGCTCTGCGGGGGCCAAAATGGGCCTTTCCTGCCGTGGGAACAGAACCGGGCCAGGGCTTGGGTCTAGAACAGTTCCTGGGATCCCTGGGTGAGCCTGAGGCATAGGTTGATAGATGGGGCTGTGGCGGGGTTGGGGTGACAGGGTGTGATCACCTCCTGACACGCCAAGAACCAGAGTCACACCCTGACATTTAGGAGGGAGGCAGTGGAGGCGAATCTGACAATTAAGAGGGCACAGGTATGCTTCGTGTCACTGGTCAGTGGTTCCTGGGGTTTCTTGCAGCGGCTAACTCTGAGCATCTGTGCTTCCCGGCGAGGAGGCTGCCTTGATGCTGGAGGCGTGGCTTCATTTTCAGACTCTGGGATTCCCCCACTACCTGATCTGAGCCACTGACTTGGTTTCTCACTTGTACTTCTGAGCTGTAAGATGCTCCCTGCTCCCCTTGCCCCCTCCCCCAAGGATGCTTCTGGAAATGAATGAGTTAATGCAAACAGCACCTTTAGCCAAACACATTATCTTTGGTGCTGTCTTAGCTCTGGGGTTGATTCCAGGAGTTGTGTCTCTAAAATGCAAGGGCTTCCCAGGTGGCGCTAGTGGTCAAGAACCTGTATGCCAATGCAGGAGACTTAATGAGACACGGGTTTGATACCTAGGTCGGGACGATCTCCCTGTGGAGGGCTTGGTAACCCACTCCGGTATTCTTGCCTGGACAATCCCCACGGATAGAGGAGCCTGGTGAGCTGCAGTCCCTCGGGTCGCAAAAGAGTCAGACACGACTGAAGTGACTTAGCCCGCTCACGAAAATACAAAGTGGGGCGGGGGAGGGGGTGGTCTTCGGATCACGCCGGGGCAGTTCCAGGCGGGTTGAATCAACACAGGAATGAAGCATGGTTTCCATTATACATAATGAACCTAATTGCCTGTGATGGGATGTTGTTTGAGATGGGGAGGGCGATACCAGGGTTGAGAAGGTCAGTCAGCATCGAGTCAGGGTCACACACGAGCTGGTGCTGTAGGTAGGCCTCCCTGCTCCATCCTAATTGGCTCCTGAGATTGCATTTAAATCACTCCAAGCTGCCTGTCTGAAAGCTCTTTCACAGCAGCTAGGAAAAACAGGCAGTTTCTCCTAACTCACACCCCGTTGCTGTTTGTATCGGACTCTTGCGACTCTGGGAGCTGTATGTAGCCTGCCAGGCTCCGCTGTCCATGGGATTTCTCCAGGCCAGAATACTGGAGTGGGTTGCCATTTCCTCCTCCAGGGGATCTTCCCGACCCAGGGATGGAACCCAGGTCTCCCGCATGGCAGGTGGGTTTTTTACCACTGAGCCTCTTGGGAAGCCCATACACCCTAGAATATTCCAAACTGTATCTGACTACCCTGTGTTTTATTAGTGTTTCCCACAGTAAATTTGCAATGACACCCCAAACACAGAATGAGAGATGTCTGCATATAGCAATGCCCACATCCATCTACGCAGCTGTATAGCTGCACCCACGCTGAGGTGGGCGGCGGAGTCTTTGTGCATAATTTACTCTGGGGTAAAAGTGGGGCAAGAAAGCAACTCTGGTGCACTCCTAGTTTAGTGCTTTTTCCTGAGACTTTTAACTTCTTCAGCTCCACGACCAGGATGTTTGTAACAGGTAACAGGGTCTGCAGGACAGGTTCTCACCGTGGGTCCATCTTAGAATTATCCCGGGACCCTTAATTTACTTATTCATTTATTTACATTTGGCCTTGTTGTGTGGAAGGTGGGGATCTTAGTTCCCTGACCAGGGATCAAACCCATGTGCCCTGCAGTAAAAGCCTGGAGTCTTAACCACTGGACCCCCAGGCAAGACCCCCAGGGACCCTTGAACACAAATCTGATGTCCATTCTTTCACTCTAGACCTGAAGGTGCCAGAGGACTCTAGCGAGGTCTCCCCCAGGATCTAACCTGCAGTGAGTTTTGAAAGCATCTGGAGTGAAGTGAGGTTGATATCAACTGGAGGCAGTTATTCAAAATTCATCTCTCAGCGTTATGTTAATCTGAAACAACAGAGTGTTTACTACTTTGGACAAGGTCTGACTTTCTACACAGGAACAAATATCACTGTTTCCTTTTTTTTTTTAACCCTCCCTAAAACCCACATCTCGACCATAAATATGCACATACATTCCTCTCAATCCGTGAAATGAGTTTTCAGATCTGTGGATTTTATTTACACATAGGTTTAGTTTCACTGGACAAGACAGAGCTTTATAGCCAGAACTGGTGGTAGGCATGCAGCTTTAGGAAAACAAGTCATAGCCTGAAATTCAAGATACTGTCAAATGCTTAATGAACTGATTGTTTCGATAGCGTTGAAGTTAACACCGTTATGCAACAGATGGCATCCAGCTTGAGGGAAATTGCAAAAATACACAATACTTCCTTAAAGTGAATTTAACTAATTGTGGTTTAGATGTTCTTTTGCTTAGAAAACAGTGCTGTTCAGTTGCTTAGTCGTGTCTAACTCTTTGCAACCCCATGGACTGCAGCACGCCAGGCTTCCCTGTCCATCACCATCTCCCAGAGCTTGCTTAAACTCATGTCCACTGAGTCGGTGATGCCATCCAACCATCTCATCCTCTGTCATCCCCTTCTCCTCCTGCCTTCAATCTTTCCCAACATTGGGGTCTTTTCCAATGAGTTGGTTCTTTGCATCAGGTAGCCAAAGGATTGGAGTTTCAGCTTCCGCATCAGTCCTTCCAATGAATATTCAGGACTGATTTCCTTTAGGATGGACTGGTTGGATCTCCTTGCAGTCCAAGGGACTCTCAAGTCTTCTCCAGCACCACAGTTCGAAAACATCAGTTCTTCATCACTCAGCTTTCTTTATGGTCCAACTCTTACACCCATACCCAGCTACTGGAAAAAACCATGGTTTTGACTATATGGACCTTTGTCAGCAAAGTGATATCTCTACTTTTTTAATGGCGCTGTCTAGGTTTGTCATAGTTTTTCTTCCAAGGAGCAACCCCATGCACAGTATGAAAAGACAAAAAAAAAAAAAAACCCAGTGGCATGTATATACATGTGGTAAAATCACGTAGAACTAAATAGAGACACACGCATGTGTGTGTAAATCCAGGGACATGTGAATCATCTGACTAAGCTCTCTGGGTGGTGTTGATGGCAGGTTTCTGGTTATGACTCTGTCCTGTAATTTGTTTGAACAACGTTACCGCTGGGGGGAAAACCCAGATGAGGTTCTCGGGCAGTGACCTGTCTTGACTATTTGTTCTTACGGTTGAACTGTAGTCGATTTGCAGTATTGTGTTAGTTTCAGGTGTACATCAAAGTAATTTCATGACCTATGTATATATATTGTTTCAGATTAATTAGCATTGCAGGTGATTCCAAGAAATTATCATTCCCTGTTGTTGTTGTTGGGTCAGTTGTGTCTGACTCTTTGCAACCTTGCAGACGGTAGCATGTCATGCCTTCCTGTCCTTCACTATCTCCTGGAGTTTGCCCAAGTGTGCTATACAGTAGCTCCTTGATGCTTGTCTATTTTATATACTGTACTTACCAAAGGGAAGAGGTATCTGTTAAAGCCACTGACTGTGTGGATCACAATAAACTGTGGAAAATTCAGAAAGAGATGGGAATACCAGACCACCTGACTTGCCTCTTGAGAAACCTGTATGAAGGTCAGGAAGCAATGGTTAGAACTGGACATGGAACAACAGACTGGTTTCAAATAGGAAAAGGAGTACATCAAAGCTATATAATGTCACCCTGCTTATTTAACTTGTATGCAGAGTACATCATGAGAAACGCTGGGCTGGAGGAAGCACAAGCTGGAATCAAGATTGCTGGGAGAGATATCAATAACTTCAGATTTGCAGATGACACCACCCTGATGGCAGAAAGTGAAGAGGAACTAAAAAGCCTCTTGATGAAAGTGAAAGTGGAGAGTGAAAAAGTTGGCTTAAAGCTCAACATTCAGAAAACGAAGATCATGGCATCTGGTCCCATGACTTCATGGGAAATAGATGGGGAAACAGTGGCTAACTTTATTTTTCTGGGCTCCAAAATCACTGCAGATGGTGACTGCAGCCATGAAATTAAAAGACCCTTACTCCTTGGAAGGAAAGTTATGACCAACCTAGACAGCATATTCAAAAGCAGAGACATTACTTTGCCAACAAAGGTCCGTCTAGTCAAGGCTATGGTTTTTCCAGTGGTCATGTATGGATGTGAGAGTTGGACTATAAAGAAAGCTGAGCACCAAAGAATTAATGCTTTTGAACTGTGATATTGGAGAAGACTCTTGATAGTCCCTTGGACTGCAAGGAGATCCAAGCAATCCATCCTAAAGGAAATCAACTCTGAGTATTCATTGTAAGTACTGATGCTGATGCAGAGACCTGATTCATTTGAAAAGACCCTGATGCTGGGAAAGATTGAGGGTGGGAGGAGAAGGGAATGACAGAAGATGAGATGGTTGGATGGCATCATTGACTCAGTGGACATGGGTTTGGGTGGACTCCGGGAGTTGGTGATGGACAGGGAGGCCTGGCATGCTGCAGTTCATGGGGTCGCAAAGAGTCGGACACGACTGAGCAACTGAACTGAACTGAACACATATATATTGACATGTATCACATCTTAAATCAGTTGTCTGCCGACGGGCACTTGGGTTGTTTCCGTGTCTTGACTGTTGTAAACAGTGCTGCCGTGAACATTGAGGTCCATGTATCTTTTTGAATTAGAAGTTTCATTTCTTTCCAGATACTTGCCGAGCAGTGCGATTGCTGGATCGTATGGTAGCTCTATTTTTAGTTTTTTAAGGAACTTCCATACTGTTCTCCGTAATGGCTACACCAACTTACATTCCCACCAACAGTGTAGGAGGGTTCCCTTTTGTCCACATCCTCTCCAGCATTTGTTATGCGTAGACTTTTTAATGCTGGCCATTCTGACCAGTGTGAGGTGGTACCTCACTGTAGGTTTTATTTGCAATTCTCTAATACATAGTGATGTTGAGCATCTTTTTACATGCCTATTGTATGGCCATCTGTATGGCCAACGGACATTTTTGAGAAACGTCTATGTAGGTGTTCTACCCATTTTTTTAATTGGGTATTTTTGTTTCTTGTTGAATCGTGAGCTGTTTGTGTATTTTGGAGATTAATCCCTTGTCATTCTCTTCGTTTACAAATATTCCCTCCTGTTGTGTAAGTTGTCTTTTCGTTTTGTTTGTGGTTTCCTTAGCTGTGCAAAATTTGGTTTGATTAGGTCCCATTTGTGTATTATTGCTTTTACTTCTTCTATCTTGGAAGACTGAGCTAAGAACGTGCTGCTACGACTTATGTATGAGAATGTTTTGCCTATGGTCTTCTCTAGGAGTTGAAGGGTATCACGTCCTATATTTAGGTCTTTAAAAGGTTTTGAGTTTATCTTTGTGTATGATGTGACAATGGCTCCCCAGGTGCTGCTAGTGGTAAAGAATCCACCTGCAATGCAGGAGCCTCAGGTTCGATCCCTGGGTCGGGAAGATCCCCCCGGAGGAGGAAATGGCAACCCACTCCAGTAATCTTGCCTGGAGAATCCCATGGACAGAGGAGCCTGGCGGGCTATAATCCACGGGGTCACAAAGGGTTGAACACGACTGAAGAGACTGAGCACACAGCACATGATGTGAGTAAGTGTTCTAACTTCTTTGATTTACATGCATCTGTCTGGCTTTCCCAGCACCACTGGCTGAAGAGACTGTCTTTCTTCCGTCGTATACTCTATGCAGTGGCTTATTTAGGTGACTGTCATGCCTTTCTCGTGTGTTTGCTTTCCCTACTGTTGATTTTTCTCTTCCCTATGGATTCTTGCTCCCTTTTTCTGTGTAGAGAAGAACTTTCTATTTGTTTTCCTTTTAAGATAGGTTGAGTATTGCTGTCTTCTTGGAGATTTTTTTTTTTTTTTTTGCTCCACTGAGAAATTCTTTTCTCTCTCTCCCATTCTGAATGATAATCTTGCTGGGTAGACTATCCTAGATTGCAGACATTTTCCCTTTCTTAGGACTCTGAATAGATCTTGACACCCACCATTCCCCCGCCCCACCTTGTGGCCTGTGGGGTTTCTGAGAGACATCAGCTGAATGTCTTGGGCCTGAGCTCTGAGCCCACAGTCACCTCAGAGCTGAGTGCACAGTCCCTCTGATGTTGGTGGGAGTGGCTGGAAGCAGGGAAGGTGGAGCCCACATGGAGGAGCAATGCAGCTGCCGGCACGTGGAGCTCAGGGCCAGCATGGAAAACGGGTCTGGGGAATGGTGTCATCATGGACTGGAGGACGTGATGGGGTTGAAATGGGGTTCCTCGGGGGTGAAGCCTCAATGTTGAGAGTGACTCAGGCAGCTGGTGTGGGGGCTCAGCAGCAGGGCCGCCATCAGGAGGGGCACTGCCCGGGCCTGGATTTGGGGTACCAGGAGTGGGACTGAGACCCAGCACACCCTCCTGGCCAGGGACATTATTTCCTCAGTGGGATTTCTGCTTGCTTTTCATTTGAAAGTCAGATGGATAATTCGTTCTGCAAATAAGTTGTATTTGTACTCACGCTGGGTTGTGATATTTAACCTCTGTTGTATTTGGAAATTACGTGGTGTTGCCTATATGTTTCTCCTAGTGAAGGCTTGCGTCGCATGAACTGGACCATTTTTAAAGAGTGTAATTCAGTGGCATTCAGTTCCTGTTCAAAACGCACAACCATCCCCTCTATAAAGTTGCAAAACCTTGTCATCGCCTCCAGACGTGAACGCTGTCCCCATGAAGCACTTCCCACCCGGTCCCCCCTCCAGTCCCCGGCAGCTAACCCAGGTGTTTTCTGCTTCCACGGACTTTGCTGTTCTAGAAAGTTCACAAAAACGTAGTCAGGCGACAGTGTACCTTGTGTGTCCAGATTCTTAGGTGTGGCTCATGTATTTTTTTAAAAAAAGAGTCCATCACCATTGTTTGAGAATTTACTGGGCCACTGACCAGCACGGTCTCTCTACATGCAGCCGCTTCTGATTATAAACACAACACAAATGTTTGATTTTTTTTGTCAGGAAAATCCCATCATTTTTTCAAGGAGAGATCAGAAAACAACAGGAGGAAAGATAGCTGGCTCTGGATGTCACTCAGGAAGCCCAGGCTCACACCTCAGAGGTCCCGTGTCTCCCTGTGGGCGCCCCACATCCATCCCTTGGGTAGCCACCAGCTTCTTCACCGTGGGGGTCTCAGCCCACGGTGATCCTGCCTAAGAACATGAAAGTCAGGACCCCACAGCCTCTCCCTCACCCAACGCTCTGCTTTCTTTTCCTCCTCGGGTTTCTCACCCTCTCCAGTTGTCTAGTCGCCTTCTCCTAGAAGAAGCAGCCCTTGAAGACCTGGGACTGCCCTCATAGCCAATATCTCACCCATATAGCAGGACCACGCAGCAGCAGAAACTTTAAGGACATTCCTGCCTGGTGAATGCGTAGAGAAATAAGGTGATTTGATGGAGACAGAACTCATCTCAGCTTTCAGATGGACCACCTTCTTCGGGTGGTTTATGGAGTAGTATCCTCCTAAGTCACAGGTGGAGATGCCCGTGGGCACAGCGCCCACCCGGTGTGAGGGTCTGCACAACCCTCTGCTGGGGAGGGGATTCCTCGCCCCCCGCCCCCCACTGCCTGCAGTGACTGCTGTTGAGAACCAAGGGCTGTGGCTGAAAGCTTATGAGCACAACATGTATCTAGTAGCATTTTATGGACAGCTCCTGGGGTCGGGGGTGGTGGAGGGGGACAGTTGTTTAAGCCCGTGGACCAATGGATGGAAAATGCCACCAAAACCATTGAGAGTCATGCTTGTAAACAGAGTGAAAACCGTGATGCAGTGATCTCCGTCAATAGTCCAAAACATTCTGTGCAGGACGACGAGCTGCCTTGTTGCATTTTTGTTTGTTGTTGTTCAGTCCTTCAGTTGTGTCTGACTGTCTGTGACACCGTGGACGGCAGCACGCCAGGCCTCCCTGTCCATCACCATCTCCTGGGGTTTACTCCAACTCACGTCCATTGAGTCGATGATGCCATCCACCCATCCCATCCTCTGTCGCCCCCTTCTCCTCCCGCCTTCGATCTTTGACCAGACTTTGAGTTCTAGTCATACTGACAGGAGAATGAAGCTTTTTCAGTCTCCCCAGCGTCATAGGAAACTGCTCATTTTTCTAAGTGAAAAGAAAATGTGTGTGTGTGTGTATGTTTTCAGGAAAGTAACAAGTTTAGTCCACTGAGCAGGTTTAAAGGTCCTTTATTATGGAATCAGTCAGTATGTACAGACTCTAACATGAAAATAACGAGTGACAGAGATCAGACTATTTACAATGCTTTTGTGTTTTTTTTTTACAACATCTGTTTACAAGATTATTTCTCTCTAAATAACATGACACACAAAATCATTTTTTATTACATACATAAATAAATATTGACTTTTAAATGATCTGTCTAAGGGACATGGTTTGGATGAGAGGGTAGCCATTCTCTTATCTGCGCATTATGGTTATGTCAAGGAAAAGTCCTAACAGCTCTGCAGAGACCTGTGTGAGTCACTCTGTGATTGGTGTAACTTGCCAAGTGTCCAGGAGAGGTGAGAAGCTGAGTTTAGCCATGCGAAACCATAGACATGGGCCACCAGCTTTGCGCATTTTTATCGTAAATGAACGTACAACGCAATGGGTATTTAGCCTCTGTGTTCTGGTGACGATATGCACGTGTGCCTAAGTTTAGATTGAGATATTTGCACTCACAGGACTGAATCTGACGAACCCCACAACATATGGTGTAAGAAAGGGCGTTAAGTAAGACTCCCATCATTGTAAATGATGCTGCCTGGTCAGTAGGACAAAGTGAATCTTTGCACTCGCATGATACACAAACTCAGCCTTTTAATCAGGTTCTTCAGTGCAGATAAAAGATACCGCTAAGGGCTTTGAGGTCCAGTGTAAGCACTTCCCAGGTGTGCCTACTCCAGTTGACTCAGTTCCGCCTTGCAGAGGGCAGTTTTCCTCTATTCGGTGAACATTATTACGATGCAGTATTTGTCACTGGGGGCGACTCTGTACCCCAAGATGGTGTGGGCTGTGACAACAGAGCATGTGGTCATCACATCCGGGGTGGGGTGCGCCTCGCCTCTGGTGGGTGGAGACCAGGGGTGCCTCTCCACGCCCCACAGTGCCAAGGGCAGGTCCTGCCCACCAACAGAGAGCCGTGCGGCCCTAAGTCTCAGCAGTGCTGAGCTGGAGGATGGGTTCTGTTCTCTAGATGGGTTCTGGGTTCTTCCAGGTCTTTCTAGGACAGAGATCTGTTTGTAAACTTTGGATTCTGGAAATTTTACCTGTCATAAACATTACTGTCTCTTGAAGAAAATTTTATTGGGAGTAACTGCTTTGTAATGTGTTAGTCTCTGCTTGGGTCTAAGTGTATGTTTATCCCCTCGTTTCTGGATTTCCTTCCCATTTTTATATTAAAATAACACTGGATGATGTGAAGGGCACACATTCGTTTATAAAGATTGCTCCCTGAGCCCACATACAACAAGACGACAGCCCCGATAAATAAACCCATCACCGAGGAGTGAATATTCTCAGTAAAAAGATGCACACAGCCTCGATGTATATCACGTTACGCATTTGTATTTGATGACTTCATATGTTTGATGAGCTTGACTTTTTTAAAGAGTAAATACTGTCACTCAATATACTTTTTCTCATATCAGAGAAGTGCATCTCATTTCAATAAAACAGAGAATCAGCTACGAAATTGGTTTTAAAATTAAACAACATAAAATTTTAGACCTTTATTAGGGCAAATTTTAAAAAATTCAAAAAACTAATTATATTTTTGCTCATTTCAATATTATTGAAATTTATAAAGGAAACTCAGCTTTCTTTTACTGCCTAGTCTTCTCTTCCAATAATACTAATAAAATGTATCAAATATTATAGCAGAATGAAATGCTCATAAGACCTACTTCAGGTATTTCAAGGAAGACAGAAGCTTCAGAACCTTGATCTGAACTAAAAATGTATTTGCTCAACGTCTATGGCCCAGGCAAAACAAACGTCATTAAATTTTACAAAATTAAGTGTATTTAATAATTTAATAATATTTTGCGTCTATGTATATACTCCCGCGTTTTAAACTGTACAACAGTACAAAGATGGGCTGGCACAAATACTTACGGATATATTTAGGACCAATGAAGATAGACGATAAACACACAGCCAATAATAATTTGAAGACTTCCCTTTTGAGATTCTGAGGGTTTGAAAATCCAGATGCTGGGAACAGTGTCTAGGGGAAACCCGTGGTTTCAGAGATGAGCTCTGCGTTTGCGCATGCGTCCTCCGTGAAGGCTCTCCCATCTCCGTGCAGAAGGGGAACGCGCTGACTCTGCAGGGACACTCTGTTGCAGAGTCCACCCCAGACCACGTAAGGAGCTGCAGAGAAACAGCCCGAAGCCCCATGAGCTGCCTGCACCCTTGAGATCCCCACGTAGCCCCTCCTGCCGGCTGCAAAGCACCGCCCACCTGCTCAAGCTTCCAAGCTCGTCGACGACGCAGGAAGTAGTTTTTTTCCATCTGTTCCGTCAGAGATCCATGCCTACCGGCCCCGGGGTTCTCCGGGGAGACAGGCGTGCGTGTGATAACAGGGGTCGTCTCTCTGCCTAGTGTCCGCACTTAAGAGCCTGGGCCTCCGGGGAGGAGTCGAGACCCTCACGTTCTCGCCCCGCGGTGCTCATTCAACCCCTCGCTGCTCATTCAACCCCTGGCAACCAGGGCGCCCACCGCAGGCTTTCGGGAAGGAAGAAAAAGGGCAGGCTCCCAGGTACACAAGAGCTTTTCCTGTGTTCCTCGTGTAGATAATGAGATGAGGACGCCCTTCCGTGCAAATGTTTAATTTGGAGAAATCGCCATTTTCTCATAGAATCGACACCGATGGGGAAAACAGATTACTTGAATGATCTTTAGAGTTGCATCCATCAAGGGTGAGTTGGGAAAACAATTTTTGCAGCGACTTATACTCAAGCTACCCACGTGTATATATGTCTGTCTGTGTGTGTGTATTTACATGTATGTATATATTGTATGCTGCTGCTGCTGCCAAGTCGCTTCAGTCGTGTCCGACTCTGTGCAACCACATAGATGGCAGCCCACCAGGCTCCTCCGTCCCTGGGATTCTCCAGGCAAGAATACTGGAGTGGGTTGCCATTTCCTTCTCCATATATATAGTATACCTACCCGGAAGTATACAGACACACATACATACATGTGTATACACATGGGTGTCCCTTCAAGCAAAAAATATATTAAAACATCTCTAGTTTAAGGGTGCCCCAACATTCCCCTCAACGCTATATACTAACACCGTGTCTTCAGTTGAGTTCATGCTATGAGGTGTTAGCATGGTGCCTCATAATTTTTCAATTAAATTTTTCATAAAATTTTCAAATAAGATGTAATAGATTTGAAGGAGTAGAGCAAGGTTTCCTGTTTAGTTGTAAAACTGTGTCTGACTCTTTGCAACCCCACGGACTGTAGCCCGCCAGGCTCCTCTGTCCATGGGATTTTCTCCAGGCAAGAATACTGGAGTGGGTTGCCATTTCCTCCTCCAGGAGATCTTTGCAACCCAGGGATCGAACCCGTAGCTGCATCTCCTGCATTAGCAGGCAGATTCTTTACCACTGAGCCACCTGGAAAGCAAAGGTAGGTTAGTCCAAGGCAAACAGCTGTCCTTCTCTACCTTCCAGAGTCCCCCTCTGCCTTTTCTACATTATGGAGAATATTCTACTAAAGAGCTTGCTTTAATTAAGAAAAGGGGAAAATCTCAGTAAAGATTTGAAAATATTCGATGGTTGGGTTTCTTTCATTTCAAGCAAGAGGTTTTGTAGCGTGTTAAGATACAAGAAAGTGGCAAAACAAAGCAAATCAGCAGGTGTTTTCCCCATTAAGGAAAAAAGGAAAATATAAATACAGTATCAGGAAAACTTCTCGAAGGACGAAATATTAAAGCCCCAGAAAACAGTTTCAATTTCTCCAGGGCAGACTCTGGGTAGCATTGTTGACTCCTCCTGGCTGCGCATGTCTTAACAGAAACTGTCCTTTCGAGGTCAAACTTATCTATGTCTTTGTTTAAAATGAAGCTTGAGTGCTTGAAGCTGGAGCATTTTAGGTTCAAACTAATGGGCAATATTTTGGGTTTACAGATTTTTCAGTTGGAAAAAAAAACCCCACAGGTGATGTAAAAAAAAAAAAATCATCTTCAGAAATCTCTGAATAAATATTAGGACGTAAAAATCTGGATACTCTTCTGTTGATCTGGCAAATCCAATCAAGAATGTAATCTCCAATGTTCAGTGAGTAACTGTATGCTTACGTCATAGGGCAGGTCTATTACGTGTGTAAATGGCTTCTTTGAGGAATTTGTTGGTGCAAATTCCGGGACATCTCAGACCTGCACTGGAGGAGCTTCACCACACAGGCAGGCAAGAATTAGAAGCGGAACAGGGCTGGGCTACCTGTCGTCCATTGTCACAGGAACCTGTCCCCCCCACCCCACCCCCACCTTCGCAAGGCTCACTGCGGGTCCCTGGTTTTCGCGGCGCGTTTTCCAGGGTAGACGGAGCGTTGAGCGCCCTGCGGTTATTAGGCAGAGGCGGGCGGTCCTCCAGGAAGGGCCGGATGCCTTCCAGTGGGCACGGCCAGTCCTTGGGAGGTTGTGCCAGCTTCCACACTCACTCAGGGTTCAGACGGGCTCTCAGAGCAGCTCAGTATCTTTCTGCAGGAGGCTTGTAGTGGTGGGGATGGTGGTGTTTCAGATGGGGGCCTAGAGACAGAACGGACGTGTCAGTCTGGCCGCTGTCCCCGGCTGGACCGACTGGAGGAACAGGTGTGTGTCTGTGCCCTGCCCGCGGTCCTTGCCACCCAGGTCCTCCCAGCCCTGACTCTGAACTTGCAGATACACATCCACCCTGCCTCTCTTTTCTGTATGCCTTCCCCGGCTCTCTGGTTCCCTCCGTAGAACTGTAAGATCTCAAGAGAAAGAAGACAAGCTCCTTTCTTTATAAGAATGTAAGCCGGCCAGAACCCTTTGTATTTCCTTGGAAAAGTTTAGAAATTACCACATCCTTTCACGACACACACACTTTCGGTGGAGGGACGTTGTAAGTGATGGGTGGATGTGGTCCCAAACAGGACAGGATGTCACACAGGGTGCTCCCAGTGGGGTGGCTTTGATTTGTCTTTAAACTCCTAAGTGCAAAAAGCTGCTGGGGCAAATCTGATCCATCATTTAAAAACTAAAATAAACCCAGGATCATTCATTCTTATCAACACATAAACCGTTGACGTGCCTTTTTGAAGTTTAAGCTGAGAAAGCAATGTACATAATCTGAAACCCAACAGGAGGCTCTCTTTGTTTTAAACACACAATTGTTACCATTTAGTTTTGCTAATAACTAATCTTTGTAAATACACAATTGTTGCCATTTAGCTAATAACTAAAATTGTTGCCATTTGCTAAGAACTAAAATTAGCTTCGGTGTGTTTTTCCTAATAGAGCAGAGGCTTAAGTGTGTAACAGTGGAGGGGGTGGATGCCTACTATTTCTAGCACATCATCTACATGAAGAACTTAAAGTGACCGAAGAATTGAAGCGAAAAGTAAGAATCTGATATTTTAAATGATCTGTTTAAAAACAGGAATAGAAATGAAAGCATTGCTCCTAAGATATAGCTGTTGAAATGACTGTTAAAAAAAAAATTGGTATTTAGCCACAAGAATTTGGGAAAACATAGACTATCCCCAATGTAGATTCTTCGCTTTGCCCGACACCTTGAGCCGTGGTGTTCCTGGTTTCCACAGCACTTCCCTGGTCTTGTTCTCTCCTCACCTTCCTGACCTCCAGTACACACCCCCAGGTTCAATTACTACCCACGTGCCAATGACCTTCAAAGCTTTCAGCGCTGGACCCTGCAGTCTCGAAGGCCTTCAGGAAGTCTCCGTTTCACCATCCCACACGTGACTCAGAGGCAGTCGTCTCTATGTTAATCTCACCATCCTCCGTCTCACACCCTGACCTGGGCCTCAAGCACCTTGGACCATGTTCCAGTGAACCACACCCTCTTGCATTAAATGACTCTTGGCTTCCTCCTGCACTTATTCCACTGTGCATACTCTTTGCTCCCCAACACATACGTTTTAAAATTTTATTAGAGTATAGCTGATTTACAATGTTGCGTTTAATTTCTGCTGTAGACCAAAGTGATTCAATTTTATATATACAGTGTATATATATATATATAGAGAGAGAGAGAGTGAGAGAGAGAGAGAGTACAGTTTTATATATACCGTTTTTATATGTATGCCCCTGCTGCTGCTGCTGCTGCTGTTAAGTCGCTTCAGTCGTGTCGGACTCTGTGCGACCCCATAGATGGCAGCCCACCAGGCTCCCCCATCCCTGGGATTCTCCAGGCAAGAACACTGGAGTGGGTTGCCATTTCCTTCTCCAATGCATGAAAGTGAAAAGTGAAAGTGAAGTCGCTCAGTCATGTCAGACCCTTAGCGACCCCATGGACTGCAGCCCACCAGGCTCCTCCGTCCATGTGAGTTTCCAGGCAAGAGTACTGGAGTGGGGTGCCATCGGCTTCTATATGTGTGCACACACTGTATATATTTTTTTCCATCATGGTTTCCTGGTGGCTCAGACAGTAAAGCCCGCAATGTGAGAGATCCTGGGTTGGGAAGATCCCCTGGAGAAGGAAATGGCAACCCTACTCCAGTACTCTTGCCTAGAAAATTCCATGGATGGAGGAGTCTGGTGGGCTATAGTCCATGGGGTTGCAAAGAGTTAGACATGACTGAGCAACTTCACTTTCTTTCTTTCTTATCACAGAATATGGGATGCAGTTCCCTTGCTCACACACTATGTATATTCTTTTCCATCGTGGTTTATCATAGAATATAGGATGCAGTCCCCTTGCTCCAATGTAGGACCCATTGTTTATCCATCCTATGGATACTGGTTTCTATCTGCTGATCCCAAACTCCCACAAGTCTGTTCTCTCTGTCTCTGAGTTCATTTCTGTTTCCTAGTCAAGTTCCTTTGTGCCATAATTTAGACTCCACGTGAGTGACATCTATGAAACAAGAACAGACTCACAGACATAGAGAACAGACTTGTGGCTGTGGAGGGTGGAAGGGAGGGTGGGGTTGGGGGTAGACCAGGACTTCAGGCTTAGCAGACCCAGCACGTATTCAATCACTGCCAAAGCTAACAGTTGCGGCCTCTGAAGACATCACTAGATTTTCTTTCCCGTTTTTTCAATATCAGCAAACACAGTTGGATGAGAACTCCTTTATGGTAAATAACTGCAACCACTCCCCAGCGTATCTCCTTAGTGCTGCCCGGGAGGCTCTTTGTTTTGAAACAATAGGTGACAATTATTTTTAATCTACGTGATTTAGCAGGAAGTCAAGTAGACTGATTTGGATCATATCATGAAGAAAATTTATGTAATATAGATAGTGAAAATGAAAGTCGGCTCAGTGGTGTCCAACTCTTTGTGACCCCAAGGACTATACAGTCCATGGAATTCTCCAGGCTGGGATACTGGAGTGGGTAGCCTTTCCCTTCTTCAGGGGGATCTTCCCAACCCAGGGATCAAACCCAGGTCTCCTGCATTGCAGGCGGATTCTTTACCAGTTGAGCCACCAGGGAAGCCCAAGGATACTGGAGTGCGTAGGCTATCGCTTCTCCAGGGGTGTCTTCCTGACCCAGGAATCAAACCAGGGTCTCCTGCACTGCAGGTGGATTCTTTACCAGCTGAGCCACCGGGGAAGCCAATAGATTACATATAGTAGAAATACCTGTAATAAGCTCCATACCAAAGTAGTATTTCCTATATAGTTATATTTGAACATCTTAATTTTTAAAAAAATTTCAGAATGATATGAGATGATGGATTTTTTCCCCCTTGTGTGGGTGCATGCTAAGTCACTTCAGTCGTGTCCAATTCTGTGCGACCCCATGGAATATAACGTGTCCAGGCTCCTCTGTCCATGGGGACTCTCCAGGCAAGAAACCTGGAGTGGGTTGCCATGCCCTCCTCCAGGGGATGTTCCCGACCGATGGATCAAGCCTTATGTCTCTAACGTCCATCTGCACTGGAAGCCCTACCTGTTGTGTATTTACGGTTAGAAGATAAGAAAAAAGCATGCCTTCCGTAGAGCAAAAAAGTAACAGAAGGGGAGGAGGAGGGTGCAGGGGAGGGAAATGGGAGCGGATCAGGTAGCCTGGGAGGAAGTACGTACAAAGAGAGGGGGGGCTTCAGGTTCAGATAACTCCCTGTGGGTAGGAGCCTGCAATGTTGGATCTATAGATTTTCGTTTTTTCACCAAGACTTTCTGTGTGTCTGCAAGCCAGGCGGGACCCCCACCCCCCCGGCCGGGACTCACCATGCACGTCGGGGGTCCGGAAGGTCCTGATGGTGGCGGGCCCCTCCCCACCCGCAGTCAGCACCTGCACCTCCAGGCGGTAGAGGGTGGTGGGCCGCAGACCCGGGACCGAGAGCTCGGGGTGATCCTGGGGAAGGGGAGGGAAGGCGTTGGGGGACACAGGGCTGTCAGGCGCTGCCTCTGACCACGACCCACGTCTGGACTCTCCTCCAGAGACCACACCCCCTCGCGACGTCACCGTGTT
This sequence comes from Bos grunniens, assembly GCF_055505025.1. Lineage (NCBI taxonomy): Eukaryota > Metazoa > Chordata > Mammalia > Artiodactyla > Bovidae > Bos > Bos grunniens. The sequence goes on from NC_141194.1 coordinate 5,738,600, forward strand.
AGCGCAGGTGCGCTTCGCTTGCTTCCACTCCGCCATGTTCAGGGTACCGCGATCTGTCCACGTTCGCTGGAGACAGCCCCCCTCCCCGCCCCGTCCCCCGCCTCTGGTGGTCTGGGCAGCAAGGAGACCCCGGCTCTTGGCAGCCAAGAGCTCACATGAGTCAGGCCAGTTCTTGTGGCTCACCCCCACCCCCTCCCGGGGACTGCATTTTCCATTCCTGAACCTAAGACTTTCCCAGGCTTTAAAAGTTTTCATCTGCACATCTTGTGATGTGAATTCTTGATAATCCACGTCTCGGGGAAACGCGCCAACTTGTGCTCCTTAAAAGACAGTATCTGTCAGTGCCCGCAGCCAAAAAATGTTTCTTTTTATGCCAATGCTTTTTTTTTTTTTTTTTTTTGGTCTTAGAACTCAATAGAACCTAATGCACATACACAGAATAATTACTGTCCAATTCCATGGAATTTTTTTTTCCTTCCGGGATTTAGGTGTTTTTTTTGTTTTTTTTTTTTCTCTTTTTGGAGCAAGAGTTGCATATTCTAAGGGCATTTTGAGAGTTGGTAAAAGCCCACACATGCTTTCCCCCCCACCCCCCAAGCCAAGGAATTAAGTTGGCCTGGAAGGCACTCCAGCTCATTATGTGCTCTGGCTAGATTTGAAGGGGAAAATGAAGAGAAAGAACAAGGTTCTTTTTAGCTCTTTTCCCCCCAAATTTAGCACTTCAAATGGGGCACGTCCATTTGGCCCAGAAGGACAGGGATTCATAAGAAGAGAATATGGTGAAACCTTTGTGTTCTGTGTGGACAGGAGAGGTCTCCTTAAGAGCTGGCCCTGGTCATCATGTTTAGCTAGATGATGGTTTCTCCTAAGTTTATGATGGTGATAGTTAATCTACAGGAACCCTGATGGTGTGCTCTGATTCTTACAAAAGAATTCACTGGGGGCCCACAGGAACCCTGGTGGTGTGTTCTGATTCTTGCACAAGAATTCACACAGGAGAAGAAAGCCTACATGTGAGTCTCAACACGTTGCCCCTGCAGTGGGGGTTTGGGGTGCCCAACTGCCTCCCCCAGGGATGCTCCCTCCGGGTGGGGGGGAACCCACCCCAAGATGGGGCAGGTGGGCGGGCACTCACCACGGGCAGAATCTGAGACTGAGAGATGATGCTGTTTGGGAGGCTGTTGGGCCGGCTCTCAGTGGTGACCTCGGCCCAGGTCACTTGGAAGCCGGTGGCCGGCCGCGGCAAGCCTGCCTGGTTCACCCTCCAGGAGAAGTGCCCCGTGATGTTGGCATTGTGTACCATGAAGGAGGCGGACAGGTTCTCAGGTTTGGCCTGCATTTTGGGGCGCACGTGACTGTGACCTGTGGGTGCAGGAAAGGGAACCATGAAGCAGTTAGAGGGGTGGAGAGAGGGCAGCCCCAGAGTAGACGGTGTTCAGAGTGCCATTCTCTGGGCCCCGGGGTCAGTGACCCAACCTCCCTTGGGCAGGGGGAGGTCCCATGGCCGCCTGGGCAGATGACATCTGAGCTGGACCCTCATCTCTGCAGCTCTGTGCCTAGTGGCTGCTGATGGCTCAGGGTCATTTTCGAGTCCAGCTTGCAGATGGGAGTGGACGATGCAGAAAAGAGTGCTGTGATCTCAGAGGACTGGGCCACTGAGAGGGCAGGAGTGGGTGATGGGGGATAGGGTGGGTGGGGAAGGCTGGGGTCGTGGTGAGAGCTGTCGGCAGTGACCAGAACCAGCTCCCAGGCGGGGCTTCTGAGGATAAGTGTCCCTCGATGTGGGCCAGGGCTGCAGAAGGTGGAGATGGGGGATGGAAAGGCTGTGAAGGGTAATGCCCCTGGGGCTGGGCTGAACACGAGTCAAGTGAGCTACACGAGGTGCACCCCAGAGCACCCGGGGAGAGATACCGGCCCCTCTTCTAAGGGCTTGGGCTTCCAAGGTTGGGCTTCCTTGGTGGCTCAGCTGGTAAAGAATCCACCTGTAATACAGGAGACCCTGATTCCATTCCTGGGTTGGGAAGATCCCTGGAGAAGGGATAGGCTACCCACTCTAGTATTCTTGGGCTTCCGTGGTAGCTTAGCTGGTAAACAATCTGTGTGTAAGGTGGGAGACCTGGGATCCATCCCTAGGTTGGAAAGATCCGCCTGGAGAAGGGAAAAGCTACCCACTCCAGTATTCCGGCCTGGAGAATTCTATGGACTGTACAGTCCAGGGTCGCAAAGAGTCTGACACCACTGAGCGACTTTCTCTTTCACTTCTAAGGGCTGATCCTTCAGCAAAGCCTGGGTGGCTAAGTGCAGCTGGACTTCGGAGGCTATGCGAGTGTTCGTATATACACGTTCCCTTTAGACAGGGCTGTCCTAGGGCCGTCTAGAAAGGGGTGACCCTTGTGGGTTTCGGGGCCTCGTGAATCGTGCTTTGGAGCTGTGCCTAGCGCCGCGCCCCTCTGGGGATTCCAGGTGACACGTACCCTCCTCCGCGCCGGGGCAGCTGAAGTGCTTGTGGGCCTTGCCCTTGAGCGCGGAGCACGGTGGGGTCGTGAAGGACGCGCTCTCCGCCTTCCAGCGACCCTGGGGCCGCGCGGCTTGCACGATCACCTTGTATTTGCAGGAGAATGACAGGTCTAGAAGAATCATGTAGTTTTCCTAGAGCGAGACGGAGACAGAGAGAACACGTCAGCTGTAAAATTCTCACAAGGGAACGGACTTGGCAGGAGATGCGATGATGTCCCATGCGGTTGTCTTCTTGTATGTGGTGGGGTGTGTGTGTGTGTGTGCGCGTGTGTGCGATACAGCCTTTACAAAAACCACACAGGGTCCTCACCGAGATGATTTACACCATGACCCCCGCTCCTGGGGCAAGGGGGTGTCACCCAGGCTCTAGAACAACCAGGTGGAAGCATTCAGTCCACGGCAGCCCCTTTCTGACCGTCACGACCCACCATGGGGAGCTGGCTGGACAGGGAGGGTGAAAAGCTGTGAATATCAACCCGAATTGTTATTAAAAAAAAAAAAAAGCTAACTCGGGCTTCCTCCCAGACACAGGCTCAGTTTAGACCTGAGTCTTTCCTGAAGGCGGAGAAGACATTCTGGAGCCGTGTCTCGTCTCCCCTCTCTGGAGGGCTCTCTCTGTTGCTTCCGGCTGGAGTGTGATGATTAAACAGAATGACGAGGCCAGACTCAACCGTGGAGGGCTGACGGGGCTGGGACTGTCGCCTTACAGGAAGAGGAAGCTGACGGTGATGGTTGTAACAAGCTACTGTGCTGTTTTTCTCTCTTCTTGAGCGTGTGCGTGTCCCCTGTAGGGTGGCGTTGTCGTGGCCTCCTGCACACATATATAACCTTACAGGAACAGGCAAGCTGACCGTGACATTTGTAACAAGCTCGTGCGATGTTTCTTACCCTTGGTATGTTAGGCTGTGTGTGTGTGTCCCTTCTAGGGTGTTGTTTTCAGGGCCTTGTATACACGTAGATAACCCAACACCAACAGGAAAGCTGAGAGTGATGGTTGGAACAAGCTCATGTGATGCCTCCTTCCCTTGATGTGGCAGGGGGTGTGTGTCCCTTGTAGGGTGTCGTTGTCAGGACATTGTGTAGACTACATATATAACCTTGCAGGAACAGGAAAGCTGATAGTGATGGTTGTAACAAGCCCGTGTGAGGTTTCTTACCCTTGGTGTGTTAGGGGGTGTGTGTCAATTCTGGGCCAGCAGTTGTATTAGGGTGTGTGTGTCAATTGCAGGCGAGCAGTTGTGTTATGGTGTGTGTGTCAATTCTAGACAAGCAGTTGTATTAGGGTGTGTGTGTCAACTGTAGGTAAGTTGTGTTAGGGAGTGTATGGGTCAATTCTAGGCATGCAGTTGTCACGGCCTCCTACCCTTATACAAGAGCTGCAGCTGGGAGCGTGTCCGGGACCCTTAACGTCAGAAGAGCACGTGCTGGGGCCCAGGACGGGCGGGTCTTCCACCCCCAGCACAAGCTGGCACGAGGTAGGGATGTAGCTGAAGGTGAAGCTGAGGGACAGGGTTGCAGAGAAACCCTGGGAAGTGTTCCCATTTGCCCTGGGAAAATGAGGCCTTCAGGTCACAGGGGGTTCCGACTCAGAATGGAGAAGAGAATTCCGAGCTTCTGTGTGATTAAGATAAAACACTCCCAGGCTGACGGCGTTTGCCCTGGGAGCTCCTTGTGAGCTGTTGTCTGGAATCTCTGAGTCTCAGGGTCCCCCCACCATGCTGACAACATGCAGGGATGAGGGGTGAGTGAACACGTGACGCTGTGTCTCCTCCCCACCTGTCCGAAGGTAACGGGTCGGTGACTGAGTCACCCATGGCACGTTCAGCCTGCACCTCTTCCTGTCCAGCTGTGCCCGCAGGGCGGGTGCGTCTAAGAGCCCCCGAGCACCCCCATTTCAGGCCTCCTCCTCCTCACCTGGGTCACGGCTGAGGACGCCTCCAGCCTGGCAGATTCGTTGTGGGTGCAGACTTCCGGAAACCACTCCACGTGATACTGTCCGTTGCCGGGATCTGTAAGGTGAACACAGTTAAGTGAAAAAAAAGAAAAAAAAAAACAACAGTCCGCAAGCAAGAGGGCTCACGGTCTGACATTCCTGAAGCTGGAGAGAACAGGAAGGAGACAGAGGACCCTGCAGGCAATGTAGACGGGCACCCTGCAGGCAATGCAGACGGGCACCCTCCAGGCTGAGGACGGAGGTCTTCCCAAATTCTGCCTGCTGTTTCCTCAATAGAAAATCAGCTTAGGACTTCCCTGATGGTCCAGTGGTTGGGACTCTACATTCCAATGCAGGGAGTGTCGGTTCCATCCCTGTTTGGGGATGTAAGATCCCACACGCCTCATGGCCAAAGAACCAAAGTGTAAAACGGAAGCGATATCGCTTCACTCGTTCTGTGAAGACTTTAAAAACGGTCCGTATCAAAGAAATGTTCAAGAATGGAGTAGGGGAAAAGAATGAAGTCAGGGGAAACATAATAGAGCATAAAAGGAAAAGTAAATTGAGATACGAGAACCAGATAGGAAAAAAAATATCATGAGAAAAGTGACAGTGTGATGCCTCCACAGAGGTCTTGAGCCTAATCCAGCCGTGGCACCCATGGTAACGAAACCCAAGGAGAATGGGGGATGCCCAGCGTCCGTCTTCTTGTTTCCTAGGTGATGAGAGAGATTCCGCAGGAGTCTCTCAATCCTGCATATTTCTGAGGAAGCTGGTGGAAGAAATCCTGAAGTCGGGCAGGAGTAAACGCCTGGCCCTTCCTCACCCTGAAGGCCTGGCCACCCCAGTGTGCTCCGTGTGGACCTGGTGTGGACTCCGAGTGTGCTCTGTGTGGACTCCATATGAGCACTGTGTGTGCTCAGTGTGTGCTCTATGTGTGGTCCGTGTGTGCTCCGTGTGCTCTGTGTGGATTCCATGTGTGCTCTGTGTGGATTCTGTGTGGACTCCGTGTACTCCATGTGTGCTCTGTGTGGACTCCGTGTGTGCTCCGTGTGTGCTGTGTGGATTCCATGTGTGCTCTGTGTGGACTCTGTGTGCTCCATGTGGGCTCCGTGTGTGCTCTGTGTGGACTCCATGTGTGTTCAGCATGTGCTCTGTGTGTGCTCTGTGTAGACTCCATGTCTGCTCCGTGTGTGCTCCATGTGGACTCTGCGTGTGCTCTGTGTGTGTTCAGCATGTGCTCTGTGTGTGCTGTGTGGACTCCGTGTGTGCTGTGTGTGTGTTCAGCATGTGCTCTGTGTGTGCTGTGTGGACTCCGTGTGTGCTCTGTGGACTCCATGTGTGCTCTGTGTGGATTCTGTGTGGACTCCGTGTGCTCCATGTGTGCTCTGTATGGACTCCATGTCTGCTCCATGTCTGCTCTGTGTGTGCTCCGTTTGGACTCTGTGTGTGCTCGGTGTGGACTCTGCATGTGCTCGGTGTGGACTCTGCGTGTGCTCGGTGTGTGCTCCATGTGTGCTGTGTGGACTCCGTGTGGACTCCATGTCTGCTCCGTGTGTGCTCCATGTGCACAGGGTCTCCTCCTCAGGAGACGAGAGTGAGAACAGTCTGCAGTGAGTGCGCCCCAGCCTCACCGCCTGTGTGACCCCTGCAGAATCAGACCTGCTCCCCCAGCACCCAGAGAACAGGGCCCCTTATGTAACGTCTCCACTTCCGCCCCGAGCAGCCCGTTTTCTGTCCGTGTCTTTTCTTTGGGCGATCGACCGAGTGGAAAAAAAAGACAAAAGTGCTCCAGAGCCAGGCCTGAGTGTGGGAACAGAGGCTGGGCCGGGTTTATCAATCACCCAGTGAGTCCCCGGGCAGGCGTGAAAGGCATTGCCCCCTCCCGCCACCCCTGGGGGGATCAGCCTCGCATCCTGGCCGCACTGAAACCAAGCGTTTGATGGGAGGTTTTCAGAGCTCAGACGTCTTTGATGGAGTGCTGGGTCCGCTGGAAACTTGCTCTGGAGCACTTTGGGAAATGAGAAGAGGACTTTTCCACCAGAAAGCAAAGAGATACCAAGCAGGCATCAACGCTGTTTAGCTAAAAAGGGTTGAGGTTGTAACTCTTTACACGGCAGACGTCAAGAGCTATGGGTTGACTGGAGAAGAACTGTACATTATACGCAAAGTACGAAGTCAAGTGATGAGCGAATTCATACCCTTTCTTTCAACAGGTGCTGCTGCTCGACGCATTGTGCTCAAATGACCTCCCAGAGGCAGCTGGACTCGTGGACCCGAAATACGGAGGCGTCTGGGTAAGTACCAGCGTGCGTGGGTGACATCCACGTTAGGTTGGACGGAGGTGGGATACAGGTGAATACAGAACCATCATGACAGAAGCACAGTGTACTGACGAGACGGTTATGGCGATAACTACAGCGTGGGCACAGCTCACAGAAGGGGTGGGCAGAGCCCTGAGCAGGGCAGGTAGCGGTAGGCAGGGCGCCACCCGACGCCCCTGTGTGCCCCAAAGCAAACTCGCTTCTGTACGTGGTGAACCCCTGCGTCCCTCAAGCCCACAAAGCAAGTCAAAGCATTTGCTGCTGCCGCTGAAAGGATCAGACTTTTCATCTTAATGTAAAATCCCACTGGACAGGTGGGTGCCCCCCCCGCCCCGTATTGGAGAGCATGATTTGCACCACAGATAATAGGCCAGTTCCTGCCAAGTCTGGAGCAGGGCACAGCAGAGTCCTCACAGTCTCCGGTGCCGAGCAGCCAAGTGGACCCCACTTTGCCGCACTACAGCTGTGCGATGTGCAATTGTTACCCACGGCTCCAGGTCCCCCAAGAACCCATGTGTTCCTATAGCACGGTTCACAGGAGCATGTACTGAGCCACACATCCGATGGCCCCTCCCACCCTTTAGCTCTGCAAGCTGCCGGCTCTGAGTGCACACCCTGGGTCTCTGGACACGGACCCCCACCTTGGTGAGGATCTCCGTGCAAACCCAAGGCTTTCCAATCACTTCCCGTGGCTGGCTCAGCAGACTCCACACCCTAGATTCCTACCCCACTGCGTTCCCTCTGCCTTTATTTAACGATTCCTTTGGTTTCCTGTATCTGTGAGGCTCTGACCTCCTAGAGCCTGGTGGGACGGCCCTCCCCGGGATGGCCTTATGTCCAGAGAGCAGACAGCTCACCTGCAGGCATCCATGTTCTGTGCAGACCGGCCAACCCAGAGCCTGCACCCCAGCATCCCCTCAGAGGGGGGACCCTCACCCTTGGGGTCACCAGGTCCACCCTCATCAGCCCTCCAGGGCCAGGGAACTGCGGCAGCCTGTGTCCAGAACCTGAGCTTCCCTGATGGCTCAGTTGGTAAAGAATCTGCCTGCAATGCAGGAGACCCAGGTACCATCCCTGGGTAGGGAAGATCCCTGGAGGAGGGCATGGCAACCCACTCCAGTATTCTTGCCTGGAGAATCCACATGGACAGAGGAGCCTGGCGGGCTACAGACTCGCAAAGAGTAGGACACGACGGAGCAACTAAATCACCACCACTTCCCAGAGCCCACTGTGATGATCCAGACCCGCCAACCCCCAGAATGACCAGTGTTTCCTGTCCCTCCCCGACCACAGAAAGCACGGTCAAGCCTCCTGAGCACTGTTTCTGCCTCCTGCCCGACCCTGGGGTCTCCCTGAGAGGCATGGAGGGCCCTCACTTTGGCCACCAAGAGTCACAAACCGTCTTCTCAACGGCAGGTGTCTGTTGATCAGTTGCCTTCCACCAAACCCACACTGCAAAACACAGTTTACAGGAACTGCCTGTCTTTCCCGCAGGCCTTTATAGCATGTTTTCAGGCACAGCTCGCAGTCCAAGCTTTTCCAAACAGCGGCCTGCATCTCACATAAAGTCTGCAGCTGTCTTGTAACTCGCACAAGTTAGGGTTTAGAAAGTCAACCATGAACACACTGTAGCAAATCCTGGGTGGCTGCTCCTTGGTGGAAATGCAGGGTTACTGGCTTCCTGCGGTGACAGGTATCGTTGTCCGCCAATCAGGAAGTAAGCTGTTTTAATGTGTTTGTTTTTTAAAAAACTTATTACATCTCTCTTAAAAGCATTAGTCACCCCAGTCATGTCTGACTCTTTTGTGATCTCCATGGGCTCACTGTAGCATGCCGGGTTTCTCTGTCTTATCTGAGCTTCTCCAGGCAAGAGCACTGGAGTGGGTGGCCATTTCCTTCTCCAGGGGAATCTTCTCCACTCCAAGACAGAACCCACGTCTCCTGCACTGCAGGGGGATTCTTTACCATCTGAGCCACTAGGGAAAACCCAAATCTAATCTAAGAGATATTACAATTATTTATGAACTGAAAGAACTCTAGGGAATGGCAATCCGCTCCACTGTTCTTGCCTGGAGAATTCCATGGACAGAGAAGCCTGGTGGGTTACAGTCCGTGGGGTTGCAAAGAGTCACACGACTGAGCCACTAACACACACACACACAAAGAACTCTAGTTGAAAGCATTTTCACAATCCCGGATAGAAGGACAGCTAGTGTCTTTTGCCTCCCGCGCCACTGTATTTTAATCCGTCATCATCTCAGAACCCACAAACGTAACCCCTTTTTTACCTTTTTTGGGGCTTCCCTGGTGGCTCAGCTGGTAAAGAATCCACCTGAAATGCAGGAGACCTGGATTTGATCCCTGGGTTGGGAAGATCCCCTGGAGAAGGGAAAGGCAACCCACTCCAGTATCCTGGCCTGGAGAATCCCATGGGCTGTATAGTCCATGGGGTCGCAGAGAGTTGGACACAACTGAGCAACTTGCACAGTTACTTTCTTCCCCTTTTTCAGAGCATCCTCACGGGCTCTCAGTGTGACCCCGGCCCCTGACACGCAGCCTCAAGCCTGAATTGGGGGCTCTCCTCTCGCTGTTTCTGGAGGCGGCTCCACGTTACTACCTCCCTCACACTGAGCTCATGGTGCCACAGGCCACACCTGCAGGGGAATGGCCCGCCGCCCACCTCCGCTGCCGGGTGGGGCGTCACCTTCCTCCTGGGGAGCCTTAGGGGGCAGCTCTGCACTTTGGGCCACTTTTACACAGAATAGATCTCAATGAGACAGACACAGTGTCCACGGCGGGAAAGCAGACCATGCCGAGGGTGTGTTCCCAGCTCGAGGGAGGAACTGAGAGGGCAGCGGCGGGTGGGAACGTGGACGCGGGGTCCCTTCCAGCCCAGCACCATGCCCTGCACGAGCATCGCCACTGAGGACCACAAGCACCCCAGGACTGGCGCATAAACCCCAGTGACGCCACGAATCTGCAAGGACACAGTCCCGTGGGCACGCACGATCCACAGCCTGTCTTTCCTTTTCAAATCAGTAGCGTAAGGTAGAGCTTTAAAGACACACAGTCCACAGCATGTTCATGGGTCACCTTCAAGCCATGCATGCGTGCTTAGTCACTTAGTCGTGTCCGACGCTTTGCCACCCCATGGACTGTAGCCCGTCAGGTTCCTCTGTCCAGGGGATTCTCCAGGCAAGAACAGTGGAGTGGGTTGCCATGCCCTCCTCCAGGGGATCTTCCCCACCCAGGGTTGGAACGCGCGTCTCTTACGACTCCTGCATTTGCAGGCGGGTTCTTTACCACCAGCAGCACGGGAAGCCCTCCTTTGAACCAGTCCTCTCCTCTTGCTGCAAAGATACTGACGCGGCTGATTCCAGAGTCGTCACTCGGTGTGCGTAGTGACCACGTGCTGGACCACAACTCCAGCACCTCACACGCCGTCTCAGGGGGTTCTGACCTCACTCACCCCTTCCCTCCTCTGGAAGCCACCCCGGCTCCTGTGGGCCTCTGCCTCGGCGCTCCCCAGGGTTCTCCAGTTCGTCTGGGCAGTCACTGTTGGGGTCCCTGGCCACCTCACCCCACTTTGGGCATGCCGTTGAGATGGGTCTTGATTCCTCTTCTCTCTAGAGCAGTGGTCCCCAACCTCCGTGGTCGTACCAGGGACCCGTTTCGTGGAAGATGACTTTTCCACGGATAGGGGGGTGGGGGTAGATGGGTTTTTGAGATGATTCAAGTGCATTCCTGGAGAAGGCGATGGCATCCCACTCCAGTACTCTTGCCTGGAAAAATCCCATGGACAGAGGAGCCTGGTAGTCTGCAGTCCATGGGGTCACAAAGTGTCGGACACGACTGAGCGACTTCACTTTCACGAGTGGCGTTCCATTTGCCGTGTGCTTTGTCTTATTGTTTATTCCATCAGCTCCACCTCTGAGCACCAAGCATTAGATCCGAGGTTCAGGACCGCTGCTCTAGGGGATCTCTAGATCCCTAGTTCCTCCCTTACTTAAGAACGTATTCTTAAACTCCGACTTACTCTGGTCCGAGTACTACAAGTGAACTGTGTTTTATTTACATACAAGGGTTGCTTGGAGATGCTCAATTGCAGTGATTTCTCTTACTTATAAATAATACTACTACCTGTTTCCATATTACTAGTGGAACAGTTAGACCTGTTTTCTAACGACTGGTAAACTGATCAAGTAACCCAGAAGAAAGCAAAGAAAAAAGTGCTCCTGACTGATCCTTATTTTGAATAAACAGAAATGAAAGAGGCAGAAAGGAATTTCAAGCAAACATAATGTCTATAACCATCACTTTCATTCAACATTGTACTCAAAGTCTCAGCCAGCATGAAGACAGGGCAAAGAAGCAAAAATGTGCAAAGCCTGGAAAGGAAAATGCAACTTTCTTATGATTTACTGACAACATGATCATTTTCATAGAAAATGCTGGAAATCAACTATGCTTCAATTAAAAATTTTTTTTCTTTGGGGGGGGGAAAAAGAGGGAAAGAAAAATAAAGGAACACGGATGCCCTACGCTGGATCCTTACGACAGAAATGAAATCCGAACGAAAGCCAGCTGAGAGGCAAAGATGGAGCAACGACATTCCTCGGACGTAAGGAGGGCACCTGAGTGACCCTGTGTGAGGAGAGTGCTCACATAGTACACGGAGCCCAGTGGACCTGAAGAAGCAAAACGATGAACTGATCATCCCTTAAAGGAAGAGCTATTAAGAAACTGAAAAAAAAAAAAGAAAAAGTAGAGAAAGACTTAGATAAAACCAGGAACGACCTGGGTAAAACCAGCATAGCCATTTCCCTTCTCCAGGGGATCTTTCCAACCCAGGGATCGAACCCAGGTCTCCCGCGTTGCAGGCACGTTGTTTACCGTCTGAGCCAGTAGTGAAGCCCCAAATGAAAGTGCAAGTCGCTCAGTCATGTCCAACTCTTTGTGACCCCATGGACTATATAGTCCATGGAATTCTCCAGGCCAGAGTACTGGAGTGGGCAGCCGTTCCCTTCTCCAGGGGATTTTCCCGACCCAGGGATCGAATCCACGTCTCCCGCATTGCAGGCGGATTCTTTACCAGCAGAGCCATCAGCAAAGCCCAGGAATACTGGAGTGGGCAGCCTTTCCCTTCTCTAGGGGATCTTCCCTACCCAGGAATTGAACCAGGGTCTCCTGCATTGCAGACAGATTCTTTACCAACTGAGCCACCAGGGAAGCCCAGTGAAGCCCCAAATTAAGAACTATCAGGAAATTGAAAGAAATAAAAGTAGAAAGAAACTGAGATGAAACCAGCACATGACTCGAATACCCCATACATAAAGGACTCTTGCAGGACAGACTGGCTAAACCACCTAGAGAGTGCTTTGGAAAAGAGGAGCCCCATCGCCAATAAACTCACGATGAGGTGTTCAACCCCTGGACGCAAGAACAAAGAGCAGCGAGCCATCACGACACACATACCAGAAGGGCTGAAGTGAGGAAAAGATGGATTCTCCACTTGGGGAGACTGTGGGGAGAACATCTAAGCCTCTCTGTGGGCGGGTGCATGGTCCAAGCTCTGTGCAAGACTCTTCTAGGGGTCTATGTCCTCTGACCTAAGAGTCTCACCTCTGGGTGGGGGGAATATGTACGCACATGTGTGACTCAGAAGGTGTGTTCACAGGATGTCCACAACGGTGCTGTTCTTTTCCATCTTTAAGATTCTTTGATGCAGATCCTTTGAAAAGTATTGAATTTGCTACATCACTTCTGTTTCATGTTTCGTTTCGCTTTTGGCCCCAAGGCACATGTGATCCTAGCTTCCCGACCAGGGACGGAACCCGCGACCCCTGCTTTGGAAGGTGATGTCTTGACCACTGGACCACCAGGGAAGTCCTTCTTCCCAGCCCATCACTGGGGCCAAGCAAATCTCCAGCCACTGTTGACAAGAAACGTCACAGCTGGAGGTGTCCCGGGCACAAAACGGTGCAGCAAGATGAGTGGATGAATCAGCGCTTCCTGCAGGAGACTGGGTGAGTGTCCCCCATGTACTGTTCACTGCGGGAAGCCAGGTACAGGTCGTTAAGATCCTATCTGGATAAACTCAAGTACAGGTACAACATGTGTGCACGTTCAGAAGTCAGGATGTTGGTGGTTTACTCCTCTGAGCCTGATATGCTTTCATCTCCCGTATGTTCACCTGTTCCTTAGATGAGATGCTTACACGTTCGATAATAAAACGTGTTATTTCATTGATACTAATGTCATATGGACGTACGATGCTAATTTTAAATTGGTAAGGACAGTCATCCTCCAATACCCACTGGAGGCTGGGGATTGGACCCCCCACCTTGAATACCAAATTCCAAGGATGGATGCTGGAGTCCCACAGTGAGCCCTTCATACCTGCGGGTTCTGCATCCTTGGGTTCAACCAGCTGCTGACCGTAGACAAGAGTACGGGACCCACAGACCGGTGAATCTGCAGATGCAGAACCCGCTGATGTGGAGAGCTGACTGTATAAGAGATTAAATAAATTCTATCATTTAATGTTAATATGAATATTAAAATTAATCAATTAATATTAATTTAAATGTTGCAATATGTATACATAATGTTACTTTAGTAATATTGAATAAATTTAAATTAACATGATAGTAATAAAATACTAAACCTTATTGGTAATGTTATTTTAGCTACAGAATGAATTTGAGCAGCTTGGAAGAAAATTCCAGAACAAGAGCTCCAGCATCAATATCCCGGCACATGAGCTGATAACACTGAGTAAAACGGTGCCTCAGAAAAGTAACAATTTTGAAAACTAATTCATGAAACAGTTTTGCCTAAAAGAGATTTTGAGTCTTAAAATGCACAGAAGTGATAATACATATGTCAATTATCTCTAAAAGCAGTTTTTCAGTAATGCAAAACAAATACTCTTAGGAAACAAAGGAATGAAAGGAATTTATCTCAAAGATAAAAAGAAAACAGAATCTATTCTAAGGATGAACATTCACTGCAGTATTAATGATAAAACAAATTCTGAAGGCAACTAAATGTTTGGCTACAGTGCAATTACGACAGCACATAATATCCATCAAAGTAACCATTTCAAAATGTTATTAAAAAGACTAACAGTATATAAAATGCAAATATATTATTTGAAAATGTGGTCATTTTACATATACACACACACACACATAAAAATGGCTTCCCTGGTGGCTCAGCCTGCAATCCAAGAGACCTGGGTTCGATCACTGGGTCGGGAAGATGCCCTGGAGAAGGGAACGGCAACCCACTGGAGAATCCCATGGACAGAGGAGCCTGGCGGGCTACAGTCCACGGGGTCCCAAAGAGTCGGACACGACTGAGAGACTACAGTTCAGTTCGGTTCAGTCACTCAGTCATGTCTGACTCTTTGTGACCTCATGAATCGCAGCATGCCAGGCCTCCCTGTCCATCACCAGCTTCCAGAGTTCACCCAAACTCAAGTGCATCAAGTCGGTGATGCCATCCAGCCATCTCATCCTCTGTAGTCCCCTTCTCCTCCTTCCCCCAATCCCTCCCAGCATCAAGGTCTTTTCCAATGTGTCAACTCTTCGCGTGAGGTGGCCAAAGTATTGGAGTTTAAGCCTCAGCATCAGTCCTTCCAATGAACACCCAGGACTGGTCTCCTTTAGGATGGACTGGTTGGATGTCCTTGCAGTCCAAGGGACTCGCAAAAGTCTTCTCCAGCACCACAATTCAAAAACACCAATTCTTCGGCATTCAGCTTTCTTCACAGTCCAACTCTCATATCCATACATGACCACTGGAAAAACCACAGGCTTGACTAGACTTGGCAAAGTAATATCTCTGCTTTTTAATATGCTATCTAGGTTGGTTATAACTATCTTTCCAAGAAGTAAGTGTCTTTTAATTTCCTGGCTGCAGTCACCATCTGCAGTAATTTTGGAGCCCCCCAAAATAAAGTCTGATACTGTTTCCACTGTTTCTGAGAGACTATGCATACATATATAATAACCTGGTGAGACACGGGAGGTATAGGAAACTTAGCAAAGCGAATCTACTAAAATGCTACTTTCGTGAACTACTGGGAAGAGAATTGGCTTTTTTCCTGTCTTCCAAATTATGTGCATTATGCACCTTTGTAATAAATAATTACTTTAGAACAGAGCTTTACAGTGCAAAATAACGACTGTTTTGAGTGTTTGAACACAAGACCGGCTTTCTAGGAAAGAGGTGAAGACAGGTCCATATCCCTGAAATGATGCAATGTCAGCAGCAGATTTCAGAACGTGGTAACACATTCCTGGGAACCAGGGGCAACCCATTCAAATGTCAGAGCAGCAAGGCATTCGATAAAAGAAGAAAGCGTGCATGCACTTTGTTCAGCTGTTTCCTTAATAGCAGTAGTGTGGCTTGATGGTGACATTTACACAAGCACCCTGACAGCTCAGAACTCTTAAACGCAAACAACAAACACAAAACTCTTAGACGAAAGCACAGGCAGAACACTCTCTGAAATAAATCACAGCAAGATCTTTTTGGCTCCACCTCTTAAGAGTAATGAAAATAAAATCAGAAAAGAAACAAACGGGACCTAATTAAAGTTGAGAGCTTCTGCACAGCAAAGGAAATAATAAAACAAAAAGACAACCCAGAAATGAGAGGAAATATTTGCATATGACTGATGAAGCCTTAATCTACAGCTCATACACCTCAATACCAACAAACCACCCAATCAAAAAACCAGAAGACCTAAAAAGACATTTCTCCAAAGACATGTAGGTGACTAAGAGGAACACGAAAAGATGGTCAACGTTGCTAATTATTGCAGAAATACAAATCAAGACTACAATGAGTTACCACCTCATACCAGTCAAAACGACTGTCATCAAAAGTCTACAAACAATAAATGCTGGAGAGAGTGTGGAGAAAAGGAAACTCGCTTGCACTGCTGGTGGGAATGCAAATTGGCGCAGCCACTTGAGAGAACAGTCTGGAAGTTCCTAAGAAAACTAAAAACACAGCTGCCATCTGACCCAGCAAGCCCACTCCTGGACACATACCTGCAGAAAACCGTCATTTGAAGACGTACATGCAGCCCGCTGCAGCACTGTTTACAATAGTCAAGACGCGGTGGCAGCCTAAATCTCCATCGACAGAGGAGTCCATGTGGTACACAGGCACACGGAATACTACTCAGCTTCATAAAGATTGAAATCAATGCCACGTGCAGTGATATGGGTAGGGAGGTAGACATGATCACAGGAAGGGAATCAGGGAGAGAAACAGGGTATCACTTCTCTGTGGAATCTAAAAACAATGATACCGACGAACTTATTTACAAAACACAAATAGATTTACAGACTTAGAAAACAAATTGACAGTTACCAAAGGGGACTGGTGGGGTTGGGGAACACACTGGGAGTCTGGGATGGACAGGTGCACGCTACTATGTTTAAAATAGTCAACAGGGACCTACTGTATAGCACAGGGAGCTCTGCTCAATGGAATCACCTAAGGCTTCCCTCATAGCTCAGTCGGTAAAGAATCTGCCTGCAATGCAGGAGACCCGGGTTCGATTCCTGGGTCGGGAAGATCACCTGGAGAAGGAAATGGCAACCCACTCCAGTACTCTTGCCTGGAGAGTCCCACGGACAGAGGAGCCTGGCGGGCTACAGTCCATGGGGTCGCAAGGAGTCAGACACGACTTAGCGACTAAACCACCACCACCGCCAACTGGAAAAAGAATCTGAAAAAGAACCAACCTGTGTATATGTACAGCCGAATCCCTTTGGTGTACACCTGAAACTCACACAACACTGTCCATCAACTGTACTCGGATATTAGAATAAAGCTCAAGGACAGCGATGACCAAGCAAGCATCTGCTCACCTTCCGTCTTTTTCCAGTACACCTTGACCTGCAGCTGGTTGTCTTGGAAGAACGGAGCCCCGACTTCCAGGAGGCGAGCGGGCCGGCGTCTTTGAAGGGGAGGCTGCGTGTGCGTCACACTCTTCCTACTTTTCCCGAGCTGTTCTTCTACAAGAGTGCACAACATTCTGATTTACTGGTTAGAAAGCAACATGGAACCTGATGGTAATCCCAGTGCATCTGATTTCCTTCTGTGATCCTTTCCTATTTAGCGCCTGTTTTTTAAAGGAAAACGTAATTCAGCCACAGATTCCTTCCTGCCCAGGTTGACCACACCTCCCCCTTCATCATAGGCTGTAATGCAGACCTAAAAGTACGCTGTGTAGATTACACTGAATCCGCAAATTTAACTTAGTAAGAACATACTTTCACCAACCTTGATAGATGCTCTGATTTCAGTAATTAGTGGAAATAGTATTTCTCACAATACATGAATTTTTTTTTGGCACTTGTGAAGGAAGTCAATGAAGTAATATTAAAATACCATTTCATGAAAACAATATACTCGGTGGGTTTTCGCTGAAGGACCAGCATGTTAGATTCCTCCATCTTGAGAGAGACAGAGGCGAGTTCACATGGCTTAGTAGGAAAGATACCCAAAACTCCTGGCCTCCGATCTCTCCTTTTGCAGCTCACTGACTTTTAGAAGTTGCACATATAGAAATAATGTCCTTTTCTGCTTTCAGAATTCCAAGTACTCCTATGAGATATAACCTCTCAACCTGTATTGATGATAAACCAGTAAGCAATGTGAAAAAAGGGAACCCTCTTACACTGTTGGTGGGAATGCAAACTAGTACAGCCACTATGGAGAACAGTGTGGAGATTCCTTAAAAAACTGGAAATAGAACTGCCTTATGATCCAGCCATCCCACTGCTGGGCATACACACTGAGGAAACCAGAAGGGAAAGAGACACGTGTACCCCAATGTTCATCGCAGCACTGTTTATAATAGCCAGGACATGGAAACAACCTAGATGTCCATCAGCAGATGAATGGATAAGAAAGCTGTGGTACATATACACAATGGAGTATTACTCAGCCATTAAAAAGAATACATTTGAATCAGTTCTAATGAAGTGGATGAAACTGGAGCCTATTATACAGAGTGAAGTAAGCCAGAAGGACAAACACCAATACAATATACTAACACATATATATGGAATTTAGAAAGATGGTAACGATAACCCTGTATACGAGACAGCAAAAGAGACACTGATGTATAGAACAGGCTTATGGACTCTGTGGGAGAGGGAGAGGGTGGGAAGATTTGGTAGAATGGCATTGAAACATGTGAAATGTCATGTATGAAATGAGATGCCAGTCCAGGTTCAATGCACGATGCTGGATGCTTGGGGCTGGTGCACTGGGACGACCCAGAGGGATGGTATGGGGAGGGAGGAGGGAGGAGGGTTCAGGATGGGGAACACATGTATAATTTTTTTTTAATTAAAATTGAATAAAAAAAATAATAAAATCTATATCAAAGTAGAAAAAAAAAAACTCAGCATTTAGAAAACTAAGATCATGGCATCTGGTCTTATCACTTCATGGCAAATAGATGGGAAACAATAGAAACAGTGACAGACTTTATTTTGGGGGGGCTCCGAAATCACTGCAGATAGTGACTGCAGCCATGAAATTAAAAGACACTTGCTCCTTAGAAGAAAAGCTACGACCAACCTAGACAGCATATTAAAAAGCAGACACGTTACTTTGCCAACAAAGGTCCGTCTAGTCAAGGCTATGGTTTTTCCAGTAGTCATGTATGGATGTGAGAGTTGGACTACAAAGAAGGCTGAGCACCGAAGAACTGATGCTTTTGAACTGTGGTGCCAGAGGAGACGCTTGAGAGAAGACTCTGGAGAGTCCCTTGGACTGCAGGGAGATCCAACCAGTCCATTCTAAAGGAAATCAGTTTTGAATATTCATTGGAAGGACTGATGCTGAAGCTGAAACTCCAATCCTTTGGCCACCTGATGTGAAGAGCTGACTTATTGGAAAAGACCCTGATGCTGGGAAAGATGGAAGGCGGGAAGAGAAGGGGACGAGAGAGGATGAGATGGTTGGATGGCATCAGTGACTCGGTGGACTTGAGTTTGAGTAAACTCCGGGAGTTGGTGATGGGCAGGGAGGCCTGGCGTGCTGCAGTCCAGGGGGTCGCAAAGAGTCAGACACAACTGAGTGACTAAACTGACTGATCTTCAAAGGTAGTAATGCCTAGGCGTGAAACCGGATTTATATATATGAAAAAAGAGAAGAAAAAAGGATATAACTCAGGAACAGCCAGATGGCAGAGCAGCATGGGATAGGGTGGGGAGAAGCGGGTGGGGCTTCCTGCTCCAGGGAGTCCCCCTCCCAGCACACATTCACCAAGTCCAGAGCCCTCTGAATCCTGGCGTCCGGGGTTTACAGAGGCTTCATTACACAGACACGATTGATTAAATTATTAGCCACCGATGACTGAACTGCACCTCCAGCCACTCTCTCTTCCTCAGAGGTGGTGGTAGGAAGTGGAGACGGAAAGTTCCAAGCTTCCAGTCACTGGTACGTTCCTCTCATGGCCACCCTGTCCTTCGGTGCTGTCCAAAAAATCACCTCATTTCACATAAGAAAACACACCTTCATGGCTCTCACTGCTTAAGGAATTCCAAGAGTTTTGGAGCCGTGTGCCTGGAACGGGCCAACACCAATGTCATCTTTAAGTCACAACGTCACAGCCTGTGAGAAGCCTTACATCCAAGTCTACAGACCCCAGCACAGCAAGCCTGGGGCCCAGAGTGGGGGCAGGGTCACAGGGAACCCACAAGACAGGCACCCAAACATGCCCCTTTCTGGATGCCACCGTGGGCTTACAGAATCCTGCTGCTTACACCTAAGGCATTTTTTAAAAAGAATTTAAGGTGTAATGGAATATTACTCAGCCATAAACAGGAATTAAACTCTGCCTTCTTCATAAACATGGAGGGACCTGGAGACTGCCATAGTGTGAAGGAAGTCAGAAAGACAAATACATTAATGCATGTATGTAGAATATAGAAAAATAGTGTAGATGAGCTTATTTGCAAAGCAGAGATAGAGACACACACATAGAGAACACACCCAAGGATACCAAGGGGGTTAAGAGTGGCGTGGGATGAACTGGGAGATAGCAATTTACACACATACACTAAACTAATGAGAACCTGACTCATTGGAAAAGACCCTGATGCTGGGAAGGATGGAAGGCAGGAGGAGAAGGGGACGGCAGAGGATGAGATACTTGGATGGCATCACCCATTCGATGGGCATGAGTTTGAGCAAGCTCCGGGAGTTCGTGATGGACAGGGAGGCCTGGCGTGCTGCAGTCCGTGGGGTCCCAAAGAATGGGACACGACTGAGTGACTGAACTGAAGGTGAATGAGAACCTACTGTATACCACAGAGAACTCTACTCAATGCTGTGTAGTGGTCTATATGAGAAGACATCTGAAAGAGAGGATACGTGTATACATATAACCGCCTGTGCTGTATAGCAGAAACTAATACCAACACTGTGAAATCAACTGTACTCCAATAAAAAGCTTTTTTTAGAAAGTTTAAGGCTTTTCACAAATCTTAAATTTTTCACAAGCTCACGTATGCATCTAATTCCTTAAATAACCTGTCCTGTTAAGAATTCACTGGCAGATAACCAAGATAGTCTAGACGGTTGTTTAACCTCTCCGTGAATACTGTCGTCCTTGGGCCTGTTATATCCCATGGAAATGCTTAGTTTTCACTACCGACGTAAAAAAAGCGTATATATCTCAGGATTGAACGTCTGCTGCTTTACTGAATGATTTCAGCGTGAACCCGCGTGGCCACGCCCCCACACATGGACACGCCCCCACACATAGAGGACACGCCCCCACACAGCACATGCCCCAGAGGACACGCCCACAGAGGACACGCCCACACACAGGGGCACGCCCCCAGAGGACACGCTGACACATAGAGGATGCACAGTCCAACCTCAGCCCTGGGAGTTGTCCCTCCCTCTGAGCGTGTCCTCCACTTCCAGCAGGAAACAAAAATGGAATAAAAGCCACTTCTCCATATTCTGAAAAAGGATGAGGTCTGGTTTATACTCTTTAATAGTCCTGAAAGTGAAAGAGAACTGAGTGACTAGGCCGTTTCTCCAGATGTTAGATGAACTCTGGAATATTCTTCCAGCTCCATGAGTCCACTACATCAAGCATTTGGAAACTGTCACCCCCGGAAATGTTCCTCCTGCCTCCCAAGAGAGCAAGTTACGTTTCTATTAAAGACAGGATTATGTCTTTCTTTCCTTCAAGGGGCCCTTTTATAAAACTGTGTGAACACGCACCTTTGCTTTCATAGAAACGTTTATCATGAAAACGCCTAGTAGCCTGCAGCCCTGGAAAAACAGCATTCAAAAAGTAACTTATATGCTGACATTTACAGCACTGCTTCCTATAAAATATAATTTCCCTTGCTTAAACTGGAAAGTTGTAATGATTCTTTACTTCTGGTTGGTTCATGATGAAAACTCATTGTGTTCCTGTCACAGGCACACATTACTGTTTATGGGATTATACATCAACGTTGGGTTACAAAGCGTGTCCTGACACACACTCAGCTGTGTCCTGCCTAATCCTGTGTTAAGACAGTCTCTGCTGGAGGCCACCCTGAAACCCAAGTAACATGTATTATGACTGGTACTTTGCAGTATCACTTATTTTTTTTAAATTGTTCTGATCCTTCTGACAGGAATCAGTTAATCCTAGAATAAAGTGGCCTTTGGTAGGTTAAATATCATATCTCTTTCTTGGTTACGTAAAATGGTACATGCGTGCTCAGTCATGTCCAACTCTTTGAGACCTTATGGACTGTAGCCGAAAGTTATGACCAACCCTAGACAGCATATTAAAAAGCAGAGACATTACTTTGACAACAAAAGTCCATCTGAGCAAAGCTGTGGTTTTTCCAGTAGTCATGTATGGATGTGAGAGTTGGACCATAAAGAAAGCTGAGAGCTGAGGAATTGATGCTTTTGAACTGTGATGTTGGAGGAGACTCTTGAGTGTCCTTTGGACTGCAAGGAGATACAACCAGTCCATCCTAAAGGAAATCAGTCCTGAGTGTTTATTGGAAGGACTGATGTTGAAGCTGAAATTCAAATACTTTAGCCATCTGATACAAAGAACTGACTCTTTTGAAAAGACCCTGATGCTGGGAAAGATTGAGGGTGGGAGGAGAAGGGGATGACAGAGGATGAAATGGTTGGATGGCATCACCGACTCAAGGGACATGAGTTTGGGTGGACTCCGGGAGTTGGTGATGGACAGGGAGGCCTGGCGTGCTGCGGTTCATGGGGTCACAAAGAGTCGGACACGACTGAGCTACTGAACTGAACTGAGCTGGACTGTAGCCCACCATGCTCCTCTGTTCATGGGATTCTCCGCTGTGGGCAGAAACGCATATTCAATTACAGGACTCATACGGCCCCTTCATGGATCGCAGCCATACCAGCCTCTAAGGGGGAAGGAACGCTGTTTATTGGGAAAACTGGAAAAACACCAAAAGGCCAACTTAACTTTGCACAAGACAGAAATCCCCACCACCAGTAGAAGAAAAACTACCATCTCAGGAGAATCAGACGTTTAAAGGATTTTGGTTTGAGGAGAAATCAGTGAGTAGTAAGTTGGGGAAACAGGAAAGCGTGAGATGTGGGCATAAGTGAAGAGACGGCAGGAATACGTGATGGTCTTGAGAGGGGAAGAAATCTGTGATACTGGTTAATGTTTTCTAGAGACTGTTCTGACAGTCATCTATAAGACAGATATTGAAGAAAGGCTGGAAACCAATAATAATTAGGAGATAAACTGTATCAGGAAGGTGGCAATGGCCTGGACAGTGGGCAAGACCTGGACAGGTCCCCACGTTGCAGGTGAGGTTAGAACACCAGAGGACTTTGATTCTTCATGAAGTGGATTTCTGGAGAGAGGTAAACCGAGGCATGAAAAACGACCTCTCCTGACCTCAGGCTCGAACAGAAGGGCTGAGGGACAGGTGCTCTGAGGGTAGGGCCGTGGAGAGAAACAGGGGTGAAAGGATGAGATGATCGTGGTTTGGAGGATGTTCCATTTCACGAAGCTGTCAGCCATCCCAGTGGCGGTGCCGGGCGGGCAGCCAAACATACAGCTCTGGTTTCTGGGGGTGGGGAGGTGGCGGCATCAGGTTGTGGGGTGCCCAGGGTGGCCTCGGCACATGGATGGCAGGACACCCATGGGACTGACTGCAGTCTCCAAGGGGGGAAGCTCCTCCTGCTTCATTCCCCGCCCCCACCCTGTGCTGGTTCTCTGCACACACAGTGCTCTGTTCCAGAGCTGCACGTGTGCGGTGTGACGCCTGCTGCTCTGCAAGGCCCAGGAGAGGCCGGCAGGCTCAGTGCCTACTACCGTGTCAGTCTGTCTGCCTCCACGATTCCCCGGCAGCTCTCTGCACCATGGGCTAGTCTCTCTGTTATCCTGGCCACGTGTTTACAGACTCCACATTGTGCTCTCAGAAGGCTGACAACAGGTGTGTCTAATGCGGTAACGTGTGCGCAAGTTCATGTTAATACATGAAAACATTGTATTACATAGAATGCATGGAAATAGATACATAGAGATTGTATAATGTACACATACAATAGTCTATATTGTATATATACTCACATATATATATATGTATACTTTTTCCTTTGTATATGACATATTTGTTTATACTCTAGTGAGGTCTATGATAGTATGATATAGTAACTGTTCCCATAGTTAGACATAGTTTGATGAGTGAATTAAAGTGTTCAAGTCGCTAAGTCATGTCTGACTGTTTGCAACCCCATGGGCTATACAGTTCATGGAATTCTCCAGCCCAGAATACTGGAGTGGGTAGTCTTTCCCTTCTCCAGGGGGATCTTGCCAATCCAGAGATTGAACCCAGGTCTCCTGCATTGCAGGTGGATTCTTTCCCAGCTGAGCCACCAGGGAAGCCCAAGAATACTGGATGAATGGATGTAGGATTGCATTTAAAGAAATTAATGAATGGTGGGTGCAGCCACTATGGAAAACAACATGAAAGTTCCTAAGAAAACTAAAAATAGGACTATTGTATGACCCAGCTACCCCATTTCTGGGCACGTATCCAGACAAAATTATAATCCAAAAAGGTACACGCGCCTCTACGTTCATTGCAGCCAACACATGTGAAACAACCCCAAGGCCCACCAAGAGAGGAATGGATAAAGAAGGTGTGGTACATATAGACAATGGAATATTACTCAGCCGCGAAAAAGAATGAGACGATGCCATCTGCAGTGACATGGATGGGCCTAGCGATGATCATACTAAGCGCATTAAGTCTGACAGAGAAAGACTAATACTGTATGGTCTCACCTGTGGGATCTAAAGTGACGCCAATGAACTTACCTATGAAACAGAAACAGCCTCACAGATGTTGAGAACAGACTGGTGATTACCAAGGGGGCCAGCAATGGGGAGGGATGGAGTGGGAAGTTGGGGTTAGCAGATGTGAGCTTTGATATAAAGAACGGATAAGCAATAAGGTCTTATTGTGTATCACAGGGAACTATATTTAACATCCTGTGATAAACCATCATGGAGAAGAATACACTTTTTAAAATGTACATATATATACATAACTGAAATTACTTTGCTGTACAACAGAAAATTGCCACAACGTGGTCCATCAACTGCACTTCAATAAAAAACTTTTAAAAACTCAATGAAGTTATTAAATGCTCAGAAATGTTTCCATGAGAATTTTTACATAAAAGTTGTACTGTACCCAGGCTGATACACAGAAATAGTGGACTTTTCAAATCCATCTAATCTCCCAAAGGACCCATTTCTGAAGTAGGGAGGAAGCTCTTGTTTCGAGAACTCTTTTGAAAAACACCATTAAAAGTGGACCTGCTCCTTTGGATCCCCATTATCTTCCAGGTGGTACAAGATAATTAGGACTTCCTTCCCAAATGGCTCAGTCAGTGGTTAAAGCAGCCGCCTGCCAATGCAGGAGACACAGGTTCCATCCCTGGGTAGGGAAGACCCCCTGGAGAAGGAAATGGCAACCCGCTCCAATATTCTTGCCTGGAGAATCCCATGGACAGAGGAGTCCATGCGGGTTCGCAGAGTTGGACATGACTGAGCATGCACACAAGCTCAAGGAACATGGTTATGGACTATCCCTGCATCTAACTCAGAGGAGCCAGCCTCAGTTCAGTTCAGTTCAGTCGCTCAGTCGTGTCCAACTCTTTGTGACCCCATGAACTGCAGCACACCAGGCCTCCCTGTCCATCACCAACTCCCAGAGTCCACCCAAACCCATGTCCATTGAGTCAGTGATGCCATCCAATCATCTCATCCTCTGTCGTCCCCCTTCTCCTCCTGTCCTCAATCTTTCCCAGCAACAGGGTCTTTTCAAATGAGTCAGCTCTTCGCATCAGGTGGCCAAAGTATTGGAGTTTCAGCTTCAACCTACTCTTTCCTAAATTCTAGACGCTTGTCACACCGTCCTGGTTTGACCCAGGCCTGGAGCCATGATGAAAGGCAGACCTTGTGAGCCTGGGGCAGCAACACTTGCGGAGATGCCTGTGGCCTTTCCCAGGCTGACCGTCCATCAGCCCGGCCCCAGGAGCCTCCCCACGGCCCTGCCCGCCACTCCCCAGCTGTCGGCAAAAGCCAGAAACACCACAGCACCCAACATCTGGCTCAGAGACGAGGGTCTCATATGCCCTTCCTCTCACTGTGCTAAGTTCATGGTCACAGACGAGCTTGGTAACACTGGCGCCTAGGATGTGGGCGTGGGGTGACATGGTCACTGCTGCCAGTGCGGTACTGGGTAGCCTTCTGCAGGAATTGTGACCACTGTGTGAAACCCACAAAGAAAGGGGTTGAAAGCCTCAAATGCATGTTGCATTTGAAGAGGGAATTAACAGTTTCTGAGAGTTTAGCTACAAGGATCCTTCTCGAAGACCCGTACGCGTGTGTGAGGACCCGATCGTGTGAACGCAAGCGTTTGCTGGAATGGGACACCTTCTTAAGTGTCCATTGTGACACCACAAGTATCTGTGAAACAGATAAAAGTTGTACAGAAAACTCCAAGGCAGGGCTTCCCTGGTGGCTCAGTGGTAAAGAATCCGCCTGCCAAAGCAGGAGACACGGGTTCGCTCCCAGGTCCGGGAAGATCCCACACGTCATGGAGCAGCTAAGCCCGGGTACCACAGCTAGTGAGCCCGTGTGTCCTAGAACCTGTGGTCTGTAACGAGGAAGCAGCTCAGTGAGAAGCCTGGGCACCATAACTAGGCAACAGTTCCTGCTTGCCGCTGCTAGAGAAAAGCCCTCACACAGCTATGAAGACCCAGCACAGACACATTAAAAAAAAACAAAACTATAAAGACATATTTGCATAAGGATCCTGAATCATGTCAATATTGGCATCTGCTGGGATGAGACACCTTTTCTTCTGAAGTTTCTATTAGAATAAGGACCCTGAATCATGTCAATATCAGCATCTGCTAGAATGGGACACCTTTTCTTCTGAAGTTTCTATTACAAGAAGGACCCCGAATCATGTCAATATCAGCATCTGCTAGAATGAGATACCTTTTCTGCTGAAGTTTCCATTAGAATAAGGACCCTGAATCATGTCAATATTAACATCAGCTAGAATGAGACACCATTTCTTCTGAAGTTTCCACTAGAATAAGGACCCTGAATCATGTCAATATCAGCATCTGCTAGAATGAGACACCTTTTCTTCCGAAGTTTCCATTAGAATAAGGACCCTGAATCATGTCAATATTAGCATCTGCTAGTATGGGACATCTTTTCCTCTGAAGTTTCCATTATGATGCCAAAACACTGCACGCAGAATAGATGAAGACCGTGAGGAAGACACCAAGGTAACACTTGCACACGTGCTGGTTCACAGGACACAGTCACACGCACGCTGGTAGGAAGACCTGCCCGGTGAAGATGGGAAGTGAGGGAAAGGAGCCGTGCACACTCACTGTTGTGGGCGACGTGCGCAGACGTGAACTGCAGGGACACCTTGGCGCTCTTGAGGCGCGTCTGACCCCAGTAGGTGATGGCTTGCAGCTCCACAGTGTAGTCGCAGCCCAGCTGCAGCGGCTCCAGGGTCACCGAGTTCTGGGACTGCAGGCGGAGGGGAGACGAGACTGCGTCAGAAGCCGCCCTGACCCTGAGCCTCCCGCCAGGGGTCCCCGGTCCTCAGGGAGCCCACCAGCTCCCACCTGACCTCCGCCAGGACTAAGATCACGGAACCTTCTACATCTTTAGCAAAGCCAGTCGTGCCGTGGATCCAAATAAATGTCACACAAAAGCATCTTTTTCTTTTTTTTGGAAACTGTGTCACTAACCCCATTATTGGATACTCTGCAGTTATGTGATGATGAATAACTCACTCCTAGAACTCACAGTTCTAGGACTGTATGTGTGTTTGAATTCTGTGCCATTGGCAGGATGTGTGTGTGTGTGTGTGTGTGTGTGTGTATCCTGTGCCTTTTGTGGGATGTGTGTTTGTGTGCGTGTATCCTGTGCCTTTTGCAGAATGGGTGTGTGTGTTTGTGTGTGTATTCTGTGCCTTTTGTAGGATGGGTGTGTGTGTGTTTGTGTCTGTGTGTGTATCCTGTGCAATCTGCAGGGTATGTGTGAGTGTGTGTATTTTGTGCCCGTGCTAGGGCTGTGTGTGTGTGTGTGTGAATCGTGTGCCGTTGGCAGGATATATGTGCGTCTCTGTGTGTGTGTCCCTCACTCCTTCCTGGACGGCAGCTCACAGAGACAATGAGCGCCCTTTATAACAGACTAGCAGAGAGTCACAGCAGCGCACACCTGGAGAGACCCAGCGAACGGACATTCACTGTATTTCCCCAATGTGGATCCTCCGTCTTCTATGAGAAAATTTCCTCCGAAAGTTGTTAAGAAAAATCGACTTGACAGGATGCTTTTAAAAGTATGTTTTTATGGCTTGTGGGTATGATAATAAGGTCCCTTACAAGAACTGGGAATTGAGAGAACTAAGCTTGTGGTCTTAGAATTCAAACATCTGTCAAAAGATAGTACATGGGCAGTTCTGCGGTAGTACACTGGCCAGGATTTGGTGCTTTCAGTGTTGGGGCCAGGGTTCAATTCCCTGTGGAGGAACACATACAGCAAATGGAACAGGACACACACACGCACACACACACACACACACACACAATGGAACAGGACACAGACACACACATGCACACACACACCCTGCAAATGGAACAGGATACACATGGCACAGGCTTCAAACAGACACACAACCCTACAACTGTCACAAAATACACACACACACACACACAATGGAACAGGACACACACACACACCCCCCGTGCAGATGACACGGTACATATACACACACATCCTGCAAATAGCACAGGATACACATGGCACAGGCTTCACACACACACACAATCCTAGAACTGGAACAAAACACACACACACACACCCTGCAAATTGCACAGGACACGCACACACACACACACACATCCTTCAAATGGCACACGATTCAAACACACACACAATCCTAGACCTGGCACAAAATACACAGTCACACACATTCCCTGCAGACTGCACAGCATACACACACAAAAACACACGCCCATCCTGCAAAAGGCACAGGATACATGCACATACACACACATCCCACAAAAGGCACAGGATACACACACACATGCTGCCAATGGCACACGATTCAAACACACACACGATCCTAGAACTGGCACAAAATACACATTCACACACATTCCCTGCAAACTGCACAGGATACACAGACAAGCACACACACCCATTCTACAAAAGCCACAGCATACACACACACAAACACATCCTGCCAGCGGCACATAATTTTAACACATACACAATCCTACAACTGGCATAAAACACACACACACACATACACCTATATATCCTACAAACGGCACGGAATACACACACACATCCTGCAAATGGTTAAAGACACACACACACAGCAAATAGCACAAAATACACACAGACACACGTCTTGCAAATGGCACTAACACACACACACTCATACACAAACACCCTGCACAAAAGCTCAAGATTCACACACACAAATACACACGTATCCTGCAAGTGATACAGGATACACACACACACACACACACATCTTACAAATGCCACAGCACACACACACACACACACCTTGCAAATGGTAGAGAATACACAGGCATACCCGGCAATGCTGAGGAAACACACACACTCTGCAAATGGTGCAGGATACACACACACACACACTGCAACTCTCACAGGACACATACACACAAACATCCTGCAAATGACACAGAACTCACACACACACCCTGCAAATGGCACAGAATACACACAGAGAAACATACACATAGATCCTGCAAATGGCATAGGATACACACACACAGACATCCTGCAGATGCACAAAATACACACACACACACACACACACAATCTCCTTTTAGTCTGCTGCTGCTAAGTTGCTTCAGTCATGTCTGACTCTGTGCGACCCTAGAGACGGCAGCCCGCCAGGCTCCTCCCGTCCCTGGGATTTTCCAGGCAAGAACACTGGAGCAGGTTGCCATTTCCTTCTCCAATGCATGAAAGGGAAAAGTGAGAGCGAAGTCGCTTAGTAATGTCCGACTCTTAGCGACCCCATGGACTGCAGCCTTCCAGGCTCCTCTGTCCATGGGATTTTCCAGGCAAGAGGACTGGAGGGGGTACCATTGGGGCCACCTGATACCACATGTACTATATATACATTATACGTACACTATACATGCATATATTTCATCATGTCACATTCTGATTTCCATTTCTGTGATTTCCCACCTTTATCTCCTTCGGCACTTTCTATGAGATGAGCACACATTATCAGTTATCACTTGTTGCAGAATTGTACGAAATAAAACCTGGAACTGTCAGAAAGTTTCTTACAAATAAAACAGCATTGCAGCTGGATATCAGTGATGTGGACTGGTAGAGATGTGTTTTACAATCCTCGATGGCACAAATACTGGAATGTTCATTTAAAAAAAATTGTTGCTGTCTTTTAAAAGCTCTTTTCAACATTAGTTTGTGCAATTCAATCGTA
Organism: Bos grunniens; assembly: GCF_055505025.1. NCBI lineage: Eukaryota > Metazoa > Chordata > Mammalia > Artiodactyla > Bovidae > Bos > Bos grunniens. The sequence goes on from NC_141194.1 coordinate 5,768,479, forward strand.
TAAATTAGAGAGGAAGTTGTTCGTTTATGTTTTATAACATCAATATAAAAAAGTGTGTAATAAAAGCACATTTTTTTATACATTAAGCATATGTCACACCAGGCAGAATGTTCAGTGTTATGGAGATCTCACTGCAAGAAATGTTTTGGTGAAGATTTTATTTCTTGGTATGTGGACAATAAGCCATCCCACATCCTTTTAATCCAAGAGAAACATATATCGTCAAACATACATCTTGTAAACTGTGTGCAGTTCTAGCAATGACATTACAGATAGGAGCACCTTGCAATACAGAAAAACTAAAAACTTTAACTCCTCAATTCAGAAGGATCGCTTAAAAAAAAAAGCAAACCTTAATATCAAGGACATTTTGAATTGTACCATTTTCAGTGGCTAGACATAGCATATTAAAAAGCAGAGATATTACTTTGCCAACAAAGGTCCGTCTAGTCAAGGCTATGGTTTTTCCAGTGGTCATGTATGGATGTGAGAGTTGGACTGTGAAGGAAGCTGAGCACCAAAGAATTGATACTTTTGAACTGTGGTGTTGGAGAAGACTCTAGCGAGTCCCTTGGACTGCAAGGAGACTCAACCAGTCCATCCTAAAGGAGACCAGTCCTGGGTGTTCTTTGGAAGGACTGATGCTGAGGCTGAAACTCCAGTACTCTGGCCACCTGATGCAAAGTGTTGACTCACTGGAAAAGACCCCGATGCTGGGAGGGATTGGAGGCAGGAGGAGAAGGGGACGACAGAGGATGAGATGGCTGGATGGCATCACTGACTTGATGTACATGAGTTTGGGTGAACCCTGGGAGTTGGTGATGGACAGGGAGGCCTGGCATGCTGCCATTCATGGGGTTGCAAAGAGTCGGACACCACTGAGCGACTGAACTGAACTGAGACAGGTAAGAGGGACATGATTCCAGTCCCTTTGATTTCTAGAGTTTGTGCTGGCCCTTTGGATATGAGTAAGTCAACAGACGACATTCAAGCGTTCTCAGCCTGAAATGTCCGAGGCTGATTGGCCAGTGTGGTCCTCTGATCACAGATTCTCCTTGGCCAGAGGGAAGCGATGGGAATTCATTCCTCATCCACCCCTCTTCTGGGCTCATTGGAGGCTGCTCTTAAATGGGGCACCTTGAGTTCAACGCCCCCACGAGACACCAGGCCCCCTTCCCGGAATGGGCACTTACCCCATCTGTGGTCTTCCTCCTCTTCTTCTTGGTCGGCACAAGGGACTTGCCGTTGACTGTCCAGCTCCAGAAGACTTTGTAGTGGTGCACCGGGATGTCTGGTTCCTCGGGGACATCCCACGCGATGGTCACAGCCACGCTTCCGTCACTGTGGACGGTGGAGTTCACCAGCCGGAGGTTGGCTGGGGCCGGGGGTGCAGACGGATCTGAAATCGCAGGAGACAGAGTTCAGTTTTGATGATGACCACAAATGCACCATCGACTCCATGGATAGGAGTTTGAGCAAACTCTGGGAGACCGTGAAGGACAGGGGAGCGTGGCATGCTGCCATCTGTGGGGTCGCAGAGTCAGACTCAACTGAGCGACTGAACAACAACCACGGAAGCACCATTTCTGCTCATGTGACGACTACAGGGTCAATGCAGGAACACTGCCCTTTATATGTAGGATACTTGAAAACAAGCACTTCAGTTCAGTTGCTCAGTCATGTCCAACTCTTTGCGACCCCACGGACTGCAGCACGCCAGGCCTCCGTGTCCATCACCAACTCCCGGAGTTTACCCAAACTCATGTCCATCGAGTGGATGATGCCATCCAAGCATCTCATCCTCTTTCGTCCCCTTCTCCTCCTGCTTTCAATCTTTCCCAGCATTCAGAAACACTTTTTCAGCCTCAAATTGAAATACAGTCTACAGAAAAGTAGTCAAAGTGAAAATTGCTCAGTAGTGTCTGACTCTTTGCAACCCTATATTCTCCAGGCCAGAGTGGGTAGCCTTTCCCGTCTCCAGGGGATCTTCCAAACACAGGGACTGAACCGGGGTCTCCTGCATTGTAGGCAGATTCTTTACCAACGGAGCCACCAGGGAAGTCCACAGAATGGTAAGACACGTGCGTTTGGACCATGTTTGTAATCTAGACAGTTTCATACCACGGCAACCCTGCCCAATTTCCACGGTCCTGAAACTGACAAAATTCTGTAAAACACCGTCAAATTCCATTTAGGTTGGGTGACGTTAAACACGTCAGCAATGGTGAAACACCTGTGAAAATTCTGAAAAGAGAAAACAGAAATCCGGGGCCAGCTCATACAAATAAGTGTTCATCTGAGTGGACCTGGAGCTGAACATCCTTGAGTCCAAAGTTTAGAGCCACATGGAGACATCAGCAAAAACAAACCATTTTTTTTTTTAATCCACATTACAAATGGGATGACAGATGGCTAACATGTTTGTCATTTCACCGTTTCTCGTTTGTTGCATAAACCGAGACCTTCTCAGCCGTTGAGAGAGACCAGGTCCTGGAACACGCCCCCCCCGGCCCCCGCCCCCGACAAATCTCCATTTGAGATATGTATACGAGAATGACTAAGCATGTGTGAACTTGGGGGTCTTTCCCTCATTTTTTGCCACGTGTGTATGTGCACACTCAGTCACTTTAGTCGTGTCTGACTCTTTGTCACCCTATAGACTGTAGCCCGCCAGGCTCCTCTGTCCATGGGATTCTCCAGGCAAGGATACTGGAGTGGGTAGCCTTTTCCTTCTCCAGGGATCTTCCAGACCCAGGGATCAAACCCGAGTCACTTATGTGTCTCCTGCATTTAAAGGTGGGTTCTTTACCACTAGCGCCACCTGGGAAGCCCCAGAAATTGAGCAACTATAGATGCTGCTCACCACAAAGGACTTCCAGATGGTTTTGCATCAAGATGCCTGCCCAATAGTTCTAACACCATGTGCATCAGAGGAGCAAAGACGCAAACTCGATATACACACAGAAGACTGGGCGAAAATACCCGTGTTTTTATTCTCAGGATGCTCTGCATTTTTGGAATGATGGAAACATGAATTATTGTTTTCTTAAATCTGTTGCTTTTCTGTACGATAGCTAAGTTCTGGAGGTTTGTGGGCTATTATTATTATTTTTTTAAGTTTTGTAATTGCGTTTCTAGGCTAATCACTAATCCAAAGCACATTATATGATTTTTTGTGTGACCAAGTGGTTTTCAAACAATCAACATTAGGAACCCTCCAGGAGCGCCCAAGACTTATGCTGAGATAATGCGCTTTCAGTGAGTCCTGGGAGGGCCCAGAAATATATTCATGTGAAATATGTTTTATATAAAATAACTGTTGTTGTTTAGTCGCTCAGCCATGTCTGACTCTCTGCAACCCCAAGGACTGTAGCCCGCCAGGCTCCTCTGTCCATGGGATTCTCCAGGCAAGAATACTGAAGTGGGTTGCCATTCCCTTCTCCAGGGGAATATTCCTGACCCAACCGAACCTGTGTTTCCTGCCTGGGCAGACAGATTCTTTACCACTGAGCCAGTTGGGAGCCTACTTTGCCAACACCAGAATCTTGGCCCCTCCAGCACCTACTCCCCACCACAGACACCCCATCTCAGGAAATGCACAGTCCTCCTTCCCACGGCTCCTTCCCCAAACTTCGAGGCTGTATCCTTCCTGAGCTCTCACTGAACAGCTCCTGTGGGCATATCAATACTACTGAGTCTATCTGGAATCCCACTGTCTCTATCAGAATAACACCCTGGGCCCATTTCACCTTCCTCTCTCCCTGATTATTGGGAAGGCCTGTCTGAGTCTTTCTCAGTATGGCAGCTGGTGAATCGTTTTGTTTTGTTTTTTTTTTTTTTTAATTTATTTTTATTTATTTGGCTTCCCTGGTAGCTCGGCCGGTAAAGAATCCACCTGCAATGCAGGAGACCTCGATTCAATTCCTGGGTTGGGAAGATCCGCTGGAGAAGGGATAGGCTTACCTACTCCAGTATTCTTGGGCTTCCCTGGTGACTCAGACACTAAGGAATCCACCTGCAATGCGGGAGACCTCAGTTCAATCCCCGGGTCAGGAAGATCCCCTGGAGAAGGGAATGGCTACCCACTCCAGTATGCTGTTATTTTTGTTTATGTTTCATTTTATTTTGCTTTTAAATTTGTTAGTATTTCTTTGGCCATGCCGGGTCTTCATTCCAGCAGGTGGTATCTTTAGCTGGCACATGGGAACTCTTGCTTGTGGCAGGTGGTACCCAGTTCCCCGAGCGGGATTGAACCTGGGTCCCCTGTGTTGGGAACACAGAATCCTAGCTACTGGACCACCAGGGAAGTCCCAGCTGGTGATTCTTCATGGCACGAGTTCAGGAGCTCTCACTGCCCACCCCTCACCAAAAAAGAGCTGGCAGTCTCCCCAAAGCCTTGTGCCTTCCTTCCATGCATAACATCCTGAGTCTGCTCTCCTGTCCCTGCTCCTCCTGCTGTTCTGGCCACGCTGGTTCCCAGGTTACTTCTTGGAGATGAAACCAAGAGCTACCGAGGCTCTTGCAATGGTCACTGAGCCTCAACACCTCCCCCCAGGGAGTCCTGACCTGACTGTTCACCTACTGCGGGTTGACCAGATGTCTCGCTATCCAAGTCCGTTATATGTGTTTTCCTCCTCTTACTGGCAGAATATTGCCACCATTTCCTCCTGCCTTCGTGTTCTCTGAGGCCCTTAGAACCAAATCTGTGGCGTGATTCACTCCTAAACCTACGGCAAGTCACTGCAGATCCTTCTCAGAGGAAGCTAGTCTTCAAGCTCATCACTGCTTCAAAGCAAAAGAAAAATTAAAACGTGTAAGGATAATCACAGGCATTCACATTTTCAATGATGCACCTGGATGTCCATGTGCTGAAAATACACGGTTATGCTTCCAGAAATCCGAAGTTCACAGGAAGAGAGCAAAATCATCTACATTTCTAAAGAAAATTCCCAGTTTAGGAAAGTCAACTGGTGGTGTTTCATCATTTCCTTAATCTACTTCATTCATTCTATCATTACTCACCGCCCTGGAAAAATATCTCATGCCTTACATGTGATTGCAATAGTCCAGGATAACATCACCTAGTTTGTGAAACAGGAGACAACCTAACTGATGAAACAGCACTAGGAAATAATGCCTTTAAATAAACTGATAGTATTTGGCTCAAATGTTCTTCCCTGGTGGCTCAAAGAGTAAAGAATCTGCCTGCAATGCGGGAGACCTGGGTCTGATCCCTGGGTAAGGAATATCCCCCTGGAGAAGGGAATTAACCCACTCCAGTATTCTTGCCTGGAGACTCCCATGGACAGAGGAGCCTGGTGGGCTACAGTCCATGGGGTCGCAAAGAGCTGGACACGACTGAGTGGCTAATTCTTTCACTTTCACATTTTCTTAAACATAAGGCCCATTTCAGTGTTCAGAATACCAAGATGGCATATTCCCATAACGAAGATAAGACACTCCAATCTCTTCCTTCCCTCCGCCCCCAAATAATCACTTTAAAATTACAGAGCCAAGAGGGAATAGCAGAGACGATGTGTTTATCAGCCCCAATTAGTCTCTGTAAACCAGCTTTTTGTTTATCTGTTTAGTCACGGAAGACCTCAGATGAGTCTGTCCAACCTGTCTAAGCTGAAGGATCTCAATCAGTCCCAACAAATCCCCACACTGCAGCCATCCATGGCCTTGTGAAGTGGTTCCCTACATTGTGAAATGAAGTATATTTACTTTGTTGAGAGGTACAAAATCTTTTCTTTCAATTTACATAATGTTTCGATTATATGAAAACTTTGAAATGCAGTTGGAAGTTTGTGGAAAACAATTATATGCATATAGCTGACACCACATTATGATAAAGCCTCAAAGGATTCTATAAGCTACTTGTTTGGTCTTTTTGTTTGTTTGTTTTCTAAACTGGTAAGGATCTTTCAATCTTTTAACCCATAGGGTTGAATAGGTGAAGTGGCCTGCCCGAGGTCATTCAGGTAACTGGTGGCAGTCAGAAGTGAGAAAGACAGGGAGGGGAGACAGAGGGGCTGAGAATCTCACACTTCTGCTCGTCTGCATTTATTACTCTGTAATAACGTTATGGTTCCCGGAGGAATGGTTGGGGAAGGGGTAGTTAGGGAGTTTGGGATGGACATGGACACACTGCTGTATTTAACATGGAGAACCAACAAGGACCTGCTGTCCAGCACATGGGACTCTGCTCAATACTCTGTAATAACCTCATGGTTACCAGGTGGAAGGTTGGGGGACGGGATAGTTATGGAGTTTGGGATGGACATGGACACACGGCTGTATTTAACATGGAGAACGAACAAGGACCTGCTGGACAGCACAGGGAACTCTGCTCAGTGTCATGTGGCAGCCTGGATGGGAGGGGAGTTCGCGGGAGAATGGATACATGTACATGTACGGCTGAGTCTCTTCACTATCTAGCTGAAACTATCACAATATTGTTAATACGCTCTACTCCAATACAAACTAAAAAGTGCTTTTTAAAAAGAGCAGCCATAGACTCATTACAAAAGACCCCAATGCTGGGAAAGATTGAAGGCAGGAGGAGAAGGCAGTGACAGAGAATGAGATGGTTGGACTGCTTCATGACTCAACAGACGTGAGTTTGAGCAAAGTCCACGAAACAGTGCAGGACAGGGAAGCCTGGCGTGCTGCAGCCCATGGGGTCGCAAACAGCTGGACACAACTGAATGATGGGACAAAAATAACAAAAAAAATTGACAATATGGCAACAAATGAGCGTGGCTCTGTGCTAATGAAACGCTATTTGCAGAAACAAGGAGCAGGCCAAACATGGCCCATGGGCCACAGAGTGCCAACCCCGAGTCAGTCTTTCTAAAGCCATGACACCATTTAGTCTCTGGAACTGGACATAAAAGTGTTAGTTGCTCAGTCACGTCCAATTCTTTGCAACCCCGTAGACTGTAGCCCCCCTGGCTCCTCTGTCCATGGGATTCTCCAGGCAAGAACACTGGAGTGGGCTGCCATTTCCTTCTCCAAGGGATCTTCCCAACCCAGGGATCAAACCCAGGGTCTCATAAGTGGTGCTTATTTCTAATGAGCTTATGGCTGTATTTTGTTTTTGAAATGTTGGCACCGTGTTCCCATTTTACAGATGAGGAAACTGAGGATCAGCATTTCATTCACTAGTTGGGGAGTGTAGCATGAGAGGGCCAGAGTCACATCACAAGATGAGAGTTTTCTTGAGGCTTACATGAGAGCATTTCCCCCTATCCCACTTCTCTTTCTGCCTCACCCACTCCCTCTTTACAACCTTCCCAGTCGTCTACAGAAACCCATCTCACGGGGCAGGAAGCAAACACACCCTCAGAGATGAATGGAACAGGAAGGCCATGTTAGCTCCTTTTACAATCTGCGTGATTTCCAGGGCAAGATATATTCAGTATTTAGCAGGACTATCCAAATTCAGCCTTGAAAACAGTTCCTTTATTAACAACTCTATGTAGTGCTTTTGGAAAAGGAAGATGGAACACTTGGATTTCAGAAGAAAGATTTATGGTTTCCTCTCTGAACCTTCATGATTAATTCCACGAGCAAAAAGTAACAGGCACAATGATGGAACAATCCAGCGCCTATGATGCAGAAAATGCCAAATGAAACCACTTGTCACCCCTGGAGAAATGCAGGTCTATTATCGCACCGACATGAAACCCCATGAGAAAGGAGCCCTTGCTCTGTCCTGCCCGGGGAGAAAAGCCATCATCTCCTGTGAGGCAGGCACCTCAAGGTGTCCCGACAATGCTAATGGTTACATACAGAAACCCACCTCCACATTTGCACAGAAAGCCAGCGTGCAAATTCCAACAAAGAGAGAGACCTTTAGATGGCCATACTGCAGAAGGCAAGCTTCATATAATATCTCTTACATGTGGAACCTAAAGAATTGATGCTTTCAAATTGTGGTGCTAGAGAAGACTCTTGAGAGTCCCTTGGACAGCAAGGAGATCAAACCAGTCCATCCTAAAGGAAATCAACTCTGATTATTCATTGGAAGGACTGATGCTGAAGCGGAAGCTTCAATACTTTGGCCCCTTGATATGAGGAGCCGACTCATCAGAAAAGAGCCTGATGATGGGAAAGATGGAAGGCAGGAGGAGAAGGGGACAACAGAGGATGAGATGGTTGGATGGCATCACTGATGCAATGGACATGAGTTTAAGCAAACAGTAGGAGATGGTGATGGACAGGGAGGCCTAGCGTGGTGCAGTCCATGGAGTCACAAATAGATGGACACGACTTAGCGACTGAGCAACAACCACAACCCTTAGCTGCATCCTGCATGAATCAGCTTCAGCTGCTTAGCGGGCCTGTGTCTTCAGTGAAGACACTAGTACCTACCACGAATTCTAGGCGTGTGTTTTTTGCTTCAGACGTGCACTCTGCAATGCTGAATGCTGGGCACATTTGTCAAACCAAGAAACAGAATGATTTAATGGTGAGTGTGGGGATTGCCCAAACGGTGCACCTTCATTCAACGAAAGACCATTCCAACTGACAGACACAGGGCTAATCCAAGACCTGAGCAGTGCTCAGATACGCAGGAAGGGCTGGGGTGACGTGGCCCTGCTGTCTCCCCGGGATACATGCCTCTCTGGAGGTTGGCAGCCACGGTCACGGGACCTCTGCCCAGGTCCCGCCGAGCTCCAAAGGGGATTTGTCCTGTGCAACGCAGAGGCTGGGCACTGCTGTGCCTCGTGTGTGCACAAGCCGTGGTGATCGGAGAGTGCCAGACCACAGGCAGGCAACGGGGCCAGTGGGAACACGGTGTGACCACACACACCTGGACCACGTGTGAACTGGGAAAGTCAAGGCGGAGACTTCCCGAGCCCCACTCGGATCCTCGCCTCTGAACCCGCCACTGACTATTTATTCACGTGGCCTCTCTAGATCATCGGACCACAGGGAGACAGGCCTCATTCGAGAAAGGTCTCACGTCTCTGCTATTTCTCTTTCCAGCTTGCTTAGTGTATTCACCTGGGAGCGGGGTGTGCGGGACATACCTTTCTTAAAAGGGCCTTTTAAAAGAAAGAGTTAAAAAAAAAAATAATCTACAACACAGGGGACTTCCCCAGTGATCCAGAGGCTAAGACTCCACACGCCTGGTGCAGGGGACCTGGGTTCAATCTCTGGTCAGGGAACTGGATCCCACAGGGTACAGTGAAGACTGAAGGGTCCGCCTGTCACAGCTAAGACCTAGTGCAGGCAATTAAAAAGAAAAAAAGTCTGCAATAAACACTGGAACGGCATCCAAATATTTAAATTATTTTGGCTGCAAATTTTCCACGTGAGACCTGTGATTATCTCGGTAAAGGTGTGGCAATATCATTCTAGCAACATATAGACAGACTAGCTGACACTTATAAGAGCGTGTGTGGGCTCAGTCACGTCTGGCACTTTTGCGACCCCACGGACTGTAGCCCACCAGGCTCCTCTGTCCATGGGATTCTCCAGGCAAGAATTCTGCGTTGGGTTGCCATTTCCTCCTCCAGGGCATCTTCCCATCCCAGGGATCAAACCTGCATCTTCTGCATTGGCTGGCGGGTCCTTTACCACTGAGCCACCTGGACATCCTAAATGGAAAGGAATTGCAATTTATAGCAGCCAGTGCAAACCTTCCCATCTTGAAAGACAAGACCGACGTTACACGCCTCACATTATTCATTAACATCACAATGCCTGCCTAAACGGAGGTGGAGTGACCTCCTGTGGACGATGATACCTGCTGATTAGTCAGTGAGTAACCTCACTCATCTCCCATGAAAACGGAGCTTGCTGATTAGCCAGGCTGACGTCTCATTAATTCAGAACGCGCAAGACAACTGGAGAAATAAACACAGAGCTGTTCTCAATATCCAGCCCAATCATGCCCTTGCAGAATCACAGCCTAAACCAACAAGTGGAAAACTGAGTATTCATCACACCCACAGAGGTTTTAGAACAGCAGTGAAATGAGAAGGGAAGAAAGCGATAGCCACGACACAGTGACTCAGGACGGATTTAAACTCCGCCTGCTGTGAAACAGGAGGTGAATGACACGCATCAGAGCCACTCTTTTCAAGAAACCTGCATCATCTGATGTGGCAAACAGGAAAGCCTTCTCTCCAAAAAAATTTAAAGTGAATGGTGCTTGATGGATAAGAGATGGAGAGACCCAGGCAGTGGAAGCTGATTCTAGACAACGGCCTGTTCCAAGCTGAGAAAACATCATCGTGATGACAGTTTCCGGAGCCTCGCAGAGGTCAAATCCCAGGGATCCTCCCAGCTGTGAATTCATGCAGCTCCTTCAGAGGCATCTGGTCCCATTCGCTCAGCACAGCAAAGCCACGTGCTGGCCAAACACATCCATACCAGCCTGGAGACACCACGGATGTGTCCCCCACCCCCCTGACCTTCCATCGCGAGGTGGGTGGGTCGGCGGGCGGGCGGGCGGGCGGCAAGCACCACTGACCTTTGGAGGAGCGGAAGTGCTTGCTGGGGGCGGTGAAGCCTCGGGTCCCGTGCACGTTCACGGCTGCCACCCGGAACTGGTACCACCTGCTGGGCCGGACGTCCGTCAGCTGCACCCGCTCGTCCGTGGTCTGAGGGGGAGAGGCACACAGAAGCCTGTTACCCTGATGTGCCCGCTGCGTATGCTTTGTAAACACACGCTTGACTCATCAGCGGACTTGACACAGTCCCGCCCTCCCCCTGCCCTCCTGGGTGAGGACGGGCAACCCTGTTGGGTTCCAGGGAGGGCTGTCAGGACCAGGGAATTCCCAGGGGAGGTTCCAGTGGCTCCATGCCACTCACGGGTATTTATTCCCAAAGACTCGGATGGCTCTGTGGAAGTCAAAATCTCATGATTGAATGCACAGGCTGGTTTTTACCTCTGATGACTACATACAGCTTTGGAGGGTTTTCATTAAAGGAGTATACACAAGCACGAATAATGGCTTCCCCTGTGGGTCAGATGGTCAAGAATCTGCAATGCGGGAGACCCAGGTTTGATCCCTGGGTCGGGAAGATCCCCTGGAGAAGGGAATGGCAACCCACTCCAGTATCCTTGCCTGGAAAATCCCATGGACAGAGGAGCCTGGTGGGCTACAGTCCGTGGGGTTGCAGAGAGTCGGACAGGACTGAGCGACTGTCACTTCACTTCATGAATGAATAAATATATGAAGCGATCATTACATTACAGAGAACATGAAATCATCTATAGATGACAGAAGGAAAATGCCTCCTACTTGGACACCAAATATAATTCTGGAAGTAGCTATGCGAACCCACACACTTCAATTCCCCAAGTATGTTGCAACTCAAGGCTTTTTCTTTCTTTCTTTTTCAGTTTGAGTAAATCATGTAAGATGCACACAGATTCATGTTCCTGAAGGCTGAGGTGTGTTACTATGTTCAGTTCAGTTCAGTTCAGTCGCTCAGTCGTATCCGACTCTTTGCGACCCCGTGAATCACAGCACACCAGGCCTCCCTGTCTATCACCAACCCCTGGAGTTTACTCAAACTCATGTCCATCGAGTCAGTGATGCCATCCAGCCATCTCATCCTCTGTCATCCCCTACTCCTCCTGCCCCCAATCCCTCCCAGCATCAGGGTCTTTTCCAACGAGTCAACTCTTTGCATGAGGTGGCCAAAGTACTGGAGTTTCAGCTTCAGCATCAGTCCTTCCAATGAACATCCAGGACTGATCTCCTTTAGAATGGACTGGTGGATCTCTATGTGGAAGTGATTTAATCACTAAGTCATGTTTGACTCATGTCTGACCCCACAGACTCCAGGCTCCTCTGTCCATGGGATTTTCCAGGCAAGAACAGTGGAGTGGGTTGTCATGTCCTTCTCCAGGGGATCTTCCCAAACCAGGGATCAAACCTGGGTCTGCTCAATTGGCAGGGGGGTTCTTTACAACTGAGCCATCAGGAGTGGCTGTATGAATAGATCTTAGTCCAATAAAACGTTGCAAAGAAGAAAACTGGACACAGGGACACATCAACAGGGCTTGCTGTCCCTCTGGTTATGTCCCAAGATCTCAGGCAACCTGACCATATTGTCACTGCCCCGCTTGGTCAAGCTCAGGGCAATATGCCCACTTCCAACAGTGTCCTAGGGCACACCTGAGAACTTGGCCATGACTCTGAGAGAGGCACTTCCTAGGCAGGTGGATAAGAAGTCCGGGGGTCCCTGAAGAGAGAGGGATCTGGGGTTCTCGAGGAGGAGGTAGGGACCTAGAATTCTCAAGGAGGAGGAAAGGGCAAACATCTTTTTTCTTTACATTCTTTAGTCTTAGTCACATAAAGGAGAAGGCAATGGCAACCCACTCCAGTACTCTTGCCTGGAAAATCCCATGGACGAAGGAGCCTGGTAGGCTGTAGTCAATGGGGTCACGAAGAGTTGGACACTTATTGAGCGACTTCACTTTCACTTTTCACTTTCGTGCATTGGAGAAGGAAATGGCAATCCACTCCAGTGTTCTTGCCTGGAGAATCCCAGGGACGGTGGAGCCTGGTGGGCTGCCATCTAAGGGGTCGCACAGAGTCGGACACGACTAAAGTGACTTAGCAGCAGTCACATAAAACATTTGTTGATTTTTTTTTTCCTTTAAGCCTGGAACTGATGATTATACAACAAACAACTCAGTTTAAACTCTGTACTAAGGATTATATAACAACAATGTATCCTTCTTGAGGACAGTTTTTCCTTCCTGAAAACTTCTGACTAATCCTGATATCTTGGACCACATTTTGTCCAAATTCTGATATCTTAGAATGTATATTTTTTCCAGTAGTCATGTATGGATGTGAGAGTTGGACTACAAAGAAAGCTGAGCCAAAGAATTGATGCTTTTGAACTGTGGTGTTGGAGAAGACTCTTGAGAGTCCCTTGGATTGCAAGGAGATCCAACTAGTCCATTCTAAAGGAGATCAGTCCTGAATATTCATTGGAAGGACTGATGTGGAAGCTGAAACTCTAATACTTTGGCCACCTGATGCAAAGAACTGACTCCTTGGAAAAGACCCTGATGCTGGGAAAGATTGAAGGCAGAAGGAGAAGGGGATGACAGAGGATGAGATGGTTGGATGGCATCACCAACTTGATGGACATGAGTTTGAGTAAACTCCGGGAGTTGGAGATGGACAGGGAGGCCTGGCGTGCTACATACAGTCCACGGGGTGGCAAAGAGTTGGACACGACTGAGCGACTGAACTGAACTGAACTGAAGGATTATATAACAACAATGTATCCTGCTTGAAGACAGTTTCTCCTTCCTGAAAACCTTCTGACTAATCCTGATATCTTAGAATGTATATTATGGGAGTGGGTGTGGTAGGATCTTTCTATTGTCAAGTTCTAAGGACTTTCCTGCTGGCTCAGACAGTAAAGCGTCTGCCTACAATGTGGGAGACCTGGGTTTGATCCCTGGGTTGGGAAGATCCCCTGGAGAAGGAAATGGCAACCCATTCCAGTACTCTTGCCTGGAAAATCCCATGGAGAATCCTGGTAGGCTACAGTCCATGGGGTTGCAAAGAGTCAGACACGACTGAGCGACTTCACTTCACTGAATCCTGTTATCCTAAAATGTAAATTGTGGGAGTGGGTCTGGTAAAATTTTTGCAACCTTGAGACATTCTTTTGATTTATTGTAATAACTAAAAACTATATAGCTCCCTTGCTAACACTACGGAGGGGGCACTCTCCATCCCCCTTCTGATGTCTGTGTCAGAAGCTTTTTCTGTCTCTCTTCTTACTTTAATAAAACTCCGCTACACAGAAGCTCTTGAGCGATGAAGCCTGGTCCCTGGTCCCAAAGCTAAATCTCCTTCTTCGGAGATCACGAATCCAACATCGTTCACCGTAAGCTATCAACTCCAGGGGATAAATGTCTGAGTTCTGTGCGTCATCTGGGCCTAGTGCCAGCTGAGCTCAATGAGACACTCAGTGCATGAAACTGGGCAACAGAACAGAAATGAAATCCTTCTAAGCCTCAGCTTGTGATAACTTACTGAAAGGACTGCCACGTGAGCTTCAAAAGAAGCTGAGCACTTCCGTGATTAAAATAAACTGGGTCGTCATTACTGTCTTTCTAAATTCCATATATATGCGTTAATATACCGTATTGGTGTTTCTCTTTCTCACTTACTTCACTCTGTATAATAGGCTCCAGTTTCATCCACCTTATTAGAACTGACTCAAATGTGTTCTTTTTTTTATCACTGAGTAATATTCCATTGTGTGTGTGTACCACAACTTCGTTGTCCATTCATCTGTCGATGGACATCTGGGTTGCTTCCGTGTCCTAGCTATGCAAACAGTGCTGTGGAGAACACTGGGGTACACGTGTCTGTTTCCATTCTGGTTTCCTCAGTGTGTATGCCCAGGAGGCGAGGCTGGGATGATTTGAGAGAACAGCACTGAAACATGTATATTACCATATGTGAAACAGACGACCAGTGCAAGTTTGATGCATGAAGCAGGGCACTCAAAGCCGGTGCTCTGGGATGACCCAGAGGGATGGGGTGGGGAGGGGGTGGGAGGGGCATTCCGGACGGGGAACACGTGGACACTGGTTGGAACACATGTACACATGGCTGATTCATCTCAATGTCTGGCAAAAATCACAATACTGTAAAGTAATTAGCCTCTAATTAAATTAAAAAAATAACTAATTTTTTTTTTAAAGGAAGACGGTGACAAGCGTGGCTTTCTACCTTATCTGGCAGAATTTGAGACAACATTTCCATTGACTTCTTTGTCGAGTTTCAGCATTCAGTTTAAGGAACTAAAGTCCTTAGTTTAAGGAACTAAAGCATTCTCAGCAGACACAGAAAGGAAGCATTTCGTGTGGAGCTAACCAGTGAAAACAGCAATAATAAAAATGATAGCGGTCTTTCCTCTCTCTAAGAAAGAGAATATGAGAGAGAAAGTCTTATCATCAGTTCCTTTCATAAATCTTCAAATTGGTAATTTGTAAATTCTACAAGTAATACCGTAGCACTATTTAGGGGAGAATGCCATGTAAACCAAACATAATTTTAGGCTGCATTCTGAACATCTTTATGTTTTGTTAAAGCAAAAGGATTTAACAAGATAGATATGGAATAAAATTACTAAATATTTCTGACCAGTTCTTTTTTCCTCTAGTTGAAGATGTTTCTTTTAGATGTGGTACATATATGCAATGGAATATTACTCAGCCATAAAAAAGGAACGAATCTCAGTCAGTTGTAATGAGGCGGATACACCAAGAGCGTATTATACAGAGTCAAATAAGGCAGAGAGAGAAAAAAATAAATGTAGAATATTAGTGCATATATATGGAACCTCAAAAAAGGGTACCGACAAACCTATTTGCAGGGAAGAAAGACACAGAGACGTAGAGAATGGACATGTGGACACAGAAGGGGAAGGAGGGAGTGGGACAAATTCAGCAAGCAGCGATGATTATGCACACTAACAGCACCGACTGTATGCACTACTTTATGTGTGAGATAGAAAGCTAGCAAGAACCTGCCGTGTACCACAAGGAGCTTAGCCCACTTCTCTGTGATGACCTAGAGGGACAGAAGAGAGGGGTGGAAGGGTCAAGGTGGAAGGGATATTGTACACTTGTGATTGATTCACTTTGTCATACGGCAGAAACTAACACAACGTTGCACGTTATCCTCCAATTTTTAAAAATAAATCATTTTAACATCATATTTCTCATTGCTTTTGAGGTCTTTAAATTACTCTCGTGTTTATCCTCTCTGAGACACTACTGATGAGAAAGGGATGACATTTTTCTTTCAAACACCTGAGTGTTGCACTGTAGTTTACATGTACTGGAAAAGAAAAAAAAAAAAATCAAGGGAATCTCGTCTTTGGAGAAACGCGGTCTTACAGACATCAGCAGAGAAGATTTCCCTATAGCATGTTTACTTGTTGAAAAGCATGAAGCGGTTTCATACTGATCATTTATTCTTTGCTCAGCACTGGGGACATGACCCCCAGGAGGGGTGCCATCTGGTGGCCCATTGGTTGGGGAGTTGAGCAAGAAGAAGGAGAAGGAAGTACTCAGGGAAGATTCGAGATCTGCCCGCTGCTTCCCACCAAGCAGTCTGGTGACAGGATTCTTCGTTCAGCCACTCAACTCCTGTGCGGCATGAAACCTTAAACGTGGGAGTGAGAGAGTCAAATCCTAGGTATGTTGATAAGAAGTCCGGGGGTCCCCAAGGAGACAGGGGTCTGGAATTCTCAAAGAGGAGGAAAGGAGAAACTTTTTTTCCTTCTACATCCCTTAGGATTATGTAACAATAATGTATCCTGTTTGAGGACAGTTTCTGGGAAAAAACCTTCTGGCTAATCCTCTTATCTTAAAATGTCAATTATGGGAGTGGGTCTAGGAAGGTCTTTACAACCTCCAGACATTCTTTTGATTCACGGTAATAAGTTATTAAAAAGTATGTAACTCCATTGCTCACACTAGCGAGGGGGCACTCTTTCCGATCCCCCTTCTGATGTCTATGTCACAAGCTTTCTCTATCTCTTTTATACTTTAATAAAACTTTATGACACAAAAGCTCTGAGCAATCAAGCCTCGTCTCTGGCCCCAGATCGAATTCTTCTCCTCTGGAGGCCAAGAATCCCACCATCTTTCATGGTTCAGCAACAACGTTTCAGGAGCAATACGGTAGAAGACGTCAAGACATGGCAGGTTAGCAAGTCCTTCGGCTGTTGCATTTCCCTCAGTCTAGCGGGTTCTACACGTATCTCAAGGCTTAAGTGCAGTTCTTGGAGGAAAGGAACGTGAACACGCATCAGAAAACGGCTTCCCTGGTGGTCCAGTGGTTTAAGAACCCCCCTTGAAATGCAGGGGACACCACTTGGATCCCTGCTCTGGGGAGATGCCACAGTGCTTGGAGCAAGGAAGTCTGTGGGCCACAACTTCTGAGCCTGAGTTCTAGAGGCATGTTCTAGAAGCCACCACAATGAGAAGCCCTCACTCCACAGTGAAGAGGAACCTCTGTTTGCTGCAATGAGAGGAAGCCCAAATGTCCTAACAGGGACCCAGCACAGCCACGAGTAAGTCAATGGATCTTCTGAAAAGGAGAATTATGTCGCTACACCATGCACTGGCACTTCTCTGGAGGGTCAGACGGTAAAGTGTCTGCATACAATGTGGGAGAACTGGGTTCAATCCCTGGAGACGGAAATGGCAACTCACTGCAGTGCTCTTACCTGGAACATCCCATTGATGGAGGAGCCTGGTAGGCTACAGTCCATAGGGGTCTCAAAGAGTCGGACACGACTGAGTGACTTCACTCACTCACTCACCATGCATTGTGAGCACGTGAAGCCCACTTTCTCGTGGTACCAGGTTATACACCCATGGAGCTTCTCCTATCTTTCACCCCAAGGGATGGGGGCTGGAGGTGAGGTGTGTGCACAGCAGTTTAAGTGACTTGCACACTCAGGCTATTTTGAGCAAGCTACAGCACGTTAACCTTCTCTGTGTAGGTGTGCAGGAGATGTCACCTCAAGGGTGACATTAGGAGACCCAGGTTCGATCCCTGGGTTGGGAAGATCCCCTGGAGGAGGAAATGACAACCCACTCCGGGACTTTTGCCTGGAAAATCCCATGGACAGAGGAGCCTGGCGGGCTGCAGTCCTCAAGGCCGCAAAGAGTCGGACAAACAGAGCCCAGGAAGCACTCACCTGTGCCACGGTCTGCCAGTGCGTGGCGTCGTCTTCACTGGGATGGATCCCGTAATTCCACCTTCTCTGCACCACGTAGATCACGGGCTCAATGGAAACGTTGAACTTCGAGGACCACTTTACCTCCAGCTGCCCAGACTGCAGTTCTGTGAACCGCAACTCCTTCCTGGGCTTCAGGGGGACGCCTGGAACAGAACCACTCCGGTCACAAGAGCCTTCGTGCACTGTGTACTGTGGTGAATGCTAAGGAAGAAGAACTGAAGAGGAGATGAAACTCATCTCATGACAAAGGACCCTCTGCTTCCTTTCTTAATAGCAGCATCTCCCTATCAGGGGTTCAGTCTGAAATCATATGATGCCAAGTTCAGTTTGACGTTCCGACTGTTTTATAGAGTCTAAATTGATTCTTAACCCTGAACAAGGTCCTCAGTAACCTCAAGGGTTAGTCACTTAGCTGTGTCTGACTCTTGGTGACCCCCAAGAATGGTAGCCTGCCAAGCTTCTCTGTCCATGGGGTTCCCAAGGCAAGAGTACTGGAGTGGGTTGTCATTCCCTTCTCCAGGGGATCTTCCTGAAGCAGAGATCAAACCCAGGTTTTCCACACTGCAGGCAGATTCTTTACCATCTGAGCCACCAGGGAAGCCCATAACCTCAGAGCAGTTCTTTTATGTACATTCTTTCAAATGAAAGAAAAAGTGCAAGAACTTTATAGATGGCAGTGTTAGAAAGCACTCCTGCCGAAGTTAAAACTTGACAAATGGGCAGATGGAACCTTTTGCAAGGGGAAGAGAAATACCTAATATTTACTATGTGCCAGGTGTCTTTCTGAACCCCAATTGGGTTCAATTTGGTTTGTAATGAAAAGCTGATAGAATTCCCATTTTCTAACGCATAAGTGAACAGGTGGAATTAGGTCTTGACATGGTCATTAACAGTTTCCCTGATGACTCCAGTGGTAAAGAATCTGCCTGCAATGCAGGAGACGCAGGACACCCTGGTTTGATCTCTGGGTTGGGTGGATCCAATGGAGGGGGGCATGGCAACCCACTCCAGCATTCTTGCCTGGAGAATCCCATGGACAGAGGAGCCTGGCAGGCTGCAGTCCACGGGGTCACAGGGAGTTGGACATGACTGAGCACGCATGTACACAGCAAGCTGCACATGGCAGCCTAACACGGAATCCACCAGAGACGACAGTCATTAGGAGTCTCAAGTCCTTCTCCACGTAACATGCTCTGCCCCTGCTGCTCTATCTCAGGGTCCTTATGACATGGTTCCCGAGTTTCCTCTCCTCTCCGTCCGAGTGAGTTTTCCTTTTAAGGAAAACATTATAAAGCCCAATGCTCTCATGTGGTCAAAGCATACAGGAATGGTTTCTGAACCACAAGACTCGTGGATTTCCCCAAGTGATTGCTGGGACTCTCCCTGCTGACTTGCTGTTTAAAATTGGGGGAAAAAAAAAAGATGAATTAATAATGTTTGGGTTTTGGCACGGGTGAGTGCCTGGCTTCAAAAACAGTCCCTCACAGGTGGCTCGTCGGAACATACTTCATCATTTTGATTTCTCTCTCCCCACAACGGAGCGAGCAAGTTGCCTGGTAACCCAAAGATGTAAGAACCACGGTTCAAAATAGCAGCCATGATGGAAAGGGGAACTTAGAACAAATTCATAATTCCAAAGAAATTGATGGAACTGACCGAATTTAGCTAGAGTGCAGGGCACCCTGATGCTCAAACCAAGAACACCAGCTGCCCGTAAAGCTGTTCTGCACTGAGGATGAGCGTTCACCTAGAGCGCTGATGCCTCATTTGAAACGGTGAGTTCGGAGCGCTGCATTCTGCTTTCCATGTCTTCAGTCTCAGCAGAGGGAAGGCTACAAACCACAGAGAAGTTCTGACGCAGGTTAGCGGCATGGCTGAAATTCCAACTCATCTCATTCTGATCTGAATTCACGCTGAGGTCTTCTTATGGTGGGAAATTCTAAAGCCGTTCATCACTGATCTGGATGGAGCTGGGTGATTAAAACGCAGCACATGTGTATCTGCTCAAAAGCTTCCTGATTTTTTTTAATTAATTGATTTTAATTGGAGGCTAATTACAGTATTGTGGGGGTTTCTGCCAACACATCGACATGAAATCGGCCACAGGTGTACATGAAAAAATACCATTTACTAATGTTTATTCATTTCCAGCTGTGTTGGGTCTTAGCTGCAGCTTGCAGGAGTCAAAGAGTGCGGGCTGCCAATCGACTCCAGTATCCTTGCCTGGAGAATCCCATGGACGGAGGAGCCTGGCGGGCTACAGTCCACGGAGTTGCAGAGAGTTGGACAAGACGGAACCACTAAAGAGAAATAATACACAGCCTGCTTTCGACACCCGGCTTCCCCAGACCACACTGCCAGGCACTCCCTACTGCTATGGTCTGGTCACACGGTCTCCTTCGTTCTGAAATCTCTTGCCTTTGGTTTTCTGACATAGACTCTGGAACATGTCCAGGCTCAGTCCAGATGCCACTGCCTTCTCAGCCACCTTCCCTCAACCTCCAGCTAGAAGTGCAGGGCTCCATTCCTTGCTCTGCCATTCCACGTTGAACCTGTGACCATCGACACAGGCATTCAAGTGCCTCTCACCACAGCCAGCTCTCTGAATGTCTTATCTTCCCTATGAAGCTCAAGCTCCAGGGGTGGGTGGGTGTGTGTGTGTGTGTCAAGAACTGGGTTCTCCTCCACCCTCCTCAGCCCCCCAACCAATGCCCCATAAGGAGCACTCTGCAGAAGCAAATGGTGTGGAACTGTTCACTGAAGAAAGGGCCTAGCCCACTGCGTTATCCTCTCAGGAATACGCCTGGAAAAGTAGGAGCAGCCCACTTCTTTATTCTTCTCTCAGGAAGAAGTAGGAGGAAGACATGGCAACAGGGGTAAAAATCTCCGCTTGAGAGTCTCAGAGAGGAATCATCGCAGGCATTCACTGCCACCTCCTCTGGGATCGTATCTATTCAAGGAGCTCATGTCTCCCTCTGCCATCAAGGTCTTGGGACTCAAACATTCCTTTATTTCCTGTTTAAACAGAGCAAGGCTAAGCACCAAAAAAAAAAAAAATCTACAAACAGTGAATGCTGGAGAGGGTGTGGAGAAAAAGAGAACCCCACTGCACTGTTGGTGAGAACGGAGTTTACTCAAACTCATGTCCATCAAGTCGGTGATGCCATCCACCCATCTCATCGTCTGTCATCCCCTTCTCCCCCCGCCTTCAATCTTTGCCAGCATCAGGGTCTTTTCCAACGAGTCAGCTCTTTGCATCAGGTGGCCAAAGGGTCAGAAGGCCAACATCAGTCCTTCCATACGAACCAGCAATCCTATCAGCAGGCATATACCCTCAGAAAGCTACAACTGAAAAAGACACAGGTACCCCAATTGTTCATGACAATAGCTAAGCCGTGGAACCTACTGTGATTCCATCGACAGACAGGTAGATAGAGAGGTTGTGTTACATACAAACGGTGGGATACTGTTCAGCCATAAAAATGAATTTGACTCTAGTTCTAGTGAGATGGACGAAACGAGAGCCTGTTAATACAAGTAAATCAGAAAGAGAATGATAAAGATTGTACGTTAACACATGTATGTGGAATCTAGGAAAACGGTGAAAATCTAAGTGTTCGTCGCTCAGTCGTGTCCGACTCTTTGTGATCCCATGGACTGCAGCGCGCCAGGCCTCCCTGTCCATCACCAACTCCTGGAGCCTGCTCAAACTCATGTCCATCAAGTCGGTGATGCCATCCAACCATCTCATCCTCTGCCGTCCCCTTCTCCTCCCGCCCTCAAGCTTTCCCAGCATCAGGGTCTTTCCCAGTAAGTCAGTTCTTCGCATCAGGTGGCCAAAGAATTGGAGTTTCAGCTTCAGCGTCAGGGCTTCCAATGAGTATTCAGGACTGATTTCCTTTAGGGTGTACTTTGCTTTATGTATATATATACACACACACACACATATATATAAGATATATGTATTGTATTGTATATATATACATGTTATATATACGTGTAGGGCTGAGTCTTGTTGTATGGCAGAAACCAACACGACACTGCAAAGCGATGATCCCCCAATTAACAATACATTCATTTTTTTTTTTTAAAGTGACAGAAGATGGCTCGTTAGGTTCCTAACCTCACAGAGCACTGCCGGAGACTGCAAACCCGCCCTTCTCCTTGGCCCTCCACGGAGAATCCTCTAGGGGAAATGCAGCTCCAGTAACTGGCCCAGCGCTGAAGTACCCTGAACTCAGCCGGGGGACCCCCGCCCCCACACCCGCATGCTTTGAGGCCTCGGTCATGAATGTCATCTGACTGCCATGGGCCTCCACACCACATGACTGAGCATCAGGGAGCTGTCAACTCAAATTCCTTCCCGTAAGTATCTCCTTCATTCTGATGGGCAATGATCTCGCCATTTGCACGTGAAGAAATGGTCCATCTGGTCTGCATTAGGGTCGGCTGGCTGCCCTGATTGGGAGGAACTGCACCCTCTGGGCTGTTAATTGTGTGCAGATGGGGCCCGGCCCCCACCGTTGCCCCTTCCAGGAGTCTCATTCTTGCGAGCTCCCCCAGCCTCCTGAAGGCATCCCCGGAACAGAGGACAGAGATCTGTCCTCAGAGTGGTTTTCATTATGTAAATGACTACCATCTTTCTTTATTGATTTCAAACAACTCCATCATCTGAAATGTAAATGATTCCGTCAAAAATGTCAGAACGCTATGGTGTAGCATCCTGCAATATATGGGGGTGTTTCTTGAAAGCGTAGCAAGTCTAAGGCATGGAAACCCAACACTTCAAAAAAAATGTTCAAAACAGACTGATGGAAAAATCGACGAAGGCTGGCAGTCGGCAGTTGCAAATCACCCGTGTTGAGTGTTAATAAAAGGACTTGTCACAAGTCCAGGTGTGCAAGTGCACGAAGATACAGAGTTCCAGTGAGTCATTAATTAGTCACTGCATAACGTCTCTCACTTAGCAGCAGCAGCAGCAGCAGCGTCTCTCATAAAGACAGCTATACTCAAGGCATCTGGGTTCCTATCACATGAGGGCATGCGGTCA
Organism: Bos grunniens; assembly: GCF_055505025.1. Classification (NCBI taxonomy): domain Eukaryota; kingdom Metazoa; phylum Chordata; class Mammalia; order Artiodactyla; family Bovidae; genus Bos; species Bos grunniens. Next base: position 5,791,295 of record NC_141194.1, read on the forward strand.
CTGTATTCAAAATGCGAGTGATTACTTTGTGAAAAGTGGTCCACCTCGAAAATCCTGACGTTTACAAATTTCAAATACTGACAGGTTCATGGAAATACTAAAGCAGTGGCGTCATCAGCCCCTTTTGAAAAGAAACAAAGTGATAACGCGATTGATTGCAGGTTAGCACCCGCTAAAGATGAGCCCTGGGTCTCGGCCACCTATAAAACTGAAGGCCACGGCTGCCTGGCATCTTTCTGTCTGGAAGAGAAGTTCAGCGTTTCTCCTTCCCTGCCCAAACTGACCGCCGCAGCTGGGCGTCAGGAAAGTGAAAAGTGAAAGTTAAGGTCGCTCAGTCGTGTCTGACTCTCTGCGACCCCGTGGTCTATACGGTCCATGGAATTCTCCAGGCCAGAATACTGCAGTGGGTAGCCTTTCCCTTCTCCAGGGGATCTTCCCGACCCAGGGATGGAACCCAGGTCTTCTCATTGCAGGCAGCTTCTTTAGCAGCTGAGCCATAGGGAAGGTCCAAGAATACTGGAGTGGGTAGCCTATCTCTTCTCCAAGGGGATCTTCCCAGCCCAGGAATCGAACCTGGGTCTTCTTCATTGCAGGTGGATTCTTTACCAACTGAGCTATCAGGGGAGCCATGGGCATCAAGAGAGGGCAGTAAATTAAGAAAGAACACCTCTAGACAGAGGACAGTTTGACAAAGCTGTTAAGTAAACGAGAACTAAACTAGGGGGGAATCAAAGGAGAACCCCAACAAACGAGAGCTTGTGAGTCACCCGCAGAAGGTCAGCTTGTGAACATCCCACAGCCTCACAAAGGCGCATGTTTCAGAGACAGGGCCTGGTTCACCCAGCGTAACACTGTCAAGTCTTCGAGACTTGTAACAGCCTTACTTGAAGGGTGAAGGAAAACCTCACTGCTGTTTTTTCCTTCGTGTCAAACCCCAATACCAGCCTGCAGAGGTAACGTGAGGCGTCAGCCAAGGACAGTTCTCACAGCACTACCCCAAGTTACATGCCCCAGGGTAACGGGTCACTCCGTGGACCATCTTTTCAAAACATACCGTGTTTCTAAAAAGTCAAGTTTCCGGCGTATGAAGCCTCTGAAGTTATGAGGTCAGCCCGCATCTCCTATACACATGGACTGCACAGAAAGGATATATGTGTTTCCATGAATTTTTATAATTTTTCCTTAGCCCCATAAGAGAGAAAGAGGAAAAAAATTAGGGCAGTGGTTGGCCCATATCAGTTAATGGCAAAAGTTTCGAAAGTGAGTGGTCCACTTAAACAGCAGTGTGCGTGAGTGACCACCTCGATGAGTTCACTGCTGGGCCGGGCAGAGGCTGTGTGCTTTGCTTCTGAACGTCAGTGCAATCCTAGTAACTCCTAGTTCAGTTCAGTTCAGTCACTCAGTCGTGTCCGACTCTTTCCGACCCCATGAACTGCAGCACACCAGGCCTCCCTGTCCATCACCAACTCCCGGAGTTCTAACCGATGGTCAATATTCACCGAGCGAACAGGGATCCATACTTGTAGACTGAGCTGACCCTTTAGAACTCAACCTGGGGAAGACATTAAGAAAATGCTTTGTGGGCTTTGCCTGGAGGCTCAATGGTGAAGAATCTTCCTGGCAGTCTAGGAGGCATGGATTCGATCCCTGGTCCTGGAAGATTCCCACGTGCCAGGGAGCAACTGAGCCCATGCACCACAGCAAGAGAAACCACTGGAATTAAGAGAGTAGCCCCCACTGCAGCAACTAGAGAAAGCCTGGCAAAGAGACAAAGACCCAGTACCGTCAAAAAATAAATTTATAAACAAAGAAAAATGCTTTTTGGGATTCCCTATGAGACTGACACTTCAGTAAGTTAACAATGAACAAACGGAAATTGAAGACCTTACAGGTCTGTCCAGGAGTGTCTGTTTCTTCACATATGTGTGTGTGTGTGTGCTAGTTGCTCAGTTGTGTCCTACTCTTTGTGACCCTGTGGACTGTAGCCCGCCAGGCTCCTCTGTCCATGGGATTCTCCAGGCAAGGATACTGGAGTTGGTTGCCATGCCCTTCTCCAGGGGATCTTCCCAACTCAGGGATTGAACCTGGGTCCCCCGCACTGCAGGTAGATTCTTTACTGTCTATGCCATCAGGGAAGCCCTTCACAAGGCATATGCTTCATGTCTCATTTAAATACTGAAAGTAGAAAGTGTTAGTCGTTCAGTCACGTCCGACTCTGTGACCCCATGGACTCTACCCCTCCAGGCTCCTCTGTCCATGGGATTGTCCTGGCAAGAATACTGGAGTGGGCAGCCATTCCTACAACTCCAGAAATTAGCTAAAAATTACCTTCAGAGAAAAAAAGCTCCATGTTCTTTATTAGCCTAAAACGACTGGTTAATTAGTGATGGTATTAGATTTAACCTAAGTGATCCCGATATATCTTTTAACCAACCTATAATATAATAATACAGGGGCGCCCAAAGACAGCTTGAAGTTGAGGGCCCTCTTATAGTAGCTGGACAGTCACAATAGAGATGACAGGACAGCTGGGCAGGTGGGATTAGGCCCTGGAGGTGTGTATGATGTCAACCACCAGATCGCCCCAGAGAGGCCCGCAACCTCAGCCTCGGCACTGCGGGGCTAACAGTGGGACTGGTCGAGCTCAACCCGTGATGGAGCGTGTTCTTCTTGAGGAAAAAGTGTGTACTTCAGAACCACTGTTCTGTATCCCACATATTTGTGCTAATATACAACACTTGAGCTTTCCTGATAGCTCAGTTGGTAAAGAATCCGCCTGCAATGCAGGAGACCCCGGTTCAATTCCTGGGTCGGGAAGATCCACTGGAGAACAGATAGGCTACCCACTCTAGTATTCTTGGGCTTCCCTGGTGGCTCAGCTGGTAAAGAATCCGCCTGCAATGCGGGAGACCTGGGTTCCATCCCTGGGTTGGGAAGATCCACTGGAGAAGGGAACGGCTACCCACTGCAGTATTCTGGCCTGGAGAATTCCATTGACTGTATAGCCCATGGGGGTCGCAAAGAGTCAGACACAACTGAGCGACTTTCACTTTCATACAATACTTGTCTTTTTCTGACCTACTTCACTCTGTGTAACAAGAGTTATACGTCACTACACATCACTACATCACTACAAGTGAAACAATTTTGTTCCTCTTTGTGTCTGAGCAATATTTCATTGTATATAGGCATCACGGGCTTCCCAGGCGGCTCAGTGGTAAAGAATCTGCCCATCAACGCAGGAGACATGGATTTGATCCCTGGGTTGGGAACATCCCCTCGAAAAGGGAATGGCAACCCACTCTGGTATTCTTGCCTGGAGAATCCCATGGATGGAGGAGCCTGGCAGGCAGCAGTCTATGGGGTCACAAAAGAGCTGGACACGATTTAGTGACTAAAACAACAGCAACATCCGTGGGCCATGTCTTTATCCCTTCATCTATTGACGGACATTCAGGTCGCTTCCGTGTCCCGGTTATTGTAAACAGTGCTGCAGTGAATACTGGGGTGCGTGTGTCATTTCGAATTATATGGTTTTCTCAAGGTATATGCCCAGTAGTGGGACTGCTGGATCATATCAATGCATGTATGCAGAGTCTAGAAAAAATGGTACACAGGAACCTGTTTGCAAGGCAGGAAGAGAGATTCAGACATAGAGAAAGAACTTGTGGACATCACGTGGGAAGGGGAGCGTGGGGCGACCAGAGAGAGTACCACTGACATATACACATGATATATACACGGACATATATACACGACCGTGTGTAACACAGATAGTTAGTGGGAAGCTGGTGTACAGCGCAGGGAACTCAGCTCGGTGCTCTGTGACAACCTGGAGGGGTGGGAAGTTTAAGAAGGAGGACATATGTGTACAGATATATGCTTCAGAGAGAAGGGAAAATCTCTCTATGTGTACTTAGATGATTTTTTTCCCCCCAAATAATCCTCTATTATCCTTATGCTCATTATGCCAAAATCACTTGCAAGTCAACAGAGCCTGTTTCTGGTCTTGATGGTTGGCTCTCTGTGAATGCCCTCTCTCCACAAACATCCACGTCCAGAGTTACTGGTAGCAGAGAGGGGACTTCAGCCCTGGGAAAAAACGCGTCGTGTGAAGGTTCCAGTGCAAGCGTCCTGGGACTTCCCTGGTGGTTCCATTGCTGGGGAGTCCGCTTTGCAGTCAGCGCAGGGGGTTGCAGCTTCAGTTCCTGGTCGGGGAACTAAGATCCCCCATCCAGTGGATGAACTAAGAAGCCCGTATGTTCTACAAGTACTGAGCCCGGGTGCCTCAACGAGAGAGACCCGGGTCCCACAAACTATACAGAGCCCCCACAAGCTCTGGAGACCACACGCCACAGCAAGGGAGAACCCACATACTGCAATAAGGAGCCTGTGCGCTGCAACTAAAGATCCTGCATGCTGTTAACTAAGACAGGACACACCCATAAATAAAAAAATATAAAAAAAATAATAAATCGCGGGTATCTTTTAATTGTTAATCATTTATGCTGGCCCTCTCTGGAATATTCCCCTTATTCTCGGTGAACCAGGCATACTTGAAATTCACAGCGACTCTTCACTGCTTTCACACAAAAAGCATAATTTATAGCGCCTCTTTTAACCACCTTACTTTTAAAACAAAAAGGTTTTGCAAATGGGTTTTCAACAATCCTCCTAATAGCATCCTATTTTTATGGTAAATGCAAATAGTTAAATAGCAAATGATCTCTGATAACAGAAAAGGTTTCCTAAGAGTAGAGTGTTAAAAACTTAAGTGGTGAGAGATTTTGGCAGAACTCATTCTTTGTGGTTTATAATAAAAAGCGTGGAAATAATAAAACTCAGATCCATTAAAGAAATGTCAGTCTGTTAAGAAAGAGAAAACAGCAATTATTTTGAATTGAGATAGTAACTATGCCAGGTTTCCAAGGATCTTAGGGTGAGAAAAATGGAAAATGAGATGGATTATACAGACTTTAGATAAGAATGTTTCCAACAGGAAGCTGGAGGAATGCGGTGCAGCTATGTGGCTTCTGGGACACCCGAGTTGTTATAAGTCTAACAGTGGACTTCTGACAATGTAAGTAAGGACTCGGGAAAATGCTCAGCAAGCACTGAATTCAAAACCAGCAGTGCAACAGTATCAACTTGATGTGTGACAGTCAAAGTGACAAAGCAAGAGAGATTTCTCTTTCTGCTTGTAATGCATAATGCCAAGTAATTCTGTTTTTCTCTTCAAATCACACTCCAAAAAGTAACCAAATGCTACGTCTCTCAGAGTATACTTTGACGGCGTCCAAAACTTGTGCATAACACAATACCATCGGTTTGGCATGAAAGAAGTTGGTTACGTTTGCACAGTCAAGTAACAGCATACAGGAGTCAAGTGCCCTAGAAACTGCCTGTGAAGGCAAAGTGTTACATCAGCTAAATTGTTTGACAAGCCTCATCCCGGTCTTTTGGAAGAGGGCAATCTTAGCATCTAGGATCTCAAGTGAAAGTGAAAGTCGCTCAGTCATGTCTGACTCTTTGTGACCCCATGGACTATGCAGTCCTTGGAACTCTCCAGGCCAGAATACCAGATTGGGTTGCCTTTCCCTTTTCCCAATCTTCCCGACCCTGGGATCGAGCCCAGGTCTCCAGCATTGCAGGCGGATTCTTTACCAGCTGAGCCACCAGGAAAGCCCAGGATCTCAAGATATTATCAAAAATACTAAAAGTCCCTGCAAACACCCTTTTTTTTTTTTTTCTAACTTTAAATTTTTTATTTTGTATTGGGGTATATAGGCCAATTAACACTGTTGTCATGGTTTCAGGCAGACAGCAAAGGGACTCAGCCATACGTACACATGCATCTTTTCTCCCCCAAACTCCCCTCCCATCCAGGCTGCCACATGACATTGAGCACAGTTCCCTGTGCTGTCCAGCAGGTCCTTGCTGGTTCTCCATGTTAAACACAGCAGTGTTTCCATGTCCATCCCAGACTCCCTAACTATCCCTTCCCCCATCCTTCGCCCTGGTGACCATAAGGTTATTACAGAGCATTGAGCAGAGGTCCCTGTGCTGTCCAGCAGGTCCATGTGGGTTCTGCATGTTAAACACAGCAGTGTGTCCATGTCCATCCCAAACTCCCTGACTATCCCTTCTCCCATCCTTCCCCCTGGTGACCATAAGGTTATTACAGGATATTGAGCAGAGTTCCCTGTGCTGAACAGCAGGTCCCTGTGGGTTCTCCATGTTAAACACAGCCGTGTGTCCATCCCAAACTCCCTGACTATCCCTTCCCCCATCCTTCCTCCCTCGCAACCATAAGTTCCTCCTCTAAGTCTGTGAGTCTGTTTCTGTTCAGTAAGTTCATCTGTCTCATTTTTAGATTCCATATGTAAGGAATGTCATAGGACATTGTCCTTCTATGTCTGACTTACTTCCGTCAGTATGGCACTGTCTAGCAAACACACCTCTCTTCTTGGATAACGCAAACAGAAAACCACAATACTCACGCGTGCATTATGGCTTTTTCAAGGGTGCCACCCCTAGCCTATTTTCCAAAGATCTAAACACATTTACTCCTAGGAAGCCAGTAGAGCCTCGGTGGTTTACTCACTTTCGAGAAAAACACACCATAAAGTCCCTGAATTGATGATGGCCTTCCTACATGGTCAATTTCGGCAGGATTCATACAACATAGCCATGACTTTTTAAAGACTTTTTATTTTATGTGGACCATTTTGAAAATAATCATTGAATTTGTTACACCATTGCTTCTGCTTTCTGTTTTGGCTTTTTTCACCACGAGTGGAATGTTAGCTCCTAGACCAGGGATCAAACCATACGCCCTCCATTGGAAGATGAAGTCTTGACTATTGGACTGCCAGGGAAGTCCTGATAATAACTTTAAGTGGAGTATAATGATTTTTATTATATATGTATTTACATATTTTATTATATATATTTATATATAAATTTTTATTATTTATTTTATTATGTATTTCATTATTTTATTATATTTATAAATACATAAATATTCATTATATTTATGTTTATTATTATATTTTAATATGTATTCATTCTATTAAAATATATTTTATTATATGTACTATATATTAAAATATATTTTATTATATGTATATTTTATAATATGTTTATTATATTTAATATATAGTCATTCTATTAAAATATATTTATTATATTAAATATAATATACTTTATTATATTTATATTTTATGAATTGTGTCTGACTCTTTACGACCTCATGGCCTATAGCCTACCAGGCTCCTCTGTCCATGGGATTCTCCAGGCAATAGTCCTGGAGTGGATTGCCATTTCCTTCTCCAGGGGATCTTCCCAACCCAGGGCTCAAACCCAGGTCTCCTGCAGTGTAGACAGATGCTTTACGGTCTGAGCCACCAGGGAAGCCAAGGGTGAAGGAAGAGTATTATATTTTAATATATATTTATAATATTAAAATATACTTTATTATATTAAATATAACATATTGTACTATGGTATATTTGATTATATTAAAACAATATATTTTATTATTTTTATTCTATTCTATTCTATTATTATTACACTCAATGGTGTTATATTGAGTCACGAGGCTGTCCGCAGGAAACCAATATTGTAAATCAACCGTACTTCAGTAAATACATGGATAAGTGTTCACATGGACGATTCACTGCACCACAATGTGAGTTCACAAATTTTCAGATGTTTGTGTGACGCAGGTTATTTTTTCCTGCAGCTCCGTGTTTCCTGGCCATCGTCACGTCTTTGATGGACACCCTCTCCCACGCGCACACACGAGCAGCTGTGAGGCTGCAGGCCCCTTCACCCCGGCTCTGCCCTGCTCCTCACCTTTGTACAGAGTCTTGGGCACCTGGCAGGTATGCCCGCAGCCATTGGAACAGCACTTCTTAACCCCAGAGCACTCGTCGTCCGTGTCGCAGCTTTCCACGCAGGCGGCGGCGAACCCGCTGGCCTTCTCTGGGGAGGGGCAGTCTCCCTGCTTCACTGACAGGATGTACTTGAGGAACTCACAGCTGGTCACGCACTCGTAATTCTTCTTGGGGAACAGAGACTGCGAGAGAACAGAAATCCTTAAATTAAAGACTCATGGGGTCTGATGTCCACGACTTCAGAGAGTCAGGTCAAAATTCTGAAGCAACTTCAATGTCCTTCAACAGAGGGATAGATAAAGTGGATGTGGTACATATATGCAATGGAATATTACACTGCCATTGAAAAGAATGAAGTCGTGTCATCTGCACCAACGTGGATGGACCTAGAGATTGTCATACTGGGTGAAGTGAGTCAGGCAGAGATGCAGAATCATTGCATGACACCCCCTATGTGAAGAATCTAAAAAGAAATGATACAAATGAACTTATGTACAAAACAGAAGTAGATGCAGAGACTTAGCCGTGAACTTACGGTTGCTGGGTTGGGGGAAGGATGGGGAGAAGGGATAGTTAGGGAGTTTGGGATGGACATGAACACACTGTTGTATTGAACACTATTGAACACAGAGAACCCACAAGGACCTGCTGGACAGCACAGGGATCTCTGCTCAATACTCTCTAATAACCTTATGGTTCCCAGGGGGAAGGATGGGGGAAGGGATAGTCAGGGAGTTTAGGATGGACATGGACACACTGCTGTATTTAAAATGAATAAGTAACAAAGACTTATTGTACAGCACAGGGAACTCTGCTGTTATGTGTCAGCCTGGATGGGAAGGGCACTTGAAGTAGGATGGATACATGCATATGCTTGACTGAGTCCCTTTGCTGTCCAACTTGAAGCTATCACAACACTGTTAATCGACTATACCACAATAGAAAGAAAAAGATTAATAAAAAATAAAAAGAAACTATAGTTACTCCTTTTATAAAAGTGATGATCATCCCATAAAGTATCTTTTATGTAAACTCCTATTTTCATATACAGAATATATTTTAGAATTTAAAAAGCTATCTCAAGTCCTTTCTGGAAAGAGTGGAATGTAAACAAATTTCATCATCAATACTGTCAAAATGGAAAAAGAGGAGGGATGTGCGTATTTGTATCTGCATGTGCGTAGGGAAGGAAAGAAGAATCTTGCTCCATCAGATTTTTCCTTGAATTGTTTACAAAATAAATGTACTTGCTTTCTTTCCCTCTCAGTCATGTCTGACTCTTTGCAACCCCATGGACTGCAGCCCACCAGGCTCCTCTGTCATGGAATTCTCCAGGTCAGAATACTGGAGTGGGTTGCCATTCCCTTCTCCACGGGATCTTCCCGACCCAGGGATCGAACCCAGGTCTGCTGCACTGCAGGCAGATTCTTTACTGTGTGAGCCACCAGGGAAGCCTCAAAGAAATGATATGTTGATTTTCTAAAGAAGTATGAGCCATGAACTGTAACTTTATATTAGACGCAACAGATACACATCAATGACACACACACATCCACAGATTATGGTTAATACATTCTGAGTCCCGACCCTGTAAATTTAAAGTACAAATTTAATGTACATGCCATCAGCCCTCTGACAAATACCAGGGGGAAATTTCACACTCTTTAATACAAAAAGTGGAACACTGGAGGTACTAGGTGGAAAAAGTTCAGTCCCCAAGGTTTGAATTCAAATTGTAGACGTCAATACAATTGATTGTTAATAATTACATTTAGAGTCGGACACGACTGTTAGCGACTGAACAGCAACAACAGTCATGTATAAAATTTGAAAATAATATGATCTGATTGGATTAAAATCGCATCTCAGCTCAAGAACTATCCAGGTAAGACAGAAAAAAGGCTACATTTTCAATACTGAAGTAGCATAAATCTGTAGATAATTAAAAAAAACTTTGTAAAACATTTAAAGCATTATCAGTTCTTAAGGCTTTTCTCTCTTAGTTTCACAGCTCACTGTTCTCTTACTTTCGAGATCTGTTTTACTTCACTGGCTTTTGGAAAAGTTCTAAATTCCAGTCCAAATCTAAGGAACTGAGGAAGCGTGCTAAAGGATGGGGAACAATTGTGGAGTGTTGGTCAACTTTCCTCTTTCAGCAAAGTGTATACATTACATGGGTTGAAAGAAAGCCCTAAAGTTACCCAAATCGCTGGCCCCTGCAGCACAGGCTGAGCTTTGCAAGCAGAAATGATTTTATTCAAGCTGGTAAGTGTTTACTGCTGGCTAAGTTAGCAATCACAGGGACTTAAGTGTGTATTATGGTGTAATCAAATCAGCTGAGTGCAAACTTGTTCACATATGAAAACGAGGTGTAACTTGGAATCAGAAAACAAAGAAAGAGCTCTCTGTCCATGTGACTCTAATCACCCATGTGCCGACCACCATGCCCTTGAACCGAGACAGAAAAACAGAGGTGTTGTCTCCTCCTGTTGCTAGTTTACTCGCCGAGCTAACAGGTCAAAGTCAAAAACAAACACAGGGGCAGAGACAGACCTGGAACGTTGGTTCCCACCGAGAGCGAAAGCAGAATGACCATGAAGTGAAAGTGTTAGGCGCTCAATCCCTACCGACTCTTCGCGACTCCATGGACTGCAGCCCACCAGGCTCCTCTGTCCATGGGGATTCTCCAGGCAAGAACACTAGAGTGGGTTGTCATTTCCTTCCCCGTGGACTGTAGCCCACCAGGCTCCTCTGTCCATGGGGATTCTCCAGGCAAGAACACTAGAGTGGGTTGTCATTTCCTTCCCCGTGGACTGCAGCCCACCAGGCTCCTCTGTCCATGGGGATTCTCCAGGCAAGAACACTAGAGTGGGTTGTCATTTCCTTCCCCGTGGACTGCAGCCCACCAGGCTCCTCTGTCCATGGGGATTCTCCAAGCTAGAATCCTGAAGTGGGTTGCTACGCCCTCCTCCAGGGGATCTTCCCGACCCAGGGATCGAACCTGCATCTCTTACATCTTCTGCATCGGCAGGCAGGTTCTTTACCATCTGAGCCACTACGGAAGCCCTAATACAAGGGGATGACAGGACTATTTGCTAATTAGTGAGTTAAGTCTCTACAGTTACTATGTGAACTATTGTTCCATCAATTGCTTCAGAGTGTAGTCACCATGAGAAACCCTTAACAACATTCTTTTTAAAACAAAAAAATTATATGAAAACAACGTTTTGAGTGTGTCATCTAAATTCAAGTTTATGGTCTTCTCAGTCTTTTTATTTCATTCTCTTTGATTCATCTGAGTGTATCAGTCACTCAGGCATGTCTGACTCTTTAAAACCCCGTGGACTGTAGGCTCCTCTGTCCATGGGATTATCCAGGCAGGAATACAAGAGTGGGTTGTCATTCCCTTCTCCAAATGACCATGATTTGTACAATAATTTGGATCTTCCAGTGGATGTGAGGGCTGTTCCATACAATTAAATACATCTCCTTTTCGTGAGGGTTTCACAAACGTGATTTTGTGGGAGGGTGATTGTTTTGAGGTGCATGGAAAGAAGTTGGGAAAGTTCCTGTCTGCACTGGAGTTTTCTAGACTGGTCCCTGAGCTTGTCACGTTGCAGATGAGATGATGAGAATTACAAGAGACTGTGCATACAGACAAACGGGCAATGCCGTGCAGAGTGGGTCACACCAGATACTCAACAAGACTGGACCCACGGACGTCTCTTTTGTTTCCCCACTGCTACAGATTTCCTGTGTAACATTTCCAGATTCTTCTGTTATTCTGACCAAAATGCTACAGAGGCCACAGCAAGAGTAGCTTCCCCAGTGATATGACCCCCCACAAGTCTCCAACGTGCCCCACCTAGGAGGCCTGGCCCTGAGACCTCTAAGGAGGGAACTGGGCCCCCTTGGAACTTCTAAGAAACCATCTGTAGTCTTTGAACTTACATGAAGACAGTCTCACACATCCGTGGATTTAGTAACCTAAACGAGGCGTTCTACTTAACAGTTCCACTGTTTACACGCATTGAAGGCAAATTTTGACGTTCTCTGTCAATCATCTTGGATAATCCTCTTGGATTCGGTTGAAAAATATTATTGGTCTGAACGCAAAGGAGAGAACATTTGGCGTCTGTGCAAGAGGTCTCTTCCCACGTCTTTCATCATCACTTAGTAAGAACTGATGAGTTCAGTGGAGTAAGGACAAAAATGCTTACGGGTGACAGAAAATGATGTCAGAGTAAGAAAACGTGTCAGTGTTAGTCGCTCAGTCGTGCCCAACTCTTTGCGACCCAGTAGACAGTAGCCAGGCTCCTCTGCCCTTGGAATTACTCCAGGCAAGAATACTGGAGTGGGTCGCCATTACCGTACATTAAAATAATTAGTGTGGAAATCATGGGACGATGAACACAAACACATCAAATTCAGTAAAATAAGCCAATGGGCAAGAAATCACCTAAATAGGAGGTCTCAGTTTCTCCCTGACTCCCCTGTAACTCAAATGGTAAAGACTGCTGTCGATGTAGGAGACCAGGGTTCGATCCCTGGTTTGGGAAGTTCCTCTGGAGAAGGAAACGGCAGCACACTCCAGTATTCTTGCCTGGAGAATCCCATGGACGGAGGAGCCAGGCGGGCTATAGTCCGTGCGGTCTCAAAGAGTTGGACACGACAGAGAGACTAACACACACCTGCACACACTTTCTCCCTAGAAAACTCTGCATTCGGTATTTGGCCAAGTTCACCAAAATTGCACATGAGCCAGGTCTTAAGTACACAGCCTTTGCAGAGAGCAAGGGGCCAAGGGGTTCTCTCCTTGCTCCAGCCAACACATACACACACACACACACACACACACACACACAGGCGGCTTCAGCGTGGGCCCCCTGAAATGAGTTCTCCACCGTCACCACCGCCATCTCCCCACGTCCTCACCAATGATGAGCTGACGGACCTTCCATGGCGGGTCAACCTCTGACAACTGCTGAGGGTCTCCCAGACCCTCACCCCCACTTCTATGCCTCCCCAGACCCCACAAGCAGGATTATTTTCACTTGGCGGATGAGACCCTCAGGTAGGCTGCAATTTACCCCAAATTGCACACAAGGAAGCGTGGGGGGCAGCCAAGTTTTATCTCAGGGGTGCTCCGTATCTCAGGGTAAAATTAAAAGATGACTAAGGCAGGGGCTCTAAACGTGCTTCCCTGCTAGGATTATCTGGGGGTTTCCAACACTCAGGAAATACCAAAGGCAAGCGCAGAGAGGGAAAATGCACATATACAGGCACACATAAATATGCACATGTCTATATCCACACACACATACCCAGATGCATGTACCTCATACATGGGGCTTTCCAGGCGGCATTAATGATAAAGAATCCCCCTTCCAATGCAGGAGACCTGGGTTCCCTCCCTGGATGGGAAGACCTCCTAGACAGGGAATTCTTGCCTGGGAAATCCCATGGTCGGAGGAGCCTGGCGGGCTACAGTCCATGGGGCCGCAAAAGAGTTGGATACTATTGAACATAGGCACACACACATAAATCATACATATGTAAACCAAAACAGCAGTTACAGTCCAGGCATACTGACAAGAATGAGCAACACTGAGACACAGCTTGCAATATTGAACTTCAACAATAGAAATATAATTTTTCAGGCATGCAGACAGAACAGGCAAGTTGATTACGATGGGGAAAATAACCTTTCTCTTGGGTTAATTTCTCTCTATCAGATGTAATGTGTGAAGCCAGTAGAAAAATATATAATACTAAATATGTATATAATATATATAACTATATATATATTAGGAATATATAATAGTATATAATACTAAAGAATATAAAATAATACTATATATACTATATAATATCAAATATATATAAATACTAAAGAATATAAAACAATAAATGAGCTCAACTGTTATTTAAATATACATGTGACAGAAATATTCTCAAAGACAAAGACTCGGAGGATATAACACTCATGAGTCTTTCTTGCAAAACTATGCAGTGGTAAAATTTAGCTGTTCCACAATTAACAGAAATAAAGAGTAGACTGGCTAGCACAGCACCCCTCCAAAAAAAAGCATATAATACATATGTATACGTAGGGCTCCCCAGGTGGTGCTAGTGGCAAATACCCGCCTGCCAATGTAGGAGACCGAAGAGATGTGGATTCGATTCCTGGGTCGGGAAGATCCCCTGGAGGAGGGCCTGGCAACCCACTCCAGTGTTCTGACCTGGAGAATTCCATGGACAGAGGAGCCTGGTGGGCTACAGTCCATGAGGTCACAAAGAATTGGACACGACTGAAGTGACTTAGTATGCACATATATATTATGTGAGAAAACGAGTTCGTACAAATCAATTTGGACTTCAGGTATAACAGAAGGCAGAATCTGTCATGAATAATCTCAAAGAAAATGGTGTGTTTTAAAAGACACCCAGACAGGATCAAATTTAGAAAGCCAGAAATACAGAAATTAGCATAAAAGAATTACTAATCATTTTCTTATCCGCATATATGGGAAACTAAAATGGAAACATTGAAGGCATGAGGAGAAGGGGACGACAGAGGATGAGACGGTTGGATGGCATCACCGACTCGACGGACATGAGTTTGAGCAAACTCCGGGAGTTGGTGATGGACAGGGAGGCCTGGCATGCTGCGGTCCATGGGGTCACAAAGACACGACTAAGCGACTGAACTGAACTGAAAATGGAAAAAAGTATGAATGACAGTTTTTTTTTTTTTTTTAAAGAGAACATGATATAATAAAACTAAAAATAAAACAGTATGTCTTTAAAACTTTGGTGGCTTAGAAGGAATGGGGCAAGAAATCTTGAACTTAATTTTAGGACCCCTGTACTCAGGGCTGTGATGGATGGACTGCAGTAGAAAGATCCAGAGCAAAACAGGCAGAAGGGAAGGACCCGTGGAGAGAAGTCCAGAGGAAACGAGGTGGAGAGTCTCCCACTGGGTCACACAGGACGCACTCAGTCCGTCCAGCCGTGACTTCTAATAGCACGTGTGGAATGCCGTCATCCAGAGAAGTTCTGGGGGCAGACCTGAGACCCAAAATTCTTCTGGGAGGCTGGTCACTGAGGTTCCTTCTGTCCAGCATGGACCACAATTCAGACTCCCAGAAGGGAACAGGGGCCAACAGTTTAGGAAGGGCGAGCCCCTCTTATCAGTGAGGGGTGGGTGCGAAGCCCTCCCTCCAATTCTTAAGTTTCCAGAAGCCTGCCAAGGGTCAACCTTTTAAGCAGGAATTTCTAAAGACAGTTTTGCTATGGTTAACGTCTCTGTGCAGGTAATCACAGCTATTTCCAGATGGTAGTTTTTGTTGAGTCGCCCAGTCGTGTCTGACTCTTTGCGACCCCATTGACTGCAGGATGCCAGACTTCCCTGTTTGTCACCAACGCCCACAGTTTGCTCAAACTCATGTGCATGGTGTCAGTGATGCCATCCAACCATCTCATCCTCTGTTGCCCCCTTCTTCTCCTGCCCTCAATCTTTCCCAGCATCAGGGTCTTTTCAAATGAGTTGGCTCTTCCCATCAGGTGGCCAAAGGATTGGAGCTTCAGCATCAGTCCTTCTAATGAGTATTCAGGGTTGATTTCCTTTAGGATGGACTGGTTGGATCTCCTTGCTGTCCAAGGGACTCTCAAGAGTCTTCTCCAAAACCACAGTTCAAAAGAATCAACTCTTAGGCGCTCAGTTTTCTTTATAGTCCAACTCTCACATCCATCCATGACTACTGGAAAAACCACAGCTTTGACTAGAATGGACCTTGCCAGCAAAGTGATGTTTTTGATTTTTAATACATTGTCTAGGTTTGAGAATTTGGAATGAAGGTTAAGTTTTACTCTCTCGTGCAGTTTGTTTTACTAGTGTTTCAATGCTCATATACAATTTCTATGAAAAATAAATACATTAACCTGTTGAGATGAAACAACCCAAACTGCCAGCTGCATCTTTCAAAGAAGGCATCTAATGACTAAGTATTCGTGAAATCGGAAAATGCATTCTCAATTCAAACATTTCTAACCTGGGCTTGGAAATGCAATTATGAGTTGCTTGGAAACTCAGTTATATATCCTAATGGATTAAATGTGATGACCATTAACTTGCTTCCCAGGCAAACTGTAGACCATGGCCGTGAATGCTATCAAGTTAGGAGAAAATCAGAAACACGTATTTTAAGAACGCCACTTTCCTACTACCACTCTGATAAAAGTGTACGATCCTTACACTTTACCGGAGCCATTCAGATAATGGCCCCCAGGTTGCACAGGGCTGTGTTCCCTGAGAGCTCACACACATGAGGTGACCCCAGAAATGACCAAAAGTGCACGCCTGGAGGCGGGCTCGGGTCCACAGGGCCGGGCCAGATGTTGACAGGTGCTTCTGAGTTGAGGAGAAAGAGATCAGAGTTTGAGGAAGCTGGGACTTCCCTGGTGGCACAGTGGATAAAAATCACCGCCTGCCAAAGGTGGGGACACAGGTTCAATTCCCGGTCTGGGAAGATTCCCTCATGCTGCAGAGCAAGTAAGCCCAAGCACCACAACTAATTGAGCCCATGCTCCAGAGCTCCTGAGCTGCAACTCTCAAGCCTGAGTGTTGCAGTTACTGAAGAAATGTGTGCTTAGCGCCCATGCTTGGCAACAAGAGAAGCCACCGCGATGAGAAACGTTGTCCACCAAAACTAGAGAGTAGCTCCTGCCAGCTGCAAGGAGAGCAGTTCAGTTCAGTTCAGTCACGCTTTCCCAGCATCAGGGTCTTTTCAAATGAGTTAGTTCTTCACGTCAGATGGCCAAAGCATTGGAGCCAAAGTTTCAGCTTCAGCATCAGTCCTTCCAATGAACACTCAGGACTGATTTGCTTTAGGATGGACTGGTTGGTTCTCCTGGCAGTCCAAGGGACTCTCAAGAGTCTTCTCCACCATCGAAGTTCAAAAGCATCAATTCTTCAGTGCTCAGCTTTCTTTAAGAGTCCAACTCTCACATTCATACATGACCACTGGAAAAACCATAGCCTTGACTAGACGGACCTTTGTTTCAAGTAGAGCAAAGCCTGTGCAAATCAACGAACGCTCAGCCTATCCAAAATGAAAGTTTGAGGGAGCTAAAATGCGTAGGTCCTGTGAGCAAAAAAATCAGGAAGGATGGAACTGGACAAAGAAACCCAGAGAGGTGCGAGGGACCCCCCGGGGTTGGGCTGAATACTGCTTTTCGAACGTACATGTGGTGAAAGCTCTCAAGAATGGCAGAAAGCACCAGAAGAGAAAACACCAGGCAAAGCACGCCTGGACTTCCAAGGAGCCTAGCACCTCCCATTCCAGCCATCAGAGCAGAATACATAGGGCACTGGACAGAGTCCTAAGAGATACTGCTCAGTGGCTCATTCATGTCTGGCTCTCCGCAACCTCATGGCCTGTAGCCTGCCGGGCTCCCCTGTCCATGGGATTGTCCAGGCATGCATACTGGACTTCAGTGCCATTTCATTCTCTAATCACCTTAGTAACGGGGACACATGAGCCCCGGACTCAAGGCTGCTCTGACTCTGCGCTAAGAAAGTTTAAAAGCAAGTCTCTGCAGAAGAAACTGATGTCAAGTAACTATCTCCATGCCAGAAGAGTCTAATGCTTTTTACAGAAATACAGCAGAATTGAGAACACGAAAAAGTGACATCTAGTCAAAAATCAGCTGGCGTGCAAAGAAGCAGGAAATTATGGCATGCAACCAAAAGGGAAATAGAGAGTCTAAAAGTGATGTCCTTGGCAGAAAAAGACATGTGACAGGATATTATAAATATGCTCTGCATACCTTAGGAATATACAAGAAAACATGGACACAGAGAAAAGAGAAACAGAAGATGCAAGAAAGACCTGCATGAGACTTGCAGAAGCAAAGATGAAAACACAAAAACTATACCAGATAGGATTTTAAAAGTGTCAGACATTGTAGAAGAAAAGATTCCTTGATGGGAACTTGAAGTCACAATGATGAAAATGATCAAAATGAAGCAGAGAGTGGGAGTAGGTGCGGAAATGAGCACCACCACCAACAAAAACAAGATCAGAGAGTCTCTGATGAGAAGACCATGTAAGTCTATCATATATATAATCAGGTCGCCAGAAGACAGGACATGGAGGATGTTAAAAAAAAAAAAAATTTGATGAAAATTATAAGCCTACAATTAGAAGAATCTTGCTCACCCCAAAAAGAAGACATATAAAGGCTACCCCATCAAGGTATACCATAACCATATTACGATCAGACACAGAAAAAAAAAAAACTGAAAAGAGGGCTTCCTTGGTGGTCCAGTGGTTAAGAATCTGTCTTGCAACGCAGGGGACGCAGGTTCAATCCCTGGTCGGGGACCTAAGATCCCACGTGCCTTGAGACAATTAAGCCTGTGTAGAGCTAGACAGGTCGCATGCCTCAACTACCTAGCCAGTGCTCCGAAATGAAGACCCAGCACAGGCAGAAAAAAAAAGAAGGAAAACTGAAAGAACAAATATATCACCTCAAGTTTAAAAAAAAAAGCAGGCAGAGAAATAAGAAGATACTTTATATACAGCTTAAAAAAAAGCAAGTCAGAAAATTTTAAGAAAATATTCAAGACAAGAGTAAATGAAGAGCTATTTTTAAATCACTAAATTAAAAAAATTATTAATATTTCACTTGAATTCTATACCCCATTCAAATACCTTTCATTTGGGGGCAGAAATAAGACAACAATTGTAACTCTGCATTTTAAATGATGCAAAGAGTGAGTGTTCCCCCTGCCACTTTAAAACACCTTTATGAGTCATTGCATACTTTCTTTCTAAGGAACAACAGAGAGGATGAAAAGACTTCATCGAGTTGGCAGGCGACACAAACTGAGCGCTTACACGGAACCCCAGGATCTGTGAGCAGCATCCACACGCATGCTTGCTAAGTCCTTGACCAGCATCACTGGGACACACAGACCCTGATGCCTACGGCCCACACCTGCTGGGTCAGAATCTGCACTTTAGAAAAAAAAAGAAAACTCCAGATGACGTATGTGCAGCAGGACCAAGTCTGGTCCCTGGAAGCTGTACAGAGAAGCCGTCTCTCTCCTATCTCTGCACCTGAAACGTGATTCAAAAACCTCACCTCTGACTCCGGAAATCTGGGCTTTTCCCCAGCGCATCTCCCACTGCACACTCCTGTTCATCTCCCCTTGAGTGTATTCAAGCCTTTCCAAGGTGAGAACACACAAGAATCGCTTCCCCAGAATGAAAGCCCCTGACCACAGCCCCTTGTTTCTCGTCTTTCCCATCCAGACAGTCTTGGGAAGGAAGTTAAAACTTAGGAACAGACTTGTGTGCGTTTGCTCTGCATTTCCTCCTGTGTGTTTGCATACAGACGACTGAGCTTTGCTGGGGGGTCAGATGGTAAAGAATCTGTTTGCAATCTGGAAGACAGGGGATTCAATCGCTGGCTTGGGAAGATCCCCTGGAGAAGGGCATGGCAACCCACTGCAATATTCTTGCCTGGAGAATCCCATGGGCAGAGGAGCCTGGCCGGGCTACAGTCCATGGGGTCGCAAAAGAGTCGGATGCGACTGAACAGTGGACGCTTTAACTTTTCTACTGTTGAGTGGGACTTTATCATGGAATCTTCAAAGCAATGACCTTGTACTTTGTCTTCATCATAAAAACACCTACTATTTACCCCATCTCTGTTATGTTCTGTCACTGTTTAAATGCTTTAATGTGTATGTTTTATCATTTACTTAAATTAGCTTTAGCAATTTCTAAGACATTCCACTCCTTGTGTGGCTACCTGCCTAGTCCCTCTTCTCAGACAGGATAAGTCTTTAAATCATTCCAAATAGCCTCCAGTCTCGGTCTGTTACAAATTTTCAAACCTCATCAGTTCTCCTCAACAGAGTCTCACATAATTTTATACTCCCCAGCACCACATAAAAATTCACTGAAAATTGAGCCTCACTGCTCGGGGGAAAAAAAGGCTACATTCCATGGAGAACGTGTTCCACCCAGAGAATAATCCACCCAATGACAGCAAAACATCATTCCATATTCTTGATATCCTCATTTTCCAGGAATGTGAAACTGGTTCTAACGAGGACAGCTTCTTTTATAAAACGATGGTAAAGGAAATCTCATAGCGATTATAAAATTCTTCACCATTCTGCGAACCGTTTCAGTTCCATGACTTTCACCCCAAGTTGAAAACTTGGAGCAAATTTGCACCTCACCCAAAGATCATGACCCAGAATCTATTGCCAACACGTTTCTTTATTATAAAAATATAAAAGCTAAACGTCCAGCATTTGTAAAAATAAAACCTTATTCGTTGTAGTAATAGGAGATAACACTTTCGGAAAATGTGCAGGTCGTCCTAGCCACCACTGCTCTCAGCAAACCACTCCCTTACACCAACAGAAGAACACTTCCACTCGTCCCCCTTCACACCCGCCCATGCCCGGAAGCTGGGCCCACATGCCTTCAGTCCAGTTCAGTTCAGTCTCTCAGTCGTGTCCGACTCTCTGCAACCCCATGGACTGCAGCACGCCAGGCCTCCCTGTCCATCACCAACTCCCGCAGTTTACCCGAACCCACATCCATGAAATGTTCTCACAGCTTCCCTTCTCTCTGCAAGCCGCCCACCCACCCCTCTGGAGCATATCCAGCAGGCTTTCTCTGCAGCCATCTTGTAACTCTGCCCTTATGAAGGCTGCCCACGTCCTGTGCATCACGGCACCCAGTGATCAATTTGCAGACCTCCCCGTCTTGCAGACACAGTCCATTACTGCATCCTTCGGGGGATTTCCCTGGTCGCTCAGACGCGAAAACAATCTGCAGGGCAGGAGACCCCAGTTTTATCCCTGGGTTGCAAAGATCCCCTGAAGAAGGGAAAGGCTACCCACTCCAGTATTCTTGCCTAAAGAATTCCATGCACAGACCATGGAGTTGCAAAGAGTTGGACATGCTGCTGCTGCTGCTGCTTAGTCACATCAGTCGTGTCCGACTGTGCGACCGCATAGACGGCAGCCCATCAGTCTGCTCTGTCCCTGGGATTCTGGACATGACTGAATGACTAATACTTTTCTTGAAAAACTGTTGCTGTGTGTCCTTTAGACCTCTACCCTGGACTTTCTTCTCTGGGAGCACAGAGTCTCAGCCACTGGACCACCAGGGAAGCTCAACTTTCTCCCATCTTAACAGCTTACCTGAGTCCACTGTGTTATTAGAGAAGACTCTTGAGAGGCTCTTGGACTGCAAGGAGATCCAACCAAAGGAAATCAGTGCTGAATATTCATTGCAAGGACTGATGCTGAAGCTCCAATACTTTGGCCACCTGATGTGAAGAACCAACTCATGGGAAAAGACCCTGATGCTGGGAAAGACTGAAGGCAGGAGAAGGGGACGACAGAGGATGAGATGGTTGGATGGCATCATCAATGTGATGGACACGAGTTTGAGTAAGCTCTGGGAGTCGATGATGGACAGGGAAGCCTGGCGTGCTGCAGTCCATGGGGTTGCAAAGAGTCAGACACGACTGAGCAACTGAACTGAACTTACTCCACTTGCTGGGTCTTCTTAGGCTCCCATCCTTATACTACTGTGAGTCAGGGCATAACCCGGGAAGCTCCTGTCTTTCTACCACTTCATCCAGCTTCATGACTTTAAATACCATCTATCAAACATGATGTGTGCATTTCCAGCCTGATCTCTCCCCTCAACTGCAGACTCATGGATTGGTGGTGTGCCCATAACGCGTCTCAAGTAGAAGTATGATTCACGTCTCAGACACAGTATGTACAAACTTTTAGTATATCAGTTCAGTTCAGTTCAGTCGCTCAGTCATGTCTGACTCTTTGTGACCTCATGAACCGCAGCACGCCAGGCCTCCCTGTCCATCACCAACTCCTGGAGTTCACCCAAACCTATGTCCATTGAGTCAGTGATGCCATCCAATCATCTCATCCTCTGTCGTCCCCTTCTCCTCCTGCCTTCAATCTTTCCCAGCATCAGGGTCTTTTCAAATGAGTCAGCTGTTTGCATCAGGTGGCCAAAGGATTGGAGTTTCAGCTTCAACATCAGTCCTTCCAATGAACATTCAGGACTGATTTCCTTTAGGATGGACTGGTTGGATCTCCCTGCAGTCCAAGGGCCTCTCGAGAGTCTTCTCCACCACCACAGTTCAAAAGCATCAGCACCAAAGTCCATCTGCACATGTCCCTTCACAGGAATGTTCTAAGCAGGTTAGCTACTGTTCTGATACACTGAAGCCAAAGACTGCTAACGTGTAGCAAATTCTATGGGCCGATCCTCATGAACACATCTGGGCCAGATTATATAATTGTATCTGTTCAGCTCTCATCCGCTTCTGTCAGTACCTTTAACTCTTACAGAAATGCACCCAGACAGGTGAGGGCTCTGCCTGAATTCCTCAAGTGATGCATTTACTTAACACCCCAGATCGGAAGACAATGAAACTGGGTTGTGGAGGAGAAGAAGGAAGACAAGGTTTGATGGCAAGAAGTGGGGTGTGATGAACACCACAGTTTTGGAGTGTGATGAACACCACACTTTGGGGGTCTCTTTTCAGTCATGCTGGAATATCCCAAGGCCAAGGAGACCCTGAAGTTAGTGACGAACCTTGCTCTTCCTTTAATTCCTTGAAGGACCTTGAACAAAGTCTGATTTTGCACAATCAAAGCTTCCTTCTCATTTGAGAGCAAGTCTCTGAACACACGAATGGTTGGGACAACGACTTTACCTAAGAGACAGGCTCATTCTGTACTTTCTGCTGAGGGATGTAAAACTCTTGTCTTCCACTCTGGGCATTGTGACATGGAGCAGGTTAGACAGAGGTGCCTGGGGACAGAGGGCGGTGGGAAAGAAACATAACTAGAAGTCACACGCCCTCGATTTTATGTCTCATTTCTCTGCCTCTCAACAATGTCATCTCATTTTCTCCTTGCGTGTCAGCTTTGTTGTCCACAAAGTTCACCTAGCAAAATTCAGACCTAACTTCTCCCGAGAATTGCCATGAAAATCAAATGGAGTAAGATGGAAAAAAATATCTGGAAAATCAGAAAGCATCAAGAAATAAATCAATGTTGCTGTCTGTGGCAGAGTGTCAGCCTCCTTTATGTTCTTATTTTTAACCTGACAAGGACCGGATCACCAGGCAGACCGAATGTCAAGTTCAATACCAACCAGGGACACTTCCCTCGCTGACTCACACCTGATGTAGGTGAGCTCTCAACTTTCCAAGACCTCTAGTGCACAGTTCAGATGGCCCGTGTTGACTGCCAGCTGACATCCTGCTAGAGGGGGCATGTTAGGAAGTCAAAAACATCACAGGTAAAGGTGGGAGGTGTGTAAGAAGGCCCTGTGTAAACTACAATGTATCCTGAGCCATCGAAAGTAAGGCAACAACAGCTGTAACACAGATGATTATCTTACATACTGCTAGCAAGGAAAAAAGGTGCTTTCTCTTATAATTTCAGATTCCATCAATCGTAACAAAGAACATTTAAACATAGGAAGACATGTGTTTATGACTAGTAAGACAAACTTTCATAGTTTATCGTGGTTTTTAGGATTTTATAAAAGTTAGAGGAAGGGAATAATAGCTAGTAAAGCAACAAAGCACAATCCAGCCATGTACCTATTGTGGGAAAAAAAAACACATTTCATAACACATGAGAAATCATCTGTTATGACCCACAGAAAGAGTCCTGAAAGACTCCTGTCCTAATACATTTAACTTTTTTTTGTTTAAAAAATAAGATTGTTAGCTTTGCCTGTAGCCTGAAACAGTAGCGAAAGCAGAATGGTATCCATACCAAATGACAAGTTGAAAGGGTCAGTACATGAGAAGGTGATGAATCGGTTCCAGGTATGTTATTATATGTATATATGCCCCTGGGACTTCCCTGGGGGTCCAGCGGTTAAGAGTTCACCTGCCAATGCAGGGGACGTGGGTTCCACTCCCTGGGCTGGGAAGATCCCACATGCCACAGCAACTCAGCTCGTGCACCACGGCTACTGAGCCTGTGGTCAGGGGCTGCAAGCTGCAACTACTGAAGCCCACACGTCTAGAGCCCATGCTCTGCAACAGGAGAAGCCACCGCCGTGAGCCTACACCACATCTCAACAAACAGTATTTTCTCTTCACTGCCGCTAGTGAAGCCCAGTGCCCAGCAATGAAGACCTAGCACAGCCAAAAAACAAACAAACGAGATGCCCCTGAAAATCCTTTCCATGCAGGATAATTCTAAGACCAAACTTACCAAGAACAATGGTTTATGTTTAGACATGGGTGCTGGTAATACAGATGAAGACACAATGGCAGTCTGACTGGGTAGGGGGGTTATGTGGGGATCATGATGCCTTGTGGTTCTTCTTCCCTGCTGGCTCAGAAGACAGTAAAAGCATCTGCCTACAATGCAGGAGACCCAGGTTTGATCCCTGAGTCGGGAAGATCCCCTAGAGAAGTGAATGGCAACCCCACTCCAGTACTCTTGCCTGGAAAATCCCATGGACGGAGGAGCCTGGCGGGCTACAGTCCATGGGGTTGCAAAGAGTCAGACACGACTGAGCGACTTCACTCAGAAAGTGGGACATACTTTCTGGGAACGGCCAGATTTTCGCCAAAGTTTCAGCTTTATGGACCACAGGACATGTCACAACTACCCAACTCTGCTCTTGTAACACAACAGCAGTTGTATACATTAAAAAAAAAAAAAAACCTGTTCTGACTACGTTCCAATAAAACCTGAATTACAAAAGCAAGGGACAGACTGGGTTTTGCTCTTCGGGGTGTGGTTTGCAAGCTCACGCCTTTGAAGATAAAGCCTGGACCATTTTACAAGTGAATACACTGGACCAAATCTCTAATTGTCTAGTTTCTGCCATAGAAGACTAAAATCTGGAGTCATCCTGGGTTCGGACTCTTAGAAAGGGAAAGCTTAGGTTCTTGACAATATGGAACCTGGATACCTTCTTAACACAAAATGTAATAACCAGGAGGATGGACAGGTCTTCTCAATGAATGTCTAGCCTTGAAAACACTGAAACAGGAATGAGTCCTTCCAAGATTCAGTCTCTTTAAGCAAAAGTCAGACATTTATTAGCACAATAAAACAGGAGCAAAAAAAAAAAAACCAAAAAACACAGGAATAAGAACTATTAGAGCAACTAAAGTTGAATATTAAGGCTTGAGCTTTTGGAGCATTGGGCTGGGAGCTCTCTACAAAGTTCCTCATGTTAAGTAGCCCTCTTTCCCCCACCTTTCAAGTTTCAACAAACCTTTCTGCCACAGCATATCACAATTTGGACACGCATCCCATTTAAAAAAAAAATATTTTTGGCTGTGCTGGGTCTTTGCCGCCTCACAGGCTTGCTTAGTTCCTCCTAGAGGGGCCCAACGTTAGTTGTAGTGGGCAGGCTTCCAGTTTCATTTTAATAAACCAGACGTGGTTCAGAAGCCCCCACGGTTATTTCAGACAGAACAAGATTCATAGAAGCCCACTATCACGTCTGAAATTGCACGGAGAAAGGTTTCAAATGACCTTCAGTTGTATTTCCCGTTTCAGGGATCTGACATAAACCCACTAACCCAGACTCAGGGATGTTAATGGATAATGCTTTTCTCAAGTGAATAGCACATTCTGTTCCTCTAGACTTGACAGCAGCACATTTTCGTTCCTAGAGATGTGTGGTCTGTGTGCAGAATAGAATACAAAATAAAACAGAATGTAGGGCATGCAGAGGTGGTCTCGTGCCCCTGGTCTTTGCATGCATGCATTGGTTTGCTTTACGTTCCACTTCTGATCAGGGTGCTCTGTTCTGCGTCTCAAGAGACCTGAATCCCCTCTTTTTACCTGCTTCTGTATTAGACACGAGCTTCCCTGGGTCGGGAAGATCCCCTGGAGAAGGACCTGGCAACCCGCTCAGGTATTCGTGTACTGTAGCCTGCCAGGCTCCTCTGCCCATGGAACCACAAGAGTTGGACTTGACTCAGTGACCAAACCGCCAACTCTCAATTAGACAGGGTGCAGAGTGAGCCTCACTGAGTCACAACCTGTCTGATGTCATCACCTCCCATGTGTGTGTGTGTGTCTGTGTGTGTGTGTGTGTACGCTTCTAATCAACACAACACGGCTGAGGTTAAGCACTGTCACTGCTGAGATTATGTTGTGTTACATAAAATTCTGTCTCAGCAGGCTGGAGATCAGGACGCTACTGCCAGTCTTAAGAAAAAAGCTATTTTGTGATCTGCCACTGAAGGGGGCCACACAGGGAGGAGGCACCTCCCAGGAGCTCAGAGTGGACCCCAGCCACACGTCATCAATGCGACAGGCCCACGGTCTCACCACTGCAAGGAAATGGAATGCTACCAACGACTGCAAGGAGTTGACAGCCGCCTTCTCCCACAGTCGAGCCCCCAGATGAGAAGGGACCCCAGCCAATACCTTGACTTCAACCACGACAGATGCTGGGCAGACAGTGCAGTTAAGCTCTACCCAAGCTCCTGACCCAAAGAAATGGTGGGATGAGATACCAGTGCCCATGAACAGAACGTTAGAGTTCTAATTAAAAAAAAGTACGCAACGGGCAACAAAAAGTTTATAGCACAGAGAACCGTAGTCAGTATCTTATAATAACCTATGATGGAAAATAATATGAAAAATAATGTATGTGTTTAAGTATAACTAAATCATTTGGGAACATGAAAGACTGTAAGTCAAGTATACTTCAATGAAATATATATATTAAAGAAAAAAAAAAAACAGCAAGTGAACAAAACAAGATTTGGGTGTGGATTCAGCCACATAAGTTTGAGGGTGATCTGTTATGAGACAAGGGGCATGTAATATAAACATATATTATACTGAGGCCTTCTCAGGTGATAGAGAATCCACCTGCCAATGCAGGAGACCTGGGTTCGATCCCTGGGTTGGGAAGATCCCCTGGAGAAGGGAAAGCCTACCCACTCCAGGATTTTGGCCTGGAGAATCCCATGGACTGTATAGTCCATGAGGTCGCAAAGAGTTGGACACGACTGAGCGACTTTCACTTTCACTTTCTGGGCATCTGCAGTGGGTGAGCCCGAGGGCTTGAAAGTTTCCAGCCTCCACTCTTGCACGCTTCATGCACAACTCCGATGACCTTCATGTCAATCAGAAGGTCAGATGGTATTGGGAACGTGGATGTATCTCATGGACGTTAAAACTATAAGGGGCTGTTACGATGCCATGTCCACAGGCATGTCTTCAGGACAGAGTCCATGTGCCCTCTGAGGTGAAACTCAGGCAACAGGACCACACTCACATGGTCGGGGGAGGGCTTGAGGGGAGGACCAGACCCACCCCTGTGATCATCTGGAACAGTTCGGAAGTTCTGATCGGCCCTGGTTCCATCTGGAGCAGACCTGCAGCAGGGTCTCCCACTGACACCACCCAGGCACGTCTCTGCTTCCCTCCCCACCCCTCCACGGTGGTACTCTGGTTCCCATGTGGGCCCAACTCACATCCTCGAGGCCCCTGTGGACTTTCTGAGCCTCCTTACACTGAGTGGCCACCGTGTGGTCAGCCTGTCTGCTTCACAGCAGGGCCCCTGGTCTGCCCTGGAGAATTGCTCTTGTTCAGTTGCTAAGTCATGTCTGACTCTTTGGAACCCCATGGACTGCAGCGCGCCAGGCTTCCCTGTCCTTCACCATCTCCTGGAGTTTACTCAAACTCATGTCCATTGAGTCAGCGATGCCATCCAGTCATCTGTTGTCCCCTTCTCCTCCTGCTTTCAATCTTTCCCAGCATCTGGGTCTTTTCAAATGAGTCAGCTCTTTGCATCAGGTGGCCAAAGTACTAGAGCTTCAGCAGCACTCCTTCCAATGAATCTTCAGGGCTGATTTCCTTTGGTATGGACTCTCCTTGCAGTCCAAGGGACTCTCAAGAGTCTTCTCCCTGTCGTGGAGGATACAGTGCTGCAAAGCAGCACCCTCTTCTTTGGCACAAGCAGTGACTTTAGACAGCAGTTGCCCAGGACAGGAGAGCTCTGTTATCTAACTGAGAGCATGAGGAAAGGAAGGTGCCTTCTGCACAGGAAAATGTGGGCCAGTCTCAGCCCCGGGGTGTGGCCGGCCCAGAGGAAGATCAAATGGTCTGAGAACCCCGCCACTCATAAAATGCGAGTGAACTGAAGTGAAGTGAAAGTCGCTCAGTTGTGTCCAACTCTTTGTGACCCCATGGACTGTCCGTGGAATTCTCTAGGCCAGAATACTGGAAAGGGTAGCCTTTCCCTTCTCCAGGGGATCTTGCCCACCCAGGGATCGAAGCCAGTCTCCCGCTGCAGGTGGATTCTTTATCAGCTGAGCCACCAGGGAAGCCCATAAAATGCGAGGCTCCTTCTAAAAGGCACGAGCATTTCAACCTTATGCCAAGAGCCACCCAGAGAAGAGTTATCCTGTGAGGTGGAGAGGCTGCCAGAGGCTTGTCATTTTTTTTTTAATTTATAGTAAAAAACAAAAATAATTTCCCTGCCTAATTAATAATGGAAACAGTGAGTGGTGAGGCTTTAAGTGCATGCAAAGTCACTTCAGTCGTGTCCAACCATCTGTGACCCCATGGACTGTAGTCTGCCAGGCTCCTCTGTCCATGGGATTCTCCAGCTTAAGCATACTGGAGTGGGTTGCCATTCCCTTCTCCAGGGGATCTTCCCGACCCAGGGATCGAACCCGAGTATCTTAAGTTTCTTGCGTTGGCAGGCGAGGTTCTTGACCAGTAGTGCCAGCTGGGTTTTTAGAAGTCTCAACAATTTTGTTGACTGCGAATGTTTACACACACACACACACACAAACACACACCCCACAGAAGTAAACTGAGCCTCCCAGCCCCAGAAGGACACGATGCCCTCCCCGAATGCCCGGGGCTCCTTGGTCCACGGCTTGGCGTGTGGCCGCACACACACCCCTTACCTCGCAGAAGCTCTGGCACTGCTGCTTTCGCAGGTCCCAGGACACCTTGCAGGGCTCCAGGCACTGGGAGAGAGAACGGTGAAGACCGATCAGTGGACACAGGTAACAAACAAGGCCCCAAAGGAAAGGTCCCCACTGTGCACGCCCCAGCGTTTCCGAGAGACTCTGGGAGACCCAGCTAAACCTCCCCCCATCGCAAATGTGCATCCTGGGAAGCTGATGGGATCCCTTGGAAAATACCCTGATGCTGGGAAAGACTGAAGGCAGGAGGAGAAGGGGATGACAGAGGATGAGGTGGTTGGATGGCATCAATGGGCATAAGTTTGGGTAAACTCCGGGAGTTGGTGATGGACACGGAGGCCCGGCGTGCTGCAGTCCATGGGGTCGCAAAGAGTCGGACACGACTGAGCGACTGAACTGAACTGAACTCTTAAATATGATTTATACACATGATTTAATAAATCAAAGATAATAGCCAGGATCCATTGTTCAGCAACAATTTTAATAAGAAATAATAATATTATGGAATAAACAAGGTATATATACACATAAACGCACTTTGTTATACATATGTAGTAATACTTACATAACTCATAAAATATACATTATCTATATCAAAATGAGAAAGAGATAACAGTCAGGCCTCATGATTGAAATCAAAATCATACTTCCACATGAATGGATATATGATTCTCAAAATATATTTTAATACAACAGTTAATTATTAACTTATCCATTATTAAATATTCATTATGTCCGGTTAAGCGCCAGTTATCTAAATGTTGGTATGCTCATGGCTCCCATAACCTCATGATTATTTCAGAGCTTTCATATATTCAAAACTGCATAAATGAAAGCAAACCAGTGACTGTATCAACTGTCAGTCCATCATAGGACTGCTCTCAACGTGTGATCAGTGACCAGCAACAGGAGCGTCACCTTGCAGGGTATCGGAAATGCAAGCCCACGACCGGCCCCTACACCAACAGAGTCAGATCTCTGGGATCAAAACCCAAGATCCTCTTTCAGCAATTTCGCCTGGAAATCTCGGTGCTGACACTGATCTTTAAAAAGAACTACGTTAGTGTGGTACGTTTTCCAATACACACATGTATCCAATCTCACACTATATACCCTAAACTTAAACAATGTTATATATGTCGATTGTATCTCAATAAAGCTGGGGGGGAAAAAAACTGCTACAGTATTTGATGACAACAGTCTCCTTCTTCTTCCGTGTAGACTTCAAGGGGCAAGCTATTTCTTCCGAGAATATTCTACATTTTATATTCTTTAATACTGAATATAAAAGATTCATTCTTGGTTACTTAATGAAAAAAAATGCTAAGCTCATCAATGCTTTTCCAAGACCAGTACAAGCTTGTCCCAAGTTTATTAGTGTCCACCTCTCCCAAGTACGTTAAATGTATTGATTTTCGTCAATATAGCAATTCTAAAAGAATACTATTTTCTAAAAGTAATGAAATAATTTAAAAATTTAAATGAAACAGTGTAAACAGTTGTCCACCTTACATACTTTATAAACTCCCTAAAGAGTTAATTTGTTTGCTAAACGTTAAGTCCAGTGTCTTACCCTCTAAGCTGTCTTCATTCTTTTCAGGACTGTGGCTCCTAGCCAAAAAAGTTGGTGCTTAGCCATTTAATAAATATGTTTAGCCCAACTCCTTCTCAAGACTACTCAAAATGAATCGATGGCACTCTTTAAAAATAACCTGCAATTTTTTTTTTCATCTGAAAAAGCGTCGTATGACCGAGAAGGACCACTCCACAAGACCTGGGGATTTCTCCCAGACAGAGGCTGAGCTTCTGACAAGTTAAGTCTCCATCATTTCATTCGGGAAACATCCAACAAGCATTTATTCCATATAAAAACTGTTCAATGCAACGTGCCTAAAAAATATATCACAAAATAATTGTGTGAATCTTTCTGTCATTGCTGAACATGTAAATTAGGAAAACAAGGTATTATATGTACACATGTGCATTTTGACAACTATAGACACCAGTGTATTAAAAAGTCAGTCCTCTGTGATGTCCATAGTACCAAATAACCATAATCCTGACAACTTGTGGAAAAAATACCTTATAGAACACAGACGTCATTTACAAAAAGAGGCATATGTCTGAAACACTAATGTCAGAGATACATGTGTAATATGTGTTAGTCGCTCAGTCGTGTCCGACTCTGTGCGACCCTGTGGAGTGTAGCCCACCAGGCTCCTTTGTCCACGGGATTCTCCAGGCAAGAATACTGGAGTGGGTTGCCATTTCCTTCTCCAAAAAGGTTGATGAAAGTGTGTAAAATCAAGAAACTACATTTATCTTCTTGTTAATCCACAATCTCCATCTGTCAAATCTAGCATGAGTGTATGCAATTTAAAGTTCTATTTTAACTGCATGCTTGCTTCTTTTCCAATCACCCCTAATCAGAAGCATTTAAATAAACACATTAACATATTATTAATGACAGGCAACATTGTCTTTTAGTAATCTTCCCTGTAGATGGTAAACAATCTGCCTGCCATGCAGGAGACCAGATTCGATCCCTGGGTCAGGAAGATCCCCTGGAGAAGGGAATGGTAACCCACTCTAGTATTCTTGCCTGGAGACTCTCATAGACAGAGGAGCCTAGTGGGCTACAGCCTGTGGGGTTGCAAAGAGTTGGACACGACTGAGCAACTAACGCTCCGGCTACTACTGTGAAAATTACAAGACCAACCTGGATGTAAACATTTGAGTAAACCTTTGCAGGATGAGTTTGCCAAAGCTCTATTTCTTTATGATGCTACCGGCCAGATAAAATGATTTCAACAAAAGCCAAAGATTTAAAAACAGGCAGCCATTTCTCTCACACTTCAAACAAGAGTACAACACTTCCTATTTCTCCAAGCAATAATAATGATAAAAAGTTTGCCAAAAAAGGTAGCCCCCAAAACTCTCTTCCATGTGTGAAGGGAATTGTTGTTCAGTCATTAAATCGTGTCTGACTCTTTGCGACCCCATGGACTGCAGCACGCAGTGAAGGGAACAGAAGACAGATAATCCTACAGACAGACAACTGCAGCTTTAAGTGCCCGGATCACATACTGCCTCAAGCTAAAAATCACTCAATGAATAACAGCAATCAAAATGAATGTTCTAACAAATGTTTCAGGCTTTCAAGTTTTAGGATGATCAACTGTTTGAAATCACTTCCTCCTAGGCTACTTATTCAAACTCAGTGAAGAGAAACTTCAAATTTCAAAGAAACCAACAAACAAAAAGCTGAGTGAGCTAATCACATTGATCGCCATTTGGAATGGAGCTATTGATTTCTGTTTTTACTTAATCTAGAAAGATACCCAGTGGTTGTGTATGGATGTAAAAGTTGGACTATAATGAAAGCTGAGCGCCGAAGAATTGATGCTTTTGAACTGTGGTGTTAGAGATGACTCTTGACAGGCCCTTGGACTGGAAGGATATCCAACCAGTCCTTCTCAAAGGAAATGAGTCCTGAATATTCATTGGAAGGACTGATGTTGAAGCTGAAACTTCAACACTTTGGCCACCTGATGCAAAGAACTGACTCATTTGAAAAGACCCTGACGCTGGGAAAGATTGAAGGCAGGAGGAGAAGGGGATGACAGAGGATGAGATGGTTGGATGGCATCACTGACTCAATGGACATGAGTTTGAGTAAATTCCGGGAGTTAGTGATGGACAAGGAGGCCTGTTGGGCTGAGGTCCATGGGGTTGCAAAGAGTCAGACATGACTGATTGAACTGAACTGAACTGAACTACAAAGATATGGTCACAATATTGCTTTCTCAGATGATAATTATACATTACATTACTATTTTAAGATAAACAGTAATACAAGACATAGTCATATAATATCCCCCTCATGGAATAGTGAGCAATGAGACTCTATGACATTTATTACATTTACTACTCTATTCTCAGCATTGGGTAGCAGCTCAATAAACTGACAAACTGAAATGTTGAATAAACGCATTGATAAATTGAAATGCTCTCATAATCAGCACTTAGGGTTGGGATACCCAAATGTCAATACTTTCAGGGACCAGGCTCACAGTGAGTAAGAGTCAAGGGGGTCCATTGTGGACAACGGGAGGTGACAAAAAGGATGGTCACTGGCGAGGTGAGTCAATTATCTAGGAAACAGCTGCTCTTCCCTGCCTTCTGGTCATTTTCCAGAATTGCCTCACACTCAAACTCTATACAGAAGCCACCAATGGAGAATTTCCGTAAACCCTTCCAACTTTTAAATATATTGTACGACACAGTACAGGCTTCCCGGGGGGCTCAGATGGTAATGAATTTGTCTCCAATGTGGGAGACCGGGGTTCGATCCCTGGATTGGGAAGATCCCCTGGAGAAAGGAACGGCAACCCACTCCAGTATCCTTGCCTCGAGAACCCCATGGTCAGAAGAGCCTGGTGGGCTACAGTCCATGGGGTCACAAACAGGCGGACATGATTGAGTGATTAACACACACACACAACACTGTACAAGCCTCTTTACCGGAATTTATTTATAAGATACTAGACAAATTATGGAATTTCTTTGGAAGGAATGATGCTAAAGCTGAAAGTCCAGTACTTTGGCCACTTCATGCGAAGAGTTGACTCATTGGAAAAGACTCTGATGCTGGGAGGGATTGGGGGCAGGAGGAGAAGGGGATGACAGAGGATGAGATGGCTGGATGGCATCACCGACTCAATGGACGTGAGTCTGAGTGAACTCCGGGAGTTGGTGATGGACACGGAGGCCTAGCGTGCTGCAATTCATGGGGTCGCAAAGAGTTAGACATGACTGAGTGACTGAACTGACTGACTGACTGAAATGAGAGTGATTCCCAGGGTGGGGGGTTACTAACACACACACACACATACACATACACAAATACACACGCTATACAGGTCTCTCTACTGGAATTTATTTCTAAGAAACTAGACAAATTATTTTCATTGCTCTAAGTATGTGGTTCTGAAATGGCAGAAACTGAAGACGAACTAAAAAGCCTCTTGATGAAAGTGAAAGAGGAGGGTGAAAAAGTTGGCTTAAAGCTCAACATTCAGAAAACGAAGATCATGGCATCTAGTCCCATCACTTCATGGGAAATAGATGGGGAAACAGTGGAAACAGTTTCAGACTTTATTTTTCTGGGCTCCAAAATCACTGCAGATGATGACTGCAGCCATGAAATTAAAAGACACTTACTGTTTGGAAGGAAAGTTATGACCAACCTAGATAGCATATTCAAAAGCAGAGACATTACTTTGCCAACAAAGGTCCGTCTAGTCAAGGCTATGGTTTTTCCTGTGGTCATGTGTGGATGTGAGAGTTGGACTGTGAAGAAAGCTGAGTGCTGAAGAATTGATGCTTTTGAACTGTGGTATTGGAGAAGACTCTTGAGAGTCCCTTGGACTGCAAGGAGATCCAACCAGTCCATTCTAAAGGAGATAAGCCCTAGGTGTTCTTTGGAAGGACTGATGCTAAAGCTGAAACTCCAGTACTTTGGCCACTTCATGCGAAGAGTTGACTCATTGGAAAAGACTCTGATGCTGGGAGGGATTGGGGCAGGAGGAGAAGGGGACGACAGAGGATGAGATGGCTGGATGGCATCACCGACTCGATGGACGTGAGTCTGAGTGAACTCCGGGAGTTGGTGATGGACAGGGAGGCCTGGAGTGCTGCGATTCATGGGGTCGCAAAGAGTCGAACACAACTGAGTGACTGAACTGACTGACTGAAATGGGAGTGATTTTGCATTCCCGGGGTATGGGGTTACTAACACACACACACACACACACACACACACACACACACATACACAAATACACACACTGTACAGGTCTCTTTACTGTAATTTATTTATAAGATACTAGACAAACCATTTTCACTGCTCTAAGTATGTGCTTCTGAAATGGGAGGGACTTTGCATTCCTGGTGTGTGTGTGTGGGGGTGCATTTGGCACTCTGGAGTCATTTTATTTGTTTTGATTAACAGGAGAGGTGCTGACTTATTGTGGGTGAGGCTATGAATACTGGTTAAATATCGTACAATATCCGGATAGCACTCTCGTGATAAACTTATCCAGCTGCAGATGTTAACAGTGTCGAGACTGAGAATTTCTGAACATGCCAAGTGACCATGGTAATAGATTTGGTCCTGAGAAACAACCTTCCCAGGATGGAGGATAAAATGCTACTTGGGACTCTGACCTCTAATCATGGAACTGGCCACATTCATCCTACCAAGTCATGGTTTTGAAGATCTGAGGTCACTGATACAACTAGTCAATAATTATTCAATCTAACCCAGAGTACCTGGGTTTACATTCAAAGAGAAGAAAAAGTGTTAGCTACTCAGTCACGTCTGACTCTGTGCAACTGCATCTTCTGTAGCTGGCCAGGCTTCTCTGTCCATGGAATCCTGCAAGCAAGAATACTGGAGTGGGTTGCCATTTCCTTCTCCAGGGAATCTTCCTAACCCAGGGATCGAACTTGGGTCTCCCATATTACAGGCAGATTCTTTACCATCTACGCCACCAGGGAAGCCCTTACATTCCAAACATTTGGTCAACCAGCAAATCCTGCCCAATTAACACTTTCAATATCCTATGAATTGCTTCCAGTGAAGCTAGTTGCTTTTCCGTTCCCTAAACCCCAAATCCTTTCTAACCCAACTTTTATCATGATATGTCTTCCTAAAGTGCTTACCTGGTGGCTCAGTGGATAAAAACTCTGCCTGCAATGCAAGAGACCACGTGCAGTGTGGAAGACCCAGGTTCAATCCATGGATTGGGAAGATCCCGTGGGGAAGGAAATGGCAACCCACTCCTGGAGAATTCTGGCCTGGAGAATCCCATGGACAGAGGAGCCTGTCGCGCTACAGTCCATGGGTTCACAAGGATCAGACACGAATGAGTGACTAAACCAACCTGTCTTCCTTACAGACAAGCTATGCTGTTCTTCTCCACTGAGACCAAACCATCTACTTTTGGCCACTGCTGTGCACAAAGCACAAACTGATTTCCCCTCTGTGAAACCAGGTAGGATTTAGAATTTCCCCCAAGAATGCTCACATTGCTGACAGACTGGTGGGAGTCTATGACTTGTACTGAAGTTATAGTATCTCCAAGTCCTGGTGAGGGGGGAACGTGTCTGCTAACCCTTTTATAACCCTTCCCAAGGCATGTGGGACAGAGCATGCCCTCAGAGAGTACTGTCTATGGAAGGAGCCATGGGCATCATGGAAAGCAAAGTCTTGGTCTGAGGCTAACTTGACCATGTGTCTACTCTGCAACTGATAAAATCACATCAACTATTCAGTTTCAGCTTGCTAATTCAGCTGCTTCATGGATCACAGCCTTGTCGTGGCAAAGGGGCTTGTGTAACTCAATGAAGCTATGAGCCATGTCATGCAGTTCGCCAAAGATGAACAGGTCAAAGTGAAGAGTTCTGACAAAATGCGGTCCAGTGGAGAAGGACGTGGCACCCGACTCCAGTATTCTTGCCTGGAAAAGCCCAATGGACAGAATGAAAAGGCAAAAAGACATGCCAACACTGGAACATGAGCCCCCCGTCTCTGCCCCCGCCAGGTGGGAGGGTGTCCAATATGCTACTGGGGAAGAGCGTATTAAAAAGCAGAAACAACACTTTGCAGACAAAGGTCTGTAGAGTCAGAGGTACGGTTTTCCCAACAGTCATGTACAGATGTGAGAGTTGGACCATAAAGAAGGCTGAGTGCCAAAGACTTGATGCTTTCAAACCGTGATGTTGGAGAAGACTCTTGAGAGTCCCTTGGACTGCAAGGAGATCCAACCAGTCCATTTTAAAGGAAATCGACCCTGAATATTCACTGGAAGGACTGATGCTGAAACTGAAGCCCCAATACTTTGGCCACCTGATGCAAAGAGCTGAGTCAGTGGAAAATACCCTGACGCTGGGAAAGACTGAGGGCAGGAGAAGTGTGGTGGGGAGGGGCGGGGGGTTGGGTAACAAAGGATGAGATGGTTGGATGGCATCACAGACTCAATGAACAAAAACCTGCACGAACTCCGAGAAACGGTGGAGGACAGGGAAGCTAGGCATGCTGCAGTCCAGGGGTCCCACAGACTCAGATATGACTTCACAGCTGAACAACAACAACAATGCTAATTAAAATATGAGAACACAATCATCCACGTTAACTTACTACAGTCTTGCTGAATGAGAGTGTGCCCAGATCTTTATAGACTTATGGAGCATGTTTAAAATGATTTGTTCACTGGAGCCTCATGACAATGAATTGATGGAGGTAACATTAAGTACTACGATTCTATTTTAGAGAGAGGAAACTTCTTTTTGTAGAGGCTGAGGAAAGAAAGCAAGTAAAGATAGTTGAGACTGTGGAAACTGGTGTTTGGAGGCACACTTTGGCCCACTCAAAGGGATGTTATTTCCACTATAAAGCCCTGCCCTATTTCTGCCATGAGCTAGAAGGGCTTAATGAGATGATATATGTGAAAGGGATTTACTCTGCAAATCTATGAGATTACTAATTTATTATGATCCCAAGGAGGATTCACTTCCAGAATGCCCTAGGTGCTACAAATTGCAAAGATTTTATGTACACCACAGATAAAGAGATCCACCTCTTAAGAGCCAAAGTACTGACAAAGAGAAAAATGATTGATATTGCTTTGGTGAACCTCCATCTTCGCTTTGGTGAACCTCCATCTTCACAGTATTTAGCACAAAATCCCATACCTTACATTCAACATAAAACTTTCTCAAACGTACAGCAAAGGAAATTATACTACCTAAATAGCAGTTACAAAAAATTTCTGAGGCAAAAGCGTTCCAATGAAATTCAAATTTTCATACACACCCCATTCTCAAGGAAATAGAACCCACAATTACATTATGTTAAATACATAGATGGCTTCCCAGCTGGCACTAGTGGTAAAGAATCCACCTGCCGATGCAGGAGACGCAAGAGACGCAGGGACAGTCCCTGGGTCGGGAAGATCCCCTGGAGGAGGAAACGGCAACCGACTCCAGTACGCTTGGCTGGGAAATCGAGTAGACACAGGAGCCTGAAGGGCTACAGTCCATGGGGTTGCAAAGAGTCGGACACGACTGAGTGACTGAGCACAAATAGATACAACCCTTGTAAAAATAAAGCAGCAGCATTCTATACATTTCAACCTGTTCAAACTAACATCTGCTAAATCAACAAATATGGATTCATGCTTCCTATGGTCTAACTGCTCATCTACTCAGTATGGTGGGGGTAAATATGGTTGAAATTTGTCTTTCCCTGAGGCAGTCTGTAACCTCCATGGGAGAAAAGCCTACAGCAACAAATTATGATGCTTTTGAACTGTGGTGCTGGAGAAGACTCTTGAGAGTCCCTTGGAATGCAAGGCAGATCCAACCAGTCCATCCTAAAGGAAATCAGTCCTGAATGTTCACTGGAAGGACAGATGCCGAAACTGAAACTCCAGTCCTTTGGCCACCTGATGCAAAGAGCTGACTCACTGGAAAAGACTCTGATGGTGGGAAAGACTAAAGGCAGGAGAAGGGGATGACAGAGGATGAGATGGTTGGATGGCATCACCGACTTGATGGACATAAGTCTGAGCAAGTTCTGGGATTTGGTGATGGACAGGGAGGCCTGGCGTGCTGCAGCCCATGGGGTCGCAAAGAAGTGGACACGAATGAGTGACTGAACAACAATAACAATAGGAGCAATGTGTACAATCAATGATGGAAGAAGAACGCGTGAGAAGCCAAAGAAGTGGTATGTTGTTCCATATGTGATAAATGGAGACGGTTTCACAGAATGAAGAGCACATGAATCAGCTTAGAAGGATGAGGACAATCTGATCCCTGGTAAAGAGGTCTGGGGCCTGAACAGGACTGTAAATATGTGGGGTATGAAAGCTAAAACAGAGAAGATGCCATAAAACAGACGGCTAGGAAGACGGCCCTTGGAATTCAACGAGAGCCATTGACAATCTTACTGGGTTGGCCAAAACATTTGCTCAGGGCTTGCCATGAGATGTTACCGAAAAATCTAAAAGAACTTTTTGGCCAACCCAACAGAGCAGAGTTGCTTGCCCCAGTTTGTGCTTAAAATGAGTGTTAGAATGGGAGGTGGAGTAGGGAGGTGAGATACACAGGAAACCGAACCAGAGCAAAAATTACTATAATGCCTCCCAAACATTCTCCCTGACCACTTGTAGTGTCGACATGCCGTTTGGATGGCAGACAACACTGAGCGAAAGGCAGAGAAAAGTCAACCCGCGAATGGCAAAGTCGGAGAAGTCAGAGTGGCAGAGGCATCCAACTTGCTAATCTCCACCTGAAAGGAGCTGAGGGCGCCCCTAAGACAAAGGGTGCAGGAGGAAGATACACAGAGAAAGGGCTGGAAGTCAACATTTAACACGATGAGTCCGAGGTCCTGAGTGGATATACAGGGACGGTTGCCCACTGCACCGCACAATCGTAGATCTGCAGTTCTGCGGAAAGGGTAAAGCGAGTGAGGAGCATTTACAGCATATGTTTTTCTTTCTTCATCATTCATTTTTTTTTTCATAAACATATGCTGCATTCCATTACCACTCTGTCATGCAAAGTGATGGTTCTGCTTAATTTATAAACTGAACACACACACACACACTATCTTCAAGTTCTTCACAGTCTAGAAAGGCAAACAACTCACTTAGAAGCGAAAACCTAAGATTCACATCAAAAGGAAGTAGAGGAAACGTGAAGAGCGTGTGTAAAGGATTTGGGGAGCTGTGATACGTGAGCGCTAGAATGGCGAAACTGGAGGTCTCAGGGTTCGGCAGAGCGTTCTTGTGTGATCTATCTTGTCCCCTCTTTTTCTTAAATTAATGTTTACTGGAGTATAGAATGCTTTACAATGTTGTGTTACGGTCTGCCGTACATCACAGCTGGACAAGGAAATGGCAACCCACTCCAGTATTCTTGCCTGGAGAATCCCATGGACAGAGGAGCCTGGTGAGCCACAGTCCACTGGCTCACAAAGAGTCACACACGACTGAAGCGACTGAACACGCACCCACGTACGGGAGAGTGAGTCAGCTATACGTGTATGTATATCCTCTCTGTTTTGGATTTCCTTCCCATTCAAGTCACCAAAGAACACTGAGCTGAGTTCCCTGACCTATGCAGTAGATTCTCATTGAAGGTGAAGTCGCTCAGTCGTGTCCGACTCTTTGCGACCCCATGGACTGGGGCCTACCAGGCTCCTCCGTCCATGGGATTTCCCAGGCAGGAGTACTGGAGTGGGTCGCCATTGCCTTCTCCGAGTTAGATTCTCATTAGTTATCTATTTCATACACAGTAGTATGTATATGTGAAGCTCAGTCTCCCCATCCACCCCATTTCCTTTCCCCCACTTTGGTATCCAAAATATCTGTGTGTCTATTTCTGCTTTGCAAAAAAGTTCATCCGTATCCTTTTTCTAGATTCCACATATAAGCAACATTATTCAATATTTATTTTCCTCTGACTTCCTTCACTCTGGAGAAGGAAATGGAACCCACTCCAGTACTCTTGCCTAGAAAATCCCATGGACAGAGGAGCCTGGTGTCCGTGGGATAGCAAAGAGTCGGACACGACTGAGTGACTTCACTTTCACTTTCCTTCACTCTGGACGACAGTCTCTAGGTCCAGCCACAACTCTGCAAATGGCACAATTTCATTCCTTTTTGTGGCTGGGTAGTTACCACTTCTTTATCCATTACTGTGTCCATGGACATTTAGGTTAATTCATGTCTTGGTTACTGTCAACAGTGCTGTTATGAACCCTGGGGTACTTGTATCTTTGTGAATTATGGTTTTCTCCAGATATATGCCCAAGGGTCAGGTCATATGGTAGTTCTTTGTTTAGCTGTTTAAGGAATCTCCATATGGTTTTCGATAGTGGTGGCACCAATTTTCATTCCCACCAACAGTTCAAGAGGGTTGCCTTTTCTCCACACCCTCCCCAGCATTTACTGTTTAAAGATTTTTTTTGATGATGGCTATTCTGACTGGTGTGAGGTCAGAATATAGTTCTATGTGCATTATAGTTTTGATTTGCATTTCTCTAATAATGAGTTACCTGAGCATCTTTTCACCTGTTTGTCCCCTCTTTTTGTATTAGTGCGTGGGGAGACTGACACAGGGGGATACACGAAAAAGAAGAGATTAGAAGGCAATGGCACCCCACTCCAGTACTCTTGCCTGGAAAATCCCATGAACAGAGGAGCCTGGTGTGCTGCAGTCCATAGGGTCACTAGGAGTTGGACACGACTGAGCGACTTCACTTTCACTTTTCACTTTCATGCATTGGAGAAGGAAATGGCAACCCACTTCAGTGTTCTTGCCTGGAGAATCCCAGACCGGGGGAGCCTGGTGGGCTGCTGTCTATGGGGTCACACAGAGTTGGACACGACTGACGCAACTTTGCAACAGCAGCAGCAGCAGCAGAACATATTAGTAGGCAAAAAGAAAGGACCTGACGGAGGCAGTCTGACTGAAGGGCTAGGAGAAACAGGAAGTACTCATCAGAGAATGCTCCAGGGGTTACAACATGGAAATCCAGAATTTTAGAGAGGCAAGAATCTCCGGTGGCATCAAAACCAACCCTGCCTCTTGCAGATTTGGGAACTAACACGTGTTTACAGGAGCAGTGGCTGGGTAGCGGGATTTATGTCCACGGCTCCATCTGTGATTGGACACAAACCATTCAATTCACCGCTGAGCTTAGCGGATGTGAGAATCCGGATGCAGAGGCACACAACAACGGTCATGAGAAGCACACTGTGTCCACAGCTTTCCGATAAGGTGGGAAAGCGCCGATGACCAGACCCGTGTGCCCTTCTAGGTGCGACTCTTGTGACTAAGCTCGAGAGGTCATGAGTGGAAAGGTAACACAAAGTGAAGCACCCAGAGATGGATGGTTCCAGGCAGGTCTGAGGTTTCTGATACATAAAAGAGTAATACTCACTGTGGCCCTCCAGGTTCATCTTGCCCATAGAATTCTCCAGGCAAGAATACTGGTATGGGTTGCCATTTTCTCCTCCAGGGGATCTTCCCAACCCAGGGATCTAACCTGTGTCTCCTGCATTGCAAGTGTATTCTTTATCATCTGAGCCACTGGGGAACCCTCCCCACTACCCCCACAAAAGAGTAATATTTGCCTCAGAAGATACTTTCTAAAAAAAAAATTCATACAGACAACATTTTTAAATGCTCACACAGTGGTGGGTATTCAGGAAATCTGATTCTCTTCCATTTCTAAAAGACCAGTAAGGAGAATTTATTTTCGTTCTCTCAGATTTCCCTGATAACTGCTTTTTCAAATTAAAGAAATGAACATTTCTTTTAATTCTAGTCTCTCAAGCCTGTTTCAGTCATTGTTTCGAAACTGCCAACTTCTCAGCCCCAAGTCCAACAGCTGTGGTTGGGTGAGGTGTCAGGTTCTTGGGTGTGGCTGGAAGCTGGAATCAGAAGGAAAATCTGACACCAGAGCACGGTACCATTTATAGGAAATATGGAATGCTCTCATACACAAACATTTCTGTTGAATAAGAAAAAGCTGAATAGTCATATATACTTCACTTTTGCTGCATGTAAAAAATAAATTTGGAGTTTCACACACACACACACACACACACACAAATCCACTTTTCATTTCACACCGGTATATACTCAAAAAGCTGATGATAATGCTCTCAACAGAAGATTCCAAAGACCTTTGCTGTTTTCTGAATTAAGGGCAGCAAGTTTCTTTGGAAAACTATGGATCTGTTTTGTTTTGTTTTGTTTTTCCCCCAATTTCTCCCCCCCAATATATTTCATAAAATATGTGTACTGTGCTGGCTTTAGAAGTCTTCATGGACTCTCTCCAACTCTAAATTGGTAGAGAAATTGTTGCAATCCTGTGTGTCGAAAAGCGTACCACATCTTGCCAAAATAATGAAAATTTTGGCGGTCAGCCCACGGATGCACAGCTGCATGACCAGCAGAGCCCTAAACCCGAGAAGATCAGCAAACTAGCCCAACTCTGCCGTGTCACGCCGCCTCCCGCATCTCACATCAGAGAAAGTCAGCTTTCTCTGAAATGCTCAGAGGAGAGTCACTCTCCCACTGTGATGATTGTACTTTCTTAGCATCCGGATTCTCCACCTGCTCCTCTGCTACGGCATTTTTTGGCACAGTACTGAAAGACCCAATAACAGCCCATGGTTACTTGTCAAGTTAAAAAGACATTACGTATACTTGGAACTTGGGCCTCCATGATAGCTCAGTTAGTAAAGAATCCGCCTGCAATGCAGGAGACCCTGGTTCGATTCCTGGGTCTGGAAGATCCACTGGAGAAGGGATAGGCTACCCACTCCAGTCTGCTTGGGCTTCCCTTGTGGCTCAGCTGGTAAAGAATCTGCCAAAATGTGGGAGACCTGGGTTCGATCCCTGGGTTGGGAAGATACCCTGGAGAAGGGAAAGGTGACCCACACCAGTATCGTGGCCTGGAGAATCCCATGGACTATACAGTCGCATGCGACTATACAGTCGCAAAGAGTTGGACACAACTAAGCGACTTTCACTTTTTATACTTGTAACTTACATAAGATTGTACATCAACTATAGTCTAATTTAAAATATTTACTATGCTAAAAAGATATTAATAATGAAGATAAAGTGACAGCTTCACAGTGGAGAAATCTGGATATAACACCTTAACTAAGTGATAAAGGAAAGGTCTCCAGGGGAACCCCACATGGCATGCCCCTGATATGATGCTCTGGTAAAAACACAGCCTCACCACCACCCAGGTAGCATCCTGAATCTTAACGGAACCACCAGGAAAAAAATCTGACAAATCCAGAATGAGGCGCCTTCTACAAAGCCAAAAGCCTCTAGTCGTAAAACATACCAATGTTGTGAGATGCAAAGGAGGGCTGAGGACTGCTTCCTGATGAAAGGAGACTGAAGACACGTGACAGATGAACACAAGGACTGCTGGATGGGCCAGACCCTGAACCAGAGAAAACAATGCTGCATAGGGCATTGTTGGCACAAGCAGTGAAATTTAACCGCAGACCAAATAGGAGATTATCGGGCTACACCCACGGGAAAGTCTCTGAATGTGATCATTCCACGGCAGTTACGTAAGAGATACACGCTGAAACACTGAAGGGTAAAAAGTTGTGATGTCTGCAACTTATGTAAGAGCTGCATGGTAAAACACTGAAGGATAAAAAGTCATGACATCTGCAACTTATGCAAGAGATACATGCTAAAACTTTGAAGGCTAAGAAGTCGTGAGGTCTGCAACTTAGTTTTAAACGGATGGAAAAATGAACAACTCTGAGTATACACCTACACCTATATCTATAGCTATCTATCTAGAGAGAATGTGAATAAGCAAATAAAAGTTAATAACCGGTACATGTCGATTAGGGTCAGAAGCTAGAAACCAGGGACCAAATCTGAATCACCAACTGTTTTCGCCAAGTAAAACTTATGGGAACACAGCCACACTCATTCATTAATGTATTGTCTGTGGTTGCTTTTGTGCCACACGATAGCTGAGCTGAACAGCTGCAACAGTTTGGCTAAAGAAAGTGAAAGTCACTCAGTCGTGTCCTACTCTTTGCAACCCCATGGACTATATAGTCCGTGGAAGTCTCCAGGCCAGAAGACTGGAGTGGGTAGCCTTTCCTTTCTCCAGGGGATCTTCCCAACCCAGGGATCGAACTCAGGTCTCTCACATTGCAGGCGGATTCTTTACCAGCTGAGCCACCAGGGAAGCCCTTTTACGGCCAAGCAAGGCAATAATGTTTACTAGTCTTTGTCATCATGGTTGC
The DNA here is from genome assembly GCF_055505025.1 of Bos grunniens. NCBI lineage: Eukaryota > Metazoa > Chordata > Mammalia > Artiodactyla > Bovidae > Bos > Bos grunniens. The sequence goes on from NC_141194.1 coordinate 5,836,086, forward strand.
TGTACTCTGATTCAGAAGAAAGGTATATGAAAGTACTATTCTCAAAAGGTTTATGGAAGTGTTCTAAATCAAGTTAACAATGAATACATCAAAACAAGGTCTTCTTGAATAGCCACAGGGAAGTATATTCAATAATCTGTGCTAGAGCATCATGGAAAAGAATATTTAAAAAATGTATATATGTGGATAACTGAGTCATTTTTCTCTATAGTAGAAATTAAGGCAACATTGTAAACTAACTGTACTCTAATTTTTTAAAAAATGAATACATCAAGTATTCTTAAAACTACTCAGAACCACAGACTTTGCCTGGTGTGCTGCAGTCCGTGGGCTCACAAAAAGTCAGACAGGGCTGAACGACTAAACAACAACCAATCTTCAATAGTAGGCGTCACTGAAATCTAGTACGGACATAGATCTGTTGGTAAAAGGTGATTTAAAACTAGTAAAGGGGTGATGGGAATTTGCTGTATGACTCAGGAAACCCAAACTGGGGCTCTGTAACCAAGAGGGGTGGGATGGGGAGGGTGGTGGGAGGGGGTTCAAGAGGGAGGGGACATAGGTATAAGTCCTATATGTTTGGCAGAAACCAAAAACACAACACTGTAAAGCAATTATCCTTCAATTATAAATAAATAGATGTAATTTTAAAAATCAAGATAGCAAAGTGGCTATGAACAAGTTGTGGGAAGACACGGAGAGTCAAAGATGGAGGCTTGGGACCTGAAACTTCATACTGACTGGAGAGCGGGTCTTCCCACATAATGGTTCACAAGAACCTTCCAGGCTCTGCAAAGGTGTGTATAAAGGTTCTGCAAACAGCTGTTTTTTTTAAATCTTTTTATTTGTATTGGGGTATAGCCAATTATACAGCCAATTATAGCAATGTCAAAGAATGTGCAAACTACCGCACAATAGCACTCATCTCACATGCTAGTAAAGTAGTGCTCAAAATTCTCCAAGCCAGGCTTCAGCAGTACACGAACCGCAAACTTCCAGATGTTCAAGCTGGTTTTAGAAAAGGCAGAGGAGCCAGAGATCAAATTGCCAACATCCGCTGGATCATCGAAAAAGCAAGAGAGTTCCAGAAAAACATCTATTTCTGCTTTATTGACTATGCCAAAGCCTTTGACTGTGTGGATCACAAGAAACTGTGGAAAATTCTGAAAGAGATGGGAATACCAGACCACCTGACCTGCCTCCTGAGAAATCTGTATGCAGGTCAAGAACCAACAGTTAGAACTGGACATGGAACAACAGACTGGTTCCAAATAGGAAAAGGAGTATGTCAAGGCTGTATATTGTCGCCCTGCCTATTTAACTTCTATGCAGAGTACATCATGAGAAACGCTGGGCTGGAAGAAGCACAAGCTGGAATCAAGATTGCCGGGAGAAATATCAATAACCTCAGATATACAGATGACACCACCCTTATGGCAGAAAGTGAAGAGGAACTAAGAAGCCCCTTGATGAAAATGAAAGAGGAGAGTGAAAAAGTTGGCTTAAAGCTCAACATTCAGAAAACGAAGATCATGGCCATCACTTCATGGGAAATAGATGGGGAAATAATGGAAACAGTAAGATACTTTATTTTGGGGGGCTGTAGATGGAGACAGAAATGGCAACCCACTCCAGTGTTCTTGCCTGGAGAATCCCAGGAACGGGGGAGCCTGGTGGGCTGCCGTCTCTGGGGCCACACAGAGTCAGACACGACTGAAGCGACTTAGCAGCAGCAGCAGTAGATGGTGTAGATATAGATGGTCACTGTAGATGGTGATTGCAGCCATGAAATTAAAAGATGCTTGCTCCTTGGAAGAAAAGCTATGACCAACCTAGACAGCATATTAAAAAGCAGAGACAATACTTTGCTTTTTGTAAAGTAGGTCTGTAAAGCTATGGGAAAGCTATGGTTTTTCTAGTAGTCATGTATGGATGTGAGAGTTGGACTATATAGAAGGCTGAGCACTTAGGTATTGATGCTTTTGAACTGCGGTGTTGGAGAAGACTCTTGAGAGTCCCTTGGACTGCAAGGAGATCCAACCAGTCCATCCTAAAGGAAATCAGTCCTTAATATTCATTGGAAGGACTGATGCTAAAGCTGAAACTCCAATACTTTGGCCACCTGATGCAAAGAACTGACTCATTTGAAAAGACCCTGATGCTGGGAAAGATTGAAGTTAGGAGGAGAACGGACGACAGAGGATGAGGTGGTTGAATGGCATCACCGACTCAATGGACATGAGTTTGAGTAAACTCCGGGAGTTGGCGATGGACAGGGAGACCAGGCATGCTGCAATTCATGGGGTCACAGAGTCGGACAGGACTAAGTGAGTGAACTGAACTGAACTGATAGCCAATTAACAATGTTGTGATGGTTTTAGGTGGACAGCAAAGGGACTCAGCCATACATATGCATGTATCCATTCTCCACCAAACTGCCTTCCCATTCAGGCTGCTACATGACATTGAGCAAGAGTTCCCTGTGCTGTCTGGCAGGTCCTTGCTGGTTCTCCATGTTAAATACAGCAGTGTGTCCATGTCCATCCCAAACTCCCTAACTATCCCTTCCCCTGTCCTTCCCCCTGGTGACCATAAGGTTATTACAGAGGATTGAGCAGAGTTCCCTGTGCTGTCCAGCAGGTCTTTGTTGGTTCTGCATGTTAAATACAGAAGTGTGTTCATGTCCATCACAAACTCCCTGTCTCTTTCCCCATCCTTACCTGTCAGACAGACAGGTGTTTTAACAACAGTCTCAGGAACCCCGATGGTGCCAGAGTAGTCCTTTCAACCTGGAGTCCGGGGGTAATTCCACGGTGGGTGTGTGATGACCCCAATCACCCCTTCCCTTGCCTCGGTTTCCAATTATAAACACAGGAAGCGAGTGCACTCAGCCCTACGGTCCAGTTTGCCTGTGAGAATGTGCCTCCCTCCTTTGTCCTAAAGAAACCCTCTAACAACATGGATGCAAACTGTGTCTCACAGTTAAAACAGGAAAGAAGTATAAGCCCCTTGTTGCGCTGCTGCAAACCACTCGATGATCCATCCTGTGAAATTATCAGCTTTCAGTACCATTTGCCCAAGCCACCTTAAATTCATACCAAAATTCTGAAAGCGGCAGAAATCAGCCCTTCCCTATTACAAGTCCAGTAATAGGAAAAACTGATACTGCTGTTTGGCCAAAACGGGGGGCATAAGAGAAGGGTGATTTCATTGATTTTTGAATCCGCCCCATTCCTCATCCTGACATCATCGATTCCCTGAGGGCAACGGACTGTAGACGCACGCGGTCCCGGCAAACGATGTGCAAGAGAAGACAGCCTTTCCTCCGGGAAAATAAAACATGTATATTTCATCGGCGTGGGCAGAAAACCAACAATGGCTAAGAAATATGACCTCTACGTCATTTCAAAGCCAGAAAGACACACACACGGTCTGACGTGCAAAAAATATTTTTCAATACTTTGGTTATAGGCATCTGTGTCTTTTGCAAGCTACCAAATCAACCAGTCCTCATTCTCCACGAAGGACCCCCAGGTAATCAGAGTAACTCGGGAAAACCCGTCACCGCCATCAGTCAAGATTTCACGGGCTGAGAACCGTCCTTTGCTTTCACTCAGTCAGACTCTCTGCACAACTCGACGGGGATGCCCAGTCACGGCATCCCGAGAGCTTAACCAGCCGGTCCCCCCGCCCCGTGGTGAAAAGCCAGAGTGTGTAATCCGCCCAGCATGCTCCTGACAGCTCGGAGGCCAGGTCTGAAAACCCTCCTGACGTGCCACACGCCGAGTGAGATTAGGGGCCCCCCGCCTTCATGCGATGCTGAGATGCTGAAGCTCGTCCAGTGCTGATCCTTACCCCCGAACATATGTATTTTTCTTCACCTGCACATTTTCTTAATGCACAGATCCTAGGGAATCACGTCGTCAGTGGTGTTGGAGAACCATGTCAATGGTATTCCCTTGCCGGGTGGTCTGCTGTTCGTCAGCTCTTACAAAATGGTGCCTAAGTCAACAGCAATGAGTGACTCTGCCATGGGGCCCTGTGTTCCATCTCATGGAGCAACTTTGGAACTTATATATGTATATATAATAAATGGTTTGAGTTAAGAAGATTATTTATATGTGCAACGCCTAGGTGGATGGACACTGCAGCTACTACATTCGAAGCAGTTGGATCTATCTGTCTGGGAGGTGAGTGACTGTTGTAGCAGGTCTCCAGCAAGGACAGGGGAGCAGAGCAAGTGCTTCCAGTTGCACAAATCATCGGGAGTGTTGGCGTTAATCCTTTGCAGAGAGAAGCAGCCTGTTCCCACTGACGGCTTAATCTGTATCTTTGCAGTTGGGCTGTCTGACCACATCCAGCTCCAGGAAGGCATGGCATGCTCCTGAAAAGACGGGGGAGGCAAGCAAGGTTCGTGAGCACTTCCATGTTTCCTGTCTCCCGTGCCAGCAGGTCAAGCCATCCCAGCTTTGTGGACCGAGATGGGCCTCGAGCACATTACGCCATCCCTTAGGACACCCATTCAAGGGGGCCTGATGCAGTAGCTCTGTTCCAGCTTGAGTGAGTCATAATATCTGTAACTTTCCAGAAGCTGAAAGCCCCGGAGAAGGGGATATGCTTTAGTGATGTGTGGGAGACACTGTTTCTATAGAACCCATTCTGCCTTTAACCCAAACTCAGAACATGCTGAGTTTCACTTGGGTGTTTCATTTCGTTGTCCTTTTCCCTGGAAAAGAGTGATACTGAGGCTCTTGTGTCCAGTGGAATTCCACTCTGATAAAATAACAATGAAAGCTACTTCCATCCATCCATCCTGGCTGGAAAAACCATGGCTTTGACTGATCACACCTTTGTTGGCAAAGTGACGTCTCTGCTTTTTAATATGCTGTCTAGGTTGGTCATAGCTTTTCCTCCAAGGAGCAAGCATCTTTTAACTTCGTGGCTGCAGTCACCATCCACAGTGATTTGGGAGCCCAAGAAACTGAAATCTGTCACTGTTTCCACCTTTTCCCCATCTTTTAACTTTTGCCCCACCTTTTAAAAACCTTGGAGAGTGTTAAAAGTACAAGAGTGCACATTCAACACCCATTACACACTTCTCCCAGTGGGGAAGGAAATGAAAACTACATTCCCCAGATGGCCTCTAAAGGAGGAAGACGCTGTTTCCTTGCCGGCCCGCTCCTCACACCCCATCACCGTTTCTGCTGTACAGAACGTGTGACCTGTCCAGGATTTCTGCTGTCTTCCTCAAGCCTTCGTTGCTCAGCTTCTGGGTATCCAGAGAGTCACAGGGGAAGACCCCTACACCTGAGATCATTGTTCAAGAGAGATCTCTAGAGTGACCAAGAGGGTCAGCTCTGTACTGTTCTCGACTCACTTCCCGAGGTTTAGTGGAGAGCCCAATTCCTTCCGCACTTATATTTTAGAAGCACTTTTTCCCCTGGATTAAACTCCTTCCAGTGTGTATACCTGGCGTGGTTTCTTCTCTTGACTGACACTGGCTAACCCGAGCCAGCAAGATGATAGATGTGCGTTCAAATCTAACCTTGATGCCATCAACAACGCAAAGAACTGAGCCACGGCTTTACAGGTCTTACCTGTAAGTGGATAACCACTCTGGTACCTCCCTACCTCCCCTGCATACTATTTGTTGGGCCACATCTGTGTGTCCAACACCCAGAGACATGAAAAGTTAGTGGACACACAAGACAGACAGCCTGCTTGGATGGTGAGTGTGTTGGAGGAAAAGTTAATTAAGTGCAACACGTGGGATCAATACCATGGAAGAAGAGAAGTACACACAAAGACTACATAACTCTAGCATAAAGCTGGACAGAGCTCTCTGGATGAACGGATATTCAGGCAGCAAACAGAATGCCAAGTGGGAGAAAAATGAGTAGCAGAAGCAAGCGGGATGTTCTTGTCGGATCCGACCTTCAGAAGCGTGAAAATAAGGTTGTAAATTTCAGCAGTATGGATCCACCCCCCAGCAGTTTCTGCTGGTTTGCGAGAAGGGAGACATAGATGATTTACAACACACAGGCTTCTCAGAGTAAACTTCAGCTGTTGGGAAGTGAGAGCTGGGATCTTAGCTGTCCTTGGAGTAATTGCTGAATGCGTTTCCAGAAGCACAGCAGAGATGATGTCAAAGTGTAAAACGGAGGCAAGAAAACGACTCTGTTATTAAAGAAATTTATGCTCCCTTTATCGAAGACAAATGATCTAGCTTCCATTTCTCCAAATACCCACTGCCGTTTATAGAACCAATTGTTTAATCATCTAATAAATACAGCATGTAGAGTGCTGCTCTATGGAACAGGAACGTTATTAAGTAAGAGTCTGCACGCTTGAAAATAACCTGTGTTAGGACACTCCTGTATTACAAAAGACGTGTGGTGTTTGTGACATAGCTGGTATATTAAGACTGCTTCATCGATTTTAGGGGAGCTTAAAAATGGTCTCATTCACACATGAGAGTATTTCCAAATCTTAGATAAGGTGTTGTTGCTCAGTATGTCGTGTCCGACTCTTCGAGATCCTATGTCCTGCAGCACACCAGGCTTCCCTGTCCTTCACTATCGCCCAGAATTTGCTCTAACTCATGTCCATTGAGTCGGTGATGCCATCCAACCATCTCATCCTATGTCGTCCTGTTGTCCTGCCTTCAATCTTTCCCACCATCAGGGTCTTTTGCAATGAGTCAGCTCTTCCCATCAGGTGACCAAGATATTGGAGCTTCAGCATCAGTCCTTCCAATGAATATTCAGGACTGATCTCCTTCAGGATGGACTGGTTGGATCTCCTTGCAGTCCAAGGGACTCTCAAGAGTCTTCTCCAACACCACAGTTCAAAAGCATCAATTCTTCGGTGCTCAGCCTTCTTTATGGTCCATCTGTCACATCCGTACGTGACTACTGGAAAAACCATACCTCTGACCACACAGATAAGGTGCACAAACCCCACAAATCTGAGTTGGCAGCTCAGTATAACTGAGACCACTCAGTCTGGTAGATAAGTGGCTGCAGACATACAAAAGGGAAAGCAAAGGCTATTTCTTCCACAGGTTCTATTATTCTCCGTGCAACTCCTTCAGCTTATTGTCCACCTGTTATTTCCTGAGAGTGGACGAGAACACCTTGTACTTGTACAGCAACATTGCAGCGAGCTCAGCCAGGACACTGCTGACTGATGGTCCGTGGAACCACATCGCGGGCGGACAACCATTGCTTGATTCCTGAGTGCACCGAAGGAAGGCACTTCCACACCCTGAGGAACGCTCTTCTTCTGTGTCTTTTCATATACTCTCAACGTCTCCACGTGTTGATACGAAACATTAGCACCTTGCACCCGAGTCATTAACTTTACCCGGGAAACGTGAGCGACTCAAACATGCACGTGACTGCAAAGAGCACTCCGGCAGCTGCAGGAAGCACAGTATGCTAAGTACTTTTCGACTCAAGACTTGTCTTTTCCATGAAGGGATGAGCTCCTCTCCCTTCTGTTATTTTTATTATTATTATTTTTGGAAATGAAGTTGCCGCTGCTTTTGTTAATCAGACGAAGGCAGGGACCCTCTGGAGCAGAGATCCAGATTTCCGCTGCAGCCCACTCCCACCCAGAGCGACCCAGGGACAACAGAATGCTCTTGTGCTCCCCACCGTGATGGGTCCTCAGGAGCTTTGCAGACCACCTAGCAATCCAGGAAGGCGGGTGGGGGGCCCGGCCGCCTTTGTGTGCTGGCCAGTATTCTCTGTGTCCATTCTCCCTTCCTCCCTCCGGGGGCAGCAGCATGGTTATCACTGCCCTGCATGGTTAGGCAGCCGGAGGCAAAGGGCTTTTCTCTCCGAATTTCACGGCCTGATAAGATGCTGGAGGCTGCTTCCCCCAGGGACCTGAAAGCCCTCCTTTGTGAGCTGCCGGAGGGTCAGGTTAAGTCCTGCGTTTTGGCAGCATGCATCTGTTTGTCCTCAGCAAGGTCTCCTGAGGGGAGGGAGAGAGGGGAGCGGGGGTAGGGGAGAGGAAGGCAAGTCCTCTCTGAAAGCCATCTTCGGGGTAGGGGGGTACAAATTCCCTCCTGCCACTCAGCAGGAATCAGGCACATGTAAAAGGGCTGCCCCCACAAGGAGAGCCCCCCACAAATCAGCTCGATTAGGTGTGAGATGCCTAGTCTTCATCCTGCAGTCTCAGCCCTCTCTTCTTGCTCGAAAGTGATGAGGCAGAACCTCTGCTCAGACTTCTTAATCAGCAAGAAGAACTGCAGAAAATAGTATTGGAGATATTAAAGATGCATTTCTTAACGGTGTTTTTTTCCCACCGTTTGCAATAAAATCATACATAGAACTTGGAAATGAATTCTTCTTAATTCAGGAACCCTGTTGGCCGAGGAAGAGATATTTGCTATGCAAGGCTAACAAAGAGGCCATTCTATCTAAAGACAGTCTCTATGAGAAGAGCTTTACAGGACATGGTTAATGTTGAATTATTTCTGTAAGTTATAACTGGGGCTTCCCCAGTGGCTCAGTGGTAAAGAATCTGCCTGCTAGTGAAGGAGACATAAGAGACGCGGGTTCGATCAGCGGGTCGGGAAGATCCCCTGGAGGAGGGGGCAGGGCAACACACTCCAGGATTCTTGCCTGGAGAATCCCATGGACAGAGGAGCCTGGCGGGCTACAGTCTATGGGGTCAGAAAGAGTCAGACATGACTGAAGTGACTGAGCAGGCATGCATGCGTAAGATATGGCTACAATTTCCACTGCAGAAAGAAACTAAAGGGGAGAGATGCCCCCTAAAAAGTTAGATCACTGCATATGACCCAAACCAGTAGTTCAAAAATAAGAGTTTTCTAAAGTCATTATAATCAACAGAGCAGTGTTTTTCCATTTTAACAGGACTGTACTTCTTTCTTTGATGTTAAGGCTGTACTTCACTAGCTCAGCTGATGTGAAGAAAAAGAAACATTTTTAAATTATGAGAAAGCTACCAGAAATAAGTAGGTTAGTCAGACATACAGAATGCTCAAAAAGCAAAGAATTTTACAGGGAAGAAAGCAATAATAGTTACTATATTTTATGAGTCTGAAGTCATTATATATACACATATCCAATTTATATAATATATAAACTATCATGTATAACAATATTATATTATATAATGTATAATATAATTTATAATATAATATTAGATCATTTTTATATATCATATTATATACAATCATATATAATATAGTATAGTATAATATATAATAATATAATATTCAACCATATACAATGTATATTATAATATATATTATAATCATATATAATACAAAAATATAAGAAATTGTATAATATATATAAAATAGTATTATAACATAATTTATATATCATATAATATAATGCAATTAATATATCATATATAATACAATATAATATGGTATAATGGTATACCATTTATAATATAATATATATTATAACAATATATATCATAAGTATTATAATATAATATATAAACATACATAATTATATATATATATAAAACCATACACACACACACAACAGAAAGATAAAAGCAATACACTGCCAACTATCTAATTTGCCCTTGGTGAGCAAAGGAATGATCAATAATCAGACGTGTGAGAAGAGAAAAGAGAGTTTTCAGGGAAATAAAACAACAATCCTTACACTCCCCTTTTCTCTACACTATTATTCCCAACGATCCTTTCCCCCCATTCACTGAGGTAGATGCAATTATTCCACCAGTCTTTTGAAAAGAAAGACAGTATCAGTGGAAAATCTCTCTCTTTTACAAGTGTGCTCCTTCCTTGATTCATCAGAATACTACAAAGTACAAGACCCCAAAATCCAAAGACTGAAAAGCAAATAAAACACGCCAGCACACACACAGAAATGCACATGCTAGTTTATAGGAAATCATTGTAGATATATCAGAGCCCATGAGGTACAGCTCAGATATCAAACGCAGACCCCAGATACGCCCGTGTGTTCAGGGGAATGTCACTCTGAAGGAACGTGGCTGTGTGCAGGAAGTCTGTTCATCTTTTCTCAAAAGAATTAAGTGAATTTCCTTGAAAGCTGATTTAAGGTTAGTGCTTAGTGCTCCAGAAAGACATCCACTCTGGGTTTGTTTTGTTATTGGTTTTTAATATATTTTATTTTAATTCATCTATTTTTTATTGAAGGATAATTGCTTTACAGAATTTTGCTGTTTTCTGTCAAACCTCAGCATGAATCAGGCATAGGTATACATATATCCCTTCCCTTTTAAAACTCCCTCGCATACCATCGCTTAAAACTTTATTTTATTTTTAATTGGAGGATAATTCCTCTACAATATTGTGATGGTTTCCGCCATACATCAACATGAGCCAGCCACAGGTAGACATACATCCCCTCCCTCCCAAACCTTGTTATTATTTTGATATTGGGCATGAGTTTTATTATGTCAGGAATTTACAATGTGGGTAAAGGATAAAAAAGGTCATCTTGCTATTGTAACAGGCAACTCAAAGAGTAAATTTAATGCAAAACTTTCAGGATAAAATATGTCTAATAGGTTTGTAATTTTGTCCACACCACCCAAAATTTGTAGACAAATGTTCATGAGAGCACTACTCATTAACAGTCAAGAAATGGATACCGTCCTAACATGTATTAACTGATGAAGGAATAAATACAATGAAAATGTGCAGTGGAATATTACTTGGCGATGAAAAGGAGTGAAACCCTGATGTGATACATGAGACAGCAAAGATGAACCTCAGCAATATTGTAGTTGGTGAGAGAGGCCAGGCACAGGAAACCACGGACTCTGTGATGCCGTGTTCATGAAAAGTCCAGAAGGAGCCAGTCTACACAGGGACAGAAATTAGATAAGAGGTTCTCTAGGACCGGGGACGTGAGAGAGAAGGAAAAGGCAGTGACTGCCAACATCTACGGTGCTTTTCTGGGGGTGGTGTTGAAAATACCCTATTATTGTGTGATTGGTGGCACAAAGTCTGTGGGTACATGAAAACCCAATGAATTATGTAAAAAGGTAAACTGCACAGCATGTGAATCACATCTCAATAATGTTACTATTTCTTAAAAATTATGCTCATAAATTCATCAGTATGTAATTTTTATTGAATAATAATTGAAAGTGAAAGTCATGTAGGTTGAGGTTTGCCAGAAAACAACGAGATTCTGTAAAGCAACTATCCTTCAATTAAAAAAAAACAAATTAAAAATTAAAAACATAGTGTTGTTTGTCCCGTTTTGAACAGATTCACATCGTCAGCCACCTCCATTCCCTTCAGAGGACTGAGCACGTACATCAGTCCTTCAGTGTGTGGGCATGGTCCTCCAATCCCCACACCTCACCAAGACTGGGGTTCAGTCCGAAGGATCACCCCAGAAGAGGTGTCAACAGGAATTCCGGGGTGATGGTTATGCAGTCCGCACTTGAGGACCACGTCCTAAATGATAACCGTGACTTCAAGTCACACCTGGTCCAAAAGAAAACCCTGGCCACACAAAACTGGGACTCTTTGGGGGACTTCTCTGGCGGTCCCGTGGTAAAGAATCTGCCTGCCAATGCAGGGGAAGTGGGTTCAATCTCTGGTCTGGGAACAGCCCACATGTTGCAGAGCAGCTTAGCTTGTGTGCCAGAATCACTCTGGAGCCTGTGCTCTGAAACAAGAGAAGCCCACACACCGAAACTAGAGGTATCTCCTGCTTGTCGCAGCTAGAGAAAGCCCGCACAGCAAAGGAGACCCAGCACAGCCTGAAATCAATCAATAAAATTTTTAAGTGAGATTAAAAATTTTTTTAATAATCTTTAAATGTTTCCACTTCCACATTAACTTTGGAATAACTTTTTTTTCCCCCATGCAACATAATTAACCACCCTCAAGCAATAATCTAGAAAATGCTAGAAAACAAAAGCATTATCTCAAGTTTTACAGGGCAGTCGAAACATTTTTTTCTATTTGTTTGTCACCTAGAAAAAAAAAAATGACCTCTTGAAAACGAAATGACCTGTTGAAAAAGGAAATTCTAGACATACCAATGCCAAGACTCGGCACTCGTTCATGGATTCCTGACATTGCAATATGGTATCCGGGTAAGGGTCATTACAGTGAAACAAAACAGAAGGTGGGTTTGCAACTTGCAATCCTTGGACTCTCTTCTCACCAATGTAGCAAAGTGATGTACCATCCTGAGATGCTCAGTTCAGTTCAGTTCAGTTCCTCAGTCACGTCCGACTCTTTGAAGCCCCATGGACCGCAGCACGCCAGGCCTCCCTGTCCATCACCAACTCCCGGAATTTACTCAAACCCACGTCACTGAGTCAGTGATGCCATCCAACCATCTCATCCTCTGTCGTCCCCTTCTCCTCCCGCCCTCAATCTTTCCCAGCATCAGAGTCTTTTCAAATGAGTCAGCTCTTTGCATCAGGTGGCCAAAGTGTTGGAGTTTCAGCTTCAATATCACTCCTTCCAATGAACACCCAGGACTGATCTCCTTTAGGATGGACTGGTTGGATCTCCTTGCAGTCCAAGGGACTCTCAAGAGTCTTCTCCAACACCACACTTCAAAAGTATCAATTCTTCTGCACTCAACTTTCTTTACAGTCCAACTCTCACATCCATACATGACCACTGGAAAAACCATAGCCTGAGATGCTGGTGGCTACAATGTGGAGCTCAAATCTTCCCCACTGCACTAATGAATCAGGCCCTCTCATTCTAAGTCATGTTACTGTCCTGTTGTGCTTCTGTTGAAGATACAGGTTGAAGGAACTGACGCATGTGACATACTTTTCCTCCTCAACACTGCATCAGATGGGCTTTCCGGGTAAAATTTTGAAGTGAGAAGTTTTTACTATAAACAGACCCACTTTTGAATGCATGTTCCTTGACATGGAATTCAAGGCTCCTTGGAGAAGAAATACACTGAAGCAGAGGAGTAACTGAGTGCCATGTGCAACCTCCCATTGATGGAGGGAGGTCAAATGTCCAGGAGAAATGTCCATGCCCGCTGGACCCAGAAGGGTGACCCAAAGGGCCTTCTGCAGAGGTTGGTGAAGCATCAGCTGACTGAGACTTCCAACTTCTGGTTTCCCAGAAGGAAAACTTGGGTGGACCCTCAGATTCTACATTCAAGACTCTCGGACTTTCCAGGGAGCTTAATTTTCAACTGACAGCCGTGCTGAGCTAATGCATGATAGACTTAAGATGATTACACTTGGTGTTTCTACTATGGTTCCTCTTATTACACCTCTCCACTCACCTTCAAATGTGCTATCCTTACCCTCTTCCGGTTTTTTTGTTTTCCCCATTTCTTTCAAAATTCATCTTCTCTTTCTCTCCTCGGTGAAGAAATATGAACTCAAACATTGCCTGAAAGTTGAGTCTACCTGATACAGTTCCATACGTGTTTGCGTCTTTTACAAAAAGTCCAGGGTGCGGGGAGGTGATGGTATACAGACACATGGACTGTCTCTGATTCTGCAGATTGGTTTAGAACTCCCCGTAAAGAGGGCTTCCCGAGTGGTTCAGTGGTTAAGAATCTGTCTGCCCATGCAGAGGACACGGGTTTGATCCCTGGTCCGGGAAGATCCTCCATGCTGAGGGGTAACTAAGCCCGTGTGCCATAGTGACACTGAGCTCTAGAGTCTGGGAGTTGCAACGACGGAGGCCTTTGCTCAGAAATGAGAGAAACGACAGCCCACACACTGCAACTGGAGAGAAGCCCCCATTCGCTGTAGGTAGAAAAGCCTACACACAGCATCAAAGACCCTGCACAGCCCAAAATAAAGCATTACATATTTTAAGAGCCTCTCCTAACTTACTTTTTCAGAAGAGGCAAGAAAATCCTTAGCTGGACCCAGGCGTTCAGCCTTACGGGAATCTTTACCTGGGCACGGTGAGTAATACAATGAACTATGTCTCGCACAGACTCTACCTTTCAAGGCAATAATTAAGAGCAAAGGATGAGCTACTGACTTCAAGAATAAGGGTAATAAACGTGGGACCCTCGAGGAAGAGATCTTCAGGCATGTGAAATTTGAGTTCTGTGGGCCTAATGATTTTGGCAACTGGTGCCAGAACACTGAGGATACCCTTTAAGAACGGCCACATGGGAGAACACTGTCCTTCTCAGCATGACTATTAATGGAAAACATCACACCCATCTTCCATCCTTACTTGGCTGTAACAAAAGTTCTATATCTTTTCTAGACTGCAATTATTAGTAAAGGCTACCCCTCCCCCTGCCCCACCCAAGGAGGAAAGTCTTTAAAATAGAATTTTAGCGGAACATGTCATGTGGCATTTGGAAGACACCAAGATTGAGGGCCTGACCCCCACGTGGCACGATCTCTCGCACAAAGACCGAATTCTGTTCTTGAAGAGCTGGGGAAGACTCCTGAGAGTGCCTTGGGCAGCAAAGAGATACAACCAGTCCATCCTAAAGGAAATCAACCCTGAATATTTATTGGAAGGGCTGAGGCTGAAGCAAAAGCTCCAGTACTGTGGCCCCTTGATGCCAATAGCCAACTCATTGGAAAACACCCTGAAGACAGAAGGCAGAAGGAGAAGGGGCAACAGAGGACGAGATGGTTGGATGGCATCACCAACTCGATGGACATGACTTTGAGCAAGCTCCCAGAGTTGGTGATGGACAGAGAAGCCTGGTATGCTGCAGTCCATGGGGTCACAAAGAGTTGGACACGACTGAGTGACTGAACAGCAGCAAATCAAGATTGTCTCGATTAATGTTTCTGGGGCACTTTTGAAACGTTTATGTGAGAGGTCACATCTGTTAGTCTTGAAGTGAACCAATGCATTCCCGCTTAGCTGTAAGCAGTAAGCAAGCAGAGTTACTATGTTCCACATTATTCAGAAAAGGCCTAAGAACTCCAGAAAGATGAAGGACATGGGGAAAAGAGAATCATTACATTACTGAAAATTCCATCACTACGCGCAGAGAGCCAAAGGAGCGCTTTAAAGGCACACATTTAGACTGCATCTCATTTGGGCACTGTGTTCTGTTCCACTCAGCCGTCTAATTGAGGGCAACAAATACCATCAAAACTTTCCACTTCTATAGTACTAAGAATCGGAAACCTGGTGAAGTTCATTAAATTGTAATGATGTCATAAACTGTTAGATGAGCCGACTGAAATAATGCTTCTTGGGTTAATCTTCAGAATGGGAAATACTTTAAATGTTTCTTTGAAAGTGGACCAATACAATATATTAAGATACTTATATAAAGAGAATTCTATTACAAAGGAAACAAATTTAATCAGGTCAAGTAAATGCTAAAAGAAAGCGTTCAACAAATGTTCAGACTAAGCTACTATTGACTGTAAGTCCGGAATCTAAAATAAGCAAAATAATTCAAAAGTGGGAAAGTTGCTGTTTTTTAAATCATTTTCTTATACGTAAGGCAAATTGAAGAATAAAACGTCTTAAATATATACTAACTTTATATTCGCTTAAAACTCAACATTCAGAAAACGAAGACCATGGCATCTGGTCCCATCACTTCATGGGAAATAGATGGGGAAACAGTGGAAACAGTGTCAGACTTTATTTTTTTGGGCTCCAAAATCACTGCAGATGGTGACTGCAGCCATGAAATTAAAAGACATTCCTTGGAAGGAAAGTTATGACCAACCTAGATAGCATATTGAAAAGCAGAGACATTACTTTGCCAACAAAGGTTCGTCTAGGCAAGGCTATGGTTTTTCCTGTGGTCATGTATGGATGTGAGAGTTGGACTGTGAAGAAAGCTGAGCACCGAAGAATTGATGCTTTTGAACTGTGGTGTTGGAGAAGACTCTTGAGAGTCCCTTGGACTGCAAGGAGATCCAACCAGTCCATTCTGAAGGAGATCAGCCCTGGGTGTTCTTTGGAAGGAATGATGCTAAAGCTGAAACTCCAGTACTTTGGCCACCTCATGCAAAGAGTTGACTCATTGGAAAAGACTCTGGTGCTGGGAGGGATTGGGGGCAGGAGGAGAAGGGGAACGACAGAGGATGAGATGGCTGGATGGCGATGGACGTGAGTCTGAGTGAACTCCGGGAGTTGGTGATGGACAGGGAGGCCTGGCGTGCTGCGATTCATGGGGTCATAAACAGTCGGACACGACTGAGTGACTGAACTGAACTGAACTGAACTTTATATTCTTTGGGCTTCCTTGCTGGCTCAGACAGTAAAGAGTCTGCCTGCAATGCAGGAGACCCGGATTTGATCCCTAGGTTGGGAAGATCCCTTGGAGGAGGGCATGGTGACCCACTCCAGTATTCTTGCCTGGAGAATCCCACGGACAGAGGAGCCTGGTGGGCTACAGTCCATGGGGTCGCAATATATTGTCACTTTGCAAAATTAAAGAACCATAGACACTTGTTATTGTACTTTTATTAACAATTTGATATTTACTGATTACTTGTCATTGGAGTATAATGGCTTTACGATATTGTGTTAGTTTCTGCTGTATGACAAAGTGAACCAGCTCTATGTACTCATATAATCCCCTCTGTCTTGGGTCCCCTCCCACCACCCCAGTTCCACCCCTCCATGACTGTTAGTAGTGAAGTCCCTCAGTCATGTCCAATTCTTTGCGACCCCTAGGACTGTAGCCCGCCAGGCTCCTCCGACCATAGTATTTTCCAAGCAAGAATACTGAAATGGCTTGCCATTTCCATCTCCAGGGCATCTTCCTGACCCAGGGATTGAACCCAGGTCTCCCGCATTGCAGGCAGACGCTTTTACTGCCTGAGCCTCCAGGGAAGGACTCTTCAGGAATCTCTAAAAGGATCAGAGTTACTCAACAGCCAGTTTTAACATACACGCTCATTTCCTTATTAATGTTTTTAGTTTCGTTTCCAGATATGTTACTGAATAGCCTGTTTTAACACAAGATCATTTACTTTTTAATTAAATTTTCAAAACATGATAGCCTGTTCTAACACATTCTTATAGACCTATGGGGTTATGGTCTTTTGAAGGATATCACACAGGACCAGGTGCCTTCTGCCTGTTTAATAAGTACACACTGAACCCACGACTGAACACCTTCCTTCAATATAAAGAACCAAGCAAGGAGTAGCAATGTCTGAAGGCAGCACTGCCTTTACTACCAGTTTAGTTCAGTTGTTCAGTCGTGTCCGACTCTGCAACTCCATGATCTGCAGCATGCCAGGCCTCCCTGTCCATCACCAACTCCCAGAGCTTGCTCAAAATCATGTCCATCGAGTCAGTGATGCCATCCAACCATCTTATCGTTCCCTTCTCCTTCAGACCCTCCCTTATCACCAGACAGTTCCTTAAAAGGGTTCCAACAGAGAAACGTTTTAAGCTGTGAAAAGCCACTAGAAAAATAAAAATGCTATACTGCCACAGCGTACGTCTCTCCCAGGAAGGACATCTGAATTACTTGAGCACCCTGATGAATTTACAAAGGGGCTCATCCCTAACTCCAAGGCAGTTCATAAAGTGCAAAATTCAGACGATCCCAGCGTGTCTGATGGGAACAGACATGGCTGGGATCATCGGAACCACACGTGAGATGGAGAAAATGAAGAGGAAGAGTTCTCAAGTCACAGGAATGATCCTAAAGAGTCTACGGGACCCCACTTTCCTGCTGAGGGCTTGAAAGCCCAGGGAGCTGACACGTGTGAGGAACTCAAAGCAACATGTGGTCTCAGGACAAAAGATGGTCTTATGACAAATGCAAGACTGGACGACTCGTCGCCTAGCCTGCCTGCCAGTGCCCCACTCTGCCCCTGCCTCCAAATGCTCATCAGGCTCCCCATTGCTCACTCAGCCACCAGGCATAGCATCTACCTGAGCCCATGCCTGTCTCCTCCTTCACTCGACCTTCTGCCATGGCCCAACCAGCCTCTTCTCTTGTGCTCACAAAGAGAAGCCTTCTTCTCTTCATCCCCAGATGCGCTCTGCATAAGCAGAGCAGGCATCCCAGGAATGAAAGCAGCCCATCACATTCAGGGGCCCCGGACTGTCGCAGGACCAAGTCCTACAATGTAAAGTTTGTCACGCACAGGAAAGGTCAGGTTGTTCAGTCGCTCAGTTGTATCCGACTCTCTGTGACCCCGTGGACTGCAGCATGCCAGGCCTCCCTGTCCATCACCAGCTCCCGGAGCTTACTCCAACTCGTGTCCATTGAGTCGGTGACGCATCTTAGCCTTCCCCAGCACAAAGTGGGGCTCCCGCAAGAACCAGCCATTTCTGAGGTACACCTTCTCAGGACCCTCATTCTCCAGGCACTTAAGCAAATTCCCCAGGGTGTGCCTGAAGTTCAAAGCTCAGGGCTCCTCACCCATCACGAACCCTCTCAAAGCCGTGGAAGAAGTCCACGTACAAAATTTAAAAAACTAACAAATCTTCAGTCGTTTTTCTTAACTATATAAGGAGATCAAACCAGTCAATCTTAAATGAAATCAACCCTGAATGTTCATTGGAGGGACTGATGTTGAAGCTGAAACTCCAGTACTTTGGCCACCTGATGGGAAGAGCTGACTCATTTGAAAAGACCTTGATGCTGGGAAATATTGAAGGTGGGAGGAGAAGGGGATGACAGAGGATGAGACGGTTGGATGGCATCACCGACTCGATGGACATGAATTTGAGTAAACTCCAGGAGTTGGTGATGGCAGGGAGGCCTGGCATGCTGCAGTCCATGGGGTCGCAAAGAGCCGGACATGACTGAGTGACTGAACAACAAACAAGAAACTGTGTGATGGCTTCTGTTTCCCACATCTCCATCACATGATGGGGACAGGCTTTATTTCTGGCAAAGGGTCGGTTGGTATCAAGTTTGATCTGCCGCCCACGACAGCTGCCAGGGCATTCTGCCACGGTCCCCGCGTGGAGACATGCAACTGCGTCTTCCAGAGGACGCAGGTCTCCAGGGTCTGTGCTGGGTGTGAAACTGTTCCCTCTGTCCGCTTCGGCCCTGTCCACGTACGTGCCCTTTATAAAAACACCCTCAAGGTCTCCTGAACGATCAGGAAGAGACACGTGAGGATCAGAGGGTGTCAGATCACGTTCTACTTGTAAAGACAGAACAACATTGTCAGAACGGAGAGGCAACCAGAAGGTGGAGTAAATAGGACAACTGTGTGTGTGTGTGTGTGTGTGTGTGTGAGTGTGCACGTGTGTGCGTGTGTGTGTGTGTGAGTCACTCAGTCTTGTCCGACTCTTTGCAACCCCACAGACTGTAGCCCGCCAGGCTCATCTGTCCACAGGATTCTCCAGGCAAGAACACTGGAGTGGGTTACCATGCCCTCCTCCAGGGGATCTACCCAACCCAGGGATCAAACTGCGGTCTCTGGCACTGCGGGCAGATTCTTTACCATCTGAGCCACCAGGGAAGCCAACTGCACCGTTACAAAAAAAAAAAAAAGAAAAGACACAGCCAACAAGAGCGGATGGAAGGCATCCTCCAATGGGACACAGTCTGATGATGGTAAGTGGTACCTTCAGGAGTGTGTGCTTTTAACCACAGGCCCAACTCCAAAAGAGGTCCAGACAGGCTGGGGGTTGGGGGGATGCAATTTGTAATCCCAGAGGGAGGACCGGGTGAAAACTGTGTGAAAAGGAGTCAAGGCTTAAAGCACTAGTTTATCAATGGAAGACATTTCAAAGCCCTTAAAGGAAAACCGCTAATGACCATTGCTAATGAATCATTCCACAGATTCTCATGCAAATGCCCCCGGGGTGGCTTTGATCCACACTGACACCTGAAAGAAAGCCGGCAGCCTCTGCTCTCTGGTCAGATGACTGGGAAGGAATGGCTCGGCCAGGACACAGAGCCCCGCGCCGCCTACCCTGGGAACGCCGGGGCGGCTGGCGCGGGGTGGCTGGGCACGGGGGTCCTTCCCAGCCCACCCGAGGGACTCGGAGATGCTCAGAGGTGGCCCGACCACCTCTCAAACCGCAAAACACGTAGCCTGCTCAAAAGCAGACGGCCTTCTCACGCCCTCTGTCTTCGAACCAATGCAAATCACTTCCCAGGACCCTCCAATAGTACTCTGGCCATGAAAAGGACCCCAGAATACATTAAATCCTCGAACTGGGGGTAGAAAACGTGAAATAAAATTCGCCAGAGAGTGGCAAAGTGATAAAACTCTAGGGCGAAGAGAAGATTACTCGGCAGGAATTAGAGAGAAATCCTTTTCCAGGACCACATTCTCAGCTGATAGGTGGCCAAAGGGCCCGAAATTCATCATTTTTTAAAATCACATTTTTTAGAACAAGAGTGTGTCTGGGGGAGGGGCCGCTGATTTGTGGACTATGCCAAGTGGGTGCTCAAAAAACCATTTAAAACAATATTAAATCAAGAAACAATTTCCCCAGCTGAGATTTCTGCACTGGCTTCCCACAAGGTCACCAATAAAACACTTCAGAGTGGAGAACGGCACAGAGAGAAAGGACTCAGATGGCTATGCTCTTATCTACGTGAAATAAACTCCTGTCAAACCAGTGGTTCAGCTGGAATTGCATTTCCTGTCCTAAAGGTTTCATCGTAATTAGTGAGGTAAGGGATTGGGGGTCGGGGCCAGGCTGAAACACGCGGACAGACACGGTGGACAGTGGCTACAGACAATGGCGACGGGGCGCCAGCAGCAGCCTGGAGGTACATCAGAGCCTCGGGCTTTCTTTTTAGGAATGATTTTCAATGATACACTTATTCATAAAACAGATAAATGACCTACGTTGGAAGCCTATGAGAAGAGATAAGAGGAAATAAATCATGAAGAATGCTGACTGCTGAAGAACTGATGCTTTTGAAGTGTGGTGTTGGAGAAGACTCTTGAGAGCCCCTTGGACTGCAAGGAGATCCAACCAGTCCATCCTAAAGGAGATCAGTCGTGGGTGTTCATTGGAAGGACTGATGTTGAAGCTGAAACTCCAATACTTTGGCCACCTGATGCGAAGAGCTGACTCACTGGAAAAGATCCTGATGCTGGGAAAAACAGAAGGGGATTACAGAAGATGAGATGCTTGGATGGCATTACGGATGGACATGAGTTTGAGCAAACTCCGGGAGTTGGTGATGGACAGGGAGGCCTGGCGTGCTGCCGACCATAGAGTGGCAAAGAGTCAGACATGACTGAGCAACTGAACAGAACTGATACCAAATTACACCCTGTGGAGGTCTTAACATAAATACTGGTCTCAGCTTTTGACCGGCCAACAGGAAAAGGAGACCCTGATCAGTCCATACAATTCAAGTACTCAGATGTCACAAGCAAGAAGGAGGCTGCAGGAACAATTGCTCTCAACACAGATACTAAAACCAACGTTCTGATACTGTCCATGAGGAGCCCCTTCTGGTGATGGAGCTTACACGACAGTATCCTGGGAGGGCTTCCCCACGGCTCAGTGGTAAAGAATGTGCCTGCTAATGCAGGAGGCATGGGACCGATGCCCATGGTCAGAAAGATCCCCTAGAGAAGGGCAAGGCAACCCACTCCAGTATTCTTGCCTGGAGAATCCCATGGACAGAGGAGCCTGGTGGGCTTCAGTCCATGGGGTCGCAAAGAGTCAGAGTCAGAGTCGCAAAGAGTCACACTACTGAGACAAAAGTGTTTAGCGGGGACCTTTTGCTAAATAAACACTCCCTTCCTCAAACTCCGTCTCCCCCAGATTTGCCTTCAGTGTTCTCCCTTGCTCTCCTCGCCGACCAGCATAATTTAGATTTGCTTCTTCTGTGTCTTGTTTCTCCTCCACCCTAGACGGTCCTCCGTGAGGACATGGACAGGTGTGCACACTTTCATTCTGGAATCACCAGAGTCCCGCACGGTCTCGGGCACGGAGCAGGCACTCAACACACGTTCAGTGCAGGAGTGAGGAATGAACGGATATGGGGCAATGTCTTTGTTCTCCAGCTGAACTGGTGAGTGCCAAGCAGGGAGCCAGGTGCTGGGCGATTCAATGGGCACCAAAATAGACATGGCTCAGCTTCCAAGGGGACTTCTCAGCTGGCTTCCTGGGCACTGGCCTCAGTGGGATCAAATTCAAGGCTTCGCATTTTAGCTTTGGCCTCAGACCGTCTCTGGTCTCACTTTCAAGGCCAAACCATCCAGGCCCAGGGCCAGAGCTGACACCTCTTTTGCCAGCCGTGTGCCCTTGAAACTGACCTTGTGTGTTTCCCCTCACAGGTCTGGATCCAGGGAGGCAGAGGTTACTGGTATAGGATGTCAGTATTGGCATTTAGATATTTACAAACGACATTCAATAAAACAGAATACAAGCTCCATCCCACCCCCCCCCCAAAGAAGCGGTCCTCTGCTAGCAGGAAATATCAATGTAATCCCCATAAAAGAAAGAACAGCTGTGGTCCTGGTGAAGGTCGGTCTCTACTGGGTTTGCCCAACAGCAACAATGTATATTTCTGACCTTTTGCTACAAATTCACCATGATGAGGACCAAAAAAAAAAAAAAGTCCATGTTTGATGCTTTCGAATTGTGGTGGTGGAGAAGACTCTTGAGAGTCCCTTGGAGTGCAAGGAGACCCAACCGGTCCATCCTAAAGGAGATCAGTCCTGACTATTCATTGGAAGGACGGATGCTGAAGCTGAAGCTCCAATACTCTGGCCACCTAATGTGAAGAGCTGACTCATTGGAAAAGACCCTGATGCTGGGAAAGATTGAGGGCGGGAGGAGAAGGGGACAACAGAGGATGAGATGGTTGGATGGCATCACCGACTCAACTGACGTGAGTTTGAGCAAGCTCCAGGAGATGGTGAAACTCAAGAAGATAGTTGTGCTACAGTCCATGGAGTCGCAAAGGGTCAAACACGACTGAGCAACTGAAGAACAACAACAAAATACATGTCTGATCTTTTGCTACAGATTTACTATGATGACAAAAAGTCCATGCTAAGCAAACAGACAAGAGTTGCTATTCCTGATTCTTGCTTTTTATCTCCATTTAATCCACAAAGTGGCTCCGATGGTAAAGAGCCTGCCTGCAGTGAGGGAGACCCAGGTTCAATCCCTGGGCTGGGAAGATTCCCCTAGAGAAGGAAATGGCAACCCACTCCAGTATTCTTGCCTGGAAAATCCTCCAGACAGAGGAGCCTGGCGGGGCTACAGTACATGGGGTCGCAAAGAGTCGGACACCACCGAGTCCAGGAATTGTCAGCAGATTTTTAAACAACTGAACACAGAAAGCGTTTAATGTCTGTCCAGGAGCAGAACTTAGCCCAGGGCCTGAGCCCATCTGTGTCCCATGACACAGAGCTCACTCCACGGGGCTGGCATGACTCATCTCCTTGCTGATTCCTCCCCTAGAATCCTCAATGAGCTCCTTAAAGCAGGGGCTGGTGCGGTCATTCAGGGCTTGGCAACATCAGGCCAAACTAACTTGACACCTGTTTCTCTACAGTCCACGATCTAACTGCCTTTTTTTTTTTTTTTTTAATAATTTTTTCAATTTATTTTTATTTTGGGCTGCCCTGGGTCTTCATGGCTGTGTGGGCCTTGTCTAGCTGTGGCATGTGGGCATCTCATTGTGGTGGCTTTCTCTTTTGCGGTGGAGCCTGGATTTCAGGGCACAGGGCCTTAGCAGTTGTGATGGAAGGGCTTTTAGCTGCTCCTCGGCATGTGGGATCCTCCCGGATCAGGGATCCAACGTGTACCTCCTGCAGTGGCAGGCAGATTCTTTACCACTAGGGCTACCTGGGAAGCCCTAACCATGATTTAAAAAAAATTTTTTTTTAATTTATTTAATTGGAGGCTAATGACTTTACAGTATTGTAGTGGTTTTTGCTGGAGAAGGCAATGGCACCCCACTCCCGTACTCTTGCCTGGAAAATCCAATGGACGGAGGAGCCTGGTAGGCTGCAGTCCATGGGGTCGCTAAGAGCCGGACACGACTGAGCGACTTCACTTTCACTTTTCACTTTCATGCATTGGAGAAGGAAATGGCAACCCACTCCAGTGCTCTTGCCTGGAGAATCCCAGGGGCAGGGAAGCCTGGTGGGCTGCCGTCTATGGGGTCGCACAGAGTCGGACACGACTGAAGCAACTCAGCAGCAGCAGCAGCAGCAGTGGTTTTTGCCATACATTGACATGAATCAGCCATGGGAGTACGTAGTTGCGGGGATGTTCCTGGTGGTCCAGTGGTTATGAATCCACCTTCCATGTAAGTCAGAAAGAGAAAAGCCATCATATATTAATGCATATGTATGGAGTCCAGAAAGATGGTACTGAGTCCAGAAAAATGGAACCTATTTGCAGGGCAGCAATAGAGATGCAGACACAGAGAATGGACAAAGGACGGGAAGGGAAGGGTGAGTCAAGTTGACAAAGCAGCATTGAAACATATACACTACCATATGTGAAATACAGCAGTTGAGTTCAGTTCAGTTGCTCAGTCGTGTCCGACTCTTTGTGACCCCATGGACTGCAGCACGCCAGGCCTCCGTATCCATCACCAACTCCTAGAGTTCACTCAAACTCAGGTCTATGGAGTCGGTGATGCCATCCAGCCATCTCATCCTCTCTTGTCCCCTTCTCCTCCTGCCCCCAATCCCTCCCACCATCAGTCTTTTCCAATGAGTCAACTCTTTGCATGAGGTGGCCAAAGTACTGGGGTTTCAGCTACAGCATCAGTCCTTCCAATGAACACTCAGGACTCATTTCCTTTAGGACGGACTGGTTGGATCTCCTTATAGGCGGTGGGAATTTGCTGAATGACTCAGGGAGCTCAATCCCGGTGCTCTGTGACAACCTAGAACGCTGGGTTGGGGTGGGAGGTGGTGAGGACTCTCAAGAGAGAGAAGACATACATCTACCTATGGCCGATGCATGCTGACGTACGGCAGAAACCAACACAATACTGTAAAGCAGTTATCATCCAATCAAAAATCTATAAATTAAAAAAAAAAAGGACAACAATGAAGATGGAGGGTACATGGACTCAATCCCTGGTTGGGGAAATAAGATCCCACGGGCCACGAGTAAGTCTGCACACGGTAACTACTGACCCCAGGTGCCTGCAACTAGAGAAGTGTGCAGGCTGAAACTAGGCCCTGATGCAGCTGCACGAATTAATTTTAAAAATAAATGTAATCTTAAAGTTAATAAATTTTATCTATATTTAATATAATTTATATAAATATATATATTTATATGTGAGTGAGTGAAGTGGCTCAGTTGTGTCTGACTCCTAGCAACCCCATGGACTGCAGCCCACCAGGCTCCTCCATCCATGGGATTTTCCAGGCAAGAATACTGGAGTGGGGTGCCACTGCCTTCTCCAGGGCATCTTCCCGACCCAGGGATTGAACCTGGGTCTCCTGCATTGTAGGCAGATGCTTTACCACCTGAACCACCAGGGAAGTCAATATTATAATATACATAAGATATTAATATATAATATAATACATATTATATTTTATATAATATATGTATATATAATTATATTTATATAATATATGTGAAATAATCTATTTCATATAATTAAACTGATTTCATTTTTAAAATTAATTTTAAAAAGAAAGTTAATTTACAAAATAAATTAATGTACAGAATATATTAATATATAATATAATACATAATATATATTTTATATATGTATATATAATTATATTTATATAATATATGTGAAATAATATATTTCATATAATTAAACTGATTTCATTTTTAAAATTAATTTTAAAAAGAAAGTTAATTTACAAAATAAATTAATGTACAGAATATATTAATATATGATACATAATATATCATATATATTTATAATATATAATATGAGTACATATATGAAATAATATATTTCATATAATTAAACTGATTTCATTTTTAAAATTAAGTTTAAAAAGAAAGTTAACTTACAAAATAAATTAATGTACATAATATATTAATATATAATACATAATATATCATATATATTTATAACATATGAATATATATGAAATAATATATGTTGTATAATTTAATTGATTTCATCTTAAAATTAATTTTAAGAAGAAAGTTAATTTACAAAATTAATTAATTTTAAAAACAAAACAAATTACTTAAATTTAAGGGACTTCATTAATAATTACATTTAATACATAAATTAATTTAAAAACAAATTAATCCAAGAAACAAGCTAATTTTTAAAATAAATAAAATGGTTGAAAGAGATCACATGAAGAACTAGAGTTTCACAGTATGTGACAATTATGTGGAAATCCAGTGCAGAACCCAGGTGGGACTGCCACATGAGCCACGTGATGCCCGCTGCCCACAGCTGCTTCCAGGTGGGCAGGAGTGCGTAGGTGCAACGGGTCACTTGGCCCCACGAAGCCCCAAAGCCCTGTTCTCTGGCCGTTTCGAGAAAAACGTGTCAAGCCCTGCTCTAGTGCATCACTTCTCCCCACGCGACAGCAGGAACCTGGGACCCGGCCGGCAGTCCTCAAATCTGTATCCAATTCACATGGGCAGAACTCTCACCTCTGGAAAGAATCTGGGACCTCAGAATCGTTTTCTTTTATCTCACAGCGTTAGTCACTCAGTCGTGTCTGACTCTTTGACACCCACCAGGCTCCTCAGTCCCTGGGATTCTCCAGACAAGAATACTGGAGGGGGTGGCCGTTCCCTCCTCCAGGGGATCTTCCCAACCCAGGGGTCAAACCCAGGTCTCCTGCACTGCAGGCAGATTCTGTACCGTCTGAGCCACCAGGGAAGCCCTCCTTTCAGTGGCATCAACACAGCAGTGCCCCAGCGGGTACAAAGCAAACTGATCACCCTGAAGGGAGCAAAAGTAAGGAATCCAAGTGCTGAAAGAGGCCTGCAGGATGTAGGTCTGCAACACCTAACCCACGCCCTCCATATTCCCAGCACCTTCATAAGACCTCTTCTTGCATTTCTGCAACGGGAAGAACCACCCCCCACCCCTTATACAACAGCAGGGTTTCCCTGGTGAGTCAGCAGTAGAGAACTCACCCACCAATGCAGGAGACACGGCTTTGATCCCCCATCCAGGAAAATCTCCTGGAGGAGGAAACGGCAACCCACCCTAGAATTCTTGCCTGCAGAATCCCAAGGACAGAGGAGCCTGGCAGGCTGAAATCCATGCAGTCGCAAAGGAGTCAGACACGACTGAGTGGCTAAACGACAAAAAGCAAGGAGGCTCCTCTAGCAAGGAGGCTCCTGCCACCAGTACACTCTGGACCCAGCAGTGCTGGTGAAGAACACAGTCTTGAGGGGGTGAGAAAGCCCCACTGGGAAACACCGTGTGAACCCAGCAACTCACATAGCAGTTCCCTGCCGTGGTTTTCTGATCAATACCATAGGGGCAAAAAGACACCTCCTGGTCCTGCCCACTGCTACGCAAGGCAGCCACTTTCTCGGTCACCCTAGCAAACGGCTTACCCGGACCCTGTTCACCTAGCTCAGCCCTGGGAGCTCTGCATCCCGTGGACCAGACCCTGGTCCACAGTTCGAAAGTATCAGTTCTGTGGCGGTCAGCTTTCTTTAGGGTCCGGCTCCCACATCCGTTAAAGAGGAGGAGGGTAAGAATTTAGGAATTCGGGAGTGCATGCCCTAGTGTCTGTGACATGCTGAGCACCTTGAAAGGGAATGCTGTACATTCTGCAGTGGCCAGGAGGGAACAGCAGATAAGCTGGTTTTGTACTGAATGAAACCGTGGCGTCTCTCCAAGACGTGGAGATTGGCATCGCTTGTGAGAAGTGCCCTTCAAGCTGGTATTTCCTCCCAGCCTCCAGACATCTTGATAACTGGAAAATTCTACCCTCGGGGGTTCCGTTCAACCTTAAGAGTCCTGAGATCACACCCAAGAGCTGACACCATCGCTGCATGCCGGCAATCCATTTTTCGCTACCCACCCCGGACAAGCACGCCAACTGTTCAGCGGAGGAGCAGACTGGGAGAAAATACATCTTGCTCCAGGACAACCAGACGTGTGAAGAGAACTCAAACTCCAGCCATCACCCACAGGTGCAGAACTGTACACAGACTCTGAACAGAAACTCCGTCCATATTCTTCCACCAAGCCCTACCCCATCAGCTCTCATGGGTTGCTGACTCTTTCCCTCCAAATCCCAGGACGCATCTAGGAAAATTCAAGTCTAAAATGAAGAGGAAAGTGAGTTTACACTTTGCTTGGAAGAGATTCAAGCCTTCCTGAGGGCTTCCCTCATAGGTCAGTCGGTGAAGAATCGGTCTGCAAGGCAGGAGACCTGGGTTCAATCCCTGGGTCGGGAAGATCCCCGGGAGAAGGAAATGGCAAGCCACTTCTGTATCTATGCCTGGAGAATCCCACGGACAGAAGAGCCTGGCAGGTTACAGTCTCTGGGGTTGCAAGAGTCAGACACGACTGAATAAACACACACAGTGGAGGATGTTTGATCCCACACACCACCAGAGATGAGGGGAGCTTCTCTGGGGGCCGAGTGGGTGGACTTTAAAGAATTTTCGTTGCCAAAGACCAGAAAGGTCCGATCGCTTTCTAGAAGGTCGTCCCTTAGGTCTGCCTGGGTCAGGAGAGCAAGATTGCAGCTGTGCAAGAGCAGATGGAAGCTCGGAACATGGACTTGTTGGGCGAGGTATCCCAGGTTCAAATCCCATCTCCCTCACACTCTACAGTCAGGGGAAAAAGAGTAACTTCTACTTGATAAGACTGCAGTGGGATCTGGCCAAGAGTTTCGACTTGCCAGGTGCTGGCAACTGCCAGGAGCAGGGAGAGAAACGTGATGAGTGTGGAGAGGGGGAATCGGACCCCAGGCTGACTCAGCCTCTGGCCCTGCCCCTTGGGGTCACAGCCCTAACTGTCCATGATGCTGAGTCCCTGACTGCCTTCATGAACAGAAAGGTGCTTGTTAAGTCACCAAGTTGAGAAAGCAGTGATGGACACTCTCTCCATGCACTCAGAGTGCAACAGCCCACGGATCCTCGTAGGGAGCTTCAAACACTGTGCAGTCACGGAAAACATAACTTCACATCTCTCGTCCCACCCTCTCCTGAGCCGGAGACCTCAGACATCTCTGCCTACGAGCTCAGTCTGTCACATCCAAAAGGGAGTTTCGACGTGGTCCAGCCCTCTTCGCCCAACAAGGAAGAGCATTTACAGATGTGAGGGTTGGACCATAAAGAAGGCTGAGCACCGACGGATTGATGCTTTCCAACACTGGTGTTGGAGAAAACTCCTGAGAGTCCCTTGGACTGCAAGGAGATCCAACCAGTCCATCCTTAAGGAGACCAGTCCTGAATGTTCATTGGAAGGACTGATGCTGAAGCTGAAGCTCTAGTACTTTGGCCACCTGATGCGAAGAACTGATTCATTGGAAAAGATCCTGATGCTGGGAAAGATTGAAGGTGGGAGGAGAAGGGTAAGACAGAGGATGAGATGGTTGGCTGGCATCATGGACTCGATGGACATGAGTTTGAGCAAGCTCCGGGAGACAGTGAAGGACAGGGAAGCCTGGCGTGCTGTAGTCCACGGGGTCGCAAAGAGTCAGACATGACTGAGCAACTGAATGATAACAATAATCAAGGTACCTGTTATGTGGGAGACACTCTCAATTCCAGAACACAGAGGTTAAATACCAGACTCTCACTAATATTTCCAATTTGAGGTATGTATACAAGGTCAAATAATCTACTTCAAGGAAAGATGTTTTCATCTCCATGAAGGGAAATGGCTTAATTTAAATATTTAACATTCATATATATATATATATATATATATATATATATATATATATTTCCCCCCCAGAAAAGTGGGTCAAGGCATGCAGAGATCAGATAAGAGGCTATTTGTAGAAAGATGCAAATTACATTTCCTCTCTGGTTGTTACTGAGGGACCCAGCACTAAATTAATCTTCTGAACAGTAATTTCCTGCTAATTTGTAAAGAGAGAAAAAACGAGAATGTGGTTGTGAACCTTAGTACGGGGCTGGGATGTTACGTGTGCTCCTCTGATTTAGGAAAGGCCTCTGCACGCTTATGAAAACCAACCTTGCCTCAAGTAAAGCAACATGTGCCCCTACTTGATATTATGATGGTACATATTATGTGTTTATATACTATGCGTGGTGAAGAATCCGCCAGCAATGCAGGAGACCCAGGTTCCATCCCTGGGTCGAGAAGATCCCCTGGAGGAGGGCATGGCAACCCACTCAAGTATTCTTGCCTGGAGAATCCCAAGGACAGAGGAGCCTGGTGGGCTACAGTCCATGGGGTCGCCAAGAGTGGGACATGACTAAGCGACTTCCCCATCACCAAGTATGTAAAAAATCCAATGACAAATTAATTTCCTAAATGGATTAAAATAATCACTTCTGCAGAGAAATTGCGTGCACACACACACACACACACACACACACACACACAGAGTCCTGTTTGCATCACATGGCTCCCCAGACCTTAGAGAGAATTTAAACTTGGACTCACCCCATTGACAATGCCAAGGAGAGTTTGAAACCCTGCTTTATAAGAGGAAAATGCCAGGCTCTCCCTGGAGGCTGCAGGTAAATTGAGGGACATATGTGGATACACCTGCTGCCCTAACCTGTGCGTAAAAAAATTTCAAATCCATCAGCTCAGCTCCAATGAATGGTGTGTTGAGGCTTGGCCAGAAGCAGTGGAAAGTGTCCCACAACGCCACAGCACTTCCCGACAAGTGACTTCGGGTCAGCTGCTCATCCATGCCGGGGTCTGGGGATGTCCTTGCTCCCAATGTGGGAGCCGGGCATTGGTAACAAGACTGGCTACAGCGGGGCACAGTGGCTTATCCCCTGGCAGCCGGATGGGAACCAAGAGAGCTAGACGGCTTCGCCCTCAACCGGCCCGTCACGGGGCCAACCAGCCTGTTAATTCATCAACTGGGCTCTTCAACCTGAACACCAGTCATATCCTGATCTTAACAGGAAAAAACTCCTCACCCAGAAGGTGGCTGGTAGCTCAGAGCAGGAGAGAACCGTGAACCTTCCCAGTCTTCTTCCAGGAGGCAAAAAAAAAAAAAAAAAAACAAGAGTGTGAACAGAGGGTTTTCCGAATTGCTCCAGGGGACATAAAAATAAGGAAGACCTACTAAAATAATAAAACCAGAGAACTTAGAGGTTCACCGAAGTAAAGTGAAAAGTGAAAGTGTTAGTCGGTCAGTCGTGTCTGATTCTCTTGCGACCCCGTTGACTTTAGGCTACCAGGCTCCTCTGTCCTTGGGACTCTCCAGGCAAGAATACTGCAGTGGGTTGCCATTCCCTTCTCCAGGGGAATCTTTCTGATCCTGGGATCAAATCGGAGTCTCCTGTATTGCAGGCGGATTCTTTACCATCTGAGCCACCAGGGAGGCCCATCTAGGTAAGCACAGAACTAAATACTACTTACTATGGAGAATTGCTGTATTCAACGCTATTACATATATTACAGAATAAAACAGAACTGTGTGGCTGTTTTTTTAACACTAAAATCATTTGTTACCTTAGATACCCTTCAACATAAAAATAACGGGGCTTCCCTTGTGGTCCAGTGGTTAAGAATCTGCCTGCCAACGTAGGGGACACAGGTTCGATACCTGGTCCAGGTGGATCCTGCAGAGCAACTAAGCCCGTGTACCACAGCTACCAAAGCCCTGTCTTTCCAGAGCCTGTCTGCCACAACAAGAGTAGCCACTGCAAATGAGAACCCTTTGCAATGCAATCAACAGGAGCCCTTGCTCGCCACAATTAAAGAAAGTCCCTGTGAAGCAAGGAAAGCCCCACACAGCCCAAAATACATGTAAAACATTAAAATATGAAGGTGATGGAAAATGATTTTAAGACAAAACTCATATTTAATAATTTTTTTTACTGCACCCCCATCATCCATTCAGCTTGGGGCATTAATTAGGTAAATGCTTACTTAATGCTTCCTGCACAACCACCCAGGTGGCTCAGTGGTAAAGCACCCACCTGCCCATGTTGGAGATGTGGGTTCAAACCCGGGGTCGGAAAGAGACCCTGGAGGAGGGCATGTCAACCCTCTCCAGTATTCTTGCCCCGAGGATCCCATGGACAGAGGAGCCTGGTGGGCTACAGCCTATGGGGTCACGGGAAGTGACAACCCACTCTAGTATTCTTGCTTAGGAGAATCCCATGGACAGAGGAGCCTGGTGGGCTACAGTCCATGGGGTCGCAAAGAGTCGGACACGACTGAGCGACGAAGCACAGCACAGCCACCTACCACCGAGCTCATGTCCTTTTCAAACTGGCGTGGAACACTGAACTTGGCTGTTTTCTGTGTTCCCTGACATCATAAGCAATGATGCTCCATCGTTCTTTTTCAGAAACTGACAAGAGATGTCATACAACTTGACGGCACTTCAAAAACAACGCTGGGGACGATGGAACTTGGCAGTTGCACGCGTTTCTGTTCACCATGACTACAGTCTTCACGGAAAAGGGAAGTCTCTGGTGGACAGGGCTGTGGAGGTTTCCCAAACGCTGTCCAAATCAGAAACCCCGGTTCGTACAAAGAGAGCAGCCTGTAGACACGCCAGACGCTCCAGACCCAGGACGCCACGGGCCGTGATGTCACCTTACAGGTGGGTCTCAGGTGCTCCGCTGTGGCACCCTTGACAACTCCTGTCTCCAGACCGCCCTCCTCTATGTCTGCATTCCAGGAGGGATAAGAAATGGACAATGGGACTTCCCTAGTGGCGCAGCGCTTAAGAGTCTGCCTGCCAGTGCAGGGGACATGGGTTCAATCCCTGGTCTGGGAGGATTCCACATGCCCAGGGGCCCGCTGGGCCCATGAGACACACCTACGGAGCCTGTGTTTCACAACAAGAGAAGCTGGAGAATTGTGGTCCACCCCGACCAGGAACCACAACCGCAACGAGAAGCCTACACCCCACAACCAGAGAAAGGTCTATGAAGATTCAGAGCAGCCAAAATAAAATAAATACAAATGTAAAAAAAAATTGAGAAGTGGACAGTGAGTTCTGTTCCACCTTGAAATGTCAGATAAAGTTAGCTCACATTTTGAAATGATTGCTGTGGAATTCTCACCCCGGATCGCCACAGAGATGATGACGCTTAATCCGTTTTCCAGGCTTAGCGCTGTCAGTGTTCCAGTGAGATGGACAGGCCAGAAGGGCAAATGCTCGGGGAACGTGACCAGCAGGGCAACCGGGGTGTGGAGGACGCTGGGTTGAGCATGACACCCCAGGCAGGCAGGCCGGCTTAACAAAGCGCCACCCCACTCCCCCCAACCCCCCCAATCCCCCACCAGAACTAAGATCTGCCCTGCAAGGCTGCCTCTGGCCTCTCTCTGCCCAAGGTGTCAACCAGCCCATCGCCAGGCTCCAAATGCCAGCAGTAAAGGAAACTTCACAGGCTCCCGAGAAGGGACCCATAAACAAAACACAAGCAGCTTTTGGCTTATTTCCTTACACCGACAAACTCACAGTCTGGATTTCCTTTCTTCTTCTTTTTTTTAACGTGGGACGATTCCGCAAAGCCCTTCACTTTTACATGATGGAAAAAGGACACGCAGACTCTCCGAACAGTTTGCAAAACCAAGATTGGATTTCCTCAGGGTCTCAACCAATGTATGTCTCAAATATATTACTCTTGTTAATTTCTTTTAGAAATGTTAAGAATGCCTACTCTGTTTTGTAGTTTATGTTAACAATTCTGTGATCCCATTTAAGTCACACTTACAAAATCAACAAGCCTCACAAATAAAACCACAAATGTTACTGAGGGATGGGATCCCTGTATCTGAGTATTCACTGGAAGGACTGATGCTGAAGCTCCAATACTTTGGCCACCTACTGGGAAGAGCTAACTCATTGCAAAAGACCCTGATGCTGGGAAGGGCTGAAGGTGGGAGGAGAGGTGGGTGATAGAGGATGAGACGATTAGATACCATCACCAACCCAGTGGACATGAGTTTGAGCAAACTCTGGGAGACAGAGAAGGACAGAGGAGCCTGGCGCACTGCAGTCCACAGGGTCGCAAAGAGTCGGACACGACTTAGTGACTGAACAACAATTGCTTTATCTCCTTTCTGAAGTCTTAAAGACATAGATGTCTCAAGTGATGCGCATAAAACTCTACACATGAAGAGTTCCTAATAAAATGCATATGCCTCGCTGATGTGAAATTCACCACTCACACACAGAAATCCCTGAGTTGCCTCTAAAACGTGCGGGATCCCTGGAGCAATAGAGGAATTGCAACAGGAAACCGTGGCATCCATACATGAGACCTCCCGACGTGGCCATGTCTGCCCCGTCTCCGCACAGTCAGCTCCACGTATTCTAAAAGCAGGTTCTCACTTTCTCAGTCCCGTTTCAACAGCAGCGTCGTTCTTTCCAAAGACGATCTGGAAGGCATATATGGGCCACAGAAGGCAGTCGAGAAACTGAGTCTTGCGTGCATAGACTGCTATATATCCCATCCCAGAAAGGAACTTCTCGAAACCCACAAGCTATGAACTCGGCACTGCTGGATGAGAACAGAAATTTCCTTTCAAAAGCTGGCACCCCTCAACGGGCACAAAAGTTAGCAGAGTGAATCGCCCCGAGTATTCTGTAAACATAATGTACTGCACATTTTCCCCAGGCATCGTCTTGAGGCCAAAACATGTGCTAATACATAAAGACATAAACTGATCATATGCTGCCCGCAACTCTCAAAGCGTAGGAGAACAAGATCTCCTCAAAGGAAAGGCATGGGAACCATTTCCCCAGAGATCTCCTCCTTGCTGGTATGCTGAGAGAGTCCGTCCAGATGCCTGGTGAAGTCATAAGAAATCGATGACAGCGGTCGTCTCCGTATCTGAATGTGCTCCTAAACCAGCTCTGGGTCTCAGCCTCTGGGAGAACGCAAGTATCAGCATATGTAAATATAAGAAGCCCTTGTCTTTGGTCTCTAAAACCACACATTTCCATCTCAACAGTCCTGTTTGTTTAGAAATGGTTAGGAGGAGTTTCTCCTTGGGTGTCCTAGCTTCTCTTACTTGCTGTTTTGACTGATTTTCACTTAACTCAAGTGGTAAACTAGCCAGGGTTGACTATGGGGTTCCTTTATAACTGGTTCAATATCACATACTTTGATTTCCTCTCCAGAGTCACTCACTGGGTTGAAATGGCATAAGTGTAACTGTGTTAGGACATTCACAGCTTTCCCTTTGAAGGAAACTAAGAAATCGTAAGAAAATTCAGTTCAGTTCAGTCGCTCAGTCGTGTCCGACTCTTTGCGACCCCATGAACCTCAGCACGCCAGGCCTCCTTGTCCATCACCAACTCCTGGAGTTTACTCAAACTCACGTCCATCGAGTCGGTGATGCCATCCAACCATCTCATCCTCTGTCATCCCCTTCTCCCGCCGCCTTCAATCTTTCCCAGCATCAGGGTCTTTTCCAGTGAGTCAGCTCTTTGCATCAGGTGGCCAGAGTACTGGAGTTTCAGCTTCAACATCAGTCCTTCTAATGAATATTCAGGACGGATTTCCACTAGGATGGACTGGTTGGATCTCCCTGCAGTCCAAGGGACTCTCAGGAGTCTTCTCCAGCACCACAGTTCAAAAGCATCAATTCCTCTGTGCTCAGCTTTCTTTATAGTCCAACTCTCACATCCATACATTACTAAGAAAATTAGGCATATGCATATGCTATCTTTATTTGCACAAGCTAATCAGGGGGAAAATGATCGTTCCAAAGATGAAAAATAAAATGATACTTTTGGAAACATGGTGCATCATTCATTGGTAAGTCCCACTGAAGCTGGGCTGGACGGGAGGGATGTCTTCCCTTCTTATATTGAGATCGTACAGTAAAATATATATTTGTGAAAACTTGATTTGCCAACTGAAGAAGATCCATACCTGTCTCATGATTGTTCGATGAGGAGAAAAAGAACCACACTGTCTTGATATCTTTCTTTCCCTTCCGAGACTGACCATGGAAAAGAGAGATGCAAAAACGACTTGGGATTTGAAGAGCTGGCCTATTTCTGAACATCATACGCTGACTACTTCAGACTGCTTTCTCAAAGGCGGCGGTGGTGCTGACAATGTAGAGAGGGTGTCAGCTCCGAAACCGGGACACCTGGGCTCCACCCCTGTGGTACGGGGGTGAGCCACGAGGTCTTCTATTGAAAATACACGAGTTCATTCACATATGTCCCTGGGATTCTCCAGGCAAGAACACTGGAGTGGGTTGCCATTTCCTTCTCCAATGCATGAAAGGGAAAAGTGAAAGTGAAGTCGCTCAGTCGTGTCTGACTCTTTGAGACCCCATGGACTGCAGCCCACCAGGCTCCTCTGTCCATGGGATTTTCCAGGCAAGAGTACTGGAGTGGGTGGCCACTGCCTTCTCCAAGAGAAAAGTCTGCTCAGCAACAAAGACCCAGCACAGCCAAAAATAAAGTTTTTTTTGTTTGTTTGTTTTTTAAGAAAAGAAAAGGAATATAGACTCTGCAGTACCTTGTTCAGAGAAATCGCCTTTAGAAGAATACCACTTCCCAGCTCTCGCCCGGAGAGTCACTATGAGTCACGTCTCTTCTCTCACCTTAGACAGGGCAGTCTGGCAGAACTGGGGGAAGTGGGGTGGGTTTGGGGTGGGGGGGATGTTCTCCATCTCTGTTGTTCGTCTAAACACGCATGGCAGCCTCCAGCTGTGAGTGGTCACTGAGCCCCTGCAACGCAGCGAGTGGGGACTCTTTGTACTTGAGTGCTACTGACGTTTTGGGTCAAAGACTTCTTTGATGGGGGGCTGCCCTGGGCACCACAGGGTGCAGAGTGCAGCACCCCTTCCCCGCCGCAACGGGGTCCCAGCACCACCTCCTTCTCCCAGTGGTGACAACCAAAGCTGTCCCTAGACACCGCCAGGCATCCCCTGGGGGAGCAAAACTATCTCCCTGTTGAGAGCCATGGGGTTATTGGAACTGAATTTCTAACCGCATCCAACTTACATAGCAAACCTTGAATATGCATTGGAAGGACTGATGCGGTAGCTGAAACTCCAATACCCTGGGCACGTGATGAGAAGAGCCGACTCACTGGAAAAGACCCTGATGCTGGGAAAGATTGAAGGCGGGAGGAGAAGGGGGCGACAGAGGATGAGATGGTTGGATGGCACCACCAGCTCAATGGACATGAGTTTGAGCAAACTCAGGGAGATGGTAAAGGACAGGGAAGCCTGGTGTGCTGCCGTCCATGGGGTCGCAAAGAGTCGGACACGACTGAGCGACTGAACCACTGCAGCAAATGTGTTGACCAGCTACTATTTGAACAGCATTATCTTAAAACCCATGAGATTATTATGAAAAGCTAGACTGACAGCAAATATGATGGGAAGTTCAGGATTTTTTTTTCTCCCTGAAAGGGCTAAAGATTAAAAACAATAAAAACTTCCACTTTATTTGCATAATAATTGTTTTTTTCTGCTGTCTTTAGCTCAGGGCACTGAGAGCAATGGTAACCCAGCAATGTGTGAAAAAGGTACAAGATTCATAATAAAAGAGGATCTTTAAAAAGCCACCACAGGGTTTTTTGGGTTTTTTTTATCCCTACCTGCCACCCAGGGAGGGCATAATGAGATGAACAGAGAGCCCACAGTAGCAGGGGCCTGAACCAAAGAGGGAGTTAAGAGCCGTGACCACCCCAAGCTGTTCCTGCTGGCTCTCACTCCCTTCTTCGTGAATAATCCCCCCCACCACACACACACACACACACACACACACACACACACACACACACAAGGGGACCAGGTGCGACTGCTTTGGGCAGCCTAACTGACCTGGTCCAGCAAGCTGCATCCCCCAGCCCGCCACGGTCACCCCACTTCCACTTCTGGATACTGAGCTGACGCCAGGGCCTTTCAAGTGGGGTTACAAGGGTTCATCCGACACACGGGAAGCTTAGAGACAGGTTTCGTTTGAGCAGAGAGGACAATCCCCCCGGGGACAGGAGATGACTGTGTCAGGTCGGAGAATCCCGGGAACAAGAGTGAGACCCGCCCGCCCCCCAGAGTGAGTCCAGGTTCAAAGGCACAAGCTCAGAGAGCAATCCGCCTCGCTGGAATGTCGAAGGCAACTGACCAGCAACAGCCCTGGAGGCTGAAATGTCTCACCTCCCAAGGCTACATCCCAGGAAACACACGGGTACTGCTGGAAATAAACAATATGCAGTGTGGTGAAGCACTAACATTTGATGATTTCCTCCCAAACACTCGGAGGGGGCATCCACTCAACATTTCTGCTGCCGGCAACACCTGGTTAAAGTCCAAAGAAGGAACACGGGCTGTAGAGACAAACAGTCCTGACATTTAGCCCGCAGTCGACCAGTTTTCGGGGACCTCAGACAAGTCATGATTTCAGCTGAGGTCCAGCTTTCTGAACTGCAAAAGGGGAAAAATAATAGCCACTTCCTGGGGTTTCTGCAAAAACTGAAAAGAGCATCTTGCAGAGTGTGCCAAGCCATACATTTTGCCCATTTCACATGCCCTGACTTCCAGTCTCCTTTGACCCAGAGTATTATTTGGTGTTCTTGGTGGTGGAAGATGCAGAAAAGAATAGAGTGCCCCGCCCAGCAAGGCGCTCAGGGAGCCCCAGACGGTGTGAGCACACAGTCTCCTCACTGCAGGAGACAGGCGCATAAACACCGCCGGAGATGAAAGAGAGACACGGTGGGAACACACCACTTATCGGTGGAGCAAGCCGGACGCCATGGCTCATATACTTTGGAGAGGAAATGCCCCCTAAGTGAACAGCTACCAAAAGAGAGCAAAATAAACAACTCTCTTAAATTGTGAAAAAAAGGCGGGGAGGGGGTGTCTCGGGCATCTGTGAGTTTCAAGAGCTCTTCCCACAGGAGAAATAGCTCAAAACCCATTCATTCACACGAGTCCTTAGTCAACTCAAGAGTCCTCGAGATTAAATGATGACACTGTTCCCAACAACTTTTGTTTAGACAATTTAGATTAGAGGAAAAAAAAACAAACAATGAGGATCAACTCAGCAACAACTTGATTTTAAA
Source organism: Bos grunniens (assembly GCF_055505025.1). Classification (NCBI taxonomy): domain Eukaryota; kingdom Metazoa; phylum Chordata; class Mammalia; order Artiodactyla; family Bovidae; genus Bos; species Bos grunniens. The sequence goes on from NC_141194.1 coordinate 5,875,075, forward strand.
AGGTGTGCATTCAGACATATAGAACAGACTGGTCATGACTGCTGAAGGGGCAGGGGCTGGGAGAGGGATGGAGGGGGACGTCGGGGTTAGCAGATGTGACCTTTGATAAATATACAGGATGGATAAACAAGTTCCCACTGTACAGCACAGAGAACGGTTTTCAACATCCTAAATAAACCATCATGGAAAAGAATACCTAAAAAAAAAAAAGCATGCATATATATGTAGGTACAACTGATCACCTTCCTATGCAGCAGTAATTAACACTGTAAATCACCTATACTTGGATTAAAAAAAAATTTTAATTGAAAAAAATTAAAAGATGAGCATTACAGAGAGGGAAAGGAGTTGGACACAAAATGACCGAATGATCTCATTTATAAGAGGCTCAGAGAGGAGTCTCGTTCACAGGGGCAGAGGGTGGAAGGGTGGGTGTCAGGGGCTGCGGGATAAAGAAATGCGGAGTCAGGAGCTTGGTGAGTGCAGAGTCTGGGTTTGGGATGATGGGAAGGTTCTGGAGGTGAATGGTGGTGATGGCTGTACAACTGTGAGCGTGCGCTTAAAGCCCCTGGACTGTGTGCCTCCAGGTGATTTACAACGGTGACTTGTTAACCTTATGTGCCTTTTATCACAATCAAAAGAAAAGATGGGGACTTCCCTGGTGGCCCAGTGGTTAAGAACCCGCCTTCCAACGTAGTGGACATGGGTTCCTGGTCGGGGAGCTAATATCCCACGTGCTGCAGGGCGACTAAGCCAGGGCGTTGCAACAAAAGAGCCCACCTACCTCAAGATCTTGCATGCTGCCACTGAGATCCCAGGAAGCCAGGTGGATAAATACGTAAATATTAAAAAAAAAAAAAAAAGGAAAAGAGAAGATAAACAGCTGGTTATGCAGCACTCCTAGCTATGAGGCAGGTGTGCATACAGACGCAGGCTCACACACACACAAAGGTTCACACTTACACACACACAGGCTCACAATTACACATACACACAGGCACACACACACAGGTTCACACACACACATACAGGCTCACACACACAGACACAGGCTCACACTTACACAGACACAGGCTCACTTAGACATACACACACAGAAACAGGCTCACACATACACACACAAACGCAGGCTCACATACACAAACACAGGCTCACACTTACACACACATAGGCTCACACACACAGACGTGGGTTCACACATACACACACCAACAGACACAGGCTCACATACAGATGTGGGCTAACACCTACATACAGACACAGGCTCACACTTACACACACACACAGGATCACACACTCACACAGACACAGGCTCACACACACACATATAGGCTCACACACAGAGACACAGGTTCACACACACACACACACACAGGCTCATACACACGGACACAAGCTCACACACACAGGCACAGATTCATGCTTATAGACACATACATACACAGGCTCACACATGGATACAGGCTCACACACACACATGCAGACATGGGCTAGCACCTACACACAAAGAGACACAGACACAGCCTCACACTTACACACACATACAGACCACAGGCTCACATATACCTGCACACAGACACAGGCTCACACTTACTTACACACACACACACACACACACACACTTGGCACCTATACTCCGCTTGGCATAAAGATGGGAGATGACAGCAGAGAAACCTCTCACTGCCTCTCAGGGCACACTCCACTCACAGGAAGGAAACAGCCCCGAAAGCATGTCCTGGGACACCCGTCTCTCCAGGGGGTGAACCGCAGAACCGGTGCTGAGGGGAGAATGCTACATGACTCTCCTCGCTGCAGATACGCTGCTGAAAGTGCCTCCCTGTCTCCTGCCGGTAGGGGTTTCCTGGTGGCTCACTGGTAAAGAACACGCCTGCAATGCAGGAGACATGGGTTTGATCCCTGGGTTGCAAAGATCCCCTGGAGGAGGCAACGGCAACCCACTCCAATATTCTTGCCTGGAGAATCCCACGGACAGAGGAGCCTGGCGGGCTGCAGTCCAGGGGGTCACTGAGAGTCGGACACGACTGAGTATGAGCGCTCCTGCCCACTGCCCGTGTCCTGAGGGTGGAACGCGACCCATTTGTCTTGTGACCACATCAAACAAGTTTCTTTGCTTGATGAGCGAGCAGCTGAGCCTAAGAAAAACATTTTTAAAATTCCTATTTTAGGCAAGTATCTCCTTCTCTAATGACAGTAGAAGTTCCTGGAACTCAGCGTGTCTGGGTTACTTTCAGTTTGTGGAGAAATACAGTCCTTTCATGGCATAGGAAACAGAATCATTTCCATTAGGAGCAAAAAATAAAATAAAATAAAAAAGATAAACCATGTATACACAGCAAAAAGGAAAGTTCACTCAACTATGTGTCATAACCTTTGCCACTAACGGGCACTGATATTCTAGATATGATGCTACCCCCACCAAGGGCTGTGATGTTTACAGTTTATTGGTTAGAGCCTTGCTCCTCGAGCTGTGGTCCACAGACTAAGAGCATCGGCATCACCTGAAAACCTGCTGGAAATACATGAGTCTCAGCCGGACCTGCTGAACCTGAATCTACATTGGAACAAGACCTTCGGGTGATGCAAACTGAACCTTGAGGAGTCCCATCTAGGTAAGCAGGCCCCCCAAACAGGGTCTTAACACATGAGTACACATGTGGGTGACATAACTCCAGTAAGTTGTGGTCTGTAATAATAGCAACAACAGTTGTCAAGATCAAATAAATACATGCGTCTTGCTTGGCTTCTCAGAGGCACAGTCGCGTCCGACTCTTTGCGACCCTGTGTTCTGTAGCCCACCAGGCTCCTCTGTCCATGAGATTCTCCAGGCCAGAATCCTGGAGTGGGTTGCCTCTGCCTTCTCCAGGGGATCTCCCTGACCCAGGGGTCGAACCCAGGCCTCCTGCACTGCAGGAAGATTCTTTACCGTTGGAGCCACGAGGGAAGCCGGAATACATATGGGTAAATCCACATCATGTTCCATCTAAAATGAAAGTCTCACACGTTTGCATTTCTCCATAAGGTTCCCTGGCTGGGAAACAAAGTCAGGGGAAGGGAGAAGCCACAGTCAAGGCCAGAAATTTCCCTGGCCGCACCCCTGGGATAATAAAGCTTTATTAAGACATCAAGATGTTACGTAGAATAACGTGAAATAATTCAAAATTTTAGCTGATAGAAAAATTGTTTCCAGCAGAGTATATTATGCATATGTGTGCATGTTCAGCTGCTCAGTCATGTCCAACTCTCTGTGACCCAATGGACTGTTGCCTGCCAGGCTCCTCCATCCATGGGATTTCCCAGGCAAGAATACTGGAGTGGGTTGCCATTTCCTCCTCCAGGGGATCTCTCCTACCCTCTGCATCTCCTGCACTGGCAGGCACATTCTCAACTGCTGAGTCACCTGGGAAGCCCCATGATCAGAGCACATTAAACACTGCATGCGGGTTTTTAGAACCGTCCCAAGACCCTGCCATTTTTCTTTACCTGCACCACAAAACTAGCACACCTGCCAAGTTCAGCCAACACATCAAGCTGGGGAAACTGAGAGGGTGGAGGAAATGTTTTCCTTATATGCCCGTCTAGGCCCCTGGCAGCTATATAGCAGGCAAAGATCAATATCCAAGCAAACGAAATAGAATGCGAGGAGGAATGTTTACTCATAGACATTCAAGAGAATAGAGCTAAATCTACCGTTTTTAAGAGACTGTCCTGTTTCTCAAAATCCCAACTCCTGCCTTTATTGCTTTCCTCACGGCCAAACTACAAAACGAGGGGGCCCCATCAGTTCAGTCGCTCAGTCGTGTCTGACTCTTTACAACCCCATGAACTGCAGCACGCCAGGCCTCCCTGTCCATCACCATCTCCTGGAGTTCACCCAAACTCACGTCCATCGAGGCGGTGATGCCATCCAGCCATCTCATCCTCTGTCATCCCGTGTTCCTCCTGCCCCCAGTCCCTCCCAGCATCAGAGTCTTTTAAGAGATTGTCCTGTTTCTCAAAACCCCGATTCCCGATTTTATTGTCTTCCTCACGGCCAAACTACAAAACGAGGTGCCCCATCAGATCAGATCAGTCGCTCAGTCGTGTCCGACTCTTTGCGATCCCGTGAATCACAGCATGCCAGGCCTCCCTGTCCATCACCAACTCTTGGAGTTCACTCAGACTCACGTCCATCGAGTCAGTGAGGCCATCCAGCCATCTCATCCTCTGTCGTTCCCTTCTCCTCTTGCCCCCAATCCCTGCCAGCATCAGAGTCTTTTCCAATGAGTCAACTCTTCGCCTCAGGTGGCCAAAGTACTGGAGTTTCAGCTTTAGCATCATTCCTTCCAAAGAAATCCCAGGGCTGATCTCCTTCAGAATGGACTGGTTGGATCTCCTTGCAGTCCAAGGGACTCTCAAGAGTCTTCTCCAACACCACAGTTCAAAAGCATCAATTCTTCGTCACTCAGCCTTCTTCACAGTCACTCTCACATCCATACCTGACCACAGGAAAAACCATAGCCTTGCCTAGACGAACCTTTGTTGGCAAAGTAATGTCTCTGCTTAAAGAGCATCAGATCTCCTCCTTTGCACATTTTCAACGCATTCGCAGTCAGGTTCTTGTTGTCCAGGGTCACCTAGTCCTCTCTCCCTCAAGTTACCAAGGACACAGATGTGAGTCCCCTGTGCCCACATCTTACACATTAGCCTCAACACATGGAGGGGGCTACTCCCCATACCGTACCCTACACAACAGTCAAAGAAAGTCAGTGCTTTCCCTTCTCTGTTCAGAAAGATGCTTTGCAAAGCAAACAGTATTAATTTCAGTGAAGATGTCTGCAGGCTATAAATCTTAACCAAACGAAAGACCTGAACGTCAGGACTGAAGATCAAGCCAAAGTCGCCATCAACACATTTCCAGAGCAATCTAGAGATAATATAAATGTCAACTTACCAGCAACGCATGTTAAGGAAGTGAAAGAATTCTACTGATCAGAAGGTACTTCTGAGAACACAGAACTGAAGAATTCTGATCGGATGATGAAATTTATACCCAACCCTTCTCTTCATCTTGCTTGACCCTCCATAAGCACTGGGCCAGGCACACAGACATAACACAATTCAAGTTGAAATAATGGAAAGAGAGTGAAGAGAGATAAACAAATTATAATAAATGGGGTGAGGGTAATGAGGTTCCATGCCTTGAGACTCTTGCGTTCCATATGCAAACACACAGAAAAGAAAAAAAAAAAAAAAACTCCAAGTGAAGACAGAGTAGATAAATATCAAGATACAGCTTATATGCGGAAATTAAAAAAAAATCAAACGAATTTATTTCCTAAAGAGAAATACACTCACAAACATAGACAACAAACATGGTTACCAAAGGGGAAAGAGGTGGGAGGGATAGGCTAGGAGCTTGGGATTAACTACACACTGCTGCTGCTAAGCTGCTAAGTCAGTCGTGTCCGACTCTGTGTGACCCCATAGACGGCAGCCCACCAGGCTCCCATCCCTGGGATTCTCCAGGCAAGAACACTGGAGTGGGTTGCCATTTCCTTCTCCAATGCATGAAAGTGAAAAGTGAAAGTGAAGTCAATCAGTCGTGTCCAACTCTTAGCAACCCCATGGACTGCAGCCCACCAGGCTCCTCCATCCATGGGATTTCCCAGGCAAGAGTACTGGAGTGGGGTGCCATTGCCTTCTCCAAACTACACACTAGTATATGTAAAATAGGTAATCAACAAGGACCTACTGTATAGCACAGAGAACTATATTCAATGTCTTATAATGTACAACAGAAAAATACGAAAAAGAATATCTATACATCTATGTATATATGTAAACTGAATGACTTTGCTATACACATGAACCATTACAAACCAACTAGACTTCAATTTTTTAAAAAAAATCAAAAATAGGAACAAAGAACAACAGCAGCAAAGAAAACAGTAACAAATACGAAAGATATTAGCCCAACTAAATCAGTAATCACTATAATGTCTAAATGCACCAATTAAAAGACACTGATTGTCAGAATGAATAAAAAAAAAAAACAGACCCAGTTATACGTTATCTATAAGAAGTCTGCCTTAAACGTAAAGACACATATACATTAAAAGGATGCTAACACTAATTATCTGGAGAAGGAAATGGCAACCCACTCCAGTGTTCTTGCCTGGAGAAACCCAGGGATGGGGGAGCCTGGTGGGCTGCCGTCTATGGGGTCGCACAGAGTTGGACACGACTGAAGTGACTTAGCAGCAGCAGCAGCCGCAACACTAATTATCAGAGAAGGCAATGGCACCCCACTCCAGTACTGTTGCCTGGAAAATCCCATGGATGGAGGAGCCTGGTGGGCTGCAGCCCATGGGGTCACTAAGAGTCGGACACGACTGAGCGACTTCACTTTCACTTTTCACTTTCATGCATTGGAGAAGGAAATGGCATCCCGCTCCAGTGTTCTTGCCTGGAGAATCCCAGGGATGAGGGAGCCTGGTGGGCTGCTGTCTATGGGGTCACACAGAGTCGGACACGACTGAAGCGACTTAGCAGCAGCAGCAGCAGCAACACTAATTATAACAAACCATGAGTGGCTATTTTAATTTCAGAGAAGATTTCAAAGTAAAGAAAGTTATCAAAGATTAAAAAAAAAAAAAAAGAGCATTACATAATGATAAAGTGGTCAATTCTCCAAGAAGATGTAACGGTTCTTAACAAACTCCATGAGACAAGACCAAGTAGAACCACAAGGAGAAATATTAATAGATGCCTTCCCTGTCATAGCTGGAGACGTCAACACCCTCCTCTCAGCAACAGACAGATCCAGTGGGCAGAAAATCAGTGAACACAAAACTGAACTCAACTGCATATATGCCAAGTCACTCAGTCGTGTCCGACTCTTTGCAACCCCGTGGACTGCAGCCCACCAAGCTCCTCTGTCTGTGAGATTCTCCAGGCAAGAATACTGGAGTTGGTTGCCATGCCCCCCTCCAGGGGATCTTCCCAACCCAGGGATTGAACCCAGGTCTCCCACATAGCAGGCGGATTCTTTTACTGTCTGAGCCACCAGGGAAGCCCCAACTGCATATAATTGATGTCAGATGTACATCAGATCAGATCAGTCGTTCAGTCGTGTCCGACTCTTTGCAACCCCATGAAATGCAGCATGCCAGGCCTCCCTGTCCATCACCAACTCCCAGAGTTCACTCAGACTCATGTCCATCGAGTCAGTGATGCCATCCAGCCATCTCATCCTCTGTCGTCTCTCCTGCCCCCAATCCCTCCCAGCATCAGAGTCTTTTCCAGTGAGTCAACTCTTCACATGAGGTGGCCAAAGTACTGGAGTTTCAGCTTTAGCATCATTCCTTCCAAAGAAATCCCAGGGCTGATCTCCTTCAGAATGGACTGGTTGGATCTCCTTGCAGTCCAAGGGACTCTCAAGAGTACATAATTGATATTATATACAGAACTCATCATTCAACAACAGCGGAATACACGTTTTTCTCAAGCTCACATGGAATCTTCATCAAGAGAGGCCACATTCTGGGCCACAAAACACACCGTAACAAATTTAAAAGGACAGATAACCTATAACGTCTGCTCCCAGATTACAATGGAATGAAAACTAGAAATTCATAACAGAAAGATCACTGGAAAACCCACAGACATATGGAGAGTGAAAAAACACACTTCTAAATAACACATGGGTCAAAGCAGTCTCAAAAGGAATTCAAAATTATTTCAAACTAAATGGAAAAAAAAAAACACAACTTTTCACAATCTGTGGCATATAGTGGAAACAGTGTTTAAAGAAAAACATACAGCACTGATTCTTATATTAGAAAAGAAGAAAGATCTAAAATCAATAATCTAAGTTTCCAATGCAGAAAACCAGAAAGAATAAATTAAATCCAAAGTGAGGAGATGAAAAGAAGTAATAAGAATTAGAATAGAAAGGAAAGAAATTAATATAGGAAGTCAATAAAGAAAATCAACAAAACCAAAAGCTATTGCTTCACAAAAGAGCTATAATATCATTAGGACTCTAGTCAGGCTAACGGAGAAAGAGGACACAAATTACTACTATTAGCAATGGAAGTGGGGACATCACTATGGATCACATGGAAATTCAGAGTGTAATAAAGGAATATTATGAACAACTCTATGCCCCCACATTCAATGACCTAGATGAAATCCACCAACTCCTTAAAAGGTATCATCTGCCAAATCTCACAAGAAGAGGTGACCTGAATACAACTGTATCTACGTTAAGACATTGAGTCAATAACTAATAAAAAGCAGCAAAACCCAAATGGGTTCACTGGTAAATTCTACCAAACATTTAAGGAAGGAATTATATTAATTCTCTTGGAGAAGGAAATGGCAACCCACGCCAGTATTCTTGCCTGGAGAATCCCACGGACAGAGGAGCCTGGCGGGTTACAGTCCACGGGGTCGCAAAGAGTCAGACATGACTGAGAGGCTAAACATACTAATTCTTTACAGTGTCTTTCAGAGGATAACAGCAAGGGGAATACTTCCTCATTCATTCTATGAGGCCAGCATTACTCTAATACCCAAAGCAGATAAAGACAATACCAGAAAGCTGTAGAAAATATGTCTCATTAACAGACACACAAAAATCCTCAAGAAAATATTAGCAAACCAAATCAAAAAATATATGAAAGGAATTCACATTTGACCAACTGGGATTTATCCCAGCACTGAATGTCATGATGGTTCAACACTCAAAAAAATCAGTTAATATAATTCATTGGGCTTCCCCGATAGCTCAGTTGGTAAAGAATCCACCTGCCATGCAGAAGACCCCGGTTCGATTCCTGGGTTGGGAAGATCTCCTGGAGAAGGGATAGGCTACCCACTCCAGTATTCTTGGGCTTCCCTTGTGGCTCAGCTGGTAAAGAATCTGTCCAGAATGCAGGAGACCTGGTCGATTCCTGGGTTGAGAAGATCTCCTGGACAAGGGAAAGCCTACCCACTGCAGTATTCTGGCCTGGAGAATTCCATGGACTGTGTAGTCCATGGGGTCACAAAGAGTGGGAAATATGTTACTTCATAATATCAACAGCCTAACAATGAAAAACACAAATTATATTAATAAATGCAGAAAAATCATTGAACAAAATCTGACACTCATTCATCATAAAGACTTTCAGTAAATTAGGAATACAGGTGAACTTTCTCAACTTGATAAAGACTATCTACAAAAATGGTTTCTCAGGTCCTGCCTGCCAATGCAGAAGACATGGATTTGATCTCAGGGTAAGGAAAAACTGCTGGAGTGAGAAACGGGAACCCACTCCAGTATTCTTGCCTGGAAAATTCCATGGACAGAGGAGCCTTGTGGGCTACAGTCCATGGGGTTGCAAAGAGTCAGATATGACTAAGCACACACACACACACACACACACACACAAACAAGGCATCTAAGAAAATACCTACAGTTATCATCAAACTTAATGGTGAAAAACTTGATGCTACCCTGGACTGGCAACACCAGAATCCAGTGGAAGTCTCTTAGAAATACAGCATCTCAAACCCTACCCAGACCTACTGAATCAGCATCTTTGGAGGTGGGGCCCAGGAAACTGTATCTGAGCAAGCTCCCCAGGAGACACTTGAGCAAGCTGATGTTTGAGAAGCACTGCTCTAAGAAGTTGGGATCCATGAAAAATAGAACTAGGGAGAAAATGGAAGTCATGAGACGAGTGTATTTCAGAGACAACTCATATGTGAATAATAGAGAGGATGGCAAATTAGCTCGACATGAATCTCAAGAGCTTTGCAGAAAGATGGGTAAAAAGTTAAAGGAGAGGGTGGCCCTAAAGAGGATTTTGAGTTTTTAGGCTGAATGATTGAATGAATGCTCATGTTTTTCATTAACATGGAGATTCCAGGGAGAGGACTTGGTTTGGGGAAGGCAAGTAAGCAACTTGGGCCAGGTCACGGAGTTTACAAATCACAGCCTCAGGCCCATGGCCCAAAGACCAGACTTTCCACATGCCATTCACAGCCTCTCATGCACAGGGCAGAAGAAATGTGTCTCACTCAGGGCACAGCAACTTAAAGGGCTTTTAAAGAACCATAAATCAGAACTGATTGATATGAGTTGAATCCACACCTCAGGATAGAAATACTGTTTCAGGGAAGAACCTGTTTATGTTAACCTTTGCTTCCCAGTGCTTTTACTAAAAGGGTACCTCTGTACATAAAGGCCTGCCTCGGGGAACCCTGCCCTCTGCCTGAAAGTTAACACATTCCCCTTCCCAACTGTCCCCAAGGCTGGCCATTCCAGGAGATATTTGCAAGATCAATGGCTTTTTAAACTTTACTTCCTAATCTCCTGTCTCTGTGTGTTCTATAAAAGAACTTGGCATCCAGACTCCAGTAAGACAGTTATTTTGAGACATCAGTCTGCCATCTTCTCAGTCTGCTGGCTCTCCCAATAAAGTCATTATTCCTTGCTGCATCACCTCGTCTCCCAACTTACTGGCCTGTCATGCACTCAGCAGAGCAAATTTGGACTCGGTAAGAATATGGTGGTGGTTTATGCACATATGGACAGAGCAATATCAGAAAGAATGAGGCAGGTAAAGAAAGGACATTTCATTGACCAAAAATGACGTTCTCATTCTTCCTTCCAAATATCAGAGGGCAAGTACCACTGTCTCATTTCCTTTAGGCGCTAGTGATTCAGAAAGAGCCTTCAACTCCATACATTAAGGATCTTAAGGCTTGATTTATACTACTATAAAGTCATTCTTGATGCACTCTTACAAGTGTAAGGAGAATGCAGGCCGCCTAGCCTTGACTTCCTCCTGAGCAAAACACAACCTCTCAACAGATGGCAGCTAATGTAATAACGTACAAGCTTTCTGCACAGTGGCTCACAGAGGGCTGGAGATGGGACTCACCCAACCTAGGTTATTTTTTTTCCTCCCAAACTCTGTCCCAGGAGTGAGCAGAAAATGATTTAGAAGTCAAAGAGAAGAGCCTCCGAGTGTGCATAATTCAACATTCCACCAGAGTTCACGTCTCCTAATAATATTCTCCATTACCAGTTGGAAAACAAAAGTTGCAAGGCGTTTCATTGTCTTTTTGTCTCCAAGTGACAAAGAGACGAAATAAACATATGTGGGATGCCAAGCACAAAACCAGAGAATGGGTGCAGGACGGAGCTGCATCCCAGACCTTTAAAATACAGCAAACTGATGTGTTGGTGGCAAACCTGCCCTGGGGTCTTGAAATTAGTGTCTGTCTTTAAAGCAACAGGCTTTCCTGGGGAACAGGACACTTTTCGATGTAGCTCCATGCAGTAGGTTTGGGATGGCTGAGATTTACAGTTGATTAACCTGCATAGCTGAGTTGCTTTCTCAAAGGCTTCTAGGAAGGGATTACTTCTGTGCCCAAAGAGCCCGAGAGAATGGGGAGGGCGGCTCGCGGCCGTAATGTGCATTCCCCAGGCTCCGTACACTGTGCTCATTGAAGCAGATAAAGCAAAGTTAAAGAAGCATTTAGTTCTTCAGAATGGCAGCCTTAATAAGTATCTTTTTTTGTGTGGAAGGATTTAGGAGGAGGGGAGGGTGAGCCTTAGTGAAGGCATTATTTCTTCATACAAAAAGAGAAAACATGCATACAGTGAAATGCATAAAAAGCCAAAACGTACCCGGCTCCCCCCCTCCCTCCCTCCCCCAAGGAAAAGATGCTGAACACACACTCCCCAAACGCCAGAGCATGAATCTTCACAGCTTAATAGTCCCGGGGCCATTGTGCACTTTCTCCTGGGAAAGGGGGCTCATTCATCTGCAACCGCCCAAGTTCAACCTTTCAGCTGTGAGAACCGGGGTGGGGTGAGGGTAGGGGGGGTGCACCGCCCTCCAGAGTCCCACCGTCTTTAGCAGGAGGAGGCCAGAAGAGGTGCCATGTCCGTCCGGTCGCGTCCTGAGAAAGAACGGCTCGGCTTCCCCGGCCCCTCGCTACAATGCTGCCATCGAGGCATGGGAGAAGAGTCTGCGAAAGGCTGGGCCAGCCCCACCTGCAGGCAGCCGAACCCTCAAAGTGACCTTTGCCTGCACAGTGCAAGGCCCAGGAGCCTCCACGGCTCTCATCATAAACAGCATTCCCGACATGGAATCTGACAAAGAATCAGTCCCCTGTAGTGAATTCAAATGCACGCGGTTTAATAAGGCCGTGGCTTATGATCCCACTTCTCCTTCTCAGCTCGGCCTTACCCACAACCTGTCTTCCAACGCGAAGAGACGTTAGCAGGAACGGAGTCACTGGTGTAACGAAAAGTGCATCCGGGTTGTGGTACTTGTCCCTTGAGTGGGGTTTTCCATTTAGCTAAAGAAGGTGATTAATCCAGTTCATCCACACCTGTGTCTCTACGCCAAAAATTTTCAAGAGGGACTTCCCATAACCTAAGGCAGATTGGGAAGGTTTGTCTTTGAGGTCCACAGACATTTGGGACTGTAATAGAAAGAAGGAAGGAAGGAAAGGAAAAAAGAAAGAAGAGAAAGAGAGAGGCAGAGAGAGAGAAAAAAAAGAAAGAAACAGGAGAACGGAAGGAGGCAAGGAAGGAGGGGAGAGAGAAGGCAGGCCATCCTTACAAAGTGCACTCTTGAAGCCAGTGCATCCCTCGCACCAATGGAAAATGAACTCACCCACACTGGTCGCTCTGCTCTGAAAGGACGCAGTTGAGAGAAGTCCTTTCTTTATTGTGTGGTTTTAAAGACTATTCTTTGACCTCTGCTATTTATGACTTGAAAGCTGTGAAGACAGGGCCAGGCCCCTTTGGCTCCAAAAGGCGCTGACACACAAAAGCTTTTCACCTTTGTTCCACGTACCTCATTCCACCCCCCACCCCCCTGACTCAGGACACATCCCTACCGCAGCCCCCTGGTTTCACAGACTGAATTCTCCCCTTTCTCTGGCCCAGTTACAGCCATTGCCGAGCTGACAAGTGGCCACCTTCGCTCCTTTGCAGGGAAGGAAGCCCTGGTCGTCACCACCCGGCTGAGAGAGGGTCTGGTAGGAATATAGATGTCTTGTCATCTCACGTCAGTTAACCATGAAATTGTAGGCAGAATGGTTCAGGAAACCAAGCAACGCACGGGGGCAAGTTTCAGCCACAATGTGGGATTTCTCGAGTTATTATTTTATGATTTACAGATTTATCTGTTCCCTTTCTCACTCTTAATAGCATTCGAGACAGTTTTCAAAGTTCCATCGGATATAGCCAGAAAAACAGATAAAAACTGGACAATAAAAACTGGATCAGTGATAAAGCTAGTTCCCAAAATACATGAGATAAATTTCAGTAACCTTGCTAAAGTAAGTGATTTTATTTACCGTTGAGCCTTCCAACAGCCAACTCTAAAGGAAAAATACAGTGTCCAAGGGCTAAAATATATACCAGTTTCTGCTGCTGCTGCTGCTAAGTCTCTTCAGTCGTTTCCGACTCTATGCGACCCCATAGACGGCAGCCCACCAGGTCCCCCGTCCCTGGGATTCTCCAGGCAAGAACACTGGAATGGGTTGCCATTTCCTTCTCCAATACCAGTTTGTAGGGGAAGAATAATTCCTGTTGATTAGATGAACATGCCTGAAGGAGGCATGGCAATCCATTCCAGTATTCTTGCCTGGAGAACCCCATGGACAGAGGAGCCTGGCGGGCTACAGTCCATGGGGTCACAAAGATTCGGACATCACTGAGTGACTAAGCACACAACAAGGTGAATATGATGAATGCCCTCCCAAGTTTTCTCCTAAAAACGGCACGGAATAACAGACTGATGTCCTCGGCAAGTTCCTCAGAATGTTCCCCAACGACTGAGTTTCTGAGACAGTCTCTGAGAATACTGCATGCCTTGCATTGCAGCAACATGGGGTTCAGTAAATGTCATTCATTAAAGGACAATTTCGAGATAGTGAAGGGACATAGTTGAGTCCTGTAATCAAGGCATGGATGGTACAGCATCTGGAAACTCTATATGCATGGAAGTGAAAGTCGTTCAGTTGTGTTTGACTCTTTGCGACCCCACGGACTATACAGTCCATGGCATTCTCCAGGCCAGAAGACTGGAGTGGGTAGCCTTTCTTTTCTCCAGGGGATCTTCCCAACCCAGGGATCGAACCAGGATCTCCTGCACTGCAGGCAGATTCTTTATCAACTGAGCTATCCATGAGGCACATACAAATGTTGGTGCTCTGGGTGACTTTCTGTACTGCAAGGATACAAAAGGTTTGAGCTAGCCTTGGCAAGTATCAGCAAAGCAGTGGCGTGTGGATTATCACTGTCATTTCACAGGCAGCAGAGGTGCTGTTAGCTCTGATACCGACAGCAAAAATTACATATCCTAACGAGGATGATTGTTCGGATAAGAATGTCACCCTAACTCTGCCTACACATACATCAAAGAAGGTGAAGGAAGTACTTGGTCAAGATCCTTCTTAGGAAATAGTACTTTCTCTTATAATATGGAAGAAACCAAAAAGGTACAAGCTCAATGGGACATCCTACCCATGGCTGCAGTAATTTTAGGCTGAAAGAGAGTTTAGAACAGTGCCCAGCTTACCATTAAACACACATACACAGTTCATACTGGAATCAAGCAGAGCCCTATGGGACTTTCCCAAGATAGACCTCCCCCAAGTCCTCTGACTTCCTCCTGATTCTTCGAAAACTTTAGCCTCCTAGGCTTTCCCTGAGATCCAACAAGCAAAGTTAATCTGAAAAGGGAGAGAATGCAAAAAGACGGGAAAACAGTCAAGGAAGACAAAATAATAACAGTTTACCCATTAAACAAAATCAAGGATGGCTGTTTCCTCCTCAGGGGCTACAGATAACATTCTGAGCTGTGTCCTTGAGCCGTTCTGTGGATACCGAAACCCCACCGTGTGAAGGAAGTTTACTTCATGTTGACCACAAGCATTCCAGACCCGACAGAACCAGAAGTCTGATGAGGTTGATTCCGAAAATACCACTTGGGTACCTCACCACCAACCAAGCAGAATAATGTCCATAAGCTGATCACACACCTGTAACCCCTCTCCCGCACCCAGTCGTTAAAAACATTTCCCTATACGCTATGACATCCCTGATATGTAGAATCTATAAAGAAATTATACAAATGAACCTACTTACAAAACAGAAAGTGACTCACAGACTTAGAGAATGAACTTATGGTTGTCAGGGGGAAGAGAGGGAGTTTGGGATGGACATGTATGGACGTGTGGGATGGACACGCTATATTTAAAACTGATAACACCAAGCAACCACTGTCCAGCACAGGGAACTCTGCTCAGTGTGGCAGCCTGGATGGGAGGGGAATTTGGGGAGAATGGATACATGTGTATGTGTGGCTGAGTCCCTTCACTGTTCACCCGAAACTGTCACAAGATTATTAATCGGCTATACACCAAAACCGGAGAAGGCAATGGCACCCCACTCCAGTACTCTTGCCTGGAAAATCCCATGGACGGAGGAGCCTGGTGGGCTGCAGTCCATGGGGTCACTAGGAGTTGGACACGACTGAGCGGACTTCACTTTCACTTTTCACTTTCATGCATTGGAGAATGAAATGGCAACCCACTCCAGTAATTTTGCCTGGAGAATCCCAGGGACAGGGGAGCCTGGTGGGCTGCCGTCTATGGGGTTGCACAGAGTCGGACACGACTGAAACGACTTAGCAGCATACACCAAAACAAAACAAAAAGTAAAAAAAAAAAATTTCCCTGAACTTCCTTCATGGCCCCAGGTTACCACTCCGTGCTTTCACTGCAAGGGGCACAGGGTCAATCTCTGGTCCCCTGGTTGGGTGAATTCCACTTTCTGGCTAAATCAAACCCTGTTGTTGAGTCCCTACGTCCTGTCCGACTCTTTGTGGCCCCGTGGAATGCAGCATACCAGGCTCCTCTGTCCCCCACTGCCTCCCAGAGTTGGGCTCAAATTCATGTCCGTTGAGTTGGTGATGCGATCTAACCTCTGATGGAATACATTACACCTTCAGAACATCTGGCAGACCGTCATGACCATGCAATGCATGCTGACGGAGATGCTTTTCATACGGTCCATGGGCAATCCCTTTCCCAAGTCAGCTCTCAGGAACTCTTCCTCAGTCATGGGCCAAGTAAGAGATTTCGGTTGTGTCTCCTTCCGTGAGATGGGAGGAGAAATCGAGGAAGAGATGCGGAAGGGGTGGGGATTACGAGTTACACGGAGGTGCTTTTTCCCTTCCCCGTGTCTTTTCTTTGAAGTTTACGGCAGGTGGACATTCTTTCATCCCCGTAAAAACTGATAGGGAACAATCAGAAACACGTTGGGCTATTCGCGTGCCACATGCTGGACTTGAATCCAAATAAGAACCTGTTCTTTTCCTTAAATATTGATTGTGCTACTGGCCAAGTGTTGCAAGTTACTGCAGCACACAGGCTAGTTTCTAGGCTAAAAAAACCTCAGAATGTTCCAGCTACGGCTGGCTAATGATGCCCCAAAGCACACTAATATGTTTGATAAAAGTTCCCAGCGTGAGGGCGGAAAACACTTACCATAAGAATGACGGTGTGAGGCAAAGCAAATCAACAACACTGCTATAGCCTGCCTTCCACGCTAGAGGCTCCAATTAGAGCTGTGAACCTGCGTTCCAGGAGGCTGCGTCAGATGGAAGGGTGCCTCAGATCTCTCGTTGTTAAAACCATTAACTCACCAATCCACCTGCCCGGCCGGGCAGCGACCCTGCTAAGAGCCTTCAGCACTTCACTTACCACTTCAGACACGAAGCTCGGAAACTAGGTATTTATTTAGCTGCACCATCTGCCTCAACCTGACGCAAAGAGACCACTCAGGGAAAAAAGACCCTTGATGCTGGGGAAGATTGAGGGCAGTAGAAGGGGGCGACAGAGGATGAGGTGGTTGGATGGCATCACTGACTCAACGGACATGGGTGTGAGCAAATTCCATGACACACTGAAGGACAGGGAAGCCTGGTGTGCTGCAGTCCATGTGGTCGCAAAGAGTTGGACACGACTTTGCAGCTGAACAACAAACAACCATCTGTAACTTGTTTTTGTTTTCATGGGCTCCACATTCTCCCACTTCGTTCTTTCTCTTTTCTCCACTTCTGCCTTTACGTCAGAGATCATATCGACTTGCATGTTTCCCTACAGCGATACTGGATGGAGGACTGGAGACTATGGTGGCACGTGGAACCCTAACTCAGACTTGCTGACTGTGTGATTTGCAACCGCACGGAGACCAGGAACTCTAAGAGCTCAGGTCTCCCAGAGGAGAGACTTCATCGCTTGGCGAGCACTCAGCGGTCTTTGGCGTCCTCGAGATTATGCCATTTACTGTCACGGTGTTATAGCAGAGTCTGAAAAATGTGCATTCAACAGGTTTTATTCATCATGCTGGCACAATATTGCATTACTGACCGATTTTTCAAAAGAACAGTAGCCAAACTTTAACACACCTCACGATTTCTTTTCCTATGTGTTCCATACACAATTTAATTCCACCACTGGTTTAAAGAAATAGAGTATCTCTCTTCCTAAATTATCACATCCCATTTACTTAAAAATGAAGTTATAATCAAGGGGGTGGCAGAGGACAAGATGGTTGGATGGCATCATTGACTCAGTGAACATGAGTTTAAGCAAACTCAGGGAGATCGGAAAGGACAGGGAAACCTATCATGTCCGTGGGGCTGCAAAGGGTCAGGCACGACTTAGCAAGTGAAGAACAACGCCATGATCATTACTTATGAAAATAATAACACTAATACTAAAAATAAAGGGAATTAATTACAACACTCGAGAAGTTTTCTACTCTTGCAGCAGCATAAACCTACAACTTCTCTTGACACATTACTGGAGACTGTACTTATGAAAGAAAGTGAAGTCGCTCAGTCGTGTCCAACTCTTTGCGACGCTATGGACTGTAGCCTACCAGGCTCCTCCGTCCATGGGATTCTCCAAGCAAGAATACTGGAGTGGGTTGCCACTTCCTTCTCCAGGGGATCTTCCCGACCCAGGGATCGAACCCAGGTCTCCCACATTGGAGGCAGACACTTTAACCTCTGAGCCACCAGGAAGCTTAATGAAATACTTTGTAAACTCCCAAAAGACATCAGTACGTTGGACAAGAGATGCTCAATATACATCAACTTTGTCCCTGAAATGGATATTTATACAAAGTCAGGGAAAACTGCATGAATATCGGTAAGTATTACCATAGGTTTTAAGTGTTTTAAAGTATAAGGAACAACTGGAATTTCAAACTGTTGCATATTACAGCACTGTAAAAGATAAACTGTTCAACTTTGGTTTTTTGGCTATTTGGACATAGCACATTTCCATGGGTGCCTGAGTTTTCATTTTCCTCCTTAGGATGTATTTTCCTGGGGCTCTATGGACTTACAGTCATTACCACATAAATCATGGAAAGCATTTAACACAAAACAAAAGCCTCCAACAGTCACATTCAGTTATGTTTCTGGGGTTTGACCTTTATCCAATAAATTTCACAGATGCCAAATGAAGCCATCCAGATGTTCATACAAGCAAAACCAATCTTCCTCACCTCCAAATTTGGCTTCAGAATACGCCTGGAAAATCACTAAGCATCTGGAGTTATGGCCCTTATAAGAACAGAACTCCCACTGAGATCAAAGTAACAAGCCACCACACCAAGATTGAGCTCTGAATTACTGCTTTTCAACTCAAATCCTCACAACCAAATGGGAAACAAAAGTCAACCAACAGAGTTACAACATCCAGAAGGAGAAGGATGAGCACGCATGCACCCCAGATGGGTGGCTGTCACCAAGAGTGCCAGTCTTAGGCGCAAGGTTCAGAAAGCTAACAGACCATAAGGTCAGAGCATACTTATCTTACAAATGCACGACTGTCGTGCAAACATAAAATGAACAACTGTCAAATATTGAACTCATGAAATACTACCAGGACCAGGGATATCTTACATTTGGTTCAAAGGAGAAATCCAAGGAATACAAACATACGGACACACAAAAAGGATCGCTTGAGTGGATTTACAAATACACGCAAAATACTCTGTTGATGGGGAAGCTTCAGTTGCAGTCCCCTGCACACAACCATTTGCATTTCCACGGACAAGAGTCATCTGCATTCTTATCAGCCTCCTACCATTTGCAAAGGAAGAAAACAGCTCAAAGATATGAACAATGTAGATAAGCCACAAGATGCAAGGTGGAGAGCATCCAGCCACCTTTCATTTTGCCCATTCTGAAGTCCTCCACAAGTCTTGCTTGTGGCAGAGGATGAGATGGTTGGATGGCATCACCGACTCAATGGACATGAGTTTGAGCAAAGTCTGGGAGACCGTGAAGGACAGGGAAGCCTGGCATGCTGCAGTCCATGGGGTCACAAAGAGCTGGACACTGAACGACTGAACAAGTCTTACTGGGATTCCCAGGTGGTGCTAGTGGTAAAGAACCCGCTTGCCAATTCAGGAGATGTAAGAGACATGGGTTTGACCTCTGGGTGGGGAAGATCCCCTAGAGAAGGGCATGGCCACCCACTCCCATATGCCTGCCTAGAGAATCCCATGGATAAAGGAGCCTGGCAGACTACAGTCCATGGGGTTTCAAGAGTCAGACATAACTTAGTGACTTGGCACACATGCACAACTCCTGCTGGCTCTAATAATCACTCAACGTTCAAAAAGTACTTGTGATTTAATATTTTCTTCCTATTGTTTGGGCTTCCTTGTGACTCGGATGGTAAAGCGTCTGCCTGCAATGTGGGAGACCCGGGTTCGATCCCTGGGTCGGGAAGATCCCCCAGAGAAGAAAATGGCACCCCACTCCAGTATTCTTGCCTGGAAAATGCCATGGACGGAGGAGCCTGGTGGGCTACAGTCCATGGAGTCACAAAGAGCTGGATACGACTGAGCGACTTCACTTTCACTTTCCTTTCTTATTGTTTACCATTCATTCAGTCAACAAATCCTCAAAAGCTGATCAACAATCTTCCACCCATGGTGTTAAAAACGGTCCATTTATTAGTTTCAATACATCAAGATACGTCTTTGTATTGAGAGAAAAATACTACTTTACTGTTTTGTTTCTGCTTGCTTTTGCTCATGGGAATGCCTTGGCAGACAAGAGAGGCTGGCAAACTACAGCAAATGGGCAAAGCCAGCTCAGCACCTGTTTTTGTACAGCTGGCGAGCACAGAATTGTTCTTACTTTTTTAAATGTGGCTGGCGAAAACAAAATTTCATGACATGGAAGTTATATAAATTCCAATTTCCGTGTCTGCACATAACGTTTCATTGGAAAACAGCCACTTACCTTTGTTTATCTCCTATCTATCACTTTTTTTCAGGCTACAGTGGCCACAAAAGTAGTTGCCACCGAGATCTGAAGGACTACAAAGATGAAAATATTTACTATAAGACCTTCTACAGAAACTGTATATGGTGAGAATCAGAATTCCTAACATTATAATGGGCCTCTGAAAAGGTGCTAGGCGCATACCACATGGTCAGTAAATCATGTGTTTATTTCCCTTCAAGTTATAAAGTAAAACTTCTGAGAACAGAACTGTATTCTTCAATTCTTTTTGTTGCTGTTCAGTTGCTCAGTCATGTCCGACTCTTGGGGACCCCATGGACTGCAGCACACCAGGCTTCCCTGTCCGTCACCATCTCCCGAAGCTTGCTCAAATTCATGTCCATTGAGTCAGTGATGCCAACCAACCATCTCGTCCTCTGTCGTCCCCTTCTCCTCCTGCCTTCTCCCTTAATTCTTTTTTTATAACTTGCAAAATGGACAGACAAAGGCTTCTTAACCTCTCTTGGCACTATTGAGATTGAAGTCAGGAAACTCCTCACCGTGAGGGAGTCCTGTGTGTTGCGATTGTCAGCACCCCTGACCTCCACCCACCAGGTGCCAGTAGCTTCCCACCATCAATAGTGACCACCAAAAATGTCTCCCCGCATTGCCAAACATCCCGTGGGGAGCAAAATCGCTCTAGCTGGGTAACCAGTGGCCTCAAGCTATGCTGGACATTAAGTCACTGTTCTAAATTACAAAGGAGCTGAAAGCTGCTAATGAACCCTGACTTCATTAAAGGAGGAAAATTTTCCTAATTAATAATAAATGATCTTTATTTATTATTAATTAGGAAATAATTAATTACCTGCCTCCTGAGAAATCTGGAGGTCAAGAAGCAAGTTAGAAGCAGACATGGAACAATGGACTCGTTCCAAATTGGGAAAAGAATACTTCAAGGCTGTATAATGTCACCCTGCTTATTTAACTTATAGGCAGAGTCCATCAAGCAAAATGTCAGGGTGGACGAAGCACAAGCTGGAATCATGACTGCAGAGAGAAAGAGAAATATCAATAACCTCAGATATGCAGATGACACCACCCTTACGGCAGAAGGTGAAGAGGAACTAAAGAGCCTCTTGAAGAAAGTGAAAGAGGAGAGTGAAAAAGTTGGCTTAAAGCTCAACGTTCAGAAAACTAAGATCATGGCATCTGGTCCCATCACTTCATGGCAAATAGATGGGGAAACAATAGAAACCACGACAGACTTTTCCTTGGGCTCCAAAGTCACTGCAGATGGTGACTGCAGCCATGAAATTAGAAGACACTTGCTCTTTTGAAGAAAAGCTATGACAAACCTAGACAGCATATTAAAAAAAAAAAAAAAAGGCAGAGACATTACTGACAAAGGTCCATACAGTCAAAGCTAACGTTTTTCTTGTAGTCATGTATGGATGTGAGAGTTGGACCATAAAGAAAGCTGAGTGCCGAAGAATTGATGCTTTTGAACTGTGGTGTTGCAGAAGACTCTTGAGAGTCCCTTGGACTGCAGGGAGATCCAACCAGTCAATCCTAAAGGAGATCAGTCCTGAATATTCATTGGAAGGGCTGATGCTGAAGCTGAAACTCCAATACTTTGGCCACCTGATGCAAAGAGCTGACTTATTGGGAAAGACTCTGATGCTGGGAAAGACTGAAGGCAGGAGGAGAAGGGGACAACAGGGGATGTGATGGTTAGATGGCATCACTGACTCGATGGACATGAGTCTAAGCAAGCTCCAGGAGTTGGTGATGGACAGGGAAGCCTGGTGTGCTGCAATTCATGAGGTTGCAAAGAGTCAGACAAGACTGAGCAACCGGACTAAACTGAATAAATGCTCATGCTGCATTACTCAGATACAAAATGGATTGTATAACCTTTTTTTTTCCCTGAAGGTAGTACAGTAAGGATGTACTTTGGAGGAGGAAGAAAATGTAATGTATACATTTCATTCATGGATAATTCACAAATACTTAATGAGCACCAGCCAGAATGGCTATCATAAAAAATATCCACAAACAATAAATGATGAAGAAGGTGTAGGGAGAAGGGAATCCTCCTGCACTGTTGGTGAGGATGTAAATTGGTACAGCCACTATGGAGAACAGTATGGAGGGTCCTTAAAAAACTAAAAATAGAGCTATGGCCCTGCCCCCTTGGAGAATGAAATGGCACCCCACTCCAGTATTCCTGCCTGGAAAATGCCATGGACGGAGGAGCCTGGTGGGCTACAGTCCACGGAGTTGCAAAGAGTGAGACACGACTGAAGCAACTTAGCATACGCACATGACCCTGAAATCCCACTCCTGGGCACACATCCAGAGAAAAACCTGACCCAGGAGGATACATGCACCCCAGTATTCACTGCAGCACTGTCCACAACAGCAAAGACATGGAAACAGCTCAAACGTACACCAACAGAAGAAAGGCTGTAGCAGCTGTGGTGCATATATACAACGGGGTATTACTCGCCGTTACAAAGAATGAAATCTCGCCATCTGCACCAACATCTATGGGCCTAGAGATTGTCACGCTAAGTGAACCCAAGTCAGATGGAGAGGGGGAAATGCAGTATGACCTACCTGATATGTGGAATCTACAAAGACATGATACACACGAACGACTTACAAAACAGAAAGAGACCAACAGACCTAGAAAACACACTTACAGTTGCCAGGGAGACAATAATCAGTGAGTTTGGGATAGACATGTACTCTGTTATATTTAAAATGGATCACCAGCAAGGAACTAATGTATAGCACAGGGAACTCTGTTCAGTCCTCTGTAATAAGCTTATGGTCACCGGGGGGAAGGATGGGGGAAGGGATTGTCAGGGAGTTTGGGATGGACATGGACACACTGCTGTATCTAACATGGAGAACCAGCAAGGACCTGCTGGACAGCACAGGGAGCTCTGCTCAGTGTCATGTGGCAGCCTGGGTGGGAGGGGAGTTTGCGGGAGAATGGATACATGTATATGTATGACTGAGTCCCTTCACTGTTCACCTGAGACTATCACAACATTGTTTGTGATTAATCAGCTGTACCCCAATACTAAATAAAAAGTTGAAAAAAAAAAACACAAAACACAAATGCTCGGTAAGCAACAACTCTGTACCCAAACACGTTTCTAGGCTTCAAGATACCACAATGAACAAAGCGGAACACAATCAATGGCTGCCTGAAGCTTATTTTCTGGTGAAGGAGACAGAATCGCAGAGACAAAGAAATAGGTATATAAAACGGCAAGGGTGTAACATGGCTGAGGACACTGTAAAGGTGTGGGAGATGATACAGGAGGGCAAGGCTGAGGAGGCGGCATTTGTGCTGAGATGTGAATGAGGGGTGGCGAGGGAGGCGGTGGTGCGTGGTGAGCTGGGCGTCATTGGGAGATGTCTGGGAGGAAGGAAAAGACTCATTGAAGGGTGTTCAACACAGGAGGAAGTGGAGAGAGACCACAGGCAGATGAGAAAGTGTTTACACTGAAGGAGATGCTTAGATATTAAAGGGCGTGAGGCAAATGGCAGCATGATTCAGATTACACGTGGAAAGGGTCTTTCCAGCACCCGCATGCACACAGGAGAATCTGGGAGCCCAGAGAGCATGCTCGTGGACTGATCCAGATGAGAGATGCTGGCAGACTGGACAAGGCTGGCAACTGGATGAGAGGAAGAACCCATGTTCTGGAAAGATCTTGATGGTGACCAACTTTGCAGATGCAACCAGAACTAATTAGAAACTGTGTACTTTCTATAAAAAGTAGAGACGTCCCTTTGCCAACAAAGGTCTGTATAGACAAAGCTATGGTGTTTCCAGTAGTCATCTGTGGATGCGAGAGTTGGACCATAAAGAAGTCTGAGCACCAAAGAATTGATGCTTTGAAACTGTGGTGCTGGAGAAGACTCTTGAGGGTCCCTTGGACTGCAAGGAGATCCAACCAGTCCATCCTAAAGAAGATCAGTCCTGAATATTCACTGGAAGGACTGATGCTGAAGCTGAAGCTCCAATGCTTTGTTCACCTGATGTGAAGAGTCAACTCATTTGAAATGTGTAAAATTTGAAATGACTCTGATGCTGGCAAAGATTGAGGGCAGGAAGAAGGGGACGACAGAGGATGAGATGGTTGGATGGCATCACTGACTCAATGGACATGAGTTTGAGTAAAGTTGGGGAGATAGTGAAGGACAGGGAAACCTGGTGTGCTGTAGTCCGTGGGGTCGCAAAGAGTCGGACACAACTTAGCCGCTGAACAACAACTTTCTATGAAATATTATGTAAACTCTATCTTTTAACATACATTCAGTTATCTCATCTGCATAACTTTTTGACTTGGTGGGGTTTTTTTTTTTAACTCTTCTGTCCCAATATTTGTTCAAAACGGTTTTTAAAGTTGTAGATCTTTATTCAAGACCACAATGGAGGCAGCATTCCCAACTTGAGTTGCCTCTATTGATTTGCTTGCCTCGGAAGTCCAATGGACAGAGAATCCTGGCTGGCCACCGTCCGTCGGATAACAAAGAATCAGGCACGACTTAGTGACTGAACAACCACCACACCCGATTTGCTGAGTTATTTCAGGGCCATTATCCAATACGTATGTGCTTGATTTTCCCCACGTGTAAAATGGAGTTATCATCGCTTACCCTTCACTTCATTAACCAGAAGATCAAGAGGAAAAGCTTACACAGTGCTTCAAAGTCTGAAAAGAAATGCAAATTATCTGCGAATGTACTCAGTGAGGATAATATCCAAAGGAGATAAACTTTGATTAACATGTAAGGTTCATCCCCATGGATTCAGACTAAAGACAACCCTGAAATTTATGTCAGCTTTGTAATATATTCCAAAGGTTCTGTTGCAGTTAGCCGTGACTTATTGATTCATTTTTGCTTTCAGGCAAAAGGAATTGATTTCTGTTCTTGTGAAATTCAGTCTCTCATGTCAGCCTTGATCATTCAATTATGAAATATGGTTCAACGATCTGTATTCCCCAGAGTTGCAATATTCTTTAATTAGGGTATTTTAGAAGCAGTTCAAATGAATCTCTCCCATTCAAATTTTAAATGTATAGAAAAATTAATTTCTTGATGGGGTAAGGATAAAGGGGGTGCTAAGTATAAATAATACAGATACAAAAAAATTACCATCATGTGAAGGCAAGTTATGACCAACCTAGATAGCATATTAAAAAGCTGAGATAATACTTTGCCAACAAAGGTCCGTCTAGTCAAGGCTATGGTTTTTCCAGTGGTCATGTATGGACATGAGAGTTGGACTGTGAAGAAAGCTGAGCGCCAAAGAATTGATGCTTTTGAACTGTGGTGTTGGAGAAGACTCTTGAGATTCCCTTGGACTGCAAGGAGATCCAATCAGTCCATCCTAAAGGAGACCAGTCCTGGGTGTTCATTGGAAGGACTGATGCTGAGGCTGAAACTCCAATACTTTGGCCACCTGATGCGAAGAGTTGACTCATTGGAAAAGACCCTGATTCTGGGAGGGACTGGGGGCAGGAGGAGAAGGGGACAACAGAGGATGAGATGGTTGGATGGCATTACTGACTCAATGCACATGAGTTTGGGTGAACTCCATGAGTTGGTGATGGACAGGGAGGCCTGGTGTGCTGCAGTCCATGGGGTGGCAAAGAGTTGGACACGACTGAGCAACTGAACTGAACTGAATACCCAACCAACAAAACTGGAAAAAAAAACTACTTATGAAATTTAGTCACGTAGCCATATATTCTTATACACACACACCCACAATCTTTTTCTGTAGTGACGACATAAACAAATTCAACACTAGTTGAAGAACAATTAATATAACAAATACCAGAAAATGTCTTATGACGGCCAATGTTTACGATACTATATAAAAAGGAAAAGGATCATAAACCAGACATTCCATTTAGGCCCAGAATCTCGAGAGTCAGAGATAAGCAAAGCTTGCTTTCACCAAATTATTTCACATTCACACGATTATACAATTTTGACTGTAAAATAAAAGAATGCTTCAATTTTCAGTCTAATAGTAGCACCCACGAAAGAAAATTCAGCAAACTCTACTACAATCGCAAAGCACTCCAGTATGTATAGCAGGTTTCAACTGTATTCACTTATACTATCTGAATATAAAGCCAACTTTCAGACTAGAGCTGAAGCATATACCTACATGTATACTACATATATACACACACATACAGATTCTTATAGCTTATGATGTTTTGAGACTGAGAAATTTACGCCATCAAACATATGAATGAGAATAATGTGAAATTTAGAATATGGGTGTGCAATAAGAAATACTCAGAAATAGAAAAGAGACTGCTTAGTTAAAGAATCGAATTACTTAATGAGCAGTTCCTGCCCACAAAGTAAACACATACAAAATAACTGAGCTGTAAGTCGAATGCATTAAGTCCTCTGGTGGAATCAGAAGATGTTTTCTTCTTAAAAACATTTTTGACTAAAATAACTATAGAATGGAGAGACAAATAAGGTAATATATAGAAATACTGATAATCTTGATTGAAGCAGTGACTACATTAACGGAACCTATACATGTGATAAAAACCTTACAAAACTATATTAATACATCCCTTGTACCAATGATGATTTTCTGCTTGTAATACTGTGCTATGAATATATAAGGTATAAACATTGGTGGAAAGAGGGTGAACAGTACATGTGATTTCTCTCTTACTACCTTTGTGGCTTCCTGTGACTCTACACTTATTCCAAAATTAATTAAAAAAAAAACACTGATACAGTTGTAGGGAACATACCTTTGAACATTGCTTGTGATTCTGGCACCAAACCAGGGAACCATTGTTCTGCAAAACGAAAAAAGAAGCATTGACTCATTAGATACTTTTCTATTTGAAAACTACATACACCTGCGTGCATTAATATAATTTTAAAATATCCGCCCTAATGAAAGACCAACCTGCCACCCTGCTACATCTTTCTTTCTAAAACAGAAAAGTGGGTTTCTAATGGAAATCGTGTTTTGCCCTTGACTGCATGATATAAATACTTATAAAATAATGAACAATTTCAAGCTGTTTTGGGAAGGAAAAGTGTGTGAGCCATCTCTCAGGGGTGTGCTGAGTGATGAAATACAGACCAGCAGGAAAATGACCCGCAGAGGTGTCTTACTGGAGGCTTTTCAATTTCAACTAATCAGTAAAAAGAGTTTGAGCCTGGAAGTCAGATCCCATGGGGAAAACTTTCTCTCTCTCTCTCTCTCTCTCTCTCTCAATCTATCTCTCTCTCTCTCTTTCCCCCTTCTCTCCATGTGTGACTCTGGACAAGGGACTTACTATGTCTGTCCCTCAGTTCATCCATCTGTAAAGCATAAAGACATTAGCTCTTGCATGTGGTCAGTGGTATAACTAAGTGAGGGGATACGCACAAAGCACTCAAACATACCAAATGCCAGGACTAGGATTTATTCAAATTCAAATTGATTTTATTGAAGTATAGCTGATTTGTAATGTGTTAATTTCTGCTGTACTGAGTGACTTTGTTATACACACACACATACATATATACACATATATATACACACATTTTTTCATATTCTTTTCCATTATGGTTTATCAGAGGATATTGAGTGAATGAGGACTGATGCTGAAGATGAAACTCCAATCCTTTGGCCACCTGATGCAAAAATCTGACTCCTTTGAAAAGACCCTGATGCTGGGAAAGATTGAAGGCAGGAGGAGAAGGGGACAACAGAGGATGAGATGGTCGGATGGCATCACCGACTCAATGGACACGAGTTTGAGTAAACTCTGGGAGTTGGTGATGGACAGGGAGGCCTGGCGTGCTGCAGTCCATGGGGTTACAAAGAGTCGGACATGACTGAGCGACTGAACTGAGCTGATTGAGTACAGTTCCCTGCACTCTACAGTGAAAGTGAAAGTGAAGTCGCTCAGTCGTGTCCGACTCTTCGAGACCCCATGGACTGCAGCCCACCAGGCTCCTCCACCCATGGGATTTTCCAGGCAAGAGCACCTGATTGGGGTGCCATTGCCTTCTCCATTGCCACTCTAAAGTAGAACCTTGTCTATTCATTCTATATATGTGTGTGTGTTTCCACCTGCTAACCCCAAACTCCCAATTCGCCCCTCTCCACCACCCCACCCCCTTGACAACCATCAGCCTGTGCTGTATGTCTATGAGTCTCTTTCCGCTTCATAGATAAGTTCACTTGGGTCGTATTTTAGATTCTACACGTAAGTGACATCATATGCTACTGATCTTTCTCTGTCTGACTTATTTCACTTGGTATGATAATCTCTGCATCCGTCCGTGTTGCTGCCAATGGCATTATCTCATTGTTTTCTGTGGCTGACTAGTATTTTATTGTATATATAAGTTTCTTTACCTACTCATCTGTTGACGGATATTTACACTACTTCCATATCTTGGCTGTTGTAAATAGTGACACCATGAATATAGGGCTGCATGTATCTTACCGAATTACAGTTCTGTAGGACTATGATTTATTATCCCTGGATTCTGAATTTCTGTTTGAAACTTGTCATCGTACATGACTAAAATTTTGGTTGGATTGTGATACTTTACATCAGACTGTGCTAGGTTGGGATAGGTTGGGAGAGCTAATGGAAATGGTCACCTGGTAATTAAGATGCTCTGACCTCCTGTTCTCTGAAGCTCAAAGTGGCTACGAGATTAAAGTAGCCCATTACCTATGGCTGAATGCCTAAACTTTTAATTTTAAGAATGTCATAGTGAATAGAATAGTATCACCTTTGTTTGCACTCAAAAGAACATTGAACCAATAATATACCTTTTAAAAAATATTCGTATTACAAATTTACTGATATATACTTCACATATCCAAAAATCACTCATTTAAACTGTATAATTCAGTGGTTTTTAGTAGAAAGGCAGTGCCACCATCATCACTCATTGTTGGACTTTTTCATCACCTCTGACACAAAGCTGTCCGTTTTGCAGTCCCTCTCCTCAGACTCTGACAACCACTAACATACATTCTTTCTCTAGAAATTTCCTTACCCTGGACACTTCATGTAAATGGAATCAGAGCATACGTAGTCTTCTGTGTCTGGATTATTTCGCTTCATCTTGTTTTACATTATGCTCTTGAGAGTCCCTTGGACAGCAAAGAGATCAAACCAGTCCATCCTAAAGGAAATCCATCGTGAATATTCACTGGAAGGACTTATGCTGAAGCTGAAGCTCTGATACTTGATGCAAAGAGCCGACTCATTAGAAAAGACCCTGATACTGGGAAAGATTGAAGGCAGAAGGAGAAGAGGGCGACAGAGGATGAGATGGCATCACCGACTCAATGAACGTGAGTTTGAGCAAGCTCCAGGAGAAACAGTAAAGGACAGAGAAGCTTAGCGTACTACAGTCCATGAAGTCGCGAACAGTTGGACACAGCTTTAGCAAGTGAACAGCGGTCTTTTTGCTTCATCCGTACTGTCACATACATCAATACTTCATTCATTCTTATTTTACGTCATATCCTATTGTATGGATATCTGCTCTTCCATTCACAATAACATATCTTCCTAATGCAGGATTCTCAAAATCACAGGGTAGATCTCAACTGTTTAGGATTAGAAATTCCCCTCTTCTATCTAAAAATCATTTGGCTAAAAGATCTCAGTCCTGCAGGAAAGCTTTCCCCATTAAGTGTCTCCGTCACACTAACTCAAGTCTCCTTTACAAGCTTAACTCCCCCAAATTTGCTGAATGCCCCTAACAATTTTAGATAATCTGGTATTAACCTCCTTACCCCCTCGCTGAGCTGCACCCAACCTCAGTGGTGCCCACTGATATCTCCCTACATTATCAATACCTACCTGTCCATCAATAAGGGCTGGAGCTGTGTATGAACAGCCTGGACTGAGGTCAGGCATGGTCTTCTGTAGGATTGGTATCAGAGAAATAAGAATTTAATAGAGTGGGTGGGGGCCAAAGCTGGACAAACAGTGGACATGGTTTAATTACTGGCAATAATGTGTTCAAGAAAGAGGCCATCATGGTTTTCATAAAAACTGGAGACAAAATTCACAAGGGCTTTAGGCAGACCAAGGTATGGGTCACAAGCAGGGTGTGCTGTGTTCAGACATGTCTCAGTCATGTCTGAGTCTTTGCGAGCCCTGGGACTGTAGCCCACCAGGCTCCTCTGTCCGTGAGATTTCCCAGGCAAGAATACTGGAGTGGGGTAGCCATTCCCATCTCCAGGACATCTTGCTGGAGATACAGGGATCGAACCTGCATCTCCAGCATTAACAGATGGGTTCCTTTCCACTGAGCCGCCTGAGAGGCCCATAAAGAGGGTTAACAACAGCAGCAAGAAGCCGGGGCCAAACGCTGAGAAGTATGCTGTTATGGCAACGCTGGGGGCAGGGTCTGGGGCATCCGGAGAACTTCTCTCCTCGTCGTCCTGTCTGGGAGGGTTTCTGTGGCCTGTCCCATGTGGGGTTGGGTCCTGCTGGGACTTCCAAGGACCAGGTCTGGCCAGACCACAGCCTGACCCCAACTTGAGTGCCCCGCGCTCACACCCCAGAGATGGGAACCAGTGAGGTTCCTTCCAAAGAGACACAGGGCTAAAGCGAATGGACTCCCAACCTTGGAGACTAGGTCAAGGCCAGATCTTGACCACCTCCTTCAGCAGGGTCATGGTCTGAGGGGGGCTTCCCTGGTGGCTCAGATAGACAAGAATCTTCCTGCCAGTGCAGGAGACCCTGGGTTGGGAAGATCCCCTGGAGACGGGAAAGGCTACCCACTCCAGTATTCTTGGGCTTCCCTTGTGGCTCAGCTGATGAAGAATCTGCCTACAATGCGGAAGACCTGGGTTCAATCCCTAGGTCAGGAATATCCCCTGGAGAAGGGGATGGCAACCCAGTCCCGTATTCTTGCCTGGAAAATCCTGTGGATGGAAGAGCCTGGCGGGGCTACAGTCCGTGGGGTTGTAAAGAGTCGGACACGACTGAGCGACTCCATGACAACAACAGTGTGGTCTGAGGACCTTCTGCCTTCCTGAGTCAGGTCAGCATGTCCTGCCCCTTGCCCTGGGATCCCTGACCTGGGACCGGCTTCCACCAGCTTCCCCTCCAGGTCTTCCTTCCCCTGGACACACGGGCAGGCCCTCTACAGCTCTGCCTCTGCTCTTGAGAGATGCCTCACACACCCTCCTGCTCTGGGATCTCTTTCCCCTGATCTGAGTCTTAAGCTCCTCAATGGGAGTGTGGTCCTGGAGACAGGGCTTCCTGTTTCCACTCCACTTGAAATCTTCACACTGGCAACTGGACCAGCTTCTTAGGCCAATTGCAAGGGTGCCCAGAGCTTCAGAAGCAGTCATGGCAACTGCTCCCTGCCCCCATTGATGGGCTGACAAAAATATTACCAGCGGGGTCATATGCTACTGACCTGAGTATTATCGATAAATATCATGATTGAGACAGTACAAGCATTTGCTCTGGTTATCTGTCATAGTCACCTACATGATCAATCCACGGACCACACAAGCTTCCTCTGCCCATTTGACACTGAAGGCACTCGGAGTCAAAGAGGGCAAATAATATATATATATATACACAGACACACATTCTGCAACCAGTGGTGAAACTCAGCTACGAGTGCCGTGGTAAAGAAAAGCGAGGGAGACAGACAGAGGCTGAGAGCGGGCTGTGAATGAAATCTCCAGGTGTGTAAACCACAAGGAGAGTAGGAATCGGACCAGAGAGTTCCCAACATTGTAAGCTCGGAGAATATCAGATCAGGTGGCGCGGCTGGAGCAGGGAATAGCAGAGGAGATGGGGTGAACACGCAGGAAGCGGAGCAGGTTACAAATTACTGGAAAGAACACTTTTCACTTAGTATATATCAGAGGGTTAAAAAAATAATAACAACAAAAATTAGAGCTGTGAGAAGATCCATTCATGGCACATCTTGGTTAGAATCCTTCTGTTCGCTTTGCAGGTAAAATGGTCAAATCTCAACAACAGACGAAACCAGGGAAGGGTGCCTTCAGCCGCCTGGCAAACGCAAACAC
Source organism: Bos grunniens (assembly GCF_055505025.1). Classification (NCBI taxonomy): domain Eukaryota; kingdom Metazoa; phylum Chordata; class Mammalia; order Artiodactyla; family Bovidae; genus Bos; species Bos grunniens. The sequence continues at coordinate 5,907,508 of NC_141194.1, forward strand.
GACTGCCAGCCCCAGGCTGAGACACACATTGCCGCAGGTCCCGTTGGCCTGCACACCCTATCCCGACAGCCTCTGAGCCCATCTGTCATTGACATTTTCCTGGGATTTAATACCAACGCATTTCCTCCACCGAAGCGCTTTCATTTGAGGCCAAATCTCCCATTAATCATAAAAAATGAAAAGCTGTCCTTAGAAAGAAATATTGGGGGCCACAGCAAGCAGGCATGAAAGGTTTATTACGATTATAATCGTTAACTTTTTTTATTACAAAAGATAGGATGTCATAGCTTGCTGGGGAAGATTAAAAAGATAATCCACGTAAAGTGTTTAGCAAAATGGGTGGCACAGAGTTAGATGTTTAAAAAAACAACAAAGACGATTGTGATTATAAATTTTACTATGTTTGCCATTATTTTTGTTCTGAGGACTGGAACAGTCATCCTGGACTTTCAACCTCCCAGCTCCCGTGTACAACACGCACCCCATGCTAACTGGAGCCTCTTATTAGTGAGGCTCAGAGGTGAGGGGGTTTGGGGTACTGAGATGGGTCGGGTTGGGGTGGGAAGTACCGTATTTTCTTCCCTTCAGTTCAGTTCAGTTCAGTCGTGTCTGACTCTTTGCGACCCCATGGACTGCAGCACACCAGGCCTCCCTGTCTATGACCAACTGCTGGAGCTTACTCAAACTCACGTCTGTTGAGTTGGTGATGCCATCCAACCATCTCATCCTCCGTCGTCCCCTTCTCCTCCTGCCCTCAATCTTTCCCAGCATCAGGGTCTTTTCCAGTGAGTCAGCTCTTCTCTGAGCGGTAGCAATTTTCCAACATTGGCCAATGTGATGAGAGGGCAATTGCTTTAATTGCCTTTTATTGGCCATTTGTATTTCCTCTACGGAGAACTGTCTCTGCATTTGAGCATTTCTATTTTGGAGAGTCCAGCCTCTTCTTAGATACTGTAGCAGCTATTAGGACCAATTAGACTTAGTCATAATTTGCCTGTTATTTACTGCTTTAAGTAAAAGATTTCCAGTACATTGTTTGACTTTTGAATTTACTCATGGAGTTTTCTCCACGTAGAAATTTTCTACACACACACACACACACACACACATTTTCCTACCCAAAGTGTCTCTATTTCCTTTTGGGGTTTTGAGTTTCCTGTTTTCTTTAAAGCAATCACCCCCCACCAAGCCCGCCCATGACAAGGTTTTGCAGCTGCCCTATGCTTTTGGTTTTATCAATCAGCATCTTCCACACAATTTATCTGTACAAAGAACTTCTAAGAACCCTGCCTAATGGCATGGCGGATGTCTGTAAATCCCCGATTAGCTCCGGCCCCTGTGTTTGGGCCAGGTGTGCAAGAACTCCCCACCATCCACCTATGCAGCTTACCTGGAATGCTCTCTGAGCAGAGGAGCAATGGACAAATATAAAACCCCTGAGCATTTCAACATCCCGCCCGGGGGGAAGTTTTTAGCCGGATTACAATAGCCTTCAGCAGTTAAGCCACTTGACAACAAAAAATAAAATACAGTATCTCCAATAAAGTCTCACTCTGGCTGAAAGCCAGCAAAAATAAAGGCCAAAGTACATTAGGCATGAAAGATATTTGCCTCTAGAATCATCACTTTAACCTCCAGGTAGCATCAGACAGTGGGACTTTGGTAATTATAGAAAGATTACATCCTGTATTTTATTGGTTTAACGGGATCAAACATGAATGCCAGTCAGTCCAACTTTCAAAGAGTTTGTGTAAGTTCAGTCAGCTGCACCCAGACACTATTTCAATGATATTTTCAAAGTCGCTTCATTTCCAGCCTTTTGATTTTTCCCTTCAAGAAAAAAAATAATAATTCTTCAAAAGCTTCAAGTAAAGAAAACACTTCACTCAAAGACGACCCACAAGGGAAGGATAAAGACAGATGAAAACTAGCTATCTCAATACAGTCATTTGCCGAGAAAAAAGAGAATTAGAACAGATCCCCCTTGTTTTGGAGGTGATGTTGTGGCATAACCCATAAGGACTAACCAGGGTGCAGTTTCAGGAACGTGACACTGAATGAGTGCCCAACAGCAAGACGGAACATCTGACCTGAAACCATTCCAGAGAACCCATGACAGACTGAAGCTTAACAAATCAGCCCTTTGAAACCCCAATATCATTAGCTGTGACTCAATCGATTTTCTTTTTATGGTAAATGGAGGGTTTTTAAAAAGAGGGCATGGATTGAAATTTAGGAATTTCCTTTTAATCCAGAATATTTTTCTGTGACCTTGGAATTAAGAAATAAAATACTTGATTTCATTCATCGTTGCAAGGATATTCCTTTGTATTGTCGATATACTCACAAGTTTCTCGTATATTCAACAGCAGCTAAGAGGGGTGTTCAGAGACTTCGATTGGGATTAGACATTTTCATGGCTCAAAGTATTAAAAAAATTTTTTTAAACATTTATTTTTATTCATTTGGCTGCAGCCATTCTTAGTTACAGCAAGCAGATCTTTAATTGCAGCATGCAAACTCTTTTTAATTGTGGCCCATGTTTAAACTACTTCCCTGACCGGGGATCCATCCCAGGACACTTGCATTGGGAGCGCAGAGTCTTGGCCATCGGACCACCAGCAAAGTCCCTCAAAGTACTTTTTTTTTTAATGAGTCTTTGCTAGTGACCATCACAACTATACATCCATTCTAAATATGTCTCAGGAAACTTAAATGCATATTGCTAAGTGAAAGAAGACAATCTGAAAAGGCTACGCATTGTATGATTCCAGCTCTGTGACGTTCTAGTAAAGGCAAAGCTATGGAGACAGTAAACGGATCAGTGGTGGCCAGGCGTTGCGGGGAGGGAGGGATGAACAGGTAGACTACAGAGGATTTTTAGGGCAATGAACCAACTCTGTGTGACACTGTCATGGTGGACACATGCCATTATGCATTTGTCCAAAACTCACGGGATGCACAAGATGAGCCCTGATGAAAACTGTGGACCTGGGGTGATGACGATGCGTCAGTGGCGGTTCCTTAGCATAGCAGATGTACCACTAGGGTGGGATGTTGGTAACAAGTGAGGCTGTGCATATATGTGGCCATGGGGTGTATGGGAACTCTTGGTATTTTCTGCTCAATTTTTTTGTGAAGCTGCTGCTGCTGCTGCTAAGTTGCTTCAGTCGTGTCCGACTCTGTGCGACCCCATAGACAGCAGCCCACCCGGCTCCCCAGTCCCGGGGATTCTCCAGGCAAGAACACTGTAGTGGGTTACCATTTCCTTCTCCCTTTGTGAAGCTAAGAAGCTCTAAAACAAAATCTACTTAAAGAGAAGAGAAAAAAAAAAGCTCAATGTTTATATTTGTTGTTTACGGTACAAGTTCTTTTGTTATGAATTATCCTCAGTAACAGAGAAGGCAACGGCAACCCACTCCAGTACTCTTGCCTGGAAAATCCCATGGACGGAGGAGCCTGGTAGACTGCAGTCCACGTGGTCGCTAAGAGTTGGACACGACTGAGTGACTTCACTTCACTTTCACATCCTCAGTAAACAAGCAACCTTTTCATTAACCCCTCCCCATAAATTTCCCTCTACATTCGACAATTATCTCACAGTGAACTGAATTCTACAGGAAAACACTATCGGACCACACAAACCTACCCCCTCAAACACCCAGCCCTCCCCTGTGGCCCCCACCACTGGAACCCAGGGTCTGGGCACGCTCTCTGCTTCATTTCCTGACACCTGGCAGCCTGTCCAGGAATGAGAACCTCTGTAAGTGCTGTTCTCCCATCCGGGACTTGTCCGCTCCCCAAGGCAACTTCCATGCCACTTCTTCCAGGAAGCCCTCCCTGATGCCGGACTCCCTGATTACGACAGCTCCCCAGCGGCACATGCCCTGGCCTCCCTGCACTTCTGTTCCAAAGCACTCTAAATGGTGGTCAAGTATAAACGTATTTGTATTGTTTTTCCTTAATGATCATCACCACCTCACCCCCCCGACCCCGCTGCCTATGAGTTCCTCAAATACAAAATGTGTCTGTATCCCCCCCTCACCACTGGCTTCCTCATGATCTTAAAGAATACTGGCTGAATAATAAATGAATGGAATAGGGAGTCATAAAAGAAATTACACTTTAATCATTAGGTCATGAGGAACCGAAAAGAAGGAAATAGAGATGAACAAACTGTTCATCTTCACTAGGTCGAGACTTCAGAAAATGGCTTTACTAGTTTGCATCCTATGGCACCCCACTCCAGTACTCTTGCCTGGAAAATCCAATGGACGGAGGAGCCTGGTAGGCTGCCGTCCATGGGGTCGAGAAGAGTTGGACACGACTGAGCGACTTCACTTTCACTTTTCACTTTCATGCATTGGAGAAGGAAATGGCAACCCACTCCAGTGTTCTTGCCTGGAGAATCCCAGGGACGGGGGAGCCTGCTGGGCTGTCGTCTATGGGATCCCAGAGTCAGACACGACTGAAGCGACTTAGCAGTTTGCTTCCTGTAGAGAAGAGATTCAGCGTCCTAGAGATTCAGCATGAGAATATGAAAAACTGAATGAAGGCTTGTATACAAAGTCAAGTGTAAATCATTTAAGAAATAATCATGCTGACAATCTTTTTATAGATGTAAATAAAGTCATCTAAAGAAAATTTATAGAAAAAATAAAGTCATCTAAAGAAAATTTATAGAACGGCAAGCATTAGACAATGCCATATGGGAAAGCATTCCTTTTATTAGCACTTGACTATGAATTTTAACAAGCAATATGCTTACAAATTCCATCTTGGGGAAAGGACTGCATACAAATTTTATTACTCACTCTCCCCAATGGAATGAGGGGAGCCATCATGGAATTACAGAATTGGAGGTACCAGCTTCTGTTAGCACATCCCAAGGAACAGTCTTCCAACTTTAATCTCCTCCAAGAAGATGTGTTAATTCTGAATTCATCCTTGCCACAGCTGTGACTGCGGATATGTAAACTACATTTGGTATTCAAATGTACATTCTCAGAAGAAAATTCTGGTAAACCGTGCCCTCTCCACGAAAATCACATTAAGCCCTGCAAGATATTTCAAGACAGAGTAAGTGACTTGTGCGGAAAGAAATCCAACTTTCGGTAGGTTGAGAGGGAGCGTTAAAGGTAATAACTAAAATTGAGTTAATGACTCATATTACAAAGTAAGGGAAGCGTGAGCAACAGAGCAGCTACATAAATTAAACAACGACAGCATTGTTCCCGGGAAACCTAAAAAAAAAAATAAAGAAACGTCTGTATAAACCTCATTCTCTTCCCACCTCCTGCTTCACAGCGGAGACAAGGAACGGTGGTGAATGCAGCCTATAAAGGCAGGCGTGCTCAGACATCGCTCTCAAGTTCTTGCAAATTGTGTGGATCCTCCCCGTTCCAGGAATTTCTCCCCCATCGCCATACCTGCTTGTAGAGAAACTAAACAAGTATCTATGGAATAAAGTGTCCAGGCTGAAAGGGCAGAGATAATGGCATTCCTCAGGTAGGAATGACCATCGACTTCAAAGTTCTGGAAGGGTTCTTTCCGAGGTGGGACGGCCACACACCCTTGCATTTCTAACCCTTACTTCAAAGTGGCCCTAACTTCAGTCTGAATCACCTGTGTGGGTCTCAGTGTTGGTGGGAAAGATGAGACGGGGAAGAGGAGAAGGAGCCATAGAGAGGAAGGAGAAGAAACAGGGAAGAAAGATAGAAAAAGTCCCAAAAGTCTGATGTAAAGGGCATATTAGGTCCCAGGGCATAATTGTGAGATGTTAAAACCCCTTTGAAAACCCCTTTGAATATTAAAGACAGACTTTATTTTCTTGGGCTCCAAAATCACTGCAGATGGTGACGGCAGGCATTCAATTAAAAGACGCTTTGCTCCTTGGAAGAAAAGCTATGACTAACCTAGACAGCATATTAAAAAGCAGAGACATTACTTTGTTGACAAAGGCCCATATAGTCAAAGCTATGGTTTTTCCAGGAGTTGTGTATTGATGTTAGAGTTGGCCCATAAAGAAAGCTCAACGCCAAAGAAGTGATGCTTTTGAACTGTGGTGTTGGAGAAGACTCCTGTGATTCCCTTGGACGGAAGGAGATCAAACAAGTCAATCCTAAAGGAAATTAGTCTTAAATATTCATTGGAAGGACTGATGCTGAAACTGAAGCTCCAATCCTTTGGCCACTTGATGTGAAGAACTGACTCATTGGAAAACACCCTGATGCTGGGAAAGACTGAAGGCAGGAGGAGAAGGGGACTACAGTTCAGTTCAGTGACTCAGTCGTGTCTGACTCTTTGCCACCCCATGGACCACAGCACGCCAGACTCCCCTGTCCATTACCAACTCCTGGACTCATGTCCATCAAGTCAGTGATGCCATCCAACCATCTCATCCTCTGTCATCCCCTTTTCCTTCTCCCTTCAATCTTGCATCGGGGTCTTTTCCAGTGAGTCAGTTCATTGCATTACAGGACCAAAGGATTGGAGCTTCAACTTCAGCATCAGTCCTTCCAATGAATATTCAGGACTGATTTCCTTTAGGATGGGCTGGTTGGATCTCCTTGAAGTCCGAGAGACTCTCAAGCGTCTTCTCCAATGCCACAATTTCAACAAAAGTAAGTAGATATGAAGTGTATTTCTCGGAGATGAGGGTGGGGAAGGCATTAACCCTGTAGTGGGAAGACCTAAGAGCAGTATGGAGGGGTAGCCCCTTCGGTGTGGAAGAGGAACGTGGGTTCACATGAAATAGGAGATGAGCAGGTCACCACTTCCGCCCAAAGACACATCTCCCCATTTTAAGCCCCAACAAAGCTCTTCCTCAATGAACCAAGCTAGTTTAGCGGGCACTGCAATTTCACTGGAAGTTAAGATAGCTTTCCTGAAACTAAGAGAATTGTGGTGTCTTGAGAGTATTCACCAAAGAACGTATTGTTGTTCCAATGTGTTTTGACTCGTTATTGGCAGCTGCGTTCATCTATACTTTCGTGTGAGTCTGCGTACCAAGCAACTGAAAGGAACAGTGGAAACATTGTTTAAGAAAACACCTCAGAGTCCCTGTGAAGAATTCAAACCAAGATCAAAGGAAACAGAAATGCAAGAGCAATGAGGAACCGCAATTTAGAAACATAACTTTCCGCAACTGTTAATTACATCTCTCACTACCTTTCTCTGCAAAGACAGTGATGTGGATATTCGAAACTCGCTAAAAATTGAGGTCAGCAGGTGAAGGAGGCGACAGAGGATGAGACAGTTGGATGGCATCATCGACTCGATGGACGTGAGTTTGAACAAGCTCCAGGAGATGGTGAAGGATGGGGAAGCCTGGCGTGCTGCAGTCCATGGGGTCGCAAAGAGTCCAACCCCACCGAGCGACTGAACAACAATAACAAAAATACACTTTAGGCAGCATTAGAGGACGAGAAATGTCTAGAAGTCCTCTTAGGCCTTTTCTTTCCTTAATTATTGTTGCTCTTATGTTTTTATTGAAGGCTGTTTTATAGGTGGACAAGACAGAAAATCAGGAGACCTCCTAGCAAAAACTAACGGGACATAGTCAGCTACTAAAGCAATGACTTCACTAGATTTCTGAGCTACAGCGGGATTTAATCTTGTCCTGCCTCAGAAGGGTAGTGTACAGAAGCTGCTGTTATCTGTAAGCAATTGAAAACCAATTTTTTTTTTTTTTTTTTACTATATCAAAGCTAACTGAGGGCTCTTAGAATGCTGACTCTGCATCATTTGTTAAATGAGTCCGGTGGGATTCCAGGGCTCTCTTCAAAATTACTACCAGGTGGGCTTCCCATGTGGCTCAGACGGTAAAGAATATGCCTGCAATGCAGGAGACCCGGGTTCAATCCCTGGGTCGGGAAGATCCCCCGGAGAAGGGCGTGGCTACACACACCAGTGCTCTTGCCTGGAGAATCCCATGGACAGAGGAGCCTGGCAGGCTACAGTTCATGGGGTCGCAAAGAGTCGGACATGACTTAGCGACTAACACTGTTTTCACTTTTGACTTTTCTTGAGGCTTTCTTTTTTTTTTTTATCTTTCATTTTCTGTCTCTTGAAAGTCATATGCAGAGGTGTAGGTTTGGGTCATTTCTGCCACTTGTTCAGTGAGCTTGTGGACCTGAAGTTTTGTGTCTGATGGCTTCCCTGGTGGTCTGGTGGTTAAGAATCTGCTTGTCAGTGCAGGAGACTTGGGTTCATTCCCTGGGTGGGGAAGACCCCACATGCCCCTGAATAGCTAAGTCCGTGCACCACGACTATTGAGGGTCTGCTCTAGAGACGGGGGCAGAAACTACTGAGCCTCTGCTGCAACTGCTGAAGTCCAAATGCTTTAGACCTTCTCATTGCATTGGCACCGCCATGAGAAGCCACCACAATGAGGAGCTCTGGCACCACGAATAGAGAGGCGCCCCAGCTCTCTGCAACCAGAGAAAAGCCCAGTGCAGAATCTACCCCCAGTGCAGGAGACATGGGTTCCATCCCTGATCTGAGAAGATTCCACATGTCACGGGCACCTAAGCCCGTGTGCCACAAGTATTGAGTCTGTACTCTATATATAGAGTCTGGAACCACGACCACTGAAGCCCACATGTGCCCTGGAGCCTGTGGTCAGTAACATGAGAAGCCACTGCGATGAGAAGCTCTGCTGGCCGCAACTAGAGAAAGCCCACGTGCATCAAGGAACAAACATTGTTCCAGTAAATCTTTGTTACCAGTACGGCAAAAAAAAAAAAAAAAAAACTGATGCAAATCCATGTATAGGAGAGCTCTCAGCACAAGGAATGACTCTTAATAATGTAGAAGACATTCACAGAAAGTTCTGGAGTCCTGCCTGCCTCACATGATTGATGGACTGTGGAGAAGTCAGAATTCTGAGAGCCCTCAATAAGTTCTGATGTAATGATAAAGAAAACGATTTTCCACTGCTTGGGAATAAGGTCAGTGTTATGAACTGCTATGTTATTTGGCTCTTTGGAGTCCTTCTAAAGGCACATAGTCTGCAAAAAGCTTAGAATCAGAACACTGCTTCAGTGCAAAGCTGCACTAAAATGAAATCCATAACTCCCAGCCCCATTTGGGGGAACATAAAAGTCTCATATCAGCAAACACTATTTCTTTGGGGTTCCTGGACCCAATTCCAATATGCATGCTGCCAGGGAGTGGGAGGGATGGTGGTTTTCCCACACCACCAGGCAATTCGCTTGCACAAACAGGTTGACTTGACTCTGACACGGTCTACCCTGAGACAGCTCAGAACTCACGGGCTAAGGGCTCAATCCCATTGGACTGCCCCCACACCACCTTCAGAAGCCAACAGCAAGCCCAGGCTACCATCAGAGCTTTTGACCAACCAACTACAGATCAGAGAGTCCGACGATCCCTGTGGTATGCCAAGTTACTTCAGTCATGTCCCACTCTTTCTGACCTTACAGACCACAGCCCATCAGGCTCCTCTGTCCATGGGATTCTCCAGGCAAGAATACTGGAGTGGGTTGCCATGTCCTCCTCCAGGGGATCTTCCCGACCCAGAGAGCGAAGCTTTGTCTCTTAGGTCTCCTGCATTGGCAGGCGGGTTCTTTATTACTAGACTACCTGGCAGGCCCCCGACAATCCTTCCTTGGCTTTAAACACCAGCTGCAAGTTCAAACTGTTACCTGTACTCCTGGCCAACTGTCTACAATAGATAGTCCCATGACCTCTATTGGGTTTGATTGGATTGGATTGGATTAACTTTTGATTTACTTGCTGGAGCAGCCCCCAGAATTCAGAGAAACATTTCGCTTCCTAGATTACTGGGCTATAACTCAGGACCAGAGCTTCCCAAGTGGTTCAGCAGTGAAGAACCCACCTTCCAATGCAGGAAACGTGAGTTCAATCCCTGGGTCAGGAAGATCCCCTGGAGAAGGAAATGGTAACCCAGTCTAGTATTCTTGCTTGGGAAATCCCAAGGACAGAGGAGCCTGGCAGGCTACAGTCCATGGTTGGAAAGAGTCGGACAAAAACTAGTGATTCAAAAACAACAACAGCCTAGAAGCAAGGTTGGTCAGAACAAGTATGTAGGGGCGGGGAGGCAGAGAATGTAATGCGTCAATACTTTGAAATTGGTACAAGTCACCAGGCAGAGAAAGACACCAGAGAGAAGCCCTAGAACATACATAATACCACAGCAGTGGTTCTCCAAGTGAGATCTTGAGACCAGCAGCATCGGCCTCACTTGGAAGCCTATTAGACATGTCAGTCTTGAGTCTCATGCCAGATCCACAGAATCGGGTGCTCGGAGGGTGGGTGCTGTGAAATGTGTTTTAACAAGGCTCCCGATGATTCTGATCCTCACTGAAGCTCGATGACCTTGCCGGGAAGGGAGAAGGACAGTCCATCATACTGGGCTACACGGGACCTCAAAGAACCACACGGAGCCAGTGCTCCCAAGGTTGGCACTGTCCCCCTCTCCTCTCAGAGTCTTGTGAGCACTTCGTGTAGCCCTTCAGGTATCTCCTTGCAATCCAGGTCCTGAGAAAGACAACCCTCTTTATCAACTAATAAATTGATCACTGGAGGCACGTGTGTGCGTGTATCATTTTCCACTAGTCCATGTCCATTTCTGCTTCTCAGCCTTTGGGCCCATCTCCCTTGGGGAAGCATGTATTTCCCAGGGCAATGACCCCCAGCGTGGTCCAGACCCCTCTCCCCTCCACCCTGTCTCAGCGTCACCTCCGTCTGCATAGAGTCAACAAGTCTAGGAAGATGCTGTGTGTTCATGGGGATGACAGGGTGGAAACACAGCCGACTCTAAACGCCCTCTCAAGTTCCCTGTTATTCTTCAAAATAGATGCTTGGCAGCTGTAAAGCTCAAAAGGGCGACCCGTGCTTCATAATAAGTTCCCATGAGGCACATGACGGCCTGGATTCTAGCATGCTAACCAGCAGAGGTTAAGGATCAATTTAAAATTGTCAAGCTGGTTACTCATAAGCATAAACAGCAACCAGAGACAATATATCGGCAGGCAATATGCACTGGAGTCTCTTCTATTGCTGTTATCACCTGCTTGTTTTTATTCAGCTGCTCAGTTGTGTCTGATTCTTTTTGACCCCATGGACTGTAGCACTCCAGGCTCCTCCTGGAGTTTGCTCAGACTCATGTCCATTGAGTTGACGATGCTATCCATTATCACCACAACCATTTTAAAAAATGTTACTTGAAAAAATAGACAATACCCCGTAAATGAAAACTGTTTGTATTTCTTCAAAACAGTTTAGTATCCCGTTTGGGGATACAACAAATCCTAGAACTACTTACTTTACTACTAAAGCAAAATCTACCACCTTGATAAACACACACAAGGGATGGAAGATTCAGGACTGGTTCAGCTGAGTTTCATTTGTAGTGGGGAAAATCTAAGCAGGGAAAAACAATGACTAGCTGTACTACATGGCTTTCCCATTCTACTTGACTTTACTAAGTCAGATTTCTGTTGCTTGGTTTTCTTGGGATATATGCTTCTTCACGGTGCTAATTTATGTGTTACTCATTAGAGAGTACAAGATAATTAATCAAATTAAAACACAGCATCTCATAGTCCGTGATACCCTGGCTCATATGGTATTCTAGCCCATTCATCATGGTACTGAGTTATTTTCATACAAAGTTCAAAAGATAGCCTGTTTTAATGAGAGATCACTTGAGAAAACATGATGAATTAAATCGGCTGAAAGAGAAGGAGCAATAACCTCAAGACAAGACCTCGATTTGCAGGGGAAAAAAATTAATTGCAAGAAAAAAAAATGTCGTATCTGCAGATTTATAAGCACCTAGCATCTGGGAAGGCAGGTTATGTTTTCCTAACAGAATAGATGACCTAGAATTCAGTGGTCTTTTCTCCTTATACAATAGCTAGGCAGGACTTCACTTTACAATTTAAAAATCTACTTAAGCTATTCCCATGCATCACACAGGAAAAGAAAATCTTTAAGTGGCGAGAGCAGATAAGAGATCTGAATCTCATTCTCTATGGAGAACTAGGCGCTTTCCAAGAAACTTCAAAGGGTAAGGTTTTCAAATTGAATAATAAATTAAAAAGTATTTCTTTTTCATTTTTAGAGCAATTTTAGGTTCGTAGAAAAATTAAAAGAAATGCACAGAGAAAGGCACTCATATAGCCCCCTGCTCCCCGACACGCACAGCCTTCTCCATCATCAACACCCACACCAGTGGCTCATTTGTTACAAGTGATGAACCTACAGCGAAACATCATTGTCTCCCAGAGTCTACAGTTTACTCCACGGCTCACTCCTCGTTGTGCATTCTAGGGATTTGGACAAATGTATGACTACTTAAATCTGTAATAATAGTATACAGAATAGTTTCACTGCCTGAAAAAAAAAAATCCTCTGTGCTCCACCTGTTCATTGCTACCCACCCCAGCCCCCGAAACTACTGATCTTTTCACTTTCTGCATAGTTGTGCTTTTTCCAGAAGGACACACAATTGGAATCCTGCAGTGTGCAGCCTTTTCAGACAGGCCTCTTTCACCCAATAATATACATTTTAGTTTCCTCCATGTCCCCTTCTGTCTTGACAGCTCATTTCTGTGTAGTGCTCAGTAACAGTCCATAATCTGGATGGACCTCACTTTATTCATTCTATTTATCCTTTCAGCTACTGGAGGACATCTTGGTTGTGTCCAAAATTGGACAATAATCGATAAAGCTGGTCTATACATTCATGGGCATGGATGTCTGCTTCATTATGTACAGACATTTTCATCCCATTCAAACAAATGCCGAGGAGTAAGGGTATGTTTGTTTCGTAAGAAACTGCCTGCCCCACTTTGCATTTCAGGCAGCAAGAAGGGCGAGTTCCTGGTGCTCCATCTCTTCAGCATCATCTGATATCATCAGTCTCCCGGATTACGGCCACTCTAATGGGCATGTGCTGGTATCTTGCTGTTGGAATCTGTCCTTTTCCTGATAACATGTGACATGGGCCATGTTTTTCATATGCTTCTTTGCCATCTGTCTATTTTCTTTGGTAAAGTGTCTGTTGCTGTCTGTGATTCCTTGGTTAGATCAAGTTGTTTAAATTCCCTTGCACTGCACAGAGTTGGACATGACTGAAGCAACTTAGCAGCAGCAGCAGCAGCCCTCACTTCACAGACCAGCCTGTGAAGACTGAGGGGTGCCCAGGATTCATTTTTGCGTCCCAAGCCCTTCAGCACCAGGGCCTCGCTCATCTTAACAACAGCAGCCAAGACTTGTGCAGAGCTGAGGATTGATACATGTGAGGTTCTGACCCAAGTGAATCGTGTGGCATCATAGCAGGGTCCAAAGAGGCAGCGTTACCACGGCCACCACTTTACAGGTGACACACCTGATATGAAGAGCACACGGAGGGCTTCCCTGGTGGCTCAGTGGATAAGAATCCGCCCACCAGTGCAGGAGACACAGGTTTGATCCCTGCTCCAAGAAGATCCCAAGTGCTATAGAGCAACTAAGCCCATGACCGAAACTACTGAGGCTGTGCTCCAGAGCCTGGGAGCCACAACTTCTGAGTCCGCATGCCCTGGAGCCCGTGCTCTGCAACAAGAGAAGCCACAGAAACGAGAAGCCTGCACACTGCAACTAGAGAGGAGCCCCTGACCACCTCAGTTGGAGAAAAGGCCATATAACAACAAAGAACCAGAACAGCCAAAAATACATAATTTTTTTTTTTTTAAAAAGAAGCATGTAAGAAGGCTCAGAGACAAAAGGTTGTTTGAAAAAGGCAAAGAGTTTACTTGCAAAGAAGTCACAAGGGAATCCGATTTTAGGACCCGTGCACCAAATTTTAAAAACATAGTGGATATTTTAAGGAAAAGATGCTCTATGATCAACTTCACATTAGCCTGCTCATGGCTGGAAAAAAAAAAAAAAACAATTTTCTTACAGGCTATCACATGCACATATGCCATGACCCATCTCCAGAATCATCACTGCTGAGGAAAGAGATACAGCTGTTTGCATTCAGGAGAATGAACTGCTATAGAATGGGAGCCAAGCATTTTTCTATTTGCACTTTGCAGAAACAAGTACCTCATGCTTTCTTAGAATCTCAAATGACAGAAATGAGCATGTTTCCAAACTTCCATGTTATAAGGAAAAAGTGAAAAAGTGGCTCAGTTGTGTCCGCCTCTTTGTGACCCCATGGATATACAGTCCATGGAATTATCCAGGCCAGGATACTGGAGTGGGTAGCCTTTCCCTTCTCCAGGGGACCCTCCCAACCCCGGGAACAAACCCAGGTCTCCCGCCCTGTAGGCGGATTCTTTACCAGCTGAGCCACCAGGGAAGCCCAAGAATACTGGAGTGGGTAGCCTATCCCTTCTCCAGCAGATCTTCCTGACCCAGGAATCGAACCGGGGTCTCCTGTATTGCAGGTGGATTCTTTACTAACTGAGCTATCAGAGAAGCCTAAGTGAAAAAAGAACGTTGTTACTGCAATCAATCTACTAGCTCATGTATCTAAGTTTACTCTTTCGAAGAAGATGACTGTATACGTCATAGAAGACTCATACATATACATTTAGATATGGATATGCATGTCTGAATACAGATACTGATCTAGACACATGTTGATCGAGAGAGATAAGTAACAAGAGAGAAAACTAGATCAGTGGTTTCCAACAGGAGTGACTTTACCCTCTGGCACAGATTGTAATGTCCAGAGATATTCATGTGTGTGTGTGTATGTGAGTGTCAAGATTGGGGGTGGGAGGAATCTACTGGGTAAAGACCAGAGGATTGCTCAGTGCTAAAGAATCCATCTGCCAATACAGGAGATGCATAAGACACAGGTTTGATTCCTGGGTCAGAAAGATACCCCGAAGGAGGAAATGGCAACACACCCCGGTATGTTTGCCTGGGAAATCCCATGGACAGAGGAGCCTGGTGGGCTACACAGTCCATGGGGTCCCAAACAGACATGACTAAGCACGCACGCTGGGTGCTGCTGAACAGCCCAACAATGCACAGGACAGACCCCATAACACAGAATAATCTGGCCCCCAAAGATCAACAGTGTCAAGGCTGAGAAACCATGAACTGGACACTTTTGGGTAACACACATACAGACACAGATATGAAAAAAAATACTTGGGGTACTAATTTTTTACAGTTGTTCAAAAAGGAAGAAGAAAAACTTCCTCCTTTTTTTTTTTGCAAAATTGTGGAGTAACAAATGAGATTAGAGTACACAAGTCTTGCCCAAGAAAAACAGGTTTAAAATATTATACAAGTCCATGGCCTCCGAATAACAGAAAGATCAAAATACAAATGGAGATCTGTTCTCATGGAACCTCACCTCTACATGTTTTTTTCTAGTGATAGTTAACAAGTAAATATATCCTGCACAGAAGTATTTTTTTTTTAATTTCTTTGCAGCTGTGAGGACATTATCTCATAGCTCCGGATACAAACACGTGGAAACAACAACGGAAAATGTTCCCTACTTTCCTTTAGATTGTGGCCCAATGGGAAAAATCACTTCCCAGATGTTGGCCATTTCTGGAACGATCAGCGAATGGGTTTGGCTGTGCAGCTTTCAAAACGGGACAGCCAAGTGTCAAAATAAAGGAAGGAGAGGAAGAGAGGAGGGGGGGTGACAGAGAGAGAGAAAAGATGCATTTCTAGTCAAAGATGCCTCGGGGATATTCGCCAAACCCCTACTGTGGGCCTATCTATGTCTAAAAGAGGAAGAAAGGAACTGGGGTACCTATTTTAGGTTTTAAAGGCAAAGTTTCAGTTCTAAATGGCTATGATAGCCCAAAACATGGAAGAGAAAATCATTAGAAGCCAAGTAAGTGCCCGCCTTCAACCAATGACTACCTTTAATTGTGGCAAGCATCTCAGGTGATGCTCTGCAGTTTCTTTCCACAGAAGAAATTTTAAAAAATTGCAGTTACCAATACATCTCAATGGCAATCGGCAGCTCACTGTTTCTGAAAGTCATCAGTAACTTCTACACATACTTGGCATTCTTACCATTAATAAACTTCCACCCCAGAAAGTGAGGTCCAAGTTGGGATTTGCTGTAACTTTACCCCTATTTGACTCACCCATATGGGAGGACCGCTGAGCAAGATTGGACCACCCCAGATGCCTGGGTTGTGGGGGGGGGGGTCTTCTGATTCTTGTTTCACACCAGGTTTCTCCTCTGTGGTGAGCAAAACCCTATTCATTGGGGGAATGGCCATCAAGGGAAGTACTGACTTCAGTAAGCAGGGGCAAAGTAGGTAGCCCCATCATGATGTGTAAAGTGTGGAAATCTGAGTGTCTCAACAGAATTGTTTGTACAGAGATTTCTCAGGGAACTGTGTCACAGTTCCAAACGTGGGGATGTTGACGATGAAGATGGGAAGATGGGGATAACGATATGATGCTGGTGATGGCAGTTATGATGATAATAATGATAGTGATAATGGTGGAGGCATTACGGTCACGATGGTAACGCTGGTGATGGTGGTGATGGAGGGGATGGTGGTTATGATGATAACGATGGTGGTGATGATGGTCATGATGATGGTGATGGTAGTGATGATGGTCATGAGGATAATGATGGTGGTGATGATGGTCAGGATGATGGTGATGGTGATGGTGGTGATGATGGTCATGATGATAACGATGGTAGTGATGATGGTCATGATGATGGTGATGGTGATGGTAGTGATGATGGTTATGATGATAACGGTGGTGACGATGGTCATGATGATGGTGATGGTAGTGATGATGGTCATGATGATGGTGATGGTGATGGTGATGGTGATGGTAGTGATGATGGTCATGATGGTGAAGATGTGATGGTGGTGGTTATGATGATAATGATGGTGACGATGGTGGTGGGAGTGATGATGGTCATGATGATAACGATGGTAGTGATGATGGTGATGGTGATGGTAGTGATGATGGTCATGATGATGAAGATGTGATGGTGGTGGTGATGATGATACTGATGGTGATGATGGTGGTGGGAGTGATGATGGTCCTGATGGTGATGGTCGTTACGACGATGGTGATGATGATAGCGGTTGTGGTGGTGATGACAATGATGGTGGTGGTAATGATGATGCTCATGATGATGGTGGTGGTGGTACGGATGGTGAGGATTATCATGATGGTGATGATAGTGGTGGTGGTAGTGATGATGGTTACGATGATACTGGTGATGGTTATGATGATGGTGGTGATGGTGGTGGTCATGGTGATGACGGAGATGATTATGATGATGGTGGTGGTGATTCCCTCACAACTGGAAATGGTCTTGGTATTCGCATCCTGCGAGGGTCTGTTCAACTGTTGGAAAGCAAGCTAATGATGCAGAGATGCCAGTTTCCTCATCAACAGTTGGAAAGCAAGCTAATGATGCAGAGATGCCAGTTTCCTGAGCATCAACAGTTGGAAAGCAAGCTACTGATGCAGAGATGCCAGTTTCCTTGGCAAATTTGCTTTTTCGTAACAGCACTGAGCAACCTGTCCAGGGGTCAGCGTGACATATCACTTGTAAGATGTGAGTCCTCTTGAAAATCTCTCTCTCACTCTTCTAGGTTTGCGAGTCTTTTGTCAATTTTGCTTCCAGTCCACAAAGCACAACAAACAGTATACATTCATTCCTCTACAGCAGGCATTTAAAGACAAGGGCTGAGACATCTATAAGACTACAAACTGCCATCTCTCTCAATGATGTCTCATCAGAGAATGAAGCAAGGGTTGGTAAAGTGTCATCGGAGGGACTGTTTGTATGAATCCAATAAGGACACCATAAGTAATCGGGAAAAATCACGTTTAACCTGAAACTTCTACTTTTTGTTTGCATTTAGTGTTTCTTGACTGTTTTGGTCTTTCTTTGAGAGAAGCTCTCAGTCACCTCCCAAGAATGTGCCCCCTCTGGCTTGTTCTTAGATAAGAACATCACTTGCATTGGAGGGAGATAGGAAGGACAAAACGTTGTGCTGTGTTTCAAACACGAATTATTAATGCATTGGAATAGTACAGTGGGATTGAAAAAAAGGTGCAGACTGAGAACACAAGATGGAGAAAAGAGCTGTAAATTGCTTACGTACATGAATTCCCAACACTTCTGTTGTCCCCAGCAGTGGCATGATTAATGACATTTTCGGAAGGTGATGGATTACTTTGCAAAATTAATGTTTCTTGCTTCATTAAAAGGACTCTGTTTTATGTTTTCATTTATGGACTTATAAAATTGTCACTTCTTTGGCTATCATTAGAAATTAGCTATGAAACTTTAAAAGTCATCAGGTTTAGATTCAGGACTGGGAGGGGGCGGTGGCGGGACATGCATTTTTGTTCTCTGAAGGTTCTTTGAGATCCTGCGTGTGCCAATAGGACCATGCACTTCCCTACAGTGAAGACGCTGATCACCAGCCATATGACTCTTTCCAGTGGAGACAGCATATGTCCTTTATCTTTCAAAGAAAGAAGGTACCAGGGAATACGGAATTATGTATTTTGAGGCCACTCTAATACAGTGTCATTTTCTCCAGCTGGCAGGGTGTTAATCACTTGGAGACGAAAAAGCTTACTAAATGAAGGAAGCTACAATTTAAAATGAAAGGATAAATAGCATGTGAATGAAGAGTTTTATATTAGCGTTTTTTTCCCCCTCTTGATGAGCCATTGTTCCTCAGGTTCCCCTGAGGATAGACTGTTGGACTTTGGGGGCGGTTACAGAATCGCAGGTCATCACCATTTTCTTTCCATATGCAGCCTTGACAATTTTCTACATTCTTTCTCAGAATTCCTTATTGTCTAATGCTTATGTATTATTGGGAAGCTGGAAAGAATGATCAAGTGTAAACACACACACACCACTCAAAACAAACAAAAAAAGCAAGTGAATGAGCATATGACAGGTCTTGGAAGTTGCTATTCACATACCTACAAGCTACCATCACCACTGGCAAATACTCTGAATATGTCCTGTTACAGAACAGCAACAGCAGCCAAGAATGAAGGTCAAGGCTGAAGTCCTGAGACCTCTGGGATTCCCAGACAACAGATTCATCCTCTATGACATTAAGAAGTCCAGCTGTTCATGAAATATTTCTGCGAGGATTATAATACTTCTCTGCTATTTGGGTAGACAAGGGGAATTCTGGTAGGCCTACACAAACTCAGGACGTCCCAGGTGGCACCAGTGGTAAAGAAGCCACCTTCCAATGCAGGAGACGTAAGAGCCACGGGTTCGATCCCTGGGTCGGGAAGATCCCCTGGAGAAGGAAATGGCAACCCACTCCAGTATCCTTGCTTGGAGAATCCCACGGACAGAGGAACCTGGAAAGATACAGTCCATGGGGTTGCAAAGAGTTGGACGTGACTGAAGCAACTTAACACAAACTCAATTTATAAGGGAAAAGTCTTCATCTAAGAAATTACAACTGTGTGTCAAATGGCTGTATAAAGATTTAAAAGACGACTAATGATTATAATACTTCCTTCACTTCCACAACTGTTCGCACAAATGTCTATCAGTCTCTCCCTCTAGTAGAAAATAATTCTTCTGTGGGCGGGAATCACGAAACACGCTGAGTCCCCAGAAACTAAGCTACTTGAATGATAACTGCGTGTGACAGATTTGTGTTGGTTGGAAGAACTAGGATAGACGAGGGCACATGGGATCTTGTTGATGGAGTGGGATTTTTAACATATCTTTTTCTTCTATCACGCCAACAACCTTTCACTTCGATACTTCGTGACACAATGGTGGTTCCAGGAGGCAATGAATCCATGTCCCCCCAGACTCAGTGATCCTTGATGATATTACAGCTGACATGTTAACTCTGTCTTCTCTCCCTGTTAACACGTTGAGAAGTGGATCATTTAGCATAAACGTCTGGCAATGTGACAATTAGGGCTTGAGTTTCTGCCACGAAGCCTTGATTATCTCACCTTCTGATGGCTTTGGTTGTCTTATCTATCAAAATAATGCTCCTGACCTCAAAAGAGTTGCTGTGAAGGTCAAAGAGAGATTTTATGTGAAACTACTCTGTAAACTGCAGACGGTGATTGCAGCCATGAAATTAAAAGATGCTTACTCCTTGGAAGAAAAGTTATGACCAACCTCGACAGCATATTAAAAAGCAGAGACATTACTTTGCCAACAAAGGTCCGTCTGGTCAAGGCTATGGTTTTTCCAGTAGTCATGTATGGAAGTGAGAGTTGGACCATAAAGAAAGCTGACTGCTGAAGAATTGATGCTTTTGAACTGTGGTGTTGGAGAAGACTCTTGAGAGTCCCTTGGACTGCAAGGAGATCCAACCAGTCCATCCTAAAGGAGAACAGTCCTGGGTGTTCATTGGAAGAACTGATGCTGAAGTTGAAACTCCAATCCTTTGGCCACCTGATGCGAAGAGCTGACTCATTTAAAAAGACCCTGATGCTGGGAAAGATTGAGGACAGGAGGAGAAGGGGATGACAGAGGATGAGACGGTTGGATGGCATCACTGACTCAATGGTCACGGGTTTGTGTGGACTCTGGGAGTTGGTGATGGACAGGGAGGGCCTGGCATGCTGTAGTCCATGGGGTCACAAAGAGTTGGACACGACTGAGCGACTGAACTGAACTGAACTCTGTCAACATCAAGACTGCATAAAAAATAATGAACGCCAAATAACCTAGCCTGTGGCTTGGTCGTTCAGCAGAGATTCTGCTTTGGGTCCAGCCCCACCAATTCAGAAGTGGGATCCTACTGTAAGCCAAAGTGTGACTGCAGGGAGAGGGGAAAGGCAGTCCTTTCTTTCTTTTTGATGCTCAGCTGGGGCTTTTTCTCAGGGGGTGCTGGCAAGGATCTCTAGAGAGATCAACTCAATAGCCTAGGGCAACTGGTGGTGGAGCCCGAAGTTCAACCAGATCAGCAAGAACCAGGAAGACATCGCCAAGTGTGATGACTTGCTCTCAACCTGTCCTGCAGAACAACGGACTTGAGTTTTGTAACAGCTCTCCCCAAAAGTCCCCAACACCTGGCTGCTGTCTGGGTGGGCTGACGCTGTATCCTGTCCATCACGAGCCACCAAGAGGTCCCCAGCAGACAGACCGCACTCCCGCAGGACTCTGCATTGACTCACATTGGCTCTTCTACGTTGGAAGAGCCCACAGTGGCTGTGCTTAGCTCGTATCATCTCCCTTGGGAAACATCCACTCAAGCAACAGGACCCCTCCTCTGAGATCTCACACAAATAACTCTCCCCAACCCCTCCCTGGTGGACTGCTGTGGTCTGTTTATAAGTCTTAGTTCTTATATCAGACTCTAAATCCCTCAGGATTTTACAGCCTCATCTCTGAAATTGCAGCAATCCATCGATATCAGCTGAAATAAATGGAAGTGATTAAAGTGACGTGCTTCTTTTTTTTTTTTAAAGGGAGAAAGAGATGCAGCATCTACAGTCTGAAATTTACATGAAACTGAGCCATAGACAAGGCTTGCATCAATCACTCTTTACTTGTTGGCTCTCAGGGATGACCACTTTTATCCAACCGTCTGTCCCAGACTTGGGGAAATGCCTCAGCTCACCACTTTGAAACCGTGGGCATGTAAAGTCTTTTACACATATGGAGGGGACTCGGGGTCTCTGGTGGCTCAGTGGTAAAGAATCTGCCTGTCAATGCAGGAGATGCAGGTTCCATCCCTGGGTGGGGACTATCCCCTGAAGGAGGAAATGGCAACCCACTCCAGTATTCTTGCCTGGAGAGTCCCATGGATAGAGCAGCCTGGCGGGCTACAGTCCATGGGGTCACAAAGAGTCAGACCCGATGGAGTGACTGAAAAACAACAAATAGGTCCTGGGGGGACGTGGCACCCTTGGTCACTTGCTGAGTCAATCCAGAGCTGCGTAATATCTGAACTAACTGGTCTTCCTTGCATCTTCTTAGACCTGCCGGGGATACTGAGGTTACTGATGTCCCCTGACGCTATCTACTGTCCAGCTCTCACACACTGTTTCAAGCTGGCTTCATAGTACAGTTGTCCCGTGAGGACTGTGGGCTTCTGGGACCCCCGTGGGTATTAAAATCTGAGGACACTCAAGTCTCATACACAGTGGCAGAGTAGAGCTGGCTCTCTGTCTCTGCAGGGTCCTCATCCCCAGATTCGCCCAACTGCAGCTGGCAGAACCAGCACATACACAGTGCCGACTGTATTTATATACAGGGATGAGTGTGTGTATTTGTGTGTATTTCACACAGGCAGTGAAGAAGCATGATATATGTGATGTGTGTGTGTGTGTGTCTGTGTGTGTGTATTTCACACAGGCAGTGAAGAAGCATGATATATGCATGTGCGCACACGTGTATATTTACGGGGATATACTTATGTGTTAGGATAACACATGATATGCTTATGTGTTAGGATCAAGATTTTAATCTTTCCACTGAAATCATCAGGAGAGAAAACTAAAACAAATAACAGAAAACGTCCTGACTCTCTGAGTGCTTCCTGATCTAGAACGATTAAACAGAAACGGACTCCCAGACTTGGAAACCAAACTTATGGTTACCAAAGAGGAAAAGGTGGGGGAGATAAACAGGAGTTTGGGACTAACATGTACACGCTACTCTATATAAAGTAGATAACTAACAAGGATGTTTAACAAGGATGTACAGCACAGGGAATTCTACTCAATACTCCGTAATGACCTACCTGGGGAAAGAATCGGAAAAAAGAGTGCATATATGTCTATGCATAATCCATTCACTTTGCTATGCAGCAGAAAGTAACACACCATTTTAAGTCAAGTATGTGAAAGTCGCTCAGTCGTGTCCGACCCTTTGCAACCCCATGGACTATACGGTCCATGGAATTCTCCAGGCCAGAATCCTGGAGTGGGTAGCCTTTCCCTTCTCCAGGGGATCTTCCCGACCCAGGGATCGAACCCAGGTCTCCCGCATTGCAGGCGGATTCTTTATGAGCTGAACCAAGCAGACTTCAAGTACACTGAGCTGCGTCAGGTATACTTCAGTCTACAATTAACATTAAATAAATAAAGGGGACAGCGGGGAAAAGTCTGAACTGAGGGTTGTGGAAGCTGGGTCATGTTTTTACTTCTACAGTCTATTATCTGTACGAGATTGAATGAATCATTCCGATAAGAATCAAGGTGTGTAACCTGCAGGAGGAAGGGGCTGAATTAGGGTAGAAGAGGCACCTGAAGGGAGGTGTCTGGGCTTCCTGGAGGCATTCATCTCTGTGAACGTGATGGATAGGGGAAGCTCTCAGAGAAGGGGAGGGAAGGGCAGAGGTGAAGCAGGCATGCCGTCTCAGGGAGAGCCCTGAGAAGCTTGGCCCCACGCAAGGCTGCAGAGCATAAACTGAACCAGAGCTGATCCCAGCAAGAGGGCTGGCCTCCTGGATCCCCCCTGCGGTGAGCCAATGACCATGATTTGCCCTCATCAAGGAAGGAGGATGCGAGACCCTGCTGGCAAGACGGTGCCCAGGGGCGAAAGGTCAGTCTCCAAGGGGGAGCAGCTGTAAGCTATTAGCAGCTGATCCAGGGGCTGGGGTGGGGGGCGGCAGAGCAGACCGGGGGCCAGAAGGTCACCAACAGCATCTTCTGAGATGGGATAGGCGGCTATGCCCCAGATCCATTGCTTCAGGGAAGCCAAAGGAAATTACACATTCTCCTTAGACGGATGGTGCAAAAAATAACTACAAGGTCGACGATATCCGTTTTATCAGTCTACTTTGGTAATGCCTCATTACCTCATGCTGATCTGAAGTTGGAAGGACTTACAGATATCTTTGATTAATGGGAAGAGCAAAAACTAGGTCACACTTAATAAATGCCATATGTTGACAGACAATCAGACTTTCAGAATATGGAGTCCAGGGTGAGTGCAAAAGAAATGTGGAAAGGTGGCTGACTTCAGAACTCTCAATTGGGGCTTGGCGCTCAGACAGTGTACCAACAGTGTTCGGAGTTATGGAATAATTTGACAAAGCATCCCAACGGTTCAGTTCAGTTCAGTCGATCAGTCATGTCCGACTCTTTGCAACCTCATGAACTGCAGCATGCCAGGCCTCCCTGTTCATCATCAATTCCCAGAGTTTACCCAAACCCATGTTCATTGAGTCGAGTCGGTGATACCATCCAACCATCTCATCCTCTGTCATCCCCTTCTCCTCCTGCCCCCAATCCCTCCCAGCATCAGGGTCTTTTCCAATGAGTCAGCTCTTCGCATCAGGTGGCCAAAGGGGTGGAGTTTCAGCTTCAGCATCAGTCCTTCCAATGAACACCCAGGACTGTTCTCCTTTAGGATGGACTGGTTGGATCTCCTTGCAGTCCAAGGGACTCTCAAGAGTCTTCTCCAACTCCACAGTTCAAAAGCATCAATTCTTTGGTGCTCACCTTTCTTTATAGTCCAACTCTCACATCCGTACATGACCACTGGAAAAACCATAGCCTTGACTAGACAGACCGGCATACACTATTTCCCCCAGTACTACCGTTCAGATACCAAACATCTGTCAATAATATGGATATGCTTCACCGATCATCTTCCCAACCCCAACCCTCAAAATTGTTTAAGAGTCAGATTTCTGGAAAGCAATGACCAAGTCACATGCAGTTCAGTTCAGTCACTCAGTCGTGTCCGACTCTTTGCGACCCCATGAATCGCAGCACTCCAGACCTCCCTGTCCATCACAAACTCCCGGAGTTCACCCAGACTCACGTCCATCGAGTCAGTGAGATGGCTGGATGGTGTCACATGTAGGGACTTCTGCATTTCTGAGTTAATACAAGCAGTGCCTGCAGAGAGTGTTATAAGTTTCTTTACCTAGCCTGAAAGTTGTATACCTATTCACTGAAACACACCAAGGGAGGTTATACAATGAAAACTGATGAGT
The DNA here is from genome assembly GCF_055505025.1 of Bos grunniens. Taxonomy (NCBI): domain Eukaryota; kingdom Metazoa; phylum Chordata; class Mammalia; order Artiodactyla; family Bovidae; genus Bos; species Bos grunniens. The sequence continues at coordinate 5,932,413 of NC_141194.1, forward strand.
CTATCTTTAAAAAATATAATAACCTCACATAATTTTTTTAGAACGGGAATGACTACACAAAGAACTGAAGTTTAGCTTTTAAATGGAAGTCTCTAAACACACATACGTGTATGTTTTTTATTAATATGGGTGAGTGAGTGAAAGTCGCTCGGTCGTGTCCAACTCTTTGCGACCCCATGGACTGCACAGTTCATGGAATTCCCCAGGCCAGAATACTGGAGTGGGTAGCCATTTCCTTCTCCAGGGGATCTTCCCAACCCAGGAATCAAACCCAGGTCTCCCACATTGCAGGTGGATTCTTTACCAGCTGAGCCACAAGGGATAATATACTGAAATGTATATAGATACATACTGCACACAATGTATAAAATATATAAACATATTTCTCCTCTAATGATACACAGCACAAAGAAATCAATAAGTCCACAAGTATTTTCCAATGTAGTTTTATAACGTTCTATAATAGTCACAATAAGATAGACTTTTAAATCATGTTCACTGAGGGATGGAATGGGGAGGGAGGAGGGACGGGGGTTCGGGATGGGGGACACATGTACACCCATGGCTGATTCATGTCAGTGTATGGCAAAAACCACTACAATATTGTAAAGTAATAAGCCTCCGATTAAAATAAATAAATCATGTTCAATGAGAAACAGTTTATTAGAAGCAAGAAAATTTGCCGTGTATAACCTAATGTTTGGGCTTCCCCAGTGGTAAACAATCTGCCTGCTAATGTGGGAGACCCAAGAGACGCAGGTTCGATCCTTGGGTCAGGGGGAGGAAACAGCAACCCACTCCAGTATTCTTGCCTGGGAAATCCCATGGACAGACAAGTCCAATGAGCTGCAGTCCACGGAGTTGCAAAACTGAGCGACCGAGCATGCATGCAAACAACCTAATAGTGTTTAGTTTTGGGTCAAAGTTAGAAATTCTTGGAGACACAACGAGAGATCCAGCAACCCAGACCAGGATATACGAAGGTGAAACTTGAGGATGGCCTTTCTTCCCAGAGACTTTCAGCACGTCACTTCGACCTCACTGCAGGCCCAGCAGACACACCAAGACTTGAGTATATTCACCACAAGATCGTTGCTTTAAAACTCTGCCAGCCTGGGGCTGATTCGTGGCTACCGAAGGCTTCCGAAGCGCTAATTATTTGCTTACTTTTTCTGAGAGCAGAGGCTAGTCCTCTATGCAGAATGAGCTAATCACCAGCTCTATTCTCTCTTCTGCCAAAACAAACAGCCTCCAATTACTGCTAGAAGAAAGCCTCTGATCTCTAATCAGTTACCTAAACCAGGCTCTCAGTGCTACTTGGAAGAGTGAATCATGTCCCATTAAGCAAGAATCTCTTCGCACTAATAAAATCCTAGAGCCCTAGGACCAAGGCCGCCAGCAACCTGCTACTTATCTTCCAAGACTCCATCCACTTCGCCCCATCAGGTCCCAAAATCTGGCCAAGAAATAAGGCTCACTCAGACTTTTTATTCCACTCGGGCTATTTTTCCTCAAGCCCTCGTCTACTGCGCCTACTTTGAGAATACCCAGGCACAGGAAGAGCAGGTTGCAGGTCTGCTAACATTCAGGGATAGGACTCCTCTCTGCGAGGATCTGAGGCTCAGCTCCATCACAGCCGTGATGCGCAGAACCTGGGGAGACAGGCGGGGTGGCCACCAGGAATGTCCCAGCACAAGCAAGGAACTCACTCAGGCAGGATACGTGAGATTCACCCAAAAAGACACAGAGCTTCTTTCAGGCTTAGTGTCCCTCTTGTTTAATCTTCTAGTGAAGGAAGCTCCCGTACTTAGGCTACCTGATGGGAAGAGCCGACTCACTGGAAAAGACCCTGATGCTGGGAAAGATTGAAGGCAGGAGGGGAAGGAGACCACAGAGGGTGAGATGGTTGGATGGCATCACCAACACAATGGACATGAGTTTGAGTAAACTCCGGGAGTTCATGATGGACACGGAGGCCTGGCGTGCTGCGGTTCATGGGGTCTCAAAGAGTCGGACACGACTGAGCAACTGAACAGAATGGAGAAAATAAGTGCAGGGCCAGGTTACTCCCAAGTGAACACGTCAGTTATCAGATCTCTGAACACTAAGGACAACCTATGAATAAATCCCCAGGACAAGCGGGCGTAACCGCTTCCAGGGGTTGAACAATCCAAACCAGGGCCGGCCCCAGGGACACAGATCCGTGCATGTGGTTCAAGCTCAGAAAGAGCCCTGCAGCTTGGGGGTGACCGCGCCAAGACCACCTATTGGAATTCTCAGTGATCTCGTCTCTGAGTCTGCATTTTTCAATGTGGAATCTGCTGGGATGCTGAAGCATGTTCTGGAGATCTCTGCAGGCATGATGCCTCTCACCTCCCTCTCCTCTCCAGCAAAGGTTCTGAGCTGCCTAACACTCTGGGGCCCCCCGGAGCCCCAGTCCTCCCCAACCTCTCCCTGCCAACGCCCCCCCCATCAAAGTACTGTCACACTCTGCCCCCTGCAGCAACCTGAGAGTGGGCACAAGGAATGCTGGGGGGCGCGTGCATGCTTTGACGCGCCCACAGTTTAGTGGTGGCCATGCCCGTCCCACGCTGGGAGCTGCAAGCTGTGTTTGTGGACGACCAGCCACAGGCCACAACGCCACAGGAATGAGCCTGTTACCCATTCCTGGTGCAGGCAGCTAACTGCCTCTGCTAAGGCAGTCTGAGCACCCTTGTGGGGGGGGGGGGGCTGCCCATCCACTATAGGTTGAGCAGGAGGAAGGGGAGACCTCTAGTTCAACTTCCTGAAGTCGCTCAGTCATGGGCAACTCTTTGCAATCCCATGGACTGTAGATTACCAGGCTCCTCTGTCCATGGGCCTCTCCAGGCAAGAGTACTGGAGTGGGTTGCCATTTCCTTCTCCAGGGGAACTTCCCAGCCTGGGGATCGAACCTGGGTCTCCCACATGGCAGGCAGACGGTTTACCCACTGAGCCACCAGGGAAGCCTAACTTCCCGAAAGTGAAAGGGAAAGTGGCTTAGTCGTGTCCAGCTCTTTGCGACCCCATGGACTATACAGTCCATGAAATTCTCCAGGCCTGAATACTGGAGTGGGTAGCCTTCCCCTTCTCCAGGGGCTCTTCCCAACCCAGGAATCGAACCCAGGTCTCCCGCATTGCAGGTCGATTCTTTACCAGCTGAGCTATGATCTAGCTAAAACAAGGTCCCATGCGTTGGCCCAGCAGCTGGCAGGAAAGGACACCAGGCGAGCGTCATGCCTGAGCAAGTGTGCGTGCTCATCAGATCCTGGGTATCCATGATGGTCTACACACATCCTGCGACATTCCCCTGTGGGGCATCCATTGTGTACACCCCCACACAGGGCACTTTGGGAGGTGGGCTTCCCTGGTGACTCAGACGGTAAAGAATCTGCCTGCATGTGGGAGACCCAGATTTGATCCCTGGGTCAGGAAGATCCCCTGGAGAAGGGCATGGCAACCCACGCCAGTATTCTTGCCTGGAGAATCCCATGGACAGAGGAGCCTGGCAGGGCTACAGTCCATGGGGTCGCAAAGAGTCGGACACGACTGAGCGACTAACACTACCTCTGCCACCTTTCTGAGTCTGGCCCCAGCTTGGCCCTCGAGGGATGAGCCAGAAAATCCAAATTGTGTACTGCTGGTAATTCCAAGTGAAACGTCTGATGTTTGGGTATAACACAAGCACTGCACAAGAGAAAGATGAACAGTGAAATCCACGCGAATGACTTCATCTTTAAATTATTCTTTATCGAGAAGAGTACTGGAGAGCAAATTTAAAACACCACGGAGAAGCCAAGAGAGAAGGGTCACAGCAGAAAAAACGGGTTTGATAGTTTAGTTCCTTCCACAACACTTCTTACTCTTTAACCACGGACAGCACGTTTCTATGTGGCCCCGTGGCCAGAAAAAAAGGCAGCTGGTTCTGAAGTAAATCAACCTACTAACCTTGGAAGAAAAGCTGTGACCAATCTAGACGGCATATTAGAAAGCAGTCATTGCTCTGCCGACAAAGGTCTGTCTAGTCAAAGCTATGGTTTTTCCAGTAGTCATGTATGGATGTGAGAGTTGGACTCTAAAGAAAGCCGAGGGCCGAAGAATTGATGCTTTTGAATGTTTTTGTTGGAGAAGACTCTTTAGAGTCCCTTGGACTGCAAGGAAATCCAACCAGTCCATCCTAAAGGAAATCAGTCCTGAATACTCATTGGAAGGACTGATGCTGAAGCTCCAATCCTTTAGCCACCTGATGCAAAGAACTGACTCATTTGAAAAGACCCTGATGTTGGGACAGATTGAAGGCGGGAGGAGAACGGGACGACAGAGGATGAGATGGTTGGATGACATCACTGACTCGATGGACGTGAGTTTGAGCAAGCTCCGGGAGTTGGTGATGGACAGGGAGGCCTGGCGTGCTGCAGTCCATGGGGTCGCAAAGAGTCGGACACGACTGAGCAACTGAACTGAACTCAACTGAGAGTCCACACGCTTGTCTGGCCTCAAGGCTGCAGGCGAACCTTCCTCCACCCTTACAAGCAGGTCAGGAACCACGCAAGAGAAACTGGGAACCACCACCTGCACCAGAGACAGCCTTCCGCTCGGGCTTATTTGCACAAGTGTGGGTGGCTGGGGTATCCCTGATAAAAGGCACTGTTCCAAGCCCTTTCTCCAGCCCAGCCCTTCCCACCAATTCACAAATCCCACCTGCAGTTGCCCCCTGCCTGATACCTCAGCATCCTTCCAATTATTTAAAGAGGGGAGGGACGGGGAAGCTTGAGGTTTTATAAGGAGCGTGCGCCTCTGTCTTTTCAAATCTTAAGAAAGCTTAATCCCTGCAATTTAGATAAATCAGATAGGCATTACCAGGGTAGGGTTAAACCTCCAAGAATGGCTTTGCCATTGATTGCAGAAACAGCAGTTATTAAGTCCTAACTGAGTAATTTGCAGCTTAGTTCACCCCCCACCCCAGCTAATTAAAATGTAATCAGGATTGTCTGGCAATGTGTATTCTGTCAGCAGTTTTTTCTTCCGAAGAGAAATCATGCCAAGAGACCACAAGAAAAGCCTTTCACGGGAATTGGCTTGATCTGCACTGTTTCTTTAGGCGCTGAAACTGTAAAACAAATAAATTACAGCGACTGACAGTTCAATTTAAAGAAGTAAGGAAGGGAAGAAGAAAAAGAAAAGACAGTCTTTCTCCCTGGGAACAGGATGCTGTTTTATGTCGTTGTTTGAACAATAGGGTGGCATTGCCTCAGAAGAGCGACCGCAGGGCAGGGCAGGGGGGCAAGAATCCAGGTGGCTGGGAGGGACCCTCTCCAGGGTGTCCGCGGAATTTCAGCGCAGGAGACCACACCCCCGGGTCCCTTCCCTGAAGACCAAATGGGATCGCGGAGTTTTCTCAAACCTACGGATGCCCCTTCTCTGCGAACACGCAGAACCGAGCGTACTCGGGCGCGTGCAGACTTGGCCAGCGGGTTCACTCTCTGCACATCCCAACTTTTAGCTCTTCGTGGGCCATTCTGGCCAAGGTTTCATTAGCTCTCTCACGCCAGAATGAACGGGGCTTAAAGGCTTCGGAGATTCGTCCCAGACTCCACGGTCACTACGATGGCTCCCATCGCAGCTTAGTGCCCGCGGACCCCTGGAAGGCCCCTTTGACCCCGCGCAAGCGCGAGAAGTGCCTCGTTTATTTCAGAGGGACTCCGCTTAGAAACCCACCGAGGAGCCGCGCGGCCCCTTTCTGGGAGCCGCAGTTTTCCCTGCGGCCAGAAGTTGGGATCTTATAACAGGTGAACGCCTACAAGGCTAGAGAGGAGACGGCGAGGGCGAGAAGCTAGCACACGAGAGAAATTAGGTTATACGCGTGAATGATTGCAGAGTGAGCGCGCTCCGATCAGCTGGGGACCGCGGCTGCGAGACGCGCCTGGGGCCGGCTCGGGAGCGGTTCCCGCGCGCCCATCGGCACCCAGGGTCCCTGAGTCACTCCCCGCTGTGGTTCCCCCCAGCATCCCAACCATCTACTGGCATCAAGCTTCCTGTCCCCTGAACCTTCTACACACGCACACGCGCCCCTATACCCCGAAGCCGGCAAAATCTACGAGGATTGGAAGAGATACTGGCTCCGGGAGTCCTCTCGGAACATCCGAACTTGACGCCTCCAAGTCCCTTATCCGTTGCCATCTCATCCCTTAGTCTCCACGCCACTCGCTGGCGACACCAAGAAGCTCTGAGGCTCCGAACTGGGGAGGCACAGTCACCGGCAGTAACCAGCACCCCACCCCACCCCGCGCAACACAAACTCGCTGAAAGATACGACCCCTGGCCGAGGCTCCAAGGGTGGACCGCGAGCTCTCGGCCCGCCGAGTGCGAAAGCAAAGCTCAACAGAGACAAAAAAGTCTTGGCCGGCGGGCACCTGCGGCGTCGGGGCTGGTCGCGCGGGGTCCTCGGGCGCAGCGGAGCGCGGGCCTCGCTCGCTCTGCCCGCGACGCGGAGGGCCGGGAGCGCCCGGGGACTTTGAGGGGAGACTGGCCAGAGGCCCGCAGTCCCGCGGCGGAGGTCCCGGGGCAACTCACAAGCCCACAGCCCACCCCACTCCATCCTTGGAAGCCACAAAACCGCTCTCCCTTCCCAAGGGAAACCGCCTTTTGGTTTTCCCCGGGGAAGAAGGGAGTTAGGTCGGGAGCCGACTAGGAGCTGCAAAGGGGGGATCGCCCACCGCCCCCCCTCCCCTAAGGTACAACCCACCCCGCGCGTAAAGCCGGACCCCGGCCGGCTGCCGCTGAGCGAGAAGTTTGAGCGGCGAGGCTGGAAGGCGCGCGCCCCGCAGCGCCAGGGGAGGACCCGGGCGCGCGGCTGTGCGTACCTGGAAGTGCTGGAAGAAGGCGGAGATGCGCGTGATCTGCAGGCTGAGGCACCTGGAGGCGCAGCGGGCGCGCTGTACGCTCCCTGCCGCCAGCGACTCATCCAAGCGCCGGGCAGCGGCCGCGCCGGAGCCGGCAGCCAGGCAGCCCGCGGAGGCCGCCAGCCAGAGGCAGAGGGTCAGGGCCGCGCCGGGCGCCCCGGCCGCCATGGCTGCGGGTCGGAGGGCGCGCGGGCGCCGGGCGCTGGCCGACGCTGCCAGCTCCGCACCGCCGCCGGGGACCGCGCGGCCGCCGCAACTCCGCTGGCAAAGTTCAATCAGGCCACTCCCGCCCGGCGCCCTCCCCAGGCCCCGCCTCCGGGGGGGCGGAGCGAGGGTGACAGACGGCCGCGCCATTGGCTGAGAGGAAAGTGAGTGACAAGGATGGGCGGGGCGGGCGGAGGGCAGTGGGCAGGTCCAAGCTAGCCAGACGCGCGCCCGCCCGCCGAGCGCGCCCGCCTGCCGAGCGCCCCCCGTGCGCCCCTCTCCTGGGAGTCCGCTTCCGCGCACTCCGCCTACGCTCCCTCCTGCCCCTCAGCACCCCCTCGCCAGTCGGGCCTCAACAGCAGGCCCCGGGCCTGGGTGTCAAGTGCTGGCCTGGGCATCAGGGCCTGGAACCCCACCTGGACGTGAGAACAGGTTAAGGATAGACGGAAGCGCCCCCCGAACTTGTGGGCTTCCATCCCTGCTTCCGACTCCAGTGGTCCCAGGTCCTACTCATATGCTTTGGAGTATTTGGATTTCCCTTTTCCGAAGAGCGGAAAGGAGCGAATGGACAGAACTGCGCTGGGCGCAATAAGAGGAGACAGGCAGGGACTTTGACCCCCCCCCTTCCCCCAAATCCCTCCACCCCCTCCCCCGTTCCTTCTTTCCTCATCCTTTGCCCTCTTCCTTCCTGCTTGCTTCCTTTCCTTCCTTCCCTCTCTTCTTCAACTGCGTCCACTGAGACCTTTCACTAGTCTTTTGCTTCCCTCTTAACGAGCATGTATCACCTAGAAATCCATTAAGGCAGGTCGCTAGGAACATTCATGGAGGAGAAGGGGACGACAGAGGAGGTGATTGGATGGCGTCATTGACTCAATGCACATGAGTTTGAGCAAGCTTCAGGAGTTGGTGATGGATAGGGAAGCCTGGCACGGTACAGTCTATGAGGTTGCCAAGAGTGGGACACGACTGAGCTACTGAACTGATGACATGGCCGCACATACCTCGTCTCCGCAGGTGTAAGGCCTTACCTGGCCAGCACGAGGGACCTATTCAAGTTGGCAATCTTTCCTGAACCCTGCTCATCTTTGCCCCCAGTCTTTTGATTTGGCCCTTTGAACAGCAAGACAGCCACTGGCCTGGAGAATCCCCAGGGACAGAGGAACCTGGTGGGCTACAGTCCGTGGGGTCGAAAAGAGTCGGACACGAATGAGCGACCAGGCACAGCACACCGCACCTCTTGTGATCTTTTCCCACGCTCTCTCACCACCCACGCTCTCTATCCCGATGTGGACACTGCATCATCTGGACTACACCCCTTCCCTCTGACAAAGCTCTGTACTTCCCGGAGCTCCACGGGGAAGGGACAGTGCTCCAGCCCTCTGCAGGTAGGAGACCCCACAGACAGCTGGGGTCTGAGGAAGGCTGTGCTCCACACCTGGGACATTTATGTAACAGTCGAATCCAGAAGACCCAAGGACACTAGCTGGGAGGCAGGGCAATGGGACTGACACTCCTGTGCACTGACACGAGCTGGTACTCATGCACGAATGCACGCACATATTCTAAAGGAGGGGCCTGAGCACACCACCAAATGCAGCGGCAGTTCTGTCTAGACGCACGCAACCTGCTCAAAGACAGAGCGCAAAGCTGGAGTCCCCTTCCCATGGAGCCCACGGCTTGCTCCAATTTCCAGTTCTCTCTTCCTAAAATTCCCCACAGTTTCCACCCTGACACTCTGAGATCTTCCTGCAAAGTGATAATGACAATGACAACCATCTGCCGTGATCCTTTCATACCCCCCCCTTTTTTTTTACATCATTTTGTGTATATATTTCTTCATATAGTTCAAATCAGCAGGGCCAAGAGAATTAACTGTTTAGCGTGTTTCCCCCAGTGGGTTTTAAAAATCAGTCGCTTTGTGCAAAAGGCTCTGTAGGCAGAGCTGGTCTCATGGCTTGTGTGACCTTAGAAGGATCCATACTTCGTGTAATGTTCATCTGTCACAATCTTGATTTTCATTTTCAACATGGTTCTCTGAATTTTCATTTTGCCCGAGGCCCTACAAATGACACAGACGACCTCATTGGTAGCTTTTAGCATGACAGTTCTAAACATGAGCCGGAACCATAAAAAGTTTAGACGTGGGCTCACATAAACTCATAAGTTTGTTGAAAAGATGTTAAGAACTCCAGATGGAAATCTTTTTAAAGTATGTTAAACATAGCTTCCTAAAGGTCATCAGCCCTGAATATTCATTGGAAGGACAGATGCTGAAGCTGAAGCTCCAATACTTTGGCCACCTGATGCAAAGAGCTGACTTGGAAAAGACCCCGATGCTGGGAAAGATTGAGGGCAGGAGGAGAAGGGGACAACAGAGGATGAGATGGTTGGATGGCGTCGCTGACTCAATGGGCATGAGTTTGAGCAAGCACCTGGAGACGGTGAAGGACAGGGAAGCCTGGCGTGCTGCAGTCCATGGGGTTGCAAAGACTGGGACGTGACTTAGTGACTAAACAACAGCAACAAACACACTTAAATATTGACTAAGAGCAAAGAAGAGCATCTTCTTGGAAACCCCAAGCAGGAAGGTTTGTTGAGCCTTAAGTCAATGAATGGAGAACAAACATCCGAACACAGGAACTGTCTTCTGAATGTTATCACTTTCATCTGAGAATTACTAAAAACATTTCTAAAAGCTGTAGCGGATTCTGGAGTTTGCATTTTAAAGTTAAGCAAAAACTTGTCTCTGTGAAAGCAACGGTATCATGCATGCCTGTATTTTCTTAAGGTATGTTTGGTTTATAACTCTGCATGTTATATCATTAAATTTATATTCTAGAAAGTGAAGTCACAAGGACAAGCATGCTGAGCTTTTAAGTGTTCAAAGGGATCACTGTATTTTTTAACAAAGCAATATGTTTGCTGCTTATATGTCTGACATAGCATTTTCATTTCCATGAATAAATGCATTTTATCATAAACTACAAAAGAACATCTAGTGAGCCGCACAGGAAGCTTAGTTTAAAGGTATAGGGTGTGCTTTCTTATGCATATGTTACAATAGTACCTGTGGTTATATAGCTTTCTTCTTTTAGAAGTATCACAGACATCCTCTATGATTATGCTAGTCCTTTTCATGTTCTTTATTTTAATTGCAGTTGAAAGTCCCTTTGAAAAGAATGCATTTTGATAAAGTCCGAGTAATGCTCAAAATCTAGTACTTTACTCTGTTCATATATGTTCAATTTATTTTGCAGCTAACCTTTTGAGTTGGCATTTGCATGCATGCTAAGTCACTTCAGTTGTAGTCTAACTCTTTGAGACCTCAAGGACTGTAGCCCGCCAGGCTCCTCTGTCCGTGGGATTCTCCAGGCAAGAACACTGGAGTGGGTTGCCATTGCCCTCCTGCAGGGGATCTTCCCCACCCAGGGATCGAACCCACGTCGCTTACATCTCCTGCATTGGCAGGCGGGTTCCTTCCCACTGGTGCCAACTACAAAGCCCGAAATTCTCTAACTGTTGACATGACTGGTTAAGCCACACCCTACGTTAGTCAAGACCAAGTACCTGAGAGGGGAACCTGAAGTATGTCCCGAAGGAATGATGACTGGTAAATGGCTGAGTGGGAATTGTCCAGATGCATTAGTAAGAAAGCACTTAGTATGTCTTTCCTCTAAGCCAAGGTGGACCTGATTGTCCGAATTTGTCTGGAGAAGAAATGAACCTTGTAATCACTTCAGTGGGACTTGGACAAAACACCTAATCTATTAAAGAGAATCTAGAAGAACCCCTTGATTAACTCCATGAGAAAAGAGCAGAATACATGGCCTGTCTCAGGTTACCGATGAAACGGAAAACAAGGCCCCCATTCCCAGTTTCCAAAAAGTTAGCAATGCTTTTCCTTGCAACTGATTTAGGTTATCAGTCTCTTTTCTTTTTTATCTTTTTTTTTTTTTTAATCCTTAATCAGAGAGGCTTGCTAAAGGTGTACTCCAGGACTCCCATCCAGAGATTCTGGGTCAGCCTATGTGAGATAAAGCCGCCGTGGACTCTCCGCTTTGAAATACCACCTCCTGAAGCTACAGCAAGTGAGCCAAGGGCTGGTTTGGGAGGAGACTGAGTCAGAAAACGCGTGCCCCATTTAAAATGGAGCAGAAGCTTTGATTGCAAGAGCACGCGTTTCTTCATTTTAAGGGCCTTCTTGAGGTATGTGTGCTGACATGCCTGTCGACTTCTTAGTAATCACATTGATATATTTTCCCCCAGAAACGTTTAGCCAAGACCCTCTTAGACTCATTTTTGGGAGCCAGCAGCTTGTCTCTTCAAAGGCTTTTCAGTGGCATTCGAGAAGGATAAACTGGGTAGGAAACAGTCACACTGTTTTTCTGACGTTCCCCTGTTGGAAAAGCAAACTAGGAATGCACTCTAAACTGGAGAAGAGCAATGCTTTAATCTGATGGTGTTCCTGAGCTGTAATGTGAGTGTGGTCCACGCTCATTGGTTACGGGTTATAGGGGACAGTCACGTGCAGGCAAGAAAGTGGCCCAGGGTGCCCAGTTCCTTCTTAATGGGGACTTTCCTGGTGGCACAGATGGTAAAGAATCTGCCTGCAGTGCAGGAGACCTGGGTTCGATCCCTGGGTCAGGGTGATTCCCTGGAGGCAGAAATGGCCACCCACTCCAGTTTTCTTGTCTGGAGAATCCCATGGACAGAGGAGCCTGGCGGGGCTTCCGTCCACGGGGGTCTCAGAGACTGAGACCACTTTCCTTTTTCCTTCCAATGGCTTTCATTTGATGATGCAGTAACAAGCCTCTTCTCTCAGGAATGGCAGTCAATGTCCAGAGAAATTAAGGTTGAGTTTTAAAGATTAGAAATTAGCATCACGAGAGGAACCGGTAAGTGAGCTAGGCCCACACTCAAGCTCTACGTCTGCGTGTGGAGTTGTCAGGATTCGGCGGCCAGATCTCTTCTGACGACCACTCTTCTTCAAGTGTGCCTTTCTCTTCCCATCCAGATTTCACTCCCTTCTGCTCAGCTTTGCACTTCAAAAACACGAGTGACATGAGGTGCTCAGATGCAGTTAAGAACTGAGTGGATAAAGAATCAAATCTGCATCCTTTGTAACATGATTTCAGGCAAGGATGGGGTGACACCCCTCTCTGATGCTGTACCAATCCGCTCCCTCATGGCAGATTTAACCACTGACAAATGAAAATTATAGTTTTCTGCCCCGGGTCACTGAATATACACTCTGCTTTTTGGGGCAGGACAACAGTGTCCGTCTGCAATGATCTGCTTTCTTTTATCATCTTGCAGGGGAAACAGCCTACTTGGAAATAATTTTTTGCTTCCTTTTTCCTCTTCGGCAGGATTATAAAAATTCAGCTGCACTAGACATAGGTTTAAAGGTATTATTTTTAATCACCTTGATGTTTACTAAGATGTTAGTGAAAAGCATCAGAAATGTGTTTGCTATTACTTTTGTGGGCGAAGGCATATTGTAAGGAAGATTTTTGAAAAATATACAAAGAATTGTCAAATATCAAGGATTTGTCTGCTTGCTTTCCTCCCTTCCCCCAAAGTCACCATTAATCCATCGATTAGTGTTACGTTTGATACCTGTTTTGTAGTCACGCTAAAAGCCTGTTCTAGATTAAGTGATTGCTACACTTTTATTCTGTCCTTGCCATAGTTACTAAAATTTAATTACTAAAAAATAAAGTGTGTTGGAGTGTGCATTTTTACATTTGAAGGATCGGCGATAAACATGTTCAACTGTGAATGCTTTTTTCCCTTCCCAACCCCTCTGCCCCAGGAGATTTTGACTTTAGTTTATTTGAGGACATTTGTTGATTTTAAGTGTCTCGTTGAGCATAACAGCTTCTGGACCTTACGGGGAACACAGAGTTTTTTAAAACCCAGTGGTTTCAAAGAATGTTCAGTGTCAGTCAAGTTGAACACTCGTCTCAGTGACTAGGCAAATTAACTGATTTTTTTCCCCAAAGTTTAATGCTGGCAACACTCCAGTGTACAACCAGAAAGAGCCAGGGTCCTCATATCTGATTTTACATCTGAACCATAGATATTGAAAAGCATACACAGAGCCTTAAAACAAATACTATGTAACAGCCAAATGCAGGAGACTGAAATATCAAAGGTGAATTTTGTCCTTCAGGTTCTTGACCAAAGTATTACTGGTTTGCTCCCAATCATGCATTTTGAGAAGCACAAGCAAGTTAGTAGAATTGGAAATTATGCAGTTTTAACCAAAGTTATATAATTTGGGCTTTCTTTGTGGCTCAGCTGGTAAAGAATCCTCCTGCAATCCGGGAGACCTGGGTTCAATCTCTGGGTTGGGGAGATCCCCTGGAGAAGGGAAAGGCCACCCACTCCAGTATTCAGGCCTGGAGAATCCCATGGACTGTATAGTCCGTGGGGTCACAAAGAGTCAGACACGACTGAGTGACTTTTTTTTTTTAATGATATAACTTTTTTCACTTCTCACTTCTGAAGGGCCTACTTTTCATGGGAAAGGAATAATGAATTTCTCAGTAAAATTCCTATTTAACACTTGGTAAAATGAGACTCCTTTAGCTTTTTGAAATGAAGCTCAGATAAATAATCATAGTTTTTATTCTGATTTTCATCCCGAGACATGAAAGAAATCCACACAGGTGCTCTTTAGAAATACTGAAGCTCTGTTCTGTTGACAGACTTAAGTGGGGCTGTTCTTTGATGCTGCTAAGCCCATGGAAATTTACATTGAGCCATGTAAATACCAGAGATTTGGATAGACTTAATGTGATAAAGAAACGAACAAGGCAACTTTTAACAGGAAACAGCGCCACATGGCGGCCATCTGAATAAAACGCGACAGCTTAGTTCAGTTGCTCAGTCGCGTCTGACTCTTTTGCAGACCCCCACGGACTGACTGCACGCCAGGCTTCCCTGCCCTGGCGACAGCAGTCAACAATCCAGTCTGATAACCTAGTTTGAAGACTGCATTGTCAACTATAAAGCTTAAATCCAACTGGCGTCATCATGCACCCTTCTCAACTAATACCAACTAGACTAATTCCACTGCGGACTTAAGCAAGGGAAAGGTTTCCCGAGTAACTACAGTCACGCTGAACTAAACCGGGGAAATGTGCAAAGCTGTCTTCAGATTAATTTTAAGCACTCCTCTGTTCACTGCGAAACTAAACGACAGAGGCAGACTTGTGTGAATTATATCCGAAGTAGCTCCTGGTTCGGAATATATCTGCAGCTCAGACATCATATGCTTGTTCAGACTGGGATAAAATTCAAAGCCAGGGAAAACTAAAGAAAGTTGACAGGCTTTATCTTCAGTGTCAGCAAATGGAAAGAAAACCCAGACACACTGCCTTTCATCACTCCGTGGCCACTGCACGCAAGATTCCCATCAGTCAGGAGGTCAGAATAAACACATTCGAGGAACTCAGGGAAGCACCGTGATACCCTGGAGCCAAGGGAAAAGACCGATGAATGTGACTGAGGCCTGAATTGATAGGTTTCTCTTCTGAATCCACAAGTCTTAGTCACTTGGTTGTGTCTGACTTTTCACAACTCTGTGGACTGCAAGGAGATCCAACCAGTCCATCCAAAAGGAGATCAGTCCTGAGTGTTAATTGGAAGGACTGATGTTGAAGCTGAAACTCCAATAGTTTGGCCACGTGATGTGAAGAGCTGACTTATTTGAAAAGACCCTGATGCTGGGAAAGATTGAGGTCAGGAGGAGAAGGGGATGACAGAGGATGAGATGGTTGGATGGCATCACCGACTCGATGGACATGAGTCTGAGTAGACTCCGGGAGTTGGTGATAGACAGGGAAGCCTGGCGTGCTGCAGTGCATGGGGTCACAAAGAGTCGGACACGACTGAGCGACTGAACTGAATTGAACTGATGGACTCTAGCCCACCAGGCCCCTGTGTCCATGGGATTCTCCAGGTGAGAATACTAAAGGAGGGGGTTGTTATTTCCTCCTCCAGGGGATCGTGTAAATCCAGGCGTGGAACCCAGGTCAGCTGCATTGCAGGCATATTGTTTATCATCTGAGCTACCAGGGAAGCCCTGTGAATCCACAGGGGCTTAAAAAAAAAAAAAAAAAAGCACACCCTGGGACCAAAACAAAACAAAAATGTTTGGGTGTAAGTCCAGATTTTTCTATCCTGGCTAACTGGAACCAGCTGGAGAATACTCTGATCCGCTCTGGGTGCTTCCAGGAGTCTGAATCCAGAGGTCATTCCCTCTACTCCTCTGACCATCCAGCAGCCTCTGGACCACGGGTGCGGCCTTCTCACACACAAGGCTGACTTTGAATTCCAGACGAGGAATGCTAAGCCCTCTTTGGTCGGTTCTGCTCTGTTTTCTCAGCCATCTGTGCTTCTCCAGGACACAGGCTGCCAAGAGTGGGCTCTCAAAGCTGGTAAATGGGGCTCCCCCTCGTGTGTAAGTGGCATTCCTAGCGGAGCCGTGTTCCCTGCGGTCCTTCTGGCTATTGAATCACGTAGAGCAAGTCCTTGTTGACACGGCAGCAACTTCTCAGCTCAAGAAGAACTTCAGGGAGGGCACAGACGGGAACTCAATCCATCCCTTTCTCTTCTGCAAATACTTAGTAGCTACCATTCCCGATGATTCTACAGACACCAGTCATCCTAGAGATATTTATTTTCAGTATCTTGGTATTCGTCCTGCTCTTTATAGGTGAGGCTAGGAAATGTTTAGTTCAGAGCAATGTTGTGGGTGGATGTGTTCCTGGGTCACGGATACAGAATAAGCCAGTTAAGATGAGACTGGGATGTTAAGAGCCGGCTGACTGTCATATTAGCAAGATCTTACTAAATGAATTACAGTTTCCTGGCGTTACTACAGACAATGAAAGAAATGAAAGTGATCTAAGCCCCTTTCTGTTTTTAGAGAATTAGGCGCACATGTTCAATGTCAGTTTAATGCCAAATCTACATAGAGGTTTTTCCCTCTCTGCCAAAGTAATTAACTAAAATTATACTTGTATCTACAAAAATTTTGAAGTCATGACTTCATAATTGCCTTTTCCGATATCAAGGGATTATGAGAAATGACGTAGTGTGAAGACTCAAAGGAGTGAAAAGTATCAGTTCGAAATCGACCTGGGGTTGAAATCTCAGCAGGAGAAATGAGGGACGTGCTACCCACACAAATTCCTTCACTGCCCTTCATTTCTGTGTCTTCGCCTTGTAAAACAGAGGTCGTAAAGGAAACTACCTCTCAGGGTGATTCTCAGGTAATGGTGAAGAATCCGCCTGCAGTGAAGCAGACCACGGTTTGACCCCTGGGTTGGGAAGATCCCCTGGAGAAGGAAGTGGCAACCCAGTCCATTATTCCTGCCTGCAGAATCCCCATGGACACAGGAGCCTGGTGGGCTGTAGTCCATGGGGTCACAAAGAGTCGACTAACACTTTCACACTTCTACTTAAATACTTCAAAAACATTAGGTACAGACCTTCAATTAATAATAAGTGCCCAAACCAGGCAAGGTAGATACAGCATTCACGGTATTAACCAATGGATTTGTAACATATGTTTTGGTTTTGACTATTCTTTTAGTGCCTAGAGAATCCCACGGACAGAGGAGCCTGGCAAGCTACAGTCTGTGGAGCTGCAAAGAGTCAGACACGGCCGATCGACTTTCACTTCTTCTGTGCCATTTTTGTATAAATTTCATACCTAGGTTTCCCCCAAGCTGCAGGCCATGGGGTCACAAACAGTCAGACACAACTGAGCATCAGTTCAGTTCAGTGGCTCAGTCGTGTCCGACTCTTTGCAACCCCATGGACTGCAGCACACCAGGCCTCCCCTTCCATCACCAAATTCCTAGAGTTTACTCAAACTCATGTCCATTGAGTCAGTGATGCCGTCCAACCATCTCCTTCTCCTCCTGCCTTCAGTCTTTCCCAACATCAGGGTCTTTTCTAATGAGTCCGTTTTCCGCATCAGGTGGCCAAAGTATTGGTGTTTCAGCTTCAGCATCA
Organism: Bos grunniens; assembly: GCF_055505025.1. NCBI lineage: Eukaryota > Metazoa > Chordata > Mammalia > Artiodactyla > Bovidae > Bos > Bos grunniens. Next base: position 5,949,569 of record NC_141194.1, read on the forward strand.
CTCCTTCCAGTGAATATCCAGGATTGATTATCCTGAATAATCAGTTTTCCAACCTCAGTACTAGTGACTCTCAGGGATAATTTCCCATAGGGAGCTAATCTGGCTTCTACTCGCTAGATGTCAGTAGCATCCACCCCATCCCCCAACAGGGACAGCTAACAAAACTGTCTCCAGATAGTATCACATGTCTCTCGGCGGTGGGGGGGGCCGCAAAATGACTTCCAGCTGAGAACTGCTGAGTTACAGCAATGCCTCTTTAGTTCGGAAGAGTCAATTCGCAGTAATGGAAAGGTAAAGATGATTTTTAAATGAGCACTGAAATGAACATTAGCTTCTGAACATAAAAATGAAGTTCACTTTCCAAAATGATTTCTCAGAACAACTCATTTGAGATTCATGTTGATGTATGGCAGAAATCAGCACAATATTGTCAAGCAAATATCTTGCAATCGAAAAATTTTTTTAAATTAAAATAACCAAATGGCTCATTTGACAATGTGTTGGGGTTCAGTTGCTAAGTCATGTCTGACTTCGATCCCATGAACTGCAGCATGCCAGGCTTCCTAAATGATGACAGACTAAAAAGAAAAGCAAATACCCAGGTACAACTCACAGGTGCCCGTCCAGAGTATTCAAGATAAGCAGTCCAGCCACAGGTATTATCCAAAAAGAACCTGCACAGCAGACGTGAACACCAGAGTCACTTTTCGACACCTGGTCAAACGTTCTACTTGACTTTAAACACCCCTCTTTAAGAGCTTGCAGTATAAAATTTCATCGTTGTGGAATTAGATCATACATTTTTTTCCCCTTTATTTAACTCTTTACTTCTCAGTCAGTTTTACTAAGATGTATTTACTAAAATAGAATTAACTTACAGAAAATGACAATTTGTAAATTTTAAATGAGCAATTTGACTGTGAAGACATCCTTTGCCTTAAAGTATGCAGCCGTGTGACTACCAGTTCGACAGCCATCTAGAATATTTCCAGCACCATACACACTTCTCTTCTCTCTCCTGTATCAATACCCTGCCCTCACTTCCTGACTCTGGCACTCTGATTTCTGTGCTTCCATTTCCGTGTTTGCCAGAACGTCATATAAATGATGGTAGGCAGTGTTGTGTCTGGCTTTTTTTTTTTTTTTTCCCTCCCACTGAGCACAATGGTTCTGAATTCAACATATTCGGAGCAGGAACAGTTTATCCCTTTATTCATGCAAGGTGTATTTTTTAAATTTTTATTTCTTTCTTTTAGCTGTGCTGGGTCTTCTTTGCTGTGCAGCCTTTTCTGTAGCTGTTGGGGTGTGGACTACTCATTGGGGTGGCTTCTCTTGTTGCAGAGCAGGGGCTCTAGAGTGGGTGGGCTCAGTAGTTGTGGCTCCGGGAGGCGGGTGGTGCTCTAGAGCACAGGCTCCGTAGCTCTGGCTCCGGGGTGGGTGGGGGAGGGGGGAGGTGGTGCTCTAAAGCACAGGCTCAGTAGTTGTTGGGGGGGTGGGGTGGGGTTTAGTTGCCCTGCAGCCCGTGGGATCTTCCCAGACCAGGGATCGAACCCGTGTCTCCTGCATTGGCAGGCGGATTCTACACCACTGAGCCAGGAGGGAAGCCCCTATGCAAAGTGTTTGAAAATACGATGGAGGTGGGATGGGGCACGGCTCTGTTTACTAACAGCATAGGAATTAGGTGAAATTCTTCAGACCCCAAACGACCACGTGATTCTCTCTCTTTCCCAGCATGCAACTGGGCTGATTTAAAAGCAGCAGCCCCTGGTCACAGCTGCCTGCAGGGGGCAGCAAAGGGCTGGGAGGCAACACCAAGCTTTGCACCCGGAGTCAGAGGGCTGGAACCTCAGGAGGGAAGCTCTTTCCCTGGAGAAACTGTTTCCGGCTCAAAGCTTCAGGAGGCAACCCGGATTCACCCTCCAGCAAAACCTGAATTAGGCTCAGGGAAGTGAGGAAGTACTCAAACCAGTATCTGACAGGAGAGAACAAACCCGGGCTGATATCAGAGATAAATCCTGAACAAAGACCAGACAAAATACTCCTTCAATAAAACACACAATGCATTTGTTGTAGGAAAGGGAACCCGTTTCAGGGCCCGAAACTGGGCTCTTGTCTAACACTCGGAAATGAATTGTCCGGGGAGACACATGTGCCGAGAAAGCAAGAGATTTTATTGGAAAAGGGCGCCCGAGCAGAGAGCAGGAGGGTAAGGAAACCCAGGAGAACAGCTCTGCCACATGGCTGGCAGTCTCCAGCTTTATGGCGATGGGATTAGTTTCCGGGTTTTCTTTAGCCAATCATTTTGACTCAAAGTCTGCTGGTGGCGAACACCTTGTCCAGCCAAATGGATGCAAGGAGAAGGATTCTGGGAGCTGGTAGGACATGTGGTGTCTCCTTTTGACCTTTCTCGAACTCTTCCGGTTGGTGGAGGCTTATTAGTTCCTTACCAGGACCTCCTGTCGTAAAGCTCGTATGCAAATAGTTACTGTGGTGCCTGGCCAGGGTGGAGGGTTTCAATCAATGTGCTTCCCTTAACACATTCACTTAAATGAAAGATATATGCAGTTGCATTAAAAATTACGACACAGTGTTCATCCAAAACATCCTAGAGAAAGAGATTCAATACACAGTAGGAGAAAATATTTTCCCAACACGACTGACAAAATACTAGAATGAAAACTGGGGAACGGATTCCTACAAATCAATAAAAAGAGCATGAACAGACCAAAAGGAAACTAAGCAAAAGTTATGAACAAGCACACAGAGAAACACGTAGTTTTTAAAGTTAAATGAAGAGATGTTCAGCATCACTGATGACCAGGAAAAAAAAATATCGAAAATAAGAGGAAAGTGAAGGGACTTCCTTGGTGGTCCAGTGGCTAAGACTCCACCCCACCCCCCCACCCCCCCACTGGGTTTCCAAGCCTAGCAACCCACTCCGGTATTCTTGCCTGGAAAAATCTCATGGATAGAGAAGCCTGGTAGGCTACAGTCCATGGGGTGGCAAAGAGTCGGACACGACTGAGCGACTTCAATTTCATTTTACTTTCACTTTCCAAGCCTCAGTTCAGTTCAGTTCAGTTCAGTCGCTCAGTCATGTCCGACTCTTTGCAACCCCATGAATCCCAGCACACCAGGCCTCCCTGTCCATCACCAACTCCCGGAGTTCACTCAGACTCATGTCCATCGAGTCAGTGATGCCATCCAGCCACCTCATCCTCTGTCGTCCCCTTCTCCTCCTGCCCCCAATCCCTCCCAGCACCAGAGTCTTTTCCAATGAGTCAACTCTTCACATGAGGTGGCCAAAGTACTGGAGTTTCAGCTTCAGCATCATTCCTTCCAAAGAAATCCCAGGGCTGATCTCCTTCAGAATGGACAGGTTGGATCTCCTTGCAGTCCAAGGGACCTCAGGAGTCTTCTCCAACACCACAGCTCAAAAGCATCAATTCTTCCAAGCCTAGCAGGAACATTAACAGGACCTACAAGGAAGGACCGAAAGAAAAGCCATGGCACTTTTTATGATACTCTTATAATGTCGACGCTTACAGCTGCAAAACGTGAGGTCTGTAGTTATATCCATTTATGAAGCACCAGTAGATGGTTTAAAACATTTTGACTCCTGTGACTGTGACCTTCCGACTGTATGTATTAAAAATCTCCATCCTTATAGAGCTATTCACTACTTTTGTCTCTGTATATTGATATGGCATTTAAACAAAGGGCTTCCCTGGTGGCTAAAGAATTGGTAAAGAATTTGCCCACAGTATTGGAGACCTGGATTTGATCCTTGGGTCGGGAAGACCCCCTGGAGAAGGAAATTGCAACCCACTCTGGTATTCTTGCCTGGAGAATCCCATGGACGGACGAGCCTGGCGGGCTACAGTCCATGGGGTCCCAAAGAATTGGACATGCCTGAGCAACTAACTGGAGAAGGCAATGGCAACCCACTCCAGTACTCTTGCCTGGAAAATCCCATGGACCGAGGAGCCTGGTAGGCTGCAGTCCATGGGGTCGCTAAGAGTCAGGCACAACTGAGCGACTTCACTCTTACTTTACACTTTCCTGCATTGGAGAAGGAAATGGCAACCCACTCCAGTGTTCTTGCCTGGAGAATCCCAGGGATGGGGGAGCCTCGTGGGCTGACATCTATGGGGTCACACAGAGTCGGACACGACTGAAGTGACTTAGCAGCAGCAGGGCAACTAACACTTCCCTTAAATCTTTAGAAGATGTGTTTTCCCTGCACTACATCTTGTATTCCCTAAGAACAACCCATTAGTTGACTATCTCTTATTAATACATACTTCCAGTTTATGGGCTTCATTTGCAAATAGAACAGTCAAATTAAGGGGTCACTGGAACTTTATGAAAATATTACAAAACAGTAAACTAATAATTGGAGGTTTCATAAACCTTAACATTTTCTACTGGGTTCAGTGATTTGTTCAGTTTTCTGATTTGACTTGTTATGTCGTAAGGAAGAAATCCTAAATTGCTGCAATGCCTGGTACTTTGGTACTTTAGGATTGTCATTTAATGTTAACTAGGATTCGAAGGCAATGGCACCCCACTCCAGTACTCTTGCCTGGAAAATCCCATGGACGGAGGAGCCTGGTAGGCTGCAATCCATGGGGTCGCTGAGGGTCTGACATGACTGAGTGACTTCACTTTCACTCTTTGGAGAAGGAAATGGCAACCCACTCCAGTGTTCTTGCCTGGAGAATCCCCAGGGAGGAAGGAGGCTGGTGGGCTGCCGTCTATGGGGTCGCACAGAGTCGGACACGACTGAAGCGACTTAACAGCAGCAGCAGCAGGATGCGAAGGAAATATCATTATCTGAGTCTTACAGGTAAGGAGATGAATGTGCACAGAAATCAATCAATTGCCCGATTTGCACAATGTTAAGTATGGAACTCTTATCCAAACCCAGGTCCAGCTACTCCATGACCATCTTCCCAGGGACCAAAAATAAAAGATTTCAATGGAAAGAAGAAAGTCACTGGAGGCAGAATAAACGCACCTACAGCTTCACCTGTAATAACCTGAAGTTAAAGGCTAGCATTCAAATCTTATGCAGAAGTAAAAGATTAGTAACCAAAAAGTAAATACTAAGAGCAAGGATATTATTCCAGTGAACTCTGAAAAGGATCATCTTAGTCAAGAGATTAAGTGAACCTACAAGGCCAGGTTGTGCTAATGGTAAAGAAGCCGCCTGCCAGTGCAGGAGATAAAAGAGACATGGGTTCAGTCCCTGGGTCAGGAACATCTCCTGGAGGAGGAAAATGACAGCCTGCTCCAGTATTCTTGCCTGGAGAACCCCATGGACAGAGGAGCCTGGCAGGCTACAGTCCATGGGGTCGAAAAGAGTTGGACACGACTGAGTGACTTAGTAAACACACACGCACAAGTCAGGAGTCTGGATGGGGGTGGGTACTAGACCGGGTCAAAATGTCCTGTAGAATGGATCCTTGGAAATGTGAGCAGATTACTTGGCCACAGTCTCTTGCCTGGACCAGACATCAGGAAACGTTACCGGTGATCCAACACTCTAAGGTAGGGAGGTAGGTTTAGTTACTCAGTCGTGTCTGACTCTCGCAACCCCGTGGACTGTAGCCCATGAGGCTCCTCTGTCCACAGGATTCTCCAGGCAAGAATACTGGAGTGGGTTGCCATTTCCTTCTCCCCAACACTCTAAAGCAGCTAACTGAATCCTGCGTGCCCTTTCTTGGTGCAAATAAAGTTTTATTGGAACACAGACACTTCCACTCACTAGCATAATGCCTACTGCTGCTTTTACATTACAGGGACCGACGTGAGTAGCTGTAATAGAAACCATATGATCTGCCCAGCTGCGAAGATGGACTAGCTAAGCCTTATGGAGCAAGTCTGCCCACCCTGAGTACAAAGCGGGGACTGAGTCACCCTGAGCACAAATCGGGGGCCGAGTGTGCGGGGCAAATGCGATCTCAACGTGATGGAAGCACCTGGCTTCCCTCCTGCCTGTGTGCTCTTGTTCAAGTCTTTTGCAACAATATCATGTTGCACAGCTCTGGATACACCTCAGTCACATCTGACCTCCCCTCAGGGTGCTCTTTTCTGTTCGTTGCTTCCAGAGCTGTTGAGGCAGGGTGGGGGGGGTCTTCTTCACCCCTGCCCTTCACAGCAACATCAGCAGCTGCTGAGTCACTGAGTCGTGTCTGACTCTTTGAGACCTCATGGCCAGGCTCCTCTGTCCTTGGGATTCTCCCAGGCAAAAATACTGGAGTGGGTGTTCATTTCCTCCTCCAGGGGATCTTCCTGACCCAGGGATCAAACCCACGTCTCCTGCACTGGCAGGCGGATTCTTTACCACTGAACCCTCCAGGCACAAAGCAGATGATGGATCTCTCCTCCTTCGAATCCCATGGACTCCATGACTTGTCGATTACATTCAATCTCTCTTCCCTGTCCTCTAGTCTGTCCTGATTTGCCCGGCCTCCCTCTGGTCTTGTGTCCTCTCTGGATCTGTCCATTCCAGCCCCAGCACTTATCCGGCTGGACTTCCAGTTTGTCCCTTCCTCCAAAGACAAGCAAATACTTCCAGAGCCAAAGACGTTTTTACACCCAGTCAGCCAGCCCTTCATCCTCCAGTACCCACTCATGTCTCACCACCACTTTCTTGGCTGCAAGGAAGATAGTTCTGAAAAAATTCCAGCAGAAATAACTCTAGTCTTTACAAGTATTGCATTTTGAATGTCATTGAACAAGAAATGGCAAATATCCTCAAAATTCTCGATACATAAACCATGGCATATAAAAAGAAAGAGGAAAAAAGAGCATGGCATATCAGTTGATTTTTGTTTCCCTATCATCACTATACCAAAAAAAGTTGTAAACTCGCTTGTAATAAGCCAAGAAAAATATGTTTTTGTTGAGTACTCATTTGTCCGTCTCTTGTCCAGTATATCGGAGAAGGCAATGGCAGCCCACTCCAGTACTCTTGCCTGGGAAATCTCATGGACTGAGGAGCCTGGTAGGCTCCAGTCCATGGGGTCGTGAAGAGTCAGAGACAACTGAGCGACTTCACTTTCATTTTTCACTTTTATGCATTGGAGAAGGAAATGGCAACCCACTCCAGTGTTCTTGCCTGGAGAATCCCAGGGACGGGGGAGCCTGGTGGGCTGCCGTCTATGGGGTCACAGAGTCAGACACGACTGAAGCGACTTAGCAGCAGCAGCAGCAGCAGCATCAGTCATGTATATACTCTTAATCCCATCACTCACTAAACCCTGTTTTACTTTCCTTCCTGACATTTATCTCTGCCTGAAATTCTATTTATTTGTGAAAGTGCAAGTGTTCATCTCTCAGTCATGTCCAACTCTTTGTGACCCCCATGGACTGTAGCCTGCTGGGCTCCTCTGTCCATGGGATTTCCCAGGCAAGAATACTGGAGCCGGTTGTCATTCCCTTCTCCAGGGGATCTTCCTGATCCAGGGATCGAACCAGGCTCTCCTGCATTGCAAGTGGATCTTTACCATCTGAGACACTGGGGAAGCCCATTTTTGTTTTTATTAGTACAACTATTTATTTAATTTACTTGCTTGCTCTGTGTCTCTAATCAGAATGTAACTTTCACGGAAGCAGGGTTTGATGTGTATCACACTTACCATCCTCGACATGTAATAAGAACTCAATATTTATAAAGTGTTGGCTGGGACTTCCCTGGCTGTCCAGTAGCTACGAATCGATCCACCAGTGCAGGGGACGCTGGTTCCATCCCTGGTCTGGGAAGACCCCACATGCCTCGGGGTCTTCTAAGCTTCTGCCCCACAACTGCTGAGGCCACAGGCCACAGCTACTAAAGCCCATGCACTCCAGAGCTTTTGCTCCACAGCAAGAGAAGCCATGGAGACGGGAAGCCCTGTACCACAACTAGAGAGTAGCCTCCGCTGCTAGTTAGAGCAACTAGAGAGTAGCCTCTGCTGCTAGTTAGAGCAACTAGAGAGTAGCCTCTGCTGCTAGTTAGAGCAACTAGAGAGTAGCCTCCGCTGCTAGTTAGAGCAACTAGAGCGTCGCCTCCACTACTACTTAGAGCAATGAGCATTGCCTCCACTACTAGTTAGAGCAACTAGAGAGTAGCCTCTGCTACTAGTTAGAGCAACTAGAGAGTCGCCTCCACTACTAGTTAGAGCAACTACAGCGTCGCCTCCACTACTAGTTAGAGCAATGAGCATTGCCTCCACTACTAGTTAGAGCAACTAGATTAGCCTCCACTACTAGTTAGAGTAACTAGAGAGTAGTCTCTGCTACTAGTTAGAGCAACTAGAGTAGCCTCCACTACTAGTTAGAGCAACTAGAGAGTAGCCTCTGCTACTAGTTAGAGCAACTAGAGCGTCACCTCCACTACTAGTTAGAGCAACTACAGCGTCGCCTCCACTACTAGTTAGAGCAACTACAGTGTCGCCTCCACTACTAGTTGGAGCAACTAGAGCGTCGCCTCCACTACTAGTTAGAGCAACTAGAGAGTCGCCTCCACTACTAGTTACAGCAACTAGAGAGTAGCCTCCACTACCAGTTAGAGCAACTAGAGAGTAGCCTCCACTACCAGTTAGAGCAACTAGAGAGTAGCCTCCACTACCAGTTGCAGCAACTAGAGAGTAGCCTCCACTACTAGTTGCAGCAACTAGAGAGTAGCCCTACTTCTAGTTAGAACAACTAGAGAGTAGCCTCCACTACTAGTTAGAGCAACTAGAGAGTAGCCTCCGCTGCTAGTTAGAGCAACTAGAGAGTAGCCTCTGCCGCTAGTTAGAGCAACTAGAGAGTAGCCTCTGCTGCTAGTTAGAGCAACTAGAGAGTAGCTTCCACTACTCGTTGCAGCAACTAGAGAAGGGCCAGCAACCTGTAGCAACGATGACCCAGTATACTCAAAAATAAATATTTTTTTAAAAAATAAAATATTAGGTGACCTGTCCGTGATGTCGGATAAAACAGTCCTTTATAACACGCAGCTGGGAGACTGGAAGTCAAGGCCAAGTTTGGGCAGATTCAGATTAGGGCACTAATCCACTCATGAGGGCTGCACCCTCGTGACCGAGTCACCCCCAAGGGCTCCACGTCCTAAGAGCACCACACAGGGGGGAAAGCATTTCAGCAGATGACTCTGGCTGAGGGAGGGGGCACACAGTCCCTGTGTTGTACTATCCTCCCTTCCTCACATCAGGGAGTATCCCCAGGCTCTCCAAGGAGCCCACAGAAGGTGACCCCCAGGAGGCTGTGTCTTTCATGAGATCCCAGCAGTTCCGTGGCTCCGGTTCCCAGCAGGCGGTGCAGCCCCTGGGTCTGGAAATCACTGCTTCCTTCCTACCTTCCTTTCCTGAGCCCCACTCAGGAAACAGGATCTCAAGGGCCATAAGTGAGAGCTCATGGGACTTGCAACTAAAAATCTCTCATGCTATGACAAAGACTGATGGCCCCCTGTGCCACCACGAAGACCCAACTCAGCCAAATTAATAAATAAAAATAAATATTTAGCAGAGATGTCACTTTGCTGACAAAGGAGGATCATATAGTCAAAGCTATGGTTTTTCTAGTCAGTCATGTGAGAGCTGGACCATAAAGAAGGCTGAGCACTGAAGAACTGATGCTTTCAAACTGTGGTGCTGGAGAGGACTCTTGAGAGGCCCTTGGACTGCAAGGAGATTCAGCCAGTCCATCCTAAAGATCAGTCCTGGGTATTCATTGGAAGGACTGATGCTGAAGCTGAAGCTCCAATACTTTGGCCACCTGATAGAACAAGAAGACTCACTGGAAAAGAGCCTGCTGCTGGGGGCGGGGGGAAGACTGAAGCCAAAAGGAGAAGAGGGTGGCAGAGGATGAAATGGTTAGATAGCATTACCGACTCAATGGACATGAGTTTGAGCAAACTCTGGGAGATGGTGAAGGGCAGGGAAGCCTGGCGTGCTGCAGTCCATGGGGTCTCAAAGACTTGGACTTGACTCAGCGACTGAAGAACAACAACAGAGTTATCATTATGTAGACTATAATAATTCTGTACAATATAGTTACGAGTAATATAAAATGCTGATGGTTTAGCAGGTCTCCCTAAAAGGCAGGCTTTGACAAGTCTTCCTGGAGATTGCTCTCTGCTTCTCTTCCCACCCCATGTTGCCCATCACGTTCCTGAATTGTGTTTCCTCTGTTTTAAATACTCGGAGTAGTTTTTGTTTTCCTGGAAGACTCTTGAAATGCACACTCACATTTCTTCTGGCTTTTAACACCTTCCCAGAAGTCAGGTCAGAGAAAGCCAAGCAAGGCAGTGGTTGCCGACACACTCATGACTCACTGCAGACCGAAACCAAGCAACTTAGCTGCTCAATGGGTTTAGCAGATAAGCTCTGGTTTAATAGGTTTCCTCCATTATCACAAGAGAGATGCTCTATAAATCACCATTGTAGACAAGAGCTATAACCCCATGTACCGTAGAATCACAGTCATATACGGCAAAGTCATTCATCATGTGATTTTAATTATATGAAGAGACACACTGGATTCATCTCTGCGTCCTCATCATCCACTTCAATGCCTGAAATGTTAACAGATATTTGATAAATGCTCATTTAATGGTGAAATGGATGAACTGAAAATATTCCAAATTACGCACGCTGCGCTTTTCACATGACGGTATAAGACGACACAAGAATTCTAATAACCCACGAGTACATGAATGGGGAAAAATCTTTCTGGAGTTTGAAGCAGGAACTGCTGAGGGCAAATGCTTGTGCTATTGCATGAGAATCACGAGAGGAAGGATCTCTGGGGGCACCTAGCTGGCAAAGGGGCTTCCCTGATGGTTCAGACAGTAAAGAATCTGCCTGCAATGCAGGAGATGAGGGTTCGATCCTGGGTCGGGAAGATCCCCTGGAGAAAGGAATGACAACCCGCTCCAGTATTCTTGTCTGGGAAATCCCATGGACAGAGGAGCCTGGAGGGCTATAGTCCATGAGGTCGCAAACAGTCGGACACGACTGAATGACTAAGAGCAGGCTGGGAAGATCTGCAGTGACCACATCACTGGTCACTGCCTTCTCCTCAGTCCCTGTGCACCTTGGAACTGACCACAAAGACTGACATTCACGATGGAGATGAAAGTCCTCAGAAATTAGACCTGTACTGGGAAGGTCACTCCCATGTGGGGGGATTCCAAGCACGTTTCAGGGCACTGGGGTGTCATGGACAGACACTGAAATCGGTGCAGGACACAGACCAGGAGGTGAGGAAACACAGCACAGGGGAAGCTAGTTTATCTACTTGTCTTGGTCGTTATCACCTTTTCTAAATGAGTAGCCGAGAGAGAGAACGCGGATTCACTAAGTTCTGGTCTCAGTTTCACGAGCACACACTCCCATGTAATCATCAACACTCCCGAGCCAAGGCTGGCAGCAGAGACTCCTTGGAGAGTTACTACTATTAAGAGTTACCACTCCTATGCATGAGACGGGGTGCTCGGGCCCGGTGCACTGGGATGCCCCTGAGGGATGGGATGGGGAGGGAAGTGGGAGGGGGGTTCAGGAAGGGGAACACATGTACACCCATGGCTGATTCATGTCAATGTATGGCAAAAACCACTACAGTATTGTAAAGTCATTAGCCCCCAATTAAAATAAATTAAAAAAAAGAGTTATGACTCCTCTTACTACTGTAAGAGCTGCTGAGAGATTCGAGGGGACCCCGGCTGTGGAGTGGTGGAGTACACAGATTCCTTCTCTCTGACGCCGAACGATTCTCAGTAGGAAACGCTACATGGTTGGTACCTGGGCATCCTGCATGGCCCTGCTATGGGCCACAAACACAGAGCTTGACCACAGTCTGACCCACATCATGGAGAGATGTCCTGTGATTTCATGGGGAGCTCCAGACCTCTGCCATCTGCGTGCCTGAGTTCTCTGCTACCAGCTGGGACCTGATTCCCAGGGCGCTGATGCCAAGCTGACCGTGTGCTTGCTGCCTGTGTAAGTCACAGCTCTCTGCATCTATCTGGATGCCTAGTGTCCTCAGCGGCCAAATCCATGGAACAGTGGCCAGCACAGACCGACCAGTAGACACTGCAGGCCAGTGCTTAGCAATGGAGAACTGCGAGGCGTGGTTTCATCTCTGCATCCTCGGTTAACGAACTCCTTAAACTTTTTGTTTTGCATTGAAGTGAAGTCGCTCAGTCGTCTCCAACTCTTTGCGACCCTGTGGACTGTAGCCTACCAGGCTCCTCTGTCCATGGGATTTTCCCGGCAAGAGTACTGGAGTGGATTGCCATTTCCTTCTCCAAGGGATCTTCCCGACCCAGGGATCGAACCCAGGTCTTCCGCATTGTAGACAGACGCTTTACAGTCTGAGCCACCAGGGAAGTACAATTAACAATATTGTGACAGTTTCAGAGGCACAGCAATGGCACTCAGCCACACACATACACACACACACACACCCATTCTCCCCCAGAGAAGTTGAATGGTTCTATGATGACCTACAAGACCTTCTAGAACAAACACCAAAAAAAAAAAAGACATCCTTTTCATCATAGCCCAGTTGGTGAGAATCTGTCTGCAACGCGGGAGACCTGGGCTCGATCCCTGGGTTGGGAAGACCCCCTTGAGAAGGGAAAGGCTACCTACTCCAGTATTCTTGCCTGGAGAATTCCACGGACTGAATAGTCCATGGGGTTGCAAAGAGTCGGACACGACTGAGCAACTTTCACTTTCACTTTCATCATAGGGAACTGGAACGCAAAAGTAGGAAATCAAGAGATACCTGGAGTAATAGGCAAGTTTGGCCTAGGAGTACAAAATGAAGCAGGGCAAAGGCTAACAGAGTTTTGCCAAGATAATGCACTGGTCATAGCAAACACCCTCTTCCAACAACACAAGAGACGATTCTACACATGGACATAACCAGATGGTCAACAGTGAAATCAGACTGATTATATTCTTTGCAGCTGAAGATAGAGAAGCTCTATACAGTCAGCAAAAACAAGACTGGGAGCTGACTGTGGCTCAGATCATGAACTCCTTATTGCCAAATTCAGACTTAAATTGAAGAAAGTAGGGAAAACTGCTAGACCACTCTACTATGACCTAACTCAAATCCCTTATGATTATACAGTGGAAGTGAGAAATAGATTCAAGGGATTAGATCTGATAGACAGAGTGCCTGATGAACTATGAACTGATGTTCGTGACATTGTATAGGGAACAATTATCAAAATCATCCCCAAGAAAAAGAAATGCAAAAAGGCAAAATGCCTGCCTGAGGAGGCCTTGCAAATAGTTGAGAAAAAAAGAGAAATGAAAGGCAAAGAAGAAAAGGAAAGATATACCCATCTGAATGCAGAGTTTCAAAGAATAGCAAGGGGAGATAAGAAAGCATTCCTTGGGCTCTGAAATAAATGCAGACAGGGACTGAGCCATTAAATTAAGACGCTTGCTCCTTGGAAGGAAAGCTATGACCTACCTAGACAGTGTATTAAAAAGCAGAGACATCACTTTGCAAAAAGTGGTCTGATTTTTCCAGTATTCAGGTATGGATGTGAGAGTTGGACCATAAAGAAGGCTGAGCACTGAAGAATTGATGCTTCCAGACTGTGGTGTTGGAGAAGACTCTTGAGAGTCCCTTGGACTGCAAGGAGATCAAACCTTTAAGGGTTAAAGGTTAAAGTGAAGTCGCTCAGTTGTGTCCGACTCTTTGGGACCCCATGGACTGTAGCCTACCAGGCTCCTCTGTCCATGGGATTTTCCAGGCAAGGGTACTGGAGTGGGTTGCCATTTCCTTCTCCAGGGAATTTTACCAACTCAGGGATCGAACCCAGGTCTCCCGCATTGCAAGCAGACACTTTCTCCTCTGAGCCACCAGGGAAGCCCCTACCTTTAAGAGTCAGTCTTAAAGGAAATCAACCCTGAATATTTATTGGATGGACTGATGCTGAAGCTGAAGCAATGACCTACATTTATGCAATGAGCACAAATACCCTTCTGGAACACTGGGCAGGAGGCCCCAGCTCTCACCAAGCAGGTGGCCTTGACAAATTCTACAGGACAGCAAGCAACACAGGGTAGCCAAGCTCAGAGCTGAGACCCTAATCCACGGCTGGGGAAAGAGAGACTGCTCCATTTCTCCTGGGTGTTTCTCCATGTTCATTATTGGGGAAGTCCCTCTCCTACTCTGAAAAGGAAATACCCCCACCCATGTCTCCATCATTTTCCTGAATACCAAGAGCAATCACAGTGTGTGTAAAGTAGTGGTTACCTTCTACTAGAATTTCAAGACTTGATGTGGGTTTTTTTTTTTCCTATTAAAATTTCCTAAGTCAAGTGAACATTTCATAATTTGGTTATCCGTCCTCTGTGAGATTTTTGTATCTTGTGGCCAAGGTGCTCCTTAGACATGAACAGCATTTCAACACTTACAGAGGCATTTGATCAAACAGCTAGAAGATTGAGATGTTTTTCACTGGATAATTTATTCCATATGCACCCAGCGGCAAGCATTTGGCAAGAGACCAACTGGTATGATTTAGAAAGCCTGAATAGCTCATGCAGGAAATAAGTAGCTGACAGATAAAAGGAAAATGGCAACTTTATGCTTTAAAGGCAACGTGAAGTATTTGGAAGGGACATTTATCAGTTCAACAAGGATCGATTTTCTTCCACTCTCAACCCCTGGAACAAATCTTGTCCTCTGAAAGTGTAGGCTCACTGGGCCTGGTAATTTATTTGTTTGTGTATATAAATAGCCCATTTCGAGACACCCTATAAGACATGTCTCTCTAGCACATATTTCGTCTTGATCCTGGGTGGAAGATAACAATGACCGACTGACCTGTTGAACAAGGCACCCTCGGAGTTCAGGTAAAGAAATGTGATTTAATGTGCATCAACACTCATCAAGGCAAGTGTTGTCTGAACATTCAGACAGGGAGGCAGACGGCAGGGTGACCCCTGCTCCTAAAAGAGACGTGAACTATTTGAATTGCCTGATTGTATGTATCCCCCTTGATATTTTAAAATGATGTAAGTTAAAAGAGGCATAACTTAACTAGTGAAAATCTCGAAACAGAGCATTTCTGGTTAATTCACAGAAAACAGGGAACTTTGAACACATTTCAAGACAACGTTTTTACTAGGGGGGAGTTAATTCTAGCATGAGCTGAACACACAGAGAATGGAGAATTAATGTTCAGTCAACATTATCCAATTTATTCCTTCGATGATCAATCATTCATTTAGCAAATGTTTATTGAGCGCCTCTCTATGCCTGGGTTCCAAGAATAAAACCATGAATGCAATAAAAGTTTCTCCTGTTAAGTAAATAACAGCCATAATACGTGATTTGAGAGCTATGGAACCACTATAGAGAGAAGAACAAATACCATTTTGTTTGAGAACCAACGGACAATGGTGCAAGAAAAGGTGAAGGATAAAGTGACTTCGAACGAAACAGAAGTGAAAGAAAGAAGTCTCTATAGACAGAGACTACGATGTCTGCAGAGCCAGTTATGATGAGTAAACAACCAATTACATCCATCTTTACCAATTACTTACTATTTATTCTGAGGCAAAGTACTTAGCATTCTATTCTCTGTCTTTATGCCCATAAAATAGAGATACTAGTAATACCTAATTTACAGGCTATTAAAGGATCAATTGAGATAATAAGCCTTGAACAGCGTAGCCCTTGGCCACGAAAGGCTGATCTTGTGGTGCATTCCAATTAGTTAGGTTACCACCCCTTCCTAAAGGTTCTCCTCTCTTCTCCCCCAGAAGGATACAGACAACTTTGAAGACAACACAGAGCACGAAATTAAAGTTCTGTTCTTGTTGTTTAGGTGAAGCAATTCAAAGCTATCTTCAGTGGCTCCCTGGATTTTACTGTTCCTCATATCTCCAGTTGTTCTATCCCAGAAGTTCTTGTCATTTTAGCATTGACTTTTCTACATCATCTTTTATCATCAAAAGATTTCAAGTGAGGTCGAACTGTGGTCAAATCCCATCCCTTTTTAGGGACCGACATTTTTGCTGCTGTACACTGGGACTCAGATTTCTCTTGAAGTACTTCCACTTCCCAAATCATATTTTCTGGCAGTTTGGTCAATGATTTATAATCTTATGGGATTAAAATTAGCGAAGGTGAACCGTATACAATCGCTGGCTTTTTGTAGTTTCTACTCCCTCCTACAAGGGGCTTCCCTTGTAGCTCTGTCGGTAAAGAATCTGCCTGCAGTGCAGGAGACCGGGGTTCGATCCCTGGGTTGGGAAGATCCCCTGGAGAAGGAAATGGCGACCCACTCCAGTGTTCTTGCCTGGAGAATCCCACGGACAGAGGAGCCTGGTGGGCTGCAGTCCATGGGGTCGCAGAGAGTCAGGCACGACTGAGTGACTAACACTTACGCTCCTGACACTCGTGTAACACTTACTTATACTCCTGACACTCATGTGCGGCTTCCCTCTGGGTTCATTCTTGGTTCAAGGGATGTTGTTGGCCCTTTGAGATGTAGAAAGAAAATGAAATCCAGGAGTTAGGAATCCGCCTCGTCATGCAGCGGACTGGGGTTTGATCCTTGGTGGAGGAACAGAGATCCCACATGTGTTTAGTCAGTCAGTCATGTCCGTGTCTCTGTGACCCCATGGACTGTAGCCCCCCAGGCTCCTCTGTTCATGGGATTCTCCAGGCAAGGATACTGGAGTGGGTTGCCACTTCCTCCTCCAGGGGATTCTTCCTGACCCAGGGATCGAACCTGGGTCTCTTGCATTGCAGGCTGATTCTTTACCAGCTGAGCCACCAGGGAAGCCGAAACTCTCACATGCCGCAGAGCGACTAAGCCTACAAGCCACAACTCCTGAGCCTGCATGCCACAACCAGAGAGTCCCTACCCTGCAAAAAAAAGATTTGCATGACACAATGAAGAATCCGCACGGTACAACTATGACCCGAAGCAACCGCATAAATAAGACGAAAGTGAGGGCAAGCCCATGATCGTCTGCTCTGGGGAAGTGGGACGCGCTGATTGGCCGTCGGACGCCCCTCCTGGTTCACTGGCGGATGGAAGAGGCGCTCTGTGTGTTTAGTCATCCTCCTAGTACCCACGTCTGACCGATGGTACCTACGCAGTAATATTCTGTAGGGAAGTGAGTATTTATTCTGAATCTCCTGCAAAGAGCAATGCCTAATTTTATAACATCTTAACAGAAACAGAAACCAAAGTAAAAGGATCTGTTGACAAGTCTTATCATTTTCGAACATTTAATGTATTCCACCAGTCCTCTGGCAGGTTTGAGGGCAGGAGGAGAAGGGGACGACAGAGGATGAGATGGTTGGACGGCATCACAGACTGGACGGACATGAGTCTGAGCAAGCTCCAGGAAATGGTGAAGGGCAGGGAAGCCTGGTGTGCTGCAGCCCATGGGGTGGCAAAGAGTCAGACACGACTGTGTGACTGAACAGCAACCAGTCCTCTGTCGAGAGAGTGAAGGTATTCCAGCAGCTCCGTGTTATCAGTGAAGTACTTACTGCAGCACAAAGACAAAATTATCATAAGCATGAGTTCCAAGTTAAAAAAAAAAACAACACAAGCACAAACACTTAAAAAAATATGAAAGTATGATTATATTTCTCCAAGTAGCCAAACACACTGAGAAACTATCTGATGGTCTAACAACATCATTAGACTTGAAAAGCCAGACGCGAGAAATGAAATATTAACTGTGGCATTGCTTAAAATAATTCCTCTTCTTGTCCAAGGGTTTTCAGCCCAAACACAAGCTACCAAAGACAGCCAGAGTGAAAAATGCAGCAGCATTTCAGGGGAGTTGAAAGGAAAGACATGAGCTTTATGCGTATATCAACAGACACATTTTTTTTTTTAACTTTTACTGGTGACGGAGTGATAGGAGAAATTGAGGTTTTCCAAATGCCCTTAATATGTCTTTGACTCACGCTATTCATGTATGTGTGAAAAAAATCTGCAATATCTCAAAACATTGGGACCAGAGTGAAGACTTACATGAAGAAAGCTATTTACTTAACTGGGATCCCTAACTGTACATCATTTAGCATTATTAGCTGTGACTGGGGACTCTGACAAATGAAATGAAAACTGCTGGATTAGATGATTCTTCAAAAACAATCACACAGCTGGGACTTCTCTGGTCGTCCAGTGGTTAAGAGTCCACCTTGCAATGCAGGGGACTCCGGTTCAATCCCCGCTCGGGGAACTAAGATTCCACATGCCATGGGGTTGTAGAGCCTGTGCTCCTTAATAAGATAAGCCAGCACACTACAACTAGAGAGAAGTCCCCACACTGTAACTAGAGGAAACGCAGTTGAAAAAGTATATACATGAAGTGAAGTTGCTCAGTTGTGTCTGACTCTAGCCAACCAGGCTCCTCCATCCATGGGATTCTCCAGGCAAGAATACTGGAATGGGTTACCATTCCCTTCTTCAGAGGATCATCCTGACCCAGAGAGTGAACCCGGGTCTCCCATGTTGTAGGTAGATGCTTTACTGTCTGAGCCACCAGGGAAGTCCCTGAAAAAGTATATAGCTCCCCTGCTAAGGCTAGCTGTAACAGAAGGAAGAGGGGAAGGGCACAACTGCTAAAAGAATGACATAGCCCAAGGACACAACATAAGCCAATTAGAATCCAGTGGGACCAAGATGGCAGACGAGACTAGACCTTGATCCTCAATCAGCAGGTGAAATGAGACACTCACAGGTGCCATGGCAGTTCCAGTTCAGTTCAGTCACTCAGTTGTGTCTGACTCCTTGCAACCCCATGGACTGCAGCACGCCAGGCCTCCCTGTCCGTCACCAACTCCCAGAGTTTGCCCAAACTCGTGTCCATTGAGTCAGTGATGCCATCCAACCATCTCGTCCTCTGTCATCCCTTTCTCCTCCCGCCTTCAGTCCTTCCCAGCAGCAGGGTCTTTTCAAATGAGTCAGCTCTTTGCATCAGGTGGCCAAAATATTGGAGTTTCAGCTTCAGCATCTGTCCTTTCAATGAATATTAAGGACTGATTTCCTTTAGGATGGACTGGTTGAATCTCCTTGCAGTCCAAGGGACTCTCAAGAGTCTTTTTCAACACCACAGTTCAAAAGCATCAGTTCTTAGGCACTCAGCTTTCTTTATAGTCCAACTCTCACATCCATACAAGACTACTGGAAAAAACAAAGCTTTGACTAGATGGACCTTTGTTGAAAAAGTAATGACAGTTCAAGGCACTGTTAAAAGACCAGGGAGTGACCAGTGGCCCAGATTCTGGAAATCTCAGCCCGTTCACAAAAATAGTTGGAATAATCCTCCTGCTCATTGGCAAATGAAATCACCCAGCCTATAAAAACTAACAAGGCCACATTCTCCGGCCACACTCACCCTCTGCGATGACCCACACGCTGTCTGTGGAGTGTGCTTCTCTCTGAATCTGAATAAATCCACTTCTTACCGATCACTTTGTCTCTCATGGAATTCAGTCTTCGATGAGGCATCAAGAACCTGAGCTTCATTAGGTCCTGAAACCAGGTACCATGGGTTTTGGCTGGATTTGAGTCCCAGTCACGTGGGTTCAAGTCCCAATCTGCGGTAAACAGCTTCATAGCAAGGGGGCCACTCTCCATTCCCCCTTCTGATGTCTATGTCAGAAGCTTTCTCTGTTCCTTTTTATACTTTAATAAAACTCCGCTAATTGCTAAATGAGCATCCAAGACCCAGCAAAGCCAAAAAAAAAAAAAAAAAAGTCACATAGCTATGAAATTAAGTAGGATCAGTATTGGTTCTCAATTCTCATTTCTCTTAAATGTTTTCATTATGGCCTCTGTCGTAAAATTCTTTTAAGTGCTTCACAGAGAAAATGAGAATATTTTTTTCCCTTATCTTCAAATGGAAATTGATGAGGTGTTTTTTTGTTTGTTTGTTTGTTTTTTTCTTTGAGATATAACTCACATACACAAAACCCACCATTCTAAAGTGTACAGGTCAGGGATATTTTAAATTAATTAATTTATTTTAAATGGAGGCTAATTACTAAAGTGTACAGGTCAGAGATTTTACTCTATTCACTTCCACTGAACTGACTCCAAAAAGAAGCCCATACCAATTAGAAGTCACTCTCTACTCTCCTCTCCGCCCAACCCCCAGTCACCAAACATCTACTTTCTGTCTCTATGGATTTGCAAGTTCTGGAAACGCAATCCTAATTGAGTGATCCAACAGGTAGCGTTTCATGCCTGCTTCTTTCACTGAGCAGCACGTTTTTGAGGGTCATTCATGTCATAGCGATAGCTTACAATGATAGGTGAATGATGTCAGATTTGTGATCTCTGAAGAAGAAGATTTAGCTTCAGGACCCGGCTGGATCACTCAAGAGCCTTTGTGTAGCAGAGTTTTATTAAAGTATACAAAGGGACAGAGAAAGCTCCTGACAGACATTTGGAAGGGGGGCGCAGGGTGCCCCCCTCAATAGTCTTAGCAAGGGAGCTATATACTTTTTCAACTGGTTATTACAGTTAAATCAAAAGAATGTCTCAAGGTTGTAAAGGGCTTGCCAGACCCACTCCCACAGTTTGTATTAGAATTAATCAGAAGGTTCTTGGGAAGGTGAAACGTGTCCTCAAGCAGAATACATTGTTGTTATTTAATCACTGGTACACAGTTTAAGGAAAATCATACCCTTGAGCAAGAAGATGCTTGAGAATCCCTTGGACTGCAAGAAGATCCAACCAGTCCATTCTAAAGGAAATCAGTGCTGAATGTTCATTCGAAGGACTGATGCTGAAACTCCAATACTTTGGCCACCTGAAGGGAAGAACTGACTCATTTGAAAAGACCATGATGCTGGGAAAGATTGAGGGCAGGAGGAGAAGGGGACAACTGAGGATGAGATGGTTGGATGGCATCACTGACTCAATGGCCATGAGCTTGAGTAAATTCCAGGAGCTGCCGATGGACAAGGAGGCCTGGCATGCTGCACTCCATGGGGTCGCAAAGAGTTGGACATGACTGAGCGACTGAGCTGAACTGAATAAAGTAAATAAAAGAATATTACATAGGAGACCTCAGACAGCTCTCCGGGAAAACCTCACCTGCAAGGTCAGCCCTTGGCTGGCAGCTGGGAACGTGGAGCTCAGAAAGTTTGCTGTCAATCCTGTTAAGAAGGGCTCACTGAGCTACACGTGGTTTAATATCTGCTCCCCTGAGAGTCTGGAATTTGGGTAGGAGCTGTGTACGTAGAGGGTGGGGGCTTCCCAGGTGGCGCAATGGTAAAGAACCCGCCTGCTAATGCTGGAGACTCGGGAAACCCAGGTTAGATCCCTGGGTCAGGAAGATCCCCTGGAGGAGGGCATGGCAACCCCCTCTAGTATTCTTGCCTGGAGAATCTCATGGACAGAGGAGCCTGGCGGGCTACAGTCCATGGGGTCACAAAAGAGTCGGACACGACTGAACAACTCAGCACGGGGCAGAGGGTACCTATGTGACTAACTCATGATTCTTTAATGAACTTCCCTGGTGGATGACATTGCACAAATACTATCTCAAATAAATAATTCTCTCTCACACAAGCACACACACAGAAGAAGCAAACAAAAATCTGACCCCTTTCATTTATAAAGGACAGAGGGCCATTGCAGGTTTAGAAGTGATAGACAGTCACCACTTAATTATGAATTAATAAAAAATTTTAAATGTGGTTTAGATAGGTGAGGAATAAAAAAAAGACACTTAGTCTCCTTAATAATGAGAAAGAACTTTGAAAGCTACGTATGGTCCAAAACCCTTGAACAATCAAACTACTTCTGTCATAAACAGAGACTTTTTTTTTTAATATGAATTTTAGTCCACATATAAGGAGTATTTCAAAAAATCCTGATCGTAAAGATAACAGCCAGCATGTTGAAATGAAGCAGTGTTTTTTAACCTGGTTTATTGACTTTGGCATAATCTGATTGCCTCGATGCTAGAAAAATCACAGCCTGGTGTACTGTTAGATAATGACTTGTGAGAAGAGAAGCCCAGCCTTATTATTCACTGACATTACAAAGCAGTGTTCCCTTCTTTGCTCCATTACTCTTCCAAACTGGGGGATCATTTGTAGGCAACAGACCTGGATCACGAGTCCCTTTGGTTGATTTTATGATACAGGAAAATTAATGTCCTGCTGTCTTCAGGCCGAGGGGAAAAGATGACCTTCACCAAATCTGTAAATGTCAACTCCTTGCAAAAGCAAAGTCCCTGGAAGCCTCCTAATGACTTCTGGCATTAGCCTTCAGACAAGCAGTGGCAATCCCTCTTATTTTAGGAAACAAAAATCTTTTTAAAGTACAAAAATAAATCCATTTCCCACCCCCACCTCCATTTTCCATATTACTATTATACTGTATTTTTTCTTTTAAAATTACTTTAAAACATTTTCCCTTCTCTGTATGTAGTGGCCCCAAAATGCTTTCCATATGAGGACAGGTACATTTTAAATTGTATTTTTTTAAGATAAATGATAAAATAGGATCTATATTCTTAGAGTTAGTCTTTCTATTCAAGCTTCATAAGATCTCACAATTCTTACTAAATACTGAAAGTCTTAAGCATCATGGACTCAATGGACATGAGTCTGAACAAACTCTGGGAGAAGGTGAGGGACAGGGAAGCCTGGCACGCTCCATGGGGTCACAAAGAGTCAGACATAACTGAGTCGCAGAACAACACCAAAGCCAAGTCAACATGTGTGTACACACTAAACCTTCAAAAACCATTCACATATGCAAAAACTATAAGCTTTGGAGACAATAGGAAAATGTGAAAAGGCCACTTTGGTGTAACCCATGAGACCAAAATGTATATGAAAATTCTAAAATGCAAACGAAGCCTAGATGGTATTTTCTAACGTCCCAGGGGATAACTCATCAGCACTGCAATGGTTTTAATTTTCCACCACTGGGCAAGATGCCATGAGTAGCTCCCTCCTTGCTGTGGATATCTTTTACTGCTTGAGAAATGAAGAAACATGAATTTCAGCGAAAGCCCCACATAAGCTGCTGATCCATTTCCAGTAGTTCAGAGGCGTGAGCAGGTCTGGAGAGGAAAGCAGAGGACAAGAGCTCGTTTAGGTTACAGCGGCGTGAGAAGGACAGGAGACGTGAGCTCATGGATGCAAACAGCTTGTATCATCTTTTCAAGACCTCTGGCTATGGATTTATACAGCACACCCAGAATCAGAAAAGAGAGGCAGAAAGCAAACTGGGGCTTGCCAGGGGTTGGCCAGGGGACACAGTGACCACTCATGGTTACAGGGGTTCCTTGTAGAGTGATGAAAATATTCTGGGACTTGACAGGATATTCTGGTTGCTAAACATTCTGCCTGGACTAAATAAATGCCACAGAACCGCGCACTTTAATATGTTGAAGACTGGGATATGCACACACTGCTGTATACAAATTAGGTAAGTAATAAGGACCTACCATACAGCTCAGGGAACTCTGCTCAGTACTCTGGAATAACCTTATGGTTCCCAGGGGGAGGGATGGGGGAAGGGATAGTCAGGGAGCTTGGGATGGACATGGACTCACTGTTGTGTTTAACATGGAGAACCAGCAAGGACCTGCTGGACAGCACAGGGAACTCTGCTCAATACTCTGGAATAACCTTATGGTTCCCAGGGGAAAGGATGGGGGAAGGGATAGTTAGGGAGTCTGGGGTGGACATGGACACACTGCTGTATTTAACAGGGAGAACCAACAAGCACCTGCTGGATAGCTCAGGGAACTCTGCTCAATACTCTGTAATGACCTATATGGGAAGAGAATCTAAAAAAGAGTGGATATGTGTATGTGTCTAACTGAATCACTTTACTGTACAGTAGAAACTAACACAACATCAATTATACTCCAAGAACAAAATTTCTTTAAAAGAGCTTTAGATTTTAATACTGAAATGTCTAAAATAATCTGATAAAGATAACATTTAAATGACTTTTAAAAAGCAGTAATAAATCATGCCTAAAAGAATAATTAAAAGGAGAGTCTTCCACTTGGAAAAAAAAAAAAAAAAGATCGAATGCCATTTTCGAATGGTTAAAATGGTTATTTTATGTTGTACGTGTTTCAACACACACTAAAAATACAATTATGAAACGAGAGACAGATGTGAGGTGATGGGAACACAGTTCCCCCCCTTCTCCCGCGGAAGGAGATAATTGTCCATTTGTATAGGGCTTCCTTGGTGGCTCAGATGGTAAAGAATTTGTCTGCATTGCAGGAGACCCAGGTTCTATCCCTGGGTCGGGAAGAGCCCCTGGAGGAAGGAATGGCAAGCCACTCCAGGATTCTTGCCTGGAGAATCCCATGGACAGAGGAGCCTGGTGGGCTGCATACAGTTTGTGGGGTTGCAAAGAGTCGGGTATGACTGAGCAACTAACCACTTTCACTGTCACAGGTTTTCATAGCTTGAAGCAGGAGACACACTGAAGCTGGAAGAACTGAGAGTAGGCGCTGAGAACAGGGCTCTGGGCTCAGGCAGGGAGATGACCTTGACAGTCAAGAAACAGAAAGGGCTAAATAAGCAGGCACAGTCAGGTACTTCTGACTTGATCGTTTCTCCATCTAGAATAAAAAGGAAACTAGTTATCTGAGGATCCAGGGAAGCAAGAATTGAAAAGGATGCCTAAGTGAGCAGTAAAAATTGTCCTTAAAACCACCTTGGGTACCGTCGGAGGAAGCTGTGAAGAAAAAAAGTAGGAGCATCTGTAAGTGGTACCCAGAGCCCAGGTGAAACTGGAATTCACAGCAGAGCCCATCGGCACCTGCTGGGGTGCTCTGCTTGGTTCCTTGTTTTTATTTTCATGGCAGGGCACAGTTTTCTGATGCTGGATGGGAAAGAGCAGATGGTTGTCTCAGTCTAGGGTTGGGCTTGGCAAAATGGCCAGAACAGGAAGGCGATTCGAGATCTCGAATTTCCGGCAGGACAATCCAGAAATGGCAGGAGAATCCAAAATGCTTTGTTGGATCTTGTATATCCTGTGGTTGGAGTTTCCAGAACTGATGTGCTCTTTTTGATGATCTTTTCCACTTTTGTCAAGGCTTTTGGGGGAGACGGTTTGCTAAGCTCATCATGCAAACATTCTGGAAGTCTCCCCCTTCAGCCCAAGAGGTTTTGGCCACTTTAATGCCACTGCATCTAGATATTAGTACATCATTCAAAATTAGGTTTCGGGGGGCCTATTACTTTAAGAAATGCTGAGTGACAAATAATTAAGTAGAGAACTATCATATGACCCAGCTATCCCACTTTTGGGTATTTATTCAAAGAATATGAAAACGCTAAAAAGACGAGTCCATCCCCATGTTCATACGACAGTATTTGCAACAGTTGGGATATGGAAACAAAGTGCCCATCGACGGATGAGTGGACCAATAAGATGTGATATACCCCACCCCCACCAAAAAAAAAAAACAAAGCAAAACACACCATCAGTTCAGTTCAGTTCAGTCGCTCAGTCGTGTCCAACTCTTTGCGACCCCATGAATCCCAGCACGCCAGGCCTCCCTGTCCATCATCAACCCCCGGAGTTCACTGAGACTCACGTCCATCGAGTCAGTGATGCCATCCAACCATCTCACCCTCTGTTGTCCCCTTTTCCTCTGGCCCCAAATCCCTACCAGCATCAGAGTCTTTTCCAATGAGTCAACTCTTTGCATGAGGTGGCCAAAGTACTGGAGTTTCAGCTTCAGCATCATTCCTTCCAAAGAACACCCAGGGCTGATCTCCTTCAGAATGGACTGGCTGGATCTCCTTGCAGTCCATGGGACTCTCAAGAGTCTTCTCCAACACCACAGTTCAAAAGCATCAATTCTTTGGTACTCAGCTTTCTTCACAGTCCAACTCTAACATCCATACATGACCACTGGAAAAACCATAGCCTTGACTAGACGGACCTTTGTCGGCAAAGTAATGTCTCTGCTTTTCAATAAAAGGGGAGGAGTGGGCCAAGGGAAAAATAGGTAAAGAAGGTTAATGGTATGGTGACAGATAGAAACTAAATGTGTGCGGTAAGCTCACTGTAAGTTACAGAGAAGGAAGAAATATAATATTGTACACATGAAACTTATGTAGTGCTACGAATCAATGTTTCCTCAATAAAAAAATTTCTTAAAGACAAAAACGCCTACTAAGAAAAATGAACAGGGTTTTTCCCCTTGCTCCTTTTCAGATTAATGTGAGATTATCATACTTAGTGAAGTAAGTCAGGCAGAAAGGCAAATACCATACCATATCCCTTATATGTGGAAAGATGTAGTAGGTATATACAGTGGAATATTGAAAGTGAAAGTTGATCAGTCGTGTCCGACTCTTTGTGACCCCATGGACTATACAGTCCATGGAATTCTCCAAGCCAGAATACTGGAGTGGGTAGCCTTTCCCTTCTCCAGGGGATCTTCCGCACCCAAGGTCCGAACTGAGGGCTCCTGCATTGTAGGCAGATTCTTTACCAGCTGAGCCACCAGGAAAGCCCAAGAATACTGGCATGGGTAGCCTTTCCCTTCTCCAGGGGATCTTCCCCACCCAAGGTCCGAACCGAGGGCTCCTGCATTGTAGGCAGATTCTTTACCAACTGAGCTATCAGGGAAGCCCATAGTGGAATATTACTTGGCCGTTAAGAAGAATGCAATGATACCATTTGTGTTAGGGAAACCACCGACTGAAACCACCTGCCCTGGCCAGGCACAAGAGTAACCACTTGCATGAGCTGGCTTACAACAAGAGGTCCTGGTGTGGAATGCAGCACTGATGAGCCGCCACAGACTAGAAGAATCATCAACAGGAGAGAGGCCAGTCCAGACATCCTACTAGCCTCCCAGAATAAGTGGTGAACCACCAGGACGGACCCTGAGTCAGAATGACGGGCCAGAGATGACCCAGAAACTAATCGCAACTGAGACCGTGAGCCACGTGGCAGAGAAGTTCTCCTGGGTTCCCTCCTGCTTTCCCCTTCGGGCGCCCCTTTCCTAATAAAGTCTCTTGCTTTATAAGCACGTGTGTCTCCTTGGACAAGTCATTTCTGAGTATTAGAAAGAGCCCACTGGCTGGCTGGAAGGGGTCCCCGGCTTCCTGCCCCATTTGCCCCACCATGGATGGACCTGGAGATGACCATCCTGAGTGAAGTAAGTCAGACAGAGAAAGACAAGTCTCATGGCATCACTTACATGTAGAATAGGATAAAAACTATGTAAATGAACTTGTTGACAAAGCAGAAACAGATTCACAGACTTAGAGAACAAAGCTACGGTTACCAGCGGCGGGGAAGGCTGGAGGGTAGGGGTAGATTGACAGTTTTAATTTACACGTACACATTGCTATATTTAAAATGCATAACCAACAAGGACCTACCGTATAGCACAAGGATCTCTGCTCAATACGCTATAATAACCTACATGGTTAAAGAACTTGAAAAAGGATAGCTACAGGTATAACTGAATCATTGTGCTCTATACCTGGACACTGTTAATCAACTATACTCCAGAATAAAGTAAAAATTTTAAAAAAATGAAAAGATATAAGTGTTCTGATATTACAGTGAAATCAATTAAATGCAGACCAACTAGACTAGTTTTGAGCCGGCTTCTAAGTAGCTGCGTGAGTTTGGGTAAGATAATAAAGTTCAAAAGCTTCTGTGACGTGCAGGGGCCTGGACTGACTAATTTAACCTTGAAAGTCCCATGAAATGATGAGGTCATGGACTATAGCCTTCTGGTCTTTATTAGGAAACTATATATTAATTTGCAGGCTTCCTTTACCAGGTTAAAGGATTTCTCTTCCCTCGACCACATACTATATTTTAAACTGTTCTCATGACTTATCTCTATTTCTGTTTTGTATTTGAATGACACTCCACTCACCCAGATTTTTAAGAGACCATTGCTAAAACTCTCAGGAGATTAGGCTGGCAGGCATCATTTATAAAATATTTGCAACATCCCATAGAACGCTGTGAATAATAAATGTCTTCTGTTTAAATGATGATAGGCTATTTAACATTTTCAACTTGGCTTTCTCAATAGATGTAAAATATTCTCAGTCTCACTTGACTTGTGGTCTTACTTTAAAAATAGCTCTAATGAAATATGTAATTTAATAATCTTATCCACAGACAATTTTTAATGTATACTTTTGGTTTTGCTTTTTTGTTTTATGACTATAATAGGGAAGGATCTCCAACAAAATCAGTTCTCTTAGATTAAAGTTGAAAGCCTCTGTTTTATTTTTGAAAAGCTACAGTTAGTCTGAAATGCATTATTAAGTTGTCACTAATGATATTTAAAAGCTAGAGGAGTTTAATTTCACAATAGCTGTTTTATTTTTAAAATTTTGACACATCTTCGGTTTATGTAACATGTCGGAGGCTGCACAGCTGTTTTTATTTATAGTCTAATGGGGGAATTTCACTTGTCAGAGACGCTATGAGAAATAAATCTCTTTGTGTGCATTGCATTCTGGGACACAGTCCACTTACAAGCCAACAAAATGTCAAGGAATATGATGAAAATCCTTTTGGCTGCAAAGAGACTAAATTATCATTCTTCTCAAGTTCTTCCTCTTCAAGGACTATTACCGGAGAAGTTCACATGCAAAAGAGGCAATTAATTTACATAACATGCCTACTATTTTTAATTAAGAAAGTCAAAGTCGTCTTCAGACCTTACTATGAGCAACATCCATCACTAGTAACAGGAGGGCGATGTATCACAAGGATGCAAAGACTCTGATAACTCAGCAGGCAGCGAGGAGGTGTTTTTAAGGAGTTCCACTGAAGAGTGATGGGTTTGCCTAGAGGAGAGATAACTGGTCAACCGCCTGCCTCTGTCTGATGTGGGTTATATCCTGGGCTTCTGTCAAAAAGCTGCCCAGTACAAAGACTGTACATATTCTAGGGACTAGCACTGCCACTTGGCAACTGCTTGGCTCTCTTACCAAACACGCATTGTATTCATTTTCCTCCCTACAAGTGCATGATCGATCATTATTTCTGAGCAATGATGACTACAAGATACCTCTGCCACTTCTTCAATAAACCTCAGCTAGTTCCCTGCTCATCCTTCCCATTGAAAGCTGGCCATAGGAACCCAGAGCGACCTGGGTCTTCCCTCTCCATGCCTTATAGCTGATGTGCTGATGGTCAAGATCGTTACAGGAAACACAGATCGAAACTGCCTACTCTGCAGGGCACCATAGTTACCATTAGCATGAGTTATTTTACGGCAGGAGGTCCTGGTGAGGAATACAGAGCTAACAAGCTACTACCACCAACCGGAAGAATTCAGGAAAGGTCAAAAGAAGATGTCACGTGTCCTACCACCTCCTGGAAGCCTTCTCGCTGGCCCTCCATCTTGGCGGAGAAATGCGTGAGCCACCAGGAAGGACCCTGGGTAAGAATGATTGGCCAAAGACAACCTAGAAACTGACCCCATCACCATAAAATGCAGGACCGTGAGCCACATGGCAGAGTAGTTCTCCTGGACTCCAGTTACCTTGCTGTCTCCACCTGGGCACCCCCCCCACCCCACCCCCCCCCCACACACACAATGAAATCTCTTGCTTTGTCAGCATGTATGTCTCCTCAGAAACTAATTTCCCACCCCCAGTTTTGGACAAGAGTCCCCTTTGGGCCCTAGATGGGGTGCCCCTTCCTGCAACTTGGGATGCACCCAAGTCAAGGTTTTTTTCAGGATCAACACAGTCCACATGACCGTGCAAGACTATCTGAAGAGGTATTAACAATTCATGTATTTTTATTTGTCTCTCCTTTTGCTTGGCTTGTTTTAAAACGCAATTCTGCTCGTGAATACTTTGTCACCGAAAGTTTTTGGAATATACAAGGTGTGTTACCTCATTGTGCGTCTTTGACGTTTGTATCTGTGGGACCTCTGCTGCAGTGCTTTAGGCACCAAGAAGAGCCAGTCTTTGGTTGCTGTTGCTGCTAAGTCACTTCAGTCGTGTCTGACTCTGTGTGACCCCTGAGACGGCAGCCCACCAGGCTCCCCCGTCCCTGTAGACAGTAGTAAAACCGCATTAGTGTCTCATCAGTATTGGGAAGACTTTTAACAAGTTGACTGCCTTTGACAACATGAATAATGGGTTTGCTATTCATGATACAAAACAAAAATTTATTACAAAGATAAGTCAGACATGACTCTTCTGTCATGGCTACTCAGCAGAAAGTTCTGTCTGGCTACTCTTCTTCATATGCCTTCCAAAACACCTTACTGTGCAACTTATTCAGATATTTTGAATTCAGTAAAGTGGTCAGATGTTCTATTACTTAAAACTATGTGTTCATACACACAGATTACCTGAGTTATTTCCTGCCTTTTCCTTTAACTTCTTATTTCACATTGTTATTTTTTCATTTGCTTCTGAGAGTTGCGTTTTTATAATAAAGGCTCCCTTTTCTACAGATTGGGTCTTCTTATGAAATTACTCCACACTACTTTTCTAATTCTCCAAAATGTGGACAATCAACATTTTTTTTTTTAAGTTAGGGTGAATTAGTCATTTCTCCCCAACAGCACGACAGCATTCCGGCAGTTGGGAAACTGAAAGAAATGGTGGGATTGCAAGCAACGGTGATACAGCTGTGGGAGAAGTACAAGGTCGACTAAGAGACGTCACCCCAAAGCCCCTTCTGTCAATTCATTTCAGAAAAAGCAGTGAAAGTTGCTCAGTCCTGTCCGGCTCTTCGTAATCCCACAGACTGTACAGTCCTTGGAATTCTCCAGGCCAGAGTCCTGGAGTGCGTAGCCATTCCGTTCTCCAGGGGATCTTGCCAACCCAGGGATCAAAAAAGCAGTACATTTACCCAACCCACTCCCAGATAGAAGTCTGTTTCTGATTCTTCAGCAGCGATGTTGTCGGGTCAGAGACCAAGGCTTTCCATTAAAAATTTCTAGCCTCCAAAGTTCCTCTAATGCAAGCAATATCAGCATGTCTTTTCTCTCCCTCATCTCAAACGAAAATAGCACTTTATTCTGCAGCTTTAAAGTAGAAATTTTCAATCTCGTAGCAGATGGACTTGCCTGAATTTATATGAAAATATCTATTGCTCTATTTCCCATCTTGCTTCATTGTATGAATGTGGAAACCATCTCAGTGAGACAAGCGTTAATTTTAGTAATTACCAAAATCTGTCTAATGCAGACTCCTCATCAAAACACACATTGATGTTTTTAAAAAGATATTTGAGTACTGAAGAATAAAGCTCCACCATAATCTCTGGGAGTTATAAAAAGGTGGCAAAGAACGGATCGGTGTAAGTCTATATCAGTCAGTTCAGTCACTCAGTCATGTCTGACTCTTTGCAACCCCATGGACTGCAGCACATCAGGCCTCCCTGTCCATCACCAACTCCTAGAGTTGACTCAAACTCATGTCCATTGAGTCGGTGATGCCATCCAACCATCTCATCCTCTGCCGTCCCCTTCTCCTCCTGCCTTCAATCTTTCCCAGAATAAATATTGGTATTAGATAAAGTATTATCACTGTTGTTCAGTCTATAAGTCTTTGAGACCCCATGGACTGCAGCATACCAGGTTCCTCTGTCTTCTATTAACTCCTGGAGTTGGCTCAAATTCATGTCCACTGAGTCAGTGATGCTATCCGACCATCTCATCCTCTGCCACCCCCTTCTCCTTTTGCCCTCAACCCTTCTCATCATCAGGGTCTTTTCCAATGAGTCAGCTCTTCCCATCAGTTGGCCAAAGTACTGGAGCTTCAGTGTCACCATTATCATAAAGCTTCTCATTAGGAATTAGCAGCATTGCTTCAGCAAGATCATCCAAAGACACAGAAATGGTACAAATGAAAATAGAGAAACTAGAGAAGTCGGATCCTGCAACTAAGCTGTAAGAACCCAGTCCCACCACAGGGAAGCTGAAAAGAATGCAGAATACCCTCTGAACACTTCAGAAACTCCCAGTACGTAACCCAACATTGAAATACATTCTGTGGGATGCCAACCAGAGTTCAATCTCTGACTGCCCTTGGTTTCTGCAGGATGAATCCACTTTTTTGCAAATCCTGGGTATGCTGATCTCATGTCTTGCTCACACTTCTTAGACAGTAAGTGACATGGGGACTTTCTTCAACCATCAGCAACAGCAGGCAGGTCTCGTAATTATTCAGGGCTCCAAGCACCTCTAGAGAGCTCGCTGATGGCACTGGGGACAGAACTTGAGCAGAACTGTACTTGGTCCAGCGCACACAGAGGCCCTCCTCGGGACTGCAGGAGAAGCTGAGCTGTGCCTATGAACACAACTTCGCATCCTCTCCCCACCCCCACGAGGCCGTGTTTAACTATCAGTTGGCGGCAAAGCACAGGCAAAGACAATAGGAAGACTTTAAAGCAGTTGGTTTCTCAGAAGGAAAAACATACCATACGACCTAATGATTCCCTTCCTTTGTATGTGCTATTGTATATAATGCAGACTTCAGGGCTGTCAAAGCAGACCTCGGAGATGGGGGGAAGGCTGACAGGGGAAAAAGCCACACAAAACAGCCCGGCTTTTTTTCAAGGACGCGGGGACTTCCAGTTCAATTATATTTCCTCGCTGTCTAAATAATGGGCTGCAGTGACCCATCCAGCCAGAGGAGAAAATACATCAATACAACAGCGTCCAAAGAATTTACTCCTTTTCCTATCTGCTTCGCTTCAGCCCATTCTGCTTGAATTTCTATTACTAGAATTGATAAATACATTGAATGCCATGGGGTGAAAATAACAACCTCTTTTAGAGAAAAGATCAAGTTTTCATGGGCCACAGACAACAAATCTTTTTTTTTTTTTTTTGAGACTCAATGCCAAGCAGTTCACTGAGGTTAGATGTTTGCCATCATCTGTCCTTGGTTTAAAACCCTTAAATCTTTGAGGCCTGGTGTCCTCAGGGGTCTCTCTGGAATGACACATGAGGGAAAAACAAGTCATCAGGAGGGAGGTCCAGGCAATGCGGAATTAACTCTGCTGAGTACAAAGCAGAGAAAGAAGATATATATATATTTTTTCAGAACTGTTTAAATAAAAGTCATTCTGTTTATCGAAACAGAAAAATCTGGCAGGAGCTTCTTGCCATATGGGGCTTTTGAAAATATATTAGAAACATGTGATTATGCGTTTGGTTGAATATTATTAAAACTGTATGCAAACCCCTGGGAGAGCTTTTGGCCAAAGTTCCCTAAAATCACCCTCTGGAGCATCCTATGTATTTTTACGGATATAAAATCATCCTGATATAAACAAAACAGAGCATCTATGAAGCACACACAATCCTCCATTACTGAACTGATTCCATGAGGAACCGCTAATTATAAACATCCAGAAGCATTCATTTTTGACTTGAAGGATAATTTAATAAAGCCAGAACCTGTAGTTTGCGATAGAAACAGGATCAGGATAAAAACGAGGGTCTCAGTCAGGAAAGATAACTATAGCCCACAGGCCAGAAGAGCAGGTAGCTGGGAGACCGAGGTGTCGGAAGAGGAGTATGACCAGTGGTCAGCTCACGTTCCCCCTTGAGACATCTACACAGCATCGGGTCCTCCGTCACAATCCCACGTCCACTGTTGAAAAACCAAAGTTTGCTCCCAAGGAATGCAACTTCAAAACCAGGGACCATCTAAAGGCGTGGGAGGTCAAGGACACTCTTATGTCCTCTGTACTTGCAAGTTCAATCAGCTGTTTACCCAATGAATAGATTTAGATGTGAATCATGTCAAGTGGTTAAGCAGAGCCTGATGGTAAATATTTCAGAGTCAGATATACAGAATGTAAGAGTTATCTCCTTGGAAGAAAGGCTGGGATAAACCCAGACAGCATATTAAAAAGCAGAGACATTACTTTGCTGACAAAGGTTCGTCTAGTCAAAGCTATGGTTTTTCCAGTAGTCACGTTGGATGTGAGAGTTGGACCATAAAGAACGCTGGCATTGAAGAACCAATGGTTTTGAACTGTAGTGTTGGAGAAGACTCTTGAGAGTCCCTTGGACTGCAAGGAGACACAATCAGTCCATCCTAAAGGAAATCAACCCTGAATATTCATTGGAAAGACTGATGCTAAAGCTCCAATACTTTGGCCACCTGAGGTGAAGAGCCGACATACTGGAAAAGACCCTGATGGTGGGAAAAACTGAGGCCAGGAGAAGAAAGGGGTGACAGAGAATGAGATAGTCAGATGGTGTCACGAACTTTAATGAACATGAGTTTTTGAGCAAATTCTAAGAGATAGTGAAGGACAGGGAAGCCTGGCGTGCTGCAATCCATAGGGTCACAAAGAGTCAGACATGACTGAGCGACGGAACAACCCCAAGAGTATTTTTATGAGCGGGACTTTAAAGCTGTTGCCATTAATGGGTGAGATATAATAGAGTCAAAACCATTGTTTACAAACATCAATTTGAAACCCGCAGTCTCACTGTATCAGGTTCCGGGGACAAGGTGAGTGCTCAGGTGAGGACAACATCCGGATGCCCTTCTCAGACCAGGATTCCTCCCTGACGTGAAGTCCATCACTCAGCCTTCATCAACGTACACGGTTGGCTCATTCATTCATTCATTCCCTTACTGTCTCTATTTTCTAAAATATTTTCATGATGAATTCTGGGGGTGGCGGTTTCCCTTTGTAGTTCTTGGAGAGTGATCTAGGGGAAGTGGTGTAGAACACTCAGATTTAGGAAGATCAAGACAAAACTAGGGGAGATGAGGAGCAGAGTTAGGCCATCACAAGTGTGTGTGAAATCAGTGGAGCTGTGACTCAGCAGTTGTTTTCACTCCATGGCAATTTCAGCACCTTCCGAAATTTCTCATTTTTGCTGCCATCTGTACCTACCATCCAGAGATGATGCAATAAATATTTATGAAGTGCTAGACTGTATGCTGGAGAAGGCAGTGGCACCCCACTCCAGTACTCTTGCCTGGAAAATCCCATGGACGGAGGAGCCTGGTGGGCTGCAGTCCGTGGGGTCGAGATGAGTCGGACACGACTGAGCGACTTCACTTTCACTTTTCACTTTCATGCATTGGAGAAGGAAAGGGCAACCCACTCCAGTGCTCTTGCCTGGAGAATCCCAGGGATGGGGGAGCCTGGTGGGCTGCCGTCTATGGGGTCGCACAGAGTTGGACACAACTGAAGCGATGCAGCAGCAGCAGCAGACTCTGTGCTAATTTCCTACCTGTGGAACATGGATTTTTTTTTTCCTTGTTTCTCCCAAGTGTGTAGAATATTTCATCAGTCTAGGTTATGGCATAATTGCTTTGCAACAAGGCATCAACTACTGTCTGCATAAATCTGTTTCTTCAATGGCTGTCATCAATCAACACAATGGGATGCATTTCTAGAAGTGGAGTTTTTGGTTCCTTATTTCAAGTCTATTTGTCATTGTTGGGGTACGTTCCCTAGAGCTCTACCACCGTGGAAAATGAACATGCTATAAATTTAAATCGTAAACAGAGTCACTAGATAAAAACCCAAGATGCCCTATTAAATTTGAATTATATTTTCTTGGGACGTACTTCTCCTGAACATCGATCTGATATTTATAGGAAGTACAACTTTAACCAGGCATCTTGTATTTCTATTTGCTGAATCTGGCAAAGCTAGCCATAAATGCAAATTGGACATGTTCACAAAAGAGCCAGCATTAGAGGAGAATGAATTAATATCTGTTTTCATTCCTGCATGATATAAATAACAAAATACAAGGAGGGTACAAGTCAACAATCCTGTTGGTGGTAACTCAAGGAAGACTGGGGGTGGAAAATCCCTCGATCAAAGCAAACCTTTGATTAACTGTGAAATGGAAGACCCGCTCGCATGTGCCAGACATGTGTTAATGTGCATGGCAAGAATAAAGCATGGGAAATATATTAGTCAGAAACATCTGTAACTGAAGCATCTGGAATCACCCACAAATAATACAGCTTGGCATGGAGCAAGCCAGCATCAGGGGACCCAGGATTTCCTATGTAGAAATCTATCATCTGTCCCGGCTACCCGCCTCCATCACTGTAACTCCAATGCAGCCCCAGACAGCACAGAAAGGAATTGGCGTGACTGTGTCCCAATAAAACTTTATTTACACAAACAGGTGACTGTGTCCCAGTAAAACTTTATTCACACAAACAGGGGGTTGAAGGGATTTGACCCCCAGGTTCTAGTCTGCCACCACCCCCTCAACCTAAGGCAAACAGAGAGTCTGGAAGGACCTACTTGTATCTGTGATAAGCTTTTTACTTATCAGAGGAAGGAAAATCAATTGTAAGAATTATTGAATGCTATCAATCTATTCTAATACAATACCCAGGAATTTTAAAAAGGCTTTTGGTTTGGTGATAGTATAAAAAAGTCTCCATGATGGCTAAGAGGAGTTAGTTTATCTTGCTAACAAAGTCAACTCATTTGTTAAATAAAGTCTGAGTTTGAGTTTTGGAAAGATGAAGAGGTCTGCATACCCATGGTGGATTAGAAAGAAAGAAAGTGAAGTGGCTCAGTCGTCTCTGACTCTGGGTGACCCCATGGACTGTAGCCTGCACCAGGATTCTCCATCCCTGGGACTCTCCAGGCAAGAGTTCTGGAGTGGGTTGCCATTTCCTTCTCCAGGGGATCCTCCCAAGCCAGGGATTGAACCCGGGTCCCCTGCACTGCAGGCAGCCGCTTTACCATCTGAGCCATGGATAAATTAAGAACACATGCTCTCTCTTTCTCCTTTTCAAAGCTCACGGCAGGGCTCCCCTGGTGGTTCAGTGGTTAAGAATCCGCCTACCAGTGCAGGGTACACAAGTTCAATCCCCAGTCCAGGAAGACTCCACACGCTACGAGCAACTAAACCCTTGTACCGCAACTACTGAGCCCACTAGTCTAGAGCCCATGCTTTGGAACAAGAGAAGCAAGTGCAATGAGAAGCCCCGAACACCCCAATTGGAGAGTAGCCCCTGCTTTCCACAACTAGAGAAAAGCCCGCGCAGCAAGGAAGACCCAGCAAGGCCAAAAATAAATAAATAAAGCTCACAATAATGGCATTTCAATCAATGTACTATCTCATACATTGGGCTTCCCTGATGGTTCAGCTGGTAAAGAATCTGCCTGCAATGCAGGAGACCCTGGTTTGGCTCCTGGGTCAGGAAGATCTGTTGGAGAAAGGATAGGGCTACCCACTCCTGTGTTCTTGGGCTTCCCTGGTGGCTCAGCTGGTAAAGAAACTGCCTGCAATGTGGGAGACGTGGGAGACCTAGGTTCGATCCCTGGGTTGGGAAGATCCCCTGGAGAAGGGAAAGGCTACCCACTCTAGTATTCTGGCCTGGAGAATTCCATGGACTGTATAGTCCAGGGGGTCGCAGAGAGTCAGACATGACTGAGCGACTTTCCCTTTCACTAACTCATCAGGACAGACAGAATGGGGAAAACGAGACTGAAGGTGAAGAGATTTCAACACATTTTGGAAATTGGGAAGTGAATGCAACATGTTCATTGATTAGAAGTGAAGTGCAGTGAAGTCACTCAGTCCTGTTTGATTCTTTTCGACCCCATGGACTGTAGCCCACCAGGCTCCTCTGTAGGTCCATGGGATTTTCCAGACAAGAGTACTGGAGTGGATTGCCATTTCCTTCTCCAGGGGGATCTTCCCAACCCACGGATTGAACCTGGGTCTCCTGCATTGTAGGCAGACGCTTTTACTGTCTGAGCCACCAGGGAAGTCTAATCAGGAATTGATTAGAAAAGCAAGTAGAATTACAGATTCAAGCTCTGCTCACACACTCTGTTTGCATTTCAGGAGAGGGGTGGGCTCTGAAATGAGGACTCTGGGCTCTTGCTGGCATGTTCTGACCCGAGACGTGCTGTAGAGGGTGGGCAGTGTGACATTGACATTGACATCGGTTTTTCTTAACCAAAACCTCAATCTCAGCTTTCTCCGAAGATAAGGCTGTCTTGCAAGAGACATCCTTTGCTGGTAATAAAGTAAAAAGAACATGATATTAAAATGTCGAATAAGAAAAGTTATTTTTCTCTTATAGCTCGATGCAAACAATTCTCAGTCTCAACACACAGTCCAATGGAGTGTCATGAGTTTGAAAGAAAAACATCTTCCAACAGCTAAATCAATACAGGTTTGTAACCTTGATTTTATTAAATGCAACTGACAGGCATCAGAATCTACCAATCTTCACATGACTTTTCCATGTAAACCTTTAGAAGAAAAAAATCTGATGAGATTTTTTTGGGATTTGGTCTGTTAGCTTCCACGGTAAAGAATCTGCCTGCAGTGTGGGAGACCCAGGTTCGATCCCTGGGCCAGGAAGATTCCCTGGAGAAGGAATTGGCAACCCACTCCAGGATTCTTGCCTGGAGAATCCTATGGACAGAGGAGGCTGGTGGACTACAGTCCATGGAGCTTCAAAGAGCTCGACACGACTGAGCAACTAACACTTTCAGTTTTTCCAATAACAATGGAAATATACTTTACCAAAACGAGCAGAACTGGATTTACTTAGAGTCAATCCTACCTTATTTCATCATATAAAATGTTTAATATTTTATTTGTCATTCAGTTCAGTTCAGTCGCTCAGTTGTATCTGACTCTTTTTGACCCCATGAACCACAGCACGCCAGGCCTCCCTGTCCATCACCAACTCCCGGAGTTTACTTAAACTCATGTCCATTGAGTCGGTGATGCCATCCAACCATCTTATCCTCTGTCATCCTCTTCTCCTCCTGCCTTCAATCTTTCTCAGCATCAGGGTCTTTTGCACTGAGTCAGCTCTTCGTATCAGCTGGCCAAAGTATTGGAGTTTCAGCTTCAACATCAGTCCTTCCAATGAACATTCAAGACTGATTTCCTTTAGGATGGACTGCTTTGGTCTCCTTGCAGTCCAAGGGACTCTCAAGAGTCTTCTCCAACACCACAGTTCAAAAGCACCAAGTCTTTGGTGCTCAGCTTTCTTTATAGTCCAACTCTCATATCCATACATGACTACTGGAAAAATCATACCCTAGATGGACCTTTGTTGGAAAAGTAATATCTCTACTTTTTAATATGCTGTCTAGGTTGGTCATAACTTTTCTTCCAAGGAGTAAGAGTCTTTTTATTTCGTGACAGTAGTCACCATCTGCAGTGATTTGAGCATCTGTGTTTGAGCATCTCCTGTGGAGTTATGTACGGGTCAGCTTTGGTACAGGGGCTCTGGTTGTGGGTATGGCATAAGCCCTCTTGGAGGAGGTCACCATTAACCCCACTATAGAGCTGCCAGAATTTACATCAGATCAGATCAGATCAGTCAATCCGTCGTGTCCAACTCTTTGCAACCCCATGAATTGCAGCACGTCAGGCCTCCCTGTCCATCACCAACTCCCGGACATCACTCAGACCCACGTCCATCAAGTCAGTGATGCCATCCAGCCATCTCATCCTCTGTCGTCCCCTTGTCCTCTTGCCCCCAATCCCTCCCAGCATCAGAGTCTTTTCCAATGAGTCAACTCTTCACATGAGGTGGCCAAAGTACTGGAGTTTCAGCTTTAGCATCATTCCTTCCAAAGAAATCCCAGGGCTGATCTCCTTCAGAATGGACTGGTTGGATCTCCTTGCAGTCCAAGGGACTCTCAAGAGTCTTCTCCAACACCACAGTTCAAAAGCATCAATTCTTCGGTGCTCAGCTTTCTTCACAGTCCAACTCTCACATCCATACATGACCACTGGAAAAACTATAGCCTTGACTAGACAGACCTTTGTCGGCAAAGTTATGTCTCTGCTTTTCAATATGCTGTCTAGGTTAGTCATAACTTTCCTTCCAAGGAGTAAGCGTCTTTTAATTTCACGGCTACAGTCACCATCTGTAGTGAGTTTGAAAGTGAAAGTGACAGTGAAGTTGTGTCCAACTCTTTGCGACCCCGTGGACTGTAGCCTATCAGGCTCCTCCGTCCATGGGATTTTCCAGGCAAGAGTGCTGGAGTGGATTGCCATTTCCTTCTCCAGGGGATCTTCCCGACCCAGGAATTGAACTTGGGTCTCCCGCATTGCAGACAGATGCTTTACTGTCGTGAGTTTGGCCCCAGGTAAATAGCAGGGAGGGGACACAGCCCCACCCATCAACAGATAATTGGATTAAAGATTTATTGAGCACGGCCAGCCCATCAGACAACACCCAGTTTCCCCCTCAGTCAGTCTCTCCCATCAGGAAGTTTCCATAAGCCTCTTATCCTTCTCCATCGGAGCAGACAGACTGAAAACCATGGTAACAGAAAACTAACCAATCTGATCACATGGGCCACAGCCTTGTCTAACTCAATGAAAATATGAGCCATGCCACGCAGGGCCATGCAAGACGGATGGGTCATGGTGGAGAGTTGTGACGAAACGTGGTCCACGGGAGAAGCGAATGGCAAAGCACTTCAGGATTCCTGCCTTGAGAACCCCATGAACAGTATTTGTCAATAATCAGACATAAAACGCACCGGCTCCAGGGATGAGTTTTAGTTTGTTATCTTTTCTTTTTCATTAAATAAAGAGGAAAAACAAGACCACGATGTCTCACAGAACTAATATAGTTATGTCTGAATTTTATAGATGATTCTTAATTACTGATTGCCCAAAGCCTAACACCTGCACATGTATTTCCCCAAAGAATATTATGTCATTTATCACATCCCTTGCTTAGTAAAAATCCCTTGCCATTTTAAACAACACATCACGTTGCGTTGCTGCAAATTAAGTAATGAGCAACAGAATTGTAGATTCATTCTTGTTTGTACAACCTACAATAAAAATGGATAAATTCATTATATTAGCTCTTTACTCCTTTTCATAATCAGTCTTAAAAATGTCTACTGTAAATTTATTCCCCGGCAGGGCTTATAGTATTCTTTGAAACACAAATTAACTCATTCGACTCATTTGAACCGTTTCATCTGAATGTTTTGACGGAAAGGAAATCTGATATGGTTGATTACTTTGGGGGAAAAAGAAAAGGCTCATTTGCTAATTAGTTTCACGGTACAAATTTCTCATTTACTGAGAAAGGAGGATACATAGATGCAAGGTTTTGACAAAAGGATGTGTAGGGCACATTTTTATTAAAGAAAAAATGTGTTGGGAAAGGTTGATTATAATTTAACAGTGTTTCGATTGTCATGAACTCTGTTTATGGGGGCTTCCCTGTTGACTCAGACGGTAAAGAACCTGTCTGCAATGCGAGAGACCTGGGTTTGATCCCTGGGTCGGGAAGATCCCCTGGAGAAGGGAACAGCTGCTCACTCCAGTATCCTTGCCTGGAGAAGTCTATGGACAGAGGAGGCTGGCGGGCTACAGTCAACGGGGTCACAAAGAGTTGGACACAACTGAGCGACTAACACTTTCACTTTCAAAGGAAAAATTATAAAGTTAATCATCATTTTACAAGTCCTGTTATAACTCTTTTTGGTTTAATTATGAGAATTTGAGGAAAAAACGAACTTTGTGATGGGTCATAAATCCTTTTGAAGGTCATTATTTCCAAGTGCTTATTCTCAGAAAACTGAAGGGTGACCCAACGGAATAGCCGGCAGGGTCATTTTGGAGGGAAGGGGAAATGTGCTCCCCAGGGGAGACATGGCAGAATCCATAGGCATTTTTCGATGACTTAACTGACATCTAGTGGAAGAGACCAGAGACACCACTAAAAATCCCACAATGCATAGGACAGGTCCATTCCCGCAAAGGAATTATCCTGCCCCAACGTCAACAGTATCCTAGCTGAGATACTCTTACATATGGAAATATATAAGTAAGTTTAAAATGAGGGGAAAAGCTTCTACTCACGTCAATGAAAGATTCATTTAAAGAAATTTCATTTAATAATCATGAAGGCACATGCTTTATTTAAACAATGTCTGTTTATGTGGCTTTAACTATATAATGATAATAAATTCAATGACAACACAAGCTAGAAAAAAATGTTTATAAACTCTTCAGTCTTATGGTTACAAGACACTGTTAAAAAGTAACATTTAGGGAATTCCCTGGTGGTCCAGCTGTTTAAAACTTTACCTTCCGTTGCAGGGGATGTGAGTTTGACCCCCTGGTTGGGGAGCAAAGATCCCACGTGCCTCCCAGCCAGAAAACCAAATAGAAAACAATAATGTGACAAATTCAATAAAGACTTTAAAAAATAAATAGATAAAAGTAACGTTTAAAATAATTTATAGTTTTGTTTCAGGTGTCTTAGTCTGTTCAAGTTTCTGTAACAAAACACAGGCATATCTTGGAGCTACTGCAGGT
This sequence comes from Bos grunniens, assembly GCF_055505025.1. Taxonomy (NCBI): domain Eukaryota; kingdom Metazoa; phylum Chordata; class Mammalia; order Artiodactyla; family Bovidae; genus Bos; species Bos grunniens. The sequence continues at coordinate 5,991,862 of NC_141194.1, forward strand.
TTGGCTCCAGGCCACAGCAAGAAAGCTAATGCTGCAATAGAGTAAGTGGTACTAATTTTTTGGTTTCCTAGTGCATTATGAAAGGAATGTTTATTCTATATTGTAGTCTGTCAAGTGCACAATAACATTACCCTTGAAAAACAACCTATAGATCTTAAAGTGCTTCATTGCTAAAAAGGGCTAACCGTCACCTAACCCAGGCTGGACACACATTTTCAATTTGCAAAATCTGAAGTATCCTGCAGTGCAGCAAAGTGATACAAAGTGCAAGGAAACGAGTTTTGTCTATCTTAGTTGATCATAACCCCACCAGCTTTTAAACAATACAGGTAACGTTATGGCTTATTCAGTTCAGTTCAGTTTAGTTCAGTCGCTCAGTCATGTCCGACTCTTTGCGACCCCATGAATCGCAGCACGCCAGGCCTCCCTGTCCATCATAGAGATAACTAAATTTTCAGTTTGTAAAATCTGAAGTATCCTGCAGTGCAGCCAAGTGATACAAAGTACAATAAAATGAGATATGCCTATACTAGTCAATCATAACCCTACCAGCTTTTAAACAATACAAGCAACCTTATCACTTAAATAAAGTTATTAAACATAGCTAAATAATATTTTGATGCAATGAGATCAAGATAAAAAAAATTCTGCATTGCTAGATGTCAATAGTAATTCTTCTGTATGAAGAGAAAGGATGACTCAGATGCTTTTCTGGATTTTAAATTTAAATATTCATTGCTGCTGCTGCTGCTAAGTCGCTTCAGTCGTGTCTGACTTTGTGCGACCCCCGAGATGGCAGCCCACCAGACTTCCCCACCCCTGGGATTCTCCAGGCAAGAACACTGGAGTGGGTTGCCATTTCCTTCTCCAATGCATGAAAGTGAAAAGTGAAAGTGAAGTCGCTCAGCCGTGCCTGACTCTTAGTGATCCCATGGACTGCAGCCCACCAGGCTCCTCTGTCCATGGATTTTCCAAGCAAGAGTACTGGAGTGGGGTGCCATTGCCGGTATTTAAAAAATATATATCATACTCAGTCCCTGATGAAGAAAAAAACCTATTTATAGGAGATGAAGAGCTTTCCCTACTTAGTGAAATCCAGGAGCTAGAAATATAAAGATTTTATATCTATTTTTCTTGAAGGCAGTTGAATAACACTTAACAAATGCAACACAAGAGGGCAGTCATTCCATCCTTTAATTCCGTTACATACTCAAGAGAAAAAGAAAGAGTTGGTGTTTCTATGGTGATGAAAGTGGGGAGGGGCGTACTTCTAAAATCAGCATTGCCTTTACGGACAGACATTTAAGTCAGTGAATTCTCTTTACTCTATAGATGTGATGAATTTCCTCATAGACTTCACTTAAAAACCAGCTCACAATTACTGATCTTTTTCTTATCTATTAAGGCAGCACCATACAGATAGATTACCTATATTAACACTGACAAAGAATAAAAAGGACAAATGAAGAAAAAACAGAAAGTGAAATTGCCGAGCTAGCATAAAATATCAGCAAATTATGGCTTAATTCAAACGTTCATTTTTTCTTTGGGTTAACAACTCAGGTAACTTTACTCAAGTCTAATATAATCACATAGGTGACTAATACTTACGAAACTGAGTGACTGAACTGAACTGGTGCTCATTCAACAATGCAAACCCAGAGCAACAGTTATGACTTAGGTCACAATGCAAGTCCAGGGGGAATCCCTGAGATTTCAGCAAATGCCAGTCTTTTCCCAATTCACACTGCACTATCTAATCCGACACACTGCTCTTGGGTACTTTTTCATCTTTCTTAAAGAAAACATAAAGGTCAGCTGAGCAGAGATGTTTTGGAGAAGGCTGCTGGGAGTTGGGGCTTATCATTTGCAAGGAAGGCTTGCTCTTGAACTCAAGAGCAAAGTGTAGCCCGGGCGTCACCAAGGAAGTGTCCCAGCCATCAACCTCTTGGACCAGTCTCCTTCTCTGGGCTTCTCCATCTATTGTGACTCCAAACCTACATCTCCGCCTCGGCTCAGAGCATGCTCTTAGCTCTTACAAGACATAAGAGTTTTCTCAAGTCAGTCAGTCAGTTCAGTCGCTCAGTTGTGTCCAACTCTTTTCGACCCCATGGACTGCAGCACGCCAGACCTCCCTGTCCATCACCAAGTCCCGGAGCTTGCTCAAACTCATGTCCATTGAGTCAATGATGCCATCCAATCATCTCCTCCTCTTTGTCCCCTTCTCCTCCTGCCTTCAATCTTTCCCAGCATCATGGTCTTTTCCAGTGAGTCAGTTCTTTGCATCAGATGGCCAAGGTATAGGGGTTTCAGCTTCAGCATCAGTCTTTCCAATGAGTATTCAGGACTAATCTCCTTTAGGATGGACTGGTTAGATCTCCTTGCAGTCCAAGGGACTCTCAAGAGTCTTCTCCAACACCACAGTTCAAAAGCATCAATTTTTCGGCGCTCAGCTTTCTTCACAGTCCAACTCTCACATCCATACATGACCACTGGAAAACCATAGCTTTGACTATTTGGGCCTTTGTTGGCAAAGTAATGTCTCTGCTTTTTCACATGCTGTCTAGGTTGGTCATAACTTTTCTTCCAAGGAGTAAGCGTCTTTTAATTTCATGGCTGCAGTCCCCACCTGCAGTGATTTTGGAGCCCCCCCAAAATAAAGTCTGTCACTGTTTCCACTGTTTCCCCATCTATTTGCCATGAAGTGATGGGACCAGATGCCATGATCTTTGTTTTTTGAATGTTGAGTTTTAAGCCAGCTTTTCCACTCTCCTCTTTCCCTTTCCTCAATAGGCTCTTTGCTTTCTGCCATAAGGCAAGAAATCTGTTGTGGGTCGTGGAACTTTCTTAACAGTGCAAGAATTTATTTGGTATAATTGCTCTGTAGTTTGGTGGGTCGTCTGCTCGGGGCTCTATGGTGGGGTTAATGGTGACCTCCTTCAAGAGGGCTGATGCCGCAGGCTATGTGACCCGGGTCTGCTGCACTCAGAGCCCATGGCCCTGTAGCAGGCCACTGCTGACCCAAGCCTCTGCAGGGGACACTCACACACTCAAAGGCAGGCAGAACTCCTCAGACTGTTCAGTTCAGTTCAGTTCAGTCGCTCAGTCATGTCTGACTCTTTGCGATCCCATGGACTGCAGCACAACAGGCCTCCCTGTCCATTGTCAACTCCGGGAGTCCACTCAAACTCATGTCCATAGCACCCTATTTACCTGCCGTGCCAGCGTGGAACCTGCAGACACTGACTTCTCATCTCATTAATGATGACCGTGACCACAACATGGGGCTGTCCAGCTGGGTCAGTGGTAAAGAATCTGCCTGCCAACGCAGGAGACAGGGGTTCAATCTCCACGTCGTGAAGATCCCCAAGTCGGGAAGATCCCCTGGAGGAGGAAATGACAACCCATGCCACGGAGAACCTCATGGACAGAGGAGCCTGGCGGGCTACAGTCCAAGGAGTCCCAAGGGGTTTGAGACGAGGAACTGAGCACACATTGCTCCCTGCAGGCTTCCTCCCAGCTGCTGACTCGTTGTGGAAATCATGCATGTCCCAGGTTGCCCTGATGATGGCGCTGTGCACATGTAAACCCTCAAACCGATCTTTCCCAAAGGCACAGGCTGCTTCCTAAACCTTCTAAACAAATGATATTTTCTATTAAATGCGGAATCTTGACGGCAGAGCTCCCAGGAGCCACAAAACCCAGCTGCTCTCACCCGAACAGCATCATAGAAAAAAAGCCGTATTTTATCCCATTCATTGGACTTTCAAGGAGTCCGCAGTCAGTAAAACAAAGCAGAGCTGGCTGTTTCCAATAAAGAAGCTGGAATCCCAGGTCTTCCTCCCCCAGGGTGCTGTTGGCAACTTCAAATGAAAAACTCTAGGCCCCTCTATGCTAAGCCCTTGGTTCGGATGTCAGGTTTTGTATTTTCTTGCCCTGGATATGGAGGTGGTACCCTAGTTCAGCTTCCCTGATAGCTCAGTTGGTAAAGACTCCACCTGCAATACAGGAGACCCCGGTTCAATTCCTGGGTCGGGAAGATCTACTTGAGAAGGGATAGGCTACCCACTCCAGTATTCTTGGGCTTCCCTGGTGGCTCAGCTGGTAAAGAATCTTCCTGCAAGGTTGGAGACCTGGGTTCAATTCCTGGGTTGGGAAGATCCCCTGGAGAAGTGAAAGGCTACCCACACCAGTATTCTGGCCTGGAGAATTCTCATGGACTGTATAGTCCATGGGGTCACAAAGAGTTGGACAGGACTGAGAAACTTTCACTTCACTTCACCCTAGTTCATGTCTAAAAGGTTTGGGGAGGAACATACACACTCTCTTAGAGGAGGAAATGGCAACCCACTCCAGTACTCTTGCCTGGGAAATCCCATGGACAGAGGAGCCTGGCAGGCTACAGTCCCTGGGGTTGCAAAAGAGTGGGACACGACTGAGAAGACAAGTACATACCCATGTATCCTGTGCACATGACCACACACAGCCATCCAGAGAATTAGAGATCCAGTTCCAAGAGGTTCGGTCTGTAGAGACCAGCGCACAGCCAGTTGCCTCCACTCTTGCAGTTGGGCATCGCTGTGCATAAGCACGCTCAGTGGTCAAAGGGCTTTTCAGGGGCACAAGTTCACAGGCATGTGGATAGCACTCACACGGCCCCGTGGAAGTTCTGAGGTCAGGTGGGCAGTGGGTCTCTACCGGGCTTGTTCTACCAGATTCTGCCATTCGTAGGCACCTTCACTCAGTTGCGTCCAACTCTTTGCAACCCCATGGACTGTAGCCCACCAGGCTCCTCTGTCCATGGGCTTTCCCAGGCAAGAATACCAGAGTGGGTTGCCATTTCCTTCTCCAAGGGATCTTTCCGAACCAGGCATGAAACCCGTGTCTCCTGCACTGCAGGCAGATTCTTTACCATCTGAGCCACCAGGGAAATCCTTGCTTTTCTCACATTGTCTTTATTGACTTAAGCCGAAAAGGGTTTTACGGAATAAGCCCAACTTGTATCCAAGGAGAAAGTAAAAATATTTGGGGCTGACCGTCATCTCCTGACACCGTTTTACTTTCCCTCTTAAACATTACTCAGGTCACATGGCATTTAGCTGCCTCTTTCAGAACGGATAATCTAAACACTGTCAAACATTGACCTGAAAGCTGTCAAAACGTTTGTCTAAAACTTGTCAAATATTAGATTACGTGACGAAGGGTCTCTGCTTCCTTCGCGCGTTTTCCCTCATGGCGTTAAACTGCCACATGAACTTAAAATATCCAGTTCTCAGAAATATCTGTTTCCTGTGGACCTCAGGTTCAGCACCGCAGAGCTAACTTGTTGCTGATGACCACTCCCTGGAGAAAGATGCTCTGTGAATGTGCTGGCCCTGTATTTCCAACAAGACCTCACATCAAGTCTCGGATATAAATAATGTTCTCTGCAAATAAATCATTTCCTGAGTTCGCCATTGTCTAACTGGTAACTAAACCCCTGTATGACGTGTTCAGTGGAAACACACATGGTCCAGCTGGAAGGAAATCTGTCTCCAGCTTCGCATCTTTGCCAAAAGTTCTCCCTGTAACACAAAGTTTGAGTGGACTTCACCAGGCCCACAGGTTCCCTAAGATCCCTTATTTTGACCCCTTGATTCTCCAGAGATGACCAAATGGAGAAGACACCCTAAATCATTCAGAAACACTATTAAAATCAGAGATTGCTTTATGTTTACTCTCTTATTAATTTTTTTTATTATAACAGAAATTCTTAAACCTAGACCCAAATAGAATAGAGTCATAAACCTTTAGGTACCTGCTGCTCAATTTCACCATCAATATTTTCCAAAGCTCCATCCATGTCAAAGCAAACCTCAGATGGAAAGACCCGCTGTCCATATCTGCTCTGGACTATCCCAATCTTTTTGCCTTTTCATACTGTTCATGGGGTTCTCCAGACTAGAATACTGGAGTGGGTTGCCATTTCCTTTTCCAAAAGGAGAAGGGAGGTAGCAGAGGATGAGATGGTTGGATGGCATCATCGACTCAATGTACATGAATTTGAGCCAGCTCCAGGAGATAGTGGAGGACAGAGGAGCCTGGCGTGCTGCAGTCCATGGGGGTCACAAACAGTCAGACACAGCTAGTGACTGAAAAACAATCAGTTCAGTTCAGTTCAGTCACTCAGTCATGTCTGACTCTTTGTGACCTCATGGACTGCAGCACATCAGGCCTCCCTGTCCATCACCAACTCCTAGAGTTTAACCAAATGCATGTTCATCGAATTGGTAATGCCATCAAACCATCTCATCCTCTGTCGTCCCCTTCTTCTCCTGCCTTCATTTTTTCCCAACATCGGGGTCTTTTCCAGTGAGTCAGTTCTTCGTATCAGGTGGCCAAAGGATTGGAGTTGCAGCTTCAGCATCAGTCTTTCCAATGAATATTCAGGACTGATTTTCTTTAGGATGGACTGGTTGGATCCCCTTGCAGTTCAAGGGACTCTCAAGAGTCTTCTCCGACACCACAGTTCAAAGGCATCCATTCTTCAGCTCTCAGCTTTCTTTATAGTCCAACTCTTACATCCATACATGACTACTGGAAAAACCACAGCCTTGACTAGATGGACATTTGTCAGCAATATAATGTCTCTGCTTTTTAATATGCTGTCTAGGTTGGCCATAACTTTCCTGACAAGGAGTAAGACAACATCCCAATCTTAGCACTGAAAGTCCCGTACCTCAGGAATCCACTTAGGCCCAGGCAAACCAGTATAATTGGCTATCCTGAGTCAAAATATCATCCTTTACCTAAAACTTTCTTCACCAGCTATCTCTAGTTCAGGCTTTTAAAAACTCAATCACAATACCAGAAACAAATTCAATAAGTATTCCTAAGTATCATTTCATTATCAGCCATGTTCACTTATTTATTTAGTTATTTTTTACTTCCTGCAGGAAGATAAAGCATCAATAGGTAATCTGAGTCAGGACTCCTATGACTGGTATGTCAGCTAAAACTCCTTTCAGTTCCCCAGCATTTTCCTCCTGTGCCATTGATGTCTTTAAGAACTTAAGTCCATGTTCCTGTAAGACTTCCCACAATCTAGGTATATTACACGTTACAATCTTGTGGTGGCTTTTTTTTATATACTTCTTTATTGCATGCATGTAAAAAAATAGTTTATTTTTTACTGAAAGATAATTGCTTTACAGAATTTTGCTGTTTTCTGTCAAACCTCAACATGAATCAGCCATATGTATATACATAGATATACAAAGTGCTATTTAGCTCTAGAAACTTGATTAGCTTCAGAGTTGATTTGGTGGGGGAGGGGAGTGGCATTAATCATACCGGTAAGACTGACCTATGGTTCTGGAGGGGTAACCCTGATGGAACCATCTGAAAACCCCCATCAGCCTTTCACATAAAGATTCTGGAAGTCACTGGGGATCACAGCTTTGATGTATGACATCATTACGGGGTAGCGAGCGTGATATGCTAATTCTATTACCCCTCCTTCCTGTCTTCATGTGATTCTCTACAAGGAATCGCTTTCCGTCATGGACAATCTGGTTATCTCGAAGTAGATTCCATTCGGAAAAAGAGCAGAATAGATGTGTGATATTTTTCCTTTCATTTATTACATTTCAGGATAAACAGTAGGAGTCCGAAAGACGATCGATAAAGCTTCGGTTGCGGGGGAGGGAGGGGAATAGAGGAGGGAAAGGAGCAACATTTTAAATTCTCTGGGGCCCGCTCTTCGATGCATTTTCATAACTCATTGAGCTGCTGTACACATGCAAATAGATTTGCTGTGCTCTATCATAACTTCCTGAGCAGGTGTGCACAGGAAAATTTGCAAGAAACCCATAAATATATGGTGCAGTACCTTCCTTCCGTTGTCTTTACTGGGAAACCTTCACCCATTTCAGGTGCAAGGGCAAGAACGACCATGGCAAGCAAATCAATACGTCAGGAAAACGTGCTTGCACATTTCCGTCTGGGCACTGTCTCATAGCTGCCTCATAGCTCCTCATCTGTGCACACTGATTTCTCAGATGACTAAAGTCTACGTTCACGGCATCTAGCCTAGCAATCACCTGGCCATGCTAGGCTTCAAAAGTGTCCTCTCTGGTGACAACTGTAATTCCAAAAGATAGACACACCCACAATGCTTCACTGTTTACAATAGCTAGCCAGGACACCAGTTCAGTTCAGCTCAGTCGTGTCCAACTCTTTGTGACCCCATGGACTGCAGCACGCCAGGCCTCCCTGTCCATCACCAACTCCCGGAGTTCACTCAGACTCATGTCCATTGAGTCCGTGATGCCATCCAGCCATCTCATCCTCTGTCATCCCCTCTCCTCCAGCCTTCAATTTTCCCCAGAATCAGGGTCTTTTCCAATGAGTCAAGTTCTTCGCATCAGGTGGCCAAAGTACTGGAGCTTCAGTTTCAGCATCAGTCCTTCCAATGAATATTCAGGGCTGATTTCCTTTAGGATGGACTGGTTGGATCTCCTTGCAGTCCAAGAGACTCTCAGGAGTCTTCTCCAACACCATAGTTCAAAAGCATCAAGTCTACAGTGCTCAGCCTTCTTTATGGTCCAACTCTCACATCCATACATGACTACCGGAATAGACAATAATGATTCAAGTTTTGCCTTCCTTTCTGGATGAACAAATATGATTTTTATTACGCATGATGCTATTCTATTCTTCCCAAGCCAGGTTGATTTTGACTGGTAAGGCTAATAAGAGACATCCTTCCCTCACTTATGATCTTCCAAACAATGTTTCTTTTGGGGACAACAGTTCCAGGAAACATCAAATGCCCACAGAAACAAATTCTCTTGTCTCCCCTCAACACCTCCCCCTTTAGGGTACAGTCACCTTTGTGAAAATTTCAAGGCATTTCTAAAAACCAATGCATACTCTGAAAGCATAAGGAGTACAGACTTTACAAGATAATTGTTCCAAAGACCTCTAAAATGCATCCGTATTGTCCATCATAACTCACTTCTGTAAAAGTTTCCCCTTTGGGGATTATATATGAGAAACCCTGCATATACTATCAGAGGCCAGCAAATACTCAGTATCCCTTTCTGTTGACAGGAAAGGCTATTCTTTGGCAAAGTGAGTGAAGTGAAGTCACTCAGTCATGTCCAACTCTTTGGGATCCCAGGGACTGTAGCCCACCAGGCTCCTCCGTCCATGGGATTTTCCAGGCAAGAGTACTGGAGTGGGTTGCCATTTCCTTCTCCAGGGGATCTTTCTGACCCAGGAATTGAACCCGGGTCTCCCCAGGCTTCCCTGGTGGCTCAGAGGTTAAAGCGTCTGCCTGCAATGTGGGAGACCTGGGTTCGATCCTTGGGTCAGGAAGATTCCCCTGGAGAAGGAAATGGCAACCCACTCCAGTATTCTTGCCTGGAGAATCCCATGGATGGAGGAGCCTGGTGCGATATTAGTCCACGGGGTCGCAAAGAGTCAGACACGACTGAGCGACTTCATTCACTTCACTCCCTCATTGTAGGCAGATGCTTTACCATCTGAGCCACCAGGGAAGTCCAAATTCTTTGGCAAAGGGTGAATAAACTCTTGTCTCTAGAGGCTTGAATTTAATTCACATTCAGCCGCTTTGATTAAATTCCAAACTCAGCAAATTAAGTTCCCAATTTGAGGAAACCCCTTGAGGCTCAATAGGGAAGAAGGAAGAAGGCTTGAGGAGGGGGAGAGTGACACTTAAAGTCATCACTGGGATTTGACGCAAGACCTCATCACATTCCGTCTCAATAATATCCAAGTTTTAAATCAGCCAAGGGCACAAGAGGGTTAAAACAGTTTCAGAATATTAAAAGACCTTTCCCCATTCAAACGAACAGATAAGAAAATATTGACAGTTTTCTACTTGGCACAAAAGAACAGTTGTGATAAGAGTCTGCCGATAAGAAGATGAAATGGACAGTGATCACAAGGAGGAAAAAGAAATCACAGAGTATTTCTGACAACACAGAGAAATCAACCCTACCTTTCGGTCTTGTGATAGTACCTCCTTGCTCCCTGGGCCAAGTCAGCACAGACAAACCTCAACTCTGTAAATTTTCAATAAAAGCGCATGATCAGATACAACAGGAACACAGAAAATGCAAAATGGCATCATTAATATGCAACACAAATTGTCTAAAGAATGAGATCGCCAAAGTAGAGATTTGTTCCGTCCTTTGTCATGAGATGACTGCCCTTAGCCTTGAATCTGACGATGGAACTGTGTCTCAGGTTAAAAAAAAAAAAAAAAAGGTCAAATGGTTCCATTTTTAAATACTGGAAATGGATTATAGACTTTGGAGAAGTGAGCATTACAAAAAAAATCTTATCTTGGCTTCTTTGTAAGATGCCACACCATTTGTGCAGACAGGGTTCGCTCAAAATAATAGAGGATGCTCCCTCTCCTGGGGGAGAATGAGGTCTTCTGGCTGCATGATGCAGGACGTGGCTTATTTACAGCTTACGAGCCAGGACTTGGTGGGTGTCTGTCAATAATCACATTAGAATTTGGCAAAGAAATGGTTCTTCTATTAAGGCATCCTTATCTATGGGAACATCTGACAGAAGATCTCTAAATCAGAGATGATTCATTCTACCATGGAAACCTACAGCACACACATGGGTTAGTCTCTCAGTCTTGTCTGATTCTTTGCGACCCCATGGACTGCATGCAGCTTGGCAGGCTCCTCCATCCGTAGGATTTCCCAGGCAAGAACACTGGAGTGGGTTGCCATTTCCTTCTCCAGGAGATCTTCCCGACCCAGATATTGAACCCGTGTCTCTTGCCTCTCCTGCATTGGTGGGTGGATTGCTTACCATTAGCAAGCTTCCCTAGTGGCTCAGATGGTAAAGAATCTGTCTGCAATGCAAGAGACCCAGGTTCGATCCCTGGTTGGAAAGATCCCCTGGAGACAGAAATGGCAGCCCACTCCAGTGTTCTTGCCTGGGAAATCCCACGGAGAGAGGAGCCGTGCGGGCTACAGCTCATGCAGTCGCAAAGAGTTGGATATGACTGAGCGACTGCTGCTGCTGCTAAGTCGCTTCAGTCGTGTCCGACTCTGTGCGACCCCATAGACAGCAGCCCACCAGGCTCCCCCGTCCCTGGGATTCTCCAGGCAAGAACACTGGAGTGGGTTGGCATTTCCTTCTCCAATGCATGAAAGTGAAAAGTGAAAGTGAAATTGCTCAGTTGTCTCCGACTCCTCACAACCCCATGGACTGCAGCCCACCAGACTCCTCCGTCCATAGGACTTTCCAGGCAAGAGTCCTGGAGTGGGGTGCCATGGCCTTCTCCACTAACACTAACTAAAAAGCACCATCTAGGAAGCCCTCAAACCTAACTATTCACAGCTTCATGACATTTTACATTTGCAAATAACCGTAAACCACCACCCAAATAGAAAAGAACAGTTTGATCCCTCAGAAAGTTTCCTCCTGCTCCTCCCAGAGACTGATTCACAAGTAATAAAACCTTAAGATGAGGCTAGTGTATATATAAATCTTATAAGAATATGACTTTGGACACTTCTTTTCAACAGGTAAAGGGCAAAACCTTCAGCTGTTGTATGTGAATCTTTGAATAATTGCTTTGGAGAGAGTTTGAAATGACCTGCCAAGTAGATGGTTTTGATTCCTTATTGCATTTGCTGAACAGCCCAAGATGCGACACTTTATAGCTTTCTTTGGAAAATGAACATGGACTCAGTATAATTAATCCCACGTACAATGATTATATCTAACTCTGCGCAAGCCATTACTGGTAACTTTACAGGTTATACCTCAATTAATTGGATCTATTATGTATAATGGTTTTTTTTTTTTTTTTTTTTACCTTGCAAGTCCGGAATAGAAAACGATCTTTTGACTTAAGACACAGTTCCATTATTCATGAAACAGAGTACCTGAAAGGGGCGATCAATTCACTCAATTGATTCGACAGCCTTGGGTTTTTGTTTCTTTTTTTTTTTTTTTTTGGAGAATGAATGTAGAAATGCTGAAAGTTCTTTAGCAGGAGGATATGAGAACAAGCTGACTGTTTTCAGGAGAGAGTCAGCGTCGAGTTTTCTGACACTTCTTCCTGCTTTTGTCATCGTAACAAATTCTGGATCATTCCTTTCTGATAAGAAATTGTTAACGCAGGAATGGTGACTTCTAAGCAGAATTTGTGGAGAAGGAAATGGCAACCCACTCCAGTGTTCTTGCCTGGAGAACCCCAGGGACGGGGGAACCTGATGCGCTGCCGTCTATGGGGTTGCACAGAATCGGACACGACTGAAGCAACTTAGCAACCAAGCAAGCAAGCACAATTTGAGCAAACTCCGGGAGATAGTTAAGGACAGGGAAGCCTGGCGTGCTGCAGTCCACGGGGTCACAAAGAGTCAAGACACGACTGAGTGACTGAACGACAACAGAGCAGTTTGCCTAGATGATTTCCTTTGTTGGGTTTTTGCTCGCCTTGGAAAGCAGGCTCTCCTCCAGCACTTCTTGCCTCATCTCCCTTGTGAAAAGGGTGCTTTATTGAGGTACAATGCCCTAAGTGTTTAAAGGGTGGTGGGGGAGACGACATGTCGGGGGTAGGTTAGGGTTAGAGTTAGGCTCCTGGAGATGGGTATAAGTTTTAATACCTGGAGAGGGAGAGAGTTGGCAGGCCTGGGGATTGGCAACAGGGCTACTGGCTGGGTGTACAAGGCTAGTGTGCAAGAGTCACAGAGCATCTGACCTCCTGTGTGTGTGTGTGTGTGTCTGAAACAGAAAGAGAGAATGAAGGACTGCCTCTGTGGGCAGCTCTTGGTTACCTCTTCCTACAGACACCACCACGTGCCTCCCGGAGAACAAGGATGACATTTCACTGACCTCGCATCCTCTGCCACGCAACCCTCACCAAGCAAACGGTGAGCCCTAACGGAATTCAGGAAGGAGAAGAATCCCTGCTATCTAACAGCCATCAGACTGCAACCACTCCCCGTGGATGTGAAAATACAGGATGCTGGCCCCCAGTAGCTGAGACGCATGTGAAAGAACAATTTCAGGGACCCCCCCCCACCAGATGCTTGAAGCTTCCCATACATGTGCTTAGTCACTTCAGTCGTGTCGGACTCTTTCTGACCCCAGGGACTGCACCCCACCAGGCTCCTCTGTCCATGGGGCTTCTCCAGGCAAGAATACTGCAGTGGGTCGCCATGCCCTCCTCCAGGGGATCTTCCCGACCCAGGGATCAAACCGGGGTCTCCTGCATTGCAGGCGGATTCTTTACCAGCTGAGCTACCAGGGAAGCCTCCTTCTCATAGACAGAAGAATGCTAAATACGTTAACTTGAGATGTCTGCTTTTCCTTAAGTAACAATAATCTTTGATGTTCAGACGACCTGTCCCTTTTTGTTGCAAACTTCTATATAACTTGGCTCCCCCCAACCCCCCAACAACGGTTCTCCCAGGGGCACTTGTGGCTGCCTGTCAAGCTTAAAGTCCTAAGAATTTCCACTGAATAAAACAACTTTCTTTTTTCAGGTTGTCGCTTATCTTTTTTTAGACAAAAATGGCGAACGCCACCCAGGAGGGATATTGACGGCTCATGGGAGGAACTGGACTTGAGTTCTGATGCAAAGTCCACGCACAGCCCTTCCACTCTCCTACCTGCTTTTCCCTCTCATCTTCTGCATCTGTTCCAGTCAACCAGCCACAGGCCCTCCCACCTCACCTCGAGCAGATGGTCTAAGGCCCAGTTTAGCAAAACCAAAGAGGCCATCAGTGGGAATCGCTTTATCTTCTTGCCTCTCGACTGAGCTGCAACTGATGCTTTGCTCTTATTCTGTTTATAAACATGTCTATTTCCATGAACCACAGACATGGAAAAACAGACCTGTTCAAAAATAGGAAAGGGGTACTTGTCAAGACTGTACACTGTCACTCTGCTTATCTAACTTCTATGCAGAGTACATCATGTGAAATGCTTGGCTGGATGAATCACAAGCTGGAATCAAGACCGCTGGGAAAAATAACAACCTCAGTTATGCAGATGTTACTCTAGTGGCAGAAAGCAAAGAGGAATTAAAGAGCCTCTTGATGAAGGTGAAAGAGGAGAGTGAAAAAGTGGCTTAAAGCTCAACATTCAAAAAACTAAGATCACGGCATCTGGTCCCATCACTTCATGGCAAATAGATGGGGGAAAGAATGGGAACAGTGACAGACTTTATTTTCTTGGGCTCCAAAATCACTGTGGATGGTGACTGTAGCCGTGAAATTAAAAGATGCTTGCTTCTTGAAAAAAAAAGCTATGACCAACTTAGTGTATTAAAAAGCTGAGACATCACTTTGCCAACAAAGGTACATATAGTCAAAGCTATGGTTTTTCCAGGGATCATGTACATAGGTGAGAGCTGAACCATGATGAAGGATGAGGGCTAAACTGATGCTTTTGAACTGTGGTGTTGGAGAAGACTCTTGAGAGTCCCTTGGACTGCAAGGAAATCCAACCTGTCCATCCTAAAGGAAATCGGTCCTGAATATTCATTGGAAGGACTGATGCTGAGGCTGAAACTCCAATACTTTGGCCACCTGTTGTGAAGAACTGACTTATTGAAGAGACCCTGATGCTGGGAAAGATTGAAGGCGGGAGGAGAAGGGGACGACAGAGGATGAGATGGTTGGATGGCATCACCGACTCAATGGAGAAGAATTTGAGCAAACTCTGGGAGATAGCAAAGGATAGGGAAGCCTGATGTGCTGCAGTCCATGGGGCTGCAAAGAGTCGGACACAACTGAACGACTCAACAACAGTTCCCATGAAACCCTAGTTGCCAAACAGCTGTTTCTCCAATATCCGGGATATGAACATTAGCCGCCTTCTCTCTCCTGTGTTCCTCTCATCACTTCTCCACTGGCTTCTTGTCAGCAGGACTCAAATATGCTGATGTCTCTCCTACCTTAAAACAAAGAAGTATTTCCCTGGAACCTCTTCTTCCAATTAAAAACCACCTTTGCTTTCCCCTTCATGAACAAGCTGTATAGGTCTGGGGGTCTGATCGTTAAGAATCTACCTTGCAATGCACAGGACGTGGGTTTGATTCCTGGTCGGTCAACTAAACAGCTTGCTCTAGAAACCACACTCCGGAGCTCACGCACCAAAACTGGAGAAGCCCACACGCCACAACAAAAGATCCTGTAGACTGCAATAAGACCCGTTGCAGCCAAACATACATACACATACACACACACACACACACACACGCACACATCCACATAAATATATATATATATATCATATATATGATATATATAGGGCTTCCCTTGTGGCTCAGACAGTAAGGAGTCTGCTTGCAGTTCAGCAGACCTGGGTTTGGTACACACACAAGTACACACAAAATCTATGTATATGTACATGTACCTATACACACACTTACATAAAAGCTATGTAGAGCCACTGTGGCTTTGTTTTTATTTCCCTGTGCCTCTTCACCTACGTAGGCAGACTTGTGCCCCCCCCCATAAACTGAAATCTTTTCTGCTACAGTGTGTGAGCGGTGGTCCTAATCACTCTCAATTGCTTAAGGATGCTGACTGCAGCCCCTCCCCCCAGCCTGCAGGAAACGGCCCTCACCCTTTTTTCCTTTATGCTCATTATCATTGTCCATCACTTAAAGCCAAGCTTGGATCGCTATTGCAAGTGAAACTCCTTTGCGGCTTGGAAACCTCTGCCTTTCAAACAGCTCCCAGGAGATTCCTTTACTCGAAGCTTTCAGAAACACTGTGATAAGTACGTATATTCCTCAGAGGCGTGCTCCACGTCTTCAGTTCACCATTTATAGCAGAAGTTGGTAAAAGACAGCCCAAGGACCAACTCAGGCCCACCACTCGTTTTTGTAAATAAAGTTTTATTGGAACCAGCCACACCCACTGGTTGGCATACTGCCAATGGCTGCTTTTGAGCTGCTGCAGCGGAGTTGAAGAGTTGCAATGGAGACTCTATGGTGCACAAAGCTTAAAACATTCACTCTCTGGCCTTTCATAGAAAAAGTATGCCAACCCCTCCAGTTTACATTCTCCCAGCTGCTCTCCCAACATTCAGAGTCTTTTCATGTGACCTGTCCACCACACTTCGGACTCAGAAAGCCAAAAATGTATTGGAAACCCACACACGAATATGATGACACTCACCTCTGAAGCCCAATGTATCCAGCTGCATTTCCCATCTTCTTCCTGACTTGCTCCTCCATCCACAATGTTATAGGATTTCCTGGTGGCTCAACTAGTAAAAGAATCCACCTGCAGTGCGGGAGACCTAGGTTCCATCCCTGGGTGGGGAAGCTCCCCTGGAGAAGGGAAAGGCTACCCGCTCCAGTATTCTGGTGTGGAGAATTCCATGGGCTGTGTAGTCCATAGCCCAGGAACAAGTACCACCATCCACCCCATCACCCAGCTCCTGAGCATCGTCTCTTCCAGTGCACCGTCTCTGTTAGCTGCAGCCCTGTGCTCACCTAGCTCCAGCATCCCAGGCTCCCTCATCTCATCACTGAGGTTAGTGCACTTGATGGAATCTGACTGATGGGCACTAAACTAGGCATTTTCCTGTGGTCCACAGTTTAGGTGTGGGGAGAGGGCAGCTGTGACAAAGGTTTTTGGAGGAGACTATTGGGGAAGGGGCACAGAGCAGAGCCGCAGTGGAGCAACCTATTCAAAATGATCACAGTTGAAAGAGGTCTCGTTATTCGTTATCCGCAGGTCATCGTTCAGTATCAACCACAAACAAGGACGAGCAAAGGGCGTCGGGATCCAGGCTTGAACCCAGTTTGCTGTAAGGGTAAAGGAAGGTCCTGCCTGGGGAAGCCGGGGAAAGGGGTGCATCAGAGGGAACCATCATCCTGAGAAGTTAGGGCTAGAAAAGTGTTGAAAGGAAAGTGTGTTTCTAACTGTGGGCAGAGGGAAATCTCACAGGGAACTGAGACCTCGTTTAAATTCAGAGAGATACGCATCGCATATTCAGATGCAATCAAGTGGGTGCCAGGATTGATTATCTTTCATTTGAAGAACTCGGGAGTCGTATTTCCCCAAAGCAGACGCCGGGCATTTTTATCCCTGCACTCCTGTTGAGTATGCGATGCTGTTACTGGATCAAAAGTCACGTTATTGACGGAAATACAGTTGTCTGTGCTTAACATTTCTTCACATGGGGAAGGAAAAGATCTACTGTTGCATTTTTTAAGCTGCATAATGTAAATAATACCATTTTTGCTCCCGTAAAAATCCTCTTTTACTGACTTTCAAGATTGGGAAAGCGTTGAAAGGCACAATTTTCTTACTTTCAGCCTCTTATCCAATATTATTTCCGCTGAAAATCACAGCTTGTCTTTTGAAATGCTCATTTGCAGAACTGAAGACTCGGCATTCAACATTCCTAGGGTTAAATGGTGAAAAAAGCGGGTTTAAGTTTCAACACATACAGGTTTGCTATAAGCGCCTGTAACCCCTGATATGAAATGTTCCACTTGAGGAGGTATTATCTGACTCATTCATGTTACTAACCGGCCTTGTGTAAAACGATGTACACGGTTTGCAATCTGGGTTATAAAGGTGCTTTCAGATTTCTAGTGCACAGTCACGTAGGTGCTGTGTGGAAATGTACAACTCAGAAATTCTCCCCCAAGAGGTCAGTTCCTGCCCTGATGGAATACGTGTTTTTTTTTTTTTTTTCTCCATGTTCTGTGCTTCTTACGGAGTCATAGGATGGCCTCTAAAGTCACTATTCCATCCCAAGGAGGGCCATTCACAGCACTAGTACTGAGAGAACCAAGGAGACAGCTCATTAAAGCTCAGTACTCCCCATAAAATGGAAATAATGTACCATTTCCAAAACAATGGCACAGAGTATTAGAGTGTAGAATTTTACTACACTCTGCTGACCCAAAGAGGAGCTGTATATTTTAGGCCAATCCTTTAATGAAAACAAAATGAAAGAGTGTTCATCTGTCTGGAAAGATAGTTCAAAGAATGTGTGCGACCTTAAAAAGACTTAACACATTCCACTCAGTTGGCCAGAAAGTTTGTTTGGCTTTTCCATCACATCTTACACAAGTGAACTTTTTGGCCAATCCAAATAAAAAATTAAAAAATCACCGACAAAATGGACATGGGTTTGGGTGGGCCCCAGAAGTTGGTGATGGACAGGGAGGCCTGGAGTGATGAGGTTCATGGGATCTTGAAGAGTCGGATACAACTAAGTGACTAAACTGAATTGAATTAAAAAAAAAACAACTTCAAATCTATTGAAAGAAATGATCCTTCATGACAAGGAGTACTTTATGAATTAAGATTTTAATTTAGTACATTATATATTATATATATTATTATATAATATAATATAATATATATAACATTATATATTATATATATATTATATGTGTATAATTATATATGTATAATTAAGTACATTATAAATGAAGATTTATAATGATCTGAGACTGGCACAATAGCTTCTTTTTTTTTTTTTTGGTACAAATGTCCTGGTTACGGTTCTGGCATAAAATGTAGTATATAACTTATCTCTTCATTTTAGCAAGAGTTGCCAGGAACCATTTCTTCTTCAAAGTCAGATCTTCCACAACTAGATTGTGAAATATCAACTGATAAGGTTTCATTTTAGTTTGAGTTTCTAAAAAAATATAGAGACTTAGTTGTATTCTATAACGCTGTACACACATATGCAAAACATTCGTTAGGCCAAAATAAGCAAAAGGTGAACAATTATTGCAAATTCTGCGGCAAGAGAAGTCTTCTGAAGATAAATAAATTGCTTTTTCTGCAATACCAGTTTTGTTATTAAATGTCAGACTCCAAAGTCACGTCTGATGACACAAAATCAATAAAGATTCTCGAGCTAGTCATCGCATGAATTCTGACTTCCCAGGTGTGTGTAATTGTTTAGTGCGTATGCCTTGCAAGACTCCACACACGTTGCATCGCGGCATGGTGGAAAATGAAGGAAGAGCTTTATCTTCTCTTGCAAGCAAAGCTTCGAGTCAGGTTTCAGATTATGCATTATGGTTTGCACACCTTCCTTTATGAGCTTTTCCAGGCCCTTTGTCATCACTGAAAGTAAACTAGTGTTTCTGAGTTTTAATCGGGTCTCTCTTGCCATGAATTAATGCCCTTGCACTCCTCCTTCTACTAATTCTAAGTTTGCTTCTAACTCTCTTCAGCTTTGTGCAACGTTCCCTTCCCTTTCCCCTCTTTTTCCTCCCTCCTCCATATTCCTTATGGATATATACATATTCCTTACCAACTATAAGCAAAGTAAGCAACCTCTTAGTCTTTGCTAAACCTCCCTTGACTGTATGAATGCCTTCCCCATCACTATATCCTTCACACACAGCTGACAACTGGGTGCTGTCAACTCTGGTACTGGAGACAAGCGAATGGACTCACATCCCTGCCTTGCCAAGTGCCAGCTTACTTGACCCTCCTGAAGGTCTCCAAATGCCACCCACTCTGTCTGTAATATTCTCATGACAATGCCAACTTTGCAGAGCTGTTGCAAAGAAGGGTGTCATATGAAAAATTAGCTGGCCCACCACATGACACTGATAAATAATGAATTGCGGAAGAAATTAGAATTATGCCACTGACATATATCAAGCACCAGTCATATGCCAGGCAGTTTGGGAAGCACTGTGCATATCAAGAAGGTCGTCATCTCTGGATGAGCCTCTGTGGTTCTTACTGAGAAAGTGTTTTGTCTTTTTTTTTTTTTTTTAGGCTTGAAATTTTATTTTTTAGTTGTTAATTTATTTATTTTTTAATTGAAGGATAACTGCTTTACAGAATTTTGCCGTTTTCTGTCAAACGTCAACATGAATCAGCCATAGGTATACATGTATCCCCTCCCTTTTGAACCTCCCTCCCATCTCCCTCCCCATCCCACCCCTTGTGGTCACAAAGTTCTCTGGAAAACTCCTTTTTTACCAGAGAGTAGGTGAGACGATATAGTCTTTGAAATCTTAACCTAAGGACACATTTCCTTGGAGAAGGAAATGGCAACCCACTCCAGTGTTCTTGCCTGGAGAATCCCAGGGACGGGGAAGCCTGGTGGGCTGCCGTCTCTGCGGTCGCAGAGAGTCGGACATGACTGAAGCGACTTAGCAGCAAGGACACCAAATAAGATCACTATTTTCTCTTTCGTTTGGGGGACCCTGAAATAGATCGGTGTCATTATTGTCATGCCATGCATGACATCGGCCTGTTTGCAGACTCCCTCCTTTCCAACACTCTGAGAACATAGAAATTCTCTTACACTTTCAGAACACATAGATTTTAGAATGCATAGACACCACCTGTGCCATTTCTTGCTTATGGTTTCTGAACAACTAATGATCCTGGACAACTTAGTTTCTTCGGTCCTGTTTCTGAGTATTCAAACCTGACTGATATCCTAGGACTTCCCTGGTGATCCAGTGGCTGACAATTCGCCTTCCAATGCAGGGGATATGGTTTGATCTCTGGTCGGGGATCTAAGAACCCACAAGTGCAGGAACAGCTAAGCCTGTGCGTAATTACGGAGTCCACGCACTCTAGAGCCTGCATGCTACAACCGGACAGCCTGAGAGCGGCAGCAAGACCTGATGGAGCCAAATAAAAAGGAAGAAAAAAAAGGATAACCTCACATTTCTTCTATTGCTCTTCGTGATCTGTGGCTCCTGACCTCAAGTGGAAAGCTGTGATTAGACGCCCTGTATTTTTCTTTTAAAAATACGTATCTCATTTGCTGAATTATAGTTATAATAGAAAGTGCATCAGAACAAACATTTCAAAATCTGTGCCCATTCCGTGAGATTAAGATACTTTTTCTCTGCTTCACGCATTTGCTGATGACTCTAGCTCATTGACTGAAAAACACTGTTTTAATGAGTTAGTTCCTTATCAGTCTCAAAGTATATTAACCATAACGAT
Source organism: Bos grunniens (assembly GCF_055505025.1). Lineage (NCBI taxonomy): Eukaryota > Metazoa > Chordata > Mammalia > Artiodactyla > Bovidae > Bos > Bos grunniens. Next base: position 6,012,822 of record NC_141194.1, read on the forward strand.
AAGCAGAAGTCAATAGTCTTCATGACTCTAGCAAACTGAGTTGCTCAAGCCACTTGATTGTTTAAAATGGCCACTGGGAGGAATCTGACTTTCCAGGAGAATTAAATGCGGTTTCTTGTGGTGACTGATTTTCAGCACAAGAGCCATGCATTTTTCTCCTACAGTAGAGGAAATAATTTAATTAGTCTGTTATTGTAAATGTTCTTGATTTTAATACATTAACTTGTGGCCCACGGCTGATAGAAAAACGAAATTAACACTGATTCCTTTAGACTGTGGAATGAATTGGACTTTCCGGGGCAAGAAAATTAATTATAAATGTTCCCTGCTTAAGACTGCCAGATTTTTTAAATGATAAATGATGCAATTATTAGCTGTCAAGTATACAAATAGTCGTGCATTGACATTTCAGCTTATTAATTCCAACATTCACCATAGTGTATAACATATTCATCACATTTAATTGCTCAATAAATGGGAGAAAAAAAAATCATTGTTCTTATGGTCCTCCCTGTGATTTTCAGGCGGTAGATTTCTGAAGACACAGAACGCTGATCCACTATTATGGTCCTCCCTGTGATTTTCAGGCGGTAGATTTCTGAAGACACAGAACGCTGATCCACTAAATTTCTGATGACAGCCTCCTGTTTCATTTTGAGCCAAGACCAAAGCAAACAAAAAGAATCCATGCAAAGGAGGTTAAGGCTACAGAAGCGGAGACTAACTGCATGGGAAGTGTGACTCTCAAGGGTGAAGTTTGTCCAAGACTCCTCTCATGTTTGTTTTCCCGTCTCTCTTCTAGTTGTTTCCAGGATGGGAGGCGGAGTACCCAGTGCCCTGAGGATCCCAGGATCATCCCCTGCCTAAGCGATGCCCTTCCTTACCAACCAGTGTCCAAATCTTTGCAGCGCAAAGTCAACTGCATAGCTTCAAAAGACCCTCCTCCCTGAGACAATACGCGTGAGTCATGACTGATGAAGTACATTACCCTTTTAATAATTCTGGAACACTTTTAAATACATCTGTATTTTATTCGTCCTATCTGTAAAGCTCACTTTTATGTGTCAACGTCACTGGACTACAATCCCCAGCTATCCAGTCAGACACTGATCCACATGTTTTGGTGACAGTGTTTAGCAGATGTGGTTAAAGTCCATAATCAGTTGACATGAAGTGAGGGAGATTTTCCAGGATTGTCTGAGTCCAGCTGATGTAACCACAAGCGTCTTTATAAGGTGGAGGCGAGAGAACCAAAGTCAGAAAAGAGAAGATGAAGAGAGAGGCAGAGTTTGAAGCGTTGCACTGTGAAAATGGAGGAAGGGGCCAGGAGCCCAGGAATGTGGGTGGCCTCTAAAAGCTAGGGCTTCCCTGATAGCTCTCTTGGTAAGAATCCGCCTGAAACTCAGGAGACCCTGGTTTGATTCCTGGTGGGGGGAAGATCCCCTGGAGAAGGGAAAGTCTACCCACTCCAGTATTCTGACCCACAGAACTCCATGGGGTCCATGTACAGTCCATGGGGTCACAAAGAGTCGGGCATGACTGAGTGACTTTCACTTTCTAAAAGCTTCAAGCCAGGACCAAGGGAGCAGCCCTGTTGACACCTTGGTGTTACCCCAGTGAAGACCACTGTGTGCTTCTGATCCCAAGGACTGGAAGGTAATACAGTGATGTTGTTTCACGACACTAAGTTTGTGGTAATTTGTTATAGCAGACATAGGAGTCTAATATACTTTTTAATGTCTTTAAATTAAAAAAAAATTTTTTTAAAGAATAGCATTTCATGACCCATGAAAATTATATAATGTTGAGATTTCAATGTCCATGAGTTTTTTTTTTTTTTTTTTAATTGGAGAATAAAAGCTTTACAAGGCTGTGTTGGTTTCTGCTGCACAGCAATGTGGATCAGCCGTAAGTTTACATGTAGACCCTCCCTCTTTAGCCTTCCTTCCCATCCCCATCCCGCATCTTGAGGTCATCATAAAGGACTGAGCTGAGCTCCCTGTGCTATACAGCGGCTTCCCACTAGCTATCTGTTTTACATGTGGTGGTCTGTATATGAGAAGACTAATAAACCTGATACATGCGAAAGGTTTGTAGGCAAATTTAGTGTGATTATTCAATCTACACACATTCAATGCTTCAGCTCAGTTCAGTTCAGTCGCTCAGTCGGGTCCAACTCTTGCAACCCCATGGACTGCAGCACACCAGGCTTCCCTGTCCGTCATCAACTCCCAGAGCTTTCTCAAACTCGTGTCCATCACATCGGTGATGCCATTCAGCCATCTCATCCTCTGTCGACCCCTTGTCTTCCCGCCTTCAATCTTTCCCAGCATCAGGGTCTTTTCCAATGAGTGAGCTCTTCACATCAGGTGGCCAAAGTATTGGCGTTTCAGCTTCAGCACCAGTCCTTCCAAAGAATATTCAGGGTTGATTTCCTTTAGGATGGACTGTTAAATGCTTATATTGCTACATGTCCTTGCAGTAACTCTGTGGTACCTGCAGAGCCATAGTCTATGATATCTGCTGTGACCAACCACAAAAGGCAAGACTAGACATGAAAACAACTCCCTTCAGTCCTGGCTGCAGTGTTTCCCATGAAGCCTGGACACGGTCTCACTACCCTTCTCCAGGCAGCCCCATCTAGACACGCAAGGTGGAAGTTGTCACCAGCCCCATCAGTGACCTGTACCATTTTCGATTCTCATTTTCCATCCACGATGCACAGAAGTATAGTAGGGACTCCAAGATTCCCACCCCTTTCCCACCCTTATTCCCACACAGGACGTGCGTACATCCTATGTCATCCACTCCCCCAAGACTATGGGCAGAACCAATGACTGTGGAGGACATCAGTCCCCTGACTAAGTCCCTAATGAAAATAACTCTGAGTTAATCTAAAGGGAGACCATCTGTGCTGGCCTAGTAAAAAGTGACAAGGAGCAGCAGCAGATACAGTCCTGGTCAAAGAGGGAAGCAAAAGCCACGTTGTAACATACACACAGGGCCCATGTGGAAGGAACTGCAGGCAGCTTCCCAAAGCTTTGCCTTGGAGAAGGAAATGACCACCCACTCCGGTCTTCTTGCCTGGAGAATCCCACGGACAGAGGAGCCTGGGGTCAGGGGTGTTCCATTCCATGGGGTCGTAAAGAGTTGGACACGACTGAGCGACTAACCCTTCTAAAGCTGGGAGCAGCCCTGGATGATAGCCAGCAGGAAAACAGGGACCTCAAGCACACAGCTGCAAGGAAATCCACTCTCTCAACAACCCTCCGAGCTTAGAAGAGGACCCTGTGCGTGAGAACGGAACGGAGCCCGGCCAACACCTCGTCAAGAACTGAGCAGAGGAGAGACAGCCTCAACCACGCCTGGGTTCCTGACTCATGGACACTGGGAAATAATCATTTGTGTGGTTGTAAGCTGCTAAGTTGGTGGTCGTTGGTTATGCAGCAAGAGAAAATAAATCCACCACCTTGCAGAAAAGCATTCCTCAGCTAGCAAAACAAGTAAAAGTAAATGATGTTATTAATAGTTTACAACCTTAAGTGTGCTACCGAGCATGTGGGATGCTTTCTAAATGAAAAGAAGGTGTGGTCTCAGAAGAATGAGAGGCTGGAAGAGTTCCATTGCGGCACAATAAATGTCGCCTCCAATCTCCCCACGTAAGGGGATGCCTATGTGTTTGCTTAGATGCAAACCAGCCCAGGCAGCAAGGAGATGCACTGAACCCTGTCTGGACCACTGGCTTCTGTGTCCTGCCTTCTCCCACGGCCCTGTGGTCTCTGCCACTCTCTGGATCTTGTGCACAATGATGGACTCATGGAATTACCTATCTTTTGGGAAAGGAAGGTTCCATCTCCCCAGTGTGTGTTCAAGTGTTCAGTCATGTCGATTCTTCATGATCCCATGGACCATAGCCCACCAGGCTCCTATATGCATGAGGTTTCCCAGGCAAGAACACTGGCATGGGATGCCATGCCTTACTCCAGGGGAATCTTTCCAACCCAGGGATTGAACCCACGTCTCTTGTGTCTCCTACATCGGCAGGCAGATTCTTTACCACTGCACCATCTGAGAAGCCATCTCTCAAAACAGATCTGAGAAGTCTCTAAAGGCCTGGTCAAGGAGGCAGGACTTGGAATCTTAAGAGCTGGTTTACATCCTAATGTACCATTTGATGTCTGCACCTTGGGTGGAAAGCTTTTTTACTCTCTCTGCACCAAAAATATAGTTGTAGCCATACCACATGAGTAAACTTGTAAAGATCGTATGAGTCAGCTTATCTGGAAGTATCTCGCACGTGACCTTTCAATCACTAAGTGTTCAGAAAAAAAGTTCATTCCCTTATTGTGGAAACATGGCACCAAATATGGTTAATTTATGATATGATTCGATTTCTCTGTCCCCTGAAATTGCCATTTGCAGCATGTTGGTTATTTGTCAGCCAAGAAGAGCTTGAACAACTCATGCCTCTGGGAGGCACACCCCCAAATGTGCCTGGGGTTTTAGAAGATTAGACATCCCACATCCCACACACAATACTGAACCCAGCAAAGAGCTGCCTCTACAATTCCCCTGGAGAGAAAAGCAGAGATTTCCCTCGTATCAAAATCACTTCTTTTTCACCTCATCAGCAAACCCCGCTGAGCATGACTTTCTGAGAGTGAGTGCCAAAGAAGTGTTAGGGGAAGCACACTGACGGAAACCGCCCACCCTGGCCAGGCACCATAGTAACCATTTGCAACAGTTGCTTTACGACAGGAGGTCCTGGTAAGGAACATGGAACTAATAAGCCACCACCAACCAGAAGAGTTCCAGAAAGGTCTAAAGCAGACACCGCATGTCCAACCACCTCCCAGAACCCCGCTCGCTGGCATCCATCGTGGCTGAACAAGACGTGCACCACCAAGAAGGACTCTGAGTCAGAAGGTTGGCTAAAGACAACCCGGAAACTAATCCCATCACCATAAAACCCAAGACCGCACATGGTAGAGCAGTTCTGCTGGGTTCCCTTAACCCTAGGGCTCTCCACCCGGGCACATTTTCCCAATAAAATCTTTCACTTTGTTAGCACACGTGTCTCCTCGGACAATTCATTTCTAAGTGTTCGACAAGAGCCCAGTTTCGGGCCCTGGAAGGCGTCCCCCTTCCTGCAACAGAAAGAGAGCCATGTGGAGGGAGTAAAGAAGGCTGCTCATTCTCAGACTGCAAATAGAGAGCGCGATTTCCACTTCAGCTGATAAGTTCTCATTCTCTCCACTCGCCTGAGAAGAGGCAACTCTAGGAAATGCTAATGAAGTCAAGCCCATTTCACATGGAAATTTCCAGATTCTGCCCCACTCCCCACCCCCAAATGAAGTTCTTACAAGTGATTTAAAGAGGAACTGGCTTCTGGGTAAACCTGCTGCTGCTGCTAAGTCACTTCAGTCTTGTCCGACTCTGTGTGATCCCACAGACGGCAGCCACCAGGCTCCCCTGTCCCTGGGATTCTCCAGGCAAGAACACTGGAGTGGGTTGCCATTTCCTTCTCCAATGCATGAAAGTGAAAAGTGAAAGGGAAGTCGCTCAGTTGTGTCCGACTCTTAGCGACCCCATGGACTGCAGCCTACCAAGCTCCTCCATCCATGGGATTTTCCAGGCAAAGTACTGGAGTGGGGTGCCATTGCCTTCTCCGCTGGGTAAACCTGCCTTCCAGCAAATGGCACCAGTCAGTAGCTTGCTGTTGGGAGGGTAATGCTGCCTTCCAAGTTGCCTTTGGAAGAACTCTGATAGGAGCGGTTGTGGCGGGTGGGGAGGGGGCGCGGTGCGGGGGCGGGGATGGGGGTGGGGTGGGGTGTGGGCTGTGGCACGTGTGTCTTTCTCTTCCCTGTTTCCATAACTAATGCAGCACTTCTCTCCAGCAGATAGTTCAGTTGGTAAAAAATCCATCTGCAATGCAGGAGACCTGGGTTCGATCCCTGGGTTGGGAAGATCCCCTGGAGAAGGGAAAGGCTACCCACTCCAGTATTCTCGCCTGGAGAATTCCACGGAGTGTATAGTCTGTGGGGTTGCAAAGAGTCGGACACGACTGAGCAACTTTCACTTTCTTTCATTTTTTCCTCCAGCAGAGAGAGCTGTAAAGGGGATTCTACATCACTAGGAATGGAGGAGACATGAAGGGTGTTTTTGCCTTGTCTCCCCAGTCCTCATTGAATCACACATGGTCACAATGTTCATTTCTTTGCTTCTATCTCCAAATAATGTACCAGATGGTAAATCCTAGGAATCATTTGACCGATGTGGTAAAAGTCCTCAGGCCATAACTGTTTTGAAAGTTAGATTTGAAGGAAAATGTGGCACAAAGTGGGGGACTTCCACAGTGTCTCAGCAGTAAAGAACCTGCCTTTAATGCGGGAGACCTGTGTTCAATCTCTGGGGTTGGGAAGATCCCCTGGAGGAAGGCATGGCAACCTACTCCGGTACTCTGGCCTGGAGAATCCCATGGACAGAGGAGACTGGTGGGCAGTAGTCCATGGGGTCACAAAGAGTCAGACAGGACTGAAGCGACTTAGCCCAGCACACAGGTGGACCGAAGGAAGCACAGATCTAGTGCTGGTGCTTATGAGACAGCAGTGAATCAAGTAGAGGGAGAGCTTTAGAGTTCTTTATCACTGCGTCTTGAGCGTGCAGCTCGGAAGTTTTCAGAGTGGATATGCAGGAAAACATGACTCACAGGAAACCAAGGGCTACTGTGATTAAGAGAATGCTTGCTGGTTTAGAATCCGTTATGTCCACACATGCACAAACTATATCCCAGCTAATGCAAAGACGTGAAGACCAGAGCACGGAAATACCGGCATCACAGTCTGAGGATGACAGAGAACGGGTCAAGTTTCAGACTTTAGACAAACACTGCAGTTTTCAAAAAAGGCAACATGGGTATATTCAACCACCTGTTTTTTTTTAGCATAACACTCATTCCCGATCAGCTATTTGTAAAGAAAGGATGCAAATGTCCTCGCTTACTGAGTTACTAGAGAAAAATATCCCTGTAGAAGTATTCACCTACCCAACCATCCATCCATTCATTCAGGAACTACTTACACTGCTACCACCCAAGCCAGTCACTACTACAGATGCATGGTGCATAAAAGGACTCCTAGGCAACCTCTCCCTCTAAAGGAGTGTTCCGGTTAGAAGGTGCCGCGTTGACTGTGGTAAGGACTATTACAGAAAAGTACACAGGCATATACAAGATCGCAGGTGAAAACAGCATAGAAGGCTTCCGTAAATGTTACAAGATCTTTCCCTTTGCGTGTGTGTTTATGCGTGTTCAGTCATTCAGTCGTGTCTGACTCTTTTGTGACGTCATGGACAGTAGCCCACCAGGCTCCTCTGTCCATGGGATTTCCCAGGCAAGAATACTGGAGTGGGTTGCTATTGACTTCTCCAGGAGATCTTGGGTCTCCTGGCTGGAAACTCAGGCAGAATGTCTATACTGCAGTCTGGAGGCAAAGTTTCTTCTCCCTTGAGAAATCTCAGCCTTTGCTATTAAGGCCTCCATCTGACTAGACGACACCCGCACAACAGCAGGGACGGCAATCGGCTTTACTGAAAGTCAAATGATTGCTAATCTTAGGCACATCTCAAAAATACTTCCATAGCCACATCTAGACTACGGTCTGGCCCAAGAACTGGCCACCAATTCCTAATCAAGCTGACACATCAAATTAACCAGCACGGTCCTGTCAGAGTGAACCACAAAGAGAAAGGCAAGCCACACCCTGAAACATTTCAGCAGATGCTCACTTGGGGAAGGCATCTTAGAGCATGAAAACTGGTTAGAGGGGAAAAGGAAAAAGTGAAAGTCACTCAGTCGTGTCTGACTCTTTGCGACCCCATGGACTGTAGCCCGTCAGGCTCTTCTGTCCATGGGATTCTCCGGGTAAGAATCCTGGAGTGGGTTGCCATTCCCTTCTCCAGGGGATCTTCCCGACCCCAGGGATCAAACCCAGGTCTCCCATATTGTAGGCGGAATCTTTACCATCTGAGCCACCAGGGAATCCCAACAGGCTCCTTTCTTGCAGCAGCTCCTGATCAAATATTTACTCAGCTACACACCATGCTAAGGGCTATGGACACAGACAGGAGCCAAACAGAAGTGGTCCTTGCCCTCCTAGGACTGATAGTCAAGACCAGGGGTCAGCACACTAAAGCCCTGTCTGGTCTGCCTCCTACTTTTGTAAATAAAGTTTTATTGAAACACACCTTGCCTATATGTTGACATACTGTCTTACCTGGTGACTCAGAGTCTGCCTGCAATGCAGGAGACCTAGGTTTGATTTCTGGGTCAGGACGATCCCCTGGAGGAGGGCATGGCTACCCACTCCAGTATTCTTACCTGGAAAATTCCGTGGACGGAGGAGCCTGGGGGGCTACAGTCCATGGGGTCCCAAAGAGTCAGACACGACTGAGTGACTCACATTTTCAGTTTCATGGCCGTATGTTGATACAGTGTGTACAGCTGCTTCTGCACAATGAAGGCAGAGCTGACCGTGTGGCCCACAAAGTCTACAATATTTACTTCCCGGTCCCTTATTTTAAAAAGCTTACTCACCCGTGGTACAGACCTTTGCATAACAAGGCAGTAAAACCTCTAGGACTCCGGTCTTTGGTATGAGGAGCAGTTAACCAAGGCTGGATGTGAACTGCTTCTCAAGAATAAGAGAAGATGAACAGGAAGCCTTCAAATATGGGGACTTCTGGTAGAAAAAGTATTCCCTGTAGGAACTGGGGAAAAAAGAAGACTCTGCCTCTGATGTTGCAACTGAGAAGACATGGCTTCTGTGAAAAAGAGGAGTCCACAAGGAGAGAACAAGTGAAAATGAAAAGTCGATGAGAAAGACGTGCAAATACGGTCAAAGGAGCCAGAGCGGAAGATCAAAACCAACACGGAGAAAAACCCAAGTCGAGGATGTATGAAACAAACAAGATACTTTCAGAACTCAGAGAAAAGGAATAGAAATAAGTAGATTTTAAAAAAACCAACAACACAGGAGATAGAAACGAGACTCAGTGTAAATTGCTATTCTCAAGGAAGCCACGAAAATCATTAAAAAAGGAAGCGATTACAACTTGCATTAAGTAATTATTATGTTCACTCTGCGGTAGGCACTTTGCATCTGTCATCACATTCATCCTTACAACAACCCTTTGAGACACAAACTAATAAAATATCTCTGCTTTGCAAATGAAAAATGTGCTATGGGAAATGCGTAAATTAGCCATAAAGAAGAAAGTCGCTCAGTCATGTCCGACTCTTTTGTGACCCCGTGGACTGTAACTCACCAGGCTCCTCTGTCCATGGGATTTTCCAGACAAGAATACTGGAGCAGGTTGCCATTTCCTTCTCCAGCAGATCTCTCTGACCCAGGGATTGAACCCAGGTGCCCTGCAATTGCAGGCAGATTTTTTACTGTTTGACCAACCAGGGAAGCCTCTTTTTAAATTAGCCATATTTAGCTAGTAAATGGGTAAAAGTGAAAGAAAGTGCAGTTGCTCAGCCGTGTCCGACTCTTTGTGGCCTACCAGGCTCCTCTGTCCATGGGATTTTCCAGGCAAGAACACTGGAGTAGATTGCCATTTCCTTCTCCAAGTAAATGGATAAACCAAGAATCAAATCCTAATCTGACTAAATTTAACACCCGGTATTCTATACCCCTAATCAAAGAAACAATGAAAATTTCACAGAAAGAAAAAAAAAAAAATGACCCTACCTCGTGACCAAAACAGTTCACCCGTGTTGTGTTTCAAAGTAATGAAGAGCAATTCACATGTCATTTTTATGCAAAACAGGAAGCAAGTGTATATACATCTGGGGGACGATTTCAATCACCCTAGGAACCAATAATGTGTTGTGCAAAAGCAGCAGACGCAATTTCAGGCTGTCCCAATGAGAATGTCATTGTTTGGTGGGGAAAAAGGTAATAATACTCTACACCTAACCTGTTCAGTTCAGTTCATTTGCTCAGTCGTGTCTGACTCTTTGCGACCTCCATGGACTGCAGCATGCCAGGCTTGACAAGGGACATCCAAACCAGAGTCCAGTTCTGGGAGTCGTTTTTAAGGAGTGAGGAAATGAGCTCTTTCCGTGCAGGCAACCCATTGAGCACTGGCTGAGGTGTTCGGAGGATGTGTGTAGGTAGGTGCTGACTCAGCTAAAGAGGGGAAGACGAAATGCTGCTGCAGGAGGTGAGCAGGTGAAGGCTCGCCTGTCTTCCAGTGTAGACGTGCTGCCAATACTGCTTATGCTGAAGCGTGACACGGGTGGTACATTTACAAACCCAAATGCAATCCTCCTATTCTGTCACATAAACGCTGTTCAAATGAGATCCTGAGCAGGACGAGTAAGTCTTGCTTGAAATATTGGAGGAAAATAACATTTCACTGTTTGTTTGGTTTTTTTTTTTTTTTTGCTAATTTGCCATTCTGTTGTTTATGAAATTACCTGGGCTAGTCCAGTCGTTATTATTGTCATTTGGGAATTATCATTTACAAACGAGCCAGAAAAGAACCATCGAGGTCTGAAGATAATGCCACTCTGAGCTGCCCCCAGAAACCCTGGAGCTGTCTGTGGATGCTAACAGCAGCTGAGTAAAAGTTCAACCCAAGCTCTTACGAGGGAAAGAGTAGCCAAAAGAAACAAATAAATATGCAGGACTAATAATTTGTTTCGCTCGTGCATCAGTAATACAGAATAATCAAATGGAATACATTCAAAGTTTTGTTCAGAATGTGCTGAAACAGTGACTATTTTGTGAATACCCCTCACTGTCAATTATTATTTATTATTGATACTCCACCATCAGATTAAAAAGCAGACATATGTGTATATGCTCTATTTCACTCTGGTTTCTCTCTCTCATCATAACAGTTCCTTCATAAGTAATTAAAGTGAAAGTGAAAGTGAAAAACACTCAGTTGTGTCTGACCCTTTTTGACCCCATGGACTATACAGTCCATGGAATTCTCCAGGCCAAAACACTGGAGTGGGTAGCCTTTCCCTTCTCCAGGGGAATCTTCCAAACCCAGGGATCAAACCCAGGTCTCCCTCATTGCAGGCAGGTTCCTTACCAGCTGAGCCACCAGCTGCTGCTGCTGCTAAGTCTCTTCAGTCGTGTCCAACTCTGTGCGACCCCATAGACGGCAGCCCATGAGGCTACCCCCGTCCCTGGGATTCTCCAGGCATGAACACTGGAGTGGGTTGCCATTTCCTTCTCCAATGCAGGAAAGTGAAAAGTGAAAGTGAAGTCACTCAGTCGTGTCCGACTCTCAGCAACCCCATGAACTGCAGCCTACGAGGCTCCTCTGTCCATGGGATTTTCCAGGCAAGAGTACTGGAGTGGGTTGCCATTGGGAAGCCCAGTAAGTAATTAATGATTTGGCAAACTTAGACAGTGCAGTCTAAATATCAGATACTGAAGTTGATATGGCGGGGGGGGGGGGGACATTCTCTTGTGTTCTCTGGTTGTTTATAAAATTTTGATTACTGGTAAATATATGATACTTTCCCTAAGATCTACTTCCAAGTAGCCCTATTTGATTATCTAATTCTTGTTATTCTAATTTTTCAAAAAAGACTCAACTCTACGTAAGCTTCAATTTCAAAGCTTTTCCTTAAATCCATATATGAGTATGATGAGAAGGGCTCCAGAGATGTGCAGATATATATTTCAGTACAACCAATTGCATCGTGTCTCTGAACTCTGACTCAGGGAAATGAGGGTGAATTCTTCCGTAAAGTGAATTTTCCCATGAAACGTCTGAGGCTGAACTTCCAGACATTTGTGCATCTCAGAGTTAACAGAGAGCGTTGCTGTTCTCACTTAAGCCTCACCACAGTCCTATGAAGTAGCTATTTCTAATTTCCATATTGCATACGAGGAAACTGAGGTGTGGACCCTGAGTTCCTCAGAGTCTAAGAGCTTTGAAAGCACACAGCCCGGTGTTCAAAATACTGGCCAGATTCACTCCACCTGCACGGCCGCCTCTCTGCCTGAAGAAGGGAGCTGAGGAGCAGACTGAATCCCAATGATGACGTCCCTCCTTCTCCAAGGTCAAAAGGGACTCGACACTCAAGTTGATCTGGGGATTTTAGACGTTTTTAATGTGACTTTTGTTGGAAGTTGCAATCCTCGTAGGGGTCTTGAGGACAGTTGTGTGATAGGTAACGTAGTCACTAAATATGGGGAGTGCGTCTTAAACACTTCTGCTTTTTCATGAGAAGCTGGGCCAGTGCCTTGTGTGAAGCAGGCATGTGGTCGTATCTGCAGACAGAATTTGTAGCTGAGCTTCTGTGTGCCTGCAGCCTGTGTGAGTGAGTGTTGACTGCCCTCATTTAGATTCTGGTTTTACAAGCCTCAAGAAAAAAAAAATTCTATTTAATCCATTTAGCCTATTAATAAGTGATCAGTGCAATGAGAAAGAATCAAGCTAACTGATTATTTTTATCGAGTTACCAAACTGACCTCTCCTCTCAGTTAAACAGCCTGTCAGTCCAGCCGGACCATGTGGTCCCAGAGAATATGACACACAGATGGGGCTCCCTGCTTGCAAGATAAGGACTTGATCCAACAACCCAGCACAGCTTCAGTGCCTGGGGCCAGAAGGGAGCAATCTGTTCTCCTTTGGACATTTTAATACGAGAATAAAAAAAAAAGGATGACACTGGATTCACCCCCAAACCTTACAATCATCACCGGAAGTTGAGAGAACCCTAGCACCACAAAATGAGAGTCGACAGTCACCAAACTTCAGGCACAATATCTCACAGAAGGATGGAGAAAGTCCAGCCAATCAGTGGAATTCAGAGCTTAAGAATTCAGCCACTAAGAGGCATAATTGCTGTAATTAGTCAAATGGTGTAATTACAGTAAACACATGATAAGTTGCCGCTGAAGCACGTAATTGCAGAGTATAATGGCGTTATTATGATTTCTGATGATATCATATGATTTGGATATATAATAAATACCCATGACAATAAAGACATTGTTCATTTGTGAATTTTCCTAGAACTTTTGATTTGGCTTTCTTAAAATTGCTAGGTTTCTATCTCAGTCACATAGGAAATCTGGCTATTTTTTTTTTTTAATGAAAGGAAACATGAATATTATCCAACATAATATCTTGGTGAGAAGGTAGGTAGAAACAGATAAAGGATTTGAAGTTGAGTGTATACAGTCATTAGAATGACCCCTGATGAAAAAAAAAAAAAAGAATGACCCCTGATGACTCAGATGGCAAAGAATCCACCTGCAATGCAGGAGAGCCTGGTTTGATCCCTGTATCAGGAAAATCCCTTGGAGAAGGGAATGGCAACCCACTCCACGATTCTTGCCTAGAGAATTTAATGGACAGAGGACCTTGGTGGGCTATGGTCCACAGGGTCGCAAAGAGTTGGACACAACTGAATGACTAACATTAGACTAGAAACAGAAATTAATGACTATAATGCAAGCTGTAAGAACACTTGTACAAACGTGGTTATTTTGTCACTATATTCCATTTTTCAGGACTTTCCATTTTAAATATGGCCACCTGATGGGAAGAACTGGCTCCTTGGAAAAGATCCTGATGCCGGGAAAAATTGAAGGCAGGAGGCGAAGGGGACAACAGAGGATGAGATGGTTGGATGGCATTACCTACTTGATAGATGTGAGTTTGAACAAGCTCCGGGAGCTGGTGATGGACAGGGAGGCCTGGCGTGCTGCAGTCCATGGGATCACAAAGAGTCGGACACGACTGAGCAACTGAACTGAACTGAAACTATCCATGAATTCTTCCTCTTCATAAATTCTACACTGCAGTCTTCTTCTCGCTTCCAGGAGAAAGATGATGCTTCTAAAATATTTGAATACAACTAGTGGAGCCTGGTGGGCTGCCATCTATGGGGTCGCACAGAGTCGGACACAACTGAAGCGACTTAGCAGCAGCAGCATCTCAAATCATGTCTCCCCTAGAACACGTGTCTGTATTGTGAATACAAAAACAAGTATCTCTGTTAACGATGCCTCACTGCTATTTATTCTCTGGTGGGTCACAGCCAACCCATCAAGATTCTGTGTAGAGTGGGACACAGGTACTGAGACCAGAGGTGGGCCAACATTTTCTAAAACCACTCAGATGGTATTTTCCGCTTTGCAAGCCACAGAGCTCTGTACCAGCCACTCCACTCTGCCACTCCTTACAAAAGAGGACACACAAAGTGAATGAAGAAGGATGACTGTATTGTAATCAAACCTTATTTTCAGAAAAATAGGAATCAGGCTGGAGTGGATGTGCAGTCTGCTGACTGCTCATCTAGGTGAGTCTGAAGCAGAAAAAGAGCCCTGGGGAATTGCGACTGCTTTTCTCTGCACACTAAATTTCTGTTCATCTAAATTTGTGTTAAACAAAAAAACCCATGAAGCATACTACCCATTTTTACTGAGGATACAACTAACAAAGCTCTCTAGACTGTCCCTGTCTAAGAGAACATTCTGTGATCATGGAAAACTCTCTGTGCTGTCCAGGATGGTAGCCCCTAGCCACATGTGGATACTGAGTACTCGAAACATGCCTGATGCATGCTATGGAGTGAAGGCTTCTTTATTTTACATAACAAATGTTTATTGAGCTCTTCTGTGTTCCTGGAATTATGCTGGACTGAGGGACATTAAGATAAGCACATCATGATGACCGTCCTCAACAGGAGAGGAGGACTTATAAATAAACAACTGCAAATAGAGAGTGATGAGCTTTACTTGGGGGGTATGTACAGACACACGCAGAGGCACAAAGAAAGGAGAGGTCCATTTAACCTGAAGGAAACACCTAGACAGCGTACATAGTAAAAAGCAGAGACATCACTCTGCTAATAGGCTTCCCTGGTGGCTCAGATGATAAAGAATCCACCTGCAGTGCAGGAGACCCAGGTTTGATCACTGCATTGGGAAGATCCCCTGGAGAAGGGAATGGCAACCCACTCCAGTATTCTTGCCTGGAGAATCCCATGGACAGAGGAGCCTGGTGGGCTACAGTCCAGGGGGTTGCAAAGAGTCAGACACGACTGAGCGACTAACATTTTCACTTTGCTGACAAAGGTCTGTATAGTCAAAGCTTTAATTTTTCCAGTAGTCATGTACAGATGTTGAGAGTTGGATCATAAAGAAAGCTGAGCACTGAAGAATTGATGCTTTCAAACTGTGGTGCTGGAGAAGACTCTTGAGAGTCCCTTGGACTGCAAAGAGATCAAACCAGTCCATCCTAAAGGAAATCAACCCTGAATATTCATTGGAAGGACTGATGCTGAGCTCCAACTCTTTGGCCACCTGTTGCAAAGAGTTGACTCATTAGAAAAGACCCTGACGCTGGGAAAGATTAAGGGCAGGAGGAGAAGGGGACGACAGAGGATGAGATGGTTGGATGGCACCATCGACTCAATGGAGATGAGGTTGAGCAAACTCTGGGAGTTGGTGATGGACAGGGAGGCCTGGCGTGCTGTGGTTCATGAGCAAAGAGTCGGACACGACTGAGCTACTGAACAACTGAACAAAAGGAACTACTTCTCAGAGGTAGTAACAACTGAGCTTGACCTTAAAAGATAAGATACTGTCCATGCCAACAGAGGGGAAGGGCAATCTAGGGAGGGGAACCCCTGGGACAAATGACCAAAGTCTAAAGACAGAAGAGAACTCAGGGAACTGCAGGCAGTTGGATGAGAAATGGGACATTTAAGCATCAAACATAATGTACATAAACATCATCTCTTACATGCATAGGATACACATATCTTCCTATCTTTGTGAAGTTGGCATCAGATAATTATTCCCACTTTGTTGGCACATGTATCATGAACTTACACTCCCTATGCCAAGAATTCATCAGCTCACCTAATGCGTTTTTAATTTATGCCTTAATTGGAGGAAAATTGTTTGACAATGTCGTGTTGGTTCTGAACGTCTAATCCTAATTGACTTACGTTTAAATTTAAAAGCCCACTGAGTGGCCACCACGTTGGAGAACACTGTTTTCTATGCAGACTACTCTTCCACACCAATCTGCTCACTAATGCACTGAAGACAGTCACTGTTACGTTTACACACAAAGTATCTTACCAGCATCTATGCAAACATAGAGCTTGGAGCATCAGAGACGTTCCATAAATATTAATGGAGATCAGTAAACTGAATCATTATAGATAATGAAACAGCACAACAAAATAGAAGATGTAATTGGAATCTGTCTTGCTTTTATTGACAAAGATTTTCCACGGAACTGGGAGCCATGATGGCACAGTGGTGGAGGGTTTCACGATTTTAAGTTATTTTAATGGATTTTACACTTTAGATATTTATCTGAAGGTAATCCAAGCTTTTCCTATTTCATATGCCCCTGGCATGAACGTGGATCGGAGTGTGAATTTCCAAGAGCCTTTGTTTTTCTTCTTTTGTACCTTGAAGACTCAAATTTGAGCATGCATTCTTTATTGATTAATTTCATTCAAACTCTAGAGAAAGGGGAAAATGTTGCTTTATCCTAATTTCGAAGAAAGAAAGAAACGAACCAGAACAGTAGACAACAACAAAAAAGTTTATGCAGCGAGGACAAAGGTATTATTCAAAATGCCTTGCTTTTACTACACCCCTGAACTTATTTATTCCCCAAAACTACTCTCAGCCTTGCAAATTCAAGAGTAAACTGAATGAACGCAGATTCTGTGTCGGGGAGCTGACATCCCATGAAGATGACAGACATTATCAAGGGACCTCAGAAACTAAGAACCACTTAGAAGTGATGTGCTGGAAATCTGCACAGCACGCTAGGGGTGTGGCGCTGATCAGGAAGAGGTGACATTTGGGGTGACATCTGAGACCAGAGCAGTAACACGTGCATATGATCGAGAGGAAGCATGCAGGTGACGAGTGAGGAGACAGGGAGGGCTGTGTGCCCAGGGCCGGGCCAGAGAGTGGACACATAGGTTCTGGTCACTGTCCCAAGACAAGCATTGTTCAGTCACTCAGTGGTATCTGACTCTTTGAGACCCCATGAACTGCAGCACACCAGGCTTCCCTGTCCATCACCAACTCCCGGAGTTTACTCAAACTAACGTCCATTGAGTTGGTGATGCCATCCAACCATCTCATCCTCTGTCGTCCCCTTCTCCTGCTTCAATTATTCCCAGCATTAGGGTCTCTTCAAATGAGTCAGTTCTTCGCATCAGGTGGCCAAAGTATTGGAGTTTCAGCTTCCGTATGAGTCGTTCCAATGAATATTCAGGACTGAGTTCCTTGCGGATGGACTGGTTGAATCTCTTTGCAGTCCAAGGGACTCTCCAGAGTCTTCTCCAACACCACAGTTCAAAAGCATCAATCCTTCAGTGCTCAGCTTTGTTTATAGTCCAACTCTCACATCCATACATGACTACAGGAAAAACCATAGCTTTGACTATATGGACCTTTATTGGCAAAGTAATGTCTCTGCTTTTTAATATGCTGTCTAGGTTGGTCATAGCTTTTCTTCTAAGGAGCAAGCGTCTTTTAATTTCATGGCTGCAGTCACCATTTGCAGTGATTTTGGAGCCCCCCCCAAAATAAAGTCTGGCACTGTTTCCATTGTTTCCCCATCTATTTGCCATGAAGTGATGGGACCAGATGCCGTGATCTTAGTTTTTTGAATGTTGAGTTTTAGGCCAACTTTTTCACTCTCCTCTTTTACTTTCATCAAGAGGCTCTTTAGTTCTTCTTCACTTTCTGCCATAAGGGTGGTGTCATCTGCATATCTGAGGTTGTTGATATTTCTCCCGGCAATCTTGATTCCTGCTTGTTCTTCATCCAGCCCACATTTCGCATGATGTACTCTGCATGTAAGTTAAATAAGCAGGGTAACGATATACAGCCTTGACGTACTCCTTTCCCAATTTGGACCCAGTCTGTTGTTCCATGTCTGGTTCTAACTGTTGCTTCTTGACCTGAATACAGATTTCTCAGGAGGCAGGTCAGATGGTCTGGCATTCCCATCTCTTTCAGAATTCTCCACAGTTGTGATCCACACAGTCAAATGCTTTGGCATAGTCAATAAAGCAGAAGTAGATGTCTTTCTGGAACTCACTTGCTTTTTGATGATGCAATGGATATTGGCAATTTGATCTCTGGTTCCTTTGCCTTTTCTAAAACCAGCTTGAACCTCTGGTAGTTCACAACTCACATACTGTTGAAGCCTGGCTTGGAGAATTTTGAGCATTACTTTGCTAGCGTGTGAGATGAGTGCAAGTGTGCAATCGTTTGAATATTCTTTGGCATTGCCTTTCTTTGGGATTGGAATGAAAACTGACCTTTTCCAGTCCTGTGACCACTGCTGAGTTTTCCAAATTTGCTGGCCTATTGAGTGCAGCACTTTCAGAGCTTCATCTTTCAGGATTCGAAATAGCTCAACTTCCTTCCAACTACGCTTCAAAGCAGGCAGCCAGTGCTTCCCAAATGCTGCCAGCTGAACACAAGCAATGTACCGTGGACTTCAGCATCTCTATTGCCTTGGAATTAAAAAGGGCAAACAATTGCCATCTACAGGCTTCAGGTTTTGCTGACTCACACAGGCTATTTCCAGTCCTTACCTCATCCTGGAACAGATCCATGTGCTTTCATGATGTGCATTAGCCTTGTGGGGCTGTGATCACAAAATACCACAAGCTGGGCAGAACGAAACAAGAGAAACTGACTGCAGGCCAGTTCTGGAGGTGAGGAGTAGGAAATGCGGCTGTCGGGAGGTTCTCAGGAAGAAACTTCCTAGTTTCTGGAGTCCTCCTGCAGCCCTTGACTTTCCCTGATGGGCTTTCCCTGATTTCCTCCAATCTCTGCCTCGTCCGTCCTCCCCGTCTGTCTCTGCGTCCAGCCTTCCCTCTTTGAATACCAGTCATCTGATTAGCGTCCACCCTGACGGTCTCATCCTAACACGATTTTATCTGCAAAGATCCCTGTTTGAAAACAAGGTCATGTGCATAGGTCCCAGGGTTAGCATTTCAACAAATCTGGGGAGACACCACTCAACCCACACCACCAAGCACTGAAGCACTTGTGAATGTTTCTTCTCTACTATCCCCTCCCTGTAAGTCCAGGTATGAAAGGAAGAAAAACCGAGACAAACATTCAACCACATCCTGGCTGTCTCTAGTATTTGCACATGATTTTATTATCACCTATCTGACTGTAAAAATTATTTGACTGTGTATCTGTTCCCGCCCCTCCCCGGCTTGGAAGTGAGGTCTTTCAAGACATAGGATATTAAATAGGACTTGCATGTCGTTTACTAAAGAAGACATATTAGACACAGGTCTAATTCCAACTTAGTGCTCAATGCGTGTCACATAGAGGGGCCTCGATAAATGTTGAAGTGAGAGAAAGAGGAGAGGGGAGAAGGAAAGAGAAGTGGAGTGCAGCAACTTTCTGTTTCATGTTCAGCTTCAGTTTTAACTAGATTAACCTGCCTTTTCCCTTAACCTTTCCTGATGGCCTACATTAATTCCTCTCTAGCCTTGCAAGGACTGAAAATCATCATCACACAGTCCTGATAAGCCATGAAGGGAGTGATAAAGAGGAATGGTTTGGTGATTAATCTGAGATCAAACAGATGACCTCTGCGGGGTGGGGGGGGTGGGGGTGGGAGGGGCAGGGTGGTCTCTTGAGGACCCACGATTCTGCAGACTGCTAATAAAGAAGGCTGTAATGGGGGTTTGCCAGGCATGGTTAGGAATTGAATGACGTTGAAGGAATGAATTCAACTTCATTTAGAATATCAATGGGTGTCAAACCCCTCCCCCAATACTACAGCGTAATGCCAAGTACCCAAATATCTCATCTGAAAAATGCCCTCGGCTACAGTAAAGGGTTCTGTGTGAACAACCTCCATGACAAATGCCTGCAGTGCGTTAAGTCTCCCACCGCTGTGTAACAAGAGGCCCACAAACTTGGCGGCTAACAACAACAGCTATCCCCTCACTGCTCACTACTCTTACCAACCAAGGCTGGATTTCTCAAGAAAACTCGAAGGGCACAGGCTTCGAAGGATCCAGTGTACAAGGATAAGCCGACAAACATGTCAATGTCTACACACCATCGTCCATCAATGACTAGCTTAACTCGGACTGAAGACAGGCTCTCTTGCTGTTTACTCATCAAATATTTATTCAGCATGGATCAGTGAAATAATGAAAGCGAGTATGTACAACTTGCACTGAAAAAAAAGAGACTTTCATTTCTGGAAAGCACTCGTGGTATAAAACCACTATACTTTGTAGATAAGCACGTTTACCAGTAACTTCGGGATAACTGTTGCGCTGAAACTAGGGAAGTCAGACACGACAGGGACGCAAGAAGGGGGCGGGGTAAGCAAACCTGGGAGTAGAGACCACTTCCTGTTGATCTGGTGCCCGTGTTCTCAATACCTAAGAAAAAGGGATGCTTGCTCGGTCATGTCTCCTTGCAACCCCATGGACGAGAGCCCGCCAGGCTCCCTCTGTCCATGGGATTCTCTAGGCAAGAATACTGGAGTGGGGAGCGTTTCCCTTCTCCAGGGGATCTTCCTGACCCAGGGATGGAATCCAGGTCTCCTGCAATTGCAGGCAGATTCTTTACCACTGGGCCAGCAGGGAACTGCAGGAGATGGGGCCAAGCTTGTGGGGAAATCGGCTCTGAGACTCCTGCACACTCCTGAGCCTCAAAGGGCAGGAACCCTGGGGAGAAAATGCTCCAAGGGTGAGTGGTAAATACATTTGTCTGATGGAGCTTTAAATGGATTGCAAAAAAGCATAACATGGCTTCCAAAAATTCTTAAACCCTAAATTTTCACCTACGTGCTTCCAGATTTGCCAGTACAGCACCAGTGATGCCTGAAAGACTTCAAGCCAAACATTTTCATCAAAAGTATCCCGTGTTTCTCTCTACCTGCGTTCCCAAAGTACACCGAAATCCTTGCGTACTGCTTTCTGATGATTGCTGTGTTGTGTGTTGTGACCACCTTTCTTATTGATGCACAGAAATGGAGTTTATGTATCTTGATCTTATTTTAGGCAACCTGCTAAAGTGTCTTATTCACTCTGCCGCTTCCTTAGATTCTCTAGAGTTCTCTCAGTGATTCATCGTATCATTTGCAAATACTGGCAGTAATTCTCTTTCCAACTTTTAGGTTTTGCTTTCCTTTTATTTGGGGCTTAGTAGAGCACATCAAGGCTGTATACTGTCACTCTGCTTCTTTAACTTTTATGCAGAGTACATCATGTGAAATACCAGTCTAGATGAATCACAAGCTGGCATCAAGATTGCTGGGAGAAATATCAACAGCCTCAGATACACAGATGACACCACCCTTAAGTCAGAAAGCAAAGAGGAACTAAAGAGCCTCTTGATGAAAGTGAAACAGGAGAGTGAAAAAGCTGGCTTAAAACTCAGCATTCAAAAAACAAAGATCATGGCATGTGGTCCCATGACTTCATGGCAAATAGATTGGTGAAAATGTCGAAACAGTGTCAGATTTCATTTTCCTGGGCTCCAAAATCAATGCGGATAGTGACTGTAGCCTTGAAATTAAAAGGCGCTTGCTCCTTGGAAGAAAAGCTATGACAAACCTAGACAGTGTATTAAGAAGCAGAGACATCACCCTGCTGACAAAGGTCTGTCTAGTCAAAGCTGTGGTTTTTCCAGTAGTCACGTATGGATGTGAGAGTTGGACCATAAAGAAGGCTGAGAGTTGGACCATAAAGAAGGCTGAGTGTCCAAGAATTGATGCTTTTGAACTGTTGTGTTGGAGAAGACAATTGAGAGTCCCTTGGACTGCAAGGAGATCAAACCAATCAAATCAATCCTAAAGGAAATCAACCCTGAATATTCATTGCAAGGACTGATGCTGAACCTGCAATGCTTTGATCACCTGATGCGAAAAGCCAACTCACGGGAAAAGATCGTGATGCTGGGAAAGACTGAGGGCAGGAGGAGAAGGGGATGACAGAGGATGAGATGGTTGGATGGCATCACTGACTCGATGGACATGAGTTTGAGCAAGCTCCGGGTGTTGGTGATGGACTGGGAAGCCTGGCGTGCTGCAGTCCCTGGGGGTCGCTAAGAGTAGGACACGACTGAGCCAATGAACAACAAGGACGGCTAGTATAATGCAGTATGGAAATGACAACCGGCTGTTTACACAGGCTTTTCTGGAGGATAACCTGAGCCAAGACCAGAACAGTGACCTGACTGCAGGCACATTTGACCTTTCTGCACGTCCCTCTGCAGACAACAGAGGGACCAAAGCTTCACGCAAAGGGAACAACATGTACACAGACTCAGAGCAGGGAACACACCTGGTGTGTCTGAGCAGTCACAGCAGGGCTGGTGGGCTGAGTACAGAGGTCAGGCAGGAGAGCTGTAAAAATCAACTCTTGCCCATTAACTTGGTCAGCTCTGGAAGGCCACGTGCAAGTAGATACTTATTAAATGGTTCCCATTTGTTATGTCGATGAAAATAACCCCTAATGCCCAGAATGACTGGCGCTACATGACCTTGGGTCCTGCCGGCGTGAGGTCACAACCATGAGGTTACCGGTTTGTCATGACGACTACTCTATTTCATGCTCCCTACTTCCCTCCGCATCAGAACGTACAAGTGCTCCGTTCTCTTCACACTGCGCTCACTTGGGTCAGTCCCACCTAAAGAACAGCACCCTCTGTAGACTGCGTGGTGTGTGTTATCAGTCATGTCCAGCTCTTTGCAACACCCCCCATGGACTGTAGCCCACTAGGCTCTTCAGTCCATGGAATTCTCTAGGCGAGAATACTAGAGGGGATTGCCATTTCCTTCTCCAGGGGATCTTCCTGACTCAGGGATCCATCCCGCGTCTCGTATGTCTCCCACTTTGGCAGGCGGGTTCTTTACCACTGAGCCACTAGGGAAGCAGTCTTAAGTTTGTAGACTCAGTCTCATGCAAACAGAGCTCAACAGTGAATCACTGCTTTCCACGCTGATCAGAGACACACCAGATGTGTGGTTTAATATGTCAGCCTCCCTAGACAGTTGTTCTTTAGAAGAGAACTACAGGATAGAAAATGCC
The DNA here is from genome assembly GCF_055505025.1 of Bos grunniens. NCBI lineage: Eukaryota > Metazoa > Chordata > Mammalia > Artiodactyla > Bovidae > Bos > Bos grunniens. The sequence continues at coordinate 6,035,932 of NC_141194.1, forward strand.
TCAGCTATATTACGTCAGCTCTCTGTATCCACAAGTTTTGCATCGTAGGCTTCAACAACTATGGATCAGAAATACTTTTTTAAAAATTCCAGAAAGTTCCAAAAGGCAAAACTTGAGTGCGACGCGCTGGTAACTATTTCCATAGAATTTCCATTGTATTTACAACTATTTGCACAGTGTTTACCTGGTATTGGTATTGTAAGTATAATGTAGAGATGCTTTAACCCTGGCAGCTCAGAAGAATCTGCCTGAAATGTAGGCCACTGGAGACTGGGGCTCGATCTCTGGATCGGGAAGATCCCCTGGGGAAGGGAATGGCAATCCACTCTATTCTTGCCTGGAGAATTCCATGGATAGAGGAGCCTGGCGGGCTGCAGTGCATGGGGTCATAAAGAGTCAGACACAACTGAGTGACTAACACTTGCACAAAGATGTCACAGTATTGGGAGTGGTGCAACTAGAGACTCCACAGACCGCAGAGAAGACAGAGACCCACCAGCCAAAACCAAGACCTAGAGCAGCCAAAATAAATAAATAAGTAAATATTTTTTAAAGTGTTTGGGAGGACTGTATAGGTTATATGCATGTTCTAAGCCACTTTACAGTATGGGCTTGAGCATCCTGGGATTTTGGTTATCACTGGGGGTCCTGGAGCCAAAGCCTGCCATGAACACTGCGGCACCACGGTAGCAGGTTTAGTTCTGACAGCGTCCTCCGACACAAGTTCACTGTCCCCTGCTGTGACTCAGACATCCTAGGTGACCATACAGCCGTGGGGATGTTCATCAGTGCTAGTTAAGAAAAGGCGGAGAACTGAGATTCGGGAAAGGGAGCCCTGCTCTCAGTAGCATCTATCATATTCCTTTAGACTTTGCATTAAATGGTGATCAACCTCCCTGTGTTCTCCGTAATTTCTCTCTGCTTCCTACACTAGATGTCACTGTGCAGCTCATTATTAACCAGCCTAAAGGAAACTCTCCATAGAGAAGAGGAGACTATAAATCCTGATGAAGGGAGCCTAACATGGCAGCCTTCTCCTCACCCAGATGACACTTGGCAAGGACACAGCGAGGACCCTGTACATGACTCAGCATGAGGGAAATGGTAGGGAGACAACGTGTACCCCATAGACGACTCAGCGTGAGGGAAATGCTAGGGAGACAGCGAGTACCCTGTACACAACTCACCGTGAGGGAACTGCTAAGGAGACTCACCCACAACTTTCACTGCTTCCTGTCTTTCCCCCATTTGCATGCCTGTCAACCTGATACAGAGTGAGAATTTGGGAAATGCAAATTGCCTACTTATGAAATTTAATGATTGCACACACATGCTCTATTCTGGAACGCTGCAAAAAATACGAATTTCCTTGACACCTAGCAAAATGATCCCTTCCAACAGTGTGGAGCTGAAACAGAGAAAGGACCTAAGACGACGACCTTTGCTTTTCTGACTTCCTGTTTCTGTTGTGTCATTGACCTTAAAATAACAAAGGTGTTGAATGTTTTTGATAGGTAGGGTGACCAACTGTCCCGGATTGCCCAGGTCTCGGGGAGATTTAAAACCAAGACGAGTTTGATGAACGCATGAAGATTCGTTTGTTTACATCATTACGAACTCCCTGCCCCATGGGAGAATTCCTCTGCACACACACAGAACCCCAAGTTCTTACACCTAGGAACCAAAACAAGACAAGCAACGTTACTCAGCCTATAAGGCTTTTTGAATTCCACCACCAGAATGACGGGTTTGAGTTGCTAGTTGGCACTCAGAAAGAAAAACATTATTTTCCAGGATGCTTTCCAGAAAAACCATTTGGCCATGCCCAAAGCTCTAACAAGAGTGACTGCAGAAATGGAATGGTTTGAACAGTCTCTAAAGAGTGCAGGGTAAGAAATGTCCAGGCTACGGTAAGTACAGTCTGGCAAAAAGGATGTTCCTATGCTAGATAAGGCTGCAGTCTATGGGGTCGCTAAGAGTCGGACACGACTGAAGCGACTTCGCAGCAGCAGCATGCTAGATAAGAGGGCTAAACTTTCTTTAAAAAAAAAAAAGAAATGTAAAGAACTGATGAGACGCATGGGTCTCAGGCATTCTACAATGTGATAATCGTGTAGTAACACGAATACAAAAGCCACAGTTTTGATGAAGTACGTATGTGCATGCTAAGTTGTTTAACTCTTGCGTGTCTGACTCTGCGACCCTCCAACTGTAGCCTGCCAGGCTCCTCTGTCCATAGGATTCTCCAGGCAAGAACACTGGAGTGGGTTGTCATTTCCTCCTCCAGGGGATCTTCCCAGTCTAATATTAGATCATATTTGTCCAGTGAAGTGCAGATCAAAATGTTCTATTACTGGATTAGGAGCTGATGACCATGACGATGCGTCTCTCTAACTTCATTCCTAACTCTTCAACAACTACCCTGCCAGGAATGTACCCTTATCTCCACTTTGAAAGTGAAAGAAAGTGAAAGTGAAGCTGCTCAGTCGTGTCCGACTCTGTGCGACTCCATAGACGGCAGCCCACTAGGCTGTGCCAACCCTGGGATTCTCCAGAAAAGAACACTGGAGTGGGTTGCCATTTCCTTCTCCAAGGCGTGAAAGTGAAAAGTGAAAGTGAAGTCGCTCAGTCGTGTCTGACTCTTAGCGACCCCATGGACTGCAGCCTACCAGGCTCCTCCGTCCATGGGATTTTCCAGGCAAGAGTACTGGAGTGGGGTGCCATTGCCTTCTCCGTGATACATACATAGCTACTATAGAGCTATTGTACGTATATAGACATGTATAAATAGCTCTGGGCAGTCTGTGGTTAATCTAGCAGGAGAGTCAGATCTCCTTTCTGGAGGAAGACTGAGCTTTCATTTGGGAATAGAAATACCACAACAGGTTGTTTGGATACATAAAGACGAAGCCTCATCCTAGTCTCAAAACACAGAGTTGAGAGTCAGGAGGAGTTAAGCGACTCTGCACGTTAACACAGGCTGCTTCCGCCGCTGTGGGCAGAGATAAGACCCCAGAAAGACTACACATCTTCTTCTGCTTACAATGGGGTATATCCACACACACCCCCGACCCGAACTTAGCCCCGTCTGCCTGACGTGTGCTCAGAATCCCGACATCAGCCCACAGCTGGGCAGAGCCATCTAACACAGAGTCTACATTATAATAAAAGCTTGGACCATCTCAGGTAATTCATTGAACACTATCCCGAGGGTGAGATGGTTGGATGGCATCACCGACTCAATGGACATGGGTTTGGGTGGACTCTGGGAATTGGTGATGGACAGGGAAGCCTGGCGTGCAGCAGTCCGTGGGGTCACGGAGAGTTGGACGCAATTGAGCGACTGAACAAGGACACTCCCGCACGTGGGCTGGGACTGCCGAGTTCTTCCCACTCCCGGTGACAAGCGCCACCGAGGTCAAACCTTCAGACGTTTGCACGAGTTCAGGGCTGTCACGGAACACCAGCTCTCGAGACTTTTCAGGTGACATCGTGCGTGCCCCCTGACTCACACAGAGTCAGCGGTAAGGAAGGACAAGATTAGCACTGTGGTTTGCCGAGCACCTCTGTGCTTAACTGGCGAACACGGTCTTGTCTTCACAGCTATGAAATAAGTATTTACTTCAAAGCGCGGGGCATGCCTCAAATTTAGAGTCTCGGTTCTACCAAATCTAATGAGTCACGATCTTCATTAGGTGTGAAAAGGGTCTCTTGGATAAATTTGCCGAGGGTAACTCACACTAAGTCATTTAAGAGCGTGCTAAAAATCTGGTAGCCATGACAACCAGCTACTGTAATACAATGCCCTTGTTTGCCTTGTACCTGGGGAAAGAGATTTACAATTATCTTGGCTTATTAGATGACTCCATAATGACCGGTCACACTCACTCTGCATTCACTTCAAAAGCAAATAATTCATTTTCGGAGTATATATATTTTAAACAATGAAGGTGAACATTACTTTGTAAAATAAAGTCCATGACTACATGTTTATTTTACACCTTCTACTGGGAGAGTAAATAGAGTTTTAAAAAATATAGTGGAACTAGCATCAACTTTAAATTCTAAAAAATATGTGCTGTGTGTATACTAAGTCAGGTAGGGTGTGTCCAACTCTTTACAACCGTATCTATGGACTGTAGCCCGCCAGGCTCCTCTGTCTACGGGATTCTCCAGGCAAGAATACTGGAGTGGGTTGCCATGCCCTCCTCCAGGGGATCTTCCCGATCCAGGGATCGAAACCGTGTCCATTCTTCTCCTGCACTGGCAGACACATTCTTTACCACTAGCGTCGTCTGTGAGGCCCTCCTGTTGCTGCTGCTGCTAAGTCATATCAGTCGTATCCGACTCTGTGCGACCCCATAGACGGAAGCCCACCAGGCTCCCTCGTCCCTGGGATTCTCCAGGCAAGAACACTGGAGTGGGTTGCCATTTCCTTCTCCAATGCATGAAAGTGAAAAGTGAAAGTGAAGTCGCTCAGTCGTGTCCAACTCTTAGTGACCCCATGGACTGTAGCCTATGAGGCTCCTCCATCCATGGGATTTCCCAGGCAAGAGTACTGGAGTGGGATGCCATTGCCTTCTCTGGAAGCCCTCCTAGATGATATAAATAATTTAAATTTCTACTATATAAAATTCCTTTTCAATGATTATATGCTTAAAAATTGGACCCTTAAATATCATATATCCTACTTTATCGCCCTATTCCCCAATTCATTCCAACAAAACTAAATGGGACACAATTTGTGTTTTAAAAAGTAGGTATTCTGTTTAGAAATTGAAATTTGCAAAGAAACCTTCCTTCATCTGAAGGCCCGTGTACAGCCTGAGATTTGGGTCCTCCGGGGAAGAAAGTGGTACAATTGCTGGATCTGAGCCCAGGTCAATGTGCAGAGCTGAGAGCTGTCGATTATGGAAATAAAACAGCAGGAATGACGCAGAAAACCAGAGCAGATAACGCTGAAGGCTCCATGTAAAACTGAAACCTTGTACGTGAGGTGAGATCACTACCAAAGGCAGATAAGACCTGGAAGCTGGGTCAATTTATCATAATGCAAGATGGAACAAGGCCATGGACTTAGAACTGTGGATAAACTCCAGAGGAAGATGACCAAAGCAGGACCATGAGAACAGACGCTTGGTGAAGAAAAACTCACATAAGTATCATCCAAGCATCATGGGACTTCTCTAGAAGATCAAAGCTTTGCAAGACCGGAACTAGAGTTAAAGAAACGCTAAGAGGGAGGAAAAAAATTTTGAGGATTTTTCTTTAAGGAAATGAGACAAAAATACAGAAAAATCTTGTACACAGAGATTCTTCTAAGAATATGATTTATAATAGGAAAGATTAGAATCAATGGAAACACAGAAAGTTAAGCTATTGCTAAGTAAATTATGGTTCCTCCATTTGACAGGAAAGCATACAGAAAATTGGACTTTTAATAATAAAAACAACAATAATAAAAGCTAAGAAAACAGTCATAGTTCAGGGAAGCTGGCTAAAATATCTCAAACTAAATGAAAGGTCTATTATGGTAATTTTTCAGACCTGGGTCCATCCTCTTGTTTGCAGAGTCCAAGTATCTTTAATAAGAAAGGATACCAGCACAGGAGTCTGGATTTTTCCTAAAACTTTTCAGAAGATCTCTAGCACTCTTACAATCACTGACACCAAGATTTTTCACCTGGCCACAGGAGTGAGGCCTGTAGTACTATTTCTAACTGTGGGCTTACTTTGAGTTTCAACACATTATCCTTACGTTCATCGGCAAATCTTTAGATGAAAAACAAGCAAAAAGAGGGTGGAATGATGCTACTCTGAAGCAGGGATCTGGAAACGGTTTTTATCTGTTCTTTCATCCTCAAGCCCCCACTATAAAGACTTTATTTCATCCTGTTCTCAGCCACTGCCAAGAATGTGACTGACCTTGGTTTATCATCTTCTCTTTTCCCACTAACTTTCTCAAGACCTGTTTGGTCTTGGTCTGTGACACCTGCTGGGAGTCACAGACTCAGATTTCACTAAATTCATTCATCTGTGCACCTGCTTCTGTGAAGCATCATGTTAATGAGACACGAACACACAGACGCCCACCACGCAGGCAGGTAGACAGGCATGGAATACAGAGCTAACCACGCAGTCACAGTCTAGATAAGGGCTAGTGAAGAAACAGAGCTTCTGGAGAGACTGCAGAGCTAGACCTCTTTAAGCGGGGTTCTCAAAGAAGCAGACCCCGAGTCTGAGGTTAGACCACGAGTGGTCTGTTTGGAGGGACTCACTGGGGAGAGGAGAGGGAAGCTATGGAAGGGAAGGCAGCCCATGGAACGGATGCTAGTAGGTGAGCTATCGTGAATTGCAACTGGGACTTCATCCCGAGAGCCAACTGTGGACGCTGGGGTGAAATGCCAGTGCTGGAATTATCTCACCCAAGGGCTGAGGAAGCTGCAATATTACAGAACAACCTGCATTTGTCTGGGGAGAAGGGACAGTTAGGGAGTTGGGGGTGGACGCGTACACACTACTGTATTTAACATGGAGAAGCAACAAGGACCTGCTGTCCTTGAACTCTGCTCAATACTCTGTAATAACCTTATGGTTCCCAGGGGGAAGGATGGGGGAAGGGATAGTTAGGGAGTTTGGGATGGACATGGACACACTGATGTATTTAACATGGAGAACCAACGAGGACCTGCTGTCCAGCACAGGGAACTCTGCTCAATCCTCTGTAATAACCTTATGGTTCCCAGGGGGAAGGATTGGGTAAGGGATGGTTAGGGAGTTTGGGATGGACATGGACACACTTCTATGTTCAACATGGAGAACCAACAAAGACCTGCTGGACAGCACAGGGAACTCTGCGGAATGTCATGTGGCAGCCTGGATGAGAAGGAGGTTTGGGGGAGAATGGATATATGTCCATGTATGGCTGAGTGCCTTTGCTGTCCACCTGAAACTATCACAAGATTGCTAATCAGCTATACTTTAATGCAAAATAAAAAACTTAAAAAAAGAAGTTTTAAAACTTGCATATGTCATCTGTGGAGGATGCTTCCCAGGGAGTGTTGCTGCCCGGCGCTCTGGGGCCCATGGCACACACAGGCACATCAGCCTTCAAGGTCCCGGAAGTTTCCGGCACAATGCCACGGCTCAGGTCCTGGGGACGCACAACGCACATGGACCACATCCGGTACCGGGCGTAATCTTACAGCACGATTGCTGTGCTGCCGAAAGACGACTTCCGTTGAAGGAAAGTCGTCGTGGAAACAGATCTGACTACAGGAAGCCAGGGTTACGTCTTTAGAAGAACAGAGAGGTCAGCGTAGCCAGAGTGCCAAGCGGAGCCGTCAGCATGAGTAAAAGCGATTCAGGACCTCCAAACCCATGTGCAGAGTGAGGGTGGGCCAAGGGGTCTGGATGTGGCTGATGGAAGCGAATCAAGGAGGGTCTCTGGGCCCCTTCACACACACACATGAGGCCGAAGGAGTGCTTTACATTGGCCAGAGTAGACACACAGGACATGGCATCCTGCCCCAGCAAACGGCACTTCATTTATCATGGGGTTACTGTGAGGAAAGCTGAGTGCTGAAGAATGGATGCTTTGGAACTGTGGTGCTGGAGAAGACTCTTGAGAGTCCCTTGGACTGCAAGGAGATCCAACCAGTCCATCGTAAAGGAGATCAGTCCTGAGTGTTCTTTGGAAGGACTGATGCTGAAACTGAAACTCCAATACTTTGGCCACCTGATGCAAAGAGCTGACTCATTTGAAAACACCCTGATGCTGGGAAAGATTGAAGGCGGGAGGAGACAGGGACGACAGAGGGTGAGACGGTTGGATGGCATCACCGACTCAATGGACATGGGTTTGGGTGGACTCTGGGAGTTGGTGATGGACAGGGAAGCCTGGAGTGCTGCGGTTCATGGGGTGGCAAAGAGTCGGACACGACTGAGCGACTGAACTGATCTGAACAACTGAACTGAAAGGATGACTATATAATTCTATTGTCCAGACCTGGAGCCTTATACTAGTAAGAAGAGAAACTCGCTATTAATTATGCCAGGACTGCAGGGTTGAACCTTCCCTGTTCCAGGAAAGGCAGGAGGCGCGTGTCCATGTGCACAATCAACACGACGTAGGTGTAAGGCGTTCACACCGTCATCTCAGCCAAAATCAGCCGCACTTTATTGTCAGAAGGTTGATGCTTGATTGACACCCTTGCATTCATATCAACGGCATGTACACACTTCCCTGCTGGCTCAGTGGTAAAGAATCTGCCTGCCAGTGCAGGAGATGTGGGTTCGATCCCTGGGTCAAGAAGATGTCCTGGAGGAGGAAATGGCAACCCACTCCAGTATTCTTGGCTGGGAAACCCCATGGAGAGAGGAGCCTGGTGGGCTACAGTCCACGAGGTCACAAAGACTTGGACACAACATAGCAACTAAACAACAACAGCAATCAACAACATGTGTGGGTGTGGTTGAAGCTAGACAACAACTCCAGAGAGAGGGCCCTTGAGAACGTCATTTCATAAGTACCCGAAACCTCCATTCTAGTATGGGGTTCTTCAGTGAAGGTTCAGTGGTTGAGCAAAAGAGAAGGCCGGGCAATTAAATTCTCATTATCCTTTCTGCATAAATGCCTCCTCTTCATGTAGACAAATACCGCGAGGTTATTATCTGGTCCACCACCAACCACTGAATTGTATCTTTATGGCAGGAGCTTGCACAACAGGTTGGATGTGGAAAGGGAAAGGCTGCAGGACAGAAAGACTGGCAGCACTGAAAAAACCACGCTGTGAATGAGGAAACCCTGTTACCTTTCAGGTTCCCCTTTACTTTTTAAAACTTTTTATTTTACACTGGAGTATACTTGATTAACAATGTTGCATCAGCTTCAGGTGGATAGCAAAAGGACTCAGCCATACACATACACGTATCCATTCTCCCCCAAACTCCCCTCCCACCCAGGCTGCCACATGACACTGAGCAGAGTTCCCTATGCTGTTGGTTCAGTTCAGTTCAGTCACTCGGTTGTCTCTAACTCTTTCGACCCCATGGACTGTAGCACTCTGGGCTTCCCTGTCCATCACCATCTCCTGGAGTTTGCACAAACTCCTGTCCATTGAGTTGGTGATTCCATCCAACCATCTTATCCTTTGTCATCCCCTTCTCCTCCCGCCTTCAATCTTTCCCAGCATCAGGGTCTGTTCCACTGAGTCAGTTCTTCGCATCAGGTGGCCGAAGGATTGGAGTTTCAGCTTCAAACTGAATGAATGATCACTCCTTCCAATAAATATTCAGGACTGACTTCCTTTAGGATGGACTGGTTGGATCTCCTTGCAGTCCAAGGGACTCTCAAGAGTCTTATCCAACACCACAGTTCTTCATTTCTTCAGCTTTCTTTATGGTCCAACTCTCACATCCGTACATGATTACCGGAAAAACCATAGCTTTGACTAGACGGACCTTTGTTGACAAAGTAACGTCTCTGCTTTTTAATATGCTGTCTCGGTTGGTCATAGCTTTTCTTCCAAGGAACAAGAGTCTTTTAATTTCATGGCTGCAATCACCATCTGCAGTGATTTTGGAGCCCCCCAAAAATAAAGTCTGTGACTGTTTCCACTGTTTCCCCATCTGTTTGCCATGAAGCTGTGCTGTACTGTAAGACGACAGACTCTGAGCCATTACAAACTTTTCTAACTTCTGACCCTCTTCTAAATACCCTTGACGGTGATGAAAATTGTCAGAATCTTTGAGCAGATCTCAAGACCACCTCCTCACTTCCGTGTGACGTGGGTCCTCGGAGAGCTCTGACCCAATCTCCAAGCTGACCCTCTTGTTATGAGTATCACAATACACATACATGTATCCATTCTCCCCCAAACTCCCCTCCCACCCAGGCTGCCACATGACACTGAGCAGAGCTCCCTGTGCTGTCGGTTCAGTTCAGTCCAGTCACTCAGTCGTGTCCAACTCTTTCGACCCCATGGACTGCAGCACGCCAGGCCTCCCTGTCCATCAGGAAAATGTCAGTGAATATGCCTGTGACTTTCACCATAACTGCAGAAGATGGTTAAATCCAGCGGTGGTTGCATAATCGAGCCGCCATGAGGGCAAAGATGGTGGCTTGAGTCTGCTTGGAAATGCCGTCACTTTGTCAGACACCCCCTTCCCGGACTGTGTCTTTGGGCATCTGGCAGCTTCTCTAGGGTGCATCCTGGGAGTAGAATAGCTGGCACTCACGGCAGGCGTTGTTGCCACGCCCCTGGATACCTGCAAACTGCCCGCACACACTGGCCTTGCTGATACAGTGCTCTCAGGTTTACAGATTTTGCCACTCTGATGGAAGTAAAAACGTTTCTCTCTCTTCTTTTTAACTGCATTTTCCACAATACCACTGAGCTTGAGCGTGAGCATCTCTTCAAGTTTTACTGCTATTCCATTTCACTGTCGTTATTGCTAATTTCGGAGAAGGCAATGGCACCCCACTCCAGTACTCTTGCCTGGAAAATCCCATGGACCGAGCGCCCTGGTGGGCTGCAGTCCATGGGGTCGCTAGGAGTCGGACATGACTGAGCTTTTGACTTCACTTATGCGAGGTTTTAATCATTTTTCCTTTGGCTGTCTTTTTTTTTTTTTTTTTTCTCCAATTGACTTGCTGGATTTTTATATCCAAAACAGCAATCTTGTGGTCTGATACAGATACATGGTGTGTGTTTGTGTGCATGTCACTTAACTGTGTCCAACTCTTTGTGACCCCATGGACTGTAGCCCGCCAGGCTCCTGTGTCCATGGGCTTCTCCAGGCAAGAATACTGGAATGGGTTGCCATTTTCTCCTCCAGGGAATCTTTCTGACCCAGGGATGGAACTCTCATCTCTTGCATTTTCTGCATTGGTAGGCAGATTCTTTATCACTGAGCCACCTGGGAAGCCCAGATACACCGTAGAGATAGAAAAACAGATGAATAGCTATTAATATGAGATAGCAGATATTGTCATCTATTCTTCTGTGTACCTTTAAGTTTTAAATTCATGGTGATATGTCATGAAAATACTTTAGATGTTGATAAACAGATATTTAGCAATCTTTTATTTATGAGTTTTGGTTTTTGTATATGGATTTAAAATGCTACCTTTTATTCTAAAATGATAAAGATATTAACCATTTTCTTTCAAATAGCTTCAAAGCTCTGTTTTTCATCTTTAGATTTTAATCTGTTACCATCTATGCTATGAGATAGAGATCTAATTAATTTTTTTTTCCTTTTTCCTAGATAGAAAGACAAATATCTCTACATTGTTTACTGAATTCAAATATATGAAAGGGTATATATTTGGGGGTCAGTTTCTGTACCCACACATCTAGGATTTTATTACAGCACTTTGCAAAAATCTTGATTTTTCAGTTATAAAAGAACCCTTTATTATGTTCTTGTTTTTCAGAATTCCCATTATTATTCTAGTTATTTTGCAAAGACTGCTATTATTCTTAAACCTAACCATGTTTGCCAAACATCAACAAAACAAAATAAATTTATTTATTAGGATTTTTATTAAATGTTCTCTAAACTTTTTCACCTCTTTCTAGAGAATCAATATTATTATCATAAAGTCTATCCATCAAACAGGACTTCAGGTGGCTCACTGGTAAAGAATTCATTTGCCAAGCAAGAGACATGGGTTCAATCCCTAGGTCAGGAAGATCCCCTGGAGGAGGAAATGGCAACCCACTCCAGTACTCTTGCCTGGAGAAGCCCATGGACAGAGGAACCTGGTGGGATATAGTCTACAGGGTCACAAAAGAGTTGCACATGACTTAGCAACTAAATAACAAGAACATCCATCAATCAACTCATGTTATTCCATTTATTGGGTCTATCTATATTGCTGAGCTTTCTTTCATAATTTTTCTGTGTGCACATACTTCTTTTGCTTGGTATATTCCTGGAAAATGTCCTGATGGCCAGACTGGTTATTCAACTCTCTAACATATTCACTTGAAAGTCCCAAAATGGAAATAGTTACTCTCCTTTTCCCCTATGTCCATAAATGTCACTATTATCCATTCCCCGCCTTGCTCAAGCGGCTCACCAGCCTTCTTTGGTTTAGTCTCTCTCCTCATATTCAATCCTTCTGGGAGTCCTACACGTTCCACCCTCTCATGAAAAATTTTAGTTTCCACTGGAGATTGCGGGCTTCAGGTCTCCTCACACACAGACCTACACACAGAAACACACGGCACTTATTAGACGCAGTGTTTCTGATGTGATAGATACTGGGCATGTATATGTGTTGAAGTGAAATAGCTCAGTGGTGTCCAACTCTTTTCGACCCCACAGACTGTAGCCCGCCAGGCTCCTCTGTCCAGGGGCTTCTTCAGGCAAGAATACTGCAATGGGTTGCCATTTCCTTCCCCAGGGGATCTTTCCGGCCCGAGGATCGAACCTGAGTCTCCAGCACTGCAGGCAGGCTCTTGACCGTCTGAGCCACCAGGGAAGCCAGTTTGTATGTATTAGTCATCCACTGTTAGATGACAAGTATGACAAAATGAAGGGCTCGGCTTTCAAATATTTGTCAGCAGCAAGCACTTATTACCTCACAGATTCTAGGCGAGGTGGAGCCACAGATTCTGCAGGCGCTGTGATCACGTTAAGGCTCAGCTGAGCACCGACGAGCTCGTGACCTCACTCAGCTGTTTGTGTGCCACGCTTACGCCTCACTGGCTGTTGAACCAAAGACACCTTTTTTTCTTTATTTACATGGACTTCTGCACAGGGCAGCTCCCAACACTGCAACTGGGTTCCTCAGAGCAAGCCGGCACAATCAAGAGAAAGAGCGTGCACCCAAGACAGAAGTCACAGTCCTTGACATTTTCGTCTCGAAGTGGCATCCATCCCTTCCGCTCTATTCTATTTCTAAGCAGCAAGTTACTAGACCTGGACGACACTCGAGAAGAATGGATTATAGAAAGACACGATACGGATCCCAAAAGACCGTTAATGTTCCCCGCAACTCATCCAAACTTTAGACAGATTGCTTCTTGACTACCTTTACGTAAGGAATTCGTTTCAGAAAATTGGAATTGCAAATTCTTTCTGTGGCTCTTTGAGATCAGCCAGCTGGCTTTCCTTGTGGCTCAGCCGGTAAAGAATCTGCCTGCAATGCCTGGGATCAATCCCCGAGTTGGGAAGATCCCTTGGAGAAGGGAAAGGCTACCCACTCCTGTATTCTGGCCTGGAAAATTCTATGGACTATACAGTTGCCAAGAGTTGGGCAGGACTGAGTGACTTTCACTTGAGATCAGCACCTTCTTTCCAGGATCCTGCCAGTCTCAACACCCAGGAGAGTCTTTTTCGGGCATCCTGGAGCCCTCCTTTGGAAACTTAATGATCAGGGAAGACAGGACCCCCAGCTCCCAGTCTCTGCACAAGGGCAGGAGTCTAACTCTTACCAACCAGCAAACATAGATAATCTTACCACCCCGAGCAACCTCCCCCAACATCCTCCAACAGTTTTCAACTAGTGTTCCACAGGACTTAAAATCTCTATCAATTTTTTGTTTCAGGAAAATTGAACTCAGGTTCTCTCCCTTACTGCAAGAGTCTTGAACAAAATCTTTCTTGCCACTTTAAAGAAACATCCAGAGGCATTTTTCTTTTACAATAGCAAGAGACAGGGAATCTAGAGACCCTTTCAGAAGCTGTCTACCACTGCGTGTTACTAGACTGCATGTATATAATCAAAAATGTCATTTCAGCTCCTTTTAACTGATATTTTTTTTTTTTTTTTGGCATATCTACATAGTAAAGAGACACATTTGGTGTTGTGAAGTTGAGCTGGCAGATTCTAATGGATACAAACAAAAGCTTTAATATCCTTTATAGGATCAATGCTATTTAGATGACCTGCTACTGACAACCTACAGAATCATCAAGAAAAAAACCCACTTGGTACAACCAGAATTACCACATCTCAGCAGTACCCCCTTCAAAGGGGAAAAAGATTAATTTCTCACCGGTAACCAGTAATCTGTGCCCCATTAGACCGAGGGCTACCCCTGGCCCTCATCACGAATATTCACCAAATGAAAACAAACACAATTTGGGAGAAATAAACAAACCTCCACTGCCTTCATTGGGAATTTACTATACTACAGCCAGGCTTGACATTAACATCTTAATAGCTCTGACAGAATCACTTAAGAACCCAGCTTCATGTAAACAGAAAAAAAAAAAAAGTTAATGAGAAAATGTGAATGATTAATAGATGTGATTGAAATGGAATGACCTTTACTTATTCACCGAGTAATTAACGTAATCAAGAGAGATCCAGCCGTGATAAAAGCTGTGGGAGAATAGACCAAAATACAGTTTCAAAAAAAACACACAACATTCTGTATGCTTTGCAGAAGACAGTGCTTTTAAAAAATGGCTTTTTAAAGTTAAATAGAGTTGTTGTTGTTTTTCTGATTGTCTGGAAAATGTTCTTACTTCAGAGCAGCATGAGCAGTATAAAAACACAAGACTGAAAAAGACAATCCCTTTGGGGATAAAAAAGGACCATGCAAAAAGATCTATCTAATGAGTCCTGAGAGATCCTTTGAATTCCAATCAGGTGTTCCCCATGGTGTGTGACATCAGTCAGGAAACAGTGGCTCAAAGGTACCTGATCACCTCAAGTTTCTTTGTTGTTACTCTTGGGAAAGCAGGGGGTCAGGAATTCGTGGTCCCTGAAAGGCCTCAGCCCCTTTCTTTTGGCAGCAAAACAAGCAACCTCCTCCAAAGAGCTGGGCAGAAAACCACTCTGCGTTCAAGGGTCAGTGATCCAGCTATCCTGTATGGGACTGGCTAGGGGCATCTGGGCACCAGATTAATTCCTTAATTAATTAAGGGCACCCCTTAATTCCGGCATTAATACACATAATGTGTAATCTCCCACTCCTTTCATTTTATGTATAAATACATGGATGTTAAGACTGAAGGCAGGAGGAGAAGGGGACGACAGAGGATGAGTTGGTTGGATGGCATCACCAACTCGATGGCCATGACTTTGGGTAAACTCTGGGAGTTGGTGATGGACAGGGAGGCCTGGTGCACTGTGTGGTCCATGGGGTTGCAAAGAGTTGGATACGACTGAGCGACTGAACTGAACTGAACATGGATGTGTGCACTCAAGCTCAGTCACTAAATCGTGTCCAGCTCTTTGCCATCCCATGGACTGTAGTAGCCCACCAGGCTCCTCTGTCCGTGGGATTTTCCAGTCAAGAAGACTGGAATGGGTTGCCACTTCCTCCTCCAGGGGATCTCCCTGACTCAGGGATGGAATCTGCATGTTCTGCCTGGCAGACAGATGCTTTACCACTCTACCACCCAGGAAGCCCTTCATCAGAAAGTACCATCCTCCTCCAAAGTGCATGTTACCTGAGGGCAAAAACTGAGGTTTCAGTTCACAACCTCCCACACACTACACACCCAGGCACTTAATAGATGCTTGCTGCTGCTGCTAAGGTGCTTCAGTCCTGTCCAACTCTGTGCGACCCCATAGACGGCAGCCTATCAGGCTCCTCTGTCCATGGGATTCTCCAGGCAAGAACACTGGAATGGGTTGCCATTCCCTTCTCCAGAGGATCTTCCCGACCCAGGGATCAAACCTGGGTCTCCTGCATTGTAGGTAGACGCTTTACTGTCTGAGCCACCAGGGAAGTCCATCATTGAAGGAGAGATTTGGGCAAAAAAAAAAACCAAAACACACAAAACTTTTGATTTGAGCTCATCAGTTTCATCAAACACATTAATGCAGGTGGTAAGGGTGAAATCCCACATCGATATTTCTTCCCAGGGGGGTGGGTGGGTGGATGTTTTGCTCCTTATTTTGAAATAACTGTAGAAGTATTAACTTCAGAGCTACTAGGGGATCAGGTCACTTGTTCCAGAGTCTTCAGTTGCCTCTGGAATTAATGAGAAAAGGCCTCTTAATCGTGTTTAATGTCGATAGGGGAGTCAGGCCAGGGGAAATGTTATACAGAAGATTATCAGGGTACACGGAGAGAAAAGGAGGGTTGTTTTTCTTGACTCCCAAGACCATCTTGGGAAAAGAAATCTCCATTCTACGCTTACTCGTTTCATGGCTTGTCTTTCTTTTCTTTGGTACTTTTCCACTTTTATCTGCCTGCCTGTGCTATGTTTCCCTGAGATGTCAGATGTTTCCTTGCCCAATTTTCTTCAATCTGATGGCTGTTTTCTCTCTGGTATATATATATTTTTTAATCCTTCTCTTTATGGCCCTCCCTTCTCCTGATTCATTCTTTTCTTCTGAGTCCTCTTTTTCCTTTCTGTAACTGACGTGTTGACTTGAATTCATCACAGTTATTTAAATACTTGTGTGATGGCCATAGAGCAACCACGAGCAGCCAAAAGGGAACTGGGATTCCATGAGCAGCGGCGAAGTCAGGAGTGACAACACCCTTTGTGACAACTACAAAGGGAGGCTCTGCATATTTTTATAAAGAGAAATTGAGCAGCTGCATGCAGAGATAGATGGTTAGGGCAAGTTGGGCACAGGCTGGAAATGAAATACACAGAAAAAATATATATATATCAGCCTGCCAGTGTCTGCAAATGCTCTAATTTTAGGCGTTCAGCATTCAAGCAATAAATTGTAAGACATTCAAACCGGATTGGAACCTTTAATTTTTAAGCCCTACGCATTCTCCGTCCACGGTGTGAACTTCCACGCCCACCACTGGTCAGAGCTGAACGTGCTATAGGTATTTTCCTAGTAAATTCTTTCACAGATAAAAAAGCTGATCCGATTTCATCCCTACAGAGGTCACCAGGTACGTCTACAGATAGGTCACAGCTAGAAGACCCACCTGGACTGAGTTCAAAGGCCATTCCAAAGAGTTTTAACACGGTGATAGTGAATTTCGTGTCCACTTGAGTGGGTCATGGAGCGCCCAGATATTTTGGTCCCACGTTACTCTGGATGTGTCTGTGAGGGCGTTCTGGGATGAGGGTAACATATTCAGGAGACTGAGGACAGCAGACTGTCGTCCATAAGAGAGCTGAAGACACGAGTAGAACTCAAGGGCTGACCATCCACCATGTAAGAATTCTTACTGCCTGACACCTTCAAATCGGATTATCAACTTCTCTCCCACGTTCAGACTTGAACTGACACATTGCTTCCGCCTGGATCTCAGGGTCTGGGGTTCAGATGAGAAATAATACCTTTGGCCTTTGCAAGCCCACAGCTTTCTGACACACCCTGCAAAATCTTGTCTGACCTGCCAGGTTGCATCATCACATGAGCCAACTCCTTAACCATCAATCAAAGAAGACTTTTCGTGTTGATTCTGTTCCTCTCAAGTGAGGTGAAGTGAAGTTGCTCGGTCATGTCCAACTCTTTGTGACCCCGTGGACTGTAGCCCACCAGGCTCCTCCGTCCATGGGATTCTCCAGGCAAGAATACTGGAGTGGGTTGCCATTTCCTTCTCCAATGCATGAAAGTGAAAAGTGAAAGTGAAGTCGCTCAGTCGTGTCCGACTCTTAGCAACCCCATGGACTGCAGCCTACCAGGCTCCTCCAACCATGGGATTCTCCAGGCCAGAGTACTGGAGTGGGGTGCCATTGCCTTCTCCACTGGAGGACCCCAATTAATATGAAAATGTAAGAAAACTCAAAGTCATTTATCAGAGCATCATCATATTCTTCCGTGTAAGGCAAACAAGGCCTGTAGCACAGACAGCAAAGAACCTGCCTGCATTGCAGGAGACCTGAGTGTGATCCCCAGACTGGGAAGATCCCCTGGAGAGGAGAATGGCAACCCACTGCACTATTCTTGCCTGGAGAACCCCATGGACAGAGGAGACTGGTGGGCTACAGTCCATAGGGTCACAAAGAATCGGACACGACTTAGCGACTTACACTATCATATTCTTATGTGTAAGACAAGCAAGGCCCAGGAAGATCTTTACAGGTCTCAGGAGTTCTAGGGCATGCATGCTAAGTCACTTCAGTTGTGTCCAACTCTGCAACCCCATGGACTGTAGCCCGCCAGGCTCCTCTGTCCATGGGATTCTCCAGGCAAGAATACTGGAGTGGGTTGCCATTTCCTTCTCCGCTGTCTTCTCTAGCACGCCTAATAACACTGGTGTACCATTTCCTTCCTTTTCTGAGACATAAGCACAGAATAGGGGTGTCTGGGTGGAGACACTACTGTTTGGGGAATGTGTTTTTCATCTCTTTGTGAAATATCCATGACTTACTCTGAGGAACACAGATTAAAAAAAAAAAAAAGACTTAGGACCTTGGGTAAAGATTGAAGATTTTAAAAGGAAAGCAAACACTCATTTTAGGGCACCAGAAAATGGAGAATTATGGAGCAGTTCTGAAAATAAGCCAGTAACAATTTGGTCCAAACAAGATAGCAGAGGATAAGAAAGTTTTCTAAAGACTTTGCTGACGTATCAAATGGAACGTTCTGCAAGGAATTCCTTTTTCAAGCAGTGCTTCTCGACACACTTTCTGTCATCACGTCCAGAAAGTTCTGGCTACTGAAGCTTTATCGTGCAGGTCAGAGGCTCCTGCAGCCTCTGAGGTCCTCTAGAAGCCAGACCAACTTCCTGCGGTCCTCCTTAGGGAGCCATCTCCCTCCCAAGTCCCTTCTTCCATGGAAGAAGTACATATGGCTGTCATGACAAGCTGAACCTCCTCTCTCTGCTTTTGCTTAAACGGTTCAGTTCAGTCACTCAGTTGCTCAGTCGTGTCCGACTCTTTGTGACCTCGTGGACCGCAGCACGCCAGGCCTCCCTGTCCATCACCAACTCCCGGAGTTCACTCAGACTCATGTCCGTCGAGTTGGTGATGCCATCCAACCATCTGTCGTCTCCTGCTTAAAATGGTTAAATATCATCTATTGCAAAGAGCTCCTGAAAGCAACTCCAGCTTCAGTTTCTCACTCTCTGGGGCAGGAAATCCCTCTCAGGACTGACGGCTGGTGCTCTATCGATCCTGTCCCGTGTTCATTCAAGCCTTATGCTGCTGCTAGGTCAGTTAAGTCATGTCCGACTCTTTGTGACCCCATGGACTGTAGCCTGGCAGACGGCTCTGTCCAGGGGATTCTCCGGGCAAGAATGGTGGAGTGGGTTGCCGTGCCCTCCAGTCTTTAAAGTGAAAAAAAACAAAAAGATTTTGGAAGACTTTAAGCAATGGCACAGTCATCCAAAATGTTTATGCGGGAGGGGATAAGACACTCAGCGACTCTGAAGGCAGCTCCACTGAGCGGAAGACCTGCAAACTAGTGACGTCTGTGCGTGCTTAGTCGCTTCTTTCGTGTCTGACTCCTTGCAGTCCCCGGGACTGTAGCCTGCTAGGCACCTCTGGCCATGGGAATCTTCTAATAAACAGGCTTTAAATACCATTACTCATATTAGTATATAAAAGTCTTCTCTAATACATCTAAGTCTATGAGCCCAACTATAAGTTCCTATCATGGTTATCTTTCAGATATTGTTCTTGAGGGTTTTGGTCCTAAGCGTGAATATGAACACAGGAAGATAATTTGATACAGCATCTAAATTTAAATGAAGCAGATTTCCGGCTTCCCTTTTAATGCTGGTGGTTTTTCCTCTCGTTACACAAGGACCACGTGCAGATATTGCCCAAACAGATGACAAGAGAAGCAATAATCCATCAAGCGATGAGCTGACAACTAGAGCTATTTTCCCTTCCTTATTTAGAAAATAATTCCCTTCCTTCCAAGAAACAGCCCCATTAAAATAGTTGGTTTTACAGGCAACAGTATTTATTTTATATGAAATGTATCTTCAAGCAGTTTATTTGTCTCATTACAGTTTTCCTTGTTTTTTCCAGAGGCTAACTGCAAAGATTTGCACCAAGAAACCGACACTAATTGGTGAAGTGAAGTGAAGTGAAAGTCGCTCAGTTGTGTCCAACCCTTTGCGACCCCATGGACTGTAGTCCATGAAATTCTCCAGGCTAGAATACTGGATTGGGTAGCCTTTCAGCTACTGATTTCCCAGTAGTCATGTATGGATGTGAGAGTTGGACCATAAAGAAGGCTGAGTGCCGAAGAACTGATGCTTTTGAACTGTGGTGTTGGAAAAGACTCTTGAGAGTCCCTTGGACTGCAAGGAGATCCAACCAGTCCCTCCTAAAGGAAATCAGTCCTGAATATTAATTGGAAGGACTGATCATTCATTCAGTTTGAAGCTGAAACTGCAATCCTTTGGCCACTTGATGTGAAGAACTGACTCATTTGAAAAGACCCTGATGCTGGGAATGATTGAAGGCAGGAGAAGAAGGGGACGACAGAAGATGAGATGGTTGGATGGCATCACCGACTCGATGGACATGAGTCTGAGTAAACTCTGGGAGTTGGTGATGGAGAGGGAGGCCTGGTGTGCTGCAGTCCATGGGGTCACAAAGAGTCAGACACGACTGAGTGAGTGAACTGAACTGAATTGAGCCTTTTTCCTTCTCCAGGGGATTTTCCCAACCCAGGGGTCGAACCCAGGTCTCCCTCATTGCAGGCGGATTCTTCAGCAGCTGAGCCACAAGGGAAGCCAGTTAGTGAAGAAGGCAGCAGATGAAATATGCATCATCAGGAAACAGCTGTCATGGAAAAGTCGAAAGGCATCACACATGGACGTGGATTTCTTTTCTTGATGCTGCTGCTCTGGCTCAGCTAGTATTATTTCCAAAATGTAAACTTGGACTTATGAGAAGTGAAGGACATGAAGTGGGTGGCCATTGCCTTCTCCAGGGGATCTTCCCAACCCAGGGATCAAACCCGAGTCTCCCGTATCTCTGGCACTGCAGTGGATTCCTTCCCACTGAGCCACCAACTTACGAAGGCCCTAAGCTATCAATAAGCTATCTACAGGGGCTGGAGACTGCTCTGTAAGTGCCTAAGTGCCCCCTTCAGGGGCTCAATTATCCCAGAAAGTTACCCAATACACCATTCCTGAAAAGGACCAAAAGTCGCCTGATGACTCAACAGATCTGCTCCAGAAATGTCCGAAGCCAAAAATAAAAATAAAAAGCATGGGGGCTAGGGCCCAGGTGAATGAATCAGACATGCCTGGCTTCCAGTCTAGATGTTCTTATCACCCAGGGCTGTTTTGAGGACCTCAGCTTCCTCCTCTGTGATTTGGAAAAAGTGATGGTCTATCCCAAGGAGTCATTTTTCAAAATGAAAAAGAGGGATGAAACAGCTTATCAAGGTGTGCTGTTGATGTTCAGTTCCTAAGTTGTGCCTGACTCTCTGTGACCCCGTGGACAGTAGCATGCCAGGCTTCCCTGTCCTCCACTGTATCCCAGACTTTGCTCAAATTCATGTCCATTGAGTCAGTGATGCCATCCGACCATCTCATCCTCTGTCGCCCTCTTCTCCTTTTGCCTTCAATCTTCCCAGCATCAGAGTCTTCGAACACCCTAAACATCCCTCCTCTGGTGGGTATAATTATCACTGTGATTGCTGGGCCATCTAAGTATGTCATCATTTCCTATCAACCAAGAGTTCATCAGATAGCCAAAGACATAAACATGTAAAAAGCGAAATGAAAATGTCTGGGTTTTATAATATATGTCTCCCATCTTCAATCTTTCCCAGCATTGGGGTCTTTCCCAATGAGTCAGCTCTTCACATCACGTGGCCAAAATATTGGAATTTCAGCTTCAGCACTGGTCTTTCCAATGAAGGTCGATAAACCAGTAACCTAATCACAGGACGGGTCTCTCATCATCTTTGTCATACTCATGGGCCTGCCCACCCTCAATGGGTGGGATCATAAGTGTGTACACACTAAAGGGCAGGGGTCTTGGGACCACCGTAGAATTCTGCCTACTAGTAGAGGAAGATGTCATTACACATCTGTACACCACACGAAGAATTATGTGTTGCCACGGATGATTTCAGAGTCCTGTGACAATCGTGATGAAGAAAAGAGCTGAGTAAAAAGAAAAGATTCCTTATGGAGAAAACAATGCGAAACAAGTATCAAAACCTCTGGGTTTTAAGATTAGTATCCTTACCCACATGCTCTTTGGAAGCATACAAAGTTTAAGCTTTTCTTTTCTACAAGGATTAAAATAGAAACGTTGAATTGAAAAATTGAAATAAAACATAAGACAATAAGGGGAATCCATAACATCATGTAATCCAGAAAGAGTCTGAGATTCATGGGCTTATGTCTGCGGTTCTTGGAAATAAGTCTTCTGCCCTAACCTAAAGAGAAGCAGGTCTCAGGGATCCCTGTCAGTAGCCCTCTAGCCAGGTGGTTGGCTGTACTTTCAATGCTGTTAAATGTGGCTTTCGTTGGGAAGATGGACTTGAGGGCACCGCTACGCTAAGAAAACGCTGAGCAGCAGCTACGCGAAACCGTGACTGAGCCAACAAAATGTAAAGCAGACCATTTGGAACATTCGTACATCGCTGGAGGAAGTATAACAAACACAACCTGTTTGGAAAAGTCTGTCAAAGCTGAGTACGTACGTGTCCCACGACCCATCAGTGCCACTCCTAGGATGACCACAGCTCTAACCTTTGTAACAGCTCAACTCATCTGTAGATGGTCAACCCAACTACTGCCCGCCAACAGCAGAATGGAGAAAAAGCAGATTGCCACCTTCATGCAAGGTAACTCTATAAAGCAACGAAAACATACCAGGTGGGTCTACACCACACAAACTGCGTCTACACAAAGCTGCAGGTATTCCTCAAATATAACCTTGAGCAAAAGAAGTCGGAGACCAAAAGGTCCTTACTATATCGTTACACTTATAAAAACTTCAAGGAAAGGCAAACAACATCATTTGAAGTGAGCAGAGTGGTTACCCACGTCTTCGGAAAGGTTCCAGGGTGGGTGGGGACATCTGAAGGGCTGACCATTTTCCAGTTTTTCTTTACAAGAGTGGTGTGTTATTTATTTACAGACGTGTTAATTCCAGGAACATTTCTGTGCGCTGTATAATCATGATATGTGCATTTGTTCATGTGCTTTCAATTCAACAGAAAGTTGACTGAAAAATCATTCAGGCAGGAATAGGCTGTTGGTAATGTCAGTGGAGTGAAGCGACCCCACGCACTTGGTAAAACTTTTAAAATATGCTTGAAAGCTTCTGAAAAGAGACAAAAACTGGAGGGGAGTTTACCCTCAAACACTGCCAGTTGTAAGAGGAAGACGTGGTAGACTTAGAGCACCACCTAAGACTGGAAAACTATGTGAGCGTATCCACGCCTTTGCTGGGTAAAGGTTAGGAGGGCAGAGGGAAATACGATGGGGAATCCTGGGGGAGCATGATAGCCTGCGAGGGATTTAAATCCAAATTCGGAATGCAGTCTGCCCAGATCCCTAGGAGACAGACTGCTTAACCACAGAAGTACCAGGAGACCTTGGAAACAGAGCAGCGAGGAGCAAAAATGTGCCAAGTTGGTGATTTTCTTCAATGCATGAAAGTGAAAGTCACTCAGTCGTGTCTGACTCTTTGTGACCCCATGGGCTGCAGCCCACCAGGCTCCTTTGGCCATGGGGAGTCTCCAGGCAAGAATACTGGAGTGAGTTGCCATGCCTTCTCTAGGGGTTCTTCCTGATCCTGGGATTGAACCCAGGTCTCCTGCATTGCATGTGAGCCCCCAGGGAAGCCCAGCTATAAATCAGTACCTTCTCTAAACATGAACAGCTTGGAGAGCAGGGAGCCAGATGGGTCACAGCCTACAGCCCAAACCCAGAAGAGCAGCTGAAAAAAATGAACAGCATCCCTACCCTGTATCTTTCCCAAATACTCAGCTGATTGTCAGTTCACACAGGCCCAGGGGAGACCCACAAGACCCAGGCCAAGAACGTAGAAGTGGAAAGAAGCAGAACAGGGCAGAGATGTACATAAACACTCCATGTACAAAGTACTTACTGGAAGCAGATGTCCATCAACATACATCATTCGACCGGCCACAGAACCAGTGCCATCAAGGTTCAGTTCAGTTCAGATCAGTTGCTCAGTCATGTCCGACTCTTTGCGACCCCATGAATTGCAGCACACTAGGCCTCCCTGTCCATCACCAACCCCAGGAGTCCACTCAAACTCATGTCCATCGAGTCAGTGATGCCATCCAGCCATCTCATCCTCTGTCATCCCCTTCTCCTCCTGCCCCCAATCCCTCCCAGCATCAGAGTCTTTTCCAATGAGTCAACTCTTCACATGAGGTGGCCAAAGGACTGGAGTTTCAGCTTTAGAAATATCTAAATATTGCAGAGTACCTTTTATGTCCGAAATGGAATTAACTCAGAAATCAACATAAACATAGCAAATGTCTGGAAATTAAAGAACTCACTGAAAACACACAATATCGACATACTTACAGGAAGTCCATCCAATAGTGTTTAGAGGGACTTTATGGTCTTAAATACATATATATACAAACAAAAAAAAAGGTCACTAATTAATGATTTTAGCCAGTGGTTGCCAAACCTTTTCCTAAAAATGCCAGAAAGGGAAGGCTTTAGTCTTTGTGAGCCACATTGTCTATGCTGAGTTTACTCAATTCTATTGTAGCACAAAACCAACTATACACAATATTTTAAAGGAATGACCATTACTGGATTCTAATAAAGCTTTAATTATAGAAATAAGCACTGGGCCATATTTGGCCCATGGACCCAAGTTTGCTGCTGTCTGATCTAAGCTCTCACCACAGGAAACTTAAAAAAGAAGCAAAAATAAGAACAAATTAACAGGGTGGGAGAAGCAAGAAATATATAACATCAGAAATTAATAATTAATAACAGAAAATTAATAAAACCAGAAGATTGCTCTTTGAAAATGAAAACCTTACTGATAAATTTCTAACCAGAAAAATCATGACAGACAGCGAGAAACAGGGGAGAGAAAAAAATGCTAATTAATAGCATCACAAAGTAAAGAGAGGAAGTAATATTTAAAGCCTACAGATGTTTAGGAGATACTTTAAAAAAACATGAACATTTTGTAGCCATAAATTCAACCACTGCAATGAAATGGATACTATTTTTGAAAGATGCAAATTATCAAATATTGTTTAAGGAGAAACAGAAAACCAAAGTAGCCCTGTTATTAAGAAATTGAATTATTAGTAAAAAAAAAATAAAAAACAACAACACATACACACACACACAAAAACCCACCTGACCCCAAATTCCAGAGTCGAATGGCTTCACTGGTGAGTTTTATAAAAGAGTTTTGACACAAACAATACCAATTGTACAATATTACTTTAACATACAAAAATCACATCAAGCTACCAAAAAGGTAGAGCCATAAAATCATGTCAGTAGAGGCAGAAAAAGCATTAGACAAAGTTCAACACTGATTTATGATACAAAGTCTCAGAAGGCTAGGACTAATAGGGAACTTCCTAAATTTACAAAGTGTGTCTACTGAGTTACTGAATCAGCAAAAGACTGAATTATTTCTCCTCAACATAGGGAAGAAGGACGCTTTCTCTTACCACTTCTATTCAACATTGTGCTTGAAGTCCTGGCCAATACACTGGAGCAAATGAACAGAAATTAAGCGCACACAGAGTTTTAAAGAAAGAATTAAAATTTTCTCTGCTCAGAGACATGGAATAAGAAAATATTTGGAAAATCCTAAATCAGCTATCAAAAAGCAGGCTGTAAAATCAGACACGCGTTTAGCAGGTTGCAGGAGACAATGTTAATATACAAACTGTATTTGTTTGTAACAGTGTCTGTCTATATTAGAAAGAAAAAAAAATTGAAAGTTGAAATGGGTTGCCAGCAGTTGAGCAAGGCAAGAGAAGGATTTTCCCTTTAGTTGGGAGAGGGAAAAAAAAAAAAAAACAGGAAGATTTCTTAGGGGTTTGATCCAGTTGGAAGAGAGAAAGGATAATTTATAAGATGAGGCAGTGCAGGCAAATGCATGATCAATATCCTTGAGTCAGTGGATCGTATGATCTAGGAAATGACTGAATGAAGGAGTTGGTGTGAGATGGCATTATGGATCACTCACCTTAATGAGAGGGAAGGATCTGGTGATGGGGGGAGCAGTGCAGAGGCTGATAATGTGGGTAGATGGGCTACTGGGAGTCTGTGGGTTTCACTTTCTGATCGCTTTAACCTCCTTAAGTGAATCAGGAGGAAGCGGCTCAGCGACACATGAAGATGAGAGAAAAAGTCAAGAGTTTAGAAAGCAAGAGACAGAAGGTGGGAAATAATGATGCAGAAAGTAAATCCGTGAGTCTTAAGTGAAAGGAATCCTACTCCGATGTTTTGACAGCATCCAGGGCAACTATTTGAGGTCTTGGATACAGAAGGGGAACAGACGGCAATTTTTCTCCATCTGTGTTCACCTGCTCGTTGACATGCAGGAGACAGAGGTTTTCATTCATCAACACCATCATTTGGCCAAGCGAGTATAAAGGAGTGGTGGAGTCATGCACAGGTAACCCACTCCAGGATTCTTGCCTGGAGAATCCCATGGACAGAGGAGCCTGGCGGGCTACAGTCTAAGGGGTTGCAAACAGTTGGACACGACAGAGTGACTAACACACAATGACTGATATCTAAAGACGGTTATGGAGGGTGGAGAAATCTCAGGGAGGTGAAGGACAGTCAAAGGTGGTCGGACTAACAGGTTGGAATTCACAGTGAAGCCGGAGAAATATCAGCTGGAATATACGACTAGAAGGCATATGCTGGCAAGATGGAAGGTGGTGATAAGAAGCTGGATTCACGAAACTGTGATTATGAAAAGTGTCTAATTGTTGGTATTAAGCATGGAAGGAGCGAGCAGCTCCAGTGAGACGACACGGTTATTAAAGAGAAGTTTAAGGAAGAAAAATAATGGGAAAAGCTGCAGGTACATCTGTATGTATGTGTGTATTTCTTTAATGACCAAGAATTAAGACAAAAATTATGTTAAAGAAAAGGACAGCAAACTAGGAGCTAAAGCTATCCAGGAGTGGGCATGGATGACCCAGGACTTGTGGAAAGACAGCTGAGATGATGGGAAGTTGCTGAAATAATACAATGACATGACCTTCAAATCTGGGGAATTTCAGACACACAGAGACAGAAAGATCTGGAAACTGAAATAATAACAAAGTCTGAAATTTGAAAGATGACCATTAATCCTGGGGTTATGGAACCAACTAGAGATTTTTACAGAAGAAATTAATGACCTCTCCTCATTGAACTCCCCTCCAATGTCAACCACCTACAGCAACAAATAAGATTTAATTTGACATGCAGTTTTTCAGCTTTCACTCTGAGTCTTTTGGGACTTAATATTTTATTTTTTTATATTTTTAAAATTTATTTTTGTTGAAGTAAAGTTGAGTTACAGTCTTGTATTGATTTCTGCTCTATAGCAAAGTGATTTGGAGAATATATATATTCATTCTTATATATATATTCATTCTTATGAATATATATTCACATATATATTCATTCTTTTTCATATTTTTTTCCATTATGCTTATCACAGGATATTGAGTATATTTCCCTTTGCTATACAGTAGAATCTAGTCATTTACCCATTCTCTATATACCACCTTGCGTCTGCTAAGCCTAGACTCCCAATCCACCCCTCCCGCTCCCCTCCCCCTTAGCAACCACCAGTCTGTTCTCCATATTTCTGATTTTGTTTCTGTTTCATCAGCTCAGTCCAGTTCAGTCACTCAGTCGTGTCTGACTCTTTGCGACCCCGTGGACTGCAGCACGCCAGGCCTCCCTGTCCGTCACCCAAGATAGGTTCATTTGTGTTATATGTTAGATTTCACATATAAGTGATGTCATATGGCATTTGTCTTTGTGTCTGACTTACTTCGGATAATCTAGTTGCATCTATGTTGCTGCAAATGATATTATTCTGTTCTTTTGTGTGGTGGAGTAGCAGTCCATTGTATATAGGTACCGCCCCTTCTTTAACCATTCATCTGTTGATGGACATTCAGTTTTAACCATTCATCTGTTGATGGACATTCAGTTTTAACCATTCATCTGTTGATGGACATTCAGTTTTAACCATTCATCTGTTGATGGGCATTAGCTTGTTTTCATGTTTTGGCTTTTGTGAATAATGCTGCTATGAACATAAGGGTGTATATATCTTTCTGAATTGTAGTTTTTTTGTCTGGCTATATGACTAGGAGTGGGATTGGGTGATCATATGGTAATTCTGCTTTTGGTTTTCTGAGGCACCTCCGTTATCCTTTTCCACAGTGGCTGAATCAATCTCCACTCACAACAACAGTCTTGGAGGGTGCCCTTTTTGCCACACCCTCTTCAGCATTTGCTATTTGTAGATTGTTTTAAACTGGTGGCCATTCGGACTGGCCTGAGGTCGTACCTCACTGCAGTTATGATTTTCGTTTCTCTAAAAACTGGAGATTTGAGCACCTTTTCATGTGTCTACTGGCCATTTCTATTTCTTCTTAAGCTATATTTCCTTCCTCTTTTTTTATGGTTTGGGTTTTACTACATGACTATTGTTAAAGTAGAACTTAGAATATTAGATGGAAACTGGAAAATAATAGTCAACATGGAATAAACTAGATTGATAGTGTTCATATCTTTCCACCCAGAAAATAGGCCATATAGTTTTAAGAAGATCATATCATATCCTGAAAAGAACAGAAGTTGAATTTAGAATTCTCTTGCAGTAACTAGCACATGGATCTACAAAATTGCCTATACTTTAAAATGCGATTATTAATTGCTTTATTTTTATCAAACAGTAAATGATCATTATAAGAAAAACTAAACTACATTGAACTCTACAAAATAGGAGTCATTTTCCTTTTTTTGACCTTTATAGATTGACATAGCAAATTTTGTTATAACATTCCATCATTTTTATACATATAGCTAGAGATATGGTTATAAATATAGTAATTTTCCAAAGATGAAATTATCACACATATGCTTTCTCTGAGCCCTCTAAAAAATTAAACATTAGTATTAAATATTAAACATATTAAACATGTTAAACATACTAAACATGTTAATATGCCTTCTCATTTAAAACGACTGCATTTTGCACAGTTGTATAGCTGTAACCAAAACTTTTTAAACACGATCCTATTAATGAACATCTAGGTTACTTCTATTAGTATTTTAAAAACTATAATGTTGATTTTAAAAAGCCCATCACTTTCTACAGAAAAAGATTTTGAAGAGCATCTCTTAAGTAAAAAGGGGCAGCCAGCTGACCTTTCGGTGTATGGCATAATGGACTTGATTTCTCAGCAAATACACTCATCAAAAATGTCTTCAATATGACCTTCAATGTAATAAAAATATTACATAGTGTCCTGCAGGCATTTCAGGAAATTTGTACCTCTTTCCTCAAAGACTACCCTGACAAGTGGAAAATCATTACATCAATGTTACCATTTGTTTAGCATATTTATATAACAAATCTTTCTAGATGACAAAGAAAAGACACATATTCTTGGCACTGTGAGGTTCCATTTCAGAAAAGGCCATCAACATTGGGCCAATGTTCTGAGGCAATATCTCAGAAATACACCTTCCATAGGAAAAATATCCCAGGAGTATAATGCATTTGGAGCTCCTATTTGGAACATGTTACAAGTTTTATTGATACTTAATTACTCTTTTAATATTATTGGATTTCCCTGGTGGCTCAGATGGTAAAGAATCAGCCTGCGATGGAGACTCAGCTTCACTCCCCGCGTTGGGAAGATCCCCTGCAGAAGGGAACAACAATCAACTCCAGTATTTTTGCCTGGGAAATCCCATGGACAGAGGAACCTGGTGGGCTACAGTCCATGGGGTTGCAAAAAGTTGGACACAACTGAGTGACTAGCACTTCATCAGGCAGCATAACGCATCAGAAACACCCCTTCTCTAGGAAAAATATTCCAGAAGTATAATGACCCTGGAAGTGGCTTCCACTTGGAACAGCTTAAAATTTTTATTGATATTTAATTGCCAAAAAGGTCCGTCTAGTCGAAGCTGTGGTTTTTTGCAGTAGTCATGTATGGATGTGAGAATTGGACTATAAAGAAAGCTGAGCGCCAAAGAATTAATGCTTTTGAATTGTGGTGCTAGAGAAGACTCTTGAGAATTGCTTGGACAGCAAGGAGATCCAATCAGTGCATCCTAGAGGAAATCAGTCCTGAATATTCACCGGAAGGACTGATGCTGAAGCTGAAACTCCAATACTTTGGCCAGCTGATGTGAAGAACTGACTTATTGGGAAAGATCCTGATGCTGGGAATGATTGAAGGCGGGAGGAGAAGGGGACGACAGAGGATGAGATGGTTGGATGGCATCACCAACTCCATGGACATGAGCTTGAGTAAATTCCAGGAGTTGGTGATGGACAGGGAGGCCTGGCATGCTGCAGTCCATGGGGTTGCAAAGAGTCAGACACGACTGAGCGACTGAACTGAATTACTATTTTATTATTATTAAACTATTATTACTATGGTAGCCACAAACACATCAGCTTGCTATGTACCAGCTACTGTTCTAAGCCTTTTCCACATGTTAGCGCTCATGTAGCCCCCCAACAGCAATATGAGTTGCAACTACCATTGTCTGCAAATGAGGGAAACTGAGGAATGGAAATATTAGCAATGCCATGCATCACCCGCCTGCCCCTCCCCCGCCAAGATCACACAACTCTGAGGGACGAGAGCTCCTATTTCTTCAGATGCAAATAAAGGGCGAAATGTCTCTTCAAAATACTGTGGAAAAGGTTCTGTTTAAATCCCATCATCAGAGTAACCCACACTGGGAAAGACAAGAGAGACCCACTTAACATGGACAACCATCATGGACCACCCAGACCTGATTTCAACATCAAAAACTTTATACTGGGGGGACTTCCCTGGTGGTCCAGCGGCTAAGACTCTGCTCCCAATGCAGGCGGCTTGGGTTCCATCCTCAGTCAGGGAACCAGATCACACAGGGCACAACTAAGACCCAATAAATAGCTCAGCTGGTAAAGAATCCGCCTGCAACGAAGACCCCGGTTCAATCCCTGGGTCAGGAAGATCCACTGGAGAAGGGATAGACTATCCACTCCAGTGTTCTTGGGCTTCCCTGGTGGCTCAGCTGGTAAAGAATCCACCTGCAATGCGGGAGACTTGGGTTTGATCCCCGGGTTGGGAAGATCCCCTGGAGAAGGGGATCTTGGACTCCAGTGTTCAGGCCTAGAGAATTCCTTGGACTGTATAGTCCATGGGGTCGCAAAAAGTCAGACAAAACTGAGTGACTTTCACACACACACACACACACACACATTTTAAAAGTTTCATGGTGGGAACAGAAATTAAAGAACACGTTAAGATGAATGGCTTTAGGACAGGACATTCTTTTTTTTTTCCCACCATAAAAGAAGACTTTTCCTCCAGAGAGGTCCTAGCAAGCAATGGAAAGTAGCCCTTCAGGGCTATTAGCGGCTTTGCAGGTGACTCAGTGGTAAAGAATCTGTCTGCCAATGTAGGAAACGTTGTTTGAGACCCTCCCCTGGAGAAGGAAAGGGGAACCCACTCCAGGATTCCTGCCTGCAGAATCCCACGGACAGAGAAGCCTGGTGGGCTACAGTCCACAGGGGTTGCAAAGAGTCGGACATGACTCAGCAACTAAGCAACAGCATAGAGAGGTATTAGAGAAATAAAAATGGAAAGAAAGGCCACAGATAAGATTAGAGGAAAATGGCACTGCAGTGTGGCTCAGTCAGGATACCTGCTAGGCACTGAGGATACCTGTCACTCCAGACCAGCTCCGCTGGAGGCCTTGTCATTTGTAAAACACAAGCCCTTCCAGGGGGCCCAACCCTTCTATCTGCTCACCAGCATCCTGCAGGTATCCCAGGCAGGCTCTCTCAAGTCGGCTCCAACGTCCATGAAGCCAATCAAGGTGGACCCACTCCGTGCTTTTTGTCTGAACAACTGGGGGAAAGAAATGTTCATTACCTGCAGTATCCGTAATAAAATAAATTTAAAAATCAAATCGTCATGCATTTGGAGACCTGTGAAAATAGCTATATGTTTGCAATACAAAGAAGAGCAAGAAAAAGGAAAATAGAGGGGCGGTAGGGTCTTTCAAGGAGAAGGCAATGGCACCCCACTCCAGTACTCTTGCCTGGAAAATCCCATGGACGGAGGAGCCTGGTGGGCTGCAGTCCATGGGGCCGCTGAGGGTAGGACACGACTGAGCGACTTCACTTTCACTTTTTACTTTCATGCACTGGAGAAGGAAATGGCAACCCACTCCAGTGTTCTTGCCTGGAGAATCCCAGGCACGGGGGAGCCTGGTGGGCTGGTGGGCTGCCGTCTACGGGGTTGCACAGAGTCGGACACGACTGAAGGGACTTAGCAGCAGTAGCAGCAGGGTCTTTCAAAGCAGGCATCATGAAGGAGTGATGCTTGGACTCCACTCAGGTTTGGTCCTCTCTTCCATATGAGATGCACCCATCTTTATCAGGCATTGTGGGTTCCAGTGCTCATGGGCAGTGCAAAGTGTAGAGAAACATCTGGGCAGAAATTCAAAGGTCATCACCCTGGGTAGTTTTGTCAGCCTCAGCAAGATGGTACAGAGTACACATGCATGACCAGCGTTACCGGCTTTTCTAGTTTTTCAAGGAGAACGGGAAAATGTGGATTTTTTTTTTTAAGTGAATACTCTTCTTTTTAAAAGTTGGCAACCCACTCAATGTTTAATTACTGCAATCGAAAGAAAAGATTGTGTCGTAAGGTTATAGGCTTATATTTGACCCAGGAACCTGTTTAAGATTTAGCTATGTCATCTCTACTATGAATCGCTAACATTTAAGACTTAATGAAATATAAAACATACCATGAGGTTGAAACCATTCTTACTGTCTGGAAACGCGCGGTCTTGTAAGCAGGGGTTGTTTGTGTTGCTAAGTGCTCCTACTGAGAGTAGCAGCTTTGTACTGCTAAGACAAGTTTATCTCATCTGTAAGGGTCAGTTTTGACACTTACGCTTTTGGTTTATTTTTAAGGAATCATCCTAACTTTAAAATCTTTCTCCACTTGGGTCATCTATCTTTTTACTGTGAGGATGAAAGAGAAGGAAAATAAATAAATAAATCCTATGATTATCCAAGCACTCGATCCAACCATGTATCTTCTCTGAAGAAAAGCAAGCAAAGCCCTGTACTGCAAAAAAAAACACTATGGATGTGATAACAGGGGGAGAAGAAACAGCAGTGAGCATTTAAATTGGGAAATTTACAATTAAAATTAAATGACTGATAATAAGACCACTGAGAAGTACAATGAGTGTTATCACTCCTAACGTAGAGGAAGCATACTATAAAATTACAAATAATGATGATGAAGCATATGAAGTGACTTGCGGTGAGGGGGAGAACTAAAAAGTAGAAAAGATGTTTTCTTGTTTCTGTAGCAGGAAGACGGAATAGCTGTGGATCCCTTGACATTAATGGGAGAGTACAAGTTAGAAGGGTTGTAATTGTGTAAGAGAGGACAGGAACACAGAAGGCTCCTTTCTCTTGATCTGGTGTAAATAAGCCGCAGGAATATTGAAATTTACATACACAGAGATCTGAGTACGATAGTGACTTTAAGATGAACATTCATACTATTTAGTTAATTAAAACTAAGTATTGGTTTGGCCAAAAAGCAAATTCAGGTTTCCCTATTAATAAAACATCTTATGAATAAACTGAAACTTTTGGGGGCAACCCAATTTTAACTTACCAAATTAACCATTACTACTACCCACCAGCATAATCCACACATTAATAATTAGTATGAACATTGCTAAGCAGTACTGCCCAAGAATAAACAGAAAAGCTTTTGGTCTTGCCAGATATTTCATCCAGGGAAATGGAGAGAAGAAATCCAGTCAATGGAGGAATAAATTTAAAGGGGAGTTGTGTGTTTGAGTGAAATCCGGGAGTTGGTGATGGACAGGGAGGCCTGGCGTGCTGTAATTCATGGGGTCACAAAGAGTCGGACAGGACTGAGCTACTGAAATGAACTGAACTGAACTGTGTGTTTATTCCATGAAACTGCTGTTTCAGTATTACAGTTGTAGTGATAGTCATTCAGTAGTGTCTGACTCTTTGCCTACCCTATGAACTGTAGCCCATCAGGCTCCTGTGTCCATGGGATTCTCCAGGCTCAAGAATACTGGAGTGGGTTGCCATGCCCTCCTCCAGGAGATCTTCCCAACCCAGGGTTCAAAACCTGGTCTCCCACCTTAAGGGCAGATTCTTTACCAGCTGAGCCACCAGGGAAGCCCCTTAAATATTATAGTCAAACTAACTAAATTGGGACACAATATAGATAAAAATTTTCTTCATTTTGCAACACTGAGTTAATATTTATACAAAATTCTAACCAATTTGCCACGTGTAAAATAAAGAAAAAAACAATCATATTTATTAACACAAGCAAAATATTAGCAGAAATCAGAAGCTATTTTATTAAGCATTATCTTCAAGAAAGAAGTCGCTGAAGGAGAGTTACTGAATTATTAACCATCTTTTACAAAGGAAAGTGAAGTCACTCAGTCGTGTCCGACTCTTTGCCACCCAATGGATTGTGTAGCCTACCAGGCTCCTCTGTCCATGGGATTTTCCAAGCAATAGTACTGGAGTGGATTGCCATTTCCTTCTCCAATGTATCTTCCCCATCCAGGGATGGAACCCAGGTCTCCCGCATTGTAGACAGACACTTTACCGTCTGAGCCACCAGGGAAGTCCATCTTTTACAAAAGGCTATGTTTAGTGGGGATCTGGAAAGGCATGGGATGAAATTCAAAATCCATTCATATGAAAATTCTTTAAAGACGTGTACCTGGCCTGTCTGTAAGATGTCAAAACTGTCTGTATTTGTGTATCTCAAAAGTCACTATCCTGCTTAAAGAAGAAACAGAAAATATGTGTAACTCACACAAAAGAAAGGAGACTAATTCCCTTAATATATAAAGATTTCAAATCAAATTAAAAAAACTCAACTCAAAAAGAAATGAGCAAAAGATACAAACAGGCAGATCACATAAAAGAAACAGCAATGACTTACAGTCATAAAATGATAGTTCATTCTGTTTCAGGAAATGTCCCTTAAAAAGAGAAATTTAAATTTCACAAGTCCAGATTGGCAAATATGAACACGCACGGCAGAAGACACAGCTGGCTAGTTTTCTGAGACGGCCAGGAGGAAAGCGGAGCAGACCCCAGTGTGCTCCATCTCAGGTTATGGCGAAGGGAACATGATCACCCTGATCACAACCCAAATAGTCACAAACTGAGGCTGTTCAGGTATATAAAACACCTTACATGCATGAATGGCATACACATATGTACTTTTCTGCTTGTCCGTACATTTAAAATTTCAGAAAGGGCGCTGAAGGCTACGAAGAATTTCTGCAGAGGGTGGCCCTCGATTACTTTGGCATGCTTTGCTTTGCTCTTCTATTTCTTTTAAGCCTGTACCCGTGTGTGTGTTCAAAAAGACATGGTTAATAAGAATAAAGGTGGAAAACCAGGACATAAAAAAAGTCGACTTCAGAGGAAGGAAGGGAGCTAAGAGACAGCATCAGAATTGTTTTTGTTTTGCTTCTGGTGTGGATTCTGCCTGTCTGCTGGTCCCTTAAGCTTCGCTCATCCCAGGGAGAAGGCGGGAACGCTCTCCAGAGGGTTACTGTTGTAACCTCTCCTCGAGGCTGGCGAGGAGGCATTTTCTATGAGAGCCAGCTGCTGGGTAGTAAGTGTGCCAAGCAGCACAGTCACAGACATGCTCCGGTGAGGAGATTTACTTGGAAACAGCATGACAAGTGGCTGTGAAAACACACCCGTGCTGTCCTTGAACCCTTAGCTGGGTAGATTTCCACTGGATTAACAAGCTCTTCTAAAGACCTCAAGCGTGTGTGCTCAGTCCTCAGTTGAGTCTGACTCTTTGCATCCCTACAGACCATAACCCACCAGGCTCCTCTGTCCATGGGATTCTCCAGGCAAGAAGACTGGACTGGGTTGTCCTTCCCTTCTCCAGGGGATCTTCCTGACCCAGGGATGAAGCTTGTACCTCCTGCGTGGCAGGCAGATTCTTTACTGCTGTGCCACCTGGGAAGCCCATGCCTCTTCTCAATCCTCTGTCAATGCCAGCTTGCCTTCCCCAGACATTCAGCACCACCAGAGGGTTCCTGAGCAATGCCCACCTCTGAGAAATACCACCTGCTGCTGGGTAGACCCCACCCACACCGTGTTAAATGGCGGGGATTGGCACACTCAGGCACAGACATCCACCACTCCCACCTGGCCCACGCCCCAGGGCAATAACCTGCTCAAAAAAAAGGCCTTTTTCTCTCACCCAACTACCCCTTACAGAGTCATCAACACTTCATGAGGTGAGTCTCTAGTTACACAAGACATCCACAGATCTCAAGAGCTGCTCTCAGTGAGAAAGTCACCCACCACTTACAATTGGATTTCATTACACATGTCAGATATTCTTGGTCAAAACAGTCAAAATCCTAAATAAGAAAGCTCAAGCAAATCTTCCAGGAAATTGTGAACACTCTGCAGGAATGCCCGCATCTTCCTTATGTGTTCATTGTGAAAGGCATAAGAACAGACTGAGTACCACGACTCTGAAAATTTGTTGTTATGGTTCAACTCTTTGCAATGCCATGGACTGCAGCACGCCAGGCTTCCCTGTCCTTTACTACTGCCCAGAGTTTGTTCAAATTCATGTCCATTGAGTCAGTGATGCCATCCAACCATTTCATCCTCTGTCGTCCCCTTCTCCTCCTGCCTTCAATCTTTCCCAGCATCAGGGTCTTTTCCAATGAGTCAGCTCTGCGCATCAGGTGGCCAAAGTACTGGAGCTTCAGCTTTAGCATCAGTCCTTTCAATGAATATTCAGGACTGATTTCCTTTAGGATGGACTGGTTGGATCTCCTTGCAGTCCAAGGGACTCTCAAGAGTTTTCTCCAACACCACAGTTCAAAAGCATCAATTCTTCAGTGTTCTTTATGATCCAACTCTCACATCCATACGTGTCTACTGGGAAAACCATAGCTTTGACTAGATGGACCTTTGTTGGCAAAGTGATGTCTCTGCTTTTTAGTATGCTATCTACGTTTGTCAGAGGTTTCCTTCGAACCTTGAAAATGGAAATGGTTAAAAGCTCTCTGTTCACAGCCCATTGTGAGCGATCCTGTCCAAATGGCAACATGCAGGCCTGGGTTACATGCAAAGGCAGTGTTTTAAACCACTTCCTCCCTCCTAAATCACTTCCTCCCTCCCAAACAATGTAAACATCACCAGGAGGAAAGGTAGCTGTGGAACTGAAGCCCCATTCAACAGCTCAGGGTGGGACAGGGGGAAATCCAGGCCAGTGTTTCTCCTTCCCTTCTACAGGCATCGCTTTAGACTTGCACCTTGGAGGGACCGCCCGCTCTCACTGCTAACCGCCATTCTTGGATTCTGCACTAATTCAGCACGAGTTACAGTACAATTT
Source organism: Bos grunniens (assembly GCF_055505025.1). Taxonomy (NCBI): domain Eukaryota; kingdom Metazoa; phylum Chordata; class Mammalia; order Artiodactyla; family Bovidae; genus Bos; species Bos grunniens. The sequence continues at coordinate 6,073,439 of NC_141194.1, forward strand.
AGAAGCCTCCAAATTCTACCTTTTACGACTTGACTGAAAGCTAATGAGACGTACCTTTGCTTACAAGGTGCCCTCCAACACAGGACAGCACTTAGCACATGGAGCATTGTTCTCATATGAATTACTCCCCCACTGAGGACGGAGGGTGTATGTCTGTTTCCCTTTCTAAGTCTTCCTGTTGTCGGAGCAAGTTGCACTTTCAGGGGGAGCTCTCCCAGCTGAGCAGCTGATAATGTCAGAGCAGTTCTCAGTGTGAGTGTGCAGGATAACTGTTCTCATTGGAAATGGAACAAACAGAGAGTCCGTGAGGATTTCTCCACTGTGTTTTATTTGGCTCACGTGTAGATAAAATTAAGGGTAGAAATGACGGGCAATATACTCAAATGATTTTGAAGGTTCTTGATGTAAAAGTTTAACACAGAATATGCTGACTGAAAACTCACTGAATTTCAACAAGCCGGAATGTTCAATGTAAAAATCTGACCTCCAAAAATATCTTTGGCTACGGACATCCCTTATGGCTCAGCTGGTAAAGAATCCAGCTGCAGTGTGGAAGACCTGGGTTCGATCGCTGGGTTGGGAAGATCCCCTGGAGAAGACAACGGCTACGCACTCCAGTCTTCTGGCCTGGAGAATTCTATGGACTGTATAGTCCATGGGGTCGCGAATAGTCAGACAGGACTGAGCGACTTTCCCTTCCGCTTTCACTATGGACATCCCACCCTGATGCTGGGAAAGACTGAAGGCAAAAGGAGAAAAGGGGGCAGCAGAGGGTGAGACGGTTAGACAGCAACACAGACTCAGTGGACATGCATGTGAGCAAACTCCAGGAGGCAGTAGACAACACAGGAGCCTGGAGTGCTGTAGTCCGCAGGCGCGAAAAGAGTCAGACGCAACTGAGCGAGAGGAACGATACGGACACTGCTGCTTATACATAAGGTTTTAAAAATTGATTTATTTATTTTAATTGGAGGCTAATTACAATATTGTGCTGGCTTTTGCCATACACTGACATGAATCCACCATGGGTGTACATGTGTTCCCCATCCTGAACCCCCCTCCCACCTCCCTCCCCATCCCACCCCTCTAGGTCATCCCAGTGCACCAGCCCCGAGCACCCTGTCTCATGCATCGAACCCGGACTGGCGATCTGTTTCACATATGATAATATACATGTTTCAATGCTATTCTCTCAGATCATCCCACCCTGGCCTTCTCCCACAGAGTCCAAAAGACTGTTCTGTACATCTGTGTCTCTTTTGCTGTCTCGCATATAGGGTCATCGTTACCATCTTTCTAAATTCCATATATATGCGTTAGTATACTGTATTGGTGTTTTTCTTTCTGACTTACTTCACTCTGTGTAATAGGCTCCAGTTTGATCCACCTCATTAGATCTGATTCAAATGCATTCTTTTTAATGGCTGAGTAATACTCCATTGTGTATATGTACCACAGCCTTCTTATCCATTCGTCTGCCAATGGATATCTAGGTGGCCTCCATGTCCTGGCTATTAGAAACATTGCTACAATGAACATTGGGGTACACATATCTCTTTCAATTCTGGTTACCTTCGTGTGTATGCCCAGCAGTGGGATTGCTGAGTCATATGGCATGAATCAAAACTCCCCAATCCCCAACTCCACAAAACAAAGTGCCTAAAATTAGACAGTAGTCTACTTCCTGTTACAAATTAAAACATCTTTGAGTTAATCAGATACCTCTTTCACTGGCCAACTTTTCCCTCAGTTCAGTTCAGTTTAATCGCTCAGTTGTATCCAACTCTGTGCGACCCCATGAACTGCACCAAGCCATATTGATGAAAATCATTATTCGAGTTACATACAAATTTAAGGGGTATTGTCCCTTCATCAATCAGAAATATTTTATTTCATTTTGAAGGACACAAACAAAATAGCCAAGATTAAAATAAAGATGGATGACTAGCTCCTATGAGAAAAAAGAAACATGTAAATCCATGTTTAAAGGCAAAGATTTAGCTTTAATTAATGTTAATAGTTAGGTAAGTAGTCATATCATACTGTTGAGGAGAGAATAATTTTTGCAGGCAAAGAATAAGCAAAGAGATTGAGTCAGTCCATCCTAAATGAAATTAACCCTGAATATTCATCGGAAGGACTAAAGCTGAAGCTCCAATACTTTGGCTACCTGATGCCAAGAGCTAACTCATTGGGAAATACCCTGATGCTGGGAAAGATTGAAAGCAGGAGGAGAAGGGGGCAACAGAGGATGAGATGGCTGGATGGCATCACCGACTCGATGGATGTGAGTCTGAGCAAGCTCCAGGAGATGGTGAAGGACAGGGAAGCCTGGCGTGCTGCAGTCCATGGGGTAGCAAAGAGTCGGACACAACTGAGCGGCTGAATGGCAACAATGAATGACTGGAGATTTCTCAGCTCACAGAACTGGAGCGAGCTGGCCTCAAATTAAATATGAGTGGGTAGCAAGAATGTGGAGTGATCAGAAAACGCCTACAAGATCTCCTTTTTTGCCATTAAATTGGGTTAAACCCTTTCTCCAAGTGCTTAAGTGCTTAATAACAAGGAAAAATCCTCTTATGCATGTGGTGAGCATTAAACTTTCCAGCAGGATTGTAAAGGTTAGGGCATGGAGTAGGTGGAACCCACACCCTGAGCTGTGGAATACTTTATCAGTAACCTTGCACAGAATTGCCAGTGAGTGGTGATAATAGACAGGAAGCAGACATTTAGCCTGTCTTATCATTGTCATAGTCATGAAATTAAAAGACGCTTACTCCTTGGAAGAAAAGTTATGACCAACCTAGATAGCATATTGAAAAGCAGAGACATTACTTTGCCAACAAAGGTCCGTCTAGTCAAGGCTATGGTTTTTCCAGTGGTCATGCATGGATGTGAGAGTTGGACTGTGAAGAAGGCTGAGCGCCAAAGAATTGATGCTTTTCAACTGTGGTGTTGGAGAAGACGCTTGAGAGTCCCTTAGACTGCAAGGAGTTCCAACCAGTCCTTTCTGAAGGAGATCAGCCCTGGGATTTCTTTGGAAGGAATGATCCCAAAGCTGAAACTCCAGTACTTTGGCCACCTCATGGGAAGTTGACTCATTGGAAAAGACTGATGCTGGGAGGGATTGGGGGCAGGAGGAGAAGGGGACGACAGAGGATGAGATGGCTGGATGGCATCACTGACTCGATGGATGTGAGTCTGAGTGAACTCTGGGAGTTGGTGATGGACAGGGAGGCCTGGCGTGCTGCGATTCATGGGGTCGCAAAGAATGGGACACGACTGAGCGACTGAACTGAACTGACTGAACTGATCATTGCTTTTTGTTCTCTGGAACTCCTGTCCACGGCATTTCAGGCTGCTTATAACCTTCCCTTAGACAGACATTGCTTTGGTGTTGAGTGCTGGAGGGGCCACTCCCATTGCTAACAACCTCAGACACTGCCTCCAAGGATCCTACATCTCTGACATGCAGTGGATGTCACTGCTGGTATTTTAAGGTGAGGACACTATGCCTCAGAGCTGCTAAATGACTTAACGAACTAACTAGCTAATGAACTGACACTGAATGAAGAGCATGCATTTTAAACCCACATCCACGGTTAACCACACAATATAGTCTATATTCTGAACATGTAATCTGACAATCTATGATTGCCAATGTCTTTAAAGATTTTTTTTTTTTAATGAGGCCCATTTTTAGACTTTGCTTCCCTGATAGCTCAGTTGGTAAACAATCCGCCTGCAATGCAGGAGACCCTGGTTCAATTCCTGGGTCGGGAAGATCCACTGGATAAGGGATAGGCTAAAGATATAGACATCTGAATGCAGAGTTCCAAAAAATAGCAAGAAGAGATAAGAAAGCCTTCTTCAGTGATCAATGCAAAGAAATAGAGGAAAACAACAGAATGGGAAAGACTAGAGACCTCTTTAAGAAAATCAGAGATACCAAAGGAACACTTCATGCAAAGATGGGCTCGATAAAGGACAGAAATGGTATGGACCTAACAGAAGCAGAAGATATTAAGAAGACATGGCAAGAATACACAGAAGAACTGTACAAAAAAGATCTTCACGACCCAGATAATCACAATGGTGTGATCACTGACCTAGAGCCAGACATCCTGGAATGTGAAGTCAAGTGGGCCTTAGAAAGCATCACTACGAACAAAGCTAGTGGAAATGATGGAATTCCAGTTGAGCTATTCCAAATCCTGAAAGATGATGCTGTGAAAGTGCTGCACTCAATATGCCAGCATATTTGGAAAACTCAGCAGTGGCCATAGGACTGGAAAAGGTCAGATTTCATTCCAATCCCAAAGAAAGGCAATGCCAAAGAATGCTCAAACTACTGCACAATTGCACTCATCTCACATGCTAGTAAAGTAATGCTCAAAATTCTCCAAGCCAGGCTTCAGCAATATGTGAACCGTGAACTTCCTGATGTTCAAGCTGGTCTTAGAAAAGGCAGAGGAACCAGAGATCAAATTGCCAACATCCGCTAGATCATGGAAAAAGCAAGAGAGTTCCAGAAAAACATCTATTTCTGCTTTATTGACTATGCCAAAGCCTTTGACTGTGTGGATCACAATAAACTGTGGAAAATTCTTCAAGAGATGGGAATACCAGACCACCTGACCTGCCTCTTGAGAAATCTGTATGCAGGTCAGGAAGCAACAGTTAGAACTGGACATGGAACAACAGACTGGTTCCAAATAGGAAAACAAGTACATCAAGGCTGTATATTGTCACCCTGTTTATTTAACTTCTACACAGAGTACATCATGAGAACCGCTGGGCTGGAAGAAGCACAAGCTGGAAATCAAGATTGCCAGGAGAAATATCAATAACCTCAGATATTCAGATGACACCATCCTTATGGCAGAAAGTGAAGAGGAACTCAAAAGCCTCTTGATGAAAGTGAAAGTGGAGAGTGAAAAAGTTGGCCTAAAGCTCAACATTCAGAAAACGAAGATCATGGCATCTGGTCCCATCACTTCATGGGAAATAGATGGGGAAACAGTGGAAACAGTGGCAGACTTTATTTTTGGGGGGCTCCAAAATCACTGCAGATGGTGACTGCAGGCATGAAATTAAAAGATGCTTACTCCTTGGAAGGAAAGTTATGACCAATCTAGATAGCATATGCAAAAGCAGAGACATTACTTTGCCAACAAAGGTCCGTCTAGTTAAGAGTATGGTTTTTCCTGTGGTCATATATGGATGTGTGAGTTGGACTGTGAAGAAGGCTGAGCGCCAAAGAATTGATAGTTTTGAACTGTGGTGTTGGAGAAGATTCTTGAGAGTCCCTTGGACTGCAAGGAGATCCAACCAGTCCTTTCTGAAGGAGATCAGCCCTGGGATTTCTTTGGAAGGAATGATCCCAAAGCTGAAACTCCAGTACTTTGGCCACCTCATGCGAAGAGTTGACTCATTGGAAAAGACTGATGCTGGGAGGGATTGGGGGCAAGAGGAGAAGGGGACGACAGAGGATGAGATGGCTGGATGGTGTCGCTGACTCGATGGACATGAGTCTGAGTGAACTCCGGGAGTTGGTGATGGACAGGGAGGCCTGGCGTGCTGTGATTCATGGGGTCGCAAAGAGTCGGACACGACTGAGCGACTGATCTGATCTGATCTGACCCACTCCAGTATTCTTGGGCTTCCCTGGTGGCTCAGCTGGTAAAGAATCCACCTGCAATGCAGGAGACCTGGGTTTGATCCCTGGGTTGGAACATTCCCCTGGAGAAGGGAATCCAGTATTCTGGCTTGGAGAATGGTCATGGACTGTATAATCCATGCGGTCACAGAGTTGGACAGGACTGAGCGACTTTGACTTTCATCCATTTTTTTTAGTCTTTATAGAATTTGTTACAACCTTGTTTCTGTTTTTCCATTTTGGTGTTTTTGGCCTCAAGGCATGTAGCATCCCAGCTCCCCAATGAGGGGTGGAACACACAAACCCCCCTCTCCCCAGCAGTGGAAGGTGAGGTCCTAGCTCCTGAACCACCAGGGAAGTCTCTGACTGCTAATGTTTTAACAGCAGGATATATCCATTCCATGAAATGATATTCCGAATCCAGTGTTCTTGCAGATGAAACTCGAAGCCCCTCCTGCTCTGTGGCTCCAAGGACCCCCTGAAGACTGGAGAACAGGGTCTCAGTTGGTCTTGGGGGACGGGAGACTCAGAGACCATGCAAGGTATTCTGAGACCACACTCTGGGATGCTGGGCAGTCAGGAAGTCTCAGCAGGGGCTCAGGAGACCCGGCAACCACATGGAGGCTGAGCAAGCACCCCCAGTGCTGGCTTTATCATGTTCCGTCACTTGAGTCCCGTGCTGGGAGATAATTCTATTTCCAAAGAGAGTCCGTCTTGATTCTCTCAGCTGAGTACTCCCTTCAAGGCCTCCCCAAGAAGATTCTTTATAAAATGTGCTCACATTTCAGCGCCTTTGATTTCTATGGTCAGACTCGACCTTTGTACACAATTGGAAGGGAAAATTAACTCTCGTGTCCAAGTTTAATGCTCGTGTGTGTGTGATCCTGTGATTACTGTCCTTTGAAAATATGAGTTTAACCTTAGGACACTGGCAAGCTCTCGTGTTATTAATCCTTGGTTTTCCCCTAGGATTGGAAAGGAGTTCCGAGAAGCCGGAGAGAGCCTGGACTTGCTCCAAATCTTGGCCTTTTTTCATCTCTCCCACCTCTGTTTGTACAGCGTGGAAAGAATGGCTTTTTCGGGCCACCTCCCCGTTTCTGCAGCTCTCTGCTCTGGCTCTCTCCCATCTCAGCTAAGCCAGGAGGTGCTTCCTTTGCACAGCTGAGCCTGCTGTTCCAACTGTAAATGCATTTTTCCAGGAAAGAGGCAAGTGATGCTCTCAGTCAACAGGCAGGATGTGTTTACCAGTCCAAACAGATCTTTGCAAGTCATTCTGTCTGCCGAGGAGGGACACAGAGACTGAAAAGAAATGAAGAGGGCAATCTTTTCTGTGCCTCTGGAATTGCAATTCTTTAAGGAGATAAAACTCTTCCCAGCCCTTTCTCTCTAATTATGTGAAGCTAAAATGATGTGATACTGAAGCTGAGGCTGTAGTACTTTGACCACCTGATGTGAAGAGCTGACTCATTGGAACAGACCCTGATACTGGCAAAGAGTGAGGGCAGGAGAAGGGCATGACAGAGGATGAGATGGTTGGATGGCATCACCAGCTTGATGGGCAGGAGTTTGAACAAGCTCTGGGAGTTGGTGATGGACAGGGAGGCCTGGCGTGCTGCAGTCCATGGGGTCGCAAAGAGTCAGACATGACTGAGTGACTGAGCAGCAACAACAACATCCTAATCTTGGCACTGCAAGTCCCGTACCTTAGGCACTCAGTCCCAGGCAAACCAGAATGCTTGGCTATCCTGAGTCAAAATATCATCCTTTACCAAAAACTTTCTTCACCAGCTATCTCTAATTTGGGCTTTTAAAAACTCAACCACAGTACCACAGACAAAATTAACAAATATTCCTAAGTATCATTTCATACCAGCTATGTTTGTTTTTTTTTTTTTAACTTCCTGCAGAAAGAGAAAGTGTCAGTAGCTAATGTGAGTCATGACTCCTATGACTGGTATGTCAACTAAAACTTCTGTTACTTCCCCAGCATTTTTTCTCCTGTGTCATTTGTATCGTGAAGAACTTGAGTCAATGTTCCTGTAAGATTGCCCACAATCTAGGTATGACACGTTATGTTCTTGTAGTGAAGGGAGTTGGTGAAGGACAGGGAAGCCTGGCGTGCTTCAGTCCACGTGGTCGCAAAGAGTCAGACATGACTGATCGAATGAACAGCATCATGTGATGCTAAGGATGCCCCGCTATGGAAACCCACCCCCAAGGACACACCCAGGGCAGGTCGAGTCTGCCAGGGCCTCCAGCCTTGTCGAATCCCACCACCTGAGAGGTGTTTCCCCACCTTGCAATCTGAATCCAGTTCTTGTCACAAGATTTTTAAATGAACTGGATGCTGGACGACCAAAGTCATCACCGAATTTTGTCTTCTTTCATTCTGGAAATCGCACACCATGGTACATGATCATTATTTGCCCGCACATGGGAACTTCCTCAAGGTGGCGTGGGTTAGGTATAAATGAACGAGCATGTTTACCCCTAATGTACGTGACTTCTCCTTGGTCCACAGTCCTCCTCTCATCCCCACAGAAACAAGTCTTCCTAACACACATTTGTCATACGTGTGCATGTTAAAATGTGCATTGCTCTTCTCAGCTCCAGATGTGTGCGTATCAGTTCACTTCAGTGACTCAGTCGTGCCTGACTTTTTGCGACCCCATGGACTGCAGAACACCAGGCTTCTCTGTTCGTCACCAATGCCTGGAGTTTACCCAAACTTATGTCCATTGAGTCAGTGATGCCATCCAAGCATCTCATCTTCTTCTCCTCCTGCCTTCAATCTTTCCCAGCATCAGGGTCTTTTCCAGTGAGTCAGTTCTTTGCATCAGGTGGTCAAAGTATTGGAGTTTCAGCTTCAGCATCAGTCCTTCCAAATAATATTCAGAGCTGATTTCTTTAGGATGGACTGGTTGGATCTCCTTGCAGTCCAAGGGACTCTCAAGAGTCTTCTCCAAGACCACACTTCAAAAGCATCAATTCTTCAGTGCTCAGCTTTCTTTAGAGTTCAACTCTCACATCTATACACAACTATTGGAAAAAACCATAGCTTTGACTAGACAGACCTTTGTTGGCAGAGTAATGTCTCTGCTTTTTAATATGCTGTCTAGGTTGGTCACAGCTTTTCTTTCAAGGAGCAAGCATCTTTTAATTTTAAGGCTGCAGTCACCAACTGCAATGATTTTGGAGCCCCCCAAAATAAATTCTGTCACTGTTTCCATTGTTTCCCCATCTATTTTCCATGAAGCCATGTCTATATGATTTTTTTTTTTTTTTGCATGAGTTGCCATATGCTGGACACAGCTGTTTTGTGTGATAGATTACATTCTGCTTCTTGTTCTCACTCAGCACTGCTGTCTGGATCTATGCGTAAGGCAGTATATACACAGAGTACATGACTTCCAACCGCAGGACAAGGGGCCCATGCCTGTACCCTCTGCATTCCAATACACAGTCTCTCTCCCCACTCTTCAGGGACGTCTATGGTTGCTGACCAAACACACAACACCAGGATGAACCCTATCATATGTGACTCGCAGCAGACCTGCTGTAAACATTTACTGGAGTTAATACTCAGAGCACAAATTTGGGTCTTTCGCTACTGCTGCTACGTCGCTTCAGTCGTGTCCGACTCTGTGTGACCCCATAGATGGCAGCCCACCAGGCTCCCCCGTCCCTGGGATTCTCCAGGCAAGAACACTGGAGTGGGTTGCCATTTCCTTCTCCAATGCATGAAAGTGAAAAGTGAAAGTGAGGTCACTCAGTTGTGTCTGACTCCTAGCGACCCCATGGACTGCAGCCCACCAGGCTCCTTCGTCCATGGGATTTTCCAGGCAAGAGTACTGGAGTAGGTTGCCACTGAGAGTGGTTAAATTAGACATATTTTTTGTACTGTTTCCACATGGGTCTTTCTAAGACACCCCAGTTGTCTTATGTTTTTGTCCTTTATATCAAACTGTGCTGTTTTGATTATAAAAGATTTTGTGTATGCTTTAATGTCTGTAACTGGAGCAGGAAATGGCAACTCACTCGGTATTCAGTTCAGTTCAGTCTCTCAGTCCTTTCCAACTCTTAGTGAGCCCATGAATCGCAGCACGCCAGGCCTCCCTGTCCATCACCAACTCCCGGAGTTCACCCAGACTCACGTCCATGGAGTCAGTGCTGCCATCCAGCCATCTCATCCTCTGTTGTCCCCTTCTCCTCCTGCCCCCAATCCCTCCCAGCATCAGAGTCTTTTCCAATGAGTCAACTCTTCGCATGAGGTGGCCAAAGTACTGGAGTTTCAGCTTTAGCATCAGTCCTTCCAAAGAAATCCCAGGGCTGATCTCCTTCAGAATGGACTGGTTGGATCTCCTTGCAGTCCAAGGGACTCTCAAGAGTCTTATCCAACACCACAGTTCAAAAGCATCAATTCTTCGGCGCTCAGCCTTCTTCACAGTCCAACTCTCACATCCATACATGACCACAGGAAAAACCATAGCCTTGACTAGACGGACCTTTGTTGGCAAAGTAATGTGCCTGCTTTTGAATATGCTGTCTAGGTTGGTCATAACTTTCCTTCCAAGGAGTAAGTGTCTTCTAATTTCATGGCTGCAGTCACCATCTGCAGTGATTTTGGAGCCCCAAAAATGAAATCTGACACTGTTTCCACTGTTTCCCCATCTATTTCCCACGAAGTGATGGGACCGGATGCCATGATCTTCGTTTCTGAATGTTGAGCTTTAGGCCAACTTTTTCACTCTCCACTTTCACTTTCATCAAGAGGCTTTTGAGTTCCTCTTCACTTTCTGCCATAAAGATGGTGTCATCTGAATATCTGAGTTATTGATATTTTTCCCGGCAATCTTGATTCCAGCTTGTGCTTCTTCCAGCCCAGTGGTTCTCATGATGTACTCTGAATAGAAGTTAAATAAACAGGGTGACAATATACAGCCTTGATGTACTCCTTTTCCTATTTGGAACCAGTCTGTTGTTCCATGTCCAGTTCTAATTGTTGCTTCCTGACCTGCATACAGATTTCTCAAGAGGCAGGTCAGGTGGTCTGGTATTCCCATCTCTTGAAGAATTTTCCACAGTTTATTGTGATCCACACAGTCAAAGGCTTTGGCATAGTCAATAAAGCAGAAATAGATGTTTTTCTGGAACTCTCTTGCTTTTTCCATGATCTAGTGGATGTTGGCAATTTGATCTCTGGTTCCTCTGCCTTTTCTAAAACCAGCTTGAACATCTGGAAGTTCACAGTTCACATATTGCTGAAGCCTGGCTTGGAGAATTTTGAGCATTACTTTACTAGCGTGTGAGATGAGTGCAATTGTGCGGCAGTGTGAGCATTCTTTGGCATTGCCTTTCTTTGGGATTGGAAAACTGACCTTTTCCAGTTCTGTGGCCATTGCTGAGTTTTCCAAATTTGCTGGCATATTGAGTGCAGCACTCGGTATTACTGCCTGGAAAATTCCATGCATGGAGGAGCCTGGCGGACTACAGTCCATGGGGTTGCAAAGAGTTGGATACAACTGAGCAGTTGAACAACACAATCGCGTCTATTAGGGCAAGTATTCCCTCTTTAGTATTTTTTGTCATACTTTTGCCTTTTTCATGGAAATGACCCCCCGAAAATCAAATTCTTCGATAAAAATTTTAGGTTGTGTTCTTCATGTTTCTGGAGAAATCCAACTGAAATATTGAATTTATACATTAATTAGGAGAACGGACATCTCTTTAATACTAAAATGCATCATCTCAAGAAAGTAATGTCTCTTCACATATTCAAATTACCTTCTAGGTCCTTTAGGAGAATTTTACATTTTTTCTTTATAGCTGCTGTGCATAAAGAAGATACTGGATTGCTTTTACTGCCATTGTGAATGGTATCTTATGCTTGATTATACATTCAATCTGCTGGTATACACAACTGCTTTAGCTTATTTTAAGTTTATCTCCTTTCCAACAACCTTGCTGAACTCTAATTACAGCTGTTTATTTATTCTATTGTTTTTTGTATGTAGATAATCGTTTCATCTGCAAATGTTGTAGTATATGAAGCCCTGTTCCATAGCAAAAGGAGAATAAAATCAATGGGAAGTTTAAGGACGGGACTATTTAGATATATGCCCTGTGAGTTTGCAAAAAATAATGCATACTGTTTGCTGTCATAGGGTTTTAACTAACTATAATATCTCAAGCTTATTAGTCATATCCTTCAGATCTTTATAATCGTATTGGGGGGGAAGCTTTATCAAACAATTTCTTAAAAGCATCACAAACTACAGCTGTTGGTAGATGTATTTCTCCATAATACAGAGCCATAGTGATTTGGAATTCTTATAGCAGTGTTCCTTATACAATCTACTACACCTCTTTTTCCTTCACGGTATGTCTTAAAATCTGTATTGCCCTATTTTAAGTTTCTTACCCCATCGTTCAATGCTTCATAATGGACGTCCACTTACTTTCACATTTTCTCTAGCCTGCAAGCATGACTCTACTTGGCAACAAGTGATTGAATGTTATTTTGTAGCCTCCAACATTTAATTGGTAAGTATAGGATTTCCCAATTTTTATATATTCATTTGTTCTGCCATCTATGACACATCTCGACTTGCTATAATGTATGTTTGTTTCTATACTCTTTCTGTGCTTCCTAATTATAGATGATTTTTTTTCCTCCCTTGGCTGATGTAAAATGTAACACATTTTATTTTTCTTCTGTTCATGGTCAGTGTTCATTAAGATATTCAGTTGCTCCCTGTGGTTCAGTAGCTCAGTTGTGTCTGACTCTTTGCAACCCCATGGACTGCAGCACACCAGGCCTCCCTGTCCTTCACCATCTCCCCGAGCTTGCTCAAACTCATGTCCATTGAATCAGTGATGCCATCCAACCATCTCATCCTCGGACCCCCCCTTCTCCTCTTGCCCTCAATCTTTCCCAGAATCAGGGCCTTTCTTCTCTAATGGCCACATCAAGTGCCAGAGTATTGCAGTTTCAGCATTTGTCCTTCCAATGAATATTCAAGGTTGATTTCCTTTAAGATTGACTAGTTTGATCTCCTTGCCATTCAAGGGACTCTCAAGAGTCTTCTGCAACAGCATTGTTCAAAAGCATCAATTCTTTGGTACTCAGCCTTCTTTATGGTCCAACTCTCACATCCATACATGACTACTGGAAAAAACCCTACCTTTTAGTATAAACATCTTCGTCGGCAAAGTGATGTCTCTGCTTTTTTATACAGAGTCTAGGTTGGTCATAGCTATTCTTCTAAGGAGCCTATTCAGTACTGGTTTCTTAAACTTAGGAGTATGCCGGTCTTTCTTCAATAGAATATGTATTTAAGCAAGTTCCCTTATGCCTTCAATCTCTCCACCGTCACTCACCATTTGATTCTGTCTAGAATTTTACCTGTGGGTTAAGATCTCTTTTGTCTTATTTTTTTCTTACCCTGGTCTTATATTAGACAACAACAAATCAACCTAGGAGATATCACCTCCCTTCATGTATATTTCTTACAGCTTCTTCCTGGAGTTGACCAATTTTTCAGACTATTTTCAAAGTGGATTTTTGTCTAGAGAAATCTTCTGAAAATTAGCAGGCCTGAAAATATTCTTGTCACACTCTCACATTTAAGTGACATTTCGCTTAGATGGAAGGTTTCTAATGTTTGAAGTTATTCTAAAAATATTAGTCTGACTGCATTAGTCTGCTCCCAGGGCCATAACAAAATGTTGGGATGGCCAAAGAAGGTCGTTCAGGTTTTCTGTAAGATTGTCAGGAAAAACTGGAATGAAATTGTTGGCTAGCACAATGCCAGGGCCGAGGTGGCTTAAACGACAGAGAAATGTCTTTCCCTGTGGTTCTGGAAGGTAGAAGTTCCACGTGAAGTTGCCAAGCTATCAATCCTCCTGGCTTGCAGGTAGAACCTTCCAGCTGAGTCCTCCCCTGCCCTTTCCTCCGTGGGTATAGGGAGAGACTGAGAGAGCAGGCTCTCTGACTTCCCTGCCTATAAAGGCACCAATCCCATCATGAGGACGCCCTTATCACAACCCCATCACCTTCCATACATCATCACACAGAGGACTAGGGCTTTAAGTTACGAAGCTGGGGAGGACACAGACATTCAGTCACAACACTGACCTCTCAGACGGTAGAGCTGGTGTTGAGAAACGTGTTGTCAGTTTGACTCTTGTTCTTGGGAAACCTACTGCTTTCTCCTTGGAGCTTCATGATTTCCCTTCATTTTGCACTTTGAAGTTTGTCCCCTCTTAATGTGCCCTCCTGTGGGAGCCATTTACATCAAACATGTCTCATCGTTTTCTTTTTTTTTTAATAGTTTTTTTTTTAATTATGGAGGCTTCTCCTGACTTCTTTTCTGACAACGCTTCCTCTGGTTTTCCTTTCACTTTCTGGGTCTCCTCTACGTGTTGCTAGTTCTACTTCTATTCACCACGTCCTTGGTGTTTCTAATTCTCTCCTGTTTAGACTTGTCTGATGTTTCATGGGACGGAGAACGTCGGACTTTTGCAAGTCTTAGAACTTATCTTGCCGCTTAGCCATGCAGAACGCTTTCTTCAGCTGTATTCATTCCGCTACTCAGTCCATCGCCTGCATTCTTTATTTTAACTGAGCCTTTTTCTCAGTTGGTAAAGAATCTGCCTGCAATGCAGGAGACCTGGGTTCGATCCTTGGATCCCCTGGAGAAGGAGATGGCCACCCACTCCAGTATTCTTGCCTGGAGAATCCCATGGACAGAGGAGCCTGGTGGGCTTCAGTGTGTGGAGTCACAAAAGGGTGTGAGTGATGAAGCACACAGGCCCGTGTTTTCCGCACTACACATTTGTACTTGGTTCGTCTGCCTGACTTACCATTACCTGATTCATATTGCTGCCTTCTTCCGTTATCTTACTGAGTATGTCTAATAACATTTACATTTTGGGGCCATCTGTGCAATTCTGCTTCAGTGGGTATGCGTTTTTCCACTTGCTTCCTCCTTAGAGGTTGGGCTGTTTGGGTCTCTAGTTGTTCCAGTCCAGGAGTCTGTGTGATTCCAGGATGGGGCTTTCACCTGGAGCGTTGTGACTCTAGCGTCTCACGTCTAGCGTTGCCTCCCGGGAGACACATGGCAACCTCTGCAGCTATTTTTGGTTGTTACTACCGGGAGGATGGAGATGCTGGGGGAACCCCGTGGGTACAGTGCAACCATGCTGCTCAACAATGCAGTGGATGGTTCCCCAACCCCACAACAAACGAAAGGTCGGACCCCCAAATCTCACTACTGCCAAGACTGAGGAGCCCTCAGCTAGAAGTCCCAGCCGCCAGCCAGGGGCCAGGTCCCCGGGGAGAAAGCCCAAACAGCGGAGAAGCACTGTGGCCACTTCCCTTCCCTCGACAGGATCAGGCAATCCTCTCTGCCCAGGGTCTCCTCTGAGACTCTGGTCTATGTCTTGTCTCCTGAGGTGGACGGGGTTCCCCTCTGCTGGGTGTTTAGACGGGGTGTGGGCTTGGGAGAAGATGCCAGACGGAGAGGGAGGTGAGACCCAAGGAGACCCTTTTCGTCAGTTCATCACCACGGTGCGGACACTGGGCTGCCCTGCTGTGATCACCCACCCCAAGCATATCAGTGGCCTGGCTACTGAAACAGCTTCCTGCAGCAAAGGCGAGCAGAGCAAGACCACAGACACACACACACACACACACAGCACACACCTCACACACACACCTGGCTATTGAAATAGCTTCCTTGCAGCAAAGGGGGGGGGGCAGAGAAAGACCATACACAAACACACACACACTCAGGCAGAAGTAAGAGGAGAAATTCCCTCTTCCCTCCAATCCTGCCACTGCTCCTTCACCAGCCTGAAGTGAAGTGTTAATCGCTCAGTCGTGTCTGATTCTTTGTGACCCCATGGACTGTAGCCCACCAAGCTCCTCTGGCCTTGGGGGTTCTCCAGGCAAGAATACTGGAGTGGGTGGCCACTTTTTTCTCCAAGGGATCTTCCCAACCCAGGGATTGAACCTGGGTCTCCTGCACCGAAGGCAGATTCTAAAGTGTCTGAGCCACCAGGGAAGTCCCAAAGATTTTTGCATCCTCTGCCCCCTGAATTTAGGGACCTTACTTTCCCCACCAGGGAACCCAGAGTGTCATTGGTGATAGCTAGAGTCCTAACCACTGGACCACAAGGTTCTAGCTTAATTGAAGCAACCTCCCAAGTGAGACGCGATTCCCTTTCCAGCATCCTTCAGTCACCGCAGGGAGCTCTGGGGGTTTTATACGAGGTGCGATCCCCTCTCTTCCAGCCCTCCCTTCTGCTTACACAGCTGTCTACGGTTGATCTTGGTGTTTCATAAGAAACTTTCTACTTAAAAAAAAAATTATTGGACTTCCCCAGTGGTCCACTGGTTAAGAAACCACCTGGCCGTGCAGGGGGACACGGGTTTGATCCCTGGTCTGGGAGGATTCCACATACCAAGGGGCAGCGAAGTCCACGAGCCACACCTCTTGAGAGACTGGGAGTCACAACAGGCAAAGCCCCCACAGTAAGACAAGAACCCCAACTAGAGAGTAGCCCTACTCACCACGAAAGCCCACGCACAGCTACAAAGACCCAGCATAGCCAAGAAAAAGATTAATTGTAGGTGCCTTGGACTGCAGGGAGATCCAACCAGTCCACCCTAAAGGAGACCAGTCCTGGCTGTTCATTGAAAGGACTGATGCTGAGACTGAAACTCCAATCCTTTGGCCACCTCATGCTAAGAGTTGATTCATTGGAAAAGACCCTGGGCAGGAGAAGAAGGGCACGACAGAGGATGAGATGGCCGGATGCCATCACTGACTCGATGCACATGAGTCTGAATGAACTCTGAGAGTTGGTGATGGACAGGGAGGCCTGGCATGCTGTGATTCATGGGGTCACAAAGAGTCGGATACGACTGAGCGACTGAACTGAACTGAACTGTAAAAACTAAGATATTGAAATGAATGTTTCTATAATTACATCTAAATTGCATTCTTAATCTGTTTTATCACCTATAAATTACATTCTTCATTACTTGGGTTTCTCTTCTGTTCAGCAGTGCTTATGATATAGTAGAATTTGATAAAATTCTACTTTTATCAAATGATAAAACAGAACCTTTCATTGTTTTAATGACATGGGCTATATTGATAAGACAATATATCTTTAAATATGGTTTAATGACATGGGGTATATTCACGAGTTGTTAATTTTCCTTCACCTCAGACACAAAATTATTTTTCCCTTGACTCTGACAGTTACCACATACATAAATCTCTAAATAATAAAAGAGAACCTAAGTGTTTTTCCCCCTGTTCAGTTTCTACTGAACTCTGTTTAGCATCACAACTTTTTCTTTTATCTCAGGAAACAGCATCTCATTCTAAGTCACTGATAACATTAATCAAAGCAGTCTCTTATGACATTTAAATAAATGAATTTTCCATTGCACACACAAGGACAATACAATCTGTAAAAACTAGGTGTTTATCACAGGGATATATTCCTGTTATTACACTGCAATTATTTAGCCACTGATTCAGGGAAAGAAAACTGCTTAGAATACGAAAATAGCAGGATGTCAACATAAACGATGGAGAAGGAAATGGCAGCCCACTCCAGTACTCTTCCCTGGAGAATCCCATGGACGGAGGAGCCTGGTAGGCCACAGTCCATGGGGTCGCAAAGAGTCATACATGACTGAGCAATTTCACTTTCACTTTTAACATAAACAAAGAAAGAGCCAGGGTGAAAATCAAGGATGGCCTTCGTGGCTCACTCTCTCTTCTTTACTGTTAGAAATTACTTCTGTGGCTTACAATCGTACTTGAAACAAACTTAATAGGAATAATACTTTTTCATGACCAAACAGTTTTTCATATATATGTGTAATACACACGCAAAGTATGTTTTTCAAAAAAAAAAAAATTAAAAAGAAGCCTAAATACTCGACTTTGAAATTAAATTTGTATATATTCAAATGTCTGAGGGAAAACTTATTTGTTTTCCAGCTAAATGTCTGTTTACTGGGACGTTCCCCTCAGTGGTAAGACTCCGAGCTCCCAAATGCAGGAGGGCCAGGTTTGATCCCTGGTTGGGGAAATAGATCCCACATGCTACAAGTCAGAGTTCTCATGGTACAACTAAAAAGAACATGCATATCACAACAAAGATCAAAGATCCTGCCTCCTGCAACTAAGAACTGCTGCTCCTGCTAAGTCCCTACAGTCGTGTCCGACTCTGTGCGACCCCATAGACAGCAGCCCACCAGGCTCCCCCAGCCCTGGGATTCTCCAGGCAAGAACACTGGAGTGGGTTGCCATATCCTTCTCCAGTGCATGAAAGTGAAAAGTGAAAGTGAAGTTGCTCAGTTGTGTCTGACTCTTAGCGACCCCATGGACTGCAACCCACCAGGCTCCTCCATCCATGGGATTTTCCAGGCAAGAGTACTGGATGGGGTGCCATTGCCTTCTCCATAAGACCTGGTACAACCAAATAAATATATATATTTTTTTACATCTGTCTATTGACCAATCATTTATTTTGGTGATTTGGTGCATAATAATTTTCCATAAACTTCCAGTTAAGAACAACTGGTTGGAGAAGGAAACGGCAACCTACTCCAGTATTCTTGCCTGGAGAATTCCATGGACGGAGGAGCCTGGCAGGCTGCAGTCCACAGGGTCGCAAAGAGTCAGACACGACTAAGCAACCGAGCACAAGAACAATTAGTAAAGTACAGCCCATATTTTTCAAACTCTAGAAGCACAATAACTACACACGCAAGTTTTTTTTTTTTTTCAAATTCTACTGTGTCGTAACCATTGCTGAACAGAAGAGAAACCCACGTTGATGAAAGTGGAACATACTATCTCAGATAAATGCAAGAGTAACCTGGATAGCTGATAAGATTTTATTCAAGTAAATGAATACAAAACTTGCACATACTCCAGACACACTAACCAAGATAAAGAAAGCTGAGTGCCAAAGAATTGATGCTTTTGAACCATGGTGCTGGAGAAGACTCTTCAGAGTCCCTTGGACTGCAAGGAGATCCAACCAATCCAACCTAAAGGAGATCAGTCCTGGGTGTTCTTTGGAAGGACTGATGCTAAAGCTGAAACTCCAATACTTTGGCCACCTGATGCGAAGAGCTGACTCATTGGAAAAGACCCTGATGCTGGGAAAGATTGGAGGCAGGAGGAGAAGGGGACGACAGAGGATGATGGTTGGATGGCGTAATCAACTCAATGGACATGAATTTGAGTGAACTCCGGGAGTTGGTGATGGACAGGGAGGCCTGGCATGCTGCAGCCCATGGGGTCGCAAAGAGTCAGACACGACTGAGCGACTGAACTGACTGACTGACTGAACCAAGATAAAACAACCGTCTCTCAATTCAGGTTTTTCCATTCTGGCCCTGTGTCTCAGAGGCCAGACAACCTCTACTCTTTGGTCAAATCTGGCCCACCATCCTTTCTGTAAACAAAGTTTCCTGGGGACACAGAACCAGTTGCTGGTGAACAGACTATAAATGCTTTCACATTGCCGGCGTCAGGGCTGAGGTCCTCTGACCGACAAAAACCTAAAAACCTAAAACTCCTTATGGAGACAGTTTGCTTGCTGAATGCGGTCACAGGCAACACACACATGCACACACTCACACTCACACACACACACACACACACACACACCCTTGTGAAAGTGGCTGCCATGCTTGCCTTGGCTCCTCCTGTAGCAGTGGTTGGAATGGTCTCCCCATCACAGCAGTGCTGACCTGGGGCTCTCCCCGTATCTCCAACACAATGAACCTTATCCTCGAGGACTCTCTTTGGCTCTGGACTGCCATGAACACTTTTCTCTGCCACCCTAGCTCCTTCTGATATCGTCCAAGTAATCTCACACTTTCACTCTTGACTTACTCTAAAAGTATTCGCACAAACATCCCCTTTGTGCTAAGCTTGGATGAGCAGTGATTTATAAGTTTGTCGGCGAGATGAGAATCTTGATTAGAATCAATAATGTCAAATAGCTGCCATTCATTAAAAATGCTTCCAACCAAGCTTTGGTTGCAGAGTTTTATAAATAGATACAGTCTTGATTTATTAGGGAGTGAGGTGGCTGCACAGTGAAAGGTATTGATTTTTGTGTGTGGGTTTGCTTTTCTTTTTTTTTTCCAAGATACTGGTAGCATACAATTGATTTATGGTATGATTAATGTTGTAATGGTTCTAAGCATTTTTTTAATTACCATTGTTATTTCTCCTGTGACCCAGGAGTTATTGAGGACTGCATTTTTCAGTTCCCAAATACATGGGGTTTTACTATCTTTATTATTATTATTATTATTGACTTGTCATGTATTGCCTGTGGTCATTCTTCATATTTGGAGTGTAACTTTGTGTATATATATAATATACCACACTTTGGAATGTCATTACTTAAACCTTCTGTCTACTTTCTACTGTTCTGTCATCTTGATCTACCAATTTCTGGCTGCTTGAACCATCAATCCTCATACCAAGCATGTTAATTCTTAGGTAGGCTGATAAGGAGTCCAGGGCCCTCAGGAAGGAAGGGGTCTGGAGCTCTCAAGGAGGAGCAAAGGACAAATGCTTTTCACTACATTGCTTTGTCTTAGTCATATAAGACGTTATTTTCTTCAAGCCCAGAGCTGATGATTACACAACAAAACAACTCCTCTCAAACTCTGTGCTCGTGATTAAACAGCAGCAATGAATCTTGGTCGAGGACATGTTTCTCCTATTAAACAAGAACCTTCTGACTAATCTTGTTATTTTAAAGATGTATATTGTGGGAGTGTAAGATCTTTCCATTGTTAGTTCTAATCTTGTTCATTTAAGATGTATGTTGTGGGAGTTGGTCTGGTAAAGGTATGTAAGGCCTTGCTAACACTGGAGAGAGGGGCATTCTTTGTCCCCCTTCCAATGTCTATGTCAGAAGCTTTCTCTGTCCCAGTTTATACTTGAATAAAACTGTGACACAAAAGCTCTTGGGTGATCAAGGCTTGTCCCTGGTCCCGAAGCTCAATCTTCTTTCTTCAGAGATCACAAACCCGACGTTGTTCACAGTAAGCTATGACTATGATGGTTAACTTTATGTGTCAACTTGACTGGACCATGGTGGACCAGACATTGAGTCCAGATTCTCTGTATGTTGGCTGAGATTAACATTTTCATTGCTGGACTTGGAATAGAGCACACTGCCCTTCAGAAGGTAGGTGGACCTCATTCCATCAGTTGAAGGCATGAATAGAACAGAAAGACTGGCCTCCCCCTGAGCAAAGAGGAATTCTGCCAGAAGGTGACCTCCAGACTTAAAGCCAACATCAGCTCTTTTCTGACATTCCAGTCTGCTGGATTATCTGCAGACTTGGGACTTGCCAGCCTCCATAATCATGCCAGCCAATTCCTTATAGTAACTCTCTCTCTCTCTCTCTCTGTATCTGTCTGTCTGTCTCTCTCTCTACTTGTACACACAAATGCAGAGACCCTTAACTGCTGGTGAAGTTTCTCTGGCGTGTAATAACTAATATACACCTCCAACTCTGTCCAGATGAGATATAATAATGGCATGTCAGGCTTCTGCTCTCTGATAGAAAAATTCAACTAGATCAGACCTTGTTCCTGAGTGACTGGATGGCTTAGTCCAAGCATTGGTCCTGAGGCTCTGTGTTCCTTAGCTTCTCTAAGCCTATAGTTGGCTTTAAAACAGAGCCTTAGGCAGTGGGCAGTCAGCAGCTTTGTCCCCCGGCCTCTTCACTGGGGTAGGGAAGAGAATCGCACCTAAGCTCTTAACATGTCAAAGTGATCATGGATCCAGGAACACTGTGGCAGGAAACTCACAAACCACACCTACAGATGAATACCAAGTATGCATACCTCTGTCTTCTTTCTGTGACAATCAAGGAACAGAAAAGAGTGATGACTTCTACGGGCATATATTTTGAAAAAAAAAAAAATACATTTTGGAGAAAAAGGACTTCACGTACAAGAGCCAGAAGATGTTTTGCTAAGGAAGAAGCTTTTATAATTGATTGACAGCAGTCGTGGGTACTGTGCATGTGTGTGCTTAGTCACTCAGCTGCGTCCAGCTCTCTGCAACTCCCTGGACTGTGGCCGCCTGGCTCCTCTGTTCATGGGAATTCTCCAGCCAAGAATACTAGAGTGGGTTGACATGCCCTCCCCTCCAGGGGATCTTCCCAATCCAGGGATTGAATCCATGTCTCCTGCATTGCAGGAGGATTCTTTATTGTCTGAAGTCATGGTTTCTAGAAAAATAACTTGTCATACAGGTTGAGGTTAAAAGATGATGTCATGAGATGCAGAGACATGGTATTCTTATACAATACCCCTCTACCTGTCCCTACCTGTCCCCTTTTCAGGTTTCACACTAAATATTTCTTTGCTTTTGCCTTGAGTATCAAATAAGCATCAGTTGCTTAATCATGTCTGACTCTTTACAACCCCATGGACTGTAGCCTGCCAGACTCCTCTGTCCATGGGATTCTCCAAGCAAAGATACTGGAGTGGGTTACCATTTCCTTCTCCAAGGGATCTTCCCAACCCAGGGATCGAACCCAGGTCTCCCACATTGCAGGCGGATTCTTTACCATCTAAACCACCAGGGAAGCCTTGCTCAGAGCCTATTCCTCCTTGTCATCACAACCATCAATTACTGATTTAATTTCCCTCCTGCTTACTCCGAGGACACCCAGGGTTGACCCCACTGGCACATTCCACAGGTGTTGTTAGAATGTGCTTGTTATCCGCGTCATTCATGATAAAATGTGAATCTCTTAAGGGCTGAGACCTCTTCTACCTGTGGACATCTGAGTTGGCTGTACCTGGATCTGAGTTTGGCATGTGATTAACCCCCAAAGAACACATCTTGGACAGTCAGCTGGCTTCTCTGGCTATTCCTGGGCATTTAGGGTCTAAGCACAAAGGCATTCCTATGAGACTGTATATTTTACAATATGTGTGTGGTTCACTGAGGCGCCGTGTTTTTTGGGGTGCATGTAGACCCTGCTGTGTTTCTCTGCAGACCCCTGAGCATTTTCTGAGGTGGAAGTAGCCTGCTCAGCCTCGCATGCCATTCCACCCCAGCCTACGGAGATGGACTGTTTATGAATTTTCCCTTATACTTTCCTAAAGTGCTGCGCTAAGTCGTGTCCAACTCTTTGCGACCCTATAAACCGTAGCCTGCCAGGCTCCTCTGTCCATGGGATTCTCCAGGCAAGAATCCTGGCGTGGGTTGCCATTTCCTACAGAGGGTGATGCAAATCGAAGAAAACTTCCAGCTTACAAAGCAGCCTCAGCCTTTTCGAATCTTACGTGGCTCTTGAACAAATCAGAAATTATACCAGCACTTAAGAAAAGGCCATCTCGTCTCGGTGGAATGCTACAAACTCATGATTATGGGAAAGCAGATTTAAAACACAAGCGCCCCGTGAGAAGTTTTCCTCACATCTTCCAATCAGAAGTCCCACAAGGCTCAGAGGAGAGGGTGGCGGCGGTCTGATGCGAATGCAGAAAGGTTTGCACTGATTACGGCATCCGCCTCCCTCATCAGCGGGAAGGGTCGGGAGCGCCTCTTGTAGGAATAAAGAACCTCACAGCGGGGAGAGTCATCACGCCCCAACTCAAATACATTGCCAGGCTGTTAACACTGCAACTGAAAAGAGTTCTGGGGGAAAGCCGCCCCGCCCCCTCGGGTCTCCGCCAATTAACCTTTGGAGAACACTTCAAAATGCAGACTGTCAGCTAAAGCAAGACACTCGGGAGGGTGATGCGATACAGAACAAGCCTTACATAACTGGAACCTGAAAAAGACACGTGGCATCAAGAAGGAAGACACCCAGACTCAGTTCCAGGCAAAGATTTCTTTTCTCCCTCAGACTCAAATGTGCAGATGTCATTTAATGTTTCAGAAGCGTCAGGCAGGGGGAAATAAAGGCATTACCCCACACACATCCGAATGTCTCAAGGAAAACAACAGATTCTCAAAAAAAAAAAATTTTTTTTTAATGTTTTCTCCACTAAATTTGCCATGACTTTCTCAAATGACTCGCAGGAGCACAGATTTGTGTCAGTGTTCATATAAGCACTCTGAGCCCTAAGCCATTGGAGGAAGCTGCTTCCAAATATTTTAATATGAGGTTTCCATCTAAAGGGGGCAAAGATGAGTTGAAACGATGATGCTATCAGCAGAGAAGGGAGATGAGGGATTGGCTGATAGGATAAAAATACTGTAAAAGCTTTTTTCTTTTGCAATTTCATTTATTTTTGGCTGTGCTGAGTCTTCATTGCCGCATGGGCTTTTCTCTAGTTATGCAAAGCGAGGGCTACTCTAGTGGTGCAAGGGTTTCTTACTGCAGTAGCGTCTCCTGTTGTGAAGCAGTGGTTGTAGGGCACACAGCCTCAGTCGTTGTGGCCCCAAGTCTCTACTGCACAGACTCAGTACATGTGGTGCATGGGCTTAGTTGCTCCAAAGCCTGTGGGATCTTCCTGGACCAGGAATAGAACCCGTGTCTCCCGCAGTAGCACGTGAATTCTTTCCCACCCAGTCACCAGGGAAGCCCCCGAGGAAAAACTTGAAGGCAAACGCTGACTTGATGCTCTCACCGCACTTCTTATCGACTTACTCTAAGCGGAGATTGCAGATCTTTATTCTACCAGGTAAAGATCAAACTAGTCCGTCCTAAAGGAAATCAACCTGGAGTATTCACTGGAATGACTGATGCTGAAGCTGAAGCTCTGATCCTTTGGCCACCTGATGCGAAGGACTGACTCCTTGGAAAAGACCCTGATGCTGGGAAAGATTGAAGGCAGGAGGAGAAGGGTGTGACAGAGGATGAGATGGTTGGATGGCATCACCGACTCCGTGGACATGAGTTTGAGCAAACTCCGGAGAATAGGGAAGGACAGGGAAGCCTGGCGTGCTGCAGTGCATGGGGTCACAGAGAGTAGACACAAGTGAACAAGAAAATTAACCACGCAAACCTAAGGCAGTAGGGCCCAGAGCCCTCAGAGGAGGGTATGCAGAACTTCCCTCTTCCCTCATCTGCCTTAAGAAACCCCAATCCTTCCCATGACTGCTGGTATCAGAGCCTTGGGCTAATTTACACAAGCATCAAAGAGTCCAGAACATCACAGAGGTGACATCAAAAAGCCCTTTTCTTTGGAATCTCCAGCCAAAGGGAGGGGGGTGGGGTTCTGCCCGCAGGAAGAGGGCACCTTTTGAGCATGTGAGCATCTAGGCTGGTGTTCCATGCCCACATGTGTGTGTGTGCTCAGTTGCTCTAGTTGTGTGTGACTTGTTGTGACCCACCAGGCTCCTCTGCACATGGGATTCTCCAGACAAGAATACTGGAGTGGGTTGCCATGCCCTTCTCCAGGGGATCTTCTCCACTCAGGGTGAAACAGCAGCAGCCTCAAAGCAGCAGGCTGCTGTAGCCTGGTCTCTGGGAGGAATCTGGAGACAGGAGTGACTTGCAAGGCTTCTCCCTGGAGCCTGCTTCACCTGTGAGCTTCCTGACCAAAGGCTAAGCAATCGGCCTTTTCTGAGCTCATCTGGACACCACACAGCCCAGGCAGTTTAGATCTCCATCTATTTACTCTTCTGTCCTGGTTATTTAGTCACTGTCAAGGAAAACAACAGCAAATGAGGCTTCCCTAGTGGCTCAGTGGTTCAGAATCTACCTGCCGATGCAGGAGACATGGGTTCAATCCCTGGTCTGGGAAGATCCTGTATAGGTCAGAGCAACTGAGCCTGTGAACCACAATGACTGAGCTGTGCTCTAGTGCCCGGGACCTACAACTATTGAGTGTACGTCTCACAACTACTGAAGCCCACGAGCCCTAGAGACCGTGTTCCACAACCAGAGAGCAGCCACCGCTCACCACAACTGGAGAAAGCCCGCGAGCAGCAATGAAGACCCAGCGGAGCCAAAAATAAACAAAATGGCATATATTTATACTTAAAAAAACAGCAAAACAATGAGATACCATTGCCAAGCAACACTAACACTCACAAAGAGACACAACTTCTTAGCACCTACCGATACCTACAGATTGCACATATCACGTGCGACACCCTGCTTTGCGTTACTTTGCCAACAAAGGTCTGTCTAATCAAAGCTATGGTTTTTCCAGTCGTCATGTATGGATGTGAGAGCTGGACCATAAAGAAAGCTGAGCACCAAAGAATTGATGCTTTTGAACTGTGGTGTTGAAGAAGACTCTTGAGAGTCCCTTGGACTGCAGGGAGATCCAACCAGTCCATCCTAAAGCAGATCAGTCCCAGGTGTTCATTGGAAGGACTGATGCTGAAGCTGAAACTTCAATTCTTTGGCCACCTGATTCGAAGAACGAACTCATTTGGAAAGACCCTGATGCTGGGAAAGATTGAAGGGATGAGGAGAAGGGGACAACAGAGGATGAGCTGGTCAGATGGCATCACTGACTCAATGGGCATGAGTTTGAGCAAGCTCCGGGGGTTGGTGATGGACAGGGAGGCCTGGCATGCTGCAGTCCGTGGGGTCGCAAAGAGTTGGACATGACTGAGCGACTGTACTGAACTGAACCCTGCCTTAAGATGCTTGAGAAGGCTGAGCTGTGCTAACACCATCCATTTGCTCATTACACACATCTTCATCAGCAGGGAAAAGGTAAATTCCAGGCCAGTTGGGAATGGCATGAAAAACCCCAAACGAGTGGGTTTCACAGCAATGAGTATTGAACATTTTTAAGTGCTTTCCGCTTCCAAGGCCACCAACGTTGTTTAATTCATCGTCTGTGTGCCATTCTCTGTGCCTATGTCAACAATGCTGACCTTTTAAAATCCTTTGACATAGTCACGTCACAGCGCTAGTTGAGGATTCAGCCACTGGCAGCTGAGTTTCCGGCCGTGGTTACAGGCTGTTAAAGTGCACACCGGTCGATGTGCAAATGAACGTTCTCTCTGCAGAGAAGCTTGTAAACTTGTGCTCTCCCTACCTTGCACCCTGGCTTCCCCACCCCCCCCACCCCCTAATGTGCCCTTAAACATTTGTTGTTGTCTCTACTCCAGAATTTCCACTCTGGGTCCGTGTGCAGAGGGGTCTGTGCTTCTCGCTGGGTGTGGAGGACACAATTTCTACATGGTAAGAGTTTACCCATTCCCCCGCACCCATCCTTGATGGCTCAGATAGAAAAGAATCTGCCTGCAATGTAGGGGACCTGGGTGTGATCCCTGGGTCAGCAGGATCCCCTGGAAGAGGGCATGGCAACCCACTCCAGTATTCTTGCCTGGAGACTCCCATGGACAGAGGAGCCTGGCAGGCTACAGTCCTTGAGGCCACAAAGAGTTGGCCACGACTGAGCAACTAATAATTTTACTCTTTCACTTTCTCCCATCTCTGATGCCACTTCCTCCAGGTAGGCTTCTCTGATATGCTAAATCCTAGGACTCCTTACACGTCCTCTGAATGACATTTACCATCTTCTCCTTAACACGTATCTGGGTGTTGTGCTGTGCAAGTCACTTTGGTCATGTCCAACTCTTTGTGACCTCGTGGACTTTAGCCCTCCAGGCTACTCTGTCCATGAGATTCTCCAGGCAAGAATACTGGAGTGGGTTGCCATGCCCTCCTCCCGGGGTATATTCGATTTCAGTTACTGTTAATAAATTCACTCTTTTTCACATCTGAATTGCATTTCCAGAATCAGTATAACTAGACTGAGAAGGCATGCCACGCTCACTCTCCATATGGTCATGAAGATACTTAGGACATGAAATGACTGGAAGTTTTAGGGATGGGGCTGGGGGCTGAGGCTGGGGCACTGGGGAATGGAAAAACAACCCCAGCTCCACCTTGGGCTAAATATCTCCAAGAGCTCAGTGGACTTGTTTATAACCCAAGTGGATTGTAGACAGACAGACGCGTGCTAACACACCAGAGAAAA
This sequence comes from Bos grunniens, assembly GCF_055505025.1. Lineage (NCBI taxonomy): Eukaryota > Metazoa > Chordata > Mammalia > Artiodactyla > Bovidae > Bos > Bos grunniens. The sequence continues at coordinate 6,101,081 of NC_141194.1, forward strand.
GGCAGGAGCAGACAAGAATTGGGAAGCGGTATGTGCAAAGGGCAGAGAAGGCAATGGCACCCCACTGCAGTACTCTTGCCTGGAAAATCCCATGGATGGAGGAGCCTGGTGGGCTGCAGTCCATGGGGTCGCTGAGTCCAACATGACAGCGACTTCACTTTCACTTTTCACTTTTCACTTTCATGCATTGGAGAAGGAAATGGCAACCCACTCCAGTGTTCTTGCTTGGAGAATCCCAGGGGCGGGGGAGCCTGGTGGGCTGCCGTCTATGGGGTCGCACAGAGTTGGACACGACTGAAGTGACTTAGCAACAGCAGCAGCATGTGCAAAGGGCCAGTGGAATGCACAATTATTCAATGCATCTGCACAAACAAGAAGCAGACTGTCTAAGTCACCGTGGCGTCTTCCTGCTAAGCAGAGGCAAACGGCACATTTTAAAATTTTCCGCTGAGTGTTTCTCCATTCACGGGAGGCTTCGATTTCATAGCTGCCAATGAGAGGCACAGGCTTCGCAAAGTTCAGTGATTCATTTCACTGTGGTATGGTTAGAGAAAAGAGAACAAATTTCTGTAAAAGATACTCGGCTGCAGGCACGGCAGAAGCTAACCCATCTGCAGCGGTGCCTAACAGGCTCACCTTACAGCAATTAAATGTCGCAGAGAAGTGAAATGTTAGTGCAGATAGAAAGTCTTCTGCTACCTTTATAGGGCGCCTCCAGCTCCGATGGTGTGAAATTAGTGTGGACAACCCTGGGTAGGAGTGCTTCTGGGTGATGAACAGGTGACAGTCCTTTGGCAACAACCCTCCACAAAAAACAGGGCATCAGAGCACGGGGCTGGCAGCTCGCTTCCACCAACCAACCTCCAGATTCCATCTTAAATGCTGCTTATTCAGAAAAAGCTCCTTTCCTGAGACGTCCCATCCTAAAATACCCCCTTCCCACCCGGGACTCGGTCACAGTGTCTGCTCCCTTCAGCGTATTTATCTATCTGCGATTTCTCATCTATGTGTCTAATTCGTGCTGACTCTCCTTCAGGTAGAATATAAGCCACATGGAGATAAGGTCACCAAGGGTATTCCCAGATTCCAGCACAGGGTATGGAGCGGAATAGATGTCCGTTTTTCAGTGTACAACTTAGAGAACCCCCTAGGGGATAATTTTGCCTCCCAAATTAGACCAAGACTATGCCTTTCGACTCCATGGACAGAGGAGCCGGGCTGGCTACAGTCCATGAGGTTGCAAAGAGTCAGACATGACTGAGCTTTTTTCATGCCTTTCTAGGGGCTTCCTGGGTGGTACCATCAGTAAAGAAACCACATGCCAGTGCAGGAGATGCAAGAGACGTGGTTTGATCCCTGTGTCGGGAAAGATCTCCTGGAGAAGGAAATGACAACCCACTCCAGTATTCTTGCCTGGGAGAATCCCATGGACAGAGGAGCCTGGCAGCTACAGTCCACGGGGTCTCAAAGAGTCAGATGGGACTGAGCACACACGCACGCCTTACTGTACGACAAACACCATGCTTTTCTGAACCTGTCTGAGTGCCAAAGACAATACAGGACTCACACAGCATCAGTAAACCTTTGTTGCGTAATAATAACAACCTTGGTCCTCACTCGGAAGGTCACTGGAGGTCCATTCTTAAGAGCATTTGTTGGTAAAAACCATCTGCCGTGGGAAAGGCCATTGCAGAAGAGCAAACAAAGGTTCTGGAACTTGCACGCCTTACTCGTTCCTTGCTTCACAATGAAGGGCCGCTTGCCAGCAAGTTTCCCACCACAGGAGCTGACCTCCCTAAACCCAGGTCGAGGGGGAAATAGTGCAAAGACAAAGGGCAGTCAGACCTGCCCAAGTCCCTCCTCTCTTGGGAGACAAGCATCCCTCCTCTAAGATGTAGTTCCTGAACCCAAAGAGCTGTATTCACTGAGATCATATTGGTTGGCCAAAAAAAAAAAAGGTTTGTTTGGGCTTTCCCATAAGATGCTATGGAAAACAAACTTTGTTCGAAACTCTCTGGCCAACCCAATACATATAAAGAGCTTGCGGCCAAGACCAGTATGAGGTGGATGTTCATTCGTTCATGACATCTTCCTAGACGCTAAGGCCTGTGGCTGTAAAGTAGCAATATCTCTAATCCTTAAAGTCTACCCTTCGTCTATTTGACCTGCTTTACATCTAAGTGAATTGGTAACTTTTGTCTTTTCTTTTCAAGCAAAGGGGAAAGGGAAGGACCTGGGAAAGGACCACAAGGAACCCAGGGCTCCAACTCCACGTGCAGTCGCGTGAGCGGAAAATGCTTCCATTTCCGTGTTTCATACTTGCTTGAAAGGGATTCATAATTGGCCCTGGGAGACACTCTATCCGCACCTCAAGGCCATCAGAACGAAGCAGGGCTGCCCTCTGCTAATTTTCTGAACTACACTGACTAAAAATGGTTAGAGAGAATGAAGGGGTACTTGCAAGGAAGCTAATGAGTCCTAAACACTTGTAATAATGCTAGACACCATGGAGACAAATGAAAAAGATACCAATGTGAGTAAATTATGCTGGTCTCGCCGGCCTTTCAGAAGCGTATTAAGAACGAGATTTCAAATGCACAAATACGAGTGAACTCTAATTTGAATATACGAAAGAGAGATGACCTGGTTTATAAATCACACACATCACTAGTATATTCTATTTTTCTTCCTCCAACTACCAAGCTTTTGATCCAGTCACCAAATAATGAAAAGTTGTTCCAAAGGCTAGCCACATGACAAGAGAATAATAAAAAGTAGCTCCTTTTTTGTACATAAGATTCTCTTGCCAATTTGTGGATAGCTAGAAGAGCTGAAATATGTTCCGAGGTAATATTTAGATTACATTGAGCTATGCTTTCTCTCACCTCTTTGTAGTAATAGTTTCAAATTATGCTGCTGCAAATAAAATATGGGTATATTGCAGAAGGGCATGGCAACCCGCTCCAGGATTCTTGCCTGGAGAATCCCGTGGGCAGAGGAGCCTGGAGGGCTACAGTCCATGGGGTGGCAGAGAGTCGGACATGACTGAGCGACTAACACTTTCACTAAAAAAAGTTCAGCCCATTTAAAGAAAAATGTTATATACGAAGAAAAGGAGAGAAGGGACACTCCATTGATTTGCAAGAGCAGACCATACAAGATATAGATTTGGCAAAAACACAGTGTTATTTCAAAATATCTCTTTAAGTGTACAGTGAGTTTTTTTTTCTTTTTTACTACATTGAAACCATATGAAGACCTATTCTTCACTTTACTGCTATTGTTCAGTCGCTAAGTCGTGCCTGACTCTGCCAGTTTAGATAATATTATAGACAAGGGATTAGCAAACTTTTTCCTCTCAAGGGCTAAATAATAAATATTTTCCTGTGCTGTTATGGCATAAAAGGAGCCATAGATGATACATAAATAAATGAGTGTGGTTATATCCTAATAAAATTTTATTAAAAAAGAAAAAGATGGTGGGCCAAATGTGGCCCATTTGTGGTTCTTTGCTGACCCCTGCAACGGAACATCATAAATCTATGCTTCCCAAAATAGAGGCAGCTCTAAAGTGAAAAAAAAAAAAAATTAAATGTATGTGCATAGCCTGAGAACAGTAAGAATAAGCCACTGGTTGGGGGCGGGGGGAATTAAACGTCCGTTTCACTCTGTGTTTTAATCACTACCAAAGACAGATAACTCTGTCCCACTAACCCTTCACAGTGACCCCGACCTCTAAGTCCTGGCAACCACTGACCATCCCTAGTTTCTCTTTTGGAGAATCTCAGATAAGTGGAATCATACAGCATGCAACCCTTTGAAGCTAGCTTTCCACCTTATGCAGGATTATGTCTTTAAAATGCATGCAAATTGCTGCAGGCATCATTTTATGGGTGAGCAGTAAACAATTGTATCCAAGTAGCTTTCTTTTTTATTTTTTTTAATCCATTTTCCTATTTAAGGATATCTGGATTGTTTCTAGGCTTTGATTATCACAAATAAAGCTGCTCTGAACATTCAGCTTGAGACCTTTATGGAATGTAAGATTTTGTTTCTCTCGGGTAGATACCGAGGACCAGTATTGCTGTGTTTTATAGTAAGGATATATTTTCTAGTTGTTCAGTCCGCTCAGTCATGTCCGACTCTTTGCGACCCCGTGGACTGTAGCACGCCTGGCTTCCCTGTCCATCACCAACGCCTGGAGCTTGCTCAAACTCATGTCCACTGAGTCGGTGATGCCATCCAACCATCTCATCCTCTGTTGTCCTCTTCTCCTCCTGCCCTCAATCTTTCCCAGCATCAGGGTCTTTTCCAATGAGTTGGCTGTTTGTATCAGGTGGCCAAAGGATTGGAGTTTGAGCTTCAGCATCAGTCCTTCTAATGAATATCCATGACTGGTCTCCTTTAGGATTGACTGGTTTGATCTCCTTGCAGTCCAAGGGACTCTCGAGACTCTTCTCCAACACCACAGTTCAAAAGCACCAGTTCTTCAGTGCTCAGCCTTCTTTGTGGTCCAACTCTCACATCCATACACGACTATTGGAGAAACCATAGCTTTGAGTCTATGGACATTTGTCAAGCAAAGTGATGTCCCTGCTTTTTAATACACTGTACGAAGAATTGATGCTATTGAACTGTGGTGTTGGAGAAGATTCTTGAGAGTCCCTTGGACTACAAGGAGATCCAACCAGTCCATTCTGAATGAGATCAGCCCTGGGATTTCCTTGGAAGGAATGATACTAAAGCTGAAACTCCAGTACTTTGGCCACCTCATGCGAAGAGTTGACCCATTGGAAAAGACCCTGATGCTGGGAGGGACTGGAGGCAGGAGGAGAAGGGGACGACAGAGGATGAGATGGCCGGATGGCATCACCGACTCAATGGACATGAGTTTGAGTGAACTCCAGGAGTTGGTGATGGACAGGGAGGCCTGGCATGCTTCGATTCATGGGGTCGCAAAGAGTCGGACTCGACTGAGTGACTGAACTGAACTGAAAAAGAATGTATTTTGCAAAACTTCCAATCCTTTTTGCACTGTAGAGGTTTTCTAATCTCTGCACTTGGTATTTTTCCATACTGGGAAGTAACATCCAGCCAACGAAGATCCCACAGGTGTTGGCTGAGCCACCCTCTCGAGCAAGCTCTTCAGCCTCTAACACTGTTGCCTACTTTTAAAAATGAGGATAACCCTGACTCTTATTTCACATGGGTCATGAGAGTTCATGAGATGATGGTGCTAAAGCACTTGGGCCGGAGACCACACTAATGGCTCGAGACTAGGGCAAACGCATCATTAAGAATCTTGGCATCACCTACAGGTGTATTCAGTTGTCACGGACCGAGGGAGCCCCTCTCAGGCAGCTGGTGGGTAGAGACCACAGATACCACCCAACACTCTGCATGAACAGGACAGCTCCTCCAACAAAGGCTGACCCAGGCCCAGACTTGAGAAGTGACTCCAAAGTTGAGAAACCCTGATCTACACACGAGAAAAACACTCAATAAATACCTATGTCATCGTCATTATCATTATCATCATCACCATTATCATCATCACCATCAAGGGGGATATTTATTCAAACTCAGCATATTACCCAAGTCACTCAAAAATTCTAGGCAAATAAACTGCTCAAAAAGAATACCAACTTTAAAGTAAAAAGGAGCAATTCTATATTATCTTAAAATCAAGAAAGTGAATATGCAATCAAAATAAATCATCACTGATTTTTTTTCCTCTTAAGATTTCTTTAGAAAATGTTAATGTCCAAACATTTTCTGAAGCTCCCCTTGAAATCCTGCGTATGTCTAGAATCCTCGTATGATTATCATCCACGCTAAAAATAATTTTTAAAACATTTCCGCACTTTTCACCACACACAAAAAAGCTATCTTTTGAATTTTAAAATATACTGTAAATGTTGCTAATCACCCATTCACATCAGCTCAGTTCAGACAGACATTCTTGATGAGTATAAGAGGACAGCTATAGATTTAACCCGAGATGAAACTGGGATGACAAAAGGAAGGGACAAAAATGGTCCTGTCCCTCAGTGTGACTTCAACAGATGTGTGATCCCCTGAGGTTCTCTTCCCCAGCCTTACTCTCTTGGCGGATGTGAACAAGCAGAAATTCAACACTATGTAACGCCACTGAGCTTGACATGACTCTGGACCTCCTGAACCAGTGGTCTCTCCATCTGCAAACAGATGAAGGTACCATCAAGGCACCAAAGGTACCTTCAAGGTGCCCAGCAGGTCAAATGTGCCCTGGGTAGGTTCCATCACCAGTTACTTGTAGGACAGCCCTCGGAAAGAGCCTGGGGACATGCTTCCAGCCACACCTCCACTTTTTCCGCAAGTCCCAGAGCAACCTAGAGCAACCAACCCTCTCAGGCTTTAGCCATCCCACTGCAGGATTCTTGCCTGGAGAATCCCATGGACAGAGGAGTCTGGCGGGCTGCAGCCCATGGGGTCACAAAGAGTCGGACACAACCGAGTGACTATCACTCACTCACTCGGAATTTATCCAAAGTGCATTGAGCAGCCTTGGCAAGAATGTTAACATGACTGTATTTACATTAATTGCTTTGTTTTCTTTTTTTTTTTCTCCTGTTTTGCTATTTGAGACAGCTTTTTCAATATGCAACCCACATATCCATAAAGGTCACTTATGAAAAGTGTGGACCTCACTGGTTTTTTGCACATTCACAGACTTGTGTAGCCATCACCACAATAATCTGAAAGCATTTCACCCCCCAAAATAAACCTCATATTCCTCTGAGTTGTCCCACACCCCAACACGCCAAGTTTAGCTCTATGAATAATCAATCAAAGTAAACCTCACGGAGAAGGCAATGGCACCCACTCCAGTACTCTTGCCTGGAAAATCCCATGGATGGAGGAGCCTGGTGGGCTGCAGTCCATGGGGTTGCTAAGAGTCAGGCACGACTGAGCGACTTCACTTTCACTTTTCACTTTCATGCACTGGAGAAGGAAATGGCAACCCACTCCAGTATTCTTGCCTGGAGAATCCCAGGGACAGAGGAGCTTAGTGGGCTGCCGTCTATGGGGTCGCACAGAGTCGGACACGACTGAAGTGACTTAGCAGCAGCAAACCTCACAAAACGCTTCAAAGGCTGCTCAATGCCTGTTTTCCTTTTTAACATAACTGACCATTATTTGCTCTGGTTTTTGACTGGCAACATTTATTGCAAGGCTATGCCTAGGTGAGGTAAGTAACTGGTCTCCAGTAGAAAATCTAAGGCAACTCCAAAGCACTCAGACATCAAGATAATTAATATAGTAATGCAACATTTAAAAATGAAAATGAACACAAAAGCTCCCATATTATAAGTTTTTTCTTGCTGTTGTTTAGTTGCTCAGTCATGTTTGACTCTTTGCAACTCCATGGACTGTAGCCTGTCACACTCCTCTGGCCATGGGGTTTTCCAGGCAAGAATACTGCAGTGAGTTACCATTTCCTTCTCCAAAGGATCTTTCTAAAACAGAGATTGAACCCACGTCTCCTGCATTCGCAGGTGGATTCTTTACTGCCGAGCCACCAGGGAGACAATAAAAAGAACTGCAAGTTAGAATCCCCTAATCCTTTCTCTGATAAAATGTTATTTACAAAAACAGGTGGCCAACCCTTGGCCATAGCTTACTAACTTGATCCTTGAAAATACTGTATTGTAATCTTACATATCTTAGGGCAGGGTAAGTAGGGGGATGGTAAAATTTGCTGATGTTAATTTATTTAGTTAGTAAAAAACTATGAGTTCAGTTCAGTCACTCAGTCGTGTCCAATTCTTTGTGACCTCATGGACTGCAGCATGCCAGGCCTCCCTGTCCAACTCCCGGACTTTACTCAAACTCAAGTCCATAGAGTCGGTGATGCCATCCAACCATCTCATCCTCTATCGTCCCCTTCTCCTCCTGCCTTCCATCTTCCCCAGCATCAGGGTCTTCTCCAGTGAGTCAGCTCTGCACATCAGGTGGCCATTGTATTAGAGCTTCAGCTTCACCATCAGTCCTTGCAGTGAATATTCAGGACTGATTTCCTTTAGGATGGACTGGTTGGATCTCCTTGCCATCCAAGGGACTGTCAAGAGTCTTCTCCAACACCACAGTTAAAAGGAACAATTCTTCAGTGCTCAGCTTTCTTTATGGTCCAACTCTCACATCCATACATGACCACTGGAAAAACCATAGCTCTGACTAGAAGGATCTTTGTTGGCAAAGTAATGTCTCTGCTTTTTAATATGCTTTCTAGATTGGTCATAACTTTTCTTCCAAGGAGCAAGCGTCTTTTAATTTCATGGCTACAGTCACCCATCTGCAGTGATTTTGGAGCCCAAGAAAATAAAGTCTGTCACTGTTTCCATTGTTTCCCCATCTATTTGCCATGAAGTGATGGGACCGGATGCCATGAGTTTAGTTTTTCGAGTTTTAAAAAGTTGAAAAAAATATGAAGGAACATAAAAAACAGAGCAATCTAATAGGGCTAAGTGAGCTGTCTGGTAAAATGTTAACCCATAAGGGAATAATTTCAGGAATAAAACCCAGAGGTACTTAGGAAAAACAGCCAATGATATATGGCCCTGAGAACCCACTGCTCTGGCAACATGTGGAGCAGAAAGGTGTTTGACTACCTGAGTGAAAGAGTATGGGAAAACAAAAAGATACTAAATTGTGTTCAGTGCCTAACAAACTTCCTCCTCCCATAACTCCCCCACCACCATCTCCCCCACAATGGGAGCTTTTCAAAAGAATTCTGACACTTTCGATTAAGGAGCCCAAGATGGGGGAGTCAGAGGTCCTGAACACAGTCGTATTTTTACAAAGCGGTCCGATGAGATCAACACCGCTCAACAATAAGGAGGCCTGAAGGACACACACAGATGAAATGCCAACTTTGGGGGCTGACAGTGAGAGAGGATGGGAATGCCTGGGATTATGTTATCAAATTGTAGGAGGTATCAGAACAGGAAGGAGCAGTGACCAAGAAATTGTGCAAGGTCATGAGTGATGAGATACAAGAGCCAGATGATAGCAAACAAGCAGCGGAAAACTAAATGCTTCCTGCCTGAGGCAAGGTAAATCTGAGGTGCCCACGCTCCACTGTGAGCTCACGGTGAGCTACGCTGGAAAGGGTGAGAGTTGGTACAGTCAGCCCAGGCAGAGAACAGCATGGGGCCTCCTCCCAGCTCCAAAACAGTGGAGAAACCAGAGACCCTCCTCATGATGAGCTGTGTCTCAGCGCACAGGGACACAGTGGAAGCAGGACCAGCTGGACCCGCATCGTGTGGGTTTTGTCTGCATGTGCCCGGTGACACTTTCTGCTCTTTGCTACCCTGGCTATGCTCTGAGAGTATGACCTCTCCGGACTGTGTCCGTGGGTTCCTCCGTCTCCAACTTCTGGCTCAGTAATGGGCAGCCCAGGAACAGCTGATGGAGAGGGTCCCCAAGACTTTCCAGTGGTTATAGAGCCACGGAGAGTGACCAGGACAACTGGGGAAGACCTAAGATCGAGTCCACACCTTCAGTCAGGACCTGAGGCTCCTGCCTTCTGTGCCTTGTGGGTTGCAGCAGCAAGACCAACGTGAGCGCAGGCCAAGACCATCACCATTGGGATTTCCCCTAAATTTCTCCACAGAGGCAGTCCAAGGGTGTCCACTGAACAGACAAAGGTCCCGTGACAAAGTACAGCCCTTTCATGACAAGTCGTGGGTGGCCTTCTTCCCTTCAGGGTTGTAGTGTTTTTCTTTTTTCTTTTTTTTCTTTTTTATTGTGGGCTTCCCTGATGGCTCAGTGGTGAAGAAGCCACCTGCCGGTGCAGGAGCCACGGCTCCATTCCTGGGTCGGGAAGATGCCCTGGAGGAGGAAATGGCAACCCACTCCACTATTCTTGCCTGGAGCATCCCATGGACAGAGGAGCCTGGCGGGCGACAGTCCAGGCGGTCGCAAAGAGTCAGACACGACCGCAATGACTGAGCACACACACGTACATGGACCTCTTTTCATCTGCGACTGCCCCACAATATACAATGAGAGGGAACCTAAAAGCCAGAAAAATCGATCAGGTTTTCAAGAGGAGAAGGCATCCTTTTACAGCATAGATTTTATGTCAGAGCAACTTCTAGGTTGCCAAGAATCACGCCACGGAGGAGCGCTACACTGCTCCTCCACCATCACTGTGAATCTATCTATACCCCCACGATTTTGTGATATGTCCAAGCTTTTAAATCTCTTATGACTGACGAAGGGGTCATTTCAACAAAAATGGGGCCCCTCTGCGTCCACTTAAGAGCCAAGATACCAAAAATTAAGAGTAGATATTGTAGAAATGATTGGCCTGGCTTTCAAATTAGCAAACTGATTTTTGTGTCTTGTGGTCTGTGGATGTGTGTCAAGGCTACAAAGAGAAGAGTGAAGAAAATATTAAGGGGGGAAAAATGTACAGTTTAGATCTATTTAAATATTATTGATCAGTATTGACTTGGTTTCTTAAAATTTTTGGAGGCCTTTTATAATCATTACGTCATTGATTACGCCTAATTTTTTTTTATATAAAGCATTTACATGTATTGTTATGAGCAGAATTGCGTCCCTCCAAAATTCATATGTTAAAGTCCTAACCCCTAAACTTTTTGGAGGCATTTTATACTCATTATGTCATTGATCATGCCTAATTTTTTTTTTAAAGAAATCATTTACATATATTGTTATGAGCTGTATTCTGTTCCTCCAAAATTCATATTAAAGCCCTAACCCCTAGGACCTCAAAATATATTTGAAGATAGGGCTTTAAAGAGGTAATTAAGTTAAAATGAGGTCAGCAGCTGCTGCTGCTGCTGCTAAGTCGCTTCAGTCGTGTCCAACTCTGTACGACCCCATAAATGTCAGCCCACCAAGCTCCCCCGTCCCTGTGATTCTCCAGGCAAGAACACTGGAGTGGGTTGCCATCTCCTTCTCGAATGCATGAAAGTGAAAAGTGAAAGTGAAGTTGCTCAGTCGTGTCCGACTCTTAGCGACCCCATGGACTGCAGCCTACCAGGCTCCTCCCTCCATGGGATTTTCCAGGCAAGAGTACTGGAGTGGGGTGCCATTGCCTTCTCCAAAGTCAGCAGAGTGGACCCCAATTGAGTAAGACTGGTGTCATTATAAGAAGAGATCAGAACACAGCTTCCAAAATCATGAGAAAAAAATAATCTCTTTTTAAGGACGCAGTCTGTGGTGCTTTATTCTGGCAAACTAAATGTATGTATTATCTACATCAACTGCTGAACTTCTGTGGATTCCATAACCGCCTACTTTACTGAGGGCCTGCCATGTACCTGGCCCGGGACAATGGGTTTTATGTCCAACACTCAGCCTATTCTCTGAGCAAAGATAGACAATATACATGAGCAGGCCCAGTTTATGAACAACTGCACAGAGATCGTGTGATGCATTTGCCCAAGGTCACAGTAGAGGAGGCAGCCTCCTGGAGGAGGTAGACCTCCAGGGCAGACACACCCAAACCAAGTCTTGCTCTGCCTCAGTAGGGTGACCTCAGCCTCCAAGACTCAGTGGGTTTAATGAATGAAGTGTATGTCCCTGAACTGTTGGGAGAAATTTAGGTGCCCTGGTGATGCCGGGAGCCACTTGGGAGCTGGGTCACGCCCACCATCAGCTCCGTGGTGACGAGGTGTGGACCACCCTACAGGGGAAGCAGCAACGTGGGTTTCCGAGCCCACCTCATCAGCTGCAGCAGAGCGTGTGTGGACTACCTCAGGGGAGACACAATACGAACACACTTGTCTTCTCTGCCCCATGCCACTGTGTCTCCATGGGCCCGATTCCATTAGCCGCATATCTGTATTTGTCTGCTATTGCTGTGTAACAAACTGTGTAACATTTCAGGATGTCATCTGGAGATTGCACAAGGAATCCATTTCCAGGACCATTCATTTCAGTTCAGTTCAGTCACTCAGTCGGGTCCAACTCTTTGCTATCCCATGGACTGCAGCACGCCAGGCCTCCCTGTCCATTAGCAACTCCTGAAGCTTGCTCAAACTCATGTCCATTGAATCTGTGATGCCATCCAACCACGTCATCCTCTGTTATCCCTTTCTCCTCCCACCTTCAATCTTTCCCAACATCAGGGTCTTTTCAAATGAGTCAGCCCTTCACATCAGGTGCTCAAAGTATTGGAGTTTCAGTTTCAATATCAGTCCTTCCAATGAACACCCAGGACTGATCTCCTTTAGGATGGACTGGTTGGATCCCCTTGCAGTCCAAGGGACTCTCAAGAGTCTTCTCTAACACCACAGTTCAAAAGCATCAATTCTTCAGCACTCAGCTTTCTTTATGGGCCAACTCTCACATCCATACATGACTACTGGAAAAACCATAGCCTTGACTAGATGGACCTTTGTTGGCAAAGTAACGTCTCTGTTTTTTAATATGCTGTCTAGGTTAGTGATAACTTTTCTCCCAAGGAGTAAGCATCTTTTAATTTCATGGCTGCAGTCACCATCTGCAGTGATTTTGGAGCCCAAAAGAATAAAGTCTGCTACTGTTTCCACTGTTTCTCCATCTATTTGCCATGAAGTGATGGGACCGGATGCCATGATCTTCGTTTTCTGAATGTTGAGCTTTAAGCCAACTTTTTCATTCAGGTTGCTGCCTAAATTCAGTTCCTTTGGTTGTAGGGCTGAGGCTCCCTGTTTCCTTCATGGCTGTCAGTCAGCGAACACTCTCTGCTCCCACAGGGCCCCTCCGATGCTTCCTCTCATGGCCCCTCCATTCTTCAAACCACAAACAGTGCTTTCTGCTCTTAAAGCACTTGTGTGACTACATCAAGCCTGCTCAACCCCCAATAATCTGTGTTTGCCCATAAGGCAACATACTAAGAAAGTCATGTAACAGATTCAACCCACACTCAATGCAGAAGGGATTATCTGAGGCTAATGGTCATCCTTAAGAGTCTGCCTCCCACTGCACATCACAAATACCTCTGTTCTTATCATCTCTTCCTTCCACCCCACACCATTTTTCTAACTGACCTCTCCTCCTTCTAACCATGCCTCCGAACTCCCATTTTCCACAGTGGAGAGATGGTAATTTGTTCTCAAACCTCAATATGACCGTGTGATTCCTGAGGCTAAGTCCTCGTTTCATTCACTCAGCATTTACTGAGCACCTCTGCATTTATTGAGCACTCCCTTGCTCTTCTGAGCTCCACAGAGAAGCCAACCAGAAAGCTCATGAAGAAGGTTGTGCCCTCAGCGGGGCAGAGTGACCATTGAGAGAGTTCATTCTTAGATAGGTTGATAAGAAGTCCGGGGCGCTCCAGGAGGAGAAAGGGACAAATGCTTTTTTTTGTCTATATCCCTTTGTCATAGTCACATAAGACATTTTTTTTTTTTTCTGTAAGCCCAGAGCTAATGATTACACAACAAAACAATTCGACTTGCTCAAAGGTATGTTTTTCCTTAATCTCTGAACTAATGATTATGTAACAACAATGTACCTTGCTTGAGGACCTGTTTCTCCTTCTCAACAAGAACCTTCTGACTAACCCTGTTATCTTATGTGGGAGTGGGTCTGGTAAGACTTTTCTATTGTTAGGAACCAATTGAAAAAGTATACAAGCACAAGTTTGGCAAGGGGTGGGGGAGCACTCTCTGTCTCCCTTCTGATGTCCATGTCAAAAGCATTCCCTGTCTTTTTTCAATGCAATAAAAACTCTGCCACACAAAAGCTCTCAGTGGTCAAGCCTGGCCCCTAGTCCCGAAGCTAAATTCTTCAGAGGTCACGAATCTGACATCGGTCACCATAAGTCGTCACCTCCAACAGGCAGGCAAGTTTAATGGGCAAGACTGCCAAAAGGCCGTGATAAGACTGAAGAAGAAAGTGAACAGGTGGTTGGACTGTGGAGGTGGCAGGGCTACACGTCAGGGAGGCTGAGGAGGGAGAGAGCCGGGTGGAGAGATGGAGCCACATCCACAGGATGCTCCACGGAGGATGAGTGTTCCTCCCAGAGACCGTGACAGGGGGAGGGCTGGACTGACTGAGGAGCTTGGGGGCATGTGTAAAAAGGGCACAGTCCCCAACCCAAGAGAAGTTCTGTGAAGAAACGCAGTCACCCAGGGAGCTGCAGCCTGGGTAGAGGAACACAGCCATCTGGAGGGGAGTTCCTGGGCAGGGGACGGGTTTGGGGGACACATAACCTGACCTTCCTCTCTCCTCTCTGCCTCCCTCCGTCTCCTATTAGGGACTCACTCTTGGGCCGCTTTAGCTGGGACCCAACCAGAACCCCAAGGTCATGCCTCCAGTTGACAGTGGCCCGTGGCGATAGCCTCTGGGGCGGACAGGGGATGAGAAGACCACAGAGCGGCTTTGGAAGAGTAAAAAAGACCAGCACAGCCCAGGAAAGGTGCCCAGGTGGGTGGGTGGACTTCCCAGCGTCAGGTCTCTCACACATTTTTTTTTAAATTTTATTTAATTTTTTAACTTTACAATACTGTATTGATTTCGCCATATATCAACATGAATCCGCCACAAGTGTACATGTGTTCCCCATCCATAACCCTCCTCCCTCCTCCCTCCCTGTACCATCCCTCTGGGCATCAGTGATAAATAATGCCATGTGCACCAACATGGATGGACCCAGAGATTATCATACTAAGTAAAACAAGTCACATAGGGAAAGACAAATGTCACACGGTTATCACCTACATGTGGACTCTAAAATAAACAAAACAGAAACAGCCTCACAGACACAGAAAACAAATTTATGGTTACCAAAAGGGAAAGGGAGTGTGGGAGGAATAAATTAAGTTTGGGAATAACATATACGCACTACGACATATAAAAGACATAAACAGCAAGGACCAACTGGATAGCACTGGGGTAATAAATATATATATGTATTTATACATACTCACATACACACACACACACACACGCTGCTGAATGCCAAAACATTCAGTCCCATCACTTTAAGGCAAATAGATGGGGAAACAATGGAAACAGTGACAGACTTTATTCTCTTGGGCTCCAAAATCACTGCAGATGGTGACTGCAGCCACAAAAAAAAAAAAAACAAAAAAACAAAAACAGTTCTTGGAAGAAAAGGTATGACAAACCTAGGCAGTGTATTAAAAACCAAAGATATTACTTTGCCGACAAAGGTCCACATAGGCAAAGCCATGGTTTTTTCCAGCAGTCATGTATGGATGTGATAACTGGACCATAAATAAGGCTGAGCGCCAAAGAATTGATGCTTTTGAACTGGGTGTTGGAGAAGACTCTTGAGAATCCCTTGGACCGCAAGGAGATGCAACCAGTCAATCTGAAAGCAAATCAGTCTTGAACATTCATTGGAAGGACTGATGCTGAAGCTGAAACTCCAATACTTTGGCCACCTGATGTTAAGAACTGACTCATTGGAAAAGACCCTGATGCTGGGGAAAATTGAAGGCAGGAAGAGAAAGGGATGACAGAGGATGAGATGGTTGGATGGCATCACCGACTGAATGAACATGAGCTTGAGCAAGTTCTGGGACTTGGTGATGGACAGGGAGGCCTGGTATGCTGCAGTCCAGGGGGTCGCAAAGAGTCGGACACGACTGAGCTACTGAACAACAAGAAACCCAATACTGTAAATTAACTATACTTTGATTAAAAAATAAAATTAATTAATTTTATCAATGAGGAAGCATTGCTGATTTGCCAGGTCCTTTATTTCAGGAACCTCAAGTTATTTACAAACCCAATACTGAGCATCTTGTTTCCCTCTGGGCTCCATGCTGACAGAGAAGGGGTATCTACTTCCTTAAAAGGGGTATCTACTTCCCTAAAAGCAAGTGCTGAACTAACAGGGCTGGCCTTTGGAGACACAACCCAGCAGTTACGCTTCTAGTCATATGCCCCAGAACAACTTTCCCAGCACCCACAAAGACAGAGGGACATAGATGCTTAACTGCATCATTGTTTGTTATCAGATCAGATCAGTCGCTCAGTCGTGTCCGACTCTTTGCGACCCCATGAATCGCAGCACTCGAGGCCTCCCTGTCCATCACCAACTCCTGGAGTTCACTGAGATTCATGTCCATCGAGTCAGTGATGCCATCCAGCCATCTCATCCTCTGTCGTCCCCTTCTCCTGCCCCCAATCCCTCCCAGCATCAGAGTCTTTTCCGATGAGTCAACTCTTCCCATGAGGTGGCCAAAGTACTGGAGTTTCAGCTTTAGCATCAGTCCTTCCAATGAACACCCAGGACTGATCTTTAGGATGGACTGGTTGGATCTCCTTGCAGTCCAAGGGACTCTCAAGAGTCTTCTCCAACACCACAGTTCAAAAGCATCAATTCTTCGGCGCTCAGCCTTCTTCACAGTCCAACTCTCGCATCCATACATGACCACAGGAAAAACCATAGCCTTGACTAGACGAACTTATGGCAAACAACAAATGCCAGAAACAAAACATTCTAAGGTCTAGCAATAGGGAAATGAACACATCATGCCGCTTTCGTAAAATGAAGTAGATCGTGACAATTAGGGGCTTCCCAGATGGCTTCATGGTAAAGAATCCACCTGTCCATGCAAAGAGAAGATTTGGGTTTGACCCCTAGTTTGGAAAGATCCCCTGGAGGAGGAAATGGCAACTCACTCCAATATCCTTGCCTGGGAAACCCCATGGACAGAGGAGCCTGATGGGCTACAGTCCATGGAGTCACAAAAGAGTCAGACACGCCTTGGTGACTAAACACCACACCATGACAATTAAAATAAAGAAACCAGAGCTGCTTGTGTAAACATGGGTATACCTGGAAACACTATGTTGAATGGGGGAAAAAAAGAATTTTGAGAAGTCTTTGACAAAATTTGTATGAATTTTTTAAAAATTGCCAACAATCCACATGCTGGAAAAACCTAAGAAAGATGATTTAAATTGTGCTGACTGGCTCTGGGAGGGAGGGAGGAGCCGAATGATGGCTACAGAACTGTACCCACGACGCTGAGTTTCCTTTAGAACGCTCTGAAGCAAAAAGACGAAATGTAAAGAATGCATTGAATCTTTTTGCTAAGAGGGCACCCTTAAGATACCATTTCATAAATGAGATTCTGGACCATTTGGAGGCCTGTCGGCAAGAATAATTCAGCTCGGTGGCAGAAGGGTTTGGGGGAAAACTAGAGCAGTTATTGTTCTTTACTAGTAGGGGACTCGGGTTGCTGAAAAAATAAATCCGACATCAGCTGGATTGCCGAAGGGACAGCACAACACTTCATAATTAACAGCGTTCATATATTATTAAAACTTTCCTTTTTTTTTCTGAAGAACTGCAACCTCAAGCTCTACCCAAGTAATCTCATGTTTGTTTTTTTAAAAAAAAAAAAAAAAAGAATTGTCTAGTAATCTGAGAATGCATTTCCTACTGCTTTATCTGTAGAATTATTAACACTGGTTCTGTATTACTCATGAGAAGAAACAGGAATCTCCTGAATGGAAATGTGGGTTGCAGCTTCCGAAAGAGAAAAGTGCTGGGAAAAATAAAAATAAATGCAAAAACAGACCTGGATTAGTCAATATGGAATGTGTTCACCGTTGTTTAAAGAATATTATGTAATAGCATTGCTGAACCTGAGTAAGCTCTTATCAGATGGTAAGAAAAATCTCTCACTTACGTTTCTCCAAATGACCCTGAAATTGTGAACAGAGAAACACCGAGTTTCAAAGTTGGTAAAATAGAATTGAAATGTGCAGGAACAAGGGGAAATAATGAGAATCTATAGTTATTACTTATGTTTTCCAAACATATCATTAGCAGCAGTGACATTTCTAATAACAAGCTTTCTATTTACATCTACTGGCATGATAAATAAAAATATTCACTGTTATTTTCTGTTATTCTTCATGTGAAATGTTGCAGTGGCTGTACTGAACTCATGTGGGGGGTGGTCTGAAATCGCATGAACTAACTCAGCACAAAAAATGGGGAAAAGTCAGTCAAGAAGCATTTTATAGGTAGCATCTGCCTTTCTCTTGCTTCCTGTCTTCAGGAATATTCCTTCAGTCCATCAATCCCATACGCTATAGAACATGTTTGCTGTACCATCGTCCTTTTCCAAGTATTTGTTCCTAAATAAAAAGAAAGAAGGAATACAAACTGGTTCTTCATAGCAAAAATAAAGCAAGAACCTCCAGATTGGCCAGATTCATCTTGATGAGAGGAGGCCATGAACCTTACTGACCGGAGACCCACAGAACTGGAGAGGAAAGGCCCAGGGATTTTGGATGAGCATATGAAAACATATTACTTAAAAGTTGTCCAGTTGCTAAGTTGTGTTCTCTTTGCGAACGCATGGTCTGCAGCATGCCAGTCTCTTCTGTCCTTCACCATCTCCCGGAGTTTGCTCAAACTTATGTCCATTGAGTCAGTGATGCCATCCAACCATCTCATCCTCTGTTGCCCCCTTCTCCTCCTGCCCTCAATCCTTCGCAGCATCAGGATCTTTCCCAGTGAGTTGGCTCTTGGTATCAGGCAGCGAAAGTACTGGAGCTTCAGCTTAAAGGTGCCCTCACCCATTCTCTTTTGTCCAGAGAATCCCCCATGGTCATACCGGGTAATGAATGAATGAAAGAGAATGAATGAATCCTGAAAGAGACTCATGACTGCTTAACCCCTGAACAAGCACACTGCCCCTTGGGATGCAGAGGGTTTACCTGAGGGACCCAAATGCCACTCATAAATGTGCCCCAAATGCCTGAACCTCGGAACACGTTCACTCTTTGACTTGTCTGCGCACACACATACCTAAGTAAAGAACTGCATTATTTACCATCCTAGGACATTCTCAACTTTTCAACTAACTGATTCGACATGATGCTATTTAAAGCCAGGTAGGTACCACATGGAGCTTACTATCATTCTAAACTTTGGCACCAAGAACTAAAAGTTTGGTTAACTGGGAGCTCCATGGTGGTTTCCTAGTTTTGCAATTGGAACACATATTTTAGGAACACCACCAGAGCAGAAAATGCTACACGTCCCCAACATACTTGGAGACCTAACTACAGAGATCACTTGGTGTAGCACTCTGCTTCACTTATCCATTCATCTGATGGTAAATGTCTGAGCACCTCCTAGGGGGCCCAGCAAGCAGCAAAGCCTGGAAAACATGCAGGCAACAGAATCTGGGACGCTGTTATGACAAGGCATGGATGCTGCTGGAGAAAGTGCTAGGGCTCAAGGAAGGGGAGACACCGAGTGCCGTGTTGGGGAGCAGTTTGATACAGAGAGACAGTGTGAACAAGCGAGGAGAAATCAGGGGATCTTGGAGGTAAGACAGCGGATCCTGGAGATACAGCGTCAGTAGGAAGAGCCAGATGGGGACCCTGAGACCCAGCTGCATGACGCTAGGGCAGGTGAGAGGCAGGAAGAGATGGTGGAAGAATCACTCGAGCAGAGTAGGAAGCTGGAGCCCCCAGGGAAAGCTTCGCATGTAGGAACAGCACGCATGCTGTTAGAGCATGTCGAGGAAAGAGTGGACTTGGACTAACTTCTGCTTGCAAAGAATGACTCCACATAGAAAGAGGAAGAAGGGAAGTGGGCAGGGAAGAAATGCAAAGACAGCATCTCTGCCATGCAGTCAAGGTCAAAACATCACAGAGGACAGTCAACACATATCCTGGCTAAGATGTGGAGTGCCCTTCACCTCTCGTCATATGAAGTCTTGCCTAAAACTCCAAAACCCAACCTGATCTTGAGAAAGCAACAGACAAACCAAACGGAGGGTCTTTCCACAGAAACTACCTGACCAGTCCTACTTAAAACGGCCATGAAAGACAAGGAAAGAACACGAAATGGTTGTAGCTCAGAGGAGAGTAGGAGACGTGATGACTACATGCAGTGTGGGATCCCAGAGAGGATCCTGGGACAGAGAAAGGTCATTCGTGGAAAATCCTGGGACATCCAAATACATACTCTCTTACATCCCTAATCCTAATGTGACCACGTTCCTGGCTTTGTTTTGGCAAGCGTACTGTTGTGGAAGGTGTTAACATCAGGGCAAGTTGGACAAAGCATATACGGGAACTGTCCACGCTATTTGCCATTTTTTTCTAAACTTGAAAACCATTCTAAAATAAGAACACTTTGTACAAAAAAAAAAAAAAAAGTAGTCTGGCCATTTCACAGAGACAAGTATGATGTTAAGAGGACTAGTTAGACATGAGCGTGATTCAGAGGAGGATGGGAGGAGTAGAGATTCGAGGAAGGGGGACAAGTGGGATGTTTGGGACACATTTTGTCAGAAAAGCCCAGGGAACTTGCTGGAAGATTGGATGTCAGTAATGAGACAGAGAGAGGGTCCAGGATGATTCCAAGTCTGGGGGGCCGGGCAACAGGAAGCATGGATGAGTCAGGGAGTGAGCTGGGCAGGAATGAGGCAGGCAACAGGACTCGAGGAGAAATCAAGGGTTCGCTTTGGATGTGTGACGTCTGAAATGCCTACAAACTGTCTGAGCAGAGAGATAAAGTCAATACATGGGAATAAATGAGTCTGCAGCTCAGAAGAGATCAGAGTTTAGGTACCGATGGGTCGTTATCAACAATAGGTATATGTATCCCCCAGGGAAGTGAGATACGGTCTGCAGGAGCTGGAGGGGTGGGTATTCTGGAGGGAGGTGAGGGAGAGGGGGAAGGAGAGATGGAAAAAGGACAAGAGCACAGGGCAGGCAGGGAGGGAGGGAGGCAGTTAGGGAGTCCTGTCCATCACCAGATAAAAATCCTGCAACCTATCCCACTGCTGGGCATACACACCAAGAAAACCAGAGTTGAAAGAGACACGTGTACTCCAGTGTTCATCACAGCACTGTTTACAATAGCCAGGACATGGAAGCAACCTAGATGTCCATTGGCAGATGAATGGATAAGAAAGCTGTGGTACATATACACAATGGAGTATTACTCAGCTATTAAAAAGAATGCATTTGAGTCAGTTATAATGAGGTGGATGAAACTGGAGCACATTATACAGCGTGAAGTAAGTCAGAAAGGAAAACACCAATACAGTATATTAACACATATATATATGGAATTTAGAAAGATGGTAACAATGACCCTATATGCGAGATAGCAAAAGAGACACAGATGTAAAGAACAGACTTTCGGACTCTGTGGGAGAAGGCGAGGGTGGGGTGATCTGAGAGAATAGCATTGAACATGTACGTTACCATATGTGAAATAGATCACCAGTCCAGGTTTGATGCATGAGACAGGGTGCTCAGGGCTGGTGCACTGGCATGACCCGGAGGGATGGGATGGGGAGGGAGGTGGGAGGGAGGGTCAGGATGGGAGACACATGTACACCCATGGCTGATTCATGTCAATGTATGGCAAAACCACTACAATATTGTAAAGTCATTAGCTTCCAATTAAAATAAATAAATTTTTTTTTTAAATTCCTGTAACGTAACTAAGATTAGGTTAGTTTCACAGCTTTCACAACTCAAAAAGGATTTTTGATGGAGGCTTTGCAGTCAGGATGGTGAATGGCCAGGACAACGGGGCTGGGAGTATGTCATGGAATTGTATGAGGGAGCATATGCGTATGCTCATTCACTCAGTCCTGTTTGACTCTTTGCGATGCTGTGGACTGTAGCCCAACAGGCTCCTCTGTCCATGGGCTTCTCCAGGCAAGAATACTGGAGCGGGTTGCCATTTCCTCTCCAGCATGTGTGTATACACACTGTATAATACACGCACATATGTACGTATTTCACTTTGCACATTGTCTTTCCTTAAATATAGGTCCCTTTTGAACCCTTCTGTACTGTTGGTGGGAATGTGAATTGGTACAGCCCCTGTGAAAAAGAGTACGGAGGTTCCTCAAAAAACTAAAAATGCAACTGCCATATGACTCAGCAATTCCACACCCAGGTATATACCCAGACAAAATAAAAAACATTAATTCAAAAAGATACACGCACTCCGATAGTCACAGCAGCGTTATTTACAATAGCCAAGACACGGAAGCAAGCTAAGTGTCTACAACAGATGAATGGATGAAGCAGATATGGTACGTATATACAATGGAATACTGCTGGTGCTGCTAAGTCGCTTCCATCGTGTCCGACTCTGTGTGACCCCATAGACGGCAGCCCAGCAGGCTCCCCCGTCCCTGGGATTCTCCGGGCAAGAACACTGGAGTGGGTTGCCATCGCCTTCTCCTCAGCCATCAAAAATAATGGAATGATGGCATGTGCAGCAACATGAATAGGCTTGGAGGATATTGTGCAAAGTAAAGTAAGTCAGACAGGGAAAAATAAATGCTGCACACTATCACTAGTATTTGGCTTCTATAAAGCGCAATAAACTAGTGAACATGACAAAGAAAAGAAGCAGAATGCAGGGAGAGGCAAGGGGGACGGGTAACAGAGCGGCAATGAGTTAAGAGGTCCAGACTATTATGTAGCAACTAAGCTACAAGGATATATTGCACAGCAGACGGAGTATAGCCAGTATTTTACAATAATGATAAATGAAGTATAACCTTTAAAACTTGTGAATCACTAATATTGTACACCTGTAATTTATAATACTGTGTATCAACTATACTTCAATGAAAAAATAGGTCCATTTCCAAGATCCTCGAGGATTTCTGACATATTGCATCATCACCTGCATCCATTCACTTACAATCCATTTGCACAGCAAAATCCAGGTAACAAAGGGGAAACATTCTGTGCCAAAGGGCTTAATCTGGAGCTAATCACCACTGACAGGGGTAATGACTCTCCTGACTTGGATAGTTAGGAAAAACTCTTCCGGCTTAAGAAAAGAATGAGGTCAGTAAATCAAGTCCACCAATCTACCCAGAAAGGCAAAGTTCACAGCATTTAGTACAGACGAGAACATTTTCCCCTTGCACCCTAGCTTTCACAGGGCATTCACGGAGTCCTGTAGAGAGAGTTCTGTATAATCCTGTAGGAGACTGGAGAGCTCTGAGTCACAGTCCCTGTGGGTTTTCTTACTGGGAGGTTTGACTGCAATGAAATCAGATGCTACATGATCCACGTTACTCTTTTAAGCGGGTGTTTTTCAAGCCGTTAAATCACCCAGAAACAAGGGGGTACGCTATTCCACTTACACCTTTCATCTGCTGATTTTCCTTCAGCCCTCCTCAAAGCTATTTCTCTGGGCTTTCAGAACGGATTTTCATGGGGACTTTCTGCCGGTGAGAGTATCACAAGTGCCTCTTGAAGACACATCATCTCTCGTTCCTGCTGGGAACCCTTTTCCTCTGAGACAGAGAGGTGTGAATTCAAGGAGGAGTTGCAAATAGTGATTCAGATGTTCATCACCTCTCCTTCCTGCTGGGTACCGTTTTCCTCTGCACAGAGAGTCGTGAATTCAAGGAGAAGTTGCAAATGGTGATTCGGGTGTTGTCGTTTTTTTTTTTTTTTTTTTAAAGGATCCTGTCAGATAAACAAATACGGACTCAGAAAGTAGATTTCTTCTAAAGGATTATGATAAGGGAGGGAGAGGAAAGAGCCATTCAGGGAGAATGGCTACCTCGAGAAGGAAAACACTGACCGTAAAGACTGGGGTGTCTCCAAAGTTAGACAGAAAGGGGGTTTCTATTATAACAATGACTAAGCAAGCCTGGAAAGAAGTGGGGTGAAAAGGTGGCCTGATCAGACAGTAGATCAGAGAACAGTTCACCCTGAGGCCAGCCTGTCTTCAGGAGGGGCTGCCTAAGTTGTTCGGGCTGAGGGTGGGTCCAAGTTCGGGGTTCTGGAGGAAGCAGAGAAGCTGAACCAAAGTCTGCTTATCAAGTGACTTATCTGCTTAGTCTGTTCTGGCCGATGTAAGAAAAAATGGCACCTTAATCATTTTCCAATATATACGTGTATCAAAGCCATCACCTTAAACTGAGACAATGTTATATGCCAATTACTTCTCAGCAAAGCTGGGGAAAAAATATTAATACCATAGACTTAGTGGCTTATTAACAATGGAAATTTCTCTCAGTTCTGGACGTTGGAAGTCTGAGATCAAGGCATCAGCGTGGCCAGGGGAGAGCCCTCTTCCTGGTTCATAGCTGACAACTTCCTGCAGGATCCTCAGGTGGTTGAAAGGGTGAGGAAGCTCTCTGGGGTCTCTTTCATAAGGCCACTAACCTCATTCATGACAGCTCCATCATACAGTCACTTCTCGAAGACCCCCACCTTCCATTAACATCACCTTTAGGGATTTCTATTTCAATACATGAATTAGGAGACATCAACATTCAGACAATATCAATGAATATCCCTTCCCAGTTGATCATTGAGGACAAAAACGTGGCTCATCATTTGAGGGACAATGAATGAGAATCTGGAGGGACTGTGTCTGGCCTTGTCCCAGGCAAACATGGGATGTAGAGGGTGGAAAGGACACCCACAAGTCCTAGATGAACAAGGGATCACCTGTAAATCCTATGTAACATTAAGCAGAGACACCGCTTTGCCAACAAAGGTCTGTATAGTCAAAGCTATGATTTTTCCAGCAGTCATGTATGGATGTGAGAGTTGGACCATAAAGAAGCCTGAGTGCCAAAGAACTGATGTTTTTGAACTGTAGTGTTGGAGACTCTTGACAATCCTTCGGACTGCAAGGAGATCAAACCAGTCAATCCCAAAGGAAATCAAATCTGAATATTCACTGGAAGGACTGATGCTGAAGCTGCAATGCTTTGGCCACCTGATAAGAAGAGCCAGCTCATTGGAAAAGACCCTGGTGCTGGGAAAGATTGAAGGCCGGAGGAGAAGGGGATGACAGAGGATGAGATGGTTGGATGGCATCACCGACTCGATGGACATGAGTTTGAGCAAGCCCAGGGAGTTGGTGACGGACAGGGAGACCTGGCGTGCTGCAGTCCATGGGGTCAGAAATAGTCAGACACAACTGAGCAACTGAACAATAATACAGGGATTGATTCCTTGAAGTCAGTGGTTTTCCAGAATTCAGATTTGTTTTATTAAGTAAATTAATTAATAAAAAATGAATAAATATAAACACAGATTTAGATTTCTTAACCATCACAATTTTTCATGCTCAAGGCTTGGGTAAAGTATGATATTGTCAGTACAAATGAAAGAAAATTCTAAAGTATATAATCAAAGGACAAGACACTTAATGGTGAGAAACTGAGAATCTAGGCAACCAGGAAAGCTTTCCATAAGTCACCCCCAGAAAAACACACTAATAAGACAAACCCATCTCGTCACTTCTTGAAATCAAATAAGTACTGTTCTCTTATGTCAGGAGAAAATGAGAAATCCTCTGAACTGGAAATGTCACTGTCTAGGTGACTATGAAAATGCCAAGCTCCCCTGCCATTTAGAGTTTCTTGGAGACTAAAACATACAGGAATATCAAATCTGTGGGCCATATATACCTTGTGATCACCTTGAGACCAGATTGGAGGGAAGGACTGAAGCAGTGAAAACTCCCCACTTGCCTCTTCACCACTGCAGAGACATTTCCTTTAACCCTTCATTAAAAAAATATATATTTTACAATCCCCCCTTTAAAAGGTCTGTGCCTCTATTTAATAGTAGAAAAATTGGAAATGGACGTGGAAGCAACCTTAAACGTTCATCGACACTTGAATGGACAAAGAAGATGCGGTACGTGTGTACAGTGGAATATTACGCAGCCATAAAAAAGGAATGAGAAGTGAGCCACTTGTAGTGATGTGGGTGAACCCAGAGCCTGTCATCCAGAGTGAAATAAGTCAGAAAGAGAATAACAGATATCACATATTATCGCAGATATATGGAATTTGGAAAAAATGGTATTGATGAATCTATTTGTGGGGCGGGAATACAGACACAGACTTACAAAACCGACTTGCGGACACAGAAGTGGAAGGAGATGATGGGATGAACTGAGAGATATACACCCTGCTGCTGCTGCTCCTGCCAAGTCGCTTCAGTCGTGTCCGACTCTGTGCGACCCCATAGACAGCAGCCCACCAGGCTCCCCCGTCCCTGGGACTCTCCAGGCAAGAACACTGGAGTAGGGTGCCATTGCCTTCTCCAATGCATGCATGCATGTTCAGTCCCTTCAGTCGTGTCCAACTGTGTGTGACCCCATAGATGGCAGCCCACCAGGCTCCTCTGTCCACAGAATTCTCTAGGCAAGAGTAGTGGAGTGGGTTGCCATTTCCTTCTCCAACATAGTAAAGCAATTCTATTCTAATAAATAGAACGGAATAAAAAATTTTAAAGTCAGTGCTTCCGGGAAGGACCTCAAACTGAGAAGAAGCCCCTGTTTTGATTTCGTTCGTTCACTTTAATGAAGAGTGGACAGAGGGCTTTTATCTCGATGCGTCTCATGTAAGGACCACCCCTTTCCCAAAGCTCACCTGCCTTCCCCTCCACACCTCCCTGGGGGTGGATCTGTGTTCTTCACCACCTCACAGGCTGGTGGACACAGCGGAACCTGCCCTCTGGGGACTCGTACGAGCATGTGCATGCTAAGTCGCTTCAGTTGTGTTCAACTCTGTGACCCTATGGACAGCAGCCCACTAGGCTCCTCAGTCCACAGGATTCTCTAGGCAAGAGTACTGGAGTGGGTTGCCGTTTCCTTCTCCACTTGGGACTCTTAAAGTTTCCCATCTCAGTGGACTCCAAGTCAGGTACCGTGTTTCTTTAAATGTGTTCTTTCCACATTACAGTGGTTGATTTCACAAAAAGGCTACCATTATGAAAACACTCAGGCACATGTTTGCTATGCAAGAAAATTCACAAACGAAAACAAAAAAATAACACTGCCATTTCAGTTATTCGGATGTTAGTGAGTCACTGTAGTGGTAATGATTTGGATGGCTTGTATTGATTAAAAAGTAATGGCTCGAGTGGAGGACAGAGCACAATTCAGAGTTTATGCTGCTCATTGCCAGTGCAGACATAAAATCACCACCGCCAAAATACATAAGCAGGATTGTCGTTTTCAATATAATGTTGCTATTCATGCTGCCTGTTTGGATTATATTTAACTTTACTTAGCTGCACATTAAATCTATCACGGAGAAATCAATCCCATTATCTTTGTTATTGAAAGCTCTTTATACATCCGAGCAATGACTCTATTAAATATGAATTGAGGAGAAACTTGGCAGCCAGTTTCTAAAGGAAGCTGAACTACACCAGAGGTTACAGGCTGTGGACTCTCTAACCACCTAGAAAAAGAAGACGTGTCCCAGGGCTTTCACTTGGATTATCCCTGCTTAATCAAGGCCAGTAGCATTCTGGAGCCTGGGCCTCTGTGTCCAAGAATTGAATTCAATGAATGCTGTAAGCAAGGGGGTTAAAGAGAGCCTACATAAATGTTTCCATAAACGCACAGAATCTACTTGTGTCTATTAACAGAGTTGAGGTGGCAAACACACGTTCCTACCACCACTCTTGACACTGCTTTGGGGGTGGAGTGGGTGGGGAGGGAGGCAAAGGCAGTTTACTTTCAGAAAAGAAATGATAAAAGACTCCTAGAGGGAAAAGATGGTGAACAGGTTTTCACAAGGAATCAAAATTTTAAAACAGACACAAACCATATCCAGCAAGTCAAACGCCATTTGCACCGGTTTCTGGCACACTTGCCAAATAAGATTCAGGGGAGATGGTGGGCAAGGCGGTCTGAAGAGACGACTCCTTGAGAATGCGTGACACGATTCTCACAGTTCAGTCCTACAAGCGGGAGATCTTAAGAGCGGGAGCCACTTAACATTTATTTATATTAGTGATACTTACCGTGGCCAAACCCACACAGGCTGGGTGAGTTAGAAGTACCATCGTAGAGAAAAAACACTATCAGATTGTTTTCATCTCAAGGTTTTTTCAAGGTTTTTAAAGGAAAGCGTTAGATTTCAATGTGCATTATAAATAAAGGGCATGAAGTCTCCTTAGATGAATAACATTTTATCTAGTTAACTCCCCATTAACCTCAAGCAGATTATCTACAATTCAATTTGATGCAATTATTGACTATCACAAGGCCCCACCACGCTAACTGCTGCAGATAAGAGAATAAAACAGCAACCCTGCTGTCCTGCGTATTCAAAGTCTAATGGAAAGAAAAATGCATAAGCAACCAATTACAATGAAATATGATAAACGCTCCTTGGAGAAGAACAGCAAAACCAGTCTGCTTTTTTTGTGTGGGGGGAGGGGTGTTTGCCAGAGGCTGAAGAAGGTATCAGAAAGTTTAAGACGGACAAGATGACAGTTGAGCTGGGCATATACTGAAAATGAAAGTTGCTCAGTCATGTCCAACTCTTCATGACCCCGTGGACTATATACAGTCTGTGGAATTCTCCAGGCCAGACTACTGGAGTGGGTAGTCTTTCTCTTCTCCAGGGGATCTTCCCAACCCAGGGATGGAACCCAGGTCTCCCACTTTGCAGGCGGATTCTTTACTAGCTGAGCCAGAAGGGAAGCCCAAGAAGACTGGAGTGGGTAACCTATCCCTCCTCTAGCAGATCTTCCCAACCCAGGAATGGAACCAGGGTCTCCTGCATTGCAGGCGGATTCTTTACCAGCTGAGCCACCAGGGAAGCCCCAGGCATATAGTCCTCTGGGCTTTAAAAAAAAAAAAATGGGGGATGGATATTCCCAGCTGAAAACCAGGGTGAGTGCAATGTAGGTTGCAGCACAGGACACACAGAGGCGAGAATAAGGCAGGAACTGCAAGGGCAAGGGAGGGACAAGGCAGGAAGCCTCATCAACAGTTCATACTCGGTGGAGTGGGTTGCCAGGATCTGTGCTTTAAGACCCATAGCTCAGTGTGGGGAATGATCAGAATAGTGGGATGCCGACGGTCCAGAGACCCCTTGGGCAACCAAATGATGAGGGACATCTAGGCAAGAGCACTTTAGAGCACCAGGCAGGAAAACATGAGCAACTGTAAAGACTCCACCGAGGGCACTTGATGACCAGGCAGAGACGTGAATTCAGCAAGGAAGACCCTGAACGCGACACGTCCTCAGCTAGGCAAGTGGAGAGTGTCATGGCTCACTGTGCTAGGAAATACTGGAGGAGGTGCAGGTGGGAGGGGACTCGATGGGGACCAGGTGTATCCGCTTTTGGGGACCACCGATCATGAGTGGGATATAGGACATCCAGGTGCACACAGATGACCACAGGCTCAGAAGAGGACTGTTGTTGTTCTTCAGTCACTCAGTCGTCTCTGACTCTTTGTGACCCCGTGGACTGCAGCACGCCAGGCCTCCCTGTCCATCACCAACTCCCGAAGCTTGCTCAAACTCATGTCCATAGAGTCGGTGATGCCATCCAACCATCTCATCCTCTGTCATTCCCTTCTCCTTGCCCTCAATCTTTCCCAGTATCAGGGTCTATTTCAATGAGTCAGTTCTTCGCATCAGGTAGCCAGAGTATTGGAGTTTCAGCTTCAGCATCAGTCCTTCTAATGAATATTCAGGGTTGATTTCCTTTAGGATGGACTGGTTGGATCTCCTTGCAATCCAAGGGACTCTCAAGAGTCTTCTCCAACAGCACAGTGCGAAAGCATCAATTCTTCAGCTTTCTTTATGGTCCAACTGTCACATTCGTACATGACTACTGGAAAAACCATAGCTAGCGATGGAAAACAGACTTGAACACCATCATCACATGGAATCTGATAAAGATGCAGCAGTCCTTTAAACACATCTCCCAGAAGCAGTGCAATTCAAGAAGCCCTGGGCAAGGCGTGAACCCAGTTTGGAAAATGTTTCCTCCTCCTCCTCTCCTTCATAAGGCCTCCGAATACCAGTTTCTACCTCTCTCTTCCAGGAGAAACGTTTGCACGTCCTGTTTGGATTCGGGAGTTTTCTTTGCGATTTCAGTGCTGGGTCATCTGATTCAAAGCTGCTTCTCAGCTCATGAAGTGAACCTCTCCCTTCCGCATGGACAGACGCTCAACAGTTCTCCTGAGTTCTGATCTGCACCTTTTGGTCTTGACTTTGCGTTGCAAGGAGGGCAACCTGTACGACACCTTCTGAGAGGAAGAGGTGACAGTCGTGATGTTACTGAGTACAAGTTTGCTCTGCTCGCTGCCCAACGGGCCAATGAATCTGAGAGATGAGAGAGGTTCAGGCAAGGAAGAGACTTTAATCGGGGAGCTGGTAGACCGAGAAGATGGCAGGCTAGCGCCTCACAATAACCATCTGATTGGGGCCTGCATGCCAGGTTCCTCTATGGATCAAAGGTCGGGGAGGTGAGGAAGCAAAGTGAAACGGCCATTCATCTTGCAAATATCTCCTAGAATGGAGAGCCTCAGGCAGGGGATGTGTTTGTTTCTTCCTTCCTGCCATCTACAGGGCGACAGGGTTCTGAACAAAGTCAGGCAGACGGGCAGGAGATTCTCTGAGGCAGGTCATCATGTACGATTATAACAACAAAAGCAATGAAAAGCAAGTCAAAGAAACAGTTCTAACACGGAGTCAGAGTTGGCTGCTGGTCTGCAACAGTTTCCCTTGCTGCTCTGAACAGCTTTCCTGGTGACTCAGCTGGTAAAGAATCTGCCTGCAATGCAATAGGCCTGGTTTGATTCCTGGGTCGGGAAGATCTGCTGGAGAAGGGATAGGCTACCCAATCCAGTATTCTGGCCCAGAGAATCCCATGGACTATATAGTCCATGGGGTTGCAAAGAGTCGGACATGACTGAGTGACTTTCACTCACTGCAGCAGTAAAAGGAGAATGCTGAACGCGGCACCCAGGGAAACATCAACATTTTAATGAGCGAAGGAAAGCTGTAGAAGGAGGGCAGGGAGGCAGGCTCTGGGAACAGAGATGAGATGGTAAGAATTCTCAACCAGAGAGTATTTCCAAGACGTTGATGTTGGCTACTTGGAGCCAGGCGGAGAGTTAACCTCTGCAACTGCAGTTTGCAAGGGGAACCACCCCTTTGTCACCACGAGGATCTCTGGCATGCTGTACTTGTTACCTTCCCAATATCAATTCGCCTTTTCTACTGACTGTCAGAATCCCGTATTTACATAGACCAGCAACATTTCCAGCCAAGAATACTCATTATCATAACCTCTCCAGTAGCTGAAGGAGGCAGGGAGGAAACTGGGATTAAACAAGATTCTAGATCATGAGACAGAGGGAGAAGTCCCTGGGTCAGGAATCCATATGTGAATCAGAAGATACAAAGGCTGGAACAGGAAGGATTTAATACCTGATCATTCAAACAGATCATTGAAAACGTGATTTTAGGGTATCATGAGATTTTTGCAAAGGACAAGAAATACAGAACTTGCTCTTTATGACTCATGACCTTCTTTTAAATGAGAAGAACAAAATGCTATTGAGGTTCATTTTTTTTTTCTTCAAGATTCCCTGCTTTTCAGCATACTTATCTGGACCAAAATAACTCAGCAGCAGGAACTTCCAGTCTCAGGGAGCCGTGAGTGACATCTCAGACTCTTAGGAATGTAGGGCTGCTGGGGCCTGGCTAGCAGAGCTGACCTCTGGCAGGACAGAGCCTTTTCAAAGCAGAGTGGAGGAGCTGTGCTTCTGCAGTGGGTGTTTCCCAACACCAGTGTGTCAGTTAGCTACGGCTGCATAACAGACATCCCCAGTGTTTGAAAGGAACAAGGACATATGACTTCTCATGACTGTGGGGGGTGACTGGGCACTTCAGCTGATTTGCCCAAGCTCTCTCATATGGCCGTAGTTACCAGCTGAACATCCTAAGAGGGCCTTACTCAACTGTCTGAGGCCTTGGAGCAGATGCTAGGATGCTGGGAATGGCTGCCCCCATCCCCACACACATGTGGTTTCTCCTCTCTGGACGCCTCATAAAGGATGGTCTCAGGATTCTAAGGTTGGAAGCTGCAAAACTTCTGGCGGTCCTGACTGGTAGGTTCACCATGTCCCATTCTACTAGACAGAAGGAAACTGCCCCAGATTTGAAGGGGTGGAGAAAGAGACCCCACCTCTAAGCAAAGGAGCTGGTAAGAGTCAGAGGCCATTTCAATTCACTTCAGAAACTTAGAAAGCCCTCACGCCTCCACCCAGCCCAGTCCCATGCCAGCCTGGACAAAAACTGATGGTTAATTAAGAGCCCCCATCGCCTTACAGAACTTCAACAGGGCCACCCCAAAGTGGGATTTTCTACAGCGCCCTCTTCCAGCTGAAGTGGCAGAAGGAAATAGAATGCCATGTAAGAGACGACAGTTTGAAGGGAAAGTGTTAACAGGCATCTTTAACTGGAGTAGGAACCACAGTCAGACGGCAGGGCTGTAAATTTACAGACATCATCTGCAAAGTTTGGCGATTCTTCATGTGACATTTACTAGTTTTAAAAAACAACTGATTATAAATGCAGGAGACAATACCCTCAATGAATCCCTTCATATCAGAAATTCCCAATTAATAAGTGACAAGCTACAGACAGTTGGCATGTATATTTCTACACTTCTAACAAGAGTTCACAAAGGCTCATTGTCATCACCCCATCAATACATGGAGTCAATATAACCCACCTTACAGAGTCTGCCTGATACTCAGATATGTTACTGGGTGCCCATTTCACTGAGCTGTCTGGAACGTAAGTAATCGATAGCATTCAGTGTAATAAAAACTATTACTATGCCATCAAAAGAGTCTATCTTTCCAGTAGGAGTAAATTCTGTATTTCATTTCAGAAATCAGAACAACAATCCATTTTTGCTTTTCTATAGGATATAATAACAAAGGTTGGTGTATGTAGGGTATATAACACACACAGGCTATCAGGGTGGCCTCAACCAAAACTTTTGGAGTGAAGGAGTTGCAGTCTGCCTTTAGAGTGACTTAATTCAATAAACACAAAAACAATGCTTGCCTTATGCCATGGACTGTTCTAGAGAGTTTATGGACATTATTAATCATTGCTCCCCAGAACAAACCTATAAAGTGGGTATTTTCATTGTTGCTGTCGTTCATTCGCTAAGTCACGTCCAGCTCTTTGTGACCCCATGGACTGCAGCACACCAGCCCTCCCTGTCCTTCACCTTCTCCCAGAGCTTACTCAAACTCATGTTCATTGAGTCAGTGATGCCATCCAACCATCTCATCCTCTGTCGTCCCCTTCTCCTCCTGCCCTCCATCTTTCCCAGCATGATGACCTTTCCCAGTGAGTTGGCTCTTCACATCAGGTGGCCAAAATATTGAAGCTTCAGCTTCAGCATCAGTCCTTCCAGTGAATATTCCAAGGATTTCCTTTAGGATTGACTGGTTTGATCTCCTTACAGTCTAAGGGACTCTCAAGTGTCTCCAGTATCACAGTTGATGAGCATGAATTCTTCTTTGCTCAGCCTTCTTTATGGGCCAACTCTTAAATCTATACATGACTACTGGAAAAATCATAGCTTTGACTGTGCTTTGCTGTGCCGAATCGCTCAGTCATGTCTGACTCTTTGCGACCCCATGGACTATAGCCCACCAGGCTCCCCTGTCCATGGGATTCTCCAGGCATGAATACTGGAATGGGTTGCCATTCCCTTCTCCAGGGGATCTTCCTGACCCAGGATGGAACCCAGGTCTCCCACATTGCAGGCGGATTCCTTGCCATCTGAGCCACCAGGGAAGCCTCCGTATAGCTTTGATTATATGAACCATCATTACGTACATTTTAAAGACAAAGAAGTCCAGGCATGGAAAGAAGTCCGTGGCAGTAAATAGAAGAGCTGTGACTCCAGCACAGATGGTTCTGCTCTAAGAATCATTGCTTTGGCCTTTGCCCTGTCTTCGACTCCACATCCTGCTGACCAACTCCTCACTCGAAGCTCAGCATGGCGATGTAGATAGCAAGGTGCGTCCTGTGTTAAATTAAAAGCCCATGAGAACTAATGTACCAGAGAATGCCGTGTGTGGCACTGGCCTGAATATCAGTGCTTTACGGATGAAAAAACAAGTATAAACTTAGTTTATAGGTTTATGAAGCTTTGTTCTAGATGTTCAATTGCTTTGTTGTAAAAATATGTATCAGCATGCCTAAGGGGGAGAGGGGACTGGAGAACACTAGGGTTCAGGACTGCAAGTTCAAGGTCGTCTGTCTTTAGACTCCAATTTGGCCGAGAGGGACCATGGATCATGTAGTCCTAAAGTCCAATTCTGACTTCTGAAAGCAAAAACGCTGCTGACAAGAGGCAGTGGTCTGAGGACCAGCTTCATTCCATGGGCAGTAAGAACAAAGAGAGGATGCAGGAAGACAATTACTCCATTTTTATGAAAACGGGACATGCTGCATGCATGTTTATTAATGTTTCTCTGCAAAACACTGAGAAATGCCCATGATCATAGCTCTGCTTTGGTTTGAATTAAAATTGAAGATGAATCATAGAAGCTAAAGGTGACGAGGTCTCCTCTTCTGAGCCCTCACATTTATCCTTCAATTCCCTGCAGTTACAAAAAAAAAAAAAAAACAACTTTGCAGCAAATGGAGTTCCTTCTCCCATGAAGCCAAAAAGTATCGGGTGTGGGTGGTGGTCTTGGCAGCAAGTGGGAGACTTCTAGGAGCGAGAAAGTCCTCCAAAGAGACATTGTGCGGTGATGATGATCAGCCCATGATGATCAATTCAAACAGCAATCAGGAATGTAAAGAGGGTCCCCTCTGCTTTAATACTGTCATGAAAAGTAGAAGTCAAGTTAATCTGGGAGCCTGGCTCAGCTGCCACTGACCTCCACCCACTGCTCAGTGGAATGATAAAAAGGCACATGCTTGCTAAAATGAGTTTATGCTTTAAGGTCATTTTAATCCTAGCGGTCTGTTCCAAAGAGCAGAGCATTCTTTAAAAGCTTTATACTGTGATTAGATGATTGGGGTTTTAGGGCTGAAGTGCTATTTTTCCTTCGGCAGAGATCTGCAAAAAATTGAATAACTTTTCAACAAATATTTGACCGAAATGAAAAAGCCTTTCATTTTTCTTCGTGTGATTGCAACCTTGACCGTATCATCACTGGACTCAGCTGCTTTTAGACGGCTTGGCTTAGCTAGGCAAGAAAATGCATGGAAAATGCCTTCATCTAAAAATACACAATTTTCCAAGGCACGTTTTGAGCGCAAACTAATTTCACCCATTCATTTAGGGACAGTCGGCCACAGGAGGTGAGATTATTAAGAGGATCTGCTTGTATACATATACGAGTTCTGTCCAACTCTTTGCAGCTCTATGGACTGTAGCCCACCAGGCTCCTCTATCCATGAGATTCTCCAGGCAAGAATACTGAAGTGGGTTGCCAACGCCCTCCTCCAGGGGATCTTCCCGACCCAGGGATCGAACCCATGTCTCTTGCATCTCCGGCACTGGCAGGCGGGTTCTTTAGCACTAGGACCACTTGGGAAGCCCATCTCCCCATAGATGGGCCTCGTTTCAGGAGACTGAATTTCCCAGGGGAGACAGTCTAGGGTCCTGGCTCACAAGTCTGTGTCCGGACAGCCTAGAAGTTTCTACGATGCAGTCCATGATTTTTTTTCCAATGACACGGGTTACGTCTTAACTTCTGTGTTTGACAACAGGGAAAGTAAATGTGAGACACTGTCCCGAGGGATCGTGTACAAATGCTGCACAAAAATACAATCCCGTATTCTGTTCGATGGTTTAGTTTTACTTGGGAAACAGAAACCATAAGGATGTCCCCCCCCCCCGCCCAGGGACTCAAAAAAGGACAATAACAGTGAAGATCAAGTCCTGGGCAAGAGTCTCCAAGCGCGTCCAGAGTCAGCACAGATGCCTGGCTTCCAGGGAGATGGCAGATAGAATGAAGACACTGTGGAAACCTAGGGGTCCACGTGGAGGGATCCAGTGGACAAACGCACCCCGTGGTTCCTGCCCGGCTCTGGTGTGAGTTAGGACTGGCACCAGTATCAAAGAATGAAGATCTCTCCTTGGACAGGGTGAGAAATCAAATCGTGATGTCCTATGTCGTCCGGTGACACCCATGATCAGATTTTTTTTTCTCCAAGTGGCCCTGGATTACCCAGGAAGCCCCATGGGAAACTGATTTTTTTCCAAGTCTTTGCTCGAAAGGCACTTGTCAGTGGGGCCTGCCCTTGTCACGGGATGAAATGTGCCCTTGCCCAAGCCCGTCTTCCCCACCACCCTTGTGGCCTTCCAGCAACACATGATGTACGTTCCTCCACGAATCGGGCTGTTTGCCGGTCTCCCCCACCAAGGCTGGAATTTACATGAGGACAGGAGCTCTGTCACCTGCATTGAGGAGGCGCCCGTGACTGGTCCGTTAGGACTGGTACCCACGCATGCTGAGAGGCACCATGGCACGCCTGTCTGGGCAACAGGGTTTTAGAGAGCCCCCCGTCTCTGGGGTCACACAGAGTCCGACATGACTGAAGCAACTTAGCAGCAGCAGCAGCAGCAGCCCTATCCTAAACTCACTGAGACATCTCAGCTGAGTACTGGGGGTGGGCGGGTGGATGGGAACTCGGCCAACCGCAAAGTGAGATAAAGACACTGCAAGCTTGTGAGTGGGGAAAAAAAGAAAACGGTGGAGGTGGGAGGGAGCAGGAAGTCTCAGAGGAGTGAGGAGATGTGCAGCATGGATGCGGTAAAGAAAGCAGACAGAAAACCACACAGGTCCAGCTGGGCCCCAGCTGCTGCTGCTAAGTCGCTTCAGTCGTGTCCGACTCTGTGCGACCCCATAGACGGCAGCCCACCAGGCTCCCCTGTCCCTGGGATTCTCCAGGCAAGAGCACTGGAGTGGGTTGCCATTTCCTTCTCCAATGCATGAAAGTGAAAAGTGAAAGTGAAGTCGCTCAGTAGTGTCTGACTCTTCTCGACCCCATGGACTGCAGCCCTACAGGCTCCTCCAGGGGAGCAAAAACCACAGAGAGACTTACTTACGGGTCTGAAAAGGCGAGACACCACACTGGACCTGAGATGAACAAAAGGTTTGAGTGAGCCTTCCTAGAGTCAGGTATTGACAAAGAACTTACCAGTCATACAAAAAGTCAAGCAGGGCCCGGCAAGATGGGCTTTTCCCCCTCAATTGCAATGGAAATGTCAGCTGTTCATCACCCCAGTTTAGGTTCCAAGGGGGCGGTGGCCCAAGGAAGCAGCTCAGAGGATGTCATGGCCAAGACAACAGACTGCAGTCCCGCTCAGAACACAGAGCCCCGTCTACGGGTCGTGACTAAGGATGCTCTCCATTTTCCAGTAACTGTAGAAAAAAGGGAGGGACTGGCAAGCCAGACATCCTCGGGATTCATTTCTAAAGGTCTGACACGAACTGGGCATGCTTCCTCACGCACACTCCCCTCTTGTGCATCGGCAAAGTCTGGCTCTCTGTTCTCCTGATTCACTAACATTCTGGTGGCCGCTTTCCTCAGGTGTCTGGTAAGTAGATTCTTTCCAAGGACTGTCTTGGGGGACTTGCATTTTTACACATGTAAGAGACATTTCCTGTCGACCTTTCCATGACCTGTCGACGTGGGAAGCTTTTCTGAGAGAATCAAAGCAAAGAGCTGGCGCCTCCTTTATTAATTTTTTTTTATTTTGTTGCTTGTTTTTCCTTTTTATTTTGAACACTCCACTTATTTCAACTAACCACAGACACAAAAGCCTCCCTTTCCCCCATTGTTTGTCGTCCGCTCCTTATGTTCTTTGTGTCAATGCACCATTTAAAAAAAAAGAAAAACAATCTCCAATTTCACTTTTTAAATAGCTTTTCGCAAGGAGGGCTGCTACAAGGTAAATGCAAATGTGGAATTCCTGGGTATATACCCTGGAGTCTTTCCCTGACCATTTTTGGCCTTGATGAATTCATATTTAAACCAAATCCCTCCGGAAATGCATTTATCAAATTGAGTACCACAAAATACGAGATGCAATACTTAGCAAGGAGCCTCAAGACCTGTGATCAAGAGCCATCGTTCCGCGCTCCGAGACACGGAATCCATTTTCCTATACTGTGTGACATAAAATAGCTCTTTTCAATTCATACTTGATACGGACAACGTTTAATGTGATTCTGCCTGAAGAGTAGCGGGCTGTGATTCATTCTCGCCAAACTCCGTGCATACAAACGACCGCAGCGGCTTCATGGACCTCGGCGGGAGAGACAGCATCGTTCTGGAGTTACAGACGGTGGGCAGCTAGAGCAGTGGCTCCTTTAGGAGATGAAGAAAGCTCTCAGAGGACACTAGGTCACGCAGCACGCAGACCTAGATTCCGCCAAGACAATCACACCAGGAGGCGTGCCTTGTGTTGTTCCTCCAAGGTGGGGATCTGTACTTGACCCAGGGCTTGGAAGAGGTTACAGTAGTTAGCAGAAAAAGGGATCCCAGATGCCCTGATCTCCAGACCCCGTAAATATGTTTCCTGTGAGTGCTCACTCGCTCAGTCGTGTCCGACTCTTTGCAACCCCATGCCAGGCTCCTCTGTCTGTGGAATTCTCCAGACAAGAGCACTGGAGTGGGTTGCCATTTCCTTTTCCAGGGGAGCTTCCTGACCCAGGGATCGAACCTGCATCTCCTGCACTGGCAGGTGGGTCCTTATGCTCTACCGCCAGACAAGTCCAAATATGTTTCATGACACAGCAAAAGGAACTCTGCAGATGTGATTAAGAACGTGGAGACGGGGCTTCCCTTGTGGTCCAGAGGCTAAGAGTCCGCGCTCCCAATGCAGGGGCCGGGGTTCAATCCCTAGTGAGCGGCAATTAAGAGTTCACATGCTCCAGCTTGGAGAAGGAAATGGCAACCCACTCCAGTATGCTTGCCTGGAAAGTCCCCATGGACAGAGGAGCCTGGTGGGCTTACAGTCCAGGGGGTCGCAAACAGTCAGATACAACTGAGCAACTAAAGAAGAAGATGCTACAACTAAAGATTCCCAACGTCAACACAAATATCCTTCCAGGAGGGTGGCAGAAAGGGGGCTCTGATTCCAAAAAACGAGTATCACAGTGATGCAAAATCCCAGAATGAGAGACAGACACTGAGCCAGCCATTGTTGGCTCCAAGGCTGGAGGATGGGGCCTGATTCACTCTGCTACATCTCTGAAACAAACACAACACTGTCAATCAATTATACCCCAATAAATTAAAAAAAAAATCAGATACATGTACATGAATGTTTGCTCCAGTGTTATTCACAGTGGAAACAAGGGAACAATTTACCAAGAGATGAACAGATAAACAAACCATCGTCCATCCACACAAAAGCAAGTTAGCTGGTCATGAAGAGGAATGAAGTACCGATATGCACTGTAGCACACGTGAACCTCGAAAGCATTACGGTAAGTAAAAGAAGCCAGTCACAAATTCACATGACTAACTGTGTGATCCCATTCATATGAAGCATTATCCACAAGAGGTAGTGATTTATCTAGAGACAAAAAGGAGATCAGTGCTGATCTGGGCTGGGGTGGGAGGTAATGGGGAGTGAAGGCTTAACGGAGACAGCGTTTCATTTTTAAGTGAGGAAAACGCTCTGGAATGGGAAGTGATGGTTGCACAGTCCCATGAATGTACTAAATGCCACGGAACTGTTCACTTTATGATGATGAACATGGCAAATTTTTAGTGTATGTGTATGCTACTGCATTTTTAACAAAACCTCAAGAAAGAAAAACAACTCTCTTGATGTCAGAAAGTCAGACCACTGTTTTCCCACTTCTGGGAGCAAAAGGCGGTGAAATCTCAGAGTGGGTCTGAGCAAATTGGGTCTGAGTCCTAATTTGACTCAGAGCCAGCCAGGCCAGCTTGCGTGAGGCTCATTTTCTGCCAAGTGGAGAGGGCTATGTTCCAGGTCTGCTCAGAGGCGAAGAGGGAAAAACAGGCCAATGCCTCGGGCGTACAGTAGGCTCTGTGATAAAGCTAAGCAGCAGGCCATCCCGGCCTGGGTGGTTCCATCTGACCCGACAATGCGCCCAGTCCTTCTGCAAGGCCACACGAAGCCCCCGTTCATGGGCTTGCATTTTGCAGACTGTACCTAAAATCTGAGGCAAGGACTAACAAGTCAGACACCACCCTTCATTTACAGAGAGCAAAGACTAGCTAGGTTGTGTAAAACAAGGAAGACAGTCAAGTATTACTGGAGGGCCAGCAACATAGCAAGAACACTACCCAGGCCATACCTTCCAATCAGGCAACCCCTGGTGAGCCCTGGTCTCTACTCAGCTCACAGGATTGATTCCATCACCTCTGCCTTACAAACAATAGCAAAGCAAGGCCTGAAAATGGAAGCTTAAATGACAGCATAGCTTTTGTCATCTTTCACAACTTTCAACCAAGACACACTTGGCTGGGCTTATAATTTTAACACAGATCTGTTGTTGTTTTGATGCTCAGTCATGTCTGACTCTTTGTGACCCCATGGACTGTAACCAGCCAGGTTCCTCTGTCCAGGGGATTCTCCAGGCAAGAATACTGGAGCGGGTTGCCATTTCCTCCTCCAGGAGATCTTCCCGACCCAGGGATCGAACCTGCATAGCCTGCAATACCAGATGGGTTCTCTACCACTGAGTCACCAGTTGCCACCAGAGGCTCTCTAAACATTTCTTCCTTTTTTTTTTTTTTTTTCCTCTAAGAGGTAGCTAGGAGGAAAAGAAAAGCGTGATTCTTCTCCATAAGAAAATTGATGGCTTAGCCAGGCAGAGTTCCAGCAATGCAGTTTGTCAAATCTTTTGTAAAATTTTTCTTCTTTAGAGATGAATCAGATTTATGCAATAAAATATCTCAGCGGGGTTTTTCTTTTATTTGGATCATTCTTCACTATCAGGAGAACATATGTCCCCACGATATCATCTGAATGAAAGAGAATTGAAAATGAAATTTGTAACTAGGCAAGGAAGTCGCTCGCCACACAGGGGCAGAGTCCTTGGAGGACGTGGATCCAGAAGGCAGCATCCAGCCCAGACTCACAGAGCAGCTCTTGTCAACCGGGGTGCGTACTGGGGTCACCTGGGGGCTCTGTTACCAGACAGATCCCTGGGTCACCCTGAGATGCCCTAGCAGTGAGTATGCAAGGAAGACTAAGCAGCTCTACTAACCCAGCATCAACAGAAAGTGAAAGTGAAGTCATTCAGTTGTGTCTGACTCTTTGTGACCCCATGGACTGAACAGTCCATGGAATTCTCCAGGCCAGAACACTGGAGTGGGTAGCCTTTCCCTCCTCCAGGGGATCTTCCTGACCCAGGGATCGAACCCAGGTCTCCTGCATTGCAGGCGGATTCTTTACCAGCTGAGCCCCAAGGGAAGCATGAACTGAAGACACTTGTTAAGTCAGGACACATCCACAGAAGCTTCTCTTTGTCCCAACCAGCCTCCTTCATTTAAAAAAAAAAAAAAAAATTTATTCATTTGGCTGTGTGGGCCTTCGCTGCATCATTTGGGATCTTTTCTGAGCTTAGCTGCCCCACAGCATGTGGGATCTTAGTTCTCCGACCAGGGATCAAACCTGTTATTCTGCTGCATTGCAAAGAAGATTCTTAACCACTGGACCTCCAGAGAACTGCCCCACTTTGAAGTAGGCACTCCAGGCTCTGAACCGCTTCCTCCTGATTCCAGTCTTTTTGCCGTTGTACGCCATGTGGAGTGAAAGGGAAATTCAGCCGGTGGGTGAAGTCAAGGGCAGTACAGGCAAAGAAAGGAGCTGGGGAAACTTGCTTGTCTCTGGAGACACAGTTCTAGGGTGTGATGGCTGTTGGTTTGCCCCTTCCATGAGGCATCTCCCCAGGCATAGGCGACTTGATTCCAGGTGTGTTGAGCCCCCCATGTTCATGAACCTGGAGGCCCCCGGGTGTTGTCTATGTGTCTCTGAAGCACTACGATGAAGAGACTTGACATTACCCTGCATTTGCAGAGAAAATATCTGCCAACCTCCAAGTAAACAGCGCATGTGCCTATCACGTTCGGAGCAGGAGACTGAAGCCACCAGTGTGTCCTGGAGGAAACTGCAGGGGTAATGACTTCTCTGCAACAGCACACGTGTGTGTCTGTTAGTCACTCAGTCGTGTCTGACTCTGCGACCTCCCATGGACTCTATCCCGCTAGGCTCCTCGGTCAATGGGATTCTCCAGGCAAGACTACTGCAGTGGGTTGCCAATTCCTCCTCCAAGGAATCTTCCCAACCCAGGGATCAAACGTGGGGTCTCCCGCATTGCAGGCAGAGTCTTTACCTTCTGAGCCACCAGGGAAGCCCAGCATAGGTCCATTTTATGAGCAATGCTGCCTTTTAAACCAGCGACTAAAGCAGAGATGGGCACACCCATGACAGACAAGCTCAGAGCAAAATGGCACTTGGGCCAGGCTTGAACGTGGTAGCTCATCGGAACATCTGAGGTCCATCTGAGCTCCAAATTTGCAGGGTTCATACTCACTTAGGTTGTCAAGGGGCGTATCTACCTGGGGTTTTCTTGGGTAACAGAACATGCCACACTTCTCAGCTCCATGGTGACTAGTCCATCCTCACAGACAGAATAGGAAAATCGGGTAAGTTAACATCTGCAGAGCAAAGAGGAGGTAAAGCTCCAGCATAGACCAATCTGGAATGGGCTGCCACAGCCGTCACCTGGCCAGCCTGGTCACAGAGATTCACAGTGACACAGGACAGGATTTAGAGAGTTAATATTGTAGCTATCCCTCCTTCAATGAGCTTATTATTGAAAAATCAACCATTTCTCCACGGTGCATCCTAAATGAGAGACATGGTTCCTTTAAGGAAGGTAGAACAGCCGACTCTTTCTAGGTGCTGAATGATTACTTGAGCTGCTCACTTCTAACAAAGGCCCTTTGTCCCTGGCTTGGGAGAGGAAAGCTTCTCAATCCCGGATGTGTAACCCATGATGCATCCTTTCTGGTAACTTAGGAGGCTGAAGGCCACAGGGGAACGAATGCACAGAAGCACCACCTGAAGACCACCAACCACTGATGTGCTCAGCCGTGTGGACTCTCCACGGGGTGCTGGTTGTTTTTTCAGTCGCTCAG
Source organism: Bos grunniens (assembly GCF_055505025.1). Taxonomy (NCBI): domain Eukaryota; kingdom Metazoa; phylum Chordata; class Mammalia; order Artiodactyla; family Bovidae; genus Bos; species Bos grunniens. The sequence goes on from NC_141194.1 coordinate 6,144,049, forward strand.
TCGGGTCTGACTCTTTGCCACCCCATGGACCACAGCATGCCAGGCCTCCCTGTCCTTCACTAACTCCCAGAGCTTGCTCAAACTCATGTCCATCGAGTCGGCGATGCCATCCAACCATCTCATCCTCTGTCGTCATACACAAATATCACAGACTGGAAGGGAGACCAGCATTTTCAAAATACCAACTCCCAACGACCTCCACGTTAGGACCTCAAACACATTTAAAGTCTGTCACATGGTTCCCCTTCTATTGGACTAGTCTCCAGGAAAGCCACATTTGCCCCTCATATGTCCCTTATATTATTAATGTTTCATCCCAGGCTGCCAAAATGCTGTCCAAATTTCAAACTCACCCCAAACCTTTCACCTTCAGTTCACTGTCCACTGGTGCTTTTAACTGTGTAAGACACTCTTCCTCTCCTTTAAACCCACGTGGGGCTTCTCTCTGTCATGAGAAGTTTGACTTACGTTATGGTTGTTCAGTTCAGTTCAGTTGCTCAGTCGTGTCCGACTCTTTGTGACCCCATGGACTGCAGCACGCCAGGCCTCCCTGGCCATCACCAACTCCCAGAGCTTGCTCAAATGCATGTCCATCGAGTCGGTGATGCCATCCAACCATCTCATCCTCTGTTATCCCCTTCTCCTCCCACCTTCAATCTTTCCCAGCATCAGGGTCTTTTCTAATGAGTTAGTTCTTCGCATCAGGTAGCCAAAGGATTGGAGCTTCAGCTTCAGCATCAGTCCTTCCAATGAATGTTCAAGACTGATTTCCTTTAGGATGGACTGGTTGGATCTCCTTGCAGTCCAAGGGACTCTCAAGAGTCTTCTCCAACACCACAGTTCAAAAGCATCAATTCTTCAGCACTCAGCTTTCTTTATAGTCCAACTCTCATACCCATACATGATTGCTGGAAAAACCATAGCCTTGACTAGACAGACCTTTGTTGGCAAAGCAACATCTCTGCTCTTTAATATGCTATCTAGGTCGGTCATAACTTTTCTTCCAAGGAGAAAGCCTCTTTTAATTTCAAGGCTACAGTCACCATCTGCAGTGATTTTGGAGGCCCCCAAAATAAAGTCTGTCACTGTTTCCAGTGTTTCCTCATCTATTTGCCATGAAATGATGGGACCAGATGCCATGATCTTAGTTTTCTGAATGTTGAGCTTTAAGCCAACTTTTCCCCTATGGTTGTTAGGAAGATCATATTCCCCCCCACTAAGCTATATCACAAGCTTAGGGACAGTTTCACATAAGTCTGTGTGTCATGGACTAAAGGTACACTGACTACACTGAATCGAATAAAACTGAAAGAAACGGACCTTTTCATCTTAAGACAGCTCTGCAAAATAGAAGAAAATATAAAGAAAAAGCCCAAATTGCACACTACTTCGATTTGAGTAGTTTTACTAAGTGGTATTTCTGAGGAGTCCTGTATGCTCTGGCTGTACGTTCCTGAAAGACAAGATTGCAGATGATTGCTCTGCTCCACAGAGACACCTCAGCAGGTGATTCTGACCTGTGAGGGGTCTGGGTTGTTGCTGTTTTCTCAGAGTCCAGGAACGGGTTCATAATTTGCATAATAGAGGTCAGCACCTTTCTGAATTGTGGGGAGATGACACTAGTGTGTCTACGTTAGATGAGCCACTGTCTTTATTGAATCTCTCTGTGTATCCATAGAAAGCCCCTAGACAACAAGGAGATCAAACCAGTCAGTCCTAAAGGAAATAAACCCTGAATATTCATTGGAAGGACTGATGCTGGAGCTCCAATACTTTGGCCACTTGATGACGAGCATTGACTTGTTGGAAAAGATCCTGATGCTGAGAAAGATTGAGAGCCGGAGGAGAAGGGGAAGACAGAGGGTGAGATGGTTGGATGGCATCACCGACTCGATGGACAAGAGTTTCAGCAGGTTCCACGAGATGCTGAAGGACAAGGAAACCTGGCGTGCTGCAGCCCATGGGGTTGCAAAGAGTTGGACATGACTGAGTGACTGAATAGTAGTGTATCCATTATTATTTCCTAACTCCAAGGGCATTTCTGGGGCACTTTTCTCCCTGCACGGCTGCAGGTCACTACAGGGAATGGAGTTCAGAAGTCAAAAAGAGCTCTCTTTCAAGTGACTATAAAGTAATAGGAATTATATGAGATCATATAAAGAGCAGAGAAGGCAATGGCACCCCACTCCAGTGCTCTTGCCTGGAAAATCCCATGGATGGAGGAGCCTGGTGGGCTGCAGTCCATGGGGTCGCTACGAGTCAGACACAACTGAGCAAATTCACTTTCACTTTTCACTTTCATGCATTGGAGAAGGAAATGGCAACCCACTCCAGTGTTCTTGCCTGGAGAACCCCAGGGACAGGGGAGCCTGGTGGGCTGCCGTCTATGGGGTCGCACAGAGTCGGACATGACTCAAGCGACCTAGCAGCATATAAAGAGCAACTCAGACACCATGAGTGACACCGCTCTCGTCGATGTGATTTCCCACAATGGTGAAACTCTCTTTTAAACTTATGAAGAAAACAATGTGCAAGTCTATCTTCAAATTACATACGCATTCAGTGAGTTCAGTTCAGTCGCTCAGTCGGGTCCAACTCTTTGCGACCCCATGAATTGCAGCACGCCAGGCCTCCCTGCCCATCACCAACTCCCGGAGTTCACTCAAAACTCATGTCCATGGAGTCGGTGTTGCCATCCAGCCATCTCATCCTCTGTCGTCCCCTTCTCCTCCTCCCCTCAATCTTTCCCAGCATCAGGGTCTTTTCCAATGAGTTAGCTCTTAGCATCAAGTGGCCAAAGTATTGGAGTTTCAGCTTTAGCATCAGTCCTTCCAATGAACACCCAGGACTGATCTCCTTTAGGATGGACTGGTTGGACCTCCTTGCAGTCCAAGGGACTCTCAAGAGTCTTCTCCAACAACACAGTTCAAAAGCATCAAATCTTCGGTGCTCAGCTTTCTTCACAGTCCAACTCTCACATACATACATGACCACTGGAAAAACCATAGCCTTGACTAGACTGACCTTTGTTGGCAAAACACTATCTCTGTTTTTTAATATGCTATCTAGGTTGGTCATAACTTTCCTTCAAAGGAGTAAGCATTATAATCTGGAAAAATCTAATATATACTAACATTGTAGGGGAAATTTTTCCTTTACATGTAAAACTGTGTAACTCTAGCTTTAGACAATTCTTTCTTTTTTTACTTATTTGGATGTCAAAATGACATCTGGATGATCATGCTACATTGTTCAAGCTATTCGTCAGGCTCCCTCCTTCCCTACATGGGCTTAGCTGGTATAGAATCTGCCTGCAATGAAGGAGATCTCAGTTTGATTCCTGGGTTGGGAAGATCCCCTTGAGAAGGGATAGGGTATCCACTCCAGTATTCCTGGGCTTCGCTTGTGGCTCAGCTAGGAAATAATCTGCCTGAAATGCCAGAGACCTGGGTTCGATCCCTAGGTTGGGAAGATCCCGTAGAGAAGGGAAAGGCTACCCACTTCAGTAGTCAGCCCTGGAGAATTCCATGGACTGTATAATCCATGTGGTCGTCAAGAGTCAGACACAACTGAGCGGCTTTCACTTTCCTCTTCCCCATCAAATGCAGTAAAACTCTCCAATCAACAAGCCTGTAAAAGGCTCCTCTATAAAAATCCAGAAGTATCCTGGGGCAACCCACCAAGTGCAATGACAGTTCACTGCACTGCCATGTAATGTGTTAAATGTTTCAGTTTGGTGTAAAAGTGGCTTCCCTGGGAGGCAGACACAAAGAATCTGACTGCAGTGAAGGAGATGGTTTGGGGAGAAAGGTGACCCCTAGTTCAGGAAGATCCCCTGGAGGAGGGCATGGCAACCCACTCCAGTATTCTTGCCTGGAGAATCCCATGGACAGAGGAGCCTAGTGGGCTACAGTCCATGGGGTCACAAAAAGTTGAATACGACTGAACTCCTCTTGGCTGGAACAAACTCTTCAGTGGCCTCATCATGTATAAAGGTTAAATATCAGGGACCTGGTGGTTATTTATTTCCAAAGTGTTAAACATACTGGGCTCTGATAAACAATGTCAACGTGTCACAGTCAATTAGAAAGCCTTCCAGAGTGAATGAGCTTCTGACTTTGAGGAATGCCACTGGCATGAGATAAACAGAGAGCTGGACAATGTCCGGGACCACCACCTTCCGTCAGATACCAAATGCAATCCCAACTGACCGCAAAGGCAAGCGTGCAAAGGAGCTGCTCGTTCTTTGGGACTAAAAATACATTGTTTTTCTTCAGGCAGTGGGGTTTCTTGTGACTCCAGCACAACTTTGTGTAGCTCAAAGATAAACAATGGGCATCATACATCACAAGTTTCAACTGAGCTCTTTCTGTAAGGATGGGACAGTAGGTATATATGCATCAGGATGGACAGATGGAACTAAAAATGTCTTCTTTACAGTGTGACCAAACCTTAGTCTTAGTCATGCCTAGGCAAAGGACCCCTTAGGGAGAGCACCCTGGTCATAAAGAGTCCGACTTGCTTTGTTGTTGTTCTCCCGCTAAGTTGTGTCCAACTCTTAGCTGCCCATGGGCTGCAGCACACTAGTCCCCTGTCCTTCACTATCTCCTGGAGTTGCTCAAATGCACGTCCATTGAGCTACCGTGATGGAAAGCTGGTATGTGTAAAGGGTTGATGCCAAATTACATGCTGCAAAGTTATACAAAGGTCAACAGAGGTCCTTTTTGCCAACAGAGATCTGTCTAGTCAAGGCCATGGTTTTTCCAGTAATCATGTACAGACACGTGTAAGTTGGACTATATAGAAAGCTGAGCACCAAAGAATTGATGCTTTTGAACTGTGGTGTTGGAGAGTCCCTCAGACTGCAAGGAGATCCAACCAGTCCATCCTAAAGGAGATCAGTCCTGGGTGTTCATTGGAAGGACTGATGTTGAAGTTGAAACTCCAATCCTTTGGCCACCTGATGCAAGGAACAGACTCATTGGAAAAGACCCTGATGCTGGGAAAGATTGAAGGCGGGAGGAGAAGGGGACGAAGAGGATGAGATGGTTGGATGGCATCACTGACGCGATGGACATGAGTTTGTGTAAGCTCTGGGAGTTGGTGGTGGACAGGGAGGCCTGGTGTGCTGCAGTCCGTGTGGTCACAGAGTCAGACACGATGACTAAGCAACTGAACTGAAATGAAAGTTATACAGTACAGAGTGAAGGAACCCAAGCTCTGTGCCTATTTCTAATGCTACAGCTGCTGCTGTTGCTGCTGCTAAGTCGCTTCAGTCGTGTCCGACTCTGTGCGACCCCATAGACGGCAGCCCACCAGGCTCCCCCATCCCTGGGATTCTCCAGGCAAGAACACTGGAGTGGGTTGCCATGTCCTACTCCAGTGCACGAAAGTGAAAAGTGAAAGTGAAGTCGCTCAGTTGTGTCCGACTCTTAGCGACCCCATGGACTGCAGCCTACCAGGCTCCTCAGTCCATGGGATTTTCCAGGCAAGAGTACTGGAGTGTGGTGCCATTGCCTTCTCCAATTGCTACAGCAGAGGACAGTAACTATGCAAATGAATGGGAAGGAAACAGCATTTATCAAAGCGTTTGGTGAAATTTTAAAATTCAACTAAAACTGTTATTTGAAAAGATGGAGGCAAAAGTATGGATTGTTTTATCAGCAGTCTTAGGTCAGCATTAACAACACATATCTAATGTTCTTGATTACTTCATACAATTGAAAGCTAGTAACATGTGTTATGTTACATCAGAGTATTGAAAACTGTGTCCTATTCTACATGGTCAAGGAGCAGCCTGTTAACAGAGCAGTAGACTATCTCTGTATGCCAAGTGCAGAACATATTCTTATGCAAATATTACCCTTTTATCTGTTTGACCAAAAAAAAAAAAAGATATTTATTTACCAGTATTTGGTGATCTTAGAATAGCTGTTTTCATCTGTAAAGTATAAAATCATAGTCTCACTGTGATTTAAAAGTAAACTAGAAGTTCAATTTGCTGCTACTGCTGCTGTTAAGTCGCTTCAGTCGTGTCCGACTCTGTGCGACCCCATAGATGGCAGCCCACCAGGCTCTGCCATCCCTGGGATTCTCCAGGCAAGAACACTGGAGCGGGTTGCCATTTCCTTCTCCAATGCATGAAAGTGAAAAGTGAAAGTGAAGTCGCTCAGTCGTGTCCAACTCTTAGCGACCCCGTGGACTGCAGCCTACCAGGCTCCTCCGTCCATGGGATTTGCCAGGCAAGAGTACTGGAGTGGGGTGCAATTTATTTGTGGTCAATTCAGATGACCTGAATCAAATATCCTTATTTCTTACCTCAATACTAAAAACTTGGGTTGAGTTTGGCATTAATGAAAGAGCAGGTGTTTTTGTGTGACTAGAATATTATCCAATTATTCTTACTCATCATGTGAATTACCTTTGAAGACTGCCTAAACATTCTACATTTTTCTCTATTAAGGTAAAATATTGAACAGCATTATTAACCAAACTGACTGAATTGACATTTATCCAAGACAAGTGCCAGAGACAACTGGATAATACATATTTCTTTCAAGAGCATTTCAAACATTCACCAGGATATGGCCACTCTGCACTGGGCCATGAAACAACTCGAAAGCAACTGGAATCACAAAGGAGACGTTCTCAGACTACAATGCGGTTAAAACAGAGATCAGTCACAAAAAAAGATAAATTCATCACTATGTGGACAAAGGTCCATCTAATCAAAGCTGTGGTTTTTCCAGTGGTCATGTATGGATGTGAGAGTTGGACCATAAAGCTGAGTGCTGAAGAATTGATGCTTTTGAACTGTGGTGTTGGAGAAAACTCTTGAGAGTCCCTTGGACTGCAAGGAGATCCAACCAGTCCATCCTAAAGGAAATCAGTGTTGGGTGTTCATTGGAAGGACTGATGCTGAAGCTGAAGCTCCAATACTCTGGCCATCTGATGCGAAGAGCTGACTCATTGGAAAAGACCCTGATGCTGGGAAAGATTGAAGGCGGGAGAAGGGGCTGACAGAGGATGAGATGGTTGGATGGCATCACGGACTCAATGGACATGGGTTTGGGTGAACTCCAGGAGTTGGTGATGGACAGGGAGGCCTGGCATGTTGCAGTCCATGGGGCTGCAAAGAGTCAGACACACCTGAGCAACTGAACTGAACTGAGCTTAAGCCCGAGAACCTGGGCCGTGTCACCTCTTACTCTGAGCTCTTACCCACCTGCTTTCGCAGCGTCTGGGGTCCTCCCCCGACCGCTGTCATCGCTAAGCCCTTTTCCCCAACACCACCCCCAAGCCCTCCTCCTCCCTTCCTAAAGCACCACTAACCCAATCAACACACTTCACTTTGCCAAAGACTTGGGTAAAAGAAGGGAATAGTGGCAGAGGAAAAAAAATTACAAAATAATTGAGTGTCAGGTACCACATTAAAAGTCCATCAGCCATCTTATAGAGAAGTCCTTATTAAAAATTCCCATATTCCGGAGCCTGCCCTTCCTCACTCTAGAAAAAGATCTTCATTCATCCGGCAAGTACTTGTGAGAAGCTTCCTTATTTACCAGTCCTGGGTGTATGCACCAGAGATTCAGCAATAAAGAAAACAAACTCGGCCATTGTGAAATTATAGTCTCGGAATCCACCCACCCATTCTGTTCTTAGCCCTGGATTCCTGAAGCCCAGGGATCAGAAAGAGACAACGGAAAATGCGTGTTAGCCCTCGTCTGCGGAGCTGTCTTGCCTCCCATTGTTTTGATCTCCCCCTTTCAACCTAGGCAAGGGGCTTACATTTTAGAACCAAAAGAACAATCACACTGCTTTCCTAAGCTAATGCGCGGCATTCATCTTGATATGCATTCTGCCTCCTCTAGTCAATTTTTTAAATCAATGTTTCATTCTCTCTACATTTGCTGTTTCAAAATTCCCCTTAATTGAAGCCATTTCTCAGTTGTAATAGCACCAATATACAATGATAATAGTATAAAATGTACCTCTTTAGATGATGGGAACTGCATGCTAAGTCACTTCAGTCATGTCCGACCCTGTGCGACCCTGTGGACTGTAGCCCACCAGGCTCCTCTGTCCATGGGATTCTCCAGGAAAGAGTACTGGAGTGGGTTTCCATGCCCTTCTCCAGATGAGAACTAGGTTTCCCACCAAATATTTAAATACAAGCTGTTAACAACCTAGATAACATATTCAAAAGCAGAGACATTACTTTGCCAACAAAGGTCCGTCTAGTCAAGGCTATGGTTTTTCCTGTGGTCATGTATGGATGTGAGAGTTGGACTGTGAAGAAGGCTGAGCACCAAAGAATTGATGTTTTGAACTGTGGTGTTGGAGAAGACTCTTGAGAGTCCCTTGGACTGCAAGGAGATCCAACCAGTCCATTCTGAAGGAGATCAGCCCTGAGATTTCTCTGGAAGGAATGATGCCAAAGCTGAAACTCCAGTACTTTGGCCACCTCATTCGAAGAGTTGACTCATTGGAAAAGACTCTGATGCTGGGAGGGACTGGGGGCAGGAGGAGAAGGGGACGACAGAGGATGAGATGGCTGGATGGCATCACTGACTCAATAGAGGTGAGTCTGAGTGAACTCCGGGAGTTGGTGATGGACAGGGAGGCCTGGCGTGCTGTGATTCACGGGGTTGCAAAGAGTAGGACACGACTGAGCGACTGAACTGAACTGAACTGAACAATATTTCTGGGAAAAACCAGCTACATGCGTATGTGAATCTAGAGGATGTAAATTCAGAAGTCTAACTTATGTGATTGAGGCAAGAATATGTTTAAACGGTGATCTCTGGCTTGCCTGGTGGTCCAGTGGTTAAGAACCCGTCTACCAATGCAGGTGACACGGATTCGAACCCTGGTCCAGGAAGATCCCACGTGCTGTGGAAAAACTAAGCCTGAGCGTCTCAACTACTGAGACTGTGGTCTGGGGCCTAAGAGCTGTAGCGACTGAGCCCACATACTGCAACCACGGAAGCCCCCACTCCTAGAGCCTCACAACAAGATGCTCCACAGTAAGAGTCAAAGTCAAAGTGCTAGTTGCCCAGCTGTCTCTCCCTCTTTGAAACCCCATGGACTGTAGCCCGCCAGGCTCCTCCGTCCATGGGCTTCTCCAAGCAAAAATACTGGAGTAGACCAATTGCCATTGCCTTCTCCAGGGGTCAAACCCAGGTCTCCTGCATGGCAGGCTGATTCTTTGCCATCTGAGCCACCAGGGAAGCCCACACACCACAGCTAGAGAGTAGCCACTGCTCACTGCAGAGCCAAAATACAGAATTAAATAAATACATCTTTAAATAAAAGGCAATCTCACAGACATTATTCAGTAAAAACTGTTAAAATAAGCCAGCAAAGGGATCAGAAATAATGCATGTTTTACTCCAACACTCTCTCCTTGAGTCCTTGCTCTCTGTATGATACAGTGTTACATGCTTCAGAACACAAAGACAGAAAAGTGTCCTAGACTCCTTCATGTCCATTCCCATTTCACCCCTCTTCAGAGAGAAGCTTCTTGAAAGAGCAGTCACCATTAAGTTCATTTCTTCACCTCCCAGTTCTTCTTGATCTGTCTTCATCTGCTTTAACCTCAACCACACTCTTAGAAGTGGTTTTATCAAGACCTGGCTTGCTTTTTGTTCCTCGTTTTACTTGACTGTTGAAGAAGGAAATGGCAAGCCGCTCCAGTATTCTTGCCTGGAAAATCCCCTGGATAGAGAAGCCTGGTTACAATCTATAGGCTACAGTCCATGGGGTCGCAAAGAGTCGGACACGACTGAGCGACATCACTTTACTCGACTGTTCATAATTTTTGACGCTGTTGGCCACCTCCATCTTTCTCAAACTGTTTACTCCCTTGGTTGTCAAGGGAACGCACATTTGAGCTCTAGTCCCTCTCTCGGGCTGACATTTAAAGGTTAGGTGCCATCCTCAACTCTCTTTCCTCTCATCCTTTCTGAGATGAGCAGGGCCTCATTCACACGAGTCCTTCCCGTTGCCTCTAGAATGTCTACCACTGCCAATGACATGTCTCTAGTCCATCTCTCTCTCTCTCAGCCTGCAGAATCGTATTTTTAACTCTCTAGTGGACTCTGTCCACCCAAATGCTTTAGTCAACCCCCACCGAAGTCCAAACTCGCTGCTTTATTTTTCCTTCCTACCTGCTCTCATCACCCTCAAGATGCAATTCCCACGTAGAGTACCTTTGTACCCTAACCATCCACAGCAAAAATTTCTGTCATCCACACCATCTTTCTTGTCCACCAACATTTCAGTCACTGAAAGTGAAAGTTGCTCAGTTGTGTCCAACTCTTTGCCACCCCATGGACTCTACTGTCCATGGAATTCTTCAGGCCAGACTACTGGAGTGGGTAGCCCTTCCTTTCTCCAGGAGGTCTTCCCAACCCAGGGATCGAACCCAGGTCTCCTGCATTGCAGGCAGATTCTTTACCAACTGAGCTATTCAGTTCAGTTCAGTTCAGTCGCTCAGTCATGTCTGACTCTTTGTGACCCCATGAACCACAGCACCCCAGGCCTCCCTGTCCATCGCCAACTCCCTGAGTCTGCCCAAACCCATGTCCATTGCGTTGGTGATGCCATCCAACCATCTCATCCTCTGCCATCCCCTTCTCCTCCTGCCCTCAATCTTTCCCAGCATCAGGGTCTTTTCCAATGAGTCAACTCTTCACATGAGGTGGTCAAAGGATTGGAGCTTCAGCTTCAACATCAGTCCTTCCAATGAACACCCAGGGCTGATCTCCTTTAGGATGGACTGGTTGATCTCCTTGCAGTCCAAGGGACTCTCAAGAGTCTTCTCCAACAGCACAGTTCAAAAGCATTAATTCTTCTTTGCTCAGCTTTCTTTATAGCCCAACTCTCACATCCATACATGACCACTGGAAAAACCATAGGTTTGACTAGATGGTAATGTTGGTAATGTCTCTACTTTTTAATATGCTGTCTAGGTTTAATATGCTTTTCTTCTTTTAATTTCATGGCTGCAATCACTATATGCAGTGCTTTGGGAGCCCAAAAAACTAAAGTCTGTCACTGTTTCCATTGTTTCCCCATCTATTTGCCATGAAGTGATGGGACCGGGTCCCATGATCTTGGTTTCACCCTAGAACCCAACCATTCCATTTCTTGGAATACACCCTACAGACATGCTGAGGTAAGCTCACCAAGAAACATGCACGGTATCTTCAGAGCAGCTGTATTCATTGTGACAAAGAGTAGAAACAATCCAGACGTCCATCAGTCCATGAATGGATGGGTAAGCTGTATAACATTTACACCATGGAATACTATCTGACCATGAGAATGAGCACCACGCCACGTGTAAAAGTGTGCATGACTCTCAAACCCAACGCCGAGTAAAAGACGTCCGTACAAAAGGGGACATACTGTTTGACACGCCAAGTACCGGAAGGAGGACAGTCAGTCTCTGCTTTTTGAAACCAGGATGGCACTCAGTGACCGGAAAAGAGCCAAAGACGTGATTGGAGCGTATTAATAGGCTGGTGACTCGAGGGTATTAAGAGGCTCCACCATTCATTTAGTTCCGCATCACTGGTCGTCTTCCATCTGTGAACATTCAAGCTGCACACACAGGGTGTATGCGTTTTCTATCTCTCAAGCTGCAACAAAGGTTTCTAAGTGTATACAGCTTAACGAATTTTTACTCAGTAGACATTCCCATATATAAGTAACATGGATGAGACAGCATATTGCTGGCAGCTCAGAAACCCCTTCACACTCCAGCCCATATCAATTCCCTCAAAACAATTTCTGTTTTGACTTTTACCATGGTGGCAGAGATTCCCACCTGTACTGCTGTTTCCTCCATTTCAACAAAATACATCGGCATGCTATAGGCTTTCTTATAGATACACGTTGAACTAATAAATCACAGGAAAAAATGGAGGAGTCAACAAAGATATCTGAAACCTTAAGTGTGGTTCAGTTCAGCTCAGTCGTGCAGTTGTGTCTGACTCTTTGTGACCCCATGAACCGCCAAGTCCATTAAATTAACAGGATAAAGTGAGGGAAAGAAGTTAAGAAGGAAAGTGTAGTTCCTTAGAGAATGTCTATATCTCGTAGAAAAAAGCAATACTGAAGGGTAGTCTGAAAATCAAACCATATTTTTACGTCATAAATGCAATGTACTAGTTGCTTAGCAACCAACTGATAAGAGTTCTGGTTTGTATGACTAGGGGCTTCCCCAGTGGCTCAGACAGTAAAGAGTCTGCCTGCAGTGTGGGAGACCCAGCTACAATCCCTGGGCCGGGAAGATCCCTTGAAGACGGAAATGGCACCCCAGTCCAGTATTCTTGCCTGGAAAATCCCATGGATGGAGGAACCTGGCGGGCTACAGTCTATGGGGTCACAAAGAATCGGACACGACTGAGCGACTTCACTTTCTTCCTTTCTTTGTATGACTGACCAACTATGGAGCAGTCAAAAACACTTCACTTACGCATTCTTTTTGGTGACTTACAAGCGTATTTGTGCTCACAATGCAAGGCTCTTAAATGTATGCCTTAGATCCGTATTGTGTACTTTTTAAAATCAACTTGAAAATAGAAAGAATTTCAGCTTCCAAACAACCTTCGGACCCAAGCGGTTAGTAATTGCACAAGGATCACCAAGTCCGATGTTAAAAATTTACAGCATTTGAAAAGCCCACAGGCCACACAACTGATTTTTGCTCAACTTCCTGGTTCATTACGCCTGGTACTGGGCATTCATTGTATAGTATGGAAGAGGCTGGAGGACCCAGGGTGAGAGGTTGGCTTCCCCATTCATTCGGATCTGCACTAGCATAGTACCTCTCTTGTCTGAGCCCCAGGAAAGGAAGGGCAGATCTCCAGGCAGTGAACTGTAAATTATTATAAAATAAGAGCATACACACGGGAGTGGACTTTTGCCTGCCCTGAGTTTGTATGGTTGCGTAGGTGGAGTCTTCCGAATCACAGCAGGCCCACATCCCACGTACAGCTCTTTCTTCCATTTACATTCTGTTCGAGTTTCACTCTGGGTGTGGTCGCATTCCCTCCCTCTGGACTTGAATAGCGCCCAGGGTGTGAAATAAGCATTGAGATTCACTGGTGTGATTGACGCTCTGCTGTGTCATCTAAATTGGTCTGTTAAAAAGTCCCTTGACTCGAGGTATAAAGACTCTGACATCCCATTTGGATCACAAAAAGATAGTATGGGGCAAAGAGAGAGGGGAAGACCTTGAAAAGCTGTTCGTTGTGGTTCTTTTTACATCTGGAAATATTGCAGAATCTCCCCAAACGGTTGGATCTCCGTGAATGATAACTGAACTTAAGAGTCGTTTAGAGAAAGATAATGGTTTAGGAAAAGATGCTTCGTAACTCATACAGAGAGGTAATTTACACACCATCCGCAGACAGTGCTGACGTGACAAAGTGATTAGAAGGGGACGGCAGCTTCGGCTCATTAATCAGTAGAGACAGGACAAGGAAGGCCCCACGCTTGGCAAAGCCCCAACGCAGAGCTCAATGCCAAGGACGCCGTATTAGCTTCCTCCTCTCGAGACAGAAGACAATGTCAGGCCCCTCTCACAGGTTATGTGGCCAGAGATTCAGGCCTGCTCCTCAAGGGACTTATCATCTGGTATTTCCTCGGTGGTCTTTTATCACCTTTAACCAACTCATGTTTATTTTTCAAAGTAGTGCACATTCATTGAAATCGGAAAAATTTCAAAATAGTAGAAAAACAGAGATCATAAACATTTACACTGTTTTTGCATGCACTTGGTCTTTGCTATGGATATTTTTATGTAGGATGATGACATGGAATACACCAGGTGACATAAACCTTATAAATCAGCAGGCACAATTTCATAAAGAATACGTATCAAAAATTTCATTTTAAAAAACTTGAAAAAGATGCTCCAAGTCAGTGCAGATTTTTCCTGCGTGTCTCTCAATCTGCTGACTCTTCCTGAATGCGTCACAATCAATCTTTTCGACGAAATCTCACAGAGAAGTCCTTTGGGACCCAGTGGAGAGTGCAGACTGTGGGCAGATGTTCTATTAAACCAAGGCCAAAACATTCCACTGGTGGCAAGACCTCCATCCTTGGTCCAAACAACTTTGACCTGGGTCTCACGATCACGTTATAACCAGGATGACCACTTGTGACCTTCTCAGTGGGAACTGTGGACACAGAAGTCCAGGGGACAGTATCACAGTGGTCTGGCTTGCATCATGAGCTCAGCTCTCTTCAGAGGCTGGGTATCCTAGTCAATGAGCCTGAACCCCAAACTCAGTTTTACACTGGGCAACATAGAGCTTCCAAATAAATGAGCTATGCCACCTAAAAATAAATGAAGAGCTGTGTGCATGCGTGCTCTGCTGGCTGCTAAGTCGCTTCAGTCATGTCCGACTCTGTGTGACCCCATAGACGGCAGCCCACCAGGCTCCCCCATCCCTTGGATTCTCCAGGCAAGAACAGTGGAGTGGGTTGCCACTTCCTTCTCCAATGCATGAAAGTGAAAACTGAAAGTGAAGTCGCTCAGTCATGTCCGACCCTCAGCGACCCCATGGACTGCAGCCTTCCAGGCTCCTCGGTCCATGGGATTTTCCAGGCAAGAGTACTGGAGTGGGGTGCCATTGCCTTCTCCGGCATGAGTGCTCAGTTATGTGCAATTCTTGGTACCCCATGCGTTGCAGTCCAACAGGCTCCTCTGTTCATGGGATTCTCTGGGCAAGAAGACTAGAATGGGGTGCCATCTCCATTTCCAGGGGATCTTCCTGACCCAGGGATCGAACCCCAGTCTCCTGCATTGGCAGGCGGATTCTTTACCACACGCCACCAGGGAAGGCCATATATAGATATCTTCCAAAGAAAGAAAGAGCTATGTCATCTAAAAAAAGGAAGAAAAGATTCTGGAATTTCCAGGTGGAAATTCCACTAAATTTTTCATGCTTTGTCGACAAATCTTTTTCCTCTTTCTAGCGTGTACATTGTCAATACATTTTCTTGGGAGCGCTTCTTAATAAATGAAAGCAATTTTTCCATTATGTGTCTTCTGTTTTCCGCCTCAAAGCCGTCTCAACCGCCTCAAATGCCCATTTTAATTCTACCAGCACACGCTTTATTTCCCTGCTTTCCTCTCCCATCTCAATTGTCTTGTTTCTTTATGTCATCCTTAATTTTTTTTTTTTATCTCCACCCATCTTTTTCCCCTTAGGACTTCTTTTTCTACCTTGTTGCCGTGCATGATATTTTGAATCCCAAAGAGTTTTCTAGCATTCCTTTCTCCTTCCTGCCTTGCTTAATATTATAGCACAAAGCCACTCTCCTGAGTTTTCAGGGCAGTATCGCTTTTAAGCCTGCATCCTTTCCCGCAGGCTCTGTGTGTTCTGGTTCATCACTGTTTACTTGTCGCGTGGAAAGGAGACTTCTCCGTCTGTGGCGTGTGTCTGAAGTCAGGCTGCATGTGACCCCATAGTCTATATGGGCTCCTCTGTCCATGGGACTCTCCAGGCAGGAATACTGGAGTGGGTTGCCATTTCCCAGAGAGGGGTGCCGCTATTAACATCCCAGTGGGAATGGAAATGAGCACCTCTGTCCTGAAGGGGGACCTGGGAGCACGTTACAGGGTCTTCTGCAAGGACAGAGTTTCCACAGCTTCGTACGTCAGACGGCTGTCAGGCTATATAACAGATAACCCTGAACTTCTAACCAGTTCATAAAATGAGTTGCTGCTGACTCAAGCTCCTTGACCAACACACAGTCAGCCCTACTCATCCATGTCACTTGAGGAGCCTGGTTTGTTTACAAAGGCTCAAAAGGGTATTCTCCTGATAACCTAGGTCGAAGGACAGAACCATCAGGAATCACGGCCTGCCTTAAAGGGACCCAGAAGCATGTCATGCTTCATCCAGTCGGACCCAGAAGCATGTCATGCTTCATCCAGTCAATTCTGTTGGCCAAATGCTGTCACATGGCCTAAAATCTACCCAGTGTCCAGACAAAAAAGAGAAGCAGAATATCCATGACCTGATAACCATCCCGAGAAACAGCCTAGTCTGGGGTCTACAGATGTTAATTGGCGATCAAAACACTGACATACCTTTTGTTAATCTTTGCACATTTATTCTTTAATTATAACTGAAGGAGAAGCAGAAGAAAAAAGTACACTTGAGAAGCTGTAACTTCTAGATATTCAAAGTAAAGAAGCTGAATATTCCCATAAAGCCCTGCCACAAAGGAATCACAAGAAAACACAAAGAAAGCAAGCATGGATGGCATTTAAGAAGAGACTGGAGGAATTCCCCGGCGGGCCAGTGGTTAGGACTCCATGCTTTTGCTGCCAAGAGCACAGGTTCAAGCCCTGGTAGGGGAACCAAGATCCCATAAGCCACATGGGACAACCGAAAAAGAGAGCGAGACAGGAAACTCTGTACATTCTCTGATGCTTTTGTCCATCTTTTAAGTCCCTGAAGTTTTGAGCATAAAAATCCTCAGAACAAAAGCCTCTCTGTGTTTTGGACAGAGTGGCAAAGTGAAGAAATGAGACAGGGTTGACTTCTTCACTCCTTTACACAGTAAAGCTGAAGGAAGAAGAATCCTCAAACTTAAGGAATGATAGTATTTAAAAAAAAAAAAAGGGGTGGGGAACATGTGATCTTCTGAAAGGAAGAAAGAAAGTCTCAGTTCAGTTCAATCGCTCAGTTGTGTTCAACTGTTTGCAACCCCATGGATTGCAGCACCCTGCAATCACCTGTCCACCTCCCTGTCCATCACCAACTCCTGGAGTTTGCTCACACTCATGTCCATCAAGTCTGTGATGCCATCCAACCATCTCCTACTCTGTCATCCTCTTCTCCTCCTGCCTTCAATCTTTCCCAGCATCAGGTTTATTTTCAAATGAGTCCACTTTTCCCATCAGGTGGCCAAAGGATTGGAGTTTCAGCTTCAGCATCAGTCCTTCCAGTGAATACTCAGGACCGATTTCCTTTAGGATGGACTGGTTGGATCCCCTTGCAGTTCAAAAGACTCTCAAGAGTCTTCTCCAACACCACAGTTCAAAAGCATCAATTCTTCGGTGCTCAGCTTTCTTCACAATCCAACTCTCACATCGATACATGACCACTGGAAAAACCACAGCTTTGACTATACGGACCTTTGTTGGCAAAGTAATGTCTCTGCTTTTTAATATGTTGTCTAGGTTGGTCATAGCTTTTCTTCTGAGGAGCAAGCATCTTTGAATTTCGCTGCAGCCACCATCTGCAGTGATTTGAAGCACAGCAGCTACAAACACACATGATATATGGCCTTGACTGTGTGTATTGTGTTGTGTGTATGTGATGTGTCTTTGTGTGTTTGTACATGCACACATGTGACCTGGGTTGCTCAACAAAGCACTCAGATCGCAACAGCAGAACACAGTCAGTGCAGAGATGAGCTGAGCGTGTGATGTTGTAACTACCTCTACATAGCCACTTCAAAAACCTGAATTTCTTCAACTAATAGTGCTGGGAAAGCCAGATATCCACATGTAAATGGATGAAATCAGACCCCAATTTTACACCATTCAAAAAAAATTAACTTTAAATGGATTAAGGGCTGACACTGTTAAACTCCTGGAAGGAAACACAGGGTATAAGTTTCATAGCGTTGGTCCAGGTAATGATTTCTTGGATAGGAAGCCAAAAAAAAAAAAAAAAACTCACAAGCAACACAAAAAAACCACACAGAACTACATAAAACTAAAAGGCTTCTCCACAGAAAGAAAAAACCCAACAAGTTAAAAAGGCCACTTAATGAATGGGAGAAAATATTTGTAAACCATGTATCTGATAAGGGGCTAATATCTAAAACAGAAAAGAGATTGCTACAACTCAACAGCAAAAAAACAAACAACCTGATTTTAAAATGAGCAAAAGCCTCAATAGACATTTTACCAAGAAGACATATAAACGGCCAGGAAGACACATGAAGAGATACTCAACGTCACCACTCATTAGGGAAATGCAAATCAAAACCACAACAACACATCAACTCACATCTGCTAGAATTGCCATCCTCAAAAAGACAGAAAGTAAGTGTTGGCAAGGATGTAGAGGAGAGGGAAACTGTGCATCGTTGGTGAGCATTAAATTGGCACAGCCACAGGGGAAAATACAGGGTAGAAGTTAGTCAAAAAATTAAAAATAGAATTACCATATGATGCAGCAATCCCACGTCTGGGTATATACCCCAAAGAACTGCAAGCAGGATCTCAAACAGAGAGTTACACTCCCACGTTCATCGCAACATTATTCACAATAGCCAAGACATGGAAACAACGTTAAGTGTCCACTGACCAAGAAACAGAAAAACAAAACGTGATATACACATACAATGAAACGTTCAGCCTTAAGAGCAAGAAACCCTGTCGTTTGCAATAACACCGATGAATCGAAAAGACATTATGCTAAATGGAATAAGCCAGTCACACAATTCCAAACATTTCATGATTCTGTTAAAAGGGGGAATCTAGAAGAAGCAGACACGTAGAGCTAGAGTCAGATTTTATTACACGCTGCTTTAAGTGATAGTCCATCGATTGTCTTTTCATTTTGTTCATGTTTTTCTTTGTGGTACAAAAACATGCGTTGGTGGTGGTTTAGTACTTAAGTCGTGTCTGACTCTTGTGACCACATGGACCGTGGCCCGCCAGGCTCCTCTGTCCGTGGGATTCTCCAGGCAAGAATGCTGGAGTGGGTTGCCATTTCCTTCTCCAGGGGATTTTCCCAACCAGGAATCAAACAATGCAGGTCTCTTGCATTGCAGTCCGATCCTTTACCGAGTGAGCTATGACGGAAGCCCATGTAAGTTTAATTAGATTCTATTTCTTCTTATTATATTTTTGCTTTTATTTCTGTTGCTTTGGGAGACCGACCTGAGAAAAGGATGCTACGATTTACATCAGAGAACGTTTTGCCCATGTTTTCTTCTAGGAGTTTTATTAATTTAAGACATAATAAGTAGAGAATTTTCTATTATCAGTAATCAAAACAAAATATGTATTTGAAAAACCGAAACAGAAACTGGAGCCTATTATACAGAGCGAAGCAAGTCAGAAAGAAAAACACCAATACAGTATACTAACGCATATATATGGAATTTAGAAAATGGTAATGATAACCCTGTATGCGAGACAGCAAAAGAGACAAAGATGTACAGAACAGTCTTTTGGACTCTTTGGGAGAAGGCGAGGGTGGGATGATCTGAGAGAATAGCATTGAAACATGTATATTATCATATGTGAATCAGATCGCCAGTCCAGGTTCGATGCATGAGACAGGGTGCTTGGGGCTGGTGCACTGGGATGACCCAGAGGGATGGGATGGGGACGGAGGTGGGAGGTGGGTTCAGGATGGGGAACACATGTACACCCGTGGAGGATTCATGTCAAGTATGGCAAAAACCACTGCAGTATTGTAAAGTCATTAGCCTTCAATTAAAATAAATTAATTTAATAAAAAATAAAATAAATAGAATTTTAAAAAGAAACCCACTAATAAAAACCATTTCAGGGTTGCAAAGTCATGGACTGTGTACACTTGAACATGACAAATGATTCAGGTCTTACGGAGGCATGAACTGATGGAGCTCAAAGTCCAAGTGGGGCTTCATGCGTCTGCAGACCCTTACATGACTCTCTTTTCCCGGCACACAGGCTCCACGGAGACCACCAGGTTCATCATCTGCTTCCAGGTCTCCTTGGGCGCCTTATGACCATCAGTTATCGGCTGGACTTCCTACTGATTGCTACGGGAGGGCCTCCAACGTCCCCGAAACGTTTTCCCCATCTGGGCATTCCTGGCCTTCTGTGATCCACTTCTATTCTTTAGCGCAGTTTACTTGCCTCGCACTGATGATGAGCACACACTTCCTGTAGGTCTGCTCCACGCTTTGCAAAAGAAACACTCCCTGTAGGTCACTTAGGGCAGCACGTAATTGCTGACGGCCCCTTTCCAAAATAAAATAAACACGCAAATGAGTCTACAGAAACAGATTCCGGCAATGGCCTTTTTCCCCAAAACGTATCCTCTGATTCCTCAGTTTCTCTAGTAAAGGTGGAAAAGGGTGAAGAATAGGTGTTTCTCTTGCTAAACTCCGTCAGCAGTTTACTTTTTTTCTTGCTGGTTTACAGGAGAGACTAACTAGAATTACTGATCATCAAGTTAACCTTTGCATCAAAGGAATGGTTTAAGGTAATAAGCAATAAAACCGTAAATGAACGTTTTATTTCTAAGTCTCCCCGCTGCGTTTCCTAAATGGTGAAGTTCCAGAGTCAACTCTAGGCTGTGCTTCCCAGCCTTCAGCAATGAGAAATGGCAAAAGACTAACAAATTATCAGACCACGCTGAGGACTTAAAGTTAATATTGCAGGTTTCCAGGCCCTTTTAAGTTTAGCAGGTAAATCTCAGTTTCCTAGTTCTGTAATCTCAGAACAAGCAACCACTCACTTTGATTTTTTAAAAACACATTCCATCTCAAATACAGTTCCTTCAAAACTTGCTGTATTTAAATTGCCTTAACTCTGTCTGTGAAGTGCATTCACTTGAGGAGAGCACGTGAGGAGTTTAAAGGATAATGATTTTCTAAAAATACCCGTGATTTGCACATTCTTTCCATCTCAAAGCAACTGGATTTATTATGTATTTTTATCCACTTGTCAGGCATGGAGAAAGTGGTGAGCAAGAACTCTCAAGTCCTACTGTGCTTTTTAAAATTAAATGATCGGCCCAAAATCTAAATTTGTCATGCGAATGACAGTCCCTGTGTTCTCAGTGAGACAATGGCAGGCACTGTTCCTATAAACCAGAAGATCACTTTATATTCTCTAGGGTTACTCATGTGCTTGCCTTTCAGCTTTTTCAGCAAATGGGGTTGCGGCAAGCATCTTTGCCCAATTTCTTTAGAGAAGGGAATACATGCCACGGGTCTGAATATATGGATTACCTGTCCATCATTATTATAGCAGTTCCTCCCCTGGACATCTGATCAATAGCACAAAGTCTTGCTCACTTGCCTCCTCTCAAGTCTTGTTAAATAGTTGACGGCATGCAACAGAAGGGCCAAGAGAAATATACATATATTTCCCAGTAAATAGTCTGTGAGGTGCAGTCACGTAAAAATACAAGAACGCCTTTGTCATTAAAGGTTGTAGAAAGAGATTAAAGTTACATAAATTCTTTAGGCAATATGGCTCTCAAAAATGGAACACATGTATACCTGTGGTGGATTCATTTTGATATTTGGCAAAACTAATACAATTATGTAAAGTTTAAAAATAAAATAAAATTTTTAAAAAATGTCTAAGTTAATCACCATTGCTAACTGAATCTAAAAGGTGAATGTATATAGCTTAGCCATTTGTGAAAAGATAAGGTTTCAGCTGAGTCTTTATCTATACATTTGGGGATTTCTTTAGATTCTATGAGAAGAGGGATAATAACAACTCTTTCCACATGTGATACTGAAAATATTTCAGTACTAATATGATGTGCCTGGCAAATCCCATGGACGGAGGAGCCTGGTAGGCTGCAGTCCATGGGGTCGCTGAGGGTCAGACACAACTGAGCGACTTCACTTTCAGTTTTCACTTTCACGCATTGGAGAAGGAAATGGCAACCCACTCCAGTGTTCTTGCCTGGAGAATCCCAGGGACGGGGGAGCCTGGTGGGCTGCCGTCTATGGGGTCGCATAGAGTCGGACATGACTGATGTGACTTAGCAGCAGCAGCAGCAGCAGTAATATGATGTGGGCTCCAGCCAAAGAGAAGGGGCAATGACAAGTCACACTGGCCATGGATTACCGTGAGCCATACCAAAAGGCATCAACCAGCCTGGCCTCACTCACTGGTGAGGGTATTAGAAGATAAGGGTCCTTAGCAGAGTCTGACACGTAGGATATACTTGGAAAATATCAGCATTCTCCAAAGCAGGTATCCTGCCATTGTAGGTCTTTAATGCAACTGTATACACAGTTACAGGGGGCTTCCTGTAAATATTAAGTATGGACAGCAAGGAGATCACACCAGTCCATCTGAAAGGAAATCAGTCCTGAATATTCATTGGAAGGACTGATGCTGAAGCTGAAACTCCAATCCTTTGGCCACCTGATTCGAAGACCTGACTCAGTGGAAAAGACCCTGATGCTGGGGGAGATTGAGGGCAGGAGGAGAAGGGGCTGACAGAGGATGAGATGGTTGGATGGCATCACCGACTCAATGGACGTGAGTTTGGGTAAACTCCGGGAGTTGGTGATGGACAGGGAGGCCTGGCGTGCTGCCGTCCATGGGAGTCGCAAAGAGTCGGTCACGACTGAGCGACTGAACAGCAACAACACTAAGTATTAAAGAGTGACACCTAAGTATCTGAAACTTGGATGTGAAAACCTCAGTAACTGACTCTGCATTTTTAATCCAAAGGTAGGAATGTATAGAAAGTTCAAGCCACAGTCAGAGAGACAGGGAGAAGCATAAACTCTGATAGACGTGAACGCTTCTGGAGCCATGGGTCACTCACGACAAACAGGGAAAGGGCAGGGAGAACTAACTCCACAATTAAAAGGTGCTTCCTTAAATACTGAGGAGTTGGAAGAACAGAACTGGATGAAATTTTCAGAGATGCACCTTGCTCACATTCAATGTAACTTCCACTACAAAGAAATTCTTGGGAGAATAGAAGTAGCCAAATCCTTAGATGATTCTTCACTGAGCGCCTCCCCAATCCAAGGACTCCTGGTATGCTGAAATTTTATTGGATTTTCAGGGATTTCGGGGGCTTCCCTGATGGCTCAGTTGGTAAAGAATCCGCCTGAAATGCAGGAGACCCTGGTTCAATTCCTGGGTCAGGAAGATCGGCTGGAGAAGGTATAGGCTACCCACTCCAGTCTTCCTGGGCTTCCCTTGTGGCTCAGCTGGTAAAGAATCCACCTGCAATGTGGGAGACCTGGGTTCGATTCCTGGGTTGGGAAGATTCCCCTGGAGAAGGGAAAAGCTACCCACTCCTGGATTCTGGCGTGGAGAATTCTCATGGACATGAGTTTGGGTAAACTCTGGGAGTTGGTGATGGACAGCGAGGCCTGGCGTGCTGCCGTCCATGGGATCGCAAAAGAGTCAGACACAACTGAGTGACTTTCACTTTCATGGTGAATGTTTTCAGGAACACACGTGTCTATGATGCCAAGCACATACCCACAATTCTCATTTTTCGAAAGGAAACGCCGGGACCTGTGGCTGTCCCGGTTGCCATGGAGATGACAAAGCTCTTGGGTGAAGTCCACAGGCCAGAGTTTGCGGGAGTGCATGAGAAGCAGCCGCAGGAGTTAGAATCTTGCTGCCACGTGGATTCCGCAGCTGCCAGACCAGAAGTTGGTTTTCTTTTCCCCCCAAAGTTTCGTATTGCCGTAGAGCCGATTAACAATGTTGCAGTCATTTGAGATGAGTGGAAAAGGGATTCAGCCACACATACACACGAATCCTTTCTCCCCTAAACCCTCCTCCCAACCAGGCAGACCAGCAATGGTACAGAGAGGAGGTCAGATTGAAGACGGAGAATTCTGCTTCCTGCTGAAAAAAAAGGGGAAAGAAAAGCAATGGGCAAGTGGTTGCTCTAAATGCTATTACCATACTTAATGAATCCACCACTGCCCACGCTATTTGAAACCTATCTCAAATGGTTAGGAAATTAATTCCAGCGTGACTTTAGTCACAGAACATTTATGGGAGGAATTCACACAATCTGAGTAATTGCAGCTATCAGCTGAAATCACAGCGGGAAGCTGAGAAAAATAGGTCAGCTATTCTGGGAGATGTCCCCTCTGACGTCTTGTGCACAACCTTTGTAGAAAGCAGGCAGGCCCATCTTTCTGTTTTCAAACCTGTGTGCAGGGGTTATACATCTGCAGTTCAAGCGCTGGCCGATGACAGTGTCCCGTGACCAATTACTCTCCACTGCAAGATGAGGTCATTACCTTTCAGAGGTTTCTCTTTACCATTATGTAACGTCCCAGAGAACAGGTGCATGAGTAGAAGTGGACCCTAATAGAGCTTATGACAATGGTAGACTTTCTACATACAGTGAGAGATTTTCTTTAAAAATCAACTGCAAAATGATTTATTAGATCACTCTCTATTTAGTATTTAGCAGTGTACATCCAAGAACTGACAGCACAGGGTGTGTACCAGAAAGCTTGGCTTTGCTGTTGATTATCTGGGGTTTTGTTTTGTTTTTGCCTGGAATAGTTATGAACCAGTGGAGAGACATGTTGTTATATGCATTAGACCTTTTTTTTTTTTGGCTTCAGCTGGAGAGATCAAAGCCAAACAAATGTCCTTCCAAGCGTGAGGTCAGAGTTGAGTTATTAGCTGGCTAATGGCCAAGGCATTCAGTCATTCCTAGGAAGCATGCTCGCTGTTCCAGGGTTGTGTTGGTGGGTAAAAAAGGACAGGACAGCATGGCCCCTACGGTTCATCTGCCGTAAGTTAGATAAGGCATCTATACATGCAAAGCAGTGACATTCCGATCATACAGACCCACTCCAACATCTTCTTCTCTAGTTACTGCTCGGTTGCATACTCTGGTCTCTTTACAATTTGTCATTATTAAGCTGTAAGCTGTCATTATTAAGCCTCTCCACCCAGTGGAGAAGGCAATGGCACCCCAGTGCAGTACTCTTGCCTGGAAAATCCCATGGATGGAGGAGGATGGTGGGCTGCAGTCCATGGGGTCGAAAAGAGTCAGACACGACTGAGTGACTTCACTTTCACTTTTCACTTTCATGCATTAGAGAAGGAAATGGCAACCCACTCCAGCGTTCTTGCCTGGAGAATCCCATGAACGGAGGAGCCTGGTGGGCTGCCGTACATGGGGTCACTCAGAGTCAGACACCACTGAAGCGACTCAGCAGCAGCAGCAGCAAATTTCTAGTACTAAAGAAGATGTTAGAAAAGATGGAATAAAAAAGGAAGTCAGTTTCCTTTTCTCAGAGAACAAAGAATCAAATGGGGTTTGGGTTGTCGAAATGGGTGTGTGGAGAGAAATTCCAACTTCCTTTGTGGCTCAGCTGGTAAAGAATCTGCCTGCAATGCAGGAGACCTGGGTTCGATCCCTGGGTTGGGAAGATCCCCTGGAGAAGGGAAAGGCTACTCACTCCAGTATTCTGGCCTGGAGAATTCCATGGGCTAGCAACTTCCACGGACCGGAGAATTCCATGGGGTCGCAAAGAGTTGGACAGGACTGAGCAACTTTCACTTTCACTTTCCAACTTTCCTGATTCCAGCAGTGGAAATGCCTCGGAATCTCAGAATATTAGAACTGTGAGGCAATTCAGAGGCCAAAAGCATCAAACAGTACTGCTGCAGAGATGTCAAAACTCAAAGTCGGGAAATGCGACTAACTTTCTCTCTAACTGCTGTTGCCTAGACAGCAATGCCAGCTGCCTTCGTATGGCAGAAGGAAGACCTGCTTCTCACGTGCTCAGAAGCTCACTGTCTATTCATAACAGATGAATATTCCATGGAGAACCTGCCTCTGTCACGTTTTGGGCAAGAGCTCTGGTCCTCAGGATTCAGTAGAACCTGAACACAGAAGGGGGAACTTAAGTAACAGAGTTTCTTACTGTTATTAGTAAACAAAAGTGAAAGTGAACGTCGCTCAGTCCTGTCCAACTCTTTGTGACTCTCCAGGCCAGAATCCTGGAGTAGGTAGCGGTTCCCTTCTCCAGGGAATCTTCCCAACCCAGGGATCGAAGTCCAGGTCTCCCACTGTGCAGGCGGATTCTTTACCAGCTGAGCCACCAGCGAAGCCCATTAGTAAGCAAAATCTCATGGAAAAGATTACTGATGACTGGTCCATGTGAGTCAGAAATAATATGATTTACAGTTACTAAAAGGAGAAGAGGACAGCAGAAGATGAGATGGTTGGATGGCATCACTGACTCAATGGACATGAGTTTGAGCAAGCTCTAGGAGTTGGTGAAGGACAGGGAATCCTGGCGTGCTGCAGTCCATGAAGTCACAGAGAATCAGACACAACTGAGCGACTGAACAACAGTTACTTATGATCTTCTTTATGTTCACGCTATTTCATTAGCATGAGCTAAAAACTTGCTTCCGATAGAATGTTTAATTGAATGGCTTCACTGCAGCATGTCAGTGGAACCAAATCAAGAATTTTCATCACTCAATCAACTGGACAATATATATTGCATTCCACTCATATGGTCTTCTTATAGTACTGTTTTTCCATTTACTGAGAAATTGCCCGAGGCAAAGCATCGTGTGAGTAGCGTTATTTACGTTATTTCTTGAAGCTGTTCTAAAAGGTGAGAATTATTATCCCCATTTTCTGGACGTATGACCATCTTCAGAGGGATTAAGCCATTGACCTAACATTACACTGTGTGGACAGAGTGAAACCCACGGCCCCCAGGCTCCAAAGCAGGACTGTCAACCACACATCACAGCCTCCATCACTTGTCAGCTCTTCCACAGTCACAGAAAATGAACTATTCACTTGCTTTTAAGAGATTCCCCATATCATCAGAAAGGAAAGATACTAAAGATCCAAGTGCAAATCCTACAGGCATCAATGAATAATTGAGGCTTTCTACAGTAGCCAGAAATTGGAAGCAGACCTCCTGTACAGTTGGAATATAGTTCCAGTTTATTTAGCTAAAAAGGGAAATTGGTGATTGATCTTCACATAAGGTCTGGAGTCATTTCAAATCAGCCCACACAGAGGAATAAGAAACGAAAGCCTCTGTCAGGAGGCAAATATTAAGTATATTCCAGGGTGAGACCCAGGACTATGAAATTAACAGAACACAAAGGCAAGACAAACCCTGAGATCTTTCCCTCAGCCAGCTGGATCAGTGATTTTTCAAAAGAGATAGCTGGAGCAACGCTGAGATGTTTTCACATGAATTCAACAGGGTCCCTTCTTTCACATACCAGATGTTCTATTTATTCCATTTTCTGTTCAATACTGTTTTGTTTTGTTTTTTTTTTTTTTTAGTTCCTGGGAAGACTGCATAGTCAGCTTCAAACCTGTCCCCTTTGGGTTCTGCCTCATTCCTTCAGCAGAAAACATATCAGAAAATACTATCACTGGGAACAATGTTACGAGCATGTGCACAATGACAGATTAATGAACTCATGAAGGGTCAGGGGGCTGTGAATCCACAGGGCATGACGTGAAGTGTGATGCGTCTACATTCGACACGTTCTCATCATCTCTGTTTTAAATCATCGTGGCCCCAAACAAATAGCTGTAACCCTCTCTCATCCACATCCTTCTCCCTGAGTGGGGCTGGGCTGGGAAGATGTCAAAGATCTAGCAGGGGCTCAACAAACCACAGCCCAGGGGCCAAATCTGGCCCACCACCTGGTTTTGTAAATAAAGTTTTATTGGAACACAGCCACAGCCATTTGTTTACATCCTGCAGATGTGGTTGCCTTGGTGTTGTTACTACGGCCCAGTTGAGTCATTGTGACAGAGACCATACAGTTTACAAGTGGAAAATGTGTGCTATCTGTGCTTTTACAGGAAAAAAAAAAAAAGTGCCGATCCCTTGTTAGGACATGGAAAGAAAAGACTGAGGTCCAGAGAAAGTCAAATGTGACTCATCAAAAGAAATCTAAACTCCTAAAAAATCTAAACTCCTAAATACAGAGGGGGAAAAACAGGAGAGAACCACGCAGGAAAATGGCACGAGATTTCTCCCACCTACTCCAGAAGAAACGTGGATTTTTAACCAGGATTTTAAACACGGATTTTAACTCACAGAGGACAGTACCTTTGTGGAAGTCCAGGAGTCCAGCGGACAGGTTCCAAGATCTCCCTGGAGGAGAAAAAACATTTTTAAAAAATCCAAGGTTAGACACAAGATAGAGGGGAAGAGGAACAGCTGGATTCTGCCATGTCATCCCTTCCCCCGGGGAGCGCAAACCGGCTACTTCCTGCCCCATCCAGAAAACTGAGAGGAGTTGCATGCCTGAGGGTAGCGGAGGGGTGGATAGCACCATAGCCACGGGCTCTTGGAGGATACTTCTGCCTATAATGTGGGAGACCCAGGTTCGATCCCTGGGTCAGGAAAATACTCTGGAGAAGGAAATGGCAACCCACTCCAGTACTCTTGCCTGGAAAATCCCATGGACAGAGGAGCGTGGCAGGCTATGGTCCATGGGGTCACAGAGTTGGACACGACTGAGCGACTTTACTTCACTTGGAGGATGACAAAGGCGCACAGACCCTCCTAACTGCTTCACAGGCTCCATCCGGAAGCCAGTGCTTGAGCTAGTGGTGCCTTCCCCAGGGATCCCCCAGCTGGCTCCTGGGCACCCCCAGTGGTCCATACACCTCACCCGCACACCCTCTCCCGAGCTCCAGCCGCCCGAGTGTGGGACTGGAAGACAGCACACAAATGTGAGTGTCCAGCAACACTCTAGGGAAAGGGAAGGGAGGCTCTCCAACACTCAACCTGGCTCTGCAACATCAACAGAAGGCACCCACCCTTAAGCACTTCCCTTGAATGAGGGAACAAGAAGTGGGAGCAGCTGCAATTACAGAAAAGGTCAGAGAAAGCCTCAGAATCCCCAGCAGGGCTGGAAAAAGGTGTTGCTCTTCCGAAGCCCATCGGTCAGATCTGGAGGAGGAGACTGCTTCTTCGAAAGTGAAGACAGCGATGCAAGACTTCAGGGCACACAGAACATCAAGGAAACATGACCACCAACGAATATGGTAGTTTTCCCATGCCCGACTCCAGGGAAATGAAGATCTGTGATTTGTTTGCCCAATCAATTCAGTTCAGTCGCTCAGTCGTGTCCGACTCTTTGCGACCCTATGGACTGCAGCACGCTAGGCCTCCCTGTCCATCACCAACTCCCAGAGTTTACCCAAACTCATGTCCATTGAGTCGGTGATGCTATCCAACCATCTCATTCTCTGTTGTCCCATTCTCCTCCAGCCTTCAATCTTTCCCAGAATCAGGGTCATTTTCAAGGAGTCAGCTGTTTGCATCAGGTGGCCAAAGGATTGGAGTTTCCAGTCCTTCCAATGAATATTCAGGACTGATTTCCTTTAGGATGGACTGGTTGGATCTCCTTGCAGTCCAAGAGACTCTCAAGAGTCTTCTCCAGCACCACCTTTCAAAAGCATCAGTTCTTTGGTGCTCAGCCTTCTTTATGGTCCAACTCTCAAATCCATACATAACTAGGGGAAAAAAAATACTGTTGAGTATATGGATCTTTGTTAGCAAAGTGATGTCTCTGCCTTTGAATATGCTATCTATGTTGGTCATAACTTTCCTTCCCAGGAGTAAGTGTCTTAATTTCATGGCTGCAGTCACCATCTGCAGTGATTTTGGAGCCCCAAAAAATAAAGTCTGTCACTGTTTCCGCTGTTTCCCCATCTATTTGTCAGGAGATTTGCCCAATAAATAATTCAAAATAGTTGTCTTGAGAAAGTTTAGGAGCTACAAGGAAACACAAAAAGAGAAGTCAGTAAAATCAGGAAAACAACATACGAACAAAACATGAAATCTAACACACAGATAGAAACCATAAGCCTTGAGAAGGGAATGGCAACCCACTCCAGTATCCCTGCCTGGCAAATCCCATGGACAGAGGCACCTGGTGGGCTACAGTCCATGGGGTCACAAAGAGTCAGACAGGACAGAAAGGACTTAGCAAGCAAGAAAACATAAGAAAGAATCAAACAGAAATTCTACAGCTAAAGAATACACTGAATGAAATGGAAAATGCAAAACCCAAGAAGGACAAGTCTGCCCTGGGAAGGCCCTGCCTTTCGTGGGAAAGGGTTTACATCCAGTAATTGCGTTGACACTGGCAAGCTACTCTCTGGAAACTGACGCCATAATCACGTGGAACACAGCCATGAGGAGTGGAAATACCAACGAAATTTCTGACTAACGCCTGTGGTGCAAGCGTTTCCTTACATACAAAGGGACATGTAGCCCTGCAGGCTACAATGCGTGGGGTTGCAAAGAGCCGGGCATGACTGAGTGACTAGCACTTTCAACTTTCACTTGTTCAACAAATACTGCACATCAGGCATGGCTATTTGTTGTTTTTGTTCAGTCGTTAAGTCATGCCTGACTCTCTGCTGTGCCCACGGACTGCAGCAGGCCAGGCTCCTCTGTCTTCCGCTGTCTCCCGGAGTTAGCTCAAATTCACGTCCACTGAGTCCGTGATGACACTGAACCATCTCATCCTTTATCATCCCCTTCTCCTCCTGCCTTCAATCTTTCCCAGCATCGGGGTCTTTTCCAACGATCCAGCTACAGTCCATGGGGTCGCAAAGAGTCAGACATGACTGAGCAGCGAAACAATGGAAATCGATGTGACAACAATTTATGAGATACACAGCAGCAACCGCCAGCTGCGAGGGCTGACCCGGCGTCTACTTTGCTAACACCCACATTGTTCCCATGAGACCACACCTTTCCTGTCTGGCAGACGAGGACAGTGGTGTTAACTTTCCAGCTTTCTGTGTGCCACCTGTCCTGATGCCGCAGGCTTTTTTCCCCAGTCCTTCATCTCTCCCTGTACCACTCCTTCGCAGACCTTTTCTCCCATTCTTCTCTCCAGCTACCTCTTTACTGCTGAGAACAGGTTCTTGCATTAACCATGGCCCTCTCCTTCTCTTTTGCCAACACAATCACTACTACTCTATCAACTGTTGTTGCTGTTGACTCACTCAGTTGTGTCCAACTCTCTGCAGCCCCCATGGACTGTAGCCCGCCAGGCTCTTCTGTCCATGGGATTCTCCAGGCAAGAATCCTGGAGTGGGATGCCATTGCCTTCTCTAGGGTATCTTCCCCACCCGGGGATTGAACCCACGTCTCCTGCACTGCAGAAGGATTCTTTACCACTGAGCCACCTGGGAAGCCCCATTAAATTATTCAGCATCATGGTAAGTGACTCTTTCATCCGATTCAGAGCAGGGCACACAGAGTTACCACAACTAAATTCACCTGCAAGGTTTCTCTCTGATTTTCCACGCATATGCTAAGAATAGCTGAAGAGCTGGAGGGGACGTGTGT
Source organism: Bos grunniens (assembly GCF_055505025.1). NCBI lineage: Eukaryota > Metazoa > Chordata > Mammalia > Artiodactyla > Bovidae > Bos > Bos grunniens. The sequence continues at coordinate 6,175,156 of NC_141194.1, forward strand.
GTACCTGTGGCTTGTCCATGCTGATGTAAAGCAGAAACCAGCACAATAGTGTAAAGCAATTATCTTCCAATTAAAAAAGAAGAACAGCTGAAGCTGAACATAGGTGACCATGAACAGTAGGTAAGTCTTCAGCTCCACCTGCTCAAACTGCTGCGTTGCCGAGGGCCCTTCCAGTTCTTCACAGAGCCCGGTCTCTACCTTGCTACTCTTTCCCCACCCCCTTTATACTTGACATCACACCTCCCTTTCTCTATTACTTGCCTCCTGATCTCCCAGAAAGCTGAGCCCACTGGCTAATAATTCTCCCCGTTACCATCAGTTTTGTCTATGAATCAATGCTTTCCCCATCTGGTCTGTCTTTCAAAAGCCCTTCCAGGGACCCCCCCTTGCTCCCCGACCTCCACATCTGGACAGTCTCTTCTTTGCTGTCACATAGATAAACTCACTGCAAAACTCGTGGAGGAGTCTTTCGTTTCTATACTGAGATCATATGAAAGTGATCAAGGATAGCGTCACGACAAGATGCATTTTAAAATATGACTAGGTCGTAAAGGAGCATCTTTAAATATCTAAACAAATGAGATGTGACATCTTAGTTTCTTGAAGTGCTTTCAAGCCATTTGACCTTGGTGGCCTCAAGACAAGATTTATTGAAGCAGAACGAAAGAGTTGTTATGATGTACTTTCTTCACCAAGGGTTTTGCTGTTGATATTTGGTGGGGGGCAGGGGTGGGTGGAAACACGTTCTTAGAAATTGCTAAAAAACACTTTTCCAATACTTATTCCTCTCCTCATGATCAAAACAAGCATGGCAATGTCTACATTTGCCAGAAAAAATGTACAATATTTTCCCACTGGTTTTTGAAACCCCTTGAAAACCTCTGTAACCTGCTGCTATGTTTTCAAAGTAATTGAAGCTAAATTGGGGCTTAGAGAAAAATGAGGCATTCAATGCAACTGAAGGAATTCCATTGCAATGCTACACAGATTTTCCAAACGCTCAACTTTTCCCCCTGGTATAAATTTAGCCTTTATCATGAAATTGAACAAACATTTTTTTCTAAATCTGTCTCTCAGGAGCAAGCCTCCTTTGCACATGATGGAACATTTTATCCTCCAAAGATAGGCTGAAAGCTCTAAATTACTCATTATATGGCTTAACAAAAGAAGCTCGTTGTTACTTAATTGGAGATAATATGGCCTTGTTCCCTGATGCAGATATATTAAAATTGCTGGTTATTTATGTAACTAATCTTTTCTGGGGGAAAAAAAGAAAAACTCTCAGTCATAAAATTTATCTTCTTGTGATAAGAAATGAGATAACATGAAATAAATATTCGATTTGGAGCTAAGGGGTGGAGAATACTAAAGAGGCTGCCGCTGCTGCTAAGTCACTTCAGTCGTGTCCAACTCTGTGCGACCCCATAGACAGCAGCCTACCAGGCTCCCCCGTCCCTGGGATTCTCCAGGCAAGAATACTGGAGTGGGTTGCCATTTCCTTCTCCAATGCATGAAAGTGAGAAGTGAAAGTGAAGTCGCTCAGTCATATCTGACTCTTAGCGACCCCAAGGACTGCAGCCTACCAGGTTCCTCTGCCCATGGGATTTTCCAGGCAAGAGTACTGGAGTGGGTTGCCATTGCCTTCTCTGAGGGGACTCTTATTTCTGAAAACCTTGCAGAATGTCAAGTCTCCCAAATGGTATTCAACCCAATCATCTCAAAGGAAAACATATTTCGGTCAAGGCCATGGCTAGACTGAGAACAGCGCTTTGGGTGAAAAATTTCACTTGCTTTGCCCTAGTCCTGGCTCCTGTTGGACACCTGATCCATACTCCCTGAATTTGCATCTTACCTAATCTTGAATGAGTCATTTAATCGCTCTCTTGTTTCTGGACTTCTCTCCTATGCTTTTATTCATTTTGCCCTCTGGACCTTTTATTCAGTCCATGACAGCTATGACACGGATACAGGGTTCCTAAGATAATGGACTGCTTGGCGATCACAACGCCCCTGGAAGACGTGGCTACTGCTGCCAAGGGCTTACGCTCCAGAGGGGAGAGTCCAACAGGATGACGGTTTCTTCTTCCTCAGAAAACCCTCTGCCCTTCAAGCTGGGGTCCTAATTACTCATGCCTTGCCTTGCCAAATGTCACACGTTCCCGTGCCCAGCACTCTTCTCGGCGTGAACTTGAATGAAAGCCCTGTGAAACTGTGGGAGACCTTCTACATCATGGCCAACCCCGAACTGTGTAAGTATCACTGAATGTCATTGATCTGAGGCTCTTTGGGTCATTGAACACCCCTTCCGTCTCCAGCGTTTCTCCTCACTGTCATGACGGCTTGCCTCCAGTAGCTGTGATCCCTCTCCACCTCCTTAAACAGCATCTCCATACTTTCTCACCCCATCAGCTCCTTCCTAAAGGTTGACACTGTTTAGACTTAGAACCATCTTCTCTTCCTGCTAACTGTGACCTCCCTGGGACAATCCCAGCCCTTGAGAGAGTCCACTGCATGCATACACATGACTGGCTTCACAATCGGGACTCAACGCCAAACCCTTTCCACTGGGAACCACGTGCTTCTATCTCTTCAGATACACTTACTAAATTACTAACTTCCTAGGTATCCACAAGAGCTTCCCTTGTGGCTCAGCGGGTAAAGAATCCGCAGCAATGCTGGAGATCTGGGTTTGATCCCTGGGGTTGGGAAGATCCCCTGGAGAAAGAGAAAGGCTACCCACTCCAGGATTCTGGCCTGGAGAGTTCCATGGACGGTATAGGCTATGCGGTTGCAAAGAGTCGGACACGACTGAACGACTTTCACTTTCACTTTCTTTGAGTTATCCTGAGCGCCTCGATGAACCAGATGGTCTGAGACTCAAACCCAGTGGACGATGCTAATCTGTTTGGAAAAGCTCACAACACAGTGAGTTATTGCTGTTGTTCAGTCACTTCAGGGGTGTCCAGCTCTGCAACCCCATGGACTGTAGCCGGCCTTCTCTTCTGTCCGTGGGATTCTCCAGGCAATAATACTGGAGTGGGCTGTCATGTCCTCTTCTGGGGGAATCTTCCTGACCCAGAGACCGAAATCAGGTCTTCTGCATTGGCACGTGTTTTTTTTTTTTTTTAACCACCCTGCAACCAGAGAAGCCAATATGTGTTATAACTAAAGCATACATCTGTGCTCTAGGGCGGTATTGCTCAAACTCCAGTGTGCAACCCAACAAACCCCTTGTAAAAATGAAGATTCTCAGAAGGACTGGGGTCTTCAGAGCCTGAAGATTCTGCATCTCCGCCAGCCTCCCAGCTGGTGATGCTGCCAACCCAGGGATTGAACTCACATCTCTTGCATTGGCAGACGGATTCTTGACCACTGAGCCACCAGGGAAGCTCTTAAAGGCTGTGTAAAGAAAGAAAGAAAGTGAAGTCGCTCAGTCGTGTCCAGCTCTTTGTGACCCTGTGGACTGTAGTCCACCAGGCTCCTCCGTCTATGGGGTTCTCCAGGCGAGAATTCTGGAGTGGGTCACCATTTCCTTCTCCAGGGGATCTTCCCAACCCAAGGACTGAACCGGGTCTCCCACATTGCAGGCAGGCGACTTACCCTCTGAGCCACCAGGGGAGCCCTAAAGGGTGTGTAGTCGATTCCTTTTGTTGTTGTTGTTCAGCCACTAAGTCGTGTCCAACTGTTCCGCTTCGACTCTGTGACCCACACCTACTTACTGACTCCTGTGAGCTTGGTCAGGTGAGTTTACCTTTCAAGTACCAGCGTGCCTCATCCGACACTGAATCGGCTCGACAAGATCCTCGACCCCTACATGGTACAGCACAGAGCCTCAAGACAACATACTGCAGTGAAGAGCCTGAGTAAATCACAGGGCAGGGCAGGGGCAGGGGTGAATAAACACAGACATTAGCACAGCTATCAGCCTGGACATTGCAACCTTAAAGCAGCCTCCCCTGCTCTGAAAGAGGGGGAAGCATGGCACGTTTAAGATTGCTAAGGTCGGACTTCCCCGGTGGTCCATTGATGGAGACCGTGTGCTTCCAATGCAGAGGTCACGGGTTCGATCCCTGGTCAGCAAACTAAGATACCCACAGGCCATGTAGCATGGCCAAAAGATTAAAAAAAAAATTGCTAAAGAGATTAAACTAGTCCATCCTAAAGGAAATCAACCCTGAATATTCACTGGAAGGACTGATACTAAAGCTGAAGCTCCAATACTTTGGCCACCTGATGCAAAGAGCCGATTCATTGGAAAAGATCCTGATGCTGGGAAAGATTGAAGGCGGGAGGAGAAGGGGACAACAGAGGATGAGATGGTTGGATGGCATCAGCGACTCGATGGACATGAGTTTGAGCAAGCTCCGGGAGTTGGTGATGGACAGGGAGGCCTGGTGTGCTGCAGTCCATGGAGTCGCAAAGGGTCGGACACGACTGAGTGACTGAACAACAAGGTCACTCCAGCTCGACACTTGGTCGCCTTTTGTAGGGGCTTGTAGGGATGCTTTCTGGTTTGGGGCCTTTGTATTTTATGGTTTTTTTAGGGTTTGGTTCTTTTTATAATCTACAAATAGAGGCAAAAATAAAGCAGTAGCTTGTGCATGATTCACTTGATTGGAACAGACATGTTTACTGCATTCAGATGGTAGAGAAATCAGTCTATAAACCCAGCACCTGCCTCCACACTGTTTAAAGTTAACTGAGCTTCAGTCAGGTCGTTAAGCCCCGAAGAATACACAGGTGAGAAACCGAGCACTGCCTTCAGCTAAGGTCAACTGCAGGGCTTTAGAGAATGACACCCAAGAGTCCACGTTTCCTTTCTTTTTTTCCGGAAGATCAGCAAAACGCACTTGACAGCTCAGTCTCTTAAGGAAACTCTTCTGTTTGCTTTTAATGTTCCAGTTTAAGGTGAACAAATCAGTGAGCCGGTCGCAGGCCAGGTTTCCGTATTCAGTTCTGTGAGCCCCGTGTCAGCCAGGGCACCCGGCACCCAGCTGGCACTCAATGGGTGCTTCTCAGGTTCAAGAGACAGCACTGCAGTCCTCGCCTCGGGTCCTCCAGCATACTGACTACACATAACAAGCAGGACTTACGCAGTGGCCGTGGGAGGGAGGGCAGTGACGGCGGCATCCTCTGCCATCACCAGGTGTGGATGAAGAGGCAGAAGGCAGGTGGCTGAGATTCACAGGAAGCTCACACAGCTCTGTCCACGCCCGCCACCTGGAAGGCAATGGGACAGCAGGGAGCCGCCTCATCTTTCTCACCGCCCTGGGCCAAACCCTTCAGCATTTTTTTCACCTACCTTAACAAAGGTCTTTCTTTTCAGTTTATTTGACTTGAAAATCTTTCTATACACAAACACAATTTTGATCTTTAACGGTGGCTCAGCGGTAAAGAATCTGCCTGCAATGTGGAAGACCCCGGTTCGATCCCTGGGTCGGTAAGATCCCCTGGAGAAGGGATAGGCTACCCTCTCCAGTGTTCTTGGGCTTTTCTGCTGGCTTAGATGGTAAAGCATCTGCCTGCCAGTGCAGGAGACACAAGTTCGCTCCCTGGGTCGGGAAGATCCCCTGGAGAAGGGAATGGCAACCCACTCCAGCATTCTTGCCTGGAGAATCCCATGGACAGGGGAGCCTGGAGGGCTACAGTCCATGGGGGTCACAAAGAGTCGGACACAACAGAGCGACAAGAAGGAGCAATATGTACCCACAGGCTGACCCCTTTGCAGGACACCAGGAAGTCCTACTTTAGGTAAGAGCAGGAAGACCCACGCTAGAAGATGCTCAGCTGATCTAGTATTGATTTCACACTCTGTACCCTGAGACCTTAATCCTTACTGAGCCTCTTTCTTCATTTTGTTAAAAGGACTCAAATACACATATACATACGCATTTTAACGTTAAGGGGGTGACAAGATTATGTGCATTGATCAGGCCAAGATCAAACTAAAGCCAAGAATCATGAAAGGATAGCAGAGGGCATCCCATGTGGCACTAGTTGTAAAGAACCCTCCTGCCAATGCAAGCGACTCAAGAGATGTGACTCTGATCCCTGAGTCGGAAAGATCCCCTGGAGAAGGGAATGGCAACCCACTCCAGTATCCTTGCCTGGAGAATTCCATGGACAGAGGAGCCTTGTGGCTTACAGTCCATAGGGTCACAAAGAGTCGGACATGAGTGAAATTACTTAGCATGTAATAAACTAAAGGAAAATCAATTCACAGAAAAGAAAGAAAGAAAGGAATGATAATAGGACATTAAAGCCATTTTTCCCCTAAGGGCATCTGGTCAACCTAGTGGATTTTTTTTTTTTAGTTTTCATTTTTAATTTCTCATAGAGTACAACAGACGGAAGACAAAACCCAGGGCTCACCCAGGGTGGGAAATCTAACAGAGGACACTTCTCAAATTTGGGATCTCTAAAATGCTACACCTGCGATGTAAGTTGAAAGTGAAAAGGACTCTTATCAAACTACACAGAAAAACACAACAGGGACACATCCTTAAATGCTGAGAAAAGCAGCAAAGGATTAAATATGGAGACGCTGTAACAAAAACTAGCACTCACATGAATCTGCAACCTAACTTATCAATACACATTAAGTGGGAAGTCCAAAAAGTGTTGTCAATTTTGTTCAAAACAGAACCTCTAAAACTACCCTGATGGTGAAGTACTGGGCTGTTTGCTTCATTTCCAACCCATGAGAAGTTTTGTAAAATGAAATAAAAATGAACCGCACAAAATCACGATACGGAAACAAAAGGACAAACACAGAACAGTGATGCTATCTATAGCAATGTGAAGTTGCTATAAAAATTTCCAAATGTCACTCTCATTTTCCATACTTACTGCGCAAAAAGTTATGAGATTTTGTGGAACAAGACCTGGTCCCAAGAATAGAGCAGAAGAAATACAATTCCTCTCTGTGGAACACACTCACCTTAGGGAATTCTCACAATAATTTTCCAAGGAAAAAAGCACGTTTCACAAGTAAAAGAAAAATCACCAAACGTACCAGGTAACTAAGCACCGTGAGGAGAAACTAAATTAAAGAGACAGAAAACCTGACTTTCAAAACCTTCAGATACTGACATCATCAAAACCTGAATCTATAACTTGCCGATTATATGAGAAAGAATGAAATATAAGAGACTGCTATAAAAGTGAGCTATGCTCAGTTGCTCAGTCCTGTCCAACTCCGTGAGACCCCATGGACTATAGCCCACCAGGCTCCTCTGTGGGCAGTACTCATCCAGGCAAGAGTACTGGAGAGGATTGTCATTTCCTCCTTCAGAGGATCTTCCAATCCAAGGACTGAGCCCATATCTCTTGCCATCTCTTGCATTGGCAGGCAGATTCTTTACCAGTGCACCACCTGGGGAGCCCTAAAAATTACCTCAGTTCAGATCAGATCAGTCGCTCAGTCGTGTCCGACTCTTTGCGACCCCGTGAATCTCAGCAGGCCAGGCCTCCCTGTCCATCACCAACTCCCAGAGTTCACTGAGACTCACATCCATCGAGTCAGTGCTGCCATCCAGCCATCTCATCCTCTGTAGTCCCCTTTTCCTCCTGCCCCCAATACCTCCCAGCATCAGAGTCTTTTCCAATGAGTCAGCTCTTCGCATGAGGTGGCCAAAGTACTGGAGTTTCAGCTTTAGCATCATTCCTTCCAAAGAAATCCCAGGGCTGATCTCCTTTAGAATGGACTGGTTGAATTTCTTTGCAGTCCAAGGGACTCTCAAGAGTCTTTTCCAACACCACAGTTCAAAAGCATCAATTCTTCGCCGCTCAGCCTTCTTCACAGTCCAACTCTCACATCCATACATGACCACAGGAAAAACCATAGCCCTGACTAGATGGACCTTTGTTGGCAAAGTAATGTCTCTGCTTTTGAATATGCTGTCTAGGTTGGTCATAACTTTCCTTCCAAGGAATAAGCGTCTTTTAATTTCATGGCCGCAGTCACCATCTGCAGTGATTTTGGAGCCCCCAAAAATACAGTCTGACACTGTTTCCACTGTCTCCCCATCTATTTCCCAAGAAGTGATGGGACTGGATGCCATGACCTAGTAGACTAGAAAAGAACAGAATAGAAACATCAAGTAAAGCAATACACAGAAAGAAAGATATCACATGACATTGTTTCCTTGAGGAATCTTAAAAAAAAAAACACAATACAAGTGAACCCATTTACAAAACAGAAATAGAGTCACAGGATGTAGAAAAAGTTGGGGGAAGGACAGGGATCAATCAGGAGACTGATCTGACATATGCACACTCTTGTATATTAATAACTAATAAGGACCTACAGGGTATCACAGGCAACTCCATTCAGGACTCCGTAATAACCTACATGGAAAAAGAATTTGAAAAGGAATGGATACACGTATATGCATAACTAATTCATTGTGCTGTACAGCAGAAGCTAACACAACATTGTAAATCAATTATACTCCAATAAAAATTAATTTTTTAAAAAAGAAAATTCCATAAGAGAGTGTTGCAGCATTAAATTCCATAAGAGACTTAGCAGCATTGTAGTAGATTAAACAATTAGGTAACAGAAATTCAGTAACAGAAAGATAGGGCAGAGCGTCCCTTGTATTGCAAGATCCAACCAGCCTATCCCAAAGGGAATCAACCCTGAATATTCACTGGAGGGACTGATGCTGAAGCTGAAGCTCCAATACTCTGGCCACCTGGTGAGAAGACCTGACTCATTGGAAAAGATCCTGATGCTGGGAAAGCATTGAAGGCAGGAGGAGAAGGGGACGACAGAGGATGAGATGGTTGGATGGCATCACTGACTCAATGGACATGAGTTTGAGCAAGCTCCCAGACTTGATGATGGACGGGGAAGCCTGGCATGCAGGAGTCCATGGGGTTGCAAATAATCAGTTCAGTTCAGTTCAGTTCAGTCGCTCAGTCGTGTGCGACACTTTGCAACTCCATGGACTGCAGCATGCCAGGACTTTCAGCTTCAGCATCAGTCTTTCCAATGAATATTCAGGACTCATTCTTTTAGGATGGACTGCTTGGATCTCCTCGTTTCCCAAGGGACTCTCAAGAGTCTTCACCAACACCACAGTTCAAAAATATCAATTCTTCCAAACTCAGCTTTCTTTGCAGTCCAACTCTCACATCAATACATGACTACTGGAAAAATCATAGCTTTGACTAGATGGACCTTTGTTTGCAAAGTAATGTCTCTGCTTTTTAATATGCTGTCTAGGTGATTCATAACTTTTCTGCCAAGGAGCAAGCGTCTTTTAATTTCATGGTTGCAGTCACCATCTGCAGTGATTTTGAAGCCTCCCAAAAAATAAAGTCTGTCACTGTTTCCATTGTTTCCCCATCTATTTGCCATGAAGTGATGGGACCAGATGCTATAATCTTCGTTTTTTAAACGTTGAGTTTTAAGCCAGGTTTTTCACTCTCCTCTTTCACTTTCATCAAGAGGCTCTTTTGTTCTTCTTTGCTTTCAGCTGTGCTTTAGTTCCTCTTTTCTTTCACAAAGAGTCGGACGGATATGACTATCAGAGTGAATGACAACAGCAGACCAGAATGCAGTACAAAAGATGAAAGAGAAATTTGGAAACACACGGGGTGGAGCTGATGTACAATGCTGTCTCAGAGTCCCAGAAAGAAAGCAAGGGATGTAACACAAGGAACATTTTTCCAGAATGGATGATAGATGTCTATCTACAAACTCAAGACTTCCCAGAAATCCCAAGGAAAATTCCTAAAAATACACACCTGCCTAAGCCATTGCAACACTAAGGCATGCCAAAGAAAATCATAAAAAGAGGAAAAGAAAGACTGTCCTCCAAGGAGTGACAGGCTGACAGCTGATTTTCGACAAGAAACACAGAAGCTGGGGGAGAAGGGACTGAATCCTGCTCTCAGCCATACTAAGGACCCGGGAAGCAAGGCCTCTTCCAGGTGAGCCTGGCAGGCCAACACCCTGACTGTATATATAGCCTGTGACAGACTCTGAGCTAGAGGACCCAGCTGACATGCACCTGCTTTCCTATGGAAATGGTGACAAGATAAATACATAAAAGTGAGATTATACATGATTACAATGCTACTTTGAGTGTCTAAGCTCGAGGGCAATTTGTTCTGTAGCAATAGACCACTCATACTGTTATACTGTGCTAAGTTGCTTCAGTCGTACCCGACTCTGCAACTCTGTGGACTATAGCCCGCCAGGCTCCTCTATGCATGGGATTCTCCAGGCAAGATGACTGGAGTGAGTTGCATTTCCTTCTCCAGGGCATCTTTCCAACTCAGAATGGAACCTGCATCTCTTTTGTCTCCTGTGTCGGCAGGCGGGTTCTTGACCACTAGAATCATCTGGGAAGCCCCACCAATACCGTTAGCATCCATAATTTCTAGGGCTTCCCAGGTGGCTCATTGGTGAAGAATCTGCTTGCAATGCAGGAGAGCCATGAATTGGGAACACCCCCTGGAGGAGGAAATGGTCACCCACTCCAGTACTCTTGCCTGGAGAAATCCCACGGACAGGAATGCCTGGTGGGCTACAGTCTGTGGGGTCACAAAGAGATGGACATGACTGAATGACTACGTACACACACACACATCAGAATTTCTACCTGCCAGCAATTTCCACTACTCAGCAATTAAAAAATGAAGACACAGTGCAGGCTGGGGGATGGAAAACCCACATTCTAGTCGACTGTCCCTGGAGAGGGGAGAATGCACTGTGAAATATTATTAACAACTTACCAAGGCTGCCATAGGGAAGCCCCATAGTCTGGGAGCACAAGCAACAAGAATCTGTTGTCTCACAGCTCCAGGGGCTGGAGTGGGACCCTCCTGGGGGCTGAGAGGGAAGGGCTGTCCCAAGCTATTCTCTGTGGCTTGCAGATGGACCGTCTTCCATCTCTCTTCACGTGGTCTTCCCTCTACGCATGTCTCTCTCTTTGTGCAAATTTTTCCTTTGAACAGGATACCAGTAATATTGGATTCAGTTCAGTTCAGTTCAGTCGCTCAGTCATGTCCAACTCTTTGCGACCTCATGAACCGCAGCATGCCAGGCCTCCCTGTCCATCACCAACTCCTGGAGTTTATCCAAACCCATGTCCATTGAGTTGGTGATGCTATCCAACCATCTCATCCTTTTTTGTCCCCTCCTCCACCTGCCTTCCATCTTCCCAGCATCAGGGTCTTTTCCAATGAGTCAGTTCTTCGCATCAGGTGGCCAAAGTATTGAAGTTTCAGCTTCAACATCACTCCTTTGAGACCCATCAAATGACTTCACTTCAACTTGATTCTCTCGTAAAGACCCAATCTCTATGAAGGGTCACAATCTGAGAGCCGTGAGGTTTAGGACCTCAATGTACGAATTTGAGAGGGGGCACAGTGAACCCCATAACACACAGGGAGGGGCATTTAGAAACAGACTGCATATTATTCAGAGATTCTGTGTTTGGAATCACAAGTTTATTCTAGCCCCAAATACTTGTGGCATATTGTTTCACTTGATCCAGATAGAGATTAGCACTGCAACATTCATTTAGCTTGCCTGTCATTTATACAACTGTGGGGTGTGATATGGTTTGGGGGTTTTTTTTTATGGTTTTGTTCTTTTGTCATCAGATTTAAGAACTGTAATAAAAGCCAACAGACTGTCTACTTGGAATGTGATGTAACCAGGATAATGGGGCACTCTGCTAAGTTCAATCGCCTCATTGTTTACGGATAATCTTTTCAGTTCATCCGTGTAAATCACATCTAAACTAATGAAAATCTCAAGTGGAAATGTATGTTCAGATCAGATCAGATCAGTCGCTCAGTCGTGTCTGACTCTTTGCGACCCCATGAATCTCAGCAGACCAGGCCTCCCTGTCCATCACCAACTCCCGGAGTTCACCCAGACTCACATCCATTGAGTCAGTGATGCCATCCAGCCATCTCATCCTCTGTCGTCCCCTTCTCCTCTTGCCCCCAATCCCTCCCAGCATCAGGGTCTTTTCCAGTAAGTCAACTCTTCGCATGAGGGGGCCAAAGTACTGGAGTTTCAGCTTTAGCATCATTCCTTCCAAAGAAATCCCAGGGCTGATCTTCAGAATGGACTGGTTGGATCTCCTTGCAGTCCAAGGGACTCTCAAGAGTCTTCTCCAACACCACAGTTCAAAAGCATCAATTCTTCAGCCTTCTTCACAGTCCAACTCTCACATCCATACATGACCACAGGAAAAACCATAGCCTTGACTAGATGGACCTTTGTTGGCAAAGTAACGTCTCTGCTTTTGAATATGCTGTCTAGGTTGGTCATAACTTTCAGTTGTCCCATAGCCCAATTCTGTACTGAATCTATCTGTAATGAAATATGAAGATACTAAAATTATTCTAGGGGTCACAGCCTACGATGTGCGTGCTCAGTCACTCCGTCATGACTGACTCTTTGAGACCGCATGGACTGTAGTCCGCCATGCTCCTCTGTCCATGGGATTTCCCAGGCAAGAATACTGGAGTGGGTTGCCAGTTTCCCCTCCAGTGGATCTTCCAGACCCAGGGATCAAATGCACTTCTCCTGCATCGCAGGTGGATTCTGGACCGCTGAGCCACCAGGGAAGCCCACAGCCTATCTACACTTGCACAACTTATCAACCATCCCCTGCATGCCCACCACAGCTGACACGATAGCAGAAACGAAGCCAATGAAGCCGGGGGTGTGTAAGATGTTCTGAGTGCAGCCTGCACTGTGAATTAAAGCTTCATCTCCCTGCATGGAGGGTAGCAGCTAATTGCCAGAGGTGCAGGAATCAATCTCATGTTTCAGAAACAGCTCTGTTTTCTTTAAACACAGGAACTACATTTGCTCTAAGACTGCTCAGGTGTGAGTCTGTGTGTCCCTCATTCCAGGAAGCCCTCAGTTCAGTTCAGTTCAGTCGCTCAGGCATGCCTGACTCTGCAACTTCATGGACTGCAACACACCAGACCTCCCTGTCCATCACCAACTCCTGGAGTTTACTCAAACTCATGTCCGTTGAGTCGGTGGTGCCATCCAACCATCTCATCCTCTGTCAGCCCCTTCTCCTCCTGCCCTCAATCTTTCCCAGCATCAGGGTCTTTTCAAATGAGTCAGTTCTTTGCATCAGGTGGCCAAAGGATTGGGGTTTCAGCTTCAGCATTAGTCCTTCCAATGAACACCCAGGACTAGTCTCCTTTAGGATAGACTAGTTGAATCTCCTTGCATTTCAAGGGACTCTCAAGAGTCTTCTCCAACACCACAGTTCAAAAGCATCCATTCTTCAGCACTCAGCTTTCTTTAGAGTCCAACTCTCACGTCCATACATGACTACTGGTAAAACCACAGCTTTGACTAGATGGACCTTTGTTGGCAAAGTAATGTCTCTGCTTTTCAATATGCTGTCGAGGTTGGTCATAACTTTTCTTCATGCAGCCCTGGTTCCCCTTAATAAGAACGAAGCTTTATTTATTTTTTTTAGAACAAAGCCTTTAAACCAAAGACTTCTGGTTAAGGCTGCCCCAGAGGACATCTGGGAAACCAGGAACGAGCTGGGTGATCCCGTGGATGTCTTTGCTGCTGAGAGCAAGGATTATATCAAGGCAGTCCAATTTCTGCTAGACTGGACTTTCTGGGATGAAAGCACAAGAAAGCAATTACCCCTGCAGAAAACGACATGAAAAGGAGAGTATGAATATAGTGAAACCAACTTGTGAAACACTACGGTATACTAAGTCCATTGAGTAATACTAAAAATTGCAACACTGGGGAATTCCCTGCTGGTCCAGTGGTTAAGACTCTGCTCTTCCAATGTGGGGGCGGGGAGAGGGGTGGTGGTTCAAATCCTTGCTCGGGGTACTAGGATCCCACAAGCCATGATGCACAGCCAAAAAAAAAAAAAGTTGCCACATTGTCTGAAGGCTATGAAACGATCCATATTCTGGAAGAAAAAAGCAATAGAAGAATAGCGTTATTTCAGGCAAGGCAACATACTAAAGCAATGAATGTTCAAAGGGGGATATATGTCCCAATAATTAAAGCAATATTGCAAGCAAAGATTCTTAGCTAACGCCTGCCAAACTCCAGGGGAGGGCCAGTGAAATAAACGATGACGCAGAGACAGAGTCCAGAAACACACAAGGGTGCCTTGGCTGGCAAAGAACACTGCTCCTCAAAGGATCCGCCTGAAGTTTTGTTTTGTTTAACTGGGGGGCTGTGCTTTCTTAGTTCTCACGTGATAGCTTTCAGAGACAGCTGGTTTTTCACACTGTCCAGAATGGGCTCCTGAAAAAGAAATTAATATGTTTATGAACTGTGCTGCATCAAAGTACATGCTCAGATTCACCAGGGTTTCAAAGAAAGAGGGATCCTCTCCATGAAGTCATCCGCAAGACTGAAAACAGAAATGAGCCAGCGACAGACATGCACGCCGCAAAACTTCTCTAAGCAAGATGGACATAGCTGTGACTGAAAAAGATATTTAAATAAGATTACTCCAAATTTTCCTTCTGTCCTTAAAATCTGTATCACTACTCACAAATTTCAAAAACGCTCCCCTCTTTGGGGAGGAGAATCAGGTTTTTTTTTAATACCCATACATATCTGTCAATCCCAAAGGAAATCAGTCCTGAATATTCATTGGAAGGACTGATGCTGAAGCTGAAACTCCAATCCTTTGGCCACCTGATGTGAAGAACCGACTCATTTCAAAAGACCCTGATACTGGGAAAGATTGAAGGGAGGAGGAGAAGGGGACGACAGAGGATGAGATGGTTGGATGGCATCACCAACTCAACGGACATGAGTATGAGTTGGAGTTGGAAATGGACAGGGAGGCCTGGCGTGCTGCAGTCCATGGGGTCGCAAAGAGCCGGACATGACTGAGCGACTGAACTGAACTGATACATATCTGAAATATAAACAGGAGAAACAACAGAAATTAACTTGGCCTGCATAATTAGCAGATGATTATTACAAAGAAGTTAAAGATCTATAACTCGCCCGCGGAAGCAGTAGTTCTTCAAGTTTACTGTGATCCTAAGGCAAGTGAAGACACCTGAAACTTTCTGTATGGGCACATGAGCCAGCCTGTCACCATAACACCGACAGAACAAGTATTTACGGAAGACCTTCTTCGTGCAAAGCCGTGTTCAAACTATCGGGGCCATTGCTGTTACTGTGGTTTAGTTGCTCAGTCGTGTCCAACTTTTCGACCCCATGGACTGTAGCCCACCAGGCTCCTCTGTCCATGGGATTCTCCAGGCAAGAATACTGGAGTGTGTTGCCATTTCCTTCTCTAGAGGATCTTCCAGACCCAGGGATTGAACCTGTGTCGCCTGCATTGCAGGCAGATCGGTTACCATAGAGTAATCAGGGAAGCCCACTGGGGCCATAGTAAGAAATAAAACAGTTCAAGCTGCATGCCCTCCTAGCATCCACAGTCTAGCAAGGAAGAGAGATAATAGACAGAATAAAGGAAATATATTTTAGATGTTAGTTATTGGTTTCCTATGACTGCTGTTAGAAATTACAACAAACAGTGATTTAAAACAACACAAATGTGTTATCATATAGTTCTAGAAGTAAACAGTCGAAAAGCCTTCCTTGGAGTTGGACACTTGGTATTTCAGTGAGAGGCAATAAACTGTATTCCAAAGCAACAGAAACCACCGCAACAAAAGTAAGACACTGTGTGAAAAGAGTAAGGTTATATGAGAAAATCAGACAAGACAATTTCTAGAAAGGAGAAAATATAGTCAACCTATTAATGGAAAGAAGGTTGTAGGACAACCTCTCTGAAATAGGTAAAAATGACATTGTGTTTGGAACTAGCAACTTTCTTTGTTATGTTAAATTATGTACCTCAAGGAATAACTTACTTCACTCTCTGCGGAGCTCCAGCACCAAGATTCGTTGTTGTTCAGGCGCTCAGTCGTGCCCGACTCTGCAACCCCACGAACTGCAGCACACCAGGCTTCCCAGTCGTTCACCATCTCCCGGAGTTTGCTCAAACTCACGTCCATTGAGTCAGTGATGCCATCCAAGTACCGCCAAGGTGATCAACCTGAATAACTGGGAAATCAAAGAGCAGAGGTGACTCTTTCAATTGTCACCAAAGCACAATTTCTCTATATTCTTTCCAGGTCCCTCTTTTGTACTCTATAATACGGGATACTATATCCAAAGTTACAGAAACATCAAGTCCATCTCCTTCAAATGTCTTTCAGCATCAAAGAGGAGATGAAAATATCTAAGTCCTGGAGCTCCTGAAGTTTTCAGGGATCCAGGTATTTGTATAGACAGCAGTCCTGACTCTCTCTGTTCTAAGATAATATATACATAAAAGCTTGTTAGGTAAAACGCAGTGAACAAATTTCCTATCTGCTCTAAATAGAACTTATATTTCTCTTACAATACAGACATTACAATTACAATTGCATAATGGTACAATTTTCTGTTGCCTGTGCCTTCCATACAAGTAAGAATATTTGTCAGCTGAGAAATAATATAGCTTGGATGACTCACCAAAACAAAGCTGAATAGCTGCAGGTACAGTCATAAAATTAAAAATACTTCTTGAGCACTAGGGTGATGCACCTTGAGATTACAAACTTGGTTTGCAATAGATATTTTGGTGAGCCACTAATAACTGAGTAGCATTTTATCTAAGCAAGAGTATTAACTAGATAAACCTTCTACGTTCTAAAAAATAATACTTCCAAATGTTAAGCTATGATTTTCCCCTAGATCAAAGTGGGGGACTCAACTTTCTGAAATGGAACACTAAAATGGAACTCATCCTTCTGAAAATATAGCCTAGATGGTGGGAGTTCAGAAGTGGTCTGTTTTCCCTATTATATATTCCCCCTGTTTAATTTCAAGTCAGCCTAGGGAGTCCCAGTGAGTATGACCCTTGATTCCGAAGATGATACTGCTGCTCTATCTACATGGATGAATGCAAATACGTGCTAGAAGGCACCTCCTGACGGGATCAGTCATCCAGTTCTCACCAGAAATGCTTCCTGCTAAAAGCAGGACAAGAATAGCAGTGAACGTCCCTAAGGACTCAGCTGTCACTTGTAATGAAAGTGTCCTTCATGCAGAAGATGCTTTGGACAAAACCTGCGGAGGTGACTGCACTTATTTTTCTGTTTAGAAGTAGTGGGGGAAAAGTCACTGTGTTCCAAACGCAGAAGCTAACCCACCTGTGAGATCCACAAAACAAAGGAAGTTAAAATGAACTGTGGATGATAAGTACTAAGTAACAATAAAATTAAAGTGTTCCTTTCAGATCAATGTGCCACCCTGAAACTACTAGATCAAATGCAAACACAAATCCTCTCACCTTTCACTGCATATCTAGTGGGTATACGTTTTAGGAAAAGGACTCATGATCCAGATACGCAGACAAGAGAAACCTTCCACCCTCTACCTACCTACCTACTTTTTTATTAAAAGGGCACAAGTATTCACTCTAGTGGAGAAGGCGATGGCCAGGTACGGAGACAAAAGAAACCTTCCACCCTTCTACCTACCTGCTGCTGCTGCTGCTGCTAAGTCTCTTCTGTCGTGTCCGACTCTGTGCAACCCCATAGATGGCAGCCCACCAGGCTCCCCTGTCCCTGGGATTCTCCAGGCAAGAACCCTGGAGTGGGTTGCCATTTCCTTCTCCATCTACCTACCTACCTACTTACTTTTTAATTAAAAGGGCGCAAGTATTCACACTAGAGAAATATTCTTCTCTGTGCCTCTTCACACCCCCACCCCTGGTCAGAGACAGAACACAGAACATCAATGAAAGGTTTAACTAACTTAGTGTAAGTGCAAGTGTTAGTCACTCAATCGTGTCCAACTCTTTGTGACACCATAGGCTGTAGCCCGCCAGGCTCCTCGGCACACAGAATTTTCCAGGCAAGAATACTGGAGTGAGTTGCCATTTCCTCCTCCAGGGGATCTTCCTGACCCAGGACTTGAACTTGGGTCTCCTGCATTGTAGGCAGACGCTTTACCATCTGAGCCATCAGGGAAGCTCTTAACTAACCTGAAGTGAAAGAAAGTAAAAGTGAAACTTGCTCAGTCATGTCTGACTCTTTGGGACCCCACAGACTAAACAGTCCATGGAATTCTCCAGGCAAGAATACTGGAGTGAGTTGCCATGCCCTCCTCCAGGGGATCTTTCCAACCCAGGGATCGAACCCCGGTCTTTCACATTGCAGGTGGATTCTTTACCAGCTGAGCCACAAGGGAAGCCCTAACTAACTGAAGTGAAGTTGCTCAGTCGTGTCCAACTCTTTGAGACATTTTCCAGGCAAGAGTGCTGGAGTGGATTGCCATTTCTTTCTCCAGGGGATCTTCCCGACCCAAGAATCGAACCCCCGGTCTCCCACATTGCAGGCAGATGCTTTACCGTCTGAGTCACCGTGGCTTCTAGATCTTCTTAAATCTTTCCTCCAGGTGTTCCCAACAGCACCAGAGGCAGAGGGACATACCTTGGGAAGGCCACAGCAACACTACCAGCGTGGAATTTCTTTCAAAGTAACTGTATTTTTTTAAACATGTGATTTCTCTCAAGAAATTAATGCAAATTTTGCCTTTGACAGCTTCTCCAAGTCATGCATATAGGCAAGTTTTAATACGGCAAATTTTAAGTTTTAATATCGTCAGGACGCTTTAGATTACTTGCTATCATGTAAACCATAGGCCAAGGTCTATGGATAGGTAACCTGTTTATCTTACAGCTTTTCAGATTCCCTGGCACACTTCCTCAAACCCCTGAGGATAACCCACACATCAGGCTGTGGACATGAGGTTAACAGATGTTAAAGTCTACTGGACGACTGTGAAAACTCACAGCCCTGAAACATGCTTTTGACAACTTATCCAGGTAGAAAACTTTGAAAAATCCAAACATTTTTGCTAAAAGTGGTAGAGAGAGAGAGTACATAATCAAGCTCAGTCAGAGACTTATTTTCCTGCTATGATCGTTATGCACTTCACAAATCCTGGGCTGACGTCACAGCTTGTCTAAATCACCATAGCTCTATGGAGCTATGTCTCATCTTTCGACTATGATGGGGCAACTGGTCAACTCATGAGAGGCAGGGATTGTGCCTTGTAATTTTCTGAATGCCCTACTACATTTAGCAAAATAGGTCTTCAATATTATCATATGTGAAACAGATCACCAGTCCAGGTTTGATGCATGAGACAGGGTGCTCAGGGCTGGTGCACTTGGATGACCCAGAGGGATGGGACGAGGCGGGACGTGGGAGGGAGGTTCAGGATGGTTAACACATGGACGCCCGTGGCTGATTCATGTCAATGTATGGCAAAAACCACTACAATATTGTAAAGTAATCAGCCTCCAATGAAAATAAATTAATTAAAAAAAAAAGAATATGTGACTGGGAGTTCCCTGATGGTTGAATGGTTAAGAATCTGCCTGCCAATGCAGGGGACACGGGTTCGATTCCTGGTCCAGGTGGATCCCACATGCCATGCAGCAAGTAAGCCTGTGCACCACAACTCCTGAGCCCACGAGTCGCAACTGCTGAAGCCCACACACCCTAGAGCTGGCGCTCGGCAACAAGAGAAGCCACCGCAATCAGAAGCCTGCAACTAGAGAATAGTCACCACCCACCGCAACTAGAGAAAGCCCACACGCATCTACAAAGATCCAGCACAGCCCAAAATAAACAAAAATAAATTATAAATTTTTTGACACTTGAAGAAAACGTAGAATGTAATAGAATGTAGGAGGTACAAAGTGAAAACAAAAAACCAGAAGCCCTCTCTGTGGTGCAGGAAAACAAGGAGTGTCTGAAGCTGAGGGTGGATGGGAACATTGAGAAAAATCCTCCAGGAAGACAGTGTCGATCCTGACCAAAAGACGATGTGACAGGAACCTGAAGCTCCTGGTGCACTAAAGTTACACCACCACCACCACAATATCCAGCAATATCCAACAGCAATATCCAGGAAAAACAAAAAATATCCAGCTCTCCTGACAGACTCAACCCACAAGCCAGTGTCCTAGCGTTAGAAGACATGTGTCCATTCCAGGCATAAATATTTTTTATCTCAGTCCATACTTATCTACACATTCCATATGTCTAGCGTTCGGTTAAAAGGAAAGTGAAACGCACAGAAAAGCAAAGGAAAAATACACACACATGTGCTCAAGAGAAAGAGTAATCAACATAAGCAAATGAAGAGACAATGATAAGCTAGAAACCATCGCACCGTGAATAGTTACATGAATCTATGTATTTATATTCATATGAATGTCTGAGAATAACTATGAATAATATGCTCAAAGTACTTGTGGACTGTGTGGAAAATATGCGTGAAGAAACGGAGGACTTTGAACAACAAAAACTAGCCAAAGAAAACACGGCTCAACATCTGAATAGACATTTCTCCAAAGAAGACATACAGATGGGGGACAAACACAGGAAAGGAGGCTCGTCATCGCTAATTATCAGAGAAGTGCAAATCAAAACCACGAGGAGGTACCAACTCATGCGGGTCATAATGGCCATCACTAAAACATGTGGAAATAAGAAACGCTAGAGAAGGTGTGCAGAGAAGGGAACCCTCTTAGACTGTCGGTGGGAATGTCAGTTGGCATAGCCACTATCGAATACAGTATGGTGATTCCTCAAAAACTAAAAACTGAACTACTAAATCCCATATAATTCAGCAACCTCACCCCTGAGTATATTTGGAAACAATGGGAACACGGATTTGAAAAGATACGTCAATGTTCACAACAGGACTGTCTATGATAGCCAAGCCATGGAAGCAACTCAAGAACCTGTCAACAGAAGAATGGGTAAATGAGATATGCAGGGAGATCCAACCAGTCCATCCTAAAGGAGACCAGTCCATCCTAAAGGAGACCAGTCCCTCCTAAAGGAGACCAGTCCTGGGTGTTCATTGGAAGGACTGATGCTGAAGCTGAAACGCCAATCCTTTGGCCACCTGATGCGAAGAGCTGACTCACTGGAAAAGACCCTGATGCTGGGAAAGATTGAGGGCAGAAGGAGAAGGGGATGACAGAGGATGAGATGGTTGGATGGCATCACCGACTCAATGGACACGAGTTTGAGTAAACTTTGGGAGTTGGTGATGGACAGGGAGGCCTGGGGTGCTGTGGTTCATGGGATTGCAAAGAGTCAGACACAACTGAGCAACTGAACTGAACTGAACATACATACGATGGAATATTATTCAGCCATAAAAATGAATGCAATAATGCCTTTTGGAGCAATGTGGATGTACCTAGAGAATGCTGTCCTTAGTGAAATAAGTCAGAGAAAAACAAACACTGTATGATATCACTTATGTGTGGAATCTAAAAAATAATACAAAGGAATGAATATGCAAAAGAGAAACAGGCATACTAATGCAGAAAACAAACTCGTGGTTTGCAAAGGAGAGAGTGAAGGAGAAGGGACAAGCTAGGGGTATGGGGTTAACATGTAAAAATACAGAATCACTATGATATACACTCAAAACTAATAAAATAAAACATATGTAAATCAACTATACTTTAATTAAAATAAAAATAAACACAGATACCTGACTAAACTCAGTGTAATCAAACTGTAGAAGCTAAAGATGAAGAGATCATCTTAACGGTAGCAGGCTGGGGTGGGGGGTTGGTTTGTGTTATATAATTACAGAGATGAATAAAGATAAGCATTACAGCAGACTTCTCATCAGAAAACTATGAAAGCTGAAACATGATGGTGTGACATCTTTAAAATGCTAAAAGAAAGAGAAACTGTCAGTCCAAATTCTACATCCAGAGAAAACAGCTTCCAAAAAGACAGAAACAAAAAGTTTCAGACAAATAGAGGAAATCTTCATTACCAGAAGACGTGAGGTACAAGAAACATTAAAACAAGTGCTTTAGATTAAAAGGGTATGATAACAGAAACTTGATTCTAAACAAAGAAATGAGGATTTCCAGAATTGGAAAAAAATAAAAAATACCCTAAAAGACCAGATACTATAAGACTCTTAGAGGAAAACATAGGCAGAACACTCTCTGATATAAATCTCAGCAACACCTTGTTTGACCAACCTCCTACAGTAATAAAAACTAAAAACAAAAATAGACAAATGGGACCTAATTAAACTTAAAATCTTTTGCACAGTAAGAGAAACACAAACACAACCCACAGTATGGGAGAAGATATCTGCAAATGAAGCAACCAATAAGGGGTTAATCTCTAAAATACAGAGACAGCTTGTGCAGTTGAGTATCAAAAAAATAAACAGTCCAATTAAAAAAATGGGTAGAAAACCTAAATAGACGTATCTCCAGAGAAGACATACAGATAGCCAGAAAGCACAGGAAAAGATGTTCAACATCACTAATTTGAAAAACACAAATCAAAACCACAATGAGCCATCACCTCATACCAATCAGAATGGCCATCATCAAAAAATCTAGAAAGAATAATTGTTGGAGAGGATGTAGAGAAAAGGGACCTTTGTTAACATTGTTGGTGGGAATGTAAATTGGCACAACCGTTATGGAGAACTGTATGGAGGTTTCTTTAAAAACTAGATACATAACTACCGTTTGATCCAGCAATTCCATTCCTGGGTACATATCCAAAGAAAACTGTAATTTGAAAAGATAACGCGCATCCCAGCGTTCACTGCAGCTCTATACACAACAGCCAAGACAGGCAAGCAACCTAAATGTTCATCAACGGAGAAGTGAATAAAGATGTGGTACATATAACAGTGAAATATTACTCAGCCGTAAAGAAGGACAAAATAATGCCTTGTACAGCAACACAGATGGATCTAGACATGGTCATACTGAGGGAAGTGTGTCAGAGAAAGGCAAATATTGTACGGTTATCACTTACATGTGGAATCTAAACAAAAAAATGGTACACGTGAACTTATTTATAAAATGGAAACTGAGTCACAGATGTAGAAAACAGGCTTATGGTTACAAGGGGGAATGATGGACGATAAGTCGGGAGGTTGGGATTGACATATACACACCACCGTATATAAAATAGATAACTAATAAGGACCTACTGTATAGCACAGGGAACTCTGCTCAATACTCGGTGATGACCTGTAAGAGCAAAGAATCTAAAAGAGAAGGGATATACGTATATGATTAACTGACTGACTTTGGTGTATCCCTGAAACTAACGCAACATTGTAAATCAAATATACTCCAATAAAAGACAGAAAAAATAAACAGAGAAGATATGTTTTAAAATACTGCTCTGCTATGCTAAGTCGCTTCAGTCGTGTCCAATTCTGTGTGACCCCATAGACAGCAGCCCATCAGGCTTCCCTGTCCCTGGGATTCTCCAGGCAAGAATACTAGAGTGGGTTGCCATTTCCTCCTCCAATGCATGAAACTAAAAAGTGAAAGTGAAGTTGCTCGGTTGTGTCCGACTTGTAGCCACCCCATGGACTGCAGCCTACCAGGCTCCTCTGCCCATGGGATTTTCCAGGCAAGAGTACTCTGACCACTAATTTTCTCAGGAAAAAAACAGAAGCAACATCATGTGTGTCTGTAGCAGATGTAAAAGTTAAATGTATTCCAAAAAATAGCATAAATGGTGGGGGGGTGGGAAGTGGGGATATTGCGATAAAGTCTTTATGCCACTTGAAGTGTTACAATAGTGTTTGTAGCTAGATTTTTAACTAATAAAAGGAGTATATTTTAAACCATAGAACAATCAATAAAATTTTAATAGGTATCTATAATAAGGGGCTTTCTTGATATCTCAGATGGTAAAGAATCCACCTGAAATATAGGAGACCTGGGCTCAATCCCAGTATTGGGACGATCCCCTGGAGAAGGGAATGGCAACCCACCCCAATATTCTTGCCTGGAGAATCCCATGGACAGTGGAGCGTGGTGGATACAGTACATGGGGTTGCAAAGAGTTGGACACAATGGAATGTCTAACACTCATCAACACTAATAACACTTTGATAATAAGGCAATAGTAGAGATAAAGTTGAATCGTAAAAGTAATTTATCAAGACTAGTAACATAACTGATATATCATGAATTTAAAAAACTGGACCTTTGTAAGTGCTTTAAAACCTATACATTTAAATATATAGAAACAAGCATGGAAATCAAGGATCCAGCCAAGGTTCTAAGGATCTCCAGCAAAAGTCATCAGTAAAATGCAAACAGTAACCATTTATCTTTTAAAAATGAAGTTAAACTATGAAAACACACTAGTTACAAATACGACTGAAGATCTGAAAAAATAAGCTATGAGAGTAGGCACCGCTTTCTCGTGAACATGTTTTCTAATCAAGAAGGTCACGTTAGCCATCGAGCAACGTAAGCTATTGATTCAAATTCACTTTCACACTGACTCACTTATTCCTGACCTGCACTTTTTAATCCTCTATTCTCTTTGACCTTTCATTACTGATATACAAAGGGAAAGCTTCTCTAGCAAAAGCTCAGTAAAAGCCATTTCATTTGATTTTGGTCTTTGAACCTGAGTCAGATACATCAGAGCAAAACTAAATGGTCAGCCGGCTTCATCAGCATTACATGAACGTTCCCCACGAGAGAAAAATCGGTCTTAAAGCTCCTTAGAAGGACCTGCAGTAGCTCAGTCCCCACTATGGAAACAAAGTTCAAGTCACTCCAACATAATTGGAGGTTTATAGAATAAGACTTGTTCATAATTCCACCTCTCGTAAAAAGAACACAATGTTACCATTTTCTCCATCTCTCCATCTCTCCAGTAATCGGTGATTATGTAACATATTTATCTTTGGGCTCCAGAGATATTTGTAGATCTATGTAATGCTGGTTCTAAAAATTAAATAACTAAAATCTAAATTAAATACAGTTCTAAATTAAACTATTTCCATTTCTAATCATGATAAATTGAAGCAACAAAGTTAACAGGTCACAATATACTCAGTGGAAGAACAAGAGAATCATTAAATTTCCGAAACACGTTTCAATGTACTGATTTAGGACACAGCTACAAAAAAGGTCAACCTCAAAGGGTCATTTCCTACTTAGTTTTATTTTTTTTTCCCCAAACAAGTCATTTCTGAAACTGAACAGGTCATGGAAACAGTAATTTGGAGACTTCTGAGTTTTCTGTTAATCCATCAGCAGATACTTATGATGGTGTTCATGCAAATATCTGAGATGACAAGATGTTTAATACACCCCACATGACATTCCCCTCCTGATTCTATCCCCATCCATTTATATACATGGATATGAAGTGAAGTGAACTGAAGTGAAAGTCACTTAGTCGTGTCCAACTCTTTGCTACCCCATGAACTGGTCCATGGAATTCTCCAGGCCAGAGTACTGGAATGGGTAGCCTTTTCCCTTCTCCAGGGGATCTTCCCAACCCGGGGACTGAACCCAGGTCTCCCGCATTGCAGGCGGATTCTTTACCAGCTTAGTCACAAGAGAAGCCCAAGAATACTGGAGTAGGTAGCCTATCCCTTCTCCAGTGGATCTTCCCGACCCAGGAATCAAACCGGGGTCTCTTGCGTTGCAGGTGGATTCCTTACCAACTGAGCTATGTGAAACTGCCAATTGGACTTGCTTTGATTTGCAAAAGGGCAACTTCATAAGGCTCAGCTGACAGTCTTAGTGACCTGGACAAGCAGCAAGACATTCTACCTCTTATTTCTTCCATCTCTACATTGTTGATTTGCCAGATCATCTCTGAGATTTTTTGTGTGTGTCATAAAAATGCACATGTGTGATCTGAAAAAAAATAAGAGATGAAGACAACAACCCAAGGAGCTGACAGTCTATTTCCAGAAGGTAAAATATACACACACACACATACACACACACACACACAAATCCCAAATACTATAGATTTGTTCAGAGAGTAAAGTGCCCCACAGTGTTGGGGTTTTTTTTTGGGGGGTTTTGGTTTTTGTTTTATTTCTTACAGAATTTGTGGTCAAAATTTTTGGTGAGATAAAGGACACAGGAAAAGTGTTGAAACATATCTCACTCTCATGAGGCAATTTCTGTTAAGATAAAAGAAGTCACCTCCTCCTTTCAGTTGCCGGCTTCGGGACGTACTCGGGATTATTTTTTCAAAGCTGGGCTATCTGCTTACCACATGCCTGCACAAATAGCAGAGACTGTCGGTAACACTTACATAACCAAGAGTTATAAGCCTTGGCTATAAATCTCCTGTCTTTCTCATATCACCAACACCACAGACTATACCTTCCCCAGAGTTGCCTAAGCCATCAGTTTTCCTAATAAATCCCAAACTCGAATATAGCTATCCAAGACTTGGTTATCTCTCTACCACCTTTTCGAAAAATTGATAATACGTTATCTTTCCAGAACAACTGCCTCACTCCACCTTATTTCTGTTTTCATTTTCCTATCTTCCAACCCAAGATAGCTGGTTTCTGCTAATTGAAAATTCTTACAGCAAGCTCCTGAGGCCTGAGAGAAGCCAACCATTTTGATCCAGTGACTTCTCATCTGCTGAAAACAGACTCAACGGTTTCCTCAACTAAGATTAAAAAAAAAAAAAGTGAAATGTTAATTGCTCACTCATTGTCCGACTCTTTTGTGACCCCATGGACTGTAGCCCACCAGACATCTTTATCTGTGGAATTCTCCAGACAAGAATACTGCAGCTGGTTGCCCTTCCCTTGTCCAGGGGATCTTCCCCACCCAGGGATAGAACCCACATCTCCTGCGTTGCAGGCAGATTCTTTACTGTCCCAGGCACCAGGGAAGCCCCTTAAAATGTTAATCGCTTAGTCATACCTGACTCTTTGCAATCCCATGGATTGAATGATCTTCAAGGGGGCAGAGGAGAGGAACATGACATCAGTAATATTTAGAAGAATGAGCAGTAGAAGTATGCTTGAGCGGAGAAGGCAATGGCACCCCATTCCAGTACTCTTGCCTGGAAAAGCCCATGGACAGAGGAGGCTGGTGGGTTGCAGTCAATAGGATCGCTACGAGTCAGATACAACTGAGCAACTTCACCTTCTCTTTTCACTTTCATGCATTGGGAAAGGAAATGGCAACCCACTCCAGTGTTCTTGCCTGGGGAATCTCAAGGACTGGGGAGCCTGGTGGGCGGCTGTCTATGGGGTCACACAGAGTCGAACATGACTGAAGCGACTTAGCAGCAGCAGCAGCAGTATGCTTGAGAAGGTCACAGCTGAGAGCTGCTTCAATATTCACAGCTTTTTTCTCTCCCTTTATTATTCTTATTATTCATTTCAAAGTTAGAGAAAGCTGATCACAGATAAAGTCCTATTGGCACACACTTGCCTAGGACACCTTGCTCCAATAATAAGTTCGTGTATGCATACTAAGTTGCTTCAGTTGTGTCTCACTCTTTGCAACCCCATGGACTGTAGCCCACCAGGCTCCTCCGTCCATGGAATTCTCCAGGAGAGAATACTAGAGTAGGTTGTCATGCCCTCCTCCAGAGGATCTTCCCAACCCAGGGATCAAACCCACATCTCTTAAGTGTCCTGCGTTGCAGGCAGATTCTTTACTACTAGCACCACCTTCGAAGCACTCCAATAATAAATGAAAGTGAAGTCGCTCAGTCGTGTCCGACTCTTTGCGACCCCGTGGACTGTAGCCCACCAGGCTCCTCCATCCACGGGATTCTCCAGGCAAGAATACTAGAGTGGGTTGCCATTTCCTTGTCCAGGGGATCTTCCTGACCCAGGGATCGAACCCAGGCCTCCTGCATTGCAGGCAGATGGCTTTAACCTCTGAGCCACCTGGGAAGTTCCCCAATAATAAGTAACCTCATCTAATTTACTTGAGTGCCTTTCACAACCACAGTGACTCTGTATGGCAGCCATGGCCTCAAAACCTGAACATACTGAAGTATTTATTCTGAGGGTGGTGCGTTGTATTGCCCATGAGGTAATCTACGTTTAAAACTGTTGAGTACATCACAGTGCAGTGAATATGCATAAGTGCCTCAGTTAAACTCATATACCAGAGGTGATTTACTCAGCGTAACCAGGAACTGACACCTCAGTGGTAATTTTCAGACACTTCTACTGTTGTTATTGAAATGGGCACCAGAAGGCATATTAATTAAAGACACAAGTGCTGTTGGATATATGTGTTTATGAACAAGGAAGTATAAGATTCAGCAAATTGGGCTTCCCTGGTGGCTCAGATGGTAAAGAATCTGCCTGCAATACAGGAGACCTGGATTCCATCCTTGGATTGGGAAGATCCCCGGGAGAAGGGAATAGCAACTCACTCTGGTATTCTTGCCTGGGAAATTCCAAGGACAGAGGAGCCTGGCGGGCTGCAGTTCATGGGGTCGCAAAGAGTTGGACACGACGGAACACACTTGCATGCACGCAAGCTACATTATCAAAATCCCTGCTATCTACCATTTTCAGTCCCCTTCAGCATTTCTGGGTTGCCCAGAAGATTAATAACATGTTGATTTCCTCTGGAGAAATCTGAACCTTCTAACAGCCTATGTGTGATTGGTTCTTGTGTTATATAATCACTCTGGGGCACCAAAAACTGCAAACTGACCAAAGCCGACTTGGTTGATCAGAATGGTGAGGACCTTTCAGTAAACACAGGTAGGCTCTGAGACTAAAAGCTTTACTTTTATCGGTCCTAACTCCTGGCCACTGCTTGCAGGAGGGCCTCAGTCTTCCCTGCCCTCCGGGAGACAGGTATGCCAAGCAGAGCCCCTGAAATCATGATGAAAAGGAAGTTGAAAGAAGTTAGTAAATTCTCTTCCACAAGATCAAGCTTTGAACCTCTTGTTAGGTTTTCTCCTATCCTGGGGCAACATGCTTCCTAGTTCTTGGGTGTGTTTGAGGCTGGATGATAGACAGAAACTAAAAAGGAAAATGACACGCAAGGGGAGATATTTGTAAAAAAGAAAAAAACGGTCCCCTTAGACTAGTAAGATGAGATGATGCACCCGGAATGGCTCAGATCGGTGGTTAAACCCGCAAGTGGTCTAGAACTCAGAGAGGTAGAAGCCCAACCCTGGAAACTTTGTGGGAACCCTGATCACACAGGTAATGACTTAACAAAATTTGTAATTTTGTTTATAACTTGCAACAGTCAATACTAGTAACAGTACAAGTTGTTTGGTTACATGATTTCTGTTGATGTACATGAATAGGTATTAGAGGGCTTATGCGATATGGGTGTAAAGCATTTTACGTGCTAAAGAGAGTTCAACTGAGTTTAAGCCAAGTCAGGGTCAACATCAAACAAGGGGATTCTCATATGCTCATATTCCATGGAAATCTTCAGTGGCGACAGAAGAGCAAAATACAGAAAGGAAGCACTTTCCTAAAAATACTCCACCAGAGCAGCCATGTGTGCAGTTACAATTTGTTCTGTTTCCGTGAGGTGGAACACACTTTGGGCAGAGCTGATTTTAGGTACGAATTGTATATATTATTATTGGGGAAGGCAATGGCAACCCGCTCCAGTGTTCTTGCCTAGAGAATCCCAGGGACGGAGGAGCCTGGTGGGCTGCTGCCTATGGGGTCGCAGAGTCGGACCTTTGCGACTTAGCACATAATTATTACTCCTCCTGTTAGACAGACTCTTCAACATCAGGGAAACTGAGATATGAAGTATGTGAGGCCCTGTTATAAGGCAATGGAAGGAAAGAGTCGGTGAAAAGTTGTTCCGAAATATCTGCAGGCCACTGGCGTCAAAAACAATAGAGGCTTGCAAACAGTCAGCCTAGGGCAGCCAGGGAGACGAGCTCCCCTCTTCCCACCTTATCTTGACATCTATGCCAGGGAAGAAAGAGACACGCTCAGGGCGCATGTCCTATCCTCATCACCACACCCTCCAGGCCCCCAGGACCCCATGTCCAGCCAGCTCTGGGGTTTCACAGGAGGCAAGAGTTTTTATATCAGTCAGAAATTTAAGTTCAAGATGGACAGTGCCAAGGCTTAACAACCAAATAAGAGTCTTTCAGGAATAAAAAC
Source organism: Bos grunniens (assembly GCF_055505025.1). NCBI lineage: Eukaryota > Metazoa > Chordata > Mammalia > Artiodactyla > Bovidae > Bos > Bos grunniens. The sequence continues at coordinate 6,205,148 of NC_141194.1, forward strand.
TCGATGTTTAGTCACTAAGTCATGCCCGACTCTCTGCGACCCAATGGACTGTAGCCCACCAGGTTCTTCTGTCCATGGGATTCTCCAGGCAAGGATACAGAAGTGGGTTGCCATTTCCTCCTCCAGGGGATCTTCCCCACCCAGGGATGGAACCCATGTCTCCTGCATTGGCAGGCGGATTCCTTACCACTGAGCCACCAGGGAGGCCCAACCTCAGATATGCAGATGATAGCAGAAAGTGAAGAGGAAATAAAAAGCCTCTTGATGAGGGTTAAAAAAGTAAGATGTCATAAAAGACATCCCCAAGAGATTTCACGTCGAATAGGAAAGAGGGGCAGAGATCCCCATGATGGCTGTTACTGGAGGAAATAAAAGTACTTTCCTGCTTCAGACTCATTTGAAAAGACCCTGATACTGGGAAAGATTGAAGGCGGGAGGAGAAGGGGACGACAGAGGATGAGATGGTTGGGTGGCATCACTGACTCCATGGACATGAGTTTGAGTCAACTCCGGGAGGCCTGGCATGCTGCAGTCCATGGAGTTGCAAAGAGTCGGACGTGACTGAACGACTGAACTGAACCAAACTGAGAACCCTCAGCCCTGCCCAGGATCCTTCCTAAATAAACCAGGTTAACCCCTCTGAAGTCCTCTCCAACTCAAAGTCTATGAATTTCTCATTCCTCCTCTCTAAACAAAATGCTTTAAAGTGCTTAGCTTGCTCTAAGCTGACCTTGCCAACAAAAGCAAACAGTGGTGTGGGTGGCCCAAAAATTTTCCACGATTTGACTTCTAATGTCAAGCTGTTCCCTTGCTGCAGAATCCTAGCATTCACGCTTAACTTTTCCTTTCAAGGACAGTCTCCCTTACACTCCATCTCAGTTAGGGAAGGCAGAGAAGGACCTTTAGGCTTCTTCAGCAGGAGTCATCTGTGACGGAAACAGAGTCACAAGTTGTATCTCTCTTGGGAAGCAACAGAGCTAGGCAACACAGTGATCCAGTGGGGAGAAAGAGTTTGCCTATCTCCTAGTACTCTGTAAGCTTCCTTCAATAACACATGGCTGATAATTGGAAAGGTTCTTTTTTCCAAGACTCTTGTCCCTTTTTAAAATCTGGCAAAAGTAGGTGTTTGCTGGTTTTGCCACTGCTGTGATACAACTGACTTAGAACCACAAATAAGGCGTCTCCCATCCTCTCACACTGTCTGCTGATACAAAGTATTAATACATATGGTAATGTACCTACAGATCAACAGGATTTCCCCAAGTTCAGGGCTATCCTTCACTGCTTGCTTTTTTTTTTTTTTTAATGGAGATTGGTTTAGTGCAGAAATGTTACACTGACAGCTTTCATTTATTCAAAGTCCTAAGAGTGTCACCCTAAGATTTCCAGACCTCTGTGCTACTTAGGTAATTTTTAATTGTCTACGTTCACCCTCATCTGCTTTTACCAATTTATCCTGTCTTCAGTGTGCATGTGAGACTGCTCCTTACCCTGCCGATTAAGCTTGTAACTTCTGGATGTGACAATTCACCTTTATCTGTCTCTCTGTCTATCTCTCCTATGCCTTCATTTTCAAAAGAGGCTTATATCCCAAGTGGTTTACAACAGGGTCCCTCAAACCTGTCAGTCTGGGCTTCTGAAGCTAGATAATTCTTTTTCTTCTTTTAACTTTTAATTTTATATTGGAGTATAGCCAAGATGGCTGGATGGCATCACTGACTCAATGGACGTGAATCTGAGTGAACTCCGGGAGTTGGTGATGGACAGGGAGGCCTGGCGTGCTGCGATTCATGCGGTCGCAAAGAGTCGGACACAACTGAGCAACTGAACTGAACTGAATTGATGGCCAATTAACAACATTGTGACAGTTTCAGGGGAACAGCGTGTACGGACCCAGCCATACATGCATCCTTCTCCCCCAAACTCCCCTCCCACCCAGGCTGCCACATGACACTGAGCAGAGTTCCCTGTGCTGTCCAGCAGGTCCTTGCAGGTTCTCCATGATAAATACAGCAGTGTGTCCATGTCCATCCCAAACTCCCTAACTGTCCCTCGCCCCCATCCTTCCCCCTGGGAACCATAAGGTTATCACAGAGTATTGAGCAGAGTTCCCTGTGCTGTCCAGCAGGTCCTTGCTGGTTCTCCATGTTAAATACAGCAGTGTGTCCATGTCCATTCCAGACTCCCTAACTGTCCCTTCCCCATCCTTCCCCCTGGTGACCATAAGGTTATTACAGAGGATTGAGCAGAGTTCCCTGTGCTGTCCAGCAGGTCCTTGCTGGTTCTCCGTGTTACATACAGCAGTGTGTCCATGTCCATTCCAGACTCCCTAACTGTCCCTTCCCCATCCTTCCCCCTGGTGACCATAAGGTTATTACAGAGGATTGAGCAGAGTTCCCTGTGCTGTCCAGCAGGTCCTTGCTGGTTCTCCGTGTTACATACAGCAGTGTGTCCAGGCAACCATAAGTTCATTCTCTAAGTCTGTGAGTCTCCCTGTTTTGTAAATCCATTTGTATCATTTCCTTTTAGAGTCCACATATAAGGGGTGTCATGAGATATTTCTCCTTCTCTGACTTACTTCACCTGGTGGGACACCCTCTAGCTCCATCCGTGTGGCTGCAAACGGCATTATTTTATTCTTTTTTAATTGCAGCTGGATAATCCTTTGCTGTCAGGGTCTGTGGGGAACCATCCCTGGCCTATACCTCCTAGATTAGTATTCCCTGCCACCTCCCAGCTGTATCTCCAGATATTGTCAAACGCTCCTTGGGGAAAAGGGACAGAACACACACACACACACACACACACACACACACTGAAATCGCCTACCACATAACAATGGGGAAAGGGTTCCTCGGGTCCCTCCAGTGTCCTCTGTGGGGAACACAGTCATCCAGGCTGCCAGATGAAGCGCTTCCTCCAACACCGGCCCAGGGTCGCCATTAGGATGCGAGCAGAGTATAAATAACGCCCGGAGAACACTGACCTTCTTCCTTCAGAGTCACAGTCAGCCAGGAGTCCCTTTGAGCAGAAAGGGTGGGACATCTACAGACGATGATCCAGGAGAAGAAACCAGGGCTTGAAAGCAGGTGATGGCATTTAGGTGCCAGGCAGCTCGGGGGAGGAGATTCAGGAAGACTGGGATAACTCAGGTGCAGGATATCAAAGAATGAAACAGGACCCCAAGCTGGCAGCTTCAGTTCCGTTCAGTTCAGTTGCTCAGTCGTGTATGACTCTTTGTGACCCCATGGACCGCAGCATGCCAGGCTTCCCTGTCCATCACCAACTCATGAAGTTTACCCAAACTCATGTCCATTGAGTTGGTGATGCCATCCAACCATCTCATCCTCTGTCATCCGCTTCTCCTCCCACCTTCAGTCTTTCCCAGCATCAGGATTTTTTCCAATGACTCAGCAATTCACATCAGGTGGCCTAAGTATTGGCATTTCAGCTTCAGCATCAGTCCTTTCAATGAATATTCAAGACTGATTCCCTTTAGAATGGACTGGTTGGATCTCCTTGCAGTCCAAGGGACTCTCAAGAGTCTTCTCCAACACCGCAGTTCAAAAGCATCAGTTCTTCATCACTCAGCTTTCTTTATAGTCCAACTCTCACATCCATACATGACTACTGATAAAACCATAGCCTCGACTAGATGGACCTTTGTTGGCAAAGCAACATCTCTGCTTTTTAATATACTGTCTAGCTTGGTCATAGCTTTTCTTCCGAAAAGCAAATGTCTTTTAATTTCATGGCTGCAGTCACCATCTGTGGTGATTTTGGAGCCCCCCCAAAATAAAGTCTACCACTATTTCCACTGAGGCAAACATGCCTCTCTACAAAAATCGTTCCTTCACCCAACCTGCCTGTGATTTATTATCCCTAACTGTTGCTATGCACAGCTTTTCTTTTCTTTCCTCCTAACCCCCATTTCTGCCCGACTTTCCTCCTTGCCTGAAAAATCCCCAGGCATGAAGTCCCATTTCTCTCACTGATGCCAGCTAGCTCCATGAGCCCATCAGAGGAGCCACACCCCATGGACTGCCTCTTCTAGCCTGCCTGGGCCTGCCTGGTATTGGCCAGGCACCACGGCTGTGATAAGTCAGGGAGCTACTGGAGTCTGAGCGGAATTCATGCAGGTCGAACAAAGATGTCCACATGCACAGGCATCCCGGCCTGTCAGCTTTGGAGAAATGGCAGAAACAACAGCCAAGGTCTGCAAGAGCTGTCGGTACTGTCACCGGTGACATTCCCACCACGCCTCCCCTGAGTCACAAAGTCATGCGTGGGCACAGTTAAGTAGGAGGAGAAACTTCCAGAAGGATCGCTGCTCCCACCTAATCTCCACCTCCCTAATCTCTATCGCCTTGCCTGGTCATCAGAACTGACCCTTTCCCACCTGTTTCCCCTACCAGTATCCTTGAAAGGGACGATCATAACTCCAAGCTTCTCTAACTCTGTCATATACTTTTCAAGCTCTAAATCTGCACCACTTAATTCTGGATCAATAAATGCTGAAGGAGGATATAAATCTCTGGGAAAGATCCTGCAGTGTAATGACAGCAACAGTGCAAGTATTAAAGATTCATAAATAAGAGCAAACTCATGTGCTGATCTCACAAAGAGTTCTTGATATACACGAGTGCATTCATTCAAGTCGCTCAGTCGTGTCCGACTCTTAGCGACCCCATGGACTGCAGCCTACCTTGCTCCTCCGTCCATAAGATTTTCCAGGCAAGAGTACTGGAGTGGGGTGCCATTGCCTTCTCTGATATTGGAAGGTAGACATATACAAATGCCCTTCACAACACCGATCCATCTTTATATCAAATTTCCTAACAGGGCACTGAATCAAAGCTTGGAGACTGCTGTTTTCAGCTGCCCAGATCAGCTTCTTACCATCAGATTACCCGAAAGTGAAAGTTGCTCAGTCATGTCTGACTCTTTGTGACCCCATGGACTATACAGTCCATGGAATTCTCTAGGTCAGAATACTGGAGTGGGTAGCCTTTCCCTTCTCCAGGGGATCTTCCCAACCCAGGGACTGAACCCAGGCCTCTTGCCTTTCAGGCAGATTCTTTACCAGCTGAGCCATCAGAGAAGCCCAAGAAGACTGGAGTGAGTAGCCTATCCCTTCTCCAGCGGATCTCCCCAACCCAGGAATTGAACCAGGGTCTCCTGCATTGCAGGCAGAGTCTTTACCAACTGACCTGTCAGGGAAAACCACCAATTCTACATCCTAAGAGTAGATCGTACCCAGGATTCTACTGCTTCTCAATTCTACATCCTAAGAATTTAATTAAATATTGGTGAATAAAATATTCTAAAAAAGTGGGGACAAAGCTGAACAGGCTTGGTCTGTTCTCTAAATCCCTTGCTTTGTTACATTGCCATTCCTTATGGCCCTGGAGAGGGTGTCTGCTGCAATCAATATGCAGATAGGCAGAGTTCCTGACTCACTGTCATATATTTTAAATCATGTGCCACCTAATATTTCCACTATTTTTGCATAAGGTAAGCATTTGGGTTCCTCAGTATAAGGGACTACAGTTGTGATCAGTTCAGTTCAGTTGCTCAGTCGTATCTGACTCTTTGTGACCCTGAGGACTGCAGCACGCCAGGCCTCCCTGTCCATCACCAACTCCCGGAGTCAACTCATGTCCATCGAGCCGGCGATGCCATCCAACCATCTTATCCTCTGTTATCCCCTTCTCCTCCTGCCTTCAATCTTTCCCAGCATCAGGGTCTTTTCCAATGAGTCAGTTCTTCCCAATAGCTAGCCAAAGGATTGGAGCTTCAGCATCAGTCCTTCCAATGAATATTCAGGACTGATTTCCTTTAGGATGGACTGGGTTGATCTCCTTGCAGTCCAAAGGACTCTCAAGAGTCTTCTCCAACACCACGATTCAAAAGCATCAATTCTTCAGAGATCAGTTTTCCATAAAAGAAGTTTTCACGGTGGTGATCAGTTTTCCATGAACACTCCCAAGGAAAAGCGTCCTGTGAATGTAAATTTCTTAGCATGCTACACTTCAGCAAATCAGAGCACACAGCTATTTAAAAGAAAAAAAGAAAAAACTGAATGCTTATTATTTTAAAATATAAAAATTAAGTATTTGTTCTCAACTCCTCCTAAATTACCAATTCACAATGGAAAGCATAAAAAAAAAAAATAGCCTCAAGAGAAGGCTCAGAAAAACAAACACTCTGCAGGAAAGCTTTGGGGAGCATGTTTGGTGCACCTAAAGATTCACTCTTGTTTGGTTCTCCTAAGGATGACAGATGAAAGCTGGGACTCAAATCCAAGTCTTCTGGCTTTAAGACCAGCAAATCTCTCTGACAATCAAAACCATCTGTATCACAACACACACGCTGGGCTGGAACCCATCACGTTTCTTGTCCATGATCAGCACTGTAAAGAATGCAGATGAGGGCATGCTGAGAGGCAAACAGTGGGCAGTTCACAAGGGCTTGTTCCTTGCTAGTCTTAAGAGCCCTCCTTAGCGAGTTTCAGGTCACTAAAACAGATTGGTGGGGTCCCACAGCAGAGAAAGGGCACAGTTCATTCATGAGACGGAAAGGTAGGGATATCAAGATACACAGAATTCTCCGCAGGCTCAGTAGATCCTCCACAGGACTGCTCACAAATAATAATTAATTAAGATTGATACCTGGTGGCTCAGATGGTAAAGAACAACCTGCCTGCAATGTGGGAGACCCAGGTTTGATCCCTGTGTGGGGAAGATCCCCTGGAGAAGGGAATGACTACCCACTCCAGTGTTCTGGTGGGGGAAATCCCATAGACAGGGGAGCCTGGTGGGCTACAGTCCACGGGGTCAAGAAAACAGTCAAGTCTTCTCTCTCCATGTTAAACACATATTTAAGAAAATGCTTTTGGACCAAGAACTGGTTGAGGTGCTGCGGCTGCTGTGCTGGAAAAGTGAGACCCACAATATGCCCTGGAAAGAGATTGTATTATGGTGAGAAACCTGCCCGCCTCCGAGAAAAGTAACCCAATAAATAAAAGGGTTACAAGTCCTGCTCTACAAAAGAAATGATGTTCAGAATCTCTGGACTTCAGAAAAAAAACAGGTTAATCTTTTCCTTGCACAGGCAACTGTACTTCACTTAACAGGCATCATCTCTTAGCCTTATCTGTGGGCTTTATGTTTTATGGAATGAGGCTCTGCATGCATGCACGCTAAATAACTTCTTTTCGACGCTTTGCAACCACACGGACTATAACCTGCCAGGCTCCACTGTCCATAGGATTTCCCAGGCAAGGATGCTGGGTGGGTTGCCATGACCTCCTCCAGGGAATCTTCCCAACCCAGGGATCAAACTCACATCTCTCACATCTCCTGCGTTGGCAGGTGGGTTCTTTACCACTAGTGCCACCTGGGAAACCCACTAAACTGCTCTGAAAGTGAAAGTCACTCAGTCGTGTCTGACTCTTTGCGACCCCATGGACTATGCAGTCCATGGAATTCTCCAGGCCAGAATCCTGGAGTGAGCAGCCTTCCCCTTCTCCAGGGGATCTTCCCAACCCAGAGATCAAACCCAGGTCTCCCACATGGCAGGTGGATTCTTTACCAGCTGCGCCACCAGGGAAGCCCAAGAATACTGGAGTGGGTAGCCTATCCCTTCTCCAGGGGATCTTCCCGACCCAGGAATCGAACTGGTGTCTCCTGCGTTGCAGATGGATTCTTTACCAACTGAGCTATTAGGGAAGCTGCTCTACTTTATGTCCCTGCGTGGGAGGGAGCTTTCTGTATCTCTACGCAAGCTCCAAGAGTTGGTGATGGACAGGGAAGCCTGGCGTGCTGCAGTCCATGGGGTCTCAAAGCATCGGACAGGACTTGAGCAACTGGACTGAACTGAACGGATGCCCCTCCATACCCCCACTGGGAGTTTCTCGCTGAGATTCTCTTCTATGCCATGGCCTTCTGCTCATGAACATCTCTGCATGAGTCCTGACAACCCAGGGACTCATCCTCGTCTTCTTTTTCTTTTCTGTTCTTCCCTCTTAAAGCAGTACTCCCCCCTGGGTCGGGAAACTGCATTCTTACTTACAAACCAGAACCGATTTCCCTTCTCCTCTAGCAAGGGGACCAGCCGCACATACAGCAACCCGATTTCACAGCCATCACCATGAAGAAGTGGACAGAAGGCAGGGACACGTGGCAGGCGTCTTGCTGGTTGACATTTTCTCAGTGGAAGGCACGTCAATTGTCAGTACCCAGTCTTCAGAGAAAATTCTTTTACCGAGGCTACACCTCTGTTGTATTTTAGGCTCCCCATGTGTTAGCTTTACACAGATCTTTGAGTTTTTAAGAATGGAATTCTGGTGTTCAGAGGTAGGTGGTTGTATATGTGTGGGATCCCAGTCCTTTGGACCTCACAGGTGACCATCCTACAGGTCTTGGGATTCCTCTTGGAAGTGTTAGTCGTGTCCAGCTCTTTGCAACCCCATGGACTATATTGCCTGCCAGGCTCCTCTGTCCATGGGATTCTCAGAATCCTGGAGTGGGTTGCCATTGACTTCTTCAGTGGATCTTCCTGACCCAGGGATCGAACCCACGTTTCCTGAATCGGCAGGCGGACTCTTTACCATCTGAGCCACCTGGGAAGTCCTCCCTTTGGAAGTGAGTGACAGTTAGTTGCTCAGTCATGCCTGACTCTTTGCAACCTCATGGACTGTAGCCTGCTGGGCTCCTCTGTCCATGGATTTCCCAGGCAAGAATAGTGGAGTGGGTTGCCATTTCCTTCTTCAGGGGATGATCTTCCCGACCCAGGGATTGAAGCCACGTGTCCTGCATTGCAGGCGGATGCTCCACCTGATGCTAATTTATTTTTTAATTGGAGGAAAATTGCTTTACAATGTTGTGTTGCTTTCTGCCATACAACAACATGAAGCAGCCATAATTTTATACATATATATGATACATATATATACCTCTTGAGCTTCCCTCCCACCCCAACCCACCCCTCTAGGTCATCACAGAGCACCAAGCTGAGCCCCCTGTGGCATACAGCAGTTTCCCACTCGCCATCTATTTCACACAGGACAGTGTATACATCGGAGAAGGCAATGGCACCCCACTCCAGTACTCTTGCCTGGAAAATTCCATGGACGGAGGAGCCTGGAAGGCTGCAGTCCAGGGGGTCGCTAAGAATCGGACACGACTGAGAGACTTCACTTTCACTTTTCACTTTCATGCATTGCAAAAGGCAACCCACTCCAGTGTTCTTGCCTGGAGAATCCCAGGGACGGGGGAGCCTGGTGGGCTGCTGTCTATGGGGTCACACAGAGTCGGACACGACTGAGCGACTTCACTTTCACTGTTCACTTTCATTCATTGGAGAAGGAAATGGCAACCCACTCCAGTGTTCTTGCCTGGAGAATCCCAGGGACGGGGGAGCCTGGTGGGCTGCTGTCTATGGGGTCACACAGAGTCGGACACGACTGAGCGACTTCACTTTCACTGTTCACTTTCATTCATTGGAGAAGGAAATGGCAACCCACTCCAGTGTTCTTGCCTGGAGAATCGCAGGGATGGGGGAGCCTGGTGGGCTGCCGTCTATGGGGTCACACAGAGTGGGACACGACTGACGCGACTTAGCAGCAGCGGCAGCAGCAGTGTATATATATCAGTTCTACTCTCTCAACTCATCCCACCTTCTCCTTCCCCTGCCGTATTCACAAGTCTGTTACCTACATCCGCATCTCCATTCCTTCCCTGCAGGGAGGCTCATCGGTACCAGTTTTCTAGATTTCACATATATGCGCTAATATATATATTTTTCTCTTTCTGTCTTCCTTCACCCTCTATAACAGGCTCTAGGTTGAACCACCCGACTACCGTTTCTGTAAAATACAAAACCTCCCCTTCCAAGCGCACCCTGTCTCTGCTGCAAAGTGATTTTTCCTGGCTGGAAATTTCTTGGACACAGACTCACTGAGCTTCAGAATCGTATGGTAGCATTTATGTGTAGGTGACCTTTAGAGGTGGCCTTCCCAGGTGGTGCTAGTGGTCAAGAACTCGCCTGCCAATGCAGGAGGTGTAAGAGACATGGGTTTGATCCCAGGGTCAAGAAGATCCCCTGGAGGAGGGCATGGCAACCCACTCCAGTATTCTTGCCTGGAGAATTCCATGGACAGAGGAGCCTGGCGGGCTACAGTCCATGGGGTTGCAAAGAGTCAGAACTTTGTGACTTAGCAGACATGTATACATGACCTTCAGAGAGATTTCTTTTAAACCACTTTTCAGAAAAAAAGAAAAATGTTTACTCTCCTCATACTCACATTTCTGTGTAAGTTTTTACAGATTTGCATTTATTTTCTTCATCTTTTGTTACCTCCCAAATTGTAGTACACAGTTTCAGTACACAGTTTCTTATATAGGTGAGGAATTCTCACTTTTGTTATTTTTGGAGTTTTATTGCATTGCATTGTATTTTTCCCACATATTTAAACTGAACCTTATCCAGCTGATACTAACTTACATTTCCAATTGCCCGCTATGTTGTAACATTGGGCTAACTTTTAGGTATTCACCACTGATGTGCGTATTTTTAGATCCCCAAACGCCATGTGAGCTCAGCCACTGTACCTACTTCATAATCCACCATTTGGGTCTTGAAGTACGCCTGTTCCTGGCACCTTTAATCTCCTTTAATCTCATTTTCACCAGGTTTACTACTTTTCTTGACCTGAGAGACTTATTACAGTTTTTAAAGTCCTGAACGTATTACCAGAGACTTTTTTTTTTTTCCTTTGTAGCAAAGGAAAATTGGTTCCACTTTTTGGAGGCTCTAACGCACACAAACTTCATTTCATTCAAGGTTCTTTATCACCCTTGGAGGAGATACAATTTATGTGAAAATGTTCTCAGCTATAGATAAAGATTGATCTAATAGGAAATGAACAGTGGCAGAATACCCTAAAAAATAACAGTGAGAAAAACATCAAGAGCTCTTTTCTAGGCTCCCATATTTGAAGGCTGACTGAGGTCACGCTTTAAACTAGCTTTGGACATCTCCATCTGCTGTTTAAGGGACATCATTTGCAATTCCCTCCCATACATGCACATGCTCAAGTGGTCCATGGTGTGACTGATGCTCTGTGAGCTCACGTACATTGTAACAGAGCTCATCTGACGTGGCCGTAACACAGAATACGTTTTTAGAAAGCAGTTAATTAAAGTTAAGAACGCATAATTTGAAAGATGGTTACATTCATTTATTTTTCCTAGCTGATGGGCTCAAGGGCTCCTAGGCTTATTAAACCATTCCTGCGACACCGTCCATTTAAATTCAGATTATTATCTGGATTTCACCTTCTCTGTCATATCTGTTCTTGTTCATATCTAGTGTTTGCTAAGAAAATAGAAAATCAGAAGGACAAATTGTCTCTTTTTACACACACACATGCACACATACACACACACACACTCAAGCACCACTTTTTCCTCTCGGAAAATCTTCTCAGGGTTGAGAACAAGCTTCTCCTGACTCATCAAACTCGAGTGTCACGTTCTCGGGTGACCCTAAACCAAGGACGTCGTGGTGAGGAACAGCCTTCCACAAAGATCAGACTCTTCTGGGTCTGAGAGTCCACACTGTACTTAACTAGGGTAGGAAATTGTTAGAGACTGTGTGCTATTCTCTTTTATATGTTTCTTCCCTTAATGCTTATCGGGGCTTCCCTGGTGGCTCAGACAGTAAAGCATCTGCCTGCAATTCGGGAGACCCGGATTCTATCCCTGGATTGGGAAGATCCCCTGGAGAAGAAAATGGCAACCCACTCCAGTATTCTTGCCTGGAAACTTCCATGGACGGAGGAGCCTGGTAGGCTACAGTCCATATGGGGTCACAAAGAGTCAGACACGACTGAGCGACGTCACTTCACTTCTTCCCTTCATGCTTCTGTCCATTCACATCTGAAAAGTAATGAAAAAGAATTCAGGGTTTTCCTGATAGTGATCATCTCCCCTTCATGAGGGCACAGCAACCAAAGTCACTGTTGGTAACATGGGCATTCTAGGAACTCTTTACAGCTCCTGCTGAGATTCACAAGGCCAGCCTTATCACCTCTGTGACATTCTTGTCGCCTCCTTCATCTTAACCTCAGCTCCTGCAAGTCTCCTGTAACAATCACAGCTCCCACCAAAGCCGTTCCCTGAGACGGTCCCCCCAGAGGGAACAGAAAGAGAATGTAGAAATTTGTTAAACCTCGAATTCTACTGATGTCTATTTTTAGGTTTTAGTATGCAGACACCACCTACTCAAGTCTAGCCAAATGATACTTGGGGAAATGATGTCTCCATGAAACCCAGATTCTGAGAACCAGAGTAGAAAGAACGTAACCATCCCCCTACCCCCATCCCAAGCAAACTCCCAGTAGGTCAGTAGAAAAGCCTTGTCCTGGTTAAACTCTGCAAGCTTTCATTTTTACGTGTTCAAGTCCCTGTCCTACTTGTAACGATATCGCCTAATAACACAGGCTCGGGCACTCACCAGAGCTGACAGACTTTGTTTTCCATACAGATTCTTCCTTTTTGGCTCTGATCCTTAAACTTCTACTCTGCCCTCATTGTTCCCTAGTATCTCTCCCTATTTAAAAAAAGTACACCCAACGAACACGAGATATTGTCTTCTGAGAAGCTTTGTGTTGCTTGATTTGAGCAACGATGCAATGTAACAGTGAAAAGCAGCTTAAAATCTCTGTTCTACAACATACTGACTGTGTGATCCTGGGCTAGCTACATAGCATCTCTCTTCCTCAACTCCATCATATGGGCATGGGGATGTCATTTTTTAAAACACAAATTATGTACTTATTTGGCTTCGCTGGGTCCTCAGTTCAGTTCAGTTGCTCAGTCATGCCCAACTCTCTGCGACCCCATGGACTGCAGCATGCCAGGCTTCCCTGTCCATCACCAACTTCCAGAGCTTGGTCAAACTCATGTCCATTGAGTTGGTGATGCCATCCAAGCATCTCATCCTCTGTCGTCCCCTTCTCCTCCCGCCTTCAATCTTTCCCAGCATCAGGGTCTTTCCGAATGAGTCGGCTCTTCACATCAGGTGGCCAAAGTATTGGAGCTTCAGCTTCAGCATCAGTCCTTCCAAAGAACATTGAGCACTGATTTCCTTTAGGAGGGACTGGTTGGATCTCCCTGCACTGGGTCTCAGGTGCAGCATATGGGATCTACTTCCCTGACCAGGGATCAAACCTGGACCCCTCTGCACTGGGAGGGTGGAGTCCTAACCACTGGACGACCAGGGAAGTCACAGGGATGTCACCTTTTCCACAAGGATTTAAAACACGTGTGAACCACCCTGACACGGCCTGACACTGGAAAGGTTACGACACGAGGATGGGCTTGGTCTGTTTGGATGGTACAGGTCTCTCACCTGTACCACGTGTTGATCAGAGACTGCAAAGCCCACCTTCTCACTCTCTTTCATGCTGTGCTCCAAGACCACACCTCCCAGACCCCCTCCTACCTTCATAAATAGCCCTTCTCAAACGTGGGAATGAGTTTTACTCCTATCCTCCCCTTTAAAGGATGTCAAGTAGAGCAAACCACACTAAAACCTGGGTAGGCAGAGTTCCTTCCTGTGGCCTTCACTGTCTGTGTCCCCTACCCCCTCTCTATGGCTGAGAAGGTTTAGGTGAATAATGGGGTGGGTCGGATGGCATCACCGACTCAATGGACATGAGTCTGAGTAGGCTCCGGGAGCCGGTGATGGACAGGGAAGCCTGGCGTGCTGCCAGTGGGTACCACTAATGCAGGCATTAGGGAAGCGAGCTGTGAAAACCTAGCTGGGGAGGGAAGACTCTCTGAGAAGCTTGTTCTTCCTGTCTGCTCTCTACAGAAAGGGGGACAGATTCCAGACGGCCTTTTGTTCATCCCTAGTAGTACGTGCTGGGCAGGGCACTAGAATTCATCGTGAAAACTGCACACAGGAGGGAGGAGCGGGAATGATGGATGATAAGGTAGTAATCAGAAGGGGCATTTCGGAATCTGCACCCTGTACCAGACCCAGGGCGGAGGGCCTCCCTGTCCACCACCCCCACGTGGCTCACAGAAGTCCCCTTGCTGTACAGGGCTTGCGCGGTGACCCGGTTCTCCCAGGCTGGGCAGGCTTTTTAAAAAGTGGAGGGTGAGGCAAGCCCATTCCTAACTCTGATTCAGATCCTTTAGGAACCTCGTAGTCCTCAGATCCTGTTAGGACTGATGAAAAAAAAACCTACTATAAGTCAGTTTGCACGCAGTACAGATAAGCTGTAGAAACATGGTCTGAACTTTGGGAAGCATACATATGTAAAGATACACGGAAACACACACACACAGTTGTAAAGGTGTCACTATGTGGACACAGACATCAGGCATTTAAAACACTGACATCGGCTGCATTTAAAGCATTGAAATCTCTCAAATTCTGGAGATATTTTGTATCCTCTGACCCAAACGGCAATGGCACCCCACTCCAGTACTCTTGCCTGGAGAATCCCATGGATGGAGGAGCCTGGTGGGCTGCAGTCCATGGGGTCATGAAGAGTGGGACACGACTGAGTGACTTCACTTTCCCTTTTCACTTTCACGCACTGGAGAAGGAAATGGCAACCCACTCCAGTGTTCTTGCCTGGAGAATCCCAGGGACAGGGGAGCCTGGTGGGCTGCCGTCTATGGGGTTGCACAGAGTCAGACACAACTGAAGCGTCTTAGCACCAGCAGCAGCAGACCCAAATCGAAAAATACTCATCTGTTAATTACATAACTGAGTTCCAGAAAAGCATCTATTTCTGCTTTATTGACTATGCCAAAGCCTTTGACTATGTGGATCACAATAAACTGTGGAAAATTCTTCAAGAGATGGGAATACCAGACCACCTGATCTGCCTCTTGAGAAATGTGTATGCAGGTCAGGAAGCAAGAGTTAGAACTGGACGTGGAACAACAGACTGGTTCCAAATAGGAAAAGGAGTTTGTCAAGGCTGTATATTGTCACCCTGTTTATTTAATTTCTATGCAGAATACATCATGAGAAACGCTGGGCTGGGAGAAACACAAGCTGGAATCAAGATTGCCAGGAGAAATATCAATAACCTCAGATAGGCAGATGACACCACCCTTATGGCTGAAAGTGAAGAGGAACTCAAAAGCCTCTTGATGCAAGTGAAAGTGGAGAGTGAAAAAGTTGGCTTAAAGCTCAACATTCAGAAAACTAAGATCACGGCATCCAGTCCCACCACTTCATGGGAAATAGATGGGTAAACAGTGGAAACAGTGTCAGACTTTATTTTTCTGGGCTCCAAAATCACTACAGATGGTGACTGCAGCCATGAAGTTAAAAGACGCTTACTCCTTGGAAAGAAAGTTATGACCAACCTAGATAGCATATTCAAACGCAGAGACGTTACTTTGCCAACAAAGGTTCGTCTAGTCAAGGCTATGGTTTTTCCTGTGGTCATGTATGGATGTGAGAGTTGGACTGTGAAGAAGGCTGAGCGCCAAAGAATTGATGCTTTCGAACTGTGGTGTTGGAGAAGACTCTTGAGAGTCCCTTGGACTGAAAGGAGATCCAACCAGTCCATTCTGAAGGAGATCAGCCCTGGGATTTCTTTGGAAGGAATGATGCTAAAGCTGAAACTCATTGGAAAAGACTCTGATGCAGGGAGGGCTTAGGGGCAAGAGGAGAAGGGGACGACAGAGAATGAGATGGCTGGATGGCATCACTGACTCGATGGACGTGAGTCTGAGTGAACTCCGGGAGTTGGTGATGGACAGGGAGGCCTGGCGTGCTGCGATTCATGGGGTCGTAAAGAGTCGGACAGGACTGAGCGACTGATCTGAATCTGAATTACATAACTGAGTAAAGCTCTAGAAAGGAGATAAAATGACCAATAGGTGGGTGGATAGATGAGAGAGATACATGACAGATACATAGATAGATAAACAGATAGGGAGATGATGAACAGATAGATGATAGATAATTAATACATATAGTATAGTTTTGACAAATGGCTCTATGATGGAGACTTGATTAATCACTTAGTTTAAGGAAAAGCCAGCCTGGAATTCACCAGCAATGAAGACCCAGTGTGGCCAAAAATAAAATAACAAGAATAAATAGGCAAATAAAAATAAGCTCTAAAAAGAAAAGAGCTTGGGGGGCAGAGCAGGAGCTTGGTGGTGGGAATATGCAAGTGTGTTAGGCATGAAGAAGCAATGAAGCATCCAGGAGGCAGAAGAGACAGCAACAGGATGGCTGGGCCAGGTTCACTGGTTTTGTGGGCTCTGTGGCCTGAATGCTGATGGTCCCCAGATAACAGGAGGTGGGGCCGTGAGGCTATATACAAAGAGGACGAAGCTTGCACTGGCCCCTTAAAGGAAAGCCAGCACTCCCGAAGTCTGCCCACCCCAAAAGGGAAACGGAAAAAAAAAATACCCACTGGTGAGGAACCAGGCAGGTCCGCCATGCCCTCAGCCTGTGTCAAGAAGGAGACACAGTCATCTGAAGACGTGGGAAACCTGAGCTTTTGCTGTGCTCAGTGTTCAGACTTCGGCTTTGTTCATTTCTTGGTATGGAACCTGAAACCAAGAAATTCACACAAGAACTCAAAGGGGGACTCACAGAAGCAAAGATAATATTGCTCTGAAGCACATGTTTCAGCACCCAGAGAGGGCACATCCTACTGCCATTAAACAGTTTTCGAAACTGTATTGCAGATGAGCTAAAACAAAACGCAAAACATCAGGAAAGGAGCTAAGAGGGTAGACAAAGGCTTCCAGTGGGAGATAGCCAGCAGCCAGAGGATGCAAAATAACCATGCCATCCTAAAGAGACAGTAAGCTCATAAACAGAATGAAAGAAAAGAACAGACCAGCAGTGCAATAAGACACTGTTTTTTAAAGGAACAAACAGAGAAACTTAACATCCAAAAAAATACTAAATGTTGGTTTAAAACACAACATTCAAGAAGAACTAAGATCATGGCCTCCGGTCCTATCACTTCATGGCAAATAGATGAGGAACAGAAGGCAATGGCACCCCTGGAGAATCCCATGGATGGAGGAGCCTGGTAGGCTGCAGTCCATGGGGTCACGAAGAGTCGGACACGACTGAGTGACTTCACTTTCACTTTTCACTTTCATGCATTGAAGAAGAAAATGACAACCCACTCCAGTGTTCTTGCCTGGAGAATCCCAGGGATGGGGGAGCCTGGTGGGCTGCCATCTATGGGGTCGCACAGAGTCAGACACAACTGAAGTGACTTAGCATAAGCATAGTTCAGTTCAGTTACTCGGTCGTGTCCGACTCTTTGCGACCCCATGGACTGCAGCACGCCAGGCCTCCCTGTCCATCACCAACTCCCTGAGCTTGCTCAAACTCGTGTCCATCGAGTCAGTGATGCCATCCAACCATCTCATCCTCTGTCGTCCCCCTCTCCTCCCGCCTTCAATCTTTCCCAGCATCAGGGTCTTTTCCAGTGAGTCAGTTCTTCGCATCAGTTGGCCAAAGTATTGGAGTTTCAGCTTCAGCATCAGTCCTTCCAATGAACACCCAGGACTGATTTCCTTTAGAATGATCTGGTTGGATCTCCTTGCAGTCCAAGGGACTCTCAAGAGTCTTCTCCAACACCACAGTTCAAAAGCATCAATTCTTTGGCACTCAGCTTTCTTTATACTCCAACTCACATCCATACATGACCACTGGAAAAACCATAGCCTTGACTAGACGAACCTTTGTTGGCAAAGTATTAGCTCTGCTTTTGAATATGCTATCTAGGTTGATCATAACTTTCCTTCCAAGGAGTAAGCGTCTTTTAATGTCATGGCTGAAATCACCATCTGCAGTGATTTTGGAGACCCCCAAAATAAAGTCAGCCACTGTTTCCACTGTTTCCCCATCTATTTGCCAGGAAGTGATGGGACCGGATGTCATGATCTTAGTTTTCTAAGTTTCTTAGTTTTCTAAAAAGCCAACTTTTTCACTCTCCACTTTCACTTTCATCAATAGGCTCTTTAGTTCTTCTTCACTTTCTGCCATAAGGGTGGTGTCATCTGCATATCTGAGGTTACTGATATTTCTCCCAGAAATCTTGATTCCAGCTTGTGCTTCATCCAGCCCAGCATTTCTCACGATGTACTCTGCATATAAGTTAAATAAGCAGGGTGAAGATATACACTCTTGACGTACTCCTTTTCCTATTTGGAACCAGTCTGTTGTTCCATGTCCAGTTCTAATTGTTGCTTCCTGACCTGCATATAGGTTTCTCAAGATGCAGGTCAGGTGGTCTTGTATTCCTATCTATTTCAGAATTTTCCACAGTTGGTTGTAATCCACACAGTAAAAGGCTTTTGCATAGTCAATAAAGCAGAAATAGATGTTTTCCTGGAACTCTCTTGCTTGTTCTATGATCCAGCCGATGTTGGCAATTTGATCTCTGGTTCCTCTGCCTTTTCTAAAACCAGCTTGAACATCTGGAAGTTCAAGGTTCACGTATTGTTGAAGCCTGGCTTAGAGAATTTTGAGCATTACTTTGAACATTACAAAATAGATGGGGAAACAATGGAAAAAGAAAACAATTTCTCCAAAACCACTGCACATGGTGACTGTAGCCATGAAATTAGAAGACATTTGCTCCTTGGAAGAAAAGTTATGACAAACTTAGACAGCATGTTAAAAAGCAGAGACATTACTTTGTCCACAAAGCTCCATCTAGTCAAAGTTATGGTTTATCCAGTAGCCATGTACAGATGTGAGAGTTGGACCATAGCCTGAGTGCTGAAGAATTGATGCTTTGGAAATGTGGTGTTGGAGAAGACTCTTGAGAGTCCCTTGGACTGCAAGGACATCCAACCAGTCCATCCTGAAGGAGATCAGTCCTGGGTGTTCATTGGAAGCACTGATGCTGAAGCTAAAGCTCCAATCCTTTGGCCACCTGATGCGAAGAGCTGACTCACTGGAAAAGACCCTGAAGCTGGAAAAGATTGCAAGCAGGAAGAAAAGGGGGCAACAGAGGATGAGATGGTTGGATGGCATCACTACTCAACGGACATGAGTTTGAGTAAACTCTGGGAGTTGATGATGGACAGGGAGACTTGGTGTGCTGCAGTCCATGAAGTCACAAAGAATCAGACATGACTGAACACCTGAACAAACAAAAAATAGAGAAACATGGTGCTTCCATGGTGCTTCCCAGGTGGCTCAGTGGTAATGTATCTGCCCGCCGATGCAAGACACACGAGTTCAATCCCTGGGTAGGGAAGATCCCCTGGAGGAGGGCATGGCAACTCACTCCAGCATTCTTGCCTGGAGAATCCCATGGACAGAGGAGCCTGGCGGGGCTACAGTCCATGGGGTCGCAAAGTGTCGATCACCACTTAGTGACTATACAACATAGAGAAACACTAGGCAGAATTTCAGAATGTACACACCAGAAGCCAGTGGGGGCCTCCTAGATTGATTTTGGGCGGGGAAGAGTATTGTGCTGGGTTTTCATTGCTACACACGGGCTTTCTCCAGCTGCAGCAACTGGGGGCTGCCCCTCTAGTTGCAGGGCACAGCTTTAGTTGCTCCACAGTATGTGGAATCTTCCCAGACTGAGGATGGACCCTGTGTCCCCTGAATTGACAAGCAGATTCTCAACCACTGGACAACCAGAGAAGCCCCCCAGGCTGAGGTTTAGGTGAACATCTGGGACCGGGGAAGAAAGCAGATATCGGACACCAAAGCCATCTGTGCCTTCGCCTCTCTGGGAGACAGGACGTCACAGCAACCTTTAGTTCCCAGGCTGTGAAAAGCAGCACCAAGATGACAGAACTCTGGTGGGGCTTGGGGGACACCTTGCCCTGGAAGCTGGTCCTCCGAAGGGCTAGAGAGATGAGAACAGAGAGCGGAGAAGGTGGGCACGACCTCCCTGTGCCCAGCCCAGGGGGCTTCGATCTGAGCAGACAGAAGAGAAAGAAAGTAAGCAAGTGGGCAGCGCATAGGTGGACGCTGTGGACAATTGCTCACAGTGACCAATTCAAGAAGGAGGAAGGTAAGGATAGCCACTATCGCCTTTTCTGTGCATTGTTCCGGAAACCTTAGCGTGAACTAAGGGTTTTTTAAATAATGGTATATAGGGATTTCTCTGTTAGTCCAGTGGTTGAGACTTTGCCTTCCAGGGCAGAGGGTGATGGTTTGATCCCTGCCTTGCTCAGGAAGCTAACATCCCACCTGATTCCCAGTCAAAAAACCAAAACACTAAACAGAAGCAATATTGGAACATATTCAATAAAGACTTTAAAGGGAAAAAAAATTATATAAAGATTTATCTTTACTTTCCAAGATATATATGTGTGTATTTGTGTGTACACATATATAACATATAAATATCTATTTTTAGATAGATATAATAGAGAGAAATATGCTTGCATAAATACAGAAACATATTTTAGCAGAAGACAACATTTTCATAAATTGAAGACATACGCCTGTCTAATCATGGAAATACTAAGGGAATCTACAATCCAACTCTTGGAACGAAGAAAACAGTCTGGCAAAGTTTTTGGACACTATCAAAATACAGACGTGGAAAGGTTCCCACATGCCAACAAAAATCAGCTGGAAAAAAATGTTAATAATCTCATTCACGCTAGCAGTAAAAATATGGTGTGCGTGTGTTTGTGTCTGACTCTTTGCAACCCTATGGACCAGAGCCCACCAGGCTCCTCTGTCCATGGAATTTTCTAGGCAAGAATATTGGAGTGAGTTGCTGTGCTTTCCTGCAGGGGCTCTTCCCAACCTAGGGATCGAACCTGCATCTCTTACATCTTCTGTATTGGCAGGTGGGTTCTTTCCTGTGAGCACCATGTAAGAAGCTCCCCACCAAGATAAGTCCTAAATAAAGGAAGTATAAAATCGGTAAGGAGAAAACGATATGGACATATAAGAAGACATAGCAATTGCACCTCTAAGGATTTAGCACTCAGAAGATAAAAATGGATGTATATGCATGCGGTAGCTTTACGCATAATTACCAACACCTGGAAGTAGCAGGAATGTCCGACTGATGAGTAAAGAAGCAAAATAGGGCACATTGATACAATGGAATACTACTCAGCAGTAAAGTGAAATGAACTATGGAGACACAGAACTTGGATGAATTCCACAGGCATTATGAGTCAAAGAAGGTTGTCGTGAAAGATTACGTGCTGTACGACTTCATTTATAGGACATTCTCCAAGAGAAAACCATCGTGTTGGAAGGCAGACCAGGGGTTACTGTGGCGAGGAGTAGGGAGGTTGTCACTTCAGAGGGACAGTATGAAGGTGTTTCAGGCATGATGAAACTGTTTGATATGTTGCCTTGGGTGGTGGTTACAGAAATCAATGTATATGTTAGAATTACCAGCACTGTGTATATTAAAAAGTCAATTTTACTGTGTGCTAATTGAGGAAAAGGGCTTCCCCAATAGATGGTAAAGCATCTGCCTGCAATGCAGGAGACCTGGGTTCGATCCCTGGCTTGGGAAGATCCCTTGGAGAAGGAAATGGCAACCCACTCCAGTATCCATGCCTGGAGAATTCCATGGACAGAGGAGCCTGGTGGGCTATAGTCTATGGGGTCTCTAAGAGTCGGACACGACTGAGTGACTAACGCACACACAATTGAGAAAATAACATATACAGTTACAAGAATATTTTTTAAGATGGACACCTAAAAAAATCTGTACACGATGTCATGGGAAGATAATTTGATACAGTAAAGATGACATTCTCCCCCAAATTAATCTATACATCTGGTGGATTTCCCAAACAGCCAACAGAGTTTTAATGAAATTTGACTAACTTACACTAGAATGCCTTTGGAAGAATAAAGACCTGGGTGGAGCCATTTCGAGACCAATGGAAAGGAGGGAGCAAGGACATGCCTTATTGCATATCAAGAAGTCTTATAAATCTCTAAGAATTAAAACAATGAGGAGGTGGTTCAGGGATAAACAGATCCTGAAGGGGTGACCTAAGTATTTTCTTGTTGTTCAGTCGCTCGGTTGTGTCTGACTCTTTGACACCCCATGGACAGCAGCACGCAGGGCCTCCCTGTCCTTCACCACCTCCCGAAGTCCGCCCAAGTTCATGTCCATTGTATCGGTGATCCAGCCATCTCATCCTCTGTCACCCGCTTCTCCTCCTGCCCTCAGTCTTTCCCAGCATCAGGGTCTTTTCCAACGAGTCAGTTCTTTGCATCGGGTGGCCAAAGCTCTGAAAGTTCACATCAGACGACCAAACTACGGAGCTTCAGCTTCACCATCAGTCCTTCCAATGAGTATGCAGAGTTTGATTTCCCTTAAGATTGACTGGTTTGATCTCCTTGCTGTCCAAGGGACTCTCCGGAGCCTTCTCCAGCACCACAGTTTGAAGGCATCAATTCTTTGGTGCTCTGCCTTCTTTATGGTCCAGCTCTCACAACCCTACTCGACTACTGCAAAGACCACAGCCTTGACTATACGGATCTTTGTTGGCAGAGGAATGTCTCTGCTTTTCAACAGGCTGTCTAGGTTGGTCATAGCTTTCCTGCCGAGAAGCAATCGCCTTCTGATATCATGGCTGCAGTCACCATCCGCAATGAGTCTAGAGCCCAGGAAGAGGAAACCTTTTTCCCTCCTATTTGCCATGAAGTGATGGGGTCAGATGTCATGATCTTAGTTTTTTTTAATAAGTATAGCAGGAGCTTTATAAATGATTATTCATTTCTATAAAGACATTAGGTATGTAGTAAGTAAATAGATCTCTATTTAGTTTTCCCATTACCGCAGGCACGAAAAACAATTTCAGTATTACAATCCGAAATACAAAAAGAAAAACTTAAAAAAGAGAATATAAAGAATTGGTGCAAATCAATATTTAAAAACAAATCCAAAAAAATGGCAAATGATATGAAAAGGTATCCTCCAGTCATGAGCTAAAAAAAAATTAAAGCAATAACATTCCATTACATGCCCATAGAATATGCCAAAGTGTACGCTTGGCGTACAAAGTGCTGGCAAGGATGGGGGAAATGGAATTTCCTAATAGATTTTTTGAGAGCAGGTTTACGTGAACAGAGACATTTCAGAAAGCACAGAGAGGTCCCAACTATGCCTCCACAGTTAACATTTTGTGTTACTAAGGTACTTTTGTTGCAATTCACAAATCCATATTAATATGTTGTTGTGAAGCGAATTCTGTAATCTGCATTAGAGTTCACGCTTTGTGGCACACACTTTGCGTTTTGACAGACATATACTGTGATGTAGCCACGATTCCAGCATCAAATACAATAGTTTCACTGCCTTGAAAATCCTCTGTGCTCTCCTCATTCATACCTCTCCCCATTCCCCTGGCTCTGTGTGAGTGTGTGTGTGCGCGCGCGCGTGCACGCCACCGTCGGCTGACCTTTTTACTATCTCTATGGTCTTGCCTTCTCCAGAATATCACAGAAGTTGGAATCATACAGGCTTTTCGGATAGGCTGTTTTTTTACCTAGAAGTACGCATGTCAGCTTTCTCGCTGTCTTTCCGGCTTCCCAGCTCATATGCTTACATTGCTGAACAATTACCGCACTGTGTGAATGAACCACGGTTTATTTATCCATCCGCCACCGGAAGAGCTAACTCGGTCCCCATGAATTTTTGGCAATTATGAGTAAATGGGCTTTTTATACAGCGCTGGCAGGAAGACAGCATCCTAGAACTGGTTTGGAGGAAAGCTGGCCACGTCTAGTGACCGTGAAGGCGTGCACACCCTGAGCTCAGAACTTTCATTCCTGGGAACACATCGCAGACAAACTCATGCAAAAAAACATACAGAAAAAGGCTCATTAAAGACTCTGTGTAACAGAGAAAAAAAATCAACAAACTATAACTATGCAAATGAGAGAACTGGAATGGCGACAATTCTCCATGTTGTTGATTTGCTATTTAGTGGCTAAATCCTGTCTGACTCTTGTGGTCTGTACCCCACTAGGCTTCTTTGTTCATGGGATTTTCCCTGGCAAGGCTGGGTTTCCATGCCCTCCTCCAGGGGATCTTTCTGACCCAGGTATTGAACTGACATCTCCTGTGTCTCCTGCACTGCAGGCAGATTCTTCACCCCTTGAGCCATGCTGCTGCTGCTGCTGCTAATTCGCTTCAGTTGTGTCCGATTCTGTGCAATCCCATAGACAGCAGCCCACCAGGCTCCCCTGTCCCTGGGATTCTCCAGGCAAGAACACTGGAGTGGGTTGCCATTTCCTTCTCCAATACATGCAACTGAAAAGTGAAAGTGAAGTCGCTCAGTCGTGTCCGACTCTTAGCGACCCCATGGACTACGGCCTACCAGGCTCCGCCGTACATGGGATTTTCCAGGCAAGAGTACTGGAGTGGGGTGCCATTGCCTGCTCTGCTTGAGCCATGAGGGAAGCTCTTATACTTAACAGCTGTTGTCCAGTCGCTCAGTCTTGTCCAAATCTTTGTGACTCCATGGACTGCAGCACGCCAGGCTTCCCTGTCCTGCACCATCACCCTAACAGTACTCTGCTATATACCTGCAAGTTGCCAAGAGAGTAAATCTTAAAAAAGAAACCACCAAAAAGAAATGGTAAGTATGTGACGTGATGGAGGCAGTCAGCTAAACCCACAGCAACAATCACCCGGCAATATACACATGTGTCAAGTCCATGTAAGCTTGTACACCTTAAATTTACTCAATGTTCTATATTCATTGTTCAATATTATTCTATAGTCAATGTTCTATGTTCAACTATATCTCAGTACAGCTGGAAAAATAATAATAATGTATGCTTGTTAGAGGTGGGCCTTTTTTTTTATCAGAGTGAGTCCCTGCTCCTTGAGATGAGCTTGTGTGGACACATCTGGATTGATTGGACAACTGTCACAAGAGCCAATAGACCAGGGCCTCAGCTTCGCTCCTGTGACCCTAAAGCACAAATAAAGTAACACATCTGTAGGAAGAACACACCCTCTGGCCTGGATGCTCCCCCTTGTCATTTTTAATGCCTCTTGAACACCACCACAATCAAACATCGGTGACTAAGCCACACTTGTCATCCACTCTGACCTTCCGTGTCAGCGCCGGTTGTAACTTCACTTCCTGCCTTCAGCCACGCTCTGCGAAGCGATAAATAGAAACAAGTGTGGTTTTTTTTTAGGGCGTTTTTATTGCAGCATATTTTTCCCGCCTCCTGCCATCTTATTACATGATCGCGCCAAATGCCGGAGAAACATGAAACAGATGTTCCAAAGAGGACACACCAGAAAGGGAATTTCCCTTCCAGCCACCACAGCAAGGAAGCTCTCAGAGCTCCACTCTGCCCATCACTCATAAGGCTTGGAGCCCTGAACCTACAGGACAGTGACAGGCTCAAGAACGAAATGGATGGCTCAGTTTGCCTCTGTGGAGTAATGCAGATTTAAAAAAAAAAAATGCCTTGGCAGTTCAATAATAAAAACAGGAAGCCAGAGGTCAAAATCTCTAATGACAAATGATTTGAGATAGTACCCAGATGTCTTTGCAAAAATGGGGGGAAAGATTTGCAAAAATAGGGGGAAACGATGTGCAAAAATGTTATTTGGAATTAAGGATACATTTTTTGCAAACACATTTTTTTTCCCTTGGATGGCATGGCTGTATTTCAATGTTGTGTTCAATTTAACAGATTTAACTATGCATTTTCTATATCAACATACACAAAAAGCCTCACCTTTTAACTTGTGAGAAAAGAACGAAAAAAAAAATGAGGAGCAGGAGATAGGACTTTTAAAGTCCTAGTTGGTTCATTTAAATGTATTTAAAGATAAGCTATCAGATTATCTGTAGGCTCAGGGAACTCTGTGTCTGTTATTGGAAATATAAACAGGACTAATTAACAATGTAGGTCTCAGGCTTCCGATTCAAGAAAGGACACTTGGCACATATTTTATACGATCTCTCTCTTACAAATATTTTACAAATAATTTTATTTATTCAAGAATAAATATAAACTGATATATATATATTTGGAATATATGGTGGGAGTATAAACTGATATAGACACTATGGAAGATGGTATGGAGATTCCTTAAAAAGCTAGGGATAAAACCACTGTATGACCCAGCAATCCCACTCCTAGGCCTATATCCTGAAGAAAACAAAAGTGAAAAAGACAGGTGTACCCTAGTGTTCATTGCAGCACTATTTACAATAGCCAGAACACGGACGCAACCTAGATGTCCTTTGGCAGACAAATGGATAAAGAAGCTGTGGTACATATATACAGTGGAATATTACTCAGTCGTGAAAAAGGAATGCATTTGCATCCGTTCCCGTGAAGTGGACGAACCTAGAGTCTATTACACAGAGTGAAGTAAGTCAGCAAGAGAAATGCAAATATCGTGTACTGATACATATATATGGAATCTAAAGAGATGCCACTGGTGAATTCGTTTTCAGGGCAGACTTAGAGAACAGACCTGTGGATGTGGGGAAGGAGAGGTGGGAGGGGGAGATGTATGGACAGAGTGACATGGAAACTTACATTACCATATGTCAAATGGACAGCCAATGGCAACTTGCTGTATGACTCAGGGAATTCAGATCCGGGCTCTGGGACAGGCTGAAGGGTGGGATGGGGCGAGGAGTTTGGAGGGAGGTTTGGAAGGGAGGGGACACAGGTATACCTATGGCTGATTCTTGTTGATGTATGACAGAAACCCACAAAATTCCATAAAGCAATTATCTTTCAATTAAAATTTTTTTAAAAAATATAAATAATTGTATTTATTAATTCATTTTTGGCTGGGCCGGGTCTTTGCTGCCGCACAGGCTCTTCTCTAGTTGCAGAGAGTGACAGCTGCTGTCTCGTTGCACTGTGCGGGCTTCTCACTCCGGCGGCTTCTCTTGCTCTGGAGCAAAGGCCCTAGGGCACTTGGGCTCGGGAGTTTTGCTTCCCAGGCTCCAGAGCACAGGCTCATAAAGCTGGGCTTAGTAGCCCAACCTGCATGTGGGAATCTTCCCAGACCAGGGATCAAACCCGTGTCTCCTGAATTGGCAGGCGGATTCCTTACCACTAAGCTACCAGGGGAGCCTGCAACTTTTTAGACAGACAGTACATGCATGATTAAAATAATACATCCATGACAACAACCATTTTGCAGTATGAAGTCACTAATGGATGCACGATTTCTGCAAGAGTCTAGATTGACGTTTTTGAGCCACGGCAGTGTTGACATCTGGGGCTGGATGTCTACGGGGTGCGGGCTGCCCTGTGCTATTGTGGGAGGTTTACGGGCATCCCTGACCTCCACCCACTAGATGCCAGGAGCGTCTTCCCCAATTAAAACAATCCAGGCATCTCTGCAGACATTGTCAAGTGTCCGAAGGGCGCTGCCCTGATTAAGAACCACTGGTCTAAAGACAGCGCATGGAGGAAAATTGAGTCACACAGCTGAGCAGAGGAGACTGAGGCCCGCAAGATTTATAGAGGGGATGAGAATGCAGGAGACAGGGCAGCTCCAAAGAGAGTCCTGACAAGGATGCTACAGAGACGCTCCAAGGAGGGAAACACAGCAAGCCCTGGCAGTGAGTGAAGGTTTGCAGGCACGGCAGTAGAATAAACACACACACACACACACAGGTGCAGAGGCACACACACTCTCTCACACGCACACACACGCTCCTTCACACACACCCTCACAAGTTCATGCCCACATACACTTAGGCATGCACACACACACACACACACACACACTCTAGGCAGGCAAGCGTAAAGCCAAGCAGGAGATGCTAGTGGTAAAAAAAAATTAAAAAAATAAACCTGCTTGAAAACGTAGGAGACTTAAAAAGATGCAGATTCGATGGCTCAGTCAGGAAGATGCCCCTGGACGAGAGCATGGCAACCCACTCCAGGATTATTGCGTGGAGAATCCCATGGACAGAGGAGCCCGGTGGGCTACAGTCCAAGGGGTTGCAAAGAGCCAGGCAAGAAACTGAGAGACTAACACAAACCTCAAAAGGGGGGTCCTGAATGCTTGAGAAAACAGTCGCAGGACAGGACGTGGTCAGAGAAGGCAAGTGACAGATTGCCATGGGAGGGCGACAGGGGTAAAGACGGCAGAACAGTAAGAAGGGGACCCTGACCCACGGCTCCCTGGCAGGGGCTTAGCCTGGTCCACGCCAAGCTGGAGTGGGAAGAAGGCCTTCACTTGGGTGAGACGGCACTTTTGCTACTAGATTACAACCCCTGAATTGATGTCTGCTCAGTGCCAGAGGGAGAAGGCAATGGCACCCCACTCCAGTACTCTTGCCTGGAGAATCCCATGGATGGAGGAGCCTGGTGGGCTGTAGTCCATGGGGTCGCTAAGAGTCGGACACAACTGAGCGACTTCACTTTCACTTTTCACTTTCATGCATTGGAGAAGGAAATGGCAACCCACTCCAGTGTTCTTGCCTGGAGAATCCCAGGGACGGGGGAGCCTGGTGGGCTGCCATCTCTAGGGTCGCACAGAGTCGGACACGACTGAAGCGACTTAGCAGTAGCAGCAGCAGAAGTGCAAGAGATATGTGGTCACCCGGGGGGCTGGAAAGTTCAAAGCAGGGACCACAGGGAAATAAGTTTGGAATCTAATGGCCTCCTTGTTGAGACCGACTCATGCACCAAGGTGACTACATTTATAAACCCTGAAATCTGTTCTCCTTATTCACCTTGGCACACCCTTCTGGGCCCTCCTCTTCACTACAAAGCCCTGCTATTCAAATCCCGGCATCTTCAGGGAACTTGTGATAAATGCAGATTTCCTGACCCCAGCCCAGAACAACTACATAAGAAAGTGAAAAAAGTGTTAAGTGTCAGCGGCTCAGTTGTGCCGGACTCTTTGTGACCCCGTGGACCGTAGCCCACCAGGCTCCTCTGTCCATAGAAATCTCTAGGCAAGAATACTGGAGCGGGTTGCCATTCCCTTCTCCAGGGGAATCTTCCCGACTCCAGGTATCGAAACCATGCACCCTGTACCGGCAGGCGAATTGTTTACCACTGAGCCACCAGGGAAGACCCGGGACACTGACCTAGGTGCTTTGAAACAGGTCGGTCACTCAACAGCAGGCAAATGGAAGTCAGATTGCCGCCTCCGAGAATGAGAGGCAAGAAACTCTGAATTCAGTTCCAGGTAATTGAAATTCCAAAGTGAATTCTTCTCTTTGATGTAATGATTACACAGGACAAAGTGAGGAGGAGCTGGCAACTCCTGAATATTGACATTTGAGTGTGCAAAATCATGGAATTTTATGTTTCAGAAACCTATAAACAGCAGAGATACAGCATCTCTCCCTCTCTCTCACAGACACACCCTGTCTCTTTAATTTATATTCCATGTGGTGGTCGGGGGCGGTGGTTTAGTGGCTTACTAAGTCGTGTCTGACTCTTTTGAGACTCCGTGGACTGTAGCCCGCCAGGCTCCTCTGTCCATGGGATTCTCCAGGCAAGGATACAGGAGTTGGTTGCCTTTCCCTTCTCCAGGGTTTATTCGGACACCATACGGCAATTGGAATAGGGCCTGCCAGAAAGAATCCTCAATAAATGAGAGCTGTCTAAGGTGCTGCATCTTTGGTGATACATTACG
This sequence comes from Bos grunniens, assembly GCF_055505025.1. Classification (NCBI taxonomy): domain Eukaryota; kingdom Metazoa; phylum Chordata; class Mammalia; order Artiodactyla; family Bovidae; genus Bos; species Bos grunniens. The sequence continues at coordinate 6,234,780 of NC_141194.1, forward strand.
CAGTTTCGGTCGCTACAGAAGTAACACAATGAGCCTGTGAATCTGTTGGAAAGAGGGCTGAGGAGCAGTCATTATGACTGTAAGAATGTGATTGAGCCACACGGCAAGTACCCAGTGGAGAGTGTCTGTATTCTCTACATCCAGAGTGAGGACTCCAAAGCTCCTGTTACAGACACAGAGTCATCACTAAGTTGGAAAAGAAGACTTAAGAGTGGATCTATGATTGGCAGCAACTCGAACGGACCTGGAGTGTCATACTGAGCAAAGTAAGTCAGATGGAGAAGGAGTGGAATCTGAAAAGACATGATACAAACGAACTTATGTACGAAACAGAAATAGATGCAAAGATTTAGACATGAGCTTATGGTTGCTGGGTGGGGGGAAGGATGGGGGAAGGTATAGTCAGGGAGTCTGGGATGGACATGGACATACTGCTGTATTTAACATGGAGAACCAACAAGGACGTGCTGTCCAGCACACGGAACTCTGCTTAATACTCTGGAATAACCTTATGGTCACCAGGGGGAAGGATGGGGGAAGGGATAGTTATGGAGTCTGGGATGGACATGCACACACTGCTGTGTTTTACATGGAGAACCAGCAAGGACCTGCTGTCCAGCACAGGGAACTCTGCTCAATGTCATGTGGCAGCCTGGATGGGAGGGGAGTTTGGGGGAGAATGGATCCATGTATATGCATGACTGAGTCCCTTTGCTGTCCGCCTGAAACTACCACAACATTGTTCATCAGCTATAGCCTGATACAAAATAAAAAGATTTTTTAAAAGTGGGCCTATGAACAAGAAGGGTCAGGGCTATCGTATGGACTATGTGGACTTCCCGGATAGCTCATTTGGTAAGGAATCCACCTGAAATGCAAGAGATCCTGGTTCGATTCCTAGGTTGGCAAGGTCTGCTGGAGAAGGGATAGGCTGCCCACTCCAGTATTCTTGGGCTTCCCTGGTGGCTCAGCTGGTAAAGAATCTGCCTGCAATGTGGGAGACGTGGGTTCGATCCCTGGGTTGAGAAGATCCCCTGGAGAAGGGAACGGCTACCCGCCCCAGTATTTTGGCCTGGAGAACTCCATGGACTGTATAGTCCATGGGATTGCAAAGAGTCAGACACAATTGAGCGACTTTCACTTTCACTCACCATGGACTATGTTGTTTCATTATGAACACTTCATTACTCTTTGAGATTTTGACCCTATCCTAAAAATTCTACTTGTTAATTTAGCATTTACAGATCAACTGAATTGTAGTATTGGGAGATATCATAAAGGTTTCAGTCCAACATCCCAATCAAAACAGGAATCTATGAAGTAAGTCAGAAAGGGAAAAGCACATATCATATAGTAACGCACGCATGTGTGTGGAATCTAGAAAGATGGTCCTGTTGAACCTATCTGTAGGGAAGCAATGGAGATGCAGACACAGAGAACAGACCATGGGCACACGGTGAGAAGGAGAGTATGGCATGAATTTGAGAGTAGTATCGAAATATATACATTGAAAGTGAAAGTGAAGTCGCTCAGTCGGGTCTGACTCTTTGCAACCCACGGACTGTAGTCTACCAGGCTCCTCCGTCAGTAGGGTTTTCCAGGCAAGAGTACTGGAGTGGGTTGCCATTTCCTTCTCCAGGGGATCGTCCCGACCCAGGGATTGAACACAGGTCTCCCGCATTGTAGGCAGACGCTTTACCATCTGAGCCACCAGGAGAGCTCCAATAGATACATTACCAAGTGTAAAATTAGACAGCCAGTGGGAATTTGCCATATGCCTCAGGGAACTCAAACCAGGGCTCTGTAACAATGTAGAGAGCTGGGATGGGGAGGCAGGTGGGAGGGAGGTTCAAGATGGAGAGGACATAGGTACACCTATGGCTGATTCATGATGATGAATGGCAGAAACCAACACAATATTATAAAGAAATTATCCTCCAACTGAAAATAAATTTAAATAAAAAACTGGCATCTATAGAGACTGTCATACAGAATGAATTCAGCCAGAGAGAGAAACAACCGTTTTGTGTAGTCACACTTCTATACGGAATCTAGAAAACCCGTACAGATTAATCTATTTTGCAAAGCAGAAGTAGAGACACAGCCGAAGTGAGACCAAATGAATGGACCAAAAGAAAGGTCAGGGAGGGGGGATAACCCGGGGGGTTGGGACTCACATATATTCACTACTATGTATAAAATATTGAACTAACGAGAACCCACTGTATACCAAGGAGGAAAAAAGAGATACAGTCTCTTCGTAGGAGATATTGTTAACCTTAAAAATGCATTGCAGTATACAGTCATTCATTCAGTTCAGTCACTCAGTCGTGTCTGATTCTTTTTGACCCCATGAACCGCAGCACACCAGGCTTGCCTGTCCACCACCAACTCCCGGAGTTCACTCAGACTCATGTCCATCGAGTCAGTGATGCCATCCACCCATCTCATCCTCTGTTGTCCCCTTCTCCTGCCACCTTCAATCTTTCCCAGCATCAGGGTCTTTTCCAATGAGTCAGCTCTTCCCATCAGGTAGCCAAAGGATTGGGGTTTCAGCTTCAACATCAGTTGAAGCAGTATCCAGTAGGTGCAGACAAATACTGTTTGATTGCACTTAGACGAGGTACCTAGATTAGTCAAATTCATAGTCTGAAAGTATACCGGTAGATGCCGGGGATGAAGGGGTGAGGGGGTAGGGAGGGGGAAAGGGTAGTTAGTGTTTAAAGGGGAGAGAGCTTCAGTTTAGGAAGGTGAAAACTCAGGAGATGAATCATGGTGAGAACTGCTTAACAGTGTGAATGTACGGAACTGTTGTTAAATGCCACTGAGGGCACGAGTGAAAGTCGCTCAGTCGTGTCCGACTCCTTGTGACCCCGTGGACTGTAGCCCACCGGGCTCTTTTGTCCATGGGATTTCCCCAGGCAAGAATACTGGAGTGGGTTGCCATGCCCTCCTCCAGGGGATCTTCCCGACCCAGGGATCAAACCTGCACCTCTTGTGTCTCCTGCATTTGGCAGGTGAGTTCTTTACCACTAGCACCACCAGGCGGAAGGAACGCTTCACTTCTCACAGCCGCATGCCAGCCTTCTTGAGATCACAGACAGCGTCTTGAGATCATGGTCCCGCTAGACGTTCTTCAGACAAAACGCCCCAGTACATTCAGCTCTTCTCTAGGGGACGTGTTGCCCGGTATCCTTCCAGAAACATCCACCGCCACCACCCCCCTCATCCCAACATTTCTTAGACTGGCGCTGTCTCACTTTAAAGTTGACTCCACAGCCCTGCAGGATTGACCTGACCTGAACAGAGAAGGTGGACCGCGACTTTTTGGATCTGTCCATGTGACCGCCTGCATCAGTCAGCTTTCAGGCACAGCTAAATCCTCACAGCCTTCTCCCACCAACTTCCCTCTCAAACGAACGCTCCCTAAACACGTTCTTAGTTTTTAAAGACGACAGCAGACTTGGCATGCCCCACTCACATTCTGTCCCGTTTCTGTGAATTACATGAGGATTTTGCAGAACTTCACAAGTAGTCACACAGAGCAACTTCTAAAGTGCCAGGCTGTGAGCCTTACACAAATATTCAATCCCTTGATCTTCCCCGCCATCCCAAGAGGGAGGTGCTGATACCATCATGTGTACAGATGCAGAGACTGACAAAGGAGCTGGGGAACGCTCCAAGATCTCTTTCGTGGCCAGGATTGAATTTCCACCTCAGCAGGCCTGCTATGGGCCGTTCTATTCTCTCTCTCTCTTTTAAATCTTCTTAATGTTCATTTACACCGTTGTATTAATTTTTGCCGTACGGCAAAGTGATTCAGTTACACACAGACATGTTTTCATATTCTTTTCGTGATGGCTTATCACTGGATACTGAATGTAGTTTCCTGTGCTGAACGCTGGGATCTTGCTGTTCGCCCATCCCATACGTACTACTTTGAGAAGACCATATTGTCTTGATGGCGGCACTCAGCTCCCCGAGTCCCGATTCTGCCATGTCGTGTAGGTGCCACCCTTTCTCAACTTTTCTCTGGCTGTTTTCCCAACCCCAAGTCATGTCTGACTCCCTGCGGCCCCATGGACCCCAGCACGCCAGGCCTCCCTGTCCAGCACCATCTGACAAGCAGGTTCATCCACACCAACCTCCAAGGTGGAAAGAAGCGTTGAGAAGAATGAGACCAGGGAAGACCCCTTTACAAGAACAAATCTAAGGCAAAGCTGTGAAGACCCACCCGACACCCCGGCAGGGAGAATTGCCCCTCCTTCTGCAAGCCTTCAGGGACCCTGAAAGTGATGCTGGAGAGCATTACTGCACTGAGTTGTTTGGGGTGCAGATGTTCTACCAGCTTTTGGAGGGTTCCTCTCCCTGCCCCATGGGACATCTGGCCAGGACTGAAGACAGTGCTGGTTGTCACTCTGGGGTGAGGTGTGGGAGGTGTGATACCATCATCCTGAGGGTAGAGACCAGGGATGCTAGGAGACATTGCACAGCATGTGGGACAACGCCCTCCCCAGCAAAGGATGAGCCCAACCAAAATGTCAGCAAGGCCAAGGCTGAGAAGCTCTGCTCTAGACGATCTACTCACAGAGTCAAAGACAATAATACGTCCTAAGTGTTGATATATCGGACGATGTAAGGAAAAAGAAAAGGTCCGTTGAATTGGTGAAAGGTACCTTTCACTTAAATTTCTGCAAGTAGCAAAATGGAACAACCAATACATCAGAATCAGGTATCCCCTCTAGCAGATTTCTCCACGCCTGGGTTTACACTCTCCAGGCAACAAGACCGTGTGCTTAGGCTGCTTGCTTTCAGTTCTAAAACATCATCGACTATAGAGAAGGGACTTGTGGTTACCCAAAGGGAACGCGGTGGGGAAGGAAAGGGCTGGGAGTTTGCGGTTAGCACATGCAAACTCTAACATATAGAATGGATAAGCAACAAGGTCCTACTATATAGCACAGGGAGCTATACAGTGTATATTCAATATACAGATGCATTCAATCAAAGCGAAGTGTTAGATGCTCTGTCATGTCCGACTGTTTGTGACCCTATGGACTGTAGACCCACCAGGCTCCTCTGTCCACGGGATTCTCTAGGCAGGAATACTTCAGAGTGGGTTGCCATTTCCTTATCCAGATATATTTAATATACTATGATAAACCACCATGGAAAAGAATGTATATATATATATATATAACTGAATCACTCTACTGTACAGCAGAAACTGATACATTACAAATCGACTATAGTTCAATAAAATTTAAAAGCAATAAACTCTCATCAGTTGCAGCTTTATTATTTTTTCAACTACATAGAATAAGCAGGGTATTCATCTTTTTGGGGGGCATCAAGGCACGTGGGAATCTGAATTCCATGAAGACAGATCAAACCTACGATCCCTGAGATAAAAGTACAGAGTCTAAACCACTGGACTGCCAGCAAGTCCCTAGCAGAGTATTTTTTAACATAAGCAGTTGCTCTAAGATGCTGAGCATAAATTATTAGTTCAGAGCATTGCATAATTATCATTTCAAAGCCTTCTCCTATTTCCTCAGATTTCCTTATTTGCATTTTTATCGCGATGTTTTCATGTCAACCAACTTCTGATTTATTGTCCTTAACAGATAAACTTCGAATGTTTTTTCTGCTGTTTTCTTAGTGTGTCTCCACTTTCATAAACAGCACAAAGGTGATTTATTTATTTGCAAACTGAGCACCTAGCAGAATGTCAGCAAGTAATTACGACTTTTTAATTCTCTTTGACATTTATTTTTATAACACTTAAAATAACACTCCAATTAAAACTTGTTTCTTCCATAATTGAAAAGACACATGTACCCAAATGTTCACTGCAGTGCTATTTACAACAGCTAGAATACGGAAGCAAACTAGAAGTCCATCAGCAGATGAAAGGATAAGGAAGTTATGGAACATGTAGCCAATGGAATTTTACTCAGCTATAACAAGGGACACATTTGAGTTAGTTCTAATGAGGTGGATGAATCTAGAGCCTATTATACCTAGGGAAGTAAGTCAGAAAGAGAAAGACAAATACTGCATATTGACCCATATATATGGAATCTAGAAGATGGTACTGACGATCCTACATGTGGGGCAGCAAAGGAGACACCAACATAAAGAAATGACTTTTGCACACAGTGGGAGAAGGCGAGGGTGGGATGATTTGAGAGAAAAGCATTGAAACATATATACCATTAGAAAAGACCCCGATGCTGGGAAAGACTGAAGGCGGGAGGAGAAGGGGACGACAGAGGACGAGATGGTTGGATGGCATCACCGATTCGATGGACAAGGCTTTGAGCAAGCTCCGGGAGTTGGTGATGGACAGGGGAGCCTGGCGAGCTGCAGTCCATGGGGTCGCAGGACATAATCGAGAGACTGAGCAAAAATATGCATTACCAAATGTGAAATAGATAGCCAGTGGGAGTTTGATGCGTGACGCAGGGAACCCAAAGCTGGTGCTCTGTGACAATGTGGAGGGGTGGGGTGGGAATGGAGATTCAGGGGGGGAGGAGACATGTGTCTGCCTATGACCAATTCATGCTGATGTATGGCAGAGGCCATCAAAATACTGTAATTATCTTCCAATTAATATGAACACATTTTTTTAAAAAGAAAAGAAAAACTTGTTTCTTAGATATCTAATTTCTACAATGACTTATTGGCCGAAATAAGGGAAATAATAAAAAAGCAAAATAATGGAAATAATAAATAATAAAGAGCCCATAAATCTTTTACTTTCCTACAACTACCTGAAATATAAATATAGATCAGTCAGAAACGCCCAAACTGTCTCTGCCACACAAGTCACGGTGACAAGCCAGTGGCCAACGACCTTTGTTTTTCAGATTCTCAGTGGTCAGAGGGCATTGCCTTAAAAATCACCCTGGCATGCAGTGATTGAAAAAGGACCTTTTTATTTTATTTTCCCCAAAGACCTTGATGCTGGGAATGATTGAAGGCAAAAGAAGAAGGGGATGACAGAGGATGAGATGGTTGGATGACATCACTGACCCGATGGACATGAGTTTGAGCAAGCTCAGGGAGGCCTGGCGTGCTGCAGTCCATGGGGTCGCAAAGAGTCGGACACGACTGAGCCACTGAACTGAACTGAAAGTCCTCTAAGAGAGTACTGCAGAGCATTAGAGAATCATGATAATATAAACATCTTCCAGTCAAAGACCAGACAAAGAAATAACTGCAGATAACTGTGGGTGGCTTTACTGATTCACTGCAGCCAGGGAGACCACTCATCTTGGGAAGTCTAGGGCGTCTCCCTGAGGAGTTACTACACAATACGGGCTTGCGTTTAGGTGATTTGAGGGAAGGACTCGAGAATGTGGGGCTTGGCTTTGAACTGGATGCTATAAGAAGGCAGAGGTTACTGTATCACTGAGCATTTTCATGAAGTCTTCTAGAAAGGCAGGAAGTGAGAGGGGAGCTGTAATCGGTAAAGAAAGAGCAGTCATTCATATTAACCAGGAAAAGGGGCATATTTGGACATTTGGTGGTTTGGAGAATGTGTGTGTTTTTGTTCACGTTCTGACTTGACAATGCAATGGTCTTGGTTTTTTTTTTTTCCTTGACCATTGTGGGTTTAGACTGGCCTTGTCCAACACTGGTAATTCTGTGAAATTGTTTCTCAACAGCCAGAGAACACCAAACAGTATTAGATGCTCAGTTGTGTCGGACTCTCTGCGACCCCATGGACTGTAGCCCACCAGGCTCCTCTGTCCATGGGATTCTCCAGGCAAGAATACTGTAGTGGGTTGCCATGCCCTCCATCAGGGGATCTTCCTGACCCAGGGGTCGAACCCACATCTCTTACGTCTCCTGCATTGGCAAGCGGGTTCCTTACCACTAGTCATTAGAGATTACTAAATTGGCTAATGACAGTTAATCAAACAACGACTTCAATCAAACAACGACCTTTAGTCAAACAATTACTTCAGTCAAACATCAACCAACCCACCGCTAAGCTTCTTTTTGTTTGAACGTGCAATTGACATTTTTTTAAAAATTGGTATGAGGCTATTAATTATTTAACTGTTTGATTTTTAAATTTAAAATCAGTACTGTCATTGGAGAAATCGAACCAACACATTTCCTTTTTCTTAGAAGCCTTTACTGAATTTGTTATAATACTGTTTCTGTTTTTGGGTTTTGGCATTTTGGCCCCACAGGATGTGGGATCTTAGTTCCCTGACCAGGAATTGATCTTGCCCCCCCACCTCTGCATTGGAAGCTGAAGTCTTAACCACTGGCCCACCAGGGAAGTCCCTAAACAGAATACTTCTTAACTATGGATACATTTGAACAATTAGCTACAGATAAATGATTATTTATTAGGTTAAGAAATAATGTGTAACTTCATTTTTACCAATGAATTCATACCAGCAGAATTAAAGTTCACCCTATATATTGGCTTCCCTGGTGGTTCACACGGTAAAGAAACTTCCTGCAATGCGGGACACCTGGGTTTGATCTCTGGGTCGGGAAGACCCCTGGAGAAGGGAAAGGCTACCCGCTCCAGTATTCTGGCCTAGAGAATCCCATGGACAGAGGAGCCTGGCGGGCTACAGTCCATGGGGTCTCAGAGAGTCAGACTCCCTGAGTAACCAACACTAGCACTATTTACACATCACACTGTGGAGGGTAAAGGATTTTTTAGTTATTTATGCTGTGGTAACCTTTTGTGGTATCCCAAAGAAAGGCAATACCAAAGAATGCTCAAACTACCACATAATTGCACTCATCTCACACGTTAGTAAAGTAATGCTCAACATTCTCCAAGCCAGGCTTCAGCAATATGTGAACTGTGAACTTCCTGATGTTCAAGCTTGTTTTAGAAAAGGCAGAGGAACCAGAGATCAAATTGCCAACATCGGCTGGATCATAGGAAAAGCAAGAGAGTTCCAGAAAAACATCTATTTCTGCTTTATTAACTATGCCAAAGCCTTTTACTGTGTGGATCACAATAAACTGTGGAAAATTCTGAAAGAGATGGGAATATGAGACCACCTGATCCGCCTCTTGAGAAATCTGTATGCAGGTCAGGAAGCAACAGTTAGAACTGGACATGGAACAACAGACTGGTTCCAAATAGGAAAAGGAGTTCGTCGAGGCTGTATATTGCCACCCTGTTTATTTAACTTACATGCAGAGTACATCATGAGAAACACTGGACTGGAAGAAACACAAGCTGGAATTAAGATTGCCGGGAGAAATATCAATAACCTCAGATATGCAGATGACACCACCCTTATGGCAGAAAGTGAAGAGGAACTCAAAAGCCTCTTGATGAAAGTGAAAGTGGAGAGTGAAAAAGTTGGCTTAAAGCTCAACATTCAGAAAACTAAGATCATGGCATCCGGTCCCACCACTTCATGCGAAATTGATGGGGAAACAGTGGAAACAGTGTCAGACTATTTTTCTGGGCTCCAAAATCATTACACATGGTGATTGCAGCCATGAAATTAAAAGACGCTTACTCCTTGGAAGGAAAGTTATGACCAACCTAGATACCATATTCAAAAGCAGAAACATTACTTTGCCACCAAAGTTCATCTAGTCAAGGCTATGGTTTTTCCTGTGGTCATGTATGGATGTGAGAGTTGGACTGTGAAGAAGGCTGAGCGCCAAAGAATTGATGCTTTCGAACTGTGGTGTTGGAGAAGACTCTTGAGAGTCCCTTGGACTGCAAGGAGATCCAACCAGTCCGTTCTAAAGGAGATCAGCCCTGGGATTTCTTTGGAAGGAATGATGCTAAAGCTGAAACTCCAGTATTTTGGCCCCCTCATGCGAAGAGTTGATTCATTGGAAAAGATCCTGATGCTGGGAGGGATTGGGGGCAGGAGGAGAAGGGGACGACAAAGGATGAGATGGCTGGATGGCATCACTGACTCGATGGACGTGAGTCTCAGTGAACTCCAGGAGTTGGTGATGGACAGGGAGGCCTGGCATGCTGCGATTCATGGGGTCGCAAAGAGTCGGACACGACTGAGTGACTGATCTGATCTGATCTGAACCTTTTGAAACAGTAACTATTTTTGCTAAAGAATTCTTAACTTTTTATCCTGAAAGAGTTTGAAATTTATAGAAGAATCACAAGAAGCCTAGAAAACATTCCATGTGCCCTCAGCAAATTTGCCAGCTAAAACTTTTCATTCGCTTTGTTTATCTTCTGTGTGAGTGTTTTCTGAACCATTCCTTTGCAAGTGAACTGTTGACACCCTATCATTTAACCCTAAATACTTGCGACCCCATGGACTATACAGTTCATGGAATTCTCCAGGCCAGAATACTGGAGTGGGTAGCCTTTCCCTTCTCCAGGGAATCTTCCCAACCCAGGGATCGAACCCAGGTCCCCCACATTGCAGGCAGATTCTTTACCATCTGAACCACTAGGGAAGCCCAAGAATACTGGAACGGGTAGCCTATCCCTTCTCCAGTGGATCTTCCCCACCCAGGAATCAAACCAGCGTCTCCTGCATTGCAGGCGGATTCTTTACCAAATGAGCTATGAGGGAAGCCCCTTCCTAAGAACAACGTGATTATTAAACTGAAGACATTTAATACTGATACATTACTATTGTCCCGTTCAGATTTCGCCAAATTTCCCAATCAGATTTTTATGGAAAGCTTCTCCTCTGATCCATATTGCATATACTTTCTAGGTCTATTTTCTCTGTCTTAAATGACACTGGCATTTTCCAAAAGTACAGGCCAGTTGTTGGGAAGAGTGCTCTCAATTGGGACTGGCCTGAAGCTTTCTTCTGATTAGATTCAGGGAATGTACTTTTTCTTATTTCTTTTTTGGCAGAAATGTCAAATTTGACAGCAATGCCAGAAGTAAAGCTGTGGGAAGAGGGTTCAGGATGGGTAACACATGTCCACTCATGGCTGATTCATGTCAATGTGTGGCAAAAAACCACTACAATATTGTAAAGTAATCAGCCTCCAATTAAAATAAATAATTTAAAAAAAAAGCAGCTGTGTCTGCAGCATTTTGTCCCACTGTTGGTAGTGATAACAAGTAAGAATTTTCTTTTTTTATTTTATTTATTTATTGTATTTTTGGCTGCACTGGGTCTTCACTGCCATGCACGGGCTTCCTCTAGTTGCAGCGAGTGGGAGCTCCTCTCTACTGTGGTGCACGAGCTTCTCATTGCAATGGCTTCCCTTCATTGCAGAGCACAGGCTCCAGGGGCTGGGGCTCAGTAGCTGCAGGTCCCAGGCTCCAGCGTGCAGGCTCAATGGAGTGCAGGCCACGGGCCTCGTTGCTGCACAGCATGTGCAATCTTCCCTGACCTGGGATCGAACCCATGTCCCTTGTGTTGGCAGGCGGATTCCTAACCACTAGGCCATCAGGGAAGCCCCAGAAATAAGATTTTTTTTTTTCTTTTCAGCAGTTCTTTAATGTTCCCTCCAGCCCACATTGTGAACACAGACCCTTGCTGGCTTCGTAAATAAGAGGCTTGCTTGCGATGCCGTGACTCCATCTTTAAGATCTATGCCTCTATCACATTTCTCTCTAGTCTCCTTAGACAAATCGGCCCTGCCCATTTATCTTAGTCTCCCTTGAATAACATGGCAACGAATAAACAGACTGAGGCAGGTGGTTGTCGGTGTGGCGATGATTACCAGCGAGAGCAGTCTGCAGAAATAACCAGCTCGTTAAACTTTCCATAGGAAAACCTGCACTCGTCTAAAAATGCCCAAAGCGGTTGGGCTTGCAGGATTATTTTTAGAAATTGATTATCTTAGATTATTTCTCAGAGCAGACAAGCTGCCACTGTGGAATACACTTTAAACAATGGGTTAGCGACCTCAACTTGGGAGCCAGCTGAACTAAAAATGGAAACCAAAATTCGGCCCATAAATAGTCATTTCACACAGATCAGCAACAGAGTCCTGGGACCTGGGGATTGTTCTATTCTGCTCTCCAACCCCCTGTGGAATGACTGAACTTCAAACTTCTCCCCAAGACTGTTTTCACACCCTTACCTAGAAAGCTCCCTGAAAGCAATTTTCACACACTGGTTGGGAATCCCTTCTGAAGTCTCAGGATACGTTTAGTTGCTATTTGTTGTTTAGTCACTAAGTTATATCTGACTCGTTAATACCCTATGAACTGCAGCAGGCCAGGCTTCCCTGTCCTTTGCTCTTTCCCAGAGTTTGCTCAAACTCATGTCCTTTGAGTCAATGATGCCATCCAACCATTTCATCCTCTATCTTTCCCTTCTCTTGCCTTCACTCTTTCCCAGCATCAGGGTCTTTTCCAGGATACCTCTAAGCCTGAGGATTTAATCTGGGGCTGAGGGGGCGGGGGGCAGTGTACCTGAAATCCCTCCTTTCCAATTTTTTTCTGGTCCCAACCTGTGAAGAAGTAAGAACATTTTGCTTCTCTTAAGAATCAATTGGAAGAATTCTTGGAAGAAAAGTTATGACCAACCTAGATAGCATATTAAAAACCAGAGACATTACTTTGCCGACAAAGATCCATCTAATCAAAGCTATGGTTTTTCCAGTAGTCATGTATGGATGTGAAAGTTGGACCATTAAGAAAGCTGAGTGCCAAAAAATTGATGCTTTTGAACTGTGATGTTGGAGAGTCCCTTGGACTGCAAAGAGATCAAACCAGTCAATCCTAATGGAAATCAGTTCTGAATATTCATTTGAAGGACTGATGCTGAAGCTGAAGCTCCAATACTTTGGCCACCTAATGCAAATAACTGACTCATTGGAAAAGACCCTGACACTGGGAAAGATCGAAGGCAGGAGGAGAAGGGGAGAACAGAGGGTATGGTTGGATGGCATCACTGGCTCCATGGACATGAGTTTGAGCAAGCTCCGGGAGTTGGTGATGGACAGGGAAGCTTGGCATGCCGCACTCCATGGGGTCACAAAAAGTTGGACACGACTGATCGACTGAACTGAACTGACTGACTGAAGATGTGGGAGCACACAGAAAGGGATTGAGCAAGAGCGGGGAGACTGGAGGGGGGATTCTAATTCACTGAGTTTTTACCTAGACAATTCTTCTTTAGTCTTAAAGAACTCTCATTACAAACCTCTGGATCCTCCCATAATCTTCATGATGACTGTCTTCTGACTTGCTAACAGTCTTGGATACATCGTGATTTATCAATAAACATTGTTCAATGAATGCACAAATGAATAAATGTCTTCTTTTGTCTTCTTTTGAATTTGCAGTCACTCAAATTGTAGCTTTGTTATCATAGTGCATTAAAATACTCATTTTTCCCTTTTGTCAATACATGATTCATTCTACAATTAAATTTGGGCAATACATAGATGATATTAAACATGCTATCTGCAAGGGTGACTGGCTGAATTAGAGATCGGCATTCTGGTATTCTAGTGTATCATTCACTCCTGCTGTATAACAAGCATCCCCACAATTTTAGCAGTAAACAAAAAAAATAAAATAAAAAACATTAACTCACTCACAGGGCTCTAGGTTGGCTTAGGGTTGGTTGACTTAGGTTGCATTCAGATAGGTGGCTCTGCTGATTTTGGCTGGACTTGTTCACAAGTTCTGGGAGTCAGCTGGCTCAAGCTGGTTCTTTCAAGTCTCACTCCATCATGTCCGCTTATATCCCACTGGCCAAAGCAAGTCACATGGCACCCTGAGCATGGACAAGAATGTTCCCCCAACGAAAGCAAAGAGTGAATATATCAAAGCAACCTAAACTAAAACACCCTCACAGCACACAAACTAGCTCCCAGCTCTCACTTGAGAACTGTAAAAATAAACATGGATTTTTCACAAAATATCTGACTATTTCTAGCCTCCGGGCCTTTACACATGCTGTTCCTCTGCCTAGAGTAATCTCCCATACCTTCCTTCCACATCCATCTCTATTACTTGCCAGGTTAACTCTTGCCCATTCTTTCAGAGTATTACATCACAGAAGCAGCTTCTTTAGAACCCAGAATCCAATATTCTTGCCAACCCCAGGTTCTCCCACTGTGCCCTATGCTTGAAAATTGCCCATTTCTCTCTCCTCTCACAGGATAATCTTTGTGACTACAGACTGCATCCTTCTTACTAACTTTTGGGCCCCCAGGCCCTAGATTGGTATCTGGTATACAGCAAATATTCAAAAAGTGTTTGCTGGATGACTAAGTAGGATATAAATGTTCATCGTCTGTGAGCCACACACACTGACCTGGCCATAAATAGCCTACCTACTGACATTTTCTTTCTCCAATTTTTTTTCTTATTATTGTTAAGAATACAACTAATTTAAAACTCTGCCTATGCAGAGCTGTAAACTCAAATCAGACACATGAGCTCAGACTCAAACTAAGGAATCCATCCCATTCCTCAGGAGATAATCTGATGTTCACTAGAATTTTCAAAGCACACACACAAAAAATGAACTATTTGGACGAAAAATAAACCAGAAGTGGTAGTGTGAACTCTTTGCCAGTCAGGGTATATTTCTGACATTTAAAACATATTTTCATGGCAAGGGGACACTGACTACTGCAAATTGGAACTGCCGGTTTTATTGAAGCTACTAACGTCCGTTTCTCCAGCTGATCCCTAACAAAACCTATAGGACAAAAGGCCCCTGAAGACTGAATGCTCATTCCTAGAAAATAATTGCTTGAAGAAGGATCCACGGCTGCCTGCTCATCTCTTTCACGGGTCCTTTAAAAAATACGGGCTTCTCAGGAGGATTTTCGGGCCTCTCGATGACATCTGAAGGACTTGTCTATTAGCATCATCACCGAAAACATCATCACATAAGCACTTCATCATACATCCATTCATCAGAAGTAAACCACTGAACCCACTCCTCTCCAACAGACTGATTCTCTTTTCCCAATGCCCTGCAATGAGCTCCACAAACGCTCAATTCACGGTGACAGACATTCTCAGAAAGAGCATTCAGCAGCATGTTCTCTAAAGCATTTCCTTAGGCTTACAACATGATGATCCAGAAGGCATTGAAAGCAGCTGGTAAGAGGATTTCAACAATCCACTGTGCCCTCTAATCAATAACTAATTCACCGCTACTAAATGGCTTCTTCAGAGCGCAGACACGTGAGAGAATCAACAAAATGGAATGTCCATCACAGCATCTCCACACACGATCTTTAGGAAACTGCAAGAGGCTGGCAGAAGTCGTCAACGACTTTTAATAAGCGCAACTAAAAATAACACATTGGGGTGTCTGTGACTATTTCTTACAGTCCTGGTATCATTGGATGGTGTCTGGAATATGTTTTCTGCGGTGGCATCCCAGAAGGGCAGTGATACTGGCATCGAGTAGGCAAACGCCGGTGCATGAGTGCTTAGTCGCTCAGTCTTGTCTGAGTCTCTGAGACCCCCATGGATCACTGTCCATGGGATTTTCCAGGCAAGAATACTGGAGTGGGTTTGCCATAAATATCCTATGTTACAGGAGATAGCCCTCCCTCCCGCTACACAATAACAGGATTGTCCAGCTCACAATGTCAACAGTGCCAAGAATGAGAAACCCTGCCCTCGAGAAAGTTCACAGATGTAATTCCTACAACTGCCCAATATGGCAGCCTTGGACTGCAAGGAGATCCAACCAGTCCACTCTGAAGGAGATCAGCCCTGGGATTTCTTTGGAAGGAATGATGCTAAAGCTGAAACTCCAGTACTTTGGCCACCTCATGCAAAGACTTGACTCATTGGAAAAGACTCTGATGCTAGGAGGGATTGGGGGCGAGAGGAGAAGGGGACGACAGAGGATGAGATGGCTGGATGGCATCACTGACTCGATGGACGTGAGTCTGGATGAACTCCGGGAGTTGGTGATGGACACGGAGGCCTGGCGTGCTGAGATTCATGGGGTCGCAAAGAGTCAGACATGACTGAGCAACTGAACTGAACTTAACTGAAGCAGGAAGATCCCCTGGAGAAGGCAGTGGCAACCCACTCCAGTACTCTTGCCTGGAAAATCCCATGGATGGAAGAGCCCGGTAGGCTACAGTCCACGGGATCACAAAGAGTCGGACATGACTGAGAGACTTCACTGGTCACTGGTAAGCACATGGAGCTAATGAGCTTCTCAAATGTGGCAAGTCCAAATTGAGAGGCCCTGTAAGTGAACAATACACTCTAGATTTCAAAGACTTAGCATGAATGTAAGATTCATGAAAGAAGAAATGTAATTCAATGAAAGAAGAATGTAAAATATCTTAATGCTTTTATGATTAGATATAGAAATGATAATGTTTTGGATATTGCACTGAGGAAAACATATTATTTAAATTAATTTCATCTCTGTAAACTTTTTAAAAATGTATCTACTAGAGAGTATAAAATGCTATGTTTCAGATTGTACATCTTTATGGACAGCACTCAGCTAATGTTCTTTTTGTTCCTTTGATGACAACCTGTCTCTACCCATGAAACCTGCATTTCAATAAGAGATTCTCTCAAAGTAAATTTAAGTTTATAAAGCCCCGGTCTGTGTCCATATAAAGTGAATATAAGTGCCAAGCTATTTAATCAGATGAAAGATACTTGAGCTGCAAGATGACGCTTCCCGATTTATAGTCATTTACAAAACTGGGCTGAGGTTAAGAAAGCAGAGGCATGGAATTGTGTTTTTCTTTATGCTCAAATGGTTAGGAATTAATTCATTAGCAAAAGGCCCCACAGGTAAACAGATTAAAAAGCTAGAAGACAAAGAAATGGGGGGTTTCAACACCAGGCAAATATTTCAAGAGGCAAGCACAGAATCTAGCTCATTAGGAAGAATGACCCTGAGAACAGCAGAGAAATTAGACAAATCTGTGAAAGAGCCTGCTGATGAAAGTGAAAGAGGAGAGTGAAAAAGCTGGCTTAAAACTCAACATTCTAAAAACGAAGATCATGGCATCCGGTCCCATCACTTCATGGAAAATAGATGGGGAAACAATGGAAACAGTGACAGGCTTTATTTTCTTGGGCTCCAAAATCACTGCAGACGGTGACTACAGCCATGAAATTAAAAGACGCTTGCTCCTTGAAAGGAAAGCAGTGACAAACCTAGCATATTAAAAAGCAGAGCCATCACTTTGTCAGCAAAGGCCTATATAGTTAAAGCTATGATTGTTCCAGTAGTCATGTACAGATGTGAGAGTTGGACCATAAAGAAGGAGGAGCACCAAAGAATTGATGTTCTCTAATTGTGCTGGGAAAGACTCTTGAGACAGTAAGGAGATAAATCAGTCCATCTTCAAGGAAATTAACTGTGAATATTCATTGGAAGGACTGACGCTGAAGCTGAAGCTGAAGCTCCAGTCCTTTGGCCACCTGATGCAAAGAGCTGACCCACTTGAAAAGACCCTGATGCTGGGAAAGATTGAAGGCAGGAGGAGAAGGGGATGACAGAGGATGAGATGGTTGGATGGCATCACCAACTCAATGGACATGAGTTTGTGCAAACTCCAGAACATGGTGAAGGACAAGGAAGCCTGGTGTGCTGCAGTCCATGCGGATCGCAAAAAGTTGTATATACATTATTGAGAAAAACTAAACAAAAACAATGAAGTGGTCATTCATGACTCAAAACCCCCACTGTTCATACTACAATGGAGCCAGTGATGGAGCGTAAAGGCCGTAGCTCCTTTTTCAAGAACTGATGACAATGACTGGTGATGTTCCAAATGAGAGTTCAGCTTTAAAATCTCAATCGCCGAGGCATGGGATTCAGGCCTGGAAATAAAGATAGAATTTAGACTGACGAAGAGATGTACTGAGGACAGAAGTCTAGAAAGAGGAGGCCTAGTGAGTGAGCCAACGCTCAGAGATGACATCAAATCTGAGGTTTGCGACGGAGACATTCAGTCAACTGAATGAGGCACTACATTCATTCCAGGAGAAGTTGAGCAATAGAACAGAGTTCTTCATCTTAACGACCAAGCTGAGAATCTGGAACTTTATGCTATGGGCAGTGGGGAGCCAGAGAAAGCTAGGGAAATAGAAAGAGGGGTGTCAGGAGGAGAGTGTTGTCGACATACAAGTGAGATGAAAGAGAGAGGGAAGAAATGACGGGAGACGAGTCATCAGCCAGAACGTGCAGCGAGGAAGCCAGGGTGACGGCAGACAGTCTGGGGGAGAAAGTGTCAGGAATGGAGAAGAAAGATGACTCTGATTTTCAGCCTGAGCATCTGGGAGAGGGAACCTGCATGGACATAACGAGGAATGTAAAGGGAGGCATTAATCGTCCGGTATTTATCATCAACAAAACTCCAAGCAAAGCTAAACTCGGCATTTTAAAGTTAACTGCATTGGCCGTGAGAACACCATGATGCCTGACAATTATTAAGCACCAAGATGGTAACCGAGAATGGGTTTTAAATATTATGTTTTAAAACATCCTATCATCTAATCTCCAAAGACATTGAGGCCAACAATGAAGCCGATTTAACTAGGAAGGAGCGTGCTGTGGTTCATGGGGTCACAAAGAGTTGGACACGACTGAGCAACTGAACTGAACTGAACTGAGTGTTAATCACTCAGTCATGTCTGACTCTGCGACTCCATGGACTATCACCCACCAGGCTCCTCTGTCCATGGGATTCTCCAGGCAAGAATATTGGAGTGGGTTGCCATGCCCTCCTGCAAGGGATCTTCCTGACACAGAGATTGAACTCACATCTCCTGCCTTGCCAGGTGGATTCTTTACCATTGAGCCACCTGGAAAGCCTCATTTTCTAAGAAATAAAGGATAAATAAATTCATATGTCAAACCCTGGGTCAAGAGGAAAGGCCAGCTCTCCTGGTACATGGTACTCCTTCTTTTCCACAAAAAAATCCAGAAATAAAATATTTCTATGTGCAGAAATCAAGAGCTTTCCTTTTTTGAACTTCGGGTCAGCATCAAATAATTTTTTAGTATGTCTCAAATTCAATAGTTTTCTTTAAGTGGAAAAGTGAAAGTTGCTCCATCGTGTCTGACTCTTTGAGACCACATGGACTGTAGCCTGCCAGACTCCTGTGTCCATGGGATTTCCCAGGCAAGAATAATGGAGTGGGCCACCTTTGCCTTCTTCAGGGGATCTTCCTGACCCAGGGATCGAACCCAGGTCTCCTGCATTGCAGGCAAATTCTTTACCCCCTGAGCTACACATATTAGAAGATAAATTTGAAGACAAGGTACTATTCAAAATAACAATAATAAAGATAAAATGCTTAGAAATAAACTTAAGAAGCATGTAAGACTTCAGGAAGATAATTTTTAAGTTCTTCTGATATGGGGGAGCAGAAAATTTAAATACATGAAAGGCATTTCAAATTACAAAGTATGAAGAATCAACATGACTCTCTCTAGACCTATTTAAAATAGAACCCAAAGGATTTGTTTTAGGATTATTTGGCTGCAGTCCATGGGGTTGCTAGAGTCAGACACGACTGAGCGACTTCACTTTCACTTTTCATTTTCATGCATTGGAGAAGGAAATGACAACCCACTCCAGTGTTCTTGCCTGGAGAATCCCAGGGACGGGGGAGCCTGGTGGGCTGCCGTCTATGGGGTCTCACAGAGTTGGACACGACTGAAGCGACTTAGCAGTAGCAGCAGCAATATGCTCGTCCTAAATTTCATAGGAAACCATAGATACACAAGAATGCATGTGTGCTAAGCCACTTCAGTCATGTCCCACTTTTTGCGACCCCATAGACTATAGCCCGCCAGGCTCCTCTGTCCACAGGGATTCTCCAGGCAAGAATACTGGAGTGGGTTGCCATGCCCTCCTCCAGGGGATCTTCCCGACACAAGGATCGAACCCATATCTCTTATATCTCCTGCATTGGGCAGCCAGTTTCTTTACCATTAGCACCACCCGAGAAGCCCTAAGTAAGACGAGCCAACAGAAATCTAAAGGAGCTCGATTATGAAATGAAGACCACTCAATTAAAAACAGGTAAAGATTTTAACAGACAATTCATAAAGGCAAGATATTCAAAAACACGATAAGCATGGTAAAAAGGTTCAACATCATCACTTAGTTATCAGCCAAATGCAAAAGAAAACCATGATGGGAAACCACCATATACCCACCCAGTATGAGGAAAATATAAAACAACGACGTCAAATGATACTGAGGAACAAAGACAACTGGAACTCTTATACATGCTCAGTATCAGTTCACTCGTTCAGTCGTGTCCGACTCGTCCAGTCATGTCCGACTCTTCGCGACCCCATGGACTGCAGCACGCCAGGCTTCCCTGTCCATCGCCAACTCCCAGAGCTTGCTCAAACTCATGTCCATTGAGTTGGTGATGCCATTCAACGGTCTCATCCTCTGTCGTCCCCTTCTCTTCCCGCCTTCAATCTTTCCCAGCATCAGGGTCTTTTCAAATGAGTCAGCTCTTCACACCAGGTGGCCAAAGTATTGGAGTTTCAGCTTCAGCTATACATGCTGTAATACATGCTGCTACTGCTGCTAAGTCACTTCAGTCGTGTCCAACTCTGTGTGACCCCACAGACGTCAGCCCACCAGGCTCTCCTGTCCCTGAGATTCTCCAGGCAAGAACACTGGAGTGGGTTGCCATTTCCTTCTCCAATGCATGAAAGTGAAAAGTGAAAGTGAAGTCGCTCAGTCGTGTCCGACTTAGCGACCCCATGGACTGCAGTCCACCAGGCTCCTCCGTCCATGGGATTTTCCAGGCAAGAGTGCTGGAGTGGGGTGCCATTGCCTTCTCCATAATACATGCTAGTGGGAGCACAAAATGGTTCACTCACCTTGGAGAAAGATGGGAGGTTTCTTTAAAAGCTAAAAACCTACCCTAGGACACAGCCATTTCCCTCAATCTGTGTTTTCCCGTGCTGCCCTCTAAAAAGGAAAAGAAACACATGGGCCATAAAGTAGATGGTGCCAGAACCTTCATGGAGGCTTTATTCAGAAGAGCCAAAAACTGCAGAGTCCAGCTGTTGTTTAATAGGAGGACAAATAAACTAAATATGGTACTTTCACATATAGAATATCTCTCATCAGTAAAAAGAAAGAAGCTACAGATATATGTAAGTACATGGTAAAGTCTCACTTACACTTAGGAACAGAAACCTTCCTCAGAAGCATGCACACTGTGAGAAATCAGAACAGCAGTACCTCTGGGTCGGGGTATCAGGATTGACTGGCAAGAGGCATGAAGGAATTTTCCAGGGTGGTAGTTTTGCTCTGTAAATGGACTGTATAGTCCATAGAATTCTCCAGGCCAGAATACTGGAGTAGGTAGCCTTTCCCTTCTCCAGGGGATCTTCCCGACCCACAGATCGAACCCAGGTCTCCCACATTGCAGGCGGATTCTTTCCCAACTGAGCCACCAGGGAAGCCCAAGAATACTGGAGTGGGTAGCCTTTCCCTTCTCCAGGGGATCTTCCCAACTTAAGGATTGAACTGAGGTCTCCCACATTGCAGGCAGATTCTTTCCCAGCTGAGCCACCAGGGAAGCCCAAGAATACTGGAGTGGGTAGCCTATCCCTTCTCCAGGGCATCTTCCCGAGCCAGGAATTGAATCAGTGTCTCCTGTACCGCAGGCAGATTCTTTACCAAGTGAGCTATCAGGGAAACCCATGCAAGCATATGCACTCAACAAAACCCACTGACTATGCATTTATGATTTGAGAAGGTCACTGTGTGTACATTTTAGCTCAAAACAAGAAAATATCCTAAGTAGTTAATAAAGTCTAGGTAACGATAATGCATGCGAAGCTATTTAGGCGGAAGTGCACTGCTATCTCCAATTTACTTGGTGGTGGTTGTATTTCAGCCGCCAAGTCGTGTCCGACTCTATGCGACCCCGTGGACTGCAGCACATCAGGCCTCCTGGTCCCTCACCATCTCTCAGAGTTTGTCCAGGTTCATGTCCATTGAATCAGTGATGCTGACCCTGATGCCAGCAAAGACTAAGGCAGAAGGGGAAGAGGACGACAGAAGATGAGATGGTTGGATCACATCACCGATTCAATTTACTTGGACATGAGTTGAAAAAAAAAAAAGTACGATGGATCCAGCATCTAGAGAAGAGATGTGTGTAAAGCAATGTTAGTGAAATGTTAATGGTAAAATCTATGCGGTGGGCAAAATGAATGTTCACTGTAAAATTCTTTCAACATTTCCATATGCTTGAAATTTTTTGAAATAAAATGCTGAAAAAAAGTCTGAAGAAATTAAAAGAGTAATGAAGACTAGTCTTACAGCATGCTAAAACTTACTTATCTAACATATCAAACATAAATAGAAAAAAGATGAATGAAAAAGAGTATAAAATTCAGAAATAGAACTCCCCAAAATATGGAAATTGAGTGCTATTGATGAGTACAAAATTTCAGTTATTTGAGATAAGTTCTAGAGATTTGTTGTACAGTGAACAATACTGTGCTGCTAAGTCACTTCAGTCATGTCCAACTCTGTGGGACCCCATAGATGGCAGCCCACCAGGCTCCCCCGTCCCTGGGATTCTCCAGGCAAGAACACTGGAGTGGGTTGCCATTTCCTTCTCCAAATGCATGAAAGTGAAAAGTGAAAAGTGAAAGTGAAGTTGCTCAGTCGCGTCCGACTCCTAGCAATCCCATGGACTGCAGCTGACCAGGCTCCTCCATCCATGGGATTTTCCAGGCAAGAGTACTGGAGTGGGGTGCCATTGTAGTATGCACTTAAAATGTTGAGGATGGATCTCATGTTAAGCATTCTTACCATAATTTAAAAAAAAATGGAAATATAGTATCTGTTACTGTTCTTAGGGTTCTCGTGGAATTCGAAGTCAAGTGGGCCTTAGGAAGCATCACTACAAACAAAGCTAGTGGAGGTGATGGAATTCCAGTTGAGCTATTTCAAATCCTAGAAGATGATGCTGTGAAAGTGCTGCACTCAATATCCTAGCAAATTTGGGAAGTTCAGCAGTGGCCACAGGACTGGAAAAGGTCAGTTTTCATTTCAATCCCAAAGAAGAGCAATGCCAAAGAACATTTTAACTACTGAATAATTGCACTCATCTCACACACAAGCAAAGTAATGCTCAAAATTCTCCAAGCCAGGCTTCAACAGCACATGAACTATGAACTTCCAGATGCTCAAGCTGGATTTAGAAAAGGCAGAGGAACCAGAGATAAATTGCCAACATCCGCTGGATCATCGAAAAAGCAAGACAATTCCAGAAAAACATCTATCTCTGCTTTATTGATTACGCCAAAGCCTTTGACTGTGTAGATCACAATAAACTGGAAAATTCTGAAAGAGATGGGAATACCAGACCAGCTGACCTGCCTCCTGAGAAATCTGTTTGCAGGTCAAGAAGCAACAGTTAGAACCGGACATGGAACAACAGACTGGTTCCAAATAGGAAAAGGAGTACGTCAAGGCTGTATACTGTCACCCTGCTTATTTAACTTAAATGCAGAGTACATCATGCAAAATGCCGGGTTGGCTGAAGCACAAGCTAAAATCAGGATTGTCAAGAGAAATATCAGTAACCTCAGATATGCAGATGATACCACCCTTATGGCAGAAAGTGAAGAGGAACTAAAGAACTTCTTGATGAAAGTGAAAGAAAAGAGATTGAAAAAGCTGGCTTAAAATTCAATATTCTAAAAACAAAGATCATGGCATCCGGTACCATCAGTTAATGGCAAATAGATGGGGAAACAATGGGACCAGGGACAGATTTTGTTTTTCTGGGCTCCAAAATCAGTGCAGATGGTGACTGCAGCCATGAAACTGAAAGACAATTGCTCCTTGGAAGAAAAGCTATGACCAACCGAGACAGCATATTAAAAAGCAAGAGACGTTACTTTGCCAACAAAGGTCTGTCTAGTCAAAGCTATGGTCTTTCGGTAGTCATAAGAGTTGGACTATAAAGAAAGCTGAGCCCCAAAGAATTGATGCTTTTAAACTGTGGTGTTGGAGAAGACTCTTGAGAGTCCCTTGGACTGTAAGGAGATCCAACCAGTCCATTCTGAAGGAAATCAGCCCTGAATATTCATTGGAAGGACTGATGCTGAAGCTGAAACTCCAATCCTTCTGCTACCTGATGCAAAGAACTGACTCATTGGAAAAGACCCTGATGCTGGGAAAGATTGAAGGCAGGAGGAGAAGGGGATGACAGAGGATGAGATGGTTGGATGGCATCACCGACTCTATAGATATGAGTTTGAGCAAGCTCCTGGAGTTGGTGATGGACCAGGAAGCCTGGCATGCTGCAGTCTATAGGGTCGCAAAGAGTTGGACATGACTGAGCGACTGAACTGAAGTGAGTATATGTTACAGGTTGAAACTACGACCAGAAGGGAAAAGATAGATCACTTAGTGAATAGTGTTGAGACAAATGGGCAGCCTTCTGGAGTCATGTAATTGGATCTATGCCTCACACTTTATGCCAGGATAACTCCCAGACAGATCAAATATTTAAACATCACATACAGTGTAGAATGAACTAATAAACCAAAGAAACCACAGGATAAATCTTCTTTCAACACTAGAGGGGAGAAGTCTTTTCACACTATAACCAAACACCACAAGTAACAAAAATACTGATGAATTCAGCCACGTAAAAGTCAGAACTCCTCAGGGCAAAACTGCAATAAGCAAACTCAAAGACAGATGACAAACAGCAGCAAAATCGTAATAGATCACAAAGTTAGTTTCTCTAAAACATAAGTAACTCATAGATGTAACGTCAGCAACTCAATAGGTATAAAGGGGGGAACTACATCAACAGAGAATTCACAGAAAAGACAAATGGTTTTAAGCCCTTTGAAAATATTCTCAGCCTCAAACATGTAATTGAAAAAATACACATATCTGTGAGGTTTTAATTTGCATTGGGATGGGGGAGCCTGGTGGGCTGCCGTCTATGGGGTCGCACAGAGTCAGACACGACTGAAGTGACTTAGCCGCAGCAGCAGCAGACGTGAAAAAAAGAGAGCTATAGTACCAATAATTCACTTTAAAAAGGAGAGAAAGAAAGCACACATATACATAACACACATAAACATGTGTTTGTGCGTATTTTTTAAATCTCCAGAGAGGAACACGAGAAAAAATAACACACGTTGTTTGTTCAGTGATGGAGATTTCTTTCACAGTATAATCTTCTATACTTTTTGAGTTTTTAATCCCATAAATATAGCAGCTAATTAAAAATTGGTCCTTTCTTGTGGATCAGCGGAAAAGAATCTGCCTGCAATGCAGGAGACCCAGGTTCAGTCCCTGGGTCGGGAAGATCCCCTGGAGATGGAAATGGCTACCCACTCCAGTATTCTTGCCTGGACAATCCCATGGACAGAGGAACCTGGAAGGCTATAATCCATGGGGTCGCAGAAATTCAGACACAACTGAGCACAACCACAGGAGAAAAAAACAAACTTAGATGTAAAAACGTGAAAAGAATTCTATTGCAAACAAAAGCAGCAGAGATTGGGAGGCAGCCCCAGTCCTAGCCCAACACTGTTAACTAATTAACTATGTGAACTTGGGCCAGCCTCAGAATCACTGACTGCTCTGGCTACAAAGGATCTCAGGAATATTCTCATCCCTCACTGTGGTTCCACAGAACAGAAAACAAAACAAAACACAGAAGAAATTAAATGGCTTAGCCCCCGTCACAGGCAGTCAGGTTTCGGCAGAGCCAAGAAAAGCTGTCTAGTGTCAGTTCCTTCTCATTTAAGATTGAGTAGTGTCATTAAGAGATGAAAAGACAAGCCACAGAGACCGGGAGAAAATATTTGTCAACCACAGAGATCACAGAGAACTCGGATCCAGAATGTAGAAAGAACTCTCACAACTCAACAGGAAGAAAGAAAACAAACTAACACCTGAAAAGATGCCCACCATCCTTAGCTGTCAGGGAAAGGCAAATGAAAACCACAGTAAGATACCAATAGGCATCTACAATACCAATAGCTGTCTTAGAATGGCTAAGACTTCTAAGCGACACTTATCAAATGGTGGGAAGACCATGAAGCAACTAGAATTGTCACACACTGCTTGTATACAAAATGCTGCTGCTGCTGCTGCTGCTAAGTCGCTTCAGTCGTGTCCGACTCTGTGCGACCCCATAGATGGCAGCCCAGCAGGCTCCCCCGTCCCTGGGATTCTCCAGGCAAGAACACTGGAGTGGGTTGCCATTTCCTTCTCCAATGCATGAAAGTGAAAGTGAAGTCGCTCAGTCGCGTCCGAGTCTTCACCACCCCATGGACTGCAGCCCACTCAGCTCCTCCGTCCATGGGATTTTCCAGGCAAGAGTACTGGAGTGGAGTGCCAGTACAAAAATGCAGAAGGGTGCAAAAAACACTTTAGAAAATTTGCTTACTGTATGTCTCAAAAAGCTGCACACAAATGTTTAGAGCAGTTTTATTTGTATCACCCCAAAAAAATCTACAGAAACAAGCAAAACATGCTTCAACTCTTGCACATCCATACAACGGGACACTGCTGCTGGTGTTCCGTCGGTAAGTCGTGTCTGACTCTTTGCAACCCCGTGGTCTGTAGCATGCCAGGACTACACAACGACAAAAAGTAGCAAAGTATTGATGCATGCAACCTGGATGGATCGCAAACGCATAATGTTGGTTGAAATCAGCCAATGTCAAAAGACTACAGGCTTCATGATTCTTTCAACTACACCTTGCCACTGGCCACGCGGTCTCGTCATCTACCTCTGTGTGTGAAAATCGCTCAGTCGTTTCCAACTCTTTGTGACCCCATCAACGGTAGCCCGCCAGGCTCCTCCGTCCATGGGATTCTCCGGGCAAGAATACTGGGGTGGGTTGCCATTTCCATCTCAGGGGGTCATCTGCGTCTACAAGGATTCCATCCTGTGCTGCTGCACCTGCTGACCTTCAATGCACCCTGAAAGGAGCTCAAGGTAGAGAGCAGAATGAGGCATCTATGCCCTGGGGGAAAGCTGGCAGCACAGGTCTTCAGACAGTAAGATATTTTCAGGCGCTGATTTTATGAGCTCAATTCTTTGCACCTCTTCATGTCTAGATAAGCGCTAACTTCCTTCATGATGATGACTGTCCCTCGAGACTAGTGAAAGCTTCTGCAAAGATATGTGTTTGATGACAAGCAGTCCCCCTTCACCAAAATCACTTATGTAATGACCTCCCCTCCCCAACCCACTCCACATCTCTTTGGAGCATTTTCTCAGAGCTATCTGAGGTGCTGTCTCCTGGGCTACAGTTCTCATTCTGTCTCATGTGAAACCTAATTTGCAACTCTCACATTGTGGATTTTTTTTAAGTCAACAATCCCATTTATATGACCCCTGGCAACAGAAAACCTGAGGGCATGGTAGCATAGATCAGAATTGCCAGGAGCTCATATAGTGAACGGAGAAGGCAATGGCAACCCACTCTAGTACTCTTGCCTAGAAAATCCCATGGACGGAGGAGCCTGGTGGGCTGCAGTCCATGAGGTCACTAAGAGTTGGACACGACTGAGCAACTTCACTTTGACTTTTCACTTTCATGCATTGGAGAAGGAAATGGCAACCCACTCCAGTATTCTTGCCTGGAGAATCCCAGGGAAGGGGGAGCCTGGTGGGCTGCCGTCTGTGGGGTCGCGCAGAGTTGGATACGACTGAAGCGACTTAGCAGCAGCAGCATGTAGTGAAATAGACTGACCAAAAGGGGAGGCGTGAGGAAATACGGGGGACACGAGAGGATGGCTCTATCTCATGATTGTGGTCCAGGAGGCACAGCTCTGTGTGTTTGTCAAAAACCATAGAATTGTGACTCACAAAGAGTAGCTTTGTCAACCGTGTGTGAACTGAAAAAATGATTTCTTAAATGGAATCTGGAATCGAATGATGTCTGCGATGCTTTCCATCTCGATAAAGCTTTCTCATTTTTTAAAAGGTTGACAATTTCACTGCAGCAGACTAACGGGGATTTGCATTACACGTGGGAAATTTTTTCATCTTTTGTGCTCAGCATGTCTAAAATAAACTTTATTCTGTTTATACTAGCCCCTGATGCCCTCATGCTTTCTTGCCAGATGCCTTTGGAGCAGGTGTTTTCTGGGTTGGAGCTTTCCGACCCTTCTAAGCTTTGGGGGGCTTCCCAGGTGGCGTTAGTGGTAAAGAACCCATCTGCCAATGCAGGAGAGATGTGGGTTCGATCCCTGGGTCAGAAAGTTCTCCTGGAGAAGGGATTGGCAACCCACTCCAGTGTTCTTGCCTGGAGAATCCCATGGACAGAGGAACCTGGCAGGCTGCAATCCATGAGGTCGCCAAGAGCCAGACACCACTGAATGGCCAACACTTTCACACTGCCTTGTCTCAGGCTTTTCAGACGTACTTCTGGCAGGCACCATGGGGGAACTTGAGGTTGAAGTCAGGCAGCAACATGCATTAGAAAGGTGTAGCCTGTCTCCTCACTTTGAGTGCAAGGTTCATCCATCAAAGCCCTGTTCTGATCAATACCATCTATAATCGTGACCAGCTTCCCAGCATGAAGCTCAAAGGAGACACAGGCCATTCTGCCAAGCTCCAGGAAGCACTGGAACATCATCCTGGAGGCAACTGGCCAGAAGACTTTTCTTGTTTTCTTTTGAGAAGAAAAGGCCTGAAGAACTATGAAATTCACAATGAAATGACAATATGAAGAAATAGGAGGCCCAGAAAAGGGTGTGAAAATAGTGGCTCAGAATTTCATCTCAGTTGGAAGTGCTGAACAAACAGCAAGATGGAGCCAGTCTCAGATTCGACTGTTTAAAGTTGGCTATCATGTTTTTAAGGGCTTCCCTGGTGGTTCAGATGGTAACAAATCCGCCTGCAATGCAGGAGACTTGAGTTCGATCCCTGAATCAGGAAGATTCCCCTGGAGGAGGGCATGGTGACCCACTCCAGTATTCTTGCCTGGAGAATCCCATGGACAGAGGAGAGTGGTGGGCTACAGTCCATGAAGTCACAGAGTCAGACACGAATGAGTGACTAACACACAGACACACACACACATCATGTTTTCCAATTCCTTTTTATTTAAAGGTGGGATCATTGGTTGCATAAAGTGTGGATCTTCCCCTAAGTATTCTGTTACCCTCAAAGTGTGCTTTTGCGTCATTTGGACTGTCCAGAGGGACACCATCCTTCAAACCACTTCTTATTTAAT
Organism: Bos grunniens; assembly: GCF_055505025.1. Lineage (NCBI taxonomy): Eukaryota > Metazoa > Chordata > Mammalia > Artiodactyla > Bovidae > Bos > Bos grunniens. The sequence goes on from NC_141194.1 coordinate 6,263,915, forward strand.
TTTGGTTTCTTTGGCTCCATAAACTTAAGGGAAAATACACCTTACCTTGGGTTTCTTACCCCTTAAGGGTTATGTATCCCGTTGAGAATCTGATGTAAGCTATGACCGTATTTATGAGGATTAAAAACAAAAAAAAATCATGAGCAGAGACTCCTCTGGGGGTCCAGTGGTTGAGAATCTGCCTTCCAATGCAAGGAATGTGGGTTCAATCCCTGGTCAGGGAACTAAGATCGCGCGTGCAGTTCTTATTATTCAGTCGCTCAGTTGTGTCCACCTCTTTGTGACCCCATGGACTACAGCACGCCAGGCCTCCCTGTCCATCACCATCTCCAGGAGCTTGCTCAAACTCATGTCCATCGAGTCAGTGGTGCCATCCAACCATCTCATCCTCTGTCGTCCCCTTCTCCTCCCGCCCTCAATCTTTCCCAGCAAGGGGAGGGACAAGGAAAACCGTGAGCCACAACTATTGAATACTGCGTGCTGCAACAAAGACCCAGCCCAGCCAAGACGATTAATAAGTAAATGAAGTCCATAAATGAACCCCACAGCCACAAGTCCAGGTACAAGCACAGAGTCCACAGGCTCCGAGTCCTGTGGGTGCCGGGGCTCCAGGGTTCCAGGTGTGAAGAGGACAGGCTCCAGAGACGAGCCCCGGGTTCAGATCCTGACGCTTGCTCCTTGCAAACGTGCTTGGACTATACACTGTGACTTGAGATGCAAGTTTCTGACCTCAGACTCAGTCTCCTCATCTGTAAAATGGGGGGAAATAAATTGAAACTGCCTTACACGGCGTAGACACATTTATTCCCCCTCTGCCTCAGTCTGCTCATCTGTCAAGCCAAGTCAGCAGTGCCTCCAGGATTCCACTGCGCCTGGCCCCTGGAAAGCCTCCAAGGATACGAGCTAGGAGGAGGCCAGGAAGGTCTTGATAATCCTCTCAGCAAACAGGAGGCAGAGCAAAGACTACAGAGCTGATTGTACAACTGATGAGGGCAAGTTTCCCTGAGGCTAACAGGGTGCATGGCCGGGAAGGCGGTGGAAGCACCCAGAGCCAACCCTGGTTCCCCCGCCTGTCAGAAATCTCTCCATCACTCAGTGCGCCCTGGAAACCTCAACCCACTGTACAAATTGAAGGTATCATTTCCACTCCATTACACCATGTCCCCGGCAATAAGCCAAACCTTTTTATTGCAGAGATACTAAAAAAAAAAAAAAAAATAGTAATGCTAGGGGAAACATAGAAAGTCATTTATTTATATTATTGCAAGCTTTTTAAAAATGACTTCCCTTAAATAGGCCACGTGCCTCTTTCCAGGCCAGCTTTTACCATTTTTATCTACCGGGTGTAAAACGTTATGTTTCCCATCTGTCTGAAGAAGACTGCAACCCTCTCCTGTCCATCCATTTACCAACCTCCCACCGCTCTTCAGGGAGGGGACCGCAGGAGGAGACAGGCATCCTGGGAACATGCAGGGAACTCACAGCCTTGAATGCACCTCCCTCCACCACAAACCAGAGGTAGGAAGAGGGTTAGTCTGCAAAGACAGAGAATCACCTACTTCCTAAGCAGCAGCTGTCGTTAAAGCTATTTTCCAAGCAATTTAGTCAGCTAATTTCTGGAAGGTGATTTGATTCTTTCGGCCTGATGAGGCAATGAAATGAAAACGTTAGAGAGAGAGAAAGACACAGAGAGAGAATACACAGGAGTTCTTTCTCCCGATTACGGTTCAACCTCCTTGGAAGAAAAGCTATGACCAACCTAGACAGTATATTAAAAACCAGAGACATTACTTTGCCAACAAAGGTCTGTCCAGTCAAAGCTATGGTTTTTCCAGTAGTCATGTATGGATGTGAGAGTTGGACTATAAAGAAAGCTAAATGCCAAAAAATTGAGGCTTCTGAACTGTGGTGTTGGAGAAGACTCTTGAGAGTCCCTTGGACTGCAAGGAGATCCAACCTAAAGGAAATCAGCCCTGAATATTCGTTGGAAGGACTGATGCTGAAGCTGAAACTCTAATACTTTGGCCACCTGATGCAAAGAACTGACTCATTGGAAAAGACCCTGATGCTGGGAAAGACTGAAGGCAGGAGAAGAAGGGGACGACAGAGGATGAGATGGTTGGATGGCATCACTGACTCAATGGTCATGAGTTTGGCTAGACTCCGGGAGTTGGTGATGGACAGGGAAGCCCGGGGTGCTGCAATCCATGGGATTGCAAAGAGTCAGACAGGACTGTGTGACTGAACTGAACTGAACTGAACACCAGATCTAATCACTGTCCCTCCTGGCAGTGCTCTTGGGACTTTAGGAGTCGTATTAGGCAGCTCTGAAGAGCCTCCTAATTGCCTGGAACCACTGCCGGTTTTCTGCCTTGATTCCACCACCCTCTTGCTCTTCCGAGCTGGTCACGGCATTGCCAAGTCCAAGCTTGCTCTGCTCACCACACGACAGGCCAATGAATCCGAGAGATGAGGTGTCGAGTCAAGGAAGAGACTTTAAATCGGGGAGCTGGCAGACTAAGAAGATGGCAGGGTATCGCCTCAAAATAACCATCTTATTGGGGTCTGGATGCCAAGTTCATTTATAGGTCAGAGAGAAAGAAGCAACGAGGAACTAAAGTTAAAAGGTAGAATAGAGAAGGAGAGGCAATGGGGAAGTAAAGTGAAAGGGTCTTCAGTCTTGCAAAACATCTCCAAGGGAATGCCCCGCCTTCGTAAGGGCTGTGTTCATCTCCTCTATTCACAGGTGGACGGGGACAGACTTCTCTCTCCTTCAGCTAAACAAAGGCACTTTAGTTTACAGTCAAGCAGATGGGCAGTTTTCCAGTTCAGTTCAGTTCAGTTGCTCAGTCGTGTCTGACTCTGCGACCCCATGGACTGCAGCACGCCAGGCCTCCCTGTCCATCACCAACTCCTGGACTTCACTCAAACTCATGTCCATTGAGTCAGTGATGCCATCCAACCATCTCACCCTCTGTCATCCCCTTCTCCTCCCGCCTTCAGTCTTTCCCAGCATCAGAGTCAAAGGATTGGAGTTTCAGCTTCAGCATAAGTCCTTCCAATGAATACTCAGGATTGATCTCCTTTAGGATGGACTGGGTTGGATCTCCTTGCAGTCCAAGGGACTCTGAAGAGTCTTCTCCAACACCACAGTTCAAAAGCATCCATTCTTTGGCGCTCAGCTTTCTTTATAGTCCAACTCTCACACGCATACATGACTACTGGAAAAACCATGGCAGGGTCTTCCAGGCAAGCCATTGAGTATGATGATAATATTAAAAGCAAGTCAAAGGAACATTTCCAACATGGAGTCAGAATTGGCTTCCTCCCTGCAACAAGAGCAGTTTCTGTGGCGTGCCTTGGTCTTCAGAGCACTGGGGCTCAGAATTTTGGTAACTGGCCCAGGGTCGGGTCCACTCCGGAGTTGCTGAGCCAGATTCAGACTAGCAGCAGAACGCATGTTCTGTCTGCTACACTTCCCCACCATCAGAGACACCGAACAGAAGGCTCACCACAGATTCATCCCAGAGAAGGTTTAAAGCACCCAGAGCTCTGAGACAGGCAGCATGCCCCCTCTGTTCTTCCAGGATGCCCTACTCACCCAGACCCTGGAGAGGAACCAAATCAACAGCAGGCAGACAGGCACAGCAGCTGACCAGAGAAAGCATGCTCTGAGGCCCTCACCCAAGGGTGCGTGCTCAACTGCTCAATTGTGTCAAAAAAAAAAAACAACCACAATTGCAAAATGATTACCATGACTGCTTGCCTGCTGCTGCCTGCTTCTGTCGTGTCTGACTCTGTGCGACCCCATGGACTGTAGCACCTCAGGCTCCTCTGTCCTTGGGATTCTCCAGGCAGGGATCAGACCTGTGTCTCTCATGTCTCGTGCATTGGCAGGCAGGTTCTTTAGCACTGGCTCCACCTGGAAAGCCCGATTAGTGCGACTACTGTGTATAAAATAGATAACCAGCAAGGACCCACCATATAGCACAGGGTACTCTACTGAACACTCTGTAATGACCTATATGGGAAAAGAATCTGAAAACAAGTGGCTATACGTATAAGTGAATCACTTCCTGTACACCTGAAGCTAACAAAGCACTGTAAATCAACTAAACTCCCTTATGAAAGTTAAATTACAAAAAAGTAAAAACTTCCCATTTCCCAAACAAGTATAAACCCAAAGTCTTGATTCTTATGAAAGAATTACAAGGGTAAACAAAAGTATGAATGTGTTATTTGTACTTCAGTTGCCATGTAATCCTCAAAAATGAGTTTGTGCCATGCAATTTCTAAGTCAGTTAATGTATGTCAGCAGTTAAACAAAAATGATTAGTGTATGTCAATTGGCTGAGACAACTCAGCAAGTAGAGGGGTAGAAATATGACAAAATTTGTTAGTTGCTTGTGTTGAATAAAATTAAATCTGTTAATGCAATAAAATCAACTAGAAGGCAATGGCACCCCACTCCAGTACTCTTGCCTGGAAAATCCCATGGACGGAGGAGCCTGGTAGGCTGCAGACCATGGGAGGATGGCGGAGCCTGGTGGGCTGCTGTCTATGGGGTCGCACAGAGTTGGGCATGACTGAAGTGACTTAGCAGCAGCAGCAGCAGCAGTATGTACTTGATAGTAACAGCCAAGATTATGAGAACAAAAAAAAGTTGAAGAGAACCTATATAAAATAGGAAAAAGATTACTAGGGCTTCCCAGGTGGGACCAGTGGTAAAGAGCCCGCCTGCCAATGCAGGAGACACAAGAGACATGAGTTCAATACCTGGGTTGGGAAGATCCCCTTGATGAGTACATGGCAATCCACTGCAGGATTCTTGCCTGGAGGATCCCATGGACAGAGGAGCCTGGGGGGCTATAGTCCCTGGGGTCGCAAAGAGTCGGACACAGCTGAAGCGACTTAGCACAGGCACAAAGGATTAATTGGTGCAACCTTTTGGGAAACCACTATTTTCAGCAATAATTTGCTATTGTTTGTAATAAATATGCAACTACTGACAAAAAATTAAATCTGTTAATGTGTCAGCCTTAAATTCCCAATTTTTAAGAATTTAATTGAAAATTCTATAGATGCAAATTAATAGTACTGCTCGAACCACTTGAGAAACTCCATGTATTACTTGGCTGGCTTTTAGACTTGAATCAAATTTTAAATAGCTTTCCAAAGTATTTGGAAGATTTTTCTTTTTTTTTTTTTTGTAAAAAAGACAAACTGGGTGATGAAAATCTGTGACTTTGGGTCACTGGGCAGCAATTAATCAAGACATGTTTGAATAAAAGTCATTAAATGCCTTATCACACAAGACATGCTTAAGACATAATGATTATCAGTATATATAAATGTGAACAAATGGCCTAAAAACATCAATGAGGTCTCATTAACTTCTGTAAATGGCCCTTAGACACGTTTCCCATCTGTATCTACATTTATACCAGCAGTACACATGTGACTTCAGAAAAATCCCTCAACTATGTTGATCTTTAAATAGAAAATTACGCTTCTCTATGTGTTTTAACCCAACATAAAAGAGATCCTTGGAAGCATTATTGCTGAATGTGTTTGAACTTGCCTTTTTATCTGTGTTTGTAAAATTTGGAAAATAATTAGTTGACGCTAGACTTGAAGTGTGTGTGTGTTTGTCACACGGGTCCTCATCCTTTGGGAAAGTTATCTCCTTCAGTACGCAGCTGTCAAAGTGTATCAAGTGCTCCAAGCGCGTACGTGCTTCAGTCATGTCCCACTCTTGGCCACCCCAGGGACTGTAGCCCCCCAGGCTCCTCTGTCCACGGGGTTCTCCAGGCAAGGATACTGGAGTAGGTTGCCAGGGCCTTCTGCAGGGGATTGAGCCCGGGTCTCCGGCATCGCAGGCAGATTCTTCACCATCTGAGCCAGCAGGGAAGCCCTGACTGCAGAACAGATGCAGCCAATCCCACTCCTCCAAACGCAAGTTGTTGGGACCTATCACCCAGGACTCGGTTTTCCTCATATCCTGTTCTCTTAGTCAGTTGCTCCTGCAAAATACATGCACACACCCCCCACACATGACACACACACGACACACCCCCCCAGATGACACACACAGTGCACACATGACACACACAGCACACACACACACCACATACACAACACACAGAACCCACATATGACACACACCCCGCATGCAGGCACACACAGAACACTACACACACAGAGGCACACACATGTGCTTTATCTGAGCACTGACAGCTTGAAATGTTTTCTTTCCTTTAAGTACTGACCTCTTTCAAGTTCACCTATAAAAACCATGTACATAGTGTCAGGCAGCCCAGAAAGGCATAAAGAGCAGCGGGGAAATAAACCAGAGCGCCAGGCACACTACGACTGCTAAAGAGAAGAGTTTGAAGTTGAAGAAGAGGTTGGCTTAAGTGTGACCCAGGGATCCGAGTCCACACTGTGCAAAACCAAAACCCTTCACACGGTGGGCACTGGGCCAGACCCAGATTGCTCCAGAGCATCGCGAGAGGGCCACAGACAGCAAAGGGTGTCAAGGAGCAGGACACGTGAAAGCTACCTAGAGAGAGACCGTGCTGGGTGATCGGGCTTATGGGAGAAAATCATTAGTGCGTTTAAGACAATGTGGGTGTACCTTGAAATATTCCTATTTTAAGGGATTTGAAAGGCAAAGGGTAATTAAATCTCAGCATGAGTCTCATACCTGAGCTCAATTAAGGGGAAAAAAAAAAAACTCCCCCAATCTCAGGGGAGCATTTCCACGCCTCCAACAGGAAAGAAAATGTCCTGTGCCACCAGCATGTGCCCCAGAGGCGGACGAGTCTCCATCTGACAGTTGGAAGACCTCATGCCCAGCCTTACCCTCTAGACTTCCCTGCCCTGGTGCTCCCGCCAGTAGGTGCAATGCAGAGAGGTAATGGGTGGAGACAGCCATAGACTCAAGCAAAGCCAGCCACAGCTCCCTGCCCGTGGTGGAAGCTTTCTGTCCACTCCCTCCTGCCCACAGTGGTGCTGAAAGACTCCATCGGTCCTCAGGCAGCCCAGTTCAATTCAGTTCAGTCACTCAGTCGCATCTGACTCTTTGCGACCCCATGGAGTGCAGCAGGCCAGGTCTCCCTGTCCATCACCAACTCCCGGAGCTTGCTCAAGCTCGTGTCCATTGAGTCAGTGATGCCATCCAACCATCTCATCCTCTGTCCTTCTCCTCCTGCCTTCAATCTTCCCCAGCAGCAGGGTCTTTTCCAATGAGTCAGCTCTTTGCATCAGGTGGCCAAAGGATTGGAGTTTCAGCTTCAGCATCAGTCAGCCCAAACCACGCCTTTGCTCAACCCGCCTTCACTCCCTGTCCTTCACTCAACAACTGTTACAGGCGAGCTGCTCTGTGACCCGGTGGGGCGGGACACTTCCTAGCCAGCTGCTTCAAGCCTGCCACCGTGTGCATCTCTCCTAAAGCTATTTCATCTTTTTTTCTGGGGACAGTAGCCTCTTGCATGTGGCTGCGTCAAAAGGGCCACACTGGAACAAGAGAAGCGTCAGCATGGAAGAGGAGAAAATGGTAGGCAGTTAGATGATGCCCATCAACTCAGAGATGGCAGTGGTTCGCTCTACTAGTAATTCAACTCCAAGGGGGACACTGCACACACATCCACACTCCTGCACCTTTCCTGAAGCTCTTCCCAACTCTTTCTCAACAGCTCTTGTGAGGTAAGAAACAGAAGAGCCTGGGACCCCATTTAGACACAGTAAAACCACCCACTTACCCAGATTTATACAATTTTAAAGGCAGAGCTGCAGGCAGAATCCAGCTCTCCTGACTACTGATTATCTTTTTTTCCTTACTCTTGCTAATTTTGTGACATTCAGTTTCCACTAAAAATTGGTCATGGTTGTTGCTTTATCACGGAGAAGGCAATGGCACCCCACTCCAGTACTCTTGCCTGGAAAATTCCATGGCCAGAGGAGCCTGGAAGGCTGCAGTCCATGGGGTCGCTGAGGGTCGGACATGACTGAGCGATTTCACTTTCCCTTTTCACTTTCATGCATTGGAGAAGGAAATGGCAGCCCACTCCAGTGATCTTGCTTGGAGAATCCCAGGGACGGAAGAGCCTGGTGGGCTGCCGTCTATGGGGTCGCACAGAGTTGGACACGACTGAAGTGACTTAGCAGCAGCAGTTGCTTTATCAAGTTTGCTGTTGGTGTTCTTTAGTCGCTAAGTCATGTCCAACTCTTTGCAACTCCATGGATTGTAGCCTGACAGGCTCCTCTGTCCATGGGATTCTCAAGGATACTGGAGTGGGTTGCCATGCCCTCTTCCAGGGGATCTTCCCCACCCAGGGATCGAACCCACGTCGGCTCTGTCTTCTGCATTGGCAGGTGGGTTCTTTACCACCAGTACCACCTGGGAAGCCAGAAAACACCTATCTGGACCTTTGCAGAGACACTGCTGACCACTCTGTTCCGTGACACACAGAATAAGTGAAGTGAAGTGAATTTGCTCAGTCGTGTCTGACTCTTTGCAACCCCGTGGACTGTAGCCCGCCAGGCTCCTCCATCCATGGGATTTTCCGGGCAAGAGTACTGGAGTGGGTCAGCATTGCTTTCTCCACGGTGTACACAGAATATTGCTGTTTTAATCCTGGGAGAGAACAAAGTCCACTTCTCTCAGGGAAGCTGAAGAAGCCAAGCGGGAAAATGGCTGAGCACTTCCTAGGACTTTCAGAGATAGTCTAACTTGTCACTGCCTCTTCTTTACCCCTTGCTGTTGTTGTTATCGTTCCGTCGCTGAGTCGTGTCTGATTCTGTGACCCCATGGACTGCGGCACACCAGGCTTCCCTGTCCTCCACCATCTCCCAGAACTTGCTCAAACTCATGTCCATCAAGTCAGTGATGCCATCCAACCATCTCATCCTCTGTGGCCCTCTTCTCTTCTCCTTCCTCCCTGCCCTTCTCCAAACACCACTCTCAAGTACCTACCCTCTCGGACCCAGAGGCATCATGACCACGTGACTCCTTCTAATGACGTCCTTACCCTCTGGGTCCTCGCCGTCTCTCTAGAAAGACCCCAGCTCCAGGCCATCCTGGCATTCGCATCCTCATACCAGAGAAGGAAGGGGACTAATGCTGGAGTTGACCTCGGCCCCTTCTTAACTTGCCAGCGGAGCGCCTTCTCCCCCAGATGTTTGCCGCTGGGAATGGCCTTACACATGGGAACAAGACTTCTGAAAGCGGGAAGAGCAAAAAAGGTAGGTTTTTAACCAGCAAAGTCTAAACAGCCTCCATGGACACATTGCTGAGCACCAAGCCCAGCTCCCCACTCGCCTCACAGGACGGCCAAGAAGCTGTACACACAGTGAGGAGACGAGTCCAGTGGCTCCCACTTGGGTACCCCAGATCCTCCAGGACCCCAGGACACTGGGTCCACCACTAATCAGCCCCGTGATGAGCAGCTGGTGGACACATAGGCTACTCCTTGGCTTCGGACAGTGCTAACAGGGTTCATCCTCTAACTCATGTGGACTGTTAGATTTTTTGAATGAAAGCCACGTTTCAGGGACTGTGATTTGCCCCAGAACACTCTTCTTAGTGAAGTGAAAGTCACTCAGTCATGTCTGACTCTTTGTGACCCCATGGCCCATGGGATTCTCCAGGCCAGAATACTGGAGTGGGTAGCCATTCCCTCCTCCAGGGGATCTTCACAACCCAGGGATTGAACCCAGGTCTCCTGCATTGCAAGTGGATTCTTTACCAGCTGAGCCACCAGGGAAGCCCAAGAATACTGGAGTGGGCAGCCTATCCCTTCTCCAGCAGATCTTTCTGACCCAAGAACCAAACTGGGGTCTTCTGCATTGCAGGTGGATTCTTTACCAACTGAGCTATCGGGGAAGTCCCAGCACTGTTCTTGGGCAAACATTAGAACTTCTAAAGTGATAGTCACCCAGTCATGCCCAACTCTTTGTGACCCCATGGACTGTATTACACCAGGCTCCTCCTCTGTCCATGGGATTCTCCAGGCAAGAACACTGGAGTGGGATGCCATTTCCTTCTCCAGGGGATCTGCCCGACCCAGGAGTTGAACCCGGCTCTCCTGCATTGCAGGCAGATTCGTTATAACTTCTACTGCTCCAAAAATGAAACCAATGTCCCACAGGGCTGCCTGTACCCCCAAAGGCCAACTTACTGGGTGGTATCCTGAGCTCTTACCTAAACTGGTTTTAATCTGTTAGCTGTCTTCTATTACAGGACAAAATTCTTCAACCTACTAACATAACATGGTCATGGATGCCTGCAGTTTTTTGAAGTTTTTGATTGGGATTTTTTTTTTAATGCAAAAAAAAAAAAATCTAAAAATCAAGGAAGAGAGGGATGAAAAGATGGAAGAAAGGAGAGAGAAAGGATAGAGAGAGAAACCAAGACAGAGAAATCAACAAGACGAGGAGAGACAGAGAGATCAAACCTACGCAGAAAGAATCACATGGGGCCCAAAGTCTTTAACCCGTCAGTTAATCCCCATCACATGTAGGACTCCAAGACCTTCAAAGTGAGCCTGGCCCATGCTGTGTAAAAGGGATCAGCGTTAAGAAAACTGCAGGTAAACTTTCCCCAAGAAAAGAAAACAGGCTCAGAAGAACATAAGGTTGTTTTTTTTTTTTTTTTTTTTTGCTTCATCCAAGGAATCAAACAATGACTCGAGAAGCACCCATCAAAATCAAAGATGACAGCAGCTTCAAAGCTTCCAAGAAGATCAAAGGCAGAGAGAAAAGAAAAGTAAGAGACGGCAGAGAGAGGGTCCTTGCAGCCAAACGTGAAGGCGTAATAACCATTAACTCCAGTAAATTCACTGCTGCTTGTAAAATGAGCTTTGAGGCTTCTCATAGGGAGCTCTAGGCAAAACCCTTTAGCACAAACAAAAAATGAGGCATTTTAGCAAAAATAGTGCAATCAAACTCTACTGGCAGACAGCTTTCAGGACATTATCTTGTCTTGCTCCCAGCCTAGAAAGACTGTCCTGCTGGACTTTATTCTAAATTGAGTTTCAGTAGACAGCCCCAGAGTCTGGGAACATTTTCAGTTAGATCACAGTGGAAGGGGTTTATTTTTGTAATTTTATTAAACTTGCTTTACAATGTTGTGTTAGTTTCCATTGTACAGCAAAGTGAATCAGCTATACATATGCATTTATCCCCTCTGTTTTGGATTTCCTTCCCATTTAAGTCAGAGTAGAAGGGTTTTGAACTCAATATATTTACCTAGGTGGTAAATACCTAGGTGGCATTGCAAAATGTGACTTTCGACAACCTCGCCAAATGCTGGAAAGAAGAAAGAATGGCAGGCAAACGACTCTTACCTTCTTAGAATCTGATGACTGATTTCTGTATAGTTGGTCAGAAGCTGTCTCTGCCTCATCCTGCTGCCATTATAAAATATTTCTCCCTTCAACTCACGTCTTCCAGAATACTCGTACTATGCAATTACATAGAATTAATTCTATAGTATTTGAGTGGAGTGGATTCACATAGTTAGTTGGACATTGGCGAGCGATTATACTTGGTTATGGATGAAACTCACAGGTCCTCGTACAAAGAAAAATTTTCAGGACGATGGTGTGTTGACCCAACAATTGTGCAAAACACTGCTTACAGTACAATCTCCATTTCTTTTTTCTTTTTTTTTTTTGCTCTGGAAGCATCGTCTCCAAACGAAGTCTGGAGCACCACTCCAGGGACTAGGACTCCATCTAAGTCCAAGACAGCATCTGTCCAACCATCCTTTCGCTAGTGGTCCTCAATCAGAGTGCTTGTAAGGGAACACAGAGAAGGAAGTCAAGGATATAGCATAGTCCTTGCCAGAATAAATAAAATGTGCAATAAAATGCTGCCTGAAAACTAGTTCCTCGGAACACTTACTGACAAGAGAAGACACGCACTTTGAATCTCACCCACCCCCTCTCTCCATCCTTCCTGTGCATAAAATAGATGTTTCCTGCTGCCCCAGGCCCTGCACAACCATGTATTCCTAAAAAATAACCCTAGATACTTGAAGGGAGTGACAGAGGGTGAGATGCTCAGACAGCATCACTGACAAATGGAGGCGAATTGGAGCAAACTCTGGGAGACAGTGAAGGACAGAGGAGCCTGGTGTGCTGCAGTCCATGGGGTCACAAAGAGTCGGATACGACTTAGCGGCTGAACAGCAACAACTTGAATGGAAGTTTCTACCTGAATAGAAAACTTGATTATTAAAACCCAGATCCGAAGTATGAGGTTCATAAGAATGAGTCTTCCCAAATACTTTTCCTATGGTTTCATTCCTGTAGCGTGTACAGTGCTGGGGCAATAGACCCACACAAACATACACATACACCCGATGTAATAAACATAAAGATCCAGAACAGCCTTACAAAAGAGTGTGTGTGTGGGGGTGTGTTAGGCGCTCAGTGTCCAAGCCTTTGCGACCCTATAGACTGCAGCCCGCCAGGCTCCTCTGTCCATGGGATTTCCCCGGGCAAGAATACTGGAGTGGGTTGCCATTTCCTTCTCCAACAAAGTGTCTATACTTGTCGTCAATGTATTGCATCACCCTGAATCATATCGAGGTGTATTTTCAGTTCAGTTCAGCCGCTCAGTCGTGTCCGACTCTCTGCGACCCCATGAACCGCAGCACGCCCGGCCTCCCTGTCCATCACCAACTTCCGGAGTTCACTCAAATTCATGTCCATCAAGTCGGTGATGCCATTCAGCCATCTCATCCTCTGTTGTCCCCTTTTCCTCCTGCCCCCAATCCCTCCCAGCATCAGAGTTTTCTGCAATGAGTCAAGTCTTTGCATGAGGTGGCCAAAGTACTAGAGTTTCAGCTTTAGCATCATTCCTTCCAAAGAACACCCAGGGCTGATCTCCTTTAGAATGAACTGGTTGGATCTCCTTGCAGTCCAAGGGACTCTCAAGAGTCTTCTCCAACAACACAGTTCAAAAGCATCAATTCTTTACTTGTACTTTATCCACACCTAAATACCACCAAAGTATATATTTTGCCCTGTTGGGATAGACTGTGGGGACAATTTACAAATTTGTAAATAAGCAAGCAAATCTATATAGACCTCAGTGAGTGTTTTTTTTTTTTTTACCATATTTATTATTTTGTGTTGCTACATTCAGGCTACTTCTATAAAGCACACTCAAGTTTGCCAACCTCTAAAGCAATGGGTTCCGTAGTAGTTCAGATGGTAAAGCGGCTGCCTGCAATGAAGGAGACCTGGGTTTGATCCCTGGTTTTGGATGATTCCTTGGACAAGGAAATGGCAACCCACTCCAGAATTCTTGCCTGGAGAATTCCATGGACAGAGGAGCCTGGTGGGCTATAATCCATGGGGTCGCAAAGAGTCGGACATGACTGAGAGACTAACACACACACACAAAGCATTAACTTTTCAGAAAAGCTATGTTCTCTGCAAATATTCTACTCTGATGTTTGTTCCCCTGAAACAGGTTAAAGACTTTAAAAAAAAAACTGGCTGATTTTTAATGTGACCAATTTTACAGAAGCAGATGGTATATGACCCTTCTAATTAGGGAACATGGAAAAAATCTCATTCCAAAAGTAAAGCTATCCTTTGATTAGACGTCCTGCAAATCAGTTAACCAGCCATAAAGATGAGTCTGCCAAGGTTTTCTCCCCCGCCCCTGATAGCATCAATCATGTTGCTTCCCCTTCTCTGCCTCATTCCTTCTGCCCTTGGGTCATTTCTCCCTGTATTTACCGACCTTATGACCAAAAAAGCAGTGGTGTGATGACTGAGTGCAGTATCAGTAAATATCCACATTTAAAAAAAAAAAAAAAATGGACAGAACAACCAGAGGGCAAAACCAGAAGTGCGTGCACCATATTGACAACAAACTCCGGTGACACCAAGTAGCCACACTCCCTAAACCAGAAGATGTAGGAACCAGCAGCTGTGTGAGAGGGAGCTTGGGGAAGCCTGGGGTCCCCACAGACCCGGGAGGAGGAGAACCCCTCCGAAGAGCCAGCAGGTTTGCACTGGTGAGTGTAGTGAGCCAATTTGAGGTCAGCAGCTGGAACTGAGATAGATCTTGTTCAACTCGGCAGCAAATGGGCACAAGACATCCATGTGGGTCTGAAGACACCCTTGTGTGTCTAAAAGGGCTTTGGCAGTCTGGCCCTCAAACTCTTGGAACCAGCCCACCGGCTTCCTTCAGGGAGAGGGTCCCCACGGTAGAGTTCAACCCAAACTGAGCGGGACGCCAAAAAGACAGACAAAGAGAATGGCCCACAAATTCATCATTGCTTTTAACATGAAAACCATGGAACAGGGAGACAGGGGAATCTACAGAGCAACTGCGCAACAGCTACTTCTAAATGTTTAGGGAAACGAACTTTCGTGTGGAACTGAACAATAGATCACAGATCACAGTTGAATCTGATTCAAATTTACTATAAGAAAAGAAAGAATGTGAAGCAGAGTAACATCCCGACAGACAAAAAAAAAAGCATGCCAGAAAATGCATCCTTATAAATCACTTGCAAACGACAATTTGATATTTCAAAAAGAGCTAAAAGGCACTAATCAAAATGACACATAAAAGTACAACGTAAATCAGAAACAGAAAGTCTCAGAAATCAGAGGACAGAACTCAAGACAACTATAAATAAGGAGGAAAAAAAAAGAAAGAAAAAACTAGGGGAAGGGATATATATAATCATCACTGATTCTCATTGTGGTATGGCAGAAACCAACACATAATTGAAAAGCAATCTTCCACGCATTAAAAAACAAATAAAAATGTAAAAATAAAAAAAACTAGGAAAAAATATGAGAATAAGAAAGAAATAATGGCTTATGAGAAATAAAAGGAAATTTTCAAATTAAAAAAAAAAATGAAGAGATACAAGGATTTGAGACAAAGTGACAAGTAGTTACATTAGCAGAGAAGACCCAACATGCTGACAACAGAAATCCCTGGAGAAGGAAACTGAAATAAGAACAAAACAAAACAAAATACTAAAAATGATAATTATAGAAAAAAATTTCAAAATAAAGGTTTGAAGTGACATAGGAAATAGCAACCCACTCTAGTATTCTTGCCTCGAGAATCCCAAGGACAAAGAAGCCTGGTGGGCCACAGTCCATGGGTCGCAAAGAGTTGGACAGGACTGAGCAACTAATACTCACATTTAAAGAGGAGCAAAATCTCTAAGTATATTGATTTAGAACAGCCCACATGGAATAAAAGCTACGATAAACTTAAACAGTGTATTTAAAAGTAAAGACATCACTTTGTCTACAAAGTTCCACTTAGTCAAAGCTATGGTTTTTCCAGCAGTCACATACAGATATAAGAGTTGGACCATAAAGAAGACTGAGCACTGAAGAATTGATACTTTCGAACTGTGGTGCTAGAGAAGACTCTTGAGAGTCCCTCAGACTGCAAGGAGATGAAACCAGTCCATCCTAAAGAAATCAGTCCTGAATATTCATTGGAAGGAGTGATGCTGAAGCTGAGGATCCAGTATCCTGGCCACCTGGGGAGAAGAACCAACTCACTGGGAAAGACCGTGATTCAGAGAAAGATTGAGGGAAGGAGAAGAAGGTGACAGAGGATGAGATGATTGGATGTCATCACTGAATCAGTGGACCTGAGTTTGAACAAACCAGGAGACAGTGGAGGACAGAGGAGCCTGGTGCACTGCAGTCCATGGGGTCACAAAGAGTCAGACATGACTCAGCAGCTGAATGGCAACAACATGAAGATATAGCCCAGTAAAACTTCTGAATCGTTCCAGAAAAAGAATCAGGAGCAATTACAGGCAAAACTAGAGAGGGACAGATAATGGAAATAAAATTAGATCACGATCTGACTTTGACATCAAGGCTTTAGTTCGATATAAATGGAGTAATGTATCTAAAATATTTAGGCAAGGTAAACAGGACCCAAGGTCTTTATATACAGCAAGTTGAAACGAACATAAAGCTACTGGTGAGCGTTAAACATTGCTGCATCGTGAAGGGTACTCAAAACCCAACCGACAGTTAAAAGGCAGAGAGTATAGCAAGTAATGGCCGTACCCTCAGACAATGTAAACACACTACAACTATTTTAAAAACGAAGGAAGAGTGAGGTCAGCAGGAACTTCTCTGGTGGGTCCAGTGGTTAAAAATCGATGCAGAGGACATAAGTGTAATACCTGGCTGAGGACCTAAGATCCCACAATCTTTGCAGTCATGCAAAAAAATTTAACTTTTTTAGTAAGCATATCAGAAGTATTATTATTGATACTGTTGTGTGTGTGATGCAAGATAAAGCAAATGGGTAATTTATAATAGATTATTACAAGATAATAAATACAGTTCCTTATGCTATACAGTAGGATATTTTTGTTTATTTATTTTATATATAGTAGATTGTATCTGTGGTGTTGCAAAACACTCTTGAGAGTCCCTTGGATGGCAAGGAGATCAAACCAGTCCATACTAAAGGAAATCAGTCCTGCATATTCATTGGAAGGACTGACGCTGAAGCTGAAACTCCAATGCTTTGGCCATCTGATGGGAAGAGCTGACTCATTGGAAAAGACCCTGATGCTGCAAAAGATCGAGGGCAGGAGGAGAAGGGGATGACAGAGGATAAGATAGTTGGATGGCATCACTGACTCAATGAACATGAGTCTGGGTAAACTCCAGGAGTTGGTGATGGGCAGGGAAGCCTGGTGTACTGTGGTCCATGAGGTCACAAAGAGTCGGACACAACTGAGTGATTGAACTGAACTGAATGCCATGAGAACCAAGTGGAAGAGGAAGCGAACATGCAGGCTGAAGCCCAACAGAAGAAAGACAAGGCTGAGGCTCAAGTCAACGTGTGCACCCGTGGAAGTCAGGAAAGCAGAAACAAGGGACTGCACGCCTGCTCTCTAGAGCTTGTCTCGATGGGTCTGGAACCCCTCTGACGGCTCTGATTGCCTCCACCACCTGTGAGAGACCTGTCTTGCGCATCTCAGAGCAGTCCCTTTGGGTCCCCTGCCCCGAACCTGTGATCCTGTGGACTAGGTCTCTTCTTGGTTGGGGCTGAATGTATACTATGTACAACAAGTCATGCATTTTGCTGTGTTAAAGAGAAAAAAATCTCATAGTGTGTATGTGGAGGTATGTGAATGGAGTGTGCCTTGGAAGGGGCATAGCTGGTTGATGTTCTACCAACATCTCTACAAGGGTGCTTGCCGTGTAATCTTTATGCACTTTGTGGGGGAAGGGGGCCACTTTTCTGTAATTAGGTCTCAGTTTACAATGAAAGCTTGAGTTTCAAAGGTAAAATAATCATCATAATCATGTCGCCTCAAATTCATAAGGAAAAGGAACAATCAGAGGTCAGAAGTACTAGAAGATCTGAAGATCTGGGGTGAAGCCGGGACTGGAGTCCCGTGGTGGTGAGCCGGGTGGACTGGCTGAGAAATTCAGGAATCCTGAATCCCCGGGGTGGGGAAGGTGGGGAGGTGTGTGGACTGGGAGGGAGCGCAAAGCATCAGCACCTTGTTAGGGAAAGCGTTAGGGAAATGTAGGCTCAGGTTCCCAGGGACTTAAGCGTCCATCACTAGCTGAAGGAGGGCAAGGCGGAGAAAGACAACCCCACAGGAAGCCTTAAGTATAGGGCTACATCTCATCCCCGGCACATCAGTATTGACGAGCTAGAAACAGGCTGTAAATATAAAAGCACTGTGAAAGGAAAAGGCATTCTGGAAGATGAGCTGTTTTTAAGAGAACTGTGATCATTTTTTTGAAGAACAAGAAGAGGTGTGTGAGAACTTTCCTGGAGGGACCCAAAATGAATGTCTTGTAGGTCCCTGTGGCAGAACACCCTCCCTTTCCTCCTCCTGATTCAGGTGGCGTGGTTTGGTCATCACGCCCTCCTGGCCCGGTCTGTCCCTGGGACCGTCTGCCACATACCGACCTAGCCACCACTGCAGTGACCATCACGAGGGGCTCACGCTGACCCTCGAACCCCAGGGCACACGTTAACAATACCTTGGCTCCTGCCTCATCATGCACCTTTGACTTGTAAGATAACATATGCACCATTGTCGTTCAGTTGCCAAGCTGTGTCCAACTCTTTGCGACCCCATGACTGTAGCACACCAGGCTTCCCTGTCTGTCACCATCTCCCAGAGTTTGCCCCAACTCGTGTCCATTGAGTCAGTGATGCCGTCCAACCATCTCATCGTCTGCTGCCTCTTTCTCCCTTTTGACTTCAATCTTTCCCAGCCTCAGGGTCTTTTCCAATGAGTCAGCTCTTTCGCATCAGGTGGCCAAAATATCGGAGCTTCAACTTCAGCATCAGTCCTTCCAATGAATATTCAAGACTGATTTCCTTTAAGGTGGACTGGTTGGATCTCCTTGCAAGAAGATCAACCACATGCACTGCTCCAGGACGTATTTAGGCAAGCCACGGTGCCCTCGTCCTTGTCTCTGCTTCCCTGGGATTTTGCTCCTCAGTAAAACATTTCTACGTAAGCTCTGGGCTCAAGCTACACTGTCGAGAAAAATCAGACTCCCAAGACAGTTGGGACCAACGGGGCCTCAGAAAGTCCACCTCAGGAGAGGATTTTGAAAGTGGGTAAACCTGTCTGAGAGCATTAAGGACCTGATCACTGATCATAAACAGGATGGTGACCATTCCTGGTGTGGAGTGGCATCAGAGCTACTAAGGCTTCACTGTGGTTAGTGGAGAGGAGACACAGGTGGAAGGGGAGGTTTGCAGAGGGGTCAATGTAGTTACCAGAATTGAGTGCAGGAGGAAATCTCTTGATGGCATTAGAAGCTTGGCAAAAAATGTACAGGCTCAGGGAAGCTAGTCATCAATTTAGGATGCTCAGTTCCAGCAACTACAGGGCCCACCGTCCTGAAAATAAGGCCCAGGTTCTTATTTTCTGAGCAGCAGAGTTGCCAGAGGGATTGAATGTGCAGCCCGAGTCCTAAGTCAAAGCCAGTCAAAAACGCCAAAGTCATCAAGAAATCCAAGTCAAAAGTCATTCAGAAAAAGAAGTCATTTTTTTTTAAAGTTAAAAGTCATTAAAATCAAAGCTTTAATGAGAAAAGTGTGAGACTCTGAGACAGCAAGTGAGTGTTAGTCGATCAGTCGTGTCTGACTCTTTGTGACCCCGTGGACTGCAGCCCACCAGGTTCCTCTGTCCATGGGGTTCTCCAGGCAAGAATCCTATAGCGGGTTGCCATTTCCTTCTCTGGGACTGAGACAGACAGGCACACTAACCTGGACATCCTGAGCATTCCAACCCCCAAATTCTCTCCCAGAAGCAGAAATACTTCTTGCTGTCAGAAGAGATGAGCGGCCCTTGGTCAGAGGCCTCACAATGGCTACACCCGAAGTAGGTGTTTCCCTCGATGCTGCTGCTGCTCTTGAAGACAGCAGGTCTGCAAATCTCTACAGAGTCTTCGAAGGCTCCTTCTAGCAGCCTCCCTGCCCAGGGCTCTGCCCAGAGGGCGGTTCAGACACGGCTCCTCCTGAACGGTCCTTCCACCCACACTTCCTCTTTTGCACTTCTGGGGCCCCAACAAATATTTTCCAGTTTCTTGGGAAAGCCATCTCTCCTCAGCCCAGAAAACTTCTCAGATTTCCTAGCTAAGAAAGAACGCTGTGCTTTTCCTAGGATCTGAGGCTCCTGGAAACCAATGCTGAGCAGAAAAGGGTCCTGCCATTTTCTGCTTTGTGCAGTGAGGCAACCTCACTGCTGAAATGTGGGAAAGGAGAAATAAAGGGAACAATCAGGAAGGGGCGGGGGATGTACAATGTCAAAGACCAGGAAACACACATGGAAAAGTAGATGGAAAAGTGATGGAGGTGCTCACAAAGCCGAGAGAGAAGGAAAAGTCCATGCCAGACCTAAATTCATACAAAGACATCGAACACTATACACCGGCTGCATCGCAATCACTACTTGCCATCTAACTTAAAACAGGATGTAAAAAAACTTCCCTGGGGGTCCAGCGGCTAAGACTCTGCACTTCCGATGCAGGGCGCACAGGTTCGGGAATTAAGATCCTACGTGCCGGACAGCGTGGCCAGAAAGTAAATAAATAAAATAGGAAGTAATAAAAGCAAAACAGAGAGACAGGCAAACTGACTTGAGCAACTTACCACAACCTTGATTCCTTCCCAGTAGCTTCTGAAAGACCCTTTCAAGTAATAACACTGACTCAAAAGGAACAAGCTTGCAGTGTTAAGATAAGTACTAAGGACATATAGGGGACAAAGGTCTATACAGTCAAAGCTACGGTTTTTCCAGTAGTCATGCAATGGCACCCCACTCCAGTACTCTTGCCTGGGAAATCCCATGGACGGAGGAGCCTGTAGGCTACAGTCTATGGTGTTGAGAAGAGTCAGACATGACTGAGCGACTTCACTTTCACTTTTCACTTTCATGCATTGGAGAAGGAAATGGCAACCCACTCCAGTGTTCTTGCCTGGAGAATCCAAGGGACGGGGGAGCCTGGTGGGCTGCCGTCTATGGGGTCGCACAGAGTCGGACATGGCTAAGCGACTTAGCAGCAGCAGAATGTATGGATGTGGAGTTGGACCATAAAGAAGGCTGAGCACCAAAGAGTTGATGCTTTTGATCTATGGTGCTGGAGAAGACACTCAAGAGAGTGTCCCTTGGGCAGCAACAAGATCAAACCAGTCCATCCTAAAGGGCATCAGTCCTGAATATTCACTGGAAGGCATCAGTCCTGAATATTCATTGGAAGGACTGATGCTGAAGCTGAAGCTCTAATACTTAGACCACTTGATGGGAAGAACCGACTCACTAGAAAAGAACCTGATGCTGGGAAAGACTGAAGGCAAGAGGAGAAGGGGATGATAGAGGATGAGATGGTTGGATGACATCACCGAGTCGATGGACAGGCGTTTGAGCACGCTCCGGGAGTTGGTGATGGACAGGGATGCCTGGCGTGCTGCAGTCCGTGGGGTCACAAAGAGTCAGACACGACTGAGCGACTGAACAAAAACTAGGGATGTAATGTACAGCATGATGAATATAATTAACATATTTTAATTATAAAATATTATTTTTGATATAAAATATACTGTATATCATATATGAAACTTAAGAGAAGAAATCCTAAGAGTTTGCATCACAAGGAAAATGTGTTTTCTATTTATTTAATTTTGTATCTGAGATGATAGCTGTTTACTAAACTTATATGATAATCATTTCATGTGGTGTGCCGATCAATTTATTATGCTTTACCCCTAAATTTATATACTGCTATATGTCAGTAATATTACAATATAGTTGGAAGGAAAGAAAAACAGAATAGGGCATCAGGGTAAGCAAAGGTGATTCTTTGGAAACCAAAGAGACCACAAACTGTTGATTGTTAATAAAAAAAAAAAAAGATACAAACTAAAAATACCACTGACTCAGATTTCTTTAATTATTACTTGGCCCCATGGAATGACAGGAGCTTTTCATATCTTTTAGGTGAATTTTTTTTTGATCGTCTTGTTTCAGAAGTATGTCAGAAGTCATTGCCGGGGCTCCCTTGGTGGTTCTGTGGTTCAGAATCCGCCTGCTAATGCAGGAGACACAGGTTCGATCCCTGGTCCGGGAAGATCCCACGTGCCACACTCAGCCAGTGAGCCACAACTACCAAGCCTGTGCTCTAGAGAGCACAAGTCAAAATAAATAAATAAATAAATTGCTGAAAGACACTCATAATACCCCAGCAAGGCACACATCTCTGAATGGAAACAAAGACAACCATATTGGAAAATGATTTTCACAGGCCCCATACAAATGCACACCATTGTCCTCTACATCCAGATCCATGTGACACACTCATTGTGCACTTACACACTCATCCTGAAGCAATCCTCTCCCAGGAAGGTATACGCCATAGCCTAAGATTGGAAGGCCAGCTGGAGCACGTATCTAACATCAGGACTACTATACCAGAGTCCCCAAAATCCCAGAGGGAAATATAAACCAATCTTTGGTACACTGATTTGTTCATAGCCCCAAAAGCAACCCGTCCATCAGCCAGTAGTCAGGACAGAGTTTAGGGCAATCTAGGGACGGGGGAGCCTGGTAGGCTACAGTCCATGGGGTTGCTAAGAGTCGGATACAACTGAGCAACTTCACTTTCACTTTCCACTTTCATGCATTGGAGAAGGAAATGGCAACCCACTCCAGTGATCTTGCCTGGAGAATCCCAGGGACAGGGGAGCCTGGTGGGCTGCCGTCTATGGGGTCGCACAGAGTCGGACACGACTGACACGACTTAGCAGCAGCAGCAGCAGAAGATGCCTTCAACCTGTATATTACGGCTGCCACGAGTTGCCCTAGAAGAGTCTGTCTCGCGTCATTCATGAAATGATACAAGTTGATCCCTTAAAATAAAATAGAAGTTGGAGTCTTCCCCAAAGCTGTCCCGAATGCAGACTGCAAAGCTCACCATCTGGAGAATTTTCCTTCTCAGCTCTCCACCACTTTGATCATCACGCCCACTAAACAAAGAGGACTCTTATCAGAGCTCCAGGACAGACAGCGTCCTGTTAGGGGATCCGAAGGGCAGGATATCCCTGAGATGAGCTGGAAGGCCTGAATTCTCTGGGGGCCAAACAGTCACAGGTTTCACAGCCCTGAGAAACTGGAGGACAGACGCGCTTTCCACCTAAGGATCAGCGAGCATTCCAGCTGCTCCTTAAAGAGAGGGAATTAAACTGTGTGGATCAGTCACACTTGACAACCACCTGGAACTCGTCTGGGACGCAGCCAATCTCAGCAGAAGCTTCCTCGTACTCACCGAGTATAATGGAAACTTCAGCCAGGAACAACGCACACCGTATTTGGGGCTGACGAGAGCTGAAACACAGCCATGCTGCCTGCCAAGCTATCTTAGCTTTTTCATTACAGAGGCAGGCTTCTCTGCTGCTTTCCCATGCCATTGTCCTGCAATAAACTAAAGAGGGGATATAAGTATATCATCTTAAATGTATATGAAGGGAAAATATATCTGCATGTCTTAAAAAGAGACACACGACTCAGGTGGATATACCAGTGAGGGAAGAGAAGACAGAGACAGAGATGTTTACATGTAACTGTGTGTGCTGCCCTGGTAGCTAAGTTGGTAAAGAATCCACCTGCAGTGCAGGAGAAACTGTTTCTATTCCTGGGTCGGGAAGATCCGCTGGAGAAGGGATAGGCTACCCACTCCAGTATTCTTGGGCTTCCCTGGTGGCTCAGCTGGTAAAGAATCCGCCTGCAATGCAGGAGAAACTGTTTCTATTCCTGGGTCGGGAAGATCCGCTGGAGAAGGGATAGGCTACCCACTCCAGTACTCTTGGGCTTCCCTGGTGGCTCAGCTGGTAAAGAATCCGCCTGCAATGCAGGAGACCTGGGTTTGATCCCTGGATTGGGAAGATCCCCTGGAGAAGAAAGGAAAGGCAACCCACTCCAGTATTCTGGCCCAGAGAATTTCATGGACTGTATGTGTGTATATATATATATATATGTATGTATGTATATATATATACTTATATTTATGAATGTTTCAAATTTCATTTTCAAAATTTATAGTGTATAGCATAGGGAATATACCCAATATTTTATAACCATAAATGGAGTATAACCTTTAAAAATTATGAATCACAGACACATAAAAAATTGTGAGTCACTATACTGTACCCCTGAAACATGTAATACTATACATCAGCTGTACTTGACAAAAATTATAAGAAAAATATAAATAAAAAAATAGCTTGTCCGTGGATCACATCCTGGTCTTAGCAGAGTAAGAATCTAGGTTACGAGCGCCAGAGAAACATTAAAGGGACTGAAGTTTTCATTGCCCACAGACACAAGACGGAAATCATTTTCAATAATTTACAGTGGAAGGGACAAAGAGCTTTTCGATTTCTGACCTGTGAGTGAAAATTCTCATCTCTTAGCTCTTTCCCACCTGAGACCCAGGGCAAAACTGCCTCCTGACGCACTTCTATACACACATTAGGTACCTTTAGTCATAAAGCCCAGGAACCACCTCCACCAAGATGTAGCCAGGTAAGGCAATTTTTTAAAAAAAGCAATGGAGTCGGGTAAATGCAAAGATAGAGCTTCATTTGGAAGCGGCACTGTCCGATGCTACATTGCATGGCTACATAAAATAAATAGATTTTGTAAAGATTTCTTGCCAATGTGCAACAGTTTCCAGTTTTGAACTCCAGACCTCCGTTTCTTCCCAGTTATCCTTCTGACAGCTTTGCTTTCTCTTTTATCCTGTGCTATACCGAGCATCCTGAATTCTCTGCCCTGCCTATTTCCTTCGCACATGCCCAGGGATCTGGGTCCCCCGTGGCTTTCTCTCTGCCAGCATCCTGTTTGGATTATTGATGGGGGGAAGCTGGGTCTTTGGAAACCTCTCCTCTTTGAAAGAGTTGTCAGGCTGCAGTTTTGCAAACGGCAGCGTGCAAACACTTCAATATTTATGCTCCATGTACCGACACTGAGTAAATTAAGACCCTGGAATACCTGCCTGATCCAAACCATCTGCTTCACAGCATTTTTTTTTTTTTAAATGAGTAGGTAGGGGAAATTTATGAGTACGTTCTCTTATCTCTTGTTGCTAGGGAACCTATTTTTTCGGGTAGGGATAATCCTCGCCATCTCGAAAAAAGCAGGAGACAGGCTTCCTTCGGCTCCTCTTGAAATGAAACCTATGGTCTCCCCCACAGACCTCTCTCCAAAGTTACACTGGCCAAGTGGTCCTCAGGGACATAATGTGTGTTCCCCAGCTAGTTGAAAACACACATGCAGCGCTGAATTTTCACTTTACATTTTCACCATCAGCCTCAGCCGGTTGGAGGAGTCTACCAAGTTCATCTCAAAAAAAAAGGAAAGGACCGTTTCCACCCGAAGCGTTGTTATAAGGGGTTATTTTGCCATCTGCACCCCTGCGACTCAGGAGGGAAACGCAAAGATCCATTTTGCCCCCATCAAACTGGAAGCCGTTTTACTGAAAGAAACCCTTGTATGATGAAGATGAAATGAAAAACTAATAATAATAATTATGTTTGGTTCCATGAGGCTCTCTGCCTGAAAACATAAAAGGGACCCTGCAAGCAGAGGGGGAAACTACCCACAGACTTTTCATTTCCTTGGGGGAGGTCTCGAAAAACACATCGCTCCCCCAAGTACACAGCCCACGCCCTTCCAGAGGAGAGAAGGCAGAGAGAAGAACTTTTGAAATACGGCATTTGTGGATTTGTGAGCTTGCTTGTTTCTGCACAGCGTGAGTCCCCAGCAGCAAGTTATGTTTCAGGAAGGCGGCTGTGGGCACAAGGGAACACGGCTGTGGACGACGAAGTGCCTCGCCTTCCGCTTTGGGAGACAATGCCATCCTACCCTCAGTTCAAGTCAGATGTGCAGAATTCGGTGATGGGACTCTGGCTTTCGTTCCCTGAACCCCAACTATGGTTGGGGTCGTGGGTGGGAAGACCCAGCTTCAAATCTTCTCGCCCTTCATCCCCAGAGCAGCTGGTGCTGGTGGTAAAGAACCTGTCTGCCAATCCAAGAGATACAAGAGATGCGGGTTCAAACCCTGGGTCGGGAAGATCCCCTGGAAAAGGAAATGGCAACTCACTCCAGTATTTTTGCCTGGAAAATCCCATGGACAGAGGAGCCTGGTGGGGCTACATACAGTCCATAGGGGTCGCAGAGTCAGACACGACTGAGCAACTAACACACACACATATAATCCCCAGAGCAGAGACCGTGTGCATTGCAGTTAAGCAAGTGGACCCAGCTGCTAAACAAGGACAAACTTCAAAAGGCTTTCTGCCTTACGCTTTAGTGTGATATCCAAGAAAGCAATCAAAGAAAGAAATGGTCAAGCATCCCAGCTGCTGATGGCAAAACTAAGTCACCATTGAATCTGAATCAATTTACAAATGGTTGTGAAAAAACTGTACTTGGATTACTGATCCCCCATTTATACTAAGCAGGAAAATCAGTACAAAAGGAGCCTGAAAGCTTAACTGCAATTTTTCATGTTAACTCAGCTGCACAGGCATGGCTTGATAAGTCCCACGATCAATGCCATCAATGGCCAGTATATATGAGACCAACACAAGACCCAAGCATGGGGCTTACTAACTCGTTTGCCTATATTAAGTTGCCAATAGCAGGCTTAGCTGAGTCTGTAAAAATTATTACCAAGACCTAGTTTTAGAGCAACTCAGTGTGTGATCTTTAGCTCAGCGGCCACATCAGCTAGGAGTTTATTAGAAATTTATACTCTGAGATCAAACCAGTCCATCTTAAGGGAAATCAACCCTGAATATTGATTGGAAGGACTGATGCTGAAGCTGAAACTCCAATACTCTGGCCACCTGATGCGAAGAACTGACTCATTTGAAAAGACCCTGATGCTGGGAAAGATTGAAGGCGGGAGGAGAAGGAGACGACAGAGGATGAGATGGTTGGATGGCATCACCGACTCAATGGATGTATGTTTGAGCAAGCTCTGGGGAGATGGTGATGGCCAGGGAGGCCTGGCGTGCTGCAGTCCATGGGGTTGCAAATAGTCGGACACAACTGAGCAACTGAGCATCAACAACAGACTCTCAGGCCCCAGCCCAGACCCAGCAGGTCAGAATCAAGGGTTGAGGTTCCCCCACTTGTGTTTAGGCAAGTCCTCCAGGTAACCCTGATACACTCTCCTTTGTGAGAACTGCTATACTCCAAAACCCCCAACGACCTCATTTCTGTCACTGATGAACTCTCTGCTTATTACAGAGATGAGCTATATATCACTGTCAGTATCATGCATGATGAATCCAGGTCACAGAAATACAGACCACATTAGCCAAGATCCTGTTTAACAGGCATTAACTTCATAGACCATGGGCTTCCCTTGTGGCTCAGCTGGTAAAGAATCCACCTGCAATGCAGGAGCCCTGGGTGTAGAAGATCCCCTGGAGAAGGGAAAGGCTGCCCACTCCAGTATCCCGGCCTGGAGAATTCCATAGACTGTATAGTCCATGGGGTCACAAAGAGTCGGACACAACTGAGCCAGTTTGACTTCACTTCACTTCATAGACCATGGTTTAGTGAATCCTCGAAGAGATGGGAAAAAATAAGGAAATAGAAAGGGGGAAGGGAAAAGAAATTATTTAAGAAATTGTGCTGCCTGAGACTTCCCTGGTGGCCCAGGGGTTAAGAATCCTCCTCCCAAGGCGGGGGACATGGGATCGATCCCTGGTTCAGGAAGATCTCACGTGTTGCAAGGCAACTAAACGCATATGCCATAACTGCTGAGCCTGCGACCCACAACCACCTAAGCCTCTGCACCCGGAACCCATGTCCCACAGCAAGGGAGCCACCACGATGAAAAGCCTGAGCACCAAGGTGAAGAGCAGTCCCCACCTGCGGCAACTAGACAAAGCATGAACACAGCAACCAAGACCCAGGGCAGCCAAACACAAATAAATAAAAAAAATTTTTTAAAGGATTAACATCAAAAAAAAAAATAATACATAGAAAGCAAAAATCTTTTAAAAAGAAGGAAATTATGTGGCCATTAAATATGATGTTTGAGAGCAATAAGTAAAAATTTGGAGAAATACATTATAATATTCAACTTGAAGAATGAAAGTCATTCAATCATGTCTGACTCTTTACGACCCCATGGACTATACAGTTCATGGGATTCTCCAGGCCAGAATACTGGAGTCAGGTAGCCGTTCCCTTCTCCAGGAGATCTTTCCAACCCAGGAATGGAACCCAGGTCTCCCCCATTGCAGGTGGACTATTTACCAGCTGAGCCACCAGGAAACCCCAAGCATACTGGAGTGGGTAGCCATTCCCTTCTCCAGGGGAACTTCCAAAGTCAGAGATCGAACCCAGGTCTCCCACATTGCAGACGTATTCTTTACCAGCTCTGAGCCAGCAGGAAAGCCCATGAAGAATACAAAATTATATATTTCTTGTCATCCCAATCTTAGAGTCTAGACTTCTTTTAAGCGTGGAAGGAGATTCACTGGAACGTCAGCAGTTAATGTCTTTGGGTGGTAGAGATGACAAACGATTTTGCCCCTCACCTCTTTTTACTGTTGTCTGTTTTTCATGCTTTCTAATTGCTCTTTTAATGGAAAACACAGTTGAAAATACACATTAAGGCAGGACCAGGTTACAACCAGCTAACACATCAATAAAGCAAGCATTTGTCTTTAACACACACTTGCACTGTTTTTCAGTCAGTTATCTACTCTAGCTCACATAGGCCAGATGTGAGGCAGAACTGAGTCTCTCCTGGGGCTGGTACTGAGAGACAGATATAGTGATCCTACGTTACTAGACGATGCTGTGGAGCACCTCACACGCATGAGGAGATGATATATCAGCCTGGAAATAGCTGGGGGCAGTGGGGAGGATACATATATATGTATATATATATATAGCTGGGCTTCCCTAGTAGCTCAGACGGTGGAGCATATGCCTGCAATGCAGGAGACCCAGGTTTGATCCCTGGGTCGGGAAGATCCCCTGGAGAAGGAAATGGCAACCCACTCCAGTATTCTTGCCTGGAAAATTCCATGGACTGAGGAGGCTGGTGGGCTTCAGTCCATGGGGTTGCAAAGAGTCAGACATGACAGAGCAACTAACACATACACATATATAGTTGCTACTGCTAAATCTCTTCAGTCGTGTCTGAGTCTGTGTGACCCCAAAGACGGCAGCCCACCAGGCTCCGCCGTCCCTGGGATTCTCCAGGCAAGAATACTGGAGTGGGTTGCTATTTCCTTCTCCAGTGCATGAAAGTGAAAAGTGAAAGTGAAGTCACTCAGTCGTGTTCCACTCTCCACAACCCCATGGACTGCAGCCCACCAGGCTCCTCCGTCCGTGGGATTCTCCAGGCAAGAGCACTGGAGTGGGTTGCCACTGCCTTCTATGCATATGTAGCTATATAAATATATATCTTCCTCAGTAACTCAGCAGTAAAGAATCTGCCGTGCAGGAGCTGCAGGAGATGTGGGTTCGATCCCTGGGTTGGGAAGATCCCCTGGAGGAGGACATTGCAACCCACTCTAGTATTCTTGCCTGGAAAAGCCCATGGACAGATGAGCCTGTCAGGCTACAGTCTGTAGGGCTGCAAAGAGTTGGACATAACAAAAGCAACTTAACACCGTGTATATATATATATATATATATATATATATATATATATATATACACACACAGCTCAAGGGGTGACTTAGAAATCACACGGGTGTCCACACAGATTCCTTTCTAAAAAAGACAACCCATTCAGGTTAAGATGTGCATGCTAAGTGGCTTCAGTTGAGTCCAGCTCTTTGTGACCCCATGGACTGTAGTCCACCAGGCTCCTCTATCCATGGGATTCTCCAGGCAAGAATACTGGAGTGGGTTGCCATGCCCTTCTCTAGGGGATTGTCCAAACCCAGGGATCGAACCTGCGTCTCTGTCTCCTGCACTGGCTGGAGACCAGCTCTTGACCACTAGCACTGCCTGGGAAGCCCAAGACGTCCATGCCTAATTCACCTCTCCTGTCTCCTGCTCCAGGTCTCCTCAATGCCCTGAGAATAACAGACACTTGAGGGGAAAACCTAGGCTCCCCACTCTGAAATCAAGTCATTTCTTGACCAGTTCCCTAGCTACTGATGTACTTAAGCTTAAAACCATCCCAACGGTTTCCACCCTTCATATATTTCCTGATTCCAGGGAAGCGGACGTCACAGACATTCAGAAGCATAGGAAAAGTGATGCCCCCAAATCCTAGAGAAGATGGATTTAAAGTGTCCTTTCGAAAATAAATAAATAAAGTGTCCTCTCGGCTGATTTGAAGGAGACTCCCGTACAAGGCTTTTGTACACGAAGTGACATCTGCTTTTCCGTAACATCGGTGGCTCTGGTCAGTAATGATGAACGAGAGGCGAGAAGCGGTTGCCCTGAATACGGTGTGGGCTTTAGACGCGCATGGAGCGGGGGCTGGAGTCTGGGATCTACTGACCCCCGGTCAATTCTGGATGATGCTCCGTGCGTCAGCTGTAGTTTACTCCTCTGCAAAATGAGCATAATGGTGCCTGTTTGACAAGGTCACTGACAGCATCAGAGGTGCAAAGAATGCACCGCGCCCTTCCTGCTCATTGTAAAACGGTCATGCAGAAGGCGGTGGATGTGCTGGGGTGCTGGACGGCTGCGAACCGTAGCAGTGAGTCCTGTCTGACTGAGGAGAGGAGTCTGCCCCTCCATTCTAAAGGACCAAAAAAGGAAAACACCTTGCTGTTGAGTGGAGAGACTGGTTATGTTCCAGGGAAATGATGCCCAGCCTCCATAGACTACTCCAACTCCTAAGACCCAGGAGAAGCTTAGCACACGTGCTCCAGGAGATCTGACTGACAGTCCACTCCCAGCAAGCACTGTTTGTAAGAGCAAAAGGCTCAACACAACCCAGATGCCCTAACACAGCTGAATGGATAAAGTCATCAGGGCATAGCTCCCCAGTGAAATACTTCATAGACCTCAAATTGAATGAACTACATCATTGAAATAAAGGTTGAGCAAAAAAAAAAAAAAAACTAGTCCCTATAGGATATTCTTTATATAAATTTTTAAAAAAGCAAGCAAAAGCCAATCACATATGATTAATGTATATACATGCATGGGATAAAAAGAGCAAGAAAATCAAAACAAGCGAATGGAAAATCCAAACGTCAGGTTCCTAGTTACCGCTGGGGCCAGGAGGCAGGAAAAATAAAGAAGTGAGTGCGAATGGGGTAAGTGATTAGCAACTTTCTAATTCTTCTGTTCAGTGAATGTTCCATATATCATTTCGTGAAAGGAAGAGCAAAGGGAAAGCCATGGTGGACTCATGATAATAGCATCTTCAATTCCGTGCCGTCTTTTATTCCATGCCAGATTTTTTTTTTAATGCTGTTTAAGACAGACACAACATTTCCTCTCAAGGATGTTCCTAGGCTTAGAAAGAAGTGGAATCAGGAGAGGAGACTCAAATTGTTGAAGAGTAGTTAAGGGCGCAGAGAGTGGGGAGATAAAGGTTAACAAAGTTATGGAAGTAAAAGCAGGTAAAACAAAACAAGGAGTTGTGAGTACGCCTATACTTAAGATGGAGAAAAAACAAGGACCTGCTGTCCAGCACAGGGAACTCTGCTCAGTGCTCTGTAATAACCTTATGGTTCCCAAGGGGGAAGGATGGGGGAAGGGATAGTCAGGGAGTCTGGGGTGGACATGGACACACTGCTGTGTTTAACATGGAGAACCAACAAAGACCTGCTGGACAGCTCAGGGAACTTTCCTCAATGCTCTGTAATAACCTTATGGTTATCGGGGGGAAGGAAGGGGGAAGGGATAGTTAGGGAGTTTGGGATGGACATGGATACACCGCTGTATTTAACATGGAGAGCCAGCAAGGACCTGCTGGACAGCACGGGGAACTCTGCTCGATGTCATGTGGCAGCCTGGATGGGAGGGGAGTTTGGGGGAGAATTGACTTACGTGTATATGCGTGGCTGAGTCCCTTCACTGTCCACCTGAAACCATCACAACACTGTTTGTTAATCGGCTATACCCCAGTCCAAAATAAAAAGTTAAAAGAAAGGGAAAATGTTGTGAGTTGTGAGCAACTTCTAAACCGTGGGGAGAAAAGTCCACAGAGAGAAAGGGTGACAGGTGGGAGTCTGTGAAGTTCAGACACACTAAGCTCCAAGTTCAGCGCTGGAGAGTCACCAGGCTGAAGGCTGGGAAACTCCTGCAACAGTGCAAGGAGACTTCCACTGTCTACTGAGCTCCGTCTGAAGTAATTCTCTCCTTGGAAGAGTTCTTGCTCCAATTAACACCTACACATCACTTTACCTGTGTTTTTAAAGATGCCTATTTCCACGTTTTCACGGTCCTTTGAAAGAGAGGGGAAAAGGGAAAGAATCTTCACATGCTAAACGATGCTGTCACTGCTTCAGAAAAAAAAAAATTGAGATGAAGCAAAGTGGCGATGCTTTCTGCATTTATTGAGCAATTACTAAGTGCCTCGCAATCTTTAAGTGCTTTTATTTATGAGTTCATTTAAGTCTTGCTACACTGAGCTAGGACTCTCAGCATCTCCCTATGTATCAGATGAAGAAGGCTTGTTCTTCAGTCACTCAGTCGTGTCTGACCCTTTGCAACCCCATGGACTGCAGCATGCCACATGTCCTTGTCCTTAGCTGTCTCCTGGAGTTTGCTCAAACTCGTGTCCGTTGAGTCAAAGATGCCAGCCAACCATCTCATCCTCTGCCATCCCCTTCTCCTCCAGCCTTTAGTCTTCCCCAGCAGCAGGGTCTTTTCCAATGAGTCAGCTGTTCACATCAGGCCAAAGGACTGGAGTTTCAGCTTCAGCATCAGACCTTCCAATGAATATTCAGGACTGATTTCCTTTAGGATGGATTGGTTGGATCTCCGTGCAGTCCAGTGGACTCTCAAGAGTCTTCTCCAAAATATTGGAACTTCAGCATCAGTCCTTCCAGTGAATATTCAGGACTGATGTCCTTTAGGATGGACTGGTTGGATCTCCTTGCAGTCCAAGGGACTCTCAAGAGTCTCCTCCAGCACCACAGTTCGAAAGCATCATTTCTTCAGCGCTCAGACTGAGAAGCCTTCAGACGGCTTACAGGATGAGAACTTAGGTCTCTGGGAAGACGGCCCAGCTGAGCTATTTGTTGCCTGAGCCCCTTTTCTTCTCTGATCCACATAATCTTGGAAAAGGAGAAGGTGAGCTGGAAGGTCACCACTCCACCCAACCCCCTGGTGATATTCTGGGTCCCACCAAAGCCTCCCCCTCCTCGTGCTCCACCCCCACTCCAAGACCACCCTAATTGCCTGGCTATTTAGGTCCCTTAATTCTCTCTAGGAAACTAAACCTGCAATTAAAAGGGAAGTAAACAGCGACTGCAATTCCCACCTCACTGCCAGGGGCTGGTGCAGGTAAAATCGATTATTTCTCTCTTCTTTGCATCACCAATGAGCATCCCAGGCCTTTAGCACAGACGGGACTCTGCATACAAAAGAAACAATGCCCATTGGGGACCAGGAGGGTCCAATGACCTCAGGCCCTGATGGCTTTGTTGTTCGAAGGAAGGGCATCACTTCTTTTAATTGAGGGGCTGAGAATCACAAAACTTAAACTCGGTGTGCTGAGACGCTGAGATGTCTTGGGTGATTTCATTATTCTCCTCTAATTATGTGAGAAAGGAAGGGGGCTGATGGAGGAAGGGCCTTTTAAAAGGCCTGATGTCTACATCACGTCCCCAACTGTAACACTATCGTCTCTGGCCGGCTCCCCGGGAGGCCTCCAGGATGTCAGCACCCAGAAACTTGGAGAGAATGAAACAAACACAGAGATAATAACTGGAAAGGAGCTGGCAGATATTCAGATGGTTTTCATTTACAGTGAAGTCAGGGGAACAAAATCAATTATCCCTATGTCTTCTCGCACTGAAACATTTTAATTTTTGGACAAAGTGTTATGCACAAATAGTATTTACTAAGGGGAAAAGGGAGAGGTTTCACCCAGTTACGATGCTTTAATCTCTCTTTGAAGTTTTGATTCTGGGCGGGTCTGCCAGGGCTTTCTGCCCTTTGATATTTGTACAAAGGTATCAAGGAGAATCCAAAAGGAGACTTCAGCTCAAAGGGGCGCCTGCCACCCGTCACCTCCTGGGAGTGTGGGGTAGTGTGGTTTTATCTGTGGGACTCACTTGCCTTGAACTTGATCTTACCTCAGATGAGTGAACAAGTGAGTGAAAGTTGCTCAGCTGTGTCTGACTCTTTGCGACCCCATGCAAAGTCCATGGAATTCTGTGGGTCAGAATACTGGAATGGGTTGCTGTAATCTTCTCCAGGGCATCTTCCCAACCCAGGGATCGAACCCAGGTCTCCTGCACTGCAGGAGGATTCTTCACCAGCTGAGCCACCCTGGAAGCCCAAGAATACTGGAGTGGATAGTCTACCCCTTCTCCAGCGGAATCTTCCCGACCCAGGAATCGAACCAAGATCTCCTGCATTACAGGTGGATCCTTTACCAGCTGAGTTACCTGGGAAGCCCCTTAAATGAGTATGTTATCTCTGTTAATTGTCCAAAGAGACCAGAGCACCCCTCTAAAAATTTAGGTTCCCAGAAAAGACAAATAATCATGTCTCCCAAAATTTACATTATTAATTACACAGCAAATGCAATGGGAAAATCTGTTTATTTTTTCTTCAAATTACATCAACTGTTTTCCAGAAGTAAATTAAACTTCAGTTTCCCCACTCAGCTTTTAAAAACAAAATCCTTCCAAAACAAGTGAGGGAGATATTTCAGATAAACATATCCTCGTTATGTATCTCCTCCAGGCCCTGTACCTAATGGGGATATATTCTGATACACGTATACACTGTACATACTATTTCTGTGTAAGTTGATTACAGATATATCAAAAATAACTTATCCAGTTATATGGATATAACTGGGTAACATGTACATGTAATTGCATATAAAATTATGTTCGGATATTCATATGGGGCTTCCCCGGTGGCTGAGACAGTGAAGAATCCGCCTGCAATGCCGAAGACCCGGGTTCAATCCTTGAGTCATGAAGAGCCCCTGGAGGTGGGAATGGCAACCCACTGCAGTATCCTTGCCTGGAGAATGCCATGAATAGAGGAGCCTGGAGGGCCACAGTCCCTGGGGTCGAAAGAGTCGGCCACGACTTATGACTAGCAGTTCCACTACTTTTTCAAATATACATATAGTAAGTTGTTTTTTTATATTTTGTATGTTTTAATTTTTACTTTTTCTTCCTGTTTATTTTTAAAATTTTTATTTTATATTGGACTATTGTTAATTAACAATGTTGTGTTACTGTGTCAGGCGTTCAGTGAAGTGATTCAATTATAAATCTATATGCACCTATTCTTTTTAAAGTTCTTTTCCCATTGAGGTTATATTTTGTATTTTTTATATTTCATTTTATTTATTTGGATGCTTGTGCACATTGATATACATTTCATATATTCAAAATGATTCTAAGCAATGAATTTCAGCCTTATAAACTCAGAAAGTTGATTTGAGTCAGACAAAGTTAGTTTGATCTACTTAATTGGATCTATTAACTTTAAGATGATGATGGAGTGTTTTACTCAGTACAAAACAAATTAACGTGTATCTCAGAAAACTTAGTTTTGCAGAGTTTCAGAGTTATTTACTGAACCTGCTTATTGAAATCCATCTAAATCTCATTTGGTAGGTTCATGGACAGATGTGAGTGTTTGACTGTAAAGAAGGCTGAGAGCCAAAGAATTTTTGCTTTTGAACTGTGGTGTTGGAGAAGACTCTTGAGAGTCCCCTGGATTGCAAGGAGATCCAACCAGTCCATCCTAAAGGACATCAACCCTGAATATTCACTGGAAGGACTGACGCTGAAACTGAAACTCCAATACTTTGGCCACCTGATGGGAAGAACAGACTTACTGGAAAAGATTCTGATGCTGGGAAAGATTGAGGGCAAGAGGAGAAGGGGACGACAGAGGATGAGATGCTTGGATGGCATCTCAATGGACATGAGATGGGTGTGAGTTTGAGCAAACTCCGAGAGACAGTGAAGAACAGGGAAGCCAGGCATCCTGTAGTCCATGGAGTCCCAAAGAGTCAGACACCACTTAGCAACTGATCAAGGAGAACAATAAGAGGAAAATGGGAGACAAAGAGTTCTTGACAATACTCAAATGTCTCAGCACGCAGGTCAATTTGTTTTCAGGGTGAGAGGGAGACTCCCCATTCCGTTCAAACGTTCAGACCATTCGTTAAGCATCGCCAGGAGAACTTTCCAGAAGAAGCCGGCTTGGATGCAATGAGAGAACACGGACGGCCCCACATACCCTGAATTCTTGTCAGAATGAGGAACATGATGGTTTAGTTCATTTTCTTCTCCGTATTTGAACTGGCATCAGTAGATGTAAACGTTGAAATGGATCTTATTTTAGATGGACTCGTATTTCCCAGCCTCCTGCCAACCCTTTTATAACCGGTTACTGATCAGCCTTCGAAAGCCAGGCTCACAGTGGTATGTTTTGGTTCCACTGATTTTACAGACTGGCAGAATGCGCTGTTCTTACTTACGTTACAAGTTGCGAATGTTTTTGTTCCATTTACTTTTACCCCATGACCTCAGGCAGGGCTTGGCAAGCTGCTTCTGCAGAGGGGCAGACGGTCACTGTGTGAGGCTCTGGAACTCCAACACACCATGCACAGTGTGTGAGGTGTGCACAATATGCAGACAGGTGGGTGTGGCTGGGCTCCATAAAACTGTATTCGGAGGTGGTGAAGTCTATCAAGTGTTCGCATATCAGGCAATTCTATCTTTTGATTAAAAAAAAAAAAACATTTAAAAATAACAAATCCATGATCGTTTGCCAACCTCTGCTGCTGCTGCTGCTGCTGCTGCTGCTAAGTCCTTTCAGTCATGTCTGACTCTGTGTAACCCCACAGATGGCAGCCCACCAGGCTCCCCCATCCCTGGGATTCTCCAGGCAAGAACACTGGAGTGGGTTGCCATTTCCTTCTCCAATGCATGAAAGTGAAAAGTGAAAGTGAAGTTGCTCAGTCATATCTGACTCTTAGAGACCCCATGGACTGCAGCCTACCAGGTTCCTCCGTCCATGAGATTTTCCAGGCAAGAGTACTGGAGTGGGTTGCCATTGCCTTCTCCGTTGCCAACCTCTAGCCTAAGATAAAAGGAGTTCTTGCAGTGGGTTCTTAATCTTGGAAAGGCGCTTTCCGGATCTTCACTCAGTCTCCATCCCCTATGTGCACATGGCCGCAAGAAATTTCTCTTCAAGTGCAGGGACAGGGCCCATGACACAAGACCCTGGGCTCAGACCACAGGACGTGGGCATCACGTGTCCACAGCTTTCTCCTCTTAGGTGCTGGAGAGTCAATAGCTTTTCACGATCACCACATAAAAACACTAGCAGAAGGGACTTCCCTGGCAGTTCAGAGGTTTGGACTCTGCACTTCCACTGCAGGGGATGGGGTGGGGGTTCAATCCCTGGTCAAGGAACTAAGATTCCCGAGTGCCCTGTAGCTCAGTTCAGTTCAGTTCAGTAGCTCACTCATGTCCGACTGTTAGCGACCCCATGGACCGCAGCACGCCAGGCCTCCCTGTCCATCACCAACTCCCGGAGTCTACTCAAACTCATGCCCATTGAGTCAGTGATGCCATCCAGCCATCTCAGCCTCTGTCGTCCCCTTCTCCTCTTGCCTGCAATCTTCCCCAGCATCAGGGTCTTTTCCAATGAGAGCTCTTCGCATCAGGTGGCCAAAGTATTGGACTTTCAGCTTCAGCATCAGTCCTTCTAATGAATATTCAGGACTGATTTCCCTTAGGATGGACTGGTTGGATCTCCTTGCAGTTCAAGGGACTCTCAAGAGTCTTTGGCACCACAGTTTGAAAGCAACAATTCTTTGGCGCTCAGCCTTCTTCACAGTCCAACTCTCACATCCATACATGACCACAGGAAAAAGCATAGCTTTCACTGGACGGACCTTTGTCGGCAAAGTAATGTCTCTGCTCTTTAATATCCCATGTACATTTGTCATAGCTTTTCTTGACGTGCATCCTTTGGTAATCCTACCTCTGGGATCTCTGCTCAACAGAGGTAACAAGAATAGTTACCTGATGACACTGGTTCTCATACATGGCTTCCCACAGCATTCATACTCAGCTAGGGTACAAGTAAGAGGCCCATCCTCTCTCAGGGATTCTGATGTAATGGTGAGGGGTGGGATCTAGACACTGGAACAGCCACAAGCCCCCCAGGGAATTCTGACCTGCAGACTGAAAGCAAAGCTGGAGAGACCGGCTGCCTTGTGGAGCTGCAGTGACGGAGCAGTGAGAGGCTGAGGACTCCCAGTGGTGGAGTGCCCAGGAAAAGGTGCTTTAGTTATCCTTGTTTGGGGGAGAATAAGACGCTCAAAGTGAGAGGACTCAATGGCCCAAGCTCACACTTTTTTTTTTTTTTAAATATTGATTTCTTTTGGCTGCCTCTGGTCCCAGTGGCAACACGCGGGATCTTTGCTGTGTCATTCGGGATCTTTCCCTGCAGTGCACAGACTCCCAGTTGGTGCTAGTGGTAAAGGACCCACCTGCTAATGTGGGAGACGTAAGAGGCCTAGGTTCCATCCTTGGGTTGGAAAGATCCCCTGGAGGAAGGCATGGCAACCCACTGCAGTATTCTTGCCTGGAGAAGCCCATGGACAAAGGAGCCTGGCGGGCTGCAGTCCATGGGGTTGCAAAGAGTCAGACACGACTGAAGCGACTGAGCACAGCACACACACTCTCCAGCTGTGTTGCGCAGGCTCAACAGTTTGCGGCACTCGGTGGGGCTTAGTTGCTCTGGACATGTGGGGTCTTAGTTCTCCGACCGGAGATGGAACCTGTGTTCCCTGCGTTGCCCTGTGGATTCTCAACCACTGGACCTGCAGAGAGGTCTAGTCGCATATTTAAGTAGGAGGTCTAGCATCAAAATACAGCTCAACCTTGTAGCATCTGATTTAAAAGAGCCACAGACTATCACTCTAGGTCACTGTTCTTTAATTTTGTCCAAACTTAAGACCTCAGAAAGAAACCCATGGAACAGGGATCATTAAACTGCAGCCTGTGGGCTAAATCCTACCATTGCCAACTTTTGTTTAAAAAAAAAAGGGTGGGGGGATGTAGTAATAAAGCTGTATAGGAAGTTTCCCATTCATTGATTGCTTCTGTGCTACCATAGCAGAGTTGAATAGCCAAGACAGAGCTGAAAATATTCAGTATCGCCCTTTATCAGAATGCTTTGGTCAGTGCTGCAATAAGGAAATGATAACCAAGATGATGTTTTATCGGGGTGGGTGACCTAACTGGTCTCCATGTAGTCTATGGGGAGTTTCCCAGAATGTTAAAGAGAAGATGCATTTGAATAACTGAAACCCTCAACTTCCCAAGAAAGTACACTGAGACCACGGGAGGTATTGGGCCAGCTCAGGTTGGAAGGTCCCCCAGGAACCAGGGCATAAATGGAATCCAGATTTTCTACTTCCACACACTGCTGCTTGCGAGCCAGTGCATTTATCTTAAATAAAACAGCTAATCAAGGGGTGGGGCAGTAATTTCCTTCGGTTTTCTCTTTGCTCCTGCAGAATCACCAATAATTTCAATGGACTGGACAAAAACAGTGCAGGTTTTAATCAAAAGCGATGCACTCCAGAGTTAGATGCTAATTATCTGGATAATGTAAACAACTTTCTTCTTCCGCTTTGAGAAGAGCTAATGAAATAGACCTCTAAGTGGAACCAACACCATGTTTAAAAACTTTGAAGAACCGCTCCACTCTATTCAGCTCTGAATGGGTGAAATTTCAGTCTCCAGTGAGCCCTGTTTTAAATGGAAATCTTTCTCTTTTGTTATCAAGCCCGCTGTTTCAATTGCCGTAAGCCTTCTGTGTGCAGGATAAGCAAGTCCTCGTCAAGTCGAACATAAGGAGAAAATCACCTCTGGGAGTCGTTTGTCTTCCTTTGAAGTCTCTTGGCCACCGGTTATCACACTGCAGATATTTCCCAGGGAGAAAAATCACTGAATCTCAAAAACATTTTTAAATCATTGTTGTTGTCATTCAGTTGCTAAGTTGTGTCCGACTCTTGGCAACCCCATGGACTGCAGAATGCCAGGCTTCCATGTCCTTCACCATCTCCCAGAGTTCACTCAAAGTCACGTCCATTGAGTTGGTGATGCCATCCAACCATCTCATCTTCCGTCACCCCCCTTTTCTTTCTGCCCTCAATCTTTCCCAGCATCAGGGTCTTTTCCAATGAGTCAGCTCTTCACATCAGGTGGCCAAAGGATTGGAGTTTCAACTTCAGCATCAATCCTTCCAATGAATATTCGGGACTGATTTCCTTTAGGATGGACTGGCTGGATCTCCTTGCAGTCCAAGGGACTCTCAAGAGTCTTCTCCAACACCACAGTTCAAAAGCATCAATTCTTCAGTTCTCAGCCTTCTTTACGGTCCAACTCTCACATCCATACATGACTACTAGAATAACCATAGGTTTGACTAGACGGACCTTTATTGGCAAAGTCATGTCTCTGCTTTGAAATATGCTGTCTAGGTTGGTCGTAGCTCTTCCTCTAGGCTGACTCAGCATCAGTGGGTCAGCAACTAAGTTCTAGCAGTGATGCTGCCTTCTAGTCACAGGGTCGACTCGCACCCAAGGGGAGGGGAATCACACAGGGGTGCCCGCCATGGAGCAGAACCCTGCGAGACATCTTAGAAGTCTGCCTCCCACACGTGGCGGCCCCAGACCAGGGGAATACAAGGGCAAACAGCAGGGACATGTGTGAGTCCATTTCTGCTCAGAGAACAGTTCAATGCCTATTCTCAGTTAAGAGGAAATTGTGAATAAGGAGGACAGAGGCTGGATAAAAGGAGTGGATAAACTTGAAGCCAGGCAGGATATTGGATGAATTCAGTGAGCCTCAGCTCTGTGCTCTTCAAAGTGGGGTCTATAGGCCGACCTACAGCACCACCTGGGAGCTAACCTAGCCCTACTGAACTAGAGTGTCTCCAGAAATTTGATCAGATCCCAGAGATAGCTATTCTTTAGCCTTTTCAGCAGCTGAGGCTTCTCAGACACATCAACGGGGTATCTGGCATACCATCATCAAGAAGCTCTCAAGTCAGGGCTTCCTTGGCAGTCCAGTGGTAAATGGCAATGCAGGGCATGTGGGTTCAACCTCTGGGTCAGGGACCCAAGGTCCCACGTGCCACAGAGCAACTAACACCATGCACCATATCTACTGACCTTGAGTGCTGCAAAAACTACTGAAGCTCAAGCCCGAGCACTCTGGACATCGCACCCCAACTAGAGAGTCCGTGTGCCTCATTGAAAGATCCTGCATGATACAACAAAGACACCATGTGCCGTAACTCAGACACAACACAGCCCAATTAATTAAATTTAAAAAATTCAAATCATTATTTTAAAAAAAGATGCTCTCACAGAAGCTGTATTTCAGCTCTGCTGTCTTGACATCAGCAAAGCCAATGGGTAGTGGAAACTTTGGGTCAATTTGATGACTTTAAAAACGGAAGTTCAGCAACGACCCTGATGACTTGTGTAGAAGGGTGGCCTGAAGACTTATAAGCTCTCTGTTCACCAGAGAAACTCCTGCTGCTAGGACTCCCGTGACTCACACCAGGCATGTGGATACACCGCAGGGTGAAGCTCAGGACAGAAACACGGCAGCTGGGGGTTAGGAGGTGAGGTGCGGGGTCTCACAAGCCTGCAGGGGAACTCTAGCGCTCCCACCAGTCAACCTTCCATGTCCCAGATCATCTCATCTACACGAAGGAGCCAGTGGTAGCGCCATCTTTCCCTCGTGAGGGCCAAATAATGCAGACACCACTCATCAATAAGAAGAAGACTACCCAACTGGAACTGCACAAAGGAGTCAAACACGCCATTCCTCCAAAGAAGACATACAAATGCTCAACAAGTATGTGAAGAGATGCTCAACATCATTAGCCATCAGGAAGATAGAAACCAAAGCCACAATGAGATAGCACTTCATGTCTAGTGGGATGGCTAAACTAAAGTACAGGTAATAACAAGTGTCGGTAAGAATGTGCCAAAGCTGGAATCCC
Organism: Bos grunniens; assembly: GCF_055505025.1. Lineage (NCBI taxonomy): Eukaryota > Metazoa > Chordata > Mammalia > Artiodactyla > Bovidae > Bos > Bos grunniens. Next base: position 6,305,670 of record NC_141194.1, read on the forward strand.
CATACACAGGGAGTGGGAACACAGAGCGTACAAACAGTGTGGCCATTCTACTCAAGGTTAAACAGAATTACCACATGACCCCCATATAAATGCAAGAGAATGGAAAATATCTATCAACACAAAAATTTATATAGAGACATTCATAGAAGCATTATTCCTAACAGCCAAAACACGGAAACAACCCAAATATCTGTTAACTGATGAGCAGATAAACCAAATGAGGTCCCTTCATACAATGGAATATAATTCAGCTATAAAACAAATATTATAATACTAATCCTTACTACCGCATAGCTGAACCCTGAAAACAAACCAAGGAAAGTCAGTCACAGAAGACGACTAATTATATGATTCCCTTTCATTGAATGTCCAGAACAGGCTAACCGATAGAGACATAAAGCGTGCTTACTCACTCAGTCGTGTTCGACTCTTTGGGACCCCATGGACTGTAGCCTGCCAGGCTCCTCTGTCCATGGAGTTTTCCAGGCAAGAACACTGGAGTGGGTTGCCATTCCCTTCCCCAAGAGACAGAAAGTAGATTAGTGATTACCAGAAGCTGGGAGAAGAGAGGAATGGAAAAGTCAATAAAATCTCATGGGAAATATTCTGGAACTAGATAGCACAATTTTTGCAAGACCTTGTGAATGTATTAAAAGTCACTGAATTATACACTTAAAAGAAGCAAAGCTTCTGATATGTACATTGTGACTGAATTTTAAAAACTGGAAAAATTCACAGAAGACCTTATCAGAGTCCCCAGCACACGGACAATAAATAAAAGCTATCAACACAATAATGAGACTCGTGGCAGTGTGAAGTAGTGATGCAGCCACTATGAAAAACAGTATGGTAGCTCCTCAAAAAATTTAAATATTGTATTGTCACTTGATCCAGCAATTTCACTTCCGGGCATATGTCAGGGAAATTAAATAAATAGTGCTGTTTAGGCTTCAGAGACAAAGCAGAGCAGGCTTCTGACCTTGCTTCTAACCTGCCTGGATACTGCCCTGACTGGGAGTGACTGGGAGTGAATACCTGCTGTGAGGGTAAGACTTGCAGCACCAGAGATAAGAGGAGGGAGAAATCTTGAGATTGTTGAGCCTCTGGAGGAGGGCCTGGCCAACCAAGTCCCAGGCTTAGTCACATTCCAAGTTTTACAACATGAAACAAACATTATTAACATGAAATCAGAGCTGCAATTTGCTCACGGATTGCTGGTGATACCAGTTGGTGACCATCCTGGGATTAGAAGCAGAATCCGAACTGCGATCTTTGAAGTCTCACCCACAGAGTGGACGCAGTGCCTGGGACCCTTTTCCCAGCTGCCTGGGACTCCAGATATGTTTCTCTGATATGACACGGAACTTCTCAGAGCTGATTAAGTCTGGATGTTGGTCTAAACCCAATTTGGTGATGTATTCTCTGCTCTTTCTTTTCTCTTTTCAGTTCAGTTCAGTTCAGTTGCTCAGTCGTGTCCGACTCTTTGTGACCCCATGGACTGCAGCACGCCAAGCTTTCCTGTCCATCTCCAACTCCCAGAGCTTACTCAAACTCCATCAAGTCCATCAAGTCAGTGATGCCATCCAACCATCTCATCCTCTGTTGTCCCCTTCTCCTCCTGCCTTCAGTCTTTCCCAACATCAAGGTCTTTTCCAATGAGTCAGCTCTTTGCATCAGTGGCCAAAGTATTGGAGCTTCAGCTTCAGCATCAGTCCTTCCAATGAATACTCAGGACTGATTTCCTTTAGGATAGACCTGTTCGATTTCCTTGCTGTCCAAGGGACTCTCAAGAGTCTCCGCCAACACAACAGTTCAAAAGCTTCAATTCTTCGGCGCTTAGCTTTCTTTATGGTCCAACTTTCACATCCACACATGACTACTAGAAAAACCATAGCTTTGACTAGATGGACCTTTGTCGGCAAAGTCATGTCTCTGCTTTTTAATAAGCTATCTAGGCTGGTCATAGCTTTTCTTCCAAGGAGCAAGCATCTTTTAATTTCATGGCTGCAGTCACCATCTGCAGTGATTCTGGAGTCCCAAAAAAGTAGAGTTTCTGCTTGAAAGCATGAAAAAATTCTGCACGTGGAAAGAGAGGACATTTTCACACCAATGTGACTGCACTTAATGTCACTGAACTAAAACACTTAAAAATGGCTAAAAATAAAAATTAAATTTTTTAAAGTTAAAAAAAGGCTAAAAATGTAAATTTTTTTTTCTTTTAGTTGAGTGAGAGATTCCTTAAATTCTATGTGTTACGAATACTGAGGAGCACGTTTCTTTTCAAATTAGTGTTTTTGTTTCTTTCCGATAAAAACCCAGGAGTAGAACTTCTAGGTCATATGGTAGTTCTATTTTCAACTTTTTGAGAAACTTGCAAACTGGAAAACTATAAAACTATGTGTATTTTATCACAGTTTTTAAAAAGTAAAGATGTAGGAAATAAACTTATGATTATCAGGGCCGTGGTTAGAAGAGGGGAAGGATAAATTGGGAGATTGGGATTGACATGTACACACTACAGTATATGTAATGGGTGTGCTGAGTCACTTCGGTTGTGTCCAACTCTCTGCAACCCCATGGACTGCAGCAAGGCAGGCGCCTCTGTCCATGGAATTCTCTAGGCAAGAATACTGGAGTGGGTTGCTATGCCCTCCTCCAGGGGAATCTTCCTGACCCAGGGATCAAACCCACATCTCTTCCGTCTCTTGCATAGGCAGGTGGGTTCTTTACCACTAGTGTGAACTGGGAAGCCCATACATATAATACATAACTAATAAGGACCTACTGGACAGCACAGGGTACTCTACTTAATTCTCTGTAATGGCCCATATGGGAAAAACATATTTTAAAAAATGGATGTGTGTATACGCATTACCTATTCACTTTGCTGTACACAACACTGTAAATCAACTATATCCTAAAAAAAATTTTAAATGAAAAAAAATATTAAAAAAAATTAAAGTACAAAGTAGAGGTAAAGAGATGAAGTACATGATGGAGGCCATGTCTTTCAATAAATTACTCAATACGTACTCAATAGTCAAGCTCTAGTAAAATGATCATTATGCTTGTCTTTTCTTTAAATAATGAGAAGTTATATATTCCCCTCACTGCAGTGGGTCAAGGACCGAAATGCAGTCCCAGGAGAACCACAGAGGGCCTCCAGGTTTGGGGTGAGGTGGGGGTGGGACGGGGCAAGGGTGCAGTGGGGAGCGGGGCAGGGGTGAGGTGGGGGAGGGGCAGGGCTGAGGTGAGAGAGACCACTGAGGGAGCCTCCACAGGACTCCTGAATGGTCTCTGCTTTCTGGAGAGCAGATGAGCTGACACCAGAGCTCTGAAATACTAGCACTCCAGCTTTCCCGTGGCCTCCGTTTTAGCCGTGCATTCCCGGAAGAGACGTCTCAGGTATCTCTGGAGCTAAACCCAGAGGCGATCAGCACAGAGGGGCTGCCTTTCAGAGGACAAGTGGCCAGCCTTATCCCACAGGCCACACTTGGAAAAGCTAGAAAGAGCGATCCAACTGGGGGTTCATGAAGTCTTTGGAAAGCTAACTACACGTTATCACGATGCTAGGTCTTTGTGTGGTCACTACTTGCCGGGAATGAATAGTGAATTTTCTTCACAGAAATGCTTATCTGGTTAGCCCTGTTAATGGTTTTCAGTCGCTATCAAAGAGTTTCAGAAAATGCTATACATGCAGAACAAAATAATGATCATAATCTCTTAAAAGTATTCAGGAAACCCCTAAAATTCCCGAAAGACACTATAATTACGTAAGAGTTCTGCTTGGTATGCTTAGCTTTATTTCATGAGACACATAATACCTCTTTGGTTTGATTTAATACTTCATCTTATACCCCCAAGAGAAATTTGTAGAGGAAAAAAATGTCTTACGATACACACCTGCTTTTATTGTACAATTTCTCATACAAGTTGTGCTGTTTGCTCTCTGAGCTTCACAAAATGAGTGAAAAGACCAATAAATATTCAATGTGTCTCTAAGGAGACAACACATACACAATGAAAAATGAGTTTGAAATTGTTTTTCCTATTTCACAACCAAAACATAACATTTCAACCGCTTATCTGACTGATTAAACCAAATTTCTGCACCATGTAAACTCAGTCCACTTTTTAAAATGACTTGACTTCCGGTTAAATCTTGCAAATGTAACCCATGCGTTAATCTCTAATCCATCCCAGAGCTTAGTAAAATGAGAACAAAGCAACAAAAAGAAGAATTTAAAAAACAGAGGAGGCACCTCCCTGGTGGTCCAGTGGTTAAGAATCTGTCTTGCAACTCAGGGGAATGTGGGTCGGATCCCTGGCTGGTTGACTAAGATCCCACAAGCCTCACAGCAACTAAACGACCACACCACAATTACTGAACCCACAATCTGGAGCCTGTATGCCACAATGAGAGTCTGTGTCCCACCAGGGAAGATCCTACGTGACGCAACACAGATCCCAAGTGCCAAAACTAAGACCTGACACAGCCAAATAAATAAACAGTTTTTTTTTACAAAAAAAAAAAAAAGAGGACACCACAGCAGACAAGAGTTGCCAACAAAAGGTGTTGAACCTAGAAAGCAGATGTGAACAATTAGCAAGGCAGAGAATGTTCACTGAATGCCCAAGACCCAGAAGAGCAGAGGACAGAAGCAGTCAAGCCTGTTCCTATAGCATAACCCCAGAAAAACTTAGGTACAGGTGCCAGAGATCAGGTAGCAGCTATGGGGCTGAACACCCTGGATGAGTCGGAGGTCAGTCTAGAAGGACTGGCCCACATGTCATCTCAAAGTCAATATGTTGAAAACAACAACCCCGGACTTCCCTGGGGGTCCAGTGGTTAAGAATTCACCTGCCAAGGTAGGGGTTCCATCCCTGGTCTGGAGAGATCCCACATGCTATGGAGCAACCAAGCCCGTGTGCCCCAATTTCTGCAAGAGAAGCCACTGCAGTGAGGAACCTGCACACCACAAGTACAGAGTAGCCCCTGCTCAACACAACTGGAGAAAGCTGGCAAAGCAATGAAGAGCCAGTGCAGCCATTAAAAAATGATTTTTAAAAAAAACCCACTTTCTCAAAACCAGCTGCCTCCCAGCGTGCTGCACCTCTATCCTTGTGATCACCAGGCTGCAAAAGCTACAGTTCTGCATGGTACACTCACTCCTCCTTGGAAGGACTGATGCTGAAGCTGAAGCTCCGATACTTTGGCCACCTGATGTGAAGAGCTGACTCATAGGAAAAGACCCTGATGCTGGGAAAGATTGAGGGTATAAGGAGACTATGGATGAGATAGTTGGATGGCAACAGTGATTCAACTGAAATGAACTTGGGCAGGCTCCAAGAGATGGTGAGGGACAGGTAAGCCTTGTGTGTTGCAGTCCGTGCAGTCGTGAAGAGTCGGACCCGACCGTACAACAGCAAATGCTCCTCTTCATTTGCCATATTGACAAAGAGTCAGAGTCCTGTGGACCTTTTTCCATAAAGGGTTTCCAGGATTATGGAAGTCTCCAAGATGGCCCCCAATGGTCTTGCCTCCTGGCATTCAATTCATATTGGTTTCCCTCGTGGCTAAGACAGTAAAGCATGTGTCTGCAATGCAGGAGACCCTGGTTCCATCCCTGAGTCAGGAAGATCCCCTGGAGAAGGAAATGGCAACCCACTCCAGTACTCTTGCCTGGACACTCCCTTAGACAGAGGATCCTGGTAGGTTACAGTCCACAGGGTCACAAAGAGTTGGACACAACTGAGTGACTTCACTTTCTTTTCTTTGTTCATACCACAGTATAACCATTTCCCACATTAAATTAGGGCTTACTTAGACCGCCCATGGAGGAGGAAATGGCATCCCCCTCCAGGATTCTTCCCTGGAGAATTCCATGGACAGACGAGCCTGGCAGGCTGTAGTCCATGGACTCGTAAAGAGTCGGACACGACTGAGTGACTAACACTAGACCTCCCAGGAGGCCCACTGCTTAGAAATTCTCCTGCCAAGGCAGGGGACATGGGTTTGATCTCTGTCCCCGAAGGATACCACATGCCAGTAAACCCCTGCCCATGGGTCACAATTACTGAAGCCTGAGCACTGTAAAGCCTGTGCTCCACAACTAGAGAAAGCCTGTGTGCAGCATCAAACACCCAGTGCAGCCAAAAATAAACAATTTTTATTTTTTATTTTTTTACAAAAAATCAGTTCGGTTCAGTCGTTCAATCGTGTCCGACTCTTTGCTACCCCACGGACTGCAGCAACCCAGGCCTCCCTGTCCATCGCCAACTCCCAGAGTTTATTCAAACTCATGTCCATCGAGTCGGTGATGCCATCCAACCATCTCATCCTCTGTTGTCCCCTTCTCCTCCTGCCTTCAGTCTTTCCCAGCATCAGGGTCTTTTCCAATGAGTCAGCTCTTCACATCAGGTGGGCAAAGTATTGGAGTTTCAGCTTTAACATTAGTCCTTCCAGTGTATATTCAGGACTGATTTCCTTTAAGATGGACTGCTTGGATCTCCTTGCAGTCCGAGGGACTCTCAAGAGTCTTCTCCAAAACGACAGTTCAAAAGCATCAATTCTTCAGTGCTCAGCTTTCTTTATAGTCCAACTCTCACATCCGTACATGACCACTGGAAAAACCATAGCCTTGACTAGATGGACCTTTATTGATTTTCATTTCCATACTATAGAACTGCTCCATGACCAGGTCAGCTTTCACTCTGACCTCTTAGATCCCTTTTTTCTGGGTGTAGCTTGTCACCATGTCATGAGGACACTCAAGCATCCATAAGACAGCCTACAGAGAAAGGAACCAACTCGTCAGCTCCAAGTTGTGAGTCGGCCATCCTGGAAATGGATTTCCCAGCCCTGGTCAAGCCTTCAGATGACAGCAGCCCCGAGAAACACCTACTCTGCTCTCTCTGTACTTCTGCTGTGACTCTCATTATCCTACTAGACCAGCATCAATGACGAGCTAGGTCAAGTCCTGTTCTCTTTTTCCTTTTAACTTTTTATTTTGACTCAATTATATAATCACAGGAAGTTGCAAAACAGTTCATAGAGTCTTGTGTACATTTCAGCTACCTGATGGAGACATCTCATATATAACTGTAGTAAAATATCAAAGGGCTTCCCTGGTGGCTTAGACAGTAAAGAATCTGCCTGCCAATGCAGAAGACCTGGGTTCAATTCCTGGGTCGGGAAGACCCCCTGGAGAACGGAATGGCAACCCACTCCAGTATTCTTGCCTGGAGAATTCCATGGACAGAGGGGCCTGGCGAGTTACAGACCATGGGGGTCACAAAGAGTCAGACACAACTGAGCAACTAGCACAATATCAAAAACAGGACACAGATAAAGCAAAAAGGAAATTATCTCTTTTCACCTGAACTTTACTTAGTAGCTATGCAACCCTTGGCAAGTTACTTCTTATCATAAGCTCAGTTTTCTCATCAACAAAATGGGATGATAGCTCCTGCTCCAAAGGTTTATGGGAGAACTGAGGTCATATTCCTAAAATATCTAGAATGATACTGAGTTTGGCATAAATGGGAGCTGTTGTGGTTATTCTGGGAGTTTCACAAGGAAAAACAAACGGTGAGTTCTCAACTCATACACACTGATTGTCACTCTCTCTCTCTCCTTCTCTCTCCCTGGGATCAGTAGCAATAACACTGGATTTTTCATTAAGAGTGCCTCAAAACTTGACATTATCAAGACTTCAAGGATAAAGAAAACATACTTCAGACACTCAGGAGGCAAAAGCAAACCACTGACAAAATAGGGGGAAAAATTATACTTCTCTGCAGCAACACTGAAAGCAGTCAGTAAGGGAGCAATGACTAGCATCTTGAAGAAAGAACTTGAGACCCACACGGAACCCAGTCAAGATGTCGCTCAAGCAAAGAGGCAATATACAGATATTCTCTAGCATGAAAGAGCTCAGAGAACACAGACCCCATGAGCCCTCTTGATAAAGCTGCTGGAGCATGAAATCCAGACAAATGAGAAGTGAAGCATTAGTCGCTCAGTTGTGTCCAATTCTTTGTGACCCCATGGACTGCAGCCCACCAGGCTCCTCTGTTCATGGGGATTCTCCAGGCAAGAATACTGGAGTGGATTGCCATTCCTTTCTCCAGGGGATCTTCCCAACCCAGGGATCAAACCCGGGTCTCCTGCATTGCAAGATAATTCTTTACCATCTGAGGCCCCAGGGAAGACAAAACTGAAGCCTCATAAATGGGAACTTTTTGGCCATACAAAGGGCAATGGGCAGAGAATCCATTTAAACAGAACCAAGTGAAGTGAAAGTCACTCAGTTGTGTCCGACTCTTTGCGACCCCATGGACTATACAGTCCATGGAATTCTCCAGGCCAGAACACTGGAGTGGGTAGCCTTTCCCTTTTCCAGGGGATCTTCCCAACCCAAGGATCAAATCCAGGTCTCCTGCATTGCAGGCAAATTCTTTACCAGCTGAGCCACCAGGGAAGCCCAAGAATACTAGAGTGGGTAGCCTATCCCTTCTCCAGCAGATCTTCCTGACCCAGGAATTGAACCAGGGTCTCCTGCATTGCAGGCAGATTCTTTACCAACTGAGCTATGAGGGAAGCCCTTAAACAGAACTAATATTAACCAATTGTGAGAGGTATCATTACAAAGTGCAATGTGACCATTATACAAATTATCACAGCAAGAAAATAATATACAATAATGAAGAAAGTCAGAAGTGCAAATGGAAAGAAATATGAAATTGCTAATGCCCTGAAACTTCATAGCAGGAAGTCAGTCAGTATCATCTAAAATCGAAAGCTGTAATTCAAAGATACATACTGTCCTCAACTTCTTAATGTTATTCATAATCTACTTTCTTGACCTTGAATCAGTCCTTTAAGAGCTAGTATCTCTCGAAGGAAAAAAAGAAACATCATCTATTTGAAGTTTAACCTTTCTCTCAGTTCCAAATCAGTTTCATTTCTTCCTGTGAAATGCTATGAAGTCAATTATAATACTTATGCAAAATTGGATAAATACCACACACCAACATGCAGATGCATTTTGCTGTCATCGTATGTCCACCTTCCATCCTTCCTTCTGGAGATGGACTCTCCAAGATGTTCAGTGTGATGGCTGATTCTAGTTGATATCTATTTGCGGGTGATGGGGAAGGTTGATGATGCATAGTTCTAGTTGGTGGGGATTCTGGGTAGGACTTTATTTTACCCTTTGTCAGTTTCTGTATTGTTTCGTCTTTATAACAATTCTTATATTCTCTTTAAAAAAAACAGCAATTGCATGTATTTATTTTATTTTTGGCTGTGCTGGGTCTTTGTGGCTGTATGGGCATTCTCTAGTTGTGGTGAGTGGGGGTCTACTCTGTTTCCATATGAGGACCCTGTGTCTTGGATTGGCAGGCTGATTCTTTACCACTCAGCCACCAGGGCAGCCCCTGTGTATTCTCTTACTGCAAGGAACAAAGTCCTCACGACCTGGTCTCTCATTCAGCCTTTTCTATTTTTATTCCAAGTACTGCTCAAGGGGTGTAAACTAAAAAAAAAATTTTTAAGTGGGTTTTGATATATATCCATGCTGTCATCCATGAAAACCCAAAAGTCCAGCCCCTTGCTTCCTATATGCAACAAACGTGGTCCCAGAAAGCCGCAGCATCATACTGGAGCCTGGAAAGAAAAGTCCTCGATGCTTGGTTGGAGTCTGGGTTTTGTTCTCAGTATTTAAAAGCCTATTGCAGGATCTTTATTATCACACTCTCTTCTATAAGACCTGTGAGTGAAGTGAAAGTCTCTCAGTCGTGTCCGACTCTTTGCAACCCCATGGACTGTAGCCTACCAGGCTCCTCTGTCCATGGAATTCTCCAGGCAAGAACACTGGAGTGGGTACTCATTTCCTTCTCCAGGGGATCTTCCCAACCCAGGGATCGAACCCAGGTCTCCCACATTGCAGGCAGATTCTTTACCATCTAAGCCTCCAGGGAAGCCCTACAAGATGTATGAACTGTACCCCAAAAGAGTTAAATTCTGAAATCCTAGATGAATCCATTTTCCTGGGTGGGTTTTTGTGGTTTTTTTTTTTTTTTTTGGCTTCTATACAAAGATTCTATTGTCTCTGAAACTCAGAGCGAATAAGTAAACCTTTTTCTTTTAAGTTCTTGGTTAATTTTCACTGAACAACAACGAAAAAGATACATTTTTGGAAATTTCTGCAAGGTGTTAGTGCTTCAGTTAATAAAATTCAATTCCGATTTATATCTATAATCAACAAAACTGAGATTTCCCTTCAGCGTGGCAGAAAGGAATATTTGCCACAAGCTGCTGAGTCATAGGCTCTGATTCTATCAGGTAAGCTATTCTGGAACAAGGTAGAAATGCTGACTTCCACGGAAACCAGCAAGGATGGATGTGTGTGCCTGACAGATTCAAACCAACGTGCATCGCTTGGGTGACAAGCCAGCGTGAGTCTGAAAGGACACTGACCTACATAAAACCCCCAGAGTTACTAAAGGAAGTCTATGAACTTCAGGAGACTGAGAATCTTCTTGGAAGCCTGCAGAGAAGAGAAAGAAACTCACAGAGCTTGAGAAGCCCATTTCCTCTCTGCTTTTAGTGACTTCAGTTCAGTCGCTCAGTCGTGTCCGACCCTTTGTGACCCAATGGACCTTAGCACGCCAGGCTTCCCTGTCTATCACCAACTCCCGGAGTTTACCCAAACCCATGTCCATGGAGTTGGTGATGCCCCCCAACCATCTCATCCTTTGTCGTCCCCTTCTCCTCCTGCCTTCCATCTTTCCCAGCATCAGGGTCTTTTCCAACGAGTCAGTTCTTCACATCAGGTGGCCAAAGTATTGGAGTGACTTAGCAGGAGCCTTTGCAGAAGGGCTGTGGAAGCCGTTATGCTTTCTAACTGCTCGTGGTCTCAGCCGTTTGCTCCCAATAATAAGAGTCACCTCCTCCCACTGCCCCCCGAGAAGTGTAGGGTACAGGATTGTGGGTCCCCCCCAGGCTTCGGCTGGACTGCACTGCACAAGTAACCTCTTCTCTGTAAAGTGCAAAGAGCTTCAGGAATGCACAGCACAGCACTCTCTGTCTGCGCTTCCTCTTGTAGCCTGGGGCACACTCATGGTGACATGCGTTACTCTGTGTGTGTGTGTCCCCAGGAATCTATATGACACGTGTTATGAATATACATTATATACATTTACCACCCCAGTGGCTCGGACAGGAACGAATCTGCCTATAATTCAGGAGACCCAGGTTCGATCCCTGGATCAGGAAGATCCCCTGGAGAAGGAAATGGCAACCCACTCCAGTGTTCTTGCCTGAAGAATCCCATGGACAGAGGAGCCTGGAGGGCTACAGTCCATGGGGTCGCAAAGAGTCAAACACAATTGAGCGACTAACACATATCACAAGTTGCACTAATGGTGTGCGTGTGTGTGTGTGTTCCCAGGAATCCTTTATATGATGCATATTATGTTGTGGTTCAGTCTCTCAGTCATGTCCGTGTCCAACTGAGCGATTGAAAAACAGCATAATATGTATCATTGCATGCATGCATGCAAAGTTGCTTCAGTCATGTCCGACTCTGTGCGACCCTATGAACAGCAGCCCACCAGGCTCCTCTGTCCAGAGGATTCTCTAGGCAAGAATGCTGGAGCGGGTTGCCATTTCCTTCCCAAAATGCGTATCATTAGTGCAATTCATATTATGAATATACACTATATGTCTATGTACTACATCACAAGTTGCATTAATGGCGTGTGTGTGTGCATGGTACATATTTGTGTGTTGTATCTAAGGTCCCCTTTTTTGTAACATGTCCTAAAATATGATTTTTGAGCAAAAATTCAAATTATTTGCAAATACTTCAGGAATCCCACAAAAAGTGCTGACTCTGAAAGGTAAAAAAGAACCTCAGTATAGGGCAATTCACACACCTCACCACCTAAACCCTCCACAACCCCGTTACGTCATACTTGAGTATATTTGGCCTGGAGGAGGATGTGGCAACCCACTCCAGTATTCTAGCCTGGAGAATCCCACGGACTGGCCGGCTACAGTCCATGGGGTCGCGAAGAGTCGGACACGGCTGAGCACACAGGCACTCAGTGTATCTGGAGGGAGGTGGAAGACCCTGTGTAATCTAGAATCACAAGGCATCTCTCCTGTGCCAATTTGTGAACACAACAGCTTTCTTTGCATGGGAATGTGTGTGTCGGATCTGCCCTTGGGCACATCGGAGAAGTACGCAGAGCTTATCTTTCTGCCCCCTTTTCCGGTCCTTCCGCTCTTTCCTGGGCCCCACCTCCCAGGGCCCTCAGGACTCCGTATCCCTCAGGCTTCCTTCTTTACCAACTGCAATATCATCTCTCCACAGGAAAGGATTTGAAAAATGCATTCGCGTGAAGCTCTAAACAGCCAGTTAAGTATGTGCAGGACGTGTCGCATATGCACCTTCTGTATTAAAGCAACAGGATTTGTTAAGTGCTCAGAAGAGGTTTTCGCAAATAGGAAGCTGCTCAGACAACGCTCATGAAATTAGAACAGAATTTCCTCTCCATGTGCGAGTCCTCACATTTCAGCAAAGATGAAAGGTTTGGACCCAGGCAAGGAAAACCTAACGGACAGGCACCCTCTTTTTACAGGCATGTCTGCATCAGCGAGGCCTTCTGCGGGTCCCCAAAATGCTGCAGAGGCAGCCACCTTCCTCCTGGGGCTGCTGGCCTGACAGGCTCATTAACCCAAGTTTCAATCTGTTCATCCTTCAGTCCATAGCTGAGATTCCCAAAACGCATGCGTTCGGCAGGGTGTTAACACACAGGATAAAGGGATCCTGGGTCAAATAATTTGGTCAGACGCTAACAAAATGAAGTGGCCGTGTGTACGGTGGACTTTTCCGAGGGTTAACCAGGCCCAGGTGCATCTCAGGAGCATCAAGAGCGGGATGCATTCCTTCAGGCTTCTCAAAAGTAATGTCTCTTAGCTCTAAGCCCTGAAACACAGATCTTAAGCAGTGGTTCTAACACACAGATCTTCACTGAACAAAATAATCATCCTGGGGTTCTGCTGCAGCAATGCCTAAGGTCTGCTCTCCCTCCCTCCAGCAGACCTGCTGCAGGGAACACTGTTGACACGTTGCCATCCAAATATTACACCTATTCTACAAAATACCCTAGACCGTGAGCTTGCATGCTTGCTCAGTCGTTCCGTCCTGTCTAATTCTTTATGACCCCATGGACCATATCCCCTCCAGGCTCCTCTGTCCCTGGGATTCTCCAGGCAAGACCACTGGAGTAGGTTGCCATTTCCTTCTCTAGGGGATCATCCCGACCCCAGGATTGAACCCATGTCTCCTGTGTCTCCTGCATTACAGGTTTCTTTACTATGGTGCCACGGGAAACATTTCTCTCTATCACGGTTCTCAGGCTGAGAAGTCCGAGATCAAGGTAATTTGCAGAGCTGGTTTCTGATGAGGGCCTTCCTGGTTCTCTCTGTGTCCAGGTCAGGTGGAAAGAAGAAAGGAGCTCTCTGGGGCCTCTTTTAGGAGGGCGCTAATCTGATTGATGAGGGTTCCACCCTCATAAACTAATCACCTCTCCAAAGACCACACCTCCTCCTACCCTCACACTGTGGATTAGCGTGGACACAGGAATTTTGAGAGGCACCCCAACATTCTGGCTACAACTTTTGGAGACTTTGGATCTGCAGCATAGGATGAAGCCCTTCCCCCACAACCCTTCTTTCTCTCTTTACACAAGGGACAGATCTGCATCACTCTCTGCAGGCTCTCTCTGCCTTCTGCTCCATCCTGTGTCTTTCTCCTTAGCCCTATACTTCTCCCTCACAGGCATCGTGGAAGCCAAAAGATATGTCTACCCAGAACCTGTGAGTATGACTATTTGGGAAAAAAAAAATAGTCTTTGCAGATGTTATTAAGTATCTCGACATCATCTTGGATTTGGGGGTCACCCCTGAATTCAATGACAGTGTATTAAAGAGCAGAGACATCACTTTGCTGACAAAGATCTGTAGAGTCAAAAGTATTACATCTTTTCAGTAGTCGGGTATGGATGTGAGAGTTGGACCGTAAAGAAGACTAATTACTGAAGGATTGATGCTTTTGAACTGTGGTGTCAGAGAAGAAAGAATCTTGAGAGTCCCTTGGACTGCAAGGAGATCCAACCAGTCCATCCTAAAGGAAATCAATCCTGAGTATTCATTGGAAGGACTGATGCTGAAGTTGAAACTCCAATCCTTTGGCCACCTGATGCAAAGAGCCGACTTATTGGAAAAGACCCTGATTCTGGGAAAGATTGAAGGCAGGAGGAGAAGGGGACTGCAGAGGATGAGATGGTTGGATGGCATCACTGACTTGATGGACATGAGTTTGAGTAAAGTCTGGGAGATGGTGATGGACAGGGAGGCCTGGCATGCTGCAGTCCATGGGGTCGCAAAGAGTCGTCCATGACTTGGCAGCTAAAGAACAAGAAGAACAGAAGCCTCGGGAGGGCTCATCACAATACTGACTTCAGAGGCAGTTTCTCAGTCAGTAGGTCCGGGATGGGGCCTGAGAACTTGCCTTCTAACACATCCCCAGGTGCTGTTTATGCTGCTGGGCACAGAACACACTCTTGAGGACTACCGAGCTAGAGGAAGACCCTGACGACACCATCCCCTGAAGGATTCTCAGAACCCCTTCCCGCCTTCCAGAATATAAGAGTGCCACAGACAGCTGAGAAGGTCCCACCGTCATTTCTTCTCTCGTTGTACACATGAGCAAGCAGGGGCATGGACCTCCTGCTACAGACTGGACGTCTGCGTCCCCTCAAAATTCACGGTGGCTCAGTCACGGCCAACTCTTTACAACCCCGTGGACTGTAGCCAGTCTCCTCTGTCTGTGGGATTCCCCAGGCAATACTGGAGTCAGTCGCCATTATATTCCAACACAGAATTTAAAGTTATAAAAAAATAATAATAATAGGGAAAAAAAAGCACTCAGCACCTGGAGCAGGGGCAAGTATGCAGGAAAGTCAGTCACGTGAGTAGGCATAAGTCAAGCAGGCCCTGGTCCAGCAGGGGGCGTACAGAGAACAAGAGAGCAGCCATCTTGTGGGGCCTGGGCCTGCACTACTCAATCCATCTCTCCAGTCTCAGGCCGCTGGAGTCAGAACGCTTGTCAGCAAGCCCCAACGTCTGTGTCAATCACACGTCAGGCTTTTGATCTGTGGTTTCCGAAAGCTGCAATCAAGTCCGAAGTTAAGACGAGAACCGCCACCCCCAAGTTGTGCTTAAATAGTCACTGAGCAAATCAAGTGTGCTCTTAATGTTCTTAAGATGCTGTGACTAAATTTAGAAGTCACCTAAATGGCAGCCAGTGGAGCACTAAAGAAAGCAGTACCTCCTTGAATGGGAAGGGTACCGTGCCATTAATCACCATAGTTTTGAAGAATATATACTGACATGGGAAAATGCTGCAGACACAGCGATTGCTGCTCTGTGCGACCCCGTGGACTGTAGCCGGCCAGGCTTCTCTGTCCATGGGATTCTCCAGGCAAGAATACTGGAGTGGGTTGCCATGCCCTTCTTCAGGGGATCGTCGTGACCCAGGGATAGAACCCACGTCTCCTATGTCTCCTGCATTGGCAGGTGGGTTCCTTACCACTAGCGCCAGCTGGGAAACCCTATATTATATATATGTTTGTCCAAAATAAAAAGCTAAAATTAGAAAACTGTGGTGTTGGAGAAGACTCTTAAGAGTCCCTTGGACTGCAAGGGGATCCAACCAGTCCATCCTAAAGGAAATCAGTCCTGAATATTCATTGGAAGAACTGATGCTGAAGCTGAAGCTCCACTATTTGGCCTCCTGATTTGAAGAGCTGACTCACTGGGAAAGACCCTGATGCTGGGAAAGACTGAAGACAGGAAGAGAAGGGGATGACAGAGGATGAGATGGTTGGATGGCATCACCAACTCAATGGACATGAGTTTGAGCAAGCTCTGGGAGATGGTGATGGACAGGGAGGCCTGGAGTGCTGCAGTCCATGGGGTCACAAAGACTCGGACATGACTTAGCAACTGAACTGAACTGATTTTCTATAGAAACCTTCTTGATATTAAATTATCAAATTATAGCTTTGCTCAGAGGAAGTGGTTGCAAAATACGGCCACTTATCAAGACTATTTTCACATCTAAACTACCTCCTTCTTTCTGCGGCACCAATGGAAAAACTCAAACAAGACAACACTTCTTCACAGGAAGCAAGGTCACCTCTCTTCAGGGTCCTTATCCTCTTTTGGCATGGGGTGATAAACACTGGTATCAGTTCGGTGGATCTCCAAGAACGTTAATTTCTAAATCAAAAACCGCAAAGGACACAAGTCTCCACTCCCAGATGAACTCAGGAGTGAAAAAGAGTCTAAGGCATGACAGGCATTTTTAAAGCATAGTGGGGTAGGTTGCTAAGCCCAGGCGGCACTGAAGACAATGGAAACAGGAGGCTTGATGAGGATGATGGGGCTGGTAGTATGTATTTTTGGTGTTGTTCGGTCACTAAGCTGCGTCCCATTCTGCGACCCCATGCACTGCAGCACGCCAGGCTTCCCTGTTCCCGTACTCTTTATGGGGTCCTACAGGCAAGAACTGGAGAAGGACATGGCAACCCACTCCAGTATCCTTGCCTGGAGAATCCCATGGACAGAGGAGCCTGGTGGGGCTGCAATCCACGGGGTCCCAGGAGTCGCACAGGACTGAGTGACTAAACCACCACCACCACAGGCATGAAGACTGGCGTGGGTGGCCATGTCCTCCTCCAGGGGACCACGTTTTGTCAGAACTCTTCACTACGACCCGTCTGTCTTGGGTGGTCCTGCATGGCAATGGCTCACGGCTTTACAGAATTACACAAGTTCCTTCTCTAGGAGCAGGCTGTGGTTCATGAAGAAGGGTGGTGTGTATGTTGCCACCCACCTCCACACCTTCTAATGGCCGGGTGAAAAGACAGAATGACAGAGGAGGAAAGAAATCCACTGAGGAAGGGCAGAGGTGAGGAGGTCAGGGGAGGTACATGTCTGGGGCTCCAGCAGGCAGCAATGAAAATTAAATCAGATGTGCAAAATGCGCTCAGGGCCACGGAGTCAAGGGCAGAGCAGAAAGGTGAGCTGTCTCTTCTTTGCCATCCCACCCTGCCTTCTTTGCTTCCCTGGAGTTGCACCCATACGTCTCAACCAATAAAACAGAAAATTACTCAGGATGACTAGAACAGCAGCCAGGCATGAACGTCAGTGCCAAGGGCAATACCCTGAGCTGTGCTGTGACTCCTTGGAGATGGGAGGTTACACTGGTGGTTAACTGTTGCTTTGAGGTCCTTCCACAGTTCCTCGGGAGGTTCCAAAGGATGGCTCGCGATACCTTGGGCCACTTGTTTCCAACGTGGATGCAAAAGCAGGTGAGTATGAGACACCAGCTGGAGAATTTTCAGAGCAAGAATTTCTCAAAAATAAAGGCAGCTAAACCCAGAAACATTTATTGGAAGGACGGATGCTGAAGCTGAAGCTCCAATACTCTGGCCAGCTGGTAAGAAGACCTGAGTCATTGGAAAAGACCCTGAGGCTGGGAAATATTGAAGGCAGGAGGAGAAGGGGACAACAGAGGATGAGATGGTTGGATGGCATCAAGGACTCGATGGACATGACTTTGAGCAAACTCTGGAAGTTGGTAATGGACAGGGAAGCCTGGCCTGATGCAATCCATTGGGTCGCAAAGAGTCAGACACAACTGAGCAACTGAACTGAAATGAAACCCAGAAACATCCAGGGCAGAATTTCCTTCTGAAGCTTGTTGTTGTTGTTGTTCTGTCGCCAAGTCGTGTCCGACTCTTCTTGACTCCATGGACTGCAGTATGACAGGTTTCTCGTCCCTCAACATCTCCCGGAGTTTGCTCAAGTTCATGTCCACTGAGTCGGTGATGCCATCCAATCTCATCCTCCGTCACCCCCTTCTCCTCCTGCCTTCAATCTTTCCCAGCATCAGGTGGCCAAAGTATTGGAGTTCCAGCTTCAGCATCAGTCCCTCCAATGAATATTCAGGACTGATCTCCTTTAGGATGGACTGGTTGGATCTCTTTGCAGTTCAAGGGTCTCTCGGTAGTCTTCCCCAACACCACAGTTCCAAAGCATAGTATCATGCAAAACTAGGCAGAATCAGGAGGCCTTCAAGGGAACATCCTCCGTGACCCTAATGCGCAGCTTCTCTCAGGCGTGTTTTCCTTATGCCCGAGAGTTTGGGGCAAGTTAAACACTAAGGCCCCCTCTCCAGTTCTGAGATTCCAGGAATCCACAAATTCTCGACCATACAGACGACATCTCTGCCACAGGGGACCGGTGAGGTTAAGATGGGACCCAAGTTCAACTGCATTCACCGCAGCTGTGTTTAGCACATCTCTCTCGGAATAGAGAGAGACGGATCTTCAGGTTTCTCCGTGGCTTCTCCACCCGAGAATTCTGACATTTTCCATCCGTCAGTGCATCCAGTGTAACAGGGTGACTCGGTGACTGTGCCTTGGGTGTGTGGCCTTGTGCTTGGCCAAGCCTGCTGCGCAACCTGTTTGGCCTTCTCTGCAAACAGTGTGGGCTCAATGAGACGCAGCAGAGACTCCGGTACAAAGAGATCAGCAACAAATGATCTGTCTTCAGCCCTTATTTTTCCGCGCCAGGGCTGAAGGCAGTGAGACACAAGCATGGCACTCAACCACGTCTGGCAGGGGTACCAGGGCCTCCAAGACACGCATTCCCAGGGTCAGCCAGGACTCACTTCCATTTCTCCCCACACAAGCAAGGTGGGCGGTGGGCAGGGGCGGGTTGCTTTGGGTTTGGCTGCATGAGAACTCCATTCTGAACTTTTTCATTCCTCTCTGCAGTAATATTTCTTAAAAGCAACGAACGCTCTTTGCATCTCATTTCGGGGCTGTGCTCACACTGATCAAAGATCATGACCTTCTTGGCAAAGTGAATGATACCATTTTCTCAGCTCTGTCTTTTCCCAGTACAGCGTACTGGAGCAGATTTTAGGCAAGGCAGGGAAGTGAGGGGGAGGACACTGACTCCCGTTGCTGTGGCAACCCCTACACACAGAAAAAAAAATGCGCTCACTCCGTTTCTGACTGAGTGAGCTTTCTACCTCTTCAATATCATGGGTTGCTGCAACTCAGAGATGCAATGAGCCAGGTCTGTAGAGGGGGGTGGCTTCTCGCTCACTCTGACTCAAGTAGGTGCTAGAAGGTCAGGCTGAGATGAAGCCTTTTCACGGATACAATCACTGGGAGTTTCAAAAGCAGGTGAACTTGGGATGCAGAGTCGCAGGGTGTACATGAAGGCATCCTCCTCCAGACCCCTTGCTGGGAGATAAACACTTTGGGAAGGGGGCGAGGTCGTCATCATAATGTAGTGTGCTTAGCTGCTCCGTCATATCTGACTCTGCAACCCTGTGGACTATAGCCCGTCAGGCTCCTCTGTCCATGGGATTCTCCAAGAATACTGGAATGGGTGGCCATGCCCTCCTCCAGGAGATCTTCCCCGCCCAGGGATTGAACCCAGGTCTCCCGCAGGGCAGGTGGATTCTTTACTGCCTGAGCCACCAGGGAAGCCCATCATGTAATAGTTCTCAGCATAGAAGCCGAGAAGTTACCTGGAAAACCTGATCTGTAACACTTGTATCGGCTCATCCCTCTCCTGGGATGCTTTTAAGTCACTCGCAGGTGCGGGGAAGCTTTGTGGTTCTAGTCTAGGACAACTGTCACACTTAGAACAGGTACAGAGCATGCTTTCTCTGCAGGGCAATGGGTAATGAATGCCCTGTGGACGGCAGGGGGTAGGTGCCACCAGCAGACACAGGAATCGCAAGGCCGGCCTTCAGCAGCTTCATTGTAAACGGAGGAAAAGTGCAAATAAATTACATAAGAATACGCACCACAGAGACCTCCTTTCCATCCACTGCGTCCGTCGTAACACTTGCCAAGGAGATCTTCTAATTGAATCTCATTTTTTAACGTGTTTTTCTCAATGCAGATCACTTTTAAATTCTTTGTCGAGTTTGCTACAACACTGGTTGGGTTTTACGTTTTGGCTCTTTGGCAGCAAGACATGGGAATCCTTAGCTCCCAGACCAGAGATCGAACCTGCGTCCCCTGCGCCGGAAGGCAAAATCTTAACCCCTGGCCCACCAAGGAAGTCCCAAAGAGATCTTCTGAAATGGAAGCCATACTTCTCAGGAGTAAGCAATGGACCCCCTACTGCCTACAGAATAAAATTGCATTTGTCCACGTGGAATTCGCAGCCTTCTTTCACCTGTCCCAGTTACGTGTCCACCATACTTGTTCTGGAAGCCTCTCCCAACATACACAAACCCTCTGTCTCCAAGACCTCTGATCATCATTTGTTCTCCAACCCCCGGACCATCCCTTTCAGCTCTGCCGGCCACCATGTCGCTTCTAGGCACTGCCTCTGTGTGAATGCATGCCTGCCGAGTCGCTTCAGTCATTTCTGACTCTTTGCAACCCTACGGACTGTAGCCCTCCAGGCTCCTCTGTCCCTGGGATGCTCCAGGCAAGAATACTGGAGTGGGTTCTCGTTTCCTCCTCTAAGGGATCTTCCCGACCCAGGGCTCGAACCGGTGTCTCTTACGTCTCCTGTGTGGTCAGGCGGGTTCTTTACTGCGAGCAACACTTGGACCTCTGGCCGCTCTCCAAGCTGGCAAAGTGCTCTCAGCTTTCTTAGATGACTTCAGACTCCACTTTTATTTTATTTTTTTTTTCAAGAAGTCAGCCCCAAGGCGCCCTGCCTTTGCGTTCTCTTCCCTCTGTTTCAGCATCTGGGATCTCATGTTTATTTGCCTGTTTTCCTCCTTGAGGGTGAAGCCTGGGCCTCATTCCACTCCAAATTTCCACACAGCTTACCAGACTGCATTGCACAAAATAAGCCCCTAAGAGTAACTGCGTGTTGCGTGAACACATTCACGCACGACCTGCAGGTGTGGGCGTGTGCTTGTGTGTAAGATGGGCACCCAGCCCCATACACCCAATCAAGCTTTGGCATCTGTGGGATGGATTGGAATAGGTTTGGGATCACCTAGTCCTGAAGCCCCACCTTTAGATAAGGTCAGGTGGGGCTTATCTAAAATTAGACGAAGGAGGAGTCTTGAGCACCATGTTTTCAGGAGACAAAGAATCTACGTTGCTTTAAAAAAAAATTACTGAAGTATAGATGGTGTACAGTATTATATAAGTTACGGGTATACAGTATGGTGAGCAAGAATCTGTTTTTGCAAAGAAATGAAAGTACGTTCCAAACACACAGGACCCAGCGTGTGGAAAGGCTGAAAGGTCAGGAATGCAGCAGTCACAGGGAAGTTGGTTTCCTGGAATGTCCATTATTAGCTCGATTGTAAATGGGTTTGAGGGGAATGAAGGGTTATTTCAAAGCATCCTATGCTATTTACCCTTCCTTCTTCCATGAAGAGTGCAAGATACAGTTTACAGAACGAGGGCATGGAGCTGAGTGGCCTATTTATAAAGCCCACTTCTATTGCTCAGCATCTGTGTAAGACAAACTACCTAATTTCTGCAAGCCTCAGTTTTCTTACCTATAAAATGGGAACAATGCCTTGTAGTATGGATTCGACAGCATATTACAGACAGCCGCCTTCATTCTATACAAAGACAAAAAAACTCATCTACATTTTCCCCTACCGAGTCACATCTTACCGAATACATGTAAGGATTTAATTCCAGCTCAAAGTAACTCTCAACAATATCTGAACTACTAAGGAAAATGCTGTTTTGTTGACTTTTTTAAATTAGAGTATAAGATGATGGCACCCCATTCCAGTACTCTTGCCTGGAAAATCCCATGGACGGAGGGGCCTTGTGGGCTACAGTCCATGGGGTGGCTAGGAGTCAGACACGACTGAGCGACTTCACTTTCACTTTTCACTTTCATGCATTGGAGAAGGAAATGGCAACCCACTCCAGTGTTCTTGCCTGGAGAATCCCAGGGACGGAGAGCCTGGTGGGCTGCCGTCTACGGGGTCGCACAGAGTCGGACACAACTGAAGCGAGTTAGCAGCAGCAGCAGCAGCAGCAGGTTCATCTGCATCACTACAAATGACCCAGTTTAGTTCCTTTTGTGGCTTGTACACTGTGTATGCGGACCACACGCTGGCGGTCCACATCGTATATGTGGACCACGTACCGTAGGTCTATATTGTATATACGGATCATATATACATGTGACTGCTGTCCACTGTATATATGGACCGCATCTTCTTTTCTCCTTCTTCTGCCAATGGACATTTAGGCTGCTTCTGTGTCCTGAATACTGCATACAGTGCTGCAATGAGCAGTGAGGTGCGTGTGCCCTTCTATCATTTTCTCAGGGTACGTGCCCAGCAGTGGGATTGCTGGGTCATCTAGTAGTGTATTTTTAGTTTTTTTTTTTAAGGAAATGGGCTTCCCTGAGCGCTCAGTTGGTAAAGAATCCACCTGCAATGCAGGAGACTCCACTTCCATTCCTGGGTCGGGAAGATCCCCTGGAGAAGGGATAGGCTACCCACTCCAGTCTCCTTGGGCTTCCCTGGTGGCTCAATTGGTAAAGAATCCGCCTGCAATGCAGGAGATCCAGGTTCAGTCCCTGGGTTGGGAAGATTCCCTGGAAAAGGGAACGGCTACCCACTCCACTATTCTGGCCTGGAGAATTCCCTGGACTGTATATCCATGGGGGTCGTCAGAGTTGGACACGACTGAGCGACTTTCATTTTCACTTTTTCTTATTGTTTTCCATAATGGTTGTTCAATTTACATTCCTAGCAACGCTGTTAGGAGGGTTCCCTTTTCTCTACACCCTCTCCAGCATTCATTGTTTCTAGATTTTTGATGACTGCCCTTCCGACCGGTGCCAGGTGATACCTCACTGTAGTTTTTATTTAAATTTCTCTAATAATGAGCCAAGTTGAGCTTCTTTTCATGTGTTTGTTGGCCATCTGCATGTCTTCTTTGGAGAAACGTCTGTTTAGGTCTTCCGCCCACTTTCTGATTGGGTTTCTTTTCTTTTTTTTATATTGAGCTGCATGAGCTGCTTGTACATTTTTAAGATTTCTTTTAGTATTTTTAAGTGCCTCTTTTCTTCTATAAACTCTATTTCATCATTAAAGTGGTGGCTATGAGCTGCAAGCATACTGAACCAGAATTGTAATTTACAGGTGCTCACTCAGGGCTGTGTATGCAACCGAAAACAGCCTATAAAATTAATGGTCACCCTGGATGGAGTGGCTTGATTCCAAAGAACAGAGTATGGAAATCGAAAGCAGAGGATTACGACAGCAGAGACCGTGTGGCCAGCCAGCACTGCCCTAAACAAGCGACAGAGGTCAGCATCACCAGCCACCCACTAGTGGTCCACTCCTGAGCACCTCACGGGCCCTACCAGAATGCAGTGGGGAGGGCACTGCACCTCTCTGTTTTAAGTTGTTTCTTGTTGTTCAGTCAATAAATTGTGTCCCACTGTTTGAGACCCCATGGACTGCAGCACGCCAGGCCTCCCTGTCCATCACCAACTCCCAGAGCTTACTCAAACTCATGTCCATCGAGTCGGTGATGCCATCCAACCATCTCATCCTCTGTCGTCCCCTTCTCCTCCCACCTTCAATCTTTCCCAGCATCAGAGTCTGTTCCAATGAGTCAGTTCTTCTCATCAGGTGGCCAAAGTATTGGAGCTTCAGCTTCAGCATCACTCCTTCCAGTGAATATTCAGAGTTGATTTCCTTTAGAATGGGCCGGTTGGCTCTCCTTTCCATCCAAGGGACTCTCAAGAGTCTTCTCCAACAACACAGTTCAAAACCATCAATTCCTCAGCCATCTTTATGGTCCAACTCTCACATCCATACATGACTACTGCTCCTTATTGCAAAATTCAGACTTAAATTGAAGAAAGTAGGGAAAACCAATAGGCCATTCAGATATAACCTGATTGGTCATATGATTATACAGAGGAAGTGATGAATAGATTCAAGGGATTAGATCTGGTAGACAGAACGTCTGAAGAACTGTGGATGGAGGTTCATGACATTGTACAGGAGGCGGTGTACTAAGTTAGGAGGGGAAATGCAGACAGAGCATTCGGCTTAGGTTAGCCAGTAATTGAATGAATCTGATCAGCGTGACAGTGGTGGAGCCAACATCTACTTTTTGACTGGAGACAGCACAGAGAAACAGAATAAAAAAGATTGTACGGGGGCATTTACTGCAAATATCTGTAAAAGCCAAACGATCCTATTATTGCTGTTGGAGCAGGGAGGGGGCGGGTCTGTGCCTTGTAGGACTTGACAATCCTTGGACTTTGCCAAATTGATAAAGTAAAAGTCTCTCAGTCATGTCTGACTCTCTGCGACCCCATGGACTATACAGGCCAGATTCTCCCAGCCAGAATACTGGAGTAGGTAGCCTTTCCCTTCTCCAGGGGCTTTTTCCCAACCCAGGGATCGAACCCAGGTCTCCCACATTGCAGGTGGCTTCTTTACCAGCTGAGCCACCAGGGAAACTCAAGAACACTGGAGTGGGTAGCCTATCCCTTCTCCAGGGGATTTTCCCAACCCAGGAATCAAACCAGCGTCTCCCGAATTGCAGGCAGATTCTTTAGCAACTGAGCTATTCCAAACAGAGGTGAACAGCACCCTCAGGTGTGACAACCAAAACTGTCTCCAGACACTGACAAGTGTCCCCTGGGGTGGGAAAGAAGAGGGAGGGGGAAGCTGGGGACATATCTGATCCCTCACTCAGGCCTTCCACCTGTTTAAGAGCCACCAATACAAGAAAACTGGGCTGACCTTCCAAAAGGTCAATGTCATGGAAAGCAAACAACAAAATATAAAAGATGGAAGGTGGGGGACTATTCTTGATGAGACACAATAACCCACTGCGTTCCAGACACGTGACCAGCAAGCATTTCCTAAACGTAAAGACCGAGTTCACACGTAGATGTTGTACCACGCTGCGAGCTCATTGCAACTGTGATGCATTTTAACTGGCACACCAACCTCCCCAGCGCACTCCTATCATGCAGGCTCTGACTCTGCAGACTTGGGCAGGGCCAAAGGGTCTGCCCTGACAACGAGGCTGCCCTCAGACCACACCTGGGGGAGCCGGGTCACTGGAGGGAGGCGTGTCTGCGGTAGACCCACGAGAATCTGAAATTCACTTCTTGATAAGGAGGTGCCATAAACTGGAGCTGTTGTTTCCAAACATATACATGTTGTCAGTTGTTTTTCTGTTCAGTCCTGGCTGACTTTGTGACCCCGTGGACTGTCACCCTCCAGGCTCCTCTGTCCATGGGATTTCCCAGACAAGAATCCTGGAACAGGTTTCTGTCTCTTCCCTGATAGCTCAGTTGTTAAAGAATCGGCCTGCAATATGCGAGACTCCGGTTCAATTCCTGGGTGGGGAAGATCCCCTGGAGAAGGGATAGGCTGCCCACTCCAGTGTTCTTGGGCTTCCCTTGTGGCTCAGACAGTAAAGAATCTGTCTGCAATGCGGGAGACCTGGGTCTGATCCGTGGGTTGGAAAGATTCCCTGGAGAAGGGAAAGGCTACTCACTCCAGTACTGTAGCCTGGAGAATTCCATGGACAAGTCCATGGGGGTAGCAAACAGTTGGACACGACTGAGTGACTTTCACTTCACTTCACTTCTATTTCCTACCCCAGGGGCTCTTCCTGACCCAGGGATCGAACCCGCATCTCCTGCACTGACAGATGGATTCTTTACCACTGGAGCCTCCTGGGAAGCACCCACCCCTCCCCCCAAAAAAAATACCTCTGACAGGATTGGTGTAAAGATTTCCTAAAACATTCAGGATATCACTCCACCACGGAGAGGAGAAGCGAGGTGCATGCGGGTTAAGACAATTGGGTCAGGATGCTCTAGTCTGTACTCTGGCTCTGCTTGCTTAGCTGGTTCATTTGCTGCCCCTCCTGACTGCCAAAGGTGGTTGAGGGGGACTCTGTCTGCCCACCCAGCTTAAAGTAGGACCACTGCCTCGCTGCTCCAGCATCCATGATCTCCATCACTTAAGCGAGCACTTTCCTCAACAGGTACCACCTACCTTTCCCAATGGCATCCTTCTATTTTTCCTTTCCATTTCCTTCACACTCCCTGCCACCTTATACGTTTTGTGAATCCCTTCAGACGCTCACCTATCAGCACGATCTTGCAACTCAGTTCTGAAACACTATGGGGTTTCATTACCAAGCCTGGGAAGTTTTTTTTTTTTTTTTTAAGCAGCAGCAGTGAAATGCAATGGCACCCCACTCCAGTACTCTTGCCTGGAGAATCCCATGGATGGAGGAGCCTGGAAGGCTGCAGTCCATGGGGTCGCTGAGGGTCAGACACGACTGAGTGACTTCACTTTCACTTTTCACTTTCATACATTGGAGAAGGAAATGGCAACCCACTCCAGTGTTCTTGCCTGGAGAATCCCAGGGATGGGGGAGGCTCGTGAGCTGCCGTCTATGGGGTCGCACAGAGTTGGACACGACTGAAGCGACTTAGCAGCAGCAGCAGCAGTGAAATGAAAAACTAGTCCCAGCTCTGGCACGCAGACCTTCCCGCTGACCCTACACTAGGCCTTCAGAGAACAAAAAAAGGAAGAAATTACCTCTGCCTCTCATCACGTCTCCGAGACTGGAAGACACGTCCCCGAAGCAACCCGTGAGAGCCATGAACAACTGCTTCATTATGGGATACGGCTCCTAGAGTGCCGTCTGTCTCTCTCATTATTTGGACGAAGACCGCGTGGGACGTGCTGGGCAGACCTCAGAGAGATGGCTGCCAAGTTTCCGTGTTTTGTTTAAAAAAAAGGCCAGGGGGGTGAAGTTTGCATGGTCCTGGGAGAAACGATGCCGCATTCAGGAAATAACACATTTCGAATACTTCCTCCGCTTCAATTCCTGCTCCTTCTCTAACTTACCTGGAATGGCACCACCTGAGGTGGTTTTGTCTGGCCACAAAATTGACCTGGAACGCAGAGGTTTGTAACATCATGCTATTGCTTCTCTTTGCCTAACAAATCAGTTTTCTTCATTTTTACAATTGGAAGTGGACTGCCTTCTTTCCACGTGAAGAGGGCAATCCCATGGACATGGACACACTGCTATATTTAACATGGAGAACCAACAAGGACCTGCTGGACAGCTCAGGGAACTCTGCTCAATACTCTGTAATAATCTTATGGTCCCCAGGGGAGAAGGATGGGAGAAGGGATAGTTAGGGAGTTTGGGATGGACATGGACACACGGCTGAATTTAACATGGAGAACCCACAAGGACCTGCTGGACAGCACAGGGAGCTCTGCTCGATGTCATGTGGCAGCCTGGATGGGAGGGGAGTTTGGAAGAGAATGGATACATGTCTATGTGTGGCTAAGTCCCTTCACTGTCCACCTGAAATTATCACAACATTGTTAATTGACTATACCGCAATAGAAAATAGCAAGTTTAAATCAAATAAAGAAGGCAAGCCCAGGTTGCCTGGAGAAGCTGGCCGAAGATCCAGACTTGTTTAGGACAGTGTGTCTCAGTGGCCCAGGGAAGCAGGACCACCAGTCACAAGATCACCCGGGGAGCTGGTTACGCTGGTGGGTTTCTGGGTGTTATCCCAGACCTGCTGAATCCAGGTGGTATGTGTGTGTGTGTGTGTGTGTGTGTGTGTACTCAGTCATGTCCAACTCTTTGCAACCCCATCAACTGTAGCCTGCCAGGATCCTCTGCCCTTGGGATCTTCCAGGCAAGAATACTGGAGTGGGGTTGCCATTTCCTCCTCCGAAGCGATCTTCCCAATTTGGGGATACAACCTGCTTCTCCTGAGGCTCCTGCTTCTGACAGACAGATCCTTTACCACTGAGCCACCTGTAACAAATCCCCCCGGGGGGATTCTCGCACCAGAAAGGGAGGGAAGTAGAGGTTTTAGGTTTCTGGAGCTGAGATCACCCCTATCCCCAACTCCTAGGGTTCCGTACCACGTGGACACTATCCGTGGGGCTTGAGAGAAAAGGCTGTCCTGGTGGGCTTATTACTCTTTGGAGCATCCGTACTAGCGTCTGCCATGAGTGCATCGTCTCTTTGAGTTACGCAGCAGGCCCTTTTAGCTTTGCTGACGGCTGTGTAGGAAGAGAATGAAGGGGAGCAAAGGGGTCTCGAAAGTGAGAAGGGGAAAGGCGCTCCCTGGAAGAGTAAGACAGGACCCTGTCCTTTTGCCATCTTCACAGCCCATCTTGCGGTGGGAGGAAAAGCTTGCCCAATGCCCCGTCTTCTCGGGCTTGTGACAGGCAATCCTGGCAGGCTGATCTAACTTGGTGGTGGGTATTTCTCAGTGAGAGAAACGCCAGGGGAGCAGCGTGGAACCCGGTCTTAAACAGCAGTGCCAAGAGCCAGGCCGTGAACCTAGCCCATGGCTTCTGTGTTGGGAGGTAGGGAGCCATGA
Organism: Bos grunniens; assembly: GCF_055505025.1. Classification (NCBI taxonomy): domain Eukaryota; kingdom Metazoa; phylum Chordata; class Mammalia; order Artiodactyla; family Bovidae; genus Bos; species Bos grunniens. Next base: position 6,334,195 of record NC_141194.1, read on the forward strand.
TGCTGAAATCCAACTTGGAACACGCAGGGCCTCCCAGCTTCCCGCCAGGAAGTCACCTCTGGAGGAAATTACCGCCCACTAGAAGGTGCATTTGGTCCTGATTATGTTGAATCTGTTTGACAGTGCTTTTCAGGTCAACTGTATTCTTCTGGGCTCCCCGGGTGGCACTCATGGTAAAGAACCTGCCCTGCCAGTGCAGTGAGATATAATAGACCCGGGTTTGATCCCTGGGTGGGGAAGATCCCCTAGAGGAGGGCATGGTGACACACTCCAGTATACTTGCCTGGAGAATCCCATGGACAGAGGAGCCTGGCAGGCTATGGTCCATGGGGTCGCAAAGAGACGGGCGTGATTAATAATTAATAATTTTAGATCATTCTTCATATAATTTTTATTTTAGGTGGTTACTCAAAAAATTAATTGTATAATAAATATAACATTACATGTAAATATAAATATTATGTATTATTAGTAATTATAATTATATATAATTACACATTATATAATATAGCATATATTTTATATATAGTATGTATAATAGTGTGTATAATATGTATGTGTTATGTATAATATGTATATTATTATAATATATTATTATATGTATGTGCATATATTACATATACATATTACACATACATATACATATATTACATGTATATTATTATAAAATATATTATATGTATATATTATATGTATAATATATATGTGTATAATAATATGTATAATATGTATATGTATGTATAATATGTATATAATAATACAGTATGACTATATATTATAATTGTACTATATTATTATATGAATTAATTAATACATTAATATAAGATATGATATAATTTACTAATATAGCATACATTATGTAACAATTATATTATATTTATATTCTATATAATAATATAATTAATCATAATTAATATATTACAATGCATATATAATATGTTACAACATATGTTGTAATATATTATATGTTATAATATATTATAACACATATATAATTATAATATATTACAACACATATATAATATGTGTTACATTATATATATCATATATCACATACATTATGTGTATGTAAATAAAGATACAGTATATATCATATATAATTATTAATATGGAATATTTATGCTTTAATATAAGTGAGACTTCCCTGGTGGCTCAGACAGTAAAGCATCTGTCTACAATGCAGGTTTGATCCCTGGGTTGGGCAGATCCCCTGGAGAAGGACATGGCAACCCACTCCAATACTCTGGCCTGGAAAATCCCATGGACAGAGGAGCCGGGTAGGCTGCATTCCAGGGAGTCACAAAGAGTCGGAAATGACTGAGCAACTTCCCTTTCACTTCGCTTTCATAAGTGATACAGCATACAATGATTCAGTTCAGTTCAGTCGCTCAGTTGTGTCTGACTCTTTGCGACCCCATGAATCGCAGCACGCCAGGCCTCCCTGTCCATCACCAACCCCCAGAGTTCACCCAGACTCAAGTCCATCGAGTCAGTGATGCCATCCAGCCATCTCATCCTCTGTCGTCCCCTTCTCCTCCTGCCCCCAATCCCTCCCAGCATCAGAGTCTTTTCCAATGACTCAACTCTTCGCATGAGGTGGCCAAAGTACTGGAGTTTCAGCTTTAGCATCATTCCTTCCAAAGAACACCCAGGGCTGATCTCCTTTAGAATGGACTGGTTGGATCTCCTTGCAGTCCAAGGGACTCTCAAGAGTCTTCTCCAACACCACAGTTCAAAGGCATCAATTCTTTGGCACTCAGCCTTCTTCACAGTCCAACTCTCACATCCATACATGACCACAGGAAAAACCATAGCCTTGACTAGACGGACCTTTGTTTGCAAAGTAATGTCTCTGCTTTTCAATATGCTATCTAGGTTGGTCATAACTTTCCTTCCAAGGAGTAAGCATCTTTTAATTTCATGGCTGCAGTCACCATCTGCAGTGATTTTGGAACCAAAAAAAAAAAATAAAGTCTGACACTGTTTCCACTGTTTCCCCATCTATTTCCCATGAAGTGATGGGACCAGATGCCATGATCTTCGTTTTCTGAATGTGGAGCTTTAAGCCAACCTTTTCACTCTCCTCTTTCACTTTCATCAAGAGGCTTTTTAGTTCCTCTTCACTTTCTGCCATAAGGGTGGTGTCATCTCCATAGCTGAGGTTATTGATATTTCTCCCGGCAATCTTGATTCCAGCTTGTGCTTCTTCCAGCCCAGCGTTTCTCATGATATATATAAATTTATATCTAAAATTCGTGCTTATTTATATTCTAATATACAATAAGTCCCACACATACAAACGAGTTCCCTTCTGAGAGTGCATTTGCAAGTCCAAGTTGTTCCTAAGTCCTGTGGACAGTGCAGCCTGTCGGGCTAAGGTCCATAGCATCACAAAGAGTTGGATGGGACCCAAGTGATTTGGCCCGCACCCCGACAAAGTCAGCCTAGCTACTCGACTGACACAGACGGCTGCACCGTATGGCACTGTGACACGTTTATGATACCTCTCACACAAATGCAGTGCATGAAAAGCAAACACAAGAAATAAAGAAAGCTTCTTAAATCTAACAGGAGAGGACCTTGAAAACTACAGGAGTACTATACAGCTGGCATCCAGGCGCTGGCATTGACCGAAAAGGGCAAGACGACTGCACTGCTGCCTATAGGAGGCACAGGAGGTGGGAGATGGTAGAGCTGAAGCATCAGCAACAGGGGTCGGAAGGCAAGCTACAATGCCACTCATGCCTCATCTGGACGGAACCCACGTTTGCACCTTTAAAAGTCTGCAACTTGAAGGCTCTTAGGTCGGGGATTTAGTGCATAAATTATTTGAGGGAATTTATGTGCAATTCTATAAAAGTTTGTATGTTTAGAAAGAAAGAAAGAAAGAAAGTGAAGTCGCTCAGTCGTGTCTGACTCTTTGCCACCCCTTGGACTGTAACCCATCAGGCTCCTCCATCCATTGGGTTTTCCAGGCAAGAATACTGGAGTGGGTTGCCATTTCCTTCTCCAGGGAATCTTTCCAACCCAGGGGTCGAACCCAGGTCTCCTGCATTGCAGGCAGACGCTTTTACTGTCTGAGCCACCAGGGAAGTCACATGTTTACCTTAATTTAAATGTAAAGATTTTCATGTTTTTACGACCCTTTGTGTAAAGATGCATCTAATCCATGCTGGATTAACATCGTGCCTTTTCTCTTGATTTCAAAAGAAAATAAACCATTTTCACAGGCCCAAGGCACTGGGCCTCCTATGCCAAGAATTCCGTGCTGACTGTTATGAAGGTACCTATAATACTGTCTTCCAGGAGGTGAAATAAGTGGGTATTCTGCCCTGGAGAAGATGAGACATTATAAACTCAGCAGGATTTTGTGCGCAGCCCACAGGGACTCAGTAAATGTTTCATGATGATCCTTGATGTTATTTATTTCCAGGCAGTTTTATGTGGCTCACTTTGAGGTGTATTATAACCCCTCGAATCCAGGGAATTTAATTGAATTTCTCTGAGAGTTCAGGTACACACATCACCAACGGACTAGTGGAGGGAAAGCCCTGGGGAATTCTATCCTTCTCTGCAAAATGAAAGTTTTGCTCAGCTTGATTCTCCCCATTAGAAATAGCCCTGCTCAGTAACAGACGCTGATGCTGTGGGCACAGGACTCTGCTTACCTGCACCTTTGGTATCAGGAAAAAAAATTGTGGGAGATTTCATTCTTCTATCTATAGTGAAGTACAAAATCAAAAAAAAAAAAAAAAAAAGTGAAATGGTGTGGGGGAAAAAAAAAAGCCTCAAGGGGTGATTACATTCATTGGAAAGGATTTATCGCTTGCTGAAACGTGACTGATACTCATCTGATGGGAACACAGTGCCCAAAGCATTTTCCTGCTGAGAAAAGTAAGGGAACACAGGAGCAAGGAGAGTCATTTTTCTAGATTTGACATATATGCTGTACTACAATATTTGTTTGTCTCTTTCTGACTGACTTCACTACATATGACACACTCTAGGTCCATTCAGTTAGTTCAGTTCAGTAGCTCAGTTGTGTCTGACTCTTTGTGACCCCACAAACCGCACGCAGCAGGCCAGGTCTCCCTGTCCATCACCAACTCCCAGAGTTCACCCAAACCCATGTCCATTGAGTCAGTGATGCCATCCAACCATCTCGTCCTCTGTCATCCCCTTCTCCTCTGGCCCTCAATCTTTCCCAACATCAGGGACTTTTCCAATGAGTCAGCTTTTTGCATCAGGTGGCCAAAGGATTGGAGTTTCAGCTTCAGCATTAGTCCTTCCAATGAATACTCAGGACTGATCTCCTTTAGGATGGACTGGGTTGGATCTTCCTGAAGTCCAAGGGACTCTCAAGAGTCTTCTCCAACAACACAGTTCAAAAGCATCTATTCTCTGACGCTTAGCTTTCTTTATAGTCCAACTCTCACGTCCATACATGACCACTGGGAGGGGACTGGAATGCAAAAGTAGGAAGTCAAGAAACACCTGGAGTAACAGGCAAATTTGGCCTTGATGTACAGAATGAAGCAGGGCAAAGGCTAACAGAGTTCTGCCAAGAGAACGCACTGGTCATAGCAAACACCCTCTTCCAACAACACAAGAGAAGATGGTACACATGAAGATCACCAGATGGTCAACACTGAAATCAGACTGATTATATTCTTTGCAGCCAAAGATGGAGAAGCTGTATACAGACAGCAAAAACAAGACTGGGGGCTCACTGTGGCTCAGATCATGAACTCCTTATTGCCAAATTCAGACTGAAATTGAAGAAAGTGGAGACCATTCAGGTATGACCTGAATCAAATCCCTTATGACTAGATCCATTCATGTCTCTACAAATGACCCAACTTCACACCTTCTTATGGCTGCCTAATATTCCATTGCTGAACCTACCTGCAGGGCAGGAATAGGTATAGATGCAGCTGTAGCGGATGGTCTTCTGGACTCGGGGCGGTGGGGAGGGTAGAAGTGAAGGGAGATTGGGGTTGACGTATATGCATATATACACGACTCTATGTAGATACATGTATAGACTATCATGTGTATAGGAAATGGCAACCCACTCCAGCATTCTTGCCTGGAGAATCCCATGGACGGAGGAGCCTGGTAGGCTACAGCCCACGGGATCACAAAGAGTCAGACACGACTGAGCAACTTCACTTACTTACTCATACATGTACATTACCATGTGTGTAGACATATATACACTCTCATATGTGTGTATGTATTTACATGAGCATGTGTATAACAGAGAGCTAGTACGAAGCTCAGCACGTTGAAAAAAGCAGAGACATTACTCTGCCAACAAAGGTCCGTCTAGTCAAGGCTATGGTTTTTCCAGTGGTCATGTATGGATGTGAGAGTTGAACTATAAAAAACGCTGAGAGCCAAAGAATTGATGCTTTTCAACTGTGGTGTTGGAGAAGACTCTTGAGAGTCCCTTGGACGTCAAGGAGATCCAACCAGTCCATCCTAAAGGAAATCAGTCCTGAGTGTTCATAGGAAAGACTGATGTTGAAGCTGAAACTGCAATCCTTTGGCCACCTGATGTAAAGAGCTGACTCATTGGAAAAGACCCTGATGCTGGGAAAGATTGAGGGCAGGAGGAGAAGGGGACCACAGAGGATGAGATGGTTGGGTGGCATCACTGACTCAACGGACATGAATTTGAATAGACTCCTGGAGTTGGTGATGGACACGGAGGCCTGGGGTGCTGTGGTCCATGGGGTTGCAAAGAGTCGGACATGACTGAGCGATTGAACTGAAGTGAACTGAGTAGGAAGCTGCTGTTTTGCACAAGGGGCTCAGCTCAGCGCTCCGTGATGACCCAGAGAGGTGGGACAAGGGAGGGGGTGAGAGGTAGACCCAAGAGGGAGGAGATATGTGTAAACATACAGCAGATTCATTCTGTTATACAGCAGAAACTACCACAAATTTGTCAGCAACTATATCTCAATTTTTTTAAAAGATGAAAAAGAAAATCACCTATGGTCAATGATTTGACTTCTCTGGTGGCTCAGTAGTCAAGACCCTGCCTGCCAATGCAGGAGACACAGGAGATGTGGGTTCAATCCTCTGGGTTTGGAAGACACCACCCCCCGGCCACCCAGAGAAGGAAAATGGCAACCCACTCCAGTATTCTTGCCTTAGAAATCCCATGGACAGAGGAGCCTGGTGGGCTGTGGTTCATAGGGCTGCAAGAGTCGAACATGAGTTAGTAACTAAACCACCACCATGATAATGATCTAATCAATCGCACTTGTGTAATGAAGTCCCATTAAAACCAAGAAGATGGGGTTCAGAGCATGTCCGGTTTGGTGTGCACGTCATGACTGGGGATGGCGGCACTGGCTGGGGAGGACATGGACACTCTGCCTCCTTTGCCCACACCCTGGCCCATCTCTTTCCTTCAACTCCTTCCTGAATCACATCCTTTTACACCAAACTGGTAGCCTGGTAAGTGACGTGTTTCTCTGAGTTCTGTGAGCCACTCTAGCAAATGAATTGGACCCACCAAGGAGGTCGTGGGAACCTTCAGCGTACAGCCAGTTGATCAGAAGTACCTGGACTTGCAGTTCAGTATCTGAAAGGGCAGGGGACAGACTGCAGTCAAGTAGGACGGATAACCTGTGCAATCTGATGCTGTCTCCACATACAGTGTCCGAATTGACTCAAATTGGATACCCAGCTGGTACCCCAGAATTGCTTGCTATCTGTGTGGGTCACCCCACACACACGCTGGAATTGGTACCAGATTCCATGTACCAAGTTTCAGTTGCGTGACTGAATTGTTTTCTTCCCAAATAGAAAATACTCACTAATATTTCAGGATTCCCAGAAAGGAAAATGAAGCCGGAAGAATCAGGCTACCTGATTTCAGACTGTACTACAAAGCTATAGTGATCAAAACAGTATCAGATCAGATTAGATCAGTCACTCAGTCATGTCCAAGCCTTTGTGACCCCATGAATCGCAGCACGCCAGGCCTCCCTGTCCATCACCAACTCCCCGAGTTCACTGAGACTCATGTCCATTGAGTCAGTGATGCCATCCAGCCATCTCATCCTCTGTCGTCCCCTTCTCCTCTTGCCCCCAGTCCCTCCCAGCATCAGAGTCTTTTCCAATGAGTCAACTCTTCGCATGAGGTGGCCAAAGTACTAGAGTACGGTACTGGCCAAAAATAGAAACATAGATCAGTGGAACAGGATAGAATGCCCCAAAATAAACCCACATAACTATGGTCAATTTATCTACAATAAAGGAGGCAATAATATACAATGGAGAGAAGACAGTCTCTTCAATGACTGCCACTGGGAAAACTGGACAGCTATATGTAAAAGAATGAAATGAGAGCATTCTCTAACACCATACGCACAAGTAAATTCAAAATGGATTAAATACCTAAAGTTAAGGCTGGGCACTATGAAACTCTTAGAAGAAAACATAGGCTGAACACTCTTTGACATAAATTACAGCAATATCTTTTTAGAACAACCTCCAAGAGTAATGAAAATGAAAACAAAAATAAACAAATAAGAACTGGTTAAACTTAAAAGCTTTTGCACAGCAAAGGAAGCAGTAAACAAAATGAAAAGATAACCCACAGAATGGGAGAAAATATTTGCAAACAGAGCAAGCACCAAGGGATTAATCTCTGAGATACTCAAACAGCTCAGGCACAGCTAGCTCACAAAAACAACTCAATCAGAAAACAGGCAGAAAATCTAAACATACATTTCTCCAAAGAAGACATACAGATGGTCAAAATACACACGAAAACATGCTCAATATGACTAATTATTAGAGAAAGGCAAATCAAAACCACAATAAGGTATTACCTCACACCAGTCAGACTGGCCATCATCAAAAAGTACAAACAAGAAATGCTAGAGAGGGTGTGGAGAAAAGAGAACCTCTTGCATTGCTGGTGGGAATGTAAACTGGTATAACCACTGTGGAAAACAGTATGGAAGTTTCGTAAAAAACAAAAACTAAAAGTACCATATGATTCTGCAATCCCACTCCTGGGCATATACACCTGGATAAAACCGTAATTCAAAAGGTGTATGCACCCCAGTGTTCATTGTAGCACTATTTAGAATAGCCAAGACATGCAGCAACCTAAATGTCCATTGATAGGGGAATGGATAAAAAGATGTGGTACATATATACAATGGAATATTACTGAGCCATGAAAAAGAATGAAATAATGCCATTTGCAGCAACCTGAAGATTATCATATTATGTGAAGTAACCCACACAGGGAAATACAAATATCATGTTCTCACTTAAATGTAGAATGCAAAAAAAAAATGATACAAATAAACTTATTTATAAAACAGATTCACAGACTTTGAAAGCAAACTTACGGTTACCAAAGGGGAAGGGTAGGGGAGAGGGATAATGCGGGAGGTTGAGATTAGCATATATAGACTACTATCTGTAGAACAGATAATCACCAAGGACCTACTACCGTACAGAACAGGGAACTCTACTCCGTATTCTGCAGTAAATTATATGAGAAAAGAATCTGGAAAAGAATGGGTGTATGTATATTTATAAGTGACTCACTTTGCTGTTACCCCTAAAACTAACACAGCACTGTCAACCGACTACACTCCAATGTAAAATAAAAATTAAATAAATTTAAAAAATATTTTTTATACCTCATTGAGTTTCACTACCTCAATGAACATGGCAACGGCACTGGCAAAACCACAAGAAACCTACAGATTTCCTATTATGACGCGCTGTTCATTTCCAGTGAGATGAGAAGCACAGTAGCACTTTGTCATGTAAGTGAAGGATGCTACAGACATCAAGCCGTCACGTCACAGCCTCCAGCCGGTGAGCCCTGAAAGAACTCGAGATGCAGACCAAGGGAACTGCGAAGTCCATCTAGCAGTCAGCCACTTAAACCACCCTGACGGTGCACCCAGAGAAAGCTCCGGATATGAGAAAACAGGATACTGGCTCCAGGTAGCTGGAGTGCGTATCCAAGGAATGACTTCAGTGAGCCCAGACTCCTACTTTCTTCCAATACACAGGAAAAGCGCTAAATTCCTTAACTCAAGATATCTGGTTTCTTTTATTAACTGTCATCTTTTTATGTTTAGACTACCTGGTCTTTTGTTTAAAAAAAAACTTTATATCCTGGCTGTCTGACATGTCTCTTTGGAACAGTTTTCTTAGCATTATCTGAGATGCTGTCTCCCAGGCTTGAAGTCCTAAGACTATCTGCCAAATAAAACACAACACTCAAGTTTTAGGTTGGGATTTTTTTTGTTTTTTTTTCCTAGTGGACACAGAAGGAGATGGAATTTTCCATTAAAGGTCAAGATGCTGCACCAACATTCCTTGTAAACACCTTATGCAGCCCATTGGTGGAGGATTTTGGAACTGTGGTTATAACTTGACCTACAATTTCTTCGTTCACCTTTTCGACTTTGTTAGTGCCCGTGATGGCTGATCCTTGGACATTAAGAGTTTACTGTTTCTTTGCCCTGTTTCAGCAGCTGCAGATAGAGGCCATGAGGAAAAGTAACAATTGTGAAATACTCGGAAACAACACAGATTCCAGATAATACTGTATGAATGTTCTCTTGCTTCTGTAACAAATTACCGCCAACGGAGTGACCTAAAGCAACACCAGTTCCTTCTCTTAGAGTTCTGGAAGTTCAGTTCCGTTCAGTTGCTCAGTTGTATCCGACTCTTTGTGACCCCATGGACTGCAGCATGCCAGGCTTCCCCGTCCATCACCAAGGACTGAGGTACACAATCATTTTTTTCTAATTTTATAAAAATCAATATCATCAGGATTCAAAACATTTCCCCTTCAAAAGACAGTAAAGGAATCCCAAAGGAAATCCACAATCTGGGAAATTTTTGCAAAACACATCTGACAGAGGACTCATATCCAGAATATACAGGTAACTCATAATCAATGGGCTTCCTTGGTGGCTCAGCGGTAAAGAATCTGCCTACCAAGGCCGGAGACCCAAGTTCAATCACTTGGTCAGGAAAATCCCCTGAAGAAGGAAATGGCTACCCACTCCAGTACTCTTGCCTGCGAAATCCCATGGACCGAGGAGCCTGGAGGGCTACAGTCCGTGGGGTTGCAAAGAGTCCCGGACGTGACTGAGTGCACAGGCACACCGACCATAGTCAATAATGATGACATAACTCGATTTTTTAATTGGCAAAAGTCTGGAATGGACAGCTCAAAAGAGAAGACATAGAGAGTCAGTATGCATATGAAAAAGATGCTCAAAATCATTAGTCATCAGGGAAAGCCAAATTAAAAATTGCCGCACACCTACTGGTACGGCTAAAGTTAAAGAGACCTGGGATACCAAGTACTGATAAAAATACAGAGCTGGTGGGGCCCTCATACGTTACCGGTGGAACTGCACAATGGTTCCCACAAAGGTAACCACTCGCTTGCTGTAGGACCCAACCACTCCCCTCCTCAACATCTCCTCAAGGGAAGTGAAAACATACGTTCCCACAAAGACCCGAACGGGAATCATTCCAGTCACTTTATTCACAATCGCAAACCACTGGAAACAGGCCGAACATCATTCAACAGGCAGATAGACAAAGGGTAACCCACTCATAAAACTGAAAGGTCTTCAGGGATTAAAAGGGAAGGATCGCTGACACAGGCAACACTGTGGAGGAACCTCAAAAGCATTATGCAAAGTGAAAGAAGCCAGATACACAAGCCTTATTCTATATCCTTCCTTTTATGTGGCACATTTAGTTCAGTTCAGTCGCTCAGTCGTGTCTGACTCTTTGCGACCCCATGGATTGCAGCACGCCAGGCCTCCCTGTCCATCACCAACTCCCGGAGCTTACTCAAATTCATGTCCGTTGAGTCGGTGATGTCATCCAACCCTGTCATCCTCTCTGGTCCCCTTCTCCTCCTGCCTTCAAGCTTTCCCAGCATCATGGTCTTTTCCAGTGAGTCAGTTCTTCACATCGGGTGGCACTTTAGGAAAGGCCTAATGGGCTTCCCTGGTGGCTCAGTAGTAAAGAAGCTGCCTGCCAATTCAAAAGACAGGGGTTCCACTCTCATTGGAAAAGATGGTTGGATGGCATCACCGACTCGATGGACCTGAGTTTGGGTGAACTCCGGGAGTTGGCGATGGACAGGGAGGTCTGGCATACTGCGGTCCACGGGGTCACAGAGTCAGACACGACTGAGCGACTGAACTGAACTGAAGTGAAAGGCACAGGGCCATCCCCAGAGTTAACATATGTTCCCGTCAGTGAGGAGAGCCACTGATTATGGTACAAATGAGATTCCACTAGCACTGAGGATGGAAGCTGTCAGGAAGGAGCCCTGCACTGCCCACTGCTTCCCCACTGTTCTGAAGGCCATTCCTCCTGCTTGAGGGAGAGGAGTGCTTTTCCATCAGGGGAACTTTTCCGAACTGACACGAAGGTTGAAGCAGCAATTTGGGTGGGAAACTCTGGCTGCATTTCCAAATTATCTGATGCTGTCAGCAGGATGCTCTACACAGCCTTGCCCCTCACACGGCAAAGTGCTTTACAAGCACGAGCTCATAATTCTGCTGTGAGGTAGGTGGGAGGAAGGTTGTTATTTTCCCTGTTTTACGGGTCTTTAAAGCCTGTGAGGGTGTAAAGGGTTGACGTGTGTTCTATTTTTGAAGCCACAGAGTTGCCATAGTGCCGTTCTCCAGTGATGGAAGGAGGGGAGCTAGAACTGAAAACATTTCCATTCAACGCTCCTCTCCTCGTTCTTTGGATTCGTGAGGATTCGAGTCACACAGATGGTGTTTTATCGCCCCCAGAAGAAGGGTGAGTGAGCAGGCTGGCAGCTTCTGAAGACCTGGCCCCAGCATACCTCGAAAGCAAGGCACGGGGGGAAATCACAAATATGCTTGATGCCTTTGAAGAAAAACGCTTGTGAGAAAGAAGGCAAAAGTAAAGGTTTCCCTGTGTTCATTGGGTCTAGAGCAGAGCCATCAGTAATCTAAGAAGGTTAAAGGGCACAACATTATAGCCAGAGGCAGATCGTAAGGTTGGCGTTAACTCAGATGAGGGGCCTTCCTGGTGGCTCAGATGGTAGAACATTTGCCTGCAATGCAGGAGACAGGAGTTCAGTCCCTAGGTCAGGAAGGTGCCCTGGAGAAGGGAATGGAAACTCGCTCCAGAACTCTTGCCTGGAGAATCTCATGGACAGAAAGGCCTGGTGGGCTACATCCACTGAGTTGCAAAGACTAGGACACGACTGAGCAACTCACATGTACGTATGCACTCATGTGATGTGGGGGGCGGGGGGAAGCCATTGAAACTTATTCTGCTGTACACTAATTTATCCTTATTTCAAAAGAAGTTTTTTTCCCCCCCACAGACATGGATGCTACAAATGAATTTTCCTCAAAAAGTACACTGTTCATTAAGTCTTATCTTGCGCTCTAGTTACTATTGTAGCATAGCAAATTATCTCAGATTTTGCTCACAGTCTGCTGGGGTTAGGGGATTGGCGGAGGCAGCTCATTTCTGCCCCTGGTGGTCTTCACGGCGGCAGCTCAAAGGCTGCGGCTGGAATCATCTGAAGAGATGATTTTAGAAGAAAGAAAAGGAAGTGAAGTTACTGAGTTGTGTCCACTCTCTGCAACCACGTGGACTGTAGCCCACCAGGTTCCTCCACCCATGGGATTCTCCAGGCAAGAGTACTGGAATGGTTGCCATTCCCCTCTCCAGGGGATCTTCCCAACCCAGGGATCGAACCTGGGTCTCTCGCATTGCAGGCAGATGCTTTACCATCTGAGCCACCAGGGAAGCCCCAGCATTACACACTCATATGTTTGGAAGCTGACGCTGACTGTGGGCTCACATCGCAGCAGGAGCTATTGGTTGCACAGCCTACACAAGGCCTCTTCAAGTGCACTGGGATTCCTCACACCATGATGTGATTCCGAGAGCGTGAATATTCGGGAAATGAGGTGGAAATATGCTGAATTTTATGACCTAGCCTAGGAAACATACTTCTACCACATTCCATCTTTTCTGATGGTCGCAGAGCCCCACTCAGGTTTAAGGAGAAAGGAAATCGATTCTACCTCTTGATAAAAGAGGACTTTCCTGGTGGTTCAGCTGGTAAAGCATCCGCCCGCAATGCGGGAGACCTGGGTTCGATCCCTGGGTTGGGAAGATCCCTTTGGAGAAGGGAAATGGCTACCCACGCCAGTATTCTGGCCTGGAGAATTCCATAGGGTCGCAAAGAGTCGGACACAACTGAGCGACTTTCACTTTTTTTCTGATAAAGAACAACGAGTTGGACTTCCCGGGTGGCACAGTGGGTAAGAATCCGCCTGCCGATGAAGGGGACATGGGCCTGATCCCCGGTCTGGGAAGATCCACATGCTTCAGAGCAACTAACCCTGGGCCCCACAACTACCAAGCCTGCGCCCTAGAGCCGTAACCAACTGAGCCCGTGTACCTACAACTATCAAAGCCCACGCATCTTAGAACCTGTGCTCTGCAACACAAGAAGCCTCCGCAACGAAGGGTAGCCCCACACTCTTCAACTAAAGAAAGCCAGCAAAGAAGATCCAGGGCAATCAAAATAATTAATTTAAAAAAAAAAAAAAAAGGACAGCAAGTTTCTAGAAGAGCATATGGGATCAGAGAGTTTACCAGAATCCACGACCTCCACTTTGTCAATTTAACAGGGTGGCTGTCCCGGACATTCTACTGAGTGTCTTGGAAACACAAGCTCTTGGAGATGATTGTGGGGCCATCAAAAGAGACAGAAACATCACCCAATGCTCAGTACATGAGCATTTGTACAAAAAATGCTCAAAATGCATCAAAAAATGCTCAGCACACACAGATCAGCCACAGGAGAAGGAAAAGTCACTTACTGTTTCTTTATCTACCCGCAGCAAAGGCACAAGGCTGTTCAATCTCACACTCACTAGAGAATTTAGCATGAAAGCAGATATTATCTCAGAATATAGGCCCAATGTCTTTGTCCAGAGAAATTAAAATGAGACGTGCAGTTCGTTTACAAACCAGCATTTCCTTTCTTGCATGCTGGCTTTGAAAGAGCAACGGCGATGATTTTTGATTTGTTATGTGTTAAGTATTTTAATTACATTCTGAAGTAAGCAGCACTCTGGAAAAGACATAGTCAAAGGCAAACTAATTAATTCTTGAAGGTAACATCCTAATATATGCATTTTTCACGGCAGAAATTAATTACGCTCAAGACAACTGTCTTTTCCTTTGTAAATTAGGACATTTCTCCCCTAATTAGTTTAAATTGCCTGTAGGAGATGATCACCACTGAGCTACGGAATTTCCTTCAGCAGGTGATTCCGGCTACCAAAGACAAGAGTTTAAAAGACAAATAAGAATCTTGGCTTTTTTTCTTTCTCAGGGTCTTGGACCTAGAGATTGTCATGCTGAGTGAAGTACTTCAGACAGAGAAAGAGGAATACAGTAAATGTTTATGTTATATAACATAAATAAATATATTTATTACATATGTAGTAAATAATTAATTTTTAAAAATTACTATACAGTCCATGGAATTCTCCAGGCCAGTATACTGGAGTGGGTAGCCTTTCCCTTCTCCAAGGGATCTTCCCAACCCAGAGATCGAACCCAGGTCTCCTGCATTGCAGGAGGTTTCTTTACCAGCTGAGCCACCAGGGAAGCCCTTATTATATATAACATATATTATATATTTATATATATATGGGAGGGGAGTTTGGAGGAGAATGGATTCATGTGTATATATGGCTGAGTTTCTTTGCTGTTCACTTGAAACTATCACAACATTGCTAATTGGCTACATTTCTATACAAAATAAAAATATTTTTTTAATTTTTAATTTTCTAAATAAAATCCTGTCTAGACTTTTAAAAATATGTATACCTGTGGCTGATTCATGTTGATGTATAGGGAAAAAAAACTCACACTATTGTAAAGTCATTATTCTCCAATTAAGTTAATTAAAAAAATACAAAGCAGAGTCTTGGGCTTTGGCCTGTTTCTGTTCAGCAGGACTGAGAATAAAAAATATAAAACCACCTATGACTGCATCATCAAGTATGTTCTAGGTGGGCTTAGTCGCTCAGTCATATCCAGCAATTTGCGACCCCATGGACGGCCACCTGCCAGGCTCCTCTGTCCACGGAGATTCTCCAGGCGAGAATACTGGGGTGGGTAGCCTTTCCCTTCCCAAGGGGATCTTCCCGACCCAGGGATTGAACCCAGGTCTCCCGCATTTCAGGAGGATTCTTTACTGTCTGAACCACCGGGAAAGCCCTTGTTCTAGGCAATTATATGGTGATGGAGTGATCAACATCGCTGCTTCATGGAACACACATTTCAGTAGAATTTCATAGACTCCACTCCAAGTTATGTATAGAAACAGATCAAGTGCACAAGTATTATTTTAAACCAATTGGCTGTGACTTGTTTTCCAGTTGTTTGGCGGAATTCTCTTTCAAGTTGGTTTCCATGTAAAAACCCTGAGACTGGAATTTGATCCAGTTTTTTTAGAAAAAATCTCTTACAGAGTATGTCTTTTTCGCAAGGTGTAATCTCTTGCAACGCCAGGAACACAAAGCTATGACAACCTGCAAGCTCTTCTACGTCAATCTTGCTGCAGGATAACAGGAGACGATGAAGTTTTCAGATCCTTCCTGTGCCTGTATCAGGTCATACCAACGTGAATTAAACGTAATGCTGAACAAACGAAAGAGCCTGGGGGACGTCCGTGGTGCTCTGCTGGTTAAGAATCCTGCAAACACAGCAGACATGGGTTCAGTCCCTGGTCCGGGAAGATCCCATGTACTGCAGGGCAACTGGGGTCATCTCAACTCTAACCTCTTAGCTAATACTATCCATGGAAACCAGGGTCACCCTACCCAGGTTAGAGCTTGCTATTCAGAACCTACTTCACGAGGATACCCAGACAGATAGATACACAGATAGACACGGGTAAGAGACTAGACTAGTAGTCTAGTAGATTGGTGGACAGGTAGATGACTGCATGGACGGATGAATCCATGAAAGGCAGATAGATCGCCTTGAGGATTTATGCGTGTATATCATTGTGAGAAGAGTCAGATAAAATTCTTGAGTAGACTGATACGCAACTAACATATGATGACGGTGGAGGTGTAGTCACTAAGTCTTGTCTGATTCTTGTGCCCCCATGGACTGTAGCCTGCCAGGCTCCTCTGTCCATGGGATTCTCCAGCCAAGAAGACTGGAGTGGGTTGCCATGCCCTTCTCCAGGGGGATCTTCCTGACTCTGGGATTGAACTCGGGTAATGAGAAACGCTGGACTGGAAGAAGCACAAGCTGGAATCAAGATTGCCAGGAGAAATATCAATAACCTCAGATATGCAGATGACACCACCCTTATGGCAGAAAGTGAAGAGGAACTGAAAAGCCTCTTGATGAAAGTGAAAGAGGAGAGTGAAGAAGTTGGCTTAAAGCTCAACATTCAGAAAACGAAGATCATGGCATCTGGTCCCATCACTTCATGGGAAATAGATGGGGAAACAGTGGAAACAGTGTCAGACTTTATTTTGGGGGGCTCCAAAATCACTGCAGATAGTGACTGCAGCCATGAAATTAAAAGACACTCCTTGGAAGGAAAGTTATGACCAACCTAGATAGCATATTCAAAAGCAGAGACATTACTTTGCCTACAAAGGTCCATCTAGTCAAGGCTATGTTTTTTCCTGTGGTCATGTATGGATGTGAGAGTTGGACTGTGAAGAAGGCTGAGCACAGAAGAATTGATGCTTTGGAACTGTGGTGTTGGAGAAGACTCTTGAGAGTCCCTTGGACTGCAAGGACATCCAACCAGTCCATTCTGAAGGAGATCAGCCCTGGGATTTCTCTGGAAGGAATGATGCTAAAGCTGAAACTCCAGTACTTTGGCCACTTCATGCGAAGAGTTGACTCATTGGAAAAGACTGTGATGCTGGGAGGGATTGGGGGCTGGAGGAGAAGGGGATGACAGAGGATGAGATGGCTGGATGGCATCACTGACTCGATGGACGTGAGTCTGGGTGAACTCCAGGAGTTGGTGATGGACAGGGAAGCCTGGCATGCTGCGATTCATGGGGCCTCAAAGAGTAGGACACGACTGAGTGACTGAACTGAACTGAATGTACGATACATCACCCAAATCAAATCTCCTATGTTAGGAACACATTCATGTACGAATTTATTTACTCATCATATCATCATTTATATACTCTGGCATAGTAAGCTGCGAAAGATTTCAGGGGTGGGGTGGTACCTGAGCATGAACAGTCAGAAAAGGCCTCTTGGGGAAATGAAGAGTTATGTGCATATCTGTGTGTGTGTGCGTGCACGCACGTGCTCAATCACGTCAGTCGTTTCTGACCCTTTGCGACGCCGTGGACCATATCTCCCCAGGCTCCTCTGTCCATGGGGATTGTCCAGCAAGAATACCGGAGTAGGATGCAGTGCCCTCCTCCAGGGGATCTTCCGCACTCAGGGATCGGACCCACGTCTCTTGTCTCCGGCGTAGCCAGGCGCGTTCTTTGCCGCTAGCGCCCCCTGCTGGGGGAAAGGGCTGCAAATCAACAATTCTGCACGTGCAAATGCCCCAGCACGGGACAGAACGAGGCAGGCTGGAGGAACCCAGAGAACAGTCCACTACTCGCACATCAAAACACAAGGAGACGACAGTTTAAGAGAGGGAGTCGGCACCCCCGGGGCTCCGGGTCAAATAGGCCAGCGGATGCCACAGACCCTTGGGGTCCACACGCCTATCGCCACTGGAAGACTCAGCTAAAGGCCTTCAGGATTGCAGAGGAACTTGCAAAACCCCACGGGAAGCCAGCCTCCTGTTTTTATCTCTGGCGTTTACCGGTTCCTGAAACCCAGGGCAGCCTGAATCAGGCGCCCACAGGCTGTAAACCTTGGCGAGGTGAGCGAGGCGTTCTCGGTGAGATAGACATTTCTTTCTCGCTGTTTTTGTGGCCTTTCACGTGTGACTGTCTTATGTTCCTTTCAGACGGTGCATCTCTGTGCAAAATATGACAGGGGCCAGGTAGCATGGAGAAACAGAGCTGTGTCTATTTCTAGGCTCGGGTCTCAGTGTCGCCCCCGGGTCTCCAACCTTACTGCAAGGGGCGCAGGGAAATGTGCTGAAACCCAGTCCAGCCTTCCAGAGCGTCCAGACCGGGTTTAAAGCCATTCTGGAGCCAAGGACATTTTTCCTGAATCCGTTCCAAACTAGAACGAAGATGCTGGTGCATGATATTTTTGCAAAACATGCAGGCTCAGGAATGGACAGACTTTACATTTATGTCAAACGTGGAGAAACCATTTTCCAATCCTTGCTGCAGAAAGGCAGCTTGTGTGCAAGCCAAAAATAATAGCATGAAGAATAATAACAAAACAAAGCTGGCACGAAACCTCGTTATCTCTTGAAGAGGGCCAATTTTTACTCTGATAGCACTGATTCTTGGAAGCCAAAAGGGAAATAAATTCCTACCCACACAATCTGCATTGTTCCTGTCTGCCTCATGTTAATTTTATCTCACACCTCCAATGCACAGACTCATTTATTTTTTTCCTATTGAAAATGCAAGGTGTTTGTTCTAAAAATAAGTCATCTGCATCTGACGCCATAAACAGTTTCTTCCTGATGACTGCTTTAACTAAAGTTATACCCTGGGAAATAGATGGGGAAACAGTGGAAACAGTGTCAGACTTTATTTTGGGGGGCTCCAAAATCACTGCAGATGGTGACTGCAGCCAGGAAATTAAAAGACGCTTACTCCTTGGAAGGAAAGTTAAGACCAACCTAGATAGCATATTGAAAAGCAGACACATTACTTTGCCTACACAGGTCCGTCTAGTCAAGGCTATGGTTTTTCCTGTGGTCATGTATGAATGTGAGAGTTGGACTGTGAAGAGAGCTGAGTGCCAAAGAATTGATGCTTTTGAACTGTGGTGTTGGAGAAGACTCTTGAGAGTCCCTTGGACTGCAAGGACATCCAACCAGTCCATTCTGAAGGAGATCAGCCCTGGGATTTCTTTGGAAGGAATGATGCTAAAGCTGAAACTCCAGTACTTCGGCCACCTCCTGCGAAGAGTTGACTCATTGGAAAAGACTCTGATGCTGGGAGGGATTGGGGGCAGGAGGAGAAGGGGATGACAGAGGGTGAGATGGCTGGATGGCATCACCGACTCAGTGGACGTGAGTTTGAGTGAACCCGGGAGATGGTGATGGACAGGGAGGCCTGGCGTGCTGCGATTCATGGGGTCGCAAAGAGTCGGACACGACTGAGCGACTGAACTGAACTGAACTGAACTGAGCTGATAGGAAGAAAATTAGACATATGTTCTCCCAATGTTCTTTTGAGATGTGCGTGGGGGGTGCACAGTCTTTGTAACATGAAGACTAACTGCCCATTGCTGATTGCGGTTTAGTCGCTAAGCCGTATCCAGCTCTTTGCAACCCAGTGGACTATAACCCTCCAGGCACCTCTGTCCATGGGATTCTCTGGGCAAGAATACTGGAGTGGGTTGCCATCTCCTCCAGGTGATCTTTCCGACCCAGGGAATCGAACCCGCGTCTCTTGTGTCTCGTGCACTATCAGGTGGGTTTTTTACCCCTGTGCCACCTGGAAAGCTCCCGTCATAATACACTTGATCTTAGCCAAATGGGGAACGTGACCTTAACACAATCCGCTGGCCAGCAAGGAGCTGCTAAGAGGATGCTCCCATGATAACTGCAAGAGCGCTGAGAGATGCCACCACCAGGATACCCCCACGCCCGCCACTGCAAACCTTCCAGGAGGTCACATTTATCATCTGAAAAGCTCCTGGGTTGGGACTGTCCTAAAAGAGAGGCGATAACTGACAAGGAAGCTTATGGTGGAGAGGTGAGCTCCCTGGGCAATGTAGAGATGGGGAGAGATGGCCATCATTGGGAATGTCCCCCAAGGCTCAGCTTGTGGCTCAGCTGGTTAAGAAGTCGCCTGCAATGTGGGAGACCTGGGTTTGATTCCTGGATTGGAAAGATCCCCTGGAGAAGGGATAGGCTACCCACTCCAGTCTTCTTCGGCTTCCCTGGTGGCTCAGCTGGTAAAGAATCTGCCTGCAATGCAGGAGACACAGGAGATGCGGGTTTGATCCCTAGGTCAGGAAGATCCCCTGGGGAAGGGTATGGCAACCCACTCCAGTATTCTTGCCTGGAAAATCCCACGGACAGAGGAGCCTGGCAGGATACGGTCCATGGGGTCACAAAGAGCTGGACATGACTCAGCCACTTTAGCACTCGTAAGGCTGTCATTCCCACCCAGGCCCCAGAGCACAGGGCTTCTCAGGGAAAATGGTGCCCACCCGGGGCCTCATCTGACACGTGGTCAATTGTTTAGCCTTTTAAGTCCCTTTAAAGCAACATTCTTCGTGAGCCCTTAGAGTATTAAACGAGACATTTCACAGATTACTACATCATGATAAAGAAACCCTTTCATATGGTTTGCCACCAGATACAATGACAGTTCTGATGGAAGTTTCAAAGACATACTGTATGAGAGAGAAAGCAATTTCTGGCCGTGATTAGGGATCAGTACCTGTAGTGTGGTGCTATTAATAATAGTTAATATCAGTCAACTATTAATAGGTAATAACAGTTAATATTAATAGTTAATAGTTAAATTTTATAAATTTATTATAAATAAATTTATATAAATTTTATATAATATAAATTTATATATTATAATATAATATGATATAATATGATATGATATATAATAATATGTATAATGTATATTATATGATATATGTAATTTATATAAATATTATATATAAGAATTTATATATAAATAATATATATTTGTATATTTTATATAAATAAATAAAATTTATAAATATTAATAGTTAAATGAATATTTGTTGAAATATTTATTATTTAATTTAATTTGATTATTAAATAAAAAATTAGTTAAAATAGTTAAATAAATGAAAACAGTTAACTCTTTGCTCTGCTGCTCCTGAGGTCTTTTTCCTGTGTTTGATTTTGAGACGTCAATGGTGTATTGGACAGAAGGGTTTACACTCTGTTTTTCTCACCTACGTCTTTGAAATGAACTGCTTTTCTTAAACACGAGTGGAACAGACGCATTCCAACGAAAGAACTACGGTCTGAGGCAAAGGCTGAAGTTTCTACGTCTTTTCTGGAAAAATTAGGATTAACATAGGATCTGGGAGAAAATATTTCCATCTGAGAATAACACCAAGATATATTATTCCAGTTGACAGGACAAAACTTCGCAAAGCTCTGTCCTGTGATGCTTCTGAAAGCAAAGATCTTATGCCCATGACACAGACTCAGCTGTGGACTTTAATTACTGTTTGCATTCATGCATGCGTGTGCTAAGTTACTTCGGTCATGTCTGACTCTTTGTGAGCCTATGGTCTGTAGCCCACCAGGCTCCTCTGTCCATGGGATTCTCCAGGCAAGAGTACTGGAGTGACTTGCCCTGCCCTCCGCCAGGGGATCTTCCTAACCCAAGGATCGAACATGCATCTCCTGTGGTTCTTGCATTCAGCCAGATTCTTTACCGCTGAGCCACCGGGGAAGCCCATTTAAAATATAAAGCTCTAAGTAATTGAACATAATTATTTTCTACCAATGAGATCATTTATAATATGCCAGGAACTAGGATGAACGCTTTACATATACTATGATTAATCCCTACAGAACCTGGTGGAATCAGGTTCTTCCTGTCTTAAAAGATGCTGCTACTGCTAAGTCACTTCAGTCGTGTCCGACTCGGTGCAACCCCATAGATGGCAGCCCACCAGGCTCCGCCATCCCTGGGATTCTCCAGGCAAGAACACTGGAGTGGGTTGCCATTTCCTTCTCCAATGCATGAAAGGGAAAAGTGAAAGTGAAGTTGCTCAGTCATGTCCGACTCTTTGCAACCCCATGGACTGCAGTCCACCAGGCTCCTCTGTCCATGGGATTTTCCAGGCAAGAATACTGGAGTGGGTGGCCATTGCCTCCTCCAGTCTTAAAAGATGAGTGAACCCAAAAGTGAAGTGCAGAAAGGTCAGGACTTTCCTGGCGGTCTGCTGGTTAAGTATCTGCCTTTCAACGCAGGGGACACAGGTTCAATCCCTGGTCCGGGGACGAAGATCCCACATGCGGTGGGACAACTAAGCTCACGAGTCCCAACTACTGAGCCCAACCTGCCAGCAGCTAGAGCAAGAAGCCCATGTGCCGCAACCAGGACCAGACACAAAGAAACAGAGGAAGAAAGGCTTAATTCCCTGCCCAAGATCACAGAAGAAATTATGGGGGGAAAATGCAGACACAAACCCAGGTGTATCTGATCCTGAAGTTCTGGCTTCTAACTGACATTTTATACCGTTTCTCATCACCTTCCCCAAAGGCTGGCAAACGCCTGCCTGTGGGCCAGTGCACACAATATTAATGAGAGGGGGCAGAACTGCATCTGATCCTGAAAGCACCTAGCCTATCAGCCACGGCTAAATTGATGCTTTTGAACTGTGGTGTTGGAGAAGGCTCTTGAGAGTCCCTTGGACTGCAAGGAGATCCAACCAGCCCATCCTAAAGGACATCAGTCCTGGGTGTTCATTGGAAGGACTAATGCTGAAGCTGAAGCTGAAGCTCCAGTACTTTGGCCACGTGGTGCAAAGAACTGACTCATTAGAAAAGACCCTGATGCTGGGAAAGACTGAAGGTGGGAGGAGAAGGGGACGACAGAGGATGAGATGGTTGGAAGACATCACCAACTCGATGGACATGAGTTTGGGTAAACTCCGGGAGTTGGTGATGGACAGGGAAGCCTGGCGGTACTGCAGTCCATGGGGTCGCAGACAGTCGGGCACGACTGAGCAACTGAACTGAACTGAATTACCTAAAGGCTCAATTACACTCCACTCAAACTCTACAGAGGAGCAAAGAAATCCATTACACGCAGAAAACCTTCATCCTAATAAAATCATTAGCTTCAAGAGATAATGGCGTTGCATTTCAAACTTTGAAAGCACAAGTGTCTGATGATGGCTTATGGCATTACAAGATTCTATCCTGCTTGTAAATGAAAAAAAAAAATTTTGTTGGTGTGTTTTATGTGTCGGGTAAAAACTGTATCACCTAGCCAGTGATACAGTTGCAGAGGAGTCCTTTTTCCACCCAGGTCGTGATGAATGTCTGCAAAGCGAGCCCTCTCTGTTCAATAATATTCAGAGCACAAGTTACATGGCAGCAGGACAGAGGTACTGCTGTCCCTGAGAAAACAGCCAGCATGTTTTTTCACCAAAAAAGAGAGGATAAGCAGAATAATATTCTGCATATTCAAACTGAGCAGTGAAAGATCCAAAAGCAACATGTCAAGAAACTCTTATCTGTAGGTGGAATTAAAAACACCGCCACAAAAAGACCGACGTCTGCCTGAGGTTTGTCTGGGGCTGTTTCAGTTCTTCTGTCATGAAAGGTATTGATCGGTGCTTACAGCCACAGCAATCAGACTTCATTATGGATAGTATTTACGTCTGAGAGATCTGTTTTGTCTTCCCCATGCCCTGCCCCGACCCCCCAGAAACTGTGGTGTGAAATTAACCTGAAATCAGGAGAACATAAGTAGCTTTCCCAGCAGAAGGCAGGAGGCTCCTTCTGTGGACAATGGTGCTGTCCGTCTCTGACACCCTGTAGCAAACGGTTCCCAAGCTCTCTATCTTCATGCCTATCCCTGGCTTCATGCCTCTGATGCTTTCTCAACACTACAGCTTCACAGCTCTCTGCTCCATCCCGTAAGGACCAAAACCCAGCTGTGGTATCAATGGGCCTGGCCACAGAAGAGCATGCCAGAGGTTTATCAAGGGTAACAACTCCATCACTTTGCTCACAAAGATCCATCTAGTCAAACCTATGGTATTTCCAGTAGTCATGTATGAACATGAGAGTTGGACCATAAAGTAGGCTGAGCACCAAAGAATCAATGCTTCCAAACTGTGGTGTTGGAGAAGACTCTTGAGAGTCCCTTGGACTGCAAGGAGATCCATTATTATTCCTTGACTGCAAGGAACCATCCATGATTCCATTAGTCAAACCTAATGGAAATTAGTCCTGAGTATTCATTGGAAGGACTGATGCTGAAGCTCCAATGCTTTGGCCACCTGATGCAAAGAGCCAACTCATCAGAAAAGACCCTGATGCTGGGAGAGATTGAGGGCAGGAGGAGAAGGGGACGACAGAGGATGAGATGGTTGGATGGAATCATTGCATCAGTGGGCATGAGTTTGGGCAAACTCTGGGAAATAGCGGAGGACAGAGGAGGCTGGCGTGCTACAGCCCATGAGCTCGCAAAGAGTGGGACACAACTTGGCGACTGAACAGCAACTCCTCCCAACCTACATAGAAGTGTTTTAAAGAGCTCTTCTGCAGAACGCTTAGAGTCTTAGACACAGCGTATCATTCTGTCATCTGTCATGATCTTGCACTGTCTCCCTCCCTCCACTGGCATGCAGACCTGTGACCCTTGGGCATCTGTGTATGTTTCCATACACTGATACATTTATTATCCCAAATGTAAGTGCAGTGCCTGGGAATTCCTGGCAATAGGTGCCCCATCAATGTGTTGAATCAAGAGTAATTCCACAATATGTGTTAAATGTGTTGAAACTTCCCATTTTTAGTGCACATATTTTTTTTTAGCAGTATTGGCTTGTAATCAGACTATATTTATGCCCCCATGGGGAATTATGAGAGTTAGAGTTGCCAAAAAAAAAGGAAATAGAAATAAAGAGCCCACAAAACAGTTGAGATCATATGTTATTCCCTATGGAATCCCATGGACAGAGGAGCCAGGTGGGCTACAGTCCATGAGGTCGCAAAGAGTCAGCCACGACTAACCAAGTAACACCCATCTAACAATGATAGGCGAGCAAGCAAAGATGATCAAGATCAGGTGTCAAGGACAAATGGTGGGATTCTCAGGTCTTGCGCTGTGTTCATGCACAAGATACGTGGGTCCATGGGGTTTCGTCAGCCCCATAGAGGTGACTGTGCCTGGCGTGATGATCATTTTTGTAGCAGTCTACAGAGTGGACTCCTCCATTCTCTGTTTTGAGATGACAGCTGTCTTGACTTGACACGAGGCTGCTTATATGGACACTTCTCAAAGCATTCGGGGAAAACAGGTTAAATGGAAGTGCGTGCTGAGTTGCTTCAGTCATGTCCAACTCTTTGCGACCCCATGGACCATAGCCCCCCCTAGGCTCTTCTGTCCATGGGCTTTTCCAGGCAAGAATACTGGAGTGGGTTGCCATGCCCTCCTCCAGGGGAATCTTCCTGACGCAGGGAGTGACCCCCCCGTTTCCTGTCCAATTTGCATTTCTGAAATTCAGATCTAACAACGTGCAGATTCTAACCTGCACATCCTCGGTGACTCCTTGTCCCTCACAAGCTACGGGGTGATTTCTCTGTGTGGCAAATTTGCTTACCTCTTTGGAACGTTCTCCAGCCAGCCATTTCCATATTTAAGGTTTCATCACTGCCCACCTTCCCATTTCCCACAGATCTTTGGACCTGGGGCTCCAGGTCCACCTTCATGAAAAACCGAGACAAAAACATCCTTTAATTTGTCACGTTCTGATAACCCCTAAGTCCCTCTTTGTCCAATAACCACCCATTTATTTTATTTTGTTAATATTTATCTCTTTCTTTGGCTGCGGCAAGCAGGCTCTCCTACCTTCATTGTAGAATGGGGAGTTTTTAGAGGCGGCATGCAGAAACCTTAGTTGTGGCGTATGGGATCTTTTTCCCTGACCAGGGATCAAACCTGTGTCCACTGTACTGGGAGTTTGGAGCCTTAGCCACTGGCCCACCAAGGAAGTCCCATCATTCATTTATTTTAAAACAAACAAATAACCACAGTTCTAGCTGAGGAACAGCTAATCTACCAGGCATGGGGCTTTAAAAAAAAAAAAAAAAGAAAAAGAATTCACATGATTATTTCACTTAACACTAAAAAATTCCTATCAACACAAATGTCATTCTACATGTATAAATATAGTCACTCAACAAGTACAAGTGCACTTCACCCAAGAACAGATAAGAATGGCATATAATCACAAGAGAAAAATGTTCAGCATCTTTAGTCATTGCTGTTGTTGTTCAATCACTAAGTCATGTCTGACCCTTTGCGACACCATGAACTGACCAAGTCACTCACGCCAACTGTCCTTCACTATCTCCTGGAGCTTGCCCAAACTCATGTCCACCGAGTCAGTGATGCCATCCAACCATCTCATCCTCTGTCTTCCCCTTCTCCTCTTGTGCTCAGTCTTGCCCAGCATCAGGATCTTTAGGCAGCAGGAAACTACAAATTAAAATAATAATGAAATACCACGAGTTGGTGATGGACAGGGAGGCCTGGCGTGCTGTGGTTCACGGGGTCACAAAGAGTCGGACAGAACTGAGCGACTGAACTATTAAATGAATAATTTTTTAACTGATCATACCCAGTACTCTCAAGGATGTAGAACAACTGGGCCTCTCATGCATTTCTGGTAGGAAAATAAAACAGCATAGCAACTTTGAAAAGCACTTTGGCAGACTTTTTAAACAGTAGAACACAACGCAAGGCTGCAGTCACAATCCTGGGTTACAAGGGAAATGAAATCCTGTGTCTACACCAAGACTTGGGTACACATGTATGCACTGACTTTATGCACAGTCACTCAAGCCTGGAAACAACCCAATGTTCCCCTCCTGATGGGTGGATAAACAAACTCCAGTACGTATACCCGCACAAGCGACAAACTCAGCAATGAAAAAAAAACAGTACTGATGCTCTCGACCAGTGGGACAACCCTCTGAGATGTAAAGCCAAGGTAAAGAAGCCAGATCCCGAAGCCTCATTCTGCATGATTTATTTCACATGAGATTTTGGAAGAGGCCACACTGTGGACAGAGATAAGATAGGTGGCTGCCAGAAGCTGGGATGGGGGAGGCGTTAACCACAGAGGGACAAGAGAGAACATTTCGAGGGTGAAAGAACAATTCTGTACTGATTACAGGGTTGTGAGCGTTTGTCAAATCTCAGACTAAATCGATAAAATGGATGTGTTCGGATGTAAACGGCACATTGACAAAGATCAGAAGAAAAAACGATCAGTCAATAGAAAGAAACGCAAGGACCGTGTCATAGACCAAAAGGCTCCTGAATGGTCAGGCTGGAGCTTGGACTTGCAATGTGTTTATTTACCTATTTACAAACGATTTACCTATTTACTGATAATAAATATATTTATAATAAATATATTTATTATCAGTAGTAACGTCAGTCGGGAATATCTCACAACACAAATATGTACATGGGGAAACATCTATCGTTATCAAACTTGGACATAAAACCATACCGTCTTCTTGATAATTTTTATTTATTTTTTCCAGGGGAAAGGGGAAGAGTGTTAACTTTTGGCCAGAACCGACAGGCATGATGTTTTGACATCACAATATCAAATACAAATGCGCCATTTTCTCGTGGTTTGCTGCGCTTGGAGAATTACTCTTGACATCAACAGGCTGTCTGTTTTCAAACATCTTTTTTAAGTCAAATGTGTTCCCGGGGTTAGTGCTACATGTACTCACCGATGTGATCCCTAGATTGTCTGCCCACACTCGGGTAAGGTGAGATACCTGCCAGTACTCTGGGTGCTGTGTCGTTGAATTCTCTCTCGTTTTGCTTCTTTTTAAAAAATATATATATTTCTTTATTTGGGTGCTTCGAGTCTTAGGGATTTCTCCGGTGGCTCACACCACAGGAAAGAACCCACCTACACGGCAGGAGATGTGGTGAAGCCATCTTAAAGCCATCCCTGGGTCGGGAAGGTCCCCTAGAGGAAGGCATGGCAACCCACTGCAGTGTTCTTGCCTGGAGCATCCCATGGATGCAGGAGTCTTCACTGTGGCACTTGGGGTCTTTGTTGCATCTGTGGATCTTCTGTTGCGGCACACGGACTCTCTCAGCTCCAGAACACGGGCTCCGGAGCACGGGCTCAAGGAGTTGTGGTGTGCCAGATTATTAGCCCCGCAGCATATGAGATCTTCCTTCTCTAGCCAGGAATCAAACGCGCATCCCTTGCCTTGCAAGGTGGATTCTTAACCACCAAACCACCAGGGAGGCCCCTCATCCCGCTTCCAACATGCACATCTATCACGCAGCTTGGGTGTGAGCACCTGGACGGATCTATGTGCACGTCAGCAATGCTAGAGACTGCCCAGTATTGTCCTTTATTGCTTTATTCTTTCAAAACGTTCTAGCATTTTCTTCCTGCATGCAACAGACTGCTGCAAACACCTCCTTTGATGTTCGCCCACCTGTGGAGATGTCTAATCTGACTGGCCCCCTCTTCCTCATATACCTGAAGGACTTGTCACAGATTTAATTTCTTGGCCAAGCCTTAGCCATCTTGAAGCCATCAGACCTGAAATACACTGTGCGTGCGTCTGACTTCCCTTTCCCTGTTTACTGAAAACGATCCTCTTTCTTGCTAGTGTCATTCTGGGACATTTCTCCAAGAATGACATTTCTAGGACTCTTCCTCAAGAACGACATTTAGAGAAAATTCTTCAGCGCGCGTTGCTTGAGGATTTCCAGAAACAAGTATAAATAGTCTAAAGCTCTCTTGCAGGTAACTTAACTGCCCTCCTTCCCTAATCCCACCTTTCAAGGTTGGGAGTTACTTTGCTTTCCTTTCCCAACACCAAATGGAGTGCTAGGGTAGTCACTTTCCTTTAGTTTGATGACTTTCTTTTTTTTTTTTTTTAAGATGCATTCATTTGTTGACTCTGGTGGGTCTCCTTTGCTACATGTGGGTTTCCTCTAGTTTCAGCAAGTAAGGGCTAGCTCTGGTTGCGGTGCACAGGGTCCTCATTGCGGTGGCTCTCTTGTAGAGCATGGCTCTCCCATTGTGGTGCACGGGCTTCATTGCTCCTTGGCATATGGGATTTTCCTGGACCAGGGATTGAATCAGTGTCTCTGACGCTGCAATGCAGATTCTTACCCACTGGACTACCAGGTAAGCCCCCATTTGATGACTTTCCATGGTGCCGTGCTCATTAAAACCTAGGGACTCCTCCGCAGTCTGGTTTTTTTTTTTTCCATTCATCCAAGAAGGCTGGGTCAAAATTTTATTTCAAATATTAAAAGTTGAAGTTGAGACAAGTAATTTTTTTAAAAAAATCTCAAATTCAAAACCCAAAAAACTAGGGCCACATACAGCCTATTGCCTAAAATACAGTCTCTGATCAAACGTAGGAAACCATACTATCTTACATGACAAGTGCGTATTCATAAATGATGGCTCCATCACCTGCAGACTCACATCAGACTGAGACCCTGACCTTCCTTCTGCTGCTCTGCTGACCGGTCATGACAAATAGGTGTTTTCACCAGACGGACCAAAGCTCTTTCTTAAGACCTAAACTCTTAATATCTTAGGTTAGGATGCATAAAACACTAGGCATAAAGAAGTTTCTAGATCATGTGCAGATGTACCCAGGGTTGACTCTGTTGGAGCTATCCTCATATACCTGTAGTCATCTGTAACAAAAGCTAAAGCTCTTGAAAGGGGCTTCCCAGAACCCACCTGCCAATGCTGGAGACGTAAGAGATGAGTTTTCGATCTCTGGGTCGGAAAGATCCCCTGGAGGAGGAAACGGCAGCCCACTCCAGTATCCTTGCCTGGAGAATCCCATGGACACAGGAGCCTGGCGGGCTACCATCCATAGGGTCACAAACAGTCGGACATGACTGAACCGACTTAGCATGCACGCACACACGTGTGCAAAGCATTTGGACATTCCTTTTTCTACCTTTTTTCCCCTTCGCATTTGTTTACAACAGACATGGTACTGATTGGAACCATGACTCTACGTATCATGACCTCAACTGAGGTCAGATGAGCAATCGGCCCAAAGTCTAGACGGAAAGAGAACCAGAAGCACAAAATCTAATGAAAGCCAGTTTCCGTGCCAGAATTAATACATAAGTCATATGGTTTGGAAGAAAATCGGGGGTGAGGGGTGGAGCTGAGCCTGCTTTTCCCACTTTTGACCACACTCCTTCAGTTGTCACTTCCCACTGCTATGTGCAGAGCTTCAGGGTTTCTGTTTGATATTTCTCTTTCCCTGTAAGCTCCAACATCAAACCGTGAAAGAGGTTTTTCTCAACTCATCGCTGTGGACATTTGAGGCTTAAACCACTCTTTCCTTTGGTGACGGGTGGGAAGCGGGAGGAGATCGGGGGCAGGGTGTACCCTGTGCATTGTAGGTGCTGGAGCCGCACCATCCAATTATCCCAATTATCCTCCAATGAAATAAATTTATTTTTAAAAATAACCCAAAAAATGTGAAGCAGTTATTCCCCAATGAAATAAGTTTATTTTAAAAAATGATTTAAAAAATATTGTGAAGCAGTTATCCTCCAATGAAATAAATTTATTTTTTTAAAAAATGATAAAAAATGTGAAGCAGTTATCTTCCAATGAAATAAATTTGTTTTAAAAAATGATTTAAAAATATTGTGAAGCAATTATTCCCCAATGAAATAAATTTGTTTCAAAAAATTAAAAAAAAAACATTGTGAAGCAATTATCCTCCAATGAAATAAATTTATTTTAAAAAATGACCAAAAAAAATGAAGCAATTATCCCAATGAAATAAGGTTATTTTTAAAAATGACCCAAAAAAAAGTTAAGCAATTATTCCCCAGTGAAATAAATTTTTTAAAAAAATGATTAAAAAAATATTGTGAAGCAATTATCCTCCAATGAAATAAATTTATTTTAAAAAATGACCAAAAATTTGTGAAGCAGTTATTTGCCAATGAAGTAAGTTTATTTTAAAAAATGATTAAAAAAATATTGTGAAGCAATTATTCCCCAATGAAATAATTTGTAAAAAATGATAAAAAACATTTTGAAGCAATTATCCTCCAATGAAATAAATTTGTTTTAAAAAATAAGCAAAAAAATGTGAAGCAGTTATTCCCCAATGAAATAAGTTTATTTTAAAAAATGATTAAAAAATATTGTGAAGCAGTTATTCCCCAATGAAATAATTTGTAAATAATGATTTAAAACAAAAACATTGTGAAGCAATTATCCTCCAATGAAATAAATTCATTTTAAAAAATGACCAAAAAAAAAGTGAAGCATTTATTCTCCAATGAAATAAGTTTGTTTTAAAAAATGATTTAAAAAATCATGAAGCAATTATTCCCCAGTGAAATAAATTTTTTTTAAAAAATGATTAAAAAAAATATTGTGAAGCAATTATCCTCCAATGAAATAAATTTTTTTAAATGACAGAAAAATTGTGAAGCAATTATTTGCCAATGAAATAAGCTTATTTTAAAAAATGATTTTAAAAGATTGTGAAGCAATTATTCTCCAATGAAATAAATTTGTTTTAAAAAATGATTAAAAAAATATTGTGAAGCAATTATTCATCAATGAAATGAGTTTATTTTAAAAAATGATTTTAAAAAAAGTATTGTGAAGCAAATATCCTCCAATGAAATAAATTTATTTTTAAAAATGATAAAAACATATTGTGAAGCAATTATTCACCAATGAAATGAATTTATTTTTAAAAAATGATTTTAAAACATATTGTGAAGCAATTATCCTCCAATGAAATAAATTTATTTCTTAAAATGATGGGAAAACCACTATGAGGTACCATTTCACACCAGTCAGAATGGCTGCGATCCAAAAGTCTACAAGCAATAAATGCTGGAGAGGGTGTGGAGAAAAGGGAACCCTCTTACACTGTTGGTGGGAATGCAAACTCGTACGGCCACTATGGAGAACAGTGTGGAGGTTCCTTAAAAAACTGGAAATAGAACTGCCTTATGATCCAGCAATCCCACTGCTGGGCATACACACTGAGGAAACCAGAAGGGAAAGAGACACGTGTACCCCAATGTTCATCGCAGCACTGTTTATAATAGCCAGGACATGGAAGCAACCTAGATGTCCATCAGCAGACGAATGGATAAGAAAGCTGTGGTACATATACACAATGGAGTATTACTCAGCCATTAAAAAGAATACATTTGAATCAGTTCTAATGAGGTGGATGAAACTGGAGCCTATTATACAGAGTGAAGTAAGCCAGAAAGAAAAACACCAAAATAGTATACTAACGCATATATATGGAATTTAGAAAGTTGGTGACAATAACCCTGTGTACGAGACAGCAAAAGAGACACTGATGTATAGAACAGTCTTTTGGACTCTGTGGGAGAGGGAGAGGGTGGGATGATTTGGGAGAATGGCATTGAAATATGTATAATATCATATATGAAACGAGTCGCCAGTCCAGGTTCGATGCACGATACTGGATGCTTGGGGCTGGTGCACTGGGATGACCCAGAGGGATGGTATGGGGAGGGAGGAGGGAGGAGAGTTCAGGATGGGGAACGCATGTATACCTGTGGCGGATTCATTTCAATATATGGCAAAACCAATAGAATATTGTAAAGTTAAAAAATAAAATAAAATTTTTTAAAAATAAATAAATAAATAAAATAAAATGATGGGAAAAAAATGTCTCCAGACATTACCTGAAGTCTCCTTGGGGACATGACTGTCACCAGTTGAGAACCACTGCTTGAAATGACCCATTTCATTTAAAAGAAGACCCTCAGGGACTTCCTTGTCGGTTCAGTGGTTGTGACTCTGGGATCCTAACGCAGGGGACCCTGGGTTCAATACCTGGTCGGGAAACTGGATCCCACTCTCTGCAGCTAAGGATCTGTCATGCTGTAACTAAGACCCACTGCAACCAAATAAATAAATAAAACTAGTTTAAAAAAAAAAAAAGAATACCCTCAGCACTAACAGTTCAGGATGCTATAAACGAGGAGAACAATGATTCTATCAAATTTGCCAGCAAGCTGCAAGCAATATCTAGCAGCCAGTTTCTTAGCAAAACAAAAGTACTCAATTTCTTAGGGGAGACCAAGAAAGTCTTCCTTTTCAAAAAAAAAAAAAAAATCATTCCAGGTATTTATCCTACTTCTCTAGAGAAGTGCCACCTAAGGATATGTGTTCCTTCTCCCACGACAACCCCAAAGAGATGAGAGCTTCCCTTCACCTCCGGCTGCAAAGAACAAGCCAGCCGTACCCAACAACGCCTCACGCTCAGCCCATCTGAACAACGGGGATAATACGGCCAGCGCCTGCTCACTAGAGCAGCAGTAGGGTTACATGAGTTAACACAGAGCATTTGAAATAGCCCTCCTTTGCAGTGAGCAAAGCACTTTCTTACTGCTTTATAAGGAGTAGCTCCTTACATGATTATAGACCCATGCATGTGTGCTAAGTCGATTCAGTTGTGTCCGACGTTTTGCGACCCTATGCTCTATAGCCCACCAGGCTCCTCTGTCCATGGGATTCTCCAGGCCAGAACACTGGAGTGAGTTGCCATAACTTCCTCCAGGGGACCTTCCCAACCCAGAGATTTAACCCACGTCTCCTGCATTGGCAGGCGGATTATTTACCACTAGCGCCACCTGGGAAGCCCCTGATTATAGACAGAAACCACCATTACTCACTCACTCAAATTCTCACTTCACATCAACCAATCTCTTTTAAATTTTTAATTATTTATTGTCCACATCAAGCGGCACATTGGACCTTAGTTCCCCAACCAGGGATGGAAACCAGATCCCCTGCAGTGGAAGTGCAGACAGCTAACAACTGGACCGCCAGGGAATTCCCCCACACCGACCAGTCTTTACCGAGCATCTGTGCTAAGGAGATGCTCTGCTGGAGCGAAGTCATTGTGCTCAAGAAGGTTACAGTCTGTAAGGAGAAGGTGGTGATAAACATGTAAACAAGATACAAAGCCTGCAGACGCAGGCACCTCCATCCGGTCCCATCACTTCACGGCAAAGAGATGGGGGAACAATGGAAACAGTGACAGACTGTATTTTCTTGGGCTCCAAAATCACTGCAGATGGTGACTGCAGCCATGAAATTAAAAGACGCTTGCTCCTTGGAAGAAAAGCTATGGCAAACCTAGACAGCGTATTAAAAAGCAGAGACATTACTTTGCCAACAAAGGTCCGTCTAGTCAAAGCTATGGTTTTTCCAGTAGTCATGTATGCATGTGAAAGTTGGACCATAAAGAAATCTGAGCACTGAAGAATTGATGCTTTTCAACTGCAGTGTTGGAGAAGACTCTCGAGAATCCCTTGGACTGCAAGGAGATGCAACCAGTCCATTCTGAAGGAAATCAGTCCTGAATATTCACTGGAAGGACTAATGCTGAAGCTGAAACTCCAATACCTTGGCCACCTGATGCAAAAAAGCTGACTCTGGAAAAGACCCTGATACTGGGAAAGACTGAAGGCAGGAGGAGATGGGGACGACAGAGGATGAGATGATTAGATGACATCACCAACTCAGTAGACATGAGCATCAGGCTCTGGGACTTGGTGATGGACAGGAAGGCCTGGCGTGCTGCAGTCCATGGGGTTGAATGAGCGACTGAACTGAATTGAACTATTTCTAGAGAAGTCAGGGAGGACTTCCTGAAGGAGATGGCAGTTGAGCTGACACCTGAATGACAAGAAGGTTAGACGGCACTTCGTTCAGAAGTAAAAAAAAAAAAGGCTAAAAGTCCAAGGGCCTGAGGTAAACGTGACATTTTTAGGAAATGAAACTTTAAAATCACTGTCAGTAAAAACATGTTTGGGGGAGTAGAGGAAAATGAGGCTGAAGAGGAAGCCGGGGGCAGCTCGTGACTTGCCTTGCTCGGAAAGTCCAGCCCTTTCCCGGGATGCACCGAGAACAGAAATGCCATGGGGTGTTAAAAGGCTGAAGTGTGGGAGGTGCGGGGTCACCCAAGACCATGAGAAATGCCAGGTCAAATCTAAATGAGTTTCTTTGACTTCAGGACTTTCCAAAACATTTTTAAAATGCCAGAGGGGGCTGTGAGTTTCCGAAAGGAGACTCTGTGACAGTAGCCAGCTTGGGGGATACTCCGGTAAGAAGAGAGCTCCGAAAGGGACCTGGACATGGAAATATCACTGAGAAAATGAGGAGACAGTAAAGACTGCTTTTAAAAAATAAATAAATAAAAGGAATTTCATCGCCAGTTTTGAACAAGAGAAATGTTACTCTAATCTGACCAACATGGACAGATTAAAGGGGATCAGAGTAAGCCAGAGAGGCTGGGGGGAAAAAAAGTAGGGAGACGCATGTGATATTTCAAAAACGGAGGGATGGGATGGGCAGGGATGTGGGAGGGGGATTCAGGATGGGGAACACATGTACACCCGTGGCTGATTCATGTCAATGTATGGCAAAAACCACCACAATATTGTAAAATAATTAGCCTCTAATTAAAATGCAAAAAAATTAATTAATTAAATTTTTTTTTAAAGGATGATAATAGACCCAGTTAGGGCCACAGACCGTGGGCGTGAACAGGAGAGAAAGCCTTGGAAAGATTGTTAAGAGGCAAGAACGATGTGATGGTGGGTAATGGCCGTGAGGTTGAGATAGAGCAAGAAAACACCCCAGATGCCACTTGAAGCAGTTGGTTTGATGCTGGAACCACTTACTAAGATAAAGAAATCAGAAGGAAAAAAAAATGGTTTGAGGAAGAAGACGAGGAGTACCATTTTTATTTTATCGTTCAATTCATTTCTTTCTTTTTGTCTATGCTGGGTCCCGCTTGCTGCACAAGGGCTTTCTGTAGTTACGGTGAGTGGGGCCCACTCTCTGCTTGTTCTGTATATCCTTGGCTTCTGTTATTGCCGACCAAGGGCTCAGTTGCTCCATGGCACGTGGGATTCTCCAGGACCAGGGGTCAGACCTGTGTCCCTTGGGTTGGCAGGCGGATTCTTAACCACTGGACCAGCAGGGAAGTCCCAGGGAGTCCTGTGTTAGAGTGTCGCATGTGAGGGATGTGTGAATTTTCATGGGTATGTGTTGGGGGGTGCGGGCACTACAGACCGAGACTGTAGATAGAAATTCAGAAGCTGTTGACAGAGAACTGGATTGACACCTCTGGCATCAAGAGGACCGGCCAGAGAAAGCTGGCAGAGTGAGAGAAGAAGGTGACCCAGATCAGACCAGCAGAAGAACACCATTTACGGAAGGAGGAGCCCGAAGCACAAGTCACGAAAGAGGTGGCATTCAGAAGGACAGAGTGCCGCCCTGTGATGTAGGAAGGGCAGATAAATACAAAGGAGAGACCAGCTTCGATCTGGCAGAAGGGGAAGTCAGAGAGAGATGTCGGGGATCCCACACCAGATGCTCCTGGAAGACAGGGAAGATGACACCCTTCCAGGAAAACAGCCACGGGAAACTGTTCACATGAGCGTGCATCAGCTGCAGCCTGTGGGAGCTGCCCCCAGAGTTTCTGACCCCTTCGGTCCCAGGAGATGCTGATCCATTCAGTTCAGTTCAGCTGCTCAGTCGTGTCCAATTCTGTGCAACCCCATGAACTGCAGCACACCAGGCCTCCCTGTCCATCACCAGCTCCCGGAGTTTACTCAAACTCAAGTCCGATGAGTCGGTGATGCCATCCAACCATCTCAACTTCTGTCATCCCCTTCTCTTCCCGCCCTCAATCTTACCCAGCATCAGGGTCTTTTCCAATGAGTCAGTTCTTCGCATCAGGTGGCCAAAGGATTGGCGTTTCAGCCTCAACATTAGTCCTTCCAGTGAACATTCAGGACTGATTTCTTTTAGGATGGACTGTTTGGAGCTCCTTGCAGCCCAAGGGACTCTCAAGAGTCTTCTCCAACACCACAGTTCAAAAGTATCAATTCTTCAGCGCTCAGCTTTCTTTATAGTACAATTCTCACATCCGCACAAGACTACTGGAAAAACCATAGCCTTGACTAGATGGCCCTTTGTTGGCAAAGTCATGTCTCTCATTTTTAATATGCTATCTAGGTTGGTCATAACTTTCCTTCCAAGGAGTAAGCATCTTTTAATTTCGTGGCTGCAGCCGCCATCTGCTGTGATTTTGAAGCCCCCCAAAATAAAGTCTGCCGCTATTTCCACCGCTTCCCCATCTATTTGTCATGAAGTGATGGGACCGGATACCATGATCTTAGTTTTCTGAATGTTGACATGCTGATACTGCCCAGGAACTCTTCTTCACAAGCACAGCTCTAGAGAAAGGAACCTGAGCTTTCCTGTCTCCTATGAGCAGACATGACAGTTGGCTAAAGCACCAATGTTTCATCTCTTTTTCCCTCTCTGGCCTTCTAATTCCAGAAGACAGAAGTAATGCAGTTTATTGCACCCTTTATATTATGTTTTTAGGATTTTTTTCCATTGTGGACCATTTTAAAATTCTTTATTGAATTTGTTACAATACTTCTTCTGTTTTATACTTTGGTTTGTTTTTTTTGTTGTTGTTGTTGTTGTTTTCAGCTGCAAGGCAAGTGTGATCTTAGCTCCCTGATCAAGACCGGAACCGGCCACTCCTGCACTGGAAGGCAACGTCTTAACCCACTGGACCGCCAGGGAAGTTGCAGTTTTCTCCATTCTAATTCCAACTCTGGAGGAGGAAATGGCAACCCACTCCAGTATTCTTGCCGGGAGAGTCCCATGGACGGGGGAGCCTGGTGGCCTACGGTGCAGGGGGGTCACAAAGAGTCGGACACGACTGAGCGATCCAGTGTTCTAACTTCAGGAGCCCAAATCTGCCACATTTCACCAAACATTACAGGGTTTAAAGCACAACACAAACCTTTAAGCAAAAAGAAAAGGATACCAACAGTTATGCCATGTGGCCAAATGTAGGAAGCATCCTCATTTCAGAATATGAAATCCTACCAAAATGTACATTTCGGAATTGACAGAATGCGGCCGGCCCCATCCTCTGGGGCCGTCTGGGAGAAGTCCGAATGCCAGCAGACAGTGTGATTCTCTGTGTCATCCACTGTTCCGACTGTGGGACATATGTAGGCACACAGTAACACCTGCCCACCAGACCCAAGGAGTCTGCTCCTCCTGGGATCTCCTAGTAGCTGGTCCTTCACCTGCGTCTCATACAGCTAGGTGTACAGTCGCCTAGGACAGCGCCCCGGTTTCTCAGAAGGAGTCAAAAGTCATTATTAAATGTATTTGCTCATCTGCATGCATTTCCTGCACGTACCCAGGACAATGAGTTAGCCTGTGTGGTTCTAGTCCACACAGTCCACCACAGAAACAATCCATTCAAGAAATGGCATCGCCATAAACA
Source organism: Bos grunniens (assembly GCF_055505025.1). Lineage (NCBI taxonomy): Eukaryota > Metazoa > Chordata > Mammalia > Artiodactyla > Bovidae > Bos > Bos grunniens. The sequence continues at coordinate 6,372,509 of NC_141194.1, forward strand.
GCAAAAGTTGAAAGGAAGCAGATACCCTCACGCTAACTTTTCTCCTCTTCACCAGGAGAAATCTTCTGAGTCGCTTCTATGATGAGTTCCAAATGGCTTATAACCAATGGTTACCGTTTAAGTGAACCTAGATGCCAGATGTTTCTATCTGTATGTTCTTTCTCAAAAGAACCACTCGAGGCAGATATTTTAAAATCTGAAACCAAGACTCAGATGTTGGTGGTGGAACCAAGATTTAACAACTAATAGGGATTATTTCAAGAGCATAAAATTTTCATACACAAGCTATTATATGAATACTCCCCCTAACCTGTAGTCATGTACAGATGTGAGAGTTTGACCATAAAAAAGGCTGAGCGCCGAAGACTTGATGCTTTTGAAGTATGGTGTTGGAGAAGACTCTTGAGAGTCCCTTGGACTGCAAGAAGATCCAACCAGTCAATTCTAAAGGAGACCAGTCCTGAATATTCATTGGAAAGACTGATGCTGAAGCTGAAACTTCAATCCTTTGGCCACCTAATGCGAAGAGCCAACTCACTGGAAAAACCCTGATGCTGGGAAAGATTGAAGGCAGGAGGAGAAGGGGGCAACAGAGGATGACATGGTTGGATGGCATCACCGACTCAATGGACATGAGTTTGAGCAAGCTCTGGGAGACAGTGAAGGACAGGGAAGCCTGGCATGCAGCAGTCCACGGGGTCGCAAAGAGTCGGACACGAAGGAGAGACTGAACAACAACAAGCCCCTAGCCTGACTCGGGCCAGTGTCCACAGTCACAATACTGAGGCAAAACCCAAAGCACGAGAGATCCTCTGACCTTCTGCGGCACCCGGAAGAAAATGACCTTGACTCCAGTGTATGGAATGAACTCCGCACAGAAAGTCACAGCAAAACAGCCAGCTCTGCTCTTTCAGGGAGTGGGGAAGGGGCATCTCACAGCACTCCTCTCTCTTTGGTGAGAATTCTGCTGACCCACTGTGTGCCTCTTCACTCTCAGAAGTACAAGGTGAAGGCAACGTGTCCATTTCCAGGCGTTGCTGAGGTCGTGGCATTGCAATCACCAACACCAACCTGACATGTGTCGGGTTGAGCCCTTTACACGTGTTCTACAAAATGTGAAAACGTCTACACAGAGACATCAGAATGAGAGGGAGACCCAGTTGAGACACTTCTTTGGTTCTAACCCTGGGGCCACAGTTCCTCCAAGGGGACCCAGAGCTAGAAGGAGCCACAGTCAGAATCTTTCACACCATGTGCCTTTCACGTCATAAAAACACAGCAGAAGAAAGGTCAGCCAAAACATCTGCCTTGCACAAACAGTCACCAACATAAAGTCTTTTTTTTTTTTTTTCCTTGAGAGGGGTCTCTGAAATGACAGGCAGAAACCTGATCCCTACCTGAATGTCCCCAGAGAGTGCCCCATAGTAGCAAATCCTCCAAGAGGGTCAAAGTTGCCTGTGATGTTTAAAACCTGAAACTTAAAATAATCCCAGACCCCCTCAACCACATGTCGTTAAAAAAAAAAAAAAAGCCAGATAAATTATACACATGGAATTGATTCCAACAATCCACCAGAGAAAGAGAGGTTGGGGCAGTGGGGAGGGGGGCGGTTCTCTCGAATTTGGCAACATCCCGTTTCCGTATGGAAAGAATTAGGTAGAGAGAAGCGGGCTGGGGAAGGCTGGTGGTGATTCCAGTGAGATGAACCACACCGAGCCATCAAGAGTGGAGGGGTCAGAACGCAAGTCATACAGCACGGGGCTTAGAGGAAGAACCCGGAGAGAGCTTATCCTCTCAAAGATAGTTTCAGATGTCTGTTTCTTGCTCTGGCAAGCATTTTTTTTTTTTTTTAACCTTTCCCAAATCTGAAAGCCATTAGTCCTTCGTCTTCAAGCTCCAGTATTTGGAAAAGTCACCGTTATGGAGAGGTCGACTCTGAACAACCTGCAGGATTGTCAGCCCTCCCACACGTGGGAAAATTCTGACCCGACATCTGTTTCCCAGTAAGATCCTGTCTTGAACACAATTTGATAAGTACATCTGCTTTGTCCCCAGGTGTTGGGAAGTCAAGGAGAGATCCACAGAAAACCAGGCTCCCTTTTAATGACTGCAATTCCTCCGGGACGGTTTCAGAAGTAAATGGGTTCCAGGAAAGCTCAGAGGACATACCCCATATCTGTGGGTCTGGTTTGGTTAGAAGACGCTTCTAAGTAAAGCACCATTCCCACAGTCTGCTTCTGAGTTTAGATACTGCCTTTCAGGCCCTGTCATTGAAATTCTGTGAAACTGCATGGCTCGCTGGAACCATCACCGACCTCTCCTGGTTTCTTGCAACTGCCAATTTTATTTACAAAAAGCGGGTGTTATCGAATGCCTCGGTCCTCGACGCGTGTTTTAAGAGGCAGCGGCCCCAGCATCTCCTGGGAGCTTGTTAGGAGCACAGAACCTCTCCCCCACCTCTGGTCTACTGAAATGTAAGTTTCATTTTAACAAGCTCCCTAGGAGATGTCTATGCAGACTGAACTGGAGGAGGGCTTCCCTTGTGGCTCAGCTGGTAAAGAATCTGCCTGCAACGTGGGAGACCTGGGTTCAATCCCTGGGTTGGGAAGATCCCCTAGAGAAGGGATAGACTATCCACTCCAGTATTCTTGGGCTTCCCTGGTGGCTCAGCTGGTAGAGAATCCGCCTGCAATGCGGTAGACTTGGGTTCAATCCCTTTGTTGGAAAGATCCGTTGGAGAAGGGAAAGGCTACCCACTCTAGTATTCAGGCTTAAAGAATTCCAAGAATTGAAAAAAAAAAAAAGAATTCCAAGAATTGTATAGTCTGTGGGGTCACAAAGAGTCAGACACGACGGAGCGACTTTCACTTTCACTTCAAACCAGGGGAAGTGAGACAATGGTGTGCAGGACAAACCCAGGGCCATCCTTGTCAATAAAGTTTTATTGAAATACAGCCAGAGCCATTAACTGGTCCGTGCCAGCTTTCGCACTCACACAGTAGAACCAAGAAGCGGCAGATATGTTCCTTGCGGCCCTTTACAGAAAAATGTTGACTGACTCCCGACCTCAGCCTTTCCCCGTGGTGGCAAAGGGGATGTTAGACACCCAAACCTGCTAAAACCACAGCAGGAAATTACCATCATGACAAAGCGGTCCTTGTTTAGCTGTTCAGTCATATCCGACTCTTTGTGATCCTATGGACTGTAGCCCACCAGGCTCCTCTGTCCATAGGACGGATTCTCCAGGCAAGAAGACTGGAGTGGGTTGCCATGGCCTCCTCCAGGACATCTTCCCAACCCAGGGATTGAACCTGGGTCTCCTGCAGGTGGCTTCTTTACTATCGAGCCACTAGGGAAGCCCAATGACAAAGTAGACCATCTTTTTTTTTTTTTCTTATTTATTTGTGGTTGTGTTGGGTCTGCATTGCTGTGAGCCAGCTTTCCTCTAGTTGCAACAAGCGGAGGCTACCCTAGGTGCCACATGCTTCCTGTTGAGGTGGCTCCTCTTGTTGTGGAGTATGGGTTCCAGGGCCCACGGACTTCGCTAGTCGCAGTACATGAGCTCAGCAGTTGTGACTCTCACGCTCTAGAGCCCAGGTTCAGCAGTTCCTCTGGCAAGGTTTTTGGTTGTTTTTTTTTTTAACCTTGCACAGGTCTTAGCTTGGCTTCCTTGGTGGCTCAGCTGCTAAAGAACCTGTCTGCCAATGCAGGAGATGCAAGAGAAGGGAGCTCAATCCCTGAGTTGGAAAGATCCCCTGGAGTAGGAAATGACACCCTGCTCCAATATTCTTGCCTGGAGAATCCCATGGACAGAGGAGCTTGGCAGGCTACAGTCCATAGGGTCACATAGAGTCTGACACAACTGAGCGGCTAACACTTTCACTTTCAGGCTTAATTGATCCTCAGTGCATGCAAACTTCCCAGACCAGTGATCATCCCATGTTCCCTTCATTGGCAGGCAGATTCTTCACCACTGTACCACCAGGAAAGTCCAACATTTGTCTTATTGAAGGTTTACGGAACTATCGTGACCTAACTTTTGTGGACAGCTGCAAGAATCAAAGATTTTGACACCAAGAAGTGGCAAGCAGCCAAAACCCCTCCCCTTTTAGTATAAAAGAAGCCTGAATCCTGACTCGGCAAGATGGTGTTCTAGCACGTTCGTCTGCCACCTCCTCAGAGTTCTCACTTTCCAGAAAAAGTCGTTATTCTTTGCTTCAACACCTCGTCCTACATTTTACTGGCTTGTTGTGCAGTGAACAGAGCTAGTTTGGACTCTGCAAGAGTTCCGGAAAAAACATTGCTGTTGTTCAGTGGCTAAGTTGTGTCCGACTCTTTGCGACCCCATGGACTGCAGCACGCCAGGTCTCCCTGTCGATCACCAATTCCCAGAGCTTGCTCAAACTCATGTCCTTCGAGTTGGTGATGCCATCCAACCGTCTCATCCTCTGTCATCCCCTTCTCCTCCTGCCCTCAATCTTTCCCAGCATCAGGGTCTTTTCCAATGAGTCAGCTCTTCGCATCAGGTGGCCAAAGGATTGGAGTTTCAGCTTCAACATCAGTCCTTCCAACAAGTGTTCAGGACTGATTTTCTTTAGGATGGACTGGTTGGATCTCCTCGCAGTCCGAGGGATTCTCAAGAGTCTTCTCCAGCACCATAGTTCGAAAGCATCCATTCTTCAGCCTTCTTTGTGGTCCAACTCTCACATCCGTATGTGACGAGTGGACAAACCATAGCTTTGACTTTATAGAGCTTTGTTGGCAAAGTGAGAAGACGTGGGGAAAATGAGAAGATCTTCGATCTGAGTCCCACCTCCACCACGTCCCTCTCTGAGAAGAACCCTGGCCAACAGGAAACATACAGGCTAGACCCTGCATGGAGAAGGAGAAAAGCAGCTAGGAGGAGAAAAGGGTCCCAAAGAGAAGACCCTGGGGACACACTGGGGCTGAGACTCCCACAGCCACGTGTGTGGGACCTTCCGGGTACCTCAATATCCACACGGCCCCAGGCGGCAGGCGGCCTGCTGCTGTTTCTTCTTCCTCACGTGCTAACTGGTCTGTGGTTAGGTTATCTTTATGCAAACTGTGGGTGATCACCCTACTGCATGGTTCTGGTTATGCTCAAGTAAACATGCTGTAAAAAAAAAAAGATCACAAGTACTAAAAAAAAAAAATACATCTGTTTTCATTTAAAAAGTTTAGAGTAATAGAGTCAAAAAAATAGTCTGACAACACTACTCAGATGAGCAGAAAGGGGGCTCAGTGGTTGTCCATAGAGGATCACGCCTCACCACCGAGACAAAGTCTCCCCTCTGACCCAACCACAAGCAAGAAAAATTAACTTTATGTCCAAGGCACGGCCAAGCACCCTGTGCTTAGTCGCTCAGTTGTACTCAGAGCATAAGACCTACGAGTGTGCAATTTCCATTCCATAAACACACAGCCTGGGGCGCGGTGGTACTAAAATGCAGTGGACGAAGCCCAAGAATGGCAGGCCAAGATTTCAGAGTGGAGACTAGAAACATACTCCTTTTCAGCAAGCTTGTGATGCAACCACATTTAACTCATGAAGTAGCTCGTCCTCTGAAGCCAGCTGTTGTCCACGGGCCAGTTTTATCCACTCGTACAGTGTCTTACCAGTACCCAGGAATGGCGTCAAAGGGACCAGAAACGTCTGTTATCCCTGGCACCTCCAACACCCCTCGTCAGTTCACAAGTTTTCTCATTAGACTGTCCTTTCTTTACCCTGAAATAGGTCCACAGCTGAATCCTCAGTCTTCTGTAAGACACAAAAATATATAAAGGGAAAGATCCAGCAATTGTGCCTCTCTGGTGTTGGTCAAATGAGTGGAAAAGTTCTGTCTATACAAAACCTTGCATGTAGATGCTTATAGTATATATAAAAAGCTATATTCTTTTTATTAAACTCTCATAAGTTTATGCACTTTATTTCCCTTCTCAATAAAAGTAGGAATCATGGTCACTTCAGATGTGGCGACGAGAGTCTATTAAATCATCATTTCTGAATGACTCATCCAAAAAGGATAGGAGATCTTCGCAAACAGCAGTGACTGAGAATATCGAGAAAGACAGATTTCTTTAAGTCTTCCTCAAGAATAGAAAAGTCTATCCCATTACTAAGCATAAGTTTTGGAGCTTTTTAAAAAACAATTTTTATTGGCGTGTAGGTGTTTTACAGTGCTATGTTAGTTTGTGCTGAACGGCAAAGTGAATAAGCTATATGTACACAAATATCCATCCTAAAGGAAATCGATCCTGAATATTCATTGGAAAGACTGATGCTGAAGCTGAAACGCCAATCCTTTGGCCACCTGATGCAAAAAGCTGACTCATTGGAAAAGACCCTGATGCTGGGAAAGATTGAGGGCGGGAGGAGAAGGGGACAACAGAGGATGAGATGGTTAGATGGCATCACCGACTCTCCGGGAGTTGGTGATGGACAGGGAGGCCTGGCGTGCTGCGATTCATGGGGTCACAAAGAGTCGGACACGACTGAGCGACTGAACTGAACTGAACTGGTACATATATCCCATCTTTTTTTTTTTTTTTTCCTTCCCATTCAGGTAACCAGGGAGCACTGAGTGGAGTTCCCTAAGCTACACAACGGTTTCTCATCACTTACCTATTTTATTCACAGTATCAGCAGTGTCTATGTGTCAGTTCCAGTCTCCAGGTTCTTCACATCCTCCCCCCTTTACCCCTTGGACTAGCTTTATTCTTTAACTGCCAAAATTTTGAAGCAACCTAGATGTCCTTTAACAGGTACACGTTTGCATGTTCCTTCAGTCGCATCTGACTCTTGGTGACCCCATGCACTGTAGCCCCACCAGGCTCCTCTGTCCATGGGATTCTCCAGGCAAGAATACTGGAGTGGGTTGTCATGCCCTCCTCCAGTGGATCTTCCCAACTCCAGGATCAAACCCCCATTTCCTGGGGCACCTGCCTTGGCAGGTGGATTCTTTACCACTGAGTCACCTGGGAAGCCCTCTTGAATAGGTGGATGGACACATAAGCCATGGTACATATAGGCAATGGAATATTACCCAGAGTCCAAAACAAATGAGTTATCAAGCCATGCAAAGATGTGGAGGAACCTTAAATGCATATTGCTACGTGAAAGAACCCAATCTAAGAACACGGCATACGGTATCATTCCAACTATATGCCATTCTGCAAAAGGGGAAAGCGCAATAGCAGCTGCATGTGGAGAGGAAGGAACTGGCAGAGCACAGAGGGGTTTTAGGGCAGTGAAAATAGCCAGTATGATAGAATCATGATGGATGCCTGCCATTATACATTTGTGCAAACATAAAGAAAATATCACGCCAAGAGTGAACCCTAAGGTAGTATGGACTTTAGGCGATAATGACGTGTCAGTGTAGGCTCATCAACTGCAACAAATGTACCTCTCTGATGGGAGATGTTGACAAAGGGGCAGGCTATGGGGAAAGCAAGGACCATATGGGAAATCTCTGTATCTTCTGTTTAATGCTGCCGTGAACCTAAAACTGTTCTAAAAACTAAAGTGTACAGGAAGGAGGAGGGGGAGAGACATAGGGAGTTTGGGATGGACACGCACAGACTGTTGTATTTCAAAGGAATAACCAACAAGGATCTGCTGAACAGCACAGGGACCTCTGCTCAATACTCTGTAATAACCTTATGGTCACCAGGGGGAAGGATGGGGGAAGGGATAGTTAGGGAGTTTGGGATGGACATGGACACACTGCTGTATTTAACATGGAGATCCAACAAGGAGCTGCTGTCCAGAACAGGGAACTCTGCTCAGTGTCATGTGGCAGCCTGGATGGGAGGTGGTTTGGGGAAGAAGGAATGCATGTATACATACGGCTGAGTCCCTTCACCGTCCACCCGAAACCGTCACAACACCATTAATCAGCCATACATTTGTGCATGCTAAGTCGCTACAGCCGTGTCTGACTCTTTGTGACCCTATGGACCATAGCCCAACAGGCTCCTGTGTCCGTGGGGAGTCTCCAGGCAAGAATACTGAGAGTATGAGCTGCCATGCCCTCCTCCACGGGATCTTTCCTACACAAAGATCGAACTGCGTTGGCAGGCAGGTTCTTTACCACTATCGCCACCAAGGAAGCTTGTTCATCAGCTATACTCCAATATAAAATAAAACGTTCTTTTTAAAAAGCACATATAAGTATATGTATGTCTATAAAGGTCGAATCCATTATTTATCAATGTACCCATACATTTTTTTTTTAATCTGCCAAGTGGAGAGGTGGTTGGGAGATAGGTGTGGACTGGGGAAGGGACGGGGAAGCCCCTCTTGGAAGGGAAAGTGCAGATCAGGACAGACGGGATCAGGCTAGAATGCCCCCCCCTCCACCTTACACTCCACTCTGCCGGGATCAGAACCTACATCAGACCTTGGCACCGATGTACTCGTCAACCTCGTATAAAGTCTGGATTTCAGATCTGGAAATATTAGAGACAAAATCTTTATGGCCTGCAGACAGCTAGTCCTTTCCAGATCTTAGTGTTTGGAATCTTAGTAGAGTTCTATACACCAAAGGCCCTTGCCAGAATGAGACCCTGAATGTGTGAGAAACTGATATTTTTTTTTTTTTTTAAAGAATCGTATTTGAATTGCACAAGTCCAAATAAGCCAGTAACATAAGGCAAATAGCCTGTCTCTTGGAGAGCTGGAAAGCGAGAAGGGTCAGGACGGGAAATCATAAAATATACAAATCGCTGCTATGAAAATTTACACGGCTCACCCCACCTCTGAAAGGAGAGTTCAAAAGAGAAACACTTACTCCCTAACCCTGCTTATTGTATCAAGATGTGCTGAATTCGTGGCTTTGCTGGTTGCCATTTCTGCAGGATAGATAGATCTCCCACCCCCACTAGTTGGGTTTGCTGCCTCCTCCCCACACACCCAGATAACTTGAGAGCAAATCCCATTTAGAAGATGTTTTGTCTAGAGGCAGCCACGCGGTTTCATAACAAGGCAGATGTGGGGATGCAATTTCCAGCGCTAGTGTGAAGCCCAGAGCTAATTACCTGTAACTGAGGAAACGAGGCAGAGATGGATGCCCTGCGTGTGTTCAGGCTGGAGGCGAGCCCAAGGGCTGTCTGCTAAGCCGGGGCGGAAGAGAGCAAAGCTCACCAGCACCACCCCAGCCCCAGGTCCCATCAGGAGCTGGGGGTGGGGGGTTGCTTCAGGGGCAGGGGGCCTTGGAGGCATCCCCACCACATCCCAGGGCGCCGTCCTGAGACATCTGAACTGGGAGCCACTGAAGACTAAAGCAAAACGACCATGCAGCTGTGCTATCAAAGAGGAGACTCATAACCCTGCCCTGCAGGAAGTCCTGGCTAGATCGGAGAGAGTGGGATGTTTGGAGAGACTAACATGGAAACTTACGTCACCATCTGTCAAGTAGAGAGCCCACAGGAATTTGCTTTGTGACTCAGGGAACTCATACAGACGGTAAAGGGTCTGCCTGCGATGCGGGAGACCTGGGTTCGATCCCTGGGTCGGGAAGATCCTCTGGAAAAGGGAATGGCCACCCACTCCAGTATTCTGGCCTGGAGAAATCCCATGGACAGGGGAGCCTGGTGAGGCTACAGTCCATGGGGTCGAAAAGACTGAGTGACTTCACTTGACTTCACTCAGGGAACTCAAATCGGGGCTCTGAGACAACCTGGAAGGATGGGATGGGGAGGGAGGCAGGAGGAAGGTTTGAGAAGGAGGGGACATAGGTATCCCTACGGCTGATTCATGTAGATGTTTGGCAGAAACCAACACAACACTGTAAAGCAATTATCCTACCATTAAAAATAAATAAATAAATTTTAAAAATCAACAAATGTAGTCAGTAGCTCAGCTGGTAAAGAAGCTGCCTGCAATGCAGGAGACCCTGGTTCGATTCCTGGGTTGGGAAGATCCGCTGGAGAAGGGAAAGGCTACCCACTCCAGTATTCTGGCCTGGAGAATTCCATGGACTGTGTAGTCCATGAGGTCGCAAAGAGTCAGACACAACTGAGCAATTTTCACTTTCACAAGATGCAGTCCACGGGGGTCAAAAAAACAAAAATACACAATATTAGCACACACTCTGGTTCCTTAGGTCTTTTTCCCTTCACTTTCTTTCCCTATTTTCCATTTAACAGCTCTGTCTTTTTTAGAGAAGTAATTAGTGATGAAAACTTGGTATACTTTAAAACTGTGTTTAAAAGGGAGAAGATGGCCCAAATGTATTCTGGCATTTTATAAAGCCTGACTTTCTTCAAAATTAACTCATTGTAGTTTAGAGGTGGGGCGGGGGGAAATGGAAGTGGAAGAAGAACAGCAGAAAAGACAGGATACACCTAGCATTTTTTAGTGGTAACGATTCAGTGCTAAGAACTTTTAGCAAGCTCCTGGAATTTTTAAATATCCAATCTTTGAAAGGCTCGATGTGGGAGATACTGATTCCACAGCCTTCCTGTCTCGCCTGTCTATAATGTCCTACCTACTTACTCTGCCTCATCTTTCAAATCCACAGTGTTACCAACTGCAGCCCCTGGATGAGGGACACACGGACTGCAAGCTTGGAATTAGCAAATACCAACCATCCTACATAGGGCTTCCCTGATAGCTCAGTTGGTAAAGAATCCACCTGCAATGCGGGAGACCTGGGTTCACTCCCTGACTTGAGAAGACCTGGGGAAGGGAAAGGCTACCCACTCGAGTATTCTTGGGCTTCCCTGGTGGCTCAGCTGGTAACAGATCTGCCTGCAATGCAAGAGACCTGGGTTCGATCCCTGGGTTGGGAAGATCCCCTGGGGAAGGGAAAGGCTACCCACTCCAGTATTCTGGCCTGGAGAATTCCATGACTTTCACTCACTCCCTCAACCATCATATATGGAACAAATAAATAATAAGGTCCCACTGTATAGCACAGGGAACCATATTTAATGTCCTGGGTTAAACCATAATGTAAACGAGTATTAAAAAAAAATGTGTGCGCTTCCCTGGAGGCTCAGTGGTGAATAATCTGTCTGCCAATGCAGGAGACACGAGTTCGATCCCCAGTCCAGGAAGATCCCACCTGCCACAAAGCAACCGAGGCCGTGAACCACAACTATTGAGCTTGTGCTCTAGGGCCCGGCAGCCACAAAACTGCTGCACCCACGAGCTGCAACTCCTCAAGCGTGTTTGCTCCACAAGAGAAGCCACCACAGTGAGAAGCAGTGTGCGTCACAGACAGACAGCAGCCCCCCGCTCACTGCAACTAGAGAGAAGCCCACCCAGTAACAAAAACCCAGCAAAGCCAAGGATAAATAAATGTACTTTTAAAAGATTGTCAAAGAGTATAAAATGTTGAAAGAAAAATGATGTGAGTGAGTGTGTGTGTGTGTGTGTGTGTGTGTGTGTGGAGAGAGAGAGAGGTGAGTCTCTTTGCTGTACAGCAGAAATTACCACAATCAACTATCAGTTCAGTTCAATCCCTCAGTCCTGCCCGACTCTTTGTGACCCCAAGGACTGCAGCATGCCAAGCCTCCCTGTCCATCACCAACTCCCAGAGTTTACTCAAACTCTTGATCATGGAGTCAGTGATGCCATCCAACCATCTCATCCTCTGTCATCCCCTTCTCCTTCGGCCTTCAATCTTTCCCAGCATCAGGGTCTTTTCCAATGAGTCAGCTCTTCACATCAGGTGGCCAAAGGATTGGAGTTTCAGCTTCAACATCAGTCCTTCCAATGAATATTCAGGACTGATCTCCTTTAGGATGGACTGATTGGATCTCCTTGACGTCCAAGGGACTCTCAAGAGTCTTCTCCAACACCACAGTTCAAAAGCATCAATTCTTCAGCGCTTAGCTTTCTTTATAGTCCAACTCTCACATCCATACATGACCACTGGAAAAACCATAGCCTTGACTCGACGGACCTTTGTTGGCAAAGTAACGTCTCTGCTTTTTAGTATGCTGTCTAGGTTGGTCATAACTTTCCTTCCAAGGAGTAAGCGTCTTTTAATTTCATGGCTGCAGTCACCATCTGCAGTGATGCAAATCAATTATATTTCAACTCAAAACTAAATAAGTAAATTACTCAAATTGCACCTCCTTTTCTAAGCACCTTTCCTAAGCCCTACCCCAAACTATTTTCCAGTGCTTAAGAACTGACTACCCTAATTCTCTGCTTGTCATTCTTAGGTATCTTTTTCGTGTATTTCTCTCTTACATGCCTCCGCTTGATTACAGGCTCCTTAGAGACAGAGACTGTCTCACGCGTCGTCTTTGCCACGCATCTGCGTATCTTTTCTCACTCTTTGTATCTCGCCTCACTCGGAAGTGTTTCCAACGTCAGATCAAAGTAAAAAGCAGGAGCCCTGGATTTTCAACATGGGTAAAGAATAGTTTCCCCTCATATGCTTAAACAACTGCGGGCAAATTAAAGTTTAAATCAGAGACAGCAGGGCTATTTCTCTGCTGCCTGGCAGACGGAGCTAGTCCAGACATACTTAAAAAACATGATAAACACCATGAAATGTGCCGGCTGAAACCTGCCAGTAAAGCAAAGCTTTCCAAGGACAAACTGACTTGGAAATACTATTTTCATTTATGATGTGTAATTAGTAATTTATAAACCAGGCTGAGTGAATTTATACTTTTTCTTGAGATATAGTCAAGAAAAATGAGCTGCAAGGATAATATTTTCATTAAAATATTTGGGAGAATGGCGGGGGGATCAATAAGCATTCGACTGTAATATAGTCTGTTGCAAAATCAGTCGTAATATCTTTTACAACCAACTGTGAAATTACATATTACATTAGTACAGATATAAATGTATTATGTACAAAGGAGATCCAACCAGTCCATGCTAAGGGAGATCAGTCCTGGGTGTTCACTGGAAGGACTGATGGTGAAGCTGAAACTCCAATCCTTTGGCCATCTGATGTGAAGAGCTGACTCATTGGAAAAGACCCTGATGCTGGGAAAGATTGAGGGCAGGAGGAGAAGGGGACGACAGAGGATGAGATGATTGGATGGCATCTCAACGGACATGAGCTTGGGTGAACTCTGGGAGTTGGTGATGGACAGGGAGGCCTGGCGTGCTGCGGTTCATAAGGTCACAAAGAGTCAGACACAACTGAGCGACTGAACTGAACAAAGTGTATTACAAACACATATAGTTTTTTGCTGGGCTTATTTATTTTATATATAATGTGTTTGTTTTTGCTTTGTTCGCTTGGTTTTCATACAGTATGCAGGATCTTAGTTCTTCGAGCAAGGATCAAACCCACATCCCCTACGGTGGAAGCTCGGAGTCTTACCCACTGGACCACCAGGGAAGCCCCTCGGCTGGTTTATTTTGGATCAGTTTTATGGTTTGGATTATTAGAGTTTGAGCACTGGCCTCACTTCCCCGTTAAACGATACATTCGGAAGCAGGGGTCCTGTTAGAAATCGCGGTTGGACTTTCTAGAGTTGAACCTCTCATCCCTGCAGTTTTATTACCTGTTTTCTCTTTTTCTTTTGTTAATATTGGGAGCTGTTTCTAACGCCTTGCTCCATCCAGCTTGAAATGACTTCCCAGGTCTCTCTACACAGGAGACATGGAATGCTTCCATGAAATGCTAAGTACGGCGTCCAAATATCTCCATGTGCACAGTCGACTGTCTCTACTCACCTGACGGCATCCATCCTGTGAGGAGACAGCATTTCCCACACTCCAGGCTTGCTATCCAAGGGCCTTCCGGCCATGAAGCTGCAAGGAGAAAGCACAAGAATCAATCGGTCCTGGTGCAAGAGCTCCATGTCCAAGCTCAGGCTCCGTCACCCCTTGGTCTCAAGCTCCCTGGTTCTGAGTCTACTGCACTCCACATTCCATCTCCAAGATCCCACCCACCCCCTTTTTCTTTCTTTTTTTTTTTAATTTTCCTTTCTGGCTGGACCACAAGGCACATGGGATCTGTTCCCCGACCAGGGACTGAATCCACTCCTTGTCCCCAGCATTGGAAGCGCAGAGCCTTAATCACTGGGCCACCAGGGAAGTCCCTTGAAGATTCCTCTCTGTGCCATTTGCTGATGAGCCGTTTAGGACCCGCCTCATCACAACATCCTGGACGGGCTTTCAGTATCTGTACACCCTCCCCACGCTGCCCACAACCACAGCAGAGGGGCTCACACACTCCCACCAGCCCTGCCGACAAGCCCTGCCATATGGGGCCAATTCCAGGCCAGATGGGAACCGAGGCTCTGCAGAAAATCAGGGATAAATCTTAATCAGAGGCTTCAGTCTGGAGTGAGCACCACCCAGCACAGTCTCCCTTTCAGACTTTAGCTGATGAGGCCTGATGATATCTCAGAGCAGATTAGCCCTGTTTCTTGAAAAAGACAGCGTGACTGCAAGACAGACACATGCATCGAACTTCCAGAAAAGCATCGACGCCTCTCTGGGTCCCAAGATGACAGGTGCATTTCACTGTGGCCGAACTTCCACGTGATTCTAACTCTATGCGACCCCCTGGACTGCAGCCTGCCAGGCTCCTCTGTCCATGGGATTCTCCAGGCAAGAATACTGGAGTGGGTTGCCACGCCCTCCTCCAGGGGATCCTCCCGATCCGGGGATGGAATCTGTGTCTCTTAAATCTCCTGCACTGGCAGAGGGATTCTTTACCACGGAGCCACCTGGGAAGGCAGAGGGGAGAGAGAGACTCTTCAAACTGTACTTTTCATGGCCAGGCAGTCAGCTCCACTGTGGGGCACAAACGTAGGTGTCTCTGAAGCCTGGTGAATCTTTGAAAGAATTCTGAGAAGAAATCTTTCTTGATCTCCTGTGACATTACACACAGCTGTGTTCACCGTCCCTTTTGTGCCTGAAACACCAGGATTCCTGAATAAACAACTGGAAAGTTTGTTGTTTTCCAAAGGAGATTGTTCACCACACATAACAATTTAGAACACCTGGAGATCTGTTCTTAAGACTTATTTTTTGAATTGGAATAGTAGAGTGTCAAACCTTGGATGAGTCTCCTCTAATCAGTTACTCCCAAACCAACTTGTAACTTGCAGAAACAATGACCTTCTAAGCAAAGAAAAATGCACCGTTTTTACACACATTTAGAGCAGCACTAATCACAATTGTCAAAAGGTGCAAATGACTCAAATGCCCATTTAAAGCTGAATGGATATACAAATGGTGCATTATACATACAATAGAATATTATCCAGCCATAAAAAGAAAAAAAAAAATACTGCCACAGGCCACAATGTAGATGGACCCTGAAAACATTGTGCTAAGTGAAAGGAACCAGACATAAAAAGACAAATATTTTATGGTTCCATTTAGATGAAATATGCAGAAGGGGCAAATCCTCGGGGACAGAAAGCAGACTGGGGATAACCAGAAGCTTAGGGAAGGGAAAAGGCAGTGACTCTCTAGTGGATACAGGGTTTAATCTGGGGGTGATGAAAATGCTTTGGATCTACGTAGAGGCAGTGGTTTGTACCCGGATTTCCCAGGTGGCGCTAGTGTTAAAGAAATCTCCTGCCAATGAAGGAGACCTAAGAGACGCAGGTTCGATCCCTAGGTGGGGAAGATCTGCTGGAGAAGGGAATGGCAACCCACTCCAGTATTCTTGCCTGGAGCATCCCATGGTCAGAGGAGCCTGGCGGGGCTACAGTCTATGGGGTCGTACAGAGTAGGACATGCCTGAGCGACTTAGCACACATGTACAATGTGTGAATGTACTAAACCCTGCACAGTTCCAAGGTTGCACAATGCTGTGAATTACTCAAGGCCAATGAATTGCTCACCCTCAAATCGTTAGCTTTATTTTATGCAAATTGCACCTCAAATTTTTTTTTAATGATTTAAAGCTCAGTCCCTGGCTTTCTGTAGAGACCAGCAGAATCAGCGTAGCCTAGGAGAAGGCAATGGCAACCCACTCCAGTACTCTTGCCTGGAAAATCCCATGGACAGAGGAGCCTGGTGGGCTGCAGTCCATGGGGTCTCGAAGAGTCAAACAGGACTGAGCAACTTCACTTTCACTTTTCCCTTTCATGCATTGGAGAAGGAAATGGCTACCCACTCCAGTGTTCTTGCCTGGAGAATCCCAGGGACGGGGGAGCCTGGTGGGCTGCCGTCTATGGGGTCGCACAGAGTCGGACATGACTGAAGCGACTTAGCAGCAGCAGCAGCAGCAGCAGGAGCTTCTTAGAAATGCAGGTTTGGGCACAGAATTAACAGTTACAAACTACACACACACACAAACACTTAAAGTAGATAAACAACAAGGATTTACATTACAGACACAGAGGGGAATTCACTGGGGGTCCAGGAGTTAGGGCTTTGTGTTTTCACTCCCAAGGGCCCAGGTTCAATCCCTGCTCCAGGAATTAAAATCCCACACTTGATACATAGAAAGAAAAAGATTCATTCCCTTCTATGTGTGCGTGCCAAGTCATCTTTGAAGCTTTGCGACTTCAGTCATCTTTGAAGCTCTGCGACTCCCTAGGACTGTATCCCTGTCCAGGGGGACAGGCTCCTCTGTCCATGGGATTCTCCAGGCAAGAATACTGAAGCCGGTAGCCAGACCCAACTCCAGGGGATCTTCCCAACCTAGGGATCGAAACCGTGTCTCTTACATCTCCTGCGATATCAGGTGGGTTCTTTCCCACTAGCACCACCGCAGAAGCCCCTGTGTCCCTTCTACAACATTTGTAAATCCACTATCCTTCAAATTTTTTTTTACTCTTTTTAATTTAAAAAAAAGTGCAGTATAGCACAAGGAATTATTTCGAATATCTTGTAATAACCTATAATGGATTATAGACTGCGAAAATAACTGAATCAGGGTGTACTATACCTGAAAGTAGCACTCTATTGTAAGTCAACAACACTTCAATTTTTAAAAAAGAAAGAAGAGGGGAAAAAAAAGACCAGAATACTGGAGTGGGTTGCCAGGCCCTCGTCCAGGGGATCTCCCCAACCCAGGGATCAAACCCAGTCTCCCGTATTGCAGGCTAGATTCTTTACCATCGAAGCCACCAGGGAAGCCTAAAAATAAAAGAAAGAAGACAAAATAAAACAAGTGGAGAATCTCAGCCCCACTCAGAACTACAGGATCAGAACCTGAACTTTGAAACCCTCCCCAGGCATTCGCGTTATCGCTCCGGGGTAGGTTGACTGGCCCTCACTGTGAAGTCACGCTATTTTGCTTTTCAACAAAATGCCTCTCCAGGCCTTCAAAAGGCATCTGCACAAAGCTGGCTTCTCTCCCTGCCTCCAAGTCAACCAAGAACCTTCCATGCTGCCTCCCTCTCCATCGTCCTCACCCACCAGACCCCTGCAAGAGGCAAGACTCCGTCAAGCGATGCCACACAGCCTGGAAGCCCAGGGAGAATTTTCTCACCAAATTCTTACCAACCAAGACAGATTTGATTGCCTCACTCAGAAACGGTTCTCTCCTCCTCCTGTCTTCTGTCACTGATAAACAGACCAGCTGGTCCTTCTTCCGGCTTCCCTGGTGACTCAGCTTGGTAAAGAATCCGCCTGCAACACGGGAGACCTGGGTTCGATCCCTGGGTTGGGGAAATTCCCCTGGAGGAGGGTGTGGCAACCCACTCCAGTATTCTTGCCAGTGACCCCAGGATAAATTGCTTGACTCTGGGCTTTCCCAGTGGTTCAGTGGTAGAGAATCCACCTGCAACACGAGAGAACTGGGTTCGATCCCTGGGTTGGGAAGATTGCCCTGGAGAAGGGAAAGGCTACCCACTCCAGAATTCTGGCCCGGAGAATCCCATGGACTGTATAGTCCACGGGGTTGCAGAGAGTTGGACACGACTGAGCGACCTTCACTTCACTTGGTTCTGCTTCAGCTCCTCTGCTCTCTCATAATTCTTATTCATCTGCAGACCTCTTTATATACCTTAATTCCCACACAAAAAAAATCACTTCTAACTACAGTTGCTATGTGTAAAAGTAACGTTCAGAGGGCTGCAGAAGAAAGATGGTGGTGGCTCAGAGCAGGAGAGGTTGGGTGGAAGGCGCTCAGTCACGTGTGCCTCTTCAGGACCCTGTGGACCATAGTCCGACAAGGTGCTCTGTCCATAGGATTCTCTCGGCAAGAATACTGGAGTGGGTTGCCATGCCCTATTCCAGGGGATCTTTCCGATCCCGGGATCGAACCTGTGTCTCTTATATCTCCTGCATTGGCAGCAGGGTTCTTTAGGACTGAGCCATCATCATGACCCGTGAAAGTCAAATGTAATTCAAATCTGAGTGTCCATGCACCAAGCTTTACAGGAACTCAGTCGTGTTCATCTGCTTAGATGTTTCTCTGGCTGCTTTCCACACTACACCAGCCAAGTGGAATCCTTACAACCGACTGTGCGCCTCAAAGAGCTCAGAATGTTAGCTATCTGGCCCTTCCTGGTACAAGTTAACCAACCCTTGGTCTAAGCCAGACTGGTTCATTTCTGTTGTCAAATACGCCACATTTCGCTTCTCTGGGTGCAGTACATTCAGCGTTCAGGCGTTTCCGTGTTTCTGGCTAAACCAAGTTACAGATTAGCAATCATCCACTTGCTTTGCTTCTGCAGTTCATGTTCATCAGTTCATACGACACAGGGATCTGAGTAAATGCAGCAGCTACAGTGATTTCGGAACAGGGATTGTTGTTGTTATTCAGTAGTTGGGTCATGTCTGACTCTTTGCAACCCCGTGGACTGCAGCGGGGAGGCCCCCTCGTTTTTCTCTGCGTGAACTCGGAAGGTTTCGCTCAACCGCAAAAGTACGAAGCAGAAGAAGGACTCCTCTGGCCTCTGTATGATCTGGAAGGTTTCCACCATTTCTTCCAAGCGCTTGATTGCCTCCATGACGCTTTTCTCCATCTCATGTATAATCAGCGCCGCTTTCCAGCTGCCGCAGCTGGGATTCAAAACCACTTCCTTGGCCGGCGATTTAGCATTTCACTCCTCTACACACCAGCTTCCCCGGGCTGCCATAACAAAGTCAGAGCCAGCATTTAACAAGTCTGTCTGAGCTCAAAGCCGAAAAATAATTCCCACTCGTCCATCTTTTCTGGTGATCTCTCCACACTGGGATAAAAAGTCATGAATCTATTTCCTACCTATCCCCCACCATATATAGATGGACTGATTTCATCAACACTTTCTGGTTTATGGATCCTTTTTCTCTGCCTGAAAACAAAACACGTGC
Source organism: Bos grunniens (assembly GCF_055505025.1). Lineage (NCBI taxonomy): Eukaryota > Metazoa > Chordata > Mammalia > Artiodactyla > Bovidae > Bos > Bos grunniens. The sequence goes on from NC_141194.1 coordinate 6,391,722, forward strand.
TTCAAGGTTTTCACCAACTCCATACTTGAATTCCTAAACTCAGCCTCGTCCTCCACCTACTCTTCTGTATACTTAACACTGGATTCCCCAGGTTGGCGGTAAAGTGGTAAAGTGGTAAAGAACCCGCCTGCCAGTGCAGGAGACCCAAGAGAGGCAGTGTTCGATCCCTGGGTGGGGAAGATCTCCTGGAGGAGGGCATGGCAACCCACTCCAGTGTTCTTGCCTGGAGAATCCCAGGGACAGAGGAGCCTGGCGGGCTACGGTCCATGGGGTCGAAAAGAGTTGGACACAGCTGAAGTCAGACTTAGCATGCACACACACGCTCAACATAATTTAACAGAGTAATGATGCAACGGATGTAAACTATCAAGAACTTTTTACATCTGCATTAAAGCTTTATAATTTATCATGAGTTTTTTTAAATCATGAGTTGTTTTTTTAATCATGTTTATTTATTTATTTATTTTTTACTGGCTTCCACATACAACCTGCCCAGAAGGATCCTCCAGGCTTACTCCTGGGGGCCCACCATAGCTCCCTGCAGGCCAGCTAGTATGTCCCAAGATACAGGATATAATTAGCTTCCCACATCAAACTAATTTCATGACTACACCTTGGCCAACTATTGCTGTCATTTGTAAGCGACTGCCACCCGATGAAACCACATATTTTTTAATCAATTTTTTTTTTTTTTTGCTCTTTCAGCATAATTTACCTGTGGTTTACCAACTACTCTTTCACTTGCACAAATTTTCCTGACACCATATACATCCCTGGGCAACAACTTGATATAATCAGTAAATAAAATCCTCAAAAGTTTCAAGGTGTTTTGAAAAACAAGTTCAGTGAATAAAATCCTCAAAGTTTCAAGGTGTTTTGAAAAACAAGTTATTTTATTAGGTCATGGACATACCACTGGCACCAACCCTCCCCCGCCCCCCAAAATTGTAAGCCAAAACCTATTATGTGACGTTACAAATTCTGTAATCAAGTGATTATGCCTTTTAATGGGAGGGGGGGATAAAGGCAACATTAGCTGCTGCCCAAATCCAAAACCTGGAAGTAACTCGAATTACCACCGAACGGTCTTCAGGCAGAACAAAGACCAAACATTTCATCATGTAGCCAAGATCCTGATCCGAATTAACTCATAATAATGAATTAATGGCACAGATGGTTGTCATGGTGACCTAATTTTGGCTTTACATAATCTAGATGTCAGATGACACATGAGAATATTGCTAAAATAATGAACAACTCCCATGCTTTAGGTTCCCAGCATCTTTGACCTTCTTACATTTAAACGGCTTTCTAAATCCATCTGAAAATATTCAGGACAGCACTTAGGCCTCCTGATTTATGCTAATAATTTGATCGTCTCTCCCTTCCCTTAGCAGAGCTAACCACATTTGAATACACTGAATGGTTTAACTACCTCCACAGATTTCCGATCAAAGCAAGTGTGAAATAATTTTCCCCCACTTTGTACAGCAAAATCCTTTATGCAAGTGAGTCAACAATATGGAGAGGAGATAATGCAATTCAAAAGGCGTGAAGACAGAGCTTATGGAAGACGTATTTGCTAATATTATCACGCCAAATTGTTTCTTTTGTTTTCTTAAGTCTAGCTGGGAGGCGGCGGCCACTGAAAGGAGGTTCTGCCCGTGTAGCCTGGTCTTTAGCATACTTTAGGGAATGAAATTACTTTCTAATCACGAAATCCACCAGACGGTGGAACAGCCTGATACAAGAAGTCACGTTGTGCCAGGAAAGCTCTGGGTCATTCTGAAGTGAACTCACAGGGCCCTGCAGTAACCTGCCTGAGGCCATCGCTGAAATGAAAGCCAGTGAGACAACCCCAGAGCCCTGCCTCCTGCTTCAGCATCCAATTCTCATTACATTGGCCTCCTAGGGGTGAGGAGCCTGCCAGGTAAGGAGTGGGTAGGAAGAATCTGGAGTTTGTAGTCGAATTGAAAAACCAGCTTCTTCCCCGTGGAATCTCGCAAGCTGTGACCCTTTGAGGAGAAAATGTGCTGCTCGGGAATAATTATAAACCCAGCTGTCAGCCTTTACCCTGATGGCAAAGAGCTGGAGCACTGATGACCACGTGGGTAGCAACCAGAGTTGTCTGTCACGTGCCCTCCCCGCTGCTGTGAGTATCTGCCTTCTCCCTCCTGCTCAACCCCCTTGGGCCCAGCTAGGTAGGGATCATATTGTGGGAGGAAAGAATGTGACCTCAGGATCTGCAAAGACTGCAGAGCTCGGTGGAGCCAAGAGTCCCAAACTTCAGCGCCAATGATAATCAGCAAATCCCCGGAGGAGGACCGGTTGGAACACCAAGGGCCCCCACCTACTTCCAGAGTGTCCCAAACAGGTCCCCCATATTTCTTTCTTTCTTTCTTTCTTTTTTTTAATTTTGATTGATCTGGCTGCACCAGGTCTCAGTTGCAGCGAGCAGGACCTTCAATCCATGGAGCCCGCCATCAAGGTCACAGATTTAGAGTTTTGTACCAAGGCCACGGAGGCAGAGAGCCCTGCACCCAGGTCATCTTGGAACTGACTGAGCCCCCATAGCAACTTTTGCTATGAGCCCCCTCACCCCCTCCTTGATCTAAACCAGGCGGCTCCCTGACCTCATTGTAAGTAGAAATACCCACCCTCCCAGGTAGCTCAGTGGCTAAAAGAATCTGCCTGCAAAGCAGGACACCTGAGTTTGATCCCCAGGTTGGGAAGATCCCCTGGAGAAGGGCATGGCAACCCACTCCAGTATTCTTGCCTGGAGAATCCCATGGACAGAGGAGCCAGGCGGGCTGCAGTCTGTGGGGTTGCAGAGTCAGACACGACTGACACTTTCATTCACCCTATTACTCACCCTACAGCAGCCTAACCAATCACCCAATGTCACCCTCCAGCAGCAATTTGCTTTGTCCTAGGCTACAAAAACTGGCTTCTACCCCACCAAAGGGGTTGCCTCTCCCTGATCCATCAGGAGGTCGGCCAGCTGAACTTGCTATGCTGCTTCCTCTAAATACATCGCTTGTTTCTGAAATACTCTTGTGTCTGAAAATTCTTTGCAACCTGTGTTCCAACCACGCCATGATTTTCGTTGCAGCATGGAGGATCTTTAGTCTCAGCGTGTGAACTCTTAAGTCGTGGCATGTCGGATTCAGTTTCCTGACCGAGGATGGAACCCAGCCCCCAGGCATTTGGAGGGTGGAGTCTTAGCCACTCGACCACCAGGGAAGTCCCCCAAGACGGCACCCTTCCAACCAGCTCCCCCTCACCCACTCTTGCAAAACCACCTAGAGTTGAATGTAATAAGCCATGGGAAAGAGCTGAGATCCCGATTGCAAGCTCATCCTTCAGTGCTGTCTCACTAGAGCTGTGTTGCTGCAAATTTTCCTTTTACACCTGTCTGGCTCCGGCACATATTGGACTCAGATGGGGGGCCGGCTTCCCCGGTTGAGAGTCACAGCTTCCTGGTACTGTGCCGTCTTCAGGAGAGCTCACACCATCTCCCAGTGACTGGAGAGAAACTGAGCAAGGCTTTCACTGAAGACTAAGGGTGATGGGTGGCAAGGCAAACACAGCACCCAGACCGCCTGCAAAGCCCCGAGGAAGTGAGGTGGTTTTCAGCCTCACCTTGACTGTCTGTCACATGACTCACGGAGCACAGCCAGCGCTAATAAATCAACATCATTCTTTAAAGCACCCTGGTCAGCTGCTTGTATTTCTGTGGATGCTTTTGAGCTGTGGTGTTGGAGAAGACTCTTGAGAGTCCCTTGGACTGCAAGGAGATCCAGCCAGTCCATCCTAAAGGAGATCAGTCCTGGGTGTTCATTGGAAGGACTGATGTTGAAGGTGAAACTCTAATACTTTGGTTACCTGATGCGAAGAGCTGACTCATTGGAAATACCCTGATGCTGGGAAAGATTGAGGGCGGGAGAAGGGGATGAGCTGGTTGGATGGCATCGCTGACTCGATGGACATGGGTTTGGGTAGACTCCAGGAGTTGGTGATGGACAGGGAGGCCTGGCGTGCTGCGGTTCATGGGGTCGCAGAGTCGAACATGACTGAGAGACTGAACTGAACTGAACTGTGCCAGCCAGATATGTAGTTTAGAGCCTCCTTGGCCCGGATGATACTGACCGGCAGTAGCGGGTATTTCAAGCTTTTACATTTAAGAAGACAACTTACAAACGATAGAGAGAATGGGTACCTAGATCTCCTTAAAGGGAGCGTGTTGAAAGTTGAAGGGTTTGTGGCCATAATCTTTATTTGGTTGAGGAAGTTTCTTCCAGTCCCTAGTTTAATAAAAGGTTTCCTTTATTTTTAAAAATATTTTACAAATTTTTTTTTTTTACAAAATAAAAAGGTATTTTATTTATTTTGCCACACCAGGTCTCCGCTGCAGCCTGTGAACTCTTAGCTGTAGTATGTGGGTTCTACTTACCTGGCCAGGGATCGAACCTGGGCCCCTGCATTGGGAGCTCGGAGTCTCAGCCACTGGAAGTCCCAAAAAGGTATGATGATGAGGTGTTTAACTGTATCAATTTTTCTTTTTCTGTATGTACTTAAAATCTTTGATTTTGCCCTTTAGTGTAATGATGTAGGATGCATCACTGATAAAGTGTTCCCATGTTAAATATTGTTGCACTCCTGGAATAAATTCTGCCTGATAATCCTGTACATAAATATATATATATAGATACAAAGTATATTTATACTTTTTGTATCCATATATTTATATTTTATTTTGAAAATAAACTATTAGCTACATAAATTAACTACATGAAAAGTATACAAAAAGTATATTTTTGTATTATATACAATTATTACAGTGTATTATATATTATGGGCTTCCCTGGTGGCTCAGACGGTAAAGTGTCTGCCTGCAATGCAGGAGACCCAGGTTCAATTCCTGGGTCAGGAAGATCCTCTAGAGAAGGAAATGGCAATCCACTCCAGCCCTCTTGCCTGGAAAATCCCATGGACGGAGGAGCCTGATAGGCTACAGTCCATGGGCTCGCAAATTATAAGTGAAATGATACATAAATTATGTATCTTTTCTTGTATTATCCTTACCTAGTTTTTGAGTAAAGATTACACTAATCTCAGAAGAAAAGAAGGCTTAGTAGGAAATTAAGCAAAATATGGGAATAAAGATAAGGAAAGTTTGAGGAGTAAACGTTACATCTCCAGGAAAAACACAGTGATGTCTCAAGATAAATACTGTGCCAGATTTTTCATCTGAACATGAGAGTTGCCTATAAAAATGATTTTATAAGTATTTAATTTTTTTTTAAGAAGGGAGGAAGAGAGAGAGGGGGTGGAAAGGGGTGAAGAGAAAGGAGAGTGCATAGAAAAAGAAAACAAATAGATAGGGACACAGTGGAAAAGGAGCATGTCCAAGATCAGTTATTCTTTTTGTGGTTGGGCAGACAGCCCGTGGTGGTCACTGCAGAGCTGGTTTGTCCTCTGTACCCATAACTACGCAGCTCCTACAGTCTGCACAGCAAGCTGAAGCCCAGTGCACGGCATGGAGCCACTCAAGCTCTGCAGACACCTCACCCCTGCCAGCTGGGGCCCTTCACAGAAGCCGCACAGCAGTTTTGGTTACCTGAGCCCTTCACCCCCGTCTCCAGGCAATGGGCACCCTCCCACCTCCAGCGAGCAGGGGAGGCAACCTGCTCCCAGGACACCTTCCTTCCCCTTGCTGCCCCTGATTTGCTGGGAGTCATGTTTCAGTCACCTCTCTCTTCCATAATCAGCCTGTCCCTCCTGACCCATTAACTCCATGAAGCTGCCGTCTAGCATTCGGGGGGCCTCGAAATTATTTCTGATTACAAACATCAAGCACGCAGCCGTAGCGGGAAGACAAAGGCTCAGTTCAGTTCAGTCGCTCAATCGTGTCCAACTCTCTGCAACCCCATGAACCGCAGCACACCAGGCCTCCCTGTTCATCACCAACTCCCGGAGTCTACCCAAACCCATGTCCATCGAGTTGATGATGCCATCCAACCATCTCATCCTCTGTCATCCCCTTCTCCTCCTGCCCTCAATCTTTCCCAGCATCAGGGTCTTCTCAAATGAGTCTGCTCTTCACATCAGGTGGCCAAAGGATTGGAGTTTCAGCTTCAACATCAGTTCTTCCAATGAACACCCAGGACTGATCTCCTTTAGGATGGACTGGTTGGATCTCCTTGCAGTCGAAGAGACTCTCAAGAGTCTTCTCCAGCACCACAGTTTCAAAGCATCAATTCTTTGGCATTCAGCTTTCTTTAAAGGAGAGGTTATGACAGGTTGTGTACAATGATCAGATCTCTCTCTCTCTCTTTCTCTCTCTCTTTAGTTGCTAAGTCATGTCCGACTCTTGTGACCCCATGGACTGTAGCCCACCAGGCTCCCCTGTCCATGGGATTCTCCAGGTAACAACACTGGAGTGGGTTGCCATTTCCTTCTCCAGGAGATCTTCCCAACCCAGGGATTGAACCTGGGTCTCCTGCACTGCAGGCAGATTCTTTACTGACTGAGCTATGAGGGAAGCCCAATATATAAACAAATAGAAACATGCATAATATAGACAAACATAAACATGTGTAAATGCACAGACACAGAGGCACCAGTGGATACACATATACACATCTGCGTGCCTGCACATGCACACACGTGAAGGCACGCAAACCTGGACACACCCATGCATGCACACACACGTGTGCCCACAGACAGATGCACCCACGGGCACACTGTTAAATTAATGAAACAACAAGGCTCTAAACAGGACTTCAGTTCAGTTCAGTTCAGTCGCTCAGTCGTGTCTGACTCTTTGCGACCCCATGAATCGCAGCACGCCAGGCCTCCCTGTCCATCACCAACTCCCGGAGTTCACCCAGACTCATGTCCATCGAGTCAGTGATGCCATCCAGCCATCTCATCCTCTGTCGTCCCCTTCTCCTCCTGCCCCCAATCCCTCCCAGCATCAGTCTTTTCCAATGAGTCAGCTCTTCGCATGATGTGGCCAAAGTACTGGAGTTTCAGCTTTGGCATCATTCCTTCCAAAGAAATCCCAGGGCTGATCTCCTTCAGAATGGACTGGTTGGATCTCCTTGCAGTCCAAGGGACTCTCAAGAGTCTTCTCCAACACCACAGTTCAAAAGCATCTTCAGCACTCAGCCTTCTTCACAGTCCAACTCTCACATCCATACATGACCACAGGAAAAACCATAGCCTTGACTAGACGGCCCTTTGTTGGCAAAGTAATGTCTCTGCTTTTGAGTATGCTATCTAGGTTGGTCATAACTTTCCTTCCAAGGAGTAAGTGTCTTTTAATTTCATGGCTGCAGTCACCATCTGCAGTGATTTTGGAGCCCAAAAAAATAAAGTCTGACACTGTTTCCACTGTTTCCCCATCTGTGTGGATCACAATAAACTGTGCAAAATTCTGAAAGAGATGGGAATACCAGACCACCTGATCTGCCTCTTGAGAAATCTGTATGTAGGTCAGGAAGCAATAGAATTGGACATGGAACAACAGACTGGCTCTAAATAGGAAAAGGATTACATCAAGGCTGTATATTGTCACCCTGCTTATTTAACTTATATGCAGAATACATCATGAGAAACGCTGGGCTGGAAGAAACACAAGCTGGAATCAAGATTGCCGGGAGAAATATCAATAACCTCAGCTTTGCAGATGACACCACCCTTATGGCAGAAAGTGAAGAGGAACTAAAAAGCCTCTTGATGAAAGTGAAAGTGGAGAGTGAAAAAGTTGGCTTAAAGCTCAACATTCAGAAAATGAAGATCATGGCATCTGGTCCCATCACTTCTGTCTGGGAAGGCCTTACAAATAGCTGTGAAAAGAAGAGAAGTGAAAAGCAAAGGAGAAAAGGAAAAATATAAGCATCTGAATGCAGAGTTCCAAAGAATAGCAAGAAGAGATCAGAAAGCCTTCTTCAGCGATCAATGCAAAGAAATAGAAGAAAATAACAGAATGGGAAAGACTAGAGAGCTCTTCAAGAAAATTAGAGATACCAAGGGAACATTTCATGCAAAGATGGGCTCGATAAAGGACAGAAATGATATGGACCTAACAGAAGCAGAAGATATTAAGAAGAGGTGGCAAGAATATACAGAAGAACTGTACAAAAAAGATCTTCATGACCCAGATAATCACGATGGTGTGATCACTCACCTAGAGCCAGACATCCTGGAATGTGAAGTCCAGTGTGCCTTAGAAAGCATCAGTACGAACAAAGCTAGTGGAGGTGATGGAATTCCAGTGGAGCTATTTCAAATCCTGAAAGATGATGCTGTGAAAGTGCTACACTCAATATGCCAGCAAATTTGGAAAACTCAGCGGTGGCCACAGGACTGGAAAAGGTCAGTTTTCATTCCAATCCCAAACAAAGGCAATGCCAAAGAATGCTCAAACTACCACACAACTGCACTCATCTCACATACTAGTACAGTAACGCTCAAAATTCTCCAAGCCAGGCTTCAGCAATACATGAACCGTGAACTTCCTGATGTTCAAGCTGGTTTTAGAAAAGGCATAGAAACCAGAGATCAAATTGCCAACATCCTGTGGATCATCGAAAAAGCAAGAGAGTTCCAGAAAAACATCTATTTCTGCTAATTCAGTGGAGGCCTAGTCAAAAACCAAAATCTAAGCCTGTGAAGGCCTCAAGGTCACCAAACTGAAACCTAAGCACAACCAACCCCAAATAGCCAACTGGGCTTTAAGGGACAACCAACCAACAATTTCCTAACTTTGCTTCTGCTTTTCTCTATCAAAGTCTACCTCACGCCTGTTGGTGGAGCACTCCCAACCACTTCTGGTTAGGCACGGCCTTATTCAAATCAATGTTTGCTCAACTAGATTCTTGAAATTGTTAACATGCCTCAGTTTATCTTTGAACCATGCACAGCCATACAGAGACACAGACATCCCCATACACACTCATCGATTCTCTTTTCAAGAGCTAACAAATTGCACGAGTGCACATTGGTGTGAAGGGCCTCTCTCAAGACAGAGGTCATTCTTTTCCACTGTGAACTGAGGCAACAACATTCTCAAGACAGAGACTTTGAACCCCGGGCTGGCATTGCGCTTCCATCACCACTTCAAGGTGGTGATGTGTGTTCTCTCACCCAAGTAGCCAAGGTCTGGTCTCAAGCTTGTGCTAAGTCGCTTCAGCCACGTCCGACTCTTTTCGACCCCATAGGCTGCAGCCCGCCAGGCACCTCTGTCCATGGGATGCTCCAAGCAAGAATACTGGAGTGGGATGTCATGCCCTTCTCGAGAGCATCGACCCCGAGTCTCTTGTGTCTCCTGTATTGAACACTAGTGCCACCTGGGGATACTCCTAGGAGGCACAAGGAAACTTTTCACACCTGGAGCTTGAGTCAGAAGGACGCAGTAGCCACTACATCTCCTGTATTGACCTTCCACTACCATGCTGGTCGTAAATTTAGCATGAAAGAAAGTGCAAGTGAAGTCGCATCTGACTCTTTGCGACCCCGCGGACTGTAACCCACCAGGCTCTTCCGTCCATTGGATTCTCCAGGCAAGAATACTGGAGTGGGTTGCCATTTCCTTCTCCAGGGGAATCTTCCCCACCCAAGGATCGAACCTGGGTCTCCTGCATTGCAGGCAGACGCTTTACCGTCTAAGCCACCAGGGAAGTCCTTAAATTTGAGCCACCAGGGAAGCCTTCAATTTAGCACACTAAACCCAAACTTCTTGTATTCCCAGGTTTGCTCCTGGAAAAAAAAAATAATAATAAGGTCCCTTGAGCCAAACTGAGAAAATCATGAAGCAAGCACAGCACAGAAAAACAGTCGAATAAAATTGGATCAGCTCAGAGAGTAGGAGAGAGGGACCTGCTCCCTGTACGAGGAACTATGTCCTCCTGGTAGGTAGGCAGGTGCCCACATAGGGCTCAGCCATGGATGAGAGGGGAAAGGAACAGGAGGCAGACTGCGCGAGGCATACGCCGTATTCCTCTTTGCAGACCTGACTCAGCTCCCCCTGGGCGTGAGCAAAGAAGAACAATTCATCATTAAAGGTTTTCCCGGATGCCTGCCAGGATCAAAGCCTTTGGAAGAAAGCTGCCTTTCTCTCTCACTTTAAGCCTTCCCTCTTATGTAAATATATTCCTAAAAAAAACAAAAAAAAACAAAAAAAAAACGCCTGCAGTATTTTCAGTAAAATGACACCGCAAACCTGCCAGCGGTCTTCCGGCTGGCTAGGTGCTTGGCAAAACATCTTTACCATCCTTATTAAAATGTGGCTTGGATCTGCAGAGTACAAACAGAAGCAGATGAGCAGGAAGGCAGAGTCTCTGGGGGAAGGAAGCGGGATACAGGTAGGCAGGAGCTTCAGATGGGCCTCTGTTCCTAATCTTTATCAGATAATCCTAAGTAACCAGGATGAATCGACTTGTAAACGAAACCCGATTTTCAGGCTCCAAAGTCTCCTATGGACAGAGTTTCTATTTTTTGGAGTAAATTTCACCCAAAGGGACAACCGTGAGCGTTACCGTCAGCGACTTCGGATGTCTGGCATCCCCCATTCTATCAAGAGTTTCCGATTAATTTCAACGCTGTTTCTGTCCTGCGTCTTCCAAAGTAAATAAGCTGAACGTCGGAGATGTTCATGAAGAGTTAACATTAAATTGTTATGCTGTCGTCACTAGAAAGAAAAACAAAGCCACAGTATGAAGGCACTGCATTTTCAAAAACTGTTCACGTGTTGTGCAAAATCCTTCCAAATGACACAGTTTCTCAGTTTTTCATTCCAGGGCTGACAGGGAAGATTATATTTCATGTTAGCTTTGTCTGCCACAGGAACAATTTATTATGTTTGTAGCAATTGATAATCAGGCTGAAAATATGCTTTGTGCTAACTGTACAGGTAAAAACTCAGGGTAATCCTGGTGTATACATGACCATATATTTATTTTAATCACACTAAGTGAATGTGCCCGTCACCACATTATGATTTGATTTGGTTAAATATCAGCTGCGTTGCATCAGGCTCAGGTTCTGTTCTGCACTGTAACGCATGCTGTTTGAGCTGTCCCTTATAATGGTGTTTGTCTTTAATAATGCAATTACTTTCAGAAGTTTAACATGATGTACTCTGCATATAAGTTAAATAAGCAGGGTGACAGTATACAGCCTTGACGTAATCCTTTTCCTATTTGGAGCCAGTCTGTTGTTCCATGTCCAGTTCTAACTGTTGCTTCCTGACCTGCATACCGATTTCTCAAGAGGCAGGTCAGGTGATCTGATATTCCCATCTCTTTCAGAATTTTCCACAGTTTATTGTGATCCACACAAAAGTCAATAAAGCAGAAATAGATGTTTTTTCTGGAACTCTCTTGCTTTTTCCATGATCCAGCAGATTTTGGCAATTTGATCTCTGGTTCCTCTGCCTAAGTCCATCCTAAAGGAGATTAGTCCTGGGTATTCATTGGAGGGACTGATGTTGAAGCTGAAACTCCAATACTTTGGCCACCTGATGCACAGAGCTGACTCATTGGAAAAGACCCTGACGCTGGGAGAGATTGAGGGCAGGAGGAGAAGGGGACGACAGAGGATGAGATGGTTGGGTGGCATCACCGACTCAATGGGTTTGGGTGGACTCCTGGAGTTGGAGATGGACAGGGAGGCCTGGCGTGCTGTGGTTCATGGGGTTGCGATGAGTTGGACACGACTGAGCAACTGAACGGAACTGAACTGAACTGTATGTCATAACCACAACAAAAACAGAATAGAGTGGAGGCAGGCCCAGTAAAGTATCTTATCAAACCCTCACAAGAAGCTTCTGCTATCTCCCCAATCACAAACGAGCACACAGATGCAGAACAATTAACGGCCTGTCCAGGATCCAGGGGGCCAGGTTGGATGCTAACCTGCTCAATCTGCCTCTCACGCGTGTCCTACCTGTGAATCCTTCACTCTTTACAGACAAAACATACAATTCCTCACCTACAATGAAACACACAATTTCTCACCTACAACATACGTGCTTCCATCCTGGCTCCCGGGAAGGGCTCTCATATTATACCTTTGCAAGTGGGAAGGAAAGAAATCTCACCCTCAAAAGGTAAAGAGCAGGATGAAGGAGACCTTATACCAATTTCAGCAGCCTATCGTATCCATCCAGGGTCTCAGATAAACTCAGCGGGGAAACGTCTGGCTCCTGGAGCCGACACGCTCATTTTAATTCAATTACATTTCTGATCTCAATTACATTTTACATACCATGTCACCTTTGGTCTTTGCATTCTCACATCATGTCTGATGTTTCCAAATTAATAAATACTGAGAAGTACTGAATTAATGAGTACCTTAGTAAAGGTACTTAGCACCTTTACTAAAGTACCTTTACTAAGTACTTAGTAAAAGTACCCTACTAGTAAAAGTACCTTAGTACTTTTAACATATTAAGTACTTTAAAAATACTTATTCATGTCCAGGGCTTCCCTCAGAGCTCAGTTGGTAAAGAATCCACCTGCAATGCAGGAGACCCTGGTTCAATTCCTGGGTCAGGAAGATCCCCTGGAGAAGGGATAGGCTACCCACTCCAGTATTCTTGGGCTTCCCTGGTGGCTCAGCTGGTAAAGAATCCACCTGCAATGCAGGAGACCTGGGTTCCATCCCTGAGTTGGGAGGATCCCCTGGAGAAGGAAAAGGCTACCCACTCCAGTATTCCGGCCTGGAGAATTCCACGGACTGTATAGGCCATGGGGTTGCAAAGAGTCGGACGTGACCGAGCGACCTTAACTTTCACTTTCACTTTTCATTCATGTCCTGGATGGAAAATACTATGTGGGCACTTTTGTAGCCCAAACATTATAATCGTCTAGCAAACAGGCAGGGGACTTTGCAAAGGAAGTTCTGGTGGGCGCTGGACTATTATATACAGTTCTTGCTTCTGTGGGACACGTTGCACTGAAACTTGGCCCTCTAAAACATCATGACCATTACCTCCTAATTTCAAAGGATCAGGCATTTGGGAGCAGCCTATCTGTATGCTTCTGGTTCAGGGTCTCCTGTGAGGTTGCAGTCAAGACCTGAGCCAGGGCTCCAGCCATCTGAAGGCTTGACTGGGATTGAAGGAGGATGCAGTTTCAAGAAGAGGTGTGCGCAGAGCTGTCAAGTTGGTGCTCGCTAGTTGTCAGGAAGCCTCCGTTCTTATTAATTATCACAAATACATTTCCAGGGGGCTGCTTAACTGTCTTCGTGACATGAGAACTGGCTTCCCCCAGAAGCCAGGTGACCCCAGACAGAGCAAGGCAATAAGTGGCAACGCCTTTTGTGATCCGTCTGCTGAAGTCACGGTCGAAGAGGTGCCTAATGTTCTATCAGCAGTTATCATCCTGATGAGCCCTCATTGATGAGGAGTCAACTGTACAAAGACACGACTATCAGGAGGGCAACTCATTGGGTGTCATCTGGGATGCGGGCCAAACCATACTATTTCCTAGAAAACAATGAATTTTCAAACCCCACAGACCCCGCTGGACCCTTGGTGGGCAAAGAAGGGTCAGGACCAAATCTAGGCCTGGAGACTTGTACCAGAAAGGTCCCCAGTGCAAATTTCAGCATCCAAAGGTGTATGGCAAATACAGGGTCCTTCTGAGATAATGAAAATCCCAAAGATTGCAGGCGATCCACTCCTGTGAATGGCCGAGGCAGCTAGAGAATCGCCCAGAGTCAAACAGATGGCAGTGTTGTCCTTCCAAACGGTGCACTCAACTTGGGGCAAGAGTCCAGGCAGAAGCTGGGGAGAGAGAAGCCACCCCACCCCCTGAGATAGGAGTTGGCTGCAGATCAGGGTAGGTCTCCAGGCTGTCAAGTGAATGACGGCTAATCATGAATCAAAGACCCAGGTCAGAGGCTACAGCAGAGTTCTGTAACCTCAGAGGTGCCCGCCACCTTTCCCTGAAATACTGCTATAAGTGAAGGGATACCACTACAAATCCAGAGCCCATTCCTGGGTGGATCTGACTTTCCTACCTATTGTGGAAAGTTCTGGATCTAGAGTTTTTTTTTTTTAAATAAAAGAAAAAAACAAAAAAGAAGGAGGTGATGGCATTTGCCAGACTGAGCGACTTCACTTTCACTTTTCACTTTCATGCATTGGAGAAGGAAATGGCAACCCACTTCAGTGTTCTTGCCTGGAGAATCCCAGGGACGGGAAAGCCTGGTGGGCTGCCGTCTATGGGGTCGCACAGAGTCGGACATGACTGAAGTGACTCAGCAGCAGCAGCAGCAGTGAGCTGAGAAAACCACAGCAGTTTCCAGGGATGTTTGTCAAACCAGATGCCTGCATCTCAGGACATGTTCCATGATGAGCAAATAAGCTCCCTACACACACACACACACACACACACACACACACATCGCCTGTTTCATGCCAAGCACGTTCCATGACAAGCAAATAAGCTCCCTACACAAACACACACACACACACACACACACACACACACACGAGTTTCTCACCAAGCCTTGGGGTCCAATCTGAGAGGCAAGCCTGTTAAGAGCCAATGCTTGTGGGTCTCACATGTGCAAGCCTCCTTGCTCTTGAAGGCTACTTATTGGGGGGCTCCTCTCTTACATGCATGCTTTCAAAGGTGGGGTGCCTCAAGTGGGGTTCCAAGCCTTTCTTCCTCAGGAGTGAGGTCAGGATTCGCCGAACCCCAGGTCTTCCTCAAACCTTCTCTGTGTGGCTCCTTTTCAATACACAGGGCTGCCCCAGAAATCACGCATTACTACAACTCTGCCCAAAGCGGATTTTTTCCAGGACAATAATAGTTCTTTGAGTTCCTCTGTGCAAAATGAGAATTTTATGCTGGACAAGAAGACATTGATGTTGCCCTCATTTGCCACCGCACAAAGCAAAATCTTCCGTAAATGGCTGTGAGAAAGCTTTGGCTCCGTGTGACGGATTCTGACCTTCCCAGGTTCTGTTTTCGCCTTCATTCTCAGGTAGACAAGGCTGACTTAGTTTCCCACCCTAAAGTGCTTTGTAAAAATTATTCACCTCCCCAGCTTCCCTGGAAGCTGCAGCTAGCCTTGGTGTATGGTTCGAGGTGATGAGACCTAAGGGGCATACTCCTGGAGATTTCAGGAGTATTTCTAGCTTTCTGCTGAAATCTAGGAGATTTCTGGCTTTCTGCTGGAAGCATTTTTCCTCCCTTCCTCCCTCCTCTTTTTAATTTAATCCTCCAACACACACATTTGGGGAACTATCTTGCAAAAGGAGGCAGTGAGCATGAACACTGAGGGTACGAGCTGAAGACAGAGGCGAGGGAGACAGCCTGGGGTGTTGGTGTCAACATGGAGTCACTTCAGCTTTGTCACAGGCAATCAACCCCCAGCATAATTAGCACGATTAGCCCAGTACGGCCCAAAGTTATACAGACAGAGACACTCTTTTTCTTTGTAGAATCTATCAACCATAGCTCACAGAATTGTTGTTCTGCAGAGCATAGTTTAGGAAAGACTGACCAGTGTCGTCCAAAAGGATTTAAGTGAGGCAGGAGTTTGGGGGGTGTGGGTTCAGCTCCTCTACTGTGACATTGTAAAGAGCTGGTGCTTATGTTGAATTATTGTACATGGAAGAATGTGAGTTATTGTACATGGAACCTATGCACTGCTCCTTGTGACAGGAAAGAGTAGAGAAGCCTGGGAAACAGGGGTGAATCTTAATGCTGTGTTACCACAATTGAAAATAACTCAAAGCATGAAAATCAAACCCTGGAAGCCTTAGGTCAAGAGTGTAATAGTCACCTTTCTCTTCAGATCCCAAATATTTTAAATACCATCTCCCAAATATTTTAAAGGTTATCTCCCACTGTGAAGTTGATAATGTGGTTTTTATTACTCACTTGCACATCTTGTGTGCATGCTCAGTCATGTCCAACTCTTTGAGGCCCCATGGGTGGACTGTAACCCATCAGGCTCCTCTGTCCATGGGGTTTTCCAGGCAAGAATATGGGAGTGGGTTGCCATTGCCTTCTCCAGAGTTCCATATCTTAGAAGGGTTAAAAGTTAAAACATCTCCCATGAACGAAATATACCTCCCCAGTACTTGCTACCCCTAACTGTCTTCCATTTGCAATAATTCAAAATAAGCACCAACTCTTTACAGTTAATATTTTATAAGTTCTAAGCCTGAGAGTCAGGGTGCGGGTGCTGGGAAGGAAATGACACAGGGCTTAAGGGCTGTCCTGAATCTATGCCATTCAGGAGGGCAGCCCGTGGCCACACGCAGCTGCTGAACCCTTGAAATGTGACTAGCCCGAATTGTGATGCCCTGTAAGAGTGTTTCAAAGACTTGCTGTAAAAAAAAGAATATAAAATATTCATTAATAATATTTATTAATTACGTGCTGAAGTGATAATATTTTGGATGTATAGGATTGGTTGCATGTTTTATTAAAAATTAATTTCATCTGTTTCTTATTACTTTTTTCATGGCATTGCTCTGAAGTTTAAAATTAGAAATATGGCTTGTCATCTGGGGCTAGCATTACATTTCTCTTAGAGGTTGTGTTCTAGATGCTCTTTGTCCATGACTGGATTGTGAGTCTTTGGGGAAGTATTGGGGACTCAGTCTCCCCACCCATAGAATGAGGTGGCTGGAACATGTTGCTTACAGTTTTAGCTGTATGAATTATAAAAGCTGTGCATTTCTCTTTCCATTTTTCGTCTCTTAAGTAAAACACTCGTTTTCCTGGGAAGAACACTAAGTTGAGCGGCAGTAAGCTTGGTTTGAATTCTGTTGCTTCTTCTTCTTGACCTGGTCACCGGCTACCAATTTTTTAGCATCAGCTCAGTGGTGGGAGGGCTTCCCTAGTGGCTCAGACGGTAAAGCATCTGTCTGCAACGCAGGAGACCCGGGTTCGATCCCTGGGTTGGGAAGATCCCCTGGAGAAGGAAATGGCAGCCCACTCCAGTATTCTTGCCTGGAAAATCCCATGGATCGAGGAGCCTGATAGGCTACCCTCCATGGGGTCGCAAAGAGTCGGACACGACTGAGCGACTTCACTTTCAGACTTTCACTTTTATTTCAATGGTGGGAGGCACCCTGATTGGAAATGTTCCGGAGACAGTGAAGCTGACTGTCAGTAGATATATGGTTGCCTGGAAAGTGTTTATAAACACAGAAAACACCATATAGGAAAAAATATTTTAGGTGACGGAGGAACATCTCAGCAGGTTGCAGCTGGCAGCCTGAAGTAGGGAAGTACATAAAATGCCTCCCACAAGGGCCCCACGTTACTCAGCTTCAGTCATTCTGCAGAAGGCCAAGCCATTACCACTTAGCTTCCCAGCAGCAAGAGAACCTCAGTGAGAAAACAAATATATGCCACGTGCTATTCAGGAACTGCTAATACAGTTGGGGAAAAAAGAAAAAAATCAGGCCTGGCTTCTTCTCATGCTGGTTATTTTTATGCACAGGCCACAGGGTACAGCATTGCACAGATCCATGCAGCAGCAATCAGGAACATAAGCGGCACAGGAGGCAGGCAAGGGGCGACTTTTCTCTAAACCTGATACAGACTTTTCCCTAAACACAATACAAAGTTCCTCTCTGTTCAGGTCGTAACCTTTGAAATATTCCATGTAAATCGTCTTAAGAATTCTGCGGTTTTTCTTGTTGTTGTTGTTTTTAAGCGCTTTATTGATTTATTTATTTTTGACTGTGCGGGGTCTTGGTTGCTGCAGGCGGGCCTTCTCTAGTTGCAGTGAGCTGGCTTCTCATTGCAGCGGCTTCTCTTGCTATGGAACACAGGCTCTTGGGCTCATCAGCTTCAGTGGTTGTGGTGAATGGGGTTAGCTGCCCCGTGGCATGGGGGAAGTCTAGTTTACAACTGAGGCATCCACCCCACCGTCCCCTGGCATTGGCAATTGGCATTGGCAGTTGGGTTAACCCCTGGACCGCCAGGAAAGTCCTGCGATGAGTTGTATGTTCTGTGATACAAGCAAGTGACTGGTCAGGGTAGCTTAAGGACTATAGGATGAATAAGAAGAGACGAAGCAACTCAGAAGATAATAGATACCCAGGGTGATGCCACATGCCAAAGGAAAGAAAAGTCTGGCAATTGCATGGGGCCATTTCTTGAACTTATACGTTAGAGTAAAACCACTCCAAAATCACTGCAGATGGTGACTGCAGCCATGAAATTAAAACTTTGCTCCTTGGAAGAAAAGCTGTGACCAACCTAGATAGCATATCAAAAAGCTGAGACGTTACTTTGCCAACAAAGGTCCTTCTAGTCAAAGCTATGGTTTTGCCAGTAGTCATGTGTGGATGTGAGAGTTGGACTATAAACAAAGCTGAGTGCCAAAGAGTTGATGCTTTTGAACTGTGGTGTTGGAGAAGACTCTTGAGAGTCCCTTGGGCTCAAGGAGATCCAACCAGTCTATCCTAAAGGAAGTCAGTCCTGAATATTCATTGGAAGGACTGATGCTGAAGCTGAAACTCCAATCCTTTGGCCACCTAAAAGACCCTGATGCTAGGAAAGCTTGAAGGCAGGAGGAGAAGGGGACGACAGAGGATGAGATGGTTGGAGGGCATCACCGACTCAATGGACATGAGTTTGAGTGAACTCTGGGAGTAGGTGATGGACAGGGAAAGCCTGGCGTGCTGCGGTCCATGGGGTCGCAAACAGTTGGACACTACTGAGCGACTGAACTGAACTGAACTGAATACGTTAGAAGAGTGGGTTTTAAGACCTTGAGCTGAGGTGTGGGTTTTCAGACCTTTGGACCAAGGTCCAAACTTAAAGGTTTACCTCTGGGCCAACGGGTCACAATCAGAAGCCACTCGGTAGGTTTAGCTGGATAGGCTTCCTCCCCAAAAGTCTTTGTACATTTGTACTTCAGCTATTATGAAATGATGTGCAATTCATATACTGTCACAACTGACATCACTTAAAACACCTGTGTTCATAAAGACTCAAGATAAAACTCTGTACCTAGATACTTTGCAGAATTCTAGCTCACGAAGTAGATATAATCAGACACGTGCTATGACCTGGTCACTGGAAGCGGAATAGTGCTCAGATAGGCTCTTTTCCTTGTTTCATTTTTCATTCATCCACTGTGTCTATACGAACTGCGTGCCTATGTTTTGGGTCAAATGGTGTTCCCCCCTCACACATACTAAGTTCATGGGTTTGAAATCCTAAACTCCCTAGGAGCTCAGAATGTGACCTCGTTTGGACACGGGTCTGTTTCAGGAGTAGTTAAGTCAGAATGGTACTTCTGAAAATGACCTGTTTCCAAATAAGGTCACGTGGGGGGTTGCAGAATGTTGGACACGGCTGAGAGCCTAGCATGCTGAGTTGAAATGAGGCCATACTGTCATGGGAGCAGCAGAAGGGACTCATTCAGCATAACCGGCATCCATATTTGTTTATTTTCAGCTGGACGGGTAGATGCACTCGGGCTTTGTGTAGCTACAGGAAACGGGGCTACACTCTAGTTGCGGGGCTTGGACGTCTCACTGTGGCCCTTCTCTCGTTGTGGACCATGGCCTCTAGGGCTCACATGTGTCACTAGTTGCAGCCTGAGAGCCCAGTTGCCCCTCGGCTTCTGGGAGATTCCCAGACCGGGGGTGGAACCTGTGTCCCCTGCACCGGCAGCCAGATTCTTAACCACCGGGCCACCAGGGAAATCCCAGGACCGACGTCCTTACGAAAAGAGGAATTTGGCCCCAGAGACAGACATGCAGGAGAACGCCTTATAGAGACTGGAGTCCGGCTGTCACAAGCCAGGGAACTTACCAGCTGCTAGGAGAGAGGGCTGGAACGCACGGATCCTTCCCTGGTGTGTTCAGAGAGAGCCTGTCCCTTGCCAACACCCGATCTCAGACTTTCAGCTGCAATACCATACATTTCCATTGTCTAAGCGCCCCCATCTGCGATATTTGTGCATCAGCCCTGGAAAACTAACAGACCCTGCTGAGTGCCAGGTCTGATTCTGACTGCTGAACAAGACCCATTCAGGTCTTGCCCTCACAGAATTTAGGTACTGCAGGGCTGAGATGGAAGTCACTAAGATGATTTCAGACAGTGATCAGGAACACCCCGTACACACAGCTCATTACAGATTCTTCTTCTTTATGTTAGTGATCACAAAAGTGTGAGCTGTAAAGACTTAAACTTGAATAACTGTGATGGTGGTGTGCGTTCCATTCTGGAAATGAATGGCCTGTCGACATTTATTCAGATATTCAGACACTCAGAATCTCCCATTATAGAACCTCATACTTATAATTTGGGTTGTGTGTTGTTTAGTCATTCAGTCGTGTCTGACTCTTTGTGACCCCATGAAATGCAGCACACCAGGCTTCTCTGTCCATCACTGTCTCCCAGAGTTTGCTCAAACTCATGTCCATCGAGTCGGTGATGCCATCCAGCCATCTCATCCTCTGTTGTCTTCTTCTCCTGCTGTCTTCAGTCTTTCCCAGCATCAGGGTCTTTTCCAATGTAAGTCCAAAGAGTTAAAATTCTATCTTCCATTTTGTTTCTCAATGTGCATTATCACTGTTCAGTATGATACCTCCTAATCAGCATTATTTCTCTTATATTCCTTCTGTGTAATATAGATTTATATCTTTACACTACAAGTCTGTAAAACCTCATGTAACATATAGCCAAGTTACCTAGGCAGCTTTTAAAAAATAATTCTTTTCATTGTATATCACTGGGCATTTTCTAAAATGTTAACAGAGGATTAGAGAATCGTCTGAATAAAAAAGTGGAAAGTTGGGATGATTTATGGGCCACACGGCTGGCACCCTCCGTGAGAGTGTACTCAGGAGTGTGTCGTGTAGATTAATGAATGAATAAAACAATATTGGCATGAAGGCAGAGAAACAAGCTGCCTAGTTGGACGTGCTCATGGAGCTTTCCATGGGTTGATGTGAATACATAAATTTAAATATGTGCTACAATGTCAAACTTAAAAAACAAGGCCGTTGACAGTATACATTTCGCCATTGCCTCAAGTAAGTCTTCACCAGGAAAAAAAAAAGTTTTATCAGTGTACATTGACAAATAGCAGATGAATGGATAGGTACACAGATAACTGGCTATAGACCATTGTGTCTAGGAAATAAAATGGAGAGTTTTTCCCCAAGCCAGTGTTTCAAGCTGTCTCCTCAAGTCCAGAAGCATCCCTTCCCTCTGCTGGGACCTTTGCATTTTCTCAGGATAAGTCTTTATCATGCAGAGCTCTGCAGCGTTTCAGGGGTTTGGCATAACGGACCTAACAAACACCTCTGTCTTGGGAATGAGGAAACCCCTCCCTGGACACTTTTGAGTCCCAACCTTTATGTGTGTATATATATATGTGTGTGTGTGTGTGTGTGTGTGTGTGTGTGTGTATTTATATTTATTTATGTATGTATGTATATAAAATCTGGGGGTCTCCCTGGTGGCTCACACGTTACAGAATCTGCCTGCAATGCAAGAGATCCAGGTTCCATCCCTGGGTTAGGAAGATCCCTGGAGGAGGAAATGGCACCCCACTCCACTGTTCTTGCCTGGAGAATCCCATGGACGGAGGAGCCTGGTGGGTATGGTCCGTAGGGTTGCCAAGAGTCAGACACTGACACTCATTTTCATTGTACGTATACTAGCTTGGGTCTGTTAATCCCACACACCTTATTTGTTCCTCTCTCCTCCCTCCTCCCCACTGGATACTGCAAGTTCGTTTTCTACATCCGTGACTCTGTTCCTATTTTGCATATGCATTCACTTGTGTTATTTTTCAGATGCCACATGTAAGCAAGAGCGTACAGGACTATTTGTCTTTCTCAGTCTGACATTTCATTAAGCATAAGATTCTCTCAGTTCATCCATATTGCTGTAAACGGCAGTATCCCATTCTTTTAATAGCTAATATTCCAACTATATGTATAAATCATATCTTCATAAGGCAATCATCTGCTGATAAGCACTTGCATTGCTCCCGCATGCTGGCTACTGTAAATAACGCTGCTGTGAACCCTGGGGCGGATGTGTCTTTTCGACTTGGAGTTTTCATCTTTTCTGGGTGTATGGTCAGAAGTAGGATTGCTGAATCATACGGTAACTCTATAGTGTTTTGAGGAACCTGCAGACTGTTCTCCACAGTGACCGGACCGATTGACGTTCCCACCAGCGGTGAACATGGGTTCCCAGGTCTCCACATCCTCTCCAGCATTTATTATTTGTAGACTTTCGGATGATAGCTGTTTGGCAAGGGTGAGGTGATACCTCACTGCGGTTTTGATTTGCATTTCTCTAATAGCTGGTGGTGTCGAGCAAACAGTTTCTGCCTTTACAGCTGCAGCTGACCAAGGATGGTCCTCCGAGATGCCATGGACTGCTCTGAGCTGAAGTCTGAGCAGCGGGACTTCTTACAGCTCCCTGGGTGCTTGGAACGTGCAACCAAGGCTTGAAAGTGCTGCTCTTAAACCTTGTTACTCAAAGTCCGCTCCATGGATCTGGTTACTCAGAGTGTCGGCATCACGCAGGGGCTTGTTGGAAATGCAGATCCACAGGTCCCATCCCATATCAGAACTTCCTACGTGAATCTGTGAGCACCTTTAAATGCCATTGACTAATAAGCCCCTTCTCCTCTCTTTGGTTGTGGCTCAGCTGGTTGAGAATCCGCCTGCCATGTGGGAGACCTGGGTTTGATCCCTGTGTCAGGAAGATCCCCTGGAGAAGGCAAAGGCTCCCCACTCCAGTATTCTCGCCTGGAGAATTCCACGAACTCTATGATCCACGGGGTCGTAAAGAGTCGGACCAGACTGAGCAACTTACACTTTACTTAACTTCCTCTCTTTGGTAAAGTGGTTATTCCAGTGCCTTCAGACACCAGCTCTACATAGATGACTCCCAGATGGATCTTCCCCGATACTTTATAACCCTGTTTGTACTGGGATAATGTAAGACTGCGGGGGCTTCCCGCTGGTTATGACTTTGAGAGCTGTGCTTGTGGTTTGAAGTCTGCCGATGCTCTGACTCCCGGCTTCACTAAAAACGTGACTTTGGCAGTGCGCCATTGTTTTTCTTACAGCTTCGTGCATTTTCTGTGAGGAGGAGATAGTTCAGAACTGAGCTGCCACTGTGTGCCAGCTCAGAAGCGGAAATTACTTTCTTGCACTTTAAAAAAAAATTATTTATGGGTTTGTTTGTTTGTTTGTTTGGTCTGGAGCTCCTGTTATTTAGATATTGGACCTACCGGAGTGGTCCTCTGATTTTCCTTCCTTTCTCTCCTGTTATCCATCTCCTTGTTCTTTTATTCCATTTTTAATGGAGCTCCTCATTCTCACCTTCAGTCTTACTTGTATCCCCTTGGCACAGACATTTTCACGTCTGCCAGGCTGTCTTCCAGCTGCTGACACCCACGACTCTTGGCTGGGACCTTTCTGTGCCAATGACTGCTCTCTTGCTCTTGTGAGTAGCAAACCAGAAATGCCAAGGAATAATCCTGCCGTCAGAACAACCTTCAGTTAACTCCTGACAGGCCTTCGGTCAGCATATTTCCCTGGAGAGACATCCAAGCTGTTGTGTGAATCCACAGCCTGTCCCTTTTCGTTGCCTAGTAATATTCCACAGTATAGTCATTCCACAGTTGGTTTAACCATCCATCTGTTGAAGGACGCAGGGAGCTGTTTCCAGTTTGGGGCAATTACCGATAAAGCAGCTGTGAACATTCATACATGGATCTTTGCGTGAACGTAAATTTCTTTCCTCTGAGACTGGAGCCCAAGAGAGCGGTTGGTGGGTTTTAGAGTATTTGCACTTGTCACAGTTTTTGATGGATCATCAGTGCTGACCTGGAGGTGTCTGGACTTCACCTAACAGTCACAGAAAGTGTTACATGCTTTTGAGCAGATAGGATGTGATCACAGTACTGTTCTATGAAAAATAATCGTCTCATGCAGTGTGGAGACCTGAATTGGACGCGAGTCTGAGCCACTGCTGTAATCGTTAAGTTGAAGGATGAAGGGCAGGAGCCGGAAGAGAGTCAATGGGAGTGGAGAAGAGAAACCGATCCAAGGTTAATTCCACACTGGAAAAGGATACCGTTGTAAAAAAAAAAATATGACCCATGGACTTTAACCCCTCAGAGGATATTTGAGGAGAACTCAAAACAACAAAGCAAAGCAGAAAGGAAACTCGTTCTGCTTGCATTTATTTTTAATTAACGTAGCCATAGAATGTTAAAAAAACATTTCCTATAAACAAAACTCTGGCTTAAAGAATAGCGGAGGGGGAAAAAGAAAATCACCTCATTTTTTTCCTGTCTGCACCCTCTGGGTACTGCTTTTAATAAAATGAAACATGATGTGCCTCTGTGGGTAAATGATGATTTTTCCCCTAATATATTCTGATTCAGACTATTTTCAGAGAGCCTGATCTGAAAATGGCTCCCATATCTATAAAAAGCACATGTATTTTGAGAAATAAAAGATGAGAAACAAGCAGGAAAAAGATACTTTTAAAAAAAAGGAACAAAATACTGCAGCCTGTCTAGTTATAACTGGAGCCAAGAATTTGATGTCTTGAGAAAAGAATTCTCTGCAACCGTTTTAGACAAAGGTAGAACCCAGATAAAAATAAGCTTCTAGCAAATGGAGCCTGGACAAGAAGTCACAATCCCCCCAAAAAAATCTAATTAAAAATATGTATTATCTCACTTGCACATGTCATTTTTGGTACCTTGAAGACAAATTACTATTCAATCTTTTCAAAGAACTGTCCCATGCTTGTCAGAGCTTTCTATCTCTTTGTGGTTTCTTTTTAAAGAGGTAAAATCGGGGGGTCAGGGGTGGGGGTTTCTTGTTTTCCTGGTAAAATTGCTTTTCCTGACAAATACTTCAAGGTAGAGGGCAAACCCATCATTCCATTCAAATTTGGTTGGTCAGGAAAGCCAGTTTCACTACAGAAGAAAAATCAAGCGAGGAAACAGGAAACCTACAAAGGTACAGCTGGGTTCAGTTTGGATGAGCTGGAGGGTTGCACCATTGTTGAAATCCGTCATACGAAACCCCAGTCAGAGAGACTAGGGACTCGAGAAGCTGGGTATGGCGTTCTCTGTATTCATCTCTTTCTGCAGTAAGCTCATTCTCCAGCCTGCGCTAGAGTTCTTCTACACAGGGGACATAGGGTTTCTGTTCCAAGGCTGCCTTTAATGAGGCATTATGCCTTGCTTCAGGTCATGGTGTGTGTATGCATTCTAAGTCGCTTCAGTCATGTCCAACTCTTTGCGACCCCATGGACTGTAACCCACCAGGCTCCTCTGTCCATGGGATTCTCCAGGCAAGAATACTGGAGTCGGTTGCCTTGCCCTCCTCCAAGGGATCTTCCTGACCCAGGGTTCGAACCTGGGTCTCCTGCATTGCAAGCAGATTCTTCACCATCTGAGCTACCAGAGAAACCCTCATGTCATGGAGCTACCCCCAAAACCCCCGAAGCTCCTTCTCCTGAGGTTGTATCAGAAGCATCCCAGATACTCTGAAGCATATGTGGTTTTTCTACCATATTTATAGACGCCAGCATGCTCCTTCCACAGCCTCCAGGGGTGGAGAGGTTTTATGGAATCAGTCATATGTCAGACTTTTTTAGCTTGCAGATCCCCAATTTCCCAGGTTCTCTTCCATATCAGTGAGGCCATTATCGAATCATAGCACACATACGGGGGTTTTCTGTATCTAATGACCAGTTCCTCGAATAGGTGTTAAAGTCCTCAAGTATATATAACTGCTAACCAAGCAAAGGGGAAAAGCCTAATTCCAAGCTTACGAGTGATTGCATACAGAACAGCTTTTAAATCTGTTATTCCTTTAAGAAGGAAAGTGAAAGTCACTCAGTCATGTCCAACTCTTTGCAACCCCAACGACTATACAGTCCATGGAATTTTCCAGGCCAGAATACTGGACTGAGTAGCCTTTCCCTTCACCAGGGGATCTTCCCAACCCAGGGATCGAACCCAGGTCTTCCGCATTGTAGGCTCAGTCTTTACCAGCTGAGCCACAAGGGAAGCCCTTTAAGAAGGAAGTGCCTTTAAAGCCACTCTTTGGTGCAAAAGCACATCACTTTCGTGGTTCTCAAAACTTGCTGTGTTTGTTCTTTTTAAACCTTAAAATTATTTTCCTCCAAGTAGATCACATCCATTCGTTTGTGGGAAAATTGGTATTTTTACCAAGCACACTCTCAAACATCGATAAATGCAAGTGACGGAAACACGTGTTGCATGGAGCCAGACCCAAGACAGCCCCCAGGGATGTTGACCAGCTGAATTCATGCCCTTGTGGAGTCCACTTCCACCCTAGGTGAGGACCCTCAAGCAGCATCTAGCAAGGCAACAGAGGGGCTAAGTTGCCAATCAAGTGACGTTGCTCGCTGGGAACCACACCCCCAGCCTTCAGATCATTACAGCCCTGGTCAAAAACTGACCACAGCCTCCTGAAAGAAACAGAGCCAGAATCACCTAGCTATCAATACGAAACTCTCAAATTCCTGATGCATAGAAACCTGGGGAGGTAAGACATTATGAGAGACAGGAAAACAGTGTTAACTGCTCAGTGGTATCCAACTCTCTGTGACCCCAAGGACTGTAGCCCGCCAGGCTCCTATGTCCATGGGATTCTCCAGGCAAGAATACTGGAGTAGGTTGCCATCCCCTTCTCCAGGGGATCTTCTCAACTCAGGGATCAAACCTCCTGTATTGCAGGCAGATTCTTTACCAGCTGAGCCACCTGGAAGATAAGAAATTATTACTATTGTTTTAAGCCACTGCATTCTGGGGGTGCTCTGTTACACAGCCATAGGAGTAGGAACACACACATATACACATATCAAACACAGATTACCCAGAAAAGGATTCAACTCCAACAGATAAAGTTGGTTTTTTTTTTTTTCTGTTCACAAAGTGTCAGCCCTTCCAGCAGAGTATTCAGTGAACCAGATTAAAAAAATACTTTTTTTACTGATGGTCTTTATAGTATCAAAAATGAAACATAGATACTTTGCACATTAGTTAGCTTTTTTCTTCTTAGAAACACTGTACCTTTTCTTACAATGTTCCTTTTTCTAATTGTATTCTGATAAAAGCAGCAGAGTTGGTCTGTATTCCTCTCCGAAATTTCCCATAACTCACCAATCCTGTGAGTTTTTGAAAGTATTTGATATGTAATTTAATTGACAAAAAATATTAATCAAGTTGAATCCATGTAGAGTGTGATTTAAATTTTTCCATGAAAGAGAGCTTAATTGAGTTGAGGGAAAATATTGAGGTAAAATTTAAAATGCTCTCTCAAATATTTGCACTGAAGAAGGATTAAAGTCATGTTTTTTCTTTACTCTGTGCATGTAAAGGCCTGAATGTTTTTAAAGCTACATTACAAATAAAACTACTGGATATGCCAAGCCTGATGGATTTTTAAGAAACAAATTGTGAGTCCTCTGAACCAGACTTGCTGTATTTTGAGACATATTTCCAATCTTGCCAGGAAATTCTTATCAGGTTACCAATCTCTCTTGTAGCCAAACGTATCAAATTAGATTCATGGAACCAAATATATGAAAGCTCATAGATAGATGGAGTAGCTCAGTTCTTGAAATTATATGAGCCCATCCAATATTAGCAGACCCCTAAAGAGAACACAGCCTATTACACGCAACAAAACTTAAAACAAAAATTAAGACGATTCTCCCACTGTAGCAGGGGGATTCCCAGTGACAGAAAAATGCCTTCTGTACTCTGGGTAATGACCCCACATGCAGAATACTTTAACAGTACTTTATTCATCCAGACATTTTTTTCTACCCGCAGATACCTCCTTTGCATCCCAAAATCCACTCCCTAATTTTACAAGGAAATAGCCTATTATTAAGGGAGGATAAGTCAGTTCAGTGACTGTCTTGTTGTATTGTGGTTTGAGTTTTTATTTTTATCCTTTATATCAGGGGATAAAAAAGTGGCACAAATTGGCTTTTTTTTCTTTTTTTTTGTTTGATGTTTAGCAAGTGCTTTCTCTGAGCAGAGAGCTGATCTAAGCATGACAGTGCTGCTAGTCATTTAATCCCTGGCAACCAGGGTGAGCTGGGTTTCCCTGGTGGCTCACAGGTAAAGAATCTTGCACGCAATGCAGGAAACCCGGATTTGATCCCTAGGTTGGGAAGATCCCCTGGAGGAGGACATGGCAATCCACCCCAGGACTCTTGCCTGGAGAATCCCATGGACAGAGGACCCTGGTGGGCTACAGTCCATGGGGTCACAGTTGGACACAACTGAAGCAATTAAGTAGCAACAGCAGTGGTAACGAGTGTGCGTTATTCCCATTTCATAGAAAGGAACTTGAGGCTCGGGGAGACTGAAAAATCCTGCCCAGCTCATAAGAGGAGTCAGTCCAACAGAGGACAAGGATTTGAACCTGTGAAGTGTAATATAACACCACAGCCTCATACAACCATAGTCTACTATTGGTCACTTGAATCACTAGATACAGCCACCACGGGCACCTGTTCTCAGGGGCTTGAAGACAAGCCATTGTATCATCTCTCCGTGGGTCATGACGTAATATAATTCCCAGGAAACTGGGGACTGTCCTGTGCAGGTGGTTTATACCTTATGCTCTTATACTGATTTCAAAGTATAACAAAACCTAACAAAGGGGGCTCCAAAATCACTGCAGATGGGGACTGCAGCCATGAAATTAAGAGACGCTTGCTCCTTGGGAGGTAAGTTATGACCAACCTAGACAGCATATTGAAAAGCAGAGACATTACTTTGCCAACAAAGGTCCGTCTAGTCAAGGCTATGGTTTTTTTTCCAGTGGTCATGTTTGGATGTGAGCGAGTTGGACCGTAAAGAAAGCTGAGTGCAGAAGACTTGATGTTTTTGAACTGCGGTGTTGGAGAAGACTCTTGAGAGTCCCTTGGACTGCAAGGACATCCAACCAGTCCATCCTAAAGGAGATATGTCCTGGGTGTTCATCGGAAGGACTGATGCTGAAGCTGAAACTCCAATCCTTTGGCCACCTCATTAGAACAGCTGACTCATTAGAAAAGACACTGATGCTGGGAAAGATTGAGGGCAGAAGAGAAGGGGACGAAAGATGATGAGATGGTTGGATGGCATCACCGGCTCAATGGACATGAGTTTGAGTAAAGTCTGGGAGTTGGTGATGGACAGGGAGGCCTGGCGTGCCACGGTCCATGGGGTCGCAGAGAGTTGGACACGACTGAGCGACTGAACTGAACTGAAGTGAACAAAGGTGTCAATGCCACTGCTACAAATGCTTAATGTATAAATATATATATATATATAAAATACATTCAAAGGGGTTTTCCCCAGTTTATAAGACTGCAATTGAAAACTCAAGTACTTGTCTAATTCGGTACAGAAGAGATTCTAAAAGCAGAGCTTTTTTTTCTGATTTACATTTTTTAAAAAAACTTCTTTTTAACTGAAGGATAACTGCTTTATGATATCGTTTTGGCTTCTGCCATACAACAGCATGAATCAGCTACAAGTGTACACATGTCCCCTCCCTCTTGAACCTCCCCTCCTCATCCTGCCCCTCTAGGTTGTCACAGAGTACCTAGTCAAGCTCCCTGTGTTATACACCAACTAGGAAATGCTTGGAGAAAAGGGTTAGGCTGTATGGGTCGATGTCAGATTTCAGGCAGCATCAATACAGAGCTAATTGTTCTAGTCTTATATATTCCCACGTTCTGTATAACATCCTACATATTCTCCATCAGTTTTAAGATGAGACACGCACTGTGGGCAATTCAAAATGAGAATCAGTTTCTAAAACACGTTAGTCTATGGAAATTGACAGCAAATATGCAACTGGGGAAAACCTAGCTATTTGGACACTGGAAAGTGAGATTACCTTCTATTGGCAATCTGTCTGTGGGAAACCTACATAGATGTTAAAGGATAAACAGTTGGTTCAATTCCTTCGTGCTAGGGACTCAGCAATCTGTTCCTGGGAGGATTTATAAAGACTCACCAAACAGGGTAAAGACTTAGAATGAACGTAAGGGATTAGGGCTTCCCTGGTGGCTCAGTGATAAAGAATCCTCTTGCCAATGCAGGAGACGGGGGTTCAGTTCCTGGGTGGGAAAGATACCACTTCCAGGGATTAAAGAAGGGAATGGCAAGCCACTCCAGTATTCTTGCCTGGGAAACCCCATGGACAGAGGAGCCTGGCAGGCTGCAGTCCGGGGGGTCACAGAGTCGGACATGACTTAGCAACTAAACACCACCACACTACCACCAAGGGGGAAGTGATTGTAGAGAAACTGTCCAATTATTAAAATGTTGCATCCCTGAAGGTACCTGAGTGGGGTCAAAACACCTAAGTGCAACACAGGGGAATTCTGTAGCTGCTTTCCACAGTAAAGCACCTTAGAAGAAGAAGAAGAAAAATGGTGATAATGTTAATTTAAAAAAATATCATCTTTGGTTTATGTACATTCCTGAAAAACGTTACTTTCTGAGCAAATATCCCTGGATAAAACTTAGCTACAGTGTAGCACTGCAGTTGTTGACTGACATCTCTCGGTTAGTTGTTTTTTTTTTTTTCCTGAGATAGCCATCCAGTATCCGAAAATTTAATTTAAAATCTTAACCAAAAAAAGTCATTGCAGAGTCTCTAAAGAGAATCGATGCAGTTACCTCATTTTCCAAACAGTGAAACTGAAGGTTAAACAAATGGACTAAACTATCCACGGTAATTAATTACCTTTAATGTTTTTTTCCCTTTGTCATCCGGCAAAGCAGTCATGCTTTGCATTGGTGATGCTGACCCTGGACTCCCCCTGTTCAAATCCCTGTTAGTTGATGGCAAAGCTAATAATATTAGATGTCCAGATTTTCTGATTTCTAGCAGATGGCACAGAAGAAGCATCAAGATACTTAAGTCCACTGGAGTGGGTGAACAGTCTGTCAACAGAGAGCCTGTCTTATTTACTTCTTGATAGCACTGTGTACGCCCATAGCCGAATTTTCACAGCTGCCATTACAGAAGCCTAAAGGAATCTGGCCGGCATGGGGACGTCCAGTAATTTCAGAAATGCTAACAACGAGTTCTGGGAAAAAAAATAAAACCTATGCCTCATTTCCTTCAAACAGATAGCACTTGGCAGAGAAGAGTCGATTCTTAAGAATACGGTTGTTGTTGTGGTTTAGTCGCTCAGCCCTGTCCAACTCTTTGTGACCCCACGGACTGCAGCACGCCAGGCTTCCCTGTCCAGGAAATTTCCCAGGCAAGAATACTGGAGTGGGTTGCTGTTTGCTTCTCCAGGGGATCTTCCCGACCCAGGGATCGAACCCACGTCTCCTACATTGGCAGGCAGATTCTTGATCGCTGAGCCACTAGCAAAGACCAGGGTATGATCTCCATAAAGACTGAATGAGGTGAGGACGTTGCATTGAGAGGTTTCTGTTGCAGCTGTGTGTCATTCCTCAGGTGCTTCTCTCCTCCTTTTTCACACTGCCCTTCAGGGAAAAAAGGGGGAAGTGAGGTTCGTGGAAGAAAGGTCAAAAATGGGCAGTATTTGGAGAGACATATTAAGCTTATATGCAGAGTACATCATGAGCAATGCTGGGCTGGAAGAAACACAAGCTGGAATCAAGATTGCCGGGAGAAATATCAATAACCTCAGCTATGCAGATGACACCACCCTTATGGCAGAAAGTGAAGAGGAACTAAAAAGCCTCTTGATGAAAGTGAAAGAGGAGAGTGAAAAGGTTGGCTTAAAGTTAAACATTCAGAAAACAAAGATTATGGCATCTGGTCCCATCACTTCATGGGAAATAGATGGAGAAACAGTGTAAACAGTGTCATATTTTATTTTTCTGGGCTCCAAAATCACGGCAGATGGTGACTGAGGCCATGAAATTAACAGACACTTACTCCTTGGAAGAAAAGTTGTGACCAACCTAGATAGCATATTGAAAAGCAGAGACATTACTTTGCTAACGAAGGTCTGTCTAGTCAAGGCTATGGTTTTTCCTGTGGTCATGTATGGATATGAGAGTTGGACTGTGAAGAAAGCTGAGCACCAAAGAATTGATGCTTTTGAACTGTGGTGTTGGAGAAGACTCTTGAGAGTCCCTTGGACTGCAAGGAGATCCAACCAGTCCATTCTAAAGGAGATCAGCCCTGGGATTTATTTGGTAAGAATGATGCTAAAGCTGACTCCAGTACTTTGGCCACCTCATGCGAAGAGTTGACTCATTGGAAAAGACTGTGATGCTGAGAGGGATTGGGGGCAGGAGAAGAAGGGGACGACAGAGGATGAGATGGCTGGATGGCATCACTGACTCGGTGGACGTGAGTCTGAGTGAACTCCAGGAGTTGGTGATGGACAGGGAGGCCTGGCGTGCTGCGATTCATGGGGTCGCAAAGAGTCAGACACGACTGAGCGACTGAACTGAACTGAACTGACAGCTATCCAAAAACAGGCATGTAAGTATTCTTGCTAAAAACACAGGGAACATGGGCAGAACTCGGGATGTCAACAGATGTGAAGTCCAACACTCACAGGAGGGAAAACCCGCACTGAAGCCCGATCAGATGATGTTGCTGACCTCTGCACATTAGCAGCTTACAGACCAGAAAAACCGGAGCCAGACAGACACACAGAAAGGGGATAGTAAAGGATAACAACTAGTGTGTTCACGCTGCATATTCCAACCGGGATTCAGAGCATCACTACTCGTTGTCAGTACTGAAAGCGATCAGGAAGACACCAGGGGACATGAGGTACTCATAGATAACCCTCATGACGGTTCAGGGACGCACTGACTCTGCGTAATGCTGACGCATTAATTGTTGCTCCTCTTCAGCAGAACTCCCTCTTTTATTGTCGACAGCTGTTTCTTTACCATCCCTTCTCTGCATGTCTGTGTTGCCGTAACACTTTCAGTTTGTAAACCCCTGGTGTGCAGAGATCAGCAGCATCTATGAATGGAAGCAAATGTCGGGAGTGAAGAAAAATAGCAGGTGGATGGGAAAAACAAACTAAGCATCATGGGGATGGGGAAGGGAGAAGACGGAAGCTTCTCTATGCTGAAAACAGCCAAGAAAGGAAATTATGGGTAGAAAAGTCGCATCCAGGAATCTACTCAGTACAGAGATGCAAAGAGTTAAAAATGGGTTCAAGCAAAGGAAGGTTGAAGGGCTGCAACCTGAATCAAACTGGACTTCTGATAAAAGAGAATGAGGTTGAAAACAGCGAAGAAAACATTCCGCAGCCCAGATCATTGCTGCGTCATCAAGGATTCTCTTCATTGTTCAGCAAATGACCTCAACTAAATAAAGGGGAATTTGTAAGCTTGAGGCTCCGTGTGTCTCTGTGTGCGCATACTCAGTTGCTTCAGTCATGTCCGATTCTTCGACCCGATGGACTGTAGACCGCCAGGCTCCTCTGCCATGGGATTCTCCAGGCAACAATACTGGGTGGGTTGCCATGCCCTCCTCCAGGGCATCTTCCCGACCCAGGGATCGAACCTGCATCTCCTGTGTCTCCTGCAAGGCAGGCAGGTTCTTTGCCACTTGAGCCACTGGATACACCCCATGTCTCTCTGCTCTTTCCTAAATGACCAACCTTTGCATAACTCGTGAGAATTTGCCAAAGTTTCTTCACGTAAGGTATTTCACTGAATCCTCCCAGCAGCCTTGTGAGGTGGGTATCATTCAACATATGTCTCACCTGAGAAAACTCTCAGTCTCACAGCTAGAGAAAAATAGAGCCAGGGTAGGTCCCATGGATTTAAAACATGTCCACAAATTCTGTGATACCGCTCCCTTCAGAACTGGAGTCCAGTTCTCCTTCCCTTGAGTGTGTGACTTAACCAGTGGATTAAGGGTAAAGCCAAGCTTTGTGACTTTTTAAGCCTCAGTCCTGTGAGGCTTCAGTCTTGGACACCTCCCTCCGGGGAAGTAGACTTCCATGTTATAAAGATGCTGGAGTGGTCCACCAGGCAGGACCACTTGGTGAGGTTCAGGCTTTCAGTGATGCCGGAGCACAGAGGCCTCCTACCAATAGCCATGCAAAGCAGCCGTTCTCAGAGCTGATCCTCCAGCCTCAATAAGGCACCGGATACCTCCAGCTGGTGCTGACATCCCAACTGCAGTCTCATAAACGAGCCTGTGTCCCAACCACAGCTGAAGTGAAAGTGAAAGGCGCTTAGTCGTGTGTCCAACTCTTTGTGACCCCATGGACTCCATGGGATCCTCCAGGCCACAATCCTGGAGTGGGTAGCCTTTCCCTTCTCCAGGGTTAGTTGCCCCCAAATTCCTGCCCCTGGAAATGATGAGTTGGTGAACATTTGTTGTTTTAAGCTCCTAGAGAGCTATTTGTTCCACAGTAGTATCAGGTAACTGATACACCAGGAAGGAAATTCGGATGCCTTGACCCCCAAATCCTGTGCCCCTGACCCCCAAATCCTGTGCTCTTGACCCCTAAAGCCTGTGCCCCTGACCCCCAAAGCCTGTGCCCCTTTTATTTCACAGCACTACTTTTTCTACCACTTTTTATGCAACATCAGAATGTTTTCACCCATCTGACCTCTGTTTCCCTGGCAGTTTGGTCTTTGCCAACTACGACCCATTTTTCTGCCACACTTTAGTTTTTACGTTCTTAAAATACTGGTTTCCCCTTCTGTATTATACGGGCCATGAGAATAGGGGATAGACGTGTCTGAGTGCCCACTGCATTCCCAAATGTAGATAAAGCCACCAAATTCAGTGTTTGGTCAGTAATAAGTACTCAGGAAATAATGTGCCTGCAATGCAGGAGACCCCGGTTCGATCCCTGGGTCAGGAAGTTCCCATGGAGAAGGGATTGGCTACCCGCTCCAGCATTCTCGGGCTTCCCTGGTGGCTCAGCCAGTAAAGAATCCACCTGCAATGTCGGAGACGTGGGTTTGATCCCTGGGTTGGGAAGATCCCCTGGAGAAGGGAAAGGTTATCCACTCTAGTATTCTGGCCTGGAGAATTCCATGGACTGTATAGTCCATGGGGGTCACAAAGAGTCAGACACAACTGAGCAAAGTCAACTTTCACTTCACTTCAAAAATTCTTGGATGAATCAACGACCAAACACACACAATACAACTAGCATGTCATTGGGATTTTGTTTTCATTTTATGCTGAACCAAAAGGGAGTAAGTCCTGAGAAGGAAGAGAGGATTCTGTTGGAGTTATGGTTGTATTGATTCGAGCTCACTGGAAGAAGCTTGTTTTATTCTGATAAAGAAAATGCCTTGAAGAGCAGAATATATTATTGCTTTTCAACAACATGTAAAAACCTCCAGGGCGTGCAAAAATCTAAGAATATTTTCCTAATCAAAAAGATCTTTCTTTAAAGGATGAATGAAAAAAAGAGAAAAAAAAAAAAAAAGGATCTTTCTTGTTTGTTCCTCCATGAGTTCTTTCACTTCCCGTTCTCAGACCTACGGGAGGCTTTGGGCAGCAAGCCCTCAGACAGGAGTGGCCAGGCC
Source organism: Bos grunniens (assembly GCF_055505025.1). Taxonomy (NCBI): domain Eukaryota; kingdom Metazoa; phylum Chordata; class Mammalia; order Artiodactyla; family Bovidae; genus Bos; species Bos grunniens. Next base: position 6,427,272 of record NC_141194.1, read on the forward strand.
AGCCGCTGACCTCACCCTACCCTGCAGAGGGGGCCAAGAGGCCTCGGTTACAGACAGCGTTTTTCTGGGCAAGTTATTTGTTCACACACGAACCATAAATCAACATGTAGTACTAAGTCATGATCGATGGCTTTTTGACTTTGTGGGAAATGGCCTAACCACCCAGATTCTATTTCACAGCCAGGAAAAAGAAAAAAAAAAGCAAAAATAAGAATGTGTGAAAGAAACAAAATGTAGGAAGCATCGTTGAGACATGACTGAAATGCTTAAAAACCAGGAACAAATAATGTTCCTACAGCCGGGCTGCAGCTTTGATCAAAGACCAAACATTTTTATAGTAACCGCCAAGACGGGATGCGACAGACAGCACACGTGTGTGTTTAATCCAGTCCTCACCCCTCCCTTCAGCACTTTATCCTCTCGTCCACTGTCCACTAGGACTCTCAGCGGGAAGCAGACATTCTGTGCTAACGTAGCAGCTGCTCCCCAGCATTAAGTGGCCAGGGTGACAAAATTGAAGTTTCAGTTCAGTTTTTGTTTTATTCACTGATTTACCATTAAATATTCTTTAATTATTTAATATTATTAATTTTAATTCAATTAATTTTAATAGTATTCTATTTAATATTATATTAAATTTAATATAACATTAAATTAAGATTACCGATTAGCTCAGTCGGTAAAGAATTTGCCTGCAATACAGGAGGTCCAGGTTCAATCCCTGGGTCGGGAAGATCCCCTGGAGGAGGGCATGGCAGCCCACTCCAGTATTCTTGCCTGGAGAATCCTCATGGACAGAGGAGCCTGGTGGCCTACACTCCATCATGGGGTCCCAAGAGTCAGACATGACTGACTTAACTCTTTCACTTTCATATCTACTAAAATGGACCACTCCTACTCCTGGGTGCTGGACAGAGGAGCCTGGTAGGTTACATTCCATAGGGTCGCAAAAAGTCAGACATGACTGAGCGACTTCACTTCCTTTTACTTTCCTCAGTTCAGTTCAGTCGCTCAGTCGTGTCTGACTCTTTGCAACCCCATGAATTGCAGCACACCAGGCCTCCCTGTCTGTCACCAACTCCCGGAGTTCACCCAGACTCACATCCATCGAGTCAGTGATGCCATCCAGCCATCTCATCCTCTGTCGTCCCCTTCTCCTCCTGCCCCCAATCCCTCCCAGCATCAGAGTCTTTTCCAATGACTCAACTCTTCGCATGAGGTGGCCAAAGTACTGGAGTTTCAGCTTTAGCATCATTCATTCCAAAGAAATCCCAGGGCTGATCTCCTTCAGAATGGACTGGTTGGATCTCCTTGCAGTCCAAGGGACTCTCAAGAGTCTTGTCCAACACCACAGTTCAAAAGCATCAATTCTTCAGTGCTCAGTTTTCTTCACAGTCCAACTCTCACATCCATACATTTACTTTCCTACTTCTGGGTAAATACATACCCAACAAGAACATGTACATATTTTCACCAAAAAGACAGGCGCTTTAATAAGTTAAGCAACACTGTTTCAAAGTTCCCTAGAACTGGAAATAGCAGAAATCCCATTGACAGTGAAGTGGGAAAATGGGGTTATATTATACCACAGAATACTACGCAGTGATGAAAACAAAGAAACAGCATTTGTGTCTCACATCGTGAGTCCTCCATACACAAAACAATATCACTTTCCTAACAGGTGCCTTTCACATCATTCAGTGTAAGTACACAGGTGAGCACAGTTCATTCGTGCTGTTCAAAGAAGTGGAGATGGGTAGTCACAGAAAGGGACAGAGGTGGGGGGAGTCCCAGGGTGCCAGAAACATTCTTTTCTTGATCTGTGTGCTGATCAGATCTGTGCCGATCAGATGAGTTGTAAAAAGTCAGCAAGTTATATACCCTGAAGATACATACATATATATACTTTTCTGTATGTATTCTCCAGTGTTTTTTTTTAATCTCTTATCCATCCTCAAAGTGTGGCTCAAAAGTTGTTACTTTCATAAACCATGAAAGAATGTACCCTACTGTGATCTCGCATTTTCTCATCATTAAAAAATATATATATATATATATATATTTTTCAGACACACATGTCTCATTGTATCAATCAGAATGTAAACATTCTACTGCTTAAATCTCACTCAGTTTTGGCACAGTACTAGTCGCAAGATGGGGCTTCCCTGATAGCTCAGCTGGTAAAGAATCCGCCTGCAATGCAGGAGACCCCGGTTCGATTCTTGGGTTGGGAAGATCCGCTGGAGAAGGGGATAGGCTAACCACTCCAATATTCTTGGGCTTCCCTGGTGGCTCAGCTGGTAAAGAATCTGCCTGCAATGCGTGAGACATGGGTTTGATCCCTGGTTTGGGAAGATGCCCTGGAGAAGGGAAAGGCTACCCACTCCAGTATTCTGGCCTGGAGAATTCCATGGACTGTATAGTCCATGGCATTGCAAAGAGTCATACATGACTAAGCGACTTTCACGAGAGGACAAGCGTCACAAAATAATGAATGTATTTCATAAACTCTTTGAACTGAGCACATCTCTCCTGCTCTTACTTACAATCGCTTAAATGGCAGAGACCAGGTATTATGTCATATTTTCTGTGAATTTTTCAAACAGCTGAGTTCAGTTAAGCACACATTTCCTTGCACGTATAAAAACGGAAAACATTGCAACAGAAAAGACTCCGGAATTTTCCATCCAGGCAGCTGTTGCTACACAGCGGCCGTACTGTAACATTCTCTTCGTGGCAGTCAGTCCCACAGCCCCACACAAGAGAGGTGATTTCATTCCGCTGCAATCCCATAACTGTCCTGGGCAAAGGCATGAGAAATAATCGAGGGAAAAGAAAAAGACTCCTTCCCCCCACCACATGTGACATGCATGAAAACACTTGAAAAGTGCTAGATCCACAATTTAGGAGATTCGTGGTAACGCCTGCTTGCCCGTTTCCAGATGACAGTTGACTAATCCACGTGTTTATTCTTTCATAAGTTACAAGGACAGAGGATGAGAAAAACATGAATTCGTGGATGATTCCTAAATTAGAGCAGTCATTTATGAGACCTCACTGTGAGGGCCAAAAAATGGATGCTTTTTGAACTGTGGTGCTGGAGAAGACTCTTGAGAGTCCCTTGGACAGCATGGAGATCCAGCCAGTCCATCCTAAAGGAAATGAGTCCTCAATATTCATTGGAAGGACTCATGCTAAAGCTAAAGGTCCAATGCTCTGGCCACTTAATCCAAAGAGCCAGCTCTTTGGAAAAGACCTTGATGCTGGCAAAGATGGAAGGCAAGAGGAAGAAGGGGGCAACAGAGGATGAGATGGTTAGATAGCATCTCTGACTCAATGGACATAGTTTGAACAAACTCCAGGAGACAGCAGAGGCCAGAGAAGCCTGGTGTGCTGCAGTCCACGGGGTCGTCAAGAGTCAGACACAGCTTAGTGACTGCACACAGCACTGTGACCTAAGAACAGAGTAGGGAGGATTTTCACTGACAGAGTCTGCCACTTCAGTGGCATCCGTGAAGACCTCTTTCCTTCAAGGCCTGTTCTTCACTTCTTTTCCCTCTTGCCAAATAACTGCCACAGACCAGGGTTGGTCTCTCACCATGTTCTTCTGTTGGTTTGGTTTCATCAGTTCTGCAGAAAAGAGGGGCAAAGAATCTGTGGCTTGCAGAATCGAGAAAAAACGTCAGGGGATTGAGGATTTCCTTAGCACTTGACCTCTGCGTCTAAATAAACAGTTGCCGATGATTAATCTCCGCATGCTGCGGACAGCTCCGTGGGGAAGCTGGGTGCCGTTGGATGGGGTGCAGTCTGACATTTTTACACACGTCTAGAGGGAAAACAGAGCAGGATGTCGAGCGTGTGTATTCCCCAAAACGACTCTTCTCAGACCTCCTCAGAGCCATGAGGACTCTGTAAGGAAACCCAAGTCCGAGACAGACAAGAACCAGCCCAGCTCCCACTCCCTGCGGAGGTCTCTGTGTCAGGATGACCTGTGACGCTTCACTGGGTAGCAGCTACAAAATTCTTTACTCTTGGATGAAAGAATTTTCCAGAAAGAGTCATATTCATCATTTCTGTTCTAAGGAGAGAACTAAAAGCAAAAACTTAGTCACACAGACACTCCCTTCTTCCATCTCTATCTCTCTGGACCTTTTTTTCTTAATTAAAATAGTTTTTTTGCTTTTCTTTTAATATAAACATGAGGAAGAAAAACCACGTTAGTCATAGCATTCTTTTCAAAACAAAACTGCCATCAATACTTGGTTCTCCAAACTCCATAAACAATATTTTTTTGAGGTGGTAGATTGTAATATTTTATATACTGTTATTTATCATTTATGTCTCTGTCCTTTACAAAATGATGCAAGCTGCAGCCCTCAACATAATGTGAAGCCATGACTTTCCTGGTGGCTCAGATGGTAAAGCGTCTGCCTACAATGCGGGAGGCCCAGACTTAATCCCTGGGTCAGGAAGATTTCCTGGAGAAGGAAATGGCAACCCACTCCAGTATTCGTGCCTGGAAAATCCCATGGATGGAGGAGCCTGGGGGGCTACAGTCCATGGGTCACAGTTGGACATGACTGAGTGACTTCACTTTCCTTTTCACAGTTCTTGCTATAAAGAGAAAATGTATTTGGACCAGGTACTTCCTTTTAAACAAAGGCCCAGTCTCACTCAGTTGCAGACCTCTTTTCAGCTCAGCAGTTCCACTTCTTGTATTTACCCAAGAAAACTGAATGAGCAAGTCCATACAAAAACTCACAAATGACTGTTCCTGGTGGCTAAAATGTCCAAATGTCCATCAGCTGAACAAAAGGTGTCATATCCTTTCAATGCAACATTATTAAGCTGTAAAAAAGTAGTCAGGTAGTGGACTTGCCTGGTGGTCTAGTGGTTGGGAACCCGCCTGCCGACGCGGGGGACACAGGTTCAAGCCCTGGTCAGGGATGATCCCACATGCTGTGAAGCAACTGGCTCCTTGAGCTACAAATACTGAAGCCTGTGTGCTCCAGAGCCCGTGGCCTGCAGTCAAAGAAGCCACCACCATGAGAAGCCTGCACGCCCCAGTGAAAAGTAGCCCCCACTAGCCAAAACTAGAGAAAGCCTGAGTGCAGTAGCCTCTGCCCGGCAAAGCTGGAGACATGGTCATCAGTGTTTCTTGCCACATTTACAGTGAAAAGGCCCTGGGACTCTACAGGTCAGACCTCCACTCCAGGGTTGCCTTCTCAACAAGACCTTCTCTGTCACCTCTATGACATCTTTCCTTTTCTCTTCTGCCACCTCTGTGAAATCTTGCCTTCCCCACTTTCATTCTTCTCCATAGAACTCAGTTCAGTTCCATTCAGTCGCTCAGTCATGTCCGACTCTTTGCGACCCCATGGACTGCAGCACACCAGGCTTCCCTGTCCATCACCATCTCCTGGAGCTTGTTCAAACTCATGTCCATTGAGTCAGTGATGCCACCCAACCATCTCATCCTCTGTTGTCCCCTTCTCCTCCTGCCCTCAAGCTTTCCCAGCATCAGGGTCTTTTCCAATGAGTCAGCTCTTCGCATCAGGTGGCCAAAGGATTGGAATTTCAGCTTCAGCATCAGTCCTTCCAATGAATATTCAGGACTCATTTCCTTTAGGATGGACTAGTTGGAGTCCCTTGCAGTCCAAGGTACTCTCAAGAGTCTTCTCCAACACCACCATTCAAAAGCATCAATTCTTCAGCACTCAGCTTTCTTTATAGTCCAACTCTCACATCCATACGTGACTACTGGAAAAACCACAGCTTTGACTAGACGGACCTTCCCACTCAGGGCTTATGAACTAGTGTGCCTTTGCAGTTTGGAGCTATAAACCCATTGGACCATGCACTTCCTCTAAATAAAGAGTGTCCATTTTGGCCACCATGCAGTCTCCTCCCTTGCTGCACTTCTCCAATAAATAGTAGGCAAGAATAGTAGGAAAGAATGAATGAGAGTTCCGTTAACAGATTAGAAATTATGAGGCAAGTTCTGTTTTCAGAAAGCTAAGTTCTGTTATAAAACTCTCACCTATAGCATAAGTGTGTATATCGAGTGTTTTTATCATTCCATGAGTGTCACACAGTGGGCATCAGTTAGACTTATTTAGTTACAAGGAACAGAGATGCCTTCTCCAACAAACTTCCACAATCAAGGGAGCTTACTGGAGCAGTCCAGGAGTAAGTCTGTGCTGTGTGTGCTAAGTCACATCAGTCGTGTCTGACTCGTCGAGACCCTCGGGACTGTAACCCACCAAGCTCCTCTCTCCTTGGGATTCTCCAGGCAAGAATACTAAAGTGGGTTGCCATGCCCTTCACCAGGGTATCTTCCTGAGCCAGGGATCGAACCTGTGTCTCTTAGGGGTTCTTTCCCACTAGCATCACTTGGGAAACCCAGCAGTTAAGTCTAGAGAGAGGCAAGGCTGGAATCTGGGCTCACGAACTCAACAGGACCAGGAGCTGGTTTTTCTGTGCAGTTCTCAGCTCTGCCCAACCAGCCTGAGTCTCACTTCCACACCAGACCTCCGTCTTGGGCTCCCGTGGGTGCCAGGCATTCAAGATACTTCCTCATTCAGGTCCAAGATCGAAGTCTCTTTTCAGGCAGCACCCTTTGTTAATGTGTAGTTCAGAAATCTTCCAACTGTATGCAGCCTGAGGGTCCAGCCTGGCCCACTGCTTGTTGTGTAAATAAAGCTTTATTGGAACATGGCCAGTCCTATTCATTCACACGTTGTCCATGGCTGCTTTCATCACACAATGGCGAAGCATTGCCCAGAGCCCTTGCATCACATTGACTCTGTCATACAACCATCCCTGGATCACTGAGACCAGCAAGCGCAGAAGAAGCTTCGGCCAGGATCCAGCCCACCCACACGTCAGCCGAGAAAACACTGGAGCGCTAAATTCCTCAACAGGAAATCAGGGTTTTGTCAGGGAGAGAAGTGGGGAATCCCTGCTGGAAAGACAAACCACAAATATCCAGGATATAGTGTGTGCATATGGATTTAAAATGTCTAAGCTCTAAAGGGCAGTTTTAAATATATAATAAAATTTTACTTCTCTAAAATCACTTCTACTGAAAATTGTCAGTTCAGTCGTGTCCAACTCTTTTTGACCCCACGGACTGCAGCACCCCAGGCTTCCCTGTCCATCATCAACTCGTGGAGCTTGCTCAAACTCACGTCCATCACATCAGTGATGCCATCCAACCATCTCATCCTCTGTCATCCCCTTCTCTTCCCACCTTCAATCTTTCCCAGCATCAGGGTCTTTTCAAATGAGTCAGTTCTTCCCATCGGGATGCCAGAGTATTGGACTTTTAACTTCAGCATCTGTCCTTCCAATGAATATTCAGGACTGATCTCCTTTAGAATGGACTGGTTGGATCTCCTTGCAGTCCAAGGGACTCTCAAGAGTCTTCTCCAACACCACAGTTCAAAAGCATCAATTCTTCGGTGCTCAGCTTTCTTTATAGTCCAACTCTCACATCCATACATGACTACTGGAAACACCATAGCCTTGACTAGATGGACTTTTGTTGGCAAAGTAATGTCTCTGCTTTTTAAATATGCTGTCTAGATTGGTCATGCTTTCCTTCCAAGGAGCAAGCATCTTTTAATTTCATGGCTGCAATCACCATATGCAATGATTTTGGAGCCCAGGAAAATAAAATCTCTCACTGTTTCCATTGTTCCTCCATCTATTTGCCGAAGTGATGGGACCAGGTGCCATGATCTTAGTTTTTTAAACGTTGAGTTTTAAGCCAGTTTTTTCACTCTCCTCTTTCACTTTCTTCTTCCCTTTCTGCCATAAGGGTGGTGTCATCTGCATATCTGAGGTTATTGATATTTCTCCCGGCAACCATGATTCCTGCTTGTGCTTCTTCCAGCCCAGCGTTTCTCATGATGTACTCTGCATAGAAATTAAATAAGCAGGGTGACAATATACAGCCTTGACATACTCCTTTCCCAATTTGGAACCAGTCTGTTGTTCCATGTCCAGTTCTAACTGTTGCTTCTTGATAAGCATACATACCGATTTCTTAGAAGGCAGGTCAGGTGGTCTGGTATTCCCATCTCTTTAAGAATGTTCCACAGTTTGTTGTGATCCACACAGTCAAAGGCTGTGGCATAGTCAATAAAGCTCCTGTGGCAAAGTCAATAAAGGAGATGTTTTTCTGAAACTCTCTTGCTTTTCTATGATCCAACGGATGTTGGCAATTTGATCTCTGGTTCCTCTGCCTTTTCTAAATTCAGCTTGAACATCTGGAAGTTCATAGTTCACGGACTGTTGAAGCCTGGCTTGGAGAATTTTGAGCATTACTTTACTAGCATGTGAGATGAGTGCGATTGTGCAGTAGTTTGAGCATTCTTTGGCATTGCCTTTCTTTGGGACTGGAATGAAAACTTACCTTTTCCAGTCCTGTGGCCACTGCTGAGTTTTCCAAATTTACTGGCATATTGAGTGCAGCACTCTCACAGCATTATCTTGAAATAGTTTAATTTCCTTAATTTTTAAGAGCAATGAAAATTTTTAAACTCTTAATCGTGGTGGTTACATGACTGTTAATTGGTCAAAATTTGTAGAACTGTAGCCAAGATTGTCCATGAGATTGCAAAGAATTGGACAAGACTGAGTGAGTCACTTTTTTTTTCAGCCAAGATTGTAGATTTTATGTAAAGTTCAGGAGAGCAAATGTATTTGCCTTTGCAGACCGAGACTGTAGCAACTACTCAGGTCTGCCATCGCTGCACGAAAGCAGCCATTGACAATACGTAATGAGTAGGAGTGGCCGTGTTCCAATAAAGCTTTATTTACAAAACAATCTGCAGGCCAGTTTGGACCCACAGCCTGTATATACTTTGAAGATTTCTGGACTGCACACTTAAGAAAGAAGGAATTTTACCGCATGCAACCTGTCCCTTGATAAGCAAACAAGGAAAAGGTAAAGCAGGAAAAAAAAAAAAAGTACTCTGGGCAGGGGGGAAAAAAAGCCTGTAGTCCCTTCAACTTACTTAAAACGAGATTTTATCAGGAGAAGAGAGGTATTTGTATTGTTGGAAGAAGGACTTGCTAATGGTATTTGTACAACCAGAAGGGTTACAAAAAGTTAAGCAGGGAATTTTAAACTTGACTTTTGAAGATTATCTTACACACTCACTTGAAAAATTCACCAGGACGTCTGCTCCTTACCTCTGTCCTCGACAAAGTCGTGCGGCTGGCTGTGCCCTGAGTCAGCAGTCCAGAACTGAGCTCTTTTCATTTTATTTAGCGGGATGGCTTTAAGACCCAGTGTCTCGTACTTCTAGCTTTTTATCGTTTGCTTCTTTTATGGCAAAGCCATCTTTATCAGACAGAAACTGGTAAATAAGATCTGATCGTTTCATCCCCTTCCCTAAGAAATGGCACAAGCAAAACATCTCTGAGGCTGTCAGCCCACCGGAATTGAAAGAGAAATCAAACTGTTGGGATCCAGAAAGGGAACTCTTTCAAGAAAAAAGAAAAAAAAAAATGTTTTTAAAGCAGGAGAGTTTAAAATGAACTCTCATCAGCTGGCATTCAAACACCCAAGTGTGAGGTAGGCAGAGTGACATGGGGGTGTTACTGCACTGTGGAAATGAGGGTTGTCTGAAAGTCCTACAGTCAAACTTCAGCCTCTGGATTTTTTTTTTTTTTTAAGATGTAGAACAGACAACAGCGTTCCTCTCTGAGTGGGAGAGACATGCTTTTCAATCAAAGGTAGCTGATGTGCAGATGAGCTGGAATTTTCCATGAAGATGTTCATTCCTCCCCACCAGCATCAGGCCTTCAGAGGATACTACGTGAAGGTACAGATTGCATCCCAGGCGGGGGACAAATAAGATGTGAGCGGCCTTCCAGCAGCTGAGAGCCCAATTAGGAAGACAGATGAAAACACAAATATTTAAGAAAGTGTGTCGTGTTATAACAGAGTCTCTAAATACTTTTAACAACTCCAGGCCAATTTAATTTACGCGAGGTGCTGTTCAACATGCAAGCACTATGATTTCCCTTTGAACCAATACTACTAAGAAAATATGGTCAAAAGAGTCATGTAAGAGAAAAAAAAAATTGTCACGCCTAATTCATTTTCCCCCTCTCCTAAGCCTGGTGTTATCACGGATAGTGGCGCAGAATTTTCGTTCTTAAAAAAAAAAAAAAGCCAATTTTAAAAAATTGTTTATTGTTGCTTGTTTTGTGTTTCTTTTGTTGTGTGTTTTTTTTTTTCTGAAAGTAACGAGGTTAATATGACCAAGAGAGATGAGGAGTAACATAAAGAGAAAATGGACCATCAGAGTTAATTTTAGTCACAGTCCTGGTCTTAGTAACCGCCAGAACATTTTAGACACAGAATTTCGATACGGTTGTAGCAACCGAGCAAGGAAGATGGAGTTAAGTTGAAAACACACGGTCACTTTTTCCACTGAGTCATTTTGTAGAATGAGGCATAAATATCCCCAACAATCTTTGCCCTGGACATAAAATGGATAAGTCTGAGGACTAGCTCCTATAGTTGATTAGACTCAGTGTGGGACATGAGACCCTGTCTGAGGGCCTCTCAGATGGCAAGGACACCTCAGAAGGGTCACAAGGGGTTCTTGTCTCTGCAGGTTCCCAGCAACCACTCTCCGGACAGTTTGATTCAGACAAAGGACAGACATGGGACAGGGAATATATTCATTCATCCAGCAGACTGCATGGTACCCTCCTGTGGGGCTTCACTGGTGGCTCAGAAGGTAAAGAGTCTGCCTTCCAATGTAGGAGACTCGGGTTCAATCCCTGGGTCGGGAAGATCCGCTGGAGGTGGAAATGGCAACCCACTCCAGGATTCTTGCCTGGAGAATCCCATGGACAGAGGAGCCTAGAGGGCTACAGCCCATGGGGTTGCAAAGAGCCGGACACGATTGAACGACTGAACGACTGAACACATACACCCCTCCTATAGACAACAGGGACCAGGAGCTGTGGCTGAATGTGTTCGCAATATTCCAGGTGACACTTCACCTGGAGATTCCCAAAGCTCACCACCATTGACTCTTCAGGCCTCCCTTGACCAACCAAGAAGCCTTTACAAGGGACCTGAGTCTGACATGATGCTGGCAGGAGAAGTGCAGCCTGCTGTCTAGTCTACTTGTAACCATTCCCAGTGAGACAATCCGAGTTTTTCAGAGAGGGTGCATTTGCAGGGACATTTCATGAATTCCGTGAATGCCTTTCCATTAATTGTCACAGAGATGTTCATTTCCTAAAACGACCCCTAATCCCCCCTTCACCTGAAGTTACCAGTTTTCCCAGGTCAGCAGAATATACCATATCCGTGTTTCTTTTTCTTGGCAAAAAAAAAAAAAAAGACTCTCAGCCAGCCAGCCTGAGAAATGTACCAGGCCCCTTGGACTGCAGTCATTGATTTGTGTTTTGACAAATGGAACAACCTCAGACCCAAAAGCCTAGAAGGAAAAAGGGCTCACACAGTCACCTGTGTGCGTGCTAAGTCGATTCGGTCGTGTCCGACTCTTTGCAACCCAGTCTGTGGACTGTAGCTTGCCAGGCTCCTCTGTCCATGGGATTCTCCAGGCAAGAATACTGGAGTGAGTTGCCATTTCCTTCTCCAGGGGATCTTCCAGACCCAGGGATCGAACCCACGTCTCTTTACATCTCCTGCAGTAGCAGGCAGGTTCTTTACGATTACCACCAGCTGAGAAGCCCACACACAGTCACGTAACCATGTTATTTGTCAAGTCCACTTTGTAAAACACTGTTCTGAAGCAAGCCGTTAATCGAGTATGGTCTGTTTTACTTTTGTAATGACAGCTCCCCTCTGCGTTCACTGTTTCTCGCCAAGTAAACGACACCAGTGTGCCTCAGTAGTCCATCTGAATAGGAGATTTTCCTATTGCCTCCGTCTAGTCCAAGGGTTGCCCAACTACACTCTGGTGCCTCTTTCTGTAAAATAATGATAATGTTTAATTAGAAACCAGACATGCCCGTTCATTTAGGTGTTGTCTATGGTTGCATCCTGGTTAAATCTACAACACAGCAGATTTAAATCGTTGCCACAGAGCCCTATGGCCCTCAAAACTTAAAATATTTACAATCGGGCCCTTTTCGGAGGAAGCTTGCCAAACCCTGATCTTGACACCAGAGACCTCCAGAGTTAGAACTTAGCTTGATAGATGAAAATGCTAGTTGCTGACAATGCAGGCATACAAGTCTATGCGAAGAGCTGCTCTGAGTAAAAGCAACAGAAGAAACCACACAGGAGAGATCTATAGATGTTAGCATATTTTGTTGCTGTGGTTCAGTTGCTCAGTCATGTCTCTTTGTGACCCCATGAACTGCAGCACACCAGGCTTCCCTGTCCTTCACTGTCTCCCACAGTTTGCTCCACCTCATGTCCATTGAGTCAGTAATGCCATTCAACCATCTCCTCCCCTGTCATCCCCTTCTCCTCCTGCTCTCAATCTTTCCCAGCATCAGGGTCAGCTCTTTACATCAGGTGGCCAAAGGATTGGAGTTTCAGCTTCAGCAGCAGTCCTTCCAATGAATATTCAGGGTTGATTTCCTTTAGGATGGACTGGTTGGATCTCCTTGCAGTCCAAGGGACTCTCAAGAGTCTTCTCCAGCTCCACCATTTGAAAGCATCAATTCTTTGGTGCTCAGCCTTCTTTATGGTCCAGCTCTCACAGCCATACATGACAACTGGAAAAACCATCAATCCTTCCACAATTTAAAATATCTTTAAAATTACAAGAACAATAAGGGAAAACATACCAAAAAAAAAAACCCCAAAGGGATTAATGTGCTCCATATCTAAAGAACTGTCCCAAATCTACAGGAAAGTCAGCTGTCCCAAATCTGCGGGAAAGCCAGCTGACAGTTCAACAGAACAGACTGAAAAAGGAGCAGAGACAAATTGCCACTATACAGAGCAGGAAACAGAGCTGGGAAAGAGAGAAGAGATGTTCAACCTAACTAGTGAATAGAGAAATTAAAAATATAATGAAATACTGGTTTCAGTTTGGGGGGAAAAAAATTAGTGAAACAGTCAGTTATGTCCACTTAATGAAGATACTTGAAGGAAGTGATCTTGAGCCCTGATCAATTAGGAGGGGTGGGGTGGGGTCTATTCTGAAGGGCACTTGGCAGCATCTATTAAGAGTAAACACAAGGCCCTGACCCCTGCTGGCTAAGACAGTAAAGAATCTGCCTGCCATGCAGAAGACCCGAGTTTGATCCCTGGGTTGGGAAGATCCCCTGGAGGAAGGAATAGCAACCCACTTCAGTGTTCTTGCCTGGAGAATCCCACGGACAGTGGAGCCAGGCGGGCTAGAGTCCACGGGGTCGCAAACAGTCAGACATGACTGAGCACGCACGCAGCTCAAGGCACCCACCACTGGTTGCTCCCGAAAATGCCCTTAAGCACCAAGCCAGGCCCCCTGGGTTGGATGGAATCCTCCCTGGAGGCATAGCTAACAACCTAAGCATGGGACACGCTGGCCTCCGTGTCCACTGCTGAGCAGGGCCAGCGGCTCGGGTGCGAGAGCAGACGGCTGTCTAAGAAGGGAAGCAGAGGTGATGGATGAGCCATGTCTGTGACAACCGGTGGCTTCAAATCCTCGATTCCAGCTGCTGCAGAGACCAGCTGAGCACCTCTGTCCTGACTTACTTACCCGACCGGATGCTCTCTGTCTCCATTGCAATTTGGAATGACGTTTCTGTTGCCTTCACAGATGTGAACATCCTGTGTTCACTTCTACACAGCCCTACACAGAGAAGAACAGGGAAATACAGGAAAATAAACACATACAATTCGCAATATCCAGTGGAAAAGCGTCCCATCTTTGTCATAATCGGAGGAGTACAAATTCCTTTAAAACGGGCTGTTTCATTTGTTTTAATTCAGTGGCATCTGTGTGTGTGTGTGTGCGTGTGTGTGTGTGCGCGCGCGCGCGCGTGTGTGTGTGTGTGTGTGTGTGTGTGTGTGTGTGTGTCTCCCCTGACACTGCAATTCTCAACCTCAGGAAGGTGGAAGGGTAACACAGTTTATTCCTTTTAGTGCTTAGGTCCTAAACTTTTAGCAACGAAAATCTATTACTTCTATATTTGCAGAGTATTCCCCTTCATTTAAAAAAAAATTAAAACTTACAAGAAATTAAGTGTTATATATTTACAACTCAGACACTAAGATGCATGCATGTCATGCTTAGTCACTCAGTTGTGCCCGACTCTTTGCGACACCATGGACTATAGCCCACCAGGCTCTTCTGTCCATGGGATTTCCCAGGTGAGAATCCTAGAGTGGGGTGCCATTTCCTTTTCCAGGGGATCTTCCCCAACCTAGGGATTGAACTCGGGTCTCCTGCATTGCAGGCAGATTCTTTACCATCTGAGCCACCAGGGAAGCCCAAACTTTAAGATATAGTCAAAGGATTCCAAGCTATTTGATCGCTCAAAGGGAGAAACTGAGCAAAGGGAAGGGCGATGTCGTGATTTAGAGCATTTTATGTTTGATCTCTTAGCAGGCCTTAAATACGGGGTATTGATTACTAGCCTGGGCTGAACAGGCTTGCCATTAGCATGACGAAATCATATATTTTGAGCACTTGAGTGTATTAGATCCTGATGACTAGTGTGGTATGTGCAGTCGTGCTCACCACTACTCCACGACCTTCCTTGCTGTTGTTGTTGCTCAGTCACTCAGTCGTATCTGGAGTCTTTGTGACCCCATGGACTGCAGCACACCAGGCTTCCCTGTCCATCACCGTGTCCCGGAGCTTGCTCAAACTCAGGTCCATTGAGTCAGTAATGGCATGCAACCATCTCATCCTCTGTTGTCCCCATCTCCTCCCACCTTCAATCTTTCCCAGCATCAGGGTCTTTTCTAATGACTCATCTCTTTGCAGCAGGTGGGCAAAGTGTTGGAGTTTCAGCTTCAGCATCAGTCCTTCCAATGAATATTCAGGACTGATCTCCTTTAGGATGCACTGGTTGGATCTCCTTGCAGTCCAAGAGACTCTCCAGAGTCTCCTCCTACACCACAGTTTAAAACCACCAATTCTTTGGCGCTCACCTTTCTTTATAGTCCAACTCTCACATCCATACATGACTACTCAAAAAAACACAGCTTTGACTAGACGGACCTTTGTCGGCAGTCATGTCTCTGCTTTTGAATATGCTGTCTCGGTTGGTCATAGTTTTTCTTCCAAGGAGCAAGTGTCTTTTCATTTCATGGCTGCAGTCACCATCTGCAGTGATTTTGGAGCCCAGGAAAATAAAGTCTGTCACTGTTTCCATTGTCTCCCCATCTCTTTGCCGTGGGGAAGGATTAAACACCCCACCCAGCTGAACTTGGGTCTGGCCACGTGACATGTCTCCCCCACGAAGATGAGAAACGTAACATGTCAGGGGGAGACTTGATGGCAAGGTTGTCATTTTCCTCCACCCTCCTCATCTCCACCTACCTTGGTCCCCACGTGGCTTCAGCAGCAGGGGCCTCGGGCCAACTTGCAGTGACACGTTGCCAGAGCGAGACAGATGCTGCTTTGTGAGTCCCTGGGGTCGTCACTGACTGCACCATCTCGAAAGCTCCCCTCACAGATACGGCGGAAACCCAGGGAAAGACGCCACGGAGGATCTTTGGAAAGAAAAGGAAGTTTGCACAGGCTTCCTGGATTGCACAACACATGTTAACTCTTTTGACCCGCTGTTCTGTTCTCCGGCTATTTTTACACACTGTAATTATTCTTCGTGATATTTCACCAACTTAGTGAGAGGTCCTCCGGCTCTTCTGAGCCTGATTAACACGCAAGTGAGCGGAACGTCTTGGCTGCCTCAGAAGCTTTAATATTTCTAGCACAGCTCGCACTCTGCACTAAATGACACTGCTATCATCATCATCAAGCACGAAGAAGGCCACATTTCTGTAATACATTACCCAGCTCTTGTGTCCCTCGGTGACCCACTCCCACCCCCAGGCTCAGAAATAGAAGAGAAGGCAGCGAGAACCAGCTGCAAGTAATTTTTCCCAGATTCACTCTACGCCAGCTCAAAGACGAGTGTGAGAAGCTTCAATCCTTCGGCCACCTGATGCGAAGAACTGACTGCTTGGAAAAGACCCTGATGCTGGGAAAGATTGAAGGCGGGAGGGGAAGGGGACGACAGAGGATGAGATGGTTGGATGGCATCACCGACTCAATGGACATGGGTTTGGGTGGACTCTGGGAGTTGGTGATGAACAGGGGGGCCTGGCGTGCTGCAATTCATGGGGTCACAAAGAGTCGAATGTGACTGAGCAACTGAACTGAACTGGATACACACAAGTATGCATACTATCTTCACTGAAGGAGTGCACACACGTACACACCTATACACACACCACCTACAGTGGAGTAATGCACACACACAGAAGAAATGCCACAAGAAGTATCTGTATCAAATTGAAATGAAATTTGTATGTTGCTATGACTTCTCAAAAAACAAACAAACAAAAAAAAAGCCTTTCTGGGCTTCCCTGGTGGCTCCATGGTAAAGAGTCCACCTGCCAGTACAGGAGACACAGGTTCAATTCCTGGTCCTGGAAGAATGCTCGTGCCAAGGAGCAACTAAGCCCGTGCATCACAACTGTGGAGCCTGTGCTCTGGAGCCCGGGAGCCACAGCTGCTGACCCCAGGTGCTGCAAGTACTGAAGCCTATGAGCCCTAGAGCCTGTGTTCCACAGCCAGAGAAGCCACCACAATGAAAAGCCTTTACGCCACAAGTAGCAAAAAGCTCTCGAGGCAGTGAAGACCCAGCACGGCCAAAAATACATAAATAAGTAAATTTTTTAAACACCTTTCTTCCCAAAGCAGTAGCAACAGGGGCTTTGTCTTAGACGTTGAGGTAAACATCTGGGGGTTGCTCAGTGAATTTCTGAGCTTCCCTGGGGGCTCAGCTGTTACAGAAACTGCCTGCAATCCAGGAGACCCTGGTTCGATCCCTGGGTTTGGAAGATCCACTGGAGAAGGGATAGGCTACCCACTCAAGTATTCTTGGGCTTCCCTGGTGGCTCAGCTGGTAAAGAATCCACCCGCAATGCGGGAGAACTGGGTTCGATCCCTGGGGTTGGGAAGATTCCCCTGGAGAAGGGAAAGGCTACCCACACCAGTATTCTGGCCTGGAGAATTCCATGGACTGTATAGTCCTCGGAGTTGCAAAGAGTTGGACATGAATGAGTGACTTTCACTTCACTTTCAGTGAATTTCTGCTGTCATAAAATGTTCAGCAAACTTGAGCCTTGACTTAAACAGGTAAACCACAATGTTTTATTAACCCAGAATTTCTCTGTGGTCAGGTGAGCTTTGGAGTAATATTTGTATAATTGCATCACAGTAATGCCATGCAGTGCCATTATTCCCCAAGATATTCATCTTCAACAAGTTAAATGCTGTGTATTCTGGCTGAAGCATGAGATGAGGCAAAGCAGAGTAATATCAAAAACCTCACGTCTGTATTGTAGTTCTTTCAAGCACGTCACGTGTAGCAGGTTTTGGGGTGGGCGGAAATCTGCCTTTTAATAGTGATGGGTGCCAAAGGGGGCTTCCCTGGTGGCTCAGCAGTGAAGAATCCACCTACAATGCAATAGACCCAGGAGACGTGGGTTCGATCCCTTGCTTGGGAAAGATTTTCTGGAGGAGCACCCAGCAACCCACTCCAGTATTCTTCCCTGGAGAATCCCATGGACAGAGGAGCCTGGTGGGCTATACAGTCCATCGGGTCACAAAGAGTCAGATACCACTGAAGTGACTTAGCACATGCACACCCACGCACGCCAAGAGGACTCCCACTGGCCAATTCGGGGACAGTTTGAGCATCCGAAAAATAATAAAAAGCCCCTGGCAGTCCAGTGGTTAGGAGTCCACACTTTCAGTGCTCAGGGCTGGGGGTTCAATTCCTTGTCAGGGAACTAAGATCCTGCCAGCCTCAAGGTAGGCAAAAAATAATAATAATGCTAGTTGATTATAATACATACAACCGAAAAAAAATAACAACAACAATTATTAAAAAAAACCCATGAGTCTGTAATGATGCTCAAAAGTTGGGGTACAGAAGTCAAGCTCTTAGAAGACTTTCAGCTCAGAATTTGTAGAAGACTTCACACACAATGTTAATGTGTCACTCATATCTTAATAAAACTGGTAGGGGCGAATGAAAAAATAATTTAGAAAAGAGAAGATTAAAAAGGTAATTCACCATTCTGTCACCATCAAGGCAGTACTTGCAACAGGAGTAGTTAGGGGGTAGGTGTGACCAGATCTTCAGACTCCCCAAATCTGGCCCATCTGCCCCCCCTCATTAACTCATCACTTACACAGGAAAGGAAGTGCCCACTTGTCAAGGGTATTGAGTGGGCATAGCCCTAACCAACTAAGCTAGGTCAGCCAGAGCAATGCAAGGTCATCTTGAGCATCGGATCCTCCTGTTATAACTGTGACAGGGACACAGTCACACCTCTGCAGCGTTCTTGCCAAAAAATGTCCAGCCAGCGTGGAGCACACAGAAATGAGCAAACAGACACAGACCCTGGGACACTTACAGTAGACTACAAGCCAGCAGTCTTCAACAACGTCAAACCAAAGGCAGACAGACTGTTCTAGATTAAAAGAGATTACAAAGTCATGTTTTGTAACAGTGCTTTGGAACTGTGGTGTTGGAGAAAACTCTTGAGAGTCCCTGGGCTGCAAAGAGATCCAACCAGTCCATCCTAAAGGAGATCAGTCCTGAATATTCATCGGAAGGACTGGTGCTGAAACTGAAACTCCAATCCTTTGTCCACCTGATGCAAAGAACTGACTCATTAGAAAAGACCCTGATGCTGGGAAAGCTTGAAGGTGGGAGAAGGGGGCGACAGAGGATGAGAGGGTTGAATGGCATCACCGACTCAATGCACATGGGTTTAGGTAGACTCCAAGAGCTGGTGATGGACAGGGAGGCCTGGAGTGCTGCAGTCCATGGGGTCGCAAAGAGTCGGACACGACTGAGTGACTGAACTGAACTGAGTGAAGTTGTAGCCAAATGCAGGGCAGGATTCTTAAGTGGATCTCAGACTTTTTAAAGGCTCCAGAAGTACATTCTGTGCTGATGCCGGAAGCCCCTGGCAGCTACTGAGTGGACAGAGGGGTCAGTAGCCTAGCAGGTTTGGTGGCCTCCCACTGCCATGGAGACTCCCTGCATTGGAGGGGCAAGGGGCAGGTCTGGGGACAGGCTGCCTCAGTGGTGGCATGCGGGCAAGGCTGATGCAACCTGTCCAGGTGAGCCCCCCGGTATTTACGTGCAGGCAGCACAGCCAGTGCAGCTGAAACACACACGGTGTCCCTGGAACCCATTAGGGTCCCTTAAGGGGAAGTCCCCTCCGGCGAAGTCCCCGTGGGCTCCTCTAGCAAAGTGCCATAGACGGGGCAGCTTGTAAACAGCAGACATGTATTTCTCAGTGTTCTGGAGGCTGAGACATCCCAGATCAAGGTGCCTCCAGATTTGCTGTCTGGTGAGGGCCTTTTCCCTGATTCATAGAAGGGAGCATCTCCCTGTGCTCTCACGTTGACAAGAGAGGAGAGGGATCTCTGTAGGGTCTCTCTTGCTAACTTGCTTCAGTCCTGTCTGACTCTTTGCAAACCTATGGACCGTAGCCCACCAGGCTCCTCTCTCCATGGGTTTCTCCAGGCAGGAATACTGGAATGGGTTTCCCTGCACAGTCTCTCTTACAGGGGCACTAATCCCATTGATGAGGGCTCCACCCTCAGGGTGTAATTAGCAGTCAAAGGCCCCCACCTCCAAATACCTGCATTCAGTATGTAGTATTCCTGCAGGGGGACTTCCCAGGGGGCTCAGCAGTAAAGAAAGTGTTAGTCTCAGTCCTGTCTGACTCTTTGGGACCCCACGGACTGTAGCCTGCCAGACTCCTCTGTCCATGGGACTCTCCGGCAAGAATACTAATGCTGTGTGCGCTGAGTTGCTCAGTCGGGGATTGGTCCCGGGTCTCTCGCATTGGCAGGCAGATTCTTTACCAACTGAGCCACTGAAGAACCTGCCTGCCAATGCAGGAGTAGCAGGAGACTTGGGTTCGAGGCCTGAGTCAAGAAGATTCCCCTGGAGAAGGAAACGGCAACCCACTCTAGTATTCTTGCCTGGAGAGACCCATGGACAAAGGAGCCTGGTGGG
The DNA here is from genome assembly GCF_055505025.1 of Bos grunniens. Lineage (NCBI taxonomy): Eukaryota > Metazoa > Chordata > Mammalia > Artiodactyla > Bovidae > Bos > Bos grunniens. Next base: position 6,447,492 of record NC_141194.1, read on the forward strand.
CTATGGTCCTTTGGGTTGCAAAACAGTCAGACACAACTGAAGCGACTCAGCACACACGCATTTCTGGGGTAGCTTACCACAATTCCATCTATCAAATCCTGGCATTGTTTTGTTAGTAGCAGCTGTCTCAAAAAAAGATCCCATCGACAATTTCTAAAAGGCAACCGATGATTCAGAACTTAGAAGCCCAAGAATACTGGAGTGGGTAGCCTATCCCTTCTCCAAGGGGATCTTCCCGACCCAGGAATCAAACCAGGGTCTCCTGCATTGCAGGTGGATTCTTTACCAACCGAGCTATCCAGGAAGACTTTAGAACTAACTACATGGATCATTTGGAAATCATCAGATGGATGATTTGTGCCTCAATCTATATTACTTGGAAAGCAGGTTTTTTTTTTTTTTTTTTTAATTTTGCTTGTTTCTTTTTGGCTGTGCTCTTTGTTGCAACACAAGGGCTTCTCACTGGGGAGGCTTCACTTGTTTCAGAGCCTGGGCTCTAGGCTTTCAGGCTTGGTAGCTGCAACACACGGGCTCTAGAGCTCATGGGTTTCAGGAGTCGTGGCACGCAGGCTTAGTTGCTCTGAGGCATGTGGGATCGTCAGGCACCAGGGATCAAAACTTATGTCCCCTGCCTTGGCAGGTGGAATCCTAACTTCTGGGCCACGGGGGAAGTCCAGAAAGCAGTTTCAATGATACATGGGTCAGTGGGAGAGTAAAACGGAATATTTTTAAAGTTATATTCATTTATATTGCCAAGTATTTTGCACTTTATGTGCCTGTAGATTTTGCACTTTATTACTAGTCAGCGTGTAATTTCAATAGTGAAATAAAATATGTAAACGTCCTAAATTAAGTTCCCAAGACGCAGTAGCATCCACTGAATTTTACTTACTTCCCTCTTCCAGGAGAACAAGGAGATTTTCGACAAAGTGATGAAAACCAAGTATTAGTCGCTCGGTCGTGTTCGACTTTCTGCGACGCCACGGACGGTAGGTAGCCCGCCAGGCTCCTCTGTCCATGGGATTCTCTAGGCAAAAATACTGGAGTGGGTTGCCATTTCCTCCTCCAGGGGACCTTCCCAACTGTACATAAATAACCAAGAGCTGCCCCTAAATAGACACTCGTGTGCAAGCACTTCGCTGGGATTCCCCCAAGGCTGTCAACTCTTACAAGCTGAGAAGTGCAGCCCATCGCCACCCCTAACTTAGTCCCACAGCAGTCCCCCCACCCCCGCCCCGACCCCCGGGCTACTTAAGCCAGCGTTGCCATTGCAGCGAAATCACATTTCCCCGGCAGTGCCCAAAGAGAAGATAACCATGGAAATGGAAATTCAAGTTAAGAACTGACACCTTGGCCCCATTCACATACTACAAAACCAAAAGGAACAGAAATTAATTCCAGGTTCCCTCAGCGCTGAAAAGGAGAGCATGACACAGGTGATAAATCAAACTGATTTATAAATGTCTTGGGCTTACCCTTTCGCGGATGAATATTTAATTCCAGAACTACTTCTAAGCACCGCCCACCCCTCCACAGCACCGCCCACCCCTCCACCTTGGCAGTAAAAGAAATATACAAAGAACCTCGTTTATGGACCAATCGCAACGGACCGCTCTCATGCAGCTTCACCTCCCCACAGTATATCTGCGCCTGTCAGTGGTGGTTTTTTTTTTTTTTTTTTTAATGTGATCCCGAAAGCTTGTACATTTCAGGGTATTTCCCAATCATGTGGAAGTCAGTTCTTAGAAAGTTACCTCATGCCAGGCTCTCACTAGATAAAACATTTTATTTGGGTGAGAAAATGGGATTTACTACTTGTGCAGCTCTTTGTAAAAAAAAAAAAAAAATTCCTTTGGCTTTATCAGCGTGACAGCCCCCATTTCTGGTGTTTCGTGCCTTTACCATCTGTCAGATAGATTTGCAGTGTCTCACGTGGACTGTGGGTAAAGCGTATGCCCTGACGCTCTTGCGGCATCTGGGACAAAATTCTTATCCCAGGTCCTCCTTGGGACTTCCGTGGTGGCTCAGCTCGTAAAGAATCTGCCTGCCAATGCAGGAGACCCAGGTTCGATCCCTGGGTGGGGAAGATCCCCTGGAGAAGGGAATGACAACCCACTGCAGGATTCTTGCCTGGAGAGTCCCATGGACGGAGGAGCCTGGCGGGCTATACAGTCCATGGGTTCTCGGAGAGTCAGACGCGACTTATGACTAGACCGCAACAGCAGCAACAAGCCCTCGTTGCCTCTGCAGAATAAAGGACAGGCCACCTGAACTTCCCTGGGGGGACATCCAGGAGGAATTGACACAAGACCTCCCCCAACCCCGCCCCCTGCCACAAGAGTCACCATATCTGTGGTTTATCCTCCCCTTCACTTAAAAAAAAAAAAAAATCAATAAACTGTCAGCCATTTCATATTTAGTACTCCAACCACCTTTGGGAAAGGTAAATTGTCCACTTACAAATATTTTCTCCCTCTGTCCAAGTCATAGGACTGAGTCATGGAGATGGTGGTTTGGTTGCTCAGTCGGGTCCGATTCTTCATGACCCCCATGAACCACAGCCCGCCAGGCTCCTCTGTCCACGGGATGCTCCAGGCAAGAATACTGGAGTGGGTTGCCATTTCCTTCTCCAGGGAAGAGTCATGGAGACATTCCACCTAAAAATACAAATAAAACCCCTAGGTGTCTCAAGCAGAAGTCAGCAGACCACACCCTTGGGCAAAAGTAGCCCTGCCTATTGTTACAAATAAAGTTTTATTGGCACTCGGCTACACCCATTTGTATTATATTATTCTCAGAGGCTACAAGGGCCAAGCTGAGAATTTTCAGCAGAGATCCTGTCCATCATGAGCCCACAAGAGTCACTCTCTAGCCCTTAACAGAAAAATGTCTGCCCATCCCTGCTTTAAAGCCTTGTGATCTAACAGAAATATAACGCAAACCACACATGTAATTCTAAATGATTTAGTAGCCCTATTAAAAATTAAAAAGAAACAATTCTAACAATTCATTTTAGCTCAGTAGATGACGAAATAGTATGATTTCAACATATGACTTAATACTAAAGTTACTTTGGTGGCTCAGATGGTAAAGAATCTGCCTGCAATGTGGGAGACCTGGGTTCAATCCCTGGGTTGGGGAGATTCCCTGGAGAAGGAAATGGCAAACCATTCCGGTATTCTTGCCTGGAGAATCCCATGGATGGAGGAGCCTGGCAGGCTACATTCCATGGAGTCGCAAAGAGACACGACTGAGCCACTAAGCACAGCACAGCACAAAGTTATTAATGGGAAACTTTTTTTTTTCCTTTACGTTAAAGTCAGAAACCTGGGGTTCTTCATATGAAGCCTTAGAAGTCAAACTCACGTAACCACTGAGACGAGCCACAGTTGAGTAGCTTGCTAGTCACTTGTGCCCAGCGGCTACCGCATTGGGGCCTGTAGGTCTAAAAGGTGTGATAAGTGAGAGGCAGAATGCAGATAAAGAGTGAGTTTTCGGCTGCGATTTTCCAGGCAGGAATACTGGAGTGGATTGCCAGGCCCTGGGATCTTCCCAACCCAGGGATCCAACCCAGGTCTCCTGCATTACAGGTGGATTCTCTACCATCTGAGCACCAGGGAAGCCCTCTTTGGGATAGACGTAATATTAAAACATCATTCGCTGTGCGTCCAAAATGCAAAAATAACTGGGTGTCCTGGACTTTATCCAGCCCTGAATTCTGTTTGTTAAAAATGCAAGTGGGAGGCAGGAAAAGGCGGGTGCTCTGTAGGACGCTTTCCACTCCGCTTGGTTGCCTTAACTCGTTATTTTTCATTGATTCTGCAAATCGCTGGTATGCACACGCTCACTGGCCTGGGAAATCAGTTAAAGCTACATTCATGAGGCCCAAGAGCTCCCAGGGGTCACACCAGAGGTCAGGCTGCAGCCCTTCAGCAAGGGTCGGCCGTGACATCACCAACCAGGAAGTGACATCACCAACCAGGAAGTGACATCACCAACCAGGAAGTGGTCACGTTGAAACGCAGAAGCAATCTTCCTTTCAACAAGGTTTTCCTTAAAAAAAAAAAAAAGTGTGTGTTTTCCCACCAAGGCGCTAGAAACAAGTACTTCCCTAGTGGTCCAGTGACTACTACTCCATACTCTTAATGCAGGGGACCAGAGTTCGATCCCTGGTCAGGGAACTAGATACCATGTGCTACAGCTAAGACTTCTTCTGCCATAATTAAAGATCCCACCTGGTGCTGCAACTGAGACCTGGTTCAAATAAAGAAAGTTTTTTTTGTTTTTTTTTTTTTTAAAGAAGAAAGAGTCCGCACAAATGAAGAGCCATGATAAAAGTGGACTACAAGTAACTTTTCTTACTCCTGTTCGAGGACAAAGACACATTGACAGTCTCCTTGCGACTTCCGGGCAAAGGAGGACAGCCCTTCTTGGAAGCATTGACAGGTTCACGATTAGGGAACGCGTCGTGAGATGACCCGAGTCGTTTTTAGAACTTGAGAGCTGTCTGGAAATTCATATAAAAATCCAAGCTGCAGAAACCAAGCCCAGTGTTCTGTTTCCTCTAGTCAGAAAATTCCCAATTGTTCTCTCATGGCGAGGTAGTTCAAAGCCCGGGATGAACATTGAACTGTGTGACGCTGAGCAAGAGGACCTTTCCGTTCGGTGGTAGGGGGATTCAGCAGAAGGATGAATCACTTGGCAACGGCAGCATGATCAAAGCTGTCTACAACACTTCAAACGAGGAAGAGGAGTAAAGCCCAAAAACGAAGGAGAAAATGATCTAGGGACACCCGCAATTAATGCAATCTTTTTTTCTTTTTGCTCATCATGAAAAATTGTTCAACAGAAACTTTCTCACAGAAGGAACAGAGAACCTTTGTGCTATTTTTTTTTTTTTCAAATTAATTTACTTGCTGAGCTCAAGAGTCAAAGCACTTCAGCACTCCATTATTTAATGATCACTCAAAAAAGATGTTTCTGTGCAGAACGAGGGCCATCTTTCTGTTGGAACAAACTCTTTTTTTTTTTAATTGTGTGCACGTTACTGGGTCCAAATGAACATCAGAATCCAGGAGAAGACTGAAATAACTCCACCCCCATCTGCGGTGCTCAGAGCTCCACTTGCTATTTCAACTTCTTAGCTGCAGTAACAAGTGAAGGCACCAGGAGGACTTGAAAGGTGTCCAGAATTCCACAGACACTCATCAAGTTCTCACAGGCTCTCCGTCTGGATGGGTACCACGATTCAGTCTTATTTTCCTGACATCTTGCCCACTTTATCTTGAGATTCTTTTATCCAAACCAGCCAGAAAGTTCACTCCAAAATAGGAAGCACAAAAATGCCCTGAAAAAAAAAAAAAAAGCCTGCACCTTGTCCTTAGAACTACAAACTAGGTTTTTTTCTTCTCTCTACCAGGAGGACATCAAGAAAATAGTCCATCAATTCTCAAATGTGTTGTTGGACATAAAGACTTCTTTCTCTCATAGGTTTTAAAAAAAAAAAGTAGACTGCCAAGTGTCTGCAGTTTCAAGGCAGTTTTAAGTTATGCTGTATCCATTCTTGAATTCCTCACCAAGGTGAAATAAAATCACTGCTAAAGTACTTAGTGCCTCTGAACTGTACTGTTAAAGAGACGGTGAAAATGGTAAAATTTGGGTTCTGTACATTTTACTACGATAAAAAAAAATTCAAAATAGAGATACAAAAATGGAATAAAACCAAATGGCCATAAAATGTCATCTATTACACAGTTTTGACAGCGGGTCCTGTTTCTACATTCCTGGCACCTACCAGATGCCAAATGTGCTTTTTCTCCATGACCTGAAATTGTTCCCCGTACTAAGGACATTTTTTTGATCCAACTGGCCATTTTGTCCTACATGTGAACGGGGCTGTAATTTAAATATGCTATGAAAATCCAGTATCGGCTAGACCATTCACATCACGGTCCAGTTATTTCACCCTGCAGTAAGGGGACCAGAATTTCATGTCGATATTACCATAATAACCAGTTACATCTTCGAATTCCACAGCCACCCTCGAATTTCCCCTTCTCTGTTGATAGTCATCAATTGTTTCTGTGTGTAATGGGAAATTACAGTTGATATTTTCATAAGCAATCAAATTATTTAATGAAGTTTTTTTTTTTTTCCCTACTGCGGTTGTTTGGTCACTAACAAGTAGCTTACGTGTAGCTGTATTTTGACTTTAAACATTCCATATAAAATTTCACACGTTTCCCATCAGCTGTACAGATGGCTGGCTTTGGGGATGGCTTTCAGCTGTGTGCTCTGTTAGTTGTGGGTCTGCACGTGGCACTTTGTGGACCTGGAGAGACGTCAAGGAGTTCACAGGGAAGGAGGGCGTTGCAGAACAGAGACTTAGTAAGACATGGGGGCAGGGGTGGCGGGGAAGGACTCAGAAAGGGGCAGGAACACAGGTCATCAGTAGAGCAGGAAAGACTGCAGAGCCTGGGCAAGGTGGTCTAGGCCAAGGGGTGTAGGTCATACCCAGAACAGACTCGGGGTACCACTGAATGATTTTCAGCAAGGAGGCATGTAGCAGGGTACGTGAAAGGAAAGCATTAGTTGTTCAGTCGCATGCAACTCTTTCAGTTCAGTTCAGTCGCTCAGTCATGTCCGACTCTTTGTGATCCCACAGACTGCAGCACACAAGCTTCCCTGTCCATCACCAACTCCTGGAGCTTGCTAAAACTCATGTGCATCAAGTTGGTGATGCCATCCAACCATCTCATCCTCTGTCACCCCCTTTTCCTCTCGCCTTCGATCTTTCCCAGCGTTAGGGTCTTTTCAAATGAGTCAGTTCTTCACATCAGGTGGCCAAAGGACTGGAGTTTCAGCTTCAGCATCAGTCCTTCCAATGAACATTCAGCACTGATTTCCTTTAGGATTAACTAGTTTGATCTCCTTGCAGTCCAAGGGACTGTCAAGAGTCTTCTCCAACACCAGTTCCAAAGCATCAATTTTTCGGCACTCAGCCTTCTTTATAGTCCAACTTTCACATCCATACATGACGACTGGGAAAACCCTAGCTTTGACTATATGGACCTTTGTTGGCAAAATGACGTTTCTTGCTTTTTAACAATAATCCAGATGAGAACTGGGATGCTGAAGGTGAGATTATCAAGGCAACATACTTTCACAGTTATGATCAACCTCGGGGTGGGGAGTGGGAGCCAAGGATGGAGCTACCCAGTAGGAGAGAGGACACAGTGGGGAGGTGTTACCAGAGAAGGAAGGGCAACTGGACCCAGAGATGGTGGGGATGATACATGTGGATGAAGGTGAGCGTCAGCATGGCCGAGGTAAGAAATGAGTGGCTTTCTACCTGCTGACACTGTCATCTGCTTGGCGGTGAGTTCAGCAGAGGCTGGGGGCCAGCAGTGGGGGCTGGGGGTCGGACCGGAAAGCCACACAGGGGCTCACAGCATTGCCTGCTCTCGGGAGGGCCCAGCTCGGGGTGGAAGACTGATCCGGGGTAACCTGAATTCACCCAGTTGTGCAATTCGTCTGACAACAGCCATCGCCAGCTTGGATGGGGACCAAGGACCACAGATGGCTTCCGCCAAGAGCGGTACATCCTGTTTCAGTGTGTTTCCGATAGGAGCTCTGTTGGACTGATCGACTTCAATAAATTCTCTACTATAAACATCAGGTACCAATAAAAAAAAAAAAAAGAAAAAAACCTCCCTAATGGATACATTGTGGCCCTGGTCATCTGCAGAAGGCTCTGAAAGCAGTTGAGTGAATGAGCTATATACATAGCTAGGCAGAGAGGAGCGTCCAGCTGACCCTTGAGTGATAGATACACGCAGGATCTGCAAGGTACAGGCAGTATGATACATGAATGCAAAATGCATCCTGGATAAGGGTTGCAGACACAGTAACACTGCAGAGATGATGGTCCAAAGACTGGTAACATCTGGTGGGGAAAGAGTGGTGGTGGTAACAGTGTTGTCCTTCATGAATTTTTGTTTTTGTTTTTAGCAGGTGGAGTGGGTCACACGGCTTGTGGGATCTCAGTTTCCCCGACCAGGGATTGAACCTGTGTCCTCAACAGTGAAACCCGCAGAGTCCTAACCACTAGACCACCAGGGAATTCCCTAATTGTACCTATTTCTGTTATTCAGTAAAATATACATATCTCGGAGACATTTTTATGTCCGTAGATAATGCATCCTAGTGAAAGAAAAAAAAAAAAAAAAAAAAGAAGGAATCTCTGTGACTCTGAATAGCATTCAGTATCATTTTAGAGTGAAAAGTGAAAGTCGCTCAGTCATGTCCGACTCTTTGTGACCCCATAGACTATACAGTCCACGGGATTATCCAGGCCAGAATCCTGGACCGGGTAGCATTTCACTTCTCCAGGGGATCTTCCCGACCCAGGGATTGAACACAGGTCTCTCGCATTGCAGGCTGACTCTTTATCAGCTGAGCCACCAGGGAAGCCCAAGAATACTGGAGCGGGTAGCCTTTCCCTTCTCCAGGGGATCTTCCCGACCCAGGGATTGAACCCAGGTCGCCTGCATTGCAGGCAGATTCTTTACCAGATGAACCACCAGGGAAGCCCAGTATCATTGTAATTCTCTACAAAAAAAAAAAAGAGGTTAGTATTCTAATAAACCAGGATATTTTTTTTCACAATGGCAAGCCTTAGCAACACACATCAAATTGTGCTTAAAAAAAGGGAAGTGGATAGTTCACGTGTGGCCTATAGGCTTGACAAAGTCCAGGTGCCGAAACACTATGTATCTCTCTCTCCACTCCTTGACTCCATGTTCTTCAGGGCCTCAATGTCGTCTTCAGTCTCAAGTACTGATAAAGATGGATTTATAAACAAACTCATTTTTTTTTGGGGGGGTGGTTAGAAATGCGGGCAAAAGCCCACCTCCAGCTGTCTCTAGATCAAGAGTCACAGACTCTTACCTGACCAGTCGCTGTAGCCGAGGAATTTGAAATGTTGTTTGGCCAGGCCTGGTTTCCATATAGCACAGGATTTGAGAGTGACTGTCGGATGTTCCTTAAAGAAAACTTGACTCCTTTTGACCCCGAGGCGCGGAGTGGACACAGGAGCAGACAAAACCCACCTGTGTCCTCTGGAAATAGGTCCACCTCTCTCTGGTGCTACCACCACGCAGGCTTTTCCTCTCATTTCCTACTCCTGTACTTCAAAGACCTCACTTCCTTTCCTGCTCTCTCCAAATAAAGAGCAAAGGGAAATAAAATAAAAACAAAATACACCGGAAAAGACCCAAGGATTTAGCAGGAAGCAAAGAAGGAAACGGCAACCCAGTCCAGGATTCCTGCCTGGAAAATCCCACGGTGGGTTACGGTCACTCAAGAGTCGGACATGGCTTAGCAACCAAACAACAGTCAAAGGGACTGAAGGGGTATCCCTGGTGGTGGTCCTGGTAAAGAATATGCCCGCTAATGCACAAGAGATGTGGGTTTGATCCCTGGGTGGGGAAGATCTCCTTAAATAGTAGATGGGAACCCACTCCCATATTCTTGTCTGGGAGATTCCACAGACAGAGGAGCCTGGCGGGACTGAAAGAGTGAGTGAGTGAGGCCATTTCCCCCCAACCTTTGGCCTGCCGTTAATTACCTAATGGAACTTTGGCTCACAGCTCGGCTTCAGCCCAGTTACGTAATCGCTGGCCACCTGTCAACAGCGGGTGACTGCTCATGTGCTGGAGCTGATTAGAAGTGTTCTGCTTGGCAAGACTGCCCAGGCCACGGGATAGTCCCAGCCACCCCACAGCCTTGCCCGGTGACCAGCAACTGCAGCCCCAGAGCCTCGGGGGACAACAGAACTCGGCACGCTGCCGAAAACTGCACAAAGCGGGGTCACCAATTGTCCAGGACAACATGGATCCGGCACCCCCACCCCCCAAAACAGAAGACAAGCTGTCTACCAGTGACCAAGCCAGTAGCTGACCATTCCAAGATAATCACCAGCAAGAATGTCCCCCCAGAAGGATGGATGTGTTTCACTGAGTCCTCTCTGCTTCTGGCTTCTCTGTCAAGGCTGAACTGCAAGGCTGATGCGAGTATTCAAAAGCATCTCGAGCTCCACAAGGGCTTCCCTGGAGGCTCAGTTGGTAGAGAATCTGCCTGCAACGCGGGAGACCCTGGTTCGATGGTGCCTGGGCAGGAAGATTCTCCTGGAGGAGGAAAAGGCAACCCACTCCAGTGTTCTTGCCTGGAGAATCCCATGGAGGAGCCTGACAGGGCTACAGTCCATGGGGTCGCAAAGAGCTGGGCACGACCCAGCGACTAAATGACCACCACCACCACGAGATCACCAATTCCTTCCAGCCACCCCTGCGCTGGAATCAACTTGTGCTGGAATCAACCGTTAATAAGGTCCTCTGAAACGGATGCTTTCCAACTGTGGTGCTGGAGAGGACTCTTGAGAGTCTCTTGCACAGCAAGGAGATCAAACCAGTCAATCCTAAAGGAAATCAACCCGGAATATTCACTGGAAGGACTGATGGCTGAGTCTGAAGCTCCAATAATTTGACCAATCATGTGAAGAGCTGACTCACCGTTGAAGACCCTGATGCTGGGAAAGATTGAAGGCGGGAGGAGAAGCGGGCGACAGAGGATGAGATGGTTAGATGGCATCACTGACTCAATGGACATGAGTTTGAGTAAGCTCCGGGAGTTGGTGATGGACAGGGAGGCCTGGCGTGCTGCCGTCCATGGGGTCACAGAGTCGGACACGACAACCACTGAACAACAGCAGCAGCAACTGAAACAGATGCTCCAACACACTGTAGCCTCAGGACATCCTCCTGAGAACCGCTTGAGGAAACCGGCAACATCACAGCATTCACAGCGGGGATACTTCTTTCCAGCGAAAGCGACCAATAATGAGAAAACGCTGTCTCTTTTCAATAATTACCACTGATCATTGCACAACAACAGGCTCTGCGGTTTCTGTCACACACAATCAACAATGATTAAAATCGCATCTTGAAAACCCACATGATTATTCCACTGATAAACCTTAAGATCCCTCTGAGGCTGCCCAGAAAGTGAAGTCGCTCAGTTGTGTCTGACTATTTTTGCAACCCCATGGACCATAGCCCACCAGGCCTCCTTCGTCCATGGGATGTTCCAGGCAAGAATACTGGAGTGGGGTTGCCATTTCCTTCTCCAGGGGGATCTTACCAACCCAGGGATCAAACCCGGGTCTCCTGCACTGCAGGCAGACACTTCACCATCTGAGCCACCACGGAAGTCCAGCTCTCTAGCAAATGCTGGGGACCCAAACGTTCATAAGACACATCTCGTGCCAAAAAAAGAAATTACTCGGGGGTCATCCGTCCCGAGCAGTGTTTTTTGACGACATGGAGGCTGTGTTGAAGAGGGAATAGAAAAGGAATCTCTTAAAAAAAAAAGTCTGTCCTCTCCCAGGAAGGAGGATACACAAATCAGCAGTCACACGGGTGCATGGCCCGGGTCTGGGAGTTAGGGACTGCCCGGCACCATCCAGCATCCATGGACAGGTCTCTCCCCTCGCCCACCCACCTCTCCCTCCAGGGCACACAGCCCAGGTGCTCAGAAGGTGCAGGGCACCCCCAGGCCGGGGTGGGCGGGGGGAGGACAGACAGGAGTCCTTCTCCACCTTCTGCCTGTCTTCCTGTAGCTCACCCGCCCTTGGTCCTGTTAGGACCTCAGCTGTGATGCGTCCACCCCCTCAAAATTCATACCTTGAAATCCTCCCACCCAGTAGCCCAGAAAGTGAGTCAAAAGGGAGTCGTTAAAGAGGTGGTTAAGTTAAAGTGGAGCTTCCCTGGTGGCTCAGAAGGTAAAGAATCTGCCTGCAATGCTGGAGACCCGGGTTCGATCCCTGGCTCTGGAAGATCCCCTGGAGAAAGAAATGGCAACCCACTCCAGTATTCTTGCCTGGAGAATCCCATGGATGAAGGAGCCTGGTGGGCTACAGTCCGTGGGGTCGCAGAGAGTCAGACATGACTGAGCGAGTTCACTTCAAGTTAAAATGAGGTCACTAGTCAATCAGTTAGTTCCATCGCTCAGATGGGTCAGACTCTTTGCGACCCCATGGACTGCAGCATGCCAGGCCTCCCTGTCCATCACCAACTCCGAGAGTTCACGCAAACTCAAGGCCATCCCGTCGGTGATGCTATCCACCATCTCATCCCCTGTCATCCCCTTCTCCCGCCTTCAGTCTTTCCCAGCATCAGGGTCACTAGCATCAGAGGTCACTGGGATGGGCCCTAACCCAACAGCTGAGTGCCTGCTAAGTTGCTTCAGTAGCATCCAACTCTTGACGACCCCATGGACTGTAGCCCCCCCAGGCTCCTCTGTCCATGGGATTCTCCAGGCAAGAATTCTGGAGTGGGCTGCCATTCCCTTCTCCAGGGGATCTTCCCCACCCAGGGATTGAACCACATGTCTTGCATCTCCTGCACTGGTGGGCAGATTCTTTACCACTAGCGCCACCTGGGAAGAAGCTGAGACCACCACTCTGCTGCCAGAAGGCAGAGACCCTACAGAAACTGTCAAGTTCCTAAGGATGCCTTTTTTTTTCTTTTTCTTCTTCTTCTTGTTCCCAATTTGCAAAGCCCAGACAGTTACAATGCCAGAGATTTCTCAATCCTTCCGCTGAAATAGTATAGCTTACTAAACCCAAACATGTGCAAGCCCCCTCCCCCCTGAACCCCACCCCCCAAAAAAATTACACAAGGCAACCAAATCCTGTCTTCTCCCTGTTGGCTCCGGTGCCTGCATCTCACAAAAGTCCCTAGACTGTATTAAGGATTTTAAGACAGTTGCATAACCTGGCTTGGAGAAGCCAGCCAAGCTTTTTTTTTTTTAACTGAATCTGGCTTCACTGTGATGGTAACAGATTGTGAACTATACATCTTCGAGTGTTGCTCCTGTGCCAAACCTTTTTAAGTTATGTGTGCACAGAATGGCATTTAAAGGCCTTAAATATCTCTCAAGGGAAAGGAAAGCGCAGAAAATAGCTCACGAAAATTCACATAATGTGAGCAACAGCTGATGCAAAGTTGGGGGTGGGCTGGGTTGGGTTTGGGGGTGGGTGGGGGGCTGCTCTTCTGTTTGGTTGGTTTTGTCATTTTGCTTTGTGGCTGAAGGAAAGGAGTAGGGAAGAGAAGGGAAGGCTGATCCAGGCAGCTATTTAAGAAAGTCCTTTCTGAACCAGAGGGGGAAGGGCTCAGGAGTGCTACCACTGAGGTTTGAGCAAGCTTGGAGGGTCCCTATGTACTGACCCAGAGGCGGTTCAGCTCCGGGGTCTCTGGGTGCCCAGCCTCCACCACAAAGCCACCCCTTCTCAGTCTGTGGACAAGTGGTTGCTTGAAAAAAAAAAAAAGCGGGTTTTTTTTTTTTTTTCAAAGCAGACTTCCTGTTATGTTCAAGGAAGGCTTGGGCCGTTTTATTATTAAGCAATTTTCTTTTTAAGTTTCAAAAAAAAAAAAAAAGCCACATTTCTCCCAGACTAAAATCTGCCTTCCTCAAACATGCATGTTTTAAAAATCCTTTATTTTCTTAAGCCCTTAATTAAGCCTTCCAAGAGCTCGGCTATGTTTTAATTTGCATTCCGAAACAGAAAAGCTAATGTGTTTTAACATAGTCTGCTTCAGCTGAAAAGGAAACTGTAAATTTATACAGTCTGGGTTTTGTTTTTTGGGGTTTTTTTTTTTTTTAATTGTCAATTGCATCCTAATGAGTCTTGCAACTGGATTTCTTATGCCCCGGTCCTTGGCCTTCCATACACCGTCTCTCCTTAACTTCCTTCCTCCTCCCCTCCCCCTCCTCTCTCCCCTCCTCTCCCCGCTCCCCTCCCCTCCCCCTCCCGCCTCTGATCGCCTCCCCCTCCCTCCTCCCATCCCTTCCCCCCTCCCCCTCCTCCCATCTCCGATCCCCTCCCCCTCCTCCCTCCTCCCCTCCCCCTCCTCTCTCCCCTCCTCTCCCCGCTCCCCTCCCCTCCCCCTCCCGCCTCTGATCGCCTCCCCCTCCCTCCTCCCATCCCTTCCCCCCTCCCCCTCCTCCCATCTCCGATCCCCTCCCCCTCCTCCCTCCTCCCCTCCCACCTCCGACCCCGACCCCCTCCTCCCCTCCCACCTCCGATCCCTTCCCCTCCCCCTCCCCTCCCCCTCCCCTCCCCCTCCTGCCTCTGATCGCCTCCCCCTCCCTCCTCCCATCCCACCTTCCATCCCTTCCCCCTCCCCCTCCTCCCATCTCCGACCCCCTCCCCCTCCTCCCTCCTCCCCTCCCACCTCCGACCCCCGACCCCGACCCCCTCCCCCTCTTCCCTCCTCCCCTCCCACCTCCGACCCCCGACCCCGACCCCCTCCCCCTCTTCCCTCCAACCCTCCCACCTCCGACCCCTTCCCCTCCCCCTCCCCTCCCCTCCCCCGGTCCGCGGCCCCGGCCCCTCGCGGCGGAGCGGGGGCAGGCCGAGTCTGGAATCCGGACCGGTTACGCGGCCTCCTCGGCCTCCTCCGGGGTGCGGGGGAGGGGCGACGGCCTGACCGGTTCTTTGTCGGGAGGTCAGCGCCCCGCGCCGCCGGGAAAGAATTACCGCCGACCTTCGAAGAGCGGCGCACTCGCGGCCCCCGCCCCGACGCCTGCCGGCCCGGGTCAGTCCAGCTCAGTTCAGTTCAGCCGCTCAGTCGTGTCCGGCCTCCCTCCATGTCCATCACCAACTCCCGGAGTTTACTTAAAACTCATGTCCATTGAGTCGATGATGCCATGCAACCATCTCATCCTCTGTCGTCCCCTTCTCCTCCTGCCCTCAATCTTTCCCAGCATCAGGGTCTTTTCCGATGAGTCAGCTCTTCGCATCAGGTGGCCAAAGTACTGGAGTTTCAGCATCAGTCCTTCCAATGAACACTCAGGACTGATCTCCTTTAGGATGGACTGGTTGTCCATCTCCGTCTGGCCCTGCTCTCTCTAAATCCTAGGCTCCCAACACACTGCTCCGGCTCTCAGGCTCTCAGTTTCCTTCTCCGGGATCCTAGGCTTTCTCGGGGCGGGGCAGGGGCTGGGGGCTGCACACTGTAAACAGGAAAGGGACCGCAGGGGGTGGGGGGGTTGGGCAGGCGGGAGGATGGGGAGATAGATGGATTGGGGGGCCAGAGGTAAAGGGGGAGCCCTGGGAGGCAGAGATGGGGGCTCTAATGAAGGAAAAGTGAGGCCCACAGTCTAGGGATGCCCGTCCTGTTGGTGGACACAGGAGAGTGTCTGAATTTCTGCTGAACGTCAAAGGGGTGGGGGTTCCAGGCCACAGTTTGAGAACTGCTCCCTACTACCCAGCCCTGCCATTAAACCCCCAGATTTCCCAAAGTTATCACAGACAGTTCGGTGCATTCTCAAGCCACCCGTTGAAGGCTGTGTCCCTCTGCTGTGGCTTTACAGAGTAGCTGTTAAATAATCTTTACTTTTCCTAATATAAGTGGACGAGAAAATAGATTCCCGGAAGAAGCTGGCGTTAATGTTGGCATGCATGACATGCCTGTCGTTTGTCTCTGCAGGGGAAAAAAAAAAAAAAAATTCCGTCCAAACATGGGAGTTGAGGGTAAAGGGGAGATGAATAATAAAATGAGGCTCGCGCACTGTCTAAATAGCTTGGCATCCTGATTTTATTACCTAGACTTAAAAATATTTTTTCTAGGTCACTAAATATTTTTCAAAGGCATTCTTTTTAACATTCCACCTTCCCCAGTTTCAAATGCCAGAAGTGTACTAACCATTCCCGCAGGGCAAAACATTCTTTTTGTTTAACCCTAAAGAAATATAGTCTCCTAAATTACCCCCTAGTGTAGTTATACAAGTAACTTTTTTATGTGCAAAAAAAAAAAAAGGATACAGTTTCCCCCTGCCATGGACAACTGTGTAGACTGCTTGCCTTGGGTTTGTGGGGCTCCTGTTTGAAGCTCTCCAGTGTAAAGCATCAACCTGCAGTGCAGGAGACCTGGGTTCAATCCCTGGATCTGTTGCAGAAAGGGGGACCCCTTCCAGGGCCCGTGAAAGTGGGTTCTAACCCTCGGAAATGAATTGTCTGAGGAGACACATGAGCTGACAAAGTAAGAGATTTTAAAGGGGCACCCGGGCAGAGAGCAACCAGGGAAGTGAACCCAGGAGGACTGCTGTGCCACGTGGCTCAGTCTTGGGTTTCATGGTGATGGGATTAGTTTCTGGGTTTTGTGTCTGGGCAATCGCTCTAACTCAGGGTCCTTCCTGGTGGTGTACGCATTGTTCATCCAAGGTGGACGCCAGCAAGAACGATCGGGGGGCGGGGGGGGGGGGGTGGTCTGACATGCGGTGTTTCCTTCTGAACTTTCCTGAACTCTTCTGCTTGGTGGTGGCTTATTAGCTCTGGGCTCCTTACTGGGACCTTCTGTCATAAAGTGAAAGTGAAAGCCACTCAGTCACGTCTGACTCTTTGCAACCCCAAGGACTATTTAGTCCATGGAATGCTCCAGGCCAGAATACTGGAGTGGGTAGCCATTCCCTTCTCCAGGGGCTCTTCCCAACCCAGGGACCGAACCTAGGTTTCTTGCATTGCAGGCAGATTCTTTACCACCTGAGCCACCAGGGAAGCCCTCCTGTGTTGTAAAAGCTGGCTCAAATGCTTACTATGTTGCCTGGCGAAGATGGGCAGTTTCAGTCAGTGTGCCTCCCCTAACAAAGAAGGAAGATCCCCTGAAGAAGGTCTTGGAAACCCACTCCAGCACTCTTCTCTGCGAAATCCCATGGACAGAGGAGCCTGGGGGGCTACAGTCACGGGGTCTCAGGAGTCAGACACAACTCAGCAACTTAACCAGCCAGCCCAGTCAGTGTTAAAGGTAGAAAAAAAGTTGGGCCACCGTTCCGAGCCAAGAGCAGCTTCCTGTCCTTGGAGACCTCAGATGAGAGAAGAGGTTGGCCTGAAAGGGGGTAGAAAGGACACCCCAGATGAGTGGAGAGAACCAGAAATACCTGAATACCCTAGTCTTGGCAGGATCCAGGATGCGAACTTCCCAAAGCACTGCCTGCCATATTTCCTGGGACATCTGGCAACCCTGAAATCTTCATGGTGAGGAGTGAAAATTTTGCCTCTGTTGTATTCTGTTAGATACACACTGTTGGCGTTCATAGACAGGTGCACATTTTAGGGGCATGGTGCAAATGACTGCTTCCCTGTAAATTGAATGACTTTGAATGCCCCAAATTATGCAGCAAGAGAGGGAGGCACCACAACAAAAAGACATCTGTGTGTGTGTGTGTTCCCTGGTTAATGACAAACATCACAGGGTGCTGAGTTGCTCAGTCGAGTCCAGCTCTTTGTGACCCCATGGACTGTACCCCACTAGGCCCCTCTGTCCATGGGATTCTCCAGGCAAGAAGGCAAAAACAAACTCATGTCCACTGAGTCGGTGATGTCATCCAACCATGTTGTTCGGGGACACCAAAGGCTGACTGTCGTTTGAGGCCATTTCTGTGAAATGTCCAGGATGGATTAACCTACAGAGACAGGAGGTAGCCAAATGGTGGTTGTCAGCTCTAGGAGGGGACAGCCCTAGGTGGTTGTCAGCTCTGTTGGGGGTGATGAAATCGTCTGAAACTAGATGTGGAGTTATGGTTGCACAACTCAGAATACGCTGAAACTGGGACTTCCCGGGTGGTCCAGTGGCTAAGTTCCTCCGTGCTCTCAACGCAGGGGACTGGGTTTCATTCCTCGTTGGGGAACTGGATCCCCAAGCTGCAACTGAGAGATGGCACGTTGCAGCGAAGATTGATTCCGTGTGCTGCAGTGAAGACTCAGCACAGCCAAATAAATACATAAAATAAATATTTAAAAAAAAAAAAGAAAGAAATACACTGAAAGCACTTCCCTGGTGCCCCAGTGGTGAAGAATCCAAGCGCCAGAGCAGGGGACACAGGTTTGATCCCTGGTCCGGGAAGCTCTCATGTGCCAGGGGACAGCAAGGCCCATGTACCACAGCTACTGAAGCCTGTGCGCCTTGGAGCCTGTGCTCTGCTCCAAGAGAAGTCACTGCCAAGAAAATCCTGAGCACCGCAACTAGAGAGTAACCCAACTGGAGAAATCACCTCAACCAGAGAAATCACCACGACTAGAGAAAGCCTGTACATAGCAACGGAGACCCCAGAACAGCCAAAAATAAACAAATAAATAAATTTAAAATTAAAGACACATCAAAGTAGACTGAGAAATAACAATGATTTCTACATTTTACAGTGGGTGAATTTTATGGTATGTAACGTGAAATGAAGCAAAAGACTCTCAGTCGGGTCCAGCTCTTTGCAACCCCATAGACTATACAGTCCATGGAATTCTCCAGGCCAGAATCCTGGAGTGGGTAGCCTTTCCCTTCTCCAGGGGATCTTCCCAACCCAGGGACTGAACCCAGGTCTCTCGCATTGCAGGTGGATTCTTTACCACCTGAGCCACCAGGGAAGCCCTATGGCATGTAAACTGTATCTCAATACAACTACCTTTTTAAACGCACTAGTATAATGCAATTTTCTCAGGCACTGTAGGTGAAAAGGCACCCCTAACACAGACCTGGGTCTTCCCTGGTGACACTATTGGTAAAGAAATTGCCAGCCAGTGCAGTAAACATAAGAGACACGGATTTGATCCCTGGGTGGGGAAGACCCCCTGGAGGAGGATACGGCAACACACTCCACTATTCTTGCCAGGAGAAATCCCACAGACAGAGAAGCCTGCCAAGGTCTACAGTTCATGGGAGTCTCAACGAGTCGGACTTGACTTGAGTGACTGACACTTTGGCTTTGGCTCATCCTCACTTGTGTAAAAAGAGCATGGTACCCTGGTGAACCCCATTCAACCTACCCAGCTGAATCAGCTTCCTCCGCAAGTGGCTTGGTCCCCAGGGGAGTGTGGGTCTTTGTTATGTGGGCCTGAGGTCGCTTCCTTTAGCTGCAGGTTGCAGTGTTGTAGAAACACAGGCCCACTCTGCCCACACCCGGTCTCACCCAGAGGAGGGACCAGGGCCTGACGACCCCATCTCTGTGCACCTTGGCAGTCGTAAGTGAGCATCCCATCCTGGTCCCGCCTCCTACCAGATGGCTTCTCCGCTCACATCCACCTCTGGCCTTCCCACAGGGGGCTCCCCTTCCTGCCCCGGCCTTCTGTGTGCCTGTTAGTCGCTCAGTCGTGTCCGACTCTTTGCAGCCCCATGGATTGTAGCCAGGCTCCTCTGTCCATGGGATTCTCCAGGCAAGAATACTGGAGTGCATTGCCATTTCCTTCTCCAGAGGATCTTCCGGACCCAAGGATCAAACCCGGGTCTCCTGCATTGCAGGCGGATGCTTTACCGTCTGAACGACTATGGAAGCCCCAACCTTCTACTCCTTTGTAAAGCTCCTCCTCACCAGCCCTGCCGTAGCTCTCCTTTCTTCTCACTTTAGAACTCAGGAACCATCCGTGTGGCACCTCGTGGGCCTCCACTCACCCCCTGCTCCGAAATCACACATTCCCTGCTCTTCAAAAACTCTACGGCCAGAAAGCCGCCTCCAGGGATTTGGGTTCCTTAGGTCTGGGATGTGGTCCACCCATCGGAATTTTTTTAAAGTTACTTGGAGGGCCTCCTTGGTGGCTCAGCAGGTGAAGAATCCGCCTGAAATTCGGGAGACCTGGGTTCGATCCCTGGGTCGGGAAGATCACCTGGAGAAGGGAAAGGCTACCCACTCTGGTATTCTGGCCTGCAAAGTTTCCTGGACTGTGTAGTCCAAGGGGGCGCAAAGAGTCGGATATGACTGAGTGGCTTTCACTTTCTTTAGAGATCCAAAGGGGAGGGGGGATGTTTTTAAAAGGAAAGTTCTCAGGTGCCCTAGTGGTTTGGATTTCAAGCTGTCAGAGTCAGGGGGCCAGATTCAGTCCTTCATTGGGGAACAGAAATCAGGGAAGCCATGCAGGGCAGTCAAAAAAAAATTTTTTAATGCCTAGACATTGCCATGGGCAGCCAAGGTGGGAGCTCCAATCCCACCCACCCCTTTTCTCACGTTTGTTGCTTCCCAATGCACCGCTGCGTTTCTCCACTTTGCTCCCCTTGGAAGCACTCGGAGTACTCCGGAGTTTTTCTTTGGGGAGGCGTTTTCCTGTCAGTTAATATTCTGAATGCTGAGTCATGGAGCCTTCTCCCAGGGCAAAAATAATGCTAGATTATTGCTGGGGGACTTGGGATGGAATTCAGGAGCACTCCTTGATAAGTGTTTTTTTCATTTATGTCACCTCTGGCGGTGTTGGCATTTGGGACTGGATCCTGCTGCATGCACGTTGGGTTTGGGGCAGGCTTTTCTTTCAGGAGGGAAGAATCCACAGGCCAGGGTCTCCTCTGAAACCCCTAACGTGGTTCTAGAAACATTACAGGCTTAAAAAGAAAAAATTCCTCTGATGCTCTGTTTCTTCTGAAAGACCCCTCCCTGGTTATCCTCCCAGGCCCGTTCTCCCAGGACCATGAAGAGGAGAAGCCGGAGCAGACCCGCTGGAAGAATGACTCAGAATAGACGCAGAATTCAGTGGGAGGCAGTGTGTTCAGTGAGGTCAGTGGAGGTTGGGCCCCACCACCTGTGACTCCACCGCTAGGCCTCAGGCATGTGCTTTGCGGGAGCCCAACAGGGGCCACCGACACGCCCAGGGCACCTCCTGAGTTCCATCTTCTGCCTTCCAGCCAGGCCCCTGCTGGGTCTTCTCTCTGGGCATCTCGAGACCCCCTTCCCTCTCGAAAGCTTGCCTTCACACAGCCTCCAACACTAGAAGAGCTACCTGAATCGAGAGGGGGCGGGTTCAGGAACAATTTGTCACTTCTGCGTGATTCATTGCCTTCAGCCTCAAACTATCTGATCTCATCTCTGCACAGGGCTTTTGTTGTTGTCCAGTCCCTCAGTCGTGTCCGAGTCTTTGCAATCCCATGTACCACAGCACGCCAGGCCTCCCTGTCCATCACCAACTCCTGGAGCTTGCTCAAATGCATGTCCACCAAGTCGGCGATGCCATCCAACCATCTCATCCTCTGTCATCCCCTTCTCCTCCCGCCTTCAGTCTTTGCCCAGCATCAGGGTCTTCTCCAATAAGTTAGTTCTTGGCATCAGGTGGCCAAAGGATTGGAGCTTCAGCATCAGTCCGTCCAGTGAATATTCAGGACTGATCTCCTTTAGGATGGACTGGTTGGATCTCCTTGCAGATCCAAGAGTCTAGACAGGTCTGTAGCAGGGAAAGCCGATAACCAGGAGGAGTCTGTCAGAAGAAGCAGAGCATCACTGGAGTTTTGAGAAGTTTGCAGCATTTCTAGAACCCTGTTAGGGATTTCAGAGGAGACCCTGACTGGCAGATTCTTCCCTCCTGGATGGTTTGCGGGGAAATGAGTGACCCTCTTTCCCTTTCCTGGGCCTGCATGCGGCACACAGCTGGGCAAAGACAAGTCCGTATGTGACTTACACAGATACCTGCTGCGTGATGGTGTGGGGCTTCGCGTGGAATGGGAACGCAGGGGCCTGTGTTCAAAAGCCAGAGAAAGGACGTTTGCTCAGTTCTGCAGTCTCTCTTGACCTGCCTTGGTCTTTTTCAAGGTCACACTTCCTTGGGCATAGGCAGTTAGAGTCAGACCATCACAGGTGCCAGGCTACCGAGTGGGACACGTGTCTGCTGACCTCAAGCGGTGCCCCGCGTCCCAAGGCAGAGCTGGGCAGCAGCCCTGGACCAGGGGCAGAGAAGGGGCCTGCAGAAAGGTGGTTCTGGCGAGACTCCCAGCCCCAGCTGTTTGCAGTGTGATCCTCAGACTCAACCTTCGAAAATGCACACTCAAGAGATACAACTGTTGCAGCTTTCAACATGACAGTCCCGGATGTTATAACCCAAGCCAGGGCCAAATCCAACCATGGGGATCTTGTGCCACTGAAGAGTCACACGACAGTGAATCTGAGCCTGCTCACCCCTAAGTGAAAATGTTAGTCACTCAGTGGTGTCCGACTCTTTACGACCCCATGATGGGCTGTAGCCCACCAGGCTCCTCTGTCCGTGGGATTCTCCAGGCAAGAATACTGCAGTGGGTTGCCGTGCCCTCCCCCAGGGGATCTTTGTGACCCAGGGATCGAACCTGGGTCTCCTGCATTGCATGCAGATTCTTTACTGTCTGAGCCACCAGGGAAGCCCAGCATCAGTCAGTCTTTTACCTAGCTAAGGAAAGAAATAACGAAGACATTTTCCCAATCACAAGGTGATGCAATAACCCGGTGCCCAAATAATGCATTCTATCAGAATTAGCATTTCAAACTCTTTGGCTTTTCTCAGTCGCCAAATTCCTTTTTCATAGCGTTACTGTCTATATAGGGAAAACATGCAATGCACTTTTTTTTTTTAATCAGTTTCCTTATTTTTCTAGTTTGCCATATATTTCTCGACTAATTTGCAAAACATCCAAAAAAAGAAGTGAGGATCTGTTGTGGGCAGAATATGTACATTTCACAAAACTCAGGTTGTCCTTTGCTCAAAAGGTCTTGAAGTCACTTATCCGACATTGGCCTCCGCAGTGTAGGTTAGGTTGGAAAGCGTGGTCGTAAAGGATTGTCACCAGAATCTGTCGCTTATCAGCCAGGGATCCTTGGCAGAGAGACCTTGTGCGGAAATCTGCCCAGCCCCGAGGGCCACAGCTCCAAGGCTGACATCCTGGGCGTCTGTCTGCCTTTGTAACAAACGCTCCAGGTGGCTGACACACCCACCCTTGAAGACACACTGAACCGCACTCAGTTCAGTTCAGTTCAGTCGCTCAGTCATGTCCGACTCTCTGCAACCCCATGAACTGCAACACGCTAGGCCTCCCTGTCCATCACCAACTCCTGGAGCTTGCTCAAACTCACGTCGATCGAGTGGGTGATGCCATCCAACCGTCTCATTCTTTGTCATCCCCTTCTCCTTCCACCTTCAATCTTTCCCAGCATCAAGGTCTTTTCCAATGAGTCAGTTCTTCCCATCAGGTGGCCAAAGGATTGGAGTTTCAGCTTCAGCATCAGTCCTTCCAATGAACACCCAGGACTGATTTCCTTTGGATGGACTGGTTGGATCTCCTTGCAGTCCAAGGGACTCTCAAGAGTCTAGCTTCCCCCAGAAGCAGGGTGAGCCTTCTCATGTTCTTGCTGCTGTGCTTGGTTCTTAGACATACTTGGCGGGAATGCCAGGCCACAGACACACGGCATCTAAATGCATCTCGAGATGCCACAGAAGCAACGACTCAACCAGCAAAATTCTGAGGACGTGGGTGCCAGGTTCTCCTGGCCCTAGAGTGGCCTCTCCAGCCATGCTGGATTCAAGGTACACGTTCAGAAGCTCCTGACACTGCTGTGTCTAGCTCCTCCGTCTCCCGAGCCAGGTGGTGAAACCTACAGACCCACTCTGTGTGCTGCCTGGTGACAATCCCAACATCTGATCGGAGGGAAGACTCGAAAGGCAGGCATCTGATGCTCGGAAAACACACCCCTGTCTTCTTAGCAGGTGACTTTCTTAACTTGGGCTTCCCTGGTGGCTAAGACAGTAAAGAGTCTGCCTGCAATGGGGGAGACCTGGGTTCGATCCCTGGGTCGGGAAGATTCCCCTGGAGAAGGGCATGGTGGCCCACTCCAGTATCCTTGCCTAGAGAATCCTCGTGGACAGAGGAGCCCAGCGGGCTGCAGTCCGTGGGGTCGCAAAGCGTCAGACACGACTGAGTGACTTCACCCTTTTCTTCACTTGAAGAAATCCTCCCACCTGTAAGATGTTTTTGTTATATTCTTGAGACAGAAATCCTCCAGATTGGGGAATTATTTGTATTTCTTATTGACTACGCTGGGTCTTCATTGCTCAGGCCCCTCTCTGCTTGCAGCACATGGGCTCAATAGTTGTCCTTGGAATCTTTCTGAAGCAGGGATCGAACTGATGTCCCCTGGCATGACCAGGTGGATTCTGAACCACTTGACCACCAGGAAAGCCTGATAGAATCTTTCTTAAACACGATGCGCTCTCTGTACTTGGGGGGATCAGTTCAGTTCAATTCAGTCGCTCAGTCATGTCGGACTCTTTGCGACCCCTTAAGACTGAAGCACACCAGGCCTCCCTGTCCATCACCAACTCCCAGAGTTTACTCAAACTCATGTCCATTGAGTGGGTGATGCCATCCAACCATCTCATCCTCTGTTGTCCCCTTCTCCTCCTGCCTTCGATCTTTCCCAGCATCAGGGTCTTTTCCAATGAGTCAGCTCTTCCCATCAGGTGGCCAAAGGATTGGAGTTTCAGCTTCAACATCAGTCCTTCAAATGAACACTCTGGACTGATCTCTTTTAGGATGGACTGGTTTGTGGGGGTAGGGTTGATTAATTTGCACTGGACCAGAGTGGACATCAGCCTCCATCTCTGAGCATCTACAACAAGATCTTCCCGTCATATCTCTTCTCCCAGACAACTATCCCTTACCTCCACGACACTCGGGAGGAGGAGTTGGTCTTCCTTGTAGCAGCCCATTTGTTTCTGGAAGGATCCCATCTGGCAAAACTTTGTCTTCTTTCCCTGAAAAAAACATTTTTTTTTTTTTTTTGCCTCAGGAGATGAGTTGTTCCATTTAAACTACGGAAACATTGTAAAAATACCCCAGGAGTCCTAGATGCGAAAGGAAAGAAAAAAAAAAGTTTAGGGTAAAATAGGAAGCAAATAAAAAGATTACTCAGTTAGCTTCTGAGAAGCTTTCATAAATCATGCAGCGTGGTGATAACGGTCGGCAAGCTGGCAAGTGTTTCGGGGAAGACTGCAGGAAACGAAACCTACTGCATGCATCACAGGAGCCAGTGTTTCAGCATGTGAAGTCCCTCAAGACTTTGGGGTCCCCACAGACTCTTTGTAACCCACACACTTCCTGGAGGGGATCCCCTTACGCCTCCGTCCCACCCGCTAGCTGAAGATCTCCTGGCCTGGAGGGTCTAGTGGGACAAAGCTTTGAACCAAGCAAACAAAGACTTGCAGGAACAAACTTGACTCTTTCCCAGAGTTGCAGAGTAGCTGGGTTTTCTTCTCTCTTATCCCCACCGGTTTCTTGTTCCCCCAGTGTTACTATGAGTCAGCAAAGAGGAAAGGTCAGAGGATTCTGCAGGAACATTCCCGACAGGTTGTTGTTCAGTCGCCACGTCGTGTCTGACCCTGCGACCCCGTGGACTGCAGCACGCCAGGCTTCCCTGCCCTTCACCATCACCCGGAGTTTGCTCAATCTCAAGTCCATTGAGTCGGTGATGCCGTCCAACCATCGCATCCTCTGTCGTCCCCTTTTCTTCCTGCCCTCAATCTTTCCCAGCATCAGTCTTTTTCAGTGAGTCAGCTCTTTGCATCAGGTGGCCAAAGTATTGGAGCTTCAGCATCAACCCTGAATATTCACTGGATAAGCTACATAGCTTCCCTGGTGGTTCAGTGGTAAAGCATTGGCCTGCCATGCAAGAGACCCGGGTTCGATCCCTGGGTTGGGCAGATCCCCTGGAGAAGGGAATGCCAACCCACTCCAGTATTCTTGCCTGGAGAGTCCCATGAACAGAGGAGCCTGGTGGCCTACAGTCTGTGGGGTTGCAAAGAGTCGGACACGACTGAGCGTAACACCTCACCTCACCTCAGACTACGTGAGCAAAAACGGCAACATCTCTGCTATTCTTTCTACTCAGAAACCTTTGTTTGATTTGAGGGTGTGCTGCTGAGAGCAAAGGACTCTTTGGAGATCCTTGGGATAAGAAAGACACACAGAGTCAACCAATTGAAGGTCAGGCAGATGGGGTTTTGTGTGGCTTGGTTTGGCCCCAGGCTCTCCACTACACCCAGACCTGCACCGGCTGGGTGTCTCGGCACGCAGAGTCACTTCTCCTAAGGATCTGAAGGTGCAGGGGGAGTGTCAACCAAGGACAGCTGCCAAAAAGAGCCGACTTCCAGGGCTGCGGAGAAATCGCAAGACCAGTGTAAAAGGACCTGAGTCACTCCCATTAACCCATGCGTGCCAAGGAGGAGGCTAGGTGATGAAACACCCAGCAGGAAGATTTCTAAGGGACCGGTTAATCAACTGGAACGTGGATGGGGCTGCGGGAAGGCACCCCGCAGAAATGTGCATTGCCAGTAGAGAACCACCTGGGCAAGAAGACCAGTAATCCAGCCCAGTGAGCATCACCAGACAAGCCAGTTACTGAGTCTCTGGAGTGGGGGAGGGGAGGTTGTGCTTCACAAAGGCATGTAAGGACGCTGATGTTTCTATTTTTATTATTATTATTGGGCTTCCCTGATAGCTCAGTTGGTAAAGAATCTGCCTGCAATGCAGGAGACCCCAGTTCAATTCCTGGGTCAGGATGATCCCCTGGAGAAGGGATAGGCTATCCACTCGTATTCTTGGGCTTCCCCTGTGGCTCAGCTGGTAAAGAATCTCCCTGCAATGCAGGAGACCTGGTTTCGATCCCTGGGCTGGGAAGATCCCCTTGGAGAAAGGAAAGGCTGCCCACTCTAATATTCTAGTCTGGAGAATGCCATGGACTGTATACTCCCTGGAGTCGCAGAGTCGGACACTAATGAGCAACTTGCACTTACATTTATTTTTATAGGAGGCTAATTACTTTACAATATTGTGGTGGTTTTTGCCATACAGCGGCATGAATCAGCCGCAGGTGTACGTGTCTCCCCCCATCCCAAACCCCCGTCCCACCTCCTTCCCTATCTCATCCCTCTGGGTTGTCCCAGAGCACTGGCTTTGAGTGCCCAGCTTCACGCATGGAACTTGCTCTGGTCATCTATTTCACATATGGTAGTATACATGTTTCAATGGTGTTCTCTCACATCATCCCACCCTCGCCTTCTCCCACAGAGTCCAAAAGTCTGTTCTTTACATCTGTGTCTCTTTTGCCATCTTGCATACAGGGTCATCGTTTCCGGATGCCGACCTCTTGCATCTCAGGGCTGGGCCGTCTGCCAGCATCTGCATTTTACAGCCTAACAGGAGGGGTGCAGGACTGTCAGATGGGGGTTCCCAAAGCCTGGAGTATAGCAGCCATAGTATTAGTCACTCAGTAGTGTCCGACTCTTTGCAACCCCATGGACCAGAGCCCACCAGGCTTCTCTCTGTCCATGGGATTCCCCAGGCAGGAATGCTGGAGGTGGTTGCTATTTCCTTCTCCAGGGGATCTTCCCTAACTAAGGAAAGAACCCTGGGCCTCCCGCATGGCAGGCAGATTCTTTACCACCAGGTAAAGAATGATTCTGAGCCACCAGGGAAGCCCAGCAGCTTTGGAGCTCACCCCTTCCCCCATATCCCCCAGGACCGGCAGCTGGCATCGTCCAACTGCAAGGGAGACACGGGAATGCCATCTCCCTTCACACCCTGAGGAAAACAGAAACAGTAGTGGGCTTTGATGAGCACATGTATTGTCTTTAGACGTTTTTAATTTCCCGTGCATGTCGGTTAAAGCAGAACGCGTTTTCCAGTCCTCACTAGGAAAATCATGAGACCTCAGCGCACCCAGCCCCCTCCCCCGCCCCCAGAATGGATGTAAATGCTTTCACAGGCCAACTTAAGACTGCCTGGATTCTCGAAGACCAGACTGCTGTCTTCTGAGCGGAATAAAGACAGAACGAACGCTGCAGATTCAGTAGATGTGAACCGGCTTCCTCGAAATCGATTGTGTCTGCCTGTTTCAATCAGTCTCCTGTCACTTCTGTAGAAAGCAGTTACTGATCACGTTCAGCGTAATTGGGCACAAAATGTGTCTCTGTGGAGGCACACCGTTCAAACAGTTCAGAATGATTTTAATGTAATTCATGGTATAGAAACAACCTCAGATGAGTTTTCTGTGTTCCAGCATGAAAGGTTTTTGCTCTAATAGCCATTCTGATTAGCTTTGCTACACGTATTTCACTTAATGTTTGTAAATAGATAAGGTATAGAAATATCTCTTACCTTTTTAGAGAGATAGATATAGAGAGGCTTGATCACTATAGAAAGGTTCTTAGCGGAGACTTTCAGTTCTTATCCAAGGAAAGTCCTCCACTAGAATTTCTGCACACTCTTTCTTCTCTGTTGGCTTACAGAATGTAAATCCTAGGAGACAGTAGCATTGTTTGGGGTTGTGATATTTTCTTGCTTCTTTTGTCGCATTTCCTAGTAATCAAAGTCCTTGTCAGAGGCCACTTCTCTTTCTCCTCAATATTCCCAGTTCAGTTGCTCCCTACTAAGGAGAAATGCATAGACTCCTATTCACAGGGCAAAGGTTAACAATTCTGATTACTCTCCCCAAAAGACTACTGCAATTGCTAAAGGCAAAATTTTTTTTAATTAAGAATGTTTAAAATTCCTCGAAAAACTGCTGCTTTGGAGTAGCTAGAAAATAATTTTCAGGTGACTACTCCTGTCTGCTCACTAGATTAAAATTTTAGACCCTGTTCGGATGTTTGTATCAGTCAGCTTTTTCTGCGTAACAAGCATTGCCAAAAACTTAATGACTGAAAACAGCCACCATTTACTTTGCTCATGATTCTGTAAGCTGGAGGGAACTCAGAGGCTGGAGTCAGTCTTACCTGAGCTCATTCATGAATCTGTAGTTGGCTTCCAGGGGCACTGAAGACTGAGTGCTCAGGAGATGACTTGTCTCTGCCATACCTGGTCTGCCACCACCTCTACCCCTTACCCCCCTCCCCCCCACCACCACCAACAGACTACACAGACTTCACACAGGGAATAGGGGTATAAGGCTCTTGATGTCTACGCCTGGAACTCACACATTGTCCCTGCTGTCACATGCTGTTGACCAAAGCAAGTTACAAGGCCAGGCCAGATTCAAAAGGAAGGGAAAATAGATGTCACCTATTGATGGGGGTCATTGCAGAGTCATATTGCAAATGGGCATGCATGCAGGTAACCAGTGAAGGATCGTGGCCGGTTCTTACAATCTGCAGTACTATTTGTTTCTGTTTTCCTAATCACATTCTCTTATGTGGAAGTTTTTGAAAATTCAGAAAGAATAGGGCAAAAGAGTTGAAAATCAGACATCTCCATTGGATTCTCCTTTGACACAAGCCCCGAATAGAATGTCCTGAATGGACGTTGTTTTTAAACTTTGAGAAGTCTGGCTACAAATCTGTCCTCAAAATATTACCTTGAACATCATCAGATACTTAAATTGCTCCCAAAGCTGCCTTTTTTTCTTGCTTGGTAAAATAATTACCCGTCTCCTGTAGCAGTGGAAAATCACATATAATCATTGCAGAGATAGAGCTGTTCAGTTTGGTTCAGTTCAGTTCAGTTGCTCAGTCGTGTCCGACTCTTTGCGACCCCATGGACCACAGCACCCCAGGCCTCCCTGTCCATCACCAACTTCCGGAGTTTATTCAAACTCATGTCCATTGAGTCCGTGATGCCATCCAACCATCTCATCCTCTGTTGTCCCCTTCTCCTCCTGCCCTCAATCTTTCCCAACATAATGGTCTTTTCAAATGAGTCAGATCTTCGCATCGGGTGGCCAAAGTATTAGAGTTTCAACTTCAGCATCAGTCCTTCCAGTGAATGCTCAGGACTGATTTCCTTTAGGAGGGACTGGTTGGATCTCCTTGCAGTCATGGCAATGGAAAAAAAAAAATGTTGATTTGATATATAAAGCCTACATAGCTAAAGTTTACGGATGTTAAACCAACAACGTCATTATTTTTGCATTCTATTCAAAATGCAAAGGGTGGTGGGGGAGGAGAGGCAAGCCAACTTTATTATGTGGGGATAAAAAAAAAGCAGGAGGAGAAAATCAATGTCTTTTTCACGAGTTGGAGGCATTAACCAGGGATGATGAAGAAGGGAATCCACAGGATTGTGCCTGGTGAAAACTCTGCTGCTGTCACAACTAAAGCTGACCCGTGGTCCAGAGCCTGTTTCCTTTCTCCCCCCATCGCACCCCACTGCCCCACCCCCACCGCTTCACAGGGTCATGGGGCCACTGTCCACACGTGGGTGGTATGATTTCCTGAAACATCACAGGGTGGCTGGGAAGCATCACCAAAGTATTTCATTGCATTTGTTTATGTTGATGGCACATTTCCAAGGATAAAAATACGCATTTCCTCTCACTCCCCGATACCTTTGGTGTTAAAATAAGAAGAAATGCTTTAGACGAGGGAGGTACACCATGACATGACACATAGCAGGTATCTTAATGGCATAGGCCATCTGAAAGGAAAGTCACTCAGTCATGTGCGAACCTTTGGGAATCCCATGGGCTGTAGACTACCAGGCTCCTCCGCCCATGGGATTTTTCCAGGCAAGAATCCTGGAGTGGCTTGCCGTTTCCTTCTCCAGGGGATCTTCCCCACCCAGCAATCAAACCCAGGTCTTCCACACTGCAGGCAGAGCTCTTTATCATCTGAGCCACCAGGGGAGCTGGGCCATCCGGTTGCCCGAAAATATCTGAAGGAAAGCCAGATACAGTGACGAAATGACATCATGAACCTCTGAGCCACTACCTATCTCCTCCTTTTCCTTCTAATTCATTTAATAAATTATTTATTGATCCCGTAAAGTGAGAAGGGCATTGGGCTTGTTGTGGGGGAAGCCTAGAGGTGAATAAAACATGGCTCTTCTTCTTGAGGAGATTATAACGTCTCAGGAAAGAGAGGCACTCATTCAGTAACAGTAACCCAGGGTTGAAATGAATAGAGTCTGTCCTCATTACTCGTGGATTCTCAGTAAGAGTTATTTATTGAAATCAATAGTTCGGGTGCTTTCACAGTCATTCAAAGACACATACTCAACGGTGAAAAATGTTTGGCTGTTTGACAAGCGTATTGCCAGCTGAGGTTTTTTCACAGCCCGTTTAGTGCGCTGGTTTGTTTTTTTGTTTTTTGTTTTTTTGCCTGTTGGTGCTTTTTCCTGATGATATCTCCATTTAAAATGACCCACAAATGCAGAAGTGCTGTCCAGTCTCCTAAGCCTGAGAAGGCTGTGGAGTGCCTTCTGGAGAAAATATGTGTGTTGATGATCTTCCTCCACGCATGAGTTATGGTGCCAGCCACGAGCTCCATGTGAATGAAATCAGTAGCATTTATTAAATACGGTGTGTGTGAACAAGGCCCATGCATAAAAGAAGCATAGGTACTGATCCGTTGATGAAATATTGTAGCAGAGACTCACAGGAACCCAACTCTGTCTGTCTCCCAGGAGCAGTGGCTCAGTGTCCACTCATTCAGAGTTCCTGGCGACTTTGCAGTTTCCATCACTACTACAAATAATAAGAATCAACCACGTTCCTTAAATCAATGAGTTAAATGAAGGATGTGTGTCACACAGGGAAGCTACAATGGTTGGTATGTTCAGAGCCAACTTCTAGTTGAAGGAAACCAGAAGAGTTCATTGGAGGAGGAAGTATACTCGCCGAGCTTTACAGACTGACCCAGTTGTGGACTGAAAAACAAGTTGCTGATGCAGGCCCTGCAGAGTGGAACAGCGTGGGCAAAATCACACACCCGGAAAACCCTGGTATACATCCCACTTACAAGGTCAGACCCTCTGAGGCTTAAATGAACTTCTGTGACTTTGGCTAAGTTACTGAGTTTCCAGTAAAGAGGGCTGATGATAGCGTGTCTCTCCTAAGGTTGCTGCGAGGGTGAAAATCTGTGATACCTTCATCAGGGGCCCCGTGTGTGTTGAATATCTATGACTAGTCAGCTATCATGGCTCTTACTGTTTCTATCACGCAAGCATGCTGAGTCACTTCACTGGTGTCCGACTCTGCGATGCTAAGGAGAGTAGCTCCCCTGTCCGTGGGATTGGAGCCATGAGGTCAGTGGATCTTTCACTCGGCTCAGTCATGAGCTGTATGAGGCAAAGCTGTGGGGAGCAGAGCTGGAAATACAGGTTGCAGGCTGGTCCCTGAGAACCTTGCATTCTTGATGAGAAAGTAGACTTTTCACCCCTTAGTACTGGGGAACAAGAGCGGGTTTCTGAACCGAGAACAGATGACATTCAGGTTGTTCTAAAGCCTGAGGCTGCCAGTGAGCAGGATAAAAGATAGGAAGGGACACAGATGGGGCCTGAGAGACAGATGAGAAGGTGAACCCAAGGGGAAAGAGGGTTCTAGGCGGAAACAGGGAGAGTTTAGAGTTCATGAGATCTGGGGGGAAAAAAATCAGCTCAAAAGAGGAAAACATTATTCATAGGGCACCAATAGTGTCTCACTTCTTCATTTGGTGCCAGTTTCATGAGAGCATTTACATTGTGGAAATTTCAGGGAGCTTAAAATATCATGTCTGCTCTTTTCTGTATGAATATTGGCTGAGATGGAGCTGAAAAGTGATTTAAAGATGTCAGGCGGGACAGCGAGTTGGAGGATGAATGCATTTTAGTAAACAAGATGAAAAAGGAGCAGAGTTGGGTGGGGGAGATGCAATCCAGTTTGGTGTCTGGGAGGTCTGAGACACTTCCAAAGTAGGGGTGATTTTGATGGGAAGCCGATATCCCCATGGTACCAAAGGGCACCATCTGAAACTTCCCATCCCAGAGTCAAGACTCCTTTTTTTGTTAAAAAATAAATCTAGGCTTTATTTCCCAGCAATCGTTGCCAGCTGGGAAAGACTGAAGGCGAGAGGAGAAGGGGACGACAGAGGATGAGACGGTTGGATGGCGTCACCCACTCGATGGACGTGAGTTTGGGTGGAGTCCGGGAGTTGGTGATGGACAGGGAGGCCTGGCATGCTGCAGTCCATGGGGATCACAAAGAGTCAGACACGACTGAGCAACTGAACTGAACTGAGGTTTTATTTCATTGTTTTTTCCCTGTACTCAGTCTTCGTGACTGCACACAGGCGTTCTCTGTTTGCAGCAAGTGGAGGCTACTCTCTAGCTGTGGTATGTGCGCTTCTCACTGCAGCGGTTCCTCTTTGTCACCAAGCACAGGCTTTTAGGTGCTCCGGCTTCGGTATTTGAAGCTCACTGGCTTAGCTGCTCTGCCACCACTGGGATCTTTCCCTGACCTGGGATGGAACCTGGGTCCCTTGCCTCGGCAGGCAGATTCTTAACCACTGGACCACCAGAGAATCCCAGAATCAAGAATCTTGAAGCAGGGCTAGGGTTCTTTGGATTCTTAAGTGAAGTACATGAAAAGGAAGGGGAAGGGAGTGAGGAAGGAAAGAAGGGAAGGAGACAGGGATGAAGGAAGGGCAGGCCTTAGGTAGTGACGTGTAGGATGGAGGAAGCCTGGCCTTAGGTAGTGACGTGTAGGGTTCAGTTCAGTTCAGTAGCTCAGTCGTGTCTGACTCTTTGCGACCCCATGGACTGCAGCACACCAGACCTTCCTGTCCATCACTCCCGGAGTTTACTCAAACTCATGTCCATTGAGTCGGAGATGCCATCCAACCATCTCATCCTCTGTCGTCCCCTTCTCTTCCCACCTTCAATCTTTCCCAGCATCAGGGTCTTTTCAAATGAATCAGCTCTTCACATCAGATGGCCAAAGGATTGGAGTTCCAGCTTCAACATCAGTCCCTCCAATGAACACCCAGGACTGATTTCCTTTAGGATGAACTGGTTGGATCTTCTTGGGGTCCAAGGGACTCTCAAGAGTCTTGTCCAACACCACAGTTCAAAAGCATCAATTCTTTGGCGCTCAGCTTTCTTTACGGTCTAACTCTCACATCCATACATGACTACTGGAAAAACCATAGCCTTGACTAGACAGACCTTTGTTGACAAAGTAATTTCTGCTTTTTAATATGCTGCCTAGGTTAATCATAACTTTTCTTCCAAGGAGTAAGCGTCTTTTAATTTCATGGCTGCAGTCACCATCTGCAGTGATTTCATTGATAATTAAGCTGACATTGCTTGTCTTCTCACAGCTAAAGAGAAGGTGCCAGGGTAATCATTTCTGAGCCCTGTAAAGACCTGGCTTCCAGTTTTTCCTGTAAAGCAGGAGTGTAGCACAGTCTGACTAACATTCTAATAGAACTCCAAAAAGCTTTGTCAGCATCTTAGTTTTCCTTGAAACACCAGTTCTCCAATGGGGAGTAAGTCGGTGCTAACAAAGAAGATCTTATGAGTCTTCATTCCTCCTCTGTTAGTCCACCTCCTTTTACTTTGGGAAATAGGCTGGGGTGGAGCGGGGCTTAAAATCAAAAAGGTGAAATTCCGTGTCTCGTAAAAGCAAGCCTCTTTTTCTGCTTGCAAGTGCAAAACTGAATACTGGAAGGTAGCAGCTGTGAGTCGCCTCCTTGCGAAACTGTGTGCGCCGATTAAAGCGCAGGGGGCAGCCCGGACATTTATGTCATTAAAAACAGTTAAGCATACACATTTTGTCTGCTCAAAGTTAATGATTCCCTGTTGACAAGGCTGCATGCGGGGTACTTCCTGAGTTTCAAAGCAAGGTTACTAAGCAGAACTGAGCAGCAAGTCTTTTAATTTGGGGAACTGCCAAAGAGACCAAGGGTAGAAGCATGACTTAAAAGAGATCGATGACCTGCAGCACTTTTATATATATATATATATATATATTTTTTCCCTGTTGGAAACATTACCTTTGAGGCCCCAATACTTATCAGCTCACACCATGCAGCTACCAAAGTGGACTGCCCACCATCATACCCAAGTGGTTGGGTGTAAGCCTGGGAAACCACTCCTAAAACAGCTCTAGGGCAGCAAAGCCAAGATGAAGAATTAATCAGGGGAAACTCTTCCCTGGTGGCTCAGACGATAAAGAACCTGCCTGCATGCAGAAGACCCATGTTCGATCCCTGGATCTGGACGATCCCCTGGAGGAGGGCATGGCAACCCACTCCAGTATTCTTGCCTGGAGAATCCCAAGGACAGAGGAACCCAGCGGGCTGCAGTCCATGGGGCCTCTATGAGTCAGACACAACTGAGTTGCTAATAACCATGAAGCAGAAGAAAAACCATCAAGGACTCTATTTCCGACATCACTTTCTCTAGAGGTCAAGGGGCTCATAGCACAGGGGCACCTGTCTTTGATTTTCATAATCTCACCTCCCTAAAAAGATAGCATCTGCCCCTAACCTTGAAAAGTATTTACAATATCATGTGTTCTCAAGGAGTCAGAACATATTTCAATCAAGATTAAGCATTCCAAAACCTGATTTCATAAAAGAAGTGAGTGATGAGGAGCAGAAAATCTTCAGGACTTCATTGAAAGTGCCATTTCCAAGAAATCATCACAATGTTGCAATCATTCACCCTGGAGAAGGGCATGACAACCTACTCCAGTGTTCTTGCCTGGAGAATCCCACAGAAGGGGAGCCTGGCAGGCTACAGTCCGTGGGGTCGCAAAGAGTCAGACATGACTGAGTGACTAACAGATAAAAATAAGATGTAAAAAATAAAACAAATGTTGTTATAGTTTGTGGTAGGTAACAAAGAGACTCATCTATACATATACCTGTATCTCTTGTGGCTATATAATATTTTGAATTAAAATGTAGGTATATCTTTAATTAATATAAACATAAATATTTTGCTTAAAGTTGTTTTTTAAAAAAATATTCCCCTTCCAGAGTGTGCGTGTGTGCTGTCAATTCAGTCGAGTCCAACTCTTTGCCATCCCCTGGACTACAGCCCGCCAGGTTCCTCTGTCCCTGGGATTCTCCAGGCAAGAATACTGGAATGGATTGCCATTTCCTACTCCAGGGGATCTTCCCGACCCAGGAATCGAACCTGGGTCTCCTGCATTGCAGGCAGATTCTTTACCGACGAAGCTATGAGGGAAGCCATACGGCCATGTAATTCTTTCCAAATATTTCAAGTCTGAATGCTTTCAGTTTTGTTTTCTCACCTGAAAACCCGGGGGACCCCCTGAATTTAATTTAGGGCTCTCTGCCGTGTCTTTTGTTATATCCAAATGTGTCAAACATTTATCACGGTGATGTGTATCTGAAACAGACAGCATTCTAAACAGATGTGTGCGGAGCATGTGTACGTCATGGGTGCTATGGATGGCTTTTCCTCTCCAGTGAAAAGAACACACGTGGAGGTTCCGTGTCCTCACTGATGGTATGCAAGGCAGAGAATGACGCTGCGTGTTGTAGAACACCCTTGCTGTGGTGTTGGAGAGGACTCTCGAGAGTCCCTTGGACTGCAAGGAAATCCAACCAGTCAATCCTGAGGGAAATCAGTCCTGAATATTCACTGGAAGGACTGATGCTGAAACTGAAACTCCAATACTTTGGCCACCTGATGCAAAGAGCCAACTCATTGGAAAAGACCCTGTTGCTGGGAAAGATTGAAGGCAGGAGGAGAGAGGGACGACATAAGATGAGATGGTTGGATGGCGTCACCTACACAATGGACTTGAGTTTGCGCAAACTCCAGGAGACGGTGAAGGACAGGGAAGCCTGGCATGCTGCAGTCCAGGGGGCCACAAAGAGTCAGACCTGTCTCAACGACTGCACAAGACACCTTTTCTGAGTCTTCGAAGCCAAGGAAGTCACAGAGCGGAGGGTATTTTGCTTTAAAATGTTTCTTCCAGGAGCTGTCAAGCCCCTGACTCGTCTCACTGCTGATGTGGCCATGACTGACCTCTCCCCACGCCAATCACTTGAATCAAGGAAATGACCTTTCAGCCATGTCCCTGGACGACTTAGCAATCCCAGCTTCCAAATGATGCTTCCGAGGGGACCTTTCTTGCTGAATGTACCTAGCACTTGTCTCAAATTGTTCCTGACACGGCGTATTGGAATGATCTCTGGGAGACAGAGGTGAGTGGAGAGAGTGATTCGAGCACTGAATTCTTTCAACCGTTATATTTAGAACAGTCTGCCTCCCCAGCTGCCAGAATCCTTGCCAAGGCGGTCAGGTTTCCACTTTTCTGGGCTGGCATTGGTTTACTCGGCTTCCCTGGTGTTTCAGCTGGTAAACGACCTGCCTGCCAATGCAGGTGACTGGAGAGACATGGGTTCGATCCCTGGCCCAGGAAGATCTCCTGGAGGAGGGCATGGCAACCCACTCCAGTACTCTTGCCTGGAGAATCCCATGGACAGAGGAGCCTGGTGCAGGCTGCAATCCGTGGGGCCTCAATGAGTTGGACAGGATTGAGCTCGCAGGCATGCATTGGTTTACTATCTAAGATATAAAAAGCCAGTGCGGTTTTTCTATTCATTTTGACTGTTGGGGAGGGAACCTGGGGCAGAGCGAGTGTCTTCTCATTTCCATGTTGTCTTTAGTTTATTGCCATGACAAGAACTGTCTTTTAAGTTATGGATATGTCCAGAAGCCACTCGGGAACAGATTTACTTCAGTGAAGTGAAGGAAAGATTAAAATGGAATAGGGAACCTGAAAAGCTTATTTGCCGGCAACACAAACGAGTGAATTAGAACTATCTGTGAGCGTGGGACGTACATCCCGCAGATGAGGAAATGGTATGCAGGAAGGGAGCTGTGGGCCACTCATCTTGTAGATTGGGAGACAATCTGAAGAAGAAGGTATTTTAGGAGGAAGTCATCCCGTCTTCCACTGGAGACACTTTCCAAAGTGTTGCAACTCTGGGACTAACTGGGGCTTTGAAACCTTCTGTGTCTTCACCATAGATAACCTTTCAAGGTTCCCTGTCCATTTCCCATTATCCACCAGCCACCTAGCACCCAGCATGTGAGTCCTTTCATCAGCTCCCAAGCCCTCATCTGTGCTCCTGCAGCACTGTCCTGTCAGACTTGGTCAAGAGGTCAGGGTATCCGAGTTCACACTTCAGCAGGAGAACAAACCAGTCCATCCTAGAGGAACTCAACCCTGAAGATTCATTGGAAGGACTGATGCCGAAGCTGAAACTCCAACACTTTGGCTGCCTGATGGAAAGAGTCCATTCTTTGGAAAAGACCGTGATGCTGGGAAAGATTGAAGGCAGGAGGAGAAGTGGACGACAGAGGACGAGATGGTTGGATGGCATCACTGACTCAATGGACATGAGTTTGAGCAAACTCTGGGAGATAGGGAAGGACAGGGAAGCCTGGTGTGCTGCAGTCCATGGGGTCACAAAGAGTCAGACACGACTGAGCAGCTGAACAGAACAACAAACTGAGGGCAGGGTGATGTCTCCCGTCCTCGGGAAAGGCTGTACATTAATTGTGTATTGCTGCATATAAGTCCTTTCCTAATCCAGTGATTAAAACAGTCATAAACATTTATTACATGTCAGAGTTCCTTTGGATCAGGAATCCAGACAGGGCACAGAAGGGACAGCTTGTCCTGAATTCACAGTGTTTGGCCTTCTGCAGGAAGACTTAGAGACTGGAGACCACAGTATCTAAAACGTGGAGGCTGGAGGGGCCCCTCCATACAGGGTCTCAGTTCCTCTCCGTGTGATGTCCTCACAGTCCCTCTGCACAGGACAGCTTGAGCTTCCTCACATGGCAGCTGTCTCCCCTAGAGTGAGGGACCCAAGACTCCAAAGAGGACCCCAAAAGGACAGCTGGAGTTTCCTCACAACATGGCAGCTGGCTCCCCTAGAGTGAGCAACCCAAGACTCCAAAGAGGACCCTGGAATGTTTGTCATGACCCAGCCCTCCAAAGTCACACACCATCGCTTTCTCAGTATTCTGTTGGCCATGGAGGGCAGCCATATCAACAAGGGAAGACGTGAGGCAAGGGTGTGAACTCCAGGAGGCGAGGATCATCAGAGACTATCCTGAGTCTTGCTCCCGCAGGCAGCATAGGACTGCAGACAGCGGGGTGCAGTGGCAGGGTGTGGTGGGCACACGACAGGGCTGGGGCACAGGTGGGTCACGTAGGCTCTTGGGCCACACCATTGGGGTTCGTGTCCCAACCTGCCACTCTCTGGTCTTATGCAAATTGATTAATCCCTTTGTGATTCCCAAGCAGAGAGGAGCCTGGCAGCTCCAGTCCATGGGGTGGCAAAGAGTCGGACATGACTCAGTAAATAACAGGTTCATTTTGGGGGGCTCCCCTGGTGGCTCAGATGGTAAAGAATCCACCTGCCAAGGCAAGAGTCACAGGAGATGTGAGTTCAATCCCTGAATCAGGAAGACACCCCTTGGAGAAGGAAATGGCAACCCACTCCAGTATTCCTGCCTGGAGAATCCCATGGACAGAGAGGAGCCTGGCGGGCTACAATCCATGGGGTCACAGAGAATCAGACACGAGTGGGCACGCATGCACACACAATAGTGGGAAAATGCCGCCTCCGCTTCACCTCCTCCCACCTGCCTGGGAATCTGTGATTTGTTATTTCTGTTTGTTTATTTTGAACCTTTACTGGAGTCAAGGGCTCCCTTTTGCCTCCCACCAGAGGAATGAGTCACGGGGAACAGTTCCGAAGAGGGATGAAGGGATGGGGCAGGTTGCCACAGGCTGGCAGGTGGGGGAGAGCTGCTGAAAACGCAGGACAGTTTCTTTGAAGCTGGTGGAGCCCTGAGGCAAGCTGGGCTCTTTATGAACACAGAGGTCCCTTTCATATGACTGCCAGGCCCTCCACCTAAGTACAGGGCCAGATATCTCTACCTCGGCGTGCAGGTGGTCATCACTGATGCCGCAGACACCATCAGAACAGCCCAGGGGGAACAAGGTGCAAAGCCTGGAAATACAGGGAGCCTCTGACCTCACTCTCAGGATGGACAGCACAGGTGGGAGGCTTTAGGGGAGGCTTAGAGAGGGAAGAGAGAAAGATACGGCAAGAGGAAAAGAGGATAAGACTTCAGTGCGGAAGAGGGACTTCTCTGATGGTCCCGTTGCTAAGATGCCACACTCCCAATGCAGGGGGTCTGAGTTCGATCCCCGGTCAGAGAACTAGATCCCACATGTAACAGCTAAAAGAGCCTGCATGCTGCAATGAAGATTGGGAAGGCCACAGCTGAGACCTGGAGCAGCCAAATAAATAAATAAGTTCAAAAAAAAAAAAAAAAAACAAGATTAGGTGGAAAAGAGATTGGGTCAGAAGAAAAAGGAGACAGAAGAAGCTCGGGAGAGTTAAAAATAAAGGAATCACTCCAGTGGGGAGAAAGGATAACAGGGGAAGTGGGGAGGGTTAGGGTGGACTGTGTTTGGAATCCAGAGGACAAAAAGCATAAATGTGTAGAGATCAGATGAAATTTTGATTCCTACAAACTTTCTCAAGTAGTCCTGAAAGGGGGAGGGGGGGAAAAAATAATAGAGACAGCATTGAACCTCAATGTTCATGTGGAAATTGGCATGTTCCCATGGGTCTCAGGCATGGGAATTGGCCTTTGTGAGCTCTTCCTGGAGTATCTGCCTGACTTCTGAACCTGAAGAACAAAAGACCTAGGTTTTAGAAGGGGATCGGGGGTGAATCTTAATGAGGCCGATTGTATCAGCCTGGGTTCTTGGTTGTGAACCACAGGCCTTCACTCTGGCTAGTTTAAACAGAAAATGAATTTATTAGGGAATAGTAAGTAGTTCACAGACTCTCCAAGAGGGTGCCCCAGACGTGGAGCTGACAAGGTCAGAAGTAGCGGCAAAACATCACACAACGGCTCCCATCAAGACTAGAGGGGTGTCAGACCTGGAAATAATAGCACCACGGCTGGACCTTGAATAAGAAAGGAAGGGTTGGACTTCCCTGGATGTCCACAGTGTTGAAGAATCCACTTGCCAGTGCAGCGGACACGGGTTTCATCCCTGGTCCAGGAAGATCCCACACGCCGCAGGCCAGCTAAGCCTGTGCACCACAGCTACTGAGCCTACGCGCCCTGGAGCCGATGCTCCAAAACAAGAGAAGCCGCCTCGATGACGAGCCCGGGCCCCACAGCTAGAGGCAGCCCCCACTTTCGGCAACTTTGTCACACAGCAACGAAGACCCAGCTCAGCCAAAAAATAATAAATAATTATTTCAAAGGAGAGTTTGCCTGGATACAGGGAAGGAACCCATTTTTCAGGCAAGGGATGGTGCCTTTGAGCTGCGTGCCAAACTCCATCCTCACTTCCTTCTGCAGTGGAGTTCTCAGCCTGGGTGATTTTACCCACTGGGGACATCGGGCCCTGTCTGGAGACATTTTTACTCGTCACGATGCAGGGAGCGGATGCCACTGGCACCTGGCACACAGCTCTGGGAGCCAGAGTATAAATACCCCAGCTCCCTCCTCCTGTACAAGGAGAGCTTCTGAGGTACAGAGCTATACCAGCTCCCTCAGGGCCCCAGGGAGGTGGGGCTTCCTCTGCCCACGGCGCTCACACTCATGGGCTGGGCGAGGCTCCCTTCATCGTC
This sequence comes from Bos grunniens, assembly GCF_055505025.1. Taxonomy (NCBI): domain Eukaryota; kingdom Metazoa; phylum Chordata; class Mammalia; order Artiodactyla; family Bovidae; genus Bos; species Bos grunniens. The sequence goes on from NC_141194.1 coordinate 6,488,725, forward strand.
TGCCTTCACTTCCCTTTCTCATTTCCTCAGTCTGCCAAGCTGCCTCCCAGATTTGCTCACACATCAGCCTGTTGCCTGAACTCAGACCCTGTCTTGGGGTCTGCTTTGCAGAAACCCAGATCTAGAAAGTTATCCGACTTGGAGCCCAACTGTAGTCATGAAGAGGACTTTTCGTTGTTGTTCAGTTGCTAAGTTTTGTTCCAGTCTTTGAGACCTCGTGGACTGCAGCACACCAGGCCTCCCTGTCTTTCACCATCTACAGAAGCTTCCTCAAACTCATGTCCATTGTTTCAGTGATGACATCCAACCATCTCATCCTCTGTCGTCCCCTTCTCCTGCCTTCAATCTTTTCCAGCATCAGGGTCTTTTACAATGACTAGGCTCTTTGCATCAGGTGGCCAAAGTATTGGAACTTCAGCTTTAGCATCCTTCCTTCCAATGAATAGTCATTGTTGACCTCCTTTAGGATTGACTGGTTTGATTTCCTTGCTGTCAAAGAGACTCTCAAGAGTCTTCTCTAGCACCACAGTTTGAAAGCATCAATTCTTCAGCTCTCGACCTTCTTTATGGTCCAATTCTCACATCTGTATGTAACTACTGGAAAACTATAGACAAAGACTTGGATCAACTAAAATTTTTAAATAACAACAATGCGGCCAGACAGAGCTTGGACTTTGTAGCTGGAGGTCATGGGAGTTCACAGACTGTTGTTGGCCATGGTCTAAAGAGAAGGTGCAGGTCTAACAAGCACCCAGGGACTCTTGATGGTGAAATTCAGGCCCCAAAGTAGATAAAATTCAGTTCAGTTCATCATTCAGTCATGTCTGACTCTTTGTGACCCCGTGGACTGCAGGACACCAGGCTTCCCTGTCCATCACCAACTCCAGGAGCTTGCTCAAACTCATGTCCATCAAGTCCATGATGCCATCCAACCATCTCATCCTCTGTCATCCCCTGTGAAAAGGCAAAAAAAGATATAACTAAAGTTTTGTGTTTTTTTTTTTTGATTCATAAGTGCAACATGTGAAAGCTAAATCAATTGCTCTACAACTCAGAAATCCGACCCTTCAGAAAATAATACCTTTGTGGAAAAAAAGAGCGATGAAAATAGGGAACTCAGAGGACACCACATCACAGTCTCAATTACCTGACTAACTGGATCAGACTTCTCAAGCAGAAAAGATTAAATATTGATTCTCAGTGGGTTATCTTAATTTCTCCTTCTCTGTTCCTGTGTCTGCATCATTGCCCCTGTGGAGAAGGAATATTCATGCCCTGCTACATGAGTATCCATTACAGCTTTTTTAGGACAAATTATTTTTGGAAGAACCATTTTACCTGTTAATCGTCACTGGAAAAAAAACGTTGCCTTGCCCCCGAAGAGAAAATATCTTTCTGTAAGTACAAGTGAAATTTGAATGTCAGATTACTGTTGTTCAGTCACTCAGTCGTGTCCGACTCTTTGTGACCCCACGGACTGCAGCAGTCCAGGCTTTGCTGTCTTTCACCATCTCCCAGAGCATGCTCAAACCCACGTCCATTGAGTCGGTGATGCCATCCAACCATCTCATCCTCCGTCGTCCCCTTCTCCTCCCGCCTTCAATCTTTCCCAGCATCAGGGTTTTTCCAAAGAGTCAGCTCTTCCCATCAGGTGACCAAAGTATTGGAGTTTCAGTTTCAACATCAGTCCTTCCAATGAATATTCAGGACTGAGTTCCTTTAGGATGGACTGGTTGGATCTCCTTGGAGTCCAAGGGACTCTCAAGAGTCTTCTCCAACACCACAATTCCAACACCATCAATTCTTCGGTACTCAGCTTTCTTTATGGTCCAACTCTCATACATGACCACTGGAAAAACCATAGCCTTGACTAGATGGACCTTTGTTGGCAAAGTAATGTCTCTGCTTTTTAATATGCTGTCTAGGTTGGTTGTAGCTTTTCTTCCAAGGAGTAAGATTCTTAGCTGTTGGCATTAAAACTTAATACACATGTGCAAGGTTGAAATGACTCTGTTACTATTTCTCCTGGTCTTGGATAGATTTCTATTTTAACATAATTTGCTTCTGCTTAATAGATAGGAAAGTCAGTATTACATATAATAGGTAAATCGTAGGATAAAGTCAGTATTACATATAATAGGTAAATAATAAAAAGAAACCAACTAGATGTTAAAAGATGCTTACATCTGCTTCTAATTGTCCTTTTCTTCTAAGCATTCAGTAGATAATTTCTGTTTTTAACAAGGAAACATCACAGTTTCCTTCTTACTGTGACTCCTTAAAACCTGAAATCCGCAATGATGGTTCATCTCAACCATTTTAATCTACCTGTTCTTCTTGGTTATGTGATGATCAAACCAGAATCCACCAAAAAAAAATGCACAGTGGATTGCTCTTTTTCTGTTGCAGCGTTGTCTTAAGCTTCCTGCAGCCCTGTTTGGAAAAGAGCCTGACGCTGGGAAAGATTGAAGGCGGGAGGAGAAGGGGATGACAGAGGTTGAGATGGTTGGATGGCATCACAGACTCAATGGATATGAACTTGGGCAAACTCCGGGTGATGGTGAAGGACAGGGAAGCCTTGCATGCTGCAGTCCACGGGGTTGCAAAGAGTCGGAGACAGCCTGGTGACTAAACAGCATTCCTGTTAGCTTTGGGCTTGCATCTTCTTTGAAAATCTTGCATATTTTCAAAAATACGTCAAGCCTGCCTTTCTGCTACTTTGGTGCCGGGGAGGACAAACCAGCTAGCTTTTACTGTCAGGAGGATCTCCAGCCCTCCCCCACAGAAGAAGCAAACTGAGAAGGGAGCCCTTTTCAAGATGGGAAGTGTGGGGCTGTGGAAGACAGTGGAATGGACTCGCTTCTGCCAGTTGGTCCTGCCTGTCTTGGATCCCCACAACCTTAGCCCTTCTTCAGATATTACAACTGCTGATGGCATGCGTGGCTAACTTGGTCTTTACAAGCAGGAAGATAACCGCTCCGCACCGCTGAGCCCAGCAAGGCCAGAAGAAGCACCTGCCTGAGCCCAGTGCAGATTGCTGGCCCAAGAACCGTGAGCAAGATTAATAGTGTCTTTTTTAAGCCATTAAATTTCATAGCCGTTGATCAAAACAGCAAAAGCTAACATACAAATACCTCAAAGGGTGTTTTTTTTCAAACTCTAATGAGCATTCAAGAGTGAGGGTCTAAAAATTATTCAAATACAGCAATATTTTCAATGGTGGGGAAAAAAATCTCATCTTTAAGCATCATTTTTTTTAAAATTAAATGACTGCAGAGTAGAAAGCAAAGAATGCCACCAAATACCACCACCTAAAATATGGCCACATATCCTGTGTGATTAAATTGTTCCATAGTGAAAGTGTTGGTCACTCAGCCCTATCTTACTCTTTGTGACCCTATGGACTGTAGCCCACCAGGCTTCTCTGTCCATGGGATTCTCCAGGCAAAAAAATACTAGAGTGGAATGCCATGCCCTTCTCCAAGGGATCTGCCCGACCCAGGGATCGAACCCAGGTCTCCCACAGTGCAGGCAGATTTCTTTACCATCTGAGCCACCAAATTTGTTGGCTCAGGGAAGCCCCAAAATTGTTCCATAGACCTAACCATTAAAAAAAAAAAAAAAAAGCAGGTATTTACACACATCGTCTTTTCTTAAGATTTTTTTTTTTAAGCTAGAGTGGGTCTTCCGTGCTGTGCGAGGCTGTCTCCAGTTGTGGTGAGTGGGGGATATTCTTTGTGATCTGTGGGCTTCTCATAGGAAGGGCTTCTCTTGTTGCGGAGAATGGGCTCTAGGGCTCCCAAGCTCCAGTTGTTCCAGCACGTGGGCTCCTGGGACCTGGAATCGACACGGTGTCCCTTGCATCACAAGGCAGATTGTTAACCACTGGACCACCAGGGAAGCTCCCCACCCCCCTGCATGTGTCATTTTTTTATTTACAAGCAGCAAGGTGACTTTTTTTTTACATTTTGAAGGTTGAAGTGTAGTTTTCACAGACTGACATGCATAAGTCTAAATGTTCTGTTTGATCAGTTTTGGTGATACTCATGCCTGTGTAACTCAAGCCACTATCAAAATATAAAAATTTCCATCATCAGGTAATTTCCTGTCACTCCTCCTAGTTAATCCTCTGTCTACCCAGAAGCAACCACTGATCTGCATTCTGTCACTAAAAATTAGATCTGTCTCTCATAGAACGTCCCAAATCATTTAGTACATACTCTTTCGTGACTGGCTTCTTTTCCTCAGCAAAATGTTTCGGAAATTTATCCTTATATGGTGTTGCATATATAGACCACTCTTTCCTATTTAGGGCTGAGTAGTATCCCATTCTATGGGTGTGTATGCGTGCTCAGTTGTGTCCGATTCTTTGCAACCCCATGGACTCTGTGCAACCCTGCCAGGCTCCTCTGTCCATGGGATTTCCCCAGGCAAGAATCCTGGAGTGGGTTGCCAGTTCCTCCTCCAGGGGATCTTCCCGGCCCAGGGATTGAACCCCTGTCTCCGGCATGTCCTGCAGTGGCAGGCAGCTTCTTTACCAATGAGGCCTTTGGGAGGCATTCTAAAGCAAGGTCATTGCTCATTTAGCTCTTTTCCTATTGAAAGATGCCTGGATTGTTTCCAATTTTTGGTGACTGTAAATAAATCATTCTTGCACAAGGCTGATGTAGACAGTCTGATTTCTCTTATGTAACTACCTGTGTGTGAAAATGCTGGACATAGAATGGATGGATGCTGAATTTCTTACAAACCTCTGATCAGTTTTCCAAAGCAGCTGAGTTATTTTCAATGCCCACCATCAGTGTGTGAGAATTCTGGTGGCTCCTCATCCTTGCCCTTCTTCCGTGTGGAAAATGACATGAACCATTCTACGATATGGTATTTCTTTCTTTCTATTTTCCAGCTATGCAGCGTGTGAGATCTTAGTTCCCCAAAAGAAAAAGTGAAAACATTAGTTCCTCAGTCACCTCCAACTCTTTGCGACCCCATGGACTGCAGCCCACCAGGCTCCTCCATCCATGGGATTTTCCAGGCAAGAGTACTGGAGTGGGGTGCCATTGCCTTTTCCGGGAGAAGCCCCTAGGACGCGGTATTTCATTGCAGGCCAAAAGACTTCTTTTTAAAAGTTTCCTTTGCATGGAAAGGTTGAACAACACTTGTTTCCCTGAACAATAACTGTTTTTGGATAACTAACTGGCATCATAGAGGCAGCTTGTTCAACATTGTGGAAAAAGAGTAAATCAAAAGCAACAGGAATCTGATTCTTAACAATCACCCATCTAGCAACATTGCAGTTTTAAGTGAAAGTGAAAACTGAAAGTCGCTCAGTCGTGTCTGACCCTTTGAGACCCCACGGACTAGACAGTCCGTGGAAATCTTCAGGCCAGAATACTGGAGTGGGTAGCCGTTCCCTTCTCCAGGGGATCTTCCCAGCCCAGGGATCAAACCAGGTATCCCCTATTGCAGGCCGATTCTTTACCAGCAGTTTTAAATGGTTATGTCTCGAACCAGAGCTCCTTACCTCAGTACAAATGGCTTCTAAGGACCCCATTGTAAGACTGAGAGCCACTGGGACACGTGAAGATAATGGGTACGTGGAAATAAGGATGCGGGGGAGGGGACTGAAGGCTAGAAACCAGCTCAATGCTAACCAGGATTAAACGTGTGTCACATCCCTTAATCACCATTGTCAGTCTTGAGCTTGTCATGGGTGATGCTTGGAATTTAATGTGTTCAAATACCTGACTTTGTGCTGAGAACTGAGTGTAAGGTCATGAGCAGGACAGATGTTCCCCCTGCCTGCATGGAGAATACTATTAATATTTAGAGGGAAACTCGCCAAATAGAAAGGAACTTCCCTGATAGCTCAGCTGGTTAAGAATCTGCCTGCAAAGCAAGAGACCCCTGTTCGATTCCTAGGTCAGGAAGATCCCCTTGGAGAAGGGAAAGGCTACCCTACTCCAGTATTCTTGGGCTTCCCTGGTGGCTCAGCTGGTTAAGAATCTGCTCGCAATGCAGGAGATCTGGGTTCGATCCTTGGGTTGGGAAGATCCCCTGGAGAAGGGAACGGCTACCCACTCCATATTGTGGCCTGGAGAATTCCGGGTCTGTCTAGTCCATGGGGTTGCAAAGGGTTGGACACGACTGGGCGACTTGCACTTTCACGACAGTGCAGTGAGGGCTGTGATCTCAAAGCCCATCAGAGGCGTATGTCTAGGACTTGAGGGTTTTGTCGGGAAAGTCTGGGAGAGTGAACTGGTTAAACAAGTAAACAGACAGGAGGGCTCTAGTCAGAGACCTGAGCACAGAGGACAAGTGAGAGAGTGTCGTGGGAAGGCCCACGGTGAGCAGAGGACACCGTGTGTGAAGCAGAAGAGGGAGGCAGTGGGAAGTCATTCTTTGGGTTGATGAAGGAACATGAGTGGGCATGGAAAATGGTACAGCCACAGTGGGGAAGATGCTCATTCGTGGTGCCTCAGTCCCTTAAATTTACAATTCAATAACTTAAACATAAGATTCTCCAGACTTCCCAGTGGTTAACACTCTGCGTTTCCAAAGCAGGGTATGTGGGTTCGGTTCCCCGGTGGGTGCGTAGGGGGGTGCTTGGCCAAAAATTACATATTTATAAATTTGTCATGTCACCCAGCAATTCTCCTCCTGGGTATGTACCCAAAGAACTGAATATAGGTGCTCAAATACGTGCAGTTCAGCCTCTCAGTCGTGTCCGACTCTTTGCACCCCTATGAACCACAGCACGCCAGGCCTCTCTGTTTATCACCAACTCCCAACTCATGTCCATTGATTCGGTGATGCCATCCAACTTTCTCATCCTCTGTCATCCCCTTCTCCTCCTACCCTCAATCTTTCCCCTCATCAGGGTCTTTTCAAATGAGTCAGCTCTTCGCATCAGGTGGCCAAAGTATTGGAATTTCAGCTTCAAGATCAGTCCTTCCAATAAATATTCAGGACTAATTTCCTTTAGGGTGAACTGGTTGGATCTCCTTGCAGTCCAGAGGACTCTCAAGAGTCTTCTCCAACACCACAATTCAAAAGCATCAATTCTTCGGTGCTCAGCTTTCTTTATAGTCCAACTCTCACATGCATACATACCTACTGGAAAAATATGAATACGTGCACTTTGTACAATAGCCCCAAATTGGAAACAACCCAAAAGTCCCCACAGGTGAATGGATAAATAGAGTGTTGTATTAAAATGAAATATTGTGTGTGCCAAATCGCTTCAGTCATGTTCAACTCTGTGTGATCCTCTGGACTGTAGCCCGCCAGGCTCCTCTGTCCATGGAATTCTCCAGGCAAGAATACTGGACTGGGTTGCCATGCCCTGCTCCAGGGGATCTTCCCCACCCAGGGATTGAACCCTGGTCTCCTGCATTGCAGGCAGATCCTTTACCATCTGAGCTACAAGGGAAGCCCAATGAAATATTATTCCAGGGTAAAAAGAAGTGAAGGGGCTTCGCTGGCAGTCTAATGGCTAAGATTCCATGCTTCCAATGCACGGGGCCCGGGTTCGATCCCTCATCAGGAGACTAATATCCCCATGCCACATGCTGCAGCCAAAATATTTTTTTTAACAAATTAAAAAAAAATAGAAGTGAAGTACTGATGCATGCTGCAGCTTGGACGAAACCTTGAAAATAGTGTGCTAAGCCAAAGAAGCCAGCCACAAAACTATACCGTGTGATTCTGCTTACCTGAATGATCCAGATTTGGCAAACCCATGGAGACAGAAAGCAGGGAAGAGACACTGCTGAGTGGCCTCAGGGCTGCCTTTGAGGGTCATGGAAATGTTCTGGAAACAGAACTGAAAGGTGCACAGCATTGTAAATGAGTGTCGCCAGGAGCCAATGTGTATGTAATGCACGACTTATCACGACTTTTCTCAGAGGGCAGGCGGTACCTTGGGGTTTGTCTTCAGAAGATCGGTGTGACCGTGACTTTTCTCTTTTCCTATTGCTCATCTCTTCGCTTCTTTTGTTGCGGTGGTTGCTGTTCAGTCGCTCAGTCGTGTCCGACTCTTTGGGACCCCGTGGACTGCAGCACACCAGGCTTCCCTGTCCTTCACGACCTCCTGGAGTTTGCTCAAACTCATATCCATTGAGTCCGTGAGCCCATCCAACCGTCTCATCCTCTGCCGCCCGCTTTGGGGGCTTACTATGGGATCCCACTGGATAGTACGGATTCTGCACTGGAAATATTTCCTTTTTATATGCATAGCTCGGTTTGCTCCAAAGCAGGCTGGCTTTCTGCTGATATAGAAGGGGCCCAAGTGCCTATGGAGAGACAAGCACTGACCAGCTCAAAAAGCTAGCCTGCTCCTCCGGCATGCTCTAGGGCCATGCTGACAGAGGTGGAGCTTTCCCAGCTCTGCAAGTGGGGGAGATCGTAATTTCTGGTTCAAACGACAAGGACAGAGAAAATCGTAGTTTATGTGATAAACATCACTGAAAGATAAAGTCAATCTTGGGGAAACAGTCATTATAATGATCAAATCAATCAAAGAGCCCTGCTATTTACTACGTGCCAGGCACCATGACTCATGCTTTCCATCTATGAGTGTGTGTAGCCCACCCCTACCCACACCCTCTGTCTCCCACCCCCCATCAGCACCTTCCCGCCCAAGAGCCCAGGTTCTCATCTCAAATATTCAAGGCCCAGAGCCCAGTGAGGGATTTTCAGGGTTCTCGCTTCTTGTCTCTATTTCTCCCCGCCTCCCCTTAATAAGGTGAGAAGAAATCCTATTCAACCCCGAGTTTCCATAGGGCCGACAGCCCTAGCAAAATTGTCTTAAATTCAGGAGAGACAGGTGGCTTCAGTGGGGTTCTAAACCAGAGGTCAGCAAACTTTTTCTGCAAGGGGCCAGAGAATAAATTTGTGTAGACTTTGCTCTCCCTTAGGTCTCTGTCACAACCACTCAACTCTGCCGCTGAAGCCGAAAGTAGCCAGAGACTCCATGTTCGTGAACGGGAGTAGGTGTGTGCCAATAAAACTTTATTTGCAAAAATGGACGGTGGGCCGGATTGACCTGTGGGCTGTGGTTTGCCAGTCCTTGTGGTAAACCGAGGGTTTGGGGGCATATTTTGATTTTACTTACCTATAGTTGGCCTGGCATCACCAACTCAATGGAGATGCTGCTACTGCTGCTGCTGCTAAGTCGCTTCAGTCGTGTCCGACTCTGTGTGACCCCGTTTGGATCAACTCCGGGAGTTGGTGATGGACAGGGAAGCCTGGTGTGCTGCAGTCCATGGGGTGGCAAAGAGTCAGACACAACTGAGCGACTGAACTGAACTGATAGTTGGCCTGATCCTCCCCAGGATGGATGAGTGGGCTGCCAGGAAAGGAACCATGGGCTTCGGTTGAAAGTCAAAATATCTGCTTTCTGCCCCCCTCCCCCCAGCAGGAATGTGATGGTGACTACACTTTCGCCATTACATGCTCAGATGTCGTTGAGATAATGGCCTAGTTAGAGGCCTCTCGGGGTTCTGTTCCACTCAGCGGTGCCTAGCCCTTCCTCCAAGCAAACAGGGAAAAAGAAAAGCCATGCAACTGATTCATTCTTGGGTCCCCAGCAATTATGAGACCAGGACTTGTGCATTATTTAAAAGGGAAGATTAATTATTCAATGAGGGTTCCCAGGATGCATCTCTGGCCTCGTAGTTGGAGACAGGAAAAGCATACCATGCTGCCACTTCAGAATTCAGATGCAATAGAACCAGCATCTGAACCAGCTGTGCAGGGGGTGGGGCGGTGGGGAGGGGGTCTGGAGGGAGCCACAGAGGCTGCCACAGGCCAGAGAGCGATCAGGCACCCGTGGGCCCCACAGTGAACCACGTGCTTCAAAAGAGAAAGGGGGTACACCTCAAACTTGGACACGCTCTTCAGGAGGACGTCCCTACCTGCTAGCCGACCAAGACTGACTGAATGAGCCTTCATCCTGTGTCTGGTTTGCGTTTTACTCTGCAGCAGTGGATTCTTGGGCGGGGGGTGGGGAATGGGATATTTTTTTAGACAAATGTACTTTAGACATTTGCGTCTATTAATATCGCCAGCTGTGTACTTGCGTGGAAGGACACGCCTTCCAATCCAGGTCAGCTTGTCACCAGGTGTATGAATGAACTAACCTAACAGAACCCCCTGAGGGTTTCCTGCGAGCCAGGATTTTTCCACCAAATAACGTGTGAAAGTGAAAATGAGAGTCGCTCAGTCCTGTTCAACCCTTTGCCACTCGGGGGACCGTTGCTCGCCAGGCTCTTCTGTCCAGGGAATTCCTCAGGCAAGAATACTGGAGTCGATAGCCCATGCCCTTCTCCTGGGGATCTTCCCGACCCAGGGTGTGAACTCAGATCTCCTCCGTTGCAGGCAGATTCTTTACTGTCTGAGCCCCCCCAAGGAAGCTGTGTATTTTGAACTAATGATCGACGCCCAAGAAGTTGCAAGAATAACACAGAGAGTCTCTTGTTTCCATTACCCATTTTTCCTGAAAAGCAGCATCTTACATAAGACCATAGCGCATGACCGAAGCCAGGACCGTGACAAAGGCACAGTCCAGTGAAATCGCCAACAGTCCTTACTTGCATCTCGCGTTTTTCTGTGCGTTCATGAAATAGATGTGTCATTGTGTGTAACGGTATGAAGCCGTACCACTTTTACATTTACGGAGCTCTGCCACTATTAAGACACAGCACTCTTCAATAGCCACAAGGGAAATCCCCTGTGTCACCTAATTACTGTCACATTCCCCACCCTTCCTTCCCCAGCCATAGGCAGCCAGGGGCCTGCTGAGGACTGGCATTGTACACTTTGCATAATTCCCTGAAAATTCATCCAGGTTGTGTATATCAATAAACAGTGTCTCTCCTTCCCTGGTGGCTCAGCTGGTAAGGAATCTGCCTGCAACGCAGGAGATCCCGGTTCGATTCCAGGGTCTGGAAGATCCCCTGGAGAAGGGAAAGGCTACCCACTCCAGTATTCTGGACTGGAGAATTCCATGGACTGTGTAGTCCATGGGGTCACAAACAGTCAGGCACGACTGTGTGACTTTCTTCACTGCACCTGAAGAGCATTCAGACTGACACCTGTTTGGTTATTGTTTAGTCACTAAGTCGTGTCCCACTCTTTTTCCTGGTGGACTATATAGCCCACCGGGCTCCTCTGTCCATGGGGTTTCCCAGGCAAGAATCTGCTTGCAATGCAGGTGACGTGGGTTCAGTTCTTGGGTTGGGAAGATCCCCTGGAGGAGGGCATGGCAACCACTCCAGTATTCTTGCCTGGAGAATCCCATGGACAGAGGACCCTGGTGGGTTAGAGTCCATGGGGTCGCAAAGAGTCGGACACACCTTAGCAAATAAACAGCAACAACAACATGTGATGAGGAGCTAGGAAAACAGAATTTCTCTGCAAACAAGTGGTTGTGTAACCCAGCAAGACCAGATGGGCCTTTTGTGGACAGACACACCCTCCCGTGTCCTCCGATCTAGCTTCTTTCTACAGTGCCTGACACACACTCCTGAGCTGTTCTACAGACGCTAAACCCCACCCCACCCCCACCAGACGAAAGAGCCAGCTAATTGCTGACCTTGAGCCCATAGCCCCTAGGCCTACCGCAGCGTAAGGATTGATAAGGTCGCTCCTGTGACCCCAACCTGTTACCTCACTATCAGCCAGTCAGAGCACTGTGCATGAGCTGATCACACACCCGACAACCTGCCTCCCTCACCTGGCCTTTAAAGATGCTTTTCTGAGACTCACAGACTTAGAGAACAAACTTATGGTTGCCCGGGGGAGGGTGGGGGGTGGGTAGGATGAGGGGGAAGGGATACTTAGGAAGTTTGGGATGGGTGTATACACCCTGTTGTAATTAAAGGGAATAACCAGCAAGGACCTGCTGGACAGCACAGGGAACTCTGCTCAATGTCATGTGGCAGGTTGGATGGGAGAGGAGTTTGGGGGAGAATGGATACATGGATATGCATGGCTGAGTCCCTTTGCTGTCCACCTGAAACTAAGAGCACTGTTCATCGTCTATACTCCAATACAAAGTAAAATCAATCAATAATCAAAGAAGAGCGCGTTTGTGAGACCCATCAGGGAGTTTGGATTTTTGAGCACCCGTTGCCCTGGCCTCCTTGCGCGGCGCTCTGCAGTGAACGCTACACGTTCCTCCACCACCAGCCCCGGGTCAGCAGGCTGCCTCCACTGCCCGCAGGCGAGCGGACTCAGCTTTGGTTCCGTAAGAGCTGGTGCTTTGAGAAAGCAAAAAAAAAAGTTTCCAAGAAGTGTCTGTCAGAGGCCCAAGAAGTCTAGGAAACACCGTGGGCTTTCATCCGGCAGGCTCACGTGGAACAAGATCTCCTCAGAGACGCGGATCGTATACAGCCCAATCCCGTGTGAACGTCGGCAGCACCTGCTGGAATTTCACGCTGCTCAAGAAAACCCACGTTTGTATGGCAAGCAGCGTTTCCTTTCCAGTCTCTCCACCTTGGACTTGAATCTGAGACCTGAGGCTTGGTGACGGGACGTCTGTCAAGACTGGCCAAACGGCTGGGCCCCAGTCCCCGTCTAATGATGTCATATTGACTTGGGTTGTTTTGAAACCAGCTCCTCATTTATGAAGAGTTGTTGTTGTTCAGTCACTCAGTCGTGTCTGACTCTTTGCGACCCCATGGACTGCAGCACGCCAGGCCTCCCTGTCCATCACCAACTCCCAGAGTCATGCCCATTGAGTCGGTGATGCCATCCAACCATCTCATCCTCTATCGTCCCCTTCTCCTCCTGCCCTCAATCTTTCCCAGCATCAGGGTCTTTTCAAAAGAGTCAGCTCTTTGCATCAGGTGGCCAGAGTACTGGAGCTTCAGCTTCAGCATCAGCCCTTCCAATGAATATTCAGGACTGATTTCCTTTAGGATGGACTGGTTGGATCTCCTTGCAGTCCAAGGGACTCTCAAGAGCCTTCTCCAGCACCAGAGTTCAAAAGCATCAAATTCTTTGGCGCTCAGCCTTCTTTATGGTGCAACTCTCACATCCGTACATGACCGGTAAAGGAAAAAGCGAGCACTCCCCACAAGGTTAATTTTTCACTCCGTTTTCTTTGCCTTGTTGGTTTCCACTGCCCGCAGTAGAAACTTGAGCAGTGATTTTTATGCTCCAGGAGAAACACAACGGTGAGTAAGAAGTCAAGTTTCAATGACTCGCCAGGAGGAGAGAGCGTGTCCCATAACCCTGGAAGAGGAGGAAAAAGACCAGCGTCTCCCGCCCAGGTCTGCCAAAGGGGCGGTCTGGGCAACGCGGGGCGTGAGCCACACACCATATTCTCCACTCGCTCAGCTGAATGCACAGATGCACAGCGAGATCCCTGTTTCCAGAGCCCAACAAGCAAAATCTCATTCCTTTTCAAGGATGCAGAGAGCAAGGATGCTGTGTACACTGCCCCCACCTCTCTGACTGTCTGTTGTGCAATCTGAGATGTGCAAACACTTTCTCTGAAGATATAGCTGGCAGTGGGGGCGGGGTGGTGATGCCGTTAGGTAGAGAACAAGAGCTGCCTTGAACACGTTTTCTGGAGCTGAAAGCAGGAGAGAAAGGAGGCCCCTTTGTGTGTCCTTCCCATCACTCTATTTTGGGATCCAAACTGATTCCTGTTAAAATATGCATGCCGACGTTTTATTTTTAACAAGTGCCAGCCCGAGGAGGCATTTGCCTGGTCTCCTCTGTCCCTGAAACTCGTACCGGTGTCCTGAATCACTGGGTGATGATGGGGGGAAGGAAGATTTTGAGAAGGATGCAGAGACAGGAGGAGCTGAGCTGGAAACTGCTCCCAGGAGGGAGACGGGGAACTTGCTAGCTTCGTGGCCCCAGGGGGCAGACTCCCCAGTAGCCTTTGAGAAGATGACAGGACTGAGCAGAGGAGGTGGGGTGGTGGGGTGGGACTCACAGAGGATGCCCTTAAAACCACTGGCTTGGGAAACTCATGTGCAAGGAGAGAATATTTTTGAAACTTGCTTCTTTCTGTTATGAAGAAATTCATACCATAAAGCCTCAAATTCTGGTGACATTTCATTTCCTACAAGGAAGCTCAGCTGGTGAGGAATCTCTGTGTACTTGAAAAAAAAATCACTATTAAACTAAGTTCAGTTCAGTCGCTCAGTCATGTCTGACTCTTTGCTACCTCATGGACTGCAGCACGCCAGGCCTCCCTGTCCATCACCAACTCCTGGAGTTTGCTCAAACTCATGTCCATCGCGTCGGTGATGCCATCCAACAATCTCAGCCTCTGTTGTCCCATTCTCCTCCTGCCTTCAATCTTTCCCGGCACCAAGGTCTTTTCCGGTGAGTCAGTTCTTCGCATCAGGTGGCCAAAGGATTGGAGTTTCAGCTTCAGCATCAGTCCTTCAATGAATATTCAGGACTGATTTCCTTTAGGATGGACTGGTTGGATCTCCTTGCAGTCCAAGGGACTCTCAAGAGTCTTCCCCAACACCACAGTTCAAAAGCATCAAACGAGAGCTGGCGTGTAATTCAATAAAAAGGACTAAATGTCGATGCCCTACTCTTGTGTCTCCTCACACCCATGTCCTTCACCCCCAGGTAACAGCTTTCCATTCCTGTCTGTTTCTTCTAGAATTTCTCTCCATATTTCTATGCATGCGTGCTTGCTTGCTCAGAACCTTCAGTCATGTCTGACTCTGTGATGCTCGTGGACTGTAGCCCACCAGACGCCTCTGTCCATGCGATTCTCCAGGCAAGAACACTGGAGTAGATTGCTATTTCCTCCCCCAGGGCATCTTCCCAACCTCGGGATCAAACCCTCGTGTCTTGTGTCTCTGATTTGGTAGGCGGGGTCTTTCCTACTGGCACCACCTGGGACATGCTGTTCTTTCCTGATTTGTTCATTTCAGTCATTTCATCCACTTCCATGCTGGTACCTGGGGGACTGGGCCGGTCTAACCACCCCAGCTCAATGCCCTCCAGCCCCTCAAATTAGATCCTACGGTTTTTGTTGATACAGTCTTTATATTGTTACGGCTTCCTGTGTTCTCCACTGATTCAAGTGGCAAGCTGTGATTGCGTTTCCTTTCTAGTTCAGCCCTGAGAATTTTCTGGAACTAATACCTGTCTCATGCTGTTGCTCAGCTTTCTAGGGTTGCAGGCCGTTTTTTTTTCCCCAGAGACTTTCTCTTGTCTGAAGATGCTCCCACCCGGCCGCCCGCCACCGCCAAGTGTTCAGAACCATAAATAGTCTAGCTTTCCAGGTTTTCCCCATGCATGCACCACCCCCTGCACCCACCTGCTCCGGAAGATGCCGGTTTGTGCTGAAACCCAGCACACAGCTCGTCCTGCAGCAGGCCAGCCTCTCGCTTGGTTTGGCTCTCATCTCCCGGTCTCCTTGTCTGTTTCATTCCCGCTTTGTGTTTCAGAGACACATTTCTCCAGGAGTTCCCACAGAGAGCATCCACATGAGGTGTGGGACTGTATCCTCCCAGGAGGTGTCAACTACTCATGTCCCCGCCTTGGGTCTACCTGAGAGAGACATGGCTGGGTCGGAAACATCCTAAGAAAATTCTCTGCTTTCATCCCGGCTGCCTGCCCACTCCACCCTCCCACCCCTGCCCTGAGGAGCCGCCTGCTCTTAGAATCTTGTTCACCCTCATCAGAGATGCCTCTGCAGAACTTTTTTGCCCCTAGAAACAGAGCATGTGTCCCAAGTCAGTTCAGTTCAGTCACTCAGTCATATCCAATTCCTTGTGACCGCATGGACTGCAGCACGCCAGGCTTCCCTGTCCTTCAATACCTCCTAGAGCTTGCTCAAACTCATGTCCATTGAGTCAGTGATGCCATCCAACCATCTCATCCTCTGTCATCCCCTTCTCCTCCTGCCCTCAATCTTTCCCAGCATCAGGGTCTTTTCAAATGAGTCAGCTCTTCCCATCAGGTGGCCAAAGGATTGGAGTTTCAGCTTCAGCATCAGTCCTTCCAATGAACACCCAGGACTGATCTCCTTTAGGATGGACTGGTTGGATCTCTTGCAGTCCAAGGGAGTCTCAAGAGTCTTCTCCAACACCACAGTTCAAAAGCCTCAGTTCTTGGGTGCTCAGCCTTCTTTATGGTTCAACTCTCATATCCATACATGACTCCTGGAAAAGCCATAGCTTTGACTAGACAGACCTTTGTTGGCAAAATAATGTCTCTGCTTTTTAATATGCTGTCTATGTTGGTCATAGCTTTTCTTCCAAGGAGCAAGTGTCTTTTAATTTCATGGCTGCAGTGACCATCTGCAGTGATTTTGGAGCCCAAGAAAACAAAGTCTCTCACTGTTTCCATTGTTTCCCCATCTGTTTGCCATGAAGTGATGGGACCAGATGCCATGGTCTTAGTCGTTTGAATGTTGAGCTTTAACCCAACTTTTTCACCCTCCTCTTTCACTTTCATCAAGAGGCTCTTTAGTTCTTTGCTTTCTGCCATAACGGTGGTGTAATCTGCATATCTGAGGTTATTGATATGTGCCCCAAGTTCGATGTTTAAAGGTAAAAAGGAAGAGGTGATTTAAAAGGTAAAAAGGAAGAGGTGAAATTAACTTTAAGAATATATTTTATTTATCTGGTATATCAAATATGCAGTGGTTTCTGCGACTTTCCCTGGTAGTCCAATGGTTAAGACTCTGCACTTCAAATACATCGAGTGCAGGTTTGATCCCTGCCTGGGGAACTAAGATCCCACATGCCATGCACCCCCCCGCAAAAAAAATGTCACGGTGTTAACCTGTGATCTATATAAAAATGGTCAACGGGAGGCTTTACCTTGGAGAGGTCTTTGAGGTCGGGCATGTGTATCACACGCTCAGCTCACTGGGTTCAGACCTGACGTGTCGTGAGCCCTGACACTCGCGTGTTTAGGTGAAGAAGAGGGTCTTTTGTGGTTGGAGAGCTGGCCCGCCTTCCTGGTGGGTGGCCATCACACAGCAAGTCACATCCCTGCCATGGGGGTTTCTCCAAGCCTGTGCCAGAGGGCCCCCCCCGTTCAAAATACATTCTTCAAATCCTGCAACATTCTTCGGGTTTGCAACATTTTCTGTGAAACGTCCAGAAGCTTCTGGAACAAGCAACTCTTCGGTCCTTACTGGGAAAGTCGCTCAGTCGTGTCGGACTCTTCGCAACCCCATGGACCGCAGCCTGCCAAGGTTCTCCTCTGTCCATGGACTTCTGTAGGCGAGAATACCGGAGCGGGTTGCCATTTCTTTCTTCATCGGTCCTTACTGAGGGGTGGGCAAAAAGGAAACTGGGTGTGTGGTTGGCAGAGGGCCACCCCCTGCCCAGTGTGGTTCTCAGGCAGGGTGGGTCTCAGGTGGCAAAAAAATCACGTACACGGCGCTTGCCACTGTTGTGAGTGAAAGTGTCAGTCGCTCAGTCGTGTCCGACTCTTTGCGACCCCATGGACTATAATAGCCAGCAGGGCTCCTCTGTCTCTGGGGTTTCCCATGCAAGAATACCAAAGTGCATGGCCATTCGCTTCCCCGGGGGATCTTCCCCACCCAGGAATTGAACCCGGGTCTCCTGCCTTGGCAGGCGGACTCTTCACTGTCGGAGCCTGCAGGGAAGCCCATTCGTTCTCCTAACAGCCCTGCCCCCATTCTACAGATGAGAGCACTGCCACCCAGAGAGGGTCAGTGGAGAGCCCCAGCTGGGTCCCCGGGCAGTGGCTCCACACTCCGCGCTCTTGGGCACTCCTGGTGGTCACCTGTCTCCCCACCACCACCCGGGGAGTCCCTGCACGGTCAGGTGGAGCAGTGGAACTGTTTGGGTGTTTCACCATAAAGTGATATGCTGTGAAATCGGAGCCCGTGGCTTTGAACTCAATTTTTGCAAAGTGGGTTTAAATCCAGAGCCCAGGCTGCAGTCAGAGCAAGTTCTGACCTTTAAATACTCCCTGGGGCTTCCGCCCTGACCCTTCCCCATTTCACCCTGATTCTGCTTCCCTCGCCCACCCTCACAGCTAGAGACAGAGGCCATAGTTCGCCAGCCCCGCCTGGAGGAGCTTAGAACAAGAAACTCCTGCTTAAGCACATTCCAACCAAATTAGGCCCCACTCTGTTGCCAACTGTGAACGTTTAGTCTCTGCTCTCCTTTCTGCCTTATTCAACTTTTCTGCTGCTGGAGTTTCCAGCATGTTTGTGCCTCTCAAATCCCTTGGATGTGCCTTGCTAGGAACCATCAGGCTCACAAGTAAAAAGATGAAAAAAATTTGGACTCTACCCATTTGCATCCCGTGATGGTTTTGACAGGAACTGGACCTGAGTGAACCTTCACTCCATGAAGGAAAGTCTGGCTAATCACTTTAATGGAGCAAACATTGCAGGGACTGGATTAATCTGGTTTTCATGTCATGGAGCTGCAATGGTTTACACATATGTAACAGCACATGCTGTTTCATGCATGTGTGCATGCCTGCTAAGTCTGATTCTGCCACCCCATGGACTGTAGCCCACCAGGCTCATCTGTCCATGGGGATTCTCCAGGCAAGAATACTTTAGTGGGTTGCCATGCCCTCCTCCGTCGCAGCCTGGTACTCTCGGCCGCTGCCCCTGACCTTGGACATGGGGTAACTCCTCTTGGTCACCGCCCAAATAGATTTAAGGGACTAGATCTGGTAGATAGAGTGTCTGATGAACTATGGACGGAGGTTCGTGACATTGCACAGGAGACAGGGATCAAGACCATCCCCATGGAAAAGAAATGCAAAAAAGCAAAATGGCTGTCTGAGGTGGCCTTACAAATAGCTGTGAAAAGAAGAGAAGTGAAAATCAAAGGAGAAAAGGAAAGATATAAGAATCTGAATGTAGAGTTTCAAAGAATAGCAAGAAGAGATAAGAAAGCCTTCCTCAGCGATCAATGCAAAGAAATAAGAGGAAAACAACACAATGGGAAAGACTAGAGATCTCTTCAAGAAAATTAGAGATACCAAGGGAACATTTCATGCAAAGATGGGCTCGATAAAGGACAGAAATGGTATGGCCCTAACAGAAGCAGTAGAAATTAATAAGAGGTGGCAGGAATACACAGAACTGTACAAAAAAGATCTTCACGACCCAGATAATCACGATGGTATGATCACTCACCTAGAGCCAGATAATCCTGGAATGTGAAGTCAAGTGGGCCTTAGAAAGCATCACTATGAACAAAGCTACTGGAGGTGATGGAATTCCAGTTGAGCTATTTCAAATCCTAAAAGATGATGCTGTGAAAGTGCTACATTCAATTTGCCAGCAAATTTGTAAAACTCAGCAGTGGCCACAGGACTGGAAAACGTCAGTTTTCATCCCAATCCCAAACAAAGGCAATGCCAAAGAATGCTCAAACTACCACACAATTGCACTCATCTCACATGCTAGTAAAGTAATGCTCAAAATTCTCCAAGCCAGGCTTTAGCAATACGTGAACCATGAACTTCCAGATGTTCAAGCTGGTTTTAGAAAAGGCAGAGGAACCAGAGATCAAATTGCCAACATCTGCTGGATCATGGAAAAAGCAAGAGAGTTCCAGAAAAACATCTATTTCTGCTTTATTGACTATGCCAAAGCCTTTGACCCTGTGGATCACAATAAACTGTGGAAAATTCTGAAAGAGATGGGAATACCAGACCACCTGACCTGCCTCTTGAGAAATCTGTATGCAGGTCAGGAAGCAACAGTTAGAACTGGACATGGAACAACAGACTGGTTCCAAATAGGAAAAGGAGTACATCAAGGCTGTATATTGTCACCCTGCTTATTTAACTTCTATGCAGAGTACATCATGAGAAACGCTGGGCTGGAAGAAGCACAAGCTGGAATCAAGATTGCCGGGAGAAATATCAATAACCTCAGATATGCAGATGACACCACCCTTATGGCAGAAAGTGAAGAGGAACTAAAAAGCCTCTTGATGAAAGTGAAAGTGGAGAGTGAAAAAGTGGGCTTAAAGCTCAACATTCAGAAAACGAAGATCATGGCATCTTGTCCCATCACTTCATGGGAAATAGATGGGGAAACAGTGGAAACAGTGTCAGACTATTTTTTGGGGGTCTCAAAATCACTGCAGATGGTGATTCAGCCATGAAATTAAAAGGCGCTTACTCCTTGGGAGAAAAGTTATGACCAACCTAGATAGCTATTCAAAAGCAGAGACATTACTTTGCCAACAAAGGTTCATCTAGTCAAGGCTATGGTTTTTTCCTGTGGTCATGTATGGATGTGAGTGTTGGACTGTGAAGAAAGCTGAACACCGAAGAATTGATGCTTTTGAACTGTGGTGTTGGAGAAGACTCTTGAGAGTCCCTTGGACTGCAAGGAGATCCAACCAGTCCATTCTGAAGATCAGCCCTGGGATTTCTTTGGAAGGAATGATGCTAAAGCTGAAACACCAATACTTTGGCCACCTCATGTGAAGAGTTGACTCATTGGAAAAGACTCTAATGCTGGGAGGGATTGGGGGCAGGAGGAGAAGGGGACGACAGAGGATGAGATGGCTGGATGGCATCACTGACTCGGTGGATGTGAGTCTGGGTGAACTCCGGGAGTTGATGATGGACAGGGCGGCCTGGCGTGCTGTGATTCATGGGGTCGCAAAGAGTCGGACACGACTGAGTGACTGAACTGAACTGATGCCCTCCTTCAGGGGATCTTTCCCACCCAGGGATTGAACCCATGTCTCTTATATCTCCTGCATTGGAAGGAGAGTTCTTTACCACTAGCGCCACCAGGGAAGCCCCATGCTATTTCATCAGCTCAGTTCAGTCGCTCAGTCGTGTCCAACTCTTTGGGACCCCATGAATCACAGCACGCCAGGCCTCCCTGTCCATCACCAACTCCCAGAGTTTACCCCAACTCATGTCCATCGAGTCAGTGATGCCATCCAGCCATCTCATCCTCTGTCGTCCCCTTCTTCTCCTGCCCCCAATGCCTCCCAGCATCACGGTCTTTTCCAATGAGTCAACTCTTCGCATCAGGTGACCAAAGTATTGGAGTTTCAGCTTCAGCATCAGTCCTTCCCATGAACACCCAGGACTGATCTCCTTTAGGATGGACTGGTTGGACCTCCTTGCAGTCCAAGGGACTCTCAAGAGTCTTCTCCAACAGCACAGTTCAAAAGCATCAATTCTTCTGTAGCAATAATAGCTGATTTTTTTTTCAAGAGTGTTGGTTTAGCTATCACGTCCTTAGGTAGTACAAGCGTCTTTTTTTTTTTTTTTTGTCTTTTTTGTTATATCTCTGTTTGCCCAGGTGTGGTTTCCCCTGAGCCTGTTGCAGCCACCCGGACCTGGGAATGTATAATTATGATCGCATCTCTTCAAAATCCTACGCGTCTTGCACTTCAACAGTTCTGAGATGTTGGAGCTCTTATGTAACAAGCCAACCCTAGGTGGAGAGCTTCCTAAAAGAGAAAAAAAGCTTTTCTGAATCAACAAGCAAAACTGGGCTGTAAATTCCCTAAAGATAACACTGAGAGGATAAATAAATATTCCACATTTGGAAACAGACACACGTGAGATAAAGCCTCCAGTTTGGGGAGACAGTGAATAGTCAGGGACATATATTCCAGTCTGAGAAAAAGAAGTGGAAATTGCAGATCTGTGCGTAAGCTGTAAGGAGTCCGCTTGCTGGTGGCAACGCAATTACCTTTGAGTTAATCGTTGGGAAGATGAAAGAATACAAGAGTGTGACTTTTGACTTTTAATATGATTTTTCAGTAATAATTGTAGGAATAATTAACTAATTCAGGACAAGCGTCTTCCAAAGTCTATTAAGATATAGCTCTGGTAGATTAATTGGCACCGTTTCCTGCTGCTTCTCTCTTTAACAAAACGAATAAAAATATTTTTCATGCATGTCATAAATATTAGATAACTTGAAATTGGGTTTTCCCTTATTGCGGGGCTGGTATTTTTAGCACGCATCCAAAAACATGTGGCATTGGCTCTTGCAGACCCTTTTCCTGGGTTCTAGCCTGGTAATTAGCCCTTAATTTCACTAGAATTATTTTCCCCAGGCTCCCCCAAAAAAGTGCACGCTAATTATGAATTATCCTCACTTGTTCATTAAAGCAAGCCCTCAAAGAGCTTCGTTGAGACGACAGTTTATTAGCCTGAAACAGGCTCTCCTACGTTCTTAAAATCATTAAAGCTTTCAAAATATTTTACATGCAGAACGTTCCTGCGAATTTACAGCAACTTTGCATGTGAGCCGACTCCTGGTCATTTCCCGCTTTGTCCTGACCCATCCTTCCAGAGTGTGTACAGACAGTCCCGTCTGTAACCTCCAAGCTCATGAGATGAACACCTCCCAGCGGGGGATGACAGCTGTCCTTTATGGTGGCTCATTGCTCCCCCCGCCCCCAGATGGCTGAGACGTGGCCCACCTTGGCATACAACACACGACGAGGCGTGGGCAAAGGTGGGGAGCTTCCTTTGGCTGGATGACCCCCAACAAAGTGCAGAGCATAAGCCCCTTAGAGTGGGGTCCATCTGTCTTCCCTGGAGGATCCACACAGCTGCCCCTCCCAGCCTTCCCTTGGTCCCCATGTTGAAATGAAGGTTCGTCGCATTTGATAGATTTTCAGAAGTAGATCAGTGGTGGTACACGCACGAGCATACACATTCAGTGGAATACTACTCAGCCATGGAAAAGAATGAAACTTTGCCACTTGCAACGAGATGGATGGACTGGGAAGATATTACGCCAAGTGAAATAAGTCAGACTGTTTCATATCACTTACGTGTGTAATAGAAAAAATAAATATATAAAGCCCATGCACTGCAACCAGAGAGTAGCAACCACTTGCCGCAAGCAGAGAAAGACAAAGCGTAGCAACAGAGTCCCAGGCAATCCAAAAAATATATTAAAAAAAATTTTTTTTAAGAATTAAAAAACTGGTCCTCAGGGCCTGTGATTCTGTGACCTCACATGGCAGGAGGGACTCTGCTCAGCTCAGCTCAGCTCAGCTCAGTTGCTCAGTCGTGTCTAGTTGTTTGCGATCCCATGGACTGCAGCACACCAGGCTTCCCTGTCCATCACCAACTCCCAGAGCCTATTCAAACTCATGTCCATTGAGTCAGTGATGCCATCCGACCATCTCATCCTCTGTCGTCCCCTTCTCCTCCTGCTTTCAATCTTTCCCAGCATCAGGGTCTTTTCCAGTGAGTCAGCTCTTTGCAACAGGTGGCCAAATTATTGGACCTTCAGCTTCAACATCAGCCCTTTCAATGGATATTCAGGACTGATTTCCTTTAGGATGGACTGGTTGGATCTCCTTGCAGTCCAAGGGACTCTCAAGAGTCTTCTCCAACACCACACTTTAAAACCATCATATCCTCAGCCCTCAGCTTTCTTTACAGTCCAGCTCTCACATCCATACATGACCACTGGAAAAACCAAACTTTGACTAGACAGACCTTTGTTGGCAAAGTAATGTTTCTACTTTTTAATATGCTGTCTAGATCAGTCATAGCTTTTCTTCCAAGGAGTAAGCATCGTTTAATTTCATGGCTGCAATCCCCATCTGTAGTGATTTTGGAGCCTCCGAAAAATAAAGTCTCTCATTGTTTCTACTGTTTCCCCATCTATTTGCCATCAAGTGGTGGGACTGCATGCCATGATCTTAGTTTCCTGAATGTTGAGCTTTAAGCCAACTTTTTCACTCTCCTCTTTAGATGTCATCAATTACAGATCTGGAGATGGAGACCTTGTCCTGGGTGGTCTGAGCGGGCCCCCAGAATCCGAAGGATCCTTGTAAGAGGAAGGCAGGAAAGTCAGGAGCAGAAAAGCAGATGTGAGCCTGGAAGCAGAGGTGCGAGTCAGGATGGTGAAGCTGGTTCGCTGCTGGCTTTGAAGATGCAGAGAGGGGCCAGGAAAGCAGGCGCCTTCTAGAACCTGGAAGAGAAAGAATAACAAGAATGTCCCACCCACCCCCGCAACCCCGAGCCTGGAGAAGGACTCAGCCCTGCCAACAACCTGTTTCAGACCACTGACCTCTAGCCCGGTGACAGCTTCAGCGTATGCTGCTTTAAAGCTCTTCAGCTTGTGATAATGATAGCAGCCACGGGCGACCAATGCGGGGAGGATTCAGAACCAGCAATGGACAACTTGGGAAAGAAAGAACACCAAATGAGGAGTGGAGGTTATTCCTGCCTTCTATGTACCACCTCTCTCCCCCGGGGGCCATTGGACCGAGGCAGGGCACTCAGGTCGGCGTGGAGTCCCAGGAGGGAGGGGGCTCATCGCTCCCTCAGGCCAGCCCTGGAAACCTGCCTGCTTGTAGCTCTCATCTCTTGGGGTTGGATGTGATAGAACTTCTCAGTCTCCACCCTCTCCTCTTTGGGAGGCAAATTCCAGAAGAGTGCTTGTCGCTCAGTCGAGTCCACTCTCTGAAGTTTCCTCGGGATTTTGCAGTGGGAGACAGGAAGCAGAAGGAGAAGATTGGACCTGAGACCTCTTACTGCTGGATAGGAGGGAACAACCTCGAGCCAACGGGGGAAATGCAAAGAGCGGGAGATTCGACGCCAAGTGAGATGAATGTCAGCACTGCCACCAGCGATTCTTTGTTCATCCTGGTGGCTCTTAACGTTCCCGTCTATACTTAGCACGACTTCCGAGAGGCTCCTTGGGTCATGTGTGCGATCATTCCCCCATCCGTAGGTGTGTGTGAAACAAGCAGTCTCTTGAAGGCTCTTAGAAATGCCGGGTTATCTGCGTGCTCCCAGTGTAATGACGAGGATGCTTAAACGCAGAAGAGGGAGGCAGGAAAGTTTTTGACCAGAGAAGATCTGAGTCTGAAAGAATGCTGAGAAAAGACACTGCATTGCCTCCAGACAGGACCTGGCTCCAGGTGTAGCAAGACACGCGGAGCTGAGCCAAGCCTGGTCAGCAGAGCTGAGTCAGGCCAGAGGCGAAACACAGCCCGAGTGCTTCGTGAGCAAGAAGTAGACGATGGCTGTAGCGGATAAAGCTCGTACGGTGCAGCACAGGGTGGAGTGTGCAAGGACCAGCCTCCACTGCACGCTGCATGACAGGGAAGGTCTGGGAATGGATGTGAGAACCACAGGACCCATCGGGAAACACAACGCCCAAACGCGGTGGAAAGAACCTAGAGAATTTATTTTGACGAGGAGCTATGGACCAGAGACTCCAATGCAGCAACGCAGGCTGAACGAGGAGGAGAATGGACTGTGGAGAGGACTCTGCCCAGGACAGCATGGTGCTGACATGTGGGCCCGTTTCAGCAGAAACTCGGACATACAAGGACACCCCTGCTTTGACTTGTGAGGGTTTGCAGTACACCAAGGGCAATGCCCAAGGGAAAGACTAGGACCCCGGTGCCTTGAAGGGCACTGGGGTGACCCCAGGAAGCTTATCCTTTACGAAGCTGGCTTTTCTCAACCCCCTGTACATTCCTTCATGTCAGGAATCCAGCCTTACAACACTCTGGAGATTGCAGTAAGGGGCACTGCCGTAAGAATGTGCACTGGTCAATGTGTCCAGCTGTGGGTGTGCCCCTCTCCCCACACCAAGAGTTGTAAGGAAGACAGGAAATACAGAGGCAGGGATAATCAAGGCCTTTACCTGCCAAGCTCAGGTACCTGTCACCTTGTTGGATTCTCTACAAAGTTTATGCTGGATCGAAACAACAACAACAACAAAAATGGATTTTCTCATTTTTCTCAGTGGCAGTCTGACCTCAATCTTCACTTGTTCTATAAGATGAAATCTTGCTCAGGAATTAGACTTTCTAATATTGTAAATTAGAATCACACAGAGGGCACTTTCTTGGTGGTCTGGTGGATAAGACTCCCACTGCAGGGGGCAAGTGTTCATTTCCTGATTTGGAAACTAATATCCTGCATGCTGTATGGTACAACAAAAAAAAATTTATTTTTTTTTTAATTTTTAAAATAAAATAAAAAAAAAAAAAAGAAAGAGAGAGTTCTCCACAGGAGGGGCACAGCGTGTTAAACAGGAAGACCTAGGTCAGCAGTCAAGGTAGCAGAGGCTTTGCTAGGGAAGCAAGACTAGGCTAGTGGGTGACCCAACCAGAGTGGACAGAGGGCATTCTAAGGTGGGGGAATGGGTGTGAACAGTTCCTGAGAGGAGATGGAGAAAGGTCCCCTGCCCCAGGGGAGAAAAGGACTCATGAGGCCACTTTGTCATGACACCTGCACTGTCCCCTCCAAGAGGTGATGGGGAAAGTAAGCGCTGTGCTTAGAATCCAAAAATTATCCTGGGCTAGTGGCACATTGTAGCTTTGAAAAATGAGTGTGGCCTGGATCCTACCCCTAGTGAAGTCAATTTAATTCATTGCTGTGTGGCGTGGCCTGGGTTATGGGACTTTTAAAAGCTTGTCTAGTATTTTTAATATGCAGCCCAGATTGAGACTTGCTGATCCAAAGCAGTGATTCCCCAACTTTGGCATGCACCAGAGATTTGTTAAAACACATTTCTTCTCTTTTCTTTTTTAAAAAATCTTCTGGCTGCACCGCACAGCATGTGGGATCTTAGTTCCCCGACCAGGGATTGAACCCACACTGCCTTGCTGGCAGCGTGGAGTCTTAACCACTGGACCGCTAAGGAAGTGCCCTAAACACAGATTTCTTGGCCCCACCCCTGGAATTCTCAAGTCAGGAGGTGTGAATGAGGTTGGGTCATTTGTACTTCTCATAATCTACCAAATGATGCTGATATTGCTGGGGCTTCCCCATAGCTCAGCAGTATAGAACCTGCCTGCCGACACAGGAGATGCAGGATGAGAGTTCGATCCCTGGATAAGGACGATCTCCTGAAGAAGGAAATAGCTACTCACTCCTGTATTCTTGCTTGGGAAATCCCATGGACAGAGGAGCCTGATGGTCTATACAGTCCATAGGGTCGCAAAGAGTCGGACATGACTGAGCAACTGAGGATACATGGATGCTGATGTTGTTGATCCCGGGACCACAGTTTGAGGACCACTAAGTGAAGTGAAATTCACTCAGTGGTGTTCGACTCTTTGTGACCCCATGGACTATACAATCCATGGAATTCTCCAGGCCAGAATACTGGAGTGGGTAGTCTTTCCCTTCTCCAGGGGATCTTCCCAACCCAGGCATTGAACCCAGGTCTCCTGCATTGCAGGCGGATTCTTTACCAGCTAAGCCACAGAGAAGTGGACTAGCCTGGGTGGGCCTCACCTAAGCAGTCCTCTCAATAAAATGGCAGACTAGCCTGGGTGGTCCTGGCCTCTTTCGTGGTCTCAGTCGAAAGGCAGGCTAGTCTGGGTGGGCCTGGCCTAATCCATGGTGCCAACCAAAAGGCAAACTAGCCTGGGTGAGCCTGGCCTAATCCATCGTATCAGTCAAATGGCCAACTAGCCTGGGTGGGCCTGGCCTAATCCGTGGTCCCAATCAAATGACAGACTCACCTGTTGGTATTGGCCTAATATGTGGTCTCAATCAAAAGACAGACCTACCTGGGTGGTACAGGCCTAATCCATGGTCTCAATCAAAAGCCAGACTACCCGGCATGGACCTGGCCTAAGCAGTGCTCTCAATCAAATGGCACACTAGCCTGGGTGGGCCTGGCCTAATCCGTGGTCTTAGTCAAATGACAGATGAGCCTATTGGTACTGGCCTAATCTGTAGTCTCAGTCGAAAGGCAGACTAGCCTGGGTGGGCCTCGCCTAATCAGCGGTGTCAGTCAAAATGCAGACTCGCCTGGGTGGGCCTGGCCTAATCTGTGGCTCAGTCAAATGGCAGACTAACTTGGGTGGGCCTGGCCTAATTCATGGTCTCAGTTAAATGACAGACTAACCTGTTGGTACTGGCCTAATCTGCGGTTTCAGTCAAAAGGCAGACTAGCCTGGGTGGGCCTGGCCTAATCAGTGATGTCAAATGAAATGCAGACTAGCCTCGGTGGGCATGGGCCAATCAGGGATGTCAATCAAATGGCAGATTAGCCTCGGTGGGCCTAGCCTATTCCGCGGTGTCAATCGAAAGGAAGACTAGCCTGGGTGGGCCTGGTCTAATCAGGGGTCTCAGTCCAATGACAGACTAGCTTGAGTTGGCCTAGCCTAATCAGTGGTGTCAATATAAAGGCAGACTAGCCTGGGTGGGCCTGGACTAAGCAGTGCTCTCAATCAAAGGCAGACTAGCCTGGGTGGACCTCTATTAATCCGTGATCCTAATCAAAAGGCAGACTAGCATGGGTCAGCCTGGCCTAATCAAGGGTGTCAATCGAAAGACAGACTAGACTGTTGGTACTGTGCAAATCCATGGTCTCAGTCAAATAACAGACTAGCCTGCTGGTACTGGCCTAATATGTGGTCTCAATCAAAAGGCAGACTAGCCTGGGTGGGCCTGGCCTAATCAGTCGTGTCAATGAAATAGCAGACCAGCCTGGGTGGGCCTAGCCTAATCAGTGTGTTAATGGAAAGGAAGACTAGCATGGGTGGTCCTGGCCTTTTCCATAGTCTCAGTTAAATGGCAACTAGCCTGTTGGTGTTGGCCTAATCCATGGTTTCAATCAAAATGCAGACCAGCCTGTGTGGGCCTGGCCTAATCAATGGCATCAATCAAAAGGAAGACTAGGCTGAGTGGACCTGGTCTAATCAGTGGTGTCCATCGAAAGGCAGACTAGCCTGCTGATACTGGCCTAATCCGTGTTCTCAGTCAAAAGACAGACTAGCCTGGGTGGGCCTGGCCTAATCAGTGGTGTCAATTGAAATGAAGACTAGCCTAAGCGGGCCTGGCCTAGTCAGTGGTGTCAGTTGAAAGGCAGACAAACCTGGGTGGGCATGGGCGAATCAGGGACGGCAATCAAATGGGAGACTAGCCTGGGTGGGCTTAGCCGCTTCCGTGGTCTCAATCGAAAGGAAGAGTAGCTTGGATGGGCCTGTCTAATCAGTGTGTCAATGGAAAGGCAGACTAACCTTGGTGGGCCTTGCCTAAGGACTCCTCTCAATCATATGGCAGACTAGCCTGGGCGGTCCTGATCTCTTCCATTATCTCAGTCAAATGACAGACTAGCCTCTTGGTACTGGGCTAATCCGTGGTCTCAATAAAAAGGCTGACTATCCTGTGTGGGCCTGGCCCAATCAGGGGTGGCAATTTAAAGCAAGTCTAGCCTGGGTGGGACTGGTCTATTCAGGGGTATCAATCAAAAGGCAGACTAGCCTTGGTGGGCCTGGCCTAATCAATGGTGTTCATCAAAAGGCACACTAGCCTGGGTGGGCCTCACCTAAGCAATCCTCTCAATCAAATGGCAGAGTAACCTGGGTGGTCCTGGCCTCTTCCGTGGTCTCTCTTAAATGACCTACTAGCCTGTTGGTACTGGCCTAATCCGTGGTCTCAATCAAAAGGTAGACTAGCCTAGGTGGGCGTGGCCTAATCAGTGGGGTCAATCGAAAGGAAGACTAGCCTGGGTGGGCCTGGTCTAATCAGGGGTGTCAATTAAATGGCAGAGTAGCCAAGGTTCAGTTCAGTTCAGTTCAGTCGTTCAGTCGTGTCCGACTCTTTGTGACCCCATGAATCGCAGCATGCCAGGCCTCCCAGTCCATCACCAACTCCTGGAGTTCACTTAAATTCATGTCCATAGAGTCAGTGGTGCCATCCAGCCATCTCATCCTCTGTCATCCCCTTCTCCTCCTGCCCCCAATCCCTCCCAGCATCAGAGTCTTTTCCAATGAGTTAACTCTTCACATGAGGTGGCCAAAGTACTGGAGTTTCAGCTTTAGCCTCATTCCTTCCAAAGAACACCCAAGGCTGATCTCCTTTAGAATGGACTCGTTGGATCTCCTTGCAGTCCAAGGGACTCTCAAGAGTCTTCTCCAACACCACAGTTCAAAAGTATCAATTTTTCAGTGCTCAGCTTTCTTCACAGTCCAACTCACATCCATACATGATCAATGGAAAAACCACAGCCTTGACTAGACGGACCTTTGTTGGCAAAGTAATGTCTCTGCTTTTGAATATGCTATATAGATTGGTCATAACTTTCCTTCCAAGGAGTTAGTGTCTTTTAATTTCATGGCTGCAGTCACCATCTGCAGTAATTTTGGGTAGCCAGGGTGGGCCTCGCCTAATCAGTGGTGTCTATCAAGTGGAAGACTAGCTTGGTTGGGCCTGACCTAATCAGTAGCGTCAATCGAAAGGAAGACTACTCTGGGTGGGCCTGTTCTAACTA
The DNA here is from genome assembly GCF_055505025.1 of Bos grunniens. Lineage (NCBI taxonomy): Eukaryota > Metazoa > Chordata > Mammalia > Artiodactyla > Bovidae > Bos > Bos grunniens. The sequence continues at coordinate 6,518,918 of NC_141194.1, forward strand.
GGAGTGTCAATCAAACGGCAGACTAGCCTGGTTGGGCCTAGTCAAATCCATGGTGTCAATCGAAAGGAAAACTGTCCTGGGTGGGCCTGGCCTAATCAGTGGTGTCAATAGAAATGCAGACTAGCCTAGGGGGGTCTAGCCTAATCAGTGTGACCATGAAAGGAAGAATAGCCTGTGTGAGCGTGGTCTAATCAGAGATGTCAATCAAATGGCAGACTAGCTTGGATGGGCCTAGCATAATCACTGATGTCAATGGAAAGGGAGACTAGCCTGGGTGGACCTGGCCTAATCAGTGGTGTCAATGGAAAGCCGACTACCCTGGGTGGGCATGGGCTAAACAGGGTTTTGAGTAAACTGGCCGACTGGCCTGGGTGGGCCTGGACTAATGAGTGGTGTCAATCGAAAGGCAGACTAGCCTGGGTGGGCCCACCTTAATCAGTGGCATCAATCGAATGGAAGACAAGCTTGGGTGGGCCTAGCCTAATCAGTGGAGTCAACTGAAAGGCAGACTGCTGCTGCCTCTGCTAAGTTGCTTCAGTCGTGTCTGACTCTATGCGACCCCATAGACAGCAACCCACCAGGCTCCCCAGTCCCTGAGATTCTCCAGGCAAGAACACTGGAGTGCCTTTTACTACTGGCATAATCCGTGGTCTCAGTCAAATAACAGACTAGCCTTCTTGTACTGGGCTAATCCATGGTCTCAATCAAAAGGCAGACGAGCCTGGGTGGACCTGGCCTAATCAGTGATGTCAATCGAAAAGATGACTAGCCTGAGTGGGTCTGCTAGAAACAGTGGTATCAATCAAAATACAGACAAACATGTTGGTACTGTCCTACTCTGTGGTCTCAGTCAAATAACAGACTAGCCTGCTGGTACTGGCTTAATCTGTGGTCTCAATCAAAAGTCAGATTAGACTGGGTGGGCCTGGGCTAATCAGTGGCATAGATCGAAATGAAGACTAGCCTGGGTGGGCCAGGCCTAATCAGTGGTGTCAATCGAAAGGCAGACCAGCCTGTTGGTACTGGCCTAATCCGTGGTCTCAATCAAAAGGCAAACTAGCCTGGGTGGGCCTGGCCTAATCAGTGGCTTAAATTGAAAGGAAGACTAGCCTGCATGGGCCTGGTCTAATCAGTGATGTGATTCCAAATGCAGACTAGCCTGGGAGAGTCCTGACCTAATCAGTGGTGTGAATCTAAAGGCTGACTAGCCTGTTGGTACTGGCCTAATCCCTGGTTTCAGTCAAATAAACTAGCCTGCTGGTATTGGACAAATCCGTGGTCTAAATCAATAGGTAGACTAGCCTGGGTGGGCCTGGCCTAATCAGTGGCATCAATCGAAGGGAAGACTAGCCTTGATGGGCCTGGGCTACTCAGTGGCGTCAATCGACTGGAAGACTAGCCTGTTGGTACTGGCCTTATCCGTGGTCTCAGTCAAATAACAGACTAGGCTCCTGGTACTGACCTAATATGTGGTATCAATCAAAAGGCAGACTAGCCTGGGTGGGCCTGGCCTAATCAGTTGTGTCAATCAAAATGCCGATGAGCCTGGGTGAGCCTGGCCTAATCAGTGGTGTCAATGGAAAGGCAGACTAGCCTGTTGGTACTGGCCTCTCCCGTGGTCTCAGTGAAATAACAGACTAGCCTGCTGGTACTGGCCTAATCCGTGGTCTCAGTCAAAAGGCAGTTTAGCCTGGGTGGGCCTGGCCTAATCAGTGGCGTCAATTAAAAGGCAAACTACCCTGTTAGTTCATCTAGTCAAGGCTATGGTTTTTCCTGTGGTCATGTATGGATGTGAGAGTTGGACTGTGAAGAAGGCTGAGTGCCGAAGAATTGATGCTTTTGAACTGGGGTGTTGAAGAAGACTCCTTGGACTGCAAGGAGATCCAACCAGTCCATTCTGAAGGAGATCAGCCCTGGGATTTCTTTGGAAGGAATGATGCTAAAGCTGAAACTCCAGTACTTTGGCCACCTCACGTGAAGAGTTGACTCATTGGAAAAGACTCTGATGCTGGGAGGGATTGGGGGCAGGAGGAGAAGGGGATGACAGAGGATGCGACGGCTGGATGGCATCACTGACTTGATGGACGTGAGTCTGGGTGAACTCCGGGTGTTGGTGATGGACAGGGAGGCCTGGCATGCTGCGATTCATGGGGTCGCAAAGAGTCAGACACGACTGAGCGACTGAACTGAACTGAACTGAAACTGTTAGTACTGGCCTCTTCCATGGTTTCAATCAAAAGGCAGACTAGCCTTGGTGGGCCTTGCCTAATCAGCAGTGTCAATCGAAAGGCAAATTAGCCTGTTCGTACTGGCCTAATGCATCGTCTCAGTCAAATAACAGACTAGTCTACTGGTACAGGCATAATCCGTGGCCTAAATTAAAAGGCAGACTAGCCTTGGTGAGCTTGGCTTAATCATTGGTGTCAATCAAAAGGCAAACTCTCCAATTGGTACTAGCCTAATCCATGGTCTCATTCAAATAAGAGACCAGCCTACTTGTACTGGCCTAATCCCTGTTCTCAATCAACAGGCAGACCAGCCTGGGTAGTCCTGGCCTAATCAGTGGGGTTGATTGAAATGAAGATTAGGCTGGTTGGTATTGGCCTAATCCGTGTTTTCAATCAAAAAACAGACTAGCCTGGGTGGGCTTCACCTATTCAGTGCTGTCAATGGAAGTGAAGACTAGCCTGGGTGGGCCTGGCTTAATCAGGGCTGTCAATCGAAAGGCAGACTAGCCTGTTGGTACTGGCCTCTTCCATGGTCTCAGTCAAATAATAGACTAGCCTTCTGGTACTGGCCTAATCTGTGGTCTCAATCAAAAGGCAGACTATCCTGGGAGGCCCTGGCCTAATCAGTGGCATCAATCGAAATGAAGACGTGCCTGGGTGGGCCTAGCCTCATGAATAGTGTCAATCGAAAGGCAGACTACCCAGTTGGTCCTGGCCTAATCCATGGTCTCAGTCAAATAACAGACTAGCCTTCTGGTACTGGCCTAATCTGTGGTCTCAATCAAAAGGCAAACTAGCCTGGGTGGGCCTGGCCTAATCAGTGCTATCAGTCTAATGCAGACAATCCTGGGTGGGCATGGCTAATCAGAAATGTGAATCAAATGGGAGACTAGCCTGGGTGGCCCTAGCCTCTTCCGTGGTCTCGGTCAAAAGGAAGACTACCCTGTGTGGGCCTAGCCTAATCAGTGGTGTCAATCGAAAGGCAGACTAGCCTGTTGGTACTAGCCTAATCCGTGGTCTCAGTCAAATAACAGACTAGTCTTCTGGTACTGGCCTAATCCGTGGTCTCAATCAAACGGCAGACTATCCTGGGAGGCCCTGGCCTAATCAGTGGCATCAATCGAAATGAAGACGTGCCTGGGTGGGCCTAGCCTCATGAATAGTGTCAATCGAAAGGCAGACTACCCAGTTGGTCCTGGCCTAATCCATGGTCTCAGTCAAATAACAGACTACCTGCGGGTACTGGCCTAATCTGTGGTCTCACTCAAAAGGCAGACTAGACTGGGTGGGCCTGGCCTAATCAGTGGCATCAACTGAAATGAAGACTAGCTAGTTGGTACTGGCCTAATCCTTGGCCTCACTCAAATAACAAACTAGTCTTCTGGTACTGTCTAACCTGTGGTCTCAATCAAAAGGCAGACTAGCCTGGGTGGGCCTGGCCTAATCAGTGGCATCAATGGAAATGCAGACTAGGCTGAGTGGGCCTGGCCTAAACAGTGGTGTCAATGGAAATGAAGACTAGCCTGGATGGACCTGGCCCAATGAGTGGTGTCAGCAGAAAGGCAGAATAGCCTGGGAAGGATGGTCTGGTTTGATCATGGAATGGACTGGTTTGATCTCAAGGGACACTCAAGAGTCTTCTCCAACACCACAGTTCAAAAGCATCAATTCTTCGGCATTCAGCTTTATTCACAGTCCAACACTCACATCCATACATGAGCACTGGAGAAACCATAGCCTTGACTAGACAGACCTTTTTGGCAATGTCTCTGCTTTTGAAAATGCTATCCAAGTTGGTCATAACTTTTCTTCCAAGGAGTAAGCGTCTTTTAATTTCATGGCTTCAGTCATCATTTGCAGTGATTTTGGAGCCCCCCAAAATAAAATCTGACACTGTTTCCACTGTTTCCCCATCTACTTCCCATGAAGCAATGGGACCAGATGCCATAATCATAGTTTTCTGAAGTTGAGCTTTAAGCCAACTTTTTCACTCTCCACTTTCACTTCCATCAAGAGGCTCTTTAATTCCTCTTGGTGGTGTCATCTGCATATCTGAGGTTACTGATATTTCTCCCGACAATCTTGATTCCAGCTTGTGCTTCTTCCAGCCCAGCGTTTCTCATGGTGTAGTCTGCATAGAAGTTAAATAAGCAGGGTGACAATATACAGCTTTGACATACTCCTTTTCCTATTTGGAACCAGTCTGTTGTTCCATGTCCAGTTCTAACTGTTGCTTCCTGACCTGCATATAGGTTTCTCAAGAGGCAGATCAGGTGGTCTGGTATTCCCATCTCTTTCAGAATTGTCCACAGTTTATTGTGATCCACAGGGTCAAAGGCTTTGGCATAGTCAATAGAGCAGAAATAGATGTTTTTCTGGAACTCTCTTGCTTTTTCCATGATCCAGCAGATGTTGGCAATTTGATCCCTGGTTCCTCTGCCTTTCCTAAAACCAGCTTGAACATTTGGAAGTTCATGGTTCACATGTTGCTGAAGCCTGGCTTGGAGAATTTTGAGCATTACTTTACTAGCATGTGAGATGAGTGCAACTGTGCACTAGCCTATTGGTACTGGCCGAATCTGTGGTCTGAGTCAAAGAACAGATTAGCCTGCTGATACTGGCCTAATCCGTGGTCTCAATCAAAAGGCAGACTATCCTGGGTGGGCCTGGCCTAATCAGTGGCATAATCGAAAAGAAGACTAACCTGGGTGGGCCTGGCCTAATCCATGGTCTGAGGCAAATAACAGAGTAGCCTGCTGGTACTGTCCTAATCCATGGTCTCAATCAAAAGGAAGACTAGCCTGGGTGGGTGTGACCTAATCAGTGGCGTCAATCGAAATGCAGACTAGCCTGTTGGTATTGGCCTAGTACGTGGTCACAATCAAAAGCAGACTAGCCTGGGTGGGCCTGGCCTGATCAATGGAGTCAATTGAAAAGAAGACTAGCTTGTGTGGGACTGACCTAAAGTAGCCTGAGAGGTCTGACCTCATCAGTGGTATCAATCGAAATGCACTTAGCCTGGTCAGTCTGGCCTAATCAGTGGTGTCCATCAAAAGGCAGACTAGCCTGGGTGGCGCTGGCCTAATCAGTGGTGTGAATTGAAATGCAGACTAGCCTGTGTGGACCTGGCCTAATCAGTGGTGTCAATCAAAAGGCAGACTAGGCATGGTTGCCCTGGCCTAATCAGAGATGTGAATCAAAATGCAGACTAGCCTGTGTGGACCTGGTCTAACAAGGGGTGTCAATCAAAAGGCAGACTAGACTTGTGGGACCTGGCCTAATCAGTGGCGTCAATTAAAAGGGAGACTAGCCATAGTGGGCCTGGTCTAATCAGCTGTGTTAATCAAAAGGCAGACTAGCCTGTTGGATGTGGACTAATCGGTGATCTAAGTCAAATAACAGACTAGCCTGCTGGTACTGGCCTAGTCCTGGTCTCAATCAAAAGGCAGAATAACCTGGGAGGCCTGGCCTAGTCAGTGGCATCAATTGAAAAGAAGACTAGCCTGTGTGGATCTAGCCTACACTAGCCTGTGTGGACCTGGCCTTATCAGTGGTGTCAATCGAAAGGCAGACTAGCCTGCTGGTACTGGCCTCATCCATGGTCTCAATCAAAAGGCAGCCTAGCCTAGGTGGGCCTGCCTAATCAGTGGTGTCAATGGAAATGCAGATGAGCCTGGGTGGGCCTAGCCTAATCAGTGGTCTCACTCAAAAGGCAGACTAGACTGGGTAGGGCTAGCCTAATCAGTGGCATCAACCGAAATTAAGACTAGCCAGTTGGTACTGGCCTAATCTGTGTTCTCAATCTAAAGGCAGACTAGCCTCTGTGGGCCTGGCCTAATCAGTGGTGTCAGTCTAAATGCTGACAAGCCTGGGTGGGCATGGCTAATCAGAGATGTGATTCAAATGGGAGACTAGCCTTGGTGGGCCTAGCCTAAAGTGGTGTCAATCGAAAGGCAGCCTAGCCAGTTGGTACTGCCCTAATCCGTGGTCTCACTCAAATAACAAACTAGTCTGCTGATACTGTCTAATCTGTGGTCTCAATCAAAAGGAAGACTAGCCTGGGTGGGTCTGGCCTAAACAGTAGCGTCAATGGAAATGAAGACTAGCCTGGGTGGGCCTGGCTTAATCAGTGGCGTCAAAGGAAATACAGACTAGCCTGGATGGACCTAGCCCAATGAGTGGTGTCAACAGAAAGGCAGACTAGCCTAGGAAAGATGGTCTGGTTTGATCATGGAATGGACTGGTTTGATCTCATTGCAGTCCAAGGGACTCTCAAGAGTCTTCACACCACAGTTCAAAAGCATCAATTCTTCGGCATTCAGCTTTCTTCACAGTCCAACTCTCACATCCATACGTGACCACTGGAAAAACCATAGCCTTGACTAGACAGACCTTTTTTGGCAAAGTAATGTCTCTGCTTTTGAATATGCTATCTAGGTTGTTCATAACTTTCCTTCCAAGGAGCAAGTGTCTTTTAATTTCATGGCTGAAGTCACCATTTGCAGTGATTTTGGAGCCCAGAAAAATAAAGTCTGACACTGTTTCCACTGTTTTCCCATCTATTTGCCATGAAGTGATGGGACCAGATGTCATAATCTTAGTTTTCTGAATATTGAGCTTTAAGCCAACTTTTTCACTCTCCACTTTCACTTCCATCAAGAGGCTTTTTAGTTCCTCTTGGTAGTGTCATCTGCATATCTGAGGTTATTGATATTTCTCCCAGCAATCTTGATTCCAGCTTGTGCTTCTTCCAGCCCAGTGTTTCTCATGGTGTACTCTGCATAGAAGTTAAATAAGCAGGGTGACAATATACAGCCTTGACGTACTCTTTTTCTTATTTGGAACAGTCTCTTGTTCCACATCCAGTTCTAACTGTTGCTTCTGACCTGCATATAGGTTTCTCAAGAGGCAGGTCAGGTGGTCTGGTATTCCCATCTCTTTCAGAATTGTCCACAGTTTATTGTGATCCACACAGTCAAATGCTTTGGCATAGTCAATAAAGCAGAAATAGATGTTTTTCTGAAACTCTTTTGCTTTTTCTATGATCCAGCAGATGTTGGCAATTTGATCTCTGGTTCCTCTGCCTTTCCTAAAACCAGCTTGAACATTTGGAAGTTCATGGTTCACATGTTGCTGAAGCCTGGCTTGGAGAATTTTGAGCATTACTTTACTAGCATGTGAAATGAGTGCAATTGTGTACTAGCCTATTGGTACTGGTTGAATCCGTGGTCTGAGTCAAAGAACAGACTAGCCTGCTGATACTGGCCTAATCCGTGGTCTCAATCAAAAGGCAGACTATCCTGGGTGCGCATGGCCTAATCAGTGGTGTTAATCAAAAGGCAGACTAGCCTGGGTGGGCCTGGCCTAATCAGTGGTGTCAATCAAAATGCAGACTAGCCTGCTGATATTGGCCTAGTACATGGTCACAATCAAAAGCAGACTAGCCTGGGTAGGCCTGGCCTAATTAGTGGCGTAAATAGAAAAGAAGACTAGCCTGCGTGGGTCTTGCCTATACTAACCTGGATGGATCTGGCCTTATCAGCGGTGTCAATCAATAGGCAGACTAGCCAGGGTGGGCCTTGCCTAATCAGTGGTGTGAATCAAAATGCACATTAGCCTGTGTGGCCCTGGCGTAATCAGTGGTTTCAATCAAAAGGCAGACTAGCCTGTGTGGACCTGGCCTAATCAGTGGTGTCAATCAAAAGGCAGACTAGGCTTGGTGGGCCTGGCCTAATCAGAGATGTGAATTGAAATGCAGACTAGCCTGTGTGAACCTGGCCTAATAAGGGGTGTCAATCAAAAGGCAGACTAGCATGGTGGGCCTGGCCTAATCAGTGGTGTGAATCGAAATCAAGACCAGCTTGTATGAACCTGGCCTAATCAGTGCTGTCAATCAAAAGGCAGGCTAGACTTGTGGGATCTGGCCTAATCAGTGGTGTCAATCGAAATGCAGACTAGCCTGTTGCTACTCGCCTAGTCCATGGTCTCAGTCAAAAGGCACAGTAGCCTGAGTGGGCCTAGCCTAATCAATGTTGTCAATCGAAGGAAGACTAGACTGGTTGGGCCTGGCCTAGTCAGTGGTGTCAGTCGAAAGGCAGACTAACCTATTGGTACCGGCCTAATCTGTGGTCTGAGTCAAATAACAGAGTAGCCTGCTGGTACTGGCCTAATCCATGGTCTCAATCAAAAGGCAGACTAACCTGGTGGGCATAGTCTAATTAGTGGTGAAAATCGAAAGGAATACTATCCTGCATGGGCCTGGCCTAATCAGTAGTGTCAATCGAAAGGCAGACTAGCCTGTTGGTACTGGCCTAGTCTGTGGTCTCAATCAAAAAGCAGAATAGCCTGGGTGGGCCTGGCCTAGTCAGTGGTGTCAACTGAAAGGAAGACAAGCCTGTGTGGACCTGGCCTAATCAGTGCTGTCAATCAAAAGTCAGACCAGTCAGGGTGGGCCTGCCCTAATCAGTGGTGCGAAGTGAAATGCAGACTAGCCTGTGTGGACCTGGCCTAATCCATGATGTCAATCAAAAAGCAGATTAACCTGGGAGAGCCTGGCCTAATCAGTTCTGTCAATCGAAAGGAAAACTAGCCAGAGTGGGCCTGGCCTAATCAGTGGTGTCAACTGAAATGCAGACTATACTTGGTGGGTCTGTCCTAATCAGTGGCATCAACCAAAAGGAAGACTAGCATGAGTGGCCTGGCCTAATCAGTGGTGTCAATTGAAAGACAGAAAAGCCAGTTGGTACTGTCCTACTCGTGGTCTCAGTCAAATAAAAGACTAGCCTGCTGGTACCAGCTCATCCTGGTCTAAATCAAAAGGTAGACTAGTCTGGGTGTGGAGAAGGCAATGGCACCCCACTCCAGTACTTTTGCCTGGAAACTCCCATGGACAGAAGAGCCTGGTGGGCTGCAGTCCATGGGGTCACTAAGAGTCTGACATGACTGAGCAACTTCACTTTCACTTTTCACTTTCATGCATTGGAGAAGGAAATGGCAACCCACTCCAGTGTTCTTGCCTGGAGAATCCCAGGGACGGGGAAGCCTGGTGGGCTGCCATCTATGGGGTTGCACTGATTCAGACACGACTGAAGTGGCTTAGCAGCAGCAGCAGCAGCAGCCTGGGTGAGCCTGGCCTAATCGGTGGTGTCAATCAAAAGACAGACTAGACTGGCTGGGCCTGGCTCAATCATTGGCATCAATCAAAAGGAAGACTAGCTTGGGTGGGCCTGGCCTAATCAGTGGTGTGAATCAAAATGCAGACTACCCTAGGTGGGCCTGGCCAAATCAGTGGTGTCAATGAAAAGGCAGACTTACCCAGGGTGGGACTGGCTCTATCAGTGGCATCAGTTGAAGGAAGACTAGACTGATTGGGCCTGGTCTAATCTGTGTTCTCAGTCAAAAGGCAGACTAGCCTGGGTGGGCCTGGCTGAATCAGTAGCATCAATAGAAAAGAAGACTAGCCTGTGTGGGTCTGGCCTAAACTAGCCTTGGTGAGTCTGGCCTAATCAGCGGTGTCAATCGAAAGGGAGACTAGCCTTAGTGGGCCTGGCCTAATCAGTGGTGTTAATCAAAAGGCAGACTAGCCTGTTGGTTGTGGCCTAATCCCTGGTCTCAGTCAAATAGCAGACTAGTCTGCTGGTAATGGCCTAATCCACAATCTCAATCAAAAGGCAGACTGGCTGGGTGGGCCTGGCCTAATCAGTAGCGTCAATTGAAATGAAGACACCCTGGGTGTGTCTGGCCTAATCAGTGGTGTCAATCAATAAGCAGACTAGCCTGGGTGGCCCTGGCTTAATAAGTGGTGTCAATCGAAATGCAGACTAGCTTGAGTGGGCCTAACGTAATCAGTGGTGTCAATCAAAAGGCAGACTAACTTGTTGGTACTGGCCTCTTCCGTGGTCTCAATCAAAAGACAGACTAGCCTCGGTGGACCTGGCCTAATCAGTGGCGTCAATTGAAATAAAGACTAACCTGGGTGGGCCTGGCCTAATCAGTTGTGTCAATCTAAATGCAGACAAGCCTGGGAGGGCATGGCTAATCAGAGATGTGAATCAAATGGGAGACTAGCCTGGGTGGGCCTAGCCTCTTCCATGGTCTCAATCGAAAGGAAGACTACCCTGTGTGGGCCTAATCTAAACAGTGGTGTCAATCAAAAGGCAGACTAGCCAGTTGGTACTGGCCTCATCCGTGGTCTCAATCAAAAGGCAGACTAGCCCAGGTGGACCTGGCCTAATCAGTGGTGTAAACAGAAAGGCACACTAGCCTGGGAGGGCCAGGCCTAATCAGTGGTGTCAGTCAAAAGACTGACGAGCCAGGGTGGGTCTGGCCTAATCAGTGGTGTCAATCGAAAGGAAAACCAGCCTGTTGGTTCTGGCCTAATCCATGGTCTCAGTCAAATAACAGACTAGCCGGTTGGTACTGGCCTAATCAGTGGCGTCAATCGAAATAAAGACTAGCCTGGCTGGGCCTGGCCTAATCAGTTTTGTCAATCGAAAGGCAGACTAACCAGGTGGTACTGGTGTCTTCCAAGGTCTCAATCAAAGAGCAGACTAGCCTGGGTGGGTCTGGCCTAATCAGTGGTGGCAATCGAAATGCAGACTAGCCTGGGTGGGCCTGGCCTAATCAGTGGTGTCAATCGAAATTCAGACTAGCCTGGGTGGGCCTGGCCTAATCAGTGGTATCAATCAAAAGGCAGACTAGCCTGTGTGGGCCAGGCTAATCAGTGGTGTGAATCGAAATGCAGGCTTGCCTGGGTGGACCTGACCTAATCAGTGGTGTCAATCAAAAGGCAGACTGGACTTGGTTGTCCTCACCTAATCAGTTGCATCAGTCGAAATAAAGACTAGCCTGGCTGGGTCTGGCCTAATCACAGGTGTCAAACGAAATTCAGACTAGCCTGGGTAGCCCTGGCCTAATCAGTGGCGTCAATCAAAAGGCAGGCTATCCTGTTGGTACTGTCCTACTCCGTGGTTTCAGGCAAATAACAGATTAGCCCGCTGGTACTGGCCTCATCCATGGTCTAAATCAAAAGGAAGACTAGCCTGGGTGGGCCTGGCATCACCAGTGGCGTCAATCGAAAAGCAGACTAGCCTGTTGGTACTGGCTGCTTTCGTGGTCTGAGTCAAATAACAGACTATCCTGCTGGTACTGGGCTTATCCGTTGTCTCAAAAAAAGGCAGACTAGACTGGGTGGGTCTGGCCTAATCAGTGGCGTCAATTGAAAGAAAGACCAGCCCTGGGTGGGCCTAGCCTAATCAGTGGTTCAAACGAAAGGAAGACTAGCCTGTTGGTACTGGCCTAATCCGTTTCTGAGTCAAATAACACACTAGCCTGCTGCTACTGGCCTAATCTGTGGTCTCAATCAAAAGGGAGACTAGCCTAAATGGGCCTGGCTTAATCAGTGGCATCAGTCGAAAGGAAGACTAGCCTTGATGGGGCTGGCCTAATCAGGGTGTGAATCGAAATGCAGACTAGCCTTGATGGGGCTGGCCTAATCAGTGGAGTCAATCAAAAGGCAGACTACCCTGTTGGTATGGCCCTACTCCGTATCTCAGTCAAATAACAGACTAGCCTGTTGGTACTGGCCTAATCAGTGGTGTCAATCAAAAGGAAGACTAGCCTGGGTGGGCCTTGCCTAATCAAAAGGTAAACTAGCCTGTGTGGGCCTGGCCTAATCAGTGGTTTCAATCAAAAACAGACTAGCCTGGGTGGGCCTGGCCTAACCAGTGGCGTCCATCAAAAGGAAGACTAGCCTGTTGGTGCTGGTCTAATCCATGATCTCAGTCAAATAACAGACTAGCTAGTTGATACTGGCCTAATCAGTGGTGTCAATCAAAATAAAGACTAGCCTGACTGGGCCTGGCCTAATCAGTGGTGTCAAATGAGATGCAGACTACCCTGGGTAGCCCTGGCCTAATCAGTGGCATCAATCGAAAGGCAGACTATCCTGTTGGTACCTGCCTACTCCATGGTCTCAGTCAAATAACAGACTAGCCTAATGGTACTGGCCTCATCCGTGGTCTCAGTCAAATAACAAACTATCCTGCTGGTTCTGCCCTATCCATGGTCTCACTCATAAGGCAGACTAAACTGGGTGGGCTTGGCCTAATCAGTGGTGTCAATCAACATGAAGACTAGCCGGGGTGGGCCTGACCTAATCAGTGGTGTCAATCAAAAGGCAGACAAGTCTGAGTGGGCATGGTCAATCAGAGATGTCATTCATATATGAGATTAGCCTGGGTGGGCCTGGCTTAATAAGTGGCCTCAATCGAAACATAGACTAGCCAGTTGGTACTGCCCTAATCCGTGGTCTCACTCATATAACAAACTAGTCTGTTGGTACTGTCAAATCCGTGGACTCAATAAAAAGGCAGACTAGCCTGGGTGGGCTTGGCCTAATCAGTGGCATCAATGGAAATGAAGACTAGCCTGGGTGGGCCTGGCCTAATCAGTGGCATCAATGGAAATGAAGACAAGCCTGGATGGACCTGGCCTAATGAGTGGTGTCAACAGAAAGACAGACTAGCCTGGGAAGGCTAGGCCTAATCAGTGGTGTCAATCAAAAGACAGACGAGCCTGAGTGGACTTGGCCTAATCAGTGGCGTCAATCAAAAGGAAGACTAGTTTTTTGTCACTGGCCTAATCCATGGTCTCAGTCAAATAACAGACTAGCCTGCTGGTACAGGCGTAATCCATGGTCTAAATTAAAAGGCAGACTAGCCTGGGTGGGCCTGGCTTAATCTTTGGTGTCAATGGAAAGGCAAACTCTCCAATTGGTACTGGCCTAATCCGTGGTCTCAGTCAAAAAACAGACCAACCTTCTTGTCCTGGCCTAATCCATGGTTTCAATCAAAAGGCAGATTAGGCTGGGTGGGCATTGCCTAATTCGTGGTGTCAATCGAAAGGAAGACTAGCTTGGGTGGGCCTGGCCTAATCAGTGGTGTCAATCGAAAGGCAGATTTAGCCCATTGGTACTGGCCTAACCCATTGTCTCAGTCAAATAACAGACTACCCTGCTTGTACTGGACTAATCCATGTTTTCAATTAAATGGCAAATTAACCTGAGTGGGCCTGTCCTTATCAGTGGTGTGAATCAAAATGCAGATGAGCCTGGGTGGGCCTGGCCTAATCAGTGGTGTCAATTGAAAGGTGAATTAGCCCATTGGTACTGGCCTAATCCATTGTCTCAGTCAAATAACAGACCAGCCTTCTTGTCCTGGCCTAATCTCTGTTCTCAATCAACAGGCAGACTAGCCTGGGTGGGCCTGGCCTAATCAGTGGTGTCAATCAAAATCAAGACTAGCCTGGGTGGGCCTGGCCTAATCAGTGGTGTCAATTGAAAGGCAGACTACCTAGTTGGTACTGGCCTAATCCGTGGTCTCCATCAAAAAGCAGACTAGACAGGGTGGTCCTGGCCTCATCAGTGGCATCAATTGAAAGGCAGACTAGCCTGGGAGGGCCTGGCCTAATCAGTTCTGTCAATCGAAAGAAAGACTTGCCTGGGTGGGCCTGTCCTAATCAGTGGTGTGAATCGAAATGCAGACTAGCCTGGGTAGGCCTGGCCAAATCAGTGATGTCAATCAAAAAGCAGATTAGCCTTAGAGAACCTGGCCTAATCAGTGGTGTCAATTGAAAGGAAAACTAGCTGGAGTGGGCCTGGCCTAAACAGTGCTGTCAACTGAAACACAGACTATACTTGGTGGGCCTGGCCTAATCAGTGGCATCAATTGAAAGGAAGACTAGCGTGAGTGGGCGTGTCCTACTCAGTGGTGTCAACTGAAAGACAGACAAGCCAGTTGGTACTGTCTTACTCATGGTCTCAGTCAAATAACAGACTAGCCTGCTGGTACCGGCTCATGTGTGGTCTAAATCAAAAGGTAGACTAGCCTGGGTGAGCCTGGCCTAATCGGTAGTGTCAATCAAAAGACAGACTAGACTGGGTGGGCCTGGCTCAATCAGTGGCATCAATCGAAAGGAAGACTAGCCTGGGTGGGCCTGGCCTTATCAGTGGTGTGAATCAAAATGCAGACTAGCCTGGGTGGACCTGGCCTAGTCAGTGGTGTCAATCAAAATGCAGACTAGACTTGGAGGTTCTGGCTTAATCAGTAGTGTCAATCAAAAGGAAGACTAGCCTGAGTGGGCCTGGCCTAATCAGTGGTGTCAATTGAAAGCAGACTATCCTGTTCATACTGTCCTACACCGTAGAATCAGTCAAATAACAGACTAGTCTGCTGGTACCATCCTCATCCATGTTCTAAATCAAAAGTTAGACTAGTCTGGGTGGGCCTGGCCTAATCAGTGCTGTCAATCAAAAGACAAACTACCCTGGGTGGGCCTCGCCTAATCAGTGGCATCAAGCAAAAGGAAGGCTAGCCTGTTGGCACGGGCATCATCTGTGGTCTCAGCCAAATAACAGACTATGCTGCTAGTGCTGGCATAATCCATGGCATCAATCAAAAGGAATAGCTTGGGTGGGCCTAGCCTAATCAGTGGTGTCAATCGAAAGTAAGACTAGCCTGCTGTTACTGGCCTAATCTGTGGTCTCAGACAAATAGCAGACTAGCCTGATGGTACTGGCATAATCCATGGTCTCAATCAAAAGGCTGACTAGCCTGGGTGGGCCTGGCCTAATCAGTGACATCAATCAAAATGAAGACTAGCCTGGGCTGGCCTGGCCTAATCAGTGTTGTCAATCGAAAAGTAGACTAGCATGGGTTGGCCTGGCCTAATCAGTGGTGTCAATCAAAATTAAGACTAGCCTAGGTGGGCCTGGCCTAATTAGTGGTATCAATATAAAGGCAGACTAGCCTGCTGGTATTGGCCTAATCCACGGTCTCAATCAAAAGGCAGACTAACCTGGGTGGGCCTAGCCTAATCAGTGGCGACAGTCAAAAGGAAGATTAGCCTTGGTGGGCAGGCTTAATCAGTGGCGTCAACTGAAAGGAAGACTAGCCTGGGTGCTCCTGGCCTAATCAGTGGCATCAACTGAAAGGAAGACTAGCCTAGGGGAGCCTGGCCTGGCCTAATATATGGTGTCAACGGAAAGGAAGACTACCCTGGGTAGGCCTAGCCTAATCGGTGCTGTCAATCGAAAGGCAACCTAGACTGTGTGTATTGGCCTAATCTGTGGTCTCCATCAAAAGGCAGAGTAGCCTGGGTGATCCTGGCCTAATCAGTGGCGTCAATGGAAATGAAGTCTAGCCTGTGTGCCCGGGCCTAATCAGTGGTGTCAATTTAAATGCAGACTACCCTGGGTGAGCTGGGCTTAATCAGTGGCGTCAATCGAAAAGAAGACAAGTCTGGTTGGGCCTGGCCTAAACAGTGGTGTCATTTGAAAGGAAGACTAGCCTGGGTGGGCCTGGCCTAATCAGTGATGTCAATAGAAAGGCAGCCTAGGCTGTTGGTACTGGCCTAATCCGTAGTCTCAATCAAAAGGCAGACTAGCCTGGGTAGCCGTGGTCTAATCAGTGGCATCAATCGAAAGGAAGACTAGCCTGAGTGGGCCTGGCCTAATCAGTGGTCTCAATAGAAGGCAGACTAGCCTGTTGGTACTGGCCTAATCATTGGTCTCAATCAAATAACAGGCTAGTGTCCTGGTACTTGCCTAATCCGTGGTCTCAATCAAAATGCAAGCTAGCCTGGGTGAGCCTGGCCTAATCAGTGGTGTCAATCGAAAGGATGACTAGCCTTAGTGGGCCTGGCCTAATCAGTGGCGTCAATCGAAAGGCAGACTAGCCTGTTGCTACTGGCCTAATCCATCATCTCAATCAAAAGGAAGAGTAGCCTGGATGGGCCTGGCCTAATCAGTGATGTCAATCAAACAGCACACTAGCCTGGGTGGACTAGTCTATTCAGTGGTATCAGTCGAAATACTGCCTAACCTCGGTGGGCATGGGCTAATCATGGGTGTCCATCAAACAGCAGACTAGCCTGCATGGTCCTACCCTAAGCAGTGGTTTCAATCAAAAGGCAGAGTAGCCAGGGTGGGCCTGGCCTAATCGGTGGTGTCAGTCGAAAGGTAGACTAGCCTGGATGAGCATGGGCTAATCAGTGATGTCAATCAAATAGCAGCCTAGCCTGAATGGACCTAGCTTTCCATACTCTCATTCGAAAGGAAGAATAGCCTGGGTGGGCCTGGCCTAAACAGTGGTGACAATGGGAATGAAGACTAGCCTGGATGGACCTGGCCCAATAAGTGGTGTCAACAGAAAGGCAGACTAGCCTGGGAAGGATGGTCTGGTTTGATCATGGAATGGATTGGTTTGATCTCGTTGCAGTCCAAGGGACCCTCAAGTGTCTTCTCCAATACCACAGTTCAAAAGCATCAATTCTTCAGCATTCAGCTTTCTTCACAGTCTAACTCACATCCATACATGACTACTGGAAAAACCATAGCCTTGACTAGACAGACCTTTTTTGGCAAAGTAATGTCTCTGCTTTTCAATATGCTGTCTAGGTTGGTCATAACTTTTCTTTCAAGGAGTAAGCGTCTTTTAATTTCATGGCTGCAGTCAACATTTGCAGTGATTTTGGAGCCAAAAAAAAAATAAAGTCTGACACTGTTTCTACTGTTTACCCATCTATTTCCCATGAAGCTATAGGACCAGATGCCATGATCTTAGTTTTCTGAATGTTGAGCTTTAAGCCAACTTTATCACTCTCCACTTTCACTTTCAAGAGGCTCTTTAGCTCCTCTTGGTGGTGTCATATGCATATCTGAGGTTACTGATATTTCTCCTGGCAATCTTGATTCCAGCTTGAGTTCTTCCAGCAGAGCGTTTCTCATGCTGCACTCTGCATATAAGTTAAATAAGCAGGGTGACAATATACAGCCTTGATGTACTCCTTTTCCTATTTGGAACCAGTCTGTTGTTCCACATCCAGTTCTAACTGTTGCTTTCTGACCTGCATATAGGTTTCTCAAGAGGCAGATCAGGTGGTCTGGTATTCCCATCTCTTTCAGAATTGTCCACAGTTTATTGTGATCCACACAGTCAAAGCCTTGGCATAGTCAATAAAGCAGAAATAGATGTTTTTCTGGAACTCTCTTGCTTTTTCCATGATCCAGCAGATGTTGGCAATTTGATCTCTGGTTCCTCTGCCTTTCCTAAAACCAGCTTGAACATTTGGAAGTTCATGGTTCACATGTTGCTGAAGCCTGGCTTGGAGAATTCTGAGCATTACTTTACTAGCATGTGAGATGAGTGCAACTGTGCACTAGCCTATTGGTACTGGCTGAATCTGTGGTCTGAGTCAAAGAACAGACTAGCCTGCTGATACTGGCCTAATCCATGCTCTCAATCAAAAGGCAGACTATCCTGGGTGGGCATGGCCTAATCAGTGGTGTCAACCAAAAGGCAGACTAGCCTGGGTAGGCCTGGCTTAATCAGTGGCATCAATGGAAAGAAGACTAGCCTGATTTGGTCTGGCCTAATCAGTGGTGTTAATCGAAAGGCAGACTCACCTGCTGGTACTGGCCTAATCTGTGGTCTCAATCAAAAGGCAGATCAGCCTGAGTGGGCCTGGCCTAATCCATGGTCTGAGTCAAATAACAGATAGCCTGCTGGTACTGGCCTAATCTGCGGTCACAATCAAAAGCAGACTAGCCTGGGTGGGCCTGGCCTAATCAGTGGAGTGAATCGAAAAGAAGACTAGCTGGTGTGGGTCTGGCGTAAACTAGCCTGAGTGGGTCTGGCCTCATCAGCGGTATCAATTGAAATGCACTTAGCCTGGTGGGTCTGGCCTAATCAGTGGCATCAATTGAAATGTACACTAGCCTAGGTGGGCCTGGCCTAATCAGTGATGTGATTCGAAATGCACATTAGCCTGTGTGGATCTGGCCTAATAAGGGGTGTCAATCAAAAGGCAGACTAGCCTGGGTGGCGCTGGCCTAATCAGTGGTGTGAACTGAAATGCAGACTAGCCTGTGTGGACCTGGCCTAATCAGGGGTGTCAATCAAAAGGCAGACTAGGCTTGGTAGGCCTGGCCTAATCAGAGGTGTGAATGGAAATGCAGACTAGCCTGTGTGGACCTGGCCTAATCAGTGGTGTCAATCAAAAGGCAGACTAGCCTTACTGGGCCTGGCCTAATCAGTGGCATCAATTGAAAAGAAGACTAGCCTTTGTGGGTCTGGCCTACACTAGGTTGGATGGATCTGGCCTAGTCAGTGGTGTCAATTGAAATGAGGACTAGCCTGGATGCATCTGGCCTAATCAGGAGTGTCAATCAATAGGCAGAACAGCCTGGGTGGGCCTCACCTAATCAGTGGTGTCAATCAAAAGGAAGACTAGCCTTAGTGGGCCTGGCATAATCAGTGGTGTCAATCGAAAGGCAGACTAGCCTGTTGGTACTGGCCTTCTCTGTGGTTTCAATCAAAAGGCACATTAGCCTGGGTGGGCCTGGCCTAATCGGTGTTGTCAATCAAAGGAAGACTAGACTGTTGGGCCTGGCCTAGTCAGTGGTGTCAATCAAAAGGCAGACTAGCCTATTGGTACCGGCCTAATCCTGGTCTCAGTCAAATAACAGAGCAGCCTGCTGGTACTGGCCTAATCTGTGGTCTCAATCAAAAGGCAGGCTAGCCTGGTAGGCATAGTCTAATCAGTGGCAAAAATCAAAAGGAAGACTAGCCTGGGTGGGTCTGGCCTAATCAGTGGTGTCAATCAAAAGGAAGACTATCCTGGGTGGGCCTAGCCTAATCAGTAGTGTCAATTGAAAGGCAGACTAGCCTGTTGGTACTGGCCTAGTCCATGGTCTCAATCAAAAGGCAGAATAGCCTGGGTGGGCCTGGCCTTATCAGTGGCATCAATCAAAAGGAAAACTAGCCTGGGTGGGACTGGCATAGTCAGGGGGTCAATTGAAAGGAAGACAAGCCTGTGTGGACCTGGCCTAATCAGTGCTGTCAATCAAAAGGCAGACCAGTCAAAGTGGGCCTGGCCTAAGCAGCAGTGAGAATCAAAATGCAGACTAGCCTGTGTGGACCTGGCCTAATCCGTGATGTCAATCAAAAGACAGACTAGACTTGTTGGGCCTGGCCTAATAAGTGACGTCAATCAAAGGGAAGACTAACCTGAGTGTGCCTGGCCTAATCAGCGGTGTCAACTGAAATGCAGACTAGCCTGGCTGGGTCTGGGTTAATCTGTGGTCTGAGTCAAATAACAGAGTAGCCTGCAGGTACTAAATCAAAAGGCAGACTGGCCTGGGTGGGCATAGTCTAATCAGTGCTGTCAATAAAAAGGAAGACTAGCCTGGGTAAGCCTGATCTTATCAGTGGTGTCAATCGAAAGGCAGACTAGCCAGTTGATACTGGCCTAATCTGTGGTCTCAATTCAAAGGCAGACTAGCCCTGGTGGACCTGGCCTAATTAGTGGTGTCAATCAAGACTGACAAGCCTGGGTGGGCCTGGCCTAATCAGTGGCGTCAATCAAAAGGAAGACTAGCCTGTTGGTACTGGCCTAACCTGTGGTCTCAGTCAAATAACAGACTGCCAGCTGGTACTGTACTAATCCGTGGTCTCAATCTAAAGGCAGACTAGCTTGGGTGGGCCTGGCTTAATCAGTGGTGTTAAACAAAATGCATACTAGCCTGGATGAGTCTGGTCTAATCAGTTGTGTCAATCGAAATGCAGACTACCTTGGGTGGGCCTGGCCTAATCAGTGGCATCAATCAAAAGGAAGACTAGCCTGGGTGGGCCTGTTCTAATCAGGGATGTCAATCAAAAGACAGACTAGCCTGAGTGGGCCTGGCCTAATCAGTGGTGTCAATTGAAATGCACACTAGCCTGCGTGGCCTAGCCTAATCAGTGTTGTCAGTTGACAGGCAGACTAGCCTGTTGGTACTGGCCTTTTCCATAGTCTCAGTCACATAACAGACTAGCCTGCTGGTGCTGGCCTAATCTGTGGTCTCAACAAGAAGGCAGACTAACCTGGGTTGGCCTGGCCTAATCAGTGGCATCAGTCGAAAGGCAAACTAGACTGTTGGTACTGGCCTAATCCGTGGTCTCTATCAAAAGGCAGACTAACCTGGGTGGGCCTGGCCTAATCAGTGGCTTCAATCAAAAGGAAGACTAGCCTGTTGGTACTGTCCTAATCTGTGTTATCAGTCAAATAGCAGACTAGCCTGCTGGCACTCACCTAATCCATGGTGTCAGTCAAATAACAGACTATCCTGCTGGTACTGGCATAATCCGTGATTGCAATCAAAATGCAGCCTAGCTTGGGTGGGCCTGTCCTAACCAGTGGTGTCAATCAAAAGACAGACTAGTCTGGGTGGGCCTGGCCTAACTGGTGTGGTCAATCTAAATGCAGACAAGCCTGGGTGTGCATGGCTAATCAGAGATGTGAATCAAATGGGAGACTAGCCTGGGTGGGCCTAGCCTCTTCCGTGGTCTCAATCAAAAGGAAGACTAGCCTGTGTGGGCCTAACCTAATCAGTGGTGTCAATCAAAAGGCAGACTAGCCAGTTGGTACTGGCCTAATCCGTGGTCTCAATCAAAAGGCAGACTAGCCTGAGTGGACTTGGCCTAATCAGTGGTGTAAACAGAAAGGCACACTAGCCTGGGAGGGCCAGGCCTAATCAGTGGTGTCAATTAAAAGACTGACGAGCCTAGGTGGGCCTGGCCTAATCAGTGGCGTCAATCGAAAGGAAGACCAGCCTGTTGGTACTGGCCTAATCTGTGGCCTCAATCGAAAGGAAAACTACCCTAGGTGGGCCTAGCCTAAGCAGTGGTGTCAGTCGAAAGTCAGAGTAGCCTGTTGCTACCTGCCTAATCCTTGGTCTCAGTCAAATAACAGACTAGCCTCCTGGTACTGGCGTAATCAGTGGTCTAAATCAAAAGGCAGACTAGTCTCGGTGGGCATGGCTTAATCATTGGTGTGAGTTGAAAGCCAAACTATCCAGTTGGTACTGGCCTAATTCGTGGTCTCAATGAAAAGGCAGTCTAGCCTGGGTGGGCCTGGCCTAATCAGTGGTATCAATGGAAATGAAGAATAGCTTGGGTGGGCCTTACCTACTCAGTGGTGTCAATCGAAATGTAGACCAGCCTGGGTGGGTCTGCCTAATCAGTGGTGTCAATCCAAAGGCAGACAGGCCTGGGTGGGCCTGGCCTAATCAGTGTTGTCAATCGAAAGGAAGACTAGCCTGTTGGTACTGGACTAATTCGTTTTCTGAGTCAAATAACAGACTATCCTGCTGCTACTGGCCTAATCCGTGGTCTCAATCAAAAGGGAGACTAGGCTAAACGGACCTGGTTTAATCAGTGGCATCAATCGAAAGGAAGACTAGCCTTGATGGGGCTGGCCTAATCAGGGTGTGAATTGAAATGCAGACTAGCCTTGATGGGGTTGGCCTAATCAGTGGTGTGAATTGAAATGCAGGCTAGCCTGTGTGGGCCTGGCCTAATCAGTGGTGTGAATTGAAATGCAGACAAGCCTGGGTGGGCTTGGCCAAATCAGTGGAGTCAATCGAAAGGCAGACTACCCTGTTGGTATGGCCCTACTCCGTGGTCCCAGTCAAATAACTGACTAGCCTGCTGGTACTGGTCTAATCAGTGGTGTCAATCAAAAGGAAGACTAACCTGGATGGGCCTTGCCTAATCAAAAGGTAGACTAGCCTGAGTGGGCCTGGCCTAATCAGTGGTTTTGATCAAAAACAGACTAGCCTGGGTGGGCCTGGCCTAACCAGTGGCGTCCATCGAAAGGAAAACTAGATTGTTGGTACTGGCCTAATCCATGGTCTCAGTCAAATAACAGACTAGCCAGTTAGTACTGGCCTAATTAGTGGCATCAATCAAAATAAAGACTAGCCTGACTGGGCCTGGCCTAATCAGTGGTGTCAATCGAAAGGCAGACTATCCTGTTGGTACCTTCCTACTCCGTGGTCTCAGTCATATAACAGACTAGCCTACTGGTACTGGCCTCATCCGTGGTCTAAATCAAAAGGTAGACTAGCCTGTGTGGGCCTGGCTTAATCAGTGGCATCAATCAAAAGCCAGACTAGCCTGTTGGTACCGGCCTCTTCCATGGTCTCAGTCAAATAACAGACTGTCCTGCTGGTTCTGGCCTAAACTGTGTTCTCAATCAAAACGCAGACCAGCCTGGGTGGGCCTGGCCTACTCAGTGGCATCAATGGAAATTAGGACTAGCCTGGGTGGGCCTGGCCTAATCAGTGGCGTCAATTGAAATGAAGACTAGCTGGGTGGGCCTGGCCTAATCAGTGGCGTCAATTGAAATGAAGACTAGCCTGGGTTGGCCCGGCCTAATCAGTGGTGTCAATTTAAATGCTGACAAGCCTGGGTGGGCATGGCTAATCAGAGATGTCATTCATATGGGAGAATAGCCTGGGTGGGCCTAGCCTAATCAGTGGCATCAATCAAATTGAAGAATAGCCTGGGTGGGCCTTACTTAATTAGTGGTGTCAATTGAAACATAGACTAGCCAGTTGGTACTGCCCTAATCTGTGGTCTCACTCATATAACAAACTAGTCTGCTGGTACTGTCAAATCCATGGTGTCAATCAAAAGGCAGACTAGCCTGGATGGGCCTGGCCTAATCAGTGGCGTCAATGGAAATAAAGACTAGCCTGGGTGGGCCTGGCCTAATCAGTGGCATCAATCAAAAGGAAGACTAGCCTTTTGTTACTGGCCTAATCCGTGGTCTCAGTCAAATAACAGACTAGCCTGCTGGCACTGGCCTAATCCATGGTCTCAGTCAAAAGGTAGACTACCCTGGGTATACCTGGCCTAATCAATTGCATCAATCGAATTGACAACTAGCCTGGGTGGGCCTGGCATAATCAGTGGTGTCAAACGAAATGCATACTAGCCTGGGTTGGTCTGGTCTAATCAGTTGTGTCAGTTGAAATGCACACTAGCCTGGTGGGCCTGGCCTAATCAGTGGTGTCAATCAAAAGGCAAACTAGACTGTTGGTACTGGCCTAATCCATGGTCTTCAATCAAAAGGCAGACTAGGCTGAGTGGGCCTGACCTAATCAGTGGCATCAATAGAAAGGAAGACTAGCCTGGGTGGGCCTGGCCTAATCAGTGGTGTCTATCGAAAGGCAGACTATTCTTTTGGTATTGGCCTTATCCATGGTCTCAGTCAAATAACAGACTAGCCTGCTGGTGCTGGCCTAATCCATGGTCTTATCAAAAGGCAGACTAGCCTGGGTGGGCCTGGCCTAATCTGTGGTGTCAACGGAAAGGAAGACGAACACAGGTGGGCCTGGTCTAATCAGTGATGTCAATCAAATGTCACACTAGCCTGGGTGGACCTAGTCTATTCAGTGGTGTCAGTCGAAATACAGACTCACCTCAGTGGGCATGGGCAAATCACGGGTGTCCATCAAACAGCAGACTAGCCTGCGTGGTCCTACACTAAGCAGTGGTTTCAATCAAAAGGCAGAGTAGCCAGGGTGGGCCTGGCCTAATCAGTGGTGTCAATCGAAAGGTAGACCAGCCTGGATAAGCATGGGCTAATCAGCAGTGTCAATCAAATGGCAGACTAGCCTGAATGGACCTAGCTTTCAATGCTCTCATTTGAAAGGAAGAATAGCCTGGGTGGGCCTGGTCTAATGAGGGGTGTCAATAAAATGGCAGACTAGTTTATTGGTACAGGCCTACTCCCTAGTCTCAATCAAAAGGCAGACTACCCTGAGTCCACCTGGCCTAATCTGTGGCGTCTATCAAAAGGAAGACTAACATGGGTGGGCCTTGCCTAAGCTTAGTCCTCTCAATCAAATGGAAGACTAGCCTGGGTGGTCCTGGCCTGTTCTGTGGTCTCAGTCAAATAAGAGACTAGCCTGCTGGTACTGGCCTAATTTGTGTTGTCAATCAAAAGGCAGACTAGCATGGGTGGGCCTGGCCTAATCAGTGGCGTCAATTGAAAGGAAGACTAGCCTGGGTGCACTTCGCCTAATCACTGGCATCAGTATTAATGAGGACTAGCCTGGGTGGGCCTAGCTTAATCAGTGGTGTGAATCGAAAGGCAGACTAGCCTGCTGGTACTGGCCTAATCCATGTTCTCAATCAAAAGGCAGACTAGCCTGGGTGGGCCTGCCCTAATCAGTGGCGTAAATCGAAAGGCAGACTAGCCTGGGTGTGCCTGGTTTAATCACGGGTGTCAATCAAAAGGCAGGCTAGCCAGGGTGGGCCTGGCTTCATCAGGTGAGCTTTATAAAATAAACACTCCCCTGCTCATCTCAGGCACAAAACACAGCCACTTGTGAGCTGCCTGTGGACAGGAGTGGTCCCTAGGACCTGAGGGCCTGAGTTCTACCCCCATGAAGGGATGAAGGAGACGACACCAGCGAGCCTGAAGAGAAGACTCCTGAGCTTCAGGTGAAAAAGGCAGTGTCAGTCCACCTCGACTGCAGCCGGAGCAGAGGACCTACTTACGGTGTGTACACACGCCTGAACCAGGAAACAAGAGAGGACCACGCTGTGTCTCTACGTTAGGGGTAATCTGTGACACAGCGGTAGAGATCCAGACCACTGGGGATTATCTGTAGCCCCAGTCAGGCACCATGTCGCACTGCTTCTCTTGCTTTTTTAATTAATTAACCTTTTATTTATTTATTTATAAATAATGTACTTATATATTTATAAGTACATTATTTATAAATAAATATATTATTGATTTATAATTTATAAATAATTATATTTATTATAATTATTTATAATATAGTAAATATATTATATATATTTATAATATGTATTTATATATTTATAATATATTATTTTTATTTTATCATTTATTCAAAATATAATATATATTAAAATACAATATTTAATATTTAAATGCATTATATATATAATATATACTTTATATTTATTATTATATATTGTCTATTATTATTTTTTATTATATGTTATTTATTATTATACATTATTTTATGTATTTATATAATAAATTTTTAATACTTATAAATATACTTATATATTCATTAAAATATTATATATTTATAAGTATGTTTATATATTTATATAAATGAATATATTATATTTTTGTAAATATATTTATATAAGTGAATATATCATATATTTATTGTATATTTATATATATAAATGAATGTTATGTATTTTATATATTTATAGAAACAAATATGCTATATATTTATAGTATATTTATGTATTTATATAAATGAATATGTTATATATTTTAAATATATTCATATAAATGAATATTTATATGTATAATATATTCATATATTATAAATACATTTGTGTATTTATATAAGTATATGTTTATAAATATATTTATATAAATACAAATATATTTTACTATATAAAATATATTAGAATTTATTATAGTATATAAACATAATAAATAATATAATAAATTTATATTTATTTATATATAATAAATATATATTTATAAATAATTTGTATAAATATTTATATGTTTATAATATTTTTATAAAAATGAATATATTATATATTAATATATTTGCGTGAATGAATGTTATATATTTATATATTTGTATAAATGAATATGTTATTCATATGTTATATGTTATAAATGTTATAATGTTATAACATATAACAAAGATGTTATAATATAAATATATTTATAAATATATTTCTATGTTATATATTTATAAATATATATACTTGCATAAATAATTATGTTATATAGTTATAATATATTTATAAATTAATCATTTATAAATTAAGTGATCATTTTTGTGCATGCGGGGTCCCCGTCGCTGCGCAGCCTTTCTCTAGCCAGGGTGAGCAGGGGCTACTCCCTTGTTCCCGGCTTCCCGTTGAGTTGCCCCTCCTGCTGTAAAGCCGCCTCTAGAGTACAAACAGGCTCAGTCCTTGTGGCACTCGGGGCTCAGTGGCCCCACGGCCTGCGGGATCTTCCCGGTTCAGGGACTGAACCCTCGAATCCTGCATTGGGAGGATTCTCTACTACTGAGTCAGCAGGGAAGCCCTGGCACTTTTTTTTTAATGGCTGGGACGGAGTAGGGGCGAGGAGAAAATGAAGTAGCTTGCCCTTCGTTGTTTGTTCGCAGGACCTCAGGGAGGAATGGGGTGGTCGTGGAGAGACCAGCGAGGTTCCTTGCTAAGGCCTGCTAGAGTCTCCTTCAGGGGTAAATGGAGGCCTGTTTCCTTCTAACAGTGACAGCACCCTGTCTATGCTCTCGAAGTACCTGGATCTCCACCCCAGGCTTCCGGCAGGTCCCCGGACAGCAGGGTCCCTGCCCAGGACTCCCTGAGCCTCTCTGCAGGCCCCTGTTAAAGCACTCTCTTTTTGCTAGTGTGGGGTTGGCTTCCATGCTTCCCTTAACCTCTCGCTTTTCCAGGCAGGAATCTGTCTTCACTGTTTCAGGTTTTCCTGAGCACTTAACCAAACGTGCACTTGCGGTCTCCCGCATGCCGGGCACAGGCATGTTGTCATATCATGTGGCCAAAGTATTTGAGCTTTAATATTGGTCCTTCCAATAGTTTTCCAGGATTAATTTCCTTTAGGATGGACTGGTTGGATCTCCTTGCAGTCCAAGGAGCTCTCAAGAGTCTTCCCCAACACCACAGTTCAAAAGCATCAATTCTTCGGCACTCAGCCTTCTTTATGGTCCAACCCTCATATCCGTACATGACCACTGGAAAAACCATCGCTTTGACTATACGGACCTTTCTTGAGAAACTGATGTCTCTGCTTTTTGATATGCCATCTAGGTTTGTCATAGCTTTCCTTCTAAGGAACAAGCGTCTTTAATTTCACGGCTGCAGTCACTGTCCACAGTGATTTTGGAACCCAAGAAAATAAGGTCTGTCACTGTTTCCATTTGCAGTCCTCCATATGCTGATTACACGCATGTTGCTATTCAGTTGCTGAGTCGTGTCCAACTTAGCATGGACTGCAGCACAGCAGGCTTCCCTGTCCTTCACTGTCTCCCGGAGCTTGCTCAAACTCACATCCATGGAGTCGATGATGCTGTCCAACCATCCCATCCTCTGTCACCCTCTTCTCCTCCTGCCCTCAGTGTTTCCCAGCATAAGGTCTTTTCCAATGAGCTAGTAATAACATCCCAGTGGCACGTTCCTGCAGCATAGAGGTTCTCAAAGTGTTCTTCTCAGGCCAGCCTCAGACTCTGCTCGGAACTCGTCTGAAATGCAGGTTCTTGGCTTTCCCCCAGACCTGCTGCATCGAAAACCCCAGGCCGGGGGCCCAGCCATCTAGGTTTGGTAAGTCTTCCCAGAGGTTCTGCTGCACTTTTCGTTTGAGAATCACTCTTCTAGCCTAATGTTTTGTGTTTTTTTCAGGCAATCGGTCTCTTAATAATTCCCAGGTCTCATTCCCCCAATTTTTTTTTTTTTGGTAGTTGTTTTATTTGGGATTTTTGCACTGAAGTCCTTCAAGTCATATAGGTAATACTGTGTCTGCTCACATTGTAATTGTGTGACAGACATATTTCAGGGGAATCATCATACCTCCAGTGTGGTGAGCAATGACGGTGTGCTAATCATAGTGCTAAACGCAGAAATGCTCCTCTCAAATCAGTGTCAGGAGAAGACACAGCCTTGAGCCCACATTTCAGAGGCAAGAGCCTGGAGCGGAGCCCCAGAAATGACATGTGCACCACACCCCACAGCCAGCACCGACGGGACATTCAAATCGGTGCTTGTAACCCCAGACTAAATAGTTTCAGAACCTTAGACTCTGAAACGTTTAAAGTTTGTGCGTGTGTGCTCAGTTGCTCAGTCGTGTCTGACTCTTTGTGACCCCCTGGACTGTAACTCTCCAGGCTTCCCTGTCCATGGGATTCTCCAGGCAAGAACACTGGAGTGGGTTGCCATGCCCCCCTCCAGGGCATCTTCCCGACCTGGGGACTGAACCTGAGTCTCCCTGATCTTCTGCCTCGGCAGACGGCTTCTTTACCGCTAACTGTTTACTGTACCTACATAATTTGTCACCAAAGCCCCTTGATGGAGGCAAACTGAAGTGCCACCAGGGGAGGTTCGAGGGCATCAAACAGAAGGTCCCTGCCTTCCATGGTGTGGCTTAATCACGCACCCTGTTTGTCCCGGAGCCTATTTGACCAGCTCTTCTTTCTGTTCGGGAGACGAACTTCGCCTCTCTAAGGAGCAGAGTAGACCACGGCCAAGAGTCTTCTTTGTCAGCCCTGTGCCTGGTGCCTTTGGCGACCTGTGAAAGCCACTTGGCCCTACGTTTCGACTCCAAACTCTGTGCTGCCTCCGGCTGGTCCTAGAATCAGCTTCCAGGGCTGCCCTCAATCCCCCTGTTACCCGGAACCCCTCCCCAGAGGCTGCTAGCTGCCCCACCCCCTCCACATCTGGCCTCTGCATCCTTTCAGGCATCTCTGCATCTGTTCAGGCATCTCTGCATCCTTTCAGGTGTCTATGCATCGTTTCCGACCATCTCTGCATCCTTTCAGGCATCTCTGCATCCTTTCAGGTCATCTCAGCATCCTTTCAGGCATCTCTGCATCCTTTCAGGCATCTCTGCATCCTTTCAGGTCATCTCAGCATCCTTTCAGGCATCTCTGCATCCTTTCAGGCATCTCTGCATCCTTTCAGTCCATCCCCACCTCCTTTCAGGCCATCGCCACCAGCCACCTCTGTGATGTTGAGTGTCTCAGCACTGTTATAAGGTGGAAAGGGAGAGTTCCTAAAGCAAAGCCCCCAGACAAAGCCTGGGAGTTCCCCCGTCCTGCGTCCTGGCCCTCGCATCCCTGCCGTTTTGTGGAGTGGTGGCTTAGCGCCATGACAACTGAGGAAAAGGTGATTCCCTCCCCCTGCACTGCCCCTGCCCCCACCGCCACCTTGCTTCCGCGTCCTCCCAGTTCTACACTCATGACAGAGTCCTTTGGGGCCTTAAAGCATTTCCATTTTCAGGACTCTCCTAATACAATGGAGAAGTAATGCTGTAAAACCTGGTCACAGTTTGTTTAGATGTTTCTGTGGTGCTAAAGGATAGCTCACAAAATCTACCACTTGAATCCTTTTTAAGCATTCAATTCAGTGACATTAAGTACACGCATGTAAGGTGCATACATGTCAGGCATCTAACAGTACTACCTGGGGGCTTCCCTGGTGATGAGTCAGTGGTCAAGAATCCACCTGCAACACAGGAGAGGCAGGTTCCACCCCTGAGTCTGGAGGATCCCCCTGGAGAAGCAAACGGCAACCCACTCCAGCATTCTTGCCTAGAGAATCCCATGGACAGAGGAGACTGGTTGGCCAAAGGCCATGGGGTTACAAGGAGCCGGACGCCCACTAAGCACACAGGCACACACACATGCCTACCGTCCACATCCTGAACTTTTTTTTTATCACCCCCAACAGACACTGTTTCCTTTAAACAACGTCCCCATCCTTTGTCCTCCCCATCAGCCCCTGGCAATGACTATTTTTTCTGTTTCCATGATTTTGCCCATCCTGGGCAAGCCCCCTCTAAGTAGAATCATGTGAAATTTGCCCTTTGGTGCGTGCAACACATTATTTTTAGAACAAGGAAGATAATGAAAGGCGAAGAGGCAGCGGGTGCCTAGTGATGAACACGGAACGGGTCCATGTCCAGTCACAGTGCATCCTGTGGAAACAGAATAAAGCATAAGTCCTCGTGCGTTAGTCGTCTTTTGCTCCATCACGCACTGCCGCAAGTTCGGTGGCTTTAGACAGCACATATTTGGGGAATTCCCTGGAGCTGCAGTGGTTAGAACTCCATGCTTTCACAGCTGAGGGCGTGGGTTCAATCCCTGGTCAGGGAAGTAAGATCTTCCTGCAGGCCTTGCAGGGCAGCAACGGCGGGGAGAGAGGGGGCACGCAGGGACACACACAGAGACACATATTTTATTTAAGGTCACATTTCCAGGGGTCAGGAGTCCAGGCACAACTTAGCCAGATCCTCTGCTCTGCTTCTCTGGGGGAGGGGGAGGGGTGGCTCACAGGCCTGCGGTCCAGGGGACAGCTGGGCTGAGTTCTCATCGGGAGGTTCAACCAAGGCACAGTCAGCTCCTGAAGTTCCCTCGGGTTGTTGGAAGAACTCATTTGCTTGCAACTGTAGGATGCAATTTCTTTTTGTCCTTGTGGAATATAGGACCCTGGCTTCTTCCCGCTTCCTCTTCTCTCCTGACATAGCACCTTCCCTCCTCAAGCCAGCCAGGAGGCCTCTCGGGCATCTAGCTCCAACTTGATCATGGGCATTACCACCCTCCCCTTTGCCGCATTCCCCTTTCCCGCCCACGCTCCAGGGGATGGGAGACCACCAAGCCACAAGCGCCAGTGGGGCTGCCTAGAGTTGTCCCGCACACCTTTGGGGTGTGGGGGAAGACTGATGGAAGAAATTGTCATGGAAAGCCAGCAAGAGGGACATTTTGCTCTTTGCTCCTGAGTTTTCCGGAAGTCACCCCAACTTTGACCATGCATATGTGAAAAATACGTAGACAGACCTTTTTCACCCCAACAACGTGAGGCAGATGTTTTCTAAGAGCTCTCCATTAAGACTGGGATGAAATGCAATCAAGGGACAGATTAATTTTAAGTCTCAGTCATCTTCCCTCCACCTGCAACTCTCGGCTCCAAAATATCTTGGTGGAAAAAACCCAAAAAACCCTGCTTATTTACATTTGCTCTCTATTTTTAACAGCCTTTCTGTTTAAAACATTTAATATCTTCCAAAGCCCTGTTTGAACCCAGTGAACCTGTAGCAGGATATCCCGTTTATTTTTGTAGCTATTTTCATCCGCTTAGAGAACTTTTTGTTTTCATCTGAGCTTTTTAGGGGAGGTGAGGCAGGTCAGCATGTCTGGCCCATTTGTCAACTGGGCTGTGCTGGCTTCTTAATAAAATGGTGCTAAATTCAGAGCTACTTATCATGTGTCACTTTTTATGCGGCTCAGTTTTTCCATTACTTGAAGTTCCCAAACGCTAATAAACCCTAATGCACTATATTTGGTGGGAATGAATGCATTACGCTTTTCAGAGTTGATGTTTTTACATAAGTAGAACACGTTCTGCAAAGAGAGAGGAAAAGCCACTCTCGGAGGCTGCACATAAATTTGATTTTTTTTTCTTATTTCCTCCTATTGATCTGGAGTTTGTTTGAGCAGAGGAAAGGGAAGGGAAATAAACGAGGCAGAGGGGAAGATACATCTACAGGCTCTGCCCACCTCCTCCACCTTCTGTCTTTGGGCAGCACGTTTCTTTTGTATCCGCTGATTTCAGGATCATCCATCCTACATTCTCAAGTGGATCTGATGAGAAAGATGTATCCGGATGACAGCCGGATGACTTCAGTAAGGCTCCATGCGACAGTACGCCTGTTGTCCTTCCAGCTCTGCTGAGAATAAGCATTTTGGCGAGAGTGACTTGACACGCGTTAACACCCCAATGATAAAAATCATCTCTGGTGAGGTTCTCCTGGTGCTCCAGTGTCTAACACCCCGAGCTCCTGATGCATGGGGCCTGGCTTCCATCCCTGGTCTGCTAACTAGATCTTGCAGGCCTCAACTAAGACCTGGCTCAGCCAAATAAGTAAGTGTTTTTTAAAAAAAATTCATCTCCAGTGAGAGAAATCAGAAGAGCATTCAAGATGTGCTTGGCTGTTTAATCGTGTCCTACTCTTTGGGACACCATGGGCTGCAGCCCACCAGGCTCCTCTGTCTATGGCAATTCTCCAGGCAAGAATACTGGAGTGGGTTGCCATGCCCTCCTCCAGGGGATCTTCCTGACCCAGGAATTGATCCCAGGTCTCCCACATTGCAGGCTGATTCTGCCAGCTGAGCCACCAGGGAAGCCCTGAGGATAAGAGCTTTAACGAACTTCTATGGGAGTTATTGACTAAGAGCAGAATGATGATCCCTTGTAGACATGGTCCCCAACTTGATGTAGCTGATGGTTCCTAAGGCGTCGTTGTTCAGTTGCTCAGTCGTGTCTGACTCTTTGCAGCCCCATGAACTGCAGCACACCAGGCCTCCCTGTCCATCACCAACTCCCGGAGTTTGCTCAAACTCATGTCCATCGAGTTGGTGATGCCATCCAGCGATCTCATCCTCTGTCGTCCCCTTCTCTTCCCGCCTTCCATCTTCCCCAGCATCAGGTGTACATTGCTGTACGACACATGATTTTTTTTGCATTTAAGGTATGTAAGTTATTACCCCTAGATTAAAGACAAAAATCCGACCTAACTCAAGGCTGATGTAACAGATACTTTGACAAAATGTGAAACCAGTGACTAAACATCAACAGACGTCTGGAATATTCCATTCCACTCCCCACCCCACTTCCTCCTCTCCCCTCTCCCCTCCAATACCTGTCTTTGTTGTTCGTGCGTGCTAAGTCACTTCAGTCGTGTCTAACTCTCTGTGACCCCATGGACTGTAGCCCGCCAGGCTCCTCTGTCCCTGGGATTTTCCAGGCAAGAATACTGGAGTGGGTTGCATGCCCTTCTCCAGGGAATCTTCCCCATCCACGGATCGAACCCGTGTCTCTTACATTTCCTGTATTGGCTGCTGCTGCTACTGCTAAGTAGCTTCAGTCGTGTCCGACTCTGTGCGACCCCATAGACGGCAGCCTAACAGGATCCCCCGTCCCTGGGATTCTCCAGGCAACAACACTGGAGTGGGTTGCCATTTCCTTCTCCAGAGCATGAAAGTGAAAAGTCAAAGTGAAGTCGGTCAGTCGTGTCCGACTCTTAGCGACCCCGTGGACTGCAGCCCACCAGGCTCCTCCGTCCATTAGCAGGTGGGTCCTTTACTACTCACGCCGCCTGGGGAGCCCATCTTTCTTGTATGTTACTTTATTCTCTTTCAACCAGCTTCTGGCACAAAGATGCAGCATTTTAAGAGTGTAATATCAGATTACTCATATTTCCCTCTTGAAATGTTTTCTAATTCCGTCCTTGGAAGGAGAGGAAGAAATACAAAATGTGCCGCTCTGCCTTGGTCTTGCTCAGCGGGCGCTCCTTGTCAGCGTGGCTGGGTAGTGTTTCTGGGAACGGGCAAACCAGTAGGTCAGTGCAGCTTTGAGTGTGAGATAAATGAAACCTGGCATTGCTCACCCTTTTCCTGTGAGCTAAGCAGTTATCATTTACTACTTCTATTTATATTAAGGAAAATATGGTTCTTTGCCTCAAGAATCTCAAGCAACTTGCATCCAGGTTTCACTCTGGGTGGCTGTGGGGTCAGATGGTGGGTGTCATCTGAACCACGCACAGCGAATTTGTGTATTTGCAGGGCTCCCGTGACAGCTCAGTTGGTAAAGAATCCACCTGCAAGGCAGGAGACGCCGGTTCAATTCCTGGGTTGGGAAGATCTGGAGGAGAAGGCATAGGCTACGCATTCCAGAATTCCTGGGCTTCCCTGGTGGCTCAGCTGTTAAAGAACCTTCCTGCAATACAGGAGACCTGGGTTCAATCCCTGGGTTGGGAGGATCCCCTGGAGAAGGGAAAGGCTACCCACTCTAGTATTCTGGCCTGGAGAATTCCATGGATTGTATAGGCCTTGGGGTCCCAAAGAGTCAAACACTGACTGAGTGACTTTCACACAAATACAGAGCCTCCCTGGTAGCGCTAGCAATAAGAGCCCACCTGCCAATGCAGGAGACTCTAGCGACGTGGGTTTGACCCCTGGGTTGGGAAGATCCCCTGGAGGAGGGCACAGCAACCCAGTCCAGTATTCTGGCCTGGAGATTCCGTTGGACAGAGGAGCCTGGCTGGGCTACAGTCCATGGGTCGCACAGAGTCATGACTGAAGCGACTTAGCACATAGCACAGTGAGAGGGTCTCACTGCATTCCAGTGTGTTTCTATGGAATTAATCTGCAGACACATATCCAGTGGAGGAGCCTTTTGTGTTTCTGCAGTTGAATCAGAAAAGAACTTAGATTACTTTTTCCAATTACTTTTCTAATTTTAAATTAATTTTATTTTCAAAAAATCTTTGCATTTTAGGAAATTTCCTGGCACTTTTTTTTTTTTTGGCCAACATGAAATTCCTATACCATAAAAGTAGCCCTTTTAATGCAGGGGATTCCATGGCATGTAATATATTCACAGAATTGTGCTACCTTCTCACTTAGTCCTCATTCTAATCTGCCTTTGCTCAGCCCCAGGCAACCATTAATCTGCTTCCTGTCTCTAATGATTTACTGGTCTTGGACATTCCGTATAAGTGAAATCATGGGATAGGTGACCTTTCCTCTCTGGCTTATTTCACTCCACCTGTTTTAGAGATTCCTCCACATGGTAGCATGTGTCAGTAATTCACTTCATTCATTTTCAAATGAAAATAATTTTATATTAAAACAAATAATCTTAAACACACTTTACGAGTTTGTTTATTGAGTGCCTGTGGTGTGCCAGGCACTAGATGGTGTATGAAAGTGAAAGTCACTCAGTAGTATCTGACTCTTTGCGACCCCGTGGACTATACAGTCCATGGAATTCTGCAGGGCAGAATACTGGAGTGGGTAGCCTTTCCCTTCTCCAGGGGATCTTCTCAACTCATGGATCAAACTCAGGTCTCCTGTAACCACAAGAGAAGCCCAAGAATACTGGAGTGGGTAGCCCATCCCTTCTCCAGCGGCTCTTCCAGACCCAGGGATTGAACTGGGGTCTCCTGCATTGCAAGTGGATTCTTTACCCACTGAGCTATCAGGGAAGCCCTGATTGTGTATGGCATGATGTAAACATTGACATAAGGCCTTCCCTGGTGGCTCAGATGGTAAAGAATCTGCCTGCAATTCAAGAGACACAGGTTTGATCCCTGAGTCGAGAAGATCCCCTGGAGAAGGGAATGGCAACCCACTCTAGTATTCTTGCCTAGAGAATCCCATGGATAGAGGAGCCTGGTTGGCTAGAGTCCATCAGGTCACAAAGAGTCAACACACGACGGAGCTAACACTTTCACTAACACTTATATTTGGCTTCCTAGGTGGCAATAGAGGTAAAGAACCTGCCTGCCAATGCAGGAGACACAAGAGACACAGGTTCGATCTCTAGGTGGGGAAGATCCCCTGGAGGAGGGAATGACAACCCCCTCCAGTCTTCTTGCCTGGAGAATCTCATGGACAGAGGAACCTGGCAGGCTACAGTCCACGGGGTCCTTAAGAGTTGGACACGACTGAAGTGACTTAGCATGCATGCACACAAGCAAAGGGTAGATGTCGAAACTGGCCAAGAAGAAAGGGAAGCCAGGGGAAATTAACTCCTGTCTGACATTGCTTCCTCCAACCTCCCCATGGTCAGCATCTGATTCCAGGGCTACTGCAGCTTAGGTGGCAATGACCACATATGACCTCTACGAGATCTCCCTGCACCAAAGGGCTATAAGTCCTATAGCTTCCTGTATATGTACTCAATCACTTCAGAGTCTTTGCAACTCTATGAACTGTAGTCCACAGGGCTCTTCTGTCCATGGGATTCTCCAGGCAAGAATACTGGAGTGGGTTGCCATGCCCTCTTGCAGGGGACTTTCCCGCCCCAGGGATTGAACCCACCTGCATCTCTTACGTCACCTGCATTGGCAGGTGGGTTCTTTACCACTAGCACTGCTTGGGAAGCCCCTGACAGCTTCCTGTGTGACACCAAATGAATTTCCCATCATGCCCCTCTTTCCATCCTTATGGCTCTCTCAACAAGTCTCGTGTGTGGAGACTTTGCTCTGGGTGTGAGACTTCCGTCCTCTCTCGTCTCCTCCCCGTGGGGACCTCCTCCCTACTCTCCCATATCGGTCTTGCCAATTCCCAAGCAGAGTGCTTCTCTCCTTTGTATCGTCACCAAGTGTATCACACTCTTAGAATAACTGTTCAACCAAAAAAAAAAAAAAAAAGGGTATAGCTTTTCTGCCTAGGTTCACCTTGGTCACTGCAGATGATGCTAGGGTCTCAAGGATGTTCCAACTCAGCTGGAGAAAAAATAAATAAATATATAAAAATAAAGGGAAAAATTCCGTTGGGATCCAAAGCAGACTACAGCAAGTTACCCCCGACTGAGAGAGCTGCTAAGTGCACCAGATATTCAGAGAGGACAGAAAATACCATGGACAGAGGAGCCTGGCAGGCTACAGGGTCCACGGGGTCGCAAGGAGTCGGCTACGACTTGGCGACTAAGCACACACACACATATGAAGGAATAGATGAAGGGGTAGCGTTCACTCAGGGGCTTGGAAACGTGAAGAATAAGAGATGCAGAAAGAGCTGAGTGCAACCTGCAAAGCAGTCAGAGGATGACGTAGGTGGAGAAGAGTAGGGAGGTCACACCAGAGTCATGGAGAACAGACTTGCTACAGTGAATGCAGGGGGAGGCTTGAGGGGGCCGGGTGGGCCGCAGATGCCTGGAAGAGTCCAACCTGGGTGATGAGGTCCTGGGTGGGGGGCCAGGATGGAAGGGCAGGTTGGGCAGGTAGGCAAGAAGGATGGAAGGAGCTGGAAGGGACAGCTGGAATCAATTGCCTGGGAATCTGTGGGGGACAAGCAGCAGCAGCTGGTTTCAAGGGAGGAGTTGGTGTAACTGGGAGAAAAATTAGAAATGCAGAAAGGGGTGCAGAAGGGCCTGCTTGTGCCAGGCCATGACTGGGAGTGGACGGGGTCACCCCTAAGCCCCTCAGGCCGGGATACCATCCCGCAGTGCTGTGCTTGACAGTAAGGAGACACACACAGGCATTACGGCCGAGCCTTGGCAAGAAGCGTGACACCTGTCACATTTGTTTATAGAAGGCTCAGTTCCCGGGAGCTCTTGGAGACTAAAGAGGGTACAGCCCTACATGCCCCAAGACGCTGCCTGTTTCTATGGAGAGGCTGAATAATGCACGAGCCCCAGGCAGACCGCTCCTCATGGTGGTGGAAACAGTGTTCCTACTTCCCACTCTTGTCTCAGGAGTTCAGCCAAGGGATAATCGTGTCCAGAGACATGTGGGCCCCCCCCGACCCTCCCCATCACAGGATGTCCTGCTCCTCCAGCCATAGAGACCTGAGAGCTGAAACCCCACAGCCCTGCCCACCCTCTCCTTCACTGTCCTTATTTTCAGTGATGGGTGTTAGCCACTCAGACGTGTCCGAGTCTTTGCAACCCCATGGACCGTAGCCTACCAGGCTCCTCTGTCCATGGGATTCTCCGGGCAAGAATACCAGAGTGGGTTGCCACGCCCTCCTCCAGGGGATCTTCCCCAACCCAGGGATCAAAATCAGCTCTCCCACGTTGCAGGCAGATTCTTAACCACCTGAGCCACCAGGGAAGCCCCTGCGTGTGGGGTGGGAGTGACTACGTGGCTAATTACTGATGGAGACCAAACATCCATGGAACCTCCCAGAAAACCCGCCAGCAAATTAAACCTGGATAAGGTCTGGGAGAGGTGGAGAGAAAGGTTCCATGCGGAGAGCAGGTCTGTGCTGGTTTGAGGATTTTTCAGGCCGGCGCTGAAATCCACCTTGTCTGTTTTGAGCTGAAATCCACCTTGTCTATTTTGCGCTGAAATCTACCATGTCTACATTGCCAGCCTCAACATTTTGATTCAGGAGTTCGCTCAATTACCTGAAATGGTCGAGTGTCATAAAGTCACAAGAGACATGCTTTTGCTTTTCACTTTAATAATTCTGCATTTCCTCGAAGGAAATTATACTCAGGGCAGTTTCAAAAAGAAAGGAACACAGAATTCCAAGGTTTTAGAACACCTGCTAGGCAAAGCAGAATTTAAGGAAAAGATGAATTCTTATGAGATAATGAACCTTCACACACACACACACAAGCACTCATTTCTAGCATGTATTCCTCACAACTTTTAGTTAAGTTTGCCTCCTACCAGACTAGAAGCTTTTGGAAGGTAAGGCTGCGTCTTACTGTTTCATTTTCCTCCCTTGCTGCTGCTGCTGCTGCTGCTAAGTCGCTTCAGTCGTGTCCAACTCTGTGCGACCCCATAGATGGCAGCCCACCAGGCTCCCCGGTCCCTGGGATTCTCCAGGCAAGAACACTGGAGTGGGTTGCCATTTCCTTCTCCAATGCATGAAAGTGAAAAGGGAAAGCGAAGTCGCTCAGTCATGTTCGACTCTTCTCGACCCTGTGGACTGCACCCACCAGGCTGCTCCATCCATGGGATTTTCAACTCAAGGTTTGTTTGAACAGAATTAAATTCACCTGATTACAACAGTGCTTCAATTTGTGTATTTTTTTTTTCTAGAAGAACCACTGAATTGCTATCTTAGGAACAGTTTGCTGCTTAGGAAGTTACATTTGTATTAAGTAATTCCTAAAAGTACCCACACTCGATAAGAAGTAAGTAGTGTCCGTCTAGTCAAGGCTGTGGTTTTTCCTGTGGTCATGTATGGATGTGAGAGTTGGACTGTGAAGAAGGCTGAGTGCCGAAGAATTGATGCTTTTGAACTGTGGTGTTGGAGAAGACTCTTGAGAGTCCCTTGGACTGCAAGGAGATCCAACCAGTCCATTCTGAACGAGATCAGCCCTGGGATTTCTTTGGAGGGAATGAATGATGCTAAAGCTGAAACTCCAGTACTTTGGCCACCTCATGCGAAGAGTTGACTTATTGGAAAAGACCCTGATGCTAGGAGGGATTGGGGGCAGGAGGAAAAGGGGACGACAGAGGATGAGATGGCTGGATGGCATCACCGACTCAATGGACTGAGTTTGAGTGAACTCCAGAAGTTGGTGATGGACAGGGAGGCCTGGCGTGCTGCAATTCAAGGGGTCGAAAAGAGTTGGACACGACTGAGCAACTGAACTGAACTGAACTGAATGCAATCTGGAAGGGAAATTGGGTTCTTCTTTTCATACAAGTTACAGTTTTCTGTGATTTTAGTACAAATGTATCCTTACAAAGTTTTTCCTACCTTAATTTATCCAACTGTTGTTTCCAATGTACTTTGTATACTTTGTATCCAACTTCACTCCTGTGACTTTATTTCTATCACTTTCAAGCAACCTCTGGAATCTGCTCAAAGGTTTTGGCAAAGCTCCTTTTTTCAAGCCAACTGAACTCACAGTTAAAAGAATCTAAACTGTTTTAGCCTGATTTTTTTTTTTTTTGAAGTTGTAGCAGAAACATCTCCTAAAGGAGAAAAAGCCCTTATCTCATCCACCTGCACAGACTCTGACACAAATACATAATTTAGAGCGGATAGGTGGAAATTAGCACATGTATATTTTTGAGCTACTTTAATTTTAAGCGTAATAGCTGATGCACCTTTCGCTTCTGCCCAGGGATAAAAGTAGCAAGGTGTTTTTATCACTGTTACTGTTACAGTCCCCTCCCTACTGATCAGTGACCGCTGATCACCCCAAGGGAAGATCTGGGCACTCGGCATTGCACCTCTTGCCCCTT
This sequence comes from Bos grunniens, assembly GCF_055505025.1. NCBI lineage: Eukaryota > Metazoa > Chordata > Mammalia > Artiodactyla > Bovidae > Bos > Bos grunniens. The sequence goes on from NC_141194.1 coordinate 6,558,436, forward strand.
TAGCTAGGTCCCTATCCAGCGGCAAAGCCTGGTATCCAGCCTCCAGTCTGCATGGCCTAGTATAAAATATTAAACCTGGGCCTTCCACAAGCTGAAAAAAAAATTTTTTTTCCGTGTCTAACACATTTTATTTGGTGTTTTCATGCTAGGTCAATCTGAACAACAACAACAAAGACCCTATTTGAACAGATTTTCTTTTAATATGGCTATGTGTACAAGGACGACTGAAAATTGGGGAAACCCCCAAATTAATGTTTTTAACCAATTACAGCTGTTACTAAAGATGGTGTGCTGGGATTTTAAGGAAACAGTCCAATAAATGATCAGCCCCTCATTCAATCTACTTAACCAACCCCTCTCTGAATAAAAACACACTCTGGCGGCAGACGTTTATCATGTTTTAAAAATATACTCTGTACTAAAACATGGGTTTCCTAGTGTTCTCTCTCCTTTCAGTATTTATTGACTCGCAGTCTCTCAAAATGGTAAAATAAAATTGAATTTATATGATCGAATGAAGGTGCAAGTTTGTACAGCCAAGCTCAGCGGCGGGAGTGAAAGGTGAAAGCTAAGGGACACCACGCAGAACAAGCACCTTCATGAAGGTTTCCGAAAAATTCTTTATTGAGTGTGCTTAACTAGAAACTGGAGAAGGCAATGGCACCCCACCCCAGTACTCTTTTGCCTGGAAAATCCCATGGACGGAGGAGCCTGGTGGGCTGCAGTCCATGGGGTCATGAAGAGTGGGACACGACTGAGCGACTTCACTTTCCCTTTTCACTTTTGTGCACTGGAGAAGGAAATGGCAACCCACTCCAGTGTTCTTGCCTGGAGAATCCCAGGGACGGGGGAGCCTGGTGGGCTGCCGTCTCTGGGGTCGCACAGAGTTGGACACGACTGAAGCGACTTAGCAGCAGCAGCAGCAAGTAGAAACTAGCTCCTGAGAACTCAGTTCAACATGAAGCCCTCGGAATCCATGTGGCCTGAACTAAATATCACCTTTGCACATGGGGGAATCTGGCTCCATGGAGGCTAAGTGGGCAGTGTTGGAGGCCTCTCGGATCAGAGGCCGTACTTAGTCCTGCTGAAAGTAAAGGTGTTAGTTGCTCGTTTCAACCCTGCAGACTGTAGCCCGCAGGGCCCCTCTGTCCATGGGATTCTCCAGGCAAGAATCCTGGACTGGGTCGCCATTCCCTTCTCCAGGGGGTCTTCCCAACCCAGGGATGAAACCTGGCTCTGCAGCATTGCAAGTTGATTCTTTACCATAATCCTGCTAGATATATATATGTATGATGCATACTATGTAAACATGTATGATTGTGTGTATGTATCGATATACACACGCTAGTGTATGTATACATTCACGCATGTGTTTATATGTATGTATGTTGTTGTGTTAGTTACTCAGTGATGCCTGACTCTGTGACCCCATGGACTGTAGCCCACCAGGCGCCTCTGTTCCTGGGATTTTCCAGGCAAGAATTCTGGAGTGGGTAGCCCTTTCCTCCTCCAGGGGAATCTTCCCAACCCAGGGATCAAACTCACGTCTCCTGCATCGGCAGCTGGATTCTTCACCACTGAGCCACCTGGGCAGAGATATTTTAGGGGATACTGAAAGTGGCCATAAGCCATCTAATTCCTTCTCATGGATCTCAGAGGGCTGGGAGGGTGAGTCTTCCTCCAATAACACAATAAAAGTAATAGTTAAAAGATAACTTCTGTCCTCCTCAAATCCTTTGTGCATGGTGCCACTTTTAACTCCCGTCCCCTCTGCACTCTTGGGTTTTTGTTTCTGTATAATAGCTTTATTGAGATATCATTCATGTGCTGTTACATTTATCCTTTCCAAGTGTGCGATTCGGTGGCTTTTCCCATACACGCACAGAGTTGTACCATGACTCTCTAGTCCCAGAATATTTTCCTCATTTGAAAACAAAATTCTCTTAAGAAAAACACACACACACCAAAAAGAAATCACTATGCTATGTATCTAAAGGTAGCACAATATTGTAAATCAATTGTACTCTAATTAAAAAAGAAAAAATGAAAAAGACACTGTGTATCCCTTAGGAGTCACTCTATATTCCCACCATCCCCCAGCCCCTGGCAACCACTAATCTAGTTTCTATATCTAGGGAATTGCCTTTTCTAGACATTCCATATGTTATGGGGCTGGATTGCATCCCTCTAAATTCACACGCTGAAAAGTCTTAATTCCTAGTATCTCAGAATGTAGCCAAATAAGGAGATAAGGTCTTTAAAGAGATGACTGGGGTCAAACAGGGTCCCTAGCATGGGCCCTACTCCAATAGGCCTGGTGTCCTTGTATAAAAAAGGAGATCAGGGCACAGACATGCACAGAGGGATGACCACTTGAGGACAAAGGGAGGAGACAGCCGTCTACACGCCCAGGAGAGGGGTCTCGGGAGGAACCAGCCCTGCTGAGACCTTGATCTTGGACTGGGAGACAGTAGGTGTCTCTTGTTGGAGTCACCCAGTCTTTCATGCTGTATTACTTGGCCCTAGCCAATTTTGGGGCTTCCCTGATGGCTCAGTTGGTAAAGAATCCACCTGCAAGGCAGGAGACCCAGGTTCTGTCCCTGGGTCAGGAAGATCCACTGGAGAAAGGATAGGTTACCCATTCCAGTATTCTTGGTCTTCCCTGGTGGCTCAGATGGTAAAGAATCTGCCTACAATACCGGAGACCTGGGTTCGATCCATGCATTGGGAAGATCCCTGGAGAAGGGAAAGGCTACCCAATCCAGTATTTTGGCCTGCAGAATTCCATGGACTGTATAGTCCATGGGGTCGAAGTTTTGGACACGACTGAGCGATTTTCGCTTCACTTCACTTGGCCAGTTCCAGGTGGCTCAATGGTAAAGAATCTGCCTGCAAAGCAGGAGACACGGGTTTGATCCCTGGGTCTGGAAGATCCCCTAGAAGAGGAAATGGCAACCCACGCCAGTATTCTTATCTGGAGAATCCCATGGACAGAGGAGCCTGGCAGGCTACAGTCCATGGGGGTCGCAAAAGAGTCGGACATGACTGAGCGACTCAACAGCTGCAGTGGGAGAATCAATTTAATACAGCACAGAAATGCAATCACACAGCGAGTGATTTCTCTTGGTCTGGACTTCCCACGCATTCAGACTGGCTGACATCCATCCCTCGCCTTCCTCCTCTGTTCTTAACTCTTGGGTGCTCATTGGCTTTCTTCTTTGGAAAAGCTCTGGTTCCTGGCCACTATTGCCAGCCAGCCTCTATGGTCATTCATATCCTGGGGCTGCTGTAGGAAAAACCTGAAATACTGTTGAATCAGAACCAAGATGATCATTTGATTTTTAAGACACAAGGCCATATGTCATCAGAACCCAGTGGCTCGGAAGTATAAGTTACAGAATTTGAAAAATGCATTTCCCTACCACATTCACTTTTTTTTAGAACTGAAGATGACTTATTTCTAGCTCTCTTTATAAATGACTTAGTGTTTTCAACCACAATATTCTGGGTTATAGTCAAGGCATATCGTAAGCATTTTCAGGCAATTTACCATTACACATAAGATATTCTGCTTTGGGATTCTATGTGTATATACTGATAAATTCAAGGCAATTCTTCAATCTCAATGTAATACTTTTGGTTCAAACAGAACCAGTGTCAAGTGAAAAAGTGTCAGTTGCTCACTCGTGTCCAACTCTTTGTGATCCTAGGGACTGTAGCCCACCAGGCTTCTCTGTCCAAGAAATTCTCCAGGCAACAATACTGGAGTGGGTTGCTATGCCCTTCTCCAGGGGCTCTTCCCAACCCAGGGATCAAACCTGAGTCTCCTGCATTGTAGGCAGATTCTTTACCACCTGAACCACCAGGGAAAGCCATTTGTTGTTGTAAAGATTGGTTTGTGCCATTGTGGGGGCAAGTTACACACGTCTGAAATTTGTAGGGCATGCAGTTAGGAAGGAGAAGGCAATGGCACCCCACTCCAGTACTCTTGCCTGGAAAATCCCATGGGCAGAGGAGCCTGGTAGGCTGCAGTCCATGGGGTCGCTAAGAGTCGGACACGACTGAGAGACTTTACTTTCACTTTTCACTTTCATGCTTTGGAGAAGGAAATGGCAACCCACTCCAGTGTTCTTGCCTGGAGAATCCCAGGGACCCGGGAGCCTGGTGGGCTGCCGTCTCTGGGGTCGCACAGAGTCGGACACGACTGAAGTGACTTAGCAGCAGCAGCAGTAGGAAGGGAAGGTCAGGTGAGAATATTCTTGGGAACTGACAAACTGTTGTCCCCAAAACAAATTTCCTCTTTTTCATGGAAACCTCAGCCGGGCTCAGCAGGCCTTTTACCTGACTGCATGGGACCCACTCAGATTATCTGAGATCGTCTCCCTAGTTCAAAGTCAACTGACTATGGACTTTGATCACGTTTACAGAATACCTCCATGCAACACTTACAATTTGCTGGTGTGGTGGTTCAGTCGCAAAGTCCTGTGCAACTCTTGGCAACCCCATGAACTGCAGCACACCAGGCTTCCCTGTCCTTCACTCACCCCCAGAGCTTGCTCAAACTCACGTCCATCGAGTCTGTGATGCCATCCAACCATCTCATCCTCTGTCATCCCCTTTTCCTCCAGCCTTTGACCTTCCCCAGCATCAGGGTCTTTTCCCGTGAGTTAGCTCTTCACATCAGGTGGTCAAAGTAGTGGAGCTTCATCTTCAGCATCGCTGCTTCCAATGATTATTTAGTGTGAGTGTTAAGTTAAATAGTGTCTCACCCAAAAAGGTATGTTGAAATCCCAACTTCTGGTATCCATGAAAGTGATCTTATTTGGAAATAGGTAGGGTCTTTGTGGGCTTCTCTCAGTGGCTCAGCAGTAAAGAATCCACCTGCAATGCAAGAGCCACAGGAGACTCGGGTTTGATCCCTGGGTCAAGAAGATCCCCTGGAGAAGGAAATGGCAACTCACTCCAATATTCTTGCCTGGAGAATCCCATGTACAGAGGAGCCTGGCGGGCTACAGTCCTTGGGGCCATAAAGAGTCAGACACGACTAAGCAACTTTCAGGTTCATACTGAATTAGGGTAGTCCTAAATCCAGTGACTGGTGTTCTTCAAAGAAAAAGGGAAGGAGGTTTATTTATTTATTTATTTTTAATATTTTTGGCTGTGCCACACAGCATGGGGGATCTTAGTTCCCCAATCAGGGATCGAACCCACCACCCCTCCCTGCACTGGAACTATGGAGTCTTCACCACCAGGAAAGCCCCTGAGAGGGAGGTTTAGACACACACACAGCCACATGAAGATGCAGCCAGGGATTGGACATGATACAGCTCCAAGCCAAGGGAACACTAAGGATTCCAATAGCTGCAACAGACTGAAAAAGAAGCATTTCTTTGTTCCCCACTAGAGCCTTCCATGGCAACCTGTTCCTCCCAGTACCTCGAGTTTGCACTTCTGGCCTCCAGGGGAAAAAAAAAAGTAAACTTGTATGGTTTTAACCCCCTGTGGTATAGGGTACTTTGTTACAGCTGCTGCTGCCTAGGAAATAGACACAGTGTCTGATTGAACCATCGCCAACTGTGTGAAGATGTGTGAGGTTAACACATCAAAAGACCATGACACCTGCCTCCCCTTCTTATCTGTCTGTCCTAACATTCTGCTCCTCCATGGAGCTCTTATCCTAGTTGGGGAAAACCCAACAAAAACATAAACATTGACATGTTGGCTCATGAGAGAGAGAGACAGAGAGATTGATGGAGGAGGGGGAGGGGTCCCTCATCCCAGCGGAAAGCCTAAAGTAGGCTGAGGGTCCCTGGTTGCCAAGGAAACGCATGGGACCTGGGGGTGGGGCTTGGGGGGAGAGGGGGAGGGCGAGGGGGAGGGGGGAGGGGGGAGGGGGAGGTGCAAGCTGAGACCATTTAGGAACCAGTTCGGGCTGGGGTGGGGGTGGGGAGGAGGCTTGAACCAAGTAGGTGAGGGGAAAACGAAAAAACAAAACAAAACAAAACAGAGCATCCCACCTCTTAATAATTTTCATTTGTCTTTAAAGACACAAGAACTAGGCGTTCCGGCAGCTCAGACGGTAAAGCATCTGCCTTCGATGCAGAAGACAGTGGGTTCGATCGCTGGGTGGGGAAGATCCCCTGGAGGAGAACTCGGCAACCCGCTCCAATAGGCTTGCCTGGAGAATCCCCAGGGACAGAGGAGCTTGGCGGACTACAGTCCCTGGGGTAACACACCACAGCTACAGGCCTGTGGGTCCTCTCTTGTCCGTATGTCTTGATACTTTTATCTAAAATTTATTTTCTTGTCTCCTCTCCAGGGGCCTGTTTCACTTTCTTCAAAATGGGATTGTGTCTGTGTGTACAAGCTCAAGTGCTTTATATTTTCAAAATAGTTGTCTCCACTGAAACAGACCATTCTGAGTTGCTTAGGCACGCTTCTGACATTTTAGAATAGTCACAGAGGCACATACAGTTAGGGCTGAGACTCTCATCTGCCCCTCACCTGGATCCCCCCTACGTACGGATGGGCTTTGTCACAGCGAACAAATTGACCTTGGTCCATGACGATGAATTGGACTCCAGACCGTTTGTGGATTTCCCCAGTTCTTCCGCTGAGATTCTTTCTGCCCCGGCACAGAGTTCAGGCATCTGCTTGGGTGCCTCAGGGCGGGGCCAGGGTCTCCATCTTTCCTTGTTTTTGATGACCTTGTCAGTTTTGAGCAATGTTAGGCAGGTATTTTATAGAATGTCCTTCAGTTTGAGTTTGTGTCCCGTTTTTCTCATGATTAGGCTGGGATTGTGGGATTTGGGAGATGCTCAAGCTTTTCCTGACACTTCTTTGCTTATAATGTTTCAACAGACATGGCATGCCTGTGTGCCAGACCCATTTGACTCCTTGCAACCCCGTGGACTGACGCCCGCCGGGCTTCTCTGTCCATGGGATTTCTAGGCAAGAAGACTGCAGTGGGTTGCCATTTTCTTCTGCAGCGGAATCTTCCCGACCCAGGGATCCAACCTAGGTCTCCTGCATCTCCTGAATTGGCAGGTAGATTCTTTACCGCTGAGCTACCTGGGAAGCCTCCGCAGACATCAGTATATCCTAACCAAGAATCATACTTAAACTAGGAATCATGTGTTTAGCAGCTGTGATCATTTATTTACAATCATTTACTTAGTAGCTGTAATCTTTGTCCTCTTTCCTTAAGAATACAGAAAGCTATGGGAGATGCAGCCACCATTTGGTATTCTTAGCTCCTTATGTGAAACCTTTCCATCTTCAAATTCTGCCATTCTGGGAAGAACTGTAACATTTAAAACTTCAAACCTCTTTGGAATTATCTAGTCATTTGAAAAAGTTATTTTTGTCATCCAAGGGGGATCTATGCAAAGGCAAACTACCCCCCTTTTGGATCTTATTTCTAGTTTCCCTGCCCCAGAAATCATCTCAGATCATTCCTGTGCTTTTAGCCACCGTTCAGGCTGTGCCTTGGAAACCCGCTGACTGCTGAGGTCAGCTCCACATTCAAGTGACCGGACGGCAGTGTGTGGCCATGGGTTTCAATGGCTGCGGAGAGTCACCCGAAGCAGTCATTTCCAGAAATGTGACCTATTCTGATGGTTATCTAAAAAACACATTAAAACGTTCTTTCCCTTCCTCCCTCCTTTAGGGAAATTTTAAGAACTGTAGATGACATATATCTCACCTCAGTAAATGGCTTCAGTCAAGTGACCATAGCAACAGACGGGAAGAGTTTCTCACACACGTACTAGGGAGAAGCCCTGTGTTCCAATTCCTTTGAGTTTTATGGTGCTTTCCTGAATCTGCTGAGTTTTCTGTTTTTTTGAAGTCAAGTTTCAGTTCAGTTCAGTTGCTCAGTTGTGTCAGACTCTTTGTGACCCCATGGACTGTAGCATGCCAGGCCTCCCTGTCCATCACCAACTCCTGGAGCTGGCTCAAACTCATCAAGTTGGTGATGCCATCCAGCCATCTCATCCTCTGTTGTCCCCTTCTCTCCTGCCTTCAACCTTTCCCAGCATCAGGGTCTTTTCCACTGAGTCAGTTCTTCCCATCAGGTGGCCAGAGTATTGGAGTTTCAGCTTCAGCATCAGTCCTTCCAATGAATATTCAGGACTGAGTTCCTTTAGGATGGACTGGTTGGATCTCCTTGCAGTCTAACAGACTCTCAAGAGTCTTCTCCAACACCACAGTTCAAAAGCATCAATTCTCTGGCGCTCAGCCTTCTTTATGGTCCAACTTTCACATCCATACATGACTACTGGAAAAACCATAGCTTTGACTAGATGGACCTTTGTTGGCAAAGTAATGTCTCTGCTTTTTAATATGCTGTCTAAGTTGGTCCTAACTTTTCTTCCAAGGAGCAAGTGTCTTTTAATTTCATGGCTGCAGTCACCATCTGCAGTGATTCTGGAGCCCAAGAAAAGAAAATTTGTCACTGTTTCCATTGTTTACTGAGATGTAATTTACAAGCTTTCCTGGTGCCTCAGATGGTAAAGAATCTGTCTGTAATGCGGGAGACCTGGGTTTGATCCCTGGGTTGGGAAGATCCCCTGGAGGAGGGCATGGCAACCCGTTGCAGTATTCTTTCCTGGAGAGTCCCATGGATAGAGGAGCCTGGCAGGCTATAGTCCATGGGGCTGCAGAGTTGGACATGAGTGAGCAATTAAGCAGACTTCCTAAAAAAAGAGCTATAGTGGGCTTCTCTGGTGGCTCAGTGATAAAGACTCTGTCTGCAGTGCAAGATTGGAAGTAGACCCAGGTTCGATCCCTGGTTTAGGAAGATCCCCTGGAGAAGGGAATGGCAACCCACTCCAGTATTCTTGTCTGGAGAATCCCATGGACAGAGGAGCCTGGTGGGCTACAGTCCAGAGGGTCTCAAAGAGCCAGACACGACTGAAGCTCCTTAGCACACACGCACGTAGAGCGACGACATGTGTGCACTGCAGTGAGTTTGTCCTTTCCCCTGCTGAGGGACATCTGGGTTGTTTCCAGGATTGGGCATCTATGAGCCAACCTACAAGTGTACAGCCTTTTGTGTGAACCTACATTTTCACTCTCTTAGGTGACTTAAGTAGGAGGCAACGGCTGGGTTGTGTGTGCTGATCTTATCAGGTGGCTGTTCGTTTCATAAAAACATCAGAAAGGCCTTCTGATAAAGGCAGCGGAGGGAAAAAGAAATGCAAATATTCCACCTCCACGTACTTTCACCTATGCTTTTTTTTTTTCTTGCAGCTGCTGAATGTTCTTTGTCAATGTAGTGTTGAGCTTGACTATGTGGGAGATGATTTTTGTGCAGCGACTATTTATAAAATCTTCTTGTCTCCCAGGCTCCTTCTCCACGGTGACTTTTAAACACTAAATGCAGAAGTGGAAACAAACGGAGCGGGGAAGACAAATAAAAAACACATAATGTCTTATAATGAAATACGGTTACCAAAGTAGAGAGGGAGGAGGAACAGCCTTTTGACAATTACTGTCTCCTGTTATTTTGTAACTGTAACAGCCATGTACTTTGAGCAAACCCAGGCAGCTCCTTGGTTGCCATTCTGCATGTTGCTGGGTGGGTGGGCTTGGAAATTGTTCGCTGATCCAGCAGCAACGTGGTTTGTGCTTAGGAGGGCTGTAGGATTTGGAACTCCAGTAGATGGCCCACTTTGGAAAGTAGAATATGAATATTGGGGCTTCCCTGGTGGTTCAGATGGTAAAGAATCTGCCTGCAATACGGAAGACCCGGGTTCCATCCCTGGGTCGGGAAGATCCCCTGGAGGAGGGTGTGGCAACCCACTCCAGCAATCTTGCCTGGAGCATCCCATGGACAGAGGAGCCTGGCGGGGCTACAGTCCATGGGGGTTGCAGAGACTCGCACATGACTGAGCGACTAATACACACAAGGAAACAAGTCTACACTTGAATGCCCTGAAACCTGTACGTCGAGGCCACCTTCTCTGGCAAAAGGGGACTTTGCAGACGTGGCTCAGTTTAGAGCTTTGCGATGGAAAATTTATCGTGGATTATACAGTTTGGGCTAATTGAATCACCAGGATTGGGCAGGATGGGGGTTGTGCACTGGGAGAAGGACACGACCAAAGGGAGGTCACATGTCCAGGCCTTTGGGATTACACTGGAAAAGGCAAAAGGAGCCAGATTCTCGCCTGGAATCTCTGAAAGAACCAGCCTGCCAACAACTCAATGTTAATTAGCCCAGTGAGACCCGCAGGGGACCTCTGGCCTCCAGAATGGTCAGATAACAAGTTTGGCTTATCATTATTATTAATATATTTGTGGCCGCACTGGGGCTTCATTGCTGCGTGGGCTTCTCTCTAGTTGTGGTGAGCGGGGAGTTACTCTCTAGATGCGACATGCAGACTTCTCACTGTGGGGGCTTCTCTGGTTGTGGAACTTGGGCTCTGTAGTTGTGGCCCATGGGCTTAGCTGCCCCCGTGGCACGTGGAATCTTCCCAGATCAGGGATCAAACCCATGCTCCCCCCTGAACTGGCAGGGGGATTCCTAACCCTTGATCACCAGGGAAGTCCAGATAATAAGTTTTATTTGTATTTTTTAAATTTTAAGCCATTAGGTGTGCGGTAATCCGTTGCAGCAACAAAAGGAAACTGATACAGCCCTTAACCTCTGTGAGACTGAACTTTCCTCCCCTGTGAAACGAATATAGGATCCCTACTGTATCTCCCCAGCAACGTCATAGGTTGCTATGGCAACAGATGAGGTTGTCTTTGAAAACTGTTTAGGAAACCATCAGAACACTTTCGCAGCTAGGAGAAGCCTCGGTTCTTCCTTTGCCCACCTGAGTCTGCTCCTGTCAAGAGAGGTTTAATTTCCCTCCAAATGGCCTCCACCCTCTCTAAGTGGGTGGCTATCCCTAGGCATTTCTGCGCCTTTTTAGGACCCATCCCCACAAACAGAACGCTATCATGTTCCTTCTGCCTTTTCTTCAATATTAAAAGACGGGGTTCCTTCATATAACGTTTTATGAAAAGTGTTTTCTTTGTAGTTATTTTCGCTGTGTTGAGACTTGGTTGCAGCATGTGAGCTCACTAGTTGTGGAGTGCGGAGGCCTCAGTCTAGATTCGATGTGCAGGCTTTTCATTGCAGTCACTTCTCTCATTGTGGGTCACAGGCTTACTTTACCTGTGCCACATGGGATCTTAGTTTCCTCACTGAGGATCGAACCCAAGAAGGCGGATTCTCAACCACTGAACCGCCAGGAAAGTCCCTCTGAAAACTTTTTGAAAACACACTATAAAAAGAGAAAAGAATTTCCTGGGAAGAGGTAGGCAAGTTACATGAAGAACCTTGAGTCCTTCAGCTCAGTTCAGTTCAGTTGCTCAGTCGTGTCCGACTCTTTTCGACCCCATGGACCGCAGCACGCCAGGCCTCCCTGTCCATCACCAACTCCCGGAGCTTACTCAAACTCATGTCCATTGAGTTGGTGATGCCATTCAAACATCTCATCTTCTCTCCTCCCCTTCTCCTCCCACCTACAACCTTTTCCAACATCCAGGTCTTTTCCAATGAAGTCAGTGCTTCACATCAGGTGGCCAAAGAATTGGAGCTTCATCTTCAGCATCAGTCCTTCCAGCGAATATTCAGGACTGATTTCCTTTAGGATAATCTGGTCCTTTAGGATGATTTCCTTTAGGATGGACTGAATCCTTCGATCGCCTAGAAACGGGTTTCTAGGCTAAGTAGTCAGTATTATTCACGCTTCACTGGGTCACTGACCTCTGCTTTTATAGTGCTGTGAGCTGAAAAGGAATGGGCACACGTGTGTTGCAATAAAGCTTTATTGATGGACACTGAAATCCAAGTGTGACCTAATTTCCATGTCACAAAATATCACTGTTTTTGGATTTTTTCCCCCCAATCTTTTGAAAATTATTTATTTTTGGCTGTGCTGGCTCTTCATTGCTTCATGGGCTTTTCTCTAGTTGTGAGTGGGGGGCTAGTTTCTGGGTGTGGTGTGCCGGCTTCTCATCGCCTGTGGCTTCTGTTGTTGCAGACATTGGGCTCTAGTGGGATTCAGTAGTTGCTGCAGGTGGGCTCCCAGGCTCCAGAGCACAGGCTCAGCAGTTGTGGTGCACGGGCTTAGTTGCTGTGCAGCAGGTGGGATCTTCCCGGACCAGGGATTGAACCCGTCTCCTGAGTTGCAGGTGGATTCTCCAGGGAAGCCCAGTGTTTCCCCGAGTCTTTAAACAATGTATCCTTTGCTTGCAGGTTGTGGAAAAAAACAGGTGTCAGAGCTGACCACTGCCAGCTCCTGTCCTAGCACAGAAGCTCCATCAGGGCAAGGAATTTTGCCTGTTTTCTTCATTACAGGTTCCCCAGAACTTGTGTTTTATAACACCTTTTGATACCTTTTTGATCATGGAGGCATCTTTTTGGTGTTAATTCAGCGTTTAAAAATATGGATTAGGTTGATGAGTTAAGTTTTTGGCTCCCCCTTAAAGTCATCTCGATCTAGAGTCCTGGCCCATGAACCATGGGAGGGTATTCCATGCTGGTGACATGGATTAGTCCTGCTAAGGCCACAGGGCCATGGACAACCATCATACTTTCTCCCTCGGTAGAGAGATTAAAGGGAGTCCATGAACTTGGGTGGGAAGAACCCCTGCAGCGAACCCAAATGTAGCATTTCCGAAAAGTGTGACTATAGAGGAGATGACAGTTAATAGTACCTTTCATTTGCCACCAAGCTGTCACCAACAGAAGTCTGATGTATTTTCAGAGCAGGTTGCAGTTGAATCATATTTTGTTTACCTGCACCACTGCTTTGAAATGATGGAAGTTATTAGTCCCACCTCTAGAGCTTATGATTGGAAGGACTGAGAAAGAAGGGCATGTATCATAACATTGGAAGGCCTGAAAAAAAGTTTAACTGCATCTTAACAGACTTGAGTTTCTTTGTCATCTTATGTGTATTATGTATGTATGCATTTGGAATCAATATAATCACTAAATTGCCAGAGAAGGTCTGGGGCATGGAAATGGTTACAGAGCCTTTTCCTCAATCCTTTAACTTCTTGAAAGTGTCGCGACCCCACGGACTGTAACCTGCCAGGCTCCTCTGTCTACGGAATTCTCCAGGCCAGAATACTGGAGTGGGTAGCCATCCCTTCTCCGGGGGATCTTTCCGACCCAGGAATCGAACTGGGGTCTCTTATGTTGCAGGCGGATTCTTTACCAGCTGAGTGACTTGTGGGTCCAGTCTTTCCCTCCGAACCCTAGAGATAAAAAATCCCTGCCCTCCAATATTACGGGGAGGATCGTATTGGATATTGTTGTACCAGCTCCCCGATGCCAAGTGCAAGGTGTTTTCAGTATTCGAAGGATGCGAACTGAAGGTGACATTTGAAATAGAAGGAAACAGCCGTGACTCACATGAATTACTCTTCGGGCGCCGCCATAACAAAGCACCGCAGATTGGGTGGTTTAAGGAAGAGAAATTTACGGGGGCTTCCCGGGTGGTCCAGTCCTTAAGACTCTGCACTACCAATGCAGGGGGTGAGTGTAAACTGGTTCTATCCCTGACGAGGGAACTAAGATCCCACCCGCAGTGCGGGGAAAGTTTAAAAAAAAAATGTATTTTCTCACCATCTTGGAGGCTGGAAGTCCGGGTCAGGATGTTGGCTGGGTGGAGTTCTTCAAAGATCTCCCTTCTTGCTGTGTCCTTACACGGTCATCCCTTGGTGCGTGTTTGTGTCCCAATAGTCTATTCTTAGAAGGACACCAGTCAGATTGGATAAGGAATGGTCACCGTAATGACTGCCTCTGATTTATTTATTACTTTATAAGCCGGCTTTCCAAAAGCAGTTGCTTTCTGTGTGCTGCCGTCCATGGGGTTGCTAAGAGTCGGACACCACTGAGTAACCGAACTGAGCGAAAGGTATTAGGGCTTAGGACTTGAACACAGGGGTTTGAGAGGGGACACACAATTCACCCCACCTTGAAGGAGAGATGAGGGACTTTCCTGGGGGTCCAGTGGTTAAGAATCCGGCTTCCGGTGCAAGGGCACGTGGGGTAGATTCCTGGTCAGGAACTAAGATCCCGCATACCTCAGAGCAATGAAGCCCACTTTACTGTTGGGTTGTCTTTATCTACTGTTAAACACGACAGTGAAAATCCTGTGTGTTGCAACCATGACCCGATGCAGGCAAAAATAAATAAATAAAAATATGCTGTTGGCCCAGCTGGGAAAGAATCTGCCTGGAACGCGGAAGACCTGGGTTCGATCCCGGGGTTGGGAAGATCCCCTGGAGAAGGGAATGGCTACCCACTCCAGTGTTCTGGCCTGGAGAATTCCATGGACTACTACACAGTCCATGGGGTCGCAAAGAGTCGGACACGACTGAGCGACTTTCACTTTTCTAAAAAATAAAAGAGAGAGATTTGATGTCTCCCCAGCTCTAGAGGAGAAGAAAGCGTACCACCTACCTCATCTCGCCTTCATGTAGGATGATGGACCTCTCTCTCTGTCCTCACCCCTGTTTACTTCTCCAGGGATGTTTGCACTTGTATAACCAGCCCGTTTTATAGTTTCCATTCCGGTCTCCCTAAGGAAAATTAAAAGCAAGCGCCCAAAGCAAATGGGCTTCCCTGGTGGTTCAGCTGTAAAGAATCCGCCTGCAATGTGGGAGACCTGGGTTTGATCCCTGGGTTGGAAAGAGCCCCTGGAGGAGGGCATGGCAACCCACTGCAGTATTCTTGCCTGGAGAATCCCCCTGGACAGAAGAGCCTGGCGGGCTACACGGTCCACGGGATCCCAAGAGTCAGATGCGATTTAGTGAGTAAAGAACAGCAACCCTAAAGCAAACATTGGCCAGAGGTTTGTAAGTGAGGTTGGCAAGCACTCACCCATTATTCGTTTCATAAGGGAAGCTTGTGGTAGGCAGATGCTTCCTCAAAAGTGAGACATCCTCTGCGACCATCACCGAGGCATGGAGCACAGCAATCCTGGAATCTCGGTCCTTTCTGAGATTTGCAAGCAAATATTGGCCTATGTGGGCTTCCCTGGTGGTTCAGATGGTAAAGAATCTGCCTGAAATGCGGGAGACCCGGGTTTGATCCCTGGGTCAGGAAGATCCCCTGCAGAAGGAAATGGCAAAGCCACTCCAGGACTCTTGCCTGGAAAATTCCATGGATGGAGGAGCCTGTCGGGCTACAGTCCATGGGGTCGCTAGGAGTCGGACACGACTGGGCGACTTCACTTTCACTTTATTGGCCTATGTCTGAGGAGCTGTAGAAAACCATACGGGCCTCGGTGAAATTAGATACTGGATTCGATGAAAACTAGGCAGTAATTCTCGAGAGAAGCTTAATGCCTCTTCCTACTGTCTCTCTTTTTTTTAAAAAAAAAATAATATTAATAGACTGTTTTTTTAAAGAACGGTTTTAGATGTACAGAACAATTTAGCATACAGTACAGAGAGTTCCATTTTCCCACCTCCTACACAGCATTTCCAGTGTGAACATCTTTTGTGTAAGAGTGGTACATTTATTACCACTCTTTATCGAATCAATATCGATAAAATCCACAGTTGATATTCGAGGTCACTTTCGGTGCTGGCCAGGTCTACCTGTTTGGACAAATGCAGAATGTCATGCACCCACCACTCCAGTTTCATACAAAACGGGTTCACTGCCCTGAAAAGCCCTTTGGGAGGCCCATGTTCAGCCCTTCTTTCTCATCCTCAGAGCCCCCAGGCAACCACTGACCTTTCCAGTTTGGCGTTTTCTAGAACGTCATAGATGCTTACTTCTGGGAAGAAAAGTTATGACCAACCTAAGCAGCATATTAAAAGCAGAGACGTTACTTTGCCAACAAAGGTCCGTCTAGTCAAGGCTGTGGTTTTCCTAGTCCTTGTGTATGGATGTGAGAGTTGGACCATGAAGAAAGCTGAGCGCTGAAGAAGGGATGCTTTTGAACTGGAGAAAACTCTTGAGGGTCCCTTGGACTGTAAGGAGATGCAACCAGTCCATCCTAAAGGAAATCATTCCTGAATATTCATTGCAAGGACTGATGTTGAAGCTGAAACTCCAATCCTTTGGCCACCCGATGTGAAGAACTGACTCCTTGGAAAAGACCCTGATGCTGGGAAAGATTGAGGGCAGGAGGAGAAGAGGATGACAGAGGATGAGATAGCTGGATGGCATCACCGACTCAATAGATGTGAGTTTGAGCAAGCTCCAGGAGTTGCTGATGGACAGGGAGGCCTGGCGTGCTGCAGTCCATGGTGTCACAAAGAGTCGCACACGACTGAGTGACTGAACTGAGAATGTCATAGAGTCGGACTCATACAGGATGTAGCCTTTTCAGATTGGCTTCTTTCACTCGCTGACATACATTTAAAGTTCCTCCAGGTCTTTCCGTGGTTGGATATCTCATTTCTTTTCATTGCAGAATAATATTCTACCATATGGATGTGTCCCAGCTTGCTTATCTGTCCACCTACCGACTAACATTGTTGCTGCCTTCAGCGTTGGCTGAGTAAAGCTGCTAGACATCACTGTGTGGGTTTTTCTGCAGACACAAGTTTTCAACTTAGCTGGGTTAAAAACCCAGGAACGTAGTTGTATGTTTCTGCTTTATAAGAGGGCTTTCCTGGTGGCTAAGAGGATAAAGCGTCTGCCTGCAATGCAGGAGACCCAGGTTCAATCCCTGGGTTGGGAAGATCCCCTGGAGAAGGAAATGGCAACCCACTCCAGTATTCTTGCTGGGAGAATCCCACGGACAGAGGAGCTTTACCTGACCGACTGCCTTCCAAAGCGGTCTTAAGTTGCACATTCCCATCAGCACAGGCATTCAGAGTTCCTGTTTGTCTGCATCCTGTTAGCATTTGATATTTTATTTTTCTTTTTTTTGCCGCTTACATTCTCTTGTTCCCCAGACCTGGAACAGAACCGGGGGCCTCTGAAGTCAAAGTACCCAGGCCCTAACCACTGGCCTGCCGGAGAGTTCTCTGTACTTTGTCTCAATGTGATATTTCCCTGTGATATATCATATTCCACAACTTTTCATGTGCTTGCTTGACGTCTGTCTATCTCTTTGGGGAGATTTTGTTTCCAGACCTTTCGCCCATTTTTATTTTGGATTTTTGTCTTAGTGTCCGGTTTTGAGAATTTTTTTTGGCCTATTTTGGTTTCAGTCCTTTATCAGATATGGATTTTTTGCAAATATGATCTCCCAGTCTGTAGCTTGTATTTTCATTCTCTTAACAGTCTCCTTTGTAGAACGTTACGTTTTAAATTTTAATAAGTCCAACTCATCAATTTTTTTTTTAAACAGGGATCATGTTATTGATATTTTATCTGAAAACTCATCGCTAAGCCCAAAGCCATCTAGATTTTTCTCTTATGTTTTCTTCTAGGAGTTTTGTGTTTTTTGCCTTTTGCGTTTAGGCCAAAGATCCATTTTAAGTTAGTTTCTGTGAAAAGCCTAAGGTTTGGGCTAGATCAATGGTTTTGTTTGTTTTGTAAACGGATGTCCCTTGTTTCAGCACCATTTGTTGAAAAGGATATTCTTTCTCCACTGAAATACCTTTGGTCTTTTGTCAAAAATTAGGTGACTGTATTTGTGTGGGTTCCGGCTGCCCTTTGATTACAAATTTGGCTGCTGTTTAGGGGGAATATTTATAGCATTTGTTGCAAGCAGATTCTTGTATTCCAGCTCTTTCCATCAACAACCAAAAATAATTGTTTGGAGTACAGATATTGTGCAGTGGATAACTGTGGAAATCATTGCTGCTGAAGCCTCCATAGTAGCCTTTATACCCTTGTCAGATGCGCTAGCTCCTTTCCTGCTCGACTTTAATGTGCTTTTTTTCTTCCACCATTTGAAAAATCTGAAAGCCAGATTAAATATAATAGTCTAATTTCCCACCTACCTACCACCCATCTAGCATTCAGAAAGTTATTTCAGTGTTATTATGGAAAATGTAGGGGTCGCCTTTCCTATCTGAGGTCTTACAAAGTCCCTGGGTGTTCCTAGGACTCTTTGACTAAGGTACTCCAGTCTTGTAAGAAGACCCCTGGGATTGTTGGGAGCCGATCAAATAGGAAAGATGGATCCCAAGTTCCCTTGCATTGTTACAAGGATGTGAAAGTCGCTCAGTCCTGTCCGACTCTTTGCGACCCCATGGACTGTAGTCCATGGATTTCTCTAGGCCAGAAGACTGGAGTCGGTAGCCTTTCCCTTTCTCCAGGGGACCTTCCCAACCCAGGGATCGAACCCAGGTCTCCCTCATTGCAGGCGGATTCTTTACCAGCTGAGCCAGACCAGCTGCAAAAACCGGCCACGCTGGGGCGTAGGAGGGAGCGAGGATTTCCACCACTTTTCCATACTTTAAAAATGACTGGCATCTGCCAAGCCATCAAAACATACAAAAGAAGCCTTTCTCCTCGTCCCGTTCGGTTCGGAATTTCCAAGCAGCTCCCGACGAGCAGCTAGCGATGGCAAGCCAGAGAGGGCCAGGTTTGGCTGCGCGGCTACTCGAGAGTGTGCGGTAGCCGAGGGCCGACGTCCCCGTAGAGCCGAGCGCGGTAATGATGTCAACTTGTTATTTACTTTCCAAATCTGAATGACTGAGCAAGGCGAAAGGAGAAATCAATCAACCGCAATGTGACCCTACAGGCGGAAAAAAACGCAGCGCTCCCACCAGCGGGCGGTGGGGGGAGGGGAAGCACGTGTAACCGGGGCAGAGTTGCATCAGGCGCGCTTGCCTGCCCGGGTTTTCTGTTGCATAGCCTTTTTTTTTTTTTTTTTTCCGATTGCATGAAAAGACCTCAGCCTCAGTCCTCACAAGCCCTAGGAGCCCGGGAGCCAGGCCGGGCAGGCTGGAGGCAAGGCCCCGCCACGTCCTTTTGTGTGTGTGTGTGTGTCTGTGTGTGTGGTGGGGGGTGGGGAGAGGCTTGAATGGTAACCGGTAGAAAAGAAGGGCAAAATCTATTCTGCTGATTCACAATTATGGAGACCGTGTAAGTGTCTTTTTTTTTTTTTATTGCTGTGCTCGAATAATGGTGCAGTCACCGTCGTTTTAAATCATTGACGTTTTACAGCAATATTCGGCAACGTCATTTTGAGGCCGCCTTTTGGAATGGAGGATCAGCCCCTTAAAAAAAAAGTCACCTCGCCTCCCCTCCCCACACGGTCAGGAACAACAAACGGCCCAGTGTCCCAGAAAGGAGCAAGCGAGGTTACAGTGCAAGATGCTGAGTGTCCTGGGCTCTTTAGGGCAAAAAAAAAAAAACCCCAAAAACCCTCGTTAGGCACTAAAGGGAGGGGCCGGCTTCCTTGAAAATATTCGCCAAAGCAGACATCCAAGGTGCTGGGGTGCTTGTGCAGCGCGCGCGTGTTTGTTTCCGCGAATTCAGGTCACGGGTGGTGGGCAGTTGTCACCAACCCGGAGGGGGCGAAAGCAACCTGGGGCCTTGGGTTCACCAGGTCTGGGCCGAGTCAGCAAACAGCTTTGCAAACGTCCTAGGTTCTGCAGCCTGCGGCTGGAGGTGGGGGTGGGGACGTGCGAGAAGGCCCCAGGGTCCCGGTTCCACCACCACGCTCCCCCCGAAACCCCGGCCTGGAGCCCCCCCCCCACCCTAGGTCCTGGCGTCCACCCCAGTACGTCTTGAGTTTCTTTTTCCCCAGGCGCCTTCCCTGCTAGGGATTTTTGCAAAGGTGGAGGCTTCACTGGAGCCCCCACTTTTGGGGGGAAGGGGAAGAGACCGCGCGGGGGTGGGGGGGATGGCCTCTCGGCCGGCGACTTGGAGGGGGCTGGCACCCTCAGGCAGGTTAGGGGAGGGGGGGTTCATCTTTGAGCTGGGGGAGGGTAACACAGCAGTGGCCCTGTCTCCCTGCCCCCCTCCCCCCCCCTCCCCGAGACCACGGGGGTGGCGACCCGGTTCCTTTCCCCTCCTGGATAATGGGTTTGGGACTGGGTGGGGGGTAGGTCCGAATTTTCTGATGCGCCCCCCACCCCCACCCCCGATGGAGGCCTCGGGGTTGGGACAAGGTTCGCAGAGAGGAGGGAAGAAGCCCGGGTTCCCCTCACCCACCCCAGGCGTGGCAGGGAGGGGGGAGCTGGGGGAGGGGGGGTGAGGGACAGGGTAGGGTCGGAGGGTCCCCCTCCGCGGGGGAGGGGCTGGACTGGGAAGCAGGTCTACCGCCCCCCTAGAGGCCATGGGGGAGGGGCCCGGGCTCTTACCGCCTGCACCGTGGGGGAAGGGCAGGCCGGGGTGTGTGGGGGAGGGGGCAGACTGGAGGCCGTGGGGGAGGGGTGCTGGCCTGGACGCGGCCCCTTTGGGCGTGGGGGAGGGTCTGCGGGGTGGGGAGGGGGTACGCGGGTGGGGGGAGGTTGCAGAGGACCCGGGCTCCCCTCCCCCGGCGGTGGGGGAGGGGGCGGGCTGGGGGTCCTGGGGGAGGGGCTGGCCTGGGACGAGGCCTCTTTGGGGGTGGGGGAGGGTGCAGGGGCCCCGGGGTCCCCTTTCCCTGCGGCGGGGTCGGGCGCAGGCTGGGGGCCGTGGGGGTGGGCGATGGGGAGGCCCCGGGTGGGGGAGCGCGCAAGGGCCCCGGGCGGTGGGGGAGGGCGCAGGCTGGGGGCTGTGGAGGGTGATGGGGGGAGGGCGATGGGGGCGTCCCGGGTCGGGGAGCGCGCTGGGGCCCCGGGCTCCCCTCCCCCGGCGGCGGCGGCGGCGGGGGCGGGCGCAGGCTGGGGGCGGCGCCCAGGGCCGTCCTCCCGGCCGGGGTCGGCGTTCCGGCGGCCGCTCCCCAGCGGAGGTCACTGGCCGCGCCGGTCCCTCCCGCGTCCCGCCCTCTCCCGCCGCCGCCGTTTTCCCCCCCTCCCCGCCCGCCCCGTCCTCCGCGCTCGGGAGCGAGGAGCCGCCCGCGCCCCCGCCCCGCCGCCGCCGCCGCCGCAGCGCCCTCGCCGCCATTCGGCACCCGAAACTTTCCAGCGCCCGCGCGTCTCGGGGACTCGGCGGCGGCGGGGGACGCGGGCGCGGGGCGGGGGCGGCCCGGGGGGGCGGCGCGCGGCGGCTTCGGGCGCCGGGCCCTCGGCTGCCGCGGCGCGGCCCGGGCTCGGCGGCGGCGGCGGCGGCCGGCGGGGCGCAGGCTTGGAGCGGCGGCGCCGGACACAAGTTGCGCGGCTCAGGGCGAGGTAAGTGTGCGCGCGGGGCTCGGCCCGGGCCGGGCGCGCTGCGGAAACTTCTCTCGCTCAGGGTAGGGGTGAGGCCCGGGCCCGGCTCATTCCCGCCCTCTGAGGGGGTCAGGCGGGCCGGCCGCCCGCTCGGGGACCCCCGTCTCTGGTAGGGGGGTGGGGGTGCGGTGGAGGGAGGGGGCCCAGCTTCCCCAAGTGTCCCCCGGGGATCGGGCTGGGGTGTTGCGCGCGCTCCCTGCAGGCTGAACAATACCCCGATGGGGCCGCTCCCCCAAAGTGGTGCCGGCGCGTCGGGGGTTGGAGGGGCGGGCGGAGACTGGAGCTGGGGGTAAGGGGAGGCTTCTTTGTTTTGGGGAGGGGGAGGTGATCGGTAAGTTTTGGCGAGGGGGGTGGGGGTAGGGAGCGCTCCGTTGGTCCCTCCCGGTGCCGCTTTTGTCTTCCGGGCCCGGGGCTGGCTGGACGAACCTGCGCGGCCGCGGGGACCCCCCCCCCATGGGGGAGGGGAGTCCCATTCATCGCCCCCCCCCGGGGGGGGGGCGCGGGCCGGGACCCCGGGGGGCGCGCCGCGGCGGCGCGCGCAGGGCGCAGAGTGGCGGGCGAGGCGGCGCGGGCCCGCGGCGGTTCAGTTTCTGCGGCGCGGAAACTGTCAGGAAGTGGGGAGCTCCCCCCAACTTGCGCCCCCACCCTCCCAGCCCGGCCCGTAGCGAGGAAAACAGGGTGGGGACCACTTGGGTGGGTGGGGGTGGGCGTCCCTGGGCGATCTACAGAGCGCGCCCTGGAGGGGGGGGTGGCTGTAGACCTGTTGCGCCTGGTCTAGGGGGAGGGGTGCCCCGAGATCCGCGTGCCAGGCGGTGCTTCCTTCTCCCCACCCCCTACCCCGCCACCCTCCCGAGGGGACCTCGCCCACGGCGGTGGGGGTGGCCAGTGCTCGGAATGGAGTGGGGCGCGCCATCGTTTGGTCGGGGGCCACCGGAGGTCGCCGGGGACTGTGACACTTGGGGGTCGCTAAAGGGCTCCCCCCCCCACCCCCGGGCGCTGCGACTTCACGTGCGTTGCCCGTGCGCGGCAAGACCCGCGACCGGGATGGTTTTAGGGCACAGCCTGGCCTTCCTCCGAGTCCACTGCAAATTCCACGAAGTTAAAAAGTCCGAGGTGTGTTGTTGTTGTTGTTGATTTTTTCCCCCCTCCTGTCGCCGATGTTGTAGCATGGAACCGCCGAGGAAATAGAAATCTGTCTTCTCTATTCCTTTTGTCGCGGTTTGGGTTCTTGCTTGGCTTTATCACATACGGCTTGAACTGACTTCTTGAATGTTTTTCTATCCAGACGCGCCGCCTGAGCCCCTGGGTTAACCTGGAAGGCGAGGGGCGGGACTCCAGTCTGGGTTGGGGAGCGAGGGGGTGGTGATGGCGGGGGAGGCTCGGGTTAAGTCCAGCCTGATCGGTGGCCTCGGGGGTAGCAGATGGTGGAAGGACTTCTGGGAAGTTTAGTCATTCCTAGAAAAGACGCGATTGGGTGGGGGTGGGGGAGATGGTGATTATGGAAACCATTGATACTTGAAGACGCTTTTCACGTGAAAGGGATGTTCAGATATCTCAGATGTACTGCAGATTGCTTGGAAAACCACCCAGCTGGATAACGAATCCGGAAATGAAAGCTGGAAGTCCCATCCCTTGACCCACGTCTTAAAATGGCCCCTGAAGGATCATTCCGTGTGAAGTTCCTTAAGTGAACACACACCTGTGGAACAGCCCGTGAAGACTCTAAGGTGTTTTTTATTTGGTGCTGTGCAAAGCAAGGAGGTTGGCTCTGCTTTTTTTCCAGGGCTTAGTCACTCCAGGTATTATCAGCACCACCCCCCCATCATTGAAATTTCACCCCTGGAGCCTGAGTCTTGCCCCTCCTGCAAGTTGGGGTGTTTTAGTTAAAGTGCGTGCAGTCAACCCCCTTTGAACCAGAGGAGCCTCAGTGTTCTCACTGGTGATGACTTCCTGAATGTACCTGGGTGGGAGGTTTGTAGGTTTCAGTGCTAGGTGGCCAAAGACGGGTATAGAGCCCCTGAGTCCAGCTCCGAGGGGACACGTAAAACTGCTTTTGCTGGAAAAGCAACCTTTGTCCCCGTCTGGCCTGAACTAGTGAAACAGCCCACCCTGACGTCCTGCTCCGCCATTGACCTTGAAGTCCTGCCAGCTTTCCGAGCGTCGTTTGCTATATGTGCAAAAATAAAAACGGGAACCGAGATCACGGCACTCATTGGATGGTGCAGGAGCAGAGAGGAGGAACCGTTATGTGTAAGTTTTTTTGAAAACGTCGAGTTTGCCTGTAAATTTTCACTGTTGCTCCGGCGCGGATAAATTCATCGTCCTTTGGTTACTCAAATGCCACGCGCTGAGGATTTTACAGGCGCTTAACGCCCTGTGAAGACACTGACTTTGCTCATCTATGGTGGAGGGAAGATTGATTCTGGAAACCCAGCTCTGAAGCTTGGTGTTATTTTGTCTTCCTGTGTTGACATGGGGTGAATGTTCCCATTTGGAGACAAACTTGTTCAATTACAGAAACACACACTTTTTCTCCCCCACACAGAATCTTAGATTGAACTCTCTTTTTCTATATATAAAACCCTAGATTTCTCAACAGAAATCATGAAAGGTCAATCACAGTGGCCTTGTTTTACCCATAGCTTAATTATCTGGGGTGGTATCCACTGCCCACCTGGGCATATTTAGATTCCAGTTGATTAAAATTCATTTATTAGTGGTGGTTTTACTAAAATGCCCAGTTCTGTTGTTTCAGGGCTTTGTCCATAATTCAGATACTCAATAGATGTGTTTGGGGGTCACCAGTATAGAACTTGAAGAAGGTCCAGTTTGGGAGCGGTGCTCTGTAGTTGGGCTTCCTTGGTGGCTCAGTGGTGAAGAATCCGCTTGGAATGCAGGAGACTGGAGTTCGATCCCTGAGTTGGGAACATCCCCTGGGGGAGGAAATGGCAACCCACTCCAGTATTCTTGCCTGGAGAATCGCATGGTCAGAGGAGCCTGGTGGGCTACAGTCCACGGGGTTGCAAAGAGTTGGACATGACTGAAGTGATTTATCACACACGCACTCTATATTTACTACAAGTAAGGATCTGTAAAGAAACCAGTAAAGAGTTAGCCTGCTCCTTGTGGAAGGAGGGGAGAGGCTGTAAGAGTTTTAGACAGTTACTGGTTAGTCAGTTCAGTTGCTCGGTCTTGTCCGACTCTTTGCGACCCCATAAACCGCAGCACGCCAGGCCTCTCTGTCCATCACCAACTCCCGCAGTTCACCCAAACCCATGTCCATCGAGTCGGTGATGCCATCCAACCATCTCAACTTCTGTAGTCCCCTTCTCCTCCTGGCCTCAATCTTCCCCAGCATCAGGGTCTTTTCCAGTGAGTCAGTTCTTCGCATCAGGTGGCCAACGTAGACCTTAAAAAAGATTTCAGCTAGCAAGTCACCTGGGAAAGTGATTTCAGTGAGATCGACAGCTGTGGTTTTAAGGTTGAGATGGTGTGGATCATTTCTGAATTAGAAAACCCTGACTCCAAGCTGGAGTTTTCTTGAGGATTCAACTTCGGAAAAAGGGTGTGCGTCAGTTTCCCCTTCTGGAAAAAAGCCAGTCCCCACGTTGCCGGCCCGAGTCTGTTGTGGCCAACATCCCTTGGGGTCTCAAGGTATTGCTAACAGTGTGGCCCCATGTAGCTGATTGAGAGAACATATCTGATACGCTCCCCCCTTCTCCCCCACCCCAAGCCAAGTTTATGTTCTAAGTTTTAACGTCCTGAGGGCAAACTCTTCTGTATCAAGCAGGCTGACAAGGAATCCTCCCTACAGATGAGACTTCACAACGGTCAGTGTGTTTTTAACAAGTGGCTGAATGGTGCCCGTTTCCTGTACACCGGTCTCTGCACAGGATGGTGAATTCCTTATGATGTGTTCTTTGCATAATCTTTTGCGTTTTTTTTTTTTTTTTTTCTTTTAATAGCCACGGATTAGAAATTTCATGTGTAAATCAGGAGGGGGGCGGGAAACCCAGTTTTGCTTCTGGGAGAGAGGTGACTTCCCAGATGGCCCCTTTGTGCCATTTGTCTTTAGTCTTGCTTTCATCTCAAGAGCTGTCAGCCTTTGAGACACCTCAAATCTTTGGTGACTTAGGGATAGTCACGATTATTTTGCTTGCAGAGTGGCAAAATGGGTTCCAGCCGGGGGAAGCCAGACCCAGAGAAGGCATCTCCCCTAGGTCCTGAGCATCAGGAATTCATAGCCTCCCTCAGTGACCTATTGGGAAGGAGGGCTCCTCACGCCAACTCTGGGGATGCCCCCTCGCCCAGCTCTTGTCCGGGAGCACCGCCAGGTCTGACCGGCGCCAGGGACCAGCCCGATCGCACTGCCCTGTGAAATGAGGCCCCCCAGGTGTTGCCTCCTGTTTCTCCTTTAGAAAAGTACGTGACCTGCAGTAATAAGCTGTTCCTCTCTCAGCACCCGAGACACTTAAAAAATATAGTTCAATCGGGAGGCAAGACTCAAGTCGTTCTGTAAACATGCTTAAGTGGAAAAGATGATAAACCTTTTTTTTTTTTTCCCATAACTATTTTTAGCGTGAAGGAAGTAACTGGACACCAGTTGTCCCCTCGGGGCTGGCCCTCTGTGGCCCTCTCCCCCCATCCATCCTTCCCATGGGGCTGGACCAAACGGATAGGCCTGGCCATATCACCAGTCAAAACCAAAAGAAAAGCTGGATGTGTGAAGGGACAGACGGACGGAGTCCACTTGTTTTTTTAAAGGGAAGGGAAGGGGAGAAAGCAAGTTTAAAACCTCGGGGGAAGGGTGGCGGGAAATGCAGGCGGTCACGAATGTGCTCCCCAGAAACTTGATCCAGGGTGGTTGTAAGCTCACAGAGGGGATGGCCTCCTGCAAGCCCTCTTGTGTGAGATCATCGCCATCAAATATTTCTTGGGAATCTTCTGCCAGACGGAAGGATGCAGGTGTGAAGTGGAAGCCATTGAAAACAATTTACTTGGAACAAACATAGACTTGGAAACAGAGGGGAAATTATTTCTGTCTTAACATCGAAAGTTGGGTACCACTTCCATGGGTCTGGTTTGCTCTTGGTGGGTGGAAAGGAGCCATGAAGCATTGGCTCACAGGTTGAGGACAAAGAGAAGCAGAGGGAAGACTATTTCTATCTTCCGCAGGAAGTTGGGTACCACTTCCATGGGTCTGGTTAGCTCTTGGTGGGCGGAAGGGAGCCATGAAGCTTTGGCTCGCAGGTTGAAGAGAAAAGTTTTAGCAGGTGAAGGTAGAGGAGATAGTTGCATATGGAAACAGTGTCCTCAGCGTTTGAACGTGGGAAGCTCATCATCCACTCGCAGTCCTCAGTTCAGGCACTTTCGTCCCCTACGGTGTTTGGCAGCGTCTGGAGACATCTGCGGTGGTCATGTGTCGGGGGGTGAGGGGACGGTGGTCTCCTGCTGGGCCCACGGATGTTGAGTCCCCTCTCACGGTGCTCCGTGGTACAGAGCCACCCCCAAAGAAGGACCCAGCGCCGTGAGTCTTGAGTCCTGTTTTGGTCTGGGGGTCAGTGGGCTGGTGGGACCAGGTAGGCATTGGGTGCTGTGGTCCTCGCAGGCCGTTTTAGGATGCTTTAGAAGGAAGGGAAGACAAGTGAACAGGAGGAGGTGGCCAGCTGGATGGCCTTTGGGGACCACAGAAGCTGGAGGGGCTTGGGGGGCTAGAATGTGTTTACCCCCAGTTCAGCCCCGGCTCTGTCTTCAACTTTTCAGAGCCCTCGAGGCTTTGCACCCCTGCGCTGGGCTCCTTCCTGTGGGTTTTGCTGATGTCACTGCAGATTTGCCCAGGTTTCGCTCTCAGTCAGCTTCTGGGGACTTTGGGCATTTATTGGGGTGGGGGGGAACCTAGCACCTGTCTGCTGATTTCAGACCCTCACAGGGCCCAGGGCCGTGTGGGTTAACCTGGACTGGGCGGGGGAGGCTGACCTCCACCGCTGGGGGTGCTCCGGAGGGCGGGGGCATGGGGTCCCCTACTTGCAGGATTCAGGCTGGGTCCCCTCCTGTGACTAGTGGATTAGTGGACAAGGGCTGGGAAGCCGCAGGGCTGTGGACCTGCAGTGGGTGGGTGGGGGTCAGCTGTGGCACCCAGAGTCTGGTCCCTGTGTGCACTGGGGTCCCCCGGAGCCAGCCTGAAGCGCCTTCCTCTGGGAGCCCCAGGGGAGCGCCAGGCACACCCAGGTTGGGGGCCTTGTGAGGTCCTGGTGGTCCTGGGGTCCTGGGGGTCTTGGGGCAGGGCTCTGAAGAAAATCTGGTTTGAGGCCAGCTCACCATGCACTGACGTCGCCTTTGGGCATATCAGTGACCTCCCCTGGCCTTAGTTTTCTCATGGCGAGAGAGAGAGACACAGAGAGAAAATCAAATTTATTTCTCAGGCTTGTTGTGTTAACAGACAGGGTTATCATCGTGCTTGGAGCCCGGTGTGCTTATGTCTTATTCTCTGAAGTTGGGAGTGCCTGGGGATGCATCCAATAATAACAAGAATACTATGTCTTTCTTGGTTCCGGTGGTCTCCAGCAATTGCCTGCTTGCTTTCCTTGTCTTTTTCTCTCCTCTTGAGCTAAATTTCAGGGCTGGCATATGCTCGTGCACACACACACACAGATACGTGCTATATATAGACACATATATACTCTCTGTGTTTCCCAGATTTACTATATGATGGAGTTTGAATTTCTGCCTGCTGAAATGTCTGTAACCAGCACCACCAGAATCAGGGTGAAAAGTGAAAGGGAAGTTGCTCAGTTGTGTCCGACTCTCTGCGACCCCATGGACTGCAGCATGCTAGGCCTCCCTGTCCATCATCAACTCCCAGAGATTACTTAGACTCCTGTCCATCGAGTTGGTGATGCCATCCAGCCATCTCATCTTCTGTCGTCCCTTTTTCCTCCCGCCTTCAATCATTCTTTCCCAACATCAGGGTCTTTTCACATGAGTCAGTTCTTCGCACAAGGTGGTCAAAAGTATTGGAGTTTCAGCTTCAACATCAGTCCTTCCAATGAACACTCAGGACTGATCTCCTTTAGGATGGACTGGTTGGATCTCCTTGCAGTCCAAGGGACTCTCAAGAGTCTTCTGCAACACCACAGTTCAAAAGCATCAATTCTTCGGCGCTCAGCCTTCTTCACAGTCCAACTCTCACATCCATACATGACCACAGGAAAAACCATAGCCTTGACTAGATGGACCTTTGTGGGCAAAGTAATGTCTCTGCTCTTGAATATACTGTCTAGGTTGGTCATAACTTTCCTTCCAAGGAGTACATCATGCTAAATTCCGGGCTGGATAAAACACAAAGTGAAATAAAGATTGCTGAAGAAATATCAATAGCTTCACGTGACACCACCTTTATGGCAGAAAGCAAAGAGGAAGTGAAGACCCTCTTGATGAAAGTGAAAGAGGATATTGAAAAAGCTGGTTTAAAACTCAACCTTCAGAAAACTAGAATCATGGCATCACTTCATGGCAAATAGATTGGGAAACAGTAGAAACAGTGGCAGACTTTATTTTTTTGGGCTCCAAAATCATTGCAGATGGTGACTGCGCCATGATATTAGAAGATGCTTGTTCCTTGGAAGAAAAGTTCTGACCAACCTAGACAGAGTATTAAAAAGCAGAGACATTACTTTGTTGACAAACGTTCATCTAGTCAAAGCTGTGGTTTTCCCAGTAATCATGTATGGATGTGAGAGTTGGACCATAAAGAGAGCTGAGTGCCTAAGAATTGATGCTTTTGAACTGTGGTCTTGGAGAAGACTCTTGAGAGTCCCTTGGACTGCAAGGAGATCCAACCAGTCCATCCTAAAGGAGATCAGTCCTGAATATTCATCAGAAGGACTGATGCTGAAGCTGAAACTCCGATACCTTGGCTACCTCATGTGAAGAGCTGACTCCTTGGAAAAGACCCTGATGCTGGGAAAGATTGAAGGCGGGAGGAGAAGGGGATGACAGAGGATGAGATGGTTGGATGGCCTCACCGACTTGATGGACACGAGTTTGAGCAAGCTCCAGGAGTTGGTGATGGGACAGGGAGGCCTGGCGTGCTGCAGTCCATGGGGTCACAGAGTCAGATGGATGTGACTGAGCTAGTTAACTGAACACTTGGGCCAGTGTGTTTTCCTGAGAATCATTCTGCACCATGCATATGATCAAAAGCAAGGGAAAACCACACTTAGAGCTTCTTAATACTTAATTCTTAATACTGAAGAGATCGTAGTGATAAAATGTTAGGTGTCTTGTGGTCTAGTTGCCTGAGATTTAGTCTCTTCCTATGCCGGGCAGTCCTTGCTGCGAGGTCAGTTGAGGTGGGACATTTTTTGGGGAGCCGCGTTCAGACTTTCCCAGCAGTCCCGTGGAGAGACATTGAATATGTCCTGTATATTCGTAGCTCATGTCTTGAGTTTCAAAAACTGGACTTGCCTTTTCGAGGCAGTGGTTTTTCCCAGTGGGTTAATACCAGGGCCATAAGGCAGGCTAAAAATACCCACTTGTGCTGGCATTCGCTTGTCGTAGCAATAAAATTCCTACAGCTGTGTTTCTCTGTGGTTGCTGACCTACATTCTACCTTGGGTCGTCATTTCACTGTCTGTGATCAAGTGAGACATGGCATGTTCTCTTAGGACAAGCCTTTGCCTGATGTTTTGGCCAGGTGAGTCCAGCCTTGGGCTTGTGTTGAAGTCACTGACCCTGTGTGTGTCCTCACCTGTAGCGTTGAAGGCGTTAAGGAGCTAGCCGTGAAGCCTCTCGAACGTCTCGTGTGTGCGGATTCTAATATGGAAAAGGAAGCCTGCTTCACTGTTGACGATAGCTTTTTTTTTTTTTTTTAATTGATTGCAGTTTTTTGGCTGTGATGGGTCTTTGTTGCTTCACGCAGGCTTTCTCTTGTTCCGGCGAGCAGGGTCTAATCTTCACGGCAGTGCTTAAGTTTCTCGTTGCGGTGGCGTCTCTTGTGGCAGAGTACGGGCTCTGTGGCGCTTGGGTGTCGGCAGTTGCAGCTCAGGGGCTCAGCGCTTGTAGCCCTCGGGCTTAGTTGCACTGTGGCCTGAGGGATCTTCCCTGGCCAGAGATGGAACCCTTTTCCCTTCCATCGCAAGGCAGATTCTTAACCGTTGGTCCACCAGGGAAGCTCTTGTCTTTTTTTTTTTTTAAACACTATAGGTTACGGTTTCAGTTCAGTTGAGTTGCTCAGTCGTGTCCGACTCTTTGCGACCGCACGGACTGCAGCACGCCAGGCCTCCCTGTCCATCACCTACTTTCGGAGGGCACCCAAACCCATGTCTGTTGAGTCGGTGATGCCATCCAACCATCTCACCCTCTGTCGTCCCCTTCTCCCGCCCTCAATCTTTTCCAGCATCAGGGTCTTTTCCAATGAGTCAGTTCTTCCCATCAGGTGGCCGGAGTATTGGAGCTTAAAACTCAGTCCTTCCAATGAATATTCAGGACTGATTTCCTTTAGGATGGACTGGTTGGATCTCCTTGCAGTCCAAGGGACTCTCAAGAGTCTTCTCCACCACCACAGTTCAAAAGCATCTATTCTTTGGCACTCAGCTTTCTTTATGGTTCAACCCTCACATCCATACGTGACTGCTGGAGAAATCATAGCTTTGACTAGATGGACCTTTGTTGGCAAAGTGATGTCTCTGCTTTTTAACATGCTGTCTAGGTTGGTCATAGGAGCAAGTGTCTTAATTTCATGGCTGCAGTCACCATCTGCAGTGATTTTGGAGCCCGCGAAAACAAAGTCTGTCACTGTTCCCATTATTTCCCCATCTATTTGCCATGAAGTGATGGGACTGGATGCCATGATCTTTGTGTTTTGAATGTTGAGTTAACGGTGGTTTAAATCAACTAGCAGTTTGGGAGAACTGTGTGTCATGCTTTGTCATATTTCCCATGATTGAAATAGGCAGTCCTCAACATTGCTAAGTCAGTTGCCTAATTAGAAAAAAAAAAGCCCTGTAGCATTTCAGAGGACACTTTGGGCTGTGAGTTGCCTCCAAATAATTCTTAGGTGTGGTGTTGTCTTCTGATCTCGCGAGACCCTGTGAAAGACGCAGAAATGATGCTCAGGGCAAAATTCACAGTGTTTATTCTTGTGAAGAGTGTCTCTTGCCTGGAATTCCTGTCATTTATTCCTGTCCTGGTGTGTGTAGCTGGAATGCTAAAAAGGATGCATGAGAGATCTCTTTATTTACTTCTCTTGAGCCCAAAGATGACCCCGAATAGCCATCCCCTGCTGCTGCTGCTGCTAAGTTGCTTCAGTCGTGTCTGACTCTGTGCGACCCCATAGACGGCAGCCCACCAGGCTCCCCGTCGCTGGAATTCTCCAGGCAAGAACACTGGAGTGGGTTGCCATTTCCTTCTCCAATGCATGAAAGTGAAAAGTGAAAGTGAATCCGTTGTATCCGACTCTTCGCGACCCCATGGACTGCAGCCTATCAGGCTCCTCCGCCCATGGGATTTTCCAGGCAAGAGTACTGGAGTGGGGTGCCATTGTCTTCTCTGAGCCATCCCCTAGCACTTTGCTTTCTGGAACAGTTGCCACCAACCTGCCCCATCTATCCTATCCCCCACCCGTTTCCCCCCCGCCCCTCACCTCCTCCACCAATGTGATCAGCCTCCCTGTTTTACTCCAAGACGTTGAAGACTTCTGTGACCCGGAGAGTCAGCCTCGTCCATGTTGGAGCAATCCATGTACAGAGACGGCCGTTCTTGTCTTGGAGAGCTGGACTCGTAACTGTTACAGACTTGCCCCTTGTCATCCGGCTCTAAGGTGTCTGTGAACATCCGTTATCCACTTTGCAATCATTTCTGTTAGTTTAAACTTTCTGGGAGATGGAAATGTGGGCAAAAGAAGTTTGTGTGATGCCATATTGTTTCTTAAATCAGGAATAGCAAATACTTTGATATGGGAAAGACCTGGTAAGTTATGACGGAGAACTGGAGAAAATCCTGCGTCACTGAGTAGAGATTTTTGTTTCTGGTGTATTGTGAGTGATTCTTCAGTTCAGTGACTCAGTTGTGTTCGACTCTTTGCAACCCCATGGGCTGCAGCACGCCAGGGTTCCATGTCCATCACCAACTCCCGGAGCTTGCTCAAACTCATGTCCATCATGTCAGTGATGGCCATCCAACCATCTCATCTTCTGTCATCCCCTTCTCCTGCCCTCAATCTTTCCCAGCATCAGGGTCTTTTCCAATGAGTCAGCCCTTCGCATCAGGTGGCCAAAGTATTGGACTTAGCCAGGTCAACTATGCCTTTCCAGGTACCCTTGTTATCTTAACATGCGTTTGAAGATGAGAACCGAGAAAGTAGAGTCTGCTTCATGTCTGTAGTGCCGGTTATGCAAACGTAATTCTCAGCATCTATAAAGTTAGCCAGGTGGTTGCCGAGTTTTATGTTGAATTTCAGAAAAGCAACTGAGCAGAGAATTGATTCACTTAGGAGACAGGTTCAAGTTGGGTACTTGCCGAGGTGGTTTTTCCCAACAGAATCTTACCGGGCATTTTAATCCCTTGAAACTTAACTGCCAACTCAGTGTTGGTTAAAGACTCAGGTATTCAGTTATCAACGTCAGAACCACGGTTGCTTGTTTCTGATGGTTGCAGGTCAGTCTTGGGAGACATGCTTTGGTTTAGCTCCTAATGTGATCATGGAAAAAGTAATTACGTTAGGTTTGTGTTCCTAAGACGCACGATGATTCTGTGCCAATTTCAACAGTTTCCAGGGATCTGAAGTGTAATTCTTCAAAAAGCTTTGCCAGGAGAGAGAGCGGTGGAGGGGCACCCGGCCCAGAAGTTGGTGACAAAGAGAATTGATGATGTCGCGTGTCCAGGGCGTGACAAGAGATGGTTGTAGACCGGCTGAGAACAAGTGGAGGAGTTTATGGAAATGGAACTCGCCTGTTAAATTTCATGGGCCTCTGACTAGGTTTCCTTGAAACCCAGAGTCTCTACATTTAGCTGGGGCCGAGGGGGACACAGATTCCTTGTTTCCGCTTTTAATTCCCGAAGTGGACTCCTGAGAAGTGAATTTCATCTCTGGTAGGTGCTCTGTGAGATTTACTGGAGTGCAGGAAGAAGCTTAAGTTGTCGGCGGGTGGGGGGGGGGGTGTTGAGTCTTATCTCTAGTTAATACTTAACAGGAGTTGGGGTTAATGCTTCAGTGGTTTTCACTGAGAGGTGTACGGTGAAAAAGTGTCTTAGAGATCACTGCTGAGGTCCTTAGAGGTGATGAAGGAAAGAAACTGAAGTCCCTGAATAAAGGGGGGCACAGATGTAGTCTGTGTGTGTACGTGAGTGTGTACACACAAGTGTTGCAGTTGCATGGGGAAACGTTGCAACTGTGCTGTGCTTTTTAAAGCATTTCTTAATGCCGCGGTGTTTTCATAATCACTTAATTCTGTCTGTAAATCAGCTGCTCTCATTGACGGATGCCCTCGGGGCTCCCAAGAACCAGGCTTTTTTTTTTTTTTTTTTTTGTGGAAGACGTGATTCCAACTGCACAAGATGTGAGATAGCGCTGGAACAGGCTTGTTATACAAGCCTTTGTGTGCCTTCGGTCTGGCTGTTTATATTGCGTTTTTTTCTTTTTTTCCCCCCAAAGACATATTTCATCCATCATGGTTGTTTATATATATATATATATTTTTTTTTTTTTTTTTGCATATCACTTGAGAGGCTATGTAATAGAGAAAGGTGTCATTTTGGTTGATGCTTGTTGGTAGCATTGCAGAGAGTGAATAAATAACAGAAGTTATATTCACAACCCAGACCATACTGTGGGCTGCCGAGGTGAGACCTGGGACTCACCTCCACACTTCAGATCTTTGCCTGAGCTTCAGGTCGTTTGCAGAGAACGGCTGAAGCTTCGGTTTGCAGGCACGGAATGCCGACCGCAAGTAGTTCCCGGGTTTCCACAGCAGCCGTTGTGTTTGTTTAGCTTGAAGTGACTGAGGTGTCAGTTTCAGGTTTTCTGTGTGAGTTGTGGTGTTTGAGTCTTGTGTCTCTTGTTGTGGCTCCTGAGTTTGCAGTGTAGCTTTTGTGAGTCCAGGAAATCAGAGAACCAGCCCTGTGCACGCAAGACGCCTGCAGCTGACGACGCTCTTGTTCTATACGATTCGGGCTCATCAGGATCCACTCAAGACATTCATTTGTCCTTGGGTAAACCCATCAAACCGGTCCATACTAAAGGAAATCAATGGAATATTCAGTGGATGTTCAATGGAAAGACTGAAGCTGAAGCTCCAGTACTTTGGCTACCAAAGAGCTGACTCATTGGGAAAGACCCTGGTGCTGGGAAAGATTGAAGGCGAGAGGAGAAGGGCATGACAGAGGATGAGATGGCTGGATGGCATCACCGACTCGATGGACATAAGTTTGAGTAAACTCCAGAAGTTGGTGATGGACAGGGAGGCCTGTCGTGCTGCGGTCCATGGGGTTGCAAAGAGTTGGACACGACTGAACAACTGCACAGCAACAAAACTGATCCATTTAATCTGCTAATAAAGAAAACAGAAGATAGTTTCTTTTATGGTAATATTCAGAAGACACCGACTGTAGAGACAGAGAAGAAACAGGAAGTAGACTTTTTTTGTCCTTTTTTTTTTTTTTAATTGAACCTTGTATCTTGCAGGATCTTAACCCCCCTAACCAGGAATAGAATGCAGGCCCTTGGCACTGAAAGCTTGGAATCTCAGCCAGTAGACCTCCGGGGAAATCCCGGGAAGTAGAATTTTTGATATCTATATTATGCCCCTTTGTCTCTGCTCTCCAGAGATCAGTGCTTGAAGCTCCTGTAACAAATGTGATTTGATGAAAGTCTTTGGGAATGTACTCTTGTCTGCCCCGTCCCTGATCATCTAAGAGGTGAGAGATATTGACGCAAAGTATTTTGCTTTTAACTGGATGCCTTAAGCCTTGCCCGCATCCTGACCCTCCCCCAGGAGGGGTCTTAGTTTCAGCAGGAGGGGTGTTCGTTGTGATCCCCAGGCACTCTAGCTGTGGCACACGGGTTTTGTTGCTCCACAGGGTGTGGGAGCTTACTTCCCTGACCAGGGATTGAACCCCTTGTCCCCTGCATTGGAAGGTGGATTCTCAACCACTGGACAGTCAGGGAAGTCCCGGCGACCCAACGTCTTGTTGTAGACAGGTCAGCTCAGCACCGATAAATCGCTTCAGCTTTGGAAAGGATTCTTTTTTCTGTTGTTGTTGTTGATAACTCTCTAATAATTATTTGTTTGGTTATTTGTGAGCCCAGTTATGCTAAATAATATTCAGAGATGTATCGGAGAATAACCATAACCTTAGATTCCTCGAAGAAACGGGTACAAAAGTTGTTTTTATTTCCTAAACGTGGGCCGCAGGTCCCCATGAAGTGCAGAGATCTGTGTGTATGTGCTTGTCCCTAAGCCGTGTCCGATTCTTTGCGATCCCATGGACCACAGCCCGCCAGGCTCCTCTGTCCATGCAATTTTCCAGGCAAGAATACTGGAGTGGGTTGCCATGCCCTCCTCCAGGGGATCTTCCCCACCCAGGAATTGAACCTGAGTTTCCTGCATTGGCAGACAGAGTGTTTATAATACTGCGCCACCAGGGAAGCCCAGGATCTATCTATGTATACTCCCGGGGCATTACAGTCACAGGTGTGGGAAGCAGGAATATAGAGAAATAGAAGCGACAAATGGTAAGAGCCAGCAGTATGTGGAATATCTAGATAATGCTAACCTTTGAGGGAAGATGTAAACACATCTGTAGTGTTGTGAATTACCATCCACGAAATTTCTATCAAGGAAGGCCGTTACTTCTAGGGACGCGTGGGTTATGAAAATGAACTATTTTCATTTTCCCGCAGAAAGAAAAATCCATTGCAGTTCAAATAATTGTATGTGAAGCTTTACGATTGGGAATCTGAATTTAGCAACATTATATAACCCCGGTTAATTACGTTAGTATATTCAAACTAAATATAGAATAAGATTAGCTCATGGAAGTGTTTCTTTTTTCTCTCCGTACAGCTCGTATCTACCCAATCGTTAATAGGTTCTAATTGCCTTGTGTTTTTTTCTTTTTGATCATCCTGTATGTGTTTTCAGAGAAGTTAGTTGAATAAAACCAGAGACTGTCTGTTTTCACGACTTCCCAGTTCATATTTAAACCTGAAATGGTCCACAGAAGCAGCTGTCCCTCGTGAAGTTTAATTTCGTCAGTTCCTGGCCCAAGAGGAAGAGGTCAGCTCGGGTCCCATTTGGCTGGGTGGCGTTTGCTTTAAGGGAAGTTTTGCATTTGATTCATTGTTTGCTGTCTATAAGTAAATGTTCAACCTCCTTGAATTTCCTGTGGTGTTTGCTTTTCCATGGAATGTTCTATATTTGGATCGCAAATGTGTGTTTTCTGTATGGGTCTCTGATGGCCCAGATGTTCGTCAGAGTGAAATTTCTCTCTGTACACACTGCTGGCTTCGGGCAGTTGGCTTGTTGGGTCGTTCCTAGAACTGAGTTGGGCACATTGTAGGTTCAGGTTGGGCTTGTCATTGCCTCTGCGGGCTTTGTTCGCGCTTGCCGTCCGTGTTTGCTTTGCCTTTGGGTGACTGTCCATGGCTGCTTGCGGTGATTCAGTTAACACAGAGCTCTAAATCCCATTTAAGACCACGTTGGTTTTCTGCAGCAGGGTTGTTGAGGGGACTCAAAACTTTGCTGTTCAGTCACTCAGTCGTGTCCACCTCTTTGCGACCCCGTGGACTGCAGCACGCCAGGCTGAGTTCACTCAAACTCAGGTCCATCGAGTCGGTGATGCTGTCCAACCATCTCGTCCTCTGTCACCTCTTTCTCCTCTTGCCTTCTGTCTTTCCCATCGATCGGGGTCTTTTCCAGTGATTCGTTGGACTGAGAACTGTTGTTTTTTGCACATTCATCTCCCTGCACTTGATCACGAACCCCAGGTTTTCCCACTTGGCGCCCTAGTCCTTTCCATAAGCCACCTCGGGTCACAGTTACTGACCTCTGCTCGTGCGTTTCAGAACCTTGACGGTGGATTCAGTCTGGTGGATTCAGTCCGTATGCAGGATTCCAGGCTTGTTAAGTAAACTCACCTCCTTAGGATGGTTAATTTTTTTTTTTTAAGTTTGCAGTGTCTCGTAATCATTGGCTAATATCCTCTGGGTTGTTTCTTCTTCCTTCTTCTCTTTTTTAATTTTTATTATTTCTTTTTAAATATGACAACTCTATTGAGATAGACACGACTGAGTGACTTCACTTTTACTTTTCACTTTCACGCATTGGAGAAGGAAATGGCAATCCACTCCAGTGTTCTTGCCTGGAGAATCCCAGGGATGGGGAAGCCTGGTGGGCTGCCGTCCATGGGGTCGCACAGAGTCGGACACGACTGAAGCAACTTAGCAGCAGCAGCACCAGCAGCATTGAGATAGAACTCACCTACCATGCACGTGTCTCATTCAAAGTGTATAACTCGCTGCTTTCCTGATATTTTTATGAAGTTGTGCAGCCATCACCGCTGTTTGAGTTCAAGAGCATTTTTGTCAGTCCAGAGAAAACCCCACGTGCATGAAGCATCTCTCCGTGTCCCCCTCTCCACCCAGTCCCTGGCAGCCACCAGGTGTGGTCTCTGTCTCTGTGCATCGGCCTGTTCTGGAAACTTCCTATCAGTGGGATGATGCAGTACGCAGCCTTTGCTACCTAGCCTTTTTCACTTTGCGTCATGTATCAGCTTCTTGTCCCAGCTTCTTGGTGAGCCTTTCGTGGTGTCTCCGGGTGATGGAGTAGGGCTTGAGGGTGGTGGTGGGGAATTCGGGTGGACACAGCATATAGGACTGGATCAACGGCTCCTCCGGCCCCTCTGAGATGATGCTGAGATGCAGACTGCTTCAGCAGTGAGGAATGTTTACAAAACCCTTTCCAGGTCAGCTTCCACTCTGGCGGAAACCATAACCTGCTTTCTCTCTTTGTTTATTCCATCTCTTCCCCTAAAGATGGGTGGAGGAAAACAGTTGTGTTCAATTCAAGCTGCACCTGCTGACCGTCTTTTTTCAGTTTCAGTGGTTTGCGAGAGATTTTATGTGTGTGTGTGTGTGTGTGTGTGTACTTTTTTTTTTTTTTAGTGGGAGGACGATTGTTCTACAATACTGTGTGGTACATCATCGTGAATCAGACACAAGTTTACATATATCCCCGCCCTCTGGGACCTCTGTTGTTCCATGTCCAGTTCTAACTGTTGCTTCCTGACCTGCATATAGGTTTCTCAAGAGGCAGGTCAGGAAGCAACAGTTAGAACTGGACATGGAACAACAGACTGGTTCCAAATAGGAAAAGGAGTACGTCAAGGCTGTATACTGTCACCCTGCTTATTTAATTTATATGCAGAGTACATCATGAGAAAGGCCAAGCTGGAAGAAGCACAAGCTGGAATCAAGATTGCTGGGAGGAATATCAATAACCTCAGATATGCAGATGGCACCACCCTTATGGCAGAAAGTGAAGAGGAACTAAAAAGCCTCTTGATGAAAGGGAAAGAGTAGAGTGAAAAAGTTGGCTTAAAGCTCAACATTCAGAAAACTAAGATCATGGCATCTTGTCCCATCACTTCATGGGAAATAGATGGGGAAACAACCCACTCCAGTGTTCTTGCCTGGAGAATCCTGGGGACGGGGGAGCCTAGTGGGCTGCCGTCTATGGGGTCACACAGAGTCGGACACGACTGAAGTGACTTAGCAGCAGCAGATGGGGAAACAGTGGAAACAGTGTCAGACTTTATTTTTTGGGGCTCCAAAATCACTGCAGATGGTGATTGCAGCCATGAAATTAAAAGACACTTGCTCCTTGGAAGGAAAGTTATGACCAACCTAGATAGCATATTGAAAAACAGAGACATTACTTTGCCAACAAAGGTCCATCTAGTCAAGGCTATGGTTTTTCCAGCAGTCATGTATGGATGTGAGAGTTGGACTTTGAAGAAAGCTGAGCGCCGAAGAATTGATGCTTTTGAACTGTGGTGTTGGAGAAGACTCTTGAGAGTCCCTTGGACTGCAAGGAGATCCAGCCAGTCCATTCTGAAGGAGATCAGCCCTGGGATTTCTTTGGAAGGACTGATGCTAAAGCTGAAACTCCGGTACTTTGGCCACTTCATGCGAAGAGTTGACTTCATTGGAAAAGACTGATGCTGGGAGGGATTGGGGGCAGGAGGAGAAGGGGACGACAGAGGATGAGATGGCCGGATGGCATCACTGACTTGTTGGACGTGGCTTTGAGTGAACTGTGGGAGATGGTGATGGACACGGAGGCCTGGCGTGCTGCAATTCATGGGGTCGCAAAGAGTCAGACACGACTGAGCGACTGAACTGAACTGGAACCTCCTTCCCTGTCCCACATCCCAGGCCTCTAGGTCTTCCCACAACACTGAGCTGAGCGCCTTGTGCTGTATAGTAGCTTCCCGTTAGCTGTTTACACATGGTCGTGCATTTGTGTCAGTGTGTCTCTCTCAATTCGCCCCACCCTCTCTTTCCCCTGCTGTGTCCCCCAAGTCTGTCCTCTGTTTTTGCCCCTCCGTTTTTGCCCTGCAAATAGGATCATCGGTAGCATCCTTCTAGATTGCGCGCACACATGCATTCATATACCCTTCTTCTGTGCTGCGTTTTTGGGTGGAGTTTTACAGAGTCCCTGCCAAGACATTGGAAGCCTGCATTTACCACGAGGCTGGTGTGAACCTGCTCTGGGGTCACGGGTTCCAACCAGCTAGGTGGTTTCTGAGGGCTCCCCGAAGCCACAGTGCCGGCTTAGACTGAAAGAGAGCGGCAGAGTTGTTGCTTTAAAGAATTTGTAAACTTTCTGTGAGGGGCCAGAATTTCCACTCTGGGGTCAGGTGGGAGAATCTGGAGGCTGATTTTTTTCTCAAACTATCCATGGGCGTAACTTTCTAGAGTGTCTGTATCTCTAACAAAGGGCTTACTCTTAGGAACTAAAGTGAAGTGAAAGTCGCTCAGTCGAGTCTGACTCTCTGCAACCCTGTGGACTATACAGTCCATGGAATTCTCCAGGTCAGAATACTGGAGTGGGTAGCCTTAATCGAACTCATGTCTCCCACATTGCAGGCGGATTCTTTACCAGCTCAGCCACCAGAGAAGCCCAAGAATACTGGAGTGGGTACCCTATCCCTTCTTCAGGGGATCTTCCCGACCCAGGAAATCGAACCAGGGTCTCCCACATCGCAGGCAGATTCTATACCAACTGAGCTACCAGGAGCTGAAGGTCGTGTATTTTCTCAGTTGATCTTGTAATTGACTGTGCTAGTCTCCTGGCACTCTTGGGACAAATGACCCTAGACTTCCTGGCTTGAACAACTCAACTTTATCATCTTATGCTTCCAGAGGTCACAAGTTCGAGATGAGTCTCAAGTGTGTCGAGGAGGGCCACGTGCTTTTCCAGAGGCTTTTGGGAAGAATGCACTCCTTGCCTTCTCCAGCTTCTAGAGGCCCCCTGTGTTCCTTGGCTCAGGGCCCCTTCCTTGTATTCAAAGCCCACAGCGCACCACCTCTCTGATCACTCTTCCGTGGTCACATGTCTCCCAACTGCAGCCTGGAGAGAGTGCTCACTTAGTGCGGGGCTCACGTGCCCCCGCCGCCCAAGATCTTTAACTTCAGTGCTTCTCCAAAGTCCTTTTTGCCACACACAGTCGTGTTGTCATAGAGCCCAGGTATTACGGCATGGGACTCTCAGAGAGACTGTTATTCTTACTCCATTGACAGTCTTTCCGTTCAGTTCAGTCGCTTAGTCATGTCTGACTCTTTGCAACCCCATGGACTGCAACAGGCCAGGCCTCCCTGTCCATCACCTACTCCCGGAGTTTACTCAGACTCATGTCCATTGAGTCAGTGATGCCATCCAACCATCTCATCCTCTGTCACTCCTCCTCCCGCCTTCAATCTTTCCCAGCATCAGGGTCTTTTCTAGTTAGTCCGTTCTTCGCATTAGGTGGCCAAAGTATTGGAGTTTCAGCTTCAACATCAGTTCTTCCAGTGAATATTCAGGACTGGTTTCCTTTAGGATGGACTAATTGGATCTCCTTGCAGTACAAGGGACTCTCAAGAGTCTTCTCCAACACCACATTTCAAAAGCATCCATTCTTTGGCGCTCACCTTTCTTTATAGTCCAACTCTCACATCCATACATGACTACTGGAAAAACTGTAGCTTTGAGTAGACGGACTTTGTTGGCAAAGTTATGTCTCTGCTTTTTAGTATGCTGTCTAGGTTGGTCATAGATTTTCTTCCAAGGAGTAAGCGTCTTTTAATTTCATGGCTGCGGTCACCATCTGCAGTGATTTTTGGAGCCCCCCAAAAATAAAGTCTCTCAGTTGTTTCCACTGTTTCCCCAACTATTTGCCGTGAAGTGATGGGACCGAATGCCATGATCTTAGTTCTCTGAAGGTTGAGTCTTAACTGGGGATGGGGTGGTTGGCGGTGGGGTGATGGGGTAGAGGTGAGCAATCATGTCTCCACCACCCACTTCCATTAGGGACATTCAGCAAGGTTTGGAGACTTCAGGGGATCTCATGGGCAGACGTCACGGATAGTGCTCATCCCCTAAGAATGCACGAGTTAACCCCCCACAAGGAGTTACCTGGCCTGGGGTCTACACGTGCCCAGCCTGAAGAACCCTGCTGCTGCTAAGTTGGCTTCAGTCGTGTCCGACTCTGTGCGACCCCATTGACGGCAGCCCACCAGGCTTCCCCATCCCTGGGATTTTCCAGGCAAGAACACTGGAGTGGGTTGCCATTTCCTTCTCCAATGCATGAAAGTGAAAAGTGAAAGGGAAGTCGCTCAGTCGTGTCTGACTCTCCGCGACCCCACGGACTGCAGCCCACCAGCCTCCTCCGCCCTGCACAAACGCAATTTCCAGGTGACTCTCGTGCACTTGGCGGTTGCAGCACCGTGCCTTGCAGTATAGTCAGCACTGGGAACGGCGGTTGGCAGTCCTTTCCACATAAAGACATAAAGCCCACCCCAGGCAAAGGGGGTCGTTTAATAGTCTCAGACAAGGCTGTATGCAGGCAAGTGGAAACCTGAAGATCTTGACTGGGTCTCTGTGATTTCTGGGACTTACTATTCTTACTGCTTTCGTACTGCATTCATCCTTTCAGTTTTATTACATTTCTTTCTTTTTCTGCTGCCCAGTCTATCTAATACATGGACCATTTATTTGGTGTTGAAAAATCTGTTTTTTATTAGATTTCCATTATGAACTTAATTTTTTTTTTCCCCTCCAAGTGGCCTTTTGCCAACTGTTTTCTCTTACGCGTGTGTTCTCTTTTTCCTTGGCAGTGAGATTGCAAGTCCTTGACAGCAAAGATCATGCCTTTTGGGATTGCTTTCTGGTGTGCAGCACGTCGAGCATATGGTTGGTAATGTCAGTTGCTAGCCGTGTCCGTTGAAATGCGCATTGTGTCTTGTGGTTAAGGCTCATGTACCAGACCAGCCTTTTATATCTTGCTGTCGATTCCGGTTCGAGTCTTTGGGGGCTCAGGGGTTTGCCTGTTGATATTCAGGTGCTAAGTGGCAAAAAGGAGCCTTGGACCCCATTTGAGGAAGGGAGAGGCTGACAGCCTCATTGCTTCTCCTACGCAGGTGTTGTTTTATTTTGGTGATTGAAGCGTTGGAGGTGTGAAAAAAAAATGAAATGAAATCGGGTTATGTGGCTTGCTGGCAGGACAAGCAGAGGACAGAGAGTGAGTCGATGTCTCCCTGGATCGCACGTGCCTTGCACACCGGGCCGATGAAAGAGTTCTTCCAAGAAGCCAGCTGGGGAAG
Source organism: Bos grunniens (assembly GCF_055505025.1). Lineage (NCBI taxonomy): Eukaryota > Metazoa > Chordata > Mammalia > Artiodactyla > Bovidae > Bos > Bos grunniens. The sequence continues at coordinate 6,601,520 of NC_141194.1, forward strand.
CATTTGCCTCTGAAGGTGCTGAGTCTCCTCGAATTTGCAATCGTCACGGTGATCCTGAGTCAGGCATCACTGTTTGGGGCTACCAGCAAGTTAAAAAAAAGAACTTTGTTGTGGAAAACTTTCTTTTTTTTTTTTTTCTCGGTCGAGTGATATTTCATTGCACTGGTTCTTGTTGAATGTGTCTTTGGGATGGTAGTTTTAAGAGGAAGACTGTGTGTTCTTCCTGATTCCCCGTGTGAGGCATGACATTTCCTGACTTGGGCAATGAGGAGAGGGTCAGAACCCACAGAGACAGTTCCAGCCTTCAGCTGTCCTTATTTCTTTTTTTTAATTTTTTGACTGTGCTGGGTGTTCATTGTGTACTACATAGGCTGTTCATTGCTCCACACCGGATTTCTTTAAGTGTAGCGCAGGCTCTGTAGTTGTGACTCATCTCACGGGGGCTCTTGGCAAACCAGGGAGCCTGACCCGCGTCCCCTGCATTGTCAGGCAGATTCTTCACCACCGGCCACCGGGGTGTCCCCAGCTGTCCTTTTTTAATTTTCGTTTGTAAAAAGTGAGGTGTAATTTGATATGTAATCTTGTATCTGGGCTTCCCTGGTGGCTCAGCTGGTAAAGAATCTACCTGCAATGTGGGAGACCTAGGTTCGATCCCTGACTTGGGAAGATCCCCTGGAGAAGGAAATGGCAACCCACTTCAGTCTTCTCTGGAGAGTTCCCGTGGACAGAGGCTCCTGGCGGGCTACAGTCCACGAAAGAGTCGGACACGACTCAGTGACTAAACGCACATTGTATGAGCTTAAGGTGTGCGACATAACGATTTGATGTATGTAAACATGCAAAGATTGCAGTGGGTTCAGTAAACCATCACCACACTTATTTACTTTTTTTCTCATAGTGAGAACTTTTAAGATTTATTCTCTTAGTAGTGTTTACATACGGACTCCAGTGTTCACAGAGTCATGTATTTGTTTTTTTCTCACAATGAGAACTTTTAAGATTTGTTCTCTTAGCAGTGTTCAGACACAGACTCCAGCGTTATTAACTGGAATCATGTATTGCGTCGAATCCCCAGGATTTATTATTCACTTGGCTGTGCTTGGTCTTCGTATTAGCATTTGGTATTCCGCGCTTCTTGACGGCCTTAGGGGGTCTTAGTCCCCCTGCCCCAGCAGTTGAACTCGGGGCCCCCAGCATTGGAAGTGCAGAGTCGCAGCCACTGGCCCACCAGGGCAGCCCCAGGACTGACTTTACGGCTGGAAGTGTGCACCTTTGATGCTTGTGTGACCCACGTCCCCTCTCCCCGCCTCCTCTGCTCTGTTCTCTGTGACTTTGAGGAGTCTCTGCTTCTTAGGAAACCAACCACCCTGTCCGACCTGACTTCCCTGGAAGAGGCACCCGGGATGTTACTCGTCCTGAACAAATTGCCCTTAGGAGGGAACAGACCTTCCCTTTCTGTTTGCCACGCCTGCATCAAGGCGATCTGAGCCCCCGAGTCCTGTCCCAAGAGCAGAAGACAGTTCGTGTGATCGTCTCTCGAGCGTGCAGTGGAAGTGTTAGCCCCGCAGTCCTTTCCAACTCTGCTATCCCAGGTACTGTAGCCCCACCAGGCTCCTCTGTCCATCCGTGGGATTCTCCAGGCCAGAATACTGGAGTGGGGTTGCCACTTCCCTTCTCCAGGGCGTCTTCCCGGCCCAGGGGATCGAACCCGGGTCTCCCACGGTGGCAGGCAGGTTCTTTGCCATCTGACCCACGGAGAAGAGAAAGTTGTTGAGACTGGGGATGGATGTGGCTGTGTGTGCGTGTGTGTGAGAGAGTGCGTAAAGGGGAGAGAGGGACAGTCTGATGAAACCGCCTGGAGTGCAGGGAACATGTGAGGAGATGTGCTTTCGAGGACAGCCGGCAAACCTTTGCCAGCGGGCTGGGTGTGTGACCTGTGACTCAGAGTGATGAGGGAGATCCCAGGGGTCATTTACTTCTAGCCGTCTTGTCGGAGCCACGGGGCAGTGTCTCCGTTCAGATCTCCAGAACACTCTCTAGGAACTCTTGATGGTCGATGGAGGTGATGTTCCTCCGCTTGCCTCGTGGTGTTCTACAGAGCTGGCATCATCAGATGAGCAGTCCCTGTGTTCCTTTGATGACTGGGTCATTTGTCAGAGGAGGGTTGCACCCTGATCTTCCTGGAAGCTTTGACTTCTCACGGGGTAAATTCTTCCCTTCCTGTCCACATGCAGAAGCAGGCACATAGGAAGCAAATACTTTCAGAAATAAGGTGGATTCTCCCGTTGGGAAACTGGGGTTATTTGAGCCAAGGCAAGTTTCTGACCTTATCCAAGATTTGCTGGATGAAATCAAAGGAGAGCCATGTAACTGGAGATTATAATGATTTTTTTTTCATTTTTGCGATACCAAGACTTTTGAGAGTCCTGCAAGGAGATCAAACCACAGTCCTGAAGGAAATCAACCCTGCATGTTTCTTTGGAAGGGCTGATGCTGAAGCTGAAACTCCAGTAATTTGGCCATCTGATCAGAAGAGCTGACTCATTGGAAGAGACCCTGATGCTGGGAAAGATTGAAGGCAAGAGAAGAAGGGGACAACAGAGCATGAGATGGGTGAATGGCATCATCGACTCGATGGACATGAGTTTGAGTAAACTCCGGGAGCTGGTGATGGACAAGGAGGCCTGGCTTGCTGCGGTCCATGGGGACTCAAGGAGTCGGACAATGGCTGAGCGACTGGACAATATCACGACTGATGTTCACCTGGAAGGACCCTTAAATGGGAGCTGCTTACTGAGTTTTAGGCCTAATGCTCTCAGTAACCGCCCATGTCACCACTCACTGGCCCCAGGGAAATAAACGAATCATCCTATTTCTTCTGTCTGCCGGGCCCTTGCGCTCCATGCTCTCCGAAGGTCCCAGCTCACAGTACAGTTGCTCCATCTTCAAGACTGTTCACACTGACCTGCCCGGGCGGTCCTGTGGTTAAGCATGTGCCTTGCAATGCAAGGGACTTGGCTTCAGCCCCTGAAAGGCTTCGTTTCAGACCAAAACGAAGGTCCCGAGAGCCACACTAAGACCTAATACAGCCAAATAATTATTTTTTTTAGAAGGGGAACTCTTTACAGCCTGTAGTTTGAGTTACTGGAATTATGGGGGGAGTCTAGCTTTGTCACAGGAGAAGGCAAGGGCACCCCACTCCAGTACTCTTGCCTGGAAAATCCCATAGACGGACGAGCCTGGTAGGCTGCTCTCTATGGGGTCGCACAGAGTTGGACACGACTGAAGCGACTTAGCAGCAGCAGCAGCAGCTGCTTTGGCACTTGCAGAGGTAAAAGTTAACGTGTGGTGAAACCTGGTGGCCAGCACTCGGTCTTTGGGATGTTCTCTTGTTACCTTTTAGGGAATGCTCTATGCTAGTTCTGTTCCCTGGAAGTTATTAATGACCCAACTGCCTTGAACAGGAACCGGGAAAAGGACCCACCTTCCAGCAGTTTGCATCCTGGAGGGCTTGTCTTAGAGTGAGATCTGAGAGCCTTTCTTATCTAGCCAGCCGGACGTGGTATAATTGAAGGCCTGTTTGGACCACCCTCCCATCTTGGCAACCGCAGGCCTGTTTTCTTCGGTCTTGAGTCTGTTTCGTAGATGAAGTTGCTTTGTGTCATATTTTAGAGTCCGCCTCTAAGTGATACCACGTGAGGTTCGCCTGTCTCTTTCTGACTTAGTGTGATTGTCTCTGCGTCCATCCATGTAGCTGCAGACGGCATCACTCCACCCTTTTTCACGGCTGAGTAGTATTCCACTGTGTATAATATGTACCCTGTCTTCCTTATCCATTCCTCCCTCAGTGGACTTTTATGTTGTCTCCCTGTCTTGGGTATCGTGGCTCGTGCTGCTGTGAACATAGGGATGCATGTATCTTTTCTAAATCTTAGTTTTCTCTGGGTCTATACCCAGGAGTGGGATTGCAGGGTCCATATGGCAACTCTTGTTTTTAGTGTTTTTTTTTTTTTTTTTAATGAAGAGCCTTCGTGGCGGCTGTGCCAATTTACATTCCCACTGACGGTGTGCGAGAGTTCCCTTTTCTCCGTACCCTTTTCGGCTTGTATTATTTGTAGAGTTTCTGATGATGGGCATTCTGACAGGTATGAGGTGGTCCCTCGTTGTGGTTTGGACGCGGCATTTCTCTGATGTTAGCGATCAGCCGCGTTGAGCATCTTTTCTCGTGCCCGTTGGCCATTTCTGTGCCGAGACTCATTCTTTACAAGGAATTTGCCCTTACCGTGCATTCCTAGGTACAGAGTCCTTCAGTCAGTCGTGTACAAGGACTGCACAAAGCCGTTGTTGAGACCTGTGTGTTGACTTGTTGGCGTCGAGGGATCCGTGGGACATCTCAGTCACAGAGTGCTAGAAAGACTGTCAACGATTCAGGTTTCCACATTTTCAGGACTCGGGTCCCTCTCTGACGTTAGCGTTCTCTGAATTGTTTATGTTGCAACGCGAGAACAGCGGAGCCTGGCTGTGAATGCCGGGCTGCCTTTTTGGTTAATACATATTTGATTGCGAGACTAGATGGGTGATTAATTGGCTGGGTCTCTGCTGCTTGTTGATCGATCATTTTTAATATCATGCACTCAAACAACTGGATGCGGTCCTGGCCTCACCGGCGAAGCTTTCGATGCTGATGGAAGGCCTCCGTTAACTCCTGCAGACCCTGACCGTGAGCATGAGTCAGGACTGTGGAAAGCCAGTCTCAGTGGAGGTGGAGCTGTAAAGATGATACTTTTTTGCGCTTTCTGTTTGGGAGTTTTGGCTGTATTCTTTTTGATGCTTTTGTGAATGATGTCTTCTTAATTTCATTTTCAGATTGTTGATTAGTACTTGCAGGATATTACATTTTCATGCAATAGGAGAACTTTTTTTTCTTCCTAGTTACAGGAAGAGATCTTTTTTTTTCCTCCTGGTTCACTGCCTGTGTCTGTGGCAGTGAGTTTGTATTGACTTGAAAGACCTTCTGAGGGCTTGTTTGCACCCTTTGGTTAGCCCCCAGTTTTTAGTTCCTCAGAGCATCAGTAAGAGAGGCTACTAGATTAAAAAAGAAATTATTTAGAGAATTTTCATTTAAGATGATTTACTTTGGTTGGTTATAAACCACAGCAAGTTCCAGAAATAGTGCCGAGAGGTCCTGTGTACCGCCTCCTCCAATGGTGCCCTTGTTACATAACTTCAGACCAACAGCCAAAGCAGGAAATCGGCATGGCATAACGTAGTCACTTTGTCCACGGTCCCTGCTGGGAGCGCACCGGTTTCTGCTTGCACTCATTGGTGAGTTACACGTTTTTAAAGATAAACATTCGTAATATCTCGTCTCTCAATCCTTGAGTGGAGGATAAATGGAACAAAAGGGGATGGAATGAGTTAGGGCTTTTAAACAGGCACCCGTTAAAAGATTCCCTTGACTTTTCTTGGCGGCCAAAGTGGATGGGACAGGTGGCAGCCCACCCCGGAAGGCACAGGTCGCTTTGAGTGGTTAAAAATCCAGATGTGTGCAGTGCCTGAGCTCCCATCAGGGGTGTGCTCCTTTGGTTTTCAATGCTCAGATAATACAAGCTAGTTTCCAGGTCTGGCGGGGGCATGGGTGAACACAGTGTGGAAGAGAAACCGCCCGCGCCGCCCCCAGCTTGTCTATTGCAACCCGAAATCACAGAGTCTGGCTTCATGTCCTTAATGAGTTGCCACGGCCCTTCTTCAGTAAATGGATGGAACAGCCTCTTCTGTTCCCGTTTGGTGATGGTTTGCTATTATTCCACGCCATCAGGATCCCTCTTTGGAATTTCTTCCCTCTCTTCCTTTTGGATGATGGTCTACCACGAGTCTGGCTGGGACAGTGGAGATGCTATTAATAAACTGATACGTAAAATGGACATGCCTCTCCCACCCCATGGAATGTGGTAGAATGGTTTTCTCCCCCTCCGCCCCCCACTCCTCTTGGCTTGGTCGGTGATAGTCACAAGACAGCCGTGAGATGCGTGGCTCTCTGTGGGGTCGCAGGAGTGGGACAGCATCTCTTATCTCGAGAGCCACCCTGTGTGCGCCCAACACCCGGGGGAGCAGCCCAGACGAGCCACTCAGGGGCTCGCTCAGGACAGTAGCTGTCGCTCTGGCATCGAGAAGCCCCCCCGCCCCCAGTGCGTGTGAATGTCCAGTGCACTTGCAGGAGCTGCTGCTGTGGCTTGAGCCCCTGAGACGTGATCATAAAACTGGGAAATTGGTCGGGAAGGTCACTGACACAGGGGAGGCTGTCAGATTCGTACAGAGGCTTGCGGGCTGAACCAGAAAGGGCCTGGTGGGCAGAAAGGAGATGATGAGATGACTGTTGCCTGGGACTGGGGAGCTGGGTGTCGCAGCTCGTGAGTGCCGAGGGATGGGGTTGAGGACTGCTACTGGGGTTCCTGGAAATGCTCTCTTGATTGAGCTGCTGGCTGTTGCACGAGTCTGAATTTACTGCAAGCTCTTCACTTGCATACCTTCCACTGAGTGAATTGTCTTGGTATGTGCTTTCTATCTCAGTAACTCTATTTTGGAAAAGACCCTGATGCTGGGAAAGATTGAAGGCAAAGGGAGAAGGGAGTGGCAGAGGATGAGACGGTCAGAGGGCATCACTGACTCATGGATGTGAGTCTGAGCGAGCCCGGGGAGTTGGGTGATGGACAGGGAAGCCTGGCATGCTGCAGTCCATGGGTTCGCAAAGAGGTGGACGTGGCTGAGCGGCTGAACGACAGCCACATTATGTAGGGGGATCGTTCATCGTGCATTTGGCAGAAAGTACTTAGGTCTCCTTTGTGACGCTGGAGAGTCACGGGGACCAGAGTCAGACACGACTTAGCAACTCAACAACAGGAGCTGTTTTAAAACAGATTCCGGACCGCTTTCATACTTTGTGCCCTGAACATCCGTCCCGTGATCACGTGTGGTGGTCAGAGGCGCCCCCCGCCCCCCCACCTGTGAGGACAGGGTGTGACTTCGCGTTTGGGGAGAGCAGATTCGGAGATTGCGGCTCCGGAAAACACGTCCCGGTCTGTTATCTCCGCTCCAGCCCCAGTTAGGAACTGGGCGTCCACAGTGAGTGGGCAGACAGTGGCTGCTATCAGAGGAAGTGGGGCGGTATCTTCTCTGTGTGTACATTTTCCCTTTTCTCAGCCCCCTTTGACTCCTGTCTTCCAGCAAACAGACAGCCAAGCAAGAGAAAGCGTGAGATTAGGGAGGGGAGAGAGCGTGGCATGCTGCTTTCATTTACAACAAGATACACATCTGGGAGGGAAGTCAAAGCTTCCCACACTTCCAACACAGAGATGAAGATGGAGACGTCAAAGGGGCAGACTTGGAAAGCGTCCTTCTGAATGTTGAGGGGTAGGAAAAATTCTGAAAACAGGGGTACCTCAAGTCACCCTCATCACCTTTCGTGAAATTGATATCAGCTCAGTTCCGTGTAGTCGTGTCCGACTCTTTGTGACCCCATGGACCGCAGCATGCCAGGCTTCCCTGTCCTTCACCAACTCCTGGAGCTTACTCAAACTCACGTCTGTCGAGTTGGTGATGCCATCCAACCATCTCATCCTCTGTCGCCCCCTTCTCCTCCCGCCTTCCATCTTTCCCAGCATCAGGGTCTTCTCCGGTGAGTCGGTTCTTCGAATCAGGTGGCCGGAGGATTGGAGTTTCAGCTTCAGCATCAGTCCTTCCGATGAAGATTCAGGGTGGGTCCTTTCCCTGCCGTGGAGGAGAAGTGCTTGACACACATGTGTGCTTGTGTGTGTGACCCCCAGTTCTATGGTTTGCTCCCCGGTGAATCTCGCTTGGAAATGATTACAAGTTTATCCTTCGAAGTCATGTGAACTATTTCTCCATTCATAAGCAGAGCTCTGTTTTAAAAAAAAAAGCACATCCAGGTGGTCATTTCATTTTCCTAACACTCAGCAATTTTTGCCACAAGCTTTGTACAGTTGGCCCCGTGCTTAAGCTAATCAGGGAATGACTGAAATTAACCATCGGGGGCGACGGAGCTGAGATGGGAGTGAGGGAAGACATGGAGTTTGTGTCTCCCCAGGAACTTAGCAGGCATTGGTGGGGGGCCTTGCGATTCATGGGGTCGCAAAGAGTCAGATACGACCGAGCGACTGAACTGAACTGAACTGAACTTGGGTAGAGGGCAGACAAGACAGCCCCAGGGACCACCAGGGGTTGTTATTTTTTATTCTTTGTTCTGGTTATTTTTATTTGTTTTTCATCTCTCTTTTTTTTTAATCTTTTTTTTTTTCTTTGTATTCCCTCCGAAATCCCACTGCTTGTGGGATCATGGTTCATGGGCCAGGGATCGGTCCTGAGCCCCTGAGTCTGAAATGCTGAAATAACACACTCACCAGGCCCCAAGGAATAGTAATCAGAGTGAGGTCTCCATCTCAACACCAAGACCCGGCTCCAGTCAACTGCCCGAGAACTCCACCACTGGCACCTCAGGCCAAACAACGAGTGAGACGGGCACAGTTTCCAACCCGTCAAAAAAAAAAAAGAAAAGAAACAAGAAAAAAAAAAAATTCCCCGTCAGGTTTAAAAAACCATTAGCACGTAGTCTCCTAAGAAATGTTGTCTGCTGCTGCTGCTAAGTTGCTTCAGTCGTGTCCGACTCTGTGCGACCCCATAGACGGCAGCCCACCAGGCTCCCCCGTCCCTGGGATTCTCCAGGCAAGAACACTGGAGTGGCTTGCCATTTCCTTCAGTGCATGAAAGTGAAAAGTGAAAGTGAAGTTGCTCAGTCGTGTCTGACTCCTAGCGACCCCATGGACTGCATGCAGCCTACCAGGCTCCTCCGTCCATGGGATTTTCCAGGCAAGAGTACTACCATTGTCTAAACAGCTGTCTGGTTTTTTTTTTTTTCCCTGATTGGGGTGTTGGTTGGAGCTCTCCTTGGGGGGTTGGTAGAGCTTGCGGGATCTTGTTTCCTGAGCAGGGATCAAACCCAGGCCCCCTGCATGGAGATTGCAGTGTCCAGTGCTGGGGAGCCAGGGAGGTCCCTGAAGAGTTACCCTTTGCTATTTTGTTGCAGCATATAAGTCACATGTCTTCCTTGTAAGCAGCTGTGCACTCAACACAGCAGTGTGGAACGGCAGAAGAGGCAGGCTGGGGATTATAATTGCTGAGTGAGGAAGTGGCTCAAGGCTGCGGGGAGCAGGGACCACCCCACCTTTTGCCCCAGTGGAACCAGCACTCCTTTGCGTGTTTCATCTGCAGGCAGAGGACTTCTTGGTGTGACTTCCTGCGTGTTGCAACCCGAGCAGCCTGTCCCGCCTCTGACCTCTGCTGTGTGGACTCCAGCCTCATTCCCGGGTACCCGGTGCGTTCTCAGTGGCCAGGGTCACGTCCCCAGCTTGGCACCTGAACCTGGACTTTGGGGCTGGAGTTAGTGGTGTGGCCAAGGTGGGGAGGGAAGGATAAACGTCATCGGTGATGGACGTGTGGTTTTTTTGGGTGCCCGCTATCCGCAGGCGGGAATGTCTGTCCTCCCTGAGCCTCCACGAGGCATCCACATCCGTGGAAAGGCTCTTCCTTGTTTGGCAAGCAGGGCAACCAAACTGGGGGTAGTGATGTGCCACGTCGCCAAGACAGAATGGGGACTTCAGGGTCCATGCTCTCTGCAGGGCAGCGTTCTGGTTCTCAGCCGCCCGAGGTTTATTCACCCCGAGTTCATGGCACTGATTGCTCTCAGGATTCCACAGGGACCTCGGGACTCGGGGTGGGGTCACGGGCCGGGAAGCTGGAGGCCTGGGCTGGGTGCATGGGAGCCCTGGAAAAATTGGACGGTGTCCGGTTCCAAAAACCGTCTCTTGAGCCGCAGCGTGAGACAGGCTTCCTTGAAGGCAGAGGCCAGACTTGGCCTGCCACCTGTTTTGGTACAGCCTGCGAGCTCAGAATGGTTTTGTATTTTTAAACGGCTGGAAAAAGCCTCCTGTTCCGTGACACATGAAAATGATACGAAATTCCCAGTTTTGCTGAAACCCAGCCATCCCTGCTCGTTCAGATAGCGTCTGGGGTTGGTTGCCTTCTCCCTCCAAAGGGAGAGTTTCCCTCGGGCCCCTGGAATCCTCCTGTGTTGACTCTCTGGCCCTTTCAGAACCAGCCTGAAAGGGGATCTGAAACGGTGGGATCCCTGCCTGTCCGACTCTTTGCCACCCGGTGGACTTGTAGCCTGCCAGGCTCCTCTGTCCATGGGGATTCTCCAGGCAAGAATGCTGGAGTGGGTTACCATGACCTCTTCCAGGGGATCTTCCCGACCCAGGGGTCGAACCCACGTCTCACGCATTGCAGGCAGATTCTTTACCAGGTGAGAAACTTGGGAACCTGGTATTCCACAATTAGAGACTCACGTGTTTGACATGAAACTGTGTCCCAGTTAAGACGTGATGGTCCCAGGAAAGGTAGAGTGCATTAAACTGGGTGTATGTGCACATGTGTGTGTAAAGTCGCTCACTCCTGTCCGACTCTTTGTGATCTCGTGGACTGTAGCCTCTCCAGGCTCCTCTGGCCGTGGAATTTTCCAGGCAAGAATACTGCAGTGGGTTGCCATGCCCTCCTCCAGGGGATCTTCCCGGCCCAGGGATGGAACCCGGGTTTCTCATATTGCAGGCAGATTCCTCGCTTTGTGAGCCACCAGGGAAGCCCACATTCAGCTGTGTCAGCCATGTATATGGCAGGGTTGCAGTGGATGGGGTGCTGGCTTCATCAGAGCAGATCAGGGCCGGTGCATAAAAAGAGGGGTACAGGGTGCCCCTGAGCTTGGTGGTGAAAGGTTGTCGCTAGGAGCCGTGAATGATGCCGCGATTCTTGGGCCTCCGAAGGACAGGAATTCGTTCTGGGGCCTGTGACGAGGCTTCATGGCTCAGAGCTTGTGTGTAATAAAGTTTTAGTAAAGTATAAAAGAGATGGAGAAAGCTTCTGACATAGACACCAGAAGTGGGCAGAAAGAGTGCCCCCCTCCTGCACCCTGCTGGTTTTTAGCAAGAAGTTAGCAAGCTGCTAAATTAGAGGAAGGAAATGTCTCAAAATTCAGAGACTGGCACCAGGCCTCTCACGCACAACATGCATTCTGAGATAACATTGGCACCAGGCGAGTCATCCAGGGCCATAAAACGATTGAAGAAAGGCAGGTTTCCAAGCAAATGCATGGTTTCATTAACATCGCTTTAGGGGGCATTTCCATGAGTAAAACATTGGTTTGTTGAGCCATTATGGGTTCTGAGTCTTAGGCGAATGACTTGAACACAGAGCCTAGGGTAAATACAGACTTCATTAACGTAGCTTCAGGAAAACATTTTCCTAAGAAAAATGCATTGGTGAGCTCAAGGTGTGAGAAAAGTGAGGTTCAGGTGGAATTGGGTGTCATGGCAATGCAGAGTTTTAAAAGAAACCTTTAAATTTTGTGTAGAGCAAGGGGAAAATAAAAGTCTGACACCTGTGCTGTGTTTCCTCCTGTGGATTAGGAGAGAGAGAAAAAATTGTCTGACACTTTGCAGCCTGTTTCCTCCATTTGGTGACCCGTGGCTTTCCAGCCCATTACCCTCTCAGTGGGAGAAGAGAGGAAGTTGGGTCATCAAGAAGAGACCTTTGTGAGAACTTCTCTGGTGTCCAGTGGCTAAGACTGCCCTCCCAATGCAGGGCGGGCCCAGGTTCGATTCCTGCCCAGGGAGCTAGATTACGCATGCTGCGGCTAAAGACCCTGCATGCTTAACAGCTAAGACCAGGCACCACCAAACAAATAGAAACTCCCCCTAAAGAGACCTTTGTTCGTCTCTCTTTGGGAGAGAAAGAGAATCTCCTACTTTCTCTTCATCCCCGTCTCAGAGTTGCTGGTGGATAAAGACCACTGCTAAGCTCCCATCTCCAGAGGATGAGATGGTTGGGTGGCGTCACCGACGCGATGGACGTGAGTTTGAGCAAACTCCGGGAGTTGGTGATGGACGGGGAGGCCTGGTGTGCTGCAGTCCACGGGGTCGCAGAGAGTCAGACACAACTGAGCGACTGAACTGAACTGAAGCTCCTCTCCTCGGAGGAAGATGTTCTGCTCGCTGTAGGTCCTGGGGGACAGCCCAGTACCATTGGTACTCAGAACGCAATTGAAAGGCAGGGCCCACTGCTGGGAGGTGGAACAGCTAGGATTTGGCATGCAGTCTTCTTCCTGGGTGCTGACTACATTCTAGCACCTTCCGTGGAAGGCTTGGCTTAACATACTGATGGCGGTGACCCATTTCTTGCCTTTCTACCCATTTTTTTTTTTTTTGATATGGACGAATTTTTTTAAGTCTTCATTGACTTCGATACAATATTGCTTCTGTTTTCTGTTTTGGTTTTTTTGGCCTCCAGGCAATGTGGGATTTTAGCTCCCCGATCGGGGTGGATCGTCTATCTTTTGGATTGGAAGGTGGAATTCTTAACCACTGTACCACCAGGGAAGTCCGTTACCCACTGTTGTTTTTCTGGGTTGTTTTTCCTGAAGGCTGGAGTTTTCCAGGTGGAGCTAGTGGTAAAGAACCCACCTGCACAAGCCAGGAGATTTGAGAGACCCGGGTTCTAGCCCTGGGTCAGGAAGATCCCCTGGAGGAGGAAATGGCAACCCACTCCAATATTCTTGCCTGGAAAATCCCACGGACAGGGGAGCCTGGCGGACTACAGTCCATGGGGTCGCAAAGAATTGGACTTGACTGAACCAACTTAGCATGCAAACGTGCTACAAGAACTTTTCTCAGTGAGAAGCCAGTGCAGCCTTGGACGATATCACACCTGTAATTTGGAGCCCACTTTACTTTCCGGTTTCTTCTTTAAACCTGTCTTGTGTTGATGGGCATGGTACGAAGCCAGGGTGTCCCATTAGCTGCGGTATCCTGGGTGGCTTCTGTTTTTTCCTTCCCATTTCTTCTGTTTTCTTTCTAGATTTCTCCAGCCCTCATTGCCGTGTGCTGGAGGCATCCACTTCTTCTGGTTGGGAGTGGCACGGAGAGGGACGTTGCAGAAGGGGTCAAGTTGAGGCTTTAACAGCAACAGTGACGGAGCCGGGGGTATCGCTGGTGGCTCAGATGATAAAGAATCGGCCTGCACTGCGGGAGAAGCCAGTTCGATCCCTGGGTCGGGAAGATCCACTCCAGTATTCTTGCCTGGAGAATCCCATGGACAGAGGAGCCTGGCAGGCTGTCGTACGCAGGGTCACAGAGTCAGACACTCCTGAACAATTGACAGACACAGACACACACACACACAGCCCGGATCTTTTTCACTATTAACCTACTTTGAAAGCTGCTAGAAGAATCGTAGTCTGGAAACTTCTCTGCTTTCTCCTCTGCTCCTCGGACAAGGTCTACAAATAACTTCAGGGAGAGCTGGGCACCTGGCTCTTTGGTCTCCTTGGCCTGGGAGGTATCAGGGTAGGAACTGAGGCTCCCAGGGGCCTTGGTGTTCTTTGGGAGATGGTTGGTGGAGCCAGCTATTCTATTTTTCCTGGACCCACCCCTGCCTACCATTTCTTGTCCCTTTAAATATGCTCTGTTCACACCTTCCCTTCCTGTGCCAGGAGCTGGAACACGTGTGCAGGAGTGCAGAACGGGACGGATCACGGTGCTCTCAGGAGTAGGTCGGACTGGGATGCTCAGCTGTTTTAAGCGTGAAGTAGAAGAGCCTTTGGAGAAGGCAATGGCACCCCACTCCAGCACTCTTGCCTGGAAAATCCCATGGACGGAGGAGCCTGGTGGGCTGCAGTCCATGGGGTCTCTAAGAGTCGGACAAGACTCAGCGACTTCACTTTCACTTTTCACTTTCATGCATTGGAGAAGGAAATGGCAACCCACTCTAGTGTTCTTGTCTGGAGAATCCCAGGGACGGGGGGCCTCGTGGGCTGCCGTCTCTGGGGTCACACAGACTGAAGTGACTTAGCAGCAGCAGCAGAAGAGCCTTTAAGAAGGGTCTCCTGTTCTAGATGAACAAGTGTGTGACTCTGAGGCCCTGTGCTTTAGTTGGACAGTGAGGTGGTGGAGGGGTTGCATTGCATCTGTAGCAGAGGCTGTTGCGGGTGCCCTGAAACTTCCATGTGGCGATTGCCTCAGCAGAGAGTGGGTGAAGTGCCCTGGAGCTCTGGGATGGGGGAGCAGGCAGCGATGCAGTGGGGCAGGTCTGGGGAGGAGAGCCGTGAAGGAGCATGTCCACAGGAGCGCAGGGAGCCGAGAGAGGTGGGAAGGAGCAGCCGGAGAAGCAGGGGCTCTCAGGCCTGCAGAGGTGGTTCAGCACCTAGAGGTTGGGAACCCCCTGTGAGAAGCCATGGGTGGTTTTCGGCATTGGGGAGCAGTCACTGGAAACGGGGTGACGGGCGAGAGGCTGGAGGTGGCTGGGTGCGTGCATCTTCTGGGAGGTCCAGCCCTGAAGGTCAGCAGAGAAGTGCAACAGCCTTTGGGCTTCCCTGGTGGCTCAGTAGGTCAAGAGTCTGCCTGCAACGCTGGAGACCTGGGTTCGATCCCTGGGTAGGGGAAAGATTTCCCTGCAGAAGGGAACGGCAACCCCCTCCAGTATTGCCTGGAGAATCCCCATGGGCAGAGAGTAGCCTAGCGGGCTACAGTCCATGGGGTTGCAAAGAGTGGGACACGACTGAGCTCGACAAAGCACACACCAAAGCCTTTGGGAAGGAAGCTAATGTGCAGAGAGCGGTTTTAGTGTGGGGGAAGACCGGGTGATTGGGTGGACGCTAACAGGAGGTGAGGCTTCCCTGGCTGCTAGGACCAGAAGGAATCCACGTGCAACGCAGGAGATGTGGATTCGATCCCTTGGTTGTGAAGATTCCCCTGAAGAAGGGCATGGCAACCCAATCCAGTGTCCTTGCCTGGAGAATCCCATGGACAGAGGAGCCTGGCGGGCTACAGTCCACAGGGTTGCAAGAGTCGGACACAACTGAGCAATTAGTACTTTTTTTTTTTTTAACAGGAGGTGAGAGGTTCAGGAGTTGACATACAGGATGTGGGCTGTATTTCTTTCCCTTGGAAAAGGAGAGGTGGGTACATTTCTTGTGAGACACATGGGAAGGTGGTGAGGGTGTAGACTTTGAGAGTGACGGATTCGAAAATGATTTCTCTTTAAAAGCTTTACCGAAGGATGACCAAATATGAAGGTCTTGGTTTTGTGAGAGAGCCAAGCGTCCTGACCCAAGGGAAGCCAGACGTTTTGGGGCAAGCTAATGCAGGAGACGAATTAGGCTTTCAGACTGCTTCAGAAGAGAGGCTGTAAGCTTGGTGTAGAGAGCTTGGCGATGTCTCTCCTTCCTGCCTGCCCTTCTCTGCAATCACCGGCCGTACTTGGAATCAGAAAGTCTTATCTAGAGTAGATAAGTAGTCTTATCTACTCTAGATAAGACTTTCTGTTTAACAGGCTGAGCTCACTGCTTGGGTTTTAAAAAATCAATGGATTGGGACTCCCCTGGTGGTCCTGTGGTGAGAGATTCCACCCTCCCAGTGCAGGGGACCTGAATTGTACAGTCAGGTCCCATGTGCTGCAACTAAGACCCAGGTGGTGGTTTAGTCGCTAAGTCGTGTTTGACTCTGTGTGAGTCCCCATGGACTGTAAGCCTACCAGGCACCTCTGTCCATGGGATTCTCCAGGCCAGAATACTGGAGAGAGTGGCCATTCCCTTCTCCAGGGGATCTTTCACCAACCCAGGGATGGAACCTGGGTCTCCTGCATTGCAGGCGGATTCTTTACCACCTGAGCCACCGATCTGTGTGTGTGTGCGCGTGCGTGCGTGTGTGTGTGTGTGTGTGCGTGCATGTGTGTGTGTGTGCTTTCCTGGTGCCTCAGTTGGTAAAGACCTGCTGCATCCACGTAAATAATTTTTTTTTAAAGCCACCCACTGTTGCTGGTCTGTGTATGGGCTTCTCTGGTGGCTCAGTTGGTAAAGACCCAGTGCATCAAGTAAATAATTAAAGAGGAAAAAAAAAAGGCTTGACGCATAAACCAGGGCAGACTGAAAAGGATTCATCGAAGATGGTCTCATTGAGCAAATATTCTCCAGCAGGGCTTTTTCCGCCATGATGATGCGTATCTGTATCCTTGCTGTCCAGTGTGGGAGCCGCTGGCCACTTGCGGGTGTGGATTTACGGGGCGTCTCATGAGCCAGCAGGATGAGGGCTTCTGTAATGTCCTATCAGCAGAGCCTCCAGGGGCCAGGGCTTGGGGAAGCTGAAAGTAGCTGGGGGGAAAATGGCCTGGGTGGGGTGAACACAGAGGATTGGGAGGGGAGAATGTCTGCGTGCTCATGGTCCCTGCGAACCAAAGCTGGGCTAGCTATATTTTCCTCTCTTCTCGCTTCTGTTTGTTTCTTTGTATTTATTTTTTCTCTTTGGCTGTGCCGGATCTCTGTTGCTATGTGCAGGCTCTCTTTGAGAGGGACGGAAGCCTACGTGTAGGCTTTCTCTAGATGTAGTGACTGGGGGGGCACTGTTCTTTGCTCGGGTTTCTTCTCTTGCAGACCTCAGGCTCTGCATAGGCATCCACAGTGTCGGCACTCGGGTTCAGTACTTGCGGCTCCCAGGCCCTGCAAAGTACAGGCTTAGTAATTAGGGCACTCCGGCTTAGTTGCTGCAGACTCTGAGGATCAGGGATCCCACCTTCCCCAAATTGGCAGGCAGATTCTCACCCATGGCACCCCCAGGGAAGTCCCAGCTTCTGTTTCTTCTTACTCATTGCTTTTGTCGTTCACTTGCTCAGTCTTGTCCTACTCTCTGCGACCCCAAGGAACGGCAGCATGCCAGGCCTCCCTGTCCTTCACCAACTCCGGGAGTTTGCGCAAACTCCTGTCCGTCGAGTCGGTGGTGCCATCCAGCCATCTCATCCTCTGTCGCCCCCTTCTCGTCTTCAATCTTTCTCAACATCAGGGTCTTTTCCAGTGAGTCAGTTCTTCGCATCAGGTGGCCTGAGGATTGGAGTTTCAGCTTCAGCATCAGTCCTTTCAATGAATACCCAGGACTGATCTCCTTTAGGATGGACTGGTTGGATCTCCTTGCAGTCCAAGGGAGTCTCAAGAATGTTCTGCAACACCACAGTTCAAAAGCATCCATTCTTTGGCACTCAGCCTTCTTAATCGTCCAATTCTCTCACATCTGTACATAATTACTGAGAAAACCATAGCTTTGATTGTATGGACGTTTGATGGCAAAATGATGTCTCTGCATTTGAAAATGCTGTCTAGGTTTGTGATAGCTTTCCGTCCAAGGAGGAAGCATCTTTTAATTTTCTTCTTATTTTCTTACAATTTAAGAGGAGAAGGGGATGACAGAGGATGAGATGGTTGGATGGCGTCACCAACTCGATGGACATGGGTTTGGGTGGACTCCAGGAGTTGGTAATGGACAGGGAGGCCTGGAGTGCTGCGGTCCATGGGGTCGCAACGAGTCGGACACGACTGAGTGCTTGAACTGAACTGAAACTATAGGAAGCTTGGAATTACCCGGTTTCTCTGCTCAGCCTGGGGAACTGATCAGTACCCAGGGGCCTTTGCTTATTCGTTGTTAATGGATCATTGCTGGCCGTCTCTGATGACAGCAGGGAGGAGGAGGTGAACATGCTCTCCTTGGGTTCGGGGAGGGCGGGAGAATGCCACAACACTCACATCTCTGTTTCCTGCCCCTGCTCAGCAGCCCCCATCTTTAAATATCAATGCTTGTCAAGCCCTCCACTCTCTCTGTGGACATTGCAGCCTTGAGAAGGGAAAAGATCATCTCGAACTTTCCATCTGCGCGCCAAGGGGTCGGAGCCCATTGAAAGCGTGGGCTCAGTTGTGTGCATCCCATCAAGCAGTCACATGGTTTGGGGAATCTTGTTAAAAACCCGTTGGTTTTGTCGGGAGAGAAAAAAAATCTTGCAGCTGCGTCTTCTGCAGCCTTCTCAAGGCCTTTTAGTCTAGCGCTGCAAGTGCAAGCTGGGCGTCATAAAAAAGGAAAAAATTAGCAGAACCCGTTGCTTATCCGGGAGCTCCTTGCTCTATTTGTGTCTTTCCCCACTCATCGCCCTTCTGCAGAGAACACTTCCCCAGTTCCCTGCCTTCCCCTCTCCGCAAAGCAGCCCTGCACCACGTGCTGTCTGCCGTCTGCCCCCCTCCCCCACCCCCGCTTGGCAGAAGCACCGTCTGAGTGGCTGTGAATGCCAGATTGTGGGGGGACCCCCCTCGCCTCACCCTGGCTGCTCCAGTGCCCTCTGCTTCTACCAGGCCTGCTTGTCCTGGGACTCGGATTTGTTCCCCACCCGAGGGGCTCCCCAGAAACTCCCATGCAGGCAGCAGCAGCATTGGGGAGGGGGGGGCATTGCAGCATGTCCCCGCTTGGTTATCCTGACTTCAGAGTCCAGTGCCCACGGCTCTGAACAGCTTGCTTATTTGACCCTTTCACTTCCCTGGTGGCTCGGATGCTAAAGAATCCACCTGTGGTGCAGGAGACCCAGGTTTGATCCCTCGGGTTGGGAAGATCCCCTGGAGAAGGCAATGGCAACCTGCTCCAGTATTCTTGCCTGGAGAATCCCCATGGACAGAGGAGACTGGTGGGCTACAGTCCATGGGGTCGCAAAGAGTCAGACACGACTGAGCGCGCGCACACACACACACACGTCACTATCCATCCATACCACGTGTTCATCTTCCCAGACTGAGAGTCTGTCCCCATCCCCGTCCCCCCACCATCAGCCCCTGGCCCCCAATACTTTGTCTTTATACATCTGAGTATATTGTGGATGCTTACAAATGCTGGAATCACACAGCATTTGTTCTGTGCCAGTTTCTTTTACTTGATATCATGTCCTCAAGGTTCACCCCTGTTGTAGCAGGTATCAGAATTTGCTGCCTTTTTTTTTTTTTTTTAAAGTGCTGAATCCTATGTCATTGTATGGGAAGACCTCATTGTATTTATCCACTCATCTGTGGATGGGCATTGTGGTCCCTTCTGCTGGAAGAGGGGTGTTCCCCAGCTCTGGGCCTCAGACCGGTACCTCTGTCTGATCAGCGGTGGCATTAGATTAGAAATAAAGTGAGTAATAAATGTCATGCATGTGAATCTTCCCCCAAACCACACCCCACAACCCCACCCCACCCCCTTCCCAGTCTCTGGAAAAACTGTCTTCTGTGAAACCAGTCCCTGGTGCCAAAAAGGTGGGGGATCGTGGCTTTATATACTTCTTTTCTGCTGCTGGGACTGCTCTCCGTCTGAGTGTACAAACATCTCTTTGAGATCCACTTTCGGTTCTGAACACGATCAGTTGAGTCGCTTCGTCATGTCCAACTCTTTACGACCCCGTGGACCGCAGCACACCAGGCCTCCCTGTCCATCACCAACTCCCGGAGTTTACTCAAACTCAGGTTCATTGAGTCGGTGATGCCATCCAACCATCTCATCCCCTGTCGTCCCCTTCTCCCGCCTTCAATCTTTCCCAGCATCAGGGTCTTTTCCAACGATTCATTTGTTCGCATCAGGTGGCCAAAGTATTGGAGTTTCAGCTTCAACATCAGTCCTTCCAGTGAATATTCAGAGCACGACCTAGCAATGGCTGTAACCACCTCCATCATTTCAAAGTAGCCGTGGGTGTCAGCGGTATTTTTTAAAGTATCTGAGACATCTGAAAGCTGATCCGAAAACGCCTACAGGGTCCTACCGGTTAGAATCTCAGGCTGTGCAGTTTTCACAAAGGCCCATTGCCCACGTTTCTAATGCAGTTACCAATAGAGTTATGCAAAAGGTGAAGGAAAATAAAGTTCTTGCTTCTCCCCAGCCCCCATCCAAGTTCACGGACGCCCTTGACCTGTGGCCTGCGGGTCCATTCCAGTGTGGTCTGCAGACTGGGTTTCCCAGGACGCACGAGGGACCTGCCTCCTCTGTTCACTGCAGGGACTGGTACCTCTGCCCTGGTAGCTCCAGCTGGTATTCCAGCTACGGAAAATGCTTGCTCAGCTGTGGGGCAAGCTTCCCTCTCCCCAACTTGTGAGTTCATTCATCCCACAAATAGCTTGGTCTGTGCTGTATGGTTCCCTTGGGTGCTTGGGATGCCTGGCGGTGACCCGACAGGGGAGGGATGAGCAAGCATCCCTCCTGAGATTGACTGGATCTCAACAGTGATGAGAGTCACGGGGAAACGCAGGCGGCCGTGAAGAAAGTCTCTCTCCTCCTTAGTCACGCTGAAAGGGAGCATGTTAAGGCAGGACCGGAAGAAGGACTGGAGTGAGAACACATGCCTGGACAAGGAGCAGCTTGTGCAAAGGCCCTGAGGTTGCCCGGAGCGGAGGCGGCCAGGGAGAGAGGGGAGGGACTGGCCCCTTTGCCGGGCATCTGGAGACTGACTTAGAAGTTAGTTCTGTCCTGGGAATATTGAGCAGTAGCTTGGAGGGGAATGCCAGGCTGATGTCCGCTCTGGCTTCTCAGTGGAGAGAGACTGGAGGAAGTCAGGAAGGGAAGTGCATTGAGCGATGCTGCCTGCTAGAATATTTCACAGCAGTGGTTCCTTGGCCCGGGGCAGATGGCCCAGGACATGGGGAAGGGAGGGGGTCGGTTAGAGACAAGACTTTGGAAGTTCGTTAGATGTCTTAGGTAGGCTCAGTTGGTTAAAGAAGCCCCCTGCCAAGCAGGAGACTCAAGTTCCGATCCCTGGGCTGGGAAGATCCCTTGGAGGAGGGCATGGCAACCCGCTCCAGTGTTCTCGTCTGGAGAATCCCATGGACAGAGCAGCCTGGCGGGCTTCAGTCCGTGAGGTCGCAAAGAGTCAGAGACGACTGAGGACAGCATCATGATTTCTGCTGCCTTTCTCCTCTCTTGTTTTCTTCGCATGGAAACCCATGACGACACGATCCTTCTTAATGCGTTTATGTTCCTGTCTCATGGTGTATTCCTTTTAAATCTCTTTGAGACTTGAGGGCAGAGCCTTAGCTTTCCTGGCTTTGAGTGTTTAAGATCCAACCCATATTTTACTGGACGGAACGTAACGTTCTTTTCTTTTTCTGGGTCGTGCGTTCCTTGGTGTTTGCACCCGTTTCCTGATGAGAACAGTGCAAGCATCACTCTAACTTGTAAGAGAGGACGTTGTGGGGACCCTCTGAGCTGGAGCGTCTGTTCCTGGGCTTTCCCTGGAGTCTCTAGACTCGTGGAAGGGGGTTAATCATTGCTATATAAGAAAGCATTCTATTTGCATCTATAGAGTTTGCTTTTAAAAAAATAAACTATCTGGATTTTTGTGGAAAACTATCAGGATTTTCGTGGAAAAATTATATAGTCTCCTGAGTGGTGTTTTGCCTTTGCTTCTGTTCTCAGAGCTGGTTGTGAACAGGAGGAAGTAACCCATCTCGTCTGCAATGTAAATGTGTTGATCTTTATAGCATATACGGCACGGAAAACGGTACCAACCGGGTCGCCGTGTCAGTGGTTATGTACATCCGCTGTTTTGGAAAGCAAATGTTTTGGTGTTCGTGCGCTCTGTATTTTTCCTTATTTGTTGAGGGGGTGCAAGGAGGCACTATTTGCATTTAAAGAGCTTGCTTTTTAAAAAAGAAATTATCTGGAGTTTCGTGGAAGAATTACATAGTTCCCGAGTGGTGTTTTGCCTTTCGTTCTGTTCTAGGAGCTGGTTGTCAACAGGAGGACACAACCCATCTTGTCTGTAATGTAAGTGTGTTGGTCTTCATGGTATATATGACAGATGAAGCATTACCAACCGGGCCGCCTTGCCAGTTTTGGAAATCAAATTTTTTTGGTGTGCATGCAGTTTCTGTATTTTTCCTTAATTTGTTTGCACGGGGAACATTATTATTTTTTTTTCCCCAGAGAGATTTTGAGTGGAAACAAGTCCCGATCCTGTTTGAAGTGCAGGCTGTCTTGGCTTTTTTTTTTCCCCTCTATTTTCTGCCCGAGAGGGTTGAAGACTTAAGCATGGGGCTATGTGAGTGCACAAGGCGACAAGTTCCTGCCTTATTTTCCCTTCTAGTCCTGTTTCCTGTGGAAGAAATAAGAGTAATGAGTGCAGCTGCGGGCAGCCTTCAAAATGAAGGGGTGTATGCGTGTGTGTGAGTGTGTGTGTGTGAGTGTGTGTGTGAGAGAGAGACACTCAGAGAGAGAGGGAAGACACAGTCTCTCGTATAGCCCAGCCAGCTCTGTGCAGAAGTCTGGCTCAGGGAACTTTTCCTGAACTTCTCTGGCCGCGCGTTTTGGGGTAAGAGGTTAGAGGTGAGTTCAAAGTAAGCAAACAGATACGGCAGAAGAGACCATGTGCTGTTAGAGATGACACCTGTGTCTTCCCCCATTCCGTGTCTGGGTGCTCTGTGACTGGTAGGTTTCAGAATCGGTCAGAGTATTTATTAACCAGAAGAGAAACATGGATGACTGTCCGGTCCAGTCTATTCTGGGCTCGGATGTGAAGCTTGGGGAGGGCAAGGTGGCCTCCTGGGTCCCTCACAGGCAGCACTGGGGCCCTGCGTGTCCCCGGGATCCTGTCTTCAGGGGTGGTTGACCTCTGTCTGTGGAGGGCCAGGTCGTGCCTGTTTCGGCCGTGGAAGTCCCCATGGTCTGTGTTCCCTTCTGTCTGGGTGGACCCAGACCCATGTGATGAACTGATTGTGGCTGTACTTAGTCAAATTCCATTGACCTCCAACTTACTGCAAATGGCAAGATCCCATGCTTTTTTATGGCTACGTAATATTCCACTGGGCATACATCACATCTCCTTTATCCATTCATCTGTCGATGGACATTCAGCTTGTTCCCAAGTCTTGGGTATTGTGAGTAGTGTTGCTCTGAACACTGGGGTGCGTGTATCTTTTCGAATTACAGTTTTTGAGTTTTTTGGAGATAGACCAGGAGTGGAATTGCTGGGTGTCGTATGTGAGTTCCAGAGGTTGGGCTTTTGAAGAATGAGTGTAGCTGAGAAACAGACCAGCCATCACCTCTGAAGAGGTTGTGTGTGCTTCTTTCTCAGATACTGTGGCCTATTTTTAATGTCAGAGAGGAAAGAAGGACCAGAGACGCGTTAGTTGTACGAGGCCCTTTGAGAAAAACAACTGTTCACATCTTGTGTGTGCGTGGCTAAGTTGCTTCACACATGTCCGACTGTGTGATGCTGTGGACCCACCAAGCTCCTCTGTGCATGGGGTTCTCCAGGCAAGAATACTGCAGTGGGTTGCCATTCTCTTCTCCAGGGGATCTTCCCAACCCAGGGATTGATGTCTCGTGCATTGGCAGCTTCATTCTTTACCACTAGCTCCACCTGGGAAGCCCAGTTCACATCTCATCGCTGCTTTATTAACTGCAGTGTGACTTAAGTAAGTCACCATAATCCATTTAGCCTATATTTAGTCACTAATCCTACACTAAAAGCAGTTTTGGGTGGAAGTATTTTGTTTCATTTTTGTCATCAGCAAAATTTTCTGTAAGAGGCTGGATGGTGGATATTTGGGGATTTTTAGACGGTATGGTATCTGGATGTTGTGTGGCAAATGTGGCCACTGGTTGTATAGACAGACGATGGGCAGCCAGTCACTTTCCCCTCCCAGGAGTAAGCGCTCTGCCCAGTAAGCAGCAGCTGCCCCCTCCCCTCCAACCAGCCCCCCAAAACCTCTGTCCTGCTGTCTGCGTATGTGATTTGGACCACCCCAGAACGTCACTGTGTTTGTCCATTGGTGACGGCCTTTTTTTTTTCAGCGAACATCACGTCCTCAAGGTTCACCCGTTAGTAGTGTAGTGTAGTGTAGTAGTAGTGTAGTAGTAGTGTAGTGTCTGAAACTCTTTCCTTCTTTATGGCTGAATAATACTCCACCATACTGTATACCAGTAAGTGCGTTACTGGAGGTAGATTTTCTTTGGTTACTTAGAGTCACTTTAGCTCAGCACAGTTGCCTACGAATCGTCCTAATGGAAGGAAGGCTTAGGAACACAGTCTTTCCCATTTGAAGGTCAAGGAGGTCTTGAGAGGCCCTGGAACTCACTTGCCTATGAAAGTACATGTTGCATGGTGTTGGAGTCCTGAATTGGGGAAAATGTCTGTGAAATAGAAGATAGGAGGGATCATCAAGAATGCTTTTCAGTCACTCAGTCATGTCCAACTCTTTGCAACCCCATGGACTACAGCAGGCTAGACTTCCTTGTCCTTCACTATGTCTCTGGGTTTACTCAAACACATGTGCATCGAGTCGGTGATGCCATCCAACCATCTCATCCTCTGTCGTCTCCTTCTCCTCCCGCCTTCAGTCTTTCCCAGCATCAGAGTCTTTTCCAGTGAGTCATTTCTTTGCATCAGGTGGCCAAAGTATCGGAGCTTCAGCTTCAGCATCAGTCCTTCCAATGAATATTCAGGACTGATTTCCTTTGGGATGGACTGGTTGGATCTCCTTGCAGTCCAAGGGACTCTCGAGTCTTCTCCAACACCACAGTTCAAAAGCATCAATTCTTTGGTGCTCTGCCTTCTTTATGGTCCATTTTTCACATCCGTCCATGACCACTGGAAAAACCATAGCTTTGACTCTATGGTCCTTTGTCGGCAAAGGGACGTCTCTACTTTTTAATGCATTGTTCAGGTTTGTCATAGCTTTTCTTCCAAGAACGATAACCTGTATTGACCAGGCTCTCCTCATTTGCTCACCTGGGAATTTTGCGACCCCTTGAGAAGGTGACCCCACTTCTGCAGATTGGGTCTCCTGGGAAGCCGACTCTGGGTGGGGGGTTGGGTATGAGAAGTTCCGGCTGGGGGTGGGACCCTCTTCGGGATCGGCAGCTGTGGGTGGGAGAAGAAGAGGAGGAGGCCAGTTTCAGAGGAAGGGGTAGCTGGGCATGATGAAGCCACGTGGCCTCAGGTGACCCTGGGTGCCAGCACCACCCACTCCTGACAAGAGGCCTTTGCAGCTGTTGCCTGCCCACCGACCGTTATTCACTGAGGGCATGCCTTGAGGTCCGGGCCACTCCTGACCTCAAGGCAGTTGGGGGATTCTTGGCAGCAATGATTGCCTCTGTTATACCAATAATGTATGTTGTTGGCCTTTCCCTGGAAGCCGTCATCGAAAAATACCGAATCCAGAAGTTCTTGGACGGTTTTGCTTTTTGTTTCTGCTGTGTGTGTGCACGTGTGTGCTAAGTCGCTTCAGTCGTGTCCGACGCTTTGCACCCCTGTGGACTATAGCCCGCCAGGCTCCTCTGTCCATGGGATTCTCCAGGCAAGGATACTGGCGTGGACTGTCATGCCCTCCTGGACCCGGAGATCAAAACCTGCATCTTCTGCGTCTCCCACATCGGCAGGCAGGTTCTTTACCACGGGCACCAGCTGGGAAGCCCACGTATGACTTGTTGAAATTCAGTCATGAAGGAAGTGCCGGGAGCTAGATTCTGGAAAGGCTCTGTGTCAGGGGAAGGCACTGCCAGTGGCCCATTTTGAAAACCAATTTTTATTGGGACACTTGGCCACATCCATTGTTTATCCTGAGACTGTCTTCCCTGGGGGCAGAGCCGTGTAGCAGCAACAGAGACTGTCCAGACCATGATGTTGAGAATATTTATCATCTGTTAGGAGACATGGGCCACCACTACTGTGAGCGGCGTGTACAGCTTTCTGGGACGCAGAAGGTAAAGGCGGTCTTTTTGTTGTTCTTGTGAGAGGTAATTGACATACGGCACTGTATAAGTTTAAGGCGTGTAGTTTAACGGTTTGATTTCTATACATCATTTAATCATGACCACAAGAAGTTCAGTGAAGCGCCATCATCTATAATCCATACAAAGGTTTCCCTGATGGTTCTCTGGGTAAAGAATCCGTCTGCAATGTGGGAGAGCTGGCTTCGATCCCTGGTTTGGGAAGATCCCCTGGAGAAGGGCATGGCAACCCACTCCAGTATTCTTGCCTGGAGAATTCTGTGGACAGAGGAGCCTGGCGGGCTACAGTCCAGGGGCTCGCAAAGAGTGAGACTGAGCTGCTAAACATGCAGTATATACCCCCCCCCAAAAAAAAGAAGAAAAATATTTTTCCTTGTGATGAGAACTCTGATTTGCTCTCAACTTTCGTGTGTAACATATAAGCGGTATTAATTACAGTCAGCATGGTGTAGGTCGCATTCCTAGCACTTACGGATAAAAACTGGGAGTTCGCACTTTATGACCGCCTTCATTCACTTCCCTCTGCCCACCCAGCACTCGTCTCTGGTAACCAGAAATCTGATCTCTTTTCTCGGGACTTTGATCATCTGTCTGATTGCTTTTGAAGTTGTAATTGACCTGTAGTGCCAGGTGTTTCCCAGGCGCAGAACATAGTGATTCAATATTTCTGTACGTTGGAAAACGATCCTTGGGGTAAGTCTGTAGTTACTGGCTGTCTCTGTACAAAGATGTGACCTTGTTACTGACTGTAATCCCCGTGCTGTACGTTGTTCATGCCCGTGACCCACTTATTTTGTGACGAAGATGTATACCTCTTCAAGACCATCCCGAAGAAAAAGAGATGCAAAAAAGGCAAAATGGTTTTCTGAGAGGGCCTTACAAACAGCTGAGAAAAGAAGAGAAGCTAAAAGTAAAGGAGAAAACGAAAGATATACCCATTTGAATGCAGAGTTCCGAAGAATAACAAGGAGGAATAAGAAAGCCTTCCTCAGTGACCAATGCAAAGACATAGAGGAAAACAGTAGAATGGGAGAGACTAGAGATCTCTTCAAGAAAATTAAAAGATATCAAGGGAACATTTCATGCAAAGATGGGCTCAAGAAAGGACAGAAATGGTATGGACCTAACAGAAGCAGAAGATACTAAGAAGAGGTGGCAAGAATACACAGAAGAACTGTACAAAAAAGATCTTCACGACCCAGATAATCACGATGGTGTGATCACTCACCTAGAGCCAGACATCTGGGAATGTGAAGTCAAGTGCAGCTTAGGAAGCATCACTACGAATAAAGCTAGTGCAGGTGATGGAATTCCATTTCAAATCCTAAAAGGTGATGCTGTGAAAGTGCTGCACTCAATATGCCAGCAAATCTGGAAATATCAGCAGTGGCCACAGGACTGGAAAAGGTCAGTTTTCATTCCAATCCCAAAGAAAGGCAATGCCAAAGAATGCTCAAACTACCACACATTTGCACTCATCTCACATGCTAGTAAAGTAATGCTCAAAATTCTCCAAGCCAGACTTAAACAGTACTTGCCAACATCTGTTGGATGATCAAAAAAGCAAGAGAGTTCCAGAAAAACCATCTATTGCTGCTTTATTGACTACCCCAAAGCCTTTGACTGTGTGGATCTCCACAAACTGTGGAACATTCTTCAAGAGATGGAAATACCAGACCACCTGATCTGCTTCTTGAGAAATCTGTATGCAGGTCAGGAAGCAACAGTTAGAACTGGACATGGAACAGCAGACTGGTTCCAAATAGGAAAAGGAGGACTTCAAGGTTGTATATTGTTACTGTGCTTATTTAACTTACATGCAGAGTACATCATGAGAAATGCTTGGCTGGATGAAGCACAAGCTGGAATCAAGATTGCCAGGAGAAATATCAGTAACCTCAGATATGCAGATGACACTACTCTTATGGCAGAAAGCAAAGAAGAACTAAAGAGCCTCTTGATGAAGGTGAAAGAAGGGAGTGAAAAAGTTGGCTTAAAGCTCAACATTCAGAAAACTAAGATGATGGCATTCGGTCCCATCACTTCATGGCAAATAGATGGGGAAACAGTTGCTGACTTTATTTTTCTGGGCTCCAAAATCACTGAAGATGGTGACTGCAGCCATGAAATTAAAAGACTCTTGCTCCTTGGAAGAAAAGCTTTGACCAACCTCAGTTCAGTTCAGTCGCTCAGTCGTGTCCAACTCTTTGTGACCCCATGAATCGCAGCACACCAGACCTCCCTGTCCATCATCCTAGACAGCATATTAAAAGGCAGAGACATTACTTTGCCAACAAAGGTCCATGTAGTCAAAGCTGTGGTTTTTTCCACTAGTCATGTATGGATGTGAGAGTTGGATTGTGAAGAAAGCTGAGTGCTGAAGAATTGATGCTTTTGAACTGTGGTGTTGGAGAAGACTCTTGAGAGTCCCTTGGACAGCAAGGAGGTCCAGCCATTTGCAAGGCTGAATTTCTAACTGGTTGAAGGAAGGTTCCCCCGAAGGTGTGATACTTCCAGATTCCTGTAGGAGCGGGTACTGGAGTCTGCTGTTGTGTTTGACTCTCTGCCCAAGACAGTCAGAGCCACACTGGGTCCAGGGCTCAGACACCCCGCCCTTGGGGCGGGATACACTCTGCGTATCCTCAGCCGAACCAGACGGTAGCATGAAGGGCTTGCGAGACTCTGGGTGGTAACCTGTAGGAAACCTCGATTCCAGAAGCTTTTCCTGTTCCAAGCGTGGGTGGAGAGGTTAACATCTAGCAACACAGAGGATTAAAAACACGACCCAGGACAGAATAGGAAAAGCTCATCAATGTGGGGAAACCATTTATGAATTGCTCCCCTCTTAGAAGACTTAAAAAGCCTTAAAAGGGTGATTCTGAGAAAACCAGCGCCAGAAGGATCCTGTTTATAGTTGTCTTTGCAATGAACGTGTGTTTATAAGCCAGATGTTTTTCTTAATGGAATGAGGTGGTCT
Source organism: Bos grunniens (assembly GCF_055505025.1). NCBI lineage: Eukaryota > Metazoa > Chordata > Mammalia > Artiodactyla > Bovidae > Bos > Bos grunniens. The sequence goes on from NC_141194.1 coordinate 6,630,173, forward strand.
TTCCTCCCCCCCTCCTCCGTTTCTTTTGTTACATAAATAGCTTCTGGTGACACTGTGGGTTCACCAAGTAAAGCAAGATTTGTTTTATTACCTAATAATTTTTATTGTGTGTTCCAGCTTGCCTGCTTCTAATAAATTGGCAGAAATTAAGAGTTTCCTTAGATTTTGCCAGCAGGATTTAAAGGCAATTAAAGCAAATTCAGTTATTACATTCAAAATTATCGTCTGGGTAAATTATAGTTTAAAATTCAATTTATACTAAATCCTACACTTTAATGAACAGACCACATCACACATTTTTTATGTTCTTAACATTATCCACGGCTTTAAAGCAGTAGAACAGTACTCTTTTTTTTTTTTTTTTTTAAGTGCTATATGTTTTTCCTTCCCCTATCCTTTCAAAAGTATTTACGCTTTTCTTTCAATATAGAGTGAGAAAATCCTACCGGCTTCTCAGTTTTAAGGAAAAATAGTTTGTCTTTCCGTCACAAATATGCGTGTTTCTGGCTTTACTTCAGCTCATGAAATCTTAACATGTAACCGGAGGAGAACGTCTCTGGAAGTGTTCCCAAATGTGTCTATTTTGGAATGGCACATTTTTGTCTTTCATCTTCACTCGTACCTTCTCGTCATATTTTTAGACGTATTCAATTATAGAAATAGCTCCCCTTCTCGAAGGGCCTCCCAGTGGCTCAGTGGTAAAGAATCTGCCTACCAATGCAGGAGATGCGTGGGTTCCATCCCTGGGTTGGGAAGATCCCCTGGAGAAGGACATGGCAACCCACTGCAGTACTCTTTCCTGGAGAATCCCATGGACAGAGGACCCTGGCGGGCTCCAGTCCATGAGATCACAGAGAGTTGGACACGACTGAATACCTAACAGCAGAGGCAGGTTGAACTGGCCCAGATGCAGCCCAGTTTTAAGAATGATAGTGTGTGTTGAAAATGAAATTAAAAGACGCTTGCTCCTTGGAAGAAAAGCTATGACTAACCTAGACAGCTTATTAAGAAGCAGAGACCTTACTTTGCCAGCAAAGATCTGTATGGTCAAGGCCATGGTTTTTACCAGCAGTCATGCATGGATGTGAGAGTTGGATTATAAAGAAGGCTGAGCCCCAAAGAACTGATGCTTCTGAACTGTGGTGCTTGAGAAGACTCTTGAGAGTCACTTGGACAGCAAGGAGATCCAACCAGTCCATCCTAAAGGAAATGAGTCCTGAATATTCATTGGAAGGACTGACACTGAAGCTAAAACTCTGATACTTTCGCCAGCTGATGAGAAGAACCGAGTCATTGGAAAAGACCCTGATGGTGGGAAAGACTGAAGGCGGGAGGAGAAGGGGATGACAGAGGATGAGATGGTTGGATGGCATCACCGACTTGGTGGCCATGAGTTTGAGCAAACTCTGGGACTTGGTGATGGACAGGGAGGCCTGGCGTGCTGCAGTCCCCAGGGTCACAGAGATTTGGACAGAAATGAGTGACTGAACAACCAAAGTGTGTATTGAGCACTTGGGAGGTCTCAAAAGTTTGGTGACTACTGCGTATTCCTTCTCTCGGATCCTAATAACGACCTTCCTGTTATGATCCCATTATACAGGTGAGAAAAGAGAGGCTTAGAGAGAGGAGCAGTCTTCCACCCAAACACATCCGTTGTTCTTATTTATAGGGGACAGGCAGCCTGGGCCCAGACGGGTCCTGAATTTCCTTCCCTACTGCTTTTTTTGTCCCCGCGTTGGAGCGGCACAGAGCCTGGTAGAGCGGGTGTTAGTCGGCTCTGACTGCCGTAACTAAGGGCTGCGCACTGGGCTTCTGGAAGACATTGATTCCTCACTGTCCTGCAGGCTGGAGTCGAGATCCAGGTGTCCTTGGGGCTGGTTTCCCCCCAGGCTCCTCCCCTTGGCGTGTGGATCCTATGTCCTCCCTGTGTGCTCACGTGGTGTTTATTCCATGCGTGTGTGCACGTCTGCGTCCTGATCGGTTTTCACTCTTAACAAGGACACCACTCGTACGGGAGCCGTGCCCACCCTGATGATGTCGTTTAACTGAATCACCTCCTTTTTTTTTTTAAACACCCGTCTTCACCTCCAGCCACATTCTCAGGTCCTGGGAGGTCGGGGTGTCATCATCTGAGTTTTGGGGGAAGACACCATTCAGTCCCACCAGGGTCAAGACTTGACCCAGGTGTGTTGGCTGGGTGAGTACCTGTTCCTTTCTGTGTTCTTCGGGATACTTCTCTATTCTTTATTTCATATTCATGCATTCTTCTCCCACTGCCCTTTGGTTTTTTTTCCCCGTAAAGTTTTTCTTTAGTTGGAGGATGATTGCTTTACAATGTTGTGTTGGTTTCTTCCGTAAAACAGTGTGACTCAGTCATAACTCTGTATATATCCCCTCCCTCTTGAGCCTCCGTCCCTACACAGCGTTTCTTAAGTAGCAGTTTTGTAGACAAAACGTCTTTTCCATTTTTTAAATGAAGATATAATTGACATATAACCAGGCAGATTTTCTGATTATTATATAATAACTTGAAAAATAGATTAGTAAAAGGTGAAGAAAAAATTTTACCTAAGAATTAAGAAACATGTACCTAGACAATCTTTGGCTTAAGGAGACAAATCAAAAGGGAAATTTTTATTGCTTTAAAGCAATAAAGAGGAAATATGTAAAACTAAAACCAATGACCTAGCAAAGGCTGTCCTGAGAAAAATGTTTATGACCTATTACAGTCAGTTCAGTTCAGTTGCTCAGTCGTGTCCAACTCTTTGCAACCCCATGAATCGCAGCACACCAGGCCTCCCTGTCCATCACCAACTCCCGGAGTTCACCCAGATTCACGTCCATTGAGTCAGTGATGCCATCCAGCCATCTCATCCTCTGTCGTCCCCTTCTCCTCCTGCCCCCAATCCCTCCCAGAATCAGAGTCTTTTCCAATGAGTCAACTCTTCTCACGAGGTGGCCAAAGTACTGGAGTTTCAGCTTTAGCATCATTCTCTCCAAAGAAATCCCAGGGCTGATCTCCTTCAGAATGGACTGGTTAGATCTCCTTGCAGTCCAAGGGACTCTCAAGAGTCTTCTCCAACACCACAGTTCAAAGGCATCAGTTCTTCCGCACTCAGCCTTCTTCACAGTCCAACTTTCACATCCATACATGACCACAGGAAAAACCGTAGCCTTGACTAGCCGGACCTTTGTTGACCTATTACAATTCTCTTTTAATTGGAGAAACAAGGCTAAAAATAAGTGAACAAAGGATTTCTCTTAAAGAACTAGTGAAATGACAATAAAACCAACCAACCAAACAAAAAACCCCTGTAGTCTGTGTGTGTTACTAGCTCGGTCCTATCTGACTCTCTGTGACCCCATGGGCTGTAGCTGCCAGACTCCTCTGACCAAGGGATTTTGCAGGCACGGATACTGGAGTGGGTTGCTCTTTCCTTCGCCAAAGGGAATCTCCCCAGCCCAGGGATGGAACCTGCCTCTCCTGCACTGGCAGGCAGGTTCTTTGACCGGTCTTGCCCCTGACTGGTGTTTACACAAAATTTTGTTGACTAAAGCAGTTCTGCTCTTCAGAAAAGTGTTGTGATGTTAGGGAGCTAGATTAGGAAAACAATTGTGGAAACACTTTGCTTTCCTTCTGAGTGAAAATCTTCAATGAGAAGACATGCTTCCCCTTTTCAGGAATCCATGGGATTCCCCAGGCAAGAGTGCGGGTGTGGGTTGCCATGCCCTTCTCCAGGGAATCTTCCCCACCCCATCGAACCTGCGTCTCTAGCATTGGCGGTGCCATGAGCAACCAGGGAAGCCCCTTAGAAATCAGTAGACCATCGTTAATGCCTGATGCTTAGTACTAATGAAAACATGCTTTACATTCTTCCTGTTTGGATATAAATAAGTTGTTGTTGTTGCTCAGTCGTGTCTGATTCTTTGTGAACCCGTGGAGTACACCACGCCAGGCTTCCCTGTCCTTCACCATCTCCCAGAGTTGGCTCAAACTCACGTGCATTGAGTCGGTGATGCCATCTAACCATCTCATCCTCTGTCGTCCCCTTCTCCTCTTGCCTTCAGTTTTCCCCAATCTATATAAATGTGCATGTGTAGTCACTTGCTAAATTGTGGACTCATTGTGACCCTATGGACTATAACCCGACTGGTCCCTCTGTCCATGGGATTTCCCAAGCAAGAATACTGGTAAGGGTTGCTGTTTCCTCTTCCGGGGAATCTTCCCGACCCAGGGATCAAACTCGGGTTTTCTGCATTGGCAAGCTGGATTCTTTACCACTGAGCCATCTGGGAAGCCCGGTCTATATAAATAAGTTCACCTATATGAATAAGTCTCTGTATAAACTCTATATCTAGGCACACCTATACATTACTACTGTGAAAAGAATATTTAGAGGGAGCTGCTGCTGCTTCAGTCTATTTTATTGTAATTATGGGCATGGGAGGTTTTAAAGGGATGTAAATTTAACAGGCCAGCAATAGCATGTTGATGAGAAAGACGGATAACATTGGGATCTGGAGGCATGAATCTTCAAGGTCCTATGGTTTATTCCCCAAGAGTTTTTGTATGATTCATTTTTCACACGGGTTGCCATTTCCTGCTCCAGGGGATCTTCCCGACCCAGAGATCGAACCTGGGTCTCGCACATTGTAGGCAGACGCTTTACCGTCTGAGCCACCAGGGAAGTCACTCTTTAACACTAGAATGACTTGAAATTGATTGGCCTGGATTAGCCAGTACGTACCTCAGGACTCGTGTATACCAGTGAGATACCCAATTGTGGCATGATTGTTAAGGGACTCTTGACGACCTGAAGTGCTCAGTAATAGGTCTTCTTATCCCGTGAGATGGTTAGATGGCATCACTGACTCGAGCGACATGAGTTTGAGCAAGCTCTGGGACTTGGCGATGGACAGGGAGGCCTGGCGTGCTGCAGTCCACGTGGATTGCAAAGAGTTGGACACGACTGAGCAATTGCACTGAACTGAACTGATCCCGTGATGGGTCCAGGAGCGTCCTCTCTGTTTGAAGAGTACCGTCTGCGTGAGGTATTACAGAGGTTATTGTATAGCCATTACGTAACGCTTGTCACGTTCTAAGTGTATCGGGCAGCCCTTGTCTGGCCAAGCATGGGAATCGAGTGCTCTTGATCCCGTGGTGTTGGGTGTCCTGTTGCCAATAACCGCGGCAAGTTAAGTAAGCCCTGTTCGGCACATACAGGTAACAATTATGAAATAATTTGCAAGGAACCCGAGCATACACGTTGACCCAGCAGCGTGGTTCACGTTGCCATACAAGCAAAGGGCAGCTTGCCCACCATCGTGGTTCGTTTAACCTCGCCGAGAAGCAAGCATAGCTGCATACTGAAACGACGTGGAAGTCACAGGCTGCTCGTTGAAATTCACCGTAAAGACCCTTTCTGGCTATCACACGGAGGCAATGACTTTAATTTCTCTTCTGCTTGAAGGATGAGAGCCATCTCCCTTGGAACAGAAAACTCAAGTGCAAAAAAAACCTGTTCGCAGATGTCTTTCTCTTAGGTTGATTCTTCCTGGAGTTGTTTTGAGCCTCTCCTCTGCCGCTCTTTCCTTTTCAGTCTTGACGTAATTAATTGCTTAAAGGTCAGTCTGATGATGCCTTCCAGAGTTACCAAAGGCCTTTGAGGCGATCCTTGGGAACTCGTTTCAGTATAGGGGTTCAAATCGCTGCCTCTGAGCAGAGGTCAGTGTGGGGGCCTGGCGGGGGGTGGGGGGAGTCTCAGGGATCTTGGACCTTCTACCGGTTGAGACACGTACCATCTTGCCTGATCTGTGTGTGCTGGGGCCGGAAATGCCCTGCTGTCCCTGTTCCGGGCTGTGGAAGACGTTGCTGTCGGGGGTAATTTTGCTTTCGATTGTACCTCACTTTCCAGCAGTGTGTCATGGCGGTGGTTGGTGGTGGTTTAGTCACTAAGTCGTGTCCAACTCTTGGGACCCCGTGGACTGTAGCCCACCAGGCTCCTCGTCCACGGGATTCTCCAGGCAAGAATACTGGAGTGGGTTGCCATTTCCTTCTCCATGGGACCTTCCCGACCCAGGGTCTCCTGCACTGCAGGCAGATGGCTTTACCGACTGAGCTATGAGGGAAGGCATACAGTAGGTGCTTAGTAAGTCCCTGGGGAGTGACTGGAAGGATGACCTTGACTAGCCTGCATTGGGCACTGTGTTGTGAGAGGATTCAGCTGTGTTGAGGACCATTAACCCTAGATCTTTGTTAATTTTATATTTTGTTTTCAATTTAAGAAAATATTTTAATTTTGACTGCACCATGTGGTATTGTGGGGTGAGGGGTGTCTTAGTTCCCCGACCAGGGGTTGACCCTCCACAGCCCTTGCATAGCAAGCATGGAATCCTAATCGCTGGACCGCCACCCGGGAAGTCCTTGACCCTTGTTAGTTGATGCTGCTCCTGACCTTGAGGACTGACTACCTGGAAACCTGAGACCTTTGAATCTGTTCAGGGTGCTTTGCCTTAGTCCCTTTGTCCTGCTGTGATGGAGTCTTAATACCATAAGCTTATTGCTGTTGTTGGGTCCCCGCAGAGCACTCAGGAGAGTTCTCTGTGCTGTGTCCAAGGTTCTCATTAGCTGTCTGTTTTATACATGGAATCAGTGGCGCACAGGTGTCAATTTCAGTGTCCCAGTTCCTCCCACTCCCATTCTTGGAATTTTGGTTTCCTTTGCCTGTCTTTTCCTTTGTTGTTGTTGAGTTGCTAAGGTGTGTCTGACTCTTTGCCACCCCATGGAGTGCAGTACGCCAGGCTTCCCTGTCCCTCACGATCCTGTCCTCCACGATCTCTCAAAGTTTGCTCACACTCATGTCCATCGAGTCGGTGATGCCATCCAGACCATCTCATCCTCTGTCGCCCCCTTCTCCTCCCGCCTTCAGTCTTTCCCAGCATCAGGGTCTTTTCCAGTGAGTCGGATCTTCGTGTCAGGTGGCCAAAGTATTGGAGCTTCAGCTTCAGCATCAGTCCTTCCAGTGAATATTCAGGACTGATCTCCTTTAGAATGGACTGGTGTTACCTCCTTGCAGTCCAAGGGACTCTCGAGAGTCTTCTCCAACACCGCACTTTGAAAGCATCAGTTCTTCGGCGCTCAGCCTTCTTTATGGTCCAGCTCTCACATCCACCCATGCCTGCTGGAAACGACATGTGTGCTAAGTTGTCTCAGTCATGTCTCTTACGTCTACCTGCGTTGCCAGGTGGGTTCTTTCCCGCTAGTTCCAACTTTTTCGTGGAGAAGGAAATGGCAACCCACTCCAGTATTTTTTTGCCTGGAGAACTCCATGGACAGAGGAGCCTGGTGGGCTACAGTCAGTCCCTGGGGTCACAAAGAGTTGGACGCGACTGAGTGACTAACACACAGCAACCTTCTTTGACTGTGCAGCCTGTTGGGCTGCAGTCCATGGGGTTGCAAAACAGCTGGACACTGAGCGGCGAAATACCATACACCGGCTGCCTTATAAGACAACAGAAACATCTTTTTCATGGTCCCGGAGGCCGGAAGTGGCACGTGTTGTAGGAGCATTTGTTGGCTGGTGAGCGCCTGCTTGCTGGTTCATAACACGGTCGTTTCCTTGCTGTGTCGTCACTGCTGGAAGGGCCGACGGAGCTCAGTGGGATCTCACTCATGAGGGCACTCCCGCCCTTCTTGAGGACTCCGTCCTCAAGTCCTATCACCTCCCACAGGCCCACCTCCCAAGTTGAAGCATCACCTTGCGGGGCATGTTTCCACGCACGGGTTTTGGGGGAAACACAAGCGTTCAGTCGTGGCAGGGATCAAATAGGCAGGAGACGTCTTTGATGATGGCCTGTCGAGTATGCCCTCTCATGAGGGACACACCCAGTAGACAGATGAATGGAACCTGTTAATTATGCAGCAGAACCGGTTCCCCGATTCACAGGTCAGGCGATGAGTTGTGCAGCCTTGCCGTGCTGGTGCTTAGTGATGATCAGGGTGAGAACAGCTCTTGAGTTCAACTTCAGATAGCCTCATAGAAACGAGAGTTCTCATTCTTTATTTTTTTGGAAGGAGGGGTTGCGTTTTATTAAATTTTTTTTTTATATTGAGGTAGTGTTGATGGACAGTACTATGTAAGCTGAGAGTTCTTTTTTTAAAAAAGACAAGGGAATCGGGAACAGCTCCTTCTTGCTGTCTTGGGAAGATAACGCAGCAGATGAGGGACATGTGTCTTGGTGATAGTGCTGGAACGTCGCTGGAACTGGAGACGGTGATGTCTGTGAGTGTGGTGGTGTTTGCTCAGGGCTCCGCATGTGTGAGACATTTCAGTGAGGACCACCCGGTTGGGGTGGACGCAGGTCCAAGGCAGGATGGAGCAGGCAGGACAAAGTGGGGCCATCTGGGTGGTGCTCGGAGGTGTTTAAAGGGAAGTGAGGAGCTTGGACTTTGAGGGGGTGACTTTCATGGGGTCTTGAAGACCCATGCTTGGAGAATGGAACGTGCTGTGTAGAAAGAGGGGAGAGCACCAAATGTTGTTGTTGTTGTTTTTTTCCATAGAGAAACGGGCACACCGAAAGCTGTACCTAAAATATGTACAGTGGAGTATCACTCAGCCATAAAAAAGGGTGAAGTAGTGCCATTTGCAGCAACATGAACCGACCTAGGGACTGTCATACTCAGTGAAGTAAGTCATTCAGAGAAGGAGAAATCCCACATGACGTGTTTTATATGAGGAATCTAGAAAGAAATGATACAAATGAACTTATTTACAGAACAGAAAGAGACTCTCAGATCTAGAGAATGAACTTATGGTTCCCAGGGGGAAGGATGGGGGAAGGGATAGTTAGGGAGTTTGGGAAGGACATGGACACACTGCTGTGTTTAACAGGGAGAACCATCAAGGACCTGCTGGACAGCACAGGGAACTCTGCTCAGTGTCATGTGGCAGCCTGGATGGGAGGAGAGTTTGGGGGAGAATGGATACATGTATATGTATGGCTGAGTCCCTTCGATGTCCACCTGAAACCATCACATCATTGTTAATTGGCTGTACTGCCATATAAAATAAAAAGTTAAAAAAAGGTAACTGTACATGAGAAAAAATGATTTGAGAGTAACATGTACATCGAGTTGGTGCCTGTGTTTTCGTGGGCTGAGTCCATATACCCCTATCGTTCACTAAGCTAAGTGTGTTTTTACATGTTAAAGAGCCATGGAAGAGGATCTAACAGCCGCACGTAACACAGTCCGTGTGTGATCCCTACAGCCTGCGATACTTGTTATGCACGCTCGGGGCCTTCACTCAAGTAGTTGCCAAGCCCTGCTGGGTTGGAGGAAAAGGCAATGGCACCCCACTCCAGTACTCTTGCCTGGAGAATCCCATGGGTGGAGGAGCCTGGTAGGCTGCAGTCCATGGGGTCGCCAAGAGTCAGACACGACTGAAGCGACTTAGCAGCAGCAGCAGCAGCAGGTGGGTTGGAAAGGACAGGACAACCTGTTTTTTCCTATAATAAGAGGAGGTTGAGCTCCTGTGTAGTTAGCTAAGGGCAGGGGTCCTTTGGAACTAGAGAAATGAGCCTGGAGACTGGCCCAGGACAGGCAGCAGAGGGTGGAATCAAGAAGCTATTTTGCAGGGAGCCACTCTGGGAAAGTGTTAGTTGCTCAGTCGTGTCTGACTCCCTGTAGTTCCATGGACTGTAGCCCTCCAGGCTCCTCTGTCCATGGGATTCTCCAGGTAAGAATACCGGAGTGGGTTGCTATTCCCTTCTCCAGGGGTCTTCCTGACCCAGGGATCGAACCCGGGTCTCCTGCATCGCAGGAGGCAGATTGTTTACCGTCAGAGCCATCAGGGAATGCTGATTCTTTCTTTGTCTCAAAGTGAGCGGGAAGACTCCCTGTAGAAGGTGAGCTTTGGGGTGTAGAAGATGGCAGTGGAGACTCTGTGTGGTGCACCGGGGGCGCGGGGTGAAGGGAGCTGGCCTCGTAGCAGCATGGAGCTTTCTGCAACCTGTGCTGTGAAGAGCAGAGTCCTGAGGCAAGTGGCGTCTCTGTATGTGGGTGAAACGTCACGGGTTTTGTCACTCGGTGACTTCTCCGTAAAACCGCGTGCTCCTTGGTCATTCTGGGAGATGTTCAGCGGTCCCGGACGTCTTGATGATTTTTGTTTATGCGAGTACCTGGCATCAGGTGAACGGGTGCTGCGTAACGCTTGCTGAATGAACGAATGAATGGGTCCCGGATGGCACAGTGGGCCAGTTAAATACGGGGAGCATCCCTTTTCAGTCGCAGCGGTTCTTCAGGTCAGGGCAGTTCCTCAGTCAAGTAGCCACTAACCAGAGTCAGCCAAGAACTTTGTGCAGGGGGTGGAAGCCTTCGGTCATCTGTGCCCAGCCAAGCCGTTCCGGCCAGGCCAGTGAACTCCTGAGATGGGCCTTGCCAGACAGAAGGCCTGAATTGTAAATTTTGTTTATGCCTTTTTCTGGGTAACAAAGATGGCAAATACCACTATTTGAAGCATTGTAAGATGTCGAGTTCTGTGGCTTTCAGTTGAGTTCCCAGCCGTTACCATCGTTTGTTTCCAGAAGCTTTGCAACTGCCCACACGGAAACTGTGTCCCCATGAAGCACTAGCTCCCCAGCCTCCCTGTCTCCCAGAGCCTGATCATGCCTGTTCTACTTTCTGTCTCTCTGGATTTGACTGTTCCGTGATGAGTGGAATCAGACAGGATGTATCCTTTAGTGATGAGCTAACATTCCCTTGAGGCTCATTTCATGTTGGAGCAGGTGTCAGACTTCCTTCCTCTTGAGGCTGAAATCACATTCCATTGCCTTTCGAACACTTTGCAACTGTGGTGCTGGAGAAGACTCTTGAGAGCCCCTTGGACTGCAAGGAGATCCAACCAGTCCATCGATAAAGGAAATCAGTCCTGAATATTCATTGGAAGGACTGATGCCGAAGCTCCAGTACTTTGGCCACCTGATGGGAAGACCCGACTTGCTGGAAAAAAGAGCCTGATGCTGGGAAAGACTGAAGGCAGGAGGAGAAGCGGGTAACAGGATGAGATGGTTGGATGGCATCACTGACTCAATGGACATGAGTTTGAGCAAGCTCCGGGAGTTGGTGATGGACAAGGAGGCCTGGCGTGCTGCAGTCCATGGGGTCGCAGAGTCGGACATGACTGAGCGACTGAACAACAGTACCAGCATTCCATCGTGGGTATATGTCACATTTTTTCTACCTACTCATCCATCGATAGATGCATGTCTCGTCTCTGCCTTTTGGCTGCTATGAATAATGCTGCTATGAGCGTTAAGTGAGTTTATGCTTTAGCTTACAGAGGCACCGGGGTGTGTGGGGGGCTGCTCACGGGAGCGGTGGGTGGCATGGTGGAACCTGGAAGATTGAAGGCTTTGGAAGGGGTGTGCATCTTTGTGATCACGAGCAGCCCCAAGCTAGAAGTGTTTGAGATGCTGGGAGTGCATCTGTGATCAGGTCATGAGTGTTGAGGGTCATGGAGGGGTTGAGACTCTGACTCGGGAGCCCAAGTGTTAACAACATGGGTGTCTGTGCCGTGTGTCTGAGGATTCAGTTCATTGTTGAAACGTTAACGATTTATGAACACCGGAGATTAGGCTTACTTTGTTTGGCTTGTGTTCTGTTTTTTTTTTTTTTTTTTCTTATTCCTTCAAAGGTGAGACAGTCTTGCTGCTCTTCCTGTTTTGATGGTTTCCATCTGGTTTATGGGACTTTTCTTGCAGTAAAGAGATGGGTTTTGAAAAGATTTATTAAAACAATTCTTTTAAAATTTAGGGCTTCCCTGCTGGCTCAGGTGGTAAAGAATCGTCCTGCAATGCGGGAGACCTGGATTCGATCCCTGGGTCGAGAAGATCCCCCTGGAGAAGGGAATGGTGACCCACTCCAGTATCCTTGCCTGGAAAATTCCATGGGCAGAGGAGCCTGGCATGTGACCATCCATGGGGTCCATGACTTTTGTGGCAGTCACTCTGCCGTTCTAGTTTTGATCGTTTCTGTCTGGTTTATGGGACTTTGCTTGCCGTAAAGAGATGGATTTTGAAAATAATTTTTAAAATTTCTATTTGGCCAGTGCTGGGTCTTCACGGGTGTTTGTGGCTTTTTATCTAATGGCGATGGCGGGGACTCTTCATTGATGATGAAGTCATTCAGAATGACTGCTCTTCATGGTGGTGGGTGGTAGCTTCTCTTGTTCTTGGAACACAGACCCTAGAGCTCAGGCTCAATAGTTAGGGTGCACGGGCTTACTTACCCTGAGGTGCGTGGAATCTTGCCAGACCTGGGATTGAACCCGTGTCCCGTGCATTGGCAGAACATTCCTAACCACTTGGACCCCTGGAGAAGGGTCCCCATTGAAAAGCGTGGATGGGAGGTTTCTGTCTCTTGTGCTGTAGCAGTTTCTTCAGTGGCATTTGCCCTTTTTTATTGTTTGTTGTTTGGGAAGGGGTGTCAAGCGTCCAGACCCTGGAGCGTGTTCAGTTGTCTGTGGATGACCATTTGGGAGGAACAGGTGGCCGGGGGAAGGTTGAATGCTTGAGTGCTGCGGTGTGTGTGCGTCTGGGAGAAGCAGACGTGGGGCTGTACCAGCCAGACCATCTGCAGCAGGGTGGAGGGAGGCGGGTACATGGAGCGTGTGTAGTCGAGAAACTGCAGGGCATGTGGTGCTCAAATAGGAGGGCTGCGGAGGGGTCAGGTTAGGGTTAAAAGTAGGGGAGACGCTGCTAAGAAGGAATTAGAGCGTTGATGTCCATGAGAGCTCGGCCGGTAAAGAATCTGCCTGCAATGCAGGAGACCCCGGTTCGATTCCTGGGTCGGGAAGATCCCCTGGAGGGGAGGGATAGGCTACCCACTCCAGTCTTCTTGGGCTTACCTCGTGGCTCAGCTGGTAAAGAATCTGCCTGTAATGCAGGAGACCTGGGTTCAGTCCCTGGGTTGGGAAGATCCCCTGGAGAAGGGAAAACCTCCCCAACTCTGGGATTCTGGTCTGGAGAATTCCACGGACTGTATAGTCCATAGGGTCGCAAAGAGTCGTACATGACTGACCGACTTTCACTTTTTCCTTACCCTTCTGAAGATTTTATTAGAGTGGCCGCAAAGAGGAAAAGGATAGATGCTGGGTTGGGGGTTAGCGGGGGTGGTGAAAAGGAATGTCTGGACACATGTGAACTCGCTCCAGTGCACAGAGCCCTTCTTGTGACCTTCATCACAGCACTGAGGTCCCACGGAGGTCGTGGGTATCCTACAAATGGCATGGTCTTGCCTGGAAGGTGACTTGGGCCCGGGTGGATCGAAGCTCCTCCGCTGCATAGCTGTGGTGCCCGGTCAGGGTCGCCCCTTCCTGCCTTGGCTTTTAAATCAGGAGAAGGGAGTTGGCAATGTTTATTTCCTAAGGTGGTTGTGTGAGTTCAGGGAGGTGCCACAGGCGCCCATCTGGGTGCGTGGACACTTGGGAAAGGTCAGTTTCTGTTAGACACAAGGGTCATCTTGTGGTCCCTACACCCTGTTTCTTTCTCGTGACTGATTTAGGTTATTCTGGAGAACTGGGCTCTGATGTCACCTTCTACACGGGGCGTCTCTCTCTCTCTCTCTTTGCCACCCAGATGGCACTTTCTGCCCTTTGTTTTGTAATTCGCCACAGGCAGTCTGTTATGGCACTCCTGTGTTGTCTTTTGATGATCTGTAGGTATATCCCTCTCTCTTTTCCCACGACACTGCCCTCTGTGTTACGGCCCGGGCTCTAGCACATTGATCGTGCAGTCCCACCCCTCGAACAGAGCCTGGCCCGCCGCGTGTGCCCAGCCAAGCAGGTGAAGGCCACGTGGTGGAATTGTCTCCTCCCAACCCTTGATGTCAAATCAACCGAAAGGGCATGTAGCAGCGATCGCAGGTGATCCTCGCAGGCTGTAGGCGGAGAGGTAGAGCTAGCCTGACCCGGTGGGCTCCCGAAGGGTGCCCAGGGCGGGATAGATTTGGTTCTGGGCAGAATCCTAGAAGACCTCCATCACTGGCAGCGGAACAGGGTTTGTGCGTGTCGGACGGCTGGTCCTGGTAGCCCAGGAGGAAGCAAGAATCGAAGCCGTGGACCCTGTGGACTGAGATCGCGCGGTCTTTTATCAGCATCATCGTGATCCCAGTGTCAGGAGATCAAACGTGCCCAGTGCTCACTTAAGGGCCAGGCAGGGGGTTGGTGATGGACAGGGAGGCCTGGCGTGCTGCAGTCCGTGGGGTCACAAAGAGTCGGACACGATGGAGCGACTGAACTGAACTGAAAACTCAGGGTTTGGGTTCGAGAGGGTCGAGTGTACTCCATGGGTTATCAGAACAAAGAATGAGGCCCGGAGCACAAGTTCCAAACAAAGACTCTTGGGTAGCTCCTGAGTCATGGGACCCAGACCTGCTGAAGCCTGATCAACACGTTTCAGAGAACGTGGTCAGAGCCAGGCGGGCAGCCCGGACTTCCCGGTGCCCTAATTAAGGGCTGTTGAAACTTGTTCTGTTTACGGGAGAGACCAGGTCATCAGACCCGTGGAATCAGAGCGAATCTGTGAACCGGAAAGGCCCCGTTTCTGGCAGTGTGACTCCTTTATTGAAGATGAAATCTTCTGGCTGTATGTTTTTTTCCTCCTTAGAAAGTTCATGAGGGTTAACTTAAATCCTTTGAGGGAAGTGAGGCCCGAAGTAATTCCCTATATGTTGTGGATTTACAAGGAAAAAAAAAAAAGGCAAAAAAAAGTTTTATGGTACAGTTGAGAAAGGACAGTTAATTACAGACACATCGAAATTCAGTGGGTTGGGCAGCATTTCTTTTCCCCATAATTTTTATTAAGGATGAAACCGAGAGAGAGAGGCTGCTTCTGCACTCATGAATGCTTGCCGTGTTGTTTAGAAAACCCTCCAGTTTCAGAGACAAGTCCCAGGGACTGTTACTTTTAGTAGGGTCTAACATATCGTTTGCGTATCCCTCTCTGATTGTTTTTCTAAAGGATGTTAAAAAATGCTTTTTCTATCAATCTAATCAAGTATGAATGCAGCATTGTTTTCTCCTACTTTTTAACTTTGCTTCTCCTGTGGATGTAAAGGCAGAATGTCCCTTCTGTATAAGGCGTAGGCATAATAGCAAATGGAGAGAGAATGTCACTCGCCAGGATAAAGAAGGACCTGGGGAATCAAGCAGTATAAGAACCAAGCCAAACCGAAAAAGAAAAAAAAAAAAAGGAAGGATGTGTTTGGTGAAATTGAGCTATAATTAGATGTGCTAATTCTGTTCTATAGACGCGGATGATTGTAAGGCCATTATGATGCAACTCAAGTCATTTTTGAATTTTTTTAATTTATTAAACATGCAGCACCTAATGTGGAAATCTCGGTAGAGTGGGCCTGAGCTCCTAAGGCTAGATTTGGCAATTCAGTTCTGTCTGTCTCAGAGAAAAGAGGTTTCTCTCTTGCTTCTTGGAACATTGCATGGCCAGATTTAATTTGGCCCAGAGACGGGGATGAGCCTCAGGGTGGATATTGTCAGAGGGAGCTGCCTTAGAAAGAAGTGGGGAGAAAGATTGCAAGGGAGGTTTAGCAATTCCCGTGGGTGAGAGTTTATTCTCTGGGTTTGGCCCTCCTTTTTGCTTCGTATATATGGGTCATAGTAATGCTGTTTGGGAAGAGCGTGCGTGTGCGCTCAGTCACGTCCAACTCTTTTGTGACCCCATGGACTGTAGCCCACGAGGCTCCTCTGTCCATGGGATTTCCCAGGCAGGAATACTGGAGTGGGTTGCCATTTCCTCCTCCAGGAGATCTTCTCAACCCAGGGATCAAACCTGGGTCTCTTGCATTGCAGGCAGATTCTTTACCACTGAGCCACCCGGGGAAGCCAAAAGACCCTGCTTTTAGTTTTGAATGTATTGGTTATAGTAATGCTGTTTAGTTAACTTAAAAACTTAAAATTTCAGAGTCCTAAGGGTGTGTGTGTTAGACACAAAAGCAGTCTCTCCGTCATAATCTCACTTCCCAGAGTTAGCACCGTCCATAGTTTTCTTGAGTATCTTTCCTGATGTTTTGCAAGCGGTTATAAGCATGTATGTTGTGTGTACTTTATGTACAGCTTGGTTTTGAACAAAAACAAACCTGTCAATAAAATATTCACACATATGCATACATATGGGCTTCCCTGATGGCTCAACGGGTAGAGAAAGTGAAAAGTGAAAGTCCCTCAGTCGTGTCCGACTCTTTGCGACCCCCATGGACTATACAGTCCGTGGGATTCTCCAGGCCAGAATCCTGGAGTGGGTATTCTTTCCCTTCTCCAGGGGATCTTCCCCATACAGG
Organism: Bos grunniens; assembly: GCF_055505025.1. Taxonomy (NCBI): domain Eukaryota; kingdom Metazoa; phylum Chordata; class Mammalia; order Artiodactyla; family Bovidae; genus Bos; species Bos grunniens. The sequence goes on from NC_141194.1 coordinate 6,646,527, forward strand.
GATCAAACCCCGGTTTCCCGCGGGTAAAAGAATCCACCTGAATTCAGGAGACACAGGAGTCGGGGGTTCGATCCCTGGGTCGGGAAGATCCCCCGGAGGAGGAAATGTCAACCCACTGCAGTGTTCTTGCCTGGACAATCCCATGGACAGAGGAGCCTGGCGGGCTACAGTCCATGGGGTCGGCAGAGAGTCAGACGTGACCGAAGCGACTCACACACACATGTGTGTTGCACGTGTTGGTGTACCAGTGACACACATCCCTTTGTAGATCAAGTGAGTGTCCGGCAGGGTTCCTAGTTCTAAACAACCGAATCAGTTCCTGCCTAAGGTAAGCCAGACTCATAGGAACTGAAGAAGGTCAATGAAACCGCTCTTGGGAGCAGCAGGAATCAAGGACTCTCTGCAGAATCGACAGTTTTCACCCCGGCACGAACTCCGTGGCCTGAATATCATCACGCCAGTGTAACCAAGAGGAAAAGGAAGTCCAGATATGTCTCTGTTCTTGAGTCGGCCCCTCAGGATTCAGTGGCCGTGTGTTTATGCACGTGGATGAGTGCCTTTATGCACGTCTGACTCTGCCGACCCCATGGACTGTGGCCCGCCAGGCTCCTCTGCCCATGGGATTCTCCAGGCAAGAATACTGCAGTGCATTTCATTGGCTGAACCAGTCGTGTGCCATCTCTAGGCTAGACCAGGGCCCCCGGTCAAGCCAGCCAGTGGCACGGAACGTTTTTTGGCTTCTGAAGTTTGGAAAAGTCTCTAATAATTTGTTGTGATAAATGGTAAACATTTGACAAATGATTTTGTACGTGGGAAAAATTCTTTGAAAGCACTGTCTGTGGGCTAGTAGCTTCTGGCTTTGATAGGTTCCATCTTTATTTCTCTTCTGCCTTCATGGTATTTTCAGTTCAGTCGCTCAGTCATGTCTGGGTCTTTGCGACCTCATGGACTGCAGCACGCCAGGCTTCCCTGTCCATCACCAACACCCAGAGCTTGCTGAAACTTATGTCCGTCGAGTTGCTGATGCCGTCCAACCATCTTGTCTTCTGGAGTTTCAGCTTTAGCATCAGTCCTTTCAGTGAATATCCAGGATTGATTTGCTTTAGGATTGACTGGTTTGATCTCTGCTTTCCAAGGGGTTCTCAAGAATTTTCTCTAGCCCCACAATTCGGAAGCATCAGTAGCCTTCTTTACAGTCCAACTCCCATATCCATGCACGACTACTGGAAAAAAACCATAGCTTTGACTATATGGACCTTTGTCAGCAAAGAGGTGTCTCTGCTTTTTAATACACTATCTAGGTTTGTCATAGCTTTTCTTCCAAGGAGCAAGCGTCTTTTAATTTCATGGCTACAGTCACCATCTGCAGTGTTTGGAGCCCAAGAAAATAACATCTATCACTGTTTTCACTGTTTCCCCATCTGTTTGCTATGAAGTGATGGGACTGGATGCCATGATGGTAGTTTTTTCTGAATGTTGAGTTTGAAGCCAGCTTTTTCACTTTTCCTGTTTTACCTTCATCAAGAGGGTCTTTAGTTCCTCTTCTTTTTCTACAATGAGAATGGTGTCATCTGCATATCTGGGATCATTGATATTTCTCCCGGCAGTCTTGATTCCAGCTTGTGTTCCATCCAGCCCAGCTTTTCTCATGATGTACTCTGTATATAAGTTAAATAAGCAGGACAATAATATAGCCTTCATGTACTCCTTTCCCAATTTTGAAGTGATCCTTTATTCCTTGTCCATGACATTTTGAATTTTGTCAGTGACAGTTTGGGAGAAGTCTGTTTTCTCTCTTGTTATATATAATCTCTCTGTCCCATTCTCTGTTTCACCCGTTGGCTCACCAATCCTGTCTGGCCCTTTCGAGAAAGATGCACTGGCCCCAGATGTACAGAATCAGGTGTTGGGCACTGTGCAGACCCGTCTGTTATAAAAGCCGCTCACGTTCTTATGCTTTATGACTAGAAGTCAGAGGACTGGTCCACTTCCTTCTGCACCAGACAGATGGCTCGCGGACAGGAATTCTGTTGTTTCCTACTCTTTGTGATCCTTTCGGCTACCAGTGGTTTCTGAGCATGGAGTGTGTGTGTGTGTATGTAGGGGGGTGGTCCATCGTGACTTGCACACCTCAGGGTCTGGACCTACTTTTGTGCAGCCGTTCTTTCCCTCTGGAACTTTGGAGAAGGTGATGAGTTTGACCCCTCTCTGCTTGGATCCTGAAATCAGCACTTTTTCCAGCTTCCAACGTGGAGTGGAAGCCTGGAAGGGGTGGTTGGAACAGATGGAACGGCGCTCTGAGGATTCGGGGCAGGGTGGTGAGGAGACAAGGCCCGTTCCCCACCTCCTTTCGAAGCTGGAGAGGTCTGTCTTAGAATTGCCGAGAAGCCTTTCTCTTCCGATCATGGTAGTTTTCAAAAGGAATGGTGGGGGCCTGAGATCTCAGAAATGCTCCTTTCTGACCGTGCCCAAGACTTCATGCCATTAGTGAGGGATGGGGGCAGGGGGGTGGAGGAAGAAGTAGATGGAAGCATGTAAATTCGTATGGCTGTTCCGGATAAAGGAGAAAGGACTGGCTTTTATGTAGACTCTGTTCCCCAGCAATCCATTTCATTCTCTCTCCGCCAGTTGGAGGAAGATAAAACAGTCGTTCCAAGGTAATATTTGTGTAACCTACAAAAATCTCGGTCAGGTGAGGGAAAGACGGAATCTGGGTTAATATGACCGTCTCCCGAGTTCTCTCCCTGATTGCAGGCTTTGGTGTGAAACTAGTGAAAGAAGGCGATTTTGATTTGTGTTAGACTCTTCAAAGTCATCTCGGTAAAATAGTCTTTTTTATTTTTGCATGACAAAATGACTTCTAAAGCTTTCCTTTGTAAGAACTTACATCGTCGTCTTTTTAACTGAATGTCACTCAACACAGTGTTAGGCAGAATTTATTGGCATTTTTAAGACCCTCCCAAAGGAAAATAATCCTAAAGGAAATCAACCCTGGAATATTTATTGGAAGGACTGATGCTGAAGCTGCAATACTTTGGCCACCTGATGCAAAAGGCTGACTCATTGGAAAAAACCCTGATGCTGGGAAAGGTTGAAGGCAGGAGGAGAAGGGGACGACAGAGGATGAGATGGTTGGATGGCATCACCGACTCAGTGGACATGAGTTTGAGTAAACTCCGGGAGTTGGTGATAGACAGGGAGGCCTGGTGTGCTGCAGTCCATGGGGTTGCACAGAGTCAGACAGTACTGAGAGACTGAAGAACAAAAGGAAGATAATTCTGATGGTAATCCATAACAATCTGGGAAAGTAGATTGCTTTGGGTTCGAGGACCGTGAATGCTCTAAGTACAGGCCACACCCATCCTGGGGACCGTTCTGTAGCTGAGAGCCTTGGTTCTTAGCCGGTGGCAGCTTGTGTTCCCCAGGGCTCATCTGGCCGTGTCTGAAGACTTCGTCCCAGCTGGGGGTTAGGAGCAATGTTCTTGAGTTCTGGTGGGTGCAGGCCAGGAATGCTGCTTGACAAAGCCTCAGTGCCCGCAAGAGCTCTCAGTACCGAGACTCTGTGTGTGTGTGTGTGTGTGTGTGTGTGTGTGCCTGCACACATGCGCGTGTGCTCAGTCATTCAGTCATGTCCGACTCTGCAACTCCATGGACTGTAGCCCACCAGGCTCCTCTGTCCGTGGGATTCTCCAGGCAAGAACACTGGAGTGGGTTGCCATGCCCTTCTCCAGGGGATCTTCCCGACTCAGGGACTGAACACACGTCTCCTGTGTTGGCAGGTGTATTCTTTACCACTGAGCTGCCTGGGAAGCCGTGAGCATTTGAGGCCATGTCCCCAAAAATGTCTGCCGGGTGACAGCAGGGGCTTCAGGTATCGCTAAGGTCTTTACTCTTCAGCTGTGGAGTCCGGAGGGGAAAGATCACTTTCCCCTGGACTGTGGACCGTAGACACAGTTCTTGAGATACAAACAGTGAAAGGAGATCTGGAATATTCTCAGGACATTTCTGAGCAGAGCAGCTCTGTTGAGTCAGCTGAGAGAAGCAGATGATGGCTTGTGAGTCTGTTGGGCCCTCTTGAGTTTGTAGTTTTGGGGGTTTGCAGGCAGCAAAGGGGGTTTACTGTCCAGAGAGGTTTCTCTCAGGAGCATGTGTGCATTCTGAGTCCAGTCAGTCGTGTCCAACACTGTGTGAGCCCATGGACTGTAGCCCTCCAGGCTCCTCTGTGCATGGGATTCTCCAGGCAGGAATCCTGGAGTGGGTTGCCGTTTTGTCCTCCAGGACAGCTTCCCTGAGTCTCTTATGTCTCCCACATTGGCAGGTGGATTCTTGACCACGAACGCCACCTGGAAAGCACCTCGAATGTTAATAGTGCTCATCTTGAGAAACTGGCACGCAGAGTGTTTAAGAGCCTCACTTCATGGCTTTTTAAGCATGACTTTTTAAAGTTTTATGTATGCATGGACACATATGTGCACTTACGCAGGTGTGTGCACTCACGCATCCACGTGGGCACACACAAAGGACCCTGTCACCATACACAGGACGTGTGTCGTGGGACTGGACCCCGATACCTGGTTTTAATGCCCAGCATCTTCCCCAGGCGACTGTAACTTCCTGTGCCTGCTGTCCGCATCTGGTTGATGATGTGTGTGGCAGTGATATGAAGACTGGTCACAGGACCTCGTGTCGTCTTCTGCTCAGGAGTCCAAAGTAGCTCTCATGTTTTGAAAGTGTAGTTGGTGCAAGATTTACTTTTTACTGTGGCAGGTTTCAACATAGTTTTCTTTTGCACGCGTCAGTGGGTTATGTTGTATGGTCTCCTGTACACCTTCCTGCTATAGAAGCGGAGATGGTTAGCCAGAGGGCGTCAAATGGAAACATACAACCCCCTACAAATACGGAGAAAGAACGCTCCTGGTGCATGAAATAGTCTTTCGAAATGCTTGTGTTCCAACATGTATGTGGAGAGAATGTGGGATATTTTCCCACGCTTAACTTTGACCATGGAGGGTAAGAGTGTGGGTTTGGGTGAACAGCAGAGGGACTCAGTCACATACATACGTGTATGTCCGTTCTCTCCCAAACTCCTCTCCCGTGCACACTGCCACATACCACTGAGCAGAGTTCTCTGTGCTGTTGTTCTTGGCTGTACCCCAATACAACATGGTTTGGGTGTTTAAAAAAAAAGAAAAAAGGGGAATTAAAAAAAGAAAAGAAGTATGGATTGGGGACTTCCCTGCTGCTCCAGCGGCCAAGACTGTGTGATCTTAAAGCAGAGGGCCCAGGTTTGATTCCTGGTCAGGGAACTAGAGCCTTCTAGAGCTGCAACTGAGACCCAGGGCAACCAAATAAATAAATAATTTTTTTTTTTTTTTAAGGAAAGAAAAAGAATGTGGATTCAGGGTGCTAGCATTTCATAGCACATGCTGTGGCTGCTGCTCAGTGGCTGGGAAGAAGCCTTTAGCTCAGCTGGCAAACTTTTAACTGTTTGGAGAGATGGGCAAGGTGCCAGCCCCCCCCATTGCAGGGGGCAGGGCTGGGATGAAAGTGTGGGTGTTGCCCGTTGACCTGAAAAGGACCCATGGGGCTCCTTGGGCCCTGAGCGGGTAGGGCCGCCTCCAGAGCTGGGCTCAGCTTGCCCAGGACGGCCTTGACTGGGCTTCCTGTTTGGGTCTGGGAACGTCGTGGTTGCATTTCTCTTGACCTTTGAGGTCACATGCTTCCGGTTTGGGTGTTTTAGGGGGAAAAGACAGTGCAGGCGTTGTGGGGGTGAGGACTGGGCTGACCCCTTAGCCTCAGAGGAAGGCAGACGCCGTGGCCTTTCTGGGATTGCTGAGGGAGTGGAGGGGTCAGACTCTGAGATGACATGTGTCCCGAGAGGCAGAGGTTGGGAGTGAAGGGGGGCCCCTTGGGCCAAAGAAGACGGGTGGCTTCCAGGAGCTGTGTGAAATCGGGACCCCGTATTCTTCCCCTGGAGCCTGTAGATGGAGCACAACCCTGTGACCCCTGTAGACCCTCACCCCCAGACGAAACAGAGCAGTCCGTGTTGCTTAAGAGAGCTGAGTGTGTGTTAAGCCGCTGTGGGAGACTTAAGATGGGTGCACACGTGTCTAGGTGCTACTGTCAGGAGTTTTACATGCTGGGATGACGGCGTTCAGCTACCAACGGGTGTGAGGTCACGCTCCAGGACTTTGCAGCGAGCAGTACAGCCTGGCTGTGTTCGATTGTGTCCCTTCTTGCTAATCCTTACTCTGCCCGGTGCGTGACAAGTGCTGCTAAGAGGGGCCAGGTTTGACAGCGTTCTTTGGCATGACCTGGCGAAATGACAGTCCTACGGAATCCACTTCTGTAATGAGGACGCTTACTCCTTGGAAGGAAAGTTAAAACCAACCTAGACCGCATATTGAAAAGCAGAGACGTTACTTTGCCAACAAAGGTCCGTCTAGTCAAAGCTACGGTTTTTCCAGTGGTCATGTATGGATGTGAGAGTTGGACTATCAAGAAAGCTGAGCACCGAGGAATTGATGCTTTTGAACTGTGGTGTTGGAGAAGACTCTTGAGAGTCCCTTGGACTGCAAGGAGATCCAACCAGTCCATCTTAAAGGAAATTAATCCTGGATGTTCATTGGAAGGACTGATGCTGACGCTGAAACTCCAATACCTTGGCCACCTGATACGAAGAGTTGACTCCTTGAAAAAGACCCTGATGCTGGGAAAGATTGAAGGCAGGAGGAGAAGGGGATGACAGAAGATGAGATGGTTGGATCGCATTGCCAACTCAATGGACATGAGTTTGAGTAAACTCTGGGAGTTGGTGATGGACAGGGAGGCCTGGCATGCTGCAGTCCCTGGGGTTGCAAAGAGTTGGACACAACTGAGCGACTGAGCTGATCTGAACTGAATGAGGATGCAGTCCAAAATAGAAGGGCCCTTCCACAGAAGTGAGCTAACACTAAAGTGCGTGAGCTCCATACATCTTTTCAGCAGTGCCGAACTTGATGACGTGTGTGAAAAGCCCCTGCAACGGGTAGATTAGCTGGTGGGCAGTTTTAAAAGATGTATTTCCCTGTCATTCCTGAAGCTTTTGTCATGTGTCACAAGAGAAAATTGAATTTCTTAATCCACTTATATCGAATTTGAAATTCACTTAAACTGGGGCTTCAGGTGTTGGGATTCCGGCGTTGTCATAAGCAGATTTTCTGGTGAGTTTCCGCTTCTGGATTCTATTGTGACTACGCCAACAAACAGTTCCCCCGTTCAGTTTTCATCTCAGACGGGCTGAAAGTCATGTTATGTGTAAATATGATTTGACTCGAGCGTTTATTGTTCAGGTGTAATATGAATCAGAAAGCCTATCTATAGGCCTCTTCCCAACTAAAATTGTGCAATTATGCATTTCACATTAGAGGCAGTGTACTTTTTTAACTCCTTTGTACCAGAGCAAATGAGTTTCATTTTTTTTTAAAAAGGTGGAACTTGTCTCTAGATTTTTCATTGTGTGATGACCACATAACCATGGTTTGTTGAACATTCGTGCACATATACACAGATGATCTTCGCTTTAAGAGTCAGAGAGGTGTTTTTTAAAAAAGCAAAAAAAAAAAGCAAAGCAAGTTTCTGAGACATACTTGACCTATCAGAATTCATCTATTGTCAGTGTTCAATTCAATGATTTTTAGCAAATTTACAGAGCTGTGTGGAGTAGGAGCCCCTGGTGTCTCAGTCGGTAAAGAATCTGCCTGCCATGCGGGAGACCTGGGTTCAGTTCCTGGGTCGGGAAGATCTCCTGGAGGAGGGCATGGCAACCCACTCCAGTGTTCTTGCCTGGAGAATCCCTTGGACAGAGGAGCCTGGCGGGCTGCAGTCCGTGGGGTCGCAAAGAGTTGGACACGACTGAGGATGTACACCCGTCACACACACACAGTTGTGCACTCAGTGCCACAGTATAGTTTTTAAAATACTCCCGTTTTTGTTTTTAAATTTACTTTTATTTTTTGGCTGCCGCTCGCAGCGTGTGGGATCTTACTTCCAAGGCCAGGGCTTGAACCTGTGCCCCCTGCATTGGAAGTGCGGCATCTTCACCACTGGACCGCCAGGGAGGTCCCCATATACCGTTTTTAGAACACTTACCACCTAAAACGAATCCCTGTGCCAGTTGGTACTACTACGCCTCCCGCCATGAAGCCTCTGGGAACCACTCCTCTGTTATGTGTCTCTCTGAATTTGCCTGTTCTTGGCATTTCAAACAGGTGGAATCGTACAGTATGTGTCTTTCGGGTGTGGCCTTCCGGTATAATGTTTACAGAGCTCATCCGTGTTGCAGCATGAATCAGTATTTCACTCCTTTTTTTAAATTGCTGACTGCTATTCTGTTGAGAAACCTACATGCAGGTCAGGAACCAACAGTTAGATCTGGACATGGAACAACAGACTGGTTCCAAATAGGAAAAGGAGGACGTCAAGGCTGTATATTGTCACCCTGCTTATTTAACTTTTATGCAGAGTACATCATGAGAAACGCTGGGCTGGAAGAAGCACAAGCTGGAATCAAGATTGCTGGGAGAAATATCAATCACCTCAGATAACGCAGATGACACCACCCTTATGGCAGAAGGTGAAGAGGAACTAAAAAGCCTCTTGATGAAAGAGGAGAGTGAAAAAGTTGGTTTAAAGTTCAACATTCAGAAAACGAAGATCATGGCATCTGGTCCCATCACTCATGGGAAATAGATGGGGAAACAGTGGAAACAGCATCAGAGTTTATTCTTTTGGGCTCCAAAATCACTGCAGATGGTGACTCCAGCCATAAAATTAAAAGATGCTTACTCCTTGGAAGGAAAGTTATGATCAACCTAGATAGCATATTGAAAAGCAGAGACATTACTTTGCCAACAAAGGTCCATCTAGTCAAGGCTATGGTTTTTCTAGTGGTCATGTATGGATGTGAGAGTTGGACTGTGAAGAAGGCTGAGTGCCAAAGAATTGATGCTTTTGAACTGTGGTGTTGGAGAAGACTCTTGAGAATCCCTTGGACTGCAAGGAGATCCAACCAGTCCATTCTAAAGGAGATCAGCCCTGGGTGTTCATTGGAAGGACTGACACTAAGGCTGAAACTCCAGTACTTTGGCCACCTCATGCGAAGAGTTGACTCCTTGGAAAAGACTCTGATGCTGGGAGGGATTGGGGGCAGGAGGAGAAGGGGACGACAGAGGATGAGATGGCTGGATGGCATCACTGACTCGATGGACGTGCGTCTGAGTGAACTCTGGGAGTTGGTGATGGACAGGGAGGCCTGGCGTGCTGCGATTCATGGGGTTGCAAAGAGTCGGACATGACTGAGCGACTGAACTGAACTGATTGTGTTGTGAGTGACTATAGCCCATTGGGCTTACCCGTTCCTCAGTTGCTGGACATGTGGGCTTTTCCCACTATTTGGTTGTTACGAACAAGCTGCTATGGGATTTCCCTAGTAGCTCAGATGATAAAAGAATCTGCCTGGCGATGCAGGAGACCTGGGTTTAATCCTGGGTTTGGGAAGATCCTTTGGGAAAGGGCATGGCAACCCACTCCAGTGTTTTTGCCTGGGAAATCCCATGGACAGAGGAGCCTGGTGGGCTACAGTCCGTGGGGTCGCACAGAGTCGGATTCCACTGAGTGACTTTCACTTTCACATAAGCCACTTGAACATAATGTGCAGGCTTCAGTGTAGACAAGCATTTTTGTTTCTGCTGGGTTTACTCCTCAGGGTGGAACTGCGAGACTGTGTGTGTGTGTGTAACTTCCTAAGAAACCGCCAGAGTGTTCTCCAGAGTGGCTGTGTGGTTTTGTGTCCCTATCCAGGACACGTGAGCGTTTAAGTCTCTCCACATCCTCCCCAGCATTCCTCATCTTCTAAGAACGTCTTAATCTCCGTTTATAAGGCCCAGAGTGTCGCTTGTCGAGTAGGGATTTAGGGGATGTTCATCACGTACTTGATGAAAGACTGTGCGTTCCTTGAAGTAGTAAACTGAGCGAATCTTCTGGGTCTGTCTTTTTGAGTTTCTGCAGTGTGATGAGCGTGGTCTGAGTGGATGGGAGAATTGGTGAAGGATTTTGAACAGAGGAAGGCAGTGTGGGCAGTCCCGGCCCTCAAGGGCCCGCAGAGAGTCAGGGCTCGGGCACAGACTGTGAGTCTCAGGACTCCGGGCTGGTTCTGTGCAGTTTTTCCCAAGACCCTAAATTCCCAGATTGAGCACCGCTCCTTATGAGTCTCTGCTCTTCTCTGTGCATTCCGAAGCCCCTGCAAGAAGATGCCCCTGGACTCTTAACTCCCCTCTCATTTATGAGAGTCGACTCATTGGAAAAGACCTTGATGCTGGGAAAGATTGAAGGCGGGAGGAGAAGGGGACAACAGAGGATGACATGGTTGGCTGGCCATGAGTTTGAGCAAGCTCCGGGAGTTGGTTATGGACAGGGAGGCCTGGCATGCTGCAGTCCATGGGGTCGCAAAGAGTCGGGCATGACTGAGCGACTTAACAACAACAACTCTTTGTCTTTAGGTTTCCACTTTGATGACCTGATGACCTGCCAAAGACACATGGAGGGGGGAAAAAAAGGAAGATTGAATTGTAAGCCTTTGGAAAAGACCCTGATGCTGGGAAAGATTGAAGGCAGGCAGAGAAGGGGGAGATAGAGGATGAGATGGTTGGATGGCATCACCGACTCAGTGGACATGAGTTTGAGCAAACTCCAGGAGATGGGGAAGGACAGGGAAGCCTGGTGTGCTGCAGTCCACGGGGTGGCAAAGAGTTGGGACGATGCAGTCCATGGAGTTGGACACGACTCAATGACTGAACGACAGACTCTTCTTTATGCAGAAACCCACGTCTGGGACCCTGACATCCTTACTTCGTTGTCCTAGAACCTAGTCCATCTTGGTTGTTGACTTGTCTCTCGTATCTCAGTGGCCATATAATTTGTCTCTCCAAATTGGGACTATTCTGAGAGAGAAAAGGCCTTCCCTGATAGCTCAGCTAGTAAAGAATCTGCCTGCAATGTGGGAGACTCCAGATCGATTACTGGGTCGGGAAGATCCCATGGAGAAGGGATAGGCTACTCAGTCCAGTCTTCTTGGTCTGCCCTGGCGGCTCAGCTGGTAACCAGCCCTTGTAATCATTACCTTGAGGCAGTACGGATCAACTCGGATCGTTTCAAGCAAAAAGACAAGAGGGATTTTTTGCTCTCCTGAAATAAAGGTCGTAAATAGCTCTGGATGTTTTTCCTGAAATTCTCAACTCAAATTTGTGGAAGGTCTTTTTTTTTAATCATTCATTTATTTATTTAGCTGCATTGAGTCTTAGTCGTATCACTTGTGATCTTTGTCACATCACATGCCATCTTTCATTGTAGCGCAGAGACTCTTTAGTTGCGATACGCGGGATCGCTGGTTGTAGCCCTCGGGCTTAGTAAGCCACAGCATGTGGGAATCCCGGTTCCCAACCTGTGTCCCCTGGCCTGCAAGGCAGATTCTTAACCACCCGACCACCAGAGAAGTCCCTGGAAAACTTTCAGTGCCAAGTGTTATGTAATTGTTTCTCAGGAAAGCAGGAAATTTGTTCACATACACACACCCCGCCGGTGTGGTTCCCATGTCGTGTGTGCTGCTATTCTGCAAATACCGGCAGACCCATGTATTGTGATGAATACAAACAGAAATAATTACAAAGCCTTCCTGAAATTTACGGCCATGAGGTAGTCTTGCCTTTAGGACTTTTTCCCTTGAACAGTAGATAATAAAAATGTAGCTTTCTTTTTCTAGGGTAGGTGGTTTTGCAAGGTTTTTGACACTTAAGAAAGATCGTTCTGTCCGTGTTATTGGGGCATCGCTTACGATCACAAGGAATTGTTCGCAGCAGTGGAAGTCCCAGTGTGATCTCGCTCATACCGTGGGTTACTAGGCAACAGTTAGAAGCAATACTGGCGAAGCGGTGTATTTATTGGCTCCGAAATGTGTTTACGATAAACAGTGATGTGTTTCTGTGAACTCCCCCCGCCTCACAAGAGACCTGCAGCCGAGTTGGGACTTTGAGCACTTGTAAGATGTACCCCTGGAGTAAACGAGGCCATGGGGCGGTGTGCAGGCTGCTGCCATATTAACTTGATTCACTTAGCTGTGCTTTGGCGCCGGACGGTTATCTGACACCGAGGGTTATTTTAAGAAGTGGCCCGGTCATCTGCTGGACCGCACTTAGGAGGTTCGAGGCGTCCGTAGTCTCCCCTCTAGGACCCAGGGGAGAAATTTTGCATGTGTGTCAAACTCTAGAAGGCTCTGTGTTTTGGATCCTTGTATCTTTTTCATCTTTTGCATACTGTGAATGAAGCATCTATCTAATCATATTTGTTTCTTCGAAGAGACATCTAGGAAACTGAGAATCTTCCAGTTGATGTAAAGTTGTGTCTGATGGCCAACTTAAGCTACTCTGCTGACCTTTTAACTTTATCTTATTTTTCGTCACACTATCTTCTGCTGGGCCTGATTTTTCCCCACTTAGGGCCTCCCTGGCGGCTCAGTGGGTAAAGAAATCTGCCTGCCATGCAGGCTTTGATCCCTGGGTTGGGAAGATCCCCGGTAGGAGGAAATGACACCTCACTCCAGTATTCTTGACTGGAGAATCCCCATGGACAGAGGAGCCTGGTGGGCTACAGTCCGTGGGGTCACAAAGAGTCAGACTTGACTAAGCACACACTCAGTGAATTATTTTACTTTTGCTACTTGTGTGTTTGGGACCTACCTCAAATCTTTTTCTCCTTCTCTTTTCCCAGGTGGGAAATTCTTAGGTATTTTCATGACTGAGAGAGCACGGTGGCTTCTTGGAAGTTCTGTTGGCTTACCATGGCTTTTGAATTCTGATGCGCTGGCAGCATCTTATTTTAATCTGGAAGTTTCCTGATGAAGTCCGTCAGGGCAAAGTGTGTGTCTGAATTTAGTATGATGAGGGCAGTGTCAAAAGCAGCTGGTGAGCAGACCCTGGTTAAACTTTCTAGGGCCTTGTAAGCCTGAAAATTAAAGTTCTTTAAAAGCAGTCTATGAAAGGAAGATTTATAACAATTAACAAAGGTCCTGAATCGTTTAAATTTACTGGGCGGGGGCAGAGAGGCGGGAAGAAACCCATTAAGAAATGAATTCTTGGGCTTAAAGGTACATTGAATGAAGCGGAAATTCTTTTTCTGTCTCCATCAGTGTGGCTGGGCAGTAGCCTCTAAACTCCACTGAATACTGGGCTTCAGAGCCTTGAATATGCATCATCCCTTGAGTTGAAAAGCAGGAAATGAAACTGAGGTTATGGAAGTAGAAGAGTTCACACTGATCTCGCCGTAAGCAAGTGTAAAGGAGTTGGTGCAGGAAGCATAGCTGTTTCTCCACTTAGGAGGAGGAAAGATTTGGAATGATTTTCTGGATTACTTCAGAGCCTCAGTGTCTCCCTGTCGATAAGAACTTCTGATTTAATAAGTTTGCTGGGCCAGGAGCTGTTCTGTGTATTTTTACTTCCTGGGTCTCTGTTTTTCCCCACCGCTGCGTAACGGGCTTTGTCCCATTTTTACAGGGAGAGGGAACTATGAGGTTCAGAGATGTCTTGTCTGGGGTCAGAAGTATCCTTGGTGAGCAGGCTGTGAGCTGATTCCAGAATGAATGGATGGCATTGATGAAACTAATTTTATCCAATGACTTGTGTGGCGTTCCGGGCTTCCTGGGTGGGCACTCTTAGTAAACAACATAAGAGACGCGGGTTCCGTCCCTGGGTTGGGAAGATCCCCTGGAGGAAAGCATGGCAAGCCACTCCGGTATCCTTGCCTGGAGACTCGCACGGACAGAGAAGACTGGCGGGCTGCAGTCCATGAGCTTGCACAGAGTCGGACACAACATGCCACGGGGTCCCTAGGCATGGTCATGCATGCAGTGAGTTCCCCCAGTTCGTTTCCCCAAGGTCAGTTAGATTTCTGTCACTTGGTCATCTGTCCCGCTTTGGACAGGGCTCCCGTGGTGGGCTCACTGGTAAAGAAAGAATCAATGCCTGCCGGTGCTGGAGTTCAATCCCCGAGTCAGGAAGATGGCGACCCGCTCCAGTGTTCTTGCCTGGAAAATCGCATGGATGGAGGAGCCTGGTGGGCTGCAGTCCGTGGGGTCACCAAAGGGTCAGGCACAACTGAGACTCAGTAGCAACAACCCTTTCCGTAGAGATGAGGGGCTGGAGGCGTGAGGAATCCTGGCCCAGGGGTGCGTACGACTGGCAAGGGGTGGATTGTCCCAGAGCTTCTGGCCCGAGCATGGATGCACACTCCTGGTCACCAGGTCAAATGCATCCCGGATAGAATAACGGGGGATGTCCACGTCTCATGCCAGCTGTCTCGTCTTCTCACTTTCATTATGAGACCTCAGGAGTGTGCCTGGAGGAACTGCCTCTGGTGGCAAAAGTGTGGCTTCAGCGGGGAGCTTGCAGACAGGGTGAGACGTGGCAGGAGGCTTGAAGACGCTCCTGGGTGGGACTCATGGGTTCTCTCAAGGGTGTGAGGCTGGGGGATGCGAAACCAGCAAGGGGAGCTTGTGGGGAAGGAGGTGGGCTTGGGTTGTGGCCAGGCCAGACAGAGTCTGGGCTGTGTGCGTGAGCCAGGTGTGGACAGATGGCAGGTGTGTGTGTGTTCCGTGAACTGTCAGTGCTTGCTGGTGGTGAGAAACCCTCGGTTTCAGCCCCAGTTGTGGCAACCTGGAATGTCTCCAGCCTATGTAGCATATTAAAAGGCAGAGACGTCACTTTGCCGACAAAGGTCTGCATGGTCAAAGCTATGGTTTTTCCAGTAGTGATGTGAGAGTTGGACCATGAAGAAAGTTGAGTGCCAAAAAATTGATGCTTTTGAACTGTGGTGTTGGAGAAGACTCTTGCTGCACGGAGATCCAACCAGTCCATCCTAAAGGAGATCAGTCCTGGGTGTTCATTGGAAGGACTGATGCTGAAGCTGAAACTCCGATACTTGGGCCACCTCATGCGAAGAGTTGACTCATTTGAAAAGACTGTGATGCTGGGAGGGATTGGGGGCAGGAGGAAAAGGGGACGACAGAGGATGAAATGGCTGGATGGCATCACCGACTCTATAGACATGGGTTTGGGTGGACTCTGGGAGTTGGTGATGGACAGGGAGGCCTGGCGTGCTGTGATTCACAGGGTGGCAAAAAGTCAGATATGACTGAGCGACTGAACTGATACATATATCCCTTCCCTCTGAAACCTGCTTCCACTCTCCCATCCTAACTCTCCAGGTCATCACAGAGTCCTTGGTGGACTCCCCTGTGTTATACAGCAGCTCCTCATAAGCGATCCATGCTACACACGGTAGCACAGATATATATATATGCTACTTTCTCCATCCATTACTTGGGATAACTTTCTGATGTCCTAAATACTGAGGCGACATTTGCAGAAGAACTTAGATCTGTGAATCGGAAGGTGTGTGTGCTTGCCTGTGTTTTCAGATTCTGTTCTTGAATGAGCTGATCGTTGCCATTGGTGTCCTGGATTCTGAGGTGTTTAAGCACAGAGTCGAATTGAATCGTCTTCCCAAAGGGATGATCTTAGAGGTGTGTCGTTAAACAAAATTGAGGACCATACTGTTGAGCTTTCCAGGTGAGGCGGGGAGGGAGTAGGAAGTGTTTGCAGATGACAGAAACGTCAGTGCCGATGCCATATGCTGCTCAGAAACCTGTATGACGATTTCAGCCAGTAGGTAACATGTCTTGTGCTTGACAATTACATTTAAGAGGACTGCTTAGACATGAAACCTGAAGCAAGAAGCAATGTGGTAACAAATTCAGTCAAGGCTTAAAAATGGTCCACATCAGAAATAAAAAAGAAAGTTCACTTAATGGCTCATTGCAAAATGTGGAGAGGGTGCTTTGGGAGATGAGGAGAAGATTAACTAGGATTGTTTTGTACCCTGTGGAGCACTCACAGTGTCATCTGTAAACCAGAAACCGATGTCTTACCTGAAGGTTATTTTTACCGTTTGGTGCGGTCTCTGTGTAGAGATCGTAGTGGCTGTTGATGGACAGTTTGCTGAACACGAAAAAGGTCGTGTTATCCTGATGCTTTAATATATCCTCTTTAAGTGCTGTGATTCGCTTTCTCTTGTTAAATAAAATTTCATGCCACAAAATAAAATTGCCTGCCAACATATTCTGTGTCACTGGTAGATAGCTTATTAAAGTTTGTCATGGGCCTGTTTTTTTTTTTTTTTTTTTTTCCTGTTGATAGTAGCTCTGGATGGCTACAGAATTAGAAGACCAGTTGGGTCATGTTCTGTTACCTGTCTCGTACCATGTTTTCAGGTAACAAGTCCCGTCGTAGTCTCTCCGTGTGAAATTTATGTGGCCTATCGTGGTGTGAGTTGGGAAAGTAATTTTCATTTGTCACGGGTGACGTGTGTATGGTTCAGCCTGCTGTCGTGGTGCTGCTCGTTCAGTCTCCAAGTCATGTCCAATTCTTTGCGACCCCATGGACTGCAGCACGCCAGGCTTCCCTGTCCTTCACTCTCTCCTGGACTTTGCTTAACCTCATGTCCATCGAATCAGTCATGCTATCCAACCATCTCATCCTCTTCTCCTCCTGCCTTCAGTCTTAACCAGCATCAGGGTCTTTTCCAATGAGTCAACTCTTCGCATCAAGTGGCCAAAGTATTGGAGTTTCGGCTTTAGCATCAGTCCTTCCAGTGAGGTAAATGATGCATGTGTCTCTGTATCAATATATATGTGCTCATACACGTCAGTACAGTCTCGCAGGCATTGATTTTGCCAGTTCTACAAGCATGAAATACTTGTTATTAGTGTCATAATGCACTGAGGAAGAAATCATGTTTATATAAATGTCTTGGTTAGTGTCCGTATTTGAATAACTCATACTTTTAACACTGAGCTGGTAAAAAAATCTACAAGCATAATAAAATGTCACTTTGCAGGACGGAGTGCATATTAAATGACTTACCAGAAGAGTAGATGAAGAAAATATGTTTCCCTGTTGATCCTTAAATTTAAAATGAGCCATGTTTCCTGAATTCTTATTTCCCTATACCTGAAGTGCCAGGGCTAGCTACAAGGGCTTCCCTTGTAGCTCAGTCAGTAAAGAGTCTGCCTGCAATGCAGGAGACTTGGGTTCAATCCCTGGGTCTGGAAGATTCCCCTGGAGAAGGAAATGACAACCCACCCCAGTATTCTTGCCTGGAGAATCCCATGGACAGAGGAGCTTGGCGGGTACAGTCCATGGGGTCGCAAAGAGTCGGACACGACTGAGTGACTTGGACTTCACTTTGCTGGAATGCTAGTATGGTTGGGTTTCTTCAGAGCTGAAATAAGGGGAGTGACTTTTTTTGCATGGCGATCCTACTCTTTGTTGTAAATGCACAGCTGTGGCGTGTGCCGGCTGTGTTCTGTTCTGGACTTTCATAAAAAGGTTCCCAGTGGTTCTGATCAAACAAGACGCTGGGCAGCTTCGTGGCGGGCTGTCCGGTTTGATTTTCCTCTGTTTTCTGATCATAGATGGATGCCAGTTTGTGACGATTGTTGAATGAGTGAATGAACGAATGCATAGAGAAGGCCTTTGCCAGCTGCTCTAGTTTCTGTCCCCTGGAGCACCCATCTCGAAGCAGCAGTGTTTTTTGCTAGAACACGTGTAGAGAACCGTGTTCTCTTGCCAAGTGTGCTGAGATCAGGGCTCCATGACAGCCATCAGGGTGGCGTTTGAAGAAGTTGCCATCTGCAGCTTACCTGTTATCTCTCCCTTGTGTTTTATTATTTTTAACGTTTCGCTTCTACTTTATGCTGTGATGCTGTGAGTACGATACAGATTTCTCTTTTCTGAGAAATACGGAGGCGACCTGGGCTTTCCTCGTGGCTCAGATGGTAAAGAATCTGCCTGCAATGTGGGAAACCTGGGTTCGATCCCTGGTCTGGGAAGATCTCCTGGAGAAAGGAAAGGCTACCCACTGCAGTCTTCTTGCCTGGAGAATCCCATGGACAGAGGAGCCTGGCGGGGCTACAGTCCATGGGGTCACAAAGAGTTGGACACGACTGAGCGACTTCATCTCCTGTCTCCCCCTCAGGAGAGAGAGGACCCTTGGCTGCCCTGTTTATACATCAGGTATAATAAAACATCATCTTAGGAGCAGACGGTTGCTTCTGCTTGTCTGACGTCATGCTGAAAGGTCCTCCAACTCTTCTGAGGAAGGAGACCCCTACGGAATTACACCCTGGGACCTCATGCTGGAAATCGTAACCGAGGGGATTTAGAAATTGCTCGCACTTTTTTCTTCTGTGTTTATTTTCATCTTACGGTCGATGCTAAAGGCACTGACCTTCCTTGGTTGCCTTCTTTTCCTCTTGGTCGTCATCTTTAGGTTTGTGCCGTCACACATGGTAGCCCCCGGCTATGTGTGACTCTTTAAACTTAAATTAGTGAAAAGCAAATTCCATTTAAAGTCAATGCCTCAGTTGTACTGTCCACTTCTCAACTGCTCAGTAGTCACACGTGGCTAAATGAATCCCCGTACTTGTCTGCATGCTCTGCTGTGTCTGACTCTTTGCGAGCCCGTGGACTGTAGCCCGCCAGGCTCTTCTGCCCATGGAATTTTCCAAGCAAGAATACGGGAGTGGGTTGGCATTTCCTACGTCAGAGGATCTTCCCGAACCAGGCACTGAACCTAGGTCTCTTTCGTCTCCTGCACTGACGGGCAGGTCCTTTTCTACGAACGCCACCTGGGAAGCCCTTACCTCCCAGTGAAAGTCACTCAGCCGTGTCTGGCTCTTTGTGACCCCATGGACTATACAGTCCATGGAATTCTCCAGGCCAGAACATTGGAGTGGGATTCCCTTCTGCAGGGGGTCTTCCCAACCCAGGGATCGAACCCAGGTCCTCCCGCATTGCAGACGGATTCTTTACCAGCTGAGCCACCAGGGAAGCCGAAGAATACTGGAGTGGGTAGCCTATCCCTTCTCCAGGGGAACCTCCCAACCCAGGAATCGAACCAGGGTCTTCTGCATTGCAGGTGCATTCTTTACCAGCTGAACTAGCGGGGAAGCCCTTCACTTTTCAGATAGGATGTAAATGAATACCATACTGGGCAACAGAGATACGGTGCAGGAAGTTTTGTCAGACAGATGAGAGATGGTTATTCAGATTTTGCCTGATAAGTATTCCAGGGAAACAGAGGGAAGGGGGGCAGAGGGAAGGAGGGGAATCTCCAATCTAAAGAAGACAGAAATTTCAAACCAAATAGAAGAGAGAATAGAAATTAAGCGTATCAAAAATTACTACTTGAAATCTCATCAGCATTTCATTGTGGAAAATCAAGGATAAAGGCAGCGTCTAAGCACTTTTTTTTTTTTTGGATGGAAAAGAGTCATAGGAAGGGCCTGGAATCAGAATGACATCATATTTCTTAACTCGGAAAACAGACTGAGCTTAGAATTCTATGAAAATTTATTTTCACTCAGACTTTTGCGTTCATTCCCTCACGGGTTGTTAATTCAGAGTAGCATAAAGAGATTTGTCCATACTCAGGATTATCAGTAGGCTTTAAGGTTTCATACTTCACTTCTCTCAGGAAGCTGCTGGAGAATATGTTCCACTGAAAGGAGACAGTAAACCAAGAAAGGGGGGAGACTTGGCATCCCTGAAACAGAAGGAGGCGGAAAGAATTGTTACGATGCTGGTGGTGTGATCTTGTGGCATCTGGTCTCAGCAGGTCTCACTCTGACAAGTATAGACTGGAGCAGAGTCCAGAAATTTCAGGAGGAAGGTCTGGTGTGTGTATATATTTGGGGGGTCAGGAGAGCAATGGTTGCGGTGAACTTAGAACTGCCAGGTTGTCTGAGTGAAAAATTGAAAGACGGTGGAGGGTTGTTGGGGGAATTATCAAAGAAAAACAGAGGCAGCCAAATCATCCCAGGAAAATTAAAGAGTTAGACCGAAGAAAGGCATCATAACCCTACCGCTTGCTTGCCTGAAAGTGCCTGTTCCATTGTCAAAATAGCCAGTGTAGAGTTTATATGTAACCAAAACATGTTACACTGTTGGAAAAATGTAGAAGGGTAAGCCAGGATGGGTGGTGGGCAGTTCAGTTCAGTTCAGTTCAGTTGCTTAGTCATGTCCAACTCTTTGTGACCCCATGGACTGCAGCACACCAGGCCTCCCTATCCATCACCCACTCCAGGAGTTTACTCAAACTCATGTCCATTGAGTCGGTGATGCCATCCAACTGTCTCATCCTCTGTCGTCCCCTTCTCCTCCCGCCTTCAATCTTTTCCCAGCATCAGGATCTTTTCCAATGAGTCAGCTCTTCACATCAGGTGGCCAAAGGATTGGAGTTTCAGCTTCAACATCAGTCCTTCCAATGAATATTCAGGACTGATTTCCTTTAGGATGGACTGGTTGGATCTCCGTGCAGTCCAAGGGACTCTCAAGAGTCTTCTCCAACACCACAGTTCAAAGGCATCAATTCTTCTGTGCTCAGCTTTCTGTATAGTCCAACTCTCACATCCATGCATGACTGCTGGAAAAACCATAGTCTTGGCTAGACGGACCTTTGTTGGCAAAGTAGTGTCTCTGCTTTTTAATACGCTGTCTAGGTTGGTCGTAACTTTTCTTCCAAGGGGTAAGCAGAATTTACAAAAACAAAATCTTCATCCGTATGTGAGAAAACCAAGTAAGTGATCTCTAAAGTTGATAGGGTATCTTGTACAGCAGTTTATTTAGAATCATGTGAGTCCATGCCAGGGAATATTGCCAACTGTAGAAACAATTCTGTGATTCAAGTGTGGTTGCTTTGGAGAGCAGAATTGGGGAAAGATGATGCTGAAAAGGTTGCAGCTGAGATGAGAAGTCTTGCTTCACCTGCAGTGTGCGTATTCTGTTACTTTGAAAAGAATAAACATGATACACAGTGTATACCTTCTGCAGAATTATAGCGATGTTAGTATGGGGACTTCCTCAGTGGCCCAGTGGCTAAGGCTCCTCCTTCCCAGTCCAGGGAGCCCCGGGTTAAATCTCCCTTCAGGAACTAGATCCCACATGCCTGCATGCCACGACTAAGACCTGGCACCACTAAATAAATAATTTTTTTTTTAAATTTTTAGTATGGTTCAAATGAGGATTTCTCAGCCGTGGCGATATTGACATTTGAGCCAGATATTACTAGCTGTTTATGAAGGGAGATGTTCTACGTGCTGTAGGAGCTTTAGCAGCCTCTCTGGCCTCACTAGATGCCAGTAATATCCTTCCCGGAGTCCTGAGGACTGAAAATGTTTCCAGACATGGACGTGTCCAGTGACGGTGGCTGGGGGAGGGGAGGGCAGGGGACACAATTAGCCCCATTGGAGAAAGCACAGATTTACAGGATTAACCATCTGGTAGGTTCTAGTGACTCGATGGACGTGAGTTTGAGCGAGCCCCGGGACTTGGTGATAGATAGGGAAGTCTGGTGTGCTGTGGTCCACGGGGTCACCAAGAGTCAGATACGACCGAGCGACTGAACTAAGCTGATGTTTCTAGTGAGGTGGCTGAACCTAGAGCGTGTTATTCAGAGGAAAGTCAGTCAGAAAGAGAAAACCGAATGTCGTGTATTAAGGCGTGTGTATGGCTTCCCTGGTGGCTCAGATGGTAAAGAAAGCATCTGCCTGCAATGCGGGAGACCCAGGTTCGATCCCTGGCTCGGGAAGATCCCCTGGGGAAGGAAATGGCAACCCACTCCAGTACTCTTGCCTGGAAAATCCCATGGATGGAGGAGCCTGGTAGGAATCTAGGAAAGTAGTACCGATGAACCTATTTCCAAGGCAGGAATAGAGACAGACTTGTGGACACAGCGGGTGAAGGAGAGGGTGGGGTGACCTGAGACAGTGGCACTGATATATACACAATACCACCATGGGTCACCCGGGTAGCTCAGCTGGTAAGGAACCTGCCTGCAATGTGGGAGAGCCTGGTTCGATTCCTGGATCAGGAAGATCCCCTGGAGAAGGGAAAGGCTACCCACTCCAGTATTCTGGCCTGGAGAAGTCCACTGGACTCTACAAGTCCATGGGGTCGCAAAGAGTCAGACACGGCTGAGCGACTTTCCCTTTTCACTTTCACGGGTAAAATAACTAGCCTCCTGGGAAGCTGCCTGTATAGCGCAGGAAGCCCAGCTCTCTGTTCTGTGATGGGTTGGGGTGGGGTAGGGGGATGAGAAGGAGGTTCAAGAGGGAAGGGACATATGTATACTAGGGTTGAATCTTGTTGTTGTACAGCAGAAACTAACACAGTGTCGTAAAGCAATTATCCTCCAATTAAAAGTAAATTAAAAAAAATCTAATATGGACTGAATCATCCGAATATATAAAAAGCACTGGGCGGTATTGAAAGTGCAGGAAACAACAGCTTCATCATACAGAACCTGAACTCTGCAAGTACGTACCAAATGAAGCGGTTAGAATTCTCTGGCGTTGAGACCCCCTCCCGCCGGAATGTATCTGAGCTGCTGGGGCTCGGCCAGGTTAATTCGGGCTCTCTCAAAAAAAAAAAAATAAAAGGAAGAAGAGGACTCGGGAGGAAACTGCAGCTCCTGTGTCATGCTCTGTGGTTTCGGAAAACATATTTTACATTTTTCGCATTTTTTTTTTCATGATGGTACAACTAGAGTTTCTCCAGGGTGAACATGTTAATCATTATGGCAACTTCAGAAGAGGGGAAAAAAAATTGCTTTGGATGTATTTCTGTGCTCAGGTGGCTGTGGAACACAGATGAATTCTCTTCACACCCGTCTGCCGCCCACCCCGCTCTCTCCACCAAGTCCTCCCAAAGCAATCCCTTTGCAAATTCTTGGTTCAGTTCCCTGCAAGGTGTTTTCCCTTAGAATTTACCAAGGAAGTCAACAGGAAAATGGTTCCTCCGATTTTCCTTTTTGATGTGGGTGAAACCTCATAAATAATTTAATACCCTCATTTCACAGCTGAGGAGTCTCTGGTCCGGAGAGAGTTTCTTATAATTAATTAGGAGCAAAGTGAGGCTTGTAAGTCTGTTTCTCTCTCTCTTTTTTTTTTTAAACTTTTTCATTTTTTTTTTTAACTGAATATATGTGCATAGTAGTCTGGTGGAAGGAAGACAGAATGGAGCGGTGGATGGTGCATGGGGCACCTTTTGTCAGCCTTTTGATAGAGTTATCTCTTGGACTGCAAGGAGATCCAACCAGTCCATCCGAAAGGAGATCAGTCCTGGGTGTTCATTGGAAGGACTGATGTTGAACCTGAAACTCCAGTATTTTGGCCACCTGATGCGAAGAGCTGGCTCATTGGAAAAGACTCTGATGTAGGAAAGGGTTGAGGGCAGGAGGAGAAGGGGACGACAGAGGATAAGATGATTGGATGGCATCACCGACTCAATGGACATGAGTTTGGGTGGACTCCGGTAGTTGGTGATGGACAGGGAGGCCTGGCGTGCTGCAGTCCATGGGGTCGCAAAGAGTCGGACACGATTGAGCGACTGAACTGAAACTGATAAAGAGTTAAAGGGTTCTGAGCACTGTCTGCCAGGAGGGTGGGCCCTTTCTTGTAAGCTTAGACAACACGTGGTTGGGGGGGGTAAAGAAAAGAGCAAGACTGGAGGTTCCTGAGGTGCCCTTTAATCCCAATTTCTGGTGGTTCAGATGTGTTCCTTCGAGAGGTAGGGGGATTTGGGATGGTTTGAGAGCAAGTCAGAAAACAGCTTGGCTCTGGTCCTCTGCTGAAGCTCCAGTACTTTGGCCACCCAATGCGAAGAACTGACTCATTGGAAAAGCCCCTGATGCTGGGAAAATGGAAGGCGGGAGGAGAACGGACAACAGAGGATGAGATGGTTGGATGGCCTCACCAGCTCAGTGGACAGGAGTGTGAGCAAGCTCCGGGACTTGGTGATGGACAGGGAAGCCTGGCGTGTTGCAGTCCATGGGGTCACAAAGAGTCGGACACGACTGAGCAGCTGAACTGAACTGGTGCCCTGCTCTGCTGGCTCTGGTCGTGGGGTGGCCCTGGAGCCAGCATGCTCCACCACTAGCAGCTGTTCTTATGCTGGGTGGCCCCAAGACTGAGGTTGGTCTATGCTGATTGGGCGGTGGGGGAGAGGGGGTCTCTTTCCTGTGGTCTGTGGGGCCCCCTTTCTCCCCCGCCAACCAGCCCTCCTGTACTCTGCTGTCGGCATTCTCTTTTCTGAGCACCCGCCCTCTGACATTTTGGGAGACTTCCATGCCCTCTGCTTGCGCCCACCCGTTGACCTCCACTACCACTCACGTGGCGGCTGCTTGGCCGCTTTACCTTCCTCTTCACCTGACTCCTTGCGGCAAGGGATGCTGCCGCCTCCGTGAAGTCTTCCTCGGTTTCTTCCGTGCAGGGAGCAGATGCAGAGAAGACGGCGTGTGTTTGTCCTTGTCGTCCTATCAGCCACGGGCCCCCACCTCCAGTCCTCTGCCTCAGCGGCAGTTACTTGCTAAGTCTTCCCCTGGTAATCTGAGTGGCGGCTGTCACTAGAAGCCAGGAACACCGAACTGTCTGTGGTTTTCATCCCGCATTGCTACGCTCTTGTTTCTCTGTCTCACTGGCCAGATCCTCCTCCTCTGGGTTCGGTGGTGGCCTTTACATTTGTAGAAATACCGTTGAATCTATTCTTTGTCAGATTCTTTCTCATGATAGGTTATGAGAAAGATACTGTAATTCCCCGTGCTGTGCAATTTAGTTCACAAATTCATGCTGCTACTGCTAAGTCGCTTCAGTCGTGTCCGACTCTGTGCGACCCCAGAGATGGCAGCCCACCAGGCTCCCCCGTCCCTGGGATTCTCCAGGCAAGAACACTGGAGTGGGTTGCCATTTCCTTCTCCAATGCATGAAAGTGAAAAGTGAAAGTGAAGTCGCTCAGTCGTGTCTGACTCTTAGCGACCCCATGGACTGCAGCCCACCAGGCTCCTCCATCCATGGGATTTTCCAGGCAAGAGTACTGGATGGGGTGCCACTATCTTCTCCGTTATATATATTCATAGTAGTGTGTATATCTTAATCCCAAATTCTCATTTATCCCAACCCTTCTTCCCCATTTAGTAAGCATCCGTTTGTTTTCTGTATCTGTGAGTCTCTTTCTGTTCTGTAAAGAAGTTCATTTGTATCATTTATTTGTCCTTTTTTAAAAATTATTCTTTATTAATTTGCTGTGCTGCACAGCTTGTGAGATCTTAGTTTCCCCCCTGACCAGGGATTAATCTGGGGCCCTGGGCAGTGAGAGGTCAGAGTCCTAACCACTAACCACTAGACTGCCAGGGTGTTACATTTTTTTTTTTTAGACTCCACGTAAAAGGGATGTCATATGATATCACTTAACTTCAGTTGTGTCTGACTCTCTGCGACCCCATGGACTGTAGCCCACCAGGCTCCTCTGTCCATGGGATTCTCCAGGCAGAAATACTGGCGTAGGTGGCCGTGCCCTCCTCCAAGGGGATCTTCCCGACCCAGGGACGAAACCCAGGTCTCTTGCGTCTCCTGCAGGCAGATTATTTACCAGTGGCGCCACTTGGGAAGCCTTAGTGTGATAATCTTCAGATAATCTCAGCGGGGTGACTGTGCTGTCCAGGGGATACTGGGCAGCGAGAGTCAAGTTTGGTTGTCACACCCTGGATGGATGGCAGGATTCCTATGGTGTCAAGTGGATAGGGCCTGAAATACTGTTCAGAGTCCTTTCACATGGAGCACAGCCCCACATCCCCACCCCAGAGAATTCTTGTATGCCTGCTGAGTTGCTTCGGTTGTGTCCAACTCTTTGCGACCCCATGGACTGTATGTAGCCCACTGGGCTCCTCTGTCCATGGGATTTCTCCAGGCAAGAATACTGGAATGGGTTGCCATGCCCTACCCCAGGGCATGTTCCCGACCCAGGGATCGAACCTGCATCTCTTAGCGTCCAGTGCATTGGCAGGTGGCTTTACCATGAGTGACCACGAGAAGCCCACTGCATAGAGTGATCTGGTCCCAATGCCAGTACTGCTGAGGTGGAGAAATCCCACCCCAGGTGCATCCCAGCCAGGCCCACAGCTCCAGGGGTCACAGTTGAAGTGAAGTGAAGCGAAGTCAATCACTCACGTCTGACTCTTTGCGATCCCAGGGACCGTAGCCCACCAGGCTCCTCTATCCATGGGGTTTTCCTGGCACACTGGAGTGGGTTGCCATTTCCTTCTCCCGAGATCTTCCCGACCCAGGGATTGAACCCGGGTCTCCCGCCTTGTAGGCAGATGCTTTACCGTCTGAGCCACCAGGGAAGTCCATTGGTTACACAGACCTAACTCTGGGACTGTGACCTCTGCCACCCGCTCAGACGTGTGCCATCACCTAGTTAAGAATCCGCTCAGAGAGTGGGAGAGCCAACAGGGGTTTCAGGAAAAGTTCACACCTTCAAAAGCTTTTGCTCTCTCCTCTACTCTGACTTCCCAAACATCCCACCTTTTGCTCGAGCTCTGAACCTGGACGGCATCCTTACTGCTTCTGCCCCCGACCCCAGCACACACGCGCTGACCTGTGCATGCCCCGCGTCTCATCTCCAGGACATCGCGGACTCCGTGCGTCTTCTCTCCACCTCTGTGTTCCCCTCCGGCCCTTTGCGAGCTCCCCCGTGTTCCTCTGCAGGGCGAGAGCTTCTCTAAGCCTTTTGTCCTGAGAATGATGGGAGCCCTGAAGGGTTTTATTTTAAGTGGGGGGATGGTCAGATTTTCTTCTGTCCTTCAGCCTGGTGCCGGGTGAAGAGAGACCAAGGAGGAGGAGTCAGGCTCCTTCTGAGGCTGCAGAGTCCTCCGTGCCCAGGATCCACTGTCGCTCGCTTCTGCAGCACGGTCACCCGGCCCCTCCTCCCGTGTCCCCGTCACCCAGGTCGCTATCGCCACTGGACGTTTGCGCTCGTGGGCTGCCTTCCTGCACGTTCGAGGGCTCCCTCCTCACGGTGCCCCGTCTCGGCCCACGGTGTGAGCTCAGCTCCGTGTCCAATGGTCACTTCTCCCCCACTACCAGTTCTCTTACATGGTCTTGGGCGTTTTCTTACTAGTTAGTTGCCAATGTTCCGTTCTCGCTGAGATCCCCCCCTTCTCACCGTCCGGATACTTAAGTGTCACACGACCGCAGACATCGTGTTCCCTGATGCCAACAGCAGCATCGCCGAGCGGCGTCTGCTCTTTCCACACGTCTGGACGCGGAGTTCTCAGTGAGAATGTGCCAGGTTGCATCGAATCGAGCGAAAAATAACCTGTGTTTTTCGTTTAGTGTGTTTTAGGGTGCTTAGAGAACAGTGAGAGCTGGCTAGATGCTCTAGCTGGCTAGATGACCGCTCTTTGAATCTCTTACTTCTGGAGCACTGTGGACTGTGCAGAGATAAGTGAGATGTGTCTCGTGTTTTGGGGTGATTGGAATATCTAGTGAGGTGATCATAACTAGTTTGAGATTGAGAGTTTTGAACAGATTGCACGTGAACAGGCTCACTGTATGCACAGAGACGAAACACTAAATTTCACCAACGATGGTTGTCCACCATCTGACACTGTTAATGTTTCCGCTTCCTAAGACCCCCCCTGCTTCAGAAAGCTGCGTAAGTCTTTGAATGGTCGAGAATGTAGTTGAGATGTTTTTGTTGACTTTTTTTGTTTTTGAACGGCCACAAGGGAGATCTGGCAATTTTTATTGAATTCACCAGGATCTATTTTCCAGATTATATTGTAATATTTACTGCATTAAAAAAAAAATGTTAAAAAATACTAGGTGTGATAAAGTGCAATTTGTTGTTATTTAGTCACTAAGTCGTGTCCAACTCTTTTGAGACCCCAGGGGTTGTAACCCACCAGGCTTCTCTGTCCATGGGGTTTCCCAAGCAAGAATACTGGGAGTGGGTTTCATTGACTTCTTTTTTTGCCTGATGTTGGATGTGTTTTTGTTGACAGGTAACCGAAGATAGAAAACAGGCCTAAAAATAAATCCCAGAAGGAAGACGAGATTTGCCTACATTTGTCTCTGAGTAAGTAAAATTGTAAAATGGATTTCTTTCTTATTCTATAATGAAGTATCCTGTCAACTGGTCCATGTTTTTTAAAAAATTTACTATTACTTATTGGCTGTATGTACCAGAAACAGTAATTTCTCAAGATGTTCTGTAGTAGTTGATTTGGTAACCAAAACATGCTGTGTATCTGTCTGTGTTGGCACTTCGTGATAAACTCCTGTTTCTCGGAGCGTTTGGAAAGTCAGAAATTTTAGGAAGGAGAGATGGAGATGGTTATTGTGTGCTTTTGCAAGACGCATCATTTCTTTCATGGTCTCTCATTCCTGAGAACATTGCAGGTACTTATTTTCCCTCGGATGGCTGATTTATGAGCAACAGAGGTGTGTGTGTGTGCGTGTGTGTGTGTGTGTTTTTTTTTTTTTTTTGATGCTTGTCTTGTATGTGTTTGGAAACGACAGACATCCACGGCCTAGTTTGTGGTCCAGACAGAACTTTCCATAAACACCTTGTTGGACAGCATCGTGAGGCCATGTGGCCTGTGCTGGGGGCACCTGGGGAGGCGTTTTCCTTCCGTCCGAGCCCCACGTGGACTGTCGTGAGAGCATGGAGAACCCAGGCAGTGTTCCTAGAACGGGGACCTCTGGAGTCTGGAGCCGTCGTCTTGGCTGCTGTATTTCACCCAGCTTGCAGCAAGGCCCGGGTCTCACCCAGATCAAGAATTTCCTTTTCAAGACCCCCCTTTTATGAAAGTCTTCTGTTTCTGGGGTGACTGTTCTCTGAATCTCTTACTTCTGGAGCATTGTGGAGTGTGTGGAAATTAAGTGAGATATGTCTCGTGTTTTTGGGGAAGGCGTTACAGGTCTTAGAAAGCCGTGGCATGGATGGGTGTCCCATGGACGGTGCAGACGTCTCCTGCTGTGGGAATTCCCAGGAAGGATCTACTAACCTGCCTTGCAGCCGCTGAGGAAGGCTGGACCTTCGTCTTGAAGGGGAGACTTGGACGGGTTTTGGTGGCGTTTGGGATCTCAGTGCATAGTGAAGATATGCGTTCTAGATGGGGGGCTCTATGGGCAAAGGCGAGAAATGAGCAATAAGATTTTTTTTTCCCTCTTTAAAGGGAAAAGTTGATAAGCCAGCCTGGTGCAATGCAGGGGAGTGATGGGGGTTATTGTTTAGTCGCTCAGTCGTATCCGACCCTTAGTAATCCCGTGGGCTGTAGCACGCCAGGCTTCCCTAAGGAAAAGGCAAAGGCCCTGATGTTAACCCTGCCTGCACAGTGCCCAAAGGAGTCTGATTCTGATTCTCTTAGCATCAGAGCTGCTATCTCCCTTTACCTAGACACGCCTGGGGTCACATACCCATCAGTAACAGATGGGCTTCGTGTAATTTGAAACGATATCATAGGTGACCTTTTGAACCAACAACCCCCAGCCCCCTGGGGTGAAGAAAGAACAGTAAATCATGGCAAGATACTTATATAACAACTCGTCTGCCAGCCACGGCCATATGGTATTAACAACTTGATCATGTTGTTATTCACATAGCCGACAATTCGCCCATTCAGAGTGTACGCTTCCGTGGTTTTTAGAATATTCACAGAGTTCCGCACCCATCGCCACAACTGATTCTAAACCATTTCCTCGCTCCCCAAAGAACCCCATGGACCCATGAGAGCTCACTCCTTGTTCAGGCCTCCCCCAGTCCCCAGCCACCGCCTGTCGATGGTCAGCATCTCTGGATTTGTTCATTCTGGATGTTTCGTGTCAATGCAATCACGCAGAGTGTGTGCGCTTCGTGGACGGTTGGTTTTTCACTCGGTGGAACGTTTTCAAGGTTCAACGGTGCTGTTGCATTCGTTTTGATTACCAGACCCCATTCCATTGGGTGAATAGCCCACGTTTGGTGTATCTGTTCATGAGTGAGACACTGTTACTTTTGACAATTTCTATTTTGAAATAATATTAGGCTCACAAGACATGGCAAAAATATGTGTGTGCGTGGTCTGGTGCTTCAGTTGTGTCCCACTGAACACATGGGATGCCATGAAATGTATAGCCTGCCAGGCTCCTCTGTCCATGGGATTCTCACTGGAGGGAATTGCCCACGGCCTCCTCCAGGGGATCTTCCCAACCCAGGGACTGAAACCACAGTCTCCTGTACTAGCGCCATCCGGGAAGCAAAAAAAAAATAGCAAATTGAGGTCTAGGTCGTCCCCCCGCCTTCCCTGGTCTTTCGTGAAGATACTATGTTATCAAAAGTAGGAAACTGACAGCTGCAGTTTTGCACTGATGCAGCCCTGGTCTTCATTTTAGCAGTTTTGGGGTGTGTGCCTGCGTGCATGTGGACAGTGTGTGAGCTATAATCATACGTGGAGCTTTAAGTAACCCCCACCATAATCCAACACAGAAACCGTTCCATTGGCACAGGAAAACCCCCGCGTGCCCCCACTGCATGGTCAGCCTCTGTGGCTCCTGGCAGCCACTGACTTCTCCGGCTCTGTAATTTTGTCCTTTCAAAAATGATCTTTCTGCCATTAGGGTGGTATCATCTGCATGTCTGAGGTTGTTGATATTTCTCCCGGCAATCTTGATTCCAGCTTGTGGATATTTCTCCCTGCAATCTTTATTCCAGCTTGTGCTTCATCCAGCGCAGCATTTTGCGTGATGATGATGTTGTTCAGTTGCTTGGTCATGTCCAACTCCTTGAGACCCCATGGACTCCAGGCTTCCCTATCTTTCACCATCTCCCAGAGCTTGCTCAAACTCATGTCCATCAAGTCGGTGATGCCATCCAATCATCTCGTCTTCTGTCGATCCCTTCTCCTCTTGCTTCAATGTTTCCCAGCATCAGGGTCTTTTCTAAGGAGTCAGTTCTTCGCATCAGGTGGCCAGGGTTGGAGCTTCAGCTTCAGCATCAGTCTTTCCAATGGATATTCAGCACTGATTTCCTTTAGGATGAACTGATTTCCTTTAGGATGAACTCCTTGCAGTGCGGTCCAAGGGACTCTCAAGAACCTTCTCCAACACCACAGTTTGAAAGCATTAGTTCTTCAGCGCTCAACTTGCTTTGTAGTTCAATTTTCACATCCATGTATGACTACTGGAAAAACCATAGCCTTGACTAGACGGACCTTTTTTGGCAAAGTAATGTCTCTGCTTTTTAATATGCTGTTTAGGTTGGTCACAACTTTGGCTGTACTCTGCATATAAGTTAAATAAGCAGGATGACAATAAACAGCCTTGATATAATCCTTTCCCAGTTTTGAAACTGGTGCATTGGGTGAGGTGTGGCCTACTATAAGGGGATGGGTAGCCTTTTCTCACCAACTCTTTTCTGTTCATAAAATCCTAAAAGGGCTCAAAGGACTGCATTTTGGAGACATTCCCGGTAGAATTGTTGATGGTTAGAACCAGACACTAGCAGGGGCAACACAGCGTGTTCTGTGAATCTCATCTGGACAGTCTGCCATGTTACAGACCAACCCGGTTGCAGGGCTTTTTCATACTAAGGTATGGTACAGGCAGTGGCACGGGTTGGAACGTGGGTATTGTTCGGCAGGCTTGGGGTGCCATGGGCTAGACGTAGGGTGTTGCTCATTTGTCTTATCAGAAGCCATAAAGCATCCAGGTGCCCTGGCAACCATAACTAGCTGATTGGAAGACGTGAATTCCACATGGATAATGGTGTAGTGCAGTTTCATTTTCTGAGGTCTCCTGCTGATGAAAGTGCATGATGAGATGCTGTTTGTCAGTGTGATTCAGCCCTTGCTTCCAGTCTTCGCTTGAGGTTTATTCAGTGTTCTTTTCGTCCAAACAACCTTTGCCTTGTTGAATCCCCAGAACACAGACGTAGAGCCCCACTGACATGCCCTCCCTCCAGGTTTTCAGGAAAAAACCCACTTTCTCTTGAGAAACCACTTCTTTCCTCTAGAACCCACAAAAACTCATGCTGTTGGCAGGGGCATGCCCTCAACTGATGGATCGGGAGTCTAGTGAGTCTCTTCTTCACGGAACTTGATGCAAATGGACATTGTGCCGTGCTAAGTCGCTTTAGTCGTGTCCAGCTCTGTGTGACCCCGTGGACTGTAGCCCACCAGGCTCCTCTGTCCATGGGGATTCTCCAGGCAAGTATACTGGAGTGGGTCTATTGCCATTCCTTCCCTTCTCCAGGGGATCTTCCCAACCCAGGGATCGAACCCATGTTTCTTATGTCTCCTGCATTGGCAGGCTGGTTCTTTCCTGCTTAACACCACCTGGGAAGGTATAAATGGACATTGAGTTCTGATTAATTAAAATTCAAGAATAAGCTCTTGAAATTGGCTGTAGCTTCTGCTTGTAAAATGGCCTGAAGGTGATGGCAGGTTTCTTTTCATTTCTGACATCTGTTACTACTTCTGACTCTTACAGCAAATCAGAGAGTGTTATTTTTCTTAGTATTACCTTTTGGTTTTCTTCGTAAACATGGGCGGTTCCTGAAGATCTCTTTTTGAGGACAGGGGTTCTCCACTGGGGGCAGTCTTTTAACCACCGCCCCCCACCACCCTGCCCCACCCTGGGACACTTGGCAAAGTCTAGAGACGTGTTTGGTTGTCATATATGATTGATTTGATGGGAAGGAGTGATCCTGGCATCTGAGAATGCTGCCAAACACCCCACCATGGACAGGACAGCCTCTCCCACCTTCTCACACACCAAAGAATTATCTGACCCCAAATGGGCTTCCCTGATGGCTCAGTTGGTAAAGAATCCACCTGCAATGCAGGAGACCCCGGTTCGATTCCTGGATCAGGAAGTTCCCCTGGAGAAGGGAGAGTCTACCCACTCCAGTATTCTTGGGGTTCCCTGGTGGCTCAGCTGCTAAAGAATCTGCCTGCAGTGCTGGAGACCTGCATTCGGTCTCTGGGTTGGAAAGATCCCCCGGAGAAGGGAAAAGCTACCCACTCCAGTATTCTGGCCTGGAGAATCTCATGGACTGTACAATCCATGGGGTCGCAAAGAGTCGGACGTGACTGAATGGCTTTCATTTTCACTTTCAAATGTCGGTAGTATGAGCTTGGCTGGTTTAGGATTTGCCCCCAAACTTGGCATATATTGAATATTGCCCTTCATCATGCTTCACAGTAGGTTAGCGACTATTGACATTGGCTCTGAAGCTCGGCATATATTGAATATTGCCCTTCATCATGTTTCACAGTAGGTTAGCGACTATTGGCGTTGGCTCTGAAGCTCTGTGGTAAGGAATAATACCCTTTGAGTCTTCCTATGATGACTCTGGGGCTTCCCAGGTGGCTCAAAGATAAAGAATCTGCCTGCCAAGCAGGAGACGTGGGATTGATCCCTAAGTCAGGAAGATCCCCTAGAGAAGGACATGGCAATCCCACTCCAATATTCTTGCCTGGAGAATCCCATGGACAGAGAGGAGCCTGGTGGGGTATGGTCCATGGGGTCGCAGAGTTGGACTCGACTGAGCATGCATGCACACACACTCACATGAGGACTCCAATACTCAACATGATTATACTCTTACAAATGAATATACTTGGGTTTCTGTTCCTAAATGTTGTTTTTCGTCACAGGAAGAACTACATTTTTGACAATGTGATCATATGGATAACTTCATAAGCCTCAGTTGGATTCATTGTGATTTATAGTCTGTTAAAACATTTGCGTAATTTTCTTAATGGTCAGTAGTAATTCTAAATCTTATTTGAATACTTGTGGGGAGTTCCCTGGTGGTCCAGGTGGTTAGGACTTGGTCCTTTCACTTCCAAGGACACAGGTTTGACCTCTGCTTGGGAAATAGATTCCACAACGTGTGCCGTGAGGCCACCAGGGGGAAAAAAAAATTGTGAAATCTCCACTTTTGTACTTTTATGAGACACCCCTGTGCACAATTAGCAAATTTTTAACGGAATCCTAAGATGAAGTTACAGTCCAGAAAGCTATGTCTGAAAGGTCGTGCCTTCACTTAATGCCTATTTAAGTCAGATTTACAAAGCATTATGTTTTACAGTGATAAAATATGCATAACGTATGATGTACCATGCTAACCATTTTTTTCCCATTGGGTTACAGCTTTATTTCCTGTCTTAACCATTTTCAGATGCATAGTTCACTATCACTGGGCTTCCCTGTGGCTCAGATGGTAAAGAATTCGCCTGCAATGAGGGACACCTGGGTTCGATCCCTGGGTTGGGAACATCCCCTGGAGAAGGGAATGGCAAGCCACTCCAGTATTCTTGCCTGGAGAGTCCCCACGGACAGAGGAGCCAACGGAGTCACAAAGAGTCAGACACGACTGAGCGACTTTCACTTTCACGGTCATTAAGTACTTTCACCTTGTTATACAGCCATCACCACCATCCACGTGTAGAACTTTTTCCATCTTCCCAAGCTAACATTACATATGCATTTCAACAACTCTCTATTCCCCTCCCCCAGCGCCTGGCACCCATGGTTCTGCTTTATATTAATATCTCTGCAGTTGAGACTTCTAAGCACTGCACGTAAATGGGATCACATGAGATTCATCCTTTTGAGCCTGTTTAAGTTGAAATGTCTTTGCAGTTTAATGATGTTTTGTGTTTTCCCTCTTGTGGCTAGATAATGTTCCATCGTGTGTGTGTGTGTATGGTGGTTTGGTTATCCCACGGATGGATAGTTGAGTGATCTGTGAAGATATCTTTTAAAGCTGGGTCCCATGACTTCCCTGCCGGTCCTGTGGCTAACACTCCACGCTCCCAAGGCAGGGAGGGGTACGATCCCCAATCGGGGAACTATATCGCATGCTGCAAGGAAGGCCCAACACAGCCCATGCAATAATACATCAATTTTGAAAAAAGAAATAAAGAAGGGGGGGTCCTTTTATATCTGGCCTGTGGCCACTCTTTTGACCTAGAAAGCAATTCCAGGAGGCGTGTGGGGTCCATGGTATGATACTCACACGGAAAAACTCCAGAATCTTCTTTTATATTCTTCCTCAAGTGCCTTAATGCACTCTTCTGCTGATTTAGGAACTGTCTTCTGAGATGAGTTTCTATTTGTTCATCCCACCTGCCTCGTTCCAGTTGGCCTCCACAGGAATGACCCAAAGAAGAAACATTTGGGTGCGTAGCAGGCGTGTTCAGAACTGGGCCCTGTGCCGGCCGACATCTCCCGTGCTGTTTTCCAGTGAGATGGCTTTCTCCTGAGCTATATTTAAAAAAATACGTAATTTTACTTATTCATTTATTGTTTAACTCTGCTGGGTCTTCCATTGGGCTTCCCTGGTGCCTCAGCTGGATCCTCAGCAAGAATCCTCTTGCACACTGTTTACAATTGCCAGGACATGGAAGCAACCTAGATGTCCATCGGCAGACGAATGGATAAGAAAGCTGTGGTACGTATACACAAGGGAATATTACTCAGCCGTTAAAAAGCATACACTTGAATCAGTTCTAAGGAAGTGGATGAAACTGGAGCCTATTATACAGAGCGAAGTAAGTCAGAAAGAAAAACACCAATACAGTATACTAACACATATATATGGAAATTAGAAAGACAGTAAGGATGACCCTATATGCGAGATAGCAAAAGAGACACAGATGTAAAGAACAGACTGTTGGAGTCTATGGGAGAAGGCGAGGGTGGGATGATCTGAGAGAACAGAATGGAAACATGTATATTATCATATGTGAAACAGATTGCCAGTCCAGATTCGTTGCATGAGGCAGGGTGCTCAGGGCTGGTGCAGTGGGATGATCCTGAGGGCTGGTGCAGTGGGATGATCCTGAGGGATGGGATGGGGAAGGGGATGGGGGGAGGGTCAGGATGGGGAACGCATGTACACCCCTGGCTGATTCATGTCAATGTACGGCAAAAACCACTACAGTATTGTAAAGTTAAGTAGCCTCCAATTAAAGAAAAAAAAAAATACAAAAATGTGATAATACCAAGAAAACAAAAAAGGAATCTGCCTGCAGTGTGGGGGACCTGGGTTCGATCCCCGGGTTAGGCAGATGCCCGTGGAGAAGGGAAGGCCGACTCACTCCAGTACCGTTGCTGTTCGGCCTTGCTTTCCAGCTGCAGAGATCGAGGCCTCCTCTCTGTAAAGCTGCGGTGCACGGGCTTGTCACTGCAGTGGCTTCTGTTGTTGCAGAGCTCAGTCTCTAGAGTGTTGGGTCTTCAGTAGTTTTGGAGCACTGGCTCTCAGGGGCATGGGCTTCAGAAGTTGGGGTGCACAGTCTTAGTTGGTCCATGGCATGTGGGGTCTTCCCAGGGCCAGGGATCAAACCCATGTCTTCTGCATTGGCAGGCGGATTCTTCACCACTGAGCCACCAGGGGAACCACCTCCTTAGGAGTTGACCACAGCCCCAGAGAGGGATGGGTGGATGTCCCCTACTGCCCCCTGACTCTGCCTTCCTGTTACCACCTCCTTTGCCTTCTCTGAGAAACTGTCAACTCTGGTGCTGTGTGTATACACTTTTGAGACACTTTGCAATCAACGTGATGAAGTGTTTATGTGAAAGGGTTCTTGATGATTCCGAAACGGGTCTATAACTCAAGCATCATCTACAAAAAAATAAAAATCAGTGCTCTATATTGGGATTGATTTTGTCCTGACACGGTTATTGCAATACTAAAATCCTCAAGCAGTTGCTGTTTGCTGACAGGGGTACACAGTAATGTCTTTCAGCTCGGATGAGCTTAGAACTTCACACAGAGCAGTTGAAATGAATTTCTTTTGACACTTGGTTGCCGAGGAAGAACCCAGAATGGATGTTGAGGTTATCTGTTTGTCTGTCACAGGTAAGGAGGGCATTTGAGTGCTGCATGCTAGGATTGGAGCAGGATACTGGTTTGCCAGGGGTGCCACACAGATGTTTGGTCTGAGTTTTGGTTTGGGGTGGAAATTGTAGGGTGCAGACTTGGAGTCTTGACAGAAGTGCATTGGAATAGTTGAAAATCTGTTAAATAATGTATATTCTGTCTGGCAAATTACCTTGCTCAACGAAGTGCTTTGGTAGCATCTTTGGGTCTTTTAAAACACACAGCTATCTTTTATTATTTTTTTTTTTTTTCAAACTAAATAAGGTGCTGCGGTCGGCTTTTTATTTTGTAAACCTGAAGCAAAGCTTCGTCGGGAAGGCAGATCCTCACTGCTGCGGGATTTTCTGATTTATGTGACTGATTAATTTGAAGCATGATTCACGGTTTAACATACTTTCTGTCTTAAATTAATGACATTACTGGGTTCACATTTTGTCTTTATTTTAGTGTTGCTGATTAATTTTAAGTGTGATTCATATTTTAGGCTATAGTTTCTTTGTTAAATTAATTATGTTATTGGGTACTTTGTTCTTTGGTTTACAGATGTTCTAATTGGAGGCATTGCATTTCAAAGTGATAAAGGGCTGGGTATTTCCTGACCTTAAAAATTTTTTCCATCCACTTTAAAGACATTTTTCTGTGTGGCCACATAGTGTTTGGTTTACAAAATTTCAGTTCAGTCGCTCAGTGGTGTCCGGCTCTTTGTTACCCCGGGGACCGCAGAACACCAGGCCTCCCTGTCCATCACCAACTCCCGGAGCTTGCTCAAACTCGCGTCCATCAAGTTGGTGATGCCATCCAACCATCTCATCCTCTCTCGTCCCCTTCTCCTCCCGCCTTCAGTCTTTCCTAGCATCAGGGTCTTTTCCATTGAGTCAGTTCTTCACATCAGGTGGCCAAGTATTGGAGTTTCAGCTTCATCATCAGTCCTTCCGATGAATATTCAGGACTGATTTCCTTTAAGATTGACTGGTTGGATCTCCTTGCAGTCCAAGGGACTCTCAAGAGTCTTCTCCAACACCACAGTTCAAAAGCATCGATTCTTCGGTGCTCAGCTTTATGGTCGAACTCTCACATCCATACATGACTGCTGGAAAAACCATAGTTTTGACTAGAGGGACCTTTGTCAGCAAGGTAATATCTCTGCTTTTCAATACGCTGTCTAGGATGGTCCTAGCTTTTCTTTCAAGGAGCAAGCGTCTTTTCAGTTTCATGGCTGCAGTCACCATCTGCAGCGATTTTGGAGCCCAGGAAAATAAAGTCAGCCACTGTTTTCCATTGGTTCCCCATCTATTTGCCATGAAGCGGTGGGACTGGACGCCGTGATCTTTGTTTTTTGAATGTTGAGTTTTAAGCCAGAATATACATTCCTCTAAAACACAGAAGTTAAGCTGCAGATATGTTTTCAACCGAGTCTTTTCATGGTGTTTACTTACATAGAATACTGTCACTTTGCGTTCTGGAGCTGTTTGTCTTTGCCTAGCGTGGGATGTAGGTAGAATATTAATTTTGTGTGAAACTCAAGATAAGCCGGGAGCAGATGGATTTACGGCTCTCGAAACCTGTGGAATCTGCGGCGACGGAGAGTTCTTGAATACGAATCAAGAAATTCTGGACTGTGGCTAGCCAGGGCTGGCATGACCTGATTTTTGCCACAAAATGCATCATCCTGCTGGGGATCCATTTCCTGCGACGTGCTTCCTCGGCTTTGGTCCTGACTCTCTGATGCTGCTGCATTTGGACTCCCTTTGAGAGGATGAGACGGCTCCTTCATGTAGGAGCCTGGGGCGTGGGGGTCAGGCTTGCTCCATAACCCCTGGGGGGAATTCCAGGTCCCAGGGGCTGCAGCAAATTCTCAGGTGTGTTCAGTTGCTGGAGGTTGAGGATCATCTGCACCCCTGACTCTTTGTAGCCGCGTAGGGTGCAGAAGGGACTTCCCAGGTGGCTCAGTGGTAAAGAACCCATCTGCCCATACAGGAGACGGAGGTTCGATCCCTGGGTCGGGAAGATTCCCCTGGAGGAGGAGATGGCAACCCACTCCAGGATTCTTGCCTGGAGAATCCCACAGACGGAGGAGCCTGGCAGGGCTACAGTCCAGGGGGTCACAAAAGAGTTGGACACGACTGAGCAGCAAGAACAGGGTACGTGCATAGCTGTACGGTCATCGCCACAATTTAATTTTAGAGTATTTTCAGTACCCCCCCAAAGAAACCTCATCCCCCAGAGCAGTCACTCCCTACATTTTTCTTGCTTTCCTCAGCGCCACCCCCGCCACCCCACCCCCGCAGCTGAAGACCTGTTGTGTATCTCTGTGGCTTTGCCTGTATTGGGCGTTCCCCGTAAATCCTATGTTATATGGCCTTTCGTGACTTGGTTTCTCTCACTTTTCACAGTGTTTTCAAGATTCACGTATGTCGTAGGCTGTGTCTATGGCTTCCTTCCTTTTTATAGCCAAATAGTACTATTTCCTGGTTCAGTTCAGTCGCTCAGTCGTGTCTGACTCTTTGCGGACCCCATGGACTGCAGCACGCCAAGCTCCTCTGTCCAGGGGATTCTCCAGGCAAGAATCCTGGAGTGGGTTGCCATGCCCTCCTCCAGGGGAATCTTCCCGACCCAGGGATCGAACCCACGTCTTCTGCATTGGCAGGCTGTTTCTTTACCGCCGAACCGCCTGGGAAGAAGCCCCGGAGTATTGGCAGTATCGGGGCCCCAGATCCTCTGCGTAAAACTGCAGAGGAAGGTCCACTGCTCGCTAAGGCTGTGATGAGATGCTTAAGACTCTTTGCTGAGAACAGTAAACCTTCCCCACCCGCCCAACACCCACATACCCCAAGTGGAGGTGGTAACCCGCCCCTTTGGCTTCCCTGCACCCTGGCCTCCAAAGTAAACTGCTTCAGTGGGAGGTGGCCCTGGAGCTGACAACGATGGGGTGTCAGTAGGAACGCGCCACACCTGTGAGCGTCGAAGCCCAGCGGTATGTCACGCCCAGCTGGAGGATGGAACAGAAGGGAGCCCTGGAAATGCGGGGCTGAAAAGGACTCTGTTGGCGATGTCACAAGCGACATCCTGTGTCCTCCGTGGTCCCCCCGCGGCAGGATGCGCGGGCGTGTTTGGCACTGAGACCAAGCTGGCAAGCAAGGCGGCCTTGGTTGGGGGGTGGCGGGAAACTGAATCGGCCGTTTCTTTTAAGGATATTGCAAATTGTTGCAGCCTCTGGCGTCCCAAGGAAGCTTGGGACAGCTTGCCAGACAGATAGCATGGATAATAAATAACAGAAAGAAAAAGAAAAGAAATGAAACCATGATGCTTTCTTTTCCATGAAAGTCATTTTTATCCTGTTTGCAAAAAACCATAGATTGTACCAAAGACAGTTATCCTAGGAGTTAGATTGAAATCATTCACAGAAGTAAGCTCTCTGGCAAACTGAAAACCCCAGGGGAGGGGATTTTGCATCTTTATTTAATGTAAAAATTCCTCGAAGCAAAGACAGGCAGGCATTATGTTGTGGTTCCAAGTAGTTTATTGGTTTTTTAAATTTAATTTTCCCTTAAATATTTGCGAATGTGTGAATTACTCTGTGTGCCAACTGTGGAAAATAAAGCCACAGAGAGACGGGAGGAGGGAGGTGTCAGATAAATTCCTATTCAGCAGAGAATTGAAGCGTACTGTTATAACAGAATCCGTCTCCACAACAACGGGATGCAAGAAAGCTGTAACAGATTTGAAACTTGCAACTGTGTGTCCACCATCAGGGCCTTGGAAAGCCCTCCCAGGCATCGTTGCAAGCTCCCATCTGAAATATTTGCTGTCATGGGGCTTTAGGACCCCTGCCTTTGGGGTGGCAAAGAAGGCAGAACTTTATTTTTAGCCTCTTGTTGGGAATGCCCTTGACCTGTCTTGTGTCAATGCTTACTGATAGAATTGGAAATTGGAGCCAGAATAATTAGATTGACTCTCCAGATTTCACGTGTGAGCTGAGAAAGGAGTCGAACACACACCCTGTTTGCTCTTGCAGGGACTGAGGGAGGAAATGATTGGGAGATGATTGAGCTGGTTGTTGCTTTCCTTTACTTGCATGGAGTTGCAGTTGGGGATTCCAGATCCCCATACAGCCACGCCCAGGGGGGAAAGTTCTTTGTTTTCCTGAGCCCCATGGGAGACAGAGGCACATAGTGACATGAAGAGAAACCAGAAGCAAGCATCGTGGGGCTGCGAGCTGGTTTAAACCCCTGCCCCGTCTCTGCACGTCAGCTCAGTGATTCTTCTTTCCCTGGAAGCCAGCAAGAGATGGAGCACACAGCCACTTTGCACGCTGGGTGTGAGCTCTCTTCAGCCACTGGGAGTGGCAAAAAGTCAAACAAGGGAACAGGGGAAGGTGGAGATGACCAGGAGAACCCTTTTTCATGGGTTCATGAAAGTAAAGGGAGCCACGCTGGTTCCAGCTTTTTTTTTTTCTTGTTCTTTTTTTGACTGCACTGCCAGGGAATTCCTTGGTACCAGTGTTAATACAGGATGAGATGGTTGGATGGCATCACCGACTCGATGGACAGGAG
Organism: Bos grunniens; assembly: GCF_055505025.1. Classification (NCBI taxonomy): domain Eukaryota; kingdom Metazoa; phylum Chordata; class Mammalia; order Artiodactyla; family Bovidae; genus Bos; species Bos grunniens. The sequence continues at coordinate 6,687,934 of NC_141194.1, forward strand.
TTTGAACAAGCCGTGAGAGTTGGATGGACAGGGAGGCCTGGTGTGCTGCAGTCAGTGGGGTCGCAAAGAGTCAGACACGACTGAGCGACTGAATTCACAACAGGCTTTGCTGATGTTCCCATGGCAACCTGATTCCCAAGCTGGTAGTCTTCGCAAGGGTCATGTGTCTGACATGTTGATTCCTTTACCTAGTTCTGTTCAGGTGCTACGAGCCTAGCGCCTGGGAACAAGAATTCCTTATGTGTGTGTGTGTGTGTGTGTGTGTGTGTGTGAGTGCGCATCCTTAGCTGCTCAGTAGTGTCTGGCTCTTTGCAACCTCCTGGACTATAGCTGTCCAATTTCCTCTGTCCATGGGATTCTCCAGGCAAGAATCCAAATAAATAAATATCGAGTGTATATTTACTTACAAATATATAGTAGATGTTAAATGTATTTTTTTGGTTGTTCAGCTGCTAAGTTGTGTCCGACTCTTTGTGACCCCATGGATTGCAGCTGGCCAGGCCTCCCTCCCTGTCCATCACCACGTCCTTCCTGGAGTTTGTCTGCTCAGACTTGAATTCATATCTGGGATAGGTGTGAAGGGGAGGGAAACAATCTTAAGGAATTCGCTTGTTATCAAGTGGTCGGTCTAATACCAAGCACTATATATTTATATTTATGAATGCATTTATTTATAAACATAATGTAAATATATATTATTATATTTAGGTTGTATTATATATTAATATTATAATATATACTATTAATATGCATTAATACATACTATAATAGTGTAATCTATACTAAATTTAATTAATATATATTATATAAATATAATTAATATATAAATGTGTGTGTTTATATTATATAAATATATTTATATAACGTATATTAATATATAATACAATGTACAATATATCTTATGTTCATTATAATTGTGTATTATATATTAACATGTATTATAATATATACTAATACTATATTAATACATATTAATAATACATAATATAAATATAATTGATACATTAACATAATATAAATACAGTATAAATGTTTCTTTATTTGGCTGCACCACATCTCAGGTGCAACACCCAGAATCTTCAGTTACGGCACCAAGACCTCTTAACTGTAGCATGTAGGATCCATCTCCGCAAGCCAGGATCGAAACCCACCTGCCTCCCTGCCTGTCCACTGGGACCACAGAGCCCCAGCCACAGGACCCTGCCCACCCCCACCCCCACCCCAGGGAAGTCCCGAGAATTCTTAATTTTTATCCAGTGCACCTAAGTCCTTTGTTCTTGTGATACTAAGTATGTGAATTAAGCATTACAGGCAGATGAGGTTTATGAATCGAAGGTTTATTTCCAAGAAATTCAGGTGGATGACGGCTGACCTTTAATCACTCCTGTGTGGTGGCTGTTCTGATGGATGGGATTCCCATGGCTTTGCTGCTACTGCTGTTTGAAAGAGGGTAGTGAGTAAGATCGGATATTGAAGTGGATAGCATCGGTTAGGAGGAGGGCATGGCAACCCACTGCAGTATTCTTGCCTGGAGAATCCCCATGGACAGAGGAGCCTTGGCGGGATACGATCCATGGGGGGTTGCAAAGAGTCAGACACGAATGAGCAGCTGATCACGCAGCACAGCATCGGTTATGGGTTGTGGGACAGACGTTGCAACTATAGTTTAGACGCTATATGTCTGCTGGCATCTGACGTGTATACTCTTAGCTTGTTAACATAAACTCGGAGAGTTGGGGGGGTGAACCCCCCAACCCAAGTCATGATGAGGTTTGGGGGACTTATGGGGGGAAAGAATCATGGAAAAGGGTGGTTGAGCACAGGAAGCACCTGGCAGGGAAGACCCAGTACGGATCCCAGAGATGGAGCCATCATTTCTTGGGTTCTGCCATCCCAGCTATGGAGGGCTCCTATTTACTCCCTGTGCCCTTCAGCAAAAGCTCTGAGGTTTCAGCCTCACTGTTGGTGCCCTGCAGAAGAATGATACCTTTGCCTTCGTGTGTGCGTTAAACGACAGCTGTCCACGGAAAGCACTTAGCGCAATGTCGGGCCCTTCAGCAGCCACTGGGGCAGTGCGATGCGTTTTGTCAGCATTTTGCAGCAGAAGAGATGCCGGGGTTGCACAGCCTCTGTCTGTCTGTCTGCTCTCAGATGCCACGTTTCGTATCCCAGGTCACTGCTCTCCCATGTCCCAGCAGATTAAAGTTCTTTTTTCTCTTTTGTTGCTTCCCCGGTGGCTCAGCTGCTAAAGAATCCACCTGCAATGCAGGCAACCTGGGTTTGAGCCCTGGGTTGGGAAGATGCCCCCTGGAGAAGAGAAAAAGGCTACCCACTGCAGTATTCTGACCTGGAGATTTCCATGGACCGTACAGTCCATGCGGTCACAAAGAGCAGGACACGACTGAGCGACTTTCACCCTCACCGTTGTTCAGTCGCGTGGTGAGGGGGGTAGTTTGCAGTTTCACCATGTCCTTGGCTCAGCTCTGTCCTCTTCCCTCTGTCTTTATCTTGCCTTCTCAAGAAGTTGTTAAGACTTTTTCATTGCAGATAAGAGAGGTTGAATAATCTGTTTCTGTGTATCCCATCTCGGACCTTTTACAACCCATGTTTGCTGTTTTCTCTTCTGCATGAAAACAGCCATGGGGAAAAAAAATTCGCTTTCAGTGGGATTCATCACCACCATTTGTAACTGATTTCTAAATAGGGTTTCTTTTTTGTTTTTTGTTTTTTATGGTTCTTGAATCGTTGCAATGCAATCTACATAAGTACTCTCTACTTGAAGGGGAAAATCAATGAGTGAGTCTGGGGTGAGGGTGGAGGGGCATCTTTGGGGGGTGCTTCTGAGCGTCTGGAGCTTTCACAGATCCTGGTGTTTACGTACCACTGGAAACTTAGGATGTGAAGGTGGTGAAGAATCGCACTGCGGTTCTCCTATGTTCCGTATGGTAGAGAACTCTGGCCGATTTTCACGCCTGATAACGGTGACTGAACAGGAGACGTGATGGCCAGTGAAGGCTCGGCCACCACCCTCCCGAGAACAAAATGTTCTTCCTGTCTGCATGCCTCCCTGGGTCCTGCTTAGCTACCGGAAACCCAGCCTGCTCTGGGGAGCCTGTGGGTGTCTCCTGGGGGTGGACAGCTTAGCCTGGCTCCCTGCCCACCCTACCGCCCAGTGTGGGGAGGCCCCCCCATCAAACCCCACGTCTGCTCATTCAGAACCTGCCTGCCTGTCCAGGGTCTGGGGTGCTGGAGTGCTGACAGGTGACAACGCTCACCTGTTTGGAGTGTCATCCAGGTTGGAGAACCCCCGGGGAAGGTCATTCAGAATCTGGGGGCCTCCTCCAGCCCCCAGTGTCCGCCACTTGCGCGCACTGCCCAAATCTAGCGTGGGGAGGTATGCGGACCGGTGGAGGGGTGGGGTTGATCTGAGGGGTGGCTTTGCTCTTCCCCCAGCTAGAGGACTCCCTGACCTTCTCCCCTCACCCTCCCCAGGGCCCTTTGGCTGGAATACCTGCCAGTATTCACTCCCCAGCCCACACCCAGCTCGGCCCCACCCCTCCCCAACCCAGCACCCCCCACCCTTTCCTAAGCCCACCATCGACCCTAAGCCAGCCCTCACCTCCCCGCCCCACCCCCACCATCGCCTCCCCTCTCTCCCTGACTTAACACCCCCACCTGATACTGCCCGAGCTCCCCGCCACGGACTAACCCGCCCACCTGAGACCCCAGAGAACTGCCAACAGGAATTGCTTAGGAAAAGTGAAGTCACCGAGTTGTGTCCGACTCTCTGCGACCCCATGGACTGTAGCCGGCCAGGCTCCTCCGGCCAGGCTCCTCCGTCCATGGGATTCTCCAGGCCAGAATACTGGGGTGGGTTGCCCCTCCCTTCTCCAGGGGACTCTTCCCAACCCAGGGATCAAACCTGGGTCTCCTGAATTGTAGACAGATGCTTTACCGTCTGAGCCACCAGGGAAGATTTTCTTGGGAAGGAGCAGCATTTATAGAGCACGGTGAACTTGTTTGAGATTCCTGAGAAAGCACCTCCAAGAATTTTTTATATCCGTGCATATGTTACTGTAATAACCTCCCCGCTTTTATGTATCTGTGTTCTAAAAGGGGGCTTCTCTGGTAGCTCAGCTGGTAAAGAATCCTCCTGCAATGGGTGGGGGAGACCTCGGTTCGATCCCTGGGTTGGGAAGATACCCCTGGAGAAGGAAAAGGCTACCCACTCCAGTTTTCTGGCCTGGAGAATCCTGTGGACTGTACAAGTCCATGGGGTCACAAAGAGTCGGACACGACTAAGCGACTTTCACTTGACTTCACTTCATTCTAAGAGGAACACAGTTGTGACTGGGTGCATTTTTAGGCAGAGAGTAGTAAGTGTTAGTTGTCAGGGATTCCTAGGTCGTGGGGAAAATTACTCAATGACAGCATTCCATATTAATGCAGCTCTCCCTGCCCCCACTCCCTACCCCCGCTTTCTGCTTTACTCTCTTCTGGCGTTTCTTCTAGGAATTTGTCCTTAGCCATCTTTAGTGGTGGACTTCCCGGGTGGTTCAGCAGTAAAGAACCTGACTGCCAATGCAGGAGCCCCAGGAGACGCGGGTTTGTTCGATTCCTAGGTTGGGAAGATCCCCCGGAGTAGGAAATGGCAACCCACTCCAGTATTCTTGCCTGGAGCATCCCATGGACAGAGGAGCCTGGTGGGCTACAGTCCATGGGGTTGCGGAGTCGGACACAACAGAGCGACTGAACCTGGATTTTTGCGGTGCCTTGCCTAGAGAGGGGAGAATTATTTTGGAGCTTAACTTCTCAAGAAGCCACAGGAAATACATTTTTAGCCTTGAGGGATCCTTGTATTGTCCTTGGAGATTAAAGTCATGTTCAAACAAAACTTTTTTTTTTTTAAGAGCCACGGACTAGAATCACCATGTCGTACCTCGGTGGGTTTATTTTTGTTTTCTTGTCCTCAATTTATTAGCATATACCTGTATTCGTGCGGGCTTCCCCAACTCTGCCTACGGCACAGCTTGCATTTCCTCTGTCCGAGGCAGACTGCTTTAAGAGCATCTTGAAATTTCAGAACTTGCATTTCATTGTCACCTTGGGTCAGCTAACCGAGTGGAGATGTCACACTTTCAGAGGTCTCCAGAGCAGTGCGTGCGTGTGTACTCAGTCACTTCAGTCGTGTCCGACTCTCTGCAACCCCATGGACTGTAGCCCGCCAGGCTCCTCTCTTTCCAGGGGATTCTCCAGGCAAGAACGCTGGAGTGGGTTGCCATTTCCTCCTCCAGGGGATCGTGCCAGCCCAGGGATCGAACCCATGTCCCTTCTGATTTCCTGCACAGGCAGGCAGCTTCTTGACCACGGAGCCACCTGGGAAGCCCCACTCCAGAGCAGAGTTTCGGTTGAACCAAGTATAAGTTCCATGATGTTAAGATGTAGACACATTCAAACAGTCTGGAACAGACCTGGCCAGGTGCCTGCCCTGCCTTTGCAAAAGCCTCTCGCCTCCGTGATGTTTTCCTTTCTCACCTGTGTGTTTGCACAGCTGTGCTTTTCTTCTAGTGAGGTTATAGAAATTAGACTTTGCAGGGAGTGGAGCTTTGGCATCCTGGTGAATGGGGAGGGGACTTTAGAATGTCCAAGTGAGGGGGCAAACCCATGTCCTGAGCCTGTGCGTGGTCTGGCCACTCCGACCTGTAATATACACGGTGGTTCTCAGACCCCCGTCTGACACTCAGACTCGCTCAGGGGGCTCGCTCTGGGTCAGGAAGATCCCCTGGAGAAGGAAATGGCAACCCACTCCAGTACTCTTTCGTGGAGAATCCCATGGACAGAGGAGTCTGGAGGGCTAGAGTCCCTGGGGTTGCAAAGAGTTGGACACGATTGAGCACCCAAGGCCACGGTCAGCTGGATAATAGTCCAACAACATGAGAGTCCTGAAGGTTTTGTTGCCAATAATAAGACTAGATGGGCGTATCACGTTTTATTTCCCTTTGCTGGCAGCGAAGTGGCTTAACAGCTTTGTTGATAAGAGGGTGCTCAATATTCCGTGTTTGAAACGTAAATACCTTTTTGCCCAAACGTTAACCTGGCTTCAGGGTTTCGATGTAGAGGGTTCATATAATAAATAATTCCCTCTATTGAATTGCTGGCTGCATGGCTCCTGGGTGCCGCCGCCTTTCAGACGCCCTCCTTGCCCACGTCTTGCTGGCTTTTAGGGAGAGGTCGGCAAACGTAAAAAGGAATCTGGAACCGTGGTTTGAATCCCTGGGACATTGGAAGAATTGAACGCTAGCAGGGGAACCAAGCAGAGCTTGTAAATTGAGGTGCAGTTTTCTGTTTCATATGTCCGCACCCCGGGTGGGTTTGGTCACCAGCCTGAGTTGAACACAGTGCCAGATTCTCTCAGCTAACATCTGGTAACAGTATCCCTCCAGTCCGCTACACATGGAGCAGTTTGCCATGAAATCAGCAAACTGTGTTGGGAACAGAACTTCCTGAAGGTTTAGGCAGTTCTGTTTCAATGTCATCATTTACATACAGTCCGTTCTCCCAGACTTCAGGAGGGCTGAACATCAAGTACACGGGAAGCCAGTCAGCCGTGGGTTATTTGTTTATTTTTGCAGTCTGCTCTTGGAGACCGCTCACGTTCACCTGCACTCCGCACAGTTGATTTTGTAAATAAAATCACGGGGAGACTGTTTAGGGAGGGAGCAGACGGCCGCACTCATGACTGGGAGGACATTGGAGGCGGATGTGTGGCTTCATTAGTGAAGAGTGGATGTGAAGTGTTTCGCAAGTACTTTGAAGATGCTGAGCCAGGATGCTTAGATGTGGCGCTCGTCAAGCTGCTTACGGCTCCTAGGGAAGATGAGAAGTGCTTATTATTATTTCTCGCGCCAGCCAGCCCTCTAAACTCTTGAGTGTCTGTCGTAAGCACGGGTCAGCAAAGTCGGCCGTTCACCATAGAATAGCACCAGGGCAGTTTTGCTTCCGACGGGGCCATCAGGCAGGGTCTGGAGATACTGGTGGTTGTTAACAACTTGGGGAAGAGTGCTCCGGGTTTTTCTCGTGGGTGGAGGCTGGTGGGCAGGCCAGCGCCCCCTGCCACGAGGAGTCAGCATCATCCCCCAGCATCTGTCTACCCGGGACAGCCCACAACGTCCGCGGACAGGGTCCCGCCTCCTGGGTGGGCATCGCCGCCCTTGTTGGGACCTACCCCACGCTCACATCTCTGAGGTTCTGAAGCCATGCATTAAACACCCTTCCCTCTCAGCGTGGCCTCTTCTGTTCTGGGGGAGTTAAGTTTCCCCCTGGATCTGGCTCAGTATCTTGTCGGTCCTCACTCCCCACTGTCTAGAGTGCCGCCCACCGACACCCCCCCCACCCCCCCACACCTGCCCCACGTTTCCATTGTAGTCTCTGGAAATGCACATGTCAGCATCTGTCGTCGCCCTCTCTGGGATGCATGAGTTTCATCTTGTTTTAGATTTCGCTTTAAATTCATTCAACCAGGCTTCTTCCCTGGTGGCTCAGACGGTAAAGAATCTGCCTGCCAATGCAGGAGACCCTGGGCTCGATCCCCCGGGTCAGGACAATCCCCTGGAGGAGGGAATGGTAACTCACTGCAGTACTCTTGCCTGGAGATTTCCACAGACTGATGGCCTGCTGTCCATGGGGTCACAAAGAGCCGGACAGGACTGAGTAGCTAACGCTTTCGCTTTTCACTTTCAATTTGTTCATGGAGGCTGGTTGGGGTGTGCAGGGGTCTTTGCTGGACACGTGTGAGAGGATGGGAGGTCATCACAGGGCTTTCAGCCGTGAATCTGAGTGTGGATGAGGTTTGTCACCAGGGTCTACACGGGAGTCCTTAATGTGCCCAGGATCGTCCTGTAGCTGTCTTTTTTGTCGCGTAAAGGCAGACAGTTCCCTTGACTGACTCAGTGAAAGGGTGCAGGGCAGTTGGGCTTCCCAGGTGGCTCAGTGGTAGAGAATCCACGAGCCGATGCTCCAGGAGACCTGGGTTCCATCCCCTGGGTCAGGAAGATGCCCTGGAGGAGGGCATGGCAACCCACTCCAGTATTCTGGCCTGGAGAATCCCAGGGACAGAGAAGCCTGATGGACTACAGTCCATTGGGGTCACAGAGAGCTGGACACGACTGAGCGGCTAAACGTCAACAGCACAGAGGCACAGGAGGTGGTGTCCAGCCCGAGCGGGGAGAGCCGTGTCCTGGTGGAGAGGGCTTGCAGTGTCCCTCAGCCTTCTTGGGGAACCCCAGGGAGTAAGCTGGTGGGGAACCCTGGACTCCCACATCACAGCTTACCTTAACACCCACCACACCTGGAGCCTCTCGTTATGCATAATCAGGTGGAGGCTTTATATAATTGACACTGATGCTCATACATGAAGCAAAAGTCATAAATGAGACTAATCATTAAGGGAGAGACTTAAGTCCTCAGTGGATACAAGGACCCAGAGTAAAGCAAATTAGAAATATAGATTCAACGCTGATAGAAACGGAGAGGGGTGTTTAAAGGCCTCCAGGCTTGAACCTGAGCCAAAGAATTGACGCTTTTGAACTGTGGTGCTGGAGAAGACTCTTAAGAGTCCCTTGGACTGCAAGGAGATCCAACCAGTCCATCCTAAAGGAGATCAACCCTGAATATTGATTGGAAGGACTGATGCTGAAGCTGAAACTCCAATACTTTGGCTACCTGATGCGAAGAACTGATGTATTGGAAAAGATCCTGATGCTGGGAAAGACTGAAGGCAGAAGGAGAACGACAGAGGATGGGATGGTTGGATGGTGTCACAGACTTTATGGACATGAGTTTGAGCCAACTTCAGGAGATCATGAAGGACAAGGGAAGCCTGGTGTGCTGCAGTCCATGGGGTCACAAAGAGTCAGACATGACTGAGCGACTGAACAGCAAGGAAGACTTGGAGCATATTTGCTGCTTTACTTTAGAATGCGAGCCTTGTTGTCACGCCAGAGGACTCAACTGCCCCGACAGTGGATCCTATAGAATTCTTCGCCTTTTCATTTATTTCATGAAATTCTGGGGGCATTTTTCCTCCCAGAGATATTAATTGGGAACAACAGTGAATGCCCACTCTGTCACGGTTTTCTAACCCACACGCATACTCAGCCACCCACTGGTCAGAATGTATTCTAAATGCCGAAAGTCACTGGGCGTGATAGACACTGATAGAATGCTGTTTTTTTTTTTTTTTAAAAAAGAAAGAAATGCATGATATGCCCAAAATTTATGGGAAATGTTTAGGTCAAGCAGCCCTCGAGTCCAGAGTGTGTGTCCTTTGGAAGCTGCACCGTGGGACGGCCCTTGGCCTGGTCCAGCCCCGGCTGCTGCATGCTCAGATGTTTTGTTGAAGCAAAAACCTGAGCAAGGAATTCTGAGCCCACCCTGGTCTTGTCTTCAGTCAGTGTTCTCCTTCAGGGGGCACTAGTAATGATGAACGTGACTTGAGACTTGGGTTTGATCCCTGGGTCGGGAAGATCCCCTGGAGAAGGGACTGGCAGCCCACTCCAGTATTCTTGCCTGGAGAATCCCATGGGCAGAGGAGCCTGGCGGGCTACAGTCCATGGGGTTGCAAAGAACCCGACACAACTGAAGTGACTTCACACACACACACACACACACACACACACCTTGATCTCAGAGTCAACTACATCACATATTAGAACCCAAGGAGAAGGAGGGTTTCCTTGTTGCTGTTATCTTGATCTTTATCGTGTTATCTGAATGTGGCAGTAACACCGATCCATAGTGAATGGCCAAGCTTAGCATCTTGCGTAAATAAGTTGGCGCGGGATACGAGCGGATTCTGGATGGGAGGCATAATAAACGTCTGTGTCCTGCGATGGGTGGTATCCGAGCACTCACAGACGTTAAGAGGTGGGAGAGAAGCAGAGACGCTGACAAGTACCCAGGGTTCTGCTGGGCCAGGGCTGGCCGTGAGCTTCCAAGAGATCTGTGGGTTGTTCTGCCAGGCAGGCTGCCCCTGGGAAACTCTTCCCTGCACTTGGACGTGAGACCCACCCCCAGCTGGGGCTCCCTGGTGGAGACAGAAAAGAGTCAAAGCTCTCCTGGGTTCACAGGAAAGCTGTAGTGGTGATGAGAAATGTACATGTGTTTCTCCAGCCAGGCTCCGGTTGTTGGGAGCCGACTTGGTCTTGGTGAGGATGAGGAATTAGATGGTAGAGCCCAGGTTTTTGTGAGTTTTTTTTTTTTTTGCAGCACCTTGAAACACAATACAGGACGGGCCCCTGCCACTTTGCAAGTTTTCAAGTAGCTACAGGCACCGTGGTTCCTTTAATGAAAGATCATGAACGTGGTGTGTGGGTGGGAGAAGGGTTTGGGGGAGGGTGGACACATGAATAGTGTAGCTGAGTCCCTTGGCTGTCCTCCTGAAACTGTCACAGCATTGCTAACTGGCTATTCCCCAATACAAAGTAAAAAGTTAAAAAAAAAAAATAGAATGTAGCAAACAAAGTTTGAACAAAGTTGGCATTTAAAAAAAATTTTTTTAGCTATTTTACTTAAATGCCCTGAACCTAAAAGTATCTAGCAGAAGAACTTCCTTGGTGGCCCAGTGGTTAAGACTTTGCCTTCCAATGCAGGGGGTACAGCTTCTTTTCCTGGTCGTGGAGCTGGGGTCCTACATGCCTCATGGCCGAAGGACCAAAATATACAACAGAAGCAATATTGTAACAAAATCAATAAAGACTTTAAGCATTTTTTTAAAGTGTCTAGCATATAGTAGATGCCTGCTGTGTCCGTGTGTGTGTGTGTGTGTGTGTGTGTGTGTGTGTGTGTGTGTTCAGTTGCTCAGTCATGTACGACTCTTTGAGACCCCATGGACTATAGCCTGCCAGGCTCCTCTGTCCATGGGATTCTCCAGGCAAGAAACGAGTGCGTTGCCATTTCCTCCTCCAAGGGATCTTCCCGACCCAGGGATCGAACCCACATCTCCTGCACTGGCAGGCTGATTCTTTCCCACTGGGAAGCCTCGGAAGCCCTATAGGTGCATGCCAAATATTTGGTCAATAAATGAATGGATTAATAAATGGCTTTAAATACTATCTCTATTTTTTTTGAAAAAGATCATGAACACTGGGCTTCTCTAGAGTATTCCTGACACTTCCCGTTTGGGGAGATCTTTATAAAATGGGAAGGTGCTCTGCCTTCGGAATGTCAGTCATTTGTGAACCCCACAGAAGCCTGGGAGAGACTAGGAGACCCAGTGAGAACACCTGTCCGGTCTGCGGTTGTCCGCTATCATAGGGATGTAGTCAACCTGCATCCTTGATGGGAAATCACTCTTTGGCACTGCTGTGTGTCTCGACTGGATCAATAAAGCTCCCTATGTCTTTATTTGCTCTTAACTGCCTGTGATGGAAACCCAGCAGGTCCTCACAGCTTGGAGAAAACCCTAGAGAGCAACATTCCTTCATAAGAGAGAAGACTCCTGACCCCTCCACTTAGGTAATATTGCTAAGCATCGCTGACCCCTGTTGGAAATGCTTGTTGGCAGGAGCTTGAGTCATAAAAGCTTGCCTGTGCTCTCCCGCGATCTGCACAAAGCCATGCTTCATCATATAGTGTTTTCATAATATTATATCTGAATTTAATTCAGGGCAGCCAACCCTTGCTGAGTGGTTTTGTGTGGATCGAGCATTATGCTGGATACGGGAGGTACAGCGATAAATAAAACTTCTTTTTTTATCATCAGATTGGACTGGGACATGGCCAGACCCCTCAGTCACAAGGGAGCAGAGCGATGAGTCTTCTTTCTTGGTAGAGGGAAGAAAGACCAGTCAGGGTGTGTGGACTGAGCTACAGGCGCTTAGGGGACCACTCCGCAGTTGGTTGGATGGAGAATGAAGTAATAAGTCTGTGTTCTAGGGCATTAACCTTTTTTTTTTTTTTTTTTGGCGAAGAGATAGTTAATGACCAACGGTGGTATTCTGTGCCGTGTGTCATCTTGCAGAACCGTCTGTAACATCTCATGGCGCTGTGGAAGCTCAGTTCGGGGAGCGCAAGCAGTCAGTGATCATTAAGGACACAATTGTCTTCAAGTTCCTCTCCTTCCCTTGAAGACTGGGACTGGGAGTGTTGGATTTCAGCTTTCCTGCCACCAATTTTCATCAAGAGGCTCTTTAGTTCTTCTTCACTTTCTGCCACAAGAGTGGTGTCATCTGCATATCTGAGGTTATTGATATTTGTCCGGGCAATCTCGATTCCAGCTTGTGCATCTTCCAGCCCAGCGTTTCTCATGATGTACTCTGCATGTAAGTTAAATAAGCAGGGTGACAATACACAGCCTTGACGTACTCCTTTTCCTATTTTGAACCAGTCAGTTGCTCCACGTCCAGTTCTAACTGTTGCTGCCTGACCTGCATACAGGTTTCTCAAGAGGCAGGTCAGGTGGTCTGGTATTCCCATCTCTTTCAGAATTTTTCACAGTTTATTGTGATCCACGCAGTCAAAGGCCTTGGCATAGTCAATAAAGCAGAAATAGATGTTTTTCTGGAACTCTCTTGCTTTTTCAGTAATCCCAACGGATGTTGGCAATTTGATCTCTGGTTTCTCTGCCTTTTCTAAAGGCATGTTTCTTTGCAACCCCATGGTCTGTATAGTCCATGGAATTCTCCAGGCCAGATTGCTGGAGTCAGTAGCCTTTGCCTTCTCCAGGAGATCTTCCCAACCCAGGAATTGAAGCAGGGTCTCCTGCATCGCAGGCAGATTCTTTACTGAGCCATCAGGGAAGCCCCCTCTTATAAGATGGACGCTGTTTACTAAATGGTGATAGACTGTGTCTTTTCGCTTTTACAAATATCAGGAAAGCCTCAAGCTGGTGTCCTTGGTTCTTTCTAATAATTGGTCTTGGTTGACTGCTCATGGAATAACAGAATCCACAAGTTCAAAAGGTAGATTTTTTTTTAATTGGATTATAATTGATTTGCAATGTTGTGTTAGTTTCAGGTGTAAAGCGAAGTGAGTCAATTATACATACACATACATCCACTGTTTTTCAGATTCTTTTCCCATGTAAGCCATTGCAGAGTATTGGGCAGAGTTCTCTGTGCTATACAGTAGGTCCTTGTTAGTTACCTATTTAACATCTAGGGGTGGAGAAGGCAGTGGCAACCCACTCCAGTGTTCTTGCCTGGAGAATCCCAGGGACGGGGGAGCCTGGTGGGCTGCCATCTATGGGGTCGCACAGAGTTGGACACGACTGAAGCGACTTAGCAGCAGCAGCAGCAGCAGTGTGTATGTTAATTTCAGTCTCCCAGTTTTTCTCCCCACCCCAGCTCCTGGTAACTATAAGTTCGTTTTGTACATCTGTGACTCTCTTTTATTTTGTAAATACATTCATTTGTACCATATAAATGATATCATATGGTATTTGTCTTTCTTTGTCCGAGACACTTCACTCAGTACGACCTTCTTTGGGTCCATAGTGTTGTAAATGGCATTATTTTGTTCTTTTTTATGGCTGACTAAGCAGACTTAGCCCTTAATCCGCATGAAGTCGGCATTCTTGTCAGTCCTGTTAAACGAGAAGTGTGATGCATTGCCTGATAACACTGGAGAACTCCTGGAGTACATGAAGATCCCTTGACTTTGCAGACATCCTAAAACATGAATGGTAAAGGTGGGTGACTAAGCACGCCCACCGATATGAGCTAGTTTCTTCTGCCCCCCTCAAGAAGCCCGCCTTTCTGCTTTCGGAGAAGCCATGTCAGAATTTTTAATTAATTCTTCAAAAGGGCTCATTACCGGGAGGAATAGAGAGATTCTCATTATGGTGATGGTGTCTCATCCATGCTGAGATTTAATGTATGGACCCTGGAGGCCTGGCTGAGCTAGAGTTCGGGGGCCTCTCCTATTGGTCTCAAACCCACACGCCACCTTGGTTTTTAGAATAATTATCTTGATGTTAGACACAGTAGAAATTATGAAAGATTTTTAAATGCACTTGTGGACACGAATGTAGATACCAGTCATGTAAACAAACTATGCTTTTGATCTGTGCATTTGTGGGCAGCATTTTTCAGCCCTGAAAATGTCAACGCGGTAATGTGGAATCTTGTACCTCGTCCCACTCTATCGCCACCTGAACCCCAGCTTCCTCCCAGGATGTGGAGGGGACACGGTGGAGGCCTGGGTGATTGAGGTTGAATGTTGGGTGGCCACCTGGGTGAAGGTATGAAGTTCCAAACTAGCACCAAAGCCGGCCAGAGGGACCTTTTCCTTACGTGCAGATTCCCTGACAGTCTGTGAGGAAATTCCTTTTATTTGATTTTATTTTTTTCTCTTTTAATGAAATGAATGTCTTCTCTTATGAAAAGTGTTGTTACATTATATTCAGAAACAGCATTTTAATAAACACTTGTCTTGATTATAAAGCAGGTTAAAAGCTATGCTTCTTAGTGGTCATAGCCGGTTCCTAGGGCAGCCCTAACAAAATTCCACAAGCCACATGACTTAAAACACCAGGAGTCCATTCTCTCCCATTCCTGGAGGCCAGAAGTCTCAGATTGAGATGTCAGCAGGCTGGCCCTCTGCTGAAGGCTCTGGGTGGGCTCCTTTCTTGCCCATCTGCTAGCTTCCGTGGTTTCCAGCAACCCTGGATGTCCCTAGACTTACAGATACGTCATCCTAGTCTTCGCCTTGTCTGTCTATGTTAACACGGTCATTTTCCTACGTGGACACCATCCTAGTGGGTTAAGAGCCCGCCCTGCTCCAGTGTGACCTCATTTGATGAATTCTGTATGTGTGATTGGATGTATTTTTTTTTCTTTTTTATTGACATATGATTGACCTACAGTGAGCCCTGAAAAGAGTGAAAATATTAGTCGTTCAGTCGCGTTTGACCCTGCGACTTCATGGACTGTAGCCCACCAGGCTCCTCTGTCCATGGGATTCTCCAGGCAAGAACACTGGAGTGGGTTACCTGTCCTTCTCCAGGGGATCTTCCCAACCCAGGGATCGAACCCAGGTTGATTCTTTTACCACCTGAGCCACCAGGAAATCGCAAATTGACCCTCAACACTATGTTGATTCTGGGTGCATGACTAATGACTCAATCTTTGTATACATTACAGAATGATCCCCACAACAGGTCTACTTACCATCTGTCACCATACAAACAAACATATGACACTATTATTGACTGTATTCCCCAGGCTCTCTGTTTTATCCCCTTGACTCATTTTGTGGCTGGAAGTTTCTCCCTCTTGCTGCTGCTGCTAAGTCGCTTCAGTCGTGTCCGACTCTGTGCGACCCCATAGACGGCAGCCCACCAGGCTCCCCTGTCCCTGGGATTCTCCAGGCAAGAACACTGGAGTGGGTTGCCCTTTCCTTCTCCAATGTATGAAAGTGAAAAGTGAAAGTGAAGTCGCTCACTGAAGTCGTGTCTGACTCTTAGCGACCCCACAGACTGCAGCCCACCAGGCTCCTGCGTCCATGGGATTTTCCAGGCAAGAGTACTGGAGTGGGGTGCCATTGCCTTCTCCCTCTTAGGCTCCCTTATATATTTCACTCACCTTCACCTCCTGCCCCCTGCCTACTACCTCCTTCTATGAGTCTGTTTCCATTTTGTTGTGTTTCTTCATTTGTTGCGATTTTTAGATTCTATGTCTAAGTGCAATCATGCAGTATTTCTCTTTGATTTGTTGAGTTTCATGTAATACCCTACACTGACTCAATGGACATGAGTTTGGGTAAACTCCAGGAGTTGGTGATGGCCAGGGAAGCCTGGCGTGCTGCAGTCCATGGGGTCACAGAGAGTCGGACACGACTGAGTGACTGAACTGAATAGCCTGTGGGTCCATCCCCGTGGTCACAGATGGCAAGGTTTCCTTCTGTTTTTATGGCTGAGCCATTTTCCTCTGTGTGTGTGTGTGTGTGTGTGTGTGTGTGTGACGTCTTCTTTATCCGTTCATCTCTCGATGGACGCTGAGGTTGCTTCCAGATCGTGGCTATTCTAAATAATTCTGCAGTGAACATAGGGACATGTATATCTCTTCAACTTCGTGCTTTCGTCTTCTTCAGGAAAATGCCCAGAAGTGGTGTCGGCTGGGTCGAGCGGCCGTTCTGTTTGTAATGTTCTGGGGAAGCCCCGTTCTCTTTTCCGCAGTAGCTACACCAGTCGGCCTTCTTACCGTCACTGCATCGTACGGGTTCCCTTTTCTTTCCATCCTTGGACACACTTGTTATTTGTTGTCTGTCTGGCTGAGCCCATGCTCAACAATCTGACGGGTGTCAGGTGCGTATCTCGTTGTGTTTTCAGTTGGCGTTTCATCTTGATGAATTCTATCCGCGACCAACCTATTTCCAAATGAGGTCGCACTCTAAGGTGTCCAAGGTATTGGGACCACAAGATATCTATTTTAGAGGGGGGCCCAGTTCAACCCGCAGTAGTGGCGATCTCCCTTTACCCTTGGCCATTTACAGGGCGGGTGGAGAAGTCCAAACTGGTATAAATTGTTTGTCTTTAATCAAATGAACGAGCCGGCAGAACAGAGCTGCAGGTGTGGCCACCTGCCACCCACCAGGCCTGCTGTTGCGGGGCCTGGGTGACCATCATACACAAGCCCCAGGGGACTGTGTCTTTCCTGACATTTCTGGGAGGCCTGGGAGCTCTCGTGGCCTGTCCGTCAGGAGGGGGTTTTTTCGTGAGCGAGGTGTAGGTGGCTTTGCTGGTTTGTGGAGCCTGTTCTCGATCGCAGGTGAGCAGGAAGTAGTGGGCTTTGCCTTGAGACCGGCCCGGAGGGCTGCTGCTTATGACGATGGGGTTCAGGGGGTGAAGTGTTCAAAGTGGAGACTGTGGGCCCACCTAACCTGATCCCTGGAATATTCCGTCATGCAACCATGTGATGTTGACCGTGTGAAGCCCCCAGCCGCCAGGGGAGGCTCTAGAATCCACGATCTGTAGTGCAACCCCCTTCCATTTCCTAGCAGAGGTGATCGAGGGTAGAACCAGTTGTGCCTGTGAGTGGTTTTGATGCCTGGAATCCCCAGGCCCTTCCATGGAGTTTCTTGTCCAGTTTCTTGTGAAAGAAATTGCACCGTGGAAGACTCGTTGGTGCCAAAGTGAAAGGGACTCAGTTGTGTCCTACCCTTTGCGGCCCCATGGAGGCTATACAGTCTCCAGGAATTCTCCAGGCCAGAATACTGGACTGGGTAGCTGTTTCCGTCTCCAGGGGACCTTCCCAACCCAGGGGTTGAACCCAGATCTTCAGCATTGCAGGCGGATTCTTTCCCAGCTGAGCCAACAGGGGAGCCCAAGACTGTTGGAGTGGGTCTGGCACATATTTCAAGGCTTCCTGGCGCTTTTCAGGGAAACGTGTTAAACAGACGTGTCAGAAACACTCCGAACTTGAAAGTCTCAGAGTGCAGTAGGTGAAACCTTGACCTTGGGTTCGCCTCTCTTGGCGACGGTGGCTTCACGTGGTAAACAGCAGATCACCTGGGTGCCCCATCACCGTGTTCAGCCCTCGGGGATGGACCTTGGGGCCTTGGACGATCAGCTTCCAGGAGCAGTTTGGACCACGGGGAATACGATTTCCCATCATAATTACAACCCCTGAGCCTGATCCAGCTCCAAAATTAGGGCCCCAGTTAGAATGTGTGCACATCCACTGTTTCTGAGTGCTGCTGTGAGAAAGTCTGCTAAACAGAAACGGGAATTCTGCATGTGAGAAAAATAATCCAGAATAGTTGAAAGCCATAAGTGGGGACTCTTTTCTTTCAGGTCAGTCTACACTTTAACGACCTAGACAGCATATTAAAAAGCAGAGCCATTGCTGTACCAACAGAGGTCTGTCTCGTCAAGGCTACGGTTTAACCAGCAGTCATGTATAGATGTGAGAGTTGGACTATAAGAAAGCTGAGCACCGAAGAATGGATGCTTTTGAACTGTGGTGTTGGAGAAGAATCTTGAGAGTCCGTTGGACTGCAAAGAGATGCAACCAGTGCATCTTAAAGGAGTTCTGTCCTGAGTGTTCGTTGGAAGGACTGATGTTGAAGCTGAAATGCCAGTACTTTGGCCGCCTGATGTAAAGAACTGACTCATTGGAATAGACCCTGATGCTGGGAAAGATTGAGGGTGGGTGGAGAAGGGGATGACAGAGGATGAGATGGTTGGATGGCATCACTGGCTGAATGGACATGAGTTTGGGTAAACTCCAGGAGTTGGTGATGGACACGGAAGCCTGGTGTGCTGCAGTCCATGGGGTTGCAAAGAGTCAGACACAACTGAGCCACTGGACTGAACTCTTTAACAATGATGTAACATACAGCACAGCGTCTCGAGACCTTATGTGAAGAATTTGCTAAAATAAAGCGGACACGTTTAGGATTCATCTCATTCTGAATCAAGACCTTTACACTTGATTGGAAAGAACTTTTCTTCTAATCTAATGGAAAATGGTGGGTCATGGCTAAAGAACCCACACGCCAATGCAAGAGACACGAGTTCCATCTCTGGGTCGGGAAGATCCCCGGGAGAAGGGAATGGCAACCCACTCCAGTATTCTTGCCTGGAGAATCCCATGGACAGAGGAGCCTGGCGGGCTGCAGTCCATGAGGTTTCGAAAGAGCCGGACACGACTGAGTGAGTAAACAACAAACAACAGCAGTGGAAAAATGCCGGTTTTGTACCATTCGGACATGGACGTGCCTAGCTGAGGGGAGCAAGTGATTGCTGGGGATTTAGGGGTGGAAATGTCAGTGTGGTTTCTAAGCGTGCGTGGTTTACCTGGTAGACCCGGTTTTACTGAAAGAGAGCTATGTGATGGGGTCAGGGTAGATGCATGTAGTTTTCTGGGTCTTACATTTGCAGCTGTTTGTGTGTTTGCATGCTTGGTTGAAGGCAAACAAATGGAATTAGATACTAATTGGCTTGGAGGGGTTGGCGAGTTGTGGGGAGCGAATGAATGGGATTAGTCTCTATGCCAGTGTTCTCTGACGTCCACCAGTGCGTTCCCAGTTCCAGCCCCTGTGTTATTTATCCACTGGGGTGTGAGGGATCACCCCAGCACTCCCAGCTGCACACTGCAGACACAGATCACCTCCTGTGGGTTCTGAGACTCAGGAATCCAAGCACGGATGAGCCGGAGTGTTCCCGCTCGAGGTCTCCCGTGAGTTGCAGTCATCGTGTTGGCCCCAAGACCACAGTCTCTTGAGCCTAGTGCCGGGCTGGAGGCTCAACCCCAAGCCCGTTCATGAACGTGGCCGTTGGCGGGAGGCTTCAGTCCCCTCCCGTCTCTGCAGGGCTGCCCGTGACCTGGCTTCCCCAGAGTGTGTGATCGAGAGAGAGAGAGAGAGAGAGAGAAAGAGAAAGAGAGATAGCAGAGGAGGGGAAACAGAGTACAGGAGAAAGAGAGAGAAGGACGGTGCTGGGGACTTCCCTGATGGAGCAGTGATTAAGACTCTAATCTCCCGGTGCAAGGAGATCTTCCAGCCCTGGATGGGGAACTAAAGGTCTCATATGCCTCATGGCACAGCCAATAAATAAATTAACAATAGAATAACTTAAAAACATTAAAAAGAAAGTGCTGGAAGCCACATGCTTTCACAGTCCGACCTAGAGGGGACGTGCTCTTCCTTCTGCCGTGTTCTGTGGGTCGCGTAGACCAATCCTGGTCAGTGTGGGTTGGGGTGGTTCCTGGGTGCAGATACCAGTGGGGTGGGGCTCCTTGGATTTCATCTCAGAGGCTGCCTGGGGCCTTATCTGGCATCTAGTGGTTAGGACTCCATCCTTAAGCTGCACAGGTTCAAGCCCTGGTCGGGGAGCTGAGAGTCCACATGCTACATGGTGGGGCCACATAAATGAGATAACAAATAACAAATAAAAATGCATGTGAAGAGGCTGCGTACTACAGCCTTTTATTTTCTGCACCCGTAAGTTGCCATCTTGGTTAGAGAATTACTCACTTGAGTACTTAGTCAACTGTCAGAAAGTGGGGGGAAATTTCTGTAGCTGTGTCTGTGCCCTGACTTTTGGATACAATAGAATCTGCATGTAATGACTGTCACTTTACTCTGTGTGTGTGTGTGTGTGTGTGTGTGTGTGTGTGTGCGTGCTCAGTCGTGTCTAAC
This sequence comes from Bos grunniens, assembly GCF_055505025.1. Classification (NCBI taxonomy): domain Eukaryota; kingdom Metazoa; phylum Chordata; class Mammalia; order Artiodactyla; family Bovidae; genus Bos; species Bos grunniens. The sequence goes on from NC_141194.1 coordinate 6,708,073, forward strand.
TCTTCTTGACCCCATGGACTGTGTAGGCCACCAGGCTCCTCTGTCCATGAGATTCTCCAGGGCAAGAATACTGGAGCGGGTTGCTGTTTTCCTTCTCCAGGGGAATCTTCCCAATCTGGGGATCGAACCCCAGTCTCTTGCATCTCCTACACTGGCGGGCAGATTCTTTCCCACGAGCAGCATCTCAGAAGCCCGTCGCTTTACTACCTAGCTAAATAAAAAATTATGCACCTGTTTTGTGCTCTCCACGATATTCTTGGACAGAAAGTCAGTTTCCCTCCCAGGAAATGGAAACATCCATTGAGCCCCCGCCGGTGGACGTGGCCAGTCAGCTCTCCTCCCATTTCCTCCTTAAACTCGGGTAAATAAATCTTCAGTGACTGCCTGAATTATTGCTGCCCCTGCACATTTACCTTCTGCCCCAAGGCATTTAGGAAAGGTTGCCCTTGCCTTTTCTAAATAATGAATTGCCTTTTTTTTTTTTTTGTCTTCTAGGCAAAGTTAATGGGGAAAAAAAAATGAATGAGAATTTTTTTCCCCGCCCCTGAGCTCTTTCTAACAGTTTCAAGGATGATAACATCTTTATTGCATTTCAGTGTCAGCGCTAACATCATTCATTCATTCCGCAGATAACCTCCATGTGCCAGTGAGGCTGTAAAAGTGCAGAGGTCAAGTGTAAGCTCAAATGACCTCTTCACGGTAATTTAAAGGCACGTCAGGAGAAGGCCACGGCAACCCACTCCAGTACTCTTGCCTGGAAAATCGCATGGACGGAGGAGCCTGGTAGGCTGTAGTCCATGAGGTCGCGAAGAGTCGGACACGACTGAGCGACTTTTGTTTCACTTCCATGCATTGGAGAAGGAAATGGCAACCCACTCCAGTGTTCTTGCCTGGAGAATCCCAGGGACGGTGGAGCCTGGTGGGCTGCCGTCTACGGGGTCGCACAGAGTCGGACACGACTGAAGCGACTTAGCAGCAGCAGCAGAAGATAGAAGAAAGGGCTTCCTTGGTGGCTGAGACTGTAAAGAACCTGTCTGTCAGTTCCATCCTTGGGTCAGGTTCCATCCTTGGGTCAGGAAGATTCCCCTTGGAGGAGGGCATGGCAACCTACTGCAGTATCCTTGCCTGGAGAATCCCAGGGACAGAGGAGCCCGGTGGGGGCTACATGGTCCACGGGGTGGGTCACAGAGAGTCAGACAGGACTGAGCAGAGACAGAAGAAATGAACCCCGGTGGGTAGGGAACTGAATTTTGTGAATTCTCCACCCGCAGGTTGACTTGATGAACATTTCGGAGGATCCTCAGAGTCAGGATTCTCTTATCGTTCACGTTTTCTAGAAAGGCAACTGCTGTGCAGAGAGAGGAGTGGGTTTCCGGGCTAGGGAAGTGGACCTGGCCCAAGGTGGACCCCAAAGGGTCTGACCCCCAGAGCGGCTGCGTCAGCAGCCTTCATGTACAGAAGAAGCCTTGGCATGTGGAAAGGCTGCACGGGGAGCCCTTTACTTGCCCTAAATGCCCCTGGTCTGTTTGGCACAAGGTTGGAGATACTGCAACCTTCACAGCTAGTGGCCATCACGCCGCTGTCCAGGGATTTGCCAGTATCCTTCCCCCCAACCCCAACTTTAGTTTTTTTCCCATGGACACTCATCTTCCCTGCCTTTTCAAGTTCAGCTAAGGCAGATAGCCAAAATTCCTAAGGGAGGAAAAGCGGAAAGTCAAAGAGACATGAAAGAAAATGGCATTTTGAAGGACAGAAATGCGACTTGATAGGATCGTGTGTGTGTGTATGTGTGTGTGCACACGTATGTTTCCTCCAGGGTTGCCAAGACCGAGGACTGCTGATGCGTCCAAAGATTTGGAGTGAGGCTCGCTCATAACCGTGAGGGAATTACTGATGGTTTGGCCACAGTAACAGCTGTTGACCCAGATGGGGGTGGGATTGGGAACCTGTGTGTGTGTGGGGATTTGCTACCCAGAGACATGGACCTTGATGTAGGTGGCACGTACAGACACTCCTGCACAGATTTCTTAACCGTGATGGTTGAGCCGTGTTTGCAGGAAGAGTGAGGCCCCTCTCTGGGCATTTCATCAGAAAGCAGCCATTAAAAAGAATGCATTTGAATCACTTCTAATGAGGTGGGTGAAACCGGAGCCTATTATACAGAGTGAAGTAAGCCAGAAAGAAAACCACTAATACAGTGTACTAACACATATATATGGAATTTAGAAAGATGGTAACAATGACCCTATATGTGAGACAGCAAAAGAGACACAGATGTACAGAACAGTCTTTTGCACTCTGTGGGAGAAGGCGAAGGTGGGATGATCTGAGAGAATAGCATTGAAACATGTATATTATCATATGTGAAACAGATCGCCAGTCCAGGTTCGATGCATGAGACAGGGTGCTCGGGGCTGGTGCACTGGGATGACCCAGAGGGATGGGATGGGGAGGAAGGTGGAAGGGAGGTTCAGGATGGGGGACACATGTACACCCGTGGTGGATTCATGTCAAGTATGGCAAAAACCACTACAGCATTGTAAAGTAATTAGCCTCCAATTAAAATAAATCAATTAGAAAAAAAGAAATGAAACACGTATACATGATTTAAAAAAATTTTGTCCACTGTATATCTGATTATTTTTCACGTTTAACCTTTTCTCGATCCATGTCCTTTTTTTGTCTCAGAATTCCCGTCCCCATCACACTGAACTCAGTTGTCCTGTCTCCATCTTTCCTTTGGGCCAGGGCAGCGTCTCGGACTTTGTTTGGTGGTGGTGTCTCTGTTTTGAGGGATACCGGCCGCGACTTTCGTAGAACGTCTCTCACTTTGGGCTTGGCACGTGTGTGCCCCGTGATGAGGCTGGGCTTATGAGTTTGGGGGACATAGACCGCAGAGACGGGCCCTGTGATCACGTTGCCTCCAGGGCCGGGACTCTCAACGTGACCTAACGCTGATGAGCTTGCAGAGCTTGCCCTCTGCTCAGGGTTTGCGTTTGCAGAGTCCCTTCAGTGTCGAGTTACCACTTTCCCCTCTCTTGTGTGTCCACACTTCTTTCAAAGCCCATGCTTACTGCTATAGGGGGAGCAAGGTAAGCGTCACCTCCTGGAGACTTAAGCTTAAGCTGTTTGAATGCTAGGCTTCCCTAGTGGCTCAGCGATAAAGAAACAGCCTGCCAAGGCAAGAGATGCTGGTTCGATCCCGGGGTCGGGAAGATCCCCTGGAGAAGGAAATGGCAACCCACTCCAGTAGTAGTATTTTTTTTTAACTTTTGGGGACTGCACCATGAGGCTCGTGGGATCTTATTTCCCCTGCCAAGGATCGAACCCGTGCCCCCTGAGTGGGAAGCACGGAGTCTGAACCACTGGATCACCAGGGCAGCCCCCCGCTGCTGTGATCTTGCCTGCAAAATCCCGTGAACAGAGGGAGCCTGGCGGGCTTTATAGTCCACAGGGTTTTGAAAGGGTGGGATACGACAGCATCTAAACAGCAGCAAATTTAAACGCAGGTTTCTTCACTCATTGCTTGATGGAAGGTAATTCAGCCTTGTCTTGGAATACGGGTCCAGTAATTCCAGTTTGGGGTCGTCTCTCCGTAATAAACCGTACCCGTGATGCACCCTCTGCCGTTTCCAGGGTTGAGTCCCGTGAAGCGCAGTGGTTCCCGAAGGAAACCATCTCCGCACAGAATCCATCTGCATGTTCACTGCCTTCTCTGAGATCTCTTCACTCTTGTCCACCCCGCCAGCGTTTTCATGATAACTTTTTTTTTTTTTTTTTAAATTTTGGGCTGCACTCTGTACCATGCACACAGCATGTGTGATCTGAGTTTCCCCGACAGGAGGTCAAACCCACATCTCCTTCGGTGGACACTCACTCGAGTCTTAACCACCGGACCTTCCGGAAGCCCCTCATGGCACATTTTTGTCTGATGACGTGTCTGTTAGTCTGTAACAAAGCATCGAAAGTAGTTTTGGTAGGGGGAAAAAAAGACTGTCTTCCTAACTGATAAGCTTATGTAATATTTCGTTACATTTCATCGATGGAAGAAGATGCCCCATCGCATAAGCAGGTTTGGGGCCCCATCAACACTGGGGTATGAAGGCCAAGGGTACCTGGCTCAGGTGGAAAGGGCCCCCCGGGGCTGGGGGCGTCCACTGGATTAAGAAGGCGGCATTGGCCTACGGATTTCCAGGGCCTGTGGGTGGCTGTCAGCGCGTTTACAGAATCAGCAGCCTTGGTGATTTCAGCAAGAAGGTCAACGGGAGGCCTTGTTAAGAGACCTTCTCCTCCACGTTATTTTTAGAAGCAGCAAATATCAACCATAAATATTTAATGTTGTGTTTATAGACTCTGGCATCATAAACCTTCACAAGGTGACTCAGAGGAGGCTGATCACTGTGAACCCCCGAGGAGAAGGAATCTCTGCCCCGCCCCCCCCCGCGCCGGCACACCGCACCTCTTGAGGAAAACCATCGTTGACGTTCTTGGGAAAGAGGTGAACAGGTACATCGCTGTCTTAATTCATCTTCTTCATCCTTGGCAGATGAGGAATTTAGTCATTACTCTTTGCTGGCCAGGATTTTCAGTCCCTCTTTTCTGATTTTTAAAAGCAATGTGCTGCATAGAATGAGCAATTTGGGGAAAAAAACAAAGAATGGAATCTGGAAACAAAATAAACACCTCTGAGCCCACCCACGCCGGTTCCCCCATCAGACTGTTGGTACATCTCCTCCCAGCTGCCTGTATTCCTGTGCATGAAACGTCAGGAAGGTTCAGCTTTGTGACCCGGCTCTCCCAACTTAACCTTACGGAGTGAGCCTTGTGATCATTGCCGACGTTCATTGAAAACATTTTTCAAGCATCCATCCCGTCGAGTTTGTGTGCCGTAATTGATTTAACACTTGTTGCCGGAGCTTCAGATTGCTTCCAATTTTTTTTTTTTTTTTTTTGCTTTAGGAGAGATGGCTGGGAATGGAGCTGTAGGGCTCTTGAGACCGATTACCAAATTGCTTTCCTTGAAAGTTTGTGCTGGTTGTTCCCTGTTGCCAGGGAGCCCAGGGTGGGGTGGGCTGGGGTGGGGGGTGGGGCCCCGTCTCTCAGACAGCTCAGGACATTGTGGTCAACTGAGATGGGAACGCGGGCACTTTTTTTGTTTTGTTTTTGCATGTCTTTGATTTAAAAAAAAAAATGAGGTGGACTATTTCATCCTGTTCGCCAGTCTTTTGCATTTTTTTTTTTTTTCTGTGACTTGGACGTAAGTTGCTTTGCAAGCAATGGCTCGGGTTCTGTTTGGGGTTACGCTCTCTGGGTTCCACGTGAATGCCAGCTGTTTTAATAAAGACTGCACTGTCAGAGTTTCAGCTACACGGGCCATTTCTGGCGTTTGCCGGGAAGTTGAGTCTCCTGACTGGAGCCAGACTGTGAGTCTGTATATTGGGGCTGCGTCTTAAACAGGAGTTGAGTCCAGAAAGCAGGAAGGCGGGTCAGCATATGAACTTATTACTGAGATTATACCAAAATACGTTCTTTGCTCATTAACTCTCTTTGACCCCTTTCCTTAAAACCATTGTGGGGGGAGGGGGGGATGTGCGCTGTGACTGCTCATGGATGAGAATTGATGCCTTTGAATGTCACTGCTCTACGTGAATTCAGCTCATTTCACGATTCCTAGTGTGTTTATCAGAAGACGATGTTTTTACAGAATGACATCTGTAGGAAAAGCGCAGATTCTTAGGTTAGCCTGCAAAAGATCTTAAAATATTTATAATTATCAATAGGCCGGCTTGCACTTCGCTTCTATTTGTCATTAGCCCAAGTTTGTTTTCCAAGGGTGTGTGTCTAGGTGTGACTGAGTGTGTCCGGGTGACATATATTTTGCTGTGCAAATGAATAGATCGAATGTCTCTGCTGTGTCTTTGAAGCACGGTGCTGTTTCACGGCACGCTAGGGACAAGGAGGGGATTGGTTGTTTTCTGTGTTGCTCTGAAGTCATCAGTGAGGCGTCTCTGCGTTTGCTGTTGCTTCTCTCTCCTTGCGCTGTTGTATAACATGACACATTTGGAAAGCTTTGCAAAGATCTATTTCAGTTCCTCCTTTTAGAGTGTTTAAGTATTTCTTTTTTTTTTTTTTTTTTCCATTTCCAAACCTGGAAAGGAAATGAATGAAAGGCGAGGAAAAAGATGAGACAGCAATGATCAGTAGAAGGACTCCCCTGACGGTCAGGTGGTTAAGATTCGGCACTTCCACGGCAGGGGTTGCTGGTTTGATCCCTGGTCAGGGTACTATAAAATCCTGCATGCCTCTTGATGTGCCCGCAAAAAAAAAAAAAAAAAAATTCATCGATAGATTATTAAAAACAAATGTAATGATTTTGGGATACGGTTCTTGTCGCCTTGTAGCTTAACGGCTTTCGCTTCGCAATGATGTGTGAATGTTTTTGCTCTAGATTATGTTCAATAGGTGAGAGTCTAGCCATGAATCATTTCCTGCCAAATTTCAATCGATGAGGTAATACGTGGAAAAATGGCCTTATTTCTATAGTAACATGCATCTTCTCAGGTCTCAGGGTTCTGTTTCCTCTCAGTATGTTACTGCTACGCACTAGGAGTTTCCTTGTTTCTACACTCTGCGATTACACACAGAAATGAGGAATGGGGAGAGGACTCACTCCCAGGTTCCTTTCCCCACGGTGGCTCAAGGTGAGAGATGCTCACTTTGAACTCCGTTTCCCAGGGCGTGTGGTTAACACAGATAGGTGCAGGGTACCGGTTCCAACTGTGGGCAAACGGAAGCCATATTCCCTCTGCCCAAGTAGTAAAAGTAGAAAGCTCTCCTATACTATCGTACCATTGTTGCAAAATAAACTCCTTCTCCTTAACACCAACCTGGGCTTGCCTGGTGGCTCAGCAGTAAAGGATTGGCCTGCCAATGCAGAAGATTCGGCTGCCAGTGCAGGAGACTCGTCTTTGATCTCTGGGTCAGGAAGATACCCCTGGAGAAAGAAATGGAAACCCCCTCTAGTGTTCTTGCCTGGAGAATCCCGTGGACAGAGGAGTCTGGTGGGCTACAGTCTTTTGAGGTTGCAAAAGAGTGGAACACGACTCAGGAGACTCAGTGGCTAGAAAACAACTCAGTGGCTAGGCAACTCAACCAATCCATCTCTGAATGGTGTGGTTTTTTTTTTTTTATTGTTCAAAGTAGACCTCAAAGTGACAATAAAGGGCCTCTTGGAAAAGGAGGCCTTCGAATGTTCAGTTTGTCATCATTGATGAGATGCACACAGCTCCCTGTGCTGGGAGCCTAAGCATCTCTAGCTGTGAGTTCTCCAGCGCTTTGAGTAGGCGAGGCTTAATTAAACTTTAAAAGTGATAGCCGACAGTGTAAGGGGCAGGAAGCCTTGTCTAACAGGAGGTTTAATATAACAATAACGGCAAGAAAAACTGTCTGTAGTCCTGGCTAAAATATCTGTTCAGCAGCACCCTATCTTAAACAGAATGTGTGCAAGCTCAGTCGTGTCCGACTCTTTGCAACCCTTTGGATTGTAGCCCGCCAGGCTCCTCTGCCCATGGGATTCTCCAGGCAAGAATACTGGAGTGGGCTGCCATTTCCTGGTCCCGATCCAGGGAATTGAACCCGCATCTCCTGTGTCTCCTGCGTTTGCAGGCGGATTCTTTACCCACTGAGCCATCAGGGAAGCCCATCTTAAACACGGTCGCACTGAGATTTGAGCTGTACTGTTGACTGTGGTACAGAGTCCACTGTAGCATCATCACCCTAGGTCTCCCATGGCAACCTGCTAGGAAGAAGGGTGCAGCTCTGGTGACGTCACCCCCCAGGTTATACATGAGACAGGCTCAGCCAGACGCGGTCCACACCCAGTGCTCTGCAGTGAGCCCGGGAGTTCACAGCGCACCTTGCTGTCTGCTGGGCCAGGTGGCTTTGAAACCGGAAGGTGTAACAGTACACACCAGGTGAGAGGTCAGTGTTTGCCCACAAAGCGAGCAACCTGCCAATGACCGTGGCTTTTTTGAGACCCACAACCCTTTCAGGCGTCTTAACAGAACTTGTGATAAGTCTCTATATTAAAAAATCCTCAAACTGAAAATTGTTTTTTTTTACTAGAGAAAGGTGGTCTGCATTTAGAACAATTTGTGATTATTAATCTGTCTTGAATTGGTCACGGAATAAACAAATGATGCGATGGGCATCTAATTAAAATTTTGCAGTGGACACAAAAGAAGCCTTGGAAAAATGCTATGGTTTCATCTAGCTGAGTATTAGTAACACATTTTAGAGCCTGCAGGCACCATGGAAACTGTCTGGGTTTTTGCACTTGCCAAATAGAAGTAGAATGCAAACCATAAATTTAATATAAGGTTTTCTAGTAGCCACAGTAGAGAAGTAAAAAGAAATCATAAATTATTTTTGCAATATATATCTAAATATATGCTGCTGCTGCTGCTATGTCACTTCAGTCTTGTCTGACTCTGTGCAACCCCATAGACGGCAGTCCACCAGGCTTCTCTGTCCCTGGGATTCTCCAGGCAAGAATACTGGAGTGGGTTGCCATTTCCTTGTCCAATGCATGCACGCGTGCTAAGTCGATTCAGTCATGTCTGACTCTGTGCAACCCCATGGACAGCAGCCCACCAGGCTCCTCCATCCAAAGAATTCTCCAGGCAAGAATACTGGAGTGGGTTGCTATTTCCTTCTCCAAAATATATGCTCGATTAATATTATTTGCAACAGTGAAAAAAAAAAATCAGTCTCTCAGTCATGTCCCAACTCTTTGGGACACTGTGGACTGTAGCCTGCCAGACTTCTCTGTCCATGAGATTGTCCAGGCAAGAATACTGGAGTGGGTTGCCATTCCCTTTTCCAGGGGATCTTTCCGGACCAGGGATCAAACCCAGGTCTCTTGCACTGCAGGCAAATCTAACCGTTTGAGCCACCAGGGAAGCCCATTATTTGCAACATTATGTATTAATGTAATCAACTCACTATCCAAAATAGTGTCATGTTGACAAGTTACCCATATTTAAAAAATCATCCAAGACATATCTTATGTTCTTTCCATTTCTGTACTAAGTCTGCAAAATCCAGCGTGGAATTTAAACCTACAGCACTTCTTACTTTGGACTCGTTGCCTTGGTCAGTCCAGTCTGAGCCCCCAAATTCCAGTGTCTATGTAAAAATATGAAAATGTGCATTATGAAAAATAATTTTCTAGCAGGAAGTTACACTATTTTCAGAAAATTTAAAAGTTGGGTGGCTTGTCCGGTTTTCTTTTTAATCTATTTGAAATTTGTCGAGGGGAAAAAAAAATGCTGTGGGTGCATAATTTAAGAATTTGCATGTGGACCAATTACAGAGGAATCGTGTGGCCTGGAATGTCCCCAGGTCCTTCCATCCTGCAGACTACAATCATCAAACTTTCACTCCTGCAGGCTTCTTAGCAGTTTAGGGGCCACAAGCCTTGTAGACCCAAGGAGCACCCTCAAATATAGCTAGGGTTACGGAGGATCAGATTTAGAGATTTTATTTCCTTATTGATTTAAATTTCGATCCTTGGTTCAGCTGCTCCATAAGTTGTATGTTGCGAATCACATGGGTGTGTGTACCTGTGTTTTCAGTGTACGGAATACATCTTCTGAACTCTGATAGCAGTGGTCTATTTCCTTTGAAAATTCCGTTTCCTAATTAAGATGTGGCGCAAGTGGAAAACACATAGACTTTGGGAATTTTAGACATTTTGTAGGTAAAAGGAATGTCGAAGATCTCAATAATTTTTTTAAAAACCAGTGTGAACTACAGTTGAAATGATGCTATTTGGGATATGCTGGGTTAAGTTTAAATATGTTGTGAAAATTAGTTTGCGTTTAAACATTGTTTAATTAGATGTAAGCTCACCTTGCGTTTCCGTTGGCCCATCCACATCACATTTCTCTTAGACCATCCACGTCACATTTCCGTTGGCCCATCCACGTCGCATTTCCGTTGGCCCATCCACGTCACATTTCTGTTGGCCCATCCACATCTCCCATCAGAGCTCTCACACCACAAAGGAAAGAAGCAGTGCTTGAGATCACAGGCGGTGGGTTGGTTGTGACATCCGCGTCTGAACACGGGCCCTGCTTTCACTGTCGGCCTTCCTAAAGCGTTCTGTATACCCAGGGGAGTCAGCATGAGGATTTGTTTGCCTCGCTGTGAGCCGAGTTCACGCGTGGCCACCTCCCCTTACCTCTGCCGGATGTATGGGTTCCTGGCCACAAAAGGCGGTGCTGACGTGGAAGGGAACGAGGTCCTCGGTCTACGCTGTTTTTCTGACCCCTCGGCATCCCCCGTGAGATAAAGGTGGTTGGTTCTTCCCGCTGTGCACTTAAAAAAAGGTCTCAGAGGTTGAATTGGGCTTCCCAGGTGATGCTAGTGATAAAGAACCCACCTGCCATTGCAGGAGTTGCCAGTTCGATCCCTGGCTCGGGAACATCCTTGGAAAAGGATCTGGCAACCTGCTTCAGTATTCTTGCATCCTTGGAGAATCCCACAGACAGAGGAGCCTGGCAGCCTATAAGTTCAGGGGTCCCCATGTGCACACGCTTTGAAACTTGTACAGGTTCAGAGCCAGAAAGTCATAAGCTCAGGGCTGCCTCTAACTGATGCCTCCTCTGATGAAAGGGATTTTCTTCAGGCTTTGTTTATATGGTAAAACACCCTAGGGTGCCCATGAATGAACACTGGTTCCAAAACACACTGTGAAGTCTTAGGTTTCTGACCAGGAAATCATTAGTAGCTGTAGTTTGTAATTTCTTCACTTCCTCTTCCCTGTTGATGAATGTCTCTGTTGTTATAAGAGGCCAGGAAGCAGCTTCTGACCTTTCTGCTAGGTAATTTGGCAGTGATGGGGTGAGTCACTTAAGTCAGCTGAGATGTAACTTTCTGTAGCTTTGGAAGTGGGGTGATGGACCTCTCGTTCCATAAAGCACTGCCTCACAGTAGGAGCCCCAAAGTTCTGTCCTCCTCTGTGTCTGGAATGGCTGCCCCAGCTCCTGCCCTCACAATCACATCCCTGAGTAGGAGTGAGGAGGGGGATTTCATTGCCTTTAAGAGCAGAGACTAGAGATTTCATATTTGACTTTTGCTTGTAGCCGTTGGCTAGAACTGGGTTACGGGGAAAGCTTGTCCTTTTGAGAGGGGTGTGACCATGTGCCCACACAGAATCCAGGTCTCCTGTTCTCAAAGGGTGAGGGAAGGAAGTGGATAATGGTAGTCTGATAACGGTAGTCTAGCAGATTCTACCTTCGACCTTGTCCTCACTCTAGTGGGAACACGGTGTTGCTAAAACAATCACGTGTTCAATGCAGAATTCTAGACTGTGGGACGAGGATGGGGGTATATGGTACAGCAACGGCTCCTGCAGAGAGCTTCTGGGTTCCGTCTTCTGCTCGTCTGTGTTTCCTTTCTTGCCCACCACTTACTCTGAGTTTCAGCCAGGTGACCAGGAACCTCTTTCTTTGTGCACCAAGTGGGAATATGCTCTCCGGGGAGTTTATAGTGGTTGCGTGAAGTAACAAAGACGAAAGAGCATGCCTTTGTTGTCTTCCTCCTACCTCGGCCAGACTTAGTCTAATGTGCGGTTTGTTGGGAGTTATCTTTTTATGCAAAGCCTGTGTGGTTTGTAGCACAGGCTTCTGGTACAGGAAGGGGCTTAGGCGTCTGTCTCTACGGTCCTTCCACACCACGTAGCACTTTGCAGAATATTTGCACATGAAGTTCTTGATGAACTTGTATGCTCCTGGGTCATTTGCGTTCACGCCATCTCTCAGATTGAACGCGTTCACCTAACCAGTAAATAAATGTTTCTAAAGCACCTGCCACCTGTCTCAGGAATTCTTCTAGATGCAGAGAATCTAACAGTGAACAAATTAGACAGAACGCGTACATCCTGGTGGATAAAAGTATGTGTTGGGTGTGACACATTGGGTGTTGTTATTTAGTCGTGTCTGATTCTTTTTTGCGACCCCATGGATTGTAGCCCACCAGGCTCCTCTGTCTGTGATTTCCCAGGCAAGAATACTGCTGCTGCTGCTGCTGAGTCCCTTCAGTCGTGTCCGACTCTGTGTGACCCCATAGACAGCAGCCCACCAGGCTCCGCCGTCCCTGGGATTCTCCAGGCAAGAACACTGGAGTGGGTTGCCATTTCCCTCTCCAATGCGTGAAAAGTGAAAGTGAAGTCGCTCAGTCGTGTCCGACTCTATGCGACCCCATGGACTGCAGCCCTCCAGGCTCCTCCGTCCGTGGGATTTTCCAGGCAAGAGTACTGGAGTGGGGTGCTTACTAGAGAGCAGATTCTAACAATCATGCACACATCCCCACCCACTGAAAAGAAATACAGTAGAAATGTTGAGTATTCATTGAATATTTTTAAATGTGAATATGGTGTGTTTGGATTATTTGTTCATAATTTTTCAGCCATGTAAATAGAAAAGGAAAGTTCATTTAACTTCTTTCTGTGTTTTCAACAAATATATAAACTATTATGTCCCTTTATATTAATATAATAGTACTGGGGGGAGGCAGAAAACCACAGCACTCTTGAGTGGACCTTTGCCAGTTAGAAACTTTGTAAGGAAAAATTGATTTCTCCTGGGGTTTTTTTTTTTTTTTTGGTAGAAATTAGCACACACAATGATTTTCCCTGAGCACGGTCTCTTTTAAGCTAATGAGAAATTTTTGGTCGTGCAGGCTGAATGGAGTGGATGGTGGTTCAGAGGAGAATTGAACTGATTAATAAGAAGCCCCTGATTTTGTTTAAATCACAGACGCTGAGGCAGTAAGGAAAGTTGACACTGGATTTTCTTCCAGTGGCCGTGTTATTACAATGTATGCAGATGGAACACGTTTATGTATTACTGGGCCTGTCATGCTGTTTTGCTTTCCAGGGTGCTTGGTAGATCATTATAATTATTTTTATCCAGCGTATCGGTTCTCAACGCTCCTCTTGACGTAACACCGTGCATTTTCCATTCCGTGAAAATCGTATTGTTGAATGGAGGCTTGTGCCCTGTAGAAATTAAGAAGAGATAAATGCAGAGAGACCTAGCTGTGTGAGGCCCCCGTGTGTGATGATGGACTTCCTTGCATTTAGGGCGGACTTTTACCTCCCTGGTGTGGACGGAGGAGCAGACCCATTTATCATGAGTGCTTAAATGTGGACTTCATCTGTGTGACCCCATTTTGACTCATTGAGCCTTTAAAATCCTGTAGGAATAATGCGATGTGGGGGTGGAGACAGCACAGACAGCTACAAGACACCGTGTTTTTTGTTATTATTATTATTTGACCGACCTGGGACTGAATAGGCTGGATTTGTGATGTCTGGGAGGTACAGCTTTTCGTGGTAGACACTGATCAAACAGCGTTCATGACGGCTGGTCTGCGGCATTTGAAATAGATGCCTTGTGAATTCTTAGCCTGTTGATGTCCGAATGATCACCGTGGTCTTCCGTTTCTTGCCTGCCCCCTCCGTCCTTTCCACAAAGCCTTGCCCTGATCATAGGCCTGGGTTCTGTGGTCAAAACAGGACCACATACAGAATGTCTTCTCCCTGGAGCAGAAGGTTAGCTTTGTTGCCTTCTAGAAGCTTCAGAGCATCCTTCACTTTTGGCCTGCTGTTTTGTTTTTGTTTTCCCCATCTCGATGAAGCTGATGCTCTAAATGTTTGGAGTGAAAGATGGTGTGTTGATGGTGGGATTATCTGACTTAGAATTCGTCAAGTTGAGTGGTGTTATCTCCAGTGTTGTTAAGTCTGTTAAGTTTGGGAAGAAGGTAGAAGTTTCCCGTTGAGAATTAACCTGTGGGGACTGGAGGAGAGTTATCTTTGTGAGATAGTAGCTTCCCAAGAGAGGTGTGTTGGTCTCCCTGGTGGTCCAGTGGCTGAGAGTCACTGCACCCAATGCAGGGAAACCCGGGTGCATAGGTACCACATGCCACCACTGAATTCAGATGCCACTGCAAAAGGTCTCGTGAGCTGCAACAAAAGACCCCATGGGCCCTGAGACTTGGTGCAAGCAAATAAGCAAGAATAAAAGTAAATATTAAAAAAAAATAACAAGAGGTGTCAAAGGTGTCTGGATTGTCAGTTCATGACGACTTATTCCCAGCAGCTGTCCATTACGTGAAGAGTCTGAATGCTGGAAAGACAGAAGCAAGACTGAGTTCTTACAAAAATGAAAGTGTCTCATGGACAATTTAGGAACAACAGGGTGGGGAAAAAAAGGTACAACTTACATAGACTGTGAAAACTGGCTCCAGGAAGAAGAGATAAATTCCCCGCATACATAAGGGGATAAAATGGGTTTCCGAACCTTGGTGCTTTTGACGTTTGGAGTTGGAGAAGACTCTTGAGAGTCCCTTGGACTGCAAGGAGATCCAACACAGTCCATCCTAAAGGAGATCAGTCCTGGGTGTTTGTTGAAAGGACTGATGCTGAAGCTGAAACTCCAATCCTCTGGCCACCTCATGTGAAGAACTGACTCACTGGAAGACACTGATGCTGGGAAAGATTGAAGGCAGGAGAAGAAGGGGATGACAGAGGATGAGATGGTTGGATGGCATCACCAACTCGATGGACGTGAGTTTGAGTAAACTCTGGGAGTTGTTGATGGACAAGGAATCCTGGCGTGCTGTGGTCCATGGAGTTGCAGAGTCGGACACGGCTGAGCAACTGAACTGAGCTGGGTTTTGGGGGCAGACTCTCAGGAGTCTTCTCCAGCACCACAGTTCGCAGGCATCAGTTCTTTGGCACTCTGCCTTGTTTACGGTCCGGCTCTTGGACACGACTGGGCAACTGAACAGTGACACCAGTTTTTGATGGTAGGAACTGTTCTCTGCGTTGCGGGGTGTGGAACAGCATCCTGGGTCTCTATGCAGTAGTGTACAGGAACTCTCTCCTAACAGTTGAAGCAGCCAAACATGTCTCCACATGTTGTCGGATGTCCCCCCACCCTGAGTGCTTGGCAACATCGCCCCCAGTGAGAACTACCACAGTAGGTAGGTCAGTGCAGACAGATGGGAGGATCTTAGCTCTTGCACTTTGGGGGGGGCTTCCGAAATGAAAGAAACCATCAGAGGGTACTAAGGTAAGTTCTTTTTTTAAAATGTTTTAAGGTTAATCCCTTGCAGCTTTTTTTTATCGTAAATATATTTTACAAGGAGGCTATGTTAGATTGGCTAGTACTTTAATTTGAATAGTAGTTGCAAAGTCATTCTATATATATTGAGTGAATTAGAGTTGGATTAGTTACATCATAGGGACTTAAATCATGAGGATAAATTCAAATCCCTATGTCAAACACAACTGATAATTTAAAATGAAAAACCTTTTATAAGTATATTTGAACAGACATAATCTTATAATAAATCATACACTTTCAAGGTGACAAGTCAAAATGCAGGGTGAAGTAAGTCAGAAGGAGGAAAACAAATACTGTATATTAATGGATTCCCTGGTGGTTCAGTTGGTAAAGAATCCGCCTGCAATGAGGGAGACCCCGGTTCAATTCCTGGGTCTGGAAGACCTCCTGGAGAACGGATAGGCTACCCCCTCCAGGATTCTTGGGCTTCCCTGGTAGCTCAGCTGGTAAAAAATCTGCCTGCAATGTGGGAGACCCCAGTTCAGTTCCTGGGTCTGGAAGAGCTGGAGAAGGGATAGGCTACCCACTCCAGGATTCTTGGGGCTTCCCTGGTGGCTCAGCTGGTAAAGAATCTGCCTGCAATGTGGGAGACCCCAGTTCAGTTCCTGGGACTAGAAGACCTCCTGGAGAAGGGATAGGCTACCCACTCCAGGATTCTTGGGGCTTCCCTAGTGACTTAGCTGGTAAAGAATCCGCCTGCAACGTGGGAGACCTGGGTTGGGAAGATCCCCTGGAGGAGGGAAAGGCTATCCACTCCAGTATTCTGACCTGGAGCATTCCACGGACTGTCTAATCCATGGGGTCACAAAGTGACTGAGTGACTAAGCACACACAACAACATATATGGAATCTGCGAAGATAGTGCTGATGAAATGATTTGCAGCAGTGGCAACACAGGCGTAGATTAACATGATGAAGTAGGTTCTTTCATGGCGATGCCCACAAGCGGACCCTGGAGCCCAAGCAAGCAACCAACGAACCATTCCTTTTGAGGCCCAGAAGGCTTTGATTTAACCACCTCCTGGGGAGATTAAATTTACGCCAGTGAAGGCAGAAGTGGAGATACGGTGAGGGATTAGATTAAAAGGATCAGCAGGATGTATCCTTTTTTAAAAAATTTATCGTATTTCATGGTTATATATCTCACCTCACAGATAGCTTCTTTAAAAAAAAAACTGTCATAAATGATTTTGTATGAGCTAATGCATTCAACAAAGTGCAGAATGTACTCATTTCAATATGAATTTAGTTCCAATTCCATTGCATATCCTTTCTAATGTTAAAAAACCAGTTGTGAAAAAGTGAAAGGGTTAGTTGCTCCCTTGTGTCTGACTCTTTGCCGACCCCATGGACTGTACCCCACCAGGCTCCTCTGTCCATGGAATTCTCCAGGCAAGAATACTGGAGTGGGTTGCCATTCCCTTTTCTCTGGGATCTTACTGACCTAGGGATCGAACCCGGGTCTCTCACACTGCAGGCAGATTCTTTACCATCTGAGCCACCAGGGGAGCCCAAGAAGCTAGTTGTGTATATTCTTAATTTATCTGTGTTACAGAGTCAGCCTTCAGATACTACTATCTCATGAAGGGGCTTCAGAATACTAGCGGTCTCTGGGATATTGTGGTGATTTTGCTGCATTAATTTCATATTATAAAGTTGTGTAATCACTGTTAGCTGTCATAAACTCCTGGCATTTGGAAGCACAAATGAGTTCTTTGATTCGTGCACATGCAGCTCAGTTCAGTTCAGTCGCTAAGTCACGTGTGACTCTTTGTGACCCCACGGACTGCAGCACTCCAGGCCTCCCTGTCCATCACCAACTCCCGGAGTCTACTCAGACTCATGTCCATCGAGTTGGTGATGCTATCCAACCATCTCATCCTCTGTCGTCCCCTTCTTCTGCCGCCTTCAATCCTTCCCAGCATCAGGGTCTTTTCAAATCAGTTGGCTCTTCTCATCAGGTGGCCAAACTATTGGAGCTCGATTCGTTCCAAGGAATATTCAGGGTTGATTTCCTTTAGGATTGACTGCTTTTATCTTGCTGTCTGTCCAAGGGACTGTCAAAACCCTTCTCCTGTACCACAATTCGAAGCCATCAATTCTTAGTGGCTAAATTGTTAATAGTTTATAGTTAGTCTCCTTTGACTGTTTTCCTATGTTTCTGCATTTTCTCACTCCTCTGATTAAACTTATTCTTTGGCTAACGTTTTTCCACAGACAAAAAAGGAGGTGGGGGACGTGAGGGGCAAGGACCGTAAGGTCTTCCTGTGTTTTAGTCTTGGTTATCCTGCAAGTGAAAGCCGCTCAGTCGTGTCCAACTCTTTGCAACCCCATGGACTATACAGTCCATGGAATTCTCCAGGCCAGAATACTGGAGTGGGTAGCCTTTCCCTTCTCCAGGGGATCTTCCCAACCTGGGGATCAAACCCAGGTCTCCCATTGTGGGCAGATTCTTTACAAGCTGAGCCACCAGGGAAGCCCAGGAATACTTGGGTGTGTAGCTTTTCCCTTCTCCAGGGGATCTTCCCAACCCAGGGACTGAACCGGGGTCTCCTGCGTTGCAGGCAGATTCTTTACCAGCTGAGCCCTCAGGGAAGCCCCTCGTGGTTGTCTTTCCCACATGTGATTCCACGGCCTCTATTAAAATGATTGCCATTTACCCTGTCTGCAGAGCATCAACTCTGCTTTAGCAAAAATCCGGTCAGTGGCTGCTGTATGCACTCATATTTTCTCAAGGGAAATATCTCAGGAACGCGTGTCATTACAGCAGCAGGTGCAGCTGAGCAAAGCTGGACCGGCTTTGGGAGCGGGCATATCCAGAGGTACCCAGAGGAAAGACGCGGATGGTTGTGAACACTACCTTGCCAGCTGTGTTCACCCATCCCTGTGCGTCGGGCATCCCGCTTTAAGGTTCTTCTGTAGAGGAGATACAGAGCACGGGTAAGGACCTGTCAACAGCCTGGACTGGCTGGCGTCCCTTTCCTGAGCTGTGCTCGTGGAAATCCGTACCTGCCTGGTGGCAGCAGCTTCAGCCCCTGGGAATGGCTGAATCCTTTACGAGATCCTTTTGCCGTTCATCTTTTTATCTGTTAGCCCTGCCAACGAAGAGCTGCTGCTGCTAAGTCGCTTCAGTTGTGTCCGACTCTGTGCGACCCCATAGATGGCAGCCTGCCAGGCTCCCCACTTCCCTGGGATTCTCCAAGCAAGAACACTGGAGTGGGTTGCCATTTCCTTCTCCAGTGCATGAAAGTGAAGTTGCTCAGTCCTGTCCGACCCTCGGCAACCCCATGGACTGCAGCCTTCCAGGCTCCTCCGTCCATGGGATTTTCCAGGCAAGAGTGGGGTGCCATTGCCTTCTCCGGCCAGCGAAGAGCGGACGCTGGTAATTGCATATGTGTGTGCGTGTGTGTTCGCGCAGGACTTGCCAGATTGTCTGTCTCACGTAATGCCGAGGATATACCCTTGTATGTAGGTGATGTGGAGGTGTCACGCCATCTGCTCGTTCAACTATGCATTTAGAAGGATATGATTCCAGGCAACTTCCACACACACTTTCTGCTTGTCGTTAGCGCTTAGTATAAAAGCCCAGCGCGACCTGAAAGCCACCCGTGAGTCATGAAGGAGGAAAGTGCCATCTTCACTGGAGTTTGGTCTTAAGTAATCGTATTTGGTTTTTCTTTGTTTTTTTTAACATGGGCCTTTTTTATTCCCCCTCTGTCTCTTTTTTAAAAAATTATTTTTAATTGGAGGATAATCGCTTTACAATATTGTGTTGGTTTTTTGCAAGACACCAGCATGAGTGAGCCACAGGTACGTGTGTGAGCCCTTCCCTGTCGAACGTACCTCTCACCTCACACCCTATCTAGGTGGATTTGACCTCCCTGCGTCATACAGCAAATTCCCACTGCCGCTTTTAATTCTACATGCGGTACTGTATATGTTTCAGTGGTACTCTCTCCAATTTTCGCTCCTTCCCCTTCCCCGGTGCCGACAAGTCTGTTCTCTGCATCTGCGTCTCTGTTGCTGCCCTGCAAATAGGTTCATCAGCCCTATCTTTCTGGATTCTGTATACATGCGTTAATACAGAGTGTTTGTCTCTTTCTCACTTCACTCTGTCTAATAGGCTCCAGGTTCATCCACCTCGTTAGAAGTGACTCGAATGTGTTCTTTTTCATAGCTGGGTGATATTCCGTTGTGTATATGTACCACAGCTTCTTTATCCATTCATCTGCCGATGGGCATCTAGGTTGCGTCCACGTCCTGGCTTTTGTGGACAGTGATGCAGTGGACACTGGGGTACGTGTGTCTCTTTCAGTTCCAGTTTTCTCAGGTTATATGCCCAGTGGTGGGATTGTTGTGTCAGATGGTAGTTTTATTCCTCTGTTTTTAAGGATTCTTCACACCGTTCTCCATAGTGACTGTATCAGTTTGCATTTCCACCAACAGTTCGAGAGGGTCCCCTTTTCCCCACGCTGCCTCCAGCATTTATCGTTTGTAGGTTTTTTGATGGTGGCCGTTGTGACCAGCATCAGGTCGTATCTCATTGTAGTTTTGACTTGCATTTCTCTCATGATGAGTCGTGTTGTGCATCTTTTCATGTCTTTTTAGCCACCTGTATTTCTTTTTTGGAGGTACGTGGGTCTTCTGCCCACTTGTTGATTGGTTTGTTTGTTTTTCTGGCATTGAGCCACATGAGCTGCTTGTATATTTTGAATATTAATCCTTTGTCAGTTGTTTCATTTGCTATCATTTTCTCCCCTTCTGAGGGCTCACTTTTCACCTTGTTGATTGTTTACTTTGCTGTACAAAAGCTTTTAAGTTTGATCAGGTCCCATTTGTTTATTTTTGCTTTTATTTCCATTACTCTAGAGGGTGCGTCATAGAAGATCTTGCTATGATTTATGTCATCGAGTGTTCTGCCTATGTTTTCCTCTTAGAGTTTTATAGGTTCTGGTCTTACATTTAGGTCTTTAATCCATTTTGAGTTTACTTTTGTGTTTGGTGTTAGGAAGTGTTCTGGTTGCATTCTTTCCCATGTAGCTGTCCAGTTTTCCCAGCATCAACTATTGAAGAGGCTGTCTTTTCTCCCTTCTGTATTCTTGGCTCCTTTGTCAAAGATAGGGTGCCCATAGGTGCTTTGGTTTATCTCTGGGCGTTCTGTCGTTTTCTTTTTGTGCCAGTACCATACAATCTTGATGACCGAAGCTATCTATTTTCAGACTGTAAAGTCTTAAGCTTGGAAGGTTGATTTCTCTAGCTCCCTTTTTCTTTCTCAAGATTGCTTTGGTTATTCGAGGTCTTTTGAATTCCATACACATTGTGAAATTTTTTGTTCTCCTTCTGTGGAAAATACCATTGGTTACTGATAGGGATAGCATTGGATCTGGTAGCTTCCTTTTGGGGGAGCATAGCTACTTTCACAGTATTGATTCTTCCAATCCAAGAACATGGAATATCTCTCCATGTTTGTGTCATCTTTGATTTCTTTTATCAGGGTCTTATAGTGTTATGCATGCAAGTCTTTTGTCTCTTTGGGTAGCTTTATTCCAAGGTATCTCATTCTTTCTGTTGCGATGATAAAGGGGATTGTGTCCTTAACTTCTCTTTTTGATTTTTCATATGTGGGCCATTTCTTAAAGTCCTTACTGAATTTGTTCCCGTCCTGTTTCTGCTTCATGTTCTTGTTTTTTGCCCCTCCCCGGCAAAGGCATATGGGATCTTAACTCCCTGACCAGAGATCGAACCCATTACCCCCTGCTTTGGAAGTTGAAGTCTTAACCACTGGACGCCCGGGATGTCCCTTTTGTGTTGTATTCTGAATTTCAAGGTCGTGCCCGTTTTTAAGTTCATGCTCGTATGTCGTAGGCTGTTGATCACCTGTGTTTGTCGCGTCTGGCACGAAACTCAGTTTTGTGGCTGGAGGGAGAACTCTGAGCTCAGCGATATGGTGGTCCAGAGGCCATGTCCTGCCAGAGCCTGCCTGCTACCTGAGAGACAGGCAGTACCCAGATGGCACAGGATGCTTTGATGGTGACGCATGTGGTCAAGAAGGAGCGGGGCCGTGTAGCTGAAGGCCTCGGACCAGAAGGGCTTCTACGTTGGAGCTTTTAGAAGGGGAAACTGGTGAGCCGTCGTCTGAAGCATGTTTCTGGGAAGAGCGGGGAAAAGATAGTTCCAGAGAAAGGGAACAGCACTTACAAAGCGGCAGCCTGTGACGCTGAGCTCTGGAAACCCCAGGGACAAAAAGGAGGCCAGGCCACTATGGTGGGGGCCTGAGACCGACCAGGAGATGAGGTTGAGAGCTGTGTGCGGGGCCCACCTGACGGCTCCTTGCAGGATACGATGGTCACGGTGCTGCATTTCAAGTTGAGAGCCTGCAGACTTTTCCCACCGCTGTGACTGGTGGCTGGCTGCTGCTGCGGGTCAGAACTGGAGTGGTCCTAGTGGGTCCCAGGATGAAGGCAGTCTTATTTCCCACTAGCACAGCCCAGCGGATCTGAGAAGGAAAAGCGCAGACTCGGACAGTCTTGGGCAATGAGCCCCAGCGGATGTGTGGATATCCTGGTTGGAGGAACTACGGGTCTGGCCTGTGTCCCCCTGGGTGGGAGGCAGGTGTCATTTTTAACTCTCAAGGTGGGCTGGAGTGGGGGGGTGTGTTGGTGTGGGTGGTTGGGGCTGGCAGGCTGGACGCACGTGGACATGCGGTGTTCGAGATGCCGCGGGGTCCGCTACGTGCACGCGTCATGGGGGCCAGTCCTGGGCTGAGCGTGCAGCGGCGAGGCCTGGGACCTGAGATGTGGATCTGGGATTTGAAGCGGGTAGGGGCGCTGCATGTGTTCACAGGGCAGCTGGACGCAGCATAGTCCTGTCCTAAAAGGTGGTCGATTTGCAGTGGAGTGAGGGAGAAAGCCAGGCTTCCCAGGTGGCGCTAGTGGTAAAAGAACCTGCCTGGCAGTGCAGGAGATGGAAGAGATGTGGGTTCGATCCCTGGGTCAGGAAGATCCCCTGGAGGAGGGCACGGCAACCCAAGTCCCGTATTCTTGCCTGGAGAATCCCAGGGACGGAGAAGCCTGGTGGGCTTACAGTTCATGGGGTCGCACAGAGTCGGACACGACTGAAGCGCCTTAGCATGCACGCACTGGGAGAAAACCAAATGACAGAAACAGGCCTTTGGGGATTCTCTGGCAGTCCAGTGGTTGGGACTACACGTGCTCACTCCCTGGGCCCTGAGTTCCATACCTGCTCGGGGAGCTAAGATCCTGCAAGCCAAGAGGTGAGGCCAATTTAAAAAACAAAAATTCCTTTTGGAAACCTAAGGTGCCTGAAAGTTTTCCAAAGTCATTTGATAACCCCTTGTGTATTTTCATTCAGCAAAAAAGTGAAAGTCCCTGAGTCATGTCCGACTCTTGCAACCCCATGGACTATACAGTCCATGCAATTCTCCAGGCCAGAATACTGGACTGGGTAGCCTTTCCCTTCTCCAGGGATCTTCCCAACCCAGGGATCGAACCCATGTCTCCTGCATTGGCAGGCAGATCTTTACCACTGAGCCACCTGGGAAGCCCCAAGTTTGCAGGAGATCAGACTTCAGTGAACCAGCCATCGGGAGAGTTTTTGACAGAACATGCATTAATCTCATTTTATTCTTATTAACTCTTTTCTTTTAAATGAGGGAAATAGCTTCCACCCAGAATTATGCTTAGATCTGCCACCCCCACCCCCAATTTTCCCCCTCACTTTTCAGGTTTCATCTTAGGTAGGACGAAACGGCCCACCTAGATTGATTAGCTGCTGCTTTTTTCCTGGATTCTAGAGTTTTTACTAACAACCACAAGTATGGTCCTGAGAATCACGTAACAGCATCGTATGTTTGTTTTTTTGAATGACTTTTATGATGAACCTTGATTTAGCAAGAACATCAATCGCATTTCCTAACCACAAAGATGAATACAAATTCAATTAGCCAAAATGTGTCATTCTGCTTCCGTGAAGATAAATTCTCCAAGGACAGAAGCTGGCTTAAGAATTTCTAGGTTTGACCAACGTTCAGAAATTCCAGAAATTACCCAGATTTTGAGACTGTTTTCTAGGGAATGCCTCCGCTGCAGTGGCAAGTATCTTAAAATGTCATCTGTGACTTGGAAGGTAACCGAGGACAGCTTCTTTTCACAGTGAAGGATTTGGCTCTGGCTTATGGAAAAAGCAGATATTCTTGACTTTTCTTCAGAGTAGACTGGCGAATGCACATTTTAGCTGTCACAAACATTTTGATCTAAGTTTGTAACTAGCCGCTGGGTCTTTGGAAGAAGTACATTTGCACTGAAGGTTCATTTCCTTTGAGATCTCTTTTGTTATGGAAAAGTATATACATTACATAAAAGTTCCCCTTTTCAACCACTTGTAAGTACACAGTATTCCTGTGCTGTGTACCATTAAGTACATTCACCATCCACCTGCAGAACTTTTCCACCTTTCCAGATTTAAACTCTTAAACTTAACTCTCCTCTCCATTCGCCCCTCTCCTGGCAAGACCATTCTACTTTCTGTCTCTATTTTTAACTACTCTAGATACTTCCCATAAGTGGGATCATACATTATTTCTCCTTTTGTGTCTCACGTATTTCAATTAGCATAGTGTCTTCAGATGAACAAGGTAATGACACCCCACTCCCAGTACTCTTGACTGGAAAATTCCGTGGACATTGGAGCCTGGTGGGCTGCAGTGCATTACTTCAGTTTAGTCGCTCAGCCGTGTCCAGCTCTCTGCGACCCCATGGACTGCCGCACACCAGGCCTCCCTGTCCATCACCAACTCCGGGAGTTTGTGATGCCATCCAACCATCTCATCCTCTGTTGTCCCCTTCTCCTCCTGCCTTCAGTCTTTGCCAACGTCAGGGTCTTTTCCATTAAGTCAGTTCTTCGCATCAGGTGGCCAAAGTATTGGAGTTTCAGCTTCAGCATCGGTCCTTCCAGTGTGTATTCTGGACTGATTTCCTTTACGATACAGTCCATGGCGTCTTGCAGAGTCGGACACAACTTAGCGACTAAACGACGTCTTCGACGTTTGCCCATGTTGTAGGATGTCTCAGAATTTCATTCTGTTTTTAAGCTGAATAGCATTGCACTGTATGAATAAACAACACTTTTTTAATCCATTCATCCATCAGTGGACATGTGGGTTGTTTCTGTTATTTGGCAATTGTGAATGTTGTCACTTAGAACATTGGGGTGCAAATATCTGTTCAGGTTCCTGCTTTCTGTTCTTTTGGTTTTATACCTAAAAGTGGAATTGCTGAATCATATGGTAACTGTGTGTTGAATGTTTTGACGAATTGTCATAATGCTTTCTGAGGTTCGTTTTTCAGTAATCTTTGCAAGCTGTGATAGCAATGGAATCTAACCATGCCTCATCTTATCTAACACAGCTTTAGCAGAGCTAGCCTGCAGGCGAAATTTAACCCTTTGTCTACTTTTGTACATTAAATACGCTAAGGATGGTTTCTACATTTTCTTTTTTTTTTGCCAACCCAATACTTACTTACCTAGACAGCATATTAAAAAGCAGAGACATTACTTTGCCAGCAAAGGTCCATCTAGTCAAGGCTATGGTTTTTCCAGTAGTCATGTATGGATGTGAGAACTGGACTATAAAGAAAGCTGAGCACCAAAGAACGGATGCTTTTGAACTATGGTGTTGGAGAAGACTCTTGAGGGTCTCTTGGACAGCAAGGAGATCCAACCAGTCCTTCCTAAAGGAAATCAGTACTGAGTGTTCATTGAAAGGACTGACGGTGAAGCTGAAAGTCCAATACTTTGGCCACCTGATGCGAAGAACTGACTCATTGGAAAAGACCCTGATGCTGGGAAAGATTGAGGGCGGGAGGAGAAGGAGATGACAGAGGATGAGATGGTTGGATGGCATCACTGACTCAATGGACATGGGTTTGGGTAAACTCTGGGAGTGGGTGATGGACAGGGAGGCCTGGTGTGCTGCAGCCCATGGGGTCGCAAAGAGTTGGACACAACTGAGCGACTGCACTGAACTTAAACTTACTTATTTATTCATTCATTCATTTAGCTGCTCTGGGTCTCAGTTTCAGCAGAGGGAATCATTACTTGAGGTACGTAGGATCTAGTTTACTTGACCAGGGATTGAACCTGGGACCCCTGCCTTGGGAGCATGGAGTCTTAACCACTGAACCACCATTTTTTGATTTTTTTTTTGGTGGGGGGGGACCACTTAAAAATGTAAAAACCAGGGACTCCCCTGGTGGTCCAGCGGCTAAGACTCCAGTCTCCCAATGCAGGGGCCCTCGGTTCAGTCCTGCTGAGGGGACTAGATCCCACATGCTGCTAAGAGTTCGCATACCGCAACTAGTCACAGCCAGGTAAATAATTTAAAAATAAATAAAGCAAGTGTTTTTTGAAAAATGAAGCCAAGAAGAATGACAAGTTATAACGCATGAAAATTCTCTCAGTTCCATTATACGTAATTAAGTTTCCTTGGAACACAGCTAAACCTGCTGATGCCTGTATTGCACGGTTGTAGCTCTCTGCGGCTCATGGAATGAAGAGTATTTACTCTCTGGCCCTTTAAGAACGTATCTACCAAGCGCTAATCGAATCGAACAGGTTAAGACCCCAGAAGTCAGCTGAGCGTATTCACACTTGTCGAGTGCTTGGCCTGTGTACAGGGGCTTTTCCGGGGTGTCAGTGGGTGCATCAAATGTCTCCTTAATTAATCACGCTGTTCTGAACCCTTTTGCTGTCACTGTTTCACATTTAAGTCTCAAAAAAAAGCCCCTGGGAACCCTAAAATAACTCATGGTTCTGTGAGGACAAATAACCTGTGACTTGCATCTGAGTCACTCATAATTCTCACTGGGCAACTGTAACACCCTTGTGAATTCTGTCTTTACGAGCCCCTGGTTCTTTCTTTTCCCCGAACGCTTCCTTTGGTTTTACCTGTATCTGTGTCTCCTGGACTGCAGTTCTTAAGGTCCCAGATAGAGATTTTTATTCTTTATGGGGAGGGGGGGAGCCCCCAGGAGACTTCCTTCAGTAGGAGATTTGTTGTTGATCAGATCAGTTATATCCGACTCTTTGCGACCCCATGGACTGCAGCACGCCAGGCCTCCCTGTCCATCACCAACTCCCAGAGCTTGCTCAAACTCATGTCCATTGAGTTGGTGACGCCATCCAACCATCTCATCCTCTGTCGTTCCCTCCTCCCGCCTTCCATCTTTCCCAGCATCAGGGTCTTTTCCAGTGAGTCAGTTCTTCACATCAGGTGGCCAAAGGATTGGAGTTTCAGCTTCTGCATCAGTCCTTCCAATGAATATGCAGGGTTTAGCATTGACTGGTTTGATCTCCTTTAAGTCCAAGTGAGTCTCAGGAGTCTTCTCCAACACCACAGTTCAAAAGCATCAATTCTCAGACACTCAGTGTTCTTTATGGTCCGACTCTCACATCTGTACGTAACTACTAAAGAGCCATAGCTTTGACTGTACTGACCTTTGCCAGCAGGAGAGCACAGTATAAAGTCCCCAGTCAAGTTGGAGAGTCACCCGTTTAAGACACATTAACTTTTCTACTCGCACTTCCAGACTCTGCATCCTTTTCTTTGTAAGGGGCCGTCTCTTCTCTTCTTATTTGAATAAGTAAATCTCTGTATAATGGAGGAACCAAATTGAGAAAGATATCTCAAAGTTCACTTTAGTTTTCTCATATACTCTTTGGAGGAACAAGGTTTCTCTCCTACCAAAAGACACTGTCTTTTATTTTTAATCCGTGGTATTTCTATAAAACCATGTAAATGTCATACTTGAAACTGCAGGGCGTTTCAGCATTTTTTTGGCAGAGACGTTTTCTGTGTGTTTAGGGCGGCGTGTGACTTGTGAATAGTTCTATTTGCACAATCAGATAATCTGACACAGCACCAGTTCCCTGTTACCAATGGCATCTTCCCAGTACCATTTCGGGGTCACACTTTGTTCTGTTGACTGTGTTGTCAGAAGTCGCATCCCCAGAACATCTTGATACACCTTCCAAACTGTAGTACAGACGTGCTAAGTCACTTCAGTCATGTCCGACTCTTTGCGACCCCACGGACTATTGCCCACCAGGCTCCTCCGTCCATGGGATTTCCCAGGCAAGACTACTGGAGGGGGTTGTCGCTTCCTCCGCCAAGGGATCTTCCGCCTCTTAAGTCTCCTTCATCAGCAGGTGGGTTCTTTACCGCTAGCGCCACCTGGGAAGCTATACTACACACTCCAGTATACTTACTTAGGGATTTAACACATTGCATAATTCATGAGGGTGATCTTAGGACCCCAGGGAAATTTGGACAGGATCGAAGGAAATCAGATTAAGCTTAAACTAGGATATTCACTTAAATCCTAGTTTTCCTTTATACTTGATTTTTATAGGACATAGAGCATTTGCATTTTACTGTGTTTGCAATCATTAGGCTGCCCTGGTGGCTTAGACAGTGGAGAATCGGCCTGCAATACAGGAGACCCAAGTTCCATCCCTGGGTCAGGAAGATCCCCTGGAGAAAGGAATGGCCACACACTCCAGTATCCTTGCCTGGAGAACCCCATGGACAGAGGAGCCTGGCGGGCTCCAGTCCATGGTGTCGCAAAGAGTTGGACACGACTGAGCAGCTAACACGCTAACACTACACTTGAAATCATGTTTGCACGAAGCCTGTTGCTTGCTAGACTGGTAAAAGAGGATCAGTAAAAGAGTACTAGGCGGATAAAATCATTTGATGGTGTAGCATGAAGATACTGCTAGAGTCAAGAATTGTAGCATCTACATTCCGTCTAACCTGATTGTTTTCTTCTTCCTTCTTCTGACCCTGTTCTTTTCCTTTCTCAGACACATTTGCCCACTTAAAAGTGCAGTTGTTTGAAAACCAAGCAGTTAGTTTCCGTTTAAGAAAAAACCAGAGATAACTGTGATTATGTTCCAGTGGAAACAAAAACATCATTCTCTTATACTTTCACTTATGTGACTGTTTTAATCCTGTTAAAGAAGCTTCTGACATTTATTCCTTTGTGGGAGTCACTGGTGAAAATGTAGATTTATATTGGCTTTTAGGTTTATATATGTTTGTGTGTCTGTGTGTATATATATAATAAAACCCAAGATGATTAAATATATTATTATATTTAATTATATATTAATATATTTAATATTAATATATTTAACTATATGTTAAATATATACAATTATATATTAATATTTATATTATGTATTTGTATAGATTTGTGTATTATATCATTTATTATTTATTCATTGTTATTTATAATATAATTTTTATATATTAATATATTTAATCATCTTGGTTTTCATTTTTGCTTTAAAAATTGAAACAAATGATGAACAGCACAGAAGGAACACAGCATCATTCCAGTAACCACTCCACAGCCGTTAGCATGTTGCAGTTAACTGTCGTTCTGTACAGGCCTATGCGTCCGGCTTTATGTGTCTGAATCTGTGAATTTCTGCAGCATAACTGCTAAACACGCCGTGCTCCTTTACTGGCCCAGAGAGGCTAAGTTCCTCACCAGGGGACACACAGCCCCGAGCGAAGGAGTCTGGGGTTTAGCCGAGGTCACACCAGGACCACACTGCTTCTCCGAGAGTGTGCCAGCTTGTGTCGGAAGGGAACCACTACCCTTTCCAAGCACTGAGTGTAATTTCTGGCAAATAACAGCGTGCTGGAATCTGGAGAAAAGGAAGCCAGCTTAGATTGGGTGTAAAGAATGGCGTGATTGAGACTAGCCACCCAAGACAGAGGCAAGAGTTTGGCCTTCAAGGCAAA
Source organism: Bos grunniens (assembly GCF_055505025.1). Taxonomy (NCBI): domain Eukaryota; kingdom Metazoa; phylum Chordata; class Mammalia; order Artiodactyla; family Bovidae; genus Bos; species Bos grunniens. The sequence continues at coordinate 6,737,098 of NC_141194.1, forward strand.
TATACAGGGCTAGAAGAATCAGCGTGTGCCAGTGTGTTTATTTTATTGTTTTAGTACCTGAAAAGTGCGTCTAAAGATAGGCCAGTGGTGCAGTGGAAGGGAGATGGGATATATAACGCACACCACCTGGGATGACTTCCAGGTTCTGACTGCCCAGCGATGGGCTCTCCCAAGTCTGTGAGATGGCAGAGGGCGATGAGGAAATCACTGCGGGGACCACGTCCATGCAGATGTGAGCCTGACGCACACGTCCTGTAGCTCTGTCCTACACGAGCACCTTTGATCCCGGATCACGCGGGGTGACATTCTCTCTATTTTATGTGACTTCCGCGTCCCAAGCCCACCGTGGAAAGCCAGTGGGGACCATCACACCCTGGGATTAATCTGGGAATTCTGAGCACCCGCCAAGCAGGGCTTGTTGACCCATGGATATTCATTAAATTGTGTGTTATTTTTTTCTGGCGTTAAATTGTGTATCATCTTTTTCTGTCTCAAGAGTCAGTCGCCCTCTGAAACTACAGGAAACCACAAGTCTTTTTTGACATTTGTAATGCCAGGCCCTGCAGTGCCTCCTCCTTCCATGAGGTGTGTTATCTTTTTGGTACCTCACACCATCAGCTTACAGAGGTGGTTTCTGCCTCGCAGAATTTATGTCAGATTCCTTTAAAAGAGGAGGCTTTACTTAACTGATAGATTTCTTGGTCTTGCTTCAAACGAATTGTCTCAAGTGTTTGTTTCTCCAAATAATCACATACTTGCTGTTGTCCGTTGAGTCGCTAGGTCATGTCCAACTGTTTGCGACCCCATGGAGTGCAGCACAACAGGCCTCCCTGTCCATCACCAATTCCTGGAGTTTATTCAAACTCATGTCCGTTGAGTCGGTGATGCCATCGGTCCATCTCATCCTCTGTCGTCCCCTTCTCCTCCCACCTTCAGTCTTTCCCAGTATCAGGGTGTTTTTTCATATCAGGTGGACAGAGTATCCGAGCTTCAGCATCAGTTTTTCTTATGAATATTCAGGACCGATTTTCTTTAGGATGGACGGGTTGGATCTCCTTGCAGTCCAAGGGACTCTCAAGAGTCTTCTTCAACACTACAGTTCAAAAGCATCCATTCTTTGGTGCTCAGCCTTCTTTATGGTCCAACTCTCACATCCATACCTGACCACTGGAAAAACCATAGCTTTGACTAGACGGACCTTTGTCAACAAAGTGATGTCTCTGCTTTTGAATCCACTGTCTGGGTTGGTCGTAGCTTTTCTCCCAAGGAGCAAGTGTCTTTTAATTTTGTGACTGCAGTTGCCACCCCCAGTGATATTGGAGCCCGTACTAGAAACTGCCTCCTGCAGCCCCTGCGCGTGAAGGCAAGCTTGAGTCTTGAAAGCTAGGCAGAAACAAACTCTCAAACTGTTTTAGTCATCTTAGCCGAGACAGACCAACCCACGTGTCCTGTTCGTCCCTGGCTTTGGAGGACTGACTGACGGGCACTCACATGTGAGTCTGTTTTGGTTAGCAGCCGTCAGGTAGGAGGAAAGGGCAGTGAGGAATCAGAACTCTAAAAAAGGTGGGCCGGGACTTCCCTGGAGATCCAGTGATTGAGACTTTGCCTTCCAGTATAGGAGGTGTGCATTCGATCCCTGGTCGGGGAAGCTTAAGACCCCACAGGCCTAAAAACCCAAAACATAAAGCAGAAGCCGTACTGTAACAAAATCAAAAAAGACTTTAAAAAAATGGTGGGTGACATTTTTCTTTTCTTTTTGTTTCACTGCACCACAAGGGCTTATGGGATCTTAATTACGTGACCAGGAATCAAACCCAGACCCTTGACATTGAAAGCACAGAGACCACGGAATTCCCAGCTCTCATTTTCTAGTTTGGAAAATTCATATTCAATAGCTGTAGTTGCATGAAATGAGGCCTGATGTACATATTTAGCTATGATTTTACAGTCATCAATGTGTGCGTACATGTGTATATATATGTATGTATATGAATACACGTGTACATACGTATATATATATATGTCTGTGTGTATTTCGGCTTCACCTCGAGGCATTCAGTATCTTAGTCCCCCAATTAGGGCTCAGACTCATGCCCCTTGCTGTGAAAGTGCCATGTCTTAACCACTAAACTCCCAGACAAGTCCCCAGTCATGACACTAATAATAATGGTTGCTTGTGATTTCACAAGTCTCCCGTACCAATGATGGAACAAAAGAAGCGTTAACATCTTGAAGGCAGACGCACTCAGAAACAAAGAATTTTAATGACAAATAGGGTGTGTTTTATCTCCAAAGAACTGCATTCCATGAATCAGGAAGGAACTGCCTTTTCCCGCACTTGGTTTCCTCGTCTAGCTGCACACGCTGCTGCTTTCTTGGAGGCATAAGGGTGCTCTTGGTCATCCTGCTCATCTATAAATAAACCATCGCTATAAATAAGACATTCGCTGTTGATCTGAGTTTGACGCCACGGGAGAGATGCGCACGTGAATGGAATGCAAAGCCCCAGGATGACTCACTCCCGTTCTGGCTTTCATCTTCTAGATGTCAAGGCTAACTGCGGAAACCTGGAAGGCGGTCCGGTGAAGGAAAAAAAAAAAAATCACAGAAAATCCAAAACTGAATAGAGCGTAGTTGCTTGTAGATAAAGTGCAAACGAGGGCTTCCCTGGTGACTCAGGCGGTGAAGAATCTGCCTGCGGTACAGGAGACCCCGGTTCGATCCCTGAGTCGTCTAGATTCCCTGGAGAAGGGAATGGCTACCCACTCCAGTATTCTTGCCTGGAGAATCCCATGGGTAGAGGAGCCTGGTGAGCTACAGTCCACGGGGTCGCAAAGAGTCGGAAACAACTAAGCGACTAACACACATATACACAGTGCAAATGACTGAATACATTTCAGATCAGCTCAGGAGCGTGAGATCAAATTGCCAATATCTGTTGGATAATAGAAAAAGCAAGATAATTCCAGGAAAACGTCTACTTTTGTTTCATTGACCACACTGAAGCCTTTGACTGTGTGGATCACAACAAACTATGGAAAATTCTTAAAGTGATCGGAATACCAGAACACCTTACCTGCCTCCTGAGAAATCTGTATGCAGGTCAAGAACCAGACAAGTTGAACAGAACTTGAAACAACGGACTGGTTCCAAATTGGGAGAGTTGAACACATCAAGGCTATAAATTGTCACCCTGCATATTTAACTTACATGCAGAGTACATCATTAGAAACGCTGGGCTGGGCGAAGCACAAGCTGGAATCAAGATTGCCGGGAGAAATATCAATAACCTCAGATATGCAGATGACACCACCCTTATGTTAGCAAGTGAAGAGGAACTAAAGAGCCCCTTGATGAAAGTGAAAGAGGACAGTGGAAAAGCTGGCTTAAAAATCAACATTCAAAAAACTAAGGTCATGGCTTCCAGTCCCATCACTGCATGGAAAATAGATGGAGAAACAATGGAAACAGTGACAGACTTTATTTTCTTGGGCTCCAAAATCACTGCAGATGGTGACTGCAGCCATGAAATGAAAAAACGCTTGCTCGTTGGAAGAAAAGCTATGAGCAACCTAGACAGAACATTAAAAAGCAAAAACATCACTTTGCCAACAAAGGTCCATCTAGTCAAAGCTATGATTTTTCCAGTAGTCATGTATGGATGTGAGATTTAGACCATAAAGCTGAGCGCCAAAGAATGGATGCTTTTGAACTGTGGTGTTGGAGAAGACTCTTGAGAGTCCCTTGGACTGCAAGGAGATCCAACCAGTCCATCCTAAAGGAAATCATCTCTGAGTATTCATTGGAAGGAGTGATGCTGAAGCTCCAGTAATTTGGCCACCTGATGCAAAGAGCCAACTCATTTGAAAATATCCTGATGCTGGGAAAGATTGAGGGCAAGAGGAGGAGGGGGCAACAGAGGATGAGATGGTTGGAAGGCATCACCAACTCAATGGACATGAGTTTGAGTAAGCTCTGGGAGTTGGTGATGGACAGGGAGGCCTGGAGTGCTGCAGCCCATGGGGTCGCAAAGAATCGGACACAACTGAGCAACTGAGGAACAACAAACAAATTTGACCATTTCCTAGCTGTGAAACCAGTCTGGACCGTTCTGTTCATTTAAACTCTCAAGAACTTGGCCTTTTACAGCTAGACAGTGGGAATAGCAAAAGGATTGTTGTGATGGTTAAGTCATATCATGGACCTAGAGGGACTTGATAAAATGTACACTTTCTACGAGAACAGGTGGACGACGAGTTATTTTATGTAGGCAGGTACTGAGCAGCCTTGCTGTTGAAAGGTTTTCATGATGAAAACCAGTGACACGCACCTCTCATGACTCAGATTCAGGGATGATAGCAGATCACGTTTGTGTTAAAAGGAAGAGTACCACACGGTGGGCACTTGCAGGACTGTAGGGGGAGCTGGGAAATAGGGGCAGTCTCTGCGAGGTGAGACGGAGTGGACCTAGGGAGAGTTAGCATTTTATCCTCATACCAGGGCTTCTCAGGGCTTCCCTGGTGGCGCTAGTGGTAAAGAACCCGCCTGGCAATGCAGGAGACGTAAGAGACATGGGTTCGATCCCCAGCTCGGGAAGATGCCCTGGAGGAAGGCATGGCAACCCACTCCAGTATTCTTGCCTGGAGAATCCCACGGACAGAGGAGCCTGGCAGGCTACAGTCCACAGGGTTGCAAAGAGTCTGACACGACTGAATGGCTGAACAGCAGCAGCAGAGTTTCTCAGCCTCAGCACTAGTTACGTTGGGGGCCCAAGAATCCTTTCTCACGTGGGAACATCTTGTCTGACCTCTACCCCTTCCATGCCAGAGACCCTCCCCTGAGTTGTGACACTGAGGAATATCTCCGGACATTGACTGATGACCCTACGGGGACACAGTTGCCCACAATTGAGAACCTCTTAAAAGCTTTCCCCTGAACATCTGTTAATTAGATAATTCTTTAAAAAGTATGTTGATTTATTTGGCTGCTCAGGTCTTAGTGCAAAACTGTGTGGGTCTTTAGGCTTCACTGCATCATCCAGAATCTTTAGTTGCACGTGTTGGATCTAATTCCTTGACCGGGGATCGAGCCCAGGCCCCTGCAGTGTGAGCGTGGAGACTTAGCCACTGGACCACCAGGCAAGTCTTACTTATATCATTTTAATGGCATTTAATTTTAATGTACTCAAAGGAAAAAACCTGCACACATATGTTTATAGAGCTTTGATTCCTCATTGCCAAAACTTGGGAGAAACCATGATGTCCTTTTATACGTGAGTGGATAAATATTTGAGTGTTGCATCTAGACAGTGGAATATTACTTCAGTTCAATCACTCAGTTGTGTCTGACTCTTTGCAGCACCATCTTCAGTGCTGAGATGAGCCCCTGGAGCACGGAGAACTTTTAGGACAGTGGAAGTATTCTTGATGGTGGTTTAGTGCTGGACACATGTCTTTATGCGTGTGTGCGTACTAAGTCCCTTCAGTCATGTCCGACTTCTTGCGACCCCGTCAGTCAGCTAAGCCTCGGTTTTCTTGAGTGAGTGAGTGAGTGAAAGTCGTTCAGTCCTGCCCGACTCCTTGCGACCCCGTGGACTATAGCCCAACAGGCTCCTCTGTCCATGGGCTTCTCCAGGCAAGAATACTGAGTGGGTTGCCATGCCCTTCTCCAGGGGATCTTCCTGGCCCAGGGATCAAACCTGTGTCTCTTACGTCTCCTGCATTGAAGGGCGAAGGTTCTTTACAACGAGCACCACCTGGGGGGCTCAGGTGTGTTTATGTCTTTTGTCAAAACCCATAGAAGGTGCCACAGCCTGATATAAACTATGGGCTTCAGGTGATAATGTCAGTGTGGGTTCATCAGTTGTAACAGATGGACCCTCTGGTGGGGGACCTAGATAAGGAGGGAAATTGAGCCTGTGTAGGAGCAAATGGCATACAGGAAATCTGTGTACCTTCCTGTCACTTTGGCTGGAAATCTAAAACTAGTCTAAAAACGAAACCTGTTAAAAATCGTGTTTAACGAGGGAGGGGGAAAAAAAGAGATGTCATCTCCACACTGATGAGATTTATTTTGTTCAGTTTCACGCTTATGCGATCTGTGAAAGAACTGGAAAGTTTCATGAGACTTTGCACTTGGGTTCTGAGAGCATCATCTTAACCTAGAATGGCATTTGAGCTAGTGTCATGTAAGCTCCCATGGCAGGTGTACATGTGTGTGTGTATGTGTGTGTGTGTGTGTGTCCCAGAGACCAAGAACCTGGGCTGAAATCCACCCGTCATTCCAACTGCACCCCTCCACTGTGGTCATTCCTAGAAACAAGGCAGAGACTTGTTTTACTTCTCGAATAGACCACTTCTGTCATATGTTAATTGTCTGAAGTCAATTAGAAGGTTGTCTATTTTAATGTAATATGGGTCGTCTTCCCAGGGGGCATAAAGAACCCATCTGCCAGTGCAGGAGACATAAGAGACGTGGGTTCAATCCCTGGGTCGGGAAGATCCCCTGGAGGAGGGCATGGCAACCCACTGCAGTGTTCTTGCCTGGAGAATCCCATGGATGGAGGAGCCTGGCGGGCTACAGTCCATGGGGTCGCAAAGAGTCAGACCCAAGTGAAGTGACTCTGCGCACATGCACACAAGAAGTTTGGAGTACACACCTTAATAAAATGAGCATGATATTGCCTTGGGCTTCCCTGACAGCTCAGTGGGTGAAGAATCTGCCTGCAATTCAGGAGACCCTGGTTCGATTCCTGGGTCGGGAAGATCTGCTGGAGAAGGGAAAGGCTATCCACTCCAGTATTCTTGGGCTTCCCTTATGACTCAGCTGGTAAAGAATTCGCCTGCAATGTGGGAGACCTGGGTTTGATCCCTGGTTTGGGAAGATCCTCTGGAGAAGGGAAAGGCTACCCACTCCAGTATTCTGGCCTGGAGAATCTCATGGACTGTGTAGTCCATGGGGTCGCAAAGAGTCAGAGACGACTGAATGCCTTTCACTGATACTGCCCTCAGGCAGGGATCGGCAGACTCCTGCCTATAGGCCAGCCCCACCTGCAATCTGTTTTTTTTTAATTGTGTTGAAGCACACCCAACACCCATTTATGTACCGTCTGCAGCTGTTTTAGAGCCAAAGCAGACGTGAGCAGTTGTAGCAGACTCAGTTTGGGTGTCAAGGATCCAAGATTCCTGCAGAGAAAGTGTGCTCACCCCTGCTTTACCAGTCTAGAACTTTTCCCTCTTTGGTCTTCATATCCTGACTATCTCCCGATTTTTAAACTCGGTTTCAGAAAAGGGGAGGATTGTCAGCAGAGTAGCCTAGTTAGAGAAATAATAGAGACATACAAGTGCGTTCCCTGTGAAGGACCCTGCAGCGTTACTCCTGCTCTCTCTGCGTGTGAGATGCACTCGTGTGTACTAGGGTGCCTTTGTTGAAATGCCTGGGCCTTTTAATCGAGGATTCAAAACACCAAGCTTCGCCCTTCCTCCCCCTTGCTCCCTTCCTTCCCCTTCCTTCCTTCCAATGCCTTCCTGTTCCTTCCTCCCGCCTCCATGCCCTCCCTTCCTCCCCCATCCATCCCCTTCCTTGCTCTTCCTTCCCCTTCCTTCCTCTTCCTTCCCCTTCCTTCCTCTCCCTTCCCCTTCCTTCCTCCCCCTTCCTTCCCCTTCCTCCCCCTTCCTTCCCCTTCCTCCCCCTTCCTTCCCCTTCCTTCCCCTTCCTTCCTCTTCCTTCCTTCCCCTTCCTTCCTTCCCCTTCCTTCCTCTTCCTTCCTTCCCCTTCCTTCCTCTTCCTCCCTTCCCCTTCCTTCCTTCCCCTTTCTTCCTCTTCCTTCCTTCCCCTTCCTTCCTCTTCCTCCCTTCCCCTTCCTTCCTCTTCCTTCCCCTTCCTTCCTCTTCCTCCCTTCCCCTTCCTTCCTCTTCCTCCCTTCCCCTTCCTCCCCCTTCCATCCCCTTCCTTCCTCTTCCTTCCTCTTCCTTCCTTCCATCCCCTTCCTTCCTCTTCCTTCCCCTTCCTTCCTCTTCCTCCCTTCCCCTTCCTTCCTCTTCCTCCCTTCCCCTTCCTTCCTCTTCCTCCCTTCCCCTTCCTCCCCCTTCCATCCCCTTCCTTCCTCTTCCTTCCTCTTCCTTCCTTCCTTCCCCTTCCTTCCCCTTCCTTCCCCTTCCTCCCTCTTCCTTCCTTCCCCTTCCTTCCTCTTCCCTCCCTTCCCCTTCCTTCCCCTTCCTCCCTCTCCCTTCCTTCCTCTTCCTTCCCCTTCCTTCCTCTTCCTTCCTCTTCCTTCCTTCCCCTTCCTTCCTCTCCCTTCCCCTTCCTTCCTCCCCCTTCCATCCCCTTCCTTCCTCTTCCTTCCCCTTCCTTCCTCTTCCTCCCTTCCCCTTCCTTCCTCTTCCTTCCCCTCCCTTTCCCTTCCTTCCCCTTCCTTCCCCTTCCTTCCCCTTCCTTCCTTCCCCTTCCTCTCCCTTCCTTCCTCCCCTTCCTTCCTTTGAATTCCTTCCCTTTCCTTCCTATTCCTTCCTTCCTCTTCCTTCCTCTTCCTTCCTCTTCCTTCTCCTTCCTTCCTCTTCCTCCCTTCCCCTTCCTTCCTCTTCCTCCCTTCCCCTTCCTTCCTTCCCCTTCCTTCCTCTTCCTTCCTTCCCCTTCCGTCCTCTTCCTCCCTTCCCCTTCCTTCCTCTTCCTCCCTTCCCCTTCCTTCCTCTTCCTCCCTTCCCCTTCCTTCCTCTTCCTCCCTTCCCCTTCCTTCCTCTTCCTCCCTTCCCCTTCCTTCCTCTTCCTTCCCCTTCCTTCCCCTTCCTTCCTCTTCCTCCCTTCCCCTTCCTTCCTCTTCCTTCCCCTTTCTTCCTCTTCCTTCCTTCCCCTCCCTTCCTCTTCCTTCCTTCCCTTCCCTTCCCCTTCCTTCCTTCCCCTTCCTTCCTTCCCCTTCCTTCCTTTGAATTCCTTCCCTTTCCTTCCTATTCCTTCCTTCCCTTCCTTCCCCTTCCTCCCTCTTCCTTCCTTCCCCTTCCTTCCTCTTCCTTCCTTCCCCTTCCTTCCTCTTTCTTCCTTCCCCTTCCTTCCTCTCCCTTCCTCCCCCTTCCATCCCCTTCCTTCCTCTTCCTTCCCCTTCCTTCCTCTTCCTCCCTTCCCCTTCCTTCCTCTTCCTCCCTTCCCCTTCCTTCCTCTTCCTCCCTTCCCCTTCCTTCCCCTTCCTTCCTTCCCCTTCCTTCCTCTTCCTTCCTCTTCCTTCCTTCCCCTTCCTTCCCCTTCCTCCCTCTTCCTTCCTTCCCCTTCCTTCCTCTTCCTCCCTTCCCCTTCCTTCCCCTTCCTCCCTCTCCCTTCCTCCCCCTTCCTCCCCCTTCCTTCCTCTTCCTTCCCCTTCCTTCCTCTTCCTTCCTCTTCCTTCCTTCCCCTTCCTTCCTCTTCCTTCCTTCCCCTTCCTTCCTCTTCCTTCCTTCCCCTTCCTTCCTCTCCCTTCCCCTTCCTTCCTCCCCCTTCCATCCCTTCCTTCCTCTTCCTTCCCCTTCCTTCCTCTTCCTCCCTTCCCCTTCCTTCCTCTTCCTTCCCCTCCCTTCCCCTTCCTTCCCCTTCCTTCCCCTTCCTTCCCCTTCCTTCCTTCCCCTTCCTCTCCCTTCCTTCCTCCCCTTCCTTCCTTTGAATTCCTTCCCTTTCCTTCCTATTCCTTCCTTCCTCTTCCTTCCTCTTCCTTCTCCTTCCTTCCTCTTCCTCCCTTCCCCTTCCTTCCTCTTCCTCCCTTCCCCTTCCTTCCTTCCCCTTCCTTCCTCTTCCTCCCTTCCCCTTCCTTCCTCTTCCTCCCTTCCCCTTCCTTCCTCTTCCTTCCCTTCCTTCCTCTTCCTCCCTTCCCCTTCCTTCCTCTTCCTTCCCCTTCCTTCCCCTTCCTTCCTCTTCCTTCCTTCCCCTTCCTTCCTCTTCCTCCCTTCCCCTTCCTTCCTCTTCCTTCCCCTTTCTTCCTCTTCCTTCCTTCCCCTCCCTTCCTCTTCCTTCCTTCCCTTCCCTTCCCCTTCCTTCCTTCCCCTTCCTTCCTTTGAATTCCTTCCTTTCCTTCCTATTCCTTCCTTCCCCTTCCTTCCTCTTCCTTCCTCTTCCTTCCTTCCTTCCCCTTCCTTCCCCTTCCTCCCTCTTCCTTCCTTCCCCTTCCTTCCTCTTCCTTCCTTCCCCTTCCTTCCTCTTTCTTCCTTCCCCTTCCCTTCCTCTCCCTTCCTCCCCCTTCCATCCCCTTCCTTCCTCTTCCTTCCCCTTCCTTCCTCTTCCTCCCTTCCCCTTCCTTCCTCTTCCTCCCTTCCCCTTCCTTCCCCTTCCTTCCTTCCTTCCCCTTCCTTCCTCTTCCTTCCCCTTCCTTCCTCTTCCTTCCTTCCCCTCCCTTCCTCTTCCTTCCTTCCCTTCCCTTCCCCTTCCTTCCTTCCCCTTCCTTCCTTCCCCTTCCTTCCTTTGAATTTCTTCCCCTTCCTCCCCCTTCCTTCCTTCGAATTCCTTTCCCTTCCTTCCCTCTTCCTTCCTGCCCCTTCCTTCCCTCTTTCTTCCTTCCTCTTCCTCCCTTCCCCTTCCTTCCTCTTCCTCCCTTCCCCTTCCTTCCTTCCCCTTCCTTCCTTCCCCTTCCTTCCTCTTCCTCCCTTCCCCTTCCTTCCTCTTCCTTCCCCTTCCTTCCTCTTCCTCCCTTCCCCTTCCTTCCTTCCCCTTCCTTCCTCTTCCTCCCTTCCCCTTCCTTCCTCTTCCTCCCTTCCCCTTCCTTCCTCTTCCTCCCTTCCCCTTCCTTCCTCTTCCTTCCCCTTTCTTCCTCTTCCTTCCTTCCCCTCCCTTCCTCTTCCTTCCTTCCCTTCCCTTCCCCTTCCTTCCTTCCCCTTCCTTCCTTCCCCTTCCTTCCTTTGAATTCCTTCCCTTTCCTTCCTATTCCTTCCTTCCCCTTCCTTCCTCTTCCTTCCTTCCCCTTCCTTCCTCTTCCTTCCCCTTTCTTCCTCTTCCTTCCTTCCCCTCCCTTCCTCTTCCTTCCTTCCCTTCCCTTCCCCTTCCTTCCTTCCCCTTCCTTCCTTCCCCTTCCTTCCTTTGAATTCCTTCCCTTTCCTTCCCCTTCCTTCCTTCCCCTTCCTTCCTTCCCCTTCCTTCCTCTTCCTCCCTTCCCCTTCCTTCCTCTTCCTTCCCCTTCCTTCCTCTTCCTCCCTTCCCCTTCCTTCCTTCCCCTTCCTTCCTCTTCCTCCCTTCCCCTTCCTTCCTCTTCCTCCCTTCCCCTTCCTTCCTCTTCCTCCCTTCCCCTTCCTTCCTCTTCCTTCCCCTTTCTTCCTCTTCCTTCCTTCCCCTCCCTTCCTCTTCCTTCCTTCCCTTCCCTTCCCCTTCCTTCCTTCCCCTTCCTTCCTTCCCCTTCCTTCCTTTGAATTCCTTCCCTTTCCTTCCTATTCCTTCCTTCCCCTTCCTTCCTCTTCCTCCCTTCCCCTTCCTTCCTCTTCCTTCCCCTTCCTTCCCCTTCCTTCCTCTTCCTTCCTTCCCCTTCCTTCCTCTTCCTCCCTTCCCCTTCCTTCCTCTTCCTTCCCCTTTCTTCCTCTTCCTTCCTTCCCCTCCCTTCCTCTTCCTTCCTTCCCTTCCCTTCCCCTTCCTTCCTTCCCCTTCCTTCCTTCCCCTTCCTTCCTTTGAATTCCTTCCCTTTCCTTCCTATTCCTTCCTTCCCCTTCCTTCCTCTTCCTTCCTCTTCCTTCCTTCCCCTTCCTTCCCCTTCCTCCCTCTTCCTTCCTTCCCCTTCCTTCCTCTTCCTTCCTTCCCCTTCCTTCCTCTTCCTTCCTTCCCCTTCCTTCCTCTTTCTTCCTTCCCCTTCCTTCCTCTCCCTTCCTCCCCCTTCCATCCCCTTCCTTCCTCTTCCTTCCCCTTCCTTCCTCTTCCTCCCTTCCCCTTCCTTCCTCTTCCTCCCTTCCCCTTCCTTCCCCTTCCTTCCTTCCTTCCCCTTCCTTCCCCTTCCTTCCCCTTCCTTCCTTCCTTCCCCTTCCTTCCTCTTCCTTCCCCTTCCTTCCTCTTCCTTCCTTCCCCTCCCTTCCTCTTCCTTCCTTCCCCTTCCCGCCTTCCAATTCCTTCCCCTTTTTCCCCCTTCCTTCCCCTTCCTTCCTTCCAATTCCTTCCCCTTCCTCTCCCTTCCTTCCTTCCTCTTCCTTCCCCTTCCTTCCTCTTCCTCCCTTCCCCTTCCTTCCTTCCAATTCCTTCCCCTTCCTCTTCCTTCCTTTCCCTTCCTTCCTCTTCCTCCCTTCCCCTTCCTTCCTTCCAATTCCTTCCCCTTCCTCCCCCTTCCTTCCTTCGAATTCCTTCCCCTTCCTTCCCTCTTCCTTCCTGCCCCTTCCTTCCCTCTTTCTTCCTTCCCATTCCTTCCTTCCCCTTCCTTCCCTCTTCCTTCCTTCCCCTTCCTTCCTTTCAGTTCCTTCCCCTTCGTCTCCCTTCCTTCCTTCCCCTTCCTTCCTTCACATTCCTTCCCCTTCCTTCCCTCTTCCTTCCTTCCCTCCTTCGAATTCCTTCCCTTTCCTTCCTTCCCCTTCCTTCCCTCTTTCTTCCTTCCAATTTCTTCCCCTTCCTTCTTTTTCCTTCCTTCCCCTTCCTTCCCTCTTCCTTCATTCCCCTTCCTTCCTCTCCCTTCCTCCCCCTTCCTTCCTCCCCCTTCCTTCCCCTTCCTTCCTTCCAATTCCTTCCCCTTCCTTCCCAATCCTTCCTTCCTCTTCCTTCCTTCCCTTTTCTTCCCCTTGAAATTCATGCACGTAATTAGTGTTTATCATGAACAAAACAACCCAGAATCTTTGTGTGTGTGTCATAAATAGAACTCTTAACAGAGAACAGATCCTTTTACTCTTGTCTGCCAGTTTTACGTAGAAAGAGAATTGGGCACCCTTTTAGTATAATGACAAAAAATAACTAATCCATCTAAATAAAGAACATCCCATAAATGAATGGTGTTCAAAGAGGAATGTGATGATAGGAGATGAGGAACCACTTAATGCACCATGACCTCTCACCTCACGGTACCCGTGTTCCTAGTTGGGTGAGTGAAAAGAGACGTGAGGATCATGGCCTGATTTTAATTCCCAGTGGGTAAAGGCACGTGTAGAACTGCCCTACTTCTTGCCACTATTATGATGTTAAAAGTCAAGTTTATTTTTGTAAGTCATTACCATCTTGGCAGACTTGCATTCATTTTTGTCAAGCACTGCCATCTTTAGCTTGCAGCCTTCCAGAGTCTAGAGAAATGCACGTTGGTTTCATATTTCTTCTGGGGAATCTATAGTCTTCCAGCAGGAGAACCTCTTTATTAGAATGTCTAGCAACTGGTGTATTCAAAATCTGTCAGGAAGTCGTCAGGAACATCTCAGCATGTGTCAGAAAAGTTAAAGTTTGGGAAAGTTATATCCTGAGCATGGAGTGTCATTTTCTAGGTGAATACCTAGGTACACAGACAAGCTAGAGAAGGAAAATGAAAGTGAAAGTCAATCAGTTATGTCCGACTCTTTGCAACCCCGTGGACTATACAGTCTGTGCAATTCTCCAGGGCAGAATACTGGAGTGGGTAGCCGTTCCCTTCTCCAGGGGGTCTTCCCAACCCAGGAATGGAACCCAGGTCTCCCGCATCGCAGGTGGATTTTTTACCGGCTGATCCACCAGGGAAGCCCCTAGAGAAGGACAGCAATTCACAATATTTCTGCTGCCTGCAGTTTGGAGCCAGGAAGGCATCATGACAAGAAAGTGGTGACTGGCTGTGTGTGAACCCCTGGTCTGACACTGCTCGTGGGGGTACCTGGGATCCTCGTTGGAAGCGTGACATTCTAGTAGGAAGGATTCTGTCATTATTTATTAGCAGGATTACATAACTTCAAGGCACTTAGAACAGATCCACAGTAGCAGCTATGTATAAACCGTTTTTATGGTTAGTTTTCTTTTTCATTATAGCTTATTATATGATATTAACTGTAGGTCCCTGTACTTCACAGAAAGACCTTGTTTTTTATCTGATTTATGTATAGTAGCATGTGTCTGCCAGTCCTCAAGTCCTAGCTTATCCCCTCCCCAATCTCCCTTGGTAACCATAAATCTGTTTTCTATGTCTATGAGTCTCTTTCTGGTTGGTAACTAAGCTCGTTTGTGTCATATTTTAGGTTCCACATATAAGTGATGAGTTTGCCTTTGTCTGACTTGATACAGTAACCTCTAGGTCCATTCATGTTGTTGAAAATAGTATTATTTCATCCTTTTTTATGTCTGAGTAATATTCCATTATATGTATGTATATGTGTATATACATGTATAGATGGATATGGATATGGATATGTTGGAGAAGGGCATGGCAACCCACTATTGTATTCTTGCCTGGAGAATCCCATGGACAGAGGAGCCTGGCAGGCTACCCCAGTGTACGGGGTTACAAAGAGTGAGATAAAACTGAGACACACACACACACATATATATATACACACACACCACACCTTAGGGGCTTCCCAGGTGGCTCATTGGTAAAGAAGCCACGTGCAAATGCTGGTGACATGGATTTGATCCCCGGGTCAGAACGATCCCTTGCAGGAGGAAAATGGCAGCGCACTCAAGTATTCTTGCTTGGAGAATCCCATGGACAAAGGAGCCTGGTGGGCTACAGTCCATAGGGTCACAGAAGAGTCGGATACAATATATCGACTAAACACAACATCCCACACCTTTAGCATTTTATCTGTCGGTGAACATGTAGGCTGCTTCCACATCCTAGCTATTGTGCACAGTGCTTCTGTGAATATGTGGGTGCATGTATCTCTTAGAATTAGGGTTTTCTCTAGATATATACCCAGGCTACCATCTGTGGGGTCGCACAGAGTTGGACACGCCTGAAACGACTTAGCAGCAGCAGCAGCATAACCAGGAGTGGGATTGCTGAATCCTATGGTAATTGTACTTTGAGTTTTTTTAAGGGGCCTCCTTACCATTCTTCATAGGGGCCATACCAAATGCATTTCTGCCAACAGCGTACGAGAGTTCCCTTTTGTGCACACCCTCTCCAGCATCTGTTATCTGTAGACTTCTTGCTGATGGCCATGCGGACCTGTGTGAGGTGATGCATCATTGTAGTTTTGATTTGAATTTGTCCAGTGATGAGCAACATCGAGCATCTTCTCAGGTGCTCATTGGCTATCTGTACGTCTTCTTTGGAGGAGTATCTACTTTGGTCTTCTGCCAGTTTTTTTGATGGACTTGTTTGGTTTTCTGTTACTGAGTTGTGTGAGCTATTCGTGTGTTTTGGAAACGGAGTCCTGTTGAATTGCAGCCCAGCCTGTAGGTTTTCTTTTTGTTTCGTTTACGGTTTCCTTTACTTGTGCAAAAAATCTTGTGAGTTCACTTCCGCTTTCCTCTTGGTTTTCCAGTGCAGCAGTCATCAAGTCACATGTTAGTCTTTTCTCAAAGCTGCAGTTCCCAGGCCCTTTCCTCTGGGAGGCTCTTTTCTACTTTCTCGTTAATTATGGACGTTTAAGTGACTATTGGAGGGAACTCAGACAAAGTAGACTGCTTGAAATCAGGGTGTTAGACCCCTGACAGTGTTGTAAAGGTTGCTTCCTTCTCTCTTTAATTTGCTGGTTTGTGATTGCAAAAAACAAGCCAAACTTGGAATCTCTTCACTTGTGCTTTGGGAAAGACTTAACATGTGACTTGATCACCTGGCCAGGTGATTTTTGATATCTTGGTGAGTTAAGAGTTAAGCATAAGCAGATAAATTGAAACTTGATACCATGGAATCTCAGAGCTAGAAGACACTTAACTGTATCTGCTGCTGCTGCTGCTAAATCTCTTCAGTCGTGTCCGACTCTGTGCAACCCCGTAGATGGCAGCCACCAGGCTCCCCCGTCCCTGGGATTCTCCAGTCAAGAACACTGGAGTGGGTTGCCATTTTCTTCTCCAATGCATGAAAGTGAAAAGTGAAAGTGAAGTTGCTCAGTCATGTCCGACTCTTATCGACCTCATGGACTGCAGCCCATCAGGCTCCTCCGTCCATGGCATTTTCCATAGCTCCCCCCAAAAAAGACATTTAGTTTTTAACATTTCAGCACACCCTGATGAGCTGTTTATCCCTGAATGTAAGGTAGTGTGTTAGCCACAGTGAAGTATAAAGAGATGGTAGAAGGCATTGTTCTTGCTTTCAAAGTAGCTTACAGCCTCATAAGTAACAAGGGCAAATCAATAAGTTCACAGATCTTTTTATGTGAATTAAAAAAAAAAAACAACATTTTACTCTGGCAGATTTCAAACATACTAAGAAATGAAGAGAATAATGGACTTCCAAGTATTCATTACAAAGCATCAGAAATTTTCAACATTCTGCTAAACTTTTTTCAGGACTCTATTATAGAAGACGTTTACATGTTACATGTATTTACGTAAAAGGATAAGCCTATAAATTTCCTCTCTTACAATCTTTTATACTTGATTTTCAAGCCCTTCCACTCAAATTTCAATTTTGTTAAAGCCATTTCTCTTTTTTTGCAAACATGGATATTCTTCTTTCAAATGAACGATGCAGTTTCTTCTTGATTTCATTTGTACCTCATTAAGTGATGGGATTATCTGCTGAACCTTGAATGTTCTGGTATTCCTATTTTTCCAGAGACTTTCTCTCTGTAATAGTTATTATTTTGCTTCATTGCTCTTAAATATTTTTTCTTTATCAGAATTCTTTTTTTTTTTTTGGCTATGCTTCGAAGCATATGGGGTCCTAGTCCCCTTACCAGGAAATGTGCCCCCTGCAACGGAAGCCCCCACTTATAAGAATTCATTGTTATTCCCATGCTCTTAATCCACTGAATGCCTTGAACTATTTTGCAGTTGGGTATCTGATGCTTTTGTGTCTCTTAGTGAACCATTTTCTCTATACAGAATCCGTGATTGACCTCGGTAACCCGTTTTAGATTGTGATAGTCTATGCTAAAGTGTCCCGTGGGTGTTCCTTTCTGAATCGAAGGCCCATGTGTACTTCTAATATGGCACCGTACGAATAAGGCAGAAGTCACGAAGAAAAGTGTCTACTTAGTCTACTGGCAAGTAGGTTTTTTCCCCTCCATTCTTGTCTCTTCATAGGAAAGAATTAAAACGACAGACCGACACAGCTCAAGCAGGCAGGATTTATTAAGCAAGCCACGTGCAGGACAGTCTTGAGACAGGAGAGTGGACCCACACCCGTGGGAGTGGTCTGGTGTCATTTTTAGGTTTCCCTTTGTATACATTTTTCTCTTCCCCTTGGCGGTTCCTCGGGCTCCATTGGCTATTTCCCTTTGCAAAATAGGGCTTGTATCTGCAACCAATCAGGGAAGGGAATGCAATTAGGGTGTATGGTCAAGCCAGTCAGGGAAAGGGGTGTGTTAGGCCTCTTCCCCCTCCAGAGGTTCTTGTTCCAGGCCTCAGGTTTTCCTTTTCATGGGCTTTTTCCTTTCCTTTGTCTGCCCTGCACGTGGTCCTTCTAGTTGTCCCTTCCTCTGACTACCATCTTGGACTCTGTTTCCCTAGTCTAACCTACGTAACACTAAAGTCTGTCCCATTAAAATATAGTTTCTGGGTATTAGTAGCATTTGGGGGCCTGATCTGTCTACTGTGTGGAAGACTGTTCTGTGAGTTGTAGATGCTTAATGCTATGCCAGTCGTGTCCCTCCTCCAGTTGTGACACTGAAAAATGGTTCCAGACATTGCCTAATATCCTAGAGTGCCCTGGGGCAGAGGACACACCACCCCTGGTTGAAAGCACCTGTGTTATCACTGTGGACGTGCTATGATGCTTCCATATTCTTATTACGGGTTACTTGGCTCAGTCGGTAAAGAATCTGTCTACCATGCAGGAGACCCGGGTTCAGTCCCTGGGTTGGGAAGATCCCCTGGAGAAGGGAATGGCAACCCACTGCAGGTTTCTTACCTGGAGAATTCCATGGACAGAGGAGCTTGGCAGGCTGCAGTCTGTGGGGTCACAAAGAATCGGACGTGACTGAGGGACTCACGTCACTTTCGTTGTGTGTTTACCTTTGAGAATTAAGGAATATATTGCATTTGTTAAAATCATTTGCATGTCCCACAAATATTTTTCAGTCCCATGAATTCTTGCCAGCACGGCTTATGGGTAGTGGTTCTCTTTGGTTGTTCGTAATGGGAAAATCAGGAATGACAAGGTATTGGAAGGTCAGATTTCTCACTTTAACTTCTTATTTTTAGCAGTAAACTAATTAATTTGTCATGTTGCATAACCAGAATGTCATTAACCAAAGTCATATTTCACATGTTTTGTGTGTTTCTAACACACAGATGATGTTAATTACTCTTATTGAATTTAACAACTTATATCAAAGATAACCTTCAATTTGTGAGTTACCATCTGTTTTGGACAAAGAATAGGTCCAAATACTAAATACTGAAGCTTTTTTTTTTTTTCCTGAACAGCTTGTAATAAGAGCTGTTTATATATTAATTGCCTAATTGAATTATTGTGGATTTTAATGTTTTAATTTTCAAGCAATTTGGGGCTTATTGTGGTGACATCTGCTCATATTTTGATACTTTACGGTATTTAGCAGTCTCATCAGAAGGCTATTTTGGGTTTACAACACAGTCCTGAAAATAGTCAATTGCTTTCTGCGTCAGGTTACTCTCAGGAGTATTGTCCTATTTCATCTCTACTACAGAATTTATTTCATAATGAAATGCATTTTTATTTTATAAGAAAAGTCCATATTCCCTTGTCCCTGCTTCAGTCTAATGCCGTTAAATGTCTATTCAAACAACTGCAGAGTTTTGTTTAAATCTTATTTTCCTTCAGCGGTAGATTTTTTTTTCAGTTGTTCTTGGTTATTACTTTCATCTTACAGATCCTTATGATGTTTTAAAAATATAGTGTAATGAAACTTAACAGCCTATGAACCTGCTTATAGAATCTTTTTAATCTCCTTTCTTTGAACAGTATAACTATAAACATAGCTCAGTGGGAATAATTTCCTTGAATTTCCTTAAAAACGTTTCAAGAGGTTCTGATTAATTCACTAATAAGAAACAGCTTCATTCATAGCCCTGCTTCTGAATTTGAATTACATTAAACCTGGCACCTTTTTATATCACTTAAGACTATTGAACAAGAATTTACAGAAAGTGGTAGTCATTTAATTTCCTCAGTTTTTGAATGTGTGGATAATTTAAATCCTGTAGGAGCCTGGACTCACTCACAACCAAAGACATTTTGTAAGGAAGGAGGTACATATCCTTAAATAGATGCTGGTTGACTGCTTTCTATTTATGTTGACTGAGAAAAGCAAGTTTGTGATATGAAGGGTTATCTTGTGAGATATACCCCTGGCTTCTTTAGAAATCTGTGCAAATACAGAACTGCTCTGAAATGGAAATGTAGGAGAATAACAGCGGAAAACTTGAGACCTGGTAGTCAGTGCTTCCTTTTGCTTTATTTTAGAAAGCCGAAAGAAGGGGGGGAGAAACGATTCTAACGTTTCCCTGTTTGCATGAGCACATAACTGAGTGCATGTCTGCACGCAAACTTGCATGGCGTGATGATGGTAACATTGGCCCAAGCGCTGTTTATCAACTTTCTGTGAAGCATCTTTCTTCTCTTTAGGGTGTGTACGGTTTAATTTACTGATTTTATGTGATACACTCCCTAAAACAAAGATGTTTCAAGAGGGCGTTCATTATCATTGAATGATAGCAGAATGCTTGTCTGCACTCTAACCAATGTTATTTACTTTGAGACGTTTTCCTTGTAAAGCTCTGCATGTACCATAATGCTGATGGCTGGTTTTAATTACTTTCCTTTTTACCTTGCAAATTAAACTGCACAGTTTGGGTAAAAGTTGAAGATAGAGGGTATGAAACAGTAAAACGTGTTTGAGATGACAAAGGAAAAGAAGAACAGGAGAGATCAAAGGTGAACAGTTCCCAAAGAATTTTCAGGTTCATTTTGATTGTGTTGTGGTTTTCCTTTTTTTCAATCTCCTTGTTTCTCACCAGGCAGGTCCCAGCAGACACTTGGCAGTTCCTATGATCGGGTGCTGGGGAGCCCACTGGTTCCGAGGTCTACACATGAAGTCACCCTAAAGGTACACCCCTGCCTTTGATCTTTGTTCTCCGCCTGAAATTCGTTTCAAACAGAACTGCATTTTGCCAAAACTGAACACCTTCTGTTTTAAAATGATACATGTCTGAGGTCTTTCTTCTTGCTGAAGTTCAAGGTAATTGTTGTTTAATTGCCAAGTCATGTCTGACTCTTTGCGACCCAGTGGACTGTAGCCCACCAGGCTCCTCTGTCCATGGGATTCTCCAGGCACGAATACTGGAGTAGGTTGCCATTTCTTTCTCCATGAAGGTAATAGACAAAGCATTATTAAATAACGATGTGCTACTTCCTTGATTCTTTAAGATGAATTGGGCTTTTTTACCTTCTAAGAATTTTGGGAAATTCTTAAAGAGATGGGAATACCAGACCACCATACCTGGCTCCTGAGAAATCTGTATACAGGTCAAGAAGCGGACACTTAAAACCGAACATGGAACAATGGACTGGTTCCAAACTGGGAAAGGAGTACCTCAAGGCTGTATGTTGTCACCCTGCTTATTTGACTTATATGCAGATCATGCGAAATGCCAGGCTGGATGAAGCAGAAGCTGGAATCAAGATTGCCGGGAGAAATATTAATAACCTTAGATACACAGATGACACCACCCTTATGGCAGAAAGTGAAGAGCTAAAGAGCCTCTTGATGAAAGTGAAAGAGGAGAGTGAAAAAGTTGGCTTAAAACTCAACATTCAGAAAATGAAGGTCACAGCATCCGGTCCCATCACTTCATGGCAAATAGGTGGGGAAACAGTGGAAACAGTGAGAGACTTTATTTTCTTGGGCTCCAAAATCACTGCAGATGGTCACTGCAGCCATGAAATTAAAAGAGGCTTGCTCCATGGGATAAAAGCTATGACCAACCTAGACAGCATATTAAAAAGCACAGACATTACTTTGCCAACAAAGGTCCGTCTAGTCAAAGCTATGGTGTTTCTAGTAGTCATGTATGGATGTGAGAGTTGAACCATAAAGAAAGCTGAGCACCAAAGAATGGATGCTTTGGAACTGTGGTGTTGGAGAAGACTTTTGAGAGTCCCTTGGACTGCAAGGAGATCAAACCAGTCCATCCTAAAGAAAATCAGTCCCGAATATTCATTGGAAGGACTGATGCTGAAGCTGAAAGTCCAATACTTTGGCCACCTGATTTGAAGAACTGACTCATTGGGAAAGACTCTGATGCTGGGAAAGATTGAAGGCAGGAGGAAAAGGGGACAGCAGAGGATGAGATGGTTGGATGGCCTCACCGACTCGATGCACATGAGTTTGAGCAAGCTCTGGGAGTTGGTGATGGACAGGGAGGCCTGGCGTGCTGCAGTCTATGGGGTCGCAAAGAGTTGGATACGACTGTCCTGTACTGAACATGAAGCTGAATACGGAACCAGCTATTTTAAACTTTTCTGGAGCAGATGACAGCTTCTAAAATCAATCCCTTGCATCACCATTATGAATTAAAATTAAGCAGCAAAATTGATTATAATTGAGGGCATGAGGCTGTATCTTATTTGGCTTCTGTATCTTAATTCTTTGCTTTGTTAGTTTCTTAATATGATTTGTGTCTATCTGCAAATTGATTTCCTACTTAACCTTGAAAGTTATTAAAAAAACATGTAGCTTACTATTGATAGATCTAGTGAGATGATAAGGTATACCCAGAGGAAGAAACCAAAGAATCATAGATGCGCAGACATCAAGAATGGAAACCCAGGGAGTTCCTTGTGGTTCCAGTGGTTAGGACTCTGCAGTTTCCATTACAGGAGGCGTGGGTTCCATCCCTGGTCAGGGAACTGTGATCCCGAAAGCCTTGTGACCCCCCCAAAAAATGAAAAACCAGAGTTGAAGCCCACGTCTCAACCTAAAGCTGATGGTTCCCCTCTCCACCCTCTATCAAGAAGAAGCACTGTTAGTATTTTGGAAGATGGAATTTTAGAGTTTGATTTTATCCTTTATTTTTTTGTGTTTTCTGGTTCTTTCCTTGTTTTAATGGAAAAAAAAAAAACCACTGATAGAAGTTTTGTTATTTTAAAAACATAAAAGATGGCATTTTTGCGGAAGATTTTTTGCTGTACTTCTTTAAAAAGAAGCAATCAGAAGTAAGATGATAGGCCCAAATTTAACCACAGGAACAACCTTATGTGGTATTTTTGTTTAAGACCAAACATGTAACAAGGTAAATATGTACCGTTGGCCCATGGGTTTGAACTGCACCGGCCCACTTATACGTTAATTCCCCCCCCCCCCCCCCCCCCGCCCAATAAATACCTAACCGCTGTGCACAGTCCGTGAGTGAATCCACAGATGAGGAACCATGGATATGGAGGGCCCCCTGTAGGTATAAGGGGATTTTCACCCCAAACTCCATTTTGTTCAAGGGCCAGCTGTATTAGAATTTCAATATTTTACTTAATTATCTGGAAGGGGTGGTTTGGTTTTTTTTAAATTGAAAAATTAGAAAAGGTTAATTGAGTCTGTGACATCAGGTGTTGAGGTTGTAGCATGAGTCTTTTAATGGCCAAAGAATATTCCATTTGTACGGATGGACCACTGTATGCCGTTTATCCATGCATCAGCTGATGGACATTTGAGTTGTGTTTACTTTTATTGAGTTGTTCAGAAGAGCGCTGCCGTGAACATTCGTGTATAAATTTTATCTGGATTGTGTACCTTCATTTTCTCTTGGGTATATACCTGAGAGGAGAATCGCTCAGTCATATGGTAACTCTGTTTAACGTTTGGAAGAATCATCCCAGCTTTTCCAAAGCGGCTGCACCATCAGTCAGTATTTTTAAAACGCAGTTGAGTCATAGTTTCAATGTCAGAGGGGAGAGAGAAGGTCTGTTGCTCATCCGTGTCTTGATTGAGTCTGCATTCAGTATTCAGGGCTTTGAGTATTCATGAGCTTTGAGGGAATTGAATTGAGCGCACACGTTGACTTCCTGCTGTGAGTTGGGCATTGATGTTTAGCTTCACAGGTGACTCTGGAAATTTGTGTAGCCGTTGATGATTCCCTGTGCGATTTCGACATGCGGATGTTCATTTGGGATTATGCTGGGGAAAGGCATTGCTGCTCACATACCACAGTGCCCATGGTGCCTCCGTGACCGTGAGCTTGGGAGTCATCTGTAAATCACAGCCCTTTCTCTCTGCGCTGGGTGCTGTGTGTCAGAAAGTGAGGGCTCATGTCTGTTCCTGTTGCTGTTCATTCACCAAGTTGTGTGTGACTCTCTGCAACCCCATGGACTGCAGCACGCCAGGCTTCCCTGTTCTTCATCATCTCCCAGAGTTTACTCAAACCCACGTTCATTGAGTCGGTGATGCCATCCAACCATCTCAGCCTCTGTCGTCCCCTTCTCCTCCTGCCTTTAATCTTTCCAGCATCAGGGTCTTTTCCAGTGAGTCAGCTCTTCACATCATGTGGCCAAAGGATTGGAGCTTCAGCTTCACCATCAGTCCTTCCAATGAACACCCAGGACTGATCTCCCTTAGGATGGACTGGTTGGATCTCCTTGCAGTGCAAGAGACTCTCAAGAGTCTTCTCCAGCTCCCCAGTTCTAAAGCATTGATTCTTCGGTGCTCAGCCTTCTTGATGGTCCGACTCTCCCATTCATACAGGACTACTGGAAAAACCATGGCTTTGACCAGACGGACCTTGGTCTGTTCCCGTTTGACTTAGCCTAGTTTCAGCAGGTCCCTCGTCGGACAGTGACGGACACACAGCAGGTGATGGCTGTGGTGTCTTCTTGGCTCTTCATTTCAGAGCCACCAGCGGGTTATGCCTGAGGAGCGTCCACATTCTTAGGGCATCACCTTCAGGTTCCCAGACAGGAATTTCGGCTGGAAAACGACAAGACGGGCGTGTTCTAATGTAGAGAGGGGACAATCTTCGGGGGAGTGAGGTTGGCAGACGTTTTCCATCAAGGGCCAGAGAGTAGATGTTGATAGCTGATGCTTTGTGGGCCCCGGGGTCTCCGTTGCTTTCCTCTGCCTTTGCCCTGTGAGAACCGCTACTGATCATACACAGATGAACGAGTGTGGCTGAGTGACATCAGTAATACTTCACCGATGGGCACTGGATTTCCAATGTCATCGCAATTTCAGGGGTGGCAAAATAGGATTGTTTTGATTTTCCTTGCAGCCATTTAGAAACAGAGACGCCGTGGATAGCTCCTAAGCCTTACGGAAGGTGGGCGACGTGTGAATCTGCCTGTGGGCTGCGGTGCGCCAGCCTTGACCTCGAGAAAGACACCCATTTTATTTCTCCGTCTTCTGACCGTGACCTTCGAGTTGAAGGCCTCTGACATGCAGCTCTGCGAGGTCCATGGCGAGCTTAAGACAGCGTCCACATTGTGGTTTCCCTGCTGGCTCAGATGATAAAGAATCCAACTGCAGGGCAGGAGACACGGGTACGATCCAGGGGTTGGGACGATCCCCCTGGAGGAGGGCATGGCAACCGCACTCCATGAACATGATTCTCCTTGCCTGGAGAATCCACACGGACAGAGGAACCTGGCGGGCTACAGTCTGTGGGGTCGTAAAGAGTCAGGCACGGTCAAGTGACTGACACTTTATTACTAAGTTGTGGTTGCTTGGCCAACAGCCTGCCGCTGCTCATGGACTTTAGGAATTACAGGGCCTTCCACGGGCAGTGTGGCTCTGGACGTCTGGAACCAGCCTTTCCCAGGGGACATTTGATCACGTCTGGAGACCTTTGAGGAAGATGTTTGCTCCTGACACCCAGTGGGTGGAGACCAGGGATGTTGTTTATCATCCTCCAGGGCGTCGGGGAACCCGTCACAGAGATCCATGTGGTCCTGAGTGTCCACAGTACCGAGATTGACGACCCCTCCCTGTTCGCATCAGAATTTCTTTCTGTGTTTTGATCTGCGCACTCCTCTGGCTGTGGGAATTTCACCTGCCGAGCGTCGGATGACAAAACTGAATGCCTTCTGCTTGCTGATTTCAGTGTCAAAGGGCACTCTTGGGATACTCGGCTTCACGGTGCTTTGAGTATTTTTCTTTTATGTGGTGTGTGGTTGTTGTGTGTGCATGCGTGCTCACTCATGTCCAACTCTTGGAGACCGCATGGACTGTAGCCCACCAGGCTCCTCTGTCCGAGGGATTTCCCAGGCAAGAATAGAGGCATGGGTCACCATGCTCATTTAAAGCTGAAGCATCACAGTATACTTTTGTTTTTGTTGTTCGGTTGCTCAGTCGTGTCAACTCTTTGCAGACCCCATGGACTGCAGCACGCCAGGCCTCCCTGTCTATCGCCGACTCCCGGAGTTTACTCACTCATGTCCATTGAGTCGGTGATGCCATCCAGCCATCTCATCCTCTGTCGCCCCCTTTTCCTTCTGCCCTCAGTATCTCCCTATTTTAGCACCAAGGTTTTTGAGACACAGGCTGACTCAGAGGGCAAAGCATCGCCTGCCTTTATATTTACAGACAAAGCCACAGGGTTTTTTGCTTGTTTGTTTTTTCAAAACTCTGGAGACCACATTATAGGAGTCGATGACCTCACTTAGGACTCCACCTACCACAGAAAAGGGAATCATCCAGGCCAAGATAAATCTTGCGTATGTGGCTGAAAATCACATTGTCTGAGAGCTTTCGTAACCAGCCTGTGTATATTCCTGTGATTTGTCAGAGGGCCTAGTGCAGAGACTGTCATTCCAGCCCCTCGGTCTCAGATAATTAAAGTCTGTAAATTAATTTACGGACTAATCGGAAGCCTTAGCTGGCAGACCCACGTCCTCCAGCAAAGAAGGGAAAGGGCATTTTTACATTGAAGCTGTCCGTATTTCCCGAGGCACTTAGCTGCGAAAGCTTGGGCACCTGAGCTTGCATTTCACCTCGTGGACGGAAGGCTGTAAAATATAACGGTGCTGTCGGACTTACGTGTGTGTCTGTCTCTCTGCCACACAGACCTTACTTAGCAGTGGCTTGCTATCATCGGGGTGAACTTTTTTAGGAAGGTTTCCCTCTGGCCTGCCTCCCGATGGGGCAGAGAAGTGTGGGGTGGGCAGGGTGTGCGGCTCAGAGGGTTCGAGATGGGGACCCATGGCTGCTCGGGAGGGGGACACGTGGTCTTGGCCGCATGTCTGGGCCAGGACGTCCCGTCCTCTCGCGTCTCCATGCTTCATGCCTGTGTGCAGAGAGTCGGAACGAAGCTAACCAACCAGCCACTAATGAATCAGGGCCGGCACATAGGCTCAGAAAGGCCCCTTTCTGAAGGCCTCACCCTTTTGATTTCTGTGAAGCGTGTCATTATTTTTCTAACCCGAGGAGGCTCCCTTCTCCTTGCTGTCTCAACCCTGCCAATTTCTCTCCTCCTTAGCTGGGTTGTTCTCATACTGATTTCTGAAGACGCTGCCTGATTTTAATTACATCCTAATGAATGTGACTGCAGTTCACGTTTGTAGGAGGAAATTAGGGGAATACCGAAAAGGCACGCCACACGTACACGGATTTAAGTCCAGCATCGTCCCAGCCCTGGAGAGACTGGTGCATTTTATTTTACTGTTTACATTTTAGAGGGTATCTATTATTTGTACGTGTGTGTGTGTGTGTGGTTTGTGTGGTTTACTTGCTAAGTCGTGTCTGACTATTTGCAACCCCATGGACTGTAGCCTGCCAGGCTCCTCTGTCCATGGAATTCTCTAGGCAAGAATACTGGAGTGGATTGCTATTTCTTTCTCCACGGGATCTTCCCCACCCAGGGATCGAACCTGGGTCTCCTGCGTTGGGGGCAGATTGCTTACCCACTGAGCCACCGGGGGAGGCCTTGTGTGTGTGTACAAACTGAAACTTAGGCACACGCGCATTCCATTTGGAGCCTCCTTTTTTTTTTCACGTAGCACTGTATCATGGATGTCATTGCCGGTCATGAAAATCCTTTTGAGGACTGCAGTCTTACTAGGTTACTGCATTCTCTTATTCAGATGGTGGCACTGGTGGTTAAGAACCCGCCTGCCAGTGCAGGAGACGTCAGAGACGTGGTTTCAGTCCCTGGGTTGGGAAGATCCCCTGGAGGAGAACAGGGCCGCCCGCTGTAGCATTCTTGCCTGCAGAATCCCAGGGGCAGAGGAGCCTGGCGGGCTGAGGTAATAGGGCTGCAAAGAATCGGACACGCTGAAGAGAATCCCAGGGACAGAGGAGCCTGGCGGGCTGAGGTAATAGGGCTGCAAAGAATCGGACACGCTGAAGCAAGCTGGCACGCGTGCATGCCACTGCTGGGCATGTGAACTCTGGTGAGGAAAGAATAGTTCTTGGATTATGTTTATAATTTTGGACCATTGGGCTCCCAAGTAAATAAATACAACTATAAAATTAGTGAAAAATCTTACCTTTGGGGGGACTGTATTTCTCACTGTAGGATAATATGCATGCAAATACTCTTTAGTAAAATGAAGATAAGTCTGTGGGGGAAGCAAAGAAGGTGAAACCACTGTTGACATTTTCTTGTTTTCTGTCCAATCTATTCTGTGTGTACATTCTGCAATAACTGAAGTCCAACTATAAAAGCCATCATTTATTGAATAGTACTCATTACTGTCTTTGGACAACAACGAAAGTTTGCAGTCGTTTTCCAGCAGTTACGTGGCGGCTTCGTTTCAGTTAATGCAAGCTGAGCAGGTGTGTAATGTGATGAAACAGGCTTGCTTCTTCCCCACCTTAGTCTCCAGCAGTGTGTACAAGAGCATTTATATGTAAATGTTGACACACACATTAAGCTTCTAGTCTCATAACTGGCCACTGGAAAACACAGTTTCCATTTGAAAAGAGAGCAATGTTATGGACTTCCCTGGTGGCTCAGTCGGTAAAGAATCCACCTGCAGCAGAGGAGACCCAGGTTCACTCTCTGAGTCGGGAAGATCCCCTGGAGGACGAAATGGCAGCCCACTCCAGTATTCTTGCCTGGAGAATCCCATGGTCAGAGGAGCCTGGTGGGCTACATTCCATGGGGTCACATAGGGTTGGACACGACTGATCGGCTAAACTACCCCCAGTATTATGGAGAAGGGAAGCCAGGAGGTGAGTCCTACTATGTTGCAGTCGGCAGAGAATTTGTGAAAGCGCCTTGCTGCAATGAGGTCATTTATAGCAGATTTTCCAGCTCTGGCTTTGCACCCTTACTCAGCGTGGAATCAAGTCCCAGGGCCTTGTCCAGAAGATCACCTTACGCGATGCATTCTTCCAGTGTCCAGGCCAGCAGACTCATAGCAGAGACAGGACCTCAGACCGACTTTTTCTTCCATCCCTGGAGAACGGCGGAAGGGGCCGCATGACAGGATGTTATAAGACTGCGTCCTAACGGCACCGATTTACTAAGAGAGAAACTTCTGCCATGGATGATATCACACTGAACACCACGCTCCCCACCCTGGAGTGACTGTGTGCTTGTTCCATCGCTGTTTCTGAACCAGGCTCCCCGCCCGTGGGCAGGGAAACTCACTCGCCCTGTCTGTCTTCATCTCCCAGAGCTGACGCTCAAGTGGCTCTGTGGTCATTACATCCTTTAAGATCATCACAGAGCAGGTCAGATTGTGTTGTTTGGGGAGCGGTCCTGTCCCTTCCTGGAGTATGAGAGCATGTTAAATACTGTACACGCAATACAGCCAAACCCTTAGACACCATTTCCCACTCCCTTAAAAAAAAAAAAAAAAAAAACTATTTTTTTTAACTTTGTACTTGGTATTGCGGTGCAGCCGATTAACAACATTGCCGTAGTTTCTGGTAGAAGGCAAAAGGACTCAGCCGTACATTAAATGTATCCCTTATCCCCCAAACTCCCCTCCCATCCAGGCTGCCACATGACACTGAGCAGAGTTCCCTGTGCTGTCCAGCAGGTCCTTGTTGGTTCTTCATCTTAAACACAGCAGTGTGTCCATGTCCATCCCAGACTCCCTGACTATCCCTTCCTCCATCCTTCCCCCTGGTGACCATAAGGTTATTACAGAGCATTGAGCAGAGTTCCCGGTGCTGGACAGCAGGTCCTTGCTGGTTCTCCATGTTACATACAGCAGTGTGTCCATGTCCATCCCAAACTCCCTAACTGTCCCTTCCCGCATCCTTCCCCCTGGTGACCATAAGGTTATTACAGAGGATTGAGCAGAGTTCCCTGTGCTGGACAGCAGGTCCTGTTGGTTCTCCATTTTAAGTATAACATCATAGACACGACTTCTCTTGCAACTGAATTTTGAACTGTTTTATGACTGTGGTTATTAAGAGTTTTTTGCCACCTGGAAAGTAAGTTATTAAAAAAAGAAAAATACCGTAAATAATCTTCCCTTCAGCTTCCTGATGGATTTCAGCCCCCCAGTGGTTATTTATGTTGGAACACTCATGTTAAGCAGGAAGTCTCCAGACGTGTCATCAGCTCACACTGATTTTTTCTTCTGAAACCAGAACAGTGAGGGAATGTGTGGTTTTTACCACACAGTGAAGACGGTCATTTCCTTTCTGCCCAGTCACAACCACAAAGATTCTCAGATCTACCTAATGGGAGGTGCCTCCGATGAGAACTCTGGAGAAGGGAATGGCAACCTGCTCCGGTATTCTTGCCTGGGAAATCCCATGGACAGAGGAGCCTGGCAGGCCACAGTCCATGGGGGTTGCAAAGAGCCGGGCACGATTGAGCACACACATGCATGAATCAAAACTGGGTCAGGCAAGAAAATAAACACCATGTCACTAATCAAGAACCCATTTTTGTTATTGTTTTTGGAGGCGTGTTCCTGGGGGCGGTGGTGGTCTCTCTGCTTTGAGGATGCTTGCAGTGGGGCGGAGTAGGATTAAGAGCCCTCCTGTGTCTCTGCGGTGCTCAGGGCCCTGGTCTGGAAGTGTGTGTAGAAGCATGTCATCCTCACCACCTTCCTGGGGGAGGGGGAGGGCAGCGGTTCTTAGCATCCGCAGCTGGCATAGGTAGAAAACTGAGGCCTGTGGTCCACAGCTCCATAGGGATGAAGGTGCAGTCAGCATCAGGCCTCCTGGCTCAGCCTCAAGCCCCCCCACGCTCCGAGTGCCATGTTCTCTGTTCTTGGTGCCCTCAGGACATGATTGCCTTACCTCCAACCCATCAGTCCTTGGAGGTCTGAACCATTGCCCTGGGGTTCCCCTAACTTCATTGCAGTCAGCACAAGCATTTCCCTGGAGGAGGTCATGGCAACCCACTCCAGTGTCCTTGCCTGGAGAATCCCAGGGACGGAGGAGCCTGGCTGGGGCTACACATAGTCCATGGGGGTCGCGGAGGGTCGGACGTGACTGAAGCGACTTAGCACACACAAGCATTCTGAGCTCTGTAAGAATCCTGCTTGGCCGATGACACAGGCCATCTCAGTCCACAGTCCGGGCACACAGGCTGGTCTTCCTGCCCCTGGGTCCCGAGAAGCACTTGGTTCATCCTTGAAGATGCCATGGTCTTGGCCAGTCTGCCGCAGAACCGAATGCTGTCGTTGCACTCTGTCCACGGGGCAGCTTGCTGACTCCCCGCCTCCTAATAGAAGTCATATCTCCTTGTCGATGACTCAGCTCCTCGCTGTGTGTGTCGGGGCCATGTGCACTCTGTCGGTTCGGTGACCGTCAGGTTCAGCATGGAACTTGGATGCGTGGGAGGTTGCTGTGAGTCATCTGTGCTGCAGACCCACAGGTGTGACCAGAGCTACGTGGTCACCCAACCTGGGGGTGTCGACAGGACTCTAATCTTCCTCGTCTGTCCAGGGAAGGGCCAGCCGGTGCCACCAGCCACCTTCTGTCTCGGGGTTCCATTGAAGCTCGGTACCAACCGCTGCAGAATCTTCACTGAATCAAGTCGAGGTGTTTGTTCTCATTTTCTGGTGCCCCTGATTTTGTCTCCGTTAATGTGGTTTATAGATGAGTCCATGCCAGCATTATAAAACGCATCAGCTCGTGTTTTGGGGGATACTTTTCACCTGTATGTTTGTATGTTTAGGTAATTATAAAAGCTTTATGTCACCAGGAAATACAGGGGAAATTTTTCATCTGTATGTGTATATATGTTTAGATAATTATAAAACCTTTATGTTACCAGAACGTACGGCAGGAATGGGGCATTAGTTACCTCCTGAGTATTACATGTATCAATTATTTTCCGAAAGAAATGCGGTTGAGGAGGAACACGCAGGCAGTGTCTGAAACGTCTCTCCGCTTTCTCCTCTTGCCTTTTCCGACAGAGGGTGGTGGCTGCTGCTTCGTAAAGACCTCATCCCCGCGAGGTGAGGCTAAGATGAGCATTACCAGTGACGAGGTGAACTTCCTGGTGTACCGATATCTCCAGGAGTCAGGTAAGAAGCCGGCTTCCTGCCCGGAGCGGCAAAAAAACACCTTCCAACACGCCACCTGCAGGGCCAGCAACCACGGATGGAAAACCCGGTCTATAGGGAAGAGAGAGCTCCGGACACCCTCATTCAGAGGACTGAAGGGAGGCGGAGAAGGGGCTGGGCCGTCCTGCTCTTGGGGCGGGATGAGGGAATGTGTTCTTGTTTGTGCTGACATTTCTGTTCACCTGAAGCCAGCCTGGAATGAAGATCAAGTGAAGGGAAAGTGAAGTCACTCAGTCCTTTTCGACTCTTTGCGACCCCGTGGACTATGCGGTCCATGGGATTCTCCAGGCCAGAATACTGGAATGGGTGGTCTTTCCCTTCTCCAGGGGATCTTCCCGAGCTGAGCAATTGAACCCAGGTCTCTTTAAATTGCAAGCAGATTCTTTACCGTCTTAAGCCACCAAGGAAGTACCTCTAATAAAGTGAAGTCAAGGGTTAGTCACTCAGTCTGAGTCTTTGTAACCCGAACACCTATAGCTGACCAGCCTCCTCTTTCCATGGGATTTTCCAGGCCAGAATACTGGAGTGGGTGGCCTTTCCCTTCTCCAGGGGGATCTTGCCCACCAAGGGATACAACCCAGGTCTCCCGCACTGCACGCAGATTCTTTACCAGCTGAGCCACAGGGGAAGCCCATTTTGATCAAGAGCAGTTGTGATAGATGTGGTGAGGGGCGGGGAGGTTTTGGTGTTCTGGGTCCCCATCCTCGGGAGGGCGTTTGTGGTCTGGTGTGTATGTATGGTGCATCTACATGGGGGTGGGGCGGTTGGTGTTCTTGGTCCCGACCATAGGGGAGGGTGTTTATGGGCTAGGGTACACATATGGTGTATATACCTGGGGGGTGGGGTGATTTCATGTTCTCAGCTGTGTGTATATGGTATATATATTATAGGGTGGGGCGATAGGGTGTCCTTGGCTCCCACCATAGGGAGGCTGTTTATGGGCTGGTGTATATACGTGGGGGGTGGGGTGATTTCATGTTCTCAGCTCCCACCGTAGGGAGGGCATCTGTGGGCTGGTGTGTGTACATGGTGTATATATTATAGGGTGGGGCGATAGGGTGTCCTTGGCTCCCACCATAGGGAGGGTGTTTATGGGCTGCTGTATACATGTGGTGTATATACATGAGGGGTGGGGTGATCTGAGTGTTCTCAGCCCCCACTATAGGGAGGGCATCTGTGGGCTGGTGTATACATATGGGGACTTCCCTGGTAGCTCAGCTGGTAAAGAATCCACCTGCCATGGAGGAGACCCCAGTTCCATTCCTGGGTCAGGAAGATCCCCTGGAGGAGGGCATGGCAACCCACTCCACTATTCTTACCTGGGGAATTCCATGGACAGAGGTGCCTGGCGGACTGCAGTCCATGGGGTCGCAAAGCATCTCGGACACAACTGGGCAGCTAAACACACAAGCAAACGTATAAATGTGTGTGTATGTGTGTGTGTGTGTATATATGTATATATAGGGAGAGGTTAGAGTGATTGGTGTTCTTAGCCCCCACCACAGGGAGGGCATTTGTGGGCTGGTGTATACATATAGTGTGTGTGTGTGTGTGTGTGTGTGTGTGTGTGTGTGTGTGTGTGTGTGTGTGTGTGTATAGATGGATGGGGCTGGGGTGTTTGGTGTTCTTGGTCCCGGCCACAGAGAGAGCGTCTGTGGGCTGGTTACAGATCCGTGTACAGAATTGGTGTGGGGTAACTCAGTGGGGCGGCTTGAACAAAAATGCTCTGTCCCAGCGCCGTGGAGGACAGCAGTCCAAAGCAGGGTGCCAGCTGGCTTGCTCTCTTCCCGCGACTGTCTGCCCCACGGGGTCTGCTCCGGCCTGTCTGCCAGCTTCGGCTGGACCGTCTTTGGCACTCCTTGCTTCATAGGCGCTTTGTTCCCCGAGACCTGCCTTCCCCTTCACGAGGCGTTCTCCCTGTGTGCGTGTCACTCTCTGTCCACGTTTGTCGGACTTCTCCTTTTTGTAAAGACACAGTCATAGTGGATTAGGGGGCTCACGGTATTCCAGCACAACCTCGTCTTAACAGATGACATCTGCAGGGACCCTCTTCCAAGCGCCGTCACATTCTGAGCCGTGCTGTGGGCTAGGACTACCAGCCTATGCCGTTGCGGCGGACACAGTTCAAGCTATAACAGTCGGTTCTGTGCATATTGAAGCTTGATTCACTTTGTGTCACATTTTCTGTAGTCTGCAAATTGATTATTCGAGAAAGAAGCCAGTTCTCACATCCCACTTCCGCACATGCTATCATTGAGGTTGATCCAAGTGTGAGTCCCTGGGTCCAGACTCTTTCAGAATGAGCCCAGAAGGGTGAGATGGGCCAGTCTTGCAGGCGACCCAAATGGCTCGATTCTGATCCTCGAACAAAAAGGATAAAATACGTGGGGCATGCCACATGTTATAAATAAACCTCTCCCCACGCAAGCCTGAGGTGTCTGTTTCTGCTGTCCACCCTAGCTATCATTATTCATGAAGAGTACACCTTCTTTCTACATGTACATTTGACCATTTGGATTAGCTCTTGCTAGATATTTCCTATGAAAAAAATGAGCAGAACAAAATATGTACCACCTCATCCCTCGTCAATCAGGGAGATCACACCCACGGCTCTGATAACTTAACCTTGGAAATTAACCAGGAAATCTCTCACCTGGAGTCCAAGTGTCCTCCCAGCACTGATCTCATAGATTCTCAGAGATGTCTGCAGATGAAAATTCCACGTGCCAAACCCTGCCTCCCTGAAGACTTCCAGCTTGGAATTCAGGATTCTTTCTCTTTAGAAACACTTGCACAAAAATAGGCTGAAAAAGTGCAGTCCAAATGTGTAAACAATCTTAAGGTGAAATTGCCATCACTCTGTGAACATGAAGGTAAATAGAGACTTGGGAAAGAAAACTTTTGTGTAACCTAGAGAAAGGTTTCTCCCGGTGGGCAGTCCCCAGGGCCCCCCGGGGCAAGAGCGTTGCTGGCCTCTTTGAATAAACACAGAAATGTCTAATCCCTCCCCCCAGAAAAGCGAGACTTCCTTTTTTAGGATTTGTTTACATTTGTCTCACATTTGTTGAGAAACTTTCTGTAACCAGGCGACTAAGAAAGGAGCCTTGGGAGACACAGTGTATTCCATCAATGCCCATTGTGTGTAGCATCTGCTGAGCGGCTGTCCTAATTTTTCAGAGCCTTGAGTAGAATCCCATAGATCGAGTGAGGAGTTAAGAGATGACTGTGTGTTCCTCTGACGACTGTGTGCGTCCGGGAACTGCCTCTGGTACCCCCACGAGGGCATACTCCAAAGAAGAAATGCCTAATGTTGTTAAACGTTCATTGTGGGATTGTTTAACATTTATCTCAAATCCTCACGCTTTGGTTAGGTGGTGGTTTAGTTGCTCAGCTGTGTCTGATGTTTTGCAACCACATAGGCTGTAGCCCACCAGGCTCCTCTGGCCATGGGGATTCTCCAGGAAAGAATACTGGAGTGGGTAGCCTTTCCCTTCTCCAGGGGATCTTCCTGACCCAGGGATCAAACCCAGGCCTCCTGCACTGCAGGCAAAGTCTTTACTGACTGAGCCACCAGGGAATTTACTGAGCAGCCATCAAGTGGACAGAGCATGTTCTTGGCCTCATAACGTCTCCTTTCTAGCTGAAAGGAGGGGAAGGAAATGGAAGGGAAGGGAAGGAAGAGGGCAGAAGGGGAAGGAAGAAGAGGGAATGAAGAAAGGAAGAGGAAGGAAGGGACAGGGAACAAGGGGAAGGACGGGGGAGGAAGGGGAAGGAAAAGAAGGCAGGAAGGAGAAGGAAGGACTCTCCTGATCAAGTATCTGTGCTGTCTCTGCTTTACCAGCATCAAACCCATCATCCATAAATTCTCTGTCACGCTAGGTGACTCACTCAACTCCTCCCAGAGTGGCTTCTCCACTAGGGGTTTGAAAGTTCCTAGGTCTTTAGTCGTGTCACCCCCCCCAGGCTATGTGTGTAGAAGGTGTGTGTGTAGGAGGTTGGGAGATGGCAGGTGGGGAGGACCCTGCACGGAGGCAGACCTCTGGATCTCTGGGGGTCTGCTGTTGGCTGTACAACCAGGCAGCGGGTAGACCCAGAATATCCCAGCCCACCTCAAGGCACAAGTTCTCTGCCACCGCAGGGGCTGGGCTGGTGCAGTCGGGCAGCACATGTGCCGGTCAGGATGTTCAGGGCTGCAGGGAAAACGGTGCCCATCAGAACACTGATTCCTCATGCACCCCACCCCACCAGATAGCTGGGAGGCGCAGTGCAGAAGCAACACTTTCCTGAAAGTGTTATGACAAAATGCACATCACATCTCTGCAAACTCAGGAAAAGTATCTTGAAAAGGGGCTTCCTTTTCTGCCCTCAAGAGGCAGAATTCGCATCATCTAGGGTTCCTCTCTGGCCTCCCTCCGCCCTGCCGTGGATTCCACAGCCTCTAAAGCAGAGGGGATTTCATGGCGTCACTGTTGTCTAAAGCAAGGGCCGTGCCTGTGGAAGGTGCTGTCTGGATGCTATTGTTTATGGTTGCTCCTCCTGGCATCCAGATAAAGATCGGTTAGTGTGCAAGGCTTTTTTTTTTTTTTTTTTTCAGTTCAGCTGGAGATTTTGAGCAGCCCCAGCAGCAAAGTGGCTTAGTTGTGCTTTTAATTTTTACGTTTTGCATGAGTTGCGGCAGTCCGCTTTGGAGGGCTAGGAGTCCATCGGCCTCTGCCTCTTGGGGGTTAATCATGTGGTCGCTTTTGTCATCCTGACGATTTGTAAGAAGCCGATTGAGGCAGAGCGGCTCTGCCACCCAGCCTGGCAGTTCCCTTCATGGTCAGTGTCCAGCTTCTCCATCCCTCTGCACCTTCATCTCTACCGTGGTTTTTTTTTTTTTTTTTTACATAGAGTATAATTTTCACGCCAGAAAATTGACCCTTTTTAGAATACAGATGTTCAGAGTGATACAAACACCTGCACAAACAAGATATGGAATGGTTCCACCAAAAACTCCCCCTTTGTAGTCTCCTCCTCACCCCACCGCAGCTGCTGGTGCCACCGGTCTGCTTCCTGGCACTGCAGTGTTGCCTCTGCGATTGTGACTGAGAAGTGAATCTCTGCAGCGTGTACCCTTGAGAGTCTGGCTTTTCTGACTCCGTGCATCTGAGATTGGCTAACACTGGTGCATACTTCAGTACTACTTCCTTTATATGCTACATGGTCTTCTATTTCCTATGGGCTTCCACAGTGGTAAAGAACTCGCCTGCCAATGCAGGAGATGCAGGTTCAATCCCTGGGTTGGGAAGATCCCCTGGAGGAGGGCATGGCAACCCACTCCAGTATTCTTGCCTGGAGCATCCTATGGACAGAGGAGCCTGGCGGCCTATGGTCCATGGGGTCGCAAAGAGTTGGACGTGACTTAAGAGACTGAGCCTGGCCCAGTATTCTGTTTTATGGATGCAGGGCGGTTAGTCGTTTGTCCTGTGGAAGAGCATTTGGGTGGTTTCCAAGCTACGACTAAGGCTCCTGGGGGCATTTGCACATAGGCTTTTGTGGTCTGGGGTTTTCCTTTTTCTTGGGCAGCTGTCTGGGAGGCGCACTGCTGGGCCAGGTGACAAAACTGGGTTCAGTTTATCAGAATCTACCGCGTCCGCTTCGGTCTCACTCAACAGCAAGGCAATTCACAGCCGCTGGTGGTTTTATATTATAGATTTCATTCCCGCCACAGAGCTAATGATAATCAGTGCCTGGGGCACAGGGAATATTGGAAAATAGGTAAAAAGACATTGGTCTCCTGCAGATATATCTGCACAATACTGATGAAATGCTAACGCTTCCTCTCAGGGTTTGGAATTAGCCTCTGTGAACCTGTTACTGGGGTCGTGGTTCCCATGGATCCGCTGAGTGGGACAGGGTCCACACGTGCCCGCCTGCTTCTCCTGAGCCAGTGCACCCTTCTGCAGAAAACTGGGTGGGAGGCGCTGGGTGGAATGCTAGGTAGACAGCAGGTAGATACTGCAGCCATGAAATTAAAAGACGTTTGCTCCTTGGAAGAAAAGCTGTTACCAACCTAGACAGCGTATTAAAAAGCAGAGACATTACTTTGCCAACAAAGGTACATCTAGTCAAAGCTATGGTGTTTCCAGTAGTCACGGATGGATGTGAGACTTGGACATCCAACTTTATAAAGAAACTGGAGTTTCTTTATAAAGAAAGCTGAGTGACGAAGAATTGGTGCTTTGGAACTGTGGTGTTGGAGAAGACTCTTGAGAGTCCCTTGGACTGCAAGGAGATCCAACCAGTCCATCCTAAAGTAGATCAGTCCTGAGTATGCACTGCAAGGACTGATGTTGAAGCTTAAACTCCCATTCTTTGGCCACCTGATGTGAAGAGTTGACTCATGGGGAAAGACCCTGATGCTGGGAAAGATCGAAGGTGGGAGGAGAAGGGGACGACAGAGGATGAGATGTTTGGATGGCATCACCAACCTGATGGACATGAGTTTGAGTAACTCCGGGAGTTGGTGATGGACAGGGAAGCCTGGTGTGCTGCAGTCCATGGGGTCGCAAAGAGTCAGATATGACTGAGTGATTGAACTGAACTTGATATGCTTAGTCCCTAAGTCATGTCTGACTCTTTGCACCCCCATAGACTGTAGCCCGCCGGGCTACTCTGTCCATGGGACTTCCCAGGCAAGAATACTGGAGTGTTTTGCCATGCCCTCCTCCAGGGGATCTTTGCCACCCAGGGATCGAACCCATGTCCTCTGAGTCTCCTGCACGGGCAGTCAGGCGCATTACCATTGCCCCACCTGGGAAGACAGGAGCCAAGACTCCATGTGCATTGATTTGCATGGGTATTCATGCAGATTCACCCAAGGTGTTCATGGCTTGGGGGACATATTTCCCCTCCCTCTAGCATTGGGACCAACGTCTGCACACCGTGAAAAACAGATAGAACCTTTAATCGAAACCATTTGACGACTGTGGTGGTAGCTCTGACAGCGAACCAGAAACACAAGTGAGAAACTGAGTTTCCCGAATGTTTTGTCGGGTGTTACCAGGCTGGGTGTCCCCAGTGGCTGTCATTTGAAACACTTGAGACAATAAAAGCAGCCTTTGGTTACGGCGCAGATGGCAGAAATTCGTTTCGCATATATCAGAAATCAACACGATGGTGCATTTCTCTGCTTATTGTGGGGATTTTACAACATTCGTGCCTGGCGTGCTGCGGTCCATGGGCGTCTCAAAAGAGTCTTGGGTTCGACTTAGCGACTGAACAACAACAACAAAAAGACCTTCTAGGGCCTTCCCTGGTGCTCCAGTGGTTAAGCCTTCACCTTCCAATGTGGGGGTTGTGGGTGCAATCCCTGGCTGGGGAGCTAAGATGCCATGTGCCTCGAGGCCAAAAACCCCAGAACGTAGAACAGAAGCAACATGGTGAGACATTGGGTAAAGACTAAAAAATTAAATAAACACCTTTGAATAAGATTGGAAACTCCTTATACAGTGAAGTATGCTTCCTGCTTTGTCGTGGTTCATGGTCAGGAGGCTAATCTATTATGCATATCTGTTGCCTACCTTAGCACAGCCATACCTGCTGTCTTCTGCGAGGAGCGCTGGTGGTTTTCAAACAGAAGCGCCTACAACATGGGACAGGAGCTATTTTCTGTTGTGGTTCAGTCGCTCAGTCGTGTCCAACTCTTTGCGGACCCCATGGACTGCAGCACGCCAGGCCTTCCTGTCCATCGCCAACTCCCGGAGCTTACTCAAACTCATGTCCATTGAGTCGGTGATGCCATCCAACCATCTCATCCTCTGTCGTCCCCTTCTCCTCCAGCCTTCCATCTTTCCCAGCATCAGGGTCTTTTCCAGTGAGTCTGCTCTTCACATCAAGTGGTCAAAGTATTGGCGCTTCAGCTTCAGTATCAGTCCTTCCAGTGAGTAGTCAGGGTTGATTTCCTTTAGGATGGACTGGTTTCAAGCCCATATCTGCACTCATGTGACTGGCCAGGCAGAATCAGGCATGTTTCCTTTGGTTTACATAATACGCACATGGCTCTGTGGTCTGTATTATCCTTGTGAATTCATGTTACATAACCAGACTCTTGAGGTTTTAAATGGAAGGTAGATGGCATTTTTTTCATGCATTTCGTGGAGCTTCTGTTAGGAGAATGGTTAGAAAGATTTCCTGACCAGGTAGCACACACATATGCCCTTTCTTGCCCCGCCTCACATCAGATTCCAAGTAAGATTTAGGTGGCATTTTCTCTCCGCAGGCAAGTCCAGGCACAGAGCCAAAGGATGGTTCCGTTCTGAACGCACAGAGGTATGACTCTGCAGAAATGTTCCTGAGCAGTGTAAAAATTATGCATATTGGTAGTCCAGGGATTAAAAATCCACCTGCTGATACAGGTGGCACAGGTTTGATCCCTGGCCCGGGAAGATCTCACATGGTGTAATTCACTGAATAAGTGCTTCCCAGGTGGCTCAGTCGGAGAAGGCAATGGCACCCCACTCCAGTACTTTTGCCTGGAAAATCCCGTGGACGGAGAACCCTGGTGGGCTGCAGTTCATGGGGTCGCTAGAGTCGGACACGACTGAGTGACTTCACTTTCACTTTTCACTTTCATGCATTGGAGAAGGAAATGGCAACCCACTCCAGTGTTGTTGCCTGGAGAATCCCAGGGACAGGAAGCCTGGTTGACTGCTGTCTGTGGGGTCGCACAGAGTCGGACACGACTGAAGCAACACAGCAGCAGCAGCAGGTGGCTCAGTGGTTAAATAAAAAAAAAACTCTGCCTGCCAATGCAGGAGACCTGGGTTCGATCCTGGGGTGGAGAAGATTCCCTGGAGAAAGAAAGGCAACCCACTGCAGTCTTCTTGCCTGGAGAATCCCATGGACAAAGGAGCCTGGTGGGCTACAGTCCACGGGGTCACAAAGAGTCAGACATGATGGAGTAGCTTTCACATAGACGCTGTGTGCCTAGGTGATGCTCACACACCGATCTGAAAGGAGGGAAGCTGAAGGTTTGCAGTCAGGTGACCCATCACCTGAGTCATTCCCTGGTTTTGACACTGTCCTACGGTGAGAGAAGATGTCACTGTTGAAGGTGGCTGGGTGAAATGACTCCACTGTTTTCACAGCTTATGATCATCTTGAAATTACTAAAATAAAAAAAGACCAGAGAAATCATGACTTTACGCTTCCATGGTCTGCAGAGCTTTGCCTATGACTGAGACAGAGAAGGTGGTCAGTAATACAAATGCAGCCGAGACATTTTAATTAAGATTTTGCAGGTCGTTAGCCAAGGCTCAGGCCTCGGTTCTGATGGAGTGTCTTTTGTATAATGGGTTCGAGTGTTACCGTGTTAGCTTAGAAGCGGATAGCCACACAGCCATTCTGGGGCTTTTGGCAACAGAAAAATAATCGAGTCATCTGAAGGTGAACAGTGGTGGTTGTGTATCCAGAGCCAGATTTTTGCTTCGTTGGTAATTCAGCAGACTCAGGCGTGCATCATAGGCCAGGCTCACCTGGCCCGCTCCTCCTGGAACATTGTCGTGAGAAGCTGTTCTGCATTTGATTGGCACCATAGGCGTTGGACAGGCTGTATCGTTAGTAGAAGGATAAAAGTCCATATTCAGGGACTTGCCCTGGTGGCATCATGGATAGGAATCCGCCCCCCAGTTCAGGGGACCCCGGTTCGATCTCTGGTGTGGTAAGATGCCAATGTTGGAGAGCCACTAAGCCCATGAGCTGAAACGACTTGAGCCCACGTGCCCCTCGAACCCATGCTCTTGCAACAAAAGAAGCCACTGCAATGAGGAGCTCAGGCACTGCAACTCGAGAGTAGCCACTGCTGGCCACAACCAGAGCAAAGCCCGCCCACAGCACCGAAGACCCATCACAGCCGAAAATCAATCAATATTTTAATAGTGTTCTTCGGTGTTCTTCTGCGTTCCTGGTCCTGTGTCTTGCCAGGTTTTCAGTATCCCCTTCGTGGTCTTCACTTGTAGATTTCTCCTAGGTGGGCAGAGTTTGAGGGTCTTAATCTCTTGGATTGATGCTTTTGAGCTGTGGTGTTGGAGAGGACTCTTGAGAGTCCCTTGGACTGCAAGGAGATCCAACCAGTCCATCCTAAAGGAAATCAGTCCTGAATATTCATTGGAAGGACTGATGCTGAAGCTGAAACTTCAGTCCTTTTGCCACCTGACTCGAAGAACTGGCTCATTTGAAAAGACCCTGATGCGGGAAAAGATTGAGGGCAGGAGGAGAAGGGGACAACAGAGGATGAGATGGTTGGATGGCATCACCGACGCGATGGACATGAGTTTGAGTGAACTCCGGGAGTTGGTGATGGACAGGGAGGCCTGGTGTTCTGCAGTTCATGGGGTCGAAAAGAGTCGGACACGACTGAGCAACTGAACTGAATCTCTTGGAGGGACTCTGAATGGTCAGAACAGCATGCATTATCTGAAGACGCTCAACCTTTCTCAGAGGCCTGGCTTCCTGAACCTCAGCACTGTTGATGTATGGGCTGGGTGGCTATGCTGTATTGTAGGTTCTTAAGACCGCATCCCTGGACTCCACCCACTGCATGACAGGAACGCCCTGCCCCCCTCGCCCTCCCTGGTGACAACCAAAGATGTCTCTGACCTTTACCAAATGTCCCTCTGAGGGCAAAACCACCCCTAGTTGAGAACCACTGATAACACATCCTTCAGTTGTGAGATGTGTTTCTTCAGTTAGTTTTTATTGCAAAGTGGAGTTGTAACGAGATTCTCATTCCTCCCTTCTGTTTCGTCTTCTTGGGCTGCATTTTGATTCTTTCTGCAGAAAGCAAATGAAACTCTTAACAGTGGTCCTAGCGGTCCCTGTTGTTATAAAATTTTTCCAGAGTATTTTTCCCCTTGAAGAAGGGGGGAACTTCTGCCAATACTGTTCTCCAGCAGATAATAAAATAATTGGGAGTAGCTGTCTTCAATCTGGGTTTTGTTTTTCTTTGGGTTTTGGTTTTTTCTGGACTCCCGGTGAGGAGATTAGATAACCAGGAAAAGGGTGTTACTCTTAACATTCGTGAATAATTGCGTCTCCAGAAATGATTCAGCAGCATTGCCCTCTAATTCTAGCGGCTGACAGATCACCCTGTAGGCTCCACTGTGTTTCCTGGGAGCTTGGACTGCCTTCTTATGCTAGACACGTTTCCCCCACCCCGGATTCGGGAAGGCATTTTAATGGTTCAGCTAGCTTAATTTAAACCCAGGTTCAGGGCTCATTGTTCAGCTGAGTTGCTAAAAATACTTCTCTGACTGCGGTGGCATTTTTACATTGCTAATGTTGTCCCCGTTTAAAAAGAGGATCCTTATGAAACGGTAAAGGCAAGCACTTCTGTGAGGCAGTGGTAGCCTCTGCTTTAGAAAGCATACAGGAAAATATTCGTTTCATCAGATAATAAGTAAGGAATACCTGAATGGTTTGTCCGCATGAGCACAGGATAAAAGTAATTTAAAAGCAGGTGAGGGAAATCCCTGGTGGTCCAGTGGCTAGGAATTGGTGTTTTCACTGCTGGGACTGGGGTTCGATCCCCAGTTGGGGATCTACAATCCTGCAGGCTGTGAGGACGGAAAGGGAGGGAGGGAGCAAGGAAATAAGTCAGGTGAAACAGAAATGTCTCATTTCTTTGTTTCCAGTTCTTTGGTGATGTATCCCTGTCTCCTAGACTACCCC
This sequence comes from Bos grunniens, assembly GCF_055505025.1. Lineage (NCBI taxonomy): Eukaryota > Metazoa > Chordata > Mammalia > Artiodactyla > Bovidae > Bos > Bos grunniens. Next base: position 6,780,224 of record NC_141194.1, read on the forward strand.
TAGGCTCTATGATTTGCTAGAAGGAGTCACAGAATTTGGGCTTCCCTGGTAGCTCAGTTGCTAAAGAATCTGCCTGCAATGCAGGAGACCCCGGTTCGATTCCTGGGCGGGGAAGATCCACTGGAGAAGGGGTAGGCTACCCACTGCAGTATTCTTGGGCTTCCGTTGTGGCTCAGCTGGTAAACAAAGAATCTGCCTGCAATGCGGAAGACCTGGGTTCAATCCCTGGGTTGGTAAGATCCCCTGGATAAGGGATAGGCTACCCACTCCAGGATTCCTGCCTGGAGAATTACATGGTATAGTCCATGGGGTCGCCAAGTGTCGGATAGGACTGAGCGACTTTCACAGAATTTAGTAACTGTTACACTCGCAGTGGATTACAACAAAAAGATACGGATTATAACAACAAAAAGATACGGATTTTAACCTACTTCATAGTGGTATATTGGGTACTTGACGGTTGCTAAGATCCTGGAAGTGTTCTCAGTGAAGTAAGTAAAGGTTGATCATGTGAGGTGCTGCATATGTGAGCTGAGCGTATTGTGTGGTTCTTCCACAGCGTATATCCATGTATCAGATCATCACGGTGCATACCCCAGACTTACACTTTGTTAGGTGGCACTTACGTCTCAAGAAAAGTCAATCGAAAAGACCAACACGTTAATCAAAGTCGATGCTCCATTTTTGTTACATTCCTCTTAATCGTATACAGTTGGGTGTATATTCTGTTTGTTCAGCTTTCTTGTTTACACAGTATCCAAGAGAACCCTTTGTTTGAATTGATAGCTTCAGTTTTTCTCCATTGAGATGTAATCCGTAGGTAGGTGCCAAGTCACTTCAAGTGACTCTCGGCATCTCTGGCGACCCTAGGGACTGGGGGAATTCTCCAGGAGTGGGCTGCCTTGCGTTCCTCCAGGGGATCCTCCCCACCCAGGGATCTAACCCGCATCCCTTAAGTCTCCTGCATTGGCAGGAGGGTTCTTTACCCCTAGCAGCACCTGGGAACAACCCCCACCCCCCTCCCAAGTTAAAAAGAGACAGGTTACAGTCAGCCAAGGGCAAAGGTGCACGGGGTCCAGTCCAGGAGAACCAGGCACAGACTTGGGGGTGTCCCCTCCTGGCTGAGCAGTGTGATGACACCTGGTTCTCCCAGCAGCATGTCCGATGGCAAAGGGGCTGACTTGTTAGCCACCCAAGCTTTGCCATCCAGGCTTTTATGTGGACCTGCAGCTCTTTTCGAAGGGGCAGGAGCACCTGGACAGACCCAGGCTGTCCGCCCAGCCCCAGTACCCTCCAGGTGGACACCATGGTGTGTGGTGGTGTAACAGTCACGTGTGCACTTGTGTGTTTTTACCTCATGTTTGAAAACTCACTGTAAAAAGTGTAAGGGTGGGTAAGTAACTGGAGAATGTGATACCCACGCCTCTCACATAGAAAGCATCCCCCCAGGAGAGCTTTGTGGGGGCAGGGCTGCACACACCTCCCGCAGCAAAGCTTGCCCACGCTTCCTTTGCAGGACAGAGCTCAGTCTGCGGGGGGCCATCTCCCCTTAGGCCCCTTAGGGCTTTCAAAACACCCTGCACTGGGTTGGGATCATCTCATCCCAAACCCTCTTCGAGTGGTGCCCGTTGCCAACGAGCTCCTCTTCATTCAAAAAAAAAATGTCTTCCTGAACTGCTGTTTGGGTGTGATGATAACCCACTGAAGCGTAGCAAAACGGAACCGTGGTGCGGTTGCTCTCGACACATCCCCGAGATTCTCAGCCATCCCGGTTTCCCATGCGGTTGCGGTTCTGCCATCTTTTCTGAGTTTGCTGCCCTCCGTCGTCTGTGCGTTCAAAGCTCAGATTCAAGCTTAGCCATTCCTGTGCTTGTTGACTTGTCAGAGAATTGGGAGAAAGCAATGCGCTACAAAAGCACTTGCAAATCGGCCGAGTGTTTGTAACTTGTTGTTTAGTCGCCCAGCCACGTCTGATTCTTGCGCGATCCCGTGGACTATAGCTCCCCCCAGGTTCCTCTGTCTGTGGGATTTTGTGAGTGAGAATACTGGAGTGGGTTGCCACTTCCTTCTGCAGGGAATCTTCCCAACTCAGGGATTGAACCTGCGTCTCTTGGGTCTCCTGCCTTGGCAGGTGGGTTCTTTACCACTTGAGCCACCCAGGAAGCCTGCGTGTAGGTTACACTTGTTTCAACGTGTGTCTTGCTCAATATAGCCAAATCATTTCCATGCGTATGGCCATCAGAGGAAGGTCAGGTGCTGTTGAAGAAGTCCTTACAACTTCCTAGGCCATTGGTTCCTCCTTTAAAGGGTGGGGACGATATGAAAAAGCCTCAGATGGTTCCCGTTTCCTTTTTTAGCTGAGATGAATTAACCGTGCTCAGCACGGTGCCTGTTTCCAAAGATCATACACCATCACATGTAAGATCTGCCTGCTCTGAAATTCTAATGTGACCTTCAAAATGTCCAGCTTTGATGTACTTCATTCTGCCAATCACAGCTCCCTTTCTTCCTTCCAGACTCGGTGAGCCGGTCATCTGGACTGTCAGACACAACACTGTCCTTTTTTCTCCCGAGTGTCTGTCTGTAGCCCTAGTGACGTCTCCTCCGTCCACGTCTAAAATGCCACTATCCCAAAGGTGACATCCTTTTTTCTTTCCCTCCCGCATCCAGGTCTGCGGGCAGTGGGGTGCTCTTTCTGCAAGTGTAGGTTTCCATCCTTAACTCGCATCTCATCCCCCTGTCTGGGGGTGGGAGTGGGTGGTCTCTCCCCAGCCTCTCCTCAGATCCCCCAGTCTGGGGGGGCCATCTCCAGCCTCTCCGTTGCCTTCAGTACTGCTGTTAGTTGTGTATTTCCCAAGCATCCTTCAACATGATCCCACACTGAGAGCATTGCCATTTCCTGACCACCATTCCTCCCCTGCAAAGAACTTCCTCTGACCCCCGTAACCTCATCCAGGTTTCACGTGAAAATGTCAGAATTGCTGTCATCTATTTCTCGTCCACGGTATCTTTCCGACTGCCCCCATGCCCAGTCCTCTCATCCTCGCGTCTCTGTCTGCCAGGCACTCCCTATATCTTATCAGGGTTTCCATCTGTTCCGCTGCTTTGTCTGAATGACTGTAGCTCCCATTTATTGAGCATGAGCTGTGTGCCGGGCATGATTCTCAGTTCTTGATGAGTCAAACTGTTTCCCCCTAAGATGGAGATGGCGCTTCCCTGGTGGCTCAGACGATAAAAAAGAGTCTGCCTGCAGTGCAGGAGACCCAGGTTTGATCCCTGGGTCGGGAAGATCCCCTGGAGGAGGGCATGGCAACCCACTCCAGTATTCTTGCCTGGAGAATCTCACAGACAGAGGAGCCTGGCAGGCTACAGCCCGTGGGGTTGCAAAGAGTTGGACACGACTGAGCAACTAACGCTTTCATTTTATTTTCAAGAAGTAGATACAGCTGCCTCCATCGTTGACAGGTGAGTGACCCAAAGTGTTGAGAAGATAGAGGCTTGCCCAGGTCATGCTGCCAGGAAGTCACAGAGCTAGAATTCAGAATACACCCTCTGGCTCCAGAATCTTCCACTTAAATGATTTTTCTTCACTCTTAACGTGCTGGGATGGTGGATTTATTTCTCAGCATTAAGTCTGCATTCCTGAAATAAATCCCACGTGGCCTGGACATTTTGTCCTCTTCACTGAATTCCGTTTTGTTAATTCTCTGTCTGGTATGTTCATGTCTGTTTTACTGAGGGAAGCTAGGCAGTGATGTTCCTTTTCCAATATTCTCATTAGGTCTGCATCTTAGGGTTATACAAGCCAACGGATCCAAAACCGCTTTCCTGAAGACCTGTAGTCTCATAATTTAGGTCTCTCCCCTGGATCAGTTTGCAGAATCTTACTTTAAAAGGTATTGTTTTTGTCTCTATCGCAACCGTCATTTCTGTCTTTGTGATCCAAAAGCAGCCATCAAAAGTACATAGACCATTGAGAGTAGCTGTGTTTCAATAAAACTTTATTTATAATAACAAGCCAGGGGCCAGATTTGGCCCAGAGGATACAGCTTGCAGACTCTTGTCTGAGGCTGCCCATAGAATACATGTGTTTCTTCCTGTCCAGGGAACCTGGACACAGTGTTTGTATCCTGAGTATTTATTACTTCCTTGTCCTTTGAACTTGTCTGTAGTCCTCCCTTGTCTATACATGTATTTCCCATTCTTGGTTCTCTTGTACCAGAGACATCATTTTGCCATATCTGCATACACCTAAAAGTATTTTGTTAATGATTACTAACATTTTTCCTTAAAATTGAAGCAGTTAACTTTTCACTAAATTTTCAAATACATCTACTATCGTGTTTGCATAATGCACAATTAAAACAATAATTGTTAGATTTTAAAATATCTTAAAAAATAATAATAAAATAAAATATCTACCCCCCGTGCTTTGTAAAATTGTTTCAGGTACCATCAGAGGTACGGGCACTCTCCAGGAATGTGATGTGCCCCAATTAAGCAGTTGTCAGGATTTTCAGCTCTACCAAATGTCTCTCGCTGGCCCTGTTGAGTGGTGGCACTGCCCTAGTGCTAGGGTTGGAAGGAGACACACTAGAGGAGGAAGTCTTTTTCTCCCCACCTAGGGAATAAACAGGTGTCTTGACACAAGGGCTGCTAAATGTGAGGTTGGCGGTGTTCACAGGGGAGCAGGGGAGGGGTGCAGACAGAAGGAGGCATTTGAACTAGAACTCTTCAGGGGAAAAAGGAAGCAGAGCATTTCAAGCAACATCATCAAGGGCCTGCGTTAATGTCACAAGGCTCAGCAAAAGCCGGTTACACTGTTGAGGGGTGAAGACGCATCTTGGCAAGAACTACAAAGGATACAGGATGGGAGGAAGGGGAAGGAAGTACAGGGACTCTGGGTCACGGGCAGCAGGTGAAGGCCGGGGTGTCCGACGGGAAGCCCGTTGGCTAGTTTTTGAAAATGAAATCTGAAGGCCATGCACATGAGGGGTGACTCTCTGTGAAAACTGAGACTCCACTGGAATGGTGTGAATGCTAAGTCGCTTCAGTGGACCCTTTGGAGTGACTCTTTGCGACCGCATGGACTATAAGCCCACCAGGCTTCCTTTTCCATAGGAGTCTCCAGGCAGGATTACTGGAGAGTGTTGCCGTGTCCACCTCTAGGATCTTTCCAACCCAGGGATCCAACCCGCGTCTCCTGCCTTGGGGGCAAACTCTTTACCATCTCTGGCAGAATGGTGGCCGGGACTAATGAGTCACTGGGAGAAGTGCTGATACTCTGTTAGGTTAAGAAAGAACAGGGGTGTAAAATTCTAGGACCACAAGAATTAAGCGTGTGAAAAATCAATTTACAGAAGTAAGAGGGACTGGAGGAAATTACCCCCAGGTAAGAACAGCACTTGCATCAAGCATCTAGTGATAAGACTGTTCCCTCTCTCTTCCAAACTGCTTTCTCTGTTTCTCCTCCCCCTAAGTCATGTGTGTGCGTGTATGTGTGTATGTTTCTATTATTGTAATTTTTACGGTGTCATCCATCGTAAATCTCTGTGTTGGCGGTCATGGTTGAATTCCCCAATTAACAAAATAGCGAGTCCAAACTTTATGAGGGTTCAAGGGCTCTTGGGGTGATGGGGCCAAAAGGGGCTGGCCCCAAACCTTGCTTCTCTGCGTGGCGGCTGGAAGCCAGGGCTGGGGTCTGGGGGAGCGCGCCCCGACGCCCCTCGTGTGCGAGCTGCCTCCCCTCACAGTTGGTCGGCCCCGGGAGGAAATAGCACCCTGCATTTATAACCTGACTAATGTCTTCTCCTCCTGGAGCCCTCCCAGGTTTGGGGGATATTAAACATCTTGGCAGGCCCGCACTCAGCCGCCACCCCTGGGGTCCAGGCCAGATGTTAGAAGCAAAACCCTATTTTTAACGAGGTCCTCCTGCTATGTCTTTTGGGCGCCTTCCAAGCAGTTCCATTTTATACCAAATTCCACGTTACGGCGGGTCAGTGGGAGTAGGTCTGCAGCCCTGAGAGCAGCCTGCCTGTGCTCAAGTTATTCCCCAGCAAGATAGGAGAGAATTAGGACAGAAAGTGGGGGCTGGGTCTCGGGGCGGGGGAGTTGGTTTAGATTCAATAAAGTCGATGTGCACGTGTGCAGTGATTGCAGATTGCAGAGTCAAAAACAACTCAGTGAATATTTGTGCTGTTGACCATGAATGAAACTGGGGTTAGCGGTTTCCCGGGCAGAAAAGGTAATCCTCTGGCGAGACAAATGCAGCACGTCCAAAAAGAAGAAGTGAACTGATGATAAATTAGCCCCCAAAGATGAGGGGATGGTATCTTCTTCTCCCGCCTTGCCTGTTTACAGCATGTGTGTGTGTGTGTGTGTGTGTGTGTGTGTGTATTTTCCTCTCTTTGATTTCCTGGACCCAGCTGCCACTTAACTGGGTTTCCCTGTTGGCTCGGACGGTAAAGCGTCTGCCTGTAACGTGGGAGACCTGGGTTCGATCCCCAGGTTGGAAAGATTCCCTGGAGAAGGAAATGGCAACCCACTCCAGTACTCTTGCCTGGAAAATTCCATGGATGGAGAAGCCTGGTAGGCTGCAGTCCATGGGGTCACAAAGAGCCGGGACACGACTGAGCAACTTCAGTGATTCAGCACTTAACTGGGCTCAGTGGTAAAGAATCCACCTGCCAGCATAGGAGTCTTGGATTCGATCCCTGGGTTGGGAAGATCCCCTGGAGAAAGAAATGGCAACCCACTCCGGTATCCCTGTCTGGGAGATCCCATGGACAGAGGAGCCTGGTGGGTAACAGTCCACCGGGTCACAGGGAGTCAGACACAGCTTAGTGACCGAACAGCAACAGCATCCGCTTCACTGCTCTCAGCCTCTCTTCCTTTTTATTTGTTACCTCTACTCTCGCCAACGCCCCCACACCCGAGTCTCCTGGTCCCCCACACCAAGAGGGACGCGGGCCGTGTTGCAGGCCGCTGCGGTTCTGTGGCAGAAAACTGATCCAGGGAGAATGGACAGAGGGGAATGGACAGAGAGTGCTGACTGCTCTGTGCCCAGGGATGCTCCAGAAGCAAGGAAACACCGCATCTACCGTAGCAGCCCACGCTTTTGTTTCCAGAGATGATCCCATTGTTAGGTGCCATTCCCGATTGTTTGTTGTTCAGTCGCTCAGTCGTGTCCGACTCTCTGCGACCCCATGGACCACAGCACGCCAGGCTTCCCTGTCCTTCACCAACTCCCGGAGCTTGCTCAAACTCATGTCCTTTGAGTCGGTGATGCCATCCAACCATCTCATCCTCTGTCTTCCCCTTCTCCTCCCGCCTTCAATCTTCCCCAGCATCAGGGTCATTTCCAGTGAGTTTGCTCTTTGCATCAGGTGGCCAAACGATTGGCGCTTCAGCTTCAGCATCAGTCCTTCCAGTGAATATTCAGAACTGTTCTCCTTTAGGATGGACTGGTTGGATCTCCTTGCAGTCCAAGGGACTCTCAAGAATCTTCTCCAGCGACACAGTTCGAAAGCATCAGTTGTTGGGTGCTCAGCCTTTTTTTATTGTCCAGCTCTCACATCCATACACGACTGTTGGAAAAATCACAGGTTTTGACCGTTGAGACCTCTGTCGGCAAAGTACCATCTCTGGTTTTTCATATGCTGTCTAGTTTTGTCATGGCTTTTCTTCCAAGGAGCAAGCGTCTTTTCATTTCATCGCTGCAGTCACCATCTGCAGTGATTTTTGAACTGGGCTTCCATCCGCATAGCCAGTTGGAATGGATGAGCGTGTCAACCAGTGGCTGCTTGGCCTTCATTATTGTAGGGTTGGACTGATGGCAAGAGCCATCAGTGGGCTCGCTGTCTCTTTCTCAGAGGTGGCTCTCGTGAAAATCATGATAGAGACCTCCCAAGCACACAGACTCTAACTCTGTCGTCTGTCCAGTGGGCAACGTTCCCACAGAGCTGCTTGCTCACCCTCGTTTCCATAAAGCTGTAGTCTAGTTCCTGTCTGTTTCTTGGTGATGTGGCCCCTGATACGATAACCTTTCTTGTATCCCTGGCAGCGTGGCATGGCCCCTTCCCACAGGAACTGCAAGTCACGGGTTCTTGGTGGTCTTAATCTCTGTGTGTCGTCACTCACTCACCTCCGTAAATCAAGATCTTGTGGGTTCAACTGGGACAATGAGGCCGTTCCTTCCTCTGTATAGAATTTTAGAATTGAAAGGGACCTTGGCGATCACCTAATTCCACCTGTTTGTTGGTCAGAGAAGGAAGCCAACGAGGGCAGGCCCAGGCTGGTGAAGTGTGTTCTCTCCTCGAATAGAAAGTTGCCATTGTTCAGTCGCTCAGTCATGTCCGAATCTCTGTGACCCCACAGACCGCAGCACGCCAGGCCTCCCTGTCCATCACCATCTCCCGGAGTTTGCTCAGAGTCCATTTGAGTCGATGATGCCATCCAGCCACCTCATCCTCTGTCACCCCGCTTCGTAATAAAAAAACTGTAGCAGACGCGTGGAATGTTGTTCAAAGACTTAGCAACTGCACAGCAACACACCCTCTGGTGACAAGCAAAAGTATTTCCATATATTGCCCATGTCTTCCTCTGGCCGACAGAAGTGCACACACTTCACAACCACGAACCACCGTGGTAGACCAAGGGAGCAGAGTCTTAAGCAGAGGTGTACTGCGGGAAAGTGGTATATATGCTTCTCGCAAAGGCAGCCTGGTGAGGTATAGTGAGAGATGGCCAAGCTTCTTAGTGCAGGAAATGAGAGGCTTCCAAGGCCAAGCTCAGGTCTGCAGACTCTTCACTGCTTTTGAGAAGGAGAGTGAGTCCTCGGTTCCTCGTGTCAGATCAGCCAGGTTACCATGGGTAACCTGTCTGTGGGTACACATACGGGTCTTGGGTCCCGTCTAGCACCTAGAAAGCTCTAGTACTGCCGGCTGACACTTAGGGAAGTGCTCGGTGAACAGCAGCTACGGGTACCGTCACCTTGTCAATCACACAGGGCAGGAGGTACGTCTTGGGGCCTTTTCGGCTCCTGTGACAAAAGGCTGCAGGCTGAGTGGCTCGTAAACACCCAACAGTTTTTCTCACCATTATCGAGGGTAGGAATTCCCAGGTGCCGGCAGAGTCACTGCGGGCTGCTAACAGGCCAGGAAGGTGTTGTGGGAAGAAAGTCATATGTCGTCCCGCAGGTTAAGTCGTGAACTGAGTGTTTGTCCGTGTCCATGTTTGGACACGAACCCTATTTGTGAGGACCCCACCCTCATGTCCTAATCACCTCCCTGACACCACCACTTTTTCAGTTCAGTCACTCAGTCGTGTCCGACTCTTTGCAACCCCACAAACCACAGCACTCCAGGCCTCCCTGTCCATCACCAGCTCCCAGAGTTTACCCAAACCCATGTCCATTGAGTCAGTGATGCCATCCAACCATCTCATCCTCTGTCATCCCCTTCTCCTCCTACCCACAATCTTTCCCAGCATCAGGGTCTTTTCAAGTGAGTCAGCTCTTCGCATCAGGTGGCCAAAGGATTGGAGCTTCAGCTTCAACATCAGTCCTTCCAATGAACACCCAGGACTGATTTCCTTGAGGATGGACTGGTTGGATCTCCTTGCAGTCCAAGAGACTCTCAAGAATCTTTTCCAGCACCACAGTTCAAAAGTAGACACCACCACCTTAAGGAGTGCATTTTCAGTGTATGAATGTTGAGAGACAGGCATTTAGTCCATAGCAGTAAGAAAGGGAAGAATGGATACAGGGTAGACCGCGACACTTGCTTTCGTGTGGTCTGTGTCTGCGGGTCCATATATATATAAATATATATATACATTTGCACATACGTCTGTGGGTACACGTAGATATACATGCATATTTTTGTACATATGTGTATACATGGGCTTCCAACGTGGCACAGTTGGTAAAGAATCCTCCTGCCAGTGTAGGAGATGCCAGAGATGCGGGTTCGATCCTTGGGTCAGGATGATACCTTGGAGAAGGAAATGGGACCCACTGCAGTATTCTTGCATGGAGAATCCCATGGACAGAGGAGCCTGGCGGGCTACAGTCTGTGGGGTCGCAAAGAGGTGGACACAGCTAAGCTACTGAACACATGGACACATCAGTGTGCATATACAATAGACACGGAATAGTCAAGCTGGCGCACATTTCCTATAAAGGAGCATATCCTAGATATTTTTGACTTTGTGGCCCATCTGGAGGAGGGCGTGGCAACCCCACTCCAGTATTCCTGCCTGGAGAATCCCCATGGATAGAGGAGCCTGCTGGCCTACAGTCCGTGGAGTCGCAAAGAGTCAGACACTACTGAGCAACGCACACTTGTACTTTCACTCGCGGCCCATACTGTGTCTCTTGCAACGACTCTGCTCTGCCGTTGCACTGTGAAAGCAGCCACAGGTAGCATATCAACCCATGGGCAGTGACTACGCCAATAAAACTTGATTTATAAACACAGGCAGCGTGGGCCCTGGGCTGCATATCCCTGGTCTGGACAAGTTTCATATTGTGCCCACTGGCTTTGGATAGCTGTCAGTATTCCCAGTATTAAGTCTATGAAGTCCTTAATAAAGACTCTGCATTTAGTGCCTCAAACAAGTGCCTTTGATGCTGCCTTTAATGTTAAGAGTTGGACACGCTCGGTCGTGTGCAACTCTTTGTGACCCCATGGACTATAGAGTCGACGGGATTCTTCAGGCCCCGATACTGGAGTGGGTAGCCTTTCCCCTCTCCAGGGGATCTTCCCAGCCCGGGTGCCTTTGTTTCAGCCGAAGGTGGACCACCGGCCTCACGGCTGCCCGAATATTACGTGTCTGCCTTTCTCCGCTGAATAGGCAGTGTTTCCAAGGGCCAGTGAGTGATTCTTTAGCAGGTTCTGCTGATGAATCAGGCCGACATTAGTTGGGCAGGACGGTTCACTGCACAGCTCGAATGCTTTGGGAGGTTGTTTGTCAAAGAGGTCTGGCTTAGTGGTTAAGCAGCAAACAAAGCATGTGCTTGGTTTTCAATCTATTTGGGTTGCCTAGTGGGTGAGGCAGAGAAGGCAATGGCACCCCACTCCAGTACTCTTGCCTGCAAAATCCTGTGGATGGAGGAGCCTGGTAGGCTGCAGTCCATGGGGTCGCTAAGAGTTGGCTACGACTGAGCGACTTCACTTTCACTTTTCCCTTTCATGCATCGGAGAAGGAAATGGCAACCCAGTCCAGTGTTCTTGCCTGGAGAATCCCAGGGACCGGGGAGCCTGGTGGGCTGCCGTCTATGGGGTCGCACGGAGTCGGACACGACTGAAGCGACTTAGCAGCAGCAGCAGCAGCAGCAGCGGTGGGTGAGGACATCCATGCACACGCTGCTTTCCTAGCACCTGTCACCCCAAATGGGAAGAATAGTGCTCTTCAAAATCTTATTTTTTTTTCAATGTATTGTTTCTATTGAAGTATAGTAGATCTGCAATGTGTGTTAGTTCCAGCTGTTTAGCAAGTACAAGGGAAAGTTGCTCAGTTATGTCCAACTCTTTTCGACTCCATGGACTATGGGATTCTCCAGGCCAGTATACTGGACTGGGCGACCTGTCCCTTCTCCAGGGGATCTTCCCAACCCAGGGATCAAACCCAGGTCCTCCCGCATTGCGGGCAGCTTCTCTACCAACTGAGCCACCAGGGAAGCCCCATACATGTATATATTGATATTCTTTTAATTTTTTTATTTAATTTTTTTTTATATTCTTTTTAAACTTCTGTTACTTTATAGGTTATTGCACGGTATTAACTATAGTTGTCTGTGCCATGCCATAGGTCCTTGGTGGTTATCTGTTCTGTGTATGGTGCTGTGTCTCTGTTAATCCCAGACTGCTAATTATCCCTTCCCTCCCTTCCCCTTTAGTAACCACAAGTTTGTTTTCTAAATCTGGATGTCTGTTTCTGTTTTGTAAATAAGTACATTAGTGCTTTTTTTTTAAAAGAGACTCCATATATAAGTGCTATCATTTGATTTTCGTCTTTCTCTGACTCACTTCACTTAGTATGATAATGTCTAGTTACATCCACATTGCTGCAAATGGCATTGTTTCATTCTTTTTCTTGGCTCAGTAATATTCCATTTTCTGTATGTACCATGTCATCTTTATCTGTTCACCTGTTGATGGGTATCTAGGTTGTTTGCATGTCTTGACTATTGTGAATGATGCTGCAGTGAACAGATGGGGTGCATACTTAACTCTTGATGGTCTTGTTGTGCCTTATAAAAAATGTAGTATAAATCTTCCCCTTGGTGGATTAGACAGTAAAGAATCCGCCTGTAATGCAGGAGACCTGGGTTTGCTCCCTGGGCTGGGAAGATCCCCCAAAGGAGGGCATGGCAACCCACTCCAGTATACTTTCCTGGAGAATCCCATGGACAGAGGGATTCCCGTGGACTGGTGGGCTACAGTCCATGGAGGTCACAAAAAGTCAGACACGACTGAGTGACTGCTACTGCTAAGTCACTTTAGTTGTGTCCGACTCTGTGTGACCCCATAGACGGCAGCCCACCAGGCTCCCCTGTCCCTGGGATTCTCCACGCAAGAACACTAGAGTGGGTTGCCATTTCCTTCTCCAATGCATGACAGTGAAGTCGCTCAGTCGTGTCCGACTCTTAGCGACCCCATGGACTGCAGTATACCAGGCTCCTCCGTCCATGGGATTTTCCAGGCAAGAGTCCTGGAGTGGGGTGCCATTGCCTTCTCCGGACTGAGTGACTAAGCACATGCAAACCTTTCCCATCTTGTCATGATTATACCCTTTTTTCTCTTCAAAAATACTCTTCCTTCACCTGGTTATCTGCCCGCTCCCCCCGCCCCCCATGACTATGTGTTACCTGAATTCTGTGGCTTGGTTTTCAGTGACAGCAATCCACCCGTGGTGTTTATAAATGAAGCACATGTGTCCGTGATGTAGACCTGAGGAGTGTGTCACTAAGGGGGGTGTGCTTCCTGTGGGCCTTTGGTTCTCTGCCGTACTGGGGTTAGTTAGACCTTTTCGGTTGTCACGACTATGGAAGGCTTGCTGCTAACACCTGGTGTGTAATGAGACGTCCCTGTTGGTGCCGTGGTTAGAACTCCACACCTCCCCTGCCAAGGCCATGGATTCGGTCCCTGGTTTGGGAACTAAGATCATGCAGGGCAGCCAAAAAAAAAAAAAAAACCCCAAACAAAAAACAAGCACCTAGTGTGTAGAGATCATAGATGCTGCTAAATCTTGTAACACCTAGGACATAGCACTCCTCACAACAAAGAACAGTTTGGTTCACATGTGACGGTTGAGAAACCTTCCTGAGGAGTGCTTCATCGGGGACGCCTCTTACTAAGTAGTGGGCAGGTCTCCGAGCTTCAGCGGCTGCCCCAGTGCACAGCAACGGCACTCACACTGAGCTGTCACCTGGATCGGCCATCCAGGTGCCACCAAGCTCTCTATTCTGCCCCTATTCACCAACTTGCACGCCTGCCACTGAGCCAGTCCCAAGCGTTTCCGTCTCTACCCGCTGATAGTCCGTTCTTTGTTTCCACGTCTTGTTGGGTGGAAGGAGAGGTGTGCTGAAAGCTGAGCACGCTTAAGGCACAGAAGCTATAGGACCGGCAAGCTGCAAGTGAATGTGCTCAGTAGCCCTGGAGTCCGATTGGGAGGGGTGGGCGCAGATGGTGGTGGAGGCTGGGCCACCCTACAGGTAGCGTCCTTCCCAGAGATGGCAGATTTCCAAGGTGACTGCAGACTGAATTTTGCAAGCCTCCCCTCAATACGTTTAAATGTAACCCTGGTCCATAGAGTCAAAGCCACGGTTTTTCCCGTAGTCGTGTATGGATATGAGAGTTGGACCATAAAGAAGGCTGAGCACAGAAGAACTGATGCTTTTGAACTGTGGTGTTGGAGACGACTCTTGAGAGTCCGTCCCTTGGATGGCAAGGGGATCCATCCAGTCCATCCTGAAGAAAATCAACCCTGAGTATTCGCTGGAAGGACTGATGCTGAAACTCCAATATTTTGGCCACTTGATGTGAAGAACTGACTCATTGGAAAAGACCTTGTTGCTGGGAAAGATTGAGGGCAGGAGGAGAAGCAGGCAACAGTGGATGAGATGGTGGATGGCATCACTAACTCAGTGGACGTGAGTTTAAGCAAACTCTGGGAGATGGTGAAGGACAGAGGAGTCTGGTGTGCAGCGGTCCTTGGGTTCGCAGAGTCAGACACAAATGAGCAACTGAACAACTATCCCCAGTTAATATTTGGAAGTTCAGTCTTTAGGTGTTGATCAGGTCCTGAGGATGGGCCTTCGTGAATGCAATTAGTGCCCTTGTAAGAGGCCCCACAGAGCTTTCTTGCTCCTGAGGTTACGGGAAAAACGTAGTCATGTGTCTGGTCCATAAAGTGGTTCTCAGCAGACATTGAACGTGCCAGTGCCTTGATTTTGGAGTTTAGCCTCCAGAACTGTGGGAAATAAATGTCTGTGGCTCACACCACGCAGGCTGTGGGATTTTCTTACAGCAGCTGGAACGGACAAAGACATACACCGGAAGTGTGACCTCTCTCTGACTGCTGCTCCGTCAGTTGCTGAGATGTTATTTGTTGGGGGCCCTGGCCATAGCCCACGCTATGCCCTGGGGGAATGCTCTGCAGAAGGTTCCAGGTGGAATTTTGTGGTGGGCTGAGAGACGGGTGTCCAGCCACAAGCTTGGAGCTAGTGCGTGGCCTGTGTCAGACCCCAAGGGTGATCTCGGGACCTGATTCCTAAAAAGAAGAGAAGGGTACAAGGGAGAGACTGCACACGGTCCTGTGCGTGCTTAGTCGTTTAGTCATGTCCGACTCTTTGCGACCCCCACGGCTCCTATGTCCGTGGAGATTCTCCAGGCAAGAATACTGGAGTGGGTTGCCATTCCCTTCTCCAGGGAATGTTCCCAACCCAGGGATCGAACCCAGGTCCTCCCACATTGCAGGCAGATTCTTTCACCATCTGAGCCAGCAGGGAGGGAAGGTGGTGGTGGGAAGGCTTACATGAATTAGGAACCGTTCTTCAATTAGAAGCAAGACCTGGTCAGCTGTGGGCACTGTCGGGCCTGGCGGGTGGTGTCTTGTTATTACCCAGTGGGCGTAGTCCTGCTCTGGACCTTGTGACGATACCAGGAGGGAAGCAGATGACTCTCAGTCCAGCATCCTGTCCGATCTGCTGGTGGAGACACAGATAAGGAGATGGAAAAAGTCAGTGGGTCAGATGGTCACCCGGGAAGAATTCTACAAGACAGAAGCCACGGTGGACCAGAGTACGTAGGGAGTCCATGGGGTTGGGGTGTCTCTCAGCCGATGATACTCACTCTGTCCTTCTCTGTCTGCTGACCTGGGGTTTTTCTCATGCACCCTTGCCGGAAACTGGATGAGAGAGCTTGGAGGTTAAGGCTCTGTGTGTGGTGGCGGAGATGCAGAGAATAAGGTCTTTGGTGAAGACAGGGCTGGATGTTTCTGTTGTGGCAGCAGTGGTTAGGGCAAAGGAGGGCCAGAGAGAGAACAAGTCAGAAGGAAAAACAGAAGGCCGATTTGCAAAGGGCCTTCCTCTGCTCATGCCCTTCCAACAACAGGAGCACAGGGACCCTGTGTTGGAGACAGAGCCTCCAAGGTGCTGTCCTGCAGTTTCATGTAGGTGGTTCCGGCTTGTAAAGAAATAACACGGGAAGTCAGTAGCAGGCTCTGCAGTATTACTCTGGAAATAAATATGAATCAAGTGCCTATTGCATATATTCTTAATAATCAGGCCATGAGGAGGAGGAGTGGAGGAAGAGAAACGGCTCTCCTTGCGTGGAGTAACATTGCCATCTTGCTGGCTGTTCTGTATATTGCAGAGGCTGGCTGTATTTGTTGACCCGGATGGAGGCTGGGGGACCTGGGGGCGGGCAGCCCATCATCCGGCTGATGAAGGGGGTGTCCTAGGAAAGTGAGGTGGGGAGGCAGTGTGCAGGTTCCCCCATGAGACTCCCCCTCCCCAACCCCTCTACCCACCCCAGCACATAGGATGAGCCAGTCTTGATGGCAAGATGTTCATAAGTGATGGAGGTGGGGTGCCCGGGACCCCCCAACAGGTGACAGAGCAGAAAGGAAACTTATGCCTCAGACCATTCCCTCCCCAACCCGAAGGCCCCCAAAAACCTCCTTCCTGGCCCGGCAGCCTCCTGCATTGACACGGCCTCGTTTGTTACAGCAGTCTCCTTTGACACACGCCTCATTTGTTCCGTGTAGTCAGCAGCCCAGTCTTTCTCCCTGCATATTTTCATCCAGGCAGCTCCGCGCACGCCTTATCTGTGACTACCTTTCACCTGCCCAGTGTTGTCAGTGGGTTCGTGCAGAGGCATTTGACGAGGGTGCTGCAGGGGCTTTGCAGGGTGTGGGGGGACCCTTCAGCCCTTAGCCAAGGGTCGGGTAGGGACATGCCCAGTTCTGTAAAGCGACTCAAGGTTACCCCGCGATGGGTACAGAACCACCTCGTGTTTCTTCCCACTGTTGGTGGTGAGCTTCATTTGCCCCGAATGCTGGGAGGGGGCTCCTGCCAGCAGACATCAGCGTGAGCTTCTGGAAGGAGCCGTGCAGGACCCAGGCACACAGAGCCTGGGATCCGACTTCTGTAACGTCTACAATGGGGCAGACTGTGACCTCTGTTTTGCTTTTATAACGCTGGAAAGGGTTGGGGATGGGGGGAGGGGGAAACTTCCCTGGCAGCCCAGTGGTTAAGACTCCTCAGCTCCTAGTGCGGGGGTGCGGTGGGGCCACGGGTTCGATCCCTGGTCCGGGAACTAAGATCCCACTCGTGGCACTTGGTAGCCAAAAAAAATTTTTTTTTTAAATAAGTTGTTTCTTTGTTTAAATAATAATAATGGCACTGGAAAGGCGCTTTCTTTTTTTTTTTTTTTTTAAACCTCTGCTTTTTTACCAGCTGTTCCATGCAGTCACACCTTGGTCTGCCGTCTGCCTCTGGGACACCGCCCACACCAGAGGCTGGGCGTCCTGTGAGCATGACCGCACCCCCCTGCCGCGTACTCGTTAGGTGCGTCTGACCCCCCAGGGGTGCCTGCTCATGGAACCCCACCCTCCCTCCCCACCTCCCGTGTGCTCCTGCAGGTTTTTCCCACTCGGCGTTCACATTCGGTATCGAGAGCCATATCAGCCAGTCCAACATCAATGGGACCCTAGTGCCGCCCGCCGCCCTCATCTCCATCCTGCAGAAGGGCCTGCAGTATGTGGAGGCCGAAATCAGCATCAACGAGGTAATGTGGGCCCTCCTCCCAAGGGTTGGGGAGGCGGGGGGTTAGGATGTGGGCCTTGCAGCACGCCCCCACCCTGGGCAGCCTGGGCACTCTGAGAAGACCTTAGCAAGGGAGTTTGCCACGGCCTCTCCCAGTGCATTACGGTCCCCTCTCCCTTTGTGCTAAATCCTTTTCTCCAGCAGGGGATCCCAGTGCTGTGATACCCAAGGAGCCAGCTCCCAAGGCCCATAGATGGTTGTGGACTGGTTGGTCACAGTGGTATTACTGAGAGAGGCAATGCCTAGGCAGGTTGATAAGAAGTCCGGAGTCCCCAAGGAGGAGGAGAAGGAGAAAGGGGTCTGGGGTTCTCAAGGTGAAGATAGGGGCCTGAAATTCTCAAGGAAGAGGAAAGGACAAACATCTTTTTTTTTTTTCCCCCTTGACATTCCTTAAGTCTTAGTCACACAAAATGGTTTTTTGTTTGTTTGTTTGTTTGTTTAAGCCTGAACTCATGAGTACATAAACAGCTCACTTTAAACTCTGTCCTAAGGATTATATGACAACAGTGTATCTCCTGCTTGAGGACACTTTCTCCTTCCTGAAAACCTTCTGGCTAATGCTGTTATCTTACAATGTAAATTATGTGAGTTGGTCTGGTAAAGTTTTCACAAACTTGAGACATTCTTTTGATTTATTGTAATAATTAATGAGAAAGGATATAGCTCCCTTGCTTACCCTGGTAACACTCCATCTAGTCAAGGCTATGGTTTTCCCAGTGGTCATGTATGGATGTGAGAGTTGGACTTATCAAGAAAGCTGAGCACCGAAGAATGGATAGTTTTGAACTGTGGAGTTGGAGAAGACTCTTGAGAGTCCCTTGGACTACAAGGAGATCCAGCCAGTCCATCCTAAAGGAGATCAGTCCTGGGTGTTCATTGGACAGACTGCTGTTGAATCTAAAACTCCAATACTGTGGCCACCTGATGCAAAGAGCTGGCTCATTGGAAAAGACTCTGATGCTGGGAAAGATTGAGGACAGGAGGAGAAGAGGACGACAGAGGATGACATGGTTGGATGGCATCACCGACTCAATGGACATGAGTTTGAGTAAACTCCTGGAGTTGCTGATGGACAGGGAGACCTGGTGTGCTGCAGTCCATGAGGTTGCAAAGAATCTGACACAATGGAGCAACTGAACTCAACGCTAGTGAGGGTCACACTCTTCGTCCCCCTTCTGATATCTGTGTCAGAAGCCTTCTCTGTCCCATTTTATACTTTAATAAAACTTCTGCTACACAAAAGCTCTTCAGTGATCAACCCTGGTCCCTGGCCCCAAGCTAAATCTTCTTTGGAGATCAAGAATCTGACACCGTTCACCGTAAAGCGGTCATCATGATGCATTGAAAAGGATGCTGATTTATACGGTCGTCTCTCAGAATCCACAGGGGGTGCTCAGGTCCCACAGTCAGCCCTTCTGTATCTGCGGATTCCGCCCACCATGGAGGGCAAACAGTGGGAAACGTGCTGAAACACGTCCATCTGCGTGTAGTGGACCCTGGGAGGTCAGACCCGCCTCGTTCAAGGCTCAGCCCTGCCTCACGATGGGCATGGGCCAGCCTCGGGCACGGAAATGACCCTTCCTCCTGGATGTCTCTCAGCAGTTCGGTGGAAGAGGGACCCTGTGAGTCATTTCACTAGAGTCTGTGTTTTACTGGAACCTGAGTGAGGCCACTCCCAGAAGATCGAAGCGGAGGGATGAGTACTGTTGAGTTCAAGAGGGTTATTTCAAGCGATGGCTTTGTTAGAGCTCTCACTGCACAGCTGCTTCCGGGAGGTTGGGACCAGACGTGTACATTTAAGTTGCTCCCGATTTGCTTAAATACCCTCCCTCTTTATAGATCAGGGTATGTGCATATCGGGGCCAATTTTATAGCAGTTTTTAAGTGGGTTATTGTAACCTTTTTTAAAAGTCAGCATTCCGAAAACTAAGATCATGACATCTGGTCCCATCACCTCATGGCAAATAGATGGGGAAACAATGGAAACAGTGAGAAACTTTATTTTGGGGGGCTCCAAAATCACTGCAGATGGTGACTGCAGTCATGAAATTAAAAGGTGCTTGT
Organism: Bos grunniens; assembly: GCF_055505025.1. NCBI lineage: Eukaryota > Metazoa > Chordata > Mammalia > Artiodactyla > Bovidae > Bos > Bos grunniens. The sequence continues at coordinate 6,799,620 of NC_141194.1, forward strand.
TGCTCCTTGGAAGAAAAGCTATGACCAACCCAGAAAGCGTATTAAAAAGCAGAGACAAAGGTTTGTCAACAAAGGTTCGTCTAGTCAAAGCTATGGATTTTCCAGTAGTCATGTATGGATGTGACAGTTCGACCATAAGGAAAGTTGAGCACCAAAGAATTGATGCTTTTGAGCTGTGGTGTTGGAGAAGATTCTTGAGAGTCCCTTGGACTGCAAGGAGATCCAACCAGTCCATCCTAAAGGATATCAGTCCTGGGTGTTTATTGGAATGACTGATGCTGAAGTTGGATCTCCAGTACTTTCGCCACCTGATGCGAAGAGCTTACTCATTTATAAAGACACTGATGCTGGGAAAGACGGAAGGCAGGAGGAGAAGGGGACGGCAGAGGATGAGATGGCTAGATGGCATCACTGACTCAATGGACATGAGTTTGAGTGAACTCCGGGAGTTGGTGATGGACAGGGAAGCCTGGCGTGCTGTATTCTAGGGGGTCGCAAAGAGCTAGACACAACTGAGCAACTGAACTGAACTGAAGCCTTTTAAAGATAAAGGGTGAGGGGTCAAGACAGCTCCCCTTCCCACCTGCTTTGCTTCCGTCTGGGGACTGTCCTCTGAGGATCCCGGGGCCTCCTGTGACGTCCGGGTCTTCCCGGAGTCTCAGTCTGACTCCCTCTGATTGTAACTGCACTTACCACCCTTTCTCTTTCGTCCTGCCTCTGTTTACCCACACCCCACCTCCATCCAGCACACTGCTGTGCCCCAAGTCCCCGTTTTCTGTTCCAACGCATCCAGCACAGCTGACCCCGTTCAGTGGCCATGCGCCCCCTCCCCTTCACTACCAGAAGTCCGCTCCCACGATCACCCCACCCTCGAGCCCATCTCCCTGCACCCTTCCACGCTTTCCTCCGCCTGCTCTTCCCCTTTCTCATCCTTGCAGGCCTGTCTTTTCTTTGTAGCATTTACCTCCACTTTCCCTTAAGCTTTTACAATCACAGAAGTAGTGTATCTCACATTCTCTCACATGCGTTCCTCTGTCGTTTTCCAAAACCCCGCATCTCAGAGAACACCTGGCTGTCTGCGGATACTGTAGGCGTTCCTGCCCAACAGCAGGCAATCTCCTCTTTCCTTTTCAGACATCGGGGTGCCCGGGATCTTCTGCTGGCAACGTGACCCCATCTAAGTCTCTTTTATTTTTTCCCACAAAACACATGTGGGGATAGGAGTACAGGACCCCAGCTCTCAGATTATGCGATGCTGTGATTGGATTTCTCTGCGCACACACAGATACACACAAACGCACATACGCGTAACAGATATGTATACAGACACACATACCCACACAGGCACACACACAGACACATATCCACATCCACACACACACACATATACATGGGCACACACACACACACATATGGGCTTCCCTTGTAAAGGCAAAGAATTTTCAGCTGGTAAAGAATCCGCCTGCAATGCAGGAGACCCAGGTTTGATTCCTGGGTCAGGAAGATCCCCTGGAGAAGGGATAGGTTACCCACTCCAGTATTCTTGGGCTTCCCTGGTGGCTCAGATAGTAAAGCATCCACCTGCAATGCAGGGGACCTGGGTTTGATCGTGGGCTTCGGCAGATCCCCTCGAGAGGGGAACAGCTACCCACTCCAGCATTCTGGCCTGGAGAAGGGGTTGCAAAAGTCAGACATGACTGAGTGACTTTCACACACACATACACACACACATATCCACACACACACACCCAGTTTCCACGGCTTTCATTTCCATACCTTCTCTCCCTTGTCAATTCAAAGTCCAACATCGCCTAGAGGAGACTGCAAGGTCGTCTCATTGATCACTTAGCTTTCCGGTTGTTACGAGTGAGACGGTGTGCGTTTAGAGTTTAGGCAAGGAAGCGTTTTATTACTCTGCGCAGTTGCTACCTTTTGCAAAATCGTCATGCGTCTGGGGCATGAATATGCAAAGAAGGAAGGTGATGTAGAAGCCGTCTGGCCAGCCGGTCAACACTGGCCACTCCATGGGCATAATCAGGGGATGAGGGTGGCTTCTTTTTGCCACGTTCTACATTGTTTTCTGTTCCCTAATTTTCAAATACCGTGTAGTATCCGGTAGTCGGCTGGGGTGCTGTTTCATTCGAGTACTGTGTAGGTGGTACGTACGTCCTTCAGTTCTTCCTGATTTATGAGGGAAAACGGTCTAAAACCTGTCTGAACATCTAGCAGGCACAGCGAGAGGCCTGGAGTTTCTTGTGACTCTAATAATCAGAGCACCTTCTCAGGAAAGGACTCTCTTACTCCCTCCTGTGTTTTCTAAAAGGGTAGGAGATTTTTTTTTTCCTCATCCCTGATGGAAACTAGGAAACTGAGAGGAAGCCGAGGAAATAGGCGTGGTAACTCAGCGGTGCCATTGTTAGGAATATCGTGGCTGCATTTGTCTGCATCCTGAGTCCCCGGAAGTCACTTCACATGGCAGAACATGCGTTTGATAATGTCAGATGGAAAGATACGCTATGAGTCAGAGCCTGATTGTTGGGGGTGGGGGGGCGCAGGACTTTCCAGCTTGAGCCAGAGACTTCTCAGAGCGGAGGGGGCATCCTGTGCACTTCAGGATGTTGGGTGGCATCTCTGGTCCCTCCCCACTACATGCCAGCTGCACCCCCCCGCAGTCATGACCACCAGACACGCCTCCAGATTTTCCCAGATGCCCCCCTGCCCTGAGGAGCACGATCGCCCCCTTCCATTGAGACCACTGCAGCCCTCCGGTCGTGATGGGAAATAGGAGGCTTGGGGTGACCCCCTCACGTCTGGGTTCATGTTGTTATTGACCGAGTGCTGGGTGTCTATGGGCCACCCCTTCCCAGTCCCAGCCCCCCACGCCTCCCCGGGGCCCCAGGCACCTGCGTTTCCAACCCAGGAGACGCCCAGCCGGAGCTGACCCACCCCCCTCCCCGGGGCTCTGTCCGCAGGACGGCACGGTGTTCGATGGCCGCCCCATCGAGTCCCTGTCCCTGATCGACGCAGTGATGCCGGACGTGGTGCAGACGCGGCAGCAGGCCTTCCGGGAGAAGCTGGCCCAGCAGCAGGCGGCCGCGGCCGCAGCAGCCGCAGCGGCGGCAGCAGCCGCAGCAGCAGCGGCCACGACAGCAGCACCTGCGGCTGCTTCCCAGCAAAACCCACCAAAGAACGGGGAGGCCACAGTCAACGGGGAGGAGAACGGAGCACACGCCATCAGTGAGTGTGGGATGCCTGGTCCCAGCGGGCTTCTCTAGTGTCCTCTGACTCTGGCTGGGTCCGCTGGACGGTGCCCTGCAGGCCTTGGCTAGCGTTTGCTTACTCTGCACCCAGGAGGCCTTCTTGCTCCAATTTTCCCATCGAAGTCCTTAGACGTGGTTGGTTTGTTTAATTGGAGAATAATTAACGTGCAGTATCGTGTTGGTTTCCACCATCCATGAACACCAGCGTCTGCATAGGTATACATAGGTCCCCTGCCGTCCATCAACACGAAGCAGCCATAGGTATACACGTGATAAATATGTCCCCTCCCTCTTGAAGCTCCGTCCCAGCCCATCTCCTCCCTAGGTTGTTAACAGAGCTCCCTGCATCACAACAGCATATTCCCATGCGTGTGTGTGCACAAAGTCGCTTCCGTCACTTCCGCCTCTTCTGCGACTCCTGTGGGCTTTCGCCTGCCAGGCTCTTCTGTCCACGGGCTTCTCCAGGCAACAGTAGTGGAACGGGTCGCCGTTTCCTCCGCCCAGGGGCTCTTCCCAAGCCAGGGATCGAGCCCCCGTCTCTTGCGTGGGCAGGCGGGTTCTTTACCATGAGCGCCACGTGGGAAGCCCCAGCACGTTCCCGCTGGCTGTCTAAATGTATACGTGGTACCGATGATGTGACTCTTTAATACCTGCACATCCTCTGCTGTAGGAGTTCTGCTGCTTTGACAGCTCACTGGGTGTAAAGGTAGTCGTGTTGCCGTGTGAACACCGCCCGGCTCAGAAGGGTCTCATCTCTGGAGGCGCCCTGCACTGTCCTGCCCTGCAGACAGATTCTGACATGACACTCAGAGCCCATGGTCACTGAGAGGTTACCAGGCCCACATAGCGAATGCCGACTTATGTGGCTGGTTGCAGCAGTGTTCTTGTTAACTAATGCCCAAAAGTGTGTGCGAAATGAGGCAGAGAGCTCTTTGCAACCTCATGAACTGTAGCCCGCCAGGCTCCTCTGTCCATTGAATGCCCCAGGCAAGAGCACTGGAGCAAGCCACTTCCTTCTCCAGGGGATTTTCCCAACCCAGGGATCGGACCTGCGTCTCCTGCATTGGTAGGCAGATTCTTTACCATCCGAGCCGCCAGGGAAGGCCAGAGAACCTCCTGCTTACAAATTCAGAGACAGCTTCAAGGAAGTTCTACGTTCAGAGTGTGTGTGTATGTACATGCATGTAAGTCTCTGCCAGTGAGTGTGTCTTCTTCCCTATTTTGAACGCCCCTTCCCTCTGAAGTGCTGTGCACACCCGAGGGGGAAGATTGTCATCTCCGGGCCGAGGCCTCTCCCCACTGGAGTCGGGACACGGCTCTACCACTGGGCAGAGAGAAGGGCCAGGCTGCCATGCAGGATGGCTTCAAGACTGTCTGTGCAGTGTCGAATCAAATGACCTCCCATCAGCAGGCCCCATAATCATTGTTCACAAGGTTCGCAAGGACAGGGTCCCAGGAAAGGAGAAGAAAAGATAACGTGGCTTGTGCCTGCACGTCATTCGTGGGTGTGCCCAGTCACATGGGGTCTCTCCGTCAAGGTGCTAAAAGTAAAACAGGAAGAAGGTGAACATCCTCGTTTGCTTCAGCTACAGCCCAGAAGGTGAACGTCCCCGTTTTCTTCACCTTCCACCCCAGAAAGGAAGCGTAATTGGTGAGGCTTGAGAAATCTACGTACCTACTGCTGTTACAGAAATCTTGCAAACTTTTTAAACTCCACCGTTTCTTTCAATCTAAAACGCCAAGGGAGCGTAGCCACGTGGAGACAGGTGCATACCTCAAGCTGCGCTGGAAGCTCCCAGCTCCTCCTTCGTTTGAGGGGGCCTCTGCAATGGGGTTACTTTCCACCTGAGGGCTGGCCACCGGCCTCCCCCCGCAACACACATACACACGCATGCAGTGTCCACTGTTTCCAACTTCTACTCTGTCCCACCTGCTCTTATTAAAAGGCGGCTTCAGCGAGACTTACAGCGTCTGAAGTTAGACTTCATTCTGACCTTCAAGAACCTTCTTTCTTGTGCCACATAGAAGGGGAAAAAGTGGATCCACTTTTCAGGACTTTGCTGGGGGCTCACATGGTAAAGAATCTGCCCGCAGGGCAGGAGACCCAGGTTCCATCCCTGGGTCAGGAAGATCCCCTGGAGGAGGAAATGGCAGCCCACTCCAGTATTCCTGCCTAGGGAAATCCCATGGACAGAGGAGCCTGGCGGGCTACAGTCCATGGGGTCGCAAGGAGTCAGCATGACTGAGCGACTTAACGCTAAAGCATGATCCAGGATGAGTCTCTTCTGTGCGGCATCTACCATGACCTGTCGCCACCACCCTTTCACAACCTGGAGTCCCCATTGGGTCATCTGGGCTGTGTCTGCATGGCTTCAAAAGCCTGGAACACACTTAGCTCCAGTAAGAAAATAGCATTGGAGTCCCAAGACCATGAGGTTGTTAGCAGGCCAAGGGGTTGTGAGTGGTGAGCCTTCTGGAAGAAGGATTGCGTGTCCGTGTGGGAGCTTCGTAGGTAAGGAGGTGACGCCTCAGGAAGATGTCTCATAAAATCACTTGTCCCGTCAACAGAAGGAACTTTTGCTGAGGAAACTTTATATGTATCCTAATTATTCTCACTGTCGTTTGAATTGTAACTTGCATTCTAGTAGCAGTATTTGCAACTGACTTGTTCAGTTGCTAAGTTGTTCACCAGTAAAGATCTCATCTGCCAGCGCAGGAGATACTAAGAGATGCGGGTTCGATCCCTGGGTCGGGAAGATCCCCTGGAGGAGGAAACAGCAACCCACTTCAGTATTTTTGCCTGGAGAATCCCTGTGCACAGAGAAGCCGGGTCACAAAGACGCGGACGTGACATAGCGACTTAACCAGCAACAGCACAACTTAAGTTCTAGGCATATAACAAAGAGTGAGATGGCCTTTGGTGTTCAGAAACTCCTAATTTCACTGTGTTGCTCTTGTTCATTCAGTGGTGTCTGACTCTTTGAGACCCCATGGGCTGTAGCACGCTGGTCTTCCCTGTCCATCACCATCTCCCGGAGTTGGCTCAGGCTCATGTCCATTGAGTCAGTGATGCTATCCAACCATCGCATCCTCTGCGTCCCCCTCTCCTCATTGACTTCTTAGGAAAATGTAACAAAATAGGGGTCTTTTTACTGTAGAAATAAAAGACAGAGATCAGATCAGATCAGTCACTCAGTCGTGTCCGACTCTTTGCGACCCCGTGAATTGCAGCACGCCAGGCCTCCCTGTCCATCACCAACTCCCGGAGTTCACTAAGACAGGGAAGAAAGCTTCAAATTCTGCTCAAGAGACAGCTGTCTGTTTGTGTCCAGTCTCATTCCCATTGTTATTACCTATGAGCCTGGCCCTAGTTACAAAGAATAAACACCAGTTTTTAATTCCCCTATCAAATTTGGAGACTGTGAAGACTTCACAGAAGCCATCACCTGGTTACAATTGTCACAAGTGACCTGGCAGTGCAGCGGAGGAAGTTATCTGTCAAGCTTACATGTTCTGAGGATGGATGGGTTTCTTCCATGTCAGTGAGACACGTGTCCTGTCCTGTTCCCCGTGACAGATAATCACTCGAAACCAATGGAAATAGATGGAGACGTGGAGATCCCGCCCAGCAAAGCCACCGTCCTTCGGGGCCACGAGTCCGAGGTGTTCATTTGTGCCTGGAACCCTGTCAGTGACCTCTTGGCTTCGGGGTAAGGGGTCAGGCCGGGGGTGCCCGGGGTCCAGATATCCGAGTCCTCCAGGATCAGGTTGGGGGGTTCCTGGGGTCCAAGTGTCCAAGTCATCCAGGGTCAGGCTTGGGGGTGCCCAGGGTCCAGGTTTCTGAGCCCTCCAGGGTCAGGTTGGGGGTTGCCCAGGGTCCAGGTATCCGAGTCCTCCAGGATCAGGTTGGGGGGTGCCCAGGGTCCAAGTGTCCGAGTCCTCCAGGGTCACATGGAGGGTGCCCACGTTCCAGGGGTCCGAGTCCTCCAGGATCAGATTGGGGGGTGCCCGGGGTCCAGGTGTCCGAGTCCTTCCTCCTGGGATAGACACTCCCTTTCTACGTCATGTGTGAAATCTTCTCAGAGCATACAGAGCAGGGCTTTGAGCGGGGTGGAACCCTTGGGGTGTCTAAGCCTGTGCAAAAGTCCGTATTCAGCTGTTTTCTCAGCTGTGTGGAAAGCTATGCACAGACATTTAAAATGATTAGGGCACCTAAGAGTGGAGAGAGAAAACCACAGTGATTTTTTTTTTTGGAGCGACATTAAAAAGATAGAGACCCAGCCAGGCGACAAGCAACAGTGGGAGTTGCTTGCTCTGGGCCCGGAAGCTTGAGGGCCGGCTGTGTTCCTTGCGCAGGTCCGGAGACTCGACCGCCAGGATATGGAACCTGAATGAAAACAGCAATGGGGGCTCCACGCAGCTGGTGCTGAGGCACTGTATCCGGGAGGGGGGCCACGACGTCCCCAGTAACAAAGACGTCACCTCGCTGGACTGGAACGTAAGCTGCCTCCCTCCCGGACGCCGTCAGGGACACCTGTGCAGTCCCCGCGACCTCGGTGACGGCTTGTGGTGTTGGGCGGAGCTGGGGCGGACCCCAGGAAGGGGACGGGATTGTGGGTCAGCCCCCCCGGGGGTCCGGGCCGACCGCCAGCCGGATGGTGTTCAGTAAGCTGCACGTCGGCGGCAGGAAGAGTCTGGCGGCTTTATCAGGAAGCCTGTTATGTGGGGGTACCCTGAGGTGTGCCCAGGGAGATGCGAACTTCCCACCCGACCCTCAGCATCTGTGCCCGGACACACACACAGCTCTCCAGCATCTTTTCACTTTCTCTTTATCACGTTCTTTTTTCCTTTTTGGACTATACAGTTTATTTTTTATTTTTTTCTGTTTTTGATATTATTTTATTAATTTATTTTAATTGGGGACTAATTACTTTACAATATTATAGTGGTTTTTGCCATACTTGACATGAATCCGCCACAGGTATACACATGTTCCCCATCCTGAACCCACCTCCCTCCCCATCCCATCCCTCTGGGTCATCGCAGTGCACCAGCCCCGAGCACCCTGCCTCATGCATTGAACCTGGACTGGCGATCTGTTTCACATATGATAATATACATGTTTCAATGCTATTCTCTCAGATCATCCCACCCTCCCCTTCTCCCACAGAGTCCAGAAGACTATTCTGTACATCTGTGTCTCTTTTGCTGTCTCGCATACATGGTTATCATTATCATCTTTCTAAATTCCATATATATGCATTAGTATACTGTATTGGTGTTTTTCTTTCTGACTTGCTTCACTCTGTATAATAGGCCCCAGTTTCATCCACCTCATTAGAACTGATTCAAATGCATTCTTTTTAATGGCTGAGTAATATTCCAGTGTGTATATGTTCCACTGCTTTCTTATCCATTCATCTGCTGATGGACATCTAGGTTGCTTCCATGTCCTGGCTATTTATTATAAACAGTGCTGCGATGAACATTGGGGTACACATGTCTCTTTCAGTTCTGGTTTCCTCGGTGTGTATGCCCAGCGGTGGGATTGCTGGGTCGTATGGCAGTTCTAGTTCCAGTTTTTTAAAGAATCTCCACACTGTTCTCAGTAGTGGCTGTGCTAGTTTGCATTCCCACCAATGGTTTATCACGTTCCTGGATGTCCTGTCATTTCATCACAAACTCTTCTCTTGTCAGAGTATCTGCAGCTATTTCAAAGCTCGTCAAGGTCTCCCAAAGTCACTCAGTAACTTTTCGTACGGTGTCTTTTATTGGTGTCGTCATTGGTGACGGGGTGCGGTGTGTTTTCCTCGCCCCCTGGCCTTGTGATGATTTTTGGGGAAGGAAGCCTGGGACTTCCCCTGGTGGCCCAGAGGTCAGGAGTCTGCAGCTCTGTTTCAGGGGCCGTGAGTTTGACCGACCCCTGCTCGGGGAATGGAGGCCCTGCCTGCAGGCTGTAATAAATAGTTTGTGTTGGTGTGTGTTTCTGGCCCACAGAGTGACGGGACACTGCTGGCTACGGGTTCCTATGATGGTTTTGCAAGAATATGGACAGAGGATGGTAAGTCCTCCTGGCCCCGCCTCCCTCGCGTCAGGGTTGGAAGAGGGGGTACTTTCAGTTGCCATCATCTGGGGTATAGACCGAGCGTGTCTCAGAAGTCACCCTGATTTCTCTCTTTGTTTTTAACCTACCAGGTAACCTGGCCAGCACCTTAGGCCAACATAAAGGCCCCATCTTCGCCTTGAAGTGGAACAAGAAGGGCAATTACATTTTGAGTGCTGGAGTAGACAAAGTGAGTGAGTGCGTGAGATACCTTGCTTTTTTCAGCTATGTTTAATCTCTCGGGAAACATCACGGTTTCTTTGAATTCTGGAAATTCTACCTCCCCCTTAAGAAACCAAAGGGGCCTTGTTTGGAGGTTTTGTGAGCTTCTGTGGTTTTGATCTTCTGGAATTCTAGAACCTCTGAGTGAGAGACTGTCTACCATGATGAATCAACTGTGGCAGGAATAATAACAGTGTTCTTGAAAATAATATCTTCTCAGGGATGAAATTTAAGTTAGGGATACTGGCTTTGGCCCTCGGTGCGTGCTTAACCCAGAGTGGCTAACCTGTATTTCTGATCCATAAAAGCTTTTGGATAAGTCATGTTTACTTTTGTCCAGTGTGTGTTTAAGGTAACACATAGTAAGTTGTGAGGTCCTTGGGATCACAAATGAGTCAGGCACGACTGAGTGACTGAACTGAACTGATAGTAAGTTGTTACAACAACTGATGTGGTATGTGAAGTTGTGTCAGAATTGTGAAAGTGTTTATATATTCTCTGCCATGCCAGACTTGTGACTGGCTCAGTTAAGAAAAAAGAGTTCAGTTCAGTTGCTCAGTCGTGTCCGACTCTTTGCGACCCCATGGACTACAGCGCGCCAGGCCTCCCTGTCCATCACCAACTCCCGGAGTTTATTCAGACTCATGTCCATCGAGTCGATGATGCCATCCAACCACCTCATCCTTGGTCGTCCCCTTCTCCTCCTGCCTTCAATCTTTCCCAGCATCAGGGTCTTTTCAAATGAGTCAGCTCTTCGCATCGGGGGGCCAAAGGATTGGAGTCTCAGCCTCAACATCAGTCCTTCCAATGAACACTCAGGACCAATCTCCATCAAAAAAAAAATCTCTGGGACTTCCCTGGCAGTCCAGTGGTTAGGACTTGGCGCTTTCCCTGCTCGGGGCCCAGGTTCAGTACCCGGTCAGGGAACTAAAATGCTATAAACCACACAGTGGAGCGGGGGATAAAAATGTTAATTGGTCTAGAGCTTCCCAGGTGGAGCTAGTGGTAAAGAACCCGCCTGCCAATGCACGAGACTTATAAATAAGAGACGCAGGTTCCATCCCTGGATGGGGAGAATCCCCTGGAAGAAGGCATGGCAACCCACTCCAGTGTTCTTGCCTGGAGAATCCCACAGACAGAGGAGCCTGATGGACTTACAGTCCCTGGGGTCACAGAGAGTCAGACACGACTGAAGCGACTTAGCGCTGGAGCTGGCCTGAAGTTTTTCAAACACACTCAGTGCTGTCAGTATCTCGCCAGGAACATTAGCGCTATTGATACAAAGTAGAGCCAGTTTTTCCTAAAGGAAGATCTTTGTTAAAATGTCAATGACAGGGAGGCGTCAAGTTTCCAATTTAGCTGAAAATTCCAGTTGAGAATTAATTCCAAATGTTTTGCATTGAACTGCCTCCGGCTTCTTCCCCAAGTGTCTCCCCAACACTATAATGTGTTCAGAAGCATTCGTGACTTCCTTTGTCTTCTGGGGTGGAGATCTTTTTTTTTTTTTTTCTTCTTCTTAATATGTACAGCAATACATTAGGGCCAGACCCCAGTGGAACCCAGTTTCTCTAGCCTGTGTAGTGTCCCCACTTCACAGAGTGACGGTCAGGGGGATTTTCAAGAAATAACCATTTCTGCAGCGTTTCAGTTGGAAAATTGGTCCAAAACGGAGTTTTAGATATGCTTTGTTTGTTTGTTTGTTTTTTAATAATTTTTCAAGTTTGGGACTTCCCTGCTGGGTCCAGTGGTTAAGACTCTACACTTTCTAGTGCAGAGGGACACATGTTCGATGCATGGCTGGGATCTCACGTCTTGTGCAACCAAAAATCTCTTCATTTAAAAAGAAAAGTTTTTTTTTTAATGATAGATATTCAAGTTTGAGGATAAAGATGGGACTCCCACCAAAATTGGTAGCTTCCTGCATATCAGTTACGGCTGCTGTCATCCGGAGGAGTATAATAACCAGACAGGCGTGGCTGAGTTCATAAGTGTGATGTCTGGGTGATTTAAGTGTGTAAGACACACCCTGGATTCCAAAGAGTGGGCGAAAAAGACACAGGCCACATGATGCGAATATATTGATTCATGTTGAAGTGACATTTTCACTGTACTGGAGTGAAATAAACTGTATATTGTGAAAATAAGTTTTACTGTTTTGGTTTTTTTTTTTTTTTAATGTTTTAGTGTGCTTACTAGAAAATTTTAAGTTGAGCAGTGCTAGTTTAGAAAAAAAAGAAGGGCTCGCTGTGTTCTCATGTGTGACAAATTTTTCTGGAGATACCTTTGCGGGAGGAACCAGTAACTAAATTTTTTTCTTTTTTTTTTTTTTTTTTGCGGAGCACAGACAACAATAATCTGGGATGCTCACACAGGAGAAGCCAAACAACAGTTTCCATTTCATTCCGGTGAGTACTTTTTTAATACTTTTTTTTTTTTAACTTTTCTTGTTTTTAATTCAAAAATAAGAATTCGGAGTCCTGAGAACGGTCTCTTAAAGTAACGGTGAATGCTCGGAAGAAGGCATGCCTCATGAGCAGTGCTGAGCATGCAAGGTGGACGTTGGGTGATGCATTGAGTGGCTGGCCCTGAGGTGATGTGTTGGTCGCCATCCGAGGGTCTCTCCTGCTGGGCAGATCCAGGTTCCTGGTGATGCTCAGAACCACAGGGCTGGCCCCCAGGACTCCCCAAGCTAGCGTGACCCACCTCGCTGCCTGGGAAGGGCTCCAAGCAGGAGGTGAGGGGTGTGGTCCTGCAGAAGCAGCCTGGGAGGAGAGGTTCCCCGAAGGGCCCTCAACATGACTGTGACAAAGGCACGCAGTCCTTCGTTCCCTCCTGGTACGGCCAGCAGGCCCCGGGAGGGTCCCCGTGCATACCTCGCCCTGCTGGAGAGGCAGGCAGCCCATGTCTTCCGTGGCTCTGCTCGGGGACTCCATGCTGCACACGTCTCTGGGGGTGCTGGGCTGGGGGTGTTTCGTACTGTTTTACTCTTAACAGCAGTGATGAAGGTGGGAGTCGCTGAGCCTTTTGTAGAATTGTGTTCTCGCTGAGCCTTTTGTAGAATTGTGTTTCCCCACCAGGAAGTGGGCAGGGCTCCAAGAGCAGGGAGCTTGGGCGCCCAACCTGTGAGCGTGTGTATGTGGGTCTGTTTGTGTGTTTCTGTGTATGTCTCTCTGTGTGGCGATGTGTATGTGTTGCGGGGGGGCGGGGTCTGTGTATGTGTCTCTCTGTAGGGGAGTCTTTATGTGTGAAGGAGGCGTCTCTGTGTGGGTGTGTGTCTCTTTGTGGAAGGGGTCTGTGTGTGGGTGTGTGTCTGTGTTTGAGTGTGTGTCTCTTTGTGGAAGTGGTCTGTGTGTGGGTGTGTGTCTGTGTGTGGGTGTGTCTTTCTCTGTGGAAGGGATCTGTGTGTGTGTGTGTGGGTGTGGGTGTGTGTCTCTCTTTGTGGAAGGGGTTTGTGTGTGGATGTGTTTCTGTGTGTGGGAAGGGATGTATCTTTGGGGGGTCTGTGGGTGTGGGTGTCTCTCTGAAGGGGCATGTCTGTGTGGGTGCGTGTGTGTTTGTAGGTGTGTGTCTCTGTTTGTGGGTCTGTGTCTCTTGTGGGGGGGTGGTCCGTGTGTCTCTGTGCGTGCCTCTGTGTGTAGGTCTGCGTGTCTGTGTCCATGTGTGTGTTTCCATTGGGCAGAATGTGCAGAGCATTCACCGCTGTCTAGCTCCAGAACATTCCTGTCACTCCAGAAGGATACCCCTTACTCGTTAAGAACGTGCTCTCTAGTGCCCCTCTCCCAGCCCCTGACAACCCGGTCTCCATGATTTGATCCATGCGCGTCACCTCCTCTGAGCCGGCCGTCTGTGCCATGGACAGAGCAGACCGTGGCAGGTGAGCCTGCTGGATTTCTGTCGGGTTTGGCGTGAGCCCCCTTCGGGGATCGCAGCCTCATTACAGAGGATAAGAGCATCTCGAGCTCTGTTGTAGGGAAGGGACTCAGCGATGGGGCAGAACCCTGCCAGAGTTCTGATTCTTCGTGCTGAGCACCAGTGTGCTCATGTGATGGGGGCATGTCTGTAACACAGACAGCTCTGGCTTCTGATTTTTTCAGAGGGGAATATGCCCATAAGTTTCCTGTACCAGTTTTCATCCTGAGGACTCTTGTATTGAGTCTTTCAGCAGGATGTAAATTTTCCCCAGAGCATTCCCAAGGTCCCAGGCTTTCTATCCCACGGACCACGTGTCTCTTCTGCCGTCAGGGAGCTTCTCACCTGGGGTGTTGCTGCCCACGGGTCGCCCCATATCCCATTGCTGGGTTGGCTCTGGGTGCTATTTGCTCTTTCTCTATACCGTGAAGTGGTATGGTAGACACTGTCCAAGATGGAAGACAAGGGAGCGTGCTTTTCTTTAAGCTGTAGGGACAACCATCCCTCAGTGTGTGATGCGTTGATAATCAGCAGTTGCGTTGCCTCTCCAGAGGTGTTCCCCATGAAGGCTTGGTGGGGGTGCCCTCGGTCAGCAAGAAACCTTAGGCCTCAGAGCTTAACAGTGTTCCACCGCTCAGCACTGAGAAAGAACAGTTTAAAAACAAGTACAGGACCTTCCCTCGTGGCTCAGACAGTAAATAATCCGTTTCTGATACAGGAGACCCAGGTTCGATCCCTGGGTCGGGAAGATCCCCTGGAGGAGGGCGTGGCAACCCACTCATTTTCACTGATAGACTGTTGATAATACTGCCCAAGCCATGAGGGTCAAATCGTGGCTCAGACAGGACCTAACTAGTGGCTCAGATGGTAAAGAATCTGCGCGCAATTTAAGAGACCCAGGTTTGATCTCTGGGTCGGGAAGATTCCCCTGGAGAAGGAAATGGCAACCCACTCCAGTGTTCTGCCTGGAGAATCCCATGGACGGGGATCCTGGCGGGCTATTACAGTCCATGGGGTCACAAAGAGTCAGATACAACTGAGTGACTCATGAGGTGGGTAATACCCAAAGGCTTGCATAGATCTCAAAGGGCTTCTGCAGTTTGAAAAAAAAATAAAGTCAGACTCCAAGGATCACATCCTGGGTGAGATAGCATTTATATCTCAGTCCAGGGAGAGGATGGTGGGCCAACTAACATGGCCCAAGGGAGATCCTGGTGATGTGGAACACGCTTGCGGCTCTTGACCACCATGCTGGTTACATGGATCAGCCCTTGAGATCAAAGCCTATGACACTGCATACACAGCTGGGTCTGCACCCACTCACCTTCCAAGTCCAGCCAGTGCTGCAGGGCCGCGACGTGCAACCAGTGGGTGACGGATTCAGGGTAGAGCCTTCCTGTAACATCTCTGCACCTTCCCGGGATTCTGTTTGTCGTTACTGTTCAGTTGCTTACTTGTGTTCAACTCTTTGCCGCCTCATGGACTGCAGGACACCAGGCTTCCCTGTCCTTCACCATCTCCTGGAGTTTGCTCAAACCCATGTCCATCGAGTCGGTGATGCCATCCAACCATCTGTCATCCCCTTCTCCCCCTGCCTTCAATCTTTCCCAGCATCAGAGTCTTTTCCAATGAGTCAGTCCTTCCCACCAGGTGACCAGAAATATTGCAGCTTCAGCATCAGTCCTTCCAGTAAATATTCCGGGTTGATCTCCTTTAGGATGGACTGGTTGGATCTCCTGGCTGTCCAGAGGACTCTCAAGAGTCCTCCAGCACCACAGTTCCAAAGCATCAATTCTATAACCTTTTCTCAAGTAAAAGTTAAAAGGAAAAAAGCAACGTGAAGCATGACTGTGCCTAGCGCAGTGCTGATGCTCAAACGTCATTGGCCAAGTGTGAGCAGGTCACGCAGACCCCCTAGAACCGCTGAGCCCTCGTGACTGGTCGGGGGAGGGCGGGGTCCCAGCCACACAGTGCACACAGACCGACGACCCCAGTCAGCTGAGTACACAGCGTCCTCTGTTCAGATGGCCGGGGCTCAGCACATATTCGCTTTTAAGGCCAGGTGCCGCTAACCATCCCCGGAACCGCGTGCCAGACTGTCACCCTTCCAGGCGTATGAATTGCTTGCCTGAAGGCAGAGGCCGGCCCGGGAAATCTGTGACTTGGCTCATGCATGCAGTGTTATAAACAAGAGCAGCTGCGGGCTCTGCTTCCACACTCCCAGGATCGTCCTGCTGACCAAGTGGATCCGGCTCCTTCATTCCACTGGGCGCCTGTGGCAAATTCAGCAGGAGCCGTGGACGTGTGCTGAACCCCCTTTTTGGGTTCTTGAGAAAGCCAGTGTTGCCTCTCCGTGAAACCCTCCCCCTGCAGGCTCTGTGAGGGGTGGTGCTGAGATTTAGAAGCTGATGGGATCTGTCCTGCAGTTCTGGAAGGCAGGAGGGTGGACGGGGTGCACCTCTGGTTTGAAGGTTAAGAACAGGGGCTTCCCTGGTGGTCCAGTGGTTAACACTCTACCTTTGCAAGGCAGGGGACTCAGGTTCGATCCCCGACCCAGGAAGATAGCGTGTGCCGCGGAGCAAGTAAACACATGCCCTACGACTCCTGACTTTGTGCTCCCCGATAAGAGAAGCTGGCTCAGTGACAAGCCCGCACACCTCAGCTAGACAGTCACCCGCATAGCAGCCAAGACTCAGCACAGCCAGAAATTGCTCAGTGGCTCAGTCGTGTCTGACTCTTTGTGACCCCATGGACTGCAGCGCGCCAGGCCTCCCTGTCCATCACCGACTCCCACAGTTTGCTCAAACTCACGTGCATTGAGTCGGTGATGCCATCCAGCCATGTCATCCTCTGTCGTCCCCTTCTCCTCCTGCCTTCAATCTTTCCCAACATCAGGGTCTTTTCCAATGAGTCGGCTCTTTGCATCAGCTGGCCAAAATATACATGTTAAAAAATTAATAAATATATGTTGAAGCTAAGGTTAGAAGGGGGTTGTCGGATTTATCATGTCCTGGGTGAGCTGGATTCTTGTCCCACTTCAGGGCTGACTTAGTGTAAGAAACACGTGAGACAAGGTTAGGTATTGATCAGTTGGCAAAGTTCTGTGCGGAGGCTTGCAGGACTTAACCCTCCTTTTCTGTAGAAACAGGGACGTGTCCGGAGAGAATGAGGGTGCTGAGTCGTCTCCTGGGGACGATGGCAGAAGGGAAGCAAGCCGTCATGTCCCCCAAACCCTCACGGAGGTCTTCAAACCAGCGGCCTCTGAGAAAGGCCCAGGACGTAGACACGGTGTCCATCCTAAGGCCACATGTCTCCCCTCAGATGTTCTCGTCAACTCAGCATCTTCAAGTTGTAGAATGCAGTAACGGGTCATGGGGCATTTCTTTCAACCCTGATACCTTGAACATGGGGCTTCGCTGGTGACTCAGATGGTAAAGAATCTGCCTGCAGTGCGGAAGACCTGGGTTCCATCCCTGGATTAGGGAAGATTCCCTGGAGAAGGGAATAGCAACCCACTCCAGGATTTGTGCCTGGAGAATCCCATGGACAGAGAAGCCTGGCAGGCTGTGGTCCACGGGGTCGCAAAGAGTCAGGTATAACTGAGCGAGAGACACACACACACGTTGAACATAGGCTGTGAAGTCTTTTTCCTCCGCTCTCTCCCTTCCCCACCGAAAGAAAATCCATCACCCAGCCCGGTGACGTTCCTCGGGGCAGCAAGGTGCTTCTCCCCTACCATCTCACCTGCACCAGGGGAGCGAGTTGCTGTGTGCTCAGGGCACCGAAAGCATCACTTTGGGTGACGCTTTGGTGGGGGTCGGCTCTCTTTCTGGAGCCGTCTGGTCATCCTTGCAAATGTAAACCGCAGACCTCAGGGTCCGTTATGCACCGAGGCTGTGTGGGCACTGCGAGTCTTGCTTTAATCACATTGTCAGGTTTCTCAACTCTGCTGCTGCCACCTCTGAGTCAGCTGAGCTCTGTGCACACCTGCTCAATGCCCGTGTTGTCCCCTCTCCCCCACCCCTCCGCCCTTTGCTTCTCCGCAGCCCCTGCTCTCGACGTGGACTGGCAGAACAACACTACCTTCGCCTCCTGCAGCACAGACATGTGTATTCACGTCTGCAGACTCGGCTGTGACCGCCCCGTCAAAACATTCCAGGGACACACGGTGAGTGTGAGTCCTGAGTGTGGGGCCTCGGGTTCACGAAAGGTGTGTGGGGAGCTGGGAAACCAGCTGGTCTCTGCCTAGGATTAAAAGCCTACTTACTGTGACTGCCAACTCATTCTCCTCCAGCCTCCTTGGGACTATTGAAGCTGCCTCCGGTGGTCAGTCATCCACCTGGGTTGGCAATGGTGGTTTTGTTTTGTTTTTCTTTTTTAATTATCTGGCATGAGCCAGGTGTTGGATTTTGCAGGAAAGACACTAAAGTAGGTATTATAAAAATGTCTGAAGACATAAAGGGGAAAAAAAAGTACGAAAATTACTTTTTTAAAGTCAGCTTTGAAATAACAAACTGGTTTTACATTGGTTTCCAGATAAATTCATTTGGCTTCCTTCTTAGATGTGATTTTTTTCCCCCCCTTGGAGAAATATAGCTGAGGGTGGCTGGCTTTGTAGGGCGTATGACTGTGCACTTTGGATCAAGGAGGAAGGAGAAAGAGAAACATGCCTGAAACCTGGGGTGCTGCTTGGTTATCCAGGGTGAATGCAAGCAGGCTTCTTGCAGAGACGACAGAGGGCTCCTTCCCCCTGCTGGAAGCTTCTGTTAGTTCATTTCAGTTCAGTTCAGTTGGTCAGTTGTGTCCAACTCTTTGCAACCCCATGGACTGCAGCACGCCAGGCCTCCCTGCCCATCACCAACTCCTGGAGCTGCTCAAACTCATGTCCATTGACCCAGTGATGCCATCTAACCATCTCATCCTCTGTCGTCCCCTTCTCCCGCCTTCAATCTTTCGCAGCATCAGGGTCTTCTCCAGTGAGTCAGTTCTTTGCATCAGGTGGCCAAAGTTTTGGAGTTTCAGCTTCAGCATCAGTCGTTCCAATGAATATTGAGGACTGATCTCCCTTAGGGTGTACTGGTTGGATCTTCTTGCAGTCCAAGGAACTCTCAAGAGTCTTCTCCAACACCACAGTTCAAAAGCATCAGTTCTTTGGTGCTCAGCTTTCTTTATAGTCCAACTCTCACATCCATACATGACCACAGGAAAAACCATAGCTTTGACTAGACGGACCTTTGTTGGCAAAGTAACGTCTGCACTTTTCAATATGCTGTCTAGGTTGGTCATAACTTTCCTTCCAAGGAGTAAGCGTCTTTTAATTTCATGGCTGCAGTCACCATCTGCAGTGATTTTGGAGCCCCAAAAAATAGAGTCTGCCACTGTTTCCCTCCCCATCTATTTGCCATGAAGTGATGGGACCGAATGCCATGATCTTAGTTTTCTGAATGTTGAAGCCAACTTTTTCACTCTCCACTTTCACTTTCATCAAAAGGCTCTTTAGTTCTTCTTCGCTTTCTGCCATAAGGATGGTGTCATCTGCATATCTGAGGTTACTGATATTTCTCCTGGCCATCTTGATTCCAGCTTGTGCTTCTTCCAGCCCGGAGTTCCTCATGATGTACTCTGCATATAAGTTAAATAAGCAGGGTGACAATATCAGCCTTGACGTACTCTTTCCCTGTTTATTACAAATCTGTTATTCCATGTCCAGTTCTAACTGTTGCTTCCTGACCTGCATACAGATTTCTCCAGAGGTAGGTCAGGTGGTCTGGTATTCCCATCTCTAAGAATTTTCCAGAGTTTGTTGTGGTCCACACAGTCAAAGGCTTTGGCATAGTCAATAAAGTAAGAAGTAGATATTTTTCTGGAACTCTCTTGATTTTTTGATGATCCAACAGATGTTGGCCATTTGATCTCTGGTTCCTCTGCCTTTTCTAAATCCAGCTTAAACATCTGGAAGTTCACGGTTCATGTACTGTTGAAGCCTGGCTTGGAGAGTTTTGAGCATTACTTTATTAGCGTGTGAGATGAGTGCAGATGTGCAGTAGTTTGAGCATTCTTTGGCACTACCTTTCTTTAGGATTGGAATGAAAACTGACCTTTTCCAGTCGTGTGGCCACTGCTGAGATTTCCAGATTTGCTGGCATATTGAGTGCAGCACTTTCACAGCATCATCTTTTAGATTCTGAAATAGCTCAACTGGAATTCCATCATCTCCACTAGCTTTGTTCATAGTGATGCTTCCTAAAGCATTCCAGAATGTCTGGCTCTAGGTTGGTGATCACACCACCATGATTATCTGGGTGATGAAGATCTTTCTTATATAGTTCTTCTGTGTATTCTTACTGCCTCTTCTTAATATCTTCTGCTTCTGTTAGGACCATACCATTTCTGTCCTTTATCATACCCATCTTTGCATGAAATGTTCCCTTGGTATCTCTAATTTTCTTGAAGAGATCTCTAGTCTTTCCCTTTCTATTGTTTTCCTCTATTTCTTTGCACTGATTGCTGAGGAAGGTTTTCTTCTCTCTCCTTGCTATTCTTTGGAATTCTGCGTTCAACTTGTTTTACAGGTTCCTGGCTTTTTGCAGTGAGGATAGAGCGCTCCTGCCCCCTGCTGGAAGCTTGTGCTTACTACTCCCAGGCTTTTTTCAGCGAGGACAGAGCGCTCCTGCCCCCTGCTGGACGCTTGTGTTTACTACTCCCAGGCTTTTTGCAGAGAAGACAGAGCGCTCCTGCCCTCTGCTGGACTCTTGTGTTTACTACACCCAGGCCTTCATTTCTTTTTTTTTAAAAAACCTTTTGCTCTCTTGCAGAATGAGGTCAACGCTATCAAATGGGATCCATCTGGCATGTTGCTAGCCTCCTGCTCTGATGACATGACATTGAAGGTAAGGCTGCAAGGCTGGGCCGTGTGACCCTTGGTGACCCCCGGGGCCTCGTGCTGTGTCTTCGGTCCCAGCGCTCCTCCTGCAGCTGGCCGTTGTGCTGTGAGCACTCTTGCTGCCTCTGTCGTTTTTTTCTCTTTGCAAACGACGTGGCGCTTGCCCCGGCAGTGAAGCCCTGTTTATCAGTCGAGGTCCCGTGGAGCCTCCTTCCGTTCCCAAGGCCTTTCTCCCAGCCAATTACTAACTAGACCTGACCCGACCCGATCCTGCCTAGCTTCCGAGATCAGACCAGGGTGCTATGGAACTCTCTGGCCTTTCTCACGGGCGCCCCCTGGTGGTCAGCGGACGCCTCTGCCTGTGAAGCGCCTGCCCTTTCTCAGCCGCCCACCCCGCTGGACGTCAGCTTCCCAGGGACAGAGAAACCTCTGCAGTGCTCCAGGCAGGAACGGTGCCGAAGCTCCCCGCAGTGGAAGAATCTGCCTTTGCTCACCGTGTTCCCGTTGCGTCCTGTAGATCTGGAGTATGAAGCAGGACACGTGTGTCCACGACCTTCAGGCGCACAGCAAAGAGATATACACCATCAAGTGGAGTCCCACCGGGCCGGCCACCAGCAACCCCAACTCCAGCATCATGCTGGCGAGGTAAAGGACAGACAGCCCGCACCCCAGTCTCGGTTCCCGAAAGCAGCCTTGGTGGCTGAGGCTGCGCCAGCCATGCGCCCAGTAAAAGTCATTCGTGTCCCCAAGAGACCAGGAGATGCTGTCAGTGTGTCTTGCAAACGTGTTCATGCCCTCAGATGCTAAAGAGTCTGCCTGTAATGCAGGAGACACAGGTTGGGAAGTTCCCCTGGAGATGGGACAAAGCTACCTGGAGAATCCCATGGACAGATAAGCCTGGCGGGCTACAGTCTGTGGGGTCGCAAAGAGTTGGACACGAGTGAGTGACTCACATTCAGAGTTACTTAGAAACTTAACTCAAAGTGAAAGGGCCAGGAGATAGAGGTTATCACATGATAGCTAAGTTGAGATAAGGATGCTTTTAACCTTGAGGCTGGAGGGAGGAATTGCTTACATCCACTCTCCCAGCACTTTGCTTTGGTGAAGGTTTTTACTACAACTGAAGAAAGGAAGCAGTTTAGCTTGAACCCCAGGCTTGGTTGGGCTTCCCTAGAAGCTCAGTTGGTAAAGAATGTACCTGCAATGCAGGACACCTGGTTCGATCCCTGGGTCAGGAAGATCCTCTGGAGAAGGGAGAGGCTATCCACTCCAGGATTCTTGGGCTTTCCTGGTGGCTCAGGTGGTAAAGAATCCGCCTGCAATGTGGGAGACCTGGTTTCGACCCCTGGGTTGGGAAGATCCCCTGGAAAAGGGAAAGGCTACCCACTCCAGTATTCTGGCCTGGGGAATTCCATGGACTGTATAGTCCAAGGGGTCGCAAAGACTTGGACACGACTGAGTGACTTTCAGTTCATTTCACTTCGCTTCGGGCTTGGTTTACTTGGCCCAGCTCGGAGCTGCAGGTGGTGAGAGTGTTGATGGTGATGAAGGTTCCCCGGCCAATACCAGATCCAGCCTAACCTTTCGTCCTGGCTGTCCCCAGCTTTTTTGGCACCAGGGACCAGTTTTATGGAAAATCACTTTCCAAGGTTTACAGGATGATTCGAGTGCACTACATTTATTGTGCCGTTTATTTCTGTTATGATCGTGTCTGCTTCACCTCGGATCATCAGGCATCAGGTCCCGGAGGATGGGGACCCCTGGTGTGTGCAGTAAACCCCCTAAGACACCAGCATCGGATGCAGAGGACTAGTCAGTCAGTGACACGCAGAAGGGAGCAGAGCGGCTAGAAGCCCACAAAAGCTCCTCACGGAGGCGGCGTTCTGCAGACTTCTGTTCCCAGTCCTGGGCAGACCTCACTCGGGATACAGTGTTGCACTCCCAGTAGGATATTTTAATAAGAACCTTGAGGCACACAAGCTAAAGAGATTCCAGGAGTGAACATGGGACACACCGAGGGTTCTGGAGACCATGATCCCACAAAGCATGGTTGTGTGGTCTGGCCTGGGAAAGACAGGACTTGGGAGGAAGCGGCTGTGGGTTTTTTCCTGCAGAATTGGAGAGAATGGGTTAGTGGGGAGAATGGCTGGTGGCCCAGCCCTGCAGTAAATGAGGGGGAGACCCCCTCCCCTTGTCTTTGTCACATAGCAGTGGGATGAAGAATCTGTTACTGAAAGTGCCTGACCCAAGGCCATCTCTCAGAAAACACAGAAAGGAATTCCTGCATCAGCTAAAAGCTGATCCAGAAAAACATGAGAGCTGTTATGCTCCTATTGCAAGCCACTGGCCTGAAATGCACTTAAAGGTCTAGGAACAGAACGTTATCTTTTTTGTTTTGTTTTGTTTGATGACTTGTGAGGTGCTTTTGAATCACATGGTACCCATGACGGCCGTAAGTGACCCTTCTAGGCGCCAAGCATAAAGGGATGGATGTAAGTCCCAGAAGAGGAAAGAAATGCCTGGTGAAACAGCTCTGTGGTGGGTGGGCTTCCCAGGTGGCCCTAGTGGTAAAGAAGCCGCCTGCCAATGCTGAAGATGTAAGAGACGTGGGTTTGATCCCTGGGTCAGGAAGATTCCCTGGAGGAGAGCACGGCAACCCACTGCAGTATTCTTGCCTGGAGAATCCCATGGACAGAGGAGCCTGGCGGGGATGCAGTCCATGGGGTCACAAAGAGGCAGGCATGAATGGGACAGCTTGGCACGCATGCACTCACGCTCTTCTTTCAGATTTAGACGGAACTAAAATTTGCAGCTCCTGGGAGTGTGATTGTATATTTGGATGTGATTATATTTTAATTCCTGTGAGATTAAAATTTGTGTTCGCTCACTTAACCATTTCCCCGAATACGGCTCTCGGCTTTTTATTTTTGGCTTTGTTTTTCACTTGGCAGCGATACATGTGTTGTCAGTGGTGGGACCGTTTTAGAAAATTTAGCAAATACGTAGCATTTGTGTCTCACAGAAATGCAGAAATAAATGAGTGTGGCTGTCAATTTGTTCCCTTGATAATGGCACCCAAAAAGAGAAAGAGATTTATTGCATGACTTTTAAAAAAATTTATTTATCTTAATTGGAAGAGAAAAACTTTATGATGTTGTGATGGCTTTTGGCGTACCTGAGTATGAATCGGCCACAGGCATACATGTCCCCTCCCTGGACCGTGGCTTTGTGTTCAGTGTGTGTTGAGTCACATTCTAGAAGAGGAAGAAATACCCACTTACGGTCTTTGAGATGTAAGGAAAGTCACTCCCACTGTGAGAGTCACGTCCTCGGGAGACCGGCGGGAACCTGCCGACAGCTGTGGTGGCCTTTTTTGAACCCACAGGCGTCCGCGGTGACCATCTTTGTCTTTCCAGTGCCTCGTTCGATTCTACCGTCCGCCTCTGGGACGTGGAGCGGGGCGTGTGCCTCCACACACTGACCAAGCACCAGGAACCCGTGTACAGCGTGGCCTTCAGCCCCGACGGGAAGTACCTGGCCAGCGGCTCCTTCGACAAGTGTGTGCACATCTGGAACACTCAGGTAAACTCCCTGCATGCCCACCGCCCGGGTCCCCACCAACCCCCCCAGCCCCACACCCAATACAGTCAAGTTCTCACTGACCCATGGGCTTCCCTGATGGCTCAGATGGTAAAGAATCCACCTGCATTGTGGGAGACCCGGGTTTGATCCCTGGGTTGGGAAGATTCTCCTGGAGAAGGGAATGGCAGCCCACTCCAGTGTTCTAGCCTGGAGAATCCCAGGGACAGAGGAGCCTGGCGGGCTACAGTCCGTGGGGTCGCCGAGAGTCGGATACAACTGGGCGACTGACAGTTTGATTTCACTTTCTTGGTGACCCCAGAACCTGAGTTTGCACTCAGGAATGCCTTGCCTCGGACACAGACATAGACACATCCCCAGTTCCCCGGAGGGTCAGAAGCCCACCCAGCACCATCTGCCCCAGGCTCTTTGTGGATGCTGGGTCGCCCCTGCCAGGGACTCGGGTTATTTTTTTTCCGAGCCCTTGGCAGGAAACCTTGCACCCACTGCCTTCCATTGACAGCAGCAGGCATTGCGTGTGGTCCCAGGATGGATGAAGCGGGCACCCCCTTGGTGTGCCCTGAGGCCTGGCAGACACTGATGAACATGCTTTCTCAAGGGAGGTAGTAACGGATGCCACGTTAGCCAGCCTGGGGCCGAGGGTGGTCCACTGAGACCTCGGGCTCCTCCTCTGCGGCCGCCTCATGCAATCGTGCCTTCTTGGCAAATGAGACACGACAGTGGCCCTAATGTGGAGCCAGGCTGACAGCCGCCCATGTGTGTGCTCGGTCGCTCAGGCCTGTCCGACTCTTGCAACCTCATGGACTTATATTATGTAGCCCACCAGGCTCCTCTGTGCACGGGATTCTCCAGGCAAGAATGGTGGAGTTAGGGTAGCCATTCCCTTCTCCAGGGGCATCTTCCTGACCCAGGGATCGAACTCACATCACAGGAGGATGCTTGACTTTCAAAAAAATTGCCATCAATAGCTGGGTTCTGCCTGCCATCAGCAGCTCAGCAAATCATTTTACCCACCCTTTTTTTTGTTTGTTTTTAAATCGGAGGATAATTGCTTTTTTTTACAGCTGATTTCTGCTATGCAGCAAGGCAATCAGCCATATGTATACATATGTCCCCTCCCTCTTGAATCTCCCTCTCCCCACCCATCTTCAAGCCTCCAGGTAATGGCAGAGCACCGAGCTGAGGTCCCTGTGCTGTATATATACAGCAGCTTCCCACATTTTGCATCCTTTTTCTCCCCCACTAAACCATAAAACTCTTTGAGTTATTCTGAGGCTCCCTTGAACACTCAGTGAGACGGAAGCCTGGTTGAAATATAAGCACGTATCCAATCTTGCTGACTTTCTCCTTCCCTCGGGAGGCGTGAGCCTGGCGGAAACCATAGAGGCTGTCTCTCTTGGTGGGCAGCCAAGGGTCATTTAGGCAGGCCCCCCACACTGCAGCTACAGATCTGAGTCACATGTTCCCGCGAGGCCAGAGCTCCTTTAACTGAAAGTTCTATTAGCTTCTGTGGCTTTGCAAGCTTCTGGGCTGACATCCCCAGGTGGGGTCGGTGGGCAGGTGGCCTCGCCAGCGTTCCGCCTCTCGAGTGACTGCGCCCTTGCTTTGCAGAGCGGAAGTCTCGTGCACAGCTACCGAGGCACCGGGGGCATCTTCGAGGTGTGCTGGAATGCCCGGGGCGACAAAGTGGGCGCCAGTGCGTCAGACGGCTCCGTAAGCAGCACCCTGGGGCTTCCCCAGGCAGGAGAGGGGGCGGTGCGGGGAGCAGGGAGGGTTCGGGGAGGGTGGGGTCAACAACGGTCCAGACCCCTGAGACCCACGTAGGAGTACTCCCAGGGCCGTGACAGGCCTTGGAGACGTGTGTTGGTGAAGGAAGCATCTGGGCTGGGCAGTGCTCTGGGAGCGAATGTCTCTTCTTGCTTCCTGAATGATGTGTGTTTTTTTTCCTGGCGGAATTGGTGGTTCTCAGCTGCATCGGTTGCACCCTTGGAGACATTGGAGGTGTCTGGAGGCATTTGGGTTGTTAGTGCTTTTGGGGGGGTGGGTGGGGGGTTGCTGGCACCTGGTGTGGAAACCGGGGCTGCTGCTGGAAGTCTTAGGGTGCTCAGGACCTCCCCCCAACAGCAGAGAAGTGACCACCACATGACAGGTGATGAGGCTGAGCAGTTAACTTGGTCCACCCTTGGCTTCAACCTTTGCGCCCCCACCCAGACCCTCTGGTGATGAAGGCCCAACCTTCCATTCAACAGGTCTCCTGGGTCCCAGTAACCCTCTGCTGGTCCCCTGAGGTGTCTAGCTTTCTGCACTTGGAATTGCCCTGAGATGTAGGACAGGGCGTTGGCTGGCTGGCTGTCAGCCTGCCCCCCGACCCTTACGCGAGCTGTGTGCTCAGGCTTCAGTTGCCATCTGCTCCACCATGTAGGGGTCTGGTCTGTGACACCCACTGACGGCTGTGGCCTAGGCTTGGGTGCTAATGATGTTTAGACACTCACTTGTCCGCTAGAGCTGGTCTGATTGAACCCTCTGGACTGTGTGAATAAAACTTTATTTATAAACAAGTGGACGGCGGGCCGGATTTGGTCCACAGGCCATGTGCCATCCTGTGCTCTTAAGGGCATCTTATGTTGCCTCTCAAGATAACAGGCGCTTTTCTCTCTCCTTCCAGGTGTGCGTGTTAGATCTGCGAAAGTAAACACACACAGAAAAAATATTACAGACACGAGAAGAGAATTCCGACGGACCAGCAGTGGATGTGTGGGGTTGTAGCACTATTCAGACACAATTCCGTCAGCTCCGAAACAGCGCCAACCTGACCTTAGGGAGTGTCCTTTGAGACCAAGTCATCCCTGGCCACTGGAGTTTCTATTTTTTCTTTTTTTCTTTTTTTTCATAACCTCCACCGAGAAGTTTAAAACAGAAAACACACACGCAAGTGCTGTCAAAGGCGGGGAAAAGGAATGGTTTCCACCTGAAACGTCCAGCCCCAGGGGAGCGAGAAGCCACCAGCTTGACTCAGTGCATGGATCAATTGCCACCCAGAACAGGCTCCAATGGTTGAGAGGAACGAAAAAACAGGAAAGGCTGTGCCAAAATGAAAAGAGAAAAAAAAATGCTGTGATAAACCAAAAGGGGAGGAAAAACTCCTCCCGTCAATGGGTTGTTTTTTTTTTTTTTTCCCCCTAAACATTTGGACACTACAGTTAAACTCTCACAAGGATGTTCGAAAGACCAGTTTGTATGGATGAAATGGGTACCTTTGTAATCCCAACAGTTTCTATTTTCTAGAACCTTTGTCCCCGTGGTTTTTCTATGGGCTGGAATCCTGTCGTCTTGGTTGGGGTGGAAGGGTGGTGGAGGCCGGCGGGCCTTGGGTCCAAGGTGGAGACTGTTACTGGGTGTCTTGCTTCTTTGCTGTTGTTTCACCCACCAGAGACACAGCCCCTCTCAGATGCGGTGCTTTCTGGCCTGCATCTTCCCCTCCCCCCTCCCCCATCCCCCTCCCCCTCCCTCATAGTTGCCTCCCATCTTCCAGTCTCAAGGGCACTTTCGGCGCATAATAAGTGCTTTATGTAAGAAGGCAGGGCAAGGGGGACTTTTTACAAGGAGGGGGAAGAAGAAAAAAAAAAATGACTTATAAGAGAAAGAGCCCGGAGTATTTTTGGAGAAGAGAAAAAAGATATTTTTTATGTTAAAACAATTTTAAAATCGTAAAATGGCCATTCAGACACGAGAGCTTTGTGTGATTCCTATTTAACAACAAAAAAAGAAGCCTTTAGGAAGAGACAGGTAGAGGGGTCCCTTCACTTTGAACTTGGTGGAAAGCAGTGAGGGGACTCCGGGTGGGCAGCTCTGGGGTCGGCTTTGGGGCTGGTCTGTGCGGCTGGAGAGGAAGACCCCAGCCCCTTTTCTGCTCCAAGAAGACCTGGACGTTTCTTTCTTCCCAGTGCATTGGACCAGAACAGCGGACAAGGGGGTGCCCTCGAACCCAAGAAGCGTTCCCAGATCCAGCATCGCTGAAGGGGGGCCGTCGGAACCATCCCGCTCGACGACACCAATGCCGCCTTGTTTGAGACTCGTGGGCGTGGGCGGGGGGACCCCCTCCAAACCAGGAGCAGCTCAGCCGAGTCCCTCCAGGGCTGACCGACTGGAGGGGCCTCCGGGACCTCACTGGGTCTCACAGCGACAGAAGTGATTGGAGAGAGGTTTGCAGTCCTGAGGGTGAATTAACAGAGGTAGGGTGTCTCAGTTCACAGGCCATCTTCACAGTTTGCTTCCTCTGGCAGCAGGTCAGGAGAAATTGCCCTTTTTTTTTAAACAATGAATCTTTTTACTGTTTTTAAAAAAAAAAAAAAAAAATTAAAACATGGCTTTGTGTGTCCCTAGGGGAGTTTTCCTTTCCCTTGGATCAGGTAACCTTTGTACTTTTACTGCTGTCCTGACCCCATGCTGACCCAGCTTGTAAATTAGCAGCAGGGCCTCTGGGCTTATCCGTCTTCCCCTGGGGATGGGGCTGGCGGTGGGTAGGTTGGCAGCCCTTGTGTGTTCCAGCAACCAGCCTGGATGGTTTTGGAGGGTGGTGGTATCTGTCCATGGACCCAAAAGCCAACAGTAAGGCATGGCTAGGCCTTTGTGCAGAAGTTGGATTGTCCTGGGAGCAGCCCCAAAGCCAGAGTGCATTCCTCTCTCTCAGCTCACTATCTATCTCCATGGATCTGAGAGTTTTTCAAACCCCCTTGACAGCAGAAGACCAACAGGCACTCTTCACAGGTCAGGCGTGTTCTCAGGCTCTGCTGTATCTAAACACTCAAACTTTCAGAAGGTCAGTGTTTGATTGGCGTCTCCACTCCCACCTTTGAAGATAGCAGACGCCCTCAGGCGTCCACGGATAATCACTGACCCCCCTCACCCCCCCCCAAAATGATTAACTTTGAGATGCAGTTTGCAGAGGTCTAGTTGAACACCATCTGGACCCCTCCCCGAGTGAAAACGTGTCACTGTCCACACAGCATCAGCTGCCCGGGGTCCAGACAAGGTTTGCGTTTGATGAGCCAAATGCTGCTGGAGGGTGGTGAAGGTGGGATTCGATATAAAAGGCTCATGAGAGGATCGTCACGGGGAGGTTGGTACACAGGGTCTCCCAAGTGTTGACGGGGGCCTCCTGGTAAACCTGTACCAGGCTGGAAGTTGCCGGGTTGGAGCCAGGGGCTGTAAAGCCAAGGACACGGACTGGATACCGGGCGTGGTGATGAACTGAAGCTGCTGAGGAAGGCAGAACTGCCCATGAACCATCAGGAAGAGGCCCCGGGATGGGGACCACGAGGAGGAGGCAGCCGGCGCCTCTGAAATCATGCCTGCCCTGAGTCACACCCGCTGCACCCTCTGCCAGCGCTCAGTGGGCGCATCGCTTCGTTAGTGCGAGCGGCTTCTAGACTTCGTGTAGAGCGCTTCGTAGTCCTCAGTGTGCAGATGGGACCTTGGTGCTGAAAGCAGAGAGTAACGCACAGATCCATCCCTGGAATCGTCCACCTTGCCGGGGAGCTCGTTCTGCTCGCTTGCGTGCGCGCACGCACGCACACACACACACGCACGCCCGGGGAAGCGCGTCCGAGCCCACTCCACGGCTACAGAACCGCAATGTTCACTTTGTCTTTCTGAAGAGAGATCTCGGAGCCTAGTGAAGTGCACTTTGTCGGGAGTAAGGGTCTACTTTTTGTTTTGTTTTGTTTTAACCTTTCAGCCTTTTTTTTTTTTTTTTTTTTTCTGATCGTGTTTCCCATCCAATGCAGAGTGTTTTCCTCCCGCCGCTCCCTGAGGTTTGTGAATGTCTGGCTTCTGCGGTTTTTATTGTCTGTGTCAGACGTACAGCCAGATGTCCTGTCCGCATCTTCCAGCTTCTGTTCCATCCACACGGCACCCCTCACCCCGTTCCGTTCTCTCCACCAATGCCCCACTGCAACCCCCACCCTCACACGCTCCCGGAAAGAGAATCACCGTGTGTGTGTGTGTGTGTGTGTGTGTGTGTGTGTGTGTGTGTGAGAGTGTGTGTGAGAATCACCATGTGTGTGTGTGAGAGAGATGGCTCATTTGTTCCAAGAGAGAATCAACAGACCATATTAGGTTATCTTAAATAAATTGCTCTATTTTGATAGAGAACTTTCTGTGTGTACTTTCTTGTTCGTCTGGGGGGCCCACGCTAACTCCGCTGCCTCAAGTCCCCAAGCTCTTGTTTGTTTTTTTCCTCTGGGAGAAATGGGCGGGGGCCGGGGCTGCTTTTACAACCAGTTCGTTGTAAACCAGATGAAGAGACCAGAGGTTGCAGATGCGTTATGATGTGAAAGGCGAGTGTGCTTTTTTTGTGTGTGTAACTAGTTTCATTCTCATTACTTTGTTTCAGGCTGGCAGTTTTAGAAAAGTCAAAAAGCAGATGGATGTTCTCCTGCAGGCAGGCTTGGGTCGCTGGCAGTTTTGAGGTGCAGGATGAATAATAAGAGAAGAACCTGAAGTTGTAGGGATGCTGGTGACCGGGCGCAGCACACGGTTCAGGCAGACACATGCAGACGGTGACCGGTTCCCTTTGAAGCGATGTCCCCCGGGTGATAGGCAGTGTGGAGCTGACACAGAGGTGGCCAGACGAGCTGCATTTGGCCATGCGAGTCACCCCAAAGAGCCCCATGTCCTCCGGCCACAAGCTGACCCTGCATGGGAATCACGCCAGACCTGGGCTGTTGCTTCTGCCCCAGTGTTGCCCGGGGTGCAGACCTGCCTGGTTTTGTTTCTTTTTTTTTTTTTTTTGTAAGCCTTGCCTAGCTGACTGAGGGTGCTTTCACGCAGCGGATCTGGGGTGAATCTCTGAGCACTCCCGAGCCCTGCTGCTGAAGGGTCTGGGATGAGCCATGTCCCGAACCCACCGGGGTGCACGTCGCATGGCGGGACTTAACCACTGTTAAACGAGTGTGTTGGAACTCGGGCTTCCGTAGCTGAAGCAACACGCTGGTAGCTCAGGCACAGCTCCAAGGAGGTCTCTGTGCTGTGACGGAAACTGGGTTGAGACCAGATTGCCTGAGCTTTTACCTAACTTTCATCTCTATGGAACCTTCTGCTGCAGTGATTCTAAAAATATTTGTCCATTGAGAACCCCCTCCCCCTTCCCCAGTTTGATTTGGGAATCTGAGTTTCCACTCACGGAGCAGAGAACTTGTTTGGTTTCTTTTTTTAGGAGCCCACATCTGGGTGATGTTCCTAAAAGGTCTTTGAGGTGTTCATACTCACGGCGAGGGTTCTGTGCACCTGTGGGCGCTGGTGTTGGTCACTGTCAGTGTTGGGAGCCTGCAAATCACTAGTTCACACGCATGGGAAGGCGTGGGCAGCAGATACAGACCTTTACGAAAGACTCAGAATTGGGTGGAATTTTTGTTGTGTTTTCCCCAGCCTGGCTCCCTGTTTCTGCAAAGTGTCTTCATCCATGTGCAAGGTAAGCAAAGTTAACATACAGGTCCACCCGCAGAGCGGCATGGGAAGTTGAGGGGAGGGACACTCCACAGGGGTGGGGGCAGGCAGGAACTGTTAAAAGTGTTACCTTCCCCTGAGCCTTGAAGTTAATAATACTCTGGAGCATGGGAGCTCCTATAAAGGGAAACATTTATGCTTGAGCCGAGTTGCTGAGAGAAACTCCACCAAAACCATGATTGTGAATGAGGAGGTGGGGAATCTTTCCAATAAGGCAATGAGTAGGCTCATTTAAACACTTTGCAAGGCTATATATTTCCAAGGCTTTTCCAGTGGTCATGTATGGATGTGAGAGTTGGACTATAAAGAAAGCTGAGCACCGAAGAATTGATGCTTTTGAACTGTGGTGTTGGAGAAGACTCTTGAGAGTCCCTTGGACTGCAAGGAGATCCAACCAGTCCATCCTGAAGGAGATCAGTCTTGGGTATTCATTGAAAGGACTGATGTTGAAGCTGAAACTCCAATACTTTGGCCACCTCATGCAAAGAGCTGACTCATTGGAAAAGACCCTGGTGATGGGAAAGATTGAGGGCAGGAGGAGAAGGGGATGACAGAGGAAGAGATGGTTGGATGGCATCACCGACTCATGTACATGGGTTTGGGTGGACCCTGGGAGTTGGTGATGGACAGGGAGGCCTGGTGTGCTGCAGTCCACAGGGTTGCAAAGAGACATGACT
Source organism: Bos grunniens (assembly GCF_055505025.1). Lineage (NCBI taxonomy): Eukaryota > Metazoa > Chordata > Mammalia > Artiodactyla > Bovidae > Bos > Bos grunniens. Next base: position 6,831,780 of record NC_141194.1, read on the forward strand.
GAGCAACTGAACTGAACTGAAAGTGAAACTTAGTTGCTTAAGTCGTGTCTGACTCTGCTACCCCGTGGACTGTGTGTAGCCCGCCAGGCTCCTCTGTCCCTGGAGTTCTCCAGGCAAGAATACTGGAGTGGGTTGCCATTTCCTTCTCCAGAGGATCTTCCCAACCCAGGGATCGAACCCAGGTCTTCTGCATTGCAGGCAGATTCTTTACCAGCTGAGCCACTGGACTCTGGCTAACGTAAGCCAGAAAGAATGGCTGAGGAGTATATTGAGCAGCTCTGGGGTATCCCAGGTGTGGGGGACAGTGCAAATAGAACTGGCTAGAGCCAGGCCCAGAATCAGGCCCATGCAGGTAACACAGCACTGGGGTGCTGCCCACAGCTCGATGCCAGACACTGGGCTGACCCCTCAGGGCTCACCCAGGCTGCCTTCCAAAGCAGACATGCAGCTGCCAACCCCTCCCCAGAATTGCTTCTGCACAGCCTATTTCCTTGCGCATCAGCTTCCAACGTTGACTTGGGGCACAAGTCTCATCCGCCACGCCAGACACACTCTAGCTGCAAGGGAGCCTGGGGAAGCCAGCGGCTAGCATCTTTGCTCTAGAATGGGGTTGGAGCTGTGTCTTGCTCGGCAGGGGGAGCCCTCAGAGGAGAGGTCTCGGGGCTTCTCTGATGACTGGGGCAGACAGGATATCGATACAGAGGTTAAGAACCCAGAAAGGCTCAAAAGTCCTTTTTACTGCTGTTGGACACTTTGGGTCAAGGTGGCTGTGAGGTAATAAGTGCAGCTTTAGGAGCGTGCGGCCCTGGGGTACCACGGCCACGGTTGTGGGATGCCCTGAATCCTGTCTGTGGCCCTAGGACTCCAAAAGCACAAATCCAGAAGCAGCTTGGACAGCTTTTCCAGAGTGAGACAAGAGTCCTAATCTTGATGTGAATGAGCATCACACAGCAGAATTGAGGAAACGTTGTGTGCTTGTGCCATAGACTTACCTAGGTGGCTTGTGTCTCCTGTGTGTAGTGTGTACAATATTTTTGTCTCCAAATATGTATATACACATATATGTTTATAATACATAAAGTCTGTAAACAGTCATCCATGCAGATGTGGAGGGCGTCCGTGGATTTTGGTATCTGTGGGGGTCCCAGAACAAACCTCTCATGGGCACCAAAGGACAGCTTTATATTATTATATATGTAAAATTATGGAAAGAGGGAAATATAGGCAATAATCTAAGCAGAGTCAGGTCCTAAGCCCGTATAATCAAAGCTATGGTTTTTCCCATAGTCATGCGTGGATGTGAGAGTTGGATCATACAGAAGGCTGAGTGCTGAAGAATTGATGCTTTTGAACTGTGGTGTTGGAGAAGACTCTTGAGAGTCCCCTGGACTGCAAGAAGATCCAACCAGTCCATCATAAAGCAGATCAGTCCTGGGTGTGCATTGGAAGGACTGATACTAAAGCTCCAATACTTTGGCCACGGGATGCGAAGAACTGACTCCTTGGAAAAGACGCTGATGCTGGCAAAGATTGAGGGCAGGTGGAGAAGGGGACGAGAGGATGAGATGGTTGGATGGCATCACCGGCTGGATGGACATGCCTTTGAGCAAGCTCCAGGAGCTGGTGATGGACAGGGAGGCCTGGCGTGCTGCAGTCCATGGGGTTGCAAAGAATCTGACCTGGCTGAGCCACTGAACGGAACTGAATGGAAGCTTCCCGTAGACTGAATCGCTACCGCTCAACACAGCTGAGGACAGAGCGAAGGCTAACCTGGTGGTCCAAGCCTGCCCTCCTCTGCCCCCTAGTGGTGGGTGAGGAACTTGCTCCCAGGTGCGTCCCCGGTCCCTGCATCATCACTTATCTTACACAAGAGCATTCGCTTAGAGGTGTTATTCAGACAGACCCCAAGTCAGGCTGGGAGCTCAGACACAACTACTTCTTTTTTTTAATTATTGTTATTTATTAACTCTTCCAAGGACCTGGATCTGGCGTTGACATTACAGCCAGATCAGAGAAACGAACGTCCACGGAGACTCCAGACAAGCTGCTGGGCTCCAAGGGAATCTGCCTTTCCTTTCCAAGCACAGGCTCACGGTGGGCCTCTGCATCACACAGAGGCTGCCAGGGAACACTCTGTTAACTGTGATGACAGGAAGATTCAGCTGGGGGGGGACGCTACACCCCGCAGTGTGCTGACTGAAGGGCAAGGGTACCGTCATAAGGGATGAGAACCCTCGCGTCTGAAAATACACACAGGGTCCAGAGCCCTCTGTCTCGTCCTCTCTACGGGGTTCCTTGGACTTTCGGAAGAGAGTCGGGGGCCTTTCCGCCGCGGGACCCGCTTGCGATGTGGATTTCAATGGTGCTGCCGCCGGAACCTGGGGAGGAGGAAAGACTGTCACGGGTCAGTGTCAATGTCCGGGAATGCCTTTCACAACTTGCACGGCCGTATTAAAAAGCGAAAAAAGAAAAATACATAATACGTCCACCTACGCGGGATTAGAGCAAACCCTACAGGATCATCTCGGGCAACTTGACTGATGTCATGACTGTATCCACCCCACTGCCCTTACCCTGAGACACTCTCAGCCAAACCCTGTGGACGCTGCAGAGCAAATGGAAACCGGGCCTGTTGACACCGTGCAGCTTCAGGGCCCTGGGACTTGCGCTAAATCAGGGGTCCCGATATCTCAGTGCTCGGTGGTCCTGGGGGGTGGGGGGTCACTTGGGCAGGGGGCTCCATGGTCACCTGGCCACCACTTGCACAATTCTAGGAAGTACCCGGAGGCCTTCTCTTGGTAAAACTAAGAGTGGCCTTTTCACAGATGATGCCATGTGGCTGGAGGAGGGGGAAGGGTGTGGGGAGCAATCAGTGGAATCAAAGCCAGGCATCACTCGCCAAAACTGTACCCCTAGAGGCCCGTTTAATCCATCCCAATGACACACCTGCCTCTGGAACCTGTGGGAACAGATGTGAAGATTATTCTCTCAGGGCAGAAATACCCAGGCTTGCCTGCTGTTGTGCCAGGTTCTAGGGTGTGTGTGTGTGTGTGTGTGTGTGTGTGTGAGCCATGGAAGACATAGGGAAGGGTGGCCTTTTCAACTGTGCATGAGGCAGGTGACTCCCGTTGCTGAAAACCTCCAAATCCCAAATTCTCTCAACCTATAAACCCTATGGACAGCTGCAGCCTGTTCCCGTCATGACCCTCTGCTCGCTCACAAACTTCAGGCACAGGCTTCTTTATACCCAAGCTCAATCCTGCCACATGGCCTTTGCACATCCCCTTTTCTGCCTATGAAGCTCTCCTGATGTTCTCGTGGCTCACTCCCACACTGCACTCGGGTCTCAACTCAAATGTCACTTCATTCTCAAGGAGGTGTCCTGGACCCCTCGCTAAAACTAGTCTCCTGCCCTCTACGGATATGCCATCGTTCACAGCACTTCCTTTTTCCTTTATTTTTTTAATTTCGATGACGTCCAACATTTTTTTTTTTTTTTTGAGTCGCTTGTGCTTTAAGTGCATTATTTTAAATTATTTCTTTGTAGCTGTGCTGGGCCTGTTGTTGCTATACGTGGGCTTTCTCTAGTTGCCGTAAGTGGGTTTGTCATTGTAGTGGCTTCTGTTGTTGCAGAGCACGGGTTTCAGTATTTGTGGCTCATAGGCTGAGTAGTTGGTGGCACACGGGCTTTATTGCCCCATGGCATGTGGGATCTTCTCGGACCAGGGGTCAGACTGGTGTTCCTTGCATCATAAAGCAAATTCTTAATCACCAGGCCAACAAGAGCGCTTGTAGCATCCCCACGACCACCACATGAAACCCCACGGTGCGCTGCATGGGGAGAGGCGCTGGGAGGGTCCTCCCAGGGCAGGATGAAGATACGTCCGGGGGGCTCTAGGTCAGGGTAGGTCACACCAAGAGTGACGAGCCCACAGAGAGCAGAGGAATTTAGAAGACGGGAGAGGGGGGGAAAGGCTCACGTCAACGGGCATGGACCCTGCAGCCCCATCTCAGGAGAGTCGAGGTTGCCTGTCAAGATGGTGGGAGCAGCTGTTTGGCTGGAGCAGAGAACGCGCTCCTCCTGGAGGCCAGGCAGTCAGTTCAGTTCAGTTGCTCAGTTGTGTCCGACTCTGCGACCCCATGGACTGCAGTCCCAATCTGCAGTTATTTTGGAGCCAAAAAAATAAATAAATGAAGTTTCTCAGTTTCCATTGTTTCCCCATCTATTTGCCATGAAGTGATGGGACCAGATGCCATGATCTTAGTTTTCTGAATGTTGAGAATTAAGCAAACTTTTTCACTATCCTCTTTCACTTTCATTAACAGGCTCTTTAGTTAATTTTCACTTTCTGCCATAAGGGTGGTGTCATCTGTGTATCTGAGCTTATTGATATTTCTCCTGGCAATCTTGATTCTAGCTTGTGCTTCATCCAGCCCAGCGTTTCTCATGATGTACTCTGCATATAAGTTAAATAAGCAGGGCGACAATATACAGCCTTGATGTACTCCTTTTCCTATTTGGAACCAGTTTGTTGTTCCATGTCCAGTTCTAAATGTTGCTTCCTTACCTGCATACAGATTTCTCAGGAGGCAAGTCAGGTGGTCTGGTATTCCCATCTGTTTAAAAATTTTCCACAGTTTGTTATGATTCACACGCTTAAAGGCTTTGGCATAGTCAATAAAGCAAAAGTAGATTTTTTCTGGAACTCTCTTGCTTTTTTGATGATCCAACAGATGTTGGCAATTTGATCTTTGGTTCCTCTGCCTTTTCTAAAACCAGATTGAACATGTGGAAGTTCACAGTTCACGTATTCCTGAAGCCTGGCTTGCAGAATTTTAAGCATCACTTTACTAGCGTGTGAGATGAGTGCAATTGAGCTGTAGTTTGAGCATTCTTTGGCGTTGCCTTTCTTTGGGATTGGAATGAAAACTGACCTTTTCCAGTCCTTTGGCCACTGCTGAGTTTTCCAAATTTGCTGGCATATTGAGTGCAGCACTTTCACAGCGTCATCTTTTAGGATTTGAAACAGCTCAACTGGAGACCAGGCACCAGCTGGGAAGACGACTTCCGGTTCCAAAACCGCATTGCTGCTGGAGGCGCTTCACAAAGGCTTTGATTTCTCACAGGGTCACCCCACACTGTTTACCCTCACATCCTGAGCGCGTGGGAACTTGTGTGCAGTCTCTGTAGTTCTTGCAGAAAGACCATGGCCTGGAGGGTCACACAGTGGCTCGTGATCGAGGTCTCAGCTCAGCACCCACCCTCGTGACCTGACACTCTGGGGCATGCTCCACATCCTGTGGTTTTTTGTTTCTCCTAAGTTCTTGCATCCTTCGCTGTCCCCTCGGGCTCCACAAAGGAGACCGCTTCTTGCCACAACCACTCTGTGAGTCTCAGATGCCAGCACCATTGCAGATGACCCCTGAGCCCCCAAGCCTAGCCCCGCCTGGGCTGAGCTGGCCTGCTGTCTGCACCGAGTGCTTTCCAGCATGTCTGCCTTTCCACGGGTTTCTCGTCTGGTCTTAGCAAATCCAACAAGGCTGTGGTAGGTGTGCACTCATTCTGCATCCATGGCGTGTGAATACCTGAGTGTCCTTGCAGGAAGTGCAGCTGCTGGTGACCTCACAGTGCCCAAGGGCCAGGCTTCCTTCCTAGCAACTCCCGGCAGTGAGCCTTGCAAGTCCAAGCAGGCTCTTGGGAGCCTCCTAGCTCCGTGTAGACCTGCCATTCGGGGAGGCATGTCGTCTCTTGGGCCCTGGGCCATTGTCCTTGGATTCCTTGACATCTCAAAGCCCTAAATTGGCAACCCCAGCCAGGAAGTATGGAGCATAAGCTATAAAGAATGTGTGACACCTAGCCGTGCATCCCCTTCAAGCTGTGGAACCGCCTTCAAGGTTTAGCCAGCCTGACAGATTGGAGGCCCTGGGGTCTATTCACTCCCATACTCCCTGGGCATTGGGAACCCATACCAGGAGTTATGTGGACCGCACATGGGTGGCAGGAAAGAATCTGAGACAACAAGATGCATGAGACAGGATAGAAACGTGGAAGGTAACGGGGAAGCGTGGGAGAGAACAGGGAACTCTGAAGATCAAGGGAAGATTGTGCAAAATAGAACCATGTGTGGGGGGAAAAGAAAGAGGAAACAGGGAGTGGAGGGAAAGACAAGGTATTGTGAGAGTAACAGAATTGCAGAAGAGAAAACTGCAAGAGGGAGACGAGGGATGATGAAGGGAAAAGAGACCTGTGAGAAAGCGCGGCATCCCAGAGAGAAAAAGGAACTTTTGGAGCCACGGAATTGTGTCAGAGGATACAGAGAGATGGGAGAGACAGAATTGTGAGAAAGGGTGCTGTGGGAAAGGACAGGAACTTGAGGGAGAGATACAGGACTGTCAGAACAGAAGATTACAGTGACCAAAAGGTATGCATGAAAGGGTCTGGCTGCTTGCCGCTCAAAAGCCAATAAGCGGGCCAGGTTGGTGGAAAGGAAAAATTTGCTTTGTTTCAGATGCCAGCAACTACAAGGAGGGTGGCAGACGTCTGTCCAAAGGCCAACCCCCCGACAGGCAGAGAGTGAGAGCTTTTAGAGACAAAGTTGCGGTGGGGTGGGGGAGGCGCGTTACACGCAGAAGCAGTACAGTCACCTCTGATAATCCTCTTCACTGACTTCATGGTGCTAAGAGTCAGACACGACTGAGCGACTTCACTTTCACTTTTCACTTTCATGCATTGTGGGAGGAAATGGCAACCAATCCAGTGTTCTTGCCTAGAGAATCCCAGGGACAGGGGAGCCTGGTGGGCTGCCGTCTATGGGGTCGCACAGAGTCGGACACGACTGAAGCGACAGCAGCAGCAGCAGCAGCAAGTCCTGGGTACAGTTGGGTCATCATGTCGTTAACGTTTCCACCTGGTGTGTTTTGGTATCTATAAGACAGCTCACAGGAGGTGGCTCAGAATATTATCTATAGCCCCTTCAGAAAGAACTAAAGGTCCTGGTGTCTGTGTGTTAGTGACTCAGTCATGTCTCTTTGTGACCCCATGGACTGTAGCCCACCAGGCTCCTCTGTCCATGGAATTCTCCAGGCAATAATACTGGAGTGGGTTGCCATTCTGTTCTCCAGGGGATCTTCCCGACCCAGGGATCAAACCCGGGTCTCCTGCCTCGCAGGCAGATTCTTTGCTGTTTGAGCTACAGTGGAAATCTCACTACACTTAATGAGTATATTATTATTATTTGGTCTCCTTTGACTGTTCTCCTTTGTTTTAGCATTTCTCACCTCTGTGATTAAACTGATTGTTTGACTAAACTCCACCCACAGCAGGCAGGCAGAGAACATGACGGAATGGCGGGCGGCAGTGGGCAAGGATCATACAGTCTTACGTTGTTTCGTTACGGGGAAAGCGTGTTGTGGGAGAGACTGGTCGTCGTGAAAAAGAGGGTTAGGGGAGCCCTGGGAGATTTTTGCATAAGAATGAATAATTTGGGGATGAATAGGCAGTTGTGGAAAAGAAAAAAACAAAAATGAGAACAGAAAATCATAGAAGAATAAAATGGCAGAAGAACTGAAATGTGGTCGGGAACAGAACCCTAGGAGATAAAATGGTGATATAAGACTGACCACAGACAGCAAAGAGCTGTGGGAAAGTAAAATTATTCAAAAGAGGAATTCTGGAATGAAACAGAAAGCTGTGGGAAAATGGAGAGTTGTGGGCAGGGCAAGGATTAAGGGGAAGAAAGAAAATTGTGGGAGAAGTGTAGAGTTGGAAAAGACATGGGGTTGGAGAGAGAAGTAGGGAATTACAGGGAAATAGAGCTTTGTGGGAAACACGGGATTGCATGGAGAAAGAGGAAGACTGGAAAAGCAAGGGATTATTGGAAAGATGTGAGGGCTTGGGGGAAATCCTGATTCTTTACAAAGATGCTCCTCGTATTTTGAACTCAAGTTGTCATCAGGAATTATACACAGATCCTCTCACTGTGAACCGCCGCCATAGTCATGAAAGTGAAGTCGCTCAGTTGTGTCTGACTCTTTGCGAACCCGTGGACTGTAGCCCCACTAGGCTCCTCCATCCATGGAATTTTCCAGTCACTAGGTTAGTCCTACGAGCAAATGTAAGTGTTCTATCTCCGCTCAGAAACCTTAACTGGCCTTTTGCTGGCCCCAAGATAAAAATGCAGAATCTGTAAACACTCCTGGACAGATCTCTTCCCCACATGCCTCTCTCCAGCTTCCCACCACCAAACTACATGCAAATTCAGCCTTTATTTATTTATAAGTCTTTATTTCTAAGTTGCCCACGTGATGCTTCTCAGAGACGCTCACACCCCAGCCCCCGCCTCAGCTAAAATAGTGTTGATTGGGTTGCAGGCGCTCAAGGAATATTTGTTCAAATTCAGTTGCCTTTTCTGTTAAGTGGCGAGTACGTGCCAGACACCATGTTAGATGCTTAATGACGAAGGCTCGGTGGAAGCCTGTCGGCCTGGAAGTCAATCCTAAAGTAGCAGATAGAGGCTTAAGGATATGATGAACAGGTCAAGCTTCATCCTAACAGTGCAGACGGGGAGAGGCCTAACCGTACTTACCACTTCGAGTTTGTATCTCTGGGTTTTTCTCTGACATGTAACAGTATTTTCTGTCTTATGAAAGCAAAGTGGCTGGAAAGGAGAAAGGAAACACGCCCGAGATTAAGGCAGCCTTATCTCATTTCCGAGATTACCACTTTATTCGAAAAGGCCCCCGGTTCCTGAGGGTTCTGGCCTCACCATACAGCCTGTGGTATAGACATAGGGGTCTTGTATATGGGAGTCATTCTCTTTGCTGATTTTCACCCACATCTTTAACTGTGGTGTTAGAGAAGACCCTTGAGAGTCCCTTGGACTGCAAGGAGATCCAACCAGTCCATCCTAAAGGAAAGCAGTCTTGACTTCACTTTCACTTTCAAGCTTTAAAGAAACATTATTTGGGCCTTAAACTAATACTTGCACCCTCCACATCAGTTGGCTTAATGGACATAACCCCAGATTAGATGAAAAGTGAAAGTGAAGTCTCTCAGTGGTGTCCGACTCTGCGACCCCACGGACTGTAGCCCACCAGACTCCTCCGTCCATGAGATTCTCCAGGCAGGAGGTTGGAATGGGTTGCCGTTTCCTTCTCCAGGGGAATCTTCCCGACTCAGGGATCGAACCCAGGTCTCCAGCATTATAGGCAGACTCTTTACCATCTGAGCCACCAGGGGAAGTCCAAATTAGATGAACAGGAGTTTAAAAAAAGGACCAATTTGAGGACCACGGTGCGAGAGTCTTGAAGAGGACAGAGTGGAAGGGCCAGCGACGGGTGACCTGCATTTCATCTTAAATGCCCCCGGATGAAGTGGACAAACCAAAACTGCACGTAAAAATCTCCAGAGGTCAGGTCGCCTACTGTTCATTGTCTTACAGCACACGTCAGCACCGGATGAGAAGTGACCGTTTATCTCAGACTCAGAATGTCATGCAGCCCAAGGCAGAGCTAGTGATTATTAACACAAGGCTACGGTGCTCAGTCCCTGGGTGGGGAAGATCCCCTGGAGGAGGGCATGGCAACCCGCTCCAGTATTCTCGCCTGGAGAATCCCCAGGGACAGAGGAGCCTAGCGGGGGTGACAGTCCCTGGGGACGCAGAGAGTTCAACAGGACTGAAGCCACGTGGCACGCAGGCAGAGGAAAGGCACCACGCTCACATTACAAGGAGAGGTGAGTGACGAGCTGCAAGATTAAGGTGGTCCCTTTCCACTCATGCCCTGAAGCTGGTTCCAGAAATCAGGGCAGGGAGCCTCCTGGTCATTGACAAAGGAGTTCCTGGGGAGCCTGGGGCCCCCAACCTAGGCCTGCCTCTACCCAGAGGCTCTTACCTTCAGAAACCAAGCTCAAGGCCTCATCGGAAGTGTGCGTGCCGCCCGGAAGCTCCTTCTTGGGAGCGGGGCCTTCCCCGGGCTCGTGGGGGCCCCCGGGGGAGGGGGGCGCCCCCTCGGTGGCCGAGGTGGTCATCGAGTCCCACTGGATCTCCTTGCTGGGACCTGGAAGCGTCAGGCGGCAGCCTGTCCAGCCATAGAAGGCCAGGGACAACAGGAAACCTTGGGCTGGATTCAGGATCCCCTGGAAGGGAGGGGAAAGAGACGGCATATAAGTCAGGGCACTGATGGGCATCAGGGCTCACAGGGGTCACTTCGGTCCACAGGGCTGGCCTCAACTGGGGTGCACCCTGTTGGCTAGTTTGGGGCAAGAGAAAGACTGGCTTGGAGGTTCTGAGCCTTCAGAGATGCGTGGGAGACATAGGAGACAAGAGGGGTGGAGAGGAAGGTCCCGGGCATCACCCCAGCAATGTGGGTTCTCTAGAATGCTTTATATTTATGGACAGTGTTCCAAGGGATACCTCCAACTCTGTGGCTTTTGCAGTCTGCAACACTTCTTCCAGAGAAATTCCCAGATATTCTTAGTCTGCCTAAAAAGTTTGAGACACTTGCCAAACTAACTTACCAGAGTCATATGTGTTTAATAATGATGGCAACACTGAATGCACACGCATTTAATTGAGGACACGGTGAGCCTCTCCACTTGTTTACTTGCTAAGTGGTGGGTTGCCAGGCCTTTCTCCATGGGATCTTCCTGACCCAGGGATCGAACTGGGGTCTCCTTCATTGGCAGGCGGATTCTTTACCGCTGAGCCACCACGGAAACCCAGGCACTTCTCCACTAACAGCTCCTGTATGGAGTTTTTGCAGTGGGGACACAATATCCTGGAAACATTGAGGACGATGTATCCATGAGCTTTCCACCTGATTATGGTGGTGTGTTTCTAGGCAATATTGTTGCCTACATGTGTGATTAGGTAGTTGAAATGAGTATAATCTCTACATCCTGCATTTTTCACTTATTATGAGATTTCATAATTGTCATACTTTACATTGTCATTTTCAGCATCTGCATACCATTTCATCAAGATCAAACACAGTGATTTACTTAACCATTCCCTTTTATAAAAAAAAGAAAATGTGGGTTGTCTAGAATGCTTTATATTTATGGATAGTGTTCCAAGGAATACCTCCAACTTTGTGGCTTTTTCAGTCTGAAACATTTCTTGCAGATAAATTCCCAGATATGTTTAGTCAGCCTGAAAGGTTTGAGACACTTACCAAACTGACTTACCAGAGTCGGATCCCTTTAATACTGATGCCAAGAGTAAATGCACAAGCTAACTCACGGACCACAGCCAGATAAGGGGGCCCCCGCAACCTCTTCAACTCACCACATATTTAAATAACACATAGATCATACTTCTCAGTGGTTTTTATCTTGTCTGGGTTTTTTTCTTCTCCTTTAGGAAGTACATTTAAAATCAAGATTGACCTACCATCATGAACCACGTGGTCTTGGCTGCGTTTCTGACCTGTTTCAAAGAGCTGCTGTTGATATCTGGTTGCATTTCAAGATAGAACAAAAGGCTTTCGTTGATGACATTTGAGAACCAGCTGTGAGAAAGAAAATGGGCCACAGGTAAAGAGAACATGTGATATCATTCTTTTTTTTTTTTTTTGCTTATTTTTAATGGGTGGATAATTGCTTCCCAATATCCTTTTTTTTTCAATGCCAGAGGTCAGGGGACATGTCTGCATGCATGACTGCTGAGTCACTTCATCATGTCTAACTCTTTGTGACCCCAATGGACTGTAGCTCTCCAGGCTCCTCTGTCCATGGGATTTCCCAGGCAAGAATACTGGAGTGGGTTGCCATTTCCTCCTCCAGGGGATCTTCCCAACTTAGGGATCAAACCCACATCTCCGGCATTGCAGGCAGATTTTTTTATCTACTGAGCCACCTGAGAAGCCCCAGGGAACATGTCTCCCAAGACCTAGAAGTCCGGGAGGGGTGACCAAGTAGCTGCAGAATTAGACGAGAATTAGACGTCAGAGACGGCATCCCCCTCAGCCGAAAGCAGAGACCAAGAGACCCTCCTGATGGTCACAATCAACACCACATCGGGTGGAAGGTTCTGGCACACGTCAAATAGCCCAGAAGTCGTTCCTCCTTTGACGAGTAAGCTGACGTCTTGATGGAAACCAACACGAACCTTGATGTTTTATGTCGGAAATTTCTGACGGTAGTCTCGGCAGGTCGGCGAAGTTGGAAATGGCGGGCTCGGGGTATTTTTAAAGGGAGGTGACTCACGGCTCTCCCAGGAGAATGTCCAAACCAGCCTCTTCCCATCAGATAAATTATTAACCACCAACGTGTGCCCTGTCTGGCAAAGCACTCTGTCGCTGCAGCAAAGGGCTTTCTGATTTGGTACTTGTCACAGCTCTATTTGCACAGAGCAAACCCACGTGAAATGCTGGGGCAGACTGCCTGTGGGGGACAGGGCAGGCCCACTGAGGAGATGAAGATTGCTCTCTACCCTTCTTGTTTTTTTTTTTTTAGTTGTTTTTTTGGCTGTGCCACACAGCTTTCGGGATCTTAGTTTCCTGAACCAGAGATGGAACTCTTACCCCCTGCAGTGGGAGCTTAGAGTCCTCACCACTGGACTGCCTGGGGAGTCATGGTTTCTGTCCTTGTTGCCCTGAGCTGTGAGTCATCACACAGACACGGGGTGTCATCCCTGAGTCTCATCAGATACAGGAATCCTGCTGTCAAGACAAATGCAGGGACTTCTCTGGCCATCCAGTGGTCAGGACTCGGTACTTCCAGTGCAAGAGGGATGAGGGTTCAATCCCTGGCCGGGGAAGTAAGATCCCACATGCCTCACACTGCAGCAACAACAACAAAAAACTAATTAATTAAAAAATAAAACAAAGATGGGTGCAAAAATAAAAGATGGATTTAGAAGGCACGATGAAGCATTTGATTTGAATGTTAATCCTCGGCGATGGGACAGTACTCCAGAGGCAAGTGGTTGGGATGTGACCACGTTAAAGTGAGGATTTTCTGTTCTTAGCGATTCTCTATAATTTGAGCGGATGTGAATTTCTTTCCAGAAGGTCATGGGTGCAGACTGGCCTTCCTGTCTGGACAGCATTGCCTCCAGGGCCATCTGGACAAGCCTCTAAAGGTTTCCTCTCCCAAGACTCTGCCTCTGGAACTCAGGTCACACTTGGGAAGGCAGCTTACAAGAGGTTTGCACTTCACGTACCAGTGAGAGTTTAAAGAAACAGAAACACGTTACCAAACAATGAAAACCAGCATTATCTTGAAGAATCGGGTCTTGATCATGGCTCCCATGCGTCTCTCGTTCTCCGTGTAAATGCCTTGTCTTCCCTTCAGTAAGGAGGCCACTGTGGAGCAGAGGGGAATGGTGTGTGATGTTCACGATCGACAAAGGCCAGCAAACTGGATGGGAGCCCGCAAGTCACCCTGAAGAGCAGGAGGCAAGATACCAGCCATGCCTCTCTCACCACTGCATGGGGAGGGGCGGGGGCGCTTCTCAGACACTCAGGGGGAATACACAGCTCTTAAAGGTTTCCTTTGAAGTCTTTGTGGCTTCCCTGATAGCTCAGCTGGTAAAGAATGCGCCTGCAATGCAGGAGACCCCAGTTCGATTCCTGGGTCAGGAAGAGCCCCTGGAGAAGGGAGAGGCTACCCACTCCAGGATTCTGGGGCTTCTCTGGTGGCTCAGCTAGTAAATTTGCCCGCAATGCGGTAGACATGGGTTCGGTCCCTGGGCTTGGGAAGATCCCCCTGGAGAAGGGAAAGGCTACCCACTCCAGTATTCTGGCCTGGAGAATTCCTCGGACTTTATAGTCCATGGGTTCACGACATGACTGAGCCACTTTCACTTTCACTTTTGAAATTGTTTAGATTTATATAAGATATACAGAGATAGTAGAGCCCCCATATAGCTGCACCCAGCTGCCTCCAGTGTTAACGTCTTCCGCAACCACACTCACAGCCACACGTTGGTCAGCATGAAGAAAATAACGCTGGTGCAGTGCTGTTAACTACACCCCCGATTTTATCTGGATTTTATTCGTTCAGGAGCTGTATTTTTAAGAGTTTATACTTTTTATCTTTATAATAAAAATTATTTTATAAATATTAAATATAAATATAAATGTTATTTTTATTATAAAAATAATTCACTAGGGGACTTCTCTCGTGGTTCAGTGGTTATAAGATTCCATGCGTCCAACATAGGGGGCAAGGTTCAATCTCTGATCAGGAAACTATAATGCCCCATGCTGAAAGATGCGGCCAAAAAATGTAAACAGTAATAATTTATCCTTGATTTCTTTCTTTCTTTGGCCAAGACTCTCTGCACGTGGGATCTTAGTTCCCCAACTAGGGATTAAACCCAGGCCCCCCTGCAGTGAAAGCGTGTAGTCCTAACCCTTGGACCTCCAGGGGAGTCTCATACTTGCTATTTTAAAATATTGAAAGATTTGGCATCCTCCTTTAGACAAGTTGAAAAATATAAAAAAAAGTTTAGAAAAAAAATTAACAACCTATCATCCCCCCAAAGACAACTACTGTTAGCATCTTAGTATATTTCTTTCCAGTGTTTTTTCCTACACTTCGTTTTCCTTTATTTGATGTAATTGGATCACTGTTTTTAATGCAATGTTTTTTAAAAAGCTATATTTGGCTCAGATGGTAAAAGCGTCTGCCTAAAATGCGGGAGACCAGGGTTCAATCCCTGGGTTGGGAAGATCCCCTGGAAAAGGAAATAGCAACCCACTACGGTACTCTTGCCTAGAAAATTCCATGGATGGAGAAGCCTGGTAGGCTACAACCCATGGGGTCACAAAGAGTCCGACACGACTGAGTGACTTCACTTTCTTTTTTTCTAATACACTATGGGGGTTGCGTGTTTTTAAATTTTTATTGCAGTAGAGTCGATTTCCAATGTTGTGTTACTGACAGGTGTACACACACTGTTTTTCAACGCAGATACGAAGAGAAAGAGACCCAAAGAGCCTTGGTGATGTTGTCTCCCTAAGTAGCAGAGCATGTCGCTTAAAGTTCTGCAATCCACAGTCGATCCTCCAGTGACCTTTCTGTGGAGGTGTGTTTCTTTATTCCAATTCTGCCCGTGAGGGACCCACAGGGCACGAGGGGGCTAGAGAATTGCCCCAGGGCTCGTCTCCTCAAGGATGGGGTAGGGGGCTGGAATGCAGGCCCCCTCCTGTGAGTCTGCTGACTCACCTTCTCGCCCAGATCTTTCTGGTGCCTCTGACTCATGTCCTGTGGGCCCCTTCCTGCTTCCTGCCCAGCTGGGAGAAGACATGGGCCCAGACAGCACGGGGGGAGCCAGCCCCTCCGCCACCGGGGACAGCCCTGTCCATCTCCACCCCTCACCCACGGGTGACCTTTCCTTTCCTCTCCTGTTCCCATCTCCCCCTCCGCCAGTTTTCAAGGACACTGGGTCTTTGGGGGCACGCCATGGATAGACCCAGGATGAGTCCAGGTAGAAGGGAAAAAGTCCACAGGTCCCTGGGCTGTGCGCTAACGCGTGCTGGCAAAGACCATCTAGCCGTGACTGAGCAGGCTTGCTCCCTGTCACTAATGTAAACCCACTCACTCTCCCCAACTTCATTCTGCTCGTCTCTGCAGGATGACAGATGAGGTCAGGGATCCTAGGTAATGACTGGGGCCCAAGTCCTGGGGCTCATCCCCGTGGCCTCATCCCCAGGGAAGCTTCCCTGCCCTTTACCTGCGGTCACTGTCTTTCGAAATAGGATGGGGTTGCCCACCAGGACCAGTAGCAGCGGCAAGTACGTGGTGATGTAGTGGGGGATGGCATGCTCCAGGCCCCTCTCGCACCTGGTGGGGAGGGGGGGAGAGAAAAACCGAGGCATTCTCCAACAATAAGGCTTTACCTGAAATAACCCGCTGCCTTATCTGAAAGCCGAGATAAGAGGACCCAGAGCGCAAGGGGAAATGCACAGATCACTTCTGGCTGCCGGAAGGAAACCTGACTCACATCTCATCATGTCTGTGGACAAGCAAGTAAGTCACAGAAGGAGAAGGAAGATCAATCACAGTTCTGTCTTGTCTCAGAAAGTGGGCCACTTTTCAAGTTCCCCCTTGGAAAAAAGTAAAGACAGGAAAGACTCTGGGATGATGGACGCCCACCCCCACCACAACCCCCCTGTGGGACCCCTTCAAAGAAAACACACACAGTTCAAGCAAGACAAAGGCACTCAATAGACTGGTAAGGTCCTCAGCACTTTACTACATTCTAGGCCTGGCTGACATCA
This sequence comes from Bos grunniens, assembly GCF_055505025.1. Lineage (NCBI taxonomy): Eukaryota > Metazoa > Chordata > Mammalia > Artiodactyla > Bovidae > Bos > Bos grunniens. Next base: position 6,848,007 of record NC_141194.1, read on the forward strand.
CCAATAAGATCCAAGCTCTGCCCTCGAACAACTGAAAACACCCGAGCTTCCTATTTCTCAGGACACTTGTTCCCAAGGTGACCCATAATCATTTCGGTGGTTCTTTTCAGAAACAAGACAGGAATGTCTACTGATGGGCTGGGGGACTCGTCCGTCAGCAACGGGACATGGTGGTATGCTACACACAGCTATGGTACCAAGGCCGGGAGTGTCACTGAACAAATGCATAATGTAGAGAAAGTGGCAAAGGGGGAGAGGGCATCCAAAGGAGAAGTTGCTCAGGTCCAACCCCAGATGAGGGGGAAAGCCAGAGGAGGGCGTAGCCCTGGAGGCCCGGGAAGGGGGCATGATAAAGATGCCGGTGCTGTCATCAGTATGGAGTGCACACACCAGAGATGAAAGTGGAAGAATGCACAAAACCAGGCATGAACAATGCAGTGCCCACCTTTTGTTGCCCTAAGGATGGCAATACCATGTGAAGATGGTGCGTTCTTTTTTAAATGAAGCTTTCTTCTTCAGCTGTGAAAGCTAAACCATGGTCTACAAGGGCTTGAGGGGAGAAAGGGAAACAGGAGGAGCAAAAGATGAGATTCGAATGATGAGGGACAGATGAGTGAGGGTGGGAGCCTGCACAGTGCTCTGAGGATGCAAATGATGAAGGGTGGAGACAATGGAAGGTGCAGAGAAGATAATGGGATGATGGAGGGTGGACATGATGGAGGGTGAAGACATTGGAGGATGAGATGATGCAGGGTGGGCATGATGGGATGATGGAAGGTGGAGATGATGGAATGTGGCAATGATGGAGAAGGAGATGATGGAGGAGGAGGAGATGGAGGTAGACATGATGGGAAGATGGAGGGTGGAGATGATGGGATGGTGGAGGGCAGACTGATGGAGGGTGGAGATGGTGGAGGGTGGACATGAGGCAGATGAGATGATGGTGGCTGGAGATTATGGAGGACGGTTCTGATGGAGGATGAAAATGATGGATGGTGGAGATGATGGAGGGTGGGATGATGGATGGTGGAGATGATGAAAGATGAGATGATGGAAGGTGGAGATGATGGAGAGTAGAGATGATGGAAGATGAGATGATGAGATGATAGAGGATGAGATGATGGAGGTTAGAGAAGATAGGATGATGGAAGTTGCAGATGATGATGGTTGCATGTGATGTTGCAGAAGTTGGAGGGTGGGGATGATTGAGGGTGGAGATGTTGGAGGGTGGGGATGATATTGGGTGCAGATGTTCGAGGGTGAGATGATGGCCTATGAGATGATGGAAGATGGGCATGATGGGATGATGGTGGGTGGAGATGATGGAGGTTGGAGGTGATGCATATTGGAGATGATAGAGGGTGGGGATGATTGAGGGTGGAGATGTTGGAGGATAAGATGATGGAGAATGAAAATGCTTCAGGTGGAGGCCTTGTGTTAATCTGGGAGCACCTGGGCTCAAATGAAACAGCCCCAGGATCCCATGGGTGGAGGTGAGTGATAAAAATTCTCTTTCCGATTAAGTGCATCCCTCTGTAACAGCTGCTTACTCTGTCTTCGTCCTTTTAAGGCTCCTGGGGAGAGCAGATTGTTTTGAGGGGTCTACACAGAGGCCTGGAAGTAGTCACAGTTGACAAGGCAATAGGACTGTGGAGACATTTGAGTGAGCAGCTGCAAGAAATTAAGAAAGATGGGGAGAAATAGTCTACACCACAGGTCAGCAAACTTTTTCTCTAAAGGAACAGATAGGAAATATTTTAGGCTTCAGAACCCTCATGGCCTCTGTCAAATCTACTCAACTCTAATGGATAAAGCAGCCATAGACAATACATACACAAATGGGTATGGCTGTGTGCCAATAAAACTTTATTTACAAAAGCAGGCAAAGGGCCGGATCTGTACTATGGGCCATGCTGTACTGATCCTTGGGTCTGTGCTGTGCTGTGCTTAGTTGCTCATTTGTGTCCAACTCTTTGCAACCCCATGGACTGTGGCCCGCCAGGCTCCTCTGTCCATGGGATTCTCCAGGCAAGAATACTGGAGTGGGTTGCCATGCCCTCCTCCAGGGGATCTTCCCAACCCAGGAATTGAACCCAGGTCTCCCACATTGCAGGCGGATTCTTTACTGTCTGAACCACCAGGGAAGTCCAAGAATACTGGAGTGGGTAGCCTATCCCTTCTCTGGGGGAACTTCCCAACCCAGGAATTGAACTGGAGTCTCCTGCATTGCAGGCAGACTCTTTACCAGCTGAGCTACCCAGGAAGCCCCTCCCTGGGTCTACAACACCTTAAAATCACCAAGAGATGGTGTCCAACGTCTGATTTTCAGTTTTCCATTAAAATGTAGAATATATCTCCTTAGAGAGACCTTGAGGTTTTACAAATGGTAAAGGGCAGGGGTTCAGACTCAAAGAAATGTCTGAGACAGTTTCAGAGGCCACATCTCCCAGCGTGTGTTCAGAAGAGCACAGGATGGAGACATGAAAAAAAAGTGCAGACAGCAGAGGCTGAAAATGAGCTATTCTAAAAGCAACCCTTTGAGTCTCCCAGACATCTGGAACTCAGCCCTGGGATGTTCAACTCACCTGTGTGCCCAGAGGAAGCTGGTTTGAAGGATTAAAAAAAAATCAAGAGCAGGTAGGAGAGAGCCATCACAGGTGTGTAGGGAGCAGAGATGCACCCCCAGCTCCGATTGTGCCTCTGAGGTTGTTTTTTTTGTTTGTTTGTTTAAACACAGCCCTCAGTACAGATCCAGCCCTCCGCCTGCTTTTGTCAATAAAGTTTTATTGGCACACAGCCATGCCCATTTGTGTATGTATTGTCTATGGTTGCTTTACCCATTAGTGCTGAGTAGGGAAAGTCACATAACATCAAAGTCACCATTGTAAAGTGAACAACTCAGCAGCATTTAGGACACCCATGGTGCCCTGCAAGCTCTGTATCCACACTGGGCACAGCACCAACCCAACACACGTGATGGGCAGGAGCAGGGGACCCTGGCTGGCTCAAGGAGCCAGGCACGTGCTCGCAGCTGCACGGATCCTGGACGAAGGCCCGCCCACCCACATGGGGTCAGCACCCAGGCATGTCTGCTGGAGGACGCCCCACGGGGGTCAGGCATTGGGGGAGCCCCGGCTTACCTGGCCATGGAAGGATAGTACAGCATGAGGGCGCCCTCCACGCTCAGCAGGGCAGCCAGGCCCCAGGTCATTAGGTGGTACAGCAGGATGGTGCTGGGGGAGAGAGAATACAGGTCCAGAACCTCAGGTCCAGCACCTGCCCGGTCCCGCACTCTGCGAGCAGCGGTAAAACACATGCAGAGCAGACTCTCAGCAAGTAGCCCCCTGATTGTGCCTCTGAGGTTGTTTTGTTTGTTTATTTGTTTAAACACAGCCCTCCGTACAGATCCGGCCCTCTGCCTGCTTTTGTAAATAAAGTTTTATTGGCACACAGCTGTGCCCACTTGTGTATGTATTGTCACCCCTTAGTGCTGAGTAGTGAAAGTCATGTAACATCAAAGTCACCATTCTAAAGTGAACAACTCAGCGGCATTTAGGATATCCACAGTGCCATGCAAGCCCCACCTCAGACCCGTTTGAAAACATGTTCATCCCCATAAAAGGACACCCACACCCATTCGGGGGTCTCCCCCCATCACGCCTGTACCCCCAGCCCCTGGCAACCACTCAGCTACCATCTCTCTCTATGGATTCGCCTATTCTGGACATTTCATCCAAGTGGAAGTGTAAAAAATGTGGCCTTCTGTGTCTGGTTTGTTTCCCTTAACCTAAGGCTTTCAAGGTCCGTCTAGGCAAAGCTATGGTGTTTCCAGTAGTTATGTATGGATGTGCAAGTCGGACCATAAAGAAAGCTGAGCACTGAAGAATTGATGCTTTGGAACTGTGGCATTGGAGAAGACTCTTGAGAGTCCCTTGGACTGCCAGGAGAACCAACCAGTCCATCCTAAAAGAAATCAGTCTTGAATATCCTTTGGAAGGACTGAAGCTGAAGCTGAAACTCCAATCCTTTGGCCACCTGATGCGAAGAGCTGACTCATTGGAAAAGACCCTGATGCTGGGAAAGATTGAAGGCAGGAGGAGAAGGGGACAACAGAGGATGAGATGGCTGGATGGCATCACTGACTCAATGGACATGAGTTTGAGTCAACTCTGGGAGTTGGTGATGGACACGGAGGCCTGGCGTGCTGCAGGGGTCACAAAGAGTCGGACACAACTGAGCAACTGAACTGAACTGAAGGCTCTCAAGATTGACAGAAGGGATGGACATTTCAGGTGCTCAGCAAGAATACCTTGCTGTTTTGATTGTGCCTTCTTCCTTTTATAAAAATGAGCTGGCATAATTCCTCCTAGGGACCTAGCTCTCCCAGTAGCAAGAGGTTCCCAGCCTCTGTCCTTCCTGAAGTCATCTGGGTACCCAACATGCAAGGGTCTTAATGCTCAGTCCAAACCACAAAGAAGGTCTCTGAGAAGTGGGTGGCCATCTGACATTCCAGGAGAGCTGAGAGACTTGCTATCTCTCTCCACTGCCACCCTTGATCATTCCTTGCAGAGTTTACACTCTTACCACCTCCATCCTTACATCCTTAACCATCCCCATCCTTCATCTCTGTACACCCACACAAGCCACCCTGTCCCCCCAAAGGAGCAGAGTCAGTAAGGCTTGCAGGTGATCCAGAGAGGTTCAGAAACTTGCCAACAGTCACTCAGTGACTGAGGTGAGTGAGTGAGGGTCAGGAACTTGAACCCACTGGGGCCAAGGCACTAACCACTGTGTAATTCCTCCTAGACAGCCCCCTCTCCAGCACCAGAAATCTTGGGCTCTGTACTTAGCATAACACATCCATACACACTTCTTAGAACTTCTTCCTATACCTTTAGATACCATCAGAATTTTTATAATCATGCCAATCCTTTTCTAGCATCTGTCCAGTTCCAAATATGAAATTTACTGAATTACTTATTTCCATGGTTTTAAAATCCTCAATTTTGGTTGGGGGGGCACCTGGAGAATATTTTGCTATTTTTTCTTAATATATATATGTGTATATATATATATAGTTGACTTACAATGTTTCAGGTGCCCAGCAAGAATACCTTGCTGTTTTGATTGTGCCTTCTGCCTTTTACATAAAAACGAGCTGGCATTAGACATTTCTTGGTGGAGTGCCCACTGGGAGGTTCTGATGGATTGTGTCTCAGTTCAGTTCAGTCACTCAGTCGTGTCCAACTCTGAGATCCCATGGACTGCAGCACGCCAGGCCTCCCTGTCCATCACCAACTCCCGCTTGCTCAAACTCATGTCCATTGAGTCGGTGATGCCGTCCAACCATCTCATCCTCTATCGTCCCCTTCTCCTCCTGCCTTCAATCTTTCCCAGTATCAGGGTCTTTTCCAATGAGTCAGCTCTTTGCATCAGGTGCCCAAAGGACTGGAGTTTCAGCTTCAACATCAGTTCTTCCAATGAATATTCAGGACTGATCTCCTTTAGGATGGACTGGTTGGATCTCCCTGATGGCCAAGGGACTCTCAGGAGTCTTCTCCAACACCACAGTTCAAAAGCATCAATTCCTTGGCACTCAGCTTTCTTTATAGTCCAACTCTCACATCCATACATGACTACTGGGAAAACTACAGCCTTCACTAGACAGACCTTTGTTGGCAAAGTAATGTCTCTGCTTTTTAATATGCTCTCTAGGTTGGTCATAACTTTTCTCCCGAGAAGTAAGCATCTTTTAATTTCATGGCTGCAGTCACCATCTGCAGTGATTTTGGAGCCCCCCCAAAAATAAAGTCTACCACTGTTTTCCCATCTATTTGCCATGAAGTGATGGGACCGGATGCCATGATCTCAGTTTTCTGAATGTTGAGCTTTAAGCCAACTTTTTCGCTCTCCTCTTTCACTTTCCGTGTCTACCCTACAGAAATAAGTGCTCGTGGCCTCTCCAACCTTCCCCTCCAGCAATGAGCTAGAGCAGAAGAACCCGGCCGCTCGCACTGAATACCTCTGTCCAGCCGACCTCTGGATCACCAGGTAGGCATCCACTGCGTAGCAGAACCACCACCAGAAGCAGGCGCTGTACAGCAGCTGGATCCAGAGCTGTAATCAGAAGAATGGCATCCCAGCCCCTAGGTGCAGGCTGGAGGTGGCCCCGCCCCACCCCTGATGTCATCCCAGCCCCTGGGGGCGGGCTCCGGGTGGCCCCGCCCCTCCCTGATGTCATCTCGTGTCCCTGAAAGCCCTCGGCAGACACGTGGCCACCCTTGGAAGCCTAGGCTGGGACGTGGCCTGGGGGCAGGCGGGTGCCTTGGTTCCCGGTCTGCTCAGCCAGACTGGTCCAGCAAGCCCCTCCTGATGCTCACATGTGTAGGCAGAGAGATGACGGGCTCAGAGATGAAAGGCCTGGCCAGGCACTTTGAACCAGATGCGCTTCTGCTGAGGACGAAAGAGGATGCGCAAGAAGGACCTTCCCAGGGGGAGCAAGGCAGGGATGTGCTGCAATGCTAAGTGCCTTCAATGGTGTTCGACTCTTTGCGACCCTGTGGACTGTAGCCCCCCAGGGTCCTCTGTCCATGGAATCCTCCAGGCAAAAAATACTGGAGTGGGTTGCCATTTCCTCCAGGAGATCTTCCCTACCCAGGGATCGAACCAGCACCTCCTGCATTAGCAGGCGGGTTCTTCACCCGTGAGCCACCTGGGAAGCTCCAGAGACCCCTGGAGGGTTTGTTAAATCACAGACAGGCCTTCCTCCCACAGGGTCCCTGGTCAGTGGGCTAAGGGTGGGGGTCTCTGAGCTTTTGTAAAAACCTCACTGGGTTGGTGGGAGGGTCAGGACCATACTTTGAGGACTCAGTGTAACAGAGGGGAGTGAAGGGGTGGGGAGGGTGACCAGGGAAGCCACACTTACTGCACTCCCCACGCAGAAGACGGCAGGCCACACATCTGTGTTGTTCACGGCAGAGATGTCGTCCACGAAACTCGGAAACCCTAACCACACCGCAGATCGGACCGCGATACCTAAGGGGCAACCAGGTGATAACGCTTTCTTTGTGTCCGCTCCTGACTCAGACCTAAAGGGGGCCTGCTGACTGTAAAAATGATGGATGGACAAATGGACACATGGACAGATGAAAGGATGGATGGATAGAAGATAGGAAGGGAGAGAGAAAGATGTGAGGGAGGCAGAGATGAAAGATACACATGTTGGTGGGTACAGGAGAGACAGAGGAGAAAAAAAAAAAAAAGACTCAGAAGATAAGGATTATGGTTGCAGAGCAATCCCCGGCGCTTTGATTTCCACTTCCACTAACATCAGCTAGAGTCATGTTCCTTATTTTGGTTGGTCGTTTATTTGCCTCTAAGAAGCAACTGTGTGAATAACAGTGTGTGTTTCTTGACTGTATTTTTAGTGTCCGGCTTAACTAGTCCTCATGTTAAAAAAAAAAAAAAGAATGACTGAAAAAAAGCACATTCTTTCTTTTTTAATTTTTTTAAAAAAGGATGTATTGATTTATTTTATTGATTGGTCTTTGTTGCTGCTAACAGGACTTTGTCTAGGTGTCGCGAGCAGGGGCCTCTACTCTTGGGCTTCTCATCTCTGTGGCTTCCCTTGCTGCGGAGAACCAGCTCCAGGGCACCTGGGCTCCAGTAGTTTCGGCACCTGGGCTCAGTAGTCATGGCTCGTGGGCTCCGTACTTGTGGTGCATGGGCTTAGTTGCTCCATGCCATGTGGGATCTTCCCTGACCAGGGATGGAACTCGTGTGCCCTGCACTGCAAGGTGGATTCTCAACCACTGGACCACCGGGGAAGTCCCGAAAAAGCTTACTCTGAAGTTGTGGAAGAGAGTTCTTCTGTTCTTTTTAATAAAATTGAAGATTTTCACAAGTTAGCTCTTGTAATCTACTTTTGACATTTATTATTTGGGAGTGTTCCTTGCTCTTAGATCCAGATATCTAATTCGCCTATAATCAGTATCCACACTCGACGTATATAATAGGGTTGTGAGGTTTGGGATAGCATCTGTTTGAGTGTACAGTGTATAACACAAAATGCTCAAGGGGAAATGAACAGTACAGACTTGTATACTAGCATAATGTGTGTAGTTGGCATACAAAACATATACTTCAAAATAGGCAACCAGATATACACTGTGTCCTACACCACCAAAGGGCATTATGGACACTAAAATCCTAAAGATGTCGCTTCTCATTCTTAAGTGCAAATAACAGAAATGACGTTTTCTTCCAAATAGTGCTTTGTTGTTTTCACTATGGAGATCTGCTTTGAGCTCAGTAAACACCATATGTATATATATTTGCATGTATATGAGGTGATGGGTGTTTAGGAAACATTTTATGGTAAATGTGAGTCATTGTGCTGGATATCTAAACGTTTCCCAGTGCTGTATGTCAGTGAAGTGTCAGCAAAACTGGGGCGGGACTTCCCTGGTGGTCTAGTGGTTAGGATTCTGTGGTTTCACTTCCATGGCCCAGGTTCAATCCCTGGTCAGGGAACTGGGATCCCACAAGCTGTGCAATTTGTCCAGGAAAAAAAAAAAGATTTTAAAAAATCCTCCGGGGGGTGGGTGGGTTAGTGGGGGAGCGGAATCACATTCCATGCAATAGGCATCTGTATTTCTTTTTGTCTTTATTTTGGCTGCACTTGGTCTTCGCAGGCTTTCTCTAGTTTCAGAGTAGGGGCTACTCTTCATTGTGGTATGTGGACTTCTCATCGCCGTGGCATCTCTTGTTGCGGAGCACAGGCTCTAGGTGGGTCGTGGGCTTCAGATGTTATGGACCCCAGTCTCTGCAGCATAGGCTCAGCAGTTGTGGCTCACAGACTCTGGAGTACGCGGGACCCTCCTGGACCGGGGATCGAACCCACGTCCCCTGCATTGGCAGGCGGGTCCTTTACCACTGCACCACCAGGGACACCTTGGCATCTGTGCTTGTTATTTTTCAGCGAGGAGGTCCAGACACCCCCTGCCTTGCCCTGACTCCTGCTTCTGCTCATTTGCCCACAGTGCCATGTACCTTCCTTCAAAAGGTGAAAGGATGTACCAATCTTATTTCCTGACCCACCCCCCAAAAGATGTTTGGCTGCAACTCTATCTCCAGATATTCAAGTTACTGAAACTATTAAGATGCTTCCCCCAAATGCTTCAGCAGAATCAGGGAGAAAACCAACTTTTTAAAATTTAATTATCCTGCACCACACTCGCTTTGTCGCTAACAGAAAGGGACGTATTCCTTCCTGTCTTACTCCAGTCTGAAAAAGTGACTACAAGTTCCATAGCATGTGTCTGGAGTCAAGATTCTTGAGTGTCTCCAAGCACAAAACAGCAAGAGGAACAGGGGAGCCAACCCCTGGAACACATCCACCAGGTATCTGGTCAAGGTGGGCTAGAAGCTGCTGCGACACCCTCAGGACACGGAGGTGGAAGCCATTCAAATACCATCAGAGCCTCTCCTTCAAGAGCAGATGATTCCAACATGGCCAGCACCCGTCAGCACTCACAGAACACGGACGCTCTTTGGATCCTGATTTGAACTAACGAACGGAAAACTGGCATGTATGACATGCCTGAACATGTAGCGGTGACATGAAGGAATCGGTTTTCCTTATTTTTTAGGTGGCAATGATATCAGTGTGATATATATATATATATACATAATTACATATTATAATATGATACTATATTAAATATACACTTAATATAACATATTGGGCTTCCCTGATGGCTCAGAGGGTAAAGTGTCTGCCTGTGATGCAGGAGACCCGGGTTCGATCCCTGGGTCGGGAAGATCCCCTGGAGAAGGAAATGGAAACCCACTCCAGTACACTTGCCTGGAAAATTCCATGGACAGAGGAGCCTGGTAGGCTACAGTCCATGGGGTCGCAAAGAGTTGGACATGACTGAGCGATTTCACTTCACTAATATAACATATTAAATACATTATATATTGTAATATATAATAATATTGTAACATATAGTATATGGCTTCCCTGGTGGCTCAGATAGTAAAGAATCCGCCTGCAGTGTGGGAGACCCAGGTTTGATCCCTGGGTTGGGAAGATCCCCTGGAGGAGGAAATGGCAACCCACTCCAGTATTACTGCCTGGAGAATCCCATGGACAGAGGAGCCTGGCGGGCTACAGTCCATGGGGCTGCAAAGAGTCAGACATGAGCGAGTGACTAACATACACACACATGTAGTATACAGTATGTTACAATGGACATGTCATATATTACAATTATGTATATAATTATATATAGGTTGAATTCTTCTACAGTTACATACTGAGATTTGTGTTGGATGTAATGATATAAACTCTGGGATCTGCTTCAAATTAATTCAATGCGGAGTGGGGTACAGGGATGAAGTATAGAGGAGGCTAGGTGATGAGAACAGGCGGCTTCTTATACAGTCTCTACATTTGCATATATATAATAAAGTCCAAAATAAAAAAGTTTAAAAGGTCAGCAGTATCGAGCTTGGAGTTTGTAAAACGTGCCGTGCTAGGGTTGAAAGCAGGGGTCAGCAAAGTTTCTGTAGTGGATCAGAGAGAAAATATTTTAGGGTCTGTGGCCCACACTTTCTCTATGTTTCTCTATGCAACACTCATTTCGGCCCTCGTGGGGAAATGGGGTGGGTGGAAGATGTTGCCCCAACAGTGCACAAGTGCAGGGCACGGCTGTATCCCCATAAGAGTCCACTTACGGACGCTGACATTCACATTTCACAGAATGCTTACATGTCTGAAATAGCATTGTTCTGTAGATGTTCTTAAAAGTATTTATTTACTTGGCTGGGCCAGGTCTCAGTTGCCGCAATGTGAGATCCTGTTCCCTGACTAGGGATCGAACCCAGGTCTCCTGCATTGGGAGCACAGTGTTTGAGTCACTGGACGACCAGGGAAGTCCCTGTTCTGTAGATTTCTAGGCTTCGAGTGTTAAGCTAGCTTTTTCACTCTCCTCTTAGAAAGGGAGAAAGTGAAGTTGCTTAGTCGTGTCTGACTCTTTGGGACCCCATAGACTGTAGCCCACAGGGCTCCTCTATGGAATTTTCTAGGCAAGAGTACTGGAGTGGGTTGCCATTTCCTTCTCCAGGGGATCTTCCCGATCCAGGGATTGAACCCGGGTCTCCCACCTTGCAGGCAGATGCTTTACCGTCTGAGCCACCAGGGAAGCCCCCTGGTAGATTTTTAAAACACACTTTAACATGTAAAAACATTCTTAACTCATGGGCTGTACATAGAAAAGCAGGCTGGATTTAGCCTAGAGACTACAAGTTTGCACATCTGTGATAGAAAACCCAAATTTAGATACATAGATAAAAAAGGAAATAAAACTTTTCTCATATATATGGAGTTTTCTTCCTGATCCTGCTAAATCGGTTTGGAAACAACTGCATGTATGTGAGCACAGGCTTGATAATATTAACTACTAGTCTCTCATTGGTACAACGATCATGGAACCGTTGTATTTTCTGTGTTTTCCTTCACAGCACTGCCTAAAGTTTCCCTAGTAAGAGCAGTAACAAATACATCAAAGTGTTAAAAAAAAGAAAAGAAAAAAAGAAGTCTCCGGAAGCAACTTTTACCCATATTGTATTGCAGAATCCACTCGTCCTCGTAGTGTCCCTGGGTAGCCCTCTCTGGATCAGTCCTCCCACCCGCAGGCCAGGCGCTCTCAACCACGCACAAGCGGTACCCGCTCCCTGGGGCAGGCATCCTCATTTGCACACGTAGGGGTCCCCACTCATGGGCCACAGGCCCTAAAACATGCACCACCCGACTGCTGGGCACCCCCACTCATACCCAGGGCTTCCCACTTGCGGGCTGCATGCCTTCAACCACGCACAGATGGGTCCCCACCTGTGGGCGGGGTGCCCTCATCCTTGCACGGAGGGGACCCCACCTGCCTGCCGGGCGCCCTCAACCACTCACAAACGGGTCGCAGGCCTGGCGTCCTCACCCGCATATGGAGGGTCCCCCAGTCCCGGAGACCAGGCGCGCTCAACCATGCAAGGAGTGGTCCCCATCCGTGGTACATACACCCTGAACCATGCACACGACTCCCGGGACGGGTGTCCTTCCCTGCACACGAAGGCTTCCCCAGTTGAGGGCCGTGTTCCCTCAGCTCCCAGGAAGGGGGTCCCCATCCTGGCTCTCTAGGGCCCCGCGGCCTCCACTGGGCATGGAGGGGTTCCCATCGCGGGCCGTGTGCCCTCAACCGCAAAAGGAGAGGTCCCCATTCGCTGGCTGCGCACCCTCAACAGCACACAGAGGAGCCCTGACCCGAGGTGCGCATGCCCTGAAAAAGGCACAGACAGCTCCCTGCTCGCAGGGCAGGTGTCCTCAACCGCGCACGCAGTGGTCCCCAGCCCTGGGCTGTGCGCCCTTAACCGCGGACAGAGGCGTCCTCACTTGCGGGCAGTGAGCCCTCAAACACACATGGAGGTATCCCCACTCGAGGGCCGCGGGCCTCAACTGGGCATGGAGGGGTCCCGACACGCACTACGTGCACCCTGGAAAACGCACAGACGGGTCCCAACTCGCGGCCTGACATCCTCACCTGCACACGGAGGGCTTCCCACCCACGGGCCGTGTGCCTTCAACCACGCATGCAGTGGTCCCCACCACAAGCCCGTGCGCCTTCAACCGCCCACGCAGTGGTTCCCACTCGCAGACAGTGCGCCCTCAAGCACACAGAGAGGGTTCCCACTCACGGGCCACGCACCATCAACCGCACATGGATGGGTCCTCAAGGCTGTAGGCGTGCCTTCAACTGCACACCAAGAGTTCCCCACCTGTGGGCTGTGCACCCTCAACTGCGCACGGAGTGGTCCTCACCACAGGGCTATGCGCTCTCAACTCCCATGAAGGACCCACTCATGGGCCACGAGCTCTCAACTGGGCACAGAGAGGTCCCCACTCGCAGACCCCTGGGTCGTGTGTTTTCAACTGCTCACGCAGTGGTTCCCACCCGCGGTCCATGCACCCTCAACTGCGCAGGGAGCGGTCCCCACTAGCGTGCAGCGTGCCCTCAGCACACACGGAAGGGGCCTCATGGACTGGGCGTCCTCACCCGCACATGGAAGGGACCCCACCCGCAGGCCGTGCGCCCTCAACTGCGCACAGAGGGGTCCCCACTCCTGGGCCCTCAACTGGGCATGGAGGGGTCCCCACCGCAGTACGCGTGCCCTCAACTGAGCACCAAGGGCTCCCCACCCGTGGGCCGTGTGCCCTCAACCACGCACAGAGTTGTAGTCCTCACCACAAGGCTGTGTGCCCTCAACTCCTATGAAGGGCGTCCCCACTCGCGGGCCACACGTTCTCAACTGGGCACAGAGAGGTCCCCACTAGCAGGCCATTCGCCCTCAGCTGGGCACAGAGAGGTTTCCATCCGCGGACTGGTGCCTTCAACCGCGCAGGCAGTGGTCCCCACCTGCAGGCCGTGCGCCCTCAACCGCACACGCAGGGGACTCCACTCTCTGGCTATTGGCCTTCAACTGGGCACGGAGGGGTCCCGACCCATGGTAATCGACCCCTGGAAAATGCACAGATGGGTCCCTACTCGTGGACCTGGTGTCCTCACCCACACACGGAGGGGACCCCACCCGCGGGCCGTGCACACTCAACTGCCCACACAATGGTCCCCACCCGCATCCACGGGCCCTCAACTGCGCACACAGTGGTCCCCACCAATGGGCTGTGCGCCCTCAACCGCGCACAGAGGGGTCTGCACCCGCGGGGTGCGCGCCCTTAACCGCGTACAGAGAGGTCCCCACTCGCCGGCAACGCACCCTCAACTGGGAACGGAGAGGTCCCGACTCGCGGTACTTGTTCCCTGAAAAACGCACAGATGGGTCCCTCCTTGTGGGCTGGGCGTCCTCACCTGCACATGGAGGGGACCCCACCGGCAGGCCATGTGCCCTCAACCGAGCACGGAGTGGTTGTCACCACAAGGCTGTGCGCCCTCAATTCCCACGAAGGGCGTCCCCACTCGCGGGCCGCGCGCTCTAAATTGGGCACAGAGAGGTCCCCACTCGTGGGCCATGGGCCTTCAAATGGGCATGGAGGGGTTCCCACCCCGGGCCGTGTGCCTTCAACTGCACACACAGTGGTCCCCACCTGTGGGCCGTGCACCCTCAACCGCGCACGAAGGGGTCCCCACTCGCGGGCAGCGCGTCTTCAAGCACACACGGAAAGATCCCCACTCGCGGGCCGCGGGCCCTCAACTGCTCACGGAGGGGTCCGCACCCGCGGTGCGTGTGCCCTAGGAAACGCACAGACGGTCCCTACTCGCAGGCCAGGCGTCCTCACCTTCACACGGAGGGGTCTCCACCGTAGAGCCGCGCGTCCTCAACCGCGCAGGCAGTGGTCCCCACCTAAGACGGGTCGTGCGCCCCCAACTCCCACGAAGGAGTCCCCAGTGGCGGGCCACACCTCGTCAACCTCGCTCGGAGGCCCACCCGTGGGGCCGCAGGGCTCTCAACCGCGCACGTAGGCGAGCCCTGAAAAAACGCACAGACGGGTCTCTGCTTGGGGGCCGGGCGTCCTCACCCACAAACTGAGGGAGCCCTACTCGCGGGCCGCACACGCTCAGCTGCGCACGGAGGGGTCCCCACCTTTGAGCTGCGCGCCCTCAACCGCGCACTCAGTGGTCCCCACCTACGACGGGCCGTGCGCCCACAACTCCCATGAAGGGGTCCCCAGTGGCGGGCCTCACCCCGTCAAACTCCCACGGAGGACCACCCGTGGGCCGCGGGTTCTCAACCGCGCACCTAGGCACGCCCTGAAAAAACGCATAGACGCGCCCTTACTTAGGGGCCCAACGTCTTCACCCGCAGAGGGAGCCCTACTCGCGGGCCGCGCGCACTCAACTGCGCGCGGAGGGGTCTCCATCAGTGCAGTACGCACGGGCCCTGAACCACGCACGGAGGGGTCCCCGGCCGTGCGCCCTCACCTCCCAAGAAGGGGTCCCCACCCGCGGACCGGGCGCCCTCACTCGAACACCGACGGGTTCCCCACCCACCCTCGCCCGCGCGGCTCGCGCGCTCACCCAGGCAGCCAAGCAGGTCGCAAGCGGTTGCGGCGCGCACGATGCGCACGGAGGCGGGGACGCGGGCCGAGGTCGCCGGCGAGGCTGAGGCGATCCCGGGGCCCGCGGGCCGGCGCCCGGGCCGCAGCTGCAGGAGGCCGAGCGCCAGGCGGAGCGCGCCGCTACCCAGACACAGCGCGTGGAAAGCCCGCGGCTGGAAGCCCAGCGCGAGCCGCGTGGCGGCGTCCCGCGTGGGGCAGCAGAAGGTGCCTAGTCGCGGAGAGGCCATGGGTCGTGCTGGGGACGCGCGTGGCTCGAGTCTGCCTGCCGGCCTGAGTCATGTGCTGGGCGCGGGGGCCGCGGGGAGGGGGCGTCATGTGCCCTGGGCCTCCCCGCTGCCCCCGCCTGATCCCCGCCCCGCGCTGGCAGAAAAGGCGCCAGGCTCGGCGAGGGCAGCGCGGAACGCCACGAGGCCTCACGAGGGTGATGCTTGGTAACGAGGAGGAGGGGTGGGGGCAGAGAGCTCAGGGTCGGGAAGTCCGCTCTCCTGCCGGTCAGCAGGCCTTCCCGGGAGGGGGAGGGGGCGGGGGTGCTTAATTCTCCAGAACCCGGAGCCCTCGACAGTGCTGTCTCATCTTAACCCATCTCCCCCAGAAACCACGCGCTCTTGCCAGGTCTGAGCAGTCTGAGTCTCTGACATCCTTCATTTTGATCCGTTGCCAGTTCATAAACAGTGACCCTGCCGTGATTAGCATGAAAATACTGCTTTTCTGTGGCCCCCCTCCGCCAGGGAAATCACCCCACAGAGCTAGGACTTTTGCTTGGAATCAACAAAACTTTGAAGAAAGGGGAAACTCTTTTGCCAAACTGGACACACACACACATACACACACACGTTTTATACCTTCAGGTCCGCTCAATTTTTACTCATCTCAACCATGTAAGGTTAGATTTTTGACATTGTATGTTAGCTTTCAAGAGTAACTCTCTTTAGGAAAAAAAAAAAAAAGTTCAAGTTTATTCAGATTTTCTTAAAGTGTGTTAGTCGCTCATTCCTGTTCGAGTCTTTGCGACCCCGTGGACTGTAGCCCGCCAGGCTCCTCTGTCCATGGGATTCTCCAGGCAAAAATACTGGGGTGGGTTGCCATGCCCTCCTCCAGGGGATCTTCCGGACGCAGGGATTGAACCCAGGTCTCCTTCATTGCACGTGGATTCTTTACCAAGTTAGCCACCAGGGAAGCCAAACTGCTTTTAGAGGAACTGCATTAAACATTGAAAGTCATGCTTAATTCTATACGCATAATAGTTTCAAAATGATATTAGTACTATTGGTAATATATTGAGTGGACTTGAAAAAAAAAAAAAGTCTTCAAGTTGAAAATCTAAGAGCCTCATCTAAGTTATGGCTTTACTAAAAGTGAAAGTGAAAGCCCCTCAGTCGTGTCAGACTCTTTGCAACCCCATGGACTATACTATCCATAGAATTCTCTAGGGCAGAATACTGGAGTGGGTAGCCTTTCTCTTCTCCAGGGGATCTTCCCAACCCAGGGATCGGACCCAGGTCTCCCACATTGCAGGCAGATTCTTCACTAATCAAAATTTGAAAAAAAAAGAAAGAAAGAAAAACACCAGCTCCATCATACTTACCATCAGGAAATTTAACAGGTCCATTTGCAGCCAGGAGCAGACAGTCTTTGACCTCCTCCCAGCAGTAAACATGAGGTCTCAGAATTTTTCCAACCAGATGTAAGGCATCCCTATGCTTTTCCTCCACCGTCTCCCACGCCAGAGGCTCATCTCCATTTCCACCACCAGCTTTGCAGTTTTACATAAGCCAGAGTTTGGCCTCAGCTCCTCAGCCTTCCTCCTAGAAAACCACAGGACTGGGCTTCTGTTGGGGTGGAAGGCAGAGGGGAGGTCACTGCGAGATGGAAGCAGGGCCTCTAACCAGGAGCTGCAAACGCTACCACTTCAGAAAGATCCAGGCTGGCTTGTCTGGAAGCAGGGGCAGCTGCTCTGATAGAAGTCAGAACACACACTGATGGTGTTGAAACTTTAACCACCCTTGGAGAGTATGCACTTGCTTGTAAACACAGGACAAACCATCATAGGACTACTCCCAAGACCCTGAGTCCTTCAGAGAGTGGAGATCTCAGTACCTGTTTGGAACAGTTGATCTTCTATTTCCTTGGCTCCTGGAAAGCAGAACATTCTTTTGGAAGATCGTGTGTGGAACGTGCCTTAAAAGATGGAAATGCCGCGTTTGTCCATTTGCCCTGATGCCAAAGATTTGGGGGGTGGATCTGTGCAACAGAGTCACTGCATTTCGGCCTCTGTTTCTGCCCAGTGTCTCCAGAACGGACAAAACTGCTCAAGGTTGCCTACAGAGCTTTAAGCGGATAAAAAAGTGTTGTCGTGGGTTACAGCTTGGCATGCAACTCTTTTTCTGCCCCCCAACCCCCACCCCGGGGGAATTCAGTAGCTCTGTAAATATTGCACACAGTGGGTGGGTTTTGAACCTGGGCTTAGTGGCTCAGAAGGTAAAGAATCTGCCTGCAATGCGGGCGACCAGGGTTCCATCAGAGGTCAGGACGATCCCCTGGAGAAGGGAACAGCAGCTAGCCACTCCAGGATTCTTGCCTGGAGAATTGCGTGGACAGAGGAGCTGGCAGGCTACAGGCCATGGGGTCACAAAGAGTCAGACTATGAGTGAGCTACTGAGAGTTAGAAGCCAAAGAGTCTGACTTGTGGTTTTTGTGGGGAATTAACCTCACCTGACTTGGCTTCCTGAAGGAAACCCAGTCTTTGTTCTGAAGAGATAGCAGAAATGGATGGCTTGAGAAATAGTGCCTAAGAGAGCAGTCAGCAGAACATTCAATGCTGGAGCCATCTGACTAAGTCTTGAGCTCCATTTCTCAGCCTCCAAAGAGACGAGCCCAGGCTGGAAAGGACAGGGTGGGGTTTGTGTCCAGAGACAAAGAAGGAACCCAAGCTAACGCGAGTATCCTTATCCGACTGCCTTCCAGTGCAGTGTTGGCTGCACTGGATAACTTCAAGTCTGGCTTAACTGGCACCCCCTATCCTGGTGGCTCACCTTTCTATCTCTAGTTTCTGTCCAAGGCAGCAGAAGACATGTGACGTGTCCAAGCTCACAGAGGTCGTAGAGCTGAGACTTCAATCCAGGCAGGTCACTCCCTAAGCTCCAGCAGGGAATACGAGGTTCACCGCCCCGTCAATGTGAGTGTCCGCAAAGGGGTCAGACAGACCGAAGTACTCTCTGTGACTCAGCATCTCGAAGCAAGAAGAAGTCCACTTTTGAGAGGCTGGAGGCAGGTCGCAGGTGGTCTCAGATGTGATGGCATCTGAATGTCACTGCACTCTGAAGGAAGTGTGTTTTGGGGGAGTGTGGTGGTCTGTGCACGGGCTGGAAAAGTTTTCAGAGATGAGGCAGAATGAGAGGAGAGGAGAGTTTATCAGAGAGGGAGACGCCTTTAGAACAGGGGGCCGGTCAAGGAGAGCCAGCCCCTTTGATTGGCTAGCAGCCCATTTTTATAGCCTTAAGACAGAAAATTCCTACTAGAAGGGTGGCATTAGGTGATTGGTTAGGATGCTGTGTGTGATAAGTTGCTTCACTCGTGTCCGACTCTTTCTGTGATCCTATGGGCTGTAGCCCACCAGGCTCCTGTGTCCCTGGGATTCTCCAGGCAAGAATACTGGAGTGGGTTGCCATGCCCTCCTCCAGGGGATCTTCCCAACCTAGGGATCAAACCCGAGTCTCTTATGTCTCATGCATTGGCAAGCAGTTTGTTTACCTCAAGTGCCACTTGAGAACCCCCTAGGATGCTATTGGGTGGATAACAGAGTGGGTATTTTAGCTCACATGGGGTCAGGAAAGTGGCCAGTTTAGATCTGGAGGCTCAGGGCAATAGTTGCTATAGGACATGATCAGTTCCAGAGATTTTTATCCTGTGACCTTAGTCCAAGGGCTCCATGTCTGTGACCTTGGTATAGGGCTCCACAGGGAGGTCTATAGGATGGACACATGTATCAGTTCAGTTCAGTTGCTCAGTCGTGTCCAACTCTTTGCTACCCCATGGACTGCAGCATGCCAGGCCTCCCTGTCCATCACCAACTGCTGGAGTTTACTCAAACTCACGTGTCCATTGACACATATACACACATTACGTATTTCAACCTTCATTTAAATGTTATGTTTCTTTCTGCAGCATAGTATGCTAATGCTAAGTCGCTTCAGTTGTGTCCGACTCTGTGCGACCCCATAGACGGCAGCCCACCAGGGTCCTCCATCCACAGGATTCTCCAGGCAAGAACACTGGAGTGGGTTGCCATTTCCTTTTCCTTGCTGCACAGTATAGTAACATAGTAAAGTGAGATGACTGTTTCTGGGCAGCCACGTGCTCTGACGTCAGAGCTCAGATATCTAACAAAAAGGCAGTCTGCTCACTAACCACAGACTCTCACTAATTTCAAAATGACTGCTATATTGCTATAGAAGCAGCCATGAGCAGGTGATAGGAAATCCACACGAACCTCAAGGGCTTGGCTTGTGGCGAGAACTCGTGTTTGCAGATGACACAGATTTATGTGCAGCTGGTTGCACACTCGGCGGAAACATGTGTCTGATACACAGACCAGAGCAACAGCTCCATCTCAGAGGGACCGAAGGGCACTCACAGAGAAAGTGTGGGTCAGTCCGCCCCTTGAAGGGGCCCATGATTTGAAAGTGGTGGCTCTTCCCTTCCGGTCTCTGGGTCCCATTGCGATGCCCTTGGTTGAATATCCACAGTGAACCATGTATGTAACCCCGGTCTCTCAAACTAGTGACAGCACTTGAGTCTATTAAGGGGTCAGAGAACTTTATTCTGAAGAGAAAAATGAAAGTGAAAGTTGCTCAGTCGTGTCTGACTCTTTGCAACCCCGTGGACTGTACAGTCCATGGAGTTCTCCAGGCCAGAATACTGGAGTGGTTAGCCTTTCCCTTCTCCAGGGTATCTTCCCAACCCAGGGATCAAACCCAGGTCTCCTGCTTTGCAGGTGGATTCTTTACCAGCTGAGCCACCAAGGAAGCCCAGGAATACTGGAGTGGGTAGCCTTTCCCTTCTCCAGGGGATCTTCCTAACTCAGGGATTGAACCCATGTCTCCTGCATTGCAGGCAGATTCTTTACCAGCTGAGCCAGCAGGGAAGCCCTGTTCTGAAGAGGCCAGACAGTACATATTTTAGCCTTTGCAAGCTGCATGGTCTCTGTGGCAGTTACCCACCACTGCCCTGGGAGCCCCAGAGCAGCCACTGGCAGAAGGTAAGTGAATGGATGAGGCATGGTACCAATAAAGCTTTATTTAGAAAAGGAGACAGCCACACACCACAGGGCAGTAGGAGCTTAGTTTCCTGGAGATCTTACATTCTCTGCCAGGGAATCCATGCCCCCTGCAGTGGACACACAGAGTCTGAACCACTGGACCACCAGGTGAGTCCCAATCTAAAATTATTCTGAAATGTAAGCAACTGTATTGTTTTAAAAGCCAATCACACAGTAGTTCCTGCAGGCTTTCTACAAGTGTAATTGTGTAGAGGTAAGGAATGACAACCTATCCGACTTTTAGAAACATGCTATGTGTGCCAGAAAAAGTCTCTCCCTTGCAGTAAAAACTCCACCACCTTTCAGACAGCAGTCCTCCGTCACTCCCTGTTATTTCTACTGCTAGTGAAATACTTCTACGTTCCTTGAAGGGGTCATATAGACTCAGTTGAAAGAAATGTTTTGGCCAGTGGCCAGTGAGGAATTTCCAGCACCCAAAGCAGTAGCCCTCGAACACCAAAGAAGCAGAGGCTTCCTTTTCAGCGTCCTGCTTCCTGTGAAGCCCTTGAATTATCAGCTTTAAGGATACACAGATGACCAGTCCCTTTTGCCGTGTGTGTGTGTGTGTGTGTGGCTGTGACTGTACTGGGAGTGAGAAGGAGAAACTTTGTGTGTCTGTGCTAAGTCGGGATTCTTTGTGACCCCATGGACCGTAGCCCGCCGGGCTCCTCTGTCCATGGGATTCTCCAGGCAGGAATACTGGAGTGGGTTGCCATGCCCTTGAGTTCCCCTGAGCAGTGATCAAAGCTGTGCCCCCTGCATTGGCAGCATGGAGTCTTAACAACTGGACCACCAGGGAAGTCCTATCTAAGAATCTCCTACAAGTATCTCTACTGGATTTTTTGGCTTCCCAGGTAGCCCAGGGGTAAAGAATCTGTCTGCAGGAGAAGCAGTTTCAATCCCTGGGTCGGTAAGATTGCTTAGACAAGAAAATGGCAACCCACTCGTGTTCTTGCCTGGAGAATCTCATGGACAGAGGAGCCTGGCAGGCTACGGTCCATAAGGTCGCAGAGTGGGACACAACTTATTGAATGAACGTGCACTCACTGTTTTTGTTTTTCCCCTTAAAATGTGCCATATGAAGCTAGAAAGGCATTTATTGCATAATCACCCAAGTGATATCATGGCGAAGGAGGAGAAATTTCATTCTGCCTTTGGGCAAAGCAGTACATTTGAGGTTATCTTGCTGAAATCTCACATGTGGAATCTTTTTCTGCAGCTTCGAAATCGCTTGCCTTGGTTTCCACTAGACCTGCCTTGATGACCCCGGTGTTGCATTTTCATCCTGCAATTTCATTGGCAGAACTATCCCCAAGTTACAGGCAGGTTGGGTCCCAGAAGGCGTTCAAGATTTGAAAAAGACGTTCACAAATATACTAGGGATGAAGGTAAGGGTGCCAGGTGGGTGTCAGAGCTCCTGTGCTCTCAGGAGCCTCAAGCCTGCCCCTTGGCCAGTGCTGTGATCTCCAGACCCTGACCTCAGCTGAGGGTCACTCATGGGGTGGTGACCATGGCCCAGGCTGGGGGCTACTTCACACATCTTCTTTATCCACTCATCTGCTGATGGACATCTAGGTTGCTTCCATGTCCTGGCTATTCTAAATAGTGCTGCTATGAACTTTGGTCCATTATCTTTTTGAATCATGTTCTTCTCTGGATATATGCCCAGGAATGGGATTGCTGGATCATATGGTAACTCTGTATTCATTTTTTTTTTTTCCTGTATTCAGTTTTTAAAGGAACCTCCATACTGTTCTCCATAGTAACTGCATCAACTTACATTCCCACCAACAGTGTAGGAGGTTCCGTTTTCCCCCACCCCTCCTCCGGCACTTATTATCTGCAGACTTTTTAATACCATTCTGACTGGTGTGACGCAATACCCCATGGTGGTTTCGATTTGCATTTCCTTTTATTGGTGATGTTGAGCATTTTTCCATGTGGCCTGTTGGCCACCTGTATGTCTTCTTTGGAGAAATGTCTATCTGGGTCTTCTGCTGGTACATATCCCAGATCTTGGAGAAGTAAACGGCAAGCCACTCCAGTGTTCTTGCCTGGAGAATTCCCTGGACAGAGGAGCCTGGTGGGCCACAACCCATGGGGTGGCAAAGAGTCGCACATGACTGAGTGACTGAGACATGCCAAATCTTTATGTGAGGGCTTCCCTGGGGGGTAGTCCTCCCTTGGCAGAAGGTTGGGGACTAGGCTTCTGCAAGCACCACCTGAGGTCAGTGGATTGTTAGCCTGACTCCTGCTCCTCATGAGGGGGAGCTGTGGAAATCAGCTGTGGGGCTTTAGCCAGGCTTCTTCCAAACTAACTGGCAAAGTCCCCTTCATTTTCCAGGACACCTATGAGTGGTTTCCATTTCTCCAGTAAGCTGACTAAATGTTCCCCAAAGATGACAGGTCTGGATCCTGGAAAACCCGTCAACATTACCTTATTTGGAAAAAAAAGAAAAAGTTCTTTGCAGATGTGATTACAATAAGGATTTTGAGATGCAGAAGTGATAGTTGATTCTTCAGGTGGGACTTTAGGGCAATCACAAGAAGCACCTATAGCCATCTGAAGGTGGGAGGTGGGAGGACCAGAGTCTTTGCTAGCGCCTCCAGACATGTTATGGCCCCACTGACACCTTTTTAAAAAATGTATGTGTGTGTGCTCACTAAGTCGTGTCCGACTCTTTGCCACGCTGTGGACTGCAGCCCGCCAGGCTCCTCTGTCCATGGGATTTCCCAGGCAAGAATCCCGGATTGGGCTATTCTTCATTGGGCTGCGCCAGATCTTAGTTGTGGCTTGTGGGATCTTGGTTCCCCGACCAGGGATCGAACCTGGGCCCCCTGCACTGGGGGTGCAGAGTGTTAGCGGCTGGACCTCCAGGGAAGTCCCTTCTGCTGACACCCTGATTCCAGACTTCAGACCTCCCGAAGGGAAAGAATAGCTCTTCACTAGCGATGTTACGTTATTACTACAGCCCTTGGAAAGGTAAGACAGTATCGGGAAAGCATCTCAGATTCCACCTGCCTGAATGAAACTCATAATTGCCTCCCTTCAAGTGTGCGTCTGCCTGAAATTCCCTTCGGGAGCCCCTCAACTCAGCTAACTTCAGCCAAAAACCCAGGAAGTTGTTTTTGATGGCCTCCAACCCCCGAGATATACACCAGCCCTAGGGGAGGTGGGGTATGGAGACTCGGGACAGATTCAAAATGAACTCTGAGCTCATGTGCTAGGCTGCCACCAAGTCCTGATGCTCGCAACTTGGCCACAGAGAACAATCTTTTCTTTGCCCCTGGGGTCCCCACCTGAACCATCACCCCACCTCCTCTCAGCCAGCAGCATACTAGCTCAGTCATTCCTTCCAGGATGTGTTTTCAAACCTTTCAGAGGAAAAAAAAAGTGGATGAGAAGGAAACACAGAGGTCTATTTATTTCTTTTTTCTTTTCTTCTCTACTTGGATTTCTCTGATGCGGATGAACCTTTGGCAGGGAAAAGCCATTTTGCACGTTAATTGTGCCCTCATTGTTTCATGGAAGCTAATGACGTTTTCTTTATGGCCAGAGTGAATGTTTCATATTTCTTGCATCCTTTACATTCCTTCGCAAGTCCTCCCTGGTGCTGGACAAGTCAAAAGCCCTCAAGAAATACATGCTCATTGCCTACCTAATTAAAAGAAAAAAAAAACATTGAAAAATAACCAATAGCTTTCTAAAAATGTACTTTAAAATGCAAAAATGCTTGGAACTTCCCTGGCAGTCCATTGGCTACGACTTGGCACCAGGTCAGGGAACTACGATCCCAGGAGCCACACTGCCTAGTCAAAAAAAGAAATCAATGAAAACTTTTGCAATAGTAATTTCATCTAAGTACTCTTGTCTTTTTTAAGGACTATTGATCTGCGTAGTTAGGTAGTGCTTTATATACCTGTGTATGTATATTTTTTTAACCATCATGTATTTGCTCTGTGTGCTGAGTCGCTGAGTGGTGTCTGACTCTTTGCGACCCCCATGAACTGTAATCCGCCAGGCTCCCCTGTCCATGGGGATTCTCCAGGGCATAATACTGTAGTGGGTTGCCATGCCCTCCTCCAGGGGATCTTCCCGACCCAGAGATGGAACCCTCATCTCTTACATCTCCTGCATTGGCAGGCGGGTTCTTTACCACTGGCACCACCTGGGAAACTCACGGAGCTCTCTGGGGTCTCCTTTATAAAGCCCTAATCCCATTCTACAAGACCTTTTAGAACTAACACCCAAAAAAGATGTCCTTTTCATTATAGGAGACTGGAACACAAAAGTAGGAAGTCAAGAAACACCTGGAGTAACAGGCAAATTTGGCCTTGGAATACAGAATGAAGCAGGGCAAAGACTAATAGAGTTTTGCCAAGAGAATGCACTGGTCATAGAAAACACCCTCTTCCAACACCACCAGAGAAGACTCTACACATGGACATACCAGATGGTCAACACCGAAATCAGATTGATTATATTCTTTGCAGCCAAAGATGGAGAAGCTCTATACAGTCAGCAAAAACAAGACTGGGAGCTGACTGTGGCTCAGATCATGAACTCCTTGTTGCCAAATTCAGACTTAAATTGAAGAAAGTAGGGAAAACCACTAGACCATTCAGGTATGACCTAAATCAAATCCCTTATGATTATACAGTGGAAATGAGAAATAGATTTAAGGGATTAGATCTGATAGAGTGTGTGATGAACTATGGACGGAGGTTCATGACATTGTACAGGAGACAGGGATCAAGACCATCCCCATGGAAGAGAAATGCAAAAAAGCAAAATGGCTGTCTGGGGAGGCCTTACAAATAGCTGTGAAAAGAAGAGAAGTGAAAAGCAAAGGAGAAAAGGAAAGATATAACCATGTGAATGCAGAGTTCCAAAGGATAGCAAGGAGACATAAGAAAGCCTTCCTCAGAGATCAATGAAAAGAAATAGAGGAAAATAACAATGGGAAAGACTAGAGATCTCTTCAAGAAAATTAGAGATACCAAGGGAACATTTCATGCAAAGATGGGCTCAATAAAGGACAGAAATGGTATGGACCTAACAGAAGCAGAAGATATTAAGAAGAGATGGCAAGAATACACAGAAGAACTGTACAAAAAAGATCTTCACGACCCAGATAATCACAATGGTATGATCACTCACCTAGAGCCAGACATCCTGGAATGTGAAGTCAAGTGGGCCTTAGGAAGCATCACTACGAACAAAGCTAGTGGAGGTGATGGAATTCCAGTTGAGCTATTTCAAATCCTGAAAGATGATGCTGTGAAAGTGCTGCACTCAATACGCCAGCAAATTTGGAAAACTCAGCAGTGGCCACAGGACTGGAAAAGGTCAGTTTTCTTTCCAATCCCAAAGAAAGGCAATGCCAAAGAATGCTCAAACTACTGCACAATTGCTCTCATCTCACACGCTAGTAAAGTAATGCTCAAAATTCTCCAAGCAGGCTTTAGCAATATGTGAACCGTGAGCTTGCAGATGTTCAAGCTGGTTTTAGAAAAGGCAGAGGAACCAGAGATCAAATTGCCCACATCCGCTGGATCATCGAAAAAGCAAGAGAGTTCCAGAAAAATATCTATTTCTGCTTTATTGACTATGCCAAAGCCTTTGACTGTGTGGATCACAATAAACTGTGGAAAACTCTGAAAGAGATGGGAATACCAGACCATCTGACCTGCCTCTTGAGAAACCTATATGCAGGTCAGGAAGCAAGTTAGAACTGGACATGGAACAACAGACTGGTTCCAAATAGGAAAAGGAGTCCGTCAAGGCTGTATATTGTCACCCTGCTTATTTAACTTCTATGCAGAGTACATCATGAGAAACGCTGGGCTGGAAGAAGCACAAGCTGGAATCAAGATTGCTGGGAGAAATATCAATAACCTCACATATGCAGACGACACCACCCTTATGGCAGAAAGTGAAGAGGAACTAAAAAGCCTCTTGATGAAAGTGAAAGAGGAGAGTGAAAAAGTTGGCTTAAAGCTCAACACTCAGAAAACTAAGATCATGGCATCCGGTCCCATCACTTCATACCAAATAGATGGGAAAACAGTGGAAACAGTGGCTGACTTTATTCTTTTGGGCTCCAAAATCACTGCAGATAGTGACTGCAGCCATGAAATTAAAAGAAGCTTAGTCCTCGGAAGGACAATTATGACCAACCTAGACAGCATATTAAAAAGCAGAGACATTACTTTGCCAACAAAAGTCTGTTTCATCAAGGCTATGGTTTTTCCAGTGGTTATGCATGGATGTGAGAGTTGGACTATAAAGAAAGCTGAGTGCCAAAGAACTGATGCTTTTGAGCTGCGGTGTTGGAGAAGACTCTTGAGAGTCCCTTGGACTGCAAGGAAATCCAACCAGTCCATTCTAAAGGAGATCGGTCCTGAATGTTAATTGGAAGGCCTGATGATGAAGCTGAACCGCCAATAGTTTGGCCACCTGATGGGAAGAGCTGACTCATTTGAAAAGACCCTGATGCTGGGAAAGATTGAGGGCAGGAGGAGAAGGGGAAGACAGAATGAGATGGTTGGATGGCGTCACCAACTCAGTGGACATGAGTTTGGGTAAACTCTGGGAATTGGTGATGGACAGGGAGGCCTGGCGTGCTAACTCCGGGAGTTGGTGATGGACAGGGAGGCCTGGAGTGCTGCTGTCCATGGGGTCACACATAGTCAGACACAACTGAGTGACTGAACTGAACTGATCTGAACAGAAGCGCAGACTTGGAGCTGTGGCTCAAGAAGAAATTGTTGTCAATGGATCTGACCACCTCTGTGAGCCTTTCCAAAGAAGGTTTACAGCCAAGACTCTCAACACAGAAGCGTCTCTCTGAAGTCACCCATTCTGAGTTTGACAGCCCCAAAGAAATGTTTTCTTCCAACAGCCAGAGAGCTCAGAGGAGAATTCACTTCTGTAGATGAGGACTCAGCCTCTGGCTCTTCCTCCAGTAGATTTTAGAGCAAGGCAAGGGCTCCCAAGAGCCAGGACAGATGGGTGTTAACATACGAGATGTCCTCTCCAGGGCTGCTGTTAATTGCTCAGTCGTGTCCCACTCTATGTGACCCATGGACTGTAGCCCACCAGCCTTCTTGCCCATGGGGCTTCTCCAGGCCAGAATACTGGAGTGCATCGCCATGCCCTCCACCAGGAGATCCTCCTGGTGAAGGGATGGAACCCCGCTCTTCCGCATGGCAGGCGGATTCTTTACTGAGCCACTAGGGAAGCCCAATCAGGTATATAGTCTCTTCTAGTTGCCAGCACGAAACTTGGCCCTTCTCAGATATAATATTTTTAAAATTTATTGATTTATATTTTTTGGCTGCGCTGGTGTCTCCGTTACTGCTCTCGGGCTTTCTCTAGTTGCAGCAATTGGGGACCAGCCAGGAGAGGTGTGGGGTGCCATGTTTTTGGTGCAGGAGCTCTAGGGCCCTCAGGCTCAGCAGTTATGACCCACGACCCACGGGCTTAGTCACCTTCTGGCACGTGGCCTCCTGCTGGCCCTGTGAAAAAGGTGTTTCAGTATGCTTGAGCTTAAACTTAAAGGTACTTGACCCTATAATTTGAAACATACCAGGAAAATTCTGGAACTCCATCCTTCATTACATTTTATAGTTATACATCTGTTAGAACAAAAAATTAAACAATCTGTGCTCTATTTCATGAAGAGGATTAGCTACTGATTGAATCTCTTCCCTGGTGGCTCAGACAGTAAAGAATATGCCTGCGGTGTGGGAGACCCAGGTTCAATCCCTGGGTTGGGAAGATCCCCTGGAGAAGGGAATGGCAATCCACTCCAGTATTCTTGCCTGGGGAATTCCATGGCAGAGGAGCCTGGCGGGCTATAGTCCAAGGGGTGTCAAAGAAGCAGACACAACTGGAGGACGAACACATACAGACATAAATCTCTAAAAGTTGGTCCAATTCGCCTTGTTGACCGATGCTCTGCTTGTTGATAAGTGAAAGCAGGAACACTTTCATTTCACTTATCTCTGCTCTATCAAAGGAAATAAACCTTAGACTTGACAAGGTGGAACACACATTCCTGAGACTATCAAATGTCTAGGTTTGGATGCTCAGAGAGTCCAAAAGGATAGATGCTCAGTCTCAAGGCCTAAGCAATGAAGATGAATGTCCAAAAATTGAGAAAATCCACAGAATAAATGTGCTCTGTCTTTTGTTCTTTGTAGAACAAAACCAACATTCCTGTTGTTCGGTCACTAAGTCATGTCCGACTCTTTGTGACCCCAGGGATTGTAGCACACCAGGCTTCCCTGTCCTTCACTATCTCCTGGAGCTTGCTCAAACTCATGTCCATCCAGTCAGTGATGCCATCCAACCATCTCATCCTCTGTCGTCCCCTTCTCCTCCTGCCTTCAGTCTTTTCCAGCATCAGGGTCTTTTCCAATGAGTCAGCTTTTCACATCAGGTGATGCTTTCGAACTGTGGTGTTGGACAAGACTCTTGAGAGTCCCCTGGACTGCAAGGAGATCCAACCAGTACATCCTAAAGGAAATCAGTCCTGAATATTCAGGACTTATGCTTAAGGACTGATGCTTAAGCTGAAGCTCCAGTACTTTGGCCCCCTGTTGTGAAAAGCTAGATGCTGACAAACACACTATACTCTGGGAAATTCTGCCTGAGTTGTTAGTTATTAGAAAAGAAAGCTGTCACCAGCAGAAGTCTACATGGGCTCAATGTCATACTGAATGCTTCCCAAAGGGGTGCAAGTTGGTACATTTTGGCTATGCCTTTCATTCACAAGACAGACGTAATGTCACACCACGGATGGTTGACAGTCTTGTCATGATATGTGAAACGTGATACAGAAGCCTCCATGTGATGGGACCACAGACAGACGGGCTCAACTGTGTAATCCCAGGAATGTTGAAAGATTTATGAGGGGCTAAGAGAAGGGCACCTATCTGACAGCAGGCTTGGTGCTGTCTCTTGCAGCATGTTTATTAATGTCAATATAGACTGTGGCTTTATAAATATTCAACTGATGCTAAGCAGAAAGCAAAGAGGAACTAAAGCACCTCTTGATGAAAGTGAAACAGTAGAGTGAAAAAGCTGACTTAAAACTGAACATTTGAAAAATGAAGATCATGGCAACTGGTCCCATCACTTCGTGGCAAATAGATGGGGAAACAGTGGAAACAGTGACAGACTTTATTTTCTTGGGCTCCAAAATCACTGCAGATGGTGACTGCAGCCATGAAATTAAAGCTCCTTGGAAGAAAAGCTATGACCAACCTAGACAGCATATTAAAAAGCAGAAAGATTACTTTGCAGACAAGGTCTACCTAGTCAAAGCTATGGTTTTCCCAATAGTCATGAATGGATGAGAGAGTTGGACCATGAAAAAAGTTGAGTGCAGAAGAATTGATGCTTTTGAACTGTGGTGTTGGAGAAGACTCTTGAGAGTCCCTTGGACTGCAAGGAGATCAAACCAGTCCATCCTAAAGTAAATCAGTCCTGAATGTCCACTGGAAGGACCGATGCTGAAGCTGAAGCTCCAATACTTTGGCCACCTGATGCGAAGAACTTACTCATTTGAAAAGACCCTGATGCTGGGAAAGATTGAGGGTGGGAGAAGAAGGGGATGACAGAGGATGAGATGGTTGAGTGGCATCACTGACTCAATAGACATGAGTTTGAGCAAGCTCCAGGAGTTGGTGATGGACAGGGAGGCCTGGCGTGCTGCAGTCCATAGGGTTGCAAAGAGTCAGACACGACTGAACGACTGAACTGACTGAGTGAAGCTGGAAGGGATGCCTTATGTGAAGACGAAAAAAAAAAAGCTCAGCAGCATGATGTTTAGTGAGGATGTAGGTAAAATTACACCTGAATTCAAGGAATGACAGTATAAGCCCTCTGAGTGGCAGATGGGTGTTCAGACAACGATTACACAGTGAATGAAAATGTGATAGACCACAGCTGCTGTGATTTATGGAGACAAGGATTTCATGCTTTAGTGGACCGAGTGGTCTGAATTTCAGCCCTAGCTAAGATCTAAGGTTTAAATTGAGATTTTTTTAGTCAATACCAGCTTTCGGGCTGGGGGTGACCAGTGGGAGGGTGAGGGGAGCAGCACTGTGTTGTGAAAGTGAAAGTTGGACTCTTTGTGACCCCATGGACTGTAGAGTCCATTGGATTCTCCAGGCCAGAATACTGGAGTAGGTAGCCTTTCCCTTCTCCAGGGCATCTTCCCAACCCACAGATGGAACCCAGGTCTCCCCCATTGCACAGTTCTTTACCAGCTGAGCCACAAGGAAGGCACGGTGTTGGGACAGGGCACATCCAAAAACTGTAGGTGCATTTATATGGTCTTTCATCTTTTGGTTGATCGTGTGCTCAATCGCACAGCCTGTCCGACTCTTTGCGACCCCATGGACTGTAGCCCACCAGGCTCCTCTGTCCAAGGGATTCTCCAGGCAAGAATACTGGACCCGGTTGCCATGCCCTCCTCCAGGGGATCTTTCCCACCTAGGGATGAAACCTAGTGTCCGCGGCCTCTCCTGCCTGTTGTCCGGGCGCAGGAAAGGGCTGGGCTTCAAGCCGCCGCCCCAGCCAGACCTCTGGCCCCACGGGGAGCGCCACTCACCCCGCGCCCATCCCCCCAGGTCACAGCCCCGAGCTGCAGCCGTAGTCCGCAGCTTCCTACTCCCCGCGGGCGGGAGGAAGTCCCAAGCGCGCCTCCATCCAAGGCCCCCTCACCTCACCTCGGTGCACCCGCCCCTAGGATCCTTACACCCTCTGGGCACCTCGCGGCAGCCTAAGAGCGTCCCGCCCCTTGATCTGCAGCGGCGCGAGCCCCCAACAAACGCCCCCAACCAACGCGCGGGATCAGCTCTTCCCCCATCGCGCGCAGTGCGCGACCCTCTTTCCTGTGGGCGCGCCTCACGCCACGAGTCCCCCGTTTCCAGCGCGCACAGGCGCCCCCCCCCCCCCGGCACGCGTGGCCCCAGCCCCCACTTCGTGCGTGCGCGGGGCCAGCCCTTCCCCCGGCGCGAGCCCTACCTTTCCGACGCCCATGCCACGAGCCTCCTTTTCCTGTGTGCACTGAGTCCCCCGGCATGCGCGGCACGAGCCCTCACTTTTTGTGCGCTCGGCACCCCTGGCACACGCGGCACGAGTCCCCCTTCTTGGATGCGTGGCGGGAGCCGCCCCTTCTTGCGCGCGTGGGGCTCCCCGGCACGCGCCGCGCGAGCCCCCACTTCTTGTGCGTGCGCCACAGCGCGAGCCCCCCGGTTACTGCACGCGCGGGGTCAGCCCTCCACCAGGCACGCGCGGCGCGATCCCCTCCCTTCCTGCCCACGTGGCGCGGCGCAAGCCCCCTTTTTGCGCGCGCGGATACCCGCCACCCGCGGCGCGAGTCCCCCTTCCTTTGCACGCGGGGACCTCCGGCACGCGTGGCGCGAGCCCCTGCTTCCTGGGTACGTGGAGAGAGCCCCCACTTATTGCGGGCGCGGGGCCCCCTCGGGACGCGCGGAGCGAGTTCTCACTTTTTGCACGCGCGGGGTCAGCCCTCACCCGTGTGCGCGCGGCTTGAGCCCCCGACCCCAGCGCGAGCCCCCGACCCCAACGCACGTGGCATGGTGCGAGCCCCCCTTCCTGCGCTCGTGAGGCCCCCGGCACGCGTGGAATGAGCCCCCACTTCTTGCGTGCGCGGCAGAAGAACCCCACTTCCGGCGCACAAGGCACACTGCAAGAGGCCCCGGTTCCTGCGCCCGCGGGGTCAGCCCTCCCCCCGGCACGCGCGGCGCAAGCCCCCGCCTCCTGGGAGCGTGGCGCGAGCCCCCACCTTGCGCGGGCGGGCCCCCGCAGCCCCGGGACGGGTGTCCTTCCCAGCACACGGAGAGTTCCCCAGTTGAGGGCCGTGTTCCCTCAACTCCCAAGAAGGGGGTCCCCACTCGCGGGCCCCACGCCCTCAACGGCATGGAGGGGTTCCCATCCGCGGGCCGTGTGCCCTCAACCGCGTAAGGAGAGGTCCCACTCGCCGGCCGCGGGCCTCAACTGGGCATACAGGGGTCCCGACCCGTACTGCGCATGCCCAGGACACAGTCGGGTCCCAACTCGCGGGCCTGGCATCCTCACAGGCACACACAGGGGTCCCCACCCGCGTGTCGTGTGCCCTTAACTGCGCATGCAGTGGTCCCCAGCACTGGGCTGTGCGCCCTCAACCACACACTGAGGGGTCTGCACCTGCGTGCCATGCGCCCTTAACCGCGCACAGAGGCGTCCCCACGCTCGTGCAGTGGCCCTTAAGCACACACGGAGGGCTTCTCACCCGCGGGCGTGTGCCTTCCACCGCGCATGCAGTGGTCCCCACTACAAGGCTGTACACCCTCAACCGCTCAGGCAGTGGTTCTCACTGGCAGGCCGCGTGCCCTCAAGCACACACAGAGGAATCCCAGTTTGCGGGCCACGCACCATCAACCGCGCACGAATGGGTCCTCAAGGCTGTACGCGCGCCCTCAACTGCACACCAAGGATTCCCCACCCGTGGGCTCTGCGCCCTCAACCGCCCATGAAGTTGTCCTCACCACAAGGCTGTGCGCCCTCCACGCCCATGAAGGGCGTCCCCACTCGTCGGCCATGGGCCCTCAACCGCGCACGGAGGGGTCCCCACTCGCGGGCAGCGCGCCCTCAACTGGGCACGGAGGGGTCCCGACCCGCGGTATCCGATCCCTGAAAAATACACAGATGGGTCCCTACTGGTGGGTCTGGCGTCCTAATCCACTCATGGAGAGGACCCTACCCGTGGGTCGTGCACCCTCAACCGCGCACCGAGGGGTTCCCACCCGCGGGCCGTGCGTCCACCGCGCACTGCGGGGTCTGCACTCGCGGGCCGTGCGCCCTTAAACGCTCACGGAGGGGTCCCCACTCTAGGGCAGCGAGCCCTCAACTGGGCACAGAGGGGTCTCGACCCGCGGGTCGCACAGGGAGGGGTCCCCACGGCGTTACCCGCGTCCTGAAAATGCATAGATGGGTCCCCACTCGCGGGCAGCGAGCCCTCAATTGGGCATGGAGTGGTCCGCACTCGTGGTGCGCAAGCCCTAGAAAACGCACAGACGGGTCCCTACTTGCAGGCCGGGCGGCCTCACCCGCACAAGGAAGTGTCCCCACACGTGGGCCGCGCGCCCTCAACTCCCACTAAGGGGTTTCCTACTCACGATCCGCGCCACCTCAACCACGTAAGGAGGAATCCGCACACGCGGGCCTTGAGCCCTCAACCGCCCACGGCACGGTCCCCACCGAGGTATGGGCGCCCTGCAAAACGCACAGATGGGTCCCTACTCGCGGGCCAGGCATCCTCACCCTCACACGGAGGGGTCCCCACCGTTGAGTCGCCCGTCCTCAACCGCGCACGCAGTGGTCCCCACCTACGACG
Organism: Bos grunniens; assembly: GCF_055505025.1. Lineage (NCBI taxonomy): Eukaryota > Metazoa > Chordata > Mammalia > Artiodactyla > Bovidae > Bos > Bos grunniens. The sequence goes on from NC_141194.1 coordinate 6,881,866, forward strand.
GGCCGTGCGCACACAACTACCATGAAGGGGACCCCACTCGCGGGGCACCGGCCCTCAACCACTAATAGTCGGGTCCCCACCTGCGGGCCCCGCGCCCTGAACCACGCACGCTCGAGTCCCCACCCGCGGGTCGGGCGTCCTCACTCGCACACCGACGGGTCGCCACCCGCCCGCGCGGGTCGCGCGCTCACCCAGGCAGCCGAGCACGTCGCAAGTGGCGGCGGCGCTCACTATGCGCACGGAGGGGGGGCCGCGGGCCGAGGTCGGTCGCGAGGCCCAGGCGACCTCAGGACCCGCAGGCCGGCGCCCAGGCCGCAGCTACAGGAGGCTGAGTGCCAGGCGGAGCGCGCCGCTGCCCAGGCATAGCGCGTGGAAAGCCCGCGGCTGGAAGCCCAGCGCGAGCTGCGTGGCGGCGTCCCGCGTGGGGCAGCAGAAGGTGCCGAGGCGCGGGGAGGCCATGGGTCGTGCTGGGGACGCGCGCGGCTCGGGTCTGCCGATCGGCCTGGGTCGTGTGCTGGACGCGGAGCCCGCGGGCAGGGGGCGTCATGTGTCCTGGGCCTCCCCGCGGCCCCCGCCCGACCCCCCGCGCTGGCAGAAAAGGCGCCAGGCTCGGTGAGGGCAGCGCGGAACGCCACGAGGCCTCACGAGGGTGATGCTTGGCAGCGAGGAGGAGGGGTGAGGGGCGGAGAGCTCAGGGTCGGGAAGTCCGCTCTCTCGCCCGTCAGCAGGCCTTCCCGGGGGGCGAGGGAGGTTAATTCTTCAGAACCGGGAGCCCTCAACAGTGCTGTCTCATCTTAACCCATCTCCCCCAGAAACCACGCGCTCTTGCCAGGTCTGGGTCTGTGACATCCATTTTGATCCATTGCTATTTCATAAACAGTGACTGAGCCGTGATTTGTATTAAAATACTGCCTTTCTATGGCCCCTCTTCACCAGGGAAATCACTCCCACAGAGCTAGGACTTTCGCTTGAAATCAAACCAGACTGGACACACACCCTTTCCTGCGCGCGCGGGCCAGCCTTTCCTTACCTCGGCGCGCACGGTGCGAGCCCCCACTCTTGCGCGCGCGGGGCCCCTCGCCACCTGCGGCGCTAGTCCCTCTTCTTGCGTGCGCGGAGCCACCCCCGGCACGCACGGCGCGAGACCCCGCTTCCTGGGCGCGCGCCGCGGCGCGTGTCCCCAGGTTCCTGCGCGGGCGGGGTCAGCCCTCCCCACCGGCGCACGCGGCGCTAGCCCCGCCCCTTCCTGCGCACGCGGCGCGACGCGAGCCCCCACTTCTTGCTCGCGCGGAGCCTCCCGTCACGCGCGGCGCAAGCCCCCCGTTCCTGAGCGCGCGGGGCCAGCCCTCCCCGCGGCGAGCGCGGGGCGAGTACGTCCCCTGTTTCTGCGCGCGCGGGGCCAGCCCTCGCCCGGGAGCGCGCGGCGCGAGCCCCCCCCTTTCCTGCGGCGCGGCGCGAGACCGCAGTTCCTGCGCGCGCGTGGGGCCAGCCCTTGACCCGTGCGCGCGCGGCGCGAGGCCGCTGCCTTGTGCGCACGCGGCGCGAGCATCCCCCTTTCCTGCGCGCGCGGCGCCACTCGAGTACCCTGGTTCTTGCGCGCGGGGGCCAGTCCTTTGCCCGGCACGCGCGGAGCGAGCCACTCCTTGCGCGCGCGGGTTCAGCCCTCCCCCGGGCGCGCCCGGCGCTAGCCCCGCCCCTTCCTGCGCTCGCGGCGCGACGCGAGCCCCCACACCTTGCACGCGTGGAGCCTCCCATCACGCGCGGCGCAAGCCCCTCGTTCCTGAGCGCGCGGAGCCGGCCCTCCCCCCGGCGCGCGCGGCGCGAGAACCACCCCCGCTTCCTACGCGCGCAGCGGGGCGCGAGCCCTCAGTTTCTGGGCGCGCGCCGCGGCGTGAGTTCCACCCCCCTTCCCGTTTCTGAGCGCGCCGGGTCAGCCCTGCCCCAGGCACGCGCGGCGCCAGACACCGGTTTCTGCGCCCGCGGGGCTAGCTCTCCCCCCGGCGCCCGCAGCACGACGAGAGTCCCACTTCCCGCGCGCGCGGCGCGAGCCCCCTGTTCTTTCGCGCACAGCGCGAGCCAAACCTCGTCTCATGCGCCCCGCCCCCTGCCCCCGAGCGCGCGCCGGGCCCCGCGGCTCCCCGCCCGCTCCCCTCGGGCCCGCCCCCTCCCCGCGGCTCCCCGCCCCCTCCCCGCCAGCCCGCCCCCTCCCCACGTTTCCCCGCCCCCTGCCCGCGGCTCCGCCCCCTCCTCGCATCTCCCCGCCTCTCCCCCGCTGTTCCGCTCCCTCCCTGCCGGCCCGCCCCCTCCCCGCGGCTCCCTGACCCCTCCCTGCGGGCCCGCCCCCTCCGGGACCGCCTTCCCCAGTGCGCAGCGCCGCGAGTCCTCCGTACTCCCTCGCGCCCCGGGTCGGCACTTTCCTTGCAAGTTGCAGCGCAAGTTTGTCCGCGGCCGGCGACAGGGGCGCCGAGAGCCTCCCTCGCTCTCGGCCGGCTGGGCTTCTCCAGAGCGTATGGGCACGGGTCAGGCGGCCCCGGGGGCCTGAGCGGCCGTGCCGCCTCTGCGCCCCGCGACATGGAGGGCGCCGAGCCCCGCGCGCGGCCGGAGCGACTGGCGGAGGCCGAGGCACGGACGGCCGATGGCGGGCGCCTGGTGGAGGTGCAGCTGAGCGGTGGCGCCCCTTGGGGCTTCACCTTGAAGGGCGGCCGCGAGCACGGCGAGCCGCTGGTCATCACCAAGGTGAGGCGGGGCGCGGGACTTGCATGGTGACAGCCGGGAGGTGGCCTCGGGGGGCGGGGGATTCGTCGAGGTCAGGAGCGCCGGGCGAGGGGGGGGTTTCGGGTGGCGCCCGGGGCCCGGGACTCGCGTTTGCCTGGGTCCCCTTAGAGAACGTGGGGCGCTGGGACCCGCCTTAGGTGTCTGGTCCGGGCGCCACCTGGGCCGCCCTGCTTTCTTTCCCAGCTCTTTTTGGCTCCCGGCGCCGCCGATAGTTCCATTGGCTCCTGTTTCGGATCTCTCCCCTCCCCCTCTTGGAAGGGGCCCGGCCCTCCGCTGTCACTCCCGGCCTTGGTAGTGGCGGCCTGTACCTGTGGGCCAGCCCAGTGGTCTGGGGGGAACGTTCCCACGTGCGCCGGGTGGACAGAGCCTGCTCCTCCTGTGTTAGCCTGTTTGGATGCTTGTTTCTGCACCCCGACTTGGACCCGCACCCCTTATCTCTAGGATGTGTGGGCGAGCAGCTGCCGGCAGGCCAGCTTCTCCATTCCCAAAAGCCCATCAATATTTACTGACGTTTGGCTTCCAGCCCTAGATCCGCGGCGCCCTGGATACTTGCAAAAAAAAACCTGAAAGTTTTCAGAGTCCTTTATAAAAGTGGGATTTGAGAATAAGTTGCTAGTGTGTGTGTCCATGGGGTCGCAAAGAGTCGGACACGACTGAGCGACTGAACTGTGTGTGTGTGTGTGTGTGTGTGTGTAGGGTTTACTTTAGAACTTTGACTTTTTTTGCCTCGAAATAGAAAACCCATATTGAGACTCAGCAGCCGAGCCTGTATAAACCCGTAAAAACACAAAACCAGTCCTTTGGTTTTCCCCTGGTTAAAACTGTCTGTTGGTCAGTTTCTCTTGGAAGGTCTGGGCCGCGCCATTCCTGGGGACAAAGTTCTCTTTAAAATGCAAAAAAAAAATTCTTGGCTCGCAGAAGGTTTTGAAGGTGACTTACTGTTTTTTTCTCTGCTTTCCTGCTTCACCGCGGCTGGAAGCACTGAACTGACTTCTAACCTGCCCCACCGGATTGCATTTAGGAGGTGGTGTGGCTTTGTTACCTAGATAACAAATGAGAGACCGGACTAATCTTTTTATTTTCTCTCATTTTTTTATGGTTATAAACTAGAGACTCTGAGGGCAAACGTGCACTGAATTTTTGTTGAACTGGGGGTTGAGGCTGTCTTTGTTGTTGTTAATTTCACCCAGGTGCAACCTATTAATGCATTGAATTCTTTGAAAAGTGGGAGGCAGCTTAGTGGGCAGACCTTGTGCAGATCTGGTGCTCCCTGCATACCTTACAGCATAGTAGCTTGAGCTTTTTAAATAATGAGTTTTACCAGACATTTTGGATGGTAAAGGTTAAAAAGATACCAGGTGAATCCCCCAAACCTTTAGAACTTTAGGTGTTTCTTTTAAAAAAGAGCACACGCAGATCCAATTCAAGCTGTCTTCCTCGGATCTGTCGTTAGAGCAGATCGAATAAGTGGTACAATATTGTTTAAGATAGCGTCTTGCTTTGGGGGCTTCCACTGGGTAAGAAAACTGGCCTAAAAATTCAGTTGTTTTACCGGAAGCTGGGGAAAAGGATTTCGGAGTACCTCCCCCTTTCTCTGTACCCCAAGTCGTAACACCCCTACCCCCGAGTTCTTAGTGGCGTTACATCTTCCTGTGCAAGAGGGCCCCCCTCTACAAACCGAAGGAGCAGTGCGGTAGAGCCTGTGGACACAAACCAGGGCCTGTGCAGACCACTGGGGGCTGTTGGCTCCAGATTTAGCCCCTGATGGGCTCTCCCGGTAGTTGCTACGGTTTGGGTGTGTGTTGCTGTGTGTGTCTTGGGTGTATGTGTGTGTGTCTGTGTCGTGTGTGTGTGTGTCTTGGGTGTGTGTGTGTGTCTGTGTGGCTAGACTGGTAGCGGTGTACACACTCTGTGTGTGTGTGTGTCTCTTTGTTGCTAGACTGGTAGCATTGTACACACTCTGCGTGTGTATGTGTGTGACTCTGTGTCGCTAGACTGGTAGCAGTGTACACACTGTGTGTGTGTGTGTGTGTGTGTGTGTGTATCTGTGTGTGGCTAGACTGGTAGCAGTGTATACACTCTGCATGTGTGTGTGTTTCTGTGTGTGTGTCTTTGTGTGGCTAGACTGGTGGCAGTGTACGCACTCTGCCTTTCCAGATCGTGCTTCACGGTTTTGCAGAAATAAAGCTGCTTGTGATTTTAACCTGACATGCTCCTATGTCCCTCCCTTAAACTGCTGCTTGGTTTTTATAGGTGTTATACTGTGACTGGAGATAATGTGGTTTCTTTGCTTAGAATGGAGAGGATTCAGGACAGTTTGGATGCCCGTGCTAAATTTCCATGCACACTTGTGTATATACATGAACATGAGCACGCTGTCACACGCGCATGTGTATTTCTTAACCACATGCTGTATTGTGTGGTATTGGCAGTGTTTCACCTGCTTGCATTTTCTCCTGGATTAAGTCATCAGTGATGTTTGCTCATGATCCAACAGCTGGTTGTTAACAACTAAAGTAATTAACTGTCACTTTATTAAAAGACGTTTACTCCTTGGAAGGAAAGTTATGACCAACCTAGATAGCATATGGAAAAGCAGAGACATTACTTTGCCAACAAAGGTCCGTCTAGTCAAGGCTATGGTTTTTCCAGTAGTCATGTATGGATGTGAGAGTTGGACTGTGAAGAAAGCTGAGGGCCGAAGAATTGATGCTTTTGAACTGTGGTGTTGGAGAAGACTCTTGAGAGTCCCTTGGACTGCAAGGAGGTTTAATCAGTCCATCCTAAAGGAGATCAGCCCTGGGTGTTCTTTGGAAGGAATGATGCTAAAGCTGAAACTCCAGTACTTTGGCCACCTCATGCGAAGAGTTGACTCATTGGAAAAGACTCTGATGCTGGGAGGGATTGGGGGCAGGAGGAGAAGGGGACGGCAGAGGATGTGATGGCTGGATGGCATCACTGACTCGATGGACGTGAGTCTGAGAAAACTCCGGGAGTTGGTGATGGACAGGGAGGCCTGGCATGCTGCGATTCATGGGGTCGCAAAGAGTCGGACACGACTGAGCGACTTAACTGAACTTATTAGGAAAGGATGGAGAAAAGTGTGCTCATTATAATGTCTTAAAAAATGAAAGTAGATTGTTGTGATGGAGACTGGAGAAACGTGTTTCACCACCAGAATTTGGATTAATCCAAGCTTTGAATCTTTTCTTTCCCAGTAGCTACTGAAACATCTCTGCTGCTGCTGCTAAGTCACTTCAGTCGTGTCCGACTCTGTGTGACCCCATAGATGGCAGCCCACCAGGCTACCCCGTCCCTGGGATTCTCCAGGCAAGAACACTGGAGTGGGTTGCCATTTCCTTCTCCAATGCATGAAAGTGAAAAGTGAAAGTAAAGTCGCTCAGTCATGTCTGACTCTTAGCGACCCCATGGACTGCAGCCTACCAGGCTCCTCCATCCATGGGATTTTCCAGGCAAGAGTACTGGAGTGGGGTGCCATTGCCTTCTCCGGAAACATCTCTAGGTCTCATTAAATAATGGGTCTTCTAATAGTTTTTTTTTTTTTTTGCATTTAAGAAATGCTGAAATTACATGGTTACATATTTAGAGCGCTGGGGTATTTTACAGCTCATTTCTAACAGAATCTGACTTGGAAGAAGCCTGATCCCGTGTAAGATGTATGATGATGAGTGTCTTGGTTGAAAGCCTCCTGGGAGTGTACAACTTTGAGCTGGAGGTGATACCAAGAACAAGGCCGGCTCAGTCCCTGATTTCCTGATGGAGTTTTATTAGCCCATTTTATAGATGGAACAGCCCTGAGGTCCCATCTTGAGAAGGGCCCTGAGGGTCAGATCTTGACCCTGCATATCTCTGCTGCTTCTCCAGTTGGAGACATGGGTTCGATCCCTGGGTGGGGAAGATCTCCCTGGAGAAGGAAATGGCAACCCACTCCAGGATTCTTGCCGGGAGAATTCCACGGACAGAGGAGCCTAGCGGGGCTACAGTCCACGGGGTCGCAAAGAGTCAGACATGACTGAGAAATGAAATTAACATCACCACCACCACCACCACGAGGGCTTTTCAGCCTTGGCACTTCTGATGTTCTGGGCTGGATCCTTTTTTGCTGAGTGGGGTGTGGGGGGCGTCCTTTCCTGTGTATTGTAGGGTGTCTAGCAGTAACTCTAGCCTGTACCCACTGGCAGTGTAACCCCCTCTCCCATGTGTGACAACCGAAAGTGTTTTGTACTGTCACGTGCACCCTGGCACAAAATCGCCCTCTCTAGAGCATTGCAGACAGAAATGGCAACCAACTCCAGTGTTCTTGCCTGGAGAGTTCCAGGGACGGGGGAGCCTGGTTGGCTTCTGTCTATGGGGTTGCACAGAGCCCACGACTCTATGGGGTTCTGTCTATGGGGTTGCACAGAGACACGACTGAAGCAACTTAGCAGCAGCAGCAGCAGCAGCAGATGAACTGTACGCCACTTTTGCTTTGAAAGGATTTTAGCTTGGAAAGCTGTGCTTTATTCTTCTTTTTGAAGGTGCTTGGGAGGCCCCTGGCCTGGCCAACCTGGGTGGGGAAGGCTGTTTTTTTCCTCGGTGCTGGCCCTGATAATAGGCTTTATTTACATAGTAAAACTCAAACAAATACTTGCTTCATCTGCATTTTTTGTAGCTGGAAAAAAGGAAATGGGAGCAGGAACTCCCGAGAGCTGAGTTTTATGGGCGAGCTGAGTTTTATGGGCGCTTGGCGGGGGCTGCTCCCTGAGGAACTGCCTTTTCTCTGGATTGGAGTCAAGGTTAAAGGGACCCTGACTCCCCCGGAGTGGCATTGTTGGAATCTCAAGTGCATACGTGGTGAGTTAAGTGAAAGTCGCTCGGTCGTGTCTGACTCTTTGTGACTGGACTAAACAGTCCACGGGATTCTCCAGGCCAGAATACTGGGGTGGGTTAGCCGTTCCCTTCTCCAGGGGATCCTCCCAACCCAGGGATCGAACCCAGGTCTCCCGCATTGCGGGCGGATTCTTTACCAGCTGAGCCACATAGAGTCAGTCCCCCAGAAAAGCAGCCAGCATGATTTGTAACCGTTCAGTACCTTGACACTGACTTGTAAGCTTGAGGTTTACCAGGTCTGGAAAAAAAACACAAAAGGCCGTTTTTTTGTGTGTGTGCAGCAGAAATAACATTCCTGCCCTAAGGAACTCCAGAGACCTTGACGTGTCTGCGTCTCTGAGGCTCTGCTCTGATGCGGGCCCTCTCAGGAGCGTTGTCAGTAGGTTGAGCGCTGCAGTTGGTGGGCGTTCCTCTCTCCATTAGGTCAGCAAGTGGAAGACTTGGGTGCGGCGGGGCGGTGGGGGGAGGTTGGGGGAGGGCCTGACTTCTGAAATGTCTGCGGAGGGGCTCGGATTCCAGAAGGGCCACCCGGGGGATTCACTGGGCAGCCCGAAGCGCGCCAGCTGGGTGTCAGCGGGCCCCCTGCGGCCTCAGGAATGTTTGTGAACCTCGGGAAGGAATGAAGCCTTGCTTCTCCTTCTCATCGCGTCTTAGATTCCCCTCCTTCCCCTTTTCCCTCCAACCGAGAACGCCGGAGCCTTTCCGTGAGCGCCCCCAGAAGAAAGACAGTCATCCGGGCCTTCCCCGGTCCCAGGGGCGGCTCCTTTGGGACCTTGATGAGTTTCAGGTTGCCTCTTGGGGACCAGGACCTCCTGGGGAGGTGCGGGGGCAGGGAGTTGGCCAGTGTGCCCCCTTTCCCGGGTCTCCAGACCCTTAAACCACTCGCTGGATGCAAGGCTATGTCTTTAAATGTCCTTCCTGGTTTGCAAGCCGAAGGCAGGCTGATGGGGGGAGAATCAGGACACACACTGGGGGGTCGGAGGGGGTGTGATTGGCCCACACACCCAGGTGAGTGATGTCCCAGTTCAGAGGTCCTCCTGATAGTGAAGGTTCAGAGCCATCGGCGGTCGCCTTGTGTCTGAAAGGGGCTGCGTTTTTTATGGGTTGTGCTGAGTCATGCTGATCGGTGACCGGGTGACCCCTGGGCAGGACAAGCTGTTGTCACTGATGCCCCCATATTTGCCCCCGCCAAGAGCCAAGCTCTTTGGCAATGACCGTTGAAGGTTTTGAAAACGGCATCTGTAGACGTGAGCTGTGAATTTTTTTTTTCATTAAAAAAAATTTATTTTAATTGGAGGCTAATTACTATGTTGTGGTGGTTTTTGAAACATGTATATTAGCATATGTGAAACAGATGACTAGTCCAAGTTTGGTGCGTGAAACAGGGCACGCAAAGCTGGTGCGCTGGGACAACCCAGAGGGATGGGATGGGGAGGGAGGTGGAAGGGGGGATTCAGGATGGGGGACACATGTACACCCATGGCTGATTCATTCATGTCAGTGAGCTGTAAATTTTGGTTTAGTCACAAGTCCTATCTGACTGTTTTCAGCCCCATGTACCACCAGGCTCCTCTGTCCGTGGGATTCTGCAGGCAAGAATCCTGGAGTGGGTTGCCATTTCCTCCTCCAGGGGATGTTCCTGACCCTTGGGATCGAACTTGCAGCTTCTGCATTGGCAGGCGAGAAATTCTTTACCGCTGAGCCCACCTGGGAAGCCCCGAGCTATGGATTGGGAGCTGATTTATCTCAGCCTCTCTGCATTTTGCTTGATGTCTGTGTTGAAGCAGAATCCCACAGCCCATATCCCAGGGCTCCATAGACAGAAAAGGTGGGTGGATGAGGGCTGGACACCCCCACCTTAGCTAGCTCGGGTACTGTGGTAGCCAGGGCAACTCCTGGGCAAGGTGAGGTCCTGGCCGCTTTGAGGCCAGCTGCAGTTTGTGTCTGTTCAGAGAAGAGTGGAGTTCCAAAGACACGTTTGTATTAAAAATTCACAGTGTGGTTTAAAAAAAAAAGGGGGGGTGAAGTCTCCCCCCACTCCCGTGCTGAAATACCTTTGCAGTTGGTAGACCTGCCTGCCAACTGGCCTTCAGGTGTGTCTTTCTCCGCCTGTGCCAGCCTCTGCCTCTCTGGGTCCTGCAAGTTCTCACCTCTGATCCTCATGACGTGTTTTCCATGTGGGGATGGGAAGTTGGGCAAAAAAACGGAGCTTTGAGGTGCAGAGGGTGGAGGCGGAGGGTGTGTGTGTTCTTCCTCTCCTAGAAATTAACTCAGCTTGTTATGTGTTAGTCACTCAGTATGTCCGACTCTTTACGGCCCCATGGACTGTAGCCCGCCAGGCTCCTCTGTCCGTGGGATTCTCCAGGCAAGAATACTGGGGTGGGTTGCCCATTTGCGTTGCCAGGGGATCTTCCTGACCCAAGGATCGAACCTACATCTCTTAAGTCTCCTGCATTGGTGGTCGGGTCCTTTAACATACTAGCACCAGCTCGGAATTCCCAACTCATCTTGACTCACTCATAAACCCAGAGGCTTCTAAGCATGAAAAGCTGTAAACTTGAGGTTTGCATCACGCTTCCCCACCGGGAAGGATTTTGCCCTTCCTGTTCCAGTTATGAGTAGTTTGGAACATGTCCTAACGTTCACCCTTCAAAAAAAGAAAAACGATTTTGCCCTAGAGCTAAATGTAGAAAGGAGAAGGAGAATGAAAGACTCATAAAAAAATTAGTGGTTCTCACCTTGTCCTAATGAGCTGGGATTTCTTCACTCACCTTTCTATTTCGCGGCCGAAGAAACTGGGCTCCCAGCTTGGAGACGGCTGGTTTTTCTATTTGGTGAAAGCGTTTTGGAGCGATCCTCTTGCCAAAGTTGTTTTGTGTCAGCGTGCAAATAAACCTGGGTCTGTGGATTTCTTTGGGGCCCTGGGGAGCTTTGCTCCTTGTACACTGGGCACAGTGTAAACAGCCAGCGAGATTATTTCAGGATTTGAAGGCTGAACAGACTTTTTATTCAGTCTCATTACCTCTTTTACTTTTCACACACCGCAGTCAGGCCATCCTTTGAGGAGACATTTCTGCAAGCCGAGCTCTCCCACGCTGAACCTTCCACCCACACGAAGGACTTTGAAAGCGCTCAGGGTTGCCTGGTTCTTTTTTTTTTTTTTTTTAAAAAAACTTGCCAGTGTCCCGGAGAGGGAGGGTGTAACTTGTGGAACAATTGTTTTCCTGTTACCTGGGTGGATCGGATATCTGCATGGCTCTGTGATACACAGAGCCTCTTGCATTGACCAGTAGGGATGTTAATTAAGGCCCCTCTTTGGGAGAACTTGTCTAAGTACAAGCACAGTAGGTTATCACTGAAAAAATAACTGGACTCATTTGATGAGGGTGAAAGATGAGAGTGAGAAAGCTGGCTTAACACTCAACGTTCAAAAAAACTAAGATCATGGCAACTGGTCCCATCAGTTTATGGCAAGTAGATGGGGGAAAAAGTGGAAACGGTGGCAGATTTTATTTTCTTGGGCTCCCAAATGACTGCTGACAGTGACTGCAGCCATGAAGTTGAAAGACGCTTACTCCTTGGAAGGAAAGCTATGACAAACCTAGACAGTGTATTAAAAAGCAAAGGCACTTCCCTGGTGGCCCAGTGGCTAAGACTCTGCAGTCCCAATGCAGGGGGCCTGGGTTCGATCCCTGGTCGGGGAACTGGCTCCTACATGCCATGACTAAGACCTGGCACAGCCAAATAAATAAATAAATCTCATTTAAAAAGCAGAGATATCACTTTGCCGTCAAAGGTCCGTATAGTCAAAGCTATGGTTTTTCCAGTAGTCATGTATGGACATAAGAGTTGGACCATAAAGAAGGCTTGATCGCTGAAGAATTGATGCTTTAAAACTGTGATGCTGGTGAAGACTCTTGAGAGTCCCTGGGACAGCAAGGAGATCAAACCAGTTCATCCTAAAGGAAATCAGCCCTGAATATTCATTGGAAGGATTGATGTTGAAGCTGAAGCTCCAGTCCTTTGGCCACCTGATGCGAAGAGCTGACTCAGTGGAAAAGACCCTGATGCTGGGAAAGGTTGAAGGCAGGAGGAGAAGGGGGCGATTGAGGATGAGACAGATAACATCATCGACACAATGGACATGAGTTTGAGCAAACTCTGGGAGCTGATGAAGGACAGGGTAGCCTGGCGTGCTATAGTCCAAGGGGTCACAAAGAGTTGGACACGACTTACTGAACAACAAACAACTTTATTTCAGGTTTGAATAAATCAGACTGTTGTGAAAAACCAGGATGTTCTGAATTGCACAGTCACAGTTTAAAAAAAATGTGGGCCTTTTTTTTTTTTTTTTAAATCTCCTGGCTATAAAGTTGGAGGCAGTATCTACTGCCTTGGTTGGGTGAATTGTAAAGAGTTGGGGTAGCTTCTAAAGTGACCAAGACTTTCAGATCAAAGGCGAATTGTGAAGGTCAAAGAGAACCCAGGCAGGGTAGATTACAGCCAGGGCTCTAAAGGCAACATTTTTACTTCTTCAGGAAGGAAAGGGCCGCAGTTGTTAGTGTATCTTTTTTGAGTTTTGTTTTTATTTTTTATCAAAACGGCTCTTGCACAGTTTAAATAATCAAATAGTTCTTCGGGGCTTGTTATTAAACCCAGCAGCTCCCCACTTGCCATTTCCTCTTCCTCCAGAGAAGCTGTTGAAACTTTTCAGCTGATTTCTTTGGGCATTTGCTTACATTCTGTTTTGCTGCTGCTTTTGTTTGTTCCGTTTCTGGGTGACTGTCGACTTCCCACTTGGGATGTGGTCTCTTTTCCATGCACCTCCTTCCCACCAAGTACACAGACACATATCTTGGGGCCCCCAACTTCCCAGTATAACTACGATCATAATTTTGGACAGAAGAGGGATTTTTTTCAGCCTTAGCACTGTTGACCTCTGGGGCCACATAATTCTTTGTGGTGGGCAGTGTCCTGTGCAGTGTGGGCTGGTGAATAATACCTCTAACATCACCCACGAGATGCCCACACAGACATCTCCATCTCCTGTAGGTGAGATGATCAAAAAAGCCTCGCCAGGTGTCCCCTGCCAGGGGGAGAAAAATCTCCCACTTTGAGAACCACCGGGTTAGCAGTTTTCACTGGGTATGGTTTTTTGAATGCCAGTGCCAACACTGCTGAACCTGGTGGTGGAAACTCTGAGTATTTTTTTTTTTGCCCTGCACGAAGTTTTCATTATCACCAAGGTTAACGATAAGTTTTGTTTCTTTGCCTAATTTCCTGAGTGCTTTATCATTAATTTATCCTCCTCATCTTCCCGAATTGCGAAAAATCGTTTTCTATAATCAGACACACAGGGGTGGGGGAGCGTTTTTTGAGACCTTTCTTTGTTTGAAAATGTCATTAACGTACCGTGACAGTAACAGGATTGCTGGGTGTAGAGGCCTGAGCTGGAGACAGTTTTCCCTCTGCACTTTCTTTGCAGCTGGTGTTCTCATCTCTGCTGGTGTGCAGTAATATTGGGAAGACAACAAGCCCTTCTGTCTCTTTATCCTTTGGGCTGGCTCTGATTTTTTTTTTTTGTCTTATTTTTCTCTTCTCTCTACTTTGGTTCATCTGGGGAGATGGCATGCAACCATGTTTTCCAAAGCACTGAGTTTTTTAAAGTACTTTTTTCTTTCTTTTTCAAAAATTTCATTTATTTTTGGCTGTGCTGGGTCTTAGATGCAGTGTGGGCTTTTCTCTAGTTGTGATGCGTGAGCTTCTCATTGTGGTGGTTTCTTTTCTTGCTGAGCACAGGCTCAGTAGTTGTGGCTCATTGGCGTGTGGGATCTTCCCGGATCAGGGGTTGAACCTGTGACTCCCACATCACAAGGCAGATTCTTTACCACTGAGCCACCAGGGAAGCCCCTCAATTAAGTTTTAAATGTGTGCTTTCAGTTTTTTCCTTCACATACCAAAGTGGTTTTGGTTTTTTTTTTTTTTCCCCCTCTCTTTTACTGTTCTTTTTAAGGGACTTCCCTATAGCTCTCACATGGTAAAGAATCTGCCTGCAGTGCAGGAGACCTGGGTTTGATCCCTGGGTCAGGAATATCCCTTGGAGAAGGAAATGGTAACCCACTCCAGTGTTCTTGCCTGGAGAATCCCATGGACAGAGGAGCCTGGCGGGATACAGTCCATGCGGTCACAAAGAGTCAGACACGACTGAGCAGCTAAAAAAAATAGTTTATTTTTGGTTCTTCCAGTCCTCATTGCTCTGCAGGCTTTTCTTTAGCTGCGATGAGCAGGGGCTACTCTCTAGTTACGGTGCATGGGCTTCTCTTGTTGTGGAGCACAGGGCTCTAGGACGTGTGGACTTGGTCATTCCAGCCCCCAGGTCAAGAGCACACGCTTAGTAGCTGTGGTGCCTGGGCTTAGTTGCTCCGCTGCCTGTGGGTTCTGCCCAGCCCAGGGATTGCACCGTGTCTCCTGCATTTGCAGGTGGCGTCTTTACCACTGAGCCAGCAGGGGAAGCCTTGTGTTATTGCTCTTGAATGTTCCTTTTTGATACCATACTGATCCTGTTTCATGGTTCTTCTTTCACATCTGTGAGTATATTAAACTGGCTTTTAAAAATGTCTTCTGCGTAGATTCCATTTCTGAGATCTGCTGCTGTGTGTGTGTGGCTTCTGTCTGCCCTGTTGGAGGCTCAGTCTGAATGTCTAGTGGAGGGACCTTGCTGTCTGCCCGCGTGTAAGAAAGGGTGACCACCTGGTTCAGGGTGAGTCACCCACACCCAGGTGAGTGATCTAGCCAGGCTGCTTCCCGGGGCTCTCTTTTAAGGCCACTGCTTTGATTGTTTCTTTGGGGCCAGGCACATTGCTGTCAGATACTATTTTCCTCCAGTGAGAACAGCTTTCTGGTGTAGGGCAGGTTTGAAAGTCGACCTGAGGATTGCCAGTTTAGAGGAACCCTACCTTGCCTGGTGAGGTCAGAGTGGTCATCGCTGGCCTGGCCACGGTGGTTCCAGTTGGGAGGAATGTCTCACAGGCATAGCTAGAGCTTACTGTCTATCCTGAATCTTTGCTGATCCTTAATTGTTCTGGCCATCAAACTAGAATCACTCCCACTTAAGTATATTATTAACATGGGGATGAAATGAGGCAGTAAGGAAAGCTAGTTGTGGTAGATTTAAATTCCATCTCTCTTCCCTCTTCTTCCCTTCTCCTTACCTCTTTCTGCTTTATTAAGAATTTGGAAAACTGTGGGATGTACATGGAAACACTGCTGTATTTAACATGGATAACCAAGAAGGACCTGCTGTCCGGCACAGGGAACTCTGCTCAATACTCTGTAATAACCTATGGTTACCAGGGGGGAAGGATGGGGGAAGGGATAGTTAGGAAGTTTGGGATGGACATGGACACACTGCTGTATTTCACATGGAGAACCAGCAAGGACCTGCTGTCCAGCACAGGGAACTCTGCTTAGTGTTGTGTGAAAACCTGAATAGGAGGGGTGTTGGGGGGACAATGGATTCGTGTCTTTGTATGGCTGAGTCCCTTTGCTGTTCACCTGAAACCATCACAGCATTGTTTGTTAATTAGCTATACTCCAATACAAAATAAAACATTTTTTAAAAAAAAAGAATTTGGAAAGCTATGAAAACTAGTGTTAATGTATTGAACTGGTGATTTACCAAGGAAAGACTTTAACCTGGATTTTGTGTGGCAGCACTTTAATAGGTCTTCTAGAGATTTTGTTACTGATTTTGATCATTTAGTATTGGATTTGTAGAAAAGCATTTAATTCAGAAACTCATCTAATGCCCAACACCAGTACATTAGTTGTGCCATTTACAGCTCGCTGCAAGTGATTATTCCCTCTTCTCCACCAAAGCTAGTTGTGAAAAATAAAGATTTTTGTTTTCTTTCTGTAATATTCTTGAAAGGTAGCTTTTTCAGACCAATGTGATATTCAATACCAATGGGATTTTTATTTATTTATTTTTAAAATTTATTTTAATTGAAGGCTAACTACAGTATTGTGGTGGTTTTTGTGATACATTCACATGAATCAACCATGGGTGTACATGTGTTCCCCATCCTGAACCTCCCTCCCACAGCAATGGGAATTTTAAAAAGTGGTTTGGGAAGTGAAAATAGTAGGAAAGATGAAGGTTAACTGTCCCCAGGACAGAAAACTCCATTTCTTCACTTGCTTGGCTTTCTGGTAGTAGTAGATCTTTGAGGGCATGGAGTTGGACCTACGGGTTTGGTAGAGATGCTATCTGCTTATTGGAGACAGAGTCTCCTCTTCCTTGTGGATACACTGCTGGTCTACACTTCCCAGCATCCCTTGGGGCTATGAACTCTAGACAGAGTCTCCTCTTCCTTGTGGATGCACTGCTGGACTACACTTCCCGGCGTCCCTTGGGGGCTATTGGACTACACTTCCCAGCATACCTTGGGGGCTAAGAACCGGAGTCAGAGTCTCTTCTTCCCTCTGCATGTGCTGATGGACTACACTTCCCAGCGTCCTTTGGGGGATATGAGGCCATGTGACAATTCTACCCAATCAGAAGCAAGTAGAAGTGATGCAGACAGGCCTGTTTCCAACCAGTACTGTTTTCCCCTTTCCTGGTTGTCTGGGATGCACATGATTCCGGAGCAGAGCCTCATGCACACAGGTCCCTGAACGCCTGGGGAGGAAGCTGGCTGTCCACAGCGCCCCTTGCCCTCCCAGTAGTACTATGACATGAGTGAGAAATAAGCCTCTGTTGTGTTTGGACCGTTGCATGTTTCTTCAGTTATTTACTTTAAGAATTAGACTGTTCCAACAAAGGAAATCTGGAGAGAAATTAGAAGTTTTCCTTTTGTTTTGACTTTTTACTGGCGTGCAGTTGGTTTACAATATTGTGTTGGTTTCAGGTGTACAGCAGAGTGAATCAGTTATGCAGATACACATATCCACTCTTTTTGAGATTCGTTTCCAAATAGACCGTCACAGAGTATTGACTAGAGTTACCTGTGCTATATAGGAGGTCCTTATTAGTTATCTGTTTTATATGTACTAATAAGTGTGTATGTGTCAATCCCAATCTCCTAATTTATCCTGCCCCTGTCCCCCCCCCTTACCCCCTGGTAACCATAAGTTTGTTTCCAAAAGTTTTCCTTTTTTGTCTTTAATTTTAATTTTTTTTTATTTGGCTGTTAGTTAGTTGGGTCTTAGTTGCAGCATGTGGAATCTAGTTACCTGACCAGGGATGGAACCTGGGTCCCCTGCACTGGGAGCTCGGAGTCTTCACCACTGGACCATCAGGGAAGTCCCTAGGTGTATTCTTTTTAACGAATACACATAGCCTTAAGAAACTGAATAAATAATGCCTAATTTGGTGGTGGTGGTTTAGTTGCTAAGTCGTGTCCTACTCTTGCTATCCCATGGACTGTAGCCTGCTAGGCTCCTCCAAGGATACTGGAGTGGGTTGCCATTTCCTTCTCCTAATGTAATGCCTAATTTACACCCTTGGCAAAAGGGAATGACTACTTACCTTGTCCTGGTGGGTCACTACGTTAGCACGTAGCTTATTCCCTGCACATTTATGAATGTAAAAATGAGACGTGCACGCTCTAAGATTCAGCTTCTTTCCACCTTAGCTTTTCCCTCCACCAATAATTTAATTTTCACTGGGTTGCTTTGCCTTCCCCTTCTTGCACACAGTTGCTTGGGAACTGTTCAGGGGGATGGTGGTGAGTCAGAGCAGAGAGAATCCCTGGTCCAGCTACTTAGCTCTCAGGGAGGGCTGGCCTGCCATGATGTCAGGGAGCGCACCTTCTCCCTGGCTGAGGCTGAGTTGTCCTTTACTAAACTGCTTTGGTTCAAGTGCAGGTGGCACGTGTGGCCATTGCAAGAGATATTAGAGATGCGGGTTTGATCCCTGAATCAGGAAGATCCCCTGGAGGAGGGCATGGCAACCCACTCCAGTATCCTTGCCTGGAGAATTCCCATGGACAGAGGAGCCCAGCGGGCTACAGTCCATGGGGTTGCAAAGAGTCAGATACGACTGAGTGACTACACAGACACACACACACACACACACCAATCCCTTGGACAGAGGAGCCTGGCAGGCTACAGTCCATGGGTTTGCAAAGATTTCAGATAGGACTGAGTGACTAACACAGACACACACACCAATCCCTTGGACAGAGGAGCCTGGCAGGCTACAATCCATGGGTTTGCAAAGATTCAGATACGACTGCACACACACACACACACACACACTCACTCACTCACTCACTCACTCTCTCTAAACTGCTTTGGTTCAAGTGCAAGTGGCACGTGTGGCCATTGCAGGAGATATTAGAGATGTGGGTTCAATCCCTGAATCAGGAAGATCCCCTGCAGAAGGGCATGGCAACCCACTCCAGTATCCTTGCCTGGAGAATCTCCACGGACAGAGGAGCCTGGTGGGCTACAGTCCATATGATCACAAAGAGTTGGACATGACTGAAGTGACTTAGCAGGCATGTAGGTTCCAGGGCAGACCGTGTTGCCTGGGGAGGACTGCACACTTCAGTCCTCATTAACCAGGCTGCCTCTATCAGATTAATTAATGATGATCTCGGCAGGCAGCTTGTTCTTTTCTCCAGGGAATGGAATGTAGATGCCAGGTAGACCATCAAGGAAAGGGAGATAATGACTAGTGCAGAGTAAAGCGGGTGCCCAGAGGAATGTGGCATTGGGGTGGGCACCTGAGGGTTAGGGGAAGGGGGTGATGAGGGGAGTGGGCAAGGGAGAGCCTCTTCTGTTAACATGCTTAAGGGAAGCCTGGGAAGGTCAGGGGGAAGCTGAAGGAAGGTGGACATGTGAATATGTCATTGAACCCCTGAAGGTTAGAAGGATGGGAGGAAGAGGGGACTCACATAAAAAAAGGGCCAAGGAGAAGATGGTAGATGTGTTAAAAAGTCATAACCCCGAGAGAGGATCTAGGCTGACCAGAACCTTAGGGTCCAGTTTGAAAACTCAAGGATGATGGACTTGGGATGAGTTAGTAACCAGCACCAAGGCATTTGGGGGTGTGGTCAGTGTATCATTGCTAATGAAGAAGATCACAGCTCAGGGGCCTCGAGGTCCTAGACTGTCAGAGGAGGTGAAGAGGTTCTTTGCCTGTGGCTTGGAAATGCCGAGGCTGACGAGACAATGCTGCTGGGGCAACTCTGCTTCTGTCTCTGTGAACTGTGCCACATTTGTAAACGTGTACACACAGTGGATGGCATCACCCACTCGATGGACATGAGTTTGAGCAAGCTCTGGGAGTTGGTGATGGACAGGGAGGCCTGGCATGCTGCAGTCCACGGGATTGCAAAGAGTGGGACACAACCGAGTGATTGAACTGAACTGAAACACAATGATATTTATGTGTGCTAATTGTCCGTGTGCTTGTCAATTACTGGCTTAGTGAAACTTTTTTTTCTTGTTGCAAAAACAGTCAAACCATCTTGAAAAAAACTGAAAGTAAAGGAAAAGATTGCAGCAGCCCAAAGCGTATAATAATGTTGTTTTTGGTTGGAGAGCTGTATTGAACCCCGCCCCCCCACACCTCCGGAAGTCTGGAATTCTGGAATTCTTTGCTTTCTATCGCTGTAGAGCTAATTACGTTGTTTGAAGGTAATTCTCTTAAGAGTTACATTGTTTTACTCAGTGCTCTCTAGAGACCTAAATGGGAAGGAAACCTGAAAAAGAGTGAATATAGGTATATGTATAACTATGTATATGTGTAACTGATTTCCTTTGCTGTACAGCAGAAAGTAACACAGTATTATAAAGCAACTATGAAGTGAGATGAAAGTTGCTCAGTCGTGTCAGACTCTTTGTGACCCCGTGGACTGCAGCCCGCCAGGCTCCTCTGTCCATGGGATTCTCCAGGCAAGAATACTGGAGTGGGTTGCCATTTCCTTCTCCAGGGGATCTTCCCAAGCCAGGGATCGATCCCTAATCTCCTGGATTGCAGGCAGATTCTTCACTGGCTGAGCCACCAGGGACAATTTAAAAAAAGAGAGAGAGAAAGTTCCCTCGTGGTCCAGTGGCTAAGACTCCTTCCTCCCAATGCAGGGGGCCCAGGTTCGATCCTTGATCAGGGAACTTGATCACATGTGATGAAGCTAAAAGATCCTGCATGCTGAAAGGAAGACCTGGTGTAGCCAAAGTAAATATTTAAAAAAAGAGTTACATTGTCAACAGTCTTTGGACTCAGATACAAGCTTAAGAGGAAGCTTAGCTTTGTGTAGGCCACTTGGAATTTTAAAAAGGATATGTTTTGTTAATTGTGGCATGTACTGAGTTTTATCATTTAGCTTTTTTTTTTTTTAAGACAGGCATATAACAAAGAGGGCTTCCCTGGTGGCTCAGAGGTTAAAGCGTCTGCCTGCAATGCAGGAGACCTGGGTTTGATCCCTGGGTCAGGAAGATCCCTTGGAGAAGGAAATGGCAACCCACTCCAGTGTTTTTTGCCTGGAGAATCCCATGGACGGGGGAGCCTGGTGGGCTACAGTCCACGGGGTTGCAAAGAGTCAGACATGACTGAGCGACTTCACTTCACTTCACTTCATAACAAAGGAGAAAACCTTAACTTCTGCAGAACTGCAAAGTGAGGGCAAGTCTCTCAGTGGTGTCTTTGCAACCCCATGGACTATACAGTCCTTGAAATTCTCCAGGCCAGAACACTGGAGTGGGTTGCCCTTCCCTTCTCCAGGGGGTCTTCCCAATCCAGGGATCGAACCCAGGTCTCCTGCAATTGCAGGGGGGTTCCTTACTAGCTGGGCTACCAGGGAAGCCCTGGAGAATGAATAATTAATTTTTAATAATTAACTCGTATTAATCAAATAGGTCAGGCTTTAAAATAGCTGTGCGGGGTTTTGGTACGTGCAGCTTTGCTCCTGATTGTCATTCATGTTTAGATGCCCCGAGTCTCGAATGAAAGTTTGGAAAGGAAGCATCTGGACTTGAAAAGACAGGCCTGTTGCTGCTTGACTTGTATTTATTCTGTGGTGATTTCAGCATGGGGATCACACAGAGCCCAGGCCGCTGCAACTTTGCGAGCTGAGGTGGGGGCAGTCTTCCCCCTCTCCCTTCCCATTTTTAGGGGCCTGGGGTTTGGTTTTGTTTTTGTTCATTTACTTTTGCTTGTACTGTGTCTTTGTTGCTGCATGGACTTTTCTCTAGTTGCAGTGAGTATAGGCTAGTCTCTATTTGGGGTGTGTGGTCTTCTCATTGCGCTGGCTTCTCTTGCTGCCGAGCCGTCCATCCTAAAGGAAGTCAGTCCTTGAGTATTCATTGGAAGGACTGATGCTGAAGCTCAAACTCCAATCTTTTGGCCACCTGAGGTGAAGAACCGACTCATTGGAAAAGACCCTGATGCTGGGAAAGATTGAAGTCAGGAGAAGGGGACGACAGAGGATGAGATGGTTGGATGGCGTCACCGACTCCATGGACATGAGTTTGAGTAAAGTCTGGGAGTTGGTGATGGACAGGGAGGCCTGGCTTGCTGCAGTCCATGGGGTCGCAGAGAGTCAGACGCAAACTGAGCGACTGAACTGAACAGGCTCTAGGGCACATGGGCTCAGTAGTTGAGTTTCTTGGGCTGTAGGGGTTGAGAGAGTTCAGTAGTTGTTGGCGCACAGGCTTAGTTGGCTCCTTGGCATATGGGACTCTCAAGAGTCTTCTCCAACACCATAGTTCAAAAGCATCAATTCTTCTGCGCTTGGCTTTCTTTATATGGAATCTTCCCTGACCAGGAATCGAACCCGTGTCTCCTGCATTGCAAGGCTGATTCTTAACCACTGGACTACTAGGGAGGTCCACTAGGGAGGCTGGTGTTTTGCAGAAAAGTAATTAGAACCTCATACCACTCTGTATAGTTGTGAAACTTTTACTCCCAAAGGTGAAATTTACATTCTCTGATGGTCAGTAAGGACACTTTGTGTGCTCCTGGCAGGGACTTGATTTGCTTTTACAGAGTGTAGTTCATATATTTTTCTTTTTTTAAGTTCATATATTTTTCTTCTTTTCTTCTTTAAGGCCGAGCTTGTTGACCTGCAGACGTTAGTTCCCCCCGACCAGGGATCGAACCCGTGTCCCCTGCGGTTGGAAGCCCCGAGTCCTGACCACTGGACCACAGGGAACTAATTCCCAGAGTATAATTCTTTGGTTACCCGTGTGGCGATGGGCCATCTACACAGACGTCCCGTTCACACAGCTATGCTTTCTCTTTCTTGGCGACCCTCAGGGAAGTGTCCAGTCCTGGCCCTTTCTCCTGGCCCTCACCTGCAGTGTTGGTTTCTGCCGAAGACTCCTCCTCTCTCCTCTAGGTGGTCTCCAGTGCTTGCTTGACGCTCTCAGGTTTCCACTGCCATCCCAGTTTCCAGACCAGCCCGGTGGGTGCTTCCCCGAGCCCCTTCCAACTCAGCCTGATACAGATGGAATCTTGCATAAACTTCCCTAATTCTCCTGCACTTGCGGGGCTGGCCCAACTGGTTTCTCCCCACATCCAGGATGCCTGCCTGCCTCTCTTTGACCTTGCATGGCCAACCAGTCGCCTAGTCCCTGGAGCCTACACGTCCCGTGTCTGTAGCTTCCCTCTCACCCCCGGTGTCACACAGCCTCCTCGTGGCCTCAGACCATTGTTTAAGGAACCCAGGCTGCAGGTGAAGCCCTTAGTGAAGTGCACGTTTCCCGGGGCTGGGGGTACCTTGATATATCTGCATGGTACATGGTGGAGTTTATCACGTTTTCTGTTGAGTCTTTTCTCTTCCTCCTTATTGTGTAACAAGTCTGCTGGGAGGCTTGACTAGGGGCATTTGCATTTATAGCCGGGGCCTTTGAGGACAGACGTGCATGAAAGCCTGCCCGGGACAGTCACAGGACCCGTCTTTTCCTTGCACGACCTCTGGACTCACCACATACCAGCCTCTGCAGCACCCCGAGCTGGGTGAACCTCTTGTCTTGGAAGGAAGACCTCATCCTTCCTTTGTGGCACCCTGCTGACTCGGTTCTTCTGTCGAGGCTGCCCTGTGCCTGTCTGCGGTGGGGGGTGGTGGGGACGCTGGGGTGCAGACACTGAGCCAGGGTCTCTCTGTAGCCAACCTTCCCCTCGACCAGCCCTTTGAGAAATGAGCTTCTCTGTTTTCCCTTTTCTCCTGTATTTGCAGGCAACCCAACTGCGAATGAAAAAAACGAAAACCCTCCAGGTCTCAAACCATGATCGTGATCATTTGAATTTTTAAACTCTTTTTTAGTTAATTTTTGGCCGTGATGAGTCAGTCTTCTTGCTGCCCAGGAGGTTTCTTTGGTTGGTGAGAGCGGGTTCTCCTCTCTAGTTGCGGTGCAGAGGCTTCTGATTGTGGGCGGCTTCTCCTGTTGTGGCTCCCGGGCTCCAGCGCATGTGGGTTTGGGTCGTAGGCCTAGTTGCTCGGTGTGGGCACATGGGCTCCTCCCGGACCAGGGACCGAACCCGTGTCCCCGGCTTTGGTAGGCAGATTCTTAACCCCTGGACCGCCAGGAAAGCCCCTCAAAAACCATTATTGAAGGAACCCAGACTGCAGGAGAATCCATCAATGAACTTAACTCTGCCGGGGCTGGGAGTGCCTTGATGTATCTGCATGCCTCATGGTGGAGTTTATCAAGTTTTCTGTTGAGTCTTTTCTCTTCCTCCTTGTTGTATAACAAGCCTGCTGGGAGGCTTGACCAGGGTCATTTGCGTTTATAGCCAGGGCCTTTGAGGACAGATGTGCATTAAAGCTCCTTTTTAAAAAAAAAAAATAAAACTTTGGAAACTTTTGTTGGAGGGTAGTTGATTGACAATACTGTGTTAGTTTTAGTGGTACAGGAAACTGAACCTACAGAAAAGTGAGTCAGTTATACAGATATCTACTACTTTTTGGATTTTCTGAATTCTTTTCCCATGTAGACCATTACAGAGTTTTGAGTAGAGTTCCCTGTGCTGCACAGTAGGTCCTTGTTAGTTATCTAATTTATATATGCATTTACCCTTTAGGGGGTGAATTTTATGGTATGTGGTCTGACTGTGTGGCCCCATGGACTGTAGCCTGCCAGGCTCCTCTGTCCATGGGATTTTCCAGGTCAGAATCCTGGAGTGGGTTGCCATGCCATTCTCCAGGGGATCGTCCCGACCCAGGGATCGAACCCAGGTCTCCTGCATTGCAGGTGGACTCTTATGTCTGAGCCACCAGAGAACCCCTGACTACCAGTCTTTAGAGAGGGTGAATTTTTATGGTATGTGGCTCGTAGCTCAATAAAGTCGTAATTTAACATAAGGAAATTGATCGAGGTGTTCCGCCTTATCCTGGAGTCGTCTAGACATGTGGCTGGGAGGAGGCTGATGACAAGGCCCTCCTAGGTTCGTCCTCCGGGTGGGTCTTCCATGCCTTGCTGTCACAGGGCTTTCTCTGGTGCAGCCGGCTGGGCCCACAGGCAGAAGTCAGCCTGGGAAAGAAAGTCAGTGTTCCCTGTCCAGGGAGAGTCTGGAGTGGGGGTACCCAGCAACCCCAGGAGGGGGCCACAGTGGGTGCAGTGGTCCCCTGTGAGCCAAGGGAGAGTTGTGAAGCAGGAGTTGGTGGCGGGTGTCTCTCTGCAGTGAAGGCACATGGTTGTAGGAGTTTCCGGAGCCATCTGGAAGCTCCCGGGGCTGATGCCAACAGAGAAAAGGCAAGGGGTCTGGGTGGTACCCCAAGGCATGGCAGGGTCCTCTCTCCCCCATCCCGGCACTTGGCTGGAGGATGCAGGAGATGTGGCTGCAGGTACCAGCTGCCTCTTTCCCTCCCACGTGGCAGGGGCCCAGGACTGGGCAGGCATGGGAGACCCACCTCCCACGTGCGCGTGGCCCCTTCCAGAAGGCCCCAGGGGTGGGAGCGGCTGCTTCCAGGGCAGACGCGGCCGCTCCTCCTCGCCCAGGTGTGATTGGGGGTGATGGGCAGGTGTTCCACTCATCCCCGGGGGCCACGTGGAGCACGTGTGCTCAGGGCACGGCCCTCCGAGTGTCTGTCTCTTCCAGAGGGCTCCCTGCAGACACTTGACTTGCTTTTTGCTGCTTTGTTTTTCTTGCTTGGTCCTAGCTGTGTGTAAAGGAATCAGTTGGGGTGGCGGGGGGAACCTCTCTTGAGTGATAAGACGTCCCTGGTGGCTCAGATGGTAAAGCATCTACCTGCAATGCGGGAGACCCGGGTTCAATCCCTGGGTCGGGAAGATCCCCTGGAGAATGGTATGGCAACCCATTCCAGTATTCTTGCCTGGAGAATCCCATGGATGGAGGAACCTGGGGGGCTACAGTCCATGGGGTCGCAGAGTCGGACATGACTGAGTGACCTCGCTTTCTTTTCTTTCTTGAGTGATGACTGTTGAAAAGTAGTTGTCTAGTTCAACCACATGAGTCACTTTGAGTCAACTTTTCTCCTTCTTATGAAATATCGCTCAAAGTAATGATGTCACAACAGAGGCTCCTTATTGGTTGGGCTTCTTGGGAAGGGAAGAATAGACGTTTTCCTTTTTTTTTTTTCTTGATGTGGACTATTTTTGAATTTTTTTTTGAAGATTTTTTTTCTTTTTGCTGTGGACTATTTCTTTAATTACTTATTGACTTTGTTCCGGTATTACTTATGTTTTATATTTTGGTTTTTTGACATGTGCGATCTTAGCTGCCTGATGAGGGATTGAACCCACACCCTCTGCATTGGAAGGCAAAGTCTTAACCAGTGGAAGGCCAGGGAAGTCCCCCATTTTAAAAGTGTTTATTGAATTTGTTATATTACTGCTGCTGTTTTATGTTCTGTTTTCCCTTTGGCCTCAAAGCATGTGTGATTTTAGCTCCCTGACCAGGGATGGAACCCACACTTCCTGCATTCAGAAGTGAAGTCTTAACCACTGGACTGCCAGGAAAGTCTTTTCCTTTTATTTTTTTAAATGACAAGCACCCAGTGATTCCTTGTTGTTGTTCAGTCGATCAGTCATGTCTAATTCTTTGCAATCCCATGAACTGCATCACGCCAGGCTTCCCTGTCTATCACCAACTCCCAGAGCTTGCTCAGACTCAACGTCCATTGAGTCGGTGATGCCATCCAACCATCTCATCCTCTGTTGTCCCCTTCTTCTCTTGCTCTCAATCTTTCTCAGCATCAGGATCTTTTCCAGTGAGTCAGCTCTTCGAATCAGGTGGCCAGAGTATTGGAGCTTCATCTATCCTTCCAATGAATATTCAGGGTTGATTTCCTTTAGGATGGACTGGTTTGATCTCCTTGCTGTCCAAGGGACTCTCAAGAGTCTTCTCCAACACCATAGTTTGAAAATATCAGTGATTCCTAGTGAAGATTAAATATCATAATGATGATTTCAGTAGCTCTAGAAGTGACTAACCTAGACAGCATATTAAAAAGCAGAGACATTATGTTACCAACAAAGGTCTGTCTAGTCAAAGCTATGGTTTTTCCAGTAGTCATGTATGGATGTGAGAGTTGGGCCATAAAGAAAGCTGAGCACCGAAGAATTGATGCTTTTGAACTGTGATGTTGGAAAAGACTCTTGAGAGTCCCTTGGAGTGCAAGGAGATCCAATCAGCCCATCCTAAAGGAGATCAGTCCTGAGTGTTCATTGGAAGGTCTGATGTTAAAGCTGAAACTCCAATACTATGGCCACCTGATGTGAAGAACTGACTCATTGGAGAAGACCCTGATGCTGGGAAAGTTTGAAGGCGGGAGGAAAAGGGGATGACAGAGGATGAGATGGTTGGATGGCATCACTGACTCGTTGGACATGAGTTTGAGTAAACTCGGGAGTTGGTGATGGACAGGGAACCTGGTGTGCTGCAGTCCATGGGGTCGCGAAGACTGGACACAACTGAGCGACTGAAGTGAACTGAGAAGTGACAGATAGCTGAAGGGTGAGATGTCCCTGTCATTAAAGAGTTAGGACGAGTGTCTCTACGTGGACGTGTGTTCTGCATTGAAGGGCTTACAGACCGTGTGTAGAAATCACCTCTGTGTGGAAGAGAAAAGAATGTAACTTAAAAATTCAGTAAATATCAAACAGCACTGGACTGAGTGGCCTGTGCTTTGGGGACCCAGTTCCAGTAGCAGCATTGAAGACCACACTTCCCTGGTAATTGAGCCCCAAGCTGTAGCCCAGTATAAATAATATTAATGCCCACAGAACTGTCACTCATCAAGTCGATTGCCTAATTATGCACAGATTATCAGCCACTCTGGTTATGTAATTCCTGGGCTTCCCTGATGGCTCAGACTGTAAAGGATCCGCCTGCAATGCGGGAGACCTGGGTTTGATCCCTGGGTTGGGAATATCCCTTGGAGAAGGGAATGACAACACACTCCAGTATTCTTGCCTGGAGAATCCCATGGACAGAGGAGCCTGGTGGGCTACCGTCCATGGGGTCACACAGAGTCAGACACAACTGAGCGGATAACCACAGCAAACTGCCAAACTGATTGCACTCTAGGATAAAAATCAACACTATATCAAATAAATCTTTCCCACGCTTTGTTCTTTTACCTTTCTTGTTATTCTTTGTTTCTTCTTAAAAAAAAATGTTTATTTATTTAATTGCACTGATTCTTAGCTGTGGCATGTGGAATCTAGTTCCTTGACCAGGGATCAAACCCAGGCCCCCTGCATTGGGAGTGTGGAGTCTTAGCCACTGGACCACCAGGGAAGTCCTTCTTGTTATTTATGAGTTGTAGATTGTGATTGAACGGTCACTGTTATAGTTTTGTAGTTATGCCTTCCGTTCATGTGAAATTAGGCGACGTGGTGTGAAAACGTAATCAGGTATTACTTTTCTAAGAAAAGGAAAGGATCTGTACAAAGTCATTTTTGGGTTTTTTGCTTTGCCTTCTTCTTGGTAGTAATGGCCCTTCCCTGGTGGCTCAGACAGTAAGGAATCTGCCTGCAGCGCAGAAGACAGGGCTTCAATTCTTGGGTTGGGAAGATCCCCTGGAGGAGGGTATGACAGCCCACTCCAGTATTCTTGCCTGGAGAATCCCCATGGACAGAGCAGCCTGGTGGGCCACAGTCCACGGGATCGCAAGGAGTCAGACACGACTGAGTGAATAACATTTGATAGGAATCAGGAAATCACGTTTCAGCTGAAAAGGGAGAGGCATTCTGGATTCTTCCTCGACTCTTTCCAGTTTAATTGTTTAAGCAGTAAAAAAAAAAAAAACAAAACATTGATTTCCACAGAGAGGAGGAAAAAACATGGTAAGTTCAGAAGCAGAAAACCTAGAAGGCTTCCTCTGATTCTCCATCCATCCCAGGAATGACACGTGTGGGCAGAGGTAATGGCCGGAAACCCTTGTTAGTCCCAGGAGTCGGAGCCCCTGAGTCCAGGGAACAATGCTGGGAAGCCGGAGTTGCATTCTGCGGACAGGAATGTGGGCCAGCGGATCAATAGCCCTGCTGTGCTTCTGTGATCCCAGCACACAAGAATTCTGCCCTTTTGAACCCAGCAGGGTCTGGCTGGGGCCCGCCAGGCCAGTTCATGTGGGCTGTTTCTTCCCCCTCATCCCTGGACGCTGCACCGGCTTCAGAACCTGGGCAGGGTTGGCGGGGTGGGGAAGATGCTCCAAGCCAAACTTTCCCAGACATCCCGGGTGGGGTGCAGGGGGAAGGTGGGGTGCAAGGGAGTGGCACCTCCCCGCCCTGGGATGGCCAGCATCTCCACTGCTGGAGACAGTCCCCTGAAAGCAACGAGGCAGTTTATCACTTCTGGCTCATTTTCAGATGTGATGGACTTAAAAGCAGGAGAGATTTCTCCTGAAGGAAAGGTTGCCGTTCTTAACACCTGGAGCTTTCGAAAAAATCACCCCTCATTATCAAAATGCAGAGTTTATGGAAAACTATGTGCTTGGAATCGCTTTAAAGGCTCGATCTAGAAACTTCCAAGTTTTTAAAAATTTCTCTCTGCAGCTCTGTATTAAAGAAAAAAAGAAAAGGCAGACTGCTCTTGAACAGAATAAAAGGAATTTTCCAGGAATGTCTTTAAAGCATGCCTCATTCACTGGGGGTAATTACCCCATGACTCTTTCTCCTGAGTAGCGAGCTTGTGCATTGTGTATTAGGTTTTGCTTTAAGAAAACCATCTGTACAAATATGATCCTGGTAGCATGACATTGTAGTTTTTACAGCTTTTGGGGGTTCTCAGTAAGGGATGAGAATTTGGTATTTTCTTCCCATAGTCCACTTGGCAGTGCTGAGAAAACTCATGGGCTGGCACTTCGGGAAGATTTAGAATGGGCTTCCCCGACGACTCAGCGGGTGAAGAATCTGCCTGCAATGCAGGAGACGTGGGTTCGATCCCTGGGCTCAGAAATAGTCCTGTTGTTGCAGGAGATACAGGAGACTCAAGTTCGATCCCAAGGTGGGGAAGATCTCCCAGAATGGGGGATGGCAACCCACTCCAGTATTCTTGCCTGGAGGATCCCAGGGACAGAGGAGCCTGGCAGGGCTACAATCTGTGGGGGTCGGACATGACTAAGGACTCAGCACGCGATATCTCACAGTTTCTTGTCTTCCTGTGATTATATCCTCTCGGATAATGATGCACCCCGGCTCATTGTCAGGCGTCGCGTGCTGGGGACCGTCTGCACAGCCCTGGAGAAGCAGACGTTCCCTAGCTGCTTTTGTT
Organism: Bos grunniens; assembly: GCF_055505025.1. Taxonomy (NCBI): domain Eukaryota; kingdom Metazoa; phylum Chordata; class Mammalia; order Artiodactyla; family Bovidae; genus Bos; species Bos grunniens. The sequence continues at coordinate 6,911,216 of NC_141194.1, forward strand.
GCACCCCTGGATGCTCAGGCTGTGTTCAGCGGATCACATAAGGCTCTGTTCCCGCTGGGAGGAACCCAAGGGTGTGTTTGGAGCTCTCCAGGTGCGTCCTCCTTGGCTTGTGGCCTCTTGCAGCTCTCGGCCGTTGCATCTCCAGGGCCTGGCTTGGGGGCAGCGTTCCCCTGGGTCAGCATCTCCGCCTTACCCACTGCCCCGCGCCTGAGGATGCTTTAGCGACTCGGGGAGTATGGAACGCGTTGACCTTTGTCCAGGTCGGGAGCACAGTCTCTCTGTGCCTTTCTCCTTGCACGTTGGGTGTGGCAAGTGGGTTTTATTTTTTAAATAAAAAATAAAAATCTGTGTCTTTAAAAAAAAATAATTTTATTTACTTATGACTGCTGGGTTTTCGTTGCTGCGTGTGCTTTTCTCTAGTTGCGGCGAGTGGGGGCTGCTTTCTTGTTGCGGTGGGCGGGCGTCTCGTGGCTGCTTCTCTTGTGGAATGCGGGCTGTAGAGTGCTCGGGCTTCAGTAGTTGTGGCTCGTGGGCTCCGTGATTGCAGAGCAAGGGCTCCAGTGCTCAGTTGCCCTGTGGGATCTTCCTGGACCAGGAATCGAACCCACAGTGCAGTTGCCCTGCATTGGCAGATGGGTTCTTATCTGTTGAACCAGCAGGGGAGCCCTTGGCAAGCAGCTCTGTGGTCATCCACACCGAGCTTTTTGTGGATAACCTAACCGTGGGCTTCCCTGGTAGTTCAGTTGGTAAACACTCCTCCTGCAATGCAGGAGACCCCGGTTTGATTCCTGGGTTGGGAAGATCCACTGGAGAAGGGAACGGCTACCCACTCCAGGATTCTGGCCTGGAGAATTCCATGGACTGTATAGTCCATGGTGTCGCCAAGAGTCGGACTCTGACTGAGTGACTTGCACTTTTGTGCATCACCGCTGGGCTCAGGTGACAGAAGAGACTGAATGGCTTTGTGAGCAATGTAAAGTAATCAGTTGTAACATCTAACGTTTATTCCAAATGATTTCTCTTTCTTTGATGGCTATCAGTTTCCTTGCTTCAGATCTTTATTTCTAAGAATAACTGTATTTCCAGCTCTTATTGAATCATTTAAACACCATAACAATAACAAAATCACTGCATAGATTGCCATTTTTCACAAGATGAGCAAGTTTTCGGTAATCTCAAGCAAAGGCACCAATGCATTTGACAGACAGACAGGGAGGGAAATCCAAGAAAGGGAGGTTATATGTGTATGGAGAGCCGATTCAGGACTCCCCTGGTGTCTCAGTGGAAAAGAATTCACCTCTAATGCAACAGACACGGTTCGATCCCTGGGTCGGGAAGATTCCCCTGGAGGAGGGCATGGCAACCCACTCCAGTATTCTTGCCTGGAGAATCCCACGGGCAGAGGAGCCTGGCGGGCTGCACAGTCCATGGGGCCCCAAAGATTCAGACATGACTGAGTGACTCAGCACAGCACCGAGAGCTCTCTGCAAAACTCAGAAAGAAAATTCAGTCCATCAGGCGAGAGGGTCCCTGGGTACCCTGATAGGTGTGATGTTCAGAGCCCAAAAGGACGCATGTTTTCAGCCAGGGCAGGGATTTGGGGTCCAGGTTTGGCTGGGCTTGGGAAGCCACAGGGGTCCTGGGAAGGGAGGTAGCAGCCTCTGTGCTGAGGCTGCAGTCGAGGGAACTTCAGACAGAGAGGTGGGGCATTGAGCTCTGTTTTGGGGGTACTGACTTAGCAGTTGCAGACCTGGGAGGTGCCGGGGCGAATGCTTTCCAGGGGGCCATTCTCCAGGTTGGGGGGAGGAATCTCTGAACCAGCAGTGATTTCCTCTCCAGGGAGCTTGTCAGAAATGCAGAGTATCAGGCCTGCTCATCCCCCTGCTGCCGCAGATACTTGGGAAGCCCTGGGGGGAGCTCCGCGAGGTGCCCTTAAGTCCCCTCCAGAGGCTCGTGTTGGTGGTTCAAGTTTGGGAACCTCAGCCATATATTCTGTCTCTGATTTGCTCCTCACACCTGCTCTGTAGAAGCCCTTTTTACTTTTCAACCTGTTAGAGCTGAGGCAGTCTTGCTTCTCTGGGTCCCCACTGATGGAAATGGAGGCTTGGGCATCTGTTGGTCAGGGTAGCCGTGTTGGTGGATGGTGGAGCAGGAGCCGGCCGGGTGCTCCGAGGCTCAGCATTCAAGCTCCAGGACTTGGGGAGCCCTATTGCGAAGTTGGTGAACCCCAAGTGTCTCATCACCTCTGCCACCTCTCCTTCCTGAGCTTACAGGATGAAACGAAAGGTGAGGTATGAAAGCGTGCAGTTGGTGTTCATAGGTGTCAGTTCAGTTCAGTCGTTCAGTCACGTCCAACTCTTTGCGACCCCCGTGGACCACAGCACACCAGGCCTCCCTGTCCATTACCAACTCCCAGAGCTTGCTCAAACTCATGTCCGTTGAGTCGGTGATGCCATCCAACCATCTCATCCTCTGTCATCCCCTTCTCCTCCCACCTTCAGTCTTTCCCAGCATCAGGGTCTTTTCCAGTGAGTCAGCTTTTTGCGTCAGGTGGCCAAAGTAGGTGTCAGCTTTTAACTAACACTTACCTGAGCGGTGGTGGGTAGGACTGACTTTCTACTTTATGCCGGACTGTAGCACTTGGGGCTTTTTAAACAAAACTGTGGCCTGTGTATACACATACACAAGTCTGTGTGCAGAGGGTAAAGCAATTGGTTATTTCCATTTCAACAGGCAAATAGGAGACCTCAGCAGGGGTAGGATAAAGAAGGTAGAAGTCTGTCTGAGTTAGGAAGTGGACCCCAACCCCTCCTTGTGCATTGGGCTGGGTTGTTCAGTCGCTTAATTGTGTCCGACTCTCTGTGACCCCACGGACTGTATAACCCACCAGGCTCCTCTGTCCATGGGATCCTCTAGGCAAGAATACTGGAGTGGGTTACTGTTTCCTCCTCCAAGGGATCTTCCCCATCCAGGGATTGAACCCAGGTCTCCTGTATTGCAGGCAGATTCTTTACCATTTTAACCACTAGGGGAGCCTGAGTTTGTTATAATGTTGCTTCTCTTTTATGTTTTGGATTTTTTGGCCAGAAGGCCAGTTGGGATCTTAGCTTGCTCCGGGAGCATGGAATCAGCATTCCCTGCATTGGAAGGTGAAGTTCTTCACCACTGGACCATCAGGGAAGTCTCCAGATTTCTTTTTTTTCTAATATGAAAACTGAAACAGAGAACTTCAGGGTTGAGAAGCTGCTTTTGTCTGAAGATGAATCACAAAAGAGGGTCTTTTCTGAAATTAACAGCTAAGTCAGGAAATCTGAGTCCAGTTGGAAAAAATCTGGAAGTTGTGGGTGCATGCAGAGTTCTCCAGGCAGGGTGAGATCGCGCAGCGTTTACTGCTGGGCTCAGGGCTTAGGTGTTTGAGGACATATTTGAGGGATCAGGCAAGGGTGATAGTTCTTTTTAAAAAAATGTTAATTATACTTGGCTGTGCTGAGTCGTTGCTGTGTGTGAGCTTTTCTCCAGTCGCGGTGAACAGAGGCTACTCTCATTGTGTGCAGGTTTCTCATTGCGGTGGATTCTCTTGTTGCAGGTCACGGTCTCTAGGCTCGAGAGCATCCGTAGTTGCATCTCACAGGCCCCAGAAGGCAGGCTCAGGGGTCGTGGCACATGGCTTAGTTGCTTCTTGGCATGTGGCATCTTCCTGGGGTAGGGATCGAACCCGTGGCTCCTGCGTTGGCAGGCGGATTCTTCACCACTGGACAACCAAGGAAGCCCTGATTGTTGAGTTCCGAAAAGTCAGCTGATGGTGCTCATCAGTACCCTCCCCGGTCTCCTTTCTCCACCTTGGTTTTGTTTGTACTGACTTGTCACTTCCTTTGTCAGCTATTTTCTACACCCACTTTTTTCCCGCTGCCCGGTAGGTATCATTTCTTAGTTAACCCTCTCCCTTTCTTCACGTATCATCTGCAGACCCTGATGATATCTTCAAAACAAGAAGGGACTTGGGGATACCCACTCTGCTGGGATGGAAGAAACACCCAAGTCCAGAGAAGTAAAGACCGCTCCCCAAGTTCCCACCATTGGTTTGGGGCAGGATAATGTCTTAAGTGAACAGAAGGAGGCTGAAAAGGTTTGGTTGGGGGCTGTTTCTTTAAAAAATATATATAATATGAATGACACAGAGGTATATAGTTACTTCTAAAGAGTTATAAAAACATTGGTGGTGGATATTGATTAAATATTCAGCCTGAGATTTCAGGGAGTTGTGCAAAATAGATGCACACTTACCTCCTCTGAGTCTCTTTATTATGTGGCATCTTTTTTTCCAGTTAAAATTTTGTGGGATGTTAGTTCCCCGACTAGGAGTTGAATCTGGGCCCTCACGAGTGAAACTGCCAAGTGCTAACCACTGGACACCAGGGAATTACTGGGTGTTTTTTAAGACTTTTGTTATCGTTCTTCAGTTTCTCAGTCATGTCCAACTCTTTGCACCTCCATGGACTGCAGCAAACCAGGCCTCCCTGTCCATCACCAACTTCCAGAGTTTACTCAAACTCATGTCCATCAAGTCGGTGATGCCATCCAACCATCTCATCCTCTGTCGTCCCCTTTTCCTCCTGCCCTCAATCTTTCCCAGCATCAGGGTCTTTTCCAATGAGTCAGTTCTACGCATCAGGTGGCCAAAGTATTGGAGTTTCAGCTTCAGCATCAATCTTTCCAATGAATATTCAGGGTTGATCTCCTTTAGGATGGACTGGTTGGATCTCCTTGCAGTCCAAGGGACTGTCAAGAGTCTCCTCCAACACCACAGTTAAAAAACATCCGTTCTTCAGCACTCAGCTTTCTTTATAAGTTCAACTCTCACATCCATACATGACCACTGGAAAAACCTTACCTTTGACTAGACTGACCTTTGAGGGTGAAATAATGTCTCTGCATTTCAATACGTTGTGTAGGTTTGTCATAGCTTTTCTTCTAAGGAATAAGCGTCTTTTAATTTCATGACTGCAGCCACCATCTGCAGTGATTTTGGAGCCCAAGAAAATAAAGTCTGTCACACTTTCCATTGTTTCCCCGTCTATTGTTTTTCCCCTTCTTTCGGAGAGCTTGTTGTTACGAAAAGCTAGTTGGATCCCTTCAGCCCTGGGAATAGCTTACTGATGGAAAGAGAACAATCCCAATATTTACTGTAAATATGGTGACCTATAGTGCTTTCTACTAGGCCCAAACTGGGGAGTTGGAGAGCTTCAAGTGCAGCTCCTTTTTTAATCCCGGCAGGTGACCTCAGGTAACACATCTCACGTGCACTTTGTGGCTGACTGGAGGACCCGGAGTCCGTAGGAAGGAGGGTGGATCGTACTGTCCCGTGTAGTTGTGCAGCTGGCAGATGCCTGGGCACCAGTCTGTCTGTCTCCCCACTTCCAGCCCTCTCCTCTTCCTGGGTTCTGGTGCCTTCATCCCACCCCCCCCCTTTTTTTTTCTTGACAGGTGAACTCAGGTAAAATAGCTCACCACTTGCCTCGGTTTATGCGTGCGTGCTCTGTCATGTCTGACTCTTTGCAACCCATGGGACTGTAGCCTGCCTGGGCTCCTCTGTCCATGGGATGTCCCCAGACAAGAATCCTGGAGTGGGTTGCCATTTCCTATCCCAGGAGCTCTTCCCGACCCTGGGATTGAACTTGTGTCTCCTGCATTGGCAGCCGGATTCTTGACCACTGAGCCACCTTGGAGAGTCCTCAGTTTGCTCATCTGTAAAATGGGTGGAAAACCCTCCCTGTGGCCTTGTTTCCGGGACCCACAGGACTGCCTGATGTGTTTGCCTGACACACAAGCAGTGCTCAGGGGATCGGAGCCTGAAACCATGAGGCATGGGGGCCGCCTCTGATCCTCATTTGTGTGTCTGTCTTCCCTCGGTGCTGGCTCCTTCCTTGCTTACCTCTGTTTTCCTTTCCCTCCTCCTCTTCCTCTCTGTTCCTCCTCCTCCCAACTTTCTTCTGCAGGTTTCAGTAGGTGTATGTCATCTCCACGCTAGATAACGGCCCATTTCAAGTGTCTGGTGCAGTGACTTTTGGTAAAGTCAGACTTGTGCGTCCATTCCGACAATCCAGTGATTCAGAACACTCACCTGAAAAAGATTCTTCGTGCCCATTCAGGTGGTGCTAGTGGTAAAGAACTCGCCTGCCAGTGCAGGAGATGCAAGAGACGTGGGTTCGAACCCTGGGTTGAGAAGATTCCCCTGGAGAAGAGATAGGCTACCCACTGCAGTATTCTTGGGCTTCCCTTCTGGCTCAGATGGTTAAGAAACTACCTGCAATGCCGGAGACTTTGGTTCGATCCCTGGGTCGGGAAGATTCCCTGGAGAAGGAAATGTCAACCCACTCCAGTATTCCTGCCTGGAGAATCCCATGGACAGAGGAGCCTGGCGGGCTGCAGTCCACGGAGTCGCAAAGAGTTGGATCCAACTGAAGCTACGGAGCACACGTGAGCATGCACACCCATGCATTTATTCATTCACACATCCATTCATTCCACAGTCCCACCCCAGCCGCAGGCAACCAGGGCTCTCCGTTCCGTCTCTCTGGATTCGCCCATTCTGGACACTTGATATAAATGGACTCTGTGGGAATCATATAAAAGGTACAATCTGTGGCCTTTTGCGTCTGGCTGCATTCCTTCCAGCTGATGTTGTGAAGGTTTACCGGTGTCGTAGCCTGTGTCAGTCATTCATTGCCTTTTCTTGTTGAACAGGAGCCCGTGGTGTCGAAAGACTGCATTTGTTCATTCACTGATTCATCAGCTGGTGGACGTTCTCTCGGTTCCCTGTGTGTGCCCCTGCTATCTCTCCGTGTGGGCGTGTCCCCACTTCCTGCGGAAACCGGGGGGCGTGGTCAGGCTCTGTGGGTGGGGCGGGGCGGGGTTGGATTGGGGGGCAGGCAGCTTGGTCATTTCCTCCGACTGCCTGTCAGTCAGTTCCGTTACTTGTAAGTAGGCCTTCTAGAAAATGTCACGAACGCGTTGGGAAAAATTTAATAGACCAGATATTTGAAAAATGTGTTCCGTGTTGTGTCTGCCTGACCCTCAGGAAGCACCTCTGAATTCCTGTAACGTGGAGGAAAAATCCCTGGCTCCGTCAAGCTGACAGCTCAGTGGAGACGGGCTTTGGGAGGCATCGTTGGTGGATCGTTCTTCTTAGGATAAAGCGTGCAGCGTGCGTGTCTGGTCCTGCCTGTGCGAGTGTGGAAAGTGTGCGGCTTGTGGAGGCGGGCCTCGGGGTGTCTGGGGGTTGCGGGGGGTGCCTGCAGACTGAATGTCTCCTGCTCCCCTGCTGTGCCTTCTTTGCCGCGAGGAGCGGGGCCCCCCCGTGGTCACGAACACCGTGTCCCCAGTACTGGTCCTCCGCAACAAGGGGCCTGAAGCAAGTCCCCAGCCCGGGTCGGTGGGTGACACTTGTCTCCGGGCTCACTGTGAATCAGGCTACTGGGAGATGGCGGGCACGATTTGTTAGTAGATGCATGGGAACTGGGTGGTCCCGGATGCTTGCTAGGGGACTAGGGGTGCAGAAGGGGGCTTGGGGTGAAGTGGCGGGCTGCCTGGAGTTGACCTCGTACTCATCACAGCTGGAAACTGCTTTTATTCTGATCAGTTGTGACTTGAGGACTTCCCAGGTAGCGCCAGTGGTAAAGAACCCGCCTGCCAATGCAGGAGATGTAAGAGAGGTGGCTTAGATCCCTGGGTCAGGAGGATTCCCCTGGAGAAAGGGCATGGCCCACCCACTCCAGTATTCTTGCCTGGAGAGTTCTGTGGACAGAGGAGCCTGGTGGGCTACAGTCGCAGAGTCGGACACGACTGGATCGACTTAGGCTGCACATGTGCCTTGAGGGCGGCTTGGGGGTGTCCAAAGCCCGCAGCGTGAATCTAGTCTTGACCACTGGGGAAGGGCATAGAGTCATTTGCGTGTTTGCAAGTTTCCACACGAGTGGGCAGCTCATCCTGAAACATCCTCTGTTATTTCTGAAAACTTTTTTTAAAAAAGTGTATTTAATTAATCTATTTGACTGCGCTGGGTCTTAGTTGCAGCATGTGGCATCTAGTTCCCTGACCAGGGATTGAACCCCGGGGGCTCCCGCACTGGGACTGCGAAGTCTCAGCCACTGGACCCCCAGGGGAGCCCCTCTTCGGAAAACTGTCATGTCAAGTCCGGTGCAAACCTAAGCCTGCGAGAGTGAAAACAAGCAAGCCAAACAAACAAACAGAAAAAAAAAAGCAAGCCGAAAGGAAGCAAAACCTTAGAGAATGTTAAAATGTCTTCCCCGTCGTGCCATAGTGTAGTTTGGAGAACGTCTGTGTGGGATGGTCAGAGAAGGCTCTCTTTGCTTTGTCCCGGAGCTGTCTGGACCTTGGGACCTCGGAGGAGCAGTCGGCCCCTGAGATGCAACATGAGTCTTCTGTGGAGGGGAAACGGGAGAGCTGGATGCGTGGAATGGGCAGCCTTTTTGAGACTGAAATTTCACCAGGTGGCTCCCGGTGTTGAGATCGCCGGACAGAGAGCGCGGTGTCAGGTTCCACCCAAAGAGTGATGCTTTCTTGTCATTTCCCTAGGTGTGCCCAAAGCTGACAGCCTTTGCCCACCTGCTGGGCCCATGGATGCTGGGTTTCCATAGCAACGAACGGGCTGGGGGTGGGGGAGGGTTTTCTGCGGGTCACCTGCTGCGGATTGGGTTGCAGTGTGTTCAGGCAATGAGTTTCCTGGCTGCGGTCTGGAATCTGGCCAGAAAGGAAACCTTGTGTGTTCATCTGAGGTTTGAGAGCTGCCCCCCACTCAACCCCAGCAGAAAACAAGTGACTGAGGGTGAATCTTTGAAAACCACAGCTGGCATTCCTAGGGCCTTCTGTGCTTCCTATTGGCTTTGCAACCCAATCACCAGACCTTGCAGACGCCCTTGGAGAGGAATTCTCTCCCCACCCTTAGCCAGGTCCCCCATACCCATCCCGCCTCGCTGCAAGTTCTTGACCAGGGATCGGACCTGTACTCCTTTCATTAGAAGTGCAGGGGTCTTAACCACTGGACCACCAGGGAAGTCCCAAGTGGAATTCTTCTGAAAGGCTTTAATGGACCTTGTTATGACTCAAGATCCTACCGTACAGCACAGGGAAGCAGATTCCGTATCCTGTGAAAACCATAATGGAAAAGAATATAGAAAAAAAAAAAAAAAACCCAAACACCTATATATGTATAACTGAGTCCCTTTGGTCTACACAGAGATTAGCACAACATTGCAAATCACCTATATGTCCATAAAATAAAAAAAAATTTTCTTGCAAGACTTTAAGGGGAATTCCCCAGTGATGTAGTGGTTAGGACTCTGAATGGTCACGGCCCTGGTGTGGGTTCAGTCCCTGGTTTGGGAACTGAGATTCTGTAAGGTAAGTGGTACAGCCAAACAGTAAGATAAAAGGCTTGAAGGAATAGAATTCAGTTGAATGAGTCAATGGAGGTTTCATTTTTTTTTTGTTTGTTTTTGTATCATGTGGGAAAAGATTGGGGGCAGGAGGAGAAGGGGACGACAGAGGATAAGATGGTTGGATGGCATCCCCGACTCAATGGACATGGGTTTGGGTTGAGTCTGGGAGTTGGTGATGGACAGGGATGCTTGCGGTTCATGCTGTGGACAGTGCTGTGGTTCATGGGGTCGCAAAGAGTTGGACACGACTGAGCGACTGAACTGAACTGATATATATATATATGTAGAAGTGTTAGGCTCCTCTTTCCATGGGATTCTCTAAGCAAGAATGCTAGAGTGGGTTGTCATTTCCTCCTCCAGGGGATCTTCCCGACCCAGGGATTGAACCCGGGTCTCCTGCATTGCAGGTGGATTCTTCACCATCGGAGCCACCAGGGAAGCCCAAGAGTACTGGAGTGGGTTGCCATTCCCTTCTCCAGGGGAATCTTCTCGACCCAGGGATCGAACCTGCCTCTCCTGCATTGGCAGGTGGATTCTTGACCATCTGAGCCAGCAGGGAATTGCTTATATATATATATATATATATTATATCCATGCATGTATTTCAATACACGAATGTATGTAAATAGAATGCCCACATAAATGTTTCTGAAGCCGTCAGCTTCAGAAGGCTGAGTAGCAGCCACCTCCCAAAAGTGCCGTCTCACTGTATCTTCCCAGTTTCCTCCTCTGGCCTCGTCCCCCATCCCCGAAGCCGGCCTGCTTTCTGCCCCTTTGGGTCAGCGTGTGTCTTCCGGAAAGTGAAAGTGAAGTCGCTCAGTCATGTCCGACTCTTTGTGACCCCGTGGACTATAGCCCACCAGGCAGGCTCCTCTGTCCATGGGATTCTCCAGGCAAGAATACTGGAGTGGGGTGCCATTTCCTTCTCCAGGGGAATCTTCCCAACCCAGGGATTGATCCCAGGTCTCCCACATTGCAGGCAGAAGCTTTAACCTCTGAGCCACCAGGGCCGTGTCTTCCGGAATTTCATATAAATGGACTTTTCGGTTGATACTTATCCCTGCCTGGCTGCTCTCACTGAATAATTATTTGAGATTTCTTTTCTCCCATGTTGATGATTATACAGGTAGTTCATTTGTCTTTTTGGCTGAGTGGTTTCCTGCACTGCAAGTTGTAGGTTACATGGTGGTGGAAATGTATATATATTTTAATATTAGAGGATGATCTTTAGAAATGGTTGAAAGAACTGCTGAGAACAGAGCTGACTTCACGTGTGTGTGAAGGCTTGCCACTCTTGATGGAGGGCGAGAAGGGTACCTCTGCCTCATCCAATTCCCTGGTTTATTTACAATGCCAAGAGCTCAAACCTCAAGGTTGACTTAACCTTCCCAGTTTAGACAAGACCTGTTTTTCTACCACATTGGAGGTCATTGGAGACCTTCATTTTATCCCCAGCAGGAGAACAGAGGAAGGGTTTTTTAAATTAATTATTGTTTGTTGATTTTTTTAATTGATTTTTTTATTGAAGGATAATTGCTTTACTCATGCTTTACTCAAAATTTACTCAGGTCCATTGAGTCAGTGATGCTGTCCAACCATGTCATCCTCTGTTGTCCCCTTCTCCTCCTGCCCTCAATCTTTCCCAGCATAGGGTCTTTCCAGTGAGTCGGCTCTTCTCATCAGGTGGCGGAAGTATTGGAGCTTCAGACTCGGGACCAAAGCTCGAAGCTCCATATTGGGAGTTTGTAGCCACTGGACCACCAGGAAGTCCCCGGTGGAAGGTTCGTAGGTGACCCTTAAGGGGCGTGATGCCGGTTTGAGAGGAGAACACAGTTCTTCACAGAGCCTTGCACACCCATTGCAGGTGCCATTCCCAAGCCCTCCTGCTATGCTAGTATCTGTTTTAAAAAATTAAAAAGAATGTCTGTAGATCCACTTAAAGGCAGTCTTTCATGCAGAAAATACTCTCAATTGAACTCCTGGGAATAGTTGATTCCTATCTTAAATTCTTGTGACTATGTATTAGAAAACAAAAATTTGGAAACCTCGGGGTTAAAATCTGCTTTTCGCACGGTTGCTGAGTGAAAACACACTCAGAAATCTTTGCAGATATTCAGCCTGTGGAGTAGTCTGCAGCAGTTCAAGGCTATGAGGAGTTTATAGGAGGGAAGGTGGTTATGCTGCTGCTGCTGCTAAGTCACTTTAGTCGTGTCCGACTCTGTGCGACCCCATAGGCGGCAGCCCACCAGGCTCCCCCGTCCCTGGGATTCTCCAGGCAAGAACACTGGAGTGGGTTGCCATTTCCTTCTCTAATGCATGAAAGGGAAAAGTGAAAGTGAAGTCGCTCAGTCGTGTCTCATCAGCTCTTTGTGACCCCATGGACTGCAGCCTACCAAGCTCCTCCATCCATGGGATTTTTCAGGCAAGAGTACTGGAGTGGGGTGCCATTGCCTTCTCTGGCAGGTGGTTATAACTTAGTGTAAAATTGCGTGTGCAACGTAGACCCTGATGCTGGGGAAGATTGAGGAGGAGAAGGGGGCAACAGAGGGTGAGATGGCTGGATGGCATCACTGACTCAATGCGCATGAGTCTGAACAAACTCCAGGAGATGGTGAAGGACAGGGAAGCCTGGTGTGCTGCAGTCCACGGGGTCGCAGAGAGTCAGACGCAACTCGGGGACTGCACAACAATGTAGGAAGAAAAAGTACAGCAAGATGTTACGTGTTTGTCTTTTGATTGCATAATATCGGTGAATTCTCTGCTCTCCCTATTTCTTTATATATTTATATTTAAATACATATATTTATGTATTTAAAACTTTTCTGTAGTGAATAATAATTTTTTTTTTAAATACTTATTTTGCTGGGTCTTAACTACAGCATCTGGAATCTAGTTCCCTGAGCAGGGATTGAACCTTTACTGTCTGCATTGGGAGCTCAGAGTCTTAGCCACTGGACCGCCAAGGAAGTCCCCTGGATACTAATTTTTAAGATAGCAAAGACATATTGTACACAGCCCTCTTGGCACAACTGGGCCTTCCCAGCTAAGAGTTCCTTGCAGATGGATAGATTCTGTCTTTAAAAGTGAATATGGTTAAAATGTGTATGCAAGGATTTTTTTTTATGATGCAGGAAATAACTGTAGTATAAATTATCGTACACGCCTTTGATGTGTTTGCTGCCTTCTCCCTTTGGCTGATGTCATAAATGACGAAAAGCCCGTGGCGTTTCCAGCTGCGGCCAGGGTGAATTCCTAGGGAGGGAAAGGGGAGTCGACAGGAGATGAGAAGCAGGGAGAGAGGGTGGAATGATGGCGTCTTCCTCTTTCTCTGGTCTTCTGTGTACCAGACGCAGGAGGCTCTCTGCACCATCCTGCGCCCCCCAAGCTCAATACTCCCCTTTGACCCGAGGTCACCCAGCTGGGCAGGGCGCTGGCAGTAGAGTCTGAGTTGCCCCAGTGTTTGCTGGAGACATTGCTGGGCACAACTCAGTAATCAAGCCCCGTGAGTTATGTGCACAAAACACCAGAGCCTTTTCAATAACGGACTATAGTCATTGAATCCGATATCCGGATGCTGTGTGTGTGTGTGTGTGTGTGTATTTCTGCATGGGATTGAAACTTGGCTTTTTTTTTTTTTTTCCCTGGACTATATCCAGTGGTGTGTGGCATCTTAGTTCCCCCACCAGGGATTGAACTCCATGTCCCAAGCAAAGAGCCCCACCGGACTGCCAGTGAAGTCCTGGCAACTTCTTTTTTTTTTTTTTCATGATAATTGGCTTTATTAATGTTTTTTTTTTTTTTCATGATACTGGCAACTTCTTTTGTAAACATTCTGTGCTGTAAAATGCCCGTTATTTATGACTTCCTGAGATTCTTTCCACTCTTCTTAAAGCAACGTACATTTAGGGAGTTTGAACCTGTCTTCGTCTTGACCTAGTGTTCCGGTTGATGACTGATAACGTGTTTAAAGGAATTCCGAAGGGCCCCTGTGGAATTCTGAGCGGTTTGTGAAAATCTCCTCATACTTGTCCTTGGAATGTGGGCAGCCAGACGCCTATCCTGGGGTCCTCTGTAGAGAATTGTTGCTGCCGGGGGGTGACTTTTAGTCCTAAACTCTTAAGCATGGTGGGCCCTTAATGGGGCATGGAGGTCCCTTCCTGGCTGAGTCTGAAGGCGGCGTGTCATCTGATGGCGCTCTTGGTTCATTCCAAGCTTTCAAGGGCTCCCATCACAAGGAAGGCTATGGAAGCTGGCAGGATTCTCTCTGGCCCTGAGGTTTCTGGTCCTTCAGTTCAGTTCAGTTGCTCAGTGGTGTCCGCCTCTTTGCGACCCCATGGACTGTAGCACGCCAGGCCTCCCTGTCCATCACCAACTCCCAGAGTTTACCCAAGTTCATGTACATCAAGTTGGTGATGCCATCCAGCCATCTCATCCTCTGTCGTCCCCTTCTTCTCCTGCCTTCAGTCTTTCCCAGCATCAGGGTCTTTTCCAATGAGTCGGCTCTTGGCATAACAGGTGGCCAAAGGATTGGAGCTTCAGCCTCAGCATCACCGTCTGTTTTTTTAACGTATGTGGTTTTGGTAATGTTACTTGTATTCAGAAAAGTGACCCCGAAATGATAAACAGCTGGGTGGATTTTCATGGGATCAGCCACTGTCTAGTGTGACCCACTGTCTAGATCAAGAAGTGGAACATTCCTGTCTCTGTTCTAGAAATGTCCTAGTCTTCCAGAGGTCCCCCTGCGTCTCCCATTGAAGGTACCACTGTCTTCACCGTTTCGTTCCCCAGATCAGCCGCTCTTAGACCTTTATGTAAATGGAATAATAGGACACTCATTTGCGTCTGGCGTCTTTTACTCTCAGTCTTGGGTGAGATCCGCTCCTGATCTTGCCGTTGGCAGTCCTGGCCCGTTGTCCTCTGTTGAACTTTAGTGTTTGTCTTTCTAAGGGTGCTGGTGGAAATTCTTAGTGGCTTTGACCTTGTTGTGGTCCTTTATATCCTTCCCTGTAGACGAGCCGTCTTGCACAAAGACTGGTCATCTGTGTCCCCTTAGACCCTGTGCCTGGCTGCTCTTGCGGTTGGTGTTTGCCTTCCAGAAGACTCATTGTTGTCCACAGCCGCGCAGTGACAGTCCCACTAGAGCCTTTGGAGTTAATGCAAGCTGCTGCTGTGTGAAGGTTTGGAGGTCGTGGGCCCTCAGAAATGAAGACTGCTTTCCAGGACACGTTAGCTTCCCACTCCAGCTATCAGAAGATGGCCTTGGACCTGTGAGATGTCCTCACTTGGATTTCTGAAGGCTGTTTACCGTGTTTATGGTTTTTCCAGTGGTCATCTATGGATGTGAGAGTTGTACCATAGAGAAGGCGGAGCATGGAATAATTGATGCTTTTGAACTGTGGTGTTGGAGAAGACTCTTGAGAGACCCTTGGACTGCACGGAGATCCAACCAGTCCATCCTAAAGGAAATTAACTGGGAATATTCTTTGGAAGGACTGATGCTGAAGCTGAAGTTCCAGTACTTTGCCCACGTGATGGGAAAAGCTGACTCATTGGGAAAGACCCTGATACTGGGAAAGATTGAAAGTGGGAAGAGAAGGGGATGACAGAGGATGAGATGGTTGGATGGCATCACTGACTCAATGGACATGAGTTTGAGCAAGTTCCAGGAGTTGGTGATGGACAGGGAGGCCTGGCGTGCTGCAGTCCATGGGGTCTGAGAGAGTCAGGGAAGATTTAGCGACTGAACAACAACTGTGTTTATGGTTCTGTGCTTGCGTCGACACAGAGCTCAGCTCTGTGTTGTTGAACCAGACAATCTCGTAGAGTAAGCCCAGCACGCCAGAATGATAGCATTGCAAGCCAAGGACAAGAAATGGGGCCTTGAAATTGTACATGCATCTCTGGGCCCGTCACTGGTCAGGACTTTGGTTTGATCACGAGATAGTGCTTGGCGTGTGATGGTCATGTTGGGGGGCTTTGGGGCTGCCTCCTGGTCTTCTGGGTGAGAAGTCTTATTTCCTAAGCCGTGGTGTGGTGAGAAGCAGCATGCACCAAAGGACTGTAGGAATTTTAGGAAGAGAAGTCACAGTAACCGTGTGAACCCAGACGTGGCGGGAACATAGCAGCGTACTGCCAAGGGGCTCAGCACAGATGGACATGAGAGACGCAGTGTCCCGGGGGCGTCTGCATACCGAGGAGTTGGGGAAAGCGATATGAGCGGGCTGCAGGAAGCACCTGGTGAAAGATTCACCTGGAGATCAGCTTCCCTGCTGGTCCAGGGGCTAAGACTCCGTGCTGTCAGTACAAGGGGACACAGGTTCAGTTCCGGGTCAGGGAACTTAGATCCCACATGTCACAGCTAAGACCCAGTGCAGCCGAATAAATAAGTAAATATTTCTTTAAAAATAACCAAACAAGTTTTGTTGTGAGAAAAACTGATCCAGTATCCAGTTCTATAAAATACGCTATTCCTAAGAAGTCTGTGGGGTGAGGCGTGGCCAGTCCCAAAATGAGTGTTCTCTGGGGGTTGTTCTCATCGGTGTTCTTGTCCTCAGAAAGTAATTAGGGGACCTGCTTGTGTTAACTTTGGTGTGCAAACTGCTGTAGCAAAGTCCACATTTCCATTTTCAGTGTTGCCTTGTTTGGGTCTTTCCCCCCCCCGCCTCTTGCAGACAGCACAAGAGTTGCCCCCCCCCCCTTTTTTCTTAAATCCATTCTGACAAACTCTGCTTTTTATTTTTATTTACTTTTAGCCACTGTGAGCCCCCATGCAAGATCTTAGTTCCACGACAGGGATGGAACCCACGTTCCTGCCTTGGGAGCACAGAGACTTCATTTTTATTTATTTATTTTTGGGCTGTTTTCGGTCTTTGTTCCTGCTCAGGCTTTTTTTTTTTTGGCCTGTAACTGGGGCAGGTGGTGACTACCCTCTCGTTGCGGAACACGGGCTTCCCATTGCGATGGCTTCTCCTGTTGCAGAGCCTGGACTCTGGGGCACACGGGCTTCAGTAGTTTCAGCTCCCAGGCTTTGTTGCTCCAAGGGATGTGGGATCTTCCTGGACCAAGGGATCAAATCCCCGTCCCGAGCTTCGGCAGGCGGATTCTTTACTACTAAGCCACCAGGGAAGCCTGGAAGCAAAGGAGTCTTAAGCCACCGAATCACCACGGAAGTTCCCACCTTGTTCTTTCTAAAGATTTCTTCCATTCGACTTAACCGAGTCCCTGTGACTCGATCAGTTTAAAAACACTGCTCCTCTTTAATCTCTGGCATCTGTGGCCTGCGTTTCTCCTGAGTGCAGGGAAGGACTGGAAGCAGGAGTATATTGTGGTGTTGAAGGACTTCTGTTCTAAGGAGGTTAACCCCACTCAGGCCTTTGCAGCACATGTCTTCAGGGTTCCAGATGAGTCCACGTTTGGTGAGCTGAACTCAAGATAGCTTTGCGTGACCTTGCCTTTGTCTCCAACCCTGACTGCAGAAATGTGGTTGTTCTGGTTCTCGAACTTGACCTTTGCACTGAACCTTTTCAAGAGGCTTGTTGTCAAAATGCTCCACACAAAGACTTGCTTGTGGGTTCTGAGTATGGTGGGGGTGACCCCTCAGTCATACACCGTTTGAGGTCTTTGTTCAGAAAATAGGTGGGCCCTTTCCATAAGCTGGGCTACCCAGGTGGCGCTAGTGGTAAAGAACCTGCCCACCAATGCAGGAGACGTAAGAGACACGGGTTCAATCCCTGGGTTGGGAAGATCCCCTGGAGAAGGGAATGGCAACCCACTCCTGGGAAATTCCATAGACAGAGGAGCCTGGTGGGCTACAGTCCATGGGGTCGAAAAGAGTCAGACACAACGGAGTAACTAACATTTTCCCATAACTCAGGTTCAGTGCTGGAAGGTTTGAGGAGACTTTTAGAACAGGGTTTGGTTCTGATGTAAGTGAAAGTCGCTCAGTCGTGTCCGACTCTTTGCGACCCCATGGACTATACAGTCCATGGAATTCTCCAGGCCAGAATACTGGAGTGGGTAGCCGTTCCCTTCTCCAGGGGATCTTCCCAACCCAGGGATGGAACCCAGGTCTCCCGCATTGCAGGCAGATTCTTTACCCACTGAGCCACAAGGGAAGCCCTCTCATGTGGGTATATCATCACAAATGAAACTTGTGTCCTGACGGTCTGCTGTTATTTCAGAGCTGACCATCACGATGTTTGTTTTAGTAGTCAACCCAAAGGAAGCCAGGACAAACCTGATTTTCTTTCATGGTTCTCAAGGGCTGTTCATTTAAAAACTGCCCATTAAATTATGTGCTCAAATGAGTGTATAGTTGACAGTCTCATACCATACAGATATCGTATGGTTCCGTTAAGTGCAGAAGGCCATTGCATCTCATTCCCAGGGTTTTAAGTGAATTAGATGAATTCACATCAGTGAAGCGTAAGTGATGTCAGTGTCTAGCCGTCTATCGAGATGGAAGATACACTACTTGTAATAGATGCTGAGTGCCTTTAATGATACAGATTTAAACCCAAGTTCTCTGTCTGCCTAGGATGGCTGTAGACAGGAAGGCACTGTGTTCCACATGCTTACAGTTCCCCTCTGTTTTCGATTTTCTTCTTTTATAAAGACTTTTTTTTTTAATGTGGACCATTTTTAATATTCTTTATTGAATTTGTTGCAGTATTGCTTCTGTTTTATGTTTTGTTTTTTCCTTCTGGCCATGAGGCATATGGGATCCTAGCTCCCCGACCAGGGATCGAACCCACAACCCCTGCGTTAGAAGCTGAAGTCTTTTTTTTTTTTTTTAGTTTTCCTAGAAATAACTTTATTTTTGAAAAGTAATATGGAATTATATGAAAGGCAGCAAGCATGTAATACTTGAATAAGACATTTTTCTTAAAAAACTTACATGTAAGAAATTAAATGTGTATGTTAGAAATTTTAACATTGACAGAATGCATTTAGAAACATTACCAAGAATACAATTTGTAGCCTAAACCTTTTTTGGTTCCTACTAGTAATGCTTTTTTACCACTTAAGTATGAAGTGAACTTGCTCAGTCGTGTCCAACTCTTTGCGACCCCGTGGACTGTAGCTGGCCAGGCTCCTCTGTCCGTGGGATTCTCCAGGCAAGAATACTGGAGTGGGTCGCCATTTCCTGCTCCAAGAAGCTGAAGTCTTAACCACTGCACCACTCTGTTGCTTTTGATCTCTGTAAGTGCCAGTTTTCTTCCTTGGGCTGAGTTGCTGACCGTCTGCTACTGAGTGGAAGTACTGAGCAGGCTGCAGCAATAGAACTTGGGGTAGTGGTTTTTCTCAAACTTGTTAAAGTGGCTTCAGATCATAAAGTGAGTGGCCTGCTGATGGCTACGGGGTGAGAGTTCATGTCCCTAGATGAGTGGACATTGGTTGGCATTTTGAGTTCCAGACTCCCATTGCCCTTCCTTGGAGCACCCCGATTTGTTTATCAAAATCGCTTCCCCGTTGTTAAGTCTTGGCTTGGGGGGCCCTACCAGTCCCCATAGCCTTCAAGGGTCAGCCAGCCAGATTCTTTCACTTGGGCCCCTGGAGCAACGTGGGTGGCCGTGTGAGCCCAGTCTCTGCCGGTGTTTTTTTGTTTTATTTTAGCTAAACTTGTATTTTGAGACCAGGCTTCCCAGGTGGCACTAGTGGTAAGAACCTGCCTGTCACTGGAGGTGACATAAGAGATACAAGTTCAGTCCCTGGGTCGGGAAGATCCCCTAGAGGAGGGCATGACAACCCACCCCAGTATTCTTGCCTGGATAATCCCATGGACAGAGGAGTCTGGTGGGCTACACTCCATGGGGTTGCAAAGAGTCAGACATGACTGATCTCTCAGGCATGTGTGTAGTTGGATTTATTGCCAAGTCGTATTCCATGCTGTTCACTCCCCGAGTGACCTTGGGCCAGTCTGTCATCTCTCAGATCCTAGGACTTTTTTGTCCTTTCACGAGGAAGTAAGGGGAGGGGTTGGGACGCAGGCCGTCAGGCGCCTCCAGCTCCTTGGCTGGTTTCTGCCCCCGGGCTGTTGCTGGCTTTCCTTGTCCTTGCCGGCTCTGGAACCTGCTGGGGCAGTTCTCGGTCCTGTGGTTTCCACCTCCCTGTCATAAATTCCATTTCCTGTTGAGAACCAGGAGTCTCTCCATCGGTGCCTGCAAGGATCCGGAACCCAGTGATTACGTGATCATACATGCCCCACCTTGAGCCAGGTGACCGTTCGGTAGGCTGGACCTCAGAGAAAACTCTGCAGGCTGCCTGCCAAGTCAGATCTTTGTCGTTCCTCCCTGGCTCCTGCAGTCTTTCTCTCTGGAGTCTCTGTGTGCAGACAGCGCTGCTGTCTCCGGCGTGGGAAACAGAAAAGTACCAAGGTACAGACTTGTTTTTTCCTTCTGCTCTGTCAGTATACTGCCTCTTGCCCTTTCTTCTGACCCTGTGCTCTTTCAGCGTCTGCTCTGATGAAGATGAAAATCCACCTCGATAATGCTTTTTATAAGGACCAAGAAGCTCAGACGGAGAAGGCAATGGCACCCTACTCCAGTACTTTTGCCTGGAAACTCTCATGGACGGAGGAGCCTGGTGGGCTGCAGTCCATGGGGTCGCTAGAGTCGGACATGACTGAGCGACTTCACTTTCACTTTTCACTTTCATGCATTGGGGAAGGAAATGGCAACCCACTCCAGTGTTCTTGCCTGGAGAATCCCAGGGACGGGGAAGCCTGGTGGGCTGCCGTCTATGGGGTCGCACAGAGTCAGACACGACTAAAGTGACTCAGCAGCAGCAGCAGCAGCAGCAGCAGCAAAAGCTCAGAACCTTATCCTGCAGTAAAACTCTTGGCCGTCATTGATTGACCGTCTCACCTGGGATTTAGTGTAGAGCCTGGGATGTTCCCTAGGTGATGAGCATCTTGTTTTTGACACTTTGGTTTCTGGTTTGTTTTATTTAAAAAAAAAAAAAAAAAAGATCGATTTTTATTTTTGGCTCTGGTGGGTTGCTGTGTGGTCTTTTGTCTAGTTGCGGCGAGCTGGGGCTCCTGTCTAGTTGGTGGCACAAGGGCATCTCACTGCGGTGACTTGTCTTTTCTTGGACCATGGGCTCTAGGGCGCTCGGGCTTCAGTTAGTCGAGGCTCGTGGGCTCTAGTTCTGAGCTCAGTAGTTCTGGTGCCCTGTCTTTAGTTGCTCCAGGGCGTGTGCGATCCTCCCAGACTAGTAGAGATGGAACCTGTGTCCCCTGCATTAGCAGGTGGATTCTTCCCCACTGGACCCACCAGGGAAGCCCTCGTTTTCTTATATATATATATGTATTTATTTTAATTTTTTTTGGCTTTACTGGGTACTCAGTTGTGGCACTCGGGATCTGCAATCTTCATTGTAGCATGCAGGATCTTTTTAGTTTCCAGCTCCCTGACCAGGGATCGAACCGTGGGCCCCCTGCATTGGGAGTGCTGGAGTCTTAGCCAAACTGGGCCACCAGGCAAGTCCCTGAGGCTTCATTCTTAATGCCCTGCCATCTTGAATTGGTATTCGAACTGGGTCCGGCAAAGACTTCCTTTTCTGTTAGGCCCAGTCTCCCCTGGAACACACGTCATACATTACTAAGTACACAGATCTCCGTGAATTGCAGTTTTCAGGAGTGTTGAATTAGACCCACAATATAAATGATTGTAGAACTGCAGTTGCAAAAAAATTTAAATATGTGAATAATCGAGGCTAAAATTACTTGTAGGTACGCATTTCCTGCATCATTTCCTAATAATCCCCTGTGGTATTTCCTAATAACTTTAGTTGGGAAATGGAAAATTCTCTTCTCTTTGCAAGAAGTTGCATAAGAACTGCATGGTGCTGCTGCTAAGTCGCTTCAGTCGTGTCCAACTCTGTGCGACCCCATAGACGGCAGCTCACCAGGCTCCCCCGTCCACGGGATTTTCCAGGCAAGAACACTGGAGTGGGGTGCCATAAGAAGTTCTTATGCAGTTGTCATAAGAAGTGTCTTGGGGGCAAATGGTATTTTCTGCTGCTGTGTATGTGTATATATAGAATATAAGTGTCATCTTTTTATTGGAATGGTAGTTACACATATACATGTATTCTTTCTTTTTCAGATTCTTTTTGCTTATAGGTTACTACAGAATATTGACTTGACTTCCCTGTGCTGTCCAGCAGGTCCTTGTTGGTTCTCTATGTTAAACACAGCCATGTGTCCACGTCCATCCCAAAGTCCCTAACTATCCCTTCCCCCATCCTTCCGCCCTGGTAACCATAAGGTTGTTATGGAGTATTGAGCAGAGTTCCCTGTGCTGGACAGCAGGTCCTTGTTGCTTCTCCATTTTTAATATGTATTTATTTCTTTGGCTGTGCCAGGTCTCCCTTGTAGCATGTAGGATCAAGTTCCCTGACCAGGGATTGAACCTAGGCCCCTGCCTTGGGGTCTTAGCCACTGGACCACCAGGGAAGTCCCCGTTTTCTGTATAACAGCTTGCATCTGCTAAGGTCAAACGCCCAGTCCTTCTCTCCCCACCCCAGTCCGCACCCTGGGCAGCCACAAGCCTGTGTGTCTGTCTCCCCCACCCCAGTCCGCACCCTGGGCAGCCACAAGCCTGTGTGTCTGGGAGTCTGTCTCATCGGTCAGTTCATGTGTGTCATGTTTTGGACCCCACGTATCAGTGACGCCATGTCATATTCCGGATAGAAGTGTGTCTTGATAGCCTGCCATGGGACATAACTGTCTCCTTCCTTTTTTGAGCACATTGATAAAAATTCCCCGTGGTTGCACATCATTCCTAGCAGATAAATGTGTGAAAGTGAAAGCCGCTCAGTCGTGTCCTACTCTCTGTGACCCCAGGGACTAGCCCATCAGGCTCCTCTGTCTGAGGAATTCTCCAGGCAGGAATACTGGAGTGGGTTGCCATGCCCTTCTCTAGGAGATCTTCCCGACCCAGGGATTGAACCCCTGTCTCCTGCATTGGCAGGCAGATTCTTTACCACTGGGCCAACCAGGGAACACCCCCCCCCCGAAAAGCTCTTGATGTATTATGTCTTGGCTGAGACACTGCTGGGTCATAAGAGTTAAGTCATTTTAATGTGAGTCTTTTTTTTTGTCTTTTTTTTTAGTTAAGAATGTTCCCCATGTATATTACCATATGTGAAATAGATCGGCAGTCCAGGTTTGATGCATGAGACAGGGTGCTCAGGGCTGGTGCACTGGGATGACCCTGAGGGATGAGATGGGGAGGGAGGTGGGAAGGGGCTTCAGGATGGGGAACACATGTACACCCATGGCTGATTCATGTGAATGTATGGCAAAAACCACTACAATATTGTAAAGTAATTAGCCTACAATTAAAATTAATAAATTAATTTTAAAAATAAATAAATATGCATAAAAAAAGGAATGTTCCCATTCCTCCCACCCCCAAAGCTTTGAATGAACCTGGGAGAAATAAGTGTAATGTTAAAGAATGAGAGTTTCGCCTGTGAAAGTTGGCTGCTGAAAAGGCAGCAAAAAGTTGCTCGTTTTTTTTTTTTTGGGGGGGATGGGTGCTGTTTCATCATAATTGGAATAGCTTAAATTTTTTTTTTTTTTACTGAGCTATAGTTGATTTACAGTGGTGGGTTCACTTCTGCTGTACAGCAAAGTGAATCAGTTGTACATATGTGTATACATTGTTTTTTATGTTCTTTTCCATTACGCTTTATCAGAGGATATTGAATATAGTTCCCCATGCTCTACAGCAGGGCCTTGTTTATCATCCTGTATTTAGTAATTTACGTCTGCTAACCCCAGACTTCCAGTCCACCCCTCCCCACCCCTTCTCCCCCTTGGCAGCCAGTCGGTTCTCTGTGCCTGTGAGTTGGCTTCTGTTTTGTAGATGAGTTCATTCGTGCCATATTTTAGATCGCACATGCTAAGTGATGTCATATGATGTTTGACTTAATGCGATAGTCTCTAGATCGTTTATGTTGCTGCAAATGGCATCATTTCATTCTTTTTTATGGCTGAGTAGTATTCCACCGTATGTGTACCACATCTTCTTTATCCACCCCTCTGTTGATGGACATTTAGGCTGTTTCCGTGTCTTGGCTAATTGTGTACAGTGTTGCTTTGAATATTGGGGTGCGTGGAGTAGTTAAAAAGTTTTCTATTTTTAGATGGCAGAGGAAGATTGCAAGTTAGATGCATAATAATTTAACAATTTTGCTTTGATTCTAAACTTTAATTCAGTGTGGAGAAATAGTATTACTGTGGAGGTGTGGAGTATGTTTGGTGAAAAATCTCCGTTCATGTGGTCTCATTGATTTAGACTATCTAGATTTTATAAGTATCAGTCCTCACTCCCCTGTGTGCCTGCTAAGTTGCTTCAGTTGTGTCCGACTCTGTGTGACCCCATGGACTGTAGCACCCCCAGGCTCTTCTGTCCATAGGGATTCTCCAGGCAAGAATCCTGGAGTGGGTTGCCATTCTCTTCTCCAGGGGATCTTCCCGACCCAGGGATCAAACCTGGGTCTGTTAGATCTCCTGCATTGGCAGTAGGGTTCTTCACCACTAGTGCTACCTGGGAAGGCCTTACTCTCCTCCTCCAAGACATATATATGTGTGTGTGTGTGTGTGTGTATATATATATATATTTTTTTTTTAGAAAATTTATTTATTAATTTGGCTGTGCTGAGTCTTAGTTGTGGCGTGCAGAATCTTTGATCTGAGTTGCAGCATGCAGGATCTAATTCCCTAACTGGAAATTCCCTGACTGTGCCCCCTGCATTAGGAGCATAGAGTCTTAGCCACTGGACCTCCACGGATGTCCCCCTCCCTCCCATGATATATTTTTCGAATGCATTATACTCCTCTGTCAGCAGTATGGGGATTAGATGAGGAAAAATATAGTGACTTGGAGCTGGTAGATTTCTAGGGTATGTGCAGTATGTCTTGAAAGAAGTGAAAGTGTTAGTCGCTCAGTCCTGTCAGTTGGGACCCCATGCATGGACTGTAGCCCTCCAGGCTCCTCTGTTCATGGGATTCCCCAGGCAAGAACACTGGAGTGGGTTCGTTTCTCCAGGGGATCTTCCCGACCCAGGGACCCAACCCACGTCTCCCGTGTTGCAGGCCGATCCTTTACCATCTGAGCCACGGGAGAAGCCACAGTATGTCTTAGTTGTAAATAAAAGCATGAGCGTTGCAAGACATCATAGGTTTTTGTAGCCTGTTTCTCAGATATGAAAATAAATGGTACCCCATTAATACTTTTTGAATAAGAAAGCTCAACCAAGTTTTATTGTTTTAAACTATTTTTCCATGTTGGGATGTTAAAAAATTTTTTTTTTACATTATAAACATTAAAAGGAGAAATGATTTGGGTTTATAAAGAGTTCAGGCTCGTTCTGAAGTACGCCGTCTTCTGAATGAATGGGTCCGGTTTTCTAAGGGCCCCGCGACCCTCAGGGTCTCTGCAGCTCCACTGCTGCACGCCAGCTGCTGCATCCACAGCACGCTTCTTTGTTCAGTGCCACAAGAAAGGGTGGGACCAGATGTTTCTGCCCCTTTGATGCAGAGACAAAGGCTTTCCCCAGAGGCGTCCAACTGACGCCCGCTTCCGCCAGCTCCCGTCTCCGGTTAGGACCGGCCTGGCCCCCACCCACTCGCTGGTCAGAGATCATGTTCCGCCCCCGTGTCCACATGGACGGTGGCTGGGGCACAGCAGGGCCATTAGCCATCGCAGACGGCCTGATGATCCTGGCACTGACAGAGGGTGCCGCTCCGCCCCCCGTCAAAAAAACATACAATCCCAAGGAATCTGGGCAGAAGCAGGTCCTTGAAGGTCACTCAGGCCGAGTGTCGGGAGGGACAGAGAGGAACTGGAGGCTGGGCGCTGAGGGGGTCGCCTTGGTGTGTAGGAAACTTCACTGACCGGGGTTTCTACCTGCACAGAGGAGGCGGGTATGATGGGAACGAACCAAGCCACAGGCTGCCCACTGAGGGCTACACGGATGTGACTTTTCCCTGCAACTGTTTTCTGAGGGGTGGGGGAAGAGTCTCACCGAGTTTTGTTGTATTTTTTTGTAACATTTATATATTTATTTGGCTGCATCAAGGCTTCCCTGGTGGCTCTGATGGTAAAGAACCTGCCTGCAATGTGGGAGACCTGGGTTCAATCCCTGGGTCAGGAAGATTCCCCTGGAGAAGGGATGGCTCTAGTACTTTGGCCACCTGATTCGAAGAACTGACTTATTGGAAAAGACCCTGATGCTGGGAAAGATTGAAGGCAAGAGGAGAAGGGAACAGCACAGGATGAGATGGTGGGATGGCATCACCGACTCAGTGGACGTGAGTTTGAGCAAGCTCCAGGAGTTGGTGATGGACAGGGAGGCCTGTCGTGCTGACGTTCACGGTCTCAAAGATCAGGACACGACTGAGCGACTGAACTGACCTGAACCAGAGGCCTGGCCCGGATAGCACTGTGCTTTCAGTGACGAGCGCCCTGCCCCGTCCCCAGGGCCCCTCTGGAGGGCTGGTGTCTTTGTACCCGGACCCTTCCCTACGCTCTGAGCACTAGCATGTAGAAATCATGAAATTTCTGTGTTCCCCGCAGTGCTTAGCTAGGCTGTCTGAGCTGCACCTTTGACGTCTGTCTTTGTCCAATTTGTTGTTGTTGTTCAGCTGCTCAGTCCTGTTCGACTCTTTGCTACCCCATGGACTGAAGCATGCCAGGCTCCCCTGTCCATCACCATCTCCCAGAGTTTGCTCAAACTCATGTCAGTTGAGTTGGTGATAACATTTAGGCTGTGATTGAAAAAAAAAAAAAAAAAAACCTATAAACAACGAACATTTTAATTTTCACGGTCTGGAGTCTGGAAGTCCATGTCGTTGCTGGCAGATTCAGTGTGTGGTGAGGACCTGTTTCATAGGTGGTATCTGCTGGTGGCCTTACGTGGTGGAAGGCGTCAGGAAGGTCTTGGGAATGTTTGGTGCAGTATAACAGCCCTGATGTTTCTGAAGATTCCACCCTCATGGGCTTCCCTTGTGACTCAGTTGGTAAAGAATCCGCCTGCAGAGCCGGAGACCCAGGTTCAGTTTCCTGGGTTGGGAAGATCCACTGTAGAAAGCAACGGAAGTAATGTTCGATTACTTAAAGCAATCAAACAGCCCTATTTTGGGGCTTCCCTGATAGCTCAGTTGGTCAAGAATTCGCCTGCAATGCAGGAGACCTGGGTTCGATCCCTGGGTTGGGAAGATCCTCTGGAGAAGGGAAAGAATACCCACTCCAGTATTCTGGCCTGGAGAATTCCATGGACTGTATAGCCCATGGGGTCGCAAACAGTCAGGCACGACTGAGCGACTTTCACTTTCTACCCTGCCCAATCTGCTCCCAACGACCTCCAGCCCCTTAGACCATCATACTGGAGGGCTTGGGTTTCTTTTTCTTTTTTCCTTTTTGGCCTCCTCATACGGGATCTTAGTTCCCCGACCAGGGATGAAACCCATGCACCCCTCTGTACTGCATGTACGGGACTCTTAACCCATGGACCACCAGGGAACTAACCCGGGGCAGCACGGTTGGGGTTCAGGAGGACACCCCGAGCATTTTGCCTGGGGCAGTATCCATGAAAAGACTTGTTCCAGAAGCACAGTCCTCGTGATGGGTGAGATCAGCCATGTGTTTACCTGATAAAGAGATGAAGGCTTGCAGGGAGCTCTGACTTCACCCCAGGGGAAGGCGAGGTAGCCTTCTCTGCTGGATCCCGCCCCTGACCAGTCTCCTCTGTTGTGCTGCCGAATGGCAGCCTTATCTGAACAAGTGCCCCTGCTTCTTTGAAGCGGCCCCGAGGCTGGGGCCAGTCTGTCCATCCGTTGCAGACAAAACAGCCGCCCGTCTCCCAAGCCGGGGGCACTTTTGTTCTTGTGTCCAGCAGTTCCTCTTCCTGCCTCTCGATGGCCTATCAGCTCCTGCAGGCTGCATTTCCGCTTTGAAAACTGAATGATTAAGTGGTTCCAGTCGTTCCGGTGCTTGAACATCCCCACTGCTCCTTCGCTTCAGGTGTCTGAGAACAGGGTTGGAATCAGGGGCAGGACTGTGTTCCCAGACGGCTGGGGAGCCTGCTTGCGTTCGCCCTGACTTGATAAGGCGTGAAACCAACCCCGAAAGGGGGCGCGGGGTGTGCTGTGTTCCTCCTGTGGTATGGGATGAAAGCAGGCTTTGGACAAGGGACCCTGCTGTCCCCTGCTGACGTCTTTTCTTCCCCTCCTCCTCTCAGTTCGTCCTTGCCAGAAGCGTTGCCTGTCATGTTGTGAGACAGACTTTGGTATCGGAGGGGAAGTAACAGAGATAACCATTGGGCTTTGGCCTTCAGGAGACTAGAGTCTTGGACTGGGGCTGGTAGCTTAAGCAGAGAGCCGTCAGCAGGGTTCAGGGGACTTGCCATGGCAGTCTCCTGGTTTGGACTCCGAGCTTCCGCTGCAGGAAGCATGAGTTTGAAGCCTGGTCAGGGAACTAAGGTCCTGCGTGCCACCTGTGGCCAAAAATAAAATGGGGGCCGGGGGTGGAGAGCAGAGAGTTTGGAGCCCCGACTGGTAATGCAGCAGGGTGTTCGGGAGGCTGGGAGGTGGCCGTTGGTTCCAGAGTGGATGTGGTGTTGGGGGCCCAGGACGGTTAGTGGAAGTGAGCCAGACACGGGGTGCAGGTGTGAGTAGAGGGGACCCCAGCCCAACACAGCTGGGAGGCAAGAAAGGACCATTTCTCTGGGAAGAAATGACAGATGCTTCTTAGTTGCCAGCCTGTGATGTTCAGGCAAAAGCTCATAATGTGCAGAGGCTTGCCAGGTGGCTCAGTGGTAAAGAATTCACCTGCCAATGCAGGAAATGGGGGTTCGATCCCTGGGTCGGGAAGACCCCCCTCTGGAGAAGGAAATGGCATCCCACTCCAGTGTTCTTGCCTGAAGAATCCCATGGACAGAGGAGCCTGGTGGGCTACGGTCCATGGGGGGTCACAGAGTTGGACTCGGCTCAGTGACTTAGCAAGCATGCATGGTGTCCAGAGCAAGGCGACAGCGGTTAGTTTTGCCTGGTCAACGGTGGGACTGGACTGAACACAGGGCCTCCACTCGGCCTGATCAGCCAGCCTCTCTCCCTTTGCTGGTGGGAGATCTTTGATTTTGGGGGCCACGTTGCATGGCAGTGGCGTGACTTGTGGGGTCCGGTTCCCTGACAAGGGGTCGAACCCGTGCCTTTTGCATCAGAAGCACGGGGTCTTCACCGCTGGACCTCCAGGGGAGTTCTCGCAAGACATTCTGTGGGAGGCAGGAGGCTGCCGGCGTCCTGCTGTGGTGGATGCGTCTTCACAGGGCAGGAGGATGCGTCTTCACAGGGCAGGAGGTCGGAAGGGTGTTTCAGAGTTGTCCCGTCTCCTGTTTGTATGTTCGATCAAGGGTTGTCATGAGTGTGGCAGGCATTTTATCCTTTCTCAAGTGGAGGTTCCCAGTTGGGAATGATAGCTTTTGTCCCTCAGGGTATATACTGCACAGTATCTGGGGACATTCCAGATGTTATTGGGGCGGTGGTGGGGGTGCGGGATGCTGCTGACATCCAGTGGGCAGAGACTAGGAATGGCGATCGTAGACATCCTCCAGGTAAGGGACAGCCCCGTCACAGAGGAATATCCAGCCCTGAACATCACTGGTACCTGGGGGAGAAATGTGCTGAGCTATCCCAGTGTTCAGCTAGCCCATCCATATTTTATTTTATTTTTTTAATTATTTAAAAAAAATGTTTATCTATTTGGCTGTACCTGGGTATTAGTTGCAGGGCACACAGGATCTTTGATCTTAGTTGTGAGATGTGGGACCTTGTTCCCTGACCGGGGATCAAACCCGGAGACCCCTGCATTGAGAGCTTGTAGTCTTCGCCACTGGGCCACCAGGAAAGTCTGTATCCCATGGTTTTTTTTTTTTTTTTGGCTGGACATTTGGCTTCTTTCTGTGTTTTAGCTGGTATGGGTGGTGCTGGGGTGGTCATTCTTACACAGGTCTTTTGGTGAACACTCAGGAGACTTGAAGGTTTTTCCACCTGTTTTCCCAACTGGTCATAGCAATTTTTGCATCCGCCCCATGGACAGAGGAGCCTGGCGGGCTACAGTCCATGGGGGTGGCAAAGAGTCAGACATGACTGAGCGACTAACAAAACAACAATAAACTGTGTATGAGAGTTGCCGGTGTTTGAAGCAGCCCAGGTTTCCCTCGGCAGGTGAAAGGATAAAGGGAACGCGGCATATACATACGGTAGAATATTAGTGTTAGATAACGGGTGCTCCACGTGGCCTGCGATCACGTGCGTGAACCTCAAGTGCTACAACCAGACCCAGAGAACAGTCCGGTGGGACTCCACTTACACACGGCATCCACAGGAGTCGGGTTCTGGAAACAGCAAGGCAGAACGGCTCTTGCCAAGGACTGGGAGAAACGCTTGATGGACCCGGTGTCGGTTTTGCAAGGTGAATTCCTAGGGCTCACTTACACATCATGTAATTACAAAGAACGCTGCTGAACGGTACACTTAAAAATGGGTGACGCATCTTATTAAATAACAGCGTCAGCAATTCCATCTGTGACTGTGGCATGCCCCGTCAGCTATTTAGATAACTTCTTCCAAAGCAGTGTTTTGTAGTTTTCGGGGTTCAAGTTTTGCCCTCCTCTTTTTGATCAAATTTGGGCTTCCCTTGTGGCTCAGCTGGTAAAGAATCCGCCTGTAAGGTGGGAGACCTGGGTTCGATCCCTGGGTTGGGAAGATTCCCCTGGAGAAGGGAAAGGCTACCCACTCCAGTATTCTGGCCTGGAGAATTTTCCACAGAGTGTATAGTCCATGGGGTCACAAAAAGTCAGACACGACCGAGCAACTTTCACTCTTATCAAATTTATCACTAGAATTTCTTTGCCTCTTCAGACTCTTGGAAGTGAAATTGTTATCTTCATTTTATTTTGGGGTTGTTTGTTCATAGCGTATAGAAAGTAAGTTTGTTTCTGTATATTGAAAAAAAGGGTGACAATAAATTTTGTGTGGGGTGGGTTAAAGCACAATTTTAGAACAGTCTTATGGACTCTGTGGGAGAGGGTGGGAAGATTTGGGAGAATGGCATTGAAACATGTGAAATGTCATGTATGAAACGAGATGCCAGTCCAGGTTCAGTGCACGATGCTGGATGCTTGGGGCTGGTGCGCTGGGAAGGCCCAGGGGGATGGTATGGGGAGGTTGGGAGGGAGGAGGGTTCAGGATGGGGAGCATGCGTAAAAAAAAAAGAAAAAAAAATAAAAAAATAAAAAATAAAAAACTTGTTGTTCACTCGCTAAGTCCTGTCCAGCCCTTTGCGACCCCACAGACAAGGACAGAAGGTGAAAGTGATGCAGAAGTGCCCAGTTCCTCTTCACCCCCCATCACTGTTTATCTTCCTCCCAGGAGAGGCCCAGCTTCCCTGTCCTTCACCATCTCCCGGAGCTTGCTCAAACTCAGGTCCATGGAGTCAGTGATGCCATCTAACCATCTCATCCTCTGTCATCCCCTTCCCCTCCCGCCTTCAATCTTTACCAGCATCAGGATCTTTTCCAATGAGTCAGCTCTTCACATCAGGTGATGCTTTCGAACTGTGGTGTTGGAGAAGACTCTTGAGAGTCCCTTGGACTGCAAGGAGATCCATCCAGTCCATCCTAAAGGAAATCAGCTTGCTCAAACTCATGTCCATTGAATTAGTGATGCCATCCAACCATTTCATCCTCTGTCATCCCCTTCTCCTCCTGCCTTCAACCTTTCCCAGCATCAGGGTCTTTTCCAATGAGTCGGCTCTTTGCATCAGATGGCCAGAGGATTGGAGTTTCAGCTTTAGCATCAGTCCTTCCAATGCATATTCAGGACTGATCTCCTTTAGGATGGACTGGTTGGGTCTCCTTGCAGTCCAAGGGACTCTCAAGAGTCTTCTCCAACACCACAGTTCAAAAGCATCAGTTCTTCGGCGCTCAGCCCTTATGGTTCAACTCTCACATGCATGCATGATTGCTGGGAAAACCATAGCTTCCGCCTTCTATCCTTGGACAGTTTCCTTTGGACCCAATCTAATGAACTATATGGAAATAGAGTTTCTAGAAAACATAGTCCCCATTCTAACCAAGAGGACCCAGAACTATGCCCAAGTTAGGAACACCTGACCTGTGCATATAGCACATATATCAGAGAGCCAACTGTGGAGAAGGCATATTTGCTTTTTTCCCCTTTCCTTGATTGCAAAACCCACAGACTGTAAACCATAACATCTTTTCCCTTTAATTAGTGGATAACTGCACCACAGTGTAGTGTTAGTTTCTGCCGTATAGCAACTTGAGTCAGCCATGCGTGCGTGTGTGCTAAAGTCACTTCAGTCGTGTGTGACTGTCTGACCCCATGGACTGTAGCCCGCCAGGCTCCTCTGTTCATGGGATTCTCCAGGCAGGAATACTGGAGTGGGCTGCCCTGCCCTTCTCCAGGGGATCTTCTCCACCAGGGACTGAACCCGTCTCTTATGTTTCCTTCGTTCTTTAGCGCCAGTAAAGAACTAGGCAGGTTCTGTACCACCAGTGCCACCTGGGAAGCCCAGTCAGCCGTGAGCATACACATATAAACGATGACATTTTGTAGAGAGGTATTTGTGTCTTAGCCTGAGAACTTAAATTGCGTTTGTGTGTGTGTGTTTCAAATGGGGGACGTGTGGTTTAGTTTCCACATAACCAATTTAAGTGAAACTCTTGTAAGACACCCCCCCCCCATTTGTGAATGGTGACGTGTTGTATTTTAAAAGTTTTCTGTAAAGCTGTATGGTAGCTCATCACGGGTAAAAGAAACTGTAGGTTGAGAATAAACAGTAAGAGCTTCTAGGATAACTGAACTTTGGGCTTTACTTTCCCCCCAAACAGTGTGGTATGCAAGGACTTAGAAACCAGTATATCCAAATAGCTTTGGGGTGTTTGTAAACGGAGCAATCTCCCTTTGCCACTTAAGCATCTCCTTTCCTCGTGTTATTAATTAGGAGTGTGGACCATTTGTCACTGAACTTGAAAGTCCAGGATCCTCCCCTGGGTTGCAGTCCTGATTGGAATGCCAGCAAATTCTAAATAACGTGTTTTGTAAATAATACTTGCATAAGACTCTGAATTTGCAACATATTTTCATAATTTGTCTCCCTTTTATTCTTCGCGTGGTCTTGGGTTGTCAGGCCCCGCCCCACCCCCAGCCCAACTGTTGTCCGAATTGTTTTGAGTGGAAAACTGAGACCGAGAACAATAAAGTGGGCTTCATTCTCCAGTTCTCTCCAGTTGGACTTCCCTGCTGGGCTCAGGTGGTGAAGAATCTGCCTGTGATACTGGAGACCTGGGTTCAATCCCTGGGTTGGGAAGATCCCCTGGGGGAGGAGGGCATGGCAACCCACTCCAGTATTCTTGCCTGGAGAATCCTCATGGACAGAGGAGCCTGGCGGGCTATGGTCCATGCAGTTGCGAAGAGTCGGACGTGACTGAGCCACAAACGCTTTCAGTTCTCCAACTGTGCAGTGAAGTGGTCGGGCTCAGTCTGAAGTCCTAGCGCCTTCGCCCTCATCTCTGTGAAAGCATCCCTGATCATCAGCCCCTCCTCGAATCCTCTGGTCTGACTGCTCCTGCTCTGTGATGCTGGGGCCCATGTATGCCTCCATTGCCGTGCTTGTCACATGGAACTGTCTATCCCTCAGAGTCTCCAGTGTTCTTGCCTGGAGAATCCCAGGGATGGGGAAGCCTGGTGGGCTGCCATCTATGGGGTCGCACAGAGTCGGACGTGACTGAAGTGACTTAGCAGCTGCAGCAGCAGCAGGGTCTCATTGGGAAGCAGAAAGCGCGCAGTAATTGGAACGGGGGCTGCTTAATAGAAGGCAGGCTTCCGGGCACTGGCCACATTCCAACACACCCCTTCCGGCTCCTCTGTCGGGCGGGTTTGTGCCATTGCCATGGAGACCAGAAGACCACGGGCCCCCCCCCCCCACCCACCCCCGCCTTAAATACTTACCATATGGCTGTCTCGGTGCAGAAGTTTGCCACCCCGGGTGTAAAGAATTACTCTCAGCAGACGATTCCTTATCATTAACTTAGTGAAGAATGATTAACTAGGTGCTCCTTGGGGTAAAGAGAGCTCTGAAGAGGACGGCAGCTGGAAGGAACAGTGACACCACTTCTGGACTCAAGGCCGGTGACCTCTCTGATGCTGGGAAAGATTGAAGGCGGGATGGGGAAGGGGACGACAGAGGATGAAGATGGCATCACCGACGCGGCGGACGCGAGTTTGAGCAAGCTCTGGGAGCTGGCGGTGGATAGGGAGGCCTGGCCCACTGCAGTCCATTGGTTTGAAAAGAGGCAAGACACGACTGAGCAACAGAACTGCAAGGAGATCCAACCAGTCCATCCTAAATGACGTGAGTCCTGAATATTCTTTGTAAGCACTGATGCTGAAGCTGAAACTCCAGTACCCTGGCCACCTGATGCAGGAAATTGACTCCTTGGAAAAGACCCTGATGCTGGGAAAGATTGAAGGTGGGAGGAGAAGGGGACAACAGAAGATGAGATGGTTGGATGGCATCACCGAGTCAATGGACATGAGTTTGAGCAAGCGCTGGGAGATGGTGAAGGGCAGGGAAGCCTGGCGTGTTGCAGTCCATTGGTTTGAAAAGAGTCAAGACACTGCCTTGTCTCAGGAGCAGGGCTGGGCTGACTTCAGAGGGAAGCCCTGTCCCCCAGTGTCCCTCTGGTGCCCTCTGCTGATGACACTTCCCGAGGCACAGCCTGCTACACCCCCCAAAGGTCCCCACGTCCAGCCCCAGTATTACCACTCAGCTGGTGACTGGTGATTTGCACTTAAGACGCACTACATTGCTAACTGGCGTGGCACTCAAATGGGTGTCCTCTGCGCACCTTTTTCCTGGATTGTGACTTCCCCTCGCCAGGCAGGGGTGTTCCGAAAATGCCCCCTGAGTGTTGCCCTGCAGACAGTATCCCCTCCACCGATTGGCCTGTGTTCTCCAAAGTGCTGTGCTGTCCCTGAGGGTCAGGACTCCGCAGAGCCCTGAGGCCCTGGATGTTCACCCCTCCTGGAGAGCAGCCATGTACCTTGGGCTTCGTCTTCGCCTGAGGAGGCTGTGGGCTCTGGGTTCAGAGTTGAACAGTCCTATTGGGGTTCCCTGTCAAGTCTGGCTTGGGTTCTGAATTGCTACCACTGACCCCCTGATGCAAATTTCCTTCCTTTTGCGTTTCTTTTTTTAAAAATTGCACTGTTTTATTTATGTATTTGATGCTTTTGAACTGTGCTATTGAAGAAGACTCTTAAGAGTCCCTTGGACTGCAAGGAGCTCCAACAAGTCCATCCTAAAGGAGATCAGTCCTGAATATTCATTGGAAGGACTGATGCTGAAGCTGAAGCTCTCTTAATACTTTGGCCACCTGACGGGAAGAGCCGACTCATTAGAAAAGACCCTGATGCTGGGGAAGATTGAGGGCAGGAGGAGAAGGGGACGACAGAGGATGAGATTGTTGGATGGCATCACCGACTTAAAGGATATGAGTTTGAGCAAACACCGGGAGATGGTGAAGGACAGGGAAGCCTGGCGTGTTGCAGTCTATGAGGTCGCAAAGAGTTGGACAGGAGTGAGCGACTGAACAACAATTAATGTATTTGTTTTTGGCTGTGCTGGGTCTTCCTTGTTGCACAAGGGCTTTCTCTAGTCGCGGCAGGTAAGGGCTACCCAGTAGTTGAGGTGGGCTTCCCTGGTGGCTCAAATGGTAAAGAATCTGCCTGCAATTACAGAGACCCAAGTTCCATCCCTGGGTGGGGAAGATCCCCTGGAGGAGGGCATGGCATCCCACTCCAGTATTCTTGCCTGGAGAATCCCATGGACAGAAGAGCCTGGTGGGCTAGAATCCACGGGATCGCAAAGAGTCGGAGACTACTGAGCAGCTAACATTGTCACTTTCCATTTGTCATGCACTGGCTTCTCACTGTGGTGGCTTCTCGTGTTGCAGAGCGTGGGCTCTAGGGCGCTAGGGCTTCCATACTTGCAGCACATGGGCTCAGTGGATGCGGCTCCCAGGCTCTAGACCACAGGCTCAATAGTTGTGGCCCATGGGACTAGTTACTCTGCAACGTGTGGGATTTTCCCAGACCAGGGATTGAACCTGTCTCACCTCCACTGCCAAGCAATTCCTATCTATCAGACCACCAGGGAAGACCCCCCCCACCCAAAAAAAAAAATTATGTTTCTTAAAAGGTCTTCTTGAGCAGTCAGCATCTTTCCTGTTTCTCTGTGGACTTCTGGTTGCTAACTGCAGCCTCTGATGCCTCCAGGTCTTTCAGACTTCTCCTTGGCCTTCTCTGTCCATCAGCCTGGGTCTGTCTGCTTCTCTGGGCCACGTCTGCCTTTCTTGGTCTTGGGGCCCCGTGTGATGCAGCCCTCACCTTGGCAATGAGTGGAGGGAGTGTGTTAGAATCTTCAGGGTGCACTCCTATGTTCGGGATTAAATACAGACTTGTTCATCTGAATCTGAAATGTATGAGGTGGGTTTTGGGGTTTCTTCTTAGGCTTTTTTTTTTGCATGTGGAGGTGGTTACCACTTTTCTTGTTTTTCGAGATAACATTTTGTCAAGCACGAGGAAAGTAATTTTCCTCTCTAATTAAAGTTTTATTGGTTGTTTTGAGAATTTGTACACAGTTCAGTGTGTACACCCTTCTTTTTTTTTAAATTAATTTATTTTAATTGGAGCCTAATTACTTTACAATATTGTAGTGGTTTTTGCCATACATTGACATGAATCAGCCGTTGGTGTACATGTGTCCCCCGTCCTAACCCCCCTCCCGCCTCCCTCCCTATCCCATCCCTCTGGGTCGTCCCAGTGCACCAGCCCTGAGCACCCTGTCTCATGCATCAAACATGGACTGGCGATCTGTTTCATATATGGTAATATACATGTTTCAATGTTATTCACTCAAATCCTCCCACCCTTGCCTTCTCCCACAGAGTCCAAAGGTCTGTTCTTTACATCTGGGTCTCTTTTGCTGTCTCGCAAATAGGGTCATCGTTACCATCTTTCTAAATTACATGTATATGCGTTAGTGTACTGAATTGGTGGTTTTCTTTCTGACTTACTTCAATCTGTATAATAGGCTCCAGTTTCATCCACCTCATTAGAACTGATTTAAATGCATTCTTTTTAATAGCTGAGTAACACTCCATTGTGTATATGTGCCACAGATTTCTTATCCATTCGTCTGCTGATGGACATCTAGGTTGCTTCCATGTCCTGGCTTTTGTAAACAGTGTACACCCTTCTTAATGTATGTACTGAACATCTAAAAAACTACATAGTTTCTTTTCTAAACTTCCCTGGTGCTTCTCTGGTGGCTCAGATGGTAAAGCGTCTGCCTGCAATGCGGGAGACCCGGGTTCAATCCCTGGTTCGGGAAGATCCCCTGGAGAAGGAAATGGAGACCCACTCCAGTACTCTTGCCTGGAAAATTCCATGGACTGAGGAGCCTGGTGGGCTACAGCCCATGGGGTCGCCAAGAGTTGGAAACAACTGAGCGACTTCACTTTCCTTTCTAAACAGATATTCCAGTGACTTTCTGGCCTAAAATGCAGAAGCTATTTTTCCTTAAGAGGATGCCAAATATTGATAGGCTGTGCCATCATATAGGTCCCATTAACTCATCGTTTAATATCGTAAGCACTGCATGCTCGATTTGCACTATTTCGTGGCATGTTCATGGCACATTATGGGAGATTGGAGTGTCATGATGTGGAACAACAAAGAGCCGAGATCAAGGAGTGCTTTTCTTTGGGAAGTGATTCTACTAAAACATCTGGGAGTCGAGGTCCTTTTAAATGTTCAAGACATATTTTGTGCACAGTTGTGACACCAGATTGCCATCAAGTATGTTTTGTGTTAAATAATTACCCCCCGTGAAATAGTCAGCTGACGCTCAGGACATGTGTGCTGTGCTAAGTCGCTTCAGTTGTGTCCAACTCTGTGCGACCCTGTGGACCATAGCCTGCTAGGCTCTTCTGTCCATGGGATTCTTCACTCAACTACTTTGCCAACAAAGTCAATTACTTTGCCAACAAAGGCCTGTCTAGTCAAAGCTATGGTTTTTCCAGTAGTCCTGTATGGATGTGAGAGTTCGACTATAAAGAAAGCTGAGCATCGAAGAATTGATGCTTTTGAACCGTGGTGGTGTTGGAGAAGACTCTTGAGAGTCCCTTGGACTGCAAGGAGATCCAACCAGTCCATCCTAAGGGAAATTATTCCTGAATATTCATTGGAAGGACTGATGCTGAAGGTAAAGCTCCAATCCTTTGGCCACCTGATGCAAAGAACTGACTCACTTGAAAAGACCCTGATACTGGGAAAGATTGAAGGCAGGAGGAGAAGGGGATGACAGAGGATGAGATGGTTGGATGGCATCACCCACTCAGTGGACATGAGTTTGAGCAAGCTCCGGGAGCTGGTGACGGACAGGGAAGCCTGGCATGCTGCAGTTCATGGGAGTGCGAAGAATGGGAACTGAACTGAGAGTTCCTGGGAAGCTTGAATTCCACAGATTGCTGATAAGATACTCCCTGAGATTGTCCAAGGAGACAGAGACCAGTGATGAGTTTATGTACAAGTCTGGATACATTTCAGTGGAGGTTTTTGATCCCCCCCCTCCCCACCACGGGCTTCTCTGTTACCAAAGATGAGCTCTCTGATTGCTTTGCAATTGGATCCTCTTCCTGGATGACTCAGCTCTCTCTTTGGAGACAAGGGAACTCGGGAGGGTGACTGGGGAGGTGGCATCAGTGATTGTCCTGGCTCATAGAAGCCAGTGCTGTCTTATGCTCTCCCCTGGATGGCTTTCTAGTCATAGCTGATAAGTCACGGGTGTGATTCATGGCCTTTGAAATCCGATCTCAGACCTAAACGTTCCTCCCCCTTCCATTCTGATCTCCGGTGGTTGCGATTTTCCCAGGCCATCAAAGCTCCATATCTGAGCTCTACTGCACACCCCTTTCCTGCAGTGGCCCTTGATGTCCATCAATGAATATGTCCCTTGACCTGCCTTCCCAGCTGCCAGAGTCCTTGCTTACGTTTGTGTTCCCTGCCCTGTCTTGGTTTGAGCACGTGTGGCTGCCGATCTGTGATGTGTTCTGGGCAGGAGAGATGCTTTTTCCTCTCTGCCTAGAGGATGAAGCTGCTAGACGCATTTGCTCACATGATACAGGGTCACTCACCTGCTTCCCTGCCGGGCCTTCTGGGACCCCCTCTCCCACCCTTTCCCACCACTGCCTCCAGGGTATCCTTCCGGCTTCTGAAACTCAAGGTCAAATTCCTCATCTTCCTCTTTCTGGCCTTATCTTCAAAGGCTCCCCTTGCCAGGGTGCCATGCTTTCCAGGCTGACATTCTTCAGATGGGCCCGGGTCCTGACCCCTTCCCGTGTAATGTCCACCCCCATCTCTGCTGGCCCTTTCAACTTGCTGTCTGGGGGTGAAGGTCTTTCATCTCCAGCCTCGAGCCCCTCCCCTCTCACCCCCATTGCCCTGACTCGGTCCCTTCCCGAGTGAGTCCTGGCTCCCATGAGAATTGGGCCCCCCCCACCCCGCCCTTGGTGGGTGTCATCTTCGATCATCTGTAACAACATCCGTTGGATGAAATACGAAAGCTTGCTTCCAAAAAGACTTCCATGGACTGGTTTTTTTTTTTTTTTTTTTTTTTCCCCTTCCCTTCCTCTTGCTGTTGCCAGAGTAAATGTTTCCATCAGGACAGCAAGGCAGTCTGCTCATTTTTGAACACTTCGAAACCCTAAAAACTCAACAGGAGTTTGGCAAACAGAATTCCAGTGAATAATCCAAACCGGAATATTCGGCCTGGCGAGTGAGCTTGGGGCTTTCCTTCTGACCGGGGTACACGGACTGGCATCGTGGGTGGGCGTGGATTCCTTTGTCCTTGCCTGCCTGCCTTTTTGTAAAGGGAGTTTTCTTTTTTTTTGCCCCTGAGCGAGGGACACTGAGAACTTTGCCTGGTGATTGTAGAACAGGACTGCCCCGTTTGTGGCTCCTGCAGACGGTGCCCTCTGCTACTGGCAATGCCCAGTGCTATCTTGACTGTTAAACAGAGGATGGCAATAAAAGAAGCCTGCGTGTGTGCAGTGCACGATGCGTTTGAGGCGTGACTCATCACGTGTAATGTACGATAGACTATACACAGCTGATGGGCAGAGCTGTATTCCTGGGACCCGAGGGCCAGCTTCAAGTCTGGGCTTCACCAGGTTCAAGCCTAATGAAGTCTTCCTCACGGGAGAAGCTTGATGGGGTCAAGGGTACGGACCCGAGGTCTTCAAAGCTGCCTCATTT
Organism: Bos grunniens; assembly: GCF_055505025.1. Classification (NCBI taxonomy): domain Eukaryota; kingdom Metazoa; phylum Chordata; class Mammalia; order Artiodactyla; family Bovidae; genus Bos; species Bos grunniens. The sequence continues at coordinate 6,951,086 of NC_141194.1, forward strand.
GCAACTCTCTTTGCCATGAGCGTGAAAAATGTTGGACAAATGCTTTGTCTTGGCGAGGAAGCCGAGGCGGGCAGAGATCCCCGGCTACTCTGTCTCCCAAACCTGGAGCCGTTTGTTTTTTGCTGGGAGTGTAGGTGGAGTGTGGTTTGGATGAGGCAGACAGGCTGCCTTGGAATGCGGTCTTTGCGGCTGGAGCAGGAGCTGGGAAATCTTTGCAGATGAAGGGAAGCAACACGATGTGATTTGGGCTTCGGGGTGAAGCCAGACCTTTGTTCAAAAAAATTTTAATTTATTTGACCAAGCCAGATCTTCATTGAAGATCTTCCGTCTTCATTGCAGTGTTCAGAATCTTTAGTAGTGGCACATGGAATCTAGTGCCCTGACCAGGGATCGAACCCTGGGCACCCTGCATTTGGGAGCTCAGAGTCTTAGCCACTGGACCTCCAGGCGAGTCCCTTAGCCAGACGTTAATGACAGTGCTTTGAGAGAGTCTCACGTGCAAGGGTTTGCGGGGATGAGACGGAAAAGCTCACCAGGTCGTGGCCGAGTCGTTACAGGTGATGAGTTGTCTGTAGGAAGGGCTACCTTCAGAACCTGTTCTAAGACCCTGCAGGTTTCTTCATCGTCATGGTTTCACCTAAAGGCTTGCTTGTGATGCTCAGATTCACCAGCTCTGCGCCTGTCTGGTTGTTGTCTCCTTGGGAACACCCATCCCTTCTTTCTCCTCCGTCTCCTTCTCCTTCATCCTCTTCTGCCAGGCAGCCCAAGGGTTCTGTCCTCCGCCGTTCATGGATCTGTTTTCTGTGTGGGCAGCCTCCATCCCGGCCTGTCCAGTCTTTTAAGTTCCTTCCCCTGCTGTTCACTCCATCTTTTCCTCCGGGAACTCCCACCTCCCGCCCACCCCAGCTAACTGCCCACCAACCCTCCGATTAGACACAGCCCTTGGGCACCCCCAGCTGGGGCATGTCGAAACCTAAACTCTCCACCACATATCCTTCACCTTGGCTGTTTCTGGCTGAGTGTGTAATCTTGGCCGGGTGGAAGCTTATTAACGTTGGAATCTGTCATTACGTTGGGATTAAAAATCGTCTAGACTTGGAAACCGGTTGTTAGCTGAATGAATTGCTTCATAGTTCTGTTTGGAGTGGTCATTTTGTTCATTATGTTCTGTTTATGGTCAACTTGCAGTAAATAATTACTCTGTTACCCTAAGGAGGGGTTGAGTTGTCCTTGGGTGCAGGCGGAGAGACGGGTCCAAGTACTGTGTGGTTTCATCCTTGAGCCTGTCACTGGCTTCATTTCCAGCTCTGCAACCCCCAGAGGAGGAACGTTTCCTTGCTTTAGTGCCTGGTGAGGTTTGGAACTGATTTTCAGGTCAGCCCTGGCATATAGTGGGAGCACAGTGAACTTCCAAAATTGTACCCTGGTATGCACATAAACAGTCATCTTTTTCACTAGTTCTCCTAGCAGTTTGTAAAAAGAATGGCTTTGTGGTGTAGAACAGGGGTTGGCAGCTTTTTTTTTTTTTAAAGTAACAAGCCAAGTAGTAAATATTTTTGGCTTTATGGGCCCCAAAATATTCCATTCTCGCCTGTAGCAGTGTATAAACAAATGGGTGTGGTTGTATTCCAGTAAAATTTTATTTGCCCCAAACAAAAAAAAGACAGCTGGCTGGATTTTTTGCAGGGAGGGTGAGGGGAGGGCACGCCACCTAGCATGTGGGATCTTCCCTGGCCAGGGATGGGACCCGGGCCTCCTGCATTGGGAGCACGGAGTCTTAACCACTGGACCACCAGGGAAGTCCTAGCTGGCTGGGTTTGATTCATGGGTCATGGGGCTTCCCTGGTAGCTCAGCTGGTAAAGAATCCGCCTGCAGTACAGGAGATCCCGGTTCGATTCCTGGGTCGGGAAGATCCGCTGGAGAAGGGACAGACTACCCACTCCAGTATTCTTGGGCTTCCCTAGTGGCTCAGACTGTAAAGAATCTGCCTGCAGTGCAGGAGACCTGGGTTCGATCCCTGGGTTGGGAAGATCCCCTGGAGGAGGGCATGGCAGCCCACTCCAGTATTCTGGCCTGGAGAATCCCATGGACAGGGGAGCCTGGCGGGTTGCAGTCCATGGAGTAGCAAAGAGCTGGAGATGACAGAGACAGTAAGCACGGCACACAGTTTGCAGGGCACTGGTACAGACAGTAGGTTGGTTAATTGATGTCTTACTCGATGCTTAGTTGGATTATTACTATATAAGAAAAGCTGGGTTAAGGATTTACAGATTGAAAATTCTCAGGATAAAAGTCGTAAAATCCTTTTAAGGAGTAGGTCAGTCCACTTGGGTACATACTGTGTGTAACTCTGACTAGGGAGTGTTTTACATACATGGGTTTGATCCCATGGTCAGGAACAGCTGAGACCTGTGGTCTTCCCACAGCTAAGACCCCATGCCACAATGAAGATGGAAGATGGCATGTGTTGCAGCTAAGACCCAGCACAGCGAAATAGATAAATAAATTAAAAAAAAAAAAAAAGCATTCTAGCAGGTCCTCAAAATGTTTACCCTAGTTACCATATGACCCCGACATTCTACTCCTAGTTGTACACCCAAGGGAAATGAGGATGCATATTCACACACAAACATATGTATACAAGTGTTCATGGGGCGCTGACAGCCAAATGTATGGATGTGACAGTTGGACTCTAAAGAAAGCTGAGCGCCGAAGAATTGATGCTTTTGACCTGTGGCGTTGGAGGAGACTCTTGAGAGTCTCTTGGACTGCAAGGAGATCCAACCAGTCCATTCTAAAGGAGATCAGTCCTGGGTGTTCTTTGGAAGGAATGATGCTAAAGCTGAAACTCCAGTACTTTGGCCACCTCATGTGAAGAGCTGACTCATTGGAAAAGACCCTGATGCTGGGAGGGATTGGGGGCAGGAGGAGAAGGGGACGACAGAGGGTGAGATGGTTGGATGGCATCACCAACTCAATGGACATGAGTTTGAGTTAACTCCGGGAGTGGGTGATGGACAGGGAAGCCTGATGTCCTGTAGTCTGTGGGGTGGCAAAGAGTCAGACACAACTGAACTACTGAGCTGAACTGACTGAATAGCCCAATCAGTAGAAACAAAGTAAATATATCCATCCCTGATGAACAGATACATTGAATGTGGTCGATTGGTACGATGGAGTATCACTCAGCCCTAAAAAGGAACGGAGTTCCAACACAGGGGTCAACACGGACGCACCTGTAAAACACATCATGAGTGAAAGAAGCCCGACACAAAAGCCCACCTGTTGTATGACTGTGTATATCAAGTGTCCACAGTACGACGTGTACACGTACACGTACGTGGTCTCCGGGGAGGGCTGGAGAGTGACTGCTGACAGGCACGAGGTTTCTTCTGGCTTAGGAAGCCTGTTCTCAGCTGGGTGGGTGGTGATGGTTGGACGAGTCTGAATACAACTAACAGTCTATTCATTCGTGTGTACGTGGGCGGATTGGCTTGTATTTGGCTTATAGCTAAATAGAGCTGTTACAGAAATTAAACAAACAAACATTGAAAGAAACCTGTTACAGAAAAAGTCCTAGGTGCAGGACTTTTAAAAAAATAATTTTTTTTTTTTTGGCTCTGGTGGGTCTTTTGTTGGTGTACGTGGGCTTTCTCCAGTTGTGGTGAGCAGGTGCCCCTGTCCACTTGCAGCCTGTGGACGTCTCATTGCGATGGCTTCTCTTGTTGCAGAACACGGGCTCTTGGGCGCACGGGCTTCAGTAGTTGTGGCCCCCCCGGGCTCTGGAGCCCAGGCTCAGCGGTTGTCGTACACGAGCTTTCTTGCACTGTGGGACATGGACTCTTCCCTGACCAGGGCTCTAACCTGTGTCTCCTGCTTTGGCAGGCAGATTCTTTAACCACGGGACCCCCAGGGAAGCTCTAGGTGCAGGATTGATGGGTGAGACATAACTTGTCAATAATTTTAAAACACCTATCTTTTTTTTTTTTTTGGAGGGAGGAAATCCGGAGAGCAAAGGGGTCCGTCTGGATCCCCTGTTTCTGGTGTGTTTTTGAGTGTGTGTGTACTCTGCTGCCCCTTCCGTAAAAGGTAGGCCTTGCAGATGTAGACTGGATGAGGGGTACACACCAGGAGAAGGATGCATCCCTGGTCTCCCACAGGGAATCGGGGCCCAAGCTGGATCCCTTCACTCCTGGGTCGTTCTGAAGCCAGTCTGAGAACAGGTAGGTGTCACAGAGCTGTCACCGACACGTCCTTCTGTCTGCGTCCTGGGGACTGGTTTGCTTATTTGGTGGGGGGAGCTCATGGACCCTCTTTCTGTATTGCAGGTTGAAGAAGGCAGCAAAGCCGCGGCCGTGGACAAACTGCTGGCCGGAGACGAGATCGTGGGCATCAATGATGTCGGTCTGTCCGGGTTTAGACAGGAAGCCATCTGCCTGGTGAAGGGGTCACATAAGACCCTGAAGCTGGTGGTGAAAAGGTAAGACCCGGGTGTCAAGCCTTGTTTACAGACAGAGATGAGCAGGCCAGCAAAGCGTGGACTCTGTTGGCTGCCCTGTGTCAACTGTGACAGTCCCGATGTGGACATGTGTGTGTGTGTGTCTGTGCATACATGTGTGAGCGTGTACACTTAGGAAGTACATGAGTGATTCATCTCTTGGCCAAGGATGAATCCAACTTCACACATTTGAAAGATTACCTTTTCTTCTTTTTTTTTTTTTTACTTAGTTTTATGTTGGAGTATAGTTAACTTAGCTAAAGCTCTGATACTTTGGCCACCTGATGCAAATGGACGACTCTTTGGAAAAGACAGCAAGTTGAATCAGTTATACATACATATATATACACACACAAACACACACGCTCTTTTTTAGATTCTTTTCCTGTGCTTGTCACAGAGTATTGAGTAGAGTTCCTGGTAATGGTCAGTTCTTACAAGATTCCTTCTTTAATTACTTCTGAGTGTTAATTTTTGACTTGTGAAGTGATTTTGATTCCTTAAATCTTATCCCTGGCAATAGCTGATTCTCTAAATGAAGCAAAGTGTCATGGCCCAGTTTTAACACAAGGTGGCAGGCTACCGGATTTTCGGGTCTCATGCTAATGTGGAGTGATGTACACCGACATCCAGGTGTTTCTAGCACTGTGCTGAGCTCTGGGGCGGGCAAGCGTACTTGCTTAGAAAGCAAATTGTGGATAGGAGTTGGGATAATTTGAGGGGGTCAGAGAGTGAAATTGGGGACCTGATGCTTTTACAGGCAGGAACTAGAACAGTACAGCTAGGCAGCTCAGAGGTATTGGTGATTGTTTTGGGCCACGCTGGCTACAAAGCTTGCCGGCTTCCCTGGTGGCTTAGCTGGTAAAGAATCTGCCTGAAGTGCAGCAGACCACTGTTCGATTTCTGGGTTGGGAAGATCCCCTGGAGAAGGGAACGGCTACCCACTCCAGTATTCTTGCCTAGAGCATTCCATGGAATTCTTGCAGGATCTTAGTTCCCTGACCAGAGATCAGACTCAGGGCCCCAAAGTGATGGCACCAGAGTCTTAACCACTGCACAGCCAAGAAATTCCCGTGACTGCTTTTATATAGAGAAATAATCCTCCACTTGGTATTTCACAGTTGGCTCATTCATAGTACAGTGTTGACCTGCCTTTTTAAAACAGAATTAGTCCAGTCTTTTCCAAGATTGGCTGTAAATTTTAAAAAGTAAATTGACCTCCCCCTTGCACTTCAGTTTTTAGTACAGACTTGAAGACATATCCCAAAGGATTTTTTTTTTTTTGGAACCAAAATAGCATCTACGGAGGAGGTTCAGAAAGTGAAGAAGGAAAAAGTTTTGTTCTTTGCCGCATTAACAGAGCAGCCTCATTGCTCCGTGGAATAGGCGATGGTCCTCGTAAATCAGAAAACGAGTGTCCCGGTGTGGCTGTTTCTGAGCCCTTCAGGGTGGAGGGGACGAGAGAGATGCTGTCGTGGTGTAGCGTTTCTTTGGGGTCACCTCATCGACCTCTGCACTTTTAAAGAGGAGAAGCCTTTGGGGTTCGGTGTGGTGTGTTCCCAGGGGTCAGCAGCAGCTTGGTCCCCCAGGAGTGGTCAGCTGCGGTGACCCCAAAGGGTTCTACGCAGTGCCCTCAAAGGATTTGCTCACTGCGCAGTGGTCAAAACAAGCACTCTTCAGGGGTGGCTGCTGGAATACCAGCTACAGTTTTCTCCAAGTGTGATTTTTTATTCTGCATTTATCAGTACTGAGAGTGACACGTGGATGTGGGAAACCATTTCACTTTTCATGTCGTCGTTAAGTATTTATTTTTATTTATTTGGGTGTGCCGGGTCTTAGTTGTGGCACCTGGGACCTAGTTCCCTGACCGGGGCTGGAACCCCTGGCGCCCTGCATTCAGAGCGCAGTTTCTTAGCCACTGGACCACCAGGCAAGTCCCAATATTCACTTTCAAAAGGGAATTGCATGGAGTCCATCAGCCTTTCTCCCACCCAACTGCATCCCCTCGTTTTGCCTCTCCGGAGAGCGGCCGTGTCAGTACTACGCTCTTAGGTTTCCTTGGAGAAACAGGTGCTTGTGTGTTTACACATGAAAGTGGAGTTTGTTGAGCGCCCTGAGGTCTGACTCATGACTTGTCCTAACGACCACACGATGCTCCGAGGTCTGGATGGTCCACTGTGTGGGTAACAGATCCTCTCTGTATGGATGTTTATGGTGCTTCCGGAGTATTCATGCAGCAGACACTGCTGTGCTGTGGCGCCTTTGCACCCAAGTCCGTGTGTGTGTAAGTCATCGTGATCCATTCCTCATGTGAGAGTTTCAGCTTTAGCATCAGTCCTTCCAATGAACACCTAGGACTGATCTCCTTTAGGATGGACTGATTAAACCTCCTTGCAGTCCAAGGGACTCTCAAGAGTCTTCTCCGACACCACAGTTCAAAAGCATCAATTCTTCGGTGCTCAGCTTTCTTCACAGTCCAACTCTCACATCCGTACATGACCACTGGAAAAACCATAGGCTTGACTAGACGGACATTTGTTGGCAAAGTAATGTCTCTGCTTTTGAATATGCTGTCTAGGTTGGTCATAACTTTCCTTCCAAGGAGTAAGCATCTTTTAATTTCATGGCTGCAGTCACCATCTGCAGTGATTTTGGAGCCCCCCAAAATACCTGAGTTTTCCAATAGGCAAAGGAATACCTCCCTGTGTGTGTGCTTTATCACTCAGTCGTGTCTGACTCTTTGCGACCCCATGGACTGTAGCCCACCAGGCTCCTCTGTCCATGGGATTCTCCAGGCAAGAATACTGGAGTGGGTTGCCATTTCCTCCTCCAGGGGATCTTTCCAACCCAGAGACTGAACCTGTGTTTCCACTGTTTCCCCATCTATTTCCCATGAAGTGATGGGACCAGATACCATGATCTTAGTTTTCTGAATGTTGAGCTTTAAGCCAACTTTTCACTCTCCTCTGTCACTTTCATCAAGAGGCTATTTAGTTCCATATTTTGCCATAAGGGTGGTGTCATCTGCATACTTGAGGTTATTGATATTTCTCCCGGCAATCTTGATTCCAGCTTGTGCTTCTTCCAGCCCAGCGTTTCTCATGATGTAGTCTGCATATAAGTTAAATAAGCAGGGCAACAATATACAGCCTGGACATACTCCTTTTCCTATTTGGAACCAGTCTGTTGTTCCATGTCCAGTTCTAACTGTTGCTTCCTGACTTGCATATAGGTTTCTCAAGAGGCAGGTCAGGTGGTTTGGTATTCCCATCTCTTTCAGAATTGTCCACAGTTTATTGTGATCCACACAGTCAAAGGCTTTGGCATAGTCAATAAAGCAGAAATGGATGTTTTTCTGGAACTCTCTTGCTTTTTCGATGATCCAGTGGATGTTGGCAATTTGATCTCTGGTTCCTCTGCCTTTTCCAAAACCAGCTTGAACATCTGGAAGTACATGGTTCACATATTGCTGAAGCCTGGCTTGGAGAATTTTGAGCATTACTTTACTAGCGTGTGAGATGATGCACATAGTAAGGACTTTTAAAACTGTATACTAAGTTATATTTTTTAATTAAATTATTATTTGTTTGGCTGTGCCAGGTGTTAGTCTCGGCATGTGGGATCTAGGACCAGGAATTGAACCTGGGCCCCCTGCATTGGGAACATGGAGTCTTAGCCACTAGGTATACCCAGGAAGTCCTGTGAGTGCTTTTAAAATTGAGTTCTTAAATCAATAACATATAGCCTTCTCTGCTTGGTCACTCAGTCATGTCTGACTCTTTGCACCCCATGGACTGTAGCCCGCCAGGCTCCTCTGTCCATGGGATTCTGTAGGCGAGAATACCGCAGTGGGTTGCTGTTCCTTTCTCCAGGGGATCTTCCCGACCCAGAGATTGAACCCTAGTGTCCTGTCTCCTGCATTGACAGGTAGATTCTTTACCACTGCACAGCCTGGGAAGCCCGTATCCTTCTCTGTCTAATCTCCCCATTCTCATCTGTCTCCATCCCTAGGCAATCACTACTCTGACATATATGTCTGAGAAGAGCAGTTTTCTAGTGTTTTATGCCTGGGGCTTCCCTGGTGCCTCAGTCAGGTAAAGAGACCGCCTGCAATGCCGGAGACCCAGATTCCATGTAGAACTCCACAATAGATCACATACTTGTTTTTTGTTTTTTAAGTGATTATAAAGGCACTCTACAGTGAATTCATTGACTGAGCCACCAACACACAAGTAATCCAATGTTGGAGGTTGACCAGATGGCAGAGGCGCTTCCTTAACCCTTAAGTATCTAACTACCCCAGGCACCTTAAGAAAAAGGTGGCTTTTCTGATAAAGACTGAGGACAGCTTAGGGTCCTGATGGTGAGAGTGGCCAGTGCAGCTTGGGTTGTTCTGGGAGGATCTGCGGAAAGGCATGTATGCACCTCAAGGTGAAACAGGCTTTGTGAACAACGTGGGCAGTTTTTTTCTGGTTGGTTGGTTGGGTCTTTTTGTTTTTTTGTTTTCTTTTGAGGGGAGGGGTCTATGCTAGGTTTGTTATTGCACAGGCTTGTCTCTAGTTGTGGGGAGCTGGGGGGCGGTGGTCTACTCTGTTTGCGGTGCGTGGGCTTCTCATTGCAGTGGCTTTTGTTGTTTTGGAGCGTGGGCTCAGTAGTTGTCACACGTGGGCTTGGTTGCTCCTAGGCCTGGGGGATCTTCCTGGACCAGGGATTGAACGTGTGTCCCCTGCATTGGCAGGCGGATGATCCTTCACCACTGGACCACCAGGGCAGTCCCAAAGTGGGAATTGTGGTTGACATACTTGCCTCCCGCTGGTGACGTCTGCTGGCTGTGTTTGTCTTTCTCGTCCTTGCCGAGAGTCACAAAGTGGAGACATCTGGTTTCTCGGGCCCCACATATCTTGTCGTCATTTAGAAGCTGGGGCCCAGAGGGCAGTGCCTTGGGGGACAGGAACCCCGATCACTGTCTGTCTGCAGCCAAGCTTCTTTCCTGGACAGATGAGAGCCGGCACTGCCTCCCTCCCAGGGTCGTGTTGTCAGGGAACAAAGAAGGGTCACAGGAGCCCCATGGGTGCACGTACATCCTCCTCTGAGACGCCCAGGCTCATCCTGGCATCTGCCTGGAGTCAGAGGACTCGGGGAGCAGGGGGAGCTGCTGGCCTACCTCCTGGGCACTTTGTTGTTCCCTCTTTCTTAGCCAAGGAACTGCTGCACACAGGGAAGTTCAGGATGTGGGAACGTCTCCGGGCTGTCTTCCGTACGCCTGTCTTCCCCGCCCCGGAGATCCTGATGGGCAGGCGTGGGAGGGATATGGGCAGTGGTATTTCCTTGAGGGCTGCCTGTATTTCCCTGAGGGCCGCCAGTTGTTTTGCTGGGCAGCCACCATGGTCACGCCACTGGCTTAAGCAAATGCGCTTGAAAAGGTTAAGACCCAAAACTGGGTCACTTGTGGCGTTTTCCAGATTAACGGGGGTGTCCGGAAGCCCCTCGCTGTTGGGGACGCTGTTGGAGACACGCTGAGGAACGGGGAGTTCTCACCAGTGCTGGGTTCAGGCTGTGTCTGCTGGGTGCTGTCAAACCTGGATTAAAAACCTCTGTGTGCATAGCGCCCGAACCTCATCCACAGTCCTCCGCTCCGGGCAAATGACCATACGTTAGCTCCCTTTTAGGAGTGCATGGAATTTCAATCACCGTATGGAAAATTTCTTCTAAGTATCATGCTATAAACTATACAGTGACTCTTGGAATGGCTCTTTTGGTCCTTCTGCCACATTTATCTGGTGAATATGAATCTTGTTTACAATGAGCCTCACCTGCCGCTTCATCGTTCATTCCACTCTTGAGTTGTCCGCCCGCTGCCGTGAGCCGTTTTGCCAGGACCACACTGTCCATAAGGCAGATTCTTTGTTCCTTTCTGCCTCTTTGCCGGACGCCTTAAAGCCTTCTGTGACTCTGATTCCAGGCTAAGCTCACAGTCAGGAGCAGATTAACACCCAGGGATGCAGGCTTTTGCTGCAGGAGGTGGTGAGGGTTAGCCAGACGCTATGGCATAGTGACACATTTAAAGAAGGCAGGTGTCCGCTCCAGTGACAGCACGCACGCCTGCTCGGAGCAGGTTTCCTGCCACATGTGTGGGTTTCTCCACAGCTCTGAGGTGCAGTGAGCTCTGCACTGAGCCAGCGTCGAGTCCGGCCTCCCATCTGCCTCTGGTTCGTCCCAGCTGTCCTGAGCAGGCTGCTCTGTGCGTGGCCCCAGCAGTAATGAGCGGAGATGCTCCTGAAGCTGCAAGAGGAGAGGGGTGGCTAGGACTGGGCAGGTTGTGTCTCCCCCTCCCCATCCCTTCCCCCGCTCCACCTCCCTTCTCCCCCACCCGCTTCCCCTCTCTCCCTTCTCCTCCCCTTTCTCCCCTCCCCCTTCTCCCATTCCTCCCCCTTCTCCCCCTCCCCCCCTTCTTCCCAGCCCCCCTCCCCTCCTCCAGAGCTCTTCCTGGAACAGAAACTCTGTGTTCAGGGGGATGTGTATCTTACTGGAGATGCTTCCCTCCCTCTCCCGCTTCTCCTTCCCCCTTCTCTCTTCTCCCCCCTTCTCCCCCTCCCCCATCTCCCCCCTTCTCTCTTCTCCCCCGTTCTCCCCCTCCCCCCCATCTCCCCCCTTCTTCCCTCCCTTCCCTTCTCCCCTCCCCTATTCTCCCTCTCCTCTTGCTTCTCCCCCTCCCCCTCTACTCCCTCTCCCCTCCCCCCTCCCTTCTCCCCTTCCCATCTCCCTTCTCCCCTTCCCATCTCCCCTCTCCCCCTCCCATCTCCCCTCTCCCCTTCCCATCTCTCCTCTCCCCTTCCCATCTCCCCTCCCCTCTCCCTCTCCCCTCCCCTTTCCCTCTCCCCTCCCTTCTCCCCCTTCCCCCATCTCCCCTTCCCCTCCTGGAGAGCTCTTCCTGGGGCAGAAACTCTGTGTGTTCGGGGTGTCTGTCTTACCCAGGATGCTTCTGCAGAGTGGTCTGAGAGACATCATTCACATTTTAGGGGAAAAGTTTCTGTTTTGAGCGTTTAGCGGCTTCTGGGCATTAGCCACTATGCTTGCTTGCTTGTTAAAATAGAGTAGACCCACGGGTTTATATTGGGCAGATGTTGTCTTGCTTGGGAGGGTAAAAAAAAACACCACAAAGATCAGACTTGTTTTTATTAAATAAAATGGGGTGGGGGGGAACTCACACGGAACAGCACTGCCTATTTGGGGAAAGGTTGCTTCTTTTCAGATGTAGATTTAGTATATGGCTTAAGCAAGTGAATCAGGTGAATTATGTGACATGTTTCCTGCTCTGAGCCAAGAAGAGAGTGGTAAACAGTTAAGGTTTGTGTTTCGTTGAAAGGCATGCAAGTGATGTTGATGAAATGTGGTGTGGAAGAGGCGATGGTTTCCAATATATTAAGGCACGCAGAGAATGTTGCACATATTTTTGTTTGTACACTCTTAAGACTCACCAACTCTGTTGCTTATATTTAGTTATGTTAATTTATATTTATAGTTAGTTATGTTAATGGTTGCACCTTTTTTTTACTTATATTTAGCTATGTTAACGGTTGCACCTTTGAGTGTCTGTGGTATCTTGACCAAAATATCCATTGTAGGGTTGAAATGTAGCCAAGAAAGTTGTGTTGGTACCTTTATAAAAAACATCGAGTTGAACGAAACCATGTGTTCAACAACTGGGGATATGCGCTATGATTTGTGGTGGTTTGGACAAAGCATTTTTAGCGTTGCTGGTTCTGGGTTGGGCTTCACTGGTGGCTCAGTGGGTAAAGAATCTGCCTGCCAATCCAGGGTTCCATCCCTATGGATTGGGAAGATCCCCTGGAGATGGAAATGCAGTCCACTCCAGTATTCTTGCCTGGAGAATTCCCATGGACAGAGGAGCCTGGTGGGCTACAGCCCCTGGGGTCGCAAAAGAGTAGGACACAACTAATCCAGTAAACAACAGCAGCAGCAATGGTGCTGGGTGTTAACAGAAGTTAGCAGAAAGACAGCCCAGTCATCTGCGTCTGTCCCCCTTCTGCCTGTGTTCACTGTGTGACGTGTCTGTGTGGTCTTCCCTGTGAATACATCTGGGGAACACGAGTGGCCGAGACAAGTATGCGCTTGTCCTGGCTAGGGGACAGGTAAGGGGTGCCCCAGTCTAGTGGAACCCTGAAGCTTTGATCCCATGCGGACGCTCCTCGGCCACGGCATTTGCCTAAAATGCTGCTTTGATGTCTGGCGTCACTTTCAGCCATTGAGGTCGCTTGGGAATTTTTATCTTCACTTCTTTTCTCCTTCTGTATAAGGGCAGGAAATACTGGCCGCTTAATCGCCTTTCATCAAGAATGAGGTCACCATCCACAGCTCCGTGTTGTCAGGTCACTGCTTGCAGAGGGGTGGGGGGCGGGGGGAAACAGTTCGCCACTCAACAGACTCTCTGACGTGTGTTTTTTATTCATTCACGTATGTCGGAAGCGCTCCAGCCAGGCTGCCAGCGTCATCCCCTTGGTTCCTGCCCTCGGGGGCACTGGCAGCTGAGCGGGTGATGGGCAGGGACCCAGAAAGCTCTTGACGGAAGGAAGGAGGGCGGGCGGGCTGAAAGCCGACCCCCACATCGAGCTGTCCTCTGAAGGCTGAGCCAGGTTGGGGATACAGACGTGGCCCATGTCAGTAATGCCAGGGCCTCCTAAAGAGGCTGGCAAAGGGGATGCTCCAGGGGTGTGTGGTTAGCCTGGGGCTAGAGCTGTGCATCTCAGACCCCAGCTCGCCTCTGAATGGCCAGAAGGCCTTGTGCCAGTGCGGGCTGCCCACCCAGGGAGCACATGACAGCTCTGCAGGGGCCTGGGTGTCACTCCCTGGCCGCTGGGAGCCGCTGAGGGTTGCGGAGTGAGGGCCCAATCTGCAGAGCTGAGTTGCGGGGACCTTGGAGCAGTGGGAGGCAGAGACAGCTCTGGAGACGGAGAGGCTTGAGGGGCTTGACCGGGGCAGGAAGGCAGCCACAGCTCAGGGCGGGCTTCATTGAGTGTCTGTTGTTGTTGCTGTTCAGTCGCTCAGTCCTGTCTGACTCTTGGGGACCCCGTGGACTGCAGCACGCCAGGCTTCCCTGTCCATCACCAACTCCCGGAGTTTGCTCAGAGTCACGTCCAACAAGTCGCTGATGCCACCCAACCATCTCTTCCTCTGTTGCCCCTTTCTCCTCCTGCCTTCCATCTTTCCCAGCATTACGGTCTTTTCCAATGAGTCAGCTCTTCGCATGAGGTGGCCAAAGTATGGGGTTTCAGCTTCAGCATCAGTTCTTCCAATGAATATTCAGGACTGATTTCCCTTAGGATGGACTGGTTGGATCTCCCTGCAGTCCCAGGGACTCGCAAGAGTCTTCTCCTAGTGTCTGTAGGCTGGTGCTTTGAGATGTGTTGGTTTCAAAACACTTAATAAAAAGGGTGTTTGCGGTTTTGGCTTTCCTCCACCCCGGAAGCACCATCAGCATCATGCAGACCTCTGTCCCCCTGCGTCCGGAAGCTCCAGGGGCTCCCTGCCTGGAGCTCATCTCGGCCACCCCAGTACTCAGTGGGAAGCATCTGCAGGACTTTCCAGGCTCTCCTTTATCTTCAAGGCCCTCCCCACTGCTGTCTACTCCGACTCTTGCTTTTAAGATGGCCCCGAGCGTCACTTGGGGTTTTATTCCCCAAGAAGTCTCCCCATGGCCAGTGACACCTGCAGCCCGCTCACTCTGTGGTTCCCCTGTCACGGTGTCCAGCCAAGGCCCTGCCTTCCCCGCTGTCCTCCCAGCCTGCAGGCCCTGTATTCTCAGGCCCACCGTGCTTGCGGGGACCGCATGCGGGCTGTGTTTATTTTCTGAGGCAGCCGCTGATTGCTGCATTTGGAAAGGTTAGGAAAATAACCCGGCATTCACGTGATTTTTGTTTATTGCTTTTTTTTTGAGAGAAGAATTCTCTGAGATTGTGAACATTTCACTCAAGGGCTTATTTTAATAATTGCTTTTTTAAAAACTCATTTTCAAGATCTAGATCCATTCTTAATATTTAGTGGTATCCTTATCATGTTTAATATTTGTGATCTAAACGTCTTCCTTTAAAAAAAAGAAAAAGACTACCTGCCATATAAAATTATTTTTAATATTGAAGTAAACTGGGATTCCCTTGTGGCTCAGAGGGCAAAGAGTCTGCCCACAGTGTGGGAGACCTGATGTCGATCCCTGGGGTTGGGAAGATCCCCTGGAGAAGGAAATGGCAACCCACTCCAGTATTCTTGCCTGGAAAATCCCATGGATAGAGGAGCCTGGCGGGCTATAGTTTCTTTTGCAAACTGAGATCAATTTTGGTGTGTACCTGGTGGAAAAGGTTTCAGGGAACCCTCCTTAGGATGGATAATTTGATTTGGAAACTAGACAAGCCAGTGTTCTGCTAGTCAACACCATAGCTTTTTCAGCATTTACATGGAAGGAATATTAGGCTGAATTAAAAATGACACTTTCGGGACTTCCCTGGCAGTCCAGTGGTTAAGACTCTGTGCTTCCAATGACAGAGGGCCCAGGTTTGATCCCAGGTCAAGGAACAGGGTCCTGTATGCCACATGGCCCCCCAAAAAAAGACATTTTAGAAGAGTGACAGTGGCATGCAGAAATGCTCACCCAACCCAGCAGGCTGCGGAGAGAAAGGCCCACCCAGCCCAGCAGGCTGCGGAGAGAAAGGCCCCACCGGGTCTGCAGGACTCTGAACTATCTAAAACGGGGGAAGAAATGCAGAGAGATGTTACTCATGGTCATTTTTAGGTTACGGGTTATTCTACTAGTCCATGGAATTCTCTAGGCCAGAATACTGGAGTGGGTAGCCTTTCCCTTCTCCAGGAAATCTTCCCAACCCAGGGATCGAACCCAGGTCTCCTGCATGGCAGGTGGATTCTTTACCAGCTGAGCCACCAGGGAAGCTGTTTGTTGTCTTACCGGCCTTCTAATTTTTAAATGTGCCACGTTTTCTACAATACTCATATGTTTTTTTTTCTTTTAAGATTGTCCGAGCCGCAGTAGCCATTGGAGCAGAAAGGATGTCTCTCCTATTTGCTGGGGTGAACAGTCACACTGTTAGTGTCTGGGTGGGCATGGCTTGGACTCAGCCCCCTTGCATTTCTGGAACTGCTGGAGTTCAGAGCTCCCCGCTCAGTGGAGGGCATCAGCACCCCCTGCCCTGGCCGGATTTGGGCTCTTTTCTCCTGAGCATCCCTGCCTGCACAGCTTTGGGCATCTCTGGGCTGAGCTATGCCAGCCTCCTCCCTCCCGGAAAGGGGCGTCCTTGCTGGTTTCCCACAGCCAAGCTGGCTTGTGTCTGACTGGGGCCCGTGGTGGGGGAAGTGGGAGCGGTGAGGGGGGTGTTCCTTCCATAGCACTCAGGTCCACTCCTGTTTGATGTCTTCTGGGGGCTCCCCGTCCCCAAGGGCTCAGGGCACTTTAGCTGCGGTGTGGGTCTTCCCTACCCATACACATGAGGCAGTTAACCCCGAGCAGGTATCCCTTGCTCCCTCACATTGGGGTGTCTTGTTTTGACGCATCCCAGACTCATCTGCCTGGTAGCTCAGACGGCAAAAGCGTCTGCCTGCAATGCAGGGAGACCTGGGTTTGATCCCTGGGATCGGGAAGATTCCCCCGGAGAAGGAAAATGGCAACCCACTCCATGGAGAAAATCCCATGGACAGAGGAGCGTGGTAGGCTTACAGTCCCGGGATCGCAAAGAGCCGGATGTGACTGAGCGACCCCACTGGCTCACTGGTGGCCTGTGCACCCCTCACGGCCCCACGCTGGCAGGCTCCCGGGGGTTGAAAGCCACACAGTGTATCTTGTGTAGGAAGAAACACAAGTCTCCTGAGATGAGCATCTTATATCTGCCCCTCCTGTGTCTGTTCCACCTGGGGACTCTAGGTGGCGCCAGAGCAGCATTTGGTCCCCTGCGCCTTGCTGCCCAGTCTGGTCCCAATGACTGATGCCAGAGATCAGCTCTCAGCCAATCGCCCTCGTCTCTCTCATCCAGACAACCCTAGGGGCCACCTTCCCGGTGGTCCAGTGGTTAAAGATCTGTCTTGCAACGCAGGAGACGCCGATTCGAGCCCTGGTTGGGGAACCAGGATCCCACATGCTGTGCAGTGCAGCAAGAAAGCCCGCATGCCATAACTAGACGGTCCGTGTGCCCCACGGGATGCAATGAAGATGCTGATGTGCCACAACCAAGACCCAATAAATAAATATAAAAAATAAATAAATTCTTAGAAAAAAAAAAAAGAAAAAGAAAAAAAACCCTGCTGTTTTAGCCGCCAGAGGGGCTGACAAACCACCTGAAAAGAGAAAGTTGTTCGGTCGTGTCCGACTCTTTGCAACTCCATGGACTATAGAGTCCATGGAAAATTCTCCGGGCCAGAATACTGGAGTGGGTAGCCTTTCGCTGCTCCAGGGTATCTTCCCAACCCAGGGATGGAACCCAGGTCTCCTGCATTGCAGGCAGGTTCTTTACCAGCTGAGCCACCAGGGAAGCCCAGGAATACTGGAGTGGGTGGGTAGCCTTTCCCTTCTCCAGGGGATCTTCCTGACCCAGGAAACTGAACCAGGGTCTCCTATATTGCAGGTGGATTCTTTACCAGCTGGGCTATCAGGGAGCCTCCCTTGATTCCCAAATATGTTTACTATGCTCTAGGAAAGTCTGAAGTTCTGACAAGAGCACACACATTTTAGGAAAATTTCACTGTCCCCAGTAGCCCAGTTCCTTACTTAGAGCTTGTGGGTACCACCCTTTCCACTGTGCTTTCATTTGTTTTTAAAAGCCATAATTAGTACTGTGACCCTTGGCTGTGTCTTCTCAAAGTAGAAGCATGTATCTGTGTATAGACATTGTTTAGTCACTCAGTCGGGTTTAACTCTTTGTGACCCCATGGACTGTAGCCCACCAGGCTCCTCTGTTCATGGGATTCTCCAGGCAAGAATCCTGGAGTGGGTTGCCATCTCCTCCTCCAGGGGATCTTCCTGACCCAGGGATCGAACCTGCGTCTCCTTGCATTGGCAGGTTGCCTCTTTACCACTGAGCCACCTGGGAAACCCGTGTGTAGACATACTTGGCTGTATTGTGCTTCACAGATCCTGGCGTTTTTTTGTTTGTTTGTTTGTTTTTTACAAATTAAAAATTGTGGCAGCCCTCTCAGGCCATTAGTGCCATTAGTTAGCCTGTTGGTGACATTTTTCCAACAGTACTTGTTCACTTTGTCTCTTTGTGTCTCACATTTTGGTAATTCTCACAGTGTTTCGAACTTTTCCGCCATCGCATTTGTTACAGTCTCTGTGGTCAGTGATCTTTGAATTTACTTGCATTACTACTAGGACTCTGGAGGCTCAGAGGATGGTTAGCATTTTTTAATTTAAAATAAGGTCTGTACATTGTTTTCGTAAACATGCTATTACACACTTGGTAGACTCCAGTGTAATGTAAACACAACGTTTATATGTACTAGGAAACCAAAGCACTCATGTGGCTAGCTTTATTACCATATTTGCTTTGTTGTGAGGGTCTGGAGCCCAACTTAGAATCTCTCTGAGGTCTGCCTATATTATCTTTTAAAATAGGATGAGAAACACATACTCCTCTCAGGGTGCAGGACTGCCCCAGTAAACCACCTCTTTCCCACTCTTTCCTGTTACAGAGTTGCAATAATTTGCCACTAGGTGTGAGGCCTTTCCTTTTCCCAGCCTCTCTTTCCTTTGCCTGCAGTCTGTCTAGTTTTCTCCCTTCGTTAATTACCCGTGAAGGAAGATGAAAGACGTTCTGGATATTATAGCACAGAAAAATCCGTCTGAAAATGAAATTCACGTGGCCAGAAGCTTCCTTACGAGGATCTTGAGAAACTCTATGAGGTACACTCTTGGTTTTTACAATCAATTTACTCCAGAGGTGGGATGGATTCATCCGTTTTATGCTTCAGTTTGTAGGCAGTTGTCATCAAGTCAACACCTTCCGCATTTTTGCCACCCATGGGTTTTTTTTTTCCTCGTTAATTATCTGAGTCATCAGAAGGTTTGTGTTGTAAATAAGTTTCGGGGTTTTCATTACTATTCGTTATTGCATAAGAGTCTTTAATGTTCTTGCCTGTTGGAAAGAATATTTGACATCCATCAGGTACTTAGAGGCTCAGTTGTGCCCTTCAGCTCCCATCTGGAGTTGCCCGTGGCGAGACTGGTTCCTCCTGAATTGCAGGAGCAGGAGAGGCAAGTGTGCACCGTCTCCTCACGCAGCAGCTCGCCCTGGAGGCTCTGTGATGTTCATACGGCAGCTGCACAGATTTCCAACACCTGGGCAAGTGTGGTCAAACCCCAATAAGCCATCATGGATGATGGTGACTGTGGCGGGGGCAGGGAAGGCGCCTGTGACATTCAGAAGCCCTGGCAGAATGGACTGGAGCCCGCTGGTCTAGGGCATGGTGATGCCCACCATGGGGGACCTTTAGATGACTTCTGACACTTTAACAGGCTCAGGGCAATACATGTCCACTGATCCCCTTTAGGGCTTCCCTGGTGGCTCAGATGGCAAAGAATCTGCCTGCAATGCCAGGGACCCAGGTTTGATCCCTGGGTCAGGAAGATTCCCTGGAGAAGGGAATGGCAACTCACTCCAGTATTCTTGCCAGGAGAATCCCATGGACAGAGAGGAAGCTGGTGGGCTACGTCCATGGGTTTGCAAAAAGTTGGATATGACTGAGTGACTAACACAGACACATAGCCATAAATACACACACACACACCAGTCCCGTGGACAGAGGAGCCTAGCACGCTATAGTCCATGGGTTTGCAAAGATTCAGATACGACTGAGTGACTGACACACACATACACACACAGAGTCCCCATTGAACTCTGACAGGCTCAAAGCAATAGTGTCCACTGGTCTCTGTTAGGGCTTCCCTGGTGGCTCAGATGGTAAAGAATCTGCCTACAATGCAAGATACTTGGGTTCGATCCCTGGGTCGGGAAGATCCCCTGGAGAAGGAAATGGCAACCCACTCCAGTATTCTTGCCAGGAGAATCCCATGGACAGAGGAGCCCGGCGGGCTACAGTCCATGGGGTTGCAAAGAGTTGGATACCACTGAATGACTAACACAGACACAGACACACACACACACACACCCCCCAATCCCATGGACAGGGGAACCTGGCAAGCTACAGTCCATGGGTTTGCAAAGATTCAGATACGACCGAGTGACTAACACAGACACATGCATGCACACTCCCCACTGACTACAGGACAGCCATGTTTGCCTAAGTGAGTGGATAAATAAATGCACCCAATCCTGTGACACCCAGCCCACACCTCCTCCTCAAGGAGGCCAGGGGTGTCTGCAAAGTTGCACTGACATAGGCAAGACAAAATATGCTGCTGTGGTTTTTGGTGGGGAGACGGAAAAGGGAAAGCAAGATGTATCTTATCTTCTTACCTCAAAGAAATTTGGAGGACTTCCCTGGTAGTCTAGTGCTTACGATCTAGCTTCCAGGGCAAGGGCTATGGGTTTGATCCCCAGTCAGGAAACCAGGATTCCACTATGCCAAAAAAAAAAAAAAAAAAAATTGAAAACATGTTTAAAAAGAAACAGAATCATTTTGGCAGCCCGAGGGCCAATTCGCACCTGGAAACCAGTGATTGTCACTCTGCGCTCAGACCAGTTCTCCAGTAACGAACCTGTATCAGGAGTGCTGGTGCCCAGATGTTAAAGGGGAAGCGACCGCGCCCAACTGCAGTGCAGCCTCTCAGTCCTTTCTAGACACGAAGCGGTCCTCGGTGTGATGTCCCTGAGTCGTCTGCATCCCTTTTTTTTTTCTACCCCCAGGAGGAATGAGCTGAACTGGAGGCCACACTCCTGGCATGCCACCAAGTTCTCTGACAGCCAGTCTGAGCCAGCTGCACCTCTGCTTCCCTGCCCCTCTCGGCCGAGCCGGTACCACGCCAGGTAGGCGCACCTTCTGCCTTCTCCCCCGCCTCCCCCGGGGGGCTGGGGAGCTGCTTTCACTTTCTGCCACACCACTGACAGCCCTGCCTTGTTGTCACCACGTGTTTCTTTCTTTTCCTTCCTGTTGCAGTGTAGTTCATTTATGGTAGTCTTCATTTCAGCTCTGCAGCATCAGATCAGTTCAGTCGCTCAGTCGTGTCCGACTCTTTGTGACCCCATGAATCGCAGCACGCCAGGCCTCCCTGTCCATCACCAACTCCCGGAGTTCACTCAGACTCACGTCCATCGAGTCAGTGATGCCATCCAGCCATCTCATCCTCTGTCGTCCCCTCCTCCTCCTGTCCCCAATCCCTCCCAGCATCAGAGTCTTTTCCAATGAGTCAACTCTTCACATGAGGTGGCCAAAGTACTGGAGTTTCAGCTTTAGCATCATTCCTTCCAAAGAAATCCCAGGGCTGATCTCCTTTAGAATGGACTGGTTGGATCTCCTTGCAGTCCAAGGGACTCTCAAGCGTCTTCTCCAACACCACAGTTCTAAAGCATCAATTCTTCGGCGCTCAGCCTTCTTCACAGTCCAACTCTCACATCCATACATGACCACAGGAAAAACCATAGCCTTGACTAGACGAACCTTTGTTGGCAGAGTAATGTCTCTGCTTTTGAATATGCTGTCTAGGTTGGTCATAACTTTCCTTACAAGGAGTAAGCGTCTTTTAATTTCCCAATTTTTCGAGCTGCTACTCCCATCTAACAGGCTTCCCAGGTAGCTCAGCTGGGGAAAGGATCCGCCTTGCAATGCAGGAGACCCCGGTTCAATTCCTGCATCCATAAGATCCCCTGGGGAAGGGATAGGCTACCCACTCCAGTGTTCTTGGAATGCAGGAGACCCTGGTTCGATTTCCTGGGTTGGGAAGATCCCCTGGGGAAGGGATAGGCTACCCACTCCAGTATTCTTGGGATGCAGGAGACCCTGGTTCAATTCCTGGGTCTGGAAGATCCCTTGGGGAAGGGCTAGGCTACCCACTCCAGTGTTCTTGGAATGCAGGAGACCCTGGTTCAATTCCTCGATCCGGAAGATCCCCTGGGGAAGGGATAGGCTACCCACTCCAGTATTCTTGGAGTGCAGGAGACCCCGGTTCAATTCCTGGGTTGGGAAGTTCCCCTGGAGAAGGGCTAGGCTACCCACTCCAGTGTTCTTGGAATGCAGGAGACCCCGGTTCAATTCCTGTGTTGGGAAGTTCGCTGAGAGAAGGAATAGGCTACCTACTCCAGTGTTTTTGGGCTTCCATGGTAGCTCAGCTGCTAAAGAATCCACCTGCAAGGTGGGAGACCTGGGTTCAATCCCTGGCTTGGGAAGATCCCCTGGAGGAGGGCATGGCAACCCACTCCAGTATTCTGGCCTGGAGAATCCCCGTGGACAGAGGACCCTGGCGAGCTACCATCCATGGGGTCGCAGAGAGCTGGACACAACTGAGTGACTAAGCACAGCACACACATACTTCATTGAAAGTTATTGTGAAATATTGGCTATGTTCCCTGTGCCATACAATGTATCATTGTAGCGTATTTATTTTATCGTTTGTACTTTACTGCCCTACCTCTCTCCTGCCCCTCCCCCTTCCCTCCCCCCACTGGTAATCACTAGTTCGTTCTGACGTCTGTAAGTCTGCTTCTGTTCTCTTTGTTGTTGTTGTTGTTGATTCCACATATAAGTGACATTATGCAGTATTTGTTTTTCTCCACCTTAGTTCATCAAACACAATGCCCTCCAGGCCTGTCCTTGTTGATACGAATGGCAAAATTTCATTCTTTTTTATGGCTGAGTAGTATCCCATTGTATGTGTTTGTGTGTATGATATATACCACAACTTCTTTAATCTATTCATCTGTCGATGGACTTTAAGGTTACTTCCGTATCTTGAGCACTGTAAATAATGCTGCAATGAACAATGGGGTGCATGTTATCTTATTGAATTAGTGTTCTCATTTGGGGTGGGGGCAGTTTATATATCAAGGCGTGAAATTGCTGTATGCTATGGTAGTTCTCTTTTTAGCTTTCTAGGAACTTGCTTGCTGTTTTCCAATAGTGAGCAAGGGTTCCCTTTTCTCTGTATCGTCACCAGCTTTTATTTGTTGTCTCGTTGATGACAGACCTTCTGCCAGGTGTGAGGGTGATACTTCATTGTGGTTTTGGTTTGCCTTTCTCTGATTACTGATGCTGAGCAGCTTTTCGTGTGCCATCTGTATGTCTCCTTTGGGAAAATGTCTATTCAGGTCTTCTAACCATTATTTATTAATGTATTTTTGGCCCATATGCGTCATGTGGGATCTTAGTTCCTCAACTGGGGATAGAACTCTCCACCCCTGCAGGGGAAGGGCAGAGTCTTAACCACTGGACTGCCAGGGAAAGTCCCTTCTGCCTATTTTTTAATCAGGTATTTATTTTTCAGATAGAGTTTGATCTGTTTATTTTTTACACATTAACCCCTCATTGGTCGTGTCATTGGCAAATATTTTCTCCCATTCAGTAGGTTGTCTTTTCATTTTGTTGATGGTTTCCTTTCCTCTGAAAAAACCTTTCATTTTAATTAGGTCCCGTTTGTGTATTTTTGCTTTTCTTTACTTTGCCGTAGGAAGCAGATCCCCAAAAATACTGCTACAATTTATGTCAAAGGGTGTTCTGCCTGTGTTTTCCTCTGGGAGTTCCATGGTTTCTGGTCTTAAATTTAAATCCTTAATCCATTTCGAGATTTTTTTTTTTTTTAATACCGTGTTAGAGAATGTTCTAGTTTCATTCTTTTGCATGTAGCTATCTAGTTTTCCCAGCATGACTTATTGGAGAGGCAGTCTTTTCCCTTATATCCTTGCCTCCTTTGTCGTAGACTAGTTGATAAGTGCGTGGGTTTATTTCAGGGCTCTCTATTCTGTTTCCTGACCTACGTGTCTGTTTTTGTGCCACTACCATGCTATTTTGATGACCATAGCTTTGTAGTGTAGTCTGATACCTCCATCTCTCTTCTTTCTCAAGATTGTTTTGGCTCTTCAGGGTCTTTGAGGTTACTATGCAAATTTTAAAATTGATTTGTTCTAGTTTTGTGAAAAATGCTGTTGGTATTTTGATAGGGATAGCTTTGAATCTGTAGATTGCTTTGAGCAGTATGGTCATTTTAACAATATTCTTCCAGTCCATGGTATATATTTCCATTCTGTTGTGGCATTTTCAGTTTCTTTCATCAGTGTCTTACAGTTTTCTGACTATAGGTCTTTTACCTCCTTGGTTAGATTTTTCCTAGGTATGTATATATGTGTGTATTATTCCTAGGTATGTATATATGTGTGTATTATTGTTATTTTTGTCCACACTGGGGGACACGTGGGCACTTGGTTTCCCAACCAGGGATCAAACCCACACCCCCCACAGTGAAAGCTAGGAAGGACTCTTAAGCTCTGGACCACCAGGGACGTCCCAGTACTTAATTCTTTTTACTGCAGTTGTAAATGGTTTGTTTCCTCAGTTCCTCTGTCTGATGGTTCACTGTTAGTATGCAACCCATTTCTTTATGTTAATTTCATATCCTGCAACTTGACCAAATTCATTGATGTGTTGTAGGAGTTTTTTGGTGACATCTTAGGATTTTCTATGTATAATATCACGTCATCTGCAAACAGAGGCAGTTTTACTTCCTCCTTTCCAGCTGGAATTCCTTTGATTTCTTTTTCTCTGATTGCTGTGGCTAGGAGTTCCAAAACTTTGTTGAGTGAAAGTGATAAGAATGGGCATCCTTGCCTTGTTCCTGAAATGCTTTCAGCTTTTCACTGTTGAGTGTAATCTTTGCTGTGGATTTTGCATATATGGCCTTCATTATGTTGAGGTACGTCACCTCTATGCCCACATGGTTGAGTTTTTATCAAAATGGATGCTGAATTTTATCAAAAGCTTTCTCTGCATCTCTCGAGATGATCATATGGTTTTTAGTCTTCAGTTTGTTAATGTTGTGTATCCCATTGGGTAATTTGCAGATATGGAAGCATCCTTGGTGTATCCTGGGATAAATTCCACTTGATCACAGTGTATGATCCTTTTAATGTATTTTTTTGATTCAGTTTGCTGATATTTTATTGAGGATTTTTCGTCTGTGTCCATCAGTGACAGTAGCCTGTAATTTTATTTTGTGTGTGATGTCTCTGCTTTGGTGTCACAGTGATGCTGGCCATGTACAGTGAGTTCAGAAGCATTCCTTCCTTTGCAATTTTTGCAATAGTTTGAGATGGAAAGGTGTTAACACTTCTCTGAAAGTTTGGTAGAGTTCACCTGTGAAGCCATCTGGTCCTGGACTTTGTTTGATGGGAGTTTTTTTTTTTTTTTTAAATTAGGTTGAGCTTGTTGCTGCTAATTAGTTTGTTTACATTTTCTACTTTCTGGTTTGATCTTGGGAAATTGTACATTTCTTGAACATTTTCCATTTCTCTAGATTGTCCATTTTATTGGCATGTAGTTCATATAATTATCTCATAAGATCCCTTGTGTTTCTGTGGTATCAGTTATAATTTCTTTCATTTCTGACTTTACTGATTTTTGGGGTCCTCTTGTTTCTTGAATCTGACTAAAGGTTTATCAATTTGGTTCATCTTTTCAAAAATCGGGTTTTAGTTTGATCTTTCTTAGTGTTTTTTAGTCTATATTTCGTTTATTTCTGCTCTAATGTTCATGATTTCTTGGAGTTTGTGTGTTCCTTTTTCTAGTCGCTTTACATATAGGGTTAGAGTATTTGAGGTTGTTTGTTTCCTAAGATAAACTTGCATTGCCGTAAACTTCTCTCTTAGAACTGCTTTTTCTGCATCCCGTAGGTTGTTTTATTTTGTATGGTGCCTTTCTTGACTTCAGAATGATGTTCCTTTTCTGATGAGAAAAGTCTATGGATGCATCATTACTGGAACGATTCTAACTTTTTTTCACTGAGTAGCAGATGTATAATACTTGAAAAGAAAACAAAACGAAAAACCAGGAGAAAGGATGGGCAAGCGTGCTTTCTCATTTATGTCGTCTAATTGATAAGTCGGTTTTGGCTGAATGCCTTTGAGCCAGCTGAGTGGGATGGCTGTGCCACACCAAGGGATGGTGTGATACCACCCTTCTTTAGAGGTGTTTACGTGCAGATTAGAAGGCAGGGGTCACTTATGTGTTGAGTGGGAAATTTTGCCAAAGCTCCCCAGGGGATTCTGTGCTACACCAGCACCCTCTCTCCCAGGTTGCTTTGTGGAGGTACAGGGGAAACCAGGGGCCTTCACAGCCCATGTGCCAGGCTTGGGACCAGCCTTGGCCTGGTGGTTTCTTGGTGACTTTGAGACAGAGGGCCTGAGAATTGTGAGTTGGTAGAAGGGGGAAGGCTGGTCCACATGGCTTACCTGCAGCCCACATTTCAGGGTCAGAAGGGCAAATGCCACCCCCAGATAGCACCATGGGGGTGTTGGCTTGGAGAAGCTTCTGCTAGCCACAGGGAGCTGACCAGGCACCTTGGTTAGTGGCCAGTGTCCTCGCTAGTCTGTTAGAAGGATAATGGTAACAGCCAGTAGTGTGCCTCTTTGGGGTGTGTGCACAAGTGCCTGTGTGAGTGTGTACGTGTATTTGTTTGTATATGTATGTGAATGTGTGTGTGCATGTGTGTGCGTATGCGTGATATGCATGACTGTGTGTGTCTGTGTGTGTATTCAGAGCTAACATAAATATCTCAAAGTCAGGTTTTGACTATTACTAAATGTCTGCTGTAAAGGAAAATGTGTCTTAAATCGAATATTCCTGGGACTTCCCTGGTGGTCCAGTGGCTAGGATTCCGAGCTCCAAGGTCCCCAGTTTCAATTCCTGGTCAGGGAACTAGATCCCACATGCTGCAACTAAGTCTTGGCGTGGTGCAGCTAAGGAGCCCGTGGGCTGCCACTAAGACATGGCCCAGCTACATAAATAAGTACAATATTACCTATTTACAGCCATAAGAGATGGTAGTATTTGGAGTCCACGGTACTTTGGAAAAACCCAGATTATCATCCCAGTGGTAACACTTAAGTGAAAAAGTGGGCCTCAGAGTGCATTATGACAGTGACTTCATGTAATAGGATCTCCATGAAGCCCATTTGGCTGTTTTTGAATTAAGACACCCATGTGCCGTTTGGAAACCGCGCTGAGCTTTATTTCTGTCTGCTTGGACTTAGAATCTCCCGGAAAAATCCACTCAGGAATGCGGGAGACAGGATGGAGAGAAATGTACTCCATTTCTGGGCGGGGACCTGGTCTGTCCTCCAAGGACACGGTGTGGAGCCCAGTGTTCACGTGACTTAGCCAGCTCACACTCTTGTATCTTTTCCCAGGTCACACATTTTTCTTTCTTATCTTGCTTCCTCTCAAACCTCAAGTAGATGCAGTTTTTTACCCCCCTTGAAGCATGAATGTTCCAGCTTTGTTGAGCTTTAATGAAAGCACTTTACATGCCTGGATAAATAGTTTAACCATTGAGAGCTTAAGTGTGCAATATCATCCTATCAAAAAAAAAAGAAGTGCATACCTAAGTCTTAAAATACTAAAAAAATGCTAATCATTGTTTGAGCTTTCAGTGAGTGGCAGTCCTTTTGCAATAGTAACATGAACGATCACAAATCACCATGAGAAATAATAATGAAAAAATTCTGAAATACTGCAATAATTTCAGAAATGTGGCAGAGTGAACGGTGTTGGGGAAAATGGCACCTATAGGCTTGCTTGATGCAGAATTGCTACAAACCTTCAGTTTGGGGGGCAGGGAGGAAGCCGTATCAGCAAAGTGCAGTAAAATGAGGAATGCCTGTAATTTAATATTTGGGTTTTGCAAATATAATCTTATCTCTGAACTTGCCTTTTTAAGTTGAAGATCCTTCTCTTTTGACGGCCTTCCTCGTGCTAGCAGTGCATAGCATGAATTATTTCATGCACTAAACTAGAGGCTCACGAACTTGTTCCACAAGGGGCCAGATACACTTTCTAGCTGGTGGGCAGGTGTCTTTGGCAGCTGCTCAGCTCTGAGTTTGGAGCCCTGCACACAGCCATGACCGTGTTCCCCTCAGTCTATATTTATGAGCACTGAAATTTGAATTTCAGATCGTTTTTATGGATCACGTGGTACTCTTTGAATTCTGCCCTCTCCACCCACTAGAAAACCTAAAAGCCATCCTTAGCTTTGTGGGCTGCGGTTTGCTATCCAGGATACTTCTGCATGCTGCGGACTTCCGCCCAGCCTGTGGGTGTTGTCTTCAGAAATGTACTGCAGCACTGAAGGTTTTCTGTTTGGGAAAAGCCATCCAGTGGGGAGGACTCTGACCCTTTCAGCCTGCCTCGGAAAAGCTGCTCTTTGAAATGTGAAAAGTTAGATGCGGTGCGCTCACCTTCTCTGGGCTTCACCCTGGTGACTCAGGTGGTAAAGAATCCACCTGCGAATGCAAGAGATGCAGGTTCGATCCCTGGGTCCGGAAGATCCCCCGGAGAAGGAAATGGCAACCCATTCTGGTGTTCTTGCCTGGAGAATCCCATGAACAGAGGAGCCTGGCGGGCTACAGTCCATGGGGGTTGCAAAGACTGGGACACGGTTGCATACTCATATTCACTTTCCCGTCCAGGGATCTCCATGGGGGAAGAGTGGTTAGTGATGTCTGCATGAGGGCAGCTGCGCCCACGTGCACCGTCTCCTCTTGCCCTTCCCTACAACCTGGCCCTAAAGCACCCCTCTGTTGCCTGTGGTTTCTTCTCCTTTCCTAGCTCCTCCTCCCAGGACCTGTCGGGCGGTGCCTGGGAGCCAGCGAACCTGCAGCGCACCTCGGACCACTTCAGCTCGCTGGGGAGCGTCGACAGCCTGGACCCATCCTCCCAGCCCGACCCGTCGGGGCGCCTCTCCGCGGCCAAGTCCAGCAGCAGCATCGACCGCCTGGGCGGTGCCAGCAAGCGGGACTCAGCTTACGGTTCATTCTCCACCCGCTCCAGCACCCCGGACCACACCCTGCCCAAGGCAGACGCGTCCTCGGCCGAGAATATCCTCTACAAAGTGGGCCTGTGGGAGGCCTCCGCTGCAGCGGACAGACGGCCGGGCCTGGCGGCCGGCGACCCTCAGGGCACCGAGGAGCCCCTGGGGTGCTTCCCACCCCGGGTCCCGGAGGACGGCCCCGAGCCCAAGCTAGCTGCTTGCGGGCGGTCCAGCTCCGGGCCCGTCTGGTATGTTCCGGATAAGAGAAGAGCCCCTCCGTCCCCTCCCCCGCCGCCTCCCCCGCTCCGCCGTGACAGCTTCGCTGCCACCAGGAGCCACGAGCAGACCCAGGGCCCCACGGTCTCAGCAGACGCGGCCCCAGCGCAGCCCTTGCCGGGCCTGAGCCGCGTGCAGCCCCACGGTGGCGACTGGAAGAGACCTGAACCCGCTAATCAGCTGTTGAGGCCGGCGCGCGGGGCTGACGGCCGGAGAGCTGCGAGCTCGGGGTGCGCTCCAGGGGCACATGTGGACTGTGGGTGGCCAGCCTGCGACAGCGGGTCCCGGGCCCTCTTGGGGGCCCCCAGCCGGCTGCAGGCTTCTCTATCGAGCACTGACGTGCGCCGCCCGCAGCCCTCGCCCGTGTGCCAACACCCGCGCCACTTGAGCGACGAGGGCCCCTTCTTCCGCGAGGGCCCCAGGGCCACCACGTGGCTAGGGGAGCCCCTCCCTGCTGACTGCCTCGGGGACAACACCCCTGCTGCCATTGTCGTCGGAGGGCCGCGTGCTGCAGACCAGAGGGGCGACTGCAGCGCGCAGAGCCGCTACTACTGCGTGATGTCCAGACCCGGTCCCCAGTGGGGCGCCCCGGCCCCTCAGCCCCGCTGCTACCCGTCCCGGCTGGAGGGCGCCCTGGGCGCACGGCAGAGAAGCAGGGCAGACCCGGTGGACAGGGCACCCGAGGACCCACCGGGGGCTGGCCTCCTGGACAGAGGTGGCAGGAAGAGGGTGGTGGGCAGCTTGGACGACGGGGGCGGCGAGATCTGCCCCCTGCAGACGCCCATGCTGCACTCGCTGAGCCGGGAAAGGGCGTGCCCGCCCGAGACCGGCCACAAGGACATGGCGCCGGCGCCGCCTGAGGCCCTGGCAGGCAAGCCGCTCCGGAGGAGTGACCGCTTCGCCACCACCCTGAGGAATGAGATCCAGCAGCGGCGAGCCAGGCTGCAGAAGAGCCGGAGCACGGCCACCTTGGCCAGCTCCGCGGAGGAGGAGGGGGAGGTGGAAGACGACGTGGAGACTGAGGCGCGCGGCTCCTGGGCGCAGCCAGTGGGCGCCCCGGAGACCACCTTCCCCAGCGGCACCTATAAGGACCACTTGAAGGAGGCGCAGGCCCGCGTCCTGAGGGCCACGTCGTTCCGGCGCCGCGACCTGGATCTCAGCCTGGCGGACCCGGAGCCAGCCCCCCGCGTCTGGGAGGGGGCCCCGGGTGCCAGGCCGCCCTTGTGCGCTGCCGGCAGTGGCAGCGGCAGCGCGCGCATCGGGAGCCGGAGGCGCTTCACTGCCGAGCAGAAACTGAAGTCCTACTCGGAGCCCGAGAAGATGAACGCGGTGGGGCTGACGGGGGACCAGCGCCCTGCACCCCACGATGAGACTCTGCACACCTTTGCTGACAGGTGGAAGTTTTTTGAGGAAACCAGCAAGCCCGTGGGCCCCCAGCCCGGGCCGAGGCCGGCGCCCTGTGGCTTCCCCAGGGAGAAGCCGGAGATGCTGTGGACAGTGGGCCCTGGAAAAGACGGAAAGGCGGGGAGACCCATCCCGCCAGAGCGGCTCGGCACCTTCGCAGAGTATCAAGCCTCCTGGAGGGAACAGAGGAAAGTCCCGGAAGCCAGGGGTGGCGGGAGGTACCACTCCACTGACAACATCCTCGACGTGGGTGTGGACCAGGAAGAGAGGCCACAGTACGTCCACGAAAGGTCCCGGTCATCGCCTTCCACGGACCTCTACAAGCAGGTAAGCATCCTGCAGGGGACCAGACGCAACCCCCCCTGACCCCAAAGCACAAATGGGACACCCATGGCCCAGTGTCGTGGTGACTTGTGTCCTGATGTCCAAGCGTTTCTGTGCACCAGGCTCAGCCTCCTGCGAGTGGTACCTGGGGACCAGGTCCACACATTCATGACAATTGCAGGTGCCCTGGTTTCCCCCACATCTCGAGTTCCCAGCCTCATCTCTAGCTGAAGCTGTCTCCCCCCTTGATTAGCTTGCCGTTAATACAAAGGGAAGAGATTGGGGGAGCAACAGAAAATGGTTAAGTTGTCCTCTGAAATGAAAAGGGGTGCTTCACATCCACCCTTATCACAACACACGTGAGACATTTCAAATACTGATGCCACTTCATACTTTGACTGTTCTCATTTGGTTTTTATTTTATGGGGTCAGATATTTTTAAAGATTGCTCTGGGGTAAGTGTAACTGAAAGTGCAGTGCTTTATTGCACTTTCCTTAGGCGTATTGATGGTGAAAGCTGATGTTTAGCTTTCTAAAAAAAACCTCCGTGCTTGTATTCATACTTCACGGTTCATAGTCAGTCTTCCTCTCTCTGCCTTTTCTGTTCCTTCCATCTGCAGGGGTGTATTTCAAAGGAAAGATTTCTTGCGGCATCCGACGGAGGCTTTTATAAACAATAGAACCAGCGATCGCTTTGTTATACACTTATGAACGTGTGTGTGTGTGCATGCGTGTGTGAAGAGAGGTTCTGGTTTCTGTGTGGCCCCCAGTACAGAAAGGCCTGTGGACACCTAGGGCATGTGTGTCCCCTGAGATGGTGCCCTGTGCCACGTGACCTTTGAGAATTCACTTTCTCGAGGTCAATAGACCAGGCTGCCAGACTCCAGGTCCCAGGGCTTGAGCTTTGACTGCGGTGAGCTGTGTGACCAGCAGTGTTTTGATTTGACTGGGTGGGGTTGGGGGCCACCATGTCACACAGCTTTCCAGCCCTCACGTCGCAGTCCTGCTTCCTGCCGGGGAGCCCAAGGGGACCGCGGTCTCCTTGAGTCATTTTGACAAGGGCTGGGCTGACTGCAGGCCACGTCACCCAGTTCATGGGTGCTGGCTCACAGGGCGCACCCACAATGAAGGGGTTCGTGATCGCAGAGGTTCTCAGGGGGGAGGCTGCTTGATGACTGGGTGTCCTGTTGTGCCGCCCTTGGCAGGACGCCTCCATGGAACCTCGATGGGAAGCAGGGGACCCGGAGAAGCACACGGAGCTTTCTTCGGCGGCACCGGCCGAGGACAGAAGCCCCACCCCAAGGTAGGAGAATCTTGCACTTGGGGTCGCTGAGGAGGCATCTTGGGGGGGCGGGTGGGCTGCTTTACGGGGGTTGAGGGCTCGGATAATGTGGTTGGGCGTGTGGTTTCGGCCAGACTTGAAGTGGCTGGTCACCAGTTGGAGTTGCCTGAGGCCCCTCACCACTGCCTGTGGGACCAGCAAACCCAGGGCAGGGACACTGTGAACACCCTCCTTATGGCATTTTTTTCTAGTTCATCAGACAGCTGCTGTGTTTTGTATACAGTCGAGTTCTTTCTGATGACAGAGAAACCCACTGTGATGGGCTTGAATGGAGTGCTTTATGCAGAACAGCAAAGTGAAGGGACCCTTTAACGACTAAGGCGCAGCTGGGTTGCTGGCTGGGGAATCCAAGTTGCCTGGAAGGATTGTTAATGAAAGGATGGGGGTTAGGCCTTCTTTAATGAGTTCATTTTGAGCTTTAAAAATAGAAATCGACTCGGTCAGCTCCCCCAGAGCAGGTCAGAGCATGAAAAAATGGGCTGGCTGCAGTGTTAACATGATTATATGCCCACATTCTAAAATGTGTCCAGAGTAGCAGTCTTCCTGCAGTGAGGGTGAAATTTAGGTGAAATACACACCACTGTGTGGACCCTTATCCTTGAGGATTGCAGGAGAGGACATTGCAGGTCACGGCAGGAGCTGAGCTTTAAACGTATTTGCAAAACGGCTGATAAAAGGGTCTTCCCTAGTGGCCTAGTGGGTAGGACACGGAGCTTGCAGTGTTGGGGACCTGGGCTCCCTCCCCCGTCAGAGAACTACATCCCATGTGCCGCAGTTGAAGACGTGGCACAGCCAAGTAAATACATATTTTTAAACAAAACAAAACAAAACAAAACACTAATGGAGAAATGGAAGCCGATTCGTGCGCGGTAGGGTCACTGAGTGCAGATCTTTCTGTGCCTTGAGGGTCTCTGGGGGTTGATAGCTGCTCGGATTAAAACATCAACCTCAAAATTGAGGGTTGTGTCTCAGAAATGACCGAGTTGAATGTTGGCTCTTGCCAGCCTTGTGTGCCGGGGTCTTATTTCATTTGGCTCTAAAACTGGCTGCTGGCAGCATCGCACAAGGGTACGGTGGCTCGGAGGGGGCAGGCACGGTGGTCTGCGTGTGCTGGTGTGGGACGCGGCTGCCGTGAGACACACACCTGCAGAAGTGAGCTGCACGGTTGGGGCTTTGTGACCCTATGTTCCGAGCGGAGCATAGGGACATGCTACGGAGCGCCAGCTGTCATCTTGATCAGAGCGGCTCCTTGCCCCACTGCAGTCCAGAGCCTGCCACATTGTGGGGAGGCGGGGGGCTGCTCCGGGCAACCCTGCACACTTGGGAGGGCTTCATTCCCTGCATGGCAGCACACGCGGGTGGGCTTCCCTCCTGCCCAGCGTTGGCCTCGGGCCTTTAAACTGCAGAGCTCTCGCTGCTGCACTGGTTGGACTTCAGCTCCTCTGCTGGTTCAGTCGTAATAAATGGCTTCACTGTTACATACTGTGTGTGTGTGTTACAATGGCATGGTCAGTAGCGAAGGGGTGAAGAGGACGGGGGTGGGTGGGAGGAGATGGCGGTGAGAGGGAGAGAGGGAATCATGTGCTGTGTGCATCACAGCCTTGGCTTCTGGCAGGCTGTGTGGGTAACCACTCTGAGGGAGTGACTTCCAGAAGCTTTCCCGCTTTTGCGCGACCAACCTAGCAATTTTCAGAATCATCCTGTGGGTTTTTAAAGAGCGGTGAGACTCAAGTGAAATTCTAGAACAGGAATGTCGAAAAGGTGTGGTCAGCTGCTTTTGGAGAATGTTTTATTTTCTGAAGTAACTGGCCAAAGAGAGTGCCCTCGAAACATATAAATTTGAGAATAAAATAAATGAAAATGCAGGCAAGGGACTGTCCTTTGAGATCTATAATGCAAAGATTTAAAGATGCCCAGTGTTTTGCATAAATTAATGTAAAACAGTCTGTATAAGGGCTTCCCTGGTGGCTCAGACGGTAAAGAATCTGCCTGCAATGTGGGAGACCCAGGTTCAAGCCCTGGGTCGTGAAGATGCCCTTGCAAAGGACGTGGCTACCCACTCCAGTATTCTTGCCTGGACAGTCCCATGGACAGAGGAGCCTGGCGGGCTATATGGTTGCAGAGAGTCGGACAGGACTGAGCAACTAACGCCCTCTAATTGCTGATCTGTTAACCAGAACATGATAATGAAAACTGGTTTTTGTTGTATTTATTAGGGTGCCAGAAGAGTATCAAGATAATTATTCATGTAAATCAAATTGAGAACTTTTAAAAAAACTTTATTTTATATTGGAGTATAGCCAATTGGGCTTCCCTGGTGGCTCAGATGGTAAAGCGCTTGTCTGCAATGCAGGAGACCCGGATTCAGTCCCTGGGTCCGGAAGATCCCCTGGAGAAAGAAATGGCAACCCACTCCAGTATTCCGGCCTGGAAAATCCCATGGACGGAGGAGCCTGGTGGGCTACAGTCCAGGGGGTCACAAAGAGTCAGACACAACTGAGCGACTTCACTTTCACTGTAGCCAATTAACAATGTGATAGTTTCAGGTGAACAGCTAAGGGACGAAGCCCTACATATGCATGTATCCATTCTCCCCCCAACTCTCCAAATTGAGAACATTTTTCTGAGGTTCAGAATTCTGGTTCTGGATCAAGTAGGACAGGCGTTCTACCCCTACAGGGACTCCTAGCGTAGGAGGGAAGGAAAGACACCCATGCTTACAACTGGGGGGATGACACATAATTGTCAATTTTTTAAATGTTACGTGGTCGGATAGGACTGAGCAACTAACACCCTCTAATTGCTGGTCTGTTAACCAGAACATGAGTGGAGGTGGGACTCAGCTCCTTTTGGATCGTGGCAAAAAATAATTCTCCGTTGACAGAACCCTGCTGCTGAACTTGTTTGACGAATTTAGTTGACCTGGCAGTACGTGAAGCAGCAGGCTCTCCTTGCTTTTTGGAGTGAAGACATCAGCATGTCAAATTTGGTACCACGAACTTGTTGGCCGCTAAAGAAAGAAAGACAGTGAAGTCGCTCAGTCGTGTCTGACTCTTTGCAACCCCATGGACCTGTAACCTGCCAGGCTCCTCCATCCAGGGGATTCTCCAGGCAAGAATGCTGGAGTGGGTTGCCATTCCCTTCTCCAGGGGATCTTCCTGACCCAGAGATCGCACCCTGGTCTCCTGCACTGCAGGCACATTCTTTACCATCTGGGCCACCAGGGAAGCCCAATGTATCCGACTCTTTGTGACTCCATTGACTGTAGCCCACCAGGCTCCTCTGTCCATGGGATTCTCCAGGCAAGAATACTGGAGTGGGTAGCCTGTCCCTACTCCAGGGGATCTTCCCAACCCAGGAATCGAACCCAGGTCTCCTGCCTTGCACGCAAATTCTTTACCAGCTGAGCCACCAGGGAAGCCCAAGAATACTGGAGTGGATAGCCTATCCCTTCTCCAGTGGATCTTCCCCACCCAGGAATCGAACCGGGGTCTCCTGCATTGCAGGCGGATTCTTTACCAGCTGAGCCGCCTGGGAAGCCCAGTTATGGACTAGACTGGACATAAGCAGTGCCCTTCAGGTGTCTGTATCTCCCATCACTCCCCCAGATGAGACCATCTAGTTGCAGAGAGACAAGCTCACGGCTCCCACTGATTGTACATTAGGGTAAGTGGTACAGACATTTCCTTATTTATCACAAGGAAATTTTATGGTACAAGTATTTCCTTTATTTATCACATGGGATACTTACAGAAAGAAAGTACACCATACATGCCATCTGCTTGAATCATCCAGAAACCATCCCCAGCCCCCCACCCCCCACCCCCACCCCCACCCCCACCTCTTGGTATGTGGAAAAATTGTAGAGGATTCTGTTCTGGGAGGTTCTGCAGAGTATTCCTGTGGGGTGGAGCCCGGCGCTGTGGCCTCTGACAGGTTCCCTCCCCCATCCTCCTGGCCACCTCCGCCCCCTCCAGGAGGAGTTGCTGCCAGCCGACCAGCTCTGACCTGCAGGCTTGTGTTTTGCTGGGACATGTGAGAGAAGGGGGGGTCGCGGTGGAGACTTAAGAATGGATCCTTAAGCCCAGTAACAGCCAGAAGGTGGAATGTGTTTTACATTGGTGGAGCGTGATTTATGCTCTTTAGGGAAAAGCATGTTTTAATAGTAAATCCATCAACACACTTAAATCCAGCTGAGGGTCACCTCCCTGTCTGACTTCCCCTGAGAGGTGGCTTGGTGTCCAGAGCCTGATGCCAAGTCTGACTTCTTTTTTTATTAATTAGTTTTTATTGGAGTATAGTTGCTTAACAGTGTTGTGTTAGTTTCTGTTGTACAGCAAAATGAATCAGCTGTGTGTATAGATGCAGATAGATATATATGCTGTCTTTGAAAAAGTTCTTCCCATTTAGATCCCCACAGAGCAGGGAGTTCCCTATGCTATAGAATAGGTTCTTACTAGTTATATATTTTATACATAGTATCAATAGAGTATGGGCTTCCCTGGTGGCTCAGATGGTAAAGAATCCGCCTGCAATGTGGGAGACCTGGGTTCAATCCCTGGATTGGGAAGATCCCCTGGAGAAGGGAAAGGCTACCCACTTCAGTGTTCTGGCCTAGAGAATTCCATGGACTGTCCACGGGGTTGCAAAGAGTCAGACACAACTGAGCAACTTTCACTTTTCCATCAATAGTGTATGGGCTTCCCTGGTGGCTCAGATGGTAAACAGTCTGCCTGCAACTTGGGAGACATGAGTTCAATCCCTGGGTCAGGAAGATCTCCTGGAGAAGGGAATGGCAACCCACTCCAGTATTCTTGTCTGGAGAATCCCATGGACAGAGGGGCCTGGGGGCTATAGTCCATGGGGTTGCAATCAGATGCAACTGAACAGCTAACGCTTTCACTGCTTTTTCCCCACTTTCTTCATCAGTGGTGTGTGTGTGTCAATCTCCCGGTTCCCCCCAGCCACCCTTTTCCCCTTGGTGTTCATACGTTCGTTCCACACACAGGACTGACCTTGTGTGCACTCACAGGCTGCTCACGAGAAGGTTTCATAATTGGAGAGTGTTCCACCCTCATGTGCTGCTTGCTTTTCTGGCCTGAATTCAGTGAGCTAAGGCGGCAGTTGAAGTTTTTCCTTCTGAACCGCCATGCCGGGTAATTAGGAAGTCACGCTGGGACGATCACAAGGTGAAGGCCAAGCTTGAACTTTCCAGGGCAGAGTCCAGGTTCCTTCGGGTGGTGCAGCATCTCCTGTGCAAGGAGCCTTGCTGACCGACCTCTGTGCTTTCAGAGATGAGAAGCAGCGGCTGTGGGAAAGTCCTGGGCTCAGCGTCTGCTGCTGGTTTTAATGTCTTCATTTGTCACTACATTCTCTCCTTGTGTTTATAGCCAGGCGACTTCCAGAAATGCAAAGCCAGGCTAAGGGACGCGCAGGTTTGCTTACTGCCTGGGTTTGTCTTGTGATTCCCTGTTATTCAGAAGGGAGCATTGTAAGGGCGGTGGTCAGAGGGCTCCAGGGCTTAGTTCATCATCCATCATCACACTGCCCTTTGAGAATGTTCTCATGACCCCAAAGGGATTAGTTCATCCATCACCACCATCCACTTCCAGAACATTCTTACTACCCCAAAAGGCCTACTTCATCTGTCACCACCGTCCACTTCTAGAACATTCTCACCACCCCAAAGGGATTAGTTCATCCATTACCACCATCCACTTCTAGAACATTCTCATCACTCAGTAGGAATTAGTTCATCCATTACCACCATCCACTTCCAGAACATTCTCACCACCCCAAAAGGATTAGTTCATCCATCACCACCATCTACTTCTAGAACATTCTTATCACCCTGACGGGGTTAGTTCATACATCACCACCATCCACTTCCAGAACATTCTCATCACCCTGAAGGGATTAGTTCATCTATCACCACCATCCACTTCCAGAACATTCTCATCACCCCAAAGGGAAAGCTTGTACCCACTGAGAAATCTTAGAATTATTACCAGGATGTTCTGGACAGTGTGCACGGTCACGCCTTGTGTGTGTTTGGGTCACATTGTTGGAGGTGATGAGCTGGACGTCCCCAGCAGGGACAACAAGTTGAGGCCAGG
Organism: Bos grunniens; assembly: GCF_055505025.1. Lineage (NCBI taxonomy): Eukaryota > Metazoa > Chordata > Mammalia > Artiodactyla > Bovidae > Bos > Bos grunniens. Next base: position 6,989,030 of record NC_141194.1, read on the forward strand.
CTCACGCAAGAACCCAGCTGTCTCCACACACAAGGGGTGAGCCCTCAGGGTGCCCTGGCAGCAGAGCTGTAGCTCCTGTCCTTGCAGAGGGGAGCAGTGAGTCCTTACATGGCATGTGGGAAGCCATGGAAACTGCATCTCCAAGAAGTGGGGTGTCTGGGGCCACGAGAGGAACAGTTCATTTCCAGCAAAGCTGTCACATGAACGTTGGCTTCATGCTCTGCTCTCATGTCACTTGCATATCTGTTTTACGTTTTATGGCTTCTCTGATGGCTCAGATAGTATAGATTCTGCAGGCAATGCAGGAGACCGAGGTTTGATCCCTGGGTCGGGAAGATCCCCTGCAGAAGGGAATGGCTACCCCCTCCAGTATCCTTGCCTGGACAGTCCCATGGACAGAGGATCCTGGCGGTCAGCAGTGCGTGGGGTCACAGAGAGTCAGACACGACTGAATAACTAATACTTTGTGTTTCACGTCTGAGAGTTGTAAAAACAAGGAAACTAGGCGTATTTAACAATATCATAAAAAGCCTCTCTTTGCATGATTCTGTGTGTAGATGCTGCCCAGAAAAGGCAGATCCGTGGAGACACAGGGGAGGTGGGTAAAGGTTCGGAGGATGGCAGTCTGTCCCAGTGGTGTGGAGCTCCTGTGTGGGTGATGGGAACGTTGTGGAATGAGATGGTGGTCATGCTGCCCAACTCTGTGAGTTTACTAAAAGCTGCTAAACCGGACACTGCCAGAGGGTGAATTTTTGGGTATATGAGCTTCGTCTCAGTTTTTCAAATCACATCAATGCTGGAAATCCACACACACAAAATTTTTTTTTAAGTAATATAAAATGATGCTGTGTGGGAACAGATTTGTGGTTACAGAGGAGGTTGGTGTGGGAAAGGAAAGGATTAGGAGTTTGGGGTTAGAAGATGCAAACTATTCTATACAGGATGGATAAACAGGGTCCTGTTGTAGAGCACATAAAGAAAGCTGAGCACCGAAGAATTGATGCTTTTGAGCTGTGGTGCTGGAGAAGACGACTCTTTGAGAGAGTCCCTTGGACTGCAAGGGGATCCAACCAGTCCATCCTAAAGGAGATCAGTCCTGAATGTTCACTGGAAGGACTGAGGCTGATGCTGAAGCTCCAGTCCTTTGGCCACCTGATGCGAAGAACTGACTCACTGGAAAAGACCCTGGTGTTCGGAAAGATTGAACGCATGTGGAGAAGGGGACGACAGAAGATGAGATGGTTGGATGACATCACTGACTCGATGGACATGAGTGTGAGCAAGCTCTGGGAGTTGGTGATGGACAGGGAGGCCTGGCGTGCTGCAGTCCATGGGGTCGCAGAGAGTCAGACACGACTGAGCGACTGAACTGAACTGACTGTAGAGCACAGGGAACTGTATTCAATATCCTGTGGTAAACCCTCATGGCAAAGAATATGAAAGAATGTATTTATATGTATAGCTGAATCACTTCGCTATACAGCAGAAATTAACACAGCATGGTAAATCAGCTGCCCTTGAATACAGTTGTAAAAGAAAGACTGCAATAAAAATGCTACTTTTCACTCATTAAATTGTCACACATCTAACCCAGCTGAGACCATGTGTTCTGTGTAGATCAATAGAATTTCTACATATTGACTGTGAGCATGTAAATTAATTACACCCACTTGGTGTAAAATTTTTGTTGGGAGGTTGGAAACAAAAAAAAGAAACAAGGTCCTGTGTGACTCCAGTCTGAGAGTCTTGGCTCTAGCTCAGAGGTCAACAAGCTTTGCAAAGGATCAGATAGGTAAACACTTTGGCCCTCAGGGAACTCAGTGTTCCCAGCATGCAGACAGCTCTGCCATTGTGACCTGGGAGCAGGTGTGGACGGTCCCTGAAGGGCTGGGTGTGGCTCAGTTCTGTTCACTTCAGTCGCTCAGTCGTGTCTGACTCTTTGCGACCCCATGGACTGCAGCAGGTCAGGCTTCCCTGTCTATCACCATCTCCCAGAGCTTGCTCAGACTCATGTCCATTAAGTCGGTGATGCCATCCAACCCTGTCATCCTCTGTCACCCCCTTATCCTGCCCTCAGTCTTTGCCAGCATCAGGGTCTTTTCCAATGAGTCAGTTCTTTGCATCAGGTGGCCAACGTATTGGAGCTTCAGCTTCAGCATCAGTCCTTTCAATGAATACTCAGGGTTGATTTCCTTAAGGATTGACTGGTTTGATCTTGCTCTCCAAGGGACTCTCAAATCTTCTCCAACACAACAGTTCGAAAGCATCGATTCTTCGGTGCTCAGCCTTCTTTATGGTCCAACTCTCACATCCGAAGGTGACTACTGGAAAAACCGTAGCTTTTACTAGACGGATCCTTGTCGGCAAAGTGATGTCTCTGCTTTTCCACTAAAAGATCCAGGGCTCCTTGGAGAAACGGGCAAGTCTAGGGTTGGGGCTGGCAGTATACAAAACGAAGTCTGCAGTGTGATGAGTTGGTTGGATGGCATCACTGACTCAGTGGACTCAGTTTGAGTAAACGCCAGGAGATAGCAGAGTACAGGGAAGCCTGGCGTGCTGCAGTCCCAGGGGTCTCAAAGAGTCGGATACGACTTACGTAGTCAAACGTCCTAATGGCAATTATGCCAATTGTACTAATTGTGGCATACACTTATGGCAAATGTACTAATGTGTTGACAGCAGGGAAAACGGGTGTAGGGAACGTTCTTCTCTTGTAATTTTTCTGTAAATCTAAAAGCATTCTGAAAGGAAGTGTTGGAGTAGCTTTCCTCACGGCATTTCGAGTTAGCTTGTAAATGTCATGTGTGAACCTCATTTATTTGGCTGCACCAGCTCTTAACTGTGGCATGTGGAATCTTTAGTGGGGGGCATGCAAACTCTTAGGGACGGCATGTGGGATCTTAGTTCCCTGATCCGGGATTGAACCTAGGTCCCTTTCTTGGGAGCATGGAGTCTTAGCCCCTGGACCCCCAGAGAAGCCCCCAGGAAAGCCACTAGTCTCTTCGTGGATGCCTGTTAATATGGACGGCCTTGGGTTCTGCTCTGAGATATGCGGCTGGCCTTGGGTGGATGGCACCCTCGGGTAGTGATGGGTCCTGGGCTTGGTAAAATAATACACGGAGATGAAAACCAGTGTGCAGGGGCCTCCCTGGAGGCTCAGTGGTAAAGAATCCACCTGTCAATGCAGGAGACACAGGTTCGATCCCTAGCCAGGCAGATCTCACATGCCGCGGAGCAGCTAAGCCACAACTATTGAGCCCAGGAGCTGCAAGTGCTGAAATTCGTGTGCCATAGAACCCATGCTCTGCAACGAGAAGGCCACACCCCACAACTGGGGAGTAGCCCCAGATCACTGCAGCTGGAGAAAGTCTGCAGCAATGAAAACACGGCACCACCAAAAACAAATAAATAAAATTACTTAAAAAACAAACAAGTGTGAAGAATGTGGGCTTTGGGGGGAGAAAACAGGTTCAAATCCACTCTCTTCTTTTCTGTGTGGTTGCATCAAGCCAGCTAAGCTTGCTAATAACGTCCCAATAACTAGTCTTCCCTGGAACATGGTTTCCCTAGTGACTCAGTCCGTAAAGATCCGCCTGCCAATGCAGGAGGCCCAGGTTCGATCCCTGGGTCAGGAAGATTCCCCTGGAGGAGAATCCACTCCAGTGTTCTTGCCTGGAAAATCCCATGGACAGAGGAGCCTGGTCCAAGGGGTCACAAGAGTCAGACATGACTTAGCGACCAAACAGCAATGTGAAAACCCCAGAGTTCCCAGATATTAACTTTTATATTCAGCATCTGCATAGACTTAACGTACTTGGTTGCCTTGTCACCATCAGAATTCTTTCATGCCCACCTGTCTTTAGTTTGCTTCCTGATGTTTATGGCTTGCCTCAGCAATTCCCAACTTACTGTGACATTACAACATTATTTCAGTGGGTTAATTCTATTTTATTAAAATGTAGTGGGGGTGAATAGCATACTTAATTAATACATTATTTGGCTTCCCTTGTGCCTCAGCTGGTAAAGAATCCGCCTGCAATGCAGGAGACACTGGTTCGATCCCTGGGTTGGAAGGATCCTCTGGAGAAGGGAAAGGCTACCCACTCCAGTATTCTGGCCTGGAGAATCCCATGAACTTTATAGTCCATGGGGTCACAAAGAGTCGGACACGACTGAGTGACTTTCACTCACTAGTATGCTGGCCTGGAGATAAACATACCAACGACCTTCCTTGCAGATTCATGTGAAAGTTTAATGTGTGTAACAGTAATGGAGCAGCACAGTGTCTAAGATCAAGTAGGTGCAAAAAGAAAGTCACCTTTAGTTAAAATAGCCACATGTGTGTGTTAGTCTCTCAGTGGTGTCTGACTTGTTACAACTGTACGGACTCTAGCCCACCAGGCTCCTCTGTCCATGGAATTTCCCCAGGCAAGAGTACTGGAATGGGTTGCCATTCTCTTCTCTGGGGGTGGGGGGATCTTCCCAACCCAGGGATTGAACTCGGATCCCCTGCACTGCAGGTGATTCTTTACTGTCTGAGCCACCAGGGGAGCCAAAAACAGCCACAATTCAGGGGATATTGAAAGTGGTGTGGGTTGTTTGTTTCATTGAGCAAGAATGGAAAGTTAATTGGGGTGCATTTTGAAGAGGTTGAAGCCGGTGGTGAACCTTGGACCTGAAGGGTAAGTGCTGGGCTGGAGAGGGTCAAGGTAGTCTGTGTGAGAAGGGGCTGTTAGGGACCCTGGTGGGGGGCACTTCCTGAGTGTTTGAGGGGTGGTGAGCACCCAGGGTCTCAGGCTGTCTGGGGAGGGTGGTGTAGGGGCTTTAAACATAGATCATTGTGAAGGGACGGGTTGGGTCAGGGTCAGCCTGCGACCCCTTGGTGGTCTGCACACAATGCCTTCTAGGCAGTAAAACTTCCAGAGACACTCTGTTAGTTGTTCTGATCGCATTCCTACCGAGTGTGTAATAAACCCCCAAAACACAGATAGACGCGAAATGGGCTATTGAATGTTGGTTTTGTTTTGTTTTTTTTTTTCAACTTCATTGTTCCGTCTGACCTTAAGGTTGTGAGATTGAACGGGCACAAGTTAGAGGATAAAACGCGGCGCAATCGAGTGGACAGAGCTTTTTTTTTTTCCCCCCCTATCACTTTGAAGTGATAAAAAGGAAGACAGGCTCCAGGAGGACCAGGCTTTGGGGGTTTGGCCTTGGGATTTGCCAGCGAAGTCACCGGGGAGCCTGGAGGCCCCCGGGGGAGCCTGCGTGGACTTGTCCATCGCTAGGCGGCAGCGGACACAGTCAGGCCGCCAGGCGCGCTCGCGGAGGGCGGAGCGCGGGTAAGCCAGCCGGGTACCCCCGCCACCCCCATCTCCGGGTGTCTTCAGGGCAAGGCTGCTTTTCCGGGCTTGCAAGCTGCTCGCGCCCCGTTTGTTCTCCTGCTTTGAAGAGCAAGTTGCCAGCTCCGGGGGTCGGGGCGGGAGGTAAGGGAGCGGGTTGTGGGTGGGGGTTGGATCTGGGGGAGACCGGCAGATGGGCTCCCTGCGTATTGTTCTGCCGGATGGTTAAATCGTGCAGATGGGGGGTGCAGAGTCCGCTGGAGCTCAGTCTGCGTGCAGGCACGCGAGCCTGTAGTGTGTGTGTGTGTGCGCGCGCCCGTAGACATGTGCGTTCTTGGGACTGTGCTGCTGACGGCGAGCCGGGGTGACTGGGAGCCCTTGGCATGGGGGGGGGGGCGAGCGCCTCAGTGGGATCTGCAGACCTGCTTCCCTTGCCCAAGGGTCCCCAGGGGTCCCCCAGGAGGCAAGCCTTGGAGGGCGCCAGCCCTGCATGAAGACACTTGCTTGCTGTGCCCTTTTTTCTTTTTCCATAACAGTAAGAAATAAGCATTTTCACAACAGGAGGCTTTGAATATGGATGGAGAAAGGAAATGGTGAGTCAGCCGCAGCAGAATGGGGGGAAAGAAAAGGCAGGGAAATCAGATGTGCGTGTTGAGTCATGAAAAAAAGTGCTTGGTGGGTGAATTCGCTCCTAGCCTGCTGATTGCAGTGAAAAAAATAAAATGTAAATAGAGAAAAGTGCTTGAGGTTGGTTGTGAGCATTTTGCAATGATTGGATTTGTGCTCTTTTTTGATTGTGCCCATCGAGAGACATGCAGTCTTTACGGGGTTTTGCTGCATATATGCTGTGGGATTGGTTTTTTGGGGGGTTTTTTTGCCTTTTTTTTTATTGTGATAAATGAAAGGTGTTACTCATTTTGGCCATATTTCTAAGTAATTGAAACGGTTTTGCTTTGCTCCAGCACACTTTGGTGTGTGTGGCGGGAAGATGCCGTTTTCACAGAGAAACTGCCGCAGTCTGAGTCTGCAGGAACTGACTCCCCTGGGTGGGAGTCTTCTTGAAAGTGGATCATGCCTGAAGTGGTGGTCATGCCTAGGTGAACCGTCAATGGGAAAGGGGGTTTGGAGGAAGGTTTTCAGAAAGCTACCTGGCAGCGTTCATAACAACCTGCTGCCGTATACATTGTCTGAAGACCTACACAATGAATGAAGGGGAAATGATATGTTACCATGTCATAAAATAAATAAAAGATTGGGTCGAGTTGTGATGAATGGTATAGACATAGTTTCTTTTCCCTTGGAAACCAGAATCTTGGAGGGTGTATATTAGAAATATATATATTTTATCATTACTTTGCAGAAGCATATTTTCCGGATGGTAGAAACTTGGACATCTCTGTGCTTCTTTCTGTCAAGCATAGTGGAGAGACATTTCATCCTTTCCGTCTTTCTCACGTACACACACACATGCACACACATGAACCCAACAAACATATACCACTTATGGGAAAATATTTGCAGGAATATTGTCATTCGTGAATGCATGAACGAAACACAGAAAAGCCATTTATTAAAGGAGTATTAGCATGTATACCATACCATGGGTGAAATAGCTACCGTATAACACAAGGAGCTCTGCTCGGTGTTCTGTGATGACCTACAGGGGTGGGAGGGGGGAAGTGAGGGAGGTTCAAGAGGGAGGGCATATATGTATACACATGGCTGATTCGCATTGTTGTCCAGCAGAAGCTAATACAATGTTGTAAAGCAATTATCCTCCAATTAAAAATAATATTTTTAAAAGGAGTATTAGAAATGACCATCCATATGGGTGTTGACCATACAAGTTGGATACGGCTTGTCCTGCCCAGCTGGGGTGACATGTGACCCTGTCACGTATGCTGACAGGTGGGTGTTTGGCATAAACTGACTGTTCTTCGAGCCGCATTGGGGTTTTGCAGGTTGGAGAAGCTACTACTCCGTGTGGCCCTCAGCATGCATTTGCTTTACTCCTCACTGCCTTGAATTCTCCTCCTCTTGTACGGATGAAAATTTAGCAAGGTGTAGGTGGGGAAGCACTAGCAACAAAGAGCTGGTGTTTTGTGTCCACCAGGGTGAGCCTGCCTCTCCCCGGTCCGTGCCCAGTTGTGTTTTCTGACTTTCCTTCCAGAGGTTCAATTCCTTAGAGGTTCACAAAGGCTTCTCACCTATACATCTTGGACCTCACAAGATTGCCACATGACCCTGAGCAGAGTTCCTGGTGCTGCGCAGCAGGTCCTTGTTGGTCATCCATTACAAATACGGCGGTGTGGATTCACACAGCTTCCTAATGGGGCTTTCTCGCGTGCCGTGTGGCTGGACGTTCGTCTGGGTGGGGATTCCTGCTGGCTCCTAGCACGTCTCGTGATGAAAGGTCCTGCAGACCAGCACAGCCTGTGTGTCGACCTGTTTCGGATGCCAGACCTGCTTCTCTCACTTGCTGTCACGTCCCAGGGCCAGCGCACCAGCAGCACAGTGTGGAGGAATTGTCACGTGGGTTTCCGGGGCGGTGAGACAGATACAGACCCCTCTTAGGCAGGCTGTGAGACTGCGGACACAGGTCCTAAGCCCCCGTGGATGTGACTTTCTGTTTCTTCATCTGTGAAATAGGGAGTTGGGGTTAAATGATTTGTAAGGATCCATTCAGCCGTGATCATTTTCGATTCTCAGGGAGAGAAGCCAGGAGCTTAAATTCCCCTTGCATAACACATCCAGATTCCTGGGTTGTCTTGTTGCGGTCAGTTGCTACCAATATTCATGTGAGTGAAGACTTATATCTCACACACATACACACACACACACACACGTGTGTGTGTGTGTGTGTGTGTTTTCTTTGAGATCCGATTATTGATAAAATGGGCTCTTGTCAGCAGACCGGGCTTTTCTGTCTGCAAGAGGTGCTTGATGCATTGCAAGCGTGCTTGCCAGATACACCTACTTAGCTGTTCTGTGATCAAGTTAGCTGCTAGCAAATGAAGTTCTCTTGGGTGCAGCTTTACATGCCCCGTGTTATTTAAGGACTGTTAACAAAGTCCAGCCGGTGGGCTCTTACACATATTTGGAGGCCGTTCACAATAAAATAACAGTGGGACTTCCCTGGTGGTCCAGTGGTTAGGACTTTGCCTTCCAAGGCAGGGGGTGTGGGTTCCGTCCCTGGTTCAGGCAACTGAGGTTTCACATGCCTTGTGACTCAGCCAGAATAATAACAATAATAATAATGATAAAGTGTACAATTTTTTTAAGTAGAGTAACTGGAAATTCAAGGAAAGTATTTAACACGTATACATACAGACACACCTGCATCTATATGTATACACGCATGCATGTTATATATGTATTCACACAAGCGTGTAAGTATATGTACTCATGCACACATAAGTGCATATGACTGATAGACATGTAGGAATAAAGTAAAATTTTCATGTACAATAAATTTCTGAACCCTATTGAGTAAATAACCTGTTTCTAAATATGGTTCGGCTGAGTAACAATCAGACAATATTCTGAGATATGGTATTTTCAAAAATTTGGGGTCACCTACATTGTGCTAAAAGGGAGACGCTTAAAGCAGATGGTTTTCTCTTAGTTTACAGAGATGCTAACGCTCTTCTGAAAGTGTTAGTTGCTCAGAGCTGTCCGACCCATGGACTGGAGCCCCCCACCAGGCTAGTGAATTCTCCAGGCCAGAATACTGGAGTGGGTTGCCAATCCCTTCTCCAGGGGATCTTCCCAACCCAGGGGTCGAACCCAGGTCTCCCACATTGCAGATGGATTCTTTACTGTCTGAGCCACCAGGGAAGCCCTATCTTTATTTTAATATGTTTTCCCACACAGTTTCCCAGAGTTCAAAAGTGGCCCCTTATTTCATAAGCTTGAGGTTTGTTTCTGAGAGCCAGGATTCATATTTATCTGGGGGTACGGTTCCCTAGGCTGTTCTGTAGTCTTTAGTAACATTTCCTTCTTTAAAAAGAAACAAAAATCTGTGTTACTAATATTGGAACATTTTTATTAAAAACAGAGGGACTTCCCTGGCAGCCCGGTGGTTAAGACTCTCACCTTCAACTGCAGGCGGGAATAGGTTCCATCCCCGGTTGAAGAGTTAAGATCCCACATGCCAAGCTGTATGGCCCCCCAAAATTTGAATACATAAAATATAAAAACATATGGAAGGCCTGGAAAGCAGAAGGAAGACAGTGAAAATTGTCCTCAGGATCACATCCAGAGAGAGCAGTGTGTCCCCTTTGGGACATGTGATCACCTTTATATACTTGATGTAAACAGCGTTTTTTTCCTTGTACACCTGTGATGCCTGGCACTCTTAAGATCCGGCCGCCCAGTGGGAACACCGTGGACTTGTAGGGATGTGTTCCCAGTCTTTCCCAGTGGAAAGTAATACCGCAGCAGGCGTACGTGGTGAAATACTCCTGCTCTCATTCATTTCCTTAGGAGGACAGTCTGGACGTGGAATTGCCAAGCAGTCTTTTGGAAAAGATTTGGGACTCCCCTGGTGGTCCAGGGGTTAACGAACTGCCTTGCAGTGCCGGGGGGCGCGGGTTCAGTCCCTGGTCGGGGGACAGAGTGCCACGTGCCTCAGAGCAGCTAAACCAGAGCACAATTGGAGGGCCCGTGCACAGCGCTTGAAGATCGTGCATGCCACCACAAAGACTCCAGGCAGCCAAATAAATAAATTAAAAAAAAAAAATTCTTTTTTAAATCTGTGACTTGACAGGCAAATGTGTTTCGTTGTTGACCTGCATTTCCTTGGTGACTAGCAGAGTTCTTCGTGTGTTATTATCTGCACGTTTGTATTTTTTCTTGTGTGCATTACAGTTTGTCTTCCTGCTGACAGTGGGGCCTTTTTTTTTTTTAAATTTTATATTGGAGCATAGTTGATTAATAATAATGCGTTAGTTTCATGTATACAGCAGAGTGATTCGGTATACACGTTCGTGCGTCTGTTGTTTTTTCAAATTCTTTTCTCCCATTTAGGTTGCTGTAGAATACTGAACAGTTCCCTGGGCCGTACAATAGGTCTTTGGCGGTAATCCGTTTTAAGTGTAGCTGTGTGTACATGTCCATCCCTACCTCCCGGTCGGTCTGTCCCTCTCCCACCCTTTCCCCCTGGTAAACCTAAGTTCGTTCTCTTAAGTCTGTGAGTCTGTTGTCTTTCGTAAATCAGTTTATTTGTACCACTTTTATTTTAGATTCCACGTGTAAGCAATATCATTTTTGAGATTTTTCTTTCTCTGTCTGACTGCAAATGGCATCGTTTCATTAAACCAAATAATCTTCCATTGTGTATGTGTATCACATATATCCGTCAGTGGACATTCAGGGTGCTTCCATGTCTTGCCTGTTGTCAGTAGTGGGGCAATGAACATTGGGCTGTGTGTATCCTTTCAAATCATGTTTTTCTCTGGGTATATGCCCAGGAGTGGGATGACACGGTCATACACTAGCTTTTTTAGTTTTTGCAGGAACCTAAACACTGGTGGCTGGTTGTATGTGTGCATGCTTGGTTGTGTCTAACTCTTGCCACCCCACAGACTGTAGCCCACCAGCCTCCTCTGCCCATGGACTTTTCCAGGCAAGAATACTGGAGTGGGTTACCCTTTCCTACCCCAGGGGATGGTTGGTTAGGGTTAGATTTTTTTTTTAAATTAAAGTATAGTTGCTCTGCAGTGTTTCAGGTGTACAGCAGAGGGATTCAGTTATACATAGAGATTATTATAAGGTATTGAATACAGTTTCCCTGTGCTATACAGTAGGTCCTTGTTGTTTATGCTAGTGTGTATCTGTTAATCCCAGACTTCAGATTTATCCCCGCTGTGGCCTGTTGTAATCTTAATTTTGTTTTGTATGTCTGTGAGTCTGTTTCTGTTTTATAAGTAAGTCTGTTTGTATCATTTTTTAAGATTCCGCATGTAAGTGATATGATACGGTATCTGTCTTTCTCTGGCATACTTATTTCATTTAGTACGTTAATCTCCAGGTCCATCCGTGTTGCTGCAAATGGCATCATTTCATTCTTTTATTCATGGCTAAGTAATATTTGTGTGTGTGTGTGTGTGTGTGTGTGTGTGTGCGCGCCGTTCCCTCCTCCAGGGGAATCTTCCCGACCCAGGGATCGAACCTACGTCTATTATGTCTTATGTTGGCTTTTCCCTGGCTGGCCAGAGGTGATAGTGGGTGACAGGATGTCTGAGCCAAGAGTCACCCTCCTCTGATTGTTGTCTAAAGGCTGTTCCATCTTTTGTATGCAGACACCTGCTGGACTGTGTATTGTCCTCTGAACCATCCATTGCATCGTTCAAGCTGTTTGGATAACTTTTTTTAAAAAATCAGTGACTTTATTTTTGGCTACACTGGCTCTCTGTTGTTGCATGGGCTTTCTCTAGTTGCGGCGACGTGGGGGGCTACTTTCTAGGTGTGACACTTGGCTTCTCTTGTCGAGGAACCCCCGGGCTGAGTAGTTGTAGCCCCCCGAGCCTTGTTGCCCCACGACGGCAGGTGAAATCTTCCCGGCCCCCCCGGGATTGAACCCATGTCCCGGGCATAGGCGGGCAGATTCTTAACCCCCGGACCCAGCAGGAAAGACTTCACCTTACAACTGCCGCCTGCCCTTTACTTTTAGTATTTAATGCCGACATACAAGGGTACCTTTCTTAGGCTGTTTGAGTTGGCAGAACATTCAAGTTAACTCTCATTTCAGCAGACTGACTTCGCCAGACTGCTCAATGTGTGAACGTTTCTTTTCTCAACATAATGCCTATTTTGGTTAGTTTTTCTGGCCTCCCCGTGTGGCTTGTGGCATCTTGGTTCCCTGAGCAGCAATGAACCCAGGCCCTCTGCAGTCAAAGCACCGAGTTTGAACCACTGGACCACCAGGGAATTACCTGGCTTTTTTTTTTTTTTTTAACTTGTTTGTTTTAAACTAAATTCCCTAAGCTGGGTTAATATTTTATTAATCAGGAAGTGAGTGAAGTGACTCAGTCATGTCCGACTCTTTGCGACCCCATGGACTGTAGCCCACCAAGGTCCTCTGTCCATGGGATTTTCTCCAGGCAAGTGTACTAGAGTGGGTTGCCATTGCCTTCTCCAGGGGATCTTCCCGACCCAGGGATTGAACCCAGGTCTCCCACATTGTAGGCAGATTCTTTACCCATCTGAGGCACCAGGGAAGTCAATTAAGCTGAAAGTGGAGAACAAACCTGCCCACTTGCGGGGTCCCGCGGGGTGACTGGTGATCTGATGTCTTCGTCCAGTTACCGAACCCTCTGAGCTGCTGTCTTTGGGCTCACGAGCAGGACAGTTGCAGAGTCCGGCCCCCGCTAGACGACAGGGGACGCTGGGGAACTTGGGGGAGGAAGTCGGTGGTCTCCTGTAGACCAGCCATGGAACCCGGAAGGAACCTTTCTCCTGAGGACACAGCAAGAGAAACATGCCTAGGGAACTCAGCTCTCAGCGCAGCCGCCTGGATGGGGTGGGGCCGGCTGCAATGGCAAGGTCTAGAGCAGATGCACCTCCTGGGCGCTGAGCGGGTGCTGGGTGTGTGTGCAGAACTATCCCGTCCCGCACGTCAGGCAGTAGGTGACAGCTCCTCTTGCGCTTATGCTCTGCCTGCTGGCTGGCTGATCACTGCCATCTCGTGGAGTCTCCTCTAACAGCCCTGAGGTCGTCTCAACAGAAGACAGCTCTTCCAGTGGACGGAAGGGTCCGTCCGAGGCTCATTTGATGGCTCAGGCCAGAAGAGTGTTTCAGGACAAAGCAGCAGACGCATGGCTGGCTCATTTGTTGGGAGTTTGGTTCTTGTAACACCCATGAGCTTTAATTATGGCGTAGATATATATATGCATGTACAATATACATCATAAAGCTTCAGCTTCCCCGGTGGCTCAGATGGTCAAGCATCTGCCTGCAATGTGGGAGACCCGGGTTCTATCCCTGGGTTGGGAAGATCCCCTGGAGAAGGGAACGGCTACCAAAGCATTGATGCTTTGGAACTGTGGTGTTGGAGAAGACTCTTGAGAAGTCTCTTGGACTGCAGGGAGATCCAACCAGTCCATCCTGAAGGAAATCAGTCCTGAATATTCATTGGAAGGACTGATGCTGAAGCGTCAATACTTTGGCCACCTGATGCAAAGAGCTGATTCATTAGAAAAGACCCTGATGCTGGGAAAGATTGAAGGCAGGAGGAGAAGAGGATGACAGAGGATGAGTTGGTTGGATGGTATTCCAGACTCAATGGACATGACTTTGAGCAAGCTCCAGGAGTTGGTGATGGACAGGGAGGCCTGGCGTGCTGCAGTCCATGGGGGTCACAACGAGTCAGACACGACTGAGCAACTTCACTTTCACTTTCATATGCATGTACAGAATGCCTGCGTGTGTTTTCCCAGGGTGTGTGTGTGTATGTGTGTGTGTATGCGTTAAGTATGTGTTAGGGAAAGCTAGAACTGGATATGGAAATGGGTGAGAAGTGAAAGTGTTCGTCACTCAGTCGTGTCCGAATCTTTGCAACCCCACTGCTCCTCCTTCCATGGGGTTTTCCAGGCAAGAGTTCTGGAGTGAGTTGCCATTTCCTTCTCCCTCCCCAAAAAAGGTTTTATCCCTTTGTATATGGCAATTTCCTGAAATAAGTCCCATAAAAATACTGTTGCAGTGTGAAGTGAGTATTTCTCCATATCACCGTTTGAGTATTTTCACACCCATGTTTTGTTTAATGTTTGTGTGAATTGTATTTTGCCCCCATATGGCAGTGTGTGTGCCCATGTGTGTGTGCCGTCTGTGTACCTCCTCTTCTCTGGTATGACGTGCCAGAGTACCGCCTCATGTGTGTTTGCACCTGATGTCTGCCCGTTTGCAATTGCAGCGGGGACTGGCGTGGGCAGACATGGGTGGATTTAATTCCTTAAAGTCATTGAAGGGAAGTTACCCATGCCCTTCACAGAAGGGCGCAGTCGGGTTTGGGGAGGAGAGAGTTCCCAGGAACCCTTGGCTCATTCTTCCTTGCTTCCCCTAGACAAGCAGATGGTCAGCGTTCGGAGGACCACCCAGGAGCACCGCAGGACCCCCGGCAAACCTCTGAACCCCCTGGCAGCAGGGAAGGGCCCGAGGTATCCCTGGAGGCCCGTGGCCGGGCGGGCACTCTGCCTCGCGATTACCGGTACCTGGAGCCGCGCACGCCCCTGGAGCCACCCGCCCAGGGGCAGGAGCCCCGGCCCCTGAGCGCCGCCGCGACAGCCCGGAGACCCGCCCTACAGAGGCCACAGCCGCCCAAGCGCGAGCTCTGGCCGCCGCCAGGGGACACGCCCGGCCGGCCTCACACCTCCGTGGCCTCCTCGGAGGCGGTGGACACGCGGAGCACGCGGCGCGTGGAGGAGCCCACGGCCCGGCCCTGGCGGGAGGCGCTGCTTCCCGCCCCGTTCCGGCCCCTGCAGACCTCCGCCATGGACAGCTCGCGCTCGCCGTCGCCGCAGTTCGCGCCGCAGAAGCTGACGGACAAGCCCCCTCTGCTCATCCAGGACGAGAATGCTGCCAGGTAGTGTCTCTCCCTACCTTCTTGCCCTGTTTAGGGCTCCCTGCAACTGCCGGAAGGTCCCGTGCATCCTTCCTTGATATGAACATGTGCCCCCGTCTCGCCCCACCCCCCGGCGGCCTTGACCCTGCTCCCCACTCTGGCAGCTGGGACTAAAACGGAGAGGACCCCCACAACCTCCCACCCCCTCCAGTGGTCACTTGGATTTTTAACTTGCTGTGGACTTTCCGGCCCCCCAAGGGCCAGAGGGTCAGCATGAGGGTCACAGTTCACTTGCTCAGTCGTGTCTGACTCTTTGAGACCCCATGGACTGTAGCATGCCAGGCCTCCCTTTCCATCACCAACTCCTGGAGTTTACTCAAACTCATACCTACTGAGTCAGTGATGCTATGAAACCATCTCATCCTCTGTCATCCCCTTCTCCTCCCACCTTCAATCTTTCCCAGCGTCAGTGTCTTTTCCAATGAGTCGGCTCTTTGCATCAGATGGCCAAAGGATTGGAGTTTCAGCTTTAGCATCAGTCCTTCCAATGCATTTTCAGGACGGATCTCCTTTAGGATGGACTGGTTGGATCTCCTTGCAGTCTAAGGGACTCTCAAGAGTCTTCTCCAACACCACAGGTCAAAAGTTAATGACAATGCAATACAACCTGTTGCTCCATTGCACCCTGTGGGGCCAGCTGCTAGTACCCTGGACAGCGCAGAGTATGGCTGTTTCCATTGTCCCAGGAAAGTTCTGTAGAGTCTTGACTCTACCCGTTTGAAATGCTTGCCTTTTGGTGGTGCTGGGTCTTCCCTGCGGTCACGCTTGCTTTCTCTAGCAGCAGCGAGCAGGGGCTTCTCTTGTCATGGAATTCGAGCTCAGTAGTTGCCGCGTCCCGGCTTTGTCTCTCCAAAGGATGTGTGATCTCTGTGGACCAGGCTTCGAACTCGTGTCTCCTGCATGAGCAGGTGGATTCTTTTACCACTGAGCCACTGGGGAGGTCCCTGAACTTTATTTTACCCCCGAAGACAGTGCCACATGGACGTTAACTGATA
The DNA here is from genome assembly GCF_055505025.1 of Bos grunniens. Taxonomy (NCBI): domain Eukaryota; kingdom Metazoa; phylum Chordata; class Mammalia; order Artiodactyla; family Bovidae; genus Bos; species Bos grunniens. The sequence continues at coordinate 7,004,983 of NC_141194.1, forward strand.
GCATCCTGTTTCCCCATGGATGGAGCTACAAGTACAGCTTATCTGGGGGTTAGCATCGCCCTCAGTCACTCTGAATGCAGCTGGCACTTAGAGATCCTTTTTACTGGTCACATTGAGGAGCTCTGAAAAGGAGGAGAAATGATGCTGTGGTTTGAGTGGAGGGTGGAGTGTGTGGGAATGTTGTTGATGAGCTGACGTGGGCCTCTTGGTCCTCGGGCCCTGGTCTGGGACTTGGGCTCCTCTGAGGAACGTGGGTGAGTGTTTGCTCGGTACTCCTGACCTCTGTTGACTTTAGGAAGTTGGGAGGGGGTGTTTCATTTTCTTTCTTGCCCCAAGAGAGTGTGGATTTTCTCACTCTTGTCTTTTCCAAGAGTCTGAGAGGAGTTTCCACAAGCAGCGGCAGTACTTCTTGACAGTACCGAGTGGGGGCGTCTTGACGCATCCACTGGTCTCCTGTCTTGTATGTCATTTTTGGGGACCACAGAGGTTTTCTTGAACCAGCGTCCTTTGCTGCACTGGCCATTGTAGAAGGCCGGGTTCTGGTCAAAGGAGCACAGTGATGGGGCAGATGGTAACCACGCCACTCCTACCAAGAAAGGTGGCTTACCCTGTACCGAGTTCAGTGTCCCCGTCCCCAGGGCCGATGTTACAGGTTGGTGGCAACCTGAGAGAGTGGAATGCCTTTGAGATCCACCATGAACTCTGAGCCAGGGTTCATGAATGGAGACCTGCTCCATGCCCGTCATCAACTACCAACCCGACGGGGAGTAAAACACATCGGACAGGGCCTGCGAGCTGCCTGGTGCTTGTGCAGAGCTCGGAGACGCTCGGGGCTCCCCTGGTGGCTCAGACGGGAAAGAGTCTGCCTGCAGTGCGGGAGATGTGGGTTTGATCCCTGGATTGGGAAGATTCCCCCCAGAAAAGGAAATGTAACCCACTCCAGTATTCTTGCCTGGAGAATCCCATGGATAGAGGAGCCTGGCGGGCTACAGTCCACGGGGTCGCAGAGAGTCGGACGCGACTGAGCGACTAACATAGACAGACACAGACACTCGTCTTTTGTCTGTGTGCCTGCTGACTGAGTGCTGCCTCATCTCCCTCCATATCCCATATCTCTCCCCTTGCAGTTACCTCTACTTGGGGAGCCAGCCAGGGCACAGAGCAGCTCCTTTGTCCTGAGACACGCCTGCTCGAATTCAGCAAGCGGGTCGTGCAGTCTTGTGTGCCAGTCCAAGGCAGGGATGCAGAGAGCAGGAAAGTGCAGCCTTCCCACCCTGGGGGGATTTTAGAGAGTAGTCACTCGCTCGGAATAAAAAAATGCATCCACTCTGGTTCCGAAAGCGGGAAACTTCCTTTGAAATCTTGGACATTCTGAGGTTGGTTTGTGTGTTTGCTACAAGGTGGGGACCCTGCCCAGCAGCAGGTGTGAGCCTGAGATATGATGGCTCACAAAAGCATTGGCAGGAGTTTTCCTGGAGCCTGTTTGTGGGTTTGGAGTGTGTGTGTCTGTGAGGAGGGACCCAGGAGGACCTCTTCAGGGTCATTGAGTCACCTCGGGCATCTCAGGCTATGAGAATCTGCCCGTGGGTGGTGTGGTTTATCAGACTTAGGGTGGCATGCCAGGGGCTTCCCTCATAGTCAATAAAGAATCTGCCTGCAATGCAGGAGACCTGGGTTCCATCCCTGGGCCAAGAAAATCCCCTGGAGGAGGGCATGGCAACCCATTCCACTATTCTTGCCTGGAGGAATCCCAGGGACAGAGGAGCCTGGAGGGCTACAGTCCACGGGGTCGCAGAGAGTTGGACATGACTGAGTGACTAGAGAGAGTGAGACAGTGGCATGCGGGCTGAGGACTCTCTCGGGACTGGGTGCTGCTGGGGACCGGGCCCTCTGGGCAGAACCATCCAGACTCACTTGGATGGAGCCTGGACAGTGGCCAGGGCCCAGCCCACACTGCGTCCTCCACCCCTCCCGGGTCCTGCTTCTCGGCAGGAATGGATGCAACCGGGGCTGTAAGGTCTGGTCTGCTGTGTGGTTTGTCTTTATGTAGAGGGAGCAGCAGAGAAGGCAATGGCACCCCACTCCAGTACTCTTGCCTGGAAAATCCCGTGGACGGAGGACCCTGGTGGGCCGCAGTCCATGGGGTCCCTAAGAGTCGAACATGACTGAGCGACTTCACTTTTACTTTTCACTTTTATGCACTGTAGAAGGAAATGGCAACCCACTCCAGTGTTCTTGCCTGGAGAATCCCAGGGATGGGGGAGCCTGGTAGGCTGCCGTCTATGGGGTCGCACAGAGTTGGACACGACTGAAGTGACTTAGCAGCAGCTGCAGCAGAGGGAGCAGCTCATCAAACTTCCTGAACGTGGAAGTCTGCATGGGTTTCAAGAGGAGAGGTAGTTGTGATCAGGAATGACCTGGAAAACCTGCTTTGTCAGAAAGGGTATCACAGGCTGCAGAGGATTTGTTTCTATTGCTTTGTTTTGTTTTTTTTTTCCCCAATCAAGTTTCCCCACAAAACGAGGGCTGGTGTGGAGATGTAAATACATGCTGAGTAGGGCTTCCCTGGTGGCTCAGCTGGTAAAGAATCCTCCTACAACGTGGGAGACCTGGGTTCGATCCCTGGGTTGGGAAGGTCCCCTGGAGAGGGGAAAGGCTACCCACTGCAGTGTTCTGGCCTGGAGAATCCCATGGACTGTGTAGGCCAGAGGATCTCAAAGAGTCGGACTTGCACTTTCACTTTCACTCACTCCAGTATTCTTGGGCTTCCCTTGTGGCTCAGATGGTAAAGAATTCGCCTGCAATGTGGGAGACCCGGGTTCGATCCCTGGGTTGGGAAGATCCCCTGGAGAAGGAAAAGTCTATCCACTCCGATATTCTGGCCTGGAGAATTCCATGGACTGTATAGCCATGGGGTCGCAAAGAGTTGCACACGACTGAGTGACTTTCACTTCACTTCACTAAGTCACTAGTAGGTGGGGAGGGTTTCTATGCGTGGAGGGAAAAGCATGCAATGAAGAGGGGTCTTGCGTATGTTTTCCTGCTTGGGTGCGATGCTGGAATTTTCCTTCTCAAGTTGAACACCTTGAGGCAGAGGAGGGTCAAGAGACCCAAGTTGAGGGGCCAGGGGCAGGAACTCCTAGATCTCGTCTCCCCAATCCTGGAACCTGTGACCTGCATGGGCCCATCTTTTGAGCTGGGCTTCCCTGTCTGGAAGGCCCCCCCTCCCCCTACCATGGGACCAGCTGATTGGCTCATCTGAGTTCTGATCATTGAGCCGTGCCTGGGGCCACAACGTGTCTCCAGAGGACGACCCTTGTCTTGGCAGAATCGAGCGGGTGATGGACAACAACACCACGGTGAAGATGGTGCCCATCAAGATAGTGCATTCGGAGAGCCAGCCGGAGAAGGAGAGCCGCCAGGCACTGGCCTGCGTCCCCGAGCCACCTCCACTGCCCCGGGGCCTCGAGCGGGACCAGATCAAGACGCTCAGCACGTCTGAGCAGTCCTACTCACGGTTCTGCCCCTACAGCCGCCAGGGTGCCGAGCCCCAGCCCGCCACCGGCACCCTGGGGCCCCCCGCCAAGGAAGGCCGGGCCTCCCCTCCTGTGCTCAGCTACGTGAAGGCCAAAGACAGGACCGCCGACGACCTCAAGTCAGAGGAGCTGGCCCGAGAGATCGCGGGCAGGGATAAGTCGCTGGCGGACATCCTGGACCCCGGCGTGAGGATGAGAACCACCATGGACCTCATGGAGGGCATCTTCCCCAAAGACGAGCACCTCCTGGAAGGCGCACAGCAACGGAGGAAGCTGCTGCCCAAGGGGCCCTCGCCCAGGACGGCGGAGGAGAGGTGAGTACACCACCCCACCCACCTCCGCCCCTGTCCTTCCCTGAGTGCGGTTCTAACCATTCTGGGGCCCGTGACGTCAGTTGGGCAAAGAGGGAAAAGCCATGTTTCTAGCAATGCCCATGGGGCTTTTTCTCTGCTGTCTGCCCTTGGGACACTTGGCAATGTCGGAGACGCTTCTAGTTGTCGCCCCTGGGTGAGTGGACACGGTCAGGGATGGTGCTCATTGACCTACGAGGCACAGGACGACCCCCCACCCCAACAAACAGCGGTCCAACGCCAAAGGTCACTAGTGCTGAGGTGCAGAGGCTTGTTACAGAGAGGTGAAAGTTGAGGCTACGGAGGATATGTGTTTACACAGGAGGCCTTCTGTTATGTATTTAGCTGAGGGGGTGAATTTGCTGTAATTCGGTCGCACAGTCGGACACAACTGAAGCGACTTAGCAGCAGCAGCAGCATTCTGTATAGAGGGCTGGGGAGGAGCTTCCCTGGTGGCTTAGATGGTAAAGAATCCACTTGCAATGGGGGAGACCTGGGTTCGATCCCTGGGTTGGGAAGATCCCCTGGAGAAGGGAATGGCCACCCACTCCAGTATTCTTGCCTGGAGAATCCCATGGACAGAGGAGCCTGGCGGGCTACAGTCCATGGGGTCGAAAACAGTGGGACATGACTGAGCTGCTTTCACTTAACATTCACATTTGGAGGCTGGAAGTCACAGATGGCAGTGACATTTCTTGCTTGTTGTTACGACTGGAGATATTATCATTTCAGAGTACTCCAGGGGATCTTTGGTTGGGAAGATCCCCTGGAGAAGGAAATGGCCACCCACTCCAGTATTCTGACCTGGAGAATCACACAGAGCAGCCTGGTGGGCCACACTCCCCGGGGGTCGCCAAGAATGGGATGCGACTGAGTGACTAAGAGTTTCACGTGTTTCGTTCTGTAAAGGACCCTCTCTAGCCTCTTGTATTCAGTCACCTGCCCACAAAGGTGCACCTGCTTACATCTGTCCTGTTGGTGCACGTGGTCTCGGTGAGCATCGCTGATCGATAGTAGGCAGGAGCACGAATGTCGTGTAGCAGACAGGGGCTCAGAGGCCGCAAATGTGGCTGCTGGTGGAAGGAAGCCCAGTCAACTTGGGGCCTGTGGCCACACTTAGAGTAGCAACAGACAGCTCCCCATAGACCTCAGGCTCCCCGAGAAAATGATCTGTGCCCTCCTCCCCCGCAGGTGGGGCTTTGGGTACCATTGGCAGGGGGTTCTAGTTCTCGGTGGCTTCCCTGGTAGCTCAGACTGTAAAGCATCTGCCTGCAATGTGTGAGACCCAGGTTCGATCCCTGGGTTGGGAAGATCCCCTGGAGAAGGAAATGGCATCCCACTCCAGTATTCTGGCCTGGAAAATCCCATGGACAGAGGAGCCTGGGGGGCTACAGTCTGTGGGGTTGCTAAGAGTCAGACATGACTGAGCAACTTTGTAGTTCTGGCCTCAGCACCTGCCCTTTCCACACTTTTGTTTGCTTGGTTGATTGATTTTTTTGGCATACCCCCTAGCATGTGGGGTCTTTACTTCCCGACTAAGGCATCAAACTCTTGTCCCCTGCGTTGGAAGGCAGAGTCTTAGCCACTGGACCACCAGCGAAGCCCACTCTGTCCCTGCTTCTGCTGTCTCCTCTCTTCTGGCTCGTGTCCTTTCATCAGCCCCATGGTTCGCAGGTCCCAGCCCAGGTTTCAGGTGTGTCTATGGGCACATGATCGGAGCTAATGTGGACGTTCTGCTGTTTTGTTCCCTAGGAGGGAGGAGACCAGCGTGCTGGCAGCCGCACCCTTGGCCACCAACTCCGCCTACTACAGCACGTCGGCTCCCAAGGCGGAGCTGCTGATAAAGATGAAGGACCTGCAGGAGCAGCAGGAGCCAGAGGAGGACTCAGGCAGTGACTTGGACCACGACCTGTCAGTCAAAAAGGTAGGGAGGCCGAAATCCGGATGAGAACGTGCTGGTGGGAGGCCGATGGTGGCCCTCGGGTCCACCCCCAGCCTGGCCCTGCACCATGCACCATTTGTGTTGGGCGCGATGCTGACATTTGGGCCTGCGTGTGAAGCCTTTTGTGGAAGAGGCTTCTGTCCTAAGGAGGTCTCTCCACAGGACCTCTGTGCTGTTGCTCTGTCATAAGATCCAGTGTCAAGAGAACTTGGTGGCCACCAGTCTCTTTCATTTTAAGCTCAACTGGTAATAATGTCTCTTCTATCCCAGTTGAAACCCAAGGGGCTTAACTATATCACCTTCAGCAGGGTCCATACCGTCTCTGAGTACCAGTTTCAAATTCCTGTGATCAGGTAATAAATTCAACAGCAGGTCGTAAAGGGCTGTGTTAACCAAAAAGCAGCCCTTGTTCAACTCCAGAAACTAACCAGGCCCTTGGGGATACAGCAGCAACACGCAAATAGTCATTCCTTCCCTGAAGGCACTGTGTTTTTGCAGCACAAAAACAAACACACCATACACGGCCCATGGGCCACACCCGGCCCCCAACCTGCTGTTGTCAATAAAGTTTTATTTAAAGACAGCCAATTCATTCATTTACATACGGCCTCAACATATTGTATTACATATGGCCTTTACGTTTATGGTTCTATTGTATTATATATGGTATTACATTTATGATACTATAAGTGATGTTGAGTAGTGGCTGTGTGGCCTCTGAAGTCTAAAATATTCACTGTCTGGCTCTTTACAGAAAATGTTTGCACACATATAATGTAATCGGTCAGAAAAGGAAAACAGTGAAGGCATACAGAGATAATAGGAGTGTGATTGTAGAGAAGGCTCTGATGAGGTCATGATGCAGAAAAACCTGGAGGGACATGAGGGAGTGTCCGGTTCTGTCAGGGACTGGGTTGGGGCCGGGGGGCGGGGCCAGCACGTACAAAGGCCCTGGGGTAAAAGGTATGTGACATGTTGGGAAGGCAGCAGAGACCACTGGCTGGAACACTGGAAAGGAGGAGGGGCGGTTGTAGATGTAGGTCAGGGAGCCAGAGGGTGGACCAGGAGGAAGGGGGATGGGAGGTGAAGTCAGGGAGCAGTGGCTGAAGCTGTGTGCACAAGGAGGGAAGATGGAACAGGAGGTCAGGGCCTTGTGGCGGGAGCTCCATGGAGATTTGAGGGGCGAATTGGAGATAACAGTCTGGGACCTGTGGCTGCAGCTGTGTGGACAGAGGGGAAGATGATGATTGGAGAGGATGTCAGGAACTAGTGACTGGAGACGTGTGGATAAAGAAGAACAAGACTGGAGAGACGGTCAGGCTGCTTGAGCTGTAGCTTTGTAGATGAGGAGGGACGATTGGCCATAATATCGTAAGACAAGTGGCTGGACCCGTGTGAACAAGGATGCAGAGGTTTGGAGAGGAAGTCAGAGACCAGTTGGCTGGAGCCATGTGGACACGGAGGCGGAGGATTGGAAAGGAAGTTGAGGACCAGTGGCTGGAGGAAGAGGATTGTAGACGATTGTCAGGGACAGGGTGCCAGAGCCCTGTAATCAAGAATGAGGAGGATTGCCGTTCAGGTCGGTGACCACTAGATGGAGCTGTGTAGACAAAGGGGAATGAGACATAAAGTGAGTTGCTGGAGCTGTGTGGACAAGGATGATTGGAGATGTGGCCAGACCAGTGGCTGGGGCCTTGTGGACAAGGAGGAGGAGGACCCCAGAGGAGGTCAGGGACTTGTGTCTGGAGATGTTTCAACAAGCAGGTGGAAGGATTTGTGATCAATAGTCAAGGGGGACCAGTGGCTGCTGCTGTGTGAAGGGTGAGGCGGGTTGGAGATAAAAGTCGGGACAAAGTGGCTGGACCTGGGTGCACAAGGAGCAGAAAGGCTGGAGATGAAGTCAGCAAAAACGAGGCCAGACTTGGATTAATAAGGATTAGGAGGTTTGGAGATTTTTAAGTCAGGGACCAGGGGCTGGGGCTTTGTGACAAAGAAGAGACAGAATGGAAAGGCAATCTGGGACCAGTGGCTTGAGCTACTGGACTAGAAAGAAGCTTTGGCCTGAGGTCAGGGACCAGCAACTGGACCTTTGTGGACAAGGGGGAGGAATTTTGGAGAGGAGGTCAGGAACCAGTGAGTGGAACTGTGTGTATAAGGAAGAGCAGGATGGGAGAGAGGGATCAGGGTCCCATAGCTGTCACTATATAGATGAGGAGGGAAGATAAAGTCATAGACAGGTGGCTGGACCTGTGTGAACAAGATGAGGGGGGTTTTTAGAGGAAATCAGGGACCTGTGGCTGGGACTGTGGGAACCAGGATGAGGAGGATCGCAGTTCAGGTCAGTGACCACGTGATGGAGCCGTGTCAGCAGAATGGAAGGGGTTTGAGAGACAAGGTTAGGGACCTTGTCAGTTGCTGTAGCTTGTATAGACAGGGAGGAGGACTCTTGTAGAGAAAGTCAGGGGACAGGTGCCTGGAGTTGCATTGACCTGGAGCGGGAGGATAGGAAGAAAGGCAGGGACCAATGGCTGGAAGCCCTCTGCACAAGGCTGACAAGGAGTGGAGGGGAAGTTGGGGAGCCGTGGTTGGAGCTTTGGGGACAGAGGAGGAAGTCTGGAGATGCACTCAGGTGGCCGTGCCTGATGCTGTTTGGTCAAGGAGGAGGAAGATAGGAGATGCAGTCGGGCCATGGGTGGAGCTATGTGGACAAGGAGGAGGGAACACATAGACAATGTCAGGGACCAGTTGCTGGAGCTGTTTGGACATGGAGCAGGAGGATTGGAAAGGAAGCGGAGGCGCGGAAAGGAAACCAGTGGCTAGGTAGGCTCTCTGTCCAGGGAGACGGAGGACTGCGGATTAAGAAAGGCAGCAGTGGCTGGAGCTGTGTCTACAAAAAGGACAATTGGAGATAATGTCAGTGACAGGGGGCCACGCCTGTGTGAGCACGGATGCGGAGGTTTCGATTAATAACTCACAGACCACTGGCTGGGACTGCACGGGTGTGAATGAGGAGGAGTGCAGTTCAGCTCAGTTCAGTTCAGTCGCTCAGTCGTGTCCGACTCTTTGCGACTCCATGAACCGCAGCGTGCCAGGCCTCCCTGTCCATTGACAGCTCCTGGAGTTTACCCAAACTCATCTCCGTTGAGTCGGTGATGCCATCCAGCCATCTCATCCTCTGTCAACCCCTTCTCCTCCCACCTTCAATCTCTCCCTACATCAGGGTCTTTTCCAGTGAGTCAGTGCTTTGCATCAGGTGGCCAAAAGTGTTGGAGTTTCAGCTTCAGCGTCAGTCCTTCCAATGAACACTCAGGACTGATTTCCTTTAGGATGGACTGGTTGGATCTCCTTGCAATTCCAGGGACCCTCAAGACTCTTCTCCACCACAGTTCAAAAGCGTCCATTCTGTGGCAGTGCGAGTCAGTGACCACCAGATGAAGCTGTGCTGCTGCTGCTGCTGCTGCTAAGTCGCTTCAGTCGTGTCCGACTCTGTGCGACCCCATAGTCGGCAGCCCACCAGGTTCCCCCGTCCCTGGGATTCTCCAGGCAAGAACACTGGAGTGGGTTGCTATTTCCTTCTCCAATGCGTGAAAATGAAAAGTGAAAGCGAAGTCGCGCAGTCGTGTCCGACTCTTCGCAACCCCAACGCCATGGACTGCAGCCTACCAGGCTCCTCTGTCCATGGTATTTTCCAGGCAAGAGTACTGGAGTGGGGTGCCATTGCCATCTCCGAGATGAAGCTGTGTAGACAGAGAGAAAGGGGAGTGAGAGGCAAGGTGAGGGACCAGTGGCTGGAGCTGCGTGGACAAGGAGGAGAGGGGTTGGAGAGGAGATCATTGACTTGTGGCCGAAGTGTGGACAGGAAGCTGGAGAGGAGGTCAGGCAGCAGTGGCTTGGCCAGTGTTGAGAAGGCATAGGAAAGACTGAAGGACTTGTCTGGGGAGGCATGCGGACAAGAGGACGGAGACTGGAGGGAGTCAGGGACTCGTGGCTGTATCTTTGTGGACACGGACAAAGAGGATTGCAGATGAGGTCAGGGACTGGTCACTGGAGCGGCGTGGACTTGGGGCAGGATTGTAGAGGAAGTCAAGGACAGGTGGCCGGAGATGTCTGTACAGGTAGGAGGACCTCCGGTGACAAAGTCAGGGACTGGTGGCTGGAGCTGTGTGAACGAGGATGAGCAGGACTGCGGTTCAGGTCAGCAACCACTACAAGGACCTGTGTGGAAAAGACAACGTGTTGTGGGAGACGAGGTCAGAGGCAATGCGTGGAGTTACGTGCACAGGGCGGTGGGTCTGTGAGGTCGCCAGGGACCTATGGGTGTGGCTTTTGTGAATACCAGAAGGTCAGGAACCATTGGCTGGAGCTGTGTGGACAGGGTTTGATAAGATGGGAAGGAGGGCCAGGACCAGTGGCTTTGAGTTATTGGAGATGGACTAAGAATAGATTATGGGCTTCCCGTGTAGCTCAGTTGGTAAAGAATCTGCCTACAATGCAGGATATCTGGGTTCAATTCCTGGGTTGGGAAGATGCCCCTGGAGAAAGAAATGGCAACCCACTCCAGTATTCTTGCCCGGAGAATCCTCATGGACTGTGTAGCCTGCCAGGCTCGTCTGTCCATGGGATTGCAAGAGTCAGACACGACTTAGCGACTAAACCAACACCAACAAGAATAGATTGGAGAGGTCAGAGGTATGTAGACTAGGGTGATGGAAAATTTGAGACAAGGTCTGTGCCTGGCTCTCTTTGCAGAGGAGGAAGAGGATGGTAGATGAGGGCAGGGACCAGTAAGTTGGAGCTGTGTGGATTCGGCACAGGAGACGCGCAGAGGAAGCCATGAAACATGGTTGGGGCTCAGTGTTCGGGGAGGAAATGATTCGTAGTCAAGGCAAGGACTGGTGGCTGGACCGCTGTGTGCAAGGATGAGGACAGCTGCACTTCGTGCCTTTGACCACTAGATGGCGATGTAGGGGGAAAGGGATGCCCATGAGAGATAAGGTGAGGGACCCTTGATGGGAGCTTTGTGTTCAAGGAGGAGGCTGATTGACAGGTCGCCAGGGACCTATAGATGCAGCTGTGCAAACACAAGGAGTAGTCACGGAGCACAGTTAGGGGACCATTGGCTGGAGCTGTGTGGACAAGCAAGAGGAAGATTGGAGAGTAGGTCAGGCACTGGCCACGGAAGCTGTGTGAAGAGGGGGAAGAAAAAGGGGGGGAAGTTAGTCACACAGTCATGTCTGACTGTGACCCCAAGGACTGTAGCCAGCCTGGCTCCTCTGTCCGTGGGATTCTCCAGGGCAAGAACACTGGAGTGGGTTGCCATGCCCTTCCCCAGTAGATCTTCCTGACCCAGGGATTGAACCTGGGTCTCCAGCATTGCAGGCAGATTTTTTACCCACTGAGCCAGCAGGGAAGCCCAGCACAAGAGGGAAGGACTGGACATAAAGTCTGGGAAATAAGGCCAGAGCTGTGTGAAAAGGATGTGGCATTTTGGAGATGAGGTCAGGTACCAGTGGCTGGGATTGTGAGGACAAGGATAAAGAGGACTGCAGTTCAGGTCAGTTGAATCAGTTCACTTACACAGCCACATAGACAAAAAGGAATGGCAATGCTGGACAGTGCTGTGTAGACGAAAGGAACGGTACTGTGTAGACAAAAAGAGTCGTGTATGGATTTGAGAGCTGGACTGTGAAGAAAGCTGAGCACCAAAGAATGGATGCTTTTGAACTGTGGTGTTAGAGAAGACTCTGGAGGGTCCCTTGGACTGCAAGGGGATTCAACCAGTCCATCCTAAAGGAGATCAGTCCTGACTGTTCATTAGGTAGGACTGATGCTGAAGCTGAAACTCCAATACTTTGGCCACCTGATGCTAAGAACTGACTCATTACAAAACACCCTGATGTTGGGAAAGATTGAGGGCAGGAGGAGAAGGGGACGACAGAGGATGAGATGGTTGGATGGCATCACCGACTCAATGGACATGAGTTTGTGCAAGCTCCGGGAGTTGGTGATGGACAGGGAGGCCTGGCATGCTGCAGCCCATGGGGTCTCGAAGAGGCAGACATGACTGAGCAACTGAGCTGAAGGGTGAGGAGGTTTGCAGTTTAGGTCAGTGACTTCAAGATGGAACTGTGTGGAAAAGAGGAAGACTGATGAGAGAGGAGGTCAGGGACCTGTTCCTGGCCTTGTGTGTGGACAAGGAGAAGGGGGGATTTGTGAGTGGCCAGGGACGTGTGGGTGCAGCTGTGTGAACACGATCAGGAATGGATGGGGGTTCAGGGACCAGTTCCTCGAGCTGTGCTGACTCGGAAGGAGAGGACTGGAGATGAGTTCAGTGACCTGTTGCTGGAGCTGTGTGGACAAGGAGGAGGACATCTGGAGAAGAGATCGGGGACCAGCGGCTGGAGCTTTGGGAACACGAGGTGGGAGGATCAGAAAGCAAAGTCAAAGACCAAGTGGCTAGGGCTCTGTACCAGGAGGAAGACGATTGTGTGGGAGGACAGGGACCCATGGCTAGAACTCTCTGTACAAGGAGGAGCGCAGATAAAGTCAGGTTCCGGTGCCTGGAGTGGTGTGTTCAAGTGGAAGGAAGGCTGCAGATGAAGTCAGGGAAAGGTGGCCGGATCTGTGTGAAGGAGGATGGGGAGGTTTGTAGATGAAGTCGGTTGGGGGCTGTGTGGACAAGGATCAGGAGGATAGCAGATAAGGTCAAGGATTCATGGTTGGAGCTGTGCAGACCAGGGGCAGAGGACTGAAAGAGAACTCGCCGACCCTTGGTGAAAACTCTGTGTCCGAGGAAGAGGAGGCTCGCAGATAAAGTCAGCCACCAGTGGCTGCAACAGGGCGTTACAAGTAGGAGGAGGTTTTGAGATAAAGTCGGGGACAGGCAGCCCGACCTGTGTGAACAGTATGGGAAGGCTTGTTGTACATTAAGGCAGGCCCCAGCGCCTGGGACTGTGTGGACAAAGATGAGGAGGATAGTAGTTGAGGTCAGAGACCGCTAGTTTAGCTGTGTAGACAGACACCTAGTGGGGTGGGGTTGCGGGGTGGGGGGCGGGGTTCCCAGGCAGCTCATTGGTAAAGAATCCGCCTACCAATACAGGAGGCACAGGTTCGATTCCCGGGTCTAGAAGATCCCCTTGAGTAGGAAGTGGTGACCTGCTCCAGTATTCTGGCTGGGGAAACCCCGTGGACGGAGGAGCCTGGCGGGCTACAGCCCATTATTTGACGGCAATGCGTTGGACGTGACTGAGCACGCACACAGGCTTACAGGCAGTGAGGGATGAGGCTGGAGCTGCGTGAACACAGAAAAGGATTATCGGGGTGGACTATTCCGGGATCAGTGGTTGGACCTGTGTGGACACGAATGGGACAGGGTTGCAGAGGGCAGGGACTTGTGGCTGAACGTCAGAGGAATGACTGGAGATGAGATCGAGGGGCATGGGTTGTGTCTGGAGGTGTGTTGACAGGGAGGAAGAGGACTGCACATCAAGGCGGTGGACCAGTGCTGGAAGCTGTGTGAACAGGGAGGAGGCGGCTTGCATGTAAGGTCATTGACTACCAGATGCAGCTGCGTAAACGAAGGGGGCTGGGAGATGTGCTCAGGGACTTGAGGTCAGGGAGCGGTGCAGACAGGACGAGGAGAGACGCTGGGAGAGGAGGAGGTCAGGGACCAGTGGCTGGGATGTGTGGACAAGGAGGGTTGGAGGCCCATCAGGGACCCGTGATGGGCATTTGTGGGGGGAAAAAAGGAGTAGGATGGCAGTGTTGAACTCCCGGTGTCATCCCACAGATTCCTTCTGGCTTTTTCCATATCGTAATGTGTGTGTTTCCACACCACTTTCTCCATTAGTCCCACCATCCTTCCCCCTGCCCATCTGTTCTCTATGTGTCTGCATCTCCACTGCTGCCCAGCAAATAGGTTCATCAGTATCATCTTTCTAGATTCTGTATATATGTTAATATATATTTGTTTTTTCTGATTTACGTCACTTAGTGTAGTAGGCTCCAGGTTCATCCACCTCATTAGAACTGACTCAGAGGTGTTCGTTTTCGTGGCTGAGTGATATTCCACTGTGTATATGTACCACGGCTTCTTTATCCATCCATTTGCCGATGGACGTCTAGGTTGCTTCCGTGTGCTGCTGCTGCTAAGTCGCTTCAGTCGTGTCCAACTCTGTGCGACCCCATAGACGGCAGCCCACCAGGCTCCTCTTTCCCTGGGATTCTCCAGGCAAGAACACTGGAGTGGGTTGCTATTTCCTTTTCCAATGCATGTGTGCATGCTAAGTTGCTTTAGTCATGTCCGACTCTGTGCGACCCCATAGACGGCAGCCTACCAGGCTCCTCTGTTCACAGGATTCTCCAGGCAAGACCACTGCAGTGGGTTGCCATTTCCTTCTCCACCCATGTGCTGCTGCTGCTGCTGCTGCTAAGTCGCTTCAGTCGTGTCCGACTCTGTGCGACCCCATAGACGGCAGCCCATTAGGCTCCTCTGTCACTGGGATTCTCCAGGCAAGAACACTGGAGTGGGTTGCCATTTCCTTCTCCAATGCATGAAAGTAAAAAGTGAAAGTGAAGTCGCTTAGTCGTGTCTGACTCTTAGCGACCCCATGGACTGCAGCCCACCAGGCTCCTCCGTCCATGGATTTTCCAGGCAAGAGCACTGGAGTGGGGTGCCGTTGCCCTCTCTGACCCATGTGCTAGCTATTGTAAATAGTGCTGCAGTGAACAGTGTGGTACGTGTGTCTTTTTCAGTCATGCTTTCGTCCAGGGTATATGTCCAGTACTGGGATTTGCTTGATCATATGGTTGTTTTAGTCCTAGTTTTTTGTTTTTTTTTTTAAGAAATCTCCATATTGTTGTCCATAATCGCTGTACCAATTTACAGTCCCACTAACAGTGCAAGGGAGCTTCCCTCGTGGCTCAGCTGATAGAGAATCTGCCCACGAGGCAGGAAACCTGAGTTTGATCCCTGGATTGGGAAGATCCCCTGGAGCAGGGAAAGGCTACCCACTCCAGTGTTCTGGCCTGGAGAATCCCATCGACTGCATAGGCCATGGGGTCCCAAAGAGTCAGACACAGCTGAGTGACTTTCAGTTTCAAACAATGCAAGAGGGTTTCGCTTTTCTCCACAGCCTCTCCAGCATTTATTGCTTGCAGATTTTTTCGATGCTGGCTTGACATTTGTTCATGCGCAACAAGCTGCTGACGGGCCCGCAGGCCAGGAGGTGCGGGCGGGTGCAGGGGGGCGCCCAGGTCAGCAGGGCCGTGACTGAGTCCCACACGCTGTACCCACAGCAGGAGCTCATTGAGAGCCTTGGCCGCAAGCTGCAGGTGCTGCGGGAGGCGCGGGAGAGCCTGCTGGAGGACGTGCAGGCCAACAGCGCGCTGGGCGACGAGGTGGAGGCCCTGGTCAAGGCCGTGTGCAAGCCCAATGAGTTTGACAAGTTCCGCATGTTCATCGGGGACCTCGACAAGGTGGTGAACCTCCTGCTGTCGCTGTCCGGCCGCCTGGCCCGCGTGGAGAACGCCCTCAACAACCTGGACGACAGCACGCCTCCGGGCGATCGGGTACTCCCCCCGAGGCGGGATGGATGGATAGGGGGTAGGGCCCGCGGGGTGCGGAGTGAACGCCTGGAAGCCTCGCTGGGCTGGCTGTCCAGCTGGTCGCAGAAGGTCTTCTTCTCTCTGGCTCTCATCCTTCTCGTAGTGGGGGGTCACCCCGAGATTCCCCGAGTTGTTCAGTTACCCGGTTGGGTCTGACTCTTTGGGACCCCATGGACCGCAGCACGCCAGGCCTCCCTGTCCATCACCGTCTCCCTGAGTTTTACCTAAACTCACGTCCATCGAGTCAGTGATGCCATCCAACCATCTCATCCTCTGTCGTCCCCTTCTCCTCCCGCCTTCAATCTTGCCCAGCATCAGGGTCTTTTCCAGTGAGTCAGTTCTTTGCATCAGGTGGCCAGAACATGCTAGCATTATTTTATACATTCAGACTCATGTCCATTGAGTCGGTGATGCCATCGACAGGCTTATTAATTAGCATCGGGGACACTGAAGGAGTCCCCCACCGGGGACTGTGCGTGGACTTGCTGGGCCCTGAACCTTCACTGTGTCCCTCGGGGTCTGCACATTAGGTCCACGCTGGGCATGCTTGATGAGCTTCACCTTCCTAGAACCGGAGGCCGTGGTGGTCCACAGCCGCCTCCAAGTTCATTGTAGGGGCCCGGCCTCCACTGTGAACAGCCTTGGGGGAAACTGTCAATGACAGGTGCTCAGGAGGGCAAAGAGGCAGCGTCCGGCTGTGGGAGGCTCCCCGGCTGTGGGAGGCTCCCCGTCTTTCCAGATAGAAAGTGGGACACGTGGGCCAGACATGGACGCAGGACGCCCTCCCTCCAATCAGGAGCTTGTAGTCTCCAGGGATGCCAACTGATCTCTGTAGCCCTGTTTGGAGAATCAACTGAGGTCTCTTTGTCTTTTGGTTGGAATTAATGAATTGCAATTAATCCTACTCTCACTCATACTGGCAGGTCAGGGTGTCCTTTAGCAAGGGGCAGGCGGCCCTGAAAGGTGGTGCAGGCCACTGATACTTCCCAGGCTCCGGACCAGGGAAGCAGTTTCTGTTTTTACCGCGCCCCCACACCCACACCACCACGCCCACCAAGCAGCAGCCCTGTGCCTCTGGCCTCTCCTTGGGGCCCCTCCACCCCCGTGATGCTCCGACAGGGCTTGGGGAGGCCATTCGGGTCACCAGGTGGCGCAGGAACGGGAGACTCTGCTGGCGTCGGAAACTGGGACCGAGGACGGGGCGTTCCCTTTAAGTGCATCAGCCGCCACGTGGAGACTGTTTAATACCGTTCCTCGCTCCCTGCCTTGTTTTCACACCAGGTTATGTACGGGAGCCCAGGGACTGTAGGTGTGCACCCCAATCTAGGAGTGGGGGCGTCTGTGTACCCCAGAGTAAGGAGCCAGGGCAGCTATGCGGCCCACCCACCCCAGCCTCCGCCTCGTTTTCCAGCCCCTTGTCCTCCTCACCGTCCGCCTCTCCTGGGGCCAGAAGGGTTTCGCAATCCTGCCCTGGGCGATCTCTTTAAATGCACTGCTTTGACCCACTTTGCCCCCATCTGCTGTGTTGTCAGGGAAACGCCTTGGGCGCACAAAGGTCCCCCCCACCCTGCGAGTCCTTCGCTGCCTGCGCGCGTCTCCGTTTTGGACTTTTCCGGGCGCGAATGGCTCTCATGTTCCTCCGGGTATATCTAGGAACCTCGTGGCGAGGGGGCGGGGGATGTATCTGGGTGCCTCCTGCAGGGGTATATCTGGGTGCCTCCTGCGAGAGTGTATCCCGGTGCCTCGTGCGGGGGTGTATCTGGGCGCCTCGTGCTGGGGTATATCCGGGTACCTCATGCGGCGGTGTATCTCGGCACCTCGTGGGGCAGTGTATCTGGGCGCCTTGTAGGGGCGGGGGTGTATCCCGGCGCCTCGCTGTGCAGGCGGTGGGAGGCTCTGGCCAGCCTCCCTGCGCCGCCCCCCCGTTTCCCTCCCCGCTGGATCCCCAGCAGGCTTGTGTGTCTTCTGTCTGTCCAGCAATCCCTGCTCGAGAAGCAGCGCGTCCTGATCCAGCAGCACGAAGACGCCAGGGAGCTGAAGGAGAACCTGGACCGCCGGGAAGGCATCGTCTTCGACATCCTGGTCAGCTACCTGGGCCCCGAGAGCCTGGCGGACTACGAGCACTTCGTCAAGATGAAGTCGGCGCTCATCATCGAACAGCGCGAGCTGGAAGACAAAATACACCTGGGTGAGGAGCAGCTGAAGTGCCTCTTGGACAGCCTGCAGCCCGAGAGAGGCAAATGAGGGCGCACCCACCCCCCACCCCACCCGGCCCTCCCTGGAGGAGGAGGAGGATGCAGATGGGGTTGGCGGAGTCATCAGCTCTGGTCCTGCGGATGCAGCTGAAAACCGCAGCCTGTATTTATGTCCTGTTGATGGGGGTCGGGGGGTGGGGGGGTGTCCTCTCACGGCCAGGTGGTGGTCAGCAAAGCAATAACTTCCATGTGTGTGTTTGGGATGAGTTCTTTAATTCTTAGGTTCCCTTTTGGAATGCTGAGCAGAGCGGCTCCCCCCACCCCTTCTCCGTGGTGGCCCGGAAGCGTCCCCACGTGGCGCGGGGGCTCGGGTGCGCCGTGCGCGCCTGCGCAACAGGGTCACCACGTGGCCTATGCCGGCAGTGCGTGCGGGCACTGAACCGCGTCCTCCGCGCGGGAAGAAATGAGTGTGTCTCTAAGAAGGTGCATGTGGGTTGAGGGTGGGGGGAGGTTCGCCTGGTGCACGAGCTGTCCTGTGGATCACGGGAGGCGCCGGAAGTGTTGCGCCTTTGGTTGTCTGTCCTGTAAGGATGACCCCTGACCCAGCAAAATAATGAGGATGAGCATTATTTATTAATGTGTTAGAAAGGAGAATAGTTGTCCATGCGGTTTAAAGACCAGCTGTGAAATGAGCTTTCAGCACGCTAGGTTCACTCATGGTGAAATCGCCACTTGCACAGTGTGCATGCTTTAAGGAAGGCGCACGCAGAAGGGACATACCGGCTTTTCTTCTGGGATGGCACCCGTGTGCAAATGGTATTTCTCCTGCAAAGTGAGATTACCTGGCTGAAAGTGTCCGGAGGGTATGTGCTTGCAACGTTTTTGTTTTTTTTTTTTTCCCCTTAAGGCCCCTGAGATATTTTCCTCATTTACTTTCCCCTCTGCACCCCCCCCACAGAACATTTCTTTGTGTCCTGATTGTATTTCTGTGTCTATATGATTGTGGATTATAATTGGCAGCTCCTCTCTTGTTTCTTCTCTGGATTAGTTATGGCAGTGTCAAGGCCACATTTCCTCTAAGAACCCATGGTTCTGGCTTTCCAGAGGTCCCAGTGGACCACACAACTCCCAGACCTGGTCTTTATCTGCCACAGAGTTGACCACTGTCTGTTCCCTGTTTTATCATTTGATATTGCAAGGTGGTCAAGAGAGTCTGTTCACTAAAGAAAACACTGGCGAGCTGTTGTTTTCCAGTGCCCGAGTCATGACTAGGAGAAGATAACTTGCAGATCCCGTGTGCTGCATTTGCATCCAGAATGTATAAAGATCTTTCCAAGTTAACAGTATGAAAACAGACAGCCCAGTTAAAACATGAGCCAGAGACTTAAATAGACACTTCACCAAAGAGGCTATATGCATGTCAGTAGGCCGCATAGGTGTTCAGCCTCTCGTGGCTTGGTTCTCACGGTCTGATTTTTAACCTGGTCATCTGTGTTCCGTCCCAGTTGGGTGAGATCCTGCATAATGGCAGGAGAAGCCCCAAGATAACTTCATGTTGGGGTGATAGTCAGAGATCAGATCACGTTACTCCTTGTTTCCTCTTATGCCTGTGAAAGGAGTTTTCCGACAGGTAGAAAGATAGCCCTTTGTCACCAGTGGCCGGCACCTTACCAAAGACAGAAGGACATAATGTCTTATTAAAGGACACTACTCCACACCCACGGAGCCAGAAGGACAAGCTGGACCGGCCGCGGTGATATCTCTGCAGCCCTGGGGGGAACCGACCTGGCAGGCTTCAGTGATGCTGGCAGTAAACATTCCTTGGCAGCCCACCCACGCCAAAGAAAAAGGCCTTTTTCTGCACTTTTTATTCTTCTTAAATTAAGCTGTTCCTGATTTGAAAAGCCCCTCTTCTGCCAGTGAAGCATCGTCGTCCTCCTCATACGCTATGGTCACTTGCTGTGAAAATGGGTCATGGCAGAAAAGATAAAGCTGGCTGTCCATGGACCGCCCCCCTCCACCACCTTCCTCCCTTGGGGAGATAACCACAGTGATGTCAGTGTGTTTTGGTTTTCACAAAGCTTTCATCTGTGATTCTTGCCCTTGTCATACAGTATTGTGATCATTTTGATGATACATCTGTAAAATGTGAAAATAGAGTTTTTGCCTGTATCCAGCCTTTCAGTGTCTTTTGAGAACGTTGTCTTCTACATAGCAATACACAGGGCACTGGTGTCCTTTAAACGAAGCCCATAGAATCACAATGGTCCTGTCTATTTCCCCATCTGCCTCATAAATGTCTGGTGGTGGGGACATAGAGATTAGTGAGTCAGTGTGCACAACTTTGTGTATAGCTATATTACAGCATATGCAAACAATCTGGTGCTAATGTTTCTCCCATGGCATTCCTGGGTGGTGGCTGATGGCTCACCCCGGGTCATTGCTCAGCTGAGAAGTGCTCTCTGTATCTCGAGGTTGCAGTCAGGGGCCTTGCCGGAGACTTTGATCATGCCGCCCACCATGGAAGATGTGTACCAATTTCATGCTCAACACTTAACACTTACCTCTCAACAGATCATCCTGCTTGACCTTAATACAATAAATGGTGTCTTTCAGTGAATGGAGCGTGTCTTTGTCTTGCATCTTTTTTAAGAATTGGAACGTCCTTCCTGTGTGTCAGATCCTTCAGCCACTGATAAATCATGGGGTTGAATCTGTGTACACAGGTGTTTGACTGTTTCTGCCTGTTGAGTTCAGGCCAGTCAGTCTGCAGCTGGGGAAAAACATCAGAGACACTGGTTGTATCAGTCAGCTGTTGCCACAGCCATGCTGTGTAACAACCACTATAAAATCGCAGCAGGGTGCAGGGAGAAGTAACTCCTTTAGAGGAGGAATTGGTAGATCATTCTGCTCCACACGCCTGTCATCTGCCTCCCGGGACCAGGCCTTTGGCCTGGGCACGTCCATGGCACATGACTGGAGAACAAGCCCAGTCACATCGGTGCTTGCCCCGGGTGTGGTTATGGCACACCTGCTAACCTTCCATTGCTGTGGCAAGTCTCGCAGCCCAACCCGGAATCCAGAAGGTGTGGCATGTGCTCCACCCCGTGACTGCAGGGAGCTGTGAAGCATTGGAGCCATTGGTGGGGCCCCATCATCTCCCACGCTGGGTGCTGATATGGAGTAGCACCCTGCGGTCCAGGACCTGAAGCCAAGTTCCCGGAGCCAAGCCACCTCTGTCACTTGAAGATCGTATGGCTGTGAGCAGGCCCTAGCCTCTGCACCCCTCAGCTTCTTCCTTCCCGGCCCTTGGGAGAGCAAGTGAGCTGATAATGTCAATGTGCTTGGAACTTGTGCCGGGTCAGAGGAGTGCCACATGGAGGGAGGGGTGTTCACACCTCTGGTGCCATCACTGCAGCCTGGGTCTGGAGGAAAAGCTTTCTCTGCACCCGGACGCCCCTGTTGGAACCACCAGAGGACAGATGGCAGCTGCTCCCTGTCAGTAGCAGCCAAATGCTTCTGTTTTCGAAGCAGGTTGGTGGGACCCGGAGGTCAATCAGTTGAGAGAGAGGCAGTCTTTTTTTTTGAATAATTTTGCTTGTTGAATTTTGGCTGCTCTGGCTCTTGCTCGCTGCTCGGGGTTTTGTCTGGATGTGGTGTGCAGGCTTCTTGCACGTGGGCCTCAGTAGTTGTGGCACATGGGCTTAGTTGCTCTGCGCCAGGTGGCGTCTTCCCAGGTCAGGAATCAAACTCTTTCCTGTATTGGTGGATTCTTTACCACTGAGCCACCAGGGAAGCCTGAGAGAGTGTTCTTAGTAAGAACTACTCAAACATAGGAGGTGAATTTTTATTTGGGATAAGGGAAAAAAAACATTGTCACAAACTTAGGGACTTTAATAAGTACACAGGTGCTACATACATTATTATTATTATTACTGGCTTCTACAGGGCCACTCCTGGTTGTCTCGTGAGTTCTGAAAGGATGGAGGGATTTGTCCATGAGGGCAGCGGAGGTGCAGTTGTAGGCTGGGATGGTGGGGGTGTGGCTGTGGCATCCAGTGGTCCTCATGCCCCACGACCTGTGGACCGAGATGCTCAGACTTCTGTTTCTTCAGGGCGAGCCACCTTGGGCATGCTGAATCAGTCTCAGGCACGGGGGCATGGAAGATGCTGTGTGCATCCTCACACCTGTTGGCTTGACCACCACAGGGCCACCACAGCCTGCAAGCCCAGGCATTCCGGAGGCGGGGGAGAGGGGAATGTTTTCTGCATTTCCCATCAAAAGAGGAGAACCTCGCACGTCGCGTGTGTACACATATAGGCTGTGTGCTGAGTCACACTGAGCCAGGTAAAACATCCCACAACTCCCCAACCCGTGTCATTCCACTCCTCCACCAGATCCCCAAAATGCCTGTGACGACTCCAGTACCCTCCCCGTCCGTGAAACCTAGGAAGTGAGGTGCAGAGGAAGGCAAAGTGTCACGAACTTACGGACTTCGAGAAGTACGCAAATGCTACATACATTCTTTTCTTTTTTTTTTGTGGCTGGCAGTGAACCCTCCTTTCTCATCTCAGCAAAGCCTAGGGCAGAGGAACATCACTGGAGGCCCGGTGTCTTACCCCCCATCTTGGAAGGGTTGTGCAGGGGGAGGCCTGCCCCTTTCAGCTCAAGGTCAGCCTGTTTCTAATTTATACCCACTTAGGAAACTCAAGCGTGAGGCCTACCTGACGGCATCTTGCAAGCAGGCCCGGACCCCGTGGGCAGGGGCCCTCCACGCACAACAGTCCACGGCCCTGGGAGCAAGGCCGGACACTGTCCACAGGACGTGCTGACGGGGGACACTGTCTCCCTTCAGAGGTGTTCTCTCCAAAATGCATCAGACAAACCCAAAGTGGGGGAGAGGCTTTTTATTAAAATAAAGCTGACCAGTTCCCTTAAAAGGTGCTGAGGCGATGAAAGCCCACTGGAGGGGCAGCTCAAAACTGGAGGGAATGAAGACGCCTGACCACAGCGACAATGCAGAACCTGCACCACCACCACCACCCCTGCCCCTGCCCCGCCCCGGACCGAGGCGGGAAGAGAACCCAGCCTGGTGGTGGGAGGAGACTGAATAAGGTGTGTGGATCACCGTGTGGTCAACTCGAAGTTCTTTTAAATTTTACTGAAATACGCTTGATTTACAATGTTGTGTTAATTTCTTCTGTACAACAAAATGACTCACTTATATATATAAACACATACTTTTTTTTTCCGTATTCTTTTCCGTTATGGTTTATTACAAGATACTGAGTATAGCTCCCTGTGCTACATAGTAGGGCCATCTTGTTTATCCATCCTATGTATATATATATTTGTCAGTTCAGTTTAGTTCAGTCGCTCAAGTCATGTCCAACTCTAAATAAATGGTTGCTAATTCCAAACTCCCAATCTTTCCCTCCCCTCCCCCTTGGGAACCACAAGTCTGATTTCTGAGTCTGTTTTCCTTCATACATATGTTGATTTCTGTCGTATTTTAGATTCCACATCTAAGTGATATCATATGGTATTTGTCTTTCTGCTGCTGACTTGCTTTTTGTTGACTTAGTATGATCAGACCCATCCCTGTGGCTGCAGACTGCATTCTTTTGGGTTTTTAAATTTATGGTTGAGTAATAATTTCTCTGTATATACGTACCACATCTTCTTTATCCATTCATCTGCTGCTGGACATTTTGTTTGATTCCATGGCTTGGCTATTGTGAATAGTGCTATGAACATGGGAATGTATGTATCTTTTTGAATTAGTGTTGTCCGGATATACGTCCAAGGATGGGATTGCCGGGTCATATGGTAGCTCTACTTTCAGTTTTTTAAGGAACCTTCCTATTCTTCTCCATAATGGCTGCACCAATTTACATTCCTACTAACCATGTAGGAGGGTTCCCTTTTCTCCACACCTTCTCCAGCATTGTTTGTACATTTTTAAGGACTGCCATTCTAACCAGTATGGGCGGTACCTCACTACACTGTTGATTTGCATTTCTTTAATAATTAGTGGTGGTCAAGGTGAATTTCTTGATTCCCAGCGTCATGCTATGGTGACTTGTGTCATTTCCACTTGGTTAGTCTTGGGTGAAAAATGTGCTCTTCTTATTGCATTTAGTCGCTCAGTTGTGTCGGACTCTTTTCCACCCCATGGACTGTAGACCACCAGGCTCCTCTGTCCATGGGGTTTCCCAGGCAAGAATACTAGAATGCGTTGCCATGCCCTCCTCCAGGAGATTTTCCCAACCCAGGGAATCGAACCCAGGTATCCCACATTGCTGGTGGATTCTTTACCATCTGAGCCACCAGGGAAGCCCTGCGACCACTGGAGTGGGTAGCTTATCCCTTCTCCAGGGGAACTTCCCAACCCAGGAATCGAACTGAGGTCTCCTGCAAGAATGTGTGGAGATGTGCTATTTGCTACTCTCTTTTTCCCAGAAGCTAACAGTTTTTTCCGATGGAAAAGGTGCTCAACTGGTTGCTTTCCGCAATTTCAAAGGAGGATTTCCTTCTGTGCCTTCTCACTCGAGCACTTTGTTCCGGGGTGTGAAGGGAGCTTTAAAGCTGAGTTTGGAATAGTTCTGCTTAACAGGAAGGCCAGCGCCGAGCCGGGGCCCTTGGACCTCTTGGGTTTTCAGAAGACTCTTGCTTTAAACCGTCAGTAAGTGCTGGGGAGGGTGCTTATCTGTGCTTGTCCAGGTGGGTAGCGGATGTTGACAGGAGGAGTGAGCGTGAGCAGCGAGCCCATGGGGGCCGGGGGAGGGGTGTGGGATGGGGTGTGCACAGCCAGGTTTGGAGAGGCAGGGCGTGCGCACTAGGTCGCCAGTGCCATGCCCTGGGTGCTCAGAAGGCAGACTTCAGTGCTGGGGAAAAGGAACACAGGATTGCTGGTCCCTCGGCGGCAGAGGTGCAGTTCCTTCACCATCCCAGTTCTGTGCTGGGGGATGGGGGGGAAGTGTCGCAGGGGACGTGCATGTCCAGGTTTGCCCTTAGGCAGACCTGGGGGTACTACCCTCGGCCTTGAGGCGAGAAAGAGGTAGAGCTCTGACTCCGGGGGTGGGGGGTGGCAGGGGTGGCAGCCTGGGAAGGGAGGCCGGCATTTCACCATTTCAAAAACCCCAGGATGTCGGGCAGCATGTGGGGAGCATGGTTCCGCGTGGAAGGCAGTGATGCGCTCGAGCTGGTGTGCAAACGCCCTGCGCTCTGAGTGCGGTTTGCTTCCCAGCAAGCCTGCACCGAGGCACCAGATTTTAACCTTACGCTCTGGGTTTTCCCGAACACGTGCCCTTGGACTGCCACTGCACCGCCCCGCCTCCCCGCCCCGTCCTGCCCCGCCCCCGTGATTAAACACTGAATGCCGATCAGAACGCCCGCATGTCTCGAGAGGCACCGTTCCAGGGGAATTGCAACTCCGGGTGGCCATTGCGGGACTCTTTCGAGTGTTGGATACAAGGGCCTCCAGGCCCCTGGGAGTGTGAAGGGTGGTCCTGTGACGTCTCCGTATGAGACCCTGATCCGGACATGTGATTTGTGTGTACATTCGGATCCAGGTATTTTTTTTTTCTTCCGGCATGATAGAAGATATGGGAAACACACACGTGTACAGAGAGTGATGCGTGTGTGTGAATGGCACTAGCTGACAGCTTTACAGCAATACTGGAGCTCCGCGTGCATGCATACTTGCTGGCCTTCTCATCTGGATGAAGAACCATCTGCCAGGACTGAGGGGCCAGCCGCAGACCACGGTTTCTCCGGGGGACCGCCTTGTATCCCTTAAGGCCTCTCCTCAGAGCTCTCTCCCTGTGGTTTGCCAGCCACTCTGGGAGTAGCGCCAGGATCTACTCAAGCGAGCTGAGGTTCCTTTTCGCCCTTCACAGGTACTCCCATCTCCTGTTTCTTTGCCCTAGTCCATCCTTCCCTGTACAGGACAGGATGCCAAGGCTCTCGGCATGTACCATGCCAGGTCAGGTAAGGTGCTGGCGTATCCCATCCCTCCCCTCACATCTCTCCATTTTGTGTGTGTGTGTGTGTGTGTGTTTTAAGAAATAAGATTCTTAACTACATATTTTTGTCTTTTTTTTTTTAAGTTGAAGTTTTAGTTGCTTTAAAATGTGGTGCCCATCTCTGCTGTACAGCAAACTGACTCAGTGATTCACTCAAAGACATTCTTGTTTTATAGCCTTTTACACTTTTGTCACAGGATACTGAATATAGCTCCATGCATTCTGCAGTAGGACCTTGTTGTTTATCCTAAATGTAGTAGTTTGTATCTACCAGACCCCTACACACAGTCCATCTTTCCACTCTCCCCCTTGGCAAACACAAGTCTGTTCTGTGAGGCTTTTCTTTGTTTTACAGGTATGATCATTTGTGCCATATTCTGGCTTCTACCCCAGATACGCAGATGACACCACCCTTACTGGAGAAAGCAAAGAGGAACTAAGTGTCTTGATGGAAGTGAAAGAGGAGAGGGAAAAAGCTGGCTTAAAACTCAACATTCAAAAAACGAAGATCATGGCATCCGGTCCCATCACTTCATAGCAAATAGTTGGGGAAACAATGGAAACAGTGAGAAACTTTATTTTCTTGGGCTCCAAAATCACTGCAGATGGTGAATGCAGCCATGAAATTAAAAGACACTTGCTCCTTGGAAGAAAAGCTATCATCATCCTAGACAGCATATTAAAAAGTAGAGACGTTACATTGCTGACACAGGTCCATCTAGTTAAAGCTGTAGTTTTTCCAGTAGTCATGTATGAATGTGAGAGTTGGACTGTAAAGAAAGCTGAGCACCAAAGAATTGATGCTTTTGAAGTATGGTGTTGGAGAAGACTCTTGAGAGTCCCTTGGATTGGAAGGAGATCAAGGCAGGAGGAGAAGGGCACGACAGAGGATGAGATGGTTGGATGGCATCACCGACTCAATGAACATTAGTTTGAGCAAACTCTGGGAGTTGGTGATGGACAGGGAAGCCTAGCATGCTGCGGTCCATCGGGTCACAAAGAGTCAGACACAACTAGCAACTGAACTGACCTGGCTTCCACAGGTCAGTTATCACCATAAGTGATAGCGTATGGTATTTGTCTTTTTCTGTCTGACTTATTTCACTTACTATGATAGTCTCTTTGTTGTTGCGTAGTCACTGAGTCATGCCCGACTCTTTTGCAGCCCCATGCCCTGTAGCCCACCCGGCATCTCTGTCCATGGGCTTTCCCAGGCAAGAATCGTGGAGTAAGTAGCCAGTCCTTTCTCCAGGGGATCTTCCCAACCCAGGGATCAAACCTGGGTCTCCTGCATTGCAGGCGGATTCTTTACCACTGAGCCACCTGGGAAGCCCACGATAATCTCTAGGTCCATCCACACTGGTGCATTGTTTCATTCTTTTCTTTGTGGCTGGGTGGTATTCCATTAAATAGGCATCATGTCATCTTTGTCCATTCACCTCTCACTGGACTTTAGGTTGTTTCCATGTCTTGGGTCTTGTGTGTAGTGCTGCTGGGAACATAGGGGTGTATGTATCTTTTTGAATTACAGTTTTGTCTGGGTATGTTACCAGGAGTGGGATGCTAGATCATATAGTAATTCTGCATTTAGTTTTTTGAGAAACCTCTTTACTGTTCTCCATAGTGGCTACACAAAATTACATTTCCACCAACAGGGTTGGAGGATACCCTTTTCTCCACATCCTCTCCAGCATTTTTAATTATGTCTTTTTGAAATCAGCTTTTTACTTAGCAATACTAGGAAGTTTTTTTTTTTCTTCATTCTTCCTAATGTGGAATTGTTATGTCCCATTTTAAGTTTATAAAATGGTTTACTGTGCATATTCTCTGCCTGGGTTTTCTTCTCCCTATTTGTCCCCATTGTAAGTTCAGTTATAAAGCTCATTGGGTATGTGTGTTTCACTGATATGTTTGTAATTTCTCTGCTCATTTCCTTGGGATAAATTTGTTACAGAAAAGTTGTACACAGAGGATTCCAGTGGCATTTAGACTTGTATGTGAAATGCAGTCCTCACTACAATGAGTCATGGCTCATTGACATGATGTCTCATTTCTTACAGAAGTCTCATCTGAAGCTCTCCCCTATCTTAGCAGCTACCTTATCTAGTCTGTACCGCCATACTCCGGTGGACCATCTGTGATCCAAGACTCAACAGGAAGGGAGTGTTTCCCATGTGCTAAAAGTATGTTTCCTAATGTGTTTCTTGTCATTGGTCTGTCTCGACTCAGTCTCCCCGATGTGGGCACCACTGCTGCTAACACCTCCATGTATAGGTTGCCATCGCTTTAAGAAAAAATGTCATTAACTCCAAGTGAGATGGGTTAGGTACCATGTCTGGGGAACAAGAGAAAGGGATGAGGGGACATACCTGAAGCAGTCACACAGATCTTAAAATTGAACTGTTAGGGTCTTTGGAGGAAATGTACTCCCCTCTGGCATAGGGCTGGGAGACAAAGAGGAGACCAGGTGAAGAGGGCATGCCACCATCAGCAACAGAAATGCCGCCATGGTGTCTGTGACCTAGCAACTGAGAATGCTGGAGGTGTGTACAGTGGATACAGAATGCGGTGACTGCGCAAGTCCAAGGAGAGAGCCTTGGCCTTACAGGCCAGACTAACTCACAGTGGGGCCAAAAGCTGTTCTGTGCTCAGAGTCAGGAGCCCAGGAGCAGAGAGCAGAGTGTGTAAGTGGGGGACATCTGCCCATAGGGAGGAGCTGCCCTTTGAACTAGCCACCCTCCTCAGTTCAGTCGCTCAGTCGTGACCGACCCTTTGCAACCCCATGGACTGCAGCACGCCAGGCCTCCCTGTCCATCACCAACTCCCGGAGTCTACCCAAACCCATGTCCATTGAGTCGGTGATGCCATCCAACCATCTCATCCTCTGTCGTCCCCTTCTCCTCCTGCCTTCAATCTTTCCCAACATCAGGGTCTTTTCCAGTGAGTCAGCTCTTTGCATTAGGTGGCCAAGGGATTGGAGTTTCAGCTTCAAAATCAGTCAGGGATATTTGTTTGCAGTGTTCCTCCCTCCCCACAACACAGCTGAACAAGTGAGCCTAAATAAGTGACCACCTTTGCCCCCGTATGTCAGGGTTGAAATTAGACACTGAAGAGACTTGCAAACAGAGGAAGTCAAAATAAAGAAGAGGGAACCACTCTAGGGGTGAGAGGTGCAACAGATTAAAACCCTGTAGTTAACATTGACTAAGTTTTGGAAGGGGCTGATAGATCTTGAGAAGAAGTACAAGCTGGAACAAGGAATTATATGAAACTGAACTGATCCCACACTGCCCACAAAAGCTCCAGAGAAATTCCTAGATATACTTTTACTATTATCAACTTTTTAATTTTTTAAGTTCTTTATTACTTTAATTTTCATTTTTATAACGTTCTATTACGTTGCAAAAACAAGGCTCTACTTTTTAAAGCAAATTTCATATATATATATATATATATATATATATATACTTAACTTTTGTGACTGATTTTGTTTTGTATTTTTAATATTGTGTTTTGGAGAGTCTAACCTCTACTCTAGAGTTTTTTTTTTTTTTTCAATTTTTTATTTATTTTAATTGGAGGTTAATTACTTTACAATATTTTAGTGGTTGTTGCCATATATTGACATGAATCAGCCATGGGTGTACACGTGTTCCCCATCCTGAACCCCCCTCCCACCTCCCTCCTCATCCCATTCCTCAGGGTCATCCCAGTGCACCGGCCCTGAGCACCCTGTCTCATCCATCAAACCTGGACTGGTGATCTATTTCACATATGGTAATATAACTGTTTCAGTGCTATTCTCTCTAATCATCCCACTCCCAGCTTCTCCCACAGACTCCAAAAATCTGCTACTTATATCTATGTCTCTTTTACTGTCTCACATATAGGGTCATTGTTACCATCTTTCTAAATTCCATATATATGCGTTAATATACTGTATGGGCGTTTTTCTTTCTGCCTTACTTCACTCTGTATAATAGGCTCCAGTTTCATCCACCTCATTAGAACTGATTCAAGTGTATTCTCTTTCATGGCTGATTAATATTCCATTGTGTATATGTACCACTGCTTTCTTATCCATTCGTCTGCTGATGGACATCTAGGTTGCTTCTATATCCTGGCTATTGTAAACAGCGCTGTCATGATCATTCGGGTACATGTCTCTTTCAATTCTGGTTTCCTTGGTGTGTATGCCTAGCAGTGGGATTTCTGGGTCATATGGCAGTTCCAGTTCCAACTTTTTAAGGAATCTCCACACTGTTCTCCATAGTGGCTGTACTAGTTTGCATTCACACCAACAGTGTAAGAGGGTGCCCTTTTCTCCACACCCTCTCCAGCATTTATTGCTTGTAGATTTTTGGATAGCAGCCATCCTGACCGGTGAGATGGCACCTCATTGTGGTTTTGATTTGCATTTCTCTGATAATGAGTGATGTTCAGCATCTTTTCATGTGTTTGTTAGCCATCCATATGTCTTCTTTGGAGCAAAGGAATTTAGAATGGAGCAGTGGGTTCCCACAGGTGGGGCAGGGGGAGTATGCCACATCCCGTGCAGGCAATACTTGGGGGCATTGCCCACAAAGAGTTTTATTTCAAGAATAAACCCAAGTATACGCTGGTTCTGTTTTGATTACCATCTCCATATTCCAGTACTCTAAAATAATGTCAGTAATTAAATACTTTTCCTCTGCAAAACCAAATCTTGTTGGTTTAAGTTTGAAAACTTTGTTGTCATATGTCAGGTTTTAATATTCTACATATTATTCACAAGGTACAAAGTTGCAGTGTACATATATACAAACGCACACACACACACGTGTGTGTATATATATGTATATACAAACGCACACACATGTGTGTATGTGTATATATAAATATGTATATAAATTCATCTGGACACAGTCTTAGTACTTATCTTTAAAAATTCATTGTCTTCTGTGAGGGAGTTCATTAAGGGAAGACCCTGTTCAACAATTGTCACCAACACAGGTTGCCATGGTTACCACTGCTGCCTTCTACAGAGCATCCTTAATGGTTTGCAAGGCCTTGAGATCACTTCCTGCACAGCCTGCAGTCCCCGAGGGAATGTACTAATACACACCCCACATTCAAACAGTTGATTCTAAATACACGGTGATACCACAAAAATTGTCAAGGTAAAGACACATAATGTGCTTTTATTTACATCTAAATCAGTGAAACAAAGTATTCACTGCAAGGAACAAACTTTTTTTAGCTTGAAAAAAACAAAATCCTCTTATATTTGAACATAAAATGTCTTGCTGAATTTGAAAAATAGGTTTGAAATGAAATTCATTCTTGATTGTCAGTTATTTTGAGACTATGGAAAACGGTCTTATGTTAGAGAAAATAAACTTATGTTAACTGGGGCTGCTTAAGCTGTATCTTTTGCAGATTTTTTTTTAATTCCCTTACACTTTTACAGTCATAAATAGATATAATAGACAAGGTTTGGAGGAGACACACTCTCCCTGCCATGTGACCCATCAGAGTTGACTTAGAGAGATGAGGATGGCAGGGAGTTTGAAGGCCTCTTTAGGGGAATTAGAAATGCCTCATTTCTCCCGCCAAAACATCTGAATTGCTCCCCATCCTCCGCTAGAGGTGTCAGGATGGGACTTTGTGATGTCAAGGCTCACCCAGGGCCACCATTGGCTGGGGAAGAGACTTGCTGACCTCATAAAGCATGAGGGTGTGTCTCCCTGGGGAGGGGTATATATAGCGGTGCTCAGGGGCTCTGGAGCAGACCACTGGGAGGCCTCAAAATGATTAAGCGGACTGGGAAGCCCCAAGGCTCCAGAGTAGTTAGGAAACACCTGCCACGTTTTACCCGGGACAAAAGGATGAAGACCTCCTCTCAATTGAGGGCCAAAACAAATGTCAAGGTGAGCTGAAGCCACCCAAACTCCTCTTGCCCATTGACCCCACCCCATAAGACCCCCTCCCCTGTCCTTGCCTGGCACATAACCCTTCTCTGCCCACACCCCTTCTCCTGAAGCTGTCGTTCCTGTCCACCTTCACCCTCTTCCCCAAACCAATGCCATTCTCTACCCCCCTCTTGTTTTCTCCAGGTGGCCAGGGCAAGTGCAAGAGTGAATAATCACCTTCAGGCAAAGCTGACCAAGAAAACTTCTCAGAAACCGCCCACCACAAGGAACCTTAGAAAAATCAGAGGCTCAAAGCTCTGTAGCCAGTGTTCCAAGGTGAATGAAGTGCTCAATCAGAACGGACCAGAGGAGGTCCCAGAGAGTGTGGAGATCCCTGTCATTCCAGCGGGACCGGTGGGCAGCCAGTGACTTGAAGGCATGGCTAGAGACCTCAGAAATCTTCGGGGGTCTTGCTGCTGAATACTGTCCAACAGTACAGACGTTGACTATTATACCAACTGCATACATTAAGAATGAAAATAAAATCAACCTGATGTGAAAGTATGTTTGTCTCCGAGTTCTCTGAGAGTGGGGGGCAGGGAGGGCAGGGCAGGGATAAATGTGTGAAGAGGGAGAGAGATGGGTCCTGTGGGGTTGGAGATGGGCCCAGAAGGTCCAGTTTGCCAGAAAGTAGGGGGGGAAGAACTGGTTCCAGACTCAGCTTCAAAGATACACTTCCCATGGGAGAAGAGGAAGAGGACTTGGTGTTTCTCTGCGTGCGTGCAGAGATGGAAACTGAGCCGGGGAACCGTGTCATGTGTGGGGTGGCAGTGCCATTTGCTAAAAAGGCATACAAGGAAGTTGCCCCATAAAAAGAATGGAATATTGACATTTGCAGCAACATGGAAGGTATACTATGAAGTAAAATAACTCAGAGATAGACAAATACTGTATGATATCACTTATAGAATCTGAGAACACCACAAAATAGAGAATGTAACAAAAATGGAGGCTCACAGATATAGAGAACAATCAATCTACTAGTTACCAGCGGAGAGGGGAAGAGGGAGGAGCAATACAGAGCTGGGGGAGTGGGAGTCACACCGTGTTAGGTGTAAGAGGAGCTCAAGGATGTATTGTACAACATGGCGAATAGAGCCAGTACTGTAATAACTATAAGTGGAAAGCAAACTTTCACAATTGTATAATAAGAAAGAAAAGGAAAGAAAGAAGGGGGAGGAAGGAGGGAAGAAAGAAGGAAAATAATGGTGTTTTTGGAGGTCACAAAGCCAACATTAATCAGGCCCTTTTTAGCAAAGGAATTTAGTTTATTTTCTTAAATTTATTTATTTGAATCGGAGGCTAATTACAATGCTGTAGTGGTTTTTGCCATACTTGACATGAATCCGCCACGGGTGTACACGTGTTCCCCATCCTGAACCCCCCTCCCACCTCCCTCCCCATCCCATCCCTCTGGGTCATCCCAGTGCACCAGCCCCGAGCACCCTGGCTCATGCATCGAACCTGGACTGGTGATCTGATTGACGTATGATAATATATATGTTTCAATGCTATTCTCTCAGATCATCCCACCCTCGCCTTCTCCCACAGAGTCCAAAAGACTGTTCTGTACATCTGTGTCTCTTTTGCGGTCTCGCATACAGGGTTCTCATTACCATCTTTCTAAATTCCATATATATGTGTTACTATACTGTATTGGTGTTTTTCTTTCTGACTTATTTCACACTGTATAATAGGCTCCAGTTTCATCTACCTCATTAGAACTGATTCAAGTGTATTCTTTTTCATGGCTGAGTAATATTCCATTGTGTATATGTACCATTGCTTTCTTATCCATTCATCTGCTAATGGACATCTAGGTTGCTTCCATGTCCTGGCTATTGTAAACAGTGCTGTGATCATCATTCGGGTACAGGTCTCTTTCAGTTCTGGTTTCCTCGGTGTGTATGCCCAGCAGTGGGATTGCTGGTTCATTTGGCAGTTCTAGTTCCAGTTTTTTAAGGAATCTCCTCACTGTTCTCCATAGTGGCTGTACTAGTTTGCATTCGCACCAACGGTGTAAGAGGGTGCCCTTTTCTCCACACCCTCTCCAGCATTTATTGCTTGTAGACTTTTTGATTGGACAAGGCAATGGCACCCCACTCCAGTACTCTTGCCTGGAAAATCCCATGGATGGAGGAGCCTGGCAGGCTGCAGTCCATGTGGTCGTGAAGAGTCGGACACGACTGAGCGACTTCACTTTAACTTTTCACTTTCATGCATTGGAGAAGGAAATGGCAACCCACTCCAGTGTTCTTGCCTGGAGAATCCCAGGGACGGGGGATCCTGGTGGGCTGCCATCTATGGGGTCGCACAGAGTCGGACATGACTGAAGCGACTTAGCAGCAGACTTTTTGATAGCAGCCATTCTGATGGTCGTGAGATGGTACCTCATTGTGGTTTTGATTTGCATTTCTTTGATAATGAGTGACATTGAGCATCTTTTGATTGGGTAGTTTACCTTTCTGGTGTTGAGCTGCTTGTATATTTTTGAGATTCACTCTTTGTCAGTTCTTTTGCTATTATTTTCTCCAATTCTGAAGGCTGTCTTTCACCTTCCTTATTGTTTCCCTTGTTGTGCAGAAGCTTTTAAGTTTAATTCGGTCCCATTGGCTTATTTTTGTTTTTATTTCCATGACTCTGGGAGGTGGGTCATAGAGGGTCCTGCTGTGATTTATGTAAGAGAATGTTCTGCCTGTATTTTCCTCTAGAAGTTTTATAGTTTCTGGTCTTTCATTTAGAGCTTTAATCCATCTTGGAGATGGGACCAGAAGGTCCAGTTAGCCAGAAAGTTGGGGAAGAACTGGGTCCAGCCTGAGCCCCAAAGATACACTTCCCACGGGAGAAGAGGAAAAGGACTTTGTGTTTCTGCGTGTGAGTGCAGAGGTGGGAATGTAGCTAGGGAGCCGTGTCATGTGTGGAGTGTTAGTGCCATTTGCTAAAAAGGCATACAAGCTAGTTGCCCATAGGGCACCTACTTCATAGTAATGTTTATTACACCTCAGGATATGCTGTCAACAACTAAAAACCTCAGAGCTGAATCTTGCTTTCTAGACGGTAGTCCTTAGGAGTAAAATAGTGGTGGTTTTCAGTATGAAAATTTCTCAGAAAACTAAAAATGTAACAACACATGACCTAGCAATGTCATTCTTGGATATGTATTTTAAAAAGACTCATAATGTTAATTAAAAACACACATATACCCCAATGTTCCTTGAGGTACACCATTCACCAAGACATGGAAGCAATGTAAATGTCCATTAGATGATAGACAGATGAATGGATAAAGATGTGGTATATATGTACTGTGGGACACTTGTTGTTCAGTCACTAAGTCGTGTCCCAGTCTTTGGAACCCATGGACTCTACCCCTCCAGACTCCTCTGCCCATGGAATTTTCCAGGCAAGAATACTCCAGTGGGTTGCCATTTCCTTTTCCAAGGTATCTCCCTTACCTAGGGATTGGACCCACATCTCCTGATTGCCAGGCAGATTCTTTGCCACTGAGCCACCCAGAAGACCTGTGGAATACTACTCAGCCATGAAAAAAGAATGAAATATTGCCCTTGCAACAAAGAGGAAGGTATAGTACTAAGTAAAATAGACAGAGATAGACAAATACTGTATGATATCACTTATAGAATCTAAAAACACCACAAAGTAGACAATGTAACAAAAATGGAGGCTCACAGATACAGAGATCAATCTGCTGGTTACCAGCGGGGAGGGGAAGAGGGAGGGGCAATACAGAGGCGGGGGAGTGGGAGGCACACCGTGTTAGGTGTAAGATGAGCTCAAGGATGTATTGTACAACATGGCGAATAGAGCCAGTACTCTGTAATAACTATAAATGGAAAGCAAACGTTCACAATTGTATAATAAGAAAGAAAAGGAAAGAAAGAAGGGGGAGGACGGAGGGAAGAAAGGAAGGAAAATAATGGTGTTTTTGCAGGTCACAAAGCCAACATTGATTAGGCCCTTTTTAACGAAGGAATTTAGAATGGAGCAGTGGCCTCCCACAGGTGGGGCAGGAGGAGTGGCCCACATCCCGTGCAGGCAATACTGGGGGCCATTGCCCACAAAGAGTTTCATTACAAGAGTAAAACCAAGTAAAAGTTGGTTCTCCTTTTATTACCATCCCCATACTCCAGTATTCTAAAATAAAGTCCCTAATTAAGCACTTTTCCTCTCCAAAACCAAATTTTGTTGGTTTAAATTTTAAAAGTTTCTTCTCATTAATGTCAGGTTTTAATATTTTATATATAATTTACAAGGTACAGAGTTTTAAAATATACATATACATACACACATATGTGTATATATGTGTATACATATATACATACAGTTTCATAGGGCCGCAGTTTCAGTACTTATCTTTAAAAATTCATGGTCTTCTATGAGGGAGTTAATTAAGATAAGCCCCTATTAAACAGTTGGCACCAACACAGCCTGCCATGGTTACCACTGTTCCATTAAACAGAGCATATTTCTTGGTTTGGAAGGCCTTGGTACCTCTTCCTGCACAGCCTGCAGTCCCTGAGGGAACTACTAATACACACCCCACATTCAAACAGTTGATTCTAAATACACAGTGATACCACAAAGATTGTCAAGGTAAAGACACAATGTGGTTAAATGTCTAAATCAGTCAAACAAAGTATTCATGCAAGGTACAGTCTTTCTTAGCTTGAAAAGTACAAAATCTTCTTGTCTTGCAACGTAAAATATCTTGCTGAATTTTAAAAATGTTTTAAAGTGAAATTCTGTCTTAATTGTCAGTTATTTTCAAAGTATGGACCAAAGAAAATTGCCTTAATTGAGGCAGCTTAAACTGTATCTTTTGCAGATGTTTTTTCTTAAAAATCCCCTTACACTTTTACAGTCATAATTAGATATAAATGAACAATAGATTTTATTCTATGTTTATTTTCTGCCCATTATTGTTTCCTTTAATTTATGAATGTAACTAGAAATTTGTTCTGTTGAGCATTAAAAGTTACTCCTCTCTCCTGTGTTGGACACACTGTTGACACTAGTGTTGAGAGACTTTCATTGCCTAAAACCTTTTATAATTCAGCTCTACTGTCTAGGCTTTTTGTTTCGCTTTGTTTAGGCTCAGGATTTTCTCATCTATTTGTAGTATCTTCAGAATTTCTGTTCGGAAGGTGTGTCTGTCGTTGTTTAGTTGCTCAGTCGTGTCCAACTCGTTGCCACCCCATGGACTGTAAGCCCACCAGGCTCCTCTGTCTATGGGGATTCTCCAGGCAAGAACACTGGAGTGGGCTGCCAAGTTCTCCTCCAGGGGATCTTCCTGATCCAGAGATGGAACTCGCATCTGCTACGGCTCCTGCATTGCAGGCAGATACTTTACCGCTGAGCCGAAATATATCTTATGTACAAGAAACCCACTTTAATTATGAAGATTCATAATCAGTGAAAAGTAAAGATGGAGAAGTGCAAACAGCATTTATCTTTTACCAATTAATAATAAGAAAAACCCTTCATTTTATTTGGCCTTCATTTATTTATGACACTCTTTCTTAACTCATAATTTGTCTTTAATATCATCTTATTTTGTGTAAATAACTACTTTTAACATTTCTTACAGACCAGATACCTGCTGAGAATGAATTCACCAATGTTTTGTTCATATGAGAATATCTACTTCTCCTTATACTTGAAGGATGATTTTCCTGGACATAGAAGGTAAGTTTAGTAGTTTTTTCAAGAAACTTTAAATTTACTGACATGTTGTTCATGTACCATGACTTTATCATGCATAACCATAACCACAGCCTCATTCTAGAATATTTTCATCACTCCAGTGGGAAACACTCTCCAGTTGGCAGACATTTTCCATTTCCCCCCTCATCTGGGCCCTGGTATCCACTACTCTATTAGAGAATTACCTAATCTGGGATATATTCATTTACATGAATGGAATAATGCAATATACAGCCCTTTGTGCCTGGTTTCTTTTAATTAACATAATCATTTCAGAGCTATAGCATGTTGTAGCTTATATTAGAACTCCATTCATTTGCTGGCTAAATAATATTGCATTGCATGTTTTATTTATTCTGTCACCAGTTGATGGGCATTTGAGTCATTTCAACTTTTTTATTTTTTAAATTTATTTCTTTTTAATCTTTTTTTAATAATTTTAAATTTGTTAATTTAATGGCTTTTAAATAAAACATGAATAAATTTTTAATGTAATGGCTGTACAGAATTTTGTTGTTTTCTCTCAAACTTCAGCATGAATCAGCTGTAGTATACATATATGTCTTCCGTCTTGAACCTCCCTCGCATCTCCCTGCCCATCCCACCCCCTTAGGTTGGTACAGAGCCCCTGTTTGGGTTTCCTGAGACATACAGCAAATTCCTGTTGGTTTTCTATTTTACATATGGTAATGTAAGTTTCCATGTTACTCTCTCCATACATCTCACCCTCTTCCTCCCCTCTCCCCATGTCCATTATTCTGTTCTCTATGTCTGTTTCTCACTTGCAGCCCTGCAAATAAATGCTTCGGTACCATCTTTCTAGATTCCTTATAAATGCATTAGTATACAATATGTATCTTTTGCTTTCTGACTAAGTTTACTTTGTAATAGGCTCTAGATTCATCCACCTCATTAGAACTGACTCAAATGTGTTCCTTTTTATGACTAATACTCTATTGAAAACTGACCTTTTCCTGTCCTGTGGTCAGTTTTTGTTCCAATCCCAAAGAAGGGCAATGCCAAAGAATGTTCAAACTTCTACACAACTGCACTCATCTCACACGCCAGCAGAGTAATGTTCAAAATTCTCCAAGCAAGGCTTCAACAGTATGTGAACCTGGAACTTCCAGATGTTCAAGCTGGATTTATAAAAGCTAGAAGAACCAGGGACCAAATTGCCAACATCCACTGGATCATAGAAAAAGAAGGGAATTCCAGAAAAACATTTACTTCTGCTTTATTGATTAGGCCAATGGCTTTGACTGCGTTCAGTTCAATCGCTCAGTCACGTCCAACTCTTTTTCATCCCCTGGACTGCAACACACCAGGATCAGTGCAAATTGTGGAAAATTCTTCAAGAGATCTAATGCTTGATGATCTGAGGTGGAGCTGATGTCATAATAATAGAAATAATACTGCACAGTAAATGTAATGCATTTGAATCATCGCCCCCATGAAACCATGCCTGGTGCCACAAAGGTTGGTGACTATTGCTGTAAACATTTTCTTGGGGTAGAATGTTTTTTCCCTGTTTTTAAGTACTCTTACACCTTCACAGCTGTGGAGACTGATGGTGAATGAATCACTTTACTGCCCACTGGGTATGAGTGTATTTTTCCTGCCGGAATTAATCCTCCGTTGTTTCACATATGTTAATGAAGTCTTTTTTTCTTTCAACAGATCAGGCTCATCTCTGTTGAACAGCCAGACATCATTTAAAGAAACAAAGGTCACAAACACAGTGAGTGAAGGAAGCCTATCACACAGGAATGCCTACTGCATGATTTCTCTCTTGAAAATCAGGCAGAATGTTTGGGGAGGATGCATTCCGAGATGAGCAAATATAAAGATAGATAGGGAAGTGGAGATAATGTATGTATTTCTTCACTGAGTGTGGGTCTGGGCCTCTTGATAATTCCTTGAGCCCTCCAGTTGGATTATTACCTGCTCTTTACTATTAATGTGTATCTGATTCTTCGCAATACAGATAGCTTTCAAAACCCCTTAGCCCCTCTAACCCAGTTCAGAATGTCTCTTACTCGCTGAGCATCTAGACTTCCAGTTTTAGTCACATCCCTGATTACATTACACATCCTGTTTCCTAATATGCTCTTAGTGTTTGATATATTGTGAGTATCTTCCTCTGGTTGGTCACATTTTCTTTTAGTGGCAACTAGAATGGCCATAATCAAAAAGACTAAACGTACCAAAGTGTTGGAGAAGATAGAAAGTGGAGCCTTCATACATGGCTGGTGAGGATGTAAAATGATACAGCCTTTGGGGAAACAGTTTAGGACTTTCTAAGAAGTGAAACATACATTTGCTGTATGACCCACTAAATCCCAGTCCTGAAAAAAATACGAGCTAAAAAAAGATGTGGAGGAGATAGGCTAAAATATTGTGTGCTCAGTCCCTCAGTCGTTTCTGATTCTTCTGCAACCCCATAGACTGTAGTCCGCCAGGCTCCTCTCTCCATGGGATGCTCCAGGCAAGAATCCTGGAGTGGGTTACCATTTCTTTTGATCTTCCTGACCCAGCGATCTAACTCCTGACTCCTGCATTGGCAGGCGGGTTCTTTATCACTGAGCCACCAAGGAAGCCACAAAATATGAACTGTAGTGAAATTAAACATGGATTTTATTTACTTTTTCACACTGCGTGCACTGACCAAGTTCTTTTCCCAATATCCGCAGACTACATTTTCCATAATAAAAGTAGCATCACCTTCCCTCTGGCCCAAGGGAGACAGGCTTACTGGGCAGCATCATCGCCCTGCTTGTGCTTCCCTCCTCGTGACCTTGGCTTTGACCACGTGCTGGGGCTCCCTGAGTCCTCTAATCACAGCTCGAGAGACCTGTCCCTGTTGATTTCACAGGGCTGACCAAGCCTATGGCTGACTCATCTCTTTGGAGTGCCAGGTCCAGCCCCACCCGTCCTGGCTTCATCTTGGCCCATCATGGCACTACCCACCTTCACTTACTCTTTTTTTTCCCTCTCTCTCTCTATGTATGT
Organism: Bos grunniens; assembly: GCF_055505025.1. Classification (NCBI taxonomy): domain Eukaryota; kingdom Metazoa; phylum Chordata; class Mammalia; order Artiodactyla; family Bovidae; genus Bos; species Bos grunniens. The sequence continues at coordinate 7,045,327 of NC_141194.1, forward strand.
ATTTCAGTGTAAAGTAAATAGTTTATCGTAAAGTACATGTGGAAAGGCACACAGGTGAACTCAAGAGTTACACCCCCTCCCTGCAATCTTTCAACCTACACCCTCTAGTTCCCTGGAGTTTTCCCTGTTATTTAAATTTCTTAATTTAAGTGATCTTTGTCCAGTAGGTTAAAACGGGGAAATTTACACTTTGTAGAAAAATTCCTGTGTGGGTAAATAAATAATAAACAAGGAATTACAAAATGACAACTGAGAAATATTTGGAAGATAGCTGACAAAGGATGCATTTACCTAATTTATGCAGAGCTCAAAAGTTAAGAAAAGATGAAAAACCCAATAGAAGACAAACATGATGTAAACAAAGGGAACAAAGAAATGCAAATTACTCAGAAGAAAAATACAAAAAATTATCCCCCAAAACAGGAGGAAATGTTAAAACTAATTGATAAAAGAAATGCAAACCCAAACAATAATGGAATACGATTTCTCACCATGGAAATTGCCAAAAGTTCAATGAAAGCATTGAATGATACCAAATGTTTCCTCCAAATTGAGGATGAAAGGTTGAAAAATGAGTGTTCAAGCATTGTTGTGAAAGCATAGAGTGATGCGGCTTTCTGAAGGGCAAATTTGACAGTATCTAGTAAATTTATAAACTCATGGAGCCAATTAGCAAGACCTTGTTTGGAAGTTACATTGCAGAAGTATTTATGTAATTTCACGAAGATTATATATATGATGTTCACTGCAATATTTTTTCCCACCATCCTAGAAATTCACGTGGGCCCCTTCCCCACACTGGGCTTCCCTGATGCAACCCCTGTTCTCAGTTCTATCAGTAAACATTAGCTTTGCCTCATCTAGAACTTTCTGTAAATGGAGCCTACAGTATGCACACATGTAGTTGCTTTACAGTGTTGTGTTACTTACTGCTGTACAGCAAAGTAAACCAGTTGCATGTATGTGTGTATTTGTATATATGTGTATGCATCGTCCTTTTTCAGTTTCCTTCCCATTTAGGTCACCACATAGCACTGAGGACAGTTACCTGTGCTATACAGATAGTTCTCATTAGTTATCATGGCATTACTCTCCAAAATATACAAACAGCACGTGTAGCCCAGGATTAAAAAAAAAACACTCAATAAATGGGCAGATCTAAATAGACATTTTTCCAAAGAAGACATACAGATGGCCAACAAACACTTGAAAAGATGCTCAATGTAAATCAAAACTACAGTGAGGTATTACTTCACACCAGTCCAAATAGCCCTCACCAAAAACTCTACAAACAATAATTTGGAGAGAGCGTTGAGAACAGGGAACCCTCTTGCATTGTCAGAGGGCATGTAAATTGGTACCACCGATATGGTGAACTCTATGGCAGCTCCTTAAAAAACAAAAATTACGATGACCATATGGCCTACTCCTGGGCATTTTCCTGGAGAAAACCTTAATTCAAAAAGATGCATGCACCCCAATGTTCACTGCATCACTATTTACCATAGCCATGACATGCAACATTTTTTTAATTATAGCAAAAATGGGAAAAACAAAACAACCTTGAAACAGTCTCTAAACAGGGAGTCAAACTACTAGGTCTTTGTAAAAGCAGAGACTTAAAGATAATAAACAAAGCAAGAATCACATATCAAAACCAAGTTCTATGTTAACATTCTAATAGCAGAAAAGATGATTTTATAATAAAAGAACTAGCACACCCTCATCTTTTTATCTCCCTGTCCCAGGAACTCAGAATGCTGAGCCAATGTTAAATGAGATCATGGGTGATTTTGTTCTTTCTTTGTACTTTTCTACCAACTTTATATTTTCTGTTATGAGCATATATTAATTTTTAACAAAGTTATACAGTATCATTTTCAACATGTAAAGATACATCTGGATTTTATAAATACATTCATAAGCATTCTTCTATTTCTCCGCGAGATGGCAGCATAAGCACAATAAATATTTATTCATACACAGAGAAGGCAATGGCAACTCATTCCAGTACTCTTGCCTGGAAAATCCCATGAACGGAGGAGCCTGGTAGGCTGCAGTCCATGGGGTTGCGAAGAGTCGGACATGGCTGAGCGACTTCACTTTCATGCATTGGAGAAGGAAATGGCAACCCGCTCCAGTGTTCTTACCTGGAGAATCCCAGGGACGGGGCAGCCTGGTGGGCTGCCGTCTATGGAGTCACATGGAGTCGGACACGACTGAAGTGACACAGCAGCAGCAGCAGCATACACACATATACATATGAGTGAATACATTTGGATTTTATAAATTGCATTCATTAGCATATTTCTGTTTCTCCTCAAGAGGTCGTCATATGCGCAGTAAATAGTTTATTTATACCCACATATACATATGAGCTATTTCAAATCCTGAAAGATGATGCCATGAAAGTGCTGCACTCAATATGCCAGCAAATTTGGAAAACTCAGCAGTGGCCACAGGACTGGAAAAGGTCAGTTTTCATTCCAATCCCAAAGAAAGGCAATGCCAAAGAATGCTCAAACTACCACACAATTGCACTCATCTCACATGCTAGTAAAGTAATGCTCAAAATTCTCCAAGCCAGACTTCAGCAATATGTGAACTGTGAACTTCCTGATGTTCAAGCTGGTTTTAGAAAAGGCAGAGGAACCAGAGATCAAATTGCCAACATCTGCTGGATCATGGAAAAAGCAAGAGAGTTCCAGAAAAACATCTATTTCTGCTTTATTGACTATGCCAAAGCCTTTGACTGTGTGGATCACAATAAACTGTGGGAAATTCTGAAAGAGATGGGAATACCAGACCACCTGACCTGCCTCTTCAGAAATCTGTATGCAGGTCAGGAAGCAACAGTTAGAACTGGACATGGAACAACAGACTGGTTCCAAATAGGAAAAGGAGTATGTCAAGGCTGTATATTGTCACCCTGCTTATTTAATTTATATGCAGAGTACATCATGAGAAACGCTGGGCTGGAAGAAGCACAAGCTGGAATCAAGATTGCCGGGAGAAATATCAATAACATCAGATATGACACCACCCTTATGGCAGAAAGTGAAGAGGAACTCAAAAGCCTCTTGATGAAAGTGAAAGTGGAGTGTGAAAAAGTTGGCTTAAAGCTCAACATTCAGAAAATGAAGATCATGGCATCCAGGCCCATCACTTCATGGGAAATAGATGAGGAAACAGTGGAAACAGTGTCAGACTTTATTTTTGGGGGCTCCAAAATCACTGCAGATGGTGACTGTAGCCATGAAATTAAAAGACGCTTACTCCTTGGAAGGAAAGTTATGACCAACCTAGATAGCATATTCAAAAGCAGAGACATTACTTTGCTAACTAAGATCCGTCTAGTCAAGGCTATGGTTTTTCCTGTGGTCATGTATGGATGTGAGAGTTGGACTGTGAAGAAGGATGAGTGCCAAAGAATTGATGCCTTTGAACTGTGGTGTTGGAGAAGACTCTAGAGTCCCTTGGACTGCAAGGAGATCCAACCAGTCCATTCTGAAGGAGATCAGCCCTGGGATTTCTTTGGAAGGAATACTTCTAAAGCTGAAACTCCAGTACTTTGGCCACCTCATGTCAAGAGTTGACTCATTGGAAAAGACTCTGATGCTGGGAGGGATTGGGGGCAAGAGGAGAAGGGGACAACAGAGGATGAGATGGCTGGATGGTACCACTGACGTGAGTGGATGGATGTGAGTCTCAGTGAACTCTGGGAGTTGGTGATGGACAGGGAGGCTTGGCGTGCTGCAGTCTATGGGGTCGCAAAGAGTCGGATACGACTGAGCAACTGAACTGAACTGATACATATGAGAGAATACATTCAGATTTTTTAAAATTTTATTTTATTGTTTAACTTTACAATATTGTATTGGTTTTGCCATATATCAAAATGAATCCGCCACAGGTATACATGTGTTCCCCATCCTGAACCCTCCTCCCTCCTTCCTCCCCAAACCATCCCTATGGGTCATCCCAGTGCACCAGCCCCAAGCATCCAGTATCGTGCATCGAACCTGGACTGGTGACTCCAGTATGGTATTATACGTGTTTCAATGCCATTCTCCCAAATCATCCCATCCTCTCCCTCTCCCACAGATTCCAAAAGACTGTTCTATACATTCAGATTTTATGAAGTAAATTCATAAGCATCCTTCTATTTTTCAATGAGAGGGCAGCTAAAGTACAGTAAATATTTATTCATACCCACACACTTTCGCCACCTGATGTGAAGAACTGACTCATTGGAAAAGTCCCTGATGCTGGGAAAGATTGAACACGGGAGGAGAAGGGGATGACAGATGATGAGGTGGTTGGATGCCATCATGGGCTCGATGGACATGAGTTTGAGTAAGCTCCGGGAGTTGGTGATGGACAGCGAAGCCTGGTGTGCTGCAGTCCATGGGGTCACAAAGAGATAGACACGACTGAGCAACTAACATATACATATGAACTGACATATACATATGAGAGAACACATCTGGATTTTTAAATTACATTCATAAGCATTCTTCACGAAAGGGCAGCATAAACACCGTAAATATTTATTCATACACACATATACATATGAGAGAATACATCTGGATTTTGTTACATTCATTAGCATTCTTCTATTTCTCCATGAGAGGGCAGCATAAGCACAACAAATATTGATTCATACACATATATACTCTGCAGAGTCCCTTGATCTGCAAGGAAATCAAACCAGTCAATCCTAAGAGAAATCAGTCCTGAATATACATTGGAAGGATTGATGCTGAAGCTGAAAATCCAATGCTTTGGCCACCTGATGCAAAGAACTGACTAGTTCTTTGATTGAATGCAAACTAGTGCAGCCACTCCAGAGAACAGTATAGAGACCCCTAAAAAAACTGGAAATAGAATTGCCATACGACATAAACACCGAGGAAACTAGAATTGAAACAGACATGTGTACCTCATTGTTAATCGAAGCACTGTTTACAATAGCCAGGACATGGAAGCAATCTAGATGTCCTTTGGCAGACAAATGGATAAGAAAGCTAGGTAAATATACACAATAAAATATTACTCAGCAATTAAAAAGAATGCATTTGAATTAGTTCTAATGAGGTAGATGAAACTGGAGCCTATTTTACACAGTGAAGTAAGTCAGAAAGAAAAACACCAATAGAGTATATTAATGCATATATATGGGAAAGATGGTAACGATGACCATATATGCGAGACAGCAAAACGGACACATAGAAACAGACTTTTGGACTCTGTGGGAGAAGGCCAGGGTGAGATGACTTGAGAGACTAGCACTGAAACATGCATATTACGACATGTGAAATAGATCACCCATCCAACTTTGATGCATGACATAGGGCACTCAAAGCCGGTGCACTGGGAAAACCCTGAGGGATGGGATGGGGAGAGAAGTGGTCGGGGTTTCAGGATGGGGAAGACATGTATACCCATGGCTGATTCAACTCAATATATGGAAAAACCCACCACAATGCTGCAAAGTAAGTAGCCTCCAATTAAAACAAATACATTAATTTAAAAGAAAAAGACCCATGTACATGCCGTCTACAAGAAACCCACTTCAGACCTAAAGACACATATAGACTGAAAGTGACCGGATGGAAAAATATATGCCATGCAAATGGGAATCAAAATAAAGATGGAATAGCAATCCTCTTATCATACCTTAAACTAAAGACGATTACAATAGTTAAAGGACACTACATAGTGATGAAGGGATCAATACAAGATGAAGACATAGCAGTTGTAAACATCTATGCCCCCAACACACGAGCACCTCAATACATAAGACAAACACTAACAGACATTAAAAGAGAAAGTGACAGTAAAACAATCATAGTCGACTTTAACACCCCACTCACACCAATGGACAGGTCATCAAAACAGAAAATTAATACAGAAACACATCTCTTAAATGACACATGAGATGAGATGAATCTCATTGGTATCTTGAGGACATGCCATCCAAATGGAGAAGAATACACCTTCTTCTCAAGTGCACATGGAACATTCTCCAGGATAGACCACATCTTGGGTCCCAAATCAAACCTCAGTAAAATTAACAAAATTGAACTTGTATCAAGCATCTTCTCTGACCACAACACTATGAGACTAGATATCAAGTAGAAGAAAAAAAAACTGTAAGACACACAAACACGTGGAGATTAAACAACATGTTTCTAAATAACCAACAGGTTACTGAAGAAATAAAAATGGAAATCGAAAACTTTCTAGGAAAAAATGACAATGAAAACACGACAACTCAAAACCTATGGGATGCAGGAAAGGCAGTTCTAAGAGGGAAGTTTGTAGCAATACGATCCTAACTCAAGAAATAAGAAAAGCATCGAATAGACAACCTCAATTGACTCTTAAAACAACCGATAAAGAAGAACAACAAAAAAATAGCCAAAATTAGTATGTGGAAAGAAATCATAAAGATCTGAACAGAAATAAATGAAAAATAAATGAAAGAAACAATAGCAAAGATTAATAAACTAAAAGCTGGTTCTTTGAGAAGATAAACAAAATTGATAAACCTTTAGCCAGACTCATCAAGAACAATAGAGAGATGAATCAAATCAACAAACTTAGGAATGAAAAAGAGGTTACAACAGAAAATGCAGAAATACAAAGGATTATAAGAGACTATTATGAACAACTCTATGGCAATAAAATGGATAACCTGGAAGAAATGGACAGATGTTTAGAAAAACTCAATCTTCCAAGACTGAACCAGGAAGAAATAGAAATTATGAACAACCCAATTACAAGCTCCAAATCGAAGCTGTGATCGAAAAATTCCCCAAAGCCAAAAGCCCAGGACCAGGTGGCTTCACAGGTGAATTCTATCAAACATTCAGAGATGAGCAAATGCCTATCCTTCTAAAACTCTTTCAAAAAACTGCAGAGGAAGGAACACTTCCAAACTCATTCTGCAAGGCTACCATCACCCTGATATGAAAACCAGACAAAGACAAGACCAAATAAGAAAACTACAGACCAATATCATTGATGAACATGGATGAAAAAAAAATCCTCATCAAAATTTTAGCAAACAGAATTCCACAACACATCAAAAACCACGATCAAGTTGGGTTTATTCCAGGGATGCAAGGATTCTTCAATATTTGCAAATCAATCAATGTGATAGACCATATTAACCAGAGGAAAGCTAAAAATCATATGATAACCTAAATAGATGCAGAAAAAGCCATTAAATTTAAAATCTTTTAATTATTAAAAATAAAGTTTAAAAAGAAATAAACTAAAAAAAGTTTAAAAAGTTGAAATAACTCAAATGTCCATCAACTGGTGATCAAATAAATAAAACATGCAATGCAAAATTATTTGGCCATCAAATGAATGGAGTTCTTATACAAGCTATTACATGCTAGCGCTCTGAAATGATTATGTTAATTAAAAGAAGCTAGGAACAAAAGGCTGTGTATTGCATTATACTGTTCATGTGAATGCATATGTCCCAGATTAGGTAATGCTCTAAAGACCGAAAACAGAGGAGTGAATGAAAGGGCCCAGATGAAGGGGCAAATGGAAAGTGTCTGCCAACTGGAGAGTGTTTCCCATTGAAGTGATGAAAATATTCTAGAATGAGGCTGTGGTTATGGTTATTCAACCTATGAATAAGTTACAAATCAATGAATTATACAGCTTAACTAGTAAATCCATGGTACAGGTACAACATGTCAATAAATAAAATGCTTTTTAAAAAAAAAAACCTACTGAAATTAACTTCCATGTCCAGGAATATTATCCTTCAAAAGCAAAGAAGAAGGAGATATTCTCATATCAACAAAAAATTGGGGAATTCATTCTCAGCAGATACCTTGTCTGTAAGAAATGTTAAAAGAAGTTATTGACACAGGATAAGATGATATTGAAGAGAAACTATGAGTTAAGAAAGACTGTTATGTTGAAGTTTGACAGAAAACACCAAAATTCTGGAAAGCAATCATCCTTCAATGAAAAGTTAATTGAAAAAATAAAGGAAGACAAATTGAAATGAAGGGTTTTTTTCTTATTATTAATTGGTAAAAGATAAATGCTTGTTTGGGCTTCTCCATCTTTGCTTTTCGCCAATTATGAGTCTTCATAATTAAAGTGGGTTTCATGTATGCATGATCTATTTTCACTCAGTGGTAAAAAATCCACCTGCAATGCAGGAGCCGTAGCAGGTGCGAATTCCATCTCTGGGTCAGGAAGATCCCCTGAAGGACAGCATGGCAACCCACTCCAGTATTCTTGCCTGGAGAATCCCCGTGAACAGAAGAGACTGGTGGGCTTATAGTCCATGGGGTGGCAAAGAGTTGGGACACGACTGTGCAAGGCAACAACAGCAGACGTATGCCTAACAGAGACTCTGAAGATACTAAAAATAGATGAGAAAATTCTCAGCCTAAACAAAGGAAAACAAACAAACAAAAAAACCTAGATCATAGAGCTGAATTATGAAAGGTTTTAGGCAATAAAATGTCTCCCAACAGTAGTGTAAACAGTGTGTTCCACACAGGAGAGAGGAGTAATTTTTAATACTCACTTAATAGAAAAACATTCTAGTTACATTCATAAATTAGAGGAAATGAAAATGTTCAGAAAACAAACATAGTATAAAATCTACTGATTGTTTTATGTCTAATTAAGACTGTAAAACTGTAAGGGAATTTTTAAGAAAAAAAATCTGTGAAAGTTTAAGCAGCCCCCAGTGAAAAGAGTTGGACACGACTAAGCGACTGAACTGAACTGAAGCAGCCCCAATGAATGTAATTTTATTTTCTTTTTTCCCATAGTCTCAAAATAATTGACAATTAAAGAATTTCACATTAAAACATATTTTTCAATTTCAGCAGGATATTTCATATTCAAACATAAGATTTTTCATAATAAAAAAGTTTGTACCTTGCAGTGAGTATTTTGTTTCACTGATTTAGACATAAATAAAATCACATTGTGTGTCTTTGCCTTGACCATCTTTGTGGCATCACTGTGCATTTAGAATCAACTGTTTGAATGTGTGGACTGTGAAGTTCTCGGGTCATATACTCTTGAAGCCTAGCTTGAAGGATTTTGAGCATTACCTTCCTAGCATGTGAAATGAGTGCAGTTGTGCAGTAGTTTGAACATTGCCTGGCATTGTCCTTCTTTGCGATTGAAATGAAAACTGACCTTTTCCAGTCCTGTGGCCACTGCCAAGTTTTCCAGACTGGCTGGCGTATTGAGTGCAGCACTTTAACAGTACCACCGTTTGGGATTTGAAAGCGTTCAACTACAATTTAATCACCTCCACTAGCTTTGCTCCTACTGCTGCTTCCTAAGGCCCATGTGTCTGCACTACAGGATATCTGGCTCTAGGTGAGTGATCACACCATCGTGGTTATCCAGGTTATTAAGATTTTTTAAACAGTTCTTCTGTGTATTCTTGCTACCTCTTCTTAATCTCTTCTGCTTTAGTTAGGCCCATAACGTTTCTGTCTTTTATTGTGCCTGTCTTTGCATGAAGTGTTCCCCTGGCATTTCTCATTTTCTTGAAGAGATCTCTAGTCTTTCTCACTGTATTGTTTTCCTCTGTTTCTTTGCTTTTTTCAAATCCCTTGTGAGTATACACTGGAAGTGACAAATAGATTCAAGGGTTAGATCTGGCACACAGAGTACCAGAAGACCTATGGATGGAGGTTCCTAACATTGTACAGGAGGTGGTGATCAAAACCATCCACGAGAAAAAGAAATGCAAAAAGGCAAAGTGGGTGTCTGAGGAGGCCTCACAAATAGATGAGAAGAGAAGAGAAAGGCAAAGGAGACACACAAAGATATAGCCACCTGAAGGCAGAGTCCCAAAGACTAGCAAGGAGAGATAAGAAGGCCTTCTTAAGTGAGCCACCAGGGAAGCCCCTTATCTAATAAAAGGGATTTCTCAGTGGGATCGCTATGCGCTCAGTCCCCGCCTATGGACACTATGTCATAGTGCCTCCTCCCCTCCCCAGCTGGGGGTCACCGTCTGCTAGTCTCAGTGCCTGGGGAGAGGGGGCACCCCAGCCTCTCCCATGGGGAAGCCACAGACCCGAGAACCAGGTGTGTCCCCCTGAGGATGTGATTGTACAAATCATGCACTCACCTTTAATCATCACCTCACACCCTGCGGTCACCGAGAGACACACGGAGGGCCGAGGAGACCATGGACCCTGCCACCTGGCCCCACCTCGGCAGTCACCCACATTCAGTGGACGCGCGGACGGATGACAAGCCCCATAAGAGAGGGCTGAGAATAGCCTCCGCAATGCTCAGCTCCTCAACGTGCCCACCGGCAGCCCCGAGGCGGCTTCCGGTTCAGGCCGGTGACATCACAGTACGTGACTGAGACGCAGCCTCCGTGATACCCAGCTCCACCTATGCGTCATCCCTCAGCCCCGAAGCAGCTTCCGGTTCAGCCCAGTGACGTCACAGGATGCAAACGAGGAGCGGCCTCCGCAACACCCAGCTCCTCAGTGCGCCGTGCCTCAGCCCCGAGGCGGCTTCTGGTTCAGGCCGGTAACGTCGCAGGACGTGACTGAGACGCAGCCTCCGTGATGCCCAGCTCCACACACGCGCCGTCCGTCAGCCCCGAAGCAGCTTCCAGTTCAACCCTATGACGTCACCAACAAACCTCTGGGCCCAGATGAAGTTGCCTGCGACGGTGTTGGTACGGCCGGTGGCCGACCCCGGGCACTGGCCCCGCACCCATGCACAAAGGTAGGGGAGCCCCCACTGGGTCAGCTTCTCCAGGGACCAGGCCGGGTGGACGCGGACAAACTCCAGGTTCTCTGTGAGGTTGATGCTGGCCACCCACAGCCTGCCTGGGACAAGAGAGGGGCTGCTGTTCATGGTGCAGGCTGTGGGGTCAGCTGCCCGGGCATGCGGCCACTAACCCACAGAGTCATGTGGCCAACCAAACCGTGTGGGCACCGACTCACGTGGTCACCCACCCACGGGGTCACTACCCCATGCAGTGATCCCTCCACTGGCCACTAACCCCCGTGGGCACCCACCCATGAGGTTACTAACCTGTGAGGGCATGTGCTCACCTGTCCACATGATGACCGACTCACACAGTCACCCACCCATGGGGTCACCCACTCCCCGGGTCAGCAACTCACATGGTAACCCACCCTGCACTCAGCAACTCAAACTGGTCACCCACCCACACAGTCACCCACCCATGCGGTCTCCAACCAACACGGTCTCCCGCCTATGTGACCAGTAACCCATGGGGTCACCCACCCACGTAGTCACCCACCCATGCGACCCCTAACCCATGGGGTCACCCACCCATGCAGTCACCAAGCTGTGCCATCACTCACCCAGACTCTGGCCTCCGCAGAGGTCAGAGATTCAGATATCCAACAGAGACCAAAGTTCAGACAGCAGGGGCTCACAGAGGTGTTGATTCGTGAATTTCTCCTGTTACAGAGGGCAGGCGGGCTGGACAGTGACCCCAAAGATGTCCATGTCCTGGCCCCGTGTGGTGGACACAATAATGTCCACATGGTGTCCACATCCTGTCTACATCCTGACCCCCTGTGGTGGACACAGTAACGTCCCCAAGGATGTCCACGCCCTGGTCCCCATGTGCTGAACAGAATAACGTCCCCTAATACATCCTGTTCCATTTCTCTACTTGAACCCAAAGCCAGCCCCATGCGTTAGGACATGTGTGCGACCAGGTGTCCCGGTTTGAAGGCAGCACTCCCCTGGGTGGCTGCAGCTCTTCATGAGCTCCAGGTAGTGGACGAGGTCTCTGGGCTTCACCTGGTTCCCCCACCAGTAGGGGATACTGGGCCACAGTTCTGCATGTGGACTCATGGATGCCTCGTCCTTGTACGACAGGATGACCTGCTGGCCCTGGGACTACAGCTGGTGCAGAGTCAGCACCTCCTAGGGGGAGAATCATCTGGGTGCCCGTGAGACATGTGCACAGGGTGCCATGTGACACAATGTGTCAGTAATTGGGGGTGTCCGAGAAGCTACAGCGATGTGTGGATATTAGGGTGTCTGTGAGCAGTGATGGGCTGGTTTTTTGGTTCTCTGTGAGAAGAGACAGTCATGGGTGGGTTATTGGCATGTCTGAGGAGAGACACTAGTGGGTCGATTACTAGGGTGTCTGAGTGGAGATGGTGATGGGTGGGTTATTGGGGTGTCTTGAGCAGTGATTGGTAGATTTTGGGGGTGTTTGAGTGGAGACAGTGGTGGGTAGATTATTTGGGTGTCTTGAACAGTGATGGGTCGATTATTGGGGTGCCTGAGTGGAAACAGAGGTGGATGGATTATTGGGGTTTTTGATAGAAAATGGCAGGTGGATTACTGGGGCATCGTGAGGCATGATTGATGGATTTTGGGGGTGTCTGAATAGAGACCAGGCAGGGTGGATTATTGGGGGTGCCTGTGACCAGTGATGGGCTGGTCATTGGGGTGTTTGAGTGGAGACAGTGGTGGGTGGATTACTGGGGTTCCATGAGCAGCATCACCTGGTGCCTGAATCAGCCTCACGCAGTGAGTGGATAGTCTGATTACAGTGAGCCTAGTGCTCCCACTACCCCCACTGCCAAGAGCATGGGGAGCCTGTGGCCCCTGCTCACACCCCATGGGGACACAGCACGTCCCCAAAGATGTTCTTGATGCAGCCCATCAGGTACTCGTGCAGGTCCTCCATCACGCCCTCGAAGTTCCTGCATGCCAGGATAACCACCTCCTGGGGGTGGTTCTCCAGCCACTCTGAGATCTCTGTGAGCATGTCCTGGGTGGGGGTGGGGTGAAGGGCCTTGTAGTGAGAAACAGAGGGTCATGGGTGGGGAATTCCCCCAGCACAGCCACTCTACAGACAGGTTGGGGTGTCCTGACACACAAAGACATAAAGCATGGCGCCTGCTCCCAAGGGACCCAGCCTCTCTTGAGTGGCAGTGGGGAGCCGTGGCATTGCTCTGGTGTGCTGGTGTGTGTGTGTGTGTGTACACACTCCAGTAGGTACAGGTGCACACACAGGTGTGCATGTGTTCAGGGTCTGTGTGTGCACAGATATGCATGTGTGTGTGCATGCACAGCAGCAGAGAGCATTGCTTATAATATTGTGTGAAGTCTGTACTCCAGGGAGCGTACGAGGCCAGCAGGGTACATGCACACTGAGGCCCAGGACAGAACCTCCAGACCCCAAGGGTCTTTAGGTTCTGTGGTGGGGGCACTGGGGGCCGAGGCCAGTGTGAGACTTTAAGTGACTTGGCCAGCAGCCGAGAGAATGGACTGGACACCCCAAAACTAGACACAGGAAAAGACGTGTCAGGGACCTGGTATAGCCAAACTCTAGGAGACACCCCAGAGGCCAGGGGTGCAGGTGTGAGTTCAGAAACGCACGTTGGTCAGGAATTCTGAGTGACTGACGCCAGAGGTCAGCCCTCTCATGCCTGGAGTGGACGTGTGTCCGTCCCATTAGAGGTCAGTGTCCTCTAATGGGAGTGGACCTGTGTTGTCCCCTTAGAGGTCAGCCTCTCCTGCCTGGAGTGACTGTGTGTCCATCTGAGTGGATGTGTGTCCATCTGAGTGGACGTGTGTCTGTCCCATTAGAAGTCAGTGTCTTCTAATGGGAGTGAACCTGTGTTGTCCCCTTAGAGGTCAGCCTCTCCTGCCTGGAGTGACCACATGTCCACCTGAGTGGACGTGTGCCCATCCCCTCAGAGGCACTCCCCCTCCTGCCTGGACCAGACGTGGTGTCCCTGGCTGGCGGACCCCCTGTCCGTACCCCTGCCCCCACCCCCACCTCCGTGAGGGCCGTCATGTACACCATGTGGCCAGAGTGCAGGTTCCTCTCGGTGTCCTCTTCCATGTGCGCCATCTGCAGGTCCTCACGCCAGCATCCAGGTGCTTCATGATGCTCAGCACCTGCACACAGAGGTCGGTATCTGTGCTGGGCACAGAGGGCGGCCCCCCACTCAGGGGCTGGGCATGCACTGAGGATGCCCAACTGAGGGCCGCGTCGGCCACTGTGAAATCAACCGTGTTGGTGCTGCTGGGGTTGAGGCACTGCTTCTGGGAACAGGGTCCCCAGGGTCACTGGTCATGTGGAGCACAGAGCCCGGGTCGAGACTGTGGTCTTGGGGGGATATTCCTGCAGAGTCCAGCCTCACGCTCCTTCAGGCAGTCCCTGGGTGGAAGCTCCCTGTGGGTTCAATGCCAAGGCTCCATGACACCCAAGCTGGACCCTTGGACGTGAGGACACACTAGACCCACAGAGGTCTGTGCCCACCCCCACAAACAGCACTAGGAAAGGCAAGAAGGAATCAAGGGAAGAGAACAAAAGGACGAAACATCTGTCCACGACACAATTAAGACAGGAGAAAGCAAAAAATAACTTTAACGTACATTGAAAAGTGAAAGTTGCTCAGTTGTTTCCAACTCATTTTGATCTGGTGGACTGTAGCCCACCAGACTCCTCTGTCCATGGAATTATCCAGGCAAGATTACTGGAGTGTGTTGCCTTTCCCTTCTCCAGATCTTCCCAACCCAGGATCGAACCCATATCACCCTCATTGCAAGCAGATTCTTTACCAACTAGCCACCAGGGAAGCCCTAATATAAATTTGTAGCAGAAAATGTACTGTGTTCTCTACAAGGAATCATAATGGAAAAAGAAAAAAACATGAGGATAAAAAAATGGGGAAGAAAATAATAGATTCTCTCTATCCAAAATAAAAGAAAAAGCAAAAACTAATATTAACATAAACTAGTAGCAGAAAATGGTACTGTGTTTTCTACACAGAATCACAATGGAAAAAGAAAAAGATGTAAGGATAAAAAATGGGAAAGGGTGTCACACCCCCACCAATCCAAGTTAAAATAAAAAACAAAGACTCATATGAACATTGTCAGCTATTGTCAGGCACTTGCTATCCACCTCTACAAGGATTAAATGAAGTGCTACTGCAGCCGCTGATCTTAAACACCCCCTGAAAGACCGCCATCTGTGCCCCCCACCCCGCACACACCCAGGTCTCTTTGGCAGCCATGCCACTTGAGACCATGGCACCGAGGTCCCCCAGTATGGAGGGGACCCTGCCTTGGAGGGACACAGAAGAGAGGGACCCAGCACCAAGGGACCCTCCGAGCAGAGGGACCCCAGTCCTGCAGGACTCCCGGGCTCTGGTGGACCCCCTGCTGCTCACTCCCTCCTCTGGGTGTGAGCTCTTAAGGCCAGGCTTAGGCACCTGATGCAAGCAAGAATGTAGTTGTTCCCATTCCAGCCCTGGCTCTCTGCCAATCAGATCCCCTGAGGAGGATTCCAGCAACCAGGGACCTCCCAGGAGGAAGCAATCACACAGGTAAGAGCTGTGCTTGACAGCCTCTTGTCCTCTTGGGAGGACCAGCCCAGGAGCAGAAAAACCGGGAATATGAGTGCCCCTCAAGTGCGGGTACAGGAAGGCAGGGGCCATCTGTCCCGCCCAGGTGGGCCCCTGCTCCTGCGGGCACCTGAGCCCAGATGGGTTTTCTACCCCATCCTGCATCCACCCCCTGGGTAATGTGTGTGCCAGTGACAGGACCACTGTCAATTGGGTGCCCCCTCCCCACAGACAGGGCCCCCACCATTGACTCCTCTCCATCCTCCACAATGACTGCATCCCACCCCGGCTTCTCTGCACCCCATAAAACCCCCAATCCACCCTGGAGAAGCACTACAGGGGAGGGGTGTGAGTGCGTGCGTGTGTTCTCAGTCACTTCAGTCGTCTCGACTCTCTGTGACCCCATGGACTCTAGCCTTCCAGGCTCCTCTGTCCATGGGACTTCCCATGTGAGAATACTACAGTGGGGTGCCATTTTCTCCTCCATGGGATCTTCCCGATCCAGGGATCTAGCCCGGGTCCCATGCATTGCAGGCTGATTCTTTACCATCTGCACCACCAAGAAAGTCTCCCTGGAGGGGGTGCTGGGGTGCAAACGTAAACCCACCTCAGAGGACATGGGAACTCAGCTGTTGCTTATCTGGGACCAGGAAGGAGCTCTAGTGTCAGCTCAGCTGCACAAAAGGTGGGACCCAGCCTCCCCCTTCCCCTCCCAGACGGTGATGCTGTTAGTCCATGGGTCCCTGTTCTGGCTTCAGGCTGGTTCTACAGTAAAGCTGTGTCCTTTCCTACCTTTCTGGGAGGCTCTCTGGGTGGGGAAGATCTCCTGGAGGAGGGCATGGAAACACACTCCAGTATTCTCGCCTGCAGAATCCCATGGACAGAGGAACCTGGCAGACTACATTCCATGGGGTCGCAATGAGTCAGACATGACTGAGCGACTAAACAGCAATTCTGCTTTACGGCAGGTTTATTCTCAATCCCGTTTCCCCAAGAGGGATAAGGACACCGCCCCCTGTGGGTGACACTAGCGGCTGGAGCTGGGTCCAGGGCCCGGGCGTGCCCGCAGACCCTCACCTGGGTGGTGGACCTCTTGAGCACCACGGGCAGGGTGACACATGGCAGCACTTTGCCCAGAGTCTGCAGCAGCCTCGACTCCTTGTGAGAGATGGGTGACTTCTTGTTCAGGCAGTAGGTCATAGTGCTGTGGCTCCCTGCAGGCAAACCAGGCGGGGCACACGTCACCCCCTGAGCCTGTCCTCTGTGCCCCCAAGCTGCCCTAACGATGCACAGCTAAAGCGCCGCGGGGTATGGCGGAGTCCTGAAAGTCATATCCACTGAGTCCTGGGGACTGAATCTTGTCTCGAAATGGGGTCTCTGCAGAAGTGAGAAAGTGAAAGTCAATTTATTTAAGGAATCCCATTTTGGGACAGGAAAGGCTTAAGATGGCTTTTGATTTTATGGTTTGTTGTTTCCCAGGTGGTGCTCGTGGCAAAGAGCCCGCTTGCCAAAGCAGGAGGCGTAAAAGATGCAGGGGTGATCCCTGGGTTGGGAAGATCCCCTGGGAAGGGAATGAGAACCTACTCATTATTCTTGCCTGGAGAATCCCATGGACAGAGGGGCCTGGCGGGTACAGTCCATGGGGCTGCAAAGAGTCAGACAACTGAGCACAGACAGACCCTCTCTAGTTACAAGTACTTTGAAGTTATTCATAGTATTTTCAGGCTCTTTATGACGCCAATGTTGTGGTCACTGATGTGTGGTTTCACTTATTCTTTTCCCTTTTAAATCTGTGTGATCTGTTTCAGAGACAGTGTGGAGAGGTTCACACTTTAGCAGTCACCTGGGGACAATCCAGAAATCTTCCCTTCTGTCTCTAACATAGGTTTGGACTAGCTTTATTTTGTTCTCTTTTTTTCTTTTCTTATTTATTCTCAGGGTCAAGGGATGGGAAGGAGGATTTACAAGTTCATAATATAATTTGATTTGATGATGTTATGGAAGAGTAGATGGATGGGTGGATAGATAAGTGGATGGATGGATGAATGGATGGTGAGTGGGTGGATGGATCAATCAGTGGATGGGTGGATGATGGATTGGTCAGTGGATGGATGGATGGATGGATGATGGATGGGTGGATTTATGGATGGATGTGGGTTGGTTGGATGGATGAGTGGATGGATAGGTGAGTGGGTGGATGGACAGATAGGTGAGTGGATGGGTGGGTGTGTGTGTGGATGGATGGATGGGTGGGTTAGCAGCATGTGGTCCATGCACACAGTGGTGTATGAGTCACCATGAAAGGAGTGAAGTTCTGACACAGGCTACATCGTGGATGGACCTTGAACACACGATGGTCAGTGAGGGAAGCAGACACAGAAGGACACATTTTACGTGTCCATTTATAAGAGATGTCCAGAACAGGCAAATTTACAAAGACAGAAGCAGATGAGTGGTGCCCGGGCTTGGGGGAGAGGCATCACGAGTTATTTTGTAAGGGGTACAGGAAGGAGAGCGGCCAGGGGCCCCTCTGTGGTCCTGAAGACTCGGAAGCCTCCTCCTTGTGGGGCCGCCACAGCTTTCCCCACGGGAAGCACCCGGAAGGGCCGAGAGACTGGGTCCACGGTTCCCTGTCTGCTCCACACTCTCAAGGGAAGAGCCGTGTGGGGGCCCCTCCTCCCAGGCAGGGTGGGGTGGCCGGCATAGAACCCCACAGCTGTGGAGAGGGTGAGAAAGAGTCTAAAGCTGCCTTCCATAGAAAACAGCACTTCCTGTTTGTCCAACTGTCAATGTGCGCTCCCAGCGGGCAGTGCCCAGGGTCACAGAGCCAGGGCAGGGCCCAGTGTCTGCACAGCCAGAGGAGTGCCGGTGGAGAATGGGGCACGTCTGCACCTTGAGGAGGTGAGCAGGGTGCTGTCTGGCAGGGACCCTCCCCTCCCAGGCCACGGTGTCTGGTGGCCACCCCTCAGATGGCCTGAGCACAGCAGTGTCACCCTGGAAGTGCCCGCCTGCCTGGTCACCACTGGCCATCCCCAAATCCAGATGCCTGCCCATAGCTGAGCTTTGCAGCACTTTTTGCAAGCAAACTGGCTGGAGTCAGAGGTTCCTCATTTTAATTAGATAGTTCTGGTATCACTTATCGAGTTGTTTTTGGGGCGGGTGGACCCCTTAAACTTTGGGCCCTCCAGGCTCAAGTGCAGAAGGTGCTGCACAAGCTCTGATGGAAAACGTGGGTGGAAAGGTGAGGGGTCGCCAGGAGTAGGACAGAGTGGCTGAGAAAACACAACCCCGCCCCCCAGGGAGGCTGGCATGTGTCCTGAAGGTAGGCTCTCGGGGGTTCATGTACCTTCCAGGTTGAATGGGATAAAGTGGACAGACAAGGGAAGGTGCTGGTTTGTGTATGTGTGTGTGTGTGCAGTATGTGTGCATGTGTGTTTGGTGTGTGTGTGTGCATGCGTGTGTGTGTTCAGTGTGCCTGTGTGTGCCTGCATGTGTGCATGTTTGGCTCTGAGGCTTCCCACACTTGGACCCGTCTCGCAGCCGCATCCCCGCTGAGCCAAGCCTGCGGGGCCTCACCTGGGATGGAGAGGTGGTGCGAGGGCATGTCCCAGAGCTGAGAACTCAGCACCGACATCCAGTTGGCGTTCACCTTGGTGGCACAGGAAGGAGCCGGGCAAGCTCACCTGCCAGCCCATCGGAGGCCCAGCCTGGGCAATCTGGGGGAGGAAATGGAGTGTTGCATAATGAAAACAGGACATACAGAAGACCCGGTGCTGGCGGCGTGGAGGCGTGGCTCTAAGGAACTGGTACCTGTGGCCTTCTCTCCAAGAGAAAGGAGGATGGGATGGTGGAGAGGGGAGAAGTGCTCTAGAGACAGAGAAACTGAGACACAGAAAGAAATGGACAGAGACATGAAGAGAGACAGACAGAAGTAGGGAGAGGGGGGAGGGAGAGACAGGAGGTTAAGTGGGGGTTTGAGGAGGAGCAAGGGAGCTGGGAGACAGGGACCAACAGACAGACCCCAGCAGCTCAAGTCTGCTCTCCCTGAGGCTCGAGCTGGCGACCTCCTCCAGAGGGTCCCCCTTCCTCGCACTGTGCACCAGCCCCCTCCTCTTGGGCCTGAGAGGGGCCCAGTTGAGCCTGTGGGCTCCAGGTATGGGGGCTTCCATCCTAGGGGCGATGGAGCCCAGGCACAAGGTCACATGCCCTTCACTCCCCAGAGGCGGTCTCTCGATCTGGTGGTGTTGCTGCAGTAAAAGTGACTGGACAGGCTCCCAGGATGAAGCACCCACCTGAGCAGCTAAAGAAGCTGGGAATGCCTCCAGTCAGGGTCTGAGTGTCCCCTCTCTCCTGTTATGGGTGGGTGTCCTGGTGGTCTGCATGCCATCAGGACTCCTTTCATGGCAAACACACGCCTGGACCTTTATTTTTGTGTTTACTGCTCTCCATGGACAGGGGTTGTCTCTATTCTTAAGGTCCCCTCTCTATAGTAATAGTCCCCTTCTGTTGTCATGGTTCCCCCTCTACAGTAATACTCCCCTTCTATTGTCATACTCTCCCCTGTACAGTGATAGTTCCCCTTCTATAGTAGCAGCCCCCTCTAATATCATAGTTGGAGAAAGGCATGGCAACCCACTCCAGTCTTCTTAGCTGGAGAATCCCATGGACAGAGGAGCTTGGCGGGCTCCACGCGGTCAGTCCATGGAGTCACAAAGAGTCGGACACGACTGAACGACCAACACTAATGTCATAGGGTTTAGAGTAGTAGCCCTCTATTCTCAAAACTTCACTTCTACAGTAACTGTGTGTTTTGAGTTCAAGTTTATAAACCTTTTCTGTGTTTCCTGTGTAGAGAAGATCCTTTAGCATTTGCTCAAGAGCTGGTTTGGTAGTGCTGAATTCTCTCAGCTTTTGCTTGTCTGTAAAGCTTTTGATTTCTCCTTCATATTTGAATGAGATCCTTGCTGGGTATAGTAATCTGGGTTGTATGTTTTTCTCTTTCATGACTTTAACTATGTCCTGCCATTCCCTTCTGGCATGAAAACTTTCCATTGAAAGATCAGCTGTTATCCTTTTGGGAATCCCCTTGTGTGTTACTTGTTGCTTTCCCTTGCTGCTTTTAGTATTTGTTTTTTGTGTTTGAACTTCATTAATTTGATTAATATGTGCCTTGGGGTGTTTTTCTTTGGATTTATCCTGTTTGGGATCCTCTGGGTTTCTTGGAATTGGGTGGTTATTTCCTTCCCCATTTTAAGGAAGTTTTCAACTATTATCTCCTCAAGTATTTTCTCATGGCCTTTCTTTTTGTCTTCTTCTTCTGGGACTTCTATGATTCGAATGTTGGGGTATTTAACATTGTCCCAAAAGTCTCTGAGGTTGTCCTCATTTCTTTTCATTCGTTTTTCTTTTTTCCTGTATGCTTCATATATTTCCACCATTCTATCTTGCACCTCACTTATCCTATTTTCTGCCTCAGTTACTCTACTGTTGGTTCCCTCCAGAGTGCTTTTGATCTCAGTTATTGCATTATTCATTATTGATTGACACTTTTTTATTTCTTCTAGGTCCTTGTTAAACATTTCTTGCATCTTCTCAATCCTTGCCTTCAGTCTCTTTATCTTTAACTCCATTTTGTTTTCAAGATTTTGGATCATCTTTCCTATCATTATTCTGAATTCTTTCTCAGGTAGACTCCCTATCTCCTCCTCTTTTGTTTGGTTTGGTGGGCGTTTACCATGTTCCTTTACCTGCTGAATATTTCTCTGCCTTTTCATTTTGTTTAGATTGCTGTGTTTGGGATGGCCTTTCTGTATGCTGGAAGTTTTTGGTTCCTCTTTATTGTGGACGTTCCTCCCTGTGGGTGGGGTTGGACTAGTGGCTTGTCAAGATTTACTGGTTAAGGAAGCTTTTGTCAGTGTTCTGATGGGTGGAGCTGGATCTCTTCTCTCTGGAGTGCAATGAAGTGTCCAGTAGTGAGTTTTGAGGTGTCTATGGGTTTGGTGTGACTTTGGGCAGCCTGTATTTTAATGCTCAGGGCTATATTCCTGCATTGCTGGAGAATTAGCATGGTGTGTCTTGCTCTGGAACTTGTTGGCTCTTGGGTGGAGCTTTGTTTCAGTGCAGGTATGGAGTCAGGAGTTCTCTGGTTTTCTCAAGTTTTGTATTTAAGCCTCCTGCCCTTGGCTTTCAGTCTTATTCTTACAGTAGCCTCAAGACTTCTCCATCCATACAGCAATGATGATAAAACATCTAGCTTAATGGTGAAAAGATTCTCCACAGTGAGGGACACCCAGAGAGGTTCACAGAGTTATATGGAGAAGAGAAGAGGGAGGAGGGAGACAGAGGTGACCAGGAGGAGAAGAGGGTCAGTTAAAAGGGGAGAGAGCAATCTAGCCAGTAATCAGTTCCCTAAGTGTTCTCCACAGCTGAGAACACACTTCACAGAGTTAAGTAGAGAAGAGAAGGGGGAGGGAGGAGATAGAGGTGACATGGGGGAGAAAGGGGAGAGTCAAAAGGGGAGAAAGAAATCAAGCCAGTATTCACACCCCTAAGTAAAAATGGGTACTGAAGATTAGATTCTTAAAGGTACAAAATTGGTAACAAATACCAAAAAGCAAAGATTAAAAATCTAGAGTAGAGGTTGGATTCTCAAAAACACAATATTAAAGAAAAAAAATCACAAAAATTATAATATATATATATATATGGTTTGCTTTAAAAAATAGGTTTTTTGCAAAGTAATAGTAGGTTTTAAAAATGAAAATTAAAGGAGTAATAAAGAACTTAAAAATAAAATAATTAAAAAATGATAATTGTAAAAATATATCTAGGAATTTCTCTGGAGCTGCTGCCGGCAGGGTGGGGTCAGTTCAGTTTCGGATAGTTCCCTGTTCCAGCTTATACTTCTTCTCAAGGTCTATAGGCCCCTTCCAATGCATAGTCAATGCTAACTACAGGGTTTTAATCTGCTGCACCTGTCACTTCCAGAGCGGCTCCCTCTTCTTTATTTATTTTACCTTCCTCTGTTTGCAAGTCCTTTCAGTGTCTAATTTCCACCCTGACACAAGGGAGTGAAGGTGGTCACTTATTTCGGCTCACTTGTTCAGTTGTGTTGTGGAGAGGGAGGAGCACTGCAAACAAATATCATTGGCATGTGTGGGGAGTACTCATGGTGTATGGACCACATGGGGCTTGCCCCAGCTCATGATGGCCTGTGCTTTCCCAGTCTACACTGCTCAGGCTCCAGGTTGCTCTGCAGGGGAACTGTCCAAAGTTGGCCCTGCATTTCATGCACTTCCCTGGTCTGAGCTGCTCAGGTTCAGGTTCTCAGGTACTCCACAAAGGCACAGACTCAGCTGGACCTGCATTTTGTGCCCTTCCCAGGTCCAAGCAGCTCAGGTGACCAGGTGCTTGGCAAGCACACTGCCCCAGGTGGGCCATGTGTCTTAATCACCTGCCTGGTCCCGGCTGCTCGGTGTCCCATGTGTGCCAAAAGAGCGCTGTCTCAGGTGTGCTGTATGTCTCCTCTGGGGGGCTGATCTCAGGCTGCGATCCTCCTGGCAGATGTCAACCGTCCAGGATCCCAGGAAGATGTGGTTAGGAAGTAGGAGCCTGCTCACAGTTTGGTGGAGGATGCCATCTCTGGGGCCGAGATTGCCCCTCGTCTTCCATCTCTGGCTGTTGCCCACCTGCCTCTCTGCCTCCGGCAGGGTGAGGGGACAGTCCACAGCTAGCTAGCTCTCCTTTGGTGTTCACTCAGTCCTTTGTTCTGTGAAGTGGCCAGACTGTGCCTTAGGTTAGAGCTTTCACAGGAAAATTCTCTCTCTCTCTGGCTATCCCACAGTTTGGGTTGCTATCTCACCTTAGCTCCCTCAGATTGTCCTCAGGGCATTCAGGCCCAGTCCTTACCCTAAGCATGCAACCCACGCCTCTCCTGCTTGCTGTGGCAGATGTGAGTGTCTAGGCTATTTCTCCACTGGGAGTTGTGGTTAAGGCACATATTCTGTGGAATTTTTTTCCCCTCCCACTTATGCTTCCCTCTGCAATTCCAAAACTCCCCACAGATCTGGTAAGAGGGTTTCCTGGTGATTGGAAACTTCTCCTCCTTCACGACTCCCTCCCCAGGATGGCTCTCCTTCCCTAACTCTTCTGTCTCTCTTTTTGTCTGTTACATTTTGTCCTACCTCCTTTTGAAGAGAATGGGCTGCCTTTCTGGGTGCCTGGTGTCCTCCGCCAGCGTTCAGAAGTTGTTTTGTGGAAGTTGCTCAGCATTCAAATGATATTTTGATGAATTTGTGGGGAAGAAAGTGGTCTCCTCTTTCTATTCCTCCACCATCTTAGGACCGCTCCACCTCTTACTTTTAAATATTTATTTAATCAGCTGCGCTGGGTCTTAGTTGTGGTACACAGGGTATTCAGTTGAGGCATGTGGGATCTAGTGCCCTGACCAGGGATTGAACCCGGCCCCCCTGTGTTGGGAGCTCAGAGTCTTAGCCTCTGGACCAGCAGGGAATGCTGCAGCATCCTACTTAAAAAAAAAAAAAAGTTATTTATTTTTGGCTATGCTGGGTCTTTGTTGCTATATGGGCTTTTCCCTGGTTGTAGGGAGTGGGGGCTACTCTCTAGTTTCTGTGCTTGAACTTCTCACTGTGGTGGCTTCTCTTGTTGGGAAGCATGGGCACTAGGCACTTGGGCTGCAGTAGTTGTGCAGAGGCTTAGTTGCTCCACAGCATGTGGGATCTTCCGAGATCGGGGATGAACCCATGTTTCCTGCATTGGCAGGCAGATTTTTAACCACTGCACCACCAAGGAAGTCATTCCCCTCCCTATTCCTGCCAACCTCCTACTTAAAAAAAAAAAAGACTAAAAACAACCTGTTTAGTAAATTTTCAGGAGTCTGAGCTCTGAGGTCAGCGTCTGTGGTGTCATTCTCCCAAAGGCATCTTGGCTTCAGATACTGGTTGGGCTCATGGGTCTGGCGACCAGGGCAGGTCTGGCAGCTGAAAACAGGCTTGGCCTCTGGTGCTCTGCCCTCACTTACTCACCCAGGGTCCCCAAGCCCTGGCAGCCAAGCAGAGCAGCGCCAGGTGGGTCAGGTACAGCTATGGGGCCTCTGAGGTCCGAGTGGAGCATGCGGTGGAGGCAGCTGGCTGTCCTGTCACTGTGACTGCTGCTGTCTTGTTTGCACGTGCAGGGCAGTCATGGTGTCAGGTGAGGCCTGGCCACTGTCATGGGGACAGGATGGGACCTCAGACAGCTCACATCAACAGCCCCCTTCCTCACCTCTGCTTCACTTCGTGGCTTGTGGCTGCTGGCATCTCTCTGGGCTGGGAGGGTGTGTAAAGCACCAGCCCCCTTGCTCAAGGTCAGCTGAGACCCCAAGCTCTGGGGTCACACACCATTGCTGCCGCCATGCAGGTCTTCCCACTTCTGTGAGGGAGGGCCTGTGAAGGCCTGTGGGTGATGGGGGGTTTGGGGGTGTTGTGGGCTGGCCCAGGATCCAGCTTTTTGAGGGGAGGAGAGGGGAGGGGAGGGGAGGGAGAAGCTTTGACCTGCTCAGGCTTTCAGGGGATTCCAGGCCCTGCTCTGGTGGGAGGTGCAGGTGAGAAGCCCCTGCAAGTTTCTGGGTCTCCACTGTATTTCAGTTGAAACCCCTCTGCCTGCATCACCCCTAATTCTCTCTCACTCCTGTGACCCCAGCCACAAGCCATGGAAGATGGAGAGTTTATGTGGCTTCCCTTCCTGTAGGGAAACCAAGCAGACAAACGTGTTCCTTTAGGAAAGCATGAAAGAAACGAGAAAATAACAGTGGGTGGTTATTACTGACATGGTTCATGTAGAGACACTTCACAAGCCTGGAACAGGGAGGGAACTGAGGGCCATTGCCCCCAGTCCTGGAGCTACCACCTCCCACCCCCCCGCCCCATAGCCCACTCACCCCTTGGTGTCTTTTGGTGACCGAGTGGACTTCAGCCTCCTGAACCCATTCTGGAAGGATCAGGACAGAGCAGAGTTCATTCATAGAGGGAAGGGTGTGGTCAACTCCTAAGAACACCATTGCCTCCACTCTGTGTTGGAACTCAGTTCTGGGTCTAAGCAAGCGTGGCTTCCTGGTGCAGTCACCACCTTCACTCACCTGGGGGGATGGACTTTGTGTCCACCTTGTCCCCACGTGCAGCCTGGTCACCCCTGGGGGCTGTGCTGTGTGCATCTGCTCTGCTCACAGCGCACCCTATGGTCCATCAGACTTCACTCATAAAAGGGAAGTGTAGGATGAACTATTCCATAGTTAAGAATTTCAAGGTCACAACAGCATTGACCAAAGCACGTGGGCACAGGTACAAGACCCGTGCATTAGAGAAGCCACTGTGTGGGCTTCAAGGACCCTCCGGGTGGGGGGTGGGATGGGGTCTGGACAGGAGTTTCCTGCACACGCGGCTCCAGGCTCTGTTGTCCGCAGGGTGGACGACTGTCGGCACTGCCTGTCTGTGTGGAGGGGCTCTGGGGCTGCCCAGCTCAGTAAGAATGGCAGTGGTGGGAAGGGAGGTCGTGTTCCCTTAGCATCCCTGACCTCACATGTCCTCATCAGGGCAGCTAAGTGCCTAAACAGCCCCTTCCTCGTCTAGCTCTGAAGACCTGGAAGATGTGGGGGCTGAAGGACATGCAGAAAACACCATTCTATAATGCAAATATCCTTCAATTAAAAAATTTAAAAAGATTAAAGAAAAAACACAAATAACAGCAATGGCGGGGCTTGTATTCTCAGCCAGCCTCTGCCAGATTCTGCCTGTGCTTATGCAACAGACCAAAACGCTGGTGCTCCCACCCTGTATCACAGATGAGAGTAGAGACACAGAGAGGTTGAGCATCTTGCCCCATGTCACACAGATGCTGAGGGCAGAGCTGAGAACTGGACCCCTGTGGTCGAGTCTGGAGTCCAGATGCTGTGATGACCCTGATGAAGTGGCAAAGACAGAGTGAGGGAGACCAGATGGCCCAGGCTGAGCGAGGCACATGCACATGCACACATACACATGCACGTGGCCTTCACTTTTGAGGCTACAGAAGTCAGAGGAAGACAGAGGGCAACCAGGAGAGGCCAAAGTAGAGTCTAGGTCTATAAGGAGGAGAGGCCACACCTCGCAGGAAGCCAGAGTTTTCTCTTCCCTGATGAGTCTGTCTCAAATCCTAGATTCCTCTCCCTGGACCCTGGAAGTGACTGTCCAGTGACCTAACTGAGTTGGCTCCAGAATAATGCCTTCCCAGGGGTTCACTGTCACTGGACCTCACTGCTGTCGGTAATAAGGGGGGAGTGAGTACGTAGTCTGGGCTTCAGATTTGTTTGGAGACAAAATTTATTAGAAGAAGTACAGAAAACCGTGAAGGCAATTGGCATGAATATCTACAGAACACTTAAGAAACCATCTGCTGTTTATCTACCTCCTCTCCTGTCATGAAAGTGGAAGGTCTGTTTAATCAATTAATTCTGTGTTCATCACACTGCTTCTGTAAAATATTTGCTTATGTGTTTATTTACATGGCTGCACTGTGTCTTAGTTGCTGCATGTGGGAGGTAGTTCCCAAATCAGGTATTCAACATGGCTCTACGCATTGGAGTAGTAGCCACTGGACCATCTGGGAAGTCTCTCCTCATACTCTTGGCGACAGTAACGGATCATAAACCTGCTCTGAGGCCCCCTTAGAGCTGAGGCATGGGGTGGCTGCAGTAATCCTCCTGTGGCTAGGATGTGGTTTATTGGTCATGACTCACTCACACTCCATGCAAACATAGGGCTTCTCCCCTGTGTGTGTCCTTTGGTGTCTGACAAGATTGGACTTCACCCTGAAGCTTTGCTCACACTCCCTGCAAACATAGGGCTTCTCCCCTGTGTGTGTCCTTTGGTGTCTGATGAGATTGGATATCACACTGAAGCTTCGCCCACACTCCCTGCAAACATAGGGCTTCTCCCCTGTGTGTGTCCTCTGGTGTGTGATGAGAACTGACTTCAAACTGAAGCTTTGCCCACAATCACCACAAACATAGGGCTTCTCCCCTGTGTGTGTCCTCTTATGTATGGTGAGACGTGACTTCTCACTGAAGCTTCGCCCACACTCCCCGCAAACATAGGGCTTCTCCCCTGTGTGTGTCCTCTGGTGTGTGATGAGATTTTTCTTAAAACTGAAGCTTTGCCCACACTCCCCACAAGCATAGGGCTTCTCCCCTGTGTGTGTCCTCTTATGTTTGGTGAGATTTGACTTCTCACTAAAGCTTCGCCCACACTCCCCACAAACATAGGGCTTCTCCCCTGTGTGTGTCCTCTTATGTATGGTGAGATTTTTCTTAAAACTGAAGCTTCGCCCACACTCCCCACAAGCATAGGGCTTCTCCTCTGTGTGTGTCCTCTTATGTTTGGTGAGATCTGACTTCCAATTGAAGCTTTTCCCACACTCCGTGCAAACATAGGGCTTCTCCCCCGTGTGTATCTTCTCATGTGTGATTAGACTTGACCTATCCTTGGAGTCTTGCTCATGCTCTCCGTAATTGACTCTTACAATCCCTGAGACCCCTGCCTCCATGAATAATTTGCCTGTGTCCTCTGGATTCAGTTTCTGGCTTGTGCTGGGCTCTTCGGTCATTCTCTCATGCACCTCAGAACCCCCCATTTGTCCTTTGGGTGGGTAGGAAGAGGCCGTTGAAATCCTCTTCAGCCTTATGCAAAGTTTGGGGCCTTTCAGCAAAGGATGGGGCCTTTCCTTGGGCTCTCGACCCTCTGGTTTGTCACTCAGGCTGTGTGGATCAGAATATTGCTGCTGCTGATTTTGACTGCCTGGACAGGGATCCTCTGGTTGGAGGTGGTCTCCTATAGATGGCCTCAGGAGGATCTGAGAAGGGTGATTGCGTTGGACATGTTGGCTGAGGAATTTCTGACTGGAGAAGGACAGACAGCAGGAGGCACATGGGTAGATCTTGGGCTTTGGTTCTGCTGAAAGAAGAAGCTTTTAGTCAGGTAGCTGGTGTGCCATGGTAAAGCCTGCCCCAGTAACCATCTTAGTGTTGACGGTGCACGATTTGTCTCCCATCAAGTGGGTCTTTACAGTCCACTTATCCATTCCATTCTTATTCTCTACATCTACAGAAATCCAGGAAGCTTGCATCAAGGGCCTTTTCTACATACCACCCAGCCTAGGGACCTTTCAGTAGCATCAGAGGCAGCGTCTCTCCTGATAGAGGTGGATCTGCAGGGACCTTTCCCTGAGTGTAAGTATCTGAAAAGTCGTGTCACAGTGGCCACAGGTATTTTACCCTACTGAGAGATAAGACTCTTGATGACTTAGGTGGAATCTTCCTGAATGGCTCCCTGTGAGGGGAAAGGGTCTATTAAGTTAGGGGCACCTGGCCTGGAGCTCTCTGCATATGGGAGGCAGCACAGGGGGTGGTTAGAGCAGGTGTGAGTAAAGCTGAATTTGAGGCTTCTTGTTCAAAGAGCAGCCTTTCAAAGAAACCACTCTGCAGGAAGTGGGTTTGAGACTGGACGAGACCAAGAGGCCCAGGTCCTACTGACTACAGGTCTCTGGCTCCTGCTGCCCTGGTTGGTTCATAAATTGCTCCTCTCTGTTTTCTATACATCATACAATAAAGACATGTCCTTTCTCAAGCCTCATCAATACTCATACCTCTTATTTCACACAGTCTTAGTCCATTTAACATGCACTAGGAAGTCCTGCTTAAAAATACATCTCCAGCCAGACTTCACACCCTCACTCCCAAGCATCTTTACCCAGGCCACTCTCCCCTCATGTCTGGCAATGAACTGACCTCTGAGGGGACTCCCCACTGCTGTCTCTTCCCAAAAATGAACCGAAGCATCATGTTAGCACAGAGAACATGCCACTTGGAGCTGATAGCCACATGGTTGTTCTGTGTCACCCAGGAAGACCCCTAAGGCCTGCACATGGACATGGGCGCTGAGGCTTCTGTGTTCCATCCAGCCTCCTTCCTCTCCCTCTGTGCTTCCTCCTGCGACCACTGACATGGCCTCTCTTCCCGGCCCTGAGGCTGCAGCACTGGCTGCTCCCCTGCCTGGAATCCTGGAATCCACAGGTGTTATCTCTGCAGAGACCCTGCCCCACCATCCTCTGCCACACCCCACTCTGTGCATGCTGATCCGAGGCACTTTACTGTACTGGTTTTCCTCAGAGCACCAGCCCCTGTCTGGTATGAAGCCCACGCTGCCCCAAGGCAGTGGTTCTGTCTGCTTCAGTGTGTGTAGCCCTGTCTGGCACAAAGTATGAATTCACATGACAACAAACTGAAACAGTAACTGAATGCAAATCACTGTGTGCATGTCACTTAGAAATGTGGAGGAAATGAGGAAGAAACTGGTAAAGGTGAGAGAGCTGGTAGGTGCTAAAAAACTTGCTTTTTGCTTCTAAGCCTTTCAGAAGAAGGTGATGTTACATATTTTTTGCATGAAATATTGAAAATTAGAACTAATATTTTTAATATAAATATTTTTCCTAACAGTCTTATGAAATGAATCAAATTCTGAGGCATTTTAATTGCAACTTGACTGACTTTAGACTGGATTGGACTGTGCTTCAGAATAGGACCAGGGAAGCTCCCCAGGATGGGGTGGAGTGCTGGAAGAGGGCTGGCGCTCACCTCTCTGGGCCGAGAGCTTGCTCTTCCCTCTTTTGTCCTGCTTGATGCCGAGTTCCTCGCCATACTCGTCCCCATACCAGACCAGCAGCTCACAGCCCGGCCTGACCACCCGGCAGGTTCGGTAGAAGATCTGCCCGTGATACTGCAAGGCCACCAGGTTCTGCTCCTCATCATCCCGGGCACAGTTCACATACCTGGGGTCAAGGCCGGGAAAGGGAAAGAAACCACAGGTGAGGAGACCCTTCCACTACTGGACACCAGAGCCTTCAGGCTCTGAGGCCGCCATGGTTCCCACTGCCCCCCATGGGGACCTTCTGTTCATACATTAGACCTGGCTGTGTGAATTCCTATTTCCAGATCCTGTTTCCGGTCCTCTTCCGGGCTGGAATGCTTTTCTCTCCTTACCTAATTAGCCATTGTCCAGAGCCCAGTTCCAGACTTGTCTCCACCTGGACTGTCCGTAAGACTGGTGACCTCCAGCTCCTCTAAACTCTAAATTAAGTTCTCTTTCATTCCGCAGGACTTGGTACTCCTAGGCTAGCATGCACCCCTCAGCACTCACCCCAGCCTGCCTTCTCTCCAGAGGCTTTTCTCCAATCTCCCGACATGTACCCAGGGTCCTATTCACTTGCCCACCCTCTCCCATGGAAACATGGAGAGTGCTCTGACATAGCTTGAGACAGAGAACAGTAATAGTTTATTCACTTTCTGCCTGCCCTGATGAAAGTAGAGGCCCTCAGAGAGTGGCCATGCTCACGGCCATCCTGCTCCCCATTCCTTCTCAGGCCTCAGGGCCCACTTCTCACTGGAACCGAGCCTGGGGAGGTTGTTGCCCACACGGACTCAAGGTCTCCCATGTTAGGTTATCCTGGTGCTGTGCAATTATTCAAAAATAGAAAAAGCAAGGTTACTATTCCTAAAATCAATTGGTTAATGTCTGTCTTCAGTATGTTCTGCAAAAGGACATGGGTTGTGTGATCTGCTTCAGTAATGAAGTTCACTGTCTAAACTGGGACATAGAGTGTTTGGTAAGTGTCAGTTAAGTGAGGTAAAGTGTCCCTGGTGAATCTAGACTCCTCAAGTTGTTTTCAAGTACCTCAGTTTTGTTGAGCATATAGACTTATATTTTGAGGGCACATGCTATATTTTTCTTTCTTTCTTTCTAATGTCTTTTGAAATGAAAGAGCATGATATGGAGGGAAAAGAGGAAAGAAGATGTGAAAGCTACCGAGGGAGATGGGCTGAGAAGGAAAGGGGTGTGGGCTTGAGGGAGGAGCGACATCTACAAACTGCAGGCTCACTGCACCCACCTCATCCAGTTGGCCAAAGACGTGTCTTTTCCATCCACATACTCGTAGCTGTTTCTCCCTTTGGTGACCTGAGTGTCAGAAAAGAGATACAAGCTTTCTTCTCTCTTTTATTTTATTTTTTTTGGTAGTAAGTAATAGGAGAACTTTCCCCCTGCTGGCATTGGTGCTCTTCAGCCTGCATGGATTCAACTGCCAGTCGGACCACACAGTAAGCTCATCATTTCAAGTCTGAGTCTACTGGCACATTGAAGGCAAGGGCTCCACAAGTGAAGGGTCACTTCTGTATGCCTGTACCACTGTCTCCCACCTTCCTCTGATCTTTAGATAGAAGTCTTGTGTGCCTGTACCACTGCCCCCCACCTTCCTCTGACCTTTGGATAGAAGTCCTGTGTTCATGCCCAGTGCACACAGTACACAGGGCTGACTGTGTCATTGCCGACATGTCATCACCATCCGTGTCCTTGCATGTAGACATGAAGTACACCCCCACAACACACAAACGATTAGAGCCAGAGGACAGGGAAAGAGGGCTATTTCTCACCAGCCAGCAGTATCCACTGTGGGAGTCCTCTTCATTGTATATGATCTGACCCTCGTAGGGGCCAAAATGCAGGCCCAGTGGCAGATCGGATGCCTCATTCCACACTCCAAGCCCAGCCTCAGGGATGCCCGATGGCCTGATACTTAACCCAGGGGGCAGAGTGAGGGCTGAGCGGTTGGCATGCCCCTTTTCCACTGCAGAGTCCTTTACAAAGGTTGGGGGCCCATGGGCAGCACAGCTGTCGATGAAGAAGTTCTGACACTCCTCACAATCTGGAGGTGAGAGCAACAGGGATGAGGGGAGGTATAGGGATGTTGCTGGTCGCAAAGACCTTCAGAAAGAGCTGGGGCACTCGCGGCCTTTGGCCTTGATCTTGTACCCCAAGTCATAGAGGAAGGGGATGATTGGGGGACCAAATGGTGAGGTGAGGTTATTGTACCAAGGTCTCATAACCCCTTCTCCATGAGTGGGCCAGCAGGGTCACTCACACAGGTAGTCGTCATCCTGGGGCTCGCTGACCTCTTGGTACACATGGCCCTTTCTTTCTCGTACACTGTACCTCTTCACTTCGGTCTCCTTTCTTCTGAGTTCTAACATGGAGAACAGAAGCTAAGCAAGGCTGGTGGGGTCTGGAGAATTAGTCCCTGTTTTATCAGAAAGGGTGAGATCTCCTACTTGTCCATCTATACAGTTTGTTAAAACTTTTTCACATTTATTTTTCAAACTTTTACTTGTGTATTTTTATGTTTTAATGATACATTATCTATTGGCCATGCTGCATGGTTTGTGGGATCTTAGTTCCCTGACCAGGAATGGAACCCACACCTCCTGCAGGGGAAGTGTGGAGTCATAACCACTTAACCACCGGGAAGTCCCTTCTCTATACTTTGTTTCTTCTCCCTTTAACTACTGGTTCAGGACACTGAGGCTCCACACTGACCACAGATGCCCAGTTCAGTGTTAGCTTCCTGCACTTCCCGTTAGTGGGTTTAACTTCCCAACCTTCTTACTTAGGAAATAGTTCACTGACACATCTACTCAGAAAATATATGTTAAGGGCATGACACGTAAAGCATTGAGCAGAGGTCTGTGTATAAATACTAACAAAGTGTGGTCTCTATCATCACAGCTGGATTTATTGAACTACTTGTAGGTGTCAGCACTTTTGCATTTCATGTAATGCTTCCAAACACCGTATGAGTTATGTGTCTGTATCTGCACTTTACAGATGAGCAATCAGGACCTCAGAAAATGTATAAGATTTTCCCAAGGCCCCAGTGCTAACTTTATGCCTCAGATCAGTCCAGCTTAAACCCACGCCTACCCAAAGTCCACACCCCACACCTAGGCCATACTTATTAGCTTTTCTACAGGGATTAGAGGGACTAATTAGAGGAACTCCCCAAACTTTATCTTACCGACTTTGTGTCTGGGGTGCTTTCCAGGGGTCCTCGCTTCTCTGGGAGGGGGCACTGGTTTCTGAGCCTGTTTGGAGCCACTTTTCTTCAGCAATTTTGCTGCTCCCGGCAATTTCTTCAAACTGGATACCTTATTTAGTGGTCCTCTGGACAATCTCTTCCATGTGAGTAAAAGACAACATGTATTTCTTTAGTTCTTTAGGACTATATGAAGTATTTTTACATGCATGACTTTAGTTAATACTTTGACAATTCTTGGAAATACCTGGTGGAGGGGGGCTCTGAACACTGGAGTGTAAAAAAAGGACCTAAGTGGGTAGTGAATCAAAACTAGAATTCATATCTTAAGATTCTTTCCCTTCAACTTTCTGCATAAAAGTGAGAGCAACGCAGGGAGAATAGCTTGAGGTCAGGGAAAGAAGAGGGTAAGGGCTCATAGAGAAATCCGTGAGGTTTTCTACTAATTAGGGGACCTTTGATGGACGAGGAAGTATGGAAAATTACAGAGGGGACAAAACACATCTGGAAAATAAGGTGACAAAGTAGTGAGATTGAGAAGAGAAAAGATGATCTACAGAAACACATTCAGACAATAAAGAAAATGAGCTGGAAGTTGCAGGTTGCCATGTCCTAGAGACAATGTTTGGAATTAAAGTAGCTGGCCTCATCAATTCTCCTTGAAGAAGACTGTACGACTAGTGGGTTCTCCTCAGTTTCCTGATCTATAAATTGGTATACATGCTGATTCTTATTGTGATAGTGGACATGAAGTTTAATAACATTCAACAAATCGTTGTGTGAGCTCTTTAATACAGAATGAATGTGAGCATACATCCCTGCCATCAATATATCCCCTTGACTGCTTCTATATTTGAAGTCTAGCTCACAAATACTATCCTCAGTATTCCTTGACCTTCTTATTCCTAGATGAATGTTTAAATGTGGAGTCACTCATTCACAAAACATTCAGAGGGCCCTTAGGGGCTTTGAGCTGGGCCTGGACATCTGAGAATTAACGGTATGGGCTACGCTCTCAAAGCTCACAAAACAGGGGCAGGCTAAACAAACGATTCCAAACAGGAGAGTTGTCTAATCAGAGCTCAGAGGAAGGACTTGTTACTTCCTCCTACAAGAATGAGCATTTGAAATCATGTCCAGATGATGAGTTTCTACTCAAAAGCTGGTAACCTACGTGAAGTCCTTCAGTTATTTTCTTATTTGTTGTTTTTGAGTCATAAACCTGAAGCTTGTCAGAGCTGCAAGTTACTTAATCTTATTGGAGTAGGAGTCTCTGAGGTAGGGATCATGTCACCTTCTTCATCCTGGACTGTCCACTCTACAAACTATATGTCCTTCAGCTTCTTCATCTTGGACCGTCCACTCTACAAACTGCCCAACATGTCCTTAAGCTTCCCTTAGTCAGATATCCCTCACTAGCACAGCACAAAAGAACTGAGGTTGAAAACATCTCTCAGATGAATGATATAAAGATGTAAGAAGAAACTTTATAGAACTATGGAAGTTCTAACCGCTTTGTAAGGGGTTTAGGGAAGGTGCTTTGCATTAGATTGTACCACCAGTGATACTGTGTTCCCACGAATATAATCAAACTTTTTTACCTCAGTTTCTTGATCTATAATGGTGATAGCTATATACCTACTTATAGGTACTGTAGGATTGTTTTAAGGTTTAAGTAAGTTTATTCACATAAAATGCTTAAAGTCTGAAATATTGTGAAAACAATGTAACAATAGAACAGCCTACTATATTTGCTGTTCTTACTAACTATAAAGATGGTAATGATATCAGACATTGTGCTAAAGATTCAGGACAGGAAGGCAGCAGTCTCCAGGATCTCTGTGTTTCCTCCT
Organism: Bos grunniens; assembly: GCF_055505025.1. Lineage (NCBI taxonomy): Eukaryota > Metazoa > Chordata > Mammalia > Artiodactyla > Bovidae > Bos > Bos grunniens. The sequence continues at coordinate 7,080,518 of NC_141194.1, forward strand.
ATTCTCACCTGTGACTGGATCTGTGAGGAGGATTCTTTTGTCAACAGGATTTGGGAGACACTCACCTTCTGGTGTTTACTGCGCTCCCCTCTGAAGGCCATCCCAGAAGGTTTACCTAAAAAATGATGAGAATCAGAGTTTTGGTTGGTAAATGTTTCCAAACTCTGGGCATTCTAATTAAGGACACAAAATTCTGAGCCAGAGAGTGACAAGGACAAGGATTACCAAAGGAGGAATGGAAAGTGATTTCTGTATCATCAACTCCTATGCTTCCACTGGGAGCATAACATAATTTTATTAAAATTTAAAAAATATGAAACTTCATCTGTGCTTCATCTGATGCCTGTAAAGTATCTAATAAATTTACTAGACTTTCATGACAAAAATACTTAAGAAAGTAAAAATAGAAGGAAGTGACTGCAATAAAGTAAAGGTCATATATGAAAAGTCTATCTCTAACATCATAGTCATCAATGAAAAGCTGAAAACTTCTAAGATCAAGAGAAAAAGGCAAGGATGCCCATTCTCAATACTTCTATTAAATATAATATTAGAAGTCCTAGCCAGGGCATTAGATTAGAAAAGGAAACAAAAGGCTTCCAGTTGGAAAGAAAGAAGTAAAATTATGTCTGTTCACAGAGGACATGATTTTATGTGCAGAAAATTTTTAAATTACACACACACACAAAACCTGCACAGAAAGTTGCATGGTACAAAATCAACATTCAAATATCTTCCCATGCATGAACAACAGCCATTCCAAAAAGGAAAATAAGAAAACAATCCTATTTGTGTTTTATTTTTTTAACCTATAGTCAAGAGCTAAGTGAATTTATAGTCTAGGGTATATTTAATTGCCTTTCATTAAGGATGTTTAGCAAAAATAATTCTTTTTACAAAGAATGATAAATTTTAAACAGAAAACACTAGAAAACCTATACCTTCACCTTCATTCAGGCTCATGTCAATACTCAGCCACAACCACTTTAGAATGCTGAAAATTATGTTTTCTTTGCTAATGGCTGAGACACAGTTGAGACCTAAGCCCAGGCTGGTTTCTTGAAGACACCTCTAAATCCTTCTGGCCCCTCACCTTGTTGCCTTGGTGTCCATTCTTCATCAGAATCCTCAGTGTCATCTGCCTGGGGTTTGAGGACCTGCCTGCGGTGATGCATGAAACCTGGTTGAGTGGCTCTGAAACCTGGAAAGAAGCAAAATATATGTTCTAAGAAGGAGGCACAAAGCACAGAAGCAATGGAAAGTGTCACAAAGTCAGGGAAATCAGTAGGATGGGCTGGAAGAATGTAGAACAAGGCAAGCTGTGAGCTCTGCACTGCCAGGGTCAACCCCACTTTGGAACAAAACAATAAAAATTCCCTCCAGGTTAGTCTGCACACGAAAGGGACTGTGAGCAGAAGAAGCCACCTAAGAGAGGGCCAAGTAAACACTAGGGGTGAAGACCTGTTTCATGTTTCCCAGGCTCACACGTGTTACCTATAGCAATCAGCGCTTCGTAGTTCCTTTTCACATTCCTATATCGGATTTTTTCCCATTCTCCCATCTCTGCCCATTCTTCCTTGGTGAAGTATATGGAAATGTCTTTGAAAGCATCTTTGGCCTAAGGAAAATAGTAGATTCCATCAGTGACTTACTAATATATGTCAGACCTTAGAGCTGACTTCTCCTCCACCTTTTGTGCAGGGAGTAGCCTGAAGCTACTGGATGGTCTCTGTGAGACAGGGATGAAGACTTTCCTTCCTGCCTGTGTCCTGCTTAACTGAACAGACACTGAGCATTTTCCTAACTCTCCCTGGACACAGAGCAGTTGATGATGCTAGTGTCCTGTTTTGTCCCACTCCTCCCCACCATCTCAGACAGGACCAGGCATTTCCATCCTGTGTACATTCACAGAGAAGTTCACTCAGCTGCCCAGGCAAGCAGTTTGTGGTCCTTCAGGGACCAGCGCCATGTCCTTCCTATAGAGCTGGCTTAGAGCCCAGCTTTGCCACCTCCGCCTCTCACCTTGGGCTTCCACTCTGTTCTCCCAGCATCTCCCTCAGTGCTGTTCTCTGGAGACCTGTTTGGGCTCATGGCCATGGGACTGCCTCAATGTCAAGGTGCCTGTGGAAGAAGAAGATGCTGAGATAGCCCAGACCACTGTCCAGAGCCTGGTCTGTCTTCCTTGGGTGGAGTGTCCAGGGCAGGAAGGTGTGGGGAAAGTCGGAGTGAGGGTGTTGGTGAGAGGGACGGATCCTGACCAGCTATGACAGGCCAGCCTAATGTGAACTAGATTTGGTTTCTATGGTTCCCCTACAATTCCGCCCCTCTGAGGAAAGGCACTGGGAGGGACGTGTCTGTGGGTGACAGAGGGAGTCCTGAGGAGACCTAGGAGCCCATAACTGCTGGACTGGGGTCAGGCTGAAATCAGGGCTCTGTTCCAGTGCACGAGAGGGAATATTTCTCCAAGAAGTGTTTTGAGGATCTCTGCCTGGGAACTCGGAAAAATCTGGGCATAACATGGGTTCTACGTTTAAGAGACAAGTCACTCTGCTTGAGGACATCTGCGACACGGGGGCTGAAGGAACTGGGATCCTCAGACAGAGGAGACTGGGGATGTTTTGGCTGATGTAGAATGTGCAGGGTGAGAGAACTTGTGATCTTTGAGGCTGAGGAAATTGGAGGTTTCTTATTAAGGGGCTTTAGGTCTCTGACAGGCAGGACAGTGGGAGTCTTGAGGACAAAGAGTTTTAAGGGCTCCCAGGCTGAGGTATTCAGGGTCTGCGAGGTTAAGGAAATTTGGTCTCTTTGCGGGTGCTATTTTGAGGGTGCCTCAGCCTGAGGGGTGGAGAAGGCAATGGCACCCCACTCCAGTACTCTTGCCTGGAAAATCCCATGGACAGAGGAGCCTGGTGGGCTGCAGTCCATGGGGTCGCTAAGAGTCAGACACAACTGAGTGACTTCACTTTGACTTTTCACTTTCATGCATTGGAAGAGGAAATGGCAACCCACTACAGTGTTCTTGCCTAGAGAGTCCTAGGGACGGGGGAGCCTGGTGGGCTGCCGTCTCTGGGGTCACACACAGTCGGACACGACTGAGGTGACGCGGCAGCAGCCTGAGGGGAACTGGGATTACTCTAGGTATTTGAGGGTCACAGCACCAGGGGATTTGGGGTTTCTGGGGGTGAAGGGACTTGTAGTCCCTGAAGCTGACGAGATGCGAGCTCCCTTCAAGTTAGGACCCAGGTTCTTCAAAGCTGACGGGATTTGGGGCCTCTCACCCTGGAATTTGAAGCCGTCAGGGTAAGGGTTTGTGAGGGTTGTGCAGGGTATGTTCCGGTAAGTCTCCCAGCTGTTCTGCGGCGCTGCCGACCCCAGTCCTAGGCTCGTTCAGAGCTCGATGGCATGGAGTCCTCCCTCGTTGAGGCGAAGTGAAGGGCAAGCAGCCGGTCTGTACCATGTCAGGCACAAGCGACCAATCGGCGTTGTGATGGAGGCAGCCCTGCCAATAGGCGCTGGAAGGGTGTGGAGAGAGGAGGAGGCCCCACCCAACCGCTCAGGGATTGGCTGCTCAGGGGGCATTTCTGTCAAGAAGCCGCCAGCGCGCAGGCGCATTTTGGCCATTTTCTTTGCTTGTTTTCAGGCACTGCCTCTTAGGCCTGTATCCTCAAGTGGGCGGGATGTCCTCAGGCGGGATGTTTCCTTCCAGTGCCCTCAACTAGAATCACAGCTCCACCAGATGGCAGTAGTGCTCCCGGACTTTCTCCTAGGCCCACCTGTGCCCTACCTTGTCAAATCCAGTTTTGACAAGATCTCCTATGGGGTGAGTACCGCATTATTCAGGGGAAAACGGTGTAATTAACTAAATTCTGATGAGACACAAGATAAACAATGTATGGTCAAAGATTTAAATGCAACACATGGAATAGGTATGTTAGAAAAAACTTGGAGGATTTTTAACCTCAAAGTAGAAGTGGCACTGATGAGTAATCTGTGTATTTAATGTAGGTATCAAAAGCGTTCAGAAATGAGATATAAATAAAACCTCAAAGTCTTGCAAGTGTTTTCTGTACAACGAGGCATCGAACTGGAGGACAATGGATCCACAGAGCTGAGTTTGCTTGACACCTACTAGCTTCACAAGATAAAATAGGGACACTGTTTCTGGCCGTTAGGTAGATTTGCTCACAGAAAAATAAGGTGATTTCCATGTATTGGAAGCCAGACGACTGACTGTAGAATTAGTATCTAGTGGTGGTTGGGACTCTGGATGGAGAAATGTTACCAGAAAAGTGAGTTTACATCTTGGTGGGTGTTGAGCCAGAAGATACAACCCAGCCAAAGCTCATGGGAAGGAAAAGTGTATTACTTGCAGAACTATGGAGAACACCATGCAGCTTTCCAGAGCAGTGTCTCTCTAAACCACAAAGGTGGGGAAGCTTTAATCTATGGGAACAGGCATGTTCAAGCTTCCATGGTAGCTCAGATGGTAAGCAATCTGCCCACAGCAGAAGATCTGGGTTCAATCCCTAGGTGGGGACGATCCCCAGAGGAGGGCATGGCAATGCACTCCAGTATTCTTGACTGGAGAATCCCATAGACAGAGGAGCCTGGTGGTCCATGAGGTTGCAAAGAGTCAGACATGAGTGAGTGACTAACACTGTAAATTTACAGACATGTTCATTAAGGGTCTTGGGCTGTAGCAGACTCCAAGCTTCAGCTTATTGAAGTCTTGAGGGTCAGAACCAGCCTCCATCAGCATCCTTTACATTTCAGCTGGTCTGGTACAGATATAGATATCTATTCTTCTTCATATTCTTTCCCCTTATCAGTTCAGTTCAGTCGCTCAGTGTGTGTGACTCTTTGTGATGCCATGTACCACAGTATGGCAGGCTTCCCTGTCCATTAATAACTGCTAGAGTTTGCTCAACTCATGTCCATCGAGTCGGTGATGCCATCCAACCATCTCATCCTCTGTCATCCCTTCTCCTCCCACCTTCAATCTTTCCCAGCATCAGGATCTTTTCCAGTGAGTCAGTTCTTCGCATCAGGTGGCCAAAGTATTGGAGCTTCAGCTTCAGCATCAGTTCTTCCAATGAATCTTCAGGACTGATTTCCTTTAGAATGGACTGGTTGGATCTCCTTGCTCTCCAAGGGACTCTCAAGAGTCTTCTCCAAGACCACAGTTCAAAGGTATCAATTCTTCGGCACTCGGCTTTCTTTATAGTCCAACTCTCACATCCATACATGACTACTGGGAAAACCCATAGCTTTGACTAGACGGACCTTTGTTGACAAAGTAATGATTCTGCTTTTTAATATGCTATCTAGGTTGGTCAGAGCTTTTCTTCCAAGGAGCAAGCATCTTTGAATTTCATGGCTACAATCACCATCTGCAGTGATTTTGGAGCCCAAGAAAATAAAATCTGTTAGTTTCCATTGTTTCCCCATCTATTTCCCATGAAGTGATGGGACCAGATGCCATGATCTTCGTTTTCTGCATGTTGATCTTTAAGCCAACTTTTTCACTCTCCACGTTCACTTTCATCAAGAGGCTTTTTAGTTCCTCTTCACTTTGTGCCATAAGGGTGGTGTCATCTGCATATCTGAGGTTATTGATATATCTATAGAGGAAGTCAAACCATAAAAATAAAACCTGTTTTTCTTCCATCACTTCTATCAGAGTCTTTTCCCTTGCTGGGTGTCACAGTCCACCTCATCTCTCTTGGATGCCCTCCAAAACTGTGCTGATCTCTGGACTTGATTTGGGGGCAGCTCAGATTCTAATCTGGTCCGATTCCTATGTGTTCTTGCCTCCAATGTTCACAGCTATCAGAACTAGTGCATTTTCTTTTTTGGGAGCTTTCAATGTCCTTTTATATATTCCATAGACACAGAGTCTGCCTAGTTGATGGTGTAGACTTAATCTGCAGCTTTTACAGGGTCTTCTTCCTTAGCAACACTGCCCCTGGGTTTCAATTGTGGTTTTAGTTGCAGCTCTGCATGTGGATTATCCCCTGGGTTTTTTCTCCTGAGGCTACCCTGCAGGACTTGGATTTGCCCCTGTGAGGCCAGATGTGGAGGTGCAGTTGCTTGGGTCACAGGGGTTCTGGTAGCACAAGATACTCAGGGGAGTTGGCAGATAGGGCAGCAGGAAATACAGTGCTCTAGAAGGGTATGTCAACCAGTATTGGCCAATATGCACCAGTATTCTTGCCTGTAGAAGCCCCTTCCCTGACAGAGAAGCCAGGCAGGCCACAGTCTACAGGGTCGCAAAGTGTCAGGCACTACTGAAGCGACCCTGCCCGCATAGACGCAAGACTTTTTTGCCTGTGGCAGCTCTGCCCTAGTGAGAGTTGAGCATGAAGGTGGCACAGCTTCTTGGATTGTGGGTACTCTGGAGGCGCCAAATGTTCAGCGACACGGACTGCCTCTGCCGCAGGAGTTATGACCTTATCACAGTCTTTTTTTCCAGCGTCTTGTAGCTGGTGCTCAGGAGGACTCTTTGGCCAGACTTTCTCCATAGTTCTGCTCTTTCAGGCATTTAGAGGGCTCCCTTGCCTGGAGTCATTCTCTGTTATTAGGGCACCAGGCACATAGAGGGGCCACCTGGCTGGGGTCCTACTCTGTAGTCCTGTGAGTCAGGTGCTTGATGGCCAGCCTCTCTACTGTTTAGCTGCCAATGCTGACATGTAGGGAGAAAGAGGCTATGATGATGGCTGCACCCCCTAGACCGACTCAGCAGTATCGCCTTGCTTCCATTCTGCCTGGTAATCCTCCACAGGCATTTCCCACCATGATCTCTTCCCTCACATCCCATTAATCTGTCTCTCCACAGTCAAAAGCAGCCCTCGCCCTGGGATTGTTCCACCTTCCCCAAACACCAGCTCCAAGCTGCTGTGCCTTCTAGGGGACCTGTGTCCCTGTGTCTGTGGTGTGTTTGGCTGTGGTGAGGACTGTCTTATTCTCATTCAATTTAAGCTGCCACAGATCAGCTGTTTCACTCTCAGCCTTAAATGTTTCTCCTCTGATCCAGACAGTTGCTCCCATGTCGGGATCGGACATCTACTTCAGTTCTCCCACCCACCGAGGGCAGGTCCAGTCCTAATAACACTCCTGTTTCCCCACCTAGTTCCTTCATCCTACTGAGATTTGTGGTTTTATATATTCTTTTCCACTGATCAGGTACTCCTGTCCACACTCAGCTGGTGTTCTGCAAACACTTCTGTGTCTGAAGGTGTATTCCTGATGTGTGTGGAACAAGATGTATTCCACATCCACCTACCCCTCTGCCATCTTGTTCATCTCGACTTTTTGACTATCAGAAATAAGATTGCTATGAACATTCATGTACACGTCCTTTTTTTCCCCATTCTTGTTGGTGTAAATGTAGGAGTGGGATTGCTGGGTCATATGGTAACCCAATGTTTAACTTTTTAAGCAACTTTCAAAGTGTTTTCCACCAGGGCTGTCCCATTTTGTATTCCCAGAAGCAGTACATGAAAGTTCAATTTTTTTCACATCCTTATCACACTTGTTATCTGTTCTCTCATTAGAACCATCCTTTTGGTGTGGCCTGCATGCTTAATTGCCATCTGTATATCGTTTAGTGAATTTCATGTTCAAATTTTTTGTCCATTATTTGGCATTGTGCCTTTCATATATTTTGTCAGTTTCTTAAGTTTCTCATACTCCAATGTTACTGTTATGTTTTAAATTTAATTTTCAATTATCCATCCTACCATATAAAAAAGCAATTAATTAAATTTTATATATCATCTGTATATCTTGCAAGATTGCTTAAATTAATTCTTAGTTTTATTTATTCTGTTGTTGCTGTAGATTTCATTGGGTATTCTACGTAAATGTCACTGACAAATAAAAAGTTTAATTCTTCTTTTCCAAACTGAATAACTTCATTATCATTGTCTTATAGGACTTCATGGACAGAAGTTCAATATAATGAGAGGGGACAACTTTTGCTGATTCTGATCTTAGAAGTAAAACACTCAGTGTTCTAACATAAAGGGTGATGGTAGTTATACAGTTTATTACCTTCATCAGGATAAGGGAGTTTTCTAATTTTAGTTTGCTAAGAGTTTTTTCACAGTATGTGCTCAGTCGCTCAGTTGTGTCCAGCTCTTTGCAACCCCATGTAGTGTAAGCCAAACAGGCTCCTCTGGCCTTAGGGATTCTCCAGGCAAGAATACTGTAGTGGGTTGGAATGCCTTCCTCCAGGGGATCTTCCAAACCCAGGGATGGAACCCAGGTGTCCTGCCTGCCAGGCAGATCCTTTACCAGCTGAGACACCAGGGAAGCCCAAGAATAGTGGAGTGGGTAGCCTATTTCTTCTCCAGGGGATTTCCCAACCCAGGGATAGATGTTTGATTTTATCAAATTGTTTTTCAGCATCTATCGAAATGACCCTACTGTGTTTCATTTTTAGTTCTTTAGTAAGTTGAATTACATTGATTGATTTTCAAATGTTTAACCAATGCTGAACTCATAGGGGGACAAAAATCAATAGATTATGCTGTGTCGTACTTTGTATGTATTAGTGTAGTCTGTGCTTCGTTCTGGACACTTTCTATTGCTACCTCTTCAAGTGCACAATTTTCTCCAGCTGCCCTGTCTAATCAGTCATTTATTCTATCTACTGTGTTTGTCATCTGATTCTATAGATTTCATGTCTATAAGATGAAAATGCATCTATTTTATCATTTCCATATCTCTACTTAATTTTATAATATACAAAACACAACTATTCCAAGTATTTTAATGTCTCTGTCTGCAGTCTCTAAAATCTATGCCACTTCTGGGTCAGTTTGGTTTGTCATGGGAATTTTAATATGATTGTTCTTACCGTAGTGAGATTAAATATATTTTTAATGTGGTTAGGGTCTAGTCCCATATTTTTCTTGTCAATTGGCTGCTCATATCTTTTAAACATCTCTTAATAAAGTGAATGGCCAGTGCTACATCTTTCTTATAAATGTTTGCTCGTGTCTGTTTCACATTTTCCTATCATGTTTTAGGTTCTTCTAAAAATTTTTTAAGAGCTCTTTTGGGTTTGTTCTACCTCGTAAAATTTTAAGCAGTGTGATGCATCCTGGGTGAATAAGCAACCCGTGGACACCATAAAGTAAGCACTTCACAGGAAACACAGGAAGCCCCATGAAGCTTCCTGTGTCCCCAGGGGCACACCTTAGGCTGGATGACCCTGCTTGTCAATTCATAACACAAGGACTGCGGTGAAGCACACAACTCGTTCCTCTTTCCTCCAGTACCAACCACCTCAATGAGAGACCGTGGGAACTGGATGGACAGGACGTGATTACTCAGTGTTTCCTCCAAGAAGCTGGAAACTTGTGGTAGCTCTTCACGGAAATGAATTCCATAGTGGTCTCGACTGTGAGGTTAGCTCCAATGGAGATGCCAGCAGGAAAACAAGATGAGAAAAGAGATGTGTGAGGGCACATGTTGATAAGACCTTTGCACACCAGGCTCACACACCTCTGGGAAAGCTCCACCCCTTTCCTGGGAATACTAGTCAGTCGCAGGTGGTCATTTCCATCTTGGGATCATCCAGCCCAACCTGAAGTATGCATTTATCTGCTTCATCCCCATAACCCTCTTAAAACCAAAGCCTGGGTAGCTACACCTAGTGAGATGACCATGAATCCTAGTCTTGAAACAAGGCAGCTCCAAGTGGAGGAAGGGCAAGTGTATTCAGTGCAGTCTCACGGCGTGAAGACTAGGTTTTCAGACTGGAAACTAGAAAACTGAGGAGAGCTGTGTGAACACTGAGAAAAGGAGGTGGGATGGAAAAGGTTTCTGGAAGATGGCCCAGAATTAAATGGTCTTCAAGGTGCTTTAAGACAACCTTGTAGGAGGAAAGTGGAATGATTCTGATTTCTGCAAACACTTCGATACAGCCTAATTATCATGGAGGGATTTTAAGCGAGATACTAAAAACTAGATAATGGTGAAAGGTGAGAGAGAACAGAATGAAAGCCTGAATACTGTGGCTGTGAGGCAAGTTTTGGAGGGGATGCATGCTCCCTGTCCTATAACCCATGAGAGTTGTCTGAGAGAGATGAGGATGAGGTGAGTTTGAAGGGCTCTTAAGGGGCATTAAAAATGCCTCATTTCTCCCACAAAATCATCTGAGTTGCTCCGCATCCTTTCCTAATGTCAGGATGGGGCTTTGTGATGTCAAGTTTCACCCAGGACCACCATTGCCTGGGGAAGTGACATGCTGACCTCATAAAGCATAAGGATATGCCCCCCTGGGTAGGGGTATGTATAAGGGTGCTTGGGGGCTCTGGAGCAGACCACTGGGAGTCTTCAAAATGACTAAGCTGACTGGGAAGCCACAAGGCTCTAGAGCAGTTATGGAACAGTGGACTCCAGATACCCAGGAGGAAAAGATGAAAACGTCCTATCAGCTAAGGTCCAAAAGATGTGTCAAGGTGACCTGAACCCACCCAAGCTCCTCTTGCCCATTGACACCTCCCCATAAGAGCCCCTCCCCTGTCTTTGCCTGGCATATACCTCTTCTCTGCCCACACCCCTTCTCCTGAAGCCATCATTCCCATCCATCTTCACCCTCTTCCTCAAACCAATGCCATTCTGTACTCACTCTCTTGTTTTCTCCAGGTGGCCTGGGTAACCGTGAGGGTAAATAAGCAATTCAACCAAAGCTGACCAAGGAATCTTCTCAGAAACACCCACCTAAAGAAACTGAAGAAAATCAAAGGCTCAAAAATCTGTAGCCAGTGTTCCAAGGTGAATGAAGAGCTGAATCAGAATAACTGGAGGAGATCCCAGGGATCGTGAGGACCCCTGCCAGGGGGACAGCTAGACCAGTGGGCAGCCAGTGACTTCAGAGTATGGCTAGAGACCTCAGAAATCTTCAAGGGTCTTGCCGCTGAGAAATGGCCAACAGTACAGACGTTGAATCTTATACCAACAGCACACATTAATAATGAACTTTAAATAAAATCAACCTAATGTGGAATTATCTGTCTCTGAGCTCTCTGGTAAGCAGTGGAGGGGGGGGGTGTGGGGCAGAGAGGACAGGGAAGGGATAAATGTGTGAAGAGGGACGGAGATGCATCCTGTGGAGTTGGAGATGGGACCAGAAGGTCCAGTTAGCCAGAAAACAGGAGGAAGGACTGGGTCCAGACTGAGCCCGAAAGATACACTTCCCATGGGAGAAGAGGAAGAGGACTTTGTGTTTCTGTGTGTGACTGCAGAGTTGGGAGCTTAGCTGGGGAGCTGTGTCATGCGAGGGGTGGCAGTGCTATTTGCTAAAAAAGGCGTACAAAGTAGTTGCCCCTTTGGCACCTACCTCACAGTAGTGTTTATTACACCTCAAGTTATGATGTCAGCAACTAGCAGCCTCAAAAACTCAAACTTGCTTGCTAAAAGGTAGTTCTTAGGAGTAAAATATTTGTGGTTTTCAGTATGGAGATTGTTGGGGGCCAGCGTGAGGCACTCCACCCGTGGCAAAGGTCATGAGGAAGGAGGCTCGACATACGCAAGGGCGGGATCAAGCCTGAGGAGTCCCCCTGGAGATCCTCGAGCATCTACCCCCATAACCAGAGCCTGCCTACTTTACTACTTTGTGCTCTCACCTACACCTCTGACTTTACGGGGGGCTGTCCCCCACCACCTCTTTCGGAGAAGGAGTTAACTTAGAGCTCCAGTTAATAAAAATTCCTGGGTGTGATAGGAGTGTTTCAACCTACAAACTCCTCTGAAGGTTCTCTAGCCTGCCTGACAGGCTTGTCTGGCCACATGTGATTGCTCACAGCCTCCCAACCGTGAGAGACACGAGATGCTTTAAACCTTCTAAAAACAGGTTCTTTAGAGAAGTTAGAAAATTATTAGTATAAGTATAGTGGGCTGATTAGAAATTGTATTGGTGAAGTGTTTTTCATTTGTTGAGCCAATGTTTGTTGCTAAGTCTCTACATCCCCTGCCCTTACACACATTAATGAATATATAGAAATAAGTATTAACCTTTGATATTAATCACGTTAGACATTAGGCTAAGTAAATTCTTTCCTTAACTAAAACCCACTACACCCTCACCCTATAGGAATGTAACTATTTGGGTGGCGTCTGTTTTAAGAATAATCACCCCTGGAGAAATGAGTGTCCTGGTTGACTGACCACTGTCACAAGGAGAGGGTCATAAATTGTCAGCAGGCCCTCTGGCCAGAAGATGATGTAACATCCCTAAGACCTCTGTATACATTTGTATGAAGCACTTGACTTTGATAAAAGTCAGGACTGCTGACCCCGTGTGACTTTTGCATAACATCTCAGTGTATAAAAGTAGACCATGGAAAATAAAGGATTGGGATAAGTTCCTCAAAAAACTGGTCTCCCCATGTCTCTCTCTCTCTCTCTCTCAAACTCTGGCTGAGTCTCCATCAGGAGTGCGGAACCCGCCATGCTTACTAATTATGCCTGGGCTTCTAAGATCCGACGGGGGAGGCCTCAGTGTCTCCTCTCCTTCGAGAGAACGGAAGGATGCCTGTGGCCTACATAAGTGGTGCAAACTTCTTGTCTTGAAATTTTATTGGTCTCCCGAATAAACCAAGCTACTCAGCCTCTTTTCTCCACTGAATTTTCCTACTGAGCTATCCTCATTCTATTACTCTTTATATCTCTAATTAATATCTAACTGAAGCTATTGTATCCTGATCCTCGCCAATGCCGTCCCCACTTCGAACTCCCTGGATCAGCCGGGGCTGGACCCCAGCAGGAGATTTCTCAAAAAATGAAAAATGTAACAACACATGACCTAGCAGTGTCATTCTTATATATTAAAAAAAAAAAAAAAGCACAATGTTAATTAAAAAGACACATGTACCCCAATGTTCCTTGAAGCACACCATTCACCAAGACATGGAAGCAACTTAAATGTCCATCAGATGATAGACAGATGAATGGATAAAGATGTGGTATATATATACTATGGGACAGTCGTTGTTGTTCAGTCACTAAGGGAAATCATTAAGGGAAGTCACTCACTCGTGTCCGACTCTTTGCGACCCCATGGACTGTACCCCACCGGGCTCCTCCACCCATGGAATTTTCTAGGCAAGAGTACTGGAGTGGGTTGCCATTTCCTTCTCCAGGGGATCTTCCCAACCCAGGGATCGAACCAGGGTCTCCCACATTTTGGGCAGACACTTTACCGTCTGAGCCATCCCGGAATCCCTATGTATATACTATGGGACACTCATTGTTCAGTCACTAAGTCATGTCCCACTCTTTGCGACCCTATGGACCCTACCCTTCCAGGCTCCTCTGTCCATGGAATTTTCCAGGCAAGAACACTCCAGTGGGTTGCCATTTCCTTTTCCAAGGGATCTTCCTTACCTAGGGATTGAACCCATATGTCCTTCTTGACAGGCGGATTCTTCGCCCTGGAGCCACCAAGGAAGACCTATGGAATGCTGCTCAGCCATAAAAGGAATGAAATAATGCCATTTGCTGTAACATGTAAGGTATAATACTTAATAAAATAAGAAGAAAAATACTGTATGATATCACTTATAGAACCTTAAAATACCACAAAGTAGAGAATATAACAAAAATAGGGGCTCACAGATAGAACAATCTACTGGTTACCAGCGAGGAGTGGAGAGGGGAAGGGGCAATACAGAGTTGGAGGAGTTGGAGGTACAATGTCTCAGGTGTAAGATGAGCTCAAGGATGTATTGCGCAACATGGGGAATATAGCCAATACTTTGTAATAACTATAAATGGAAAGCAATCTTTAACAATTGTATAAGAAAGAAAAGGAAAGAAAGAGCGGGGAGGAAGGAGGGAGGAAAGCAAGGGAAATAATGGTGGTTTTTGGAGGTCACAAAGCCAATAATGATTAGGACCTTTTTAGCTAAGGAATTTAGAATGTAACAGTGGCCTTCCACAGGCGGGGCAGAGGGAGTGGCCCACATCCAGTGCAGGCAATACTGGGGGGCATTGCCCATGAAGAGTTTTATTACAAGAATAAAACCAAGTAAAAGCTGGTTCTATTTTTATTACCATCTCCATACTTCAGGATTTTTAAATAGTGTCAGTAATTAAATATTTTTCCCCTGCAAAACCAAATTTTGTTGGTTTAAGTTGTAAAAGTTTGTTGTCATATATGTCAGGTTTTAGTATTTTATTTATTATTCACAAGATACAAAATTTTAGTCTGTATATATACACATATATATACACATATGCACACACATATGTGTAGATAGGTGTGTACATATATATGTAATTTCATACGGCCACAGTTTTAGTACTTCTCTTTAAAAATTCACTGTCTTCTATGAGGGGGTTAATTAAGAGAAGACTCTGTGAAACATTTGTCGCCAACACAGGCTGCCATGTTACCATTTCTCCATTCCACAGAGCATGCTTAATGGTTTGCAACGCCTTGGGACCACTTCCTGCACAGCCTGCAGTCCCTGAAGGAATGTACTAATATACACCCCAAGTTCAAACAGTTGATTCTAAATACATAGTGAAAAACCCAATAGAAGACAAACACGAAGTAAACAAAGGGAAGAAAGAAATGCAAATTACTCAGAAGAAAAATAAAGATTACCAGAAAACAGGAGAAAATGTTGAACCTAATTGGTAATAAAAGAAATGCAAACCAAAACAATAATGGAATACGACTTCTCACCATGAAAACGGACAGAAGTTGAATGAAAGCATTGAGTAATAACAAATGTTTCCTCTAAATTGAGGATGAGAGGTTGGAAAATGAGTGCTCATGTGTTGTTGTGAAAGCATAAAGTGATGCAACTTTCTGAAGGACAATTTGACAGTATCTAGTAAATTTATCCAGAGAAGGCAATGGCACCCCACTCCAGTACTTTTGCCTAGAAAATCCCATGGACGGAGAAGCCTGGTAGGCTGCAGTTCATGGAGTCGCTAGAGTCACACATGACTGAGCGACTTCACTTTCACTTTTCACTTTCATGCATTGGAGAAGGAAATGGCAACCCACTCCAGTGTTCTTGCCTGGAGAATCCCAGGGACGAGGAAGCCTGGTGGGCTGCCGTCTATGGGGTCACACAGTCGGACACGATTGAAGCGACTAAGCAGCAGCAGCAGCAGCAGTAAATTTATCAATGCATGGAGCCAATTAGCAAGACGTTGTTTGGAATTTACATTGCAGAAGTATTTATGCAATTTCACGAAGATTATATATATGATGTTCACTGCAATATTTTTTCCCACCATCCTAGAAAAACTCTTGGGTCCCTTCCCCACACTCCCCTTCCCCGATGCAACCCCTGTTCTCAGTTCTATCAGTAAACATTAGCTTTGCCTCATCTAGAACTTTCTGTAAATGGAGCCTACTGTATGTACACATGTAGTTGCTTTACAGTGTTGTGTTACTTACTGCTGTACAGCAAAGTAAACCAGTTGCATGTATGTGTGTATTTGTATATATGTGTATGCATCGTCCTTTTTCAGTTTCCTTCCCATTTAGGTCACCACATAGCACTGAGGACAGTTACCTGTGCTATACAGATAGTTCTCATTAGTTATCATGGCATTACTCTCCAAAATATACAAACAGCACATGTAGCCCAGGATTAAAAAAAAAAACACTCAATAGATGGGCAGATGTAAATAGACATTTTTCCAAAGAAGACATACAGATGGCCAACAAACACTTGAAAAGATGCTCAACATCACTAGTTACCAGAGAAATGCAAATCAAAACTACAATGGGGTATTACTTCACACCAGTCCAAATAGCCCTCATCAAAAACTCTACAAACAATAATTTGGAGAGAGCGTTGAGAACAGGGAACCCTCTTGCATTGTCAGAAGGCATCTAAATTGGTACCACCGATATGGTGAACTCTATGGCAGCTCCTTAGAAAACAAAAAATACGATGACCATATGGCCTACTCCTGGGCATTTTCCTGGAGAAAACCTTAATTCAAAAAGATGCATGCACCCCAATGTTCACTGCATCACTATTTACCATAGCCATGACATGCAACATTTTTTTAAATTATAGCAAAAATGGGAAAAACAAAACAACCTTGAAGCAAACAGTCTCTAAACAGGGAGTCAAATTGCTAGGTCTTTGTAAAAGCAGAGGCTTAAAGATAATAAACAAAGCAAGAATCACGTATCAAAACCAAGTTCTATGTTAACAGCTATGTTAATAGCAGAAAAGATGATTTTATAATAAAAGAACTAGCACACCCTCATCTTTTTATCTCCCTGTCCCAGGAACTCAGAATTCTGAGCCAATGTTAAATGAGATCATGGGTGATTTTGTTCTTTCTTTGTACTTTTCTACCAACTTTATATTTTCTGTTATGAGCATATATTAATTTTTAACAAAGTTATACAGTATCATTTTCAACATGTAAAGAATACATCTGGATTTTATACATTCACAATCATTCTTCTATTTCTCCACGAGATGGCAGCATAAGCACAATAAATATTTATTCATACACAGAGAAGGCAATGGCAACTCATTCCAGTACTCTTGCCTGGAAAATCCCATGGACGGAGGAGCCGGGTAGGCTGCAGTCCATGGGGTCGCGAAGAGTCGGACATGGCTGAGCGACTTCACTTTCATGCATTGGAGAAGGAAATGGCAGCCCACTCCAGTGTTCTTGCCTGGAGAATCCCAGGGGCGGGGGAGCCTGGTGGGCTGCGGTCTACAGAGTCACACAGAGTCGGACACGACTGAAGTGACACAGCAGCAGCAGCAGCATACACACATATACATATGAGTGAATACATTTGGATTTTATAAAGTACATTCATTAGCATATTTCTGTTTCTCCTCAAGAGGTCATCATATGCACAGTAAATATTTATTTATACCCACATATACATCGGAGAAGGCGATGGCACCCCACTCCAGTGCTCTTGCCTGGAAAACCCCACGGACGGAGGAGCCTGGTGGGCTGCAGTCCATGGGGTCGAGAAGAGTCGGACACAACTGAGCGACTTCACTTTCACTTTTCACTTTCCTGCATTGGAGAAGGAAATGGCAACCCACTCCAGTGTTCTTGCCTGGAGAATCCCAGGGACGGGGGAGCCTGGTGGGCTGCCATCTATGGGGTCGCACAGAGTCAGACATGACTGAAGTGACTTAGCAGCAGCATACATATGAGCTATTTCAAATCCTGAAAGATGATGCCATGAAAGTGCTGCACTCAATATGCCAGCAAATTTGGAAAACTCAACAGTGGCCACAGGACTGGAAAAGGTCAGTTTTCATTCCAATCCCAAAGAAAGGCAATGCCAAAGAATGCTCAAACTACCACACAATTGCACTCATCTCACATGCTAGTAAAGTTATGCTCAAAATTCTCCAAGCCAGATTTCAGCAATACATGAACCATGAACTTCCTGATGTTCAAGCTGGTTTTAGAAAAGGCAGAGGAACCAGAGATCAAATTGCTAACATCCGCTGGATCATGTAAAAAACAAGAGAGTTCCAGAAAAACATCTATTTCTGCTTTATTGACTATGCCAAAGCCTTTGACTGTGTGGATCACAATAAACTGTGGGAAATTCTGAAAGAGATGGGAATACCAGACCACCTGACCTGCCTCTTCAGAAATCTGTATGCAGGTCAGGAAGCAACAGTTAGAACTGGACATGGAACAACAGACTGGTTCTAAACAGGAAAAGGAGTATGTCAAGGCTGTATATTGTCACCCTGCTTATTTAACTTATATGCAGAGTACATCATGAGAAACGCTGGGCTGGAAGAAGCACAAGCTGGAATCAATATTGCCGGGAGAAATATCAATAACCTCAGATACGTAGATGACACAACCCTTATGGCAGAAAGTGAAGAGGAACTAAAAAGCCTCTTGATGAAAGTGAAAGTTGAGAGTGAAAAAGTTGGCTTAAAGCTCAACATTCAGAAAATGAAGATCATGCCATCCAGGCTCATCACTTCATGGGAAATAGATGGGGAAACAGTGTAAACAGTGTCAGACTTAATTTTTGGGGGCTCCAAAATCACTGCAGATGGTGACTGCAGCCATGAATTTAAAAGACACTTACTCCTTGGAAGGAAAGTTGTGACCAACCTAGATAGCATATTCAAAAGCAGAGACATTACGTTGCCAACAAAGGTCCGTCTAGTCAAGGCTATGGTTTTTCCTGTGGTCATGTATGGATGTGAGAGTTGGACTGTGAAGAAGGCTGAGCACCGAAGAATTGATGCTTTTGAACTGTGGTGTTGGAGAAGACTCTTGAGAGTCCCTTGGACTGCAAGGAGATCCAACCAGTCCATTCTGAAGGAGATCAGCCCTGGGATTTCTTTGGAAGGAATACTTCTAAAGCTGAAACTCCAGTACTTTTGCCACCTCATGCGAAGAGTTGACTCATTGGAAAAGACTGATGCTGGGAGGGATTGGGGGCAGGAGGAGAAGGGGACGACAGAGGATGAGATGGCTGGATGGCATCACTGACGTGAGTGGATGCACGTGAGTCTGAGTGAACTCTGGGAGTTGGTGATGGACAGGGAGGCCTGGCGTGCTGCAATTCATGGCGTCACAGAGTCAAACATGACTAAGCAACTGAACTGAACTGATACATATGGGAGAATACATTCAGATTTTATGAAGTAAATTCATAAGCAGCCTTCTATTTCTCAATGAGAGGGCAGCTAAAGTACAGTAAATATTTATTCATACCCACACACTTTCCCCACCTGATGTGAAGAACTGACTCATTGGAAAAGTCCCTGATGCTGGGAAAGATTGAACACCGGAGGAGAAGGGGATGACAGATGATGAGGTGGTTGGGTGCCATCATGGACTCGATGAACATGAGTTTGAGTAAGCTCCGGGAGTGGGTGATGGACAGCGAAGCCTGGTGTGCTGCAGTCCATGGGGTCACAAAGAGACAGACATGACTGAGCAACTAACATATACATATGAACTGACATATACATATGAGAGAACACATCTGGATTTTTAAATTACATTCATAAGCATTCTTCACGAAAGGGCAGCATAAACACCGTAAATATTTATTCATACACACATATACATATGAGAGAATACATCTGGATTTTATAAGTTACATTCATTAACATTCTTCTATTTCTCCATGAGAGGGCAGCATAAGCACAACAAATATTGATTCATACACATATATACTCTGCAGAGTCCCTTGATCTGCAAGGAAATCAAACCAGTCGATCCTAAGGGAAATCAGTCCTGAATATACACTGGAAGGATTGATGCTGAAGCTGAAAATCCAATGCTTTGGCCACCTGATGCAAAGAACTGACTAGTTCTTTGACTGAATGCAAACTAGTGCAGCCACTCCAGAGAACGGTGTGGAGATTCCTTTAAAAAAAAACTGGAAATAGAATTGCCATACGACATAAACACCGAGGAAACTAGAATTGAAACAGACATGTGTACCTCATTGTTAATCGAAGCACTGTTTACAATAGTCAGGACATGGAAGCAACCTAGATGTCCTTTGGCAGACAAATGGATAAGAAAGCTGAGGTAAATATACACAATAAAATATTACTCAGCAAATAAAAAGAATGCATTTGAATTAGTTCTAATGAGGTGGATGAAACTGGAGCCTATTTTACACAGTGAAGTAAGTCAGAAAGAAAAACACCAATAGAGTATATTAATGCATATATATGGGAAAGATGGTAACGATGACTATATATGCGAGACAGCAAAACGGACACATAGAAACAGACTTTTGGACTCTGTGGGAGAAGGCCAGGGTGAGATGACTTGAGAGACTAGCACTGAAACATGCATATTGCGATATGTGAAATAGATCACCCATCCAACTTTGATGCATGACATAGGGCACTCAAAGCCGGTGCACTGGGAAAACCCTGAGGGATGGGATGGGGAGAGAAATGGTCGGGGTTTCAGGATGGAGAAGATATGAACACCCATGGCTGATTCAACTCAATATATGGCAAAACCCACCACAATGCTGCAAAGTGAGTAGCCTCCAATTAAAATAAATACATTAATTTAAAAGAAAAAGACCCATGTACATGCTGTCTACAAGAAACCCACTTCAGACCTAAAGACACATATAGACTGAAAGTGACAGGATGGAAAAATACATGCCATGCATATAGGAATCAAAAGAAAGATGGAATAGCAATCCTCTTATCATACCTTAAACTAAAGACGATTACAATAGTTAAAGGACACTACATAGTGATGAAGGGATCAATACAAGATGAAGACATAGCAGTTGTAAACATCTATGCCCCCAACACACGAGCACCTCAATACATAAGACAAACACTAACAGACATTAAAAGAGAAAGTGACAGTAAAACAATCATAGTCGACTTTAACACCCCACTCACACCAATGGACAGGTCATCAAAACAGAAAATTAATACAGAAACACATCTCTTAAATGACACATGAGATGAGATGAATCTCATTGGTATCTTGAGGACATGCCATCCAAATGGAGAAGAATACACCTTCTTCTCAAGTGCACATGGAACATTCTCCAGGATAGACCACATCTTGGGTCCCAAATCAAACCTCAGTAAAATTAACAAAATTGAACTTGTATCAAGCATCTTCTCTGACCACAACACTATGAGACTAGATATCAAGTAGTAGAAAAAAAAAACTGTAAGACACACAAACACGTGGAGATTAAACAACATGTTTCTAAATAACCAACAGGTTACTGAAGAAATAAAAATGTAAATCGAAAACTTTCTAGGAAAAAATGACAATGAAAACACGACAACTCAAAACCTATGGGATGCAGGAAAAGCAGTTCTAAGAGGGAAGTTTGTAGCAATACGACCCTAACTCAACAAACAAGAAAAGCATCGAATAGACAACCTCAATTGACTCCTAAAACAACCGATAAAGAAGAACAACAAAAAAATAGCCAAAATTAGTATGTGGAAAGAAATCATAAAGATCTGAACAGAAATAAATGAAAAATAAATGAAAGAAACAATAGCAAAGATTAATAAACTAAAAGCTGGTTCTTTGAGAAGATAAACAAAATTGATAAACCTTTAGCCAGACTCATCAAGAACAATAGAGAGATGAATCAAATCAACAAACTTAGGAATGAAAAAGGAGAGGTTACAACAGAAAATGCAGAAATACAAAGGATTATAAGAGACTATTATGAACAACTCTATGGCAATAAAATGGATAACCTGGAAGAAATGGACAGATGTTTAGAAAAACTCAATCTTCCAAGACTGAACCAGGAAGAAATAGAAATTATGAACAACCCAATTACAAGCTCCAAATCGAAGCTGTGATCGAAAAATTCCCCAAAGCCAAAAGCCCAGGACCAGGTGGCTTCACAGGTGAATTCTATCAAACATTCAGAGATGAACAAATGCCTATCCTTCTAAAACTCTTTCAAAAAACTGCAGAGGAAGGAACACTTCCAAACTCATTCTGCAAGGCTACCATCACCCTGATATGAAAACCAGACAAAGACAAGACCAAATAAGAAAACTACAGACCAATATCACTGATGAACATGGATGCAAAAAAATCCTCATCAAAATTTTAGCAAACAGAATTCCACAACACATCAAAAACCACGATCAAGTTGGGTTTATTCCAGGGATGCAAGGATTCTTCAATATTTGCAAATCAATCAATGTGACAGACCATATTAACCAGAGGAAAGCTAAAAATCATATGATAACCTAAATAGATGCAGAAAAAGCCATTAAATTTAAATTTTTAAATTATTAAATTAAAAATAAAGTTTAAAAAGAAATAAACTAAAAAAAGTTTAAAAAGTTGAAATAACTCAAATGTCCATCAACTGGTGATCAAATAAATAAAACATGCAATGCAAAATTATTTGGCCATCAAATGAATGGAGTTCTTATACAAGCTATTCAATGCTAGCGCTCTGAAATGATTATTTTAATTAAAAGAAGCCAGGAACAAAAGGCTGTGTATTGCATTATACTGTTCATGTGAATGCATATGTCCCAGATTAGGTAATGCTCTAAAGACCGAAAACAGAGGAGTGAATGAAAGGGCCCAGATGAAAGGGCAAATGGAAAATGTCTGCCAACTGGAGAGTGTTTCCCATTGGAATGATGAAAATATTCTAGAATGAGGCTGTGGTTATGGTTATTCAACCTATGAATAAGTTACAAATCAATGAATTATACAGCTTAACTAGTAAATCCATGGTACAGGTACAACATGTCAATAAATAAAATGCTTTAAAAAAAAAAAAACTACTGAAATTAACTTCTATGTCCAGGAATATTATCCTTCAAAAGCAAAGGAGGAGATATTCTCATATCAACAAAAATTGGGGAATTCATGCTCAGCAGATAACTTGTCTAAGAAATGTTAAAAGAAGTTATTGACACAGGATAAGATGATATTGAAGAGAAACTATGAGTTAAGAAAGACTGTTATGTTGAAGTTTGACAGAAAACACCAAAATTCTGGAAAGCAATCATCCTTCAATGAAAAGTTAATTGAAAAAATAAAGGAAGACAAATTGAAATGAAGGGGGTTTTCTTATTATTAATTGGTAAAAGATAAATGCTTGTTTGGGCTTCTCCATCTTTGCTTTTCGCCAATTATGAGTCTTCATAATTAAAGTGGGTTTCATGTATACATGATCTATTTTCACTCAGTGGTAAAAAATCCACCTGCAATGCAGGAGCCGTAGCAGGTGTGAATTACATCTCTGGGTCAGGAAGATCCCCTGAAGGACAGCATGGCAACCCACTCCAGTATTCTTGCCTGGAGAATCCCCGTGAACAGAAGAGACTGGTGGGCTTACAGTCCATGGGGTGGCAAAGAGTTGGGACACGACTGTGCAAGGCAACAACAGCAGACGTATGCCTAACAGAGACTCTGAAGATACTAAAAATAGATGAGAAAATTCTCAGCCTAAACAAAGGAAAACAAACAAACAAAAAAACCTAGATCATAGAGCTGAATTATGAAAGGTTTTAGGCAGTAAAATGTCTCCCAACAGTAGTGTAAACAGTGTGTTCCACACAGGAGAGAGGAGTAATTTTTAATACTCACTTAATAGAAAAATATTCCAGTTACATTCATAAATTAAAGGAAATGAAAATGTTCAGAAAACAAACATAGTATAAAATCTACTGATTGTTTTATGTCTAATTAAGACTGTAAAACTGTAAGGGAATTTTTAAGAAAAAATATCTGTGAAAGTTTAAGCAGCCCCCAATGAAAAGAGTTGGACACGACTAAGCGACTGAACTGAACTGAAGCAGCCCCAATGAACGTAACTTTATTTTCTTTTTTCCCATAGTCTCAAAATAATTGACAATTAAAGAATCTCACATTAAAACATATTTTTCAATTTCAGCAGGATATTTCATATTCAGATATAAGATTTTTCATAATAAAAAAGTTTGTACCTTGCAGTGAATATTTCGTTTCACTGATTTAGACATAAATAAAATCACATTGTGTGTCTTTGCCTTGACCATCTTTGTGGCATCACTGTGCATTTAGAATCAACTGTTTGAATGTGTGTCTCGTACGCAGGGTTATTGTTACCATCTTTCTAAATTCCATATATATGCATTAGTATACTGTATTGGTGTTTTTCTTTCTGGCTTACTTCACTCTGTATAATAGGCTCCGGTTTCATCCACCTCATTAGAACTGATTCAAATGTATTCTTTTTAATGGCTGAGGAATACTCCACTGTATATATGTACCACAGCTTTCTTATCCATTCATCTGCTGATGGACATCTAGGTTGCTTATTTTGATATATGGCAAAACCAATACAATATTGTAAAGTTAAAAAATTAAATTAAATTAAAAAAAATGAATGTGTGGACTGTGAAGTTCTCGGGTCATATACTCTTGAAGCCTAGCTTGAAGGATTTTGAGCATTACCTTCCTAGCATGTGAAATGAGTGCAGTTGTCCGGTAGTTTGAACATTGCCTGGCATTGCCCTTCTTTGGGATTGAAATGAAAACTGACCTTTTCCAGTCCTGTGGCCACTGCCAAGTTTTCCAAATTGGCTGGCATATTGAGTGCAGCACTTTAACAGCACTACCGTTTAGGATTTGAAAGCATTCAGCTACAATTTAATCACCTCCACTAGCTTTGCTCGTACTGCTGCTTCCTAAGGCCCATGTGTCTGCACTACAGGATGTCTGGCTCTAGGTGAGTGATCACACCATCGTGGTTATCCAGGTTATTAAGATTTTTTTAAACAGTTCTTCTGTGTATTCTTGCTACCTCTTCTTAATCTCTTCTGCTTTAGTTAGGCCCATAACGTTTCTGTCCTTTATTGTGCCTGTCTTTGCATGAAATGTTCCCTTGGCATTTCTCATTTTCTTAAAGAGATCTCCAGTCTTTCCCACTGTATTGTTTTCCTCTGTTTCTTTGCTTTTTTTCAAATCCCTTGTGAGTATACACTGGAAGTGACAAATAGATTCAAGGGTTAGATCTGGCACACAGAGTACCAGAAGACCTGTGGATGGAGGTTCCTAACATTGTACAGGAGGTGGTGATCAAAACCATCCACGAGAAAAAGAAATGCAAAAAGGCAAAGTGGGTGTCTGAGGAGGCCTCACAAATAGATGAGAAGAGAAGAGAAAGGCAAAGGAGACACACAAAGATATAGCCACCTGAAGGCAGAGTCCCAAAGACTAGCAAGGAGAGATAAGAAGGCCTTCTTAAGTGAGCCACCAGGGAAGCCCCTTATCTAGTAAAAGGGATTTCTCAGTGGGATCGCTATGCGCTCAGTCCCCGCCTATGGACACTATGTCATAGTGCCTCCTCCCCTCCCCAGCTGGGGGTCACCGTCTGCTAGTCTCAGTGCCTGGGGAGAGGGGGCACCCCAGCCTCTCCCATGGGGAAACCACAAACCTGAGAACCAACAAACCCGTCGGCCCAGATGAATTCGCCTGCGACAATGTTGGTATGGCCGGTGGCCGACCCTGGGCACTGGCCCCGCACCCATGCCCAAAAGCAGGGGAGCCCCCACTGGGTCAGCTTCTCCAGGGACCAGGCCAGGTGGACGCGGACAAACTCCAGGTTCTCTGAGTGCACTCACCTTTAATTATCCCCTCACACCCTGCAGTCACCGAGAGACACACGGAGGACCGAGGAGACCATGGACCCTGCCACCTGGCCCCAACTCGGCAGTCACCCACATTCAGTGGACGCGTGGACGGATGACAAGCCCCAAAGGACAGGGCTGAGAATAGCCTCCGCAACGCCCAGCTCCTCAACGTGCCAACGGACAGCCCCGAGGCGCTTCCGGTTCAGGCCGGTGACGTCACAGGATGCGAACGAGAAGCTGCCTTCGCAAGGCCCAGCTCCTCAGTGCGCCTTCCCTCAGCCCCGAGGCGGCTTCCGGTTCAGGCAGGTATCGTCGCAGGACGTGACTGAGACGCAGCCTCTGTGATGCCCAGCTCCTCACATGCGGCGTCCTTCAACCCCAAGCAGCTTCCAGTTCAACCCGATGACGTCGCCAACAAACCCGTCAGCCCAGATGAATTCGCCTGCGACGGTGTTGGTACGGCGGGTGGCCGACCCCGGGCACTGGCCCCGCACCCATGCACAAAGGTAGGGGAGCCCCCACTGGGTCAGCTTCTCCAGGGACCAGGCCAGGTGGACGCGGACAAACTCCAGGTTCTCTGAGAGGTTGATGCCGGCCACCATCAGCCTGCCTGGGACAAGAGAGGGGCTGCTGTTCATGGTGCCGGCTGTGGGGTCAGCCGCCCACGTGTGCGGCCACTAACCCACGGAGTCATGTGGCCAACCAAACCGTGTGGTCACCGACTCACATGGTCCCCCACCCATGGGGTCACTACCCCATGCAGTGATCCCTTCACTGGCCACCAACCCCCGTGGGCACCCACCCATGGGGTCACTAACCTGTGAGGTCATGCGCTCACCTGTCCACATGATGACCGACTCACACCGTCACCCGCCCAAGGGGTCACCCACTCACCGGGTCAGCAACTCACATGGTCACCCACCCTGCACTCAGCAACTCAAACTGGTCACCCACCCACACAGTCACCCACCCATGCGATCTCCAACCAACACGGTCTCCCGCCCATGTGACCAGTAACCCATGGGGTCACCCACCCATGTAGTCACCCACCCATGTGACCCCTAACCCATGGGGTCACCTGCCCATGCAGTCACCAAGCTGTGCCATCACTCACCCAGACTCTGGCCTCCGCAGAGGTCAGAGATTCAGATATCCGACAGAGACCAAAGTTCAGACAGCAGGGGCTCACAGGGGTGTTGATTCATGAATTTCTCCTGTTACAGAGGGCAGGCGGGCTGGACAGTGACCCCAAAGATGTCCATGTCCTGGCCCTGTGTGGTGGACACAATAATGTCCACATGGATGTCCACATCCTGTCTACATCCTGACCCCCTGTGGTGGACACGGTAACGTCCCCAAGGATGTCCATGCTCTGGTCCCCATGTGCTGAACAGAATAACGTCCCCTAATACATCCTGTCCCATTTCTCCACTTGAACCCAAAGCCAGCCCCATGCACTAGGACATGCATGTGGCCAGGTGTCCTGGTTTGAAGGCAGCACTCCCCTGGGTGGCTGCAGCTCTTCATGAGCTCCAGGTGGTGGACGAGGTCTCTGGGCTTCACCTGGTTCCCCCACCAGTAGGGGATACCGGGCCACAGTTCTGCATGCTGACTCACGGATGCCTCGTCCTTGTACGACAGGATGACCTGATGGCCCTGGGACCACAGCTGGTGCAGAGTCAGCATCTCCTAGGGGGAGAATTACCCGGGTGCCTGTGAGACATGTGCACAGGGGTTATTGGGGTGCCTTGTGACACAATGTGTCAGTTATTGGGGGTGTCCGAGAAGCTACAGTGATGTGTGAATTATTAGGGTGTCTATGAGCAGTGATGGGCTGGTTATTGGGTTCTCTGTGAGAAGAGACAGTCATGGGTGGGTTATTGGCATGTCTGAGTAGAGACACTAGTGGGTCGATTACTAGGGTGTCTGAGTGGAGACAGTAATGGGTGGGTTATTGGGGTGTCTTGAGCAGTGATGGGTCGATTATTGGGGTGCCTGAGTGGAAACAGAGGTGGATGGATTATTGGGGTTTTTGATAGAAAATGGCAGGTGGATTACTGGGGCATCGTGAGGCATGATTGATGGATTTTGGGGGTGTCTGAATAGAGACCAGGCAGGGTGGATTATTGGGGGTGCCTGTGACCAGTGATGGGCTGGTCATTGGGGTGTTTGAGTGGAGACAGTGGTGGGTGGATTACTGGGGTTCCATGAGCAGCATCACCTGGTGCCTGAATCAGCCTCACGCAGTGAGCGGATAGTCTGATTACAGTGAGGCCTAGTGCTCCCACCACCCCCGCTGCCAAGAGCATGGGGAGCCTGTGGCCCCTGCTCACACCCCATGGGACACAGCATGTCCCCAAAGATGTTCTTGATGCAGCCCATCAGGTACTCGTGCAGGTCCTCCATCACGCCCTTGAAGTTCCTGCGTGCCAGGATAACCACCTCCTGGGGGTGGTTCTCCAGCCACTCTGAGATCTCTGTGAGCATGTCCTGGGTGGGGGTGGGGTGAAGGGCCTTGTAGTGAGAAACAGAGGGTCATGGGTGGGGAATTCCCCCAGCACAGCCACTCTACAGACAGGTTGGGGTGTCCTGACACACAAAGACATAAAGCATGATGCCTGCTCCCAAGGGACCCAGCCTCTCTTGAGTGGCAGTGGGGAGCCGTGGCATTGCTCTGGTGTGCTGGTGTGTGTGTGTGTGTGTGTGTGTACGCACTCCGGTAGGTACAGGTGCACACACAGGTGTGCATGTGTTCAGGGTCTGTGTGTGCACGGATATGCATGTGTGTGTGCATGCACAGCAGCAGAGAGCATTGCTTATAATATTGTGTGAAGTCTGTACTCCAGGGAGCGTATGAAGCCAGCAGGGTACATGCACACTGAGGCCCAGGACAGAACCTCCAGACCCCAAGGGTCTTTAGGTTCTGTGGTGGGGGCACTGGGGACCGAGGCCAGAGTGAGACATTGAGTGACTTGGCCAGCAGCCGAGAGAATGGACTGGACACCCCAAAACTAGACACAGGAAAAGACGTGTCAGGGACCTGGTATAGCCAAATTCTGGGAGACACCCCAGAGGCCAGGGGTGCAGTTGTGAGTTTAGAAATGCACGTTGGTCGGGAATTCTGAGTGACTGATGCCAGAGGTCAGCCCTCTCATGCCTAGAGTGGACGTGTGTCTGTCCCATTAGAGGTCAGTGTCTTCTAATGGGAGTGGACCTGTGTTGTCCCCTTAGAGGTCAGCCTCTCCTGCCTGGAGTGACTGTGTGTCCATCTGAGTGGATGTGTGTCCGTCTGAGTGGATGTGTGTCCGTCCCCTTAGAGGTCAGCATCTTCTAACTGGAGTGGACCTGTGTTGTCCCCTTAGAGGTCAGTGTCTTCTTACTGGAGTAGACCTGTGTTGTCCCCTTAGAGGTCAGCCTCTCCTGCCTGGAGTGACCACACGTCCACCTGAGTGGACGTGTGCCCATCCCCTCAGAGGCCCTCCCCCTCCTGCCTGGACCAGACGTGGGTGTCCCTGGCTGGCGGACCCCCCCGTCCGTACCCCTGCCCCCACCCCCACCTCCATGAGGGCTGTCATGTACACCATGTGGCCAGAGTGCAGATTCCTCTCAGTGCCCTCTTCCATGTGCACCATCTGCAGGTCCTCACGCCAGCATCCTCTGTGTGCAGGTGCTTCACGATGCTCAGCACCTGCACACAGAGGTCGGTCATCTGTGCTGGGCACAGAGGGCAGCCCCCCACTCAGGGGCTGGGCAAGCACTGAGGACGCCCAACTGAGGGCCACGTCGGCCACTGTGAAATCAACCGTGTTGGTGCTGCTGGGGTTGAGGCACTGCTTCTGGGAACAGGGTCCCCAGGGTCACTGGTCATGTGGAGCACAGAGCCCAGGTCGAGATTGTGGTCTTGGGGGGGTGTTCCTGCAGAGTCCAGCCTCACGCTCCTTCAGGCAGTCCCTGGGTGGAAGCTCCCTGTGGGTTCAATGCCAAGGCTCCATGACACCCAAGCTGGACCCTTGGACATGAGAACACACTAGACCCACAGAGGTCTGTGCCCACGCCCACAAACAGCACTAGGAAAGGCAAGAAGGAATCAAGGGAAGAGAACAAAAGGACGAAACATCTGTCCATGACACAAAGAAGACAGGAGAAAGCAAAAAATAACTTTAACGTACATTGAAAAGTGAAAGTTGTTCAGTTGTTTCCAACTCATTTTGATCCGGTGGACTATAGCCCACCAGACCCCTCTGTCCATGGAATTCTCCAGGCAAGATTACCGGAGTGGGTTGCCTTTCCCTTCTCCACATCTTCCCAACCCAGGATCGAACCCACATCACCCTCATTGCAAGCACATTCTTTACCAACTAGCCACCAGGGAAGCCCTAATATAAATTCGTAGCAGAAAATGTACTGTGTTCTCTACAAGGAGTCATAATGGAAAAAGAAAAAAACATAAGAATAAAACAGTGGGGAAGAAAATAATAGATTCTCTCTATCCAAAATAAAAGAAAAAGCAGAAAACTAATATTAACATAAACTAGTAGCAGAAAATGGTACTGTGTTCTCTATACAGAGTCATAATGGAAAAAGAAAAAGATATAAGGATAAAAAAATGGGAAAGGATGTCACAGCCCCCCTCCTCCCTGCAATCCAAATTAAAAGAAAAAACAAAGATTCATATGAGTATTGTCAGCTATTGTCAGGCACTTGCCATCCACCTCTACAAGGATTAAATGAAGTGCTGCTGCAGCCGCTGATCTTAAACACCCCCTGAAAGACCACCACTTGTGCCCCCCAACCCGCACACACCCAGGTCTCTTTGGGAGCCATACCACTTGAGACCATGGCACCGAGGTCCCCCAGTATGGAGGGGACTCTTCCCTGGAGGGACACAGAAGAGAGGGACCCAGCACCAAGGGACCCTCCGAGCAGAGGGACCCCAGTCCTGCAGGACTCCCGGGCTCTGGTGGACCCCCTGCTGCTCACTCCCTCCTCTGGGTGTGAGCTCTTAAGGCCAGGCTTAGGCACCTGATGCAAGCAAGAATGTAGTTGTTCCCATTCCAGCCCTGGCTCTCTGCCAATCAGATCCCCTGAGAAGGATTCCAGCAACCAGGGACCTCCCAGGAGGAAGCAATCACACAGGTAAGAGCTGTGCTTGACAGCCTCTTGTCCTCTTGGGAGGACCAGCCCAGGAGCAGAAAAACCAGGAATATGAGTGCCCCTCAAGTGCGGGTACAGGAAGGCAGGGGCCATCTGTCCCGCCCAGGTGGGCCCCTGCTCCTGCGGGCACCTGAGCCCAGATGGGTTTTCTACCCCATCCTGCATCCACCCCCTGGGTAATGTGTGTGCCAGTGACAGGACCACTGTCAATTGGGTGCCCCCTCCCCACAGACAGGGCCCCCACCATTGACTCCTCTCCATCCTCCACAATGACTGCATCCCACCCCGGCTTCTCTGCACCCCATAAAACCCCCAATCCACCCTGGAGAAGCACTACAGGGGAGGGGTGTGAGTGCGTGCGTGTGTTCTCAGTCACTTCAGTCGTCTCGACTCTCTGTGACCCCATGGACTCTAGCCTTCCAGGCTCCTCTGTCCATGGGACTTCCCATGTGAGAATACTACAATGGGGTGCCATTTTCTCCTCCATGGGATCTTCCCGATCCAGGGATCTAGCCCGGGTCCCATGCATTGCAGGCTGATTCTTTACCATCTGCACCACCAAGAAAGTCTCCCTGGAGGGGGTGCTGGGGTGCAAACGTAAACCCACCTCAGAGGACATGGGAACTCAGCTGTTGCTTATCTGGGACCAGGAAGGAGCTCTAGTGTCAGCTCAGCTGCACAAAAGGTGGGACCCAGCCTCCCCCTTCCCCTCCCAGACGGTGATGCTGTTAGTCCATGGGTCCCTGTTCTGGCTTCAGGCTGGTTCTACAGTAAAGCTGTGTCCTTTCCTACCTTTCTGGGAGGCTCTCTGGGTGGGGAAGATCTCCTGGAGGAGGGCATGGAAACACACTCCAGTATTCTCGCCTGCAGAATCCCATGGACAGAGGAACCTGGCAGACTACATTCCATGGGGTCGCAATGAGTCAGACATGACTGAGCGACTAAACAGCAATTCTGCTTTACAGCAGGTTTGTTCTCAATCCCGTTTCCCCAAGAGGAATAAGGAAACCGCCCCCTGTGGGTGACACTAGCGGCTGGAGCTGGGTCCAGGGCCCGGGCGTGCCCGCAGACCCTCACCTGGGTGGTGGACCTCTTGAGCACCACGGGCAGGGTGACACATGGCAGCACTTTGCCCAGAGTCTGCAGCAGCCTCGACTCCTTGTGAGAGATGGGTGACTTCTTGTTCAGGCAGTAGGTCATCATGCTGTGGCTCCCTGCAGGCAAACCAGGTGGGGGACACATCACCCCCTGAGCCTGTCCTCTGTGCCCCCAAGCTGCCCTAAGGATGCACAGCTATAGCGCCGCGGGGTATGGCGGAGTCCCGAAAGTCATATCCACTGAGTCCTGGGAACTGAATCTTGTCTCGAAATGGGGGTCTCTGCAGAAGTGAGAAAGTGAAAGTCAGTTTATTTAAGGAATCCCGTTTTCGGACAGGAAAGGCTTAAAATGGCTTTTGATTTTATGGTTTGTTGTTTCCCAGGTGGTGCTCGTGGCAAAGAGCCCGCTTGCCAAAGCAGGAGGCGTAAAAGATGCAGGGGTGATCCCTGGGTTGGGAAGATCCCCTGGGAAGGGAATGAGAACCTACTCATTATTCTTGCCTGGAGAATCCCATGGACAGGGGGGCCTGGCGGGTACAGTCCATGGGGCTGCAAAGAGTCAGACAACTGAGCACAGACAGACCCTCTCTAGTTACAAGTACTTTGAAGTTATTCATAGTATTTTCAGGCTCTTTATGACGCCAATGTTGTGGTCACTGATGTGTGGTTTCACTTATTCTTTTCCCTTTTAAACCTGTGTGATCTGTTTCAGAGACAGTGTGGAGAGGTTCACACTTTAGCAGTCACCTGGGGACAATCCAGAAATCCTTCGCTTCTGTCTCTGAACATAGGTTTGGACTAGATTTATTTCTTTCTCTGTTTTTCTTTTCTTATTTATTCTCAGGGTCAAGGGATGGGAAGGAGGATTTACAAGTTCATAATATAATTTGATTTGATGATGTTATGGAAGAGTAGATGGATGGGTGGATAGATAAGTGGATGGATGGATGAATGGATGGTGAGTGGGTGGATGGATCAATCAGTGGATGGGTGGATGATGGATTGGTCGGTGGATGGATGGATGGATGGATGGATGCTGGATGGGTGGATTTATGGATGGATGGGTGGGTGGATGGGTGTGTGGTTAGATGGATGGATGAGTGGATGGATAGGTGAGTGGGTGGATGGACAGATAGGTGAGTGGATGGGTGTGTGTGTGGGTGGATGGATGGATGGGTGGGTCAGCAGCATGTGGTCCATGCACACGGTGTATGAGTCACCATGAAAAGGAGTGAAGTTCTGACACAGGCTACATCGTGGATGGACCTTGAACACACGGTGGTCAGTGAGAGAAGCAGACACAGAAGGACACATTTTACGTGTCCATTTATAAGAGATGTCCAGAACAGGCAAATTTACAAAGACAGAAGCAGATGAGTGGTGCCCGGGCTTGGGGGAGAGGCATCATGAGTTATTCTGTAAGGGGTACAGGAAGGAGAGTGGCCAGGGGCCCCTCTGTGGTCCTGAAGACTCGGAAGCCTCCTCCTTGTGGGGCCCCCACAGCTTTCCCCACGGGAAGCACCTGGAAGGGCCGAGAGACTGGGTCCACGGTTCCCTGTCTGCTCCACACTCTCAAGGGAAGAGCCGTATGGAGGCTCCTCCTCCCAGGCAGGGTGGGGTGGCCAGCATAGAACCCCACAGCTGTGGAGAGGGTGAGAAAGAGTCTAAAGCTGCCTTCCATAGAAAACAGCACTTCCTGTTTGTCCAACTGTCCATGTGTGCTGCCAGCGGGCAGTGCCCAGGGTCACAGAGCCAGGGCAGGGCCCAGTATCTGCACGGCCAGAGGAGTGCCAGTGGAGAATGGGGCACGTCTGCACCTTGAGGAGGTGAGCAGAGTGCTGTCTGGCAGGGACCCTCCCCTCCCAGGCCACGGTGTCTGGTGGCCACCCCTCAGATGGCCTGAGCACAGCAGTGTCACCCTGGAAGTGCCCGCCTGCCTGGTCACCACTGGCCATCCCCAAATCCAGATGCCTGCCCATAGCTGAGTTTTGCAGCACTTTTTGCAACCAAACTGGCTGGAGTCAGAGGTTCCTCATTTTAATTAGATAGTTCTGGTACCACTTATCGAGTTGTTTTGGGGGCGGGTGGACCCCTTAAACTTTGGGCCCTCCAGGCTCACGTGCAGAAGGTGCTGCACAAGCTCTGATGGAAAACGTGGGTGGAAAGGTGAGGGGTCCCCAGGAGTAGGACAGAGTGGCTGAGAAAACACAACCCCGCCCCCCAGGGAGGCCGGCATGTGTCCTGAAGGCAGGCTCTCGAGGATTCTCGTACCTTCCGGGTTGAATGGGATAAAGTGGACAGACAAGGGAAGGTGCTGGTATGTGTATGTGTGTGTGTGCAGTATGTGTGCATTTGTGTTTGGTGTGTGTGTGTGCATATGTGTTTGGTGTGTGTGTGTGCATGCGTGTGTGTGTTCAGTGTGCCTGTGTGTGCCTACATGTGTGCATGTTTGGCTCTGAGGCTTCCCACACTTGGACCTGTCTTGCAGCTGCATCCCCGCTGAGCCGTGCCTGCGGGGCCTCACCTGGGTTGGAGAGGTGGTGCAGGGGCATGTCTCAGAGCTGAGAACTCAGCACCGACATCCAGTTGGCGTTCACCTTGGTGGCTCAGGAAGGATCCGGGCAAGCTCACCTGCCAGCCCATTGGAGGCCCAGCCTGGGCAATCTGGGGGAGGAAATGGGGTGTTGCATAATGAAAACAGGACATACAGAAGACCCGGTGCTGGCGGCGTGGAGGCGTGGCTCTAAGGAACTGGTACCTGTGGACTTCTCTCCAAGAGAAAGGAGGATGGGGTGGTGGAGAGGGGAGAAGTGCTCTAGAGACAGAGAAACAGACACAGAGAGAAATGGACAGAGACATGAAGAGAGACAGACAGTAGGGCGAGGAGGCAGAGAGACACAGAAGTTTAAGTGGGGGTTTGAGGAGGAGCAAGGGAGCAGGGAGACAGGGACCAACAGACAGACCCCAGCAGCTCAAGTCTGCTCTCCCTGAGGCTCGAGCTGGCGACCTCCTCCAGAGGGTCCCCCTTCCTCGCACTGTGCACCAGCCCCCTCCTCTTGGGCCTGAGAGGGGCCCAGTTGAGCCTGTGGGCTCCAGGTATGGGGGCTTCCATCCTAGGGGCGATGGAGCCCAGGCACAAGGTCACACGCCCTTCACTCCCCAGAGGCGGTCTCTCCATCTGGTGGGTGTTGTTGCAGTAAAAGTGACTGGATAGGCTCCCAGGATGAAGCACCCACCTGAGCAGCTAAGAAGCTGGGAATGCCTCCAGTCAGGGTCTGAGTGTCCCCTCTCTCCTGTTATGGGTGGGTGTCCTGGTGGTCTGCATGCCATCAGGACTCCTTTCATGGCAAACACATGCCTGGACCTTTATTTTTGTGTTTACTGCTCTCCATGGACAGGGGTTGTCTCTATTCTTAGGGTCCCCTGTCTATAGTAATAGTCCCCTTCTGTTGTCATGGTTCCCCCTCTACAGTAATATTCCCCTTCTATTGTCATACTCTCCCCTGTACAGTGATAGTTCCCCTTCTATAGTAACAGCCCCCTCTAATATCATAGTTGGAGAAAGGCATGGCAACCCACTCCAGTCTTCTTAGCTGGAGAATCCCATGGACAGAGGAGCTTGGCAGGCTCCATGCGGTCAGTCCATGGAGTCACAAAGAGTCGGACACGACTGAACGACCAACACTAATGTCATAGGGTTTAGAGTAATAGCCCTCTATTCTCAAAACTTCACTTCTACAGTAACTGTGCTCCGCTACTGTCATAGTCTC
The DNA here is from genome assembly GCF_055505025.1 of Bos grunniens. Taxonomy (NCBI): domain Eukaryota; kingdom Metazoa; phylum Chordata; class Mammalia; order Artiodactyla; family Bovidae; genus Bos; species Bos grunniens. The sequence goes on from NC_141194.1 coordinate 7,115,651, forward strand.
CCCTCTGTAATAATAGTCCCCCTTCATTGTATTACTCCTTTTCTATTGTCATAGCCCCTCTACAGTAATGGTTCCTCTTCTACAGTGTTAGCTCCTCTCTATTGTCATAGTAGCAGTTTCCCCTATAGGGTAACAGTTCTCTATTAGAGATCTAATGGAGTAATGAAAGTGAAAGAGAAGTTGCTCAGTCATGTCTGACTCTTTGCGACCCCATGGATTGTAACCTACCAGGCTCTATGGCAACCCACTCCAGTGTTCTTGCCTGGAGAATCCCAGGGACGGGGGAGCCTGGTGGGCCGCCGTCTATGAGGTCGCACAGAGTCGGACACGACTGAAGCGACTTAGCAGTAGCAGCAGGCTCTTCCATCCACGGGATTCTCCAGGCAAGAGTACTGGAGTGGGTTGCCATTTCCTTCTCCAGGGGATCTTCCCGACCCAGGGATCAAACCCGGGTCTCCCGCATTGTAGGCAGATGCTTTTACTGCCTGAGCCACCAGGGAAGGCAAGAGTAATAGAGTAATAGAGTAATAGTTCTCCTTACTGTCATAGTCCTCCACCCCATACACTAATAGTCCTGTCTCTATTGTCATACTTCACTTTCTGTTGTAATAGTCCCCCCTCTGCAGTAAAAGTCTCTCCTCTACTGAAATAGCCCCCCCTCTAATGTCATAGTCCTACTATACAGTGATAGTCCCCCCTCTATTGTCAAAGTTCCCCTTCTAGTACTGTCATAGTCCCCTCTCTGGAATAATAGTCCTCCTTGATTGTGGTAGTCCCCTTAAATTATAATAGTCTGCCTCTAATATCCCCCTTCTAGAGTAAAAGTCCTCCATTTGAAAGGTTGTTGTTGAATCACGGGAATACACCAGGATTCTTGGCCCCCGGAGGAGAAGAATTCAATCCGGAGCCAGAGACGAGGCTTGATCGCTCAGAGCTTTTGTGTAATAAAGTTTTATTAAAGTATAAAGGAGATAGAGAAAGCTTCTGACATAGGCATCAGGAGGGGGCAGAAAGAGTACCCCCCTGCTAGTCTTTAGCTGGATGTTATATAGTCACTAGCAGTCTGTTAATGAAAGAAAGGAATGTCTTAAAATTCAGAATGGCACCAGGCCCCTCACCCATAAGATGCATTTTGGGATAATCTTGGCACCAAATGGTTTATCCTGGGCCATAAAATGATTAACTTGAATCTTGAAGAAGGGCAGACCACCATACAAATAGTTTCATTTACATAGATTAGGGGAACAATATCCATACTGGTTTGTCAAGTAGGTTCTGGGCCAAGAGGCGGAACTGACTTGGAGACAGAGTTTGGGGTAAAGGCATAGTACATTAGCATAGCTTAAGACAAATATTTCCATAAGAAAAAGGCATTGGTTATCTCTAGGCTCAAGAATAGCGAACTTCAGGCGAAGCCGGGTGTCATTATGGCAACACAATATTTTAAGAGAAACCTCCCTTTAAATTTGTATAGAGAAGGAAAAAATATTGCTAGTTTGTTTCCTCCTGCCGCTTAAGAGAGATAAAAATGTCTGACACTTGTAAGCTATTTCCTCTATTTGGAGACCCCTGGCCTTCCTGCCTGTTACCCTCTCACATTGCTATAATCTGCCTCTACAGTAAACGTCCCCCTCTACTGTCATAGTCCACTCCCTATTGTAATAAGTCTGTCTCTGTGGTAATAGAGTAATCTATTCTAGTAATCTCCCTCCATCTAGTAATCTCCCTCTGTTGTCAGTATTCCCCTTCCACAGTCAAGTCCCCCTTCTACTGTAACAGTCCTGCCTCTATTGGCATAGTTTCCCCTCTCCACTAATAGTCCCCTTCTGCTGTCCCTAGTCTATATTAATAGTCCCTTTTCTATCTTAGTAGTCCCCACTCTATAGTAACAGTCTTCCTCAATTTCAGTAGTCCCTTTCTATTGTTATAGTCCCTGTCTGCAGCAATAGACGCCCATTTATTATAATAGTCCCCCCTAAGGTAATAGTCCTCTTTCTGTTATAATAGTCCCTCTCTCTTGGTCATAGTCCCCTCTGTTCAGTAATAGCCCCCCCATCTACAATGATAGACCACTCTTTACTGTAATAGTCTCATATATGCTATAATAGTCCTCTCTCAACAGTGAGAGTCCTCCTCTATTGTAATAGCCTCCCTCTATGGTAAGAGTCTTCCCTTCATAAATAGTTTTACCTCTTCTGTAATACAGCAAAGCAGAGACATTACTTTGTCAACAAAGGTCTGTCTAGTCAAGGCTATGGTTTTTCCAGTGGTCATGTATGGATGTAAGAGTTGTACTATAAAGAAAGCTGAGTGCTGAAGAATTGATGCTTTTGAACTGTGGTGTTGGAGAAGACTCTTGAGAGTCCCTTGGAGTGCAAGGAGATCCAACCAGTCCATTCTAAAGGAGATCAGTCCGGGGTGTTCATTGGAAGGACTGATGTTAAAGCTGAAACTCCAATACTTTGGCCACCTGATGCGAAGAGCTGACTCATTTGAAAAGACCCTGATGTAGGGAAAGATTGAGGTCAGGAGGAGAAGGGGACGACAGAGGATGAGATGGTTGGATGGCATCACCAACTCAATGAACATGGGTTTGAGTGGGCTCTGGGAGTTGGTAATGGACAGGGAGGCCTGGCGTGCTGCGGTTCATGGGGTGGCAAAGAGTCAGACATGACTGAGCGACTGAACTGAACTGAACTTCTGTAATAGTCCCCCTCTACAGAATGGTCCCCCTCTATTGTAATAGTTCCCTTTATTATGATAGTTCTCTGTATTGTCATAGCCCCTCCCCTGTGTAACAGCCCCCATGGTATCAGAGTCCCTGTATTGTAAATTTTCCCCCTCCACAGTAATAGTCTCCCACTACAGTAAGGGTCCTCCTTTATTATGAGTCCCCTCTCCATAGTAGGGCTTCCCTGGTGGCTCAGCTGGTAAAGAATCCACCTGCATTGCAGGAGACCTGGGTTCGCTCCCTGGGTTAGGAAGATCCCCTGGAGAAGGGAAAGGCTACCCACTCCAGTATTCTGGCCTGGAGAATTCCATGGCCTGTATAGAGTCAGATATGAATGAATGACTTTCACTTTCTCCACAGTAACATCCCCCCCTACATGGTCATAGCCCCATTTATTGTTGTATCTCCCCTCTATCATATTAGTCACCTCTCTACAGTCATATTGCCCCTACCTTTATGTAAGCATGCCCTCTCTAGAGTAGTAGTCCTCCCTGAAGGACTCTTATCCTCCTGTAATAGTCCCCTTTCCTCTTCACAATAACCCTTCAGAATAAAAGTCTCTTTCTAATCCAAATATTCAATGAGATGCAAGTAGAACACACAGCAAAACAGTATGTCAGAACCCTGAGCATGGCACCGTGGGGAGAACCTGTGGGTGTGTGTGCCCCGTCATGTAGGGCTCCTTTGGTGCGTCTGTGTCACCATCCTGGGGACACCTGTGGGTGTGTGTCTGTCTTCCCCTCACAGAGGAGACCTCCCCATAATACAGGTCACCTGCCCACTGGGTGTCCTGTCCACAACTCTCCCCATAACACAGGTCACCTGCCCATTCCTGAGCCCTCTTGTCTCCACATCCCTGGACCTCTGTTCCATCAGAATCCAGGTCAGTGTGTCACAAGCCCTTCAACCTCCCATTTGCGCTGGCCTGAGATGGTGGTGGGTTCACTGTGATGGGAGGAATAATGTCCCATCACCTGTGGACACCAGTCCTGGACTTGCAAGACACTCTCCCTTCCCCCAGGTACATAGGTGTGGGTCACCCACCCTCTTTTCCTTGTCTGTGAACCCCAGCTGCCTGGTTTCCAAGTGCAGATTCAGGAGTGCTCGGCAGTAGTGCCACCCAGCCTTGGGGCCTCGGACAGCACCCCAGGGAGCAAGCCGGGTGCACCTGAACACCCCGGTGGCTTCCACTCCGTGGGGCACTTCCTCCTGTGGGTCTGCCGCGCCCTCTGCGTTCTCAGTGCACTCAGGTGAGCAGGTGGGGCGCGTGCCAGTGAGGTCAGGTTCTGCCCCCGTGGGCCCACAGTGAGACACTGGAGGAGGTTCCGTGTCACCTCACACATCTGTGGGTGGAGATGGGCACAGAGGCACTCAGGGAATCGTTCTCAGGTGAACGAATGGATGGAGCCATGCAGGGCCACTTCACGAACACCAGGCTCCAAGACCTTTGCTCAGGCCCCCAAACTCACCAGCCCCCTGAAACGCTCACTGGGTCCCCCAAACTCGCCGGCTCTCTGAAATGCTCACTGGGTCCCCCACATACTCATTAGCCCCTGAAACACTTACTGGGTCCCCCAGACACTCACCAGCCCCCTGAAGCACTCACTAGGTCCCCCAAACTCGCCAGCCCCCTGAAACACTCACTGGGTCCCCCAAGCACCTTCCGGGCTCCCAAAATGTCCATCCACTCTGACAAGCCCATGGTCCTACCCCCTCAATGTAAGGGCAGGACACAAGGCCTGGGTCATCAGAGGTGTCTTCCCCCAGTGGCACTGGCCAGTACAGGGTCAGCACCAGCTCAGGACTCATGAGGGGCTTGTCACTGTGCCCGGTGAGCCGCAGTCCAGGGGCTCCCTTGGGCTCCATGCTCTGACCCAGAGGGACTCAACTTCCACGTGGAGATGCTGAGTGGCCACCTCCCTTCCCCCAGGTGGTCCCGGCCCTCCAGCCCCTCCTGTGCACAAACACACACACGCATACATATATGATGCTGGGAAAGATTGAGGTCAGGAGGACAAGGGGTGGGTGACAGAGGATGAGATGGTTGGATTGCATCACCGACTCCATGGACATGAGTTTGGGTAAACTCCAGGAGTCGGTGATAGACAGGGAGGCCTGGACTGCTGCAGTCCATGGGGTCGTGAAGAGTCAGACACGACTGAGCAACTGGACTGAACTGAATACAGCTTTTAGAGTTGCTGTTACAAAAAATGGCCACAAGGAGTCAGCATTGCTTTTGCGTCACACTCCACTTCTAAATTTCTTTTTTTTAAATTAATTAATTAATTTTAATGGGAGGCTGATTACTTTACAATATTGTAGTGTTTTTTGCCATACATTGACATGAGTCAACCATTGGTATTCATGTGTTCCCCATCCTGAACCTCCCACCCACCTCCCTCCCCATCCCATCCCTAAGGGTCATCCTAGTACACTAGCCCTGAGCACCCTGTCTCATGCATCAAACCTGGACTGGCGATCTATTTCATATATGGTAATGTACATGTTTCAATGCTATTCTCTCTAATCATCCCACTCTCACCTCCTCCCACAGAGTCCAAAAGTCTGTTCTTTACAGAAGACTGTTCTTTACTTTAGTCTGTGTCTCTTTTGCTGTCTCACATACAGGGTCATTGTTACCATCTTTCAAAATTCCATATATATGTGTTAGTGTGCTGTATTGGTGTTTTTCTCTCTGACTTACTTCACTCTGTATAATGGGCTCCAGTTTCATCCACCTCATTAGAACTGATTCAAATGCATTCTTTTTAATAGCTGAGTAATATTCCATTGTGTATATCTACCAGAGCTTTCTTATCCATTCATCTGCTGATGGACATCTTGGTTGCTTCCATGTCCTGGCGATTGTAAGCAGTGCTGCAATGAACATTGGGGTGCTCATGTCTCTTTCAATTCTGGTTTCCTCGGTGTGTATGCCCAGTGGGATTGCTGGGTCATATGGCAATTCTATTTCCAGTTTTTTAAGGAATCTCCACCCTGTTCTCCATAGTGGCCTTACTAGTTTGCATTCTCACCAACAGTGTAAGAGGGTTCCATTTTCTCCGCACCCTCTCCAGCATTTATTGCTTGTAAACTTTTTGATAGCAGCTATCCTGAGCGGAGTGAGATGGTAGCTCATTGTGGTTTTGATTTGCATTTCTCTGATAATGAGTGATATTGAGCATCTTTTCATGTGTTTGTTTGCCATCTATGTCTTCTTTGGAGAAATGTCTGTTTAGATCTTTGGCCCATTTTTTGATTGGGTCGTTTATTTTTCTGGAATTGAGCTGTAGGAGCTGCTTGTATATTTTTGAGATTAATTCTTTGTCAGTTGCTTCATTTGCTGTTTTTTTCTCCCATTGTGAAGGCTGTCTTTTCACCTTGCTTATACTTTCCTTCGTTGTGCAAAAGCTTTTAAGTTTAATTAGGTCCCATTTTTTATTTTTGCTTTTATTTCTATGACTCTGGGGGGTGGGTCATAGAGGATCCTGCTGTAAATTAATTTTTTGTGCATTCATTGCTGTTTTATTTTGAAGAAGGGTTGATTTCCGATACTGTGTTGGTTTCAGGTGTACAGGAGCTGGATTCAGTGATACACAGACATTTTTCAATTCTTTCTTGAGTTCATTTTCCCCAGAGAGAGGAGTACAGTGTCTCCAGTAGGCTGCCTTTGCTATTCAACACTGTTTTTCCTGATTATCTGTTTGATGTATATTAATGCCTGTTTGTTCCTTGCAAACTCTTCATTTATCCCACACCCCTAACTTATTTTAATAATCATAAGTTGGTTTTCTAAGTTTGTGAGTCTCTTTCTACTGTGTAATAGCCTACATTTACATTAATTTCAAGAAGATACCTGTCAGTGATACCTTCTGATATTTGTCTTTCTCTATCGGCCTTCCTTTACTTAGTATGGTATTCACTCTATCCGTCCACGCTGTTGTCACTGGCATTATTCCGTTGTGATTCAGGGCTGGGTAGCATTCCAGTGCAAAGGTGCACCACTCTGACTTCATTTTCCTGTCGATGAATAACTTTGTTGAATTTGTTGCAGGGAGGGCTTCCCTGGTGGCCGAGCCAGTAGAGAATCCACCTGCCAGTGCAGGAGACATGGGTTCAGTCCCTGAGTGGAGAAGATCCCCTGGAGAAGGGCATGACAACCCACTCCAGTATTCTTGCCTGGAGAATCCCATGGACAGAGGAGCCTGGTGGGCTACAGTCCATGGGGTCACAAAGTGTTGGACATGACTGAAGCGACTGAGAATATATGGAAAGGAAAAAAAAAAGAGAGAAATGAGTATTTTATTCTTTCCCATTTTTTAGAACAAAGGAGATCAAGAAAACAGTGAGCAGGCCTGAACATTCCTAGTTTTTTTTACTTTAACTGCTCATAACTCTGAATGTCTGTGACTGTTTGCTTTTCTGCCCCCTAACTCTGCAGGAGCTATGAGTAACATTTTTTCCTTGGACTCTATGCTAAATACATCACCTATCTGGTGGTTACCCTTACAACACCCTTCCCCTTGTACTTACATATCAGAAAGAAGGCCGCGGAGCCACCCCAACTGCCAGAGTCAGTTACTGTGTTATTGACTTCAGTCTAAGACTGTCTTTGAAAAATTGCATGAGGAAGAGATCTAGATCCTACCCACTTTGTTCCTCATCACTGACACCTGACTGTGAGCCATTCCCTTATATAAGCCCCTAGACTCTTCATCGGCGGGGGATGGGGGACACAGTCCTTGAGGCATGACCCTACTGTGTTCCCCTCTCTGCTGGCTTGAGAATAAAAGCCACCTTTGTATCTCCTTCAAACTCTGTCTCTGTATTTTTTATTTGGCTTCACTGGGCGGAGAAAGCCAAGATTTTGGCCAACAACAATTCTAGTTCTTGGCCATTGCCAATCGAGCTGCCCTGAAAACAAGGTGCATGGGTCACTGTGAATTCTGATTTTCTCTGGGTCTGAGCCCGGACAAGGGATTGCTGGGCCACATGATTTCTGGGTGTTTAGTTGAAAAAGAACCTCCTTGCTGGTTTTGATAGTTCCTGCACCCATTTACACCCCCACTGAGTGTGTAGGAGAATTCCCTTTTGCCTCCATCCTCTCAGCCTGTATTCTCTGTAGATTTTTAGACAGTGGCCACTCTGACCTGTGGGAGGGGATTTTTCATGGGAGTTGTGATTTGCGTGGATTTAATACATAGTGGCATGCTGCAGTCCATGGGATTGCAAAGAGTAGGACACAACTGAGCAACTGAACTGAGTACATAGTGAGCTGGACGAACTTTCCAGGTGCTTTTCGATACTGTACAGAGTGACTACAGTTTATCTCTTGACATTGTTTTCTTGAAAGGTGGCCCTGTTTTGAATTCCTGTCTGATGATCTACCCTGGGACATGACTGGAAGGGAGGGGTCATTTACAGTCCCACAGGCCTTGTGAATATGAAGAGCCCAACAGCACTAGGTTTAACATTGTGTTTCTGGAAGACGGTTCTAAGGAAACAGCATTTGCTTCCTGCCCCACTCTGGTCCTCAGTCATTGAGTCTCATGGAAAACTCTGTTCATTGATTGTCAGCTAGAGTGGAATGTGCCAAGGCTTGAGCCTCATTTCTCCTTCGCCCTTACCCAGGGTGCCCAGGACACATCCCAGTTTGTGGACACCGCTCTGCAGAGGGTGCTGTCATCTGTAGGTGGAGTGACCCTAAGGACGGAGGCTGGAGGTAGGAACCCCAGCCTAGGGGACATAGAGTGGCCAGGGGACCTTGCAAACCTGTTCCAGCCTGGAGGCTCCACCAATTCTTAGGTGATGTAGGCTTGGTTTCTCTGCAGGAAGTTCCACCTGCATCTGGAGATTGGGTGCTCATGCAGAGGGAAGGAGGCACCCCAGGTCCATTGTGGGGTCACATTTCCTGGCACATGCTCCCAGCTCCATCTGCACTGAGGCCCTCCGGTCATGGGACCAAAACCAGCTCAGGCTTCAGGGATGTGACACCATCCAGGTCACCATGTCCTGAGGGCAGTAGAGTCAGCCTTTCTGATTCCTTTTTTATACTTTTATTCCCTAATTTGAATTGGCGGATGTAGTTGAAAGACAAGGTTGTGGGTGTTTTTTATTTTTATTTGGATCGACAGCAATTTGATTCACTTATACATAGATGTGTATATCTTCTCTTCCAGGTTCTTTTCCGATATAGGATGTTACAGTGTTGAATAGGATTCCTGTTTACACAGTGGTTCCTGGGGGATTGTTGTTGTTGTTGTTTTTAATAATATAAGCCTCCCTGTGTTAGATTGAATCAGTTCATTACTCCCTGTCCCACAGTTTTGTTTTTTGTTTTTTTTCTTTCTGGGGTCCATTGACTGTTTTCTGAGTCTGTGAGACTGTTCCTCTTTGGTAAAGAAGTTCATCTGTATCCACTTTTAGATCCCAGCTACAAGTGATATCTTACACTAATACCGCTCCCTGTCTCCCTCACCTCACTTGCTATGATATCTCTGCTTTATTCCCTGAGGCCTCCCATGGCATTCTTTCCTGCCTGTTATGGCTGAGTGACGGTTCATCATCTATGTACCCCATCGTCTTTATTCCTTATGGACGTCTTTGTTTGCAAATATTTTTTCCCATTCTGAGGACTGTCTTTCTCTTTCATTTAGGGTTCCTTTGCTGTGCAAACACTTTTAAGGTTAATCAGTCCTGTTTTCTTAGTTTTGGTTCATTTTTCATTATTCTGGGCACACTTGGTGGAATTGATGTTGCAGCATGTCCCCCCTATATTGTCCTCAAAATTTCATAGTATCCATCTGACATTTAGATCTTTATCTTCTTTGAAGTTTATATTTGTGTATGGTTTGAGGGATATTCTAATTTCATTCTCGTTTTCATTATTGATGCACATCCATGCTCTCCTCCATAGTGGCTTTCTCCTATTTTCATTTTAGCAATGGAGGTGGATGGTTCCCTTTTCTTCATGGCATCTGGCAGATTTAACCTTTGTAGAGTGCTTGACAATCACCATTCTGATTGGTGTGAGGTGATACCGAACACCCTTTCCTAATATTTAGCAATTTTGACATCTTTTCATGAGATGTTTTTAAAGTGTGAGTTAAAGGTACCTGTTAAAATTGGCTTTGTGACAGTCTACCCAGTTATGAATTCTTTTTTGATGATCACCCCTAGGAGACTCCAGGAGATCAGTTGTTGTTTACTTAGAAATGCGTGGACTTTATGAATATTAAACGCCTATCAACACAGCTTTCTGTTCATGGGCGGGACTGTGGCCCTCCCTGTTGTTTTACCTGAGACCAAACTATGGTGGAGGTAATGAAGACAAGGGCGACCTCCTTCAAAAGGTGCCAGTGCCCCCGACACTGCAGGAGGCCACGACTGACCCGTGCCTCATCTGGAGGCCCCTGGGCACTCACGAGCAAGTCTGGGTCAGTCTCTTTTGGGGTCACTGCTCCTTTCTCCTGGGTCCTGGTGCACACAAGGTTTTGTTTGTGCCCTCCACGAGTCTGTTTCCCTAGTCCTGTGGAAGTTCTATAATCAAATCCCAATGTCCTCCAAAGTTTAACTCCTTGGGATTCTCAGTCCCTTTGCCAGATCCCCAGGTTAGGAAATCTGGAGGTGGGGTGATCTGGGTACCGACCTGGAATGGATGGAGCTGGGGTGGTCTGTATGCTGACCTGGCATGGATGGAGGTGGGGTGGTCTCTGCACTGACATGGCATGGATGGAGCTGGGGTGGTCTGAGTGCTGACCTGGCAGGGATGGATCTGGGGTGTCTCTGCACTGACCTGGCATTGATGGAGCTGGGGTGGTCTGTGTGCTGACCAGGTATGGATGGAGCTGGGGTGGTCTCTGTGCTGACCTGGCATGGATGGAGGAGGGGTGGTCCATGTGTTGACCTGGCATGGATGGAGCTGGGGTGGTCTGTGTGCTGACCTCACATGGATGGAGGAGGGGTGGTCCGTGTGCTGACCTGACATGGATGGAGCTGGGGTGGTCTGTGTGCTGACCTGACATGGATGGAGGAGGGGTGGTCCGTGTGCTGACTTGGCATGGATGGAGCTGGGGTGGTCTGTGTGCTGACCTCGCATGGATAGAGGAGGGGTGGTCCGTGTGCTGACCTGGCATGGATGGAGCTGGGGTGGTCTGTGTGCTGACCTGACATGGATGGAGGAGGGGTGGTCTGTGTGCTGACCTGGCATTGATGGAGCTGGGGTGGTCTGTGTGCTGACCTGGCATTGATGGAGCTGGGGTGGTGTGTGTGCTGACCTGGCAGGGATGGAGCTGTGGTGGTCCGTGTGCTGACCTGACATGGATGGAGCTGGGGTGGTCTGTGTGCTGACCTGACATGGATGGAGGAGGGGTGGTCCGTGTGCTGACCTGGCATGGATGGAGCTGGGGTATCTGTGTGCTGACCTGGCATTGATGGAGCTGGGGTGGTCTGTGTGCTGACCTGACATGGATGGAGCTGGGGTGGTCTGTGTGCTGACTTGGCATGGATGGAGCTGGGGTGGTCTGTGTGCTGACCTGGCAGGGATGGAGCTGGGGTGGTCTGTGTGCTGACCTGGCATGGATGGAGCTGGGGTGGTCTGTGTGCTGACCTGACATGGATGGAGCTGGGGTGGTCTGTGTGCTGACATGGCATTGATGGAGCTGGGGTGGTCTGTGTGCTGACCTGGCATGGATGGAGCTGGGGTGGTCTGTGTGCTGACCTGACATGGATGGAGCTGGGGTGGTCTGTGTGCTGACCTGGCATGGATGGATTTGGGGCGGGGCCAATCTATGTGTTCCTAAGCAACAAGAGTTAAGCCGTGGTTGACTGGTGGGTGGGAGAGCTTGTTTATGATCAGGCAGGGAGGAGGCATATTCCTGGAGCTTTTAAGTTACCTAGGTCTGCTTTGTTTATTTTTGTTGTTCAGTCCTTTGGGTTTTAGCCATGTTCCTTCATCTGCTAGATGTTTCTCTGTCATTTCCTTTTGTTTAATTTACTGTGTTTGTGATCCGTTTCTTGGTTGAAAGGCTGTAGTTCCTCTTAACTATGGAGTCTGCCTCTCCTGAGTGGGATTGAACCAACGCCTTGTGATGGTTTCCTGGTTGGGGGGATTTGTGTGTGTGTTCTGGTAGGTGGAGCTAGATCATGTCTTTCTGAAAGGCAGTGGCTGTGTCCACTAGTGTGGTTTGGAATGTATGGGTTCAGTATGGCTTTGAGCAGACTGTCTGCTGATGTGCAAGGCTGCGCCCCTATCTGGCTGAAGGATAGGCGAGGGGTGTTTGGCACTACAGCCTGCTGGCTTTGGGGTGTGGCTTAGTCTTAGTGTTGAGATGGAGGCTTTTGGGAGGGCACTCACCTATTAATGTTCTGTGGGGCCAGGAGTTCTCTAGTGATCAAAAGTCTTCAGGTCATAAGCTGTCAGCCACTTCCTTCCCCAGGGGATTTTCCCCACCAAAGGATCAAAGCTAGGTCCCTTGCATTGCAGGCAGATTCCTTGCTGTCTGAGCCCCCAGGGAAGCCCTTAGAAAATGCCTGCTGGCACTGATTAAATATTAAACAAATATGTGTTGAAAATGCAGAGTATAGTGATGAATAGCAGAGACTGATTATCATGATAATTATTGTTATTTGGCAAGTCTTTGCTGTCAGATTATAGCAGGAATAGGTATGGTAGGATATAGGAACACAGTACAGTTTCCAACTGTGTGTTCATCGGAAAGTTTCTTGGGGTGATGGCAGGTCCTCAATTACCTTCTAAAGACAGTGACAGGATTTCATTGCTTTGTGTTCTTTTTTTTTTATTTTAAACCTTCCTTAGCTTTCTCATCTATTTGTTGTTGTTGTTTACTGGCTAATTCTTTTTAGACTCTTTGTGAACCTATGGACTGTGGTCCACCAGGCTCCTCTGTCCATGGGATTTCCCAGGCCAAAAAAAAAAAGAAAAGCCAGGTTTGGGGAAAGAGTACATGGGCAGAGACCTCTGAGGACACAGGGATGGAAAGGCTGGCCAGGAGGGGATGAGGGTCAGAAAACTTTGGGTTTACACGAGGTCTGGGCAGGAATCATGGCTCCCAGGCCTGGCCGTGGACACTGCCCAACACCCACCTGCTTGCCCTCTGTCTGTCCTGCCCCACATTTGCCAGGAGCCCCGGAGTCTAGACTGTCGTACTTGCTGAGCTCTGAACACAGCTGTCTGCTTGCAGGTGTGTGGGAGGGATGGAGTGCTCTTAACGACTTGTTACAACTCCGGAAAGTGGGACCGAGGGGCTGGGGTTAATCTGGCTCCAAGGAGCTGAGGGCCCTATGTCAGTCCCAGAGCCAGAGGTCAGACCAGAGCTGCTAAAGAAGGAGCCCAGAGGGTTTATTGAAAAGCCAGTGAAATTGGTTATTAGAAAGCAGCACTGAAAAGATTACAAACAAAAACCTGATATGAACTAAAGTGTGAAACAAATGTGAAGTATTGTTGTCACTGGTGTTTTGAAGAAAGCTAGATTAAATGTGTTCTATAATCAGCACGTTTATCCCAGAACTTTCAGTTTTATTTCCACCACACAGCATCAGTAGTGGGTGGTGGCTCTGCAGCACTGGAGCAGCGAGCAGCTGAGAGGAGATACCCCACGCAGAAGGTCAGGAGTGGCACTTGTGAGGCGATAGATAACCCATGTTCAAGGTAAGGAGTGGTCTAATCACATGGACCACAGCTTGCCTAACTCAATGAAACTATCAGCCATGCCGTGTAGGGCTGCCCAAGAGGGATGGGTCATGGTGGAGAGTTCTGACAAAACGTGGGCCACAGGAGAAGGGAATGGCAAGCCACTTCAGTATTCTTGTCTTGAGAACCCCATGAACAGTATGAAAGGCAAAAAGATAGGACACTGAAAGATGAGCTCCTCAGGTCGGTAGGTGCCCAATATGCTACTGGAGATCAGTGGAGAAATAACTCCAGAAAGAATGAAGAGACAGAGCCAAAGCAAAAACAACACCCAGTTGTGGATGTGGCTGGTGATGAAAGCATGGTCGAATACTGTAAAGAGCAATACTGCATAGGAACCTGGAACGTTAGGTGCGTGAATCAAGGCAAATTGGAAGTGGTGAAACAGGAGATGGCAAGAGTGAACGTCGACATTTTAGCAATCAGCAACTAAAATGGACTGGAATGGGTGGATTTAACTCATTATAGTAGATGACCATTATATCTACTACTGTGGGCAAGATTCCCTTGGAAGAAATGGAATAGACATCATAGTTAAAAAAAGAGTTCAAAATGCAGTGCTTGGATGCAATCTCAAAAATGACAGAATGATGTCTGTTCGTTTCCAAGGCAAACCATTCAGTATCATGGTAATGAAAATCTGTGCCCCGACCAGTAATACTGAAGAAGCTAATGTTGAATTGTTCTGTGAAGACCTACAAGACCTTTTAGAGCTGACACACAAAAAAGATGTCCTTTTCATTATAGGGGACTAGAATGCAAAAGTAGGAAGTGAAGAAACATCTGGAGTAACAGGCAACTTTGGCATCAGAGTACAGAATGAAGCAGGGCATAGGCAAATAGAGTTTTGCCAAGAGAACACACTGGTCAAAACAAACACCCTCTTCCAGCAACACAAGAGAAGACTCTACACATGGACATCACCAGATGATCAACACCAAAATCAAATCCATTATATTCTTGCAGCCAAAGATGGAGAAGCTCTATACAGTCAGCAAAACAAGACCAGGAGCTGACTGTGGCTCAGATCATGACCTCATTATTGTCAAATTCAGACGTAAATTGAAGAAAGTAGGGAAAACCACTAGATCATTCAGGTATGACCTAAATTAAATCCCTTATGATTATACAGTGGAAGTGAGAAATAGATTTAAGGGACTAGATCTGACAGAGTGCCTGGTGAACTTTGGACGGAGGTTTGTGACATTGTACAGGAGGCAATGACCAAGACCATCCCTAGGAAGAAGAAATGTAGAAAGGCAAAATGGTTGTCTGAGGAGGCCCTACAGATAGCTGTGAAAAGAACAGAAGTGAAAAGCAAAGGAGAAAAGGAAAGATATACCCATTTGAATGCAGAGTTCCAAAGAATAGCAAGAAGAGAGAAAGCCTTCCTCAGTGATCAGTGCAAAGAAAGAGGAAAACAATAGAATGGGAAAGTGTAGAGATCTCTTCAAGAAAATCAGAGATATGAAGGGAACGTTTCATGCAATGATGGGCTCAATAAAGGACAGAAATGGTATGGACCTAAAAGAAGCAAAAGATATTAAGAGTAGGTGGCAAGGATACACAGAAAAACTGTACAAAAAAGATCTTCATGACCCAGATAGAGATGATGGTGTGATCACTCACCTAGAGCCAGATATCCTGGAATGTGAAGCCAAGTGGGCCTTAGGAAGCACAACTATGAACAAAGCTAGTGGGGGTGATGGAAATCCAGTTGAGTTATTTCAAATCCTAAACGATGATGCCGTGAAAGTACTGCACTCAATATGCGAGCAAATTTGGAAAGCTCAGCAGTGGCCACAGGACGGGAAAAGGTCAGTTTTCATTTCAATCTCAAAGAAAGGCACTGTCAACGAATGCTCAAAGTATTACACAATTACACTCATTGCACACGGTAGCAAAGTAATGCTCAAAATTCTCCAGGCCAAGCTTCAACAATACGTGAACCGTGAACTTCCAGATGTTCAAGCTGATTTTACAAAAGGCAGAGGAACCAGCGATCAAATTGCCAGCATCCCCTGGATCATCAAAAAAGCAAGAATTTCACAAAAATCTCTATTTCTGCTTTATTGACTAGGCCAAAGGCTTAGACCGTGTGAATCACAATAAACTGTGGGAAATTCTGAAAGAGATGGGAATACCAGACCACCTGACCTACCTCTTGAGATATCTATATGCAGATCAGGAAGCAACAGATAGAACTCATCATGGAACAACAGACTGGTTCCAAATAGAAAAGGAGTCCATCAAGGCTGTATATCAGCACCCAGCTTATTTAACTTATATGCAGAGTACATCATGAGGAACACTGGCCTGGATGAAGCACAAGCTGGAATCAAGATTGTGGGGAGAAATATCAATAACCTCAGATATACATATGACACCACCCTTATGGCAGAAAGTGAAACAGAACTAAAGAGGCTCTTGATGAAAATGAAAGAGGAGAGTGAAAAGTTGGCTTAAAGCTCAACATTGAAAACTAGGATCATGGCATCTGGTCCCATCACTTCATGGCAAATTCATGGGGAAATAGTGGAAGACTTTATTTTTTTCACGTGAGCTGTGTGTCCTTGTGTGGCTGTGTGGAGAAGTGCCCCTGGTACCCCCAATGGTTCCCCTAGCACACCCCTGTGCTCACGCCTTGCCCCCATCCCCCTGGGGCAGCTCCTGTCGATCTTGCCTTGTGACCGTAGCCACCTTGCAGGCGCCAGCAGCAACTTATTGAAGCCTGAGTGACACCTGCCCCTGCGACATGTGGCCAGAATGTCCCAGGGAAAGTGTGACCCTGGTGCCCATGAGGAACACACCCGCCCTGCTGCTTGGGGTGGCTCGGTCTGCCGTAGCACCATGTCTAGGGTCACAGGCTGGCTGCCAGTCAGCCACTAGCTCCTTCGGTATGTGGTGTAAGACCACGGGCTCATCAGCGGTAGCCCATGGAACCTGTGGGTCTCGTCTGTGATGGTGAAAATGACCTGCAGGCAGACGGGGCGCTGGGAGTGCTCACAGCCTGGCCCAGTGCTACCTGGGGCCCAGCATCCCAGGGCTGGAGTCGGGGGACAGGAGCCCCAAGGCCAGCTGGTGCATTGTGGGTGGGTCTGGGGCCCCCCAGAGGAAGCACTCAGTTTGAGGGGCCCCTGGGCCTGGAGGTTCCCAAGGGTTAGGACACCCTGAACAGGTTATGAGAAGGGGACAGGGAACTGGAGGGGCTCGGGTGAGCCTCTGTCTGCATGGGGTGAGTCAGCCTGACCTTGGGGTTGGGTGGTGTGGGCATGCAGTAGTCAAGGCTGGGGGCTCAGAGCAGGTGCCCATTCGGATTGGGGGGGGGGCAGGACCAGCCTGCAGGTCAAAGTGCATCTCAGGGCTCCACCCATCTGGCCCTCATGCCCATGTATGGGTAGAAGCTCTCCTGGCCCCTCTTCTGCCAGTAGCCCTCAGTGACAAAGGACAGCTTGCCAATGAGCACCTTCATCTGGCCTGGTGGCAGGAGCCCAGGACAGCGGTCGTCCAGGTCTGTGCAACTGGGGAGGGGAGGGGGCGGTGCAGAGGGGCCCCCGCCTGGTCTCCTGGGTCTGTGTGCTCAGTGGCCTGACTTGGACCAGGGTGAGCAGGGCCTGGATGGCTGTGGAGTAGGGCAGCACCCAGGAACCAAGGCTACACTGCCTCACTGTCCTCAGGGAATCCCAGAGAAGGCAAAGAAGCTCCCCGTCCACCCACAAGCAGTTATCACTTCATGTCTGACATGAACAGATTTTCTCTATGAGTAAGTGTACTTATTTACAAACTTAAATAAACTGGGTTGTTCTAACCATACTACCCTGCCCTGGCAAGGGCCAGGAGCCATGTGTCCTGCCAATCCCCAGGAAGAATGGAAGGTGCCCACCCAGGGGGTCCCAGCAGGGTTCTGGGTGGTGGTTAGGGGGTCAGCAGAGCGATTGTGGTGTGCAGACCTGTAGGTCCACAGAGGCTCCTCAGGATAGTAGAGAGCATCAGGACTGGGACGGGTGAAAGAGGAGTGGCCCTGCAGCCTAGGGCTGGGAATTGGGGTGAGGTAGGAGGGTTTGGCCTCTGGTAGAACTTCTGCTCCAGAAGGACTGGAGTTATTGTCTGTCTCCTCATGGCTGTCCCAGAGGCAGGTGCTAAACAAATACCTGTCACTGAATGGACAGTCTGAGTGTGAAGGTGCACAGGAAAGGTGGTGTCAGGCAGCAGACTGGGAGTTAAGCAGATGAGGAGGCAGAGACAAGAGAGAGGCATACAGGGTTTCTGAGTATGGACTCTGAGCCCGCTTGGGCTCAGCTCCCCCCAGCCCGTCTGTTCCCCAGACAATCTGTTTTTAACAGAAAGCTCCCTCTGGACTTTACTCACTTGGGTGACCTGCACTGCATGACTTAAAAAGCAGCTCCAACTCTGTTCCCAGCACCTGAGCCTGAAGACTCTGAAGCCTTTTCTACCTCTGCTTGTGTGGTGGTGCTTAGTGGCCAAGTTTTGGATGTGGCTTTGTGGTTTTCTCATGTGCGGAGCTTATCTCCACCTGCAGGGCCGCCAATGCCTCCAGCGCCTCCAGTGGGGGCTGGTCACTCGAGGCTCCCGTTCTTGGATATTCCTGGCCCTGCTCCTCCGGCTTCTCCTCCTGCTCCTGCGAGGACAGCTTCCCTTGCTCCTCTTCCGCCATCACTTCAGCCTCCTCAATGATGTCTTCCACCAGCAGCTGGAACACGTTCTGGACCACACCACCTCTCTGTCCTCCAGGGCTGCTGCTTCCTCCACTGCCTCCCCACTGAAGAAGGCAGCCACCTCGCCTGCTGGGCCACCTGCTGCCTGCAACATCCCTAACAGCCCCAATGCACCGGCACGTCTCAGGGCCCTGGCACCCTGAATCCTTGGTTCGCACCAAAGAAGCCCCAGGGTCTCCATGAGCAGAGGACCCAGGGAAGGATGATGCTGACAAAGGTGCTTAATTCAGCCTGCCTCCGTGAGAATCACCTGGGTCTCACGTGCTGGAAGCAGAGCTGCTCTGAATGAGACTAGGATACATGAAGCCCCTAAGCCTCCAGTCTCAGCCTATCACCTGCTACCTGCATGACCTGAATCCAGGCTGTGCATCCAGGCTGCATGAGCCTGAGCTTCCCCACCGGGGAGGAGAGGGTCCTGGCCTCTACACGGATCTGCCTTCAGGCCTCACCTCCTGATCCCCTCACAACCTCTGTGTCTTGTCACTTCCCTCTCATGGCAGGACCTTCCTCCTGGGGGTAATACTGCAGGGGGTTGACTCTCAGGCCCTCGCCAATGATCTGCTGGCCACACAGGGGAGTCAGCATATGGATGAGCAGCCCTGAGCCCTCCCATGGGCAGCCAAGAACCCCAGCACCAATCATCCATTCTGGGGAGGCCCAGATGGACCCCACCTCAGCAATCCTGTTACATCATGAAGAGTTGTGGTCCAACAACCAGTTGAGGAAGTTCACGCTGCGGGTGTCCTGCCTGAGGCTGGGAGCTCCCATCCATCCTCACAGAAGCTGTGGACCGGAGAGGACGTACATGCCCTATATCCTGAAGGAGGATGGGGGAGACAGGAAAGATTCAGGTAGGTGGCGCATCTGACTCCCTCTCCCACCCACCCACACCGCCCTGGGAGCCAGGTGGCACCAGCAATGCCAAAGTAGTACTCCTTAACAATCTCTCTGTTCCTGAAGGACGGCTTGTCCTGAAAGGAAAATACCAGCTTGCAGCGGGACAGGGGATGGCCTCATTCCGGCACCCCCAGGGCCTGGGAGGATGGAAAAGGTGAAGGTGCACAAGCTTCTAGGGTCCGCAGCTTCCCTGCCAGGCAGGCATCTGCATCTTCCTTTTTTCCTTTCCAAAGGCTCACGGTGAATGCATGGACCCAGGTCATAGGATCCTCCGACCCCAACATGCCTGCCCAGCTCCCCCACCCACCTGTCCTCAGGCTCCCTCCCTGCACTTCAAAGCCATCATGGAGCTAAACAAGTTTCATCTCAGTCGCTGATCATGACAGGCATCTGGCGGTGGTTCGTAATCTGCTCAAAGTCAAGGAGCCAGTCATGCCACATGCTGGGGAAGGAAGAGTCTCGAGGAACAGGGTTAGTCTTGGGCAGAGCAAGGGCACCGGAACAGGCCTCTGTGAGTACTCCCTTTCAGGAGTACTTGTTTCCTATTGGGACCACCCGCTCTTCAGGCACAGAGAGGTCGTATGGGAGTACCACTTTGGCATCGCTGGTGCTCTGCATCTGGGTACTCCCGCTTGCCCAGCTGCCACACTGACAACCCCGGCCCCTGCCACACCATGCGACACGCTCATCCCTCTGGGTCCCCTGTGGTCTTCTGGGACCCTTGTTCACATCCCCCAAGGGAGGATCTGTTTCTGACCGCTCTTGATGTATGCCTGGCATGTGTGTCCTGGGAAGCGGCATGTCAGTTGCCTGAAAGTTCAGGATCTGCAGTCTCTGCAGCATGCATTCTGCGTGCGCAAGTGCCTGTGTCTGTGCGTTTAGCAAGAGAGGCCTGGGTCTCTTCCCTGCTCCCTGTCTTGACAAGAGGTGGCATGGATGTACTGGAGTCATCTGTCAGACTGTCTCCAGTCACTGATGACACCCATTCCCTGCCAAAGTGTATGGCTCCTATTCAGATGTGAGCCGGATGGAGCCTCCCACCGTCATTTGCTCAGACATGTACAGGTAGAGAGGTTCCCAGGTTCTGCTGGCACTGTGCCTGTGGAGATCACAGCGCCCCCGAACCATAATTCCCATGCCCCCCAGTTCCCTTGGCCTCCCCTCGGCTGGCGGGTCCCCTCAGCCCCACCCCTCCTCCTGCTCCTGTCCTTGCTTCTCGTCCTCCTGAGCATCTGACCTCTGAGAAGTGGCACAAAGGATATGGCATTGGCCCACAAGCCGGAGTTGCCCTGGATGACACAACTTGTCTGAC
Source organism: Bos grunniens (assembly GCF_055505025.1). Classification (NCBI taxonomy): domain Eukaryota; kingdom Metazoa; phylum Chordata; class Mammalia; order Artiodactyla; family Bovidae; genus Bos; species Bos grunniens. The sequence goes on from NC_141194.1 coordinate 7,136,038, forward strand.
TCAAGGGAAGCTTTCTCCTCTGATGGTCCTTCCTCTGGAGCCGAAGATAGGCTTTGGGGGTCTGTCTCATTTGCGGGGCTCAGCTCCACCTGCCGGACCACCAACGCCTACAGTGCCTCTAGTGGGGGCTGGTTGCTCGAGGCTCCTGTTCTTGGATATTCCTGGCCCTGCTCCTCCGGCTTCTTCTCCCGCTCCTGCGAGGACAGCTTCCCTTGCTCCTCTTCTGCCACCACTTCAGCCTCCTCAATAATGTCTGCCACCAGCAGCAGGAACACTTGTTGGACTGCACCACCTCTCCATCCTCCAGGGCCGCTCCTTCCTCCACTGCCTGCCTGCTGAAGAAGGCAGCCTCCTTGCCTGGTGGGCCACCTGCTGCCAGCAACATCCCCGATGGCCCTGGCTCACCGGCAAGTCTCAGGGCCCTGGCACCCTGAATTGGTGGGCTCACATCGAAGAAGCCCCGGGGTCTCCATGAGCAGAGGACCCAGGGAAGGATGATGCTGACAAAGGTGCTTAATTCAGCCTGCCTCCATGAGAATCACCTGGGTCTCGGGTCTCATGTGCTGTAAGCAGAACTGCTCTGAATGAGACTAGGACACATGAAGCCCCTAAGCCTCCACTCTCAGCCTGTCACCTGCTACTTGCATGACATGAATCCAGGCTGTGCATCCAGGCTGCATGAGCCTGAGCTTCCCCACAGGGGAAAGGAGAGGGTCCTGGCCTCTACAAGGATCTGCCTTCAGGCCTCACCTCCTGATCCCCTCACAACCTCTGTGTCTTGTCACTTACCCCTCATGGCAGGACCTACTGATATGTTGGCCACACAGGGGAGATCAGCATGGGACTAACCAGGCCCCGAGCCCTTCCTGGGCAGCAAAGAAACCCAATATCAATCACCCATTCTGGGGAGGACCAAATGGACCCCACCTTAGTAATGCTGTTCCATCCCGGAGAGTTTTGGTCCAACAACCAGTTGAGCAAGTTCAGACTCATGGTGACTGGCCTGAGGCTGGGAGCTCCGCATCCATCCCCACAGAAGCAGTGTACCGGAGAAGATGTCTCATGAACAGAGAGGTCGTTAAGGAGTACGACTTTGGCATCGCTGGCCTCTGCATCTGGGTACTCCCGCTTGCCCAGCCGCCACACTCACATCCCCAGCCCCTGCCATACAAGACAATGTGCTCAACCCTCTGGGTCTCCCATGGTCCTCTGGAACCCTTGTTTTCATCCCACAGGGAGGATTTGTTTCTGACCACTCCTGATGTATGGCTGTCATGTGTGTCCTGGGAGTGGCATGTCAGTTGCCTCCAACTTCATGATCTGCAGTCCATGCAGCATGCATTCTCCGTGCACAAGTGCCAGTGTCTGTACATTTAGCAAGAGAGGCCTGGTTCTCTCTCTTGAGCCCTGTTTTCACAAGGGGTCGCATGGATGTACTGGAGTCACTGGGCATACTGTCCCCGTCACTGATGACATTCATTCCCTGCCAAAGTGTGTGGCTTCTATTCAGATGCGAGCCAAACTGAGCCTCTCACAGTCATTTGCTCAGACCCGTACAGGCAGAAAGATTCATAGGCTCTGCTGGCACTGAGGCTGTGGAAATCACAGCTCCCCTGGCGCCCAATTCCCTTGCCCCCTAATTCCCTTGGCCCCCGCTCCCTACCTCAGCTGGCGGGTTCCCTCACACCCACCCCTCCTCCTGCTCCTGTTCCTTCTTGTCCTCCTGAGCATCTGACCCCTGAGAAGCAACACTAAGGATACGGCTTTGGGCCACAAGCCAGGGATGCCCTGGCTGATGGTACTTCTCTGACTCAAGGGACGCTTTCTCCTCTGATGATCATTCCTCTGGAGCCAAAGATAGGCTGTGGGGTCCTTCTCATTCGGGGAGCTCAGGTGCACCTGCAGGGCAGCCAATGCCTCTAGCGCCTCCAGTGGGGGCTGGTCGCTCGAGGCTCCTGTCCTTGGATTTTCCTGGCCCTGCTCCTCCAGCTGCTCCTGGTCCTGCAAGGGCAGCTTCCCTTGCTCCTCCTCCACCACCACTTCAACCTCCTCAATGATGTCTTCCACCAGCAGCTGGAATACTTTCCGGACCGCAACACCTCTCCGTCCTCCAGGGCCGCTGCTTCCTCCACTGCCTGCTCGCTGAAGAAGGCAGCCTCCTCGCCTGGTGGTCCACCTGCTGCCTGCGACATCCCTGACGGCCCCAGTGCGCCAGCACATCTCAGGGCCCCAGCACCCTGAATTCTTGGTCTTGCACTGAAGAAGCCCCAGGGTCTCCATGAGCAGCAGGACCCAGGGAAGGATGATGCCGACAAAGGTGCTTAATTCAGCCTGCCTCCGTGAGAATCACCTGGGTTTTGCGTGCTGGAAGCAGAGCTGCTCTGAATGAGACAAGGACACCTGAAGCCCCCAAACCTCCAGTCTCAGCCTGTCACCTACTACCGACATGACCTGAATCCAGGCTGTACATCCAGGCTGCATGAGCCTGAGCTTCCCCACCGGGGAGAGGAGAGGGTCCTGGCCTCTATACCGATCTGCCTTTAGGCCTCAGCTCTTGACCTCGTCACAACTTCTGTGTCTTGCCACTTCCCTCTCATGGCAGGACCTTCCTCCTGGGGCTAATACTGCAGGGGATTGACTCACAGGCCCTCGCCAATGATCTGCTGGCCACACGGGGAAGTCAGCATATGGACAAGCACCCCAGGGTCCTCCCGTGGGCAGCCAAGAACCCCAACACCAATCATCCATTCTGGGGAGGCCCAGATGGACCCACCTCAGCAATCCTGTTACATCCTGGAGAGTTGTGGTCCAACAACCAGTTGAGGAAGTTCACGCTGCAGGTGTCCGGCCTGAGGCTGGGAGCTCCAGTCCATCCTCACAGAAGCAGTGGACCGGAGAGGACATACATGCCCTATATCCTGAAGGAGGATGGGGGAGACAGGAATGATTCAGGTAGGTGGTGCGTCTGACTCCCTCTCCCACCCACCCACACCGCCCTGGATGCCAGGTTGCACCAGCAATGCCAAAGTGGTACCCCTTAATGATCTCTCTGTTCCTGAAGGACGGGTTGTCCCGAAAGGAAAATACCAGCTTGCAACGGGACTGGGGATGGCCTCGTTCTGGCACCTGCCAGGACTGGGAGGATGGAAAAGGTGAAGGTGCACAAGCTTCTAGGGTCCGCAGCTTCCCTGCCAGGCAGGCATCTGCATCTTCCGTTTTTCATTTCCAAAGGGTCACGGCGAACGCATGCACCCGGGTCATAGGATCCCCCGACCCCCACGTGCCTGCCCAGCTCCCCGACCCACCTGTCCTCAGGTTCCCTCCCTGCCCTTCAAAGCCATCAATGAGCTAAGCAAGTCTTCATCACAGTCGCTGATCCTGACGGGCATCTGGCGGTGGTTCATAATCTGCTCAAAGTCAAGGAGCCAGTCATGCCACATGCCGGGGAAGGAAGAGTCTCGAGGAACAGGGTCAGTCTCAGGCAGAGCAAGGGCACCAGAACAGGCATCTATAAGTTCCCCCTTTCGGGAGTACTTGTTTCCTTTCGGGACCACCCATACTTCAGGCAGAGAGGTCGTATGGGAGTACCACTTTGGCATCGCTGGTGCTCTGCATCTGGGTACTCCCGCTTGCCCAGCTGCCACACCGACAACCCCGGCCCCTGCCACACCATGCAACACGCTCATCCCTCTGGGTCCCCTGTGGTCTTCTGGGACCCTTGTCCGCATCCCCCAAGGGAGGATCTGTTTCTGACCGCTCTTGATGTATGCCTGGCATGTGTGTCCTGGGAAGCGGCATGTCAGTTGCCTGAAAGCTCAGGATCTGCAGTCTCTGCAGCATGCATTCTGCGTGCGCAAGTGCATGTGTCTGTGCGTTTAGCAAGAGAGGCCTGGGTCTCTTCCCTGCTCCCTATCTTGACAAGAGGTGGCATGGATGTACTGGAGTCATCTGTCAGACTGTCTCCAGTCACTGATGACATCCATTCCCTGCCAAAGTGTGCGGCTCCTATTCAGATGCGAGCTGGATGGAGCCTCCCACAGTCATTTGCTCAGACACGTACAGGTAGAGAGGTTCCCAGGTTCTGCTGGCAGTGTACCTGTGAAGATCACAGCGCCCCCGAACTGCAATTCCCTTGCCCCAAATTCCCTTGACCTCCCCTCGGCTGGCGGGTTCCCTGACCCCTCCCTTCCTCCTGCTCTTGTTCCTTCTTGTCCTCCTGAGGTCCTCTTGACCTCTGAGAAGTGGCTCGAAGGATACGGCATTGGCCCACAAGCCCGGGTTGCCCTGGATGATAGCACTTCTCTGACTCAAGGGACCTTTCTCCTCTAATGATCCTTCCTCTGGAGCCAAAGGTAGGCTTTGGTGTCTGTCTCGTTTCTGGGGCTCAGCTCCACCTGCAGGACCGCCAATGCCTCCAGCGCCTCCAGTGCAGGCTGGTTGCTTGAGGCTCCTGTTCTTGGATGTTCCTGGCCCTTCTCCTATGGCTTCTCCTCCTGCTCCTGCGAGGACAGCTTCCCTTGCTTCTCTTCCACCACCACTTGAACCTCCTCAATAATGTCTTCCACCAGCAGCAGGAACACTTGCCAGACTGCACCACCTCTCCGTCCTCCAGGGCCGCTCCTTCCTCCACTGCCTGCCTGCTGAAGAAGGCAGCCTCCTCGCCTTGTGTGCCACCTGCTGCCAGCGACATCACAGACGGCCCCAGTGCACCGGCAGGTCTCACAGCCCTGGCATTCTGAATCGCCGGGCTCACACTGAGGAAGCCCCTGGGTTCGGCGAACAGAGGACCCAGGGAAGGATGATGCCGACAAAGGTGCTTAATTCAGCTGCCTCCGTGAGAATCACCTGGGTCTCGCATGCTGTAAGCAGAGCTGCTCTGAATAAGACTAGGACACATGAAGTCCCTAAGGCTCCAGTCTCAGCCTGTCACCTGCTACTCACATGACCTGCATCCAGGCTATGCCTCCACGCTGAATGAGCCTGAGCTTCCCCACCAGGGAAAGCAAAGGTTCCTGGCCTCTCCATGTTTCTGCCTTCAGGCCTCACCTCCTGATCCCCTCACAAATTCTGTGTCTTGTCACTTACCTCTCATGGCAGGACCTGCTACTCTGCTGGGCACACGCAGGATGTCAGCATGGGACTAACCAGGCCCCGATAACTTTGTGGGGAGACAAGAAACCCAATAACAATCGCCCATTATGAGGAGGCCCAAATGGACCCCACCTTCGCAATCCCGTTCCATCCCAGAGAGTTGTGGTCTAACAACCCGTTGAGCAAATTCAGGCTCATGGTGACCGGCCTGAAACTGGTAGCGCCGCATCCATCCCCACAGAAGCAGTGTACCAGAGAAGACGTCTCAGGCACAGAGAGGTCATTAAGGAGTACGACTTTGGCATCACTGGCCTCTGCATCTAGGTACTCCCGCTTGTCTAGCAGCTACACTGACATCCCCAGCCCCTGCCATACAAGACAATGTGCTCATCCCTCTGGATCTCCCATGGTCCTCTGGGACTGAGAGAGTCATTTCCTAGGCAGGTTGATAGGAAATCTAGGGGTCCCCAAGGAGAGAGGGGTCTGGAATTCTCAAGGAGGAAGAAAGGACAAACTTTTTTTCTTTCTCCACATTCCTTAGGATTATATAACAATAATGTATCCTGCCTGAGGACAGTCTCTGGATTAAGGACAGTCTTTGGATTAAACCTTCTGGCTAATTCTGTTATCTTAAAATGTAAATTATGGGAGTAGGTCTGATGAGGTCTTTACAACCTCCAGACATTCTTTGGATTCGCTGGAGAGTATATAACTTCATTGTTAACACTAGCAAGCGGGTAGTCTTTCTACCCCCTTCTAATGTCTATGTCAGAAGCTTTCTCTATCTCCTTTATACTTTAATAAAACTTTATTACACAAAAGCTCTGAGCGATCAAGCCTCGTCTCTGGCCCCAGATTGAATTCTTCTCCTCCGGGGGCCAAGAATCCCGGTGTATTCGTGTGATTCAACAACAACCTTTCAGGACCCTTGTTCTCATCCCTCAAGGGAGGATTAGTCTGACTGCTCCTGATGTATGGCTGTCATGTGTGTCCTGGGGAGTGGTATGTCAGTTGCCTCACACTTAAGGATCTGCCATCCATGCAGCCTGCATTCTCCGTGCACAAGTGCCAGTGTCTGTGCATTTAGCAAGAGAGGCCTGGTTCTCTCTCTTGCACCCTGTCTTCACAAGGGGTCACATGGATGTACTGGAGTCATCTGGAACACTGTCCCTGGTCACTGATGACATTCATTCCCTGCCAAAGAGTGTGGCTTCTCTTCAGATGTGAGCCAAATTGAGCCTCCCATAGTCATTTGCTCAGACACGTACAGGTAGAAAGATTCACAGGCTCTGCTGGCACTGAGGCTGTGGAAATCACAGCTCCCCCGGCGCCCAATTCCCTTGCCCCCTAATTTCCTTGCCACCCCCCCCCCCAGCTGGCGGGTTCCCTCACACCTACCCCTCCTCCTGCTCCTGTTCCTTCTCGTCCTCCTGAGCATCTGACCCCTGAGAAGCAACACTAAAGATACGGTTTTAGGCCACAAGCCAGGGATGCCCTGGATGATGGCACTTCTCTGACTGAAGGGACGCTTTCTCTTCTGATGGTCCTTCCTCTGGAGCTGAAGATAGGCCCTGGGGTCTTTCTCATTTGGGGAGCTCAGCTGCACTTGCAGGGCCGCCAATGCCTCCAGCGCCTCCAGTGGGGGCTGGTCGCTCGAGGCTCCTGTCCTTGGATCTTCCTGGCCCTGCTCCTCCAGCTTATCCTCCCGCTCTTGCGAGGGCAGCTTCCCCTGCTCCTCCTCCGCCACCACTTCAGCCTCCTCAATGATTGCTTCCACCAGCAGCTGGAACACTTGCTGGACCGCACCACGTCTCCGTCGTCCAAGGCTGCTGCTTCCTCCACTCCCTCCCCACTGAAGAAGGCAGCCTCTTCGCCTCCTGGGCCACCTGCCACCTGCGACATCCCTGATGGCCCCACCGTGCTGGCTGGTCTCAGAGCCCCGGTACCCTGAATCCTCAGGCTCACACCGAAGAAGCCCCAGGGTCTCGGTGAGCAGCAGGACCCAGGGAAGGATGATGCCGACAAAGGTGCTTAATTCAGCTTGCCTCCATGAGAATCACCTGGGTTTTGCGTGCTGGAAGCAGAGCTGCTCTGAATGAGACAAGGACACCTGAAGCCCCCAAGCCTCCAGTCTCAGCCTGTCACCTACTACCCACATGACCTGAATCCAGGCTCTGTATCCAGGCTGCATGAGCCTGAGCTTCCCCACCAGGGAGAGGAGAGGGTCCTGGCCTCTACACGGATCTGCCTTCAGGCCTCACCTCCTGATCCCCTCACAACCTCTGTGTCTTGTCACTTCCCTCTCATGGTAGGACCTTCCTCCTGGGGGTAATACTGCAGGGGGTTGACTCTCAGGCCCTCGCCAATGATCTGCTGGCCACACGGAGAAGTCAGCATATGGATGAGCAGCCCTGAGCCCTCCCATGGGCAGCCAAGAACCCCAACACCAATCATCCATTCTGGGGAGGCCCAGATGGACCCCACCTCAGCAATCCTGTTACATCATGGAGAGTTGTAGTCCAACAACCAGTTGAGGAAGTTCACGCTGCGGGGTCCTGCCTGAGGCTGGGAGCTCCCATCCATCCTCACAGAAGCTGTGGACCGGAGAGGACGTACATGCCCTATATCCTGAAGGAGGATGGGGGAGACAGGAAAGATTCAGGTAGGTGGTGCATCTGACTCCCTCTCCCTCCCACCCACACTGCCCTCGGAGCCAGTTCGCACCAGCGATGCCAAAGTGGTACGCTTTAACGATCTCTCTGTTCCTGAAGGACGGCTTGTCCTGAAAGGAAAATTCCAGTTTGCAGCGGGACTGGGGATGGCCTCGTTCTGGCACCTGCCAGGACCAGGAGGATGGAAAAGGTGAAGGTGCAGAAGCTTCTAGGGTCCGCAGCTTCCCTGCCAGGCAGGCATGTGCATCTTCCTTTTTTCCTTTCCAAAGGCTCACGGTGAATGCATGGACCCAGGTCATAGGATCCTCCGACCCCAACATGCCTGCCCAGCTCCCCCACCCACCTGTCCTCAGGCTCCCTCCCTGCCCTTCAAAACCATCATAGAGCTAAGCAAGTCTTCATCTCGGTCACTGATCATGACGGGCCTCTGCTGGTGGTTCATAATCTGCTCGAAGTCAAGGAGCCAGTCATGCCACATGCTGGGGAAGGAAGAGTCTCGAGGAACAGGGTCAGTCTCAGGCAGAGCAAGGGCACCGGAACAGGCATCTGTAAGTACTCCCTTTCGGGAGCGAGTACTTGTTTCCTTTCGGGACCACCCGTACTTCAGGCACAGAGAGGTCATATAGGAGTACCACTTTGGCATCGCTGGTGCTCTGCATCTGGGTACTCCTGCTTGCCAAGCTGCCACACTGACATCCCCAGGCCCTGCCACACCATGCGACACACTCATCCCTCTGGGTCCCCTGTGGTCTTCTGGGACCCTTGTCCGCATCCCCCAAGGGAGGATCTGTTTCTGACCGCTCTTGATGTATGCCTGGCATGTGTGTCCTGGGAAGCGGCATGTCAGTTGCCTGAAAGTTCAGGATCTGCAGTCTCTGCAGCATGCGTTCTGCGTGCGCAAGTGCCTGTGTCTGTGCGTTTAGCAAGAGAGGCCTGGGTCTCTTCCCTGCTCCCTATCTTGACAAGAGGTGGCATGGATGTACTGGAGTCATCTGTCAGACTGTCTCCAGTCACTGATGACATCCATTCTCTGCCAAAGTGTACGGCTCCTATTCAGATGCGAGCCGGATGGAGCCTCCCACAGTCATTTGCTCAGACACCTACAGGTAGAGAGGTTCCCAGGTTCTGCTTGCACTGTGCCTGTGGAGATCACAGTGCCCCTGAACCGCAATTCCCATGCCCCCCAGTTCCCTTGGCCTCCCCTCGGCTGGCAGGTTCTCAGCACCAGCCCTCCTCCTGCTCCTTTTCCTTCTCGTCCTCCTGAGCATCTGACCTCTGAGAAGTGGCACGAAAGATACGGCATTGGCCCACAAGCCCAAGTTGCCCTGGATGATGACACTTATCTGACTCAAGGGACGCTTTCTCCTCTGATGGTCCTTCCTCTGGAGCTGAAGATAGGCTTTGGGGTCTGTCTCATTTGCGGAGCTCAGCTCCACCTGCAGGACCGCCAATGCCTCCAGCGCCTCCAGTGGGGGCTGGTCGCTCGAGGCTCCTGTCCTTGGATGTTCCTGGCCCTGCTCCTCGGCTTCTCCTCCTGCTCCGGCGAAGACAGCTTCCCTTGCTCCTCTTCCGCCACCACTTCAACCTTCTCAATGTTGTTTTCCACCATCAGCAGGAACACTTGCCGGACTACACTACCTCTCTGTCCTCCAGGGCCGCTCCTTCCTCCACTGACTGGCCGCTGAAGAAGGCAGTCTCCTCGCCTGGTGGGCCACCTGGTGCCAGCGACATCCTCAAGGGCCCCAGTTCACTGGCAGGTCTCAGGGCCCCAGTACCCTGAATCATCGGGCTCACACCGAAGAAGCCCCAGGGTCTCTCTGAGCAGAAGACCCAGGGAAGGATGATGCCGACAAAGGTGCTTAATTCAGCCTGCCTACATGAGAATAACCTGGGTCTCATGTGCTGTAAGCAGAGCTGCTCTGAATGAGACTAGGACACCTGAAACCCCCAAGCATCCAGTCTCAGCCTGTCACTGCTACACGACTGAACTGTATTCAATCTGTGCATCCCAGCTGAATGAGTCTGAGCTTCCCCACTGGGAAAAGGAGAGGGTCCTGGCCTCTACATGGATCTGCCTTCAGGCCACAACTCCTGATCCCCTCACAACTTCAGTGTCTTGTCACTTACCTCTCATGGCAGGACCTACTGATCTCTAGCCACATGGGGGAGGTCAGCATGGGATTAACTAGGCTCCGAGCCCTTCCTGGGCAGCAAAGAAACCCAATATCAATCACCCATTCTGGGGAGGCCCAAATGGACCCCACCTTAGCAATCCTGTTCCGTCCCAGAGAGTTGTGGTCCAACAACCAGTTGAGCAAGTTCAGGCTCATGGTGACTGGCCTGAGGCTGGGAATGTCGCATCCATCCTGACAGAAGCAGTGTAAAGGAGAAGACATCTCAGGCACAGAGAGGTCGTTAAGATGCACCCCTTTGGCATCACTGGCCTCTGCATCTGGACACTCCCACTTGCCCAGCAGCTACACTGGCATCCTCAGCCCCTGCCATACAAGACAATGCGCTCATCCCTCTTGGTCCCCCTTGGTCCTCTGGGACCCTTGTCTCATCCCACAAGGGAGGATTTGTTTCTGACCACTCCTGATGTATGGCTGTCATGTATGTCCTAGGGAGTGGCAAGTCAGCTGCCTAAAACTTCAAGATATACTTCCCATGGGAGAAGAGGAAGATGATTTGATGTTTCTCTGCATGCGTGCAGAGATGGAAGCTTAGCTGTCCAGACGTGTCATGTGTGGCGTGGCAGTGCCATTTGATCAAATGGCATAATAAGAAGATGTCCCATAAAAAGAATGAAATATTGATATATGCAGCAACATGGAAGGTATACTATGAAGCAAAATAACTCAGAGATAGAAAAATACTGTATGATATCACTTATAGAATCTAAAAATACCACAAAGTAGAGAATATAAAAGAAATGGAGACTCACATATATAGATAACAAGCTACTGGTTACCAGTGGGGAGGGGAAGAGGGAGGGACAATACAGAGGTGGGTGAGTGGGAGGCACACTGTGTTAGGTGTAAGATGAGCCCAAGGATGTATTGTACAACATGGGAAATAGAACCAGTAGTGTGTAATAACTATAAATGGAAAGCAAACTTTCACAATTATATAATAAGAAAGAAGAGGAAAGAAAGAGGGGGGAGGAAGACGGGAACAAAGGAAGGAAAATAATGGTGTTTTGGGTGGTCACAAAGACAACATTGATTAGGCCCTTTTTGCAAAGGAATTTATTTTTTTTAAGTTATTTATTTTAATTGGAGGCTAATTACTTTACAATGCTGTAGTGGTTTTTGCCATATTTGACATGAATCCACCATGGGTGTTCATGTGTTCCCCATACTGGACCCCCCTCCCACCTCCCTGCCCATCCCATCCCTCTGGGTCATCCCAGTGAACCAGCCCCGAGCACCCTGTCTCATGCGTCGAACCTGGACTGGCCATCTGTTTCACATATGACAATATACATGTTTCAATGCTATTCTATCAGATCATCCCACCCTCGCCTTCTCCCATAGAGTCCAAAAGACTGTTCTGTACATCTGTGTCACTTTTGCTGTCTCGCATACATTGTTATCATTGCCATCTTTATAAATTCCATATATATGCGTTACAATACAATATTGGTGTTTTTCTTTCTGACTTATTTCACTCTGTATAACAAGCTCCAGTTTCATCCACCTCATTAGAACTGATTCAAGTGTATTCATTTACATGGCTGAGTAATATTCCACTGTGTATATGTACCACTGCTTTCTTACCCATTCATCTGCTGATGGACATCTAGGTTGCTTCCATGTCCTGCCTATTGTAAACAGTGCTCTGATGATCATTCGGGTCCACATGTCTGTTTCAATTCTGGTTTCCTCAGTGTGTATGCCCAGCAGTGGGATTGCTGCTTCATTTGGCAGTTCTAGTTCCAGTGTTTTAAAGAATCTCCACACTGTTCTCCATAGTGGCTGTACTGGTTTGCATTCCCACCAACAGTGTAAGAGGGTACCCTTTTCTCCACACCCTCTCCAGCATTTATTGCTTGTAGATTTTTGGAAAGCAGCCATCCTGACCGGTATGAGATGGCCTCATTGTGGTTTTGATTTGTATTTCTCTGATAATGAGTGATGTTCAGCATCATTTCATGTGTTTGTTAGCCATCCGTGTGTGTTCTTCGGAGCAAAGAAATTTAGAATGGAGCAGTGGGCTCCCACAGGTGGGGCAGAGGGACTAGCCCACGTCCCATGTAGGCCATACTGGGGGCCATTGCCCACTAAGACTTTTATTACAAGAATAAACCCAAGTAAACGCTGGTTCTGTTTTGATTACCATCTCCATACTCTAGTATTCTAAAATAATGTCAGGAATTAAATACTTTTCCTCTGCAAAACCAAGTTTTGTTGGTTTAAGTTTGAAAAGTTTGTTGTCATATATGTCAGGTTTTAATATTTTATGTGTTACTCACAAGGTACAAAGTTTCAGTGTACATTCATACAGACACACACATGTGTATGTATATATATGTATATAAAAAAGCACACACATATGTGTGTATGTGTGTGTGTTATATGAATATATATATAAATTCATATGGCCACAGTCTTAGTACTTATCTTTAAAAATTCATTGTCTTCTATGAGGGAGTTCATTAAGACCCTGTTCAACAATTGTCACCAACATAGGCAGCTGTGTTTACCACGGCTCCATTCCACAGAGCATCCTAAATGGTTTGCAAGGCCTTGAGATCACTTCCTGCACAGCCTGCAGTCCCTGAGGGAATGTACTAATATGCAACCCACATTCAAACAGTTGATTCTAAATACACAGTGATACCACAAAAATTGTCAAGGTAAAGACACATAATGTGCTTTTATTTACATCTAAATCAGTGAAACAAAGTATTCACTGCAAGGTACAAACTTTTTTTAGCTTGAAAAGAACAAAATCGTCTTATATTTGAACATAAGATATCTTGCTGAATTTGAAAAATAGATTTGAAGTGAAATTCATTCTTGATTGTCAGTTATTTTGAGACTATGGAAAATAGTCTTAGGTTAGAAAAAATAAACTTACGTTAACTGGGGGCTGCTTCAGGTGTACCTTTTGTAGATTTTTTTAAAATTCCCTTACACTTTTACAGTCATAAATAGATATAATAGACAAGGTTTGGAGTAGACACACTCTCCCTGCCATGTGACCCATCAGAGTTGACTTAGAGAGATGAGGATGGCAGGTGAGTTTGGAGGCCTCTTTAGGGGAGTCGTAAATGCCTCATTTCTCCCACCAAAACATCTGAATTGCTCCCCATCCTCCGCTAGAGGTGTCAGGATGGGGCTTTGTGATGTCAAGTCTCACCCAGGGCCACCATTGGCTGGGGAAAAGACTTGCTGACCTCATAAAGCATGAGGGTGTGTCTCCCTGGGGAGGGGTATATACAGGGGTGCGCAGGGGCTCTGGAGCAGACCACTGGGAGGCCTCAAAATGACTAAGGTGATTGGGAAGCCACAAGGCTCCAGGGAAGTTATGAAACCCCTGCATCCTGTTACTCAGGACAAAAGGATGAAGACCTCCTCTCAATTGAGGTCCAAAAAACATGTCAAGGTGAGCTGGACCCACCCAAACTCCTCTTGCCGATTGACCCCACCCCATAAGACCCCCTCCCCTGTCCTTGCCTGGCACATAACCCTTCTCTGCCCACATCCCTTCTCCTGAAGCTGTCGTTCCTGGCCACCTTCACCCTCTTCCCCAAACAAATGCCATTCTCTACCCCTCTCTTGTTTTCTCCAGGTGGCCAGGGTCAGTGTGGGGGGGAATAATCACCTTCAGGCAAAGATGACCAAGAAAACTTCTCAGAAACCGCCCACCACAAGGAACCTTAGAAAAATCAGAGGCTCAAAGCTCTGTAGCCAGTGTTCCAAGGTGAATGAAGAGCTGAATCAGAATGGACCAGAGGAAGTCCCAGAGAGTGTGGAGACTCCTGTCATTCCAGCGGGACCAGTGGGCAGCCAGTGACTTCAAGGCATGGCTAGAGACCTCAGAAATCTTCGGGGAGCTTGCTGCTGAGTACTGGCCAACAGTACAGACGTTGACTATTATACCAACTGCATACATTAAGAATGAAAATAAAATCAACCTGATGTGAAATTATGTTTGTCGCCGAGTTCTCTGAGAGTTGGGGGCAGGGAGGGCAGGGCAGGGATAAATGTGTTAAGAGGGAGGGAGATGGGTCCTGTGGGTTGGAGATGGGACCAGAAGGTCCAGTTTGCCAGAAAGTAGGGGCCAAGGGGGAAGAACTGGTTTCAGACTCAGCTTCAAAGATATACTTCCCATGGGAGAAGAGGAAGAGGACCTGGTGGTTCCCTGTGTGAGTGCAGAGATGCAAACTGAGCCGGTGAGCCATGTCATGTGTGGGGTGGCAGTGCCATTTGCTAAAAAGGCATAGAAGGAAGTTGCCCCGTATGAAGAATGGAATATTGACATTTGCAGCAACATGGAAGGTATACTATGAAGTAAAATAACTCAGACAGGGATCGACAAATACTGTATGATATGACTCATAGAATCTGAAGAACACCACAAAGTAGACAATATAACAAAAATGGAGGCTCACAGATATAGAGAACAGTCTACTGGTTACCAGCGGGGAGCGGAAAATGGAGGGGCAATATAGAGGTGAGGGAGTGGGAGGCACACCGTGTTAGGAATAAGATGAGCCCCAGGATATATTGTACAACATGGCGAATAGAGCCAGTACTCTGTAATAACTATAAATGGAAAGCAAACTTTCACAATTGTATAATAAGAAAGAAAAGGAAAGAAATATGGGGCATGAAGGAGGGAAGAAAGGAAGGAAAATAATGGCGTTTTTTGAGGTCACAAAGCCAACATTGATCAGGCCCTATTTAGCAAAGGAAATTAGTTTATTTTTTAACATTTATGTATTTGAATCGGAGGCTAATTACTTTACAAAGCTGTAGTGGTTTTTGCCATACTTAACATGAATCCACCATGGGTGTACACGTGTTCCCCATCCTGAACCCCCCTCCCACCTCCCTCCACATCCCATTCCTCTGGGTCGTCCCAGTGCACCAGCCCTGAGCACCCTGTCTCATGCATCGAACCTGGACTGGAATATGTTTCACATATGATAATACACATGTTTCAATGCTATTCTCTCAGATCATCCCACCCTCGCCTTCTCCCACAGAGTCCTAAAGACTGTTCTGTACATCTGTGTCTCTTTTGCGGTCTCACATACAGGGTTCTCATTACCATCTTTCTAAATTCCATATATATGCCTTACTTTATTGGTGTTTTTCTTTCTGACTTATTTCACTGTGTATAATTGGCTCCAGTTTCATCCACCTCATTAGAATGCATTCAAGTGTATTCTTTTTCATGGCTAAGTAATATTCCACTGTGTATATGTACCACTGCTTTCTTATCCATTCATCTGCTGATGGACATCTAGGTTGCTTCCATGACCTGACTATTGTAAACAGTGCTGTGATGATCATTCTGGTACACATGTCTCTTTCAATTCTGGTTTCCTCGGTGTGTATGCCCAGCAGTTCGATTGCTGGTTCATTTGGCAGTTCTAGTGCCAGGTTTTTAAGGAATCTCCACACTGTTCTCCATAGTGGCTGTACTAGTTTGCATTCCCACCAACAGTGTGAGAGGGTGCCCTTTTCTCCACACCCTCTCCAGCATTTATTGCTTGTAGATTTTTTTTGTATTTTATTTTTTAACTTTACAATATCATATTGGTTTTGCCATATATCAAAATGAATCCACCACAGGTATACATGTGTTCCCCATCCTGAACCCTCCTCCCTCCTCCCTCCCCATGCCATCCCTCTGGGTCGTCCCAGTGCACCAGCCCCAAGCATCCAGTATTGTGCTTTGAACCTGGACTGGTGACTCGTTTCATATATGATATTATGCATGTTTAAATTCCATTTTCCCAAATCATCCCGCCCTCTCCCTCTCCCACAGAGTCCATAAGACTGTTCTATACATCAGTGTCTCTTTTGCTGTCTCGTATACAGGGTTATTATTACCATCTTTCTAAATTCCATATATATGCGTTAGTATACTGTATTGATGTTTTTCTTTCTGGCTTACTTCACTCTGTATAATACGTTCCAGTTTCATCCACCTCATTAGAACTGATTCAAATGTATTCTTTTTAATGGCTGAGTAATACTCCATTGTGTATATGTACCACAGCTTTCTTATCCATTCATCTGCTGATGGACATCTAGGTTGATTTCATGTCCTGGCTATTATAAACAGTGCTGCAATGAACATTGGGGTACACGTGTCTCTTTTCCCTTCTGGTTTCCTCAGTGTGTATGCCCAGCAGTGGGATTGCTGGATCATAAGGCAGTTCTATTTCCAGTTTTTTAAGGAATCTCCACACTGTTCTCCATAGTGGCTGTACTAGTTTGCATTCCCACCAACAGTGTAAGAGAGTTCCCTTTTCTCCACACCCTCTCCAGCATTTATTGCTTGTAGACTTTTGGATAGCAGCCACTCTGACTGGCGTGAAATCATACCGCATAGTGGTTTTGATTTGTATTTCTCTGATAATGAGTGATGTTGAGCATCTTTTCATGTGTTTGTTAGCCATCTGTATGTCTTCTTTGGAGAATTGTCTATTTAGTTCTTTGGCCCATTTTTTGATTGGGTCATTTATTTTTCTGGAATTGAGCTGTAGGAGTTGCTTGCATATTTTTGAAATTAGTTGTTTGTCAGTTGCTTCATTTGCTATTATTTTCTCCCATTCTGAAGGCTGTCTTTTCACCTTGCTTATAGTTTCTTTTTTTGTGAAGAAGCGTTTAAGTTTTATTAGGTCCAATTTGTTCATTTTTGCTTTTATTTCCAATATTCTGGGAGATGGGTCATAGAGGATCCTGCTGTGATGTATGTCGGAGAGTGTTTTGCCTATGTTCTCCTCTAGGAGTTTTATAGTTTCTGGTCTTACGTTTAGATCTTTAGTCCATTTGGAGTTTATTTTTGTGTATGGTGTTAGAAAGTGTTCTAATTTCATTCTTTTACAAGTGGTTGACCAGTTTTCCCAGATCCACTTGTTAAAGAGATTGTCTTTAATCCATTGTATATTCTTGCCTCCTTTGTCAAAGATAAGGTGTCCATAGGTGCATGGACTTATCTCTGGGCTTTCTATTTTGTTCCATTGATCTATATTTCTCTTTGTGCCAGTACCATACTGTCTTGATGACTGTGGCTTTGTAGTAGAGCCTGAAGTCAGGCAGGTTCATTCCTCCAGTTCAATTTTTCTTTCTCAAGATAGCTTTGGCTATTCGAGGTTTTTTGTATTTCCATACAAATTGTGAAATTATTTGTTGTAGCTCTGTGAAGAATACCGTTGGTAGCTTGATAGGGATTGCATTGAATGTAAAAATTGCTTTGTGTAGTATACTCATTTTCACTATATTGATTCTTCCAATCCATGAACATGGTATATGTCTCCATCTATTAGTGTCCTTTTTGATTTCTTTCACCAGTGTTTTATAGTTTTCTATATATAGGTCTTTAATTTCTTTAGGTAGATATATTCCTAAGTATTTTATTCTTTTCATTGCAATGGTGAATGGACTTGTTTCCTTAATTTCTCTTTCTATTTTCTCATTATTAGTGTATAGGAATGCAAGGGATTTCTGTGTGTTGATTTTATATCCTGCAATTTTCCTATATTCATTGATTAGTTCTAGTAATTTTCTGGTGGAGTCTTTAGGGTTTTCTATGTAGAGGATCATGTCTTCTGCAAACAGTGAGAGTTTTACTTCTTCTCTCCAATTTGGATTCCTTTTATTTCTTTTTCTCCTCTGATTGCTGTGGCCAAAACTTCCAAAACTATGTTGAATAGTAATGGTGAAAGGGGGCACCCTTGTCTTGTTCCTGACTTTAGGGGAAATGCTTTCAATTTTTCACCATTGAGGATAATGTTTGCTGTGGGTTTGTCATATATAGCTTTTATTATGTTGAGGTATGTTCCTTCTATTCCTGCTTTCTGGAGAGTTTTTATCATAAATGGATGTTCAATTTTGTCAAAGGCTTTCTCTGCACCTATTGAGATAATCATATGGTTTTTATCTTTCAATTTGTTAATGTGGTGTAGTACATTGATTGATTTGTGGATATTGAAGAATCCTTGCATCCCTGGGATAAAGCCCACTTAGTCATGGTTTATGATCTTTTTAATGTGTTGTTGGATTCTGATTGCTAGAATTTTGTTAAGGACTTTTGCATCTATGTTCATCAGTGATATTGACCTGTAGTTTTCTTTTTTTGTGGCATCTTTGTCAGGTTTTGGTATTAGGGTGATGGTGGCCTCATAGAATGAGTTTGGAAGTTTACCTTCCTCTGCAATTTTCTGGAAGAGTTTGAGTAGGATAGGTGTTAGCTCTTTTCTAAATTTTTGGTAGAATTCAGCTTTGAAGCCGTCTGGACCTGGGATTTTGTTTGCTGGAAGATTTCTGATTATAGCTTCAATTTCCGTGCTTGTAATGGGTCTGTTAAAATTTTCTATTTCTTCCTGGTCCAGTTTTGGAAAGTTGTACTTTTCTAAGAATTTGTCCATTTCTTCCACGTTGTCCATTTTATTGGTGTATAATTGCTGATAGTAGTCTCTTATGATCCTTTGTATTTCTGTGTTGTCTGTTGTGATCTCTCCATTTTCATTTCTAATTTTATCGATTTGATTTTTCTCCCTTTGTTTCTTGATGAGTCTGGCTAATGGTTTGTCAATATTATTTATCCTTTCAAAGAACCAGATTTTGGCTTTGTTGATTTTTGCTATGGTCTCTTTTGTTTCTTTTGCATTTATTTCTGCCCTAATTTTTAAGATTTCTTTCCTTCTCCTAACCCTGGAGTTCTTCATTTCTTCCTTTTCTAGTTGCTTTAGGTGTAGAGTTAGGTTATTTATTTGACTTTTTTCTTGTTTCTTGAGGTATGCCTGTATTGCTATGAACTTTCCCCTTAGGACTGCTTTTACAGTGTCCCACAGGTTTTGGGTTGTTGTGTTTTCATTTTCATTCGTTTCTATGCAAATTTTGATTTCTTTTTTGATTTCTTCTATGATTGGTTAGTTATTCAGCAGCATGTTGTTCAGCCTCCATATATTGAAATTTTTAATAGTATTTCTCCTGTAATTGACATCTAATCTTACTGCATTGTGGTCAGAAAAGATGCTTGGAATGATTTCTATTTTTTTGAATTTACCAAAGCTAGACTTATGGCCCAGGATGTGATCTATCCTGGAGAAGGTTCCATGTGCACTTGAGAAAAAGGTGAAATTCATTGTTTTGGGATGCAATGACCTATAGATATCAATTAGGTCTAACTGGCCTATTGTGTCGTTTAAAGTTTGTGTTTCCTTGTTAATTTTCTGTTTAGTTGATCTATCCATAGGTGTGAGTGGGGTATTAAATTCTCCCACTATTATTGTGTTATTGTTAATTTCTCCTTTCATACTTGTTAGCATTTGTCTTACATATTGTGGTGCTCCTATGTTGGGTGCATATATATTTATAATTGTTATATCTTCTTCTTGGATTGATCCTTTGATCATTATGTAGTGACCTTCTTTGTCTCTTTTCACAGCCTTTATTTTAAAGTCTATTTTATCTGATATGAGTATTGCTACTCCTGCTTTCTTTTGGTCTCTATTTGCATGGAAAGTCTTTTTCCAGCCCTTCACTTTCAGTCTGTATGTGTCCCCTGTTTTGAGGTGGGTCTCTTGTAGACAACATATGTAGGGGTCTTGTTTTTGTATCCATTCAGCCAGTCTTTGTCTTTTGGTTGGGGCATTCAACCCATTTACGTTTAAGGTAATTATTGATAAGTATGATCCCGTTGCCACTTACTCTATTGTTTTGGGTTCAAATTTATACACCCTTTTTGTGTTTCCTGTCTAGAGAATATCTTTTAGTATTTGTTGGAGAGCTGGTTTGGTGGTGCTGAATTCTCTCAGCTTTTGCTTGTCTGTAAAGCTTTTGATTTCTCCTTCGTATTTGAATGAGATCCTTGCTGGGTACAATAATCTGGGCTGTAGGTTATTTTCTTTCATCACTTTAAGTATGTCTTGCCATTCCCTCCTGGCTTGAAGAGTTTCTATTGAAAGATCAGCTGTTATCCTTATGGGAATTCCCTTGTGTGTTATTTGTTGTTTTTCTCTTGCTACTTTTAATATTTGTTCTTTGTGTTTGATCTTTGTTAATTTGATTAATATGTGTCTTGGGGTGTTTCGCCTTGGGTTTATCCTGTTTGGGACTCTCTGGGTTTCTTGGACTTGAGTGATTATTTCCTTCCCCATTTTAGGGAAGTTCTCAACTATTATCTCCTCAAATATTTTCTCATGGTCTTTCTTTTTGTCTTCTTCTTCTGGGACCCCTATGATTCGAATGTTGTAGCTTTTAATATTGTCCTGGAGGTCTCTGAGATTGTCCTCACTTCTTTTAATTCATTTTTCTTTTTTCCTCTCTGATTCATTTATTTCTACCATTCTATCTTCTAATTCACTAATCCTATCTTCTGCCTCTGTTATTCTACTATTTGTTGCCTCCAGAGTGTTTTTGATCTCATTTATTGCATTATTCATTATATATTGACTCTTTTATTTCTTCTAGGTCCTTGTTAAACCTTTCTTGCATCTTCTCAATCCTTGTCTCCAGGCTGTTTATCTGTGATTCCATTTTGATTTCAAGATTTTGGATCAATTTCACTATCATTATTCAGAATTCTTTATCAGGTAGATTCCCTATCTCTTCCTCTTTGGTTTGGTGGGCATTTATCCTGTTCCTTTACCTGCTGGGTATTCCTCTGTCTCTCCATCTTGTTTATATTGCTGAGTTTGGGGTGTCCTTTCTGTATTCTGGCAGTTTGTGGAGTTCTCTTTATTGTAGAGTTTCCTCGCTGTGTGTGGGTTTGTACAGGTGGCTTGTCAAGGTTTCTTGGTTAGGGAAGCTTGTATCAGTGTTCTGGTAGGTAGAGCTGGATTTCTTCTCTCTGGAGTGCAATGAAGTGTCCAGTAATGAGTTATGAGATGTCTATGGTTTTGTAGTAACTTTGGGCAGCCTGTGTATTGGAGCTCCGGGCTGTGTCCCTGTGTTGCTGGAGAATTTGCTTGGTATGTCTTGCCCTGGAACTTGTTGGCCCTTGTGTGGTGCTTGGTTTCAGTGTAGGTATGGAGGCATTTGATGAGCTCCTGTAAGTTAATGTTCCCTGGAGTCAGGAGTTCCCTTCAGAGTTTGGACTTCAGGGTTTGGAAGCCTCCTGCTTCCATTTATCGGTCTTATTTTTACAGTAGTCTCAAAACTTCTCCTTCTATACAGCACCATCAATAAAACATCTAGGTTAAAGATGAAAAGTTTCTCCACCGTGAGGATCACCCAGAGAGGTTCACAGTGTTACATGGAGAAGAGAAGAGGGAGGAGGGAGTTAGAGGTGACCCGAATGAGATGAGGTGGAATCAGTAGAGGAGAAAGTGGGCTAGCCAGTAATCACTTCCTTATGTGCACTCCACAACTGGACCGCTCAGAGATGTTCACGGAGTTATACAGAGAAGAGAAGAGAAAGGAAGGAGACAGAGGTGGCCAGGAGGATAAAAGGGGGGAATGAAAAGGAGAGAGACAGATCCAGCCAGTAATCAGTTCCCTAAGTGTTCTCCACCATCTGGAACACAGAAATTCACAGAGTTGGGTAGAGTAGAGAGGGGTTAGGGAGGAGACACAGGCGAGCTGGTGGAGAAAAAGGAGAGTCCAAAGGGGGAGAGAGCAGTCAAGCCAGCAATCTCGCTCCCAAGTAAAAAATGGATACTGAAGATTGGATTCTTAAGGGTACAAAATTGATAACAAATACCTAAAAACAAAAATTAAAAATCTAGAGTATAGTTAGGAATTTCAAAAATACAATGTTAAAGAAAGGAAGAAGGAAATGAACGAGAGGAGAAGAAAAGAAAAAAAAAAAACAAAGTCACAAAAATTATAAAGAAAATATACAAGGTACAAAATTGATAACAAATACCAAAAAGCAAAAGTTAAAAATCTAGAGTAGAGTTTGGAATTTCAAAAATACAATGTTAAATAAAAGAAGAAGAAAAAGAAAGAGAAAAAACAAACAAACAAAAACAAAGTCACAAAAATTATAAAGAAAATATAGGTACAAAATTGATAACAAATACCAAAAAGCATAAATTAAAAATCTAGAGTGGAGTTTGGAATTTCAGAAATACAATGTTAAAGAAAAGAAGAAGAAAAAAAAAGGTTACAAAAATTATAAAGAATATATATATGAAGTTTGCTTTAAAAAAAATACAGTCTTTTTTTTTGGCAAAGTAATAGTAGGTTATAAAAGTGAAAATTAAAAGAGTAATAGAGGACTTAAAATTTTTTTAAAAATTAAAAAAGAAAGAAAGAATGATCGTAAAAATAGTAAAATATATCTAGGACTTTCTCTGGTGGTGTGGGTATTGTGGGGTCAGTTCATTTTCAGCTAGTTCCTTGGTCCAGCTTATATTTCTCAAGATCTATAGGCCCCTTCCTATGTAGTGGGTACTAACGACAGGGTTTTAATCTATTGCCTGTCGCTTCCAAGGCGGTTCCCTCTGTTACAGCTTCTTCTGTTTGCTGGTCTCTTCAGTGTCTGATTTCTGCCCTGATACAAAGGGGGTGGTGGTGGACACTTTTTTTTTTTTTTTTTTAGGCTCACTTGTTCAGTCGCGCTGTGGGGAGGGAGGGACGCTGCAAACAAATAACACTGGCATGTGCTCGCAGTGCCTCAGCCACACTGGGCCTGCCCCCGCTCATGATGCGTGTAGCCTCCCTGCCCACACTGCTCAGGCTCTAGGTTGCTCTGCCGGGAACCAGCCGAGGCCAGCCCTGGGCTGCTTGCGCCTCCCAGGTCTAAGCCGCTCAGGTTCAGGCACTCGGGTAGTCCTCAGAGGTGCAGACTCGGTTGGGCCTGCGTTTTGTGCCCTTCCCAGGTCCGAGCAGCTCAGGTGATGAGGTGTTTGGCAACCGCAGTTGCTGTGACTTATCCCCTCCCCGCTGCTCTGTTTTCTGGGTGTACAACCAGCGCATCTTCTCAGGTGGATGTTGACCGTCCGGAACCCCAAGAAGTCTTAGTTAGCAAAGAAGCCTGCTTACAGTTTTGTAGATAATGTCTCTCTGGGGCTGCAATTGCCCCCTTCCGGCTCTGGCTGCCTGTCACCGGAGGGGGATGGTCTGCAGCCGGCTATCTCTGTTCAGTCCTTTGTTTTGTGTGCGGGCCTGGCAGTGTCTTAGGTTAGGGCTGGCTTTTCGCGTGGTAGTTATCCCACAGTCTGGTTTGGTAGCCCAATTTAGTTTGCTCAGGTAGCGCTTGGGGCATTCAGGCCAGATCCTTACTTTAAGTGATGCATCCCGCGCCTCCCTGCCCAGCCCCCACTTGGTAGTGGCGGGTGCCAGCATCTGCGCTGCTTCTCCACCGGGGGAGTTACTGTTGGGCTCATAGTCTGTGGGTTTTAATTGTTTATTTATTTTTCCTCCCTGTTATGTTGCCCTCTGTGCTTCCAAGGCTCGGCACAGACTCAGCCGTGTGAGTGTTTCCTGGTGTTTGGAAACTTCTCTCTTTTTAAGACTCCCCTCCTGGGGCTGAGCTCTGTCCCTCCCTCTTTTGTCTCTTTTTTTGTCCTTTATATTTTTTCCTACCTCCTTTTGAAGACAATGGGTTGCTTTTCTGGGTGCCTGATGTCCTCTGCCGGCATTCAGAAGTTGTTTTGTGGAATTTACTTGGCGTTTAAATGTTCTTTTGATGAATTTGTGGGGGAGAAAGTGGTCGCCCTATCCTATTCCTCCGCCATCTTAGCTCCTCCACCCTGCTTGTAGATTTTCGGATAGCAGCCATCCTGACCGGCGTGAGATGGTACCTCATTGTGGTTTTGATTTGTATTTCTCTGATAATGAGTGATGTTCAGCATCTTTTCATGTGTTTGTTAGCCATCCATATGTCTTCTTCAGAGTAAAGGAATTTAGAATGGAGCAGTGGGCTCCCACAGGTGGGGCAGGGGGACTAGCCCACATCCCGTGCAGGCAATCCTGGGGGGCATTGCCCACAAAGACTTTAATTACAAGAATAAACCCAAGTAAATGCTGGTTCTGTTTTGATTACCATCTCCATACCCCAGTATTCTAAAATAATGTCAGGAACTAAATAATTTTCCTCTGCAAAACAAAATTTTGTTGGTTTAAGTTTGAAAAGTTTGTTGTCGTATATGTCAGGGTTTAATATTTTACGTATTATTCACAAGGTACAAAGTTTCAGTGTACATATATACAAATGCACACACAGATATGTGTGTATATATGTGTATACAAATGCACACACATATGTGTGTATGTGTATTTATAAATATGTACATAAATTCATACGGACACAGTCTTAGTACTTATCTTTAAAAATTCATTGTCTTCTATGAGGGAGTTCATTAAGAGAAGACCCTGTTGAATAATTGTCACCAACACAGACAGCCATGGTCACCATTGCTCCTTTCCACAGAGCATCCTAAATGGTTTGCAAGGCCTTGAGATCCCTTCCTGCACAGCCTGCAGTCCCCGAGGGAATGTACTAATACACACCCCACATTCAAACAGTTGATTCTAAATACACAGTGATACCACAAAATTTGTCAAGGTTAAGACACACAATGTGTTTTTATTTATGTCCCAATCAGTGAAACAAAGTATTCACTGCAAGGTACAAACTTTTAGCTTGAAAAGGACAAAATGTCTTATATTTGAACATAAAATATCTTGCTGAATTTGAAACATAGGTTTGAGATGAAATTCATTCTTGATTGTCAGTTATTTTGAGACTATGGGAAATAGTCTTACATTATAGAAAATAAACTTATGTTAACTGGGGTTTGCTTAAGCTGTATCATTTGTAGATTTTTTTTTTAATTCCCTTACACTTTTACAGTTATAAATAGATATAATAGACAAGGTTTGGAGGAGACACACTCTCCCTGCCATGTGACCCATCGGAGTTGACTTAGAGAGATGAAGATGGCAGGTGAGTTTGGAGGCCTCTTTGCTATGCTAAGCTAAGTCACTTCAGTCGTGTCCGACTCTGTGCTAACGCATAGACGGCAGACACCAGGCTCCCCATCCCTGGGATTCTCCAGGCAAGAACACTGGAGTGGGTTGCCATTTCCTTCTCCAATGCATGAAAGTGAAAAGTGAAAGTGAAGTCGCTCAGTCATGTCCGACTCTTAGGGACCCCATGGACTGCAGCCTACCAGGCTCCTCCATCCATGGGATTTTCCAGGCAAGAGTACTGGAGTGGGGTGCCATCGCCTTCTCCGGGAGACCTCTTTAGGGGAATTGTAAATGCTTTATTCTCCCACCAAAACATTTGAATTGCTACCTATCCTCCGCTAGAGGAGTCAGGATGGGGCTTTGTGATGTCAAGGCTCACCCAGGGCCACCATTGGCTGGGGAAGAGACTTGCTGACCTCATAAAGCAAGAGAGTATGTCTCCCTGGGGAGAGGTATATACAGGGATGCTCAGGGGCTCTGGAGCAGACCACTGGGAGGCCTCAAAATGACTAAGGTGACTGGGAAGCCACAAGGCTCCAGAGTAGTTATGAAACACCTGCCTCCTGTTACCCAGGACAAAAGGATGAAGACCTCCTCTCAATTGAGGTCCAAAAAACATGTCAAGGTGAGCTGAACCCATCCAATCTCCTCTTGCCCATTGACCCCACCCCCATAAGACCCCCCTCCCCTGTCCTTGCCTGGCACATAACCCTTCTATGCCCACACCCCTTCTCCTGAAGCTGTCGTTCCCGGCCACCTTCACCCTCTTCCCCAAACAAATGCCATTCTCGACCCCTCTCTTGTTTTCTCCAGGTGTCCAGGGTAAGTGTGCAGTGAATAATCACCTTCAGGCAAACCTGCCAAAGAGAACTTCTCAGAAACCACCCACCACGAGGAACCTTAGAAAAATCAGAGGCTCAAAGCTCTGTAGCCAGTGTTCCAAGGTGAATGAAGAGCTGAATCAGAACGGACCAGAGGAGATCCCAGACTGTGGAGACCCCTGTCATTCCAGCGGAACCAGTGGGCAGCCAGTGACTTCAAGGCATGTCTAGAGACCTCAGAAATCTTTGGGGGTCTTGCTGCTGAGTACTGGCCAACAGTACAGACATTGACTATTATACCAACTGCATACATTAAGAATGAAAATAAAATCAACCTGATGTGAAAGTATGTTTGTCTCTGAGTTCTCTGAGAGTGGGGGGCAGGGCAGGGATAAATGTGTGAAAAAGGAGAGAGATGGGTCCGTGGGGTTGGAGATGGACCAGAAGGTCCAGTTTGCCAGAAAGTAGGGGGCGGGGGGTGGGGGGAAGAACTGGTTCCAGACTCAGCTTCAAAGATATACTTCCCATAGGAGAAGAGGAAGAGGACTTGGAGGTTCTCTGTGTGAGTGCAGAGATGGAAACTGAGCACGGGAGCCATGTCATGTGTGGGGTGGCAGTGCCATTTGCTAAACAGGCATAGAAGGAAGTTGCCCCTTATAAAGAATGGAATATTGACATTTGCAGCAACATGGAAGGTATACTATGAAGTAAAATAACTCAGACAGAGATAGACAAATACTATATGATATGACTCATAGAATCTGAAGAACACCACAAAGAGTACAATATAATAAAAATGGAGGCTCACACATATAGAGAACAATCTACTGGTTACCAGCGGGGAGGGGAAGATGGAGGGGCAATATACAGGTGGGGGAGTGGGAGGCTCACCCTGTTAGGAATAAGATGAGCCCAAGGATGTATTGTACAACATGGCAAATAGAGCCAGTACTCTGTAATAACTATAAATGGAAAGCAAACTTTCACAATTGTATAATAAGAAAGAAAAGCAAAGAAAAAGGTAGGGGAGGAGGCGGGAAGAAAGGAAGGAAAATAATGGTGTTTTTGGAGATCAAAAAGCCAACATTGATCAGGCCCTTTTGATCAAAGGAATTTAGTTTATTTTTTTAAATTTATGTATTTGAATCAGAGGCTAAGTACTTTACAATGCTGTAGTGGTTTTTGCCATACTTGACATGAATCCGCCATGGGTGTACACGTGTTCCCCATCCTGAAACCCCCTCCCACTTCCCTCCGCATCCCATCCCTCTGGGTCATCCGAGAGCACCAGCCCCGAGCACCTTGTCTTATGCATCGAACCTGGTCTGGCCATCTGTTTCACATATGATAATATACATGGTTCAATGCTATTCTCTCAGATCATCCCGCCTTCGCCTTCTCCCACAGGGTCCTAAAGACTGTTCTGTACATCTGTGTCTCTTTTGTGGCCTCGCATACAGGGTCTCATTACCATCTTTCTAAATTCCATCTATATGCCTTACTATACTGTATTGGTGTTTTTCTTTCTGAGTTATTTCACACTGTATAATTGGCTCCAGTTTCATCCACCTCATTAGAACGGATTCAAGTGTATTCTTTTTCATGGCTGAGTAATATTCCATTGTGTATATGTACCACAGCTTTCTTATCCATTCGTCTGCTGATGGACATCTAGGTTGCTTCCATGTCCTGCCTATTGTAAACAGTGCTGTGACAATCATTCTGGTACACATGTCTCTTTCAATTCTGGTTTCTTTGGTGTGTGTGCCCAGCAGTGGGATTGCTAGGTCATTTGGCAGTTCTAGTTCCAGGTTTTTAAAGAATCTCCACACTGTTCTCCATAGTGGCTGTACTAGTTTCCTTCCCACCAACAGTGTGAGAGGGTGCCCTTTTCTCCACACCCTCTCCAGCATTTATTGCTTGTAGATTTTTGGATAGCAGCCATCCTGACCGGCGTGAGATGGTACTTCATTGTGGTTTTGATTTGCGTTTGTCTGATAATGAGTGATGTTCAGCATCTTTTCATGTGTTTGTTAGCCATCCGTATGTCTTCTTCGGAGCAAAGGAATTTAGAATGGAGCCGTGGGCTCCCACAGGTGGGGCAGAGGCAGTAGCCCACATCCTGTGCAGTCAATACTGGGGGCCATTGCCCACGAAGACTTTTATTACAAGAATCAAAGCAAGTAAATGCTGGTTCTGTTTTGATTACCATCTCCATACTCCAGTATTCTAAAATAATGTCAGTAATTAAATACTTTTCCTCTGCAAACCCAAATTTTATTGGTTTAAATTTGAAAAGTTTGTTGTCATATATGTTAGGTTTTAATATTTTATATATTATTCACAAGGTACAAGGTTTCAGTGTACATATATACAAACACACACATATGTGTGTATATATATACAGACGCACATACTTATGTGTGTGCATACACACACACACACACACACACACACACACACATATATATATATATATATACTCTCCTGGTGGCTCAGATGGTAAAGAGTCTGTCTACAATGCGGGAGACCTGGGTTCAATCACCGGGTTGGGAAGATCCCCTGCAGAAGGAAATGGCAATCCACTCTAGTATTTTCCAGTTGCCTGGAAAATCCCGTGGACAGTGAAGCCTGATAGGGTACTGTCCATGGGGTCGCAAAGAGTCAGAAACAACTGAGCACCTTCACTTCATTTCACTTCACTTCATACATACATATAATTTCATACGGCCACAATTTTAATACTTATCTTTAAAAATTCATTGTCTTCTATGAGGGAGTTCATTAAGAGAAGACCCTGTTCAACAATTGTCACGAACACAGGCTGCCACGGTTACCACTGCTCCATTCTACAGAGCATCCTTAATGGTTTGCAAGGCCTTGAGATCCCTTCCTGCACAGCCTGCAGTCCCTGAGGGAATGTACTAATACACACCCCACATTCGAACAGTTGATTCTAAATACACAGTGATACCAAAAAGATTGTCAAAGTAAAGACACACAATGTGCTTTTATTTACATCTAAATCAGTGAAACAAAGTATTCACTGCAAGGTATACACTTTTTTAGCTTGAAAAGAACAAAATCGTCTTATATTTGAACATAAGATATCTTGCTGTATTTCAAAAAATATGTTTTATTTGAAATTCATTCTTAATTGTCAGTTATTTTGAGAGTATGGAACAAATAATAAACTTACAGTGACTAGGGCTGCTTAAGCTGTATCTTCTGTAGATTTTTTGTTTTAATTCCTTTACACTTTTACAGTCATAAATAGATACAAATAGACAAGGTTTGGAGGAGACACACTCTCCCTGTCTTGTGAGCCATCAGAGTTGACTTAGAGAGATGAGGATGGCAGATGGGTTTGCAGCCTTCTTTAGGGGAATTAAAAATGCCTAGTACAGGATGGGGAGCACATGTATACCTGTGATGGATTCATTTTGATATTTGGCAAAACTAATACAATTATGTAAAGTTTAAAAATAAAATTTAAAAAATAAATAAATAAATAAAAACAGCAAAAAAAAAAAAAAAAAAAAAAAGCCTCATTTCTCCCACCAAAACATCTGAATTGTTCCCATCCTCAGCTAGAGGTGTCAGGACGGGGCTTTGTGATGTCAAGGCTCACCCAGGGCCACCATTGGCTGGGGAAGAGACTTGCTGACCTCATAAAGCATGAGGGTGTGTCTCCCTGGGGAGGGGTATATACAGGGGTGCTAAGAGGCTCTGGAGCAGACCACTGGGAGGCCTCAAAATGACTAAGGTGACTGGGAAGCCACAAGGCTCCAGAGTAGTTAGGAAACACCTCCCTCCTGTTACCCAGGACAAAAGGATGGAGACCTCCTCTCAATTGAGGTCTAAAAAACATGTCAAGGTGAGCTGAGCCCACCCAAACTCCTCTTGCCCATTGACCCCACCCCCATAAGACCCCCTCCCCTGTCCTTGCCTGGCACATAACCCTTCTCTGCCCACACCCCTTCTCCTGAAGCTGTCGTTCCCGTCCACCTTCACCCTCTTCCCCAAACCAATGCCATTCTCTACCCCTCTCTTGTTTTCTCCAGGTGGCCAGGGTAAGTGTGAGAGTGAATAATCACCTTCAGGCAAAGATGACCAAGAAAACTTCTCAGAAACCGCCCACCACAAGGAACCTTAGAAAAATCAGAGGCTCAAAGCTCTGTAGCCAGTGTTCCAAGGTAAATGAAGAGCTGAATCAGAACGGACCAGTGGAGGTCCCAGACTGTGGATACCCCTGTCATTCCAGCGGAACCGGTTGGCAGCCAGTGACTTCAAGGCATGGCTAGAGACCTCAGAAATCTTCGGGGGGCTTGCTGCTGAGTACTAGCCAACAGTACAGACATTGACTATTATACCAACTGCATACATTAAGAATGAAAATAAAATCAACCTGATGTGAAATTATGTTTGTCTCTGAGTTCTCTGAGAGTTGGGGGCAGAGAGGGTAGGGCAGGGATAAATTTGTGAAGAGGGAGGGAGATGGGTCCTGTGGGGTTGGAGATGGGACCAGAAGGTCCAGTTTGCCAGAAAGTAGGGGGAGTAGAACTCGTTCCAGACTCAGCTTCTTAGATATACTTCCTTTTGGAGAAGAGGAAGAGGACTTGGTGTTCCTCTGCGTGCGTGCAGAGATGGAAACTTAGCTTGGGAGCCGTGTCATGTGTGGGGTGGCAGTACCATTTGCTTAAAAGGCATAGAAAGAAATTTCCCCATAAATATAAAGGAATATTGACATTTGCAGCAACATGCAAGGTATACTATTAAGTAAAATAACTCAGACAGAGATAGACAAATACTGTATGATATCACTTATAGAATCTAAAAATACCACAAAGTAGAGAATATTACAGAAATGGAAGCTCACATATATAGAGAACAAGCTACTGGTTACCAGTGGGGAGGGGAAGATGGAGGGGCAATACAGAGGTGGGGGAGTGGGAGGCACACCATGTTAGGTGTAAGATGAGCTCAAGGATGTATTGTACAACATGGGGAATAGAGCCAGTACTCTGTAATAAGTATGAAAGGAAAGCAAAATTTAACAATTGTATAATAAGAAAGAAAATAAGAGAGAGAGAGCGAGAGATAGGAGGCAGGAAAGGAAGGAAAATAATGGTGTTTTTTGGAGGTCACAAAACCAAAATTTTTTAGGCCCGTTTTAGCTAAGGAATTTAAAATGGAGCAGTGGCCTTCCAAAGGCGAGGCAAGTGGAGTGTCCCACATCCAGTGCAGGCGATACTGGGGGGCATTGTCCATGAAGAGTTTTATTACAAGAATAAAACCAAGTGAAAGCTGGTTCTGTTTTGATTACCATCTCCATACTCCAGTATTCTAAAATAATGTCAGTAATTAAATATTTTTCACTGCAAAACCAAATTTAGTTGGCTTGAGTTGAAAAGTTTGTTGTCATTTATGTTAGCTTTTAATAGTTTTTTTATTATTCACAAGGTACAAACTTTTAAAATATGTATATAAATACACACACTAATTTCATTTGGCTACTGTTTCAGTACTTCTCTTTAAAAATTAATTGTCTTCTGTGAGGGAGTTAATTAAGAGAAGACCCTGTTAAACAGTTGTCGCCAACACAGGGTGCCATGCTTCAGTTCAGTTCAATTGCTTAGTCGTGTCCGACTCTGTGACCCCATGAACCACAACACGCCAGGCCATCACCAACTCCTGGAGTCCACCAAAACCCATGTCCATTGAGT
This sequence comes from Bos grunniens, assembly GCF_055505025.1. Taxonomy (NCBI): domain Eukaryota; kingdom Metazoa; phylum Chordata; class Mammalia; order Artiodactyla; family Bovidae; genus Bos; species Bos grunniens. The sequence continues at coordinate 7,167,456 of NC_141194.1, forward strand.
CGGTGAAGCCATCCAACCATCTCATCCTCTGTCGTCCCCTTATGCTCCTGCCCTCAACCTTTCCCAGAATTAGGGTCTTTTCCAATGAGTCAGCTCTTTGCATCAGCTGGCCAGAATATTGGAGTTTCAGCTTCAACATCAGTCCTACCAATGAACACCCAGGACTGATCTTTAGTATGGACTGGTTGGATCTCCTTGCAGTCCAAGGGACTCTCAAGAGTCTTCTCCTACACCACAGTTCAAAACCATCAATTCTTCCGTGCTCAGCTTTCTTTACAGTCCAACTCTCACATCCACACATGACCACTGGAAAAAACATTGCCTTGACTAGATGGACCTTTGTTGACAAAGTAATGTCTCTGGTTTTTAATATGCTGTCTAGGTTGGTCATAACTTTCCTTCCAAGGAGTAAGCATCTTTTAATTTCATGTCTGCAAACACCAGCTGCATTGATTTTGGAGCCCCCAAAAATAAAGTCAGCCACTGTTTTCACTGTTTCCCCGTCTATTTGCCATAAAGTGATGGGACCGGATGCCATGATCTTAGTTTTCTGAATGTTGAGCTTTAAGCCAACTTTTTCACTCTCCTCTTTCACTTTCATCAGGAGGCTCTTTAGTTCTTCTTCACTTTCTGCCATAAGGGCGGTGTCAACTGCATATCTGAGGTTATTGATATTTCTCCCAGCAATCTTGATTCCAGCTTGTGCTTCCTCCAGCCCAGCATTTCTCATGATGTACTCTGCATAGAAGTTAAATAAGCAGGGTGACAATATACAGCCTTGACATGCTTACCACTGCTCCGTTCCACAGAGCATCCTTAATGGTTTGCAAGGCCTTGAGATCACTTCCTGCACAGCCTGCAGTCCCTGAGGGAACGTCCTAATACACATCCCACATTCAAACAGTTGATTCTAAATACACAGTTGTACCACAAAAATTGTCAATGTAAAGACACACAATGTGCTTTTATTTATGTCTAAATCAGTGAAACAAAGTATTCACTGCAAGGTATACACTTTTTTAGCTTGAAAATTACAAAATCTTCTTATATTTGAACATAAAATATCCTGCTGAATTTGAAAACTGTTTTAAAGTGAAATTCATTCTTACTTGTCAGTTATTTTGAGACTATGGAGAAAACAAAATAAAATTACGTTCATTGGGGCTGCTAAAACTATCTTTTGCAGATGTTTTTCCTTAATAATTTCCTTACAGTTTTACAGCCTTAATTACATATAAAATGAAGAATAGATTTTATACTATGTATGTTTTCTTGACATTTTTATTTCCTTTAATTTATGAATGTAACTAGAAAGTTGTTCTATTGAGTGTGTATTAAAAATTATTCCTCTTTCTTGTGTGGAACACACTGTTAACACTACTGTTGGGAGACATTTTATTGCCTAAAATCTTTTATACTTCAGCTCCAGTGTCTAGGTTTTTTATAATTCAGATCTAATGTCTAGGCATTTTGTTTCGTTTTGTTTAGGCTGAGAGTTTTCTCATCTATTTCTAGTATCTTCAGAGTTTCTAGTAAGAAGGTGTGTCTGTTGTTGTTTAGTTGCTCATTCGTGTCCAACTCTTTGCCACCTCATGGACTGTAAGCACATCAGTCTCCTCTGTCCATGGCGATTCTCCAGGCAAGAATGCTGGAGTGGGTTGCCATGCTCTCCTGCAGGGGATCTTTCTGATCCAGAGATGGAATTCGCGTCCGCTACGGCTCCTGCATTGCAGGCAGATTCTTTACCGCTGAGCCAAAATATATCTTGTATACATGAAATCCACGTTAGTTATGAAGATTCATAATCAGTGAAAAGTAAAGATGGAGAAACCCAAACAAGCATTTGTCTTTTACCAATTAATAATAAGAAAAACCCTTCATTTCACTTTGCCTTCATTTATTTTTTTATTTATTTTCTCATTGAAGGATAATTGCTTTCCAGAATTTTGTTGTTTTCTGTCAAACTTCAACATGACACTCTTTATTAACTCATAGTTTCTCTTCAATATCATCCTGTGTAAATAACTTCTTTTGGTATTTCTTACAGACTAGGTATGTGCTGAGAATAAATTCCTTAATTTTTTTGTTTATTTGAGAATATCTACTTCTCCTTTATTTTTGAAGGATAATATTCCTGGACACAGAAGTTAAGTTCAGTAGTATTTTTAGGAAAACTGTTTATTTATTGACATGTTGTTCATGTACCATGAATTTACCAGTTAAACTGTATAATTCATTGATTTGTAATTTATCCATAGGTTGCATAACCATAGCCACTGCCTCATTCTAGAGTATTTTCACCACTCCAATGGAAAATATTGTCCAGTTGGCAGACATTTTCCATTTCCCTCTTCATCTGGCATCCATTCCTCTAATTTCTGTCTTCAGAGAATTACCTAATATGGGACTTATTTATTCACATGAATGGAATAATGCAATAGGCAGCCTTTTGTTCCTGGTTTCTTTTCATTAATGTAGTCATTTCAGAGCTACAGTGTGTTATAGCATGTATAAGAACTCTCTTCATTTGATGGCTGAATAATATTGCATTGCATGTTTTATTTATTTGATCACCAGTTGATGGACATTTGGGTCATTTCAATTTTTTTTTCCATTTTTTAGCTCATTTCTTTTTAAATTTTATTTTTAATTTAATAATTTTACATTTTTAAATTTAATGACTTTTTCTGCATCTATTTAGGTTATCATATGATTTTTATCTTTCAGTTGGTTCATATGGTCTGTCACATTGATTGCTTTGCATATACTGAAGAATCCTTGCACCCCTGGAATAAACCCAACGTGATCATGGTGTATGAGCTCTTTGATGTGTTGTTGAATTCTGTTTGCTAAAATGTTGTTGAAGATTATTTGCATCTATTTTCTTTAGTGATATTGGCCTGTAGTTTTCTTTTTTGGTCTTGTCATTGTCTGGTTTTGGTATCAGGATGACAGTAGCCTCATTGAATGAGTTTGGAAGTGTTGCTTCCTCTACAATATTTTGAAAGTGTTTTAGAGGATACACATTTGCTTATCTCTAAATGTTTGATAGAATTCACCTGTGAAGCCATCTGCTCCTGGGCTTTTGTCTTTTGTGAAATTTTTGTTCACAGCTTCGATTTACAGCTTGTAATTGGGTTGTTCAAAATTTCTATTTCTTCCTGGTTCAGTCTTGGAAGATTGAACTTTTCTGTCTATTTCTTCCAGGTTATCCATTTTATTGACATAGAGTTGTTCATAATAGCCTCTTATAATCCTTTGTATTTCTGCATTGGCTGTGGTAACCTCTCCTTTTTCATTTCTAAGTTTGTTGATTTGATTCTTCTCTTTGTTTCTTGATGAGTCTGGCTAAAGGTTTATCAATTTTATCTTCTGAAGGAACCAGCTTTTAGTTTTATTCATCTTTACTATTGTTTCTTTCATTTCTTTTTCATTTATTTTTGCTTGGATCTTTATGATTTCTTTCCTTCTAGTAATGTTTGGAGGGTTTTGTTTTGTTTTGTTTTGTTTTTGGTTCTTTTTTTTTTTTTAAGTTGTTTTAGGTGTAAATTGACATTGTCTGTTCAATGCTTTTCTTGTTTCTTGAGTTAGGATTGTATTGCTATAAACTTCCCTCTTAGAACTGCTTTTGCTGCATCCCATAGGTTTTGATTTGTTGTATTTTCATTGTCATTTGTTGCTAGAAAATTTTTGATTTCTTCAGTAACCTGTTGGTTATTTAAACACATGTTCTTTAATTTCCATGTGTTTGTGTTTCTTACAGTTTTTTTTTCTTGTAATTGATATCTAGTCTTATAGTGTTGTGATCAGAGAAGATGCTTGATATGATTTCAGTTTTCTTAATTTTACTGAGGTTTCATTTGTGATCCAAGATGTGGTTTATCCTGGAGAATGTTCCATGTGCACTTGAGAAGAAGGTGTATTCTTCTGCATTTGGATGGCGTGTCCTGAAGATATCAATGAGATCCATCTCATCTCATGTATCATTTAAGAATTGTGCTTCCTCATTAATTTTCTGTTTTAATGATCTGTCCATTGGTGTGGGTGGGGTGTTAAAGTCTTCTACTATGATTATGTTATTGTCGATTTCTCTTTTTATGTCTCTTGGTGTTTGGCTTATGTATTGAGGTGCTCCTAAGTGGGATGCATAGGTATTTACAATTGTTATGTCTTCGTCTTGGATTGATCCTTTGATCATTATGTAGTGTCCTTCCTTACCTCTTGTAATCTTCTTTAGTTTAAGATCTATTTTGTCTGATATGAGGATTGCTACTCCATCGTTCTTTTGCTTCCCATTTGCATTGGAATGTATTTTTCCATCCTCTCACTTCCAGTCTATATGTGTCTTTAGGTCTGAAGTGGGTTTCTTGTAGACAGCACATATATGGGTCTTTTTCTTTTAAATTAATTTATTTTAATTGGAGGCTAATTGCTTTACAATATTGTGGTGGTTTATGCATACAATACAAAAACTGGGTATTTCTGCTTTATTGACTATGCCAAAGCCTTTGACTCTGTGGATCACAATAAACTGTAGAAAATTCTGAAAGAGATGGGAATACCAGACCACCTGACCTGCCTCTTGAGAAACCTGTATGCAGGTCAGGAAGCAACAGTTAGAACTGGACATGGAACAAGAGACTGGTTCCAAATAGGAAAAGGCGTATGTTAAGGCTGTGTATTGTCACCCTGCTTATTTAACTTATATGCAGAGTACATCATGAGAAACGCTGGGCTGGAAGAAGCACAAGCTGGAATCAAGATTGCCGGGAGGAATATCAATAACCTCAGATATGCAGATGACACCACCCTTATGGCAGAAAATGAAGAGGAACTAAAGAGCCTCTTGATGAAAGTGAAAGTGGAGAGTGAAAAAGTTGGCTTAAAGCTCAACATTCAGAAAATGAAGATCATGGCATCTGGTCCCATCACTTCATGGGAAATAGATGGGGAAACAGTGGAAACAGTTTCAGACTTTATTTTTTGGGCTCCAAAATCACTGCAGATGGTGACTGCAGCCATGAAATTAAAAGACGTTTACTCCTTGGAAGGAAAGTTACAACCAACCTAGACAGCATATTAAAAAGCAGAAACATTACTTTGCCAACAAAGGTCCGTCTAGTCAAGGTTATGGTTTTAACAGTAGTCATGTATGGATGGTGAGAGTTGGACTGTGAAGAAAGCTGAGCACCAAAGAATTGATGGTTTTGAACTGTGGTGTTGGAGAAGACTCTTGAGATTCCCTTGGACTGCAAGGAGATCCAACCAGTCCGTTCTAAAGGAGATCAGTCCTGGGTGTTCTTTGGAAGGAATGATGCTAAAGCTGAAACTCCAGCACTTTGGCCACCTCCTGCGAAGAGTTGACTCATTGGAAAAGACTCTGATGCTGGGAGGGATTGGGGGCAGGAGGAGAAGGGGACGACAGAGGATGAGATGGCTGAATGGCATCACTGACTTGATGGACGTAAGTCTGAGTGAACTCCAGGAGTTGGTAATGGAGAGGGAGGCCTGGCGTGCTTCGATTCATGGGGTCACAAAGAGTCGGACATGACTGAGCAAGTGAACTGACTGACTGATGAATACATTGACTTGAAACAGCCATGGGTGTACATGTGTTCCCCATCCTGAACCCCCATCCCACCGCCCTCCCCATGCCATCCGTCACGGTTTTCCCAGTGTACTGGCTTTGAGTGCCCTATTTCATGCATCGAAGTTGGACTGGTGGTCTATTTCACATATGGTAACATACACGTTTGAATCCTAGTCTCTCAAATCATCCCACCCTGGCCTTCTCCCACAGAGTCCAAAAGTTTATTCTTTATCTCTGTGTCTCTTTTGCTGTCCTGCATATAGGATCATTGTTACCATCTTTCTAAATTTCATATAAATGTGTTAATATACTCTATTGGTGTTTTTCTTTCTGACTTATTCCACTCTGTATAACAGGCTCCAGTTTCATCCACCTCATTAGAACTGATTCAAATGAGTAATATTCCATTGTCTATATGTACCACAGCTTTCTTATCCATTCATCTGCTGATAGACATCTAGGTTGCTTCCATGCCCTAGCTATTGTAAACAGTGCTGTGATGAACATTGGGGTACACATGTCTTTTTCAATTCTGGTTTCCTCGGTGTGTATGCCCAGCAGTGGGATTGCTGGCTCATATGGCAATTCTATTTCCAGTTTTTTAAAGAATTTCCACACTGTTATCCATAGTGGCTATACTAGTTTGCATTCCCACCAACAGTGTCAGAGGGTTCCCTTTTCTCTGCAGCCTCTCCAGCATTTATTGTTTGTAGACTTTTGGATAGCAGCCATTATGACCAAAGTGAGATGGTACCTCATCCTGCTTTTTATTCGCATTTCTCTGATAATGAGTGATGTTGAGCATCTTTTCATGTGTTTGTTAGCCATCGTATGTCTTCTTTGGAGAGATATCTGCTTAGTTCTTTGGCCCATTTTTTGATTGGGTCGTTTATTTTTCTGGTGTTGAGCTGCTTGTATATTTTTGAGATTAATTCTTTGTCAGTTGCTTCGTTTGCTATTATTTTCTCCCATTCTGAAGGCTGTCTTTTCACCTTGCTTATAGTTTCCTTCATTGTGCAAAAGCTTTTAATTTTAATTAGGTCCTGTTTGTTTATTTTGGCTTTTATTTCCATTACTCTGAGAGGTGGGTCATAGAGGATCCTGCTGTGATTTATGTCAGAGAGTGTTTTGCCTATGCCTTCCTCTAGGAATTTTATGGTTTGTAGTTTTCCATTTGGATCTTTAATCAATTTTGAGTTTCTTTTTGTGTATGGTGTTAGAAAGTATTCTAGTTTCTTTCTTTTACAAGTGGTTGACCAGTTTCCCCAGCACCACTTGTTAAATAGATTGTCTTTTCTCCATTGTATATTCTTTCCTCCCTTGTCAAAGATAAGGTGTCCATAGGTGCGTGGATTTATCTCTGGGCTTTCTATTTTGTTCCACTGACTGATATTTCTGTCTCTGTGCCAGTACCATACTGTCTTCATCACTGTAGCTTTGTAGTGTTGTCTGAAGCCAGGCAGGTTTATTCCTCCAGTTCCTTTTTTTTTTTTCTCAAGATTGCTTTGGCTATTCAAGGTTTTTCTATTTCCATACAGATTGTGAAATTATTTGTTCTAGTTCCGTGAAAAATACCATTCGTAGCTTGATAGGGATTGCATTGAATCTATAGATTGCTTTGGGTAGTATACTCATTCTCACTATATTGATTCTTCTGATCCATGAACATAGGATATTTCTCCATCTAGTTGTGTTATCTTTGATTTCTTTCATCAGTGTTTTAAAGTTTTCTATATATAGGTCTTTTGTTTCTTTAGGTAGATTTATTCCTAAGTATTTTATTCTTTTTATTGCAATGGTGAAAGCGATTGTTTCCTTGATTTCTCTGTTTCTCATTATTAGTGTATAGGAATGCAAGGGATTTCTGTATTTTAACTTTATATCCTAAAAATTTACTATATTCATTGATTAGCTCTAGTAATTTTCTGGTGGTGTCTTTAGGGTTTTCAATGTAGAGGTTCATGTTATCTGCAAACAGTGAGAATTTTACTTCTTCTTTTCCAATCTGGATTCACTTTAATTTCTTTTTCTTCTCTGATTGATGTGGCTAAAACTTCCAAACCTATGTTGAATAGTAGTGGTGAGAGTGGGCACCCTTGTCTTGTTCCTGACTTTAAGGGAAATGCTTTCAATTTTTCACCATTGAGGATAAAGTTTGCTGTGGGTTTATCATATATGGCATTTATTATGCTGAGGTGTATTCCTTCTATGCCTACTTTCTGGAGGGTTTTTATCATAAATGGATGTTGAATTTTGTCAAAGGTTTTCTCTGCATCTATGGAGGTAATCATATGGTTTTTATCTTTCAGTTTGTTAATGTGGTGTATCACATTGATTGATTTGCAAATATTGAAGAATCCTTGCATCCCTGGGATAGAGCCCACTTGATCATGATGTCTGATCTTTTTAATATGTTTTTGGATTCTGTTTGCTATAACTTTGTTAAGGATGTTTCATCTATGTTTATCAGTGATATTGACCTGTATTTTTCTCTTTTTGTGACATCTTTATCTGGTTTTGGTATTAGGGTGATGGTGGCCTCATAGATTGATTCTGGGAATTTATCTTCCTCTGCAATTTTCCAAAAGAGTTTGAGTAGGATAGGTGTTAGCTCTTCTCTAAATTTTTCATAGAATTCACCTGTGAAGCCATCAGGTCCTGGGCTTTTGTTTGTTCGAAGATTTTTGATTACAATTTCGATGACCGTGCTTGTGATGGGTCTGTTAAGATTTTCAATTTCTTCCTGGTTCAGTTTTAGAAATTTATACTTTTCTAAGAATTCGTCCATTTCCTCCAAGTTGTCCATTTTGTTGTCATATAGCTGCTCATAGCAGTCTCTATGATCCTTTGTATTTCTGTGTTGTCTGTTGTGATTTCTCCATTTTCGTTTCTAATTTTGTTGATTTGATTCTTCTACTTTTTTTTTCTTGATGAGTCTGGCTAATGGTTTGTCTATTTTACTTAACTTCTCAAAGAACCAGCTTTTAGTTTTGTTGATTTTTGCTGTAGTCTTCTTTGTTTCTTTTTCATTTATATTTCTGCCCTGATTTTTATGAATTCTTTCCTTCTACTAACCCAGGGGTTCTCCATTTCTTCTTTTTCTAGTTGCTTTAGGTGTAAAGTTAGGTCATTTATTTGATGTTTCTCTTTTTTCTTGAGGTAAGCTTGTATTGCTATGAACCTTCTTAAGCACTGCTTTTACTGAATCCCATAGGTTTTGGGTTGTCGTGTTTTCATTTTCATTTGTTTCTATGCATATTTTAATTTCTTTTTCGATTTCTTCTGTGATTTGTTGGTTATTCCAAAGCGTATTGTTTAGCATCCATGTGTTTTCATTTTTAATAGTTTTTTGCCTGTAGTTGACATCAAATCTTACCGCACTGTGATCAAAAAAGATGCTTGAAATGTTTTCGATTTTTTGAATTTACCAAGGTAGATCTCCTGGAGAAGGAAATGGCAACCCACTCCAGTATTCTTTCCTGGAGAATCCCACGGACAGAGGAGCATAGTAGGCTACAGTCCATGGGGTCACAGAGTCGGACACGACTGAGCGACTTCACTTTCACTTTCACTTTTCAAGGTAGATTTATGGCCCAGGATGTTATCTATCCTGGAGAAAGTTCCGTGTGCGCTTGAGAAAAAGGTGAAATTCATTGTTTTGGGGTGAAATGTCCTATGAATATCAATTAGATCTACCTGATCCATTGTATCATTTAAAGTGTGTGTTTCCTGGCTAATTTTCTGTTTGGTTGATCTATCCCTAGGTGTCAGTGAGGTATTAAAGTCTCCCACTATTATTGTGTTATTGTTAATTTCCCCTTTCATACTTGTTAGCATTTGCCTTATGTATTGAGGTGCTCCTATGTTGGGTGCATATATATTTATAAATATTATATCTTCTTCTTGGATTGATCCTTTGATCATTATATAGTGTCCTTCTTTGTCTCTTTTCACAGCCTTTATTTCAAAGTCTATTTTATCTCATATGAGTATTAATACTCCTGCTTTCTTCTTGTCTCTATTTGCATGAAATACCTTTTTCCAACCCTTCACTTTCAGTCTGTATGTGCCCCTTAGTTTGAGGTGGGTCTCTTGTAGACAGTATATATATAGCGGTCTGGTTTTGAAACCATTTTACAATACTTCCTTTGCCACCTATCTATCCATTTGTCCATCCCTCTATTCAATCATCAATTGATCTTTTTCCTTGGTGCATTTTGAGGTAAATTGTAGACGTACATATATATCTCCTTAAGTATTTCAGCAAGCCTGCCAGTAAGTAGTGAGCTGTGTTTGTTTACAGCAATTTTCTTTGGATATAAACTTTACATACAATGAAATATACCAATCTTTTTTCCCAGTCATGATACTTTTTAAGTGAAGTACAGTTGGTTAACAATGTGTTAATTTCTACCTTACAGCAAAGTGATTACGTTATACACATTTATGTGTATATATACATTGTGTGTGTGTATATATATATGTTTTAATATATATCCAGTAATGAAACTGCTAGGTCATGTGTTGTTCCACTTTCAGCTTTTTGAGAAATCTCCATACTGAAAACCACCATTATTTCACTCCTACAGACTACCTTTTAGAAAGGAAGATTGAGTTTTTGATGCTGTTAGTTGCTGACATCCTATTTTGAGGGGTAATAAACACTACTTTGAGGTAGGTGCCCTAGGGGCAACTACTTTGTATGCCTTTTTAGCAAATGGCACTGCCATCCCACACATGACATGGCTCCCCAGCTAAGTTCCCACCTCTGCAGTCACACACAGAAACACCAAGTCCTCTTCCTCATCTCCCATGGGAAGTGTATCTTTGGGGCTCAGTCTGGACCCAGATCTTCCCCCTACTTTCTGGCTACCTGAACCTTCTGGTCTCATCAACTCCCCAGGACACATCTGGTTCCCTCTTCACACACTTATCCATTCCCTGCCCTCTCCGCCCCCCACTATCTATCAGAGAGCTCAGAGACACATAATTCCAAACAATTCAATAAAACATCTGCTGGATCATCAAAAAAGCAAAAGAGTTCCAGAAAAACATCTATTTCTGCTTTATTGACTATGCCAAAGCCTTTGACTGTGTGGATCACAATAAACTGTGGAAAATTCTGAAAGAGATGGGAATAACAGACCACCTGATCTGCCTCTTGAGAAATCTGTGTGAAGGTCAGGAAGCAATCGTTAGAACTGGACATGGAACAACAGACTGGTTCCAAATAGGAAAAGGAGTACACCAAGGCTGTATATTGTCACTCTGCTTATTTAACTTATATGCAGAGTACATCATGAGAAACGCTGGGCTGGAGGAAACACAAGATGGAATAAAGATTGCTGGGAGAAATATCAATAACCTCAGATATGCAGATGACACCACCCTTATGGCAGATAGTGAAGAGGAACTAAAGAGCCTCCTGATGAAAGTGAAAGAGAAGAGTGAAAAAGTTGGTTTAAAGCTCAATATTCAAAAAACTAAGATCATGGCATCCGGTCCCATCACTTCATGGCAAAGAGATGGGGGAACAGTAGAGCCAGTGGATGACTTTATTTTGGGGGGGCTCCAAAATCATTGCAGATGGTGATTGCAGCCATGAAATTAAGACACTTGCTCCTGGGAAGGAAAGTTATGACCAAGCGAAACAGCATATTAAAAAGCAGAGACATTACTTTGCCAACAACGGCCTGTCTAGTCAAGGCTATGGTTTTTCCAGTGGTCATGTACGGATGTGAGAGTTGGACTATAAAGAAAGCTGAGTGCAGAAGAATTGATGGTTTTGAACTGTGGTGTTGGAGAAGACTCTTGAGAGTCCCTTGGACTGCATGGAGATCCAACCAGTCCATCCTAAAGGAGATCAGTCTTGGGTGTTCATTGGAAGGATTGATATTGAAGCTGAAACTCCAATACTTTGGCCACCTGATGCAAAGAGCTGACTCATTGGAAAAGACCCTGATGCTGGGAAAGATTGAGGGCCCGAGGAAAAGGGGATGAAAGAGGATGAGATGGTTGGATGGCATCACCAACTCAGTGGACATGGGCTTGGGTGGACTCCAGGAGTTGGTGATGGACAGGGAGGCCTGGCGTGCTGTGGTTCATGGGGTCGCAAAGAGTCAGACAAGACTGAGTGAATGAACTGAAGTGAATTTTCATTATTAATGTGTGCTGTTGGTATAAGATTCAACATCTGTACTGTTGGTCATTTCTTAGCAGCGAGACACCTGAAGATTTCTGAGCTCTCTAGCCATGCTCTGAAGTGACTGGCTGCCCACTGGTCCAGCTGGAATGGCAGGGGTCTCCACAGTCTCTGCGACCTCCTCCAGTTCATTCTAATTCAGCTCTTCAGTCACCTTGGAACCCTGGCTACAGAGCTTTGAGCCTCTGATTTTTTAAAGTTTCTCTGAGGTGGGAGTTTTCTAAGAAGCTTTTTTAGTCAGCTTTGGTTGAATTTGCTTATTCATCCTCACGATTACCCTGGCCGACTGGAGAAAATAAGAGAAGGAGCAAAGAACAGCACTGGTTTGGGGAAGAGGGTGGTGATGGATGGAATTGAAGGCTTGAGGAGAAGAGGTTTGGGTGAGAAGAGGTATGGGCCAGGCAAAGACAGGGGAGGCGGGTCTTATGGGGTGGTGTCAACATGCAAGAGGAGCTTGGGTGGGTTTAGCTCACCTTGACACTTCTTTTGGACCTCAGTTGATAAGAGGTCTTCCTATTTTCCTCCTGGGCATCTGGAATCATCTGTTCCCTAACAGCTCTAGAGCCTTGTGACTTCCCAGTACCTTAGTCATTTTGAAGACTTCCAGTGGTCTGCTCCAGAGCTCCTGAGCACCCCATATATACCCCTCCCCAGGGGCCACACCCTTATGCTTTATGAGGTCAGCAAGTCACTTCTCCTGTCAATGGTGGCCCTGGGTGAGCCTTGACATCACAAAACCCCATCCTGACACCTCTAGCAGAGGATGGGGAGCAACTCAGATGTTTTGGTGGGAGAAATGAGCATTTTTAATATCCCTACATAGCCTTCCAAACTCACCTGCCATCCTCATCTAGACTCTAAGTTAACTCAGATGGGCCACATGGCAGGGAGAGTGTGTCTCCTTCAACCTTGCCTCACAGCCACATTATTTGGGATTTCATTCTGTTCTCTCTCATGTTTCACAATTATGGAGTTTTAATATCTTGCCTAAAATCCGTCCATGATAATTAGGCTGTGGAAATGAGACTCCTTTCACTTTCCTCCTACAGGTGCTCTTAATGCACCTTGAAGATGATTTATTTCTGGGCCACTTACCAGAAATATTTTCCATCCTATCTCCTTTTCTCAGTGTCCATGTAGCTCTCCTCAGTTTTCTAGTTTCCAGTCTGAATCCCCTGCTTCAGGCTGTGAGACTGCACTGAATACACTTGCTCTTGCTCCACTTGGAACTCAAAGATCTTAGACTACCAGAGAACTGACCCTAGTGACTCTCAAATAGTGAGAACTCACACAAAGGTAACCACTTCAATACAAGATCCTGCATCACCCAACCAACAGTAGCACCCTGTGCAGGATACCTTATCCAAAAAAAAAAAACAAACAACAAAAATAAAACCCAATCATCAACTGACAGGATTATCATCTCACTCACCCTTGCCAATCAGAGGAAAAACAAACAAAGAAACAAAACTCAGCACAAATCTCACCCTGTAGGAACGATACACAAACCCCTGGACCAACCTTCAGTTCAGTTCAGTTCTCTTCAGTCGCTCAGGCATGTCCTATTCTTTGTGACCCCATGAACTGCAGCACACCAGGCCTCCCTGTCCATCACCAACTCCCGGAGTTCACTCAAACTCATGTCCATCGAGTCGGTGATGCCATCCAGCCATCTCATCCTCTGTCGTCCCCTTCTCCTCCTGCCCCCCATCCCTCCCAGCATCAGAGTCTTTTCCAATGAGTCAACTCTTCACAGGAGGTGGCCAAAGTGCTGGAGTTTCAGCTTTAGCATCATTCCTTCCAAAGAACACCCAGGACTGATCTCCTTTAGAATGAACTGGTTGGATCTCCTTGCAGTCCAAGGGACTCTCAAGAGTCTTCTCCAACACCACAGTTCAAAACCATCAATTCTTTGGTGCTCAGCTTTCTTCACAGTCCAACTCTCACCATCCATACATGACTACTGGAAAAACCATAGCCTTGACTAGCCGGACCTTTGTTGGCAAAGTAATATCTCTGCTTTTGAATATGCCATCTAGGTTGGTCATAACTTTTCTTCCAAGGAGTAAGCGTCTTTTAATTTCATGGCTGCAATCACCATCTGCAGTGATTTTGGAGCCCCCCAAAATAAATTCTGACACTGCTTCCACTGTTTCCCCATCTATTTCCCATGAAGTGATGGGACCAGATGCCATGATCTTCATTTTCTGAATGTTGAGCTTTAAGCCAACTTTTTCACTCTCCTCTTTCACTTTCATCAAGAGGCTTTTTAGTTCCTCTTCACTTTCTTAGGAGGGCAGAAACCAAAAGGAAGAAAGAATTCAACCTTGAAGCCTGGGAGAAGGAGACCTTGAACCTAATAAATTTTTAAGAGTGAAAAGGCAGAGAAATACTACACAAATGAAGGAACAAGCTAGAAATACAGAAGTCCAAATAAATGAAGAGGAAATAGGCAATCTGTCTGCAAAAGAATTCAGAATAATGATAATAAAGTCAATCAAAAACCTTGAAAACAGAATGGGGAAAATGCAAGAATCAATGAACAAAGACCTAGACAAATTAAAGAATGAACATACAGAGACAAACAACACAATTACTCCAATTTAAAATACTTTAATATGAACCAATAGAATATCTGAAGCAGAAGAACGAATCAGTGAGCTGGAAGATAAAATGGTGGATAAAACCATGTAAGGGCAAAATAAAGTAAAAACAATGAAAAGAATAATGGATAGTCTCAGAGACCTCTGGGACAATATTAAATGCACCAATATTCGAATATTAGGGGTCCCAGAAGAAGAGAGAAAAAGAAAGGGTATGAGAAATATTTTGAAGACATTATAGTTGATAATTTCCCCAACATGGAAAAGGAAATAGTCGATCAAGTCCAATAGGCACAAAGAGCCCCATACAGGATAATCCAAAGGAGAAACCCAGCAAGACACATACTAACCAAACTAACAAAGACTAAACACAAAGAAATAATATTGAAAGCAGCAAGGGAGAAGCAACAAGTAACATACAAGTTAAAGCCTATACCCGTAAGAGTTGTTCTTTCAGCAGAAACTCTGAAGGCCAGTAAGGAATGGCAGAATATATTCAAAGTCCCGAAAGGGAAAAATCTACAACCGAGATTACTGTACCCAGCAAGGATCTCATTCAAAATTGATGGAGAAATCAAAATCTGTTCAGACAAGCAAAAGTTAAGACAATTCAGTACCACCAAAGCAGCATTACAACAAATGTTAGACTTATATAGTCAAGAAATACAAAAGAAGAAAAAAGATCTACAAAATCAACCCCAGTCAATTACGAAAATGATACTAGGAACATATATATCAATAATTACCTTAAATATAAATGGATTAAATGCCCCAACCAAAAGACACAGACATGCTGAATGAATACAAAAACAAGACCCATACATAGGTTGTCTACAAGAAACCCACTTCACACCTAAAGACACATATAGACTGAAAGTGAGAGGAAAAATATATTCCATGCAAATGGGAAGCAAAAGAAAGCTGGAGTAGCAATCCTTATATAAGACAACATAGACCTTAAAATAAGAGTACCACAAGGGACAAGGAAGGACACTACATAATGATCAAGGGGTCAATCTAAGAGGAAGACATAACAATTGTAAATATCTATGCACCCAACATAGGAGCACCTCAGTACATAAGACAAACACTAACACACATGAAAGGAGAAACTGACATCAACACAGTCATAGTCGGAGACTTTAACACCCCACTCACACCAACGGACAAATCATCAAACAGAAAATTAATAAGGAAACACATGTCTTAAATGATACATGAGATGAGATGGATCTCATTGATACCCTCAGGACATACCATGCAAATGCAGAAGAATACACCTTCTTCTCAAGTGCACATGGAACATTTTCTAGGATAGACCATACCTTGGCTACAAATCAAACCTCAGTAAATTTAAGAAAATTGAAGTCATATGAAGCATCTTCTCTGACCACAACACTATGAAATTAGCATAATCATTCCCATGTTTTCCAACCCCAGTTCAGGTCCTCCCTTTGCCTGGCCAGGCACTGATCGGGACTGGATATCTCAGTCACGCTGGCTTGATCCAAATGGGACCTATTGGATATGTGGCCCTTACGTATTTGCTTGGCTTCCCCCTGGCTGGATAGGGAGACGCACCCTAGGTCTAGCTTTTACTCATGGCTTCATGCTTTCAGAACTTCCAGAAAAACCTGCTAATTTACCAGATCTTAAAACTTGGTGGGCAAGGTCTGTATTTCACTGGTATGATTATTTGGCTGCACTGTTGTTCCCTCTCTGGGAACTACAGATGTTATGCTACGAGTGGATGCTTTGACTAATTTTATTCAATGGGATTTCTAAGATTCTCAAAAAGCTATTTCAGCTCTTAATGCTGAATGAATACAAATTAGAAAGGTGGTTTTACAAAACAGATTGGCCTTAGATATTCTGACAGCTGCACAAGGAGGAACTTGTGCCATTATTCATACCCATTGGTGTACATATATACCTGATATGAGCACTAATGTTACTCATTTTACTAAACTTGTGAACAAGATGATTCAGGCTATGGATACTCCTGAAGCCTCAACTGTCTCACTTTGGGAGAAGTTAACTAGTTCCCCATGGTGGAAAACTATCTTAATTACAAGAAATCTGATGGTTCTGTTTTTGCTGTTTGCTCCCTGCATCTGTAACTGTGTAGCTGGATTTGTTTCCAGTCACATGAAGGCTTTTAAGTTACAAATGGTTGCTCAAGCTTCTGCAACTGTGGCTGCTGCTGCTGCTACTAAGTCGCTTCAGTCGTGTCCGACTCTGTGCAATCCCATAGACGGCAGCCCACCAGGCTCCCCTGTCCCTGGGATTCTCCAGGCAAAAACACCGAAGTCGGTTGCCATTTCCTTCTCCAATGCATGAAAGTGAAAAGTGAAAGTGAAGTCGCTCAGTCGTGTCTGACTCTTAGCGACCCCATGGACTGCAGCCTACCAGGCTCACAAGCTCATGGGATTTTCCAGCTTCCTCCAACTACTACTTGGGGCCCCTGGATCAGAGACCCTCAATATGAGGGTTAGGAGAATATGTTGCCTCACCAATTTAGAGACGATGCTCCTTATCAGCTTGGAAGCAGTTACAGAATGAGAACAATGTCCCTTTCCCGAGGCAACATAATTCTACTAAAAGAAAATGGGGGAATGAGAGGGTAATAGGTAGGAAGGCGAGGGGTCTCCAAACGGAGGAAATAGATTGCAACTGTCAGACATTTTTACCTCTCTTTTAAGTGGCAGGAGAAAACAAACAAGTGTTAGATTATTTCCCCTTCTCTATACAAATTTAAAAAGAGGTTTCTTTTAAAATTCTTTGTTGCCATGATGACACCTGGTTCCACCTGAACTTAACTCATCTCAATCCCTGAGCTAACCAATGCGTTTTGCTTATAGAAATATTGACCTTCAGTTCACTTCAGTTCAGTCGCTCAGTCGTGTCCAACTCTTTGCGACCCCATGAATCGCAGCACTCCAGGCCTCCCTCTCCATCACCAACTCCCGGAGTTCACCCAGACTCACATCCATCGAGTTAGTGATGCCATCCAGCCATCTCATCCTCTGTCGTCCCCTTCTCCTCCTGCCCCCAATCCCTCCCAGCATCAGAGTCTTTTCCAGTGAGTCAACTCTTCGCATGAGGTGGCAAAAGTACTGGACTTTCAGCTTTAGTATCATTCCTTCCAAAGAAATCCCAGGGCTGATCTCCTTCAGAATGGACTGGTTGGATCTCCTTGCAGTCCAAGGGACTCTCAAGAGTCTTCTCCAACACCACAGTTCAAAACCATCAATTCTTTGGCACTCAGTTTTTTTCACAGTCCAACTCTCACATCCATACATGACCACAGGAAAAACCATAGCCTTGACTAGACGGACCTTTGTTGGCAAAGTAATGTCTCTGCTTTTTAATATGCTATCTAGGTTGGTCATAACTTTCCTTCCAAGGAGTAAGCGTCTTTTAATTTCATGGCTGCAGTCACCATCTGCAGTGATTTTGGAGCCCCCCAAAAATAAAGTCTGACACTGTTTCCACTGTTTCCCCATCTATTTCCCATGAAGTGATGGGACCAGATGCCATGATCTTTGTTTTCTGAATGTTGAGCTTTAAGCCAACTTCTTCACTCTCCACTTTCACTTTCATCAAGAGGCTTTTGAGTTCTTCTTCACTTTCTGCCATAAGGGTGGTGTCATCTGCATATCTGAGGTTATTGATATTTCTCCTGCCAGTCTTGATTCCAGCTTGTGTTTCTTCCAGTCCAGCATTTCTCATGATGTACTCTGCATATAAGTTAAATAAGCAGGGTGACAATATGCAGCCTTGATGTACTCCTTTTCCTATTTGGAACCAGTTTGTTGTTTCATGTCCAGTTCTAACTGTTGCTTCCTGACTTGCATACAAATTTCTCAAGAAGCAGATCAAGTGGTCTGGTATTCCCATCTCTTTCAGAATTTTCCACAGTTTATTGTGATCCACACAGTCAAAGGCTTTGGCATAGTCAATAATGCAGAAATAGATGTTTTTCTGGAACTCTCTTGCTTTTTCCATGATCCAGTGGATGTTGGCAATTTGATCTCTGGTTCCTCTGCCTTTTCTAAAACCAGCTCGAACATCAGGAAGTTCACAGTTCACATATTGCTGAAGCCTGGCTTGGAGAATTTTGAGCATTACTTTACTAGCGTGTGAGATGAGTGCAATTGTGTGGTAGTTTGAGCATTCTTTGGCATTGCCTTTCTTTGAGTTTGGAATGAAAACTGACCTTTTCCAGTCCTGTGGCCACTGCTGAATTTTCCAAATTTGCTGGCATATTGAGTGCAGCACTTTCACAGCATCATCTTTCAGGGTTTGAAATAGCTCAACTGGAATTCCATCACCTCCACTAGCTCTGTTCGTAGTGATGCTTTCTAAGGCCCACTTGACTTCACATTCAAGGATGTCTGGCTCTAGGTGAGTGATCACACCATCGTGATTATCTGGGTCGTGAAGATCTTTTTTGTACAGTTCTTCTGTGTATTCTTGCCATCTCTTCTTAATATCTTCTGCATCTGTTAGGTCCATACCATTTCTGTCCTTTATCGAGCCCATCTTTGCATGAAGTATTCCCTTGGTATCCCTAATTTTCTTGAAGAGATCTCTAGTCTTTCCCATTCTGTTGTTTTCCTCTATTTCTTTGCATTGATTGCTGAAGAAGGCTTTCTTATCTCTTCTTGCTTTTCTTTGGAACTCTGCGTTCAGATGCTTATATCTTTCCTTTTCTCCTTTGCTTTTTGCTTCTCTTCTTTTCACAGTTTTTTGTAAGGCCTCCCCAGACAGCCATTTTGCTTTCTTGCATTTCTTTTCCATGGGGATGGTCTTGATCCCTGTCTCCTATACAATGTCACGAACCTCAGTCCATAGGTCATCAGGCACTCTGTCTATCAGATCTAGGCCCTTAAATCTATTTCTCACTTCCACTGTATATTTACCTTAAGCTATGTTAATGAACCCTAGATTCTGTCTTCAAGTTGGTTCTGCCTAAGACTCAGAAGGACTGGACAAACCAGTATGTTTTACTCATGTAAATGTTCTCTTAAGCTATGTTAGTGAGACTATATTTGCTTAGAAGCCTGCCTTTCTTCAAGATTCATATAAATCATTTTATGGCCCAGGATGACTCACTTTGTGCCAATGTAATCTCAATGCATGTTGTGAGTGAGGGGCCTGTCGCCAGTCTCTGAGTTTTGAGACATTTCCTTTCTCCAATTAGCAGACTGCTAGTAGCTATATAACATCCAGTTAAAGACTAGAGGGGGGGGGCACTCTTTCTGCCCCCCTTCTGATGCCTATATCAGAAGCTTTCTCTATCTATTTTATACTTTAATAAAACTTTATTACCCAAAAGCTCTGAGTGATCAAGCCTTGTCACTGGCCCCAAATTGAATTCATCTCCTCTGGAGGCCAAGAATCCCAGAGTCTTTCGTGGCTCAGCAACAGCCTTTCAATAGGACAGCCAAAGTCTTTGACTGTGTGGATCACAACAAACTGGAAAATTCTTAAAGAGATGGGAATATCAGAGTACCTTAACTACTTCCTGAGAAATCTGTATGCAGGTCAGGAAGCAACAGTTAGAACCAAACATGGAACAACAGACTGATTCCAAATTGGGAAAAGCACATCAAGGCTCTATATTGTCACCCTGCCTATTTATTATTTGCAGAGTACATCATGTAAAATGCCAAGTTAGATGAAGCACAAGCTGAAATAAAGATTGCAGGAGAAATATCAATAACCTCAGATATGCAGATGACACTATGCTTATGGCAGAAAGTGAAGACGTAAAGAGCCTCTTGAAGAATTGAAAGAGAAGAGTGAAAACGTTGGCTTAAAACTCAAAATTCAAAAAACAAAGATAATGGCATCTTGTCCCATCACTTCATGGCAAATAGAAGTGGAAACAATGGAAACAGTGAGAGATTTTATTTTCTTGGGCTCCAAATTACTGCAGATCGTGACTGCAGCCATGAAATTAAAAGATGCTTGCTCTTTGAAAGAAAAGCTATGATCAAGCTAGACAGCATATTAAAAAGCAGAGACATTACTTTGCTGACAAAGGTCCATCTCGTCAAAGCAATGTTTTTTCCAGTAGTCGTGTATGAATATGAGAGTTGGACCATAAAGAAAGCACAGTGCCAAAGAACTGAAGTTTTTGAACTGTGGTGCTGGAGAAGACTCTTTGAGAGAGTCTTTTGGACTGCAAGGATATCAAATCAGTCAGTCCTAAAGGAATCAGTCTTGAATATTCATTAGAAGGACTGATGCTAAAGCTGAAGCTCCAATAATTTGGCTACCTGATGCAAAAAGCTGACTCATTAGAAAAGACTCTTGATGCTGGGAAAGACTGAAGGTGGGAGAAGGGGATGACAGGGGACAAGATGGTTGTATGGCATCACCGAGTCAATGGACATGAGTTTGAGCAAGCTCCAGGAGATGGTGAAGGGCAGGGAAACCTTGTGTGCTTCAGCCCATGGGGTTGCAAAATGTTGGACACAACTCAGCAACTGAACATCAACAACAAATTTTAAAAATCTAAAAATTTTCTTAAAGGGAAGATAGGATAGGTTGGTATGAGAGATGCTTTAGTTTCAGACTTTTGTCATTGTGAGTACTTTGAGTAGAAAAAAAAACAAATCTGAAGAATTTATTTTGAGGCATTTAAAAATTGTAAGTATTCAGTGACAACAAGGAATAACTGTTAATATTCTTTAAGCAAGGGAATCATTTTGTTAGGATAAAGGGACAAGATGTTCCTTTATAACCATTTAAAAAGATTTAAAAGGGGGAAAGAAAGGATACATAAACCTTATACAGAGCAATTTCACTAATTCTTGTTTCCAGTAATATAGTGGAATGAATTCCTCATTTTCTCATTGTTGTTGTTGCTCAGTTGTGTCTGACTGCAACACCATGGACTGCAGCGTGCCAGGCTTCCCTGTCCTTTACCATCTCTACTTCTCCATATAATGGAGATTTTTATATGACAGATGTATAATACCAGAGCATAGAAAATAAATCAGCTTTTAGCAATCATTGAGGCGGGAAATAAAAGAATCTCAGAAACTGTTATTTCCAATGCACTAGATTTATAGTATTGTGATTAGGCAATAATTAAAATAAAAACTGGCAGATTGGAAAGATTTTTTAAATGAAATTCCTTAACTGAATCAATGAATCAAATCAAACACAGATTACAACTGAAGTAAATGGTTTACTACTTTCTGCCAAAAACTTTATTGCCATGGTCTCGAGTCCTTGGAAATTTGATTAAGCATCGTGGTAAGATTTCCCACAAACTTTTAGTAATGTTTGTTTTTGTACGATCAATGCAAACAGGAATCTACATTCCTGATACTTCAGGATGCACCTGGTTATCCAGGGGTAATTTGTAAGAGAAAAAACCACCCACCTAAGAACAGCGCAAAGGCAGCTAGACATGCCACTATAACAGTGTTGCCAATTTTCTGAGCATATGGCTTGAAGGGTATATTGAAAGATGGTGGGAAGACAATGCCCTCTTCAGTCATCACAGAGTGGTAATTCCAGATGACAGCAACTGAGATACAGATACCAGCAGCTATGTGGAGAATTCCTGAAATGACAAATGCTTTGTAGGTAGTAGTATTCTCAAGAATTCCCATGGACACATTTTTAAGTGCAAAAGTAACAGAGGCTTTCCCCAAGAGTCCTAGAATGCTGGCCATCAGTAAGAGGTGTTGAGAAACACGGATATCAAGAGGTAGGTAAGTATCATGGTAGCTGTAACTGTGACATGAGGTAGCTGTGGTGATGTTGGTTTGACGGAAGACACAGACTCTCCACATTCCCATGCAGGCCAGACCAGAGAATTGTGAGGCGTTGTCTAGATACCATACTCGCCACTCCACGAAGCCCATGGCAGTGGTGCCGAGGATCCATCCAATAGTGGCTACTGCAAAACCTACTATTTGGCAATTGGCGCTGTTGATGAGCAAGGACATGGTAGATGTGTACCCAAGCGAACTGCAAACAAATACAGGACATCATGAGTTTGGAAAATTTGGCCTAGAACAACACACTCAACCCGCTATCTCCATTCTCCTCCCCTACGTTTACACTGCTGTGGATAAGCAGTACTGTATTTGAGATTTAAGTACTATTATTTCTCACCAGAGACGTTTGACCCTCAAGCTCTGCACTGGGGAGCACAGGCCAAGCAAATTTTCTGAAGGGCCATCTGGGAATATTTACTAAAAGACTTAAAATGTACAAATTTTCAAACAGACAATTCTACTTCGGAGCATTTGCCGAAAGATGTAATTTAAGATTGATCACAAACATTTAGTCAAAAAAAAAAATAGTCAACACAGCCTCTTTGTAATATTGAAAAGTGGGAAATATTTCAGGGGCAACAACAGGGCTTAGTTAAGTAATTTATGCACATCCATGCAAGAGGCCTATATGGCAGCATTCAGAGTAGACTAGACTTGTATGAGGGGCAATATTTTGTGTTTTGACTCTTCTCAAGGTTCATCCATGTTGTAACATGTACGAGTACTTGGTTGCTTTAACTGAGTTAGAGGGGTTAGGCATTCTGAAAGCTATTCGTATTGTGAAGAATCAGTTACATGCAGGAAGGAGTACATAATCTAATGCAGAACTCAATGAGTTATGAAGGGGCCCACACCCACACAGTACTGCACTGGAAGGCAAAGTCCTAACCACAGGACCACCAGGGAACTCCCTAATTGTTTCTTCACTTTGATATATAGACAATTATTTAAAAAAAAAAAAAGAATGATCTTTATGAACGCACATCCATCAGGAACATTCCGCCCATAACAGGGGACTGCTGGTATCACCCTGGCAGAATCTCTCACCCTGTTCCTCTCTCCCACCTAGGACCCCGCTAATGCCCTTCCATTGAATCCTTGCTCCTGCCTCACCCTTGATTTCTGCCAATGTTCCATTTAAATTGCTTAAGATTTTTTTTCTTTTTTTTTTTTTTGATTGTGTGCTGCTTTCAAAAGCCTTTATTAAATATAATACTGCTTATGTTCTGGGTATTTTGGCCATGAGGCATATGGCCAAAGAACCGAGACAATTGAGCTGGGTGCACTTAACTCACTACTGGTTGCTGGAGCAGGCAGGCTGCTAGGAAGGATTTGAATGTTCAGATAATTGAACATTTTAAACAGAAAACATTCAAGTACAGTAAGGAGATGGCATGCCACCTCAGCTTCCAGACTTAGAAGTTGGTTCAGACTGCTGTCCCAGGGCAACCAAAGCCCCCCTGGCACCCACAGTACATTCAAGAGAATAATGCTTCGAAGGACATGAATATTAATGAGAGATAAGTCATGGGCTTCTGTTTGCTATGCAAATATCTTTGGAGTTTTGATATATATTCTGTTTACAAATATATAAAGGGAAATATCTTTCTTAATTTTCACAGAAGTATGAACATTTCTACACTAACATTTGCAACTTATGTGTTTTTCAGCAAGGTATTTTGAATAGCTTTCCTTACAAGTGCATACTTTTCTCTCTCTGTTTCAACATTCCTATCACACACAACATCTTCTTTTCCACAACTTTAACTTTTTGTCTAAAACATCCATTACTTTTCTTAATTGATGATTTGTTTACAATATTACTTTGATTTCTGTCATACATCAACATGAATTAAATTAACATGAATTAACCATGGGTGTACATATGTCCCCTCCCTCTTGAATCTCCCTCCCACTTACCACCCAGTCCCACCCCTCTAGGTTATTACAGAACCCCAGTTTGAGTTCCAAGTCTTACAGCAAAGTTAATCCATCAATTAATTGAAAACAGAGAGAGAAACAGAGCAGCAGAAAGTTACAACATCTCTGAGTTGAGCAGTCAACTGGTAATTCCTGGCAGAACAGAAGAAGAGGGAGCCATTAAATGAGAAGTTGGAAGAGCAGGGGGAATTTGTAATGGTTGCACAATATTAAAAAGGTAGTTAATGCCACTGAACTGTACACTTAAAAATGGTTAAAATGGTCAGCTTTTATCTTATGTATATTTACCACAGTAAGAGAAAAGAAAATTATTGAGACCCTCAAGGAGATTCTGTTAAGGCAGGTTGAATCTTTTGTTATTTATTAGAGATTAAAATTGAGAAAATTTAAATTATTAATTCATATAATACACTACCTCGTGTTAACATAGGGATTTTTATACAGAGTTAACTATTTCCCAAAACAAAATTTAGAAGGCATTGTTTTTAGCATCAAATCTCACGGAACCTCTTATTATACAGGAGGTGGTGATCAAGACCATCCCCAAGAAAAAGAAATGCAAAAAGGTAAAATGGCTGTCTGAGAAGGCCTAACAAATAGCTGAGAAAAGAAGAGAAGCTAAAGGCAGAGGAGAAAACGAAAGATATATTCATCTGAATGCAGAGTTCCAAAGAATAGCAAGGAGAGATAAGAAAGTCTTCCTCAATGATCAGTGCAAATAGGTAGAGGAAAAACAAAAGAATGAGATAGACTCCACTGTATACTTGTGAGAGAGTAAGAGTGAGCAAGGTACATAGTGTTTTAGTATCACCATGGTAAGTATTAAAAAAAAAAAAAAAACAGTTTTGCACTTGTGGAATCCACCTACACACTGGATAGTCTTGAAAAGTTTCACTTCTGTAGGGTTTATATTTATTGACTCCATTTACCTTTCTAAAGAACTACTAAGTATTCTTATCCTCATTTTATAGGTGGAAGCACTCAGAACAGAGGCTGAGTAACTTGCCTAAAGTTACATGGGAAGTGGCTTCAGAGTACATCATCCTACCTCATCTTTTAGGGGCAAAATGGCAGGAAGCTCAAAGAGCTATCTGGAAAAGGAAAAGCATCCAGGAAGAGGAGGAAACTGGGGCAACACTTCCCAACTACAGATTCAGTCCATTGCTCAGGGTAAGTGAAAACGGAAGAGATTTTGAAAGCTCCAGGATGGTTCCAGTGTGCAACGAGGGTGTGAGAACTACTGAATAAGGTAAAAGAAAGACCTTTTGAGAAACAGAGTGACGGTGAAAGAAATGTGATCTCAGGTGCCTTCCGCTGGAGTGAGGGATGTCATCAGAGACTCTTGCAATGGGTGCAATGGGGAGACAAAGTACCATCCACTATGGCATCAGCCAAACTGAGAATGACCTGGTCACTCTTTAGGATGGATGTGCTCATCCTAGGAAAGGCCACCAGAACTAGTGGTAATCAGGCTTTTTGGGAGACCAACAAGGCCAGCTCTCAAGGTGACTGTCACATAATGGGAATGTGGCAAAGTTACAGAAATGAAAGCTTTTATCTCCGGTTATAGATTCAGCTCCAAGTCCCCATCATATTCACAAGACATCAGTCAGCTATTACCACAATACTGAAGGATGACACTGTGAGTAGGCAAGCAGAAAGTTGGAGTCTTGATGCATCACACACAATCTACAGGATACAAATACTCCCCTTGTATTTTCCCTTCGATCATTTCAACTTCACTATCTCTTCAGTACAATAATACATCAAGAACTTGAAATCTGTCTGCTCCCAGGAATGTTTAGAGGACTCTTTGTTTTTCTCAATCAGATCCAAAGATTAAGACAGAAAGAGATGCCCTCAAAACTCAAGCCTGGGCCAGAGAAGCTGCTTAATCAATATTTGGAGAATGAAAAGTCAAACAAGAGGGACACAAAGGATGCTTTTTACAAGTTAAGTTCTAGTTATATTAACTACTGAATATATCTTTCTATCTTCCATATCTGTATCAGAGTCTCCTGCTTATTATTTAACTCGACCTGCTTAAAAGGTCTTACATTCCATGAAATGCTCCTTCACACTCAACAGAATTGCTGTTACACAAACAGAAAACTGTTGGCCACAATGTGGAGAAAGCAGAACCTTTGTGCTTTTCTGGTAGGACTATAAGCTGGTACAACTGCTGTTAAAAAATGGTACATTGTTTCCTTAAAACAAAGACTTACCACGTGATTCAGGAATTTCTTTTCTGGATAGACATATTTGTTGTTGTTCAGTCAGTAAGTCAAGTCTGACTCCTTGTGACTCCACAGACTGCAGCACACCAGGCTCCTCTACCATTTTCTACCTCCCTGAGTTTACTTAAGCTCATGTCCATTGAGTAGTTGATGCTGTCTAACCATTTCATCCTCTGTCACCCCCTTTTCCTTTTGCCTCCAATCTTTACAGCATACCCCAAAGTAAAAGGAGGGATTCAGATAGTGGTATACTTGTGTTTTAATAGCATTATTCACAATAGCTAAGATGTGCAAGTGACCCAATTCTGCACCCACGGATGAATGAATAGACAACATGTGGTCGATCCATATAACAGGGAATTTCTCAGTTGTCGAATGTAAGGAAACTTGGACAAATGTTACAAAAAGGATGAACCTTGAGGACTAATTATGCTGAGAGAAATAAGCCAGTTAGAGAGAGACAAATACTGAATGATTTCGCTTTTCGTAGGACCCAGACTAGTCCAATTCACAGACACAGAAAATAAAAGAGCTGTGACCAGGGCTGGGTGGGGCGGGGTGGGGGGGAACTCGTTCAATGGTGAGTTTCAGTTAGCTTCAGTCTGAGGAGATGAAAAAGTTCTGAAGATTGCTGGTGATATGGTTGCACAAGTGTTAATATCCTTAATGCCACAGAACAGTATGCTTATACATGTTAAAAAATATATATATCTTGTCTATTTTACCACACCAAAACATACACAATAACGAAGCCAGAGCGCCTACTAACCAGTCTCCAAGGAAATCAGCATTTAGTGAGGAGGGTGGCTAGTTCAAAGGGCAGCTCCTCCCTATGGGCAGATGTCCGCCACTTACACACTCTGCTCTCTGCTCCTGGGCTCCTGACTCTGAGCACAGAACAGCTTTTGGCCCCACTGTGAGTTAGTCTGGCCTGTAAGGCCAAGGCTCTCTCCTTGGACTTGCACAGTCACCGCATTCTGTATCCACTGTACACACCTCCAGCATTCTCAGTTGCTAGGTCACAGACACCATGGCGGCATTTCTGTTGCTGATGGTGGCATGCCCTCTTCACCTGGTCTCCTCTTTGTCTCCCAGCCCTATGCCAGAGGGGAGTACATTCCCTCCAAAGACCCTAACAGTTCAATTTTAAGATCTGTGTGACTGCTTCAGGTATGTCCCCTCATCCCTTTCTCTTGTTCCCCAGACATGGTACCTAACCCATCTCACTTGGAGTTAATGACATTTTTTCTTAAAGCGATGGCAACCTATACATGGAGGTGTTAGCAGCAGTGGTGCCCACATCGGGGAGACTGAGTCGAGACAGACCAATGACAAGAAACACATTAGGAAACATACTTTTAGCTCATGGGAAACACCCCCTTCCTGTTGAGTCTTGGATCACAGATGGTCCACCGGAGTGTGGCGGTACAGACTAGATAAGGTAGCTGCTAAGATAGGGGAGAGCTTCAGATGAGACTTCTGTAAGAAATGAGACATCATGTCAATGAGCCATGACTCATTGTAGTGAGGACTGCATTTCACATACAAGTCTAAATGCCACTGGAATCCTCTGTGTACAACTTTTCTGTAACAAATTTATCCCAAGGAAATTTCAAACATGTCAGTGAAACACACATACCCAATGAACTTTATAACTGAGCTTACAATGGGGACAAATAGGGAGAAGAAAACCCAGGCAGAGAATATGTACAGTAAACCATTTTATAAACTTACAATGGGACATAACACAATTCCACATTAGGAAGAATAAAGAAGAAAAAACCTCCTAGTACTGCTAAATAAAAAGCTGATTGATTTGGGAGAATGGCATTAAAACATGTATAATATCATATAAGAAACGAATCACCAGTCCAGGTTCGATGCAGGATACAGGAAGCTTGGGGCTGGTGCACTGGGATGACCCAGAGGGATGGTATGAGGAGGGAGGTGGGAGGGGGGGTTCAGGATGGGGAACACGTGTACACCCGTGGTGGATGCATGTTGATGTATGGCAAAACCAATACAATATTGTAAAGTAAAAAAAAAAAAAAATGCTGGAGAGGATGTGGAGAAAAGGGTATCCTCCAACCCTGTTGGTGGAAATGTAAATTTGTGCAGCTGCTATGGAGAACAGTAAAGAGGTTTCTCAAAAAACTAAATACAGAATTACTATATGATCTAGCATCCCACTCCTGGGAACATACCCAGACAAAACTGTAATTCAAAAACGTACATACACCCCTATGTTCCAGCAGCACTACACACAAGAGCCAAGACATGGAAACAACCTAAAGTCCAGCGAGAGGTGAATGGACAAAGATGACATGATGCCTATTTAATGGAATACCACCCAGCCACAAAGAAAAGAATGAAACAATGCACCAGTGTGGATGGACCTAGAGATTATCGTGGGCTTCCCAGGTGGCTCAGTGGTAAAGAATCCGCCTGCAATGCAGGAGACCCAGGTTTGATCCCTGGGTTGAGAAGATCCCCTGGAGAAAGGACTGGCTACTTACTCTGGGATTCTTGCCTGGGAAAGCCCAGGGACAGAGCAGCCCAGTGGGCTACAAGGCATGGGGCTGCAAAAGAGTTGGTCATGACTCAGTGACTACGCAACAACAAAGAGACTATCATAGTAAGTGAAATAAGTCAGACAGAAAAAGACAAATACCATACGCTATCACTTATATGTGGAAGCCAGGTCAGTTCAGTCACTAGTTGTGTCTGACTCTTCACGATCCAATGGACTGCAGCATGCTAGGCTTCCCTTTCCATCAACAACTCCCGGAGCTTGCTCAAACTAATGTTCATTGAGTTGGTGATGCCATCCAACCATCTCATCCTCTGTTGTGCCCTTTTCCTCCTGCCTTGTTCTCATGATTTGATCTCCTTCCATTCCAAGAGACTCTCAAGAGTCTTCTCCAACACCATAGTTCAAAAACATCAATTCTTTGGTGCTCAGCTTTCTTTACACTCCAACTCTCACATCTGTACATGCTGCTGCTGCTAAGTTGCTTCAGTCGTGTCCGACTCTGTGCGACTCCATAGACAGCAGCCCACCAGGCTCCACCATCCCTGGGATTCTCCAGGCAAGAACACTGGAGTGGGTTGCCACTTCCTTCTCCAATGCATGAAAGTGAAAAGTGAAAGTGAAGTCACTCAGTCATGTCAGACTCTTTGGGACCCCATGGACTGTAGCCTATCAGGCTCCTCCGTCCATGGGATTTTCCAGGAAAGAGTGCTGGAATGGATTGCCATTTCCTTCTCCAGGGGATGTTCCTGACCCAGGAATCGAACCCTGGTCTCCTGCATTGCAGGCAGACGCTTTACCGTCTGAGCCACCAGGGAAGCCTGGGGTGGAAGCCAGAATATGGCACAAATGATCATACCTGTAAAACAAACAAAAGACTCATACAGAACAGACTTGTGTTTGCCAAGGGGGAGAGTGGAAGGATGGACTGTGTGTAGGGATTTGGTAGATACAAACTACTACATTTAGAATAAACAACAAGGTCCTACTGCAGAATGCATGGAGCTATAGTCAGTATCCTGTGACAAAGTGTAAAAGGCTATAAAACAAGAATGTCTTTGTGTGAATCACTGAGTCAGTTTTCTGTACAGCAGAGATGGGCACCACATTTTTTTTTAAATTTTATTTTATTTTTAAACTTTACATAATTGTATTAGTTTGGGCACCACATTTTAAAGCAACTAGACTTCAACTTAAAAAAAAGACAAAAGTATGTAGTTAAGAATCTTGTTTCTTAAAAAAAAAAAAGAAAATGGAGAGATGTGAGGGGAGGGATGGGATACACCAACACCTTACCTGACTTGGCACCGTAGGTCCCTGAGAGCCTTGGCATCCTGTCCTGTACAGGGAAGAAAGGACTCGGGCAAAGAAACAGGAGAAAGGAGTACCTGTGAAGGGCCTAAAGGAACCTCAGCTCACTTGAGTAGATCCTGGCACTGCTCCCAGGGCAGCTGGCAAACCACAGGGAGAGAGAGCTCTGAGGAGAGGCCTTAAGGGAGACGGGGCGGTCCCCCGGAGAAACCGTGGTTTGCGGCTGGCCTGTCAGTACTGCAAGATGGTTCTTCATCCAGATGAGAAGGCGGGCGAGTATGCATGCACGCGGAGCTCCAGTATTGCTGTAAAGCTGTCAGCTAGTGCCATCCACACACTTGCATCACTGTCTGTTTATGTGTGTATGTTTCCCCTATCTTCTTTCATGCCAGAAAAAAAAAAAAAAAAACATACCTGGCCACGAATGTACACACAAATCACATGAGACCAGGGTCTCACATAGAGATGTCACAGGACACTTCCTCTCGACCTCTCGCCCCCTCTCCACCCTCAGGGGCCTGGAGGCCCTTGTATCCAACATTCAAAAGAGTCCCACAATGGCAACCTGGAATTGCAATTTCCCTGGAACGGTGCCTCTGGAGACATGGGGGAGTTCTGAGCGGCATTCAGTGTTTAATCACGCGGTGCAGGGCGGGACAGGGCGGGCGGGGGCGGGGGGTGCAGCAGCAGTCCAAGCGCACATGCCTTCGGGAAAACCCCTATCGGAAAGTTAAAATCTGGTGCCTCAGTGCAGGATTGCTGGGAAGCGTTCTGCGCTCAGAGCACAGAGTGTTTGTGCACCAGCTCGAGCGCATCACCGTCTTCCATGCGGAACCATACTCCCACGTGCAGCCCGAGATCCGGGGGTTTTTGAAACCGTGAAATGCCGGCGTCCCTTCCCAGGCTGCTGCCCTCCACCCCACCCCAACCCCACCCCCCCAGGGTCGGAGCTCTACCCCTTTCTCGCCTCAAGGCTGAGGGTAGTACCACCAGGTCTGCCTGAGCGCAAACCTGGACATGCACGTCCACTAAGACACACCCCCTGCCCCCTCCAGCACAGAACTGGGATGGTGAAGGAACTGAACCTCTGCCACTGAGGGGCCAGCAATCCTGTGTTCCTTTTCCCCAGTGCTGAAGTCTGGCTTCTGAACACTCAGGGGATGGCGTTGGCATCCTGGTGTGGGCGCCCTGCCTCTCAGGGCCTGGCTTTCCACACCCCACCCCACTCCTCTCCCCTGGCCCCCATGGGCTGGCTGCCCACGCTCACTGCTCCTGTCCACATCAGCTACCCACCTGGACAAGCACAGATAAGCACCCTCCCCAGTACTTACTGACAGTTTAAAGCAGGAGTCTTCTGAAAACCCAAGAGGTCCTAGGGCCCCAGCTCCACGCTGGCCTTCCTGTTATGAAGAACTATTCCCAACTCAGCTTTAAAGCTCCCCTCACACGCTGGAAGAAAGTGCTGGAGTGAGGAGGTACAGAAGGAAATCCTCCTTTGAAATTGTGGAAAGCAACCTGTTGAGCACCTTTTCCATCTGAAAAAACTGTTAGTTTCTGGGAAAAAAAAAAAAAAGAGAGAGAGAGAGAGAGATGCAAATAGCACATCTCCACACATTCTTGCAGGAGACCTCAGTTTGATTCCTGTTTTGGGACGTTTCCCTGAAGAAGGGATAGGCTACCCACTCCAGTATTCTCTGGGCTTCCCTGGTGGCTCAGGTGGTAAAGAATCCACCAGTGCTGTGGGAGACCTGAGTTCGATTCCCCAGGTTGGGAAGATCCCCTGGAGGAGGGCATGGCAACCCATTCCAGTATTCTTGCATGGGAAACCCCATGGACAGAGGAGCCTGGCAGGCTACAGCCCATGGGGTGGAAAAGAGTCAGACATAACTGAGTGACTAAGCACAACAACAACATCACATTCTTCACCAAAGATTAACCAAGTGAAAATGACACCAGTCACCATAGCATGACCCTGGGAATCAAGGAATTCACCTTGACTACTGCTAATTATTAAAGAAATGCAAATCAACACTGTAGTGAGGTACCGCCCATACTGGTTAGAAAGGCAGTCCTTAAAAAATGTACAAACAATGCTGGAGAAGGTGTGGAGAAAAGGGAACCCTCCTACATGATTAGTAGGAATGTAAATTGGTGCAGCCATTATGGAGAAGAGTAGGAAGGTTCCTTAAAAAACTGAAAGTAGAGCTACCATATGACCCAGCAATCCCATCCTTGGACGTATATCCGGACAACACTAATTCAAAAAGATACATATATTCCCATGTTCATAGCACTATTCACAATAGCCAAGCCATGGAATCAAACAAAATGTCCAGCAGCAGATGAATGGATAAAGATGTTATTACTCAACCATAAATTAAAAAACCCAAAAGAATGCAGTCTGCAGCCACAGGGATGGATCTGATCATACTAAGTCAACAAAAAGCAAGTCAGCAGCAGAAAGACAAATACCATATGATATCACTTAGATGTGGAATCTAAAATACGACAGAAATCAACATATGTATGAAGGAAAACAGACTCAGAAATCAGACTTGTGGTTCCCAAGGGCGAGAGGTGGGAAAGATTGGGAGTTTGGAATTAGCAACTATATATATATATATATATATATATATATATATATATATAATGGTGAACATTGAGAAAAGGAGGTGGGATGGAAAAGGTTTCTGGAAGATGGCCCAGAATTAAATGGTCTTCAAGGTGCTTTATGACCACCTTGTAGGAGGAAAGTGGAATGATTCTGATTTCTGAAAACACTTCAATACAGCCTAATTATCATGGAGGGATTTTAGGCAAGATATTAAAAACTAGATAATGGTGAAAGGTGAGAGAGAACAGAATGAAAGCCTGAGTACTGTGGCTGTGAGGCAAGGTTTGGAGGGGATGCATGCTCCCTGTCATGTAACCCATGAGAGTTGCCTGAGAGAGATGAGGATGAGGTGAGTTTGAAGGGCTCTTAAGGGGCATTAAAAATGCCTCATTTCTCCCACAAAATCATCTGAATTGCTCCGCATCCTTTCCTAATGTTGTCAGGATGGGGCTTTGTGATGTCAAGTTTCACCCAGGGCCACCATTGCCTGGGGAAGTGACATGCTGACCTCATAAAGCATAAGGATATGCCCCCCTGGGTAGGGGTATGTATAAGGGTGCTTGGGGGCTCTGGAGCAGACCACTGGGAGTCTTCAAAACGACTAAGGTGACTGGGAAGCCACAAGGCTCTAGAGCAGTTATGGAACAGTGGATTCCGGATACCCAGGAGGAAAAGATGAAAACCCCCTATCAGCTAAGGCCCAAAAGATGTGTCAAGGTGACCTGAACCCACCCAAGCTCCTCTTGCCCATTGACACCTCCCCATAAGAAGCCCTCCCCTGTCTTTGCCAGGCATATACCTCTTCTCTGCCCACACCCCTTCTCCTGAAGCCATCATTCCCATCCATCTTCACCCTCTTCCTCAAACCAATGCCATTCTGTACTCACTCTCTTGTTTTCTCCAGGTGGCCTGGGTAACCGTGAGGGTAAATAAGCAATTCAACCAAAGCTGACCAAGAATCTTCTCAGAAACACCCACCTAAAGAAACTGAAGAAAATCAAAGGCTCAAAAATCTGTAGCCAGTGTTCCAAGGTGAATGAAGAACTGAATCAGAATAACCGGAGGAGGTCCCAGGGATCGTGGGGACCCCTGCCATTCCAGCTAGACCAGTGGGCAGCCAGTGACTTCAGAGCATGGCTAGAGACCTCAGAAATCTTCAAGGATCTTGCCGCTGAGAAATGGCCAACAGTACAGACGTTGAATCTTATACCAACAGCATACATTAATAATGAACTTTAAATAAAATCAACCTAATGTGGAATTATCTGTCTCTGAGCTCTCTGATAAGCAGTGGGGGGTGGGGGGGGGGTAGAGAGGACAGGGAAGGGATAAATGTGTGAAGAGGGAGGGAGATGTGTCCTGTGGAGTTGGAGATGGGACAAAAAGTCCAGTTAGCCAGAAAATAGGAGGAAGAACTGGGTCCAGACTGAGCTCGAAAGATACACTTCTCATGGGAGAAGAGGAAGAGGACTTTGTGTTTCTGTGTGTGACTGCAGAGTTGGGAGCTTAGCTGGGGAGCTGTGTCATGCGAGGGGTGGCAGTGCTATTTGCTAAAAAAGGCATACAAAGTAGTTGCCCCTTTGGCACCTACCTCACAGTAGTGTTTATTACACCTCAAGTTATGATGTCAGCAACTAGCAGCCTCAAAAACTCAAACTTGCTTGCTAAAAGGTAGTTCTTAGGAGTAAAATATTTGTGGTTTTCAGTATGGAGATTGTTGGGGGCCAGCGTGAGGCACTCCACCTGTGGCAAAGGTCATGAGGAAGGAGGCTCGACATACACAAAGGCGGGATCGAGCCTCAGGAGTCCCCCTGGACATCCTCAAGCATCTACCCCCATAACCAGAGCCTGCCTACTTTACTACTTTGTGCTCTCACCTACACCTCTAACTTTACGGGGGGCTGTCCCCCACCACCTCTTTCGGAGAAGGAGTTAACTTAGAGCTCCAGTTAATAAAAATTCCTGGGTGTGATAGGAGTGTTTCAACCTACAAACTCCTCTGAAGGTTCTCTAGCCTGCCTGACAGGCTTGTCCGTCCACATGTGATTGCTCACAGCCTCCCAACCGTGAGAGGCACAAGATGCTTTAAACCTTCTAAAAACAGGTTCTTTAGAGAAGTTAGAAAATTATTAGTATAAGTATAGTGGGCTGATTAGAAATTGTATTGGTGAAGGGTTTTTCACTTGTTGAGCCAATGTTTGTTGCTAAGTCTCCACATCCCCTGCCCTTACACACATTAATGAATATATAGAAATAAGTATTAACCTTTGATATTAATCACGTTAGACCTTAAGTTAAGTAAATTCTTTCCTTAACTAAAACCCACTACACCCTCACCCTATAGGAATGTAACTTTATTTGGGTGGCGTCTGTTTTAAGAATAATCACCCCTGGAGAAATGAGTGTCCTGGTTGACTGACTGCTGTCACAAGGAGAGGGTCATAAATTGTCAGCAGACCCCCTGGCCAGAAGATGATGTAACATCCCTAAGACCTCTGTATACATTTGTATGAAGCACCTGACTTTGATAAAAGTCAGGGCTGCTGACCCCGTGTGACTTTTGCATAACATCTCAGTGTATAAAAGTAGACCATGGAAAATAAAGAATTGGGATAAGTTCCTCGAAAGACTGATCTCCCCATGTCTCTCTCTCTCTCTCAAACTCTGGCTGAGTCTCCATCTGGAGTGCAGAACCCACCATGCTCACTAATTATGCCTGGGCTTCTAAGATCCAACCGGGGAGGCCTCAGTGTCTCCTCTCCTTCAGGAGAATGGAAGGACGCCTGCGGCCTACGTAAGTGGTGCAAACTTCTTGTCTTGAAGTTTTATTGGTCTCCCGTGTAAACCAAGCTACTCAGCCTCTTTTCTCCACTGAATTTTCCTACTGAGCTATCCTCATTCTATTACTCTGTATATCTCTAATTAATATCTAACTGAAGCTATTGTATCCTGATCCTCGCCAATGCCGTCCCCACTTCAAACTCCCTGGATCAGCCGGGGCTGGACCCCGGCAGGAGATTTCTCAAAAAATGAAAAATGTAACACATGACCTAGCTATGTCATTCTTGGATATATATATTTTTTAAAAGCACAATGTTAATTAAAAAGACACATGTACCCCAATGTTCCTTGAAGCACACCATTCACCAAGACATAGAAGCAACTTAAATGTCCATCAGATGATAGACAGATGAATGGATAAAGATGTGGTATATATATATACTATGGGACAGTCGTTGTTGTTCAGTCACTAAGGGAAATCATTAAGGGAAGTCACTCACTCGTGTCCAACTCTTTGCGACCCCATGGACTGTACCCCACCGGGCTCCTCCACCCATGGAATTTTCTAGGCAAGAGTACTGGAGTGGGTTGCCATTTCCTTCTCCAGGGGGTTTTCCCAACCCAGGGATCGAACCAGGGTCTCCCACATTTTGGGCAGACACTTTACCGTCTGAGCCATCCCGGAATCCCTATGTATATACTATGGGACACTCATTGTTCAGTCACTAAGTCATGTCCCACTCTTTGCGACCCTATGGACCCTACCCCTCCAGGCTCCTCTGTCCATGGAATTTTCCATGCAAGAACACTCCAGTGGGTCGCCATTTCCTTTTCCAAGGGATCTTCCTTACCTAGGGATTGAACCCATATGTCCTTCTTGACAGGCGGATTCTTCGCCCTGGAGCCACCAAGGAAGACCTACGGAATGCTGCTCAGCCATAAAAGGAATGAAATAATGCCATTTGCTGCAACATGTAAGGTATAATACTTAATAAAATAAGAAAAATACTGTATTATATCACTTATTGAACCTTAAAATACCACAAAGTAGAGAATATAACAAAAATAGGGGCTCACAGATAGAGAGAACAATCTACTGGTTACCAGAGAGGAGTGGGGAGGGGAAGGGGCAGTACAGAGTTGGAGGAGTTGGAGGTACAAAGTTTTAGGTGTAAGATGAGCTCAAGGATGTATTGTGCAACATGGGGAATATAGCCAGTATTTTGTAATAACTATAAATGGAAAGTAATCTTTAACAATTGTATAATAAGAAAGAAAAGGAAAGAAAGAGTGGGGAGGAAGGAGGGAGGAAAGCAAGGGAAATAATGGTGGTTTTGGGAGGTCACAAAGCCAATAATGATTAGGACCTTTTTAGCTAAGGAATTTAGAATGTAACAGTGGCCTTCCACAGGTGGGGCAGAGGGAGTGGCCCACATCCAGTGCAGGCAATACTGGGGGGCATTGCCCATGAAGAGTTTTATTACAAGAATAAAACCAAGTAAAACTGGTTCTATTTTTATTACCATCTCCATACTTCAGAATTTTTAAATAGTGTCAGTAATTAAATATTTTTCCCCTGCAAGACCAAATTTTGTTGGTTTAAGTTGTAAAAGTTTGTTGTCATATATGTCAGGTTTTAGTATTTTATTTATTATTCACAAGGTACAAAATTTTAGTCTATATATATACACATATATATACACATATGCACACACATATGTGTAGATAGGTGTGTACATATATATGTAATTTCATACGGCCATAGTTTTAGTACTTCTCTTTAAAAATTCACTGTCTTCTATGAGGGGGTTAATTAAGAGAAGACTCTGTTAAACATTTGTCGCCAACACAGGCTGCCATGTTACCATTTCTCCATTCCACAGAGCATGCTTAATGGTTTGCAAGGCCTTGGGACCATTTCCTGCACAGCCTGCAGTCCCTGAAGGAATGTACTAATATACACCCCACATTCAAACAGTTGACTCTAAATACATAGTGATACCACAGACAGTCAAGGTAAAGACACACGATGTGCTTTTATTTATGTCTAAATCAGTGAAAGAAAGTATTCACTGCAATGTACAAACTTTCTTGGCTTGAAAAGTACAAAATCTTTTTATATTTGAACATAAAATTTCCTGCTGAATTTGGAAAAATATGTTTTAAAGTGAAATTCATTCTTACTTTTCAGTTATTTTGAGACTATGGAAAAAAGAAAATAAAATTACATTCATTGGTGTTTCTAAAACTGCATATTTTGCAGATGTTTTTTCTTAAAATTTCCCTTACACTTTTACAGTCATAATTAGACATAAAATGATCAGTACATTTTATACCATGTTTATTTTCTGAGCATTTTTGTTTCCTTTAATTTCTGAATGTGACTAGAAAGTTCTGTTGAGTGGGTATTAAAAATTGCTTCTCTGTTGTGTGGATCACACTGCTTACACTACTGTTGGGAGAGATTTTATTGTCTAAAATCTTTTATACTTCAGCTCTACTGTCTAGGTATTTTATAATTCAGTTCTACTGTCTAGGCATTTTGTTTTGCTTTGTTTAGGCTGAGAATTTTCTCATCTCTTTCTAGTATCTTCAGAGTTACTTAGGAAGGTGGGTCTGTTGTTGTTTAGTTGCTCAGTCGTTTCCAACTCTTTTCCACCCCATGGACTGTAAGCCCACCAGTCTCGTGTGTCCACAGCGATTCTCCAGGCAAGAATACTGGAGTGGGTTGCCATGCTCTTCTGTAGGGAATCTTCCCGACCCTGAGACGGATCTCGCGTCTGCTATGGCTTCTGCATTACAGGAAGATCCTATACTGCTGAGCCAAAATATGTCTTATTTACATGAAACCCATTTTAATTATGAAGATTCATAATCAGTAAAAAGTAAAGATGGAGAAGCCCAAACAAGTATTTATCCTTTACCAATTAATAATAAGAAAGAACCCTTCATTTCAATTTTCCTTCATTTATGCTTCTTCTAATTCATTTTTTCATTGAAGGATAATTCCAGAATTTTGTTGTTTCCTGACAAACTTCAGCATGACACCCTTTCTTAACTTATAGTTTCTCTTCAATATTATCTTATCCTGTGTGAATAACTTCTTGTAACATGTCTTACAGACCAGATATCTGCTGAGAATAAATTCCCTAATTTTTTTTCCTATGATAATATCTACTTCTCCTTTATTTTTCAAGGGTAATATTCCAGGACATAGAAGTTAAGTTCAGCAGTTTTTTTAAAAACACTTTTTATTTATTGACATGTTGTCCATGTACCATGAATTTACCAGTTAAAATGTATAATTCATTGATTTGTTATTTATTCATAGGTTGCATAACCATAATCACTGCCTCATTCTAGAATATTTTCATCACTCCAATGGGAAACATTGTCCAGTTGGTAGACATTTTCCATTTCCCCCTTCATCTGGGCCCTGGCATCCACTCCTCTATTTCCTGTCTTCAGAGAATTATCTAATCTGGGCAAATGCATTCACATGAATGGAATAATGCAACAAGCAGCGTTTTGTTCCTGGCTTCTTTTAATTAATGTAATCTTTTTGGAGCTATAGTATGTTATAGCATGTATAAGAACTCCACTCATTTGATGAGCAAATACTATTGCATTGCATGTTTTATTTATTCGATCACCAGTTGATGGACATTTGAGTCATTTCAACTTTTTCTCTTTTTTTAGTTTATTTTTTATTTGTTTTTAATTTAATAATTTAAAATTTTTAAATTTAATGGCTTTCTCTGCATCTATTTAGTTTATCATACGAATTTTGTCTTTCATTTAGTGAATATGGTCTATCACATTGATTGATTTGCATATATTGAAGAATACTTGCATCTCTGGAATAAACCCAACTTGATCATGGTGTATGAGCTTTTTGATATGTTGTTGAGTTCTGTTTGCTAAAATTTTGTTGAGGATTTTTTGCATCTATGTTCATCAGTGATATTGACCTGTAGTTTTCTTTTTTCATGTTGTCCTTGTCTGGTTTTGGTATCAGGGTGATGGTAGCCTCGTAGAATAAATGTGGAAGTGTTCCTTCCTCTGCAATTCTTTGAACGAGTTTTAGAGGATAGGCATTTGCTCATCTGTAAATGTTTAGAATTTACCTGTGAAGCCATCTGCTCTTGGTCTTTTGTCTTTGGGGAAATTTTTGATCACAGCCTCGATTTGGAACTTCTAATTGGATTGTGCCTAGTTTTTTTTTTTTTCTTCCTGGTTCAGTTATGGAAGATTGAGCTTTTTAAAGAATCTGTTCATTTCTTCCATGTTATCCATTTTATTGCCATAGAGTTGTTCATAATAGTCTCTTATAATCCTTTGTATTTCACCTTTGTCTGTTGTAACCTCTTTTTTTTAATTTCTAAGTTTGTTGATTTGATTCTTCTCTCTTTTTTCTTTTTCTTTTTTTTTAAATTTAAATTTATTTATTTTAATTGGAGGCTAATTAATTTACAATATTGTATTGGTTTTGCCATACATCAACATGAATCTGCCATGGGTGTACACGTGTTCCCCATCCTGAACCCCCTTCCCACCTACCTCCCCATACCATCCCTCTGGGTCATCCCTGTGCACCAGCCCCAAGTATCCTGTATCCTGCATCAAACCTGGACTGGCGATTCATTTCATATATGATATTATACATGTTTCAATGCCATTCTCCCAAATCATCCCACCCTCTCCCTCTCCCACAGAGTCCAAAAGACTGTTCTATACATCTGTGTCTCTTTTGCTGTCTCACATACAGGGTTACCGTTACCATCTTTCTAAATTCCATATATATGCATTAATATACTGTATTGGTGTTTTTCTTTCTGACTTACTTCTCTCCATATAATAGGCTTCAGTTTCATCCACATGATTAGTACTGATTCAAATCTGTTCTTTTTAATAGCTGAGTAATATTCCATTGTGTATATGTACCAGGGCTTTCTCATCCATTCGTCTTCTGAAGGACATCTAAGCTGCTTCCAGGTCCTAGCTGTTGTAAACAATGCTGCCATGAACATTGGGGTACACATGCCTCTTTCAGTTCTGGTTTCCTCAGTGTGTATGCCCAGCAGTGGGATTTCTGGGTCATATGCCAGTTCCATTTCCAGTTTTTTAAGGAATCTCCACACTGTTCTCCATAGTGGCTGTACTAGTTTCCATTCCCACCAACAGTGTAAGAGGGTTCTGTTTTCTCTGCAGCCTCTCCATTTATTGATTGTAGAATTTTTGATAGCAGCCAATCTGACTGGCATGAGATGGTACATAATTGTGGTTTTGATTTTAATTTCTCTGATAATGAGTGATGTTGAGCATCTTTTCATGTGTTTGATAGCCATTTGTACATTGTCTTGGGGAAATGTCTGTTTAGTTCTTTGGCCCATTTTTTGATTGGGTCGTTTATTTTTCTGGTAGTGAGCTTCTTGTATATTTTTTAGATTAATTCTTTGTCAGTTGCTTCGTTTGCTATTATTTTCTCCCATTTTGAAGGCTGTCTTTTCACCCTGCTTATAGTTTCCTTCGTTGTGCAAAAGCTTTTACATTGAATTACGTCCTGTTTGTTTATTTTTGCTTTTATTTCCATTATTCTGGGAGGCAGGTCATAGAGGATCCTGCTGTGATTTATATCAAAGAGTGTTTTGCCTATGATTTCCTCTAGGAATTTTGTAGCTTCTAGTCCTACATTTGGATCTGTAATCAATTTTGAGTTAATTTTTTGTATGGTGTTAGAAAGTGTTCTAGTTTCATTCTTTTATAAGTGGTTGGCCAGTTTTCCCAGCACCACTCGTTAAAGGGATTGTCTTTTCTCCACTGTATATTCTTGCATCCTTTGTCAAAGATAAGGTGTCCATTGGTGGGTGGATTTATCTCTGGGCTTTGTATTTTGTTCCATTGATCTTTATTTCTGTCTTTGTGCCAATACCATATTGTCTTGATGGCTGTAGCTTTGTAGTTTAGTCTGAAGTCAAGCATGTTGATTCCTCCAGTTCCATCTTCTTTCTCCATATTGCTTTGGCTAGTCGAGGTTTTTTTGTATTTCCATACACATTGTGAAATTATTTGCTCTAGTTCTCTGAAAAATACTGTTGGTAGCTTCATAGGGGTTGCATTGAATCTATAAATTGCTTTGGGTAGTACACTCATTTTCACTACATTGATTCTGCAGGTCCATAAACATGGTACACTTCTCCATAAATTTGTGTCATCTTTGATTTCTTTCATCAGTGTTTTAAAGTTTTATATATATAGGTCTTTTGTTTCCTTAAGTAGATTTATTACTAAATATTTTATGTTTTGCATTGCAATGGTGAAAGAGATTGTTTCCTTGATTTCTCTTTCTGTTTTCTCTGTGTTAGTGTATAGAAATGCAAGAGATTTCTGTGTGTTAATTTTATATCCTGCATATTTACTATATTCATAGATTCGGTTCAGTTCAGTGGCTCAGTCGTGTCCAACTCTTTGCGACCCCATGAATCGCAGCACGCCAGGCCTCCCTGTCCATCACCAGTTCCCAGAATTCACTCAAACTCACGTCCATCGAGTCGGTGATGCCATCCAGCCATCTCATCCTCTGTCGTCCCCTTTTCCTCCTTCCCCCAATCCCTCCCAGCATCAGAGTCTTTTCCAATGAGTCAACTCTTCGCATGAGGTGGCCAAAGTACTGGAGTTTCAGCTTTAGCACCATTCCTTCCAAAGAACACCCAGGACTGATCTCCTTTAGAATGGACTGGTTAGATCTCCTTGCAGTCCATGGGACTCTCAAGAGTCTTCTCCAACACCACAGTTCAAAAGCATCAATTCTTCGGTGCTCAGCTTTCTTCACAGTCCAACTCTCACATCCATACATGACTACTGGAAAAATCATAGCCTTGACTAGACGGGCCTTTGTTGGCAAAGTAATGTCTCTACTTTTTAATATGCTAAATATTAGCTTTAGTTATTTTCTGGTGGTGTCTTTGGGTTTTCTATGTAGAGGATCATGTCATCTGCAAACAGTGATAATTTTACTTCTTCTTTTCCAATCTAGATTCTGTTTAATTTATTTTTCTTCTCTGATTGCTATGGCT
Source organism: Bos grunniens (assembly GCF_055505025.1). Lineage (NCBI taxonomy): Eukaryota > Metazoa > Chordata > Mammalia > Artiodactyla > Bovidae > Bos > Bos grunniens. The sequence continues at coordinate 7,210,146 of NC_141194.1, forward strand.
AAACTTCCAAAATTATGTTGAGTAGTATTGGAGACAGTGGGCACCCTTGTCTTGTTCCTGACTTTAGGGGAAATGCTTTCAAATTTTCGCCATTGAGGATAATGTTTGCTGTGGGTTTATTATATATGGCTTTTATTATGTTGAGGTATGTTCCTTCTATGTCTTCTTTCTGGAGGGCTTTTAACATAAATGGATGTTGACTTTTGTCAAAGGCTTTCTCTGAATCTATGGAGATAATCATATGGGTTTTATTTTTCCATTTGTTAATGTGGTGTATTACATTCATTGATTTGCAAATATTGAAGAATCCTTGCATCCCTGGGATAAAGCCCACTTGGTCATGATGTCCGATCTTTTTAATATGTTGTTGGATTCTGTTTGCTAGAATTTTGTTGAAGTTCTTTCATCTAGGTTCATCAGTGATGTTGGCCTATAGTTTTCTTTTTCTATAGCATCTTTGATTTGGGGATTATGGTGATGGAGGCCTCATATTATGAGTTTGGAAGTTTACCCTCCTCTGAAATTTTCTGGAAGAGTGTGAGTAGGATAGGTGTTAGCTCTTCTCTCAATTTTTGGTAGAATTCACCTGTGAAGCCATCTGGTCCTGGGCTTTTGTTTGTTGGGACATTTTTTATTACAATTTTGATTTCTGTGCTTCTGATGGATCTGTTAAGATTTTCTGTTTCTTCCTGGTTCAGTTTTGGAAGGTTATACTTTTCTGAGTGTTTGTCCATTTCCTCCAAGTTGTCCATTTTATTGTCATATAGCTGCTGATAGTAGTCTCTTATGATCCTTTGTATTTCTGAGTTGTCTGTTGTTATTTCTCCCTTTTCATTTCTAACTTTGTTGATTTGATTCTTCTCCCTTTTTTTCTTGATGAATCTGGCTAATGGTTTGTCTGTTTTATTTATCTTCTGAAAGAACCAGCTTTTAGTTTTGTTTATTTTTGCCATAGTCCCCTTTGTTTCTTTTTTATTTATTTCTGCACTAATTTTTATGATTTCTTTCCTTCTACTAACCCAGGGGTTCTTAATTTCTTCTTTTTCTAGTTGCTTTAAGTATAAAGTTATGTCATTTATTTGATTTTTCTCTTATTTCTTGATGTAAGCTTGTATTGCTATAAGCCTTCCCCTAAGCACTGATTTTACTGAATGCCATAGGTTTTGGGTTGTCATGTTTTCATTTTCATTCGTTTCTATGCATATTTTTATTTCTTTTGATTTCTTTTGTGATTTCTTGGTTATTCAGAAGCATATTGTTTAGACTCCATATGTTTCTATTTTTAACCTTTTTTTCCTATTCAGTTCAGTTCAGTTGCTCAGTTGTGTCCGACTCTTTGCAACCCCATGAATCACAGCACGCCAGGCCTCCCTATCCATCACCAACACCCAGAATTCACCCAAACTCATGTGCATCGAGTCAGTGATGCCATCCAGCCACATCATCCTCTGTTGTCCCCTTCTCCTCCTGCCCCCAATCCCTCCCAGCATCAGGGTCTTTTCCAATGAGTCAACACTTCTCATGAGGTGGCCAAAGTATTGGAGTTTCACCCTCAGCATCAGTCCTTCCAATGACCACCCAGGACTGATCTCCTAAAGGATGTACTGGTTGGATATCCTTGCAGTCCAAGGGACACTCAAGAGTCTTCTCCAACACCACAGTTCAAAACCATCAATTCTTCAGCACTCAGCTTTCTTTATAATCCAACTCTCACATCCATACATGACCACTGGAAAAACCATAGCCTTGACTAGACGGAACTTTGTTGGCAAAGTAATGTCTCTGCTTTTTAATATGCTATCTAGGTTGGTCATAACTTTCCTTCCAAGGAGTAAGCGTCTTTTAATTTCATGGCTGCAGTCACCATCTGCAGTGATTTTGGAGCTCCAAAAAATAAAGTCTGACACTGTTTCCACTGTTTATCCATCTATTTCCCATGAAGAGATGGGACCAGATGCCATGATCTTAGTTTTCTGAATGTTGAGCTTTAAGCCAACTTTTTCACTCTCCACTTTCACTTTCATAAGAGGCTTTCTAGTTCCTCTTCACTTTCTGCCATAAGGCTGGTGTCATCTGCATATCTGAGGTTACTGATATTTCTCCTGGAAATCTTGATTCCAGCTTGTGCTTCTTCCAGCCCAGTGTTTCTCATGATGTACTCTGCATATAAATTAAGTAAGCAGGTTGACAATATACAGCCTTGACGTACTCCTTTTCCTATTTGGAACCAGTCTGTTGTTCCATGTCCAGTTCTAACTGTTGCTTCCTAACCTGCATATAGGTTTCTCAAGAGGCAGGTCAGGTGGTCTGGTATTCCCATCTCTTGAAGAATTTTCCACAGTTTGTGATCCACACAGTCAAAGGCTTTGGCATAGTCAATAAAGCAGAAATAGATGTTTTTCTGGAACTCTCTTGCTTTTTTTGATGATCCAGCGGATGTTGGCAATTTGATCTCTGGTTCCTCTGCCTTTTCTAAAACAAGCATGAACATCTGGAAATTCACGGTTCATGTATTGCTGAAGCCTGGCTTGGAGAATTTTGAGCATTACTTTACTAGCATATGAGATGAGTGCAGTTGTGTGGTAGTTTGAGCATTCTTTAGCATTGCCTTTCTTTGAGATTGGAATGAAAACTAATCTTACTGCATTGTGATCAGAAAAGATGCTTGAAAGATTTCGATTTTTTTGAATTTACCAAGGCTAGATTTATCGCCCAGGATGTGATCTATCCTGAGAATGTTCTCTGTGCTCTTGAGAAAAAGGTGAAATTGAAATGTCCTATAGGTATCGATTAGGTCTAACTACCCCATTGTATCATTTAAAGTGTGTGTTTCCTGGCTAATTTTCTGTTTGGTTGATCTATCCCTAGGTGTCAGTGAGGTATTAAAGTCTCCCACTATTATTGTGTTACTGTTAATTTCCCCTTTCATACTTGTTAGCATTTGCCTTATGTATTGAGGTGCTCCTATGTTGGGTGCATATATATTTATAAATATTATATCTTCTTCTTGGATTGATCCTTTGATCATTATATAGTGTCCTTCTTTGTCTCTTTTCACAGCCTTTATTTCAAAGTCTATTTTATCTCATATGAGTATTAATACTCCTGCTTTCTTCTTGTCTCTATTTGCATGAAATACCTTTTTCCAACCCTTCACTTTCAGTCTGTATGTGCCCCTTAGTTTGAGGTGGGTCTCTTGTAGACAGCATATATAGGGGTCTGCTTTTGTAACCATTTTGCAATACTTCCTTTGTCATCTATCTATCCATTTTCCCACCCCTCTATCCAATCATCAATCAATCTTTTTCCTTGGTGCATTTTGTGGTAAATTGCAGACATCAGTATGCATCTCCTTAAGTATTTCTGCAAGCCTGCCATTAAGTAGTGAGCCATGTTTTTTATAGCAGTTTTCTTTGGATATAAACTTTACATACAATGAAACATACCAATCTTTTTTTCCCAGTGATGATACTTTTTAAGTGAAGCACAGCTGCTTTCCAATGTTCTGTTAATTTCTGCTTTACAGCAACGTGTTTCTATTATACACATGTATGTGTACATATACATTGTGTGTGTGTATGTATTTACACATTATTTTATTTAATCTTTTTTTTTTTTTTTTGGCTACACTGTCCAGCATGTGGGATTTGTCTCCTCACCAGGGACTGAACCTGCATCCCCTGCAGTGAAAGTGTGGAGTCTTAACCAATGGACTGCCAGAGAAGTCCGTATATATTTTTTCCATTATGATTTATATTAGGATACTGAATATAGTTCTCTGTGCTCTACAGCAGGAACTTGTCCATCCATTCCATGTACTTTAGTTTGTATCTCTTAACCCCAATCTCCTACTCCATTGCTCCCCCAATTCTCTCTGCCTTGGAAGCCACAAGTCTGTTCTCTATGTCCATGAGTATATTTCTGTTTCATACCCATGTTCATTTGTACCATATTTTAGATTCCACATTTCAGTGATATCATTTGGTATTTGTCTTTCTCTGTGTGCCTCACTTCACTTAGTATCATCATTTCTCGGTCCATGCATGTTGCCTCAAATGGCTTTCTTGTTGTAGATGTACAGATTCTTGTATACTTTTAACTATATATAAAAGTATTCATCTGTGGTTATTTTCCCAGTTATATTATTAAAACGTATGTTGTACACAACTCTTGGGATAGTATGTCCATTTTGAGTCTGTCTTAGGATTTTATATGCATATGCCAGTCAGTTCAGTTCAGTTAGTCAGTTGTGTCTGACTCTTTGCGACCCCATGGACTATAGCATGCCAGGCTTCTCTGTCCATCAGCAACTCCTGGCACCTACTCAAACTCATGTCCATCGAGTCCGTGATGCCATCTAACCATCTCATCCTCTGTTGTGCCCTTCTCCCCCCACCTTCAATTTTTCCCAGCATCAGAGACTTTTCCAATGAGTCAGTTCTTCACATCAGGTTGCCAAAATGTATGGGTATGAATTAATATTTACTGTACTTTTGCTGCCCTCTCGTGGAGAAATAGAAGAATGCTTATAAATGGAATTCATAAAATCCAGATGTAATCTGTGTATGAATATATACTGTGCTTATGCTGCCCTCCCGTGGAGAAATATAAGAATGCTTATGAATGGAATTTATAAAAATCCAGATGTATTATTCTTTACATGTTGAAAAAGATACGGTATAACTTTATTAAGAATTAATACAGTGCTCGATTCGGCAGCACATATACTAAAATTGGAACGATACAGAGAAGATTAGCATGGCCCCTACGCAAGGATGACATGCAAATTTGTGAAACATTCCATATTTTTAACAAAAGAAACTATAAGCAAGGTGAAAAGATAGCCTTCAGAATGGGAGAAAATAATAGCAAATGAAGCAACTGATAAACAACTAATCTCAAAAATATACAAGCAACTCCTGAAGCTCAATTCCAGAAAAATAAATGACCCAATCAAAAAATGGGCCAAAGAACTAGACATTTCTCCAAAGAAGACATACAGATGGCTAACAAACACATGAAAAGATGCTCAACATCACTCATTATCAGAGAAATACAAATCAAAACCACTATGAGGTACCATTTCACGCCAGTCAGAATGGCTGCGATCCAAAAGTCCACAAGCAATAAATGCTGGAGAGGGTGTGGAGAAAAGGGAACCCTCTTACACTGTTGGTGGAAATGCAAACTAGTACAGCCACTATGGAGAACAGTCTGGAGATTCCTTAAAAAACTGGAAATAGAACTGCCATATGACCCAACAACCCCCCTGCTGGGCATACACACCGAGGAAACCAGAATTGAAAGAGACATGTGTACCCCAATGTTCATCATAGCACTGTTTATAATAGCCAGGACATGGAAACAACCTAGATGTCCATCAGCAGATGAATGGATAAGAAAGCTGTGGTACATATACACAACGGAGTATTACTCAGCCATTAAAAAGAATACATTTGAATCAGTTCTAATGAGGTGGATGAAGCTGGAGCCGATTATACAGAGTGAAGTAAGCCAGAAAGAAAAACACCAATACAGTATACTAAAGCATATATATGGAATTTAGAAAGATGGTAACGATAACCCTGTATGTGAGACAGCAAAAGAGACACAGATGTATAGATCAGTCTTTTGGACTCTGTGGGAGAGGGAGGGGGAGGGATGATTTGGGAGAATGGCATTAAAACATGTATAATATCATATAAGAAATGAATCGCCAGTCCAGGGTCAATGCAGGATACAGGAAGCTTGGGGCTGGTGCACTGGGATGACCCAGAGGGATGGTATGGGGACGGAGGTGGGAGGGGGGTTCAGGATGGGGAACACGTGTACACCCGTGGCAGATTCATGCTGATGTATGGCAAAACCAATACAATATTGTAAAGTAAAAAAAAAAAAAGAAAAAAAGAAAGAATTAATACATGCTCATAAGAGAAAACGTAAAGTTGATACACAGATACAAAGAAAGAAAAAAATCACCCATGATCTCATTTACCATTGACCCAGAATTCTGAATTCCTGGGATGGGGAGAAAAAAATTTGAGGGTGCTCTAATTCTTTCAGTATAAAATCAGCTTTTCTGCTCTTTGAATGCTAACATAGAACATGGTTCTGATAGGTGCTTATTGATTTGTTTACTTATCTTTAAGCCTCCACTTTTACAAATACCTAGTAATTTGACCCCTTGTTTAGAGACTGTTTACTTCAAGTTTTTGTTTTGTTTTGCTTGTTTGTTTTTAACTTTTGATATGATTAAACAATGTTGCATGTCGTGGCTACGGTAAATAGTGCTGCAGTGAACATTGGGGTGCATGCATCTTTTTGAATTAAGGTTTTCTCCAGGAAAATGCCCAGGGTTAGGTCATATGGAGATTATATTTTTAGTTTTTTAAGAAGGTGCCATACAGTTCAACATAGTGGTGGTACTAATTTACATGCCCACCAACAGTGCAAGAGGGTTCCCTTTTCTCCACACCCTCTCCAAATTATTGTTTGTAGAGTTTTTGATGATGGCTATTTGGACTGGTGTGAAGTAATACCTCATTGTAGTTTTGAATTGCATTTCTCTAGTAATTTGTGATGTTGAGCATCTTTTCAAATGTTTGTTGGCTATCTGTATGCCTTCTTTGGAAAAATGTCTATTTAGATCTGCCCATTTATTCAGTTGAGTTCAGTTCAGTCGCTCAGTCGTTTCTGACTCTTTGCGACCCCATGAACCACAGCACGCCAGGCCTCACTGTCCATAACAAACTCCCGGAGTCCACACAAACCAGTGTCCATTGAGTTGGTGATGCCATCAAACCATCTCATCCTCTGTCGTCACCTTCTCCTCCTGCTCTCAATCTTTTCCAGCATCGGGGTCTTTTCAAATGAGTCAGCTCTTTGCTGAGGTGGCCAAAGTACTGGAGTTTCAGCTTCAGCATCAGTCCTTCCAATGAACACCCAGGACTGATCTCTTTTAGGATGGATTTGGTGGATCTCCTTGCTGTCCAAGGGACTCGCAAGAGACTTCTCCAACACCACAGCCCAAAACCATCAATTCTTCTGTGCTCAGCTTTCTTTATAGTCCAACTCTCACATCCATGCATGACTATTGGAAAAACCATAGCCTTGACTAGACGGACATTTGTTGGCAAAGTAATGTCTCTGCTTTTTAATATGCTATCTAGGTTGGTCACAACTTTCCCTCCAAGGAGTAAGCGTCTTTTAATTTCAGGACTGCAATCACCATCTGCAGTGATTTTGGAGCCCAGAAAAATAAAGTCAGCCACTGTTTTCACTGCTTCCCCATCTATTTCCCATGAAGTGATGAGACCAGATGCCAAGATCCTAGTTTTCTGAATATTGAGCTTTAAGCCAACCTTTTCACTCTCCTCTTTCACTTTCATCAAGAGGCTCTTTAGTTCTTCTTCACTTTCTGCCATTATGGTGGTGTCATCTTCATATCTGAGGTTATTGATATTTCTCCTGGCAATCTTGATTCCAGCTTGTGCTTCATCCAGCCCAGCATTTCTCATGATGTACGCTGCATATAAGTAAGCAGGGTGACAATATACAGCCTTGATGTACTCCTTTTCCTACTTGGAACCAATCTGTTGTTCATGTCCAGTTCTAACTGTTGCTTCCTGACTTGCATACAGGTTTCTCAAGAGGCAGGTCAGGTGGTCTGGTATTCCCATCTCTTGAAGAATTTTCCACAGTTTATTGTGATCCACACAGTCAAAGGCTTTGGCATAGTCAATAAAGCAGAAATAGATGTTTTTCTGGAACTCTCTTGTTTTTTTTTGATGATCCAGCGGATGTTGGCAATTTGATCTCTGGTTCCTCTGCCTTTTCTAAAACAAGCATGAACATCTGGAAATTCACGGTTCATGTATTGCTGAAGCCTGGCTTGGAGAATTTTGAGCATTACTTTACTAGCATATGAGATGAGTGCAGTTGTGTGGTAGTTTGAGCATTCTTTAGCATTGCCTTTCTTTGAGATTGGAATGAAAACTAATCTTACTGCATTGTGATCAGAAAAGATGCTTGAAAGATTTCGATTTTTTTGAATTTACCAAGGCTAGATTTATCGCCCAGGATGTGATCTATCCTGAGAATGTTCTCTGTGCTCTTGAGAAAAAGGTGAAATTGAAATGTCCTATAGGTATCGATTAGGTCTAACTACCCCATTGTATCATTTAAAGTGTGTGTTTCCTGGCTAATTTTCTGTTTGGTTGATCTATCCCTAGGTGTCAGTGAGGTATTAAAGTCTCCCACTATTATTGTGTTACTGTTAATTTCCCCTTTCATACTTGTTAGCATTTGCCTTATGTATTGAGGTGCTCCTATGCTGGGTGCATATATATTTATAAATATTATATCTTCTTCTTGGATTGATCCTTTGATCATTATATAGTGTCCTTCTTTGTCTCTTTTCACAGCCTTTATTTCAAAGTCTATTTTATCTCATATGAGTATTAATACTCCTGCTTTCTTCTTGTCTCTATTTGCATGAAATACCTTTTTCCAACCCTTCACTTTCAGTCTGTATGTGCCCCTTAGTTTGAGGTGGGTCTCTTGTAGACAGCATATATAGGGGTCTGCTTTTGTAACCATTTTGCAATACTTCCTTTGTCATCTATCTATCCATTTTCCCACCCCTCTATCCAATCATCAATCAATCTTTTTCCTTGGTGCATTTTGTGGTAAATTGCAGACATCAGTATGCATCTCCTTAAGTATTTCTGCAAGCCTGCCATTAAGTAGTGAGCCATGTTTTTTATAGCAGTTTTCTTTGGATATAAACTTTACATACAATGAAACATACCAATCTTTTTTTCCCAGTGATGATACTTTTTAAGTGAAGCACAGCTGCTTTCCAATGTTCTGTTAATTTCTGCTTTACAGCAACGTGTTTCTATTATACACATGTATGTGTACATATACATTGTGTGTGTGTATGTATTTACACATTATTTTATTTAATCTTTTTTTTTTTTTTTTGGCTACACTGTCCAGCATGTGGGATTTGTCTCCTCACCAGGGACTGAACCTGCATCCCCTGCAGTGAAAGTGTGGAGTCTTAACCAATGGACTGCCAGAGAAGTCCGTATATATTTTTTCCATTATGATTTATATTAGGATACTGAATATAGTTCTCTGTGCTCTACAGCAGGAACTTGTCCATCCATTCCATGTACTTTAGTTTGTATCTCTTAACCCCAATCTCCTACTCCATTGCTCCCCCAATTCTCTCTGCCTTGGAAGCCACAAGTCTGTTCTCTATGTCCATGAGTATATTTCTGTTTCATACCCATGTTCATTTGTACCATATTTTAGATTCCACATTTCAGTGATATCATTTGGTATTTGTCTTTCTCTGTGTGCCTCACTTCACTTAGTATCATCATTTCTCGGTCCATGCATGTTGCCTCAAATGGCTTTCTTGTTGTAGATGTACAGATTCTTGTATACTTTTAACTATATATAAAAGTATTCATCTGTGGTTATTTTCCCAGTTATATTATTAAAACGTATGTTGTACACAACTCTTGGGATAGTATGTCCATTTTGAGTCTGTCTTAGGATTTTATATGCATATGCCAGTCAGTTCAGTTCAGTTAGTCAGTTGTGTCTGACTCTTTGCGACCCCATGGACTATAGCATGCCAGGCTTCTCTGTCCATCAGCAACTCCTGGCACCTACTCAAACTCATGTCCATCGAGTCCGTGATGCCATCTAACCATCTCATCCTCTGTTGTGCCCTTCTCCCCCCACCTTCAATTTTTCCCAGCATCAGAGACTTTTCCAATGAGTCAGTTCTTCACATCAGGTTGCCAAAATGTATGGGTATGAATTAATATTTACTGTACTTTTGCTGCCCTCTCGTGGAGAAATAGAAGAATGCTTATAAATGGAATTCATAAAATCCAGATGTAATCTGTGTATGAATATATACTGTGCTTATGCTGCCCTCCCGTGGAGAAATATAAGAATGCTTATGAATGGAATTTATAAAAATCCAGATGTATTATTCTTTACATGTTGAAAAAGATACGGTATAACTTTATTAAGAATTAATACAGTGCTCGATTCGGCAGCACATATACTAAAATTGGAACGATACAGAGAAGATTAGCATGGCCCCTACGCAAGGATGACATGCAAATTTGTGAAACATTCCATATTTTTAACAAAAGAAACTATAAGCAAGGTGAAAAGATAGCCTTCAGAATGGGAGAAAATAATAGCAAATGAAGCAACTGATAAACAACTAATCTCAAAAATATACAAGCAACTCCTGAAGCTCAATTCCAGAAAAATAAATGACCCAATCAAAAAATGGGCCAAAGAACTAGACATTTCTCCAAAGAAGACATACAGATGGCTAACAAACACATGAAAAGATGCTCAACATCACTCATTATCAGAGAAATACAAATCAAAACCACTATGAGGTACCATTTCACGCCAGTCAGAATGGCTGCGATCCAAAAGTCCACAAGCAATAAATGCTGGAGAGGGTGTGGAGAAAAGGGAACCCTCTTACACTGTTGGTGGAAATGCAAACTAGTACAGCCACTATGGAGAACAGTCTGGAGATTCCTTAAAAAACTGGAAATAGAACTGCCATATGACCCAACAACCCCCCTGCTGGGCATACACACCGAGGAAACCAGAATTGAAAGAGACATGTGTACCCCAATGTTCATCATAGCACTGTTTATAATAGCCAGGACATGGAAACAACCTAGATGTCCATCAGCAGATGAATGGATAAGAAAGCTGTGGTACATATACACAATGGAGTATTACTCAGCCATTAAAAAGAATACATTTGAATCAGTTCTAATGAGGTGGATGAAGCTGGAGCCGATTATACAGAGTGAAGTAAGCCAGAAAGAAAAACACCAATACAGTATACTAAAGCATATATATGGAATTTAGAAAGATGGTAACGATAACCCTGTATGTGAGACAGCAAAAGAGACACAGATGTATAGATCAGTCTTTTGGACTCTGTGGGAGAGGGAGGGGGAGGGATGATTTGGGAGAATGGCATTAAAACATGTATAATATCATATAAGAAATGAATCGCCAGTCCAGGGTCAATGCAGGATACAGGAAGCTTGGGGCTGGTGCACTGGGATGACCCAGAGGGATGGTATGGGGACAGAGGTGGGAGGGGGGTTCAGGATGGGGAACACGTGTACACCCGTGGCAGATTCATGCTGATGTATGGCAAAACCAATACAATATTGTAAAGTAAAAAAAAAAAAAAAGAAAGAAAGAATTAATACATGCTCATAAGAGAAAACGTAAAGTTGATACACAGATACAAAGAAAGAAAAAAATCACCCATGATCTCATTTACCATTGACCCAGAATTCTGAATTCCTGGGATGGGGAGAAAAAAATTTGAGGGTGCTCTAATTCTTTCAGTATAAAATCAGCTTTTCTGCTCTTTGAATGCTAACATAGAACATGGTTCTGATAGGTGCTTATTGATTTGTTTACTTATCTTTAAGCCTCCACTTTACAAATACCTAGTAATTTGACCCCTTGTTTAGAGACTGTTTACTTCAAGTTTTTGTTTTGTTTTGCTTGTTTGTTTTTAACTTTTGATATGATTAAACAATGTTGCATGTCGTGGCTACGGTAAATAGTGCTGCAGTGAACATTGGGGTGCATGCATCTTTTTGAATTAAGGTTTTCTCCAGGAAAATGCCCAGGGTTAGGTCATACGGAGATTATATTTTTACTTTTTTAAGAAGGTGCCATACAGTTCAACATAGTGGTGGTACTAATTTACATGCCCACCAACAGTGCAAGAGGGTTCCCTTTTCTCCACACCCTCTCCAAATTATTGTTTGTAGAGTTTTTGATGATGGCTATTTGGACTGGTGTGAAGTAATACCTCATTGTAGTTTTGAATTGCATTTCTCTAGTAATTTGTGATGTTGAGCATCTTTTCAAATGTTTGTTGGCTATCTGTATGCCTTCTTTGGAAAAATGTCTATTTAGATCTGCCCATTTATTCAGTTGAGTTCAGTTCAGTCGCTCAGTCGTTTCTGACTCTTTGCGACCCCATGAACCACAGCACGCCAGGCCTCACTGTCCATAACAAACTCCCGGAGTCCACACAAACCAGTGTCCATTGAGTTGGTGATGCCATCAAACCATCTCATCCTCTGTCGTCACCTTCTCCTCCTGCTCTCAATCTTTTCCAGCATCGGGGTCTTTTCAAATGAGTCAGCTCTTTGCTGAGGTGGCCAAAGTACTGGAGTTTCAGCTTCAGCATCAGTCCTTCCAATGAACACCCAGGACTGATCTCTTTTAGGATGGATTTGGTGGATCTCCTTGCTGTCCAAGGGACTCGCAAGAGACTTCTCCAACACCACAGCCCAAAACCATCAATTCTTCTGTGCTCAGCTTTCTTTATAGTCCAACTCTCACATCCATGCATGACTATTGGAAAAACCATAGCCTTGACTAGACGGACATTTGTTGGCAAAGTAATGTCTCTGCTTTTTAATATGCTATCTAGGTTGGTCACAACTTTCCCTCCAAGGAGTAAGCGTCTTTTAATTTCAGGACTGCAATCACCATCTGCAGTGATTTTGGAGCCCAGAAAAATAAAGTCAGCCACTGTTTTCACTGCTTCCCCATCTATTTCCCATGAAGTGATGAGACCAGATGCCAAGATCCTAGTTTTCTGAATATTGAGCTTTAAGCCAACCTTTTCACTCTCCTCTTTCACTTTCATCAAGAGGCTCTTTAGTTCTTCTTCACTTTCTGCCATTATGGTGGTGTCATCTTCATATCTGAGGTTATTGATATTTCTCCTGGCAATCTTGATTCCAGCTTGTGCTTCATCCAGCCCAGCATTTCTCATGATGTACGCTGCATATAAGTAAGCAGGGTGACAATATACAGCCTTGATGTACTCCTTTTCCTACTTGGAACCAATCTGTTGTTCATGTCCAGTTCTAACTGTTGCTTCCTGACTTGCATACAGGTTTCTCAAGAGGCAGGTCAGGTGGTCTGGTATTCCCATCTCTTGAAGAATTTTCCACAGTTTATTGTGATCCACACAGTCAAAGGCTTTGGCATAGTCAATAAAGCAGAAATAGATGTTTCTCTGGAACTCTCTTGCTTTTTCGATGATCCAGCGGTTGTTGGCAATTTGATCTCTGGTTCCTCTGCCTTTTCTAAAACCAGCTTGAACATCTGGAAGTTCACAGTTCATGTATTGCTGAAGCCTGGCTTGGAGAATTTTAAGCATCACTTTACTACTGTGTGAGATGAGTGCAATTGTGCGGTAGTTAGAACATTTTTTGGTATTGCCTTTCTTTGGGATTGGAAAGAAAACTGACCTTTTCCGGTCCTGTGGCCACTGCTGAGTTTTCCAAATTTGCTGGCATATTGAGTGCAGCACTTTCACAGCATCATCTTTCAGGATTGGAATAGCTCAACTGGGATTCCATCACCTCCACTAGCTTTGTTCATAGTGATGCTTTCTACGGCCCACTTGACTTCTCATTCAAGGATGTCTGGCTCTAGGTGAGTGATCACACCATCGTGATTATCTGTGTCGTGAAGATCTTTTTTGTACAGTTCTTCTGTGTATTCTTGCCATCTCTTCTTAATATCTGCTGCTTCTGTTAGGTCCATACCATTTCTGTCCTTTACTGAGCCCAATCTTTCATGAAATGTTCCCTTGGTATCTAATTTTCTTGAAAAGATCTCTAGTCTTCCCCACTCTATTGTTTTCCTCTATTTCTTTGCATTGATCACTGAGGAAGGCTTTCTTATCTCTTCTTGCTATTCTTTGGAACTCTGCATTCAAATGGGTATATCTTTCCTTTTCTCCTTTGCTTTTCACTTCCCTTCATTTCACACCTATTTGTAAGGCCTGCTCAGACAGCCATTTTGCTTTTTTGCAATTCTTTTTCTTGGGGATGGTTTTGATTCCTGTCTCCTGTACAATGTCACGAACCTCCATCCGTAGTTCATCAGGCACTCTGTCTATCACATCTAGTCCCTTAAATCTATTTCTCACTTCCACTGTATAGTCATAAGGGATTTGATTTAGGTCATACCTGAATGGTCTAGTGATTTTCTCCACTTTCTTCAATTTCAATATGAATTTGGCAATAAGGAGTTCATTGAGGTTTTTTTTTGGGGGGGTACACTGGGCTGCATGTGCTGTTTGTATATTCTGGAGAATAATGCGTTGATAACTAATGAAAACTGCCTTGATATCCAATGAAAACTATCTGTTTAGCATGGGCAACAATGTTCAGTGCTCCTTGGTGACCTAAATGCGAAGGAAATTTATGCACAACTGAAATACTTTGCTGTACAGTAGGAAGTAACACAACATTGTAAAGCAACTACATGTGTACATACTCTAGGCTCCATTTTTAGAAAGTTCTAAATGAGGCAAAACTAATCTTTACTGAGAGAACTGATAATGGAGGTTACATGGGGGAAGGGTAGTGTGGGTTAGGAGCCCAAGAGATTTTCTAGGCTGATGGGAAAAAACTATTGCAGTGAACATCATATAGACAATATTGGTGAAATTGCGTCAATTCTTCCACAATGCAAATTCCAAACAAGGTCTTGCTACTTGGCTCCATGCATTTATAAATTTACTAGATAGTGTCAACTTGTCCTTCAGAAAGTTGCATCACCTTATGCTTTCACAACACTGCATGAGCACTCATTTTCCAGCCACTCATCCTCAATTTGGTGGAAACATTTTGTATCACTCGATGCTTTCGTTGAACTTTTGTCAATTTGCATGGTGAGAAATCGGCTGTTGTCCTCTCACCCTCCCCCTTTTCCCCTGGTTCATCTGTCTGTGGTCCTGTCTTTGATGCTCAAAGCTTTGCTCCTTTTTCCATCTTCCTGCTTTTATTAACATCTTCCTTTACAGAACCAAGAAGCCACAGGACTCTGCTGTCTGGATGTCCCCAAACTGCCCAATTCAAATAGCCCCCATCTTTGCTTCAGTCTGCTGGGAAAGATTGAAGGCAGGAGGAGAAGAGGACGACAGAGGGTGAGATGATTGGATGGCATCACTGACTCAATGGACCCGAGTTTGAGCAGGTTCCAGTAGTTGGTGATGGATGGAGAAGCCTGGTGTGCTACAGCCCTTAGGGTGACAAAGAGTCAGACACGACTTAGTGACTGAGCTGAACTGACTAACGTATACATGTAAAATCCTAATACAACCTCAAAATGGATGTACTATGCCAAGAGTGGTATACTAAACACTTTTAATAATATATACATGAAAATAACCACAGATGAATACCTCTATGTATGGTTTAAAGGATATAAGAATCTGTACAACTACAACAACAAGGCCATTTGAGGCAAGGTGAATAGACTGAGAGATGGTCATACTAAGTGAAGTGAGTCAGATGGAGAAAGACAGACACCAAATATCACTTAAATGTGGAACTGAAGATATGACACAAACGAATATATATATGGCAAAGAAATTCATTCATGGACATAGAGAACAGACTTCTGGCTTCCAAGGCAGAGAGCACTGGGGGAGGGATGGAGTAAGAGATTGGGGTTAAGAGCTATAAACTAGAGTATATGGAATGGATAGACTAGTTCCTACTGTAGAGTATAGACAACTATATTCAGTATCTGATGATAAATCATAATGGAAAAGAATATATATGGGAGTTCCCTGGTGGCCCAGTGGTTAAGACTCCACACTTCCACTGCAGGGGATGCAGGTTCAATAGCTGGTCAGGAAGTTAATCTCACATGCTGCACAGTGTAGCCAAAAAAAAAAAAAATTGATTAAATAAATGAATCTGTATATGGATACACACACACAATGTATATTACATATATATGTGTATAACTGAATCACTTTGCTGTAAAGCAGAAAATGACACAACATTGTAAATCAACTATACTTCAACTAAAAAGTAACATGACTTAGAAAAAAAGATTGGTATAATTTATTGTATGTAAACTTTATCTTTCAAAGAAAACTGCTGTAAACAAATACAGTTCACTACTTAATGGTAGGCTACCTAAAATACCTAAGGAGATACATACTGATATCTGCAATTTACCACAAAATGCACCAGGGAATAAGATCGATTGATGGATGGATAGAAGGATGGACAAATGGATAGATGTGTGACAAAGGAAGTATTGCAAAATAGTTGCAGTGAAATCTAAGTGGGAAATCTTTGTGTATTAGCTAGAAAAAAATTTTCCACTTTGTTGAATGTTTGGAAATTTTTATGATAAAATGTTTGGGAAAGTACAGAGCAAAGAACAATGGAAAGCAAAATGCACATGAAGTGTAATTCTAACTTTAAAAATACGAGTTGAAAAATGATGGGGAAGAAATAGGCTAAAATATGAACTGTGGTGAAAGTAATCGTGGTTTTTGCTTACTTTTTCACACTCCGTGCACTGACCAAGTTCTTTTCCCAATATCCACAGAGTACCTTTTCCATAATGAAAGAAGCATCACCTTCCCTCTGGCCCAAGGGAGACAGGCTTACTGGCAGCATCATCACCCTGCTTGTGCAGCTCCTTGTGACCTTGGCTTTGAGCACGTGCTGGGGCTCCCGGAGTCCTCCAATCACAGCTCTAGAGAGGTGTCCCTGTTGGCTTCACAGGGCTGACCAAGCCTATGGCTGATTCATCTGGAGTCCCAGATGCAGCCCCACCCGTCCTGGTTTCATCTTGACCCATCATGGCGCCACCCGCCTCCACTTCATTTTCTCTCTCTATATATATATATGTGTGTGTGTATGTGTGTGTGTATTTCAAGGTAAAGTAAATAGCTAATTGTAAAGTTCACGTGGAAAGGCACACAGGTGCACTCATAGAGAATTGCCTCCCCCCAATTCTTTTAACCTCACCTTCTAGCCTCCTGAACAATTTCTCAGTTACTTAAATTTCCTATTTTACCATGTCCTGTGTCCAGAAGCTAAAAAGGGAAAATTTACATACCTTTCTTTGTAGTAAAATTTCTGCGTGCCTAAATAATTAATAAACAAGGAATTATAAAGTGACAATTGAAAACTATTTGGAAGATAGCTGACAAAGAGTGCATTTACTTAATTTATGAAGAGTTCAAAAGTTAAAATAAGAAAATAAGATGAAAAACTCAATAGAAAACAAACATGAAATAAACAAAGGGTACAAAGATACACAAATTACTCAGAAGAAAAAAAGAAAAACTACCAAAAAACAGGAGGAAATGCTGAACCTAATTGGTAATAAAAGAAATGCAAACCAAAGCAATAATGGAATATGATTTCTCACCAAGCACATCGCCAAAAGTTCAGTGAAAGCTTTGAATGATACCAAATGTTTCCTCCACTTTGACGATGAGGGATTAGAAAATCAGTGCTCATGCAGAATTGTGAAAGCATAAAATGATGCAAATTTCTGAAGGACAAGTTGACAATATCTAGTAAACTTACCAATGCATGGAGCCACTTAGCAAGACCCTGTTTGGAATTTGCATTGCAGAAATATTTATGCAATTTCACCAAGATTATATATATGATGTTCACTGCAATGTTTTTTTTTTTCCCCATCATCCTAGACAATCTCTCTGGGCCCCTTCCTCACACATCCCTTCTCCCATGCACAACCTGTTCTATCAGTATACGTTAATTTTGCCTCATCTAAAACTTCCTATAAGTGGAGCCTACAGTATGTACACATGTAGTTGCTTTACAATGTTGTATTACTTCCTGCTGTACAGCAAAATAAATCAGCTGTGCATATGTGTGTGTGTGTGGTATATATATCCTTTTTGTACTTTCTTTCCCATTTAGATCACCACAGAGCACCGAGGACAGTTCCCTGTGATGCACAGATGGTTCTCATTAGTTCAGGTCAGTTCAGTTCAGTGACTCAGTCGTGTCTCACTCTTTGCAACCCCATGGTCTGCAGCATGCCATACCTCCCTGTCCATCACCAACTCCCGGAGCTTACTCGAACTTATTTCCATCCCATCAATAATGCCATCCAACCATCTCATCCTCTGTCATCCACTTCTCCTCCCACCTTCAATCTTCCCCAGCATCAGGGTCTTTTCCAATGAGTCAGTTCTTTGTGTCACTTTTGACTTCAGAATCAGCCTTTCCAGTGAATATTCAGGACTGATTTCTTTTAGGATGCACTGGTTTGATCTCCTTGCAGTCCAAGGGACTCTCAAGAGTCTTCTCCAACACCACAGTTCAAAACCATCAATTCTTCAGTGCTCAGCTTTCTTTATAGTCCAACTCTCACATCCATACATGACTACTGGAAAAACCATAGCTTTGACTATGTGGACCATTATTGGCAAAGTAATTTCTCTTCTTTTTAATATACTGCCTAGGTTAGTCATAGCTTTTCTTCCAAGGAGCAAGTGTATTTTAATTTCATGGCTGCAGTCAACATCTTCAGTGATTTTGGATCCCAAGAAAATTAAGTCTCTCACTGTTTCCATTGTTTCCCCATCTATTTGCCATAAAGTGGTGGGACCGAATGCCAGGATCTTAGATTTTGGAATGCTGAGCTTTAAGCCAACTTTTTCACTCTCCTCTTTCACTTTCATCAAGAGGCTCTTTGGTTCTTCTTTGCTTTCTGCCATAAGGGTGATGTCATCTGCATATCTGAGGCTATTGATATTTCTGCCAGCAATCTTGATTCCAGCTTGTGCTTCATCCAGCCCAGCATTTCACGAGATGTAGAATACTTTGGCCACCTGATGTGAAGAACTGACTCATTTGAAAAGACCCTGATGTGGGAAAGATTGAAGGCAGGAGGAGAAGGGGATGACAGAAGTTGAGATGGTTGGAGAGCATCACTGACTCAATGGACATGAGTTTGTGTAAACTCCGGAAACTGGTGATGGACAGGGAGGCCTGGCGTGCTGCAGTCCATGGGATAACAAAGAGTCGGACATGACTGAATGACTGAGCTGAACTGAACTCTGCATATAAGTTAAATAAGCAGGGTGACAATATACAGCCTTGATTTACTCCTTTCCTAATTTGGAACCAGTCTGTTGTTCCATGTTCAGTTCTTACTGTTGCTTCTTGACCTGTATACAGATTTCTCAGTAGGCAGGTCAGGTGGTCTGGTATTCCCATCTCTTGAAGAATTTCCCAGTTTGTTGTGATCCACACAGTCAAAGTCTTTGGCATAGTCAATAAAGCAAAAGTAGATGTTGTTTTGAAACTCTCTTGCTTTTTTGATGATCCAACGGATATTGGCAATTTGATCTCTGGTTCCTCTGCTTTTTGTAAATGCAGCTTGAACATCTGGAAGTTCATGGTTCACATATTGTTGAAACCAGGCTTGGAGAATTTTGAGCATTACTGAGTGCAATTGTGCGATAGTTTGAGGATTCTTTGGCATTGCCTTTCTTTGGCATGGGAATGAAAACTGAGCTTTTTCAGTCCTGTGGCCACTGCTGAGGTTTCCAGATTTGCTGGCATATAGATTGCAGCACTTTCACAGGATCATCTTTTAGGATTTGAAATAGCTCAACTGAAATTCCAACACCTCCACTAGCTTTGTTCGTAGTGATGTTTCCTAAGGCCCACTTGACTTCGCATTCCAGGATTGTCTGGCTCTAGGTGAGTTATCACACCATCGTGATTATCTGGGTCGTGAAGATCTTTGCCACCTCTTCTTAATATCTTCTGCTTCTGTTTGGTCCATTCCATTTCTGTCCTTTATTGTGCTCATCTTTGTGAGAAATGTTCCCTTGGTATCTCTAATTTTCTTGAAGAAATCTCCAGTCTTTCCTATTCTATTTTTTCCTCTATTTGTTTGCTTTGATCGCTGAGGAAGCCTTTCTTTTCTCTCTGCTACTCTTCAGAACTCTGCGTTCAAGTGGGTATAACTTTCTTTTTCTCCTTTGCCTTTTGCTTCCCTTCTTTTCTCAGCTGTTTGTAAAACCTGGTCAGACAACCATTTTGCTTTTTTGCATTTCTTTTTCTTGGGGATGGCCTTGATCACTGCTTTCTCTACAATGTCATGAACCTCATTAGCTATCAAGGCATTATTCTCCAAAATATACAAACAGGTCATGTAGGCCAGTATCAAAAAAAAAAAAAAAAATTCAATCAAGAAATGGGCAGATCTAAATAGACATTGTTCTAAAGAAGACATACAAATGGCCAACAAACACATGAAAAGATGCTCAACATCACTAATTATCATAGAAATGCACATCAAAACTACAATGAGGTTATTACTTCACACCAGTCCGAAGAGCCATCATCAAAAATTCTACAAACAGTAATTTCTGGAGAGGGTTTGGAGGAAAAGGGACCCTCTTTCACTGTCGGTGGACATGTAAATTGGTACAGCCACTATGGTGAACAGTATGGCAGCTCCTTAAAAACTAAAAATAAAATTACCATATGACCCAGCAATTCCACTCCTGGGCACATTACTGGAGAACAACCTGAATTCCAAAAGATACATGCACTCAAATGTTCATTGCAGCATTATGTACTGTAGACAAGACATGCAGCATTTTTTAATAAAAGCAGAAATGGCAAAAAAAAAAAAAAAAAGAAAGAAAGAAACCTTGAAGCCAACAGTCTCTAAACAGGGGATCAAATTACTAGGTATTTGTAACAGTAAAGGCTTAAAGATAAGCAAACAAAGCAAGAATCAACTATCAAAACCAAGATGTATGTTAGCATACAAATAGCTGAAATGATGATTTTATACTAAAAGAAGTAGCACACCATCATCGCCCCGAGCCAGGAACTCAGAATTCTGAGCCAATGGTAAAGTGAAATCATGGGTGATTTTTTTGTTTCTTTCTATTTTTTGGAAACTTTATCTTTTTTGTTATGAGTATATATCATTTAATAAAGCAATACAGTATCTTTTCCAACATGTGAAGAATACATCTGGATTCTATAAATTGCATTCATAAGCTTTCTTCTATTTCTCCACCAGAGGGCAGCAAAAGCACAGTAAATATTTATTCATACACACATATATACGAGAGTATACATCTGAATTTTATAAATTACATTCATAAGCACAACAAATATTTATTCATACCCACGTATACTCTGGAGAGTCCCAAGGAGATCAAACCAGTCAATCCTGAACGAAATCAGTCCTGAATATTCATTGGAAGGAATGATGCTGAAGCTGAAACTCCAATACTTTGGCCACTGGATGTGAAGAACTGACTCATTGGAAAAGACCTTGATGCTGGCAAAGATTGAAGGCAGGAGGAGAAGTGGACAACAGAGGATGAGGTGGTTGGATGGCATCACCCAATCAATGGACCTGAGTTTGAGCAGGCTCCGGTAGTTGGTAATGGACATGGAAACCTGGCATGCTACAGTCCATGGGGTCGCAAAGAGTCAGACATGGCTGAGCGACTGAACATATACATATAAAATGCCAATACAGCCTCAAAATGGACGTACTATGCCCAGAGTGGTGTACTACAGATGTTTTCATAATATATACGTGAAAATAACTGCAGATGAATACCTGTATGTATGATTAAAAGGGTACAAGAGTCTGTACAGCTACAACAGTAAGGCCATTTGAGGCAACATGCATGAACCGAGAGATGATCATACTAAGTGAAGTGAGTCAGAGAAAGCCAACTACCAAATGATATTACTAAAATGTGAAATTTAAGATATGACACAAATGAACATATGCGTGAAACAGAAACACACGGACATAGAGAACAGAGTTCTATCTTCCAAGGCAGAGACAACTGGGGGAGGGATGGAGTAAGACACTGGGGTTAAGAGCTATAAACTCGAGTACATGGAATGGGTAGACAAGTTCCTACTGTAGAGCACAGAGAACTATATTCAGTATCCTATGATAAATCATAGTGGAAAAGAATATATATGGGACTTCCCTGGCAGTCCAGTGGTTAAGACTCCACACCTCCACACACTTCCAGCTTCAATCCCCAGTCAGGGAACTAATCCCACATGCCGCACAGTGTAGCCAAGAAAGAAAGATTAAATATAAGAACGCACACACACACAATGCATATATACACATATACGTGTATAACTGAAACAATAATTCCTATAGAGGTTGTGGAGAAAAGGGAACCCTCTTGCACTGTCAGTGGGCATGCAGATTGGTACCACCACTATGGTACCAATGGCATATGGTACCATATGGAACAGTATGGCAGCTCCTTAAAGAAGTTAAACTAGTATTACCATATGACACAGTCATGCTACTCCTGCCATATTCCGGGGAAAACCTTAATTCCAAAAGATACATGCACTCCAATGTTCATTGCAGCACTATTTACCATAGACAAGACATGCAAATTTTTAAAAAATCTTACCAAAAGCAGAAGGAAAAAAAAAAAAAAACTTGAAGCAAACAGCCTCTAAACAGGGGCTCAAATTACTAGGTATTTTTAAAAGTAGAGGCTTAATGATAAGTAAACAAAGCAAGAGTCAAGTATCAAATCCAAGTTCTATGTTAGCATTCTAACAGCAGAAAAGGTGATTTTATTTTAAAAGAACACACCTTCGTCTTTTTATCTCCCTGTCCCAGGAACTCAGAATTCTGAGCCAATGGTAAAGTGAGATCATGGGTTTTTTTTTTTTTTTTTCTTTCTTTGTATTATTCTGTCAATTTTACATTTTCTCTTATGAGCATGTATTAATTTTTAAAAAGTTATGCAGTATCTTTTTCAACAGGTAAAGAATGCATCTGGATTTTATAAATTACATTCATAATCATTCTTCTATTTCTCCACAAGAGGGCAACAAATGCACAGTAAATATTGATTCATACACACATATACATATAAGAGAATACATCTGAGTTTTATATATTACATTCATAAGTATTCTATTTCTCCGCAAGAGTGAAGCATATGCACAAAAAACATTTATTCATACCCACATTTACTCTGGAGAGTCCCTTGCACTGCAATGAGATCAAACCCATCAATCATAGGGGAAATCAGTCCAGAATATTTCACAATACCCCACGTCCAGGGACAGAGAAGCCCCAGCAAGACAGTAGGATGGGCAAACTGCATTTAGAATCAAACTCCATATCTGCCAGAGACACTCAGGGGGCTCAAACAAACCTTGTGTGCACTGGAACCCAGACACCCCACAGAGACTGAGACAGAAGTGTGTTTGAGTGTCTTCTGTGGAGGTATGGGTCAGCAGTGGACTACTGCAGGTGCAGGGACTCTGGTGCAACAGAGTTGCATATGGCATAAGCCCTCTTGGAGGAGATCACCATTAACCCCACCATAGAGCGGCCAAAACTTACACAGGACTGGGAAACAGACTCTTGGAGGGCACAAACAGAACCTTGTGCACACTAGGACCCAGGAGAAAGGAGCAGTGACCCCACAAGAGTCTGACTCAGACTTGTCTGTGAGTGTCCAGGAGCCTCTGGCAGAGGTGTGGGTCGGCGGTGGCCTGCTGTAGGGTTGGGGACGCTGAGTGTACCACTGTGTGCATGGGACCTTTGAATGAGATTGCCATTATCTTCATTACCTCCACCATAGTTTGGCCTCAGGTCAAATGACAGGGAGGGAACACAGCCCCATCCATAAACAGAAAAGTGGATTAAAGATTTACTGAGCATGGCCCTGGCCATCAGAACAACACCCAGTTTCCCCCCTCAGTCAGTCTCTCCCATTAGGAAGCTTCCATAAGCCTCTTATCATTCTCCATCAGCTGGCAGACAGATGGAAAACCATAATCACAGAAAACTAACCAATCTGATCACATGGACCACAGTCTTGTCTAACTCAATGAAACTATGAGCCATGCCCTGCAGGGCCTCCCAAGATGGAGTGGTCATGGTGGAGAGTTCTGACAAAACGTGGTCCACTTGAGAAGGGAATAGCAAATCCCTTTGGTATTCTTGCTTTGAGAACCCCAGGAACAGTATGAAAAGGCACAAAGATAGGACACTGAGAGATGAACTCCCCAGGTCTGTAGGTGCCCAATATGCTACTGGAGATCAGTGGAGAAATAACTCCATAAAGAATGAAGAGATGGAGCCAAAGCAAAAACAGCGCTCAGTTGTGGATGTTACTGGTGATAGAAGTAAATCTGATGCTGTAAAGAGCAATAACACATAGGAACCTTTGATGTTAGGTCCATAATCAAGGCAAATTGGAAGTGGTCAAACAGGAGATGGCAAGAGTGAACATCGACATTTTAGGAATCAGGGAACTAAAATGGACTGGAATGAGTGAATTTAACTCAGATAAACATTATATATACTACTGTGGGCAAGAATCCCTTAGAAGAAATGGAGTAGCCATCATAGTTAACAAAAGAGTTTGAAATGCAGTACTTGGATGCAATCTCAAAAATGACAGAATGATCTCCGTTCGTTTCCAAGGCAAACGGTTTAATATCACAGTAATCCAAGTCTATGCCCCGACCAGTAATGCTGAAGAAGCTCAAGTTGAATGGTTTTATGAAGACCTACAAGACATTGTAGAACTAATACCCCAAAAAGATGTCCTTTTCATTATAGGGGACTGGAATGCAAAAGTAGAAAGACAAGAAACACCTAGAGTAACAGGCACATTTGACCTTGGAGTACATAATGAAGCAGGGCAAAGGCTAATAGAGTTTTGCCAAGAGAACACACTGGTCATAGCAAACACCCTCTTCCAACAACACGAGAAGACTCTACAAATGGACATCACCAGGTGGTCAATACTGAAATCAGATTGATTATACTCTTTGCAGCCAAAGACAGAGAATCTCTATACAGTCAACAAAAAGAAGACCAGGAACTGACTGTGGATCAGATCATGAACTCCTTGTTGCCAAATTGAGACATAAATTGAAGTAGGGAAAACTCCTAGACAATTCAGGTATGACCTAAATCAAATCCCTTATGATTATACCATGGAAGTGAGAAGTAGATTCAAGGGGTTAGATCTGATAGACAGAGTGTCTGAAGAACTGTGGACAGAGGTTCATGACATTGTACAGGAGGCAGTGATCAAGACCATCCCCAAGAAATAGAAATGCAAAAAGGCAAAATGGTTGTCTGAGGAGGCCTTATAAGTAGCCGTAAAATGAAGAGAAGTGAAAGGCAAAGGTGCCGGGGTCCAGCCCCGGTGGATCCAGGGAATTTGAAGCGGGGACGGCGTCGGAGAGGATGAGGAAACAATTGCTTAATTAAACGTTAATTAAGGATATAAAGAGTAATAGAATAAGGATAGCTCAGTGAGGAAATTCTGTGGAGAAAAGAGGCTGAAATAAGGATAGCTCAGTGAGGAAATTCAGTGGAGAAAAGAGGCTGAATAATTCAGCCAGAAGGTGAGAGAAAGAACGACATGGGGAGACCAAGCTTCGGTGAACAAGGCCCGCACTTTATTTTCCAAAGTAGATTTTATACCTTAAGTTATGCATAGAGGATAATGGGGGAAGGGGTAGAGTCATGCAGTAAGCCAGGCTTTCTTCCTGCAAACTTATCATATGCAAAAGTTTAGGTGATTTGCATCATCTTCTGGCCCAGAAGCCTGTTAACATTTTAAGACCCTTTCTTCAGAAAACTTATTTTTCTCTAAAGGTGATTAGTCAGGCCCCACCCTCCAAAAGCATTAGATAAAGTTGCATTTCTATAGGGTAAAGGTGTGGTGGGCTATAACAAGAAAAAGAATTAACTCAAGGGTCCCAGGTTACAAACATTAAAACTACTACTTACACCAATCATATTAATCAATACACTGCCAGGGACACAGCAGGTAAGGGATATGGAGACTTAACAGGAAACATTGGCCCAAGAAGTGAAAAACCCCTCACCAATACAATTTCTAATCAATCTTTTAACTGCTCAAAGGAATCTGTATTTAGACAGTTTGGAACATCTCCTGCCTCTCACAGTTGGGAGGCTCTGAGCAATCACATGTGGCCAGAAAAACCTATTCAGGCAGGCTAGAGGACTTCCAAAGGACTTTGTAGGTTGAAACACTATCACACCCAGGAACTTTATTAACTGGAGCTGTAAGTTAACTCTTTTTTTCAGAGAGAGGTAGTGGGGGACAGCCCCTGTAAAGTCAGAGGTGTAGGTGAGAGCACAAAGCAGAAAGTAAGCAGACTCTGGTTTTGGGGGTAGATGCTCGAGAATTTCCAGGGGGACTCCTGAGGCTCGATCCCGCCTTTGCATATGCCAAGCCTCCTTCTTCATGACCTTTGCCACGGGCGGAGCTCCTGCTCCTGGCACAAAGGAGAAAAGAAAACATACACACATTTGAATGCAGAGTTTCAAAGAATAGCAAGGAGAGATAAGAAAGACTTCCTCAGTCATCAATGCATAGAAATAGAGGAAAACAATATAATAGGAAAGACTAGAGATCTCTTCAAGAAAATTAGAGATACCAAGGGACATTTCATGCAAAGATGGGCATAATAAAAGACAAATTGTATGGATTTAACAGAATCAGAAGATATCAATAGTGGCCTTTTTGATTTCTCAGTAGTGATATCCCCTTGCAGTTTAATTTTTCGTATCACTGACAAAAAAAACAAATGAGGCACATTTCCAGACGCATCTTTCTTCATTGAATTGCAGTTACCTGTTGATGTTTCCTTCCTGATCGTGTGGTTTGTTCTCGTTTTTATTTCGGTGTGCGAACCCTGGCCATTTTGTAAGGGTAGGTGTCATTTACTGCCCGGCCACCTCGTGAATAGGCAGTGTCCATCAGCCCAAGGTTTAAGGTTGCCGTTCCCGAATACGGCCACAAGGTAGCAGCATTTCTTTGGATTCTCCTCTTGTTATCATGGGAATTGCATCTTTAGAGGTATTCGCCATTTCTGATTGTAAATGAGAGTAGAATGAGTTAGAGGAAGCCCCCGAAAGCTTGTGTCTCCTTCCTTCTCAGTTTTATTGCAGTTGATATTTCTTGTTTGACAAAGCTGATGTACAGAATTGCCTTTGTTGTAGCTATACTGATTCTTGCTCCCTTATACTGGTACACAGAGGCATTCAGGAGCAGTTTATTTCCTCTGACCTGCTCTCAGAAAGTGTGTAGTACATCAGTCTTGCTAAGTCAGTCCCTGTGGACTATGTATTTGACAGGTATTTCTGGGAATCCATGATTTTCAGACTTCCAATGTAAGCCTTCCTCTCACCCATCCCCTTTGTTAAGCATCAGTGTGTTCCCAGCACTGGGTGTTCATTTCACTTTGGATAAAGAAAAATTCAGAAATCATCACACTGAGTGAAGGAGGGTCAATTCAAGTTACATCATGGGAAGTAACGGAGAGGTGGGATACAAAAATCCACAGCAGTGAGCACCCAAAGGTTAAATGGATATCCAACCTGGCAAGAAACTTATGGGAAGCAGAGGACCCTGGTGGATGGAGGGGGTACGTATGGAGCTTGGAGTTAATTTCTTCCCAAAGATATGTATAAAATACACGTTAAACCTACTTCAACAAGAGGGGCAGTTGAAATACTTTCTAATCTCATGTAGGTGAAAACAGCACAGCTGAATAGATCTGGTACTCTCAGTGCCATGGAACAAGAATCTGTACACGTAAAACAAAAGCATCCTTGCCAGTCAACTTAAAAATAGAATAGAAACTTTAAGTTAAAATAAAATCCAAGAGTGAGGAGACACCAGGTTTGGTGGCATTCTATGGCTCATTCTATTCTAATGTATAACAAGGCTTGACAAAAGCTCCAAGGTGGCGGAGGCCAAGCTAAAAGAGGACGGAATAAGGAAACTTTGCAGCATGGAGGCCGTTCTCTGTAACCACAGCCTGAAACTTATCACTGATGGACATCTGATATTCACAAGGATGCTGGACTGGACATGACACCTACCCTTGAATATGTCAGGAGTCACACATCCAAAAGTGAATAAGTAAATAAAAACAACAACAACAAAAAAAAAACAAACAGAAACAGAACCGGGAAACTCTCAAAAGAAAACATCAACAGGTAAATACAACTCAAAATGCTTTCCAAAAGCCAAAAGCCCATCAACAGTGCTCCATAGGATTTCTTATCAGAGATACAAAAGCTAAATGGCCATGAGCCATCAACTCTTAGCACTGGAAAAGGCCACCATGGACAACACTCCAGACCAGAAATGGTAGGTTGACATTAGTCAGGGGGATCATTTTATAGTAGTGGGGGGAATATCAGTGGGAGGAGCCAGTATAAGAATCACTGTCCAAGTGCCTTTATAGATAAAAAGAGACAGAAAGTATGACATGGCCTCTCCATTCCAAAGACATCTCAGAAATACACAGATTTTTAAAACCACACGCCCCAGAGCATGCACTGCAGGGGCATTCCCATTGCTAAGAGATGAAAGTAAAGAAAATACGCAGGGACAGAGAGATCAGTGGATCAAGAAATGGGACACAGGTTCACGATGGAATATGACTCAGGTATTGAAACAAGGAAATAATGTCATTGTCAGAGGTACAGACAAGTGTAGTGATAATCAGAGTCAGTGAAGAAGGGCAGATTAGAGCTATGTCATAGGATTTACCTTTCAAACGGGAAAGACAATACTGCTGGCAGTGAGTACCCCGACAGAGGTGAGATGGACACCCAGTGCTGGGAACGCCCTGATGCTTAGCAAAGGGGATGGGTGAGAGGAAGGCTTACACTGGAAAGCTGAAATTCACGGATTCCCACAAATACCTGTCAAATACATAATCCACAGGGGCTGACATAGCAAGAATGATGTACTACACACTTTCTGAGAGCAGGTCGGAGGAAATAACCACTGCTGAATGCCTCTGTGTATCCATGTACGGGAGCAAGAATCGGTAGAGCTACAACAAAGGCAACTCTGTACATCAGCTTCATCAAACAAGAAATATGAACTACAATAAAACTGAGAAGGAAGGAGACTCAAGCTTCCACGGGCTTCCTCTAGCTCATTCTACCCTCCTTTTCAAGTGGAAACGTCACATGCCTCTAACACTTTCTGAGAGCAGGTTGAAGGAAATAACCACTACTGAATGCCTCTGTGTATCCATGTATGTGAGCAAGAATCGGTAGAGCTACAACAAAGGCAACTCTGTACATCAGCTTCTTTAAACAAGAAATATGAACTACAATAAAACTGAGAAGGAAGGAGACTCAAGCTTCCATGGGCTTCCTCTAGCTCATTCTGCTCTCATTTTCAAGCGGAAATGTCACATGCCTCTAAAGACGCAGTTACCGTAGTAACAAGGAGAAGGCAATGGTACCCCACTCCAGTACTCTTGCCTGGAAAATTCCATGGATGGAGGAGCCTGGACGGCTGCAGTCCATGGGGTCGCTGAGGATCAGACACGACTGAGCGACTTCACTTTCACACATTGGAGAAGGAAATGGCAACCCACTTCAGTGTTCTTGCGTGGAGAATCCCAGGGACGGGGAAGCCTGGTGAGCTGCCATCTATGGGGTCACAGAGAGTCGGACACGACTGAAGTGACTTAGCAATAGCAATAGCAACCATAGTAACAGGAGGAGAACCCGAAGAAGTGCTGCCACCTGTTGGTCGCTCTCGGGAACAGCAACATTAAACCTTGGGCTGATGGACACTGAAGATTCACAAGGCGGGCAGGCTCTAAATGACACCTACCTTTATAAAATGGCCAGGGGTGGTACACTGAAATAAAAACAAGAACAAACCACACGATCAGGAAGGAAACTTCAACAGGTAAATGCAATTTAATGCTTAGAAAGAAGGCTCTGGAAATGTGACTCATTTACTTTCTTATCAGCGATACGAAATTTTAAACAGCAAGGCGATATCAATACTGAAACCAAAAAGGCCACTATCCAAAACTATACAGGCAAGAAGGAGTAAGGCAGTATTAGTAAATGGGACCCTTATATTCTACTGGTGGGAGGTAAGCAGTCAGAGCCTTTATGAGCATGACTGTCAAAGGGCCTGGGAATCAAAAATGAGACAGATGATGTCATATGTCAGTTCTATTCCTAGATTATTTGAGAAATCAACAGATCATGGAAAACACAGGCCTACACGCCCACCCCCACAAACATGCACTGCAGCAGCATTCACATCGCCTAAGAGATGAAAAGAAAGAGAATTGTTGAGTGCAGACAAAAAGAGAAAGAAATGAGACAGAGATACCCAATGAAATATGACTCCAACATTATGAAAATACAAAAAAAAAAATGCCATTTTTTCCTAAATGAAATTTAGAGCAAAGCCCAGTAAGCAAAGAAGTGTGGATTAAAGAGATACCACATCATGTACCTTCCAGGGGGGATTTAAAAAAAACATCGATGGCGATGAATACCTAAACAAAAGTGAAATGTACTTACACTCCTGGTAGGAAAATTACGGTTAGCAAAGGGAGTCTGTGGGTGAGAGGCCGAAAGGTGAAAGGTGGAATAAAGCTATCCCCACAAATACCTGTGCAATTCACAATCCAGAGGACCTCCTGTATCAAGAGGCATGTGCTCAACAGATTCGGGAACCATTGCTGTGACAGTAACAACAGCTGAATACCTCCAGTTATGTGTGGAACGGAAGGAGAAACCGTCTCCCTGCAAAAACTACAACAGTGTGCTACTGCTACTGCTAAGTCGCTTCAGTCGTGTCGGACTCTGTGCGACCCCATAGACGGCAGCCCACCAGGCTCCCCCGTCCCTGGGATTCTCCAGGCAAGAACACTGGAGTGGGTTGCCATTTCCTTCTCCAATGCATGAAAGTGGAAAGTGAAAGTGAAGTCACTCAGTCGTGTCTGACTCTTAGTGACCCCATGGACTGCAGCCCACCAGGCTCCTCCGTCCATGGGATTTTCCAGGCAAGAGCACTGGAGTGGGGTGCCATCGCCTTCTCAAACAGTGTAAATAGTCTTAAATAAAAAACAAAATATCATTTGTAGACTTAAGGAAGCAACCTAGATGTTCATTGGCAGACAACTGGATAAGAAAGCTGTGGTACATATACACAATGGAATATTACTCAGATATTAAAAAGAATGCATTTGAAGCAGTTCTAATGAGGTGGATGAAACTGGAGCCGATTATACAGAGCAAAGTAAGTCAGAAAGAAAAACACCAATACAGTATACTAAAGCATATATATGGAATTTAGAAAGATGGTAACGATAACCCTGTATGTGAGACAGCAAAAGAGACACAGATGTATAGATCAGTCTTTTGGACTCTGTGGGAGAGGGAGGGGGAGGGATGATTTGGGAGAATGGCATTAAAACATGTATAATATCATATAAGAAACGAATCGCCAGTCCAGGGTCAATGCAGGATACAGGAAGCTTGGGGCTGGTGCAGTGGGATGACCCAGAGGGATGGGATGGGGAGGGAGATGGGAGGGAGGGTCAGGATGGGGACACATGTACACCCATGGCTGATTCATGTGGATGGCAAAACCACTACAATATTGTAAAGTAATTCGCCTCCAATTAAAATAAATTTAAAAACATAAAAGAATATATATCACTTAAACAAAAACCTCAAAGAATACAGAGACAAAAGTTTTTGGCGACTTCTTGTGTCTCATTTTACTCTAATTTACAGCCAGGCCCTGGATAACCACCCAGGTTGCTCTTATCATAGCCACAAGAGGAGGGAATGAAGAAATGCTGCCGCCCTGTGGACATTTTCTCTAACAGCAACCTTAAAATGCCTGCTGATGGACACACTATTCAGAGGTGCTGTGAATAGTGTGAACCCTTAACGAATTGCCAGGGCTCATATAGGGGGAAAAACTCAAGTAAACACAGGGGAAGCTAACAGGAAGAGGATATGAACAGGTAAACACAATTACGTGTTTCTTTAAAAAAACACATGACAATTTACACACAGGGTGAATTCGAAGATGCAAACATGCAAGCTGCAAGGACATTATCACCTCTGCCTGAGCATGAAAAAGGCCGCTGCTGAAAGCTGGACCTGGCATCAATGGTAGAGTAACGTTAGTACAGTGGACGCAGTAGGGTACTGATGGGATGGACCTGGTGAGAGCCACTATGAGCATGACTAGAAAAGTGCACTCCCATGAGAGATACATAAATAAATAATTGAAGAGGTAGAGACAGTATGATACATCAGGTCCTCTCCTGGAATATTTCAGAAATGAACAGATTTCAAACACCACACACCCCAAACCGGGTCCCACAGCAGCATTCAGAACATCGAAGAGATGAAAGTAAAGACAGCATACCTAGACAGAGGAATGGATATAGAAATGACACAGGTCTAGAATGAATGATGAATCAAGGGTTGAAATATGAAAGTGGCAGTCTTCAGAGATAGAGATAAATGCACTGGTCATCATACTGAGTGAAGGAGGGTCAACTCAAGAAATATCATGGGATGCAACCAAGAGGTGGATACAAAAAGCCACAGCAGTGAGCACCCACACAAAGGTGAAGTGGACATCCAACCTGACAAGAAACTTATGGGTCGAAGAAGACCCTGATGGATGGGATGGAAGTATTGTAAAATAGTTACAGTAGAATCTAGGTGGGAAGTCTTTGTGTATTAGGTAAAAAACATGTTCAACCTCATTGTATGTTTGGAAAATTTTATAATAAAGTGTTGCGGAATGTACAGAGCAGAGAACAATGAAAACCAAAATGCACATGAAGCATAATTTCATATTTAAAAATATGAGCTGAAAAATGATGCCGAGGAGATAGGGTAAAATATTGTGTGCTCAGTCACTCAGTCATGTCTGATTTTTTTGCAACCCCATAGACTGTAGTCCACCAGGTTCCTATGTCCATGGGATACTCCAGGCAAGAATACTGGAGTGGGTTACCAATCCCTTCTCCAGGGGATCTTTCTGACCCAGGTTTCTAATTCCTGACTCCTGCATTGGCAGGCGGGTTCTCTACCAGTGAGCCACCAAGGAAGCCCCAAAATATGAACTGTAGTGAGATTAAACATGGTTTTTATTTACTTTTTCACACTCCATGCCCTGACCAAGTTCTTTTCCCAATATCCGCAGACTACATTTTCAATAATAAAAGTAGCATCACCTTGCCTCTGGCCCAATGGCGACAGGCCTCCTGGGCAGCATCATCGCTCTGCTTGTGCTCCCCTCCTGGTGATCTTGGCTTTGAGCACCTGTTGGGGATCACAGGGTCCTCCAATCACAGCTCTAGAGACGTGTCCCCACGGGCTTCACAGGTCTGACCAAACCTATGGCTGACTCCTATGTTTGGGACACCAAGGCGCGGCCCCACCCATCCTGGCTTCATCTTGGCCCATCATGGCGCTACCCACCTCCACTTCATTTTTTCTCTTTATATGTGTGTGTGTGTGTGTGTGTGTGTTTCAGGGTAAAGCAAAAAGTACATATGGAAAGGCATACAGATAAACCCAGAGAGTTGCCCCACCTCCCTGCAATCTTTCAACATACACCCTCTAGTTCCCTGGAGTTTTTCTCAGTTATTTAAATTTCTTAATTCAACTGATCTTTGTCCAATAGCTAAAAAGGGAAAATTAACACTTTGCAGAAAAATTCCTGCATGGGTAAATAATTAATAAACAAGGAATTATAAAATGGCAATTGAGAAATATTTGGAAGAGAGCTGACAAAGGGCACATTTACCTAATTTATGCAGAGTTCAAAAGTTAAAATAAGAAAAGAAGATGAAAAACCCAATAGAAGACAAACACGAAGTAAACAAAGGGAAGAAAGAAATGCAAATTACTCAGAAGAAAAATAAAGATTACCAGAAAACAGGAGGAAATGTTGAACCTAATTGGTAATAAAAGAAATGCAAACCAAAACAATAATGTATTACGACTTCTCACCATGAAAACTGACAAAAGTTCAATGAAAGCATTGAGTAATACCAAATGTTTCCTCTAAATTGAGGATGAGAGGTTGGAAAATGAGTGCTCATGTGTTGTTGTGAAAGCATAAAGTGATGCAACTTTCTGAAGGACAATTTGACAGTATCTAGTAAATTTATCCAGAGAAGGCAATGGCACCCCACTCCAGTACTTTTGCCTAGAAAATCCCATGGACGGAGAAGCCTGGTAGCCTGCAGTTCATGGGGTCGCTAGAGTTAGACACGACTGAGCGACTTCACTTTCACTTTTCACTTTCATGCACTGGAGAAGGAAATGGCAACCCACTCCAGTGTTCTTGCCTGGAGAATCCCAGGGACGGGGGAGCCTGGTGGGCTGCCCTCTATGGGGTCGCACAGTCGGACACGATTGAAGCGACTAAGCAGCAGCAGCAGTAGCAGTAAATTTATCAACGCATGGAGCCAATTAGCAAGACCTTGTTTGGAATTTACATTGCAGAAGTATTTATGCAATTTCACAAAGATTATATATACGATGTTCACTGCAGTACTTTTTTCCCATCATCCTAGAAAATCACGTGGGCCCCTTCCCCACACTGGGCTTCCCTGATGCAACCCCTGTTCTCAGTTCTATCAGTAAACATTAGCTTTGCCTCGTCTAGAACTTTCTATAAATGGAGCCTACAGTATGTACACATGTAGTTGCTTTACAGTGTTGTGTTACTTACTGCTGTACAGCAAAGTAAACCAGTTGCATGTATGTGTGTATTTGTATATATGTGTATGCATCGTCCTTTTTCAGTTTCCTTCCCATTTAGGTCACCACATAGCACTATACAGATAGTTCTCATTAGTTATTATGGCATTACTCTCCAAAATATACAAACAGCACATGTAGCCCAGGATTAAAGAAAAAAACACTCAATAAATGGGCAGATCTAAATAGACATTTTCCCAAAGAAGACATACAGATGGCCAACAAACACTTGAAAAGATGCTCAACATCACTAGTTACCAGAGTAACGAAAATCAAAACTACAATGAGGTATTACTTCACACCAGTCCAAATAGCCATCATCAAAAATTCTTCGAGCAATTTTTTGGAGAGGGTGTGGAGAAAAGGGAACCCTCTTGCACTGTTGGTGGGCATGTAAATTGGTATCACCACTATGGTGAACAGCATTGTGGCTCCTTAAGAAAGTAAAAATATAATCATCATATGACCTACTCCTGGGCATATGAACTACTCCATGCTTTATTAGTTATTCTGTTGTTGCTATAGAGTTCATTGGATATTTTACATAGACATCGCTGACAAATAAAAACAGTTTAATTCTTCTTTTCCAAACTGGATAACTTCCCTATCATTTTCTAATATGACTTCATGGACAGAAATTCAATATAATGAGAGTGGACATCTTTTTGTTGATTCTGATCTTAGAAGTAAAGCACTCAGTTTTCTACCATAAAGTGTGAGTTAGTTGTACAGTTTATTACCTTCATCAGGTGGAGGAAGTTTTCTTTTTCTAGCTTGCTAAGAGATTTTTTTTTTTTTAACAGAATGTGCTCAGTCGCTCAGTTGTGTCCAGCTCTTTGCGACCCCATGGAGTGTAGCTCAACAGGCTCCTGTGGCCTTGGGGATTCTCAAGGCAAGAATACTGAAGTGGATTGCCATGCCCTCCTACAGTGGATCTTCACTACTCAGGAATAGATATTAGATTTGATCAACTTTTTTTTCAGCATTTATCGAGATGACCCTATTGTGTTTCACTTTTAGTTCATTAGTAAGTTGAATTACACTGATTGATTTTCAAATGTTTAACAACTTCTGCGTTCTTAGGGGGACAAAAATCAATAGATTATGCTGTGTCCTACTTTGTATATATTGCTGTAGTCTGTCCTTCATTCTGTACACTTTCTATTGCTACCTCTTCAAGTGCATAATTTTCTCCTGTTGCCCTGTATAATCTGTCATTTATTCTATCCACAGTGTTTGTCATCTGACTCTATAGTTTTCATATATATATATATAATGAAATTGGGCCTATTTTATGATTTCCATGTCTATACTTAATTTTACAACATACAAAACACAGTTATTCCAAGTATTTTAATGTCTCTGTCCACAATTTCTAAAATCTATGCCACTTCTGGGTCAGTTTGATTTCTCAAGGAAAATTTAATATGATTCTTCTTACTTTAGTGAGATAAATATCTTTTTAATGTGGTTACGGGCTACTGCCATATCTTTCTTGTCAATTGGCTGCTCGTGTCTTTTAAACATGTCTTAATAAAGTTAAAGGCCAGTGGTACATCTTTCTTATCAGCTGTTGGCTCACATCTTTTTCACATTTTTCTATTATGTCTTAGGTTCTTTGTTCTAAAAATTTTAAGAGTCAGTCTTTGAATTTGTTTATGGTGTGCTTTGTTCTACCTCGTAAAATTATAAGCAGTGTGATGCATCCTGGGTGAATAAGCAACCACTGGACACCAGGATGTGAGCACTTCACAGGAAACCCAGGAAGTCCCACTAAGTCAACAAACTGTGTCCCCAGGCGCACACCTCAGCCTGGCTGACCCTGCTTGTCAATTAGGAACACAAGGACTGTGGCGAAGCACACAACTCATCCCCCTTTCCTCCAGAGCCAACCACCTCAATGAGAGACCTTGGGAACTAGATGGGCAGGACATGATTACTCAGTGTTTCCTCAAGTAAGCTGGAAGCTTCTGGTAGCCATTCATGGAAATGAATTCCACCATGGTCTTAACTGTGAGGTAAGCTCCAATGGAGGTGCCAGCAGGAAAACAAGATGAGGAAAAAGATTTGTGATGGCACATGTTGAGAAGACCTTTGCACAAGAGGCTCATGTGCCTCTGGTCAAGGACCACCCCTTCTTGGGAATACTAATCAGTCACAGGTGTTCATTTCCTTCTTGGGATCACCCAGAACAACCCGAAGCATGCATTTATCTGTCTCATCCTCATCACCTGTTAAAACCCAAACCTAGTACACCTAGTGAGGTGACCATGAGTCCTAGACTTGAAGCAAGACAGCTAGCTCCAAGTGGAACAAGGGCAAATGTATTCAGTGCAGTCTCACAGCCTGAAGACAGGGGTTTCAGAATGGAAACTAGAAAACTGAGGAGAGCTATGTGAACACTGAGAAAAGGAGATGGGATGGGAAAGATTTCTGGTAGGTGGTCCAGAATTAAATGGTCTTCAAGGTGCTTTAAGACCACCTTGTAGGAGGAAAGTGGAATGATCCTTATTTCCACAGACACTGCAATACAGCCTAATTATCATGGAGGGATTTTAGGCAAGATATTTAAAACTAGATAATGGTGAAAGGTGAGGGAGAACAGAATGAAAGCCTGAATAGTGTGGCTGTGAGGCAAGGTTTGGAGGAGACACACTCTCCCTGCCATGTGACCCATCAGAGTTGGCTTAGAGAGATGAGGATGGCAGGCAAGTTTGAAGGGCTCCTAAGGGGGATAGAGATGCCTCATTTCTCCCACCAAATCATTTGAGTTGCTCCCCATCCTCCCATAGAGGTGTAAGAATGGGGCTTTGTGATGTCAAGACTTACCCAGGGCAACCATTGGCTGGGGATGTGACTTGCTGACCTCATAAGGCATATGGGTGTGGGCCCCTGGGGAGGGGTATTATAGAGGGGTGCTTGGGGGCTCTGGAGAAGACCACTGGGAGTCTTCAAAATGACTAAGTTGACTGGGAAGTCACAAGGCTCTACAGCAGTTATGGAACAGCCAACTCCAGATACCCAAGAGGAAAAGATGAAGACCTCCTATCAACTGAGGTCCAAAAGATGTGTCGAGGTGAGCTGAACCCACCCAAGCTCCTCTTGCCCGTTGACACCGCCACATAAGACCCCTTCCCCTGTCCTTGCCTGACATGTTCCTCTTCTCTGCCCACATTCCCTTCTCCTGAAGCCATTGTTCCCACCCATCTTTATCCTCTTCCCCAAACCAATGCCGTTCTGTACTCCCTCTCTTGTTTTCTCCAGGTGGTCAGGGTAACCATGAGGGTGAATAAACCATCTGGTCCTGGAATTGTTGTTGTTGTTGTTGGCTTGTTGGAAGACTTTTAACTACAGTTTAGATTTCCGTGCTTGTAATGGGTCTGTTAAGATTATCCATTTCTTCCTGGTTCAGTTTTGCAAGGTTATACTTTTCTAAGTATTCATCCATTTCTTCCAAGTTGTCCATTTTATTGTGATATAGATACTGATTGTATTCTCTTATGATCTTTTGTATTTCTGTGTTTTTTGTTGTGATTTCTCCATTTTTGTTTCTAATTTTGTTGATTTGATTCTTCTCCCTTTCTTTCTTGATGAGTCAGGCTAATGGTTTGTCTATTTTATTTATCTTCTCAAAGAACCAGCTTTCACTTCTGCTGATTTTTGCTATAGTCTCCTTTGTTTCTTTTTCATTTATTTTTGCACAAATTTTTATGATTTCTTTCCTTCTACTAACACTGGGGTTCTTCACTTCTTTTTCTAGTTTCTTTAGGTGAAAAGTTAGGTCATTTATTTGATGTTTCTCTTGTTTCTTGAGGTAAGCGTGTATTGCTATGAACCTTCCCGTTAGCACTGGTTTTACTGAATCCCATAAGTTTTGGGTTGTCGTGTTTTCATTTTCGTTTGTTTCTATGCATCTTTTGATTTCTTTTGTTATTTGTTGGTTATTCAGAAGTGTGTTGTTTAACCTCCATATATTTATATTTTTAATAGTTTTTTTCCCCCTGTAGTTAACATCTAATCTTACCCCATTGTGATCAGCAAAGATGCTTGAAATAATTTCTTTTTTTTTTTTTTCAAATTTACCAAGCCTAGATTTATGGCCCAGGATGTGATCTATCCTGGAGAATGTTCCATGTGCACTTGAGAAAAAAGTGAAATTCATTGTTTTGGGGTGAAATGTCCTATAGATACCAATTATGTCTAACTGTTCCACTGTATCATTTAAAGTTTGTGTTTCCTTGGTAATTTTCTGTTTAGTTGATCTATCCATAGGTGTGAGTGGGGTATTAAAGTCACCCACTATTACTGTGTTACTATTAATTTCCCCATTCACACTTGTTAGCATTTGCCTTATGTATTGACATGCTCCTATGTTGGGTGCATATATATTTATAATTGTTATATTTCTTCTTGGATTGATCCTTTGACCATTATGTAGTGTCTTTCTTTGTCTCATTTCATGGCCTTTATTTCAAAGCCTGTTTTATCTGATATGAGTGTTGCTACTCCTGCTTTCTTTTGGTCTCCATTTGCATGAAATACCTTTTTCCAGCCCTTCACTTTCACTCTCTATGTGTCCCTTGGTTTGAGGTGGTTCTCTTATAGACAGCATATACAGGAGTCAGGTTTTGTAAACATTTTACAATACTTCCTTTCTCACCTATCTATCCATTTGTCCATCCTTCTATCTAATCATTAATCGATATTTTTCCTTGGTGCATTTTGTGGTAGATTGCAGACATCAGTATGTGTCTCCTTAAGAATTTCAACAAGCCTGCCATTAAGTAGTGAGTCATGTTTTTACAGCAATTTTCTTTGAATATTAACTTCACATACAATGAAATATAGCACTCTTTTCTTTTCCCAGTCATGTTACATTTTAATTGAAGTATACTTGATTTAAAACGTTGTGTTAATTTCTGCTTTACAGCAAAGTGATTCAGTTATGCATATATATGTGTGTGTCTACATTGTGTGTGTGTATACATACACATTCATTTATTTAATCTTTTTTTTTTTTGGCTACACTGTGCAGCATGTGGAATTAGTTCCCTAACCAGGGATTGAATCTACATCCTCTGCAACAGAAGTCTGGATGGAGTCTTAAACACTGGACTGCCAGGGGGGTCCCATATATTTTTTTTTCCATTATGATTTATCATAGGATACTGAATATATTTCTCTGCCCTCTACAGTAGAAACTTGTCAACCCAGTCCATATACTCTAGTTTTTATCTCTTAACCCCAGTCTTTACTCCATTGCTCCCCCAATTCTCTCAGTCTTGGAAACCACAAGTTTGTTCTCTATGTCCATGAGTGTGTTTCTGTTTCATACATGTGTTCATTTGTGTCATATCTTAGATCCCACATTTAAGTGATATCATTTGGCATTTTTCTTTCCCTGTGCGCCTCACTTCACTTAATATGATCATCTCTCTGTCCATGCATGTTGACTCAAATGGCCTCATTGTTAGAGCTGTACATATTCTTGATTCCCTTCAACCATACATAGAGGTACTCATCTGCGGTTGTTTTCCTGGATATATTATTACAACTTGTGTAGTACACCACTCTTGGGATTGTACATCCATTTTGAGTCTGTATTACAATTTTGAATGTATATGTCAGTCACTTCAATTCAATCACTCAGTCTTGTCCGACTCTTTGGGACCCCATGGACTGTAGCATGCCCCGCTTCCCTGTCAATCACCAAATCCTGGAGCTTGTGTCTCCTTCCTTCTCTGTTTTATTGTAGTTCATATTCCTTGTTTGACAAAGCTGATGTACAGAGTTGCCTTTGGGTGCAGCTGTACTGATTCTTGCTCCCTTACACCAATACACAGAGACATTCAGCAGTGGTTATTTCTTCCTACCTACTCTCAAAAAGTGTGTGGTACATCACTCTTGCTAAGTCAGTCACTGTGGATTATGTATTTGACAGGTATTTCTGGGAATCTGTGAATTTCAGCCTTCCAATGTAAGCCCTCCTCTCACCCATCACCTTTGCTAAGCATCAGGGAGTTCCCAGCACTGGGTGTCAATATTACCTTGCTCAGGGCACTCACTGCCAGCAGTATTGTCAGCTCCGTTTGAAAGGTAAGTCATATAACCTCTCTCTAATCTTCCTTTCTTCACTGACTCTGATTATCACCACACTTATCTCTACCTCTGACAATGACAGTATTTCCTTGTTTCAATGCCTGAGTCATATTCCATCATGAATGAGTGTCCCATGCCTTGATTGATTCATCTCTCCATCCCTATATACTTTCTTTACTTTCATCTCTGGGCATTGGGAATGCTGCTGCATTGCATGCTCTGGAGCATGTGGTTTTCAAAATCCGTATATTTCTGAAGCATCCTAGGAGTAGAGAGGCCTTGTCATACTTTCTGTCTCTTTTTTCTATAAAGGCATGTGGACAGTGATCCTCATACTGGCTCCTCCCACTGATGTGTGTGTGTGTGTTAGTTGCTCAGTCGTGTCCAACTCTTTGCAATCCCACAAACTGTAGCCTGCCAGGCACCTCTGTCCATAGGATTCTCCAGGCAAAAATACTGGAGTGGGTTTTCATGCCCTTCTCCCCTCCCAGATATGCCCCCACTAATATAAAAGGATTCCCCTGACTAATGTTAATCTACCATTTCTGGTCTGGACTGTTTTCCATGGTGGCCTTTCCCACTGCTCAGAGTTGATGTCTCATGACAGTTTAGATTTCGAATCTCTGATAAGAAACCTTATTGAGCACTATTCATGGCCTTTTTGCTTTCTGAAAGCACTTTGAATTGTATTTACCTGTTGATGTTTTCTTCCCGAGAGTGTCCTGGTTTTGTTTTGTGTGTGTGATTTTATTTATTTATTTATTTATTTTTGGGTGTGTGACCCCTGACATGTTGAAGGATAGGTGTCATGTCGAGTCCAGTGGCCTTGTGAATATCAGATGTCCATCAGGGATAGTTTCAAGGCTGCAATTACAGAGAAAATCCTCCATGCTGCAAGGTTTCTTTATTTCCTCCTCTTTTAGGATGGCCTGCACTGCCTGAGAGTTGTTGTCAGGCCTGGTTGTACATTTGAGTAGAACAAGCCAGAGGATGCCACCAACCCTGGTGTCTCCTCACTCTCGGATTATTTTAAGTAAATGTTCCTATTCTATTGAAGCTGATTGACAAGGATTCATTTGTTTTATGTGTACAGATTCTTGTTCTGTGGCACTGAGAGTACTTGATGTATTCAGCTGTGCTTGTTTTCACCTACAAGTTATTAGGGCATGTTTCGTCTACCACTCTTTGCAGCAGGTTTACATGGATTCTGAATTCTATATCTGTGGGAAGAAATTAACGTCAAGTTCCAGATGTATCCCTTCCAACCACTAGGGCCCTCTGTTATCCATAAGTTTCTTGCCAGGTTGGATGTCCACGTCACCTTTGTGGGGGTGCTCACTGCAGTGGATTTTTCTATCCCACCTCTCTGTTTCATCCCATGATGTTTCCTGAATCGACCCTCCTTCACTCAGTGTGATGATCTCTGGATTTATCTCTGTCTCTGAAGATGGCCTACATTCTTATTTCAACCCTTGATTCAAAATTCATTCTAGACCTATATCACATTATCCATTCCTCTGTCCAAGTTAACTATCTTTACTTTCATCAATTCGATGTTCTGAATGGTGCCACAAGACCCGGTTTGGGGTATGTGGTGTTCGAAATCTGTTCATTTCTGAAATATTCCAGGAGAGGACCTGATTTATCATACTGTCTCTGCCTCTTTATATATATATATTTTTTTTTTTTAATTTCTTTTTCTCTCATGGGAGTGCACTTTTCTAGTCATGCTCATAGTGGCTCTTACGAGGTCCATCCCATCAGTGCCATAAAGCGTCCACTGTACCAATGTTACTCCACCACTGATGCCAGGTCCAGCTTTTGACAGTGGCCTTTTCCCATGCTCAGGCAGAGGTGATAATGTCCTCACAGCTTAGATGTTTGTATCGCTTAGAATTCATCCTATGCTCAAACCGTCATGTGCTTTTTTAAAGAAACACAGAATTGTGTTTACCTGTTCATATCCTCTTCCTGTTAACTTC
Source organism: Bos grunniens (assembly GCF_055505025.1). Classification (NCBI taxonomy): domain Eukaryota; kingdom Metazoa; phylum Chordata; class Mammalia; order Artiodactyla; family Bovidae; genus Bos; species Bos grunniens. Next base: position 7,252,751 of record NC_141194.1, read on the forward strand.
CCCTGTGTTTACTTGGGGGAAGTAACTGTGTTTTTTCCCCCATGTGAGCCCTGGCAATTTCTTAAGGGTGGGTATTGATTAGAGCTCAGCACTGTTGTGAATAGTGTGTCCATCAGCAGGCATTTTAAGGTTGCTGTTAGAGAAAATGTCCACAAGGCAGCAGCATTTCTTCATTCCCTCCTCTTGTTAATATGGTAACAGCAGCCTCTGGTTATCCCAGGCGTGGTTGTAAATGAGCGTAGAATGAGACACAGGATGTCACCAAAAGTTTTTGTCTTTTTAGCCGTTTGAGGTCTGTCTTTAAGTCAATCTTTATTTCTTATTTAAGATTATTTACACCATTGTAGTTGTTGCAGGAAAACAGTTTCTCCTTCCTTTCCACAGATACCTCGATGTATTCAGCTGCGGTTATTGTCAGAGCTATCTTTTAGAATCCGTTGAGTACATGTCTCTTGATACAGGAGGTCCATGTGGATTATGAATTGCATAGACATTTGTGGGTATAGCTTTATTCCAGCCTTCCCCTTTTGGCCTCTCACCCACCGACACCCTTTGCTAACCCTAATTTTCTTACCAGGAGTATAAGTCCTTCAGTTTTGTTTGGGTACTCATCGCCATCAATATGTTTTTTAATCCCCTCTGGAAGGGATATGTTGTGATATCTCTTTAATCTGCCCTTCTTTACTTACTGTGATTCAGATTTCTGCATATCCCTGGAAATGGCATTTTTTGCATTTTCATAATGTCAGAGTCATATTTCCTTGTGTTCCCTCTGTCCTGTTTCTTTCTCTTCTGCACCCAATGATTCTCTTTCCTTTCATCTCTTGGGCATTATGAATGCTGCTGCAGTGCATGTTTGTGGGGGTGTGGGTGTGGGCGTGTGTTTTCCTCGATCTGTTGATTTCCCAAACGCTCTGGGAGTGGAACTGCCATATGACATTATCTCTAATTTTGTGATTTCAAAGCCCTTTGACAATTATGCTCATAAAGGTTCCAACCGCTTACCTCCCACCAGTGCCATACAAGGGTCCCCTTTAGTAATATTGCTCTACTCTTCCTTGTCTGTAGACTTTTGGATAGTGGCCTTTTTGGTTTCTCAGTACTGATATCACGTTGCAGTGTAACTTTTCTAATCCCTGATAATAGTGCAAATGAGGCACATTTCCAGAGGTTTCCTTCTAAGCTTTGACTAAGTATTTATCTGTTGATGTTTACTCCCAAATCGTGTGGTTTGTTCTCATTTTTTTTTCTTTTCGGTGTGCCACCCGTGCCTGGCCATTTTGTAAGTGTAGGTGTCATTTAGAGCCCAGCCGCCTTGTCAGTGTCCATCAGCCCAAGGTTTAAGGTTGCTGTTCCCGAACGTAGCCACGAGGTGGCAGCATTTCTTTGGGTTCTCCTCTTGTTACTATGGTAACTCCATCTTTAGAAGTATGAGCCATTTCTGCTTGTAAATAAGAGTGGCGGATTCATGTTGATGTATGGCAAAACCAATACAATATTGTAAAGTAATTAGCCTCCAATTAAAATAAATAAATTTAAAAATAAACAAATAAAGTGTAAAAAAAAAAGAGTAGTATGAGCTAGAGGAAGCCCCCCAAAGCTTGTGTCTCCTTTCTTCTCAGTTTTATTGTAGTTCATATTTCTTGTTTGACCACGCTGATGTACAGAGTTGCCTTTGTTGTGGCTGTACCAATTCTTGCTCCCTTACACCCATACACAGAGGTATTCAGCAGTCGTTATTTCTGCTGACTTGCTCTCAGAAAGTGTGTAGTACATCACTCTTGCTAACTCGGTCTTTGCAATTATATATTTGACAGGTTATTTGTGGGAATCCGTGAATTTCAGCCTTCCAATGTAAGCCTTCCTCTCACCCATCCCCTTTGCTAAACAGCAGGGTGTTCCCAGCACTGGGTGTCCATCTCACCTCTGTCGGGGTACTCACTGCCAGCAGTATTGTCTTTCCCGTTTGAAAGGTAAATCCTATGACATAGCTTTAATCTGCCCTTCTTCACTGACTCTGATTATCACCACACGTATCTGTACCTCTGACATGACAGTGTATCCTTGTTTCAATGCCTGAGTCATATTCCATCATAAAGCCATATCCCATTCCTTGTTCCACTCATCTCTTCATCCCTGTGTACTTTCACTTTCATCTCTGGGTGTTGGGAATGCTGCTGCATTGCATGCTTTGGGGTGTGCGGTTTTCAAAATCTGTGTATTTCTGAGGTATCCTAGGAGTGGAGAGGCCATGTCATACTTTCAGTCTAACTTTTTTCTATAAAGGCACGTGCACAGTGACTTTTATACTGGCTCCTCCCACTGACATGCTCCCATTACTATAAAAGAATCCCCCTGACTAGTGTTAATCTATCATTTCTGGTCTGGTCCGTTTTCCATGGTGCCCTTGTCCAGTGCTCAGAGTTGATGTCTTGTGGCAGTTTGGATTTTGTATCTCTGATAAGAAACCCTATGGAGTACTATTCATGGGCTTTTTGCTTTTTGAAAGCACTTTGAGTTGTATTTACCTGTTGATTTGTCTTCCTGAGAGTGTCCCAGTTTTGGTTTGTGTGTATGTGTGTGTGTGTGTTTATTTATTTAGTTTTGTGTGTGTATGACTCTTGTCGTGTTCAAGGGTAAGTGTCATGTTGAGTCCAGTGGCCTTGTGAATATCAGATGTCCATCAGCGATAGTTTTCATGCTGTGGTTATAGAGAAAAGCCTCCACGCTGGAAGTTGTCTTTATTCTGTCCTTTTTTAGGATGGCCTCCGCCGCCTGAGACGTTTAGTCAGGCCTGGTTGTGCATTAAAGTAGAATGATCCAGAGGATGCCAGCAAACCTGGTGTTTGCTCACTCTTGGATTTTATTTTAAGTAAAAGTTCCTATTCTATTTGAGTTGATTGACAAAGATGCATTTGTTTTACCTGTACAGAGTCTTGTTCTGTGGCACTGAGAATACCAGCTATTCAGCTGTGCTTGTTTTCACCTACATGTTATTGGAACGTGTTTCGTCTACCACTCTTGCTGAAGTAGGTTTATGTGGATTCTGTATTGTATATGTATCTGTGAGAAGAAATTAATGCCAAGTTCCAGATGTATCCCTTCCATCCAGCAGGGTCCTCCACTACCCATAAGTTTCTTGTCAGGTTGGATGTCCATGCCACCTTTGTGTGGGTGCTCACTGCTGTGAGTTTTTGTATCCCACCTCTCCTGTATCCCACCTCTCCATTGGATCCCATGGTGATTCTTGAATCAACCCCCTTTCACTTAGTGTGATGACCTCTGGATTTATCTCTATCTGTAAAGACGGCCTACATTCATATTTCAATCCTTGATTCAAAATTCATTCTAGACCTATATTGCATTTCTTTATCCATTGCTCTCTCCAGGTACGCTATCTTTGCTTTCGTCGCTTCAGTGTTCTGAATGGTTCCACGGGACCTGGTTTGGGGTGTGTGGTGCTTGAACTCTGTTCATTTCTGAAATATTCCAGGAGAGGACCTGATTTATAATACTGTCTCTACCTCTTTATTTATTTATTTATTTAGTTTTCTCTCATGGAAGTGCACTTTTCTAGTCATGCACATAGTGGCTCTTCCCAGGTCCATCCCACCAGTACCCTAAAGCGTCCACTATAGTAATGTTACTCTATCATCGATGCCATGTGCAGCTTTTGACCGTGGCCTTTTTCCATTCTCAGGCAGAGGTGATAATGTCCTCGCAGCTTAATGTTTATGTCTCTTAGAATTCACCCAATGTGCAAATTGTCGTATGCTTTTTTAAAGAAACACGGAATTGTGTTTACCTGCTCATATCCTCTTCCTTCTGGCTTCTCCTGTGTTTATTCTTTTCCCCTGTTGTGAGCCCTGCCAATCTGTTAAGGGTGGGTATCAGTCGGAACTCAGCACCCTTGTGAATAGTGTGGCCATCAGCGAGCATTTTAAGGTTGCTGTTAGAGAAAATGTCCAAGATGAGGATGCATTTCTTCATCCCCTCCCCTTGTTACTCTGGTAACAGCAACCTCTGCCATTATCCCAGGCCTGGTTGCAAATGAGAGTAAAATGAGACACAGGAAGTCACCAAAAGCTTTTGTCTCTTTAGTCTTTGAGATTTTTCTTTAAGTGAAACTTTGTTTCTTATTTAAGAGTATTTAAACTGTTGTAGTTTTTGCAGGGAAACAGTTTCTCATTCCTTTCCACAGATACCTGGAGGTATTCAACTGTGGTTACTGTCAAAGCTATGTTTTTAGAATCTGTTGAGCACATGTCTCTTGCTACAAGAGGTCCATGTGTATTATGAATTTCTATTTAATATCATCTTACTCTGTGTAAATAACTACTTTTAACATTTCTTACAGACCAGATATCTGCTAAGAATAAATTCCCTAACTTTTTGTTCATATGAGAATATCTGCTACTGCTGCTGCCAAGTCACTTCAGTCATGTCCGATTCTGTACGACCCCATAGACAGCAGCCCACCAGGCCCCTCTGTCCCTGGGATTCTCCAGGCAAGAATACTGGAGTGGGTTGCCATTTCCTTCTCCAATGCATCCATGCATGCTAAGTCACTTCAGTCGTGTCTGACTCTGTGTCCCCCATGGACAGCAGCCCACCAGGCTCCTCTGTCCATGGAATTCTCCAGGCAAGAATACTGGCGTGGGTTGCCATTTCCTTCTCCAATGAGAATATCTACTTGTCCTTTATTTTTGAAGGATAATATTCCTGAACATAGAAGCTAAGTTCAGTAGTTTTTTGAAACAAAACTTTTTATTTATTGACATGTTGTTCATGTAGCATGAATTTACCAGTTCAAGTGTATAATTCATTGATTTGTAAATTCTTCATAGGTTGCATAACCATAACCACTACCTCAATCTAGAATGTTTTCATCACCTCAAAGGGAAATACTGTCCAGTTGTCAGACATTTTCCATTTCCCCCTTCATCTGGGTCCTGGCATCTCCTCCTCTATTTTCCGTCTTTAGAGACTTACCTAATCTGGAACATATTCATTCATATGAATGGAATAATGCAATATGTAGCCATTTGTGCCTGGCTTCTTTTAATTAACATAATCATTTCAGAGCTATAGCATGTATCAGAACTCCATTCATTTGATGGCCAAATAATATTGCCTTGCATGTTTTATTTATTCCATCACCAGCTGATGGACATTTCAGTCATTTCAACTGTTTTTACTTTTTAAAATTTATTTCTGAATGTGGACTAGAAATTAGATGACATTTAAAAATCACTGTTAACTTTGTCAGTGTGATAGCAGTAAGAAAATACTTGTGTGCTTTTAAGATATGTAGACAGAAGTTTGTAAAATCATATAAGGTCTGGAATTTGCTTTAAAATAGCTCAAAAATAAAGAGAAAAATGGACTTATAAAAAATAAATAAAACTATTTTTAATTTAATAATTTTAAATGTTTTAATTTAATGGCTTTTAAATAAAATGTAAATACATTTTTAATATAATGGCTTTACAGAATTTTCTTATATTCTCTCAAACCTCAACATGAATTAGCCATCTTGAGAGTCCCTCGGACTGCAAGGAGATCCAACCAGTCCATTCTGAAGGAGATCAGCCCTGGGATTTCTTTGGAAGGAATGATGCTAAAGCTGAAACTCCAGTCCTTTGGCCACCTCATGCGAAGAGTTGACTCATTGGAAAAGACTCTGATGCTGGGAGGGATTGGGGGCAGGAGGAGAAGGGGACGACAGAGGATGAGATGGCTGGATGGCATCACTGACTCGATGGACCGTGAGTCTGAGTGAACTCCGGGAGTTGGTGATGGACAGGGAGGCCTGGCGTGCTGCGATTCATGGGGTCGAAAAGAGTCGGACACGACTGAGCGACTGATCTGATCTGATCTGATCTGATACATGTATCCCCTCCCACTTGAACTTTCCATGCATCTCCCTGCCCATCCCACCCCTCTAGGTGGATAGAGAACCCCTGTTTGAGTTTCCTGAGACATTCCGCAAATTCCTATTGGCTCTCTATTTTACATATGGTAATGTAAGTTTCCATTTTACTCTCTCCATACATCTCACCTTCTCCTTCACTCTCCCCATGTCCATTATTCTGTTCTCTATGTCTATTTCTCATTTGCAGCCCTGTAAATAAATTCTTCAGTACAATCTTTCTGGATTCCGCATATATGCGTTAGTATACAATATTCATCTTTTGCTTTCTGACTTCCTTCACTCTGTATAATAGGTTCTAGATACATCCACCTCAGTCAGTTCAGTTCAGTCACTCAGTCGTGTCCGACTCTTTGAGACCCCATGGACCACAGCACACCAGGCCTCCCTGTCCATCACCAACTCCCGGAGATTACCCAAATTCATGTCCATCGAGTTGGTGATGGCATCCATCCATCTCATCCTCTGTTGTCCCCTTCTCCTGCCCTCAATCTTTCCCAGCATCAGGGTCTTTTCCAATGAGTCAGCTCTTCGCATCAGGTGCCCAAAGGATTGGAGTTTCAGCTTCAACATCAGTCCCTCCAATGAACACCCAAGACTGATTTGCTTTAGGATGGACTGGTTGGATCTCCTTGCAGTCCAAGGGACTCTCAAGAGTCTTCTCCAACACCACAGTTCACAAGCATCAATTTTTTGGCGCTCAGGCTTCTTTATAGTCCAACTCTCACACCCATGTTCTACCTATTGTAAACAGTGCTGCAATGAACAGTGCTGCAATGAACAATGAGATACATGTGTCTTTTTCAAGTTTGGTTTCCTCAGGGTATATGCCTAGGAGTGGGATTGCTGGGTCATATGGTGATTTTATTACTAGTTTTCTAAGGAATCTCCATAACGTCTTCCATAGTGGCTGTATCAATTTACATTGCCACCGACAGTGCGAGAGGGTTCCCTTTACTTCACATCCTCTCCAGCATTTATTGTTTGTAGATTTTTTGATGATGAGCATTCTGCTTTGTGTGATGTGATATCTCATTGTAGTTTTGATTTGCATTTCTCAAATAATAAGTGATCTTGAGCATCTTTTCATGTATTTGTTAGCCATATGTATGTCTTCTTTGGAGAAATGTCTGTTTATGTCTTTTTTCCACTTTTTCATTTTTCCACTTTTTGATTGGGTTGTTTCTTTTTCTGGTATTGAGTTGCATGAGCTACTCATATATTTTGGAAATTAATCCTTTGTCAGGTGTTTCATTTGCTATTATTTTCTCCCATTCTGAGGGTTGTCTTTTCACCTTGCTTATAGTTCCCTTTCTTTGAAACAGGTTTTAAGTTTAATCAGGTTCAATTTGTTTAATTTTGTTTTTATTTCCATTACTCTAGAAGGAGGGCCATAAGGGATCTTGCTTTGATTTATATCATCGACTGTTCTGTCTATGTTTTCTTCTAAGAGTTTTATAGTTTCTGGTCTTACATTTAGATCCTTAACCCATTTTGAGTTGATCTTTGTGTATGGTATTAGGAAGTGTTCTAATTACATCCTTTTACATGTAGCTGTCCAGTTTTCCTGGCACCACTCATTGAAGAGGCTGTCTTTGCCCCATTGTATATTCTTGCCCTCTTAGGAAAGCTATGGTACATATACACAATGGAGTATTACTCAGCCATTAAAAAGAATACATTTGAATCAGTTCTAATGAGGTGGATGAAACTGGAGCCTATTATACAGAGTGAAGTAAGCCAGAAAGAAAAACACCAATACAGTATACTGATGCATATATATGGAATTTAGAAAGATGGTAACAATAACCCTGTGTACAAGACAGCAAAAGAGACACTGATGTATAGAACAGTCTTATGGACTCTGTGGGAGAGGGAGAGGGTGGGAAGATTTGGGAGAATGGCATTGAAACATGTAAAATATCATGTATGAAACGAGTTGCCAGTCCAGGTTCGATGCACGATACTGGATGCTTGGGGCTAGTGCACTGGGATGACCCAGAGGGATGGTATGGGGAGGGAGGAGGGTTCAGGATGGGGAACAGATGTATACCTGTGGAGGATTCATTTTGATATTTGGCAAAACTAATACAATTATGTAAAGTTTAAAAATAAAATAAAATTAAAAAAAAAATAAGGTACCCATGGGTGCATGGATTTATTTCTGGGCTTTCTATCTTGTTCCATTGGTCTATTTTTCTGTTTTCTGTGCCAGTAACATACTTTCTTGATGACTGTAGCTTCTGTAGTATAATCTGAAGCCAGTAAGGTTGATTCCTCCACCTCTACACCTCTTTCTCAGGACTTCTTTGGCTTTTCAGGGTCATTTGTGTTTCCATATGAATTGTGAAATGTTTTGTTCTCAGTTTAGTTCAGTTCAGTCGCTCAGTTGTGTCCGACTCTTTGCAACCCCATGAACCACAGCACGCCAGGCCTCCCTGTCCATCACCAACTCCCAAAGTTTACTCAAACTCGTGTCCACTGAGTCAGTGATGCTATCCAACCATCTCATCCTCTGTCGTCCCCTTCACCTCCTGCCCTCAATCTTTCCCAGCATCAGGATCTTTTCCAATGAGTCAGTTCTTCGCATCAGGTGGCCAAAGGATTGGAGTTTCAGCTTCAACATCAGTCCTACCAATGAACACTCAGGACTGATCTCCTTTAGGATGGACTGGTTGATTCTCCATGCAGTCCAAGGGACCCTCAAGAGTCTTCTCCAACACCACAGTTCAAAAGCATCCATTCTTCAGTGCTCAGCTTTATTTATAGTCCAACTCTCACATCCATACATGACTACTGGAAAAACCATAGCCTTGACTAGATGGACCTTTGTTGACAAAGTAATGTCTCTGCTTTTGAATATGCTGTCTAAATTGGTCATAACTTTCCTTCCAAGGAGTAAGCATCTTTTAATTTCATGACTTCAATCACCATCTGCAGTGATTTTGGAGCCCAGAAAAACAAAGTCAGCCACTGTTTCCACTGTTTCCCCGTCTATTTGCCATAAGGTGATGGGACCGGATGCCATGATCTTAGTTTTCTGAATGTTGAGCTTTAAGTCAACTTTTTCCACTCTCCTCTTTCACCTTCATCAAGAGGCTCTTTTGTTCTTCTTCACTTTCTGCCATAAGGGTGGTGTCATCTGCATATCTGAGGTTATTGATATTTCTCCTGGCAATATTGATTTCAGCTTGTGCTTCATCCAGCCCAGCGTTTCTCATGATGTAGTCTGCATAGAAGTTAAGTAAGCAGGGTGACAATATACAGCCTTGACATACTCCTTTTCCTATTTGGAACCAGTCTGTTGTTCCATGTCCATTCTAACTGTTGCTTCCTGACCTGCATACAGGTTTCTCAAGAGGCGGGTCAGGTGGTCTGGTATTCCCATCTCTTTCTGGATTTTCCACAGTTTATTGTGATCCACACAGTCAAAGGCTTTGGCATAGTCAATAAAGCAGAAATAGATGTATTTCTGAAACTCTCTTGCTATTTCTATGATCCAGCAGATGTTGGCAATTTGATCTCTGGTTCCTCTGCCTTCTCTAAAATCAGCTTGAACATCTGGAACTTCACGGTTCACATATTACTGAAGCCTGGCTCTGAGAATTTTGAGCATTACTTTACTAGCGTGTGAGATGAGTGAAATTCTGTGATAGTTTGAGCACTCTTTGGTATTGCCTTTCTTTGGGACTGGAATGAAAACTGACCTTTACCAGTCTTGTGGCCACTGCTGAGTTCTCCACATTTGCTGGCACAATGACTGCAGCACTTTCACAGCATCATCTTTCAGGATTTGAAATAGCTCAACTGGAATTCCGTCACCTCCACTGGCGTTGTTTGTAGCGATGCTTCCTAAGGCCAACTTGACTTCACATTCCAGGATGTCTGGCTTTAGGTGAGTGATCACACCATCATGATTATCTGGGTCATGAAGATCTTTTTTGACTGTTCTTCTGTGTATCCTTGCCACCTCTTCTTAATATCTTCTTCTGTTAGGTCCATACCATTTTTGTCCTTTATTGAGCCCATCTTTGCATGAAATGTCCCCTTGGTATCTCTAATTTTCTTGAAGAGATCTCTAGTCTTTCCCATTCTGTTGTTTTCCTCTATTTCTATGCATTGATTGCTGAGGAAAGCTTTCTTATCTCTCCGTGCTATTCTTTGGAACCCTGCATTCAAATGGGTTTATCTTTCCTTTTCTCCTTTGCTTTTCACTTCTCTTCTTTTCACAGCTATGTGTAAGGCCTTCTCAGACAGCCATTTTGCTCTTTTGCATTTCTTTTTCTTGGGGATGGTCTTGATTCCTGTCTCCTGTACAATGTCACGAAGCTCCGTCCATAGTTTTGTTCTAGTGCTGTGAAAAATGCCATTGGTAACTTGATAGGGGTCGCAGTGAATCTGCAGATTGCATCTGGTAGTATAGTCATTTTCACAATATTGATTCTTCCTACTCAGGAACATGGACTATCTCTCCATCTGTTTGTGTCATCTTTTATTTCTTTCATTGCTGTCTTATAGTTTTCTGTATACACTTCTTTTGTCTTCTTAGGTAAGTTTTTCCTAGATATTTATTCTTTTTGTTCCAATGGTGAATGGAATTCATTCCTTAATTTCTCTTTCTGATTTTTCATTGTTAATATATAGGAATGCAAGTGATTTATGTGTATTGATTTTGTATCCTGCGACTGTGCTAAATTCATTGATTAGCTGTAGTAACTCTCTGATAGTATCTTTAGCACTTTGTATGTAAAGTGTCATGTCATCCACAAACAGTGAGAGCTTTACTTCTTCTTTTCCTATCTGGTACTGATTTCTTTTTCTTCTCTGATTGCTGTATCTAGGACTTCCAAAACTAGGTTGAATAATAGTGGTAAAAGTGGACACCCTTGTCTTGTATCCGATCTTAGGGGGAATGCTTTCAGTGTTTCATCATTAAGGATAATGTTCGCTGTGGGCTTATCCTATGTGGCCTTTACTATGTGGAGGTAGCTTCCTTCTATGCCCATTTTTTGAAGAGTTTTCATCATAAATGGGTGCTGAATTCTGTCAAAGGCTTTTTCTGCATCTACTGAGATGATCATATGGTTTTTATCTTTCCATTGGTTAATATGGTGTACCACATTGATTGATTTGCATATATTGAAGAATCCTTGCATCCCTGGAATAAACCCAACTTGATTATGGTGTATGACCTTTTTCATGTGTTTTTGAATTCTGTTTGCTAAAGGTTTGTTGAGGATTTTTGCATCTATGTTCATCAGTGATACTGGCCTCTAGTTTTCTTTTTTGGTGTTGTCTTGGTCTGGTTTTGGTATCAGGGTGATGGTGGCCTCTTAGAATGAGTTTGGAAGTATTCCTTCCTCTGCAATTTTTTGAAGGAGTTTTAGAGGCTAGGCATTAGCTCATCTCTAAATGTTTGATAGAATTAACCTGTGAAGTTATCTGCTCCTGGGCTTTTGTCTTTTGGGAGATTTTTGATCACAGCTTTGATTTAGAGCTTGTAGTTGGATTGTTCGTAACTTCTATTTCTTCCTGGTTCAGTCTTGGAAGATTGAGCTTTTCTAAGAATCTGTCCATTTATTCCAGGTTATCCATTTTATTGCCATAGAGTTGTTCATAATAGTGTCTTATAATCCTATGTTTGCAACTTAGCATGCATGCATGCATTAGAGAAGGAAATGGCAACCCACTCCAGTGTTCTTGCCAGGAGAATCCCAGGGACAGGGGGGCCTGGTGGGCTGCCGTCTATGGGGTCGCACAGAGTCGGGCACGACTGACGCGACTTAGCAGCAGCAGCAGCAGCAACAGCTGTTGTAACCTCTCCTTTTTCATTTCTAATTTTGTTGGTTTGATTCTTCTTTTTATCTTTATGACACTAGTTAAAGGTTTGACAATTTTGCTTTTCTTCTCAAAGAACCAGCTTTTAGTTTTATAAATCCTTACTCATTTCTTTTTCTTTTACTTCTCCTTGGATCTTTAAGATTTCTTTCCTTCTACTAATTCTGGAGTATTTTTTGTTGTTTTCCAGTTGTTTTAGGTGTAAAGTTAGGTTGTCTATTTGATGTTTTTCTTGTTTTCTGAGGTAGTATTGTATTACTATAAACTTCCCTCTTAGAAATGCTTTTGCTGCTTCCTATAGGTTTTGAGTTGTATTTTCATTGTCATTTGTTTCTAGAAAATTTTTTATTTCCCTTTTGATTTCTTCAGTAACCTGTTGATTTAGAAATGTGTTGTTTAATCTCCATGTGTTTGTGTTTCTTACACTTTTTTTCTTGTAATTGATATCTTAGTCTCATGGTGTTTTGGTTGGACAAGATGCCTGATATGATTTCAATTCTTAATTTTACTGAGGTTTGATTTGTGACCCAAGATGTGGTCTATCCTGGAGACTGTTCCATGTGCAATTGAGAAGAAGATGTATTCTTCTGCATTTGGATGGCATGTTCTGAAGATATCAATGAGATCCATCTCATCTAAGATATCATTTAAGACATGTTTCCTTATTAATTTTGTTTTGATGATCTGTCCATTGGTGTGAGTGGGGTGTGAAAGTCTCCTACTATGATTGTGTTATTGTCAATTTCTCTTTTTATGTATCTTAGTGTTTTTTTTAGGTATTCAGGTGTTCCTACGTTGGGTGAAGATATTTACAATTTTTATGTCTTCCTCTTAGATTGATACCTTGATCACTATGCAGTGTCCTTCTTTATCTCTTGTATTATTCTTATTTTTAAGGTCTATATTGTCTTATATGAGGATTGCAACTCCAGGTTTGTTTTTTCATCTTGTTCATCTCAATTTTTTGACTATTAGAAATAAGACTGCTATGAAAATTCAAGTTCAAGTCCTTGGGTAAACTTTTTTTTTTTTCATTCTTCTTGGTATAAACCTAGGAGTGGGATTGTTGGGTCATGTGGTAACCCAATGTTTAACTTTTTAAGCAACTTCCAAAGTGGTTTCCACCGAGGCTGTCCTATTTTGTATTGCCATAAGCAGTGCATGAAAGTTCAAACTTTTTCACATACTCATCCCATTTGTTCTTCTCTGTTCTTTCATTAGAGCCATCATTTTGGTGTCCTGTGTGTGCTTAGTTGTCCTCAGTATATATTTATTTGGTGAATTTCCTGTGAAAATCCTTTGTCCATTCTTTATTTGCATTGTTGCCTTTCATATATTTTGTCAGATTCTTATGTTTTTCATAAGCCCACAACTCATTCCCCTTTCCTCTAGAGCCAACCACCTCAATGAGAGACCTTGGGAACTAGATGGACAGGACATGATTACTCAGTGTTTCCTCCAAGAACATGGAAGCTTGTGGTAGCTATTCTTGGAAATGAATTCCACCATGGTCTCGACTGTGAGGTAAGCTCCAATGGAGGTGCCAGCAGGGAAACAAGATGAGAAAAAGAATTTGTGAGGGCACGTGTTGAGAAGACCTTCGCACATGAGACTTACGCACATCTGAGCAAGCTCCACCCCTTCCTGGGGATACTAATCAGTCACAGGTGGTCATTTCCTTCTTGGGATCACCCAGCACAACCTGAAGCATGCATTTACCTGCCTCATCCCCAAACTGTTAAAAAGCAAGCCTCGGTAGTACACCAAGTGAGGTGACCATGAGTCCTAGATGTGAAACCAGACAGCTCCAAGTGGACCAAGGGCAAGTGTATTCAGTGCAGTCTCACAGAATGAAAACAGGGGTTTCAGACTGGAAACTAGAAAACTGAGGAGACCTACGTGAACACTGAAAAAAGGAGGTGGGATGGAAAAGGTTTCTGGTAGGTGGCCCAGAATTAAATGGTCTTCAATTTGCTTTAAGGCCACCTTGTAGGAGGAAAGTGGATAATTCACATTTCCACAAAAACTTCAACATAGGCTAATTATCATGGAGGGATTTTAGGCAAGATATTAAAAATTACATAATAGTAAAAGATGAGAGATAACAGAATGAAAGTCTGAATAGTGTGGCTGTGAGGTAAGGTTTGGAGGAGACACACTCTCCCTGCCAAGTGACCCGTCAGAGTTGATGTAGAGAGATGACGATGGCAGGTGAGTGTAGGCTTTAAAGGGACATTACAAATGCCTTATTTCTCCCACTAAATCATCTGAATTGCTCCCCATCCTCCGCTAGAGGTGTCAGGCTGGGGCTTTGTGATGTCAAGGCTCACCCAGGGCCACCATTGGCTGGGGAAGAGATTTGCTGACCTCATAAAGCATGAAGGTGTGTCTCCCTGGGGAGGGGTATATATAGCGGTGCTCAGGGGCTCTGGAGCAGACCACTGGGAGGCCTCAAAATGACTAAGGTGACTGGGAAGCCACAAGGCTCCAGAGTAGTTAGGAAACACCTGCCTCCTGTTACCTGGGACAAAAGGATGAAGACCTCCTCTCAATTGAGGTCCAAAAAACATGTCAAGGTGAGCTGAGCCCACCCAAACTCCTCTTGCCCATTGACCCCACCCCATAAGACCCCCTCCTCTGTCCTTGCCTGGCACATAACCCTTCTCTGCCCACACCCCTTCTCCTGAAGCTGTCGTTCCTGTCCACCTTCACCCTCTTCCCCAAACCAATGCCATTCTCTACCCCTCTCTTGTTTTCTACAGGTAGCCAGGGTAAGTGTGAGAGTGAACAATCACCTTCAGGCAAAGCTGACCAAGAAAACTTCTCAGAAACCGCCCACCACAAGGAAACTTAAGCAAATCAGAGGCTCAAAGCTCTGTAGCCAGTGTTCCAAGGTGAATGAAGAGCTGAATCAGAATGGACCAGAGGGGGTCCCAGAGAGTGTGGAGACGCCTGTCATTCCAGCGGGACCGGTGGGCAGCCAGTGACTTCAGAGCGTGGCTTGAGACCTCAGAAATCTTTGGGGGTCTTGCCGCTGAGTACTGGCCAACAGTACAGACGTTGACTATTATACCAACTCCATACATTAAGAATGAAAATAAAATCAACCTGATGTGAAAGTATGTTTGTCTCTGAGTTCTCTGAGAGTGGGAGGTAGAGAGGGCAGGACAGGGATAAATGTGTGAAGAGGGAGGGAGATGGGTCCTGTGGGGTTGGAGATGGGACCAGAAGGTCCAGTTTGCCAGAACATGGTGGGGGGGAAAACTGGTTCCAGACTCAGCTTCAAAGATATACTTCCCTTGGGAGAAGAGGAAGAGGAAGAGGACTTGGTGTTTCTCTGTGTGAGTCCAGAGATGGAAACTTAGCTGGGGATCCATGTCATGTGTGCGGTGGCAGTGCCATTTGCTTAAAAGGCATAGAAAGAAGTTGCCCCATAAAAAGAATGGAATATTGACATTTGCAGCAACATGGAAGATATACTATTAAGTAAAATAACTCATACAGAGATAGACAAATACTGTATGATATCACTTATAGAATCTAAAAACACCACAAAGTAGAGAATATAACAAAAATGGAGGCTCACAGATATACAGAACAATCTACTGGTTACCAGTGGGGAGAGGAAGAGGGAGGGGCAATACAGAGGCGGGGGAGTGGGAGGCACACCGTGTTAGGTGTAAGATGAGCTCAAGGATGTATTGTACAACATGGCGAATAGAGCCAGTACTCTAATAACTATAAATGGAAAGCAAACTTTCACAAATGTATAGTAAGAAGAAAAGGAAAGAAAGACGGGGGAGGAAGAAGGGAAGAAAAGGAAGCAAATTAATGGTGTTTTTGGAGGTCACAAAGCCAACATTGATTAGGCCCTTTTTAGCAAAGGAATTTAGTTTATTTTTTTATTTATTTTAATTGGAGGCTAATTACTTTACAATGCTGTAGTGGTTTTTGCCATACTTGACATGAATCCACCACGGGTGTACATGTGTTCCCCATCCTGACCCCCCCTCCCACCTCCCTCCCCATTCCATCCCTCTAGGTCATCCCAGTGCACTAGCCCCGAGCACTCTGTCCCATGCATTGAACATGGACTGGCAATCTGTTTCACATATGATAATCACATATGATATCATATATGATAATATACATATTTAAATGCTATTCTCTCAGATCATCCCACCCTCGCCTTCTCCCACAGAGTCCAAAAGACTGATCTGTACATCTGTGTCTCTTTTGCTGTCTCACATACAGGGTTATCGTTACCATCTTTCTAAATTCCATATATATGCATTAGTATACTGTATTGGTGTTTTTCTTTCTGACTTACTTCACTCTGTATAATAGGCTCCAGTTTCATCCACCTCATTAGAACTGATTCAAATGCATTCTTTTTAATGGCTGGGTAATATTCCACTGTGTATATGTACCACTGCTTTCTTATCCATTCGTCTGCTGATGGACATCTAGGTTGCTTCCATGTCCTTGCTATTGTAAACAGTGCTGTGATGAACATAGGGGTACACGTGTCTCTTTCAGTTCTGGTTTCCTCAGTGTGTATGCCCAGCATTGGGATTGCTGGGTCGTATGGCAATTCTATTTCCAGGTTTTTAAGGAATCTCCACACTGTTCTCCATAGTGGCTGTACTAGTTTGCATTCCCACCAACAGTGTAAGAGGGTTCCCTTTTCTCCACACCCTCTCCAGCATTTATTGTTTGTAGACTTTTGGATAGCAGCCACGCTGACCAGCGTGAGATGGTACCTCATTGTGGTTTTGATTTGCATTTCTCTGATAATGAGTGACATTGAGCATCTTTTCTTTTGATTGGGTAGTTTACCTTTCTGGTGTTGAGCTGCTTGTATATTTTTGAGATTCATTCTTTGTCAGTTGCTTCTTTTGCTATTATTTTCTCCAATTCTGATGGCTGTCTTTCACCTTCCTTATTGTTTCCTTCGTTGTGCAGAAGCTTTTAAGTCTAATTCAGTCCCATTGGTTTATTTTTGTTTTTATTTCCATGACTCTCGGAGGTGGGTCATAGAGGGTCCTGCTGTGATTTATGTAAGAGAATGCTCTGCCTGTATTTTCCTCTAGAAGTTTTATAGTTTCTGGTCTTTCATTTAGAGCTTTAACCCATCTTGGAGATGGAACCAGAAGGTCCAGTTAGCCAAAAAGTAGGGGGGAGAACTGGGTCCAGCCTGAGCCGCAAAGATACACTTCCCACGGGAGAAGAGGAAAAGGACTTTGTGTTTCTGCGTGTGAGTGCAGAGGTGGGAATGTAGCTAGGGAGCCGTGTCATGTGTGGGGTGTTAGTGCCATTTGCTAAAAAGGCATACAAGCTAGTTGCCCGTAGGGCACCTACTTCATAGTAATGTTTATTACACCTCAGGATATGCTGTCAACAACTAAAAACCTCAGAGCTCAATCTTGCTTTCTAGACGGTAGTCCTTAGGAGTAAAATAGTGGTGGTTTTCAGTATGAAAATTTCTCAGAAAACTAAAAATGTAACAACACATGACCTAGCAATGTCATTCTTGGATATGTATTTTAAAAAGACTCATAATGTTAATTAAAAACACACATATACCCCAATGTTCCTTGAGGTACACCATTCACCAAGACATGGAAGCAATGTAAATGTCCATTAGATGATAGACAGATGAATGGATAAAGATGTGGTATATATGTACTGTGGGACACTTGTTGTTCAGTCACTAAGTCGTGTCCCAGTCTTTGGAACCCATGGACTCTACCCCTCCAGACTCCTCTGCCCATGGAATTTTCCAGGCAAGAATACTCCAGTGGGTTGCCATTTCCTTTTCCAAGGTATCTTCCTTACCTAGGGATTGGACCCACATCTCCTGATTGCCAGGCAGATTCTTTGCCACTGAGCCACCCAGAAGACCTGTGGAATACTACTCAGCCATGAAAAAAGAATGAAATATTGCCCTTGCAACAAAGAGGAAGGTATAGTACTAAGTAAAATAGACAGAGATAGACAAATACTGTATGATATCACTTATAGAATCTAAAAACACCACAAAGTAGACAATGTAACAAAAATGGAGGCTCACAGATACAGAGATCAATCTGCTGGTTACCAGCGGGGAGGGGAAGAGGGAGGGGCAATACAGAGGCGGGGGAGTGGGAGGCACACCGTGTTAGGTGTAAGATGAGCTCAAGGATGTATTGCACAACATGGCGAATAGAGCCAGTACTCTGTAATAACTATAAATGGAAAGCAAACGTTCACAATTGTATAATAAGAAAGAAAAGGAAAGAAAGAAGGGGGAGGACGGAGGGAAGAAAGGAAGGAAAATAATGGTGTTTTTGCAGGTCACAAAGCCAACATTGATTAGGCCCTTTTTAACGAAGGAATTTAGAATGGAGCAGTGGCCTCCCACAGGTGGGGCAGGAGGAGTGGCCCACATCCCATGCAGGCAATACTGGGGGCCATTGCCCACAAAGAGTTTCATTACAAGAGTAAAACCAAGTAAAAGTTGGTTCTCCTTTTATTACCATCCCCATACTCCAGTATTCTAAAATAAAGTCCCTAATTAAGCACTTTTCCTCTCCAAAACCAAATTTTGTTGGTTTAAATTTTAAAAGTTTCTTCTCATTAATGTCAGGTTTTAATATTTTATATATAATTTACAAGGTACAGAGTTTTAAAATATACATATACATACACACATATGTGTATATATGTGTATACATATATACATACAGTTTCATAGGGCCGCAGTTTCAGTACTTATCTTTAAAAATTCATGGTCTTCTATGAGGGAGTTAATTAAGATAAGCCCCTATTAAACAGTTGGCACCAACACAGCCTGCCATGGTTACCACTGTTCCATTAAACAGAGCATATTTCTTGGTTTGGAAGGCCTTGGTACCTCTTCCTGCACAGCCTGCAGTCCCTGAGGGAACTACTAATACACACCCCACATTCAAACAGTTGATTCTAAATACACAGTGATACCACAAAGATTGTCAAGGTAAAGACACAATGTGGTTAAATGTCTAAATCAGTCAAACAAAGTATTCATGCAAGGTACAGTCTTTCTTAGCTTGAAAAGTACAAAATCTTCTTGTCTTGCAACGTAAAATATCTTGCTGAATTTTAAAAATGTTTTAAAGTGAAATTCTGTCTTAATTGTCAGTTATTTTCAAAGTATGGACCAAAGAAAATTGCCTTAATTGAGGCAGCTTAAACTGTATCTTTTGCAGATGTTTTTTCTTAAAAATCCCCTTACACTTTTACAGTCATAATTAGATATAAATGAACAATAGATTTTATTCTATGTTTATTTTCTGCCCATTATTGTTTCCTTTAATTTATGAATGTAACTAGAAATTTGTTCTGTTGAGCATTAAAAGTTACTCCTCTCTCCTGTGTTGGACACACTGTTGACACTAGTGTTGAGAGACTTTCATTGCCTAAAACCTTTTATAATTCAGCTCTACTGTCTAGGCTTTTTGTTTCGCTTTGTTTAGGCTCAGGATTTTCTCATCTATTTGTAGTATCTTCAGAATTTCTGTTCGGAAGGTGTGTCTGTCGTTGTTTAGTTGCTCAGTCGTGTCCAACTCGTTGCCACCCCATGGACTGTAAGCCCACCAGGCTCCTCTGTCTATGGGGATTCTCCAGGCAAGAACACTGGAGTGGGTTGCCAAGTTCTCCTCCAGGGGATCTTCCTGATCCAGAGATGGAACTCGCATCTGCTACGGCTCCTGCATTGCAGGCAGATACTTTACCGCTGAGCCGAAATATATCTTATGTACAAGAAACCCACTTTAATTATGAAGATTCATAATCAGTGAAAAGTAAAGATGGAGAAGTGCAAACAGCATTTATCTTTTACCAATTAATAATAAGAAAAACCCTTCATTTTATTTGGCCTTCATTTATTTATGACACTCTTTCTTAACTCATAATTTGTCTTTAATATCATCTTATTTTGTGTAAATAACTACTTTTAACATTTCTTACAGACCAGATACCTGCTGAGAATGAATTCACCAATGTTTTGTTCATATGAGAATATCTACTTCTCCTTATACTTGAAGGATGATTTTCCTGGACATAGAAGGTAAGTTTAGTAGTTTTTTCAAGAAACTTTAAATTTACTGACATGTTGTTCATGTACCATGACTTTATCATGCATAACCATAACCACAGCCTCATTCTAGAATATTTTCATCACTCCAGTGGGAAACACTCTCCAGTTGGCAGACATTTTCCATTTCCCCCCTCATCTGGGCCCTGGTATCCACTACTCTATTAGAGAATTACCTAATCTGGGATATATTCATTTACATGAATGGAATAATGCAATATACAGCCCTTTGTGCCTGGTTTCTTTTAATTAACATAATCATTTCAGAGCTATAGCATGTTGTAGCTTATATTAGAACTCCATTCATTTGCTGGCTAAATAATATTGCATTGCATGTTTTATTTATTCTGTCACCAGTTGATGGGCATTTGAGTCATTTCAACTTTTTTATTTTTTAAATTTATTTCTTTTTAATCTTTTTTTAATAATTTTAAATTTGTTAATTTAATGGCTTTTAAATAAAACATGAATAAATTTTTAATGTAATGGCTGTACAGAATTTTGTTGTTTTCTCTCAAACTTCAGCATGAATCAGCTGTAGTATACATATATGTCTTCCGTCTTGAACCTCCCTCGCATCTCCCTGCCCATCCCACCCCCTTAGGTTGGTACAGAGCCCCTGTTTGGGTTTCCTGAGACATACAGCAAATTCCTGTTGGTTTTCTATTTTACATATGGTAATGTAAGTTTCCATGTTACTCTCTCCATACATCTCACCCTCTTCCTCCCCTCTCCCCATGTCCATTATTCTGTTCTCTATGTCTGTTTCTCACTTGCAGCCCTGCAAATAAATGCTTCGGTACCATCTTTCTAGATTCCTTATAAATGCATTAGTATACAATATGTATCTTTTGCTTTCTGACTAAGTTTACTTTGTAATAGGCTCTAGATTCATCCACCTCATTAGAACTGACTCAAATGTGTTCCTTTTTATGACTGAGTAATACTCTATTGAAAACTGACCTTTTCCTGTCCTGTGGTCAGTTTTTGTTCCAATCCCAAAGAAGGGCAATGCCAAAGAATGTTCAAACTTCTACACAACTGCACTCATCTCACACGCCATCAGAGTAATGTTCAAAATTCTCCAAGCAAGGCTTCAACAGTATGCGAACCTGGAACTTCCAGATGTTCAAGCTGGATTTATAAAAGCTAGAAAACCAGAGATCAAATTGCCAACATCCACTGGATCATAGAAAAAGCAAGGGAATTCCAGGAAAACATTTACTTCTGCTTTATTGATTAGGCCAATGGCTTTGACTGTGTTCCGTTCAATCGCTCAGTCACGTCCAACTCTTTTTCATCCCCTGGACTGCAACACACCAGGATCAGTGCAAACTGTGGAAAATTCTTCAAGAGATCTAATGCCTGATGATCTGAGGTGGAGCTGATGTCATAATAATAGAAATAATACTGCACAGTAAATGTAATGCATTTGAATCATCGCCCCCATGAAACCATGCCTGGCGCCACAAAGGTTGGTGACTATTGCTGTAAACATTTTCTTGGGGTGGAATGTTTTTTCCCTGTTTTTAAGTACTCTTACACCTTCACAGCTGTGGAGACTTACGGTGAATGAATCGCTTTACAGCCCACTGGGTATGAGTGTATTTTTTCTGCCGGAATTAATCCTCCGTTGTTTCACATATGTTAATGAAGTCTTTTTTTCTTTCAACAGATCAGGCTCATCTCTGTTGAACAGCCAGACATCATTTAAAGAAACAAAGGTCATAAACACAGTGAGTGAAGCAAGCTTATCACAGAGGAATGCCTACTGCATGATTTCTCTCTTGAAAATCAGGCAGAATGTTTGGGGAGGATGTATTCCAAGATGAGCAAATATAAAGATAGATAGGGAAGTGGAGATAATGTATGTATTTCTTCACTGAGTGTGGGTATGGGCCTCTTGATAATTCCTTGAGCTCTCCAGTTGGATTATTACCTCCTCTTTACTATTAATGTGTATCTGATTCTTCGCAATACAGATAGCTTTCAAAACCCCTTAGCCCCTCTAACCCAGTTCAGAATGTCTCTTACTCGCTGAGCATCTAGACTTCCAGTTTTAGTCACATCCCTGATTACATTACACATACTGTTTCCTAATATGCTCTTAGTGTTTGATATATTGTGAGTATCTTCCTCTGGTTGGTCACATTTTCTTTTAGTGGCAACTAGAATGGCCATAATCAAAAAGACTAAACGTACCAAAGTGTTGGAGAAGATAGAAAGTGGAGCCTTCATACATGGCTGGTGAGGATGTAAAATGATACAGCCCTTTGGGGAAACAGTTTAGGACTTTCTAAGAAGTGAAACATACATTTGCTGTATGACCCACTAAATCCCAGTCCTGAAAAAAATACGAGCTAAAAAAAGATGTGGAGGAGATAGGCTAAAATATTGTGTGCTCAGTCCCTCAGTCGTTTCTGATTCTTTTGCAACCCCATAGACTATAGTCCGCCAGGCTCCTCTCTCCATGGGATGCTCCAGGCAAGAATCCTGGAGTGGGTTACCATTTCTTTTGATCTTCCTGACCCAGCGATCTAACTCCTGACTCCTGCATTGGCAGGCGGGTTCTTTATCACTGAGCCACCAAGGAAGCCACAAAATATGAACTGTAGTGAAATTAAACATGGATTTTATTTACTTTTTCACACTGCGTGCACTGACCAAGTTCTTTTCCCAATATCCGCAGACTACATTTTCCATAATAAAAGTAGCATCACCTTCCCTCTGGCCCAAGGGAGACAGGCTTACTGGGCAGCATCATCGCCCTGCTTGTGCTTCCCTCCTCGTGACCTTGGCTTTGACCACGTGCTGGGGCTCCCTGAGTCCTCTAATCACAGCTCGAGAGACCTGTCCCTGTTGATTTCACAGGGCTGACCAAGCCTATGGCTGACTCATCTCTTTGGAGTGCCAGGTCCAGCCCCACCCGTCCTGGCTTCATCTTGGCCCATCATGGCACTACCCACCTTCACTTACTCTTTTTTTTCCCTCTCTCTCTCTATGTATGTATTTCAGTGTAAAGTAAATAGTTTATCGTAAAGTACATGTGGAAAGGCACACAGGTGAACTCAAGAGTTACACCCCCTCCCTGCAATCTTTCAACCTACACCCTCTAGTTCCCTGGAGTTTTCCCTGTTATTTAAATTTCTTAATTTAAGTGATCTTTGTCCAGTAGGTTAAAACGGGGAAATTTACACTTTGTAGAAAAATTCCTGTGTGGGTAAATAAATAATAAACAAGGAATTACAAAATGACAACTGAGAAATATTTGGAAGATAGCTGACAAAGGATGCATTTACCTAATTTATGCAGAGCTCAAAAGTTAAGAAAAGATGAAAAACCCAATAGAAGACAAACATGATGTAAACAAAGGGAACAAAGAAATGCAAATTACTCAGAAGAAAAATACAAAAAATTATCCCCCAAAACAGGAGGAAATGTTAAAACTAATTGATAAAAGAAATGCAAACCCAAACAATAATGGAATACGATTTCTCACCATGGAAATTGCCAAAAGTTCAATGAAAGCATTGAATGATACCAAATGTTTCCTCCAAATTGAGGATGAAAGGTTGAAAAATGAGTGTTCAAGCATTGTTGTGAAAGCATAGAGTGATGCGGCTTTCTGAAGGGCAAATTTGACAGTATCTAGTAAATTTATAAACTCATGGAGCCAATTAGCAAGACCTTGTTTGGAAGTTACATTGCAGAAGTATTTATGTAATTTCACGAAGATTATATATATGATGTTCACTGCAATATTTTTTCCCACCATCCTAGAAATTCACGTGGGCCCCTTCCCCACACTGGGCTTCCCTGATGCAACCCCTGTTCTCAGTTCTATCAGTAAACATTAGCTTTGCCTCATCTAGAACTTTCTGTAAATGGAGCCTACTGTATGTACACATGTAGTTGCTTTACAGTGTTGTGTTACTTACTGCTGTACAGCAAAGTAAACCAGTTGCATGTATGTGTGTATTTGTATATATGTGTATGCATCGTCCTTTTTCAGTTTCCTTCCCATTTAGGTCACCACATAGCACTGAGGACAGTTACCTGTGCTATACAGATAGTTCTCATTAGTTATCATGGCATTACTCTCCAAAATATACAAACAGCACGTGTAGCCCAGGATTAAAAAAAAAACACTCAATAAATGGGCAGATCTAAATAGACATTTTTCCAAAGAAGACATACAGATGGCCAACAAACACTTGAAAAGATGCTCAACATCACTAGTTACCAGAGAAATGCAAATCAAAACTACAGTGAGGTATTACTTCACACCAGTCCAAATAGCCCTCACCAAAAACTCTACAAACAATAATTTGGAGAGAGCGTTGAGAACAGGGAACCCTCTTGCATTGTCAGAAGGCATCTAAATTGGTACCACCGATATGGTGAACTCTATGGCAGCTCCTTAAAAAACAAAAATTACGATGACCATATGGCCTACTCCTGGGCATTTTCCTGGAGAAAACCTTAATTCAAAAAGATGCATGCACCCCAATGTTCACTGCATCACTATTTACCATAGCCATGACATGCAACATTTTTTAAATTATAGCAAAAATGGGAAAAACAAAACAACCTTGAAACAGTCTCTAAACAGGGAGTCAAATTACTAGGTCTTTGTAAAAGCAGAGACTTAAAGATAATAAACAAAGCAAGAATCACATATCAAAACCAAGTTCTATGTTAACATTCTAATAGCAGAAAAGATGATTTTATAATAAAAGAACTAGCACACCCTCATTTTTTTATCTCCCTGTCCCAGGAACTCAGAATTCTGAGCCAATGTTAAATGAGATCATGGGTGATTTTGTTCTTTCTTTGTACTTTTCTACCAACTTTATATTTTCTGTTATGAGCATATATTAATTTTTAACAAAGTTATACAGTATCATTTTCAACATGTAAAGATACATCTGAATTTTATAAATACATTCACAAGCATTCTTCTATTTCTCCGCGAGATGGCAGCATAAGCACAATAAATATTTATTCATACAGACAGAGGAGGCAATGGCACCCCACTCCAGTACTCTTGCCTGGAAAATCCCATGGACGGAGGAGCCTGGTGGGCTGCAGTCCATGGGGTCTCGAAGAGTCGGACACGACTGAGCGACTTCATTTTCACTTTTCACTTTCCTGCATTGGAGAAGGAAATGGCAACCCGCTGCAGTGTTCTTGCCTGGAGAATCCCAGGGACGGGGGAGCCTGGTGGGCTGCCGTCTATGGGGTCGCACAGAGTCGGACACGACTGAAGTGACACAGCAGCAACAGCAGCAGCATACACACATATACATATGAGTGAATACATTTGGATTTTATAAATTGCATTCATTAGCATATTTCTGTTTCCCCTCAAGAGGTCGTCATATGCACAGTAAATAGTTTATTTATACCCACATATACATATGAGCTATTTCAAATCCTAAAAGATGATGCCGTGAAAGTGCTGCCCTCAATATGCCAGCAAATTTGGAAAACTCAGCAGTGGCCACAGGACTGGAAAAGGTCAGTTTTCATTCCAATCCCAAAGAGAGGCAATGCCAAAGAATGCTCAAACTACCACACAATTGCACTCATCTCACACGCTAGTAAAGTAATGCTCAAAATTCTCCAAGCCAGACTTCAGCAATACATGAACTGTGAACTTCCTGATGTTCAAGCTGGTTTTAGAAAAGGCAGAGGAAACAGAGATCAAATTGCCAACATCCGCTGGATCATGGAAAAAGCAAGAGTTCCAGAAAAACATCTATTTCTGCTTTATTGACTATGCCAAAGCCTTTGACTGTGTGGATCACAATAAACTGTGGAAAATTCTGAAAGAGATGGGAATAACAGACCACCTGACCTGCCTCTTGAGAAATCTGTATGCAGGTCAGGAAGCAACAGTTAGAACTGGACATGGAACAACAGACTGGTTCCAAATAGGAAAAGGAGTACGTCAAGGCTGTATATTGTCACCCTGCTTATTTAACTTATATGCAGACTACATCATGAGAAACGCTGGGCTGGAAGAAGCACAAGCTGGAATCAAGATTGCCAGGAGAAATATCAATAACCTCAGATACGCAGATGACACAACCCTTATGGCAGAAAGTGAAGAGGAACTAAAAAGCCTCTTGATGAAAGTGAAAGTGGAGAGTGAAAAAGTTGGCTTAAAGCTCAACATTCAGAAAATGAAGATCAT
Organism: Bos grunniens; assembly: GCF_055505025.1. Taxonomy (NCBI): domain Eukaryota; kingdom Metazoa; phylum Chordata; class Mammalia; order Artiodactyla; family Bovidae; genus Bos; species Bos grunniens. The sequence continues at coordinate 7,278,836 of NC_141194.1, forward strand.
GGAATCCGGGCCCATCACTTCATGGCAAATAGACGGGGAAACAGTGGCAACAGTGGCAGACTATTTTTCTGGGCTCCAAAATCACTGCAGATGGTGACTATAGCCATGAAATTAAAAGATGCTTACTCCTTGGAAGGAAAGTTATGACCAACCTAGATAGCATATTCAAAAGCAGAGACATTACTTTGCCAACTAAGGTCCATCTAGTCAAGGCTATGGTTTTTCCTGTGGTCATGTATGGATGTGAGAGTTGGACTGTGAAGAAGGCTGAGTGCCAAAGAATTGATGCTTTTGAACTGTGGTGTTGGAGAAGACTCTTGAGAGTCCCTCCTGCAAGGAGATCCAACCAGTCCATTCTGAAGGAGATCAGCCCTGGGATTTCTTTGGAAGGAAAGCTGCTAAAGCTGAAACTCCAGTACTTTGGCCACCTCATGCGAAGAGTTGACTCATTGGAAAAGACTCTGATGCTGGGAGGGATTGGGGGCAAGAGGAGAAGGGGACAACAGAGGATGAGATGGCTGGATGGCATCACTGACGTAAGTGGATGGACGTGAGTCTGAGTGAACTCTGGGAGTTGGTGATGGACAGGGAGGCCTGGCATGCTGCAGTCTATGGGGTCGCAAAGAGACACGACTGAGCAACTGAAGTGAATTGATACATATGAGAGTATACATTCAGATTTTTTTTTAGTGTTATTTTATTTTTTAACTTTACAAAATGTCTGTGCCCATCCCCACAAACAGCACTAGGAAAGGCAAGAAGGAATCAAGGGAAGAGAATGAAAGGACAAAACATCTGTCCACCACACAAATAAGACAGGAAAAAGCAAAAAATAACTTTAACGTACATTGAAAAGTGAAAGTTGCTCAGTTGTTTCCAACTCATTTTGATTCGGTGGACTGTAGCCCACCAGACCCCTCTGTCCATGGAATTATCCAGGCAAGATTACCGAAGTGGGTTGCCTTTCCCTTCTCCAGATCTTCCCAACCCAGGATCGAACCCACATCACCCTCATTGCAAGCACATTCTTTTCCAACTAGCCACCAGGGAAGCCCTAATATAAATTCGTAGCAGAAAATGTACTGTGTTCTCTACAAGGAATCATAATGGAAAAAGAAAATAACAAAAGGATAAAAAAATGGGAAAGAAAATAATAGATTCTCTCTATCCAAAATAAAAGAAAAAGCAAAAAACTAATATTAACATAAACTAGTAGCAGAAAATGGTACTGTGTTCTCTACACAGAGTCACAATGGAAAAAGAAAAAGATATAAGGATAAAAAATGGGAAAGGGTGTCACACCCCCCCCTCAATCCAAATTAAAAGAAAAAACAAAGACTCATATGAGTATTGTCAGCTATTGTCAGGCACTTGCTATCCACCTCTACAAGGATTAAATGAAGTGCTGCTGCAGCCGCTGATCTTAAACACCCCCTGAAAGACCACCACTTGTGCCCCCCAACCCGCACACACCCAGGTCTCTTTGGGAGCCATACCACTTGAGACCATGGCACCGAGGTCCCCCAGTATGGAGGGGACTCTTCCCTGGAGGGACACAGAAGAGAGGGACCCAGCACCAAGGGACCCTCCGAGCAGAGGGACCCCAGTCCTGCAGGACTCCCGGGCTCTGGTGGACCCCCTGCTGCTCACTCCCTCCTCTGGGTGTGAGCTCTTAAGGCCAGGCTTAGGCACCTGATGCAAGCAAGAATGTAGTTGTTCCCATTCCAGCCCTGGCTCTCTGCCAATCAGATCCCCTGAGGAGGATTCCAGCAACCAGGGACCTCCCAGGAGGAAGCAATCACACAGGTAAGAGCTGTGCTTGACAGCCTCTTGTCCTCTTGGGAGGACCAGCCCAGGAGCAGAAAAACCGGGAATATGAGTGCCCCTCAAGTGCGGGTACAGGAAGGCAGGGGCCATCTGTCCCGCCCAGGTGGGCCCCTGCTCCTGCGGGCACCTGAGCCCAGATGGGTTTTCTACCCCATCCTGCATCCACCCCCTGGGTAATGTGTGTGCCAGTGACAGGACCACTGTCAATTGGGTGCTCCCTCCCCACAGACACGGCCCCCGCCATTGACTCCTCTCCATCCTCCACAATGACTGCGTCCCACCCTGGCTTCTCTGCACCCCATAAAACCCCCGATCCACCCTGGAGAAGCACTACAGGGGAGGGGTGTGAGTGCGTGCGTGTGTTCTCAGTTGCTTCAGTCGTCTCGACTCTCTGTGACCCCATGGACTCTAGCCTTCCAGGCTCCTCTGTCCCTGGGACCTCCCATGTGAGAATACTACAGTTGGGTGCCATTTTCTCCTCCGTGGGATCTTCCCGATCCAGGGATCTAGCCCAGGTCCCACACATTGCAGGCTGATTCTTTACCATCTGCACCACCAAGAAAGTCTCCCTGGAGGGGGTGCTGGGGTGCAAACGTAAACCCACCTCAGAGGACATGGGAACTCAGCTATTGCTTATCTGGGACCAGGAAGGAGCTCTGGTGTCAGCTCAGCTGCACAAAGGGCGGGACCCAGCCTCCCCCTTCCCCTCCCAGCTCCCCCAGCCTCTGTGACTACAGACGGTGATGCTGTTAGTCCATGGGTCCCCGTTCTGGCTTCAGGCTGGTTCCACAGTCAAGCTGTGTCCTTTCCTACCTTTCTGGGAGGCTCTCTGGGTGGGGAAGATCTCCTGGAGGAGGGCATGGAAACACACTCCAGTATTCTTGCCTGCAGAATCCCATGGACAGAGGAGCCTGGCAGACCACAGTCCATGGGGTCGCAATGAGTCAGACATGACTGAGCGACTGAACAGCAATTCTGCTTTACAGCAGGTTTGTTCTCAATCCTGTTTCCCCAAGAAGGATAAGGACACCGCCCCCTGTGGGTGACACTAGCGGCTGGAGCTGGGTCCAGGGCCCGGGCATGCCCGCAGACCCTCACCTGGGTGGTGGGCCTCTTGAGCTGCTGCAGCAGCCTCGACTCCTTGTGAGAGATGGGTGACTTCTTGTTCAGGCAGTAGGTCATCATGCTGTGGCTCCCTGCAGGCAAACCAGGCGGGGCACACGTCACCCCCTGAGCCTGTCCTCTGTGCCCCTAAGCTGCCCTAAGGATGCACAGCTATAGCGCCGCGGGGTATGGCGGAGTCCCGAAAGTCATATCCACTGAGTCCTGGGGACTGAATCTTGTCTCGAAATGGGGTCTCTGCAGAAGTGAGAAAGTGAAAGTCAATTTATTTAAGGAATCCCATTTTGGACAGGAAAGGCTTAATATGGCTTTTGATTTCATGGTTTGTTGTTTCCCAGGTGGTTTTCATGGCAGAGAGCCCGCTTGCCAAAGCAGGAGGCGTAAAAGATGCAGGGGTGATCCCTGGGTTGGGAAGATCCCCTGGGAAGGGAATGAGAACCTACTCCATTATTCTTGCCTGGAGAATCCCATGGACAGAGGGGCCTGGTGGGTACAGTCCATGGGGCTGCAAAGAGTCAGACAACTGAGCACAGACAGACCCTCTCTAGTTACAACTACTTTGAAGTTATTCACAGTATTTTCAGGCTCTTTATGACGCCAATGTTGTGGTCACTGATGCGTGGTTTTACTTATTCTTTTCCCTTTTAAATCTGTGTGATCTGTTTCAGAGACAGTGTGGAGAGGTTCACACTTTAGCAGTCACCTGGGGACAATCCAGAAATCCTTTGCTTCTGTCTCTGAACATAGGTTTGGACTAGCTTTATTTCTTTCTCTGTTTTTCTTTTCTTATTTATTCTCAGGGTCAAGGGATGGGAAGGAGGATTTACAAGTTCATAATATAATTTGATTTGATGATGTTATGGAAGAGTGGATGGATGGGTGGATAGATAAGTGGATGGATGGATGAATGGATGGTGAGTGGGTGGATGGATCAATCAGTGGATGGGTGGATGATGGATTGGTCGGTGGATAGATGGATGCATGGATGGATGCTGGATGGGTGGATTTATGGATGGATGGGTGGGTGGATGGGTGTGTGGTTAGATGGATGGATGAGTGGATGGATAGGTGAGTGGGTGGATGGACAGATAGATGAGTGGATGGGTGGGTGTGTGGGTGGATGGATGGATGGGTGGGTCAGCAGCATGTGGTCCATGCACACAGTGGTGTATGAGTCACCATGAAAAGGAGTGAAGTTCTGACACAGGCTACATCGTGGATGGACCTTGAACACACGATGGTCAGTGAGAGAAGCAGACACAGAAGGACACATTTTACCTGTCCATTTATAAGAGATGTCCAGAACAGGCAAATTTACCAAGACAGAAGCAGATGAGTGGTGCCTGGGCTTGGGGGAGAGGCATCATGAGTTATTTTGTAAGGGGAACAGGAAGGAGAGCGGCCAAGGGCCCCTCTGTGGTCCTGCAGACTCGGAAGCCTCCTCCTTGTGGGGCCCCCACAGCTTTCCCCACGGGAAGCACCCGGAAGGGCCGAGAGACTGGGTCCACGGTTCCCTGTCTGCTCCACACTCTCAAGGGCAGAGCCGTGTGGGGGCCCCTCCTCCCAGGCAGGGTGGGGTGGCCGGCATAGAACCCCACAGCTGTTGAGAGGGTGAGAAAGAGTCTAAAGCTGCCTTCCATAGAAAACAACACTTCCTGTTTGTCCAACTGTCCATGTGTGCTCCCAGCGGGCAGTGCCCAGGGTCACAGAGCCAGGGCAGGGCCCAGTGTCTGCACGGCCAGAGGAGTGCCAGTGGAGAATGGGGCGCGTCTGCACCTTGAGGAGGTGAGCAGGGTGCTGTCTGGCAGGGACCCTCCCCTCCCAGGCCACGGTGTCTGGTGGCCACCCCTCAGATGGCCTGAGCACAGCAGTGTCACCCTGGAAGTGCCCGCCTGCCTGGTCACCACTGGCCATCCCCAAATCCAGATGCCTGCCCATAGCTGAGCTTTGCAGCACTTTTTGCAAGCAAACTGGCTGGAGTCAGAGGTTCCTCATTTTAATTAGATAGTTCTGGTACCACTTATCGAGTTGTTTTGGGGGCGGGTGGACCCCTTAAACTTTGGGCCCTCCAGGTTCAAGTGCAGAAAGTGCTGCACAAGCTCTGATGGAAAACGTGGGTGGAAAGGTGAGGGGTCCCCAGGAGTAGGACAGAGTGGCTGAGAAAACACAACCCCGCCCCCCAGGGAGGCCGGCATGTGTCCTGAAGGCAGGCTCTCGGGGGTTCTCGTACCTTCCGGGTTGAATGGGATAAAGTGGACAGACAAGGGAAGGTGCTGGTGTGTGTATGTGTGTGCAGTATGTGTGCATGTGTGTTTGGTGTGTGTGTGTGCATGCGTGTGTGTGTTCAGTGTGCCTGTGTGTGCCTGCATGTGTGCATGTTTGGCTCTGAGGCTTCCCACACTTGGACCCGTCTCGCAGCCGCATCCCTGCTGAGCCGAGCTTTCGGGGCCTCACCTGGGATGGAGAGGTGGTTCGGGGGCATGTCTCAGAGCTGAGAACTCAGCACCAACATCCAGTTGGTGTTCACCTTGGTGGCACAGGAAGGAGCCGGGCAAGCTCAACTGCCAGCCCATCAGAGGCCGAGCCTGGGCAATCTGGGGGAGGAAATGGGGTGTTGCATAATGAAAACAGGACATACAGAAGACCCGGTGCTGGCAGCGTGGAGGCGTGGCTCTGAGAAACCGGTACCTGTGGACTTCTCTCCAAGAGAAAGGAGGCTGGGGTGGTGGAGAGGGGAGAAGTGCTCTAGAGACAGAGAAACTGAGACACAGAAAGAAATGGACAGAGACATGAAGAGAGACAGACAGAAGTAGGGAGAGGCGGGAGGGAGAGACAGGAGGTTAAGTGGGGGTTTGAGGAGGAGCAAGGGAGCGGGGAGACAGAGACCAACAGACAGACCCCAGCAGCTCAAGTCTGTTCTCCCTGAGGCTAGAGCTGGCGACCCCATCCAGAGGGTCCCCCTTCCTCGCACTGTGCACCAGCCCCCTCCTCTTGGGGCTGAGAGGGGCCCAGTCGAGCCTGTGGGCTCCAGGTATGGGGGCTTCCATCCTAGGGGCGATGGAGCCCAGGCACAAGGTCACATGCCCGTCACTCCCCAGAGGCGGTCTCTCGATCTGGTGGTGTTGCTGCAGTAAAAGTGACTGGACAGGCTCCCAGGATGAAGCACCCACCTGAGCAGCTAAAGAAGCTGGGAATGCCTCCAGTCAGGGTCTGAGTGTTCCCTCTCTCCTGTTATGGGTGGGTGTCCTGGTGGTCTGCATGCATCAGGACTCCTTTCATGGCAAACACACGCCTGGACCTTTATTTTTGTGTTTACTGCTCTCCATGGACAGGGGTTGTCTCTATTCTTAAGGTCCCCTCTCTATAGTAATAGTCCCCTTCTGTTGTCATAGTCCCCCCTCTACAGTAATACTCCCCTTCTATTGTCATACTCTCCCCTGTACAGTGATAGTTCCCCTTCTATAGTAACAGCCCCCTCTAATATCATAGTTGGAGAAAGGCATGGCAACCCACTCCAGTCTTCTTAGCTGGAGAATCCCATGGACAGAGGAGCTTGGCAGGCTCCACGCGGTCAGTCCATGCAGTCACAAAGAGTCGGACATGACTGAACGACCAACACTAATGTCATAGGGTTTAGAGTAATAGCCCTCTATTCTCAAAAGTTCACTTCTACAGTAACTGTGTGTTTTGAGTTCAAGTTTATAAACCTTTTCTGTGTTTCCTGTGTAGAGAAGATCCTTTAGCATTTGCTCAAGAGCTGGTTTGGTAGTGCTGAATTCTCTCAGCTTTTGCTTGTCTGTAAAGCTTTTGATTTCTCCTTCATATTTGAATGAGATCTGTGCTGGGTATAGTAATCTGGGTTGTATGTTTTTCTCTTTCATGACTTTAAGTATGTCCTGTCATTCCCTTCTGGCATGAAAAGTTTCCATTGAAAGATCAGCTGTTATCCTTTTGGGAATCCCCTTGTGTGTTACTTGTTGCTTTCCCTTGCTGCTTTTAGTATTTGTTTTTTGTGTTTGATCTTCATTAATTTGATTAATATGTGCCATGGGGTGTTTTTCTTTGGGTTTATCCTGTTTGGGATCCTCTGGGTTTCTTGGAATTGGGTGGTTATTTCCTTCCCCATTTTAAGGAAGTTTTCAACTATTATCTCCTCAAGTATTTTCTCATGGCCTTTCTTTTTGTCTTCTTCTTCTGAGACTCCTATGATTCGAATGTTGGGGCATTTAACATTGTCCCAAAAGTCTCTGAGGTTGTCCTCATTTCTTTTCATTCGTTTTTCTTTTTTCCTGTCTGCTTCATATATTTCCACCATTCTATCTTGCACCTCACTTATCCTATTTTCTGCCTCAGTTACTCTACTGTTGGTTCCTTCCAGAGTGCTTTTGATCTCAGTTATTGCATTATTCATTATTGATTGACACTTTTTTATTTCTTCTAGGTCCTTGTTAAACATTTCTTGCATCTTCTCACTCCTTGCCTTCAGTCTCTTTATCTTTAACTCCATTTTGTTTTCAAGATTTTGCATCATCTTTCCTATCATTATTCTGAATTCTTTCTCAGGTAGACTCCCTATCTCCTCCTCTTTTGTTTGGTTTGGTGGGCGTTTACCATGTTCCTTTACCTGCTGAATATTTCTCTGCCTTTTCATTTTGTTTAGATTGCTGTGTTTGGGATGGCCTTTCTGTATGCTGGAAGTTTTTGGTTCCTCTTTATTGTGGACGTTCCTCCCTGTGGGTGGGGTTGGACTAGTGGCTTGTCAAGATTTACTGGTTAAGGAAGCTTTTGTCAGTGTTCTGATGGGTGGAGCTGGATCTCTTCTCTCTGGAGTGCAATGAAGTGTCCAGTAGTGAGTTTTGAGGTGTCTATGGGTTTGGTGTGACTTTGGGCAGCCTGTATTTTAATGCTCAGGGCTATATTCCTGCATTGCTGGAGAATTAGCATGGTGTGTCTTGCTCTGGAACTTGTTGGCTCTTGGGTGGAGCTTTGTTTCAGTGCAGGTATGGAGTCAGGAGTTCTCTGGTTTTCTCAAGTTTTGTATTTAAGCCTCCTGCCCTTGGCTTTCAGTCTTATTCTTACAGTAGCCTCAAGACTTCTCCATCCATACAGCAATGATGATAAAACATCTAGCTTAACGGTGAAAAGATTCTCCACAGTGAGGGACACCCAGAGAGGTTCACAGAGTTATATGGAGAAGAGAAGAGGGAGGAGGGAGACAGAGGTGACCAGGAGGAGAAGAGGGTCAGTCAAAAGGGGAGAGAGGGTCAGTCAAAAGGGTCAGTAATCAGTTCCCTAAGTGTTCTCCACAGCTGAGAACACACTTCACAGAGTTAAGTAGAGAAGAGAAGGGGGAGGGAGGAGATAGAGGTGACATGGGGGAGAAAAGGGAGAGTCAAAAGGGGAGAAAGAAATCAAGCCAGTATTCACACCCCTAAGTAAAAATGGGTACTGAAGATTAGATTCTTAAAGGTACAAAATTTGTAACAAATACCCAAAAGCAAAGATTAAAAATCTAGAGTAGAGGTTGGATTCTCAAAAACACAATATTAAAGAAAAAAATCACAAAAATTATAATATATATACATATATATATATGGTTTGCTTTAAAAAATAGTTTTTTTTTGCAAAGTAATAGTAGGTTTTAAAAATGAAAATTAAAGGAGTAATAAAGAACTTAAAATTAAAATAATTAAAAAATAATAATTGTAAAAATATATCTAGGAATTTCTCTGGAGCTGCTGCCGGCAGGGTGGGGTCAGTTCAGTTTCGGATAGTTCCCTGTTCCAGCTTATACTTCTTCTCAAGGTCTATAGGCCCCTTCCAATGCATAGTCAATGCTAACTACAGGGTTTTAATCTGCTGCACCTGTCACTTCCAGAGCAGCTCCCTCTTCTTTATTTATTTTACCCTCCTCTGTTTGCAAGTCCTTTCAGTGTCTAATTTCCACCCTGACACAAGGGAGTGAAGGTGGTCACTTATTTCGGCTCACTTGTTCAGTTGTGTTGTGGAGAGGGAGGAGCACTGCAAACAAATATCATTGGCATGTGTGGGGAGTACTCATGGTGTATGGACCACATGGGGCTTGCCCCAGCTCATGATGGCCTGTGCTTTCTCATTCTACACTGCTCAGGCTCCAGGTTGCTCTGCAGGGGAACTGTCCAAAGTTGGCCCTGCATTTCATGCACTTCCCTGGTCTGAGCTGCTCAGGTTCAGGTTCTTGGGTACTCCACAAAGGCACAGACTCAGCTGGACCTGCGTTTTGTGCCCTTCCCAGGTCCAAGCAGCTCAGGCGACCAGGTGCTTGGCAAGCACACTGCCCCAGGTGGGCCATGTGTCTTAATCACCTCCCTGGTCCCGGCTGCTCGGTGTCCCATGTGTGCCAAAAGAGCGCTGTCTCAGGTGTGCTGTATGTCTCCTCTGGGGGGCTGATCTCAGGCTGCGACCCTCCTGGCAGATGTCAACCGTCCAGGATCCCAGGAAGATGTGGTTAGCAAGTAGGAGCCTGCTCACAGTTTGGTGGAGGATGCCATCTCTGGGGCCGAGATTGCCCCTCGTCTTCCATCTCTGGCTGTTGCCCACCTGCCTCTCTGCCTCTGGCAGGGTGAGGGGCCAGTCCACAGCTAGCTAGCTCTCCTTTGGTGTTCACTCAGTCCTTTGTTCTGTGAAGTGGCCAGACTGTGCCTTAGGTTAGAGCTTTCACAGGAAAATTCTCTCTCTCTCTGGCTATCCCACAGTTTGGGTTGCTATCTCACCTTAGCTCCCTCAGATTGTCCTCAGGGCATTCAGGCCCAGTCCTTACCCTAAGCATGCAACCCACGCCTCTCCTGCTTGCTGTGGCAGATGTGAGTGTCTAGGCTATTTCTCCACTGGGAGTTGTGGTTAAGGCACATATTCTGTGGAATTTTTTTCCCCTCCCACTTATTCTTCCCTCTGCAATTCCAAAACTCCCCACAGACCTGGTAAGAGGGTTTCCTGGTGATTGGAAACTTCTCCTCCTTCACGACTCTCTCCCCAGGACGGCTCTCCTTCCCTAACTCTTCTGTCTCTCTTTTTGTCTGTTACATTTTGTCCTACCTCCTTTTGAAGAGAATGGGCTGCCTTTCTGGGTGCCTGGTGTCCTCCGCCAGCGTTCAGAAGTTGTTTTGTGGAAGTTGCTCAGCATTCAAATGATATTTTGATGAATTTGTGGGGAAGAAAGTGGTCTCCTCTTTCTATTCCTCCACCATCTTAGGACCGCTCCACCTCTTACTTTTAAATATTTATTTAATCAGCTGCGCTGGGTCTTAGTTGTGGTACACAGGGTATTCAGTTGAGGCATGTGGGATCTAGTGCCCTGACCAGGGATTGAACCCGGCCCCCCTGTGTTGGGAGCTCAGAGTCTTAGCCTCTGGACCAGCAGGGAATGCTGCAGCATCCTACTTAAAAAAAAAAAAAAGTTATTTATTTTTGGTTGTGCTGGGTCTTTGTTGCTATATGGGCTTTTCCCTGGTTGTAGGGAGTGGGGGCTACTCTCTAGTTTCTGTGCTTGAACTTCTCACTGTGGTGGCTTCTCTTGTTGGGAAGCATGGGCACTAGGCACTTGGGCTGCAGTAGTTGTGCACAGGCTTAGTTGCTCCACAGCATGTGGGATCTTCCAAGATCGGGGATGAACCCATGTCTCCTGCATTGGCAGGCAGATTTTTAACCACTGCACCACCAAGGAAGTCATTCCCCTCCCTATTCCTGCCAACCTCCTACGTAAAAAAAAAAAAAAAAAAAAAGACTAAAAACAACCTGTTTAGTAAATTTTCAGGAGTCTGAGCTCTGAGGTCAGCGTCTGTGGTGTCATTCTCCCAAAGGCATCTTGGCTTCAGATACTGGTTGGGCTCATGGGTCTGGCGACCAGGGCAGGTCTGGCCGCTGAAAACAGGCTTGGCCTCTGGTGCTCTGCCCTCACTTACTCACCCAGGGTCCCCAAGCCCTGGCAGCCAAGCAGAGCAGCGCCAGGTGGGTCAGGTACAGCTATGGGGCCTCTGAGGTCCGAGTGGAGCATGCAGTGGAGGCAGCTGGCTGTCCTGTCACTGTGATTGCTGCTGTCTTGTTTGCACGTGCAGGGCAGTCATGGTGTCAGGTGAGGCCTGGCCACTGTCATGGGGACAGGATGGGACCTCAGACAGCTCACACCAACAGCCCCCTTCCTCACCTCTGCTTCACTTCGTGGCTTGTGGCTGCTGGCATCTCTCTGGGCTGGGAGGGTGTGTAAAGCACCAGCCCCCTTGCTCAAGGTCAGCTGAGACCCCAAGCTCTGGGGTCACACACCATAGCTGCCGCCATGCAGGTCTTCCCACTTCTGTGAGGGAGGGCCTGTGAAGGCCTGTGGGTGATGGGGGGTTTGGGGGTGTTCTGGGCTGGCCCAGGATCCAGCTTTTTGAGGGGAGGAGAGGGGAGGGGAGGGGAGGGAGAAGCTTTGACCTGCTCAGGCTTTCAGGGGATTCCAGGCCCTGCTCTGGTGGGAGGTGCAGGTGAGAAGCCCCTGCAAGTTTCTGGGTCTCCACTGTATTTCAGTTGAAACCCCTCTGCCTGCATCACCCCTAATTCTCTCTCACTCCTGTGACCCCAGCCACAAGCCACGGAAGATGGAGAGTTTATGTGGCTTCCCTTCCTGTAGGGAAACCAAGCAGACAAACGTGTTCCTTTAGGAAAGCATGAAAGAAACGAGAAAATAACAGTGGGTGGTTATTACTGACATGGTTCATGTAGAGACACTTCACAAGCCTGGAACAGGGAGGGAACTGAGGGCCATTGCCCCCAGTCCTGGAGCTACCACCTCCCACCCCCCCGCCCCATAGCCCACTCACCCCTTGGTATCTTCTGGTGACTGAGTGGACTTCAGCCTCCTGAACCCATTCTGGAAGGATCAGGACAGAGCAGAGTTCATTCATAGAGGGAAAGGTGTGGTCAACTCCTAAGAACACCATTGCCTCCACTCTGTGTTGGAACTCAGTTCTGGGTCTAAGCAAGCGTGGCTTCCTGGTGCAGTCACCACCTTCACTCACCTGGGGGGATGGACTTTGTGTCCACCTTGTCCCCACGTGCAGCCTGGTCACCCCTGGGGGCTGTGCTGTGTGCATCTGCTCTGCTTACAGCGCACCCTATGGTCCATCAGACTTCACTCATAAAAGGGAAGTGTAGGATGAACTATTCCATAGTTAAGAATTTCAAGGTCACAACAGCATTGACCAAAGCACGTGGGCACAGGTACAAGACCCGTGCATTAGAGAAGCCACTGTGTGGGCTTCAAGGACCCTCCAGGTTGGGGGTGGGATGGAGTCTGGACAGGAGTTTCCTGCACATGCAGCTCCAGGCTCTGTTGTCCGCAGGGTGGACGACTGTCGGCACTACCTGTCTGTGTGGAGGGGCTCTAGGGCTGCCCAGCTCAGTAAGAACGGCAATGGCGGGAAGGGAGGTCGTGCTCCCTTAGCATCCCTGACCTCACATGTCCTCATCAGGGCAGCTAAGTGCCTAAACAGCTCCTTCCTCGTCTAGCTCTGAAGACCTGGAAGATGTGGGGGCTGAAGGACATGCAGAAAACACAATTCTATAAAGCAAATATCCTTCAATTAAAAAATTTTAAAAGATTAAAGAAAAAACACAAATAACAGCAATGGCGGGGCTTGTATTCTCAGCCAGCCTCTGCCAGATTCTGCCTGTGCTTATGCAACAGACCAAAACGCTGGTGCTCCCACCCTGTATCACACATGAGAGTAGAGACACTGAGAGGTTGAGCATCTTGCCCCATGTCACACAGATGCTGAGGGCAGAGCTGAGAACTGGACCCCTGTGGTCGAGTCTGGAGTCCAGATGCTGTGATGACCCTGATGAAGTGGCAAAGACAGAGTGAGGGAGACCAGATGGCCCAGGCTGAGCGAGGCACATGCACATGCACACATACACATGCACGTGGCCTTCACTTTTGAGGCTACAGAAGTCAGAGGAAGACAGAGGGCAACCAGGAGAGGCCAAAGTAGAGTCTAGGTCTATAAGGAGGAGAGGCCACACCTCGCAGGAAGCCAGAGTTTTCTCTTCCCTGATGAGTCTGTCTCAAATCCTAGATTCCTCTCCCTGGACCCTGGAAGTGACTGTCCAGTGACCTAACTGAGTTGGCTCCAGAATTATGCCTTCCCAGGGGTTCACTGTCACTGGACCCCACTGCTGTCGGTAATAAGGGGAGAGTGAGTACGTAGTCTGGGCTTCAGATTTGTTTGGAGACAAAATTTATTAGAAGAAGTACAGAAAACCGTGAAGGCAATTGGCATGAATATCTACAGAACACTTAAGAAACCATCTGCTGTTTATCTACCTCCTCTCCTGTCATGAAAGTGGAAGGTCTGTTTAATCAATTAATTCTGTGTTCATCACACTGCTTCTGTAAAATATTTGCTTATGTGTTTATTTACATGGCTGCACTGTGTCTTAGTTGCTGCATGTGGGAGGTAGTTCCCAAATCAGGTATTCAACATGGCTCTACGCATTGGAGTAGTAGCCACTGGACCATCTGGGAAGTCTCTCCTCATACTCTTGGCGACAGTAACGGATCATAAACCTGCTCTGAGGCCCCCTTAGAGCTGAGGCATGGGGTGGCTGCAGTAATCCTCCTGTGGCTAGGATGTGGTTTATTGGTCATGACTCACTCACACTCCATGCAAACATAGGGCTTCTCCCCTGTGTGTGTCCTTTGGTGTCTGACGAGATTGGACTTCACCCTGAAGCTTCGCCCACACTCCCTGCAAACATAGGGCTTCTCCCCTGTGTGTGTCCTTTGGTGTCTGATGAGATTGGACATCACACTGAAGCTTCGCCCACACTCCCTGCAAACATAGGGCTTCTCCCCTGTGTGTGTCCTCTGGTGTGTGATGAGAACTGACTTCAAACTGAAGCTTTGCCCACAATCACCACAAACATAGGGCTTCTCCCCTGTGTGTGTCCTCTTATGTATGGTGAGACGTGACTTCTCACTGAAGCTTCGCCCACACTCCCTGCAAACATAGGGCTTCTCCCCTGTGTGTGTCCTCTGGTGTGTGATGAGATTTTTCTTAAAACTGAAGCTTCGCCCACACTCCCCACAAGCATAGGGCTTCTCCCCTGTGTGTGTCCTCTTATGTTTGCTGAGATTTGACTTCTCACTGAAGCTTCGCCCACACTCCCCACAAACATAGGGCTTCTCCCCTGTGTGTGTCCTCTGGTGTGTGATGAGAACTGACTTAAAACTGAAGCTTTGCCCACAATCACCACAAACATAGGGCTTCTCCCCTGTGTGTGTCCTCTTATGTTTGGTGAGATTTGACTTCTCACTGAAGCTTCGCCCACACTCCCCACAAACATAAGGCTTCTCCCCTGTGTGTGTCCTCTTATGTTTGGTGAGATTTGACTTCCCACTGAAGCTTCGCCCACACTCCCCACAAACATAGGGCTTCTCCCCTGTGTGTGTCCTCTGGTGTGTGATGAGAACTGACTTCAAACTGAAGCTTTGCCCACAATCACCACAAACATAGGGCTTCTCCCCTGTGTGTGTCCTCTGGTGTGTGATGAGAACTGACTTAAAACTGAAGCTTTGCCCACAATCACCACAAACATAGGGCTTCTCCCCTGTGTGTGTCCTCTTATGTATGGTGAGACGTGACTTCTCATTGAAGCTTCGCCCACACTCCCCACAAACATAGGGCTTCTCCCCTGTGTGTGTCCTCTGGTGTGTGATGAGAACTGACTTCAAACTGAAGCTTTGCCCACAATCACCACAAACATAGGGCTTCTCCCCTGTGTGTGTCCTCTTATGTATGGTGAGACGTGACTTCTCATTGAAGCTTCGCCCACACTCCCTGCAAACATAGGGCTTCTCCCGTGTGTGTGTCCTCTGGTGTGTGATGAGATTTTTCTTAAAACTGAAGCTTCGCCCACACTCCCCACAAGCATAGGGCTTCTCCCCTGTGTGTGTCCTCTTATGTTTGGTGAGATCTGACCTCCCATTGAAGCTTTTCCCACACTCCTTACAAACATAGGGCTTCTCCCCCGTGTGTATCTTCTCATGTGTGATTAGACTTGACCTATCCTTGGAGCCTTGCTCATGATCTCCGTAATTGACTCTTACAATCCCTGAGACCCCTGCCTCCATGAATAATTTGCCTGTGTCCTCTGGATTCAGTTTCTGGCTTGTGCTGGGCTCTTCGGTCATTCTCTCATGCACCTCAGAACCCCCCATTTGTCCTTTGGGTGGGTAGGAAGAGGCCGTTGAAATCCTCTTCGGCCTTATGCAAAGTTTGGGGCCTTTCAGCAAAGGATGGGGCCTTTCCTTGGGCTCTCGACCCTCTGGTTTGTCACTCAGGCTGTGTGGATCAGAATATCGCTGCTGCTGATTTTGACTGCCTGGACAGGGATCCTCTGGTTGGAGGTGGTCTCCTATAGATGGCCTCAGGAGGATCTGAGAAGGGTGATTGCGTTGGACATGTTGGCTGAGGAATTTCTGACTGGAGAAGGACAGACAGCAGGAGGCACATGGGTAGATCTTGGGCTTTGGTTCTGCTGAAAGAAGAAGCTTTTAGTCAGGTAGCTGGTGTGCCATGGTAAAGCCTGCCCCAGTAACCATCTTAGTGTTGACGGTGCACGATTTGTCTCCCATCAAGTGGGTCTTTACAGTCCACTTATCCATTCCATTCTTATTCTCTACATCTACAGAAATCCAGGAAGCTTGCATCAAGGGCCTTTTCTACATACCACCCAGCCTAGGGACCTTTCAGTAGCATCAGAGGCAGCGTCTCTCCTGATAGAGGTGGATCTGCAGGGACCTTTCCCTGAGTGTAAGTATCTGAAAAGTCGTGTCACAGTGGCCACAGGTATTTTACCCTACTGAGAGATAAGACTCTTGATAACTTAGGTGGAATCTTCCTGAATGGCTCCCTGTGAGGGGAAAGGGTCTATTAAGTTAGGGGCACCTGGCCTGGAGCTCTCTGCATATAGGAGGCAGCACAGGGGGTGGTTAGAGCAGGTGTGAGTAAAGCTGAATTTGAGGCTTCTTGTTCAAAGAGCAGCCTTTCAAAGAAACCACTCTGCAGGAAGTGGGTTTGAGACTGGACGAGACCAAGAGGCCCAGGTCCTACTGACTACAGGTCTCTGGCTCCTGCTGCCCCGGTTGGTTCATAAATTGCTCCTCTCTGTTTTCTATACATCATACAATAAAGACATGTCCTTTCTCAAGCCTCATCAATACTCATACCTCTTATTTCACACAGTCTTAGTCCATTTAACATGCACTAGGAAGTCCTGCTTAAAAATACATCTCCAGCCAGACTTCACACCCTCACTCCCAAGCATCTTTACCCAGGCCACTCTCCCCTCATGTCTGGCAATGAACTGACCTCTGAGGGGACTCCCCACTGCTGTCTCTTCCCAAAAATGAACCGAAGCATCATGTTAGCACAGAGAACATGCCACTTGGAGCTGATAGCCACATGGTTGTTCTGTGTCACCCAGGAAGACCCCTAAGGCCTGCACATGGACATGGGCGCTGAGGCTTCTGTGTTCCATCCAGCCTCCTTCCTCTCCCTCTGTGCTTCCTCCTGCGACCACTGACATGGCCTCTCTTCCCGGCCCTGAGGCTGCAGCACTGGCTGCTCCCCTGCCTGGAATCCTGGAATCCACAGGTGTTATCTCTGCAGAGACCCTGCCCCACCATCCTCTGCCACACCCCACTCTGTGCATGCTGATCCGAGGCACTTTACTGTACTGGTTTTCCTCAGAGCACCAGCCCCTGTCTGGTATGAAGCCCACGCTGCCCCAAGGCAGTGGTTCTGTCTGCTTCAGTGTGTGTAGCCCTGTCTGGCACAAAGTATGAATTCACATGACAACAAACTGAAACAGTAACTGAATGCAAATCACTGTGTGCATGTCACTTAGAAATGTGGAGGAAATGAGGAAGAAACTGGTAAAGGTGAGAGAGCTGGTAGGTGCTAAAAAACTTGCTTTTTGCTTCTAAGCCTTTCAGAAGAAGGTGATGTTACATATTTTTTGCATGAAATATTGAAAATTAGAACTAATATTTTTAATATAAATATTTTTCCTAATAGTCTTATGAAATGAATCAAATTCTGAGGCATTTTAATTGCAACTTGACTGACTTTAGACTGGATTGGACTGTGCTTCAGAATAGGACCAGGGAAGCTCCCCAGGATGGGGTGGAGTGCTGGAAGAGGGCTGGCGCTCACCTCTCTGGGCCGAGAGCTTGCTCTTCCCTCTTTTGTCCTGCTTGATGCCGAGTTCCTCGCCATACTCGTCCCCATACCAGACCAGCAGCTCACAGCCCGGCCTGACCACCCGGCAGGTTCGGTAGAAGATCTGCCCGTGATACTGCAAGGCCACCAGGTTCTGCTCCTCATCATCCCGGGCACAGTTCACATACCTGGGGTCAAGGCCGGGAAAGGGAAAGAAACCACAGGTGAGGAGACCCTTCCACTACTGGACACCAGAGCCTTCAGGCTCTGAGGCCGCCATGGTTCCCACTGCCCCCCATGGGGACCTTCTGTTCATACATTAGACCTGGCTGTGTGAATTCCTATTTCCAGATCCTGTTTCCGGTCCTCTTCCGGGCTGGAATGCTTTTCTCTCCTTACCTAATTAGCCATTGTCCAGAGCCCAGTTCCAGACTTGTCTCCACCTGGACTGTCCGTAAGACTGGTGACCTCCAGCTCCTCTAAACTCTAAATTAAGTTCTCTTTCATTCCGCAGGACTTGGTACTCGTAGGCTAGCATGCACCCCTCAGCACTCACCCCAGCCTGCCTTCTCTCCAGAGGCTTTTCTCCAATCTCCCGACATGTACCCAGGGTCCTATTCACTTGCCCACCCTCTCCCATGGAAACATGGAGAGTGCTCTGACATAGCTTGAGACAGAGAACAGTAATAGTTTATTCACTTTCTGCCTGCCCTGATGAAAGTAGAGGCCCTCAGAGAGTGGCCATGCTCACGGCCATCCTGCTCCCCATTCCTTCTCAGGCCTCAGGGCCCACTTCTCACTGGAACCGAGCCTGGGGAGGTTGTTGCCCACACGGACTCAAGGTCTCCCATGTTAGGTTATCCTGGTGCTGTGCAATTATTCAAAAATAGAAAAAGCAAGGTTACTATTCCTAAAATCAATTGGTTAATGTCTGTCTTCAGTATGTTCTCCAAAAGGACATGGGTTGTGTGATCTGCTTCAGTAATGAAGTTCACTGTCTAAACTGGGACATAGAGTGTTTGGTAAGTGTCAGTTAAGTGAGGTAAAGTGTCCCTGGTGAATCTAGACTCCTCAAGTTGTTTTCAAGTACCTCAGTTTTGTTGAGCATATAGACTTATATTTTGAGGGCACATGCTATATTTTTCTTTCTTTCTTTCTAATGTCTTTTGAAATGAAAGAGCATGATATGGAGGGAAAAGAGGAAAGAAGATGTGAAAGCTACCGAGGGAGATGGGCTGAGAAGGAAAGGGGTGTGGGCTTGAGGGAGGAGCGACATCTACAAACTGCAGGCTCACTGCACCCACCTCATCCAGTTGGCCAAAGACGTGTCTTTTCCATCCACATACTCGTAGCTGTTTCTCCCTTTGGTGACCTGAGTGTCAGAAAAGAGATACAAGCTTTCTTCTCTCTTTTATTTTTTTTGGTAGTAAGTAATAGGAGAACTTTCCCCCTGCTGGCATTGGTGCTCTTCAGCCTGCATGGATTCAACTGCCAGTCGGACCACACAGTAAGCTCATCATTTCAAGTCTGAGTCTACTGGCACATTGAAGGCAAGGGCTCCACAAGTGAAGGGTCACTTCTGTATGCCTGTACCACTGTCTCCCACCTTCCTCTGATCTTTAGATAGAAGTCTTGTGTGCCTGTACCACTGCCCCCCACCTTCCTCTGACCTTTGGATAGAAGCCCTGTGTTCATGCCCAGTGCACACAGTACACAGGGCTGACTGTGTCATTGCCGACATGTCATCACCATCCGTGTCCTTGCATGTAGACATGAAGTACACCCCCACAACACACAAACGATTAGAGCCAGAGGACAGGGAAAGAGGGCTATTTCTCACCAGCCAGCAGTATCCACTGTTGGAGTCCTCTTCATTGTATATGATCTGACCCTCGTAGGGGCCAAAATGCAGGCCCAGTGGCAGATCGGATGCCTCATTCCACACTCCAAGCCCAGCCTCAGGGATGCCCGATGGCCTGATACTTAACCCAGGGGGCAGAGTGAGGGCTGAGCGGTTGGCATGCCCCTTTTCCACTGCAGAGTCCTTTACAAAGGTTGGGGGCCCGTGGGCAGCACAGCTGTCGATGAAGAAGTTCTGACACTCCTCACAATCTGGAGGTGAGAGCAACAGGGATGAGGGGAGGTATAGGGATGTTGCTGGTCACAAAGACCTTCAGAAAGAGCTGGGGCACTCGCGGCCTTTGGCCTTGATCTTGTACCCCAAGTCATAGAGGAAGGGGATGATTGGGGGACCAAATGGTGAGGTGAGGTTATTGTACCAAGGTCTCATAACCCCTTCTCCATGAGTGGGCCAGCAGGGTCACTCACACAGGTAGTCGTCATCCTGGGGCTCGCTGACCTCTTGGTACACATGGCCCTTTCTTTCTCGTACACTGTACCTCTTCACTTCGGTCTCCTTTCTTCTGAGTTCTAACATGGAGAACAGAAGCTAAGCAAGGCTGGTGGGGTCTGGAGAATTAGTCCCTGTTTTATCAGAAAGGGTGAGATCTCCTACTTGTCCATCTATACAGTTTGTTAAAACTTTTTCACATTTATTTTTCAAACTTTTACTTGTGTATTTTTATGTTTTAATGATACATTATCTATTGGCCATGCTGCATGGTTTGTGGGATCTTAGTTCCCTGACCAGGAATGGAACCCACACCTCCTGCAGGGGAAGTGTGGAGTCATAACCACTTAACCACCGGAAAGTCCCTTCTCTATACTTTGTTTCTTCTCCCTTTAACTACTGGTTCAGGACACTGAGGCTCCACACTGACCACAGATGCCCAGTTCAGTGTTAGCTTCCTGCACTTCCCGTTAGTGGGTTTAACTTCCCAACCTTCTTACTTAGGAAATAGTTCACTGACACATTTACTCAGAAAATATATGTTAAGGGCATGACACCTAAAGCATTGAGCAGAGGTCTGTGTATAAATACTAACAAAGTGTGGTCTCTATCATCACAGCTGGATTTATTGAATTACTTGTAGGTGTCAGCACTTTTGCATTTCATGCAATGCTTCCAAACACCGTATGAGTTATGTGTCTGTATCTTCACTTTACAGATGAGCAATCAGGACCTCAGAAAATGTATAAGATTTCCCCAAGGCCCCAGTGCTAACTTTATGCCTCAGATCAGTCCAGCTTAAACCCACGCCTACCCAAAGTCCACACCCCACACCTAGGCCATACTTATTAGCTTTTCTACAGGGATTAGAGGAACTAATTAGAGGAACTCCCCAAACTTTATCTTACCGACTTTGTGTCTGGGGTGCTTTCCAGGGGTCCTCGCTTCTCTGGGAGGGGGCACTGGTTTCTGAGCCTGTTTGGAGCCACTTTTCTTCAGCAATTTTGCTGCTCCCGGCAATTTCTTCAAACTGGATACCTTATTTAGTGGTCCTCTGGACAATCTCTTCCATGTGAGTAAAAGACAACATGTATTTCTTTAGTTCTTTAGGACTATATGAAGTATTTTTACATGCATGACTTTAGTTAATACTTTGACAATTCTTGGAAATACCTGGTGGAGGGGGGCTCTGAACACTGGAGTGTAAAAAAAGGACCTAAGTGGGTAGTGAATCAAAACTAGAATTCATATCTTAAGATTCTTTCCCTTCAACTTTCTGCATAAAAGTGAGAGCAACGCAGGGAGAATAGCTTGAGGTCAGGGAAAGAAGAGGGTAAGGGCTCATAGAGAAATCCGTGAGGTTTTCTACTAATTAGGGGACCTTTGATGGACGAGGAAGTATGGAAAATTACAGAGGGGACAAAACACATCTGGAAAATAAGGTGACAAAGTAGTGAGATTGAGAAGAGAAAAGATGATCTACAGAAACACATTCAGACAATAAAGAAAATGAGCTGGAAGTTGCAGGTTGCCATGTCCTAGAGACAATGTTTGGAATTAAAGTAGCTGGCCTCATCAATTCTCCTTGAAGAAGACTGTACGACTAGTGGGTTCTCCTCAGTTTCCTGATCTATAAATTGGTATACATGCTGATTCTTATTGTGATAGTGGACATGAAGTTTAATAACATTCAACAAATCGTTGTGTGAGCTCTTTAATACAGAATGAATGTGAGCATACATCCCTGCCATCAATATATCCCCTTGACTGCTTCTATATTTGAAGTCTAGCTCACAAATACTATCCTCAGTATTCCTTGACCTTCTTATTCCTAGATGAATGTTTAAATGTGGAGTCACTCATTCACAAAACATTCAGAGGGCCCTTAGGGGCTTTGAGCTGGGCCTGGACATCTGAGAATTAACGGTATGGGCTACGCTCTCAAAGCTCACAAAACAGGGGCAGGCTAAACAAACGATTCCAAACAGGAGAGTTGTCTAATCAGAGCTCAGAGGAAGGACTTGTTACTTCCTCCTACAAGAATGAGCATTTGAAATCATGTCCAGATGATGAGTTTCTACTCAAAAGCTGGTAACCTACGTGAAGTCCTTCAGTTATTTTCTTATTTGTTGTTTTTGAGTCATAAACCTGAAGCTTGTCAGAGCTGCAAGTTACTTAATCTTATTGGAGTAGGAGTCTCTGAGGTAGGGATCATGTCACCTTCTTCATCCTGGACTGTCCACTCTACAAACTATATGTCCTTCAGCTTCTTCATCTTGGACCGTCCACTCTACAAACTGCCCAACATGTCCTTAAGCTTCCCTTAGTCAGATATCCCTCACTAGCACAGCACAAAAGAACTGAGGTTGAAAACATCTCTCAGATGAATGATATAAAGATGTAAGAAGAAACTTTATAGAACTATGGAAGTTCTAACCGCTTTGTAAGGGGTTTAGGGAAGGTGCTTTGCATTAGATTGTACCACCAGTGATACTGTGTTCCCACGAATATAATCAAACTTTTTTACCTCAGTTTCTTGATCTATAATGGTGATAGCTATATACCTACTTATAGGTACTGTAGGATTGTTTTAAGGTTTAAGTAAGTTTATTCACATAAAATGCTTAAAGTCTGAAATATTGTGAAAACAATGTAACAATAGAACAGCCTACTATATTTGCTGTTCTTACTAACTATAAAGATGGTAATGATATCAGACATTGTGCTAAAGATTCAGGACAGGAAGGCAGCAGTCTCCAGGATCTCTGTGTTTCCTCCTATTCTCACCTGTGACTGGATCCGTGAGGAGGATTCTTTTGTCAACAGGATTTGGGAGACACTCACCTTCGGGTGTTTACTGGGCTCCCCTCTGAAGGCCATCCCAGAAGGTTTACCTAAAAAATGATGAGAATCAGAGTTTTGGTTGGTAAATGTTTCTAAACTCTGGGCATTCTAATTAAGGACACAAAATTCTGAGCCAGAGAGTGACAAGGACGAGGATTACCAAAGGAGGAATGGAAAGTGATTTCTGTATCATCAACTCCTATGCTTCCACTGGGAGCATAACATAATTTTATTAAAATTTAAAAAATATGAAACTTCATCTGTGCTTCATCTGATGCCTGTAAAGTATCTAATAAATTTACTAGACTTTCATGACAAAAATACTTAACAAAGTAAAAATAGAAGGAAATGACTGCAATAAAGTAAAGGTCATATATGAAAAGTCTATCTCAAACATCATAGTCATCAATGAAAAGCTGAAAACTTCTAAGATCAAGAGAAAAAGGCAAGGATGCCCATTCTCAATACTTCTATAAAATATAATATTAGAAGTCCTAGCCAGGGCATTAGGTTAGAAAAGGAAACAAAAGGCTTCCAGTTGGAAAGAAAGAAGTAAAATTATGTCTGTTCACGGAGGACATGATTTTATGTGCAGAAAAATTTTTTAAATTACACACACACACAAAACCTGCACAGAAAGTTGCATGGTACAAAATCAACATTCAAATATCTTCCCATGCATGAACAACAACCATTCCAAAAAGGAAAATAAGAAAACAATCCTATTTGTGTTTTATTTTTTTAACCTATAGTCAAGAGCTAAGTGAATTTATAGTCTAGGGTATGTTTAATTGCCTTTCATTAAGGATGTTTAGCAAAAATAATTCTTTTTACAAAGAATGATAAATTTTAAACGTAAAACACTGGAAAACCTATACCTTCACCTTCATTCAGGCTCATGTCAATACTCAGCCACAACCACTTTAGAATGCTGAAAATTATGTTTTCTTTGCTAATGGCTGAGACGCAGTTGAGACCTAAGCCCAGGCTGGTTTCTTGAAGACACCTCTAAATCCTTCTGGCCCCTCACCTTGTTGCCTTGGTGTCCATTCTTCATCAGAATCCTCAGTGTCATCTACCTGGGATTTGAGGACCTGCCTGCCGTGATGCATGAAACCTGGTTGAGTGGCTCTGAAACCTGGAAAGAAGCAAAATATATGTTCTAAGAAGGAGGCACAAAGCACAGAAGCAATGGAAAGTGTCACAAAGTCAGGGAAATCAGTAGGATGGGCTGGAAGAATGTAGAACAAGGCAAGCTGTGAGCTCTGCACTGCCAGGGTCAACCCCACTTTGGTACAAAACAATAAAAATTCCCTCCAGGTTAGTCTCCACACAAAAGGGACTGTGAGCAGAAGAAGCCACCTAAGAGAGGGCCAAGTAAACACTAAGGGTGAAGACCTGTTTCATGTTTCCCAGGCTCACAGGCACCCAGCACTTCGTGTTACCTATAGCAATCAGCGCTTCGTAGTTCCTTTTCACATTCCTATATTGGATTTTTTCCCATTCTCCCATCTCTGCCCATTCTTCCTTGGTGAAGTATATGGAAATGTCTTTGAAAGCATCTTTGGCTTAAGGAAAATAGTAGATTCCATCAGTGACTTACTAATATATGTCAGACCTTAGAGCTGACTTCTCCTCCACCTTTTGTGCAGAGAGTAGCCTGAAGCTACTGGATGGTCTCTGTGAGACAGGGATGAAGACTTTCCTTCCTGCCTGTGTCCTGCTTAACTGAACAAACACTGAGCACTTTCCTAACTCTCCCTGGACACAGAGCAGTTGATGATGCTAGTGTCCTGTTTTGTCCCACTCCTCCCCACCATCTCAGACAGGACCAGGCATTTCCATCCTGTGTACATTCACAGAGAAGTTCACTCAGCTGCCCAGGCAAGCAGTTTGTGGTCCTTCAGGGACCAGCGCCATGTCCTTCCTATAGAGCTGGCTTAGAGCCCAGCTTTGCCACCTCCGCCTCTCACCATGGGCTTCCACTCTGTTCTCCCAGCATCTCCCTCAGTGCTGTTCTCTGGAGACCTGTTTGGGCTCATGGCCATGGGACTGCCTCAATGCCAAGGTGCCTGTGGAAGAAGAAGATGCTGAGATAGCCCAGACCACTGTCCAGAGCCTGGTCTGTCTTCCTTGGGTGGAGTGTCCAGGGCAGGAAGGTGTGGGGAAAGTCGGAGTGAGGGTGTTGGTGAGAGGGACGGATCCTGACCAGCTATGACAGGCCAGCCTAATGTGAACTAGATTTGGTTTCTATGGTTCCCCTAAAATTCCGCCCCTCTGAGGAAAGGCACTGGGAGGGACGTGTCTGTGGGTGACAGAGGGAGTCCTGAGGAGACCTAGAAGCCCATAACTGCTGGACTGGGGTCAGGCTGAAATCAGGGCTCTGTTCCAGTGCACGAGAGGGAATATTTCTCCAAGAAGTGTTTTGAGGATCTCCGCCTGGGAACTCGGAAAAATCTGGGCATAACATGGGTTCTACGTTTAAGAGACAAGTCGCTCTGCTTGAGGACATCTGCGACACGGGGGCTGAAGGAACTGGGATCCTCAGACAGAGGAGACTGGGGATGTTTTGGCTGATGTAGAATGTGCAGGGTGAGAGAACTTGTGATCTTTGAGGCTGAGGAAATTGGAGGTTTCTTATTAAGGGGCTTTAGGTCTCTGACAGGCAGGACAGTGGGAGTCTTGAGGACAAAGAGTTTTAAGAGCTCCCAGGCTGAGGTATTCAGGGTCTCCGAGGTTAAGGAAATTTGGTCTCTCTGTGGGTGCTATTTTGAGGGTGCCTCAACCTGAGGGGCGGAGAAGGCAATGGCACCCCACTCCAGTACTCTTGCCTGGAAAATCCCACGGACAAAGGAGCCTTGTGGGGTGCAGTCCACGGGGTCGCTAAGAGTCAGACACAACTGAGTGACTTCACTTTGACTT
Organism: Bos grunniens; assembly: GCF_055505025.1. Lineage (NCBI taxonomy): Eukaryota > Metazoa > Chordata > Mammalia > Artiodactyla > Bovidae > Bos > Bos grunniens. The sequence goes on from NC_141194.1 coordinate 7,304,141, forward strand.
TTCACTTTCATGCATTGGAGAAGGAAATGGCAACCCACTACAGTGTTCTTGCCTAGAGAGTCCTAGGGACGGGGGAGCCTGGTGGGCTGCCGTCTCTGGGGTCACACACAGTTGGACACGACTGAGGTGACGCAGCAGCAGCCTGAGGGGAACCGGGATTACTCTAGGTATTTGAGGGTCACAGCACCAGGGGATTTGGTGTTTCTGGGGGTGAAGGGACTTGTAGTCCCTGAAGCTGACGAGATGCGAGCTCCCTTCAAGTTAGGACCCAGGTTCTTCAAAGCTGACGGGATTTGGGGCCTCTCACCCTGGAATTTGAAGCCATCACAGTAAGGGTTTGTGAGGGTTGTGCAGGGTGTGTTCCGGTAAGTCTCCCAGCTGTTCTGCGGCGCTGCCAACACCAGTCCTAGGCTCGTTCAGAGCTCGATGGCATGGAGTCCTCCCTCGTTGAGGCAAAGTGAATGGCGAGCAGCCGGCCTGTACCCTGTCAGGCACAAGCGACCAATCGGCGTTGTGATGGAGGCAGTCCTACTAATAGGTGCTGGAAGGGTGTGGAGAGAGAAAGAGGCCCCACCCAACCGCTCAGGGATTGGCTGCTCAGGGGGCATTTCTGTCAAGAAGCCTCCAGCGTACAGGTGCATTTTGGCCATTTTCTTTGCTTGTTTTCAGGCACTGCCTCTTAGGCCTGTATCCTCAAGTGGGCGGGATGTCCTCAGGCTGGATGTTTCCTTCCAGTGCCCTCAACTAGAATCACAGCTCCACCAGATGGCAGTCGTGCTCCCGGACTTTCTCCTAGGCCCACCTGTGCCCTACCTTGTCAAATCCAGTTTTGAAAAGATCTCCTATGGGGTGAGTACCACATTATTCAGGGGGAAACGGTGTAATTAACTAAATTCTGATGAGACACAAGATAAACAACGTATGGTCAAAGATTTAAATGCAACGCATGGAATAGGTATGTTAGAAAAAACTTGGAGGATTTTTAACCTCAAAGTAGAAGTGGCACTGATGAGTAATCTGTGTATTTAATGTAGGTATCAAAAGCGTTCAGAAATGAGATATAAATAAAACCTCAAAGTCTTGCAAGTGTTTTCTGTAAAACGAGGCATCGAACTGGAGGACAATGGATCCACAGAGCTGAGTTTGCTTGACACCTACTAGCTTCACAAGATAAAATAGGGACACTGTTTCTGGCCGTTAGGTAGATTTGCTCACAGAAAAATAAGGTGATTTCCATGTATTGGAAGCAAGACGACTGACTGTAGAAGTAGTATCTAGTGGTGGTTGGGACTCTGGATGGAGAAATGTTACCAGAAAAGTGAGTTTACATCTTGGTGGGTGTTGAGCCAGAAGATACAACCCAGCCAAAGCTCATGGGAAGGAAAAGTGTATTACTTGCAGAACTATGGAGAACACCATGCAGCTTTCCAGAGCAGTGTCTCTCTAAACCGCAAAGGTGGGGAAGCTTTAATCTATGGGAACAGGCATGTTCAAGCTTCCATGGTAGCTCAGATGATAAGCAATCTGCCCACAGCAGGAGACCTGGGTCCAATCCCTAGGTGGGGAAGATCCCCAGAGGAGGGCATGGCAACGCACTCCAGTATTCTTGCCTGGAGAATCCCATAGACAGAGGAGCCTGGTGGTCCATGAGGTTGCAAAGAGTCAGACATGAGTGAGTGACTAACACTGTAAATTTACAGACATGTTCATTAAGGGTCTTGGGCTGTGGCAGACTCCAAGCTTCAGCTGATTGAAGTCTTGAGGGTCAGAACCAGCCTCCATCAGCATCTCTTACACTTCAGCTGGTCTGGTACAGATATAGATATCTATTCTTCTTCATATTCTTTCCCCTTATCAGTTCAGATCAGTCGCTCAGTTGTGTGTGATTCTTTGTGATGCCATGTACCACAGTATGGCAGGCTTCCCTGTCCATTAATAACTGCTAGAGTTTGCTCAACTCATGTCCATCGAGTCAGGATGCCATCCAACCATCTCATCCTCTGTCATCCCTTCTCCTCCCACCTTCAATCTTTCCCAGCATCAGGATCTTTTCCAATGAGTCAGTTCTTCGCATCAGGTGGCCAAAGTATTGGAGCTTCAGCTTCAGCATCAGTCCTTCCAATGAATCTTCAGGACTGATTTCCTTTAGAATGGACTGGTTGGATCTCCTTGCTGTCCAAGGGACTCTCAAGAGTCTTCTCCAAGACCACAGTTCAAAGGTATCAATTCTTTGGCACTCGGCTTTCTTTATAGTCCATCTCTCACATCCATACATGACTACTCGGAAAACCCATAGCTTTGACTAGACGGACCTTTGTTGACAAAGTAATGATTCTGCTTTTTAATATGCTATCTAGGTTGGTCAGAGCTTTTCTTCCAAGGAGCAAGCATCTTTGAATTTCATGGCTGCAATCACCATCTGCAGTGATTTTGGAGCCCAAGAAAATAAAATCTGTTAGTTTCCATTGTTTCCCCATCTATTTCCCATGAAGTGATGGGACCAGATGCCATGATCTTCGTTTTCTGCATGTTGATCTTTAAGCCAACTTTTTCACTCTCCACGTTCACTTTCATCAAGAGGCTTTTTAGTTCCTCTTCACTTTGTGCCATAAGGGTGGTGTCATCTGCATATCTGAGGTTATTGATATATCTATAGAGGAAGTCAAACCATAAAAATAAAACCTGTTTTTCTTCCATCACTTCTATCAGAGTCTTTTCCCTTGCTGGGTGTCACAGTCCACCTCATCTCTCTTGGATGCCCTCCAAATCTGTGCTGATCTCTGGACTTGATTTGGGGGCAGCTCAGATTCTAATCTGGTCCGATTCCTATGTGTTCTTGCCTCCAATGTTCACAGCTATCAGAACTAGTGCATTTTCTTTTTTGGGAGCTTTCAATGTCCTTTTATATATTCCATAGACACAGAGTCTGCCTAGTTGATGGTGTAGACTTAATCTGCAGCTTTTACAGGGTCTTCTTCCTTAGCAACACTGCCCCTGGGTTTCAATTGTGGTTTTAGTTGCAGCTCTGCATGTGGATTATCCCCTGGGTTTTTTCTCCTGAGGCTACCCTGCAGGACTTGGATTTGCCCCTGTGAGGCCAGATGTGGAGGTGCAGTTGCTTGGGTCACAGGGGTTCTGGTAGCACAAGATACTCAGGGGAGTTGGCAGATAGGGCAGCAGGAAATACAGTGCTCTAGAAGGGTATGTCAACCAGTATTGGCCAATATGCACCAGTATTCTTGCCTGTAGAAGCCCCTTCCCTGACAGAGAAGCCAGGCAGGCCACAGTCTACAGGGTCGCAAAGTGTCAGGCACTACTGAAGCGACCCTGCCCGCATAGACGCAAGACTTTTTTGCCTGTGGCAGCTCTGCCCTAGTGAGAGTTGAGCATGAAGGTGGCACAGCTTCTTGGATTGTGGGTACTCTGGAGGCGCCAAATGTTCAGCGACACGGACTGCCTCTGCCGCAGGAGTTATGACCTTATCACAGTCTTTTTTTCCAGCGTCTTGTAGCTGGTGCTCAGGAGGACTCTTTGGCCAGACTTTCTCCATAGTTCTGCTCTTTCAGGCATTTAGAGGGCTCCCTTGCCTGGAGTCATTCTCTGTTATTAGGGCACCAGGCACATAGAGGGGCCACCTGGCTGGGGTCCTACTCTGTAGTCCTGTGAGTCAGGTGCTTGATGGCCAGCCTCTCTACTGTTTAGCTGCCAATGCTGACATGTAGGGAGAAAGAGGCTATGATGATGGCTGCACCCCCTAGACCGACTCAGCAGTATCGCCTTGCTTCCATTCTGCCTGGTAATCCTCCACAGGCATTTCCCACCCTGATCTCTTCCCTCACATCCCATTAATCTGTCTCTCCACAGTCAAAAGCAGCCCTCGCCCTGGGATTGTTCCACCTTCCCCAAACACCAGCTCCAAGCTGCTGTGCCTTCTAGGGGACCTGTGTCCCTGTGTCTGTGGTGTGTTTGGCTGTGGTGAGGACTGTCTTATTCTCATTCAATTTAAGCTGCCACAGATCAGCTGTTTCACTCTCAGCCTTAAATGTTTCTCCTCTGATCCAGACAGTTGCTCCCATGTCGGGATCGGACATCTACTTCAGTTCTCCCACCCACCGAGGGCAGGTCCAGTCCTAATAACACTCCTGTTTCCCCACCTAGTTCCTTCATCCTACTGAGATTTGTGGTTTTATATATTCTTTTCCACTGATCAGGTACTCCTGTCCACACTCAGCTGGTGTTCTGCAAACACTTCTGTGTCTGAAGGTGTATTCCTGATGTGTGTGGAACAAGATGTATTCCACATCCACCTACCCCTCTGCCATCTTGTTCATCTCGACTTTTTGACTATCAGAAATAAGATTGCTATGAACATTCATGTACACGTCCTTTTTTTCCCATTCTTGTTGGTATAAATGTAGGAGTGGGATTGCTGGGTCATATGGTAACCCAATGTTTAACTTTTTAAGCAACTTTCAAAGTGTTTTCCACCAGGGCTGTCCCATTTTGTATTCCCAGAAGCAGTACATGAAAGTTCTTTTTTTTTTCACATCCTTATCACACTTGTTATCTGTTCTCTCATTAGAACCATCCTTTTGGTGTGGCCTGCATGCTTAATTGCCATCTGTATATCGTTTAGTGAATTTCATGTTCAAATTTTTTGTCCATTATTTGGCATTGTGCCTTTCATATATTTTGTCAGTTTCTTAAGTTTCTCATACTCCAATGTTACTGTTATGTTTTAAATTTAATTTTCAATTATCCATCCTACCATATAAAAAAGCAATTAATTAAATTTTATATATCATCTGTATATCTTGCAAGATTGCTTAAATTAATTCTTAGTTTTATTTATTCTGTTGTTGCTGTAGATTTCATTGGGTATTCTACATAAATGTCACTGACAAATAAAAACAGTTTAATTCTTCTTTTCCAAACTGAATAACTTCATTATCATTGTCTTATAGGACTTCATGGACAGAAATTCAATATAATGAGAGGGGACAACTTTTGCTGATTCTGATCTTAGAAGTAAAACACTCAAGTGTTCTAACATAAAGGGTGATGGTAGTTATACAGTTTATTACCTTCATCAGGATAAGGGAGTTTTCTAATTTTAGTTTGCTAAGAGTTTTTTCACAGTATGTGCTCAGTCGCTTAGTTGTGTCCAGCTCTTTGCAATCCCGTGTAGTGTAAGCCAAACAGGCTCCTCTGGCCTTAGGGATTCTCCAGGCAAGAATACTGTAGTGGGTTGCAATGCCTTCCTCCAGGGGATCTTCCCAACACATGGATGGAACCCAGGTGTCCTGCCTGCCAGGCAGATCCTTTACCAGCTGAGACACCAGGGAAGCCCAAGAATAGTGGAGTGGGTAGCCTATTTCTTCTCCAGGGGATTTCCCAACCCAGGGATAGATGTTTGATTTTATCAAATTGTTTTTCAGCATCTATCGAAATGACCCTACTGTGTTTCATTTTTAGTTCTTTAGTAAGTTGAATTACACTGATTGATTTTCAAATGTTTAACCAATGCTGAACTCATAGGGGGACAAAAATCAATAGATTATGCTGTGTCGTACTTTGTATGTATTAGTGTAGTCTGTGCTTCGTTCTGGACACTTTCTATTGCTACCTCTTCAAGTGCACAATTTTCTCCAGCTGCCCTGTCTAATCAGTCATTTATTCTATCTACTGTGTTTGTCATCTGACTCTATAGATTTCATGTCTATAAGATGAAAATGCATCTATTTTATCATTTCCATATCTCTACTTAATTTTATAATATACAAAACACAACTATTCCAAGTATTTTAATGTCTCTGTCTGCAGTCTCTAAAATCTATGCCACTTCTGGGTCAGTTTGGTTTGTCATGGGAATTGTAATATGATTGTTCTTACCATAGTGAGATTAAATATATTTTTAATGTGGTTAGGGTCTAGTCCCATATTTTTCTTGTCAATTGGCTGCTCATATCTTTTAAACATCTCTTAATAAAGTGAATGGCCAGTGCTACATCTTTCTTATAAATGTTTGCTCGTGTCTGTTTCACATTTTCCTATCATGTTTTAGGTTCTTTGTTAGAAAGAATTTTAAGAGCTCTTTTGGGTTTGTTCTACCTCGTAAAATTTTAAGCAGTGTGATACATCCTGGGTGAATAAGCAACCCGTGGACACCATAAGCACTTCACAGGAAACGCAGGAAGCCCCATGAAGCCAAAAACTGTGTCCCCAGGAGCACACCTTAGGCTGGATGACCCTGTTTGTCAATTCATAACACAAGGACTGCGGTGAAGCACACAACTCATTCCTCTTTCCTCCAGTACCAACCACCTCAATGAGAGACCGTGGGAACTGGATGGACAGGACATGATTACTCAGTGTTTCCTCCAAGAAGCTGGAAACTTGTGGTAGCTCTTCATGGAAATGAATTCCATAGTGGTCTCGACTGTGAGGTTAGCTCCAATGGAGATGCCAGCAGGAAAACAAGATGAGAAAAGAGATGTGTGAGGGCACATGTTGATAAGACCTTTGCACACCAGGCTCACACACCTCTGGGCAAGCTCCACCCCTTTCCTGGGAATACTAGTCAGTCGCAGGTGGTCAGTTCCATCTTGGGATCATCCAGCCCAACCTGAAGTATGCATTTATCTGCTTCATCCCCATCACCCTCTTAAAACCAAAGCCTGGGTAGCTACACCTAGTGAGATGACCATGAATCCTAGTCTTGAAACAAGGCAGCTCCAAGTGGAGGAAGGGCAAGTGTATTCAGTGCAGTCTCATGGCCTGAAGACTAGGGTTTCAGACTGGAAACTAGAAAAGTGAGGAGAGCTATGTGAACACTGAGAAAAGGAGGTGGGATGGAAAAGGTTTCTGGAAGATGGCCCAGAATTAAATGGTCTTCAATGTGCTTTAAGACAACCTTGTAGGAGGAAAGTGGAATGATTCTGATTTCTGCAAACACTTCAATACAGCCTAATTATCATGGAGGGATTTTAAGCGAGATATTAAAAACTAGATTAAAAAAATAAAAAAAATAAAAACTAGATAATGGTGAAAGGTGAGAGAGAACAGAATGAAAGCCTGAGTACTGTGGCTGTGAGGCAAGGTTTGGAGGGGATATAACCCTGTCATATAACCCATGAGAGTTGTCTGAGAGAGATGAGGATGAGGTGAGTTTGAAGGGCTCTTAAGGGGCATTAAAAATGCCTCATTTCTCCCACAAAATCATCTGAGTTGCTCCACATCCTTTCCTAATGTTGTCAGGATGGGGCTTTGTGATGTCAAGTTTCACCCAGGACCACCATTGCCTGGGGAAGTGACATGCTGACCTCATAAAGCATAAGGATATGCCCCCCTGGGTAGGGGTATATATAAGGGTGCTTGGGGGCTCTGGAGCAGACCACTGGGAGTCTTCAAAACGACTAAGGTGACTGGGAAGCCACAAGGCTCTAGAGCAGTTATGGAACAGTGGATTCCGGATACCCAGGAGGAAAAGATGAAAACCCCCTATCAGCTAAGGCCCAAAAGATGTGTCAAGGTGACCTGAACCCACCCAAGCTCCTCTTGCCCATTGACACCTCCCCATAAGAAGCCCTCCCCTGTCTTTGCCAGGCATATACCTCTTCTCTGCCCACACCCCTTCTCCTGAAGCCATCATTCCCATCCATCTTCACCCTCTTCCTCAAACCAATGCCATTCTGTACTCACTCTCTTGTTTTCTCCAGGTGGCCTGGGTAACCGTGAGGGTAAATAAGCAATTCAACCAAAGCTGACCAAGAATCTTCTCAGAAACACCCACCTAAAGAAACTGAAGAAAATCAAAGGCTCAAAAATCTGTAGCCAGTGTTCCAAGGTGAATGAAGAGCTGAATCAGAATAACTGGAGGAGATCCCAGGGATCATGGGGACCCCTGCCAGGGGGACAGCTAGACCAGTGGGCAGCCAGTGACTTCAGAGCATGGCTAGAGACCTCAGAAATCTTCAAGGGTCTCGCCACTGAGAAATGGCCAACAGTACAGACGTTGAATCTTATACCAACAGCACACATTAATAATGAACTTTAAATAAAATCAACCTAATGTGGAATTTTCTGTCTCTGAGCTCTCTGATAAGCAGTGGAGGGGGGTTGTGGGGCAGAGAGGACAGGGAAGGGATAAATGTGTGAAGAGGGAGGGAGATGCGTCCTGTGGAGTTGGAGATGGGACCAGAAGGTCCAGTTAGCCAGAAAATAGGAGGAAGAACTGGGTCCAGACTGAGCCCGAAAGATACACTTCTCATGGGAGAAGAGGAAGAGGACTTTGTGTTTCTGTGTGTGACTGCAGAGTTGGGAGCTTAGCTGGGGAGCTGTGTCATGCGAGGGGTGGCAGTGCTATTTGCTAAAAAAGGCATACAAAGTAGTTGCCCCTTTGGCACCTACCTCACAGTAGTGTTTATTACACCTCAAGTTATGATGTCAGCAACTAGCAGCCTCAAAAACTCAAACTTGCTTGCTAAAAGGTAGTTCTTAGGAGTAAAATATTTGTGGTTTTCAGTATGGAGATTGTTGGGGGCCAGCGTGAGGCACTCCACCCATGGCAAAGGTCATGAGGAAGGAGGCTCGACATACACAAAGGTGGGATCAAGCCTCAGGAGTCCCCCTGGACATCCTCAAGCATCTACCCCCATAACCAGAGCCTGCCTACTTTACTACTTTGTGCTCTCACCTACACCTCTGACTTTACAGGGAGCTGTCCCCCACCACCTCTTTCGGAGAAGGAGTTAACTTAGAGCTCCAGTTAATAAAAATTCCTGGGCGTGATAGGAGTGTTTCAACATACAAACTCCTCTGAAGGTTCTCTAGCCTGCCTGACAGGCTTGTCCGGCCACATGTGATTGCTCACAGCCTCCCAACCGTGAGAGGCACGAGATGCTTTAAACCTTCTAAAAACAGGTTCTTTAGAGAAGTTAGAAAATTATTAGTATAAGTATAGTGGGCTGATTAGAAATTGTATTGGTGAAGGGTTTTTCACTTGTTGAGCCAATGTTTGTTGCTAAGTCTCCACATCCCCTGCCCTTACACACATTAATGAATATATAGAAATAAGTATTAACCTTTGATATTAATCACGTTAGACCTTAAGCTAAGTAAATTCTTTCCTTAACTAAAACCCACTGCACCCTCACCCTATAGGAATGTAACTTTATTTGGGTGGCGTCTGTTTTAAGAATAATCACCCCTGGAGAAATGAGTGTCCTGGTTGACTGACCACTGTCACAAGGAGAGGGTCATAAATTGTCAGCAGGGCCCCTGGCCAGAAGATGATGTAACATCCCTAAGACCTCTGTATACATTTGTATGAAGCACCTGACTTTGATAAAAGTCAGGGCTGCTGACCCCGTGTGACTTTTGCATAACATCTCAGTGTATAAAAGTAGACCATGGAAAATAAAGAATTGGGATAAGTTCCTCGAAAGACTGGTCTCCCCATGTCTCTCTTTCTCTCTCTCAAACTCTGGCTGAGTCTCCATCTGGAGTGCGGAACCCGCCATGCTTACTAATTATGCCTGGGCTTCTAAGATCCGACGGGGGAGGCCTCAGTGTCTCCTCTCCTTCGGGAGAACGGAAGGACGCCTGTGGCCTACTTAAGTGGTGCAAACTTCTTGTCTTGAAATTTTATTGGTCTCCCGCATAAACCAAGCTACTCAGCCTCTTTTCTCCACTGAATTTTCCTACTGAGCTATCCTCATTCTATTACTCTTTATATCTCTAATTAATATCTAATTAAAGCTATTGTATCCTGATCCTCGCCAATGCTGTCCCCACTTCGAACTCCCTGGATCAGCCGGGGCTGGACCCCAGCAGGAGATTTCTCAAAAAATGAAAAATGTAACAACACATGACCTAGCAGTGTCATTCTTGTATATTAAAAAAAAAAGCACAATGTTAATTAAAAAGACACATGTACCCCAATGTTCCTTGAAGCACACCATTCACCAAGACATGGAAGCAACTTAAATGTCCATCAGATGATAGACAGATGAATGGATAAAGATGTGGTATATATATACTATGGGACAGTCGTTGTTGTTCAGTCACTAAGGGAAATCATTAAGGGAAGTCACTCACTCGTGTCCGACTCTTTGCGACCCCATGGACTGTACCCCACTGGGCTCCTCCACCCATGGAATTTTCTAGGCAAGAGTACTGGAGTGGGTTGCCATTTCCTTCTCCAGGGGGTCTTCCCAACCCAGGGATCGAACCAGGGTCTCCCACATTTTGGGCAGACACTTTACCGTCTGAGCCATCAGGGAATTCCTACATATATACTATGGGACACTCATTGTTCAGTCACTAAGTCATGTCCCACTCTTTGCGACCCTATGGACCCTACCCCTCCAGGCTCCTCTGTCCATGGAATTTTCCATGCAAGAACACTCCAGTGGGTCGCCATTTCCTTTTCCAAGGGATCTTCCTTACCTAGGGATTGAACCCATATGTCCTTCTTGACAGGCGGATTCTTCGCCCTGGAGCCACCAAGGAAGACCTATGGAATGCTGCTCAGCCATAAAAGGAATGAAATAATGCCATTTGCTGTAACATGTAAGGTATAATACTTAATAAAATAAGAAAAATACTGTATGATATCACTTATAGAACCTTAAAATACCACAAAGTAGAGAATATAACAAAAATAGGGGCTCACAGATAGAACAATCTACTGGTTACCAGCGAGGAGTGGAGAGGGGAAGGGGCAATACAGAGTTGGAGGAGTTGGAGGTACAATGTCTCAGGTGTAAGATGAGCTCAAGGATGTATTGCGCAACATGGGGAATATAGCCAGTACTTTGTAATAACTATAAATGGAAAGCAATCTTTAACAATTGTATAAGAAAGAAAAGGAAAGAAAGAGCGGGGAGGAAGGAGGGAGGAAAGCAAGGGAAATAATGGTGGTTTTTGGAGGTCACAAAGCCAATAATGATTAGGACCTTTTTAGCTAAGGAATTTAGAATGTAACAGTGGCCTTCCACAGGCGGGGCAGAGGGAGTGGCCCACATCCAGTGCAGGCAATACTGGGGGGCATTGCCCATGAAGAGTTTTATTACAAGAATAAAACCAAGTAAAACTGGTTCTATTTTTATTACCATCTCCATACTTCAGGATTTTTAAATAGTGTCAGTAATTAAATATTTTTCCCCTGCAAGACCAAATTTTGTTGGTTTAAGTTGTAAAAGTTTGTTGTCATATATGTCAGGTTTTAGTATTTATTATTCACAAGGTACAAAATTTTAGTCTGTATATATACACATATATATACACATATGCACACACATATGTGTAGATAGGTGTGTACATATATATGTAATTTCATACGGCCACAGTTTAGTACTTCTCTTTAAAAATTCACTGTCTTCTATGAGAGGGTTAATTAAGAGAAGACTCTGTTAAACATTTGTCGCCAACACAGGCTGCCATGTTACCATTTCTCCATTCCACAGAGCATCCTTATTGGTTTGCAAGGCCTTGGGACCACTTCCTGCACAGCGTGCAGTCCCTGAAGGAATGTACTAATATACACCCCAAGTTCAAACAGTTGATTCTAAATACATAGTGAAAAACCCAATAGAAGACAAACACGAAGTAAACAAAGGGAAGAAAGAAATGCAAATTACTCAGAAGAAAAATAAAGATTACCAGAAAACAGGAGAAAATGTTGAACCTAATTGGTAATAAAAGAAATGCAAACCAAAACAATAATGGAATACGACTTCTCACCATGAAAACGGACAGAAGTTGAATGAAAGCATTGAGTAATAACAAATGTTTCCTCTAAATTGAGGATGAGAGGTTGGAAAATGAGTGCTCATGTGTTGTTGTGAAAGCATAAAGTGATGCAACTTTCTGAAGGAAAATTTGACAGTATCTAGTAAATTTATCCAGAGAAGGCAATGGCACCCCACTCCAGTACTTTTGCCTAGAAAATCCCATGGACGGAGAAGCCTGGTAGGCTGCAGTTCATGGAGTCGCTAGAGTCAGACATGACTGAGCGACTTCACTTTCACTTTTCACTTTCATGCACTGGAGAAGGAAATGGCAACCCACTCCAGTGTTCTTGCCTGGAGAATCCCAGGGACGAGGAAGCCTGGTGGGCTGCCGTCTATGGGGTCACACAGTCAGACACGATTGAAGCGACTAAGCAGCAGCAGCAGTAAATTTATCAATGCATGGAGCCAATTAGCAAGACCTTGTTTGGAATTTACATTGCAGAAGTATTTATGCAATTTCACGAAGATTATATATATGATGTTCACTGCAATATTTTTTCCCACCATCCTAGAAAAACTCTTGGGTCCCTTCCCCCACATTCCCCTTCCCCGATGCAACCCCTGTTCTCAGTTCTATCAGTAAACATTAGCTTTGCCTCATCTAGAACTTTCTGTAAATGGAGCCTAAGGTATGTACACATGTAGTTGCTTTACAGTGTTGTGTTACTTACTGCTGTACAGCAAAGTAAACCAGTTGCATGTATGTGTGTATTTGTATATATGTGTATGCATCGTCCTTTTTCAGTTTCCTTCCCATTTAGGTCACCACATAGCACTGAGGACAGTTACCTGTGCTATACAGATAGTTCTCATTAGTTATCATGGCATTACTCTCCAAATATACAAACAGCACGTGTAGCCCAGGATTAAAAAAAAAAAAAACACTCAATAAATGGGCAGATCTAAATAGACATTTTTCCAAAGAAGACATACAGATGGCCAACAAACACTTGAAAAGAGGCTCAACATCACTAGTTACCAGAGAAATGCAAATCAAAACTACAATGGGGTATTACTTCACACCAGTCCAAATAGCCCTCATCAAAAACTCTAAAAACAATAATTTGGAGAGAGCGTTGAGAACAGGGAACCCTCTTGCATTGTCAGAGGGCATGTAAATTGGTACCACCGATATGGTGAACTCTATGGCAGCTCCTTAGAAAACAAAAAATACGATGACCATATGGCCTACTCCTGGGCATTTTCCTGGAGAAAACCTTAATTCAAAAAGATGCATGCACCCCAATGTTCACTGCATCACTATTTACCATAGCCATGACATGTAACATTTTTTTTAATTATAGCAAAAATGGGAAAAACAAAACAACCTTGAAGCAAACAGTGTCTAAACAGGGACAAATTGCTAGGTCTTTGTAAAAGCAGAGACTTAGAAAGATAATAAACAAAGCAAGAATCACGTATCAAAACCAAGTTCTATGTTAACATTCTAATAGCAGAAAAGATGATTTTATAATAAAAGAACTAGCACACCCTCATTTTTTTATCTCCCTGTCCCAGGAACTCAGAATGCTGAGCCAATGTTAAATGAGATCATGGGTGATTTTGTTCTTTCTTTGTACTTTTCTACCAACTTTATATTTTCTGTTATGAGCATATATTAATTTTTAACAAAGTTATACAGTATCATTTTCAACATGTAAAGAATACATCTGGATTTTATACATTCACAATCATTCTTCTATTTCTCCACGAGATGGCAGCATAAGCACAATAAATATTTATTCATACACACAGATAAGGCAATGGCAACTCATTCCAGTACTCTTGCCTGGAAAATCCCATGGACGGAGGAGCCTGATAGGCTGCAGTCCATGGGGTCGCGAAGAGTCAGACATGGCTGAGCGACTTGACTTTCATGCATTGGAGAAGGAAATGGCAGCCCACTCCAGTGTTCTTGCCTGGAGAATCCCAGGGGCGGGGGAGCCTGGTGGGCTGCCATCTATGGGGTCGCACAGAGTCAGACATGACTGAAGTGACTTAGCAGCAGCATACATATGAGCTATTTCAAATCCTGAAAGATGATGCCATGAAAGTGCTGCACTCACTATGCCAGCAAATTTGGAAAACTCAACAGTGGCCACAGGACTGGAAAAGGTCAGTTTTCATTCCAATCCCAAAGAAAGGCAATGCCAAAGAATGCTCAAACTACCACACAATTGCACTCATCTCACATGCTGGTAAAGTTATGCTCAAAATTCTCCAAGCCAGATTTCAGCAATACATGAACCATGAACTTCCTGATGTTCAAGCTGGTTTTAGAAAAGGCAGAGGAACCAGAGATCAAATTGCTAACATCCGCTGGATCATGTAAAAAACAAGAGAGTTCCAGAAAAACATCTATTTCTGCTTTATTGACTATGCCAAAGCCTTTGACTGTGTGGATCACAATAAACTGTGGGAAATTCTGAAAGAGATGGGAATACCAGACCACCTGACCTGCCCCTTCAGAAATCTGTATGCAGGTCAGGAAGCAACAGTTAGAACTGGACATGGAACAACAGACTGGTTCTAAATAGGAAAAGGAGTACGTCAGGGCTGTATACCATCACCCTGCTTATTTAACTTATATGCAGAGTACATCATGAGAAACGCTGGACTGGAAGAAGCACAAGCTGGAATCAATATTGCCGGGAGAAATATAAATAACCTCAGATATGCAGATGACACAACCCTTATGGCAGAAAGTGAAGAGGAACTAAAAAGCCTCTTGATGAAAGTGAAAGTGGAGAGTGAAAAAGTTGGCTTAAAGCTCAACATTCAGAAAATGAAGATCATGCCATCCAGGCCCATCACTTCATGGGAAATAGATGGGGAAACAGTGGAAACAGTGGCAGACTTTATTTTTGGGGGCTCCAAAATCACTGCAGATGGTGACTGCAGCCATGAATTTAAAAGACACTTACTCCTTGGAAGGAAAGCTGTGACCAACCTAGATAGCATATTCAAAAGCAGAGACATTACGTTGCCAACAAAGGTCCGTCTAGTCAAGGCTATGGTTTTTCCTGTGGTCATGTATGGATGTGAGAGTTGGACTGTGAAGAAGGCTGAGCACCGAAGAATTGATGCTTTTGAACTGTGGTGTTGGAGAAGACTCTTGAGAGTCCCTTGGACTGCAAGGAGATCCAACCAGTCCATTCTGAAGGAGATCAGCCCTGGGATTTCTTTGGAAGGAAAGCTGCTAAAGCTGAAACTCCAGTACTTTT
Source organism: Bos grunniens (assembly GCF_055505025.1). Lineage (NCBI taxonomy): Eukaryota > Metazoa > Chordata > Mammalia > Artiodactyla > Bovidae > Bos > Bos grunniens. The sequence continues at coordinate 7,319,160 of NC_141194.1, forward strand.
GCTACCTCATGTGAAGAGTTGACTCATTGGAAAAGACTCTGATGCTGGGAGGGATTGGGGGCAGGAGGAGAAGGGGACAACAGAGGATGAGATGGCTGGATGGCATCACTGACGTAAGTGGATGGACGTGAGTCTGAGTGAACTCTGGGAGTTGGTGGTGGACAGGGAGGCCTGGCGTGCTGCAATTCATGGGGTCGCAGAGTCAAACATGACTAAGCAACTGAACTGAACTGATACATATGGGAAAATACATTCAGATTTTATGAAGTAAATTCATAAGCAGCCTTCTATTTCTCAATGAGAGGGCAGCTAAAGTACAGTAAATATTTATTCATACCCACACACTTTCCCCACCTGATGTGAAGAACTGACTCATTGGAAAAGTCCCTGATGCTGGGAAAGATTGAACACCGGAGGAGAAGGGGATGACAGATGATGAGGTGGTTGGATGCCATCATGGACTCGATGGACATGAGTTTGAGTAAGCTCCGGGAGTTGGTGATGGACAGCGAAGCCTGGTGTGCTGCAGTCCATGGGGTCACAAAGAGACAGACACGACTGAGCAATTAACATATACATATGAACTGACATATACATATGAGAGAACACATCTGGATTTCTAAATTACATTCATAAGCATTCTTCACGAAAGGGCAGCATAAACACCGTAAATATTTATTCATACACACATATACATATGAGAGAATACATCTGGATTTTATAAATTACATTCATTAGCATTCTTCTATTTCTCCATGAGAGGGCAGCATAAGCACAACAAATATTGATTCATACACATATATACTCTGCAGAGTCCCTTGATCTGCAAGGAAATCAAACCAGTCAATCCTAAGGGAAATCAGTCCTGAATATACATTGGAAGGATTGATGCTGAAGCTGAAAATCCAATGCTTTGGCCACCTGATGCAAAGAACTGACTAGTTCTTTGAATGCAAACTAGTGCAGCCACTCCAGAGAACAGTGTGGAGATTCCTAAAAAAAACTGGAAATAGAATTGCCATATGACATAAACACCGAGGAAACTAGAATTGAAACAGACATGTGTACCTCATTGTTAATCGAAGCACTGTTTACAATACTCAGGACATGGAAGCAACCTAGATGTCCTTTGGCAGACAAATGGATAAGAAAGCTGAGGTAAATATACACAATAAAATATTACTCAGCAAATAAAAAGAATGCATTTGAATTAGTTCTAATGAGGTGGATGAAACTGGAGCCTATTTTACAGAGTGAAGTAAGTCAGAAAGAAAAACACCAGTAGAGTATATTAACACATATATATGGGAAAGATGGCAACGATGACCATATATGCGAGACAGCAAAACGGACACATAGAAACAGACTTTTGGACTCTGTGGGAGAAGGCCAGGGTGAGATGACTTGAGAGACTAGCACTGAAACATGCATATTACGATATGTGAAATAGATCACCCATCCAACTTTGATGCATGACATAGGGCACTCAAAGCCGGTGCACTGGGAAAACCCTGAGGGATGGGATGGGGAGAGAAATGGTCGGGGTTTCAGGATGGAGAAGATATGAACACCCATGGCTGATTCAACTCAATATATGGCAAAACCCACCACAATGCTGCAAAGTAAGTAGCCTCCAATTAAAATAAATACATTAATTTAAAAGAAAAAGACCCATGTACATGCTGTCTACAAGAAACCCACTTCAGACCTAAGGACACATATAGACTGAAAGTGACAGGATGGAAAAATACATGCCATGCATATGGGAATCAAAAGAAATATGGAATAGCAATCCTCTTATCATACCTTAAACTAAAGACGATTACAATAGTTAAAGGACACTACATAGTGATGAAGGGATCAATACAAGATGAAGACATAGCAATTGTAAACACCTATGCCCCCAACACAGGAGCACCTCAATACATAAGACAAACACTAACAGACATTAAAAGAGAAAGTGATAGTAAAACAATCATAGTCGACTTTAACACCCCACTCACACCAATGGACAGGTCATCAAAACAGAAAATTAATACAGAAACACATCTCTTAAATGACACATGAGATGAGATGAATCTCATTGGTATCTTGAGGACATGCCATCCAAATGGAGAAGAATACACCTTCTTCTCAAGTGCACATGGAACATTCTCCAGGATAGACCACATCTTGGGTCCCAAATCAAACCTCAGTAAAATTAACAAAATTGAACTTGTATCAAGCATCTTCTCTGACCACAACACTATGAGACTAGATATCAAGTAGTAGAAAAAAAAAAACTGTAAGACACACAAACACGTGGAGATTAAACAACATGTTTCTAAATAACCAACAGGTTACTGAAGAAATAAAAATGGAAATTGAAAACTTTCTAGGAAAAAATGACAATGAAAACACAACAATTCAAAACCTATGGGATGCAGGAAAAGCAGTTCTAAGAGGGAAGTTTGTAGCAATACGACCCTAACTCAAGAAAAGCATCGAATAGATAACCTCAATTGACTCCTAAAACAACCGATAAAGAAGAACAACAAAAAAATAGCCAAAATTAGTACATGGAAAGAAATCATAAAGATCTGAACAGAAATAAATGAAAAATAAATGAAAGAAACAATATCAAAGATTAATAAACTAAAAGCTGGTTCTTTGAGAAGATAAACAAAATTGATAAACCTTTAGCCAGACTTATCAAGAACAATAGAGAGATGAATCAAATCAACAAACTTAGGAATGAAAAAGGAGAGGTTACAACAGAAAATGCAGAAATACAAAGGATTATAAGAGACTATTATGAACAACTCTATGGCAATAAAATGGATAACCTGGAAGAAATGGACAGATGTTTAGAAAAACTCAATCTTCCAAGACTGAACCAGGAAGAAATAGAAATTATGAACAACCCAATTACAAGCTCCAAATCGAAGCTGTGATTGAAAAATTCCCCAAAGCCAAAAGTCCAGGACCAGGTGGCTTCACAGGTGAATTCTATCAAACATTCAGAGATGAGCAAATGCCTATCCTTCTAAAACTCTTTCAAAAAACTGCAGAGGAAGGAACACTTCCAAACTCATTCTGCAAGGCTACCATCACCCTGATATCAAAACCAGACAAAGACAAGACCAAATAAGAAAACTACAAACCAATATCATTGATGAACATGGATGCAAAAAAATCCTCATCAAAATTTTAGCAAACAGAATTCCACAACACATCAAAAACCACGATCAAGTTGGGTTTATTCCAGGGATGCAAGGATTCTTCAATATTTGCAAATCAATCAATGTGACAGACCATATTAACCAGAGGAAAGCTAAAAATCATATGATAACCTAAATAGATGCAGAAAAAGCCATTAAATTTAAAATTTTTAAATTATTAAATTAAAAATAAAGTTTAAAAAGAAATAAACTAAAAAAAGTTTAAAAAGTTGAAATAACTCAAATGTCCATCAACTGGTGATCGAATAAATAAAACATGCAATGCAAAATTATTTGGCCCCATCAAATGAATGGAGTTCTTATACAAGCTATTCCATGCTAGCGCTGTGAAATGATTATGTTAATTAAAAGAAGCCGGGAACAAAAGGCTGTGTATTGCATTATACTGTTCATGTGAATGCATATGTCCCAGATTAGGTAATGCTCTAAAGACGGAAAACAGAGGAGTGAATGAAAGGGCCCAGATGAAGGGGCAAATGGAAAATGTCTGCCAACTGGAGAGTGTTTCCCATTGAAGTGATGAAAATATTCTAGAATGAGGCTGTGGTTATGGTTATTCAACCTATGAATAAGTTACAAATCAATGAATTATACAGCTTAACTAGTAAATCCATGGTACAGGTACAACATGTCAATAAATAAAATGCTTTTTTTAAAAAAAAACTACTGAAATTAACTTCTATGTCCAGGAATATTATCCTTCAAAAGCAAAGGAGAAGGAGATATTCTCATATGAACAAAAATTGGGGAATTCATGCTCAGCAGATACCTTGTCTGTAAGAAATGTTAAAAGAAGTTATTGACACAGGATAAGATGATATTGAAGAGAAACTATGAGTTAAGAAAGACTGTTATGTTGAAGTTTGACAGAAAACACCAAAATTCTGGAAAGCAATCATCCTTCAATGAAAAGTTAATTGAAAAAATAAAGGAAGACAAATTGAAATGAAGGGGGTTTTCTTATTATTAATTGGTAAAAGATAAATGCTTGTTTGGGCTTCTCCATCTTTGCTTTTCACCAATTATGAGTCTTCATAATTAAAGTGGGTTTCATGTATACATGATCTATTTTCCCTCAGTGGTAAAAAATCCACCTGCAATGCAGGAGCCATAGCAGGTGCGAATTCCATCTCTGGGTCAGGAAGATCCCCTGAAGGAGAGCATGGCAACCCACTCCAGTATTCTTGCCTGGAGAATCCCCGTGAACAGAAGAGACTGGTGGGCTTACAGTCCATGGGGTGGCAAAGAGTTGGGACATGACTGTGCAAGGAAACAACAGCAGACGCATGCCTAACAGAGACTCTGAAGATACTAAAAATAGATGAGAAAATTCTCAGCCTAAACAAAGCAAAACAAACAAACAAAAAACCTAGATCGTAGAGTTGAATTATGAAAGGTTTTAGGCAATAAAATGTCTCCCAACAGTAGGGCAAGCAGTGTGTTCCATACAGGAGAGAGGAGTAATTTTTAATACTCACTTAATAGAAAAATATTCCAGTTACATTCATAAATTAAAGGAAATGAAAATGTTCAGAAAACAAACATAGTATAAAATCTACTGATCATTTTATGTCTAATTAAGACTGTAAAACTGTAAGGGAATTTTTAAGAAAAAAAAATCTGTGAAAGTTTAAGCAGCCCCCAATGAAAAGAGTTGGACATGACTGAGCGACTGAACTGAACTGAAGCAGCCCCAATGAACGTAATTTTATTTTCTTTTTTCCCATAGTCTCAAAATAATTGACAATTAAAGAATTTCACTTTAAAACATATTTTTTCAATTTCAGCAGGATATTTCATATTCAAATATAAGATTTTTCATGATAAAAAAGTTTGTACCTTGCAGTGAATATTTTGTTTCTCTGATTTAGACATAAATAAAATCACATTGTGTGTCTTTGCCTTGACCATCTTTGTGGCATCACTGTGCATTTAGAATCAACTGTTTGAATGTGTGTCTCGTACGCAGGGTTATTGTTACCATCTTTCTAAATTCCATATATATGTGTTAGTATACTGTATTGGTGTTTTTCTTTCTGGCTTACTTCACTCTGTATAATAGGCTCCAGTTTCATCCACCTCATTAGAACTGATTTAAATGTATTCTTTTTAATGGCTGAGGAATACTCCATTGTATATATGTACCACAGCTTTCTTATCCATTCATCTGCTGATGGACATCTAGGTTGCTTATTTTGATATATGGCAAAACCAATACAATATTGTAAAGTTTAAAAATTAAATTAAATTAAAAAAAATGAATGTGTGGACTGTGAAGTTCTTGGGTCATATACTCTTGAAGCCTAGCTTGAAGGATTTTGAGCATTACCTTCCTAGCATGTGAAATGAGTGCAGTTGTGCGGTAGTTTGAACATTGCCTGGCATTGCCCTTCTTTGGGATTGAAATGAAAACTGACCTTTTCCAGTCCTGTGGCCACTGCCAAGTTTTCCAAACTGGCTGGCATATTGAGTGCAGCACTTTAACAGCACCACCGTTTAGGATTTGAAAGCATTCAGCTACAATTTAATCACCTCCACTAGCTTTGCTCGTACTGCTGCTTCCTAAGGCCCATGTGTCTGCACTACAGGATGTCTGGCTCTAGGTGAGTGATCACACCATCGTGGTTATCCAGGTTATTAAGATTTTTTTTTAACAGTTCTTCTGTGTATTCCTGCTACCTCTTCTTAATCTCTTCTGCTTTAGTTAGGCCCATAACGTTTCTGTCCTTTATTGTGCCTGTCTTTGTATGAAATGTTCCCTCCGCATTTCTCATTTTCTTAAAGAGATCTCCAGTCTTTCCCATTGTATTGTTTTCCTCTGTTTCTTTGCTTTTTTCAAATCCCTTGTGAGTATACACTGGAAGTGACAAATAGATTCAAGGGTTAGATCTGGCACACAGAGTACCAGAAGACCTGTGGATGGAGGTTCTTAACATTGTACAGGAGGTGGTGATCAAAACCATCCACGAGAAAAAGAAATGCAAAAAGGCAAAGTGGGTGTCTGAGGAGGCCTCACAAATAGATGAGAAGAGAAGAGAAAGGCAAAGGAGACACAGAAAGATATAGCCACCTGAAGGCAGAGTCCCAAAGACTAGCAAGGAGAGATAAGAAGGCCTTCTTAAGTGAGCCACCAGGGAAGCCCCTTATCTAGTAAAAGGGATTTCTCAGTGGGATCGCTATGCGCTCAGTCCCCGCCTATGGACACTATGTCATAGTGCCTCCTCCCCTCCCCAGCTGGGGGTCACCGTCTGCTAGTCTCAGTGCCTGGGGAGAGGGGGCACCCCAGCCTCTCCCATGGGGAAACCACAGACCTGAGAACCAACAAACCCGTCGGCCCAGATGAATTCGCCTGCGACAATGTTGGTATGGCCGGTGGCCGACCCTGGGCACTGGCCCCGCACCCATGCCCAAAAGTAGGGGAGCCCCCACTGGGTCAGCTTCTCCAGGGACCAGGCCGGGTGGACGCGGACAAACTCCAGGTTCTCTGAGTGCACTCACCTTTAATTATCCCCTCACACCCTGCAGTCACCGAGAGACACACGGAGGACCGAGGAGACCATGGACCCTGCCACCTGGCCCCAACTCGGCAGTCACCCACATTCAGTGGACGCGTGGACGGATGACAAGCCCCAAAGGACAGGGCTGAGAATAGCCTCCGCAACGCCCAGCTCCTCAACGTGCCAACGGACAGCCCCGAGGCGCTTCCGGTTCAGGCCGGTGATGTCACAGGATGCGAACGAGGAGCTGCCTCCGCAAGGCCCAGCTCCTCAGTGCGCCGTCCCTCAGCCCCGAGGCGGCTTCCGGTTCAGGCAGGTATCGTCGCAGGACGTGACTGAGACGCAGCCTCTGTGATGCCCAGCTCCTCACATGTGGCGTCCGTCAGCCCCAAGCAGCTTCCAGTTCAACCCAATGACGTCACCAACAAACCCGTCAGCCCAGATGAATTCGCCTGCGACGGTGTTGGTACGGTGGGTGGCCGACCCCAGGCACTGGCCCCGCACCCATGCACAAAGGTAGGGGAGCCCCCACTGGGTCAGCTTCTCCAGGGACCAGGCCGGGTGGACGCGGACAAACTCCAGGTTCTCTGAGAGGTTGATGCCGGCCACCATCAGCCTGCCTGGGACAAGAGAGGGGCTGCTGTTCATGGTGCTGGCTGTGGGGTCAGCCGCCCACGTGTGCGGCCACTAACCCACGGAGTCATGTGGCCAACCAAACCGTGTGGTCACCGACTCACGTGGTCCCCACCCACGGGGTCACTACCCCATGCAGTGATCCCTTCACTGGCCACCAACCCCCGTGGGCACCCACCCATGGGGTCACTAACCTGCGAGGGCATGCGCTCACCTGTCCACATGATGACCGACTCACACCGTCACCCGCCCAAGGGGTCACCCACTCACCGGGTCAGCAACTCACATGGTAACCCACCCTGCACTCAGCAACTCAAACTGGTCACCCACCCACACAGTCACCCACCCATGCGGTCTCCAACCAACACGGTCTCCCGCCCATGTGACCAGTAACCCATGGGGTCACCCACCCATGTAGTCACCCACCCATGCGACCCCTAACCTATGGGGTCACCTGCCCATGCAGTCACCAAGCTGTGCCATCACTCACCCAGACTCTGGCCTCCGCAGAGGTCAGAGATTCAGATATCCGACAGAGACCAAAGTTCAGACAGCAGGGGCTCACAGGGGTGTTGATTCATGAATTTCTCCTGTTACAGAGGGCAGGCAGGCTGGACAGTGACCCCAAAGATGTCCATGTCTTGGCCCCGTGTGGTGGACACAATAATGTCCACATGGATGTCCACATCCAGTCTACATCCTGACCCCCTGTGGTGGACACGGTAACGTCCCCAAGAATGTCCATGCTCTGGTCCCCATGTGCTGAACAGAATAACGTCCCCTAATACATCCTGTCCCATTTCTCCACTTGAACCCAAAGCCAGCCCCATGCACTAGGACATGCATGTGGCCAGGTGTCCCGGTTTGAAGGCAGCACTCCCCTGGGTGGCTGCAGCTCTTCATGAGCTCCAGGTGGTGGACGAGGTCTCTGGGCTTCACCTGGTTCCCCCACCAGTAGGGGATACCGGGCCACAGTTCTGCATGCTGACTCACGGATGCCTCGTCCTTGTACGACAGGATGACCTGCTGGCCCTGGGACCACAGCTGGTGCAGAGTCAGCACCTCCTAGGGGGAGAATTACCCGGGTGCCTGTGAGACATGTGCACAGGGGTTATTGGGGTGCCTTGTGACACAATGTGTCAGTTATTGGGGGTGTCTGAGAAGCTACAGTGATGTGTGGATTATTAGGGTGTCTGTGAGCAGTGATGGGCTTGTTATTGGGTTCTCTGTGAGAAGAGACAGTCATGGGTGGGTTATTGGCATGTCTGAGTAGAGACACTAGTGGGTCGATTACTAGGGTGTCTGAGTGGAGACAGTGATGGGTGGGTTATTGGGGTGTCTTGAGCAGTGATGGGTCGATTATTGGGGTGCCTGAGTGGAAACAGAGGTGGATGGATTATTGGGGTTTTTGATAGAAAATGGCAAGTGGATTACTGGGGCATTGTGAGGCATGATTGATGGATTTTGGGGGTGTCTGAATAGAGACCAGGCAGGGTGGATTATTGGGGGTGCCTGTGACCAGTGATGGGCTGGTCATTGGGGTGTTTTAGTGGAGACAGTGGTGGGTGGATTACTGGGGTTCCATGAGCAGCATCACCTGGTGCCTGAATCAGCCTCACGCAGTGAGTGGATAGTCTGATTACAGTGAGGCCTAGGGCTCCCACCACCCCCGCTGCCAAGAGCATGGGGAGCCTGTGGCCCCTGCTCACACCCCATGGGGACACAGCATGTCCCCAAAGATGTTCTTGATGCAGCCCATCAGGTACTCGTGCAGGTCCTGTATCACGCCCTTAAAGTTCCTGCATGCCAAGATAACCACTTCCTGGGGGTGGTTCTCCAGCCACTCAGATCTCCGTGAGCATGTCCTGGGTGGGGGTGGGGTGAAGGGCCTTGTACTGAGAAACAGAGGGTCATGGGTGGGGAATTCCCCCAGCACAGCCACTCTACAGACGGGTTGGGGTGTCCTGACACACAAAGACATAAAGCATGTCTTTATGTCATGCTCCTAAGGGACCCAGCCTCTCTTGAGTGGCAGTGGGGAGCCATGGCATTGCTCTGGTGTGCTGGTGTGTGTGTGTGTGTGTGTGTATGTATGTACACACTTCAGTAGGTACAGGTGCTCACACAGGTGTGCATGTGTTCAGGGTCTGTGTGTGCACGGATATGCATATGTGTGTGCATGCACAGCAGCAGAGAGCATTGCTTATAATATCGTGTGAAGTCTGTACTCCAGGGAGCGTACGAGGCCAGCAGGGTACATGCACACTGAGGCCCAGGACAGAACCTCCAGACCCCAAGGGTCATTAGGTTCTGTCGTGGGGGCACTGGGGTCTGAGGCCAGGGTGGGACATTGAGTGACTTGGCCAGCAGCCGAGAGAATGGACTGGACACCCTAAAACTGGACACAGGAAAAGACGTGTATATACCAGGGACCTGGTATAGCCAAATTCTGGGAGACACCCCAGAGGCCAGGGGTGCGGGTGTGAGTTTAGAAACGCACGTTGGTCGGGAATTCTGAGTGACTGATGCCAGAGGTCAGCCCTCTCATGCCTGGAGTGGACGTGTGTCTGTCCCATTAGAGGTCAGTGTCTTCTAATGGGAGGGGACCTGTGTTGTCCCCTTAGAGGTCAGCCTCTCCTGCCTGGAGTGACTTTGTGTCCATCTGAGTTGATGTGTGTCTGTCTGAGTGGATGTGTGTCCATCCCCTTAGAGGTCAACATCTTCTAACTGGAGTGGACCTGTGTTGTCCCCTTAGAGGTCAGCCTCTCCTGCCTGGAGTGACCACATGTCCACCTGAGTGGACGTGTGCCCATCCCCTCAGAGGCACTCCCCCTCCTGCCTGGACCAGACGTGGTGTCCCTGGCTGGCGGACCCCCTGTCCGTACCCCTGCCCCCACCCCCACCTCCGTGAGGGCCGTCATGTACACCATGTGGCCAGAGTGCAGGTTCCGCTCGGTGCCCTCTTCCATGTGCGCCATCTGCAGGTCCTCACACCAGCATCCACGTGCTTCATGATGCTCAGCACCTGCACACAGAGGTCGGTCATCTGTGCTGGGCACAGAGGGTGGCCCCCCACTCAGGGGCTGGGCATGCACTGAGGATGCCCAACTGAGGGCCACATTGGCCACTGTGAAATCAACCGTGTTGGTGCTGCTGGGGTTGAGGCACTGCTTCTGGGAACAGGGTCCCCAGGGTCACTGGTCATGTGGAGCACAGAGCCCGGGTCGAGACTGTGGTCTTGGTGGGGTGTTCCTGCAGAGTCAAGCCTCACCCTCCTTCAGGCAGTCCCTGGGTGGAAGCTCCCTGTGGGTTCAATGCCAAGGCTCCATGACACCCAAGCTGGACCCTTGGACATGAGGATACACTAGACCCACAGAGGTCTGTGCCCACCCCCACAAACAGCACTAGGAAAGGCAAGAAGGAATCAAGGGAAGAGAACAAAAGGACGAAACATCTGTCCACGACACAATTAAGACAGGAGAAAGCAAAAAATAACTTTAACGTACATTGAAAAGTGAAAGTTGCTCAGTTGTTTCCAACTCATTTCGATCCGGTGGACTGTAGCTCACCAGATCCCTCTGTCCATGGAATTATCCAGGCAAGATTACTGGAGTGGGTTGCCTTTCCATTCTCCAGATCTTTCCAACCCAGGATCGAACCCACATCACCCTCATTGCAAGCAGATTCTTTACCAACTAGCCACCAGGGAAGCCCTAATATAAATTCGTAGCAGAAAATGTACTGTGTTCTCTACAAGGAGTCATAATGGGAAAAGAAAAAAACATGAGGATAAAAAAGTGGGGAAGAAAATAATAGATTCTCTCTATCCAAAATAAAAGAAAAAGCAAAAAACTAATATTAACTAAACTAGTAGCAGAAAATGGTACTGTGTTCTCTACACAGAGTCATAATGGAAAAAGAAAAAGATATAAGGATAAAAAAAGGGGAAGGATGTCACAGCCCCCCTCCTCCCCACAATCCAAATTAAAAGAAAAAACAAAGATTCACATGAGTATTGTCAGCTATTGTCAGGCACTTGCCATCCACCTCTACAAGGATTAAATGAAGTGCTGCTGCAGCCGCTGATCTTAAACACCCCCTGAAAGACCACCTGTGCCCCCCACCCCGCACACACCCAGATCTCTTTGGCAGCCATACCACTTGAGACCATGGCACCGAGGTCCCCCAGTATGGAGGGGACCCTGCCCTGGAGGGACACAGAAGAGAGGGACCCAGCACCAAGGGACCCTCCGAGCAGAGGGACCCCAGTCCTGCAGAACTCCCGGGCTCTGGTGGACCCCCTGCTGCTCACTCCCTCCTCTGGGTGTGAGCTCTTAAGGCCAGGCTTAGGCACCTGATGCAAGCAAGAATGTAGTTGTTCCCATTCCAGCCCTGGCTCTCTGCCAATCAGATCCCCTGAGGAGGATTCCAGCAACCAGGGACCTCCCAGGAGGAAGCAATCACACAGGTAAGAGCTGTGCTTGACAGCCTCTTGTCCTCTTGGGAGGACCAGCCCAGGAGCAGAAAAACCGGGAATATGAGTGCCCCTCAAGTGCGGGTACAGGAAGGCAGGGGCCATCTGTCCCGCCCAGGTGGGCCCCTGCTCCTGCGGGCACCTGAGCCCAGATGGGTTTTCTACCCCATCCTGCATCCACCCCCTGGGTAATGTGTGTGCCAGTGACAGGACCACTGTCAATTGGGTGCTCCCTCCCCACAGACACGGCCCCCGCCATTGACTCCTCTCCATCCTCCACAATGACTGCGTCCCACCCTGGCTTCTCTGCACCCCATAAAACCCCCGATCCACCCTGGAGAAGCACTACAGGGGAGGGGTGTGAGTGCGTGCGTGTGTTCTCGGTTGCTTCAGTTGTCTCGACTCTCTGTGACCCCATGGACTCTAGCCTTCCAGGCTCCTCTGTCCCTGGGACCTCCCATGTGAGAATACTACAGTTGGGTGCCATTTTCTCCTCCATGGGATCTTCCCGATCCAGGGATCTAGCCCGGGTCCCATGCATTGCAGGCTGATTCTTTACCATCTGCACCACCAAGAAAGTCTCCCTGGAGTGGGTGCTGGGGTGCAAACGTAAACCCACCTCAGAGGACATGGGAACTCAGCTATTGCTTATCTGGGACCAGGAAGGAGCTCTGGTGTCAGCTCAGCTGCACAAAGGGCGGGACCCAGCCTCCCCCTTCCCCTCCCAGCTCCCCCAGCCTCTGTGACTACAGACGGTGATGCTGTTAGTCCATGGGTCCCCGTTCTGGCTTCAGGCTGGTTCCACAGTCAAGCTGTGTCCTTTCCTACCTTTCTGGGAGGCTCTCTGGGTGGGGAAGATCTCCTGGAGGAGGGCATGGAAACACACTCCAGTATTCTTGCCTGCAGAATCCCATGGACAGAGGAACCTGGCAGACCACAGTCCATGGGGTCGCAATGAGTCAGACATGACTGAGCGACTAAACAGCAATTCTGCTTTACAGCAGGTTTGTTCTCAATCCCGTTTCCCCAAGAGGGATAAGGACACCGCCCCCTGTGGGTGACACTAGCGGCTGGAGCTGGGTCCAGGGCCCAGGCATGCCCGCAGACCCTCACCTGGGTGGTGGGCCTCTTGAGCTGCTGCAGCAGCCTCGACTCCTTGTGAGAGATGGGTGACTTCTTGTTCAGGCAGTAGGTCATCGTGCTGTGGCTCCCTGCAGGCAAACCAGGCAGGGGACACATCACCCCCTGAGCCTGTCCTCTGTGCCCCCAAGCTGCCCTAACGATGCACAGCTAAAGCGCCGCGGGGTATGGCGGAGTCCCGAAAGTCATATCCACTGAGTCCTGGGGACTGAATCTTGTCTCGAAATGGGGTCTCTGCAGAAGTGAGAAAGTGAAAGTCAATTTATTTAAGGAATCCCGTTTTGGGACAGGAAAGGCTTAAGATGGCTTTTGATTTCATGGTTTGTTGTTTCCCAGGTGGTTCTCGTGGCAGAGAGCCCGCTTGCCAAAGCAGGAGGCGTAAAAGATGCAGGGGTGATCCCTGGGTTGGGAAGATCCCCTGGGAAGGGAATGAGAACCTACTCATTATTCTTGCCTGGAGAATCCCATGGACAGAGGGGCCTGGCGGGTACAGTCCATGGGGCTGCAAAGAGTCAGACAACTGAGCACAGACAGACCCTCTCTAGTTACAACTACTTTGAAGTTATTCATAGTATTTTCAGGCTCTTTATGACGCCAATGTTGTGGTCACTGATGCGTGGTTTTAGTTATTCTTTTCCCTTTTAAATCTGTGTGATCTGTTTCAGAGACAGTGTGGAGAGGTTCACACTTTAGCAGTCACCTGGGGACAATCCAGAAATCCTTCGCTTCTGTCTCTGAACATAGGTTTGGACTAGCTTTATTTCTTTCTCGTTTTTTCTTCTCTTATGTATTCTCAGGGTCAAGGGATGGGAAGGAGGATTTACAAGTTCATAATATAATTTGATTTGATGATGTTATGGAAGAGTGGATGGATGGGTGGATAGATAAGTGGATGGATGGATGAATGGATGGTGAGTTGGTGGATGGGTCAATCAGTGGATGGGTGGATGATGGATTGGTCGGTAGATGGATGGATGGATGGATGATGGATGGGTGGATTTATGGATGGATGTGGGTTGGTTGGATGGATGAGTAGATGGATAGGTGAGTGGGTGGATGGACAGATAGATGAGTGGATGGGTGGGTGTGTGTGTGGATGGATGGATGGGTGGGTGGGTCAGCAGCATGTGGTCCATGCATACAGTGGTGTATGAGTCACCATGAAAAGGAGTGAAGTTCTGACACAGGCTACATCATGGATGGACCTTGAACACACGATGGTCAGTGAGAGAAGCAGACACAGAAGGACACATTTTACCTGTCCATTTATAAGAGATGTCCAGAACAGGCAAATTTACAAAGACAGAAGCAGATGAGTGGTGCCTGGGCTTGGGGGAGAGGCATCATGAGTTATTTTGTAAGGGGAACAGGAAGGAGAGCGGCCAAGGGCCCCTCTGTGGTCCTGCAGACTCGGAAGCCTCCTCCTTGTGGGGCCCCCACAGCTTTCCCCACGGGAAGCACCCGGAAGGGCCGAGAGACTGGGTCCACGGTTCCCTGTCTGCTCCACACTCTCAAGGGCAGAGCCGTGTGGGGGCCCCTCCTCCCAGGCAGGGTGGGGTGGCCGGCATAGAACCCCACAGCTGTTGAGAGGGTGAGAAAGAGTCTAAAGCTGCCTTCCATAGAAAACAACACTTCCTGTTTGTCCAACTGTCCATGTGTGCTCCCAGCGGGCAGTGCCCAGGGTCACAGAGCCAGGGCAGGGCCCAGTGTCTGCACGGCCAGAGGAGTGCCAGTGGAGAATGGGGCGCGTCTGCACCTTGAGGAGGTGAGCAGGGTGCTGTCTGGCAGGGACCCTCCCCTCCCAGGCCACGGTGTCTGGTGGCCACCCCTCAGATGGCCTGAGCACAGCAGTGTCACCCTGGAAGTGCCCGCCTGCCTGGTCACCACTGGCCATCCCCAAATCCAGATGCCTGCCCATAGCTGAGCTTTGCAGCACTTTTTGCAAGCAAACTGGCTGGAGTCAGAGGTTCCTCATTTTAATTAGATAGTTCTGGTACCACTTATCGAGTTGTTTTGGGGGCGGGTGGACCCCTTAAACTTTGGGCCCTCCAGGCTCAAGTGCAGAAGGTGCTGCACAAGCTCTGATGGAAAACGTGGGTGGAAAGGTGAGGGGTCCCCAGGAGTAGGACAGAGTGGCTGAGAAGACACAACCCCGCCCCCCAGGGAGGCCGGCATGTGTCCTGAAGGCAGGCTCTCGGGGGTTCTCGTACCTTCCGGGTTGAATGGGATAAAGTGGACAGACAAGGGAAGGTGCTGGTGTGTGTATGTGTGTGTGTGCAGTATGTGTGCATGTGTGTTTGGTGTGTGTGTGTGCATGCGTGTGTGTGTTCAGTGTGCCTGTGTGTGCCTGCATGTGTGCATGTTTGGCTCTGAGGCTTCCCACACTTGGACCCATCTCGCAGCCGCATCCCTGCTGAGCCAAGCCTGCGGGGCCTCACCTGGGATGGAGAGGTGGTGGGAGGGCATGTCCCAGAGCTGAGAACTCAGCACCAACATCTAGTTGGTGTTCACCTTGGTGGCACAGGAAGGATCCGGGCAAGCTCACCTGCCAGCCCATCGGAGGCCCAGCCTGGGCGATCTAGGGGAGGAAATGGGGTGTTGCATAATGAAAATAGGACATAGAGAAGACCCGGTGCTGGCGGCGTGGAGGCGTGGCTCTGAGAAACTGGTACCTGTGGACTTCTCTCCAAGAGAAAGGAGGATGGGGTGGTGGAGAGGGGAGAAGTGCTCTAGAGACAGAGAAACAGAGAGAAATGGACAGAGACATGAAGAGAGACAGACAGAAGTAGGGCGAGGCGGGAGAGAGACACAGGAGGTTAAGTGGGGGTTTGAGGAGGAGCAAGGGAGCGGGGAGACAGGGACCAACAGACAGACCCCAGCAGCTCAAGTCTGTTCTCCCTGAGGCTAGAGCCGGCGACTTCCTCCAGAGGGTCCCCCTTCCTCGCACTGTGCACCAGCCCCCTCCTCTTGGGGCTGAGAGGGGCCCAGTTGAGCCTGTGGGCTCCAGGTATGGGGGCTTCCATCCTAGGGGCGATGGAGCCCAGGCACAAGGTCACACACCCTTCACTCCCCAGAGGCGGTCTCTCCATCTGGTGGGTGTTGCTGCAGTAAAAGTGACTGGATAGGCTCCCAGGATGAAGCACCCACCTGAGCAGCTAAGAAGCTGGGAATGCCTCCAGTCAGGGTCTGAGTGTCCCCTCTCTCCTGTTATGGGTGGGTGTCCTGGTGGTCTGCATGCCATCAGGACTCCTTTCATGGCAAACACACGCCTGGACCTTTATTTTTGTGTTTACTGCTCTCCATGGACAGGGGTTGTCTCTATTCTTAAGGTCCCCCCTCTACAGTAATACTCCCCTTCTATTGTCATACTCTCCCCTGTACAGTGATAGTTCCCCTTCTATAGTAACAGCCCCCTCTAATATCATAGTTGGAGAAAGGCATGGCAACCCAGTCCAGTATTCTTAGCTGGAGAATCCCATGGACAGAGGAGCTTGGTGGGCTCCATGCGGTCAGTCCATGGAGTCGCAAAGAGTTGGACACGACTGAACGACCAACACTAATGTCATAGTGTTTAGAGTAATAGCCCTCTATTCTCAAAACTTCGCTTCTACAGTAACTGCTCTGCTACTGTTGTAGTCTCCCCTCTGTAATAATATTCCCCCTTTATCATATTACTCCTCTTCTATTGTCATAGCCACCCCCCCAGTAATGGTTCCTCTTCTACAGTGTTAGCTCCTCTCTATTGGCATAGTAACAGTTCCCCCTATAGGGTAACAGTTCTCTATTAGAGATCTAATAGAGTAATGAAAGTGAAAAAGAAGTCGCTCAGTTGTGTCCGACTCTTTGCGACCCCATGGATTGTAACCTACCAGGCTCTTCCATCCATGGGATTCTCCAGGCAATAGTACTGGAGTGGGTTGCCACTTCCTTCTCCAGGGGATCTTCCCGACCCAGGGATTGAACCTGGGTCTCCCACATTGTAGGCAGATGCTTTTACTGCCTGAGCCACCAGGGAAGGCAAGAGTAATAGGGTAATAGTTCTCCTTTACTGTCATAGTCCTCCACCCCATACATTAATATTCCTGTCTCTATTGTCATACTTCACTTTCTGTTGTAATAGTCCCCCCTCTGCAGTAAAAGTCTCTCCTCTACTGAAATAGCTCCCCCTCTAATGTCATAGTCCTACTATATAGTGATAGTCCCCCCTCTATTGTCAAAGTTCCCCTTCTAGTACTGTCATAGTCCCCTCTCTGCAATAATAGTCCTCCTTGATTGCAGTAGTCCCCTTAAATTATAATAGTCTGCCTCTAATATCCCCCTTCTAGAGTAAAAGTCCTCCATTGCTATAATCTCCCTCTACAGTAAACGCCCCCCTGTACTGTCACAGTCCACTCCCTATTGTAATAATTCTCTCTCTGTGGTAATAGTCTCTCATCTAGTAATCTCCCTCTGTTGTCAGTATTCCCCTTCCACAGTCAAGTCCCCCTTCTACTGTAACAGTCCTGCCTCTATTGGCATAGTTTCCCCTCTCCACTAATAGTCCCCTTCTGCTGTCCCTAGTCTATATTAATAGTCCCTTTTCTATCTTAGTAGTCCCCACTCTATAGTAATAGTCTTCCTCAATTTCAGTAGTCCCTTTCTATTGTAATAGTCCCTGTCTGCAGTAATAGACCACCTTTATTATAATAGTAACCCCTAAGGTAATAGTCCTCTTTCTGTTATAATAGTCCCTCTCTCTTTGTCATAGTCCCCTCTGTTCAGTAATAGCCCCCCTCTACAATGATAGACCACCCTCTACTGTAGTAGTCTCATATATGCTATAATATTTATGTCCTCTCTCAACAGTGAGAGTCCTCCTCTATTGTAATAGCCTCCCTCTGTGGTAAGAGTCTTCCTTCCATAAATAGTTTTGCCTCTTCTGTAATACAGCAAAGCAGAGACATTACTTTGTCAACAAAGGTCTGTCTAGTCAAGGCTATGGTTTTTCCTGTGGTCATGTATGGATGTGAGAGTTGGACTATAAAGAAAGCTGAGTGCCGAAGAATTGATGCTTTTGAACTGTGATGTTGGAGAAGACTCTTGAGGGTCCCTTGGACTGCAAGGAGATCCAACCAGTCCATCCTAAAGGAGATCAGTCCTGGGTGTTCATTGGAAGGACTGATGCTAAAGCTGAAACTCCAATACTTTGGCCACCTGATGCGAAGAGCTGACTCATTTGAAAAGACCCTGATGTAGGGAAAGATTGAGGGCAGGAGGAGAAGGGGACGACAGAGATGGTTGGATGGCATCACCAACTCAATGAACATGGGTTTGAGTGGGCTCTGGGAGTTGGTAATGGACAGGGAGGCCTGGCGTGCTGCGGTTCATGGGGTGGCAAAGAGTCAGACATGACTGAGCGACTGAACTGAACTGAACTTCTGTAATAGTCCCCCTCTACAGAATGGTCCCCCTCTATTGTAATAGTTCCCTTTATTATGATAGGTCTCTGTATTGTCATAGCCCCTCCCCTGTGTAACAGCCCCCACGGTATCAGAGTCCCTCTATTATAAATTTTCCCCCTCCACAGTAATAGTCTCCCACTACAGTAAGGGTCCTCCTTTATTATGAGTCCCCTCTCCATAGTAGGGCTTCCCTGGTGGCTCAGCTGGTAAAGAATCCGCCTGCATTGCAGGAGACCTGGGTTCGCTCCCTGGGTTAGGAAGATCCCCTGGAGAAGGGAAAGTCTACCCACTCCAGTATTCTGGCCTGGAGAATTCCATGGCCTGTATAGAGTCAGATATGAATGAATGACTTTCACTTTCTCCACAGTAACATCCCCCCCTACATGGTCATAGCCCCATTTATTGTTGTATCTCCCCTCTATCATATTAGTCACCTCTCTACAGTCATATTGCCCCTACCTTTATGTAAGCATGCCCTCTCTAGAGTAGTAGTCCTCCCTGAAGGACTCTTATCCTCCTGTAATAGTCCCCTTTCCTCTTCACAATAACCCTTCAGAATAAAAGTCTCTTTCTAATCCAAATATTCAATGAGATGCAAGTAGAACACACAGCAAAACAGTATGTCAGAACCCTGAGCATGGCACCATGGGGAGAACCTGTGGGTGTGTGTGCCCCGTCACGTAGGGCTCCTTTGGTGTGTCTGTGTCACCATCCTGGGGACACCTGTGGGTGTGTGTCTGTCTTCCCCTCACAGAGGAGACCTCCCCATAATACAGGTCACCTGCCCACTGGGTGTCCTGTCCACAACTCTCCCCATAACACAGGTCACCTGCCCACTCCTGAGCCCTCTTGTCTCCACATCCCTGGACCTCTGTTCCATCAGAATCCAGGTCAGTGTGTCACAAGCCCTTCATCCTCCCATTTGCACTGGCCTGAGATGGTGGTGGGTTCACTGTGATGGGAGGAATCCAGAAGCTGGTGATAGACAGGGAGGCCTGGACTGCTGCAGTCCATGGGGTTGTGAAGAGTCAGACACGACTGAGCAACTGGACTGAACTGAACACAGCTTTTAGAGTTGCTGTTACAAAAAATGGCCACAAGGAGTCAGCATTGCTTTTGCTTCACACTCCACTTCTAAATTTCTTTTTATAAAATTAATTAATTTATTTTAATGGGAGGCTGATTACTTTACAATATTGTAGTGTTTTTTTGCCATACATTGACATGAGTCAACCATGGGTGTTCATGTGTTCCCCATCCTGAGCCCCCTCCCACCACCCTCCCCATCCCATCTCACAGGGTCATCCCAGTGCACCAGCCCTGAGCACCCTGTCTCATGCATCAAACCTGGACTGGCGATCTATTTCACATATGATAATATACATGTTTCAATGCTATTCTCTCAAATCATCCCACCCTTGCCTCCTCCCACATAGTCCAAAAGTCTGTTCTTTACATTTGTGTCTCTTTTGCTGTCTCACATACAGGGTCATCATTACCATCTTTCTAAATTCCATATATATGTGTTAGTATACTGTATTGGTGTTTTTTTCTCTGACTTACTTCACTCTGTATAATAGGCTCCAGTTTCATCTATCTCATTAGAACTTATTCAAATGCATTCTTTTTAGTAGCTGAGTAATATTCCATTGAGTATATCTACCAGAGCTTTCTTATCCGTTCATCTGCCGATGGACATCTCGGTTGCTTCCATGTCCTGGTGATTGTAAGCAGTGCTGTGATGAACATTGGGGTGCTTTTGCTTCCATGTCCTGGTGATTGTAAGCAGTGCTGCAATGAACATTGGGGTGCTCATGTCTCTTTCAATTCTGGTTTCCTCGGTGTGTATGCCCAGTGGGATTGCTGGGTCCTATGGCAATTCTATTTCCAGTTTTTTAAGGAATCTCCACCCTGTTCTCCGTAGTGGCCTTACTAGTTTGCATTCTCACCAACAGTGTAAGAGGGTTCCCTTTTCTCCGCACCCTCTCCAGCATTTATTGCTTGTAAACTTTTTGATAGTAGCTATCCTGAGCGGAGTGAGATGGTACCTCATATTGGTTTTGATTTGCATTTCTCTGATAATGAGTGATGTTGAGCGTCTTTTCATGTGTTTGTTTGCCATCTGTATGTCTTCTTTGGAGAAATGTCTGTTTAGATCTTTGGCCCATTTTTTGATTGGGTCGTTTATTTTTCTGGAATTGAGCTGTAGGAGCTGCTTGTATATTTTTGACATTAATTCTTTGTCAGTTGCTTCGTTTGCTGTTTTTTTCTCCCGTTCTGAAGGCTGTCTTTTCACCTTGCTTATACTTTCCTTCGTTGTGCAAAAGCTTTTAAGTTTAATTAGGTCCCATTTTTTATTTTTGCTTTTATTTCTATGACTCTGGGGGGTGGGTCATAGAGGATCCTGCTGTAAATTTCTTTTTCTATGCATTCATTGTTGTTTTATTTTGAAGTTGGGTTGATTTCCGATACTGTGTTTGTTTCAGGTGTACAGGAGCTGGATTCAGTGATACACAGACATTTTTCAATTCTTTCTTGAGTTCATTTTCCGCAGAGAGAGGAGTACAGTGTCTCCAGTAGGCTGCCCTTTGCTATTCAACACTGTTTTTCCTGATTATCTGTTTGATGCATATTAATGCCTGTTTGTTCCTTGCAAACTCTTCATTTATCCCACACCCCTAACTTACTTTAATAATCATAAGTTGGTTTTCTAAGTTTGTGAGTCTCTTTCTACTGTGTAATAGCCTGCATTTACATTAATTTCAAGAAGATACCTGTCAGTGATACCTTCTGATATTTGTCTTTCTCTATCGGCCTTCCTTTACTTAGTATGGTATTCACTCTATCCGTCCACGCTGTTGTCACTGGCATTATTCCGTTGTGATTCAGGGCTGGGTAGCATTCCAGTGCAAAGGTGCACCACTCTGACATCATTTTCCTGTCGATGAATAACTTTGTTGAATTTGTTGCAGGGAGGGCTTCCCTGGTGGCCGAGCCAGTAGAGAATCCACCTGCCAGTGCAGGAGACGTGGGTTCAGTCCCTGAGTGGAGAAGATCCCCTGGAGAAGGGCATGACAACCCACTCCAGTATTCTTGCCTGGAGAATCCCATGGACAGAGGAGCCTGGTGGGCTACAGTCCATGGGGTCACAAAGTGTTGGACATGATTGAAGCGACTGATAATACGTGCAAAGGAAAAAAAAGAGAAATGAGTTTTTTATTCTTTCCCTTTTGTGAGAACAAAGGAGATCAAGAAAACAGTGAGCAGGCCTGAACATTCCTAGTTTTTTTACTTTAACTGCTCATAATTCTGAATGTCTGTGACTGTTTGCTTTTCTGCCCCCTAACTCTGCAGGAGCTATGAGTAACATTTTTTCCTTGGACTCTATGCTAAATACATCACCTATCTGGTGGTTACGCTTACAACACCCTTCCCCTTGTACTTACATATCAGAAAGAAGGCCGCAGAGCCACCCCAACTGCCAGAGTCAGTTACTGTGTTATTGACTTCAGTCTAAGACTGTCTTTGAAAAATTGCACGAGGAAGAGATCTAGATCCTACCCACTTTGTTCCTCATCACTGACACCTGACTGTGAGCCATTCCCTTATATAAGCCCCTAGACTCTTCGTGGGTGGGGGGTGGGGGACACAGTCCTTGAGGCATGACCCTACTGTGTTCCCCTCTCTGCTGGCTTGAGAATAAAAGCCACCTTCATATCACCTTCAAACTCTGTCTCGGTATTTTTTATTTGGCTTCACTGGGCAGAGAAAGCCAAGATTTTGGCCAACAACAATTCTAGTTCTTGGCCATTGCCAATCGAGCTGCCCTGAAAACAAGGTGCATGGGTCACTGTGAATTCTGATTTTCTCTGGGTCTGAGCCCGGACAAGGGATTGCTGGGCCACATGATTTCTGGGTGTTTAGTTGAAAAAGAACCTCCTTGCTGGTTTTGATAGTTCCTGCACCCATTTACACCCCCACTGAGTGTGTAGGAGAATTCCCTTTTGCCTCCATCCTCTCAGCCCGTATTCTCTGTAGATTTTTAGACAGTGGCCACTCTGACCTGTGGGAGGGGATTTTTCATGGGAGTTGTGATTTGCGTGGATTTAATACATAGTGGCATGCTGCAGTCCATGGGATTGCAAAGAGTAGGACACAACTGAGCAACTGAACTGAGTACATAGTGAGCTGGACGAAATTTCCAGGTGCTTTTTGATACTGTACAGAGTGACTACAGTTTACCTCTTGATGTTGTTTTCTTGAAAGGTGGCCCTGTTTTGAATTCCTGTCTGATGATCTACCCCAGGACATGACTGGAAGGGAGGGGTCATTTACAGTCCCACAGGCCTTGTGAATATGACGAGCCAAACAGCATTAGGTTTAAAGTTGTTTTTCTGAAAGATGGTTCTAAGGAAACAGCATTGCTTCCTGCCCCACTCTTGTCCTCAGTCATTGAGTCTCATGGAAAACTCTGTTCATTGATTGTCAGCTAGAGTGGAATGTGCCAAGGCTTGAGCCTCATTTCTCCTTTGCCCTTACCCAGGGTGCCCAGGGCACATCCCAGTTTGTGGACACCACTCTGCAGAGGGTGCTGTCATCTGTAGGTGGGGTGACTCTACGGGTGGAGGCTGGAGGTAGGAACCGCAGCCTAGGGGACATAGAGTGGCCAAGGGACCTTGCAAACCTGTTCCAGCCTGGAGGCTCCACCGATTCCTGGCTGATATAGGCTTGGTTTCTCTGCAGGAGGTTCCACCTGCATCTGGAGATTGGGTGCTCATGCACAGGGAAGGAGGCACCCCAGGTCCATAGTGGGGTCACATTTCCTGGCACATGCTCCCAGCTCCATCTGCACTGAGGCCCTCCAGTCATGGGACCAAAACCAGCTCAGGCTTCAGGGATGTGACACCATCCAGGTCACCATGTCCTGAGGGCAGCAGAGTCAGCCTTTCTGATTCCTCTTTTATACTTTTATTCCCTAATTTGAATTGGCGGATGTAGTTGAAAGACAAGGTTGTGGGTGTTTTTTATTTTTATTTGGATCGACAGCAATTTGATTCACTTGTACGTAGACGTGTATATCTTCTCTTCCAGGTTCTTTTCCGATATAGGATGTTACAGTGTTGAATAGGATTCCTGTTTACACAGTGGTTCCTGGTGGATTGTTGTTGTTGTTTTTTAATAATATTAGCCTCCCTATGTTAGATTGAATCAGTTCATTACTCCCTGTCCCACAGTTTCCGCCCCCCGCCCCCGCCCGGGGACCATTGATTCTTTTCTTTTTTTTTTTTTTAATTTTATTTTATTTTTAAACTTTACATAATTGTATTAGTTTTGCCAAATATCAAAATGAATCCGTCACAGGTATACATGTGCTCCCCATCCTGAGCCCTCCTCCATCCTCCCTCCCCATACCATCCCTCTGGGTCATCCCAGTGCACTAGCCCCAAGCATCCAGTATCGTGCATTGAACCTGGACTGGCATCTCGTTTCATACATGATATTTTACATGTTTCAATGCCATTCTCCCAAATCTTCCCACCCTCTCCCTCTCCCACAGAGTCCATAAGACTGTTCCATACATCAGTGTCTCTTTTGCTGTCTCGTACACAGGGTTATTGTTATCATCTTTCTAAATTCCATATATATGCGTTAGTATACTGTATTGGTGTTTTTCCTTCTGGCTTACTTCACTCTGTATAATAGGCTCCAGTTTCATCCACCTCATTAGAACTGATTCAAATGAATTCTTTTCTGAGTCTGTGAGACTGTTTCTCTTTGGTAAAGAAGTTCATCTGTATCCATTTTTAGATCCTAGCTACAAGTGATATCTTATGCTAATATCGCTCCCTGTCTCTCTCACCTCACTTGCTATGATCATCTCTGCTTTATTCCCTGAGGCCTCCCATGGCATTCTTTCCTGCTTGTTATGGCTGAGTGACAGTTCATCGTCTATGTACCCCATCTTCTTTATTCCTTATGGACGTCTTTGTTTGCAAATATTTTTTCCCATTCTGAGGACTGCCTTTCTCTTTCATTTAGGGTTCCTTTGCTGTGCAAATGCTTTTAAGGTTAATCAGTCCTGTTTTCTTAGTTTTGGTTCATTTTTCATTATTCTGGGCACACTTGGTGGAATTGATGTTGCAGCATGTCCCCCCTATATTGTCCTCAAAATTTCATACTATCCGTCCGACATTTAGATCTTTATATTCTTTGAAGTTTATATTTGTGTATGGTTTGAGGGATATTCTAATTTCATTCTCGTTTTCATTATTGATGCACGTCCATGCTCTCCTCCATAGTGGCTTTCTCCTATTTTCATTTTAGCAGTGGAGGTGGATGGTTCCCTTTTCTTCATGGCATCTGGCAGATTTAACCTTTGTAGAGTGCTTGACAATCACCATTCTGATTGGTGTGAGGTGATACCAAACACCCTTTCCTAATATTTAGCAATTTTGACATCTTTTCATGAGATATTTTTAAAGTGTGAGTTAAAGGTACCTGTTAAAATTGGCTTTGTGACGGTCTACCCAGTTATGAATTCTTTTTTGATGACCACCCCTAGGAGACTCTAGGAGAGCAGTTGTTGTTTACTTAGAAACACTTGGACCTTATGAATATTAAATGCCCGTCAACATGGCTTTCTGTTGATGGGCGGGACTATGGCCCTCCCTGTTGTTTTACCTGAGACCAAACTATGGTGGAGGTAATGAAGACAATGGCAACCTCCTTCAAAAGGTGCCAGTGCCCCCAACACTGCAGGAGGCCACGACTGACCCGCGCCACATCTGGAGGCCCCTGGTCACTCACGGGTGAGTCTGGGTCAGTCTCTTGTGGGGTCACTGCTCCTTTCTCTGGGGTCCTGGTGCACACAAGATTTTGTTTGTGCCCTCCATGAGTCTGTTTCCCTAGTCCTGTGGAAGTTCTATAATCAAATCCCAATGTCCTCCAAAGTCTAACTTCTCGGGATTCTCAGTCCCTTTGCCAAATCCCCAGGTTGGGAAATCTGGAGGTGGGTGGTCTGTGTACTGACCTGGAATGGATAGAGTTGGGGTGGTCTTTGTGCTGACCTGGCATGGATGGAAGTGGGGTGGTCTGAGTGCTGACCTGGCAGGGATGGATCTGGGGTGTCTCTGCACTGACCTGGCATTGATGGATCTGGAGTGTCTCTGCACTGACCTGGCATGAATGGAGCTGGGGTGGTCTGAGTGGTGACCTGGCGTGGATGGAGGTGGGGTGGTCTGTGTGCTGACCTGGCATGGATGAATCTGGGGTGGTCTCTGCACTGACCTGGCGTGAATGGATCTGGGGTGTCTCTGCACTGACCTGGCATGAATGGAGCTGGGGTGGTCTGAGTGGTGACCTGGCGTGGATGGAGGTGGGGTGGTCTGTGTGCTGACTTGGCATGGATGGAGGTGGGGTGGTCTGTGTGCTGACTTGGCATGGATGGAGGAGGGGTGGTCCGTGTGCTGACCTGGCAGGGATGGAGCGGGGGTGTCTCTGCACTGACCTGGCATTGATGGATCTGGGGTGGTCTGTGTGCTGACCTGGCATGGATGGAGGTGGGGTGGTCTGTGGGCTGACCTGGAATGGATGGATATGGGGTGTTCTCTGCACTGACATGGCATGGATGGAGCTGGGGTGCTCTGTGAGGTGACCTAGCATGGATGGATGCGAGGTGGTCTGTGTGCTGACCTGACATGGATGGAGTTGGGGTGGTCTGTGTGCTGACCTGGCATGGATGAAGCTGCTGTGGTCTGTGGACTGACAGGCATGGATGGAGCTGGGGTTGTCTGTGTGCTGACCCGGCATGGATGGATTTGGGGTGTGGCCAATCTATGTGTTCCTAAGCGACAAGAGTTAAGCTGTGGTTCACTGGTGGGTGGGAGAGCTTGTTTATGATCAGGCAGGGAGGAGGCATATACCTGGAGCTTTTAAGTTACCTAGGTCTGCTTTATTTTTGTTGTACAGTCCTTTGGGTTTTAGCCATGTTCCTTCATCTGCTGGATGTTTCTCTGTCATTTTGTTTTGTTTAACTTACTGTGTTTGTGATCCCTTTCTTGGTTGAAAGGCTGTAGTTCCTCTTAACTATGGAGTCTACCTCTCCTGGGTGGGATTGAACCAATGCCTTGTGATGATTTCCTGGTTGGGGGGATTTGTGTGTGTGTTCTGGTAGGTGGAGCTAGATCGTGTCTTTCTGAAAGGCAGTGGCTGTGTCTACTAGTGTGGTTTGGAATGTAGGGGTTCAGTATGGCTTTGAGCAGACTGTCTGCCAATGTGCAAGGCTGCGCCCCTATCTGGCTGAAGGATAGGTGAGGGGTGTTTGGCACTACAGCCTGCTGGCTTTGGGGTGTGGCTTAGTCTTAGTGTTGAGATGGAGGCTTTTGGGAGGGCACTCACCTATTAATGTTCTGTGGGGCCAGGAGTTCTCTAGTGATCAAAAGTCCTAAGGTCGTTAGCCATCAGCCACTTCCTTCCCCAGGGGATTTTCCCCACCAAAAGATCAAAGCTAGGTCCCTTGCATTGTAGGCAGATTCCTTGCTGTCTGAGCCCCCAGGGAAGCCCTTAGAAAATGCCTGCTGGCATTGATTAAATATTACACAAATATGTGTTGAAAAATATAGTGATGATTAGCAGAGACTGATTATCATGATAATTATTGTTATTTGACAAGTCTTTGCTGTCAGATTATAGCAGGAATGTGTATGGTAGGATATAGGAACACAGTACAGTTTCCAACTGTGTGTTCATCTGAAAGTTTCTTAGGGTGACGGCAGGTCCTCAATAACCTTCTAAAGACAGTGACAGGATTTCATAGCTTTGTGTTCTTTTTTTTTTTTTTTTTTTTGTAACCTTTCTTAGGTTTCTCATCTATTTTTTGTTGTTGTTTACTGACTAAGTCATGTTAGACTCTTTGTGAACCTATGGACTGTGGTCCACCAGGCTCCTCTGTCCATGGGATTTCCCAGGCCAAAAAAAAGAAAAGCCAGGTTTGGGGAAAGAGTACATGGGCAGAGACCTCTGAGGACACAGGGATGGAAAGGCTGGCTAGGAGGGGATGAGGGTCAGAAAACTAAGGGTTTACGCGAGGTCTGGGCAGGAACCATGGCTCCAAGGCCTGGCTGTGGACACTGCCCAACACCCGTCTGCTTGCCCTCTGTCTGTCCTGCCCCACATTTGCCAGGAGCCCCGGGATCTAGACTGTCGTACTTGCTGAGCTCTAGACACAGTTCTCTGCTTGCAGGTGTGTGGGAGGGATGGAGTGCTCTTAACGACTTGTTACAACTCTGGAAAGTGGGACCGAGAGGCTGGGGTTAATCTGGCTCCAAGGAGCTGAGGGCCCTATGTCAGTCCCAGAGCCAGAGGTCAGACCAGACCTGCTAAAGAAGGAGCCCAGAGGGTTTATTGAAAAGCCAGTGAAATTGGTTATTAGAAAGCAGCACTGAAAAGATTACAAACAAAAACCTGATATGAACTAAAGTGTGAAACAAATGTGAAGTATTGTTGTCACTGGTGTTTTGAAGAAAGCTGGATTAAATGTGTTCTATAATCGGCACGTTTATCCCAGAACTTTCAGTTTTATTTCCACCACACAGCATCAGCAGTGGGTGGTGGTTCTGCAGCACTGGAGCAGCGAGCAGCTGAGAGGAGATACCCCACGCCCAAGGTCAGGAGTGGCGCTTGTGAGGAGACAGATACCCCATGTTCAAGGTAAGGAGTGGTCTAATCACATGGACCACAGCTTGTCTAACTCAGTGAAACTATCAGCTGTGCCGTGTAGGGCTGCCCAAGAGGGATGGGTCATGGTGGAGAGTTCTGACAAAACGTGGGCCACAGGAGAAGGAAATGGCAAGCCACTTCAGTATTCTTGTCTTGAGAACCCCATGAACAGTATGAAAGGCAAAAAGATAGGACACTGAAAGATGAGCTCCTCAGGTCGGTAGGTGCCCAATATGCTACTGGAGATCAGTGGAGAAATAACTCCAGAAAGAATGAAGAGCCAGAGCCAAAGCAAAAACAACACCCAGTTGTGGATGTGACTGGTGATGAAAGCATGGTCGAATACTGTAAAGAGCAATACTGCATAGGAACCTGGAACGTTAGGTGCATGAATCAAGGCAAATTGGAAGTGGTGAAACAGGAGATGGCAAGAGTGAACATTGACATTTTAGCAATCAGCAACTAAAATGGACTGGAATGGGTGGATTTAACTCAGATGACCATTGTATCTACTACTGTGGGCAGGGTTCCCTTGGAAGAAATGGAATAGTCATCATAGTCAAAAAAAAGAGTTCAAAATGCAGTGCTTGGATGCAATCTCAAAAATGACGGAATGATGTCTGTTCATTTCCAAGGCAAACCATTCAGTATCATGGTAATGAAAGTCTGTGCCCCGACCAGTAATACTGAAGAAGCTGATGTTGAGTTGTTCTGTGGAGACCCACAAGACCTTTTAGAGCTGTAACACAAAAAAGATGTCCTTTTCATTATAGGGGACTGGAATGCAAAAGTAGGAAGTCAAGAAACATCTGGAGTAACAGGCAACTTTGGCCTTGGAGTACAGAATGAAGCAGGGCATAGGCAAATAGAGTTTTGCCAAGAGAACACACTGGTCATAGCAAACACCCTCTTCCAACAACACAAGAGAAGACTCTACACATGGACATCACCAGATGATCAACACCAAAATCAAATCGGTTATATTCTTGCAGCCAGAGATGGAGAAGCTCTATACAGTCAGCAAAACAAGACCAGGATCTGACTGTGGCTCAGATCATGACCTCATTATTGCCAAATTCAGACAGTAGAAAGTAGAAATGAAGAAAGTAGGGAAAACCACTAGATTATTCAGGTATGACCTAAATTAAATCCCTTATGATTATACAGTGGAAGTGAGAAATAGATTTAAGGGACTAGATCTGACAGAGTGCCTGGTGAACTTTGGATGGAGGTTTGTGACATTGTACAGGAGGCAATGACCAAGACCATCCCCAGGAAGAAGAAATGCAGAAAGGCAAAATGGTTGTGTGAGGAGGCCTTACAGATAGCTGTGAAAAGAAGAGAAGAGAAACGCAAAGGACAAAAGGAAAGATATATCCATTTGAATGCAGAGTTCCAAAGAATAGCAAGAAGAGATAAGAAAGCCTTCCTCAGTGATCAGTGCAAAGAAAGAGGAAAACAATAGAATGGGAAAGTATAGAGATCTCTTCAAGAAAACCAGAGATATGAAGGGAACGTTTCATGCAACGATGGGCTCAATAAAGGACAGAAATGGTATGGACCTAACAGAAGCAGAAGATATTAAGAATAGGTGGCAAGGATACACAGAAAAACTGTACAAAAAAGATCTTCACAACGCAGATAGTCATGATGGTGTGATCACTCACCTAGAGCCAGATATCCTGGAATGTGAAGCCAAGTGGGCCTTAGGAAGCATCACTATGAACAAAGCTAGTGGGGGTGATGGAATTCCAGTTATTTCAAATCCTAAACGATGATGCTGTGAAAGTGCTGCACTCAATATGCCAGCAAATTTGGAAAACTCAGCAGTGGCCACAAGACGGGAAAGGTCAATTTTCATTCCAATCTCAAAGAAAGGCACTGTCAAAGAATGCTCAAACTATTACACAATTACACTCATTGCACACGGTAGCAAAGTGATGCTCAAAATTCTCCAGGCCAAGCTTCAACAATATGTGAACCATGAACTTGCAGATGTTCAAGCTGATTTTACAAAAGGCAGAGGAGCCAGCGATCAAATTGCCAGCATCCCCTGGATCATCAAAAAAGCAAGAATTTCACAAAAACCTCTATCTCTGCTTTATTGACTAGGCCAAAGGCTTAGACCATGTGGATCACAATAAACTGTGGAAAATTCTGAAAGAGATGGGAATACAAGACCACCTGACCTGCCTCTTGAGATATCTATATGCAGGTCAGGAAGCAACAGATAGAACTCGTCATGGAACAATAGACTGGTTCCAAATAGGAAAAGGAGTACGCCAAGGATGTATATCGTCACCCAGCTTATTCAACTTCTATGCAGAGTACATCATGAGAAACACTGGCCTGGATGAAGCACAAGCTGGAATCAAGATTGTGGGGAGAAATATCAATAACCTTAGATATACATATGACACCACCCTTATGGCAGAAAGTAAAACAGAACTAAAGAGCCTCTTGATGAAAGTGAAAGAGGAGAGTGAAAAGTTGGCTTAAAGCTCAACATTGAAAACTAGGATCATGGCATCTGGTCCCATCACTTCATGGCAAATTCATGGGGAAATAGTGGAAGACTTTATTTTTTTCACGTGAGCTGTGTGTCCTTGTGTGGCTGTGTGGAGAAGTGCCCCTGGTACCCCCAATGGTTCCCCTAGCACACCCCTGTGCTCACGCCTTGCCCCCATCCCCCTGGGGCAGCTCCTGTCGACCTTGCCTTGTGACCGTAGCCACCTTGCAGTTTCAGGCACCAGCAGCAACTTTATTGAAGCCTGAGTGACACCTGCCCCTGTGACATGTGGCCAGAATGTCCCAGGGAAAGTGTGACCCTGGTGCCCATGAGGAACACACCCGCCCTGCTGCTTGGGGGTGGATCGGTCTGCTGTAGCACCATGTCCAGGGTCACAGGCTGGCTGCCAGTCAGCCACTAGCTCCCTCGGTATGTGGTGTAAGACCATGGGCTCAGCAGCGGTAGCCCATGGAACTTGTGGTTCTCATCTGTGATGGTGAAAATGACCTGCAGGCAGACGGGGAGCTGGGAGTGCTCACAGCCTGGCCCAGTGCTGCCCGTGGCCCAGCATCCCAGGGCTGGAGTCAGGGGACAGGAGCCCCAAGGTCAGCTGCAGCACTGTGGGTGGGTCTGGGGCCTCCCCAGAGGAAGCACTCGATGTGAGGGGCCCCTGGGCCTGGAGGTTCCCAAGGGTTAGGACACATTGAACAGGTTATGTAAAGGGGACAGGGAACTGGAGGGGTTTGGTTGAGCTTCTGTCCACAGGGGGTGAGTCAGCCTGACCTTGGGGTTGGGTGGCATGGGTGTGGAGTTGTTAAAGCTGGGGGCTCAGAGCAGGTGCCCATTTGGATTGGGAGGGGCAGGACCGGCCTGTGGTTCAAAGTGCATCTCAGGGCTCCACCCGTCTGGCCCTCATGCCCATGTATGGGTAGAAGCTCTCCTGGCCCCTCTTCTGCCAGTAGCCCTCAGTGTCAAAGGACAGCTTGCCAATGAGCACCTTCATCTGGCCTGGTGGCAGGAGACCAGGACAGCAGTCGTCCAGGTCTGTACAACTGGGGAAGGGAGGGGGCGGTGCAGAGGGGCCCCCGCCTGGTCTCCTGAGTCTGTGTGCTCAGTGGCCTGACTCAGACCGGGGTGAGCTGGGCCTGGATGACTGTGCAGCAGGGCAGTGCCCAGGAACCGAGGATACACTGCCTCACTATCCTTAGGGAATCCCAGAGAAGGTAGAGAAGCTCCCCATCCACCCACAAGCAGTTATCGCTTCATGTCTGACATGAACAGATTTTCTCTATGAGTAAGTGTACTTATTTACAAACTTAAATAAACTGGGTTGTTCTAACCATACTATCCTGCCCTGGCAAGGGCCAGGAGCCATGTGTCCTGCCAATCCCCGGGAAGAACGGAAGGTGCCCACCCAGGGCATCCCAGCGAGGTTCTGGGTAGTGGTTAGGGGGTCAGCAGAGCGATTGCAGTGCACAAACCTGTAGGTCCATGGAGGCTCCTCAGGACAGTAGAGAGCATCAGGACCAGGAGGGGTGAAAGAGGAGTGGCCTGGCAGCCTAGCACTGGGAATTGGGGTGAGGTAGGAGGGTTTGGCCTCTGGTAGAATTTCTGCTCCAGCAGGACTGGGGTTATTGTCTGTCTTCTCACGGCTGTCCCATGCCTGGAACACAACCTGGCCAGAGGCAGGTGCTAAACAAATATCTGTCACTGAATGGACAGTCTGAGTGTGAAGGTGCACAGGAAAGGTGGCGTCAGGCGGCAGACTGGGGTTTAAGCAGATGAGGAGGCAGAGACAAGAGAGAGGCATCAGGGTTTCTCAGTATGGACTCCGAGCCTCCTTGGGCTCAGCTCCACCCAGCCCGTCTGTTCCCCAGACAATCTGTTTTTAACAGAAAACTCACTCTAGCCTTCACTCACTTGCGTGTCCTTCCCTGCATGACTTAAAAAGAAGCTCCGAAGCTGTTCGCAGCACCTGAGCCTGAAGACTCTGAAGCCTTTTCCACATCTACTTCTGCAGTGCTGCTGAGTGGCCAAGTTTTGGATGTGGCTTTGTGGTTTTCTCATTTACAGAGCTCATCTCCACCTGCAGGGCTGCCAAAGACTCCAGCGCCTCCAGTGGGGGCTGGTCACTCGAGGCTCCAATTCTTAGATGTTCCTGGCCTTGCTCCTCTGGCTTCTCCCTCCGCTCCTACAAGGAAAGCTTCCCCTGCTCCTCTTCCGCCACCACGTCAACCTCCTCAAAGATGTCTTCCACCAGCAGCAGGAACACTTGCCGGATTGCACCACCGCTCCATCCTCCAGGGCTGCTCCATCCTCCACTGCCTGACCACTGAAGAAGGCAGCCTCCGCGCCTAGTGGGCCACCTGCTGCCAGTGACATCCCCGAAGGCCCCAGCGCGCCAGCAGGTCTCAGGGCACCGGCACCCTGAATCATCATGCTGACACACAAGAAGCCCCAGGGTGTCCATGAGCAGAGGACCCAGGGAAGGATGACACAGACAAAGGCGCTTAATTCAGCCTGCCTCCGTGAGAATCACCTGGGTCTCGCGTGCTGTAAGCAGAGCTGCTCTGAATGAGACTAGGACACCTGAGGCCCCCAAGCCTCGAGGATCAGCCTGTCACCAGCTACTCACATGACCTGAATCCAGGCTGTGCATCCAGGCTGCATGAGCCTGAGCTTCCACACCGGGGAGAGGAGAGTGTCCTGGCCTCTACATGGATCTGCCTTCAGGCCTCACCTCCTGACCCCCTCACAACTTCTGTGTTTTGTCATTTACCTCTCATGGCAGGAACTTCTGAACTGCTAGCCACACGGGGAAGGTCAGCATGAGACTAACCAGGCCCTGAGCCCTTCCTGGGCAGCAAACAAACCCAATGTCAATTGCTCATTCTGGGGAGGCACAAATGGACCCCACCTTACCAATTCTGTTCATCCCAGAGAGTTGTGGTCCAAAAACCAGCTGAGCAAGTTGAGGCTCATGGTGACTGGCCTCAGGCTGGGAGCGCCACATCCATCCTCACAGAAGCAGTGTACCAGAGAAGACGTCTCAGGCACAGTGAGGTCGTTAAGGAGTACCACTTTGGCATCACTGGCCTCTGCATCTGGATACTCCCGCTTGCCCAGCTGCCACACTCACATCCCCAGCCCCTGCCATACAAGACAATGTGCTCATCCCTCTGGGTCCCCGGTGGTCCTCTGGGATGCTTGTTCTCATCCCACAAGGGAGGATTTGTTTCTGACCGCTCCTGATGTATGCCTGTCACGTGTGTCCTGGGAGTGGCATGACAGGTGCCTCCAACTTCAGGATCTGCAGTCTGTGCAGCATGCATTCTCCGTGCACAAGTGCCAGTGTCTGTGCATTTAGCAAGAGAGGCCTGGTTCTCTCTCTTGCATCCTGTCTTCACAAGGGGTCGCATGCATGTACTGGAGTCATCTAGAACACTGCCCTGGTCACTGATGGCATTCCTTCCCTGCCAAAGTGTGTGGCTTCTATTCAGATGTGGGCCAAATTGAGCCTTCCATACTCATTTGCTCAGACATGTACAGGTAGAAAGATTCATAGGCTCTGCTGGCACTGCAGCTGTGGAAATCACAGCTCCCCAGGATCCCAATTCCCTTGTCCCCCAATTCCCTTGGCGCGCCCACCCCCCTCAGCTGGCGGCTTCCCTGACTCCAACCACTCCCCCTGCTCCTGTTTCTTCTCGTCCTCCTGAGCATCTGAGCCCTGAGAAGCGACACTAAGGATTCGCCTTTGGCCCACAAGCAAGGGATATCCTGGATGATGGCACTTCTCTGACTCAAGGGACACTTTCTCCTCTAACGGTCCATCCTCCTGAGCCAAAGAAAGGCTGTGGGGTCTTTCTCATTAGGGGAGCTCAACTCTACCTGCAGGGCGGCCAATGCCTCCAGCGCCTCCAGTGGGGGCTGGTCACTCGAGGCTCCTTTCCTTGGATGTTCCTGGCCCTGCTCCTCCGGCTTCTCCTCCCGCTCCTGCGAGGGCAGCTTCCCCTGCTCCTCCTCCACCAGCATTTCAGCCTCCTCAATGATGTCTTCCACCAGCAACTGGAACACTTGCCAGACCGCACCACCTCTCAGTCCTCCAGGGCTGCTGCTTCCTCCACTGCCTCCCCGCTGAAGAAGGCAGCCTCCTCGCCAGGTGGGCCACCTGCTGTCTGCAACATCCCCGAACGCCCCAGCACACCGGCAGCTCTCAGGGCACCAGCACCCTTAATCGTCGGGCTCACACCGAAGAACTCCCAGTCTCGGTGAGCAACAGGACCCAGGGAAGGATGATGCTGACAAAGGTGCTTAATTCAGCCTGCCTCCATGAGAATCACCCGGGTCTCGCGTGCTGTTAGCAGACCTGCTCTGAATGAGACTAGGATACGTGAAGCCCCCAAGCCTCCAGTCTCAGCCTGTCACCTGCTACCCACATGACCTGAATCCAGGCTGTGCATCCAGGCTGCATGAGCCTGAGCTTCTCCACCGGGGAGAGGAGAGGGTCCTGGCCTCTACACGGATCTGCCTTCAGGCCTCACCTCCTGACCCCCTCACAACCTCTGTGTCTTGTCACTTACCTCTCATAGCAGGACCTTCTTCCTGGGGCTAATACTGCAGGGGTTGACTCACAGGCCCTCACCAATGATCTGCTGGCCGCACGGGGGAGGTCAGCATACGGATGAGCAGCCCCGAGCCCTCCCATGGGCAACCAAGAACCCCAACACCAATCGTCCATTCTGGGGAGGCCCAGATGGACCCCACCTCAGCAATCCTGTTACATCCTGGAGAGTTGTGGTCCAACAACCAGTTGAGGAAGTTCACACTGCGGGTATCCGGCCTGAGGCTGGGAGCTCCCATCCATCCCCACAGAAGCCATGGACCGGAGAGGACGTACATGCCCTATATCCTGGCGGAGGACGAGGGAGACAGGAAAGATTCAGGTAGGCGGTGTGTCTGACACCCTCTCCCACCAACCCACACCACCCTGAGAGCCAGGTCGGACCAGCGTCCCAAAAGTCATACTCCTTAATGATCTCTCTGTTCCTGAAGGACGGGTTGTCCCGAAAGGAAAATACCAGCTTGCAGCAGGACTGGGGATGGCCTCGTTCCGACACCCGCCGGGACAGGGAAGATGGAAAAGGTGAAGGTGCACAAGCTTCTAGGGTCCGCAGCTTCCCTGCCAGGCAGGCATCCACATCTTCCGTTTTTCCTTTCCAAAGCCTCACGGCGAACGCATGCACCCGGGGCATAGGATCCCCCGACCCCCACGTGCCTGCCCAGCTCCGCCCCCGACCTGTCCTCAGGCTCCCTCCCTGCCCTTCAAAGCCATCATGGAGCTAAGCAAGTCTTCATCTCAGTCACTGATGATGACAGGCATCTGACGGTGGTTCATAATCTGCTTGAAGTCAAGGAGCCAGTCATGCCACATGCCGAGGAAGGAAGAGTCTTGAGTAATAGGGTGAGTCTCGGGCAGAGCAAGGGCACTGGAACAGGCATCTGTAAGTACTCCCAAAAGGGCTCACACCCGTTCTTCAGGCAGAGAGGTCGTATGGGCGTACAAGTTTGGC
Source organism: Bos grunniens (assembly GCF_055505025.1). Lineage (NCBI taxonomy): Eukaryota > Metazoa > Chordata > Mammalia > Artiodactyla > Bovidae > Bos > Bos grunniens. Next base: position 7,355,362 of record NC_141194.1, read on the forward strand.
ATCAGTGGTGCTCTGGCATCTGGGTACTCCCGCTTGCCCAGGCGCCACGCCGACAGCACAAGCCCCTGCCACTCCATACGACACGCTCATCCCATGGGTCCCCTGTGGTCCTCTGGGACCCTTGTCTGCATCCCCAAGGGAGGACCTGTTTCTGACCGCTCTTGATGTATGCCTGGCCTGTGTGTCCTGGGAAGCGGAATGTCAGTTGCCTGAAACTTCAGGATCTGCAGTCTCTGCAGCATGCGTTCTGCGTGCACAAGTGCGTGTGTCTGTGCGTTTAGCAAGAGAGGCCTGGGTCTCTTCCCTGCTCCCTGTCTTGACAAGAGGTGGCAGGGATGTAGTGCAGTCATTTGCCAGACTATCTCCAGTCACTGATGACATCCATTCCCTGCCAAAGTGTGCTACTCCTACTGAGGTGCAAGCGGAATGGAGCCTCCCACAGTCATTTGCTCAGACACGTACAGGTAGAGAGGTTCCCAGTCTCTGCTGGCACTGTGCCTGTGGAGATGACAGCACCCCCGAACCGCCATTGCCTTGCCCCCCAGATTCCTTGGCCTCCCCTCGGCTGGCGGGTTCCCTCACCCCCACCCCTCCTCCTGCTCCTGTTCCTTCTCATCCTCCTAAGCATCTGACCTCTGAGAAGCGGCACTAAGGATACGGCATTGGCCCACAAGCCAGGGTTGCCCTGGATGATGGCACTTCTGTGACTCGAGGGACACTTTCTCCTCTGATGGTCCTTCCTCTGGAGGCGAAGATAGGCTTTGGGGTCTGTCTCATTTGCGGAGCTCAACTCCACTTACAGGACCGTCAATGCCTCCCGTGCCTCCATGGGGGCTTGTTGCTGGAAGCTCCTGTCCTTGGATGTTCATGGCCCTGCTCCTCTGGCTTCTCCTCCCGCTCCTGCGAGGACAGCTTCCCCTGTTCCTCTTCCACCACCACTTCAACCTCCTCAATGATGTCTTCCACCAGCAGCAGGAACACTTGCCCGACCACACCACCTGTCCATCCTCCAGGACCACTCTGTCCTCCACTGCCTGCCCGCTGAAGAGGACCGCCTCCTCGCCTGGTGGGCCACATGCTGCCGACGACATCCCTGACGGCCACAGCGCACCAGGAGGTCTCAGGGCCCCAGCACCCTGAATCGTGGGGCTACAGCAAAGAAGCCCCAGGGTCTCCATGAGCAGAGGACACAGGGAAGGATGATGTCGACAAAGGTGCTTAATTCAGCCTGCCTCCGTGAGAATCACCTTGGTCTCACGTGCTGGAAGCACAGCTGCTCTGTATGAGACTAGGACACGAGAAGCCCCCAAGCCTGCAGTCTCAGCCTGTCACCTGCTACCCACATGACTTGAATCCAGACTACATCCAGGCTGCATGAGCCTGAGCTTCCCCACCAGGGAGAGGAGAGTGTCCTGGCCTCTACACGGATCTGCCTTCAGGCCTCACCTCTTGATCCCCTCACAACTTCTGTGTCTCGTCACTTACCTCTCATGGCAGGACCTTCTGATCTGCTGACCACACGGGGGAGATCATCATTGGACTGGCCCGGCCCCAAGCCCTTCCTGGGCAGCAAAGAAACCCAATATCAATCGCCCATTCTGGGGAGGCCCAAAAGGACCCCACCTTAGCCGTCATGTTCCATCCCAGAGAGTTGTGGTCCAACGACCAGTTGAGCAAGTTCAGGCTCATGGTGACTGGCCTGAGGCTGGGAGCGCCACATCCATCCTCACAGAAGCAGCGTACCAGAGAAGACGTCTCAGACACAGCGAGGTCGGTAAGGAGTACCACTTTGGCATCGCTGGCCTCTGCATCTGGATACTCCCGCTTGCCCAGCCACCACACTGACATCCCCAGCCCCTGCTATACAAGCCAATGTGCTCATGTCTCTGGGTCCCCCGTGGTCCTCTGGGACCCTTGTTCTCATCGCACAAGGGAGGATTTGTTTCTAACCGCTCCTGATGTATGGGTGTCACGTGTGTCCCGGGAGTGGCATGTCAGTTGCCTCCAACTTCAGGATCTGAAGTCTGTGCAGCATGCATTCTCCCTGTGCAAGTGCCAGTGTCTGTGCATTTAGCAAGAGAGGGCTGGTTCTCTCTCTTGCAACCTATCTTCACAAGGGGTCTCAAGCATGTACAGGAGTCATCTGGTACACTGCCCTGGTCACTGATGGCATTCCTTGCCTGCCAAAGTGTGTGGCTTCTATTCAGATGCGGGCCAAACTGAGCCTTCCATACTCATTTGCTCAGACATGTACAGGTAGAAAGATTCATAGGCTGTGCTGGCACTACGGCTGTGGAAATCACAGCTCCCCTGGTGCCCAATTCCCTTGCCCACTAATTCCCTTGGTGCCCTCTCCGTCAGCTGGCAGATTCCCTGACACCTACCCCTCCTCCTGCTCCTGTTCATTCTCGTCCTCCTGAGCATCGGACCCCTGAGAAGTGACACTAAGGACACTGCTTTGGCCCACAAGCCAGGGATGCCCTGGATGATGGCACTTCTCTGACTCAAGGGACACTTTCTCCTCTGACGGTCCTTCCTCTGGAGCCGAAGATAGGCTGTGGGGTGTTTCTTATTAGGGGAGCTCAACTCTACCTGCAGGGTGGCCAATGCCTCCAGCGCCTCCAGTGGGGGCTGGTCGCTCGAGGCTCCTTTCCTTGGATGTTCCCGGCCCTGCTCCTCCGACTTCTCCTCCGGCTCCTTCGAGGGCAGCTTCCCCTGCTCCTTCTCCACCAGCACTTCAACCTCCTCAATGATGTCTTCCACCAGCAACTGGAACACTTGCTGGACCGCACCACCTCTCTGTCCTCCAGGGCCGCTGCTTCCTCCACTGCCTCCCCGCTGAAGAAGGCAGCCTCCTCGCCAGGTGGGCCACCTGCTGTCTGCAACATCCCTGACGGCCCCAGCGCACCGGCAGCTCTCAGGACTCCGGCACCCTGAACCCTTGGGCTCACACGGAGGAAGCCCTGGGGTCTCCGTGAGCAGCAGGACCCAGGGAAGGATGATGCCTACAAAGGTTGTTAATTCAGCCCACCTGCATGAGAATCACCTGGGTCTCGCATGCTGTAAGCAGAACTGCTCTGAAGGAGACTAGGACATGTGAAGCCCCCAAACCTCCAGTCTCGGCCTGTCACCTGCTACCCACACGACCTGAATCCAGGCTGTGCATCCAGGTTGCATGAGCCTGAGCTTCCCCACCAGGGAGAGGAGAGGGTCCTGGCCTCTACACGGATCTGCCTTCAGGCCTCACCTCCTGACCCCCTCACAACCTCTGTGTCTTGTCACTTACCTCTCATGGCAGGACCTTCCTCCTGGGGCTAATACTGCAGGGGGTTGACTCATAGACCCTCGCCAATGACCTGATGGCCACACGGGGGAAGTCAGCATACGGATGAGCAGGCCTGAGCCTTCCCATGGGCAGCCAAGAACCCCAACACCAATCATCCATTCTGGGGAGGCCCAGATGGACCCCACCTCAGCAATCCTGTTACATCCTGGAGAGTTGTGGTCCAACAACCAGTTGAGGAAGTTCATGCTGCGGGTATCCGGCCTGAGGCTGGGAGCTCCCATCCATCCTCACAGAAGCCGTGGCCCGGAGAGGATGTACATTCCCTATATCCTGACAGAGGACGAGGGAGACAGGAAAAATTCAGGTAGGCAGCCCATCTGACACCCTCTCCCACCCACCCACACCGCCCTGGGAGCCAGGTGGGACCAGCGTTGCAAATGTTGAACTCCTTAATGATCTCTCTGTTCCTGAAGGACGGGTTGTCCCAAAAGGAAAATACCAGCTTGCAGCGGGACTGGGGATGGCCTCATTCCGGCACCCGCCAGGACCAGGAAGATGGAAAACGTGAACGTACACAAGCTTCTAGGGTCCGCAGCTTCCCTGCCAGGCAGGCATCCACATCTTCCGTTTTTCCTTTCCAAAGCCTCACGGCGAACGCATGCACCCGGGGCATAGGATCCCCCGACTCCCACGTGCCTGCCCAGCTCCGCCCCCGACCTGTCCTCAGGCTCCCTCCCTGCCCTTCAAAGCCATCATGGAGCTAAGCAAGTCTTCATCTCCATCCCTGATGATGACAGGCCTCTGGCAGTGGTTCATAATCTGCTCAAAGTCAAGGAGCCAGTCATGCCACATGCTGGGGAAGGAAGAGTCTCGAGTAACATTGTCAGTCTCGGGCGGAGCAAGGGCACCAGAACAGGCATCTGTAAATACTCCCTTTTGGGAGCACTTGTTTCCTTTCGGGAGCACCCGTACTCCAGGCACAGAGAGGTCGTATGGGAGTACCAGTTTGGCATCACTGGTGCTCTGGCATCTGGGTACTCCCGCTTGCCCAGGCGCCACACGACATCCCAAGCCCCTTCCACACCATGCGACATGCTCATCTCTCTGGGTCCCCTGTGGTCTTCTGGGACCCTTGTCTGCATCCCCCAAGGGAAGATCTGTTTCTGACCGCTCTTGATGTATGCCTGGCATGGGTGTCCTGGGAAGCGGCATGTCAGTTGCCTGAAACTTCAGGATCTGCAGTCTCTGCAGCATGCGTTCTCCGTGCACAAGTGCGTGTGTCTGTGCATTTAGCAAGAGAGGCCTGGGTCTCTTCCTTGCTCCCTGTCTTGACAAGAGGTGGCAGGGATGTAGTGCAGTCATTTGCCAGACTGTCTCCAGTCACTGATGACATCCATTCCCTGCCAAAGTGTGCAGCTCCTACTGAGATGCAAGCCAAACTGAGCCTCCCATAGTCATTTGCTCAGACACGTACAGGTAGAGAGGTTCCCAGTCTCTGCTGGCACTGTGCCTGTGGAGATGACAGCGCCCCTGAACTGCCATTGCCTTGCCCCCCAGATTCCTTGGCCTCCCCTCGGCTGGCGGGTTCCCTCACCCCCACCCCTCCTCCTGCTCCTGTTCCTTCTCATCCTCCTAAGCATCTGACCTCTGAGCAGCGGCACTAAGGATACGGCATTGGCCCACAAGCCAGGGTTGCCCTGGATGATGGCACTTCTGTGACTCGAGGGACACTTTCTCCTCTGATGGTCCTTCCTCTGGAGGTGAAGATAGGCTTTGGGGTCTGTCTCATTTGCGGAGCTCAACTCCACCTACAGGACCACCAACACCTCCCATGCCTCCATGGGGGCTGGTTGCTCGAAGCTCCTGTCCTTGGATGTTCATGGCCCTGCTCCTCCGGCTTCTCCTCTAGCTCCTGCAAGGACAGCTTCCCCTGCTCCTCTTCCACCACCACTTCAACCTCCTCAATGATGTCTTCCACCAGCAGCAGGAACACTTGCCCAACCACACCACCTGTCCATCCTCCACGGCCACTCTGTCCTGCACCGCCTGCCCACTGAAGAAGGCCGCCTCCTCGCCTGGTGGGCCACATGCTGTCGGCACATCCCCGACAGCCACAGTGTGCTGGCAGGCTTCAGGGCCCTGGCACCCTGAATCATGGGGCTCACACCGGAGAAGCCTTGGGGTCTCCGTGAGCAGAGGACCCAGGAAAGGATGATGCCAACAAAGGTGTTTAATTCAGCCTGCCTCTGTAAGAATCACCTGGGTCTTGCATGCTGTAAGCACAGCTGCTCTGTATGAGACTAGGACACGAGAAGCCCCCAAGCCTCGAGTCTCAGCCTGTCACCTGCTACCCATATGACCTGAATCCAGGCTGTGCATCCAGGCTGCATGAGCCTGAGCTTCCCCACCGGGGAGAGGAGAGGGTCCTGGCCTCTACACGGATCTGCCTTCAGGCCTCACCTCCTGACCCCCTCACAACCTCTGTGTCTTGTCACTTACCTCTCATGGCAGGACCTTCCTTCTGTGGGTAATACTGCAGGGGATTGACTCACAGGCCCTCGCCAATGATCTGCTGGCTGCACAGGGGAGGTCAGCATATGGATGAGCAGCCCCAAGCCCTCCCATGGGCAGCCAAGAACCCCAACACCAATCGTCCATTCTGGGGAGGCCCAGATGGACCCCACCTCAGCAATCCTGTTACATCCTGGAGAGTTGTGGTCCAACAACCAGTTGAGGAAGTTCACACTGCGGGTATCCAGCCTGAGGCTGGGAGCTCCCATCCATCCTCACAGAAGCCGTGGACCGGAGAGGACATACATGCCCTATATCCTGGCGGAGGACGAGGGAGACAGGAAAGATTCAGGTAGGCAGCCCATCTGACACCCTCTCCCACCCACCCACACCACCCTGGGAGCCAGGTCGGACCAGCGTCGCCAAAGTGGTAGTCCTTAACGATCTCTCTGTTCCTGAAGGACGGGTTGTCCCGAAAGGAAAATACCAACTTGCAGCGGGACTGGGGATGGCCTCGTTCCAGCACCCACCGGGACTGGGAAGATGGAAAAGGTGAAGGTGCACAAGCTTCTAGGGTCCGCAGCTTCCCTGCCAGGCAGGCATCCGCATCTTCCGTTTTTCCTTTCCAAAGCCTCACGGCGAACGCATGCACCCGGGTCATAGGATCCCCCGACCCCCACGTGCCTGCCCAGCTCCGCCCCCGACCTGTCCTCAGGCTCCCTCCCTGCCCTTCAAAGCCATCATGGAGCTAAGCAAGTCTTCATCTCAGTCACTGATGATGACAGGCATCTGACGGTGGTTCATAATCTGCTTGAAGTCAAGGAGCCAGTCATGCCGCATGCCGGGGAAGGAAGAGTCTCGAGTAACAGGGTCTGTCTCGGGCAGAGCAAGGGCACCGGAACAGCCATCTGTGAGTACTCCCTTTCGGGAGTACTTGTTTCCTTTCGGGACCACCCGTACTTCAGGCACAGAGAGGTCATATGGGAGTACCACTTTGGCATTGCAGGCCTCTGCATCTTGGTATTCCTGCTTGCCCAGCTGCCAGATGAACATCCCCAACCCCTGCCTTAGCATCCAATGCACTTTTCCCTCTGGGTCCCCTGTGGTCCTCTGGGACCCTTTTTCTCATCCCACAAAAGAGGATTTGTTTCTGACTCCTCCTGATATATGCCTTTCAGGTGTGTTCTTGGGAGTGGCATGTCAGTTGCCTCAAACTATACGATATACCTCCCATGAGAGAAGACGAAGAGGACTTGGTGTTTCTCTGCATGGGTGCAGAGATGGAAACTTACCTGTGGTGCCGTGTCATGTGTGGGGTGGCAGTGCCATTTGCTAAAATCACATAGAAAGAAGTTGGCCCATAAAAAGAATGGAATATTGACTTCTGCAGCAACATGGAAGGTATATTATTAAGTAAAGTAACTCAGACAGAAATAGACAAATACTGTATGATATCACTTATAGAATCTGAAAACACCACAAAGTAAAAGATATAACAAAAATGGAGACTCACAGATATAGATAGCAATCAATCTACTGGTTACCAGCGGAGAGGGGAAGAGGGAGGTGCAATACAGAGGTGGGGGAGTAGGAGGCACACCCTCTTAGGTGTAAGATGAGCTCAAGGATGTATTGTACAACATGGGGAATAGAGCCAGTACTCTGTAATAACTATAAATGGAAAGCAAACTTTAACAATAGTATAATAATAAAGAAAAGGAAAGAAAGAAGGGGGAGGAAGGAGGGAAGAAAGGAAGAAAAATAATGGTGTTTTTGGAGGTCACAAAGCCAACACTGATCAGGCCCTTTTTAGCAAAGGAATTTAGTTAATTTTTTTTAATTTATTTATTTGAATTGGAGGCTAATTATTTTACAATGCTGTAGTGGTGTTTGCCATACTTGACATGAATCTGCCACGGGTGTACATGTGTTCCCCATCCTGAACCCCCCTCTCACCTCCCTCCCCATCCCATCCCTCTGGGTCATCCCAGTGCACCAGCCCCGAGCACCCTGTCTCATGCATTGAACCTGGACTGGCGATCTGTTTCACATATGATAATATACATGTTTCAATGCTATTCTCTCAGATCATCCCACCCTCGCCTTCTCCCACAGAGTCCAAAAGACTGTTCTGTACATCTGTATCTCTTTTTCGTTCTCGCATACAGGGTTATCATTACCATATTTCTAAATTCCATATATATGTGTTAGAATATTGGTGTTTTTCTTTCTGATTTATTACACTCTGTATAATAGGCTCCAGTTTCAACCACCTCAATAGAACTAATTCAAATGTATTATTTTCAATGGTTGAGTAATATTCCATCGTGTATATGTACCACTGCTTTCTTTTTTTGTTGTCATTGTTTTTAAATCTATTTATTTTAATTAGAGGCTAATTAATTTACAATATTGTATTAGTTTTGCCATACATCAACATGAATCTGCCACGGGTGTACACGTGTCCCCAATCCTGAAGCCCCACCCACCTCCCTCCCCATTCCATCCCTCTGGGTCATCCCAGTGCACCAGCCCCAGGCATCCAGTATGGTGCATCGAACCTGGACTGGCAACTCATTTCATATATGATATTATACATGTTTCAATACCATTCTCCCAAATCTTCCCACCCTCTCCCTCTCCAACAGAGTCCATAAGACTGTTCTATACATCAGTGTCTCTTTTGCTGTCTTGTACACAGGGTTATTGTTACCATCTTTCTAAATTCCATATATATGTGTTAGTATACTGTATTGGTGTTTTTCTTTCTGGCTTAGTTCACTCTGTATAATAGGCTCCAGTTTCATCCACCTTGTTAGAACTGATTCAAATGTATTCTTTTTAATGGCTGAGTAATACTCCATTGTGTATATGTACCACTGCTTTCTTATCCATTCATCTGCTGATGGACATCTAGGTTGCTTCCATGTCATGACTATTATAAACAGTGCTGCAATGAACATTGGGGTACACGTGTCTCTTTCCCTTCTGGTTTCCTCAGTGTGTATGCCCAGCAGTGGGATTGCTGGATCATAAGGCAGTTCTATTTCCAGTTTTTTAAGGAATCTCCACACTGTTCTCCATAGTGGCTGTACTAGTTTGCATTCCCACCAACAGTGTAAGAGGGTTCCCTTTTCTCCACACCCTCTCCAGCATTTATTGCTTGTAGACTTTTGGATCGCAGCCATTCTGACTGGCGTGAAATGGTACCTCATAGTGGTCTTGATTTGCATTTCTCTGATAATGAGTGATGTTGAGCATCTTTTCATATGTTTGCTAGCCATCTGTATGTCTTCTTTGGAGAAATGTCTATTTAGTTCTTTGGCCCATTTTTTGATTGGGTCATTTATTTTTCTGGAGTTGAGCTGTAGGAGTTGCTTGTATATTTTTGAGATTAGTTGTTTGTCAGTTGCTTCATTTGCTATTATTTTCTCCCATTCTGAAGGCTGCCTTTTCACCTTGCTAATAGTTTCCTTTGATGTGCAGAAGCTTTTAAGTTTAATTAGGTCCCATTTGTTTATTTTTGCTTTTATTTCCAATATTCTGGGAGGTGAGTCATAGAGGATCCTGCTGTGATGTATGTCAGAGTGTGTTTTGCCTATGTTCTCCTCTAGGAGTTTTATAGTTTCTGGTCTTACGTTTAGATCTTTAATCCATTTGGAGTTTATTTTTGTGTATTGTGTTAGAAAGTGTTCTAGTTTCATTCTTTTACAAGTGGTTGACAAGATTTCCCAGCACCACTTGTTAAAGAGATTGTCTTTAATCCATTGTATATTCTTGCCTCCTTTGTCAAAGATAAGGTGTCCATATGTGCGTGGATTTATCTCTGGGCTTTCTATTTTGTTCCATTGATCTATATTTCTGTCTTATTTCACTCTGTATAATAGGCTCCAGTTTCATCCACCTCATTAGAACTGATTCAAGTGTATTCTTTTTCGTGGCTGAGAAATATTCCATTGTGTATATGTACCACTGCTTTCTTATCCGTTCATCCGCTGATGGTCATCTAGGATGCTTCCATGTCCTGGCTATTGTAAACAATGCTGTGATGATCATTCAGGTACACATGTCTCTTTCAATTCTGGTTTCCTCGGTGTGTATGCCCAGCAGTGGGATTGCTGGGTCATGTGGCAGTTCTAGTTCCAGGTGTTTAAGGAATCTCCACACTGTTCTCCATAGTGGCTGTACCAGTTTCATTCCCACCAACAGTGTGAGAGGGTGCCCTTTTCTCCACACCCTCTCCAGCTTTTATTGCTTGTAGATTTTTGGATAGCAGCCATCCTGCCTGGCGAGAGATGGTACCTGATTGTGGTTCTCATTTGCATTTCTCTGATAATGAGTGATGTTGAGCATCTTTTCATGTGTTTGTTAGCCATCTGTATGTCTTCTTCAGAGCAAAGGAATTTAGAATGGAGCAGTGGGCTCCCACTGGTGGGGCAGGGGGAGTAGCCTACATCCCGTGCAGGCAATACTGGGGGGCATTGCCCACGAAGACTTTTATTACAAGAAGAAAACCAAGTAAATGCTGGTTCTGTTTTGATTACCATCTCCATACTTCAGTATTCTAAAATAATGTCAGGAATTAAATACTTTTCCTTTGCAAAACAAATTTTGTTGGTTTAAGTTTGAAAAGTTTGTTGTCATATACTTCAGGTTTTAATATTTTATATATTATTCACAAGGTACAAAGTTTCAGTGTACATATATACAAACAAACACACATATTTGTGTGTATATATATATATATATTCAAATGCACACACCTTTGTGTGTGTATCTATATATAAATTCATATATATATGAATATATATGAATATTCCTGAAGCTGTCGTTCCCAGCCACCTTCACCCTCTTCCCCAAACCAATGCCATTCTCTACCCTTCTCTTGTTTTCTCCAGGTGGCCACAGTCTTAGTACTTATCTTTAACAATTCATTGTCTTCTATGAGGGAGTTCATTAAGAGAAGACCCTGTTCAACAATTGTCACCAACACAGGCTGCCATGGTTACCACTGCTCCCTTCCCCAGAGCATCCTTAATGGTTTGCAAGGCCTTGAGATCACTTCCTGCACAGCCTGCAGTCCCCGAGGGAATGTACTAAATCACACCCCACATTCAAACAGTTGATTCTAAATACACAGTGATACCACAAAAATTGTCAAGGTAAAGACACACAACGTGCTTTTATTTATGTCTAAATCAGTGAAACAAAGTATTCAGTGCAAGGTACAAACTTTTCTTAGCTTGGAAAGAACAAAATCGTCTTATGTTTGAACATAAAATATCTTGCTGAATTTGAAAAATAGGTTTGAAATGAAATTCATTCTTGATTGTCAGTTATTTTGAGACTATGGAAAATAGTCTTATGTTAGAGAAAATAAACCAGAGAAGGCAATGGCACCCCACTCCAGTACTCTTGCCTGGAAAATCCCATGGATGGAAGAGCCTGATAGGCTGCAATCCATGGGGTCGCTAAGAGTCAGACACGACTGAGCGACTTCACTTTCACCTTTCACTTTCATGCATTGGAGAAGGAAATGGCAACCCACTCCTGCGTTCTTGCCTGGAGAATCCCAGGGATGGCTGAGCCTGGTGGGCTGCCGTCTATGGGGTCGCACAGAGTTGGACACAACTAAAGCGACTTAGCAGCAGCAGCAGCAGAGAAAATAAACGTACGTTAACTGGGGCTGCTTAAGCTGTATCTTTTGCAGAATTTTTTTTTAATTCCCTGACACTTTTACAGTCATAAATAGATATAATAGACAAGGTTTGGAGGAGACACACACTCCCTGCCATGTGACCCATCGGAGTTGACTTAGATGAGGATGGCAGGTGAGTTTGGAGGCCTCTTTAGGGGAATTATAAATGCCTCATTTCTCCCACCAAAACATCTGAATTGCTCCCCATCCTCCGCTAGAGGTGTCGGGATGGGGCTTTGTGATGTCAAGGCTCACCCAGGGCCACCATTGGCTGGGGAAGAGACTTGCTGACCTCATAAAGCATGAGGGTGTGTCTCCCTGGGGAGGGGTATATACAGGGGTGCTCAGGGGCTCTGGAGCAAACCACTGGGAGGCCTCAAAATGACTAAGGTGACTGGGAAGCCACAAGGCTCCAGAGTAGTTATGAAACACCTGCCTCCTGTTACCTGGGACAAAAGGATGAAGACCTCCTCTCAATTGAGGTCCAAAAAACATGTCAAGGTGAGCTGAGCCCACCCAAACTCCTCTTGCCCATTGACCCCACCCCATAAGACCCCCTCCCCTGTCCTTGCCTGGCACATAACCCTTCTCTGCCCACACCCCTTCTCCTGAAGCTGTCATTCCCGGCCACCTTCACCCTCTTCCCCAAACCAATGCCATTCTCTACCCCTCTCTTGTTTTCTCCAGGTGGCCAGCACCCTCAGGCAAAGCTGACAAAGAAAACGTCTCAGAAACCGCCCACCACAAGGAACCTTAGAAAAATCAGAGGCTCAAAGCTCTGTAGCCAGTGTTCCAAGGTGAATGAAGAGCTGAATCAGAAGGGACCAGAGGAGGTCCCAGAGAGTGTGGAGACCCCTGTCATTCCAGCGGGACCGGTGGGCAACCAGTGACTTCAAGGCATGGCTAGAGACCTCAGAAATCTTCGGGGGTCTTGCCACTGAGTACCGGCCAACAGTACAGACATTGACTATTATACCAACTGCATACATTAAGAATGAAAATAAAATCAACCTGATGTGAAATTATGTTTGTCTCTGAGTTCTCTGAGAGTGGGGGCCAGAGAGGGCAGGGCAGGGCAGGGATAAATGTGTGAAGAGGGAGGGACATGGGTCTGTGGGGATGGAGATGGGACCAGAAAGTCAAGTTTGCCAGAAAGTAGGGGGGGAAGAACTGGTTCCAGACTCAGCTTCAAAGATATACTTCCCATGGGAAAAGAGGAAGAGGACTTGGTGTATCTCTGTGTGAGTGCAGAGATGGAAACTGAGCGGGGGAGCCATGTCATGTGTGTGGTGGCAGTGCCATTTGTTTAAAAGGCATAGAAAGAAGTTGCCCCATAAAAAGAATGGAATATTGACATTTGCAGCAACATGGAAGGTAACTATTGAGTGAAATAACTCAGACAGAGATAGACAAATACTGTATGATATCACTTATAGAATCTAAAAATACCACAAAGTAGAGAATATAACAAAAATGGAGGCTCACAGATAGATATAGAGAACAATCTACTGGTTACCAGCGGGGAGGGGAAGAGGGAGGGCCAATACAGAGATGGGGGAGTGGGAGGCACACCGTGTTAGGTGTAAGATGAGCTCAAGGATGTATTGTACAACATGGGGAATAGAGCCAGTACTCTGTAATAACTATAAATGGAAAGCAAACTTTAACAATTGTATAATAAGAAAGAAAAGGAAAGAAAGAGGGGGGAGATAGGAGGCAGGAAAAGAAGGAAAATAATGGTGTTTTTTGGAGGTCCAAAAACCAATATTGATTAGGCCTGTTTTAGCTAAGAAATTTAGAATGGAGCAGTGGCCTTCCAAAGGCGAGGCACGGGGAGTGGCCCACATCCAGTGCAGGTAATACTGGGGAACATTTCCCATGAAGAGTTTTATTACAAGAATAAAACCAAGTTACAGCTGGTTCTGTTTTGATTACCATCTCCATACTCCAGTATTCTAAAATAATGTCAGTAATTAAATATTTTTCCCCTGCAAAACCAAATTTAGTTGGCTTGAGTTGAAAAGTTTGTTGTCATTTATGTTAGCTTTTAATATTTTTTTATTATTCACAAGGTACAAACTTTTAAAATATGTATATAAATACATATGCACACTAATTTCATTTGGCCTCAGTTTCAGTACTTTAAAAATTGTCTTCTACGAGGAAGTTAATTAAGAGAAGACCCTGATAAACAGTTGTCGCCAACACAGGGTGCCATGCTTCAGGTCAGTTCAGTCGCTCAGTCGTGTCCGATTCTGTGACCCCATTAACCGCAACACGCCAGGCCATCACCAACTCCTGGAGTCCACCCAAACCCATATCCATTGAGTTGGTGATGCCATCAAACCATCTCATCTTCTGTTGTCCCCTTCTCCTCCTGCCCTCAACCTTTCCCAGCATCAGGGTCTTTTCCACTGAGTCAGCTCTTCGCATCAGCTGGCCAAAATTTTGGAGTTTCAGCTTCAACATCAGTCCTACCAATGAATATCCAGGACTGATCTCCTTTAGGATGGACTGGTTGGATCTCCTTGCAGTCCAAGGGACTCTCAAGAGTCTTCTCCAATACCACAGTTCAAAACCATCAATTCTTCGGCACTCAGCTTTCTTTATAGTCCAACTCTCTCATCCATACATGACGACTGGAAAAACAATAGCCTTGACTAGACAGACCTTTGTTGACAAGGTAATGTCTCTGCTTTTTAATATGTTGTCTAGGTTGGTCATAATTTTCATTCCAAGGAGTAAACGTCTTTTAATTTCATGGCTGCAATCACCATCTGCAGTGATTTTGGAGCCCAAAAAAATAAAGTCAGCCACTGTTTCCACTGTTTCCCTGTCTATTTGCCATAAAGTGATGGGACCGGATGCCATGATTTAGTTTTCTGAATGTTGAGCTTTAAACCCACTTTTTCACTCTCCTCTTTCACTATCATCAAGAGGCTCTTTAGTTCTTCACTTTCTGCCATAAGGGTGGTGTCATCTGTATATCTGAGATCATTGATATTTCTCCTAGCAATCTTGATTTCAGCTTGTGCTTCCTCCAGCCCAGCGTTTCTCATGATGTACTCTGCATAGAAGTTAAATAAGCAGGGTGACAATATACAGCCCTGACATGTTTACCACTGCTCCATTCCACAGAGCATTCTTAATGGTTTGGAAGGCCTTGAGACCACTTCCTGCACAGCCTGCAGTCCCTGAGGGAACATCCTAAAACACATCCCACGTTCAAACAGTTGATTCTAAATACACAGTTGTACCACAAAGATTGTCAATGTAATGACACACAATGTGCTCTTGTTTAGTCTAAATTAGTGAAACAAAGTATTCTCTGAAAGGTACAAACTTTTTTAGCTTGAAAATTAGAAAATCTTCTTATATTTGAACATAAAATATCCTGCTGAATTTGAAAACTATGTTTTAAAGTGAAATTCATTCTTACTTGTCAGTTATTTTGAGACTATGGAGAAAATAAAATTACGTTCATTGGGGCTGCTAAAACTATCTTTTGTGGATGTTTTTTCTTAAAAATTCCCTTACAGTTTTACAGTCAGTTCAGTTCAGTCACTCAGTCGTGTACGACTCTTCACGACCCCATGAGTCGCAGCACGCCAGGCCTCCCTGTCCATCACCAACTCCCGGAGTTCACCCAGACTCACGTCCATCGAGTCAGTGATGCCATCCAGCCGTCTCATCCTCTGTCGTCCCCTTCTTCTCCTGCTTCCAAACCCTCCCAGCATCAGAGTCTTTTCCAATGAGTCAACTCTTCGCATGAGGTGGCCAAAGTACTGGAGTTTCAGCTTTAGCATCATTCCTTCCAAAGAAATCCCAGGGCTGATCTCCTTCATAATGGACTGGTTGGATGTCCTTGCAGTCCAAGGGACTCTCAAGAGTCTTCAACACCACAGTTCAAAGGCATCAATTCTTCAGTGCTCAGCCTTCTTCACAGTCCAACTCTCACATCCATACATGACACAGGAAAAACCATAGCCTTGACTAGACAAACCTTTGTTGGCAAAGTAATGTCTGTGCTTTTCAATATGCTATCTAGGTTGGTTATAACTTTCCTTCTTAATGATATGTAAAATGAAGAATAGATTTTATACTATGTTTTCTTGACATTTTTATTTCCTTTAATTTATGAATGTAACTAGAAAGTTGTTCTATTGAGTGCGTATTAAAAATCATTCCTGTCTCTTGTGTGGAACACACTGTTAACACTACTGTTGGGAGACATTTTATTGCCTAAAATCTTTTATACTTCAGCTCCAGTGTCTAGGTTTTTAATAATTCAGCTCTAATGTCTAGGCATTTTGTTTCGTTTTGTTTAGGCTGAGAGTTTTGTCATCTATTTCTAGTATCTTCAGAGTTTCTAGTAAGAAGGTGTGTCTGTTGTTGTTTAGTTGCTCATTCGTGTCCAACTCTTTGACACCTCATGGACTGCAAGCACATCATTCTCCTCTGTCCATGGCGATTCTCCAGGCAAGAATGCTGGAGTGGGTTGCCATGCTCTCCTGCAGGGGATCTTCCTGACCCAGAGATGGAATTCGCGTCCACTACAGCTCCTGCATTGCAGGCAGATTCTTTACCGCTGAGCCAAAATATATCTTGTATACATGAAATCCACTTTAATTATGAAGATTCATAATCAGTGAAAAGTAAAGATGGAGAAACCCAAACAAGCATTTGTCTTTTACCAATTAATAATAAGAAAAACCCTTCATTTCACTTTGCCTTCATTTATTTTTTTATTTATTTTCTCATTGAAGGATAATTGCTTTCCAGAATTTTGTTGTTTTCTGTCAAACTTCAACATGACACTCTTTATTAACTCATAGTTTCTCTTCAATATCATCTTATCCTGTGCAAATAACTTCTTTTGGCATTTCTTACAGACTAGATATGTGCTGAGAATAAATTCCTTAATTTTTTGTTCATATGAGAATATCTACTTCTCCTTTATTTTTAAAGGATAATATTCCTGGACACAGAAGTTAAGTTCAGTAGTATTTTTAGAAAAACTTTTTATTTATTGACATGTTGTTCATGTACCATGAATTTACCAGTTAAGCTGTATAATTCACTGATTTGTAATTTATCCATAGGTTGCATAACCATAGCCACTGCCTCATTCTAGAGTATTTTCATCACTCCAATGGAAAATATTGTCCAGTTGGCAGACATTTTCCATTTCCCCTTCATCTGGCATCCATTCCTCTAATTTCTGTCTTCAGAGAATTACCTAATATGGGACTTATTTATTCACATGAATGGAATAATGCAATAGGCAGCCTTTTGTTCCTGGTTTCTTTTAATTAATGTAATCATTTCAGAGCTACATTGTGTTATAGCATGTATAAGAACTCCATTCATTTGATGGCTGAATAATATTGCATTGCATGTTTTATTTATTCGATCACCAGTTGATGGACATTTGGGTCATTTCAACTTTTTTTTCCTTTTTTTAGCTCATTTCTTTTTAAATTTTATTTTTAATTTAATAATTTTACATTTTTAAATTTAATTACTTTTTCTGCATCTATTTAGGTTATCATATGATTTTTACCTTTCAGTTGGTTCATATGGTCTGTCACATTGATTGATTTGCATATATTGAAGAATCCTTGCATCCCTGGAATAAACCCAACTTGATCATGGTGTATGAGCTTTTTGATGTGCTGTTGAATTCTGTTTGCTAAAAGTTTGTTGAGGATTATTTGCATCTATTTTCATTAGTGATATTGGTCTGTAGTTTTCTTTTTTGGTCTTGTCATTGTCTGGTTTTGGTATCAGGATGACAGTAGCCTCATTGAATGAGTTTGGAAGTGTTGCTTCCTCTACAATATTTTAAAAGCGTTTTAGAGGATAGGCATTTGCTCATCTCTAAATGTTTGATAGAATTCACCTGTGAAGCCATCTGTTCCTGGGCTTTTGTCTTTTGTGAAATTTTTGTTCACAGCTTCGATTTACAGCTTGTAATTGGGTTGTTCAAAATTTCTATTTCTTCCTGGTTCAGTTTTGGAAGATTGAACTTTTCTAAGAATCTGTCCATTTCTTCCAGGTTATCCATTTTATTGACATAGAGTTGTTCATAATAGTCTCTTATAATCCTTTGTATTTCTGCATTGGCTGTGGTAACCTCTCCTTTTTCATTTCTAAGTTTGTTGATTTGATTCGTCTCTCTTTTTTTCTTGATGAGTCTGGCTAAAGGTTTGTCAATTTTGTTTATCTTCTCAAGGAACCAGCTTTTAGTTTTATTCAACTTTACTATTGTTTCTTTCATCTCTTTTTTATTTACTTTTGCTTGGATCTTTATGATTTCTTTCCTTCTAGTAATGTTTGGGGTTGTTTGTTTGTTTTTGGTTCTTCTTTTTTTTTAAGTTGTTTTAGGTGTAAATTGACATTGTCTGTTCAATGCTTTTCTTGTTTCTTGAGTTAGGATTGTATTGCTATAAACTTCTCTCTTAGAACTACTTTTGCTGCATCCCATAGGTTTTGATTTGTCATATTTTCATTGTCATTTGTTGCTAGAAATTTTTTTATTTCTTCAGTGACCTGTTGGTTATTTAAACACATGTTCTTTAATTTCCATGTGTTTGTGTTTCTTACAGTTTTTTTTTTCTTGTAATTGATATCTAGTCTTATAGTGTTGTGATCAGAGAAGATGCTTGATATGATTTCAGTTTTCTTAATTTTACTGAGGTTTCATTTGTGATCCAAGATGTGGTTTATCCTGGAGAATGTTCCATGTGCACTTGAGAAGAAGGTGTATTCTTCTGCATTTGGATGGCATGTCCTGAAGATATCAATGAGATCCATCTCATCTCATGTATCATTTAAGAATTGTGCTTACTCATTAATTTTCTGTTTTAATGATCTGTCCATTGGTGTGGGTGGGGTGTTAAAGTCTTCTACTCTGATTGTGTTATTGTCAATTTCTCTTTTTATGTCTCTTGGTGTTTGGCTTATGTATTGAGGTGCTCCTAAGTGGGATGCATAGGTATTTACAATTGTTATGTCTTCGTCTTGGATTGATCCTTTGATCATTATGTAGTGTCCTTCCTTACCTCTTGTAATCTTCTTTAGTTTAAGGTCTATTTTGTCTGATATGAGGATTGCTACTCCATCGTTCTTTTGCTTCCCATTTGCATTGGAATGTATTTTTCCATCCTCTCACTTCCAGTCTATATGTGTCTTTAGGTCTGAAGTGGGTTTCTTGTAGACAGCACATATATGGGTCTTTTTCTTTTAAATTAATTAGTTTATTTTAATTGGAGGCTAATTGCTTTACAATATTGTGGTGGTTTATGCATACATTGACTTGAAACAGCCATAGGTGTACATGTGTTCCCCATCCTGAACCCCCTTCCCACCTCCCTCCCCATGCCATCCCTCACAGTTTTCCCAGTGCACTGGCTTTGAGTGCCCTGTTTCATGCACTGAAGTTGGACTGGTGATCTATTTCACATATGGTAACATACATGTTTGAATCCTAGTCTCTCAAATCATCCCACCCTGGCCTTCTCCCACAGAGTCCAAAAGTCTGTTCTTTATCTCTGTGTCTCTTTTGCTGTCCTGCATATAGGATCATTGTTACCATCTTTCTAAATTCCATATAAATGTGTTAATATACTCTATTGGTGTTTTTCTTTCTGACTTACTTCACTCTGTATAATAGGCTCCAGTTTCATCCACCTCATTAGAACTGATTCAAATGAGTGATATTCCATTGTGTATATGTACCACAGCTTTCTTATCCATTCATCTGCTGATGGACATCTAGGTTGCTTCCATGTCCTAGCTATTGTAAACAGTGCTGTGATGAACATTAGGGTACACATGTCTCTTTCAATTCTGGTTTCCTCAGTGTGTATGTCCAGCAGTGGGATTGCTGGATCGTATGGCAATTCTATTTCCAGTTTTTTAAGGAATTTCCACACTGTTCTCCATAGTGGCTGTACTAGTCTGCATTCCCACCAACAGTGTCAGAGGGTTCCCTTTTCTCTGCAGCCTCTCCAGCATTTATTGTTTGTACACTTTTTGATAGAAGCCATTATGACCAGAGTGAGATGGTACCTCATGGTGCTTTTGATTTGCATTTCTCTGATAATGAGTGATGTTGAGCATCTTTTTATGTGTTTGTTAGCCATCCTATGTCTTCTCTAGAGAAATGTCTTCTTAGTTCTTTGGCCTATTTTTTGATTGGGTCGTTTATTTTTCTGGTGTTGAGCTGCTTGTATATTTTTGAGATTAATTCTTTGTCAGTTGCTTCATTTGGTATTATTTTCTCCCATTCTGAAGGCTATCTTTTCACCTTTCTTATAGTTTCCTTCATTGTGCAAAAGCTTTTAACTTTAATTAGGTCCTGTTTGTTTATTTTGGCTTTTATTTCCATTACTCTGGGAGGTGGGTCATAGAGCATCCTTCTGTGATTTATGTCAGAGAGTGTTTTGTCTATGCCTTCCTCTAGGAATTTTATAGTTTCTAGTTTTACATTTGGATCTTTAATCAATTTTGAGTTTTTTTGTGTGTATGGTGTTAGAAAGTATTCTAGTTTCTTTCTTTTACAAGTGGTTGACCAGTTCCCCAGCACCACTTGTTAAATAGATTGTCTTTTCTCCATTGTATATTCTTTCCTCCTTTGTCAAAGATAAGGTGTCCATAGGTGCATGGACTTATCTCTTGGCTTTCTATTTTGTTCCATTGACTGATATTTCTGTCTTTGTGCCAGTACCATACTGTCTTCATGACTGTAGCTTTGTAGTATTGCCTGAAGTCAGGCAGGTTTACTCCTCCAGTTCCATTCTTCTTTCTCAAGATTGCTTTGGCTATTCAAGGTTTTTCTATTTCCATACAGATTGTTAAATTATTTGTTCTAGTTCCGTGAAAAATACCATTCGTAGCTTGATAGGGATTGCATTGAATCTATAGATTGCTTTGGGTCATATACTCATTTTCACTATATTGATTCTTCCCATCCATGAACATAGGATATTTCTCCATCTATTTGTGTCATCTTTAATTTCTTTCTTTTAAAGTTTTCTATATATACATCTTTTGTTTCTTTAGGTAAATTAATTCCTAAGTATTTTATTCTTTTTATTGCAATGGTGAAAGCGATTGTTTCCTTGATTTCTCTGCTTCTCATTATTAGTGTACAGGAATGCAAGGGATTTCTGTGTGTTGATTTTATATCCTGCAACTTTACTATATTCATTGATTAGCTCTAGTAATTTTCTGGTGGTGTCTTTAGGGTTTTTGATGTAGAGGTTCATGTCATCTGCAAACAGTGAGAGTTTTACTTCTTCTTTTCCAATCTGGATTCCCTTTAATTTCTTTTTCTTCTCTGATTGATGTGACTAAAACTTCCAAACCTATGTTGAATAGTAGTGGTGAGAGTGGGCACCCTTGTCTTGTTCCTGACTTTAAGGGAAATGCTTTCAATTTTTCACCATTGTGGATAAACTTTGCTGTGGGTTTATCATATATGGCATTTATTATGCTGAGGTGTGTTCCTTCTATGCCTACTTTCTGGAGGGTTTTTATCATAAATGGATGTTGAATTTTGTCAAAGGTTTTCTCTGCATCTATGGAGGTAATCATATGGTTTTTATCTTTCAGTTTGTTAATGTGGTATATCACATTGATTGATTTGCAAATATTAAAGAATCCTTGCATCCCTGGGATAGAGCCCACTTGATCATGATGTCTGATCTTTTTAATATGTTGTTGGATTCTGTTTGCTAGAACTTTGTTAAGGATGTTTCATCTATGTTCATCCATGATATTGACCTGTAGTTTTCTTTTTTTGTGGCATCTTTGTCTGGTTTTGGTATTAGGGTGATGGTGGCCTCATAAAATGATTTTGGGAGTTTATCTTCCTCTGAAATTTTCCAGAAGAGTTTGAGTAGGATAGTTGTTAGCTCTTCTCTAAAGTTTTGGTAGAATTCACCTGTGAAGCCATCAGATCCTGGGCTTTTGTTTGTTCGAAGATTTTTGATTACAGTTTTGATGTCCATGCTTGTGATGGGTCTGTTAAGATTTTCAATTTTTTCCTGGTTCAGTTTTGGAAATTTATACTTTTCTAAGAATTCATCCATTTCCTCCAAGTTGTCCATTTTATTGTCATATAGCTGCTTATAGCAGTCTCTATGATCCTTTGTATTTCTGTGTTGTCTGTTGTGATTTCTCCATTTTCATTTTCATTTTGTTGATTTGATTCTTCTACTTTTTTTTCTTGATGAGTCTGGCTAATCGTTTGTCTATTTTACATGTGTTTTCATTTTTAATAGTTTTTTGCCTGTAGTTGACATCTAATCTTACCGCACTGTGATCAAAAATGATGCTTGAAATGATTTCTATTTTTTTAATTTACCAAGGTAGATTTATGGCCCAGGATGTGATCTATCCTGGAGAAGGTTCCATGTGTGCTTGAGAAAAAGGTGAAATTCATTGTTTTGGGGTGAAATGTCCTATAAATATCAATTAGGTCTACCTGATCCATTGTCTCATTTAAAGTGTGTGTTTCCTTGCTAATTTTCTGTTTGGTTGATCTATCCATAGGTGTGAGTGGGGTATTAAAGTCTCCCACTATTATTGTGTTACTGTTAATTTCCCCTTTCATACTTGTTAGCATTTGCCTTACATATTGAGGTGCTCCTCCTACTTTGGGTCCATATGTATCTATAATTGTTATATCTTCTTCTTGGATTGAACCTTTGATCATTATGTAGTGTCCTTCTTTGTCTCTTTTCATGGCCTTTATTTCAAAGTCTATTTTATCTGATATGAGTATTGCTACTCCTACTTTCTTCTGGTCTCCATTTGCATGAAATTCCTTTTTCCAACCCTTCACTTTCAGTCTGTATGTGTCCCTTGGTTTGAGGTGGGTCTCTTGTAGACAGTATATATATAGCAGTCTGGTTTTGAAACCATTTTACAATACTTCCTTTGCCACCTATCTATCCATTTGTCCATCCCTCTATTCAGTCATCAATTGATCTTTTTCCTTGGTGCATTTTGTGGTAAATTGTAGACATCCATATATATCTCCTTAAGTATTTCAGCAAGCCTGCCAGTAAGTAGTGAGCTGTGTTTGTTTACAGCAATTTTCTTTGAATATAAACTTTACATACAATGAAATATACCAATCTTTTTTCCCAGTCATGATACTTTTTAAGTACAGTTGGTTTACAATGTGTTAATTTCTGCTTTACAGCAAAGTGATTCAGTTATACACATTTATGTGTATATATACATTGTGTGTGTGTGTGTGTGTGTATACACACACATTCTTTTTTTTTTTTTTGGCTACACTGTGCAGCATGTGGAATTAGTTCCCTGACCAGGGATTGAATCTACATCCCTTGCAACGGAAGTGTGGAGTCTTAAACACTGGACTTCTAGGGAGGTCCCATATATATTTTTTTCCATTATGATTTATCATGGGATACTGAATATATTTCTCTGTGCTCTGTAGTAAGAACTTGTCAATCCAGTCCATATATTCTAGTTTATATCTCTTACCCGCAGTCACCTACTCCATTGCTCCCCCAATTCTCTCAGCCTTGGAAACCACAAGTCTATTCTCTATGTCCATGAGTGTGTTTCTGTTTCATACATGTGTTCATTTGTGTCATAGCTTAGATTCCACATTTAAGTGATATCATCTGGTATTTGTCTTTCTCTGTGTACCTCACTTCACTTCGTATGATCATCTCTCAGTCCATGTATGTTGACTCAAATGGCTTTATTGTTGTAGCTGTACAGATTCTTGTATCCTTTTAACCATACATAGAGGTATTCATCTGTGGTTATTTTCCCAGATATATCATTAAAACATATGTAGAACACCAGTCTTGGGATAGTACATCCATTTTGAGGCTGTCTTAGGATTTTATATGTATATGTCAGTCAGTTCACTTCAGTCTGTCAGTCGTGTCTGACTCTTTGTGACCTCATGGACTGTAGCATGCCAGGCTTCTCCGTCCATCAACAACTCCTGAAGCCTGCTCAAACTCATGTCCATTGAGTCAGTGAAGCCATCCAACCATCTCATTCTCTGTCATCCCTTTCTCCTCCCGCCTTCAATATTTCCAAGCATCAGGGACCTTTCCAATGAGTCAGTTCTTCGCATCAGTTGGCCAAGATATTGGAGTTTCAGCTACAGCATCAGTCCTTCCAATGAATATTCAGGACTGATTTCCTTTAGGATTGACTGGTTTGATTTCCTTGCAGCCCAAGGGACTCTCCAGAGTATATGTGGGTATGAATAGATATTTATCATGCTTATGCTGCCCTCTCATGAAGAAATAGAAGAATGCTAATGAATGTAATTTATAAAATACAGATATATTCTCTCATAAGTATGTTTATGAATAAATATTTACTGTGCTTATGCTGCCCCCTTGTGGAAAAAGAGAATACCTATCAATCCAATTTATAAAATCCAGAAGTGTCTCATATGCATATGTCAGTTCAGTTTAGTCGCTCAGTCTTGTCTGACTTTTGAGAACCCACGGACTGCAGCACCCCAGGCTTCCCTGTCCATCACCAACTCCTGGAGCTTACTCAAACTCATGTCCATTGAGTCTGTGATGCCATCTAACCATCTCCATCCTCTGTTGTTCCCTTCCCCTCCCGCCTTCAATCTTTCCCAGCACCAGAGACTTTTCCAATGAATCTGTTCTTCACATCAGGTGGCCAAAGTGTGTGGGTATGAATAAATATTTACTGTAGTTTTCCTGCCCTCTCATGGAGAAATAGAAGAATGGTTATGAATGTAATTTATAAAATTCAGATGTATTCCGAACATGTTGAAACAGATACTGTATAATTTCATTAAACTCTAACACACGCTCATAACAGAAAATGTAAAGTTGCCAGAAAAATGCAAAGAAAGAAAAAAAATCACCCATGATCTCACTTTATCATTGGCTCAGAATTCTGAGTTCCTGCGATGGGGAGATAAAAAGATGAGGGTGTGCTAGTTCTTTTAGTATAAAATCATCTTTTCTGATATTTGAATGCTAACATAGACCTTGGTTCTGATACGTGATTCTTGGTTTGTTGGCTTATCTTTAATCCTCTACTTTTACAAATACCTAGTAATTTGACCCCCTGTCTAGAGACTGTTTCAGGGTTTCTTTTTTTTTTTTTTCCTGTTTTTGTTAAGATTAAAAAGTGTTGCATATCTTAGCTACAGTAAATAGCTGCAATGAACATTGGAGAGCATTATCTTTTGGAATTAAGGTCTTCTCCAGGAATACACCCAGGTGTGGGATTGCTGGGTCCTATGGTAATTCTATTTTTAGTTTTTTAAGGAGCTGCCATGCTATTAACCATAGTAGCCGTACCAATTTACATGCCCACCAGCAGTGCAAGAGGGTTCCCTTTTCTTCACACCCTCTCCAGAAATTACTGTTTGTAAAATTTGTGATGATGGCTATTTGGACTGTTGTGAAGTGAAACCTCATTGCAGTTTTGATTCGCATTTCTCTAATAATTAGTGATGTTAAGCTACTTTTCATCTGTTTTTGGTCATCTGTATGTTTCTTTAGAGAAATATCTATTTAGATCTGCCCGGTTTTTTTTTTTTTTTTTTATACTGGGGTACTTGAGGTGTTTGTATATTTTGGAGGATAAAGCCTTGATAACTAATAGGAACCATCTGTGTAGCAAAGGGAACTGTTCTCACTGCTCTGTGGTGACCTAAATGGGAAGGAAATTCAAAAAAGAGGAGATATGTATACACACACACACACAAACATGCACAGCCAATTTACTTTGCTGTACAGCAGAAAGTAACACACATTGTAAAGCCACTACACATGCGCATACTGTAGGCTCCATTTATAAGAAGTTCTGCTGCTGCTGCTGCTGCTGCTGCTAAATCACGTCAGTCGTGTCCAACTCTGTGTGACCCCATAGACAGCAGCCTACCAGGCTCCTGTCCCTGGGATTCTCCAGGCAAGAATACTGGAGTGGGTTGCTATTTCCTTCTCCAGTGTATGAAAGTGAAAAGTGAAAGTGAAGTCACTCAGTCGTGTCCTACTCTTCAGTGACCCCATGGACTGTAGCCTACCAGGCTCCTCCGTCCATGGGGTTTCCCAGGCAAGAGAACTGGAATGCGTTGCCATTACCTTCTCCGATAAGAAGTTCTAAATGAGGCAAAACTAATCTATACTGATAGGACTGAGAACAGAGGTTGCATGGGGGAACGGCAGTGTGGGGAAGGGGCCCAGAGAGATTTTCTAACATGATGGGGGAAAAAATATTACAGTAAGCATCATATATACAATCTTGGCGAAATTGCATAAATATTTCTGCAATGTAAATTCCAAACAGGGTCTTGCTAAGTGGCTCCATGCATTTATAAGTTTACCAGATATTGTCAAATTGTCCTTCAGAAAGTTGCACCACTTTTTGCTTTCAAAGCAATGCATGAGCACTCATTTTCCAATCCTTCATCCTCAATTCAGAGGAATAATTTGGTATCTTTCAACTTTCTCATTGAACTTTTGACAATTTGCATGGCAAGAAATCATTTTCCAGTATTATTTTTTAATTTCCTTTATTACCAGTTAGGTTTTACATTCCACCCTCCCCCCCATTTTTTTTTTTTTTTTTGGTAATTTGTGTTTCTTTTTCTGGGTAATTTGTATTTCGTCGTTCCCTATACTTCCTTTATCTTTGCTTTCTATTGGGCTTTTCATCTTATTTTCTCATTTAATTTTTGATTTTGAATTCGGTGTAAATTAGGTAAATAAACCCTATGTCAGGTGTCTTCCAAATATTTATCAGTTGTCATTTTATTATTCCTGTTTATTTTTTTTTCCGTGCAGAAATTTTATATTACTGCATAGAAAACTTTGTGAATTTCCCTTTTTTGGCTTCTGAACAAAGATCACTTATAATAATAAATTTAAATAACTGACAAAAACTCTAGGAATATAGAGGGTATGGTTAAAAGAATTGAGGGAGGCCATTCTTTCTGAGTTCACTGGCGTGCCTTTCCACACGTACTTCTCAAAAAGCTTTTTACTTCATCCTCATAGAGATATATATATATATATATATATATATATATATATATATATATATATAAAGAAGTTGGAAGGATAGTGAAATGATGGGCAAAGATGAAATCAGAATGGGTGGGGCTGCGCCTGGGACTCCAAACAGATGAGTCAGCCATGGGCTTGGTCAGCCCTGTAAAGCCAACAGGGACACGTCTCTAGAGCTGTGATTGGAGGACTCTGGGAGCCCTAGCATGTGCTCAAAGCCAAGGTCACCAGGAGTGGAGCACAAGCAGGGCGATGATGCTGCCCAGTAAGCCTGTCTCCCTTGGGAAAGAGGGAAGTTAGTGCTACTTTTATTATGGAAAATGCAGTCTGTGAATATTGGGAAAAGAACTTGGTCAGTGCACGGAGTGTGAAAAAGTAAGCAAAAACCATGATTACTTTCACCAGAGTTGATATTCTAGCCCATTGCCTCCTCATCAATTTTCAGCTAATATTTTTAAAGTTGGAATTACAGTTCGTGTGCATTTTCATTTTCATTGTTCTTTGCTCTGTACATTCCTGAACATTTTATTATAAAAATTTTCAAACATTCAACAAAGTTGAATATTTTTTCTAGCTACTACAGAAAGACTTCCCACCTAGATTCTACTGCAACCATTTTGCAATACATCCCTTGTCACGTATCTATCCATTTGTCCATCCCTCTATCCATCCATCAATCCATCTTTTTCCTTCGTGCATTTTGTGATAAATTGCAGACATCAGTATGGATCTCTGTAAGTATTTCAGCAAGCCTGCCATTAAGTAGTGAGCCATGTTTGTTTATAGCAGTTTTCTTTGAAAAATAAACTTTACATAAAATGAAATATACCAATCATTTTTTCCCCATCATGTTATTTTTTAGTTGAAGCATAGTTGATTTATAATGTGTCAATTTCTGCTTTGCAGCAGAGTGATTCAGCTATACACATCTATGTGTAATATACATTGTGTGTGTGTCTGTGTGTATGATTTCTTTAATCTTTTTCTTTTTTTTTTTGGCTACACTCTGTGGCATATGGGATTAGTTCCCTGACAAGGGATTGAACCTGCATCCACTGCAGTGGAAGTGTGGAGTCTTAAACACTGGACTGCCAGGAAAGTCCCATATATATTCTTTTCCATTATGATTTATCATAGGATACTGAATATAGTTCTCTGTGCTCTATAGTAGGAACTAGTCCATCCATTCCATATACTCCAGTTTATATTCTTACTCCAAACCTCCCCCAACTCTGTCTGCCTTTAAAGTCACAAGTCTGTTCTCTATGTCCATGAGTGTGTTTCTATCTCATACATATGTTCATTTGTGTTATATCTTATTCCACATTTAAGTGATATCGCTTGGTATTTGTCTTTCTCTGTCTGACTCACGTCACTTAGTATGATCATATCTCGGTCAATGCATGTTGCCTCAAATGGCCTTAATGTTGAGGCTGTACAGATTCTTGTATCCTTTTAACCATACATAGAGGTATTCATTTGTGGTTATTTTCATATATATATATTATGAAAATGTCTGTAGTACATCACTGTTGGTATAGTACATCCATTTTGAGTCTGTCTTAGGATTTTATATGTATATGTCAGTGAGTTTAGTTCAGTTTCCCAGTCGTGTCAGACTTTTTACAACTCCATGGATCACAGCACGCCAGGCCTCCCTGTCCATCACCAACTCCCAGAGCCTGCTTAAACTCAGGTCCATCAAGTCAGTGATGCCATTCAACCATCTCATCCTCTGTCGACACTTCTCCTGCCTTCAATCTTTCCCAGCATCAGGGTCTTTTAAAATGAGTCAGCTCTTCACATCAGCTGGCCAAAGTATTGGAGTTTCAGCTTCAACATCCATCCTTCCAATGAACACTCAGGACCGATCTCCTCTAGGATGGACTGGTTGCATCTCCTTGCAGTCCGAGGGACTCTCAAGAGTCTTCTCCAACACCACAGTTCAAAACCATCAATCCTTCGGCGCTCAGCTTTCTTTATAGTCCAACTCTCACATCCATACATGACTATTGGAAAAACCATAGCCTTGACTAGACGGACCTTTGTTTGCAAAGTAATGTCTCTGCTTTTTAATATGCTGTCTAAATTGATCATAACTTTCCTTCCAAGGAGTAAGCGTCTTTTAATTTCATGGCTGCAATCACCATCTGCAGTGATTTTGGAGCCCAAAAAATAAAGTCAGCCACTCTTCCCACTGTTCCCCATCTATTTGCCATGAAGAGATGGGACCAGATGCCATGATCTTAGTTTTCTGAATGTTGAGCTTTAAGCCAACTTTTTCACTCTCCTATTTCACTATCACCAAGAGGTTCTTTAGTTCTTCACTTCTTCGATAAGGGTGGTGTCATCTGCATATCTGAGGTTATTGATTCTCTCTTGGCAATCTTGATTCCAGCTTGTGCTCCATCCAGCCCAGGGTTTTGCATGCTGTACTTTGCTTATAAGTTAAACAAGCAAGGTGATGAAATACTGCCTTGACTTACTCCTTTCCCAATTTGCAGCCAGTCTGTTGTTCCATGTCCAGTTCTAACTCTTGCTTCTTGAACTCCATACAGATTTCTCAGGAGGCAGGTCAGGTCAGTTCTGGTATTCCCATCTCTTGAAGAATTTTCCATAGTTTGTTGTGATCCACACAGTCAAAGGCTTTGACAAAGCAGAAGTAGATATATTTCTGGAACTCTCTTGCTTTTTTGATGATCCAGCAGATGTTGGCAATTTAATCTCTGGTTTCTCTGGCTTTTCTACATCCAGATTGAACATCTAGAAATTCACGGTTCACATACTGTTGAAGCCTGGCTTGAAGAATTTTGAGCAATGCTTTGCTAAAATGTGAGATGAGTACAATTGTGTGGTAGTTTGAACATTCTTTGGCATTGCCTTTCTTTGGCATTGGAATGAAAACTGACCTTTTCCAGTCCTGTGACCACTGTTGAGTTTTCCAAATTTGCTGACATATTGAGTAGAGCACTTTCATAGCATCATCTTTTAGGATTTGAAAGAGCTCAACTGGAATTCCATCACCTCCATTAGCTTTCTTCATAGTGATGCTTCCTAAGGCCCATTTGACTTCGCATTCCAGGATGTCTGGCTCTAGGTGAGTGATCACACTATCGTCATTATCTGGGTCATGAAGATCTCTTTTGTATAGTTCTTTTGTGTATTGTTGCCACCACTTCTTAATATCTTTTACTACTCTTAGTTCCATACCATTTCTGTCCTTTATTGTGCTCATCTTTATATGAAATGTTCCATTGGTATCTCTAATTTTCTTGAAGAGATCTCTAGTCTTTCCCATTCTATTGCTTTCCTCTGTTTCTTTGCATTGATCACTGAAGACGGCTTTCTTATCTCTCTTTGCCATTCTGTAGAATTCTGCATTCAACAGGGTATATCTTTCCTTTTCTCCTTTGCCTTTGCTTCTCTTCTTTTCTCAGCTATTTGTAAGGCCTCCTTAGACAACCATTTTGCCTTTTTGCATTTCTTTCTCTTGGAGATGGTCTTGATCACTGCTTCCTGTACAATGTCATGAACCTCCATCCATAGTTCTTCAGGCACTCTGTTTATCAGATCTACTCCCTTGAATCTATTTGTCACTTCCACTGTATAATCATAAGGGATTAGATTTAGTTCATACCTCAGTGGTCTAGTGGTTTTCCCTACTTTCTTCAATTTAAGTGTGAATATGGCAATAAGTCGTTCAGTACATAGATATTTATAATTATTATGTCTTCCTCTTGGTTTGATCCTTTGATCACTATGTAGCATCCTTCTTTATCTCTTTTAGTATTCTTATTTTAAGGTCTTTTTCATCTGATATGAGCATTGGTGCTCCAGCTTTCTTTTGCTTTCCATTTGCATAGAATATCTTTTTCCATCCTCTCACTTTAAGTATATAAGTGTCTTTAGGACTGAAGTGGGTTTCTTGTAGATAGCATATATATGGGTCTTGCTTTTGTATCCATCCAGCCAGTCTGTGTCTTTTGGTTGGAGCATTTAACCCCTTTACATTTAAAGTAATTATCAAGGTACAAATGGTATTTTTCACAGCACTACAACAATAATTTCACAATTTGTTTGGAAGTACAAAAGACCTCGAATAGCCAAAGCAATCATGAGAAAGAAGAGGAGGAACTGGAGGAATCAACCTGCCTGACTTCAGACTATACTACAAAGCTACAGTCATCAAGACAGTGTGGTACTGACACAAAGACAGAAATAATGATCAAGGAAACAAAATAGAAAGCCCAGAGATAAATCCATGCACCTATGGACATCTTATCTTTGACAAAGGAGGCAAGAATATATAATGGAAAAAAGGCTATCTATTTAACAAGTGGTGCTGGGAAAACTAGTCAGCCACTTGTAAAAAAATGAAACTAGAACCCTTTCTAACAGCATACATAAAAATAAACTCAAAATGGATTAAAGACCTAAATGTAAGACCAGAAACTCCTAGAGGAAAACATAGGCAAAACACTCTCTGACGTCAATCACAGCAGGATCCTCTATGACCCACCTCCCAGAGTAATGGAAATAAAAGCAAAAATAAACAAATGGGACCTAATTAAACTTAAAAGCTTCTGCACAATGAAGGAAACTATTAGCAAGGTGAAAAGACAGCCTTCAGAATGAGAGAAAATAATAGCAAATGAAGTATCTGACAAAAAATTAATCTCAAAAATATAAAAGCAGCTCATGCAGCTCAATACCAGAAAAATAAGCAACCCAATCAAAAAATGGGCCAAAGAACTAAATAGACAATTCTCCAAAGAAGACATACAGTTGGCTAACAAACACATGAAAAGATGCTCAACATCACTCATTATCAGAGAAATGCAAATCAAAATCACAATGAGGCCCCATCTCATGCTGGTCAGAATGGCTGCTATCAAAATGTCTACAAGCAATAAATGCTGGAGAGGGTGTGGAGAAAAGGGAACTCTCTTACAATGTTGGTGGGAATGCAAATTAGTACAGCCACTATGGAGAACAGTGTGGAGATTCCTTTAAAAACTGGAAATAGAATTACCATACAACCCAGCAATCCCATTGCTGGGCATACACACCAAGGTAACCAGAATTGAAAGAGATACGTGTACCACAATGTTCATTGCAGCACTGTTTATAATAGCCAGAACATGGAAGCAACCTAGATGTCCAACAGCAGACAAATGGATAAGAAAGCAGTGGGACATATACACAGTGGAATATTACTCAGCCATTAAAAAGAATGCATTTGAATCAGTTCTAATGAAGTGGATGAAACTGGAGCCTATTAAACAGAGTGAAGTAAGTCAGAAAGAAAAACACCAATACAGTATATTAATGCATATATATGGAATTTATAAAGATGGTAACAATGACCCTATATGTGAGACAACAAAAGAGACATAGAGATAAAAAAAAAAAAAGACTGTTGGACTCTGTGGGAGAAGGCAAGGGTAGGATGATTTGAAAGAATAGCATTGAAACATGTATATTATCATATGTGAACTATATCACCAGCCCAGGTTCGATGCATGAGACAGGCCACTCAGGGCCAGTGTGCCGGGGTGACCCTGAGGGATGGGATATGGAGGGAGGTGGGAGGAGGGTTCAGGATGAGGCCACATGTACACCCATGGCTGATTCATGTCAATGTATGGCAAAAACCACTACAATATTGTAATTAGCCTCCAATTAAAATGAATAAATTAATTTTTTAAAAGTGTAGAGGTTAGACTCTCCAAAATACAAAATTAAAAATACAAAACAAGATCAATCACAAAAATTATAAAAAATGTATCTATCAAATTTGCTTTAAAAAAATTAGGGTCTTTTTTTGCAAGGTAATAGTAGGTTATAAAGATGCAAATTAAAGGAGTAATAAAGAACTTAAAAATAAAAAAATTAAAAAGTTGATAACAGTAGAAGTATATCTAGGAATTTCTCTGGAGCTGTTGTGGGCAGTGTGGTTCAGTTCAATTTCAGATAGTTTCTTGTTCCAGTTTGTACTCCTTCTCAAGGTCTATAGGCCCCTTCCAATGCTTAGTCAATGCCAACTACAGGGTTTTAATCTGTTGCACCTGTCACTCCCAGAGCGGTTCCCTCTTTGTTTATTTTGGCTTCCTTTGTTTTCAAGTCTCTTCAGTGTCTAATTTCCACGCTGACACAAGGGGGCGAAGGTGGTCACTTATTTAGGTTCACTTGTTCAGTTGTGTTGTGGGGAGGAAGGAACACTGTAAACACATATCGTTGGCGTGTGTCGGGGGAGTGCTCACAGTGTATGGACCACACTGGGTTTGCCCCAGCTCACAGTGATGTGTGCTTTCCGGGTCTACACTGCTCAGGCTCCAGCTTTCCCTGCAGGGGTACTGTCCAAAGCGGGCCCTGGGTTTCATGCACTTCCCAGATATAAGCTGCTCAGGTTCAAGTTCTCTGGTACTCTGCAAATGCACAGATCGGTTGGGCGTGTGTTTTGTGCCCTTCCCAGGTCCGAGCACCTCAGGCGACCAGGTGCTTGGAGAGCCCACTGTCCCAGGTGGGCCATGCACCTTAATCACCTCCCCGGTCCAGGCCACTTAGTTTCCCAGGTGTGCCACGAGAGCACCGTCTCAGGTGTGTTGTGTGTCTCCTCTGGAGACCTAATCTCAGGCTGTGACCCTCCTGGCAGATGTCAACTGTCCAGGATCCCAGGAAGATGTGGTTAACAACTGGGAGCCTGCTCACACTTTGGTGGAGGATGCTGGTCTCTGGGGCCGAGATTGCCCCTTGCCTTCTGGCTCTGGCTGTCACATACCTGCCTCTCTGCCTCCAGCAGTGGGGGTCGGGGGGAAAGGGGCCTGTAGGCAGCTGGGTAGCTCTTCTTTGGTATTCAATCAATCCTTTGTTCTCCTTTCAAATAGAATGGGCTGCCTTTCTGGATGCCTGGTGTCCTCCGCCAGCATTCAGAAATTGTTTTGTGGAAGTTGCTCAGCATTCAAATGATCTTTTGATGAATTTGTGGGGCAGAAAGTGGTCTCACCATCCTATACCTCTGCCATCTTGGGACCACACCCCTAGGTCTTGTTTCTGTATCCATTCAGCCAGTCTGTGTCTTTTGGTTGGAGCATTTAATCCATTTACATTTAAAGTAATTATTGATATATATGTTCCTATTGCCATTTTCTTAATTGTTTGGGGTTGATTTTGTAGATCTTTTTTCTTCTGTTATATTTCTTGACTATATAAATCTGTTTAACATTTGTTGAAAAGCTGGTTTGGTGGTACTGAATTCTCTTACCTTTTGCTTGTCTGAAAAGCTTTTGATTTCTCCATCAATTTTGAAGGAGATCTTGCCAGATACAGTAATCTTGGTTGTAAAATTTTCCCTTTCAGTGCTTTAAATATATCCTGCCATTCCCTTCTGGCCTGCAGAGTTTCTGTTGAAAGATCAGCTGTTAATCATATGGGGGTTTCCATTGTATGTTACTTGTTGCTTTTCCCTTGCTACTTTTAATATTCTTTCTTCGTTTTTAATCTTTTTTAGTTTGATTAGTATGTGCCTTGGCATGTTTCTCCTTGAGTTTATCCCGTATGGGACTCTCTACACCTCTTGGACTTGATTATTTCCTTTTCCGTGTTGGGGAAATTTTCAACTATAATCTCTTCAATAATTTTCTCATACTCTTTCTTTTTCTCTCTTCTATAATTTGAATACTGGTGCATTTAATATTGTCCCAGAGGTCTCTGAGACTATCCTTGGTTCTTTTTATTCTTTTTACTTTATTTTGCTCTTCAGCAGTTGTTTCCAACATTTTACCTTCCAACTCACTGATCTGTTCTTCTGCTTCAGAGATTCTGCTATTGATTCCTTCTAGAGTAGTTTTAATTTCAGTAATTGGGCTGTTTGTCTCTTTATGTTTATTCCTTAATTCTTCTTGGTCTTTGTTAATTGATTCTTGCATTTTCTCCATTCTGTTTTCAAGGTTTTTGATCATCTTTACTATCATTATCCTGAATTCTTTTTCAGGCAGTTTGCCTATTTCCTCTTCATTTATTTGAACTTCTGTGTTTCTACTTTGTTCCTTTATTTGTGCAGCATTTCGCTGCCTTTTCATCATGTTTTTTAAGCTTACTGTGCTTGAGGTCTCCTTTTCCCAGGCTTCAAAGTCAAGTTCTTTCTTCCTTTTGGTTTCTACCCTCCTAAGTTTGGTCCAGTAATTTGTGTAAGCTTTGCTTTGGGTGAGATTTGTGCTGAGTTTTTTTTTTTTTTTCTTCTGATGTGCAGGGTTGTGGTAATCCTGTCTGCTGATGATTGGGTTTATATTTTTGTCTTGTTTGTTGTTTGGATGAGGCGTCCTACACTGAGTGCGACTGGTAGTTAGGTGATGCTAAGTCTTCTATTCAAGTGGTTTCCTTTGTATAATGTCTCACTATTTGATACTCCCTAGGGTTAGGAGTTCTCTGGTTGACTAGGGTCTTGGAATCAGTGTTCCTACTCCAAAGGCTCAGAGCTGGATCTCTGGCCAGGAACAGAGATACCACAGGTGCTTTGTTATGGCATTAAGTTAGATTAAAACAAATATACAAAAAAAGAGAAACCAAAGATGAACCTCAGATGCATGGCTGTTACAATGCCAGGCAAATGATAATTAAAATAATGGAATATACACATGTATTCCCATATATGGGGATATATACATATACACTCATAAGCAAAGTCAAAACAGTCCAAGAAAAATAAACTACAATAGATTGACCTGGCAAACAAAGGAAACCAAAAATTGTATCTACCAGTTAAGAGCAAAACTATCTAAAGCACAAACTGGAAAACAAAACTAAAGCAAAGTGCCAAGTGGGGATTAAAGCAATGAAAATAAAATGAACAAAATGTTTAGAGGAAAGGAAAAAAGAAAAGAAAGAACAATAGATAAGCAAAGTTAAATAGAGGTAGACAAAGAAGATTCATATAAAGATTAACTGAAGGTGAAAAGAACACTGGAAAGAAAAACTACAGAATAAATGTAGAAAAATATAATAGTTTTTTTTTTTTAATTAAAACTATAAAAAAGAGAAAAGAATAAAAAAAAAAATGGAAAAAGAAAGAAAAAAGAGGGGAAAGGGAAAACTCCACAGAACTACAAAAGCCCAACATAGAGACAAAGGTTTATAACAGCAATAAAAAATGTGACAGGGAAAAAAAAAGCTCAGAATATTGATTAGATTTCATAGTGCCAATAAAATCAACAACTACAGCAGAGGCGGAGGGGAAGGAAAGAAAAAGAAAAAAATCCAGAAGAATCTACAGAGCGAGTCAAAACCTAAAAATAATACATGTTTTTCTTGAGTCATTTCTATCAGTCCTTTCCCTCGCTGGAAGTCACGGTCCACCTCACCTCCCTAGGATGCCCTCCAAAACTGTGCTGATCTCTGGATCTGACTTGGGGGCAGCTCAGTGTCTAATCTGGTCCTACTCCTATGTGTTCTTGCCTCCAATATTCACAGCTATCAGAACCAGTGTGCTTTCTTTTGTGGGAGCTCTCAATGTCCTTTTATATATACCCATAGACACAGAGTCTGCCTAGTTGATCATGTGGACTTAATCTGCAGCTTGTACAGCTGGTAGGAAGGTTTTAGGTCTTCTTCCTTAGCCACACTGCCCCTGGGTTTCCATTGTGGTTTTATTTCCACCTCTGCATGTGGATCATCCACTGGAGTTTGCTCCTGAGGCTGCCCTGGAGGACTTGGGTTTGCCCCTGTGAGGGCCAGATGTGGAGGTGCAGTCACTTGGGTCACAGGGCTTCTGGCAGCACCAGGTACTCAGGGGAGCTGGCAGCTAGGGCAGCAGGAAATATAGTGCTCTAGAAGGGTATGGCAACCAGTATTGGCCAATATGTGCCAGTATTCTTGCCTGTAGAACCCCCCTTCCTGACAGAGAAGTCTGGCAGGCCACAGTCTACATGGTCGCAATAATCAGACACTACCGAAGCAAGCCTGTGTGCAAGGCTTTTTTTGCCTTTGGCAGTTCTGTCCCAGTAAGAGTTGAGCATGATGGTGGCACACCTTCTTGGCTTGTGGGTACCCCAGCAGCACCAAGTGTGCAATGACACGGACTGCCTGTGCCACAGGAGTTGTGGCCCTATCAGAGTCTTTTTTCCGGCCTCTTGTAGCTGGCGATCAGGAGGCCTCTTTGGCCAGTCTTTCTCCATAGCTCTGCTCTTTCAGGCACTAAGAGGGCTCCCTTGCCTGGGGTCCTTCTCTGTTGTTCAGCACATCAGGCACATACGGGGACCCAATGGCTGATGTCCTACCCTGTAATTCGGTGAGTCAGGTGCTTGATGGGCCAGCCTCTCAATTGTTCAGCTGCTGATGATGTTGGGTAGGGAGAGAGAGGCTATGAAGATGGCTCCGCCCCCTATGATTGAATCAGAAGTATCACCTGGCTTCCATGGCGCCCTGCCTGCATTCCTCCACAGGCATTTCCCACCCCAATCTTCTCCCTCACATCCCATCACTCCGTCTCTCCGTAGTCAACAGCAACACTCGCCCTGGGATTGCTCCACAATCCCTATACTCCAGCTGCCAGCTGCTGTGCCTTCCAGAGGACCTGCATCCATCTCTGGGATGTGTATGGCTGTGGCAAGGACTGTCTGACTCTCATTCCATTTAGGCTGCTGCAGATTAGCTCTTTCACTCTCAGACTTAAATGTTTCTCCTCTGATCCAGACAATTACTCTGATGTGGGGATTGGACACTGCGGGCAGGTCCAGTCCTACTAACACTCCTGTTTTTGCCCCCTGGTTCCCTCATTCTACCGAGTTTTGTCATTCTATATGTTCTTTTCCGCTGGTCAGGCACTCCTGTCAGCTCTCAGCTGGTGTTCTGCAAGCACTTCTGTGTCTGAAGATGTATTCCTAATATGTCTGTGGAGAGAGATGTACTCCTTGCCCACCTACCCCTCTGCCACCTTGTTCATCTCAGCTTTTTGACTATTAGAAATAAGACTGCTAAGAACATTCATGTGCACACCTTTGGGTAAACATATATTTTTTTCATTCTTATTGGTATAAACGTAGGAGTGGGATTACTGGGTCATATGGTAACCCAATGTTTAACTTCCTAAGCAACTTCCAAAGTGCTTTCCACCAGGGCTGTCCCATTTTGTATTCCCATAAGCAGTGCATGAAAGTTCAAATTTTTTCACATCCTCATCACACTTGTTCCTGTCTGTTCTCTCATAGAGCCATCTTTATGGTGTGGCTCTATGGCAAAAACAGTGAATTTCCTGTTCAAATCTTTTGTCCATTTTTTGCATTGATGCCTTTCATATATTTTTTCAGATTCATATATTTTTCATACTTCAATATTATTTTTTATTTTAATTTTCAATTGTCCGACTATATAGAAAAGTAATTAATTAAATTTTATATATCATCTGCAATCTTGCAAGATTGCTTACATGAATTCTTAGTTTTAGTTATTCTGTTGTTGCTTTAGATTTCATTGGATATTCTACATAGATGTCGCTGACAAATAAAAACAGTTTAATTCTTTTCCAAACGGGATAACTTCCCTATCATTTTCTAATATGACTTCATGGACAAAAATTCAATATAATGAGAGTGGACATCTTTTTGTTGATTGTGATCTTAGATGTAAAGCAACTCAGTCTTCTCCCACAAAGTGTGATGTCAGTTAGGCAGTTTATTACCTTCATCAGGTTGAGGATCTTTTCTCTTTCTAGTTTGCTAAGAGATTTTTTTACAGAATGTGCTCAGTTGCTCATTTGTGTTCAGCTCTTTGTGACCCCATGGAGTTTAAGCCCAATAGGCTCCTCTGGCCTTGGGGTTCTCCAGGCAAGAATACTGGAGTGGGTTGCCATGCCCTCCTCCAGGTGTCTTCCAAACCCAGGAATAGATATTAGAATTTATCAAATTATTTTTTAGCATTTATCGAGATGACCCTACTATGTTTCATTTTTAGTTCTTTAGTAAGTTGAATTACACTGATGGATTTTCAAATGTTTAAGCAATGCTGCATCCTTAGGGGGACAAAAATAGATTATGCTGTGTCATACTTTGTATTATTGGTGTAGTCTGTGCTTCATTCTGAACACTTTCTATTGCTACCTCTTCAAGTGCACAATTTTCTCCTGCTGCCCTAATATGTCATTTATTCTATCCACTTTGTCATCTGACACTATAGTTTTCATATCTATAAGATGAAATTGGGTCTATTTCATGATTTCCATGTCTTTAATTAATTTTACAAGATACAAAACACAGTTATTCCAAGTATTTCAATGTCTCTGTCTGAAATTTCTAAAATCTATGCCACTTCTGGGTCAGTTTGATTTCTCAAGGGAATTTTAATATGACTTTCCTTACCTTAGTGAGATTAAATATCTTTTTAATGTGGTTAGGGTCTAGTTCCATATCTTTCTAGTGAACTGGCTGCTCATGTCTTTTAAACATCTCTTAATAAAGTGAAAGAATAAATCTTTCTTATAAACTGTTGGCTCAAGTCTTTTTCACATGTTTCTATCATGTTTTAGGCTCTTTGTTCTATAAATTTTAAGAGTCATCTTTTGGGTTTGTTTATGGTGTGCTTTGTTCTACCACGTAAAATTTTAAGCAGTGTGATGCATCCTGGGTGAAAAAGGAACCAGTGGACAGCAGGAAGTGAGCATTTCACAGGAAACCCAGGAAGTCCCACTAAGTCAACAAACTGTGTCCCCAAGGACAGACCTCAGCCTGGCTGACTGTGCTTGTCAATTAGGAACACAAGGTCTGTGGGGAAGCACACAATTCATTCCCCTTTCCTCCAGAGCCAACCACCTCAATGAGAGACCTTGGGAACTAGGTAGACAGGACATGATTACTTAGTGTTTCCCCCAAGAAACTGGAAGCTTGTGGAAGCTATTCGTGGAAATGAATTCCACCATGGTCTCAATTGTGAGGTAAGCTCCAATGGAGGTGCCAGCAGGAAAACAAGACGAGAAAAGAGATTTGTGAGGCCACATGTTGAGAAGACCTTTGCACATGTGGCCCACACAGCTCTGAGCAAGCTCCACCCCTTCCTGGGAATACTAATCAGTCACAGGTGTTCATTTCCTTCTTGGGATCACCCAGCACAACCTGAAGCATGCATTTATCTGCCTCATCCCCAAACTGTTAAAAAGCAAGCCTCAGTAGTACACCAAGTGAGGTGACCGTGAGTCCTAGACTTGAAACAAGACAGCTCCAAGTGGACCAAGGGCAAGTGTATTCAGTGCAGTCTCACAGAATGAAGGCAGGGGTTTCAGACTGGAAACTAGAAAACTGAGGAGAGCTACATTAACACTGAGAAAAGGGGGTGGGATGGGAAAGGTTTCTGGTAGGTGGCCCACAATTAAATGGTCTTCAATTTGCTTTAAGGCCATCTTGTAGGAGGAAAGTCAAATGATTCACATTTCCACAAAAACTTCAGGCTAATCATCATAGAGGGATTTTAGGCAAGATATTAAAAACTAGATAATGGTGAAAGGTGAGAGAGAACTGAATGAAAGCCTGAATAGTGTGGCTGTGAGGCAAAGTTTGGAGGAGACACACTGCCATGTGACCCATCAGAGTTGACTTAGAGAGATGACAATGGCAGGTGAGTTTGAAGGGCTTTTAAGGGGCATTAAAAATGCCTTATTTCTCCCACTAAGTCATCTGAATTGCTCCCCATCATGCCCTAGAGGTGTCATGATGGGTCTTCGTGATGTCAAGGCTCATCAAGGGCCACCATTGTCTAGAGATGTGACTTGCTGACCACATAAAGCATAAGAGTGTGGCCCCCTGGGGAGGGGTATATGTAGGGGTGCTCAGGGGCTCTGCAGCAGACCACCTGGAGTCTTCAAAATGACTAAGTTGACTGGGAAGCCACAAGACTCTACAGCAGTTACAGAACAGCCAACTCCACATACCCAGGACAAAAAGATGAAGACTTCCTATCAACTGAGTTCCAAAAGAAGTGTCAAGGTGAACTAAACCCACCCAAGCTCCTCTTGCCCATTGATCCCACCCCATAAGAGCCCCTCTTCTATCCTTGCCTGGCACATACCCCTTCTCTGCCCACATCCCTTCTCCTGAAGCTGTCATTCCTGTCCATCTTCACCCTCTTCCCCAAACCAATGCCATTCTGTGCTCCCTCTCTTGTTTTCTCCAGGTGGCCAGGGTAACCACGAGGGTGAATGAGCACATTCAAGCAAAACTGATAAAGGATGATTATCAATAAATACCACCTCAAAGTAACTGAAGAAAATCAGAGGTTCAAAGCTCTGTAGCCAGATGTTCCAAGGTGAATTAAGAGCTGAATCAGAATGAACTGGAGGAGGTCCCAGGGATCGTGGAGACCCCCTGCCATTCCAGGTAGACCAGTGGGCAGCCAGTGACTTCAGAGCATGGTTAGAGACCTCAGAAATCTTTGGGGGTCTCACCGCTGAGAAATGGCCAACAGTACAGACGTTGAATCTTATACCAAGAGCAAACATTAATACTGAAAAGAAAATAAAATCAACCTGATGTGATTTAACTCGGATGACCATTATATCTACTACTGTGGGCAAAAATCCCATAGAAGAAAGGGAGTAGCCATCATAGTCAACAAAAGAGTCTGAAATGCAGTACTTGGATGCAATCTCAAAAATGACAGAATGATCTCTTTTTGTTTCCAAGGCAAACCATTCAATATCACGGTAATTCAAGTCTATGCCCCAACCAGTAACACTGAAGAAGCTGAAGTTGAACAGTTCTATGAAGACCTACAAGAC
The DNA here is from genome assembly GCF_055505025.1 of Bos grunniens. Classification (NCBI taxonomy): domain Eukaryota; kingdom Metazoa; phylum Chordata; class Mammalia; order Artiodactyla; family Bovidae; genus Bos; species Bos grunniens. The sequence continues at coordinate 7,396,677 of NC_141194.1, forward strand.
TTTCTAGAACTAACACCCAAAAAAGATGTTCTTTTCATTATAGGGGACTTGAATGCAAAAGTAGTAAGTCAAGAAACACCTGGAGTAACAGGTAAATTTGGCCTTGGAGTACAGAATGAAGCAGGGCAAAGGCTAATAGAGTTCTGCCAAGAGAACACACTGGTCATAGCAAACACCCTCTTCCAACAACACAAGAGAAGACTCTACACATGGACATCACCAAAATCAGACTGATTATATTCTTTGCAGCCAAAGATGGAGAAACTCTATACAGTCAGCAAAAACAAGACTGGGAGCTGACTGTGGCTCAGATCATGAACTCCTTATTGCCAAATTCAGACTGAAATTGAAGAAAGTGGAGAAAACTACTATACCATTCAGGTATGACCTAAATCAAATCCCTTATGACTCTACAGTGGAAGTGAGAAATAGATTTAAGGGACTAGATCTGATAGAAAGAGTGCTTGATGAACTATGGACGGAGGTTCGTGACATTGTTCAGGAGACAGGAATCAAGACCATGCCCAAGAAGAGCAAGGAGAGATAAGAAAGCCTTCCTCAGCAATCAGAGCAAAGAAATACAGGAAAACAATAGAATGAGAAAGACTAGAGATCTCTTCAAGAAAATTAGAGATACCAAGGGAACACTTCATGCAAAGATGGGCACAATAAAAGACAGAAATTGTATGGACCTAACAGTAGCAGAAGAGTTTAAAAAGAGGTGGCAAGAATACACAGAACTATACAAAAAAAGATCTTCATGACCCAGATAACCACGATGGTGTGATCACTCACCTAGAGCCAGACATCCCAGAATGCAAAGTCAAGTGGGCCTTAGGAAGCATCACTACGAACAAAGCTAGGGGAGGTGATAGAATTCCAGTTAAGCTACTTCAAATCCTGAAAGATGATGCTGTGAAAGTGCAGCACTGAATATGCCAGCAAATTTGGAAAACTCAGCAGTGGCCACAGAACTGGAAAAGGTCAGTTTTCATTCCAATCACAAAGAAAGGCAATGCCAAAGAATGCTCAAACTACTACACAATTGCACTCATCTCATATGCTAGTAAAGTAATGCTGAAAATTCTCGAAGCCAGACTTCAACAGTACGTGAACCATGAACTTCCAGATGTTCAAGCTGGTTTTAGAAAAGGCAGAGGAACCAGAGATCAAATTGCCAGCATCTGCTAGATCATTGAAAAAGCAAGAGAGTTCCAGAAAAACATCTACTTTTGCTTTATTGACTACACCTTTGACTGTGTGGATCACAGCAAACTGTGGAAAATTCTTCAAGAGATGGGAATACCAGACCACCTAACCCACCCCCTGAGAAATTTGTATGCAGGTTGAGAAACCACAGTTAGAACTGGTCATGGAACAACAGACAGGTTCCAAATTGGGAAAGGAGTACATCAAGGCTGTATATTGTCACCCTAGTTATTTAACTTATATGCAGAGTACATCATGAGAAATGCTGGGCTGGATGAAGCACAAAGATTGCTGGGAGAAATATCAATAACCTCAGATACGCAGATGACACCACCCTTATGGCAGAAAGTGAAGAAGAAATAAAGAACCTCTTGATGAAAGTGAAAGAGGAGAGTGAAAAAGTTGGCTTAAAGCTCGACATTCAGAAAACAAAGATAATGGCATCTGGTCCCATCACTTCATGGCAAATAGATGGGGAAACAGTGGAAACAGTGACAGACTTTAATTTGGGGGGCTCCAAAATCACTGCAGATGGCGACTGCTGCCATGAAATTAAAAGACGCTTGCTCCTTGGAAGAAAAGTTATGACCAACCTAGATAGCATATTAAAAACCAGAGACATTGCTCACAAAGGTCTGTCTAGTCAAGGCTATGGTTTTTCCAGTAGTCATGTATGTATTTGAGAGTTGGAGTATAAAGAAAGCTGAGCATGAAAGAATTGATGCTTTGGAACTGTGGTGTTGGTGAAGACTCTTGAAAGTCCCTTGGACTGCAAGGAGATTAAACCAGTCAATCCTGAAGGAAATCAGTCCTGATTATTCATTGGAAGGACTGATGCTGAAACTGAAACACCAATACTTTGACCACCTGATGCGAAGAACTGACTCATAGGAAAAGACCTTAATGCTGGGAAAGACTGAAGGCAGGAGGAGAAGGAGACGACAGAGGATGAGATGTTGGATAGCACCACTGACTCAATGGAGATGAGTTTGAGTAAACTCTGGGAGTTGGTGATGGACAGGGAAGCCTGGTGTGCTGCAGTCCATGGGATCACAAAGAGTAAGACATAACTGAGCCACTGAACTGAAGTGAAAACAGTATCTTTTTCAACGTGTAAAGAATACATCTGGATTTTATAAATTACATTCATAAGCATTCTTTTATTTCTCCACGAGAGGGCAGCATAAGCACAATAAATATTTACTGATAGCCACATAAACTCTGGAGAGTCCCTTGGACTGCAAGGAGCTCAAACCAGTCAATCCTAAAGGAAATCAGTACCAAACATTCATTGGAAGGACTGATGCTGAAGCTGAAACTCCAGTACTTTGGCCACCTGATGCAAAGAACTGACTCATTTGAAAAGACCCTGATGTTGGGAAAGAAGGCAGGAGGAGAAGGGGATGACAGAGGATGAGATGGTTGGATGGCATCACCAACTCAACGGACATTAGTTTGAGCAAGCTCTGTGGGTTGGTGATGGACAGGGAAGCCTGGTGTGCTGCAGTCCATGGGGTTGCAAAGAGTTGGACACAACTAAGCAACTGAACTGAACTTTCTGTAATGAGCATGAATTAAGTTTTAATAAAGGTACATAGTATATTTATGGAGAAGGAAATGGCAACCCGCTCCAGTGTTCTTGCCTGGAGAATCCCAGGGACGGTGGAGCCTGATGGGCTGCCGTCTATGGGGTCGCACAGAGTCGGACATGACTGAAGCGACTTAACAGCAGCAGCAGCAGCAGCAGTATATTTATGTGTGTGTGTGTGTGTGAGTGACTTAGTTGTGTCTGATTCTTTGTGACCCCCATGGACCCTATGTCACTTCTCCAGGGGATCATTCAGTCCCAGGGATCGAACATGGATCTCCTGCATGCTGGGCTGATCCTTTACGGTCTGAGCCACCAGGAAAGCCCATATTGTATCTTCATCAACATGTAAAGAACACATCTGATTTTAGAAATTACGCTATATTCATAAGCATTCTTCTAATTCTCCACAAGATGGCAGCATAAGCACAGTAAACAACCATTTTCGGAGTACTTGGTTTGAAATTGAACACTGCTCTTTTGTCCAACACGGCTGAAGCAACTTAGCACGCACACAGGCACTTTGTTTATTTTGACAGGCTGCTTGTACAGATTAATTATTAGTTTATTTTTAATGGTGACTATATTCATCGTAAAAAAACTGATATATAGGAGATAAGACAAGTCATCTCTACTCGGAGACAAACTGGCATTTATCTTTCTGTTTTTATGCAAGAGAAGAGGCAGGGCTAGTGGTAAAGAACCCACCTGACAATCCAAGAGACATAAGAGAGCCAGGTTCAATCCCAGGGTGGGGAAGATCCCCTGGAGGAGGGCATGGCAACCCACTCCAGTATAGTTGCCTGGAGAATCCCATGGACAGAGGAGCCTGGGGGGCTGCAGTCCACGGGGTCACAAAGAGTTAGACACGACTGAAGCCGTGGAGCTCCATACACACATTTTTCAGAAAGTGTGCTCCCCTCTCCCTACACAATTGTTTTCTTTTGTGTGTGTGTGTGTGGAAGGTATTTTACTTTTAAGGTGATTTTTCTTTTCACCTTTTGTTCATCTGTAGATCCTGTTTTTTTTCTTCCCCCCAAACTTGAAACTTTTTATTTTATATTGGGGTGGTGGTGTTGGTGGTTTAGTCACTAAGTTGTGTCCGACTCTTGCGGCCCCATGGACTATAGCCCGCCAGGCTCCTCTGTCCATGGGATTCTCCAGGCCAGAATACTGGAGTGGATTGCCATTTCCTTCTCCATATATTGGGGTATAGCCCATTTAACAATGATGTGGTAGTTTCAGGTAAACAGCAAAGGAACTCGGCCATACATGTATCCATTGTTCTCTAATCTATCTTTCATAGCAAATGTCTCGAGTATTTCCCTAAGTTCTCTGACATGGAGGTTTGAAAAAGCTGCCTGGTATTCCAGCCTGTGGACTCATACCTTGCTACTTGATTTAAATTGGCCATTGGAGAAGGAAACAGCAACCCACTCCAGTGTTTCTTGGCTGGAGAATCCCAGGGATGGTGGAGCCTGGTGGGCTGCCATCTGTGGGGTCGCACAGAGTCGGACACGACTGAAGCGACTTAGTAGTAGTGGTTCTGTTGTTTTCCTCTATTTCTTTGCATTGATCGCTGAAGAAGGCTTTCTTATTTCTTCTTGCTATTCTTTGGAACTCTGCATTCAGATGTTTATATCTTTCCTTTTCTCCTTTGCTTTTCGCTTCTCTTCTTTTCACAGCTATTTGTAAGGCCTCCCCAGACAGCCATTTTGCTTTTTTGCATTTCTTTTCTATGGGAATGGTCTTGATCCCTGTCTCCTGTACAATGTCACGAACCTCATTCCGTAGCTCATCAGGCACTCTATCTATCAGATCTAGGCCCTTAAATCTATTTCTCATTTCCACTGTATAATCATAAGGGATTTGATTTAGGTCATACCTGAATGGTCTAGTGGTTTTCCCTACTTTCTTCAATTTAAGTCTGAATTTGGCAATAAGGGGTTCATGGTTTGAGCCACAGTCAGCTCCTGGTCTTGTTTTTGCTAACTGTATAGAGCTTCTCCATCTTTGGCTGCAAAGAATATAATCAATCTGATTTCAGTGTTGACCATCTGGTGATGTCCATGTATAGAGTCTTCTCTTGTGTTGTTGGAAGAGGGTGTTTGTTATGACCAGTGCATTTTCTTGGCAAAACTCTATTAGTCTTTGCCCTGCTTCATTCTGTATTCCAAGGCCAAATTTGCCTGTTACTCCAGGTGTTTCTTGACTTACTACTTTTGCATTCCAGTCCCCTATCATGAAAAGGACATCTTTTTTGGGTGTTAGTTCAAAAAGGTCTTGTAGGTCTTCATAGAACCGTTCAACTTCAGCTTCTTCAGCATTACTGGTTGGGGCATAGACTTGGATTACTGTGATATTGAATGAACAGAGATCATTCTGTCGTTTTTGAGATTGCATCCAAGTACTGCATTTTGGATTCTTTTGTTGACGATGATGGCTACTCCATTTCTTCTGAGGGATTCCTGCCCGCAGTAGTAGATATAATGGTCATCTGAGTTAAATTCACCCATTCCAGTCCATTTCAGTTCACTGATTCCTAGAATGTCGACATTCACTCTTGCCATCTCCTGTTTGACCACTTCCAATTTGCCTTGATTCATGGACCTGACATTCCAGGTTCCTATGCAATACTGCTCTTTACGGCATCGGACCTTGCTTCTATCACCAGTCACATCCTCAGCTGGGTATTCTTTCTGCTTTGGCTCCATCCCTTCATTCTTTCTGGAGTTATTTCTCCACTGATCTCCAGTAGCATATTGGGCATCTACTGACCTGGGGAGTTTCTTTTTCAGTATCCTATCATTTTGCCTTTTCATACTGTTCATGGGGTTCTCAAGGCAAGAATACTGAAGTGGTTTGCCATTCCCTTCTCCAGTGGACCACATTCTGTCAGATCTCTCCACCATGACCTGCCCACCTTGGGTTGCCCCACGGGCATGGCTTAGTTTCATTGAGTTAGACAAGGGAGAAATACTTCCTACTTATTCTATGAGGCCACGATTATCCTAATAGCAACGTCAGAAAAAAGGCACAAGAACTACAGACCAAAAGCCCTTATGAACACAGATGTAAGAATTATCATCAGAATACTAGCAAACTGAATTCAGCAGCATATGAAAAGGATTATACACCACGACCAAGTGGGATTTATAACTGGGATGCAAGAATCATTCAATATACAAATATCAATCAATGTTGTAAACCACAGAAAGAAAATAAAGAGGAAAAACATATAATGATCCCAGTTGATGCAGGAAAGGTATTGGCCAAATTCAGTAACCTTTAATGATAAAAAACAAAGTTGGAAGAGGAAAAAAACACTGTCTCAATATAATAAATGTCATATATGGAAATAAAACCAAGACCTTTTTTCTTAGATCAGGAACAAGTCACGGATGCCTACTTTCACTACTTCTAGTCAGCAAGGTACTGGAAGTCCTCGCCAGAGAAATTTGGTAATAAAACCTTCTTCCAAATTTGGGATGATATGACCTTATACAGGCATACCTTGGAGCTAGTGTAGGTTTGATCCAAGCCCACCACAAAAAAGCAAATATTGCAATAAAGCTAGTCACATGAATTTTTTGGTTTCCCAGTGCATGTAAAAGTTATGCTTGCACTATTAAGCGTGCAATAGCATTATGTCTGAAAAAGGGTTACATACCTTAAGTAAAAAATTTTGCTGTTCAGGTGCTCAGTCATGTCCGACTCTTTGCAACCCCATGGACTGCAGCACGCCAGGAGTTTGCTCAAATACATGTCCATTGAGTCAGTGATACTATCCAATGTTAACCATCATCTGAGCCTTCAGAAAGTCATAGTAGTAACACCTGATCACTGAGCACCATAAGAATATGATAATCATGGAAAAGTTTGAAATATTACAAGAATTACCAAAATATGATACAGAGACATGAAGTGAACAAATGCTGTTGGAAAAAATGGCACGAATAGACTTCAGTCAGGGTTGCCACAAACCTTTGATTACCACATTATTGTAAAAAACAAAATAAGGCAAAGTGCAATAAAATGAGGTATACCTGTATGTAGAAAACCCTAAAGATTCTACCCCAAAAAACTGTTAGAACAAATAAATGAATTCAGCAAAGTAGCAGGATACATAACCAAGATACAAAAATCAGTAGTATTTTTCTATACTAGTAATTAATGATCTGAAAGAGAAATTTAGGAAAGCAATTCCATTTACAATAGTATCAAAAAGAATCAAATACTTAGGAATTGATTAAAGAAACTTGTGCAATAACAACTATAAGACAGGGGACTTCCCTGGTTGTCCAGTGGCTAATACTCCATGCTCCATGCAAGCAGGGGGCCCAGGTTCGATCCCTGGTCAGGGAAGAAGACCCCCATATTGTTGCAACTGAGAGTGTGCATGCCACAACTAAACATCCCACGTGCTACAATGAAGATCAAACATACCAAGTGCCACAACTAAGACCTAGTACAGCCAAATAAATAAGGATTAAAAAAAATACAAGAAACCGCTGAGAGAAATTAAAGAAGTCATAGATAAACGAGGGCTTCCCAGGTGCTGCACTGGTGAAGAATCCACCTGCCGCTGCAGGAGATGTGGGAGACAAGAGTTCGAGCCCAGGATCAGGAAGATCCCCTGGAGAAGGGAATGGCAACCCACTCCAGTATTCTTGCCTGGAGAATCCCATGGACAGAGGAGGCTGACGGGCTACACGGAGTGGGACACGACTGAGCACATGTAGATAAATGAAAACACACCCCACGTTCATGGATTGGAAGGCTTAATATTGTTAAAATGTCCCACACTCTCCCTTGGACTGCCTGCAAGAAAAACACTTTCTTACTACTTCCTTGGGAGAATGAGAGATTTCCCTAATCATCCCTTTCACAAAGGAGGTAGGCAGCTCTTGTTCCAGCTATATGCAGGGGTCTCAATTCCAGCTTCCTGTCTTGGAGCGTCAACGTCATAGCTTTTACTTCTATGCTGGTATTGTTAATAAAATCCCAGCTCCTAACTGTGAGAGTCTATATTGGAATATAATTCCCTTCTGACCCAGGAAAGTGATGCTTCTCTCTAGATGGTCAGTATATTTAATATCTGTGTTGTATTTTATACTGCATGTCTATGTGTTTGTAGAAATATGAGGAGCATGGGACACGGTACGTCAATCTGCCCAATTGCCAGAACTCAAAGTTGGAGTCTGTTTCTAATTTTTCAATATTATAAATAATGCTATGAGGAATATCTTTGCCCATTAATCTTCATGCACATCTCTGGCTATTTTCTTTGGACAAATGCCTAGAAATGGTCAAAGAGTAGGAGTGTTTTTAAAGTATTTGATATATAATGCTCCGTTGGCAACCCCCAAGAATGCACCACTTTACATTCCCTGAGAATTCCTGTTTTTCTGCACCCTCATCAACATCTGGGAACTTAAAAATATATATATATCATTTACTTAGACTAAACATATAGTGTGAAAACAGTACTTTTTACATTTTTAACTGGTTAGAAAAAAATCAAAAGAAGAATAAAACTGTGATGACATATTAAAATTCTATGAGATTCAAATTTCAGTATCAGTAAAGACAGTATTTATTGGTACCCAACTGGATCCATTCTTTTACGTGTTATCTATGGCTGCTTTCAAAATGCAACAGCAGAGACAGAGACAAAATGCAATGGTAGCTGTGACAGAGACTTATGGTCTGCCATGCCTAAAATACTTACTGTCTGACCACCACAGAAAAGGTTGTAACCCATATTTTAGAGAAAATCAGCCTGTATACAAAGACACAGGGGTGCAGTTGTACAATAATACTAACCATCACAGACGAAGTGAACTACAACTACACTTAGCAACATGAAGGAATCTCCCAAACATAAAGCTGAGAGAAAGAAGTCAGAAACAGAAGAATACATATGGCCTGCATCTTCCTGGAGCCCAGTAGAATGTTGTAAAGTAAGTCTATTTGACCCATTCTGACAGAAGTCAGGAGAACGGCAACCTGTGAGGGTCAGTGTAGTAACTGGAAGAGGCCGGGAGGGGGCATCTCAAGTGCTGATCTGATGCATGAGTTTGCTCCATAAAAATTCATGGAGGTTTACACTAATGATCTGTGCACTTACCTGTAGGTTAAGTTATGCTTCAGGCTTCCCTGATAGCTCAGCTGGTAAAGAATCTGCCTGCAATGCAAGAGACCCTGGTTCGATTTCTGGGTTGGAAAGATCCCCTGCAGAAGGGATAGGCTACCCACTCCAGTTTTCTTGGGCTTCCCTAGTGGCTCAGATGGTAAAGAATCTGCCTGCAATGTGGGAGACCTGGGATCTGTCCCTGGGTTGGGAAGATCCCCTGGAGGAGAGCATGGCAACCCACTCCAGTATTCTTCCCTGGAGAATTCCATGGACAGAGGAGCCTGGTGGGCTACAGTCCATGGGGTTGCAAAGAGTCAGACACGACTGAGCAACTAAGCACAGCACAAGTTATGCTTCAACAAAATTTTACAAAGAGAAGAGAGATGGAGATGGGCACAGCTTGGCCCACATCTGGGAACACAGAGTTACATCAAAGTGGGCCAACATATCTTCTGTATTTTCTCATTTTCTGTTTCTTAGCTGTTCCTCAATAGTTCACTTTTCATTGCTCTCCTCATTACCTTTCTCCCCTGGCTTTCAGAGGAGGAACTTCTAGCTTGGCAGACCATTTCTGTGATAAATAGGAAATAGACGGCTGTTAAACAGGTTTGTCACAAATATTTATTACTATGTGACAAATCACCTCCAAGATTAATGGCTTAGACAACAATATTTTATTGTTTGCTCGTGATTCTATGGGTCAAGCGGGACTCAGCAAGGGGTTTCTTTGGCTGCGTGTGGCATGGGCCTCAAGTCTTGCATGGGGCTGAGCGGCAGTCCCAGGTGGACTGTGCAAGAAGCCTTAACTCAAAGTCTGGTTCCTCGGTGCCCCTTTCCATATGGTTCTCATAGGCTTCCTGATAGTATGGCAGGCTCAGAGTTATCAGACTTCTCATGTGAGCAAGAACAAGAACATGGAAGTGCCTATTTTCTTAAGCCTGGAAGTTGGGGAACGTCAATTCAATCATATTATATTTGTCAAAGGAAACCATGGGTGCTGTCATTCAAGAAGAGGGGAAATGTTGAGTGTGTATGATGATGTCATAGTAAAAAGCAAGATAAATAACCTACATTTTTTTTTAATTTTGGGGAGATGGGGACTTCCCTGGTGGTCCAGTGGTTAGGACTCTGTGCTCCCAATGCAGGGGGCTGGGGTTTGATCCTGGGTCAGGGAACTAAAACCCACATGCTTCAACCAAAAATCTCACATGCTGCAATGAAGATTGAAGATCCCATGTGCTGCAACTAAGACCTGGCCTCGCAAAATAAATAAATTTTTTTTAATTGGGGGAAATTGACTTCCTTCTTGATGTGAGGGACAGAAATGCATTTGTGACCTTTTTTAATCCACCCAGAACTTTATCTCACCCAAGCGCCATTTCTGAGAACTCAATAACAAATCAACACATAATTTAATTATTTGTAGTGATGGTTAGATAGACTCAATGGACATGAATTTGAGCAAACTCCAGGAGATAGTGGAAGACAGAGGAGCCTGGTGTACTGCAGTCCATGGGGTGCCAAAGAGTCGGGCACAGCTTAGTGACTGAACAACATCAACAAGAGACAATGGACGGAATTACCTGAACTGGAACTTGTCAACTTTCATTTAAAACAAATAAATGCTACTATGTACTCTGTTAGGAGAAGGCAGTGGCACCCCACTCCAGTATTCTTGCCTGGAAAATCCCATGGACGGAGGAGCCTGATAGGCTGTAGTCCATGGGGTCGCTAAGAGTTGGACACGACTGAGCGACTTCACTTTCACTTTTCACTTTCATGCATTGGAGAAGGAAATGGCAACCCACTCCGGTGTTCTTGCCTGGAGACTCCCAGGGACAGGGGAGCCTGGTGGGCTGCCGTCTATGGGGTCACACAGAGTCGGGCACGACTGAAGTGACTTAGCATAGCATAGCATATGTACTCTGTTGAGTATACAACTCACAAAGCACAACATCACCACAACAGCGATTACTTTTCCTGCACTCTGGTCTAGATCAGTGCTTCCCAAATGATAGCATGCAGAGGTCAGAGTGAGGACTGATGGTGTTGCTCTGTGAACCGCACAGTGTGACTCCCACGGTGGTGGGACATGACTGGACCACAGTGGAGTCCAACCAATCAGAGATCAGTAACTTCCAAAGCACAGACAGGCTGCAAACAAGATTATTCACACCCAGCTTAATATTAAGCTGGAACAGAAATTATAAGGAACATAAATTAGTCGGTTAGGGGTGAAATAATCTTTTCAGATGACAGCTAATCACACACATTCTTGCAAATTCATCAATGGTTGAAAACATGAGAAAGGCAGAAAATTAGATTCAGAATATATGTAAAAATGGAAACAAGCACCCTAGGATGAATGCGTTTTGAATCATATCAGACCTTATTAGCTCTGTGCAGATTCTGGAGGGATGAGAAGTGTTTCTGAGTTTGAGGAGACTATATCTGGTAAACAATATTGGTATTTGATCATGTTATTGACACAGGGGTGCAAAGATGGACTTGTTATTTTTTTTTTTAATGTACGCACAGTAGTTTGGACATTAAAGTTATTATACCCTCAAAAGTGGAGTGTGTGTGTGTGCGCAAAACATCAATTTGGTTTACAAATCTGATGAAAGTGAAGTCCCTCAGTCATGTCCGACTTTTTGCAACCCTATGGATTGTAGCCTAACAGGTTCCTCCGCCCATGGGATTTTCCAGGCAACCCAGGAGTGGGTTGCCATTTCCTTCTCCAGGAGATCTTCCCGACCCAGGGACTGAACCCAGGTCTCCTGCATTGTAGGTAGACGTTTTACCGTCTGAGCCACCAGAGAAGTCCTGATAGCCAATTTATTTAAGTTACAAGTTCAAATGCGAACTTTTCCTTTAACCATTTTATAACATTTTTTATTGAAGTATAATTGCTGTACAACATTATATGCTATACATGTACAGTACAGTGATCCACAATTTTTAAAGGTTATATTCCACTTTTAATTATTATAAAATATTGGTTATATTCTCCGTGCTGTGGAATATATCCTTGTAGCTTATTTTACACATAGTAAGTTTGTACTTCTTAATGCCATACATACCCTTATATTGCTCCTTCCCCCTTCCCTCTCCACACTGGCAATCACTAGTTTGCTCTCTATATCTGTTGAGTTTGCTTCTTTTTTCTTTTCTTAGTTTTTTGAGAACCCTCCATACTGTTTTCCACAGTGACTGCACAAATTTACATTTGCACCAACAGTGTGAGAACGTTTGCTTTTCTCTCCATTCTCCCCAGCGTTTGTTATTTGTGGAGTTTTTTGCATGCTAGCCATTTTGACAGGCATGACATTATATCTCATTGTACCTTTTCCTTAACCTTTTTAAGTTCAACCTAGGAAATTTATTACTCTTTTAATGGCAAAACAAATATAATATTGTAAAGTAATTAGCCTCCAATTAAAATAAATAAATTTATATTAAAAAATAAAATAAAATTCCCTTTAAGTCTAGCAAATAATATCAACCAATTTTAAGAGGTCTTTGGAAAATACTGGATCCCAGTTGTGAACTTAGTTAATTAAACACCTTCATGAATTTTAAAGTACACTTAGAACTGTTAATATATTACATTCAGTTTCCTTTTTAGTCACTTCACTTGTCTCAATTAACAACTATATTTCCAGGTATGCAAATAACTTTAAAATCTAATACATTAAACTTATAAATATAGTGAAACTTCAGTTCTCTTAAAATATCCCAATATTATATAAGATTAGTTTTCAATTAAAATCACATTTAGATGAATTACCCAATTATATATTTTACAACGGTTTCCAAAACTTAGAACTTCTTTGTAACTTTAAAAATGTATAAAATACCAAATATACATAGATTCTTTCTTTAACCCAAATATTAATTCCATAGCTTTGATTCTTTTAAAAGTTTCTGTACTTTTCCCAAGTCCTCCTGGAGCTAAGAAATTCATTCCAACCACAGATGGTAATTACCATCCCATGACTGAGCCTGCATACATTCCCATAATCTGGGCTGGCCGCTGGCTAGATTCTTGTCAATAACCCTAATGGGACACTTGAAGTCTATAAATGATTACTATGTCCAGGATGCTACACTTCACGGGAGGTGCTCTCAAGACCCTCACCCTCAATTTTAAGCTGTACACGTGGTTAAGTTTCTTCCGTGTACCCTGTGGACATCTCTACAGGCTAGTAGCTTGATCTTTGATTGAATTTTGCCTGTTTTTAGTTCTCAAACTATGTACTTTTCTCTCTAGTTCTAAAGACCTTTGCACTAGAGGAATCCTAAGATGTGTAAATATCCTTTTATCTGCAAATAAGATCTTTGGAATCCATGGAATCTTTCCAGAAGCTTTGATCAGATCAGGTTTGGATTTTAGGGCAAAATTACCTCATAGGCTTGCTGTGTTTTCCTCCCCAGAGGCACGTCAGGTCTTTGGTGGCTGTCTTCTGGTGATTTCAGCATGCTTTTTGGATTTCCAAATTATATTCAATTTTGGATATCTCACATGGCTTTGTCTCAACTGTGGTCACCGAATTTGAGATTGTCTTATTGACAAGAAAGTATAATATATCCAACTGGCAAGCTATACCTCTTGATTTCTTACTGTTTGCAGATATACGGTGGAGAACACAAGTTCTTTTCCTTCTGTTGCTTCTTGCCCAGATTCCTCTGTCCCTGGAATTTTCCAGACAAGAATACTGGAGTCGGTTGCCATTTCCTACTCGAGGGGATCTTCCTGACCCAGGGATCAAACCTGCATCTCTTATGTCTCCTCCATTGGCTTCTCTGGTGACTCAGAATCTGCTTGAGTTTGATCAGTCCCATCAAATGTTAGTTGATGATATTAGGGAATTTTTTTTTTAATTTAGATCAGATATGGACTTCTCTGGTAGTGCAGTGGCTAAAAGTGTGCTCCCAATTCAAGGGGCCCAGGGTTCAATCCCTGGTCAGGGAACTAGATTCTATATGTAGAAACTAAAATAGATCCCTCATGCCACAAATGAAGAATTGATGCTTTCGAACTGTGGTGCTGGAGAAGACTCTTGAGAGTACCCAGTTTGCATTACCAGTTGCCTCATAAACATCACAGATTTTTTTTTCCAGTTGGTTTGTATGAATCAGGATTCAAATACAGGTCACACCATGCTACTAGTTCCTATGTCTCTTAGTTTTGTTTTGTTTTGTTTTCCTTTTTCTCCTACAGGCTCCCTTTCCATCTCTCTTCCCCTGTCCCCTCCTATCCCCTTAGAGCTTATTTTTGGAAGAAATAAGGTCATTTGTTGGACATCAACTGGGATTTTGCTGATAGTATTCCCGACTTGTTAACTGTTTCTCTGACGTCTGTATTTCCTGAAAGCAGGTAACCAGATCTACAGGCTTTGATCCCTCGATACGGATTTGACTTTTGGGCAAGACTATGTCATAGGTGGTTTGTTTTTCTGAGAAAACACATCAAGTCTGGTCATCTGTCTTTTTATGATCTTAGTAACAATGGAAACTCAGTGCCAGGAGCTAGTCAATTCATGGGGGAGGGGTATTCACTCTAATTCTGATTCCATCACTCCTTCTTCAGGCTAAGCTGAAATGTTTCCATAAAAAGACACTTCTTGAATTGTGAGAAGAGCATGGAAACACATCGATTACCATATGTAAAATTGATAGCCAGTGCGAACTTGCTATGTGTCACAGGGAGTTCAACCCAGTGCTCTGTGACAACCTGCTTGCTGCTAAGTCACTTCAGTCTTGTCCGACTCTGTGCGACCCCATAGACGGCAGCCCACCAGGCTCCCCCGCCCCTGGGATTCTCCAGGCAAGAACACTGGAGTGGATTGCCATTTCCTTCTCCAATGCATGAAAGTGAAAAGTGAAAGTGAAGTCACTCAGTCGTGTCCGACTCTTGGCGACTCCATGGACTGCAGCCTATCAGGCTCCTCCATCCATGGCGTTTTCCAGGCAAGAGTACTGGAGTGGGGTGCCATTGCCTTCTCTGCTGTGACAACCTAGAGGGGTGGAATAGGATGCAAGATGGGAGGGGTTTAAGGAGGGAGGGGACATATGTAAACCTATGGCTGATTCATGTTGATGTATGGCAAAAACCATATCTGTAGAGCAATTGTCCTCCAATAATTGTATTTTGTTCTATACTTCTCAGTATTGTAAATTATAATCTTTGATAATTATTAGTGACTCGAAATAGATAAATATCAGGAAAAAAAGAGACTCTCACACATCTCCAGGTTGGACACATAGTGGTCCAAGGTAATCTGAACTTTGCGCAGCACATGGCAAAATCAGACACTTCTGGTCTACACTGGATGTCAATGGAGTCAAGCAGGTCATACCTGGGGCTCCTGGGTTTGGTTGGATTTCTGGGGGCTGTCATGGCAGACTTCTGTTTTCTGGGATTTCCTGGCACTGGTCAGGACACTTCTATACATTCCAATCCAGCCTTGAGCAACAGCAGGAGCCTGGGGACAATTTTCCAGGAGTATTAGTCCTCTGGAGCCACAGTAGACAAAGTGCCACAGACTGGGTGGATTAAAGCAAGAGAAATTTATTCTCTCACAGTTCTGGAGGCTCAAAGTCTGAAATCAAGGTGTCAGCAGGGCCATGCTTCCTTTGAAGTCTCTAGGAAAGAGTCTGTTCCAGGCCTTTCTCCTAGCTCCTGGTGTTGCTTCAGCATTTGTTGACTTGTAGACACATCACTCCAATCTCTGCCTCCTTCATCACAGGGCCTTCTACCCATGGGTCTGTCTTTTCTTTTCTTCTAAGGACACCAGTCATGCTGGGTGAAGGGTCCATCCTACATCATTATGACCTCATCATAATTTAACTAATTACATCTGAAATGACCCTATTTCCAAATATGGTAATGCTCATAGGTTCTAGGGACAGGACTTGAACGTATTTTTTAGGGCGCATAATTCAACCCGCAACACCAGGGAACCCAGGGTGTAGGGGCAGTGGACGTTCCTCCTGCCAGCAGCATCCTGCTGACCTTGGGGAATAGGTGGTCTGGCAGAGAAGTCCTGAGGAACAAGTGGGTGGATCTGCTGGGACAGCACTTCTTTCCCCAAAACGCTCTTCTGTGTTGTAGCTGAAAATTGCTATCCCTTTGGAATGTTCAAAGGACACAGTGACTAGATGTCAAAGATATAGACAGGACCCCATGTTCCGAAGGGCTTTTGCTTATTTTAATGCTGTGTGACACACGGAGCTCAATCCAGTGTTGACAACATCACCATGTTGACATTATTAACGTTTTTTATACAAGGGGTCTGCTGTGGTCTATTATGTTGGTGTGCCCCCACGTTCATATATTGAAGTGCATGCGTGCATGCTCAATCACTAAGTCGTGTTCAGCTCTTTGCAACCCCATGGACTGTAGCCCGCCAGGTTTCTCTGTCCATGGGATTCTCCAGGCAAGAATACTGGAGTGGGTTGCCGTTTCCTCCTCCAGGGGATTTTCCAGACCCAGGGACTGAACGTGGATCTCTTGCGTCTCCTGCATTGCGGGTGGATTCTTTACCACTGAGCCATCTGGGAAGCCCATATGTCAAAGTCCTAACCTGCAATGTGATCGTATTAGGAGATGGAGCCTTCAAAGAGCTGTTTAGGTCATGACAATGAGCTACGAGAATTCAATCAACATTCTTTTAAAAAAGACCTCACAAGGCATGGGAAGAATTCTCCCTCAGAGCCTCCACAAGGAACCCAACCTGGCCACACCTGGATTTTAGTTTTCGGGCTTTCAGAATGGTGAGAATAAATTTTTGTTGTTTTACACCTCAATAAAATAAAATAAAATAAAGGCAACCTCACAGCGCTCCCTAAACCTTTCCGCCTTGTGAAGACACACCCGACCATGCTGGCACCCTGACCAAGGGCTTCCCAGCCTCCACAACTGGAATAAATGAATGTCTCTTGTTTATAAGGCACTCTGTTTGTGGTGTTTTGTGGAAGCAGTCTGAAAAGGGTCCGCCTTTTCATCTGGCACTGCAAAATGCACACGGCAAACTGTGTAGTCAGTCCTGGGTAGGGACATGAGGCAGAAAAGAGGCAGAGGAAACAGGCAAAAATCAAACATTGCTGATGGCGTGGCTGGCTCGGGGCTGGCTTTTTCCCACTTCTACTTCTGTGCCAGGTAAGCCAGGCTGGACTTCACAGAGACATGGCCTAAAGTTAAATGACAAACAAATCCAGATTGTTAAATAAGCTCTCTTATCACGCACAGCTGAGTAGCCCTTGGCACCTCTTAAATGCTAAACAAAGCCCTATTGATTATGAAGTTGAGTAAGGAAAACACTAAGCAGATGGCTCTCTGAATCAGTATTGTAAAGTGTGTGTATGTGTGTGTGTTAGTTGTTCAGTCGTGTCCGACTCTTTCGTGACCCCATGGGCTGTAGCCCTCCAGGCTCTTCTGTCCATGGGATTCTATCCATTTTTTCCTGCCTTTGGACCCGAAGTGACACATCAGCTCTTCTGGGGTCTCTAGCCTGCTGGCCTTGGACTGAACTCATACCACTGGCTCTCCTGGGTTTCCAGATCGCTAATTCGACTTTTCCTTACTCAGCCTCCATAATCACTTGAGCAAATTCCTTATAACGAATCTCTTGATATATGTATCCCATTGGTTCTGTTTCTCTGGAGAACTCTGACTAATACAGAGGTCAGATAAGATGGTTGATGCTTTTTAGCAATAGCCAGATCACATTGCCCTAGTTACTTATATTCTCTGGGCCTTGATTTCCCCACTATGAAGCCTAGGTACAACAACTGTTACCATCAATTATATGTATATTACAGGGCTTCTCTACCAGCACTAGCAACATTTGGGTCTTATGAGTTTCTGCTGTGGGGCTGTCCTGGGCCCTGTGGGATGTTGAGCAGTATCCCAGGCTTCTTTCTACTCACTGGGTGCCTGGAGCATCCTTCCATCCAGTTATGACAACCAAAAATGTCTCCAGATGTTGCTAAATGTCGCCCAGGGGCCACAGTCGCCCCGGTCGAGAAGCACTGGTATGTAACAAACATCTCGGGCTTGTTGTTCCAGGATCTAATGACGTTGCCTGTGTTCCAAAACTGTTCCATTCACGCTACAAAAGAGACTGATTTATAATGCTGGTGTCATCAAATGAAAAAAAAAATTGTTAATAACCCAGAAAGTGCTCATTTCTGTGTCGGATAAATCTGCCCTCTTGTTTCTGTAAGCCTGAGACTTCCAAGCTGGTCTGCTTGGCTCATAAAGCAGAGGTCTGCAGTTGAAGAATCTGTTTTTCCAAATCCACAGGGGACCAGAGTCATAATCCTAAACAGGAGAGAACCCAGCCAGGAGGAAGCATGTGTAGTATGCCGGCTCATGGCAGCTGTGTCTTCTGAAAATTATGGTTCGCCTGGAATACATTTCCATTTGGCTCGCTAGCATTCTGTCGAACATTACCCAAGGGTTGGGAAGGAGGAGAAGTAAAAATATAGCTTTGGGAGGGGAGACTTGGAGAGGAAGGAAGTGGGTGACAGCAAATGTTCTAAGTTTGGATGAGAAATTGGTCTTTTTTTTTTTCTTTAAACCTGAAGTTTAATAACCCAGGTATGAATGGGGAGTCCGCCTACAACATGACAGCCATGAACCGATGCCAAGGACATTGCTATGCACGGAGAAGCCAACACATAGCAGAAGAAAGCACTAAAATGACCAAACAGACTGCGTGGTTCATCCACACAGCTGACTCTTTTGGAATACTTTGCACCTCTCTGGAGTGGAAGATCAGGCCGTGAGAAAACTTCATCTCAAAACTGCACAGATCTTCCCCAATCAAGGAAGTCCCATTTAAGGAAAGCACTCCTTTGGTCCCCATCCACACTCAAAAGTGAAACAAGGGCTTTCCCTATCACAAGTCACATAAGAGTCTGAAGTTAAGAGACTGAAAGCCAAGAAAGAAAATCTCAGGGAATAACCCCACGTACCCCCTTTTCTCCCGGAAATAGTTAAGGACAGGGAAGCCTAGGGTGCTGCAGTCCATGGGGTCTCAGAGTCGGACATGACTGAGCGATTGAACAACAACAACCCCTTTTAGTTCCCAAGACTGGAGAGAGGTCTCGGATTAGAGATGTCTGTGTTGCTCTCTGCCTTTGCAGTCTTGAAACCGGCAAGACAGGAATAAGCCAGAACTCCATCTAATCTTCCCCACAGCTTGGGGATTTGCATTATTTAAATCTATGGGAAGCGCCCATCATTGAGTAACTATTCCAGCATTTAAAGAATGCCAAACAATGAGCCATTTCTTCTTCAGACCCACTCCTGCCCATTTCCGTTTTCCTCTCAGCACATTGTGTAGAATTACCCAATGTGTCACTTCCTAGAACACTGGATTGTTTATACAAGCAAGCAAGACTTCTCTGGCAGTATTTATTTCTCTCATTTTCGACATGACGATTGCAACCTTCCCAGGGCTCCCTTTTTCCAGAAGCTTCTCAGCTATTGAATGTGGAGAGAGGCAGTTTTGTCCCTTCCTTGATAAGTCAAGGTTCTCCTCTGGGAAGAGAAAGTGGAATCTAAGTAAAAAACCTTCCAATTCTGTATGCTTGCCTGGCATGCAAGGAGTGTGCTGGATTGACTCCTTAACAAGCATTTTAAAGAAAATATTCTGCAAGCTCCACTTGAGGGCAAATTTTCACAGTTGGGGCAAAGGGATTTCCCAGAGGGTCTGCGAGGAGAACGAGTATTTGCATCGCCAGTACCCAGGGTCTAAGTGGATTTTTCCTGAGCTGTATTTCCATCAGAAATCTTGGTGGGAGGAGAGGTCACTACAATGTTTGTACTTTTGTTGTTGGCAAGGCTGTGGTTTGAATATGGAGGCAGTGAAGAATGCGTAATTGTGTTTTCGGCTCAGAGGAAAGCCTCCTCTCCCTGCACTGTTTTATGTGTGCTTGTGTTTTTTAGTCCTACATGGAAAGCCCCACTTGACTGTGGGAAAGACTGGCCTTATTCTCCCAAACACAAAACACACGCACTCAGTTCTTCCCAATTTATGGCAAAGCCAGAAGGTGACAGTCTCTTTGAGACAGTCTCCATCAATTTCTCTTGCATCCCAAAGCCCCACACAGGTCTTTAGGGACCATCAACTTCTGCCTGGGGCAAACATTACAAGTCAAAAGGGAAGATGGAGCAATACATTGGCCTCGATCATCCCATGTTCTAGTTTCTTCCTTTAGTTGCCTCATTTGAGGAAGACAAATGCAGTGGGCCTGCTTGGCTTCTCTGAGTCAGAGAGGTCCTGGGATGCTGTGTGGGCCTGTGGATGAAGCTTTTTCAGGTAGGGGCTTCAATGTGTCTCCACTTGCATGCATGACATTTCTTCTGAATTCTCCTCGGTTGATGTGCAAACGAAATTAGGAATACCTGATGTTGTCTACAGGTATTCCTGTAGATGGAGAAGGAAATGGCAACCCACTCCAGTATTCTTGCCTAGAGAATCCCAGGGATGGGGGAGCCTGGTGGGCTGCCATCTATGGGGTCGCACAGAGTCTGACACAACTGAAGCAACTTAGCAGCAGCAGTAGATGATGTCATGATGATCAAATGGTGTATATTTGCTAAGTGTTTCAAAGAATAAGCACAGCAGACTGTCTCTCAGCAGCTACATGTGCCAAGGGGCGAGGGCTCAGGACTTGGGAATTTAAAGACCCGAACCTCAGTTTCCTCACCCACACCATCTTCCTTTCAGTCTCCCAAGGCCTCCCCTGAGTTCTGAATCTGAAGCCACACTCTGGCTCGGTTTGTAGAAAAGTCACAGTCCCGGGCGCCTATTTAGGGTTTAGTCCTTGACTTGAGGGGTAGGGGCGCACAGACTCCTTCCTGCTCTCTGCAGCATCGCTGCACCTTATGGGTCCACCGTCAGTCCAAAGGAGTCCAGAAGATCTTATCGTCAGTGAAAGGCCCGTCAACACTTGCCTCTTAGCTCCTCATGGGCTGTAGCTTTCCCCCACCCCTGACTCTTTATCTGATACCTTTTCATCTTGCCTTCCCTTCTGTGAGTCCTTTGATGTGTGTGGGTGTTCTCTCTCTGCAGAGGTTGGCATCACTCCAATGCACTCCAGCCCCATTCAGGATAATTTCGATAGCGCCCAGATTTGTGAAATTCTGAGATGACACGATGCCTGGGAGGGCGGGGCGGGAATTCGGCTTCAGCTTGGCCATGGTGGGTGGTGGGGTGACTGCGGCGTGGGCAGGGGGAGGGGCATAAGGTGGTGGCAGACCCCTTGGTAATAAACCACGGCAATCAGAAGGGAAGATGTCAAGGCGGGGATCCTCAGCACTGGGCCATTCTCTGGAACACGCAAGATCACAACGTATTCGCTCATTTGATACTCTGTGCCCCTTTTCCCTGGACATCTAATAGCTGTGCATGTTTCATTAAAAGGACTCCAGCGGTGGAATTTCCGGCATATGACATTCGGGTGGGGGTAGACTCTAGGGGAGCAAGGAAGCTTCTGTGCTCTGGTGGGAGAAGAGGCGGAAAGGCTTCTTTGGACGTGTCCTAATTACAGTCTCCATGTCTGCACATTCCTTTTTAAAACAATTTTCCCCTTATAAAAGGAATAGAACCCTTTTACAAACCATTTCGAAGGCAAATAACTAAAAAAGCAACCATCCCACTGAAGGAATGCAAACTGCTGTGAGCATTTGGGGAGATTTTCCTCCCTTGCTTCCCCTATGTAGCTAGATTTGGATCGCTGTTAGGGTTTTTATTAGAACTTTTTGTATCACTGTAACAGTGTTTTAAAATCTCTCTGATACTTTCCTGTTTCCTGGCATTGTCTTGTGGCCAGAGATCTGGGGCACTAAATAACTGGGGAATTTGGAGCAAGAAGAGAGCCAGCCCTGTCTTTGGACTTCAATTTCTCCAGCTACGAGTTGTGCATGTAACATAAAATACCAATAGCCATAGAGGTTTCATGTTTTAGGAGCTGACCTGGCTTCCTCTCAAGCAGAGGCCTACTTGGGTCTCCACTCAAACCATCGGATCTCCCAAACTGGAAGACGGAAGAGCTCAGGGCAGGTCAGCGGGTCTGACCCGGAGTGGGGACTTCACATCAACCCTGCTGGGGCTCTCCTAGCAGGGACGAGAAGTGGCAACCTAACCAGCTCCCCACTTTCAGGTGTCCCCCAGGCCCCAGCCCAGAGGACCGGCCTCAGGTTCCTCCTCCAGCTAGGGAGCTCCTTCAACCTCCCTTCAGGGGACCTACCCGCCTTCGCGGGGGCCACCCTCGGTATTTGGGAGACCTAAGGCACAGCTCCCCTCCCCCATCAAGTGGGCAGATAGGAGGACCCCAGACATCCAAGGCCTGGGAATGGGTGCAGCGAGGTGACCGCCCTCTCCCCCGGGAATTGTTTGGGTCCCAGGAGTCAGCCCCCGGCAGGCCGCGTCTGCAGCCCGGGTGGGGCCGCCAATCTCCCGGCCCTCCTTCCTCTCCGCGGTGGCCCGGGGGCGGACGGACGCGGCGGCGCCCATTCTGGCCCCCGTGCGGTTTCCCGGCGAGGCCCAAGGAGGTGGTGGAGGAGAGAAGAGGGAGGAGCGCGCGGAGCAGGAGGGGAAGACCGAGGAGCAGGGGGCGAGCGTTGGGAGGGTTGGAACAGCCGGCGGGGGAGGAGGAGTAGAAGCAGCGGGCGGGGGTGAGGGGGTCGGGGCCAGAAGGGCCGAGAGCCAAGGAGCCCCCAAGGGAGATTGGAGGCGGAGCAGCCAAGGGAGATCGAAGGGCTTGCAGCAAGCAGGGGAGGAGCCGCGGAGGACGAAGGGGTGGAGGGAGGGCCGGGCCCACCGACAGGGCGGGGCCTGTGTAGCCCCGCCCCTAAGACGGTGCTGTGAAACGAAGATGGCCGGGCGAGCCGCGGGAACTGAGGGGCTGCCGGCAGCGGCTGCGGCAGCTCTAGGGCTGTGACTCCACGCGCGGCGGCCACCCGAGTGATCCAGGCACTGCAGGCGGCGGCGCGCAGGGCCGGGTGGGCGGCAGGCGGCAGGAGGCAGGCGGGCACCGGTGCGCGGGCGCCGGGCGGAGGATGCACCGGGCGCGGCGGGCGGGTCCCCGCGGCCGCCCCCGCGCCCCGAGCGCCGGGCCTTAGTGCTGGCGGACGAGGCGGCGCGCGTGGGGCGGCCGGGCGGCGGCGGGGCCCGCGCCGTCATGCCGTGGCTGAGCGGCGGCCGGCGGCGGCGGCGGGGACAGCCCCGCGAGGCCCCGCGGGAGCCACCGCAACCGGCGCAGCCCCCGCGGGAGCCGCCGCCGGCCGCGCCCCCCGCCGCGGTCCCCGTGCCCCCCGCGCCCTCGGCGCCCTCCGCGCCGCCACCGCTTCGGGCCCGGGAGAGCGCCGAGCTGCCGCTGCCTGCCGGCTGGGAGGAGGCGCGCGACTACGATGGCCGAGTCTTCTACATCGACCACAACACGCGCCAGACGTCGTGGATCGACCCCCGCGACCGGTAAGGGGGGTAGCGTGGGCTAGGGTTAGGGCGCCCCATACCTTGGGCCCAGGGAGAGGATTGAGGACCCGGGGGGCCTCCGGGGTCTGGGCGAAGATCGTCCGTCCTCCGGGCCCAGAGAGGATCC
This sequence comes from Bos grunniens, assembly GCF_055505025.1. NCBI lineage: Eukaryota > Metazoa > Chordata > Mammalia > Artiodactyla > Bovidae > Bos > Bos grunniens. The sequence goes on from NC_141194.1 coordinate 7,420,229, forward strand.
GGGCGCCCCCACCCTCGGGACCCTGGCCGAAGATCGAGGCTCCCCCTCTCCCGGCCTCGAGCCCCTGGTGTGCGGAGCCCCGGCTTCCACCGCGGGACGAACACTCTGACTTGGTTCCCTCACGTCACCCGCTGACCGATGCCTGGGAGCTGGGCGCCTGTAATTTCCTCTCCAGGGGCTGATGGATGGCCATCTTCCTTTTTCCGCCGCAGTCTCGCCCATCCCTGCCGGGCCTCTGCGGCCCACCGCCCCCGACTGTGGGCCCACAGGCGCCCCTCAGCCCCGCGGTGGCCAGATGAGCTGTCATCTTGTAGCACAACCGTGCGTCCCAGCCTCGTGGTGTGGGTTCCTTGTCTGGCGGCTTCAGCCTAGTTTTCAGCGAGGACTGTGCCAGATGGGACACTTCAGAGTCTTTGGAGTAACCATCAAACTGGGGTGGTTACTCTTCAGCGCCTTAGAAAGTGACTTCAAATTCTAGTTGAAAAAGCCTTGTGTACTGCGGCCAGAATGGACTATGATTAGACCCATATGCTTCTGGGATAAAGGGAAAACAAGAGTTGAATTTTAGGTTTCCTTTCTGTGCAAGATCTGAGGAGAGCCTTCAGTTGTCTCATTATTCATGTGAATGAATCCCCCGGAGTGAAAAACGGATGCTTCCGAAAGCAGTGCTAGATTGCCATTGAGTTTCACGTAATGACTTTTTCGGTAACATTTTGTTCCATTGCCTGTTGGTTTCAGTGGTTCAGCTGCTTTTGGGGAGAGGCATTTCGGGATTCTCTTGAAACCCAGGGATTCCAGTGATTATCTGATATCTTGTCCTCTCTGGAGCAACTTCTCTCCAGGTTGGGCCTGAGTACCAGAAAGGAAATACTGCAAGCTTCCCAAATGATTTTAAGACTTGAAAAGGCCCAGCGTGGTGATGGGCTCTTACATCCTCCTACCTGCACAGGAAAGGCAGTGCTACATGGCACTGGCCTTTGAAAATAAACTTTTCAGGAGGGAAGCTGCTGAATTATTGTTTGAAGATTTCTCTAGGTTCAAATAGGGGAAGACAAAGAAAGGCAAAAGGCTCGTGGTTCCCTAACATTCTCTTTGAACCTGGCCAACTTCTGGACTCAAACTCAGAGAAATTATAGCACAGTTTATTGGCTTAAAAAGGTGCTTCGTTATTTTGAAAATCAGGTGAGATCATATTATAATTTTAACTAAAGCCTAGAGCCACAGCTGTCTGATCAAGCCTTGGAAGGTTCTGGAGTTGGTAGAACTGCTTTGAATGTGGTGCCCTTCTATGTTCTATGTCTGTTAAAAATCCAAACAACTGGAAAATGAACCAATTAAAAGTACTGTTTTGCTTAGAAAAGGTGAAGACCCATTTTATGAAGATAATATAAAACAGTTGTGGTCACATTGGAGTGTAGATTCATGAGGAAAAGTATAAATGCAAAAATTTTAATTTTATTGGCACAATTCAAGACATAGGTGAGCTGACCTACAGAAGACAGCTGGTAGAAACTTCCTTTCTGTGTATTTCATACTCATTGCCTGCGTTCCTCTTTCCAGAAAGCTGTGTTACCGAATGACATTTTCATCCTTTTCAGACATCACTCATGCTACAAATTTTTAAAAAGTCCAGTTTCTAATGCTCAGAGCGTCGATGGAGTGAACAAAAGTGGATGTTTTGCATTTTTTTGTAAAGTAAAAACATGTGTACAGTTTTATGAGACATTGTTTTTATAGTGAGTGAAAATTCAGTAGGGGACAGCTTGCACTTCAGCTCCCATAATACCTTGCCCGAAATATGTATGGAATGTTCAGCAAGCCACAAACATTTAAGTGGAGTCTACGAAAGGGTGTAAATGCTGTAATAGTCATTCTCCTTCTTCTTTCAAAACAGAGTCCTGCCGATTTTTATTAGTGACTGGTTATCCTTTAAGGTTGTGATTGGTTTTTATGATATGGAAAAAATTGTGTGTTGGAGCACAGCATTTTCTCCTTGTGTATCTGACACTTAAAACCCTTTTTGAGTCGAGTTTGATTCACACGACCTGAAAACGGTATTCAAGAAATGAAGACTTTACCCAAACAGCTTCCAAATGGAAAACTGTCAGAAGAGGCAAATAAATAGGTTCTTAAAGACAATGAAATTATGGAGAAATAGATGAATGTAGTTGGTAGGTGAAGATTCTTGCTGACTGAAAGCATTTCATATATAATTTATGAAAACTGTAATAGCATAAAATATGCTGCTGTAAGCAAGGTAACCGAGGGCCAAGGGTTGTGAACAAACTCTTCTAGAGTTGTACAGTAATTCCATTCAGTGTTGTGTCTAACAGCATTTGTATTGCCAGCTCAGGGCATGTTGGTGAATTATTGTAGCTGTACTTTCTTTTTCACGTTACAACAAAGAGGTTGCAAACCTAGGGAAATATCTTTACAGATGTGGTTACAGATGTGTAAAAAAATCTCAGTATTTTCAAAACAGAATTCTTTAATTTTTAAAAAATTAATTAATTTATTTTAATTGGAGGTTAATTACTTTACAATATTGTAGTGGTTTTCGCCATACATTCACATGAATCAGCCATGGGTATACATGTGTCCCCCATCCTGAACCCCCTCCCACCTCCCTCCCCATCCTATCCCTCAGGGTCATCCCAGTGTACCGGCCCTGAGCACCCTGTCTCATGCATCGAGCCTGGACTGGTGATCTATTTCACATATGGTAATATACATCAAAACAGAAATTTTTTAGTTGGATTATGAACACACTGCAGGTTTAAATTCACTATCTCTGCAGATCAGTACTGTGCATATAATTTTCATAGTTGTCTGGGAGTCATACCCCAAAACTTTGTTTAAAAATAAACAGTTGGAACTTCCCTGGCAGTCCAGTGATTAAGACTCCTTGTTCCCAATGCAGGGACACGGGTTCGATTCCTGGTCAGGGAACTAAAATTCCACATGCTGCACGGTGAAGCCAAAAAAATCAAATCAACCAGTCAATAAAGTTAATTCACTGTTTCTGTGACTGGTATTTTCTGTGGGTGAGTTGTGTGTGGTTTACATTAGTGGCACATATGTATTCCACATATATTAACTTGGAGGTCAGTGGCCACTTTATAAAAAGGTATTTACCATTTAGATGGAAAATACGGGAAGAACTTTTTTGCCTCTCTTAGAAAAATTCAGTGCCTTTGATGGTTGTATATACGTCTGCTTCTTTTGACGTTGTATTGTTATTAACCTTTAGATGGACTGAGCAGTTGAAACTTACTGTTCTGTTTTCCATAGCTCAGTTGGGACTGTACATTACTGGAAATGCCAACCTCAGGCACTTTAAGAGTGGTGGACATAGCACATTTGAGATCAAAGCAGAGTATAAACGATCAGGATGATGGTGGCAGGCCCAGATTACATTATGACAAAAGCTTTTAGGTATCCATTTGTTCACTAGCTGGGGTTTGACCTGCGCCACATGGAGAAATCCTGTGATATATCAAAAGTCCTTTGAACAGGCTATTGCTTTAAAGAGAAAACAATCCATGGTTCTCGAATTTTGCCAGGTTGGAGCCCCACATAACAGGGCCAGATGACACCATTGCTGTCTTCTTAGAACCTGTATTCAGTGTTAATTAATAGGAGGTTTACTGTATTTTGGGCTTCCCTGATGGCTCAGCAGTAAAGAATCTGCCTGCAATCCAGGAGACACAGGAGGTATGTGTTCGATCCCTGTGTCGGGAAGATCCCTTGGAGAACGAAATGACAACCCATTCCAGTATTCTTGTCTGGGAAATCCCATGGACAGAGGAGCCTCGCAGGCTACAGTTCATGAGGTTGCAAAGAGTCGGACACGACTGAGCATGCACTCAACTCAACTTAGTATATTTATCCCACAGGGTCTATTTTGGGATTATTATCAACTTTGTGATAAATAATGATTTTTCCACTTTTCATTCTTTAAGATTATAGGTGTGTTTGTGTGTGTGTGTGTATTTGTATATACATAGAGGAGTGTCTTGCTTTTAAATCCATAAAGAGGGGACTTCTGTAAGAATCTTCTTCCATTTAGATTATCAACAACCATTTCTTGATTTGTTCTTGGTCTAATATCTTTCTTTTTTTTCTTTAAGAAAAGTGAGTGGAAAAGTCATTCATTTCTAAAAATAGCTCCCGGATGTTTGGAAATCTCTAAGTTTCCTTTTCTTCCCTGTCGCTCTGATTTTGGAAGTGGAAATTGTGTTTCCCCTTCTCCCGTAGGTTCTACTGTAGAAACCCGTGGGTCAAATGACGTGTTAAAGGTCACTTTAACACTTGAGCCCAGTGAGCTCTTCTTGCCCAGGTCCTTTTGCTATTTGGCTGCCTTTCCAGTAAATTCAGTAAAAGTAATCTGATGGAATAAAAGCAGAGCTAAAATTTCCTGAGTTCAGTTATTCTCATTTAAATCCAGTCAAATGAAGTAATATTTATAGGTTCTTGGCCTCCTGTGTGCTAGGATAGTGGATGGAGACCAGGTTTGTGTGGGAGATGGGAGACCCAGAAAATGTAGACAGTGGTGGTTGCCAGACACCCTCAGCAGAAGGTGGTGGCTTCTGAGAAAAGGAGGTGGCTCACTAGAGCCTGGGAGTTCTTTATCCTTGTCCATTGTCTCCTAGGTTGAGTGTATCTCATGCTTCCTTAGCACTGGGGATGAGAAGAATGCTGTGGACAAGGAACTGCTAGGTATTTGAAATAAGGATGGGAACCGGTTAGCTTGACTGACCCAGAGTCTTTGTGTTAGGCAGGTCAGGCCCAGGCAAGACTACGTGGAGCTTGAATCCTCCAGCTTTGGGCTTCAAAGAGCCAGGATGGCCTCTTTCCTCTCCTCATCTTGCATGTGAGGGCCACAGCCAAGGGGTACGTCCCACCCACTGTGGGAGGAACTGGGACTTGAGCTGAATCTTCTGACCATGATCCAATGCTCTGTCACAGACGCCACCCCACTGCCCTGTCCCTATTCAATTTGAGGCATCCTGCCTCTCTTCATTCGTTTGTTGGCTCATCTGTCCATTCATTCTGTAACTGTTTCACAGCCTCCCCATCTCAGGCACCCTTCCGGGTCCAGGAAGCACCAGTGGCGAGCACCAGCAGACAGGTGCCTGCCTCCCGTGGGGCTCACATGTGCTCATGTTCTATTTACCCTGAGGCCTCACTGTGTTCTTCCTGCCTCCTGCTTTCTTCCCGCTGGGGTCCCTTGGGTCTTAGGACATACGAGGGGTGCTGCTTGTGGGCCACACACTCCAGGGCACTGTCACTGAAAGCTGACAAAGGCTGCGTGAGCTGTCAGTGGGACGATGATGGAACTGAAGCCCAGGGGCTTGCCTTAGTAACCTTGCTTCCCAGAGCCAACAAAGAACGCGTCTGTCTGACTCCAGACTTGAACCGAAATCTACTGTCTATACCTTCCCCTCCCTTGGCTCGGTAACCGTGTGCCCCCTGTGCTATGTTCGATTCCCCTGGTTACTTTTATCTTATATTCATTGTTGTTTGATATTTAACAGACCTCCTCCCTACCCCTCCCACCCAGATAGAAGAATGGCGCTCCAGAGATGTCCATGGCCTAGTCTCCTAAATTGATTAATGTTACCTTCCCACAGAAATGGCCTTGGTAGGTGGGATTAAGTTAAGAATCCTGAAATGAGGTGATCATCCTGGATTATCTGGCTGGGCTTAGGGTAAGCAGAAGAGTCCTGACCAGAGGGAAGCAGAACACTCAAAGTCAGAGAAGGAGATGCGACAGCAGAAGCAGATGTTGGAGCTGTGTGGCCAGGAGCCAAGGAATGTAGGCGGCCTCTCAAATCCGGAAGAGCCAGGAGGTGTATATTTCCTTCGTGCTTCCAGATGGAATGCGGCCCTGCCAACACCTTGCTATTGGCCGAATGAAACTGATTTTTGACTTCTGACCTCCAAAACTGTGAGACGGTAAACATGTGTTGTGTTAAACCACCTGCTTTGTGGCAGTTCCTCACAGCAGCAGTAGGAAACTCCTGCACCCTGTGTGTTGTTTTCCCAGAGAGAATGGAAGGGTCTGGTCAGCCTGGTGTTGTTTGATAAGAGCCGCATGGGCTGAGGTGTCCTGGGTGCTCAGGGGCTGCTGGGCCAGGCATTTTACATCCGTTTTTCTCCCAGGCTCCTCACAACACCCCTAGGAGTCCTGTTCCTTGTGAATGGGGCCTGGAGTTTCAGTCATGTGAGGCACCAAGTCCTGCTTGATGAGCTAGCCACGTATAAGCGATGGACAGGGTGCACTTCTGAGAGAAGAGGGCAGTCAGAAATTGTCAGAGGTTTTCACAGAGGCTGATGGACCTGAGCTAGAGATAGTCAGGGCTCTTGGATTAGAAAAATTGAGGATTATGTCAGAGAAATTGTGACGAGACAAGCAGTGTACAGGACTTAGCCAACACTTGAATTAAGGCAGGGGAAACCAGGAGGTGGGGGATGTCAAAGGAACCTTTTTTGCTGACACCTTAGGAGTAGTTGGGACTCAGCAGGGGCCGGGGTGGAGGCCTCCTATTAACCCCACTATTAACCATCACTATTTTTGCCACCATTGTTGATGATGGTGTTATGTTCAGTGATTTGGTTATGTAGAGAAACAAGTGGGGTCATTCAGCGTGCTGTACTGCTGATAGACAGGGGCCTAAAGGGTGTCCAAACTGAGCAGGTATTACTTTAGACTGGGGTTTTGGAGCCCTGGCACTGTAAATGTTTCAGTTCAGTCACCGAGTTGTGTCCAATTCAGGCTTCCCTGTCCATCACTAACTCCCAGAGCTTGCTCAAACTCACGTCCATTGAGTCAGTGATGCCGTCCAACCATCTCACCCTCTGTCGTCCCCTTCTCCTCTCGTCTTCAGTCTTTCCCAGCCTCAGGGTCTTTTCCAACAAGTCAGTTCTTCACATCATATGGCCAAAGGATTGGAGCTTCAGCTTCAGCATCAGTCCTTCCAAAGAATAGTTGGGACTGATTTCCTTTAAGATTGACTGGTTTGATCTCCTTGCTGTCCAAGGGACTCAAGAGTCTCCTCCAAGCTGTGTCTGTGAATGTTTAGGGGTGGGTAGTCCTTTATTGTTGGACTGTCCTGCATAGTGGAGTATAGTTAACAGGACACCTGGACAGGTTGCAGCATTTCTGGTCTCTCTGCTGAATGCCTGCCAGTAGCGCACCTCTCCAAGTCACGGCAAAACCAAAAGTGACTTCAGACATGACCAAGTGTCTGCCAGGGAGCCAGGTGGCCTAATGAAGATGCTCAGTTGTGTCCATCTCTTTGTGACCCCATGGACTGTAACCCGTCAGGCTCCTCTGTCCATGGGATTCTCCAGGCCAGAATACTGGAGTGGGTTGCCATGCCCTTCTCCAGGGGATCTTACCGACCCAGGGATGGAACCCATGTCTCCTGCATTGCAGGTGGATTCTTTACCATTTGAGGCACCAGAGAAGCCCTCACCTACCATAGAACGTACCATTTTAAAGTGCACCATTTAGTGGTTGTTCATACATTTACAAGGTTGTGTGACCACCACTGCTGTGTGATTCCAGAGTAGTTTCATCGCCTCAGAGAGAAAGCCTGTACCCATTAATAGTCATTCCCTATCTCCCCATCTCTTGGCAACACGAGTCTGTTCTCTGTGTCTCCAGATTTGTCTGTTCTAGACATTTCGTGTACGTGGAGTCATGCAGTCTGCGGACTCCTGCGTCTGGCTTATCTCACTCGGCATCATGTTTTCGAGATCTGTCCACATCGCAGCCTGGATCAGTGCTCCATTCTCTTTCCTTGCCAAATACTGTTCCCTGGTGGGGCTGCTGCCTTGGAGCAACCCACCTGTCCAGGTGTCCTTGCAGGATCTAGGAAGTAACTGTGTCTTTAATTCGACGAATGTCAGCTCCTAGCTGTTTTACTCACAGAAAAATGACCATTCCTCTGTTTACAGTGTCAAAATATAAACATGACCTTGTGTACTCGGTGGGGAAAAAAAAAAAAAAAAGAGCTCTCAGACTGGCTGTGATCAGCTGTTGTCTGTTCTCATTGGTCTTCTGCTTGTTTTGGCTCCTTGGGAATGGGGAGCAGGCTTCGCCGCTGGAGATGTGCACAGTCTCAAGCTGGCTGGGAGCTTCAGGAATGCTGGCACCTCTGCACCAGGGCCAGGTAGCCCTGAGTTTTAAGCTCTCCTGGAGATTACAATGTACAGCCAGGAGTCACAGTGTAGCCCCAGGGCTAGTAGAGAAGTGAGGCATAGGAGGTGCTGATGGTTAACAGAATTAGGGGACTGGGTGCATTTATGAATTTTTCTTTGCCAGTTGGGCAAAGATGGTCATCTGTCTCATTCAGAAGGAAGAGAAGGTGCCCTCATCCTGTGCCTCATTGCTTGCAAGACTGCAGGACCTTGCCTGTTGTGTCAGGGACCAGGCTGTGTCACTCCAGCCAATTCACCAGGGCTCCAGTCTCCAAGGGGTGGGGGAAGCCTGGCATTCAGAGAGCAGCCCAGAGATGGTCTGGCTGCAGCCAGCCATCCTCGCCCCCTCCCCTCCACTGCCCTGTCCAGAAATGCCCCTCTTCAAAGAGGAAAGGAAAGATTGTAAAGGGTGGTGGTGGGAGGGGGTGGTGCTGGCCTGACGTAGGCCCTTCTGAGGCCTGTGGTACTCATTTATGAAACTTAACGCACTTCATGGGATGGACCAACTTTAATGCCAAAGGAGGGAAAAGCTTGGTAAAAATTAATTGCTTGACATCCTAGTGACCAAAGAGCTGCCTGATGGAGTTTTTCTTTGCAAGCAGCTGTGCGCACTTCTCTCCTGCAGACCAGCCCCCCCACCCGCCACACCCCAAGGCTCTTCGGGCGCTGTGCTCCGATACACAGGTGTGCATGCCTGCCCTTTAATAAAATGTGCAGGCCCTCAGGGACCTTGGGGTGTTTTTCTATGACATGGGGGACCCACTGAAGCATTCCTTCCTGCCTTATTGGAATGACACAATGTGGAAATATGCAGAACATGAGAAACTCCCCAGCTGCCCCCCTCCCTGGTAGAGCAGCATGATAATAGCTTGCTGTGTGTGGCCTTTTCTCCACCTGTGCCTAAGTGTATGTGCAGAGGCCCAGATCTTTGTTTCACAACTTTACATAAATGCAATATTGCTGTCAAAAAAAATTATTTTTCTGTGACTTGCTGTTTTCATTTAACACTATGTCTAGATGCTCTTTCCACCGTCAGATTGTAGAGGTCTACGACCATGCTCTAAAAAAACTTGTTTTTATTGAGGTAGCATTCACAAAACAAAATAACTCATTTAAAAATAAACTACTCAGTAGCACTTGGTACATCATCAGTGTTGTATAGCCACCCACTCTATGCAGTTCCAGAACATTTCCATCAGCCCAGAAGGAAACCTTGTGGCCATGAAGCAGTGGCTCCCCATCCCTCCTTGCCCAGCCCTGGCAACCACCAAGCCACCAGTCTACTTCCTGTCTCCGGATTTACCTGTCTGGGCTTTTCATACAGGTGAAATCCTCTCTATTTAATTCTGTACACATGGCTTCTTATGTCAGGCTTTTCTCACCTCACCTAATATTAGTGAGGTTCCTCCACATTGTAGGGACCTGGTTTTGTGCTTTTGCTCTTAATGCAGAGGACACACCGTCCTGTGATCCTGAGGGCTGCCAGGTGAACTTTGCCCACAGGAGCTGCTGTCACCCTTTAAGAAAAATCAACAGAGGGTCAAAGAAAAGAACATCTTAATTTAGGTTTTAGTTTGTTACTTTGAGAAAGAGAGAGTCTAAAATATTTCACATTTCTTTTTAAAATTAGGCACAAGTAGCCAGAAACGAGCATGTGGTAGGATTTTTAATAATCTAGATGTGCCCTGTGAGATGGAGGATGAAAAGTGTTAGCTGCTCAGTCGTGTTCGACTCTTTGCGACTCCATGGAAGGTATCCCGCCCTGTCCATAGAGTTCTCCAGGCAAGAATACTGGAGTGGGTTGCCATTCCCTTATCAAGGGGATCTTCCCTACCCAGGCATTGACTTGGGGTCTCTTGCATTGCAGGCAGATTCTTTACCATCTGAGCCACCAGGGAAACCCCTGATGATGGAAGATAACACATAATTAATATATCCTAGCCCTTTTCCTCAAGGTAATGCAAATACAGCTGGGGAAACAAGAAGGACCTATAGAAAATAATAGGCCAGCAACGCAGCGGTTACCAGCCTGCTGCCAGGGTCGGTGGCGGGGGCAGTGAATGGGGGGAAGACGGTCAGCCTTGAAGTCAGAGAATCTCGAGGGTCCAAGTACACTCCTGTGCCTTCACCATGCCCCCACACAAGTCCCTGAAGTTCCTTGTGGGTGGATTCTCTTACATGTACGAGAACAACAAGGCTTGTCAGTCGCTGAACTGATGGCTGCCCCTGGGAGGTCTTAGGACAGGGGCTGGCAAACAGCAGCCTACAAGCTGAATCCGGCTGGCCACCTGCTTTTTATACAGCCTGCCAGATAAGAATGGGATTTCCACTTTTAATTGGTTGAGAAAGAAAGAAGAGTGATGTGGATTTCAAGTCTGTGTCTATAGATAAAGTTTTATTGGAGCACAGCCACACTCACGTGATTAGTTATTGTCTGTGGCGGCTTTTACCCTTTAAGGGCAAAGTTGAGTCTCTGGACAGAGACCATGTGGCTTGCAGAACTGGAAATATCTACTGTCTGGCCCTTGATAGAAAACCATTTGTGGACCTCTCAGGAGAATACTGGGTCTAATCAAGGTGACTATTAGTTACTGGGGGTTGGGTGGGCAGGGGTGGGGCGGGAGACACAGGATAGGAAGACCCCTGCAGGAAATAGGAAGACCCCAGCAGGAAGTCTAACCAACCAGAGAAAAGGTGCTCAGAATCATAAAATCCAATGAGGGACCCTTTTGTTACATGAACCCTCTCAGTAGAGATTTTTGTCCTCCCCCACCTGCCCCAAGGATGCTGCATCTAACTGTCATAAGACAACCAAGGCAAGTTAGATTAGATTATTTAAACAACATGCCTATTAAGACTACAGTTGACCCTTAAACAACTTGAGTGTGGACTGTATCAGTCCATCAGATATTTTTTTCAGTAGTGAACACTACAGCACAGAACTGTGGATACACAGGGCTGACTATAAGTTATATGCAGATATTCAACTTTGTGGTGGCTAAAGAAAGTGAGTGAAAGTGCTAGTCATTCAGTTGTGTCCGACTCTTTGTGACCCTATATGGATTGTAGCCTGCCTGGCTCCTCTGTCCATGGAATTCTGCAGGCAAGAATACTGGAGTGGGTAGCCATTCCCTTTTCCAGGAGGTCTTCCTGACCCAGGGATTAAACCCTGGTGGCCTGTCATATACCCCAATACAAAATACAAAGTTTAAAATTGTGGGGAAATAAAAGAAACTAAGGTTTCAAGGTACAAAAAGTTTTAGTTCTTGGGAGAATTCAGATATGGGACTCTCATTCTTTTGTGTTCCTAGGTAAGCAAGAGCCCCGTTCTCCCATCTGTGCTCTATGAACTTGTATGGTCTTTAAAGGCCAGTTACAGGAATTGTGAATTGTGTGCATGCATATCTGTGCTTGCTCACAGCTGCTTTCCACCTTCCCTTACCCCCTTCACAGACCTGGAACCACAGAAAGACCCCTTGGGACCCCACAGCTACTGATCCATGATGTCCAGAAAGGCAAATCCATCCAAGTGGATTAGTGGTTGCCTGGGGGTGGAGTTAGGAAAGGGGAGTGGGAACCAAGGGTATGATTGGGGTGATGGAAATGTTCTAAAATGTCCTAAATGTTGTACATCTAAGTAAATTTACTAAAAATCATTGAAATTATACATAAAATGGGATGATTTTAGGGTTCATAGATGATACCACAGTCAAGTTGTTTGTAAAATTCTTTTAAAGTAGTCTTATTTTTAAATTCAGGTGGTTACCTTGTCTTAATAGTTGAACAGACCAGGCTACGTAAATTAGGCTGGCAGCCTCTAACCATGCAGAAGGCTTCTGGTTTTCTCAAAATGTTCATACAATGATTCCAGACACTTACCAAGAAGCCACATGTTAACATTGCCCAGGAATTTGACTGACTGTAAGGGAAGAGTACCACCAGCAACAGCCTGATTTTACTAGGTTAAAAATACAGTTGATTTCACGAGGCAACTGACTCTTTCATTCAGAGGGATTTATCTTACAGAAAGACTTCCTAGCACTGCTGTCCATTTTAGAAAAGTTGATGTGGTATGTGATTATGTGTCAGTGTTTGGGGTGAAATGAAATTTGTGGATGAAGGACCAATTGATACTTGGCGCTTTGGAGATGAGCATTTTTATCTTTCACATGTTTTTGAAAGAACATCTTAAAACTGTATTGTATGCTTCTTATTTCTTCTTGGATTTACTACAGTGTAACATTTTCTTGATAGTTAAGGTTTGTATGCATGAACATGGATAATTGTGTGTTCTTGGAATGTACCAGTAACCACAGAGACCACTCAGACGTGGTTAGCCTTGATTTTAGGCATGGATGGTCTTGAGTTTGACTTAAGGCTCTATTGTTTCATGTGTGCCCTAAGGCAGTATTTGGAGTCTCTGAACCTTGTGGTTTCTTCTTTCAGAGATGGGGACACTAAGGTCAATGTCTAGTGTGTAGTAGACACTCACATTTTAATTGTTCTTGTGGTCATACTGAATAAATAGTCATTCAGTTTAGTGATTCTTCATCTTTTCTTTCCTGCCCATCAAAATTTTCTCCTTCTATTATGTCACTTATACTTTTGAGTTGCTTGCTTCATTTTCTTCTCCTTGTGTACCCCTGGTGACCCACCAGAGTAAGGACAAGTGCTCAAAGAGTGCATGATAACTTTTTTCTCTCTGCTTGGAGCTGTTCTTTGCATTCCCTTGGTTTTGTGGCTGGGAACCTGAAGTTGCTAGAAATGAAATGTTACGAAGAGGTTAGTACAGAGCCATCAAGCTTTGTGGGTACAGGGCTAGGTAGTACTGGGGGAGAATAGATACATGTATATGTATGGCCGAGTTCCTTCACTGTCCACCTGAAACTGTCACAGCATTGTTAATCGGCTGTACCCCAATACAAAATAAAAAGGAAAAAAAGGGGCTAGGTAGTAAGTGTTTTAGGCTTGGCTGGCCTTAGAGTCACTGTTGCAAGTGCTCAGCTCTGCTTTTGTGGCTAAAAAGCAGTCATGTGTGCATGCTAGGTCGCTTCAGTTGTGTCTGACTCTTTGTGACCCTATGGACTGTAGCCCGCCAGGTTCCTCTGTCCATGGGATTCTCCAGGCCAGAATACTGGAGTGGGTTACGATTTCCTCCTCCTGGGGATCTTCCCTACCCAGGGATCAAACCTGTGTCTCTTATATCTTATGCATTGGCAGGCAGGTGCTTTACTGTTTGAGACACCTGGGAAGCCCAAAAACAGTCATAGGCAATTCCTAAATGTGAACGTGCCTGACTGTGTTCAATAAAACTTACTTACAGAGAAAGGAGGCAGGCTGGGTTTGGCCCTTGGAACCTAGTTTGCTGACTGGTGATCGACATCATGCTTGTTTGTATACTGTGTTAATACCACCGAAGCTCTTACATCTTCAGCTTTCGTTGTAGTTGTGTTAGCTTGGATACAGATCTGAAAACACCCCAAATATGTACAGAAATTGATTTCCAGGTAGAGATGTCATGTTGTGGAATTTGGTCTTTGTAATATTCAGTGACGTTAGAGGTTTTACAGATTCACATCACATGGTGAGATCTTGTTTCATAATCAATAGACACGTAACATTGGACAGGTATTAAGAATTGAGAATTAAGAAGTTGGGCTTCCCTGATGGTCCAGTGGTTAAGAATCCACCTGCCAACTCGGGGGACATGGGTTCAATCCCTGCTCCGGGAAGGTCCCACATGTGGTGGAGGAGCTAAGCCCATGTGCCACAACTACTGAGCCTGTGCTCTAGAGCTCATAAGCTGCAATCACTGAGTTCATACACTTAGAGCCTGTATTCCACAACAGGAGAAGCCACTGCAATGAGAAGCCCATGGACCGCAGTGAAGAGTAGCCCCCGTCGACGAAGAGTAGCTGCCAGCATCAGCACAGGGGAGCCAGGCCTTTTGCCTGGCTTGTACCAGGTTTGCCAACAGGGCTGTGAGGAATGCCATGGACCAGGAACCACTGTGCAGCAAATGTGTTTCATTCCTATTATTTTAGCAGTCAAGTGGTGCATTTTTAAAGAGTATGTCTTTAAAAAATATTTACATATACTTTTGGAAGGCTCATATAATATTGTCAATTCTTGGGTTTAGAAATGAATTATTGTTACTTAAAAAAAAAAAAGGTGGATAGTTACTTTCTAATGACTGGGTGGTTTGAGATCTAAAATGATGAGGCTGAAGCCCACGGCGGCCAGCTCTGTGGAATTCTTTCACACTGTGACTTTCCCTCAGGAAAGGCACGTAGTCGACCTGGCGGCGCCAGGTTATGGATGGACTGACTGCTTTGGAACGCATCTCACATAGATCATTCTGATTGATCCGACCGAGGTCAACCACGATTGCCATCTCAGTAATCTCAGCACAAGGAGCCAAGACGCCAGAGAGCAAGCCTCCCCCACCTCCGATATTACAAACCTCCAAAATGTCACCATGCAGATGGCATATGGACAGAAATGTCAAGGATTACCAAGAACAGCTCCTTGCATTCCCATGTATTGAGGGGGAGAAGGACAGAGTACCATTTGCATTTTAAGTGCCACTGTGGTGGCCAGAACCAATACTTCCCCCAACTCTGTCTTGGGGCTTTAGATGTACTTTCCATTTTGAAATAAGACCTCATGTACTTATTTTACCTTGAAAATGATTAATAGAAGTCTTTTTCTTATGCTGTGTTTTTATCACCTGGCTCCTTTAAAAATACAGATCACTAATAAAGTTCTATATAAACGTGTAACTGATCAAATCCTTGTTTTTCCTGAGTCCTTGTCAGCATTTCAGTTCTACTCTAAATCTAGTGCCAGTGCAGTAAATATTTGGAATCTAAAGTCTGCATTTCCTTCAGATGGGTTAACTTTTATCTGGTTATATAAAGTGGAGAAACACAGACTTTCTTTCCGTCTGTTTTGAGGTGCTTAGTAGCCACTCGGTCATTGGCTGGTATGGGCGTCATCCCTTTTTACACCCGTGAAAATGACACCGTCGCATGTCCCTTCAGGGATGAGTGCTACTTTTGTCATTTTCAGGAAAATCATGTACATTAATCCCAACCAGGTTGTGAAGTAGGAGGAAGAACTAAGGTTTTTCAGGCAGTTCCACCTCCCTGAGCTGCGAGATGAGTTTGGAGCGTACTCTCCAGACTCGTGGATAGTCCAAGCCAAGTTGGATTCCACAGGAGCCCGTCATGGATTGCAGACCAGAAAACACGCCTGTGCGTCTTTCCTCTTTCCCTTGGCCTTTTTTTATGTTTCACTGGTGTTAGATTGCTTTACCTCTCCACCTGGAGTTAAAGAAGGTGCCTTGACCCAATCCAAACTACTGAAATAGACAAAGAATGGGAAATTTTCTGAGAAGCAAACCGACGACATAATGGTACCACAGGCATACAAGTTACTGGAATTGGTTTTGTGAAGCAGTTGGCTGATACTGTTGGCAAAGCTGGGTTTTTTTCCTTACCAAAAAGGTAGCCCTAGATTAAAGTTGATTGTTCCCATATTAAGTTCTTTTTTCCTCCCTTGAAAGTAAAGGTAAAACAGAAGTATAACCTTGAGACTGTTGTTCTTTTGATCATCAGGTCTTATTATACTTCCTGGAAAGATGGATCAAAGGCAGAACTTTCCAGAAATAGGGATAGGAAGGTGCTGGAGAAAAAGTTTTAATTGTAGTGCATTTTGTTTATAAAGGAGCCAATGAATACTGTGTACAATGGTCCATCATGGAAACTACCTCCACTTCGGTGGAATTGTGCAATGAAACAAAACCTCACATCTCCAGTCAGGATTTCTCAAGCCACATTTCTGAAACACCTTCAGGAATTGTCACAGGGAACACTGTTGGAACATCAGATGCTTGAAGCCACAAGGCATCATGCCTGTTTCAAGAGAGGTATTGAGCCTCAGGCTTCCATAGCCATTACAGCCTGTATGCGGGGCCATTGGCAGTCGGGTGGCCTGATGATGTCTCTGACCATGAGTATCAGCCAGCTCAAGAGTTAGATCATTCTTTCTTTTGTTGAGCTGGCCTGGGCGGCAGCTTCTGCTTAACCTTTCCCTCTGGTCCTTGTCAGCTCTCACTAGGGTCCATTAACATTTGCCTTTATTTGGCTGTCCATAAGGAGCTAAAGCCTCTGACTGTGTGAATCAAACTGGAAAATTCTTCAAGAGATGGGAATACCAGACAACCTGACCTGCTCCCTAAGAAACCTGTATGCAGGACAAGAAGCAGCAGTTAGAACCAGACATGGAACAATGGACTGGTTCCAAATTGGAAAAAGAGTATGTCAAGGCTGTATATTGTCACCCTGCTTATTTAACTTACGTGCAGAGTATATCATGTGAAACGTCCTCCTCCAGGGGATCTATTCGACCCAGAAATCGAATCTGTATCTCCTGCATTGGGAGGCAGATTCTTTACCACTGAGCCACCAGGGAAACCCACAGACATATCAAAGCTTCATTCCTTTTCAGAGCTGAATCCCATTTCATTGTCTGAGTAGAGCACATTGTGTTTACCCCTGTCTTTGTTGATGGGCATTTGGGTTGCTTCCACCTTTCGGCTGTTGTGAGTGGTGCTGCTGTGACACTCAAGTATCCACTTTCAGTATTCTTGAGTGTATACCTAGGAGTAAGATTGTTGGGTCATGTGGTCATCTGATATTTACCTTTATGAAGAACCATAGAACTGTTTTCCACAGTAGCTGTATACCATGTTACATTACAGAAGCAACGCATGAGGGTTAGTTTTTGCGCATCCTTACCAACACTTACTGTTTTCTGTTGTTATTTTTTGTTTGCTTTTTGAAAAAGTGACCATCCTATTGGGTGTGAAGTGGTATCTTGTTGTGGTTTTAGTGTGCGTTTCCCTAATGGCTCAGAATGATAAGGCTCTTTCCATGTGCTTATTGACCAGCTGTATATCTTGGAGAGATACCTGTTCAATTCCTTCATCCATTTTTTGCCCATTTGGGTTGTTTGCCTTTTTGTTGTTGAACTTTAGGAGTTATTTATATTATTGTGAATGGGCTTCCCCAGTGGCTCAGTGGTAAAGAATCTGCCTGCGATGCAGGAGACACAGGAGATGCAGGTTCAATCCTTGGGTCAGGAAGATCCCCTGGAGGAGGGCGTTGCAAATCCATTCCAGTACTCTTGCCTGGAAAATCCCATGGACAGAGAATCCTGGCAGGCTACAGTCCATGGGGTTGCAAAGAGTCAGAAACGACTGAAGTGACTTAGCACACAGCACATATATTATGAATACTGAACCCTTGTCAGGTATATGATTTGCAACTGGTATCCATTTTTGAAAAGTTCTCCTGGTGAGCTCAGTTAGCACCCAGGCTCAGGAACCACTGATCTGGACCAGGGATTCTTGGTGCTACCTCCAAACACCTGGGAAACTTTCTGAAAATAAAAAAAGTGCAGCCCTTTGCCCCCTATCCAGGGGGTTCTGATAACCCCTCTTTCCCCCTCAAACAGATAGCTACCTGGTGAAATAGTAGTTTAACTAAGGTTACTGACAACCTGGCTGCATGGATAGTGCATGCATGCATGCTCAGTTGTATCCAACTCTTTTGCGACCCCATGGATTGTAGCCCTCCAGACTCCTCTGTGTATGAATGGACTGGTGTCATCAAAGCAGAGAATCCGGCAGGTCTGTAGAAGGTCAGCTGGCATCAGCTACCTATTTCCTGTTCTCCAGAATATTCTGTGCAGATAGTTTATATTCTGTGGGAACTTGAATAGAATTTTTGTATCTTACTGTTGTGTGAAAATTGTATAAATCTCAATTACATCAAACTGGTTCATAGTGCTTTTCAGGTCCACTATATCGTTCTACTTCTCTGTATGTTCATTCTATTAACTTTTGAGAGTTTGATATTGAAACTCCACCTAAAAATCTAAATTTATCTACTTAAAAAATCATTGTAATATATAGGGGGACTATATATAACTTTGTTCTGTATTTTCCAAGTCTCCTGTACCTGTAAATGTGTTATCACAGTTTCATAATTCAAGAAATAAAAAAGAAAGAGAAAAAAATTCAATAAAAAATAATATTCTGTGCAGAGCCATATGCTCACTCACATCATAGGATGGCCTGGCCTCCCTGAAGTACCACCAAGACTTGTATTGTCAGGCCTCTTGGGAGGTGACATTTCATCTGCCTGTTTCTTCTCTGCCCATGGGAAGGGCACCTCAGCTCGCATGTGAGATGCTGAGCTGTACACTTATTATTTCCTTCCGATTTCTTCTCATCCAGAGCACACTATTGGTGCTTGCTTGCAGCATTTCTGCTTTAATCAGGGTAATGTGGAACATTGTGGTTGTCTACTCTGAAGAAAGATTCTGTTGTCAGTCTGTTTTCCCCCTACCTCATGACCCATGCATTTTCATTGGAAGGACTGATGCTGAAGCTGAAGCTCCAATATGTTGGCCACCTGATGCAAAGAGCCGAGTCACTGGAAAAGATCCTGAGTTGGGAAAGATTGAGGGCAGGAGGAGAAGGGGGCGGCAGAGGATGAGATGGTTGGATGGCATCACCTGGTCAATGGACATGAGTTTGAGCAAACTTGGGAGATGGTGAAGGACAGGGAAGCCTGGCATGGTACAGTCCATGGGGTCGCAAAGAGTCAGATACGACTGAGGGACTGAACAACATGACCCCTAATTCTGAAGGAGCCCGAGAGCTTGGCTCAAAACTGAGAAGGTGGGATGATTGTGGGGTGGTTGGTGGAGCATTTTTTTTAACTTGTGATTTATTTTTATATATTTTTGGCTGCCCTGGGTCTTTGTTGCTGCTGGGGCTCCTCTCTAGTTGTGGTGCACGGGCTTATCATTGTACTGGCTTCTTTTGTTGCAGAGCACAGGCTCTAGAGTGGGCAGGCTTAGTTGTTCTGGGGCATGTGTAATCTTCACATGCTAGGAATCAAACCCATGTCCCCTGCATTTGATAAGAATCAAACCACAGATTCTTAACCACTGGACCACCAGGGAAGTCCGGCTGGTGAAGCTTTCTAGTGGAAGTTCTCATCTGATAGGAGGCTGGATGTGGGGGCAAGAGAGGGCACACTCCCTGGGGTTCTCTGTATCACAGAATCTCTTCTTCTGCTTTCATGGAAGTGTCTCCCGCAGCATCCTTTATCACCCTGGTGGGTCCCGTCTTGTCCCTGGGTTCCTAGGGGTTGAGGCTCTGCCATGTTCTTCCTTCCTGTACCTTCTGTTCCAGGCTATCCCCGGCCCCCCGGCCCCCCGGCCCCCCATGTCTTCTGCTGGTCGAAAGTGACTTATTTCCATGCACACTTTGGGAACAACGTAGTGACTTGTAAGAACAGATTTTGATGGGCAGAAGAAAGGTCATCTTGAAAGGATTCAATTCCATAGAAGCGCACATGTTTTATTAAATTCCAAGTTAGGGCACAAAGTATATTTAGCTTGGCAGTTTTTATAGGATCATTCCGCTCAAGTGCTTCATCATGGTCATGCTTAGAAAGAAGGCAAAGGAAAGCGTTTGGAATAATCTCCTGGCCATCCTTCCATCTCATGCTTATCACTTACTCTGTGTACCAATTTTAAAGCAACCTAGACGTCCATCAGCAGATGAATTGATAAAGGAGTCATGGTACATATAGACAGTTATTACTGAGCCATAAAAAGAAACACATTTGAGTCAGTTCTTATGAAGTACATGAACGTAGACTCTATTCTACAGAGTGAAGTACCTCAGAAAGAGGAAAACAAATGTGTATGAATGTATATATATGGAATCTAGAAAGATGGTCTTGATGAACCTGTCTACAGGGCAGCAGTGGAGATGCAGATGCAGAGAACAGACTTGTGGACACAGTGGGGAAAGGAGAGGCTGGTACCGATGGAGACAGTAGCATAGAAACATGTAAATTACCATATATAAGAGAGAGAGCCAGTGGGAATTTGCTGTTATGAAGCAGGAAACCCAAAGCTAGTGCTCTATGACAGTCTGGAGGGATGGGATGGGGTGGGAGGTGGGAGGGAGGTTCAGAGGGAGGGGACATACGTAAACCTGTGGCTTATTCATGTTGATATATGGCAGGAACCAACATAGTATTGGAAAGCAAGTATCCTCCAATGAAAAATAAATAAAGTAAAAAAATTGATGCCTGTTTTAGAATCATTGTCTCCTTCTGAAAAAGGAGAAACTGACCCTGGGGTGAGCGTGGCATTTTACTGGTTACCACGTGCAATATTGTGAAATGGTTTTTTTTTTTTTTTTTGAATTTTTTTTTATATTTTATTTTATTTTTTAACTTTACAATATTGTATTGGTTTTGCCATATATCAACATGAATCTGCCACAGGTATACACGTGTTCCAGGATGGGGAACACGTGAAATGTTTTAAGTCCATGTATTTGGCTGGCGCTTTCTCTTTCTCTCGTCTTTCCCAGCCTGCCCTCATCCCTCTTGTTTCCCATGCCTGGGCTGAATAAATAATTATTTGAGTTACAAAGATATTTTAAATGTTCTAGGTGTAGGACTCTCAGTTTGAGAAGCAGATGCTGATTAAAGTAACTGATCATGTTCCTTACTCTGTTCACCTCCCGACTTCCTTCTTCATGGAGATGCCCGCTACCTCTCCCCCCATACCAGATGGATGACTATTTACCTTTGAGAGCCATACTTATACGAGATGGCTCAAGCTCGTATAAGGATTTCAAGTGCTAATTATCTAAAGAGTATTTAAAAGTACTGCTGCTCATGCTCCCTGAAAAATCAGTGAGGTCTGACTTCTGGGGTGAATCTGGAAGTCCCTGGTGATCTCGTTGCAGCCACTGTGAACATCCACTGTCGTCTGGACTCGATCTTGTTCACAATAATGAATGAATGTTTGCTGATGATTGCAACCCCGTCATGAAGTTTTGGCAGATAAACCAGAAACATTAAGTTTTCTAAAGGGGAAAGAAAGGTGAAATAGCGAGCTTTTATATTGTTGTGTACAAATGCAAATGCTGTTGTATTGTTGTTTGGGAGCAGTGACTGGTGGTCAGGCTTTGCTGTTCTGCTGAACGTGAAAACCACTTATGTTTTTGTTGCATTGATTTCTTCCCTGAGCGTCCATCGCCCTCTTTGTGCCCCTACCATTGAGGGAGTTTGTCAGGTAGTAACGATTTGTTATTTATTTGCTCCCTGACTGAGCTAAATTCCTGGCGGAGAACTCCTGGCGCCTAGCATCTTAGATGGCTTTCCTGCAGTGAGTATTTAAACAGATGAATAGCACTGTACGGTTTTCATAGAGCTTCTCCTAGGGTGGGGTCCCCAGGCCCGCTCATCCTTAGCCAAGATCACATGCCTGAGACCATGAGCATCATTTATCCAAGCAGTGTGCCTGGCTCTGCATGGCAGGAGCTCCCTGTGCAGCTGGGACCATGTTCTGCCAAGGGTCTTCCCACTCATACATCTCACCTTGGCAGGGTGACTGCAGCCTCAAATACCCACCACTTGCTGGGTCGTCAACCAAACCGCCAGATGTCAGAGACAACAGGGAATGGTGGGCACTGTGGCATGCTAGTGGGTGCCCCTCCTCAGGGGATGGCCCTCGTCAGCTTTAGCCATTTTTGTCTTTGGGGATTATAATCTGCATGTGCCAGCTCTTCCGATTTTCAAGAAACTTAGAAATTCAGGTGTTTGGAACCAAATCTCCTGAGGTTAAATGCTGGAAATCCATTGGAGTTTCGGTAGATGACCCCAGGACTGTTACTGCACACCAGACAGAACGTCACCTGCAGGCTGAGTTGGCCCCAGGGCAGCCTTGGAGTCATGTCCTTCCAGCTCTTGCTGCCTGGTTGCCCTTCCCCTAGACAGAGAGAAGAGGAACCTGGGAAGAATTCATAAAAGAATGGAATACAACATTATAAAGCATCTATACCCCTATACTGCACCCCCTGGTATGGGATGCTGGGGCACAGATTTATACTGAAAAAAGAGGCATATTTTATTTAATTTATTTTTTATTGTTTTAGTTATGAAAGTATGATAATACATCTACAGGAGACTTGAAAAATACAAAATTGTGTATAGTTCTACTATGTATTACAATTATTTTTTAAGCAGGTAAGTTAAGACGTTTAGTTGGAGTTTCAATATCAAGCTGTCGAAAAATAATAGAATGAATAGACAGAAAGGGCTTATTTTAGTGGTATGGACATACCACAGTCCCATCCAGCCCTCTACCTACAGTTGCCGCTATGTTTGGGTGTCTTTTCTAGCTCATCTTTTTTCTTTTTGTAAATAAAGAAACTAAAATGTGGTCATATATCAAGTAATTTTATACCCACTCTTTCTCCCTGATGAGTAGGCAAAGCACTTTCAAGTTATTACAGTGTCTTATTAAACACACGTTAAACATTATTCTGGGTAGGTCTCACAAGGAGGGGAATTCTGTTTTGCTGTTTGCTCCGTTGGGCTTCCCTGGTGTCTCAGGAGTAAAGAATCCACCTTCAATGCAGGAGACGTGGGTTCAGTCCCTAGGTCGGGAAGGTGCCCTGTCGAAGGAAATGGCAACCCACTCCAGTACTCCTGCCTAGAGAATTCCATAGACAGAAGAGCTTGGCAGGCTGTAGTCCATGAAGTCGCACAGAGTCAGACATGACTGAAGCGACTAAACCACCACCACCATCACCAGTATCTGCAATTGCCTGAGCAGAGCCTGGCATGTGGCAGGTCCCCAGTGACTGACTGTTTTATGATTGTTGTTGGGCAGTAGTTTATTGGATCCCATCCTATTGTTGGCCATTTGGCTTGTTTCCTTTTTCCTGTTATTGTACGTAGTACTGTGATGCCCCTCTGTATACATTAAGCTCTTCACCTATTTTAGATCTTGGCCTGGGTGAGTCTTTGTGGGGGAGGTGCTCTGTGCATTGTAGAGGGTGTAGCAACATTCCTGACTTCCACTCTCCAGACTCAGTAGCACGTCCCCTCCACCCCTGTAACAACCAAAAGTGTCTTCAGACACTACCAAGTGTCCACAGCAGGCACCGTGACCCTTAGTTGAGAATCACTGTACTGGTAGGATTAGTGAACCAAAGAGTGTCAGTGTATTTTAAGATTTTGAACCTTAAAATATATGCTGCTTGGGGAAAATACTTCCTGAGCTGTTGTCTGCTGCTTCTCTCTATCCCTTTTCACCCAGTGTCCTTCCCATGAGACATCAGCGTGCTCCCCTGTGACTGTCTAGAGCAGTGCTGTCCAGTACAACATTCTGTAATGATGGGATGGGAATAGTCCATGTCTCCCTGTCTAGTATGGCAGCCACTAGCTGCACATATTTCCTGAATGCTTAAAACACGACCAGTGCAACCAAAGAATGAACTTTTCATTTTAACTAATTTCAGTAGCTAGCCACTTGTGGCTAGTGGCTGCCTGCATGGACAATGCAGGAAAGTTCCTCTCTAGGGCACCCTCAAATCACCCACCCTTTCTCAGAGTGGCCTCGCTGAGAGTCAAATCAATAGCAAATTTTGAGGTGACTTCTCCTTGATTGGTGTGTGGTTTGAGTTCAGCTCCTTCTTTTGTTACCTTCCAGCATCCCAGTTCGGAAAGCAGTCTAAGGAAATAAAGCCTAATTGAGACATGAAGGAAGGGGGCTGCCCCCTGGCCCCTTAAGCCTGCCTGGAATGTGTTTGCCTATAAGTCCTAGGGGGCCTGATTTGGGAATTCTGACTTGTAGGAGAGACCCGATAGGAAGATGGACTTTTCCCTTAACTCATTCCATTCTCTTCCTTTGCTAGAAGTTTCTTCCTCACTAATCTGTATAGATGAATTCATCTCCTCATCCCCCCTTTCTCCCTCCATCCTTCTGTTCATCATCCATCCATCCCTCTGTATATCTTTCTTTGCTTCCTTCCTTCCATTGACCCATGTACTGATCCAACTGTTTATCCATCTATCCATCCCTTCATCAGTCCCTTTGTCCATCCTTCATTCCATCCATCCTTTCCTCCATCCATCCTTCTCTCTGTCCATCCTTTCCTCCATCCTTCCATCTCTCCCTATCACTCCATTTCTCCCTCCATCCCTCTAAGCATAGTGCACTTCTACTATAGGGTCAGTGTCTGTGCCAGGTACTGAGGAGGCAGGACTTCTAGGATCCTTGACTTTGTGATGTGCACATTTCTGGTTGGGGCATCTGAAGACACTTACCCTTTGATGAAAATTCAGAACAGAGTCTCAGGAGCAGGATTGCCCCTACTTGCAGTCAGATGGCCTCTGCAGGGAAAGGGGCTGGGGACCCTTGGAGTCAGAAGATGGGTTAAGGTCATCTCAGGGTCGAAAGCATTGGGCTGGTTTTGGGGAGGATAAGGCCTGCTCTTTGTGGTCTCATTCTCTGCGATTGGATTGCTGGGCCTTGATGCCCCAGGTATCAGCTGGTAAAGAATCTGCCTACAATGCAGGAGGCCGGTGTTCGATTCCTGGGTCAGGAAGATCCCCTGGAGAAGTAAATGACAACCCAGTCCAGTATCCTTGCCTGGAGAATCCCATGGACAGAGGAGCCTGGCAGGCTACAGTCCGTGGGGTCACAAAGAGTCGGACACAACTGAGCGACTAAGACTTGGGATGTCCCAGAGCCAGGCAGGCGGAGCCCATTGCTCTTCCTTGGTTTCTGGTCCTGGGAAGAACTCCTTCCTTCACTTGTGTCCCCTCTGCCATCATGAAGCAGACCCCAGGCGCATGATGGGAAGTAGCAATCCAGGGACCAGCCCCATTGACCTTCAGGGTGGTTTGGGGTGACATCTCCGAGCTCTAACCAGGTGGGCTCAGGTGCCGAGTGCTGGTGGCTTTAGGTCTAGGAGATGTGCACCAACAAGTAGTTAAAAAAACAACAACTTATATTTCCAAAAAAGCATGAATTACTTGTCCTAGATGTAGCTTTCTGTTTTGGATGCAAGTGGGCCTTGTGTTTTTGCTCTCAGCAGCCAGCAGTCCTGCCCAGCCTGACCCCAGCTCCCCAGCCAGTGTCCAGCAGAGCATGTGCAGAGCCTCTGCCCTAGTGCCTGCAGTCTGGTGGGTATTTCTTCCTAGTTCCTGGACACTCTCCTCCAGCCCAGTGATCCCGGCCTGCCTTGCTCGTGCCTGCGCTCCCTGCTGGTGTCTGCCCACCAGTGATGCTGCCGTAGAGGCAGTGATGCCCCATCCTGCCTCCTTGGGGAGTCTCGAGCCCCTGCGAGGTAGAACCTTTGCAGGGAGAATGAGTTTCCCACGGGGCGGGCCCACATTAGTGCAGAGGCGCACCTCCCCGCACCCTACCCCCCCACCCCCGAGACCTTCAGCTCCGTGTTTCCTGATGTCCCTGTGGGGGGAACCCAACAGGAACCCGGAAACAGTGGCAGTGCTGACTCCTGTTAGCCTTCCCACCTCTTCTCCCTCTTCCTGCTGTCCACTTTCCCTGTAGCCTGAGGGACTTTCCTCCCAAGAAGCAGATAGGATGTCCACGCCCCGCGTCCATTCCTCAGGCCTCCCTGTAGCTTGTGAACTGTAGCCTTGCACGCAGGCTGGGCCCATGCCTTCCAGCAGAGGCTTCCTTGTGACTCACCTGTTCTCACCCAACCTGCATGAGGCCTGGGCAGGTCCCCTGTCTTCCTTGGAAGATCAGAAGTGGCCTGGATGCTCCTTTCTCTAGAGCTGGAACTGGTCTTTACCCCAAGAGTTGGTACTAGGAGCGCTCTCGCCTCTTGCCCCTGGGTGGGGTGCTTTGGGTACAGGGTTCCCAAAACTGGACTTCCCAGACAGGCAGCATTTTGTGTATATATGAGGGCAGCTCTTTGGGTATATGTGTAAACACATTTTTCTAGGGATGGCTTGTCTCAGATTCCCAAAGAGATTGAAGAACTGAAAGAACCGAGAACTTGCCAGTCTCCACATCCTTAGCTGCCACGTATTCCTTCATCCGAGCTTGATGGGTGACTGAACACTTTAGATGTTCAGGCATTTTCCCTTCTGCTTTTATTCATGGATTCAGATGCTGATATGTGCGAAGGGGCATCTATGAAACATGGAATTCTCATTCCCAAAAGAAAACACGTTAAGTTACTGCTGAAGAATCCACCTGCCAGTGCAGGAGACATGAGTTCGATCCCTGGATTGGAAAGATCCCCTGGAGGAGGAAATGGCAACCCACTCCAGTGTTGTTGCCTGGAGAATCCCATGGTCAGAGGAGCCTGACAGGCTGCAGTCCATGGGGTTGCAAAAGAGTCAGACAGACACAACTTAGTGACTGAGCACACATGCAAAAGGTTGTGTGTGCGTCTATTTTTTATTTTTATTTTTTGGTGGTAATTAATGCAAAAAAGGGTGGGTGATAAAATCCTTGAGCTATTACTCTTAGGAGCCTGGTGCAGGACTTCTGCAACTGGGAACAATGCTCAGGGTAGAGCTTGATGCTGGCAGTATTTGCAAAGCTGACACAGATCAGAGAGCCCGGAGTCGTGTGCCTTCTCCGTCGCTGTGTGCCTGGGCCGAAAGGATGGCCAGACCTTCCCGAGTCGCCTCCCCATGTGATGCCATTTCTAAAGAATGTTATTGTTGGGCCTCTTTGCTCTCCTTGGCCAGTGGGGTTTTCCTCTCCTATTTCAGTTGAATTTTCTTCTTCCGTCAATTGTTGCTATTTTTTTTTTCCCAAATCCTTCCTTAAAACCTCCCCTTTTGATTTTTAAATATCCCTTCCTGTCTGTTGTACTCAGTAGTAAGAACCAAAAGTTTATAATACTGTATTTTATTTTTTCGAGGAGTATTTTAAATTCCTCTTCTATCATTTTGGTCATATTAAAAATAAGAAGATGGTCATTAGCTTCCCAAACTGTAGTCTCTTTGGAGCAATCATCATTAGCAATTTGTGAGGAGAGTAAGAAGGATAAACATTACTGAAAATCCGCATATGGTGCGTATATCCTTATCCTTGGGCTTCCCAGGTGGTGCTAGTGGTAAAGAACCTACCTGCTCATGCAGGAGACATAAGAGACTTGGGTTCAATCCCTGGATTGAGAAGACCTATTGGAGAAGGGCACGGCAACCCACTCCAATATTATTGCCTGGAGATTCCCACGGACGGAGGAGCCCGGCAGGCTGTAGTCTAGAGAGTCACACAGAGTTGGACACGAATGAAGTGACTTAAGTACACATGCATGCATGCTTATTCTTATTAAGCTTATTCAGCATCTTAATTTTTAGTATTTTCCTCAGAGATGGTGGTTCCTGGCTGACAGGAACCCTTTATTCTTTTTTTTTTAATATAAATTTATTTTAATTGGAGGTTAATTACTTTACAATATTGTATTGGTTTTGCCATATATCAACATGAATCCGCCACGGGTATACACGTGTTCCCCATCCTGAACCCCCCTCCCTCCTCCCTCCCTGTACCATCCCTCTGGGTCGTCCCAGTGCACCAGCCCCAGCTTTATTCTTGCCTGGAATCCCTTCTTTGCACTTGATGGATGTGCAGAGAGCCCCCGGTGACCCGTGCAGGAATCTCCTCCTGGTCTCGCCAGTTCTTAGGTTCACATCCCTGAGTTCAGTGTCCTCCTAGGTAAAATGGAGGTGGTGATAATGGGCCCACCTTCTTAAAAATTATTGTGCTGATTGAGGAAGGTTTTTCCCATCCCCCTGAGCACAATGTGGGCTCATGGCTGTTGCTGTACACTTTCAGTGGTGTCTGCAAAACCTGCAGGCTGGTGGGTGGCAGCCCCACACATTGAGCATGGTGGTCCTTGTGTGACTGGATACACTCACCTGTAGGTATATCATGGAGCATTGCCTTTCAAAGTACTGCTGACTGCTCCAGAAAGTAGGAGAGCATTTGTGTCACATGTGCAATGGAAAGAAAAGTTTCATGACATAGTATGTACTGTCCTACTCTTGTGTAGTGTGACATGCTCCAGTATTTTCTTTTTAAACCAAAACACTGATTGGGACTTACTCTGTCAATTTCAGAGCTCACTAATGGGCTGTGGCTATAGCACGAGCATGATGTTGAGTAATGTGACTCAAATACAGAGGATTGGGAGTGATGGGTTTAGAGAATGTTTTAATATGTTTAGCTATTTGGAAGACTTCTGGGACATTGATCAGCCACGACTTAGAATGTGTGAATCAAAATCACCAGATAACAGCTTAACATGAGTGAGATGACAGTCACCTGTGTCCTTGGATTTTTTTTTCCTTCTCTCCAGAATTTCATATGACTTCGAATCCTGAAATTGTCTCTTCCCACTGTAAATCAAGTACTTGTTAGGAGTCTCAGTGCCTGTGTGTATTTATTTTTTAACATATCTTTTAGTAAGGTGTAATTTACATACCGGGGCTTCTCGGGTGGCTCAGTGGTAAAGAATTCACCTGCAACACAGGAGATGTGGATTTGGCCCCTGATCCCAGAAGACCCCCTGCAGAAGGGAATGGCAACCCACTCCAGTATTCTTTTTTTTTAAGGTTTATATTTATTTAATTTATTTATTTAGCCATGCCAGGTCTTAGTTGTGGCACACAAACTTTTAGTTGCGGCATGTAGATCTAGTTCCCTGACCAGGAATCGAACCTCAGCCCCCTGCATTGGGAGCTTGGAGTCTCAGCCTCTGGACCACCAGGGAAGTCCCCCACTCCAGTATTCTTGACTGGAGAATCCCATGGACAGAGAAGTTTGGCGAGCTACAATTCATGGGGTCGCAAAGAGTCCAACACGGCAAACGACAGAACAACAGCAATTTACATACCACAAAAGTCACCATTTTAGTGTAGTTCAATGAGTTGTAGTGACTGAATGCAGCTGGATGACCATCACCTCAATTTGGTGTTAGAACATTTCCATCTTCCACCCCCCACTTTCCCACTCTAGTCCCCGACAGCCTCAGATCTGCTTTCTGCCTGTTTATTTTGGAATGCCTGCTCTCCTGGTTCCTCTTTGTAAATGGCGGGTTCCAGAAATCAGACTCTTGGGAGTCATCATTTCTCCATGCCCCCCGGCTTAGAACCCCGGGGGCTGGGCTTTTCCCCAGTGGCCAGCCAGCCTGGTTGGGAGCCCAGGGAGGAGGAGCCATTGGGGTCCATCAGGAGTGGGCTAGGTTCTGAGGGCTGGTTCGGGTGGGTGCCGGGGGCTTGGAGGAAAGCAGCTGTGGCAGATTGGAAGGCCCCGAGCTGACTCTGGGTCTTCCAGTGAGGGCCCTCCAGCCCACACTAGCTCTCTGTTGTTAGCACTGTGTGTCCAGGATGCAGTTGCCTGCCTTTCCTGGCGTTCTGGTAAACACACCCCAAGCACCTGTCCCTCCCAGCCCTGAAGAGGAAGCCTGCATCCACCGCGTAGCAACCCTCTCCCTTGCATCCAGTCTCTCCAGTCTCAGATCTGCACACCTGCTCATGAGCATATTCTGTGGATGCAAAGATGTGGGAGAACAGCTGTTGAGCGGTGTGGATGCATATTGGGCAGTAGGCTGCCTTCACCATGGATTGGGTTATGTCTGACTCACCCTGTGTGTGCAGCCGAGTACCTAGTGGGTGTGCCCTGGAACTCTGTGGGGGCAGATCAGAGCCAGAAGAGGTGCCAGTCTTGCCCAGAGGAAACAAATGCTCTGGGAGATACCGTGTGAGCAGATAACCACGTTCTACTTAGAGTTTTAGGAAATGTCCCAGGAGGAGAGAGGAAGTGCTGAGGCTGGCGCAAGAAAGGACGGCTTACTTCCTGCTGTAGTGGACTAGGGCTGGACAGGAGGAAAGTGAAAGTGAAACTCACTCAGTCATGTCCGACTCTTTGACAACAGGCTCCTCTGTCCATTGGATTCTCCAGGCAAGAATACTGGAGTGGGTTGCCATGCCCTCCTCCAGGGGATCTTCCCCACCCAGGAATCGAACCTGCATCTCCTGCATTGCAGGTGGATTCTTTACCATCTGATCTACCAGGGAAGACCCTGGACAGGAGGGATCTGTACCAAATCTTGGAAGATGGAACAGGATTGAGCAAGAAGAGGGCAGGAGGGATGCATGGGCAAGAGAGAGAGTGCTCCAAGTTTGAGAATTGCTGTTCAAGCAGAGCTTGCTAGGCAGGCGGGTGGACAGACTGGGCGGGGGGCGTGGGGGCAGTGGGTGTTGAGGGAAGGGAAGCAGTTCCCTGCCAGAGGTTTTATGCTCTTAGGAACCTGGCTCTTTCCAGATCCCCACCAGAGGCTTGTGAAAGACAGTCTCTTGCTCACCCCTCCATTCTAGCACCTCAGTCCCAGGATTTTAAACTATGTTGTTCCACTCGTACAGTATTATACTGTATATATTCCACATGAGAATAATGATCACATTCCCCCAGTTTTTAGAGGAAAAAATAGCATGGAAGGAAAATGTATGTTTATGCAGTGTGTAATAAGTGCCCCAAATCTTTGTATTGGTTACAGCCTTTCAGCTCCACCACCCCATAGTAAAGATGAGAAAACTGAGGCACAGCCACAGTCATTTGCCCAGGCTCGTCCTCACTAGTAAGTGCTTAAAAATATAGTTGCCTCAGTTGGACTTTTTTCTCCTATGACATCTTTACAAGTTGTGGCAGTGTCCATCCATTGTGGACAATGGACACATTGTGACAATCACACATTGTTAGTGTGATTTAACAGAACATACACTGTGAAGGACCTTACACTTACTTAGTCACTGGTTCGTGGTCTTTTTCAGTTGTTGTGACTTCTGTTCACCAGTGTGTGAACCTGTGTGATTACAAAGTGGTAAATGCTGTCAATAACAGAAATATGGACAGTGGTCCTGCTTACCCCTTCCCTCTCCAGGCTCCATGGCGGGAGAAGGATAAGGTATCCAACCCTCTGCCTATACTTGGCTAACATGCTCTGAATCACTAACGATGCTCACATAACCAAATAAGGTTAAATGTTCAGACTTCTTGCAGGTTCTGAGTATTTCTCTCCTTTTTCTAGATCTCCAGATGTGTTAGTTAGCTGACTGTTCTAACAAACAACTCAAAGTCTCAGTTGCTTAACAGAATAGAAGTTTGTTGCTCATGTCAATTTAATGATTTAATGTGGCCTATCAGGGTGGAGAAGGGGCTTTTCAGACTCTTTGATCCACCCAGACTTCTTCCATGGCTTGTTTCTCTCAAC
Organism: Bos grunniens; assembly: GCF_055505025.1. Classification (NCBI taxonomy): domain Eukaryota; kingdom Metazoa; phylum Chordata; class Mammalia; order Artiodactyla; family Bovidae; genus Bos; species Bos grunniens. The sequence continues at coordinate 7,451,592 of NC_141194.1, forward strand.
TTCTCAGGTTTTGCTGTTGTCTTACTCGACCCGTGCTGCTGTTACAGAATATCACAGTCTGGTTTGCTTGTAACCAATGGACATGTTTTTCTCACAGTTTGAGAGGTTGGAGATCAAAGATCAAGGCTCCAACATGGTCAGGTTCTGGTAAGAGCTCTCTCCATAGTTCAGAGCCAGCAACTCCTCATTGTGTCCTCACAAGGTGGGAGTGTAATGGAGCTCTCTAGGGTTTTCTATAAGGGCACTAATCCTAATCCCAAGGGCTGCACCCTCATGACCCAAACACTTCCCTCAGGTCCCACCTTCTAATTCCATCATGTTGGGTATTTCAACATATAAATTTTGGGGGACACATATTCAGACTGTAGCAGTCATTCTCTGCTGAGTTGTTTGTTTCTGGCTGACAGAGAAAAGATGTGAGAGAGCATGGAGTGCCCTGCCAGGAGCTTATGGGACAAGCCTGGAAGGGGTGTACATTACCTTTGCCTGAAACTCATTGGCTAGAGCCTGGTCATAGGGCTCCACTCAGCTACACGAAGGCTGGAGAATGTGATTTTTCTGTGAGCCCAAGAGGAAGATGAAGCGGAGGTTTGGTGGAAATGTTTGTCTTGTTCCTACTCAATTGCTTTGGGTAACAAAAGTGGACTTATAGGAGGGTATAGGAGGGTAGCCTTTAAATATGGAGAGGGTAGTGGCACCCCACTCCAGTACTCTTGCCTGAGGAGTCCCATGGACGGAGGAGCCTGGTGGGCTACAGTCCATGGGGTCACGGAGAGTTGGACACGACTGAGTGACTTCACTTTCTTTTTTTTTTTTTAAATAGATGAATTTCAGGGCACCAACGCCCGCTCCAAGCAGCAGCGGCAGCCGCGGTTACAGCGCTGGCCGCGGCGGTGGCGGCAGCTGGGCCTCGGCGGAGCCGGGCTGCTGAGCATGCGCACCGCGCGTACCCGCCCCGCCTCCGCCGTCGGAGTGGAGCTGGGGCTCATTATCCTCTGCCGTGACTTCACTTTCACTTTTCACTTTCATGCATTGGAGAAGGAGGTGGCAACCCACTCCGGTGTTCTTGCCTGGAGAATCCCAGGGATGGCAGAACCTGGTGGGCTGCCGTCTATGGGATCGTACAGAGTCGAACACGACTGACGCAACTTAGCAGCAGCAGCAGCAGCCTTTAAATGTTGCTCACCTGACCAAGCAGAACTGTTTTATTGTGACTAATGAAAGTTGCATTTGCCATGATTCTCAGGGGGTTCTATGACCCAATTGATACCCCTGCTGGGATTTCAGTAACAGTGACTTTTGAACTTGAGTGAGTTGACTGTGGTCAGGTTCCACCTCCTTTCAGGCTAGCCAGCCCATTTCTCCACTGCAAAAAGCTGTTCCCTTCCGTTCACCATGCCACCTGGCTTTGCATGCAGAGGTTCAGGAAGACAAATGCATCCCTAAATGATGTTTGGTCCTTCCGAATGACACTTAGACAAATCTCAGTGAGTTGTATCTGGCTGAGGCATCAAAGATAGTGGGAACACTTGTTGCCACTGAAGCAGTGAGTCTGCTGGTGGGCTTTTGTTTTTTAAATCAAAGATGGTGGAGACTGGAGTTCTCCTGCAGTTGCAGTCTTGTGCTACTGGGGAAAAAGGTTTTACCTGCATGTGATTCTCTGTGATCATTTGTCTTGTGGATTCACTGCTATTCATGAAACCTGTGTCTCCTCTTCCCCTAAGATTTGTTTGAGGAGCTGTTTGTTCTTCAGATTAGCCTGGGAATCTGCCTGTGAACTATAAGTGTTAGTTTTTTTGTTTGAGTCAATGAAAAGACAGATAGTATGTAATTTTTAAAAATTCTTAAGCAAACAATCATTTAACAAGGAAATCACAAATGTAATTCAAGAACAGTTCTAAGACTCATCACTAAAATTGGGTCACTCATTGAAATGTCAATTGTAGTGTTTAGTCTGAGTTCCAAGTATGATTACTCTTTACCCTAAAGTCTAGAATTAAGACTAGATACAGTTGCCAAATCAAGTATATGTGTACTCTAAATAACTAATAAATGTTATTTTTTGAGTGGCTTCTTAGGACTAGTGTGGCGGGCTTGTGGTACATTCATTGCTGTTCCACAACAATTGACTTGATAAAGAAATGATCTTCTCAACTTTTGGGGGGGTGACCACCATCTCAGGGAATTAGCCAACAGTTCTGGACTGTGCTCATCAGCGTTTTTGTGTAATTTCCGTGAGTTCAGGGACCTGTTCAGTGCTCAGTGAGAACCCTGCTCTCGGATGTCAGTGTTACACCACTAAAGTTGGAAAAGCGCTACCACTGCAAAAAAGGTAAATAATCCAAGTAAATACCTGTAAAATCCAAGTAAAAAATGCAAGTAAATCCAATTACTACCAAGTAAATAATCACAAACAGCCTGGGTCCGTGGTCTGGGTGAGCTCTGAAACTTGTTGTAAGCTAGGTATATCAGAAAAGGTAAATTTCTTGAGGATTGGTTTGGAATGAAGTGGACGTGAATCGTATCCTCTCTGAATTGCATATTAAAAAAAAAAAATACAAGCCTGAATGGATACTATACAAATTATCTTGGACTTCCCTGGGTGTACAGTGGATGAGAGTCCACCTGCCGATGCAGGGGACACAGGTTCAATCCCTGGTCCGGGAAGATCCCATGAACCTCAACTACTCAGCTGCAATAAGAGGAACCACTACAATGAGAAGCTCGTGCACTGCAACTAGAGAATAGCCCGTGCTCACCACAGCTAGAGAGAGACCTAGCGCAACAACATCAACAAAACATTATTTTGTTCCAGGAGACTGGATAGTGTCGCAAAGGTCCTGTAGGATTACTCTGGTCTCCTTTTGATAAAGAAAATGTGTTCAGAATTGGTGTTTACACATAGACACAGAGAACAGAGTGGGAGGGAGTGGGGGAAGGACTAAATTAAAAGATGTCAACTGGATGGTGACTGATGGAAACTAAATTTTTTGTGGTGAGTGTGCTGGAGTGTATACAGAAGTCACGATATAATGTACATAGGAAAGGTATTTAATGTTTTAAGCCAGTGTTGTTGTTGTTTAGTTGTTTAGTCATGTCCAACTCTTGTGAACCTGTAGCCCACCAAGTTCCTCTGTCCATAGAATTCTCCAGGCAAGAATACCAGAGTGGGTTGCCATTTCCTTCTCCAGGGGATCTTCTGGACCCAGGGATCTAACCCAGGTCTGCTGCATTGATAGGCAGATTCTTTGCTGCTGAGCCACCTGGTTACCTCAGTTTTTAAAAAAGTCACCATTAAGAAGGTTGTATATCATCCAGATGAATTCATTTGCCTTCATGGACTGAAGAAGAAAGAATCAATGATTATACTTTGCTCGCTTCTCCCTGCTCTCACTTTCTGCTGTTCACCTTTATTTTCCTGCAGTTCAAGGTAGTTGATGTCAGATATTCCAGCCCCCTGAGCCCTACTGGGAGGGAAGAATGCATGGTTTTTGAGTCGCTGGGCCACGGGCTCCAGCCCTGCTCCCTGTCATGCTGCAGTCTCATGGTGGCTATCTGCTTGGCAGAATAATGACCTCTTCAGGTGTCCACGTCCTACTCCCAGGGACCTATGATTATGTTGCCTTCCATGGCAAGATGGACTTTGCATATGTGACTAAATAAAGGATCTTGGAATCGGCAGGGAGTGATCCTTGATGATCTGGCTGGGCCAATGTAATCTCAAGGGGCTTTATGAGCAGAATAGAGAGAAGCAGAGGGAAGGCATCCTGGAAAAGACCCTACTGGCCGTGGCTGGCTTTCAAGATGCTGGAAGCCACCACAGATGCCAGCAGTCTCAAAGCTGGAAAACAAGAGAGAACGGCTTCTCCCTAGGGCCTCCAGAGAATGCAGTCTATGGACACCTTGGTTTTAGTTCAGTATAATCAATCTGGGCTTCCAGTCTCCAGAGCCAAAGGATGACACGTGTTGTTTAACGTCACCTACTTTGTGGCAGTTGGTCACAACAGCATAAGACTAGTACAGTCTATATTTGGCAAAAGTAATACATTTATGTAAAGTTTAAAAATAAAATAAAATTAGAAAAAGAAAAAAAAATAAAGTTTAAAAATCTAAAAAAAAAAAAAGACTAGTACAGTCTAAAGCAAGTCTATTGGAGGCGGAGGGGGAGGCAGGAGGTGGAGTGGATGGAGCTGGTCTCCTTGCTGTAACTCAGGAGGCCACACCCAGCCATCAGCACCCCATGAGATTCATCAGATCACCTCCATTTTAAAGATTAGGAAACCGAGGCAGGCCCAGGGAGAGCAGGAATGACTTATCCAAGGTTTCTCGGCAGTTTCTCTGGGAACTGGTAGTGACTGAGATGGCCCAGTGCCACTTCTTTTTTGTTGTTATTTTATTTTTGGCTGTGCTGGGTCTTTGTTGCTCCATGGGCTTTTTCTCTAGTTGTGGCGCACAGGCTTCTCACTATGGTGGATTCTCTTTTTGCAGAGCACAGGCTCAGTAGTTGTGACGCAGGGGCTTAGTTGTTCTGTGGCGCGTAGGATCTTCCCAGAGCAGGGATCAAACCTGTGTCTCCTGCGTTGGCAGGCAGATTCTGTACCACTAAGCCACTAGGGAAACCCTCCAGTGCCACTTCTTTAAGAGCCCTACAGGATGCAGCAGGCAAAAGGGAACAAAAAGAAGCCCATGTCTGCATCCTCCAGATTCTCCCCCTTCTTGTGGACCAACTCTAGTAAGAACGACCAGCAAAACGTATTCATTTCCTCTGCTGAGGCCAACAAGAGCTGTTTGAGAACTGGGGAAGTCAGCGACTCTGGGTCAATGTTGCTCAGATAGGAGGAGACTGGGGAGAAATGACCACATGGGGGCTTCACCTTGGGGAACACTGAGTGCCCAGCCCCTCAGTGCATCCCCAACTCCTCCACATTCTGAAAATCCCGGGGCACTTATGTTGTGCGCTATACCTGTTTGTTCCACGAGTGAAGCATGCTCGTGCAGTCCAGGTTTGTCCTGAGCCCTTGAGCAAATGTATTCAAGAGATCCCCGCAGGGTGATGAGAAAGCCCATTTCTTATTCCACTGCTAGGAGCGTGTGCTGATGTTAAAGCAGTTTGGCAGTGTGCATCAAGGGTTTGCTATAAGCTCACATCCATTATTTACAAGAAAGAACAGAACATTGGAACGTGCCTAAATTGATGACTTGAGGTTCCTGGTAAAACAGTTACAGTTCACTGCGTGTGGCAGAAGATTCTCACATGATATAAAGTGATGGTGACAGAGACTTAAAGGACATGAGGGGAAAAAGAATGAGCATGTGGAATTGTATCTAGTGTGATGTCAGCTGTGGAGAAATGTAGGAAAATAAGCTAAACCATCAATCTGGGACTTCTGGATCATAGGTGCTTCTATTTCCTATGCTTTATATTTTACTATCTGAATATTTTACATTGGATTTATGATAAAGAGAAAAGAGCTTCATATCCTTTAACCCTGTAAGTTTCTTTCTGGAATCTTTCAAAGAAAATAATTGTAAATACAGTTTACAAGCTGTATACACAGAGATGTTCCCTTCATATAGTTTTTTAAATGAAGATATAATTCACGTATACCATAGAAGTCTCCCTTTAAAGCATGCCATTCACTAGTTCTTAGTGTAATTACCCCCTAAAGGAAGCCTAACCTCTTAGCAATCACACCCCATTCCCACTTTATCTCCAACCCCTGAAATCACTGATCTGCCCTCTGTCTCTGTGAATTTGCATGTTCTGGACATTTCTCGTAGATGAATGCATACAGCATATAGCCTCTGTGTCTGGCTTCTGTCACCCAGCACAGTAACTTCAAAGTTCATCCATATTGTAGCGTTTGCCAGTACTTCATTCTTTTTTTATGACTGAATCACATTCCATCCATAGACCACATTTTATTTGTCCATTCATCAGTTGATGGCCCTTAGTTGTTTTCACCTTTTGGCTATGGCAAATAATGCTGCTGTGGACATTCTTTTGGGTGGATATATATTTTTGTTTCTTTTAGGTATACACATAGGTGTAGGATTTCTGGCTTACATGGAAACTGTTCAACTATTTGAGAAATTGTTGAAATGTTGAATCATGAATACTTACACTAATGGAAATTAGGAAATAATGTATCTATTGATTGTAGGAGAGTGCTTGTGTTGTGTGCTTAGTCGCTCAGTCATGTCCAACTCTTTGCAACCCCATGGACTGTAGCCCGCTAGGCTCCTCTGTCCACGGGATTTTCTAAGCAAGAATACTGGAGTGGGTTGCCATGCCCTCCTCCAGGGGATCTTCCCAACCCAGGGATCTAACCCGTGTCCCTTGTGTCTCCTGCATTGACAGGTGGATTCTTTACTGTAAAATATATTAATCCTCCTTCCCTTAATAAACAAAATGTTTGTAAAAATGCAGCGTACTTATTCTTAGGCCAGGTGCTGGGGGTCAAAGGCAGTTGAGACAGGGTATCATTCTCTGAATCTGCTGTTCAGATTTATCCATCTATTTATCAGGATGACACATCCTCCAGGGGCTTCCCTGATGGCTCAGCAGGCAAAGAATCCGCCTGCAGTGCTGGAGACACAGGAGACACGGATTTGATCCCGGGGTCAGGAAGATCCCGGGAGGAGGAAATGGCAACCCACTGCAGTATTCTGGCCTGGAGAATTCCATGGGCAGAGGAGCCTGGTGGGCTGCAGTACATGGGGGTCACAAAGAGTCAGATACAACCTAACGACTCAACAACAACAATGACACAAATTAAGTGAGTGGGGTTCAGCAGTGCTGGAAGAGCAAGCTTCCCACCTGTTTGTTGACTAAATGAGGTCATATATATAAGAGATGCTTTGAATGCTCCTGTGCTTGGCCATTTTCTCTAGGCTTATGCATGAATCTAGAATAGCAGAGATGTGCTCGGAACTCAGTTTATCTTCAAGTGACACTGTGTTGCAATTTGGTCCCATTGGGACTTGAGTCATGCACAGCACCCTGCTGTTACTCGTTTGACTTGGAACCATGCCACCACTATCCCATTCCCTACCTGCAAAGGAACTGTGCTGTGAACGTTGGTGTTTGGGGCCGGGACAGAGGGTATGCAGTAGGCTCATCTTGTGATGTTGTGGGGTTTTGAGCGCATTGTATTTAAGAGGACTTCCAAGGGTGTGTTTTACTTTCTATATGTATATTTCTGTTTTGATATTGACTCCTAACTTCTTAAAACCATATGTTTAAAATGAAGATGAGACCAAGCAGCGTTGTTCTGATGGTGTTGATCAGTTTGTAAAAGCTGCTGAGAGAGACAGAACTTTGTTGTCAAACCAGTTTGGGGAAATAACATGTTCAAAATTCATACTGGTCTTGTGGGGTTTGGCAGTGGTTGTGGTGTCTCAGTTTTCTGGGGCGAGAGACTAAAACAGAGATGTGGGAAGATTGAGTTAGTGAAATTTAGGTTATCAGATTCTCATGCATACCAGTCACTGTGCGTTTTTAGAGACAACTGAATAGATAGCTGCCCTGACTCAGACAATTTTAGGGGTGGCCTGTTTTATACCACAGCTGTCCTGTCAATCTCTGTGATCATGGGGTGTAGGGGAGGGGGAGGTTCTATTTATCTGGAAAACCTTTCCTTTATCTCTCTGTGTCAAGCCAAGCTTTCCTGGATCAGATTTACTTCAAGAAGAAACGTCTGTAGACAATATGCTTTTGTTGTTTTTCGCCAGAAAACAAAGAGGATCCTTTGCAGTTTCTGACTCCTACTGAGTAAAGAATCCAGGCAGTATTTAGTAGGCATCTCCTTGTATTGTTACCATGCTTGTTTGGCTTTTTGCCTTTGGTCAGTGGTAAACATTTAACTCCTTCGCTTATGCCCGGTGGGGGTTGGGGTGTAGATGAAACTTACAAATACATTTTAAATACATTGACACTGTAGTGTACAGAAACCGAAAGTTGAGACCGGGGAACACTTGTCAGAGAATAAGAACAAAACATAGGTGCTCTCGTGTTGTGGCAGAGCCACATTCCATTGTCATCAACTCATTAAGCATACAGCTTCGAAGATGCTTGTTTTACCTGTTTTGTAACTGTCAATATCTGTTTTCACTGGTATTAAGGTTGCGTTGTGGGATAGTCATGCTTTTAACCATGAGTATACTGATACTGTTACTGATGATTATTTAGGCAAAGTCATTGAGTTATTTTTCCAACCAAATAGTTGGAACAAAAGCAGTCAATTTATTAAGATGATACAGAATTTTGTATTGAAACCAAATTCTAGAGTCCAGTCAGCAAACTTAGGTGAAATTGACCTCACTTTTACATTTGCTTTCATAATTTTATTTTGCAGGATAACAAAGCCATTGACCTTTGCTGACTGTGTTGGGGATGAACTTCCTTTAGGATGGGAAACTGTATATGATAAACAAATTGGAATTTATTACATGGACCACATAAATAGTAAGTAGAATGCCACGCTTGAGTTGTTATATATGATTGAGTTTTCATGTTGATCTCACAGATGCTAGGAACTCTTTCTGTAGAGTGAAACAATTGTTACTCTCCAACACAGCATTAAAATGGATTTTATAAATGTCGTCTGAAGTCTTCATTAGCTGAGTTGTTCAAAAATTGAAGCGATTGTACTTTGGCTTGTATGTTGCCCAGGACTGCATGGAATATGTTGAATGCAGAGTTTGAATACCTAATAGAAAGAATAAATTTTATAAATTTCCCAGGCAGTCTGGTAATAGAAGTCGCTAACCAAATGAGGAGAATATTTCTTGCAGAGTGGAATTTACAAGTTCTTGGAACAATAAATGCCCACATAATTATCTCAACTTCATTTTGTCTTATCCCTTTGATTTTTAACTGTAATGTGCCAAACCTTTTGGAGCTTTGGGAAGGGAGAAAATGATATAAAGACCACAGCTAAAATCACAGGTCCTAGACCATGCCAGCCTTCTCTGTAGAATTGTTGGGAGCAGTGGTTCTCATCTCGGGCTGGCGTTACCTCCAAGGGACACTTGGTGGTGTCTGGGGGCATTTTCAGGCACTCAGCCTGCAGTGATTTGGCTCTTAACCAATGCCTGAGCAGAGGGGTAAGTGTGGCCCCAGCCTTGCCACCCTCCGCGGTAGTTACCCCATGGGCAGGAGGCCTTCTTAGGCGAATCCACTGCTGACGGGATGGATGTGGTGCTTAGCAAGGCTGCACCCAGGGGCCACGCTCCCCTGGCCTGGCTGCCGAGCACCTCAGGGCTGCATGCGGCTGGAGTTTCTGGCCATCTGGGCCACCTTCCCCTCAGGTCAGGGCTCCACTGTCTCCGGGCCCTGGTGGTGTTACTGAACGGCACAGGCATCGGCCTTACATGACTTTTCTGGAAAGCTTGCCAAGGCCTAGGACTACCTTGTGCTGGCTCATCTCTCGTAAACCCTGCTCTCCTCCTGCTGTGTCCCCTTCTTTGCTGTGGGTGTGCCTTTCTCGCCTGCTCACTGAGTCACAGCAAGTTTTACAAAGCACCCCTCCATGCTGGCCACTCAGGAAAGTGAGACCCAGGATCCACCCTTAAGGATTCGATATGACACACTAGACATGGCCACAAACCTGGAAACCAAGTAATCACCAAGGACTTTCTTCCAACCACCTTGAGTATAATTGGGGTGACCCAGCACCATGGAGGATGTGGCTGAAGATGTCATCTCCAGGGTCATGCCACCTCCTCTCTCTGACACCTTCAGAGAACCCAACTTTTTTTTCTTCCCTGAAGACAAGAAAGATTTTTACTGTGATAATGGGCCAAAGACCCCATTCCAGAAAACTTGTTTCTGAGAATCAAGCTCTTTTTTCCTGTAGATTTATTTATTAATTTTTTTTTAACTGTGATGGGTCTTCACAGTAAAAGTAAGTAAGCCCACACCTTGCGGATGTGGGCTTTCTCTAGTTGCAGTAAGCAGGGGCTGCTCTCTGGTCATAGTTCTCAGGCTTCTCATTGCAGCGGCTTCTCTTGTTGTGAAACACAGGCTCTAGGCACACGGGCTTTAGTAGTTGTGGTGCGTGGGCTCAGTAGCTGTGACACACAGGCTTAATTACTGTGCGGCACGGGGAATGACCAGGGATTGAACCATGTCCGTTGCATCGCAGGGAGAATTCTTAGCCACTGGACTACCAAGGACGCTCCCCTGGAATCTTAACTCTTGCTAGCACAGATGTAAGGGGAAAGCTCTTTAAAGACAGAGAACCTGAGGAGTCACATGTTAGTTGGAACTGCGCAGATTGACAGTGCAGTGAGGGACCAGAGGGGCCCTGGGCTGGTCACCTTCGGGGTTCCCAAGACCCTTGGCCCTGGTCAGAGTGTGAACGATGCCTGTCGACCTTAGTGAGTCTGATGCCTAAATCATCATCAGAGACATCTGGGCACTTAAAACAGCTGTGGCCTCCCCCTGCCTCCCACCCAGGTCCGCTGAATCTGAACTCCAGGGCTAGATCAGGACCCTGAGTTTTGTTATTTTTTATTTCTTTTAAGACCCAGAGAGGCTTTCCAGGAGGGGCCCTGGGCTAGCATTGTGAATGAGGATAGGGGATGTTTCTGGAAGATTTCAAAAGAAACTTACTTTAAACATCCTAGTGAGTGCTCCTGTGTATGTGTGTGTGTGGTGGGGGTGGGGTAGAGATTACATAGAATTTACATTTGTAACCATTTTGAGGTGAGATGCACAGATCGTAAGGTTCACCATTGAAAAGTGTACAGTTCAGTGGAATTGGGTGCATGGAGTGTTGTCCAGCTATCACCTCTGTCTAATTCCAGAACATTCATCATGCCCTGGTAAGACCTTGTGCTTTAAAAGAGGCTCATGTGGTATAGAATCTGAAGCAGAGTTGGGAAGGTGACTGTGGCGAGCACTCAGAGGATGGCTTTTGGTGGGATAAGGCAGGCAGGTGTTTTGGGAGAGAGGTTCTGAGAGTCTGATTGAACTAAGGGGAGAAGGAGGGACATCCCAGCATCAGTCACTATTATACACAGGGGCAGGAATGGCCAGTTCTGGAGGGCCCATGAAATAGACTGCGTGAGGGATGAGGGGCAGGTGTACTCTGAGGGTAAGTTCCTGGTTGGCTTAGTGGGTTGATGAAGATGAAGCCACTTATTCCAAGGGGGCAGGCAGAGAAGCAGGCGCTCGTCAGTTTGGCTTTCTTTGGGTTGCTGTGGTTTGGGTAGCAAAAGGGCGCTGTGTGAGACTGAGTTGTTTTGGACGAGTGACTCAGAAGTACTTTGTGTCCGTCCATGTGATGCCTCTTGGAGGCAGGGGGAAAGAAAAGACGTGCAGTCGGGAGAAAGGTTGGAGCCAGAGGTAGGCGTGAGCCCTTTGGAGAGCTGGTTGAATGACAGAGCCAGAGTGGCAGGTGGGGGATTTATAGGAAATCCACGAAGGATGCAGAAAGTTCTGGTCTGGCATGGGAGGTAGGAGAAGGGGAGCAAGCCGGTCCCAGGTACAGCAGAGGCAACAGCAGCCCAGGTTGAAAAGGCAGGGAGAGAAAGGTTGTATGTGTCTCTTAGTTTGAGAGTGATGGGCTCCTTTGGGTTCCTGTCCACCAACATTTACTCATAGATAGCTAGTGGGAAGCTGCTGTATGATGCTAAGATGCTACTGCTAAGATGCTTCAGTCGTGTCCGACTCTGTGCAACCCCAGAGACGGCAGCCCACCAGGCTCCCCCGTCCCTGGGATTCCCCAGGCAAGAACATTGGAGTGGGTTGCCATTTCCTTCTCCAATACATGAAAGTGAGAAGTGGAAGTGAAGTCACTCAGTCGTGTCTGACTCCTAGCGACCCCATGGACTGCAGCCTACCAGGCTCCTCTGTCCATGGGATTTGCCAGGCAAGAGTACTGGAGTGGGTTGCCATTGCTGTATGATGCAGGGAGCTCAAACCAGGGCTCTGTGACAACCTAAGAGGACTGAGATGGGGTGGAGGTGGGAGGGAGGCTCAAGAGGGAGGAGACATATGTGCACTAATGGCTGATTTACATTGTATGGCAGAAACCAACACAGCATTGTAAAGCAATTATCCTCTAATTAAAAATAAATTAAAGGGGCACTCTTTCCTCTCCCTTCTGAAGTCTATGTGAGAAGCTTTCTGTCTTTTTTACTTTAATAAACTTTAAAAAAATTAATTAAAAAAAATTATCTGGTATCGTCTTCCCCTACGCATCTACAGAGCTTTCTTCTCGACCCAGGCATGGCTGTGTTGATAGGAGGTGACCCCAACTCTGGGAGGGTTCAGCATACAGATGCTTCCATGATGTACATCATGGTCAGTCATTAACTTTTGTATTGATTAGTCACATAACTGCATGATTATTCAGCCTAAAGATTGGACTCGGAAGACCCTCATGTTCTTCCCCTTTCCATTTCAGAGCTGACCCAGATTGAGGATCCCAGAGAGCAGTGGAGGCGGGAGCAGGAACGGATGCTAAAGGAGTATTTAATTGTAGCCCAGGAGGCTCTCAATGCCAAGAAAGAAATCTACCAGATTAAGCAGCAGCGCTTCGAGCTGGCCCAAGAGGAGTACCAGCAGCTGCACAAGATGTGTGAGGACGACAGCCGCTCATACACCAGCTGTGAGTTGAGCATCCCCCTCCAGGAGCACGTGGGGCTTCCAGAGTCAGGTCTCTGCAGACCCCGGGCGCAAGTTGAGCAAGACAGCTGCGTAAAGTGTCTGATCGCCTACTGTTAGGTAGTCAGCCTCCCATGCCCGCATCCAATGTCACGCCCTACCACTCCATTGGCAAGTGTTTGTCAGGTGCCCACTCAACACGGTGGAGCTAGGATAGGAGAGGCCCCTGCCCTCCTGGAGTTTCCATGTAGGGAGGGGGGCAGGGAGAAAGCAAGCAAGCACAGTTTTAGGTAGTGACACGAAACCACCTCCTGACTCACATTTGTCAGCGTGGAAAAGGGCTTCCCCGGGGACCCCTGCTCGTCTGGGGTGATCCTGGGGAATTCCTTACGATGCTTTTATTGCTCAGGAGCCTTCACGCATGTCAGGCCCCTGTCTCTTTATAGCATCCTTTCTTGCGCAAGACACTGAAGGTGGAGAAACTCAGTATAACGCAGGGAAAGCGGGGAACTCTGCCCAAGTAAGATGGATGCACACTGATGCTCTCCAAAGGGAACCTCTCTGAGTTTCAGAGCCTGCCGAGCTTGGGCTCCTGTTATTAGGACTCAGGAGATGCACAGGAACAGAAGGAATCACTCAGAAGCCAAAGCCTCTGGTTTCTGACCCATTCAGTCACTGCCTGAGCCAGTCCATTCTCAACAGAGTTGTCACACTTAACCGCGCACTGAAGGTGTGCGTGGCTGTGACTCGTCCAGTGGCAGTGAGCTTGGGGAGAGTGTATGAAGTTGGTACCGCTAGATTTTATCTTATAAAAACCTAAATCTGATTGAGACTTGGAGGGACTTACCTGTGACGTGAGTGCCATGTTGCCAGGCTTGTAGCTCTGGTGACACAGCTTTGAACGTTAAAGACATGCTCAAAGCTTTGTTTATCCTGTGTTGCAGGTCAGAATGGAGTTGAGGCGAGGGGGCCAGACATCTTTTTTACTGCAACTGCTGTCGAAGGTGAATAAGCCATACAAGCTGTGGAGAAGAGAGCGGTGAGGGTGGAGTTTGCCCCCTGTAGCAGGAATTTAGGTAGCTGTGTTTCTATGTACTATGAAAGATTGCAGGCTCAGGTATGATGGTGTGTAGTTTCCAGGCTGCTTCATCTCTTGCCCTTCACCTCTTGGTATGTACTAGGTTTTTTCTTGTTTGTTTGTTTGTTTTACTGTCCATCAGAATGTGATGGGTCAGCTTCATGCTAGTTTTTAGGAAAAGCTGGTTTCTTCGTAATTTTCTTTATTTGTCATCTTTTTCTCTGATTTTGGTATCAGGATAATATTGACCTCCCAGAATGAACTGGGATATGTTTCCTCCTCCCCAGTTTTTGGAAAGTTTGTGTGGGATTCGTATTGATACTTAATTCATTGGCAGGCAAATTCTTTACCACTGAGCCACCTGGGAAGCCCAGTGTTGATACTTTCTTAACCGTTTGATAGAATTCACCCGAAAAGCCATCTGTTTCTTTGTAGGAATGTTTGTAACTATAAATTCATTACCTTTAATAGACATGGGCCTGTTCAGGTTTTCCTGTTTCTTCTTGAGTCAGTTTTGATGTTTGTGTGCTTCAAGGAATTTGTCTCTTTCATCTAATCCAAAAATCAGTAAGCTTTTCTGTAAAGGATCAGATAGTGAGTATTTTAGGCACCAGAGGTCATATGGTCTCAGGTGCAACCACCAAACCCTGTTGTTACACTGCAAAAGCAGCCAGACATGACATGTAAATGACGTGTGTGGTTTGTTCTGATAAAAAGTATAAAAATAAGAAACAAGCTGAATTTGGCCTACAGGGAATCTGCTGACTGCTGATCAAGCTGTCAAGTTTTTGAAGTTTTCATAGAATTCCCATGTGATTCTTTCAATGTCTAGACTCTGAGCTAGTGTCCTCTCTTATTTGTGATAATAATAATTTGTGCTTTATTTTCTTAATCAGTGTAGCTCAACCTTTATCGATTATATGTAGCATTACAGCAAACTGGATTTTGGTTTTCTGTTTTCTTCCCCTATTTTTATCGTTTTTTAATTTTTTTTTATTGATTTTTTTCTCTTTAGTTTTTCCTTCATTCTGCTTAGTTTGGCTTTAATTTCTTTTTCTGCCTTCCTAAAGTGGGAGCTTAGAGCATTGATTTCAGACCTCTCGTTTTCTCATATAGCCTCTAAAGGTATAAATTCTCCTCTAAGTACTACTTTAACTGCATCCTACAAATTTTGGTTCATGTTTTATGAACCAAATATTCATAATATTTTCTCATTTTCTTTGTGATTTCTCTTTTGACCCATGGATTGTTTTAAAAGTAAGCTATTGGAACTTTTTAAAGGTGTGATGTTGTTGATTTCTAATTTGATTGTGGTCAGAGACTAGACTATGTAAGATTTCCGTTTTTGACGTCTATTGAGATAACTGTATGGCTCAGCATATGGTCTCTTTTAAATGATCTCATGGACTTGTGCCTCCAGGTTGCATTTGGCTGAAGCAGTGGCTTAGAACTGTTTCTGAGAGTATGGTTAGTGATTCTAAACCTTTCCAAAAGTTGCTTGGTAGGAGTAGGTTGGGCCATATAAAATTGTCACTTTTGTAGCTTAAAAAGGGCCAGTTATTGTCAGTTTCATATGATTCAACCTAATAGAGTATCTCTTCCCAGGCAACTGGTCAGGTTTGGTTAGGTCTCCAAAGAGACTTTCCCATCAGTCTTGCTAAGAATTGATGGAAAAAGAACATAACAGAAGAACCTGGTAAGAAGTTTCTTGCCAGCAATTGAAAGGAAAAATTAGATGATGAGAAGGTATGTCGGACTTCCCTGGTGGTACAATGGATAAGAATCCGCCTGCCAATGCAGGGGATACAAGTTCCATTCCTGGTCCAGGAACATTCCACATGCCGCAGGGCAACTAAACCCATGCGCCCTACAGCCCGTGTTTCATCACAAGAGAAGTCACCGCAGTGAGAAGCCTGCGCACCTCAAGGAAGAGCAGCCCCTGCTCTCTGCAATGACAGAAAGCCAATATGCAGCACCGAAGGCCAAGCACAACCTAAAATAAATAAATAATTTAAAGGGAGAGAGGAGGTATGTCTATGTACTGGTTACTGTAATGGTGTAGCCAGGACTTCAGTTGCAGACCATGTGGGGACTCAGGACTGGAACCCTTGATGCAAATATAGGAAGACCTAGTTGCAGCCTATGGGATTCCACACCCAGCTGGAGGGGAAGACTCCCGGAGCATCGTGGAGCCTAGAGCATAAAAACATCCGGGACTTGTAGTCCTCTGGAGTTGAGACATCCCTCAGCATCAGTTTTTGTATTTCCATGGGCTTTTCCCTCCCCAGACATTTGGGAAAATAGGGAGATGCAGGTAATTTCATTCTTCCTGTGCCCTGTAAAATTTTATCAATGCCCAGTAAAAAAGTAACAGTCCAGATGCTGTCTTTAAAGTCGTGTATGAAGAAACATTGAGTCAAGGAAGGTGATGACTCTGTGGTGTTGATTTGAGATCCTGAGACTCCACCTCCCAACCCACAAGAGATGCCTGCATAGACTCCATCTCTGCCTCTACTCATGCAGTAGAGGAGGCCAGGTGGGGCCTCCCTATTTTCATGAAGGGCTGGAAATGCCAGTGGCTCTTCCTAGAGCCTGTCTCCTCAGGGAGAAAAACTGTGAATGGAATCTAGGAATTAATCCAAGCATTTTATCAAGTAGCTGCTGTTCCTGGGTTTTCACCAAGCTCCTTCAATTTGCCATTTAACCTGAACTCCATTGAGGATACTTCTGTTACATATGACTCAGGCAAACTATTTCTGGCCACAGGCTAAAGTTCAAGACAGTCATTCTGGTGGCTTGTGCTATAACAGCCCAGACCTCTGTAAGGTCTGGGCTCATGTCAGGAGCTGTTGGTGGCAGGATCCGTGGCATACCTGGGCCCCTGTTGGCCATCCAACAGGTCTCACATAGCCCAGATCACTCACATCCAAAGCAGGGAGGTGTCTCTTTGCTTAGGTACTGGCAGCAGAAGGACCTTGGGACTTAGCGCCCGTAACTTCCTTCATTGGAAGTGACTCAAACTAAAGGAACCATCATTGAATGGCCTAGTGTTTTCCTGAATTGTGACTGCAACATCGTGAAGCATTGTGACATGGTGATATTACTTTCCTTGTATACACAAGAAAAAATATTCGGTAGACTGGTCTTCTTGAAGGTTACACCTCCAATGAATGGTAGACCTTGGATTTGAGCCCAGATCTTTTGGTGGAGCTAGTTATCAGTGCTGTGTATACTATTTTGGAGACATGGAAGAGTCAGCTTGGAAGAATGGATCATGTGATTTTGAAACAGCCTGCCCTCCCATTGTTCAAGTGACCCGGAAATAAGGACCGACTGTAAACTGACAGGTCATCTGGCAGTTTCACAGCACCTGAAGGGACACGTGATAGGCAGAGCGCTTTTTACTTCTCGATTTCTTCATGGCCCACAGTGGGATAGCCAGACTACTTGTTTAGTTTTCAACAGAGAGTTCCTTAGCACCTGGTGTTGGGGGGACACAATTTATCTCTCATGGCTGATTATAGGGGGGAAATGAGGCAATAAAGGTAAACAGCCATTTCTAATATTGGCGCAGAAGGGCATGGGGGAGAGCAAACACTCTCTTCCACAGCCTTCACAGATTTCCCCCTGAGTTATGGAAGTCCACAATAAAACTCTTGTTTGTTGGAGAGGAAAAATTTCACATCAATATTGGGCCATCTGGTGTCTGAGAATATCCAAGACTTAACCTTTCTTGTCTCTGACCAAAGCAGAGTCTGCTTTGCTGGCTTTGAGCAGACACGTCCCCATGAGACTAGGAGCTCAGCTCAGCTATAGTTCTTTGTGCTCAGGAACTAGCTGACAGGGGCCCTGGTCCTGTGTGATGCTCTATAGAGCTCTGCCATTGAACTTCTCTACCATAGACTCAGTTTCTGAGACACACCAAGTACTTTCTCTGCAGCTCCATCTTGTAGTTTTCTCCTACTTTCTTCATTGCAGTATGTTTTTCTGTTTATCTTCTTTTAACACTAAATACATTCATTATTTCAGAAACTTTTTTTTTTTCATTCTTCCTGAGAAACTGGCCTCCAGCTGCATTCCGATGAAGTATGTGACCATTGCAGGACCTTTTGGAAGGAATTCTTGCTTGGGGTAAATTATAGTCTGTACCACGGGTCAGCAAAGTTTGGCCCACAGGCTGAATCCTAGGCACTCAGGGTGTTGTGTAAATAAGCTTTTATTGGGACCTAGCCAGGTCCATTCCCTTAACCATTGTCTGTAGCAGGTACAGGAGCAGAGTTGAGGGACTGAGACAGACAGAGTATGGCCCACAAAGCCAGAAATACTTACTATCTGGTTCTTTGCAGAAGAATTGTCACACAGTGGTTCTCAACTGTGGCTGTACTGGAAGAATCTCTTGAAGGGCTTTTAAAACGTCTTACAGCCTGGTCCCTACTCCCACCCTCTAGACATTTGGATTTAATTGGCCTTGACTGGGGCCAGACACTTTTTTTAAAAAAAAAGCTTCCCAGGGGATTCCCAGAGTTGAGATCCACTGATCATGACCCTTTCTTCCAGCGGCAGGAGTATGACTTGTTTGTTCCCCAGGCTCCTGGGATCTCCCAGAATCCTCCAGCAAAAATCTCTTTGGTGCCTGGGAAAAAAAGTCAGCCTTATCTCCGGTGAGAAAGCGCTGACCCACCCTGAATTCCTGGCTCAAGCCTGGAGAGGCTTGACCTTATCAGTCCTCAGTCTGGCCTGCATTCTTTCTGAGGCTCCCGGCCCATCCCACAAAGACTATCTGGCCTTCTTTCCCTGGTGAGGGTTTCTCATCTCCTGCCTAGCCTGGGATAAGGGCCACCGTCCACCCGTTCAGCCCTTCATCTTCCTGCTCACGGGCATGTTGGAGCAGGCAGGGGAAAAATGGCTCACGCAGCATCTTCCCAGGTATTAGTTGGCAGGACTCAACCTCAAAGGCTGTCGCCGAGGTCACATGTCCATCAGATCTCCCAGTCTGCCTGAGAGAGGGAATTCTTGGTTTGGATTCAGTGGCCTCTTGTGTTACTTGTATAAGTTGCCTCTGAGTGGGCTCATTTGATTTTTTTTTTTTTTTGTCCCTTTGCTTATGGTGCCTTTAAGAAAGAGGTCGTGCCCTCTTCATTTGGCCTCGCCTGATTATAGTCACGTCTTGGTCGGCTCTGGTAATTACTGCCTGTCAGCACGGCAACTGTCCAGGCTTGCTGTCCTTTGTGCCCGAGTACTCCTGGGCTCCCTCGAGCAGGTGCCTGCAGTGCTGACTCCTGGAGGCGCGCACCTGGTCTGAAGGCGTAGTCTGCTCACAGGATGTCTTTGGACAAGGACTACCCTCTTTAAAAAGCGTGGCCTCCACCTGGGGCGATCTTGGGTTCTCATGGTCCAGAGATGTAAGAGGAGATGGAGACAGACACAGATGGATGCATGGACGGACACATTTCCCCCTTTTAATAGCCCATGAAATTGAAATCTGAAGTAATGACTGGGGTCTGCAGCATTCAGAGTGCTAAACACCGACTGAGTTCACTTCTTGGGCACTGGGGACCGGAGGCCCATTTCTTCTTCCGTTGGAAAAGCTAATCTGACCCCCAGGAGCCCACGTTCTAGACAGAAGTCCCTCTTTGACTGATGGCATGATGTAGATCAAATCATTGCCCACTCAGCCTTCATCTATAAAAGTAGGGAAACATACTCGTCATCTCTCACAAGAGGCAGTGCTCTGTGACAACCTGGACTGATGGGGTGGGGAGGGAGGTTCAGGAGGGAGGGGACATATGTATACCTGTGGCCAGTTCATGTTGATGTATGGTAAAAACTATGACAATATTGTAAATATTTTTCAATTTAAAAAATATATATAAAGAAAAGAAAGGTGCAATAGGAAAAAATAATAATAATAAAATTCTCATTCCAAAGGGGGAAAAAAAAAAGAATTTCTGAGAATAGATGAAATTAATATGAAAGTTACATTGTTGTAGCCAGGTATAGTAATTTACACTGCTGAGGTAAATTTACACTGCTAAGCCTTAACCTTCTTATATCATCCAAAGCAGTGCTTTACGCCTGCACAGCCTCCTGAAACTGTTTAATAGTTCTGCCCACTCAGACTCTTCAAATGAGAAGGGAGCTTCAAAGGTGAAAGTCTGGTATTTATCCTAAATCTTGAGATTGGAGACGTGTCTCAGCAGAGAGATGTTTCTTTTGCTCAGTGTTGTGGTGTACGTGCCATTAAAGGGCTTCCTGGGTGATTCAGGAGTAAAGAACTTGCCTGCCAATGCAGGAGACACAGGTTCTATCCCTGGGTCGGAAGGATCCCCTGGAGAAGGAAATGGCAACCCACTCCAGTATTTTTGCTGGGAAATCCCATGGGCAGAGGAGCCTGGCAGGCTACAGTCCATGGAGTCACAAAGAGTTAGACATGACTAGTGACTGAGCAACACGCCATTAAAAATGGGGTCCAGAGTTTTGAGTTTTTCCCTGGATTCTGCAATGGCTTCCATTAGACTTACTGGCAAACTTTAGGAACTGAGAATTTGTCTTTAAACTTCTGAGTTATATTATTAAAAGTTACACCAGTGTTTGTCACTGTCCTTAGCATGTTAAGATACAATGTACTAACTGTCTTAGGTACTTGAGTTGCCTTTTCCCTCATCCCAGCCCTGGATTTGTATAGTTTTAGAGACCATAGCAAAAGTAACATGAATGATATCCATAAGTGAAACCTTTCATCATTTAGGATTGTTTCATCTATAAGTAACAGAAAAGACTAACACCCCCGGGCCTGAACAGTAAGGCCATCCATTGTGACCTAGCAGTGTCCAAGGTGGGGGTGGCCTCCCCATTGGTGGACTCGGAAGCTCAATGATGTCATAGTACGTCAGGATCCCCTCTAGGACTGGCCCAGGCTCAGTGTCCTGGGGGAGAGACAGATGCCTGAGAGCCTTAGGACTCAGCTATGTGGGAGAACTGGGCGGCAGGTTGCCATGTGTCTATCCATCCGTACCCATCACTCCTGCCGTGTGTATGTACTTCAAGTCTCTTTACAAATTTACCCTATGAAATTGCAGACAGAGTTTTGCCAGTGATTTCAGATCATTGTTACTGATGTTTAACATTGCAGTTAACTTCCCTGGACTTTGGTGGTGGGGTTACTCTCAGTTTGGAATGGAAAAGATCTCAGGCAGTAACTGTTGGCATTGTCTTCCTCGCCTACAAGGTGACAAGTGGACACACGTGGAAGGAGTCAGGAAGCCCTTGGCTCATTCGCTTGTTATCTGGGCCCCAGTGGAAGTCCCTTCCATTCAGGCCTGGGAAACTTACATCCCAGGAGTTAAACGTGGAGATTTTGTAGAAATGATTTTTGTCTGTTTAAGATCATTGTTTGAAGTGTTCCTTTCCTTACTGGTCTTAAATAAGACCAAAAAGTCAGGCAAAATGGAGGTTCTCGGATTTGGAAATAGACGTTCTTCATCTAAGAAAGAATTCTGTTCTAAAACCAGTTTACTGTTTTGAGGAGATTAGAATTCTAAATATAAGAACATTTGAGGTAAAGTTGACAAATACTTAGCTCCTCCAGGTGTTTATTTCCAGTAGATTCTAGTAATTTGACATTCTGACTGATGGGGACTTCAATAGTAGACATTCCATAGAACTGTTTTTTTTTGTTTTGTTTTGTTTTTTTAAGGAGACATCTGGAGAGCTCAAATTAACTTGGGATGTGGTTCTATTTGAGGATATTGAATAATCTTGCCATTTAAATCACTTGATGGCCTTGAGCCATCTTCTCCAGTATTAAATCAAGACATGATTAAGTTTCTAGATGTTGGCATCTAAGTTACCTGAATGACAGTCTTTTCTACCCAGATCAAAGGAGTTAAAGAATGGATGCTGACGTGGAACTGTACTCATTGTCCTGTGGCAGCCTGGATGGGAGGGGGATTTAGGGGAGAATGGATACATGCGTATGTATGGCTGAGTCGCTCTGCTGTGCCCCTGAAACTATCACAACACTGTTAATCAGCTATATCCCAATACAAAATAAAAAGTTTAAAGTTTCTTTTTTAAAAAAAGAATGGATGGTGGCCTTGCAGATGGCTCTTATGAGCAGGTGAAACTAATGAAAATGACCCAGAGGCAGATTCCATCAATGTGCAGTGACTCTCAGATCAAAGAGGAACCTACACAGCTCAGGGAGGGACAGGAAGCAAGTCACTGCAGCTACAAGGCCTAAGAGAAAGGAGACAGAAGCATGAAGAGAAAGGGATGCAGAGAAGTGGATGGGATGATAGAAATTAGAAGTGGCTGCATGCTGCTCCAGTTGCTGAGACAGCAGAGAAGGCTCGACTGACCATGCTCAGCATGCAACTGGGTGGCTGAACGTGTCTCATTCACCCCCAGGTATTGGCCATCTGTAATCACGATGCTGTGTCTATTACAAGACTTTAAATCATATGTGCTGCACTGCTGAAGAAAGCATTTAGCTATGCAATCTGATTTAGCAGAACATCCATCAAAAACAAACTGCTAGAATAAAAGTGTGGGTACTTCACTTCAGCTCTTGGGGAGCCAACACTACTAACACTCAAGCCTACCACATACTGGCATGTGACTAGGAAGTAGTCTTTTTCATTTTTTACAAATCTTTAGGTTTTTTTCCTTTTCTATGTCAAAAATCATTCATGTGGAAGCTATAG
Organism: Bos grunniens; assembly: GCF_055505025.1. Classification (NCBI taxonomy): domain Eukaryota; kingdom Metazoa; phylum Chordata; class Mammalia; order Artiodactyla; family Bovidae; genus Bos; species Bos grunniens. Next base: position 7,473,991 of record NC_141194.1, read on the forward strand.
ATATGAAGAGAGTAAATATAAAATCTTTTGGAATGAGACCATGGAGAAGAACAGTCAGCTTCTGAGTTCTGTCCTTCCAGTGACTTCCATGGTGTGCACATTTTAAAAGGAAGGAAAAGTGGTTTCATACTATATGTACTGTTTTCATCGTAAAGAATAGTTTTCTATACCATAACCATGCCTCCCCCATCCCCACCTCCTGTGTATATGTGGTTTGTAAACCTGATAGTTTTGCAGTTGAAGTAAACAGAGTTTTGATTTACCTATAGCTATATATTTTATTATGTAGAATCAAGTAGAAGGTAGTCATGTGAAAAATCAAACATCAAGGTTCAAAGTGGTGAGATGTACATTCTTAGGAGTGAGGACCAACTTGGAAATCTGAGACTGGGAATTCATTACTTAATATAGTGATTTAGAAGCTCCTGTTTATGTGTATTTGTTTACTTTAAAGGATCCATTATAAAATTATGTTTTCCTTCTGTTTAGCCTTCTCTGGATATTCAACAAATACAAAGTATGACCCATACCAAATTAAGGCAGAGATAGCAAGTCGTCGGGATAGGGTGAGTAAAATGAATATTTTCATAACTAGAAACCCTGTGTATATTTGTACATAATATCACTTATCATGGTTCATTATATGATGGTGTGTTTCACACTCATAATTTAGTAAGATTTTCAATTTCATGAATTATTATTATTACATTTGGTTATACTTTCTACTATTTTTTCAATAGGAGGAGAAAAGCTGCATTTTAAAACCACAGCCCATCTAACAAAAAAAATCGCCTGTACCCCTGTGTTTCAAGGGGCTAGATTCACCCCCCATTTGGAAAGATTTGACAGTGTCAGGGCCCAACCTCAGAGGACTGGATGACTCTCAGCAGGTTTAGCATCTGTCTGCTGTTCTTTCCTGGTGGCTCTATTCCCAGAGAAATTGGCCTGCCATAGTGTTTGACCAGAAGGTTCCGAGGCACCTTCCCAGTGGTGCCCAGTTCTTTGGATGCCACCATGTCCCATCCCTCAGCCTTTGTCATGTGTGTCTGGAAGGAGGGATGGGAGACATCTTGGAGCCCAAGCCTCCGGTCCTGGTGTCTCAGTCCCTAAATCAGAGCATCTCTTTGAGGGCCATGGTTCTCATATTCTAGCACACGCTTGAAAACACTGGGGGCATCAGTTCAAAATGAAAACTCTAGGCCACCCCTAGTTTTAACATAGGCCCGGAGTGAGTCCCAGCACCTGTTTTAAATAAGCACTCTCTGCGACTGAGTTCCAGGTACCCAAAGCCATGCCTTGAGCAATGGCATCTCCTAGGTGGGACTTTAAACGGAGGATGGGAAAAAAAAAAAGCATGACAGAGTTTGCTCATTGCATTATGTCAGTTAATACCTTGAAAAGAAAATCACTGACGATTCCAGGGTTCCCTGTGGGTAGAAAGCTCTTGGGGATCCGGGCCTTGTGTGTCTCAGCCAGCTGGCTTCTTTGCCAGGGCTGTGTGTTAGGCCTGTCGATGGAAGGTCCTGGCAAGAGGGTGACCCAGGGAATTGCAAGCCAATCAGAAATTGAGAGGACAGTGCTAACAACTGTAGAAAAACCATTTTTCACAGCATGCTTTTGGGGAAAAAAATATGTTGTTTGTCTTTAGCTTTCCAGATTAAAACGAGAGCTGACCCAGATGAAGCAAGAACTGCAGTACAAAGAGAAGGGAGTGGAGACCCTGCAAGAGTGAGTGGCCTGTGGTGATGGGGGGAGCATTTCCCTGCAGTTTCCTGTTGTGCTGACCTCTTATATGCTGGGACATGTGTCTTAAAGCTTCTTGGGTGTTCACTTTTCTGCTTTTATTTATGCTCGTTATGTACCAGTCATAAGCATCAGATCTCTTTTCCTTGAAGATATCTTGTTCTTGTTTCCTTGGGAAGCAAGATCTTTATTGGAATATTTGTGCACATTCTTGATAGCTAACTGTCTAAAACACACAAGGCTATTTCCATTTAAATTCCTGTTTGACTAGTTTTAGTCTCTTCAGTGTTTTAGTTCTAAAATTTAAATTAATTAAAACTAAATAAAGTTAAACTGTTAGTCCCCAGTCTCAGTAGCCACATCTGAAATGCTCAGTAGTCACGTGTGTCTAGTGCAAATCTTCTCCACCTCAGTGCTCATGACTTTTGGGGCCAAATAGCTGTCTGTGGTGGGAGCTCTCCAGTGCACTGTAAGATGGTTAACAGCATCCGTGGCCTTGGCCTCCTATGTGCCGGTCGCAGCCTCTCACCCAGTTGTGACAGCCAAAAACGTCTCCACATATTGCCAAGTGTTTCCTAGAGGGCACGTGTGTCCCACATGGAGGACCACTAAGCTAGTGGCCCCTGCATTGGGCAGCACAGATAATAGGCTATTTACATCCTCACAGATGGGTGATCCCCTGGAGAAGGAAATGGCAACCCACTCCAGTATTCTTGCCTGGAGAATCCCATGGACGGAGGAGCCTGGTGGGCTTCAGTCCATGGGGTTACAAAGAGTCAGACACGACAGAGCGACTTATCATATATCTACACAGAACATTCTGTCGGACGGCCTGATCTATAGGTCATCCTCCTGTTGACATCTTTGCAATTAGAACTCTGTCCCTACTGAGAGTTCGGAGATTTTAAAGTTCTTAATATTTGTGAATTCTATTACGTGAGCAAATTAAGTGAACAGTAGTTACTGTGTCAATGGTGGTGTTGGTGGTCTGAAAGAATTCATTTTCTCTAGAAGGGGTTTTGCATGCCTGTTGGTTCTAAGTCTGTTTCCTTTTGATTCAGATCCTGGTTTCACTTGCTGAACTTGGGCATGTGCTTCACACCTTCTATGCCGACTCTTCTCATGTGGTTGTCTGAGTTCGACTGCTCTGACAAGATACTTTAGACTGAGTGACTTAAAGAGCAGATATTGACTTCTGATGGTTCCAGAGGCCAGAACTCCAAGGTCAAGGCACTGGAAGTCCATTATGAGCCTTCTGACTGTGTCTTGACATGGTGTTGTTGTTTGGTGGGGGGCTCTGGTCTCTGGTGTCTCTTTCTTTAAAGACAGTGGTCCCTTCATGGGGCCCCACCCTCATGACTTCATCTAAATCTAATAACCCCCTAAAGGACCCATTTCCAAACAACATCCCATTGGGGATTGGGATTCACCCCAAGAATTTGGGGGGACGTGAACATTCAGTCCATAGCAGTGACCATTGGGCTAAATTGTCCGAGGACAGCAACAATGCCTGCTGCACAGTCAGCCTTCAGCAAATGACGGGAATCCATGTGGCTACAATTCTTGGTAAACAGGGGCAGTGTGCTACTCTCTTGGCATCCTGTGTGTAGATGCAGTGACCGCGTGTCAGATGTATCATTCTTTATAAGGAGGGAACATGGAATGTGAGTGTTTGCCAAAGGTAATGACCTCAGCCTCACATAAAGGGTAATCAAACCCTGTTGTTCAGCATGAGGTAGAGATTCACTTTCTTACTCACCCAGGATTGCTTTGGCTGACGACTTTTTTGTCCGCTTCTTTATTGAGAACGTATTATAGACACCAGGGGAGACACCATACAAAGGTGAGCTGGGTCCTGCTTGGAGGTCTTGGCTCTTCTGGCTCTGAGACACTGCCATGCCCCCTGCAGGTCCCCCCTGAGGTGGGATTTGACCATGTGCTTAGCATGAGCTGCAGGCTTTTTACCTTACAGTCAGCTTTTTGCTTTCTTTGCCACAACCTGCAGCAGTGTGTGTATGTGTGCGTGTGCGCGTGTGCATGTGTGCAAGAAAACCCCTTCTCCTTGGCATTGCCAGGAACTAACTTCATCTCTCATAGGCAGTCATTCTTTAAAAAAATATTTACTAATCTTTGGCTGTACTGTCTCTTTGTTGCTGCGAGGGCTAACTCTCTAGTTGAGGTGTGTGGGCTTCTCATTGTGGTGGCTTCTCTTGTGGAGCATGGGCTCTCAGCACATAAGCTTCAGTAGTTGTAGCCCCCAGATGCTGGAGCACAGGCTCAATAGCTGTGGCTCAGCTGTTCACACGGCATGCGGGATCTTCCCAGACCAGGGATCGAAACTGTGTCTCCTGCGTTGGCAGGCAGATTCTTTACTTACCTGTGAGCCACCAGGAGAAACCTCAGCATCATTTTAAGACTGGAAAAAGGTGGCCTCAGTTTCTCCAGGTTTATGGGACGGGAAGCAGAAGCCGGTACAGGAATTTGTCAGTTTACACCTGCAACCAGAGCGGAGTATGAGCCTGCAGAGAGAATGCCAATGCTGTTGATCCTCTTTCTGCTTTCCTTTGCAAGCCCCCTTGTGTGGGGTCAGCAATGGTAAACATGCCCCCTGCCAAGGGGATGGCCCCCACTCTGTGGCAGAGCCTATGGGAATGCCCGGCTTCCCCCATGCAGGCTGAGGGTGGCCTGAAGGAAAGCTCTGGACCTGGACTTGGTCTTGGGGTGTCCTAGCCGAGCTTTCCAAACGAAACTGCCTCTCGAAGCAGCTTCTGGTTGGCTGCTGTGTTGTCATTGTGCACGATCACTCTATGCTATGACATGACGTCTCAGGAAGCAGAGAAAACAGGAGTGCTTGTGCCATGCTTATTTGTTAATACAGTGTTGTGCTGGTGAAAAAGTGGCCTCACACCTTCCTCTGAGTTACACAGGCCATGTATAAGATGAAAACGGCCTCTTTATTTTTCTGGTAATGAAGACTGGCTCTTGTGTTTGGATCACATCATGTGGATTGGTATGCTTTATTGAGAAATTGGGAAAACCTCGGGTTAGCATCGATAATGTGATTACCCTACCCCTACTGCAAAATCCTGACTCTGAACACAGATAATACATGCACTGTTGTATGTCAATGGGCTTCTCAGATATTATTACCAACCTCGACTTAAGGCAGAAACCCTAGATTTCCCTCCAGAAAAGTTTCTGCTGTTCTTGCTTCCCAGAATATCCCGTGTATTTTTTTCCAGGGCACCTCACTGAGAGTTTGGCGACTCACAACATTTTAAACTCGACTTGTTTATCTTGGTGAACTTTCCTGGCTAGCAAGGAAATCCATCATTACGCTTGGGTCCAAGTGAGGAAAAAAGAGCCTTTTGTATTTTTTTTTTTAAGCCTATGTGCGTTGTTAATTTTTGTAGATGGGAACTGGCCGTGAACACAATCTCTGGGTTAATGATAGAATGTGTGTGTTTGTGTGTGTGTGTGTGTACTATATATAAACTTTTAATGATGGAAAATGTCAAACATACACAAAAGTCAAGAGAATAGTATAAGGGAACCTTCCAGTACCTGTCTCCCCACTTCTACAGCTAACTACACAATGGCCAGTCTTGTTTTGTCACACAGCTACAGAGCCTCATTGCCCAAGCTTTTACCACGATATTGAAGCAAATCCCAGAATCGTATTTAGTCCATAAATGTCTCCTAAAGTTACGGACTCCTTTTGAAAACGTAATACCTGTGCCACTTAGTAGTAATCTCTTCATGTTGTCCATTTTCCAGTGGGTTTTTCCCCACCTCCCTGGTTTGTTTGGGTCCAGGTTCAGACTAGGTCCATGTTTCTTCATCTCTACCCCCCTCTCCTTTTTTCTTTTTTCCTTTATTTCTTCCTTTTGACAACGTACTTGTTGAAGAAGCTACTCTCCTTGTCCCAAAGAATTGCCCCGATCCTGGATTTTGCTACAGGAATGTGCATTGCATCATTTCACATGCTCCTGTGTCCCCTGCTCTTCATTTATGTAAACTGGTGTCATTAATCCCACAGGCTTGATCTGACTCAAGTTCCATTGCATTTTCTCTTCTTTTAGGGGTTAAATATGGTTTGTAGCTGGTGGTGTTACTTTGATCGGGAGGTACACACTCTCTGGTTGCCTCGTGTATGTGTGTGTGTGTGTGTGGTGTAAAGATTATAATTGGGGTTTGACATTGACAGCCTGATAACGTCCATTTATGTGTGTGTGTGTGTGTGCACTCAGTCGCTCAGTCACGTCCAACTCTTTGTGACCCCATGAACTGCAGCCCTAATTCTAGGGCACAGGCTAAGTAGTTGTGGCACGTGGGATCTTCCCAGACCAAGGATCAAACCTGTGTCCCTTGCATTAGCAGGTAGACCACTGAGCCACCAGAGAAGCCCCCAGAGCCTTCTTATTAACTGCCCTCCAGCATTTCTTCTCTGCTCCTTACTGTACTATATTGTGTTTGAATAAATCTTATTTCTACCACTGCTGTTCAAATCATAAAAGTAGGTGCTAGCTAGACGTGCCAGTAACCCCTTTCCTGGAGGTGTGTGCTTATCAGCCCCTGGGTCTGTGCTTCGAGCCTTTTAATTGCTTGATGACTGTCTTCCTTCTTGGGATGCCATGATGGAGTTAAGCCCATATGTCTCCTTCAGTGACTCAGAGCGACTGCCCTCTGAGGAGCGTTCAGTATCACGGCAAGGCAGTGTTAGATCTTGGAATTAGCATTTTCTCTCTGAGGGGATTTACAGGTTTCAGGAGAGCATGGGCTTGTCCGCAGTCCACACAGGCTTAGAGCAGGATATCCTGTTACCATAGCTCAGAGGCTCCTCAGATAACAGTAAAACCTACAGAAGTGGAGGCGGAAACAAAAAGAGTGTTGTTCCCAGTCGTGGGATGGATCTGGTGTTCCACATGGGACCGACGGCTGATAGAAGCTGCCAGAAGCTCTTTGGGATTCTGGTTCGTTCAAGGCCGCCTGCCAGAACCAGTGATGTAACAGGTAGAGTCGTAAGAAGACTCCTCCTTCTTGGGGGTTGTAATATGTGCTATTAACGTGGACGACCTTTCGAGACCTGGCTGCCCTTTCCTCTAAGATGTGGGTCGAAGAATTCGTTTGGTTTGATTTTTGCCAACGCGGTTCTCTTGACGTCTTAAGTTGAACAAGAAATACTGACACTTGAGGGCAGGGGGAGGTTGTTGAGAAATGCCTCAAAAATGCCTTCTTGGCAGTGTGCCATCAGCGTTTGATGCTGCACCTTCTTTTCTCTGGCTTCCCTGGTGGCTCAGACAGTAAAGAATCTGCCTGCAAAGCGGGAGACCTGGGTTCAATCCCTGGGTTGGGAAGATCCCCTGGAGGAGGGCATGGCAATCCACTCCAGTATTCTTGCCTGGAGAATTCCCATGGACAGAGGAGATTGGCGGGCTACGGTCCATGGGGTCGCAGAGAGTCAGATGCGACTGAGTGACTAACGCTTTTAACACGCTTCTTTTCTAACAGTTTCTTTCAAAGGCAGGATGTAAAGAGTGCCAGTCTGCTTTGGCCTGCCATCTGACTGTGTGGACGGTCCTCAGATTTGACATGGTGTCACTTTGGAAGCTTGAGCTTGAATGTATTGCTAGCCTGGTGACAGAAGAGGCTGAGTGTGGCGTGAAGGGCCTCAGTGTGGACCTCGCTGTGTGACCTTGAGCAAGTCATTCAACCTCCCTGGTTGAATGTTGAGTGAAAAGTAAAGGCTATGTTTTAGAGGGAATTTGAAAACTCCCAAATAAACGAATTTTGCAGATGTGATATAAAAGAGAGTTCCTGTTCTTTGAGGTTTTTGTTACGTGAAAATTGATCACAGTTGACAGATGGAAGCGGTTAGAGTTCTGTGGAGCCTGCTTCTTCCCCTTACCAAAGCATACGGACCCTACCCTGGCCACCCTGAGCCAGGAGCGCACCAGCGGGTAGCAAGGGCCATTAGCTGCACCAAGGTTTTCCATGCTGCTTCTGCTGCTGCTAAGTCGCTTCAGTCGTGTCTGACTCTGTGCAACCCCATAGACGGCAGCCCACCAGGCTCCATCCCTGGAATTCTCCAGGCAAGAATACTGGAGTGGGTTGCCATTTCCTTCTCTAATGTATGAAAGTGAAAAGTGAAAGTGAAGTCGCTCAGTCGTGTCCGACTCTTATCGACCCCATGGACTGCAGCCCACCAAGCTCCTCCATCCATGGGATTTTCCAGGCAAGAGTACTGGAGTGGGGTGCCATTGCCTTCTCCAAGTTTTTCCATAGAACAGCTAAAATGGAAAAACTCCAATTTGGACTTGAGAGCTGGGAGATGTGGGTTTGAGTTGTGGGTCTGCCAGATCTTAGCTTGTCCTTTTGGGCCACTTAGTCTCTCTGAGCCTCAATTTTTGCATCACGAAGTCTGGGAAGATTATGCTTATCTCATAAACCTGTTCAGGGGATTAAATGAGGTGAGACATAAAGCATGCAGCAGGACAGTCACCTAGTAGGTGTTTGATACTTGAACTATTGTAATATGCTATTTATATACCTATCTAATTTAATCAAACACATACGTATATAATTCGATCAAATAGATACTTGTATAATTTAATCAGGGACTTCCAAGGTAGTAGAGAAGTGGTAAAGAATTCTCCTGCCAGTGAAGGAGATGTAAGAGATATGGGTTCATTCCCTGGGTTGGGAAGATCACATGAAGGAGGACAGGGCAACCCATTCCAGTATTCTTGCCTGGAGAATCCCATGAACAGGGGAGCCTGGCAGGTGACAGTCCATAGGGTAGCACAGAGTCAGACACAGCTGAAGCGACTCAGCATGCATGCATGCATAATTTAATCAAATGCATATAATTTAATCAGATCAAATATAAAATGTGTCTATAAGGTTATACTTACATAACAGTATCATTTCATGTAATTGCATATTCTATAATAATTCATAACTTTTTAAACAGTTACATTTCAGAGATTCCTAGAACTTTGAGATCATCTTTTCTAAGAGCTTTCACACTTTTTTGTTAAAACATGTGTAATCTTTTCCCCTATCCTTCCCCTCCAACGACATCTTCTATGGAAGCAGACTGTCTGAGATGGAACGAAGGGAAGGGCTTGCCGAAGCAGCAGTGAGGGGCCCCAACTCGTGGGTGGGCTCTCCCTTCAGCGACCCCAGCTCACCAGGCTGGGACAGCCTTGGGACAGAGTGAAAACAGCTGCTCTCGGTCAGTCTTCATTCCTTTTTGAGGTCTCAGAGCTCCTTGGGTGGAGCTAAGGTCAGGGCTGAGGCCTGCCGCCTTGAAGTTGAACTTTTGTTCTTGGGTGGGGGGGGTGTTGGGGGGCTCTGTGGCATCTGCTGGTGAGATGTATTACAGGGTTTGCTGTTCTCTCTCCCTGGTGGGAACTGGGGCCTGTTTTCCTCCAAGCCACCAGCTGATGGTGCCTTGACAGGCTGCTGGCTCTGACCCGGGCTTTACTGATGGCTGCACTTAGGCTCTGTTGCTGCCGAAAGCCGTAAAGAAATCACAACACCCAAGTATGAGCCAGAGCCGAGGGGGCTAGCGTCTCACGTTGTTGCCTTGACAGCGGCTGTGTGTCTGTACTCTGTGACCATTCGATGAACACTGACTTCTAAGCAGTTGAGAATATTTTTTGTGTTGCATTCGAGTTTCATTTCTCTATAGGGGTGTCTGTGTCAGGTAACGATCCCTTAGCTGTATGTAGTTTTCTTTCTAGAGGAGTCAGTAGACCTGTAGTAGCAAAGGCATTGGTCATTAACTGTTAAGGAGAAATCACGCTTTTCTGGCCTTGGGTTTTCTGTGTTGAAATGATGTCACCCTTTTCTACAGACTTCATCAGCTTATGTCTGTTGTGATTTGTGACATTAAATGAGATATATTGGAGAGCCTTTTATCAGAAGATGGATATCAGGAGACATTATTACATAAATGAGTCTAACTTCTCTCTGCAAGAAAAGTTGAGCCACTTCCTTGGCAGAGGTAGTGATGGGAGATGGATGGCCTTTGTGTCTGCCTTGCATCAGAGACTCTTGATTCTCCATAGAACAGCTAAAATGGAAAAACACGTGGCCAGGCCACATTGGGATCCAGGGATAGAATGAAGGAAGGATGAATGGATGTTTGGATGGAATGGGAGTACTAGAGAGGGAGTGATAAATTAGAACCAGGATAAAAGAACGAAAGATAGAGGAGCCATATGACTTCCCAAGTTTTGTGCAGGGCATCACTATTGAAACTTCACTACTTTTTGCTGTTTCCCATATATTCTTGTACACAGATTCCATAGGTATGTTTACTGAATAGACATTTTGGACTACTAACTGAGATGCTGGGGCTAAACGGATAAGACATGATCCTGCTCTCAGAGAGGGAAGTCTAAAATCTCTGGAAATGATTAGGAATCTTGCCTGGGATGTCCCTGCCTACGGAACATGCTCTTGGAGCAGAGGGAGACATCCATCACCAGTCTTATCTCCTTGTATTCACCACGAACAAGGAAGGGCTTATGGGATCTTTTTTTTTCCTTTGCCAAAACATTGCTTTTTAGCTGTTCCCCGCCCTTCTATGAAGCTTTTAAGTTCTGGATTACTACTGTTTAATGGGATGTTACACTCTCGCATAGAATGACTCTTTTATTTCTTTTTGAACCAGGATTGATCGCAAGATGTCTAATGCTCACACCAACTACAAACTGGATGAGGCACAGGCTATAATGAGCGAGCTCAGGACCATCAAGAAAGCCATTTACACGGGCGAGAAGGAAAGGCGGGACCTGATGCAAGTAAGAGGCCGGGGAGCTCTTCAGAGCCCACATCTGTCTCTCTGCCCTCCTGTGTGTCGTTCCTTTATTTATTTATTTCCCTTTTTTTAAACATGTTCGTAATGCCAGGGTTATCTAACTTTCCTTTATTTAAACACTAAAAAAATATATACGTATTTATATTATATCGTTATTATATAATCATGCAAATTTTAAACACATACATGTTTGTACAATATATGTATATTTGATATCTTCTATATATGTGTGTGTACGTATATATATATATTTTTTTAAATGTGCATGTTAGTTTCCTAGGGTTGCCATGACAAAGAACCACATACCAGGTGGCTTAGAACAACAGGAGTTTACTCTCTCCGAGTCTGGAGGACGAAAGTCTGCTGTCAAGGTGCGGCAGGGCCACGGTCTGTCTGAAGGCTCTGGGGGAGGTCCTTCCTTGCCTCCTCCAGCCTCTGGGGGCTGCTGGCAGTCCTTGGTGTTCCTCAGCTTATAGATGCATCGCTCTAGTCTCTGCCTTTGTGATCACATCTCTGCATATAAATTTTTTCTTCTTATAAGGACGCCAATCATTGGATTAGAACCTGTTCTCATCTTAGTTCGATTTCATCTGCAGACTTTTCCTTCCAAATAAGCACGTATTCCTAGGTTCTGGGGGTTAGGACTGAAGCATCTTTTTACAGGACACAATTCAGGCTACAGTAAGGGGTGACACATTTATATCATTTAATAACCAAAGTAATTTTAAAAGTGTATCATAAGAGTCTTGCTGTCACCCCATTTTCTCACCTCCTGTAACTACTGTTATGACCTTCTTGTGTGTCCTGCTAGTGTTTATACAGACATGTGATGGTGTGGACACGTGATCAGTTGCCCTCGAAGAAAGCTGGGCCTGTAGCTCTGTACGGCTGCATAGTATTCCACCATGAGGATAGACTTTATACTGGTTTTTTTTGTTTTTTTGTTTTGCCACTTGAACTCCTGTAGCTTCTCTTATTTTTAGAAAAAACTGAGTTTTTGCCAAGGGACGCATGCTGGGCTCTTGCTCCATGCCGGAATGCATTTGATGCTCTCCGTCATGGCTTTTCTTTCCAGCTCAGTTCACTGAGTCGGCACCTGGCACTAGTAGGCATTTGTCTCAGTTCTGCAGCATGTAAAACATGCAAGGACATGGGAGCAAAGCTCACCTTCTTTGGCCAAGTGCGACAGGTGTGCACATGACCACCTTGCATGGCGGTGCTTCCTAATGTCGAGGATGTGAGGCTGGAGTGTCCCCAGGGTGCTTGTTCAATTGCAGATTACCAGGCCACACCCCAGATCTCCTAGATTAGACTCTCTGGGGGTGGGATACAGAAATCTGTATTTTCAGATGCCCTGTATTTCCGGGTCATGAGAAGTAAATGACACTCAGTTGCCTCGAGTGGGTTCCCCACCATGGAGGCCAGAGATGGAATTTCTGGAAGACACCTCAGACCCCAGCATCTTCTCTGAGACACTCCAGGGAGACACACAAGCAGTGTCTTCATCTAGTAAAATCAAATAAGTTGTTTCGTCTTTCTTATACAAAGAGAACAGTCTTGGCCCATCCCAAGACACCTTTGTCTAGATCCAGAGGCACCTGCCTGGGGTCTGCTGCACCTGGGCGTCTCGTGTCTGCAGTCTTTTAAAACTCTTAAAAAATCTGGTTTCTCTTGAACTTTCACCCGAAGGGGTTCCAGGTACCAGAATTTATACTTACTCTAATCTTTGGCCTACTGACATCCATATAAAATGACTTTGACCCTGTAGAATTATGACTGAAAAAATTTGCTTATAAGAATATGTGAGCATGGTCTAGGAGTTGTTTTCACCTTCTGTGTGGTTTTAAAGATCTCCAGGTAGCATTCCTTTCTGATGGAATTATTTATTGAAGGAACATTTCAGATGGGAATGCTATCTCCCCTCCCCTTTGCTCTACTGAGGTATAGTTGACAAATAAAATTTTATAAATTTAAGGTGTACGTGCTGATTTGATAGACACATCTATTGTGAAATGATTACCACCATAAAATGAGTTCACACCTCTGTCACCTCACATGGGTACCTTGATTTTTTGTGCTGAGGACTTCTAAGATCTACTCTTAGCAACTTTCAGACCTTCACTCCAGTATTGCTAGCTATACTCACTGTGCTGTGGACCTAAGATCCGGGACTTATTCCTCCTGCTTTCCTGGTGGCTCAGACGGTAAAGAATCCACCTGCCAGTGCAGGAGACGTGAGTTCGATCCCTGGGTCAGGAAGATTCCCTGGAGGAGGGCATGGCAACCCACTCCAGTGTTCTCGCCTGGGAAATCCATGAACAGAGGAGCCTGGTGGGCTACAGTCCGTGGGATTACAAAGAGATGCAACTGAGCACATACGTACGCACATTCCTCTTAAGGCATGGGACTTTGGACCCTTTGACCAGCATCTCTTCATTGCCCCAAGCCCTCCAGTCCCTGTCAGATGCCTTTCTACTCCCTGTGTTTTTGGCTTTTTTGGAGGGAAGGCTTATTTTTTCTTTAGGAAACACAAAGGTTTAAAAAAAAAAAAAAAACAGTAAAAACGGTCCCTCATTTGTTCTCTGTATTATTCCCATGCTGCCAGGAGGACTCAGTTGCCATCTGACTTAAATCACTATGAGTTTCATGAAAGGTGCATGTGCTGATCAACATTTCTTTGGAATCTCATGAGAATGGGGTTGGGGTGGGCCTGCTCTCCAGGAATGAGGCTGCCGACCTGGAATGGAAAGGAAATGACTGCTTGGAAAGGGAAGAGATGCCTCGCCATGGCTGTTCAAGTTGCTTGTTCCCTTCTGTTCTAGAGCCTGGCCAAGCTGACTGATGGCTTCAGGAATAGCTGTTCTCTTACCGACCCTCTGCAGGAGTTCCCTCCCGGCGCAGGAGCACTGGGCGAGTCTTTATCTCACCAGTTTTGCGATGCTGGCTCTCAGACTGACATCATAGGCGAGGTATGCTCACCAGGCAGTCGGGGGATGGGGGCGGAGAACCAACTATGTCCAGAGAGACAACAAAAGGGCTGCTTTGATGTGGCCATCACCCATTTGTTTAAATTTTCCACTTTCCCTTCAAAAGGGTTTTGGCTTTTGTGACATTAAGTTTGGAGAAAGAATATGGATTTTTTACATCCAGGCATCTTGAAGGTTCAGAGGGGCCTAGGAGGCAATTGAATGGCTTATTACCTCTTTCTTCATAAATTAGATTTTTTTAAAAGGCAGAATGCTTTTGAGAGTTGAGTTTAGCTGTTTTTTTGACAGATGTAGGACTCTTTAGTGCATGGATCAGCTAACTTTTTCTGCCAAGGTCCAGATAATAAGTGTTTTAGGCTTTGCCGGCTATGCAGTCTCTGCCATAGTCATCTGTGAATGGGTGGGTGGGGCTTGTTCCACTAAAACTCTTATTTACATAAAGAGGTGGTGGGCCACATACATCCTTTGGGCCGTAGTTCTCTGAGCTCTGGCTTAGACCAGTGATTTTCATCAGCTTTGTGGCTGTGTCACCCTTGGGTTATACTTTGATGCTATTTCCTATTCTTCTAAGAGAATGTCAGGAAATTGAAATTAATTTTGTTTGGGACTTGGAAGAATTTCATAATGCCCCTTTTGATAATTAGTGAAGCCTTGAGTTAGCCACCAAAGCAGAATTGGCAGCCATCATGTGAAGCAGGGCAGTGAATACTTAAAGACACTACTGTTGTACTGTCATTGAGTGAAGTTTTACATTCATTTGTTACAAATAGAAAACCAATTTGTATGGATTCTTTTTCTTAGGGCTCACTAAGTAAAGTTGAAATATCAGTGAAATGCAGAATCCCCTCCTAAAAGTAAATAAATAAAAAGAAACAAAAAGAAGGGAAAACCATTGACTAAAAAACCGTGAGTTTTAAATAATTAACTGATATTTTAAAATGTCAACAAATAGTGCCTCTTTGAGGGGAATATCATATAGGAAATAATGCCTCTGTGTCCCGGATGTCCCGAACTGCCTATTTGCAGTGTTCCCCCTTATTGTTCTCAAAACTACACTTGGACATTTTGACCAGGTTTAAGACAGAGAAGAATCTGTAAGTTAAAACTTTCTGGCATTTTTGCCTAAAGATTTTGGCATGAGAAGGAAAGAAGTACAATATATATTGAATTCCATGAATAACTCATTGCTGCTTAACATAAGGTTACAGTTAGAATTTTTAGAGGCTCTTACCTCGTTTGAGAGAAGCAGGTAAGATTGAAGGTTCTGTAATGATTTAGGTAAGATTTTCTAAAAAACATCGGGTGGGGAGTGGCTGGTTATACTACTATAATAACTTTAGCAGTAAATTGTCATTATTTATGAGTTTACTGGGGCTGGCCCTGAGTTGGCAGCTTCATGACTGTTACTTCGATTTAAGTAGTTGTTTCCATCCTCTTTCGTCAGCTGAGAGGGTCCAGGTACCAGGTTACCTAAGGTTATATAGCCAGGGAGAGGCAGATCTGGGTTTGAATCAGCAACTGATCCCTAAACTTCCCTGTGCTTTCTACTACATCTTGTTATTGAAAAATATATCAAAAGGCTTTAACTGTATTAGTTAGCTATTGCTGCATAACAAAACACCCCCAAAACCTAGCTTTTGAAAACAGCACACATTTATTATCTCACACTTGTATTGTGGATCAGGAAACTGTGCTGCATCTTGTGCTTCACGGGCTCTCAGGAAACTGTAATCAAGGTATTAGCTAGGGTTGCAGTCTCATCAGAAAGCTTGACTGGGGAGGGTTTACTTCCAGGCTTACATGATTGTTCTCAAGATTCAGTTCCTCACTGATGGTTGGACTGAGAGCTTCTGTTCCTTACTGTATGAACCTCTCCAGAACGGCGGCTTGCTTCATCACAGCATGCATGTACTACACAAGTTGGGATGAATTTTGTTTGCGTTTGTATGAACTTTGAGGAATTCTCTGTTTCTTTTCAAACTTAATTTGCTGTGGGAATTACAAAATAGACAAGTGTACTTCCACTATTTAAAAAAAAATCCGCCACTGTTGAAACAACCAAAGTCTTACCAGTCACATTCCCAACTCCCGATTACCAGAGGTGGCAGCTGTTATTGGTGTGTTTCCTTCCAGACCTTTGAAAAATGGAAATTGGAAGGTGAATTAAAATATTCTTCATTGCTGCTAAAAGTTTAAGTGAATTTTCTCTTTTGAAAATGGGTTTTTAACATGTCTCCCCCCTTGTTTATCTTCCTTCTGTTCCAAAAAGTTCATCTTTGATGATAAAACAAGGCTTGTGGATCGAGTCAGGCTTAACTGGCAGTATGAGGAAGCCAGAAAGAGGTAAGAAGCTCCTTTTTCAAACCTTGCCTTCTCCTTATTTCCTTTCTCCTGTGGAAAGAGGTTTTATGGAGTTTCAATGTGTGATTTATCCACATCTTACCAGAAAGCAATGTTTGATAGAGTATAGAATTAAGACTCTTCAGTTTATGTGTAGCTTCTGAACACATGTGACAGAATTTCACATGCATTTAAAATGGGAACTTCTCAATATTGCAAACAGTTATAAAGACAGGATATAATAAAAATAGAGACTTTTCGGGCTCTCTTTATCCTCTCAGGGAATTCAGAACTCCCTCCTTCCCTGCCTTCTAACTGAGCATCAGTCCCTCAGACCAGCTTAAGCATAACTGTTTTTTTTTTTATATATGTGGCATCTCATTCCATAGATTAACAACAAAAGCCATGTATCTTGGTTTCAAAGACAGTTTAATAAGGATTAGGTCAATGAGTGACAGCAGTACTTAATCTATGTCATTCTGACGGAGAGAACTGAAACATAATCGTGTCTGTTAACCTGTGTTGTAGGTGACCTGCCTTCTGCAAATTGAGACTTGACCTTGTTTGTGTGTTTCAAAATGTATCTCTCCCTCCTCCTTCTCTCTGTCCCTCCCTCCCGGTCTCAGCCAGGATTCACGGGCAGCACCACCAGGTGGGCTGTTATCCTCGCAGGCAGTGTTTTGTTTAAATTTATTTTACTGGGCTGTGTCGGGTCTTAGTGGCGGCGCACAGGCTTCTCTCTAGTTGTGGCACATGGACTCAGTGGTTATGGTGCATGGGCTTAGTGACTCTCTCTTGTGCCTTCTGAAAAGAGTCTTAAATCCAAGCTGTTCCAAAATCTGGGCTTCGGGAAGCCATGGTGCCTGTCTTTTTCAAGAAGTTTCTTTAGTCACATATGAACTGCTGTGCTGGGGGTGGAGGAAGAGGAGCGAATGCCAAGCAGGTCGAGGGCGTCCATTCTGGAAGCTAAATAGTTGGGCTTGCTCAATATACTGTATCATTCAGGGATGTCTGGAAATCCGCTTCATGGCCTTTTTAGCAAATGTAAAAATAGCATCCAAAGCAGATCATCTGACTCCCCGCTGGAGGGCCGGCTGGAGATGACCCAGCCTCTGCTCGGAGCCCCTCTGCCTGATCCTCCTGGCTCTTGCTCTGCAAGATGCAGTGATATGCTCAAAGGGGGCACTGCACTTCCCTGTGGACCACTTCCCTGGCCTCAGGCATCCACTCTCTGGAGCTCGCTGGTGGCGTTTGTCCGACGCTGTTGTCTCAATATTGAGAATATTGTCTCAATTGTCCTCTGCTCCTTGCATGTTTCTGCTGCACCATGTGGGTGTTGGAATTCGCTGCGTTGTATTAAACCACAGAAACTTGATGGGTGCTGTACTTAACGTAATTGTTACTGTTTGGCTGTGACATTTACCAGCCATAGCAAGGGATATTCTGGTTTTCTAGAGATGATGTTGGTACAGAGTGAGTAATCTTTGAAATATCGAGATAATAACATTTGGGCAGAAAGTCCAGGGTTTAAGAGCATTCTTCAGGGGAGGACACTGTACTTCATCAGTGTCTTTTAAAGGGGAGGAGTATCTCAGGGTCACCAGAACCTTGTTAGGAAAGGCACCGCAGTTGCAGAGGAGGGTCCTGTCCCCAGCACATCGACCTTTGTGGGAAAGTAGGGGCTTCTCTGGAGAAGGCAATGGCACCCTACTCCAGTACTCTTGCCTGGAGAATCCCATGGATGGAGGAGCCTGGTAGGCTGCAGTCCATGGGGTCGCGAAGAGTCAGACATGACTGAGCGACTTCACTTTCACTTTTCACTTTCATGCATTGGAGAAGGAAATGGCAACCCACTCCAGTGTTCTTGCCTGGAGAATCCCAGGGACGGGGGAGCCTGGTGGGCTGCTGTCTATGGGGTCGCACAGAGTAGGACTGAAGCGACTTAGCAGCAGCAGCAGCAGCAGCAGGGGCTTCTCCAAAGTGCCTTTCTGGGCTGCCTTGGCCACATTTAGAGATGCAAGATCAGTTGCAAGGACATGCCAGGTTGGCTCACAATTGTTCTTTCCCCACTAGAATAGTGGTTCCGACTAGTGCAGGGAGTGAGGGAGGGGTGCAATGGTGGGAACCCCCCCCTACCCCCGGTGGGTTTCTGGCCACATTTACAGATGTCAACAGTTGTCACAGCTCTAGGAGAGGCACCAATGGCATCAAGTGGGGAGAGACCAAAGAACCCTCCGGCCCCCATGTCAGTAGTGCTGGAGGATTGTGCTGTCTCAGCAGGTCCACATCTGCCTCATTTCCATATGGGCAACCCCAGCAGCTTCCTGCACACCCGGCAGCCATGGGCAGAGAAGCTGCCAGGGGTGGGTGGGGGCTGGGAGACTGTACTTCTGACCGGCACCTGCCCTGTTCACAGACATGGCATGGTTTATGTGAGGCCATAAGGACATATAAACTCCCCCACAGCTAGCAGACATTGTGAGGACCTCAGTGAGTCTGCCTGGGGGTAGAGATAACCTCAGATAGTACCTGCGGGGTGTGCGCCTGCATGCATGCACGCTGCATATATGTATAGACACACAGGGTTCAGAAGCATGTACAAATCTGCTTGTATGTCTATGTACACATGTAACATGTATGCTTGCATTTATTTGTGTGTATATATAGGGCTTCCCTGGTGACTCAGACAGTAAAGAATCTGCCTGCAATGCAGGAGACCTGGGTTTGATGCCTGGGTTGGGAAGTTCCCCTGTAGGAGGGCATGGCAATCCACTCCAGGATTCTTGCCTATAGAACCTCATGGACAGAGGAGCCTGGCGGGCTACAGTCCATGGGGTCACAGAGTTGGACACGATTTAGCATATATATACCTGTGTGTTTTCCTGCTTGTTTGTATTACATAAATAATACATGAATACATTGCTTTTGTCAAAGATTCAATCGGTAGAGACCTCCCATCTTAACCTCCTCTCTAATCCTGCCACCCACCATTAATGATTTGGTGTGAAACCTTCCAGGTTTTATGTAGACATTTAAGTAAATGAAGCTCAGTGTAGTTAAATCTAGTATATGATGCATAGCTTTTCTAATGATTACAACCATCTTCTCTGGATGGACATCTCGATGATTCCAGTTTTTTTCTTTTCACAAATAGCGCACATCTATGTATAGGCCCCAGCCTTGCAGGAATACCTGTTTCCTTGGACAGATACTTAGCAAGGAAACATATGGGTCTAAAGACCTTTATGTTGGAAGTTCTGATCGGTCCCACTGAATTGTCTTCCAAAATGACGTATACACTTTACCCTGCCATCAGTAGCCATGGAGAGCCCTGATTTCTGTGTCTCCTCATCCTGGTTAAATACCAGCATTCTTCGTACATTTTTTTGGAGTCGTGGACAAAGACATTCTGTGAGTTGTCACGTCCTTCCCTGGTGAAGGATGCAGGGAATGGTGTACTGATGGTGCAGATCAGCATACTTTCAGTTATTTAAATTGCCAGGTCTGAATTGTTTTTGCAGACAAGCACTCCTTTCACAACATGTTAGATTCCATCAGTCCCTAAGGGATGGGGGTGGCCCCCCAGGGGATGTTTTCGGTTCTTGTGACTGGAGAGAGGGCACTTCTGGCATCCCATGTGGGGACCCCAAGGGTATTGCTCAACAACGCACAATACCCAGGACAGTCCCCCCAGCAAAGACTCGGATGGCCCAGAGTTTCTTGCTGCCTTCAAGAAATCTGACTCTTGGGCTTCTTATCTTGCTCCGAAATCCCTACTGTGTGTGGCAAGACCCAAGGGCAAGTCTTCCACTGACTCGAGGCCTGTTCCAGCCACGCTGGCCCCCGCGGTGTTCCTTACACATACTGGGCCTAACACCTGTCAGGCACACTCCTGATTTAGTGCTGGAGCTTGGCACAGTAATGGCCGCTGAGATGTCCATATCCTAATCCCTAGAACCCGTGACTCTGTTGCCTTCCTTGGCAGAAGGAGCTTTGCAGATGGCCTCAAGTTAGAGATCTTGAGATGATGCTGGATCACCTCGATGGTAGCCGTTTAGTCACTCAGTCGTGTCCAATTCTTTGCGACCCTGTGGACTGTAGCTCACCAGGCTTCTCTGTCTGTGGGATTCTCCAGGCAAGAATACTGGAGTGGGTTGCCATGCCCTTCTTCAGGGGATCTTCCCGACTCAGGGTTCGGACCCGGGTCTGCACATTGCAGGCAGATTCTTTACCATCTGAGTCACCAGGGATTACCTCGATAGGCTCAGTGTAATCCCAAGGGTTCTTAGAAGAAGGAGAAGCAGAGAAGGAGATGTGAGGATGGATGCAGAGATCAGAGTGATGCAGGCCTGTGAGCCAAGGAAAGTGAGCAGCCCCTAGAAACCACTGCAAAATATATTCCTCCCTTGAGCCCCCAGAAGAATCACAGCCCTGTCACTCATTGTTGACTTCTGTCATCTGGAACTGTAAGGTCTATGGCCATACCACCCCAAATGTGCCCGATCTCATCTAATCTTGGAAGTTAAGCAGAGTCGGGCCTGGTTAGTACTTGGATGGGACTGTAAGGTAGTGATATGTGTTGTTGTAAGCCTCCCAAGTTTGTGATCATTTGTTACAGAAATGAAAGGCAAGTAACACAGTACCCTTGGCCCCTGCTGTTTCCTCTGCCTGCAATGGGATACTTGGCCTCAAAGGGTCATGTGGCCTCTGCTCTCCTTCCACTCACTGTCAGAGACACTTTTCTCATCATTCTGAATAAAGGATCACTCCCATCCACCACCCCATTACCCTGGTTCTCCCAGCAAATGTAACCAGCTAACCTGCTCTATACTTTACGCATGTGCCTGTTAAATCTCTTCAGTCATGTCCAACTCTTTGGGATCCCACGGGCTGCAGCCCGCCAGGCTCCTCTGTCCATGGGATTTTCCAGGCAAGAATACTAGAGTGGGTTGCCATGCCTTCCTCCCCAGGATCTTCCCAACCCAGGGATCAAATCTGCATCTCTTGTGTCTTCTGCATTGGCAGGTGGGTTCTTTACCACTAGCACCACCTACAGAGCCCATACTTTATGTGTTTGCTTTTTTTATTGTTTGTTTTTCCCTGCAAGAATGGAAACCTCATGAGGGCAGAAATTTTTGTCCAGTTAGCTCATGACTATAATTCCAGCAACTAAGTGTCTGGTGAATATTTACTGAAAGAGTAAACAGGGGTCCCCTTAGATCACATGTGCTCTTTGACCTTCACCCCTATGAACAAGCGGGTGGAAGGAATTCTTGGACCCAGGTCAGCGCCAGGTCAGCTGCTCTGCTCCTGGCTCCTGCCCCCAAAACCCTCGTCCTGGTATGAGCCTTGGGCTAATTCCCCTGGATTTACAAGAAGAAAAGGCCTTTAGACATGCATGCCCTTGGGGATCTCATGGAGGCGGGTCATGGTCTGTTCATTTCTGAAACTGTTCACATGACACGTTATCGCTCCCAGCTCAGCTTGTGGTTCCTGGGCTTTCGTGGTCATTCAGAAGGGCTTGTGGTCATGGACCACCCCATCATGAATCCTCCTCTTGGGTGTTGGAAAAAACAGCTTTGGAGCTGGGCCCTGAGGGATGTTGGAATTCCAGCTGCCCATATGTTGAGGAAGAGCTTTCTCAATCAACGGGGCACAGGGATCAGGGCGGAGAGTTGTATAATTGCAAGTTTCTTAGGGAGCAGGGGAGAACAACCCCAGAGAGAGTTCTCTGAGGCTCACTTTATGGTCAAGGATCACTTAGGCTGTAGATCTTGATATTTGATAGTTAGTTCGGTGCTTTCATTGGAGCTTCACCTGCTTAAAAACATCCTTGAGGCATTCTTCTGGTTGCCAGGCTGTACCCCACGAAGATTAGCTTCCTTCCCCTCTGTAAAACCTCCTGGGCTTTGCCACTTCTAAATGGGGAAAAGCTGATGCCTTGATGTATTTCCTTGTATATTTAGGTTCGAGATTCTTTCTCAGAGCTGGGAAATCATCAAAAGACAATAAATGTTCTGGACAATGAGGGGTTTCGTGTCTCTTCAGATTTAAAGGAAGTTTATAGAAGCAGAACTCATAATTCCAAACGATGGTATGATTTCTAGAGAATTCTCTAGACCAGACCACCACTGTCATGGTGACTAGTTTTGTTTTCAACTCTGGGTCATGTGTGCTCAGTCACTCAGTCGTGTCCGACTCTTTGCGACCCCATGGACTGTAGCCCACCAGGCTCTTCTGTCCATGGGATTCTCCAGGCAAGGATATTGGAGTGGGTTGCCATTTCCTCCTTCAAGGGAATCTTTCCGGCCCAGGGATCGATTCTGTGTCTCTTGCGTTTCCTGCATTGGCAGGTGGATTCTTTACCACTTGGGAAGCCCTCTAGGTCATGTGAAATATATCCCAACAACTGTTTCTTCCTTTTCCTTCAGGAACATCACTTTGGTTCCCAAGGCAGACCTTACAATAGGAATATTTTCACACTATTGGTTAAAAACTTGAGAGAATTTTTCAAAGCCAGTTTGGAGGAACAAGTCTTCTTGAAGCAATCCTGATGACGCAGATGGCTCCTTATTTTTAACCTAAGAGTGCTTGTTCCAGAACTGTGCACAAACTGTAGCTGTTTCCATAGAAACACTTGCCGTCCTGATAGGAACAAAACATTCGGCCCGGCCTGTGTCTCCGCGTCTCAGTGTTTGCTGCCAGGACGTGTCCTGTGCCGTTGCTGATGGAGCGTTAGGATTCCAGCTGAATTCGATCAGTCCCTTGGATTTTCCCTTCAGTTCTCCAGTGACCGTGTATCTGGGTTTGGGAATAGGGCATGGCCGTGAGAGACAAAGGAAGCAGGCCAAGAGAAAGAAACCTGGAGACCATCTGCTTTCCATTTAAAGAAGTCATTCTGAAGCTCTGTTTGTTCAGAGGGGATAAGATGTGAGGGCAGGGAGGGGTGTTGGGGTGTTTGCAGGCCCATCTTTTTTTTAATAAATTTTTAAAAGATTATTTATTTTTGGCTGAGCTGGGTCTTCGTTGCTGCATGGACTTTTTCTCTAGTTGTGGCAAGCGGGGCTACTCTTTGTTGTGATGCATGGCTTCTCCTGGCGGCTTCTCCTGTTGCAGAGCACGGGCTCTAGGTACATGGGCTCAGTAGTTGTAGCACACAGCCTTAGTTGCTCCACAGCGTGTGGGACCTTCCTGGACCAGGGATGAAACTCGTGACCGCTGCCTTCACAGGCAGATTCCCAACCACGAGCCCACCAGGGAACATAGGCCCTTCTTATGCCACACGGTCTAGATTCAGACTCCCTGAGTTTCCAGTATAAAGAGTCGAGCTGAATGGACACTAGTTGACCAATATTTAGTTCATTGAGGTAAAGTGATTTCACTGTCCATATGACTCAGATCTCAGATGAGACTGTGGTGGACTTTTGATTTCCATTTAAATAGATATTTGCAGAAAGAAAACTAAAGAGAGAAAACATAAGAAGCATCAAGTCTATAGCTACAGTTGACATCTGAAGGCACAAGACTCTAACCTGGCACCATGTCCTAGAACATGGCATTGGGTCCATCATGTCCCCTCACCCTGAGTCAGGGCTGTGGCTGGCCTGGAGTTCCATTTCTGTTCCAGAAAGTGGCAGTATTTTAGGAACGTGCAAAATTATATCATAGGTCCCAGAGTTGAGGTATAAATTCAAAGAACTGGGGATTACTCTGAATATGTAGAATATGCCTCAAAACTGTGCAATATTAAAAGCGCATTTTCTTCTTTGAAAAATGCAAGTCATATTTAAGATTTCCACATGAATCGTAAGGGTCCGAGCAGTTTCTGCCACATAAATGCAGGTTTCCATTCATGGTTTAATGGTGCCTGGGTTGTAACAGTAAAGGTGTTTGGGCAAAAATAGTAAGGGAAAAGTGATTCATATTTGACTTCTGTCTACATTAGGCCTGTTCAGGGGGTGAAATTTAGAAATCATACGATAAACATGAGCCCGGAATGCTTGACTGAGGACTTGCTTTCATTTCTTGACTATTCTGTGCACAGGGACGTGTGTCTTAAAGCCTTTAAAAGGCGTTTGTGAGAGGATATATATAGGCTATAAAAGGGATTACCTATCAAAAATAAAAATCAGTAAACTCAGCTGACTCTCAAGGAAAAAACAAACCCTCACCAGTTTTAAACTGATCTTGATTCTCTTTGAAAATGAACTTGGGCAGTTCCCTGGCAGTCCAGTAGTTAGGATTATGTGCTCTCACTGCCATGGTCCCGTGTTCAATCCCTGATTGGGGAATTAAGATCCCACAAGCCACACAGTGCAGCCAAAAAAAAAAAAAGGACTTGGAAAAGTTTCTTTTTTTGCAAATTTTAATTGTGACCTCGCTTTGTTTCCTTATATTTCATTTCACTGAGAAAATATGGTAGAAAATAGCCTTTCTGGAAATGGTTTTCCCTTTATTTCTGGAATTTGGAATGATGGTGCTTGCAAGAGTGGGGTTCCAATTCCACACTGCATATCAGCTACTGGGTGTGGATATAGAAGGGACATCAGAACTGTACATTTGTTATTTAGCCTGAAGTAGAAGGTCTCTTGGATCCATTAATCCTAACACAGGAAGGGTCCGCCTTGCAGATGCTCTTTTCTGGGCCAGCAGCACGGTACACAAGGCTTATTGTTTTAAAGGTAAAGCCATCCTGCCTCTTCTGCGGCAAATATTCAAGACACCACTTGTACAAGAAATGTACAAGAAGAAATTCTTCTAGCATTCTTATTTCCCGGTACACACAGACAGATACATGCTTCTTTCAGCCTGGCTAAGAGCAGACCCCCAAATGTCTTAACTCCAGATTATGGATCTAGACAAAGAAATTACACTTTTTAGTCTATTCCAGTCAGCTTCCCTTGTGGCTCAGACAATAAAAAATCTGCCTGCAATGCAGGAAACCTGCGTTTGATTCCTGGTTCGGGAATATCCCCTGGAGAAGGGAATGGCAACCCACTCCAGTATTCTTGCTTGGAGAATTCCATAGACAGAGGAGCCTGGTGGGCTACAGTCCATGGGGTTGCAAAGAGTCAAACACAACTGAGCGACTAACACACACAATATATGCCAGTATTCCTCTAGATTCATAGGGAGCTCTGCAGTGATTTGCAGTGCTATGAAATTTAATTATTAAAAAAGAAAAAAAAGGCAATAAACCTCGTTCTTAAGCACAGTGTGCTCATCTAGTGCTCAGTACAGCCCAAACAACCTTTCCAGGTGGGTTACATTAAGTCAGCTTCACCCAAATTGTTTCTGCTACTGAAGTCACCCCTCACCATATGTCCATACAGCTTTTTCTTGCAAGCTCTGGAAAGTTACAGTACACTGTTTAATTCTGGTCACTGTACTATTTCTTTTATACTCACAGTGGACAGACCTTTGGAAATCTGCCCTTTGCCTCTCTTTCTTCTCGTAATTCAGTTTTTCCTTTGTTCTGATAGTGGATATTACCTGGGGGCTTCCCTGGTGGCTCAGATGGTAAAGAATCTGCCTGCAATGCAGGAGACATGGATTCTATCCCTGTGTTGGGAAGATCCCCTGGAGAAGGAAATGGCAACCCACTCCAGTATTCTTGCCTGGAGAATCCCATGGACAGAGGAGTCTGGTGGACTACAGTCCATGGGGCTGCAAAGAGTTGGACACGACTGAGTCACTTGAGATTTTCCTGGAAAAAGCAGGATTATCTAGGATTGGATCTCCACTCACCCTCAGCAACTTGAATCCCCGTGCAGTGGTGGCTAACCTGGAGCTGGCCAATGCAAATGGAATCTTGATCTCCTCACATGTTAACTTCAGAAAACTCAAAAGGAGTGCTTTTTAAAATATGTGTGCTTGTAGTATGAGAATTATTATTATATATGACCAGGTAATACTGATAACTTTACTTGGGCTCAAATAGGCTTTCCTGTGTACATTGAAATGAAAAATTATGAGGACCCAATGGATTTGCTCTTTGTACATCTCTTTTATATTTATTCCTTACCTTTGACTTGGCTTGATCTACAGTAGAATGTTCCAAAAATTTCGCTGGGTCTAATGTCTGATTTGGTGCTAATTTATGGGTCTGCTTGGAGTGCTTCCTTGGACTTCAGTTATATGACTGCCATAAATTTTAATTACACTAATTAGAGAGAGGTAGATGCTTAAGCCCAGTTGGATTCCTAACCCTTTTGAGCTGCATCTGTCATTAGTTTTTTCAGTGACATGGTTTGGCACCATTTTCCAACACATTTGCAGGAAATTGGTCTTATGTTAGAAAAGAATTTGCCTAATAAAGCTACTGACATTCAGCTATTTTCTTTACCTTCTTGGGGAACTGGGCTTGAGTAAAACGTGCGCATTTAAACTATAACTTGTATACTCTTTTCTTTTCATGACTGTGGATTTTCTAATTGGTTTGGTGCTTGAAGAAGGTTGTTGTTGTTGCTCAGCCATGTCTGACTCTTTGTGACCCCATGGACTGTAGCATGCCAGGCTTCCCTGTCCTTCACCATCTCCTGGAGCTTGCTCAAACTCACATCCATTGAATCAATGACCCCATCCAACCATCTCACCCTCTGTCTGTGGTCCCCTTTTCCTCCTGCCCTCAATCTTTCCCAGCATCAGGGTCTTTTCCAATGAGTTGGCTTTTCACATCAGGTAGCCAAAGTGTTGGAGCTTCAGCTTCTTCACTTGAAGAAGGCTCCTTGGCCAATCCTTTTGTCAGATTGACTAGTCTCATGCTCACGTCTAGTTCATGAGCAGCTCAGACTGGTACAAGGATATCCCACAGACCTTAACACATGGGCCAATGCCAGTTGACTGTCAGTATCTGCGAGGAAGCACAGTGTTGAGATGGATTCTGAAGTCTGGACCCAGCGAAGACACCAGCTTCGATTTATGATATGTGTCCTGAGTACCAAATGGGACAGTCTCAAAAGCACTCTTGCCTTTCTCATTTTAGTGAGGATCATCCTATCCCTGCCTGATGGAAGCCCTAAGAGCTCCAAGGACAGTTTGCATTCTCCAGACCAGGCTGGGGTGCCTGAAAAGCAGCGGGTGTCACACTTTGGCAAGAAGCACCTAGGAGGGCTTGTCAAAACCCAGGTTGCCCCACTCCATCTGCAGAGCATGGTGTTCAGCAGATCTGGGGTGGGACATGAAATTTGCATTTGTAACGAGCTCCCAGGTGATACTGAGGCTGACTCAGGGACCCCACTTTGAGAACCACTGTCTTGAGGCTAGAGGACTGAGTGCACCTGCCACTTAGCTGCCCTCACAGCTCTCTGTGACCTCAGAGACGTCATTGGATTTAGTTTTGGGCCCATGTGTCAATCTCTGTCTGGCACAGGGCTGGCTTCTGGTCAGGTCTGCAAATCCTTCTTTCTGCCCAGAAGCCGCCCTCATCTTGAGCCACATATAAACGTAAAGGGCTTAAAACATTGTGCTCCTGCTTTTAAGGATGCTCTAAAAACACGAGCCACGTCTCTTTCACTTCCCCTGCCTTCAGCACAACCTCAGGACACTAGTCTGTCTGCCCAGTGGGCCTGTGGGCCATTTGGGTGCACCGGGTGGGGGTGACGAGAGCTGTATTTCTGCAGCTTAAGGGTTACCCTGCACCACATCCAGGCTCACTGCGACTTGACTGCCATTCTTTCATATACTTGCTGGCATATTCATTCTCCATTTCACGCGTTTAGCTTTGGCTGAGTACCTGCTCTCTGCCAGGCATTTTGAATGTCCTGCATGGTCAAGGCCTCCGGCACTCTTGAGGATCCCATGAGGGGTGTGATTCTCTTCTGGGTTTTCTCAAGGCGGGCTCCGCAGCTAGGCGCACAGAGAAGGCAGGCGGCCGGAAGCATCTCTTGTGCATCTAGCATGGTGTTTAGCTACTGATGAGGAAGGGGGTGCTGAGAGAAATGAGCTGGCTCTGTCTCGTTCCAAAACAGCACACATAGGAAGCAACGCTAGGCATGTGGGTGAATCAGGGTCTTCTTTGGAACAAATATGCGTGTGTGCTCAGTTGGCTTCAGTCGTGTCCAACTCTGTGACCCCATGGACTGTAGCCCGCCAGGCTCCTCTGTCCATGAGACTCTTCAGGCAAAAATACTGGAGCGGGTTGCCATGCACTCCTCCAGGGAATCTTCCCAATCCAGGGATCAAACCCAGGTCTCCCGCAATGGCAGGTGATTCTTTACCACTGAGCCACCTGGGAAGCCCTGCAACAAACATCCTTACTGTCATCCCAAATCTCGTAGGCCAGGGCAGATGATGCAAAGGGCTTCCACATCGGGTTCATTCCACCTCACTTCCAGATCCCTTATTTGTGCCATGTTAGGTTGACTCAGTGCAGTCATTCCGCTATTGGTTAGAGTGAGTTTCTAGAATCTGCATGGTGCAGAGACTGTGTAAATGTGCGTGTGTTTCATCAAGTTCGTGGATCTTCCCGTGTCCATCTTCTGCAGAGTCTCGAACATCCAGCAGCAGCTGGCCCAGCTGGAGAGCGAGTCGTGGCCGGGCCTGGCTGAGGCCGACAGGGACCGGCTGCAGCTCGTCAAGGAGAAGGAGGCCCTGCTTCAAGAGCTACAGCTCATCATCCAGCAGAGGCGGCCGGCAGAGGACGTGGTGAGACTGGAGGAGGAGCGGCGGCGCCTGGAAGAGGAGATCCAGCGTGCCCGGGCGACGTCCATGCAGGGCGCCACCGAAAGGTGGGCAGGTAGCGCCGGAGGAGCGGCTGGCAAAGCCAGATTGCACAGCTGCATGTGGTCACTGATTGCTCCAGCAGCTACTGCCTGGTGGAAGGTGGATGGAGCATGTACCTGCCCGTCCTCCAGGGGTGCCAGCTCTGCTCAGGGCTCCAAGACTCCTGGTCCCTGTTCACAAGTTGGAGATGGTCGAGAAGGGGATGGAGGAGGGAAGAAGACCGGGGAACCCATGACTTAGACCCTGCCTGCTCCCACTGCAGGTGCCAGGTGCCCCGCCCCTGTATTTTCTGGACATTGTCCTTACCCACCCCATAGGAAAAATTAGAGAGAAAACTACCTCCCACACTTGGGCAGTGGCTTTTTTATTTTGGGCTTGATCTTTGAATTCTGTAGATGTTAGAATTTCATATGGTTTTGCCTGGAAGAGGGCTTAAAAATGAGGGACTCTGATTTGTTCCAGGGAATTGCAATAGATTACCGCATGCTGGGCATTTGTATCCATCTTCTAGTCTATTCTCCATCTATCTGTTCATCCGCCCACACCCACCCTCCCATCTTTATGCCCATCTTCTTGTCTGTTGTTGTCCATCCAAACTGCTGTTCACTCATCCGTCTATCTATCAGCCTGTCCATCCTCCCACCCCCATATCCATCAGTCCATACAGCTACCCACCCATTGATTTATCCATCCCTCTATCCACCCATCTATCCACTCATCCATCCATCTGTCCGTCCATCCATCCACTCACCCATCTATCTATCTGCCTACCCACCCAGTGTATCAGGCGCTGTTCAGGGGGCTGGTGGTACATTTTCGAGGAAAACAACACACATCTCTGTTATCTTGGTGTTTATGACCTGGATGTGCTTTTTAGAATTTAGTCATTCAAACCTCAGTCAGTTCGGGGGGATTAATCATTGCATTTCTTGTTAGGAAAATATACTTGCTATTTTTGAAATCCACCAGTGGACTGTTTTCGTACTTACAGGATTCTGCTTCAGGAAAAAAGAAACTGTCTCCTGATGCAGCTGGAAGAAGCCACCCGCCTCACATCCTATCTCCAGTCCCAGTTACAAAGGTGAGTAACTTGATTATCATCTTGTAATGATGTGGTCATGAGCTTCACAATGCCCTTTAGCTTGGTTTTCTCTCCCAGAACTAAGAACATGAAGTGGTTGTAAACACAGGACAGAAAAGTGGATATGTGATATTTTTTGAGGAGCTGCTCATATCATGTATGATCCAAGGACTCTGAGGAGATCACCAAGTGGGACTTCCGAATAACGAATCTGAACTCAGATTTGCCCAAGGATTTTGTAGCTCACAGCATCAGAAAGTGTATATATTCATGTACATATATGCACACATACATTTTTATTTCTTTAAGGAACAATATCTTTAAGATGTGGATGCTCAGTAATAGTTCTGGAGTTCAGGTACTCAACTGTATTGGAAAGCATAGTGTCAAGGGCTTTCTGTGTATTATTTTCTCAGTTCCCCTTCTAAGAGTGTCTTGAGGTGGGAACTGTTCTCATCACAGCACTCCCCACCCAAGAAAGTGGGTGACTCAGAAAGGTCAAAAAGCCCTTGACCAAAAAAGACCTTCAGCTAGTCTGAGTTTGAGCTGGAACTTAAACTCAGGCAAGAGTCCTAGATGTTAACCTGTGTTCTTTACTGACACACACAGAAACAAAGGAAATAGTCATGAACTCAAGGGTGGGGAGTGGGTGTCTTAAACAGCTCACAGGTGGGGTTGATGAGCACAAGGCAGGGTTTTACTCCTGGAGTTTCCCGGAGGCTGGCCTCAGATGGGGTCTAGAGGGCTCCAGCCATGGGCTCCAGGCTGCTCTTCTCTTTTCAGCCTGTCTGCCAGCACCCTGACCATGTCCTCGGGGAGCAGCCGCGGCTCCCTGGCCTCCAGCCGCGGCTCCCTGGCCTCCAGCCGCGGCTCGCTGAGCTCCGTCAGTTTCACCGACATCTACGGGCTCCCACAGTACGACAAGCCTGACACCGAGGGCGGCCCGCTCCTGCGCTTTGACCTCGTGCCCTTCGACTCCCTGGGCCGGGATGTGGGCCTGGCGGACACCGCGGGGCCCCCGGGCCTGCACAAGCCGAGGCACTCCCTGGACACCCCGCAGTCGCTGGCCTCCCTCTCTTCGCGGTCCTCCCTATCCTCGCTGTCCCCTCCCAGCTCACCCCTGGACACGCCCTTCCTCCCGGCCTCGCGAGACTCGCCCCTGGCCCAGCTTGGTGATGGCTTCGAGGTGGCAGGCCTGGGCACCCTGGACAGGCTGCGGGCTCAGGCCGCCGCCCTAGGGGACGAAGACCTGGCGGGCGCTGCGGCCCTGCCGCCGCATGGGTGCCCCGGGGACGGGGAAGGATCTCATGAGAGAGGACCCCAAGTGGCCACTGCTCCCACAGCTGCAGGTACCTACTAATGAGTCCCATGGGTGCCCCGGGCTGGGAGGCAAGGATCCAAGCTCATTGAGGAAGCCGTGTGCAGGGAGGCCAGCTGTTTTGCTGTGGCCTCAGGGGCGCTCAGCTTAGTAGGACCCTTGATGGAATGTCCTCGATGACAGATGAGGAAGCTCGCACGCCCACTCTGCTTGCGTGCTTTTGCTTTTGTCTTGTCCCTGGTCCTTGAAACTGATAAGTTTCCGTGGAAAGACTGTCATAGTCTTTCCCGGTATTTTGCTAGTTTTCAGAATGTTAGTTGTTATAAATAAAGATAAGAACCACCTGTTCCTCCACAGTGGGAGCCTGATAAAGAAGTACTTGGGCCATAGTGAAGTTCCCAGGGAGTGTGCCCAGATGGAGCATTTCTGTGCGTGCCTGCCTCCGACCAGCACGAGGGGGGCTGTCGGGCTATGGCCCCCCAGAAATCTTCCTTTGGCCCTGTGACTTCACTCTTTATCCTTTGTCCTTGTACTTGTCTATCATGGGGGAAGTGAAAAGGCATACCTGTGAGCATCAGTCCTTGCTACCAAATCGATTTCTCTGATACTGTTCAGATCAAGAAACACGTAGCCCTGAGAATTTCATCTGTCTAGTTGCTGTCAATTCAGCTTGTCAACATGTAGCCCACGTGGAAAACCAGTCTGCTGTTTCAGAGGGTATTCTGGCTGATGGAGCTTTTGTGAGCCAACCTCCAGTGATTTGAACCCACTTCATTTTTGGAGAAGATAAAAACTGCCACCCATTTAATTCACTTCCATTTGCACGGCCAAACCGTTTTCAGACATTCCATTCAGGCAAACAGTAGATAATTTGTGGAGCACAGTGGATCTCAACCAGGGCTGTTTTTGCCCCCTAGAGGTACTTGGCTATGTCTCAAGACATTTTCAGTTGTCGAAGCTGAGGGGCTGGTTGTGGGGTAGGGGGTGGTGGTGGTACTACTGGCCTCTGGTGGGTGGAGACCAGCAGCACTGCTTGACATCCTTCGGCCCATAGCATGGTCCCCACTACAAAGAATGATTCAGCCAAGGTGTCTGTAGTACCAAGACTGAGAAACCCTGGTTCCGTACTGTTAAGTGTTTTAGTAGCAAAGGAGAGAGAGAAAACGTGAGTACAAACCCAAGGTAGTGGAAATGGCTTCAAACTAGCAGCTTAGACCCAGCCCCTGTCCCTGTCCTGTTGACTCATTAGCTGTGTAACCTCGAGTGCATCTTTGAAAGGGGCTCAGTCTCCACCTTCCTTGCCCTTAAACGAGGTGATCTTTGTGGACTCTTCCACTCACCACCATTCTGTTACCCATCAGTTCTTCTTTATGTATAACCAAGTTGGTTATTGGGCTTCCCTGGTAGCTCAGTGGTAAACAATCTGCCTTCCAAGCAGGAGACATGGGTTCAATCCCTGGGTCGGGAAGATCCCCTGGAAGAGGAAATAGCCACCCATTCCAGTGTTCTTGCCTGGGAAACCCCATGGACAGAGGAACCTGCCAGACTGCACTCTATGGGGTCACAAAAGAGGTGGACCCGACTTAGCGACTAAACAACAGCAGTGCTGGTTATTCAGTTCACTTCAGTTCAGCCGCTCAGTCATGTCCGACTCTTTGCAACCCTATAGGCTGCAGCACGACAGGCTTCCCTGTCCCTGTCCATCACCATCTCCCAGAGCCTGCTCAAACTCACGTCCATTGAGTCGGTGATGCCATCCAACCATCTCATCCTTTGTCATCCCCTTCTCCTCCCACTTTCAATATTTCCCTGCATCGGGATCTTTTCAGATGAGTCAGTTCTCCAAATCAGGTGGCCAAAGTACTGGAGCTTCAGCTTCAGCATCAGTCCTTCCAATGAATATTCGGGACTGATATGTATATATAGTTTCTTGTAACATCTATGTGTTTAAGCAGAGATCCAGTATATTCTTTGGCAGTCCTGGAGCTTTTTGGCATCTCTTATTTCAGTGTCTTGCCCTCTGTGTTTGCAAACACGCCTTTCATATCCCCATATATGTTGTTTCTATAATTCACATGTCCAGAGGAACTTTATTCACTTTGGTCTTCATTATAATCACAGGTTCAGTATTCCATGTTTATTCCTGTGATTCAAAAAAGAAAATACAAAATAAGGACTGAATTGTGCATCTGTTGCTTGAGCTTACTTTTCTGTGTTCCCCGCCCACTTCTGGCGGCACAGTGATCCCTGGGTTGGGAAGATCCCTGGAATAGGAAATGGCAACCCCCTCCAGTATTCTTGACTGGATAATTCCATGGACAGATGAGGCTGATGGAATGCAGTCCATGGGGTTTGCATGTGTCCAAAGAGTTGGACACGACTGAGTACACACCCACACACCCATACCAACGTTTCTTTAAAGGTTGAAATACAAGAGTGTCAGTCTGTGTATGCAGAAAGTCCACACAAGGCCAAACACCCCTTTCGGTCCAGGATAAAGATGGGGTGGGAAAGAGAAGAGCCGACTTAATTTCTGATCCTGACTTCCTTTTCTTTTCCACTTTGTGATGGATGTTATGATGCTTCACAATTCTTAGATTGAGGGCTTTGCTTCTGGCATGGTCAGATACTGCCATCTGGTGGTATATTCGTATCTGACACTGAGTAGAATTACTCAGATTACAAATTAATTAAATTATAAGCACTTTATAGGTGGCACTAGTGGTAAAGACCCCACCTGCCAATGCAGGAGATTAGAGACATGGGTTCAATCCCTGGGTCAGGAAGATCTCCTGGAGGAGGGCATGGCAACCCACTCCAGTATTCTTGCCTGGAGAATCCCATGGACAGCAGGCTACAGTCCATAGGGTCACACAGAGCCAGACACGACTGAAGCAATTTAGCACACACTCAAATTACAAATACCACTTACAAACTAGAAGTATTTGTCTACATGAATGGGTCCTGTTGGGTGCTCCATGAGGGCTGGGTTGGGTAAGCAGCTTGAGGCATGGACAATGGATAACTCCTGGCCTCCCTTGATCTTCGGGAATGCCCAAGCCTAGAGTCATCGCAGCTTCATAAAGTTGGTGAAGATTTCAGTACTCATTATGTTAACCCTGCCCCTCATTTATGATGCCCGAGGTCACGTAGTTCCCTGTGGTCTCCAGTCTAGTAACACTACGTGTTTTAAGTTTGACTCAAGCAACCTTTAGCAAGATAAAATTTTAGTTACACAAAATTCACAATCACCCATTGTGATTTAAATCAGTGTGAGGAGACCAAAAGTGAGACAGGGGAGGGGGAAAATAAATGGTCATCTTCAGCAGTTTTTACATGTTTACTACAGTTTTATCTTCCCCAGATTTTAAAAGTCAGATGTGTCATGATTTTGAAATCCATTCCTATTTTCATTCCCACTGGTATTTGCTAATGTAAATCCATAAATATTTTTACTTTATTCATCTGTTTATTGATGTTTTTATTACATTCTTTATCCTGTTTAAAATTGTTGGCTTAACTTCTACAGTGCTTTCACTTTCTACTTTTTTATCTCTTTTTTCATGCGGCTCGACAGAAACGTTCACTGTAAGTGACCTTGGACTTGCCTTTGCCTTGCTGGTCAGGCTGTGTCACATCTTTGTTCAGTGAATCAATGTATTTAGGATGGTCAAGGCATGGTCAGGAAGGACATAGCTCATAGCTGTCCTTTAAAGTAGCTCAGCAGTTACTCTTATTATTGTCATTTCAGTGGTATTCATCTGGCTATGAAAGTGGTGTAAGAACTTTCTGAAAAGCTTGAAGTGTTTTTTCCTCCTTTCCTTTCCCCCTAGACTTTAATCCTTCCATGATTTTAGTATGTCAACTGGCAGCTTTGCCCATAGTGTGATTTGCCTTATACTTTCTTACTTTTTGTCAAATGGTATTGTTGTCCTTAGGTCTCGGTGTCTGTCAGTCTGTGTTTCATGATGAAAAGTTCAGGGGCTTTAAAAATCAATGTGAAGAAGACTGTTTATTCCTTACTTCATTGGCTGCTCCCCACTGTCCCATTGTTGCCTTGAAGCCCGAGAGCAGACGGTTGGGGTATGTAGTGTGGGGTCTGCCATGTGCTTTTTTCTCACTCAGGGCGACAGATGACTGTACTTCCTTCTTCTGTCAACTCCTGCATCCGGTTGCTCCATGAATGCACTAAGCTTTCGATCACTGAGGATTAAGCCTTTCATTTCCTTTCTCTCTTCATCCATCTTCATTGCAATGAGAGAAATTTTGTCAGAGTCACGTTACCACGTTGCCTGGAATTTGACTGGATTGTTGCACGGTGTTACTTCCTTAAAGATGTGTAAGGCCGAGTGACAGAACTGGGAATGGAAGTAGTGAGCAGTTGTGTTTTCTGGGGTTCCATGCAGCAACCTGAGGGCTTCCATCTGCAGTTCAGACCTGGGGGCTTTGGTTTCTTCCATGGGGCAGGGATGATGAACAGAGCTGGACTTGGGATTGGTGATCTATGATGTGTGAGTCAATAACCTCCAGCCACCCTGGGACTGAGTCAGTTTTTGCCTCTGACTGAGGCGGAGCTGGTGGCCCCTAAGATGGGTGTTGCATGCCTTTGGAAGATCAGCTTTTGTCTGCTTTTGTCTGCAGTTAACATCGTGAGACCAAAGCCACAGACACCCCCATCTGTTTTGCACCCCACTGAATGTGTTTGGGTTTAATTGTTCTGTGAATTAATAATTTGGGTGAAAAGAGAGTTAGTCATTGGTGGACTGAGGGAATGCACTAAGCTTGAGATCACTGAGGATTAAGCCTTTCATTTCATTTCTCTCTTCGTACGTTTTCATCGCAATGAGAGAAATTTTGTGAGAAATTTTGTTGAGAAATTCCCTAAACTTAGGGATGCGCAGATATCTAAATTTTCAATTTCTAGAGCTTAGATGCCTGAAGCAAAGTAGAGAGACCAGAGGGACCTGCGTGACTAACAAGAGGCATCATGATGCCAGAGTGAGGCTCAGTTGGGGCTTCATGGTTTAATCCTGTGTTCTAACCACGTGTGCCTCTCTTGAAAGCGTGGAGGCTCCTGTGTCCATTGTCACATTCAGCAGAGGGCACTTGGTGCTGTGAGGGAAGGAGCAGAAGGACTTGATGAAATGAAATGGTTAAGGGGAGAATGTCAGTGGCTCTTGGTTAAAGTAGGTCTGAGACAAAAGTAAAGCTGCTCAGTGATGAGACTGTCTAATCCCAGGAGACCCTTCTGGAAGCCAGTCTGTCCCCAGGACTGCTGAGGAGGATGCTGCAGTCAGAAAAAGGGGCCACGGAGACATTGACAAAGGCCAAGTCTGGGTTGCATCTGTATATCCTCTGACTTGAAAGTCACTACGTTTTTTTAGGGATGATTTTGATGATTTTTTTTTTTAATTCTGTTTTGCGATTGTGAGGCAGTGTAGTCCACATTTCTTGTATGAAGCATGGAGACTACCAGGCAGCATCAAAGAGGAAACACTGACCCTCCCAGCTCTCAGAGAACTCGCTATCCTTCATGCCTGGGTGATCTCTCTCCCTGACACTCTCTCAGAGTGCCACCGTGCCCAGGGCCTTCCCACCACCTTTTGTCCTGTGTGCTCATTAAGGAGGTGAAAGGAGATTTATGGTCATTTAAAGAGCTTTTAAAGAAGTAGCCGGAAGCCCGTATCTTCCAGTTTTCATTATCAGAAGGTTCTCGAGCAGAGTGTGGTTAAGCACACATCTGTGCGCACGCTGGCCTGTCTCTGCTGCTTTGTGCTTTGTCTGTGCTGTGACCTGGCCTCCTGCACCGTCACCTCCTGAGCCCTGCCACGTCTCTTGCTTACAGTAGTGACCCTTCGAGAAGACAGCGCCCAGAGGCTGGAGCACAGACCGTGCCGCATGTCCACCTGCCTGTCTGATTACTCCCTGGCCAGCGACAGCGGCGTGTTTGAACCTCCCAACAAAAGGTTAGAAGCTGACCTTCTCCCCTCCCTGGGCTGACTTCCCAAAAGACAGCCCTGCCCATACGTGTCTGGCTTGACACTGTGTTTGTCTGTGGGGTGCAGCTCTTCTACTTTCTCTCCACCCAGGAGAGGGCTCTTAGCATTCCCAGGAAACCCCTCTGCTCCTGGGTGGTGTCTGGGGACTGGCCTGGCTCCCTGTTTCTAGGACGACTGCTCTCTCTCCAGCCCTGGGCGGGGGGCAGTGAAAGGCACAAGCCCAGTAGAGCTGGAAAAGGAGAATCAGTGTGTGAGAGACACCTGCTTTTTTCTAGAAAGGATGTTTACTTGAAATGAATGTCCATGCCTCGCCATCCCTCCCACTTTCCTCAGCTCAAGGAATTACTTTGCAAGGGCAGAACAATTCTGGGCTTTATTTTGTTTGAGACCTTTGATGTCATTTATTTCGCCTCGGGTATCTGTATGCATCTCATTTATTGTGTAGCATTTTAAAGGACGTGTTTTTGAACTTTGTCCTAAACATCACATGTGGTCTTCAGAGGTATGCAGTTATTTTTTCAGAAATACCACCTGGTCGGCAGGCACCCTGGGCGATGGCATCATGGATCCTGGGGACCTGCTGTGTCCTTTCATTCACTGTAGAGCATTTATTTCAGTCCCCACTTAATAAAGCCCCTCTCACTAAGAAGCACTCCTAGCAGGAGTTTCTGCTGAGCCCACAGTAACCACGTCCCCTTGGAGTAATGGTTCCTTTTCTGATTGTGTTCAGGAGTGAGGATGCTGACGAGCCTGTTCGTGGAGATGCTTGCAGTAACGAGGGGCCCCAGATCCATGTTGGATTTCTGTGAGTACAGAAGACTCTTTCCCTGTGGATCGTGAAGATGATGGGTAGATTGGGGCCCGCCCACCAACTCAGAGCTCCGCCCACAGGCCTAGAGGGATAAAGGGACCTGAGTAAGCAGCTCCATTGCTGTCCCCCGACACCAAGTCACAGCTGGGGACTGTCAGCCTGTGTAGCCCGGGGAGCTGGGTGCTTTGCAATGCAAAGCGTTTGAGATTCTAGTTACAGTTTCTTTCTTTTTTTAAAAAAAAAATTATTTACTTATTTGACTGTAACAGGTCTTCATTGTGGATGCAGGTTCTTTAGTTGTGGCATGCAAATTCTTGGTTGCAGCATGTGGAATCTAGTTCCCTGGCCAGGGATCAAACTCTGGCCTCCTGCACTGAGAGCATGGAGTCTTAGCCACTGGACCACCAGGAAAGTCCCCGCGTTACAGTTTCTGTCGAGGCGATAACCAGCGGTTCTCAGAGGAGTAAGGCAGGATGTTCACATCCCAGCAGCTTTCTTTTGCTCACTCTTGTCATCCTAGTCGAGTGTTTCTCAGTGTCGGCGCTCATGACCTTGGAGCTGGGTTGTTCTTGGTTGGGGCCCATCCTGTGCACTCTGGAGTGTTCAGTGGCAGCAAGATCCAGTAGCCGCCACCCCCCCACACACATACACTTGGTGTGACAGTAAGAAATGTCCTCAGACTTCACACCGGTCTCCTCGGAGTGTGGTGAGGGCCACTGTGGTAGTTGCACCAGAAGGATTTGTCCACCTCAGGGAGTTTGCAGTCTGTGAACTCGTGTTTTATTTTCCAGGCTTGACAGGGCCAATGAGTGTCTCCTTGTGAACGTACTCCAACTGAAGAACTTTGCTGGGCTGATGGTAAAGGAAGACTGCAAAATGTAAGCTTTCCCAGGCCCTCCTCCACACCACACCGCTGGCTAACCTGTGCTTCTTGGCCGTTTGGGCAGGGGAAAAGACTGTTTTAGAACCTGAATTCAGAATAAGACGCCAGGGCATGTCTGCCTGAAATATAAAAGATTTTAAGTTTTAAGAAGAGGCTGGTTTACTATTGGAAGCAGGTGGCATTCATGGAGCCAGTCTGGTTATGTGTGTGGCCATGATGAGAAAGGGCTGTGTGCCCTTCATTGGTAGCCTTTGAGCTTAAGATGTCTCTCCTGGTCACAAGGCTTGGTGGTGACACGGCCACACTTGTCTCTTGAGACCAGATGAGGTGCCTGAACTGGGAGAAGGGAATTCGAGTTGTCCCCAGCAGGAAGATGGGTGCTTGAACGGTGGGAGGGGGAGGCCCACTTAGCCAGGTGGGTGAGCCCCCCTGTGATGGGCTTTCAGGCCAGATGGCGCCCTCCCCTTCCATGAGTCATCTTCGCAGACTGGCCTCGCAAAGCCCTTGGAAGCAGCCTGGTTTTGGGTGGCTGACGGTTTGCAGCATCCACTGATGCTTGAGCGTCTCCTGGGTGCCAGCTTCCACGCCGGGGGTGAACAGGGCAGGGAGCACAGCCTGGTGCGGCAGGCAGAGCTTGGAGAGGGAGCCAAGGGGCCGTGGAGAGATCCGGCCAGATTTTTTCCCACAAAGATGGTGAAAGCAGAATGTCCACTTGAGTCCCTCTCAAGTCCTAACCACTGACCTGGAAGTCTTTCCTTTGTGAGTGGGTTTTCTCCCCCTGATCTCTAGGGGCTTGTAAGTTCTTTGGCCTTATTCTTAGTTGACAAAAAGAATCTCCTCCAAAAGACAGTAAAACTCTGCGTATGGGCAGTGAAACTAGGTGGCGTATCTGCACGCTTCTGTGATCCACGCGTGTCCCATGCAGCTGTTTCAGTAAATGCTGCCTCCATCCGCTTTTTTCCTCCCTCTCTCGGTTGCAGACACATCCGTGTCTATCTGCCCCCGCTTGACTCCAGCACGCCAAACACTTACTGCTCGAAGGCTCTGGAATTGCAAGCCCCCCTGGTATTTAATGAAGTGTTCAGAATCCCTGTGCATTCAAGCATGGTGACGTTGAAGTCTCTTCAGTTATACGTGTGCTCCGTGAACCCGCAACTGCAGGAGGAACTGCTGGTATGGCCCCTCCCTGCCCCTGCCCCCTCCCTCCCCACCTGCCTGAGTCCCAGGGTGGGACACTGATGAATTGTGCCGCTGTCAAAGGATCTCTGTTGCAGGGAGGAGAAAAAGGGGTGATAAAACCCCTTATCTTGTCAAGTGTTTTGTACTTGTGTATTATCTCAACGAATACTTGTAAAACGTCTGCGTAACCACTTCTGCAGTATCCCCATCTTCAGTCACAGGAACTAATAAATAGGTCTGATAAACTCAGCAGATAGAACTATAGGATGGTCGGTTACATTTGAATTTCAAATAAACTATGGATCCCTTTTAGTATAAGTATGTCCCATGTAATATTTGGGACAGAATTGATATATATTTTTTTAAATATGCTGTTTATTTGAAATGACAGTTCACCCAGATGCGCAGTATTTTATCTAGCAACCTTGGAACCAGGTGAATCAACTATCCATCTTTACCTAGGCAGATAGGGCGGGGCTTGGAAACCAGGCTGCTTTCTTCCCAATGTTGGAATTTTCCCCCTTAGTCCCACTCCATCAGTGTCAGAATTAGAGAAGAGTTCCACCAACCTTTTTTTAAAAATCCCTGTAAGAATCACTGGCTCTTCTAAGTGGCATACCCTGAGCCTGACCCACCACTTCATCTTGTCTGTTCTCTGCCCTACTTCCCCTCTTAGCACTTTCTGATTGAGCTGAACCTGCAAGCAAGGAGCTGCCCCCATTAGATCCTTTGTGAAGACTTTCATTTCACTGCAGCCTTTTTAGGCTTCCTTGGTGGCGCTAGTGGTAAAGAATCTGCCTGCTTAATGCAGGAGACTTAAAAAAACATGGGTTCTATACCTGGGTCAGAAAGATCCCCTGGAGAAGGAAATGACAACCCACTCCAGTATTCTTGCCTGAAAACTCCCATGGACAGAGGAGCCTGGGGGGCTACAGTCTATAGGGTCACAAAGGGTCGGACACAACTGAAGTGACATAGCATGCATGCATGCAGTCTTTGAATAGCAGTGGAAAATTGTGTGGCCTCTGTGGTTAACATTAAAGGGTGACTTTATTTGATGCTTGTCGGTTGTTAAGATG
Organism: Bos grunniens; assembly: GCF_055505025.1. Classification (NCBI taxonomy): domain Eukaryota; kingdom Metazoa; phylum Chordata; class Mammalia; order Artiodactyla; family Bovidae; genus Bos; species Bos grunniens. Next base: position 7,514,964 of record NC_141194.1, read on the forward strand.
CAGTCATTCAAGACCTGTTGTGCTTTTTTTTCCTTTAAACACCTTGCAGGGCATTGCTCAGATTAACCTGACCGATTATGATTCGAGTGAGATGCAGCTGCGATGGTACTCAGTCCAGGTGTTCACTGGCCCCGAGCCACCGCGGCGGGAGGAGGAGCGGCCAGGAGACTGTGCCGCCCAGGACCTGACACTGGCTGCTTGCAGGAAGACAGTAGGTGGCCCAGCTTTGAGACAGGCTCTTCCTGGGGACATTGTTTCTAAGAAACAGCTATGTAAACATGGACTTCCCTGGTGGCTCAGACAGTAAAGAATCTGCCAGCAATGCAGGAGACCTGAGTTCAATCCCTGGGTCAAGAAGCTCCCCTAGAGGAGAGCATGCCAACCCACTCCAGTACTCTTGCCTGGAGAATCCCATGGACAGAGGAGCCTGGCAGGCTATAGTCCATGGGGTTGCAAAGAGTCGAACACAACTGAAGTGACTTAGCACACACACGTTTGTTTCAGAGAAGACCCTGCTGACTCACCCACTGAGCAGCTGAGCACATAGTGATGCATGTGGCTGTCCAGGATAATGTTTTTTTAATGCAGCGTGTTCTTGATCATAAGTGATGCGTTAGTAGCTTTAAAATTTGAATTTTCAGAGCTCCCTAAAAAGGCCAAGTTACTGACTTTCTGTCAACCAGGGCTGAGGTGCTTCTCACTGGAGGGCAGCTGGGGATGGCCACTGGATGGCTGCCAGCTGGGCAGGGTAGTAGGGTGCTCCCACAGGCTTTCCGTTTCGCCACCACACACCACTGGCCTCAGTTGCTTCTCAGCGTCATCCCTTTCGTCCTGCAGGACGCAGTGACGGTGCTGCTGGCGAGAACCACAGCGCAGCTGCAGGCAGTAGAGAGAGAGCTGGCCGAAGAGCGCGTGAAGCTGGAGTACACAGAGGAGGAGATCCTGGAGATGGAACGCAAGGAGGAGCAGGCTGAGGCCGTGTCTGAGAGGTGAGTGTGGCCGGCAGCCCCTGAGAAAGACGCAGCTCATCTTCCTGGAGTGAAGCAGCTACAGGTTAGTTTCTGTAGAATGTGCTGGGCGACTCTTGGATACCTTTGTGCCGAAGTTTGGATTCTCATGAGGGGGTCGTGTGGTTGTTTTCATGAAGGCCATATTTTTGTTTGTTTGTTTGTTTGGCCATATTTTGACTCTAGCTGTAGGCACAGGCTTTTCACCTTTCCTCCTATTCCTGAATTTTCTTAAAGTGAGGGAACTGTTGAGGGCTCCCTCTGCCAAGATTGGATATGATAGATCTTTAAAATTCTGTTTTTTTTCTTTATTAACTGCTTTACTGGGACACAGTCTCCCTACCAGGGCTTCCCTGGTGGCTCAGACAGTAAAGAATCTGCCAGCAATGCAAGGGACCCAGGTTCATTCCCTAGGTCAGGAAGATTGCCTGGAGAAGAGAATGGCTACCCACTCCAGTATTCTTGCTTGAAGAATCCTCATGGACAGAGGAGCCTGGTGGGCTACAGTCCATAGGATCTCAAAGAGTCAGACATGACTAAGTGACTTTGACTTTCACATTTCAATCTCCCTACCATACAGTCACCCCTTTAAGTGTACACAGTTCGGTGGATTTTAATACAGGCACACAATTATGCCCCCAAAGCCACAGGCAACTTTAGAGCATTTTCATCCTGCCAAAAGGAAACCCCATCCCCATTAGCAGTCCTCTCAGCCCCTGGCCACTGCCCATCTCCATGCCATCTCCAGGGATTTGCTTGTTCTGGGCATTTCATTTAAATAGAATCATGTGATGCCCCTTTACATCTTACCCAGAGCTGCCTGTGGGCAAATGCTTGACTAGGGCAGATGTGTCTTCAGTAGAGGAATCACTCAGAGGAGCGGCACCATGAGTATATCGCTTTCTGGCAGATCCTTTCCGGAGGCACTTTCTTATTGCTTTACTTCCACGTTTTTCCATAAAGAGCATGTGTCCAAAGCTTGCTACTTCTTCCTAATAGCTTTCTCAGGGTTTATTTTCAAAAGGAGTTTATTTTCGGGAGGGAAAGTGCACGGCAGAGAGGTGGGCTCAGGGATGGGCAGGAAGCTGAGAGGACTCAGAGAGGTGGTCCCAGGGTCCTGGCATCTTCAATGCCTGCAACTGGGCGAGACAGACAGACAGACCCTCTAGATGAAAGGCCTCATAGCACTCTCTCTTCCCTAGAGAACCTAAATGCCTTTCACTTTATGAGAAAAGTACCCATCTTCAGTCATCAGAAGCAAATATTGAGCATCTCTGCTACAGTGCTCTAAGTGCAGCAGTGAACTCAGTCCTTGATGAACATTTTGAGGGCTTTTGCCATGTCCACCTGCAGGAGTTGGCAGGCAGACTCGGTAGACAGTGGCTGTAGCAGCTGTGCCCAGACCAGCCCCCCGCACCCAGAGCCCTGCTGCGTTGGTGTTGACTCCATCCATGGACACACGTTTGCTGGCCAGGCAGATCCTTACAGCCCCGAGAAACTTCAGCCTCCAGCTCTTAAGGTAAGTAGAAAAGGTCAAGGGATATGATGGATCCCTTAATGTTTTGCCTGACAGTACCAGGCACTGCCCTGGATGAGGGAGTGTGTATCCCACATGAGGGAAGCCAAGCAAATGCCCTTGCATCTGTAAACAGCAAGTCCTATGGAAACATTTGTCTTCTTTAAACTAAAAAGGTTGGATTTTTACTCATTCAAGAGCCATCTGATGATGACCCATTCCCATCTTCTGGGTCATGTGTGGCTTGGGATATTTCATGGGTCCCTATGGTTTTGGACACTTGTAGTTATTTTCCATTTGTGACATTAAGAACAGTGCCTCAGGAGGAGATGCTCTGGGCATAGGTACCAGTCATTGCCAGCATCCAGCTTTCTCAGACCTTTACAAGCATTGGTCCAAGTCAGGGGAGTGGCTTGCTTAATGTCTCTTCCTCCTGCAACTTTTCATTTTGAAGCACTTAGAATCTATAGAGAAGCTGCTAGAATAGTACAGTAGATACTTGTAACTCCTTCACCTGGATTCCTCAGTCGCTAGTTCTTCAACCACATTTGCATTCTCTCTCAGCCTGTGCTCGTGGTAGCTGCTAGGCATTGCAGATGCAGCAGCAAAGAAACAGATGGCAAGTCCTGCCCTGTGGGCAACAGACAGGGTAAATCAGTACAACTCAGCAGCAATGGAGGTAGTCAAAAGGGCTACTGAAGGATGAAATGATAGGGAAGCAGGGCTTGCATTTTTAGAAAGATTTCTCATTTTAGAAAGGGGTACATTTAGAAATGTAAATTGGTATCTTCAAAGATCAGGACTGTAAAATGGTGCAGCCACTATAGAAAACAGTGTGGAGGTTCCTCAGGAAATTAAAGATAGAATTATCATCTGATCCAGCAATTCCACTTCTGGATGTACATCCTAAAGAATTGAAAGAAAGTCTCCAAGAGATACATGTATATCCATGTTCATAGTAGTATTATTCACAGTAGCCAGGAGGTGGAAGCAACCTACACGTCCATCCACAGATGAATGGATAAGGAAAATGTGACATATATGTACAATGGAATATTACCTTTAAAAAGGAAGGTAGTCATGTCACATGCTACCACATGAATGAAACTCGAAGACATTGTGCTGAGTGAAATGAGCCAGTCACAAAAGAATGAGTACTATATGATTATACTTATATGAGATTCCTAAATTTAGTAATTAAATTCATAGAGACAGGAAGTAGAATGGTGGTTACCATGGGCTAGAGATGGGGAAATTGTTGTTGAATGGTGGCAGAGTTCAGTTTGGGAAGATGAAAAAGTTCTGGAGGTCTCTTTCACAATAATATAAATACATTTAATACTACTGAACTGTGCACTAAAAATGTAAATTTTATGTTTTTTTACAAACCATGAGAAAGAAGAATAGAGCTGGAGATACCATGGTCTCTGATTTCAAACTATACTACAAAGCTATAGAAAGCAAAACAGTATGGTACTGGCACAAAAAAATACACATAGATGAATGGAACAGATTATAAAGCCCAGAAATAAACCCACACTTATATGGTTAACTAATCTGTGAGGAAGGAAGCAAGGAAATACACTGGAGAAAAGACAGCCTCTTCAGTAAGTGGTGTTGGGGAAAATGGATTACTTTCTCATTCCATTTTTAAATGGATTAAAGACTTATATGTAAGGTCTGAAACTATAAAATTCCTAGAGGAAAACATAGGTAGTATGCTCTTGGACTTTAATCTTAGCAATGCATTATAGTTTAGGATTTCTCTCCTCAGGCAAGATAAATAAAAACAATAAACAAATGAGACTTTATCAAACTAAAAATTTTTGCCAAGTGAAGAAGCCTATAAGGAAAACAGACAGCCTACTGAATGGGAGAAGATAGTTGCAAACATTATAGCTGACAAGGGGTTAATATCCAAAATACACAAAGAACTCATGACAACTCAACATCAATAAAACAACCAACCTGATTAAAAACTGGGCAGAGGACTTGAATTGACATTTTTCCAGAGAAGACGTTCAGATGGCCAACAGACATATGAAAAGATGCTCAACATCACTAATCATTCAGTTCAGTTCAGTTCAGTCGCTCAGTCGTGTCCGACTCTTTGCGACCCCATGGATTGCAGCACGCCAGGCCTCCCTGTCCATCACCAACTCCCGGAGTTCACTCAAACTCACATCCATCGAGTCAGTGATGCCATCCAGCCATCTCATCCTCTGATGTCCCCTTCTCCTCCTGCCCCCAATCCCTCCCAGCATCAGAGTCTTTTCCAATGAGTCAACTCTTCACATGAGGTGGCCAAAGTACTGGGGTTTCAGCTTTAGCATCATTCCTTCCAAAGAAATCCCAGGGCTGATCTCCTTCAGAATGGACTGGTTGGATCTCCTTGCAGTCCAAGGGACTCTCAAGAGTCTTCTCCAACACCACAGTTCAAAAGCATCAATTCTTCGGCACTCAGCTTTCTTCACAGTCCAACTCTCACATCCATACATGACCACAGGAAAAACCACAGCCTTGACTAGACGGACCTTTGTTGGCAAAGTAATGTCTCTGCTTTTCATTAGGGAAATGTAAATCAGAACCACAATGAGATATCACCATGTACATGTAAGAAGGACTGTCATCAAAGACAACAGATAAACGTTGGAGAGGATGTAGAAAAAAGGGAACCCTTGTGCATTGTTGGTGGGAATGTAAGTTGGTGTGAACACTGTGGAAAACAGTATGGAGATTCTTCAAAAAATTAAAAATAGAACTACCATACACCTAGCCATTCCATTTCTGGATATTTTTCTGAAGAAAACAAAAATGCTAATAGAAAAGATACATGCACTCATATGTTTATTGCAGGATGATTTATAATAACCAAGATACAGAAACAACCTAAATGCCCATCAATAAATGGGTAAAGAAAATGTGGTGTGTGTGTGTGAAATTAAATATTAGCTGTAAAGAAGAAGGGAATCTTGTCATTTGCAACAGCATAGATGGACCTAGAGATTATCATGCTAAATGGAGCAATCAGACAGAGAAAGACATATACTGCATGATTTCACTTGTTCAGTCACTAAGTCGTGTCCAACTCTTTGCAACCCCATGGACTACAGCACACCAGGCTCTCCTTTCCTTCACTATCTCCTGGAATTTGCTCAAATACATGTCCATTGAGTCAGTGAGACATCCAATCATCTCATCCTTTGCCATCCTTTTCTCTTTTTGCTTTCAATCTGTCCCAGCATCAGCATTTTTTCCAATGAGTCAGTTCTTCTCATGAGGTGGCCAAAGTATTGGAGTTTCAGCTTCAACATCAGTCCTTCCAATGAACACCCAGGACTGATTTCCTTTAGAATGGACTGGTTGGATCTCCTTGCAGTCCAAGGGACTCTCAAGAGTCTTCTCCAGCACCACAGTTTGAAAGCATCAGTTCTTCAGCACTCAGCCTTCTTTATGGTCCAGCTCTCACATGTGTACATGACTACTGGCAAAACCATAGCTTTGACTATATAGACCTTTGTCGGCAAAGTGATGTCTCTGCTTTTCAATACATTGTCTAGGTTTGTTGTAGCTTTTCTTCCAAGGAGCAAGTGTCTTTTAATTTCATGTCTGCAGTCACCATCTGCAGTGATTTTGGAGCCCAAGAATATAAAATCTGTCACTGCTTCTACTTCTTCCCCTTCTATGGGCCACTTATATGTGGCATCTAAAAAAGCTGAACAAATGAACAACCATAACAAAACAACAACAGATTCATAGATACGGAGAATAAACTGGTGGTTGCCAGGGTGGAGGATGGGGGGAGGTGCAAGGATGAGGGAAATAAGGGAGATTATAAAATAAGGAAATCATATGGTCAGTAATATTGTATCAACTGTAACATGGCAGATGGTAACTAGACTTATTATGGTGATCATTTTGTAATGTATAAAAATACAGAATCACTATCTTGAACACCTGAAGCTAATATAACAATGTAAGCCAGTTATACTTCAGTAAAAATGAATGAATGAATGAATGAATGTCATCGTACAGTACACGGCGTCTTGTGACTGGCTTCTTTCACTCAGCCTGATGTTTTCAAGGCCCAGCACACTGTCGTTGTCTGTCAGCACTTCCCTCCTTCTCATCCCTTGTGTGAGTACAGGGCATTTTTTTTATCTACTCATCCGTCCATGGAGGTTTGGACTCCTTCCACCTTTCACCTGTTTGAATAAGGCTGCTGTGAACCCATCTGTGTGCAAATATTTGAACACCTGTTTTCAGGTCTTTAGGGTATACACCTAGGAGTGGAATCACAGGGTCCTACTTCAATTTTATCAGGATGTCTCTGGCACTGTGTTGAGAAGCATTTGAAGAGAAGAGTGAGGTGTGGAATCAGGGAGCCAGGTGAGAAGCCTGCACTAAGCAGGCAGAACATGATGGTGACCCAGATGGAGAGTCAATGACAAGAGGTCACAACATGCTTAATCTTGAACACAGAGCCAACAGGACTTGATCTTGGACCAGATACAGGGTGTATGAAAGAGAGCTGAGTCCAGAATGACACGAAAACTTTTTTTGCTTGAACAAACTAGTTAGGTTGAGATGCTTGGCCGAGGGAATATCAGAAATTCTGGACGTGTTAAGTGTGAAATGCCACGTAGAAGTCCATGTGGAGGACAGAAGAGTGGGTCACATGGAGTTGATTGCTTATGTCCTAGCAAAAGTCATGGTAATAAATTGTATCTAGGTTGACAAGGAGACCAATACAGAAGATCTCTTCCCCGAAGAGGTAGCGAGTCTTCGGAAGGAGAGGCCCAGCCGCAGGGCCCGCGGCTCACCCTTTGTTCGGAGCAGCACCATTGTCCGTTCTCAGACTTTCTCTCCTGGAGCACGAAGCCAGTATGTTTGCAGAGTAAGTTGGGATTCCTTGCCACCTGTCTAGAAGTTTTCTTTATGTCCCCTTTATTTGTTTTTTTTATTTATGCTAAAAGACATATCTCTTATCACAAATGATACCACTAAAGGAACACCATGCATGGGTGGGTAGGAAATCGATGTTGGTCTCATCTCCCCACTTTGCCCCAAGCAAATCTAACTCTGTGGAAAATAAAGCCATGAAGGCAAGGACTTTGCTTTCACGCAGATATACACTGATCCCAAAACAAGAACCCACAGCCAAATAAAATACAGGCTGTCTTGGCTCCCATGAAGCTGGCATTATTTATTTTTCTTTTTAAAAGTGGGCCTTTTCCCTTGGTGAGCAGAGTGGGTGTTAGTCTTGTGCACTTGTCCTCCTGCCAGGAACAGGGCTCTTTCCTGGAACGCCGTTCTTTCCAGCTCTTGCCAAAGCTAGAAACACAGCAGACAAGAATGATTGATAAAAAAGTGAAAAACGCTGAGGACAGCGCAGGCTTTCATGAGCGTCCCACCATATCAAGTGGCAGCTGGCACTGATAAGATGGAAATTGTGTTGCTGGATCAGCCTGGAAACCTCACCTGGTTTGGCTGATGGACGCAAGGGAGGAATGGGGATGAGGGTTGGTCCGCTTATTCGCTCTGCCTTTGTTTTGCTTGAAACTCTTGTGTAGGTTTTCTTTTAAGTGATACCCAGAGTCCTGGTAAAAACTCTAAAAGCCTTAAGGGTGTGTGAGTACCTGCAGGAGAAACAGAGTAATCCAATTCAGAGTACACAGATGATGCATGTGAATTCTTAAGGAAGTGTTTCTGAACCTTCGTCTTTTTGATGCAGCTTTATCGTAGTGACAGTGACAGTTCCACACTGCCTCGGAAGTCCCCCTTTGTGCGAAACACTCTGGAAAGACGGACCCTTCGCTATAAGCAGGTATGTGCCCACGCAGACTAATGTGTAGTCTATATGTACCCTGGGAGCTATTTCTACAAGCCTGACAAGGTAATATTTTAGCTATATTATTTGAAAGGCAATATATTTATTTCCTTCTTTACTTAGATGTAATTTCTTAAAACTGTATATAAAGCTAACATGTTACCAATATTTATGTTTCCCAAGATAATGTCATAATCAAAGATAATACATGATCTTTACATTTTAAAATATAGTGTAAACAATCAGCCATCCTATATCAGATTTTTTTTTCTTTTTTGAAAAGCAAGTACATACAGTTTAGAAAATTTGAGGCTTTCAATGTGGAGCATTCTTCTACATAAGACTGTTTCTTTCATATCCTTATATAACCAAGTTTTTTTCCCTACATCACACCAGTGTACAAAGTTTTGCTACTTTTAGTTTGTAAGTTAGTGGTTCCCTTACTTTCCTGGGGAAGGATTCTTTTAAAGAAAAATAAATTCCCAGATCTCCTTGTGGTGGTTTCGTTTAGAGTAGCTGTTGGCTGAGAATGATAAGAAAATACATAATTCAGCTACAAACATATTTGTCAACAGCAACGCTGTTGGCATTTTGGCCTAGATCATTCTTTGTCGTGGGGGCGTCCTGTGCACTGTGGGAAGCTGAGCTCCATCTCTGGCCTTGACCCACTCATTGGCAGTAGCATGCGCCTCCCCCCACCGCCAGTTGTGACAAACAAGAATATCCCCAGATGTTGCCAAGTGTCCCCTGAGTGGCTAAGTCACTCCTGGTTAAGAACTCTGTTATGAATTCAGCAGTGCTTTTACATGAATTTGTATTTATCAAGTCACTTATATTTGCGTTTAACTTCTGCATATGTGCAAAATAGTATTATGAGTATGTAAAACACATACAGTGGTTCAGTCCTCTGAAGAACGTTGATAGGCTCATGGATTTGTGATTTTGTTGCACTAACTGCCTTCCCCAGGGTTGTTTGCCATGCAGTGGGAAGTACTGCTCTCAACTCCATGTACAAAATTCTTTTCTCAGAACTTAAAAACAGCAGACTTGCTTATTACTTCAGGCTTATACAGGGAAGAACGTTTTTTGTTGTTTGGCCACATCATGTGGCTTGCAGTCTTAGGTTCTCCAGCAGGAATTGAACCTGAGGGAGAGGGGGGTGCCCTAACCACTGGACCATCTGGGAATTCCCTGGGAAGGAACTTTTTTTGACATTGTGTGTGTGTTTAAACAGAAAGCCCTCACATGGTTTATTTCATGCTTTTTTTCTCCCTTACACAGTAGATCATTAAGATTTTGCCATGTTGGTATAGGTTTCATCTTTTTCAATGGTTGTGTTCTCTGCTGGCCTCATAACGTATTTGATCACTTTTCTCTTGTTAAGTGAAAGTGTTAGTTGCTTAGTGGTCGTCACCTCTTTGCAACCTCATGGACTGTAGCCCACCAGGCTCTTCTCCATGGAATTTCCCAGGCAAGAATACTGGAGTGGGTAGCCATTCCCTTCTCCAGGGGATATTCCCGACCAAGGGATCAAATCAGAGTCTCCCCTTTTACAGGCAGATTCTTTACCGTCTGAGCCATCAGGAAAGCCCTTTCTCTTGTTAGCTATTTAGAATTTTTTCCTCTCATAAACCTTTCTACACAACATTGCCTGTGCCTTTCAAATGCAAGTCAAAATCAAATGTCAGAACAAAGAAAGCTCATGTCACGTTAACTTTCACTTATATTGTCAAATATCACTTGAGAAAGATGACTCCTGCCTGCCCCATGTGAGAGGGTATATTTCTGTGCACTTGGGCCAAAACCTAAGGTGGTCCTTCCACCGGACAGTTGGCTGTCACTGGCTTGCTCTTGGACATGGGTTTGAACCCCAGTCGCCGACATGGATGTTGTGTTGAGAAATACCCCTCCAGCGACCCCTTCCCTGGAGTAGGGGACGGGAGATGGGGACAGGCCAGGGTAAGAAGCTGCTGGCAGGGCGCGGTGGGTGGGGAGTGGGGGTGAGGTGGGGTGCTCAATTTCCCTGGACTGCAGCCCTGCAGGTCCTCCCTGGCGGCACTGGCAGCACGCACATCCCTAGACCTGGAGCTGGACCTCCAGGCGTCGCGGACGCGGCAGCGGCAGCTGAACGAGGAGCTGTGCGCCCTGCGCGAGCTGCGCCAGCGCCTGGAGGATGCCCAGCTCCGCGGCCACACCGACCTGCCAGCCTGGCTGCTGCGAGACGAGCGCTTCCGGAGCCTGCTGCGGGAGGCCGAGCGGCAGGTGAGCGGGCGCCCTGGGCGGGGCGAGGGGGGCGGGCCGGCGGGCGGGACTTTCTCCCCCTCCCGGTGCCCCTCCCGCACCGGAGCTAGTGTGGGCTTCCGGCGTTCTTCTCGTTGACTCCGCGTTGCTGGTTGCTGTTCCAGACGAGACAAACCAAACTTGACTTCCATCAAGAACAGGCAGCCGAGAAGATGCTGAAGAAGGCTTCTAAGGGGGTGTGCCAGCTGCGTGGGCAGAACCTCAAAGAGCCCATCCAAGTGCAGACGTTCAGGTGAGGAGAAGCCCGGGCCTCACTTTCCCGCAGGCTTTTTTTTACTGTCAGCCCTTTGTCGTTTTAAAAAGTCAAGTTAAGTATTGAAAAAGACCCGCAGGAGGTCGAGAACAAAGCAGAAATCTTCACTGCTGTTAGCATTGTGCAGTTCTCTTTTGATCTTCTTTTTTACCCCAAGCACTGTTTTTTTTCAGCTACTTGTAATCATACTGTGCATTGGAGTTTGCATTTAGCTCTTTTTTAAAGTAAAATATCCCCTATTGCTGCATCATCTGTTACCTTTTTTGGTAGTAATCTCTCATCTAATAGATATAATTTACTTCTAAACAGTTTATCCCCTGCTTCTTTCCAGATGTTTGCTGTTGTAAACTACACAGTGATTCACATTTAGATACATACGCATATCACCTTTGCCTTTTTAGTTTTTGATTGAATCATAATAGACATTTAGGGAAGCCTGCATATCCTACATGTGAAATGTATCAGTGAATTGTCATAAACACTACACAGCAATAATCAAATGTTATTAGCATTTCCAGATTTTCCATGCCAGAATAACCACTGTCTTGGATTTGAATAGCATAGACTAGCTTTCCCTGTTTTTATTTTTTTATGTGAGGAAAATTACCTAGTTATATCCATTTTCTTTTGTGTTTGCCTTTTTACAAAGCCGAGGTGAAATTCACATAACATAAAATTAACTGCTTTAAAGTGAACAGTTCCATGCCATTTAGTACAGTCACAATGTGTCCAGTTTGAAAGCATTTCCATCACCCTAGAAGGAAAAGCCTGACCCATTAAGCAGTCATTCCCCATCCCAGCCTCCCATCAGCTCCTGGCCACCACCATTCTCCTTTCTACCTCTGTGGGTTTGCCTGTTCTGGACCTTTCATGTAAGAGTAGTCAATTAGGATTTAGAACTTGTATAGTTTTTCATTTATTCATACAGAAAAAATTTACTGAGCATCTCCATATACCAGGCACCATTCTAGTTACTGAAGAAAAACCCTTGGGGCTTTGTAACCTCTATTAAAATTGGGAGGGCGGCACAAAAAGATTTAGAGAATCTATATACAAACAGATGTGCTCTTGGGAATTGAAATTCAGTGCATTCTCTCAGTAAGAAAAGCTCTCATTGATAGCAGATGCTCTTGCCAGATTTTGTTGGATTTCCGTCAACCCCTAACCTGTTATTCTTTCCAATCCCAGGGAGAAGATAGCATTTTTTACAAGACCAAGGATTAACGTACCTCCTCTGCCTGCCGATGATGTTTGATGTAGTGCTTTGTACACATGAAGTATTTATCTGCCTGTTATATTTTAATGAAGTTCTTAGGCTAGCTAAATTTGTCTTTAAAATATTTGTGCAAAGCTATTAATATACACATTTTGTAAAAAAAACAAAACACATATATCTATACATATATATTTTGTAATAGTGACGGCAACAGGGCTTGGTTTTTCCTTGTTGTGAAATTGACATCTCTGAAGACAGGTTATTTTATAAGAGACAATTATCATGTTAAGAGTGTACAGTTTTTAACGCTGTTTTATTTGACTTAAAGGCTGGAAGACAGAAACGAAGTGAGTTCAGGCAAATTCACTGTATTGTAATTTATTTATAGTACTTTTTTTTCCTTGAAGGAAAATACTGACTTTAAGATGTATTTTAAGACTGAATTTTGTTCTTCAGTATTTGTCACGCGGTAGAATGGAACTTGGGGCCGGTTTTGTGTCTGACACCCGAAATGCAAACACTGTGCTGAATCCTCTTCCTCCGTGCATTTATCACGTACATCGTACACTTTGGCACCCTTTGTGTTCCCTTAAGATGCCACCGCAGGGGCTCAGTCAGGTGCCAACGCAGGGGCTCAATCGTAAGTCAGTGCCTGGTGCCCTGCGGGCACCTAGTGTCCCTGTGGCCCCAGGTCTGAAGGCGGTCGTAGAGCCCCTGGCGGCAGCCACACAGCCCGCCCTCCCCCGGCCTCTGCCTTTCTAGTCCGCCCTATCCAGTTGAGACTGAGACCCAACAAAGAGGGCAGTGGTGGAGCTTCTGCTCTGCTTGCAGGAAAGTGAAAAGAGAAGGAAGGTGCATTTTCAGCGAGTCAGTGGATCCGCTGATGGATGGAGCCGTCACAGCACGGACATGAGAACCTTCCAAGGCGCTTTTTTGAGGAAGCAGACTTCTGTGGGAGCCATATCTAGCCAGCAAGTGGCTCACAGGAGAGCATTTGCTTTCAATCAGATGGCCCCCGCCCCATACTGGAGTTGTCCTGATATTTCTTAAGGAATCTTAGAACTAGCTCATGAGGAAAAAAATTCTTTACGTAATACAACTATACCATCCTCATAAAATACCAAATGGTATAGTTTGTCTACTACGTATTTATTATCTATGGAATGCACTCTCCTTCATGAGGCCTCAGAGAAGTAAACGAGGTGAATCACACAAAATGTAAGAGAAAACGCCCTCGTCCCCACACCGTCTTTCTGCCCTTCCCTTGAAAATGTCTCCCCTCCCCCCTTAATCAGCAGCATCTTTTTTCCCATTAGTCTGTAACCACTCCCTTGTATAATCTGCCTTCATTTTCACATTTATTAAAAATGAATTTTGTAAAAGCATTTCATTGACCTATCACGGACAGTAAAGTTGTCAGTGGTGGTAAAGCTGAAAACTTTATGCTTTTTCACACTTGCCACTTATTGCTATGAATCTCTGCCTCTAGTCTTGATTTTTTTTTCTTTTTTTCCTTTGCTTATTTCCCTATATACATACCCACAACAGAGGTAGAGACACATAAAACATCAGTGCCTGCCAAAAATGCCAGGAGACAGCGTTAGTGAATTGGTCAGGATGGTGGCAGGCCCTCCCTGTTCCCAGCTGTTGAGACTAACGAATTGGCTGGCGCTAGGCTCTGGGGTGTGTGGAAAGCAAATCATGTACATTTCAGGTGCATGGCTCCCCGGAAGTGGGGCAGTCCCAGCCACCTTGCCTAGGCGCTCTGTAGCCACATTGCCACTTGAAGTGCTAACTGGGTTGAAGGGTTGAAGCAGCTTTTACTTTCAAGCCCTACAAAGTGGCAACGTAGGGAAACCCACTGTGCCTGTATAGAAAGCCTGCAAGGATTTGCAGATAAATGTCACTGCCCAGTCGAGACTGATGATTTTTGTTTGGCGTGCTTCTCCACCCCAGAGTTTAATGAAAACAAAAAGAAATCCCTGCTTTGCCTCACTAGAAACAGATCCAGTCTGTGCTTTGACATCAGTTCCAGGAGCGCTGCTTGCACCCTTCTGTGTGTCCCTCCCTCCCTCCTGAGTCTGTCTGCTTTTGCACCTGAATGGGACCATCCTAAGAAAGCAAAGAAAAGCCAGGCAGATGAAGGAGGGGAGGTGATGGGTTTCCTGCTGCTTGGCAGTCTGTGGCCAGAAGGGGCAGGTGGACAGCGATAGAGGCCAGCTGAGGAGGCAGGAGGACGCAGTGTCCCCTCATTGGCTTCTCTTTCGTGACTTGATTTTGCAGCTTCTGACTGGTTAAAACTGCCACCCCCTGGAAAATATCCCACATGTCTAAAAAGTGAAGTCCTATCGTCTTAAGGGGTATTTTCTTATGTTTAAGTTTGTCCATAACTGTGCCTTGTGGTAAGAAACCTCTGCCTTGTTTTATCAGCAGTTTAGTCCAGAAACAATCCAAAGTCTGCCACCAGGGTCCTTTAGGAACACTACAGCAAATAAAAGGGAATTTGGTCTTCCATTCATCTGGTAACTTAACTGTCACCACCGAAATATGTAACCTTCTGTTGTGGGAATAAGTTATAATCAGTATTCATCTCTATTTTTGTCTCTGTTCTAATTGTGTCATTTGTATCTTTTGAAAGTATTTCTTCTATAAAATTAAACTAACCTGCCTTAAAAACAGAATGGAAATGGTGTGATTTTTTAAAAATATAATTATAGACTTAAATATATAAAAATGTATATAAGAGATGAGATGGTTGGATGGCGTCACTGATTCAATGAACATGAACTTAGGCGAACTCCAGAAGATGGTGATGGACAGGGAGGCCTGGTGTGCTGCAGTCCATGGGGTTGCAGAGTCAGACGTGACTTTGTGACTGAAAACAGCTTTTTCAACATAAAAATAGAGGTGTGAAAATAGAATAATACAATGAACACACATAAAGCCCTCTCCCTCACCCCTTCAAATTGAATCGTTCTTGGCCCATCTTGTTTGGTCTACACCAAATTTTCTCCTGTCCTTGGTTCCATCTTCTGAAGCAAATCCCATCCACCTTGGTTCAGCTGGAAACATTTCAGTATGTATGGCTAAGAGAGAAAGACATGCACAGTAGCCTTATCAAATCATAATGTTTCAGTTCAGTTCAGTTCAGTCACTCAGTCGTGTCCGACTCTTTGCGACCCCATGAATCGCAGCACGCCAGGCCTCCCTGTCCATCACCAACTCCGGGAGTTCACTCAGACTCAAGTCCATCGAGTCAGTGATGCCATCCAGCCATCTCATTCTCTGTCGTCCCCTTCTCCTCCTGCCCCCAATCCCTCCCAGCATCAGAGTCTTTTCCAATGAGTCAACTTTTCGCATGAGGTGGCCAAAGTACTGGAGTTTCAGCTTTAGCATCATTCCTTCTAAAGAAATCCCAGGGCTGATCTCCTTCAGAATGGACTAGTAGGATCTCCTTGCAGTCCAGGGGACTCTCAAGAGTCTTCTCCAACACCACAGTTCAAAAGCATTAATTCTTCGGTGCTCAGCCTTCTTCACAGTCCAACTCTCACATCCATACATGACCACAGGAAAAACCATAGCCTTGACTAGACAGACCTTTGTTGGCAAAGTAATGTCTCTGCTTTTGAATATGCTATCTAGGTTGGTCATAACTTTCCTTCCAAAGAGTAAGCGTCTTTTAATATCATGGCTGCAATCACCATCTGCAGTGATTTTGGAGCCCCCCAAAATAAAGTCTGACACTGTTTCCACTGTTTCCCCATCTATTTGCCATGAAGTGATGGGACGGGATGCCATGATCTTCGTTTTCTGAATGTTGAGCTTTAAGCCAACTTTTTCACTCTCCACTTTCACTTTCATCAAGAGGCTTTTGAGTTCCTCTTCACTTTCTGCCATAAGGCTGGTGTCATCTGCATATCTGAGGATATTTATATTTCTCCCACCAGTCTTGATTCCAGCTTGTGTTTCTTCCAGCCCAGCATTTCTCATGATGTACTTGGCATATAAGTTAAATAAGCAGGGTGACAATATACAGCCTTGACATACTCCTTTTCCTATTTGGAACCAGTCTGTTGTTCCATGTCCAGTTCTAACTGTTGCTTCCTGACCTGCATACATATTTGTCAAGAGGCAGGTCAGGTGGTCTGGTATTCCCATCTCTTTCAGAATTTTCCACAGTTTATTGTGATCCACACAAAGGCTTTGGCATAGTCAATAAAGCAGAAATAGATGTTTGTCTGGAACTCTTGCTTTTTCGATGATCCAGCAGATGCTGGAAATTTGGTCTCTGGTTCCTCTGCCTTTTCTAAAACCAGCTTGAACATCTGGACGTTCACGGTTCACGTATTGCTGAAGCCTGGCTTGGAAAATTTTGAGCATTACTTTACTAGCGTGTGAGATGAGTGCAATTGTGCGGTAGTTTGAGCATTCTTTGGCATTGCCTTTGGGATTGGAAAGAAAACTGACCTTTTCCAGTCCTGTGGCCACTGCTGAGTTTTCCAAATTTGCTGACATATTGAGTGCAGCACTTTCACAGCATCATCTTTCAGGATTTGAAATAGCTCAACTGGAATTCCATCACCTCCACTAGCTTTGTTCGTAGTGATGCTTTCTAGGGCCCACTTGACTTCACATTCCAGGATATCTGGCTCTAGGTGAGTGATCACACCATCGTGATTATCTGGGTCATGAAGATCTTTTTTGTACAGTTCTTCTGTGTATTCTTGCCACTTCTTCTTAATGTCTTCTGCTTCTGTGAGGTCCATACCATTTCTGTCCTTTATCGAGGCCGTCTTTGCATGAAATGTTCCCTTGGTATCTCTAATTTTCTTGAAGAGATCTCTAGTCTTTCCCATTCTGTTGTTTTCCTCTATTTCTTTGCATTGATCACTGAGGAAGGCTTTCTTATCTCTTCTTGCTATTCTTTGGAACTCTGCATTCAGATGCTTATATCTTTCCTTTTCTCCTTTGCTTTTCACTTCTCTTCTTTTCACAGTTTTTTGTAAGGCCTCCCCAGACAGCCATTTTGCTTTTTTTGCGTTTCTTTTCCATGGGGATGGTCTTGATCCTTGTCTCCTGTACAATGTCATGAACCTCAGTCCGTAGTTCATCAGGCACTCTATCTATCAGATCTAGTCACTTAAATCTATTTCTCACTTCCACTGTATAATCATAAGGGATTTGATTTAGGTCATACCTGAATGGTCTAGTGGTTTTCCCTACTTTCTTCAATTTCACTCCTCAATGGCATTCATCATCTGTGGCTCACCTTTTCACTTGTCTCAAGGTCATTCATTTTTTTAATTGAGCAGAATCCAAATATCTGTTTTGGGGATTTTTTTTAAAAAGCCCATGTGCTTTTTTTGGTGTGTGTAGTGGGGTGGACTTTCTTTAGATAGAATTCATATACCATACAGTTCACCTGTTTAAAGCATGTAATACATAATTCATCAGTTTTTAGTATATTAAGTTTATTCATAGCACAAATGCTACAATCAATTGTAGAACTTTTTCCTCGCTGTAGAAAGAAACCTTGTGCCCATTAACTGTCACCCCTGTTTCTCCTCCCCCACCCCCTGACAACCACTGATCTTTCTCTGTGGATTTGCCTATTTTGGATGTTTCCTAGTAATGGAATCACTTGGTATGTGGCCTTTGTGTTGGTTTTGTTCTCTCAGCATCATGTTTTCCTGACTCATCTACACTGTAGCCTGTGTCAGGACTTCACTCCTTTTTATTGCTGAGTAATATTCCTTTGTGTAGATAGACCACATTGTGTTTATCTGTTCAGCAGGGGATAATGCTGCTATGAACGTTTGTGTACAAGTGTTTTTTTTTAATTTATTTTTAATTGGAGGATAATTGCTTTACAATATTGTGTTAGTTTCTGCCATACATCAACATGAATCAGCCACAGGCATAACGTTTGCCCTCCCTCCTGAACCTCCTTCCCACTTCCCACCCCATGTTACGATTTTTTGTGTGCACATAGGCCTTTATTTCTCTTGGGTCTATACCTAAAAGTGGAATAGCTAGATGGTACGATAACTCTTTGTTTAATCATTTGAAGAACTGCCAAACTTTTCCAAAGCAGCTGCCCATTTTATATTCCCTTCCAGGGATAGGAATATATAAGGGCTTCAATTTCTCCACTTTCTGGCCAACACTTGTCATTTTTCTCCTAGCCATCTTAATAGATGTACAGTGATATCTCACTGGAGCTGTGTCTGTTTTTAATTCACAGAACCTATGCCCCCCACACACATACACACACCTTTGTTATTTGTTGAAGAAACAAAGTTTTGTGTTCTCTAATCTCCCACAGTCTGGACTTGGCTCATTGTATCTCATTGTAGGTATAGGTTAAACATGTTCTTCTGAATTTTATTTCCTAAAATTAAATGCAGAGAAGAGATATTGTTGAATCTAAAAGCTTGATCAGAGTCCAGTTTCTTTTTTTTTCCCTTTCTTTTTGGGGGGCTGGGATGGGGGGCAAGACATACCTTCATCTACCAAGTGAATTATAATTTTTCTTTTTATAGGGTTTGCAACTATTGACAATCCATACCTCTGTTCAGTTCAATGCAGTCACTCAGTTGTGTCCGACTCTTTGCGACCCCATGGACTGCAGCACACCAGGCCTCCCTGTTCATCACCAACTCCCGGAGTTTACTCAAACTTATATCCATTGAGTTGGTGATGCCATCCAACCATCTCATCTTCTGGGTGATGAGACCCAGACCCATCTTCTACCCATCTCATCTTCTGTCGTCCTCTTCTCCGCCTGCCCTCAATCTTGCCCAGCATCAGGGTCTTTTCAAATGAGTCAGCTCTTCACATCAGATAGCCAAAGTATTGGAGTTTTAGCTTCAACATCAGTCCTTCCAATGAATATTCCGGACTGATTTTCTTTAGGATGGACTGGTTGGATCTCCTTGTAGTCCAAGGAAGTCAATAGCTAGATCCATTAATTCACTAAAGGTTGCAAAATGATGATATTCTCTCAATTTTTAAGACATTATTATTTACTTTGAAATACTTAGGCTACAGTCCATGGGGTCACAAGAGTTGGACACGACTTGCCGACTAAACCACCACCACAACTTTTATAAAGAGAAATTTACCTATTTGGTTATTCTGTGGTACAGTCTGGAAAAAGCAAGATAAGTGCTTGATGTTTTTCTTTATTGACCAGTTTTAAAAATGATTCCCAGCACTGTTACAGTGGTGACCAATTTTTTTTTTTTTTGGTTTTTGGAATTTTTTTTAGTATGATTTTTGTTGTTGTTCAGTTGCTCAGTTGTGTCTGACTTTGTGACCCCATGGACTGCAGCACGCCAGACTTCCCTGTCCTTCACTATCTCCTGGATATTATTAATAATAATTATTACTAACACATAAATTTAAGCATGTTTGATATGCTTTAATCCACTGGAGTTGTTATCCTTACTGATGCTCAAATTCTCCCCTCTGTGGCTGGGGTAGCCTCTATTGGTTGACTCCTGGGTCCTTTTTATATGTCCCCAGGAGTCTGAGATGGCCTCATTGTTACTGAAATGGAGCAGGACCCTTCAAAGCCTTCTCAGGGACAGACACTGCCCAGGCCCCATGTCTTCTACCCACCTCGTTTGTAGAAAAGCATTAGCATCCTAGACCTTCCCTGAGTTCCAAAAAGAAAAATTTAATAAGAAAAAAATACAGGAACAAAAGAAAATATTCAAGCAACGTTAGTAATAGTTTAACCATAAAACAAAGCCAGGAGTCTTTGGTTCCTCCTCAAGGGCTATACATAATACCCTGGGCCATATCCTTCAGTTGTTGGGCAGACATGAGGTCGAAGGAGTTAACTGCATGCTGATCACCAGCATGTATGTAGACTCCAGATGGGTTGGAACCAGAAGGTTGGTGATTGAGATTACTGAAACATCACCCTGTTAGCTCACCATCAACCAATCAGAGAATTGTGCATGAGCTGATTACACACCCTGCCACCCTCTCCCTCACACCGTCTTTAAAAATCCTTTCCTGAAAGCTATTGGGGAGTTTGGGTCTTTTGAGCTGAGCTGCCCATTCTTATTTGGCCTTACAGTAAATGCTGTGCTTTCCTTCACTGCAACCCGGTAGCAGTAGATCTGCTTTGCTTTGCAATGAGCAAGCAGACCATTTGGTTTTGGTAACACCACCCTGCGTGACGAGACGTTTCTGACCTAGACACAGTCATTTCTCCAAGGAGACTTGGTTTCTTGGTGCCAGGATGTTGAATGGGCTTTGCCTAACACAGAGAAATAAATTGTCTGAGGAAACACACCCGCTGACAGAGCAAGAGACTTTATTGGGAAGGGGCGCCCGGGCGGAGAACAACAGGGTAAGCGAGCCCAGGAGAACTGCTTCTGCCACCTGACTCAAAGTCTCAGGTTTATGGTAATGGGATTAGCTTCTGGGTTGTCTCTGGCCAATCAGTCTGATGCAGGGTCCTTCCTGGTGCACATGCATGCATTGTTCAGCGAAGATGGACACCAGCAGGGAGGATTCTGGGAGGTGGCAGGACTTATGGGCTGGCGTCTTCTCTCTCCTTTGGAGTTTTCCTCAAATTCTTCTGGTTAGTGGTAGGTTGTTAGTTCCTTGTTCCTTATCAGGACCCTCTGTTGTGACGATAACTCATGCAAGTGGTTACTATCATGCCTGGCCCCAGGGTGGGCGGTATCAGTCAGTGTTTCCCGAACAGGGTTACTCATTGCTGCAGTCGTTGTTTTTATGGTTTTAAGTAGATAGACAATATTGTCTTGTCATGCGTCTCAGTTTTTGCTTTGACAAAAGTAATCACACATGCCCTCTCACTTTTAAGAAAGCATTTAATTAATTAGTTTGGCTATGTCAGGTCTTCATTGTGTCATAAGGGATTTTTGTTGCAGAGTGCCAGCTCTCTAGTTGGGAAGAGAGGGCTTAGCTGTCCTGAGGCATGTGTGATATTAATTACTGACTAGGGATTGAACCCATGTCCCCTGCATTGCAAGGTGGATTCTTAACCACTGGACCGCCAGGGAAGTCCCTCACTCCTGTTATTTTGGATCAAGATTTGCAGGCCCCTGGTTAGATCCAAAGGCAGAGGTTACATATTTTATGGTGTTTGGAAACATCTTGCCTGGGACCTGCAGCCAGAGGCATGCAACCTTCTGGAATCTGTGCTTTTCTGCTTTCTCACCAATAGACACTCTCACCAGATTGCTTTCCCTGCTCTGTAATTACAGGCAAAATTCCCTGAACAATAATCACAAATTGTTTTATTGCAATGAAATTAGTTTAAAAGAAATGCTTCACTGCACTGTCCAACAGAACAATCTGTGATAATGGAGTCATTTTATATCTGCACTAAAATATGGCTGCCACTAGCTGTATGTGGCTATCAGGCACCTGACATATAGCTAGTGTGACTGAGGAACTAGATCTGATAGATAGAGTGCCTGATGAACTATGGAATGAGGTTCGTGACATTGTACAGGAGACAGGGATCAAGACCATCCCCATGGAAAAGAAATGCAAAAAAAGCAAAATGGCTGTCTGGGGAGGCCTTACAAATAGCTGTGAAAAGAAGAGAAGCGAAAAGCAAAGGAGAAAAGGAAAGATATAAGCATCTGAATGCAGAGTTCCAAAGAATAGCAGGAAGAGATAGGAAAGCCTTCCTCAGTGATCAATGCAAAGAAATAGAGGAAAACAACAGAATGGGAAAGACTAGAGATCTCTTCAAGAAAATTAGAGATACCAAGGGAACATTTCATGCAAAGATGGCCTCGATAAAGGACAGAAATGGTATGGACCTAACAGAAGCAGAAGATATTAAGAAGAGATAGCAAGAATACACAGAAGAACTGTACAAAAATGATCTTCACGACCCAGATAATCACAATGGTGTGGACATCCTGGAATGTGAAGTCAAGTGGGACTTAGAAAGCATCAGTACGAACAAAGCTAGTGGAGGTGATAGAATTCCAGTTGAGCTATTCCAAATCCTGAAAGATGATGCTGTGAAAGTGCTGCACTCAATATGCCAGCAAATTTGGAAAACTCAGCAGTGGCCACAGGACTGGAAAAGGTCAGTTTTCATTCCAATCCCAAAGAAAGGCAATGCCAAAGAATGCTGAAACTACCACACAATTGCACTCATCTCACACGCTAGTAAAGTAATGCTCAAAATTCTCCAAGCCAGGCTTCAGCAATATGTGAACCATGAACTTCCAGATGTTCAAGCTGGTTTTAGAAAAGGCAGAGGAACCAGAGATCAAATTGCCAACATCCACTGGATCATGGAAAAAGCAAGAAAGTTCCAGACAAACATCTATTTCTGCTTTATTGACTATGCCAAAGCCTTTGACTGTGTGGATCACAATAAACTGTGGAAAATTCTTCAAGGGATGGGAATACCAGACCACCTGACCTGCCTCTTGAGAAATTTGTATGCAGGTCAGGAAGCAACAGTTAGAACTGGACATGGAACAACAGACTGGTTCCAAATAGGAAAAGGAGTACGTCAAGGCTATATATTGTCACCCTGCTTATTTAACTAATATGCAGAGTACATCATGAGAAACGCTGGACTGGAAGAAACACAAGCTGGAATCAAGATTGCCGGGAGAAATATCAGTAACCTCAGATATGCAGATGACACCAGCCTTATGGCAGAAAGTGAAGAGGAACTAAAAAGCCTCTTGATAAAGGTGAAAGTGGAGAATGAAAAAGTTGGCTTAAAGCTCAACATTCAGAAAACGAAGATCATGGCATCCAGTCCCATCACTTCATGGGAAATAGATGGGGAAACAGTGGAAACAGTGTCAGACTTTATTTTGGGGGGCTCCAAAATTACTGCAGATGGTGATTGCAGCCATGATATTAAAAGATGCTTACTCCTTGGAAGGAAAGTTATGACCAACCTAGATAGCATATTCAAAAGCAGAGACATTACTTTGCCAACAAAGGTCCATCTAGTCAAGGCTATGGTTTTTCCTGTGGTCATGTATGGATGTGAGAGTTGGACTGTGAAGAAGGCTGAGCGCTGAAGAATTGATGCTTTTGAACTGTGGTGTTGGAGAAGACTCTTGAGAGTCCCTTGGACTGCAAGGAGATCCTACCAGTCCATTCTGAAAGAGATCAGCCCTGGGATTTCTTTAGAAGGAATGATGCTAAAGCTGAAACTCCAGTACTTTGGCCACCTCATGTGAAGAGTTGACTCATTGGAAAAGACTCTGATGCTGGGAGGGATTGGGGGCAGGAGGAGAAGGGGACATCAGAGGATGAGATGGCTGGATGGCATCACCGACTTGATGGACATGAATCTGAGTGAACTCCGGGAGTTGGTGATGGACAGGGAGGCCTGGCATGCTGTGATTCATGGAGTCGCAAAGAGTCGGACACAACTGAGCAACTGATCTGATCTGATCTGATCTCTGACTGAGGAACTGAATTTTTTATTTTATTAATTTAAATTAACTTAAATGTAAGTAGTAGCTTGTGGTGGTGGTTGTTCAGTTGCTCAGTTGCGTCCAACCCTTTGCGACCCCATAGACTGCATCAAGCCAGGCTCCTCAATCCTCCACTATCCCGGGAAATAAACTCTTTTCTCATACCTAGACAAGGGGCAGCTTTTCTTACCCAAGTCCTGGGTTTTTGAGAAAAGCCGTTCCTTGTCCAGGTGCTTTGGATTGGAAATATGATTTTTGTAAAATTGCGCTGCTTCAATATAGTAGCCACTAACCACATGCTGGAGAAGACTCTTGAGAGTCCCTTGACTACAAGGAGATCCAACCAGTCAGATTCATGTTGACTGAGTCAGTGATGCCATCCAACCATCTCATCTTCTGCCACCCTCTTCTCCTTTTGCTTTCAATCTTTTCCAGCATCAGGGTCTTTTCCAATGAGTCAGTTCTTCACATCAGGTGGCCACAGTACTGGAGCTTCAGCTCCAGCATCAGTCCTGCCAATGAATATTCAGCATTGATTTCCTTTAGGACTGACTGGTTGGATCTCCTTGTAGTCCAAGGGACTCACAAGAGTCTTCTCCAGCATGTGGTTAGTGGCTACTATATTGAAGCAGTGCAGTTTTACAAAAACCATATTTCCAATCCGAAGCACCTGGACAAGGAATGGCTTCTCTCAAAAGCCAGTTCTCGGGTGAGAAAAGTTGCTTCTTGTCTAGGTGTGAGAAAAGCGATTCCTTCCAGAACTTCCCTGTTGGCCCAGTGCTTAAGACTGCATTTCCAATGCAGGGGACACTATTTTGGTCCCTGGTCAGGGAACTAAGATCCACATAAAAGAATGTACTTCAATTGCCTGGGTACCATGGAGATATATAATGCCACTGTCCAACTACAGGCTCAGTAGTTTGAAGCTGGCTGTGGTGGAAGAATTTACACCCTTGCCATCTGCAGCTGCTACAAATCAAGCTTTCCAACTCGTCCCATCCCCTCCCTTGGAGAGCTGGGTTATTGAACTTTGGCCAGCATACCACTGTGTTTATGCTAATTTGAGGAGCCAAGCCTACTGAACTGCCTTGGAACAATCTGAATCTACTGGCACCCAAAGAGAAAAAGGAAAGGCTATCTACTAACAGTTCTTTTCTGAGAGGGCAAGGATTTGCTTAGCCCTCAAGCGTGGCTCAGATGGTAAAGAATCCGCCTGCCAGTGCAGGAGACATAGATTCGATCCCTGGGTCAAGAAGATGCCCTGGAGGAGGGCATGTCAACCTACTCCACTATTCTTGCCTGGGAAATCCCACGGACAGAGGAGCCTGGCGGGCTATATAGTCCATGGAGTTGCAAAGAGTCAGACACGAATGAACAACCAACACTTTCTTTCAGTGCTACCCAGGATCTTCTCTCAGGCTTCCTGGAATGACAACATCTTTGACAATGATGCTGCTGTAGAAGTGCAGACAGTTTTCAAGGCTGATGTTTGTCACCACAAACAGGGTAATGTGGTCCACATTTGTAGCTTTCAGGTGTGCATCACAGTCTGTGACCACAGCTCAGAGTGTCTGGGGAAGGTTGGATGGCATCTTCTTATCATTTGCCTCTTTCACTTATTTCCCAAATCTTTTGTGAGTTGGCCATGTGCACAGCACCCAACTAGGCAAGGGGGCTCGCATGCATTTGCTCACTTGGACAGTGTGACTGGATGCACATGAGCTCAGGACAAAGAGATGGAACAGGTCTTCACCTCCAGGTTTTATCAGACGCCCCGCTTGTAGTACAATGTACCAGCTACACAGGGCTAGAATTTGCAAGAGGTGAGAAAGGCACTATAGCCTTGGAGGCAAAATTTAAGTAGGTATCAAAAGATTTTGTCATCAAGATAATAGATTATTCATGAAAATCAAAATTAATGCCTACATTCACCATGAGTAAAATGTCACATTTTACAATAAAAACAAGTTGTGTGTTTGATGAGTCTGTATTACTGTGCCCATCATTTCCAACTGGCTGGGAGTTCTAAATGTTCTCTTGCACATGCTCTGCTTGCACCTGTGGGTGCGTTTATATGAGTTGAGAATGGTGTGCAAATGAATTGGGTCATGTGGGGCTTTATATGTAGGTGTGTGTGTGTGTGTGTGTGTTTGTCTTTTTAACATTTTTAAAATTTATTTATATTTTTGGCTGCGCTGGTTCTTCATCGCTGTGCAGGCTTTTCTCTCTAGTTGTGGCTAGCAGGGGCTACTCTCTACTTGCAGTGTGAAGACTTCTCATTGCGGTGGCTTGTGCCATGGAGCACGGGCTCCAGGGCACGTGGGCTCAGTCGCTGCGGCTCGTGGGCTCTAAAGTGCAGGCTCAGTAGTTGTGGTGCATGGGCTTGGTTGCTCTGTGGTGGCAAGTAGGATCTTTCTGGGCAGGGATCGAACCTGAGTCTCTTGTGTCTCCTGCATTGGCAGGTGGATTCTTAACCACCAAACCATGAGGAAAAGCCCTGATTGTGAGTCAGTATACCTTTTTCTACTTGTATGCGAGGATATTTTGATAAGCATATATAGGGGTACACATTTTCCCTTGTTTCTCAGACTTTAGTAAAGCTCTACCAACACTGTTTACTCTTGCCAGATCTCTCATGTAAGCCTCGATACTGCAGCAGGTGGTGGACACTTTTACTACCCCTACTGCTGCCCACTCTCCAGAAGGAAAAATCCAGGCTTGCAGAAGCTTGGCAAACAGCACAGACAGTAACATGTAACACAGTCATGTATTACTTTAAGGTAGTATCTGAGAACATTTAGAGAACATGTTGGTTCTGGTGTAACACTGTATCTCAGAGATAGTTTGTTGTTGTTGTTGTTGTTGTTTTTTTAATTTTAAATCGTGTTATGTGTTCCCATGTCTATGAAAACTTCCCTCTCCTCTCAGTGCCCCAGCCACTAAGCTCTGCTCTCCAGAGATGACCACTGTTCACAGTTTCCTGTGCACTGATTCTGAAATAGTTTATGAATATACAAGCAATTAGGGCTTCCCAGGCGGCACTGTGGTAAAGAACCCACCTGCCTATGGAGGAGACAGAAGAGATCAAGGGTATGATCCCTGGGTCGGGAAGATCCCCTGGAGTAGGAATTGGCAACCTCCTCCAGTATTTTCTTGCCTGGAAAATTCCATGGACAGAGGAGCCTAGATGTTTACAGCCCGGAGGTGAGGGGGTGTCACAAAGAATGGGACATGACTGAGTGACTGAGCACAGACACACACATACAGGCAATTAGACTTTCCCTGTGCCAGCAGTACCACATTTAAGGGATTATCATGAAACAGAGCTTCCAGCATGTTATATGACAGAGAACAGGAAGGGGAACTTCCCTGGTGGTTCAGTGGTGAAGGATCTATCTGCCAATACAGGAGACATCGGTTTGATCCCTGGTCTGGGAAGATCCCACATGCCCCGGAGTGATTAAGCCAGTGTGTTGGAACTGCTGAGCCTGTGTGCCTAGAGCCTGTGCTCTATAACGAGAAGCCACCACTCTCCACAACTAGAGAAAAGCCTGCACAGAAAGAAGACCCAGCATAGTCACAAGTGAATAAAGAAAAAAAATTTTTTTTAAAAAAAGAAAATGGAGATAACATTATATATATATATTAAAAAAAAAAAATGACTGGAAGGGCCTTCCCTGATGGTCCAGTGGTTAAGATTCAGAACTTTCAATGCAGGGGGCCTGGGTTTGATCCCTGGTCAGGGAACTAAGATCCCACAAGCCTTGTGGCCATAAATAAATAAATAGGCTGTGAAATGGAAAATTCGGGGCATCAAATTATACTTTATATGCAAGGTTTCTTGGCACCCCCCAATCTCCCCCCCCCAGTTGTGACAACCCCAACTGTCCCCAGGCCTTACCAAATGTGCCAGCAGCAGATAAGAGGGGGAAAATGTGAAAGATTCAAAGGGATTAACAAGTAGAAATGTGTGAAGAAAATAGAAGGCACCAATATGGAGAAATTAACACTCAAAGGTTATTACATAAGTGTTTGAAGAATCTTTTTAGGAAGGATCGTAACGGCTAACTTTGAATCTTCACACAGAGCAGAATAAGGAGTGCCTTTAAATGGATGAGAAATTAAGGCTGAACCTACAGAGGATGAAAGGGTAATTCCAGTTCGGAGTTGCCACCTTCTTTCCTAAACATTTTTGTGGGCAGAATAAACTCAGAAGACTAGGAATTGTTCTCTCTTGAGGTTAAAATCCATAATCTTCAAGTTATGAAATATGCATCAAAAAGTAGCAAAATACACATATTCCATGATCATGTCTCCTATGGTGCTTTAAAAAAACCCAAACAATAGCAATTTCTTGTTATAAACGCATTGCAGGTTAATGATAGGAAAATTAGAAAACCAGCTAAGCCAAAAAGAGGAAAAGGAGAAAAACCCTTAATCTCACTAATGAGTGAAATACTAAGGTGATACTTGAATGAATGTGCTTCCCAGTTGTTTTCTATATTCACATATAAAACATGTAAAACTTTTCCCTTCTTCCCAGTTTTTTGACTAGTCTAATAATTAAATTGATACAAAATGGATTAACAGGAGAAAAGTAATTTAATTTCCTATTGTAGGGGACTCCAAGAAGTCATCAAAGCAGGCAGCTTTGATACCTTCTAGACAGGGAAACAATGTGCAAAATAGAGAAACAAGAGGGTCCCAGTAGGCTAGCAAATTAGTGAAGTTAGCAAGGATGTTTATACAGCCTTCCGGGAGGTGAATTCCTTTTATCCATTGGTACAGGGAGGGTAATTTCACGTGCTTTTAGGGGGGCCAAGGAAGGTCAGTGTCTATTTTGCACAGACTGTTTAAAAATCGAAATGCCAAGTGACATATTTGGGGTGGCATATTTTGCTTCCCTTCAACACGTACAGACTTACGTTCGTTCCATCATTCAGCACATAACACTTTGGAAGTTGTTTTTTTTTTCATTTAATAGACCGTGGATGTCTTTCCAGGTCAAAAAATACCTACTACCGGATATTTAATTCTTCCACTATACCTGTGTCTCACAACTGAACCCACCCTCTGGTTTTGGCCACTTAACTTGCTTCTGGTGCTTTGAGGGCATAAATAATATTGCAGCAGTTTTTCCTTTCACAATTCTTTCCATTCCTTCCCCTTTTTCCCCCTGGAGCAAGTTCCTGGCCCACTGTATGGGCCTGCACTTATTTGCAAGGCTTTTGGTAGGAATTGCTGAACAGCCCACCAGGAAGATTGATTATTTACATTTTTATGGGTGGTATCTGTTTTTTTGTTTATTTGTTTGCTTTAGTTGTGTCGTTTTCTGTTTTTGTTTTTATTTTGGTAAACCTCTGCCTAAAGGACAATCTCATAGGTGGGGGTGGAGGATGTCGGAAGTGACCTCATTCTGTTGAAAATTACTGCGCCCTGAATCGTCTGTTTGCTGTAATGTTTTTTACACTTGAGCAATCACCTGGAGAAGGTGAAACCTACTGACAAAAAAAAAAAAAAAAATCGCTTCACGCCGAGGAAGGTGCCTTTACTTGTAGTCATTTCCGTTAAGTCGGAGCACAAAGCATGTCATTTCAGACCTCGGAGGGCATAATATAGATCATCCCCGGCCCCACCTCCATTGATTCTTGGAACACCCATCACTGTCGTCCACCGAACCCAGTCCCAGCGGGTAGCGCGTCCCGTATCGGGGACGCGGAGTTCTCTCTGGACCCGAAGGCACCGGCTGTACGAGGCGAACGAGATGGGCAGGGCCAGCCTCCGAGGTGACCGAGCCGGCTGGGTAGGGTTGAGTGGCTGGGTGGAGCACGTGACACTCCCAGACTGGCTCTCGGCAGGGGGTAGTTGGGGGGGGGTTGGGGGTGGGGCCCGCCCGGGGCGCCTGAGGCTGAAATCGACATTTGCCTCTGGCAGGAAAATGAATTTGTCAGACCCTCAACCCACTGGAGCAGGGGATTACGGTAGCATTTAAATTTTATATCCCACCAAGCTGAAAGCAGAAGGTAAGTTACTTATCCCTCAGAAAAACAGATGAGAGTAGGGCCCGAGAATACCATGTGGCCACTTTGTTGATTTTTAAAATCGAGTTGAAAATAATCGATTGCTGTGAGAAGCAAGGGCCAAATTACAGACTGATCTTAACAGAAATTCGGTTAATCCGGAGGGAATGGTGGTAAAAGCGTCCAGGGTTAAATATAGAAGGACACGAAAGCTGCCGGAATAAATAGCAAGTAACCCCGGCCTGCTCGTGAAACAATCTATTTCACATCTCTTTCAGGGGCGCCAGCGAAGGGAATGTTAAAATTGCCATTTAAACTCAAACGAAAAGAAACTAATCTATATGAAGCTGGAAATCAAATAAAAACAGGTCCTGCTTTTGCCCTTTCACATTTCAAAAACGTTTATGCGGTTTGGCAAGAAAGTTGATATTTTCACAGTTTAAGTTTGAAATACGCCATTTCAAATTTACGAAATGGTCACAGTTGGAATTTTCTAACTCTTTCTAGGCAAGGCTGTTTCAGTTGTGAATGAGAAATATTGACATTGTACATATTTTCTGCAATAGTGAGATGATTCACTTCTGCAGAATGTGATAAAAATTAGAAAACGTGAAATAATGAGTTACTGTGAATTAACTTTCATGTCTGAGAGATTAAATTCTTTGCCAGAAGATTTACGAAAACAGACACAAGTACAACGTTCACGCAATAGCACTTTATTTTAAATCATCAAATGTTCAAGTAAGAAATATAAATATGCGATGGCACAGTTTTTTTTTCAAAACCACATTAATATTGGCAGGCATTATTTGTTATGGAGTAATAGAAAGCATTATTTATTAGTGCAATTAGTATTATATGCCACAACTAATATACTTCAGATTAATGCTTTTGATATACGATTTGAAACATGGACCCTCTGTGCAAAGTATGTATATGCACTCCATATTTTAACTGTCATTTTGATTTGCACAAAATAGATTTGTTTAGTTCTCCATTGCATTTGATGAAGACTGAAAAATAAAAGACTAAATCATTTCCTTTCATTACTAATCCCCTTATTGCTAGCTCTTTTGAAATCCTATTACCTGCGTGGAGCCTGGAATCATTTGGGTCTTCCCTTCTGTGTGCTGTTTGTTTCCCACAGTTCGTGCAAGTCTAGGCCAGCTGCCCACATCAAACACACCGCCCAGAACGGAGGCCAGAGCGGGGCTTCCCGGCCACTCCCTCCTCACTTCCAGGGTCTTCCCACCCTCCCCTCTTTGCCCCTAGGCCATCACGTGGCGGTGTGGGCACCGCCTCCCGGTGACGTCAGCGCGCTCGCAGCCGTCGCGCTGAAGAAAGGATGCTCTAGGATGCGGTGCAGGTGGGCGACCGGCCTGCGCCATGCGGCACTGCAGGTAAGAGACTCTGCAGGCGGAGCCCCTGCAGCCCGTCGGCACCCCAGAAAACGAAAGTAGGGGCTCTGGCTGTTGGGGCTGCTGCATGCATCAGGCATCAGGGGGGCGCGGGGGCAGGAGTGGAGGGCGACTGTTGTAGGCTCACGCGTGACTTGAGTCTTGTCGTGCCCATCCATCCCGGGAAAGTGGCCTGGGGCCAGACAGAAAGACCCGGCCTCCTGCACAGGAGGGGAAAAAAATCAGGAATGAACACAATACATGCATTGTAAGAGAGAGAGGGGCTTGTCCGAGAGAACTGTCAACTGTTTACCGACTGTCAGAGTGATTCTTAAATAATGACACATTTACTAATTCTTCTTACAGGGGTTTGTTTTGTTCTCAGTATTTAGCCTGATTTCTTTCAAAGCCAAAGCTGCTTTGCTTGAAACGGAACGGAAACTTACTGGTTAGCAATTGAAGAGCTAGATGTGCGGTCTAAATTGTTTTGCATTATTTTGCAAGATTGTAGCGTTTAAAGGGGATATGTCAGAAATGTTTGTTTCCTCCTGGTGTTTTAAATAGATTAAAAAAATTAACAGTATCCAATAAAATAAAGCTTCCAATAGGCGTGTAAGAGAAGGCAAACCAGTTATATCTCTTAAGAACAAAATGGTCTTTAGAAGGGGGTGGAGCTGAACACCAAACCCTATGATTTTTCAGTGTTCTTTTTAATTCCCTTGCTAAATAATTTGCTTGCTGGAAGAAGGGGCTTGATAATGCAGCGACAGATGAAGGGGGAATCAGGTGACTTCAATTTTAACAGGACAGGATGTGGGATTTTAATGAACACTTTTGAGATTTCCCACCTGTGTTTGCTTTCCTTTCTCTCCTTCACATATGAGGCCAGGATATATGCAGTACCCTTAGGAAGAGAATATGATCGATCTTACCTGTAAAACGTGATCCCCTGGGAAGCCGTGGTATTGCTAAATTGTACTGGACCTCACACCATGTATCCTTTGACCCATCCAGCAATTGTTGGAGGACCAGTAAAGCAATGCTGTTTTAGTTGATAATTGAAGAAGGCGTTTCTTTCAGCAATTGGACACCCTGATGTTTTGCTACAGTAATTTAGTAATTAATTTACTGCAGTTTTCTTCATTTGGCTCAGGTTGACTACAAGACTTTTCTGATCCTCTTGTTCCCATGCTCCTTTCTCCCCCAGCCCAACCCTAGACAGAGCAGAGCAGATGATAGATAGCAGAGACCTAGCTCCACCTCTGCCTTTGGGACTGTGCAACTTGGACCAAGTCACTTTGTGCCTTTGGGCCTCAGTTTTCTTGTCCTCAAAGTAACCGAGGAGTATTATATCAGGGTTTCTCAGCCTTGACACTATTGACATTTTGTCGTTGTTTAGTTGCTCAGTCGTGTCTAACTCTTTGCGACTCCGTGGACTGTTAAAGCCCACCAGGCTCCTCCATCCAGGAGATTCTCCAGACAAGAATACTGGAGTGGGTTGCCATTTCCTTCTCCAGGGGATCGTCCGACCCAGAGATCCAACCCCCGTCTCCTGCCTTGGTAGGCGGATTCTTTACTGCTGAGCTGCCAGGGAAGCCCCCTGTTGACATTGGGGCTGGAGAAATCTGTTGTGGGGGTGTCCAGCTGCACCTCTGGCCTCCACCTACTAGATGCCCCTAGTTGTGACAGCCAAAAATGTCTTCAGACCCTGCCATTGTCCCATTGTGGGGCTCCATTGCCCCTGCTTGAGAATCATTGATTCAGATGACCTCTCAATGTTCTTCAGGCCCCAGTATTCTAGAATTCATTTTCCTGTGAGTTGTTTCATGCTGAGCCCTCGGTCGGAGATCTGATTCCCTTTCATGATGTTGTATATATTGGGAAACACAGTGTGAAGGCTTTTTTTCTGCTGTGGGGTTCCAGAAATAGCTTCTGTCAAAAAGGGGAGGCCTGTGTGTGTGCCAGTTGTAGCCGGGAAGCTGGCTTGGCAGAAGGGAGAGTGTCAGGGAGAAAGGAAAAAAACACAAGCACTAGACCATCATGTCTGGAACCGGAGTAGCCCAGAGTCACCGTCCTGATCTGCAGAAGCGGAATAGCAAGACCGGGTGGAGGTGTCACAAGCAGAGAGGGAGATAACAGGGTGCTGGCACCCGTTGTGGCGGGGAGATGATGGCAGCATGTGTGGCTGGAGGAGGCCAGCGCAAGCTGCCCCCAGAGCCCCCGTCTGGCCCCTGAAGGTGGTGGTGGTCACGGTCTTGCCCTTTAAGCTTCAGTGCAGGACTGACCACTAAAGCTCTGGCTCTGACACTTTGCAGAGGCGGTTTTGCCGCCTCACTTCCACTCCCAGAGCTGTTGCCAAATCCATAAAATAGGGCTACTGTTCATGCTAGTCCTGCTGCTTTGAGTTTTCAGGGGGTCAGATGGATGGTAAAGGGTCAGCACACCGGGAACTCCTGGGAGACGGGAAGCAAGGGTGGCAGTTGCATTGTAGGATGAGGGCCATGTGCAGTGGGTTTGGGGGAGGAGGCTTGGAATGATTAGAAAAATCATCCTTGTCCCTCTGAGGGCCTGGCACTGCAAGGTGTCCCTCCTCCAATTCCCTTGCTCTCAGCTCTCTCTCTCTGCCTCTTTGCGGCCCCATAAAAATGGCTCTCCTGGGAAGAGGGTTGGTCTTTAGTGAGAAAGACCCAGTGTGCAGAGGCCAGGGCCCAGACAGCCTCCTTTGTCCACTTCAGCCATTTTGTTTGCAGGTGGCACCCACAGCTAGCCAGGAACCTCGTTCCCAGAATGGCTTGGCACCTTGGGTGGGCTATCAGGTGCTGTCTTTTCACGCAGGCAATACTGAGAAAGAAAATGAAAAAGGAGGAGTATTCTCCATCAAATGAGACATAAGGCATAGAATCACTGTGCTACGCAGCTCTGGTGCTGTGACAGAGTACCACACACTAGGTGGCTTATCAACAACAGACGTTTATTTCTCATAGTTCCAGAGGCTGAAAGTCTGAGATCATGGTGCTAGCATGGTTGGATTCTGGTGAGGGCTCTCTTCTGGACGCAGAGGGCCATCTTCTCCCTGTGTCCTCATATGGTGGGAAGAGAGCACACTAGCTTTCTGGTCTTGTCTTGTCATTGTTCAGTCGCTAAGTCGTGTCCGACTCGTTGCAACCCCATGGGCTGCAGCACACCAGGCTTCCCTGTCCTTCACCATCTCTTGACGTTTGCTTAAAGTCATGTCCATTGAGTCGGTGATGCCATCCAACCATCTCATCCTCTGTCACCCCCTTCTCCTCCTGTCCTCAATCTTTCCCAGCCTCAGGGTCTTTTCCAGTGAGTTGGCTCTTGGCATCAGGTGGCCAAATATTGGAGCTTCAACTTTAGCATCATTCCTTCCCATGAATATTCAGGGTTGATCTCCTTTAGAATGGACTGGTTGGATCTCCTTGCAGTCCAAGGGACTCTCAAGAGTCTTCTCCAGCACCACAGTTCAAAAGCATCAATTCTTTGGCACTCAGCCTTCTGTATGGTTCAACTCTCAGATCCACACATGAGGTCTCTTCTTATAAGGGCGCTAGTCCATCATGAGGGCTCCACCTTCATGACCTCATCACCTCCCAAAGGCTTCACCTCCTAATATTGGGGACACATTGGGGTTTAGGATTTCAATATATGAATTCTGGAAAGATACTTTCAGTCTACGACAATAACCAAATGTAACTTGTACCCTTGACTGGATCCTGGCCTAAACAGGCATCTATAATAGGTGTTGGGGATACCTGGGTTATTTTTATGTGACTGCCTAGTAGATGACATGAGGAAACTACTGTAAATTTGATTAGATGTGATAATCTTACGGTGCAGTAGGCACCCAGCT
This sequence comes from Bos grunniens, assembly GCF_055505025.1. Lineage (NCBI taxonomy): Eukaryota > Metazoa > Chordata > Mammalia > Artiodactyla > Bovidae > Bos > Bos grunniens. The sequence continues at coordinate 7,549,828 of NC_141194.1, forward strand.
CAGTCGCTCCTGATTCCTGATACAGAAACAGTGAGATGAGACGTGGTTGTTTCCTGCTGTTCTCTGTTAGGCTAATCTGTTACACAGCAGAAGATAACTGACATGTGTGTTCATAGAAGAGTCTTATTTTTCGGTGGTGCATGCTGAAGTATTTAGGGGTGAAGTGTCATGAGAGCTTAGGGTACTATTAAAGTGTTTTTTTTTTTTTAATGCCTTGGAGCTCTCTTTTATGTACTTCTGAATAGAAAGATGAATTCTCAAACCTGCTTTTGCATTCAGTGCTGCAATATCACATGTCATGTTGCCTCTGGAAAATTCCACTGTACACTCCTGAGAGAATGAGAATGGAAAAAGGCAAATAATATAAGATTATTATAAAAATATTTTTGACAGCACAGACCCCTGTAAAAGTCTTGGGAATCTCAGACACGCTTTGAGAACCACTCTGAGAACCACAGTAATTTATTTTTTCTTTTGAACATTTTATTTTGTATTGAAGTATAGTTGATTACTTTGGCCAATACTTTGGCCACCTGATGTGAAGAACTGACTCATTGGAAAAGACCCTGATGCTGGAAGAGATTGAAGGCAAAAGGAGAAGGGGATGACAGAAGATAGATGGTTGGGATGGCATCACTGACTCGAAGGACATAAGTTTGAGCAAGCTCCGGGAGCTGGTGATGGACAGGGAAGCCTGGCGTGCTGCATTCCACGGGGTTGCAAAGAGTCGGACACGACTGAGTGACTGAACTGACTGACTGATAGCTGATTACTGATGTTGTGATAGTTTCAGGTGGAAAGTGAGGGAAGGGACTCAACCGTACATGTACATGTATCCATTCTCCCCCATACTCCCCTCCCATCCAGGCTACCACATGACATTGAGCAGAGTTCCACGTGCTATACAGTAGGTCCTTGTTGGTTATCCATGTTAAATATAGCAATGCGTATACACTTTCATGCATTGGAGAAGGAAATGGCAACCCACTCCAGCGTTCTTGCCTGGAGAATCCCAGGGATGGGGGAGCCTGGTGGGCTGCCATCTCTGGGGTCACACACAGTTGGACACGACTGAAGTGACTTAGCAGCAGCATACATGTCCATCTCAAATTCCATAGCTATCCTTTCCCCCATCCTTGCCCTCTGGTAACTATAAGGTTATTACAGAGTATTGATCAGTTACCTGTGCTGTACAGCAGGTCCTTGTTGGTTATCCATGTTAACTGTAGCAGTGTGTACATGTCCATCCCAAACTCCCTAACTATCCCTTCCCCCTGGCAAGTAGTTCATTCGATAAGTCTGTGAGTCTCTGGTTTTTAAGTTCATCTGTATCATTTCTTTTTAGATTCCACATATAATGCACCTATGCTAACAGTAGTTTACTTTTAAATGGTTCAGTTGAATGGAGAGACAGTGCGAAGAGGCCAGTATGGTTAAATAGGAACACTGATGGAGTCTGGTGTTTTTCATTGAACTCTTCTCCATAATGTGCTCTATATTTGAAAATGTGCCCAATAAAAAGTTAAAAAGAAGCTAGAAAAGAAACACAGACTCTTGGGCTTGTGGGGGATTCTGACTGAGATCTGGGGAATGTTTTTAACCTGAGCTCAAGGTGCCTTTGACTGCAGGGACCTGAGGTCCCAGTTGAGACCTGCTGGCTTGGAAGTTCTCAGCTCACCCAGAAGCCCTCCTGAACCAGACCTAGGAGGGTGAGTTAGCGGTGAGGAGGGGATGTGTGTGAGCACTCGGCAAACTCTGGCAAGTGGGCGGTAGGAAAGGCCTTATTATCAGACCCTTGCTTGACTGTATTTGCAAGGGGTGACCGGAAATGAGTTTTCCTTTCTAAGAGAAGGGGTGATTTTCTTTCCAGAACATGGTGGTTTTTGAATGACTTGTTTTCTATTGAAATAGTAATACATGCTGGTTGTGTGAACTTCCCACAAGATCAAGGTTATGAGAATGAAATGAAGTCTTTCTCATTCCCAGTCCCTCATCCCCCTTCCAAAGGCAACCGCTGATAACTGTCTTATATGTTGTTTCTGAAAATGTCTGTGCGAAGACACCCATGTGTAGAAGGTGTATAGCATTTTCCTTTCTCATTTTTCTTCATTGGGATGTAATTCACATGGAGGGAAATGCATGGATCTTAATTCAGCTGATTTTGACAAATCAGGATTCCCAGTACTCCCAGAGGGCTCCATCTTGTCCTCTTTTAGTCAAATCCTCCGGCAACCACCATACTGATTTCTGTCAGCACAGTTTACTTTTGCCTGTTCTTGAACTTCATATACCTCAAGTCCTTTGATCTTTATACTTTTATATCTGTCTTCTGTCACCAGGCATGATGGTGAGATTCATCCATGTTGTTTCATGTAGCAGTGATTTCATTCATTCCATTTTATTGTGAAAGTACTTTTAGAGAGAGAGTGGAGGCAGTTGGTATATGTTGCTTCTCTTCATTCCTTGGAGGCTGTTTTACATCATCTCACTTACAGTTGAGTTCCAGAGTGTGGATGGTATGGAAGTTTACTTAACCAGTCTCATTTTGATGGGCATGTGGATTCCTCAAGCTTTTGTAATCTCTGCTCATGGTATTATGCTCATGTAAAAATGCCAAAGAGGAAAAGACCTCTCTAGGATTAATTATGGGCTTCCCTGGTGGCTCAGAGGTTAAAGCGTCTGCCGGCAATGCAGGAGAACTGGGTTTGATCCCTGGGTTGGGAAGATCCCCTGCAGAAGGAAATGGCAACCCCACTCCAGTATTCTTGCCTGGAGAATCCCATGGACGGAGGAGCCTGGTGGGCTGCAGTCCACGGGGTCACAAAGAGTGGGACACAACTGAGCGACTTCATTCACTCACTCAGGATTAATTAAATGCACAGAGTATAGATGTTGGGACTTAGCTTCAAGATCAAAGCAACCCTTATATTTTACATGTGACCAAGAGATGTCCAGAAAAGTCAGGTGACTTACCCAAGGTCACATGACTGATAGTAACACAGTTGGGGAACCCTCCAGGTCCCAAGATGCCTCTAACAGAGTGTTTTCTTTGGCCATGCCATGTAGCATGTGGGATCTTAGTTTCCTGACCAGGGACTGAATCTGAGCCCCTTGCAGTAGGAGCATGGAGTCTTAACCACCGGACTTCCAAGAAAGTCCTCAGAATGTTCTTTCCTGCACTATGGGCTTTGTGAGTGCAGGAACTGTGAGTGTTTTGCTCACCAATGTAAACCTAGCACATAACTCGTGGCAGAGTAAGTACTCATAAAATATAAATTAGAGGAAAAATTAAGGGAACTATTAGGCCCCTGAGAAAAGACCACTGATATCCCTGAGAACTGCATGGACATTCACTTGAGACTTGAGCCTCCAAGTTCTTTTGTTCATTCACTCCCTCATTTACTTCTTTGTTCTGCAAATGTTTGTTGGGTCCCTGCTGTGTGTCTAGGACAGGGCTCCTCACCCTGGACTCTATGGGCTTTGAGGCTGGAGGACTCTCTGGGGGGCCGTCCTGTGCCCTGGAGGATGTTGAGCAGCATCTTCTGGCCTCCCGCCACTTGACAGGGGTTGCAACCACGGCCCAAACCCCCACTTGTGACAGCTGAATTCGAGACATTGCCAAGTGTTCTGGGGTGGGTGAAATTGCCCACCCAACTGGTGGTTGAGACCCCAGTCTAGGCACTGGGGTTTGCTGTGGAACCAAATGGACAAGGTTCGTGCCTGGGTGGGAGTGACCTTCAAGTGGAGGAAAGAGAAGATAACTGGATTTGATAGGTTGTGCGATTGTGTGAAATACAGTGAGAGGCAGAGGGTGGGCAGCAGTGGATTCAGAATCCCGGTTAAACGGAGTGGTTACCCAGGCCCCCTGAGGGCTCACATGTGACCAGGGACTGAGGGGGAGCCACGTGAACATTGAGGAGATGGAGAGCTCAGGGCTGAGGGAACAGCTGTGAGGTGGGCATGTCCAGGAAATAGGCACCCAGAGAAGCGTGCTGGGTGCAAGTGCTTAGAGGGGTAGCCAAGGCAGACCATGCAGGGACTTAGTGGGAGTGGAACCAACCCTGGGTGACTAAGTGTGGTGACAAGCCATGGAGTGCTTTTGGGTTGAAGAGGAACACACCAGTACTTGTGTTCAAGGGCCTGGCTCTGGCTGCTGTAAGAACAGTCAGAGGTGGGCGAACGAGGAAGCTGGGTGGCCAGTGAGGAGGCTGGGTGGCCATGTGAGCTGTAGCTTAGAGGACTGTGAGTTCGTGCATGCTCAGTCTTGCCTGACTCTTTGTGACCCCATGGACTGGAACCCCCCAGGCTCCTCCATCCATGGGATTCTCCAGGCAAGAATACTGGAGTGGCTTGCCATTTCCTTCTCCAGGGGATCTTCCCAGATCAGGGATCGACCCCGGGTCTCCTGCATTGCAGGCAGGTTACTGCTGCGCCACCTGGGAAGCCCTTGGAGGGCCATGCCCCTGACTAATTGAGCAGCCATGTCGTGCTCAGTAGCAGGCAGGCCTTGGCTATCACAGGAGCGCGTGGGTTGGGTCACACTGTAACCCTGTAACTTTGGTGCCTCAAGGTGGAGGCCACCTGCACAGCCTCTCAGGACAGTGTCACCGGGGCTGGGCAGTGGTGCACAGGGACAGCAGAGGCAACAGCTCTTGCATTCCACATGTGACACCAGCAAGGCTCACCTTTAGGCCTCTTGTTGTGGATAAAGTCGCCCAAGCTTTTTCGAGGCCCCTTGAGCCCACCACCTGCCCTGCACCTGTGAGGTGGCTCTTCTCTGCCTGGAGTGCTGTCCCCCAACCCCCATGCTGGCCAGCCTGGGTCACCCATGGTCCCCTCTCAGCGAGCGCTCTTGGGTGGGTCCTTGTGTGGCCCTGAGAGCTGGGAGGTGGCCATCAGTTGAACTGATGGAAGTTGGAGACCAGAGCCTTGCCCATTGGCGGTGACTGTTCCTGCTCCTGGGGTCCTTCGACCCCCCCCACCCCCCGCCCCGAGGATGCTGTCAGGCTGCTCCCTCCAGCGGCAGCACCAGTGCTGGGATGGCTGTGGGGTTTGGCTAGAGGGAGCCTCACCGAGATGCAGTGTTCCGTTTGTCCCCTCGGGAAGTCTGCTCCTCGCCCTGGTGGCCGGGGACCTGCTGACTCATTTCTTGTGGTGGCTGTTGCTTCCCTTGTGCTTGCCCAGCACTTTTTAACCACATCCCGGCGGATGAATGGAGGTTACCTCCTTCCGGGATCTTAGCCTCCCTTCTGGGTTGTGATATTAGCTCAGGGTGAAATTTTCTTTTTCTGTCCACCGGAACCCTTGGAGGCACTGATTGGGTTAGGAGGAGAGGGGCCACCCCAATGATTACAGACATGTTCTTTTTCCTCTTAACTCAGTCCGGCCTCCCACCAGCACCCACTTTGCCCAAAACATAGGAATCGACTGACGTTTCAGCCCTCCCCGGGGTCAACCCCACTGGGATATGCTTAGGACACCGGGGAGGACAACTCAAGGCTGTGCTGGAGGATTCCCTGCGTTTATCCTTCACAGAGGTGCTGGTTGTGAGTGTCTGTGACATTGTTTTCATCCACGAGGGCGCAAAGCTCACATAAGCAGAAAGTTAGATTGTTGTGTTGGAAGATGGTTTGCAGAGCTCTTGGGAGAGGGAACCGTACTGCACGGGATTTCTTACCAGCATTGTCTTCAGCTGCTGTTATGGGCTGAAACCGTGCGTCTTATTAAAGTGCATCTGAATTCCTAACACCTATTACCTCAGAATCCGACCTTAGTTGGAGATTTTGTTCTTGTTGTTCAGTTGCTAAGCCGTGTCTGATTCTTTGAGACCCCATGGACTGCAGCACTCCAGGCTTCCCTGTCCATCACCAACTCCCGGAGTCTACTCAGACTCATGTCCATTGAGTTGGTGATGCCATCCAAACATCTCATCCTCTGTCACCCCCTTCTCCTCCTGCCCTCAATCTTTCCCAATATCTGGGTCTTTTCCAGTGAGTTGATTCTTTGCATCAGGCAGCCAAAATATTGATGCTGCTGCTGCTGCTAAGTCGCTTCAGTCGTGTCCGACTCTGTGCGACCCCAGAGACGGCAGCCCACCAGGCTCCCCCATCCCTGGGATTCTCCAGGCAAGAACACTGGAGTGGGTTGCCATTTCCTTCTCCAATGCATGAAAGTGAAAAGGGAAAGTGAAGTCGCTCAGTCGTGCCAACTCTTAGCGACCCCATGGGCTGCAGCCCACCAGGCTCCTCCATCCATGGGATTTTCCAGGCAAGAGTACTGGAGTGGGATGCCATTGCCTTCTCCACAAAATATTGATAGAGTCTTTAAAATTTTTTTTAAATAATTTTAATTTATTAATTTTTGGCCGTGCTGGGTCTTCACTGCTACTTGGGCTTTTCTGTAGTTGTGGAGGATGGGGGCTGCTCTCTAGGTGTGCCTTCTCTTGGGGTGGACAGAGGCTCCAGTCTGTGCGGGCTTCAGTAGCTGCAGCTCCCAGGCTCTAGAGCACAGGCTCAGTAGTTGTAGCGCATGAGCTTAGTTGCTCTGCAGCATGTGGGATCTTCCCGGACTAGGGATTGAACCTGTGTCTCCTGTGTTGGCAGGTGCACTCTTTACCACTGAGTCACCAGAGAAAGCTGAGATAGGATCTTTATAGAGGTAATCAAGTTAGAATGAGGCCATGAGGGCGGCCTCAGTCCAGCCTGACTGGGGTCTTTATAAAAGGAACTTTCTGCAGATAGGCACAGAGAGGAGAGGATGCGCGGTGTGCCGGGAGAAGATGGCTGTCAGCACTCTAAGCAGAGAGGCTGCGGCTGGATCCAGCCCCAGGAAACCAATCCTGCTGGCACCTGATCTCAAGCTTCTGGCTCTGGAACTGGGAGACAAGTAGTTTCAGCCATTTGAGCTGCCCAGTCTGTGGGGCTCATCAGGGTAGCCCTGATGAACCAGTCCAGCAGTGTTTCCCAGGGCATGTGTGCCTTTGTCCACCTGGGAGAATGGAGGAGAGCCCAGCAGGCCTTTGCTTTGGTGCTTTCTGCACAGTTTAGGAGAAGCTTGACGAACACGACCTTCTCTGTGGGAACAGGTAGCTCTTTTTTCCTGAGAGGAACGAGACTTCTTCGGTCCTCCCATGACCCAAGAGGAAGGGCCCTTGCAGCCCTGGTGGGAATCTGGCTCCCCACTCACTATCTGGGGAACTTGGTCCAGGAACCTCACCTCCTCCTCTGCCTCAGTTTGCTAATCTGTCAAATGGGCCTGAGGCTGACAGTATTTAATTCAGAGAGTGTCAGGAGCCCTGGTGACTGATCCGTGTGAAGTGCTTAGACTGGGAGCTCTACTGGATTGTTGTTAATTATCATGCTGCTGCCACTGCTGCTAAGTCGATTCAGTCGTGTCCGACTCTGTGTGGCAGCCCAACAGGCTCCCCCGTCCCTGGGATTCTCCAGGCAAGAACACTGGAGTGGGTTGCCATTTCCTTCTCCAATGCATGAAAGTGAAAAGTGAAAGTGAAGTCGCTCAGTCGTGTCCTACTCTTCGCGACCCCATGGACTGCAGCCTACCAGGCCCCTCCGTCCATGGGATTTTCCAGGCAAGAGGACTGGAGTGGGCTGCCATTGCCTTCTCCGTAATTATCATGAGGATGATAAATTAATTGAGGACTTCCCAGACGGCACTAGAGGTAAAGAACCTGCCTGTCAATGCAGGAGATAAAAGAGACATGGGTTTGATCCCGGGGTCTGGAAGATCCCTGGGGGAGGAAATGGCACATTACTCCAGTATTCTTGCTTGGAGAATTCTATGGATAGAGGATCCTGGTGGAGTACAGTCCATGGGGTCGCAGAGAGCTGGACACGACTGAGTGACTGAGCACATGAGGATGAGGCCCTGGGGACGTTCTCCATCCTTGATTCTGGGCACCGGAAACGCCAAGACCTCAGGGCCCTCTCCCTGCCCTCTGGAGTGGGGGGGTGTGAGAACACTGAGTCCATTGTGTCACCGGGAGGAGGCCGTTTGCAGTTGGCCTTATCCCCTTCCCACACACAGGCTGTGTTCTGAAAGGGGACAAAGAGCCCCCCTTAAAGGGGCCACAGGAACTGTGCCATGGCAGAGGGGGCTGCTGGGAGGGGGCCGAGGGGGAAGCAGGAGCTGGAGGCGGAAGTCACCCTGCTTGACTTTGCCAGCGCCAGTCAACAGTTTGAAATTGACAAAGGTTAATACTTGTGTCTCTGTCTGGGTGTCCTGTGGCTTTTTTTTCCTCCTGGGCCACCAGGGGGCTCCTGTCACTGTTGGTGCCTCTCTGTGAAATGCCCCCCTCCCTGCCCAGGGAAAGGACTGGGGCATCACTCAGGGGCTGGAGGATTGGCTAGAAGGGCAGACAAAGCATGGCCCCTCACTGTCCTAAAGGTGTCTACATTTTAGAAGCGAGACTCCTCATCATCTCAAATGGATTTGAAGTTGGTGGGGTTTCAGGTCAGATGGAGAGGGGAGGGAAAAAGCTTTGAGTGGTTGGGGGAGTGACCAAGACATTGCTTTACAAAAAAGGCCGAGGACTCTGCCTCCTGCGTTCATCACAGTGCAGTCTTCATCCACACCGAATCCATCAGGAGTGACTCTGCCACCAGTGGGACATGCTGGAAGGGACAGCATGTCTTGAAGCGTGAAGAGCAGTCTGGCTTGCTGGGAGGCTACAGGAACTGCTAGCTTGCAGTCCATCCTGCCCCCCCCCCGCAACCCGCCTGCTGTGACAGGGTCCTTTGGGCCCCTGCGATTCTGGGTCACACGCCTGTGGTGGGGTGTCAGCCAGAATGCCTGCCGGCTGCTCAGAGGAGGAGATGTGTCTTTATATTTGTCGACCCAGTTTTATTTTCTGGGGTTTAAAGCAATAAGGGAAAAATCGAGATGAATTGAGCAGTTAAGGAAACCCCCGGAGCCTAGTAGGGGAAAGCAAGCCATGCCTTCCAAACTCACATTGCGGCAAAGGATAGAACTGGTATGGGAAAGGCATACAGTCAAAGAAGCATGTCCCAACTTCTCTCATTTCCATCTAGTGAGTTGAGTATGGTTTACATATTCTTTTTATCCTGTATATATGCACAGATAAGCTGTTTTTCTTGTATTTTTGAGTTTGCCTCTGCAGTGATAGCCAAAGCATTGAGCTCACAGCTTGATAGAGTTTTCTGTCTTTTGATGGATGTAATTTTTTTGTTTTTTTGAAAAAGTGTTTATTGAAATATAGTTGATTTATAGTGTTGTATTAGTTTCAGGTATATAGCAAAGTGATTGTTTTATATATATATATAAATATACTTTTTTCTACATTCTTTTTCATTATAAGTTATTACGAGATGTTGCATAGAGTTCCTTGTAGTATAGAGTAGATCCTTGTTATTGATCTATTTTGTATATAGTAGTCTGTGTATTTTAATCCCAAACTCCCAATTTTATTCCCAAACTCCCTCCCTATCCTTTTCCCCTTTTGTAACCATAAGTTTGTGTTCTGTGTCTGTGGGTCTATTTCTTTTTTTATAATTAAATTTATTTATTTTAAATTGAAGGGTAATTGCCTTACAGTATTGGGTTGTTTTCTGCCAGACATCAACTTGAATCAGCCATATATCCCCTCCCTCTTGAACCTCCCTCCCACCCCATCCCATCCCATCCTTCTAGGTTATTACAGAGCCCTGGTTTGAGTTCCCTGAGTCATACGGCAAATCTGTGGGTATATTTCTGTTTTGTAAATAAGTTCAAGTGGATCATTTTTTAAGATTACACATATAAGTGATATCATATGATATTTGTCCTTCTCTAACTTTCTTCACTTAGTGTGATCATCTCTAGGTCTAGATGGATGTAGTTTTTTAAATTTATTTTTAATTGGAGGATAATTGCCTTACAATGTTGTATAGGTTTCTGCCGTACATTAACATGAATCAGACACAAGTATACATATGTATCCTCCCTCTTGAACCTCCCTCCCACCTCCCACCCCATCCCACCCCTCTAGGTTGTTACCGAGCCCCAGTTTCAGCTCCCTGGGTCATACAGCAAATTCCTCCTGGCTATGTATTTTACATATGGTACTGTATATGTTTCCATGCTAATCTGTCAGTCGGTCCCACCCTCTCCTTCCCCCACTGTGTCCACAAGTCTGTTCTCTCTGTCTGCGTCTCCATTGCTGCCCTGCAAATAGGTTCATCAGTACCGTTTTTCTATATTCCGTGTATCTGCATTAATATATGATATATGTTTTTCTCTTTCTGACTTACTTCACTCTGTATAACAGCTCTCAGTTTATCCAACTCATTAGAACTGACTCAAATTCATTCTTTTTTGTGGCTGTGTAATGCTTGGTTGCTCAGTCATCTCTGACTCTTTGCAACCCCATGGACTGTTGCCCGCCAGGCCCCTTCGTCCATGGAATTTTCCAGGCAAGAATACTGGCGTGGGTTGCCATTTCCTTCTCCAGGGGATCTTCCCAACCCAGGGATCAAACCTGGGTCTCCTGCGTGGTAGGTGGATTCTTTACCCCCACAGGGAAGTGTCTAAGGCTCCTTTGATCCACTCTTGGATTAAGGCAAAGAATTGCTCCACTTCAGTGCTGTTGGCATTTGGGGCCGTCCTATGCATTGTAGGATATTGAGCAGCATCTTATACTAGATGCCAGCAGCACACCTCGTCAAATGTGACGAAACATGCCCAGTGTCCCCTGGGAACAGGAACCACTGCACTGGTCTGTCCATCTTTGGTGTCTGCTGCCCGACCTCATTCCTTCCTGTAACCCCAAACCTGCCCTAATGGTGGTGGCTCCCAGGTTAGCCACTTACTTCGAAGGAGGGACCTGGTTTTCCCCACCATCTGTACGTGGCTTTGTGTGGGTCCTTTGCTCATTCCCCAGTCAGTGGCTGTGTGCGGTGGTTGGAGACTTAAATTGGCCAGCCTGGGTCACGTGCCCACATGGCAGGGAGTGGGGGAAGCTTTGGTACCAAATGGGTGGAGGGACAATTTTAAGGGGTGAGAATGGCCCACTCTTGCACCCCTGTGTGGAGCTAAATGCTCGGCTGGGCCATCATCCACTCAGTAACAAGCTCATCTGGCAAATGCCAGGTGCCATCCTTTCCTGACCCATCCCCAGGCTACCCTCGGAGGGTGCTCAGCCCTTTTTCAAGTGAGCAACCTGGACTCCACCGGGCCAAAGATGTGCCCACATTGGCCTGCAGGGCCCCAGGGTCCTAATCCCCTAATCCCTCTTCAGTTTCTTCCCCCCGAGTTGCCTTCCACAGGGCTGTCACAGAGCTGTTTTGGAGTGTCCTGTTCTTCTCCGGACACTTGTGCGCTTCGAAAGAAAGTGAGCAGGACTTCCCTGGCGATCCAGTGCTTAAGACTTCACCTTCCAGTGCAGGGAGTATGGGTCCCGTCCCTGGTGGGGCACTAAGATCCCAGATGCCTCAAAACTAAAAAACCTGAACATACATGGAAACAATATTGTAACAAACTCAGTAAAGACTTTAAAAATGATCCACATCAAAAAATATCTAAAAAAAAATAACCCCCAGAGCATTATACAGAAATAACACTGTAACAAATTCAATACAGACTTAGATTATCTGCACTGAAAAAAAAAAAGAAACTTTTTAAAAAAAAGCAAGTGTTTTTTAGACAGCCCGAGAGTACCTGCCCATCGAATGGGAGCTTCCCTTGCCACTGTAGTCCCTTTCGACCCAAACCTCCATGACCATGAAGAGTGGGGAAGGGCTTGTGCTCCAAGGAAAAACGACACTACCATCACCGGAAGAAAGAACAGATGCCCTGGGCAAAAACCACAGATGAGAATCATCTGCCTGAGAATCTGCATTTACTGAGGGGCAGGTCACATTTTCAGACACTTCTTCAAATTGCAAAGTATAGCAAACACTCGCTGAAGTGCATAACACCTAAGTGTATGGCTTAATGGATTGTACAAGAAGCGTCCATGCCTCCACCCCACTTATAATGTATATGATTCCTTGTAGATGGGATCACTGGAGGAGGAAAATGGCAACTCACTCCAGCATTCTTGCCGGGAAAATCCCACGGACAGGGAAATCTGGCGGGGTACAGTTCATGGGGTCTCAAAGAACTGGACCCGACTGAGTGACTGAGCACTCACAGATGACATCACAGTGCAGATTCTAATGGGTCTCAACTCTGATCAGCAGGCTTGTGAGAGCTGCCCATTACAAGTACATTTAGGGAAGCACTGGAGTCAGAAGGTGATTATTGAGTCAATGGACATGAGTCTGAGCCAACTCTGGGAGATGCTGAAGGACCGGGAAGCCTGGCGTGCTGCAGTCCATGGGGTTGTAGAGAGTCAGACACTACTGAGTGCCTGAACAACAGCAACAACAGAAGCTGAGAAGCCACTGAAGGTGACAGAGGAGTGACCACAGGTCACAGTGGAAATTGCTCTTGAGTTGGCTCAGGGCACAGAGCCCAAGCTGTGGGCTGTGGCCCTCAGGCAGGAGTTAGGGCTAAAGGAAGCTGAGGGAAGGATGGCAGGGGAGGCAGAGAAGGGTACTGGTTGCTGCAGATGGAGAAAGGAGGAGGAAGGCTCCGCCCAGCAGACTCATGGGCTGGTGGCAGCAGGGCTGCTTGCAGAGCACCCTCTGGTGGCCCAGTGTTGCAATGACACCCTCTCTGAGCCCAGGGGCGCTCAGGCTGGTGGACTTCAGAGGAGTGGCCGGCAGGCATCAGCTCTGAGGTTAGTGCCTGGTGTAATCCATTCAGGTTGCAAGAAAAGCAGCTTTGTAAAGGCTGCTTGTGGTTGGTTGATGGAGCCTCTGGAAAATCTGTAAGACTTGCAGTGTTCTTGCATTTTTTTTTTTTTTTAGTTGCCATCCAAGGTCTGGCTCTGAACTCAGTGTTCTTCCCTTTCCACCATGTCCTGTGAATATGGGTGACCTCTAGCCCTCATGACCTTGACCACTTTGTCAGGGAGATGCAATGACCTTATTTTTATTGACATGCCAGGTGCATCTGCTGTCTTGAAGAATTCAGTTCAGTTCAATTCAGTTCAGTCGCTCAGTCATGTCCGACTCTTTGCGACCTCATGAATCGCAGCACGCCAGGCCTCCCTGTCCATCACCAACTACCGGAGTTCACTCAGACTCACGTCCGTCAAGTCAGTGATGCCATCCAGCCATCTCATCCTCTGTCCCCTTCTCTTCCTGCCCCCAATCCCTCCCAGCATCAGAGTCTTTTCCAGTGAGTCAACTCTTCGCATGAGGTGGCCAAAGTACTGGAGTTTCAGCTTCAGCATCATTCCCTCCAAAGAAATCCCAGGGCTGATCTCCTTCAGAATGGACTGGTTGGATCTCTTTGCAGTCCAAGGGACTCTCAAGAGTCTTCTCCAACACCACAGTTCAAAAGCATCAATTCTTTGGCGCTCAGCTTTCTTGACAGTCCAACTCTCACATCCATACGTGACCACTGGAAAAACCATAGCCTTGACTAGACAGACCTTTGTTGGCAAAGTAATGTCTCTGCTTTTCAATGTGCTATCTAGGTTGGTCATAACTATTCTTCCAAGGAGTAAGCATTAGGATAGCTAATTAGTTGGAGAAACTTCTCTGATTGTAGGATGTCATAGAAATGTGTGTGTGTGTGTGTGTGTGTGTGTGAAGAACTACCTTTTGTTTCCCTGAAGCTTTCAGGTTGAAATGTTGCTAGTGAGGTCCTGTGGTTGCATTTCCAGGGTCTCATCCTTCCCTTCCAGAATCCTGTGTGAGACGGCTGCGCCTCTTTATCTTTGTGAATTCCCAGTGGATTTTAATGCTTCTTTTGGTAGGTGAGGCTTTCAGGCCTGCCAGTGACTCTGACAGCTTGGATAGGGGTCGGGCCAGTAGCAGATGCCCCATGAGTGCTTCTGTGAAGCAGGGCCCGCAGCCCCCAGCCACCAGCTTGCTGCCTGTTTCTGTAAGTCACATGTTGGGCCACCCAGGCACACGCCTTCTTTCCGCTCTGTCTGGGCTGCTTTGAGCTTCAGTGACCAAAGAACCGACTGGAGTAATTGTGATTGAGATTGTATGGCCCCCTGAGCTGGAAAGAGTCCCCATCTGGCCCTTTGTAGGAAATACTTGCCAACCCCTGAAGGGCAGTTACATTACTGTGAGGAGGAAGGAGAAAGGTGGTGAAGCCAGACTGCTAGAAGGGTTTATGAGGTCAGGAGGAGAATTTGGTAGCAGTTTCTACCATGCCCATGCTGCCAAAGGAACCTGCTGGAACTCCCCCTCAAGTGACCAGTATTCCTTGTTGACTGGAGACTTTTAATCTGAATTTTGACTTTGCATTCCACCTGCTCAAGTCATCTGGGGATTAGCTAGTAGAGTCGGTAGGCAAATAAGTTGTCATGGTCTGACCTGGGAGAGGAACTGGCATTAACTTTGTCAGGGTCTCATGGCACCCAGCTCTGCTGGGCAGAGAGAGGAGGGAATGGGTGGAATGGCTTTTTGCAACTTCTTGGAGGGGGTGTGCATGGAAAATGATGGTGGCATCATGTGTAATTGATGGAGGCACCATGTGTAATGGTTCCAAGTGGGAAACCAGCGCAATGTCATCCACAGGAGAGTGGATAAATTCATTGGTGTTTGTTTCCAGCATCGAACACCATAGAACAGAAAGAGGCAAAGTACGTCATCCCGAGGACCAAATCCAGCTCATCCCCTGAGCCAAGAATGAGCTCAGATTGGTTTTTACATTTTTAATGACCAAAAGAAACTGAAAGAATATTTTTTTGTGACAGGTGAAGATTATATGAAATTCAAACTTCAATGTCCATGGATCAAGTTTTATTGATACACAGTCCCAGTCATTCATTTGCGTATTGTCTCTGGCTGCTTCTACGTGACAGAGGCAGGGTTGAGTAGTCCTTGTCAGAAGCCACATAGCCCACAAACCTCCAAACCTTTGCTATCTGGCCCTTAATGGAGAAAATTTGCTGTTGAAGAGCACAGAGAATGAACAAATGATAATCAGATAAACTCAACAACATGGATAGATCTTATAACATAGAACAAAAGAAGCTGGAAACAAAAGAATCCATTTATATAAAATTCAAAAACAGGCCAAATTAATCTGTGGTATGAGGATAGTGAATACCTCTAGGGGTGGAGGAGGGCCTGGAAGGGGCCATGAGGGAGCTGCTGGAGGCTGGTCATGTTCTGTTCTTGATCCGGATGCCAGTTATGTGGGGGGTTTCAGTCTGTGAAAATTTGTGGAGGTGTATACTTAGGATTTTTGCCTTTTTATAAACATGTTTATTTCAATAAAAAAACCTTCACTAAGAAAAGTGGTTTCAGTCTGGCAGCTCCTCAAAGAGTTAAGCATACAGTTTCCATATCACCCAGTAATTCTACTTCTAGGTGTCTTCCCAAGAGAACTAAAAATACATGTCTGCATGAACACTTGAATGATCATAGCACCATTAGTCACAATAGCCCCCAAGTGCAAACAGCCCAGATGTCCATCAGCTGATGATGGATAAACACAATGTGGTCTGGCCACACAATGGAATATTCAGTTCAGTTCAGTCACTCAGTCATGTCCGACTCTTTGTGACCCCATGAATCGCAGCACACCAGGCCTCCCTGTCCATCACCAACTCCCGGAGTTCACCCAGACTCACGTCCATCGACTCAATGATGCAATCCAGCCATCTCATCCTCTGTCATCCCCTTCTCCTCCTGCCCCCAATCCCTCCCAGCATCAGAGTCTTTTCCAATGAGTCAACTCTTCACATGAGGTGGCCAAAGTACTGGAGTTTCAGCTTTAGCATCATTCCTTCCAGAGAAATCCCAGGGCTGATCTCCTTCAGGATGGACTGGTTGGATCTCCTTGCAGTCCAAGGGATTCTCAAGAGTCTTCTCCAACACCGCAGTTCAAAAGCATCAATTCTTCAGCGCTCAGCCTTCTTCACAGTCCAACTCTCACATCCATACATGACCACTGGAAAAACCATAGCCTTGACTAGATGGACCTTTGTTGGCAAAGTAATGTCTCTGCTTTTGAATATGCTGTCTAGGTTGGACATAACTTTCCTTCTAAGGAGTAAGCTTCTTTTAATTTCATGGCTGCAGTCACCATCTGCAGTGATTTTGGAGCCCAAAAATAAAGTCTGACACTGTTTCCACTGTTTCCCCACCTATTTCCCATGAAGTGATGGGACCAGATGCCATGATCTTCGTTTTCTGAATGTTGAGCTTTAAGCCAACTTTTTCACTCTCCACTTTCACTTTCATCAAGAGGCTTTTGAGTTCCTCTTCACTTTCTGCCATAAGGGTGGTGTCATCTGCATATCTAAGGTTATTGATATTTCTCTTGGCAATCTTGATTCCAGCTTGTGCTTCTTCCAGCCCAGCATTTCTCATGATGTACTCTGTATATAAGTTAAATAAGCAGGGTGACAATATACAGCCTTGACGTACTCCTTTTCCTATTTGGAACCAGTCTGTTTTTCCATGTCCAGTTCTAACTGTTGCTTCCTAACCTGCATATAGGTTTCTCAAGAGGCAGGTCAGGTGGTCTGGTATTCCTATACCAAGGGAACATATCATGCAAAGATGGGCTCAGTAAAGGACAGAAATGGTATGGACCTAACAGAAGTGGAAGATATTAAGAAGAGGTGGCAAGAATACACAGAAGAACTGTACAAAAAAGATCTTCACGACCCAGATAATCACGATGGTGTGATCACTCACCTAGAGCCAGGCATCCTGGAATGTGAAGTCAAGTGGGCCTTAGAAAGCACCACTACGAACAAAGCTAGTGGAGGTAATGGAATTGCAGTTGAGCTATTGATGCTGTGAAAGTGCTGCACTCAATATGCCAGCAAATTTGGAAAATTCAGCAGTTGCCACAGGACTGGAAAAGGTCAGTTTTCATTCCAATCCCAAAGAAAGACAATGCCAAAGAATGCTGAAACTACCGCACAATTGCACTCATCTCACACGCTAGTAAAGTAATGCTCAAAATTCTCCAAGCCAGGCTTCAGCAATATGTGAAGCATGAACTTCCTGATGTTCAAGCTGGTTTTAGAAAAGGCAGAGGAACCAGAGATCAAATTGCCAACATCCACTGGATCATGGAAAAAGCAAGAAAGTTCCAGACAGACATCTATTTCTGCTTTATTGACTATGCCAAAGCCTTTGACTGTGTGGATCACAATAAACTGTGGAAAATTATGAAATAGATGGGAATGGAATATTACTCAGCCATAAAAAGGAGTGAAGCGTTGTTGGTTCAACATGGATGAACCCTGAAAACATTATGATAAGAGAAAGAAGCCCAGCACAAAAGACACATATGACATGATTCTGTTTCTATGAAGTGTCCAGATGAGTGCTTACCAGAGGCTATGCCAAGAGAGTGACTACTCTGGGCATGAGGTTACTTTTAGAGAATAAAAGTTCTGGAGTTAGATAGTAATGATGGTTGTACAACCTGGTGAATGTATTAAATCCCACTGTAAAAGGGTGAATATTATGGTATGTGAATTATATCTAAAAATATGTAGAAAAAGAACAATCGCTATCACCCCCTGTGCATCTCTGTAAGCCAAAAGGAAAAGGTTCCAAGACGGCAGCCACCTTGCCTGCTCCTCTGTGCCCCTCTTCCAAACACAGGTGATGCAAAGGTTGACCAGGGGAAGGTCTGACTTTTCCACAGGGTAATCCAGACCTGCCCCCAGGCTAGCTGAGTAGCGCAGAGCAGTTTCTAGAATGTAGGTAAAATTAGGACATTAGATTTGCTGCTTCTGTTTACTAAAACTGGAGTTCTACGAAAACCAGGGCATATCGGAAGACTGTAAATAACTTGCTTCCTGGACTTCCCGGTGATTATGCCCATATGCCCAGCTCCACACCCCACTTTCCTGATTGCTCTTTTCATCTGGTCTGATTGGAGAGAAATTAGATTGTGGCAGCTACTGGTGCGCATGCATTTCCATCGAAGAAGGGAACACGGACTCTCGGCTTCTTGCCAGTTACAAGATCCCCCTACTTACCCGGGGCTCGCTTTTTCTGTGTGTTTAGTAATCTCTTGTGTGTTATACTTCTGGATTCCCATTTGTAAGTGTGAAGGGCAATAATGCTCACATATATTACTATAATTTTTGAGGATGTGAGATTATCACTCAGATGATCTCATTTTAACTTTGCCAACAGGGAAGAGTATGTTTTTTTAAAAGATGCTTTTCTGCTCTGTAATAACTGATATAAACAGTTGGTGGTGAAGATAGCTCTGAAATTTCTGGAAAGTCCCCTAGGCTTAACCAATATCTATACAGAAACAAAAAGTTTTGAGGAATTAAAAAATGTTTGCTTGTCCCCATGCATGTGAAAGGGGATAAAGTTTCAAGCTCTGTGTCATGTGCGTGCGCTCTGGAGTGGAAAGCACCTGAGAAACAGTCCAGCCCAGGACTCTGGTTTTTGAGAAGAGGGCAGTGAGGGTCAGTGGAGATCAGTGGAGGTCACACAGCCAGATGGGATTAATGCAGATTTCTCGGTTAGCGAAAATAGATGTCTTTCATTTGAAAGAAAATAGTCTCTGATAAATGTAAAGACTTTGAAGAGTTTTCAGGAAAAGATATTTAAAATGCCAGGCATGGGTTCATGTTTTAATGGCCTCACAGGTTCTTGGTAAACAGAAATCACCAAGGGTGCCCCAGAAGTTCAGTTTGAGTTTGCTTAATCTCCTTGAGCAGAAATGGGATCCATCAGGTTGCTTCTGTCCGCTGCAGACATCAAAGGATGGATTAGATAAACTGTGAGACCAAGGGAACATGTGGGGTGGTAAGGAAACGTGTTTTCATGAAACACTTCAGGTTTTTCATTTGACCAACAGTTGTGAAGCCCCAGCAATCCTGTATCAGGAGTAAGGTGCTTCACAAACGTCTGCTCTTTAATTGTGCTAACAAAATTCGGAGGTATATGCTGTTAGACCGCCCCTACCCCTGCCCCCGCCCCCAAATTCAGAGATGGGTAGACCGAGGCACAGTAAGGTTAAGCAACTAGCCTAAGGTCACCGAGCTTCTCAGTGGCAGAGCTGAGATTTGAACCAAGGCAGTGCTGTTTCAAAGCCTGTGTTTTTAATCACTATGCCATGGTGCCTTTCCAGTGGTAATTATTCAAAATGTAGAGGGGAAAAGCATGAAATTAAACAGCCAGATATGTGATACTTGGAATTCTTTTAAAATATATCTGTGAAGAAAATATACCAGCATGTTACAGTGAATCTCTCTCTAAGGTATTGAAAGGTTGCTGCTAGGAGCCGTGAACTGCTTGATTGCTCAGAGCTTTTTGTGTAATGAGGTTGTTCAGTTCAGTTCAGTTCAGTTGCTCGGTTGTGTCTGACTCCTTTTGACCCCATGAATCACAGCATGCCAGGCCTCCCTGTCCATCACCAACTCCCGGAGTTCACCCAGACTCACGTCCATCGAGTCAGTGATGCCATCCAGCCATCTCATCCTCTGTCGTCCCCTTCTCCTCCTGCCCCCGATCCCTCCCAGCATCAAAGTCTTTTCCAATGAGTCAACTCTTCACATGAGGTGGCCAAAGTACTGGAGTTTCAGCTTTAGCATCATTCCTTCCAAAGAAATCCCAGGGCTGATCTCCTTCAGAATGGACTGGTTGCATCTCCTTGCAGTCCAAGGGACTCTCAAGAGTCTTCTCCAACACCACAGTTCAAAAGCATCAATTCTTCGGTGCTCAGCCTTCTTCACGTCCAACTCTCACATCCATACATTATTAAAGTATAAAAAACCACAGATTTTTGAACTGTGGTGCTGGAAAAGACTCTTGGGAGTTCCTTGGACAGCAAGGAGATCAATCCAGTCAATCCTAGATGAAATCAGTCCTGAATATTCATTGGAAGGACTAATGCTGAAGCTGAAGCTCCAATACTTTGGCTACCTAGTGTAAAGAGAACACTCACTGGAAAAGACCCTGATGCTGGGAAAGATTGAAGGCAGGAGGAGAAGGGGATGACAGAAGATGAGATGGTTGGATGGTATCACTGACTCCATGGACATGAGTTTGAGTAAGCTCCGGGAGTTGGTGATAGACAGGGAAGCCTGGCGTACTGCAGTCCATGGGGTCACAAAGAGTCAGACACGACTGAGCGACTGAACTGAACTGAAAGTATACAAAAGATAGAGAAAGCTTCTGACATAGACATCAGGAGGGGACAGAAAGAGTGCCCCCTTGCTAGTTTTAGTAAGGAGTTATATACCTATTTAGTCAGTCAGTCAGTTCAGTCGCTTAGTTGTGTCTGACTCCTTGCAACCCCATGAACTGCAGCACACCAGGCCGCCCTGTCCATCACCAATTCCCGGAGTTTACGCAAACTCACGTCCATTGAGTTGGTGATGCCATCCAACCATCTCATCCTCTGTTGTCCCCTTCTCCTCCTGCCCTCAATCTTTCCCAGCATCAGTGTCTTTTCAAATGAGTCATCTCTTCACATGAGGTAGCCAAAGTATTGGAGTTTCAGCTTCAACATCAGTCCTTCCAATGAACACCCAGGACTGATCTCCTTTACAATGGACTGCTTGGATCTCCTTGCAGTCCAAGGGACTCTCAAGAGTCTTCTCCAACACCACAGTTCAAAAGCATCAATTCTTTGGCGCTCAGCCTTCTTTATAGTCCAACTCTCACATCCATACATGACTACTGGAAAAACCATAGCCTTGACTAGACAGAACTTTGTTGACAAAGTAATGTCTCTGCTTTTAAATATGCTGTCTAGGTTGGTCATAACTTTTCTTCCAAGGAGTAAGCTTCTTTTAATTTCATGGCTGCAGTCACCATCTGCAGTGATTTTTGAGCCCCCCAAAATAAAGTCAGCCACTGTTTCCACTGTTTCCCCATCTATTTCCCATGAAGTGATGGGACTGGATGTCATAATCTTCATTTTCTGAATGTTGAGTTTTAAGCCAACTGTTTCGCTCTCCTCTTTCACTTTCATCAAGAGGCTCTTTAGTTCCTCTTCACTTTCTGCCATAAGGGTGGTGTCATCTGCATATCTGAGGTTATTGATGTTTCTCCCGGCAATCTTGATTCCAGCTTGTGCTTCCTTCAGCCCAGCGTTTCTCATGATGTACTCTGCATATAAGTCCATTGGTTAGGGGGGCTTTTCAGGTGGCTCAGTCGTAAAGAATCCGTCTCCAATGCAGGAGATGTGGGTTCGATCTCTAGGTCATGAAGATCCCATGGAGAAGGAAATGGCAATCCACTCTAGTATTCTTGCCTAGAGAATCCCATGGACAGAGGAGCCTGGCGAGCTACAGTCCATGGTGTCGCAAAAGAATCGGATATGACTTAGCGACTGAACCACAACAACAACCAGTGGTTAGGACTTGGTACTTTCACTGCTGGGGCCTGGGTTCAGTTCCTCGCCAGGGAACTACGAAAAGTCAGCACCTCCTTCTTAAAGGCCCCCAGTTAGATCTACCGATTAGATCATATTTATTTTCCTTTACCAATTATGTCTGATTGTCATGACCATGTCATGCTCTATCAAAAAGTTTAAAGTTGCGGTTGTTCTCCAGAGTGACTTTTTGTTTCAACCGTTATTGCCCGGAGTTGTTGCTTGCTTAGAGATATTGTTAAGTTTCAGGTAATATGAACTTCTTTATAATAGAACATCCAAGTGTCTGCAGTTCTTTGCTCTGCTGCTGGTTAGGTTTTTCTTACAGGGGCTCCCTGTGGTGAGTTAACAGCCTGCCGCCTTCATTTTTCCCATTAGAGATTTTCTTTACCGCATATAATACAAGGCTATTACCATCTTGTTTTTGTAAAAGTGAGAATGAAATCTTTGCTTTCTAACTTTATGCCTTCCCTTTTCTTATTTATTGGTTGCTACTGACTTCTGCAGTATACTTCTTTGCTGGGCACTCATCGGTGGGTATAGTTTTCAGCTTGGCATGGCTCAAACCTCAAACTTTTAAAGTTTTGAAAGCAGCTAAGTTGCACAGTCAATAAATCCATTTCTATGGCCACTTTACTGTGTGTAGGGTGATTACTCCACTTTGCCCGTAGCGACTTCTCAATTTGATCAAAATGCAGTTTTGTCAGGTCATGGGTGAGTCCTCCAGATATAAAAATACATAAAGCAGTGAGAGAAGCCTGTGCTCAAATATTTTAATAACCACCCTTCCCTTCTTTAACCATCTTATTCTGGCAGTTTTGCGGTCTACGCCTTATAATTCACATTGCCATGCTGTTTGCCAAAGTAATTTTAATTTAGTGCTTATTCCTCTTGTCTTTGTAAGAGTATATGATTTTTCTCGCTAACTGGGAGTGAGCGTTGATCCTGCTGCAGAGTGTTTTCTCTGGGTCAAATGAGTTCCTATGCGATCTGTAAATCAGGTTCTAATGGCAGTGTAACTGCGGGAGATGTCTTGGTTTATTTGCGATTGTTTTCCAGATGAGGGGAGCCAGGGTAATGGGAGTGGAATTGTTATCTTAGGCAGGAGAGGAAGAAACATGCAACTTTGCTACTGCCCTGGCAGCAGGCGCCCTTTTGACTGGATTTTAAGGAAAATTAGAAGTGAGTGCTTGCACTCAGGGCAGCTTGCCCAGGGCAGTGTGCCTCCAGCCTGGCATGGTTCTTGGCTTGTCTTAGTCTGTTCGGGCGGCTATAACAAAATACCACAGGCTGGGTGGCTTATAAACAACAGATATTTATTCCTCGCAGTGCTGGAGGCTGGAAGTCTGAGATCAGGCTGCCAGCATGGTTGACTCTCCCAGTCACAGATTGCTTGTGTACTTATGCGGTGGAAGGGACCAGCATGCTCCCTGGGGCCTCTTTTATATGAGCACTAATCCCATTTATGAGGACTTTTCCCTTAGCATCCAATCGCTTCCCAAAGATCCCACCTTCTAATACCATCCACTGGGGATTAGGGTTTCAACGTATGAATTTGGGATGGGGGCACAAACATTCAGACCATAGAATGACTCTCCCACCAGTTAAGTCTTGCCAGCATTTTCACTCTCCCATTGCTGCTACTGGTGGTGGTGTTTTTCAGTCACTCAGTCATGTCCCACTCTTCGCAGCCCCATGGACTCCAGCACGCCAGGCTTCCCTATCCTTTACCACCTCCCGAAGTTTGCTTAAAGTCATGTCCATTGAGTCGGTGGTCCTATCCAACCATCTCACTCTCTGTTGTCCCCTTCTCCTCCTGCCCTCAAACTTTCCCAGCATCAGGGTCTTTTCCAATGAGTCAGTTCTTTGCATGAGGTGGCCAAAGTATTGGAGATTCAGCTTTAGCATCAGTCCTTCCACAGAATACTCAGGGTTGATTTCTTTTAGGATTGACTAGTTTGATTTCCTTGCTGTCCAAGGGACTCTCAAGAGTCTTCTCCAACAGCACAGTTCAGAGGCATCAGTTCTTCGGCATTCAGCCTGAATATTATATTCAGCCTTCTTTATATATATTCTATATACTCACATCTGTACACGATTATTGGAAAAACCATAGCTTTGACTCGACAGACCTTTGTAGGTCTTGGCTATCCACACTACAGCCCCAGAGGCTGCCTGCCTGCATGGTCCACTTTATCTCCTAGGGGAGCTGGTTACTGGTTTGATTACAGTGCTTTTGTTTTGAGTGGTAGGGCTCAACCCTATTCCCTTCCACTCCACCAGCTCTCTCATTTTGATGTCCTGCTTTTGCAGAACATGAGGTTTTCCAGAAATGTGTGTAGTCGACTGTCAGTATAACTGGCTCCATATTTGTGAATTTGCCTTCTCACTAAAATGTATTTGTGAGCCCAAGAGCAATCAATACTTGTGGTGCTTGCCCAGTCATTTGCAGAGTGCACGTGGTGAGCTGCCAGAAATGCGTGATCCTTGCTGAGGTTGGAGAACGTGGTGCTTAGCCATCTTGTTTTAGTTCCCAGACCAGAAGCAAGTGTCCTTTTCACAATTTATTTAGTGCCATATTTTTCCCATTTTTGTTCCTTTTTTTTTTTTTACTGGTAATTTCATTGTTTCCAACAGCCCTGAGATGCAGGGCGGGAGGGCCTGTAGTGTTTCTGAGCCTGAGAAGGCTGCGCTATGCCTTATGGAGAAAATAAGCTTGTGTGTTAGACAAGTTTCCTGCAGCATGAGTGACAGTGCTGTTGTGAGTTCAATGTGAATGAGTCAACAATATATATTTGATATTTTTGCTGTTGTTGTTTAGTTGCTAAGTTACATGTGACTCTTTTTGCAACCTCATGGACTGTAGCTAACCAGGCTCCTCTGTCCATGGGATTTCCCAGGCAAGAAGACTGCAGTGATTTGCCATTTCTTTCTTTAGGGTATCTCCTCAACTTAGAGATTGAACCCACACCTTCTGTATTGGTGGGTAGATTCTTTACTGCTGAGCCATCTTGGAAGTCCATATGTATCTGATAAGGTGTCTTTAAAAGGAGACACAAAATAAAGTTATATATTGATGATGTGACTAAAGGCTTCAAGTAACCTAACCTTATAATTCTCTTAGGGACAGTGCTTCAGTACTCACTAATTCAGTGGCCATGGTGACTTTATGGAACATAACTGCCTCAAATAATAAGTAATTAATGTTTGGGTTTCCCAAAGTGAAAGTGAAAGTGAAGTCACTCAGTCATGTCCGACTCTTTGTGACCCCATGGACTGTAGCCTACCAAGATCCTCCGTCCATGGGATTTTCCAGGCAAGAGTACTGGAGCAGGTTACCATTTCCTTCTCCAGGAGATCTTCCTGACCCAGGGATTGAACCCAGGTCTCCTGTATTGTAGGCAGACGCTTTACCGTCTGAGCCACCAGGGAAGATATGTTGAAACCTAATCCCGAGTACGATAATATTAGGAGGAGGGACCTTTGGAAGGTGATGAGGTCATGAAGATGGGGCCCTCCTGGATGGGATTAGTGCCCTTATGAAAGAGACCCAGAGACCTCCATCACATGAAGACACAGTGAGGAGACGGCCACATGAACTAGGAAGTGGACTCTCAGCAGGCACTAAATCTGTTAGTGCTTTGATCTTGGACTTTCCACCCTCTGAAACTATGAGAAATAATGTATGTTGTTGAAAAGCCAACCAGTCTGTGGTATTTTTGTTACAGCAGTCGATGCTGACTAAGACAGACTGTTTTCATCACAGCAGAACCACTTATGCTGAAATCAGTCTTTCTGGTACCAGAAAATAGAGCACATAGACTGTCCTTCCAGGACTATGCAGATGCCCTGCTTTCATTTCTAACCACAGATTTTCTCTTCCAGATGTAAGTAGCATGGTCAATACAGGAGTGATCAGTGGTTCTGGAAACCTGATGGATTTCCTCGACGAGCCATTCCCTGATGTGGGGACATATGAGGACTTCCACACCATCGACTGGCTGAGGGAAAAATCACGGGACACCGACAGACACAGGAAGGTCTGTGCTGTTCATAAAGCTACATTGAGGGGAGTCCCTTCAGAGGGCTTAGTCATGCTTTCACCAGATGGTTACCGACCTAGTACTTGGATTCATGCATCATGTTTTAAGGCAGGTTCTAGAGAAGAGAAGGAAGTGATGTGAACAGATACTTATAGTACCAGGTGCTTTGGGTGGGAGGCTGTGTCATACCAAGGTGTGGTGTGGAGGGTGAGGAGGGGCTCTGGAAGCAGATAGATCAGGTACATCCTGACCGTGCCACCTTCAGGCTGGGTCACTTTTGGGGTGCTGTTTCTGGACCCTCTCATTTGCGATGATGAAGGTAAGTATACCTATAGATAAATGAGGCTATGTGTGTATGAAAGCACATATTACAGCACCTGGTGTCTCGCTGGCATCAAGATGCATTTTAATGGACTCCAATAAAGTTGTGTATCAAGTGCTGTGGGATCATTTAGGAGGGCCCATGAAGGAGGGACTTTTTAGTGAGGGTGGCATTTCAGTGGAGTGTTGATGGATGAGTAAGAGTGTGCTACGAAGAGGAAGGGGAAAGGGTCCTAATCAGGAGCTGCCCTTTTTTAGGTCACAGGAACATGAAAGACTGCCCATTTAGGCAGTTTAAGGAGCTCTGAGGTCTGGTGGCAGATTCAAGGAAGGAGAGGACCGGAGATGAGTTTGGGTGCAGGGGCAATGGGGCCACATTGGGAATGACTGAGTAGAAGAGTTGACATTTCCTTTTGATGGCCACCAGAGAGATGTTCCACCAGGGGGTAAACAGGAAGCTTGGAAATGAGTTCAGGAGAAAGAGGAAGCAGATCTGACATGAGTGCTAACGAAGAGAGGCTTGGGGTCATGATCCTTCACAGGAGCCATTGGCAGGATGGAGGGCAGTACTGGGGTCAGGATGGCCTGGGGGTGGTCAGAAGCGGGGGAGGCCTTGGATGATGAGATGGGAGATAATCAGAGCAGCACATTGTAGGGGGAGGCCACTGAGTTGTGTTTCAGCTGCTGTGAGTTTGAGCTGATTGTCCAGCCTGCAGCCCTGTGCCGTTCAAGGGCATGGTCAGGATTGTGGTGGAGAATGAGGTGTTCTTGGCGTGAGTGGGTGCTGAAGCTTTAGAAGTGGTCCAGGTAGCCTGGGTCTGGAGAGGGAGAGATCAGGAGTGTTGCCAAGATTTAGTGGGTTCCGTGGGAGGGACTGGGGACCAGGGATGGATGCTTAGGTGAAGGAGGGCAACCAGCAGAGTGGCTGTAAGTGAAAGGGGGAGAGAGTGGCGAGGATGGAGCACCCTCCACCGAGAGGTCAGGTCAGAGATGCAGCAGCCACAAAGGCGAGAACAGCTTCACAGAGTCTGAATGAGCCGTCACATCCAGAGTGAGACCGAGTCACATCACGTTACACAGTGGCAGGGAAGGGAGGCTGAGAGATGTGTAGGGAGTGAGGTCCCGTGGACACTGATGCAGGTGATTGGCTCTGACCTGGAGGAACGGAGGCGAGGGGGTGGCCTTCTGTCCAGAACAGGGGTCGCGGACTGTGGCCCTTGGGCAAATCCGGCGCATCGCCTGTTCCCAGAAGTCCCACTGCCTTGGCACACAGCCACGCCTGCGGGTGCACGCACTCTTTATGGTTCTTTTTGTGTGACAACCACAGACTCCAGTAGTTGCCACAGAGACCATCTGACCTTCCAAGCTGAAAATATTGACTTTCTGTCTCTTTATAGGAAATGTTTGCCAGCCCTTGCTCTTAAGGGTGTAGGGGAATGATAATCTCAGGGATGTAGGATGCTGTTAACACAGGGAGGGAAAAGGGGGCTCCTACAGTGTGTGTAGACATAACCATCTGCCTGGGAAATGTGGTCCATGCTGCCTCATTCAGCGTTCTTGCTGTTGGTTAAAACCACAAGTTGTCACCTCATACAGGTCAGCATGGCCATCATCGAAAAGTCCACAAATAATAAATGCTGGAGAGAGAGAGTCTACAAATAATAAATGCGGAGAAAAAGCAACCTTCCTAGACCATTGGTGGGAAGGTCAGTTGGTACAGCACTATGGAGAACAGTATGGAGGTTCCTTAAAAACTAAAAATAGAGTTATCATGGGATTCAACAGTCCCACTCCTGAGCATATTAGAGAAAACTCTTAACTGTTTACATGTAAGACATGGAAGCAACCTAAGTGTCCATCAGCACAGGAATGAATAAAGAAGATGTGGTATATACATTCAGTGGAGTACTATCGAGCCATAAAAAATGAAATAATGCCTTTTGCAGCAACATGGATTCAACTAGAGATTATCATACTAAGTGAAGTAAGTCAGACATAGAAAGACAAATATGATATCGCTTATATGTGGAGTCTAAAATATACAAATGAATTTATTTAATACAAATGAACTTATTTACAAAACAAAAACATTCCCAGACATAGAAAACAAACTTACGGTTACCATAGGGGAAAGTAGGGAGGAGATAAATTAGAAGTTTGGGGTTGACAGATACACACTACTATATATGAAATAGATAACACCAAGGGCGTACTGTATAGTGCAGGGAACTATGTTTAATGTCTTGTAATAACCTATAGTGGAAAAGAATCTGAAAAAGAAGATATATAAAAAACGGACTCATTTTGTGGTACACCTGAAATGAACACATCGTTGCAAATCAACTATACTCCAATACAAAAGTTAAACACTTTAGAAAAAAGATGTCCAAAAGTCCAAAGCTGTACACACACACACACACACACACACACACACACGTTCTTATGCTTGGAATGTACCAGTTAAATAAAATGTATTTGACCAGGATGTTCTTGCTTTTAACATGTAACCTGGAAAACCAAAGAAGGAAATGAAATCTTTGTTGAAGAGGGTCTTTTGTGAACAGGCCTTACAATCTAAGCTGAAATAGTGATTCGTATTGAAAATGCTGACACCGAAGTGATATCTCCCTTCAGAATGACTTTGGAATAATCAGGGATCCAGTCATGTTTAGTAAGGTTTTTTAAGTGATTTTTTGGGGATTCTGATTCTTTGGAGATCATCATCTTCATAGCTCCTTGAACAAGAAAGCCCATTTGACCATCATGCTCAGTAACTGAAAGAATCACCTAAGTGGCCATCTAGTTGCTTAATTACATTTGTTTTCTCATTCACCCTGTTTCCTGAGGAAACAGTTGCAGAAAAGTAAGTTTGAATTGGAACGTGTATCCACATCAGCTCTGATGTCTTTTTATTTCTAGATAACCAGCAAAAGCAAGGAGTCCATATGGGAGTTCATCAAGAGTTTGTTGGATGCCTGGTCGGGATGGGCAGTCATGCTGCTCATTGGCCTGCTGGCAGGTACGTGCTGTTTCTCTTGTGCTTCATGCCAGGAGTTTGTGGCTTGAAATATCTAAGAGCAAAATACATGACCTACCAATCTATCGTCAGTGAAGTAAGGAGACCCCAAGGCATGGGTGGACCAGGTACAGTCATTGGAGAGCAGTACCAAGAGAGCTGTGCTTCCCTGGTAGCTCAGCGGTAAAGAATCTACTGGCCAGTGCAAGACACATGGGTTCGATCCCTGGATCGGGAAGATCCCCTGGAGAAGGAAATGGCAACCCACTCCAGTATTCTTGCCTGGAGAATCCCACAGACAGAGGAGCCTGGCGGGCTACAGTCCGTGGGGTCACAAAAGTCAAACATGACTGAGCAACCAAAAGCACACACTTCACATTCTGTAGGACTTGGCTATGGAGCAGGCTAGAAAGGATGGGAACGTTTTGCTCTCTAAAACATCCTGTGAGAATGAACTTGACTAACACTGGCAGGCCCTGGGATGAACATCGAGAGACACTCCCAGTAACACGAAACTGCAGGGTCTGAGAGAGGCCTGGGAGATGTACATCCAGTCCTTGGGTTGTTCTGAACCTCAGGGACTCTGCGTCCTTCATTTTTATAATCCCAGCACCATGTTTGTGACCCATTGGTGTTTTCAGAGCAAATGAATGTGTATCTGGAAGTTATGCCTCCCCTTTTAATAGCAAACACTCCAACCCTCCATGGAAATCGTTTCCTGAAATTTCCTTACTCTTAGGAGGCTGTGAAGGTTAATGTCAAAGAGGAAAAAACTGATCAAGTTAAAGAGATTTCCTTAAGAAAACCCCTTGCCTGTAGTAACATCATAGTTATGGTTATAGGACTGATCAGAGAATGACTGTGATATGGGTCTAGTGTAGTACATGCTGTCTGACAGCACTCCCATGGGACACAGAGTGAAACTTTGTGATTGGAGGACTCTGATTTCTGGCCACCTCTCATTTGTTATATCTACAATGGTGGGAGGGGCTCGGTTGCTAGGGAAGGGCTCTGTGTGCCTGGTGGGTCATAAAGGGCCCATAAAAGTGCTGAAGTGGCAGTCCTCTCGCTCCAGTCACAGTAGCTGCCTATTCGCCCCATCCTGCCCTTCCGCTCCCCATGGATATTGGTAGCAGTTCATAGATATACGACATTTTGCCACCCCTTTGTTTGACTGCTAATGTGAAGACCTTTAAAGGAAGGCAAAGTAGTTTGCTGTGAATTTTGATGTCTTTGTTTAGAATAGATGTATAAAACTCTACCCAGGGTTATTTTTGGCTCCCAGAAAGGAGAG
This sequence comes from Bos grunniens, assembly GCF_055505025.1. Taxonomy (NCBI): domain Eukaryota; kingdom Metazoa; phylum Chordata; class Mammalia; order Artiodactyla; family Bovidae; genus Bos; species Bos grunniens. The sequence continues at coordinate 7,579,898 of NC_141194.1, forward strand.
ATGGACGTTGGAAATGAAGGAATCCGAGTAGATGTTCTGGCCTAGATTTATCAACTGATCCAAGAGCCCAGTTGGGCTGTTTTTAACATATCAGATACCAACAACCTGGCTTCTCTGGTAAGCCAATTTACCTCACTTCTTTTAGGTGGGATCACCTGGGGATTTAAAACTACTGCTGCCCAAATTGCAATTAAATAGTACTCCAGAAATGACGCCCTAGCATTGAGTAAGGCCCCTTCTACCTGTGATGCTGATGTGCAGCCAGTGGTGAGGACCACTGGCAAAGGGTCACATCAGGAGATGAATAGAGGAGGGAGGCAAGAAATGGATGATCTTAACGATGAAGGCGGCTAAAGTGTTCTTTTGATCTGGATGTACTGGGAACGGAAATCCAGAAAACTCTGCTCCATTCGCCTTCCCATTCCCCAGCTGTCTAATGGTGGTGAGACCCAGGAGTCCCACTGCCTGGCCTGTCACCTCCTTAGTGGCAGCCTGGGTATTGTATTCTGACTCCTAAGATGGAGCGGCGCAACCTGCGGCTCCTATGAGGGGCGTTAACCCAGAGCCACCGCTGGGGGTCACTGTTGTTCCACACAACGTTTTTGTTCAAAGGTCATCTTTCTTGCCACCTTTTCTAAAAGTACCTTTCTCTCTCTCTCTCTCTCTCTCTCTCTCTCTCTCTCGGAACTTCATCCCCCTCGCCCACCATTGTGTATGTATGTGTGTATGTATGTAACAGTTTTATTGAGCTATAACTCACATACCATACAATTCACCTTGTTAAAGTGGTTTTTAGTGTATTCACAGAATTTTGCAGCCAACACCAAGATCGATTTTAGAACATTTTCACCAGCTCCCAAAGAACCTCCCTACCCTTCAGCTATCAGCCGCAGCGCCCTCAGCCTCTTTTTAGTCTTAGACAGCCGCTGATCTACTTTCTGTCTCTGTAGATTTGCCTATTCTGGACCTTTCACAAAATGGAATCATATACTATGTGATCCTTTCTGACTCGCTTCATTTAAGCATAATGTTGCCAAGGCTCATCCACACTGTCGCATGTGTCCGTACTTCATTCCTTTTTATTGCCGTCCTAGGTGGACCACATTTGGTTCTTCCATTTAGCAGTTGACGGGCATACGGGTTGTTTCCACTTTTTGGCTTTTGTGAATATGCTGCTGTGAACATCTGTGTGCGTATCTTTGTGAGGATATATGTGTTCATTTCTCGTGGGCAGACACTGAGGAGTAGAATTCCTTGGTCAGATGGCGACCCTTGGTTTTCCTTTTGAGGACCTGTTCTCCGGCACCATTGTGGGGGATGGCCGCCCCCGGAGCACACTGTATTCTTCTCTTGTTGTCAGAGCCCTCACTTGGGGGTTTAGTCGCTAAGTCATGTCCAACTCTTGCGACCCCACGGACTGTAGCCCTCCAGGCTTCTCTATCCATGGGGTTTTCCAGGCAAGAATACTGGAGTGGATTGTCATTTCCTTCTCCAGGGAATCTTCCCAACCCAGGAATTGGACCTGGGTCTCCTGCACTGCAGGCAGATTCTTTACCAACTGAGCTACAAGGGAAGCCCCCTTACTTACTTATTTAGTCTAGTGTCTTTCTCCCTGCATGAGGTATGATTCCATGAAGGCAGGGACCTGAGTTTGCTTTGTTCAGTGCTGTACCCCAGGGTGTAGAGTTTACTTCCATAGTAAGTAGGTGCTCAGTAAGTAGCCCTTGAGTGAATGGATGGACCTGAGTTTCCTGATTTTCATTTATTTGTTGCTGTCATTCATTCAACCTGATATATAGTTCCAGCTGTACACCTGACATGCATACAACAGTGGACAAGGCTGTGTGCCCTTGCCCACTTAAAGGGGACACAGGGTCTGGATGCCTGGCCTGATTCCCACGGTGGCACACAAACCAGACAAGAGACTGTCTTCCTGCCCCACTTATAGACTAGTTGGAGTGTGTGTGTGTGTATGTATGTATACACACACACATATAAATATAGTCATATCAGGATGTGATAAGTATGGGGATGGCGGGATGCCTGGGAAATATACTTAGCTCAGACTTAGGAAATCAGGGAGGGCTTCCTGAAGGAGGTGATAGAAATGCCAGGATCTGGAAGATAAATAGGAGCTTGCCCAGTTGGGAGAGGGCAGCACTGTCTGAGGAAGTGCAGAGAGGAGGGCCTGGTGTGCTCAGGGGCATGGCGTGGGCAGTGTGTGGGGTTAGTGGTGGAGAGAGAGGAGCCTGGCAAGAAACTCGGAGACTGAGGAAAGAGCCTGTGTGCTGCTGAGGATTTGGGCAGTACTGGAAAGAACAGTGGGTGACTGCTGATGCAACAGGAGAGTGGCAGGGCCAGGGGGCCTTTTGTTGGTGTGTGGTTGCCTTTGGTGTTGATGCTGGCAGGGAAATAATATTGTAGTAAATGCTAGTAAAAGTTTGAAAACTTCAGTAGCTTGAGAATATTCTCTGCCTTCACAAAGGACTGGAATGGATTACTCTAGTAAGATGGCCTTCTGTGACCCACTGCACACTCTATTTTATCCCACTTCTATTGGCCTTTAGAGTAGTTGTTTACTTAAATCACTCCTCAGTCCTTCAACCAAAATGTAAAAATTCAGAAGATTCTAATAAGTGACATTTTTCAAGTTGGGTTCCATTTGGATATAAAACTTGATTGAAATGATGAGGCTGTCATAGTTGATTTCTCTCCATTTTGTCTGAATTGTCTTTTCTGGAGAGATAAGTTTGTGATTCCAGCATCCTGCCCTGGAAGTTGCTGAGGGGGTTCCATCTTTTATTGGGTATTGGTACCCTAGTTCCAAAACTTAGAAGGGCTGGGTTCTGAAAGCCCCAGGGGGTTGCAGTGAACTCTGCCCTGCAGGTCTCTCCCTCCTGTGTGATCGAAGCCCCCCAAGGACTGTATATCATTGGCCTTTGTGTCTCAGTGGGCTGGGTGCCACCTTTGCCACACCATGGGCCCTGCCACATGCTCAGGTGACCTCAAGACTGCTGAAAGAGGCTGCTGGGGCATGTGGCAGCCCAGGGCGCGGGCATCTCTGCCTGCCCTCCATGCTGCCTGGGTCCCGCCGGCTTCCGTCTCAGTGGCTCTTGCTGCTTCTTCCAGGCACTCTGGCCGGGGTCATCGATCTCGCTGTCGACTGGATGACCGACCTGAAGGAGGGCATCTGCCTGTCCGCCTTCTGGTATAGCCATGAGCAGTGCTGCTGGACTTCCAATGAGACCACTTTTGAGGACAGGGACAAGTGTCCCCTGTGGCAGAAGTGGTCGGAGCTGCTGGTGAATCAGTCGGAGGTGAGTGCGTGGGTGTGTCCTGGCTGGGAGTCCCCTGGCTGGTGGTGGGGAATGTCTATGCACTCACCTTCTGCTCTGACCTTCAGCTGTGGCTAATATGAGTGCCACTTCCCACTCAGCTTGTTTTCTAGTTCTAGGGTTCAAACTTCAATTGGAAAGTCCTTCCCCACTATTGCATGTGTACAACGTATGTAGTTTTTAAAACCTGGTATTTGGTTTTGTTTTTCTTACCGAGAGTGGTCTTTTGATCATGCTAAAGAAATAAGAATTGATTTTTATTACTTCTAACTGAGGAGAAAAGATATTGTTTTAGAAAAATGGCTTTAGTGAATGTAATTCATATTCCAGAGGATATTCTATGTGTATACATTAATCTGTGTAATAAATATTAATATTAATGAATTAATCTTCATTAACATGAATATGCTAATATTCTTTTAGAATATTCGCGCATTTGTGCCACCATCACCCTGATCTAATTTTAGAACATTTTTATCACTCCCAGAGAAACCTTGTACCTGTCAGCAGTCACTCCCCATTTCCCGCCAAATCTGCCAGCTCTGGGCAACCACCAATCTGCTTTCTATCTCTGCAGATTTGCCTATTGTGGACTTTTCTTATAAATGGAGTATACAACGCATGGACATTTGTGTCTGGCTTCATTCACTTAGCGTAATGTTTTCCAAGTTCATTTGTGTCATACCGTAAATTGGGACTTCATTCCTTTCACGGCCCAATAACATGCCATTGTCTGCATCAGCACGTGTCATTTCTCCACTCAGTAGCTGAGGAACATGTGATGCTTCCACTTTTGTGCCTTATGAATGACTTTGCTTTGAAAGCTTATCTACAGGGTTTTGTGTGGACGTATGTTTTCATTGCTTTGGGGTCCATACCTAGAGGGGAATTCCTGGGGCACATGGCAACCCTACATTTAACCTTTTGAGGAGCTGCCGGTCTTCCAAAGTGGCTGCACCTTTTTGCATTCCAGCAGCAGCGTATGTGGGTTCCAGCTTTCCCACATCCTCACCGACCCCAGTTGTTAACCTGGTTTGGATCGTAGCCCTCCTAGCAGATGAGAAGGGCTGTCTCCCTGTGGAGACAGTTATCATCTTCCAGTGAACACATCAGAGAGGATGTTTGTGGGCCTTCTGCAATGGGAATATCCCAGCCTAGGGGCTGTAGCAGTGAAGCACAGACCAGGCTCTTGCCTTCATGGCTCTCTGACTTTCAGATCTGCACAAATCTTTGTCCAGGAAAAGGCTTAATTTCTAACTGAGTTCAGTGGTTACCACAGTGACTAAGGGTCATCGACAGATCAGAAACCCAGGTGATAGGGAGCTAAGTTGCCAGGATTCACGTTAGGGTACTGTGAGGACCGTTCACCATATAACTGTTCTTGGAAGATACATATTCTCCTCCTTGCTCCCCCATTCTCCTTTGCCCAGTTGATTTACCTCTGTTGAAGACTTCTGGAATGCACTTTGCTATTTTGCTCAATCTTTCTCAGTGGAGTTGAAAATGAATTCTGTCAAATCTCAGAAATTGACGGGCTCTTGAAATTTCACACATCCTCAGTGCTCTCCATCACTTCCAAAAATAGATTCTCACGTGGCTGGATGGAGATGGGCAGGCTGAATTGGCTGGCCGCCATGTTTGGTTTCTTCGCTCCTACTTTGGGGGGAACTATGGCCATCCAGCTTCTCAACCATCTCCAAGATTTATACTTGAATTCAAAGAATTAGTGTTAGCCAGGGTGAGATGTTATTATTAGTCACAGAAAAGTCCATTTTTCTCCGGGTGAAATGTATTCCTGATTTCTCACCACACCAGGTGTGAATATCTCTGGCTGTTAAGGCTAGAGCTATCTCCTGGAGCATGTTTTTGTGTTTTACAGGCGCACGTGTGGCTGTTTCAGTGGCCTGGCTTAGAGGCACCCTGGCTTTTCCTGCTCATCATGTGACAGATCAGATGGTGGCAAGAAGCTGAGGCCTAGAGAATCGTAGTCTGCCCAGCACACCAGGTCCTCAGCCTCAAAGACCCCAGACTGTGTTGTTGGTCCAGAAGGTGTTCCCCACACATCAGATTATTTAGAATATTGGCGCAGCGCCTGAGACTGCATTTCCATTCCACGCCAGGTGATACTGCCGGTCCAGGGGCCACATCTGAGTAGCAGTATTCTAAAATGCAGTTCCCCCAGACGGGACAAGAGTTTAGGGGAGAATGGATACGGGTATGTGTATGGCTGAGTCCCTTTTCTGCCCACCTGAAACTGTCACAGCGTTGTTAATAGGCTATACCTCAATACAAAATAAAAAGTTTTAAAAAGGCAATTCACACACTTCCTCTTTGGTTTTAATTGCAGCGTGGGTTTGGCCTTCACCAAAGCAAAGAGGCTGATCCACCGCAGACGAGACCAAACAAACTTTCTGGGGGCTCGAAGGCAGAATTTTCTGTTACATGCCTTTTATTAACTCAAGCGCACAGGGCAATTCAAACCAAGCCTCATTCACAGTTTCCAGGACTGCTGAGGTGTCACCTGGTGGAAGATGTGTGTACACAGCTCCTGGAAAAGCAGCTGGTGCTGTGTCTGTGTGAACCGCTGTAGCAATAGCAACAGCTGATAAAACTAACCTGCCTCTTTGTTGACACAGGACCAGGAGAGAAGCTGCCCAGTCAGGTCAGAGGGTCCTCTCTCATTCTAGAGGGCTAGGCGTGTTGCTTGGGTCTGCAATGGCTCACGTGTCTCTTCTTGTTCTGTGTCTTGTCTAGGGTGCCAGTGCTTACATTCTGAATTACCTAATGTACATCCTGTGGGCATTGCTGTTTGCATTTCTGGCTGTCTCCCTGGTACGAGTATTTGCACCATATGCCTGTGGCTCTGGTATACCCGAGGTGAGTGGGGGCTGGCTTTTTGTGCCAATTATTAGAAGAGCAAGCACTTACATGGCACTTAGGCGCTAAGCATGGTTCCCGGCATTGGACATCTGTTCACTCATTCATTCTCGCAGAGAGCCTATGAGGTCCATACTCTTATTCTTCATTTGATGGTTGGGGAAAGTGAAGTACAGAGAGGTTAAGTAACTTGCCCAAGGTCGCTAAGCTGGTCAGCTGGGAGTCGAACCCAGCTGTCTGGCTTCAGGATTTATGCTCTGTTTATTCTCAGATGCTTCAATTCTTGTCTTTGCGTACCAGGCAGAAGTCTTAAAGCCTGTGGAACTGGAGTTCATTAACCACACACGCAGACATGGTCCTATAGTAACCCTTAAGTGCATTTAGGGCTTCCTAGGTGGTGCAGTGGTGAAGGATCTGCCTGCCAATGCAGGAGGCTCAGGTTCGATCCCTGGGTCTGGAAGATCCCCTGGAGGAGGGCATGGCAACCCACTTGCCTGGAGAATCCCAAGGGCAGAGGAACCTGGAAGGCTATAGTCCATGGGGTCACACAGAGTTGGACATGACTGAGCAACTGAGCACGCACGTATGCAAGTACATCAGTGATCAGCTGTGAAAGGGGCAACAGCGGGAGTTTGGTGCTCAGAAAGTTTACTTATTAAACTCCCTTGCCACGTTTTTGCTCTGCTTGTGAGAGGATAAGAGCAATCTTTAAAAACTAAATTCCATGTTCACTACATGTGCTGTGAATGCACCCGTGTGAGTTTAGAGTTCTTATAAATATTTTCAGCTCTTTCTGGTAACCAGAGCATGAGGGAAGTGACTTCATCGATCAGGAAGAATGCCCGGGACTAAACTTCAAACCACTGAGGATCTGCTGGGTTCAAAAAACCATAATTGAGCGAATTCCCGAAAAACCCAGACAGTGCAGCTTTGAGCCAGAAATCATTTTTAAAGTTCTTAGACGATCACTCTAATCACTGCTGTTGCATTCTCCTTCAAGTTGGTGCTTCAGCAGCTCCCATAGACAGTGGAGATGCTGAGTTTATAAAGATGTGAGCGGTCATGGCAGCGGACCCACACTCTTTGGCAGCACCACCAACAGCACTGCTGGTCCGGGCGGTTCATGGGAAGGGCTGGGGTAATTAAAGGATCGTTGAAAGGAAAGCTCAGCATTATCTTGTTCCAGGAAAAGATGTTTTAAGAAGGCAATTTCATGCTGAATTTTGGATAGTTGATATTAACACGTTGCTGGAGGAACCTAAAAAATAAGCTGTGCATTGCAGCATATTTGCTCCGTACAGCCAGTGCTGCTGTAATGCACTATGTGTGCGTGCTCAGTTGTGGCTGCCTCTTTGTGACCCCATGAACTGTAGCCCGCCAGGTTCCTCTGACCTTGGGATTCTCCAGGCAAGAATACCAGAGTGGGTTTGCCTTTTCCTTCTCCAGGGGATCTTCCCCACCCAGGGATTGAACTCATGTCTCCACTGAGCCACCTGGGAAATTCCTAATGTACCATATGCATGCCAAGTCAAGGGCGATGTGAAATTGCATCACCAAAACCACAGAGCTTGTTGGGAAGATGGAGTTAGGGGCACAGTGCCCAGAAACCTCATTGGTGGCACATAAAAAGATGGGAACCACATAGAACCAGTAGCACGGTTTGACACATGTTAAATGGTTAAGGAATGTATGAATACCACCCTAGTGCGCGTGCAAACTGGGAGTTGTCTGAGACGTGTGCTTGTGTGTTGGCTCAGTTTGGCAGCTGCAGTTTTCCATCTTGTGTTTCTCTCAGAGGAAATCGTGCAGAAACAGACGCGAAATTGGCATCATGCTCAAGTTCTGCCCCGACGCATGAATCACATTGGAACAAATTTGTGTTTTCCAAACAAGTGTCCGGGCAGAACTGACTGCATTTTATTGGATATTGAGACAAAGAGAACAGATTATTGTTGGCATCTTAGTTTCTGATCCCAGTGCCCAGCAACAGGCGCTTTTGGACTCAAGCCACCTGTAAAAATAAGGAGGTGGGTAGTGGGGAGTTGGTGGGAAATTGAAGGCAGCAATAAAAGGTGTTGCGAGTGGGGATACCATCTTCCTCTTCCAAGAACCAGAGATGCATGGCCCAGCTCACAGACACGGAACTCTGTGTGGGAGGGCGTCTGGTGGACCTGGTGCTCATCCACAGATGGCGTCTTCATTTATGACAGCTGAACCCAAAATGAGTCAAATACCAAGTTCAGCATTGTTTCCTGTGTGACAAAGTGCAAGGAACACATTGATGTGAATAAAGTTCAAAAAAGTGATATCAAGTGGAAAAAGTAAGTTAGAGAAGAATATGTGAAGTATGGTTCCATTTCTGTAGAGTCTCTAAAACAGCCTGTATGAAACAAGCATACTGTTTAGTCATACCCAGATGTGCTAAAGCTCGCAAGAAAGGCAAGGAAATGATTGGAAGAGTCCACTGAGAAAGCAAAGACAAGGTGTTCACAGGTTCCTGCTCTTCTGTCCTAAACTTGGGAGTGGGTACATGATAGTAGGTACATAAATATTTTTTCAGCTGTATATAATATGTAACAGATTCATGTCTCTATTTATAAAAGAGTTCACAATAATCTTTTCAAGTGTCAGGAACCCAATGGAGATTTTATAATTGAAGTTTAGTTACTATGACTCAGTAGTAGCAGATTTTCATTGTTATTATAGTAGAGCTAGAAATTCCTAACACTTACCCCAGTTCTTGGAGGAAAGGAGCAGAGTAAAAAGTAAATGCAAAGAAATCATTCATGGGTACGAATAAAATCCTTCCAGTCAAAACCCAACTAACTATGCAAACAACTCCACTCAGTTTGAGATACTGAGCTGATCTTCATTTCGGCAAAGACACTAAATGAGCTTTTTTAGAAAATATACTTCCCATCATAGGAGGTGATCTGGGGTGCAGTGGTTAGTGGTTAAGAATCCGCCTTGCAATGCTGGAGATGCAGGTCCCGACCCCTGGGTCGGGAAGATCTCCTGGAGGAGGAAATGGTAACCCACTCCAGTATTCTTGCCTGGAGAATCCCATGGACAGAGGAGCCCGGCGGGCCACAGTCTGTGGAGTCCCAGAGTCAGACACGACTGAGCAACTAAGCACAGCACACAGCACAGAGGTTTTAAAGTTGCCATCGTCAAGTCACAAATGTGCTGCAGTGCATTGCCTTAGAGCCCTGCTTGATTCAGTCTCTATTAATTCAAATTAAAGCGAGTGATTAGATTTTGGCATCTGCTGGGAACAAATTTGCCTTCTTTAATCCCTAATTTGATCATGACAATTTTATTCAGTCGTTTTTTTGAGAATTATGAAATACCTCTCACATTGTTCAGTTCACCACATGTCATGGCTGGCAATGGCTCAGGTAATTTAGATGCTTGTAATTTTCTAAATGGTATCATGCTCTTCAAGTGTACCCTTGGGTCCAAATCCACATTAACTGACAAAAAATTATAGATAATTTTATTCTAGGCAATACAAAAGGGCAGGATTGTGGCAGGCATAATAAAACATCCCTTAAATAAAGGGATATGGGCTCCCAGAGCACAGGCTCAAATAAGCCCACTACCACTAGTTAAAGACCAGTTTAACCACTGCTAGTTTGTGTGCCTTTAGTTAAAGGCTGGTTCATCTGATTAGAGAGCTGGAAGACCTCCCTTGTGTTTTCTAGGAAGGAGCTTAGAGAGTTCTTTCAAATAGATGCCCACATGCTTGCTCACTGTTGGTCTTTCTCTTTGAATTAAGAAAAACAGATATCTGTCAGTAATTCCTGAGATGAAAATGGTCTGTTCAAACCCATTGTGAAATTTCCTATATTAGCATTACAGGTGATGAAAAGCCAAAGAGTATTTCAGGACTGACCTTAAATAGTGAGAAATTAGGAAGAGTTGTATTGCTCTTCTCAGGATGGGAACAGTGCTTCTCTACCTGGACTGCCTTTTAGAATGGGTTTGGGTGGACTCTGGGAGTTGGTGATGGACAGGGAGGCCTGGAGTGCTGCAATTCATGGGGTTGTAAAGAATCGGACATGACTGAGCGACTGAACTGAACTGAACTGTGGAGTCTGTAAACTCCCTGTGCCCATGATACACCTCAGATCAATTACATCAGATTTCCGGGGGAGGGGATTAACTAGTCCTCCTTGGTTTTTAATTCCCCAGAGGATGCTGTTGAGCACCAAGCTCAAGAAGGACTAGGATAGCTATTCAAGAAAATGATTGCTTGGCAGAGCAATGCCCACTAGGAGGCACTTTGATGTTATGTAAACATCCTGACAGTGACAAGAGCTGAGATTGTCCCATTATGCATTATACAATGGGAAAATGGATACTGACCACAAATTTCACTGGCTGGCTCACTCTGTGTCTAATGAATCTCTGATTACAGGCTTGTAAATTGCTAGCTAGGCAGTAAACATTCACTTCATTTCAGCCAATCGTGGGAGAGGTTGAAGATAAAATGTTATTTATCCGTTGGTGATGCTTCTATATCCAGTGCATGCGTGTATGTTCTGTCATATCCGACTCTTTGTGACTCCATGGACTGTAGCCCAGCAGGCTCCTCTGTCCATGGGATTTTTCAGGCAAGAGTACTGGAGTGGGGTGCCATTTCCTCCTCCAGGGGATCTTCTCCACCCAGGGATCGAACGCACATCTCCTAAGTTGCAGCCAGATTCTTTACCACTAGTGCCACCTGGGAAGCCCAGGCTTTGTGAGTCAAGAGGCAAAATTGAGGAACTATTCTCACTCACAGCTAAGTCGTGTTCGACTCTGCGATCCCATGGACTGCAGCACACCAGTCTTCCCTGTTCTTCACTGTCTCCCAGAGTTTACTCAAATTCATGGCCATTGAATCAGTGATGTCATCTAACCATCACATCCTCTGCTGCCCTCGTCTTTTACCTTGTTTACATACTACATTTAAAAAGATTAAAAGCTTAGGTTTTAAAGATCTTAGCTTGTGGGTCATACGAAAATAGGCTGTGGTCTGCATTTGGCCCAGTGGCCATAGTTAGCCAACCCCTATCTAAAGTTCCATTGATATTTTATTGTATTTGCTTTGCAACAAAGCTAGCCAGATGTCTCTTTATCTTGGCCATCTTTCAATAGTCAAAAATAAACAGTTAAAATCAATAGATACATGTATCTTTTCAACACAGCAGAGGGTAACCTGCATAGGATAAAATGCCATACGTAAAATTAGGCTGATAACTACTTATTCATTCCTTGAATGATCTCATTACTCCGGAATTATTAAGATTTACTATGCAGTGAATTGTCTCGGGGGTTCCATTAATGTATAAAAGTAGGCATTAATATAAATTATAATATCAAATTATAGCTAAATTACCAACAAAAGCAGCCTCTGTTCCATACAATTTAGTGAATCTCAGCTTGAAAGATGCTTCTGGGAGGAGGCAGGTGTTACTTTCCTGGCAGAGGCACTCAGGCGGCTCACTCCCCGACCTTCTCCATCCTATGTTTCAGATAAAGACCATCTTGAGTGGCTTCATCATCAGGGGCTACTTGGGCAAGTGGACCCTGCTGATCAAGACTGTCACGCTGGTGCTGGTGGTGTCCTCAGGCCTGAGCCTGGGCAAGGAAGGGCCGCTGGTGCATGTGGCCTGTTGCTGCGGCAACTTCTTCAGCAGCCTTTTCTCCAAGTACAGCAAGAACGAGGGCAAAAGGCGTGAGGTGAGCATGCGCAGAGTGAAGCCCCATCCTCTCCGGGCTTACCTGCACCTGCTGACTTTCCCGAAAGACCTGGAACTGACGGGACCTCTTTGCCTCACAGGTGTTGTCAGCCGCGGCCGCTGCTGGGGTCTCCGTGGCCTTTGGTGCTCCGATTGGGGGTGTGCTTTTCAGTCTGGAAGAGGTGAGCATGGGCAGTGGAAGGGCCCCGTGGTTCTGAGCACCGAGAAACACATGGGGGGTCAGCAAGGCAGGAGGCGTTCTTCTTCAACTCTCTTGAGGACTGGATCCAAAGGAGGGTTGAGAGATTCCTACAACTCATGAAGGAGCCACAGTATTCTCTGTGAAATACCTTTTTTTAAAGTCTTGTTTTAAAAATTGCCAGTGTGATTTTGAGGGGGCAGGGTGGAGATTTGGTCTCCTGTCTCTTCCATAAACAATGTAATGAATAAACAATTTTTATTTTTTTTGTCACCAGAATGGATCTAGTCCAGTGCTCGGCCCATGTTGTGTGTCAAGAGCCAGATAGTAAATACTTGAGGCTTTACATGTCTCGGCGCCTGGTCCCAGCCACTGATCTTGGCCCTTGTAGCTTGGGGGGTGCAGCAGACCACATGGCCGTGCGCCGCCTGGCTGTCTTCCAAAAAGACCTTCCTTGTGAATGTTGGAGTTTGAATTTTCTATCATTGTCAGCAGATATTGTCCTCGTTTTGAATATTTCACGTCTCAAAATATTCTTTTCTCCCCAAAAAGTATAGTTGATTTACAATGACGTATAAATGTCTGCCATATAGTGCCGTGATTCAGCTACATATATATAGATTCTTTTTCTCCCTGAACCATTTAAAAGTGTAAAAACCATTCTTAACTCGTGTGCCCTCCAGATACAGCTGCTGAGCCAGGAGTTTCAACCCAGCCTCTGTTGTCTAAAGAATCAAATCAGAGGTTGATTTTCTTTTAGGAGGCTCTCTGTGTCATAAACAGAATTATGATACAGTGTTCTCATTTCTCTTATAAAATAGCTCAAATGCACCTTAAATGGTATCTGTTCCAATTTTAGACAGAGTCCTTTAAAATATCTTTGTTCATGTGTTTGGGCCTTATTTACACCACTGATTGAGGAAGTAAGTTCCTCCCATTTTTGATTTGAGTATGACTTTCATGGCAAATGCCAGCAGGGGGCTGCTGATCAGTGGGTCTGGGGCCCTGGGGCAGCTCTTTTGTCTACCAGTCTCTTATTTTTCACTCGTTGGTCGCAGGTCAGCTACTACTTTCCCTTAAAGACCCTGTGGCGGTCCTTTTTTGCGGCCCTGGTGGCAGCCTTCACGCTGCGATCCATCAATCCATTCGGGAACAGCCGCCTCGTCCTCTTCTACGTGGAGTATCACACGCCCTGGTACATGGCTGAGCTCTTCCCCTTCATCCTGCTTGGGGTCTTCGGGGGCTTGTGGGGGACCCTCTTCATCCGCTGCAACATCGCCTGGTGCCGGAGGCGCAAGACCACCAAGCTGGGGAAGTACCCAGTGTTGGAGGTCATCGCGGTGACTGCCATCACCGCCATTGTTGCCTACCCCAACCCCTACACACGCCGCAGCACAAGCGAGCTCATTTCCGAGCTCTTCAATGATTGTGGGGCCCTTGAGTCCTCCCAGCTGTGTGACTACATCAACGACCCCAACATGACGCGGCCCGTGGATGACATCCCCGACCGGCCAGCCGGGGTTGGGGTTTACACGGCCATCTGGCAGCTGGCCCTGGCGCTGATCTTCAAGATCATCATTACCATATTCACCTTTGGCATGAAGGTCAGTGAAGGGGAGGGAAGGTGCCAGGGGTGGGGGGCAACCCTGTCCTTCTGAAGATGGGACCCCAGAATCTGATCATGCCAGGAGAAAGGGGGAGCTGAGCTTTGCTGAATGGTCTCAGGTGCCGGCCACTTGACATTCTTTCAACAAACAAAAAAACAATGCTTTTGATAAACAGTAAGCCTATGGAGTAGAGATTTTTAACCCCATTTTATAAGTGAAGAAGCTAAGGCTCAGAGTGTATCATTCATACGGAGATGTGTACAGCTTGGTGAATGTTCACAAAATACACTTGTGTGACCAGCACCTCAGACCAGGAGCAGAACACTGGGAACCTTCCAGAATTCAATTCTGTTCCACGGCAATTGTTTTTGTGGTATTTCTATGAATTGTTTCTTTTTAAGAAAGTCTTGAGAAGCTGTGTACTTGGATGCAGTGGTCAAACACAAACCTGAATTTTTGCCTTGAGAACAAGGAAGGATAGACATTATTAAAGGTGACTGTGATGCAGAGGGATTTATTTTCATTCTGGTGCCTGCTGGGAGAAGTCTGCTTTGAAGTCACAGGGGATTAGATGAAGGGGGGTGGGGATAAGAGATGTTCAAGGAATAATTTCCTCAGGAATGTCACACAGTCTTGAAATTACACCGGAGGATCCAAACTTAACTTGAATTTGGTTAAAGACCCACTTCCATCCTCAGATTCATGACAATCGGCCAGGAAGGGGTTGCGGTTCATAAATGCAGCTGCCGGTCACAATTGGCAGCCATGTGCAGTCTCTGAACAGAGTCAAGTCTGTTCTGTACTACGTGTCTGATGACTAGAGAGATGAACATGTATTCTCTCAGCAGAATACAAAACGTGCTATTACTGAGGCCTTTCGGTTTATATAGTTTCTCTGACAGGTGTTTGGCTGCTGTATTTTCAAGAGGGCAGTAAGTCCATGACAAGGTTTTTGGAAGATGCAAGACAGGTCCACTGATGTTTTTAGCTTTTCCATTGTCATGCTGTGGCGTGACATTTCATTTTAAAAGCTGATCTGAATGATGGGCGAGGGGAGAGAGAGTGGTGAGTATCTGAAGTGACAGATGCGCACTTTGAATGTTATTTGCAGTGGGGCTTATCATCCTTTAATCCACAGCAGGCAAACCAGGCCAGCTTTTGAAGGCGAGGAAATGAAAGTGTAAAATTGCATTCTCTCCAAGTCACAGTAGATCACTGGTCCACGGTTTCCCAGTTGACCCATATTTTGAAGCGTTGCCCCGCCTTTGAAGACTGAAGGAAGACACCAGCTTGTTGAGGGAGGCCGAGTTTCCTGGGGGGGTGTGGCGGCGGGAATGGGGACCCCTTCCCTCATGCATCTTTCTCCTGTGCTCCCTGCAGATCCCATCTGGCCTCTTCATCCCCAGCATGGCTGTGGGGGCCATGGCGGGCAGGATGGTGGGAATCGGTGTGGAGCAGCTGGCTTACCATCACCATGACTGGATCATCTTCAGGAACTGGTGCAGGCCCGGTGCAGACTGTGTCACCCCAGGGCTCTATGCCATGGTGGGGGCTGCAGCTTGCCTAGGTACTGTGTGGGCGTGGGTGTGTGTGTGTGAGAGAGATGTGAGTAGCCCAGGGCTTTTCTTTGCTTAGTCATCCAGGGACCCAGGCTGATGGGATCTCTGCCATCTTGTCACTGTACCATCTAAAACAGTGTGTAGGCAGCAGGGAGCTGCTCAGTATCCTAGAATCTATGGGACAGCCCTCCCCTAGCCCCACCCCAGTGAAGGAAGAATGACCCGGCTCCAGCTGTTCCTCATTGCAAGATCAGGAGTTAGTGTGGATTCTTCCTTTGAATACCAAGGGACACAAGGGTGGGCGCATCTCCTGTCTGTTGTTTGTCATCATTTAACCGCTCAGTTGTGCTTGACTCTTGGGACCCCGTGGACTGTAGCCCACCAGGCTCCTCCATCCATGGGATTTTCCAGGCAGGAGGACTGGAGTGGGGTGTCCTTTCCTACTCCAGGCCATCTTCCTGACCGAGGGATTGAACCCACGTCCCTGCATTGGCAGGTGGCTTCTCTACTACTGAGCCACTTGGAACATGGCTGCCTATAGCCTTTAGAAATCTCTACCATTTCCAGCTTGAGGGGTTTGGGGAAAGAGCCACATGTACTGAGACAGAAACCTGCAGAGCCCATATAGGATCCACTCACCAAAATGCAAAGGGTGTGAAAGTGAAAGTGAAGTCACTCGGTCGTGTCCAACTCTTTGTGACCCCGTGGACTGTATCCCACCAGGCTCCTCCATCCATGGGATTTTCCAGGCAAGAGTACTGGAGTGGGTTGCCATTTCCTTCTCCAGGGGATCTTCCCAACCAAGGGATCAAACCCGGGTCTCCCGCATTGCAGGCAGAGGGTGCGGTCCTGGGTGAATAGACAGCTCACTGTCACTCACAGGAGGAGACCCGGACAGATGGGACTTATGGTGCTGATGCGAGGCTGTGTTTACCGAGGTCCGAGCATGGGCACCGTGTAGGACCATTCCTGTAGAACAAGGGCCAGGAGGACGGAGCCGGCTTGTCGGTCTCCAGTTTGTGTCCTCTTGCAGGTGTGGAGTGGAGTCCTGTGATTCCCTTCCTCTCTTGTGTTGCAGGTGGTGTTACCAGGATGACGGTGTCATTGGTGGTCATCATGTTCGAATTGACGGGAGGCCTCGAGTACATCGTGCCCCTGATGGCAGCAGCCGTGACCAGCAAGTGGGTGGCCGATGCCTTTGGGAAGGAAGGCATCTACGAGGCCCACATCCACTTGAATGGGTACCCGTTCCTGGACGTGAAGGACGAGTTCACCCACCGCACACTGGCCACTGATGTCATGCGCCCGCGGCGAGGGGAACCACCCCTGTCCGTGCTCACCCAGGACAGTATGACTGTCGAGGACGTGGAGACACTCATCAAGGAGACTGACTACAATGGCTTCCCTGTGGTCGTCTCCAGAGACTCAGAGCGCCTCATCGGCTTTGCCCAGAGGAGAGAGCTGATTCTTGCCATAAGTGAGTAAAGCAGGGAGTCTCCAGGAACAAATGTGCCCCCAAATTCTCCAAGAGGTTGGAGAGGGTAGATGAGGGTCAGAGGGCTTCAGGCCAAGCTGAAGGCTTGTTCGTTTCACCTGGGGATCTGGCCAGACTGCAGGAGGTCTGGGGAGGTACCTGCCTGCTAAGTTGCTTCAGTTGTGTCCAACTCTTTGCGACCCCCTTGACTGTAGCTTTCCGGGTTCCTCTGTCCAGGGATTCTCCAGGCCAGAATACCGGAGTGGGTAGCCTTTCCCTTCTCCAGGGGATCTTCCCACCCCAGGGATCGAACCCACGTCTCTTACATCTCCTGCATTGGCAGGTGGGTTGTTTACCACTAGCGCCACCTGAGACCCTGCATTTCTCCCAAGCTCCCTCTTTTATCCGATCAAACTGTAATGAAAAGATCATAAAATAACTATCTCGTCACTGTACATTAGGAGTGCATGCTCTGAATGGAGCAATCAGTGAGCAGCTTTGCTACGACACTTGAAGGCTGTGCACCTGTAGCTCTGACCTGAATTTATTCAAACTCTTGTGGGAGGCCAATGGAGTAGGGTGGCTGACAGCAGCAGTGACCAGTAAGGAGTGCGATCATGGTGTCCCCCTTCCTGGGAAGGGCACCTAGCAGGACACAATCCCTCAATTAGTTCCCATTTAATGAAACAGTGAAACCCCATTTTTGTGAATGGGCCAGCGCCCATGGACTTCCGGGGGGCTCACTGACCTAGATGCTGAGTTCTTTGCCTCAGAAACCTCTCTCGGCACCGCTCAAGCCCTTCACGTCACTTCATGATGTCATGTCTGGTTCCAGCAGGTCAAGTCACGTGGGTTCCATGTGGGTCAAGTCAGTACTGTGGGATGTTTTTCCTCCTCACAGGCTAACTGGGCGAGCTGTGCCAAGGGGCAGGCTATTCACTTGGGAGAGGAGAGAGGAAATGGTGCCCAGGTGTTTGTTATGTCCCAGAGATGGGCGGCTCAAGCCTAAGGTCACCTGTCGACCTATGGATGGGCACCTTGAAAGGGGAGCAGGAGGCAGAAGGATTACAAAGACAGGCCTAGGTGTGAGTCTGTGAAGGCCCTGGCAGGGAGGAGCGCTCCCCTCATCCCGGTGGTGGTGCTGCCAGACCTCCTGATGCAGCCGGGGTAAGGAGGCACAGAACGCATCCTCGGTGCGAGGTCAACATGAATGCCCTCCTGCTCAGCATGTCCCTCTGTCTTGCAGTATGCTGGGGGCCCATGGCCTAACTCCCGTGTGCCCTTGATAATTGAACTTCCAGAACGTTTATGAAGTTTGCCTCAGGGACTTTTCCAGGTGCGATGGCAAAGCACCTCACCGGGAACATACCTTTGCTTATCCCCGCCCTTTGTTAACTATTTCTCAGGCTCTCCATTTGAATTTCTAGAACATTTTCACCATGTTAAATAGCTTTTAAAATATTTTTAAAGTATCTTCATCAAAGGCTTTATAAAAATAAGTTTAAGCAGGCTATAGTGTCTAATTTTAGCACGTTGCTGAAACATATTTACCTCTTTCCAAAGCAACAATTGATTGTATGTTTTAGACACAAAAGCACATTTGCTTTCTCTTTATTATAGGTCCTGTCACTTAATAGGTAGGTACCTTTAGGCATGACTATAGCCTTATAAATAATGAAATTAAAAAAAAAAAAGTTGTATAGTAGGTTGGGTTTGTTTTAAATTAGTGTAATCAGCAGCCTTTAAAAAAATTTATTCAGTCCCTAAAATCTTTTAAGCAAAGGTTGAAATTTTAAAACTCAAGTAATAAATGTCACAGAATCCATTACCTATTGTGTAGCTGCAGGCACACCTGCTAGGAGACAGCTTACTAATTTTGCTGAAACCCATTACTGTAATCAAGTGGGAAGCAGTAATTGTCATCAACCAGTTTGAGAAGAAATATCAGCTTGCCAACTGAGTGCTCTCCTAGAAGCTATGTTTGAAGTGTTTGGAGAGGCAGCATGCAGTGTAAATAGTACCTATATGCTTTCCATTAGATGGAAAATAGTATGAAAGCTGCTATTTACATGGTTTCTGGGAAGGTAAGTTGTCTTCGGGTGTGAGCAGTCAGAAAAGCTGTTTTCCTTCCAGAAGAGTCCAGTACCCTGGTGGAGTGTTTGTGGAATGAGATGCCCTTTTGTGGATACAGAAAAAGGACCTGAGCATTGAGCTAGTAGGGGCTCCCAGGTGGCTCAGTGGTAAAGAATCTCCCTGCCAATGCAGGAGATGCAGGTTCGATCCCTGGGTCGGGAAGATCCTCTGGAAGAGGATATGGCAACCCACTCCATTATTCTTGCCTGGAGAATCCCCCTGGACAGAGGAGCCTGGTGGGCTACAGTCTACTGGGTTGCAGAGAGTCTGACTTGACTGAGCTTGAGCACAATTGAGCTAGTAATGATTCCAAGCCAGTTTCCCTTCCAGGGAACTCAGGAGCAGAGATTTTAGATAGGTCCAAGATAAGAAAAAACTGGTGCATGTGTACTAAGTCACTTTAGTTGTGTCCGACTTTTGCGACTCCATGGACTGTAGCCTGCCAGGCTCCTCTGTCCATGGAGTTCTGCAGGCACGAATACTGGAGTGAGCACCCTGCCCTTCTCCGGGGGATATTTCTGACCCAGGGATCAAACCCAAGTCTCTTATGCCTCTTCATTGACAGGTGGGTTCTTTATCACTGAGGCACCAAGGAAGCCCAGTAGATGAGACAAAGAACAATTTTTTTTTTTTCTTACGTGTCATGTTTAAAATAGTATTTAAGTTGCTCCTATGAAGCTGGGAATGTTGTATTTCCAGTCCATCTCTGGTATGCCAAACCATAGCTGCTGTCTTTGTTGGAGAGCAGCTAGTACATGTGGCCCCCTTCACCATCACATGCACGCAGGGCAGTATATGGCCCTGGGCAAGGTCCTGGGACATGGGACTTGACTTCTTGGCAGTGATGCGGCTCTTGCTGCATTCAGCAGGCTCAGGCTCTTCTCGTCTTGAATTCTGCAATTAAGTGAGGACAGACCCAGAGAGGACTCCATGGGAAGCCACAAAGATGATTAAAGGGATGGAAAGTTAGAATCATGGGCCAGAGTTAAGGGAACTCTCATTTTTTTTTTTTTTTTTTTGCCTGGTGGATGATTTGATGATGATTCTCCAGCGTATGGAAGAGGCTTGCTTACAAGGGCTCTCTGTCCAGAACTGAGCACCAAGAAACGTGTCTGATCTGTTGGGTGAGCTCTTTGCCCCTGAAGAGATTTCTTCCTGGGAGCGCTGTTAATGATGGGAGAGGCCATGTGGAACAGTGGTGTCATCTGCTTCTTTCTGCTGGGGATGAAAACATATGTGCAGAGGGACTTCTCCATGCCTTAGAAGCTATATGCATGCTAAGTCCTTAAGTTGTGTCCAACTCTTTGTGAACCCATGGACTGTAGCCTGCCAGGCTCCTCGGTCCTTGGGATTCTCCAGGCAAGAATACTGGAGTGGGTTGCCGTGCCCTCCTCCAGGGGATCTTCTGACCCAGGGATTGAACCAGTGCCTCTTATGTCTCCTGCATTGAGGTGGCAGGTTTTTTTTTTTTTTTTTTAACTACTGATGCAACCTGGGAAGCCCTTATAAGCTATAATTTGTCACAAAATAATCTACTTTTTCTTCTAAATAGTTTTTACTTCTTTTTTTTTTAACCACAACAGCTTTGTACTGACCGCCACTATAGTTGCTTCTACTTTTCCTTTTTAACCTTTCTTGTTAGTTATGTGTGTTTTATGGAAGCTTTTATTTTTTTAAACTTCAATATCTGGCATCTGCCTAAGCTTTTTTAATATTAAAATTGTTTTAAATTTCGATTTTTTATTGAAGTATAGTTGATTTACCATCTTGTGTTACTTTCTCCTATACAGCAAAGTGATTCAGTTATTCATAGATATACATTCATTATTATTCATATTCTTTTCCATTATAGTTTATCACAGGATATTGAATATACTTCTCTGTGCTCTACAGTAGGACCTCATTTATCTGTGGAAGCATTTTTAATGAACAGGATGATACAGTATTACCTCCCTAAAAATATGATTAGAGTTTCTCAACCATTGACATTGGGCTGGATCATTCTTTGTTGAGAGGTGCTTACCTTTGAACTGTAGTATTATCCTTGTGCTCTACCCTGAGGGTGGAGGCAGAATTACTCCCAGTTGAGAACCATTTCTCTGAAGCCATTGTAGTAACTTGTTGAGTAGCTAAGTCATGTCCGACTCTGCAACCCTATGGACTGTAGCACACCAGGCTCCTCTGTCCTCCACTATTTCCTGGAGTTTACTCACATTCATGTCCATTGAGTCAGTGATGGCTATCTAACCATCTCAGTCTTTTACGATTTCTTGGCCTGTGACAGTGTGTGACATTCACTTCATCAACACTTTCCTCATTACCCTCCGTGAACCTGACATGATGATCATACTGCTGCTAGCAAGTGCCTTTTTGTTGACTGCAGCTGGGGCCTTTTTGTTCAGCAGCGGAGAGCTCAAGGCTTTCCTCTAATGCTTCCTTTGTGAGATAGACTGTGTTGTGTATGGGAGGCACAGCCAAGGGCACTGATGGTCAGTAGACCTACTCACTCATTCATTCAGTTTGAATGATTGACTCATGCGTGCATTTGGCAAATATCTGTTTTGTGTCTGCTGTATTCTAGGCGTTGTCCAGGCACTGGGAACACAGCACTGAGCAAGAAATAACAGAGCTCAGTGCTGTTAGAATCAGGGCTTCTAACTCAATCAGTATATTCAGAGGCAATAGAAGCTTGTTATTTATTTCAACAACTGGATCCACAGTTGGCTAAGTTGTATTTAGTTTTATGAGGGGTTCAACAAATCCATGTGATCAGTTCCTGATTGGGGTTTGTGGCTTGATCCAAACCTGATGTTCAACTGGGCTGTTGAAATAGGTGAAATTCCTGTTATGTGGGACTTTGAGAAAATCAATCTGTCTATGAAAATGAGTAGGCTTCCCTGGTGGCTCAGATGATAAAGAATCTGCCTGTAATGCGGGAGATCCAAGTTCGATCCCTGGGTCAGGAAGATCCCCCTGGAGAAGGAAATAACAACCCACTCCAGTATTCTGGCCTGGGAAATCCCATGGACAGAGGAGCCTGGTGGGCTGTATTCCATGGGGTTGCAAAGAGTTGGGTACGACTGAGCAACTAATGCTTTCACTTTCATGAAAATGAGTAGTAAGTGTGTGTTGACTGTTGCTTCTCACCTTAGTGTTTCAGGAGAGATCTGTCTTGATTTCGGAGAGAAATGTGTAGTGTGTATTGTGTGGCATCTACATCTGCAAACACGTTGTGCACCAGTGTCATCTGGTATTTGGGGTTGAATCTCACTCCATTTGATGTAACTCAATTGAATCTGACGCACATACTGTGCAGGCATTTGCCCAGCGGGCCCTCTGTTCCCCTTTTAAACAGAGACCCCTTTTCAAACTCAGTCTGACCCCGAATGCTGCCAGTTTTCCATTAGAGTATTCTGTGGCAATAAATGGCTTTAGAGCCAGCAGTTAGAATTTTTATTTTTCAAAGAACAATATAGGTGAATAGTCGTCTTTGAGAAGGCAAAAAAAGTGTATTATAGAAACCAGAATCCATTTTAAGGCAAGCCTTGCTGTACCTTTTCCCTAACCTTTTCCCATGAACCAAAAGAAAGATTAAAATTCCAACAGAAGGAAAATCGCCTTGGAGAAATATCTGGAGACCGATGGATTTATTTCATGTGTGACTTAAAATAGCCTGGGTTTCTGGTACCACATAAAGCTGTATTTCTAATGAGTTCCTGTTACCCTACTTTTTCTGCAGCTTTTTTTCACATGGGCCTGTCTACAGATAGAAATAGGCTAATTGTTACCATAACAGTGTTACTATCTTTCTTTGTGAAATCCACAAAATGGCCCATTTTTTTTTAAGAGAGACAATCCAAAGGATTGGCGGTGGGGGAGGAGTGGGGAATGCAGCTTTTCTAGGGCTATTTTTTTGGTCCCAAGGCTTATATTTGGAATTAGGCTGTGTTTCTGGGCTATAAGTCTGGGATGGTCCTCTTGGTTTCTTGTTCCTTTCAGGATTTATAAATGCCATTTGGGCTCATTATAAGTTAGTTTGTGAAAACACAACAAAGCAATGTATTAAGGTCATTGGGCAGCTCATTAGGTTCTTTTTTTTTTTTTTTCATGTCACAGTTCAGCCCCTGATGAGGTGTGTTAGGAAAGCAGGGGTGCCCTGGCGTCCAGGCAAAGGCAGTGCATTCCCAGGAAGGAGCCATCCTGCTCAGGCCCATCTTGCAAGTCTTTGCAATGGATGATCAGGTCACACACAGCAGGGGAGTCTCGCACAGCATTAGCTTGAGAGAAAGAGATGCCAATTCCACCGCTGTTTGACTGAAGCCCCTCATTAGGAGTGTACAGTTTGCCCTCTGTTCCTCTTCTGTGTGGGATTCGAGGTTGTTGGGGAGGGGGAGTCGTGTATGGCTGTGGGTGGGGTGGGTTGGGCTGGGATGGGGAGAGGGACTCCACACAGGAGTCTTGTGCAGCTCACTGTCCTGCTGGCCCCTTCCAGAGAATGCCAGACAGAGGCAGGAGGGCATCGTAAGTGACTCGGTCATGTACTTCACTGAGGAGCCCCCCGAACTGCCGGCCAACAGCCCACAGCCCCTGAAGCTGCGTCGCGTCTTGAACCTCAGCCCTTTCACGGTCACCGACCACACCCCAATGGAGACGGTGGTGGACATCTTCCGGAAGCTGGGGCTCCGCCAGTGCCTGGTGACCCGGAGCGGGTGAGTGGCCGGACCTTGGGGGGCACAAGATGAAGGGCCCATGGGAGGCTGATGGGGACCAGGGACCAGTCCTCCTAAGAGATGTCAGTAGGCTGTGGCGAGTGCAGGAGGAGATGCCAGCAAGGCTTGGAGGCAGGCTTCCAAGTGGGGCTGCTGTCTTCTGCCCTGAGGCTGAAGTTTGAGTCTAAAGGGGAGGAGCCCATGGGGAGGGGCTGGGGCTCCCTACCCCAACCCCCACAGTGGTCCAGGTTCCTGGAGAAGGTTCACCCTGTTCTGCTAAAATGAGCAAGGAAAATCTCAGAGCTGATGAGGAAAATAGCTTGAGGCACACGATGCTCCAACATTCCATCGGTGACACGCTAAGAAAGAGAGATAGGAATCTCATAAAAACTGTCGCACATTTTTCACACATGCAGTGGTTGAGAAGAAGGATATCAGTCCCTTCACCTTGAGAAAGCCGTGCAATTGGCTTGTGGAAGCGGGCATGGCGAGGGCTGCAGCTGGGTTTTCCCATGCCACTGGGTGCTACATTCTGGATTTTTCTCATAGACAAATGACCACACACAAACGTGAGGTGCACATTGTGCTCAAGTTGTTCCCTGATGCACCAGCCTGTTGAAAATGACTTGACATTTTCCAGTGTGATCGTAGAGCCATAAGCTTTGGTAGCTCGTGGCTTGGTCTCTGCCACAGCAGTATTGCTTCCGCACCGTGTTATCAGGAAGCAGAAAACCAGTGCTGTAGAGATCAAAGGTTCATGATGGTGTGAGAGGTGCAGTGCCCTGTGGGCCGTGCCTTGGGCTCAGGGGCTCTCCCTAAATGCAAGGGCCTCAGAAGCTTGGGTGGAGGAAGGGATTGGTTTGGTTCAGGTAGCTTGGAACCTGGGATTCTCTGCCTAGTTGATTGCTTTATGGGCTGGAGGTGGGAGGTAGGGTATGGGCTATGGAGATATTGGTACCTGAAATAGCAGTTTTGGCCTTTAGGATCCTGAGGCTCAACTCTCTGACACAATTTCCAGGGCTACCTCGCTCCTGGTTAACCCAGCAGTTCTCAAGCAGGGTGATTGGCCCTGCAGAGATTTGGGGGTGTCATAAGTGGAGGGGGCAGATGCTGCTACTGGCATCCAGTGGGTAGAGACCAGGGATGCTGTTTAACACCCTCCAGTGCACAGCACAGCCCCCATCAAAGCAAAGATTTGTCAGGCCCAAGTGATACTCCTGTTCCAGCTGAGTGTCCCTGGGCTGGCGGCCCGGGGTAGCCACAGAGCACACCTCACTTGGGCTTCCCAGGTGACTCATGGGTAAAGAATCTGCCTGTAATGCAGGAGACAGGCAGATGCAGGTTCGGTGCCTGGGGTGGGAAGATCCCCTGGAGGCAGACATGGCAACGCACCCCAGTATTCTTGCCTGAAGAATCCCCATGGACAGAGGAGCCTCTATCAGCAGGCTACAGTCCATGGGGTCGCAAAGAGTCATCCACGACTGAGCGACTGAGCATGCAGCAGGCACCCCTCAGTTGGAGAGATTTCTTCCTGCTGCTTTGCTCATGGCGGGCAGCACAGGTCTCTGCAAGGGGCTGAATTTGCACTTGATCCAGAGAACTCCTAGCTGACAGGATGAGTGTCCTTAGCTCTGACTGCAGCTGGTGGGTGTCTTGTGCTTGAGGAGGGGCAGTCAATGAACAGATGAATAAGCATTTGAGGCTAGAGATTATTTTCCCTGGTGGGTTCTTTTTTGGTCCAGCTGTGCAGCTTGCAGAATCTTAGTTCCTAGCCCAGGGATTGAACCTGGACACACGGCAGTGGAAGTGCAGTCTTAACTACTGGACCGCCCAGTACTTCCCCTCTACTGGCGGATTTTAAAGGCACCCAGTGGTTCTCAAACCTGAGCAGGCATCAGAATCTGAGAGGAGTAAACCTTCAGGTTAAACCCCGAGTACCAGGCCCTCCTGCAGTTACTGATCCTTCCCATCTGCGAGGGGCCCTGAGAATTGTACTTGTAACCAGCTCCCAGGGGCTACCGCTGGTCAAGGTCCCCACTTTATAAACGACTGAAGCCCACTGATGTGTGCTTGAATTTCCAGTGCTCGGCAGAAATACCACTGTGATCACCCATGTCGTCTCAAGTGTCTAGCAGTTTCTCTTTCCCTTTAAAATAATAATCCCACGTCAGTTATCATTGGAATTTTCAGTTCTGGCAGGAAATTCTGCCCTTGACGCCTGCTCACACCTCACGGAGCCCCATGTGAGGTTTTCCTGTGAAGATCTGGGTGCTGAAATTGGCTCCGAATGTTCTGTGAGAACACAAAATCGCTCTCACTCTCTCTCGCTGTATATACTTTAAACAAACACAGATGCTGATACGTTAGCGCTGGCAGGAGATCCTTGTTTGCGGGGCCTTTCATCTCCTTGGGCTTTGAGCCAGGGCAGGCCCGGCTCAAGCCAGCTCATGTTTTTGATCTGTTCCATCACCATGTACCGTCCCAGCTCTTGGCCGAGCCCCACAGCTCGTACCCTTGACTAGTGTAGTCTGAAGGACTTCTCAGGGCCTGGGCTCTATGGTGATCATGAAACCAGACCAGGAGCCAGAGAAGTCTTTGTCCTCATAAAGTTGAAGTCTTGGAAGCGTCCAGTGGCCAATAGTGAATTTGGGATTTTCCCCATAGAGGATCTAGAAAGAAAAAGGGAGCAGAGAAGATGCTAGGTGGGCCTTGAGGTCCTGACCAGGGTGGTCTTCTCACAAGAGCCCCGGTGCTCTAATCTGAATTATGTTCATGGTCTTAGATAGACTGTTTATCATTCCACAGATTCACTTGAACTGCTACCCAGAGAGGCTGGACATCGAAACACTTGATTTAGATCAAGTAGGGCGTTTCATACCACTAACAAACCCCCTTGGATTGAATGCTGCTTCCTTCTGGGAGGTTGCTTATCTTTCTTCTTTTTTGATATTTGAATGGCATCACTGACTCGATGGACGTGAGTTTGAGCAAGCTCTGGGAGTTGGTGATGGACAGGGAAGCCTGGCATGCTGCAGTCCATGGGGTCACAAGGAGTCGGACATGACTGAGCGACTGAACTGGACTGAACTGAATTTCTTTCGCAGGCCAGGGCACAATTTATGCCTGAACCCAAGGCAGCTCCTGAATCCGTATTTCCCCAGAACCGTTACAACCAGCTTGACTTTCAGACATTATAGTTACCAAGCTTTAAGACAGGGCTGTCAGGACTGCAGATGCCTAGTGTTTTGATACTGTCTTAAGGATGGACATAAGGAAACAAAACCCAGGCTTTATAGATACGGGAAGGGTGCCTGTGTGTGTTACAGTTAAGTTCTTGTCACTTTGCAGACGCTACCAAGTCTTTTTTTTGAAAGCAATATTGGTTTCTTCAGCATCTTGATGAGCTTCTATGTGAGGGAGAACTGGAGGAGGCTCAAAAAGTGTTACAAAAAAGAAAATCAAGGAGCTTGTCATCCACCAAGGAACATGGATATCATCCAGTTTGAGTTATGTTCTCCAAGTGTTCTGAAGCGTGGTGTCCTGAGCCAGGCTTTCAAATACAAATGTCCGTAAGGACCGAAGAGACTTTTAAGCTGAATGACTGTCTGCTGATTGGTGGCCCCCAGCCTCAGAACTCCTTCCACCTCGGATGAAAAGGTTCTTCCTCCTTTCACATGCTGCTGCTTCTCTGATGATCACACCTTTCTTAGTTATATATTATAGGCATAAGCTGCTTGCCTTCTAACTATTCATTTTTTTATTTTAAAGGGAGTTGAAGGACTGTTATGGACTAAATTTTGTGTCCCCAAGCCCCAAATTCATACACTGAAGCTCCAGCCTCCAATATGGCTGTCTTTGGAGACAGTGTCTGTATGGAGGTGTGTGTATGCATGCTGAGTCGCTCAGTCATGTCTGACTCTTTGCGACCTCATGGACTGTAGCCCACAAGGCTCCTCTGTCTGTGGCATTTCCCAGGCAAGAATACAGGAGTGGGTTGCTATTTCCTCCTCCAGGGGCTCTTCCCAACACAGGGATTGAACCTGCATCTCCTGCGTAGGCAGGTGGATTCCTTACCACTGAGCCACCAGGGAAGCCCACTTTAAGGAGCGAGTTAAGGTTAAATGAGGTCATAAAAGTCCCATCTCTAATCAGATGGGACTGATGTCCTTAGAAGGAGAGGAGACACTGGCGATGCCTGCATAGAGAAACAGGCCGTGTGAGGACACAGCAAAAAGGTGGCCGTCTACACACCCAGGAGAAACCGAACTGGCCAGCACCTTGATCTTGACCTTCCCAGCCTCCAGAACCAGGAGAACATACATTTCTGTTGTTAAGTTACGTAGTCTGTGGTACTTTCTTATGGCAGTACAAGCTGACTCCATCAGAACTCAGACTCACCTTGGCGGATTTAGGATAATAGCATCTTGTTTTATGGGGCATCTTTGATTTTACTGTATTTTTATAAATTTTAGAAATGTGTTTTAGTCACTGATCTATAAAAATGGTTAAAGTCAAGTAGCTCCAAATAGCTAGAAGGAAGAAAGTGTTAGTCGCTCGGTTGTGTGACTCCTTGCAACCCCATGGACTATAGCCCACCAGACTCCTATGTCCATGGGATTCTCCAGGCAAGAATACTGGAGTGGATTGCCATTTCCTTCTCCAGGGTGTCTTCTTGACCCAGGGATTGAACCTGGGTCTCTTGTGTTGTAGGCAGATTTTTTAATGTCTGAGCCATCAGGGAAGCTCAAGAATACTGAAGTGGGTAGCCATTCCTTTCTTCAGGGGATCTTCCTAACCCAGGGATAGAACCTGGGTCTCCCACGTCACAGGCAGATTCTTTAGCATCTGAGCCACTAGGAAAGCCCTACACAGCTGGAAGGAACAATGGTTCTTAGCTCTGTCCTCCTTTACCACCCCTGACCCTTCCATTCAGACAACCACTTTCTTCCCTCCTAAGAATTTTGTCTTCTTGAATTAATAGACTGTATTTTCTGAGCCATTCAGAATTACAAAATAATTGAGCAGAAAGTACAGAGTTCCCTCTCTGGTCCTTTCTGTTTCTCTTCCTGTTAACATCTTACATTTATGGTTTATATTTGTTGTCCTCAATGAGCCAGTATTGAGGTGTTATTATTAACTATGATCCAGCTCAGTGGTAAAGAATCCACCTGCCAGTGTAGGAGATGCAGCTTCGATCCCAGGGTTGGGAAGATCCCCTGGAGGAGGAAATGGCAACCTACTCCAGTATTCTGAGGAGCCTGGTGGGCTACCATTCATGGGGTCACAAAAAGTCAGACACAACTAAGTGACTAAGCAACAGTAACCATTTACTTTAGGGTTCACTTTTGGTGTTGTGCATCCTGTGGGTTTGGATAAATTCATAATGACATGTATCCACCACTGCAGTATCATCAGGAATAGTTGCACAACCCTAAACATCCTCTGTGGTCTGTGTGTCCCTCCCTCTCTCCCCTCAGCCTCTGGTAACCGCTGACCTTTTACTCTGTCCAGCGTTTTGCCTTTTCCAGAGCGTCATAGAGTTGGAGTCACACAGTGTGTAGGGGAGGCAGGGGGTGTGCATTGCAGGTTCCTCCATGTCTTTCCCTGGCTTGATGGCTTGTTTTTCTTTCTGCTGCTGCTGCTAAGTTGCTTCAGTCGTGTCCGACTCTGTGTGACCCCATAGACGGCAGCCCACTAGGCTCCTCTGTCCCTGGGATTCTCCAAGCAAGAACACTGGAGTGGGTTGCCATTGCCTTCTCCAATGCATGAAAGTGAAAAGTGAAAGGAAAGTCGCTCAGTCGTGCCTGACTCTTAGCGACCTCATAGACTGCAGCCTACCAGGCTCCTCCGTCCATGGGATTTTCCAGGCAAGAGGACTGGAGTGGGGTTTTTCTTTCTAGTGCTGAGTAATATCCATTGTCTAGATGGACCAGTTTGTTGATTCACTCACCCACTGAAGGACGTCTTCGGTGTTTCCAAGTTTGGGCAGTTATATTTGAAGCATACATTTTCTAAGACTAAGGACATTCTTTTTCATAACCATGGAGCTGTATGCAAAATTAACAGTAATTAAGTTTATCATTCACTATCTAGTTCATGTCATTTTCAGTCCAGAATTCCTTCAGTGTTCACACATTGCATTGGTTTGTTTTGCTTCTTTAGTCTCTATCTAGAAGAGCTTCCTGTCTTTTTTCCTTGTTATTTATGACCTAGATTTGTTTTTAAGAGTTCAGACCAGTAGTCCCACATTGTGAATTTGTTTGATTGCTTCCTCATGGTTTAATTTTTTTACAGTAGCTTCGGGCAATGTTCCAATATTGATGATGTCATAATGTCAGCTTTTCTGACTTGACTGGTGATAAGCTCCATCACTGGGATGAGGTGGTGATGGCCAGAGCGCTCTGTTATAAGGGGACATTTTTCTCTTTGTATGTAATCTGTGGAGGGATACTTTGAGACCATGTGCATTTTCTGTTTTCCAGCAACCATTTACGCAGTGGTTTGGGAATCCATTGATAAATGATTGACTAAACTAATGATTGCACTGAGGGTTGCAAAATGTTGATTTTCTAATTCTGTTGTGCTTGATACATTTTTTTCTCCAGTTTTTGAGACTATTGCTTTTAGTTGTAGTGCTTTCTTTCAGTTTTGTCATCTGTGTTGCCATTATTCTTTTTGTTCAGCATGTTTTTTTAAAAAACACTGTCAGCATTTTACCTGTAATATTTCTAAAGTTTCGTAGTCAATTATTTACTTTCTCTCTTGACAATGTATAATATTAAACATTAACTAAAATTTAATGTGGCTTGTTCTTTTAAACACTTCAAGCAATTTAACATAAATATGTTATAAATGTGATTATTATAAAACTTAAAACTAATACAATTATGTAAAGTTTAAAAATAAAATTAAATTAAAAATAAAATTCAACATTCAAAAAACTAAAAAAAAAAAAACTTATTACTGTCTTGTTTAGAGGTAAACTGCTGGCTAATTTCCAGTTATCTTCATTTTTTGCAGTTAACTAGGAAAAGCAAATTTGACTCAGTCACACAGAAGTTACTGTCATATCTGCTCTTTTTCTCTTTACCTTGTATTCCGTATGGGTGTTACTGAGAAGAAGGAAGAGAGTTACTACTATTCCTTTTCACGTATGAAAACTATATTAGATCCTCTGGACGTTCTATTTGTAATTAGTTTAGTATGCTTTTTATTAATGTATTTTTTAAATATAAATTTATTTATTTTAATTGGAGGCTAATTACTTTACAATATTGGAGTGGTTTTGCCATACATTGGTAGTATGCTTTTTAAGAAGCCTTACGTGTTTAGTTTTTGGCTCTGCTGGGTCTTGGTTGCTGCACAGGCTCTTCTCTAGTGCGGTGAGTGGGGGCCCCTCCTGCTTGCTGCGTGTGGGCTTCTCATTGCAGTGGCTTCTCTTGTTGTGGCACGTGGGCTCAGCAGTTGCGGTTCCCTGGCTCCAGAGCACAGGCTCAGTAGTTGTGGCATATGTGGGAACCTCCTGGACCAGGGATCGAACCCATGTCTTTTGCATTGGCAGGCAGATTCTGTACCACTGAGCCACCAGGGAAGCCTCTGTATCATGCTTTGAAAGGCCCTTCTTGCTCTTTCCCTCTCTCTTGAAGACGTTCCAGTGAGATGGAGGGAAAGAAGTCCCTCTCTGCCCCGGGGTGTGATAGATGGGGAAACTAACACAAGAAATCAATCCCTTTTTCAAGGTTAACGTCCAACGTGGTCATGGACAAAGAAGTCAGAATTCTGATCTTACAGTTTCACTGACCACTGTCCATTTCACCAGCTATACCTTACTGCAATACTGCTTTGAGTACTTGTGCCCCCATCTTCATGTTCACTTCCTATTAGTAAGAGATGAGCTTGATACTTTGGCTTTAATTAAATAAATGGCAGTGTAGTACAGCTTTGTTTTCGTATTTTTTGGTATATCATCATTTTTCACAGATAGGAGAAACCTGCCATTTAAAAAAAAATCTTTTCTTTTTCTTGGCTAACCCTTGTGTGGCTTATGGAATCTTAGTTCCTCAACCAGGGATTGAACCTGCACCCCCTGCATTGGAAGCAGAGTCTTAACCACTGGACCACCAGGGAAGCCCCAGAAACCTTTCGTTTTAATAGCCATACAATATTCCAGGGTGAGACTGCCATCCTTCTCTGTTCTCCTCTTCTTGGGGATGATGGAGATGAGGTGAGGTTAAGTTTGCAGTGGAACTTCTTTTCCCCGGAGACTTGTGTAATCCCCTTCTTTCACTCCTTTCACTTTCCCCAGGGGGCGTGATTTGACCCCAGCAGATGTTCATTTAAATATTCAATAAAACCGAGCAGAGACAAGGGCTGCCATGAACAGTTGTGCAAGTGTGTGTTCATGACCCAGGAACACTGTTCACATTGTGTTTGTAAAAAGTAGGAGTTGGACAGTTTACAGTATAGGTGGCCATATACCAGGGGCTCTGGGAAGTGGCATTGTTTTTGTAAGGAGACAGCCATGGAACTTTGGAAGAGGAGGTAATTTATATAAATAGTCAGACATGAATGTCAAACTTTACCCTTCCAGTAAGATAGATTTAAAATGGAACCAATTGTTATACTTAAAACTTCTTACACTTAAAATGCCTTACACATGGGATTTCTGCAGTGTGATCAAGTTTTGACATTGGCTTTTATAAGCCCTTTTTAACTGATTATATTCTTAAAAATTGGGTGAGTATATATTAGTCATCATAGACTTACCACATTAATAAGCAAGCCTGTAATATCAGTGGCCAAAAACAATAAAGATTAATTTTTCTCCCATGTCACTCACATCTAGTATGAGTTGCAGCAGGTGTAAGCTCTGCACCACACAGTCATCCCAGGGCCCAGGTCTTTGAATCTGATGGCTCCCAACTCATCCTCTGTGAACTCAGAGTCCTTTACTGGCTCCTCTGTCTGGAACCATCAAATGAGAGAGGAAATGTGCAGGTGACTTGGGAGGGGCATCGCTCACCTCCACCCACATGCCATTGGCCAGAGCTCTCTCAGTTGGCCCTACCCATCTGCAAGGATAGCTGGGAAATGTGGTCTCTCCCTGCGCCTGGGTGGGAAGAGCGCTGGGGATCAGAGAGAGATGTGAATCAATATTGCAAGACTGACCTTTTTTCTCTATTTTGTTTCTTCTCCAGGAGACTTCTTGGCATCATCACGAAAAAGGATGTTCTGAGACATATGGCCCAGATGGCAAACCAGGACCCTGAATCCATCATGTTTAATTAGAAACAAGATGGTAGTTTCTTTGAGAAAAATACAACTGTATCATTGGAAAGAAATAAACAAATGATAGTTATTATCCTAATGAACGGTCATGCACTGGGAGCAGCGGAAACAAAAGCTTTGTTTGAAAGGAAGGGGAAAAGAATGAAACTTAAAAAAATATACACCTATGAGTAGGCATTTTATAGCTTTAACCCCTTATGAGTTTCAAGCTGTGTTGTGAGTTTAGTAACTGCTGTGGGGGCATGTGGGTGGGGGTAAATGATGTGGTTTGTACAAGGATCTGGAACACAATTGCTGAGTCAAGAAACATTTGCCCCTTCTGTTGCAGGCTGGTGTTGGTAAAGCTTTGAATCTGAAAGGCCAAGGGGTATTGGCGTGTCAGTGTCCTTATTTATTGGTTCCTGAGGTTTGGCTGCTATGTTACTGAATCAGACTAAAGATATTTGCACTTACTTTGTTGGAAAAGAAAAAGAAATTAAATGTGAACATAGCGAAAGCTGCAAGTATGCTAGTGGGTTCACTTGTGATGAGCCATTGCTGGCTCCTGTTCTCAGCCTGTTTTATTGCTTATCCCTCAGTTTCTGAACCAAGATTGGGTCTTATGCCTTGTTGAATATGAAGAAAACATTTCTCTATGCAAGACTAGCATCTGGGGACTGCACGACGAACTGTTGGAGCATTTAGTGCTGTGCTGTTTCCTGCCACAGAAAGAGATTTGTCCTTATTTTGAGGGTATACATACCCATCATTGATTTGCATCTCCATTGCATCTGCTTCATTTATTGCTGTTGCCTGTGCATTCTTAAATATTGATCAGTCTAGCGCTTTCCAAGGGCCATGTCCTATATTCTGCCAGCTTGCCATAGTGACTTGAATTTCCAAATAGCATATACAAATGTCAAAACAGACTACCCAGTGTTAGTGCTTATTTTTCTTCTCAGATCTTATTAAATACGGCTGCCGAGAGGGTAAGGCAGATGAGTTCTCAGTGGGAACTCCTCCAAATGGATTGCAAGAGAAATACTAAATTGATTCTAAATCTGTTCCATTCTCCTCTCTGTAGGATGCAAAACATCCAGCTTTAATGTATAAGCATGCACTTTCATATTAGCAATCAGAGCACAGGAGGACAGAGTTAAATTTGAGACAGCCAATTTGAGCATCTTTGAGTTGAACGTAATGATACATTTATTCTTTTAGTCAAGACTTCGGTTGTGTCTGTGGGAAGGAATTAAGCTATGTTTCTTAGGTCTACTGGGTGATGTCGGTAAGATTGATGCCCCTTGTCCTTTCCCTTTTGTCTTTGTTCTTTCCTTTTCCCTGAGTCATCCTCATCCTTTTCAGTCTCATCATTGGCTCTTGATGTATTAGGTGTGCATTTGGCTGCAAATAATAGAAAACACACAGTGAAGAGTGGACTAAGAAACCTGGAGGTGGGCTCTCAGGACTGGGTATCCTTGATGACTCATGGCCTTTGGTACTTTTTCTCCACATCCTTACCCCTTACCCGTTGGCTTCCTGCCTCATAGTCACAAGATGGTCACTGACCTGCCAGATCTGATAACTGCTCTCTAAAAGCTGGAAGAGGAATGAAGAGGCAGGTGACAAGGTGTATTGTGTGCAGGGGGAACACAGAGCTTTCCTAGAGATGATTGGCTTACCTCCATTGGCTGAAATTCTGGTACCCCCCCACTGCACATGAGTCTGGGAAGGAGAGTATTTAGCTATGTAGGCATGTTGCACTCAGTGAGATTGAAATTCTCTGACTAAGGAAGGGGGATTGGCCCTTGGGAGGGGGATGGTGTCTACTCTATTGGATGCTGTCATTGTGTGTTTGTCATTGTTCTTCCTGCCATCTTCCCCCTCTGTCTTGCTGACCACATCAAACACTCTCCCGTGACCTTACAGCCCCCTCCCCTCTTGGATTCGACCTGGCACTCCCAATCAGAAGCCATCCTTTCTTAGCCCTAATAAAAATGTTTATTCTGGAGAGAAACCCGTCTATAAGAGGGTTTCGGTGAAACTTCTAGTAGATACAAGAAAATATACTGATGGGTTTAACCTGATTGAAAACTTAAAGGAGTTGAAGTCAGATCCTGCTGACAAAAGTATGGAAAATGTGTCTGTAATTAACTGGCCTCCTTCCAAATAACAGCAGACAGCCACTTCAGTGTGGAACGGTCAGTCTGTGGTAGTAGAATATACTCTTAGGTCCTATAAGAGAATGACATTTGTGGTCGCACTCATAGGACCTACGTACTGAGTGACAGATCATAATGTTTTGTTGCTGTTGAAGTTTCCATGGAACAGTGCGAGTGAAGCTGGATTCTCCTGGGCTTTCAGTCCTCAAAAGTCTTAATGTAGTTCCCCTCTTACTCCTATATAGGCTTTCCAAAGAGTTTTAGTCATAGCCTGGATTTATATAATCCAGGACACCCTGTTAGCTGAAACATGGAGCTTCAGAAGGGAACACAAAACAGTGAACAGACAGCCAAAGTTCAGTATAACCACAGAATTCGCCCTCCTCCAGCTGAGGCCTGGAAAGAGGAGAGGAGAGGAGGGGGGAGTTGACTCTGGGCCGAGGTCAACCATGGGCTCATGTCCTCTCCCCCAGTGCTTAGCTTAGAGTCAACTGTGGGGCTTAGGGCCAGCATTGGACAGCCAGGTCAGGGCTGGGATGGGGGGCTTGTAGCGCCACTGCCAGAGTCAACTGCCTGCCTCCCCTGGAGCCCTGACTAGCCACTGATCCTGGCCTCAGACAGACTCACAGGGAACATACCGCTGGGCCCTTTGTTGCACGTGGATGGGGATTCTGAAGTGCGCTGTATCCGCATGTAGAACTTCGTCCACTTTACCTGGTGATCTGGTGAACGAGATGAGTAACTCTGGAACTCTGACTCAAGTTGAATACTGTTTTTGTTTCTTTTTCCAGAACCAAAGTTTGTAGACATTCGTAGAACTTTCTGGGTTCTCTCTGAATAGATTTTTTATGTGAATAAGATATAAATATGTAATGGAAAAGGAGTTCCATAATGAGGCACATTGACCTACTTCTTGCTGTCTTTTTCTATCACTGAGGGAATGTATTGTAGATGGACAGATGGCAAATAAAGAGCATCCTGAGTGTGACGTGGATTTCTTGTGTTTTTCAGCACATCCCCTGGGAATGCCCATGTGCATGTAGCTTTTATGGAAAGGCAAGTGTGCTAGAAGCAAATCCATATTCAGTGTTTGCTGTGGCAATCTCATAGTTCTCTATTTGAAATTTCTCGATGACTTGATAAAGGAGAGGACATGTCAATAGGAATTTTTTTTTTTTGGCCCTAATAAGTCACAGAAACTGAAAAAAATGTCCAGCAGTTTGTTTCACTTAGGTGAGAACCGATTCCTTTAAATTATCAACACATGCGAAATCTGTTTAGCATTCATTGTATTCATTATTCCGATGCTGAGCTGGAAAAGGTGAGAAACTCAAGGAGAAGAACTATTGAATTTCAAGTAATTGTAATATTATATCTTCATTTTCATTTCACATGGGCAGCGTTTTATCAGACTCTGCTTCTAACTTTTGAAATGGTTGACATGAGGAGGGAACTTGTCCCTGTCTACGTTGGGGAGCATGAACCAGACTCCATTTTCACTGACGTGGGTCTAACTATTTATTCGCTGTCCTAGTTGTGCTGGGAAAGTAATATATTCACGTTTGGTGTTGGAATGATGATATAGCAATGTGGTTTTTTTTTTTATTTTAAATATTGTAACACTCTGTAAACATTGGCGAATTACTGAACATTGTATGTTTGAACTCTGTATTTTTAAAGAAACTTTTTATTTTATTTTTTAAAATTTTATTAGAGTATAATTGATTGAAAGTGTTGTGTTAGTTTCAGGTATACAGCAAAGTGATTCAGTTATACATATGTTCATTCTTTTTTAGATTCTTTGCCCATGTAGATTATGACAGAGTGTTGAGTAGATGAATTCCCTGTGCTAAAAAGAAGGCCCTTGTTGGTTATCTGCTGCTGAGTCACTTCAGTCGTGTCGGACTCTGTGCAACCCCATAGACGGCAGCCCACCAGGATGCCCGGTCCCTGGGATTCTCCAGGCAAGAATACTGGAGTGGGTTGCCATTTCCTTCTCCATATATTAGTGTGTGTATAGCTTAATCCCAAACTCCTAATTTATCCCTTCCCTCACCTTTCCCCTTTGGTAACTATAAATTTATTTTCAAAATCTGAGTCTGTTTCTGTTTTGTAAATATGTTCATTTGTATCTTTTTAAAAATTAGATTCCAGGTATGCATGATACCATATATTTCTCTTCTGTCCGACTGACTTCGGTCAGTACAACAGTGTTTAGGTCTATCCATGTTGTTGTAAATGGCATTATTTCATTCTTTTTCATGGCTGAGTAATATTCCATTGTATTATTTCTTTATCCATTCCATCTTCTTTACATCTTCTTTATCCCTTCCTCTGTCAGTGGACATTTAGGTTGCTTCCATGTCCTGGCTATTATAAATAGTGTTGCAATGGACATTGAGGTACATTCATCTTTTGGAAGTATGTTTTTCTCTGGATATATGCCCGGAAGTGGGGTTGCTAGATCATGTATGTTCAAGGCACCTCTGTACTGTTCTCCATAGTGGTTGTATCAGTTTACATTCCCACGAACAGTGTAGGAGGGTTTTTTAAAAATGAAATGAGCACAGAGTCCTCAAGCAGCATGTTGTAAAATGGAAGAGAGGCTGCGATATCTCAGCCTGTTGTTACCCTGGGGAACCTTCAAAACCTGATTCTGGTGACTGTGGAAGTGTCTGGCAAGGTTAAAGATCCACTCTTGAGATTGTGACGCGAGATTGGGACTTGAGCTTGGCTCAGCTTTTAAATCCCTTGTTCTTAGCCTGGTGAGTTTGAATTCCATCCTTCCTGACCAGTTTTGTATTTTGAAATGTTCAACTTTACAGAAAATTTGAAAAAAAAAAAAAAAAACACCAAGAATGCTCATGTATCCTTGACCTGGAAGAGGCAGTAAGGGGAGCCCCCTCTGACAGGGACAGCTTAGGAGGCTGACCTTCAGCAGGGTGGCCCACACGAGCAACTGTCCTTCATTAAAGCAGGCCTGGGGTGATGTCGAGGGCCACCAGCGGTGAGTAGCTGCAGGGTATGGTGCCTGGGGAGGCAGAGGAGATTTTAAAATTGGTTTTGTTTTTCCTGTGGGGGAGGAGGAGACCAAGGACATGCTTCTCCATCATGGAAGGCCAGGGAAAGATACAGAATTCAGAGGAAGGATGAGGTTGAATTTGCCTGGTACACAAACAATTCTGGCTGTTCTATAGCAAGACCAGAAGCTATCACAAATAGGTGAGCTGGGATAGAGGCTTGTCCCAGAGACGTTCTTGAATTTTGGATGTATTTCCAAGGCAGAACCAGCAGATTTATGGTTGGATGGATATGAAATAGTACAGCTAAGTCGCCATCTACTGAGGTGGGCTAGTGGAGGTGAATAGCTCCATTTTGGAAGTGCTACACTGGAGATACCTGTTGGACATTCCAGTCCAGAGTTCAGGGGAATCATTAGAGTTGGAGATGGAAATCAAGCCATTGGCATATCTGTGGTATTAAAGCCATGCCTGGAAATTTCTGTGGTCTAGTGGTGTCTGAAGAGCAAAAAGAACCAACATTCTAACAATTTCAACATTGAGTTTTCAGGGAGTCATGCTGACTTAGATGCCTGTAGAACTGCCCTTGAATTCCAGCTCTGCAGCTTCTTGGATGTGTGACATTGTTGAAGAATCATACCTCTCTGAGCCTGGGTTTCCCCATTACTGTAGACTGGGCCAATGCTCTTCACTAGAGATGTGTTTGTGAGAGTTAATCAGTGTAAAGCACTTGGCCTGGAATAGACCATACAAATAGTAAATGTTATAGCCTTTTCATGTTATGTAGTCCTCTCAGTAACTTTAACTGGAAGTTACTTTAATTTTGTGTGGTTAACAGACATAAGACATTTTAAGAATGCTAAAAATAAATGAAAGTTGAACTAACCAATTGCCTTTCCCACCAACTCTTTCAGTCATTCCTCCCACCCCCAAAACAAAAATGAAACAAAGCAAACAAAAGAACCAAAATCTCAGATCTCTTAAGGGATGTGAAAAAAACCCTCACTGACTCCAGATTAATGGGAAATTATTAGGAAAAAAAACCACTTGATGGGAAATTCCATTTCTCTATGGCTTTATATTGACTTTTTATTTGCAGTATAGTTGGTTTACAATGTTGTGTTAGTTTCACATGTACAGCAAAGTGATTCAGTTATACATATGTATATTCTATTTTATAATGACTTTTGAGCAGGAAAGCATAAATTCACATGGATGCTGAACTATTAATTAGCCTCAGATTTGGAGCAAGAGTTCCTGAAACACAAGACTGTTTAACTTACTTATTTTCAGACAGTATAAAACCCTATACCCACTACTCTTGCAGACAGAGAAACCTGACTGTGGCGCGGTATTAATATAGAAAGAAGTCTCATTAGTAAAACCCATGAAGAGCAGCATTTTATAGGTTCTGGCTATTTCCCTTCAATGTGCGTGCTTAGTCGCATCCAACTCTTGGTGATCCTAGGGACTATAGCCCTCCAGGCTCCTCTGTCCACGGGATTTCCCAGGCAAGAATACTGGAGTGGGTTGCCGTTTTCTCCTCCACGGCATCTTCCCAACCCAGATATTGAACCCGCGTCTCCTGTATTAGCAGACGTGTTCTTTACCACTGAGCCACCTGGGAAGCACTTCCTTCAACATTAAGTAGTTAGAAGCCAGAGGCGGCAGAATGAACTAACAGTTGTCCAAAAGGTGGCAACCCACCAGTTTTAATTCTAGCTCAAGCTAACTGGAAAGGCCTTGCAAATAAAGTGTCTGGGTCAGGCAGGCTTCTTTCTGGGCTTTCGTGAATCAAGACGAGCAGAGTTTCATGTCCTCCCAGGACGCCATGCTCTGGCTGAGTGCAGGGGAGCCCGGCATGCCTGTTGTTACAGCGCTTCCCCAGTTCATTGGTAGTTAATTGGCTAGAAAGAAGCTACCATCTGGGAAAGCAGGTAGGGAGCATCTATTTCTGGCAGTTCCTCAGCACTGCATTTCATTAGAGAAATGGCTTTTTCTTTCTGAATGAGCAATAACCAAAGAGCACCTTGTGGGGATTTCCAAACCCCTTTGGTCAGGGTTTGGCTCCCAGAACGAAGGGAGCAATTTCTCTGTGATTCCAGCGTTTGTGATGGAACACATATTTCAAAGATTAAACAG
Source organism: Bos grunniens (assembly GCF_055505025.1). Classification (NCBI taxonomy): domain Eukaryota; kingdom Metazoa; phylum Chordata; class Mammalia; order Artiodactyla; family Bovidae; genus Bos; species Bos grunniens. The sequence continues at coordinate 7,620,108 of NC_141194.1, forward strand.
CCATCCTCAATCCAAACAGATTCTGTCAGAGAAATTGAAAACACACACGTAAATTTTCAGTCCGCAGGCTGCCTGACAGGTTGAGTCCCGGGGATGCTGCTGCAAGTAGAACATTTTCCCTCCCTCCCTTCCTTCTGCATGGCTCCATGTTCATTTCATGCCTCAGGCTTGCTCCCAGGGCTCCCCCACTTGTGTCCTGCCAAGGATTCTGAACCAAGTAGAAATTGGTGCTAGCTCCCTTCTGATGATTTCTTTTTCTGACATTTCTCAAACTTCTGTCGGTCCCCAGAAAGACCTGAGCCTTTCTAGGACTGGCTGTGGGTGGTTTACATGATCACCGAGGAACTCTCCAGGGAGTTGCCCAGTGCCGAGTTTTTGCTCCATGGAGTGCTGAGTCACTTCAGTCATGTCCGACTCTATGACCCAGTGAACTGTAGCTTGCCCGACTCCTCTGTCCATGAGATTCTCCAGGCAAGAGTACTGGAGTGGGTTGCCATGCCTTCCTCCAGGGGATCTTCCCAACCCAGGGATCGAACCCGCACCTTCTACAAAGCTTTAGCATTGGCAGGCAGGTTCTTTCCCACTAGCGCCACCTGGGAAGCCCTGCTCCATGGAGTAGGGGGTCTCAAAGAGTAAGTCTGCATGTGGTAGGGTTGCCCTTCCCCAAGTGTTTCCAAGATTCAGTATTTCTGCCAGGTGCCCAAGGGAAAGAGTGGATTCTGTGCTTAACTAAACTGGAAAGTTCCATCTCATGGGGTTCCACAGACTAGTCTTAGAGAGTTGTAACTATGGCATCAGGAGTGTCTGTTTTTTTGTTTCTTTTCTGAATTTCTGTGTGAGTGACCTGGAAGAAGCAAGGCCCCTTTAATGAACTTTAAGCACATTTTCTGTGAGACAGGGACATTTCCTTATGCTTCATAACCTGTAAGATATTTAGGGATTAGCTGAGTGTGGATCCCCACAGCTGGTTAGAAATGAGTTCCAAGTCCCTCCCAGGTCTACTGAGTCAGATCAGCATTTGAACAAGATCCTCAGGGATTTGTGTGCAGAGTCAAGTTGGAGAAGTGCTTCCCACTCCAGTGTTCTTGCCTGGGAAATCCCATGGACAGAGGAGTGTGGTGGGCTACGGTCCATGGGGTCACAGAGTTAGACACAACTTAGCGACTAAACAACAACAGCCCTAGGTGATGGGTCTCATGAGTTCACTTCCAGCTCTGAGATCCACAGTTCTCCAAGATTCTCTTACTTCCAGAGGAAGAAACAGCGGTGGCTTCAGTGACTGAGGCACTGAAGGAGCCTGTCCAGAGAAACGTGGTGGAGAGAAACTTGGCATGAGGTCCCTGAATCCCATTTCTCAGTCCCCAGACTTTCCCAGTCACCACCGCAACGCTAGTAGCCTTGGAGGCTCCATCATTCTTGGGGCGGGCCCATGCACTGGAAATTGTCTGACTGCATCCCTGGCCTCTACCCACTAGGTGTCAGTAGCAGCCATCCCCCTGGTTGGGACAACCCCAGATGTCTCTGGAAACTGCCAAGGTGTATGTGTTGGGGGGAGGGGAGCAAATCCCCCCCCACCACCTCCCTATAATTGACTTCTGCAGAAGTGAGCATTGACATTTATGAAGCCTAGACAAAGGGACCATGTTTGGTGGTGTTTAGGTGAGTTTTTCTTAAAGCTGGGATAGGGGGAGTAGGGGGAAGTGCCTTGTGTCAGGCAAGGACGGGGTGGGGAGTCCAAGGTCTGGGGACAGGCGTTGCTGTGCCTGGTGGCTTGGGAAGTGTGCCCCCCACCTTTAAGCAGAAAACACAGGTGAATGGGAGAGGGACTAATGCTTTTTTTAAGTTTTTAAAAGTTTTTTATTGGAGTATAGTTGAATTAACAATGTTGTGTTACTTTCAGATTACAGCAAAGTGATTTGGTTATACATATGCATATATCCATTCTTTTTCAGATTCTTTCCTCATATGGTTATCACAGAATATTAAGCTTCCTGTGTTGCTTTCAAAGAACCTAACGTGGGCCACCGGCAAAGGCTATAGTCACCTTACCTAGGCACATAGCTCACACCAGGTGGCAATTGTGAAGCAAGTGACTTGACTTTCAGCCAGTTCTGTCCTTTTCCCTGTCCTCCTTTCCCAGATATCTATTACTTTCTCCACACACACACAGATGCACGCGTGCGCATGGATAGAAAACAGCTTTTTGCTCATGACATTTTGTTAGAAAGATACCGAGCTGCTAACTTGAACATTTTTGTGACTTCATTGGAAGTTTAGAGAGACCGTTGGCAAACTGCAGCCCACAGGCCAGCTCCAGCCTGCCACCTGTCTTTGTAAATAAAGTTTTATTGGCTCACAGCCATGCCCATTCATTGCGAATTGTCTGTGGCTGCTCTCAAGCCACAAAGGCAGAGTTCAGTAGTTGCAGCAGAGACTGTATAGCCTGAAAAGCCTCAAAGATTTACTATTTGGCCCTTTACAGAAAAAGTTGGCCAACTCCTGGCCTAGAGTTAATTAGGGTCACCAAACCACTGGAGAACCACCAAGAGTAATTGAACTTTCTTCCTTGCACTGGGTGGAAAACAGAAAGACATGTTTTCAAAACAGAAGCAAGGAGAGGCCTGTGTGTTGGTGGAGCAAGATGAATGTGTTGAAAAGCTTTTCTCTCCTCCAAGTTTCTCCAAGAGATTAACTTTTGCCAGAGATATCTGTTCTGACTTAGATATTAATAGAGGTATTGGTAAGCTCAGTTAAAATTGAAATGTTTTCTGCAAAGGAAACTTAGCAGCTAGCATTTGACTGGTGCTTTGTCATTTATGAAGGTATAATTTTTTTTTTTAATTTTTAAGAGTTTTATTGAAGTATAGTTGATTTGGCGGTGGTTTCATCGCTAAGTCGTGTCTGTCTCTTGTGACCCCATGGACAGTAGCCTGCCAGTCTCCTCTGTCCATGGATTCTCTAGGCAAGAATACTGGAGTAGGTTGCTATTTCCTTCTCCAAGGGATTTTCATGACCCAGGAATCTAACCCAGGTCTCCTGCACTGCAGGCAGATTCTTTACCGACTGAGCTACGAAGGAAGCCCATAGTTGTTTTACAATATTGCATTAATTTCTGCTGTACACCAGTGATTCAGTTATACATTCTTTTTCAGATTCTTTTCCACTATGATTTATCATAGGATATTGAATGTAGCTCCCCATTCTATACAGTAGGACCTTACTGTTTATCCACGCTATATATAGTAGTTTGCACCCACCAATTCCAAACTTCCAGTCCATCCCTCCTGTACCCCCCCCCCTTATCCTTTGCAATCACAAGTCTGTTCTGTGAGTCTGTTTCTGTTTTATAGATAAATTCATTTGTGTGTGTGTGTTTTTTTTTAATTTTAGAGTCCACATACAAATTATATCATATGGTATTTGTCTTTCTCTTTCTGACTTAACTTTTAGTATGATCATCTCTAGGTTTATCCATGTTGCTGCAAATGGCTATATTTCATTTTTTATGACCGAATATTCTGTTGTGTATGTGTACCACATCTTCTTTATCCATTGTTCTGTTGATGGACATTTAGATTGTTTCCATGTCTTGGCTCTTGTAAATTATGCTTCTATGAACATAGGGGTGCATGTATCTCTTTTGGGTTAGAGTTTTGTCTGGGTTTATGCTCAGGAATGGGATTGCTGGATCATATGGTAATTCTGTTTTTGGTTTTCTGAGGAACTTCCGCACTGTACTCCATAGTGATGGCACCAACTTATATTCCCACCAACAGTGCAGAAGGGTTCTCTTTTCTCCACATCCTCTCCAGCATTTATTGTTTGTAGATTTTTTGATGATGGCCATTCTGACCCATGTGAAGTGGTACCTCATGGTAGTTTTGATTTGCATTTCTCTAATAATTGGCGATGTTGAGCATCTTTTCATGTGCCTTTGGGCCATCTGTATATCTACAAAGGGGTTTTAGTATTTGTGTTTTTCCCCTCAGTGGTTCTATGGGATAAAAATTACTATCCCTATTGTTTAGAAGACAGAGCTGAGGCCTGGAGAGGTTAAAGCACATGGAAATCACCCCGAGGTTCTGATTCAGTCCATCTTGGGTGGGCCTGGCATTAACTTGATAAATGGCTGCCAGGTATTCTGTAGTGTGGTCAAGACTGCAAAGTCCTGCCCAAGTTGGCCGAGCTTGTTGGTGGTCTGACTAGAGCTCAGACTTGGTTCTTCTTGTTGACTTTCAGCCCAGGAACTTTTCCCTCAATATGACGACTCACTAACTCAGTCTCTGAGTTGAACTGGTTGGTCTAACCCAGTGATTCTCAGAGTGTGGTCCCTGGACCAACAGCATCACGATCCTCCAGCAGTTTGTTAGAAATGCAAATTTTCTGCCCAAGACTGGACCTAGAGAATTGGAAAGTCTGGGGACAGAACCCAGCCATCTGAGTTTTAACAGCTGATTCAGATGCAGGTCAAATTTTAGATCCTCTGGTCAAAGTGATGGGCAAGTTGTGATGGAGGTAAGATGCTAAAACCAGAACACACACGCCCCCTCATCCCCCACTCCCACACACCCACTCCCCAATCCCCCAAACAGGTACTGCGTGTGTGCATGCTAAGTTGCTTCAGCTGTGTCTGACTCTTCACGACCCTATGGACTGTAGAATGCCCAGCTACTGTGTCCATGTGATTCTCCAGGCAAGAATACTGAAGTGGGTTGCCACATTCTCCTCCAGAGGATCTTCCTAATCCAGGGATCAAACCAATGTCTCTTAAGTCTCCTGCATTGGCAGATGGGTTCTTTACCACTAGCGCCACCTGGAAACAGGCACTGCCTCTGGGAAATTAGCCGAGGGTGTGGCCAAGCGAAATGAGTATGAGAAGGGATGTAAAAAGTAAGAATCTATGGGCGTTTGGGGAACTAGGAAAGCGCCAGGACAGTGTAAAGCAAAAAAAGGTCTCACCATTGTCCTGGGTGGAGCCTCTGCTAAGTTAATGTTAACTGTGAGCGACCCTAAAGGTGTCCGCAAGAATCCTTGCATTCTTTTAACGTGCTGGCAAGTCAGAGGGTGTTTTGCTTTGTTTCTTTTTTTTTTTAAGTTTTGGGGTTTTTCTGAATCAAGCACTTTGTGGAGATGAACATTCTTACGTGATTACAACGAGCCCACTTCTCCTTGGATCCAAAGTCACATTCCTTGCTTCGATTTCAGCCCAGGTGCTCCTTTTTAATTGCATTTCGTATTCAAGTGTGCAGCTACCCGCTTCCCGGAGAGGGCTGGCCCCCTAATCACTCCAGTTCTTTGGCTCCTGCAGCTGGGACTTCAAAGGCCCCAGAAGTCATATTGTAATGCGAGCTCCAAAATGGAGAGGCATCGTCAGTCAAGGCTTATCAAGGGGGAAGGGACACCTTGGTGTGGCACGGGTTGGGGGTGAAGAGTCCAGCGTCACCCTGTCCCTCTCGGAGCCTCCCCCTCTCCAAAGCATCACCATACCCGATCTGAAAAACCTCACCAAGATGTACGGAATTCAGGGCTATGCGCTGATGCCCCAGATCAGGGAGACAGACATACATGCCCCGGGAAAGAATGTTTGTTTCAACCAAACGTTCACAGAACCAGCTGCCAACGGGAGAAGAAAAGCAGAGAGAGGGGGACTCCCACAGACTGACATGGGAAAGTATAAACAGTGATTACAGACTCCGAGAAAGGGCTGTTGTTGGGTGAAATCACATCATCTGATTTGGGTTTTTGCTTTTGCAATTACTGGACCTAGAGAATGAAACTGCAGTGCATATGCTGTTTCCAGGATGGGTGGGACCGTGTGAGCTCATGATGGTTTCAAGTCTGCACTTTGACATTCAAGTTGGACCCTAAAAGTTAACAAGAGCAGGCCTCACTTTATGGGATACCTTAGTTTTAAGTTCCAAAGTACAGTATCTAGAAGCAGATGCAGTCACTTGTGGTTTTGTTTGATTTTTCAGCCCAGAACTAATACACCTAATCTATTGATTCTGAAAGTGGGAGTTCTGAAGGTGAAAAACTGAGATTAGCTTTCTTGGTCAAATCTGTGAGTTTCTCAAGGTCGAGGAGTGATGTCTCCAAGATCTTTCTTCAGTGTCACTTCTAGTATTTTGTATATCGATGATAACCATTACATGTTTTTGAAGAACAGATAAGTGCTGAAAACCTGTTCCTTACTTGTGACCTTTTAGAATAAATCAAGAAAATAATCCTGGCAGAGTTTTATAAAGACACAGAGCATTTCCCCAGAAGAGACCCATCTGTCATTGTGTAAAATGTCACATAAAACACTCCATGTCAAAAGAAAATGGTAATTGGCTTGGTGTTTCATGGCCTGAGAAGGGCTGCTGGGTTGAGAGATCGTGAACTTGAAAAGAATGATTCTGAAAGTGCATTCTGAAGAATCTGTGTCCTGGTGTATCTTTGATCAAACTCAACCTACAAAGAAGCGTGGCAGGTTCTAAATTCCACAGAGACCAACAGCTCAGGAAATCCATGCCCATGGCTTTACTGAACATGTCACATCAAAGGGAAAAATGCCCTAGTGACTGGAAAGTTCTTTTGGTGTTCAGTGTTGAGAGAGAATAAAAAAGAGATTAAATTTCAGTATTTCTGGATTTGGTTAATAGATCTTCTCTCTTTTAAATTTAAGAGCTTGAAGTAATTCTCTTTACTTAGTAAAAAAAAATTGGGTTTCCCTGGTAGCTCAGACAGTGAAGAATCTGCCTGCAATGCAGGGGACCTGGGTTTGATCGCTGGATTGGGAAGGTCCCCTGGAGAAGGGGATGGCTACCCACTCCAGTATTCTTGCCTTGAGAATTCCATGGATAGAGGAGCCTGGCAGGCTACAGTCCATGGGGTCATGAAGAGTTGGACACGACTGAACAACTAAACAGCAGTAGAAAAATTATCCAAAAGACATGTCTCATAACCGTTTCTGAAGGGTAATAAAAATAGACCTGTAAATAGAGCATTGTCATCTTTAGATAAATGGTTCCTGAAGTGGTTTTCAGCTGTGACATTCAGCATGGCTGAAATTCACCAGCACACATGTTCCCACAGGGAGATGTTGAGTTTGTGGGCAAATCCTGATACTGTTTGCACCCTGGCTGCTTCTTTGGGGATTCAAGGAAGCTGAGACAAAATGTTGGGGAATGATATTGAAGGAATAAGTGTACTAATTTATAGTTTTTAAGAAGAGATACTGTGCATAGATGAATACTTCATATTATTAACAAACTGCTCGGACCCCATGTCGTAGCTGTCGATGCATAGCTGTGTTGGCGGATATCTGCACATCCCTCCTGGCATGACCACAAAGGTTGCTCATGGGGCCCCATCTTGTTCCTGGAAGAATCCATTCCTACTTAAGGCTTACCCAAAGACAAAAGCCAGTGTCTGAAAGTTTCAGTTCTCAACTGTAAAAGATGTTAGTCCATTTCTATCCATATAAACTTGTTGAGCATGGTGTCTGACACATGAATGCTAAAAATATGATTGTGGCAGAGACAGCTGATGCCCATTAAATCCATATTCTCTTCTGGGCACACAGCTTAGACTACATTTCCCAGCATCCTTTGCAGTTAGATGTGGCCATATACTAGTTCTAGCCAATGGAATATGGGCAAAGGTGAGGTCCAGAAAAATGTCCCATGTGTGATCCTCTGCAGGTTTCTACTCTGCTGGGGTGGAATGGAGATGACCTGGGATGACCTTGGAAGCTACTGAATAACCATGGAAGAGAACTCCCAGCTCCCTGTTTACTGGCCCAGCACTGGCACATGACTGAGAAACAAAGCTCTGTTATATTCAGTCATTTTCCACTTTGGGGTCACTCTGATAAGGCAAATAGCCCACCCGAACTATGCAGTTATTACAGTTATAAATTCCTAGAAGAGTGGGCAGTGATGTGATAAAGTCAGCTTGTACCACTCACAAGAACCATGGTTTAATTTGTAAGAGTTTTGCCAGCAGGTTGATGTCACATTCCTAGCTTGAAATCAGCCATGGTGGGAAAATTACACCCCGGAGATCGGTGGGTACCACAAGCTAGGCATTTTTTGGCGGGGCGGGGCTCCTTTGGAGAACATTTATCAGAACACAGCTGACTGGGGATATGTCTTTTCCCTCTTTATCTCATTCAGAACCTCATAATGTAGTGCGTTGTGTATGTGTATGACTTAGAAAGTGTGTGTGGTTGTGAATCAAGGTCAGCTTTGAATAACTCAACAGAGGAGACATCCTAAAAGGATGGAAGCTGAGCCAAGTTGTTTAGTTGCTCAGTTGTGTCCAATTCTTTGTGACCCCATGGACTGTAGCCCACCAGGCTCCTCTGTCCATCGGATTCTCCAGGCAAGAATACTGGAGTGGGTTGCCATTTCCTTCTCCAGGGGATCTTGCTGACCCAGGAATTGAACCCAGGCCTCCTGCATTGCAGGCAAATGATTCTTTACCTCCTGAGCCACCAGCGAAACCTTTTGAAATAGGGATATTTGAGATAAGGGCTACGTTTTTATGTCTTGGGTCTCTTTAGAACTTTCAGGTCTTTTGTTGCACCCTCCCTCCCCACTTTATCTGGTTGTCACTGGTCCACCTGGCCCAGGGCTGTCTTCTGAAGCACGATGATTCTGCTGTCACTCAAGCACTGGGTAATGATAGGCACCAGGGAAAGTGTCATTTGCCTTGCGCTCCTGTGAGAGAGGCTGATGCCAACAGAGGGGGCTGTCTGGATTCTCCCACCAGCAGATCCCAAGATAAGGATTCAAGGACAAGTCATTTATTTGGAAGGTGATGCTGGGAACCAACATAAAAGAGCAGGAAGAGGTGAGGCAGAGAGGGAGAGGCAGCCAGCGAAGGGTGTGTTATCCAGCAAGTCGCCTCTGTGGGCAGCTGGAGACGTGGGTGACAGTGCAGACCACACACCCCAGAGCTCTCGCTGCAAAGGGACAAGGAGTGGGGTATCTGTCAGCTCTCTCTGGTCATCGACGTGTCTAGGATGCCCGTAATCTGTCCAGATAGCCAGCTTGTCTCTGTTCTTTCCCCAGCTGGCCTCTGAGAATCTCTTTCAGTTCAGTTCAGTTCAGTCGCTCAGTCGTGTCGGACTCTTTGCAACCCCATGAATCACAGCACGCCAGGCCTCCCTTCCATCACCAACTCCCGGAGTTCACTCAGACTCACGTCCATCGAGTCAGTGATGCCATCCAGCCATCTCATCCTCTGTCGTCCCCTTCTCCTCTTGCCCCCAATCCCTCCCAGCATCAGGGTCTTTTCCAATGAGTCAACTCTTCGCATGAGGTGGCCAAAGTACTGGAGTTTCAGCTTTAGCATCATTCCTTCCAAAGAAATCCCAGGGCTGATCTCCTTCAGGATGGACTGGTTGGATCTCCTTACAGTCCAAGGGACTCTCAAGAGTCTTCTCCAACACCACAGTTCAAAACCATCAATTCTTCGGCGCTCAGCCTTCTTCACAGTCCAACTCTCACATCCATACGTGACCACAGGAAAAACCATAGCCTTGACTAGACGGACCTTTGTTGGCAAAGTAATGTCTCTGCTTTTGAATATGCTATCTAGGTTGGTCATAACTTTCCTTCCAAGGAGTAAGCGTCTTTTAATTTCATGGCTGCAGTCACCATCTGCAGTGATTTTGGAGCCCAAAAATATAAAGTCTGCCACTGTTTCCACTGTTTCCCCATCTATTTCCCATGAAGTGATGGGACCGGATGCCATGATCTTTGTTTTCTGAATGTTGAGCTTTAAGCCAACTTTTTCACTCTCCACTTTCACTTTCATCAAGAGGCTTTTTAGTTCCTTTTCACTTTCTGCCATAAGGGTGGTGTCATCTGCATATCTGAGGTTATTGATATTTCTCCCGGCAATCTTGATTCCAGCTTGTGCTTCTTCCAGTCCAGTGTTTCTCATGATGTACTCTGCATAGAAGTTAAATAAGCAGGGTGACAATATACAGCCTTGACGTACTCCTTTTCCTATTTGGAACCACTCTGTTGTTCCATGTCCAGTTCTAACTGTTGCTTCCGGACCTGCATACAAATTTCTCAAGAGGCAGATCAGGTGGTCTGGTATTTGCTTTATCAGAGGTGAGCCAACTCCCTTATTTTGACCCCTCTGTCTAGACTTGGTGTGTTTTCTCTTGGCTGCCCTTGACCATGACTTTGATCATATATGCACACTGACCTCTGTATGCATTCAGTCCCTTCAGTGCCTTCATGTATAACAAGAATGATCAAAAGAATGATTTGAATCACACTCTTAAAAATGACAGAACTGGAGAGTTCTCTTACAATCTACCATAATTATAGTCATCTCGGATTAGATGTGTATGTCATTAGAATTTCTGCAGTCTGGGAGATACAAAAATTGTCCCCCAAATATGTCCACATTGTACTCCCTAGAACCTATGAATATTTTGTAACCTCTATGGGAAAAAGGACTTTATAGGTGTGATTCGTTTTAGGACCTTGAGATGCAGAGATGATCCTGGATTTTCTGAGTGGGCTCGTAAAGGCTCTTATAGGAGGGAGACAGGAATGTCACAGTCAGAGAGGGTGATACATGATGGAAGCAGATTGGAATTATGCATGACCAGGAGCCAAGGAATGTGGGCAGCCCTTAGATGGTAGAAAAAACAAGGAATACCATAAGACCCGTGTGGACTTCTGCTGTATAGAACTATAAGATAATATGCTTATGTTGCTCTGTTTGTGATAATTTGTTACAACACCAAGAGGAAACTAATATACCCACATGTTCTCAGTTACTCAGTCATTTCTGACTCTTTGCAACCCCATGGGCTGTAGCCCATGAGGCTCCTCTGTCCATGGGATTTCCCTGGCAAGAATATTGTAGTGGGTTGCCATTTCCTTATTCCGGGGAACTTCTTGATCCAGAGATCGAACCTGCGCCTCCTGCATTGGCAGGCAGACTCTCTACCACTGAGCCATCTGCGAGGCCAATATACCCACATAGTCAAGTTTTAAAAATTATATATTCTTAAATCGCCTTTGGAAATCCAACATAATTGTGATGTTGGGCATCTATTTTCAGTTATTTTTCAGAATCTGCTTTGTGGGTTAACTGTGATGAAATCAAGGTCAGGGTTGGCGTGTCTTAGCTCTGCTATCACTCATCGGCTGGGGCTTCTCCGAGCAGAGCCCCTGACCTTGCACGCAGGTAAGTTAGCTGTTGCCAGGAGGGAAATTGCCTTGTGATGGTGGCTGCTGATTGCTGTCCAGGTGTTTCTGGATTAACTGCTGCTTTTGATTACCTGAACTATTTGTGGATAATCCCTCATCCAGATAATTGAAAATTCTCTGCCCAAACACTCTGGCTGCTTGGAATCCAGTGGTTTTTTTTTTTTTTTTTTTTTCCTGCAGCTCTGAGCCTCTTGTATGGTCTTCCAAGCAACAGAAACTTTTATGTTCTGACCAAACTGGTTGGCTAATTCAGGGATGGGCTTCATTCTAATTAATAATCACAAGAATTTCCTTAACACTTGACCCGTCAAGCTTCAGGTTGAGCACTTTTTAAGATCATTACGTTTTTGACAAGTCAATCTGAGCTGAGTCCCCTATGGCTGCCCCTACTTGCACAGACTGTACAGACGAGCATGTGGGGCTCTGGGTAACTCATTTGACTAGCGCATGGCAGAACCCACCTCCAAAAGCAGGCGGCTTGATTCTCAAGCCCACACTTCTAACCAGCACTGATACTGTATGTCACCCTCTTTTGGAAACAGCTCAAGTTTGTTCTTGGCAATAGAGAAGTCAGCATCTCGCCTTAGCTAGTGGTAGAACAGGCCATGAGTCAGTCAAGGCAGCCCTTTGGGAACTGTTTCACTGGCTCCCGGAGATGTGTTTTTGTGAAGGGAGGGGGCTCCTGGGGTTTGATGGATGCTGAATTTCACCATCCACCTCACCAAGAATTGAAGTTTCCAGGTCTCTTAATGTTTTGTGATCAAAAATGGGTTAAAAAGTATTCTTGAGTCCAATGTCTGAGAGAATGTCTGAGCAGCAAAAGGAGCACTGTGCTGCTCATTCTGCATCTCCAGTCCCTCCATCCAGGTATCTGCATTTGCCTGGCATGTTGGTGATCTCTACCTGGGCACTGTTTGTACGATGCCTGAGTAGCATTTATGGACTCAGGAATCCCTTCCTTTTAGATGGCATGATCCCTTCCCTTTCAATTCTAGAATGTGTCATGCTAACACAGTAGGTCTCAACCAGGGGCAGTTTTGTTCCTCAGGAGACACCTGACTATGTTGGGAAGTATTTTTTTTTTTCCATTTCATTTTTTAAAGTCTTTATTGAATTTGGTAAAATAGTGCTTCTGTTTTTTATGTTTTGTTTTGTTTTTTGGTCATGAGATGTGTGGGGTCTTAGCTCCCTGCCCAGGGATTGAACCTGCACCCCTGCCATTGGGAGGGGAAGTCTTAACTGGCAGACCGCCAAGGGAAGTTCTGGGAGGTAGTTTTTATTGTCACAACTGAAGGACGCTGTTCAGATCAGATCAGATCAGTCGCTCAGTCGTGTCCGACTCTTTGCAACCCCATGAATCACAGCACGCCAGGCCTCCCTTCCATCACCAACTCCCAGAGTTCACTGAGACCCACGTCCATCGAGTCAGTGATGCCATCCAGCCATCTCATCCTCTGTCGTCCCCTTTTCTTCCTGTCCCCAATCCCTCCCAGCATCAGAGTCTTTTCCAGTGAGTCAACTCTTCACATGAGGTGGCCAAAGGATTGGAGTTTCAGCTTTAGCATCAGTCCTTCCAATGAACACCCAGGACTGATCTCCTTCAGAATGGACTGGTTGGATCTCCTTGCAGTCCAAGGGACTCTCAAGAGTCTTCTCCAACAGCACAGTTCAAAAGCATCAGTTCTTCAGCGTTCAGCCTTCTTCACAGTCCAAATCTCACATCCATACATGACCACAGGAAAAACCATAGCCTTGACTAGACGAACCTTTGTTGGCAAAGTAATGTCTCTGCTTTTGAATATGCTATCTAGGTTGGTCATAACTTTCCTTCCAAGGAGTAAGCGTCTTTTAATTTCATGGCTGCAGTCACCATCTGCAGTGATTTTGGAGCCCAGAAAAATAAAGTCTGACACTGTTTCCCCATCTATTTCCCATGAAGTGATGGGACCAGATGCCATGATCTTTGTTTTCTGAATGTTGAGCTTTAAGCCAACTTTTTCACTCTCCACTTTCACTTTCATCAAGAGGCTTTTTAGTTCCTTTTCACTTTCTGCCATAAGGGTGGTGTCATCTGCATATCTGAGGTTATTGATATTTCTCCCGGCAATCTTGATTCCAGCTTGTGCTTCCTCCAGCCCAGCATTTCTCATGATGTACTCTGCATATAAGTTAAATAAGCAGGGTGACAATATACAGCCTTGACGTACTCCTTTTCCTATTTGGAACCAGTCTGTTGTTCCATGGACGCTGCTACTGGCCTCTAATAAGTTATATTCATTTCCTAATGCTGCTGTATCAAACTCCCACAAACCAGGTGGCTTAAAAGAATAGAAATGTCCTGTCTCACATTTCTGGAGGCCAGGAGTCCAAAAGATGTCTGCAGCGTTGGTCCCCTCTGGAGACTGAGGGAGACTTCCGTTCAGGCCTCTGTCCCAGGCTCAGGTAGCCATATCACTGCAGTCCCTGCCTCCAGCTTCCTGGGGCCTTCCCCTCTATATCTCTGTGCCTCAAATCCCCCTTTCCTTTCTCTCATAAGGACACTCGTCATTGGATTTAAGGCCCACCCTAAATCCAGGATGATCTTATCTCAAGAGCCTTAACTTAACATCTGCAAAGATACTATTGCCCAGCACAGTCCCAGTCCCAGGTGCTGGGGGTGTGGATTTGGACATGTGTTTTAAGGGGGCATGGTTCAATCCACAACAGGAGTAGAGGCCACGAAGCTGAGAACCAGACTACAATGCACAGGACAGCCCCCACCACAGAGAGGCTGAGAAGCCTCATTCTGTCATGAGCGAGAAGTTTGCCTGTGGCAGAGAATACCTTTCAGCGTGTACCCCATCCTTCGACAGCTGTCACGTGTGGTGTGACTCAGCCGGGCTATGTGATCAGATGCCAGCTGTCACTGCCCAGTTCATTTCCAATGGGTGGAGGCCACTCGTGCCCAGGAGATGGCTGTCAAATACCCACGAGAACCAAGTGTTATTTCTCAGTTGTGTCCGACTCTTTGTGGCCCCATGGACTGTAGCCTGCCAGGCTCCTCTGTCCATGGGATTTTGCAAGCAAGAATACTGGAGTGGCTTGCCATTTTGGTATGCAGATGACAGGAAAGGTAAGAAAGTAATGCATTGCTCAGAAGTGTGTGTATTCTGGTGTAGACATAATCTGGTTTGTGCCTCTCTGCTGAACACCTATGAAGAACCTCAGATTTCCCAGTGTAGGCACCCAAAGCTTCCCCCTCTCCAGCCCCCTCCTCACTGTCATGATTTATCTTTTGGAGAAAACATTTTATGGAAATCTGTGTCAGTGGTCTCAACCTTTTTCTGTAAGGAAATAATAAATCTTCCTGATTTGCAGGTCAGGGGGCAAAGCGGAGCCTCTTCTGGAAATTCTCATGGAACAAGAGAGAGAGAGAGTTCTGCCATGCCCCCGTCCATCGGCCCAGGTAGCTGGTCTTGGGTGCCGGGCAAGTTCATGTCCAGTTGCCATCTGCTGGAGCCCTCCAGTGGCCGAGTGGTCTGCCATTGCCTTGGGGCCTGATGCTGTCTGGAGCAGGAGCTGGGTGTGGGGAGAGGGGCATGCCCGCTAATCAGTTTCATTCTCTGTCTCAGGGACCCCCAGGTCCCAGCACACTCCTCTCTCCTGGACATCTGAGTCATCTTAACCCACACTCCTGGCTGGAGGCCTGGGCTGCTCATCACCCAGTAGTTGCCCATAGCTGTGGCCCCAGTGTGTAAGTGGTGACCAGCATGGGCCCAGAGTCAGGTTCTGGGTGCAGAGGAGGGAATAGGGGTAGAGGGCGACACCCTGGCTGGTCTCCAGGTTCTCAGCTGTCAGCCTACTCCAGTCACATCTGCGGCCCACACACCACAGGCAGAGTGAATGAGTGTGTGTGTGTGTGGAGGGGTGGGGGGTGGATTGGGTCCGAGGGCCATCCTTGGCCTGTCCCTGGTTTGACCTTATGGTAGATACTTTTCTGCTAGATGGCAGGACTCTTCTTTGGCTTGACCAACTGCTTACCTCATTTGCAAGTTCATGATGTTGAGAGCAGTGAGGACCATTTGACACCCCTGCACTAAGCCAGTCCTCGGGTTTTTAAAGATAACGCGAGGAGGCTCAGGAAGACAGGAGATGCAAAGCCTCCCTTTGCAAATGAGTGTGCAACCCGGGAGACCCCTAGTATCAGGGCAGTGAATGGAATGTTTTTGCCTTTTGACATTTAACCTCTCTTCTCCTTCTAATCCCCGAGTTATCTTATTGGAGTAAATATTCCTGGAAAAATGCAGGCACTAGGGGTCAGGTTCTGTTTCATCTTGTGATAGGTATTGGGTTGGCCAGAAAGTTCATTAAGGTTTTTCCATAAGCTGTTATGGGAAAACCCAAATGAACTTTTGGGACAACCCAATAGTTTAGTTTGGGCAACTAATGTTTTAGGAATGGTGACTGATGAATTTATCTTGTCTTTTACTGGATAGTCCTCAAAGGCACATGTCAGAAGCAGTATGTTTGGAAAGAAAGAGCAGAGAATTCTGCCATCTGAGGTTGTAAATGTCATTATGAAGCGTGTGCTGCGTGCACCAGCCATCTGGTATTTGCAATATGGGCGCATTGGTTAAGACAAAATGCCTTCCTACTCAAGGCCCCAGAAAATTGTCTGCTATCATAGTAGCAACTACTGTCTGTCAGCAAGTATCCTTTCCTCCCTTAGAAACTTCATTAAGATGCCTTCTCAACAATCAGTTGTCACCTCCCATTTCACTCAGCTAACCTCATACTGTATCGTCATTCTGACACACACTTCCCAAGCCTCTCTAAGCCAAGTTCAGTCAGGTTTCTGGAATGTCAGCTCTCTCTCCAGCCCCTCTTCAATTCCCCTTTGATGCAGTTTGAGCATGATTGCAAAGCCCGGGGAACTTTTCTGGGTTCTCAATTGTGCACAAATTCAGAACTAAGTAAATTTCAGGCCTGCTGCTTGGCCATGATCAGCAACCACCAGAAATGGAGAGGTTTTTTAATGGAAAAATGAGAAAGATAACAAGTGAGAGATTTGAGCCTCGAAAAGAGGGCATAAATTGGTTCTTTGCCCTCCAAACTGCACTTCTGCCCCAGTCAATTGTCTTCTGTAATCTGATCAGTACTGACAAGGGAGCTATCTTAGAGAGAGCTTCGATACTCAGAGATGTGGCTGAAGATGGAGACTCGTTTTCACCTCCTCATCCTTGTGATGCCCCAGATGGAGTCCATCTGAGAGGAAGGGGGCCCTCAGTGAGGGCTATGCTTCCTTCTGGGTCTTTCTTTATCTTCTGCAGCACCTGAAATTCTGCAGCTTAGCTTTCCTCTGGGCCTGTGTAACATACCTGTAATGTTGGGGAGACCAACAGTGAACACTGTTCTCCTCCAGTCTGTAAATATGGGCTTGTAGGCTCCAGCCTCAATCCTCCCCTCGGTCAAGATGTTTCAGCAACCTCATCCAGGCTCTTGGTTTTGATCATCCCTCACTAGTGGAAGCAGTGGCTGACTTTATTTTTCTGGGCTCCAAAATCACTGCAGATGGTGATTGCAGCCATGAAATTAAAAGACGCTTACTCCTTGGAGGGAAAGTTATGACCAACCTAGACAGCATATTCAAAAGCAGAGACATTACTTTGCCAACAAAGGTCCATCTAGTCAAGGCTATGGTTTTTCCAGTGGTCACATATGGATGTGAGAGTTGGACTGTGAAGAAAGCTGAGCGCCGAAGAATTGATGGTTTTGAGCTATGGTGTTGGAGAAGACTCTTGAGAGTCCCTTGGACTGCAAGGAGATCCAACCAGTCCATTCTAAAGGAGATCAGTCCTGGGTGTTCATTGGAAGGACTGATGCTGAAGCTGAAACTCCAGTACTCTGGCTACCTGATGCAAAGAGCTGACTCACTGGAAAAGACCCTGATGCTGGGAAAGATTGAGGGCAGGAGGAGAAGGGGACAACAGAGGATAAGATGGTTGGATGGCATCACCGACTCAATGGATATGGATTTGGGTGGACTCTGGGAGTTGGTGATGGACAGGGAGGCCTGGCGTGCTGCAGTTCATGGGGTTGCAAAGAGTTGGACATGACTGAGCGACTGAACTGAACTGAACACTAGTGTCTGGCCTTGACCTTCTCAGGTACTCCAGATTGGCTTCTCTACCTTCCCAATCGGGTGCAGCTGAGGTCTCCCAGGCACTTCAGGCTCAAGGTGCTATCTATAAGAGACACATTTTAGATGCAGAACACTGAAAGCTTGCAAGGTTTGACATTTGCTCTTAAGTGGGAAGAGATGGATGAGAAGGAGTCAGTGATGACGCTTTGTCTTCCTGGAGCTGACTGGGAATATGGAGAGTACTGGGAAGATGGACATGGTGGTGCTATAACGGGGGTGATAAGTGACTTAGAAGAAGAGAATAGGGTTGTGGGACTGAATTCTTTTTGACTGCAAATCACAAAGACTCAACTCAAACTAGCCTAAACACACACACACAACAAAGAAAGAAAAAGAAAAAAGAAACTATAATTTTATTGACTCAAGGAATTGAGAAGTCCAAGGGAGTGGTTTCAGGAATAGCTGGATCCTGGTGCTCCCATACTGTTATCTGTCATAAGCTAGGTTCCTCCATAAAAGAACCTAAGACAAAGGCTTGTGTCCCAGTGGTCTATTTGGGAGCAGCATTGGAAAGGGAAGGCAGCAAAAGATGCCTTGCAGGATAGGAAACTGGAGTTTGAGTTGTGGGATCTTCAGGAGAGCCTTCCAGCGCATCACAAGACTGTCCTTCCCGGAGACAGAAGAGGGAGGCATAGATTCATAGGCTCTCTCCTGAATTCATCAAGCATGGCCCATGGGTGTTGACTCCTCTCACATTGATGGGTGGTGCATGGGAGTGCTGAGCAGCTCCCACAGGTGTCCCACCAGAAAGAAGCCTCTGGGGAGAAAGTGAACTCGGTGCAGCCACAGGGAACTCTGAGGGTAGCACATATCACAGATTCTGTCTTCACGATGCTGATCTCGGTAGCGGTGGCTGGAGTAAGGGCAGAGGCCAAGAGGATCAGAAGTGGCTCAGACAGGTGTCTCCCTCACATCAGTGTGTCTCCACCTCCCTGTCCCTTGTGCCATCTCTTGATTGTGTTTGCTTCTGCCTGATCCTCTGATAGGCTTATCCGCGTGGTGACAAGATGCCCCCCAGAAGCAGTAAGCTGCCATGGTCCTTAGAATTCATCCCTGCAGAGAAAAAGAGAGAGACCCTTGCTGCCTTCTGCCTAATGTTCAAAAAGTGATTCTGATCATCCTTCCATGGGGCATGTGCTCATCCCCGTGATTAAGAAAGCAAAGGGTCTCAACTCGTTGCCCTGCTAGAATGACATGGAGTTGGGCATGCAGCTGGGTCCCAGGGGAGGGGTGGCTGGCTCTGGCAGACATGGAGTTGTGCTGCCCAGATCTTTCTTCTGGCTTCAGGAAAAAGCTGGTGATGACTTGCAGAGTCTGTTTGGCCACCTGCCTCCACTTTGGAGCCAGGGTCATGCTCTTCCAAGGGCAGTCCCTGGCCAAGGCCTGAACAAGGCGGTGCTACAAAGATCCTAGCCATTTCTTCCCAATTCTGGCTCCTCTAAGGGTGGTTTTTGCTCTGGAGCTCACTGTCAGATTGATGGAGACATTGTCAGGTCAGCATCATAATCTGGCCTCTTCTTCTGCCCCATCCCTCTTCCTCCCTTTTTTCCCTCAGACATTCCTCTCCAATACATCTTTTGCATTTCTAAATCCATCTTGGTGCCTGCTTCCTGGAGAACTCAGCTGGCACATGGGCAGATGAAGAAGCAATCAATGTTCTTTAAAGGGATGTAAGACAGAGGAGGGAGGAGGGAGGCGAGAACCTTAAACTTTGAGTGGGTACAACAAAAGACTTCCAGTCACCACCTCATTGGTGCTTCTTTTCAAAACCACTTCCAATGACTTCCCTGGTGGTCCAATGGTGAGGAGTCGGCCTACCAATGCAGGGGACACGGGTTCAATCCCTGGTCCAGAAACACCCCGCATACCGAGGGGCAGCTAAGCCCGTGCGCCATATCTACTGAGCCCATGCTGTGTAACAAGAGAAGCCACCATAGAAGCATGCACACTGCAGTTATAAAGTAGTTCCTGCTTGCCACAACTAGAGAAAGCATGCACGAAGCAGTGAAGACTCAGCACCGCCAAAAAAAAAAAAAGATACCACCCTCCACCACCAAAGCAAATACAAATAATACTGTTAAAAACTATATGAGCAAAACCACTTCCAAGGTGACCTGTGTCCCTCTCTGACACTTGCCCTGGAAATACAAGGCAGACCTGATTTGAAAGCTATGCCTATAGCTTTGGGTGGGCCACTAAGTGTAGGGTGTAGACTTTACTTCGATGAGGCCATGGCCTCCATCAAAGTGGGGTGATGAACACAGAGAGCAAGGAGATGGCCTGCCCACCCACATTCTTTGGGGTAGCCCGTATAGCCATGGCCACTTCTCATGGAGGCACTGACCCTGGGTAGAACCTGAGGTGAGAACACATGAATTCCACTGATAATCTTCCATGTGAGTTGCCTTCTGGCAGCAGGCACAGTATGGAAAGGGTTGGGATTCTTTTGTTTGGGGTTGACTTTAGTCTTGCTAAACTGGAAATCCAAGGTCAAAGGAAGAGTCAGGAAACAGGGTATTACCCTGGACTTGAGTGTCATCAGTTCTCTGAGACCACTCTGTCTAATGTGTATTCAGATACCTAGTTTGCACATCACTGGCCTTGGGATTAAAAAGCAGGAGTGAATTTTATGGGAAAGTGGCATGTAACATTATGGGTCTATAAATGGCCATCAGAAGTCAGCCAACTAAAAGGCACGAATTCCAAGTCATATGGTCTGAAAAAATGCAGCTGCAGTCGCTGCTATTTTCACTGGCCGGTAAACAAAAGTGATCAACATCCTTTCTTTTCTGAGTGGCTGAGAATCATAATACATTCCCATAGTGACTTCTCGTGACCTGCACTCGAGGCAACAGAATAGAAGCTCTGCTTCACCCATCTGACTTCTAATTACTGAGATTTGATGTGAATACAAATAATAGTGGTTTTCTGTGGAAACTTCAGGGTGGAAACCCAGTGTGAGTCAGTGGCAGTGTCCTGAAACTTCCCATGGCCTCAAGGGGCAAATTGAAGGCAAATGCTATTACAGGCATGTCTGTGGCTGGGTAAATTCAACAAGCAAAGGGCTATATAATTGCTACTTTGTAGTTGAGAATCGAGCTCTTTTTGTGTCTATTCCTGTTAAATCATAAACTATAACGGAGGTGAGTGACTTCATTGTACCGAGTGTCTGTGCGTATATCCAGGAAGGTGTTGTGACTGGTGTTGCCAAAGCCAGGAGAGAGATGACATGAGCTGATGGACTGACAGCTTAGGCAATGTAGGGGCTCACCATGTTCTGGGTTTTCAAGGACAGAAAGTCTATCTTATCCATGTCATCAGTGATATTGAGCTCTTGGGAATTGACTCAAGCTAGCCAATCACCTGAGAGACTAAGATAATATAGAACACAAATGCCAACTCTAATGGGTGCTGGGCTGGGGCATCTGTGCCAGCCTTCCTGATGCCTTCTGCCCTGGTATCCAGACATGTGGGGAGTTGGCTTAGAAATCAGAAGACTGGGTGCTTGACAAGGAATTAGGATCAAGGCTAGTGGATTGTCAAGGCTACTCTATCCAGGTCGTGGTGATTCTGTTAAACCACTCAACTCTCTCCCTAGTATTTATCTCTAAGAATGAGAGCATTTGCATTTGTCAGATTCAGTGCCCTCTTCTCTCGTGGATAAACATTACTATATTTTGCTTCTGTTAGGTGGTGCTAGCGGTAAAGAACCCACCAGTGCAGGAGATGTAAGAGGTGTGGGTTTGATACCTGGGTTGGGTAGATCCCCTGGAGGAGGGCATAGCAACCCACTCCAGTATTTTTGCCTGGAGAATCCCATGGACAGAGGAGCCTGACAGGCTACAGTCCATAGGGTCCCAAAGAGTTGGACACGACTGCAGCAACTTAGCACACATGCAAACATGCACATTTTTCTAGTTTACAGGTAGACTAGTACCATCTAACCTTAAAAAAATAGCCTTTCTTCAAAAAGAATATCAGTATAATTCAGTTCAATTGCTTAGTTATGTCTGATTCTTTGTGACCCCATGGACTGCACCACGCCAGGCTTCCCTGTCCATCACCAACTTCTGGAACTTGCTCAAACTCATGCCTATTGAGTTGGTGATGCCGTCCAACCATCTTATCCGCTGTGGTCCCCTTCTTCTCCTGCAATCTTCTTTTCAATCTTTCCCAGTATCAGGGTCTTTTCCAGTGAGTCAGCTCTACACATCAGATGGCCAAAGTATTGGAGTTTCAGCTTCAGCATCAGTCCTTCCAATGAATATTCAGGACTGATTTCCTTCAGGAAGGACTGGTTGGATCTCCTTGCAGTCCAAGGGACTCTCAAGAGTCTTCTCCAACACCACAGTTCAAAAGCATCAATTCTTTGGCCCTCAGCTTTCTTTATAGTCCATCTTTCACATCCATACATGACTCCTGGAAAAACCATAGCTTTGACTAGATGGACCTTTGTTGGCAAAGTAGTGTCTCTGCTTTTTAATATGCTGTCTAGTTTGATCATAGCTTTTCTTCCAAGGAGCAAGTGTCTTTTAATTTCATGGCTGGAAGTCACCATCTGCAGTGATTTTGGAGCCCAAGAAAATAAAGTCTCTCGCTGTTTCCATTGTTTCTCCATCTATTTGCCATGAAATGATGGGATCGGATGCCATGATTTTAGCTTTTTGAATGTTGAATTTTAAGCCAGCTTTTTCACTCTCCTCTTTCACTTTCATCAAGAGGCTGTTCAGTTCCTCTTCACTTTCTGCCATAAGGGTGGTGTCATCTGCGTATCTGAGATTATTGATATTTCTCCTGGCAATCTTGATTCCAGCTTGTGCTTCATCCAGCCTGGCATTTCACATGATGTACTCTGCATATAAGTTAAATAAGCTAGGTGACAATATACAGCCTTGACGTACTCCTTTCCCAATTTAGAACCAGTCTGTTGTTCCACATCCAGTTCTAACTGTTGCTTCTTGACTTGCATACAGATTTCTCAGGAAGCAGGTCAGCTGGTCTGGTATTCCCATCTCTTTCAGAATTTTCCACAGTTTGTTGTGATCTACACAGTCAAAGGCTTTGGTGTAGTCAATGAAGCAGAAGTAGATGTTTTTCTAGAATTCTCTTGCTTTTTCTATGATCCAACCGATGTAAAAAGAATGTAACACAGTGGAATAGTTTCCAATCACCTTCTAGACCTGCCTCTCTAAGTTGAGGCTGGTATAATTCTGATCTTACTGGGATCAGGGGCAAACTCTTACTAGTCCTAATTAGCTCAATGGTTTTTGAAAGTATTGGGATGGACATTTCAAAACAGAAAGAGATAAGCAAAGAAAAAGAAGTGTTTTTCTCTCATTTCTTTTTACCATGACAGTATCAAGTAATAATCATTTATTAACGACATGTGGTGTTTTAGCCACATTTCTTTATCTTTCAAATGTTGGAGCTGGGTGGGTGTGCTCATCCCAAGATTGTGGATGGGGCAAATGGAGCCATGCCCAGTGACTTTATTTCATCTTGGGGCAGAAATGATGAGAACTGATGTTTTCTGCTTACAATTTGCTCTTCTCGTTGGAAGGTTTTCTCTCATAGGATAATTAAGATAGCAAGTCCCAACTTTGGAAGAGGAAGTTCTAGCTCAGGAATTGATACTTGTATCTGCAATTCTCTTCTCTTTTTGCAGCATGTCTAAATTATATTTGGGGTTGAAACAAGAGTCTGGCAGCACTTTGCCTTATTGACAAAAGCATCAATTTTAGGTATCTGTTCTTTTCCCAGGTGAAGGAAAATTTGACATACTGCCAGTGACCAGAAGCACCAATGCCTTTAAATCTCCAGATTAGCCAGTGATTTTCCAGGGCCTCAGGGTCTTCATGGAGCTCTGGATATCTCCCAGACTCTTCAGTCACCCATTTATACACATGTTCCTGATTCATAATTGCATCCAAAGTATGTTTAACTTTTCAGAACTGATTTTATTCCTCTTATATGGCAAAGATGGTTAGTCTTCAAAGTTACAATGTGCTGCCCAATATTTCTCGGGCTTTTGTGAAAAGGGGCTATCTGACAACTTCTAGTGAGGGCACTGAGTATGAAAAAGCCATGCGTCACTTATGGACCAAGGAAATGAAGAGGTGGCCTGTAAGTGCCACATCCCTCTCTTTCCCAAGCACGGCAACCCTGGAATTCACAGATTATGATTGGCAGCATGGAGGAAACGGATACCTGTGTCACCACATGGAAGTGAGCTCTGGCCAACTTGCTCTGGACTTCACGTCAGTGAGAAGTAAACTTACACTGTGCTAAGCCTTTGAAATATTTATTAGTGCAGCACAGCCAATCCTATACTGACTGAACTTCATTTCTACCTTCTTATAAAAATATACATGGTATTGTCTGTGAATTGATCATAAGTATATTTGAAGTATGGTGATCTCAACCTCAGGTATCTGAAGAATCAAAATAGGTTAGGTGGAAAAACCTTCTAGTTAAACTCCTTTAGGACTCAAAGTAAACAAGTAAACAAAAATGCACTGGCAAATGCAAACTCAAGGTTTCTACTCAAATAATGTCTTCTTTCAAACTACCCAGGAGCCCTATGCAGTTTGTCCGTGCAGAACACTGCTTCTTCAGGGATATTAAGTTATTTATAAGATGGACCAGGGTTGGCATGAAAGCAGTGTTGAGGAGTGTCGCTGGTGGGGCAGGGAAGGAGGGGACTGTGGAAAGTCATGCTTTTGCCTGAGCTTTCTGTATTCATGTCCTGTATCTTCTGTCTTTCGTTCTTTAGGTACTGGGCTAGAATTGACTGTCTGATAGGCAGACAGTGCATGGGTTACAATACTGGTAACACACACACACACCCACCATCAAGAGTGGCCAGAAATGAGATGTTTCAAAAATAGAGCAAACTAATAATCATAGAAAATCAGAAACTTGTTGTACTTCCTTCCATTTATTCTTTTGACCTTTATTTCAGTTGAAATTGGGAAAGGAAATGGAGTTTCTCTCATATCTTCCAGAGCTTAGAGTGTTAAAGCTCTTTAGAAGAAGACTGCTTAGGTATTTCTTCAGAATTATATCACATTTAAGTCTTCTCAAATGGCTGATAATAGGCATTAAATGCAAATTCAGAATTTTTTTCAATAATGGGAGTTATGTACAATTTATAAAGGCAGGGATGGGTGAGTAAGAGTTTGTGGCAGAGTTCAACTAGTTGATCTCCAAACCGTTTTCCTTTCTTTCTAAGGCATAAGCTTGACAGCATTTCCCAGATTTCCTTGGAGTTAGATGAAATGTCGTAAGCCATCTCTGGGCCTGGCCCATCTAGTTTCCTTGTTATTTCCTATGCTTTCTCTTTCCCTGACGGATGATCTAACACAGAGCTTCTAATGGGAAGCTTTAAGATCCCCAGGGATGTTAGCACCATTAGATGGAAGGAACTTGGGTCTTAGAATAACTATGTGGAGCAAAGCCTGCCTGATGGGCTGCACTGAACTATGATATGCCTGAGAAATAAACCTTTAAATTAATGTGAGACCACCAAGATCTGGGAGTTGTTCACTATGATAGTTAGCCTACCTAACTAATACAAACCTCTTGTATTAATACAATACAGACCAGTCACAGTTCACTCTTCCCTAAGAAGTGTTCACTGTATGCAGCCCTTTAGTTTCCCTAAACTCCTCTGCTAAAGTGCAAGGGTTGGAGGAGTACCATAGAGGGTTTCTACCTTTGTGAAGAATTTCCAGATGCATCCTTCCAAATCACCATTGATTATTTCCTCTGTCCTGACAACATAATAACAAAATTTACCTCTCTGATGTCACCTGTCACATAGTACTGAAATTTACTGTCAGTGGTGTAACTTGCCAGCCTTAGGCAAAAGGGTGGATTTATTTCCTCTGAATAAGTGGGGAAGAAACTCTCCAAAGATGGGCACCATCAATTCCCATCCTCCCTATACACACATGCTGTTCCACCTACCAAGGGTGGAGTCTGTTTCCACACTGGTGGAACTTCCACCCTTCCCTGGTATCTGAACTGTGGCATTGTGACTTGCTTTGCCCAATGGAATGTCAAGGATATGACATTCTAGGAGTTCTGAGTCCCAGCCTTAAAAGGAATGGCAGCTTTAATGTCCACCCTTTGGGAAACCAGCTGCCATTTGAGAAATTTGACTATCCTGAGACCGCCCCCCCGCCCCCACCACCCCATGCTGTGAGCAAGCCCAAGGCAACCATGTGGAGAGCCAGCTAAGGCACCAAATGTGAGTAAGGGCTTTGTGACCCAGCTAACTCAGATCCTGCTAAATACAGCTGAGTGAGAGACTCCAGCCAAGGCCATAAGAACCACCTGCTGAGCCCAGTCAACTCAGATTTGTGCAAAAATTGCTAGTTTAAGCCATGAAGTTTGGAGTGGCCTGTTACACAGTGGCAGATAACTGGAACAGGAGGGACTCTACATGTGAGGTTCTGACTGGTTAAGGAAAAACTTGTGAAGTCTCCTATTGGATTTTCATTGTTAAGCCATGAAGGTGGAAACCTGGCTTTCAAAGAGGTCTGAGAAAGGCTGTCATAGTCAAAGGCATACAGTGGCCACTTTCCCATAATCATACTTGAGCCTTGGCAAATATTTCTTCAATGGAAGAGTTTTAAATGAAAGTAATTCTCATGTACCTCTCTGTTCCCTATCTTAGGCCATGGGCTTTTTCAGGGGTGATCATTGGGCAAAGAACAGTGCTTCTGCAAGCTTTCAGGCTTCAGATGTTTATTGACTGAGTTAATGCTGGGCTTGGAGGGGGCCTCATCCTTTCAGAGGATAAGAATGTGATAAGGATGAGCACTTGCCTTACCCCTCATGTCTCACCCAAAGGTCAAAGGAAGCGTCTAAGTGAAGAAAGCTTCAGTGCATCTAGATGGTTGCAGTAAATCAATAAATGCTCCACTCTTTGTTGCACAAAAATAATTCAGTTGCCACTCAATAGGAGAAGAAAGAAGTTCCTTATCATTAGGCCAGAAAGCACTATGTGAGGATAAAGATCAATCAAGTTGCATTTGAAACACTCTTTATTGCTCTCAGGGTCCTTTTCTAGAGTCATGATTTAGCACTCACTGTAGACAGGGCAGTGACCTCTAGGGACAAATAACAGCAGAGAGTGCCCTGAACTAGGAAAAGCAGATGTGAAATGGAGCACATCTGGGAAGAAATAAACCTGATGGAGATAAAATACGCAAGGGCTGTTGCTCACCTGTTTTCCCCCATGCTTGGGTATAGTTATCTTGACTTTAATAGCCAGGGAGAACTTGTTCAATTTATATATGGATTTACAACAAAGCAAGAGGGATTATTTAACCTGGACTTTATGAAGATAATAAAAGGTTTACCCAAGATGAGATGAGCCATGCTATGGAAAGACAGCTGTACCCATTTAAATACTGTTAAATAGATATTTCCCACAAGCTCCAAAGAATATACTATACAGTTGTATGATAACTTCCAGCTACTATTTTGTCTGTATGTGCTGTGTGCTCAGTCGTGTCTAACTCTTTGCAACCCCATGGACTGTAGCCTGCCAGCCTCCCTCTGTCCATGGACATTTTCAGGCAAAAATACTGGACTGGGTTGCCCCAGGGATCGAACTCGCATCTCTTATGTCTCCTGCATTGGTAGGTGGATTCTTTACCACTGTGCCACCTGGGAAGCCCACTATTCTTTAGAGAGCTGATCAGAACTTCTACAAGGACCCAGGGTGCTGTACTCAGAATTTCCTTGCTTCCTTCCACCCATCCATCAATCCATCTACCTATCTATCTATCCATCTACCTACCCACCCATGTGTTGCACTTCCCCAGTGTATCAGGCACTGTTCAGGGGGCTGGTGGTACATTTTCAAGTAAAACAAAATATCTCTGTTATCTTGGTATTTATGACTTGGATGTGCTTTATAGAATTTAGTTAATTCAAACCTCAATCAGTTCAGGGGAATTTATAGTTGCATTTCTTGTTAGGAAATATACTTGCCACCTTTGAAATCCACCAGTGGACTGTTTTCGTACCTACAGGCTTCTGTTTCAGGAAAAAAGAAACTGTCTCCTGATGCAGCTGGAAGAAGCCACCCGCCTCACGTCCTACCTCCAGTCCTAGTTACAAAGGTGAGTAACTTCGTTATCATCTTGTAATGATGTGGTCATGAGCTTCACAATGCCCTTTAGCTTGGTTTTCTCTCTTAGAACTTAGATCCTGAAGTGGCTGTAATCAGAGGACAGAAAGTGGATATATGATATTTTTTAAGAGGAGCTGCTCATATATGATCCAAGGACTCTGAGGAGAACCAAGTGTGATTTCAGAATAACGAATCTGAAATCAGATTTGCACAAGGATTTTGTAACTCACAGCATCAGAAGTGTATATATTCATCTACATACATGCATAGGTACATTTTTATCTCTTTTAAGGATATGAATATTTTAAAAATAAGATTTGCATGCTTAGGCCCATGAAGCCCTCTGGGAGCCCCCAGGCTTTTTTGCGCTTAATTACAGTGGCACCCCACTCCAGTACTCTTGCCTGGAAAATCCCATGGATGGAGGAGCCTGGTAGGCTGCAGTTCATGGGGTCGCTGAGGGTCGGACACGACTGAGCGACTTCACTTTCACTTTTCCCTTTCATGCATTGGAGAAGGAAATGGCAACCCACTCCAGTGTTCTTGCCTGGAGAATCCCAGGGACGGGGGAGCCTGGTGGGCTGCCGTCTATGGGGTCGCACAGAGTCAGACATGACTGAAGCGACTTAGCAGCAGCAGCAGCACAGACCATTCATCCCGCACATGCATGTCCATAGCCATGGTTATTTTGTGATATTTTTGAAATGTGCAGTAGCTTCCATTTCCTTGTGGAGTCCCTGTCCTCTGGCACAATAATGAGAAGCATAATAATCATTTGCAAACAAATAACTGTATCCTGCCCTTTGTGACTTTTCCTACCTTGTGATGACTTCTTTTATTTTCATCACAATTTTATCTCCTTCTGATCCTGACTCTTAAGCTCTGGTTTCTCTTGATCTGAGGAAGCTTTGAAGTTCATTTTAACCCAATTTCGCCTGAGGAAATATATTTCAGTACTAGAGGACTCAGTTATCTCCCGTGACTTGCCCCAGACCCAAACCCTCTGGAGATCATCCTAGTTCTTTGCAAACACACACAGGGAATTTTAATGCCCAGTTAATTGGAAGGTTTTATCAACCTCTGCCTTTCTACATGCTCAGATAGCATAATGTTTACTATAGAAAAGTTTTAAAAATTGTAGAACTAAAAAAATTGGTTGTGACTTGTCATGTTTTTGTGAAGAATCTTCATTTCTGTATGAGATCAAAAATGAATGAATGAATGAATGCCTTTGTTCCGTTTTGCATTCTACCTTCCAAAAAGTTTGAAGCTGCCCATGAAAAATGGGAGGCATCTCTGAAACATTACTGTGAGCCGTTTGAAAGAACAAGGACTTGGCAATGGAGTAGACAGCCACTCAGCACCACTGGCACTCAAGTTGTTCACTCTCATTGAGGGTTTAATATGTGCCTCCGTGTATCTGGAGAAGACTAATTTGAAAAGACGCATGTACCCCAGTGTTCATTGCAGCACTATTTACAGTAGCAAAGACATGGGAGCAACCCGAATGTCCATCCACAGATGAATAGATAAAGAAGATGTATATACACATACATATGTATATATATAGTATGTACGGTGTATATATATATATATGTGTGTGTGTGTGTGTGTGTGATATATATAATGGAATATTATTCGGCTATGAGAAGAGTGAAATAATACCATTTGCAGCAACATGGATAAACCTAGAGATTATCATACTAAGTGAAGTAAGTCAGAGAAAGACAAATATCCAATGATATCATTTATATGTGAAATCTAAAAAAATGAGGCAAATGAACTTATTTACAAAACAGAAATAGACCTGCTGGCATAGAAAACAAACTTATAGTTACCAAAAAGGAAAGGGAGCAGGGAGGGATAAATGAGGAGTTTGGGATGAACAGAAATACACTACTATATATAAAATAGATAACTGGGACTTCCCTGGTGGTCCAGTGGTTAAGGCTCCATGTTTCCAATGCAGGGGGCATGGGTTCAATCCCCGGTTAGGGAATTAAGATCCTGCGTGCTGTGCAGCACAGCCAAGAAATAAAAAAATAGAATAGGTAACCCATAAAGACCTACTGTATAGCACAGGGAATTATACTCAATATTTTATAATAACTTACAAAGAAAAGGACTGAAAAAAGAGTATATATATTTGTATAACTGAATCACTTTGCGGTACACCTGAAACTAACACAATATTGTAAATCAACTGTACTTCAGTTAAGAAAAACATGCCTCTATATTCAGCAATGTAAGACAGCCACAGTTTTTCTGGACTCTACGTGTTGTGTAAAGTGAGACATGTCTGTAGGTGATAAAAAGGACAACAGCCTCCTTGGTTGATCTCACAATCAAAAATATGCTCAGTGGAAACCGCAAAGAAGGAAGAACTTGCTTTTTTCCTCGGTAGGAAAATAATGAGTCATCATATTCTTGTGATACACAGAATTATCATTTCATAAATTCCATGTAATAGGTTCTCACTTGCCAGGGATTAAATGCTCCATTCTTTTACTTATGGGAAATAGCACCATCGAGTTCCTGGTATGGACAGCTGCCAAGTGATACATGTTAGCATCTGTTGGTTTCTGACCACGTCTAATGAGTGTGTTCTGCTCATCATGATGCCGCCTCTAAGATGGAAGAAATATTAACATCTTCTACCAGCAGCTGTGGAGGCTGATATATTCCTCAAGGCAGGCACGAGCTTGGAATACATTATCTGTTTGGCACAATTTATTCATGATAAGCTGCAGGTTGCCTGACTGAGACTGCCTGACCTTCTCAATATAGAAAAGGTCATTCCAGCCTGGCTCTCCCCAAGCTGAGGTGGGCACAGCCATTCACTACTGAAAAGGTCTTTCTCTCTCTGTAGGCTGTGTCCCAGGTCACTGTTTGGGTCTCAGTTTCAGAGACGAAAATATTTAATGATGTTGAGTCCACTGGTCTCTCATCCATGGAGTTTGTTTTGACCCTTAGAGTACATGAAAATCTATCCTGTAAACCAATTTCCTCTTTTTCTTTTGGCCTATAGTTGCCATAAGAAATGAATCATCAAAAACTGACAAATGTGACATTAAAAAACTCAGACACATTAAAAAAATGAAAGAAATCTGTGTACGTGATTCTTAGGTCATCCTTGTTAAAGGTGATTTTCTCTGGGCGAATGTAATCTATAAGCTCATTGTTTCAAAACTAGTCATTGTTCTTGGGCTGATGAATCTTATGAGCTCACAAACCATGCACATATCTTTTCACTTCCTGCTTCCTTAATATTATAGCCCCATACAAACACTGGACATGCTGGCTCCCTCACTCACCTGGTGGGGGAGTTGGTTTGCTAGCTGTGTCTCTCAGACAAATGGGAGATGTAGCAAATCTTTGTCTAGAAGGCTGAACAGGAGCTGAAAGGATGGGCTCTTGAGAGGAGATGGCCAGGGGTGAACTGGCAGGAGGCCCCAGTTTTAACACCAGTAATTGCTAACTTGGTGACTTTGGATAAGTCACTTAAAACAATTTTTGCTCCATAAAGCAAAAGGATTGACTGTGTCTTTTGAGAGCTCATCACTTCTATGGTTCTGGTTTCTAGACCTGCAACTATGTGGGGTCACCCAGACTAGACAGTCAGCTTGTCTGGGCCTTTGCAGGCATTGCTCACAGTTTCTGCCCCTGGATAACACGATTCCTTCATTTGGAACACTTGACTGATGAGAATATGTTTCCTAAACACCAGTTATTTCCTACAAGGGACAGATTTGTGCCATGTCCCTGTCCTACCTGAATTTGTATTTATTAATTATTTTTATTTGACTCACTTTTTAAAAATTGAAGTGTTCATAGTATTAATTTCTGCTATTCAGCAAAGTGACTCAGTTATATATATCTATACATTATTTTTAAAAAAAAAGATTTATTTGTATTTATTTGGCTGCACCGGGTCTTAGTTGTGGCACTCAGGATCTTTAGTTGTGACATGTGGTATCTAGTACCTCAACCAGGAATCGAACCCGGGGCCTCTGCATTGAGAGCACAGAGTCTTAGCCACTGGACCACCAGGGAAATCCCTACACATTATTTTTCATATTCTTTTCCATTATGATTTGTCACAGGATATTGAGCATAGTTCCCCATGCTATATAGTAGCACCTTGTTTATCCATCCTATATATAATAGTTTGCTTCTGCTAGTCCCAAACTGTTCATGGGGTTCTCAAAGCAAGAATACTGAAGTGGTTTGCCATTCCCTTCCTCAATGGACCACATTTTGTCAGACCTCTCCACCATGACCTGTCCATCTTGGGTGGCCCTACACGGCATGGCTTAGTTTCCTTGAGTTAGACAAGGCTGTGGTCCATGTGATCAGATTGGCTAGTTGTCTGTGATTGTGGTTTCAGTCTGTCTGCCCTCTGATGCCCTCTTTCAGTGCCTACCATCTTAATGGGCTTTCTCTTACCTTGGACGTGGGGTATCTCTTCACAGCTGCTCCAGCAAAGCTAGTAAAGTAATGCTCAAAATCCTCCAAGCCAGTGAACCGTGAACTTCCAGATGTTCAAGCTGGTTTTAGAAAAGGCAGAGGAACCAGAGATCAAATTGCCAACATCCGCTGGATCATGGAAAAAGCAAGAGAGTTCCAGAAAAACATCTATTTCTGCTTTATTGACTATGCCAAAGCCTTTGACTGTGTGGATCACAATAAACTGTGGACAGTTCTGAAAGAGATGGGAATACCAGACCTGCCTCCTGAGAAATCTGTGTGCAGGTCAGGAAGTAGCAGTTAGAACTGGACATGGAACAACAGACTGGTTCCAAATAGGGAAACAAATACGTCAAGGCTGTATATTGTCACCCTGCTTATTTAACTTACATGCAGAGTATATCATGAAAAATGCGGGGCTGGAGGAAGCACAAGCTGGAATCAAGATTGCCGGGAGAAATATCAGTAACCTCAGATATGCAGATGACACCACCCTTATGGCAGAAAGTGAAGAAGAACTAAAGAGCTTCTTGATAAAAGTGAAAGTGGAGAGTGAAAAAGTTGGCTTAAACTCAACATTCAGAAAACTAAGATCTTTCTTTCCTTCCTTTCATTTTCCTTGTTTCCCTTTCTCCCTCTTTCCTCCCTACCTCCCTTTCTTTCATAAACATTCAATGTGCTGTGCTGTGCTTAGTTGCTCAGTCACGTCCAACTCTTTTTGACCCCATGGACTGTAGCCTGCCAGGCTCCTCTGTCCATGCGGATTCTCCAGGCAACAGTACCAGAGTGGGCTGCCATGCCCTCCTCCAGGGGATCTTCCCAACCCAGGGATTGAATCTAGGTCTCCCACATTGCAGGTAGATTTTTTACTGTCTGAGCCACCAGGGAAGCCCTTAAAATGGGTACCCTGAAAACTCTTTGGTCTCTGAGAATCTCACTACCCCAGTCTAGTTCAAATGTTTTAGAATGTTTAGCTCTTGAAGCTGGATCAACGAAAAGGAAAGCAAAGTCAAGGTTGCCAACTTTACAGTTTTGCACCATGGCTGAGTGGAAGGAGGTGGGCTAAGAGCCTTACATCTGGGATGCCCCCTCTCCCCACCTTCCCTCATAGCTCTTTGCCCTTGGAAAAGTCATTTAGACCTTGCCTAACCCCACTGGTTAGAAGAAGCAGTAACATTATTTCTCTTGCTGGTGTGTCTGCTTGGGACAATGTGACTTTATGAAAAGCAAAAATTAAAACTCACATAGCTTGAAGAATCATCACCTAGAGATGGCATTTATTCAGAAGGAATGGCTAGAGAAAAGTTGATAATTAAAGAGAAATAATAAAACATGACTAAAACACTGAAGCCTGTAATGTCAGTGGCCACCATGCTCAATATCAATGCCTTTTGGAGAGGCTATGCTGGTGGATAGTTTTTTTTCCCCCCCAGTTTACGTTGTCTTTACAGTCTGCCCTACACCTGAAAATACCACTGGCAAGAGAGCATGACATTAGCCTAGGATAACATTGAAAGCAGCTGTTTACAAAAACATTGTTTGGTGCAGTTCTCATATTTTTCTTGCATTTCTTGAGTTTGGGTTATGAAAAGTTGAAGTTTGGATATTGAAGAGCTGTGAGGAGCACCCAGGGATTGTGGGTGAGGAAATGGATCTTGATGCTGACCATAAGCCCTGCTGTATAGGTGACAACCAAGCGAGATGTATGGATGATTCCAGGCCACTGGCCAAAGAGCTGCCTGGGGTCTTGGTTAAAAATGTAGATTCCAGGGTGCTGTCCTTGAGGCTGACAACCCAGGTGGATCAGGGAAATTGTATTTTAAAAGCTCTCCTGTTGGTTGTACAGCTCAGCTAGATTGTATGCACTTTAGGCTGCATGGGACATGGGATCGTTTGGGACGAAGCTTGGGCTCTTCAATCAAATAGGATTGATAAGTAGTTGAACTAGATCAAGGGGGCAGGGACTTTTTAGGAAAATGTGGTTCCAGATTGCATTGTGCAAAGTTGCTTCAGTCATGTCTGGCTCTTTGCAACCCCAGGGACTATAGCCTTGCAGGCTCCTCTGTCCATGGGGATTCTCCAGGCAAGAATACTAGAGTGGGTTGCGATGCCCTCCTCCAG
Source organism: Bos grunniens (assembly GCF_055505025.1). Classification (NCBI taxonomy): domain Eukaryota; kingdom Metazoa; phylum Chordata; class Mammalia; order Artiodactyla; family Bovidae; genus Bos; species Bos grunniens. The sequence goes on from NC_141194.1 coordinate 7,654,252, forward strand.
GGGATCTTCCTGACCCAGGGATTGGACCCACGTCTCTTGCATCTCCTGCACTGGCAGGTGGGTTCTTTACCACTAGCGTCCACCTGGGAATCCCAGAGAAGGGAAAAGAGCTAGCAATTCTTGAATACTTTCTGTGGATCAACCACCATGCTAAAAGCTTTATAGAGATTAATCTTTGGCATTTATATATGTATTCATTTTTAGCAAATGAGGAAACTGACACTTAAAAAGCTTAGGCAATTTGGCCCAAGACATACAAGTGCTGGGGTGGTGGTTTGAACTCAAGCCTGTATGACTCTGCAGTTCAAAGCCCACAAAGGGGAGGAAAAGAGACAAAGTTGTATTCTCCCCCATCCCACCCCCAGAAAAGACAGTTTTTCTTTGGAAAGATTTGAGTGAATTTACATACAACTACTGCAAGGAACTGACAAAAGGACATCAGATAATTTTTAGTTGCCGTTAAAGTCTCATTATGTTTGAGAGGATGAATCTTGTTAAGTGTGGTCCAAACAAAGAAACTTAGGGAAGAATTATAATATCACATAGATATTAAACATCTGTGTGATTAATTTTGTTTGGTTAACACCAGAGGCCAGTGTTTTTCCTTGGAATAACCTTAAATGTAATAAATTGATGTTTTAAATATAATATTAGCTGTATAATTTTATTCTGCTTTGTTAGCTTATGTTAGCCCAATAAAATCTGACAATGGAACGAAAGACTCTCCTTGGGGTGATATTTTAATTGTCATAAAAATGTCATATAGATTAAGGGGCCAGCTGAGCCCTTACAGTTTCTCGGGGACTAGAGAAATAATTAAAAAAAAAATAGGCATGCTATTTCAAAGATAAAATACTGACCATGATTCCAGCCATAATGTTCTTTTTATGTGAATTTTGCCAAATACAAAGCCATGAATTATACTAATTCCCAGAAAACATCTTCCAAAACACTTACATGAAATACCAGAGATTTCTTCTTCCTCCTCCTTTTTCTCTTTGCTCCTCCCTCACTTCACTTTTTTTTTAAACTTTATTTTGTGTTCAGTTCAGTCGCTCAGTTGTGTCCGACTCTTTGTGACCCCATGAATTGCAGCACGCCAGGCCTCCCTGTCCATCACCAACTCCCGGAGTTCACTCAAACTCACGTCCATCGAGTCGGTAATGCCATCCAGCCATCTCATCCTCTGTCGTCCCCTTCTCCTCCTGCCCCCAATCCCTCCCAGCATCAGAGTCTTTTCCAATGAGTCAACTCTTCACATGAGGTGGCCAAAGTAGTGGAGTTTCAGCTTTAGCATCAGTCCTTCCAATGAACATCCAGGACTGATTTCCTTCAGAATGGACTGGTTGGATCTCCTTGCAGTCCAAGGGACTCTCAAGAGTCTTCTCCAACACCACAGTTCAAAACCATCAATTCTTCGGTGCTCAGCTTTCTTCACAGTCCAACTCTCACATCCATACATGACCACAGGAAAAACCATAGCCTTGACTAGACGGACCTTTGTTGGCAAAGTAATGTCTCTGCTTTTGAATATGCTGTCTAGGTTGCTCATAACTTTCCTTCCAAGGAGTAAGCGTCTTTTAATTTCATGGCTGCAGTCACCATCTGCAGTGATTTTGGAGACCCCCAAAATTAAAGTCTGACACTGTTTCCACTGATTCCCCATCTATTTCCCATGAAGTGATGGGACCGGATGCCATGATCTTTGTTTTCTGAATGCTGAGCTTTAAGCCAACTTTTCACTCTGGGTTAGCAAACAACACTGTGATGGTTTCAGGTGAACAGGGAAGGGACTCAGCCATACATGTACATGTGTCCATTCTCCCTCAAACTCCCCTCCCATCCAGGCTGCCACGTAACATTGAGCAGAGTTCCCTGTGCTGTTTAGTATGACCTTGTTGGGTATCCATTTTAAATACAGTCATGTGTACATGTACCCCCAAACTCCCAAACTCCCTAACTATCCCCTCCCCCCTTCACTTTGTATTATGGAGAATTTTGAATTAACACAAAGGTGTACATGATTGTATAGCAAATTCCTTATACCCCAAGTACTTAATTCTGTAGCGATTTCTGCCCTTCCACTTGTGCTCAGCTTTGAGTCCAGTGGATTCTCTGGTCCTTTATTTCTGGCTTTTCCTGCAGCAGTTGAGAAACATAAGATTAAGTAGATTTTTCCTCTCAGTTATGATTACCTCCTTCCTTGGAGTGTCTAGCCACCCTTCCCCTATTGGGAAGAAATACATCTAGACTCTAAGACCGAGTTACTTAGATCAGTAGGTTAGATCTTTGGCAAACTACTACTGCAGGTCAAATCTGGCTGCTACTTGTTTTTGTAAATAGTTTGACCCAAAACTTGTTTTGACCCATTCATTTATGTTTTTACTGACTATGGTACTTCCTTGCTACGGCTTCTCTGGTGGCTCAGTGGTAAAGAATCCACCTGCCAATACAGGGGCAGGGAAGGCAATGGCACCCCACTCCAGTACTCTTGCCTGGAAAATCCCAGGGATGGGGAGCCTGGTTGGCTGCCATCTATGGGGTCGCACAGAGTCGGACACGACTGAAGCGACTTAGCAGCAGCAGCAGCAGCCAATACAGGGGACTGGGGGTTTGATCCCTGAGCTGGGGAGATCTGAAGGAGGAAATGGCAACCCACTCCAGTATTCTTGCCTAGAGAATTCCACGTGCAGAGGAGCCTGATGGGCTATAGTCCATGGGGTCAAAAGAGTTAGACACGACTGAGTGACTAAACAACAGCCATACTTCCCTGCTACAGGGTGGTAGGCTTATAATGGACTACAAAGCTGAAAATAGGTACTTTCTGGGCATTTCCAGAGAAAATTGTCAAACCCCTGGGTTGCAGGAACTGCTGTTCAGATGAGGGTTTTAAATTAAGGTATACTCAGAAAAAATGAGTGTCCCCCAGATAAGTGTTTAATACCCAGGCTGAAAGAACACTGACCATGTGAAATTTGCTGGTTACTATGGCCGAGGAACAGAGCCATATATGGTTCTGAAATCTTCTGCCTGAAAGTGACATATCACATTTGCTCACATTTTATTGGCCTAGGCAAGTCAGCTGACTGTACCTTTCAAGGAGATACAGAGTACAATTGTACTGTAAGCAGAACACTGATGAAATTCGCTGCATGCTTCGGTTGGCTAGCCAAAACCTCAATGAATCACTTCCAGAGGCTGACACACACACACTTAGAAAATACGAAAATTCTTCTAATATTTCTAAAATGTCTAAAAATGTTTCTAGTAATTTAACTGAGTTGCAATCTTGCATTGTTCACTTAAGAATTTGCTGAGGAAGGGGATGACAGAGGATGAGATGTTTGGATGGCATCACCAACTTGATGGACATGAGTTTGAGGAAGCTCTGGGAGTTGGTGATGGACAGGGAAGCCTGGAGTGCTGCAGTCCATGGGGTCTCAAAGAGTCGGACATGATTGAGTGGCTGAACTGAACTGAACTGAGGAGTTTCCATCTTAAGGGCTTCCCCAGTGGCTCAGACTGTAAAGAATCTGCCTGCAATGCAGGAGACCCAGGTTCAATGCCTGGATCAGGAAGATCCCCTGGAGGAGGAAATGGCAACCCATTCCAGTATTCTTGCCTGGAGAATCCCATGGTCAGAGGAGCCTGGTGGGCTGCAGTCCATGGAGTCATAAAAAGTCAGACACGACTGAGTGACTAACACTTGTATTTTTCCCCTTAAAACTTCAAATGCCTTGTTTTTCAATATTATATATACAAATCACTGTGTCTGGGGAAAAAAAGAAAACATACATGTCTACAATCAAATTAGAATAGTTGCAGTTTTACACAAACTATTGAAAGTGACTTAAAACAGAAGTAGTGGAAAGAAACAAAACAATGATATCTGCATATGGTTGGAACTTGGGGGAAAAATTCTAAGTGTTTTAATTTGTAGGCACAGCATATCACAAGTATACTGATAAGGCAGAACTTGTCTCTGCCAGAAGTAAACACCTCCCAGTTCCCAGGAACATTGACTAGAGTCTTTGATGGTTACAGGGCTGACAGAATGCCCTGGAATGTTCTTGGCATCAGTCCATAGTTGCTGTGAAAAGTTGCGCTCTTCTGGCTGTGGTTTGTTCACTTCCCTCCTTTTTGGCACCTGGTTGTGAAGAGGAGGAAGGTCTTTAAAGATATTACTATGGATGAGGAGTCCTCAGATTATGATCCTCAGGGCAATTCTGGCCCACTGCCTGTTTTTTTTAAATAAAGTTTTATTGGAGCAGAGCTGTGCTCATTCATGTTCATGTCCTTCATGGCTGTTGTCCTGCTACTGTGGCAGAGTAGTTGTGACAGACAGGCCTGTAAATCTGAATATATTTACTATCGTGTCTGTCGGTGAAAAAATTTACTGACCCTACTTTTAAAGTCTTTCTCATTTGCATAAAAAGGTCTTTATATAAGTTTTACACCCACCTAGAAAGTTATGTCAAACCTTTCAGCCGTGTACAGAGTAGAATGCTGTAACATATGAATTTTATAAGGATTTTAATGATTATTACTTTTGATAAATGGGGCACTTTTCTTCTTGATCTTCCTGTTTTCCATATGATACCTTCAGTCCACAGAAAATTCCAGAATGTTCTGGATTCAGCATTACTCATTTCATCTTCTTTACTGGACTTTGCTTGTGGCTCAGCTGGTAAAGAATCTGCCTGCAATGTGGGAGACCTGGGTTTGATCCCTGGGTTGGGAAGATCTGCTGGAGAAGGGAAAGTCTACCCACTCCATTATTCTGGCCTGGAGATTTCCAGGACTATATAGTCCATGGGGTCCCAAAGAATCAGACACGACAGTGACTTTCACTTCCTCTTGAAGTGTGTTTCTCTACTCTCTGGCATTTTGCTTTTTTTTTTTCTCTAACAAACCCTTCTTGGTCCCTTGTCTGCCCTATCTTCCTCAGCACCCTGGAAATATTGGCATTCCCCATGGTTTTAGGGGAATGCCAATGCCAGATCTTTCTCCTGAGGGCTGGGCTCTTCATTCTAGGATCCTCTTTCCTGGATCTCTCCACAGGGATTGCAAGCTGTGCACCTTCCTCACTGGGCTCACCCCCTTCTCCTCTAAACCTGCTCTTTCTTCTGTCTTTCCTGGTCATAGAAACTCCATGACCCTAGCTAGAGATTCAGGAGTCCACACTGATTTTTTTTTCCCTCTGCCAGTTGGCTGCCAAGACCCACAGATTCTATCATTTAAATCTCTCCCAAACATGTGGTCTTCTCTCTGTGTCTGCTGTTTCTTCAGACTCTCATCATGTCATGTCTGAACTGCCTCTCACGGCTCTCCTGGTGACAGCCAACTCCACATTAATCGATACCCACACTGACACCAGAGTTACCAGCCTCAAATGTGCATTTGATGACACTCACATATTGAAAACTTGCCTGTGGGTCCTCATCACCCACACAACATTTAAGGAAAAGTTCAAGGAATTTGGATGCCTTCGTGGCATGGCTTTTAATTAGCTGTTCAGCCCCATCTCCCAGCATCCTTTTACCTCAAACTTTTTGCTGCTTGCTCAAGCCAGCACATTCTTCGGCTCATGATACTGCCTCTGACCTGAGTGCCTTTTTCTACCTTTTTTTTTTAAATATTTTTTTATTGAAGGATAATTGCTTTACAGAATTTTGTTGTTTTCTGTCAAACCTCAACATGAATCAGCCATAGGTATACATATATCCCTTCCCTTTGGAACCTCCCTCCCATCTCCCACCCAAGCCCACCCCTCTAGGTTGATACAGAGCCCCTGTTTGAGTTTCCTGAGCCATACAGCAAATTCCTGTTGGCTATCTATTTTACATACGGTATTGTAAGTTTCCATGTTACTCTTTCCTTACATCTCACCATCTCCTCCCTTCTCCCCATATCTATAAGTCTATTCTCTATGTCTGTTTCTCCATTGCTGCCATGTAAATAAATTCTTCAGTACCATTTTTCTAGATTCCGTATATGTGCATTAGAATACGATATTTATCTTTCTCTTTCAGACTCACTTCACTCTGTATAATAGATCCTAGGTTCATCGACCTCATCAGAACTGACTCAAATGCGTTCTTTTTTATGGCTGAGTAATATTCCATTGTGTACATGTACCACAACTTCTTTATCCATTCATCTGTCGATGGTCATCTAGGTTGCTTCCATGTTCTAGCTATTGTAAATAGTGCTGCAATGAACAATGGGGTACATGTGTCTTTTTAAATTTTGGTTTCCTAAGGGTATATGCCTAGGAGTGGGATTGTTGGATCATATGGTGGTTTTATTCCTAGTTTTTTAAGGAATCTCCATACCGTCTTCCATAGTGGCTGTATCAATTTACATTCCCACCAACAGTGTAACAGTGTTCCCTTTTCTCCACACCCTCTCCAGCATTTATTGTTTGTAGACTTTTTGATGATGGCCATTCTGACTTTTGTGAGGTGATATCTCATTGTAGTTTTGATTTGCATTTCTCTAATAATGAGTGATGTTGAGCATCTTTTCATGTGTTCGTTAGCCATCTGTATGTCTTCTTTGGAGAAATGTCTGTTTAAGTCTTTTTCCCACTTTTTGATTGGGTTGTTTGTTTTTCTGACATTGGGGTGTATGAGCTGCTTGTATAGTTTGAAAATTAATCCTTTGTGAGTTGTTTCATTTGCTATTATTTTCCCCCATTCTGAGGGTTGTCTTTTCACCTTGCTTATCGTTTCCTTTGCTGTGCAAAAGCTTTTAAGTTTAATCAGGTCCCACTTGTTTAGTTTTGTTTTTATTTCCATTACTCTAGGAGGTGGGTCATAGAGGATCTTGCCTTGATTCATGTCATCAAGTGTCTGCCTATGTTTTCCTCTAAGAGTTTTATAGTTTCTGGTCTTACATTTAGGTCTTTAGTCCATTTTGAGTTGATCTTTGTGTGTGGTGTTAGGAAGTGTTCTAATTTCATTCTTTTACATGTAGCTGTCCAGTTTTCCCAGCACCACTTATTGAAGAGGCTATCTTTGCTCCATTGTGTATTCTTGCCTCTTTTGTCAAAAAGAAGGTACCCATAGGTACATGGGTTTATTTCTGGGCTTTCTATCTTGTTCTATTGGTCTCTATTTCTGTTTTTGTGCCAGCACCATACTGTCTGGATAACTGTAGCTTTGTAGTATAATCTGAAGTCAGGAAGATTGATGCTTCCAGCTCCATTCTTCTTTCTCAGGACTGCTTTGGCTATTCAGGGTCTTCTGTGTTTCCATATGAATTGTGATTATTTTTTGTCAAGAAAATGCACTGGTCATAACAAACACCCTCTTCCAACAACACAAGAGAAGATTCTATACATGGACATCACCAGATGGTCAACACCGAAATCAGATTGATTATATTCTTTGCAGCCAAAGGTGGAGAAGCTCTATACAGTCAGCAAAAATAAGACCAGGAGCTGACTGTGGCTCAGACCATGAACTCCTTATTGCCAAATTCAGACTTAAATTGAAGAAAGTAAGGAAAACCACTAGACCATTCAGGTATGACCTAAATCAAATCCCTTATGATTATACAGTGGAAGTGAGAAATAGATTTAAGGGCCTAGATCTGATAGAGTGCCTGATGAATGAGGTTTGTGACATTGTACAGGAGACAGGAATCAAGACCATCCCCATGGAAAAGAAATGAAAAAAGGAAAATGGCTGTCTGGGGAGGCTTTACAAATAGCTGTGAAAAGAACGAGAAGCAAAAAGCAAAGGAGAAAAAGAAAGATATAAACATCTGAATGCAGAGTTCCAAAGAATAGCAAGAAGAGATAAGAAAGCCTTCCTCAGCGATCAATGCAAAGAAATAGAGGAAAACAACAGAATGGGAAAGACTAGGGATCTCTTCAAGAAAATAAAAGATACCAAAGGAACATTTCATGCAAAGATGAGCTCGATAAAGGGCAGAAATGGTATGGACCTAACAGAAGCAGAAGATATTAAGAAGAGATGGCAAGAATACACAGAAGAACTGTACAAAAAAGATCTTCACAACCCAGATAATCACGATGGTGTGATCACTGACCTAGAGCCAGGCATCCTGGAATGTGAAGTCAAGTGGGCCTTAGAAAGCATCACTATGAACAAAGCTAGTGGAGGTGATGGAATCCCAGTTGAGCTATTCCAAATCCTGAAAGATGATGCTGTGAAAGTGCTGCACTCAATATGCCAGCAAATTTGGAAAACTCAGCAGTGGCCACAGGACTAGAAAAGGTCAGTTTTCATTCCAATCCCAAAGAAAGGCAATGCCAAAGAATGCTCAAACTACCACACAATTGCACTCATCTCACATGCTAGCAAAGTAATGCTCAAAATTCTCCAAGCCAGGCTTCAGGAATATGTGAACTGTGAACTTCCAGATGGTTTTAGAAAAGGCAGAAGAACCAGAGATCAAATTGCCAACATCTGCTGGATCATGGAAAAAGCAAGAAAGTTCCAGAAAAACATCTATTTCTGCTTTATTGACTATGCCAAAGCCTTTGACTGTGTGGATCACAATAAACTGTGGAAAATTCTTCAAGAGATGGGAATACCAGACCACCTGACCTGCCTCTTGAGAAATTTGTATGCAGGTCAGGAAGCAACAGTTAGAACTGGACATGGAACAACAGAGTGGTTCCAAATAGGAAAAGGAGTTCGTCAAGGCTGTATATTGTCACCCTGCTTATTTAACTTATATGCAGAGTACATCATGAGAAACGCTGGGCTGGAAGAAACACAAGCTGGAATCAAGACTGGCGGGAGAAATATCAATAACCTCAGATATGCAGATGACACCACCCTTATGGCAGAAAGTGAAGAGGAACTCAAAAGCCTCTTGATGAAAGTGAAAGTAGAGAGTGAAAAAGTTGGCTTAAAGCTCAACATTCAGAAAATGAAGATCATGGCATCCGGTCCCACCACTTCATGGGAAATAGATGGGGAAACAGTGAAAACAGTGTCAAACTATTTTTCTGGGCTCCAAAATCACTGCAGATGGTGACTGCAGCCATGAAATTAAAAGATACTTACTCCTTGGAAGGAAAGCTATGACCAACCTAGATAGCATATTCAAAAGCAGAGACATTACTTTGCCAACAAAGGTCCTTCTAGTCAAGGCTATGGTTTTTCCAGTGGTCATGTATGGATGTGAGAGTTGGACTGTGAAGAAAGTTGAATGCCGAAGAATTGATGCTTTTGAACTGTGGTGTTGGAGAAGACTCTTGAGAGTCCCTTGGACTGCAAGGAGATCCAGCCAGTCCATTCTGAAGGAGATCAGCCCTGGGATTTCTTTGGAAGGAATGATGCTGAAGCTGACACTCCAGTACTTTGGCCACCTCATGTGAAGAGTTGACTCATTGGAAAAGACTCTGATGCTGGGAGTGATTGGGGGCAGGAGGAGAAGGGGATGACAGAGGATGAGATGGCTGGATGGTATCACTGACTCAATGGACATGAGTCTGCATGAACTCCGGGAGTTGGTGATGGACAGGGAGGCCTGGCGTGCTGCGATTCATGGGGTCGCAAAGAGTCGGACACGACTGAGCGACTGATCTGATCTGTGAAAAATGCCATTGGTAATTTGATAGGAATCACACTGAATCTGTAGTTCGCATTTGGTAGTATAGTCATTTTCACGATATTGATTCTTCCTACCCAGGAACATGGAATATCTCTCCATCTGTTTATGGCATCTTTTATTTCTTTCATCAGTGTTTTATAATTTTCTGTGTACAGTTCTTTTGTTTCCTTAGGTTAGTTTATTCCTAGATATTTAATTCTTTTTGTTGCAATGGTGAATGGGATTGATTCCTTAATTTCTCTTTCTGATTTTTCATTGTTAGTATATAGGATTGTTAATATATAGGAATGCAAGTGATTTCTGTATATTGATTTTGTATCCTGTGGGTTTGCTAAATTCACTGATTAGCTCTAGTAATTCTCTGATAGTATCTTTAGGGTTTTCTATGTACAGTATCATGTCATCTGTAAAAACTCCAAGAGCTTTACTTCTTCTTTTCTGATCTGGATTCCTTTTATTTCTTTTTCTTCTCTGATTGATGTATCTAGGACTTCCAGAACTTTAACAGAACATAAATTTAAGAATTTTTTCTTAAAAATTCACTTAACACATTTACACTCATAATTAGATATGAAATGATCAAGAGTTTTTATACTATGTTTATTTTCTGGACATTTATTATTTCCTTTAATTTATGAATTAACTAGAAAGTTTCTATTGAGTGGGTATTAAAAATTACTCCTCTCTGTGTGGAACACACTGTTTACTGTTGGGAGACATTTTGTTGCCTAAAACTTTTTATAATTTAGCTCTAGTGTCTATGCTTTTTGTTTAGCTTTGTTTAGGCTCAGGATTTTCTCATCTATTTCTAGTATCTTCAGAGTTTCTGTTCGGAATGTGTGTCTGTTGTTGTTTAGTTGCTCAGTTGTGTCCAACACTTTGCCACCCCATGAACTGTAAGCTGACAAGGCTCCTCTGTCCATGGGGATTCTCCAGGCAAAAGTACTGGAGTGGATTGCTATGCTGTCCTTCAGGGGATCTTCCTGATCCAGAGATAGAACTCATGTCTGCTATGGCTCCTGCATTGCAGGTGGATTCTTTACCACCATGCCAAAATATATGTTGTGTACAAGAAACCCACTTTAATTAAGATTCATAATCAGTGAAAAGTAAAAATGGAGAAGCCCAAACAAGCATTTATCTTTTGCTAATTAATAAGCAAAAATCTTCATTTTATTTTGCTTTCATTTATTTCTTTTTTTATGACACTCTTTCTCTCTTAACTCATAGCTTCTCTTAATATCATCTTACTCTGTGTAAATAACTACTTTTAACATTTCTTACAGACCAGATATCTGCTGAGAATGAATTCTCTAATTTTTTTTCATATGAGAATATCTACTTTTCCTTTATTTGTGAAGGATAATTTTCCTGGACATAGAAGTTAAGTTCAGTAGTTTTTTAAAAAATATTTGTTAGTTTGATTAGTACATGTCTTCATGTGTTTCTCCTTGGTTTATCCCATATGGGGCTCTTTGCACCTCTTGGACTTGATTGACTATTTCCTTTTCTGTGTTGGGGAAATTTTCAACTATAATCTCTTCAATAATTTTCTCATACCCTTTCTTTTTCTCTCTTCTTCTGGGACCCCTATAATTTGAATATTGGTCTATTTAATATTGTCTCAGAGGTCTATCAGACTATCCTCAGTTGTTTTCATTCTTTTTACTTTATTCTGCCCTTCAGCAGTTGTTTCCACCATTTTATCTTCCAATTCACTGATCTGTTCTTCTGCTTCATATATTCTACTGTTGATTCCTTCTAGAGTATTTTTAATTTCAGTAATTGTGTTGTTTGTCTCTGTATTTTTATTCTTTAATTCTTCTAGGTCTTTGTTAATTGAGTCTTGCATTTTCTCCATTCTGTTTTCAAGGTTTTTGATCATCTTTACTATCATTATTGTGAATTCTTTTTCAGGCAGTTTGCCTCTTTCCTCTTCATTTATTTGGACTTCCATGTTTCTAGTTTGTTCCTTCATTTGTGCAGCATTTCTCTGCCTTTTCATTGTTTTTCTAAAAACTTATTGTGTTTGAGGTCTCCTTTTCCCAGGCTTCAAAGTTCAGTTCTTTCTTCCATTTGGTTTCTGCCCTCCTAAACTTTGTCCAGTGGTTTGTGTAAGCTTTGCATTGGGTGAGACTTGTGCTGAGTTTTTTTTTTTTTTTTTAACTTCTGATGTGCAGGGCTGAGTGAGGTGGTAATCCTGTCTGCTGATGATTGGGTTTGTACTTTTGTCTTTTTTTGTTTGGATGAAATGCCTGCAGTGGGTGCTACTGGTGGTTGGGTGATGCCAAGTCTTGTATTCAAGTGGTTTCCTTTGTGTGAGTTCTCACTGTTTGATACTCCCTAGGGTTAGGAGTTCTCTGGTTATCTAGGGTCTTGGAGTCAGTGCTCCCACTCCAAAGGCTCAGGGCTGGATCTCTGGTCCGGAACAGAGCTTCCACAGGTGGTTTGTTATGGCAGTAAGTTAGATTAAGACAAATATCCAAAAGCAACCAAATATGAACCCCAGACAAATGCCAGTTACAATGTTAGGCAAATAATAATTAAAATAATGGAATATACACATATACACCCATAAGCAAAATCAAAACAGTTCAACAAAAATAAAGTACAATAGATTGACCTGGTGAACAAAGGAAACCAAAAATGATATCTACCAGTTAAGAACAAAACTAACTGAAGCACAAACTGGAAAAGAAAACTAAAGGAAGGTGCCAAGTGGGGAATAAAGCAATGAAAACTAACAAATATGGTGAGAGGAAAGGAAAGAAAGAAAAGAAAAAAAGAATAGATATGCAAAGTTAAATAGAGGTAGATAAAGGAGATTTATGTATAGTAAAGATTAACTGCAAGTGGGAAAGAACAGTAGGAAAAGCAAACAAAGAAATAATGTAGAAAAATAATAAGTTTGAAAATTTTAAATTAAAGAGAAAAAGAAAAAACAAACTCCACAGAACTGCAAAAGTCCAACATAGAGGCAGAGGTTTATAAAAACAATTAGAGGTATGATTTTTAAAAAAAGCCGTAAAAGCTCAAGCAGATTTCATAAAAGTGAAGTGAAATTTGGTCAGCCATGTCCAACTTTTTGCGTCCCCATGGACTATACATTCCATGGAATTCTCCCGACCTGAATACTGGTGTGGGGAGCCTTTTACTTCCCCAGGGGATCTTCCCAACCCAGAGATCAAAGCCAGGTCTCCTGTATTGAAGATGGATAATTTACCAGCTGAGCCACCAGGGAAGAAGAATATTAGCAAGCAAGACGTGCATGGTCCTGACTGCTCTTTTTTGATGCCCAAGTTTAGGAGAAAGACTCGAGTTGTTTTTCTCATTTCATTGGTGAAGTTAGATTTCATAGTGCTAATAAAATCGATAACTACAACAGAGAGGGGAAAAAAGAAAAAGAAGAGAAAAAAAAATCCAAAAGAAACTGCATAACAAGTCAAAATATAAGAATAGTATATGTTTTTCTTGAGTCCCTGCTGTCAGCGTCCTTTCCCTTGCTGGGAGTCATAGTCATAGTCATAGTCAGCGTCCTTTCCCTTGCTCGACTTCCTAGGATGCCCTCCAACACTGTGTTGGTCTCTGGACCTGCTGTGGGGGCAGCTCAGACTCTAATCTGGTCCTACACCTGCATGTTCTTGCCTCCAATGTCCATAGCTATCAGAACTAGGGCATTTTCTTTTGTGGGAGCTCGCAATGTCCTTTTATATATTCCACAGACACAGAGTCTGCCCAGTTGTTCATCTGGATTTAATCTGCAGCTTGTATAGCTGGTGGGAAGGTTTTGGGTCTTCTTCCTTAGCCACACTGCCCCTGGGTTTCAATTGTGGTTTTATTTCCATCTCTGCACGTGGGTCATCCACTGGGGTTTGCTTCTGAGGTTGCCCTGGAGGACTTGATTTGCCCCTGTGAGGGCCAGGTGTTGAGGTGGTGCAGCTGCTTGGATCACAGGGGTTCTGGCAGCACCAGGTACTCAGGGGAGCTGGCAGCTAGGGCAGCAGGAAATATAGTGCTCTAGAAGGGTATGGCAACCAGTATTGGCCAATATGCTCCAGTATTCTTGCCTGGAGAACCCCCTTCCCTGACAGAGAAGCCTGGCAGGCCACAGTCTAGAGGGTCGCAAACAGTCAGACACTACCAAGGTGACCCTGCGCGCATAGAGGCAAGGCTTTTTTTGCCTGTGGCAGTTCTGTCCCAGTGGGAGTTGAGCATGAAGGTGGTGCACTTTCTTGACTTGTGGGGACCCTGGCAGCACCAAGTGTGCACGGACACGGACTGCCTGTGCCGCAGGAGTTGTGGCCCTATCAGAATCTTTTTCCAACCTCTTGTAGCTGGTGATCAGGAGGCCTCTTTGGCCAGTCTTTCTCCATAGCTCTTCCCTTTCAGTCACTTTGAGGACTCCCTTGCCTGGGGTCCTTCTCTGTTGTTTGGCACATCAGGCACATAGAGGGGGCCCCCCTGGATAGGCTCCTACTCTGTAGATTGGCTCATCAGTCACTTAAAGGAGCACAATGGGTGGGGTCCTGCTCTGTAGTTCAGTGAGTCAGGCACTTGATGGACCAGCCTCTCTATTGTTCGGCTGCTGATGCTGGCCTGTGGGGTGAGAGAGGCTATGGTGATGGCTCCACCCTCCTCCAGTGACTCAGCAGTATCGCCTTGCTTCCATGGCTGCCTGGCTTACCTCCACAGCCATATCCCACGACAATCTCTTCCCTCACGTTCCCTCGGTCCGCCTTTCTACAGTCAACAGCAGCCCTCGCCCTGGGATTGCTCCATAATCCCTATGTTCCCAGCTCACAGCTGCTGCGCCTTCTAGGGGACCTGCATCCCTCTCTGGGGTGTGTATGGCTGTGGCAAGGACTGATTCTCATTGCGTTTAGGCTGCTACAGATCAGCTGTCTCACTCTCAGCCTTAAATGTTTCTCCTCTGATCCAGACAGTTGCTCCCATGTGGGGATCGGACACCTACTTCAGTTCTCCCACCCACCGAGGGCAGGTCCAGTCCTACTAACACTCCTGTTTTCCCCCCTAGTTCCTTCATCCTACCAAGTTTTGAGTGGCTCCATATATTCTTTTCCTCTCGTCAGGTACTCCCGTCTGCTCTCAGCTGCTGTTCTGCAAGCACTTCTGTGTCTGAATGTGTATTCCTCACGTATCCGTGGAGAGAGATGTACTCCACGTCCACCTACTCCTCTGCCATGTTGTTCATCTCAGCTTTTTGCCTATTAGAAATAAGACTGCTATGAACATTCATGTGCACGTCTTTGGGTAAACATTTATTTTGTTCATTCTTGTTGGTATAAACCTAGAAGTGGGATCACTGGGTCATATGGTAACCCAATATTTAATTTTTAAAGCAACTTCCAAAGTGTTTTCCACCAGGGTGTACCATTTAGTATTCTCATAAGCAGTGCATGAAAGTTCAAATTTTTTCACATCCTCATCACACATGTTCATGTCTGTTCTCTCATTACAGCCATCATTTTCTTGTGCTGTGGGTGCTTAGTTGCCATCTGTATATCCTTATTTAGTGAATTTCCTGTTCAAATATTTTGTCCAATTTTTTTTTGCATTGTACCTTTCATATATTTTGTCAGATTCTTAAGTTTTTAAAACTTCAATGTTATTGTTATTATTTTTTATTTTGTTTTTCAATTGTCTATGTTACCATAGAGAAAATCATTTAATTGAATTTTATATATCAACTGTCTATCTTGCAACATTGCTTAAATTACTTCTTAGTTTTAGTTTTATTTTGTTTTTGCTGTAGATTTTATTAGCTATTCTACATAAATGTTGCCTACAAATAAAAACAGTTTAATTCTTCTTTTCTAAACTGGATAACTTCTCAATAATTTTCTAATATGACTTCATGAAGAGAATTCAGTATAGTGAGAGTGGACATCTTTTTGTAGATCCTGATCTTAGAAGTAAAGCACTTAGTCTTCTACAATAAAGTGTGATGTTAATTATACAGTTTATTACCTTCATAAGGTTGAGGAAGTTTTCTATTTCTAGTTTGCTAAGAGTTTTTTATACAGAATGTTCTCAGTTGTTCAGTTGTCCAGCTGTTTGCGACCCCATGGACTGTAAGCCCACCAGGCTCCTCTGTCCACCGGGATTCTCCAGGCAAGAATAATGGAGTGGGTTGCCATGCCCACCTCCAGGGGATATTCCCAACCCAGAGACGGAACACAGGTCTCCCAAATGCAGGCAGATTCTTTACCAGCTGAGCCACCAGGGAAGCCCAAAAATACTTCAGTGGGTAGCCTATCCCTTCTAGAGGGGATCTTTCCAACCCAGGAAAATATATTAGGTTTTTTCCAAATTATTTTTCAGCATTTATCGAGATGACCCTAATGTGTTTCATTTTTAGTTCTTTAGTAAATTGAATTACAATGATTGATTTTCAGATGTTTAACCAATCCTGATTCTTAAGGGGACAAAACTCAATACATAATACTGTGTCATACTTTGTATATATTGGTGTAGTCTGTTCTTCATTCTGGACACTTTCTATTGCTACCTTTTCAAGTGCACAATTTTCTTCTGCTGCCCTGGCTAATCTGTCATGTCTTCTATCCACTGAGTTTGTCATCTGACTCTGTAGTTTTCATATCTGTAAGATCAAGTTGGGTCTATTTTAGGATTTCCATGGCTCTACTTAATTTTAGAACACACAAACCACAGTTATTCCAAGTATTTTAATGTCTCTGCAATTTCTAAAATCTATGCCACTTCTGCCTCAGTTTCAGTTCTCAAGGGAATTTTAGTATGATTTTTCTTACCTTCAGTTCAGTTCAGTTCAGTCGCTTAGTCATGTCTGACTCTTTGCGACCCCATGAGTTGCAGCACACCAGGCCTCCCTGTCCATCACCAACCTCCAGAGTTCACCCAAACTCATGTCCGTCGAGTCGGTGATACCATCCAACCATCTCATCCTCTGTCGTCCCCTTCTGCTCCTGCCCCCAATCCCTCCCAGCATCAGAGTCTTTCCCAATGAGTCAACTCTTCACATGAGGTGGCCAAAGTACTGGAGTTTCAGCTTCAGCATCAGTCCTTCCAAAGAACACCCAGGACTGATCTCCTTTAGAAAGGACTGGTTGGATCTCCTTGCAGTCCAAGGGACTCTCAAGAGTCTTCTCCAACAGCACAGTTCAAAAGCATCAATTCTTCGGCACTCAGCTTTCTTCACAGTCCAACTCTCACATCCATATATGACCACTGGAAAAACCATAGCCTTGACTAGATGGACCTTTGTTGGCAAAGTAATGTCTCTGCTTTTGAAAATGGTATCTAGGTTGGTCATAACTTTCCTTCCAAGGAGTAAGCATCTTTTAATTTCATGGCTGCAATCACCATCTGCAGTGATTTTGGAGCCCAGAAAAATAAAGTCTGCCACTGTTTCCACTGTTTCCCCATCTATTTGCCATGAAATGATGGGACCAGATGCCATGATCTTTGTTTTCTGAATGTTAAGCTTTAAGCCAACTTTTTCACTCTCTACTTTCACTTTCATCAAGAGACTTTTTAGTTCCTCTTCACTTTCTGCCATAAGGGTGGTGTCATCTGCATATCTGAAGTTATTGATATTTCTCCCAGCAATCTTGATTCCAGCTTGTGTTCTTCCAGCCCAGCGTTTCTCATGATGTACTCTGCATATAAGTTAAATAAGCAGGGTGACAATATACAGCCTTGACGAACTCCTTTTCCTATTTGGAACCAGTCTGTTGTTCCATGTCCAGTTCTAACTGTTCCTTCCTGACCCGCGTATAGGTTTCTCAAGAGGCAGGTCAGGTGGTCTGGTATTCCCATCTCTTGAAGAATTTTCCACAGTTTATGGTGATCCACACAGTCAAAGGCTTTGGCATAGTCAATAAAGCAGAAATAGATGCTTTTCTGGAACTCTCTTGCTTTTTCCATGATACAGCGGATGTTGGCAATTTGATCTTTGGTTCCTCTCCCTTTTCTAAAACCAGCTTGAACATCTGGAAGTTCACAGTTCACATATTCCTGAAGCCTGGCTTGGAGAATTTTGAGCATTACTTTGCTAGCATGTGAGATGAGTGAAATTGTGCAGTAGTTTGATCATTCTTTGGCATTGCTTTTCTTTGGAATAGGAATGAAAACTGACCTTTTCCAGTCCTGTGGCCACTGCTGAGTTTTCCAAATTTGCTGGCATACTGAGTGCAGCAGTGTCACAGCATCATCTTCCTTAGTGAGATTAAATATATTTTTTATATGGTTAGGGGCTAGTTACATACTTTTCTTGTGAATTGGCTGCTCATGTCTTTTAAACATGTCTTAATAAAGTTAAAGGCCAGTGATACATGTTTCATATAAACTGTTGGCTTGTGTCTTTTTCACATTTTTTTATCAGGTTTTAAGATCTTCTAAAAATTGTAAGGATCATCTTTTGGGTTTGTTTATGGTGTGCTTTGTTCTATCTCTTAAAATTTTAAGCAGTGTGATGGACCGTGGGTGAATAAGCAACAAGTGGACACCAGGATGTGAACACTTGGCAGGAAACCCAGGAAGGCCCACTAAGTCAACAAACTGTCCCCAGGGTTGCGCCTCAGGCTGGTTGACCCTACTAGTCAATTAGAAAAACAAGGACTGAGGTGGAGCACACAATTCATCCCCCTTTCCTCCAGAGCCAACCACCTAATGAGAAACCTTGGGAACTAGATGCACAGGACATGATTATTCAGTGTTTCGTCCAAGAAGTTGGAAGCTTGTGGCAGCTATTCATGGAAATGAATTCCACCATGGTTTTGACTGTGAGGTAAGCTCCAAGGGAGGTGCCAGAAAGAAAACAAGATGAGAAAAGAGATTTGTGAGGGCACATGTTGAGAAGACCTTTGCACACGAGGCTCACACACATCTGGGCAAGCTCCACCCCTTCCTGGGAATACTAATCAGTCACTGGTGGTCATTTCCCGCATGGGATCACCCAGCACAACCTGAAACATGCATTTCGCTGCCTCATCCCTATCACCCTGTTAAAACCCAAGCCTGGGTAGTACTCCTAGTGAGGTGACCGTGAGTCCTAGACTTGAAACAAGACAGCTCCACGTGGAGCAAGGGCAAGTGTATTCAGTGCAGTCTCACAGCCTGAAGACAGGGGTTTCACAATGGAAACTAGAAAACTGAGGAGACCTACATGAACACAGAAAAGGAGGTGGGATGGAAAAGGTTTCTGTTGGCTGCCCAAGAATTAAATAGTCTTCAAGATGCATTAAGATCACATTGTAGGAGGAAAGTGGAATGATTCTAATTTACACAGACAATTCAATACAGCCTGTCAGGGAGGGATTTTAGGCAAGATAGAAAAATGAGATAATGGTGAAAGGGGAGAGAGAACAGAATGAAACCCTGAATACTGTAGCTGTGAGACAAGGTTTGGAGAAGACACACTCTCCTTGCCATGTGACCCATCGGAGCTGACTTAGAGAGATGAGGATGGCAGGTGAGTTTGGAGGCCTCTTTAGGGGAATTACAAATGCCTCATTTCTCCCACCAAAACATCTGAATTGCTCCCCACCCTCCGCTAGAGGTGTCAGGATGGGGCTTTGTGATGTCAAGGCTCACCCAGGGCCACCATTGGCTGGGGAAGAGACTTGCTGACCTCATAAAGCATGAGGGTGTGTCTCCCTGGGGAGGGGTATATATAGCGGTGCTCAGGGGCTCTGGAGCAGACCACTGGGAGGCCTCAAAATGACTAAGCGGACTGGGAAGCCCCAAGGCTCCAGAGTAGTTAGGAAACACCTGCCTCCTGTTACCCGGGACAAAAGGATGAAGACCTCCTCTCAATTGAGGCCCAAAACAAATGTCAAGGTGAGCTGAGGCCACCCAAACTCCTCTTGCCCATTGACCCCACCCCATAAGACCCCCTGCCCTGGCCTTGCCTGGCACATAACCCTTCTCTGCCCACACCCCTTCTCCTGAAGCTGTCGTTCCCGGCTACCTTCACCCTCTTCCCCAAACCAATGCCATTCTCTACCCTTCTCTTGTTTTCTCCAGGTGGCCAGGGCAAGTGCGAGAGTGAATAATCACCTACAGGCAAAGCTGACCAAGAAAACTTCTCAGAAACCACCCACCACGAGGAACCTTAGAAAAATCGGAGGCTCAAAGCTCTGTAGCCAATGTTCCAAGGTGAATGAAGAGCTGAATCAGAACGGACCAGAGGAGGTCCCAGAGAGTGTGGAGACCCCTGTCATTCCAGCGGGACCGGTGGGCAGCCAGTGACTTGAAGGCATGGCTAGAGACCTCAGAATTCTTTGGGGGTCTTGCCACTGAGTACTGGCAAACAGTACAGACATTGACTATTATACCAACTGCATACATTAAGAATGAAAATAAAATCAACCTGATGTGAAATTATGTTTGTCTCTGAGTTATCTGAGAGTGGGGGCAGAGAGGGCAAGGCAGGGATAAATGTGTGAAGAGGGAGGGAGATGGGTCCTGTGGGGTTGGAGATGGGACCAGAAGGTCCAGTTTGCCAGAAAGTGGGGGCAGGGGGGGAAGAACTGGTTCCAGACTCAGCTTCAAAGATACACTTCCCATGGGAGAAGAGGAAGAGGACTTGGTGTTTCTCTGCGTGCGTGCAGAGATGGGAACTGAGCCGGGGAGCCGTGTCATGTGTGCGGTGGCAGTGCCATTTGCTTAAAAGGCATAGAAGGAAGTTGCCCCATAAAAGGAATGGAATATTGACATTTGCAGCAACATGGAAGGTATACTATGAAGTAAAATAACTCAGACAGAGATAGACAAATACTGTATGATATCACTTATAGAATCTGAGAACACCACAAAATAGAGAATGTAACAAAAATGGAGGCTCACAGATACAGAGATCAATCTGCTGGTTACCAGCGGGGAGGGGAAGAGGGAGGGACAATACAGAGGTGGGGGAGTGGGAGGCTCACCGTGTTAGGTGTAAGAGGAGCTCAAGGATGTATTATACAACATGGAAAACAGAGCCAGTACTCTAATAACTATAAATGGAAAGCAAACTTTCACAGTTGTATAGTAAGAAAGAAAAGGAAAAAAAAAAGGAAAAAAAAAGGAAAGAAAGAAGGGGGAGGAAGGAGGGAAGAAAGGAAGGAAAATAATGGTGTTTTTGGAAGTCACAAAGCCAACATTGATCAGGCCCTTTTTAGCAAAGGAATTTAGTTTATTTTTTTTAATTTATTTATTTTAATCGGAGGCTAATTACTTTACAGTGCTGCAATGGTTTTGGCCATACTTGACATGAATCCACCATGGGTGTACATGTGTTCCCCATCCTGAATCCCCCTCCCACCTCCCTCCCCGTCCCATCCCTCTGGGCCATCCCAGTGCACCAGCCCCGAGCACCCTGTCTCATGCATCGAACCTGGACTGGCGATCTGATTCACATATGATAATATACATGTTTCAACGCTATTCTCTCAGAGCATCCCACCCTCGCCTTCTCCCACAGAGTCCAAAAGACTGTTGTGTACATCTGTGTCTCTTTTGCGGTCTCGCATACAGGGTTGTCATTACCATCTTTCTAAATTCCATATATATGCCTTAGTATAGTATATTGGTGTTTTTCGTTCTGACTTATTTCACTCTGTGTAATAGGATCCAGTTTCATCCACCTCATTAGAACCGATTCAAGTGTATTCTTTTTCATGGCTGAGTAATATTCCATTGTGTATATGTCCCACTGCTTTCTTATCCATTCGTCTGCTGATGGACATCTAGGTTGCTTCCATGTCCTGGCTATTGTAAACAGTGCTGTGATGAGCATTTGGGTCCACATGTCCCTTTCAATTCTGGTTTCCTCGGTGTGTATGCCCAGCAGTGGGATTGCTGGGTCCTATGGCAGTTCTAGTGCCAGTTTTTTAAGGAATCTCCACACTGTGCTCCATAGTGGCTGTACTAGTTTGCATTCACACCAGCAGTGTAAGAGGGTGCCCTTTTCTCCACACCCTCTTCTGCATTTATTGCTTGTAGATGTTTGGATAGCAGCCATCCTGACTGGCATGAGATGGTACCTCATTGTGGTTTTGATTTGCATTTGTCTGATAATGAGTGATGTTGAGCATCTTTTCATGTGTTTGTTAGCCATCTGTATGTCTTCTTCGGAGCAAAGGAATTTAGAATGCAGCAGTGGGCTCCCACAGGTGGGGCAGGGGGAGTAGCACACATCCCGTGCAGGCAATACTGGGGAGCATTGCCCACGAAGACTTTTATTACAAGAAGAAAACCAAGGAAACGCTGGTTTTGTTTTGATTACCATCTCCATACTCCAGTATTCTAAAATAATGTCAGGAATTAAATACTTTTCTTTTGCCAAACCAAATTGTGTTGGTTTAAGTTTGAAAAGTTTGTTGTCATATATGTCAGGTTTTAATATTTTACATATTATTCCCAAGGTACTAAGTTTCAGTGTACATATATACAAATGCGCACACACACACGTGTGTGTGTATATATATATCCAAACACATACACATATGTGTGTATGTGTATACATATATAAATATATATATAAATTCATACGGCCACAGTCTTAGTACTTATCTTTAACAATTCATTGTCTCCTATGTGGGAGTTCATTAAGAGAAGACCCTGTTCAACAATTGTCACCAACACAGCTGCCATGGTTACCACTGCTCCCTTCCCCAGAGCATCCTTAATGGTTTGCAAGGCCTTGAGATCACTTCCTGCACAGCCTGCAGTCCCCGAGGGAATGTACTAATACAGACCCCACATTCAGACAGTTGATTCTAAATACACGGTGATACCACAAAAATTGTCAAGGTAAAGACACACGATGTGCTTTTATTTACATCTAAATCAGTGAAACAAAGTATTCACTGCAAGGTACAAACATTTTTTAGCTTGAAAAGAACAAAATCGTCTTATATTTGAACACAAAGGATCTTGCTGAATTTGAAAAACAGGTTTTATTTGAAATTCATTCTTAATTTTCAGTTATTTTGACACTATGGAACAAAGAAAATAAACTTATGTTACCTGGGGCTGCTTAAGCTGTATCTTTTTCAGATTTTTTTTTAATTCCCTTACACTTTTACAGTCATAAATAGATATAATAGACAAGGTTTGGAGGAGACACACACTCCGTGCCATGTGACCCATCGGAGTTGACTTAGAGAGATGAGGTTGGCAGGGAGTTTGGAGGCCTCTTTAGGGGAATTACAAATGCCTCATTTCTCCCACCAAAACATCTGAATTGCTCCCCACCCTCCGCTAGAGGTGTCAGGATGGGGCTTTGTGATGTCAAGGCTCACCCAGGGCCACCATTGGCTGGGGAAGAGACTTGCTGACCTCATAAAGCATGAGGGTGTGTCTCCCTGGGGAGGGGTATATATAGCGGTGCTCAGGGGCTCTGGAGCAGACCACTGGGAGGCCTCAAAATGACTAAGCGGACTGGGAAGCCCCAAGGCTCCAGAGTAGTTAGGAAACACCTGCCTCCTGTTACCCGGGACAAAAGGATGAAGACCTCCTCTCAATCGAGGCCCAAAACAAATGTCAAGGTGAGCTGAGGCCACCTAAACTCCTCTTCCCATTGACCCCACCCCATAAGACCCCCTCCCCTGTCTGCCTGGCACATAACCCTTCTCTGCCCACACCCCTTCTCCTGAAGCTGTCGTTCCCGGCTACCTTCACCCTCTTCCCCAAACCAATGCCATTCTCTACCCTTCTCTTGTTTTCTCCAGGTGGCCAGGGCAAGTGCGAGAGTGAATAATCACCTTCAGGCAAAGCTGACCAAGAAAACTTCTCAGAAACCACCCACCACAAGGAACCTTAGAAAAATCGGAGGCTCAAAGCTCTGTAGCCAATGTTCCAAGGTGAATGAAGAGCTGAATCAGAACGGACCAGAGGAGGTCCCAGAGAGTGTGGAGACCCCTGTCATTCCAGCGGGACCGGTGGGCAGCCAGTGACTTGAAGGCATGGCTAGAGACCTCAGAATTCTTTGGGGGTCTTGCCACTGAGTACTGGCAAACAGTACAGACATTGACTATTATACCAACTGCATACATTAAGAATGAAAATAAAATCAACCTGATGTGAAATTATGTTTGTCTCTGAGTTCTCTAAGAGTGGGGGCAGAGAGGGCAAGGCAGGGATAAATGTGTGAAGAGGGAGGGAGATGGGTCCTGTGGGGTTGGAGATGGGACCAGAAGGTCCAGTTTGCCAGAAAGTGGGGGCAGGGGGGGAAGAACTGGTTCCAGACTCAGCTTCAAAGATATACTTCCCATGGGAGAAGAGGAAGAGGACTTGGTGTTTCTCTGCGTGCGTGCAGAGATGGAAACTGAGCCGGGGAGCCGTGTCATGTGTGCGGTGGCAGTGCCATTTGCTTAAAAGGCATAGAAGGAAGTTGCCCCATAAAAGGAATGGAATATTGACATTTGCAGCAACATGGAAGGTATACTATGAAGTAAAATAACTCAGACAGAGATAGACAAATACTGTGTGATATCACTTATAGAATCTAAAAACACCACCAAGTAGAGAATATAACAAAAATGGAGGCTCACAAATACAGAGAACAATCTACTGGTTACCAGCGGGGAGGGGAAGAGGGAGGGGCAATACAGAGGTGGGGGAGTGGGAGGCTCACCGTGTTAGGTGTAAGAGGAGCTCAAGGATGTATTATACAACAGGGCAAACAGAGCCAGTACTCTAATAACTATAAATGGAAAGCAAACTTTCACAGTTGTATAGTAAGAAAGAAAAGGAAAGAAAGAAGGGGGAGGAAGGAGGGAAGAAAGGAAGGAAAATAATGGTGTTTTTGGAAGTCACAAAGCCAACATTGATCAGGCCCTTTTTAGCAAAGGAATTTAGTTTATTTTTTTTAATTTATTTATTTTAATCGGAGGCTAATTACTTTACAGTGCTGCAATGGTTTTGGCCATACTTGACATGAATCCACCATGGGTGTACATGTGTTCCCCATCCTGAATCCCCCTCCCACCTCCCTCCCCGTCCCATCCCTCTGGGCCATCCCAGTGCACCAGCCCCGAGCACCCTGTCTCATGCATCGAACCTGGACTGGCGATCTGATTCACATATGATAATATACATGTTTCAACGCTATTCTCTCAGAGCATCCCACCCTCGCCTTCTCCCACAGAGTCCAAAAGACTGTTGTGTACATCTGTGTCTCTTTTGCGGTCTCGCATACAGGGTTGTCATTACCATCTTTCTAAATTCCATATATATGCCTTAGTATAGTATATTGGTGTTTTTCGTTCTGACTTATTTCACTCTGTGTAATAGGATCCAGTTTCATCCACCTCATTAGAACCGATTCAAGTGTATTCTTTTTCATGGCTGAGTAATATTCCATTGTGTATATGTCCCACTGCTTTCTTATCCATTCGTCTGCTGATGGACATCTAGGTTGCTTCCATGTCCTGGCTATTGTAAACAGTGCTGTGATGAACATTTGGGTCCGCATGTCCCTTTCAATTCTGGTTTCCTCGGTGTGTATGCCCAGCAGTGGGATTGCTGGGTCCTATGGCAGTTCTAGTGCCAGTTTTTTAAGGAATCTCCACACTGTGCTCCATAGTGGCTGTACTAGTTTGCATTCACACCAGCAGTGTAAGAGGGTGCCCTTTTCTCCACACCCTCTTCTGCATTTATTGCTTGTAGATGTTTGGATAGCAGCCATCCTGACTGGCGTGAGATGGTACCTCATTGTGGTTTTGATTTGCATTTGTCTGATAATGAGTGATGTTGAGCATCTTTTCATGTGTTTGTTAGCCATCTGTATGTCTTCTTCGGAGCAAAGGAATTTAGAATGCAGCAGTGGGCTCCCACAGGTGGGGCAGGGGGAGTAGCACACATCCCGTGCAGGCAATACTGGGGAGCATTGCCCACGAAGACTTTTATTACAAGAAGAAAACCAAGGAAACGCTGGTTTTGTTTTGATTACCATCTCCATACTCCAGTATTCTAAAATAATGTCAGGAATTAAATACTTTTCTTCTGCCAAACCAAATTGTGTTGGTTTAAGTTTGAAAAGTTTGTTGTCATATATGTCAGGTTTTAATATTTTACATATTATTCACAAGGTACAAAGTTTCAGTTACATTTATACAAACACATGCACATATGTGTGTGTATATATATAAATGCACATACAGATATGCCTATATCTATATCTATATATATAAATTCATACGGCCACAGTCTTAGTACTTATCTTTAAAAATTCATTGTCTTCTATGAGGGAGTTCCTTAAGAGAAGAGACCCTGTTCATCAATTGTCACCAACACAGCTGCCATGGTTACCACTGCTCCCTTCCCCAGAGCATCCTTAATGGTTTGCAAGGCCTTGAGATCACTTCCTGCACAGCCTGCAGTCCCCGAGGGAAGGTACTAATACACACCCCACATTCAAACAGTTGATTCTAAATACACAGTGATACCACAAAAATTGTCAAGGTAAAGACACACAGTGTACTTTTATTTATGTCCAAATCAGTCAAACAAAGTATTCATTGTAAGGTACAAAATTTTTTTAGCTTGAAAAGAACAAATTTGTCTTATATTTGAACATAAAATATCTTGCTGAATTTGAAAAACAGGTTTTAAATGAAATTCATTCTTAATTGTCAGTTATTTTGAGAGTATGGAACAAAGAAAATAAACTTATGTTACGTTTGGGTGCTTAATGTGTATCTTTTGCTATTTTTTAAAATTCCCTTACACTTCTACAGTCGTAACTAGATATAACATGATTAATAGATTTTATACAGTTTTTATTTTCTGCACATTACTCTTTCCTTTAATTTATGAATGTAACTAGAAAGTTGTATTATTGAGTGGTTATTAAAAGTTACTCTTCTCTATTGTGTGGAACACACTGTTTATTCCAGGCAAGCTACTCCTCTGCCATCTTGTTCTCTCTTTTTCTACCTTAATACTGCTTCCTGCTCCATTTCATCTTTTAAGTTTGAGTCAATCATTGCCTCTTCCTGGAAGCTTTCCCTGATTTCTCCAGGCTAGTTTAGGCATCTTACTTGTGATCTCCACATCACCTTAGGACTGTCACTCCTCTGGCACTCCCCATCCTAGGCTGCAACCAGGGAACTGTGTGTTTGTTCATTTTAAACAGTGGCGTGCATACTGACTCTTCTCTGACAGTTAGTGTTCAGATGATGCCTGATGCCTAAGAGATGCCTAGAAATGTTCAGTGGATGAAGAATGAATGCCTCATACTATTTCCCATGTGATGGGCTTCCTGGCCAACTCATTGCTGCATTTTACTCTTATCTCTCACCTGGCCCCTGACAAGGGTGGACTGTTTGGCCATCCTAGGTAACAGCACCTGGCCTTTCTTTTGGGGTCACGTCCCTCTAGGTCACTTCACGTGGGCGGGCTGTCCGTCCTTCCTCTCTGTCTGCACGTATAAGCAACGCAAGTCAGGCTGGTCAGTTAGATTCCCCTCATCATCTGGTCACACTGGTTGCTCTGAGTGGAGGGCAAATCAGCAAATGTGGAGTCTCTCCCTTCTTTTTTTTTGTCTTTGCATTTTGGGCTGCACTGGGTCTTCATGGCAACGCATGAGTCTCTCATTGTGGTGGCTTCTCTTGTTGTGGAGCCTGGGCTCTAGAGTGTGGGCTCAGTAGTGGTGGTGCAGGGGCTGAGCTGCAGCACGGCATGTTAGATCTTTCTGGCTCAGGGATCGAACCTGTGTCTCCTGCATTGGCATGTGAATTCTTCACCACTGAGCCAGCAGAGAAGCCCTGGCCGGTGGATTCTTAACCACTGGACCACCAGGGAAGTCCTGAGCCTTTCCCTTAATGGATACATGGGCAACTGGAGAGGGAATCTGTGTCCTTTTCCTTGGGTCACTGGCAATAATGTTGGAATCCAGTAATAGCTTGGAGGAGCCCGCCCACCCCACCCCCACCGTGGGACACAGTACCATAAATGGGCAGACGCAGACCTGGAGGTGGAGGAAAAGTCGAGTGAGGTGGCAATGGTGTTTGAATTCCAGATCAGCGTGCTTTAAGTTAGATTATGTGAATCAATAAACCTCACATTTCTTTTCTGTACACAAGTTTCAACTGAGTTTGTGTCATGTAAGATCCAGCAATTCTAAGCTTGACAAATGTCTGTTTTAATTTTTTCTAGACACTGAAACTGAAATTAAATTTATGTAAGCTGCATCAACTCTGTTACAGGGATGAATGCATTGATTAACTTTTATTAAAATCCCTTGGACTGTCTTATGACAAATAAAGAGAACTTATAAAGAGTGAAAAGATGGCTAATAACAACTTGGAAAGGAATTCTAAGATTTGTGTGCCTGGCCAAAGACTAGGATTTGTGGATCCTGGAGAAGAGAAAACATACTTGCGATCTTGATTTATATGAATGGTTGGTGAATGAGGATGGTGAAGATGAGTTTTCCTCTCCAGGAAATATGCCGGTGGCTCAGGAATGGACGAGAGAAGTCTTGACAGTGATCAAATACTGAAGGCACTTGTGGAATCCTATTTGGAGGCTAAAATGACATTTTATTGTTTGGAAAATGACTTCTGTGGGCTTGGCCCTAAAGCCGGGTTAGGTAACATGTTGGAATCTGTGTCTTTGTATCCTGTAATGCAGAATGGCTCCAAATTCATAAGTTGCTTAATCTTTTAGCATTATTAACCAGCAATAATGCTCAACTGTTGAACGTGGCTCAGGAATGACCATTGAAGAAGACAGTTTGATGGTAGCTGACTTTCAGCTCCATTGTAGAACATGGGCTTCCTTGTCCTTTCTTGTGTATTTCTGGAAGAAGTGATTTCACTTTTCTTATTCTAATAAAACAAAGAATATTTTCTGGTAAAAAAAAAACAAAAACAAAAACAAAACTAAGTATCTCTCCTGTCATTGCTAGTACTATCAGAGTTAGTACTATCAGTGTTCCTACCTTTCATACCTGTGCTCTTCCATCCGTCCATCCATCTTTTCTCCAAATAGTCATTGACTGTGTCAAAAGTTGGGCTTGTCCTCTCTTAGGCCCTTCTACTTGTAACATGATTCTCAGCTCTCCTGCAGCCCAAGCTCTGAAAACGGAATCCCCTTCTCACATCTCTTCACAAGTCACTATTTATCCTCACAGTTAGTTTGTTCTAACCCCTGGCTCCTGGACCAGCAAGGCACTTTCTTTTTTTGCTACTTCATACCTACCCATTTTCTTCTCTTTATCTTTTCCGTAGCAATTGTGGTGGACTCAGCATAGAGAGTTGAAAGTACCAAGGCAGATTTAGAACTTTATTGGGGTTGGGAAAACACTGTTCTCAGTTCTGTCTTTTTTTGGGGGGAAGCTGTGGCTAGACCTCTCTTGGCACGGCCTTGGTTTTCTGTCTCTCCACACTCTCTGTTTGCTTTCAGTGAGCTGCTCTTTCACTTGGGTTCAGGGTTTCCATTTTGAAACTGGGTAAAACACTGTCTACCCTCTGTTGATGTTTCCACTGTGGATTCTCTCTTGGCCCCATTCTCATGACTTCTGCTGAAATTTCAGGCCTTAATCTATTGAAAGAGAAATCGCCCAAGTTGGGGTGGTGCATGGAATGTAGATATTAAATTTAAATCCTTAAAGCTTTTATGTTTCTCTAACATTTAGGACATGAAAAAAATTTGTAAAATACTGCTGAACATTTGCCATTGATGATCTGCTTAATTGCTCGTGTGAAAAAATTTAAGCTCTGCAGGCTCTCTGCCAGCTCTGCCTTCCTTCCAATAACCTACTTTTGGTTTCTAACATCTGCTCTCAGTGGCTGATTCTCCCATCATATAGCTGCTAGACTTTTCCTCACCACCTCATCCCAGCGCTCTGTCCCAACAGATGGCCTTGAATCAAATAGTTGCTTATGCCCTGGCACTCTCCGACACGCATGTGTGCACCTACGTGCAGACCACAGCCTTCTGTTTGGAAGCCATGTGCATGGCAGGCAGATCTCCTTTTCATCTGGATCAGGTTCAGCACAGTTGTTGCACCAAATTTGTGGGATGGTACCCCAATCCAAACCTGCTTTCCTGGTCTCTGGTATTAGCTCCTTCATTTTGCAACTTCAGTTTTTCTTTTTCTTTTTTTTTTTTAATACGGGGCGCCGGCCAGGGTCGGCCCGCGCGCCGACTGTCCGCGAGCGCGCGGCGGGGCGGGATGGGGAGGGCGCGGGCCGAGAGGGCCGCCTCGGCGCCGGCCCCGGCGTGACGTCACTGGAGCGTCTCCAGCAACTTCAGTTTAAATCACGTTCAGCTAAGTTGAAATTCTCTCTAGCCATCGGGCCCAAGGAGTGATTCAGTATAAATAAAACATTCAGAAAATTCTCTGATTCCTTATCTTAAGCAGTAGAGTAAATGCCTTTGCTCAGATCTTAGACTGTTGGTTGATTAGGTGGCCAAAGTAAAATCTATATTGTATTTGTTGCTTATCATGGTCATAGGGCTTCCCACATGGTGAAGAGGTAAAGAATCCGCCTGCCAATGCAGGAGCTTCAAGAGATGCTGGTTCAGTCCCTGGGTTGGCAAGATCTCCTGGAGGAGGACATGGCAAACTGCTCCAGTGGTCTTACCTGGAGAATTCCATGGACAGGGGAGCCTGATGGGCTACAATCCATAGGGTTGCGAAAGAGTTGGACACAACTGAATGAGTAAACAGCAGCAACAACAACAGTCATCGTAAAGACTGATAATGTCTATTCTGAACATACTGGGGTGGGCCCTTGATATGGATTATCTCAACAGTTCAGCCTTGGATGCAGCCTTACAGCAGCCATTTGAAGGAGACGAAAGGGAAAGTTGGCTGTATTTCTCTCTCTCTTTCTTTTGGCATCCAATTTTTAAAAAATATTTATCTCTTTATTTTGAAACAGTTTAAAACTTATTAGTTGGAAAAATAGTACAGAGAGTTCCTGGACTATTGTTTCCTCCAATAATAATGTCTTACATAAAAGTAGTACATTGTCAAGACTAGGGAGTTAGCATTGGTACAATACTATTAAAGCATTTGTGTCTGTGTACATGTGTTTGTGTACATCTGTGTGTTTCTGTGAAATCTGTGAAATGCATAGATTCAAAGAACCATCACAATCAGGATGCAGAATTGTTCCATCACCATGAAGAAACACCCTCATGTTACATTACTCCCTTCCCCCAACCCTAACTCCTGGTGACTTTGAGTCTGTTCTCTCTCACTGTGATTTTAATCCCTTCAGCCTGGTTATATAAATGGAGTCATGCCACATGTAACCCTTTGAGACTGGCTTTCTCACTCAGCCTACCCTAAAGCTCCATGCAGGTTGGCTATGTCAAGAGGTTGTCATTTTTTGCATCCTTTATTAAAATGAGAGCTCCTTGAACAGTGCCTAATCAGAGGCTTCAGATTTCAGCCAAGTGTTGCTCAGTTCCTCAGCCTGTCCTGAACTGGGGCCCCTCTTCAAGGTCAGCTGTGGGGCAGCCTGGGATCTAGGAGGTCTGTCTTTGTAAAGACATTTCTGGCTTCAATCAGCCTCTTGCCTTTCACCCGAAGTGTGGAATCTTCCTTGCACACCTCGTCTTGTCTTTCCCTCATTTCCAGCCGTCTCTTGGTCTTAGCCCCAGAGATGAGCATCTGTGATAAGGATTTAGACGCAGGTTTTTCTATTGGAGAGGTGATGGCAGGAAGCAGGAGTGAGGGAGTAGGGAGAAGGGAGGAAAGGAGGGTGGAAAAACCAACAAACAGTGTGTTGATGAGTGGGTCACATCTGCGGATGCCCGGGGCTCAGTCCTACCGGGGGATCCTACGGAACCCTGAAGAATGTGCCTTAGAATTGCCACTCTGCAGGTGGGATGGGGAGGCATTTACCCATTAATTCCATCTCTCCTTGCATGCATGCATGCTAAATCGCTTCAGTTCTGTCCAACTCTGTTACCTCATGGACTGTAGCCTGCCAGGCTCCTCTGTCCATGGGAATCCCCAGGCAAGAATACTGGAGTGGGTTGCCATGCCCTCCTCCAGGGGCTCTCCCATCCCGGGGATCAAACCCAAGTCTCGTATTATATATCTCCTGCATTGCATGTGGATCCTTTACCACTTGTGCCACTTGGGAAGCCCCCAATCTTTCCTTAGTGGAAGGTTATTCTGACCACATTAACACCCTGCATTTCAAAATGGTCCCTGCATGGGGGATTGAGTGGGCTCCTGGCTCTGCTGAGAAAACCTCACAAAACCCTGTGGACTGACCCAGCCTGGTGGTGAGGTGAGAGCCAGCAGCGTGCCTGGGAGCAGGTCGCCCCCACAGCACAGGGTCAGAGGGGCTGGGGACGAGGGGGTATGTCCAAGGCAGCCTGGCCTGGTGTGAACTCTTACATTTGATGGCCAGCGCCCCTGCAGCAGTGTCATACCCTGACCTCCACATTCTCTGGGGACCAACCCAGGACCCATGAGGAGGCTGGCTGCATTCTCGTGTGCACCGCTCACTGACTCTTCTGCTTCCTCAAGCTGTTAGCTCACTTTGAGAGGTTATCATTCTTTTCTTTTCAAAATTTAAAGAAAATATTTAGTTACTTGGCTGTGCTGAGTCTTAGTTGTGGCATGTGGACTCTTTAGCTGTGGCACGTGGGCTCTAGTTCACTGACCACGGATCAAATCCAGACCCTCTGTATTAGGAGCTTGGGGTCTTGGCCCCTGGACCACCAGGGAAGTCCTGCCTATAATTCTCTGGAGGGACTTTATGTATGTAATCACATGAATCTAAACCTAACTGTGTTTTTCAGCCTGACTAGCATCAAAAAATTTAATCATTCTTTCCCATGTATCAACCATTGATTGATGAAAACACAAATCTGTATGTGTGCAGGTGTTAAAAATAGTTAATGAAAATACTTAGGGGAATACCCTGCTGGTCCAGTGGTTAGGACTCTGCACTTTCAGTGCCAAGGGCCCAAGTTCAATCTGTGGTCAGGAAACTAAGATTCTCTCAGCCATGCCAATCAACAACCACCAAGTGTGTCTTTCTTCTTGATTCCTAACAACACGATTCCAGCGGTGGATCTGAATCCCAGCCCTGCCACCTACTGTGTTTGTGTCCTTGGGAAAGTTACTTCTACACTTCCGTTTTCTCAGCTGCAAATGAGAAGAAGAATCATGCCTATGTCCTGGGGTTGTTCCGGAGTGCTATACTGTTTACAATAGAAGGCATAATAGATTACTGAGCCCTTGGAATAGTGCCTGGCCTGTAATAAGCACTGTGTAAGTCATTGTTGGGGCTTCCCAGGTGACTTAGTGATAAAGAATCCACCTACCAAGCAGGAGACATGAGTTCAATCTCTGGGTCAGTAACATCTCCTGGAGGAGGGAATGGCAACCCACTCCAGTATTCTTGGCTAGAGATTCCCATGGACAGAGCAGCCTGGTGGGCTATGGTCCATGTGGTCACAAAAGAGTTGGACACGACTTAGTAACTAAACAACAACAAAGTCATCGTTAAATAAATTTTTTAAAAAGGCAATGTTTAGGGGTCTTAGGTTGAGAGAACCAGTGAAGATTCTGCTTTGAAAAGCAAGTAAGGTATCTTCTTGTCTCCTGCAATCAAGGTCAGTCAGTCCTTCCAGGCTGTTATTGGGTGCCGCTGAACTAAAAACATGTAGCCTGAAAAATCTGGAGCCACGCTGTCTGCGAAATAGCCGGAACTGTGACTGTCGTAAATCACCAAGCCCAGCCATCTTGATCTTATCAGGAATTTAGAGCTTCTCTGAGCTTGCTCTGCTCTTTTTCCCCAGCCTTTTTCTTCTTGCTCACTTCTCTCCTTCTCGAGATAACCTAATTTATAGAACTGCCTCAATGTATGCTGGTGGACATGACATCCTGAGTGGGGAAGAATGCCAGAGCGACCCAGTGGTAGCCTGTTGATTTATGTTCAGTTCACTCCACTGTCACTTGGTGATTTAACATCAAAAGAA
This sequence comes from Bos grunniens, assembly GCF_055505025.1. Lineage (NCBI taxonomy): Eukaryota > Metazoa > Chordata > Mammalia > Artiodactyla > Bovidae > Bos > Bos grunniens. Next base: position 7,687,795 of record NC_141194.1, read on the forward strand.
AGGATTAAGCAGGCGATCACGCTGGGCAAACAAATACACTGTTGCAAATGACTTGGCAAAAAAAATTTTTTTCTTCTGGCCATGTATAAAGCCCGCTAAAAGTGGCCCTTGGTGCAATCATGCAAATGCCTTTGGGCCCTCATGTCATGTTTCTTGCATTTTCTTTTATCACATGTGATTGTATATTATAATACACGGCAATTCCAAAGGGGAACCAGATGGCTGCATGTTTCCCGGTTCAGGATGCTCCAGCAAAAAGGAAGGAGAAATCCGGAGCTGTATTTGGCTCTGATGAAGCTGACAGGCCACTGGAGGTGATAATCAGCAGTATTTAAGGAAGGCTTGCATTGATGATAAAGAATGTAAGTGCTCAATCACGTCTGAATGTGTCCGTGATGGGCATATCCTTTAAAAACAGATTTAATGTATTCCTTTACATCTGCTCAATTTGAATATGTTAAGACAAGCAATATTTTAAACTAGTTTTTCTTTTTGAAATCTGCACGTTTCAGAAAAAGCAAATAATTTCTTACAAAGACAGTTCAAGATATGGCCAATTTTCAACTCTTGTTTGCTTATGGTTGAGGCTGCTTGAGAATCATTTGCTCAGTAAGAAAGACTGGGCTAAACTGGCAAGAAGGAAAAAGGGAGGGAGGTGACTTGATAGTTTCCTCAACATGATTCAAGGGTTCTTACTTGCGCCCAGCCCCACAAAGGTGAAAGCATTTTGCCCTTAAAAGTAGGCTGAACAGTCACAACATGTGAAGCTGGCCATGCAAATTGCACAGTATATGTTGCTGTCTTTTTTTTTTTTTTAACTGAGTACTTTTTAAAAAAACCACTGAATTGTACACTTTCATATTCATTGATTTCATTTTCTTTGGCTGTGCCGGGTCTTTGTTGTGGCGTGCAGCATCTCTAGTTGGGGCATGTGAACTCTTGGCTGGGGCATGTAGGATCTAGTTCCCTGACTAGGGGATCGAACCCAGACCCCCTGCATTGGGAGCATAGAGTCTTAGACACTGGACCACCAGGGAAATCCTTGTGTTGTTGTCTTATTTGCTCTCTGACAGTGCACAAATGATGCACAACATGAAAAAAAATCTGTGACCACTTTGTTAGATTAGACTGATGACCAGACTGTCACCAGGATATTTCTGCATGTGACTCTAGGTCCTCCTGCTCATCACAACAGTCATTCATGGGGAAACGTGTGTAGTGGTGTCTCAGAAACTGGCCATGTTCTCAGGACTCTGGGGGTGAACTACCGATGTGGAAAGAAAACACTTTTTTCCCAAAATGGTGGGAAAGTCGAAGAACTAGGATTTGAATGCCAGGTTGTGGCAAAAAAGGACTCTCTCTCTTTTTGGTATTTCCACTATGGTTTATTACAGGATACTGAATATAGTTCCTTTTGCTGTACAGTAGGACCTTGTTTGTTATCTATCTTATTTATAGTAGTATATAACTGCTAATTTCAAACTCCTTATTTATCCCCCTCACCTTTCTCATTTTGTAACAATAAGCTTGTATTCTATGTCTATGAGTTTATTTCTGTTTTGTGAATAAGGTCATTTGTGTCATATTTCAGATTCCACATATAAGTGATATAATATGGTATTTATCTTTGACTTACTTCACTTAGTGTGATAATCTCTAGGTCCATCCATCTTCTCTAAATGGCATTATTTCATTCTTTTTTATGGCTGAGTAATACTCCATTGTATATATGTACCACATCTTTATCTATTCCTCAGTATCAGTGGACACTTTGGTTGCTTCCATGTCTTGGCTAAACATTGGCTCATTTTCACATGTGCTCTGGACTGAGCCCTGCTCACCTCTTGCCACGTGTAAATACCAGTACTTGCTATAACTCCCTCCACAGCTTCTTTCAGGTCTGGTTCTTTCCCCTCCCCCTTTGGGGAGATCAGCTATAATCAGGCTTCCTCTTGTACCTGGCACTGGCTTTGCATACATTAGGGCTTTCATGATGAGTAATCATGGGACCCTTCACACTTGGCCCTTCCTGGATGTCCAATAACTCATTTGAATAAATGAATAAAAAGAACATGATTTGAATTCTGATTTGGCCACTTATCGACTAAGTGACCTTGTATTCAACTGCAAAATTGGAGGTAGTAGCTGTCACAGTGGACTTCCCAGGTGGCTGGGTGGTAAAGATCTGGCTGCCAATGCTGAAGTCGTGGGTTCGATCACTGGGTTGGAAAGATCCTCTGGAGGAGGATATGGCAATCAACTCCAGTACTCTTGCCTGGAGAATCCCATGGACAGAGGAGCCTGGAGGGCTACAGTCCATGGGGTTGCAAAGAGTCAGACATGACTGAGCGACTGAACAGCAGGAGCCACAGCTGTCAGAGTGGTAATGAAGGAGGTCAGGCACAAGATCTAGCAGAGTCCCTGGCACGTGACAGGGACTCAGCAACTGTCAGTTCTCTTTCCCATAATGCCAGCTTAGTATTTCCCCTTTGATTACGATGTAACAAACAACTTAACCCCTGAACCAAGCTGTCAGGTCTGCATTTACCTTTAATTAACTGAAAATTTTCACTTTTGAGTTTTACAAAATTATTCATGTATTATTAGAGAAAGAAAATACAGCATTAAAAATATGATTTTGGAGCTGCTTATGTGGGTAAACACACAATGTGTTCATGAAATAGTATTTTGCTTCTTGCCAGAAACTTTGCTTATTTTCTGTTAAAGCAAACTTCTCTAAAATCAATAATATAAGACTGAAAGGCACCAAAACATCTAGCTGCTGCAGAAAGGCTTGAGTGTAAATTGATGATCTGGTGTTCTCAAGGTTTCTGCAGAACAAGAGGGTAAGGCCAAGTCTTCATAGAGAAGTCTCTACGAGAAGTTCCATTCATTTCATAAGGAATGAAATGTGAGTCAGGGGTCGAGGCAGGGTGAAGGGAAATGTCTTAAAAAGAACTCATCGGTTGTCACTCAGGGATTATTAATTTACTGAAAAGCCTACCTTTGGCCTGGGGATTGACTCCAGTTCGAATTTGCTAGCTGTTTCCTTTGAACTCTTCTTCCAGGCATTTGGGGGAGTACTGACTCACCCCTGTTCCACGATCTTGCAAACCTGGTCCACGTCATCACCCAGCTTGGGTCATGGCAGGGTTTTTTCTGCACATAATGCTCAGGACATGATTCTGCTCAGATTCTTCAGTAACATCAGGGTTTCAAAGATGAAGAGGAAAAAAAAAGAAAAGCAAATTGGGTTTCACAGTGTTTTGATATTCCACTGCTTTTATCCAATAAGAATTCTGAAGTCTAAGGAGATAAAGGGCACCAAGTCCATTTAGGATCTGGTGAGAAGTGAGATGGGCAGTGTGGGATGAAGGCGAGAGGGTGTTAGGGCAGGTTACTTAGAGAAAACATCTTTTACTTGGAAATTGGTACCAGCATGCATTACTAGGGTTGATACTAGTATGATATCCATACTGTCTTTATCTTTTCTCTTCCCCTGCAAGTGGTTTATCAGTATATAGCTTTATGCTATTTTAAAGTCTCAGTTGATTGTTATTTATCCACTTCTGCACTGGAGGAAATTTTAGCAAGTTCATAGAGACACAAAGTAGAATGGAGGTTTCTAGGGTGAAGGGAGGGAAAATGGATTGTTTAATGGTCCCAGAGTCTCATTCAGTCTTGCAAGATGAAGAGTTCGGGAAATTGATAGTGGTGATGGTTGCAGAACAATGTGAACATCCTTAGTGTCGCTGAACTGTGGGCTTCAGATGATGAAGATGATAAATTTTATCTTATGTGTGTTTTATCACAATTTAAAATAATTTTAAAAAATTATACTGCCCATCCAAAAGCTGTTAAAGATAGTGAGTTTAAAGCACCAGTTTTGAAATGAAGTCCATTGTTTTCATGCTATTTATTACTGCTCCTGTCACCTTGTATCATGCATATATATTATGTATAAATAAAAAGTGTTTTTCTAAGATTTTGTTTTTTAGAGCAGTTTTAGGTTCACAGCAAACCTGAGAGGAATGGATAGAGATTTCCCATCTGCCTCCTCCCCATCAGCATGTACAACTTCCCCCATTATCAACAGTCCCACCAAAGTGTTACATTTGTTACAACTGATCGACCTGTTGAAACATCATTATTGCCCGAGTCCAGAATTTGCATTAAGGTTCACTTTTGGGGTTGTACATCTAGGTTGTTGTTGTTTTAGTCTCTAAGTCCTGTCTGACTCCCCATGGACTGTAGCCCACCCGGCTCCTCTTGTCCATGGGATTCTCCAGGCAAGAACACTGGAGTGGGTTGCCATTCCCTTCTCCTGGGGATCTTCCCAATCCAGGGATGGAACATGTATCTCCTGCATTAGCAGGGGATTTCTTTACCAGTGAACCACCAGGGGTTTAGACAAATGTACAATGGTATGTATCCATGATTATAATATCACCTGGAGTATTTTGGATGCCCTAAAAACATCTGTGCTCCACCTATTCATCCTTTCCCTCCCTCCAGCCCATGGCAGCCACGAATCTTTTCACTGTCTTCATAGTTTTGCCTTTTCCAGAATGTCATATAGTTAGAATCATACAGTATATTGTCTTTTCTGATTGGTTTCTTTCACTTAGTAATATCCATTTAAGGTTCTCATGTGTCTTCTCCTGGATTGATGGATCATTTCTTTTTAGTGCTAAAAAAATATTCCACTGTCCAGATGTACCACAGTTTAATTATCCGTTCACCTACTGAAGGACATCTTGATTGCTTCCAAGTTTGGACAATTGTAAATAAAGCTACTGTAAACATTCTTATGTAGGTTTGTGTGGGGATGTAAGTTTTTGACTCATTTGGATAAATGCTGGATGGTATTGCTGAATGGTATGTCAAGAGTATGTATGTTAAATTTTGTAAGAAACCAGCAAACTATCTTACAAAGTGGCTGTACCATTTTGCATTTCCCTAGCAGTGACTGAAAGTTCCTGTTGCTTCTCCTCATCATCAGCATTTGGTGTTGTCAGTGTTCTGGACTTGGGCCATTCTAACGTCCATTTCCTTGATGACACATGATGAAGAGCTTCTTTTTATATGTTCATGTGCCATCTTTGTATACTTTTTGGTGAGGTGTCTTTGGCCTGTGTTAAAATTGGTTTACTCAAGTGGTTTATTATTGTGCAGTTTTAAGAGTTTTCTGTATATTTTGGACAGTAGTTTGTTTTTTTTTTTTACCAGATGAATCTTTTGCAAATATTTTCTCCTAGTCTTTGTCTTGTCATAGCATTCTCTTGACATTGCCTTGTGAAGAGGAGAAATATTTAATGTTAATGAAGTCAACTATATCAATTATTTCTTTCATGAAATGTGCCTTTGGTGTTGAACCTGAAAGTCATACCCAAGGTCATCTAGGTTTTCTCCTGTGTTATCTTTCTAGGAGTTTTACAGCTTTGCGTTTTTCATTTAGGTGTATGATTCATTTTGAGTTAACTTTTATAAACCGTGTAAGTTTTGTGTCTAGATTCATTTTCGTTCACATGTGGGTATTTACTTATTCTAGTACCATTTGTTGAAAAGGCTGGCTTTGCTCCATTGTCTGGCCTCTGCTCCTTGGTCAGAGATCCGTTGACTATATTGGTGTCCGTCCATTTCTGGGCTGTCTATTCTGGTCCATTGCTCTATGTGTCTATTCTCTTGCCAATATCGCCCTGTCTGATGACTGTCATTTTATACTAAGCCTTGAAGTCAGATTCTGTCAGTCCTGTAATGTTCTTCTCCTTCAATTTCATGTTTGCTATTCTGGGTCTTTGGCCTCCTCATATAAACTTTAGAATTAATTTGCTAGTATCCACAAAATAACTTGCTGGACTTTGTATCATTATAAAACACAAGTTACAGAATGATGTATATAATCTCTTTCTCAAAGATATAATTATACTTGCATGAAAGGTGAAAGTGGGATTTTTGTGCTGACACAAGGCTGATAAAATTTTCTTGAATATTCATACACGACATCTCTAGTTAACACAGCTAGCCATACATTTTTAATGGGTTCCAGGGACGGTTAATTCATCTAATCAGCTGAAAATACATGTAGCAGAATGTGCTTTGTCATAGTTGTTACTCCTGAAAGTACAACTAGTCAACTTCAAGCCCTTGATGTTTCAAGAAACCATTTAGAGAAGGTCTAAGGCAAGTGGTTCTCAAAGTGTGCTCCCCAGCCACAGCATTGGTACTGCCTGGAAACTTGTTATTAATAGAAGTTCATCCCAGACTTTCTGGAGTTGGAGCCCAGCAATCTGTGCTTTAACAAACCGTCCAAGGGTTTTTGATGCATAGTGAGGTGTGAGAACCCATTCTCTAAGGAAAGAGTATTAAACCTGTAGTAATCAGAGTTTTTTTCCTTCTTGTGCCTTATTGCAGTATCTGTACCCCACTTGCAGAATGAGAGCTTGGTAGAAAGAAAATACTCCAAGTAACAAAATAATATCAATTTTTAAAATGATGCATCAAAACAGAACATGATAAAATGACATCATAAAACCTCACAACTCTGAACCCAGAGTGACTCGGAAGAATCTGTGATTCACAATGTGAAGGTGGTGTGGCTGAAAACTTACATGTTTCTATTGAAGAAGAAAGTCATGTTTATGGATAATTAAATATGGTTGGTTAATTTTAAAAGGCATTTTAGGAACTGCTAAGGCATTTTGAGGGGTGGAGTTGTGTCACTTGCTCAGTCACATCTGACTCTTTGGGATCCATGGACTGTAGTCTGCCAGGCTCCTCTGTCCATGGGATTTCCTAGACAAGCGTACTAGAGTGGGTTTCCATTCCCTTCTCCAGGGGATCTTCCCGACGAAGGGATTGAACCTGTGTCTCCTGCATTGCAGGCAGATTGTTTACTGTCTGAGCCACCAGGGAGCCCTTGAGGCGGGGTGGTGTCAGATACTATTGCTCGAGGGCAGGTGGGTGCATGCTACACTTTTAGAGCGCTGTGAATGGTTTAACTCTTCAGTGGGCCCAACCCAAGATCATAGTCTGAAGCACTGAGTGCTTGATATCTTCATCACAGCAGAGAGGGATAAAGAGCACCAGGCATGCTCTCAGCGTTGAGCCACCAGAAGGTGAGAGGGCTGATAGAGGTTAGAGGGCATTTTTGAGTAAGGTTAGAACATGGTATGTCAGTAAAATGAAACTCAAGACTCCAGACATTCCAAAACCTCTAATGTCTACCAGAGGTTTAGGCTTTCATGGTATCCTTTCAGATACCTTTGTGAGCACTGCTTTTTTCCAGTATCTGGTCTAATAGGCACTCAATACATATTTGTTGGAACATTGAATATAGGGATGACTCTCTGGGAACCTTGGTTATGGTGAGTGATCCGGCCCACTCTGGCTGAAATTGTTTGGATCAGGATTGTACACCTGACCCAATAGGCCAATGAGATTTTTCTCCTGGGAACTTAAACTGGTACTAAAAGACAGTTGAACTGAGTGTTCTTGGAGTAAGAAAAAGAAAGAAAAGTCACTCAGTCATGTCTCTTTGTGACCCCATGGACTGTAGCCCTCCAGGCTCTTCTGTCCATGGGATTCTCCAGGCAATAATACTGGGGTGGGTTGCCATTCTCTTCTCCAGGGGATCTTCCTGACCCAGGATGGAACCCAGGTCTCCCACATTTCAGGCAGATTCTTTATTGTTTGAGCCACCAGGGAAGCCCATTCTTGGAGTAGTCATGTTTAGTCTTGTCAGTTGTCAGGTTAGCCATATTCTGCCACACAGAATGGAGAATTGTCCACAGGATGAAGAAGCAGAAAAAGCCAAACAACACAGATATGCATGAATGTATATGGTCCGTACACATGCCCCTCAGCCTTTTTTTTTTTTTTTTTTTTTTGGCTTCCTTTCTGGTTCTTGTTTATAGTCCCTCCCTGAGGCCCAACTTTATTCCTTCTTTTGGTTCTATAAGACACCCGTATCCTTAAACAAATCTTTCTTCTGCTTAAACCACCTTGGTTTTTGCCACATGCAACCAAGATCTATTAGGAGATATATATTGTCACCACAGTTCATTTTCCTTCTCTGATATTCAACATTTGGAAGTTAAAAATCACCCTAGTAAATATTTGTCTTAATTTGAATCAATTTCCATTTCCCTGAACTTGAGCTATTTTGTAATGCCTACTTGGCCCCCTTCCACTGTTTGAATAGCAAAAAGCAAAGGGAACCAGGAGCCACCAGCTGATGTGAACTCTTAAACATTCTGTATAAATTATGCCTTTGAAACTCTTGGAATCTTCCTGGGAAACCATTTCCCAGCAGGGGAAGAAAAACTAACAGGTTTCAGAAATAAACTTGAACTATTACTCATTGCTATGGAAAAGTACAACTTTGAAGTACCCAAATAAATGAAAACAAGTGAGTTATCGCTAGTGGCAGGAGTCACGATAGTCAAGAGTGGAGACCCAGAGCCAGAAGGCTTACTGATATGTTGGAGACCCCAACTGGAGGGCACTCATTGGAAAACCAGCATCTGGGTCTTAGCTTTGTCCCCTCAGCTCCTAGCATGGGGCCTCGCCTTAGAAGGTGCTCCATATATGTTTGTTGAAAAAAGACTGAGTGATGAAATAAAGAGAAGTGATTAAGTCTGAAGATCAGTGTGTATCTGTGTGCTCAGTTGTGTCCAACTCTGCAACCCCATGGACTATGGCTTGCCAGACTCCTCTGTCCATGGGATTTCCCAGACAAGAATATGAAAGTACAAAACTACTCACAAAATAACGAGCAAACCTAATCCAGCAATACATAAAGAGGATTAAATACCACAATCAGGTTGAATATATTCCAGCTAATACTCATACTCAATGGTAAACACTGAATGCTTTCTCTCTAAGATCAGGATCAAGACAAGGATGTCCACTTTCATTACTTCTATTCCACATTATATTGAAGGTTCTAGTGAAGTCAATTAGGCAAGAAAGTGAAGTGAATGATATCCGTATTGGAAAGGAAGAAACAACATGCTATTGGCTGATGGCATGACCTTGTGTATAGAAAAGTCTAGGGAACTGTTTAATAATTATTACAACTAGTAAGTCCAAAAGGTTGAAAAGAGGCAGAAAAGACTCTCAACACACAAAAAGTTTATTGTGATTCCATACATTTACAATTTATAATCCAAGAAAAAAATTAAGAAAACAATTCCACTTACAATAGTATCAAAAATAATAAAATATCTAGGACTAAATTTAACAAAAAGGTGTAAAACCTGTACCCTGAAAAGCACAAATCATTGTTGAAAGAAATTAAAGAATATCTAAATAAGTGGGGAAAAAATAAATATTAGTGTGAGTTGCCATTTCCTCCTCCAGGAGATCTTCCTGACTCAGGGATTGAACCCATATCTCCTGCATTGGCGGGTGGATTTTTTTACCACTAAGCCACCTGGGAAGCCCCCTGAAGATCAGACTCAGAGGGAAATTGCCTGTGTGACTTTGGATGTGTTACTTACCCATGTCTTGGCTTCCATAACGGTAAAATAGGGATGAGAACAGAGCTAGCAGTTCCAGAAGTTGCTTCCTTGTCTCCACTTTCCTGATTAAGAAAGGACGCTTACTCCTTGGAAGGAAAGTTATGACCAACCTAGATAGCATATTCAAAAGCAGAGACATTACTTTGCCAACAAAGGTTCGTCTAGTCAAGGCTATGGTTTTTCCTGTGGTCATGTATGGATGTGAGAGTTGGACTGTGAAGAAGGCTGAGCACTGAAGAATTGATGCTTTTGAACTGTGGTGTTAGAGAAGACTCTTGAGAGTCCCTTGGACTGCAAGGAGATCCAACCAGTCCATTCTGAAGGAGATCAGCCCTGGGATTTCTTTGGAAGGAATGATGCTAAAGCTGAAACTCCAGTACTTTGGCCACCTCATGCGAAGAGTTGACTCATTGGAAAAGACTCTGATGCTGGGAGGGATTGGGGGCAGAAGGAGTATTTCATTAAGTCAATACATGTTTATGGAATTCCTAATGCAGAGAAGTTGCTAAGCAGGTTCTGAAATCTCTTTTATGAGGGATTTGCTATGTGGCTTCAGCCTCAGTTTCCTTCTTTGCAAAGTGATAACAATAATTTCACCCACCTCGAGGGACTGCATGAAGGACAAGTGCAATGATGCCTATTAAGCAGCAGTGAGGTGCCTGGCTTGGAGGAAGAGGTCAGTAATGTACCCATGGAAATGGAATTAATTCTGTGCTCGGTGCTAGGACACAGAAATAAAACACAACCAACTTGGGCTCTGACCTGAGGGAGCTTGTTATGGAAAGGCAGACATTTAAGCGAGGTTCAAGACAGCCCTGGTGGCCCAGGTGGTGCTAGTGGTAAAGAACTTGCCTGCCAATTCAGGTGACATAAGAAATGTGGGTTCAATCCCTGGGTTGGGAAGATCCCCTGGAGGGGGAAACGGCAACCCACTTCAGTATTCTTGCCTGGGAAATCCCATGAACAGAGGAGCCTGACAGGTTACAATCCATGGGGTCGCAAAAGAGTCTGACACAACTGAAGCAACTTAGCACACACAGAGACAGCACAAGAATTATCCTGAGAGAGGAAACAGGACACCAGGGGGCATGCAACTGGGACACCAAAACCAAATGTGAGGATGGGTGAAGGGGACAGAGAGGTGGCCTCAAGCACCAGTGCTAAAAACCAGTTGGCCAAGGACCATCTTCCTGAGAGCTGATTGCCCAATGGGCAAGCCACCTAATGTCTAGTGGCAGATTCATCGGAGTTTAAAAGCTCACAATATACTTTAAAAATATTCTTCTTGACGCTTAGTCAATTAATGTATTTTCTCTAGACACAGTAACTTGTTGAAAGTTCTAGGTTTTAGGGTGCTTTTGACTTCATTAATGTATTTTCCATTAATGTTCCTATTTATGGAAAACTATGCTAGTGAAGTTATTATTAAATATATTAATGATTATGAATTATTTTAAAGGCTTCACTGGCGGCTCAGCTGGTAAAGAATCTGTCTGCAATGTGGGAGACCTGGGTTCGATCCCTGGGTTGGGAAGATCCCTTGGAGAAAGGAACAGCTATGCACTTCAGTAATTTGGCCTGGAGAATACCATGGACTGTATAGTCCATGGGGTCACAAAGAATTGAACATAACAGAGCAACTTCTGCTTTTTCATGAATTACATTATATTATAAATATGTTGAATTACTTTATATTATAAATATGTTTTCAGCTGAGAATAGCTGAGAAAAGAAGAGAAGCTAAAGGCAAAGGAGAAAAGGAAAGGTATACCCATTTGAACGCAGAGTTCCAAAGAATAGCAAGGAGAGATAAGAAAGCCTTCCTTGGTGATCAATGCAAAGAAATAGAGGAAAACAATAGAATGGGAAAGACTAGAGATCTCTTCAATAAAATCAGAGATATCAAGGGAACATTTCATGCAAAGATGGGCACAATAAAGGGCAGAAATGGTATGGACCTAACAGAAGCAGAAGATATTAAGAAGAGGTGGCAAGAATACACAGAAGAACTATACAAAAAAGATGTTCATGACCCAGATAGCCACGATGGTGATATCACTCACCTAGAGCCAGACATCCTGGAATGCAGAGTCAAGTGGGCCTTAGGAAGCATCACTACGAACAAAGCTAAGGGAGGTGATGGAATTCCAGTTAAGCTATTTCAAATCCTAAAAGATGATGCTGTGAAAGTGCTGCACTGAATATGCCAACAAATTTGGAAAACTCAGCAGTGGCCACAGGACTGGAAAACATCAGTTTTCATTCCAATCCCAAAGAAATGCCAGAGAATGTTCAGACTACTGCACGATTGCACTCATCTCACAAGCTAGCAAAGCAATGCTCAAAATTCTCCAAGTGGGGTTTCAACAGTATGTGAACCATGAACTACCAGATGTTCAAGCTGGATTTAAAAAAGGCAAAGGAACCAGAGATCAAATTGCCAACATCCATTGGATCATCAAAAAAGCAAGTGAGTTCCAGAAAAACATCTACTTTGCTTTATTGACTACTCCAAAGCCTTGTGTGGATCACAACAAACTGTGGAAAATTCTTTAAAAAAATTAATTTGTTTATTTTAATTGGAGGCTAATAACTTTACAATATTGTAGTGGTTTTTGCCAAACATCGACATGAATCAGCCATGGGTATACATGTGTTCCCCATCCTGAATCCCCGTCCAACCTTCCTCCCCGTCCAGTCCCTCAGGGTCACCACAGTGCACCAGCCCTGAGCACCCTGTCTCATGCATTGAATCTGGACTGGTGATCTATTTCACATATGGTAATATACATGTTTCAAGGCTATTCTCTCAAATCTTCCCACTCTCACCTTCTCCCACAGAGTCTAAAAGTCTGTTTTGTACATCTGTATCTCTTTTGCTGTCTTGCATATAGGGTCATTGTTACCATCTTTCTAAACTGTATTGGTGTTTTTCTTTCTGACTTACCTCACTCTGTAAAACAGGCTCCAGTTTCACCCACTTCATTAGAACTGATTCAAATACATTCTTTTTAATAGCTGAGTAATATTCCATTGTGTATCTGTACCACAGCTTTCTTATCCATTCATCTGCTGATGGACATTTAGGTTGCTTCCATGTCCTAACTATTGGAAACAGTGCTGAGATGAACATTGGAGTACACGTGTCCCTTTCAATTCTGGTTTCCTCGATGTGTATACCCAGCAGTGGGATTGCTAGTGGCTGTACTAGTGGCTGTACTAGTTTGCGTTCCCACCAAGAGTATAAGAGGGTTCCCTTTTCTCCGCATCCTCTCCAGCATTTATTGTTTGTAGACTTTTGGATCTGAAGGCCCAGCAGTGCCTTAGGTTAGAGCTTCTTGTAGGAAAGTTCTCTCTCTCTCTCTCTTTCTTTTTTTTCTCTCTGTCTATCCCACAGTTTGGGTTACTATCTCATGTTAGCTCCCTCAGATTGTCCTCAGGGCATTCAGACCTGGTCCTTACCCTAAGCAATGCAGCCCACACCTCCCTGTTCAGCCCCCACTTGCTGGTGGCAGAGGCAAGCGTCTGGGCTACTTCTCCGCTGGGAGTTGCAGTTAGGCACGTAATCTGTGGGTTTTATTTATTTATTTTTTCCTCCTGGTTATGTTGCCCTCTGAGATTCCAAAACTCCCACAAACCTGCCAGTTGTAGGGTTTCCTGGTGTTTGGAAACTTCTCCTCTTTCACGACTCCCTCCCCCAGTACTGGTCTCCATCCCTAACTCTTTTGTCTCTCTTTTTATCTTTTATATTTTGTCGTACCTCCTTTCAAAGAGAATGGGCTGCCTTTCTGGGTGCCTGGTGGCCTCAGCCACCATTCAGAAGTTGTGTTTGGGAATTTGCTCAGTGTTCAAATGATCTTTCAATGACTTTGTGGGGGAGAAAGTGGTCTCCCCGTCCTATTCCTCTGCCATCTTAGGACCGCCCCCCTTCATCACCCTTTTTATTTAACTTATATGCAAAGGACTTCATGTGAAATGCCAGGTTGGTTGAAGCACAAGCTGTATATTGTCACCCTGCTTATTTAACTTACATGCAGAGTACATCATGTGAAATGCTGGGCCAGATTAAACACAAGCTGGAATCAAGATTACCAGGAGAAATATCAATAACCTCAGATACACAGATGATACCACCCTTATGGCAGAAAGGGAAGATCTAAAGAGCCACTTGATGAGAGTGAAAGAGGAGAGTGAAAAAGCTGGCTTAAAATTCAACATTCGAAAAACTAAGATCATGGCATCTAGTCCCATCACTTCATGGCAAATAGATGGGGAAACAATGGAAACAGTGAGAGACTTTATTTTTGGGGAGTCCAAAATCACTGCAGATGGTGACTGCAGCTATGAAATTAAAAGATGCTTGCTCCTTGGAAGAAAAGCTATGATCAACCTAGACAGCATATTAAAAATCAGAGATATTACTTTGCCAACAAAGGTCCGTCTAGTCAAATCTATGGTTTTTCTAGTAGTCATGTGTGGATGTGAGAGTTGGACCATAAAGAAAGCTGAGCGCTGAAGGATGGATGCTTTTGAACTGTGGTGTTGGAGAAGACCCTTGAGAGTCCCTTGGACTGCAAGGAGATCCAACCAGTCCATCCTAAAGGAGATTAGCCTTGAATATTCATTGGAAGTACTCATGCTAAAGCTGAAACTCCAATACTTTGGCCACCTGATGGGAAGAACTGACTCATTGGAAAAGACACTGATACTGGTATAGATTGAAGGCAGGAGGAGAAGGGGACAATAGAGGATGAGATGGTTGGATGGCATCACTGACTCAATGGATATGAGTTTGAGCAAGCCCTGGGAGTTGGTGATGGACAGGGAAACCTGGTGTGCTGCAGTCCATGGGGTTGCAAAGAGTAGGACATGACTGAATGACTGAACTGAACTGACTGATAAATACGTTGAATACATTATTGATTATATTCCAAAGCAGTTATTCATTATTTGTATTTACTATAGTTAAGGATAACATGATCCTAAAAAAAAATTTCATTAAATATATTCAAGAAGACCATCTTTTAAAGAAAGGTTTTAGACAGTGAGTAATTTTGGAGAATTTAATCAGTTGGTCATTTGGCAAATCAGTCATTTTGCAAATTATTCCTTCAGTTAGTTGCATTTAGACAAATTGATCACTTGGTATATTGAGCATTTGGCTAGTGGCCGTCACTTCTTTCATCTCCTCTTGATCAGTGCACATATCCTTCACACACAGCAGTGCCTGTAGCTGTGTTGCCTCTTTGTCCCCCAGTGATATACCCACATGGCAGCCTACAGAGTGGACATTTGAAAGAGGGCATAGGCCAACAAAAAAGAAAGTGAGGCAAAGAAATGAAGTGATAATGCTGGAAATAAAATGCAAATCAAGCATAAGTAGAATTTCAGAAGAAAAAGCTGACTGCAGAAATACTGATGCTACTACCATTTGAGAGACTTGAGATGTGCACCCAGAGAAACCTAGGGAAGGGAACATAGCAGTGTAAAGGAGGAAAGTGGTTGAGATGAAAAGGATGGAGTTGGTTCAGAGAAAGTGATGCTGCCAGGAAGGTTCACACTGAAGGAACTCAGAAATCATTTCTGATACTGAAGGGACAAAGCATAGAATGCTAGAAGCAGATCCACATTTAAAAAGGGGTATGGCAGTGTTCCAAGGTGTAGGAAAGATACTTATCATGAGTTATATGATGAATGGTTCACAAACAAAACACACTTTGATTCTTAATGTTTCTGATGTTTTATTAGAATTACCATGTACCAAATAAATAAGTGCTTTGCTATGTTTTATTTCCCTATATACTTATAATAGACAATTAGAGGTGTTAATAGTTTGGCACACACTTTGTAATTGACAGTACAATCATCATTGTCCTGATTGATGGTTAAATTCATTTGGCACAACTCCAGCTTTCACAGTCATTTCCAGTCCCACACCGCCATGCAGAGGAGCACTGTCCGGGTATCAGCTTAGGCAGAAGGGGGATAAAACCTAGGGCTGTTATTTGTCTTGCATCCCCTTTGATGTTTACACTTCAAGAAATAGACAAAATGCAAATATTTTGCATTATAAAGCTTGACTTCTGGGCAATTGCAGAGCAGTGAAATGAACACCATCCTTTCCTGTCTCTTGCAGCTAATTCAAATGAAACAGGTGAGGAACAGAGTACTGTACTTGTGGAAGATGAGAGAGAATTTTGATGGCCCTGGAAGAACGTTATCTGATGTTAATGCTGATTTTTCTCCCATGCTTCATGATTGCCCATCGGTGGAGCTGAGCCACGCTCTTTATGCTGTCAAGAACAATTTTCTCCTTCAGTGATCTTTTCCAAAAGGGTTCTCACTGATGAGTTATTTTTCATTATTATTAGAATTTAAGTACCACACTTAAGTCAGACCTCTACATTCTGAGATGTAACCTTTAGCTGTCATTGTAAGAGGATAAACAGAATTGAAATCATACACCTGGTTAAATGAAAGGAAACCAAGAATGAGAACTATTTATGCAAAGATAGTACTAGGAATGAATATTTGTGTGCCTGCTAGAGAAGCCACTGAGCTGGTTCTCCAATATACATTTTAGGACCACGTCTCTCTTAACCACCTGCAATTACTTCTATTAACCACTTGAAATTATATTGATTAACTATAAAATTGAATTAGTAGTTCTCAGGGATTTTTCTATCTGAATTACCTACAGCCCAGGAATTCCTCTCCTGGGTATATATATAAAAAAAACAAAAAACAAAAAACATTAATTTGGAAAGATACATGCACCCCAATGTTCATAGCACCACTGTGTACAATTGCGAAGATACAGAAGCAACCTAAATGTCCATCAACAGATGAATAGATAAAGAAGAGGTGGTGCGTGTGTATTGAATGCACACATATACATATATATATATAATGAAATGTATATTAGTACATACATGATGGAATACCACGCTTAGTCACTCAGTCGTGTCTGACTCTTTATGACCCCCATGGACTATAGCCAGCCAGGCTACTCTCGGCCATAAAAAAAGAATGAAACTTTGCCATTTGTGACAACGTGGATGGACTTGAGGGTATTATGCTAAGTGAAATTAGAGAAGGACAAATACTGTGTGATATCACTTATGTATGGAACCTAAGAAATACAACAAATTAGTGACTATAACTAAAAAGAAGCAGATTCACAACTCTAGAGAACAAACTAGTGGTTACCAGTGGGTGAGGGAAGGGGCAGTGGTAAGATAGGGGTAGGGGATTAAGAGGTGCAAACTCTTAGGTATAAAATAAACTATAAGGATATATTGTACAGCACAGGGAATGCAGCCAGTATTTTATAGTAACTATAAATGGAGTATAACCTTTAAAAATTGTGAATCACTATACCATAACCTATAACTTATAAAATGTTATGCAGCAACTATACTTCAGTTAAAAAAAATTTAAAATATGAGACACTTCTCTAAAGTGTCTGCCAGCTCTAAAATGCAACGGTTTCAAATTCGACTCTATAACTAAAAGGGAAAAAAACATTATGCACATTTATTTTCAATATTATTTTTAAATGCCCTGAAGAAACGGAACAGATAAAAGGTCAGTTTAGGGTTGGAGAAGGAAATAGTAAGCCTAGAAGATGGGGATATGTTGCAAAAGAATCTCCATGAGCTGACTTGATTACTTTATAGCCAAGTTTACTTTCCCCAGCATGGCCAAAGGGCTCAGATGAATTAAGCACTTTAAGGCTTGGCTCTTACAAATGTAATAAATGATACTATTTATTGGTTGTGTAGACAAACTAAAGAAAGAGAGTTGGCTTAATGACTCAGCCTCAGTGTCTCCTACTCCTGAGCCCAAGGGGCACAACCAGCATTATGTCCGTGTAACGTGGATGATACCAGTTTGGAGATAATTCTCTATAACTGTTCCCATGTTTCCACCAGGTCCAGGTTTTCTAAGCAAAGGCCTCAGAAGCTAGATATAGCATTTCCCTAATGTTGGAGAGATTTAGAGCCTGAGCTCAGAGCCATTTGCCTTATGTTGAGGTAAGGAAGCTAAAGGCCCCCCCTCCCTAATCCCCGGCTGGATACCATTTACTTCTTGAGTCTTCTTTCTCTTTTTTGGAGGTAGGGGAGATGGGCAGATGTGCTAGCAGACTGTATAAGCTCTGGGTCTCCGAATTTGGGGGTTCCTCTCAGAGGCTGCAATGTTGTTGCATGTGCAGGTAACATCTGGCTTTCATTCCATCACCCCCGTGGGGATGAGGGCTTGGGAAAGTGGTGCTAGGTTTCTGCTCTGGTTGTTTTTGCCTTGGGTAATAAATTGCTCTTCAGTCCAGAAAGTCTCGTGCCTCCCATCAAGTCAAAGAGGATAAGGTCTCTGACTTTTCAGAGTTTCTTTTTTCATCATTGTTGGTTATCCATTTAAATATAGCAGTGTGTACATGACCTTCCCAAAGTTTCTGACTTCAGATTATGTACTGGGTAGGGTTATTATGGTTATTAAATTAGATCATATAAGCACAGAAGAGCTACAAAATGGTTTCTTTTAGCTTCCGTGCTATGATCTGAATGTTTGTGTCCTCCCCACAGCCACACCCCAGGCCATATGTTGAAATCCTAGTCCCCACTGTTATGGTATTATGAGGTGGGGCCTTTGGGGGTCACGAGGTCACAGGGGTGGAGCCCTCATGCATGGAGGTTAATGGTCCCATAAAGAGGCCCCAGAGAGCTCCCTTGCTCCTCCCACCACGTGAAGACACAGCTGAAGTGAGCAGTCTGCAACCCTGAAGAGGCCTTTCCCAACCTGATCATTCTGGCACTCTCACCTTGGACTTCTGGTCTCCAGAACCAGGAGTCAGGTTCTATTGTTTGTAAGCCACCCTGTCTGTGGTATTTTGTTACAGCAGCCCAAACGAACTGAGACATTCTCTAAGGATAAATTTATAGCACCTAATGAATCTGTCTAGTCAAAGCTATGGTTTTTCCAGTAGTCATGTCTGGATGTGAGAGTTGGACTATAAAGAAAGTTGAGCACCAAAGAATTGATGCTGTGAAACTGTGATGTTGGAGAAGACTCTTGAGAGTCCCTTGAACTGCAAGGAGATCCAACCAGTCCATCCTAAAAGAAATTAGTCCTGAATATTCATTTGGAAGGACTGATGCTGAAGCTGAAACTCCAATACTTTGGCCACCTGATGCGAAGAGCTGACTCATTGGAAAAGACCCTGATGCTGGGAAAGATTGAAGGCAGAAGGAGAAGGGGACAACAGAGGATGAGATGGTTGGATGGCATCACTGACTCAATGGACATGAGTTTGAGTAAACTTCACGAGTTGGTGATGGACAGGGAGGCCTGGCATGCTGCAGTCCATGGGGTCGCAAAAAGTCACATGACTGAGAGACTGAACTGAATGAATCTTAGGTCACATTATGAGGCAGACAGTGTGTTCTGCATTTTCCATGCCCCTTCTCATCTCATTCTCAGAACAATACTATGAGGCAAGTAAACCACACCTGGATTTTTTATTGTAGACGAAGATACTAAGGCTCAGAGAATTGAATTAACATGCTGAAAGTCACAAGGCTTGTCAGTGGCAAAACAGAAATTCAGCTGCCCCGAGAACACACACCTAAGTCAAAAACGTCTCCAGTGTTCTGTTGTTCCAGACGAAGTGTCTTCTTTCCCCGTGTGTTTGTAGGACATGATCTTCTGCCATTCAGCCTAGCCATTTGATGTTGTCTTACTCAGTAATTCATTTCCTCTTGTGCACATAGTCATTTCCTTACCTAGAGTCTGCTCTGTGAAGTTAATAGGGGTGTAAATCCCTCAAAATCACCATCTGTGCATCTCCCTGTGAGCAGGTGATGCTAAGCTGCTGAGGGCTGATTCAAGTGAGAGAGTCTGTTAAAAAGTCTCCATGACCCTTGCAAAGCTACCAACACTCATGACTGACCTGATACCCTTAGAAAATTGACTTGCTCCCACAAAGTATCATGATAAGCCTTCTGCCTTGAAAGGCTAGGAAAACCTGGTTTGTATGGCCTGGGTCAGGCTTCCCTGGTGGCTCAGATGGTAAAGAATCTGCCTGCAATGCAGGAGACCCAGGTTTGATCTCTGGGTCGAGAAGATCCCCTGGAGAAAGAAATGGCAATCCACTCCAGTATTCTTGCCTGGGGAATTCCATGGACAGAGGAGCCTGGTGGCTATAGTCCATGGGGTCACAGAGAGTTGGACACAACTCAGTGATGAACACTTTCACTTTCATGGCCTTGGTCAAAGTAGAAGGGGAGAGAGAAAGTGAAAATGAAGAAGACAGAAAAAGAACACAAAAGAGAAAGAGAGGAGGAAAGATAAGACAGGAGGGAGCTGACAGGAGAGTGAATCCACAGACCAGGAAAAGTCTGCACTGATGGCAGATTTGAGGAAACGGACCAAGGAACAGCAAATTAGGAACTGCATAATGCATAGAGAATGTGCTTTCTGGAGCAGCCCTAGATCAAAGATCCCACAGAGGGGCCTGGAATCCATAAGTTTACTTTTAGTGCCAGAAAATGTTTCAGAAAAGCCTGCAAAAAAAAAAAAAAAAAGGCCTGGGAAATTTTCTTTTAGGATCACATTTACCCCCAAAGACATCAGCCAAGTGTTTTCTATAGCACCAGGCAGGATTTCTTCTAGTCCCCTCATCTGTCAGAAGATTCTTCTGTCAAATAACACCCAGGATGAAGAGAAAACAGGAGAGAAAGAGACCCCAATGGGGAAAGGGGAGTGGGTGAGCATTCTTGAAGAATAGCCCAAGCAGAGGAAAACACCAAGTGGTTGGGAGTTACAGGGAATAGATATACTATTAAGAGAAAGAAAGAAGCTGTGTTTGTTAAATTTTTGCATTTCTGTATTGCCGTGGGGACTAGGAGTGGGAGGCTATGGCTGCCCTCAGTTATCTCTGTGTTTCTTATAGATTGCGACCCAATCTGCTCTATTAAACAACTCCTCTGAGTTGCAGATAAGAGACTTTGCAGATGATGATACGTATTGAAAAGCCCAGGTCATGTTTACATGGAATCTTTTGTTTCAAGAGACCCTTATCTGCATATAGGGTGGTAAAAATAGCGACCGAGCTGGATTTTGGTAGTGTTTACTAGACAGTTTGCCTGGGCATCAGCACAGTTTCCAAATCAACAAATACCTATCCTTGCCCCAAAAGACAAACCTGAGGCCTGGCGATTTACATTTCCAAGGCTCTCACTGAAGGGTGTGGGTCACATCAGATTTCTGCATTGTATTAGTTTCCACTGGCTGCTGTAACAAAATACCACAAATTTAGTGGCTTCATGCACTGCAGATTTAGTATCTTACAGTTCTGGAGATCACAAGCCTCACATAGGTTCACAGGCCTGCATACCTCCTGGAGGCTCTGTGGGACAATCTATTTCTTCATCTTTTCCAGCTTCTGGAGGCCGTCCACATTCCTTGACTCAGGATTCCTTCATCCGTCTTCAAAAGCAACCATGAGGCATTTTCTGTGTCTTTGAACTCTGCTTCTACCCTTGGTGTCTTTCTCTGTCCCTCCCTCTTCTTTTCTGTCTCCTCTGGGTCCCTATGATTATATTCAACCTATTTGAATAATCCAGAATAATGTCTCCATGTCAAGATCCTTAACTTCATCACATCTGCAGTCCCTTTCACCATGTTAGGTAAGATAGGTTCAGGGGGTTAGGATGTGGGCATCTTTGGGGTCATTATTCAGCCTATCACATGCTGTCCTTATGTAAGAGCAGCATGTTAAAATGTAAGCTATATGAATATGTTTATCAATTAAAACCATGTATATATTAATGCCCCATATATTTGATGCAAAAATGCATATCTTCTTTAGCATTTATTATAACTGGTTTAATGTCATTCGGGCCTTAGTTCTCCAGATGAAAGGCAAGTGATATGTAGTCCAGAAAATAGAGTTGCTCTATATTATGTTTTCCTAATTCCTTGACCTGCAATTTATTCAATAAGAAGATTCTTCACAGTTCACATGCCTGATAGAAGGATGGTGGCAGGGTCCTCAGTTGTAGGTGTGGGCAACAGATATCTAAGTATTGGCATATAGATACTCAAATATTGATATACAGAACTAGACTTGGTTGTAAATATTGATCTGCATCTAGAGATTGACATATAGTACTTTCAATAACAGCAGTAAAAATACAACAGTTCTGTAATTGATCACTCATTCTGCTTGGAACTGGACTGAATGTTTTCCACAAATATCTCATTCATTACTTACTGAAACTTCATTACAGCTGCTGATATAACTACATTGATTTTATATATGGGGCAACTGAGAGTCAGAGGAAGTAACTTGCTCAAGGCTGAAAACATTAGTTAGTTACAATCTCGAGAGAGCCATCTTCTGTTCTTTCTGAAGAGTGTATGTAAGGAACTCCCTATTGCCATCATGCAAACACAAACACAAGTTTCTGTGTTCTTTGACTTGGCCAACATATTGTTGATGTTTGGGAAATCTGAGTTCCCTCATTTTTTTAATTAAACGTTTTTATTTTATTCAAGTATAGCTGATTTATAATGTATTAATTTCTGCTGTGTAGCAAAGTGGCTCAGTTATACATACTTATACATACATTCTCTTTCATATTTTTTTCCATTATAGTTTATCATAGGACACTGAATACCCTCGTGCTGTACAGTTCAGTTCAGTTCAGTGCTCAGTCGTGTCCGACTCTTTGCGACCCCATGAATCGAAGCACGCCAAGCCTCCCTGTCCATCACCAACTCATGGAGTTCACTCAGACTCACGTCCATCGAGTCAGTGATGCCATCCAGCCATCTCATCCTAGGACCTTGTTTTTTATCCATCTTGTTTATAATGGTTTACATCTGCTAACCCCAAACTTCCAGTCCATCCCTCCCGCCATCATTTTTTGGGAGGCGTGTGCAAGAGCAGATCAGAAGGAGAGTTAATAAGTTGAATTTTGAAAATACAGGGCATCTGAACATGAGATACCTGAACTGCAGTTCATCTGCATTACTTCCCTCTTTATTTTCATTTCATTTCATTTTCAAATTGGCCCAGTTCTTGTAGCTGAAATGGCTTCTTGGTCATTACTGTTGTATAAATTTGCTATTAAGTTTATTCCCTGAGTTATTCCCACAGTTGGTGGGAACCTCCTCGCCTTTCCTTTTCTTTCCTTTTTCTACCTACTACGAAAAGCCCTCTCTCTGGACATCATGCCACTGGCCCATATTAAGCATGTCGATTTGAAAGAAATAGCTTGAAGGTCCCGCCAGCTGGGTGATAGTAAACAGTAGCGAGTGGGGCTCTGCTGGTTCATGTCATGGACTGAGTTTGTGGTCTTAGATCTTATTCAGCTCAAATCCCAGGGATCATCAATAACAATGATGAGGATGAAAAAGGAGTAGAGGCCTGTTTACTGAGTTACTTTCAAAGTTCCAGGAAAATTGATAATCCCTCAGGGAGTGCCCCCATGGAGAGCGATTCTGAAAGAAATGTCAGGCTTCTGTTTAGACAGGCTGCCTGGGGAGGCGGGAGAAAGGCTTGAGATGGGGGAGGGGAGGTGAAGTAGGGGTGCTCATTCAAAGGGAAATGCTCTTAAGTTCCAAATCAGCATTCCATGGTCATCATAAACAGGCTCGTGTGTTTGTGCACCAGTGTTCTCCTGACTGAAGCTTCCTTCAATTGCACTTTTGTTTGATCTTCTGCACATTTGCACACTCTCTAATATCTTTCTTTTTTGAAAATTTTTCTTTTTTTTTAAATTGGAAGAGAATTGCTTTACAATGTAGTGATGGTTTATGCCATACAGCAATGCAAATCAGCCATTCTCTCTAATTTCATTTAAAATATAACCAAATGTGGGCTAAGAGAGTCCATGCCTCTCCTTCTCACTTCCAGAGACCAATTCTTACTCCAAATCATTGTGAGACTCTCCGGCCCTGTGATCTGAGTACTACTTGCTATTCTCTGGCAATCAGGACAAAGTCTTGTCATGAATATTCTAGTTTATATTCTTTCTTATCTTGTACAAAATCACACAAAGTGTCCTTTCCTGATGTTGTAGAGTAGTGAAATGAACACTGGATAAGACAGAATTCCAAAGGATTGAGAAAGAGTGCGTTAAACTAGCCTCTTATTCTACCAATGCAGGAGATGCAAGAGATGCAGGTTTGATCCCTGGATTGGGAAGATCCCCTGGAGGATGAAATGACAACCCACTCCAGTATTCTTGCCTGGAAAATCCCATGGACAGAGGAGCCTGGAGGGCTCCAGTCCGTGGGGTCGCAAAGAGTCAGGTACAACTGAGCACACACACACAGTGTATCTACAGATATGTGAACTCCCAAATAATCATTCACTTTAAGGTAAGCCTAAGCTTTGGAAAAACTCAAGAGCTAAGGGTTTATAATGCAACGGCAACCCACTCCAGTACTCTTGCCTGGAAAATCCCATGAGCCTGGTGGGCTGCAGTCCATGGGGTCGCTAGGAGTCGGACACGACAGAGTGACTTCACTTTCACTTTTCACTTTCATGCATTGGAGAAGGAAATGGCAACCCACTCCAGTGTTCTTGCCTGGAGAATCCCAGGAACTGGGGAGTCTGGTGGGCTGCCGTCTCTGGGGTCGCACAGAGTTGGACACGATTGAAGTGACTTAGCAGCAGCAGCAGCAGCAGCAAGGGTTTATACATTCAGGATGTATTCCTAAGAAAAGAGAATTAATATATTAACACATTTTATTTGAACTCTTGCTTTAATTGCAGAACCATTTTGAAGCTTTCCAAGGTATATGCTACATTACAGGAGACAAAGCTCACAATCTAAGGGGGCGGTGGGATTGTGAGTGATGAGGAGGAATGAGACATGTGCCATATTGATTAGAAAAACAGCATGTTGGGAATGGCATTTAATGAGGCCTTGGACAATGAGCAGGGCTTTCTCTAATAGAATTAAGAGCTAAGAGTGGTCCATTGCATGCATGTGGAAGAGTTGTCTGGCTGGGAAAAACAAGCAGAGCAGCTGGGGTTTTATTGTTTTGGGAACTAAGGAAAGTACATAAAGTAGTTCAAAGCATCATGTGTTGTGTATAGGTGAACCACATCTAAAATGCTTTCTCTTGTTGCTGTTTCTATTTGTTATTCAAAGTCTTGTGGAAAATATATACTATAAATGTGATGTATTGTGGCAACCACAAATTTTGAGCACCTGGCATTTTTGTCCATCTTCCTTTTTCTGGTTCCTGTGTGACTCTTCTCCTCTGTACTGTATGGTTTCAAGGGGATTCTTTGTCACTTATAGGAGAGGAAGCATAAACCAAGTTTGACCCATCATGGTAATGTAGATGTGGTGATTGGTTAATAGATAGGCATGGGGACCATACCAGATAAATCAGAAACATTTTGAACCAGAGGTCTTAGGAAAGATCAGTGTTTGCTCTTGAGTTTTCTAGAACAGAAGGATATAAATCTTGACTGGCATGTAGAGGATGAAAAAGATTCTCTCCTGGACCAAACTCTAGTTAGGTTCCTCTGAGCCCTCTTCTCAACTAGGCGTCCACCTTGGTCTTCTATGTCCATCCTTTCCTTACTGGGCCTGCACGCTGCTGCTGCTGCTGCTAAGTCGCTTCAGTCAAGTCCGACTCTGTGCGACCCCAGAGATGGCAGCCCACCAGGCTCCCCCGTCCCTGGGATTCTCCAGGCAAGAACACTGGAGTGGGTTGCCATTTCCTTCTCCAGTGCAGGAAAGTGAAAAGTGAAAGTGAATTCACTCAGTCGTGTCCGACTCTTCGCGACCCCATGGACTGCAGCCTACCAGGATCCTCGGTCCATGGGGTTTTCCAGGCAAGAGTACTGGAGTGGGATGCCTTCGCCTTCTCCAACTGGGCCTGCATAGCCCAGCCTTAACAAGAATCCAGCTAAGTTAGTTGGTTGAGAATCTCACCCCCTTCCACTTGATATCTGATCACCTTTGATATCTAATCAAGTTTCTGATCCTCCACTTTTGATGATTAAGTCCTTGGCCTGCCCTTAGTAGGAATCTCTTCACCCTTTGTGTGTCTTCTGAGTAATTTTCTACCCACTGATCCCCTCACCCTGCTTTCTAGCTATAAATCCTCACTCGCCCATATTGTGTTAGGAGTAGAGCCCAATCTCTCTCTCCTATCGCCATGCTGCTGCTACTGCTACATCGCTTCAGTTGTGTCCGACTCTGTGCGACCCCATAGACGGCAGCCCACGAGGCTCCCGTCCCTGGGATTCTCCAGGCAAGAACACTGGAGTGGGTTGCCATTTCCTTCTCCAATGCATGAAAGTGAAAAGTGAAAGTGAAGTTGCTCAGTCATGTCAGACTCTTAGTGACCCCATGGACTGCAGCCCACCAGGCTCTTCTGTCCATGGGAGTTTCCAGGCAAGAGTACTGGAGTAGGTCTCCAGTGCCTTCTCCGCCTATCGCCATAGTGTTGAATAAATTCTTTATAATTTTAACAAGTGTCAGAATATTTTTTCTTTAAAATGAACTAACAGAATTCATTGGAGCTGAGAAATGGGGAAGCAAAGAAGTGACCACACTTGAGACTCTGTGCCTGAAGCCAGATTCATCCATGGGCTTGCCAGTTATATCAGCCAGTTATCGCCTTTTTACTTAACCTAGATGGTGTTGGGTTTCTCTTTCTTGCAGTGGAAAAGGCCCTAATAATGGCAACTACCTATTCCTCTTAGGAAGATAGCATAGACTAACTGGGTAAAATAGTGTTAAAGATAGAAATCCCAGAATGTCCAGACTTTCCCCAGGCTCTCCTCCTTATGGTAATGGGAATAGCAGTTGGTATTTCTTATGGGTATTTCGTTCTTTGGAAATATTACCATTTTTAAAACTTCTGTTGTAAGGCAGCTATGCTAGATGTTTTCATGTATGGAGTTTTATTTAATCCGAACTCTGAAAGAAGTCTTTTTTTATCCCTAATACACGGATAATGCAACGGAGGCCCAATGGGTTTTAACAAATCTTGGACGGTCTACTAGAAATTACACAGGGTTTCTTCCATAGTTTTCTAAATATCCTTTGACAAGGAATTCTTTACATAGTTTTTTTCTTTAAGAAAATTGTAGTGAAAATTTACCAAGCAACTTACTTTGTTTCTTGGTTTGTTTTTTCACACTCAAGCAAATATGCTACAAAAGAATCAAACAGTCTTAAATCTCTCAAACTTAGTTTCTGTCTATAAATACTTGTATTTCTTCAGATATAATTTAATATTTACCTAATAGCATGAAGGGAAGCCTCAGTGGAGCAAGACATGAAACACTCCCTGGAAAAACTCTGTGATGCCACTAGGCTTTTCCTGCTTGGTTGCTTTGATGTGAAAGTGGCCCCAAATGCAGATGTTTCTACAACACAGGGACTGCATTTCACAGCTTTGTCATGAAAGCATTCATACTGACTTTCAAACCAGAGAAGCAGAGTTTCTATTTCATTATTTTTTTTCTAATAAAAAATTTTTTTGACTCCTCTGGAAAGGGGACAACTATTTTGAGACTCTCATGAAACTTCATGAATCCTAAAGGCATGATGAATTTCACAGTCGGATTGCAAATGATGTTCCCAGTCTTAAATGAGAAAGAAGTTACTTATTTTTAATCTAGCTGGGTTTCTAAAAAGATGGGTATCAAATTCATTCTCCTTTGAGGCAAGGTGTTTTTTAAAGTTGTCTTTTCATAGTTTTCCTCTAGAAGAAAAATATTTTTACTTGTTCCCTTACAAGAAATTTTCTTCTTGTTTTCATAAGTGACATCTATAAGAAGAGCAGAATCTGGCATTGTTGTTAGCATTGCCAGATAGTTTATTTGGCTTGAGACTGTGAGTAAAATTGGGCTTCCCAGGTGGTGCTGCTGCTGCTAAGTCCCTTCAGTCGTGTCCGACTCTGTGTGACCCCATAGACGGCAGCCCACCAGGCTCCCCCGTCCCTGGGATTCTCCAAGCAAGAACACTGGAGTGGGTTGCCATTTCCTTCTCCAATGCAGGAAAGTGAAAAGTGAAAGTGAAGTTACTCAGTCATGTCCGACTCTTAGTGACCCCATGGACTGCAGCCCACCAGGCTCCTCCATCCATGGGATTTTCCAGGCAAGAGTACTGGAGTGGGGTGCCATCGCCTTCTCCGCCATGTGGTGCTAGTGGTAAAGAATCCACCTGCCAAGCAGAAGACCAGAGTTCGATCCCCGGCTTGGGAAGGTCCCCTGGAGGAGGGCATGGCAACCCACTCCAGTATTCTAGCCTGAAAAATCCCATGGGTGGAGGAGCCTGGTGGGCTACAGTCCATGGGATCGCAAAGAGTTGGACGCAACTGAAGCGACTTAGCATGCACACACGTGAGTAAAATATTGTTCAGATGGCAGTGCAGGTTTTTAAACTTCTGAGGAGGTCTTCTAGTTCATTCTCAAAGGACTGAACACAGCATTTAGCATGGTGCCTTACATATATTATGCACTCAATAAATGAACAACCAGAATCCAGTATATTTTGAGTTGGAATATCTCACTAAGATCAGGAAGCAGGATAGAGAAAAAGTGGGTTACAATGAGATCATAAGAAGACTTACTTTATGATTATAATCACAAGAAATGCTTTCAAGTGCACAGTGTCACAAAATCTGGCAACCTTAACTCATCTGTGGCATTGAGTAAGTTGTTGTTTATAGTCGTTTCTGTTTTCTTGAAAAACAAAGCAGTGCAAACGTAAGCCAAACAAGGCTTTTGCAAGCATGAATATTTTCCCATATTAATGCAGTACGAAAGCTTCAAACCTTGGAAATGTAACATTCAAAATCGTTTGCATCTCCCTTTACCTCCCCTTCCATCCTTTGCAAAGTAAAAAAAAAGTGTAAAAGCATGTTTCATATTTCAGTATTTGTCAATTCTAGAGATAAACCCAGGGCCCATGAATCACTTCAATATGCAGTTCCAACATGAAACAACCAAATCCACCCTCTCTTGAAAAAAAAAAGAAAAGACTATTGTTACAAGAAGTTTTAAGTTCACAGCAAAATCGAGTGGAAATTACAGAAAGTTCTCAAATA
Organism: Bos grunniens; assembly: GCF_055505025.1. NCBI lineage: Eukaryota > Metazoa > Chordata > Mammalia > Artiodactyla > Bovidae > Bos > Bos grunniens. The sequence continues at coordinate 7,716,408 of NC_141194.1, forward strand.
CCGCTGGCTTCCATACAGCCTCCTTGACTATCAACATTCCCACCAGAGTGGTGTATTTGTTACAGTTGATGACCTGTACTGACACGTCATCATCATCCACAGCCCACAGTTTACGTTAGGGATTCACTCTTGGTGTGCTACATTCAGTGGTTTTGACAAATATATAATGACACGTATCCACCTTTATAATATCATACAGACTATTTTCCCTGCCCTGAAAGTCCTCTATGTCATGCCTGTTCATCCCTCCCCCCGCCCCCCGACTAGACCCTGGAAACTACTGATCTTTTTACTGTCTCCATAGCTAACTCCCTTTTAAAGTAGCTCTGGATCACAATAATAAATACAATTGTTTGATGGGTACATATAAAACCAAAAATCACTTATATTTCTCTGCTTGTAAAGATTACAAACATATTGAATAGGGTAACCACTTTGAGGGGTGGTTCAGTCTTCTTTTTTAAAGTTTATTGAAGTATAGTTGATTTACGATGTTGTGTTAATTTCTGCTGTATAGCAAACTGATTCACTTATACACATACATTCTTTCTCATGTTTTTTTCCATTGTGGTTTATCACATGATACCGAATATAGTTTCCTATTCTCAGGTGGTGCAGCGGTAAAGAATCCTCCTGCCAATGCAGGAGAAGCAGGAGATTCGAGTTTGATCCCTGGGTCAGGAAGATCCCTTGGAGGTAGAAATGACAACCCATTCCTGTGTTCTTGTCTGGGAAATCCCATGAACAGAGGAGCCTGATGAGCTACAGTCCCTGAGGTTGCAAAGAGTTGAATACAACTGAGCAACTGAGTATGCATGTATGCTATTCAGTAGGACCTTGTTGTTTATTTTTCTCTATATAATAGTTTGCATCTGTTAATCCCAAACTCCCAATCCTTTCCTCTGGGAAGAGGATGCAGTTAATTCTTAAACCTTCATTTCTGCTTCCCAAATCAAGACACAGTTGGTTAAGAAATTAATGTCTAGTTCAGGAATGTAAATTTTTTTAATGAGAGAAAATCAATTAATATTATTAAGAGGATGAAGGAGAATCATACAATCACATCACTAGATACATAAAAGGCTTTTAACAAAGTTTAATATTCATGGTAAAAGTCTTAGTAAATAAGGAATAGAACAGAACTTAATATTTTGTAAAGAATATTTATAAAGAGATTATATTAATAGCAGATTTCACACATAATGATGACATGTTGAATGTATTCCTTTTAAAATCATGTAAGAGAAAATTTCTTGCTGTCAGTTATCTTCATCATTGTATTAGAGATCCTGGTCAGTAAAATTTACTACAGGAATTGAAAAACGAACCCTTATCATTCACAGATAATATGATTATCTATGTAGAAAACTCCAGATCATTTGCAGATAAGTATTTGGAAATGCTGAATATAAAACACACAAAATGAATGCTGTTTAATCTCAGCAGTAACAGAACAGAAAAAAAAATTACAACAGCATCAAAATTTTAAAGTATTGAGGAATATTTTTCACAGAGCTTTATGGAAAGTGAGTTGTTGAATGTCATTAAAGAAGATTAAAAGATTAAAAAATGGAGAGTCGTACCATATTCATAGAAATGAACACATGTATTAGTTACCTCTTGGTGCAAAACAACTTACCCCAAACTCAGTATAAGTGATATAAAAATAAGGAGTATAAAACCAAATATTTATTATCTCACAGTTCCTGTAGTTCGGGTACTCAGGGGCAGATTAGCTCTGGGTTTCCAGCTCAGGTCTTTTGTGGAATCGCAATCAAAATGTCAGCTGGGAGAAGGTAGTGATCTGGGGGCTTGCCTTGGGTGGAGGAGCCACTTCCAAGCTCTTATATGTGGCAGTTGGCAGGAGGCACCAGTCCCTAACTGGCTGTTGGCTAGAGGCACCAGCTCCTCACCACACAGCTCTTTCCAGATGGCAACCCAACAGCTGGCTTCCCCGAGAGAGAGATCCAACAAAAAGACAGTCTAATGTCACTTCTGCTTTTTTCTATTTATTTGAAACAAGTCACTAAGTCAAGCCCACACTCTGGGGAAGGAGAAAGAGTTTCTATATTTTGAAGGGAATGTGAGTTTGTGGATATTTTAAACGGGAATGTGAGTTTGTGGATATTTTAAACTTTCCAAAACCTCAATATTATAGAGATACCAGTTGCCTGCCAATTCCTCAGTAGATTCAGTGCCTCCTTTTTCCTTAACTGTAAGTTTTGTATAGAGTTTTAAGAATTTTTAAAAATGGAAACCTAAATAATATTTATACAAATATGTGTGTATGTGTGCTCAGTCATGTCCAACTCTTTGCGACACCATGGACTGTAGCCCATTAGGCTCCTCTGTCCATGGGATTTTCCAGGCAAGAATACTGGAGTGGATTGCCATCCCCTTCTCCAGAGGATCTTCCTGACCCAGGGATCGATCCTTTTTCTCCTGCATTGGCAGGTGGATTCTTTACCATCTGAGCCACCTGGGAAGCCCCCTTATACAAATATAGTGATAAAAACGGTCAGCAGCAAACAGTGAACACAAAACTCAGGATGACATTTAGCTCTAGAGCAGTGGTTCTCAAACAGAGTGATTTCAGGTTCCAGAGGACACGTGGCCATATCTGGAAACCTTTGTGGTTTTCTTGTCTGGGGAAGGGCTATTTGGCATTCTAACAGGTAAAAAGCCAGAGATGCTGATGAACATTCTATGATACACAGCACAGCCTCACAGCAAATGCTGAGGTTGAGATACCTTGGAAAAGGGAGTGGGTTTTAGCTGGGGCATGTAGGGGAAATAATAATAATGTTCACTTTTCTTAAATTAATGCCATGGTGCAAATATGGGGAAATATTTCATAATGATTTTAAAAATATGTAGCATAAATAGTCTCTTGTGTTCACTCAGTAAGAAACACAGTCAAAAAGAAAAATTTTGAATCAACAGAACTTGGAACTCAGCTGGGCTTGGAAGACTTGTGAACTTCCTGTTTTGAACAACTGGATAAACAAGGGTACCATTTAATGCTACATTTTTCCCCTAAGGTAAAAGCCTCCCCAGAACATAGCTCTAGACCACTTAGCATTTTATTGAGATGGAAAACAGCTCTACAATATCAACATTTTGAAGTGGACCTTAGACACAGACTGCATTGGCGAACTCTGACAAATCTCTGAACTTGGTGATCTGTAAGTCACTGTTGGTCTTTTCAAATCCAGCTGCCCCTAAGTCATTGTTCCGCCTCCTCTGAGGGAGGGTCAAGAGAATAAGTTCAACCATGAAGCAGAGACCTTGTAGCCCTGGAAACATCAAGTGAGTGGAGGCCTCCAAGATCTCACAGCTCAGACACCGGGTTAGCTGGCTTCAGCGCCCTGGCAGAACTTGCTGGCAGCCTGAGTCAGCGTCAACCATCGGACACAGGGCAGGTGAAAGCAATTCGCCATGAGTCCGAAGCCCAGACCAACCAGATTCTCCTGGGGGCCGGTCTAGGGCATCTCTAGCCTCGCTCTGAACTCCCACATAAGTTCGTGGTTACTCTCAGCTTCAAATGAATGAAAATCAAGTCTTCCATGATTAAAAACAAATGCTGTGTTTGGTGCCACAGTTGCAGAGAGTTGAAGGCCTGCTATGTGTATCATATACCGGAATGAACTGGAGGAGACAGAATAAGAGATGGAATTTAAGGTAACATGTGATCTTTTTAACTTTTAGATTATGCTCTGACTTCCCCCTCACCATGTAGTTGAATTTTCACACGTGATAACAATATTTTTCCTTGCAGCAGATGGGCCCTGTTATGAAGACGGGTTTTGTACCTTATTTTGTCTTTCATTTGTCTAAAAATTATACATAAAAACCCCAAATGTGAGCAATTCGCCTCAACTCTGCCAACCCTTTGTGTTTTTAAACAGCCAACCAGGAGGCAGTGGGGCTATTCGAGTCTTAAAAGTGCGTAATGACCCCCATTACAGAAATTTGAAATGCTGTCCAATCTTACAGAACCTCCATTTTGTGGGGGGAAAAAACCTGCCCAATACTAGCTATGTGCACAGAAGGATGACATATTGTGAGCCCAAAGGTCAAGGCAAAAACAGCCCAACAGAGATGCAACTCACCCACCACTAAGCCCATTTTAAACTTCTGTCATTTTAAGCATATTTTAAAATGGGACCCCAACCTGAGTAAATTTTCCTGGTAGAGGCAGCAGCCATGGCCTTCATCTCATGATTCTCCCCTAGGACTTCAGCAGAGCTCAGGAATGCTCAATGTATGAGATTATAGAAAGAGGGAAGGACTCCTTTTGTTACTGAACCAGGTTCCTTTTGCCTAACTTAGAGCAAGGCAAAATTCTCAGATGCTGAGGTTTGCAGGGGAGAGAGGGTTTATTCACAAGGCAGCCAAGAGAGGAGACAAGAAAACAAGTCTCATATCCAGCTCTCTGAAGCTCAGGGGCTTGGAGCATTTATGTGTATGTTAGTCGCTCAGTCATGTCCATATCTCTTGTGTCTCTTGCATTGGCAGGTGGATTCTTTTACCACTGCACCAATGCATGTCTTTAAAGTGAAAGTGTTAGTCACTCGGTCGTGTCCAACTCTTTGTGACCCCATGGACTGTAGCCTGCCAGGCTCCTCTGCCCATGGGATTTCCCTGGCAAGAATACTGGAGTGGGTTGCCATTCCCTTCTCCAGGGGATCTTCCTGACCCAGGGGTCAAACCTGGGTCTTCTTCATTGCAGGCAGATTCTTTACCATCTGAGTCACCAGGGAAGCCCGGAGCATTTATAGGATAATAAATTTAAAAAAAAAAAACAAAAACAGGGTGGTTTGAGGTATGAGGGGGCGTGAGGAAAGGCAGTCAAAAAAAAGGTCGGGTAATTCTAGTTGCACGCTGGCATAACTCAACTACAAACCTCTGCACTTTCAAAGATGGAGGTGCTTAGCACCATCCGAGAGTGGAGCTTTTGGCCTTCAGATGTCTAAAGGTCATTTAGCAGACACTTGTGCATGCGCAGTTGGAGGGTCAGTGTGGTCCTGTCCAGTCTTAACTAGCTTGGCTCAAAAGCACAACTGGACCCCAAGATGCTGGAAAACAACTTCAGCAAACATCTCTTGGTTTAGGCTACATGCTGTTTGGAAGACTCCCAAATCTTTTGTTGTTGTTGTTGTTGTTCAGTTGCATAGTTGTGTTTGACTCTTTGTGACCCCATGGACTGCAGCATGCCAGGCTTCCCTGTCCTTCACTATCTCCCAGTTTGCTCAAACTTGTGTCTACTAAGTCGGTGATGTCATGCAACCATCTCATCCTCGGTCACCCCCTTCTCCTCCTGCCCTCAGTTTTTCCCAGCAACAATTAAAACAACCTTATTAGTGAAGGCAGGTGAAATGTGATTACACATGATTTCACATTCAGATGTAGGCATAATACTTGGGAAAATTTTAGGGTCATATAATGATAGAGATTGAAGAGGTCTGTACCCTGAATTTGAAGGACAGCAATGTGACGGAATGATAGCCTGGTGGAGTGAAAAACTTGTTTCCCACCAATTTTCTATCTGTGAGATCCCGAATCTTTCTTGATGCAGTTTTCTGTTTTGTGAGATGTGAATTTTAGACCATTTCGTTTCTAACACTATAATTCTAACAGGGTTCCCAGGTGGCTCAATGGTAAAGAATCCACCTGCAGTTCAGGAGACGTAGTTTTGATCCCTGGATCGGGAAGATCCCCTGGAGGAGGGCACAGCAACCCACTCCAGTATTCTTGCCTGGAGAATCCCATGGATAGAGGAGCCTGGCGGGCTACAGTCCACGGGGTCACAGAGAGTCAGACACAAATGAGTGACTGAGCACAAGCACAAGCATGTTTCTCACAGCTAATGAAGTTTCATCTGTCAGAATATTCTTTTCCCCACTTTTCTTATATTTTAAAGTCCATATGAAATTACAAAAATTGTATCCATAATACTTAGCCCCCTATAAATTGTGCTGTTAGCCCAGGGTGGGTGAAACATCTGAAATGAGTTTTGGCACATTCCAAATGTGGATTCCAAATGATCCATTCCAATGTGGATCATTGGTGCTTGGAGATGGCAAGTGGTGATGAAGATGGAAGAAACAAGGGGAGAGCTCATCCCTCTTTTGTATTTAAGGTCCAGTGTATACAGAAAATGATGAATGAATAAGGTTATCTTTCCCATTTTTTACTTCTCTGGGAAAGACAAGACTGCATATGTACTTTGTACTGGGTCAGGATAGTACGACCCCCACCTCCCCCATGAGTGTTTATTATTCATGTCAAGCAGGAGTAGCTGAACTGCATCACTGCTCATTAATATTAGTTATCTATTGCCACACAACAATATTACTGCAAACTTAGCAACCTAAAACCATGCACATTTATTATGTCATGGCACGGCTTAGCTGGGTCCTCTGCAAGGCTGCAATCAGGGTGTTGGACATGGTGGCGGCCTTATCTGACATTCAGGATTCCCTTCTCAGCTCCCTCAATCGTTGACAGCATTCAATTCCAGGCAGGGTGTCCGACTGAAGCCCCAGTTTCACCCTGGGTTGGACACCCAATCAATCAACCCTTTCCACCAGTAGCTCTCACCATGGCAGCTTGTGTCTTCAAAGCCGGAAAGAAGAGAGAGGTAGACATCAGTAAGACGGGCCTCCAATTATGTAATCATGTATATGTAATCTCCTACCTCCTGTCACTTTTCCTGCATTGAATCTCACCTCTCTGTTAGTCAGATGCAAGTCACAGGTCCTGCCCACACTCAACCAGCGGGAACTACACAAAGTGGGAACACCGGGAAGTGGGTATCGTGAGGGCTTCCGTATCAGCTATTGCCACATTGGTCCCTGATAAGTTGATTGGTTCATGTGACACACATCTGCTGGGGATTTACCATAGCTTGACCCTGTGCTTGGAGCATAGGACAAAGAAGAGATGCTGTGTACTCTGCCCCTGGGAGCAGTTGATGGGGGCTGGTAGTGGTGGTGGCAATGGTACCAGCTCCCTCCGACAGTTCAGTTCTGCCGTCCTGGCTTTTCTTCCCATGACATGGCAGCTCGGGCTGAGCCTGTGCTGAGTGCTTTCCTCCACTTGAGGCTGCTGGGCTGGCTGGGAAGCCGTTGACCTTCAGAGTGTGGTCTCCCCACAACCTGCAAAACTTGCAGCTCCTTCTATTTGCCACCCAGGGCAGAACTGCTTCTGTTTATCACTGACTCACTTCCCTGTAACCAGAGAGCCCTCCCCAGAGTCCAGTCAGCTACTTTCTTTTATTTTTTTAAAAGAATTTTATTGGAGTGTAGTTGTTTTACAGTGTATTTCAGGTATGTACCAGAGTGATTCAGTTACACATATATTCATTCTTTTTCAGAGTCTTTACTCGTATAGGTTATTATAGAGTATTTTATTTTATTTTATTTTTAAACTTTACAATATTGTATTAGTTTTGCCAAACATCGAAATGAATCCGCCACAGGTATACCCGTGCTCCCCATCCTGAACCCTCCTCCCTCCTCCCTCCCCATACCCTCCCTCTGGGTCGTCCCAGTATCCAGTATCCAGCCCCAAGCATCCAGTATCGTGCATCGAACCTGGACTGGCGACTCTTTTCATACATGATATTATACATGTTTCAATGCCATTCTCCCTAATCTCCCCACCCTCTCCCTCTCCCACAGAGTCCTTAAGACTGATCTATGTATCAGTGTCTCTTTTGCTGTCTCGTACACAGGATTATTGTTACCATCTTTCTAAATTCCATATATATGTGTTAGTATACTGTATTGGTGTTTTTTCCTTCTGGCTTACTTCACTCTGTATAATAGGTTCCAGTTTCATCCACCTCATTAGAACTGATTCAAATGTATTCTTTTTAATGGCTGAGTAATACTCCATTGTGTATATGTACCACCGCTTTCTTATCCATTCATCTGCTGATGGGCATCTAGGTTGCTTCCATGTCCTGGCTATTATAAACAGTGCTGTGATGAACATTGGGGTACACGTGTCTCTTTCCCTTCTGGTTTCCTCAGTGTGTATGCCCAGCAGTGGGATTGCTGGATCATAAGGCAGTTCTATTTCCAGTTTTTAAGGAATCTCCACACTGTTCTCCATAGTGGCTGTACTAGTTTGCATTCCCACCAACAGTGTAAGAGGGTTCCCTTTTCTCCACACCCTTTCCAGCATTTATTGCTTGTAGGCTCAATATCACTCATTATCAGAGAAATGCAAATCAAAACCACTATGAGGTACCATTTCACGCCAGTCAGAATGGCTGCGATCCAAAAGTCTACAAGCAAGTATTATAGAGTATTGAGTGGAGTTCCCTGTGCTATACAGTAGGTCATTGTTGATTATCTATTTTATATGGTAGTGTGTATATGTTCATCTCAAGCTCCTAATTTATCCCTCCCTCCCAAGTTTCCACTTTGGTAACTGTAACTTTAGATTTGAAATCTGTGAGTCTATTTCTGTTTTATAAGTTCATTTGTATCATTTAAAAAAATTAGATTCCATGTATGAGTGATATCATATGATATTTTTGTCTGACTTACTTTGTATGATAATCTCTAGGCCCATCCATGTTGCTGAAATGGCATTATTCCATTCTTTTTTATGGCCAAGTAATATTCCATTGTGTATATGAACCACATTTATCTATCCATCCCTCTGTCTATGAACATTTGGGTTGTTTCCATGTCGTGGCTATTGTGACTAATGCTGCTATGAACATTGGGGTATACATATCCTTTTGGAGTATGATTTTCTTTGGAGATATGCTCAAGAGTGGGATTGCAGGAACATGTGGCAACTCTATTTTTAATTTAAGGAACCTCCATACTGTCTGTGCTTCCCTGGTAGTTCAGTTGGTAAAGAATCTGCCTGCAATGCAGGAGACACCGGTTCAATTCCTGGGTTGGGAAGATCCCCTTGGGAAGGGATAGGTTACCCACTGCAGTATTCTTGGGCTTTCCGTGTGGCTCAGCTGGTAAAGAATCCACCTGCAATGTGGGAGACCTGGGTTCGATCCCTGGGTTGGGAATATGCCCTGGAGGAGGGCATGGCTACCCACTCCAGTATTCTTGCCTGGATAATTCCCATGGAGAGAGAAGCCTGGCAGGCTACAGTTCATAGGGTCACAAAGAGTTGGACATGACAGCAACTAAGCATGCCATACTGTTCTCCAGGGTGGCTATACCAATACATCCTGATAGTTCTCATCATCTTTTCCAAAATCTCTGCTGGGATGGTGATCAGAGTGCAGAGTGGGACATGGCACTGGCCTTTGAGTCTTCTCTAGACCCAGTCCATCATTATAAATCATCTCTGTCTTGGGTTAGGTTCCAAAGAGGTAGAGCCAGAGATGAGGACACATGTAATGGTGGTTTTGAGGAAAAACCCATCATAGGTCAGAAGCGGATGTGGGCCCAAGCTGAGGGGGTGGTGAGGGTGTGGTGCCCAGCCAAGCCCCATGGAAGAAAGCTCTGGAGCCTCTGTACCTCAGAGGAGTTAGATACAGGCCAGGTGGTCTTGGGGCCTTTTATTCCTGCATCCTTGAGTCATTGGTGAAGAGCAGATCCAAATCCAAAGTGATGGGAATTCCCTTCATGCTTTCTGCTCTCCTTTCTGTTGATTGAGTAGGTTCTCGTAGTCTCAGGGCAGTTATTTGATCAAGAGAAGTAGGTGCTACTTGTGAGTAAAAGACAGCTGGGGGAGCTTGGTACACAAAACGTGGTGCAGACGTTCCAGGGGATATGTGATATCACCACTCCAATGAAAATCTCCTCAAATTTCAGCATTTCAGTTGGCTGCCCGTTTTCTTCCTGAACCCTGACAAATACCTGCCTAGAAATTGATTTCCTGACTTTTCATATCACTCTAAAACCATATTTAAATTCTCCCCACGCACGAGCTTTAACTTGTTCTTTAGACCAGGATTTCACAACTTTAGCAATGTTGAGATTTGAGGACACATAGTTCTTTGTGGTGGGACCTGTTCTGTGTATTTGTGATATTGTGATTTATAAGAAATACGGAACTTCCTGGTGGCCAAGTGGTTATGACTTTGTACTTTCGCTGCCATGGGCTTGGATTTGATCCCTGGTTGGGGAAGTAAGACCCTGCAAATCCTGTGGTGTGACCAAAAGAAGAAAAGAAACGCATGTATATTTGGTCATTCAGATTACTAAATTATATTTTTCATAAATATTTCATCCACAATTCCTGATTCACAGCTCCCCAAATCCTTGGAATTTCCTGAGTGAAAAGAACAATGGGAGTATCTTTTGTTACAGTACTTGGTTACTTGTCCTCAGTTCCAGAAAACGCTTCAGAGCCCTAGAGGAGAATTGGTTGCCTTATTCATAATGAACCCCTTTCCACTACACCTGGGTTTATAATAATGAAGTGACTTTTGGAAAGCTCCTAAGGAGAGGGACTGGTAGCTAGGGGAACCAACCTTGATTAGACGGTTGGAAATTTCAGTCCCACCCCCTGATTTCCGGGGAGGGAGATGGGCAGGAGGATAATTCAATCACGAGTGGCCAGTGAGTTTAATCAGTCATGCTGTTGACCTGAAAGAAACAGACTTCAGAAGTTTCTCTAGCAAAGATGGGTTTATTCAGGATCAGCAGAAAATTGTAATTTGGGATCTGCAACCATAGCAAGGTGTGTGCAATGCAAGGGGAGGAGAACACTTTATAGGAAGGAAAAGGAACTTGGGAGGGCTCTAGTAAACAAAGAATCCATGGCTTTTCATCGGCTGAGTCCTTGCCAGGAAAGAAGAGGAGTCCATCTGCTTTGTGCTGGGCTCTGCTATAGTCATAGGGCATAAGACCTCCTCCTTCTGGTCTCCCTTTCTTGAGGTTTCTGTTTATTAATTTTTTAGATTTCCCCCCTTTGATCACGATCTTTCTCTGAAAGCACTGCTGAGCAAGAGTCAGTTTTTCTAGATTCAGTGGCTTGTTTCCCCTCAGTTGTCAGGAAGGACCTTTCCTGGGTATAATGTCTCACACTGGAGGGAAAGTACACAGATTGGAAATACATAAAGTTCACATATGAGTTACATGGAAGGGTAGGAGGAAGAACTTCCATGTACTTTTTACCTAAAGTCCATATGTTATCAATATCGTGGACACTGGAGATCATCTGGAACAGTATGTCGCTGACAGAATTTTGGTGGCAGCATTCTACCAGGCCTGGTCCAGATATCTTGCGAAAGCTGCCTCAGCAGATGTCACTTGCTTCAGTTCTGGGAAATCCTTACTTCCGGTCACCAGATGATGTGCAGACCAGTCGGGACATGGCACTTTCTTTAGGAGTGTCATGTGAGTCCAAGAGTCCATTCTTTGGAGTTTGGGGGGCACAGGAGCTGGTTAGCAGTACTTGATAAGGGTCTTTGTGGTGAGATTGAAGAGAATTCTTCTGGTCATGTCTTTCCCAGTATACAAAATCTCCAGGTTGCAAAGTGTGATGCTTAAGGTCATCTCCCGAAAGCGCACTGTGAAAAGGTTGCTCTTCCAAAGCATTGTTACTGACCTGTTTTTGAAATGTGCTTGATTTACGACGGTGTGTCAGTTTTACTGGTTTCACACCTAGTTTCAGGTGTACAAGAAAGTGATTCAGTTTTATATCTGTATCTATAGACTTCCTGATTCTTTTCCCTTATATGTTATTGCAAAATACTGAGTACAGTTCCCTGTGTTATAGAGTAAGTCCTTGTTTATTTTATACGTATTAGTGTGTATATGTAAATCCCAAACTCCGAATTTATCCCTCCTCCCTTTCCCCTTTGATAACCATAAGTTTGTTTTCTATGTGTGTGAGTTGATTTCTGTTTTGTAAAGAAGTTAATTTGTGTCTTTTTTTTTAGATCCCACATGTAAGCGCTATCTGTTTTGTAAAGAAGTTAATTTGTGTCTTTTTTTTTTAGATCCCACATGTAAGCGCTATCATATGATATTTGTCTGGCTCACTTAGTATGATCATCTCTAGGTCCATCCATGTTGCTGCAAATGGTGTTACTTCATTCTTTTCTATGGCTGATAATATTCCATTATATGCTTGTACTCAATTTTCTTTATCCATTCATCTGTCGACTAATGTTAAAGCATTGTTAGTTTTAATAGATGCATTTTTTAAAAATAGGCCTATTTTTAATAGGCCTTTTCAATACCAGAGTATCTCTCTCTTTTTCAATTGTGGGTCTAAAGAAGCAAGAGCCAAGTTCATTGGGCATTCTGCACCTGTCGCAAAGGGTGACAGTTTATGAGTTCCCAAAGGAGTGGATCTGAGATTTAGATGGACCAATGGCGTTGCTTTTGGCCAAAGTGTTTGGAGGGCCTTGGCAGATTTTGCCAGCTTGAATCTTAGGCATGCAATTACCGTGGTCAACTAAACCAGAGGAAGGACGATGGTAAACAGTGAAAGTGTTGTAAAACCAGCCACACAGCACAGACTTGTTGAGGTACTTGGCCAGTAAAAACCGGTTCCTTGATCACTATGAAATTTGAGAGGAGTTCCCCAGGTAAGGATAATCTTTTCCAAGAGGATTTTACCCACAGAAGAGGCACTAGCCTTTCTACATGGTAGACTTCAGTCTAGTGTAAAAACATACAGATCACGACTAAAACATATTTAAATTCATTAAGTGGAGGAAATTGTATGAAATCCATTTGCCATTTCTCAAAAGGTCCATTAGGCAGTTTCAAATGTCTGGGAGTGGTATGAATAGGCTTCCCTGGGTTGTACTTTGAACAAACAAGACAAGTGAGGTAGATGCTTTTTGTGGCCTTATTAATGTTTCCCCACTACTGCTGAGTCATGAAGGCTGCCATCTTGTCAGTAGGCCAATGGTTTAACTCATGTATGGTGGTAACAAATGGCAGTTTTATACTCTCTGGTAGGACTGGGCTGTTGTTTGGTTCAATTCAGAGCTTTCTCATTTTATCAAACTGATTGCTAAATTTCTAATGTTGTTTTTCCTTTTCTTAGGGCAGTTTTTGGGCCTCTCTTGGCTGTTTTTCTAAATTATCATTTGAGGATATATCCCTTTGGACCACGACAGAGGTTTGGCTGTCATTTGTCCCTTTTTAAAATTAATTTTCTATTTATTTATTTTTGGCTGTGCTGGGTCTCCATTGCTGCATGGGCTTTTCTCTAGTTGTGACAAGTGGGCTTCTCATTGCACTGGCTTCTCTTGTTGCTGATCACGGGCTCAGTAGTTGTTACATGTGGGCTTAGTTGTTCTGTGGCATGTGGAATCTTTCTGGACCAGGGATCGAACCCATGTCTCCTGCATTGGCGGCAGATTCTTTACCACTGAGCCACCAGGGAAGCCCCATTGATCCCTTTAAGGGCAGCATTACTTGCAGACATATGAGCAAGGTGCTTTCCTTTGGCTTCCAGAGTCAAGTTTCGAATGCCCTGGAATCTTAATAATAGCTGAACAGCAGATAAAAATAATACAATAAAAATATTGTACACAGGAGTTCCTGAACATGGAGGACATTTAAAATTATATTTCTACTAGAAGTAAGGAAACCACATTGCTCCCACAACATTCCAAAATCATGAGCTACTCCAAAAGCACACCTACTATTAGTGTAAATATTGGCAGTTTTGTGTGTGAGTGCTCAGTTGCTTCAGTAGTGTCTGCCTGTGGCTCCATGGCCTGTAGCCCACCAGGCTCCTCTGTTCATGGGGATTCTCCAGGCAAGAATACTGGAGTGGATTGCCACTTCCTCCTCCAGGGGATCTTCCCAACCCAGGGATCGAACCCGCATGTCCTGCATTGTAGGTAGATTCTTTACTGCTGAGCCATCTGGGAAGCCCCAAATCAATTATGCTTCAATTAAAAAATAAAAAACAAAATTGCCTCTCTGCAAAATAAGATTTTAAGATTAACTGAGGCAAATGGCTAGAGAAATATAAAATGGCTCCTGAAGCCTCATGCTCTTCTTGAGAGGTAAGAGCATGTGTGTGTGTATAATACCACATCTTTATCCATTTATCTGTCAATGGACATTTAGGTTGCTTCCATGTCCTGACTATTGTAATTAGTGCTGCTATGAACATTGGGGTACATGTATCTTTTTTTTAAATCCTGAAATCAAAATAGCTTTTATTTATTTAAAGTATTTTTGTATTGGAGTGTAGCTGATTAACAATGTTGTGGTAGTTTCAGGTGGACAGGAAAGGGACTCAGCCATACATATACACATATCCACTCCCTCTGAAACTCCCTACCCATCCGGGCTGCCATGTAACACTGAGCAGAGTTCCCTGTGCTCTACACGAGGTCCTTGTTGATTAACCATTTTAAATATAGCAGTGTATACACGTCCATCCCAAACTCCCTAACTATTCCTTCTCCCCATCCTTTCCCCCCGGTAACCATAAATTCATTCTCTAAGTCTGTGAGTCTGTTTCTATTTTGTAAATAAGTTCATTTATATTATTTATTTTTAGATGTTGCATTTAAGGGATGCCATATGATATTTCTCTTTGTCTGACTTACTTCAGTCGCTATGACAATCGCTAGGTCCATTCATATTGCTGCAGATGGCATTATTTCATTCTTTTTAATGGCTAAGTCATATTCCGTGTGGGCTTCCCAGTTGACTGAGTGGTGAAGAATCCACCTGCCAGTGCAGGAAACAAAAGAGATGATCCTACTTGATCCCCTGGAGTAGGAAATGGCAACCCACTCTAGTATTCTTGCTTGGAAAATTCCATGGACAGAGGAGCTTGGTGGGCTGCAATCCATGGGGTCACAAATAGACAGACACAACTGAGCAACTGAGCATACACACAATATACCATTGTATACATGTACCATATCCATTTGTTAGTGGACATTTAGGTTGCTTCCATGTCTTGGCTATTGTAAATAATGCTGCAATGAACATTGGGATACGTGTATCTTTTTGAATTAGAGTTTTCGTCTTTTCTGGATACATGCTGAGAAGCAATTTCAGATTTCTGGTAACACTGGAAAGCCTCAAAATTGAAACAAGCATTCCACTGAGTTCTGGAAATTTGAACTATTTAGTCTGATTTGGTTTTAAGGAAATTAAGTTTGGGGATTTCAAAAGTTCTCAGGGCATGAGAGCTCCCTCTTGTGGTGTCTGAACTCTACTCACTTGACGTTTGTTTTTATTATTACTATTGTTTTTCAGTCATTAAGTTATGTCCAACTCTTTGTAACCTCATGGACTGTAGCATGCTGCGCTCCCCTGTCCTTCATCATCTCCCAGAGTTTGCTCACACTCATATCCATTGAGTTGGTGATGCTCTCCAACCATCGCATCCTCTGTCACCCTCTTCTCCTGCCCTCAACCTTGCCCAGTATCAGGGTCTTTTCTCTTAAGTCAGCTCTTTGCATCAGGTGGCCAAAGTATTGGAGCTTGAGCTTCAGCATCAGTCCTTCCAATGAATATTCAGGGTTGATTTCCTTTAGGATTGACTGGTTTCACTATTATTATTTCTATTATTTTACAAGGCATAGGTAATGAAAAGTGAAATAAAGTGAAAGTCGCTCAGTCGTGTCCAACTCTTTGCAACCCCATGGACTATACAGTCCATGGAATTCTCCTGACCAGAATACTGAAGTGGGTAGCCTTTCCCTTCTCCAGGGGATCTTCCCAACCCGGGGATCTAACACAAGTCTCCCACATTGCAGGTGGATTCTTTAGCAGCTGAGCCACAAGAGAAGCCCAAGAATACTAGAGTGGGTAGCCTATCCCTTCTCCAGGGAATCTTCCTGACCCAGGAATCAAACTGGGGTCTCCTGCATTGCAGGCAGATTCTTTACCAACTGAGCTATCAGGGAAGGTAATGAAGCATTTACCAACTGAGCTATCAGGGAAGATAATGAAGCCTCTATTAAAAGCCCAAAAGAAGGGGGTTCAGAGAGCTTCTAGGTAAGGGGAAACAGAACACTTCCATGTTGCCATCATTCTAGGCCCTAAACTCTACAAGGATAGAAGCTCCTTTATTCAGGAACTCACCCTATGTGTCTTTTGTCTCTTCATTTGCTCATTGATTTGTATCCTTTAATATACTTCATAATAAGTCCATAATCTAGTGAGTAGACAGGATTCCTGAGTTCTGTGAGTCATTCTACCAAATTAATTGAACCCAAGGAGAGGGTTGTGGGAACCTCTGACTTACAGCCAGTTGGTAGAAGTACAGGTGACATCCTGGACTTGAGATTAGCATTCTGAATTGAGGAGGTCATTGGAACCTCCACTTGGAGCTGGTTGTTCAGAAGCACAGGTAACAACCTGAGCTTGTGGTGGGTGTTTAAAGTGGAAGGTGGTCTCGTAGAACTGAGCCCTTTACTTCTGGAGTCTGATATTCTCTCCACATAGATAGTGTCAGAGTGGAGTTGGTGTCTGAGAATTTCTTGTTGATAGGGAAAGCCTACACACACACACACACACACACACACTGGAATTGGGCCCAGGAACCCCAAGTTCAGTTCAGTTCATTCACTCAGTCATGTCCGACTCTGCGACCCCATGAATTTCAGCATGCCAGGCCTCCCTGTCCATCACCAACTCCCGGAGTTCACCCAAACTCATGTCCATCGAGTCGGTGATGCCATCCAGCCGTCTCATTCTCTGTCATCCCCTTCTCCTCCTACCCCCAATCCCTCCCAGCATCAGGGGCTTTTCCAATGAGTCACCTCTTCGCATCAGGTGGCCAAAGTATATGTAGCAGCATCCCTGTTCTCCTCCCACTAGATTTCAGAAGCTCCCTCCCAGTTATGACAAAGATGTCCCCAGACAGTGTCAAATGTCCCCTAGGGACAAAACTGCCCCTGGTTGAGGACCATTGCTTTCAACAGAAAACCTCGCTGAAGCTGTATTCATGGCTCTGTAAGGGGTCAGGTTGTTTAGTCACTCAGTCGTGTCTGACTCTTTGTGACCCCATGGATCACAGTACAACAGGCTTCACTGTCCTTCACTGTCTCCCAGAGTTTGCTCAAACTCATGTCTGTTGAGTTGGTGATGCTGTCCAACCATCTCATCCTCTGTCGCCCGCTTCTACTCCTGCCCTCAATTTTCCCCCAAATCAGGGTCTTTTCCAATGAGTTGGCTCTTTGCATCAGGTGGCCAAAGTATTGGAGCTTAAGCTTCAGCATCAGTCCTTCCAATGAATATTCAGGACTGATTTCCTTTAGGATGAACTGATTTCATCTCCTTGTTGTCCAAGGGACTCTCAGGAGTCTTTTCCAACACCACAGTTCAAAAGCATCAGTTATTCACTCTCAGCTTTCTTTATGGTCCAACTCTCATATCCATACATGACTACTGAAAAAACCATAGCTTTGATGAGACGGACCTTTGTTGGCAAAGTAGTATCCCTGCTTTTTAATATGCTGTCTAAGTTGGTCATAGCTTTTCTTCCAAGGAGGAAGTGTCTTTTAATTTCGTGGCTGCAGTCACCAGAATTGACTCTTTTGAACAATGGTGTTACAGAAGACTCTTGAGAGTCCCTTGGACTGCAAGGAGATCAAACCAGTCAATCCTAAAGGAAATCAGTCCTGTATATTCATTGGAAGGACTGATGCTGAAGCTGAAGCTCCAGTACTTTGGCCACCTGATGCGAAGAGCTGACTCATTGGAAAAGACCCTGATGCTGGGAAAGATTGAAGGCAGGAGGAAAAGGGAATGACAGAGGATGAGATGATTGGACGGCATCACTGACTCGATGGACATGAGTTTGAGCAAGCTCTGGGTGTTGGTAATGGACGGGGAAACCTGGTGTGCTGCAGTACACGAGGTCGCAAAGAGCTGGACACCACTGAGCGACTGAACTTAGCACCATAGGGAGCTTGAGGATAGGGACTAACAAGTAAGAGGTTAAGCAATGTCTGTTAGATATCATGAGAATGATCTTAAAAATCAAGCTTGAGTGGACCAAAAAAAATGCCAAATATGAAGACACTACTTTGGAGTGGCTGTCAGGGAAACATAGGGCTCCAGTCCATGACAAAATCTGGGCCAGACCTTTTCTTATGAAAGGTCCACTGATCATGGGTTGAATTGTAGCTCTTCTCACATGCTTTCTTCAGAGGTCTCTGTTTCCCTCCTGAACAGGGCTCATAGGTCGAGTCCATATCCAGGCTTGGGAGCCATTTATGTCATTTCTGTTGTATCTCCAGACACATTCATTGCTAGATTAAATTACTACAGTGTTTGTGGCCAGTGTGTGGAAAGTCACAGTTTTTGCAGTTCTTATTTCCAGAACCTTGTCATCCCCACAACTTTAATAAGGTCCAACATTTGTGGGGTTTTTTTTTCCACATTCTCTTGTATGCACTTAAAAAGCAGGCAGAACAGTGTACTTAATGACTCAAATCTCCAACTTTGCAAGCAAAGAGGAATCATTTTCTTACTAGACCTGTTCAAGAAAAGTGAATCCCTTCTCCATCCACCCCCTCCCTTGGAGGCAGTGCCTTTATCAATGGCTTAGCCAGATACCCTTTAAATGAAGAGCACACTGAGAAAAGCCTCTCCTGTGAAAGAAAATTTCATCACCGTCCAATGTGACCGAGAGCTCCCTTTTTTCTGAAGTCTGCAAAGCTGTATTTCCAAAGAGCCACCAGATTTGGAGGTGCAGGAGGGGGCGAGACAGGAGGTGTTTCTCCCTTGGCATGGACTGGGGTTGGCATCCTGCCAGGGCCTTCCTCATGCCCAGATGCTGGAGAATCAAAGCTGGATACCACGTCAGATTTGCATCCTCCCTGCTGGGGCCTCAGGTCAATTCTGGATGGGTGCTTTCTACTTCCTGTTTAAGCTCCTTTAGTCTCATTTCTGGGCATCCAGTTGTACTTGCTTCTTCCAGGCAACGTTTGAGGTAAACACCTGGTGTTTTATTTGAAGAGCTAGAACCCAGTCCTCTTCATCAGTCCCGCATTTGGCCTCTCCAGCTGGAAAACATGTTTGCTCACGTTGCATTTTTCCCATACAGGAAATCCTCCGGGGAATTCGGGGTCCATGTGGTACCTTTGAAGTACCACAAGCAATTTTCTCTTTCCTACGTTTCCTCTGTGTTTTGTTACATTATTTTAATTGATGTATTTTTTCTGATGTATTAGGAGAGCTTGAAAGATGATGTGCTTAGCATCCAATGTCTCTTATGATGAAATTTCTCTGCAGAAACCCAACACTTCAATTTTCACTCTGCTCATTATCCCTGGCGCTGGGTGACAACGATGGCAAACAATGCCATGTGCGCCGTGCAGGAAAATCACTCAGACACCCCATCTCTCACATCCCTGCCCCAGAGCTGGCAATCCATAACTCGGATTTGTTTCCAGTTTAGCAGCTCTAATATTTGCAGCACATATTTCCTCCCTTACGTGTCTTACTTGCCCAGTGAAGCCTTTGATTATATAAATCTCTATGTACTTTCATATACAAACGTTTGCGAGTAGAAACCAACTTCTTATTATTTAATGACGGAAGGGCACCCCAGCTCTGATAAGGTTGACCCAATTAGCATCTAATTTAAGTCCAAGGAAGGTAAAGAGAAATACCAATCCTGCTAACCTGCATTTTTATATTGGCTTAAATTTCGTTTCACGCAAAGTTTTTGGAACTTAAGACATTGATGTTTTTCTTTCTTCTTCCTGCATCCATTACTGAAACTGAAAGTGTTAGTTGCTCAGTCATGTCCGATTTTTTGTGACCCCATGGACTGTAGCCCACAAGGCTCCTCTGTCCATGGGATTTCCCAGGTGAGAATACTGGAGTGGGTTGCCATTCTCTTCTCCAGGGGATCTTTTCGACCTCAGGATTGATCCCAGGTTTCCCGCATTGCAGGCAGATTCTTTACCATCTGAGCCACCAGGAAAGCCATCATGGTTGGAAATAAGACATGTCCAGGAACAACTGTAAGAGTCTCTCTGCTTTGCGACTTGCTCCAGAGAAGGAAAGTCAGAAAGGCCCCCTTCCTTTCCCATGAATGTTTAAATCCAACCAATTCACAAGTCTTTGGAAGTCATTTTAAGAATAAAAGCACACATTTATTTAAAACTATCAGTTTAACCTGAAAGAGAACAGCAAAGCGATACAGAATCAAATTCTATTTTAGAAATAATAGGTAGAAATGCAGATAAAAGTAATTCTTTTTTGGCTATTTTGAGAATTTCTTTTGGAATTTCCAAAAGTTGCTTTTTTTTTCTTTCTTTTTTTGCACAAGGAATACATAACCGCCTTTTTCTTTTCCCACTTCCTTTTCCCCCTTTAATATTTAAATTGGGCTTAAATGAAGCCAGAAGCATGCATTTCTCAATAAAAGCTCCAAATAATGAATTTATGATGATCCTCTCTCTGCTTAAGTGGTCAGGGAGTCTCTGACCTTTGCAAGGGTGAAATTGTTTTTTTGCTTTTTTTTTTTTTTTTTTTTGCTGTGTTAAGTGAAGTGCAAGCCAGAGGCCCAATCAGCCAATTTATGTTTGATTTTATCTCAAGCATGTCAGGGTTGATTCATCTAACCCAGATGAGGGTGAGAGAGAGGCAGGGAATTGCTGAAATTGGAACAAATAAGAGTTGTTTTCAGACTGAACGATACACAAAATCCATGAAGAATTCTCAGATATATTTTCGGTAAAATGAATGAGTTTCAGAATTTGGTGCAATGGGTTGCCATGAAATATCATTTGCACCGCACAGCACAAAAGGTTCTGGAATTGATGAGACGGATGCACGTGGGTGGGTGCATGTGTGCCTGCACGCTCAGTCGTGTCTGACTCTTTGCAACCCCATGGACTGTAGCCTGCCAGAATCCTCTGTCATGGGATTCTCTAGGCAAGAATACTGGAATGGGTTGCCATGCCCTCCTCCAGGGGATCTTCCCAACCCAGGGATCAAACCTGATTCTCTTGCATTGGCAGGCAGATTCTTTACTACCAAGCCACCTGGGAAGCCCGGTTTTATGTGTATCATGCCCCAAATGGCCACTTTCAAGTGTGTGTTTTAAGAATAGGCGTACCTGGCTCCATCTTATAGGGTGGAAATCTATACGTTTAAGGGGAGTACTAGTTGTATGTTGTTGTGCAGTCGATCAGTCGTGTCCAGCTCTTTGCGACCCCATGGACTGCAGCACGCCAGGCTTCCCTGTCCTTCACCATCTCCCAGAGCTTGCTCAAACTCATGTCCATTGAGTCAGTGATGCCATCCAAGCATCTCATCCTCTGTCATCCCCTATTTCTCCTTCTGCCTTCAATCTTGCCCATCATCAGGGTCTTTTCCAATGAGTTGGCTCTTCACATCAGGTGGCCAAAGTATTGGAGCTTCAGATTCAGCATCAGTCCTTCCAGTGAATATTCAGGGTTATGAGAAAAGGTAAAAGTTTTTTTCATTTTCTGTAGAAATCCTCTGCTGCTGCATTTGCTGTAAAACCCATGTCCACTGAGGCTCTGGTCCATCATTTTGTGCCATTTTTAGGATAGGTCGAATCAAGTATTCCGCTGCGGACCCTTCTCTGCAGCCCAGAATTTATCAGCTCTTGGTCCCACTGGTCCACACAGCTTCTCCCCACACCACAGCCCCAGCCTACCCTTCTGTTCAGTTGTCAAGAAGCAGAATGGTTCCAGGGACATCCATCAACATCACTGGTCAAAGCCAGATTGTAGGTTGAGTGTGTCTGGGAACTCTCACAAGAGTAAAATAGGGAAGTAAGCGCATCAGAGTCATGGGCGGGGGGAGGATGGACGACAGACACTGATGGGAGAGTGTGACTCATGGCGACCCAGGCTGCGTTTTTGCAGAGGAGTAGGATCTAAGTTCATGTGTTCCCAAGCAGGCTGATGAGTTTTAATCAATGCACTCGTCGCCATCCAAAGCTATTGTGCAGGTAAAATACTTTTATTTAACTAAAGAGATCCAAGTCCATTTTTTATTTCTCCCAGGCTGGTTCAGTTTTTCAGTGACTTCAATGCATCCTTCATTTATGAAAATATGGCTATTAAATAACTGAGAGAGATCAGCTTTGAAACTTCCAGCCTGGCTCTCCAACCAACATTTTGGTAAAAATGAGGCTGGATTCTCCTGTTTCCTTCTTCCAGGGAATTTGGAGCCTAGAAAGCCCTGTTTCTGCAGGGATGTGATGGAGAACACGCAGGGAATAATTGGTTCCATTCATTTTAAAATTCCTTATGAAATCATGAGGAATTAATTCATATTCAAAGAGAGCTGAACAAAGCCTCAGAGGAAGCCATTGTGTTTTCATGGGTTTTTTGGAGGTGTTTGGTGAGAGATGTAACTAGCAGAGTCTTCTGAACGCTGCCCATACAAATGTATATATATGTGATGTTTGAGTACATTTACAGTCATCATGGTGTATCATAATTTCACTTCCAAGAATGATTGAGTCCTAATAGGATTGAGTCTACTGCCCTAACAAGTGGTCCCCAAATCTCATGGCTTACTACAACCAAGACTTAGTTTTTGGTCCTGATCTGTATTCCTTGTGTGTCACCCATGGCCCTGCTTCCTCTTGTGTTCCCTGTGGCACCAAGGTGACAGAATACCTCTAGATGGAATACTGCCCGTTGTCAGGGAGGAAAGAGAAGACAGCCTGGCAAAGTGCCATCTGGCTCTTGCCACCAATGCTCAAATTTCACTGGCTGGGGAAGTCACATGGCCCAGGATAACATGGGTTCTAAGAAGTATGATTCTCCCCAGGGAGCCACAGTGCATCTTTGTGAATAATAAGACCATCTCTCACAGGAATATTGAAGGGATGTAAATTCTTGATCGACCTCAGATCTGTTAACACATTATTGGCTGGGGGATTTTTGCAGAAACTAATGCCTGTGGCCGGTGATTTGTCATGTAATACTTCATGAAATGCTCCAGACAATAATGTTCGGGTAACAAAAGATGTATTAATACATCTCTGGTCAATAAGTTGTTATCTAAGAGTTTCAGGGTGGGACCTGAGGAACTGTATTTTTAAAAGTTCCCTGGCAAGTATGATGAGTAAGCAAGGCTGGAAAAATACAGACTTACATGAGAAAAGACTGTGTTGGGCCATTGTGGGAATGGTCATCAGTTCTTGGATTTGTTATCTGAAAAAACAGATTTAGTGCATGTTTTATCCTTACATTACATCTACTTTTGCTTTATTGGCTATGTCAAAGCCTTTGACTGTGTAGATCACAACAAACTGGAAAATTCTTAAAGAGATGGGAATACCGGACCACCTGACCTGTCTCCTGAGAAATCTGTATGCAGGTCAAGAAGCAACAGTTAGAACTGGACATGGAACAACAGACTGGTTCCAAATAGGGAAAGGAGTATGTCAAGGCTGTATATTGTCACCCTGCTTATTTAACTTGTATGCAGAGTACATGATGCAAAATGCCGGGCTGCACAAGCTGGAATCACGATTGCTGGGAGAAATATCAATAACCTCAGATATGCAGATGACACCACCCTTATGGCAGAAAGTGAAGAAGAACTAAAGAGCCTCTTGATGAAAGTGAAAGAGGAGAGTGAAAAAGTTGACTTAAAGCTCAACATTCAGAAAACGAAGATCATGGCATCCAGTCCCATCACTTCATGGCAAATAGATGAGGAAACAATGGAAACAGTGAGAGACTTTATTTTGGGGGGCTCCAAAATCACTGTAGATGGTGACTGCAGCCATGAAATTAAAAGACACTTGCTCCTTGGAAGAAAAGCTATGACCAAGCTAGACAGCGTATTAAAAAGCAGAGACATTACTTGGCCAACAAAGGTCCGTCTAGTCAAAGCTATTGTTTTTCCAGTAGTCATGTATGGATGTGGGAGTTGGACTGTGAAGAAGGCTGAGCACCGAAGAATTGATGCTTTTGAGCTGTGGTGTTGGAGAAGACTTTTGAGAGTCCCTTGGACTGCAAGGAGATCAAACCAGTCAATCCTAAAGGAAATCAGTCCTGAATATTCATTGGAAGGATTGATGCTGAACCTGAAGCTCCAGTACTTTGGCTACCTGATGTGAAGAACCAACTCATTGGAAAAGACCTTGATGCTAGGAAAGATTGAAGGGGGGCTGGGAGAAGGGGATGACAGAGGATGAAATGGTTGGATGGCATCACCGACTCAATGCACATGAGTTTGAGTAAGCTCCGGGAGTTGGTGATGGACAGGGAAGCCTGGCATGCTGCAGTTCATGGGGTCACAAAGAGTCAGACATGACTGAGTGACTGATGAACTGAACTTATCCTTTACATCATCAAATAGTTAAATAATTAAGAGAACTGAAATTTTAGAAAATTGCCTTTAAAAAAAAGTTTTGAATATCCTTTCTTGATAGGACAGACAATATAGAAGTTGATTTTGGCTTCATGGAACATTGTGATTTATTTGACAATAAGGGCACCCTCAGGTTATAAAGTAGGAGACATTCACAGGTCATGGAAGAGATAACATATAAGCATAAAAACAAAGTTGTAATCCAGTGAGGTTCTGCCTGAGAGCTTTGGCCTCAAACATACTCAGAGGTGTTTCTCGGGTTTGGTGTTCATGCTACGGTGGTGTTTGTGCTGTCGGTGGAGGTGGGATGAAGCATGTGCTTGTAGAGATCAGAGCGGTGTGTGTGAGCATGTACGTGCACTCCCTGTGTCTGACTCTGCGCGGCCCCATGGACTGTAGCCCGCCAGGCTCCTCCATCCACGGGATCCTCCAGTGCAAAGAACCCTGGATTCAGATTTCAGCTGCACCTTTGCGGTCAACACTAAAAACTGACCTGTGCTGTCTCCTATGACAGTGTTTTCTTTTACTCTATGTATGAGACATTTCTGTACACTGGATAAGGCTCATTGTGGCAGGCTCCCCAGTATCTGTTCTCCCTCATTCCATCAGGTAGGAACTATCAGCATGCACTGATGAGTCCACTCCAAGCGTCAGTGTGGAATTCCGATTAGATGAAGCCCAGTCTCAATCCCCTGGCCTCAGTCACTGGTGTAGGCAAATCCCGCCAAAGCCAATCAGACTAGAGCAATTCCTAACCACAGAGATGGATTCAAACATTCTCCTATCAAAATGAAGCTGAAGAGTTTTGCTGAGAATCCAGGGAGAGAGTTGGTCTGCTGTCTGTGAGCTGTCAGTGTGCCGGGAGTATGTTTGCCCACCTGCTCTACCTCACCTGTTAGAGATGATCAGAAGCTTCTTTCCCAGCTTCATCAGCCTCAGAAACACTGGCTTCCTGCTTGTGGTTCAAAGCAGGCAGGAAGGTTCATTCTCTGTTGCTTTCTCCTGCTAATAGTATGGGTTGACTTTGCTAATGTACGCTGAGGGTGGCTCACATGCATGCTTCTTCTCATCCTGCTATGAGACAGCAGATGTGAGAAACAGTCATAGTCCTTCAGTCACCTATACTGGCCTATTTTTTGAACCCATAGCATTTTAGGCAGGGAGGAGGGGAAGGAGGAGGATTGGAAGGGCCCTCAGGTGGTATTACATTAGCCTGTTAATCTGAGGAAGCCCCAGACCAATGCCTTAGACTGCGGAAGTGTCTTTCTCCGGGAGCTGGTGATGGACAGAGAGGCTTGGCATGCTGCAGTTCATGGGATTGCAGAGAGTAGGACACAACTGAGCAACTGAACTGAACTGAACTGAATTCTAGAGCTCATGCTCACCTGTGTGTTCTGATTCTATAGTTACTCCTGATAGGAGATGCGTGTACTGAGAGCACCCTGGCCCAGGGCACCAACGTCTCTTATCAGAACTACTCTGGTGGCCCTAACTGCTGTCTCCATGTCTACCAAAATGCCCCCAATCCATTTTTGGACAGAAGTCCATGCATGCACATGCTCAATCATGTCTGATTCTTTGTGACCCCATGGACTGTGGCCCCCCCAGGCTCCTCTGTCCATGGAATTCTCCAGGCAAAAATACTGGCATGGGTGGCCATGCCCTCCTCCAGTGGATCTTCCTGACCCAGGGATTGAACCTGGGTCTGAGCCACCACGGAAGCACTGAGGAAGCCTGGTAGATCAACATTAATCCCTTTGAGTGTCTTTACCTGGTACCAACATGCTGACACTATGGCCAACCTAGGTAGTCTATCGTAGCCCAGTTCACTGATTGGTCTGCTCTCTTGTATCTGGGACTACACAGGTCCTAGGGCTTCCCTGTGGGTCAGACTCGAAAGAATCTTCCTGTAATGAGGGAGACCCAGGTTCAATCCCTGGGTTGGGAAAATCCCCTGGAGAGGGGAATGGAACTGACTCTTGCCTGGAGAATCCTATGGACAGAGGACCCTGGCAGGCTACAGTCCATGGGGTCACAAAGAGTCAGACACGACTGAGTGACTGCCGCACAGGTCCTATGAGTTCACACACCCAGCTGGGCATTGATCTCCATCTCTGTGTGTACTATTTTCCAGTTTGTCCTGTCATTGCATTTCATGGTGAGGTCAGTCATTCTCAAATAATCTCTTGATGCACCTCAAAGTCCTAAGTTAGTCATAAAGTTATAAATAGCCTTATAAGATAGCATATACTGATATCTGAGCTTGATGAGCCTTACTGATTTTTAGAGTCAAGATATTTGGCATTCAGATAGCTCACGGAGAGTAAACATAGTGTGGCTTTATCCCAGCTTATGTCACTTTGGGAACATTCATGTTCCTTGTAGGGTAGACCAGTAGTTCCCAACTTAGGACAGTTTTATTCTCCCAGGGGATATTTGGAGTCTGGAGACATTTTTTACTGTCATAACTTTTGGGAGGGTACTGACATATAGTAGAGGCCAAGGACAATGCTAATAAACATTCAGGGTACAGGTCAATCTCCCCCAACAAAGAATTGTCCAGCTCAGAATGTCAGCAGTGTCAGGGCCAGTAAACCCCAGCATAGATCACATGATTTTGATGCTGGTAAGGTCGAGCATAATGTAGAAGCAGTTACTTTCTTTTCCTGATGTTATGTGGTGAATAAATGAACTCTCTGATTTCAGTCAACTTACTTGGTAGAAAATACAAGTCTATGTGCTGGTAGGAAGAGAGAAGAGAAATACGGCAAGGAGCAGAGTGGAGAGACAGTTTATAATTTGTAGAAGACAAAAAAAAAAAAAAAATTCATTGCACTAGGGAACTGATGATTCTTCCTCCATGGAAATGAAAGCAGTCAGTTGCTCCAAGAAGTGGCTTCTGGAGGGATGTGGAGAGAACCCAGCCAAAGCCTCAGGTTCATGATCTTTAACTTTTCTGGAGCTGAAAATGGCCATGAGCAAGTGTGACCTCAAAATCAATGGTGAGAATCTCCAGGTCACATGCACCCCAGCTGAAAAATCAGGTCATTATGTAGGATGACATGTCTGGGATTTTTTTTGGAAGCCCCTTTAAGATTTACATACACAACAATTATAATCTCTATTGGAGGTCTTCCTGAAACACAGAGACTCGTTGCTTCTGTCTGGATTTTTCTATAGGTACTTCAGTGGGTTAGAAGAACAGTAAAATGTAGCTCAGCGTGGGCAAGTAGAAATAGCTTGAAGGATTGGTGGCAGAGAAGGGCAAAGGTGTGGGAATAAACAATCAGGGAGGTGGTAGCCAGACTGCAGTGGGCAGCAGTACACGATTGTTAGAAGTCTCTTGGCCGAGGCCCCCAGGGTGAATGAGCTGCAGGAGACCAGGGCACTGGGGAGGGGTGGCAAAAGCTGGCAGCAGGAAAGCAGACTTCCTTCATGTTGCAGGAAGCTGAAGGGCTCCTCCTGCCCAGGCAACTGCAGGCAGGCCATCTTGTCAGATACTGTGAAATGTACCCACTCAAACAGCTGAAGACAGTGTGGCTTTTTTAGTGTCAGAAACGCTCAGCCTTTGGACTTTTTTTTTTCCATTTGTATTTCTTCCTTTTCGATACAACAGTTTTTGAGTTACATGTTGGAAGTCCTCATTTTCAATGTAACAGTTCCCTTCATTGGAAAGATCTCTGGACTTTCCATCTTTGTTCCTTGTGGAAGTCTTTGGCCCAGAATAGGTGCCTATGAAGTCCCGAATGAAAGAAAGCACCTAGTTATCCATGAACATCTTGTTGGGGATTATTTCAGCATCCTGGACCCTGTCTCACAGCCAGTGTGACCCGGGAATGCTGGCAGGGCTTCATTCAGTGAAGTCAGGACAGAAGGCATACCAGCTTGGAGGCTGGGCAGGTCCTTAAGAGGAAGAGACACATCAGGGGAGCCTGTGTCTAGAGGGCTTGCTATTTGTGACTCAGCCTTCTTGTTTTGTACATTAGCCTACAGAGAAGCAAGGCATGTTGAAATTTCTGTGTTGCAGTGATTTTTTTTTTAATTTTAAAATTGAAATTCAGTTGATTTACAGTATCTTGTTTCAGGTGTACAACTCAGCAATTCAGTTACAGGTTATTACAAAATACTGAGTAGAGTTCCCTGCTCTATACAGTAGGTCCTTGTTGGTTATCCATTTTACATATAGTTGTGTGTATATGTTAATCCCAACCTCCTAATTTATCCCACCCCTACCCTCCTTTCCCCTTTGGTAACCATAAGTTTGTTTTTATGTCTGTGAGTCTCTTTCTGTTTTGTAAAGAAGTTCATATGTATCTTTTTTTTTTTTTTTTTTTGTAGATTCCATCTGTAAGTGATATCATGTGATATTTGTCTTTGCCTGGTTTGCTTCACTTACTAAGGTAGTCTCTAGGTGCATTCATGTTGTTGTAAATGACATTATTTCATTCTTTTTATGGTTGAGTAATATTCCATTGTATATATGTATCACATCTTCTTTATACATTCATCTGTTGATGGGCATGTAGGTTGCTTCCATGTCTTGGCTATTGTGAACAGGGCTGCTGAAGTACAGATTTAAACCAAACTTAAAATAAGGCTAGGATGTGTGATCAGACCTGGAGGTCTCCTTTCTGTCAGAGCATCTGCAGTAACTCTCGTCATGTAATAAAATGTTTTGTGTCTTCAAACACCCCGTCATGCAAATTGGAACAACCTTTTGGGAGGATCATTTCACAGGTATCAACAGCTTTAAAAGTGTAAAAGTGTTTTTATTGCTTCTTTTGAACAAGTGGTTGCTCGTCTAGGAATTCAGCCTAGGGAAAAAAAAGATGTACATTCATAAAAGTGTATCATCAAAGAATGACACTGAAGCACTGAACACTGGGAAAAGACAAATCCAAAGGCCTTTTAAAAATTGGCTGAATTGGTTAAAGAAGTCACGTGCCTTCTTTAGAAGTAATGGCTGCGAGACATGTAAACAGCAAACACATTTTCAAGACCATTCAATGGTGTGAGGCACTTTTCGTGGAAGTTTTAGAAATGAGGTACCTTATAAAATGGTATCCTTAATAAATCCCAATTTTTGTGTAAAAATTGGAGGCCATAAAATATGCATAGATAAGTGATTACTGGTGCTTCCCTTTAGGTGATAGGAGAACGCTTCTTTTTTATTTTTTGTATTTTTGTATAGTCACTTTGTGTTTTTGTTTTTTTTTTAAACCCAATGTGAGTTACAGGAGTTAG
The DNA here is from genome assembly GCF_055505025.1 of Bos grunniens. Classification (NCBI taxonomy): domain Eukaryota; kingdom Metazoa; phylum Chordata; class Mammalia; order Artiodactyla; family Bovidae; genus Bos; species Bos grunniens. The sequence goes on from NC_141194.1 coordinate 7,745,912, forward strand.
AAAAAAATTCTTTCAGAACTCAACTTTACCTCTTTGATATTGGTTATAAGATTCACAAACTATAGTAGTTTCCTGCCCATTCCAGAGTGATAAGGTAAGGAAATCTATGGGAACGTCATTTACTGTCCCAACAGCTCAATGACATAGGTACTATGATTATCCCTATTTTATGTATGAGGATGCTAAATTTAGAGAAGTTAAGTAATTTTCCTATTACACATACCAAAAAAAGTGGCCAAGTTGGGAATCTGAGCCAGGTCTACAAAGCGAGGTACACAATACTCAACTCACACTCACTTTAGAAAATGAACATTTAAGTATGAAGTTTCTAATAACTATCTATCAGTATGGCATCAGTTCAGTTCAGTTGCTCAGTGGTGTCCGACTCTTTGTGAGCCCATGGACTGCAGCAAGCCAGGCTTCCCTGTCCATCACCAACTCCCAGAGTTTACTCAAACTCATGTCCATTGAGTTGGTGATGCCATCCAACCGTCTCATCCTCTGTCATCCCCTCTCCTCCCTCCTTCAATCTTTCCCAGCATCACAGTCTTTTCCAACAAGTCAGTTCTTTGCATCAGGTGGCCAAAATATGGCATGGGTCTTAATAAATGCAGTGAAAGAACATTAACCATAGAAACAAGCCCTTGAATTTGCAGACAGGTCTTCACAAGTCAGCTAATCCAGCACTGCAGGGAGACATGTAGTTCTGCCTGCAGCCCAAAGCTATTTTCATGAATATGAAAAATGGGACATGAGCGGTTGGTTATCTCCTAATCAGCGTAGGGTGGTTTATGCCCCAGGGTTGTCTTAATCTGCAAGGACTACTATATAATGAAATACTATAGACAAGGTAACTTCAACAACAGACATTTATTTCTTACAGCTCTGGAGGCTTGAAGTTTGATAGCAAGGTGCCAGCCAGATAGGTTTCATCCTAAGATCTCTTCTCTTTGCTTCTAGGTAGCTGTCTTATTGCTGTTTGTTCATATGACTTATTCTTTGTGCATAAGGGGAGAGAGAGATCTCTTCATGTCTTTTTAAGGCCACCAATCCTATTAGGATTAGGGCCCCATCCTTATGACCTGATTTAACTTTAATTACCTTCTCACAGGCCCTGTGTTCAAGTAAAGTCACATCAGGAGTGGAGGCTTCAACATAAGAGTTTTGAGTGTGTGTGGGGCATACAGTTCAGTTCGTGATAGTGATGGATCAGAGGTCTTAAGTTTTGGTCCTGTCAACCTTCCCAGGCTGGCAAAATTTAGCTGTCATAACTTGGGCTGCTATAGTAAAAATACCATAGATTTGGTGGTTTGAACACCAGAAATGTATCTTTCAAAGTTCTGGAGACCGAAAAGTCCAAGATCAAGGTGCTGGCAGATTCAATGTCTGGTGATAGCCCATTTCCTAGTTCATAGATGCTTGTCTTTTTGCTGTGACCTCACATGGCCTGAGGAGTGAGAGAGTTCCCTGGGAGTCTCTTTTATAAAGGCATTAATTCCATTCATGAAGGCTCTACCCTCATGACTTAAACACCTTCCAAAGACTCCAAATACCATCACAGTGGGAATTAGGGTTTTGACGTGAATTTTGGGAGGACACTAACATTCAGTGTATAGCAATAGCAATAACCTTGGCCTTCATGTGACTGCATGATTTACCTCACTTCACAAGTTGTAGCTAAAAAAACCAAAAACCCAAGACTGTGCACAGGGCCCAATGCAGCAAATACTCTTTTTAAAATTTGCTAAAGATAAAGGTTTAGAAAAAAATAATCAGTTTTGATATTCCCACAAATGAAGATCACAGTGCAGTGTTTGAAGACAGTATAAAACTGCTGCCTAATGTTCATGCATAGAATTGCTGTTGTTTGTGCAATTTTGGAGAACAGAACAACAAAGAGGAAAGTGTCACAAAAAGCTACAAAAAACCTAGGCTCTAAAAAGACCTCTTCTTCAAACTCGGGCAAATATTGTGTTTTTTTTATATGCAAATCCCTACCCTTTTGCCCTGAAAGCTATTTAGAATGGAAATGAAAGGTGTGGCTTTTCAAGGAAAGTCTCTTGTAGCAACCATGAACGCTTCATTTATGGAATTTTCTTTTTCCAAGAACTGAGGCAGTGGACATGAATGAGAGCAAACTCTGGGAGATAGTGGAGGCCTGGGAAGCCTGCTGTGCTGCAGTCCATGGGGTCGCAAAGGGTCAGATATGACTTAAAACTGAACTACTCCAAGAACTAAGCTGCAAAGCGTTCATTGTATCCTGTCTCTGAATAATAAGCAAACTCTTTCTTCTTCTTTTTTTTTTTTGGGGGGGGGGGCAAACTCTACAACTGGTGACATTTCTTCCCAAGCCTATGAAGTATTATCAGCATGTAAGTCATTTGGATGAGAGCTAGTTGGAATACAGTTGTGTTCCCCTGGAAACAGACTCTGAGCCCACAGTTTGAGCATCAGTAGTTTATTTGGGAAGTGGTCTCAGGACACTCTGATGGGAAGGGAGAGAAGGGAAGTAATACTGTGAACTGCAGAATATAGAGTTTGATATCAAATAGATCATCACTGGGCCTCCGTGTTAGCTCAGTGGCAAATAATCCATCTGCCAATGCAGGGGACTTGGGTTCAATCCCTGGGTTGGGAAGATCCCCTGGAGAAGGGAATGGCAACCCACTGCAGTGTTCTTGCCTGGAGAATTCCATGGACAGAGGAGGAGCCTGGTGGGCTGCAGTCCATGGGGTTGCAAAAAAGTCAAACACAACTGAGTGGCTAAACAACAATAGCAAGATCATCACTGCGGGCAACTGTGGCTTGATCCAGCTGGGCACTCCAAAAACCTTGATAAAACACATGCATGGTCACAGTTATCCCGCTTGAGGTATTGATACACCAGCTCCTTTGGTTGAGGCTTCTCCCAAGGATGTAAATTTCCCAGTTTGTTCTAACTGTGATTGCTACCCCTCAACAACAATATTATGTCTGGCAGTGAGAGAATGTTCTCAGGTGAAAAATAAGGCAGGTCTTGGCAGTGGGGAGTTGGCTGGCGTTCACTGAAGTGCTGAGTGAGGGAACATGCGTGAGGTGCCCACAGCATCTGCTACAGATTCCTTTGCCAAAGTAATATCTGGATCCAAAATGTCTTTTCTCCTGTGGTTCCATGAAACTAGGAAGCATACCGAGAAAACTTGAGGGCTGTTTCAAAAAGAATGAAAGCGTATGATCACACTTGAGAGCAGTTTGTCTAGAAATGAGATGCATATACTCTGTGTGTGTGCTCATTCGGTCATGTCTGACTCTTTGCAACTCCATAGACTGTAGCCCACCAGGCTCCCCTGTCCATGGGATTCTCTAGGCAAGAATACTGGAGCATGTCACCATTTCATTCTGCAGGGGATCTTTCTGACCCAGGGATGGAACTTGGTCTCTTGCGTCTCCTGCACTGGCAGGTGGATTCTTTACCAGGGCTCCACCAGGGAAGCCCCAAGGTGGCTATTTCCCATCATATCCTATTTCCCATCATTTGTCTCCTAGTTGAGAGAAAGAGCCTCATGTGTGAAAAGATGGAAGGGGAGAAAATTTTTCTTGCAGCAATTCTGGTAAAGGGGAAAAAAGAAATAACACATATGTCCTTCAATAGGAAAGTTGAATGCAAAAAGGAAGCTGTCAAATGATGGATCTAGAATATCATGTCTATACTGTTTTAAGCTTGAAAACCAGCTTTATAGATTTTTTATGAATACCCACCCATGCTGGAAAAGCATAAGGCATGCATGGGAATGATAAACACCCAGTTTATTGGCAGCTCCTTCTTAGAGAGAAAGAAGCAGATGGGATGATGGAAGAGGAACACAGGAGCCTTGAATCTCATCCAAAATTATTGAGCTTTTTAAGAAGAATTATCTGAAGTAAATATGGCAAACATCGAAGGTTTGACAAAATTTTCTAGTAGGTGTATGGATGTTCTTTAGAATGTCCCTCTATGTTTGTGTATATCTGAAGTATTTCCTACTAAGAAAACAAAGTCACAACAAACAGAAAAAGATGGTTTTTGTAGCATTCATATCTTTGCCATATTTTTCAGAAAAAAAATCGTATAATCAAGTGGTGGAACTTGGATCTTTTTTCCTGCAGTGAAATTTCAGTTGGCATTTTTGAACTTCCTATTTTCAGTTTTGAACTTTATACTTTCAATTTTGAACTTTCTAGTTCTAAGTGTGAATTCCAAAGCTGGGCCTGCTGTGTGATGCTGCTCATTTAAGACCTCTACTGACCTCCTTTCCCTTCCCAAATTTTGGGACCAAGAAATGGAGCTCCTGCAGTGAGATGCCTGGAACACCAAACAGAAAACACAGGCCCTGAGCAAGAAAAAGAGAGGGGCTTGCTGTTTTTAAAGACAGATTCAGAAATTTTGTATATTTGAGTGTGCAGTAAATTCCTGTCAAAACACAACCATCTGTGACATTCCAAATTTCTGGGTGTAAAGCAATAAAACAAAGAGCCTGTGGATTTTTTGCTGGTTACCTGCTGAGGTCAGGAGGTAGGTTGCAAGGATGATGAATCAGCCCTGGCTGGCCCAGTCTTTCTCGGACAACCTGGCTTCCAGATTTTCCAACCTCCCTCTCTGTCTGGACTGAAAACAGCCTTAGGCAAAACCAAGAAAAAAAATCAGGTTTGTCTAGGGCACTCCCTCTGCCGCACTTCCCTGTAAGGCCAACCACAAGAAGACAAAGCCTTTTAAAAATAGATGATATATTCACATGGTTTAAAATACAAAAAGTACAAAAGGTTTTGCAATGCTAAAGTCTCCCTCTTAATACTTCTCCAGGAACCAGGTCTGTAACCTGACGGCAGATGACACCAGCAGAATGTTTTATGTACCCTTCCAGCAATAGTTTAGGGCTCTATAAGCAAACATGTGAATGCGTATTTTGTAAAAAAGCATAAAATGTACATGATTCTACCCCTTACATTTTGCACTTCTTGAACATATATCTTGGATATTGTCTCACATAGTATATAAAAATGTTCTCATTTGTAAAAATAACATGTAATGTCCTATTATATGGATGTACTATAATTTATTGAAATAGTTCCCTGTTAATAAGCATATGTTTTTTCAAACTTTTGCTTATTACAAGTCATGGTGCAGTGAGTATGCATCCCATGCTCTAGTATATGTAGAATAAATTCCTAAAAATAGAATTTCTGGATAAAGAGATATATGTATTTATAATTACAACAGAAATGGCTAGATTGCTCTCCCTAAAAGTACCAGTTTTCTACTCTCATCAGCAACGTACAGGAGTGCTCATTTCCCCAAATTCTCACCAACAGTTTATTAAACTTATATTTGCTGACTTAATATGTGAGAAATGGCACCTCAATGTGCATTTAACTTGCATTTCATTTATTACCTTTATACTTGCAGAAAAGTCATTTTTAACATGGGAAATTTGCCTTCTGTGGTGCTAGAAGCTCTAAAAAGCTCTGATGGTATAACACACCCAGATTCTGGAGAAATTGCAATGTATTTTTTTTCTGACTACCCAATAAAGGGAAGGAAAATTGTGAAGGAAAAATGGTGATACTAATAATAAAAACAAGCATGATCAAACAAGGCAGGAAACTAACAAGTTTAGAGATGCCTTTGGCACGAATGCCACTATTATGGCAGATAGGGTTGAATGGGGGGGGAAAATTGGGTACTAAATCTTGGGCTTCTAGAAAATGGAGGTGCTGGCCCTGAAACTCCTGCCCTGAGCCAGGACCCTAGGAGGGGGTTTTGGGTGAAGAATAATGTCCCAAAGATATTAAGAATGATGATGATGGCTGGGAGTCCTCCTTTGTTCATCTGCAACCACAGAACCGATGCCACTTACCTTCTGATGTTCAGGTTTATGTTAGTCCTGAATGTGGGTACATTAAAGTAGTTCCAGAGAAGTAGCTCCTGGAGTCCATCAGAAGCCAATACAAGTCTTTGCTAGAGGAAATAACAATAAATATGAGTTCACCATAAAAAGCTTACTAAATACACGAGGAGACAAGCCAATACAAGTGAGTCAACAAAAGCGACTAGAAGATGTTGACTATCAGGATCTAAGACAGAAGGATGATCAGATAAAGATCTATATATCAATGAAATATCTACAGGCAGAATAACAACAAGCAAGGAGCAGGAAGCAAGAACAAATGTCTAGGCAGATTTTCAAAAGAACCAAATTGAACTTTTAGAAATGAAAAAAAATGTGATTAGAAACTGCGGTTACATGCATGCAGAGGTAGTAACACTATAGGTAAAAGTGGAGAGCAACTGCAGGATAGGGTGGGAAAGTATTTCCGGTAGTGAGGCAGGAGCAGCAGTGTGATCAAATAGTCATATGTGGAGACTTCTGGAGTACTCATAATGGCTTAATTCTTGACCTGGGTGGAAGTTGCACAGATGTTTGACTTATGGTTATATAATTTGATGAATTTTGCTTTACACACTGCTATAGACTGAATGTTAGTGTTTCCTCAAAATTTGTATATGGAAATCTAATGCACAATGTGAAGGTATTAAGACGTATGACCTTTGGGAAGGTAATTCAGTCATGAGGTCAGAGCCCTCATGAATGGGATTAATGCTCTTATTTAAAAAAAAAAAGATGCCAGAGAACCCCCTTGCCCCTTCTGCCACATGAGGAAACAGCAAAAAGACAACCATCTATGAACTGGACTTCCAGCTTCCAGATCTGTGAGGAAATAAATTTCTGTTGTGTATAAGCCACCAGTCTATGGTATTTTTGTGGTAGCAACCCAAATGGACTGACACACACACTTTTCTGTATATGTGTGGTATTTCACAATATAAGTGTTTAATTATGTTTAAACAGCAGACTAGACATAGATGAAGAAAGACATAGTGAAATTGAATAAAAATCTGAAAAAATTACCCAGAATGTGTGAGTAATAAAGGACTAGAAGAGACATGAAAAAGAGAAGGGCTAATATATATCTAATTGGGATTCCATAAAGAGAGAAAGGCTAATATATATCTAATTGGAATTCCATAAAGAGAAAGGCTGCAAAGAGTTTAAAATTTTTTTTGTATTTGTATTTTTTTCTCAATTTTTAATCTAGCACCATGCCGATTTATTGATTATCTGTTTTTTTTTCATTGGATTGAGAGGTAATTTTTATCAGATACTGAAATTCTTGGGTGTATTTGGGTCTCTTTCTGGACTTTCTATTCTGACTCAGTGATCTTTTTGTATTTCCAGGCTAAACCCTATTTAAGGTGTTATGGTTTTATAATGTGTTTTAATATATCATGGGGCTAGTCCCCCTTTATTATTCTGTTTTGCTTTTCAAGAGATTTTCAGGTTATTTTTCTTATTTAGTTTTTGACATCAACTGTAGCTCTATTAAAAATACTGGCCATTCTATTGAGGCAGTTTTATATTTTGGTTTTAATCAAGGGCATAGACATCTTCCGTGGTCTATTCAAAAGTTATTTATTGTGCACCCACTATGTGCCTGCAGTGTTCTGGGTGCAGGGATAAAATGGTGAACAAAATAGAAAAAAAATGCCTTAGAGGACATTACATTTTAGGTGGGGAGAGAGGCAATAAATAAGAAAAATGAAGTAAAATATATAGTATGATAAATATTAATAGATGCTAGGGAGGAGATGTAAAACTAAAATGAGTTACTGGGGTATGGAGAAGTGAGTTGTCATTTTGGGAAAAGCGGCCAGAGATGGCTTCAGTGTGAAGATGCATTGGAGAGAGACCTGAAGGATTGAGGGAGTAAGCCATGTGGGTATTTAGAAAGAGCATTCCAGGCAGAGGAAACAGCCAGTGCAAAGATCTGAAGCTTTAGAGTCTCTGGAGCATTCAAGGAAAAGCAAGACAGTGGTGTGGCTGGAGCAGAACAAACAAGGGTGAGAGGGGTTGAGCAGATGCAGAGAGAGAACAGGGTGTGCAGTGTTCAAGGACTGGTAGTGGTTTGAAGGACCTCGAGTCTCATTCAAAACCGGAGCTGCAAAGGAGTCTGGAAAGGTTTTCAGCGTTCTAGCCTCAATGTTATAGAAAGCCGTGATGGTGGTTTAGTCACTAAGTCATGTCCTATTCTTTCGACCCCATGGACTGTAGCCCACCAGGCTCCTCTGTCCATTGGATTCTCCAGGCAAGAATACTGGAGTGGGTTGCCATTTCCTTCTCCAGGGGATTTTCCTGACCCAGGAATTGAACCCAGGTCTCCTGCATTGCAGGCAGATTCTTTACTGCCTGAGCTACGAGGGAAGGCCAAACGATAGAAAGCCATGCTGGAAGTCAAATGGAGTGAGTGTTGGAGAGACACGTTTTGGCACCTGCCCTACTCCAGTATGTGGGTGGGTGATGGTGGTAAGACGGTTGTTTAAAATGTAGGATCTACTTTAAATCCAATTTAGTAATTGTCAGGTACAAATAGCCTACATAAGAAGTTCAAAGTGACCAGGAAAACTGTTGGCACTTTATACCAATAACTATGTGTGAACAGGAACAAACTATGACTCATGAGTTGGGGAAGAGTGATGAGAAAGGAAGATGAGTCGGTTCATCACAGCTCTGGGTCAGTTGTCCTAGTGACCAGTTGGGGCTACAGATGCAAGGTAATTATTCAATTATATAGTTGATTGACAACATTGTGTTAATTTCTGCTATACAGCACAGTGATTCAGTTATACATGTATACATTCTTTTTTATATTCATCATTATAATTTATCACAGGATATTGACTGTATTTCCCTGTGTTATACAGTAGGACCTTATTATTTATCCATCCTATATGTAATGGTTTGATCTGCTAACCCCAAACTCCCAATCCACCTCTCCCCACCTCACCTCCCCCTCGGCAACTGCAAGTGTGTTTTATGCATCTGTGAGTCTGTGTCTATTTCTTGACTAGTTCATTTGTGTCATGTTTTAGATTCCACACAGAAATGACATCATATTGTGTTTGTCTTTCTCTTTTTTATTTGCTCCACTTAATATGATCATCTCTAGGTCTATTCATGTTGCCGCAAACGGCATTATTTCATTCTTTTTTGTGGCCGAGTAATATTCCATTGTATAAACACATCTGTATCCATTCATCTGTTGATGGACACTTAAGTTGTTTTCATGTCTTGGTTATTGTGAATAGTGCTGCTGTGAACATAAGGGCACATGTATCTTTTTGAATTAGAGTGTTGTCCAGGTACATGCCCAGGAGTGGGATTGCTGGATCACATGAATTACCACAATGTATATTTTCATCAATGTGTATTGATTATTGTAGGGGATAATACACATCATGTTTGTGGCTCCACAACATATTTTTCAAAACCTTTCTATACTTGGAGAAAGGCACAGGTTACGAGTTTTCAGCCTAGTGACTAGTTGTGCTGGTTTGCCTGGGGCTGAGGGTTTTCCTGGTGTGTAGGGCTTGAATTGCAAAACCAGAGAATTGCTGCCCAGGCTGGGATTAGTTGGTCACCCTTGGTCTTCTTTGCCTAGATGTAGAATCAGAGCTCAAATTCTCAGGCTCTTTGGGGCTCAGGTGTGGCATGTAACCAAGGACTGCCACTTAGAATTTAAAAAAACCACTGAAGACCTGGATTCAGAGCTGAGCTGGAAGGAAATGAACTTGCAGCAAGCTTGCATCTTGCTGGCAGGGCTGACACTCAACGCTGGCTGACTTTCAGGACTGGGGGCAGTGGCTGCAAGATTGAGTTCGTGGTGCAGAAGAGCCAGAGGCTAGAAGCACCATCATTTGCAGTCAAGCTGAAGTCCTGGCACTGGGGCTTGGTGGTGGCAATGGTAAAGCAACAGTGACATCTCCCCCAAATCAGGCTAATTCACAGCACGGTTTTGGCATTTTTCCTGGAAGCTACGCCTTGCATTCATTTCTTCAGCCTTCCCGATGATTCTGGAGCTACTGAATATCTTTCAATAAGCCCTTTTCCTGCTTAACCTCACCTCACTGGAGAATGGATTCCATCGTTTGCTAGTCAGAATCCTGACCAATAAAATAAAATTTGAGTACTTCATATATGTGATGATGGATATAGCTCTTTCTTAAGAGCTTTTTTTCACTGCTTTTTTTCCACTTGACTTTTTTTTTTTTTGAGGTAGATATTTGGAGGGAGAGGTGAGATAAACTGCTCAAGGGAGATTCTGCCATAATTTCATACTCTTGACGTATATTTGTCAACTCTTTGGCACTATAGGTAGAATCACTCATTCTTCTTTGGCTTTGTTCCTTTTTCATACTCTTGTGCTTCTTTGGGTTTGCTAAGGAAATAGGTATATGCTGTTATGAGATAGAGTTAAAAAATATGGTGAATATGGAAGAAGGCTGTTTCTTTTCATTGCTTTAATTTTTTCCCCATGTTTAATGTATTTAGCACTTTAAATATTATAATTTGAAAAGTTTTTTTGGGGGGACTCATTTTCCTAAGCATGTGTTGGTCGCCCAGTCATGTCTGACTCTCTGCGACCCCAGGGACTGTAGCCCACCAGGCTCCCCTGTCCATGGGATTCTCCAGGCAAGAATACTGGAGTGGGTTGCCATTCCCTTCTCCAGGGGATCTTCCCGACCCAGGGATTGAACCTGGGTCTCCTGCATTGCAGGCAGATTTTTTACCATCTGAGCCACCAGGGATGGCAAGCCAAATGTTATATTTTTTAAAATGAGCTTTTAATTTTGGAATAATTTTCTATTTATAGAAAAGTTGCAAAGTCAGTACAGAGAGTTTCTATATACCTTCACCCAGCTTCCCCTCATGTTAGTATCTACATGATCAGGACATGGCTCTTTATACTCCATGGCACCTAAATCATAAAGAAATGTTGGACCTTGAAATACCACATGCTATCAGTACCCTGAGAGCATCTTCTCATAAATAAATACAGGGCATTAAAAAAAACCTTTTTATTTTATATTGGAGTATACCTTTTATTTTATATTGGAGTATAGCCGATTAACATTGTTGGGATAGTTTCAGGTGAACACCAAAGGGACTCAGCCATACATATACATGTATCCATTCTCCCCCAAACTCCCCTCCCATCCAGGCTGCCACATAACACTGAACAGAGTTCCCTGTGCTGTGCAGTAGGTCCTTGTTGGTTCTCCATGTTAAACACAGCAATGTGTCCATGTCCATCCCAGACTCCCTGATATCCTTTCCCCATCCTTCCCCCTGGGAACCATAAAGTTATTACAGAGTATTGAGCAGAGCTCCCTGTGCTGTGCAGCAGGTCCTTGTTGGTTATCCATGTTAAATACAGCAGTGTGTCCGTGTCCATCCCAAACTCCCTTCCCCCATCCTTCTCCCCTGGTAACCATAGGTTATTACAGAGTATTGAGCAGAGTTCCCTGTGCTGTCCAGCAGGTCCTTGTTGGTTATCCACTTTAAACGTAGCAGTGTGTCCATGTCCATCCCAAACTCCCTAACTATCCCTTCCCCCCACCCTTCCCCCCTGGTAACAAGAAAGTTATTAGAGTATTGAGCAGAGTTCCCTGTGCTGTACAGTAGGTCCTTCTTGGTTATCCACGTTAAATACAGCAGTGTGTCCATGTCCGTCCCAAACTCTGCAAGTACCCCTTCCCTCTACCCTTCCCCCCAATAACCATAAGTTCATTCAAGCACAGGGCATTTGGATTCTTACCACTGTCTTCCCTTATTCTTTGCATCCAGTCCTGCCATATATTTTGATGTGGAAGCCTCTTCTTCTAGTGGGCTTTCCTCCATGTAGACCTCGTTCCGGCCTTGCTGTTTCTCATTAGCACCACTGTCCTTGGATGGTGTGTGAAGATCACAGGTAGAACTCCACGAGCCACCCAAGGATACAGTTGGTTGGAGGTAGGCCCATTATCAGTGTAACCTCAGCATTTCAGCATCTAGTTTACAGAGCCTGGGCAAAAGGGGGAGCTGGCAGTAAAGGCTGGGGATCCAATCCCCCTGGAATTACAGGCCACCACGGCTTATCCAACATTATTGTACTCGAGAGGCTCTTGTTTGGATGTAGATTCTGATTCAGCAGATCTTGGGTGTCTGAGGTTCTGCATTTCTTTCAAGCTCCCAGTGATGCTCATGTTGCTGGTCCACAGACCAAACTACGAGTAGGATGGCCATGTAGATGGTGTATTTCATGGGTCATGCCATGGTTGGTACTGACCCCAAGATCAGAATCTTGTGGGAATCAAGGTGTCACCATCTTTCTGGTAAGGTGAATTTGCATCACAGGCTTGAATATTTCTCTTTGTATAGGAAGTATAGTATAGCATATGTTATATAGTATACTATAGCATAGTATATCCCTGCTACTGTATAGCACAGTTTCTGAAAACAGGTAAATATTACAAAAATTGGGGGAAGGGATAGTTAGGGAGTTTGGGATGGACATGGACACACTGCTGTATTTAAAATGTATAACCAACAGGGACCTACTGTACAGCACATGGAACTCTGCTCAATATTATGTGGCAGCTTGGATATGAGGGGAGTTTGAGGGAGAATGGATCAGTTCAGTTCAGTTCAGTTGCTCAGTCGTGTGCGACTCTTTGTGACACCATGGACTGCAGCACACCAGGCTTCCCTGTCCATCACCAACTCCCGGAGTTTACTCAAACTCATGTCCATTGAGTCGGTGATGCCATCCAACCATCTCATCCTCTGTCATTCCCTTCTTCTCCCGCCTTCAGTCTTTCCCAGCATCAGGGTCTTTTCAAATGAGTCAGATCTTTGCATCAGGTGGCCAAAGGATTGGACTTTCAGAGAATGGATACACGTATATATATGGTTGAGTCATTTCCCTCTTCACCTGAAATTATCACATTTTTTGTTAATCAGCTATACCTCAATACAAAATAAAAAGTTTTAAAACGGGTAATAGATTAAGATGACCATTTAAGTTCAGACTGTAAGATCCTGGAGAGGAAGAAAACTAACATTTCTAGACTTCACTGTGGGAATTGGGAGATGTTGGAAACTTTTCTGGGTTTGTTGAATGTCAGAGTTGAAAATATCCTCCATAGTGTCACACACCACATTAAGGATAAAACATGCACTGGAATGAATTATTTTGTATTAGGATGTAAACTTGGCATTTCATAGAAGACTTTCTTGTGCTTTGATGAGACTCAGCCGTCATTTATTTAAGGAATCCATGACCCTGTGACAGTAGGGCAGAGAGGGAGAATGCGGTATTTGAGGATATTTATAAATCAGATCAGTTCGCAAATGTGGTCAAAAGAATTGACCTTGCTACTGTTTTAGAATTTCCAGAGCAGATTAAAAATTTGACTAAGATCTGCTCATGAGATTTACAATAGAATTTGCTACCCATGATGTAAAAATGTGGCTTGAGATTAGGAGTAAAAGAATCATTTTATATCAGAGCTACTATAAATCTTTTGTGACTATGTGCACTTTATTCTAAGGACCAAATTATAAAACCATATGCAACATTTCTATTTTTTTTTTGTAAGCTATTAAATACCAAACCAAGGAAGCTGGAATCTATGTTGAAAAAGCAAGTCAAAAGCTACCAGACATGCTGAAGGCTACAGTTCTTTAAAAAATTCCTACCTGTTAAGTCTCTCTCCTACCTGGGAAAAGGAGAATATTTTCTAACTATAAACTCCTTGAATGCTATGAGAGTTGAGACGTGAATGTGTGCTTGAGGGTAACTTGAGTGCAGTTATAATCAAATTGGATAATCATAAAGGAGTCTGTGTGGATTTATGTTATCTAGAAAATCGGTGGGCTTCTTTCCATGGGCTGCAAGTGAGGAGACCCCCTGGAGGGATTATCCACTCTGCTGAGATGACCTCTGAGCCGTATGCATGTTATTTGTAGGAAAAGAACTATACAGTGGAAAAGTCCAGCTTCTCACTGTTCAAAGCCCACAGCGGATTTCTCTTTCTGAATAGGGCATACCCCAGATTCTGCTCTACTAGAGAATTAAACTGATGACTAATTAGAGTAATAATGGAATGCAATATAGTATTATATGTATGTAGTATTTTATGTATGTTTCCAACTTCTGTGTAACAACTTCCCACACTTAGAGGCTTCACAAAGCTGCCATCAAGATACCAACCAGACTGTATTCTCCTCAGAGGCTTGACCGGGGAAGGTTCTGATTCCATGCTCTCTCAGGTTGTTGTAGACTTTGTTTCCTTGTGGTTGTAGAACTGACATCCCTGCGTCTTCCTGGCTGTTGGCTGGAGGCTCCTGCAAGGTCCTAGAGCTTGCCCGCAGTGTTCTTCTGTGTGACTCTTTTCGTGGGTAGTTCACATGAGTGTTGCTCCCTGAAGGCCGGTGGGAGAGTGTCTTCCCTAGTGTGCTAGGACAGAGTCTTCTATAATTTAACCATCAGCGTGACATCCTGTCACCTTTGACATATCCTATTGGTTGGAAACAAATCACAGCTTGCATTCACACTCAAAAGGAGGGAATAATACAACTATGACTCCTTGGGGATCACCTTAGGGTGTGTCTAGCGTAAATAGTGAGAAATGGAACAAAATATGGGACTCTGAATTACTGTTTTTGTTTGAGTGCTTCTGCTTAATATCCTATGGTGCCTCATTTACCATCGAGTGTCTGTTTCATAGTAGGCGTGGCAGGAACTGAGGGACACTGATCCTTCTGGAATAGGCCCCCTTTTGCTCTCTTCTCTGAGATGAATGCTGGAGGCAAACAAACACCAAAGGAATTAAAGGGAAGATGTTTTCTGTGCTGCCTCCCAAATGAAACTCTGAAAAGTGACAAGATCTATAAAGTTATAAGAAAACTTCAAAATCATAAGCTGCTAATGCCACAGCGTTCATCACCTCGGTGATTAAGTGAATCATTCTATTAGTGTCTGAAGAATTTTTAAAAATTATTATTAAATGTGACACATACAATTTTCTTCTACTGGCTTCAGTCATGAACTCAGTGAATATGGGGATGACTCTTAGTTTATTTGTACCATCCTTGAAAATCTGTTCATCATTGTGGCCTTTAGGTGCCACTGAAACCAGGGCATGGGAAGTGAGGTAGCCCAGCATACAGTTGTAGAGGTTGTGCACTGTGCAACCCCAGGGTATCGTTTAGACAGATGACAATGTCTTTTGCTGTCAGTCCCTCTGAGGGAAGAGGGTCCATCATCCAGTTCTCCCCAGTATTATCCCTGGTATAAATGTTCTACATATCAATAGACCATTTCACATTCAAATGCAGCTGAGCCTCAGAGCCACCCAGGCATATTATCCTGATCCAACAGATGAGGAAACTGAGGCTGAGGAAGTCCATGTAACTTGCATAGTGTCTTACAGTGTGAAAAGCAGGGCTGCAACCCAAGACCAGGAATTTTAACACAGTGTCTTACTTTCCCCCTAAAGTCTTATTTTATTTTATTTATATATATATATATATATATATATATTTTTTTTTTTACTTTAAGGAGGGAATGGCAAGACATACTTAAAGTGATGAAAGAAAATAACCTACAGCCCAGATTACTGTACCCAGCAAGGATCTCATTCAAATATGAAGGAGAAATCAAAAGCTTTACAGACAAGCAAAAGCTGAAAGAATTCAGCACCACCAAACCAGCTCTCCAACAAATGCTAAAGGATATTTTATTTATTTTTAAGAGACAGTGATGTATAGAACAGTCTTATGGACTCTGTGGGAGAGGGAGAGGGTGGGAAGATTTGGGACAATGGCATTGAAACATGTAAAATATCATGTATGAAACGAGATGCCAGTCCAGGTTCGATGCACAATACTGGACGCTTGGGGCTGGTGCACTGGGACGACCCAGAGGGATGGTATGGGGAGGGAGGAGGGAGGAGGGTTCAGAATGGGGAACACATGTATACCTGTGGTGGATTCATTTTGATATTTGGCAAAACTAATACAATTATGTAAAGTTTAAAAATTAAATAAAATTTAAAAAAAACATAAAAAAAATAAAAAGAAAAAAAAATAAAAAATTGTTTCTTTATCTGGCTGTACCAGATCTTAGTTGCAGAGTCTTAGATCTTCTTTGTGACATGTGGGATCTAGTTTCCTGACCAGGGATGGAACCCTGGCCCCTTGCATTGGGAGCATGGAGTCTTAGCCACTGGGCTGCCAAGGAAGTTCATTTTTTATAGATTTTTTAAAAATCTGCACTCCCCAGAGCTCTTCTCCAGATCAATCAGAATCATGTACAGAGTTTGCCCTGGGAATTCCCTCTATAGGTGTTAAAATCTCTCACCCTGTCAGAAATTCTTCAACTAATTCTAATTCACACACAAAATGTTTAGGAATCTACACTGCCCCCTTGGCTAGAGTGCCCTTGCCTCCTTCTACACACCCATTGCCTGGTGATGCATTCACTTTGAGTGTCTGGCTCATGGAAGCTGGTTAGACAGAGATGTTTTTGGAACTGGCTTGCTTTTGCTCCCCTTTCAACAGGACACTGCCAGTTATTTGGCATCTTGAGCAGAATCCATGCATTTTCCCTTCAACAAATATTTATTGGCCCCAATGGCCCAGTGACTGAACTCAGGAAATGAAGGCTCTCTCAGTCTGGTCATCAAGGGATTTTCAGTTGCCTTCTCAACCTCCCAGGGTGTGATGGGGTTGCCCCCAATCCTTTAATGATTCCATGTCTGGCACATGATGAATTCTGTTAGTAGTGGCAGGCTTCACTGTATCTTCAGGGAAGATATTTTTCTTTTTGGCTTCTGCCAGTTGAATGTGGTTAGAGAATCACTGATGGGAATTTCAGAGAGTTTTCTTTTAAAAACACAGTAGGAGAGACAAATATTTGGTCAGCTTTTCAAAGTGGAAATAACCATGGGGGAAAATGCTATAGCAGGTATTTCCTTTAATTTTTTTTTTTTAAAGTTCATACTGCATATGTTCTTTAGAAGTAGAAGCAGAAAGGAAATCTGGATGGAAATTTGCTGTCCAGGGTTTATCACATGAATATGAAAGAATGACAAAAATTGTCTAAGGGCTGACTGCCACTCTCTTGAACTCTGCTGTTCTCATTGTAGTACCATTGTTAGCCTAGTAAAATTTAATTGAATTTAATAGCTAGCGAGACCTAACCTGGGCTTATTTACTCTCCCAATGTAGTCTATTAGATTTTCGTTGAGCAAATACTCGACTTGCCTATCCACCCATTCACCTGCATGGGAGTATATTTCTCTCCCCAGTGGGGCTTGGCTGTGTGACCAGCTTGGGCCAATGAAATGAGAGCAGAAGAGGTGATGTCTCAGTTCTGAGCTGCTGTGTTGTTCTCAATCGTGTCTGACTCTTTTCAACCCCATGGACTGTAGCCCGCCAGGTTCCTCTGTCCATGGGATTCTTCAGGCAAGTATACTGAAGTGGATTGCCATTGCTTCCTCCAGGGAATCCTTCCAACCCAGGAATCAAACCCGCATTGGCAGGCGGGTTCTTTACCAATGTACCACCTGGGAAGCCCTCTCGCTTCTGAGGTGAGGCCTTAAGAAGACTGGCCCTCCGGGAGTTTCTGACTTCCATCATAAGAATTGGTTTCCCAAATAGTGGCCATTCCTCCAGCCAGAGCCCCACAAGATACACAGTCCAAAAGCACATATGGATCTGACCTGCCCTCTGAAGCTGAGCCCTGCCGCCAGCCTGTGGGAGCAGGGAGCAAGCCCCCCGTGAGAAAGATCTGATTGGAGCTGAGTGCCCTGGAAATGTGGTAGGGACATATTTCGTAGCTAAATTAATGTACCTGGTGATAGCAGAGCACACAGCTACAAGATAACTGCAGTTCACCTATGCCAGCGCGTCTCAGACTTAAGCTCACACAGGAGTCACCTGGCAGGTTTGTGAAACACAGATTCCTGGGTCTAGCCCCGGAAAGCCTGAGTCACTAGTCTGGGTCAGGGTCCAAGAATTTGCATTTGTATTAGGTTTCCTTTGTTGCTGCTGGTAAATGGTGCTGCGCAATTGAAAATGGTTGAGTTCTTTAGACGGAGCCAGTTCTGGGTGGATGTGATAGAAGCTCGGAACAGGACCATGACCCAGAGAAAATAGACTTCAAGGAAGAGGATATGAGTAGTACCAGTGGTGTGGGGGGAACTTATCTTAAAAATGGATTTTGATCTCCAAAGGACTGGAATACAAGGCTCTGAAGACAATAATATATGGGGAGGAGCCCACATAGATCTAGGCATTAAGAGGCCAGATTGGAAGTGGTGATACATCAACTCACATTTTCCTCTTCTTAAGAAACATTTATGTGTTTTTTCTCCCAGTTTGGAGACATGGAAGCTAAGATGGGAACACTTGGGTTTGTTGAAACACTTTAGAAAGTATTCAATAAAGACCATGAACATAGGCATCTTTACATGAGGATGAAAAAATAACAACTTACAGAATCATCTGGAAGTTTTCAAACATCTGCAGACTTGGCCCCATGTTGATTTTGCCTGAGTACAATAAGTGTGTAATTTGGAAATGGGAAAAGACAAGTCTAAAACATTAGCTGTTGGATCGTCTTGTACATTCTGCTCTGGGTATAGATGAGGTCCCAGCGGCCCCATGCTGACGTATTTATTGATACAATGAGAGGCAGGAAGCTGATCCCAGCTTGGCCAGGCACAATTCCTGGGAAAAAGAGTAATGAAATCAGATCCCTTATTTGTAAAACGCATCCAGCTTTGAATTACATGGATTCCCAAATTATTTATATAACAGAGGACAGCTTATAGACATCACTTGATAGGTAGACAGTCAATTTGATTTTTGAATTGATATTATCCTTATCCATATTTACTAATAATCTCTTTTGAAAACAGTCATTGCTGATCCAACAGCAATCCTCACCTCTTGAACTCAAGAATACTGTCTCTCAAATTTTACTGCATATTAGAACCTACTGAATATTCATTGGAAGACTGAGGCTGAAGCTGAAGCTCCAATAGTTTGGCCACCTGATGCTAAGAGCCGATTCACTGGAAAAGACCCTGATGCTGGGCAAGATTGAGGGCAGGAGGAGAAGGAGGCGACAGGATGAGATGGTTGGATGGCACCACCGACTCGATGGACATGAGTTTGAGCAATCTCTGGGACATGGTGAAGGACAGGGAAGCCTGGCGTGCTGCAGTCCATGGGGTTGCAGAGAGTTGGACATGACTTGGCGACTGAACAACAACAAAGAAGCCACTGGGGACCTTTGTATATCCAGATGCCCAGGTGATAGACCAGAGCAAGTTCACCAGAATATTGGAGGACAAGACTCAGTCAGGCATTAGGATTTTTTTTTAACAATCGCCCAGGGTATTGCATTGAGCAGCTTTATGTGGGAAGCAGTGCTTACCTTGCTATTCAAAGACTGGTGCTTGACCCAGCAGTATTGTCATCTCCTTGGCGTTCATTAGAAATGCAGAGTCTCAAGCTCCAGCCCAGACCTACTGAATCAGAATCTACTTAAAAACATAATTTATTTATTTATGATTGGGCTGGATCTTCACTGGGGTCACGGGCTTTTCTCTAGTTGTGGAGAGTGGGGGCTACTCGTCGCTGTGGTGCACGGGCTCATTGCGATAGCTTCTCTTATTGTGGAGCACAGGCTCTAGGCACATGGGCTTCTGTAGTTGCAGTGCATAGGCTCAGTAGTTGTGGTACATGGGCTTGGTTGCCCTGTGGCATGTGGAATCTTCCTGGACCATGGACTGAACCTGTGTCCCCTCCATTGGCAGGTGGATTCCTAACCACTGGACCACCAGGGAAGTTCTAGAACCTACTTTTTAACAAGATCCCAGGTGCTTTGCTTGAACATTAAAGTGTGGACAAAAGGCCGAGGATAGCACCAGGTTTCCATTCACACCTGGCCCCAACTGTGCAGACCCTTTCCTGACTTCTAAGGAAAGTGAATCTTGTTGCCACCTCTGCTCTTGGCCATGAGCAGAGCACTGATGCCCTCACCTGTCCTGACAGTGTTTTTTCTTCCTTTGTTTACTGAGCAAATTGTGTCATTTTTCAAACAGAGGGGAAGAAAGAGGAAAGGAGGAGGGGGAGGCAGAGAGAATGAGAGGAACAGTCACCAATGCATATTTCTTATTTTACTTCAAAATATCTTGAGAGTCCCTTGATAGCAAGGAGATCAAGCCAGTCAATCCTAAAGGAAATCAGCCTTGAATAGTCACTGGAAGGACTGATGCTGAAGCTGAAGCTCCAATACTTTGGCCACCTGATGGGAAGAGCCATTTCATTGGAAAAAAACTCTGATGCTAGAAAAGATTGAGGGAAGAAGGAGAGGGGGGTGACACAGGATGAGATGGTTGGGTGGCATCACCAACTCGATGGACATGAGTTTGAGCAAATTCAGGGAAATAGTGAAGGACAGGGAAGCCTGGCGTGTTGCAGTCCATGGGGTCACAGAGTCAGACACAACTTAGTGACTGAACAACAATGCCCATCAAGTCTTCACTGCCGTAAATTGAAGAAAATCTCTAGTTCCTTTCACCACCAACTAGGAAAAAAGTAGCTTAAGGTATGTACTGTATCAAGATCTTAAGAATGGGAGTAGTATTTCCTCTATCCCAGGGGTTGGCAAATTTTTTCTATCAAGGGCCAAATAGGAAATAGTTTTTGCTTCGTGGCCGTATTTTCTGTTGTAACTATTTCACATTGTAGTGGGAAAGAAGCCATAAAAATGTATAAATGAATGGGCATGGCTACACTTCAATAGAATTTATTTTACAAACAGGAAGCTTTTCCACTTGGGGGTATATCCCCAAAAGAATTGGAAATAGGTCCTCCAATCCTTGTATGCACATGCTCATGGTAGCACTATTCACAAAAGCCAAAAAGTGGAAGCAACCCAAAGGCCCATCAATGAATGAATTCATAAGCGGATTGTGGTCTATTCATACAGTGAAATAGTATTTAGCCATAAAAAGGAATAAAGTACTGATCCACGCTTCGGTGTGGATGAACCGCCAAATCATCATGCTTAAGTGAAAGGAACAGATACAGAACATCACATGTTGTGATGATGTGTTTTAAATTAAAATTTTATTGTATTTTTTAAACTTCTTATTTTGTATTGGAGTATAGCTGATTAACAATGTTGTGATAGTTTCAGGTGGAGAGCACAGGGATTCAGCCATACATATACATGTATGTATGATTCTATCTGTATGAAATATTCAGAATAGGTAAATTTGTAGAAACAATAAGCAGATGGGTGGTTACCAGGAGCTGAGGAAAGGGGAGATGGGAAGTAACAGCTTAATGTGGACAGGATTTTATTTTGAAGTCATGAAAATGTTTCGGAATGCAGTGGAGATGGTGGTTGTACACAGTGTGTGTATACTAAATGCTATGGACTGTTCACTTTAAATTGGTTGATCTTTATCTCACATGGATTTTGCATTATAACTCAGCCCAAAAAATGTTAAAGTTACCACCACCACCCGCCAAACCAGGCACCTACTGGATTTGACCCAAGGGCTGTATTTTGCTAGGCCCTGCTCTACCCCATTTAGACGCCATTTTGATAGATGATAGACTCTCTAACTCTGCCCGGAGCCTGCTTCCACATCTTCTAGGTGAGCAGGCATCATAGCCACATGGTCCAACTCTGGACAATCCTCTTTATTTTATGTCTAAAGCTGCACGTACTCTCTTGGGTCCTGGCCTGGTTCTGGGTCTCCAAGCATGGAAGGAGACACCACATGTACTCTAAGATGTCTTCCACTGTGCTTTGTAGGCTTTGGAATTGATCTTGAAGAAGCTTCCTTTCTCTCCATGGGCTCTTCATGCCTGGAGCACCTTCCCTAGCTGGGGTTAGACTTGGCCTTTCTCTTTGGTAACACCCCAGCCAGCTTTTTTTTTTTTTTTAATATACTTTTTTCCTGCCACCACTTTCTTTTTAAAAACTTATTCTTTCTCTATTTTTGCCTGTGCTGGGTCTTCATTGCTGCACAGGCTCTCTCTAGTTGCAGCGAGCAGGGGCTACCCTCCATCTGGGGTGTGGGGCCTTCTCATTGAGGTGGCATCTCTCGGTGCAGAGTGCAGAGCAGGGGCTCCAGGGCATGCGGGCTTCAGTAGTTGTGGCTCCCAGACTCTAAAGCACAAGCTCAGTAGTTGTGGCCCACAGGCTTAGTTGTTCTACAGCACGTGGGATCCTCCCCAGTCAGGGATCAAACCTATGTCTCCCACATTGGCAGGAAGATTCTTTACCACTGAGCCACCAGGGAAGCCCCATCCCCAGCCAGCTTTTAAGTTTTGAATCTATCAGCCTTGAGGGCAGACAGACACTCATTATGTCCATTTCCTTTGGAGTCAGTGCTGTCACAGACTTCCTGTTTGTCTTTTCCCAGAGGGAACCTAGTTCAGCTACTGTTTCTTCTCCAAGGAATGTTAGTTCATAGGATAATATTCTCTGTAGATTCCTGACCTGCACCAAGCACATCAAATGACCCAAGCCTTTCCTACATAAAGGTGGTGTGTGTGTGTTCAGTTGCCCAGTTGTGTCTGAGTCTTTGCAACCCCATGGGCTGTGGCACGCCAGGCCTCCCTGTTCCTCACCATCTCCTGGAGTTTGCCCAAGTTCGTGTCCATTGCATCGGTGATACCATCCAGCCATCTCATCCTCTGACACCCTCTTCTCCTTCTGCCATGTAAGGGTGAGAAGTCTGCTGAAATAAAGGATAGAAAATCCAGACTTCAGTATCATCTCTGCAAATCCTACCCTTGTGGTCTTTATGCATCATTGAACAAAGCCTGGACTTATTTTGGCCTCTAAAGAATATCTGATCCTCTTTACTATTTCTTCAGTTGATATTTGAGTTAGATGAGTTGATATACATGTAGCAACTGTATAAATGGTAAAACTCTATGGTAAGTACCAACTGAGGGAGTACTGCGGGTCCTTGGGAAGAAATTTATGGTTTTATATTAAGACTACATTCTTTTTAATTATTTATTTATTTATTTTCTGCTGTGCTGGGTCTTCATTGCTGTGTAGGTTTTTCTCTAGTTGCGGCGAGTGGGGGCTGCCCTCTACTTGTGGCGTTCAAGGTCATGTGGTGGCTTCTCTCGTTTCAGAGCACAGCTCTAGGGCACTCAGTGAGTCTTCAGTAGTTGCAGCACGTGGGTTCAGTATTTGCAGCTCGTGGGCTTTAGAGCACAGGCTCAATAGTTGTGGTGCACGTGCTTAGTTGCTCTGCGGCATGTGGAATCTTCCCGAACCCAGAATTGAACTCATGTCTCCTGAATTGGCAGGTGGATTCTTAACAACTGGACCACCAAGGAAGCCCTAAGATTATATTCCAAATGTATTAATAATGGACATATTTCCCCCACTTGAGAGAAATGTCATCCTCCTCATATTGATTAGAGACCACGTGAAGCAGAGATGAGTCACTCCACCTAAAGGCCTCTTTGACCAACCCACCAGCCATGTGAGGTCTACAGAGCAGTGGCCCAGCTTGAGCCCTTCTCAAAATACTGAACTATAGAATCATGAGCTAATAAAAGATTTGCTTTTAAGCCACTACATTTTGAGGTGTTTTATTATGTAACATAGATGGACTGGTACACGTCCAAGAAATTTTATATTCCTAGCAAGAAAGAGAAGGCTAAAAGGTTTTGTGAGATATTTTCAAGGACTAGGGAAGAAAATGGCCTCCATCACTTCCTACCGCATTCTGTTGGCCAGAACTTAGTCATGTAACCCCATTTAACTGAAAAGGAGGATGGGAAATGTAGTCTTCCTCCACGCCCAGGAATAAGATATAGCATATTATCTACCATAGCTGTCCATTGTTTTCCCTCCCACTTTCCCTCTGGTGGATAGAACACCTTCTTGGTTCTCTTCCTGTAAGTGGCACGGTGCTGTAGCACTGGACTCACAAGCTCATTTCTTGACTGATGCATCTGACTTGAATTAATTTCAAATATGTATTTGGCTGTGCCAGGTCTTAGCTGTGGCATTAGGCACTGGACCACCAGGGAAGTCTCACTTATATTAATTTCAAAGCCACATCAGGTTAGTGTTGAAAACTCTCCCCCCAAATCAGACTTGACATTTTGACAGTTCAGACCTGGCACTTTCCAGTGGTTGGTATCAGGAAATACAAACAGAAGCAGAACTATATGGAATTCCTCCCCACACAAAACAAAGCTGCCATCTTACTAGTGATTATAACATTAAGTCACCCCTTAACTTTGTGCCCACTTTCCTCACAACCTTAAGATAGTATATCTTACGTTTTGTAGGAAGAGAAGATTTCATTTTATTTGCCAAAGTAACTTACATACAGACACATTTCCAGTGAACTGTTTTCTATTTTTAATTCTGAAGAAAACAATGAATAGGAAACATACTGGAAAGCTCAAGTCAACATATGATGAGAAAGATTTTGAAGGAGGCCAGTTGAAGATTCAAATTGGAGGCTTGCTCCCTGTGCTGTGAAGTTCCAAGGTGGGTAACTGAAAGCCCTCTTGCTGTCACATTTCATGATTTCTCCATAACTATGGCAACTTATTATTGCATTAAAACAGTGATAGAAAAAGTAAATCCTTTTTCTTGATACTGGGCTCCTGCCCATCTTGTTCCCATAGCACGGTCACTGGTATAAAGTTGAGATGAGGGGAGAGAATTAGCTCTGGAAAACAAAGTCTATGGATACACTGTTGTTGTTGTTGTGTAGTCACTAAATCGTGTCCGACTCTTTGTGACCCCATGGACTATAGCCTGCCAAGCTCCTCTGTCCATGGGATTCTCCAGGCAAGAATACTGGAGTGGATTGCCATTTCCTTCTCCAGGGGATCTTCTTGATGCAGGGATCAAACCCACATCGCCTGCATTGGCAGGTGGGTTCTTTACCACTGAGCCACCAGGGAAGCCCCTATGGATACATAGAAAGTGGCTAATATTAGCATCTTTTCCTAGCAACATACCTTGGGCAGGAAGGATGAAAGTGATTTCTGCTAGAAACCAGCTTGATTCTATTTCATTCACTTGTAATGAAGAGGCATCGTTTAAAAGAGAACTGAAAGGGAAAAAATGTGGTAAAGTGATAGAAAGACTAAGCCTAAAAGGAACTTTCTGAGGTTTAGCCAATTTCCCTAGCTCAAGTCAGTCAGTTTGGTTCAATTCCATTCAATAAAATCAACAAACATTCACCAAGTGTCTGGAATGTATCAACCGCGGAGATGCAGTAAGATTCAGTCTGCCATCAGATATCTCAGTCCTTGTGTGAAGAAACTTCACCTGGAGATCTGAGGTGACTTATCTGAGTCCTGCAATTAGTCAGTGGAGAAAGCAGGGCGAACACCCCTGCCTCATGACTCCTGGATCAGCAATCAGCCACATAGACATTTTTTGTCCTATGCTAGATCAGAAATAAGCAACAAAGAACTCAGCCAAGTGCTCACATACTTCATTTATGCAATCTTCAGAAGTCAGCAGAATGATCTTTGAGGTACTAAATGTGAGAAGTGAGATTTTATAAGAAGGGGTGGTGGGAGAAAGACAAAGGAAATAATGATGCCTTAGAAAATGTTGGTGTTTTAGACACTGGAGTCAATTGCAGCTGATAATCGCTGAATTTCCTGGCTTGAGAGGAATTGTGGGTCTCAGTAATAGTAATAGTAATGATATCAGTGGGGCTTTCCGGGTGGCTCAGTGGCAAAGAATCTGCCTGCTAATGCAGGAGACACGAGGGCGATCCCTGGGTCGGGAAAATCCCTGGAGAAGGAAATGGCAGCTCACTCCAGTATTCTTGTCTGGGGAATCCCACGGAGAGAAGAGGCTAGTGGGCTACAGTCCATGAGGTCACAAAAGTCAGACACAACTGAGAGGCTGAGAATAATACTTTCTGAGTGCTTACTAGGTTCCAGTGACTCCCCTAAGGTGGCCTGCTTTTTTAAGTTTTATTTTTGACTCTATTGGGTCTTGGTTGTAGCAGGTGGAGTCTTTGTTGTGGCATGAGGGTTTCTCTCTAGTTGTGACATGTGGGCTCAGTAGTTGTGCTGCGTGGGTTTAGTTGCCCCACAGCATGTGGGATCTTAGTTCCCTGACCAGGGATTGAACCCATGCTCCCTGCAGTGGAAGGCGGGTTCCTAACCACTGGACCACCAGGGAAGTCTTTAAGATAGGATACCTGAAATAACTCATTTAAGTCTAATACTTATGATGTAAGTATAATATTATAATTATCTCCATGTAATCATTAGCTCTTGTCACATGTAATACTGTGTAACAGTGTTCCCCCGAACTCAGTGGTTTATAACAACCATTAAGGCTCTTGAGGTTCTGGGGCAGCTGGTGGTTCTGCTGAGCCTGGCTGGGCTCGCTCCCTCATCCACAGTTGGCCATAGGTCCCCTGGCAGTAGATCTAGGATGGCCTCAGTTGGGTTGACCCCACTACGTGGCGAGCCTCCTCCATGTCTCTCATGTCCCTTGTGCATGCTAACTCAGGCTTATTTCCATGGTGGAGGCAGAGGTGCATGAGCGAGTAACAGGACAATAATAAATGCACAAGCACTTTTTAAACCTGCTTGTATTTTGCTATCTTGAAGTCAGGGGAAGAACTGGGACCATCATTGCAAACATCTACCACAGAGGTTAAGTAACTTTTCTTTTAGTAGGGACATGAGTTAGCCTGTGTGTAATAGAGATGTGAAACAATGGTGGATTGTTACTTGTCCAGAGATAGGCAGCCCGGACTTGTGTGTTTGGTGACTCCAACAAGGCCTCCAGGTTCCTGGGATGTTTTCATCTGGTTTCTCTGCCTTTCCCCCAAGTGGTGG
Organism: Bos grunniens; assembly: GCF_055505025.1. Taxonomy (NCBI): domain Eukaryota; kingdom Metazoa; phylum Chordata; class Mammalia; order Artiodactyla; family Bovidae; genus Bos; species Bos grunniens. The sequence continues at coordinate 7,772,701 of NC_141194.1, forward strand.
CCTCATGAATATGGTCTGAGGCTGGTCATCACTTCAACTGAAGTAAAGATGGTTCTCAGGAGGGAATAAAAGGATGCTTCCCCTCCCCTTAATAATGTGAATAGAAATCTCAGGATTGCCACCCATGGTAATTTGAACTAGGTCGTGTGGATCAATCTCACAACTAAACAAGCTGTATATGGTGATGGTTAGTCTCTCAGTTGTGCCCGAATCTTTGCAACCCCATGGACTGCAGCTTATCAGTCTCCTCTGTCCATGGAATTCTCCAAGCAAGAATACTGGAGTGGGTTGCCATTTTATTCCTCAGGGGATCTTCCTGACTCAGGGATCAAACCCATGTCTCCTGCATTGGCAGGCGGATTCTTTACCTCTGAGCCACCAGGGAAGCCCCAAACAAACTGTATGGATTATTCTCAAAATCTTGGAAGCATTCAGAAGCTAGTACGATACTAAGCAGTTATTGGTCTGACATCCCAGGGAGGCTGTGAACTCGGAGAAAAGGAGCAAAGCCTTTGCCCTCGGGGATGCTTACTTGTCCTTTAGATGACCCCAAGGGACTGGGACAAAAATCTGAATCCTCTTCAGCCTGAACCTCAGAAGATTGTCTCCTAGAAGTAAAAATAAACTGGAAGTAAACTCACCCTTCCCTCATCTGAAACACAGTTTTGCAAAAATATGATTTTCCCTCAGCAAAATCTCAGATCTAAAACACTAATCCCAGGTCCCTAGCAGAGATCCATAAAACTAAGAAAACGTCACCTAAATCTTCAGTTTGTTGGAGAACACTGAAAAAATTTTAATTGGCAGGGAACTGGAAAATATAAAAAGTGATATAACAATTTTGTAAAAGAGCCAAATAGAAATTCTAGATCTGAGAAAGATGACTTTTGAAAGTAACATTAACGGCAGATTGAGAATAAGCTACAAGAAATAGTCCTAAAATGAAGCACAGAAAGCCAAAAAGTGAAACTCAGAAAAGGAGAGACAGAAGGTAGTGGTAAAACGTAATATATTTTTTAATTGGCATCTCAGAAACAGAGGGGAGAGAGAGAGATAGGGAGAGAAGCAATTTTGAAATGATGAAGGATCAGAAACCTTGAGAAATCATGAAAGACATCAATACACAGAAGCCCATTGAATCTCAAGCTGGATTAAAAACTCCATGTATAAACACATTAAACTGAAAACAGAATTAATAAATCATATCACTTTTGTTCTCGTTGTCCAGGTCTTGATTATGTAGCTACAACTCTCTGTGGGAAAAGCCAAAAAATGTGGTTTTTATTCCATTGTTTCTTCAGAGCTATATGCCGCCATGGACACTGAGAGTTTATTACCATAAGAGGGAAGAGAAGCGTCAACATTGACCCTGACATAGTTCTTAGGTCACACAGCTCAGAAGTGGCAGGTTAGGTATTTGTTTCCGCATGGCCAGGCTCCACAGCCTCTGCTCTCAGAAAGTATGCAGAAGGCATAGGTCTGCAACCTTTGGCCACAGGTCAACATAATGTATTAATTAAGCAAATTAATTAAAAGCACACTGAAGACATGATAACCAGACCAGGATCATGCTAGTGAAGAGCTTATTCTTCTCAAACGTTTCAGTGTTGTTCATATTCATTAAGGATTTGCTGCCCATAATACAAGGTCCACAAGTGCACAATAGGCTACAAATACACCAACTCCAAGAGAGTTAGATTGGCGTTGGTAACTTTAGGCATCTGATTAGTGTTGATGAGTGAAGGGAGAAGGTTTTGGTCTCTTCACAAGTTAATTCTTTGGGTCTTAAAATGAGTCTCAAGAATGAAAGTAGGAGAAGAGGTGAAAAGTTGGCTTTTGTCTTTCAGTGTCCAAAATCAATTTTTTCAAATGTGGAAACCCCATGTGATCTTAGGTATATACTAAATAGAGTTGTCTGTTTTGTTAAGAAGATGTAAGTTAGGGCCCTTAGCAGACTATAGGTGCTTGGGCCAAATTCTTCCTGCCATCTGTTTTTTGTTAATAAAGTTTTATTGGTACACAATCACATCCATTTATTTATCTATTTCCTGTGACTGTGATTGCACTTCTGTGAGAGAATTTGAGTAATTGTGAACAGAAAGCAATGTGATTTGCAAAGCCTAAAATACTAACCATCAGGCCCTTTTCAGAAACAATCGGCTGATCCCTGTTCTAAGCCAATGAGAGTTTCATGCAGCTGGGCAAAGATAAATTCACTTTCATCCTCATCCTTATTTTGAAGGAACATCTAGGCTCTTTATCTCCTCTCAGCCTTCCTTAGTTTCAGGTGAGAGATTTTGGACTGTGTGAAACCTCCTTATGTTAAGTGAACCCCAAGAGTTGAACTTGACAATTTTGGATATGGTTTTTAATAAGCATGCATTTAATAAATTATCAATCTGTGCTCTGGGGAATTTTAAAAGCTGAATTAAATCATTTTCAAAATTTATTTGGTCAAGCAGCTTGATAAGTGTAGGCAAAATAAACCTTCCCATGCAACAAGAAGTCAGTCCCCTAACCCCTAAAATGTCTCTTTAGTATACAAATTTCTCCAAAGAAGTTTTTCTCAACAATGTGTGATTGAAAACCAAAGACATGTTTTTCTAAGGTCAGACCATAAGGAATCATAAAATCAATATTTCTAACATTTATGGATTTGCTCTCATTAGTTTTTGGCAATACACAACTTCTTGATTTTTGAAAGTGGTACAAAACGGTGCAGAAAGCTTCTGGAACATGAATAAAAATGTATATATATATATATTTTATAATTTTAGTGTAAACAAATTCCAAGCATATGGATTACATTTCCTTTTAAAAATAAAGATTTTAACATTTAATGGGAAAAACGATTTGCAAAATATGCTTTGGATTTTGCCAAAACCGAATCACTCAAAATGTACAATTAACTCTAAACGAAACCAAATTCAACTGTCTTTGCTTTAAATGACTAAAAAAGACAGCTCCCATTGTTGCTCGTGCCTCAGAGTTCCCAGGTCAAGAAAGGGAAGTCGGATATGCTGTCAGCTAGGCAATGTTCTTCGTAATGTCTGCCTCAGAGTGTAGTTGAGCAGGAGAGTGTTTCCCAGGGGAATATGTGTGACCTTTTCAAGTGTAAATCGATTTTGACTAGTTACAATGTTTAAGAGGAATTATAGAGAGGAACTGACGTGTTTCCTGGTAAGGAATCAAGTTGTTAATTTTCACCATCTATGAAGTTCTCATTGTTGTCCTGAGAACTGAATAATCTAACAAAAGTCTTCTACATTTTGATGACTTTTTGCATTTGTAATGAGAGCAGTGGAGTGGTCATAAATGTACCATTAAAAAATGCTTTAGGTTTTTCTCTTAGATCACAATTATTTGCAGAAACAAACATAGCTGTTTGCAATCCAAATGGGACTGACTGACTAATTGTTAGGCTAATACACCAAGGAGTACTTTGCTATTTGCTATTTCTGGTTAGATTCAGTTGCAGGAATCAAGCTGTCTAGGGAGAGGCAAAAACCAAAACTGGGAGCCAGCACTGCTGAGAACTCATCTGTCTATCAGTCTCTACTCTGAAATAATGGGCTTCCCTAGTGGCTCAGTGGTAAAGAACACGCCTGCCAATGCAGGAGATGTGGGTTTGATCCCTGCATCAAGATGATCCCCTGGAGAAGGAAATGGCAACCCACTCCAGTATTCTTGCCTGTAGAATCCCATGGACAGAGGAGCCTGGCAGGATTGCAAAGAGTCGGACACAACGTAGTGACTAAACAGTAACACTCTAAAATAATACAAGTACCTCCTTTGAGGAAACAGAAAATTATGAATGAGGAGTGGGTTTGGAATATGCAAGTAGTTCTTATGAGAATTTAAATTTTAAATGGAACTTACCATCTACAAGCTATTTGCAGAGTTGACAGTGGTAATAAAATTGAGGAATATGAGATAATGATACAAATACATTCTTAGTTCTGGACAGAATGGGAGAAAACATAGGGGCACTATTTAAATATTGAAATCTAGGAGCATAATTAGAACAGAGGCAAAACCACTCTATACGCTAAAGAATAAACACTATAAATAAATACAAATGTGAAAGAGAGGAGGAAAGTGATCAGAAAATAAAAAGAGGGAAAGAAATGAACCCTCTACTGGCTTCCCTTCCAGCCTCGTGTAACATATTAAAGCATTCATTTTCTTGTCCCACAGAATTTTGCATTTTTCAAAGAACTATCCAGTCAGAGGAATTTTACATTTTCATATCCATTTCTTCAACTCTTTGATGCAACAGAAAGGGCACCATAGCAAAAGGAAACATGGCAATCTGACATCTCAAAGGTCAACTTCTTTCATGTCTCAGAAACATATTCTTACTATATTGGGACTTCTAGAGCTCGGTGTGAGTAACAATTCTTCATGCTATACATCCATTTTTTAAATTGCACGTTTCTTCCAAACATCACTAAGTTCGTTAATATTTAGGTTTGCCAGTTTCAGTTTCCAGCGAAACTGATCTAAATGTGAAACCTACACTGTTGATAGAGCAGCTGGGCTGCAAGAGGCAATAATCACCAGCCTTCCCCGTGAACCAAACGCTCTTGCAGTTCAAGAGACTGGTCCCAGCGGTCACATCATTATTTCCTGAGTTGCCCATTATGTGGTTAGCATTTACATAAATATTAGGTCCGCACAGTCCCTTCCCTGTGGCTTTTCCAGAAGGACTGCATTCCTGTATATTTATTAGCCATTTTCAAAGCTTCTTGTTGTTCTAACTTGCAGAAAGGAGAAAGTCAGAAATATAAAGAAGTCTTAGATTTGTGTAAATCAGGACTGTGTTCTTATAATTTTGTGAAGATTTAGTAAGTACAGGCATAACTGTACTCTGGAAGGCAAGAGTAGCCTTCTCTATTATTCTTTCTGGAATATATCCATGGGTCCTTCCCATCTCTCTGGTCATTATACACTTCTTCCTCTCTGCCTTTATTTTTAGGCATTACTTTCCCTCCTGATATTATACCACACAGAACTCTTTGTCACCTTCCATCGAAGTCCTTGGTCTCTTGAAATTTGCCTCTTTAAACTTCTATCTTGGTTCCCCCCCCCCAAATTCATTGTATCATGTCTAGCTCATTTCCTTTGCCTGGCTTACTCCTCCATTTCTGGTGCTTTGTGGTGGCATCAATGCAAGGTTCACAAAATTGTTTCCATTTCCTCTTTGCATTGAGTGACCCATGAGATGATGTTGACATGATGGATTGGGAGCTGGGGTGACGTTTGTCCTGTCCAGGCCGGCCTTCTGAATGGCCTGCAATATCCTCCCCTTCATCTTCCCTTGATGGATTGGCCAGTTGGAATTCAGCAGTGTGATCTCTGAGGCTGTAGGGGTTGGTGGAACCCCCAGATAGAAGGAGCCTGGTTGAAAGAGAAAGGCATGGGACAACCATGTGGTGGAGGGCATCCACCTTGGGCTTTGTGTCTGCACAAACACTTCTCTTGTGTTAAGCCACTGAGATTTTGAGCTGATTGTCACAGCAGTTTGCTAGTGTGATTCTTATAGTGATCTTGTATAGGATCTTCAAGATTCAGCTCAGTCATCACCCCCTCTATGGAATCTTTCTTCTGTGGACTTCTAGGGCACCTTAATTTGCTATAAGGGTACAGAATTTCTTTAGTTGTACGAGTTGCAACTAATGTTTTACCTCTGGCTCTCTTTCTTAAAAACAGCAACTTTATACTCTAGTGCCCACTGTAGTGCATGGCCCAGAGCAGAAAGATGCTCAAAAAATCTCATAGACATTACCTCTCCTTGAAAAGAAGGCATCATGAATGGGAGAATTTCAAACATGGTAGTCTGGAGGATGGAGTGGGGTTGGTGGTAATGAATGGGTGGGGACGCAACCATGCGTCCTTCAATGTTATCACCTACTGTGTTTATTACACAAGAAGTGCTTTGTCATCATCCACTTTCTTGTGTAAAGTAAGGCAAGGTTACATGATATAATGATGGTGCTTACATAGTCATTCATTCAAGTATCTGTCCTTGTCTAAGCACTGTTCTGGGTACTAGGGGAAAGAGGTAAGTATGACAGATCTGGTCCCTGCCTTCACAAGTCTATTTTCTGAACCATTAGCATCATGATATCATTTCTGATACGTATCTTTCCTTTGTGTGAATCATAGGGATTTGATGAGTTTATGAATCAGAGACTATCCCCTTTGGGCAAAGCACAGAGACCAGGTAAACAGTAGAAGCCACTGGAATTCTAGATACTATAAACAAGGTATCCATATAATTGCTCATATCCTAGCTTCTACTGTTCATTTATAAGGGCTTCATTATCTGATTACTGAGGTCGCATATGACTTATAATTTAGTTTTTCCATTTGGATTTTTTTCTTCAATATTTGAGAGCTCCTTGAGGATGGAGACTAAGTCTTTAATTCAGTTCAACAAACATTTATTGAACACAATGATCTATTTACTTACTTTGGGAAAAAAAGATTGCAGATTCTTTGAAATTCATTTTATACTACTTACAAATAATCCCTTTCAAGTACTGAGCTTTCTTTGAAGCATTTACTGTTCAAGCCTTCTTTTTTTGCTGCAAAAGATTTTACTTTTCCTAGATTTCTTTTTTCCCATCTTCTGTGCTTATTTACCCAACATTCCGTGTCCATATTAAAAAAAAAAATTCTATCACTGAATTAGTAGATTAAATCAGATTTTGAATGTCCAAGGGAAATTCTCTGTATAAAGGAGGCAATCATTTAATTATTCATATTTTTCCAAAGCAGAACTTAGAAAAAGGATGAAAATAGTATGTTTACTTTCAGTTTCAGTTCATTTCATTTTTTCAATGTAGGACTTTTCAGAAGAAGGTTTCTTATGCTAACCTGACAGCCAATCCTTAACTTGATGCACTTTTGGTGGAAAGAGCAATTCAAAATGTGTCACAGTTACTCAGGAGCATGGTCTGCAGTGCTTCAGGGAGAGAGTTGGCACCCATCTTAGGAGGAGGAGTTGGGAAGTCAAAGGAAGGGAAGGGAAAAGTAGGAAGAGGCTACCAGAAGGAAAAAGAGCTCAGAGACTCATATTGACACTGCCCTGAATATATAGGAAATGGAGTTGCCAGATTTAGCCAAGGAACAATCAGAAAACACCAAAAAAAAAAAAAAAAAAAAAACCCCAACCCAAATTATAACAAAAAACAAGATACCCAGTTAAACTTGAATTTCAATAAACAACAAGTAATTTCTTAGTATATTTCAATTGCTCAGTCATGTCCGACTCTTTGCAACCCTATGGACTGCAGCACACCAGGCTTCCCCGTCCATCACCAACTCCCGGAGCTTGCTCAAACTCATGTCCATCAAGTCAGTGATGCCATCCCACCACCTCATCCTCTGCCGTCCCCTTCTCCTCCCCACTTCAAGCTTTCCAACATCAGGGTCTTTTCAAATGAGTCAGTTCGTCGCATCAGGTGGCCAAAGTATTGGAGCTTCAGCTTCAGCATCAGTCCTTCCAGTGAATATTCAGGACTGATTTCCTTTAGGATGGACTGGTTGGATCTCCTTGCAGTCCAGGGGACTCTCAAGAATCTTCTCCAACACCACAGTTCAAAAGCATCAATTCTTCGGCCCTCAGCTTTCTTTATAGTCCAGCTCTCACATCCATACATGACTACTGGAAAAACCAAAGCTTTGACTAGACAGGCCTTTGTTGGCAAAGTAATGTCTCTGCTTTTCAATATGCTGTCTAGTTTGGTCATAGCTTTTCTTCCAAAGAGCAAGTGTCTTTTACTTTCATGGCTGCAGTCACCATCTGCAGTGATTTTGGAGCCCAAGGAATTGAAGTCTGTCACTGTTTCCATTGTTTCCCCATCTATTTGCTATGAGGTGATGGGACCAGATGCCATGATCTTAGTTTTTTGAACGTTGAGTTTTGTGCTAGTGTTTTCACTCTTTCACCTTCATCAAGAGGCTCTTTAGTTTCTCTTCACTTTCTGTCATAATGGTGGTGTCATCTGTGTATCTGAAGTTATTGATATTTCTCCTGGCAATCTTGATTCCAGCTTGTACTTTATCCAGCCCGGCATTTTGCATGATGTACTCTGCATATAAGTCAAATAAGCAAGGTGATAATATACAGCCTTGATGTACTCCTTTCCCAATTTGGAGCCAGTCTGTTGCTCCATGTTGCTTCTTCCCCTGACAGCATTGCTGAGATCCTACCATTGCCTCTAGCCACACTGGCCTGCCTGCTGGTCCCACCCCAGGGCCTTTGTCCATGCCATTGTGCCGTGTTGAGGATACTGTCCACAAGGTCTCTGCTCAAATATGACCTCCTTGAATTTACCACCAGTTTTACCTGACCAATTAGCAATGCCTTGTACAACTTACACAAATGCCTCTTATTATGCTTAATTTTTAAAAGATTTTTATTTACTTTTTGGCTGTGCTGGATCTTCGTTGCTGTGTGGGTTTTTCTCTAGTTACGGCAAGTGGGGGGGCCACTCGGTAGTTGCAGTGTGCAGGCTTCTCCTTCTAGTGGCTTCTCTCGTTGCAGAGCATGGGCTCTAGGCTGCTCGGGCTTCAGTAGTTGCAGCACATGGGCTCAGTGGTTGAGGCTCCTGGGCTCTAGAGCACAGGCTCAATAGTTGTGGTGCATGGGTTTAGTTGCTTCAATGCTTGTGGGATCTTCCCAGACAGGGATTGAACCCACGTCTCCTCCATTAGCAGGCAATTCTTTACCACTGAGTCACCAGGGAAGCCCACTATGCTTAATGTTTTAAAATTTTTATTGAAATACAGTTGATTTACACAGTGGTATTAGTTTCATGTGTACTGCAAAGTGATTCACACATATTCATATATATATATATATGTTTTTTTGTTTTACATTCTCTTCCATTATTACAAGACATTGAGTACAGTTCCCTGTATTATACAATAAGTCCTTGTTGTTTGTCTATTTTATATATAGTAGTGTGTATCTGTTAATCCCAAAGTTCTAATGTATCCCCCCTTTGAGTAACCATGTTTGTTTTCTATACCTGTGAGTCTATTTTTGTTTTGTACATAAGTTCATTTGTATAATTTTTTAGATTCCATATATAAGTGATATCATATGGTATTGTCTTTTTCTGACTTATTTTACTTAGTATGATAATCTCTAGGTCCATCCATGTTGCTTCACATGGCATTATTTCATTCTTTTTTATGGTTGAGTAATATTCCACTCACCTCTTGATTGATGTTGAGGTTGCTTCCATGTCTTGACTGTTTTGAATAGTGCTGCTATGAACACTGGGGTGCATGTATCTTTTTCAATTATCATTTTCTCTGGATATATGCTCAGGACTGGGATGGCTGTATAATATGCTAGCTCTATTATCAGTTCTTTTAAGAAATCTCCATACTGTTCTCCACAGTGACTGCACCAAGTTACATTCCCACCAACAGTGTAGGAGGATTCCCTTTTCTCTACATCCTTTCCATCCATCATTTGTTATTAGTAGACTTTTTGATGTTGGCTATTCTGACTAGTGTGAGGCGATATCTCACTGTAGTTTTGATTTGTATTTCTCTAATAAAGCTAGTGGAGGTGATGGAATAATCGTTGAGCTATTTCAAATCCTGAAAGATGATGCTGTGAAAGTGATGCACTCAATATGCCAGCAAATTTGGAAAACTCAGCAGTAGCCACAGGACTGGAAAAGGTCAGTTTTCATTCCAATCCCAAAGAAAGGCAATGCCAAAGAATGCTCAAACTACCACACAACTACACTCATCTGACATGCTAGTAAAGTAATGCTCAAAATTCTCCAAGCCAGGCTTCAGCAATACATGAACCGCGAACTTCCTGAGGTTCAAGCTGGTTTTAGAAAAGGCAGAGGAACCAGAGATCAAATTGCCAACATCAGCTGGATCATCGAAAAAGCAAGAGAGTTCCAGAAAAAGATCTATTTTTGCTTTATGGACTATGCCAAAGCCTTTGACTGTGTGGATCACAATAAACTGTGGAAAATTCTGAAAGAGATGGGAATACCAGACCACCTGACCTGCCTCTTGAGAAACCTGTATGCAGATCATGAAGAACAGTTAGAACTGGACACAGAACAATAGACTGGTTCCAAATAGGAAAAGGAGTACATCAAGGCTGTATATTGTCACCCTGCTTATTTAACTTGTATGCAGGGTATATCATGAGAAACGCTGGGCTCGAGGAAGCACAAGCTGGAATCAAGATTGCTGGAGAAATATCAATAACCTCATATATGCAGATGACACCACCCTTATGGCAGGAAGTGAAGAAGAACTAAAGAGCCTCTTGATGAAAGTGAAAGAAGAGAGTGAAAAAGTTGGCTTAAAGTTCAACATTCAGAAAACGAAGATCATGGCATCCAGTCCCATCACTTCATGGCAAATAGATGGGGATGCAGTGGAAACAGTGGCTGACTTTATTTTTTGGGGCTCCAAAATCACTGCAGATGGTGACTGCAGCCATGAAATTAAAAGACACTTACTCCTTGGAAGGAAAGTTATGACCAACCTAGATAGCATAATCAAAAACAGAGACATTACTTTGCCAACAAAGGTCCATCTAGTCAAGGCTATTGTTTTTCCAGTGGTCATGTATGGATGTGAGAGTTGGACTATAAAGAAAGCTGAGGGCCAAAGAATTGATGCTTTTGAACTGTGGTGTTGGAGAAGACTCTTGAGAGTCCCTTGGATTGCAAGGAGATCCAATCAGTCCATCCTAAAGGAGATAGTCCTGGGTATTCATTGGAAGGACTGATGTTGAAGCTGAAACTCGAATACTTTGGCCATCTGATGTGAAGAGCTGACTCATTTAAAAAGACCCTGATACTGGGAAAGATTGAGCGCAGGAGGAGAAGGGGACAACAGAGGATGAGATGGTTGCATGGCATCATTGACTCAATGGACATGGGTTTGGGTGAAGTCCGGGAGTTGGTGATCGACAGGGAGGCCTGGCATGCTGCAGTTCATGGGGTTGCAAAGAGTTGGACATGACTGAGCGACTGAACTGAACTGAATAATTAGCAATGCTGAACATCTTTTCATGTGCCTTTTAGCCATCTGTTTGTTTTCTTTGGAGAAATGTCTTTTTAGATATTCTGCCCAGTTTTTGATTGTTTTTTTTTTTTATATTCACCTATATAAGCTGTTTGTATATTTTAGAGATTAATCTCTTGTCAGTCACTAGGTTTAATTTTTTATAGCATTCATTACTGTTTCTGTTTCATTTATTTTATCCATTTATTCATTAGATTCATTGATATTCAATATTTCTATACTTATTTTTTTTTACTGAATATATATTTACAGGGTTATATATGTGGCTCTGTCTACATTTTTAGCGCCTAGAAGAGAGCTTGGTACATTATTGAGCCAGGCAGATCAGTAAATATTTATTGAAAGAGTGGCTGGCAATGGACAAAGCTAATTACAGGAATGCTGTAATTAATTTTATATATTTAAGCATTTGTCAGTGCAGTTAGCACTTCTCAGTTATTCTCCATGGTCTCTCTGTATTTTAAGTACACTTGGACAGCATCAGCTCAGTATCATTTGCCACTTAGGAGGAAGGACTATATGTCCCATAGTGTCCCAGTTTATGCCTGTTGTCCCAGTGGGATTATTAATAGCACTCTCATTTTCAAAAACATCCTCATTTGGACAGTAATTTAAATGTGTGCAGGGTACAGATGTGTCTTTTAACAGGTATGGGTGATGAGTCACAGCAGTTGAAACTAAAAAGAGATTGAGTGGGGCCTGGAATTGTCAAGCATGACTTCATGGAAGATTTCAAACTGGCATTGTGCCTGGAAGGATGGCAAGGAAGCAGGAAGGATTATTTGGATGGAGAAAGTCACATGTGCAAAGGGACAAAGACGGGACTGTGTTCCAGGCAAATTGTGATGGAAGGTTTAGGTGAAAGAACATTCAGAGGGAAAACACAGAGGCAGGCTGTAAATAGACGATTCCAAGGCTGTGACTCCGGGCTCCACCCCCTAGGTGAAATGGCTATTTAAGGCATTATTATACTCTTGTCGGTAAACAATCCGACTGCAATGCGGGAGACCACAGTTCGATCCCTGGGTCAGGAAGATCCCCTGGAGAAGGAAATGGCAACCCACTCCAGTATTCTTGCCTGGGAAATCCCATAGACAGAGGAGCCTGGTGGGTTACAGTCCATGGGGTCACAAGAGTCAGACACGACTTAGCGACTAAACCACCACCACATGCTCCCATCATGTAAACACAGATTTTGATGACTTGGTTGGAATGTCTGACACTCACACTGAAAAAACAATTTCTTAAAAACCAATGACTTTTTCAAATCAGCCCCAGATAAGATGGGAGAGAAGATGATACGGGCTTTATATAGGGAAACCTAGGTGTGGCAGAATCGGCTGGTTAATGGCAGCTGTTTCAACAATTAGAATTAAGTTCAGCACAGTGATTTAATTTACTTGAACAAAATCAGGTCTTACATTTCAGCTTCTTAATAGCTTCCACTCTTCCAGCGAGCCAAGAGGGCTTGGCTTTGGTATAAGCTGCTGCCACCTGTGTTTAGTCAACATTAAGACAACAAACCAGGAAGAGAGTGTCTGCTCTTGCACTCTTGAGAAAATAATCAAGTCACTAAGTACTTAGTTCCAAGCAACTGGAAGAAGGTGGGCATGGCTGATTCATCTGTTGAAGTTAGAAATTTTTATTAGTGGGCCAAGTCCTAGTTCCCAACACGGTCAACAACATTTTGAACTTCTTGGCCAACCCAATAAGATACAGAGCTGGCTAAGCACCACAGTTTTGAGCCAGGCTGCCTTGGTTGACTCATGGGTTCAAATTCTGACCCCATCACCTTGGATAATTACTTACCCACTCAATACCTCAGCTTCTTACTTGTAAAATGTGGATGTTGATAACAATAGTACCTTTGAATGGTGGTTGTGAAATGCACATAAATTCATGTAATGTACCTAGCACACAGCTTGTCAGAGGGTACATACTAAATAAATTTCATTTGTTTTTATTATTAACTAAAATGGCCTATTTGGCTTCCCTGGTGGCTAAGTGGTAAAGAATCCACCTGCAGTGCAGGAGGTGCAGGAGACCTGAGTTTGATCCCTGGGTGGGGAAGATCCCCTGGAGAAGGAAATGGCAAGCACTCGAGTATTCTTGCCAGGGAAACCCCATGGACAGAGGAACCAGGCAGCTGCAGCCCATGGGGTTGAAAAAGAGTCAGACATGACTGAGCATGCACGCACAAAATGACCCATGGAGACCCATAGGCTTTGGGGCAAAAGTAACCTGTTTACTGACTTAGAAAAATTGACTCTGTACTTGGATAATTAACCAACCCTTCAGAAAAGAATCCTCTCTAAGATGGTAAACTGTGAAAAGGAGCAGGCTCGTTCAAAGATGATTTTTGGGAAATAGTGTTCTCTGTCTCATAGGCGAAAGCTTAATGTTTCTTCTAAAAACCCACCAACAGAGAAACAAACACAGAAATGAGTCTTGAGGCTTCTGTGGCAAACTTAACTCCGCTGGGTCCTGGGTAATGTACACTGTACATTCCAGGAATGGAGCTGCCTTGGAAATTTATTATGTGTAACATTTAATAAAGGGAAGAGTTGAACAAAACACCCTGGAGACCTGCGTTCTAATTGAGGATCTGCTTTGATGTCTGACTTAGAGCAAGTCACTGGAGCTCTGTCTCTGATTTCCAGCCACTATAAAACAGGATTATGAGCACATTCAGAGCACCCTGAAACCTGGTAAAATAGAAGAGGGGGCTGAAGACCTGAAAATGAGGATGTTTAAGAGAATGGCCAGAAGGTGTGCAGGGTAATACCATTAGCATCAGGAGAGGGGAAGGAGCAGGATGAAGTCCTGGAGGCAGGGCCACCTTCCAGCCTGTTACTTATTGATGCTAGAATGTTCTGAGACTAGAAAGGACCACCTTCTTATCTGCACAGTCAGGTGGTACATATGGGATGTGTGTGTGTATGTGTGTGTGTGTGGGATATATATATGCATACATATACCATCTAGTCCATATCCCATATCCAGGTATATGGACATTGGGGTGTCTTTTGGAAAACTCCCATTGAAATCATACCCATTTGGTTTTGATCAAACTCAAGCCTCTAAAATCAGTGGAGAATGTGGTTGACACCTTCAAGAGGTCTTTGAAATTCACCTGTAAAAAGTTAAGCTACTGGGGGATTTTACAACGATTGGGAAGGACATGACTGTTGGATATAATGATGAGGGGATGTCAACTGCTCAGAGCACTGGTCACATTTCACTGAGAGGGACCTCTTCTATTTGGGGAGAATTGCCATTCCAAAGCAATTGCTGACAAATACTTGGCTTCTCTAGAATTTATATTGGAATTCCTATCTCCTAGCTCTTGGTTAGACCTAAATACCTTGGTTAGCATCATAATTCACCCTAATTTGGCACATTCTGTTGCAGACTCTCAAAGTCATAGTTGTTGTTCAGTCCCTTATTCACATCTCACTCTTTGTGACCCCATGGACTGCAGCATGCTAGGATCCCCTGTCCTTCACATCTCCCGGAGTTTGCTCAAACTTCTGTCCATTGAGTCAGTGATGCCATCCAACCATCTCGTCCTCTGTCAACCCCTTCTCCTCCTGCCCTCAGTCTTTCCCAGCATCAGGGTTTTTTCCCAATGAGTCAGCCTTTCTCATGAGGTGGCCAAAATACTGGAGCTTCAGCTTCAGCATCAGTCCTTCCAATAAATATTCAGGGTTGATTTCCTTTAGGATTGACTGGTTTGATCTCCTTGCAGTCCAAGGGACCCTCAAAAGTCTTCTCCAGCACCACAATTCAAAAGCATCTGTTCTTCAGTGCTCATCCTCAGAACATAGACCAACTCTCACATTTATATATAACTACTAGAAAAAACATAGCTTTGAAAAACTATGGATGGAGGTTCGTGACATTGTACAGGAGGCAGGGATCAAGATCATCCCCAAGGAAAAGAAATGCAAAAAGGCAAAATGGTTGTCTGAGGAGGCCTTACAAATAGCTGTGAATAGAAGAGAAGTGAAAGGCAAAGGAGAAAAGGAAAGATATACCCATTTGAATGCAGAGTTTCAAGAATAGCAAGGAGAGATAAGAAAGCCTTCCTCAGTGATCAGTGCAAAGAAATAGAGGAAAACAATAGAATGGGCAAGTCTAGAGATCTCTTCAAGAAAATTAGAGATACCAAGGGAACATTTCATGCAAAGATGGGCACAATAAAGGACGGAAATGGTATGGACTTAACAGAAGCAGAAGATATTAAGAAGAGGTGGCAAGAATACACAGAAGAACTATACAAAAAAGACCTTCATGACTGAGATAATCATGATGGTGTGATCACCAACCTAGAGCCAGATATCCTGGAATGGAAAGTCAAGTGGGCCTTAGGAAGCATCACTACGAACAAAGCTAATGGAAATGATGGAATTCTAATTGAGCTGTTTCAAATACTAAAAGATGATGCTGTGAAAGTGCTGCACTCAATATGTCAGCAAATTTGGAAAACTCAGCAGTGGCCACAGGACTGGAAAAGGTCAGTTTTCATTCCAATCCCAAAGAAAGGCAATGCCAAAGAATGCTCAAACTACTGCACAATTGCACTCATCTCACAAGCTAGTAAAGTAATACTCAAAATTCTCCAAGCCAGGCTTTACCAGTATGTGAACTGTTGACTTCCAGATGTTCAAGCTGGATTTAGAAAAGGCAGAGGAACCAGAGATCAAATTGCCAACATCTGCTGGATCATCACAAAAGTGACAAGTTCTAGAAAAACATCTATTTCTGCTTTATTGACTATGCCAAAGCCTTTGACTGTGTGGACCACAACAAACTCTGGAAAGTTCTGAAAGAGATGGGAATACCAGACCTCCTGACCTGCCTCTTGAGAAATCTGTGTTCAGGTCGGGAAGCAACAGATAGAACTGAACATGGAACAACAAACTGGTTACAAATAGGGAAAGGAGTACATCAAGGCTGTATATTGTCACCCTGCTTATTTAACTTGTATGCAGAGTACATCATGAGAAACGCTGGGCTGGATGAAGCTCAAACTAGAATCAAGATTGCCAGGAGAAATAACAATAACATCAGATATGCAGACGACACCACCCTTATGGCAGAAAGTGAAGAAGAACTAAAGAGCCTCTAGATGAAAGTGAAAGAGGAGATTGAAAAAACTAGCTTAAAACTCAACATTGAGAAAACGAAGATCATGGCATCTGGTCCCATCACTTCATGGCAAATAGATGGGGAAACAGTGACAAACTTTATTTTTGGGGGCTCTAAAGTCAATGCAGATGGTGACTGCAGCCATGAAATTAAAAGATTCTTGCTCCTTGGAAGAAAAGTTATGACCAAGCATGACAGCATATTAAATAGCAGAGACATTACTTTGCCAACAAAGGTCCATCTAGTCAAGGCAATGGTTTTTTCAGTAGTCATGTATGGATGTGAGAGTTGGACTGTGAAGAAAGCTGAGTGCCGAAGAATTGATGCTTTTGAACTGTGGTGTTGGAGAAGACTCTTGAGAGTCCCTTGGACTGCAAGGAGATCCAATCAGTCCATCCTAAAGGAAATCAGTCCTGAATATTCATTGGAAGGACAGATGCTGAAGCTGAAACTCCAATACTTTGGCCACCTGATGCGACGAACTGACTCATTGGAAAAGACCCTGATGCTGGGAAAGATTGAAGGTGGGAGATGAAGGGGACAACAGAGGATGAGATGGTTGGATGGCATCCCTGACTCAATGGACATTAGTTTGAGTAAACTCCAGGAGTTGGTGATGGACAGGGAGGCCTGGTGTGCTGCAGTCCATGGGGGCACAAAGAGTCAGACACGAGTGAGCGACTGAAATGCAATGAACTGAACTGATACAGACCTTTGTCAGCCAAATGATGTCTCTGCTTTTTAATATGTTGCCTAGGTTTGTCATAGCTTTTCTTCCAAGGAGCAAGTGCCTTTCAATTTTGTTATATGTTTGAAAGTCATAGGTCTCCTCAAATCATATGTGAGTTTAGGGATCAACTGATGTAGAGTTGGAGTAAATAAAAGATGTTCCCATCCCAAGATCTTATGGAGGCAGTCGTTGAAAGTCCCAGGTGGCTCTGAAACCATTAAGTAGAGCTAGAGATGGCAGATCAATGAAGGCAGGGCTGGGCATTTGGTCCTGTTCACAGCAGAAATCCTAGTGCCTAGGACAGTGCACAGAATACAGCAGCACTCCAGAAATACTTGTTGAAAGGATGGTGACCTGAAGGCAGCACTGGGTCAGAGATATGTTATAGCTGTTTAGTGGCGGATGGTGATGTGAAAAGTGTGTGACCTTCAGAAGATATTGTTTTGGAATCACTTAAGAGGGCCCAAGAAGTCAAGCCAGGAGCTTCTTTAGGGTCTCTGCTCTGATCTTTGAGGGGAGGAACGGAGACTGTAAGGCAGAGAAATCATGTGGAGAGGACACTGGGGGACTTCCAAGTTATGGTTCTGGTGTTTGTGAGTGGAGAGTTGCATCCTGAAATCAAGAAATAGAGGGTTTGTTTCCTGTAGAACACAAGAAAGTCTCAGAGTGACCATGGGTGTGGGAGCTGATGGCCATAGCTATCTGATGTATGTGACACTGAGTTCAGTGGAAAAAAACAGAACCCATCTGTATGGTCTGGCCACTCAAGATGGCTGTTTTCCTGCTCTTGGTACATCCCCTGCTCAACCAGCTCCTGCTTCCTCTACACCTACTCACAAGGTTATGGTGCCAAAGAATGGATGCTTTCGAATTGTGCTGGAGAAGACTCTGGAGAGTCCCTTGGACTACAAGGAGATGAAACCAGTCAATCCTAAAGGAAATCAACCCTGAATATTCACTGGAAGGACTGATGCTGAAGCTGAAGCTCCAATACTTTGGCCACCTGATGCAAAGAGCCAACTCATTGGAAAAGACCCTGATGCTGGGAAAGATG
This sequence comes from Bos grunniens, assembly GCF_055505025.1. Classification (NCBI taxonomy): domain Eukaryota; kingdom Metazoa; phylum Chordata; class Mammalia; order Artiodactyla; family Bovidae; genus Bos; species Bos grunniens. The sequence goes on from NC_141194.1 coordinate 7,790,721, forward strand.
GAAGGCAGAAAGAGAAGAGGATGAGCATGTTTGGATAGCACCACCGACTCAATGGACATGAATTTGAGCAAGCTCCGGAAGATGGTGAAGGACAGAGGAGCCTGGTGTGCTTGAGGCGTTCATGAGGTCACAAAGAGTGGGACAGGACTGAGCGGCTGAACAACAACCTGCCCCTTAGGTCAGAACGGCTCCACCTGGTGGTTTATGAAAGGAAAGCACCTGCCCTCAGGATGCTTGAAACCAGCCGCGAGGGGCGTGCCTCAGCGGCTGGTTTCCCTGGTAACGGATCAGCCTTTCTGACATCATTTCCTCCTACAGATGGAGGAGGAGCCTCCTCCTCCCTGGGGTAGTGAATAGTGCTACCGTGTCTGGCGTCTGTGGGGCATGGTGGGGTGCTGCTCCAGGACCTTTCTTCAGGTTTGTAAGATTCCGCCCCCCACCCCCCCACCATCTATTAAACCATTGATGTCCCGGTCGCTGACTCTGGGCTCTTTGGTTGGTCTTGAGGCTGGGCAAGTACAGCGCTTGCTGGCCTGTGGAGTGCAGCCCACCACCAACCAAATCTCCACACAGCAGCAAAGGAGCCTTTCCCCACAATGGCCCAGTTAGACTGGAAACTAGGGAAAGAGGGTGTTTATGAGAAAACAGGCAGAGGACTTCCCCGTTGGGTCACCATCTTGGTTTGGCTACTAAGAGATCAGTTTTTGTAGAGGAACTTTATCATTTATGGCACACACACACACACACAAAAAACCAAAAAAACCCTTCTCTAGTAGAGGTGAAGGGGCTGTTTGAGCAGATGATTAATCTGTATTTAACCACTTTGTTGTTCTATTCCTTCTCTGGCCTTATCACCTTTCCTTTTATCAAATCCTTTTAAAAGCATGTTTGGGATGGAAGAATTTACCTGTATATGTATGGAGCTCTTTATGGATTTGAAGACACTTCCATGCCATTACCACTTCAGATGCTCCACAGAGTAACGTGATAATATAACTGAGTGTGTCAACCTTTTCTCTAAAGGGCGAGATGGTAAATATTTTTAGCTCTGTGGGCCATAATCTCCATTGTGACTGTTTAGTTCTGTATTGAAGTGTGAGTAGCTATTTACAATGCATGAGAGTAAGCAAGGCTGTGTTCTAATAAAGCTTTATTTACAAAAATAGGCAGTGGGCTGGAATTTGCAGATGGTTGGTCTAGACTGGTGCTATTTAAAGCGTGTTCTGTGGGCAGCATTACCAGGGTCACCTGGGAGGTTCTTAGCAGTGGAGAACCCGGGTCCCAGACCTCTTGAGTCAGAATCTGCTTTTTAACAAGACTCAGGTGAGCATCAATGAGTCAAATGTTGTAGGGTTATTAAAGGAATGATTCGATTTTCCTCCCTCATTCCTCCTAAAGTCAACTGGGATTCATCCATCTTCCCCACTCCTATCACATCATATAATATCTCAGATTAGGTTTTTTGATACCTTCTGGGCATTAGGACCATCTCATTTATAGCTTTTAAGAGGTCTGGGCCAAATCTAAATGGGTACTTTGATGGAAAAAGCATTTCAAAGGAGCTCAGCTTTCCCCTTGCACCTGGTCAGCTGCGAGACCTTCACAAAGAAATGGCACAAGGTCCCTGCCCCTCACGCCCATCTTGAGCATTGCCCTTCTCCCCCACCGCAACCAGCAGGAAGAGGGAGGGAGGTGAGAGAGCGAAGCCTTCTGCTGGTCTGATGCTCTCGCCATGTGGTGTTGGGGTCCTGTTTGCACAGCCACCCCAAAGTGTGCTCTTTCTCGTGTGCAGTGCTGTTGTGGGGGTGTGGGGCTTCTGCTCCTGTGGGACCTCAGACACTTCATGGTTTCATGACTGCATTGTGGCAGGCATGTCCTGGGGCAGGTCCCTCTGGCCTAGCTCCCTTCAGCATCACCCTCTTGGCTTTAAGAAGACACAGCCCTTCTAATAAGCAGCGATGTTTAAAAGCAACTGACTGTATGAGGATCTTTTACTTTTATCTAGTTTGTTTCACTTTTTCTATTTCATATTCAGTGCTCCCATTTCATTTAGTTTCTGTTTTCCAGTTTCTCCATCTCTTTTTTAGATGTTCTTTCTCAAGCCTTTATTGAGCTTAGTAGACAAGCTTTTGTATACATATATATGAGTAATATGTGTAATATATATTTTAGAAAACTTATGAATTTTTGCCTAAATAAAAAAGTTATGGCATTTTGCTTCCAGTTGTTTGACTTAGGGTGAATAGAATGCTAGGTTTCTAATTAAAAAAAAAATAGATATGAAACAAGCAACAAAGGTTTACTGGGGAACGATAGTCAATATCTTATGACAACATATAATGGAAAATAATTTCAAAAATAATATATGCGTGTATATATAGCTGAATCACACAAGAAAGAATTCTACTTTTTGAAGCTTAGTAATGTTTATCTTTTTGCCAATTTTTCTAAATGTCCCATGGAAATCTAATAACAGTGTATGAAATACAAAATTTTAAATATATTTGTGTAAGCTATAAGGTTAATATAAATTAATATAAATATAAATCTATTATATTAAAATAATGACATCATTCAAGATGCTCCTATTATTTTTTCTGCACTTGATAAAATATTCTTAGAAAATATTAATATGTCTCACTATGATTATATGTTTTTTTCTTTTCCCTTTTATTTCTTCTGATTTTTGCTTTATGTAGTTTTGTTTCTTTGTTAGGTGTCTAATGGTTTCTGTGAATTGTACCTTTTATCATTAAAAATATTCATCTTTGTTTCATTTAAAAAAAAAAAGACACAGCACTGCCTAGCTCTGGACATGGGATCTGGGCCCGTCTTGCCCTGTGACTTCTCCCCTCCTCCTCAAATTTGCCCTGCAAGGGCAGAGTCAGGTGCCAATCTCCTGGGCCCAAATGCTGGGACACAGGAAAGATCAGAGTCCTTGAGGCTGGCTTCTACCCTGGCAGGAGGTGATGAGCATTTGGGTGGGTCTCCCAAAGGGCAGGAGAACTGACTCCTGACCCTCTCCTTCTCTCCGTGCCGGGGCTCCCCTCATTGGTATGCAGATGGTGGGCAGTAAGGGTCACATCCTTACTGTTTGGAGCCATTTAACAAATCCGTCATGGACAACAGGCTTACAGAATCCCTCGTCTTCAACTTCAGGTTCCAGACAAGGATGTGCCCCCACAACAGCTGGTTGAAGCGAGTTATTTCCAGTGCCTTCACACAGAGCAGGACAGTGGTACTCAGTGAAGCTAATTGATCATCACAGAGTCCCTTCATTGGTCAGTGGTGTGCTAATGATCCACAGCTCTCATGCCAAGCCTGGGCTCTCCCCTTCCCAAAGCTGATCTCAGAAATAACTTCCTTCCAGTCGTTCATTTCACATAGAAGTGAGTGAACTCAAAGGTCAAAGCCAAGTTGCTTGATTTCCGGCTGAGAACCTTTGCCATCACACCATCTTTCCATCTGGTTGTGGGGGGTTAGAGGTGCGGGAGAGTAGGAGTAAAGAAAATCCTGCCTTTCAAATAACCTTTCTGAGAAACCAGAGATGAGTTGAAGGGGGAAAATGGTAACCATGTGAAAAACGTAGGTTTCTATATAGAATACATTAAATGATTGCAGTTCTGTTTAAGAAACATACATGAGTGTGGAAATACCCAGAATGGCGTCACGTGTTATGATACTGGTGTGTGTCCAGGGTTCGATTGGGAGCTCTCCTATGTGTCCATCTGGATGATGCCCTTCTTAGTGTTGGAAGTTTACTTTCATAATAATCAGACACATTTTGACCAAATACAGAAAGTGGGGCTTTTTGTTTTTAGTTGGGGTTCTATTAACTTTGCGTTCTGATTTCAGCATCAGCCTGGAGAACGAGAGCAGTAACCAGCCTTTGGAATTCCGGCAAAGTTTCTTCCCTGGGATCCATTGTCTCTGTCACGTGAAAATGACAACAGTAAGTTGGATACAATATAACTTTGGGGCAAAACAACTTATTAAACAAAATCATTTCGGGAGAAAAATCCCTGAGTATGTTTGGGGGAACACAGTGTTGATATTGCTTCTGCGACTGGCAGGGTGTCAGGGTCGGAATCTTCTGTGTGTATGTAACTCAGCTGCTGGGAGCCTGATCTGCCTGGAATTCACTTTTGATTGGCAGAGGCCAAGGTTTCCACTGGGAAGTTTATTGATTTATTTCTTGGTTTCCTGGTGTTGGTTTGACAATCATGAGCTCAGTCCAAAAACCACAAACTCGGTTCCAGTTGCCATACTGAAGGCATTTAGATGACAATCCAAATTGGTCGTGAGAACTTTGACATGGGTGGGTCCATGTAGTATCGAGGGGCAAATACATCCATCTCATTACCAGTTCCCAGAGTTCTTCTGCGTGTGTCCTCGCCACTCCCCACTTATTCTTCACTGTATCTTCATTGCAGCTGGTGAAAATCACCCTTCCCCTTCCAGCTCCTCCACAAAATCATCACGGATAGTTCTTTCAACCTTCCATCTTCAGGAGGAAGTAGTTCTTTATGGTTCTTTTTTCCTTTCGTGTGTGTGTTTTGGCATGTCTTTACTTCACTTATGTATCAGTGATGCAATAGTGATATATGAGAGCTCAAATTAATGCATACTTGCGATTATTAGCGTTTCTTTTTTGGGGTGGTTTAATTTTCATTGGAATATAGTTGCTTTACAGTGTTTTAATTTCTGTGCACAGTGAGTGAATCACCTTTATGTATTGACACTTGGACTTGGGGCTGTTTACTTGCAGCATGTTTACCCTCTGTGATGTCAACTCCTTGAGTTTGGAACTGTTTTTTTAAATTAAATTTATTATTTTTATTTATTTATTTTATTTTATTTTTTTAATCTTATTTTATTTTTAAACTTTACAATATTGTATTAGTTTTGCCAAACATCGAAATGAATCTGCCACAGGTATACCCGTGCTCCCCATCCTGAACCCTCCTCCCTCCCCATACCATCCCTCTGGGTCATCCCAGTGCACCAGCCCCAAGCATCCAGTATCGTGCATCAAACCTGGACTGGCGACTCATTTCATACATGATATTATACATGTTTCAATGCCATTCTCCCAAATCTCCCCACCCTCTCCCTCTCCCACAGAGTCCATAAGACTGATCTATACATCAGTGTCTCTTTTGCTGTCTCGTACACAGGGTTATTGTTACCATCTTTCTAAATTCCATATATATGTGTTAGTATACTGTATTGGTGTTTTTCTTTCTGGCTTACTTCACTCTGTATAATAGGCTCCAGTTTCATCCACCTCATTAGAACTGATTCAAATGTATTCTTTTTAATGGCTGAGTAATACTCCATTGTGTATATGTACCACAGATTTCTTATCCATTCATCTGCTGATGGGCATCTAGGTTGCTTCCATGTCCTGGCTATTATAAACAGTGCTGCGATTTATTATTTTTAAATGAAACAAAGATGAATATTTTTAATGATAAAAGGTACAATTCATAAAGAAGCTAGACATCATAAATCATTAGACACCTAACAACAAAGATACATAAAGGAAATCAGAAGAAATATAAAGGAAAAGAAAAAAATTCATGATTATAGTGACACATATTAACATTTGAAGACTGTGTTGTTAACCATTGGATTCCCCAAACAGCTTGAAACAGGGGCTGGCACGAAATACACATTCAGGAGCCTTTCTTGTACAGTCTAGTCATTGTTACTCTGCAAGTGATGCAGGCACAGAGTTGCAGAAGTTCCATAGTTCACTAGGTTTGCCCCTCTAGTAACTTCTGACTCCCTGCTTCCCACTGGCACTAACCTCAGCTGACTGGAAGCTCATCTTGATGCCTGTAGGTCACATGCTTATATCTCTGCTTCTTAATTTTTTCTGCATTATCCATTGACTTCCCATTTTGGAGGTTGAAGATTGAGTGCTGTCTCTCTTTTTTGGCCCCCCACTCCCCCCTGCACATGCACACCTCCTCTCCTCCCATCCTAGAAATAGTCATTCTATAATTTTGAGTAGGTCAAGGTTCAGAGTTGGCATGAGGTAGTGCTATTGACAATGGAGCCCTCCCAACTGTTGTTAGAACACTTAGAAGTAGTCTTTTAGTAGAAATAGTAGAAACAGGTAGAAACAGTCTTTTAGTTTTTCTGGTTGGCTTAGTTTTCTGGGCATGTATCAAATGCCTTCTGAAGTCTTACCTTGGTTTTATGTCTCTCTGCATTCATACGCTCCTTTCTGTGGTGGTGTGTATCCCTTGATTGATTGCCAAGAATGGGTGCGTGGGACATAACATTTGAGACAGTGCATGGCTGGAAAAGTCTTGACGCTCCTCTGATAGCTTTATCTGGCTATGGAATTCCCATGCCAAATGTCATTTTCCTTCAACAATTGGAAAGCATTGCTTTAGTTTCTTTCAGCTTCGATCTGGTGTCACTCTTGAGAATTTCAGTGCCACTCTGATTCGTGATCCTTTGCATCACAATGAATGCTTTTTCTTTCCTCTCAGTAGGCACTTTGACCATCTTCTCTTGGTGCTTAGTGGTCTTAAATTTCATGATGAGACGACCTGGTATGAGTCTGTTGTCAAGCATTTCCCTGGATGCATTGCAGGGAACCATTGCAAGTTGCAAAATGAAGCCTCTTGTTTCTGGAAAATTTTCTCAAATTACTTGATAATTTCCAACTTCCTGTTTTCACTGTTCTCTACTTTGTAACCCTGATTTTTTTTTTTTTTTCAATTTTGTGTTTCTGGACATTTTATGTCACCTCTCCCTCATTTTTCCTTCTTCTATTTTCCTTTGTCTTTTAAGGTGACTTTGTGGCACATTTTCTCCACTTCCCTTCCAGTACTTAAAGTATTTGATTTCTACTATAATACTCTAAATTTCTAACAGCCATTACTTTATTCTGAGGGTTCCTTTTTCATAACATCTGTCCTTGTTTCATGCATGTAATGTTTTCTGTCCTTTTCCAAGGATGACAACTTCCTTGACTTTTCCTTTCCCTTGCGTAGCTCCAAATTTCTCCCTTTTGTATTATATGCCACTTCTCCAGAATGTTTGGCAATCCTTCACTGCTGATGTATAAGAGTGGGGCGCCAAGGCTGGCAAGGAAGCTCTTTACTATAGGCTCAGTTCTAAGGCAGCTAGCCTGTTAAAACCTTTTGATGTCAGTCTCTTCAGACATTTTTTTTCTTAAATTGATAAGATTTCTCTGAGAGGACTCCTACAGTCCTATGTGGGAGAAGCACACTGAGTAGCACTGTGGGAGCTGAATGTGGGAAGCTGGCAGAAGTTACAGTGTTGGTGTCTCAGTATTGAACATATGTATGTTTATTCCATTCTCTCCAATGTGGAATCCTTTCTCTAACCTCGAGTTTCTCAACCCTGGCACTATTGACATTTGGGGCCAGATGATTCTTTATGATGAGGCTGCTCTGTGTGGTGTAGGATGTTGGACAGCATCCTTGGTTCCTACTCATTAGATACCCATAGCACCCACTCCCCCAGTTAGGACAAAGATGTCTCTACACATTGCTGAATGTCCAACTTGACCAATGGCCAAATCGCCCCAAGTTGAGAAGCACTTTCCCAGGCTGGAGACTCCCTGTTTGTCTCTTTTCTAAGAATAAACACTCATTTTGATTCTGGGTTTAGTGGACATTAGATCCTTAGTTGTTGAGAGGATCTTAGAGTTTAACTGTTTCTTAAATAAACATTCTAGGAACCCTTCTATCATTAGTTCTACATTTGTACATTTTTGGTAGAGTGTGGTCTGGGCCAGTCAATTCCTAAGCCTTTGGACATTGGAGTAATACTGGTTTTCCCTTGGCTTTCCCTATTGCTGAGTTAGTTTCCCATTTTCTTGGGCCTAATAAATCAACTAACATCACCATCTGTTGACCAGCTGCTGGAATTTTGTTCCTATTAACTCTTTTCCTTCATTGTTCAGGGTTTTTGCCTGTTTTGAATGTATTTAACTGTCATGAGACTCAAGGAAAGGATTGGAGGAAGGGGAAGAGGTGCAGATGTGTGTTAATGGGGAGCTGAACCAACCATTGTCAAGTTGTAGAAATGTTATATATAATTTTGGGGAAGGGGGCACAGGTAGGGAGCTGTCTTCTGAGAATTGGAGAAAGGAGCAGTGGCTAATAGGTGCATTCAATCCACCGTGTTTAAATCTGAGTGCCCACTCAGTGGATATTTGTTGAATGAATAGATGAATGAATGTTGGATATTGTGCATCATATTTTTGTAGTAACCCGAGGAATGTAAATTCAACTTATTTCAGTACTCCAAAGACCAACCAAAATAGTATGTTTCTACCAAATTACACTGTGGTTACAAAAAGCACTTAAAAGGGAGGTGGGCATGGGGAAGAAGCCTACTATGTACTTGACTCCTACCCTGGCTCTGTGATAATATTCAAAGGACAATTTGCTGTTTCCTTGAGGGTGTGGCTCACACCATTGTGGTATTAATCCTCTCATGTTCCATGCTTGGGTCATGAGAGTTTGTCCTTATCTGTCCTGTGTGAGAAAAGGAGAGAAGAAGAATTGAGTCTCGGGAAATATGAACATGGTGGCTGGAACACCTTGATTCCAGTGATCCTAGCCTTTCCCCATGCCCTACCCCCAACTCTTGTTAATTACAGGAAAGGTCGGGTGGTTCTTCCTAGGCCCCTCCCTTCCAGAGCTCCAAATTCTTTCCTCTCATTGGTTTACTTTCTCTTCAGACCCAGTCAGAGGCATCCGGAATGGAAGGATGAGTCTATTTACTGTGGCTCAACTGCTTTATACAATTTAGAGAGACAATTTCAGCCAGTCATAGCAGTCTTATGACTAGGTATATGGCTGACTGAATTTGTCTCCCTAAATTAGGGTTATACCAACTGGTACCACAGTTACTACTGCTGCTGCTGCTGCTGCTAAGTCGCTTCAGTCGTGTCCGACTCTGTGCGACCCCATGGACTGCAGCCCACCAGGCTCCCCAGTCCCTGGGATTCTCCAGGCAAGAACACTGGAGTGGGTTGCCATTTCCTTCTCCAATGCATGAAAGTGAAAAGTGAAAGTGAAGTTGCTCAGTCGTGTCTGACTTAGCGACCCCATGGACTGCAGCCTACCAGGCTCCTCGGTCCATGGGGTTTTCCAGGCAAGAGTACTGGAGTGGGTTGCCATTTCCTTCTCCAGGGGATCTTCCCGACCCAGGGATCGAACCTGGGTCCTCCCCCATTGTAGGCAGATGCTTTTACTGTCTGAGCCACCAGGGAAGCCCCTCTTTATGCCAAAATACAGTCACTGAATGAATCATAAATAATAGTTTGACTTGTTAACCTTATTCCAATAATAATAATAATAATAATTTGTGGGAAAATTCCTGATACACACTTTCCTCCTCTAAGATAATTGCTATTGTTCAGTGGCTAAGTCGTGTCCGACTCTTGCAACCCCATGGACTGTAACCCATCAGGCTCCTCTGTCCGTGGAATTCTCTAGGCATGAATACTGGAGTGAGTTGCCATTTCCTTCTCCAGGGGATCTTCCCAACCCAGGGATTGAACCTTGTCTCCTGCATTGGCAGGTGGGTTCTTTATCACTGAGCCACCAGGAAAGCCCCTCTAAGATTAGATGATCTCAAACAGAACTTGACACTATTAATTGTTTTTTAAAACATGTCTCACTTGACTGTAGCTTAAGTTATGAAGGTAGGTGTGACCAAATGACTTGGATTGCTTTAAAAAAAATGGGAGGAGATGCTTGAAGAGTCAGTATGTAACTTATTTACCCTTTGCCTAGCTTGTTTATTATGGAAGAATATCCAGATGGAATTTCCATCCAACTGGCTACCTAAGTGACTGCAATGAGTGTAAATCAGTGCAAACTGTTGTTGGACATATAATACAAGAAAGAGTGAGATTTTTGTTGAGTAAAGCACTAAGATTTGGGAGCTGTTTGTTGCTGTAGTATAATCTAGTCTCTACTCACTGATACAAACTTGATGGAGTTTATATAATTCAGAAGTGTTCATAATATCTTCTAGTGTCTGTGTGTGTTGTTGTTCAGTCACTAAGTTGTATCAGACTCTTTGCGACACCCCCATGGACTGCAGCACACCAGGCTTCCCTGTCTATCACCAAATCCTGGAGCTTGCTCAAACTCATGTCCATTGAGTTGGTGATGCCATGCAACCATCTCATCCTCTGTCATCCCCTTCTCCTGCCCTCAAATCTTTCCTTGCATCAGGGTCTTTTCCAGTGAGTCAGCTCTTCACATCAGGTGGCCAAAGTATTGGAGCTTCAGCTTCAGCATCATTCCTTCCAATGTGTATGTTAGAAGAAAGCAAAACTACTTTGAACCTGGGTTGGTAGTCTGGAGACCTAGCTTGGCCTCTCCTTCCCTCCATGTGTCCTCCTAAAACACCTTCTCAAAATCTTATCAGAAGATAGTTGGGAAACCATTACTAAAGATTCCCAAACAAATATCAAGAACTTTTCATGATGAAAGTTTTAGGCTTCCTTTTTATCCAGCAGCAATGGCAAAAATCCCCTCCCTACCCACTAAATAATAAGCTAAAACTAATTATAATCAGGCAAATGAAATAAAAATGAAAACAACAGGGTCTTTCCCCAGTGAATATTACCGTAATCACATACACATGAATTGGATGTGAAGGCAGCACTGTGTGCTTGCATCGCCATATGCAGCAGAACTTTGAAAACAAAGCTGCAGAGTGAAACGGGAACCAGGAGACGCCATGGTAGCTCATCCTGCTCTGGTTCTGCATTTGTCTTCTCTGCCCTCACTTAATTGCCCATCTCCAGGGCAGCATGATCCTTTAGTCCAAGGGGGCAGAAGGAGAAGGGGACGACAGAGGATGAGATGGCTGGATGGCATCACCAACTCGATGGACATGAGTTTGGGTGAACTCCAGGAGTTGGTGATGGACAGGGAGGCCTGGCGTGCTGTGATTCATGGGGTCTCAAAGAGTCGGACACGACTGGGCAACTGAACTGAAAGGTCACAATGCTTTCAAGCATCCTCAAGTGTTAGGGTGTCCTGGTCCTTTGAAAATCTGAATTAAACAATGGACTCAAGGAAAAAAAATCGCATCTGCACACTTAATATATGTATCACATGGCAGGACTTTTAAGGCCTGCCTGAACCCCAGCTTAAGAAACCCTGATCAGATGGTTCTCAGTATTTGCCCAGTATGAATTTAACCTCTTGAAAATGTGTATATTTCTTTATTGGTTCAAGATGTGTGTGAAATAGGAACACTATATTTAATAGTTTCACATATTGGTTAATGTTTCAAAAGCATCTCAAATTGTAGAATTCTTTAATTTCATATTTTCTTTATATAGGTAGAAAATAGAAAACATGTGGAATCATGTGGGATCATACAGTATTTGTCCTCTGGCGAATGACTTATTTCACTTAGCATAATACCTTCAAGGTTCATCCATGTTGTAGCCTGTGTCAGAACTTAATTTTTAAGGTTGAGTAATATTCCATTGAGGGTATAGAGCACATTTTGTTTATCTGTACATTGGTTGATAGACACTTCAGTTGCTTCCACCTTCTACATGCTGTGAATAATGCTGTTGTGAACATGGCTGTACAAATATCCAAACCCCTGCTTTCAATTCTTTCTAATATATATCCAGAAGTGGACTTGATGGAACATGTGGTAATCCTATTTTAAATTTTCTTGAGGAACTGCCACACTGCTTTCCATAGTAGCTGCACCAGTTCACATTCCCTCCAAACCCAAAAGGGTTTTTCCATATACCTGCCAACACTTACTTCCTGGTTTTTGATAATAGCCATCCTAATGACTGTGACTTTGCCAACAAAGGTCCGTCTAGTCAAGGCTATGGTTTTTCCAGTGGTCATGTATAGATGTGAGAGTTGGAATGTGAAGAAAGCTGAGCGCCAAAGAATTGATGCTTTTGAACTGTGGTGTTGGAGAAGACTCTTGAGAGTCCCTTGGACTGCAAGGAGATCCAACCAGTCCATTCTAAAGGAGATCAGTCCTGGGTGTTCTTTGGAAGGAATGATGCTGGAGCTGAAACTCCAGTACTTTGGCCACCTCATGGGAAGAGTTGACTCATTGGAAAAGACTCTGATGCTGGGAGGGATTGGGGGCAGGAGGAGAAGGGGATGACAGAGGATGAGATGGCTGGATGGCATCACTGACTCAATGGACGTGAGTCTGGGTGAACCCTGGGAGTTGGTGAGGGACAGGGAGGCCTGGCGTGCTGCGATTCATGGGGTCACAAAGAGTTGGACATGACTGAGTGACTGAACTGAACTGAACTGAATGAGTGTGAAGTGGTATCTCATGTTTTTTTCTTCTTACATTATTATCATTTTTGGTTTTGCTGGTTCTTCGTTGCCGCATGTAGGCTTTCTCTAGTTGGGGTGAGTGGAGGCTACTGTTTGTTGTGGTGTGAGCTTGTCATTGTGACTTCGTTTCTTGGAGAACACAGGTGCACAGGCTTCAGTAGTTACATGTGGGCTTCAGCAGATGCAGTTTGCAGGCTTAGTAGTTGTGGCGCACCAGGCTTTATTTGATCCAAGGCATGTAGAATCTTCCTGGACCAGGAATTGAGCCTGTGTCCCCTGCACTGACACTCTACCATCAGAGAAGTACTCATCATGGTTTTGATTTGCATTTTCTTAATGCTTAGTGAGATGAGTGCAATTGTGCAGTAGTTTGAGCATTCTTTGGCATTGCCTTTCTTTGGGATTGGAATGAAAACGGACCTTTTCCAGTCCTGTGGCCACTGCTGAGTTTTCCAAATTTGCTGGCATATTGAGTGCAGCACTTTCACAGCATCATCTTTCAGGATTTGAAATAGCTCCACTGGAATTCCATCACCTCCACTAGCTTTGTTCATAGTGATGCTTTCTAAGGCCCACTTGACTTCACATTCCAGGATGTCTGGCTCTAGGTGAGTGATCACACCATCATGATTATCTTGGTCTGGAACTCGTCTGAAGAGTCGGACAAAGAGTCGGACACGACTGAGCGACTGGACTGAACTGAACTGAATGCTTAGTGATGTTTAGTATCATTTGCATGTGCTTATTGACCATTCATTTCTTTGAGGAAATGTCTATGTCCTTCCCCATTTTTAAAATTGTTTCTTTTGTTGTTGTTGAGTTGCAGGAGTCCTTCATATATTCTGGATATTAACCCTTTATCAGATAGATGGTTTTCAAGTATTTTCTCCCATGCCATGAATTGACTTTTCACTTTGATAGTGTCCTCTGCACAAAAGTTATGAATTAAAAATTTTTTTCAATTTAATTTTATTGGAGTATAGTTGATTAACAAAGTTGTGTTTCAGGTGTACAGCAAAGTGATTCGGTTATACATATATCCATTCTGTTTTAGATTCTTTTCACATATAGATGATCACAGAATCTGTGTGCTATACAGTAGGTCTCTGTGCTCTGCAGTTCCCTGTGCTATACAGTAGGTCCTTGTTGGTTATCTATCAAGAAGTTTTGTATTTTCATGTTAATCAATTTCTTTTTTGGGTGTCCTATCCAAAACATCATTTCCTAAAGTCATGAAGCTTTTCTTCCATGTTTTCTTCTCTGACCTATAAAGTTTTTTCTCTTATGTTTAAGTCTTTGATCTATTCTGAGTTAAATTTTTGTATATGGTATGATATAAGGGTTCAGCTTCATTTTTTTGCATATGGATGTCCAATTTTTCCAAAACCATTTGTTGAAAAGTCTATCCTTTTTTCACCGAATGATCTTGGCGCTCCTTTTCGAAGTTCACTTGGCCATGTATGCAAGGATTTATTTCTGAGCTCTCTCTTCTATTCCATTAGTATATATGGTGGTCTTTATGCTGGTACCACACTATTTAGATGACTGTAACTCTAGTAAGTTTTGAAATCAGGAGGAATGGGACTTCCAAATTTGTTCTTTGTTTTGAAGATTGTTTTGGCTGTTGGAGTCCCCTGAAATTTCTTATTAATTTTAGAATGGATTTTGCTATGCTGCAAAAAATTATTGGGATTTTGATAGGGACTGCACTGAATCTGCAGATCACTTTGGATAATAGGGACATCTTAACAATATTAAGTCTTCCCAACCCATGAATGCAGGATATATTTCCATTTATTTGTGTATTCTTTAAGTTCTTCATTGTTCTGTAGTATTCAGTTTAAAAGTCTTTAATCTCCTTCATTAAGTTTAGCCTGAAGTATTTCTTTTTGCTGTTATCAGTGGAACTGTTTTTTCAGTTTCCTTTTGGATTGTTTATAGAAGATGATCTGATATTTGCATGCTGATCTTGTATTGGACAATTTTGCTGAATTTGTTTATGGTCTTAATCTGTGGGGTGGGGGGAAATATTTAGGGCTTTACATATATAAGACCATGCCATCTGTTAACAGAGGTAATGTTCTTTTTTTTCAGCTTTTATGTCTTGTATTCCTTTTTCTTGTTTAATTGCTTGTGCTAGAAGTTCCATTACTATGAATAGAATTGCATGGAAGTGGTAAAAATGGGCATCCTTGCCTTTTCTTCTGATTTTAGAGGAAACATTTCCCACCTTTCATTGTATATAATGTTCCCACCTTTCATTGTATATAATGTTGGCTGTGAGTTTTGAATATATGTCCTTTATTATGTTAAAATTATTCCTTCTATTCCTAGGTTATTTTTTTTAGCAGTTTGATCATAAGTGTGAATTGTCAAATGCTCTTTCTGCATCAGTTGAGATGATCATATGATTTTTTTTTTCATTCTTCAATGTGGTGTATTACATTGACTCCATGTTTTTAATACATAGGGTTAAAAATATTTTCAAATAGAGTCCAGGCTAAAGGAAGCTTTGATACGTGGTCTCATTGCTATGTGTCCACATAGACAAGGCCTTTTCACTTTTCCTTCTGAGAAGTCCCCTTGATTTCTAGGCTTCTATCTTTTGCTCCTCACTTGCCTTGTGGCATCCTCATGAAAATATTCTAAAGTGTAGAAATACTTATATTACTTCTTAAGAAAAATCATAGAAGGTTAAAACTGAAAATGACTTCAGAGTTTGTCTACCTGCCACAAGGATACAGAGCTTGCTGTTAAAAAATGCCATTGAAGTATATTTCAACAGTCCAGGTTTCATATTTCATTGCATGTTTAAGGCTTGGTACATGCATAAGAACAGAGAAAAGTGATTATGTATATGGGACTAGCTATGAGTAGATTAAAAACTATTCTGCTTCAACTAGAAATGTCTTCTTCCCAGTTTTACTTTTGTGAAATCTATTTTATTGGTGTATGCTAATCAAAAAAAGACAATTTATCAAAAAGTTTCACTTATCTCAGTGAATCCTTCGAAACAATTCAGTGAGGTAGATATTATAATTCCCAATAGACATATACAGGCCAAAAGTGATTACCAAATAGTGGTCAAAAAGACATGTGGAGAATTCTAGAAAGGATAAGATTACAACTTGGGAAAGGAGTTAAAAGTGTAAGTTACATTGTACAGAATATGAGGATTAAACACTTAAATGCAAACAAAAATTTTAAAAGGGATTTATTAGTATTAGCATTGTAATAAAAAGAACCATGTGAAGACATGACCTTAAATAGAAAAATCATCCTGGCTCTATTACTAAATGAGCCTGGAAACTTAACTGCTGGGTCATTCACTGAAGTCCTTACTATGTACTCTGATTTCCCAGATTTGGGCTCCTAATTCCATTTTCCATTAGAAGTGGTTTGTGAGTATTGGATTTTATATTTTACTGGAGAGAGAAGCAAGGTGGATATGAAATACTTACAAAAAAAGGTGAGTCTATGGAAGGCTCAATCCACGATGAATACTGGAAAAGTGAATAATTAATATTAAGTGCCCAAAGGAAATCATAATAAAATGAAAGATGACAAGCATGGCAAATATTCCATTCTGTATTTTATTCCCTGAGGGCATATTGATTCAAAAAGGTGCTGGTAAATAAGCTACTGAAATGCTTGAGGCTCCCTCTATCCTCATCAAGAAAACAGAAATGAAAGGATTTATGGTGACTGAGCCAGGATGAGGTTGCCAGCACAGAAGAGATGGACACCAGGGAGATTGTCTGAAAATGGAAGAATTTTGCTGGTATGTCAGTGCTGTTAGGGAGAGGTGAGTTTTTCTTTTCAGCATCCATCAGAGATCCTGCTGCAGGTAGGGTCATGAACTAGACCTTGTTGCAAGCTCACCATCAAGGTTTGCACACCTGAGTATTGGTTCTAAGCTGCAAGCTGGCCCTTGTCCCTAAACCTAGGGTTCCCACCTTTCTTTAGGGGAATATTCACATACCTTAAGGGCTTCCCTAGTGTCTCAGTGGTTTAAAAAAAATTCTGCCTCCAATGCAGGAGACAAAAGTTTGATCTCTGAGTTGGAAAGATCGCCTGGAGAAGGACATGGCAACCCACTCCAGTATTCTTTCCTGGGAAATCCCATGGACAGAGGAGCCTGGCAGGTTACAGTCCATGGGGTTGCAAAGAGTCTGCCATGACCGAGGGACTAAATAACAACAACCCATACCTTAAAGCAACAGGAATTTACTCAGGCAAGAGACCCCATTGGAATAGAGGGGTTAGAACTTTCTGGGGACATATGTACCAGGTAAAGCCCCACCCCGTGATTCCCTCCCCTCTTACTTGGTCAGAGCTGACTGTAACTACCCCTGTCAAGAAGCACACTTCTCACCAACTTAATTGCTAGGGTATCACTTTTTGCAACAGTGGAAATAATACTCCACTGAACCAGCATAAAGTATCTGGTTTCCAAAAGGAACTTTTCATACAAACTTTAAAAAATCGAAAATGAGACATTATGATTTAAGTGATGAAAGTGGAAAATTAAATCATCCTACAAGCTCCCCTCCCTAAGTCCCTAGTTTCCGGGTGTAGATACAACAATTCCACCAAATTCCGATGAGCTCCTGAAAGAGATCAGTATCATCAATAAAAGGAGTTAACTTGAAGAGAGCTATTGATATCTTGTGTTGTATTAATCAGGGAATTAACAGTGTATGAAAGGCCAGTGATTCAAAGCAAACTTATTTTTTTCTGTAATGTGCCTAAGCTAGCCATGAAGAATCACCGTTGTTTTGTGTCAAATGCAGTCTATTGCTGTAACTTCATTGGGAAGGTTGCTGAGAAGTTCCCTTGCCCAGGAAGGGAGAGCTATTAATTTGAGGCTGACTGTCCTAGACACGGACTCCAGTTCCCACACCATGCTAGGGGTTCTTTGCTGTGAAATGATGAGAAATTATATTCCCCTATGTTTGAATAGCTCACAATCTGGTTTGGGAATTGAGACACAAGAAGGTGAGGAAATAGAATGTTTCTCAGGCAATAGAGACGCTGCTCTTTCCTGTGCCCCCTCGTGGGACTACTTGCTCCCTTTTTGTTACTTCCATTACTGTTTTATGGGCGCTGTTACATGACTACTGCTTTTATGGTAGTTCTTACATGATTATTGCTCCCCTGTTACTTTGTGATGCCCTCGAGGGTGGTGACTGCACTCCACTGCCTGCGGAGCCCTGGGAACCCTGGTCTGTGCTTCCTGAGCTGAGGAATGTTCACTGACAAAAGGATGAGCCTGTGACAGGGGTTATGAGAAACCAGACGAACAGGGTATAAAATACACTTCTCTCAGATACCAGGCCACTCTTGTTCCCTAACCGCCCAGCCCCAGGTTTTCTGGGCCTATTTCTGCAGCTGTCCCATTCAGTGATCAGTTGCATTTTCAACTTCCAAATAAATGTGCCTTCACTTCAGGATGTGCCGAGTTGAGTTTCCCTTGCTTGAAACTGTTATTGAACCACATGCATTTTGGCTTGCAGAGCAGCAAGCCAAAACACCGAGACGCTGAGGTTTGCAGCAAAGAGCCAGTTCACCCTGAATGCAAGGGGCTCAGGGTATTTATGGGATAATGACTAAAGCAGCAGGGCGGTCTGAAGGGGTGGGGAAGGTGGGGGAAGGTGATTTGGAAATAGGTGGAGAGTGTCATTCTGTGCAGGTGTGACTAAGCCACAGGCCTCTGCATGTTCAAACATGGAGGTGCTTAGTGTGACTTAGCCGTGGTGTTTTTGGTCTTCTGATGTCAAGTCATGGACACTCGCGCATGCCCAGTTGGAGGGTCAGTGGTCCTATCCAGTCTTAAGCAGCTCAGCTCCAACTGGACACAGTTGATTCCCAAGTTCCTGGACAGCAACTCAGGCAGACAGCTTATTGTTTAGGCCAGCACTCCCCAGCCTTTTTGGGACCAGGGGCCAGTTTCATGGATGACAATCTTACCATGGACCAGAGTTGGGTGGGAAGTGGTTTGAGAATGATTCTGGTGCTAGTGGTAAAGAACCCGCCTGCCACTGTAGGAGACGTAGAGATGAGGGTTGGATCCCGGGGTCAGGAAGATCCCCTGGAGAGGGGCATGGCAACCCACTCCAGTATTGTTGCCTGGAGAATCCCATGGACAGAGGAGCCTGACGGGCTATAGTCCATGGGGTCACAGAGAATCAGACACGACGGAAGCGACTTAGCACACACTCATAAGGAATGAACAGCCTAGATCCCTCGCATGTGCAGTTCACAGTAGGATTCATGCTCCTATGAGAATCTAATGCCGCCAGCCATCTGACAGGAGGCGGAGCTGAGGCAGTAATACAAACAATGGGGAACGGCTGTAAATACAGATGAATCTTTGCTTGCTCGCCCACCACTCACCTCCTGCTGTGCAGCCCCGTTCCTAACAGGTCAGGTATGCTGTTTGCAGTAGGTGCTCAGTGTATGCCTGTAGGTGGAGTGAGTGCTTAGGAGGCATACTTGCTTTACTTCCTTAGCGTTGTGTTCCCTGTGATCTGTGGTCTTGCTGCTGGATTGGATTTGGAGTCTCAGACGTGGAGGGCCTTCTTGCAGTAACACTGGACAGATTGGAACCGATTTCAGGGTTTCCCTTGAATATTCTTGCCAGCTGGCACTGGACAGTGCTCGCAACCTCCAGAAAAGACCCCTAGAAACACAGTTTGTTGTTCACTCACCAAGTCATGTCCAACTCTTTGTGACCCCAATGGACTGCAGCACAGCAGATTGCTCTGTCCTCCACTATTTCCCAGAGCTTGCTCAAATTCATGTCCACTGAGTCAGTGATGCTATCCAACCATCTCATCCTCTGTCACCCCATTCTCATCCTGCCCTCAATCTTTCTCAGCATCAGGATCTTTTCCAATGAGTCAGCTCTTTGTATCAGGTGGCCAAAGTATTGGAGCTTCAGCTTCAGCCCTTCCAATGAATATTCAGGGTTGATTTCCTTTAGGATTGACTGGTTTGATTTCCTTGCAGTCCAAGGGATTCTCAATAGTCTTCTCCAACACCACAATTGGAAAGCATCAATTCTTTGGCACTCAGCCTTCTTTATGGTCCAACTCTCACATCCATACATGACTACTGGAAAGACCGTAGCTTTGAGTACATGCACCTTTGTCAGCAAAGTGATGTCTTTGGAGTCGAATGAATTGGGTTCCTTACTCACAGAGAGGGGCACTGCACACCTTGGGGCCAAGTGGGGCATCTGAGTCAGAGAAATGCCTTGTGCAGAAAGTTAACAAAGCAGGCATGAGCCTGCTATTCTTTCAGAAACCTGTTTGCCAGCCTGGTCTTTGGCCTTCATCTGGGAATCCAGTTTGGGAATGTTACTCCCGTTCCCACACTGACAAAAGTGGCATACTGTGCTTCAGCTGTCTGTGCCAGCAGTAAGGTTGATGCTGAGCACTGGTCTGTGTTCAGGGAGTCAGGAATGTCAGTACATGCTAGGCAGGAAGTGCCTGTGTAAGCAGCCCCAATAAAACCATGGGCCACTGACTGTGCGATTCCCTGGTGACGGCATGTCACAGGTGTTGACATAGCGCAGCTGATTCTGAAGGAGTTAAGCACATGCTGTGTGAGCCAGTGGGAGAGGACTCTGAAAGTTGGAGCTTGGTTTCCCCTGGACTTCACTCATCCACTTTTCCATTGGCTGATTTTGTATCTTTTCACTGTACCCAATCTCAGCCATGACTATGACTACATGCTGGGTCCTGTGAGTCTTAGTGTATCCCCAGACTTGGGAGTAGTCCTGAGAATCCCTAACATACTTTACTATGGGCTTTGACCTTAGTAAAGGTGGGCTTCCCAGGTGGCTCAGCAGTAAAGAATCTGTCTGCCAATGCAAGAGACACAGGTTTGATTGCTGGATTGGGAAGATCCCCTGGAGGAGGAAATGGAAACCTGCTACAGTATTTTTGCCTGGAGAATCCCGTGGACAGAGGAGCCTGGCGGGCTACAGTCCATAGGGTCACAAAGAGTTGGACACGACTAAAGCATGCACGTGAGGACCTGAGTGCACACTCACAGAGCCTGGAGCACTGTCGTACAAGCACACCCACAGCACAAATTGAACTGGAGGTCGGTGACCTTGGAAAGAGTATAAAGCAGCGGGACTTGGCACTGGGTGGCATGATCCAGGAAGCAGCACTCATTGTGGGAGTGGGTGTCGAGATAAACCTTAGTTGGGGGAAGGACGATGAGAACAAGGCCAAAGCTGTAATTGATAAAGAAGCAGCAATTGCTTACATAAGCCGAGAGAAGGGGAGATTTTTTTTGTTTGTGACTTGGGTAATGTTGGTGTTTTGTCGATGTTCAGATATGACTGCAGAGGACTCTTGTTTTTGTCGTGATCCATCGTGGTCACAGGGTGATCTTGACTAATGTGGCTGTTCTGTGAAACCATTCATGTTCAACAGGAGAACACCAGGGCCTGGCTGGGAGGGACTGCCAGCTCCTTGATGACAAGGAGCTCTTTTTCTTTTTCTCAACAGTAATTCAATCTGAAATAGTCTCTTCTGTAAGGCCACAGCTTTCATTTATATGGAAAAATTTTTCCATCATGATTTAGGCCTTGATAATTATAACGTCTCCAATTTCTTGTATCCGTTGAGTGAAAATCCTACTTATGGAGACAGTGACGCTGGAGGAGTTTCAACCCATAGGCTGCAGATCAAATAACTTTGCTCTCTGTAATAACTGCTCATAAGTGTCCTGCTTCCCTCTGGTCAGTTGGCTTTCTTGCATGCAGCTAAATCGAATTTCATGACTTCTGTCACTGGCACTTACTTCAACAGTCTTATGTTGAGAATACAGTCCTATGCATTTTAAGGCAGCACTGCTACCCAAGGCCATTCACAGCTCCCTTTTCCTAAAACCCAAAGTGAGGAGTGTGGCTCTAGCAATCTCTGCAGGTGGTAATTGCAAGACCTAGCACTATTTTTTTTTTTTTTTTGGCCTACAGTTGCTTTACAATGTTGTGTTAATTTCTGCTATACAATAATGTGAGTCAGTTACACATTTACATATAACCACTCTTTTTTAGATTTTCTTCCTCTTTAGGTCACCACAGATCATTGAGTTGAATTCCCTGTGCTATACAATAGGTTCTCATTAGTTATTTTATATGTAGTAGTGTATATATGTCAATTGCAATCTCCCAATTCATCTTACCACCCGCCTTGGTAACCATAAGTTTGCTCTCTACATCTGTGACTCTATTACTGCTTTGCAAATAAATTTATCTGTGCCATTTTTTTCTAGATTCTGCATTAAAGTGGTATTATATGAGATTTGGTTTTCTTTTTCTGACTTATTTCACTGTATGACCATCTGTAGGTCCATCCACATCTCTACAAATGGCACTATTTTGTTCATTTTTAATGGCTGAGTAATATTCCATCATGTACATGTGCCACATCTTCTTTATCCTCTCTTCTGTCAGTGGACATCTAGGTCATTTCCGTGTCCTGGCTATTGTAAATGGTGCTGCAGTGAACACTGGGGTGCATACATCCTTTTGAATTCTGTTTTTCTCTGGATGTAAGCCCTGGAATGGGATTAAGACCCAGCACTTTTTGACTCCAACATGCCACTCTAAGGGCCTCCAGCCCACAGCTTTGACCTTTGTTCCAGGCATAGGTGGGATTCCTCTTGCAATTCATCTTGCAAAGGAAGGAACTGCCCCTTTCTTTCTGTTCATGTGAATATTCCAACTCTCCCCAGGGCTCCTCTTTCCACCCCTGAGCCCTGGGGCAGGGCTGCAGGTGCAGTAGCTAAGAAATTATTCTACCTCCAAAAGGGGTGCTCTCCTGCAGGTGGTTGTGAGAGGGTTTTCAGGGAGCTCTGTCCCCCGGTTTGGGAAGGAATCAGGTCCAGGAGCTCCACCGCTTCCTGGATGAGAGCACATCACATTTTTAAACCTGTATCCTTCATCATGGCCTCTTTGATGTCTTCTGACATGGGGGTTGTTGAACTGATGGGGCCCCTCTCAGTGCATCTTCTGGGGGGAGAATAAAACTGCCAGAAGTCAGTGGTCCTCTGAGCTTAAGATATGGAGACCTGGTGTCTTTTCTCTGCAGTGAATTCCGGACTACTAGTTCTGGGGAAGGATCCCATGCAGTACTTAATACCAGTCATTCAGATTTCATCAGTCAGGAGTCATCGAGGACAAGATCTGAATATTAGGGAGCCTGGTTACAATTTTGACAAAGCTTCTTAATTTGTCCTGTCCAAAACAGGAGCCCCTAGTGCTTATAGCTCCTGAGCCCTGGGCATGTGACTAGTCTGTATCGAAATGTGCTGTGTTGATAAAACACACACTGGATTCCAAAGACAATAAAACCTAGAATGTAAACCATCTCATTAATAATTTCTGTATAGACTACATTTGTGATAATATTTTTGATAATTTTTTATTGAAGTATAGTTGTACAATACTGTGTAAGTTATAGATGTATACTATAGTGATTGATGATTTTTACAGTTTATGCTCCATTTAAAATTATTATAAATGGAGGATTGTATCCCCCTGGTTATGCAATATATCCTGTTATCTTATTTTTTTACATAATAGTTTGTACTTTTTAATACATTGCCCCTCCCCCATTCCCTGTCCCCGCTGGTAACCAGTAGTCTGTTCTCTATATCTGTGAATCTGCTTCTTTTTTGTTATTCACTAGTTTGTTGTATTTTTTAGATTCCACATGTAAGTGATATCATACAATATTTGTCTTTCTCTGACTTATGTCACTTAGTGTAATACTCTTCAAGTCCATCCACGTTGCTGCAAATGGCAAAATTTCAGTCTCTTTTGTGTTTGAGTAGCATTCCATCATACATATATGTATATATATACTTCGTCTGTTCATCTGTTGATGGACGCTTAGCTTGCTTCCATATCTTGGTTATTGTAATTAATTCTGCTATAAACATTGGGGTGCATGTATCTTTCCGAATTGGCTTTTTTTCCTTTTCAGATATATACCCAGGAGTGGAATTGCTGGGTCATATGGTAGCTCTGTTTTTTTAGTTTTTTGAGAAACCAGTTTACATCTCCACCAGCAGTGAACCGGTTTCCTTTTCTCCAAATCTTCACCAGTACTTGTTGTTTGGGCTCTTTTTGATGATAGCCATTGTGACAGGCGTTGTTATAATACTTTTCTATATTGGGTTAAATAAACTGTTATTGCCATTAACTTTACCTATTTATTTTTAATGTTTCTTTTTAAAATTGTTATTTTTGGCTGTGCTGGGCCTTCACTGCTGCACTCAGGCTTTCTCTAGTTGCAGCAAGCAGGGGCTGCTCTTCATTGTGATGCTTCAGCTTCTTATTGCAGTTGCTTCTCTTGTTGCAGAGCATGGGCTCTAGGGTGCTCAGACTCAGTAGTGTGTCCCACGGGCTTCTTCCTTGAGCAGGGATTGAACCCTGTCCCCAGTGTAGGCAGGCTGATTCTTATCTGCTGTCCCACCAGGCAAGTCCATCATAGAAAATTGATGCACTTAGGTTAATCCTATATTAAGCTGGGTAGTTAAATAAGCATAATACCTCACTACCCAAATTAGTGGGTAGCAAAGGATTCTCTCTGAGTTTCTCATGCAAGTATCCCTAGTCTGTGCTCCGTTCCTCACTGAAGATCCCTAGTACACAGCGAAGGTAACACGCGTGCATGCATTGAAGACAGTCTCGGGGAAAAATCCAGATAACTACGTTCATCTAACTCTGAGTGACAAGCAGGGCTCCCTATCAAGATAAGTGTCCACTGTGTGAGCGATAGCCTTGAGGATTAAATGGAAATGCCTGTCTCAGCCTTAAATCACGGCTCGAGGTACACACCAGATTTACAGTTCTGCAGAAACCAGTGTCTTGACAGGAGGGAGAGAAGACCCTTCCACGTTATCATGGAATCGCATCTAACAACATGTGGTCTCTCTTCCTGAACTTGAGCGGCACAGCCAGTTGTCGCCATGATTCCACTCCTCATTTCCCTCCTGACCTTTCATCTTTTGTATTCTTGTCAATTTTCCTCGGGAAGCATTACCATTATGGTGGGGGTGTGTATGTCACGAAAGCACGTTCCACATTGCGCTGAAAATTATGGCTGCAAAGCCTGCTTAAATTACACTCTAATAGTATTTTCTTGGAAGTCATTATGAATTTGGGTTCCTCCTAACCTTTGCCACTGGGGATCACATAGCATAGCTCAACGTTTCTGTTGCTGCATTTTATAGTGGTGGTAATGTAAGAATTTACTGGGGACTTTATATACAGAGACAAAAGCACGCCACTTTATGAAGCTGTTAAACACCATGGATTTTCCCACATGAGAGATCAAGCTTATTGTATTTCCCAAGTCTCCCAGCAGTCCCTCCCCTTCGCCCCGCCCAGCACAGCTCCATTGTGTGAGACAGTGTGGTTGGCCCAGCCATCCCTCAGCCCAGGGTTCTCAGCATCTGACTGCGACCCGGTGAGATCCCCAATACGTAGCCATCAGAGATGGCTCACCCCTCTGTCACCAGGCTTGTTACTGCAGGACACCTGGCCTCTATGCAGGAGAGGTTATTATATTTCCTTCTGACAGTTGAAGCTTTTCAAGGGCCAACAATGCCATTTTTTTTATAGCAGAGATTAAAGTTAAAAACATGACAAGCTGAGAGCAATGTGCTTTTGTGTATGGACAGCCAGACACTTTCAGCCAGAGACGGCAGTTAGCTGCATGATCAAAATTCTAACTTGAAACTCCCAGGGTTCTCAAATTAGATGCTTATCTTCTCTTTTAGGGAGTGAGGCTTCATTTAAAACAAAAATTTCTAATGGGGAAAATATGGTTTCACTCCCCAAATGCGTTTGCTGTGGAAATGGCAGGCTGCTGAGATAGATGAGACATTATTTGCATAGAAAATCATCAAATAGTATACCTTTCTGTTCATCAGATCTGAAAATTCGGACCCATTTCCATTCGGGGTGGGGAGGCGGTGGTCCTCATTAAGGCTCTCTTTGGGGTAATTTAGTTCTTCAGATCAATTGTGTTTTATGGAAATGACCAAGAGGTTTCTTTGGATTTGAAGGTTTGTGTGTGTGTGTTTTTTTTTTTTTAAATTAAGAGTTCTCTGAATCTGGAGGTATTTACTGTGTGGTTTTAGTCGCTGATATAACTCTAAAAATATGTGAGGCTGCCTCTGAGATATAAATCATTCAACCGCCAAATGTCCTCATTTCTTCTTCGATTAGGAGAGGTAAGTTTCTGTCCAACAATGGGCCGGTGAGCGGGCCAAGGCACTGTGGCGACATGAGCACCTCTAGATGGAAACAGCAGCTCACTATCTAGAAAAAGCGGGGTATTAGTCATGCATGGTTAAATCCCAGTCGGGCAGAGACTTCTGATCTCTTGGATGGACATTGCACCAACGACAGGAAGAGTTGGCTTCTAATTCATTGAGGGTGACAGCACAAGAGTCCACTCAGGATATGTATGTACTTATGACTCATTCACATTGTTGGATGGCAGGAACCAACACAAAATTGTAAAGCAATTTTTCAATTAAAAAATAAAAGAAAATTAAAAAAAAAATCCACTTGTTGACCTTGGCTTCTTTATGTGCTTTGCGTGGACCCAAAGCCCCTGGGACCTGGGCTGTGGCCCTGTGAGCACATGGGAAAGGCAGCCCCATGCTGGGTATATTCAACAGATTGGACTTTATAATCTTCATTCTCATCAGTGTTCCTGGGAATTTCATGTTCACAGTTGAGTCTGATGGGGGTGTCTGAGGCGGGGAGAGCTCAGAGCTGGACGGAGTTGTAGGACTGCAGGGTGGACTGGCTTCCACTGACTGATACTTGCTGACAGGATGCTCTCGGGGGAATCAAGGTGCTGTATGAAGGACAGACATAGTGAACAGGAAATGTGAGATATTTTAAGGTCCATCTCCTGAAAAAATTAACTTAAAGTGAAATGATGGAGGCCCTGACCTGAGCCTCCAAGCATGATTGAGGCAGGCAGGTCTTTGCAGCATCTGTCATAAAACCTCCCAGTGTTGGGAGGGACTTGGAATGTAATGATGTGTCAATTTTTAGAACTTTCTTGTTACTTCTTAGCTGCTGCACACAAATCTGGTAAACCAGAAGCACAAAGAGGAAAATACAAAGCACTAAATGCTCTAAGGTAAATGCACGGAGAACTTTGTGCTCAGAAAAGCATCCTCTTTGGCTTATGGAAATTTCTAGACCCCAGGTGTCCAGGTCCTGATACTACTGTTCTTTTGGCTGTTTCCACCTCTGTCTTTGCACCTACCTTTAGCTGTCCAGACTCACAAAGCCCTGGCTCCTTACACCCACCAAAGCCGCCCATGTATCTGATCACCCCTGGAAGGGGGAATTCAGTCCTCCCTTGCTCACTCAATTACTCACATGCTTGGGAATGTGGGCAGTTGGATTCAAGGAGAAATGAGAGGAAAATAATTTTTAATTTCAAAGAGAATCCGAGATATCTCTATGCTGTGAATATATGAATACAGTACAATTTATGAGGTGCTGGAAAATATACTGCATTACACAGTCCAATTTCATGCAACCCATGGAGTTCCAAATGCCCTTCAGAGTGTTGGAAGCCAACATGTACAAATACAGTTTTAAATAGAGGATAACTAAATGGGTGTGATTACTCTGTTCAGAGCCTGCTAACGAATTCTCAAGAACATAGGGTTGTCAAGGTAATGTCTGGGAAGGTGGCAGAAACTGTCATTAAGCCAAGTGGAAAAATTCAACCCTATCAGCGTCATATTCCAGGAATTCTCAAGCTAAAAGAAATTCCTGGACACCTCTCGGAGTGCTTTTGTGTTCTCTTCCCTTTCATCCTTCAGCCCTTTTTTTCCATTTCCCCATAGATGACCAAATGAAATAGAATGTTCCCCAAGAAAAGTCATTTAAAGAAGTTGAGTTCAGGGTCAGTCTTTTTTATTTTTTATTTTTCCATCCATGAGTCTTTCTTTTAGTTTATACCCTCTGGGCTGATTCAAATTAGAAGAGTTTTTTGGACTCTGTGCAGAGGACACATGGTGGAATAACGTAAATTGGAAATGCATGTTTTATGATAACAGACATTTCCACTCTTGCTGGGCATTTCCAATTGCCAAAGAGCACCTCTATGACATGAACTAATCCACAGACCCTCTGGAGACTCGGCAGAGAAACTGAGGCCATGAAAGTGATTACAGGGCCATTAAGTATAAATGGTGGAAAAGAAATTACATTTGAATTTTTTTCATGTTCTGCTTTCATATAAATTACCTAAGACAATGGAAAGAAAAGACCATCTGGGTTTGGATTTCATAAAATGAGAGTCACATCTGCTCTGGTATGTCATGTAAATATTCCCTCATTAGATAATTCAGTCTATGAAACACTTTCGGTCAAAAAAGCATTAAGAAAAAAGGGGGAGAGATGGATTTTCATGGATGTTGATTATTTTTAAATCCTCAGTCCTAAATATTAACTGGCGAACACCTCAGAAGATTGTATGGGACTTTATTTTTAGAAAATAAGATACCTCATTCTGTGTCTACTTTGGCCAAGGAATGCACAATTCTTTTTTATTTGTCGAACAGGAGATTTGGTGCTTTTTTCACCCAAGACCAGGGGCTTCTTGTGCTTAGCTCAGCTTTTAAAAAGGGCTGAGGATGGCAAGGTGTACATTCGTAGGTACATCCTTTGGCTTCAGCAATGTGAGATGAATATTTCTAGCCATACTAAATTATTTCACTTTCCAATAGTCTCTTTGCCTCCTCTTTTTTCTAACTTTCTGTCTCTTTGCTCCATCTCCTTTGTGTTGGTTCAACCATAAACTTCATGTGATAGCAAGATGGTGACAACAGATCTAGACTTTTGCATTGTTTTAGGTTCAAGCCCATGAGGAAGAGTGAGTGGTGCCTTTTCAGAATCTTGTTGATGCTGAATGGGAGATGTGCCTATCCTGAAATAAATCAGTAATCACAAAGCCTAGGACATGTAGTATTCTGATTGGCCAAGGTCTAATCACATGCCCTACACCTGAATCATGGAAGTCCTACCCAGAACTCGTGGGCCAAGGAAAAAGAGATGATCCCTGTAATAGGCAGTTTCTGAGATGGCTCCTTGCCATCCTTGCCTTCTGATATTTATGCCTTTGTGTATTCCTGTCCCCTTGAGTCAAGGTTGGGCCTGGTCTCTCGCTTCTAACCAATAGAATAAAGGAAAGGTGATGGTATGTTATTTCTGTGACTTATTACTTATTACATAAGACAGTGACTTATTTATTGTTCTCAAACTCTTTCTATTGGCTTCTGAACTTTTACACTTTTAAGCAAGCTGCCATTTTGGAAGAGCCCATATGGCAAAGAACTGAGGGCAACCTCCAGCCAATAGTGGTTGAAGGAAAGAGGCCATTAGTCTAAGCACTCTCTAGGAACTGAATCCTCCCCTCAGCCATGTGACCCTGGAAGCATATCCTTTCCCAGTCAAGCCTTCAGATGATGCCCAGCCTTGGCCAGCCACTCACTTGGAGACTTGGGGCAGGGCATGAAGCAGAAGACCCAGCTAAACTGTGCTCAAACTCTTGACTCAAAGAAACTATGATAATGTTTGTTTTCTGCTGCCAAGTTTGTTGGCAGTTCAGTTCAATGCAGCAATAGACAGCCAATACACTGTACCAGAGGGATGCAGGATGCAGATGCTGGAGAAGGGTAGTGTGTGAAAATGTGGTTGAGGTTTGTTTTAATCATATAGTACAATAAGATACACAGACACAGAGATGTCAGTCACAGATATTTAGAGACGTGAGTCATGATATAACACAGAGGGCCACACTGTGAAAGACCAGAGCTGGTTAGGATGTGGAAGGCTAACGAAAACCCATGGACAAAAGCCTTGGTTGTGGTTTTCACAGCAAGAAGGGGCAAGGCAGGATAAACACACTTGGGATAGGCTAGTTTAAGTAATTTCAGGGACTTTCAGGATATAAGGACCGCCTCTAGTTGCTCAGTAGCTGGCCTTGGGGTGATACTAGGGTGGGGGGATTGTCTTAGTTCCAACTAGGTGCTGTAACAGGATCCCTTAGACCAGATGGCTTATAAACAACAGAAATTTATTTCTCACTGTTCTGGAAGCTGTAAGTCTGAAATCATAGTTACCAGTACAGTCAGATTCTGGTTAGGGCCCTCTTCTTGGTTGCATACCCACGTGGTGGGAGGGACTAGAGATCTCTTAGGGGTCTCTTTGTAAGGGCACTAATATAATCCATAAAGGCCCCACCCTCATGACCTTATTACCTCCCAAAAGTCACACCTCCTAATAACAGGTTGGGGATTAGGATTTCACTTTTGAATTTGGAGATAGTGCATAAACACTCAGATCGTGACAGGGATAGTGGCTCAATCTAGGAGGCAGTTGGCAGGTATGGGCCGTACATTGGTTGCTTTGCTGGAATTACCTTTGGTACAGAGTCTTTCAGGATTATGTGTGCATGCTCAGTTATCTCCAACTCTTTGTAACTCTGTGGACTGGAGCCCTGCAGTCACCTCTATTCATGGAATTTCCCAGGCAAGAATACTAGAGTGGGTTGCCATTTCTACTCCAGGGGATCTTCCCAATGTAGGGATTTAACCCCCATCTCCTGCATTGGCAGGAGGGTTCTTTACCACTGAGCCACCTGGGAAGCCCTCTTTCCAGGATCAACAACCCCCAAATGGCGAAGCACCATGGAATACAGAAAATCAACACACAATTCATACAAGTAGGTGAAGTTTGGGCAGCAGAACAACAGCTGCCCACCACAGCACCTGATAGGCATGAGTTCATTGTCTCAACAGTCTTGGGAAGTGGGTAGAAATTGCTTTCCCTGTATTTTTGTAAGGTGAAAACACAACAGCACAGAGAAACAGCCTGCTCAAAATCAGTAAGTCAGAATAACAAGATGGAAATGAGACTGAATAGGATGGAATGTGCTATTGGCAGAGCATGGTTTAACCTTAAGTTGTGTGAGATGTGATTGCTTCCTAGTCTCTGCATAGTTGGTAATAGTCGGGGGATTTCAGATTTTAGGTTTTAGGTGCTCTGAAACAGGAACTTTCTCAATATGAACTGCTGATCTGTACCAAGCAGCCACACAAGGGAACTGAAGAATCAACCAAACTGCCTGACCCAGTACTGACATGTCATGGTCACTCATTGTCAGTCCTGCCTGCCCTCCCTGGCCAGCCCCTGGGGCTGCCACTGTGTGTTCTTCCTGGAGCAGTTTCCGGGCCAGTCCCAACCGGGGCTGAGAGTGTCTGTGTCGAGTCCACCAGTGACGTGATCCAGAAGTGATTTTGCTTTCCTTGACCCAGCTTCTGCATTGTCGGGGCTGGGCCATTCACCCCTCATGACTCCTGTGTTCTAGCTCTTGGCAGCTCAACACGTATGCCTTGGCAAATGCCTGGTTTCCCTGCCAAGAATTGCATTTTCCTGCCTGAGTAGTGTCCCTGGCGCATGGTACTCCTGCAAATAACTAAGAACTCCTATTTTTAGGGATGCAGTCTACAAGGGCAGGGGCTGCACCAGATGGGTTTTAAGGGCTCTTCATGCCTTGAAAAGCCATGACTCTACATTTGGTTGTTTTTCGCTCGATCTTATATCGTGGTACTTCTCATTCTTATGTTCTCTCTTATTGATTGCAACCTTTTTGAGATCAGTGACTACATAGTTTTAGTTTTAAAACATATCTAAAGCCCTTAGAGTTTCAATAGTTCTTTCTTTTGAAATGGAAATGGTTTTAGGAAAAGCAACAGTCCAAAGAAAAGTAATCTTAGAAGTAAAAAGAGTCTTTATTTTTAGAAAAATGTCCCCTTTTATATAGCTCTTTTATATTTCTCCTGTATGACGAACTCAATGAGCACAGAATTCCAATGGCCGGGGCTGTGTCTAATGGTGATGGTAATTGTGTTTCAGTTAAAAGCAGACCATCTCACAAAAAAAGGCAAAGGTGTCCATTAACATTGCTGATTACTTCCAGCACATTCTGGAGGTTGTAGTCAAGATTAGAGTCATATTGCTTAGTTTTATTTTTAATATAATGATTGAAAGTGTTCATGCTGCTTAATAGAATGGAATGACCCCAGATATTATTTATTTATTTGTATTTTAATTTTTATTTACAATTAAAAATAATTTGTTCCTTTTTGGCTGCTCTGGGTCTTCATTGCTCTGTGCAGGCTCTCTCTAGTTGTGGTGTTTGGGGTCTAGAGAGTGCAAGCTTCAGTAGTTGCGGCTTAAGGCCTCAGTAGTTGTGGTGCACAGGCTTAGTTTCCCCTCAGCATGTGGGGTCTTCCTAGACCAGGGATTGAACCTGTGTCCCCTGCGTTGGCAGGCAGATTCTTAGCCACTGGACTACCAGGAAAGTCCCCATATATTGTTAACATAGAGGAGGAGTTGGCAAAATCCTACAGCCTGTAGGCAAAATCCGGCCCTCTGCTTATATCTGTAAATAAAGTTTTATTGGAACACTGCCATGCTCATCTGTTTACATATTGTCTAGGGCTATTTGTGTACTACAGTGACAGCACTGAGTAGTTGTGACAGAGACTATATGGCTGGCAAAACCAAAAATATTTATCTTTGTTACTTTACAGAAAACATTTGCAAACGCCACACCTTAACATTAAGGGCAGTTAATAAAGTCTAAGCTTTTATTTTGTTCTGTATTTCATTTCATTTCACTTTCTTTTATGATGCTCATTTCCTTTTGAGCAATGAGCAATTTGGTGGGTTTTCAGTCCATTTATATGATACCTTCTGCTCAAGAATTTTAAGTCTGTTTGCTTATAGGTTTGCACATCTGGCACAAGGCTTATAAGCTCTTTCTAGACTCAGAGAGGTTAATTTGCCTTCATAAAGTTGCACGTTCAGATGGTAATGGGAGCCCAGAAGAGAGCTCAGGTTTACAATTCAAATCCAGGCCCCATGTGATGACCATTTGTGTTTGAAGTTGTGATTCCTACATTGCACCAAAACCTGTATAAAAGGAAAATATTTAGTCAACTAATTGGTTTTCTGTCTACCGTTTAACCTGATTAATAACAATAGCAAAATCCACATCAGCTATTGTTGTTGTTGTTCAGTCACTCAGTCTTATCTGACTCTTTGTGACCCCATGGACTGTAGCCCACCAGGCTTCTCTGTCCTTGGAATTCTCCAGGCAAGAATACTGGAGTGGGTTGCCATTTCTTTCTCCAGGGGATCTGCCTGACTCAGGGGTTGATCGCACATCTCCTTCCTTGGCAGATGGATTCGTTACCACTCAGCCACCAGGGAAGCCCACCAACAGCTATACTTGCAGACAAATGGCATCTTTGAAAAAGCTGTACAGATCTCCTCTTGTCCATGATGCCTTTTCTAAGTGGTTGAGTTAGAATAATGCTTCCACTTCATACCCCTCAATGTGTCTCCCTAGACACCAGTCCTGGACCTCATGTTATAAGAGTCCTCCTCTGTCTATACTACTCCTCAAGCCCAGGGTTCTGTTGGGCTAAGTGAATGTGGACCCCGGCCCTGCTCTGGACCACACGTCCTGTACACAAGACCTAGGAATTCTCTGCTGAAATGTCCAAGTCCACTTCTAAGCCTGCATGGATTCTTCCCAATGTTCCTCCTGTATCTGAGGGCAGATGGCATTGCTGGGCACAGCCTCAGGCCTGAAAGCTGGCCAAGGAGACAGCTGTTTGAATGTCCAGATGGCTCCTGTCATGCGCCTGAGGCCCTTCATGGTTTGAACCTCATTGAATTTGTGACTGTAGTGATTTCCAAGCCTGGTTATTGGGGGATTTTTACTCTTGGAACCCACACACCATGCTGTGAGGAAGCACAAGCAGCCACAGAGAGATCATATGTAGTATTCTGGTCCTATCCAGAATTGACCACCCAGTATGTGAATGAATGAGCCTGCAAATGATTCCAGCCCTTGTTGTTGGGTTGCCTCCATCTGAGGCCCTAGACATTGTAGAGCAGGGACAAGCCACCCTCTCTGCCCCTTCCAAAGTCCTGACCCACAGAGCTGTGAACAGAATGAAATGATCATTTTATGGCACCAGGTTTGGGATGGTTTGTAATGCAGCAGTAGTAATTGGGACATTGGGTTTCCATGTGGTTGTCAATGTAGTGACATGATGTTGTTTCAGTCCTGAAATATCTATCAAGCTCCCCAAATGCCTTAACCACTGTGTGTGGATATCAGAGATGTGGAGTCAACAGAAGAGGTGGCTTTCGCATTCTAAAAGTTGATGAGCCAGGAGAGACTACTTACAAACCAATTAGTTTAATAATAGGTTTTAGGTAACATGGTGAATTTGCAGGACCTGGGCAAGAGTTTAAAAAAGATCTAAAAAAATAAAAATAAAAAAGATCTACTTTTCACCACCCTAATGTTTAGAGACATGGTGAGGAACCTATTGTAGTAAAAAGTGTGGACTGCCTCTACGAAGTGAGAGGTCTAAAATGTGCTCCATTTAAAATAATGATTAGTGGCTTGCAGTGGTTTCTTTCCCACTGAGTGGTTGATGATTTCATTGCATTTGCTATGTCCCAGTGGTATACAGTTTCTTTTATATGAAGTACTAAAATAGCTTTTCAAAAACAAGACAGGAAGTTTCATGCTCTAATGAACTAATATAGTAAAATGTCAATATCATTAACTGGAAAAAAAAAGAGCAGATGAATGTTTGCGTTCAGTTCTGCTGTGAAAGTTCTTTTCTTTGGAAAAGTTCTTGTATTGAATAATGCTTAATTTGACATTGTCAGGAATTTATAATCATTACCATTAATGCAGCAAAAAAAATGTATGACAAATAAGCAAAGACTGTATATAAAGATTCCATAAATTTTTGTCCAAATGGTTTCTTCTAAAGTTGGGGCATATGCTCAAGATATGATGATCATATGAAGTCTTCATGGATTTTTTAACGTACATAAATTTAAATTTACAGTGAATTCAAAGAAAGGGAAAAATTCGGATTGATGGAGGCTTTGCTGACACAACATTATAGAAATCCAAACAGAGTAGCTTTCTATACTTTCTTGAATTTTTCAATTTGATGTGCTTTTTGTAGATTCTGAGAGTGGCTCTTGAGAAATAGAGACAAATACTTCTAAAGCTGGGTCAGAAGTGATTTTGAATGGTGTTTTCCAGAGCCTCCCTTAAAATTATTCTTCTTTACCTTATCCTTAGCTGAGTTCAGCCCTTTTCGAGGTTAAGGAAGTCCCTGCTCTCATTTTCTTTGGGGCTCAGAGTGGGCAACCTCTTAGTGCCAAAACATTCAGCCTCTTCCAAAGTTGTTGACTTGCTCAGTAGCGTCCGACTCTTTTGTGACCCCATGTAGCCTGCCAGGCTCCTATGTCCATGGAGTTTCCCAGGCAAGAATACTGGAGTGGGTTGCCATTCCCTTCTCCAGGGGTCTTCCTGACTCAGGGATTGAACCCAGGTCTCCTGCATTGGCAGATGGATTCTTTACCACTGAGCCACCAGGGAAGCTCTTCTGGCAAAATACACTTCTCCAAACACAATTTCTAGGTGTTACATGACAAGTGTCTGCCTGTCAGGGTTTCCTGGGTGAAGAAGCAGGCCAAGTTTACCTTGGAGAGTAAATACTCCTAAAGATGAAGACACAGTGGTGTCCAGTTGGGGAGCCCCATGGTTTTCAAATCTGCCCCATGGTACATCTTCAGTGTCCCGTGGAGGGAAGGAAAGGGGAGTGTGGCAGATGGAGTTCTCTGTGCCCCACCTAAATTGTAATCAGTTGTCTCTGGGTTCTCTGTTTTATAGATCAGACTTCCTTGCAAGTTTTCATCTGGGGAACTTTTGTAAGTCAGTGTAGCACTTCACTGTTCACATTTGTCTCATTTGATCCTTAAAAATACTGGTGTTGGAGAATGGCTTCTGTGCTTTGCTAAATAATTTACAGAAAACTCATTTCAGTTATTCATCTCCCACTCATGATTTAGCCTAGCTAGACCTTTTTAACACCAAAAATTGAAATCAGCAACCCAAAGAGGTCAGTTGTTGGAATCATGAAGAAAGCAATGATGCCAGATGCTCCAGGTCTCCTGCCTTTGGCTCCAAAGGAGATGATTCTTAGGATTTGAATGTTTGTTTTATTAAGTTGCTTTGTTGCTCATTCGCATCTGACTCTGTGACCCCATGGACTGCAGCACACCAGGCTTCCCTGTCCTTGTCTGTCTCCCGGAGTTTGCTCACACTCATGTCCATCTAGTCAGTGATGCCATCCAACCATCTCATCCTGTCGCTCCCTTCTCCTCCTGCTCCTCAATTAATTGTTTAATTGTGAAAAACACATAGACGTCCCAACTTAATGACACATGTTGACCTTGACATGGTTCCACCTGGAGCCTCACCATTTTGCTTGTTTCACGAGGTCATTTGGGCAAAGTAAAGGGGAGAAGCATTGAGAAGGTCACATCAAATCTCAAGTTTCAACAGCAGAAGAGCTTGTTGATGATCTGAACAAACAAATCTAAGTCCTGTGGTAGTGTCATCCTTCTGCTAGGACCTTGTCCTGTGGAAGTACTCCCCACCCCGCAATGTCTTGTTCACGGTCACTCTCTACTGATTCCTCTACCTTAAGGCAATCACTGTATCATAAAGGGAGAGAGAGGGACTTATATTTTATTGTTGCTTAGTGTGACAGGCTATCTCTAATGTGATCCTCACTATGTTATACTCATGTCCAGTGTAACCCCCTTCTCTTGAGTGTGGGCTTCCCTAGTGACTTGCTTCTAACCAATAACATGGCAAACATGGGAAGACCCTTCTCTGAGGTTGTTACCTGCAGTTTGCCAGCCAGCTAGGGGTGGCCAATAGATGTTTGTGTGACCCACAAGGTTACCCTAGAGTATGTTACCTCATACGGAGTTCAGGTTTGTGTTAAGATAGATTAACTGCTGTTAACAAAAGGTGACAAAAATGTATATTGGCTCTTACATAACAAAAGTCAATTTCTTTTAGTTTTTTAGATTAAATTTTTATTTTATATTGGAGTATAGTTGGTTTATAATGGTGTGTTAGCTTCAGGTGTACAGCAGAATGGTTCAATTATAATAATACACATATCTCTTCAAATTCTATTCCCATGTAGGTTATTACAGAATATTGAATAGAGTTCCTTGTGTTGTCCAGTAGGTCCTTGCTGATTATCTGCTTTATATATAGAACTATGTATCTGTTAATCCCAAACTCTAAATTTATCCCACCCACCCCTTTTTCCCATTTGATAACCATAAGTTTGTCTTCTATGTCTGTGAGTCTTTCTCTATTTTGTAAATAATTTCCTTTGTATCATTTGTTTAGAGTCCACATGTAAGTGAAATCATATTTGTCTTTCTCTGTCTGACTTAGAAATCCATTTCTTGATCATGAAACAGTACTGGGTAAGAAAAAAGGTTGTCAGAATGTCTCTCCCTCCTCCACAGTCATTCAGGCCCCCAGGGTGATGGAAATTCTGCCACTTTTAAGCTAAAACTTCCAAGGGTGCTCTAGATGTGGGGGTCATCATGATTCCAGCCAGCTAGAAGGGCAAGAGCCCATGGAGGAACTCCATGTAGAAGATGTAAGCCGGACCTAGGAGTGGGGCACGTTGCTTCTGCTCATATCCCTTGCCCAGATCTCAGACACCTGATGACTCCTTCCTTTGAGGGAGGCCGGGAGAGGCAGCCCTTCGCTGCATGGCCATTTCCTTCTGACAACTCTGTATTAAGGAGACCATGAAAGAATTTTTGGTAGACAGCTATATTTTCTGCCCTACTGCTTCTGGAAAATTGAACTCTTTCCAGTGGGGTAGACAGATTAGCAGTCAGATATGACTTGAGAGGTTTAATAATCTAGCACTCTTCAGCAAGGCCTGTTGCTTCCCACCTTTATTATGAGTCCTTCCATTGTTGCTTCTCCCACCCATCAACCAGCCAACCGGATCTTTAGCTACTGCCCTTGATTCAGTGAAGTGAAAGTGAAAGTGTTCATTGCTAGTTGTGTCTGACTCTTGGTGAACCCATGGACTGTGGCCCACCAGGCTCCTCTGTCCATGGGATTCTCCAGGCAAGAATACTGGAGTGGGTTGCTATTCCCTTCTCCAGAAGATCTTCCCGACCCAGGGTTTGAACTTGGGTCTCCTGCACTGCAGGAAGAGTCTTTAATGTCTCAGCCACCAACCGGGCAGTCCCTTAATTCAATGTTGGAACTAATTCAGGACTTCTGTGTTCCCATCCCGGGAAAAGGAGGAAATGAGATGTTCTCCTTGACTGTACATTGAGGGGACTTCTTTTTTCCACTGTGCCTCTGAACCACTTGCACTGGGGCCTGAAGGACTCTGAAGTCTGAATCAGGCTAGTGCTTGCCTTGTCCCTTATAGATCTGTCTCTGAGATTTGCCTCATCAGAATCCTTTCCTTGGTTTTAAACCATCACTTCTTTGGTTTCCTTGGATATCACATTTCCCTCGTTCACTATGATAAGCAGGGATTTAAATTTCTCCTTATGGACTTAAGACTTCCAGTTTTCTATCTCTTCGCTTTAAGGTCTCTGAGCTCCATACTGTCCACTTGACATTTCCAAGTCCATGTCCATGGGCAGTCCACATTGCACATGACTCATGGATGCCATTCCTGACTGCTAGTTGACATTAGCCAGCCTCTCCCACTCCTTGGCAAATGTCCATTTGTATTTTCTCTGTAATGCTTACCACTATCTGAAGTTACTCGTCCATTTACTTGTTTGGCTGTTGATCATCTATCCTAGTATGTACGCTCTCCACAGCTGCCAGGACTTGGTTTTCCTTGGGCAGACTCTAGCACAGTGCCTGGGGAATAGCCAACACAGTGCTCCATGGCTATTTGACAAATGAATACCTGAAGAATTCATTGTGAGGAGGTCCCCCTGAGGTATAGATGCCAATGTAGGAAAATTCCTGTGGAAGTAGCAGACATATTGACTAGGTGAGTTGGGAATTGCTTTCCCACTAAGACCACTCCCAATGGGGGAGAGGTAATTGCCCGTCAGGTTACTGGAGTGCCCTCCTGTTGGGGGGTAGTGGCAAAGCAGGTGGACACAACAGATATTTAGTGAAGTTTGTAATTATTGCATAGAAAAAAATAGTGTTGAGTCCCTAGATCAGAGTGGGAAACATTCTTCTATAAAAGGCTAGATAATAGTTTAGGACTCGTGAACCATATGGTTTCTGCTGAAATTGCTCATCTCTGCCATGGTAACAGGAGAGTAGTCACAGACATTATGTCAGCAAATGGGCGTGTTGTTGCCATTCAGTTGCTAAGTGGTGCCTGACTCTTTGCAACCCCATGGACTGCAGCACCCCAGGCTTCCCTGTCCTTTACCATCTCCCAGAGTTTGCTCAAACTCAGGTCCGTTGAGTCAGTGATGCCATCCAACCATCTCATCCTCTGTCGCCCCCTTCTCCTCTTGCCTTCAATCTTACCCAGCATTGGGGTCTTTTCCAAAGAGTCAGCTCTTTGCATCAGGTGGCCAAAGTATTGGGCATGGCTGTGTTGCAATAAAGCTTTCTTGTAAACGCTTTGCTTCAGTCGTGTCTGACTCTGTGTGACCCCATAGACGGCAGCCCACCAGGCTCCCCCGTCCCTGGGATTCTCCAGGTAAGAACACTGGAGTGGGCTGCCATTTCCTTCTCCAGATGTAGTTTGGTGACCCCTAACCTAAATGGTCAGACACGCAGCCTTGTATATATTGGGATTTTTTCCAGCTCTCATGGCTACTTAATAAATAATGTTCCATAAAACATTCTCAGAAACTTCCCTGGTGGTCCAGTGGTTAGGACTCTGTGCTTCCAGTGCAGGAGGTGCAGGTTTGGTCCCTGGATGGGGAACTAAGATATCACGTACTGTGCGGCAGTCAAAGAAAAAAGTTAAAACACCCATTTTCCTGCAGTCCTTGAACTTGAGTCTCTAGGGGCCCTCTGGAATGGGAGGGGGGCGGGGTGGGGAGAAGGAAGAGAGCCTCCCAGGCCTGAATGGTTAATGTTTATATTGCAACATAAATTACTCTTTGCTCCAGATTGCCTGGGCTATCCATGTAGAATGATTAATGTCAAGATGATAAAATGATGCAGTCTCTTGAATTTGATTCCAGCTGTTCCTGTCTTTGATATGATTTGTGAATGACATTTGTATTTTTCACTGGTGATTAGTTAATGCTGGGAAGGACGGCCAGATGATAGCTGTCTAGAAAGCTAAAGCCAAAAGATTTACTTGGCTGGAAAACTGTTCAATAGAGTATCATTACAACGTTTACCACAAATTCATTTAGCATTTGTCGTTAGAAGGTTCTTAGCATTGGGGAAGCAATCTATAGCCTGAGGGATTTCTGAGACCATTTGATTATACCACGATTACAAAGCAATGGTAACCGAAAAGGGCTTCCATGTACGTGATGCATGGCTCTTGTTTAGAAGTCAAGTGAACTCTTAAATGATTCCATTTTTTGAGAGCCCTTATTGACTTGTTCATAGAGGACATCTCACTGTGAGTCTCAGTTTGGAAGCCAAGTATCAAAAGTTACTGGGTTTAGCCCACAGTGATAACGGTGACCATTTATAGAGGCACTTGAAGTTTAGTGTGCCAGGCATTCAACTATTTCACACTCATTTTGTCTTCACAATAGTGCTTAAAATATTAAAAAAAAAATTTATGTTTATTGGCATAGTATATTTACAATTTTGTATTAGTTTCAGGTGTACAGCAGTGATTTAGGTATACATGTAATTGATTCTTCTTCAGATTCTTTTCCCATATAGGTTATTACAAAATATTGAGTATAGTTCCTTGTGCTGTATACAGTAGGTCCTTGTTGATTATTTTATATATAGTAGTGTGTCTCTGTTAATCCCAAACTCCTAATTTATCCCTTTCCCCTACCTTTCCCCATTGGTAACCATAAATTTGTTTTTGTAGTCTATAAGTCTGTTTCTGCTTTGTATATAAATTCACTTGTATCATTTTTTAGATTCCACATATAAGTGCTATCACATGATGTTTGTCTTTATCTGGCTGACTTCACTTAGTATGATAATCTATAGGTCCATCCATGTTGCTGCAAATGGCATTATTCCATTATTATTTTTTTTTGGCTGAGTAATATTCCATCGTATTTATGTACCACATCTTCTTTATCTGTCAGTGGACATTTAGGTTGCTTCCATGTCTTGGCTATTGTAAATAGTGCTGCAATGAACACTGGGGTGCATGTATCTTTTCAAAGTACAGTTTTCTCTGGATATGTGCCCAGGAGTGGGGTTGCTGGATTGTATAGTAGCTCTATTTTAGTTTTTTAAGGAATCTCCATACTGTTTTCCATAGTGG
The DNA here is from genome assembly GCF_055505025.1 of Bos grunniens. Classification (NCBI taxonomy): domain Eukaryota; kingdom Metazoa; phylum Chordata; class Mammalia; order Artiodactyla; family Bovidae; genus Bos; species Bos grunniens. Next base: position 7,831,496 of record NC_141194.1, read on the forward strand.
CTGTACCAGTTTACATTCCCATAAACAGTGTAGTAGGGTTCACTTTTTTCCACACCCTCTCTCACATTTATTGTTTTTAGTATTCTTTTAAATTTTTGTATCATACAGGATAAGCATATATTCTTGTGAAAGTGTTAGTCACTCAGTCGAGTCTGACTCTTTGTGACCCCATGGACTGTAGCCCACCAGGTTCCTCTGTCCATGGAATTCTCCAGGCAAGAATACTGGAGTGGCTTGCCATTCCTTTCTCCAGGGGATCTTCCCGATCCAGGGATCAAACCTAGATCTCTTGGATTGCAGGCGAATTCTTTGCTGTCTGAGCCACCAGGGAAGCCAATACTGTATAATCTCTCTCTCTCTCTTTTTTTTTCTTGACCATTTACCATGGCATGCATGATCTTAGTCCCCTGAACAGGGACCAAACCTTGCCCCCTGCAGTGGAAGTGCAGAGTCTTAACCAGTAGATTGCCAGTACATAGATACATATTCTTGCACCTTGATTAATTTATTTTTTCTAGTAGTTTTTTTTAAATTTTATTTTATTTTTAAACTTTACAATATTGTATTAGTTTTGCCAAGTATCGAAATGAATCCGCCACATGTATACCTGTGTTCCCCATCCTGAACCCTCCTCCCTCCTCCCTCCCCATACCCTTCCTCTGGGTCTGTAGAATTTTTTTTTTCATTCTGCTGATATTTTTTAAAATTTATTTTTTTATTAAAATATAGTTCACTTCAGGATTTATTGTAAGTAGACTTTTTAATAATGGTCATTCTGACTGGTGTGAGGTGACACCTCATTGTGGTTTTGATTTGCTTTTCTCTGATAGCTAGCGATATTTCACACCAGTGCTCTTAAGCATTATGCTACACTGTCAGAATATCCATCCACCCACCAAGTCATTGGAAAGGCAGCCCATGCAGTGTCTTGTTCTCTCTGCATCCCTGTGGCCTCTTAGATCATGACTCTGGGGATAAGGATGGGATGAGTTTAATTGGGAGTTCCTTAGCCTCAGGAGCATTGATACCCGGGGCTGGATCATTCTTTGTTGCCGTGGGGACTGTTCTGTGTGCTGGAGGATGTTGAGCAGCATTTCTGATCTCTACTCCCTAGATGCCAGTATCACCCCCTCTCCAAGTTGTGACAGACAAAAATGGCTCCAGACAATGCCAGTGTCCTCTGGAGAATAAAATCACTCCAAAATGGGAAATACTGGTTTAACTCAATCTCCCCAATGTATCATTGAGCATTTAAAATTGTCCTTGGGGTTCAGCCTGATTTTCACTTCCTGTGTGAGACCATCTTCCAATGAGTTTCTCTTTATTTGAGGAATTGAAGTGGAAGCTGTGTCTAATTTATTCTGAATTCTGTTTCATGGAAAATAGAGTTCATTATGATGTTGGCAACAATGACTGAATTCTCTCCTCTGGATCTCGTGATCCAAATTAGTACGAAGAAAGTATCAATTTTTTTCAAGTGAAAAGAATAGAAAATAAAGGAGTGTCTCTCTCCCACACCCCTCCCCCCAGCTCTTCTGGATTGACGTCTTCATAACCTTGAACTTGAGGTAAATAAACGAGTGATTTCTCTGCTTGTGAAGTCATGAGCAGGGTTTTTGTTGACCTTTGTGCTATTCTGTATTTTCACAACACTCTGTAAGAAACAGCATTTTTCAAAAAATCAGATAAAAATTCTTCTAAAAATGAAGTTACTAATCCAAGCTTAGATTTCTAGCTGAAGTTAACAATTTCTTTAATTGTTAGACCTAAAAGCAAGGTTAAACTTAGCTTTCTGACCTGTATGCTCACACCATTGTAGCTGCAACTTCTTACTGAGAGCTTGATTGGCTGGACCTATGAAACAATCTATTACTTAATAATGCAAATATAATTAGAGCAACATCCTGAAAATTTGAAGTGCCAGGGACCTGGAAAAATAAACATCTCACTGCCAGTTTTGAGTTATTGACTATTTTCATTAAAGAACAGTGAAGGACAGGAACAGCAGTTGCTTTGAATTACATGCTGTTTGGAATCGGCAACAGTGGATTAACAAGGTTTTACTACATTTCAGATGTTTGTCAATGATTGATGGTCGGCATTCACATCTACATATGCTTACCAGGCTTTGGGGGCACAAGGTCTTTGAGACAGAGGTTATGTCTTTTACTGATTGCACAACAGGCCAGACCACACTGGAGAGCCCCAATAGGTTGGCAGAACATGTTGACCATGATAACAGCGTACGGACTATTTAGCTCAGAATCCCAAGGCCAAGGTGGAAACAGCCTGGGAACAATGCCTGCAAAGGCTTTTTACGACTAAAAAGCCCCAAGCAAGCATATAGCTTTCCCAATCACAAAGACTCTTGGCTCCAGCCTGTCATTAAAATGTGGGCACAGACCCAGCCCTGGGTCCCGGAAAGCCACCCCCTTCCAGGCCCAGGAGCATGCTGCCCTGAATGGAGGAGGAAGCCCTGGCCATGGGCCCCCTGGAAGCTGAGAAGCCTCCTGAGTGGCCCGGACGCCAGCTCCCACCTGGAGAAGTTGGAGAAGTGATGACTTTCAGGCTGGGGCTTGCAGAAACAGAATTCCCAATTCCCAGCCAAAGAACATAATGCTGAAGTTGAAAAACAAATGAAATTCATACAAACTAAACCCAACAATTCCCTTTCCTCATTGGAAAGGAAATAGTTGGGAGATGGGGTCGTGGACGAACCGTATAAAAGGCCACACTCCTTCCTTCCTTCCTCCTTCTGGCAGAAGCTCGAGGAAACTGAGCTCAGAGTTAACAAGGTCAGAAGGTTCCATCTGCTGGTCCCTCTGATTGGCAGCACCCTCCATGGGGTTCCTTCTACCATCATGACAGATTTCCTTTGGTGCTGAATTTTTGTTTAGCTTCTGGTTCTTTGTGCGATTGAAGCAATTGGATTTCTTAACCAGAATTAAGTTGTTAAGTCCCTTATTGCACAAGGGAGGAAACGTTCTCAAGTAATTTTCATTCAGACTAAATGGGGGTAAACGGGTCTTGAAATAGAAGGAAAGAATTAAAATATTCAAGAGTAACTATTCCCAGGTATGTTTTTCTCCCGTAGGAAACAGTGGTTTCAAGTTTATGGAGCAGGTTAATGAGTTGGAGAACCTTGCCTGTTGGCCTGGGTCCTAAAATAAGACTTTTAAACACACTTCAAAAATATACAACACTTCTCATTAATGGCCGATGAAGAATTAGGTCTTGAATCAGAATGTAAAGGCAGAATGATTCATATAATAATATGTAACAGAAATGAGGTTTTTCAGAAATGAAAATTTTCATTGATTACATGATTCCCGGAACAATGTGGACATTTATTTTGCTTTGCCTTTTTTTTTTTTTTGATGTTCTTTGCTATTTTCAAACATTTCGTTAATATATATTGCTAGACTGGAGAAAATAGACTAAATTTGAGAGTCGACAACTTGATGTGCCCTAAAGAGAAGTCAAGAAGTCAACTTTCCTTCAAACATCTGTAGAAGAAGGAAAAAAATTTGTTTTGGTTTTGCTTCAAGGTGGGGTGATGGTTGGGGAACTTTTATGCCTGTTGTTTTATTCTGTTTCTCCTTTATGTCTCCAGAGCAGAAACATTTGTTCCCTTTACTAATATTAACTTAATGGGAATTAACTGACCATCTATTGGCTCATCATCATTGGTTGGTTTCTCTTGCTGTCAGTTTTTATTCTGCCATATCTCTTGTATCACCTCAACCAGCACATCTTTTCTTTTTGTTCTTCCTGAGATGCTGGATCCTGGAAGCACCACTCCTCTCTGTGTTATATGGTGACAAGTGAGAGTTAGGCCTACCTTCACTTGAACAAATTCTTTACTACTTGTAACAAATCTGAATTGTGTACTACATTAATCTAACATTGTCCTCCTTTTCTTTTTTCCTTCATGTATTTCCCTTTCTCCCTCTCTCTCCCTTACCCCCTCCTTCAGATTGAAGTCTTTTCTTTCCTCCTTCCTTCCTTCTTTTTTAAAATACTAAATATCCTAGTATTTTAAAATATCCTAGTATTGGACTGCAAGGAGATCAGACCTGAAGGAAATCAGTCCTGAATATTCATTGGAAGGACTGATGCTGAAGCTGAAACTCCAATACTTTGGCCACCTGATGTGAACAGCTGACTCATTGGAAAAGACCCAGATGCTGGGAAAGATTGAAGGCATGAAGAGAAGGGCATGACAGAGGATGAGATGGTTGGATGGCATCACCAACTTGATGGACTTGAGTTAGAGCAAGCTCTGGGAGTTGGTGATGGACAGGGAAGCCTGGCATGCTGCAGTCCATGGGGGTCACAAAGAGTCAGACATCACTGAGCGACTGAACTGAACTGAAATATCATAAGCTGTGTTAGGTACCAGAGATATTAAAAAGTAATAATTAAGCTCAACACCTCCCTTCAGGGAGCTTCTGCTCCAACAGAGGAAAGAATCTCTCAAGGCAGAGCAGAATTTTGTGTAGTCTTCTGAGCTGTGCAAAGAAGAGAAAAGATATGATAGTTATGCTTTTTTACATTGAAATAAGTTGATTTACAAAGTTGTGTTAGATGGAGAGAAGACAATCTCTTTAACAAGTGGTGCTGGGAAAACTGGTCAACCACTTGTAAAAGAATGAAACTAGAACACTTTCTAACACCATACACAAAAATAAACTCAAAATGGATTAAAGATCTAAACATAAGACCAGAAACTATAAAACTCCCAGAGGAGAACATAGGCAAAACACTTTCCGACATAAATCACAGCAGGATCCTCTATGACCCACCTCCCAGAGTATTGGAAATAAAAGCAAAAATAAACAAATGGGACCTAATTAAACTTAAAAGCTTTTGCACAACAAAGGAAACTATAAGCAAGGTGAAAAGACAGCCTTCAAAATGGGAGAGAATAATAGCAAATGAAGCAACTGACAAAGAATTAATCTCAAAAATATACAAGCAACTCCTGCAGCTCAATTCCAGAAAAATAAATGACCCAATCAAAAAATGGGCCAAAGAACTAAACAGATATTTCTCCAAAGAAGACATACAAATGGCTAACAAACACATGAAAACATGCTCAACATCACTCATTATCAGAGAAATGCAAATCAAAACCACAATGAGGTACCATTTCACACCAGTCAGAATGGCTGCAATCCAAAAGTCTACAAGCAATAAATGCTGGAGAGGGTGTGGAGAAAAGGGAACCCTCTTACACTGTTGGTGGGAATGCAAACTAGTACAGCCACTATGGAGAACAGTGTGGAGATTCCTTAAAAAACTGGAACTAGAACTGCCATACGGCCCAGCAATCCCACTGCTAGGCATACACGCTGAGGAAACCAGAATTGAAAGAGACACGTGTACCCCAATGTTCATCGCAGCACTGTTTATAATAGCCAGGACACGGAAGCAACCTAGATGTCCATCAGCAGATGAATGGATAAGAAAGCAGTGGTACATATACACAATGGAATATTACTCAGCCATTAAAAAGAATATATTTGAATCAATTCTAATGAAGTGGATGAAACTGGAGCCTATTCTACAGAGTGAAGTAAGCCAGAAAGAAAAACACCAATACAGTATACTAACGCATATATATGGAATTTAGAAAGATGGTAACGATAACCCTATATGCGAGACAGCAAAAGAGACACAGATGTATAGAACAGTCTTTTGGACTCTGTGGGAGAGGGCGAGGGTGGGATGATTTGGGAGAATGGTATTGAAACATGTATATTATCATGTGTGAAACAGATTGCCAGTCCAGGTTCAGTGCATGAGGCAGGGCATTCAGGGCTGGTGCACTGGGATGACCCAGAGGGATGGGATAGGGAAGGAGGTGGGAGGGGGTTTCAGGATGGGGAACACGTGTACACCCGTGGCAGATTCATGTCAATGTATGGCAAAACCACTACAATATTGTAAAGTAATTCAGTTCAGTTCAGTCACTCAGTCATATCTGATTCTTTGCGACCCCATGAATCGCAGCATGCCAGGCCTCCCTATCCATCACCAACTCCTGGAGTTCACTCAAATTCATGTCCATCGAGTTGGTGATGCCATCCAGCCATCTCATCCTCTGTCGTCCCCTTCTCCTCCTACCCCCAATCCCTCCCAGCATCAGAGTCTTTTCCAATGAGTCAACTCTTTGCATGAGGTGGCCAAAGTATTGGAGTTTCAGCTTTAGCATCAGTCTTTCCAATGAACACCCAGGACTGATCTCCTTTAGAATGGACTGGTTGAATCTCCTTGCAGTCCAAGGGACTCTCAGGAGTCTTCTCCAACACCACAGTTCAAAAGCATCAATTCTTCAGTGCTCAGCTTTCTTCACAGTCCAACTCTCACATCCATACATGACCACTGGAAAAACCATAGCCTTGACTAGACGGACCTTTGCTGGCAAAGTAATGTCTCTGCTTTTTAATATGCTATCTAGGTTGGTTATAACTTAGCCTCCATTAAAATAAATAAATTTATATTAAAAAAAACAAAGTTGTGTTAGTTTCAGGTGTACAGCAAAGTGATTCAGTTATACATATCTGTTCTTTCTCAAGAATTTTTCCCTTAGAGATTATTACAAAATATTGAGTATAGCTTCCTGTGCTATTCAGTAGGTCTTTGTTGCTTATTTAATTTATACATCATAGTGTGTATATGTTAATACCAAACTCCTAATTTATCCCTGCCCCTCTTTTCCAAAGTATACAAAAGCTATGCTTTGAAGCAGCCATATCTTTCCCAAAAGAAGTCTCCCACATTAGTCTACACAGAATACGTCTCCGGGTGTTAGCAACAAAACAAAACAAGTAAAATACCCACCTATTCTCTCAAGTTAGCCTTGGGAAGAGAAACTTATTTCCTGACGGCAGAGCAGTAGTGTGGCAGACACGGCCGTGACCCAAAGCAGTGTCTTGCCTTGAAGTCTAATTTGGAAGGTGAGGGTGACAGTATTTCCTGTGCTGAAAGAAAGTCTAGAAAGAATCCATTTTTGCAGTGTTGTAAAGAAATATTTTGGGAGCTTAAGTAAATTCCTTTGTAGTATTTTTAAAAACACAAATTGTAATCTATCTTTTTTTGGCAGTAACAATATAAAAAATATTATCAGTAATTATACCAGGATTTCCTCTGCTTGAATTCTAACTTTAATTTGGAATTCAGATCTTTAGGTATTTGCTTTACTTCTTTATTGAAGAACAGTTGATGTATGATACAAGTAGTGATTCAGAATTTGTAAAGGTTATAATCCATTTATGCTTATTATAAAATGTTGGCTCTATTCCTTGTCTTGTACAGTATATCTTGTAGCTTATTTTATACACAGTGGTTTGAACCTCTTAAAGCCCTATGTCTGTATTGCCCCTCTGTCTTTCCCTCTCTCTACTGGTGAGCAGTACTTTGTTTTCTGTATCTGTGAGTCTGCTTCTTTTGTGTTTTATTCACGGCTGGTGCTGCTAAGTTGCTTCAGTTGTGTCCGACTCTGTGCGACCCCATAGACGGCAGGCAGCCCACCAGGCTCCCTCGTCCCTGGGATTCTCCAGGCAAGAACACTGGAGTGGGTTGCCATTTCCTTCTCCAATGCAGGAAAGTGAAAAGTGAAAGTGAAGTCTCTCAGTCGTGTCCGACTCTTAGCGACCCCATGGACTGCAGCCCACCAGGCTCCTCCATCCATGGGATTTTCCAGGCAAGAGTACTTGAGTGGGGTGCCATTGCCTTCTCCAGTTTTATTCACTAGTTTGTTGAATTTTTTAGATTCCACATATACATGACATTGTACAATATTTGTCTTATTTAATTTAGCATAATCCCTTCCAAGTACATCCGTGTTGCTTCAAATGGAAAAATTTCATTCCTCTTTATGGTTGAGTAGTATTCTACACACAATAGAATATATATATTCACATTTCTCTGTGTGTGTATATACGTATATACACAAACCACCTTTTCTTTATCCAAAACTCTCTTGATGGATAATTAGGTTGCTTTCATATCTTGGCAATTTAAAATAGTGCTGCTATAAACATTGGTGTGTGTTTGAATTAGTGTTTTTGTTTTTATCAGATATTTACCCAGGAGTAGAAATACTCAGTCATATGGTAGTTATATTTTTAGTTTGTTAAGAAACCTCCACACTGGTTTCCATAATGGCTGTATCAATTTACATTCCACCTGGCAGTTCGTTTTATTTCTCTCCCTCAGTTCTTGTCTCATCGTGACAAAGATTTGGAACGGTGGACAAAAGGGTATAAAACAATAGACAAATTACAGCCAGTTACAGCTCAAGCAGACACAACTTTTAATAAACAAGATACTCCCGAGATGTGGAACAGGCCAACCCTGAAGGAGTCATCATAATTCCTCTTGGCTTCCCCTTTTTATACTTCCAATGTCCTCTTGGTTCTTCCCCGTGCAAAATAGGGTTGTACCTGCCACTAATCAGGAAAGGGAATGCAAATGGGCATTTGCTCAAGGCTGATTGTCAGTTGTAAATTAGATAGCAACAGACTCTGTTGCGCATGTCTTTCCCATAATTCAGTCTGTTATAATCAGATGTATGTATGCATAGAATATTTATTAACCCTTAATGGCTCCTACCTGCCTAAGGTTACTTGAGAATACAGCTTTGCAGCAAGGGTGCATGTGACAGAGTTGGAGAAGCCTCAGTTTAGTTCAGTCACTCAGTCGTGTCTGATTCTTTGTGACCCCATGGACTGCAGCATGCCAGGCCTCCCTGTCCATCACTAACTCCCAGAGCTTGCTCAAACTCATGTCCATCAAGTCAGTGATGCCATCCAACCATCTCATCCTCTGTCGTCCCATTCTCCCACCTTCAATCTTTCCCAGCATCAGGGTCTTTTCCAATGAGTCAGTTCTTCACATCAGGTGGCCAAGTTCAGTTCAGTTCAGTAGCTCAGTCATATCCAACTCTCTACAACCCCATGGACTGCAGCACGCCAGGCCTCCCTGTCCATCACCAACTCCTTGAGCTTGCTCAAACTCATGTCCATCAAGTTGGTGATGCCATTTAACCATCTCATCCTCTGTCGTCCCCTTCACCTCCCGCCATCAATCTTTCCCAGCATCAGGGTCTTTTCCAGTGAGTCAGTTCTTTGCATCAGGTGGCCAAAGTATTGGAACTTCAGCTTCAGCATCAGTCCTTCCAATGAATATTCAGGACTGATTTCCTTTAGCATGGACTGGTTCGATCTCCTTGCAGTCCAAGGAACTCTCAAGAGTCTTCTCCAACACCACAGTTCAAAAGCATCAATTCTTTGGTGCTCAGCTTTCTTTATAGTCCAACTCTCACATCCATACATGACCACTGGAAAAACCATAGCTTTCACTAGGTGGACCTTTGTTGGCAAAGAAGTGCCTCTGCTTTTTAGTATGCTGTCTAGGTTGGTCATAGCTTTTCTTCCAAGGAGCAAGTGTCTTTTAATTTCATGGCTGCAGTCACCATCTGCAGTGATTTTGGAGCCCAAGAAAATAAAATCTGTCACTATTTCCATTGTTTGCCCATCTATTTGCCATGAAGTGATGGGACTGGATGCCATGGTCTTAGTTTTCTCAAAGTTGAGTTTTAAGCCAACTTTTTTACTCTCCTCTTTCACTTTCATTAAGAGACTCTTTAGTTCTTTGCTTTCTGCCATAAAAGTGGTGTCATCTGTGTATCTAAGGTTATTGATATTTCTCCCAGCAAGCTTGATTCCAGCTTGTGCTCCTTCCAGCCAGGCATTTTGCATGTTGTATTATTATCTTAAAGGCTTGGTTAGCCCCTAATTCAGTTAGTTTCCAGACCCTGCCGAATGTGGAGGCTGCTGAGAAGATCCCCTGGAGGAGGGCATGGCAACCCACTCGAGTAATCTTGCCTGGAGAATCTCATAGACAGGAGCCTGGTGGGCTATGGTCCATAGGGTCACACACAGTTGGGAATGACTGAAGTGATTTTGCATGCATGCATGCCAGGTGCTGAGGAGGCTGACGGTCCCAAGGGGACTCGAGGGCTAATGCTGTCTCACTGGTGGGTGAGGCCAGGTCCTGGAGTTAGTGCTCAGCTGCTTGCAGGAAGAGCTGGGTCCTGGAGTTTGGCTGCATGGCCCAGGGATCCCAGAGCTGGTGTCAGATCACCGTGGGGTGGGGCAGGGGGCGGTTTCTAAGACAGTTGTGTACAGGAAGGGTCCAAGGTGTCCTGAAGCTTATGTTGGTCTGCTCGTGGCCTGGGACAGGTCTTAGCTGGTCCCTGGGCGGGGTCTGGCCTGCTGTGGGCAGACTGGGTCTGTAGGCTGCCGCACTGTGGTTTTCCTGCATCTGGTATCTGCCTCCTGGTGGGTGAGGCTGTTCTAGAGGCTCCTGCAAGCTTCCTTGGAGAAGGCAATGGCAAGCCACTCCAATACTCTTGCCTAGAAAATCCCATGGATAGAGGAGCCTGGTGGGCTACAGTCCATGGGGTCGCCATGAGTCGGTCGCAACTGAGCGACTTCACTTTCACTTTTCACTTTCACGCAGTGGAGAAGGAAATGGCAACCCACTCCAGTGTTCTTGCCTGGAGAATCCCAGGGACGGCAGAGCCTGGTGGGCTGCTGTCTACTGGGTCGCACAGAGTCGGACACGACTGAAGCGACTTAGCAGCAGCAGCAGCAAGCTTCCTAGAGGGCAGAGCCGGTGCCCGCCCACTGGTGGGTGGAGCCAGGTTCTGGCATTCTGGTGGGCAGGGCTGTGTTGAAGGTGGCTTGGGCTCAAGGAAGTCTCTAGGCAGCCTGTCTGCTGACGCCCGGGGCTGTGCACTACCTAGTTAGTTGCTTGCCCGGAGGTGTCCTAGTGCTGGTGCCTGCCAGGTGTTGGATGGGGAGATTGTGAATAGCAGTGATTTGACAATAAAAATCACCCCCCACCCCTACCGCTACCCCTCACCCCCCACCACCCCCTCCACCTCTCCAGGAGACTCTCTTAGACTAGCTGGTGCGTCTGGCCCAGGTTCCTATCAAAAGAATGCTTTTGCTCTCTGTCCTGGAGCTTTAGATTTTGCATGCACCCTTTAAGACTGAAGTCTCTATTACCCACAGTCATTTGGGATTCCTGAAATGAAGCCCTGCTGGCCTTCAGAGCCAAGTGATCTGGGGGCTTATCTTCCAGGTGCAGGACTGCAGGTTGGGGAGCCTGACATGGGACTTGGAGCTCTCACTCCTGTGGGACAACCTCTGCACTGTAATTGTTGTCCAGTCTGTGGGGCGGCCACCTGGGTGTATTCATACTTGATTATGTTGCGAGTCCGTCCCTCCTTGCCATCTCATTGTGCTTCTTTTTTAATTTTTTTGGTAGAAGATCTTTCCTGGGAGGTTCCAGTCTTTTCCATCAATGGTTTTTGTGCAGAGTTGTGATTTTGGTGTGCTTGTGAGAGGAGGTAAATTCTAGATCTTTCTACTCCATCATCTTGGTCAGTCTCTGTATTTGCATGTTTTGAGGCCTCCAGTTCCAGGGAGAAGAGGGAGTTGTTTTTTCTTCTGACATCTGTGCCTCCTTCTCTCCGAGCTTAACCATGTGCGGGCCTGGGACATTGAGCCAGTGAGCTGAACAATGCCTGCATTATCAGCAGACCCCCCACAAGTGACCCAGAGGCCTGGCAAGAGAGGAAGGGAGAGAATATGGGTAGGAAGGTGACATGAGAAGATTCTGTGCACAGAAGGGATGTTGTCACGATAGAAGATAGGTGTCACCATTGAAGTGTTCATTAGGTTGCTGGTTCTCAGAGGCGTGATTGTGCCTCCCCCACCCCAGAGGGACATTTGGCAATGTCTGGTGACATGGTCGATTGTCATAACTGGGAGGGAGTACTTTTGGTATCTAGTGGTCAGAGGCCAGGGATGTTCCTACACATCCTATAAGGCACAGGGGAGCTCCACAACCAGGAACTTTTCAACCCTAAAGGGCCATGGTACCTTGGCCGAGAACTCTTGCTTTAGAGAAGGGACAACTTGAGAAAGGACTGTGTGTGTGTTAGTCGCTCAGCCGTGTCTGACTCTTTGCGACCCCATGGACTGTAGCCCACCAGGCTCCTCTGTCCATGGGATTCTCCAGGCAAGAATACTGGAGTGGGTTGCCATTTCCTCTTCTAGGGGATCTTCCCGACCCAGGGATAGAATCCATGTCTTCTGTATCTCCTGCATTGCTGACAGATTCCTTACTACTGAGCCACCTGGGAAGGACTGAACAGAGTCAAAAACAGGCATCAGAAGACTGCCCACAAACAAGTGAGATGAGGAAGAAAAAGTATTTCTGGAAATACATTCAAAGATACTGATTTTCCCATCTTGTGTGTCCACGAGGGTAGAAGATTGTACTTGGCGATCTCATTCAACCCCCAATGTGTAAGCAAACAAAGTTCCTAATATGCTGCCTAAACTGAAAATGAAAACTTGACACTCAGACTGTAATTAGCAAGAATGAACAACTTCCTCATTTTTACCCAAAAGGAGGGTAAATATTCACCAGGATATTTTAACACTCCGTCATCTCATTTCCTCCCAGAGCTGTGAAGGTGTCATGATTTCAATCTCCCCACAGTGGAATTTTTCTGCAACATAGAGTCTAGCCATGGCACTTGGGGGATGTTTTTGATGGCTGTGTCCGACAGCATGAGGGGAAATTGTTCACATTTGTGTTTCAGATGCTGTCTTGAGCTTTGTTGATTTTCCTCCAGTCAGAGCTGTCCCTGAGGACTTCCTGGTTTTCAGGGCAAAAACCTCAGTAAGAGCGAGCTGCCTTTGAAGACTGGCTGCCCCAGCGTATGCAGTCACTCAGAAACCATGCAGACAGAAGCCCAGAGTGCTGCTTCTGTGCTGATACAGAAGCATCTCTTTGACCTGGGTCCCCACGAGGAGTGGGAGTCCTGTAACAGCATTTCTCTGGGCAGGATGTCTCCTCGTGGGCATCTTTGAGAACCACTGGACTCTCGTCTCTTGCTTAGTAAATATTAGCATTGCTCAAGCACTTGCACCAGGCAGACTGACTGACTTGGAAATTTTCAAATACATGTGTATAAGAGCCTAGAAATAAAGCCCAGTGGGGAGCAGGCAGCTTATGTTTTTGGCACCAGTTCCAGTGACATTGCTTAATGAGAACTGCCTGTCTAGTGGGATCAAGGGCTCAGGCTCTGCGGGCTGGTTGGCCCCATGAACTCTGGGGTTGAGGGTTCATGCCCTGGCACTTCTCCTTCTAGTCAATCATTTGAAAGTTGCAAACACTCCTACCAGCAACCTTCTCCATTTCAGGATGTCCTGAGTGCCAGGTCCGGAATGCAGAGAGAGAGCAAGAGGCAACCATTAACAGCTGCTGCAATATGGACGCCCTCCCCTCCTTTCTCTGTGTGATCAGGTCCCCAGGGGTTGAAGGGCAGAGGCCTTGATTGGGCTCACTGGTCCGTGATGATGACTGGATATTTATTCTTGCTTTAGTCTTTTGCTGCTTCTGAACCTGGCCTCATCAAGAGGGTCTTCCCCCAAGGCTGACATAGAGATTTAAACCCAGTATAGTCATCTCTGTCATAAACTACAGAAAGTTATTGATTGGGAGCTGAAAACAGACTCTAAAATGCAGTGTGCCCAACCAAAATGCATGGTCAACTCCGTTGGGATAGTTTTGCCCGAGATATTCCAATTTCAGACCCTTCTTGTTGTTCAGTCATTAAGTCCTGCCTGACTCTTTGCAACCCCATGGACTGCAGCACACCAGCCTGCCCTGTCCTTCACTATCTCCCAGAGTTTGCCCAAACTCATGTCCATTGAATTGGTGATGCCAGCCAACCATCTCATCCTCTGTCACCGCCTTCTCCTCCTGCCCTCAACCTTTCCAAGCATCAGGGCCTTTTCCAATGAGTCAGCTCTTTGCATCAGGTGGCCAAAGTATTGTAGTTTCAGCTTCAGCATCATTCCTTCCAATGAATATTCAGGACTGATTTCCTTGACTGGTTTGATATATTCCTCAACTAATCTTGTTTCCACTCTCTCTCCTTCTTCTGGGGTAAGAGAAAAAGGGAAGAGGAGGGAATCATGGTTTCTTTGTTCAATGAATTGGTTCCTAGGAAACATTCCTTGTTTGGAAGTCTACTTGGTCTGCTGCTAGTACGGGTACCCCAACTTTCTTTTGACGAATGCTTGTGTTTGATATTGTTTACCATCTGTACTGGAGGAACAGCAACACAGCTCAACAGTAGCTGAGTTCTCTGTCCTTGAACTCCTTCTGATTTTATCTTCAGCATGGACTCTGAACTTCCCAGGCAGCAGACGTCCTCCACTTGGAATGCCACCCAATACCTGTGTTGCCTGCTTGCTCACTTTAATCTTAGATCACTACCTGGGTGCTCCTGCTCAGAAATGAGAAAGAAGGCTGGGACTTCCTTTTTGGTCCAGTGGTTAGGACTCTGCTCTTCCACCACACAGGGCACAGGTTCTATCTCTGGTCGGGGAACTACGATTCTGCAAGTTGTGTGCCAGGCCAAAAAAAAAAAACAAACACAAAACTAGGAAGATAGCTGTGACTCTGTGATACTTTTCTAAATAATAGGGAGTCTGGTTTCTAAGAAAATGAGTAGACCTTTTGCAAAGGTGGTTCACCAAGGTCAGAGGGGACCTTCTCTCAAACTGAAGTTGATCATGATACCCTAGAGCTCATTTATTTGCACTTAGATTGTCTTATGGGACTTCCCTGGTGGCTCAGACGGTAAAGCATCTGCCTACAATGTGGGAGTCCCGGGTTCAATCTCTGGGTTGGGAAGATCTCCTGGAGAAGGAAATGGCAACCCACTCCAGTATTCTTTCCTGGAAAATCCCATAGACGGAGGAACCTGGTAGGCTACAGTCCATGGGGTCGCAAAGAGTCAGACACGACTGAGTGACTTCACTTTTCACTTGTCTTACAGTGTGGGATGAGCTGAGCCAATAAGTAAGAATTGTGTAAGTACAACTTCAGACTGAATTTAGGGCCAGCGGCCAGGTGGGAGGTGATAAAAGACACTGATGGACCTAATTAAACTTAAAAGCTTTTGCAGAACGAAGGAAACTATAAGCAAGGTGAAAAGACAGCCTTCAGAATGGGAGAAAATAGTAGCAAATGAAGCAACTGACAAAGGGTTAATCTCCAAAATGTACAAGCAGCTCATGCAGCTCAATATCAGAAAAATAAATGACCCAATAAAAAAATGGGCCAAAGAACTAAACAGACATTTCTCCAAATAAGACATACAGATGGCTAACAAATACAGGAAAAGATGCTCAACATCACTCATTATCAGAGAAATGCAAATCAAAACCACTATGAGGTACCACTTCACGCTGGTCAGAATGGCTCTATCCAAAAATCTACAAACAATAAATGCTGGAGAGGATGTGGAGAAAAGGGAACCCTCTTACACTGTTGGTGGGAATGCAAACTAGTACAGCCACTATGGAGAACAGTGTGGAGATTCCTTAAAAAACTGGAAATAGAACTGCCTTATGATCCAGCAATCCCACTGCTGGGCATACACACTGAGGAAACCAGAAGGGAAAGAGACACGTGTACCCCAATGTTCATCGCAGCACTGTTTATAATAGCCAGGACATGGAAGCAACCTAGATGTCCATCAGCAGACGAATGGATAAGAAAGCTGTTGTAACTCCTCCAGCTCAACTCCAGAAAAATAAATGACCCAATGGGCCAAAGAACTAAATAGACATTTCTCCAAAGAAGACACACAGATGGCTAACAAACACATGAAAAGATGCTCAACATCACTCATTATCAGAGAAATGCAAATCAAGACCACTATGAGGTACCATTTCACACCAGTCAGAATGGCTGCAATCCAAAAGTCTACAAATAATAAATGTTGGAGAGGGTGTGGAGGAAAGGGAACCCTCTTACACTGTTGGTGGGAATGCAAACTAGTACAGCCACTATGGAGAACAGTGTGGAGATTCCTTAAAAAACTGGAAATAGAACTGCCTTATGATCCAGCAATCCCACTGCTGGGCATACACACTGAGGAAACCAGAAGGGAAAGAGACACGTGTACCCCAATGTTCATCGCAGCACTGTTTATAATAGCCAGGACATGGAAGCAACCTAGATGTCCATCAGCAGACGAATGGATAAGAAAGCAGTGGTACATATACACAATGGAGTATTACTCAGCCATTAAAAAGAATACATTTGAATCAGTTCTAATGAGGTGGATGAAACTGGAGCCTATTATACAGAGTGAAGCAAGCCAGAAGGAAAAACACCAATACAGTATACTAACGCATATATATGGAATTTAGAAAGATGATAACAATAACCCTGTGTACGAGACAGCAAAAGTGACGCTGATGTATGGAACAGTCTTATGCACTCTGTGGGAGAGGGAGAGGGTGGGAAGATTTGGGAGAATGGCATTGAAACATGTAAAATATCATGTATGAAATGAGATGCCAGTCCAGGTTCAATGCATGATACTGGATGCTTGGGGCTAGTGCACTGGGACGACCCAGAGGGATGGTATGGGGAGGGAGGAGGGAGGAGGGTTCAGGATGGGGAGCACATGTATATCTGTGATGGATTCATTTTGATATTTGGCAAAACTAATACAATTATGTAAAGTTTAAAAATAAAATAAAATTTAAAAAAAAAGAAAGCTGTTGTACATATACACAATGGAATATTACTTGGCTATAAAAAAAGAATGCATTTGAGTCAGTTCTAATGAGGTGGATGAAACTGGAGCCTATTATACAGAGTGAAGCAAGTCAGAAAGAAAAACACCAATACAGTATACTAATGCATATATATGGAATTTAGAAAGATGGTAACAACAACCCTATATGCAAGAGACACAGCAAAAGAGACACAGATGTAAAGAACAGACTTTTGGACTCTGTGGGAGAAGGTGAGGGTGGATGATTTGAGAGAATACCATTGAAACATGTATATTACCATATGTGAAATAGATGACCAGTCCAAGTTCGATGTATGAAACAGGGCACTCAAAGCCAGGGCACTGGGACAACCCAGAAGGATGGGATGGTGAGGGAGCTGGGAGAGGGGTTCAGGATGGGGAACACATGTATACCCGTGGCTGATTCATGTCAATGTATGGTAAAAACCACCGCAATATTGTAAAGTAATCAGCCTCCAATTAAAATAATTAATTAAAAAAAAGAAACTAATGGGCAGATTTATTTGCCCAGTTTTGAGGTTTTCTTTTTGCTTGATGACCTGAGGCTGCTATGAAGAGATAATGGAATTTGCTGAAAGTTAGATTTTCTAGGGGTTTCCCAGGTGGTTCAGCGCTAAAGAACCCGCCTGCCAACACAGAAGACTTGGGCTTGATCCCTGGCTCAGGAAGATCCCCTGGAGAAGGAAGTGGTAATCGTCTCCAGTATTCTTGCTTGGGAAATCCCATGGATAGAGGAGCCTGGTGGGGTACAGTCCATGAGGTTCAAAGAGTCCGACGTGAACTGCCAATATGAAGCACTCATTTACTTATTTTTAACATGAGTCTTTTAAAGAGAATAGTGGATGTTATTGGAGAAGGCAATGGCAATCCACTCCAGTACTCTTGCCTGGAAAATCCCATGGACGGAGGAGCCTGGTGGGCTGCAATCCATGGGGCCTCGAAGAGTCGGACATGACTGAGCGACTTCATTTTCACTTTTCCCTTTCATGCACTGGAGAAGGAAATGGCAACCCACTCCAGTGTTCTTGCCTGGAGAATCCCAGGGACGGTGGGGCCTGGTGGGCTTCCGTCTATGGGGTCGCACAGAGTCGGACATGACTGAAGCGACTTAGCAGCAGCAGCAGGATGCTATGGGTGGGTTTAAGTAGAACATCTTCATGAGAAGTGGGAATTCTACTCGACAGATTTCTTGAGCACATACTCTGTGGTACACTTGAAGCCAAGCCACTGCTGGTTTCAGACTTCAGAAATACAACAGTCTGATGGTGGCCAAGAAACAGAAGTAGTAAGCAAAATTTACAGATAGAAAAGCTAGGTTGCAGTTACGAAGCAAGGCACAAAGGGCTTTGTGGGTCAGTACTAGGGGTGTTTGGCTCCAGCAGAGAGCTGAGGGGAAGCCTCTGTGGGAAGTGGTGGTTGAGAAGTCGTAAAAATATTGGCAGTAGATCGCCTCAAGAAAATTAGATACTAAGGGAACAATTCATCCAAAGATGGGCAAAATAAACAAAAGAAACAGTATGGACCTAACAGAAGCAGAAGATATTAATAAGAGATGGCAAGAATACACAGAAGAACTATACAAAAAAGATCTTAATGACCCAGATAATCACGATGCTGTGATCACTCACCTAGAGCCAGACATACTGGAGTGTGAAGTTGAGTGGGCCTTAGGAAGCATCACTACGAACAAAGCTAGTGGAGGTGATGGAATTCCAGCTAAGCTATTTCAAATCCTAAAAGATGATGCTGTGAAAGTACTGCACTCAGTATGCCAGCAAATTTGGAAAACTCAGCAGTGGCCACAGGACTGGAAAAGGTCAGTTTTCATTCCAGTGCCAAAGAAAGGCAATGCCAAAGAATGCTCAAACTACTGCACAATTGTACTCATCTCACACACTACCAAAGTAGTGCTCAAAATTCTCCAAGCTGCGCTTCAACAGCATATGAACTGAGAACTTCCAGATATTCAAGCTGGATTTAGAAAAGGCAGAGGAACCAGAGATCAAATTTCCATCATCCGTTGGATCATAGAAAAAATAGGAGAATTCCAGGAAAACATCTACTTCTGCTTCATTGACTACACTAAAGCCTTTGACTGTGTGGATCACAACAAACTGTGGAAGATTCTTAAAGAGATGGGACTACCAGACCACCCGACCTGCCTTCTGAGAAATATGTATGCAGGTCAAGAAGCAACAGTTAGAACTGGACACGGAACAACAAACTGGTTCCAAATTGGGAAAGGAGTACATCAAAGTATTGTCACCTTGCTTATTTAACTTATATGCAGGGTATATCATGCAAAAATGCCAGACTGGGTGAATTACAAGCTGGAATCAAGATTGCTGGGAGAAATATCAGTAACCTCAGATATGCAGATGATGGCACTCTTATGGCAGAAAGTGAAGAGAAACTAAAGAGCCTCTTGATGAAGGAGAAAGAGGAGAGTGAAAAAGCTGGCGTAAAACTCAACATTCAGAAAACTAAGATCATGGCCTCCGGTCCCATCACTTCATGGCAAATAGATGGGGAAACAATGGAAACAGTGATAGACTTTATTTTCTTGGGTTCCAAAATCACTGAAGATGGTGACTGCAGCCATGATATTAAAAGATGCTTGCTCCTTGGAAGAAAAGCTATGACCAACCTAGACTGCATATTAAAAAACAGAGACATTACTTTGCCAACAAAGGTCCGTCAAGTCAAAGCTATGGTTTTTCCAGTAGTCAGGTGTGGATGTGAGAGTTGGACCATGAAGAAAGCTGAACACTGAAGAACTGATGCTTTTGAACGTTTTCACTCTCCTCTTTCACTTTCATCAGGAGACTCTCTAGTTCTTCTTCACTTTCTGCTGAGGTTATTGATATTTCTCCCAGCAATCTTGATCCAGCTTGTGCTTCCTCCAGCCCAGTGTTTCTCCTGATGCACTTTACATACAACTTAAATAAGCAATAGCCTTGACGTACTCCTTTTCCTATTTGGAACTAGTCTGTTGTTCCATGTCCAGTTATGAAAAGGAAGGACTGATGCTGAAGCGGAAACTCCAATACTTTGGCTACTTGATGTGAAGAACTGACTCATTGGAAACCCTGATGCTGGGAAAGATTGAAGGCAGGAGAAGGGGACGACAGAGGATTAGATGGTTGGATGGTATCGATGACTTAATGGATATGAGTTTGACCAAGCTCCAAGAGTTGGTGATGGACAGGGAAGCCTGGCGTGCTGCACTCCATGGGGACACAAAGAGTCAGACATGACTGAGTGACTATCACATTCACTTAAGCATCCAAAAGTGATGACCAAGCAAGCACGTCAATATATAGTGCTGAGCTCAGCAGAGAAATTAGACCTAGAGATAGAGATCTGGGGGGCATCTGCCCAGCATGGAAAAGGAGGGAATGGCATTCTCTCTGGATGTGGATGGCATTGAGTCTAGAGGGATTAAGAAAGAGCTGAAGTGGGTTAACATCTCAAAAGTTGCTATGTGCCAAGATGAGGTCAGGCCATCATGGAAATATATATCAATGCAGATGGTATTTCTGACATCGCTGAGCACTATTTGGTAGAGTAAAGACACTTGATGGCTGATGTGAGTGAGGGGAGCTGTAATTACAGGCGAGGAAACAGAAACAGAACATGTGACCAGTCCTTTGAGAAGTTTGAGGGAAAAGAGGAGGCCAGAGAGGGCAGAAGCTGAAGGGAGAATAAGATCGGGGAAGAGGTGAGATAGCTTTACTATCTGAAATATTTTACTGACCAGCATTTAATGACTATAATCAAAAATTGAGCTTTGAGGATAAATAGACCGTGCTAAAGAACTAATGTTCATTAAATCATTTTTCTGTGTCTCTCCTTAATTGGTAATTGGTTTTTGGCCATGACAGATTTGCTTGTTAATTGCTACACTTCCTATTTAATCATGCTTTTATAATTCTCTTAGAGAATATGAAGATTCAAAGGGAGACCTGAATTCCTTTCCATAAATCACCCATGTTAATACAGGACAACTACAAGAAAGGTTTTTCCATATGCCCTCGACCCTGTTTTTACTTTATGTTCTTGAATGTACATCCCACGGTGAGAATGGTATTCCAGGGGAAGGAATCTTGAAAGTTCCATATGCCTCTCTTTATGTTTCTGTTATAATCAGAAGCAGTTCTCTTCTTCAACCTGTTTTGCTTCTCTATTTTACAAAATAATAGTTTGTAAAAGAGGGGGCTGGGGGCTACTCTCTAGAGTGGATGACATGCCCTTCAGATTGACTTTGAAAGATGATTAATTACAGCAGCATCTGTTCCATTTCAAAAGTTGAAATGAAACATACTTGAAAACTCTCACTAAAGGAAATCTATTTTACATACCTATCACTTGTGAGAAGGGCTGATTTAAGTCAGAATTATGAAGGGGGTAAAGCTAATCACTGGAACTGGCACACGCTACTCTGTTGAACGAAAGCATCTTTTAATAGCCTCTTTCATGGTTCTGTCTTAAGCACTCTGCACTGAATTCTTATGAGTTCTGTAATTTCAGAATTGATGGAATTCAGTGTTAGAAGGCTTAGTCGCTCAGTCATGTCCAACTCTGTGACCTCATGGACTGTAGCCCTCCCTCCAGGCTCCTCTGTCCATGGGATTTCCCAGGCAAGAATACTGAGGTGGGTAGCCATTTCCTTCTCCAGGGGATCTTCCTGACCCAGGGATTGAACCCGGGGTCTCCTGTATTGCAGGCAGATTCTTTGGGAAGGGACTTGGGAGCTCACAGAGGCCCCAAGCCATGGGGGGACATAGCTGAGACCCCATGAGTGAAGGCTAGACAGACAGTACCCTGGGAGTTTCAGTCCACTGGTCCAGTACTGTATCTGCTGTGGCCAGTCATAGCATGGGACGCATGTAGTCTCATGGTTGTTTTTGTAAATAAAGTTTTATTGCAACACAGCCACACCCACTTGTTGACACATCCTGTCTGGCTGCTTTCACTGTCTAACTGCAGAGCTGAGTAGCTGCCAGAGACAGTATGGCCTGCAAACCCTAAAATAGTCCCTTTCTGACCTTGACAGAAAAGGGGCTGAGCCCTGTGGTGCTGGACAGCATGGGCTGCTGGTCCTGGCTGCACTTGAGAATCATTTCAGAGGAAAGTGCAGGGTGCTGGCCCACACCAAGGACCTTGTCAGCCCATCTTTCAGGATGGGATCCAGAAACTGGCATTTTTTTAAATGGAGATTTTTTTTTCTTTATTGATAAACTTAAGACTTGGGTACATCAAATAAATCTAAGTTCTAGGGGAAAAAGTCAAAACCCACAATAGAAAAAAAATGTTAACACGGTCTGAGTCGTATCTGAACCCAAATAATATATTCTTTTAATTGAAAAATTCTAGGTGTTTCGTGGGTTTCCCTGGTGGCTCAGATGGTAAAGAATCTTCTTGCAATGTGGGAGACCTGGGTTCGATCCCTGGGTCGGGAAGATCCCCTGGAGGAGGGAATGGCTACCCACTCCAGTATTCTTAGCTGGAGAATTCCATGGACAGAGGAGCCTGGTGGGCTACAGTTCATGAGGTCACAGAGTCAGACACAACTGAGTGACTTAGCACACAGCAGGTGTTCCATAATTGACCTTTTGATACAAAATGACCTATTAAATTAGCAATTTGTGGTTTTTGGCATTGAGGCCCATAGGATAAGCTAGGAAGTCTTCAGACCTGGAGCTAAAAAAGGGCTTCCTGGTGGCTGAGTCAGTAAAGAGTCTGCCCACAAAGTGGAAGACCTGTGTTTGATCCCTGGGTCGGGAAGATCCCATGAGGAAGAAACTGGCAACCCACTCCAGTATTCTTGCCTGGAGAATCCCATGGACAGAGGAGCCTGGTGAGTTACAGTCCCGACTGAGTGACCAACTTTCACTTTTATTTGGTTTTTGAATCAATCACTTACTCTTGGCTAGAGAATTCCATGGACAGAGGAGCTTGGTGGGCTACAGTCTATGGGGTTGCAAAGAGTCAGACACGAGTGAGTGACTATCACACACACACATCCCTGTCTAAAAGGTAGCAGTGTGCATGCATGCTAAGTTGCTTCAGTCATGTCTGATTCTTTGAAACCCCATGGATGGTAGCCTGCCAGGTTTCTCTGTCCATGGGATTCTCTAGGCCAGAATACTGGAGTGGGTTACCATTCCTTCTTCCAGGGAATATTCCTGACCCAGGGATCAAACCCACATCTGTTATGTCTTCTAAATTGGCAGGCGAGTTCTTTACCACTAGTGCCACCTGCAAAGCAGCAGCAATAGGACAAGATTTTCATATTCAGCCAGATTAAAGTCAGTGTGTTACACCATGGTGCCTCTAAAGCATATGACCTCGAGAAGGTGTTTCAGGCTCTATGTGCATGTTTCTGTGGGATATGAGACTGAAGAAAGCCCCCTACAGCGGCACTTCACACATGTCTGCTTGTAGCAGAATCCCCTGGAGGGCTGGGTCCCAGCCCCGCAGGTTCTGTCTGGTGGGTGGCTCTGGGGTAGGTAGGGCTGGCTCATGTAACAAGTGTACAGGTGCCGCTTATGCCTTGGACCCATGACCAAGCCTTCAGAGTGCTGACTCAGGTCCAAAAGGCTTGTGTTTCTTATGAAAGTCAAGTCCTGTTAGCCAGGGGAGGGGTTTGGGGATATATTTATGAACCAACTGCTGGGATAGTTCCAGACCATGCTGTCAAGACCCTCACCCATCCATACACATCCTCCGTGCCCTCCTCTCCTCCACCTGCTCTGGAAGTCTAGAAACCAAGCCATTCTTCTGATCTCTGCTCCTGTACAGGTTTTCTCTTACTGTGTTTCAAATTCCTGGGGGGAGGGGAGGGTGGGATACTATTTTGCATCTTGTCAATTACCTGTATTTTGATTAGGGAGAGGCTGGATGGTGGACACTGGAATGTTTCAGGCATAAAAGAAGATGGATTATATGTTGCAAAGTGGTAGAAGGGTTAGCAGAAGTTGAATAAATATGTGTAGAAACAGTGAAGGTGAAAACACGCCTTGGTGACAAGGCAACAGACACAGGCAGAGACAGAGGGCGTGGGAACCACAAAAATGATTTTATTTTAAACCAGAAAGCAACAGCAATGGAGAGCTTGGGCTGAGGGTATGACAGCATGACTCAAGTACCAGGAACTGAACTTGTTCGGGTGAAAAGAGCAGCATACAGACTTTCATTTCCCGACCAAGCAAATCACATCCGCATCTTTGTGACACTTGTCAGTGGATTCCCATTTACAAAGGCTTGCATTGCCTTTCAGATTTTCTGAACAATTTTGTAAATATTTTTTTAAAGATGAAGGTTTTGGTGCCCGGTTTCTTTTTTGATATACCAGGCATTGAATCAATCACGAGTGGAAAGAAAAAATTGGTGAGAGTTTTGCTTAAAAAATAGTTTGTGGCACTATTGATATTTTGGGCCAGATAATCCTTCGTCATGGGGGCTGTGCTGTACACCATAGGATGTTGAGCAGCATTTCTGGTCTCTACCCACTAGATGCCAGGGGCACCTCCTTTCCCAAGTTGCAACAACCCAAAATGACTCCAGACACTGCCAGATTGCCCCCATGTTCAGAAGCACTATTTTAAAAACATTCTCCCATCCCCATTACCATCTTTGTATCCTTTTTTTTTAAAGACATTTTATAAGGGTAGAGCAGATCATCTGGTTCCCAACACCAAAAGCACATGTATGCGAGCAGACATGTGTGTGTTTCTGCAGGCACTGCCCATGTGCCTGGAGCTGAAATGGATTTCCACGTTCGCTGGGGGGCACTGGTTTGGTTCCTCAGAAAGTCTCGAGATCTCAGTACCATAATGAAATGCCTGTTGGTCCTCAGGCCTTCGCCTCTTCTCCAGCAGAAACTCTCATCAACATGTGCAGTTTTTGAAGTCACTTTCTTTTAAAGCCAGAAAGAAAATCTTCACCCAAGTCCACTCTCCATCTTAACCCATCTCGATTCCTACTTGAATTAGACAGTGGATTCGGGGTTCTTCATTTCTATCCATCAGGAGAGAGGCGCCATGTTTCAGAGTTCAGTTTTGAGGACTGGCTGCATAATTTGCGAGGCCCAGTTCTAAACGAAAATGAAGAACCCCTCGTCCAGGCATTACTGAGCATTTCAAGATGGTGCCAGCAGTGTTCACACACCCACGACGTTGGACCTGGAAGCCTTGGTTGGCGTTGCATCAATTTTGTGTATTAATTTAACTGGCACTGCCAGCTCTTTTTCCCCTGTATTGTGATGCCTTCTGTGAAGGAAGAATCTCAAAACAAAATGCCGTGCCCCCAATCCTTTTAAAGAATTCTACTGCAACAAATGTTGATAGCATATATTTTTCAGACTTTCAAAAAAAAATCCACATGGAAATTTTGTCTACATCATTACAGTAATGAAAGTAAACACTGTGGCCTTTCATCATATACATATTTTCCAGTAAATATGACAACATGGAAATAGTAATCGCTACAATCCACAATGTTTTTAAGTTAGCAAAGAGTGAGACTTCCACAACAAAATGTTAACATAATCCCTCGTCCTTATAAAAATAGCCAAAACATAACCTAAATGGCTTGCAGTGAAAACTGGAGTAGTAACTTTATACTGAAAAAGCATTATAGTTCGTGGCAATATTGTCCTCATAAATGCTTTAGATTAACATCATAAGGCAAACTGGAGCATTTATTGTACCTGGAGACCATGATTTAAAAAATCTCAGAAGCTGAGTTTTAGACCCTTTTATTTAAAACCTGTTAGTGTACAAAGTGCATGAAAATATCCATTATTCAGCTACCAAAAAAGTTTGTAAAAATTATTAAGCCAACCCTTTTGGTATATTCAGGGAAGCCTAATGCACATTGTTTTTCTATTGTAAAAAGAAAAAAATTCCATTAAGTTGTCAGAGACTGAGTAATTTTTTTTCCATTGAGGCATCCATCTTTTAGATGTGAAATTGTTCTAAGTCACTATCAAAATATTCATCTGGGTATAAATAATATAGTAAATATATAGAATCTATCTGTTAAGAAAAAGGAGTGCATCTGCCAGTGTAGAGGCAGAAGCCCTGGGGAAGCTGCCCCTGAAACCCAGACTCATGATCACATAATGCGATGCTGAAACAGTGGGTCGGTGAACGAATTTCAAAGAAACAATTCGTTGATTTGCTCAAAAACAAAACCAATAAAACAGTGTCTAAATCCCCCAGTCTGTCAAAACGGCCACCCCAGCAGCCCAGATAAATTTTAGCAAATGAAATGGTTGAGAGATGTCATGCCCTTCATCAAGGTAGAACCATTGCCAGATTCCTGGTTTGAGTCCTAGGATGGCTTAGTGTGAAAGTGTCAGTTGCTTAGTCATGTCTGACTCTTTGTGACCCCATGGACTGTAGCCCGCCAGGCTCCTCTGTCCATGGGATTCTCTAGGCGAGAATACTGGAATGGGTTGCCATGCCCTTCTCCAGGGAATCTTCCTGACCCAGGGATCGAACCTGGGTCTCCTACACCGCAGGTGGAGTCTTTACCACTGAGCCACCAGGGAAGGCAAAAAAGCCTTATGTCATGGACCACTCCAATGTCTTAGGTCAGCACACTGAGCATTGTATCTGACATGACATTAGCAGGTTCTACTAGCAGGTTCCAAAGTGAGAATAGTGAGTTTGATTTTTTTGTTTGTTTTCTTACAACTCTATTTAACTATACTAGAATATAGAGGGACTTCTACATCTTTCGAGATGTGTTTAAAGGTCTGTTTATTATAACTTTTGAAGCATGTATACTAGAGAAGAGTACTTCATGCAATGTCCCTTGTCATTACCAACTCATAAATACAAATGTTTTTTGGTGACTTATGGTTGGATGTGGTATTGGTGGTTGGGGCCATATGTTGATGTCCTAGAGAGCAAAATCGATCCAAAGTGGTGCTGCCATTTGTGACAGAAAATGTTTATTTCCTCAGCCCCAGTGACAAAAATTATTCAGGGGGAGTGGGACACAGGACAGCTAGTAAACATACTGAAGAAACTTCACAGGCCTAAAGAAACTAGTAAAAGGAAGAAGGAAATAGATTTCTATCATGACACAGAATCCCACTTCCGAGAAAACACAAATCGGCCTGAATTTTTGAATCATCAGTAGGATTCAAGGTGAATTTTTTCAATTGCAATCTCATTGTTCGTGTTCTCCCAGCATCATCCTACCAACCATGGAAGGGTAATTACAGGTTTTGCAATAGCAGATCCCCGGCTCCCAAGTCAAGTCTTTCCCTCTTCTCTGTTGCTCTCTCCATCCTACTTGATCCATAAATCCTTCTGACATCGCTGAATGCTTCACAAGAAACCAAGTCAGAAAGCCCACTTACTTCCCTACTAGGTTCAAAACTATTTTTTTTAGTTTGAAAATAGTGGCATATTGTTAGTGTTGGGGTGACAGGACCTGCCATGAGATCTGTAGGAAAGAGGATGTGAGAAGGTGGAGAAACACAAAACTACAAAAGATCTTGTTTCTCAAGCTCAGAGACTTGTGCTGAGAATAAAGGTTGTCAAGAACTGATAAAACTTACAGGCCTCCTAATGTGCAAAACCAGAGAATTCCTAAGAGTTGTAATCCCCGGTTATGTTCCTATATAAATAATCTATAAATTTTCCTGTAAATACAAAAACAGGGTGAAGAAATTATTAAAGCCTGTACTTAATACAAAACACAGTGAAAGGGGGGAATCACCCATTGGGAGTTCTATCTTAGCTGATTTCTGGATGCTTTTTGTGAGATTTAACCACATTCTGGAAGCCTGTGCTTTCTCAGTCCCCAAAATGGTGGCCACCACCCTTTATATCCCCCAGAAACCAGCTCCACGTGCTCAGGGCAGCTGCTCTGTACAGTCTAGATGGTCAGGGATGGGAAGGCCTGTTATGATGGTCAGACATTTGTTCCACACAGTGAAGGTGGGGCACACAGGCTGCGAGAATGTGATGTCGAAAGTGTAGAGGTGGATGGAGTTCAAGGCATCATAGAAAGCGATGGAGCCATTATCGTAGTCTAGCAGAATGCCGACACGCCGGAGGTGGGGGGCTGGCTCGATGGGGATCTCCTTGCTGTTGTGTCTTACCACCCAGGTATTGTGGCAGCGGCACAGCGCCCAGGAAGCAGAGTTCTTGCCAATCCACTCGTGCTTTGGGGCTGACTTGTATGCAAGGCCAATGGCATACCTGCAGACACAAAAGAGCAATGACAAGAACCATGAGCCACATTGCACACATACATGAAATCCTTTCTGTGATCCTTGGTCATCCCTATTCCCTCTTTAGTGAAAGCTTGGGCAAGAACCCTGACCCCTCTTCCCCATCTTCTTCCCTTCTGGACATAAGAGTTGGCAGAAAGGGGCCATTATATTGACTCAAATTCCTGTTTATAGTGCGGATGTTATGAGAGAATCAGAACTTTGTATTTGGCTGTCTTTTTTTTTTTTTTTACATTCATGAAGACCCATGCATTAGATTCATGAGACCAGTGGCATCCAGTAGAACTTTGTGCAATGACTGACATGTTCTGCTCTGTTCAATATGGTAGCCACAAGCTGCATGTAGCTATTGGGCACTTGAACTGTGGCTGGTGAGACTGAGGAATTGCACTTTTAAGTTAATTACAGTCAAGTTAGTTTCAAGAGCTGCATGTAGCCCATAGCTACCATCTTGGACAGCACAGCCCTAGACTTCTTCTGACCTTCTAAAGATCTTCTGATCTTCTTTGAATTTTTCAACTGACATCTTGCCTGTCATCTTCCATGACTTCACAAGGCAAGCATGGAAAATGAGTTTCATTTATGGGGATAGGTTCTTTGTCATCTCCTAGCCTCAGTTTTCTCATCTGTAACACAGGGACAATGATTGTCATTGTGTCTCAGAGTTAATTTGAGGAGTTAAGAAAAGAATATGTGTTTAAGATCCTGGGCCTAAGACCTGGCATAGAATAGTCAGTAATTGTTATTTTATGATCTTTGCCCAATGACACATGACTAATAACTACCAGAATAGGAATTTGACCCGAGGGTGATTTAAAAGGCCACATGACTTAAACAACACTCCCTAATGCCTTTTCTCACCAGAGGAGCCCTTTTGGTTTTATTTCCTACTGTATTTACAAACATCCTGAATGTCTCTGAGCTGATGGATATCCTAGTTAATCTAAATGTTCTGTCACTGCTCAAAAAAAAGTTCTAAATTCTTTCTACAGTGTTCTAAGCTTCTTAATCTCTTTTCAGCCTGCTGAAACATGCCTCCATAATGTAGTATTTCTCAGCTATTATGATAAGCAAGGGCTTCCCAGTGATAAAGAATATGCCTGTTAATGCAGGAGATGTGGGTTCAATCCCTGGGTCGGGAAGATCCCCTGAAGGAGGAAATGGCAACCCACCCCAGTATTCTTGCCTGGAGAACTCCATGGACAGAGGAGCCTGGTGGGCTGTATCCGCAAAAGACTTGGACACTACTAAGCAACTAAACAACAAGATAAGCAAAACCCATCATTCTTAATAAATAGTGAATGATTCAGAGTTCAATTCTTAACGTGTTATAGTAGAAACCAGTCTAACTGGATGTTGACATATGGTACCTTACCTGCCGTAGAGAGAAAAACTGCACTGGTCTTGACATAATGACATTCTTTCAAACATCATGTGCTGGATTTAGAATATAATCACTTAAAGAGTGATGTGTTCAAAAAAGAAAACACACCATGACTGAATTAAGAGAGGATGGAACTGATCCTCTGGCAAGCATAGGGTACCAGCCTGTGTGCTGTCAAACCTCTGCACTTCACCCTCGTCAATTCTGTTCAGCATTTTAGGGACACTCCTGGGGCTGCATTTCCCAGAATCCTCTTTCCAATATGGAGTCCGGATCAGATTCTGCCACTGACATCCGTGCACAAGATCCAGAAGTTCTAAGAGAAGGCAAAACACTGTTTTCCAGACAGTAGACAGCACACGTGAGGTCTGTGGAAGTTTCTGGGCAGACTCCTGGGTGTACCTTGCCTCTGGGCTGTGAATAGCTTTCCGCCTTCCAGGAGAGGAGTAGCGGGCTCCCAGAAGCCTTGGCTCTCTTTCTCCTTGGTATACCTAGAAAAAGACTTTTCTTTTTCTCTGAACCCTAACAGACACTTTGGAAATGTTTTTGTTTTGCACTTTTCAGTATTTTCCTGCAAGACGTTCTATCTGTCCTGGCAGACACCATTTCCCTTTTCAGATAATTTGAAACTTGCATTTGCATCACAAAATAGCCACGTTTCTGTATTGTTTCCTTCTTGCTGCTTGTACACCATTTTTATTTTTTAGTAAAGAACTCTGACATTCCTTTCCCATTTGAACCTTAATTGAACCCCCTATGGAGTAGCTGTGGCAAGTATGACTGACTTCATTTAGCAAATGGGAAAACCAAGAGAAGGTTAAAATGAGCAAAATCTAGAATCTCGCCCCTTCCCCCTTAAGTTGGGTTCCTGTAATCTTTGCATGAACCCACATTTAGTTAACACCGTTTCCTAAAATACCAAGAGCACATTAACAGCATTAGAGTAAGAAAATAACTACGTGTCTAGTCCATTAAGCAATGGAAAATACCATTATATTATCATTAATCTGTAAAATTATGTGCATATTTCCAGTGAGCTTGAAAGGTGCAGGCGGAAGGCAATGTTCCATTAAGGTATGCAGTGAGACTCAGAGAATTCAAAAAGTATAAAATGATGTTTCTCAGAGCAATGTTAACATGCCCCATAGCATGGATTATAACATACAAGTAAATTTCAAGTCAGCACTATACTTCACAAGAAAATACATGCATTATTAGCTGTTGCAAATCAAAGTATTACAGGCATCTGATAGTAAAGGTCACCCTTTCCTCGCTAACACCTCCCAGGAAATGTTAAACTACTTTCTACGTGACAATTTTCTGAAACGGACACGAGTTTGTAAAGATCTGAAGCGTGGCAATTAATGTGAGAATATTTTCCCCCTGCCTCACGGGTTGGTTTTGACATCTGGTGTTTTCAAGGTAATGCTGATCTGTGTTTGTATAACTGAAGTGGTGTAGTGGAATTCCCCACACCATTCGTCAATGGGGATGAGATCATAATGATCAGGTATCATTTATCATAAGTAATTATTAAGGGGGTTGTAATTATTTAGACACTGGATTCTGTCCCAGATTAACAGAGCCCGTTAATTAACTAGAAATGTTTGCTCTTTTGCACCTGCAAAAATTCACTGTATTTTCCTTTGGGCTTTTATCTTGCCCCAGTGCAGCTACACATTGTAAATGCCAGCCTGGACCAGAGCCAAATATAGGGGGAGGATCTGTCCTTCGTCCTTCAGAGGGATGTTGAAGTAGGGATGTTCTGAGCAAAGAGAACCTTGAGGGTCACAAGAGGGGAAAAAACCTACTTGCTTGGCTAATATGCAAACCGTTTGGAAAAAGACAACACCCAAGCTTATGAATGTGTATCAACACTGTAAAGGACTTAGACATACTACATTGTTTGCATAGACTTGAAGTGAAAGGTTTCTTTTTTGTAAAATAAGTGTTTTAGCATCTTTATCTCAAAACTAAATACTGTTACCATACTCATCATCTGCAAGTTAGGCAGTTTTCAGTTTTAGGGTTTGTTTTTTTTTTTTAAAGCAAAGATTCAACTATCACTTATTAAGTACACCACAGTAAGCCTTAAAGTGTTTTTTCCTTTATGGTTTATTACAGGATATATTTAAAAAAAATCTCTTGGAGCAGCTGATTTGACAATGTTGTGTTAGTTTCAGGTGTACAACAAAGTGAACCAGTTATACGTAATACACATATCTTGGGAAGATCCTCTGGAGGAGGGCATGTCAACCCACTCCAGTATTCTTGCCTGGGGAATCCCATGGACCCAGGAGACTGGTGGGCTCTGGTCCATAGCGTTGCACAGAGTTGGACATGACTGAAGCAACTGAGCACCTACACGTATCCACTCTTTTTTAGACTCTTTTCCCATATAGGTCATTACAGAGTATTGAGTAGAGTTCCCTGTGCTCTACCATAGGTCTTTATTAGTTGTCTGTTTTATATATAGTAAATAATGTGTATGTGTTAATCCCAATTGCCCAATTTAACCCTCCCCTCTTTTGTCCCTGATAACCATAAATTTGTTTTCTATATATGTGACTCTATTTCTGTTTTGTAAATAGTTCACTTGTATCATCTTTTTAGACTCCACGTATAAGTGATATCATATATTTGTCTTTCTCTGTCTGATTTCACTTAGTATGATAATCTCTAGGTCCATCCATGTTGCTGCAAATGGCATTATTTCATTCTTTTTATGACTAATTATTACAGGATATTGAATACAGTTCCCAATGCTATACAATAGGACCTTATTGTTTATTCTATATGTAACAGTTTGCATCTGCCAGTCCCAAACTCCCAGTCCATCCCATCCCCTCCTTCCCTGGCAACCATAAGCCTGTTTTCCACCTGAGTCTGTTTCTGCTTCTTAGATAAGTTCACTTGTATCATACTTTAGATTCCACATATAAGTGCTATCACGTGGTATTTGTCTTTCTGACTTCTGTTACTATGATCATCTCTAGGTCCATTCATACTGCTGTGACTGGCATTGTTTCACTCTTTTTTTAATAGCTGAGTAATATTCCATTGTGTATATATACCATATCTTCTTTATTCTGTTGATGGACATTTAGGTGGCTTCCATGTCTTGGCTATTGTGAATAGCACTGCTGTGTACTTTGGGGTACATGTATTTTTTCAAAGCATGCTTTTCTCTGGATATATGCCCAGGGGTGGGATTGCTGGTCATGTGGTGCTTCTATTTTTATTAGTTTTTTTAAGGAAATTCCATACTGGTTTCCATAGTGGCTGTAGCATTTTACCAAATCTGGCCCTCTGCTTGGTTTTATAAAGTTTTATTTGCACCCATTCATGAATGTGTGGTCTATGGCTGCTTTTCCCCCACAACAGTAGAGGTGACCAGTTGGGAAAAAATCATCTGGCCTGCAAACCAGAAATACTGGCTCTCTGGCACTTTACAGACAACATTTGTGGACCTTTGGCTAACAGCTTGTACCCTGATTGCACCTATGAGCTGTGCACCTTGGGCCTCAGTCAGCTCATCTGTAAAATGAGGTATTAGTACTTACATTTCTGGGACTGTTAGGATCAATAAATGAACTACCATTTGTAAAATGCTCATGCCAGTGCCTGGCATAAAGTTGTGCCAGATAAAGGCTGGTTAGTAAAAATTATAATTGGTCATAAAGGGAGCTATTTAAGTGGGCATCTATGAGACAGAAGGGCAGGGTAGGAGGTACGGTTTGTGGCTGTGGAACGGGCAAGGTCAGTTTTGTAAGGTGAACTTGGCAGAGTTCACCAATTCCCATGTCCACTGCCCTGACCTCCACCCCTTGGGCTTAGAGAACTCAGTGGGCTCAAGTCACTGGGCTGGATCTAAGGGACACTTTGAAATGAGTCTCGGCCGAGGATCACTGCTCCGCCCCAGCACTGATGGGCCCAGTTTAGAGTCACAAAACATACAAGGCAACAGAAATTAACTTCAGTGATGAAGAGCAGGAATTAAAGTAGGAATTGGTGAATTTTCTCTGTAAAGGCCAGAGAGCTAATATTTTGGCCTTGTGGACCACAGAATTTTGTCTTACCTAATCAACTCTGCTGTGTGGCTCAAAGGTAGCCATAGACAATATGGAAAAGAATGGACCTGGCTGTGTTCCCATAAATAGTTTATTTATAAGAACACACAGTGGGCCAGGTTTGGCTGTAGTCGGCTGACCCATGCTTTAAGGCATGACAGGGCAGTATTAGCATATTAGCTTTCACAGGGACTGGGGCTCAAGTCTTGCTGCACATAAAAAATGGATGGAGTTAAATGAATTATTTTTCTTATTGGCCAAATGGTAGATTAAATGATTGCTTAGTACATATTCACTCTCTCCTCTCAACTCCATGGGAGGAATATACTTCCCTGTACCACTGGCCTTGAGCCTGGCTGTGTGACTGGCTTTGGCCAATGGGAAGTTAGTAAGACATGATACAAGCAGAGGTTTGAAATGTGCTTGTGTAGTTGGGTTTATACTCTCAGATTCCTCAAGAAGGACATGACCTGAGTAGCCCACGTGTCCAAACAGGATGAAGAAACCCATGGAACAGACCTAGATCCAACCTGCAGCTTAAAGCAAGGCCCAGTTGAGATTAGCCTTGATCGGCTATCCCAGAGATGTGAGCGTCAGTGAACAGTAGTAAGTGATTGTTGGTTGAAGCTACTGAGTTTTGGGGTGTTTATTATGCAGCATTACTATAACAACAGCTGCCTGATAAAGCTTTTTTGCATATTATTCTTCAAGATGGACCTTGGGCTGGGTTGATGGTCTGACAAAGTATAGAATGAGGTGTGCTTTTTTTTTTAATAATTGTAGGACAATATCCATCAACAGCTGAATGGATAAAGAAGATGTGGTACATACACCCAATGGAATACTACTCAGCTATAAAAAAGAATGAAATAATGCCACTTGCAGCAAAATGGATGGACCCAGAGATGATCATACTCAGCGGAGTAAGTCAGACAAATACCATATGATATCACTTTTGTGTGGAATCTAAAATATGACACAAACGGACTTATTTACAAAACAGACAGACTCACAGACACAAAAAACAAACTTGTGATAACCAAAGCGGGCAGAGAGGAGGGCTAAATTAGGAGTTTGGGATTGGCAGATACAAAGTACTGCGTATAAAAGGTGGGGAATAAGGTCATGCTGTGCAGCACAGGGGTTTATGTTCAATATCTTGTGATCATCTACGGTGGAGGAGAATGTGAAAGAGAATACATTTCAGTCAAAGTACCTACCATGTGCTTCCGCTTATGACCACTTCCCAGTAATGGCGGCCACTATCAATGAACACGTTTCCAGCTACGCCATAGCTGCCTTGGCTGGTGAAGCGCTCAGGCGTGTGGCTCTTTTTGGATGATGACTCATCACGTTCTACTGTCAAGTTATCATGGGACACCTTTAGCTTTCGATGTGCAGATTTGGGGTCCAGTTTAAATGGTTGGCCTAGAAGCAGGGTTACAAGACACAAACAAGGTAGATGAAAAGAACTGTGGATTTTAACTTAAGCAAGAACATATTTTCAGAATAAGCTTTAAAAAGGACGGTAAAATCGTGCAGACAAACATGTCCCTGCCTCCGAGAGCTCGCAGTCAGTCAGCTCTGAGCTGTGGGTGCAAGGTTGCTTCCCTCACTGTTCAACAACAGCATGGGTGAGGGTCAAGCAGAGCCTGTGGTGCAAGCTTTGCTGGGCATCCCAGCTACACACCAGCAGCACAGTTAATGTGCTGGCCTACATCATCCTGGAAGGGAGGAGAAAACGAAGACTTCATTTTCAACCATTCCCCTGTTCAGTCGGCTTCAGATGAATTCATGCTCAATAGACCTCAGAAACCAAACACATCAAGACTGCAGGTTTTAATGTTCACAACATTCTAATGGCTTATATTATTTTGAGATTGTTCAAAATTAGAGCAGTATTCTCATGAGCTTAAAATGACGATCAAATGGGCTATTTTTCAGCCCATAAGATCAGGAGGAAAATGTGGCAGGTTACTACCTACCTGGGTTTTTGAGTCCCAAGTTCATTTATAGACGTAAAAGTTCCTTTATAGACATAATAAGGTCCTCTCTATTTCATTTATTTGTCTTTGTGTTTTGAACATTGAACCATTGTAAAATTCTGGCCGAATCACACCTGAATATCCATCCTCTCATTAACTGTTACTGCTCTGAAAATTCAACACTGGTGTGGGGGCCATCCTGTCATTCAACCACATTGGGTACCAGACACTTAAAGGCAGGAAACGGATTACAATGTGATGCAAATACCATGATATTCAAACTCCACTGCTGTATTGGAAGGCCGCTTCTGCACAGTGCTCAGACAATCACCAGAAACAGTCTGCTAAGTCTGACTATGGCAATACAGGATGCTGGCTGAGAAACTGACCCAGAGACCTGGAGCAGTTGTGTGTGTTACATCATATGCAGGTAGGCCAAAGGGTATCACTCTTGGATAAAAACATGACAATGGCACTTCTAAAATTCCTTCTTGTAGATCAGGGACCAGCATACTTTTTCTGTAAGAGGCCAGATATTTTCCTATTTTCAGCTATGCTGGCCATGTGGTTTCTTCTGGGGCTATTTAACCCTGTGGTCGAAACATGGCAGCAGCCAGAGACACAGGTGAACAGATGGGCAGTGCTGTGTGCCAATAAAACTTTATTCACAAAAACAGGTAGCTGAATCTGGCCCATGGGCAGTAGTTTGCTGACCCATTTTTAGATTTCTGTTCATATCAAAGAAAACCTAAAAGGGGACCTGAGAAAATCCTCAAGTGCTGAGCAGGCAGGGGTATTCTCAAAGACTGTAAGACCTACTGAAGTCTATGTGTAGTTTAAATTTTGGCCTGGCTTGTAAAAAAAAAAAAAAAAAAAAGTCCTCAGGAATGATCACACCAGCTAAGACAAACAGAGTCTGAAGATAGATTGGCTTAAAGGGTGTGATAAACCATAATGGAAAATATGAAAAATGAATGTATCTACATGTACAACTGAATCACTTTACAGCAGAAATTAATGCAACACTGTAAATCTGTACTTCCATCAAATTTTAAAAAAAGAAAAAGGTGATGATAGAATGTGCCTTAAAAATAACTGGACCCTAATGGGTGGTTAGGAAGGAATTCCATAAAGGCACAGCCATCACTGAAGATGAAGGCTGTGTTATACTTACCCTTCTCCCAGTGAGGAAGATCAGGTCACAGCCATTGAAAAGACTGGCCTTATAATGGTGAGATCCATCGTGTTCCATGGATGGATCCATGTGTGGGTCGCTCCCACCCCGACCCACACATACGCAGAGCAGGGTCTTGCCATCTGGTGTTAGGTCCAACCCCCTGCCTCAACAGGGAACAAATTCTACTTGTGCCATGGATATGTTTCTCAAGGAAACTATGACCTACTCTGTCTAGGTTCAAAGCTTTTGCTTTAATGAGGATAGATTAGTTCACAGAAGAAATTAATCATTTACTTGGCTAAAGAATTCAATGCATTGTAAGATCTGTATACCTAAGAGTTCGGCAAACTACAGCCCGCAGGCCATATTGAGCCCACTGCCTGTGTCTTTCAATAAAGTTTTAATGAAGCGTGGCCAGGCCATGCTTTTCTACCAGAGTTGAACACCTGTGACCAAGATCATCTGACCTGCACAGCCCAGAACAGTTACTATTTGGCACATTACAGAAAAAGTTTACCAACCTCTTGTACATAATTTAACAACATCTGATCAATGATTGCATGTCTAGAAGTACAAGATTACCTGTCCATATGAAATGAATACATTATCTTTAGTAAAACCAATAAGGTACAAATAAGAACCCTCAAAGATCCATTCTACAGAATAAACCTCAATGTATGTATTGGGTTGGCCAAAAAGTTCATTTGGGTTTCCTATACGCTGTTACAGGTTTTTTCCAGTATGTATTCATTTTTCCCCTTATTCTCCAAAGACATTTCCTTCTCTACCAGCAGAACCCTTGAGAAATTAGCTTATGTTTAAGAGTATGGGTCTTAAGGACAGATATGTGGAGTAAAATTAAGTTACTTGACTACTAAAATCACAGATTGGGTTAAATGAGGGTTCTTCTTAAAATGTATTTCCTATAGATTGGCTGGCAACCCTAAAGCATGATGTGATGTTGACATACTCCAATCGACTTTCTTCTGGG
The DNA here is from genome assembly GCF_055505025.1 of Bos grunniens. Classification (NCBI taxonomy): domain Eukaryota; kingdom Metazoa; phylum Chordata; class Mammalia; order Artiodactyla; family Bovidae; genus Bos; species Bos grunniens. The sequence continues at coordinate 7,869,074 of NC_141194.1, forward strand.
AGGTCTTATGCAAACAAATACCATATTATATAGCATAATATTTCTAGACCAAAAAGATGTGGAGAAAGAAGAGGAGGATAAAATAAAACACATGTGGGCAGAGAGAGAGAGCGGGAGATGACAGTGTTATAAGATGCATGTACGCATAGCCCGGTTCACTCTTCGGTGTTGGGACCATCCTGGACACAGTGGGAGTTTCCCATCACCCCTGGCATCTAACCACTCGACACCAGTAACACCCAGCTGTAACAACCAGAGATGACTCCAGATGTGGCTTAGTGTTCTTCTGGGGACCACAATCACTTCTGACTGAGAATCACAGACCTAGAAGCTACCTGAAGAAAGACTTAGTAATTTGAGATTCTGCTGTTGGGGCGGGAAGATCCCCTGCAGGAAGAAATGGCAAGCCACTCCAGTATTCTTGCCTGGGAAATCCCATGGACAGAGGAGCCTGGCAGGCTATAGTTCATGGGGTCACAAAGAGTCGGACATAACTTGAGTGTGCACACACACACACACATATATGGAAAAGAAGACCATTGGCAATTTACAAAGAGTCCTAGCTCTGTGCCAGGCTTGGTATAGAGGATTGGATGGAAGAACCCTGACTCTATGCTGGCTCTTTGCTTGCTGTCTCAGGTTGTAAGCAATGCCTGGGACAGAGAAAAGAGAAATGAAGGGGGCCAGGGGCAGCTGGAAGGAGAGCAGGTTAGAGATGATAGTTCTGCTGAGTTCACGGCACGTACTGTTCGTCTTCAACTTCCCAGGCTCACTGCTGCGGCTGCCTGCCTGGTTGATGGCCTTGACAATGAAGATGTACTTGGTGCCGCTCTGCAGCCCATGGACCGTGTAGTGGTTCTGCTTGATGTTGGGCACGATCATCCAGCTATCGGCCGAGTTGCACAGACCTGCAAAGCCAAGCAGCTGTGGTGAGTTCTTTGGAGCAAGCATGGGGCAAATCTGTATATTAACGTTGTGGAATTTTCAGTTATTGGGATAAGCAATGAAAAGCTTTGTGACTTCTTTAGGTGCCCACCAATCAACTTGAGTGCTCAGTATCTGCCTACAATAAGGACAGCAACCTATATTTATTACTATATATTCTCACCATGTGCTCTAAGTGGAAAGACCAACTAAGATGACTGTTTTGCAAATTCTGTTCCACGTGGATGGGAGCAGTAGTATCTTAAGTGCCGTGCCTGGTCATGTGTTACTAGGTGCTGTGGGATGGAAAGAAAGCAAGTGACCACACATCCCTCCCCCTGACTTGCATCATGATGACTGTTCAGTCTTGGATCTCATCAATTTTGAGACTCACGGAGGGTAAGAACAGACCCAGATCAGGTATGAGACATTGGCCTCACTAATGGAGATGTAGGAGGTTCTATTTTTTTGCTTCTTCTTCTCCACCCCACCCAGGATCTGTATCTAAGTGACTCTGTGGCTACTCCTTCTAAAGAGATGGGATATGTTGTCTTTTACCTCGTGGCTTTGGATTTGGCTATGTGACCTGCTCTGGCCAAGAGAACAAGGCTGCAGTGACAATACACCAGTGGCAAGAGGAGACATCACAAGCCCTTGAGAGTCTGTGGCCCTCTTGGGCCTCTACCATGGGGAGAACATTCTGGATAGTCTGCTCATCCCAGTGGGAGCAGAGACACAAGGACCAGCTCAATGGCCCAGCCAGTTCAGGACTGAGACCAGCAGAGACTGGCCAACACCAGCCCAACTTTGGACAGGAGAGCTAAGAAAACGATTATGGGGCTTGTCTGTGGCCCAGTACTAGTGTGGTTGTAATTGATTCAGGACATGTGTTCCTACAAGAACCCTGGAGCCATGTGGCACCCAAAGGCAACTCAGGGCCCAGTGGCGCTCTGACAAAAGCATCACCAGGGGCTGTGACCAGCTGCATCCCCCAGTATGGCTTGTTCCAGAGCAGAGCAGGGCCAGTGCTCTGGCTGCATGCTGCAGGATGTGGTTTGAGGAGCAGTTTGCGGATTTACGATGCTGGGAAGAACATGAGGAAAAAGGACGCTGTTTTGTTGTGCAGCTGTGGCTGATGCTGAAAACATCTCTTTGGTACTGGGCCCGACTCTCGTCTCTCCCCTCTCCACCCATCAATCTCCACTCTAATCAAACCTTTGCCCAGCCCCCTGGTGACTGGGCTGTCATGGCTGTTTCCTGACTCTGGTGAATTTCCTTCACTAATTCTCAGAAGGCCGAGCCCTTCCACTTCCTGAGGGGCTTCTCAACTTGCCACCCCTCCTTCCCTTTCAGGGGATTTGCAAGTCAAAGGGTTAGTTCTTTTGATCTTGAGGCAACTTACACCTTAACCATACTTCATCTTACCTCTTTGAGTTTCTAATGAAATGTACAAAGAAATCACAAATGCATATCCATACCAACCCACAAGTATCAGCATAGCAGTTCAAGATGTTCACACCCCAACAGCTGTCTCTGAATCCTACTAAATACCATCTCCAAGTTTTCAGTTCGGCATTGTTCATGAATCTCACCGAAGAACTTAAAAATTATGAAAAATTATGTTAATTATGAAAATTCACACCCTAAGATATGCATCTGGGGTACACAGTATTTTCAGCCACACTTCAATGAGTCTTTAAATAAATAAACATACATGTTCACATATATGAGAAACCTTGTGAATTATTTCTCACTCTTTTCATTTCCAGATCTCACAGAATTGCCATAAAGCAAGGAAGTAATGTGAGGCTCAGACAAGAGGATGAGGGTGGTGTGTCGGTGTTTGGAGATGTACTAGAATAACTAAGGCCCCATTCACCCCTCACCCCCAGCATCCCCCTCATTCTCATACCACTTCTCACCTGTATAAGGCCCAGGTACACATCCACACATAGCTTAATAACATGGGACTCTCCCACTTACATATCTCTCTTGATTCTTTTTCATTTTCCCTGAACATAGAGGTAACTATCTCAACACTTCAGGCAAGTGTCACAACCAAACAGCAGATGTTGATCCAACCAAAGAAGGGTCATTTTGAATTCTGAACTCTGGGCCCTAAGAAGCCTCTAACTCACCTTTGGATTCTGAGCTCTGGGTCCTAAAAAGCCAATAACTCACTTTAGATACTTAATAATACTACTACAATACTAATAAAACAACAGACAGAAAACAAACTTAAAGTTATCAAAGGGGAATGGTGAGGAACAAATCAGGAAGTTGGGATTAACTCAGACATACACACACACTACTACATATAAAATAGGTAATCAACAAGGACGTATTATAGAGCACAGGGAACTCTACTCAATAGTTTACAATAACGTGTAAGGGAAAAGAATCTGAAAAAAACATGTAGAGCTGAATCACTGTGCTGTTCACCTGAAACTAACACAAACTGCAGATCAACTATACTTCAATAAAAATTAAAAAATGAAAGAAGGAGCTTTTCTGTTCTAGGATAACCCACTCATATTCCTGGACCTTTGTCAATAGCAGTCTGGTATGCAAGCGAACAATTAACAGCATTCACTAGAATCAAATGAGAATCCTATCATTGTCAGTGCATTTACACTGTTCCTGTTTAATTGCATATGTCACAGCAAAATGACTATTGTGGTCAAAGAAAGCAAATGTAAAAATGTTTCAATAAACTTTACATCACTGTATAACCCCGATGCCGGGGTTTCATGTGGTGGGGGAATGCTTTCAGCAACATTGTAAAGCAGATGTCTGAAATTGCGGCAAACTGCAACTTGGCTTACAGTCCGAAGTCTTAACCTAAAACAAAAAGATTGAATGCTTCAGAAACCCTTTCCAAACTAAAAAGGGACCCTGACCATCCTGATTATTTTGAAGAGGTCACTAATTTTTTCTGTGAATATTAAAAGAACAAGATGTTTATAGAGTAGTAAAATGTGATTGGATAACTTTACCCTGGGACAGTCTGCTTTCATGAATGCTAACTCTTAAAATTTAGGCTTACCTCCATCGCCAAGGTCATAATTGAGAAGTTGATTATAAATGCCAAGAAAGCGATGTCGACCGTTCTCTGGTGGGGCCTGGAGTAAGTGGGCTGCCTCAAGCGCACCATTCTTGCATTGCTGGTGTTGGTCAAGTGCCAGCACCACTTAACTTCTTGCATACGGCGCCAAGCACCAGACTTCTCTGCCTCGATACCCCGCTGTGTCGGGACTGATGACCAGGTTTTATTCATCACTTTATGAAACACCCGCATAACTATCCCAACTAAAACGTGTACTTCTCTCTAAAGGCGTTTGCAATCATCTTTGATGGGATGCCAACACTCACCTTCTCCAATTCAGCCTGAAGCAGTAAAACAACAGTGGAACTTGGAAGATAATTAGTTCATATGGCAACAGTCTAGTTAGGTGGTTTTGTACTTTTTTTTCTCTCATTCACAATGGGTCAGAAGCATCTCCCTACATGATGGTGCTCATTACAAGATCCTAGTTACGTTTGGGATTTCAGAGCCTTGTAGAGCAACTGTCTGTCATCTTACAGTAAAACATTATGTATAAAACATTATGCAACAATGGACACCCTTTAGAGACTGCATACCAGCTTCTAACACCCTTTGTCTCTTCAACCAGATTGGAAAGAAGTGAATGCTCTCCTCCTCCTTCTGAATACAAATGGTATATGACTAAAAACCTTCATGAATATTTTCAAAATGACTAAGATAAATTAAATACAGATAACTACTTTGCCATGAAAGCCTGAAGACATGGATCCTTTGACTTTTGCCAATAATAAAAATAGGCTGCTGGGAAAAGGTTCCAATTGAAGATTTTCAATGATGCATTAAAAATCGTTTTGGAAAAAACATGGAAACATTGTAAAATTAAATACATATCTATGTCTCAACAAGCAATTCGTTAACATCTACAGTCATAAGCCTGTTCATAAAAACGAAAAATAAAAAATTAACATTGTCATTAATTTTGCATTTGAGTGTATGAATTTAATTAGGGATAGTCTTTTTATAAGATTAAAAAGCTCCAGAGATAGTATCTAATTCTGCTTCACTAAAGTCAGTTGAGGGCAATTAACTAGAATTTATTGTGACAAGTGAAAGAAGCATGACTTAGGACAGTAAAAGTCTGCCTCGTGGTACATGGAGCTACAGCCAGCTTTGGAGCATTCTTTCTCCTAATTTTCCATAGAGTTTTATACTCTTAGATCTTATCATTCAGTAGAACATCTGCAAACGATAGTCTTTTCAACTGGCAGGAGAGACGAACAAACAACATTCAGTGAAGGCCTTTCATGTGAAGACTGTGTTAAATGCTATTTTGTAGATCAGGGGTCCCCAACGCTTGGGCCATGGACTGGTACTGGTCCATGGCCTGTTAGAAACTGGGCAACACAGCAGGAGGTGAGCAGGTTGGCTTCCACAAAAACGGTCCCTGGTGCCAAAAAGGTTGGGGACTGCTGATGTAGATGATCCTGGCAAATTGCATGAGTGGCCTTTACCATGTGACAAAAGATGTAATGACAGTGAGTCTAGTCTATATTTTTGTAGGAACAGTAACCTTGAATAACAGAATAGGAAAGACTAGAGATCTCTTCAAGAAAATTAGAGATACCAAGGGAACATTTCATGCAAAGATGGGCTCGATAAAGGACAGAAATGGTATGGACCTAACAGAAGCAGAAGATATTAAGAAGAGGTGGCAGGAATACACAGAAGAACTGTACAAAAAAGATCTTCACGACCAAGATATTCACGATGGTGTGATCACTCACCTAGAGCCAGACATCCTGGAATGTGAAGTCAAGGGGGCCTTAGAAAGCATCACTACGAACAAAGCTAGTGGAGGTGATGGAATTCCAGTGGAGCTATTTCAAATCCTTAAAAAATGATGCTGTGAAAGTGCTGCACTCAATATGCCAGCAAATTTGGAAAACTCAGCAGTGGCCACAGGACTAGAAAAGGTCCGTTTTCCTTCCAATCCCAAAGAAAGGCAATGCTGAAGAATGCTCAAACTACCGCACAATTGCACTCATCTCACACGCTAGTAAAGTAATGCTCAAAATTCTCCAAGCCAGGCTTCAGCAATACGTGAACCGTGAACTTCCAGATGTTCCAGCTGGTTTTAGAAAAGGCAGAGGAACCAGAGATCAAATTGCCAACATCTGCTGGATCATGGAAAAAGCAAGAGAGTTCCAGAAAAACATCTATTTCTGCTTTATGGACTGTGCCAAAGCCTTTGACTGTGTGGATCACAATAAACTGTGGGAAATTCTTCAAGAGATGGGAATACCAGACCACCTGACCTGCCTCTTGAGAAACCTATAAGCAGGTCAGGAAGCAACAGTTAGAACTGGACATGGCACAACAGACTGGTTCCAAATAGGAAAAGGAGTACGTCAAGGCTGTATATTGTCACCCTGCTTATTTAACTTCTATGTAGAGTACATCATGAGAAATGCTAGGCTGGAAGAAGCACAAGCTGGAATCAAGATTGCCGGGAGAAATATCAATAACCTCAGATATGCAGATGATACCACCCTTATGGCAGCAAGTGAAGAGGAACTAAAGAGCCTCTTGATGAAAGTGAAAGAGGAGAGTGAAAAAGTTGGCTTAAAGCTCAACATTCAGAAAACGAAGATCATGGCATCTGGTCCCATCACTTCATGGGAAATAGATGGGGAAACGGTAGAAACAGTGTCAGACTTTATTTTTTGGGGCTCCAAAATCACTGCAGATGGTGACTGCAGCCATGAAATTAAAAGATGCTTACTCCTTGGAAGAAAAGTTATGACCAACCTAGATAGCATATTGAAAAGCAGAGACATTACTTTGCCAACAAAGGTCTGTCTAGTCAAGGCTATTGTTTTTCTAGTGGTCATGTATGGATGTGAGAGTTGGACTGTGAAGATAGCTGAGCGCCAAAGAACTGATGCTTTTGAACTGCAGTGTTGGAGAAGACTCTTGAGAGTCCCTTGGACTGCAAGGGAGATCCAACCAGTCCATTCTAAAGGAGATCGGTCCTGGGTGTTCTTTTGGAAGGAATGATGCTGAAGATGAAACTCCAATACTTTGGCCAAATGATGCGAAGAGTTGACTCATTGGAAAAGACCCTGATGCTGGGAGGGATTGGGGGTGGGAGGAAAAGGGGACGACAGAAGATGAGATGGCTGGATGGCATCACTGACTCGATGGACGTGAGTTTGAATGAACTCTGGGAGATGGTGATGGACAGGGAGGCCTGGCGTGCTGCGATTCATGGAGTCGCAAAGAGTCGGACACAACTGAGTGACCGAACTGAACTGAACTGAACTGAACACTGGCAAACACAGGGCTAAGACCTTTACTTTTAGTATTTCAAAGATGTGAAGCTAAAACATTACCTCTTCTTACAGATGAAGAAATAGATTCAGAAGATGTTCAATACTTTGTCCCAAATGATAGTGCTAGTGAGGTGAGAACCAAAGCTGGGATTCAAGTCCAAGCCTCCTTCAATCATAACAACTATGCATAACAGTTTAGAAAAGAATAATCTATGGCCTAAAAACACATGAAACTATGCTCAACATCACTCGTTATTAGAGTAATACAAATCAAAACTACAGTGAGGTATCACCTCACACTGGTCAGAATGCCCATCATCAAAAAGTCTACAAATAACAAATGCTGCAGAGGATGTGGAGAAAAGGGAACCCTCCTACAATGTTGGTGGGAATGAAAATTGGTACAACCACTATGAAGAACTTTATAAAGGTTCCTTAAGAAACTAAATATAGATCTATCATATGATCCAGCAATCCCCACTCCTGGGCACATATCTGGAGAAAACCATAATTTGAAAAGATACATGCATCTCAATGTTCACGATGGCACTGTTTACAGTAGTGAAGACATGGAGGCAACCTGAATGTCCATCGACAGATAAATGCACAGTGAAGATGTGGTACAGATATATGGTGGAATATTACTCAGCCATTAAAAATGAAATAATGCCATTTGCAGCAACATGGCTGGACCTGGAGATGATCGTACTAAGTGAAGTACGTCAGACAGAGATAAGTATCATATGGTATCACTTATTCATGGAATCTAAAAAAACCAGCATAAATGAACTTATTTATAAAACAGAAAAACACTTTGAAAACAAATTTGTGGCTACCCATGGGGAGAGGTCAGGGGAGGGATAAATTAGGAGTTTGGGATTAGCATATTTCCACTACTATATATATAATAGATAATCAACAAAGACCTACTGTGTAACACAGGGAACTAAACTCATTATTCTCTAATAATCTATATGGGACAAGAAACTGTTAAGGATAGATATGGGTACGTATATAACTGAATCACTTTCCTGTACACCTGAAATTAACACAACATTGTAAATCAACTATAATACAAACATTAAAATAAAAAATAAAGTGATATAGACCCAAGGTTGATAATAACAACAAAAAAATGATGAAATAACACTCAAAAAGTAAATAATACTAAATGTTTGATATAATGACTAAACCATATAATTCCACCAGAACATGCTGTTAACCCCATAAACTCCCATATATTTTTCCCCAATGGTGCTACTCCCCTCCCATCACAGAGGTAACCATCATCCTAACTTTTATAGTTTTTAGACCATGTGTACATCTCTAAACAAAATAGTTTAACTTATACATGTATAGATACTCATAGTGCATTGATACTTTTATCTCCTGATTCTTTAACAATATGTTTGTAAGATTCGTCCATATGGTTTGCTAGAGATCAATAATTTTCAACGCTATTTGGCCTATTATTTTTACTAGTATTGTACAAGTGAGTGCTACCATCTTCTTAGTCAGGAAAGACAAGCCAATAAATACTCTGTACTCTCTCCTTTTTCTTCCCTTGATATTTAAATTCAGGAATGCAGTCGATCCGAAAACAGTCACCCAATAGAGAAATCAATAGGGCGTGCGATACTCACTCACAACATTGGCTTGTCCAGTGAAGATGGTGTACTGGAGCTCATAGGAAACCACACTGAATTCGTCATCAGAGGTCCAGTGAACGGTTATGGTGTCATAGGAAGCCGTGCAGAGCTCTTCTCTAATTGTGGGAGGGTTGGGAGCTGTGGGAAACAAGAAGGTCATCAGCAGAGAAGCAGACATGTGTGGGATCCCTTTCAGAGGAGTTGCCCTGATAGTCATAGCAGGCCTTTTAAAATCTATCCATCAGAACTATTATCGTAGAGACAGTGATCCCAATCCAAAGAACATTTCGTTGGCTGGTTATCACTGTGATTTTTCCCAGGTGGTGTGACTGCAGCCAGCCAGTGTTTTTTCTCTGTGCGTCATGAAAGCATGTCTATAAGGATAAGTAAACAAGACTCTCTTATTCATGGAAGAAAACATCTTAAACAAAAAGTAACCAAGATGAACTTTTGTCATTTCACCCCCATTTTGAGGATGCAAACTTTTTCAGTGAAGAGCTAGATGGTCAATATTTTAGGCTTTCTGGGTCATATGGTCTCTGCTGTTGCTGTTCAGTTGCTAAATTGTGTCTGACTCTTTGCGACCCCATGGACTCATGCCAGGCCTCCCTGTCCCTCACTGTCTCCCGGAGTTTGCCCAAATTCATGTCTGTTGAGCTGGTGATGCTATCCAAGCATTTCATCTTCTGCTGCCCTGGTCTCTGCTGCAACTACTCAATTCTGCCTTTGTAAAGAAAGCAGCCAGAGACCATTTGTCCACTGATAGTCATGGCCAGGTTCTAGTAGAACTTTATTAACAAAAACAGGTGAAGACCAGATTTGGCATGGGAGCCAAACTTAGCCAACTTCTGAGCTCCAACATGCCACAGACTTTTATATGCAGCCACTCATCTGGAAAAATGCTGATGTTTGTTAACCCTTAACAAATCAGCCAAATAATTCTTCAAAAATGTTCTTTTGATAGATGTGTTGATGCCTTATGAAAATTTGTTTAATGGGGTTCTATTTTCCTCTCATTTTTCAGTTTATAGGTGATATTTCAAATTAAGAAGATGATTACCAATCAGTCATATTTAAGAAGTACATTCTCTTTCCCCAAGAAAACCAGGATTCCTTGGCATTTGATTAAGTTTATCATTGGGCGAGGCTGCTGTTTTATGTCTTGAACACATTCTGCAGCAGAGAAGTCTAAATCCTACCCAAATGATGATTTTTCAGTTGACTTCTACTGGATTGATTTCAATAACTGGTTTTATGAGATGAGTTTGTGAGCAAGAAAAAGGCTAGGCACTGAGTGCTTTGCATGGGCAATAATATTTTAGAGCAGGGGCTGGCAAACTATGGCTATGGGCCAAATCTGGCCCACTGCCTGTTTTTGTAAATAAAGTTTTATTGGAACACGGCCAGGCTCATTCCTTTACGTATTGTCTCTGGCTGCCTTTGTGCAATAGCAGAGTTGAATAGTTGTGACCATATGTCCTGTAGAGCCTAAAATATTTACTGTCTGGCCCTTTACAGTCAAAGTTTGCCAAGCCCTGGTTTAAAGAATCGATTCAGGCCTGTGTTTCCATTCTTCTGTACACCACAACCTAACTGCAAAAGAAGAAATAATCTGCACCCAACAGATGAGCCATGTTTGCTTACACTGTTTAGAGAATTCTTTACTGCTTGAAACTTTGGTTAGGATGGATGACTCCTAAAGAAACCTGAGGAGGGGGGAAAGTTTATGAAAATGGCAAAATTTTAAATTTTGATTGTTTTAGAAGTCTTCACTTTGCCACCTGAAGATACATCCAGGACAACTATTATATGAAGTCAACTAACTTTTTTTTTTTTCTTGAAGTCAACTAACTTTTATGTCTGCAGCATAAAGTCAGTTAACCCAGCTTAGTCCATTGGTTATTGAATTCCACGAACACTGTGGAGCGCTTACATGCAGCAGGCACTGCATTAAGGTGTGCAGTAGGAAATACTACACAGCCATTAAAAAGAATGAAATAATGCCATGTGCCACAGATTTAAGAGATTATCATAGTAAGTGCCATACAAAAAGATACCATGATATCATTTATATGTGGAATCTAAAATATGACGTAAATGAAACAATTTGTGAAACAAACAGGTTCACAGACATAGAGAACAGACTTGTGGTTGCCAAGGGGTGGGAGAGGGACAGAGTGGGAGTTTGGGATTAGCAGATGTAAACTATTACTTTTATTTTTTTTTAATAATTCTATTTTATTTATCTTTTTAAGCCTTTCCTACATTTTAAAAATTTATTAATTAATTTCTTTGGAGGCTAATTACTTTACAATATTGTAGTGGTTTTTGCCATACTTAACATGAATCCGCCACGGGTGTACACGTGTGCCCCATCCTGAACCCCTCTCCCACCTCCCTCCCCATCCCATCCCTCTGGGTCATCCCAGTTCACCAGCCCCGAGCACCCTGTCTCATGCATCAAACCTGGACTGGCGATCTGATTCACATATGATAATATACATGTCTCAATGCCATTCTCCTTTTAGAGTGTATAAACAACAAGGTCCTACTGTAGAGCACAGGGAAATATACTCAATATCCCGTGATAAACCATAATGGAAAAGGATTTTAAAAAGAGTGGATATACGTGTGTGTAGAACTGGGTCACTTTGCAGTACACCTGAAACTAATGCAACATTGTCAATCAATTATACTTCAACAAAATACAATTTTTAAAAAATATAACTTGAAAAAAAAGTTGTTCACTAAGATCAAAGGACTCTACAGAGCCCTTTTAAAGCGTTCTTTCTGGAATATGACTTAATATATCTGTCTCCCAAAGTATCCACGTGCAAGATGCAGTGCCATGTGCTGTGACTTGGATGATGAGATGACCTTCCACGGGGGAGGCCCAGCTGCATCATAAAACATGCCTGTTACTGTCTGTGTGGTCCCTGTTAGTGTGGGATCACCCTGCATGCATCACTGGAGAAGTATTTATTCTCCCATCATCTAAATAGTTCCTGGAATTATTTCTCTGTCAACTACTGTAGAAAGATTTGGTTCTTTTCTGCGCTGCTATATATGATTAAATATAAAGAAAAGTGTTGGAAATAGGCAGGTAGCTGGGAGACACATGGCTGTAGCTGTAATCAGAGAGGAAATGTCACCTCTCTGGCTTATTCACTTGACATACCGTTTAGAGGCATGTCAGGGGCAAAAAAAAAAAAGTCTTGTTTTCAAAGTCAGGCAGGCTAACCCTGTTTTGATTATAAAGCCAATGGCTTTGTCCTAAAAAGTCAATATCCAATTTACTGTAAATGAGAACAGCAGCGGGTTGCCAATTTCAATATTCACGCAATTGGTCCCATAACTATTATTTTCTTGCTTCTATCATAAATAGGACACAAGCAATGGTGGGCTAATACTTCACAAACACTTCGTTTCCTGCTTACAAATGTCTAATAAACTATTTGGACTTGGCAATATCAGCCAAGCATTGTATGTTATGGCCAGGATCGATGTTATGTCTAGAAATGGTCCAAATTTGTATTGGAGGTTGACAGCTAAGAAGGCAAAATAACAGGTACCCCATATGGTCTCTCGTTTGGCATAAACAGTCATTGGGATGATATATGGTGTACACATTACAAGTCAGTGCAAACTAAGGTCACAATTTCCCCTGCAGTCAGTACCTTGGCATTCACACACAGATGAGAATGGGCATACGTTTCCTGAAATGCTATTAAACAACTATTCGGAAAGGGGGAGGACACACTCTTATCAATAAGACACTGATTTTGTGCAGAACTGGCCACATGCCCAGCCAAACATTTTGCAGTCGTCTTTGCCCTTGGGCATGACCTTGCAACATGGATCTGGCCCATAAAGACAGAAGTGGAAATTTCCTGGACGGGTCTTTTTTACTTTTTTAAAAAAGATTTATGTATTATTTTGGCTCTACTGGGTCTTCATTCCTGCACATGGGCTTTCTCTAGTTGCAGTGAGCAGGGGCTATTCTCTATTTGCAGAGCACAGGCTTCTCATAGCAGTAGCTTCTCTTGTTGCAGAACATGGGCACTAGGGCTCATGGGCTTCCATAGTTGAGGCACACGGACTTAGTTGCCATGTGGCATGTGGGATTCTACAGAAGCAGGGATCGAACCCATGTCCTCTGCACTGGCAGGCAATCCTTAACCCCTGGACCACCAGGGAAGCCCTGGACTGCTCTGTCTGCTGAACAAGGTTTTGCTTTTCCTAAATAAAGATAAGACAGGCGGGTCATGGTGGAGAGGTCTGACAGAATGTGGTCCACTGGAGAAGGGAATGGCAAACCACTTCAGTATTCTTGCCTTGAGAACCCCATGAACAGTATGAAAAGGCAAAATGATAGGATACTGAAAGGGGAGCTCCCCAGGTCAGTAGGTGTTCAATATGCTACAGGAGATCAGTGGAAAAATAACTCCAGAAAGAATGAAGGGATGGAGCCAAAGCAAAAACAATACCCAGTTGTGGATGTGACTGGTGATAGAAACAAGGTCCAATGCTGTCAAGAGCAATATCGCATAAGAACCTGGAATGTTAGGTCCATGAATCAAGGCAAATTGGAAGTGGTCAAACAGGAGATGGCAAGAGTAAACGTCAACATTCTAGGAATCAGTGAACTAAAATGGACTGGAATGGGTGAATGTAACTCAGACCATTGTATCTACTACTGTGGGCAGGAATCCCTTAGAAGAAATGGAGTAGCCATCATGGTCAAAAAAAGAGTCCGAAATGCAGTACTTGGATGCAGTCTCAAAAACGACAGAATGATCTCTGTTTGTTTCCAAGGCAAACCATTCAATATCACGCTAATCCAAGTCTATGCCCCAACCAGTAACGCTGAAGAAGCTGAAGTTGAACGGTTCTATGAAGACCTACAAGACCTTTTAGAACTAACACCCAAAAAAGATGTCTTTTTCATTATAGGGGACAGGAATGCAAAAGTAGGAACTCAAGAAAAACCTAGAGTAACAGGCAAATTTGGCCTTGGAATATGGAATGAAGCAGGGCAAAGAGTAATAGAATTTTACCAAGAGAATGCACTGGTCATAACAAACACCCTCTTCCAACAACACAAGAGAAGACTCTACACATGGACATCACCAGATGGTCAACACCGAAATCAGATTGATTATATTCTTTGCAGCCAAAGATGGAGAAGCTCTATACAGTTAACAAAAACAAGACCGGGAGCTGACTGTGGCTCAGATCATGAGCTCCTTATTGCCAAATTTAGACTTAAATTGAAGAAAGTAGGGAAAACCACTAGACCATTCAGGTATGACCTAAATCAAATTCCTTATGATTATACAGTGGAAGTGAGAAATAGATTTAAGGGACTAGATCTGATAGAGTGCTTGATGAAATATGGACGGAGGTACGTGACATTGTACAGGAGACAGGGATCAAGACCGTCCCCATGGAAAAGAATTGCAAAACAGCAAAATGGCTGTATGGGGAGGCCTTACAAATAGCTGTGAAAAGAAGAGAAGTGAAAAACAAAGGAGAAAAGGAAAGATACAACCATCTGAATGCAGAGTTCCAGAAAATAGCAAGAAGAGATAAGAAAGCCTTCCTCAGCGATCAATGCAAAGAAATAGAGGAAAACAACAGAATGGGAAAGATTAGAGACCTCTTCAAGAAAATTAGAGATACCAAGGGAATATTTCATGCAAAGATGGGCTTGATAAAGGACAGAAATGGTATGGACCTAACAGAAGCAGAAGATATTAAGAAGAGGTGGCAAGAATACACAGAACAACCATACAAAAAAGATCTTCATGACCCAGATAATCACGATGGTGTGATCACTCACCTAGAGCCAGACATCCTGGAATGTGAAGTCAAGGGGGCCTTAGAAAGCATCACTATGAACAAAGCTAGTGGAGGTGATGGAATTCCAGTGGAGCTATTTCAAATCCTGGAAGATGATGCTGTGAAAGTGCTGCACTCAACATGCCAGCAAATTTGGAAAACTCAGCAGTGGCCACAGGACTGGAAAAGGTCCGTTTTCCTTCCAATCCCAAAGAAAGGCAATGCTGAAGAATGCTCAAACTACCGCACAATTGCACTCATCTCACACGCTAGTAAAGTAATGCTCAAAATTCTCCAAGCCAGGCTTCAGCAATACGTGAACCGTGAACTTCCAGATGTTCAAGCTGCTTTTAGAAAAGGCAGAGGAAACAGAGATCAAATGGCCAACATCCGCTGAATCATGGAAAAAGCAAGAAAATTTCAGAAAAACATCTATTTCTGCTTTATTGACTATGCCAAAGCCTTTGTGTGGATCACGATAAACTGTGGAAAATTCTTCAAGAGATGGGAATACCAGACCACCTGATCTGCCTCTTGAGAAACCTATATGCAGGTCAGGAAGCAACAGTTAGAACTGGACATGGCACAACAGACTGGTTCCAAATAGGGAAAGGAGTACGTCAAGGCTGTATATGTCACCCTGCTTATTTAACTTATATGCTGAGTACATCATGAGAAACGCTGGGCTGGATGAAGCACAAGCTGGAATCAAGATTGCCGGGAGAAATATCAATAACCTCAGATATGCATATGACACCACCCTTATGGCAGAAAGTGAAGAGGAACTAAAATGCCTCTTGATGAAAGTGAAAGAGGAGAGCGAAAAAGTTGTCTTAAAGAAAATGAAGATCATGGCATCTGGTCCCATCACTTCATGGGAAATAGATGGGGAAACAGTGGAAACAGTGTCAGAGTTTATTTTGGGGGGCTCCAAAATCACTACAGATGGTGATTGCAGCCATGAAATTAAAAGATGCTTACTCCTTGGAAGAAAAGTTATGACCAACCTAGATAGCATATTGAAAAGCAGAGACATTACTTTGCCAACAAAGGGCCGTCTAGTCAAGGCTATGGTTTTTCCAGTGGTCACGTATGGATGTGAGAGTTGGACTGTGAAGAAAGCTGAGCACCAAAGAATTGATGCTTTTGAACTGTTGTGTTGGAGAAGACTCTTGAGAGTCCCTTGGATTGCAAGGAGATCCAACCAGTCCATTCTGAAGGAGATCAGCCCTGGGATTTCTTTGGAAGGAATGATACTAAAGCTGAAAGTCCAGTACTTTGGCCACCTCATGTGAAGAGTTGACTCATTGGAAAAGACTCTGATGCTGGGAGGGATTGGTGGTAGGAGGAAAAGGGGATGACAGAGTATGAGATGGCTGGATGGCTTCACTGACTCGAGTTTGAGTGAACTCCGGGAGATGGTGATGGACAGGGAGGCCTGGCATGCTGCTATTCATGGGGTTGCAAAGAGTCAGACACGACTGAGCGACTGAACTGAAGTGAAATAAAGACAAACCTGGTAGACAAAGCTTTTGGTCATCATTTCCCCTCTTATCCTTTTCTTTTTGTCTGTAACTTGGGCATAATGCTTGGAGGTGGAATCATAATGGAATCATGTGGCAAGATGAGGATAGCAAAGCAGAAAAAGAGAGCCTGGTGTCTGAGGTCATTACAGAACTGCTGTCCAGCCATGAGTGGCACACCTCTGCTATCCTGTTTTCTGTGATAAGAATCCTCTCTGAGGGGTTCAGTCATTGCTCACTGGATTTTCTCTTGTTGCAAACACACCCGTTCCCACATGATACAAGAATAAAGGAGACTTTTATTTAATAGGATGCTATCATATAAAGCATGTCAGTGCCAGAAAGGCTGACCTGAATGGTCCGGTACAGTAGTCATGAGCTCCATGTGGTCTTGACATTGCAATTAAATTTTAATTAAAGCAAACTACAAGTAAAAACTCAGTTCAGTTCAGTCGCTCAGTCGTGTCTGACTCTTTGCGACCCCATGAACCGCAGCACGCCAGGCCTCCCTGTCCATCACCAACTCCTGAAGTTTACCCAAACTCATGTCCAGTAAAA
Source organism: Bos grunniens (assembly GCF_055505025.1). Taxonomy (NCBI): domain Eukaryota; kingdom Metazoa; phylum Chordata; class Mammalia; order Artiodactyla; family Bovidae; genus Bos; species Bos grunniens. The sequence goes on from NC_141194.1 coordinate 7,885,947, forward strand.
ACTCAGAACATGTCAAATTTTCAATAACCCTATGTGGCTAGTATGTACTTGACTGGACAGTGCGGATGGAGACTGTTCTTACCATCTTAGAAAGTTCTATGGAATAGTGTTAGTTTAGATAAATCTCAGAGCTATATCCATGAATAGCTGAAATCCAGTTTGATTCCTTACTGGACATGCTTTCTGAGTCAATTTCTTCCTTTCTTCCTAGAAATTATATGGTTTGAAAGAACTTCCTACAATAAGATGTTTCTGGAGTGACTTGCCTCCCTTGCAAATGCACAAGGCTAAAAATAACACCTTGGGTCCAGGTAAGGAAAAAAACTGGTCTTCTGGGTATAGCACCCTTGAATATACAAGTGTGCTTTCTAACCACAGACTAGAAAAATACACATTACCCAATGCTCCCTCTCTCCTACTTCCCTTTTCCCAGCTGCGTGTGTGTGCACTCACGTTCTCTCGCTCACACACACACACACACACACACATACATGATGAGAGTGGAAATGCTGATGTTGTGCTCAGTTAAGGATGTGGTCTCTTGAAGGTGGTAGATTCTAAGTTCAGTGCACATCTGGATTTGCTCTGTACACAGAGCTTCTCTGAAGTCACAGGTATCGCAGCCTTGGACAACACAGATAAAGCTGTCTACTCAGTCCACATTCTATCATGTCTGTTCTTGCCTTAGTTGTTGTTTAATTGCTCAGTCGTGTCCAACTCTTTTGTGACCCCATGGACTGTAGCCCACCAGGCTCCTCTGTCCATGGGATTCTCCAGGCAAAAATACTGGAGCGGGTTGCCATTTCCTTCTCCAGGGGACCATCCCAACACAGGGATCAAACCCGAATCTCCTGCATTGGCAGGTGGTATCTTTACACTGAGCTACCTGGGAAGCCCAGGGGTTGACAGCAAAGAAAAATTTGGGAGCATGGTTAGGAATAGGAGTAGCCTGAGGTTTTCTTGTATTATGGCTCATTTTGTTTTTTAAGCTTGACCCCAAAGAAAAAGCCTGTCAGAAACCACAGAACTGAAACATGGCACCAGGAATCCTACTGTGATCTGGGGGACATTTGCTATGGTGACCTTCACCAAGATGAAATCCAGGCTTTTAGTAGAAAGAATGGAGGTCTTTGGAGTGTGTACAAACCTGAGGTAAATCCAAGTTCTGCCTCTCCCTAGCTGTCTGACCTCCAGCAAGATGCATGACCTCTACTGTTTGCAAAATGAGGATTATAATACCTGACCTCAATTCGATGTTGTGAAGGTTAAGCACCAAGAGCTGGAGCAGGGTAGATACCCCATCAGAGTTAGCTGCCACGTTTTTCTCTACCAAGGTACTGTGAGAGCCATCTGCCTTTTGGACACGAAATGGAAAACAGCCACCCTAACCCTGTACTGGCTGACAAGAGGTATCATGTGTGGTACCCATACTCGGAGAAAAATGGTGCTAAGTGTGCTTTTAGTGGCCTAGATTGTCTTTTTGCTTCTGTCCCCAATTGAATCTTGGGCTGTATTATTTTGCTTAGAAAAAAAAAAGGAATGTCACACATTTTTTACAGGAATATTAGACTCATTCCTCACCAGAAGTCCACACCTCTGGTTTTAGGAAACTCATCTAGTGGCAAAGTTTTGTATCACTGAATATACCCGGTATTAAAGAAAACACCAAAGACAATACCTGTAAGGTAATCCAGACATTCTAGCAATTTCTTCTCTCGGGAAAAATCTAAGGCGAAGGTGTCAAATGTGTCATTGAGGTTGATTTCAGGAATGAGGACCTGGGATGATGCTGTTGCCATGGAGACTCTGTAATTGAAAGAAAACTTTTTAGAAATGTCAAGCCAGCTTTTACCATCATTGCACAGGAATGAAAAAAAAAAAAAAAGGAAAAGAAATATCATTAAAAAATAGTGTTATTGATGTAAGCTATTGATATAGGATGGATAAATGACAGGGTCCTACTGTATAGCACAGGGAATTGTAGAACATTCAATACTGTGTGATAAACCATAATGGAAGAGAATATTAAAAAATATATATGTGTGTAACTGAGTCACTTTGCTGTACAGCAGAAATAAATACAACATTGTAAACCTGCTATACTTCAATTAAAAATAATTTTTTTTAATGTCAAAAACCCCCACAAAAACCAGTACTATTTTTGTATGTGAGCCTTAAAAAGAATCTCGGAATGGCACAAGCAGCAACACATGCAAATGAGCACAAGCTTCAAGAGAAGGCAGAGGACGTGGGAAAACAGCGGAATGGCTTCCTCCCTTCCTTTTTACTATCGGAAAAAAATTCCCTGTGGAGGCGAAAGAATATTCATATTTCACATTGCTGTGTATGTAACTGCCTGCCCCCCGCACATCTAACCCAAGCGAGAAGCACACGGCCCCAGGCATTTCTTCACACATCTGTCTGGGAAACTGTTTGTTCCTTTCAGACCCGACCCTTCTCCACTTCAAAGAGGGATCTCCCAAATTTCAAGCTGCATAAAAGGCAAAGTGAAGATTAAAAAAGAATGTTCCCAGATATTGGATTAGTTTAATCAATGACTAGCCTCTCTCTAAAATAAACATTAAAAAAGGAGTTTTGGTCTGGCTTGTTTTCATTCTCCCTGTCCTCATTTTCTTGTACCATATTCCCAGCAGATGCCATAGAAAATATGTATGTGCTTTCTCACACATTTCCCTGATGGATCCACTGTTTCTCTTCTTCATTAGGGTTGCTAGTTAGACTTCTCATGTATACTCTATAAAGCAAGCTATTGGTATGTATCAATCTCCTGCAATGGACTGTCATGTTGATTGGAAAAGTTGTTATCAAGAGCAGACCATTTTGACTCGTTAAAGAATGCAAGTGGTCCTTCTAAGAACAAGAAAATTATGGGATGATGTAAACCACTTCTGAGCGCATCAAACTATGTTAGACTCGTAATCTTGTTGATTCTGGTATTTCAGGACATTAAACAAAACGAAACAACCTTTACCTAGTTACTTATTTTCTAATTAAGGGCACTTACGTTCATGTATACAAGGCCATAAAGCTAGCTGGCAGCAGCCAGGAAGAAAATTCTAGGTTTGTACTCTTCCATTTCATCTGGAAAAATTTCAGCCAGGTTACTCTATGAGGTAGATCTCTTCTTGCATCTCTTAATGGCTTTTAAAGTTTTGGATTTTATAAGGAAATATATCTTTATAAAAATTACATCTGTGGGCATGGCTGTACAATGGAATATTATTCAGTCATAAAAGGGAATGAAATACTGATAGATGCTATGACGTGGAAAAAAACCTTAAAAGTATTATGCTAAGTGAAAGAAGCCAGAGACAAAAGGCCACATCTTGTATGATGCAGTTACATGAAATGTCCATAGTAGACAACTCTGTTGAGACAGAAAGTAAACAGGTGGTTGCCAGGGGTTGGGGGCAAGGGGACAGTGGGGAGTGATTACATAATGGGTGTGGGGTTTTCTTTTGGGGTGAGGAAAATCATTTGGAACTTCATAGAGGCAGGAATTGTACAATGTTGTGAATGTACTGAATGCTAATGAACTGTTCACTTTAAAATGGTTAATTTTATGTTATGCAAAATTTACCTTGATTAAAAAAAAGTCAGTCCTGTGAAATGCTCAGAATCCTTAGAAATAAAGTTTCTATAATTGTACTGGCACATATTCAGTGCTACAGGAGGAGGGAAGTAGAGAGGACAATCAACAGTGTCATAACTGGAATGATACTGAGGTCCACAGATGAAAGTTTGAAGAGGCCTAAACCTTGGAAAGAAAAGTTTCAAGTGTTTGAACGAAGATGGAGAATCTAAATTCACCGCTCTAGCTTTTCACCAAGAAACAGTGAATAGCAGAGTTGTGTGATTTTATTAGCTAATTATTGTACCCAAGAGAACTGGACTAATTATTATGACAAGTGCTAATTCAGACTCATGGAAAAGGAATGGTTGCTAGGCAATTTTCACACATGGTCAAACTGAACTTAAGAAATGCTTTCCTTACGACCTATTATCACAAAACTCCTTCAAACTCAGATCTTAGGATTAGTCAACAACTATTCAATGAATATTGAGTAAGCCCTCCATTTATGTCATTTACTAAAGAACCCAAAATATTTGCATCCATGCAGAAAAAGTCAAAGAAATGCTACAGCGCCATTTGAACTCCTCAAATAAAAATTTCAAAGTGAAACCCCAGTTATTTCTGTTTTATGATGTCCAACAGGGAGAAGTGTGCTGAGCTATTATGAAACAAGCACTGAACTTCCTATTGCGCTTCTCTGCTCTTCCCATGTGGCACAGACCTTGTGCGCACCAAGTTAGAGGATCTCAAATGCTCTGAACAGATAATCTCGAGCTGGTACTTCCCCTGTCCTATGGCACCAGCTTCTGTTCACGTTCATCCAAAATAGATTTCATTGCCAAGTTTCTCCTGGTTCTGTTGTCCAGAAACAATCAACTAAACCATGCTTTAGTCAGGGACGTTGTTGACAATGCCTGCCATCCTTTTTAAAAAATAATTCTGTTTATTTTTTGGCTGTGCTGGGTCTTTGTTGCTATGTGGGCTTTTCTCTAGCTGTGGCGAGCAGCAGCTATTCTCTGTTGCAGTGCACAGGCTTCTCACTGCAGTGGCTTCTCTTGTTGGGGATCATAGGCTGTAGGGCGGAGCATGCGCTGTAGGGCGGAGCATGGGCTATAGGGCATGTGGGCTTCAGTAATTGCAGTTCCCAGGCTCTAGGCACAGACTGAGTAGTTGTGGAGCACAGCTTTAGTTGCCCTGTGGCCTGTTCCCAGACCAGGGATCGAACTTGTGTCTCCTTCATTGGCAGGCAGATTCTTTACCACTGAGCCACCAGGGAATCCCAACGCATGCCATCTTGATGGTGGGGACTTGGTAGAGTGGAAACGAAAAGAATGAAAGTTCCTAAGCTTCAGGGGCAAAGACTGACAAAAAGACTCTTGGGAGATGACTGCAGCATTTAACACCTACACATTATTATTATTATTTTTTGATGGAAGGAAAGATATTTATGTTTGGCTACAATTTCAAATTCTTATCTGGAGTGACAGGGGAGTGGAGATCTGCCAAAGTCAACATTATAGGCCATGTTTATTCCCCAAATCCTTGTTGCCCATCTTTTGGCCTTTCAGATAAATTGCCCAAATCCCCCAGGGCCCTCAGACTATCCTACTTTCTCAGTTCTGTGCTTTTAGTCATGTCTCTGTGTGTGTGGCGGGGGGATGGTGCAGGGGGGAATATGTGTGCACATGCTTATAGGTATGTGTGTGTCAAGCTCTTACTATACTGGAGGAAATAAGGGTATTGCGTCCTACCTTGATGTCTCATAGGGTGGGTTGCACATTACTTCCTCTTCCTATTTTTTTAAATTAATTCATTTGGCTGCACTGAGTCTTAGTTGCAGCATGTGGGATCTTTAAGTTGTGACATGTGGGTTCTAGTTCCCTGACCAGGGATTGAACCTGGGCCCCCTGCATTGAGAACACAGAGTCTTAGCGACTGGGCCATCAAGGAAGTCCCTACCTCCTCTTTGTATTTTGACTCTGATGCCCCTAATCTCCATGACACTCAGTTGCTAGCAGCCACTTGGGGCCAGTGTTGTGGAAGGAATACATGTCTAGAGCTACAGTGCTTACAACATTTCCGCCAGTCAATGCCAGGGGAAGATTCTCTACCCTGCTCCCTTAATATTGCCCACATTCCTGACCTCTGACAATGGAATTGAAATGGGTCCCTCTCAGGTCGGTGGGCTATGATGCACATCACCATGGGAAAACCTGGTGAGGTCTCATAGTAACAAAATGTGGCTTGCTTTTGTCAACTCAGGATTTCCCAAATGCATTTGACTCTGAAGCCTTGTTTTCACACCAATTAACACCCAATAGAACACATTTCAAAAATCACTCATCAGATGCACTCTGATTCTTATGATGAAATGACATCTTTCTGGTAGATGACTGGCATTCTCTGCATTGTATTCTGGGGAAGTTGGTTGGATCCTTGAATTGCCTATGGCGGTGTGGGACAAAGACTTCATCTGATAGAATCTAAGTCCCTCCTAGGGACCGAAGTCAGCCTGGCTCCTCTGTCCATGGGATTCTCCAGGCAAGAATAATGGAGTGGGTTGCCATTCCCTTCTCAAGGGGATCTTCCCGACCCAGGGATCGAACCCACAGTGCCTGTGTCTCCTGCATTGCAGGCATATTTTTTACCTCTGAGCCACCAGGGAAGCCCCTTGATACAGATAATTTGCTGCTAAATGCCTATTATTTCACACCTAATTTTGGCACCTATTTTGTGTATTTTCATTTTTTTCATGTTATGTCATTATGTTATTCAAGATAGCTTTTAAAGTCATTGTATGACCTTTTATTGCAATGTAAACTAACTCAACAGTTCTCTTTTTCCTTTTTCTGGGAGATACATACCCCTTGATGAAGAGATTCCATAGTGAAAAATACTGTCAGCTGTTGAGTAATCACGGCTATTGGCCTGTGAAGTGCTTTACTGGGCTTTTGCTCCTTGCTGGTTTACTGGGTGCTGGTGGAACAGGAGTATTTTGGTCTCTAATATACAATTTATGGAGAAGGCAATGCTCTAATATACAATATGGAGAAGGCAATGGCACCCCACTCCAGTACTCTTGCCTGGAAAATCCCATGGACAGAGGAGCCTGGTGGGCTGCAGTCCATGGGGTCGCTAAGAGTTGGACATGACTGAGTGACTTCACTTTCACTTTCAAATGCAATTTTTTTTAAGTAGTAGACCAACTTTGTTAGGCTTAGATTGAGTAAAGAATTTTGCTTATTTAACATAATTTTAGAAAAGTGTACAAAAAACCACTCCAAGAATGATATATTAGCGAGGCTTGAGTATATAGTCCATTATAACAATCCATTTGGATCCATTTAGTGAGTGGGAAGGAGAGAAATTAGCATTTGTTGCACATTTACCTTGAGATAGGATCTCAGTTGATATCTTTGTTAAATTATTTCATTTTATCCCTACAGGAACTGTATTCAGTTCAGTTCAGTCGCTCAGTCATGTCCGACTCTCTGCGACCCCATGAAGTGCAGCACGCCAGGCCTCCCTGTCCATCACCAACTCCCAGAGTTCACCCAGACTCACGTCCATCGAGTCGGTGATGCCATCCAGCCATCTCATCCTCTGTTGTCCCCTTTTCCTCCCACCCCCAATCCCTCCCAGCATCAGGGTCTTTTCCAATGAGTCAACTCTTCACATCATTTGGCCAAAGTACTGGAGTTTCAGCTTCAGCATCATTCCCTCCAAAGAAATCCCAGGGCTGATCTCCTTCAGAATGGACTGGTTGGATCTCCTTGCAGTCCAAGGGACTCTCAAGAGTCTTCTCCAACACCACAGTTCAAAAGCATCAATTCTTCGGCGCTCAGCCTTCTTCACAGTCCAACTCTCACATCCATACATGACCACAGGAACTGTATTAGGTAGGAATGAATAATCACCCTGTTTTATAGATGTCTTCATGCATTCATTCAGATCAGGCAGCTTGCTATGTCCCGGGGTCTTCATGGTGAAAACAAGATGACTGGGGGTCTTGCCCATTGGGAGCACATGAGGAAACTGTAAGCGTCAGGGAGCAGCCCCAAATGCCAGCTGTCACTGCTGTTGTTGTTCAGTTGCTCAGTCATGTCCGACTCATTGCAACCCCATGGACTGCAGTACTCTGGGGTTCCCTGTCCTTCACTCAAACTCATGTCTATTGAGTTGATGATACCATCTAACCATCTCATCCTCTACCGCCCCCTTCTGCTCCTGCCCTCAATCTTTGCCAGCATCAGGGTCTTTTTCAGTGAGTCGGCATTACTCCTGAGCAATTAGCATAGAGCCAAGGGCTTGATTCTAAAGCATATGCATCTCTTACAATGTAAAACTTGAGGCTTTCTCCCCTCTTGGGTTTTTTTTTTCCATGCTTCTGAATTGAAAAATCTTTATGCAGTCTGATTCAGCTTGTAGGCAAACATGTGCACTTTAAGTGATGTAAGGATGCAGAAAAGTTGCATCCAATTCTAACTTGAGGAAGGCCTGCAGTATTAAGTTTCCTGTGGCCATTCCACCCTTGACTAGAAGAGTAAAGATGGTTTACAAGTACACAGGTGCCAAAGCCCAAGGCAGACAGACAGGAACAGAGCTGTGAAGTCATGTTTTAGAGAAGAATGTTAAGTAATATGAAAACACAAATCCAAGGAACATTATGGAGTATCTGCAACACCGAAGACATGTTTATAGGAGTGGCCAGCAATGTTATCACAACTGTGGATAGAGGTAGCTATTAGGAGCCCAGTTTTCTGAGTCAAAAATAGCTCTTGGACAAAGAATCACAGTTAAAAGGTGACAGTGCTAGGATTTGAACACCGGTTTCCAAATTACAGGGTCAAAGTCATTGCCTTTTTACCACATTCTGGTTGCTGGAAAAGGCAAAGGGCTCAAGAATTGACCAAGAGGATTGACAAATAGAGACAGACAGATGGGATGAAGAAACAGAGCGACAAGCTGCTACTGCTGCTAAGTCGCTTCAGTCGTGTCCGACTCTGTGCGACCCCATAGATGGCAGCCCACCAGGCTCCCCTGTCCCTGGGATTCTCCAGGCAAGAACACTGGAGTGGGTTGCCATTTCCTTCTCCACTGCAGGAAAGTGAAAAGTGAAAGTGAAGTCGCTCAGTCGTGTCCGACTCTTAGCGACCCCATGGACTGCAGCCTACCAGGCTCCTCCGTCCATGGGATTTTCCAGGCAAGAGTACTGGAGTGGGGTGCCATTGCCTTCTCTGAGAGCGACAAGGGCTCCTGGCAAATTTTTACAGGTAGTACGCATTCAAACTTGATGGAAGTTTAAACTTTTCATAAGTAGTATGCCAAGTTTCTTATGGATTTAGTGAAGAGTTTTGCTTATTTAACATCATGTTAGCAAAGTGCACATACAATCACACCAAAAATTATGTAGTAGTGAGGCTTGAGAATAGTGTATTGGATTGGTCAATAAGGTCATTTGGGTGTTTCCATAAGCTGTTATGGAATAAGCCACAGGAACTTTCTGGCAAACCCTATATATGATAAAATTCATTTGTGGAAAGAGCAGTGGGTCACAATTCTATGCTTGATGAGATGGGCCTGTGAGAGGTAGAGTTGAATGGGTCCAGGTAGGACCTGCTGGGTCAAAGGGAGATGCCATGTAGGCATCCATGCTCCTGTTGTGTTAGACTTCAAATGCAGATCTTCTTCCAGAACATTCTATCTTAACTGTTATGGGGCCATGTTCTCTCTCCTGCTAGCTGAGAATTTATCCATGTTAGACTGGCCCAGATTTTTAGGAAGTGCTGAGAAATGCAACTCATACTAGCCATTTCATCTGGACATTGCACAATTTATAGCTGGAGAAAAGAACTAGTGGATCCCAGTTGGAAACCATGATGTAAGTGTAAATGCTGTCTACTTGAGTGTCCCGGGTACACTGGAGTATTAGTGCTGTTTGCAGTTTTTTAACTTTAGCTTGAATATTTCAGGCACCTGGAGGCAGTCCAGATGAGAGCAGTGGAGACAATTAAACACTTGGAACTGACGAGTCCTGAGGAAAGAAGCTGGCTGCCTTTGGAGGAGGGAGGAGATCATTTTAAGGATATAAAAGGGATGATAACCAGCTGTTATCCACGTTCATTGGCAGAGATAAGTATCTAACCAGTCGCAGAGGAAATCTCAAACAGAAGAAAGAACACAAAGAAACCGGCTGGATACTAGACTAGAGCCATAAAGAGACTATACCCTCCTCCCATTGAAGGGATACTGGAAGCGGAAATACCACTGCTGACCTCTGTGTGGTATTTTGAGCATCAGCACAGTGTGCAATATAAGCAAACCCTCAATAAACTGAAGTTTTCTTTCTCTTTCCCTGAAGAAATTCAGGTCAGAAGATGGTAAGTATTTTTTTGCCCTAGGCCAAGGGCTGGCAAAGTCCAGTGTGTGTGCTAAGTCACTTCAGCTGTGTCCAACTCTCTGCAACATGGACTGTAGCCCACCAGGCTCCTCTGTCCATGGGATTTTCCAGGCAAGAATACTGGAGTGGGTTGCCATGCCCTCCTCCAGGGGATCTTCCCAACCCAGCGATCAAACCCACATTTCCTGCATTGGTAGGCGGGTTCTTTACCACTAAGCGCCACCTGGGAAGCCCTGGCTGAGGGCCAGATCTGACCTGCTGCCTGTTTTTGCCAGTAGTCTTATTGGAACACGCCATTGCCCGTTCATTTGCATCTATACTAGGCTGCTGGAGACCTATCATGGCTGAGTTGAGTAGTTGTCATGGGGACGAGATAACCTTCATAGCTGAACATATTTACTCTGGTCCTTTATAAGCAGAGTTTGCAGAGCCCTGCTGCTGGATAAAGATCAGGAAGAAGGAGCTGTCTGGGGTCTTCCAGGGATAGGCTTCAATTATTGCTTTGGATAAAGGTGAGTTGACTCTGAAAATTCCACTGAATGAAAAGTCAATGTCAATGGCATTGGCTGGAGATGTCATGCATTTAGGTGGCATGAGGTGCTTTTCTTGGGCTCCCCAAGAATTGCTATAGGTGTTTGCATCAGTGAAGGCGAGTAATTTTATGCCTATCAAGTATGTGCACTGAAGGTGCAGTGACCCCTGTCAGTTTCACTGCTGAGCTGTCCTTTCAAATCACATAATGTTTATGTCCCCCACCATAGAATAAAGATTTCCAAAGGAGGTGGTATGAAGTTGACAGTTGGGTCTTCTCTCTCCCACATGAGTTGGTCTTGACCTTTGAGGAGAGGCAAAGCTTCTCAACCAAATAAAAACAGCACTCACAGAGAACAACACCTGGGTGGTTTTAAAAACTAGATAAGCCTTGAGATGGAAGAAAAGATTCCCTTTTATGTTTTGGTGTTCATTTTGATTCTTTGTTATCAAGTATATGATAAGATCAGGTCTGAGAGTCACAGTAAATGCAGTTTTGTGCCATCCTAAGCTTTCTTCCCCAGTAAAAGAAGGCAGATTTTATTCTTTCTAACTTGCAGGCTCTTGTTTCTAAGGCCTTGAACTCCCGGCTGATACTGAAAAGGCTTTGACAGGTCAAAGGGAAGCATTTTGAGCTGGAACAAAGCAACTCAAAGCCTCTATTCTCTCTGGTACCCAGCCTTGAAAATGCAAACAAAAGCAAGGCAGGGCAAGGCCAACCAATCACAGTCCAGACACGGGAGCCCAGGCACTGAGAATTTCCCAGTAGCCCCTGCACTCACCTCTCAGTGATATTCTTAGCGGTCTGTAGGAAACGCGCGTGATCATTCTCCTTCAGAGAGTGTTCTGCTTGGGAGATGAGTGATGCCGACCGCTCGATGCACTGTTTGCAGTTTGCAATCTGCTGAGCCAGTTTGCGAAGCCTCATCACCTGGAACAAAAGAGGCACAGAGATGGTTGGTTACCCGGGTGGGCTTGCTTAGTGAAAATGCATTGTGCTGGACTCTCGCCGTGTGCGAGTTCGGTTGTGTGCGAGTCATCCTTCACTAAAAGTGCAAAAGGGAGGCAGAGAAAGCTGTGAACCCCAGTCATGGCACTCTTGTCTGAGCTATTCTTTATCTTCTTGGAGAAGTGTCACTAATTTGTTTCAGGAGGAAGCCCTGAATTGCGAATTGCTTCCCTGTTAATGGGGAAAAAAGGTGTTGCCCAGTGTGAGTTAGAGGGTCACTGGGCCTCTTCCCTCAGCTATTCTAACACAATGACTGTAAGATCACAGGGAACCCTGGAACTTTCTCTATCATATGTTTTCAGCCAATGAGAAAATAAAACATCGCTGTAGGTGCAAAACGTGTGGCTTAAGTCAAATCAAAAGTTCTTTGCCATCCATGTAATAAAATGGTGATGTAAACACATTAGATAGTACTATTTCCCACACTATTGCAAACTCTTGTGTTAAATTAACAGAAAGGGAGCATTTTTTCCATTGATTAATATTTTTCCTGTTCCACAGATGAGAGAAAGCCAAAAAAAGCACAGCTGGGCCATTTCCCCTCACCGGGAACGTCATTTCCAGGCACTTTGTGCTTGCTTGATAACTAAAACTATTTTGATAAGCAGTTCCCAGTCCGGATAAAAATGCTCATTTGGTTCCAATCTCCATTCCAACTTCTGATTCCGTCTTGCTTGAAAACGACCCTCAAACATAACTGACCATCACCTCGGGGCAGGCTGCGATAAGTCCATGGTAACCCACTTGACCGGTTGTGCTGGTGTTTGGAGTGTGCTGGGAGATGAAGCCCTCTGGCCAGAAGCCAGGGGAAAATGAGAGTGCTAATTGGAACAGCAGTGCACCCTGTGTGCGCGGGCCCCCGCCCCCCCCAGCTCAAGTCTACACAGCCTGGGACAGGTCTTGGCCGGCTTTCTGATCATTCTGGAATGGAAAACAGCCTGGGGTGAAAGGGTAGGGAGGAGGCCAGTTCATCTGTCTTGCAGACAAGGCTGGCTTGGGTTCCCTCCAGAATTCCTGCTAACTCCAAGAAATTCCTCCTTTCTCCAAGTCATCATTATCATCCCCGTGCAAGTCTAATCGAAGTAAAGGAAGGAAGGAGATGTCAGAACTCGAGGCCTCTGAGGACTGTCCAATTTCAGCTCTGTTGTACCAGAGCAGACAAAGGAAATGAATGCTGAACTGTGAGGCGGCAGCCACAAGATTGCAGGCAAGAGTGAGATTCTTGAAAGTCAAGGGTTAGAGAAATGAAGTGTCAAAACTCTGGGGCATAGAGTATGTTATCTTAAGCCCGGTAAAAGATTTACCACATTATATATAATTACAGTGACCATCACTGCCGATTAACTGTGTTTGTTAGTTGAATAAAATGACACTTATCGTACACCAAATAGAATTTAGCTTCTAACAGCATTATATCCAGAGGTAAAGCTCAGAAAGGCATCGAGTCCAATTCAAGATGTTGGAACACATCCAGAAGAAATTGTCAGAGGAAGGAATACTTAATCACAAGTTACATGGTAGAACTGAAGGTATTTAGTATAGTTCTAACAGCAACAAAACAAATAAGGTCCAAGTATTCCTTTTGAATAACTTCATGTCCTTTCAGTATACGTTGTAGTGATCACACAGATTACAAATGGAAAAATGCTTGACCTGCACTTTCTTCTTAAAAACAAAACAAAAAAACACAAAATTCTGTCATGATGCTGGAAATTCAAAGTGACATAAGAAGAAAAGGAAAAAGGTCCTAAATCATGCATAAGTTGAATTCAAGCCAAAATGAGAGCCGCCTTAGAAAATATACAAATGTTTTACAGAAGACAACCTGGTTTAATTTTAATTTTACTCTGTGTAGAATTCCATCTGATAGACCAGACCGGAGCTTTATAAGCCTGGTGTGCACAAGAATCAGTTGGGGATCTCTTAAAGAAAACCTGTAAATGTCTGGGCCAACATTTCGAAATCCTAGGTGAGGAGTTATAATTGGCGGGCTGTGGGAATCTGCATTTTAACAAGCAATAATGTTTTTGATCTGCAGGTGATGAATCACCAGAATGGATGGGATTAACATTTAAAAAAACTAAATGAAAGAGGAGAGGAGAAAAGATAGTAGCAGAGTGCATTCCTTGTAGAAAGGGTAAGTTGGGTTTGGTAAAACTTACTTCTCTATGTGTCCGTGTGTCAGTGCTGGGTTTGATGTATTTTTTACTGTGGGTTTCAGTAAAAAAGAAAGAAAAAAGAAAAGAAAACCACTTTCCTAAGTTAGTTCACAAACTATGGTCTATGGACCATATCCAGCACAAAACCTGTTTGTGTAAATAAAGTTTTATTGGCACAGGGCCACATGTATGTGTTTATGAATCATTTATGGCTGCTTTCACACTACCATTTCTCACTATACCAGCAGTGAGCAGTAATGACAGAGCCTACAGGTCACAACTGAAAATATTTATTATACCTGGCCCTTTACAAAGTTTGCTGACCTAAATGATTCTAATCAGATGGCCATGATTTGGATCACATTATAATGAAGCACTGTCCTACATGGTACCACACTTCAGGATCAGACACTGAGTATTTAGCAAAATACGAATGCCTTCATTAGAAAACACCATTTAAAATATATTACTTAAATTTTTTTTTCCAAGTTGGCAGTGTTCTTTATTCCTTGGGGAAGTGTGACTGAATGTTGTAATTTGTGGAGTTCACTTCCACAGTCATCATGGAAATACTTTGTTGGAATCTCCTTTTACTGGGGATATAGGCCTATTTATATCAATTTACTTGCTGTTTATTTTACCTTACAAATGCTTTTTAAAGTGGCCCTTTATTTTTCTTTATATTTTAAGTGCTTTTATTATCTACATAGGGTTCTCACCCCAAAATTGTTTGGTTCAAACCATTGAGTCTCAATTAACAGAAGTATCTTAACTGACAATAAGGACTATACTGAGCATTTTTATAAGGCTATACAAAAGCCCTGACATGGACTCCAGGGTAATTACCAGCAATTTGGGAGACTCAGAGCACATAAAAGTAGTGATGAGAAGGGACCCCCTTTTGTTTTTAGCTGCAGCTTTCTCAGATATGTGTCTGAACATAAATAGTTTGCTTAACCTGGAGTCTGCTGTCAGCTTTTCATGTATTGATGTGTGGATGTGAAATTTATCCCCTTCTGCTGAAGAAATAAGCCAGCTCTTTCTTGGGGAGTCTCAGAGCTTGAGACTCTTCGTCAGTACAAGTATAAAGGCTGTTGAGCTGTTATTTCTAAGAAGGTGCAATGGTCTGAGGGAAGGAATTACCAGTCTGTGCTAATGGGTAACAGCATCATCTGATTGGCAGCCTTCCCCAGCCCCTCCCAGCACCCCCCCACCCCCACTATGGTTGGAGGATATGCAGTGAGTTTGTTCTCTCTGGGTCTAGGGCATTATGACTGGCACTAAATACAGAGGCAAAGTCAAGACGTGGGTCAGATTAACCTTTGTGGGCTCCATGATTCTGCTTTAGCTCCTCACTTCTGAGTGCTGGTCCGAGTGCTTCTCTGGATTGCATTTCTTCAGACTTCCCACCCTGGACACCCTCACTGGGCCCCAAGCCCATACTTGGAGATGCTGGGCAGGGAGTTGGCATGCATGCTCATCTTTTCTTCGAAATGTCTCTCTGACACCCAATTCCCTGGCCAGGGACTTAGTCACTGTGAATTCCCAGGTTAGGGATGAACTAGTCCTTGGTCATGTGCCAAGGTAGTAACTCAATGGAGAGCTTAACTGGGCCTTCATCTTTCTTCTGAGATCACATCCCTGGGCAAACATGCATTTTTAAGAAGGGATATACCTCAAAAGTACAATTTTTCAAGTCATATGACCAATGTTGCCATACATAGCACCAGCGTTAGCAAATGTCAGTGTTTTCATCATATTAGCATAGGATTTTTCAGAAGGCAGTAAAATATTATTGACACTGAAGCCCTTGAACATCCCTCCCTAATTCATGTCTCTCTCTAGAGGAAAACACACTTCTGATGACTCCCAAACATGCTAATATATGTTTGCCTCAATAGTGTATGCAATTTTTTGTAGTTCATCAAACTGTATATAATATTTCTTATTCTCCATGAATCATTATAAACCTTGCTTCTCTTTCTGTGACTCGTCCATGTAAATATGTATCACCCCCAGTTCATTGCTTTTAATTTCTGAAGACTGTTCCATGGTATAAATACACAAGTTCAGTTCAGTCACTCAGTTGTGACCAACGCTTTGCAACCCCATGGACTGCAGCACACCAGGCCTCCCTGTCCATCACCAATTCCCAGAGCTTGCTCAAACTCATGTCCATCGAGTCATGAGTGATGCCATCCAACCATCTCATCCTCTGTCACCCCCTTCTCCTCCTGCCCTCAATCTTTCCCAGCATCAAGGTCTTTTCCAATGAGTCAGTTCTTGTATCAGGGGGCCAAAGTACTGGAGCTTCAGCATCAGTCCTTCCAATGAATATTCAGGACTGATTTCCTTTAGGATTGACTGCTTTGATCTCCTTGCTGTCCATGGGACTCTCAAGAGTCTTCTCCAACACCACAGTTCAAAAGCATCTGTTCTTTGGTGCTCAGCCCTCTTTATGGTCCAGCTTTCACATGCATACATGATTACTGGAAAAACCTGGTATTCCCATCTCTGTAAGAATTTTTCAGTTTGTTGTGATCCACACAGTCAAAGGCTTTAGTATAGTCAATAAAGCAGAAGTAGATGCTTTTCTGGAATTCTCTTGGTTTTTCTATAATCCATTGGATGTTGGCAATTTGATCTCTGGTTCCTCTGCCTTTTCTTTTTCTTTTTTTATTTATTTTTTTATTCTTCCAATTTTATTTTATTTTTAAACTTTACATAATTGTATTAGTTTTGCCAAATATCAAAATGAATCCGCCACAGGTATACATGTGTTCCCCATCCCGAACCCTCCTCCCTCCTCCCTCCCCATACCATCCCTCTGGGCCGTCCCAGTGCACCAGCCCCAAGCATCCAGCATCATGCATCGAACCTGGACTGGCAACTCGTTTCCTACATGATATTTTACATGTTTCATTGCCATTCTCCCAAATCTTCCCACCCTCTCCCTCTCCCACAGAGTCCATAAGACTGTTCTATACATCAGTGTCTCTTTTGCTGTCTCGTACACCGGGTTATTGTTACCATCTTTCTAAATTCCATATATGTGCATTAGTATACTGTATTTATGTTTTTCCTTCTGACTTACTTCACTCTGTATAATAGGCTCCAGTTTCATCCACCTCATTAGAACTGATTCAAATGTATTCTTTTTAATGGCTGAGTAATACTCCATTGTGTATATGTACCACAGCTTTCTTATCCATTCATCTGCTGATGGACATCTAGGTTGCTTCCATGTCTTGGCTATTATAAACAGTGCTGCGATGAACATTGGGGTACACGTGTCTCTTTCCCTTCTGGTTTCCTCAGTGTGTATGCCCAGCAGTGGGGTTGCTGGATCATAAGGCAGTTCTATTTCCAGTTTTTTAAGGAATCTCCACACTGTTCTCCATAGTGGCTGTACTAGTTTGCATTCCCACCAACAGTGTAAGAGGGTTCCCTTTTCTCCACACCCTCTCCAGCATTTATTATTTGTAGACTTTTGGATCGCAGCCATTCTGACTGGTGTGAAATGGTACCTCATAGTGGTTTTGATTTGCATTTCTCTGATAATGAGTGATGTTGAGCATCTTTTCATGTGTTTGTTAGCCATCTGTATGTCTTTTTTGGAGAAATGTCTATTTAGTTCTTTGGCCCATTTTTTGATTGGGTCGTTTATTTTTCTGGAGTTGAGCTGTAGGAGTTGCTTGTATATTTTTGAGATTAGTTGTTTGTCGGTTGCTTCATTTGCTATTATTTTCTCCCATTCTGAAGGCTGTCTTTTCACCTTGCTAATAGTTTCCTTTGATGTGCAGAAGCTTTTAAGGTTAATTAGGTCCCATTTGTTTATTTTTGCTTTTATTTCCAATATTCTGGGAGGTGGGTCATAGAGGATCCTGCTGTGATGTATGTCAGAGAGTGTTTTGCCTATGTTCTCCTCTAGGAGTTTTATAGTTTCTGGTCTTACGTTTAGATCTTTAATCCATTTTGAGTTTATTTTTGTGTATGGTGTTAGAAAGTGGTCCAGTTTCATTCTTTTACAAATGGTTGACCAGATTTCCCAGCACCACTTGTTAAAGAGATTGTCTTTAATCCATTGTATATTCTTGCCTCCTTTGTCGAAGATAAGGTGTCCATATGTGCGTGGATTTATCTCTGGGCTTTCTATTTTATTCCATTGATCTATATTTCTGTCTTTGTGCCAGTACCATACTGTCTTGATAACTGTGGCTTTGTAGTAGAGCCTGAAGTCAGGTAGGTTGATTCCTCCAGTTCCATTCTTCTTTCTCAAGATCGCTTTGGCTATTCGAGGTTTTTTGTATTTCCATACAAATTGTGAAATTATTTGTTCTAGCTCTGTGAAGAATACTGTTGGTAGCTTGATAGGGATTGCGTTGAATCTATAAATTGCTTTGGGTAGTATACTCATTTTCACTATATTGATAAATCCAGCTTGAACATCTGAAAGTTCTCAGTTCACATACTGTTGAAGACTGGCTTGGAGAATTTTGAGTATTACTTTGCTAGCGTGTGAGGTGAATGCAGTTGTGCGGTAGTTTGAACATTCTTTGGCATTGCCTTTCTTTGGGATTAGAATGAAAACTGACCTTTTCCAGTCCTGTGACCACTGCTGAGTTTTCCAAATTTGCTGGCATATTGAGTGCAGCACTTTTACAGCATCATCTTTTAGGACTTGAAATAGCTCAGCTGGAGTTCCATCACCTCCCCTAGCTTTGTTCATAGTGATGCTTCCTAAGGCCCACTTGACTTCAGACTCCAGGATGTCTGGCTCTAGGTGAGTGATCACACCATCGTGTTTATCTGAGTCATGATGATCTTTTTTATATAGTTCTTCTATGTATTCTTGCCACCTCTTCTTAATATCTTCTGCTTCTGTTAGGTCCATATCTTTTCTGTCCTTTATCGAGCCCATATTTTCATGAAATATTCCCTTGGTATCTTTAATTTTCTTGAAGAGATCTCTAGTTTTTCCCATTCTGTTGTTTTCCTCTGTTTCTTTGCATTGATCACTTATAAGTTCGTTGTCATAAAACAGCTTTACTGAGATACAGGTAATATAGAAGAAACTGCACATAGTTCAAGTACAAATCAGATTAGTTTTCAAATATGTGTAAACCCATGAAAGAGTCCCCATTTTCAAGGTAATGAATATATATATATATATATGTATGTATGTATGTATGTATGTATCATACCCCCAATTCTCTTCCTGCACCTTTGTCATTTATCCTGCCCACCCCTCTGTCACTCATACTTAAGCATTCACTGATTTGTTTTCTGCCACTGTAGCTAATTAGAAAGAGTTGTTTCTGGAATTCTGTATGAATATACTCATGCAGTATACACTATTTTCTGTCTGGCTTTTTTCACTCATGATTCATGTTGTCACATGGGCTTCCTTGCTGAATAGCGTTGTATGGAAATGCCACTAATCATTTCTGTATTCATCTATTGATAGCCTTTGGGTCATTTGCAGTCAAGGGCTATTGTTGTTGTTTAGTCATTAAGCTGCGTTTGACTCTTGCAACGCCATGGACTGTAGCCTACCAGGCTCCTCTGTCCATGGGATTTCCCAGGCAAGAATGCTGGGGTGGTTTGCCATTTCCTTCCCTAGGGAATCTTCCTAAACAAGGGATCTCCTACATCTCCTACATCGGCAGGTGGCTTCTTCACCACTAGTGCCACCTGGAAAGCTATTACCCTTAATATTACCATGAAAATTCATGTCCAAGTTTTATATAAACATCTGCTTTCATTTTTCTTGGTAAACACCTAAAATGGCTGGCTGGAAGGGTACGTGTATATTTAACTACTGAAGAAACTGTCAAACAGTTTTCTAAAATACAGTTTCCATTCTTAGAACCGTGTGTGAGTTACAGTTAATCCACATTCTTACCAGCACTTGGGATAGTCCATCTTTTTAATTCAACCATCCTAAGAGGTAAGTAGTTGTATCTCACTGAAGTTTTACTTTGCATTTCCTTAATGACTTAATGATTTTGACCATCTTTTCATGTGCTTATTTGCCATCCTGATACCTTCTTTGGTAAAGTAGCTATTCAAATCTTTTATCTGTTTTGGTGAAGGGGTCATCTATTTCCTTAATCATGAGTTTTGAAAATCTGTTATATATTCCAGATACACGTACTTGGTTAAATAAATCATTTATAAGTATTTTTTCCTAATGTGTGGTTTGTCTTTACATTCACTTAAGAGTGCCTTGAGAAGTTACTTTTGATAATATAAAATGTATAATTATCTCTTTAGTGTGTAAATATTTTTTTTTTGTTTTTGCCACTGTATATAATCTTGGGCCAACCCAACGTCACTAAGATTTCCTCCTGTGTTTTCTCTTCTAGAGTCTTCATAGTTTTTACATTTAAGTATATGACCCATGTATATTTAATTTTTGTATTTAGTGTGAAGTACAGATCAAGTTACCTATTCTTATGTGTAGAGTCTCCCCCTGTGGAGGCTGAAACTCAGCTTCCAAAATTGCCTGAGTTTTCTTTGCAACTTCAGTGTAGATATTTTCCCCTCCAAAACTTCTAATTTGTTGCTTTTATATCTATTTTTTCTTATTTCCTATCTTCCTTTTTGTGGTTTCACAACTTTCTGCTCTTCTAAGATAGAAGTTATTCCTCTATGGATCTCTTTGAACATCTAAATATTTTCCCATCAAATTCCTTTCATCTGAGGTGAGAAAATGTCTTCGTTGATTTTGTTGGGGGTGTTTTAGAAATTCAAGATGTCTTTATATGCTTTGGAATTGCGGTTTGGGTTTCAGTTTTCAAAGGGCAGCAGTCATTCGTAAGTTTTTCCTCCCTCACTCACCTGGCTTAGCCTACCCTGTCTGTCTTAGTCACCCTCACCTCATCCTTGGGGGTCCTCATGCAGGAATCTTGCAGGAATCTTGTATTATCTCTGCATTGCTGAGGCTCTCGCATTTTGTGTAGGCATCAGAAACAGTAAGTGCAGAGCCAGGCTCCAACCCAACCGACTTGCTCCAGACTCCCAGGCCTGAAGTTTGCCAAAAGCTCTGACCCAAGGTGGAGGCTGGCAAGAAACTTTTCTCAGTCCCTTTCAGTGAGCTGAGAAGCCTATCTCGTTTGGGGCCCAGCTATGTGTCTCTTTGCTTTTCTCTTTTACTACGTTCTGGATCACAGACACATTCAGGGCAGAGTGGGTACACCAGAGCATGAAGCCCACGTATCATCATGGCTGGAACTGGGGACACCCTTTCGCTACTTTGATCTAGTTTATGAGAGTAACCCTCATGCTGGGGAGGTAAGTAAGGGAAAGGAGGACCTGCTGGCCAGGAGGTTGTGGTGGAGTCATTGCAGGCTGAATAAGGGCCCCCAAAGATGCCCACATCCTAATCCCAGGAGTTTAAAAAAATGTGACCGTACATGTTCCTTTACAGAGGCGTCTTGGCAGATGTGACTAGATTCAGAATCTGGAGCTGGGGGAAAATTATCCTGGATTATCTGGGTGATCCCAATGTAATTATAAGGGTCCTGATGAGAGAGAACCAGGAGAGTCTGTGCCAGAGAAAAGAGATCTGAGGCGGGAAGTAATGCTCAGAGTGATGTGATGAAGAAACCATCAGCCAAGGAATGCTGGCGGCTCCTATAAGCCAGAAAAGAAATGAATTCCGCAGAAATTCCGCAGAAAGAAACCATCAGCCAAGGAATGCTGGCGGCTCCTATAGGCCAGAAAAGAAATGAATTCTGCAGAAATTCCGCAGAAAGAAACAGCACTGCTGAAATATTGACAGGAGCCTAGTTGTGACTGGTTTTAGACTTCTGACCTCCAGAAGGTCAGATAATAAATCTGTGTTGTGTTAAGCCACTAAGTGTGGTAATTTGTTTGAGCAGCAGTAAGGAAGTAATGTGTATTAAGAGCTGATCCCTGCACGTGACCATGTAAGGGCAAACAAACTGCCTTCCATATGCATATTAATAATTAATTACAATTGTTTTCAGGCTCTCATGTGTCTGAGAACCTGGAAGATGTCAGGTATTAAGAAATATACACATGGTGCCTGATGATGGAAGAGGACACAGATCCAATACAGATTCCAGACTGACAGTATAATTTCTATGTGGGGTAAGTAATTGTTTAACACATCTCAGTCCATCCTTGGCCAGGGAATAATTTTTTTAAAAAAGCTTCATTTTGTACAGGAGTATAGCCGATCAACAATGTTGTAATAATTTCAGATGAACAGCAAAGGGACGGACTCAGCCATACATATACATGTATCCATTCTCCCCCAAACTCCCCTCCCATCCAGGCTGCCACATGACATTGGGCAGAGTTCCCTGTGCTTTTCAGCAGGTCCTTGTTGGTTATCCATTTTAAATATAGCAGACTGTACATGTCCATGCCAAACTATCTCTTCAAGTCAGAGAATAATTTTATATTAATTTGATAATCCACTGGAACAGCTTCAAGACTTATTTGATTTGACTTTAACTTTTGTGATCATCATCACAATGTACATGTATAAATGTTTTTCATTCTACATAGACAAAGCAGTCTAGAACATTATACAATGAGAAATACCTTTCAAATTTTGTAGAAAACCAAAGAGCATAGA
This sequence comes from Bos grunniens, assembly GCF_055505025.1. Taxonomy (NCBI): domain Eukaryota; kingdom Metazoa; phylum Chordata; class Mammalia; order Artiodactyla; family Bovidae; genus Bos; species Bos grunniens. Next base: position 7,908,252 of record NC_141194.1, read on the forward strand.
CTTTTTTTTTTGTAATCTCTATATACTACTTAATTCTTGCCAATTGGATTTAATTATACATATTTCCTTATAGTTATGAGCACTAATAAGAGAAATTAAAGAATTGATTTGATCATGAACAAACTTTTTTATTTTTAAATATTTACAAAATTGTCTTGAAGGTGGCAGAGAAATGGGATAAAGTGGATCAAAAATCTATCAATACAAATATGACTACTTTAAAAATAGAATAAAGTGATTCTAGAATTATCAACATTTTGAAATAAATTTTGAATAAGATGGCCATAAAGAATATAATTTAAACTGGTGAATTGCTTTTTGAATATAGGGCACTGTAAAACCATGGGAATTTCAGCCATATAAACATTAGAAAGGAAATACTATTAATAGATCCACAAAGGGGTTTATGATACAGTGCAATGATAGGAGTTTTGCCACCATGAAATGACACCTGTCTAAATTCCCTCAGGGGCATGAGAAAGCACTTCATAATTTCTGTAGATAAAGACTGATTTATTTAAACATTTATTTAGTGCTGTGTTAAGTGCTGGGATACAGCAGTAAATGTAAAATGAACTCTTCTCTATGAAACCCACCTTCTCCCAGAGAAGAGAGACAGAAAATTGGGGCTCTAATATACCAGAGCTCCAGGCTGTGCCTGGAGTTGGGTCATGGAGCAGCCTTTGCATTGCAGGTGTGTTCAGGAGACCATCACACAAAAGAAGGGTGGAGCAAAAACTGGCCCATGAAGGGGCTTTGACCTACATCCTAAAGACTTAAAGAGTACAACCACAGAAAATACAGAAAAAGGAGGCATTCAGTATTTAAGCTATTGGCGTGCATGGGAGTATATTTTCTCCAGGTAGAGAATTTGAAACCTTCTGCCCTAGAAATCGTACCTTTCCTTCTTTGATCTTGGTTCCAATGATTTGTCGTCTTTGCTGAATGATCTCAATAAGAAGATCACATTCCTCCATCAATTTGGCTTCTTGACGTGATGCATTGACCTATGGGATAGATAAAATGGTGAGCATTAATTTAGTGTTTGTTTTCCATTAAATGCTCCTTTTTAAGATGTAGACTAGTAAATTTCTATTAATTGCTGGAAAGATATTTTATTTAAAAATTTATTGAGGAAAAGTTGCTGTACAATCGTATATAAGTTAGGCGTACAATATAGTGAGTCACAATTTTTAAAGGTTATACTCCATGTCTAGTTATTATTAAATACTGGCTATATTCCCTGTGTTATACAATATATCCTTGTAGCTTATCTATTTTATACATAGTAGTGTATACCTCCTGGGTTGGGAAGAGCCCCTGGAGAAGGAAATGGCTACCCACTCCAGTATTGTTGCCTGGAGAATCCCATGGACAGAGGAGCCTGGTGGGCTACAGTCCACAGGGTCACAAAGAGTCTGACACAAGTGAGTGAGTAACACACTTTCACAGTTTATACCTCTTAATCCCCTACTACGTCTTCCCTCTCTCCACTGGTAACCACTAGTTTGTTCTCTAAATCTGTGATAAAAAGATGTTTTCAATGTTAACTCTTCTTCCAATTATGCAGGGATGGCAAATATAAGACTTACATGTCTACTCTCTACCTTGCATCCTTGGAAAACATTTATTAGCCATCTCTTTTTGCTAAGCCATGCCCAATCTCAGGATCGTTCTTAACACATCAAGTATGTAGCTATTACCAATTAATTGAAAATTGATATTTGCAATTCCTGTTTTTATATTTTGAAGGGAAGTGCAGTTTGAAGCTACTAAACAAAAGTTAAAGTAACACTGTTCTTTTATGGAGGATAGATAATGATCAATATCTTTTGGACACATTTTCCAAAAGCAAGCTAGCAAGGTGGCATCACATTTATTTAACTTGTCTTTTATATACAGATGCAAACTTTGTGTTTAGTCACTATGAAAACATCAAAAAGGAAAAGGATGGTTGAATATTTTATAAATCTTATGACATAATTTTAAATGTTATCTCTGGAAATCTGGGGATCTACCATGAAAGCCTGCCATTCTGCTGGCAAGGTCGATCATTGTCAAATGGCTTGCATTTGAAGTTTGTAAGGCTCACTGTATGCAAGAAAGGGTTAACATTAGCTCATTCTTGGCAACTGGGCTTGGGAAATACTGTGCACATGCTGTGTCTTCCACCTCATGATGATTCTGAAATGTTACTCATAGAGACCCAAAAACCACAGCTGTGGGAGATGGAGATAGGACAGGCCTGAGTTTTATGATTTTAACACAGCACCGGAGAAGTGGCTATGCTGTTATAAAGAATGCCAATAGACAATTGATGATTCCAGTATAACTCAGGGTCAGGGAGGAGACAGGGCCCAGACATGTAGCCCTTTTGATTGGGCATACTTTATTTAACTAGAGTAGTTTCAATCTCTATGAGTGAGATAAACTGGAAGTGGGGTCAGGAGTTCTTGTCATTCCTTTTGACTTCATACTGAATTTAATAACCGACAACAACCGAGCTGTGAAAAAGATGGCAGTCTATTGAAACCATAGACCCATTATGATGCAGAAAGTGAAATTTGTGGAAAATAGCACCTTACACTTGAAAAATATCTCCTGGCATGACCCCTAAGAGCTAAGCTGTATTTGAACATGGACATACAATCAAGGTAAATCTGACCAGAGGCAAGCTTCTTGTAGGGATCTTTGGGTGTTGTATGACTTGAGGCATCTATTCCAGGCACCTGGAGCCATATTTAACATGGAATAGACATTCAAAAACTATTTGTTCAATGAATAGATAGTGAAAATGACCTTCCAACAAGAGGCAAGGTAACATGTAATCAGGTATCCTGGTATACTGCAAGTAGGTAATATGTGGGGATTGAACGTGTTGGTTTCCCAAGACTGTGTAGACACAGAAGTATGTCATCATGATTCTTTTTAGGGGGAAGGTATTGATTTTCCTTATGGCCTTATTGAAATATTCTTTGTTATCATAAAATTCACCCATTTAAAGTGTACAGTTTGTGGGTTTGAGTGTACTCAGAGTTTCAGAATCATCATCACAATCTAATTTTAGAAAATTTTCCACACCCCCTAAAGAATTCCATACCCATTTGCAGTAACTCCATCTTCTGAATACCTACCCTATTTGAGGGCATAGGTGACCACTAGTCTATGATCTGTCTCTTTATGCATTTGCCTGTTCTCTGCATTTCATATAAATGGAATCAAACAATATATGATCCTTTTTGGTCTGGCTGATTTCACTTAGCATAATGTTTTCAAGATTGCTCCGTGTCATACCATGTGTCAGTACTTCATTCCTTTTTATGCCAAATATTATTACAGAAGTAATACACCACATTTTGTTTATCTGTCCTCTAGTAGATGGACATTTGGGTTGCTTCTATTTTTTGGTTACTTAGAAACAGTATCACTGTGAACATTCATGTATAAATTTCTGTGTGCACATATGTATTCATTCTTCTTGAGTATAGAAGAATTGCTGGGTCACACGTCAACTCTGTGTTTAACTTTTTGAAGAACTGCCAAACTGGTTTCCAAAGGGGCCGCATCATTTTAGATTCCAAGAACAAGTATGTGAGGCTTCCAGTTTCTCAACATCCTTGTCAACACTTGACACTGTCTGTCTTTTCTGTTTTATTCATCATAGTGGGTGTGGAGTAGCATCTTATTGTGGTTTTGAGTTGCACTCCCTGATGGCTAAAGATGTTGAGCATCTTTTCATGTGCTTATGGAACATTTGTGTACCTAATTCAGAGATGACTGTTCACATCTTTTGTGCCTTTTGTAATTGGGCCATTTACCTTATATAGTTAAATTCTATGATTTCTTTATATATTTTGGGTACTCAGTCCCTTATTAGCTATGTGCTTAGCAAATGTTTTCTCCCATTCTGCAGGCTGCTTTTCATTTTCTTGATGGTAACGGTAGAAGCACAAACGTTTTTAATTTTGATGACGTCTAAGTGATCCACTGTTCTATTGTCACTTGTGTTTTGGTATCACAGCTAAGAAGCCTAATCCAAGGTTGTGAAGATGTATGCCTCTGTTTTCCTCTGCGAGCTTTATCTCTTACACATATAGCTGTGAGCCGTTTTAAAATAAGTTTTATGTATGGTGAGAAAGAGGGGTCCAACTTTATCCTTTTATTTATGGATATCCAGTTGCTAAAGCACAAAAGAAAATTCTTTCCTCCATTGCAGTACCTTAGCACCTGGTCAAAAATCAATTGCTATATTGTGAGGTCCTTAGGTTTTGACATTACTGCTAACATATTCTCCGCTTAAAGATTTTTTTCCAGTTTTGACTAGACCTAGTGAGACCATCAGAGAAGGAAATGGCAACCCACTCCAGTGTTCTTGCCTGGAGAATCCCAAGGACGGGGGAGCCTGGTGGGCTGCAGTCCATGGGATCGCACAGAGTCGGACACGACTGAAGCGACTTAGCAGCAGCAGCAGCAGCAGCAGTGAGACCATGCTAGTCACTCTCAAGCAGGTACCATGAAGTGTGGTATGGAGTACAAGCTCTTCTCATGGGATGATTTTGAGAAAGTCAAGGAGTATCTCTGTTTCTAAGTTTCTGTATGTTGTAAAATGAAGTGAATATTGCCTGAGTAGGATCATTGTGGTAAATACAATACCACAATATATGAGGAATCATATATGAGGAAATAACTTACATTATGAAGCCATAGACACATGTGAGGTAGTACTGTCTGCATCAAGAAGCAGTTTCGCTAAGAGACTATGATACAGTTTACGATCTATGTCACTCTCAAAATCACTGCAATTTGGGCTACTCTATGGTAGGAAAAGTGTGACGTTTCCAAATTTTTGTAACACTACCAATCTTCCATTCCAACAGGTACAATAAAGTGAGTTGAATGCTATCCTATATTTCTAAACTCTTTCCACTACAAAGAAGTTTTCCACAGTAGTGCAGTTTGATGTGTTAAAATGTTCAAAAATGCTAAAGATCTGATTGGACTTCATTTGTATATAGGCTATTAAATCAAATATAGCAGGGTATATGGGTTGCCTGCAGTGTGTGCAGGTGTTTCTAGATCTTGGTTTTGGTTTGGAAGCTGGCCGCTCCCGGTTATGATTTTACCTTTTATGTCTGCTTCTGAAACCTGTGCAACATCACAGGAAAAGAAATGCAAATCCAAAAAAAAAAAAAAAAGAAAAGAAATGCACATCAAAACCACAATGAGATACCACCTCAAAGGGGTAAGAATAGCCATCAACAAAAAATCTACACAAAATACTGTTGGCAGGCATGTCAACTGGGACAGACTCTTGAATAAATAAAGCACTGTTAAGAAAATAAAGTACTTATTAGTAAATTGGGGTTCAATTGAATTAAATTGGAGGAGAAAGAAAAAGTATTTGAAATCAGCTTGTGCTACTGCAGAGAGGCAACCAGAACACTTGATTATGGAAACTCTCCTTAGCTCTCTTTAGAACACTGTATGTGTCAGAGATATTAAGTAACCAAGTAAGTCTTCTAAGCTTTCTTAGCACTGATTCATTACCTCTTTTTAGAACAATATATGTGTCACGGTAAGTAACTAAGTCTCCTTAGCTCTCCTTAGAATACTATGTGTCAGAGTAAGTAACTCTCCTTAGCTTGCTTTACAACACTGTATGTGTCAAAGTAAGTAAGTAGGTCAGAGTCCTTAGCTGCCTTAGCTCTCCTTAGAACACTGTATGTGTCAGAGTAATTAAATATGTAAATAGGTAATTCTCCTTAGCTCTCCTTAGAACACTATACCTGTCAGAATAAGTAAGTAACTAAGTAAGTCTTAGCTCTCCTTACCGCACTGTATGTGTCAGAGTAACTAGGTAACTAAGTCTCCTTTATCCTCCTTAGCTCTCCTTAGAACACTATGTTTCAGAGTACATAAGTCTCTTTAGCTCTCCTTTAGCACACAATATGTGAAGGAAAGTTACATGGCTCAAAATAGCCAGGATTTAAAACTCCCCTCTGGGTCCTCCCCACCATTCTATGCAAAACAAAGAACTCTGTCACCCGAAGTTAACGCCCAGCTCCCAGCCGGTCCAGCCTCTGGTCGATCTCCAGAATTCCTTGCCCCAGCCGTTTAAGAGATAACTACTCCAAAAGACCTTGGAGAAGAAGAACAGGGCCCCTTAAGACAGTATATATAGGCATATATGTGGAAATCTACTTACTCTTTTCTTGGGTTAGTGTAGCTGCTCACTAATCTGACTGCTGCCCCTTCTCGCCTCATTAAAGGTGATCTGTTGCTGTAAGTGCTGGTCTCATTATTTTTCTGAACCTCGCCTTCTCTAACTCCCTTACCCTACAATGTGTGTCAGAGAAACTAAGTGAGTCCTTAGCTCTTCTTAAAACACTGTATGTGTCAGAGAAAGTAAGTAACTAAGTCAGTCTCCTTACCACACTATATGTGTCAGTGTAGGTAAGTAAGTCTCCTTAGCTGTATTAGAATACTCTATGTGTCAGAGTAAGTAAGTAAGTAGTTAAGAGAAGGAAATGACAACCCACTCCAGTGTTCTTGCCTGGAGAATCCCAGGGACGGGGGAGCCTGGTGGGCTGCCGTCTATGGGGTCGCACAGAGTTGGACACGACTGAAGCAATTTAGCAGCAGCAGCAGCAGCAGCACATTATGTGTCAGAGTATGTAGGACTCCTTAGGACACTATATGTGTCAGAGTACCTAAGTAAGTCTCCTTAGCCCACGTTGGCTCTACATAGAATGCTATATGTGTCAGAGTAATTCTCCTTAGCTCTCCTTACCTTTCCTTAGAACGCTATGTGTCAGAGTAATTAAGTAAGTAGGCAAGTCTTCATAGCACATAATATGTCCAAGGAAGTAAATATATAAGGATGACTCTGTATCTCTGATTAGCTCTCCTGAGCCCTCCTTACAACAGTATCCATCAGAGAAAGTAAGTAACAGTATGACACATATTACTTACATTCTCTGACACATATAGTGTTTTAAGAAGAGCTAAGGACTCAGTTTCTCTGACACACATTGTAGGGTAAGGGAGTTAGAGAAGGCGAGGTTCAAACAGTATGAAAAAGCAAAATGAGAGGATACTAAAAGAGGAACTCCCCAGGTTGGTAGTTGCCCAATATGCTACTGGAGATCAGTGGAGAAATAACTCCAGAAGGAATGAAGGGATGGAGCCAAAGCAAAAACAATACCCAGCTGTGGACGTGACTGGTGATAGAAGCAAGGTCCGATGCTGAAAAGGCAATATTGCATAGGAACCTGGAATGTTAGGTCCATGAATCAAGGCAAATTGGAAGCAGTCAAACAGGAGATGGCAAGAGTGAACGTCAACATTCTAGGAATCAGCGAACTGAAATGGACTGGAAGGTGTGACTTTAACTTAGATGACGATTATATCTACTACTGTGGGCAGGAATCCCTTAGAAGAAATGCAGCAGCCATCATGGTCAACAAAAGAGTCTGAAATGAAGTACTTGGATGCAATCTCAAAAACGACAGAATGATCTCTGTTCGTTTCCAAGGCAAACCATTCAATATCACGGTAATCCAAGCCTATGCCCCAACCGGTAATGCTGAAGAAACCGAAGTTGAACAGTTCTATGAAGACCTATAAGACCTTTTAGAACTAACACCCAAAAAAGATGTCCTTTTCATTATAGGGGACTGAAAAAGTAGGAAGTTAAGAAACACCTGGGGTGACAGGCAAATTTGGCCTTGGAATACAGAATGAAGCAGGGCAAAGGCTAACAGAGTTTTGCCAAGAGAACGCACTGGTCATAGCAGACACTGTCTTCCAACAACGCAAGAGAAGACTCTACACATGGACATCACCAGGTGGTCAACACCAAAATCAGACTGATTAGAGCTTTTCCATCTTTGGCTGCAGAGAATATATACAGTCAGCAAAAACAAGACTGGGAGCTGACTGTGGCTCAGACCATGAACTCCTTATTGCCAAACTCAAACTGAAATTGAAGAAAGTGGGGAAAACCACTAGACCATTCAGGTATGACCTAAATCAAATTCCTTATGATTATACAGTGGAAGTGAGAAATAGAGTTAAGGGACTAGATCTGATAGATAGAGTGCCTGATGAACTATGGATGGAGGTTTTGTGACATTGTACAGGAGACAGGGATCAAGACCATCCCCGTGGAATAGAAATGCAAAATAGCAAAATGGCTGTTTGAGGAGGCCTTACAAATAGCTGAGAAAAGAAGAGAAGCAAAAAGAAAGGAGAAAAGGAAAGATATAAGCATCTGAATGCAGAGTTCCAAAGAATAGCAAGGAGAGATAAGAAAGCCTTCCTCAGTGATCAATGCAAAGAAATAGAGGAAAATAACAGAATGGGAAAGACTAGAGATCTCTTCAAGAAAATTAGAGATACCAAAGGAATATTTCATGCAAAGATGAGCTCGATAAAGGACAGAAATGATATGGACCTAACAGAAGCAGAAGATATTAAGAAGCGGTGGCAAGAATACACAGAAGAACTGTACAAAAAAGATCTTCACGACCAAGATATTCACAATGGTGTGATCACTCACCTAGAGCCAGACATCCTGGAATGTGAAGTCAAGTGGGCCTTAGAAAGCATCACTACGAACAAAGCTAGTGGAGGTGATGGAATTCCAGTGGAGCTATTTCAAATCCTGGAAGATGATGCCGTGAAAGTGCTGCACTCAATATGCCAGCAAATTTGGAAAACTCAGCAGTGGCCACAGGACTGGAAAAGGTCCGTTTTCATTCCAATCCCAAAGAAAGGCAATGCCAAAGAACACTCAAACTATCGCACAATTGCACTCATCTCACACGCTAGTAAAGTAATGCTCAGAATTCTCCAAGCCAGGCTTCAGCAATACGTGAACCTTGAACTTCCAGATGTTCAAGCTGCTTTTAGAAAAGGCAGAGGAACCAGAGATCAAATGGCCAACATCTGCTGGATCATCGAAAAAGCAAGAGAGTTCCAGAAAAACATCTATTTCTGCTTTGTTGACTATGCCAAAGCCTTTGACTGTGTGGATCACAATAAACTGTGGAAAATTCTGAAAGAGATGGGGATACCAGACCACCTGACCTGCCTCTTGAGAAACCTATATGCAGGTCAGGAAGCAACAGTTAGAACTGGACATGGCACAACAGACTGGTTCCAGATAGGAAAAGGAGTACGTCAAGGCTGTGTATTGTTACCCTATTTAACTTATATGCAGAGTACATCATGAGAAACGCTGGGCTGGAAGAAGCACAAGCTGGAATCAAGATTGCCGGGAGAAATATCAATAACCTCAGATATGCAGATGACACCACCCTTATGGCAGAAAGTGAAGAGGAACTAAAAAGCCTCTTGATGAAAGTGAAAGAGGAGAGTGAAAAAGTTGGCTTAAAGCTCAACGTTCAGAAAACGAAGATCATGGCATCTGGTCCCATCACTAAATGGGAAATAGATGGGGAAACAGCGTCAGACTTTATTTTGGGGGGCTCCAAAATCACTGTAGATGGTGATTGGAGCCATGAAATTAAAAGACGCTTACTCCTTGGAAGGAAAGTAATGACCAACCTAGATAGCATATTCAAAAGCAGAGACATTACTTTGCTGACAGATGTCCATCTAGTCAAGGCTATGGTTTTTCCAGTGGTCATGTATGGATGTGAGAGCTGGACTGTGAAGAAAGCTGAGCGCCGAAGAATTGATGCTTTTGAACTATGGTGTCGCAAAGAGTTGTACTCTACTGAGCGACTGAACTGAACTGCAGTGAAGTAAGTAAATCTCCTTATCTCTCCTTAGCTCTGCTTAGCACATTACTTGTCAGAGTAAGATAGTAAGTCTCCTTAGAACACTATACATGTCAGAGTTAAGGAAGTATGTTTCCTTAGCTCTCATTAGAACACTGTATGTGTTAGAGAAAATGAGTAAGTCTGCTTTGCTCTACTTAGCAGCTGTATGTGTCAGAGTAAGTTTCCTCTCCTTAGTACACTGTGTGTCAGAGTAGTAACTAAAGAGGTAAGTCTCCTTAGCACACTATGTTTCAGAGTAACTCAGTCAGTCTCTTTAGCTGTGCTTAGAACACTATGTGTCAGAGTAACTCAGTCAGTCTCCTTACTTCTCCATAGAACACTATGTGTCAGAGTAAATAAGTCTCCTTAGCTCTCCTTAGAACATTGTATGTGTCAGAGTAACAAACTCAGTAACTCTCCTTAGCTTTCTTTCAATTCAGTTCAGTCGCTCAGTGGTGTCCGACTCTTTGCAACCCCATGAAGTGCAGCACGCCAGGCCTCCCTGTCCATCACCAGCTCCTGGAGTTCACTCAAACTCATGTCCATCGAGTTGGTGATGCCATCCAGCCATCTCATCCTCTGCCGTCCCCTTCTCCTCCTACCCCCAATCCTTCCCAGCATCAGGGTCTTTTCCAATGAGTCAACTCTTCGCACGAGGTGGCCAAAGTATTGGAGTTTCAGCTTTAGCGTCAGTCCTTCCAAAGAACACCCAGGACTGATCTCCTTTAGAATGGACTGGTTGGATCTCCTTGCAGTCCAAGGGACTCTCAAGAGTCTTTTCCAACACCACAGTTCAAAAGCATTAATTCTTCCGCACTCAGCTTTCTTCACAGTCCAACTTTCATATCTATACATGAGCATTGGAAAAACCATAGCTTTGACTAGATGGACATTTGTTGGCAAAGTAATGTCTCTGCTTTTGAATATGCTATCTAGGTTGGTCATTACTTTCCTTCCAAGGAGTAAGCGTCTTTTAATTTCATGGCTCCAATCACCATCTACAGTGATTTTGGAGCCCCCCAAAATAAAGTCTGATGCTGTTTCCCCATCTATTTCCCATGAAGTGATGGGACCAGATGCCATGATCTTCGTTTTCTGAATGTTGAGCTTTAGGCCAACATTTTCTCTCTCCTCTTTCACTTTCATCAAGAGGCTCTTTAGTTCCTCTTCACTTTCTGCCATAAGGGTGGTGTCATCTGCATATCTGAGGTTATTGATATTTCTGCCGGCAATCTTGCTTCCAGCTTGTGCTTCTTCCAGCCCAGCGTTTCTCATGATGTACTCTGCATATAAGTTAAATAAACAGGGTGACAATACACAGCCTTGACGTACTCCTTTTCCTATCTGGAACCAGTCTGTTGTGCCATGTCCAGTTCTAACTGTTGCTTCCTGACCTGCATATAGGTTTCTCAAGAGGCAGGTCAGGTGGTCTGGTATCCCCATCTCTTTCAGAATTTTCCACAGTTTATTGTGATCCACACAGTCAAAGGCTTTGGCATAGTCAACAAAGCAGAAATAGATGTTTTTCTGGAACTCTCTTGCTTTTTTGATGATCCAGCAGATGTTGGCCATTTGATCTCTGGTTCCTCTGCCTTTTCTAAAACCAGCTGGAACATCTGGAAGTTCAAGGTTCACGTATTGCTGAAGCCTGGCTTGGAGAATTCTGAGCATTACTTTATTAGCGTGTGAGATGAGTGCAATTGTGCGGTAGTTTGAGTGTTCTTTGGCATTGCCTTTCTTTGGGATTGGAATGAAAACGGACCTTTCCAGTCCTGTGGCCACTGCTGAGTTTTCCAAATTTGCTGGCATATTGAGTGCAGCACTTTCACAGCATCATCTTCCAGGATTTGAAATAGCTCCACTGGAATTCCATCACCTCCACTAGCTTTGTTCGTAGTGATGCTTTCTAAGGCCCACTTGACTTCACATTCCAGGATGTCTGGCTCTAGGTGAGTGATCACACCATCGTGAATATCTTGGTCGTGAAGATCTTTTTTGTACAGTTCTTCTGTGTATTCTTGCCACCGCTTCTTAATATCTTCTGCTTCTGTTAGGTCCATACCATTTCTGTCCTTTATCCAGCCCATCCTTGCATGAAATGTTCCTTTGGTATCTCTTATTTCCTTGAAGAGATCTCTAGTCTTTCCCATTCTGTTGTTTTCCTCTATTTCTTTGCATTGATCACTGAGGAAGGCTTTCTTATCTCTCCTTGCTATTCTTTGGAACTCTGCATTCAGATGCTTATATCTTTCCTTTTCTCCTTTGCTTTTCGCTTCTCTTCTTTTCACAGCTATTTGTAAGGCCTCCCCAGACAGCTATTTTGCTGTTTTGCATTGCTTTTCCATGGGGATGGTCTTGATCCCTGTCTCCTGTATAATGTCACAAAACCTCCATCCATAGTTCATCAGGCACTCTATCTATCAGATCTAGTCCCTTAACTCTATTTCTCACTTCCACTGTATAATCATAAGGAATTTGATTTAGGTCATACCTGAATGGTCTAGTGGTTTTCCCTACTTTCTTCAATTTCAGTCTGAGTTTGGCAATAAGGAGTTCATGATCTGAGCCACAGTCAGCTCCCAGTCTTGTTTTTGCTGACTGTATAGAGCTTTGCATCTTTGGCTGCAGAGAATATAATCAGTCTGATTTTGGTGTTGACCACCTGGTGATGTCCATGTGTAGAGTCTCCTCTTATGTTGTTGGAAGATAGTGTGTGCTATGAGCAGTGCATTCTCTTGACAAAACTCTGTTAGCCTTTGCCCTGCTTCATTCTGTATTCCAAGGCCAAAGTTGCCTGTTACCCCAGATGTTTCTTGAGTTCCTACTTTTGCATTCCAGTCCCCTATAATGAAAAGGATGGCTGGGAGGAGGTATCACAAGCCTGAAGTCAGGGGCGGTGGCTGGGAGGAGCTACCCCACACTGGAGGTCAAGGGCGGCAGCAGGAAGGAGCAACCCCATGTCCAAGGAGTGGTGGTTGCGCAGATGCAGGAGGGCTGAGAGGAGCTACTCCACATTCAAGATCAGGAGGGGCAGCCATGAGGAGATACCCCTTGTCCAAGGTAAGGAGCAGTGGCTGCGCTTTGCTGGAGCAGCCGTGAAGAGTTACCCCATGTGCAAGGTAAGAGAAACCCAAGACGGTAGGTGTTGCAAGAGGCATCAGAGGGCAGACACACTGAAACCATACTCACAGAAAACTAGTCAGTCTAATCACAGGGACCACAGTCTTGTCTAACTCAATGAAACTAATCCAAGCTGTGTGGGGCCACCCAAGATGGGCAGGTCATGGTGGAGAGGTCTGCCAGAATGTGGTCCACTGGAGAAGGGAATGGCAAACCACTTCAGTATTCTTGCCTTGAGAACCACATGAACAGTATGAAAAGGCAAAATGATAGGATACTGAAAGGGGAACTCCTCAGGTCGGTATGTACCCAATATGCTACTGGAGATCAGTGGAGAATAACTCCAGAAAGAATGAAGGGATGGAGCCAAAGCAAAAACAACACCCAGCTGTGGATGTGACTGGTGATAGAAGCAAGGTCCGATGCTCTAAAGAGCAATATTGCATAGGAACCTGGAATGTTAGGTCCATGAATCAAGGCAAATTGGAAGTGGTCAAACAGGAGATGGCAAGAGTGAACGTCAACATTCTAGGAATCAGCGAACTAAAATGGACTGGAATGGGTGAATTTAACTCAGATGACCATTATATCTACTACTGTGGGCAGGAATCCCTCAGAAGAAACGGAGCAGCCATCATGGTCAACAAAAGAGTCCGAAATGCAGTACTTGGATGCAATCTCAAAAACGACAGAATGATCTCTGTTCGTTTCCAAGGCAAACCATTCAGTATCACGGTAATCCAAGTCTATGCCCCAACCAGTAACGGTGAAGAAGCTGAAGTTGAACAGTTCTATGAACACCTACAAGATCTTTTAGAACTAACACCCAAAAAAAGTGTCCTTAGCTCTCCTTAGCACACAATATGTGTCAGAGTAACCAAGTCCTTAGCTTTCTTTCAAACGCTATATGTGTCAGAGTAACTAAGTCAACTAAGTAAGTCTCCTTAGCTCTCCACCAGGAATAAAACCCATGACCCATGCATTGGAAAGCAAAGCCCTACACCCCCTGGGAGTCCGAAACATGTTCTGCTTCCTTCCTTACTCTCCCAAATTACCCTCACTTTACTAGAATAGGTTGGCTCCCTGATAAGGTAGAGACGTAACTCAGTTCCTATACATCATACAAGACTGAATCACAGAGAGCTGTAGAGGATGACTGATGAGAACAAAGTGTATTGAGTATGCAGATAAACTAGTGGATGTCACTTCTCCCATGACCTCACATACCACTTACCATACTCTTGTACAGTTGTCTCTTGGTGGATGGGTCTATTTTTCCCACTATCAGATATACATGAACCTCCTACCATAATGCCACATTCATAAACTGTAAAAATGGCTGCTGAATAAACATTGAAAGGTAAAAATGATATGTGGGAGCCTAAGAAACTTGTGAGGTTACAGAATTTTAGGAGACTTGTTCCTAGAATTTTTAAAGGATTTTAGAACTCAAATATTAACCAACACATTAAAAATATATGACCCAAATCTATTAATGACACCATGTCCTGTTACCCCTGTTACAACTCCTGTTATTATTGTTATCTTAGTTTCTATGGTTATATATACTTCCTTCCTTTCTTTTCTCCTTCCCTCCAAAGTACTATATTCAATATCCTGTGATAAACCATAATATAAAGTTAACACAACATTGTAAATAAGCTATATCAATAAAATCAGTTATTTAAAAAACCCTCCTGTTTTCTGTTATGTTGATGTTATTGCTATATTACACAGCCATAAAGAGAAACACATCTGATTCAGTTCTAATGAGGTAGATGAACCTAGAGCCTATTATACACAGTGAAGCAAGTCAGAAAGAGAACCATAAATATGATATATCAACAGATATGTTTGCAATCTAGAAAGATAGTACTTATGAACCTAGTTGCAGGGCAGCAATGGAGATGCCGACTCAGAGAACACTTATGCACACAGAACAGAAAGGAGAGGGTAGGATAAATTGAGAGTATCACGGAAACATAAACATTACCATATGTAAGGAGAATATGTTCTGTGACTGAGAATATGTTATATGACACATGGAGCTCAAACTGATGCTGTTGACAACCTAGAAGGGTGGGAAGGAGGTTCAAGAGGGAGGGGACATATGTTTACCTGTGGCCAAAACCAACACAGTATTGTAAAGCAATTATCCTCCATCTAAAAATAAGTAAATTGAAACATCTGGGCAGAAGACCTAAGCAGACATTTCTCCAAATATGACATACAGATGGCTAGTAAAAGCACATCAAAACTACAATGAGATATCACCTTAGAGCAGTCATGATGGCCATCATGAAAATATCTACAAACAATAATGAGAGGATGTGGAGAAAAGGGGACCCTTTTGCACTGTTGGTGGGCATGTAAATCGATATAGACACTATGGAGAACAGTAGAGAGATTTCTTACAAACTTAGGAATACCATTACCATATGACCCAGCCATTGCACTATTGGGCATATGCCCTGAGGAAACCATAATTCAAAAAGACAGATATACCCCAATGTTCATTCCAGCACTATTTACAATAGCTAGGATATGGAAACAACCTACATGTCTGTTGACAGATGAATAGATAAAGCAGCTGTGGTACATGTTTATGATGGAATATTACTCAGCCATAATAAGAAACACATTTGAGTCCATTCTACTGAAGTGGACGAACCTAGAGCCTGATATACAGAGAAAACCCAATATCATACATTAACACATATATATGCAATCTAGGAACATGGTACAGGTGAACCTATTCACAGGGCAGGAATAGAGACTCAGACACAGAGAACAGACTTATGGACACAGCAGGGACAGGAGAGGGTGGGATGAACTGAGAGAGTAGCACTGAAATATAATTAACATATATATAAAATAGGTATCTGATGGAAAGTCGACATATGCCACAAATCAATGCAACATTGCAAAGCAATTATTCTCTAATCAAATTTAAAAAAACACAAAATAATAAATATTTCCCTGATGGTCCAGTGGTTAAGGTTCCCAAGCGGTGCTATGGCAAAGAACCCACCTGCCAACACAGGAGACATAAAAGATGTGGGTTCAATCCCTGGGTCGGGAAGATCCCCTGGAGGAGGGCATGGCAACCCACCCCAGTATTCTTGCCTGGAGAATCCCATGGACAGAGGAGCCTGGTGGGCTACAGTCCATGAGGCCGTGCAGAGTCAGACATGACTGAAGCAACTTAAGCACACCAGTGGTTGAAAATCCTCCTTACAATGCAGGGGATGCATGTTTGATCCAAGGTCAGAGAACTATGATCCCACATGTTGTGGAGCAAATAAGCCCACACACCACAACTACCAAGCTCGGGCTCAACAACTGGAAAGCCTGTGTGCAGCAGTGAAAAGACCCAGCACAACCATAAATAAAAATTTTTGTAAAATAGGGACTTTTGAATCTGCATCCAAACTTCAAGGGATTAATGTTATTGCATTTTAATAACACTATTATTTCTCACTGTTAGATGTTAAAATGTCCATACCAATCCCATCTCACTCAAAAAGAAACACTAGAGGTGTTGCTCCAGGGCAACTAAACTAACACTGAGCAACAGGTGAGCCGATGATGTGGACAGGAAAATGATGGTACAGGGGCGTTTGTGTGCAAACAGGCTCTACGCCCTGCTGCAGACGGCTGACCAGGTGCGAAGAAAAATGTGGAGATTTGAGAGTGCTTTGGGTTTTCTTTTCCAAGGCAGTTATGAACATTCAGACCCTGGGGCAGAAGTTAGCCAGAGCTGGCAGAAGGAACAATGAAAGGGATTCTCATACTTGAGTTTGTATATAAAACCAAGCCAAGGCGAACTGAGAAAGAGCAGACGGTATTACTGTAATTCATCTAATATGTTTACATATAAACTTCATCCTGAAATTCTCTCACACCAAAGTCAAATATTTGTCGACTGAGCTCAAAGAGATGAGAGAGGAAAAGAAATGGCCATGTCTTGTCTTTGGAGAAGAAATCAGAGCACAGGGTAATCTATTTTAATATTTAGTATGATAATATAGAACACTTTTGACTGAGACTTTTAGAAGTCCAAGAAAGCCTTTGCAAAAATAAAAAATGGGATCACTTTTGTTGACAATGGCATAGATTGATGCTACATGGAATCTGACCTTCATTGTAGAGTGACATGGTGGAAAATGATTTGGCCCAGAGGAAACCAATCCTACCTATTGATTAACTATCCAGGTGGGGTATTGCTCTGTTCTGCTATGGGATCAAAAAATAGCTCCCAGGAACTATAAATGCACAATAAATCCTCTTTCCTTGAGGTTTCTAAGATTATAAAGCTTGAATGTTGGAGAAGGAAACAAGATACCATAAAACGCAGCAACACACTGTGGTAAGCTAAGCAATAAAAGTCTTCCTCGAAGTGAAACATAACTAACAATAGCATAAAACTGTCCGGCAGGTACACCACTGCTAACGCCTAAAATTGGAAGCATTACTACAAAGATTTTTTCTTCCAAGAGTAGGACACACAACACCATGGCCATGAACTTGAGCAAACTCCAGGAGATAGTGAAGGTCAGGGAAGCCTGGCGTGCTGCGCGAAGAGTTGGACACAACCGAACAGCAGCAGCAGCACACACAACACGCTCAGTGAAGGTGCTGCTGACATCAGCCATTCTGCAGTAAAGCAACATCATCAAACAAGGTGAAATGATTCACAGTGCACAAGCAAGGGCCAGGAGAGGCAGAACTCAGAGCCCAGGGGAGGTCTTCCAGGGGTTTAATGCCAGGTCTTCCCTGATAGCTCAGTTGGTAAAGAATCCACCTACAATGCTGGAGTCCACAGTTTGATTCCTGGGTTAGGAAGATCCCTGGAGAAGGGAAAGGCTACCCACTTCAGTATTCTGGCCTGGAGAATGGGGTCACGAAGAGTCAGACACGACTGAGTGACTTTCACTTTCACTTTCACTTCCTTCCTTCCTTACTAGTTACATGCTATTGGGCATTTGTGTAAACTGTCCATTTCTCAAGTTCCTCATCTGCATAATAAAGAAAATATCAACTCTTTACCTGGTTGACCAGATGTTCCCCCAGGGGACAACGGCAACATCTGGAGACATTTCCCATTGTCACAGTTGGGGGCAGGGAAGAGGGTATATGAGTAATACTGACATCTAGTGGGTAGAGGTCAGAGATGCTGCTAATTAACCATTCTACAATGCTCAGGACAGCCCCCAATAGAAAAGAGAATTATCCAGCCCTAGATGTCACTTGCCTGGAAAATCCCATGGACAGAGGAGCCTGGTAGGCTGCAGTCCATGGGGTCCCTAAGAGTCAGACATGACTGAGCGACTTCACTTTCATTTTTCACTTTCATGCATTGGAGAAAGAAATGGCAACCCACTCCAATGTTCTTGCCTGGAGAATCCCAGGGATGGGGGAGCCTGATGGGCTGCCGTCTATGGGGTCGCACAGAGTTGGACATGACTGAAGCGACTTAGCAGCAGCAGCAGATGTCACTAATGTTGAAGTAGAAACCCCAGGGCAGACAGTGGTCAGAACCTATGAATTAGTAGAAAAATATCTACTTCTGCTTCATTGACTACGTAAAGCCTTTGACTGTGTGGATCACAACAAACTGTGGAAAATTCTTAAAAGACATGGTAATACCAGACCACCTGACCTGCCTCCTGAGAAACCTGTATGCAGGTCAAGAAGCAACAGTTAGAACCAGATATAGAACAACAAACTGGTTCCAAATTGGGAAAGGAGTATGTTAAGGCTGTACATTGTCACCCTGCTTATTTAACTTGTATGCAGAGTACATCATGTGAAATGCCGGGGTGGATGAAGCACAAGCTGGAATCAAGATTGCCAGGAGAAATATCAATAACCTCAGATATGCAGACGACACCACCCTTATGGCAGAAAGCGAAGAAGAACTAAAGAGCCTCTTGATGAAGGTGAAAGAGAAGAGTGAAAAAGCTGACCTAAAACTCAACATTCAAAAAATGAAGACCATGGCATCTAGTCCCGTCACTTCATGGCAAAAGATGGAAAAAAAAAAATGGAAACAATGACAGACTTTATTCTTTTGGGCTCCAAAATCAATGCAGATTGTGACTACAGTCATGAAATCAAAAGACACTTGCTCCTTGGAAGGAAAGCTATGACCAACCTAAACAGCGTATTAAAAACCAGAGACATCACTTTGCTGACAAACTTTGGCAACAAAGGTCCGTACAGTCAAAGCTATGTTTTTTCTAGTAGTCATGTACGGATGCAAGAAAAGTGTTAGTCACACAGTAATGTCTGACTCTTTGCGACCCCATGGAGTGTAGCCTGCCAGGCTCCTCTGTTCATGGAATTCTTCAGGCAAGAATACTGGAGTGGGTAGCCATTCCCTTCTCCAGGGGATCTTCCCAACCCAGGGATCGAAACCAGGTCTCCTGCATTGCAGGCAAATTCTTTACCATCTGAGCCATGTAAGAGGTGGGCCATAAAGAAGACTGAGCACTGAAGAACTGATAGTTTCGAATTGTGGTGTTGGAGAAGACTCTTGAGAGTCCCTTGGACAGCAAGGGGATCAAACCAGTCAATCCTAAAGGAAATCAACCATGGATATTCATTGGAGATACTTATGCTGAAGCTATAATACTTTGGCCACCTGATACGAAGAGCCACCTCATTGGAAAAGACCCTGATGCTGGGAAAGGTTGAGGGCAGGAGAAGGGGGTGAGAGAGGATGAGATGGTTGGATGGAATCATTGACTGAATGGACATGAATTTCAGCAAACTCTGGGAAATAGTGGAAGACAGGGGAGCCCGGTGTGCTACAGCCCATGGGATTGCAGAGTTGGACACGACTTAGCACGAACCCAGAGGAAAAGTCTTTGGAGTTTGAAGTCTTTGGGCTTTAGAGTCAAAGGGTTGTGGGTGTGAAAAATGTGTTAAATTTCTGTGAGAATGTTTTCTCATTTTAATACTTTCAATGAAAACGTTTGTAAACTATTTGGCACTTAACAGGCGCTTGAGAAAAAAATAGTTTTCTTCCTTTAGGGCATGAACAGACCCAAAGACGGAATTCAGAGGATGGCAATCTGCAAATGAAAACATCCTTGCAGAATGGTTTTTACTTTACCCACCACGTCCTGCCAACTGCTGTCCCAGTTATAACACATGCTGCTCTTCCCCTGATGTTTCTCTAAGACTCCGCTCAACTGACTTCAATCTTACATTCTTGGCATGAATACCACGGACTTTTCTTTTTGTGTTTACTGTTAACTCTGTTCAAAGCTGTTCCAAAATGAAGCAGAATGGAAGGTGTTGCTCAGAATTCATTCAAAAACAATAAACTCCTCCCTTCCTTTCTCTTATTAATTACACACTTTATAACACAAATGCTCTACACCCTTCCGTTTGGGTTGGGCACACACACATAGAATGAAAAAAAATGAGTACAGTCTGTCATGGGCACTCGTCTCTATCAAGTCTTTTTCCTACAGTTTCTGGAAAGTGCTATTTTCGATGAAGTGACTTTCAATCAAAGTAGGTGGCAAAAATCAGCTCTTAGACATTGTGGGCAGGGCTAAAACACAGCTTCTGGGAGAAGACAGTAGAATGCCAGGGAGGATAGAGGTGATGGGTTTCAGGGAAGGGAAGTCATTTCTAATGGAAAGAGGAAGCTTCTATCCCATGGCCTTCCATTGCTCATTTTCAGTCTTACATGTCATTTCTCATTAAGTGGCATTCTTTTCAGTTGTTGGGCCATGATTCCTGAGTAGGAGGGACTGGCAAACTACAAAGTTGGACTCCTATTCAGGCTTGACTTACTCAACTATGGATGCCATCGGCCCTCCTGCAATGTTCTGGAGAACGAGGGCTGGATCCCTTCTTTTGGTCTTCCTGACAGTGAGTGAAACAGACATGACCGTTTCACTATTAGACTTGCACTTATAAGTCCAGCTTGGAAACACTGGGCTTTTTCTGGCTTTTCTGATGTGTCCACAGGCACCATCTATGAATGATCTTACCTGTTTGTCACTTAGGAATACCAACAGAAGTTGGGAGGTTGATTTTTACGTGTCTTGGAAGCCCAGTGTTGACTATTCCCATTTTTTCAAATATAGTGAAAGAAGGGACACTCGAGAGAAAATGAACATCTGAGCTATGCTTATGATGGGGAAAACAGATTTGGTGCTGTCATTCCATTCAAGAGGAGGTCTGTGGTTCTATTCCCCTCAGAGAGGGGCATGAGACTAGGATGAAGTACTAGTTGTCGCCAGGAAATACAAGTAAGGGTGTGGGGAAGTGAGATAGGAAAGGTATGGAACCAGTCAAGTGTGCTTTTATGACCACCACTGCAGTCAGAAGGTGACGAATCCCAGGGGTAACTTTGGGAACCAGTGCAGAACACACTAGCTGATGGGGAGGAAGAGGAGAATTTATCTACTTACTCCCATCAGTGGCTGGCTGAAGGCTATTGGGGCTGGGTGGGTGTGAACATCCCTCTGGAATTAACTGGCGGGGGTGGAAGGAGCCCCCAGGCAGACGGTTAGCCTCTTGCAGCGGAAGCTCTGAGGCCAGGGCACATGGATGGGACTGGTGAGTGTGCAGTAGCCCGGCATGACACTGAGACACGAGGACTAGAGCCTTAGAAGAGACTGCCATCTGGGACTTTTTTTTTTTTTGGCCTCACTGTAGAGCTTATAGGACCTTAGTCCCCCAAAACAAACCCATGCCCCTTGCAATGGAAGCACGGAGTCCTAAACACTGGACTGCCAGGGAATTTTCTGGCCATTTCTTAAAGAAGAGCTGTCATGGAGGTCAGAGGACAATGGTGTTGCAGTCGTCCAGTTTGTCTGATAGCTCCAATGACTTAACAGCTCATTTGCAGAACTAAACAGAGTGCATCCGACTGTTTTCTATCCTATCCTTGATTGGTCCTGACCTTGGGGCCCACAATCTACCTCCAAACTTCCCTTTGCAACTGCCCATAAATGGGTCTAAATCTGAGCAATGGGTCTAAATTCCAGCAACAAAGTTGGTTGGAAAAGAAAACACAGGGAATCTAATGAGACACACTAAAATATATATAGACACCCTTCATTTTTCCATCCTGTCAACTCATTGTGAAATTATTTACTTTACAGCTTCAAGGCTCAGTATGTAATTTTCTACAGTAAAACTGAATTTTAAACACTTGAGTTAGGGATCTCACGAAGTAGGGCTTCTCTCTTTCCCTACTCCCTCCCTCCCACCCTCCCTCCACTATCTGCAAGGTCAGGTCTATCTCTACACACAAATCTGACACATGTTGTCTTTGCACCTTCCTACCTGGGAAACAGAATGCTCTGTTTATGTTTGTCAGGATCAGGGGGTGGCAGGATGGCGGCATCCTGCCAGGTAATGGAAACACTGCTTGCTTTAATTTTATTACCGAGAACAAAGCCCTCTTATTGTTTAATAGAACCCTTAAAGGCAGGCCTCATGGGCATAGTTCTCATTTTTTTGAGACCACAAATAAGAGGAATTCTTTAAGGCCATTTCATGAAAAACAGAAGGAAAAAATATATATATGTGTGTGTATATATATATATATATATTTTTTTTTTTTTTTTGCAAAATTAAAGCAATCCTTTGTTGAAGTAACCAGAACCCGACTCCAGGTTAGCATGTGTATGTACTAGCTTTCTACGGGCATTTGTTGGCATTGTTCACCCAGGCAATCATTCTTTTATTAAGGTTAAATCAAGCCTATGTCAGAGATACCAAAGAAACAACCTTCCTTTTGGAGATCATGTCTGCCATCATCATTTCCAGATAATATGCTAAAAGAAGGAACATTTTGCACCCAAAACAAACAAGCCAACACTCTCCCCTTGCAAACTCTATTAATATTTATAAAACTGGGAACCACACAAATCTTAATTCAGTGCTTATTCTGATCCAGCAGCAAACTCAAATACTCATGCAATCCCTGCTTCTCAACTCCAAGTTTTACTTCTCTCTATTTAAGATTACAAAAGCTACTGGTCTCCAGAGATGTTTGCAATAGTCTCAGTAGCTGAGGAACAAAAAGTGAGAAGCAATATGCATGCTCTTATCCCTCCTTGAAAGGGCAGGATGTTATGTCTTTAAATGAAGCTATCCTATAGACTTGAGTGCCCACAAAGTGCAAAGTACCACACTTAGAAACAGAACTTTGCCTTCTAAAGAAAATGACTATACTAGAAAACAAGTAGCGAATCTTCTGACTACATACACAATTAACTGTTAAACCATGGGCTGTAGAAATTCTAGCCCTTGGGGTCCAATATGGCAGCCACTAGCCACTTGTGGTTTTTGAGCACTTGAAATGTTGCTAGTATGAATTGAGATGTGCTGTAGCATAAAACACAGGCATTAATCTCTCTTTTATTGATCATATATTGAAATGAATATGTTTTGAATATATTGGGTCCAATGAATTGTCTTGTTGTTGTTCAGTCGCTCAGTCATACCCAACTTTTTTAGGACCCCATGGACTGCTGCACACCAGGCTTCCCTGTCCTTCACCATCTCCCAGAGCTTGCTCAAACTCATATCCATTGAGTCGATGATACCATCCAATTATCTCATCCTCTGTTATCCCCTTCTCCTCCTGCCTTCCATCTTTCCCAGCATGAGGGTCTTTTCTAATGAGTTGGCTCATTGTATCAGGTGGCCAAAGTATTGGAGCTTCAGCTTCAGCATCAGTCCTTCCAATGAATATTCAGGATTGATTTTCTTTAGGACGGACTGGTTTGATCTCCATGCAGTCCACAGGACTCTAAAGAGTCTAATAAAATTAATTGTCTAGTAAAATTAATTTTACCTATTTGTTTTTACTTTTTTAAAAAAATGTGGCTTCTTGGAAACTTAACATTACATATGAGGTACTCATTAAATTTTGACCAGATGGTGTGAATTGGGAGGCTTAACTTTGATGGGGGTGGGCATGTGGTCTTTCCTAGACCTCATGTTCTTCTAATTGACTTCCTTTGTATCTTTCATCTAGTGGGTCTGCACCATCTCACTTTGAAGCTAGCCATGCTTACTTACTTTCCTAGGGCTTTCTTCCGAAATTGTGGTGGCGGTAAAAGTAATGAAGTGAGTAGGAGGGGAGTTGGGAGAGAAATTATAGAGCACGATTGCTGTATAAGATGGCCTTTGCTATCAAAAGGACAGTGAAAAGTAAATCTTGTCTGGTTGGGAAGAGAAAAGACCATAAAATTCAGATGTCTGGGGTGGGAGGGAGACTCAAGAGGGAGGAGATATGTATGTATGTATGTGCGTATACACACACACACACACACACACACACACTTACTTATGGCTGATTCACGTTTTAAGGCAGAAACCAACACCACATTGCAATGCAATTATCCTTCAATTAAAACTAAAAAAAAATAGAATTCAGATGTCTGTCAGTTGCTGATTTTGAGGTTGCAAAGTATGTGGGTGTGTTTGGGAATCAACAGAATCTGATATCAAAAATGTCACCCTATAAGCCATCTTCAGACCTAGGTTGACCAGCTATCTTACATCTGAAACTGTTTAAAAGCACTTCGTTCCACTGAATTCCAAGTGGCTATCTGGTCATTTTCTAAAGAAAAGAAAGACACCCTTCTGCTTCTCAAGGAGTCCAAGCAAGAGGGAATAGATAGGCACTTAAAGACCTTGAGGATTTTTGCCCAAGGACTGTATCTAAATCAACAAATCACTGTGCAGTTTTCCTTAAGCTTTCAAGTTGAAATTATGGATCTCATTATTCTATTCATAAATTTGAAAAATTTATAAAACCAAGAATAATCACTCTCAAGGCTCCCTGAATCAATGTTTGATTAACTGAAGTTGAACAAACTCAACTCCATTAAGCAGTCAATTCCATCAATTAATCAAATTAGTTGATTAAGTTCCTATATACATTTTAATAACTGAGGCAAAACTTACATATACAGGGCCTTCCCTTGTAAAGGTTACCCACTCCAGTATTCTGGCCCAGAGAATTACATGCACTATAGTCCATGGGATCGCAGAGAGTCAGCACGACTGAGCAACTTTAACTTTCCATACAGGAAAATGCATAAAACTAAAGAGCCTCTTGATGAAAGTGAAAGAGGAGAGTGAACAAATTGGCTTAAAGCTCAACATTCAGAAAACTAAGATCATGGCATTTGGTCCCATCACTTCATGGCAAATAGATGGGGAAACAGTGGTTGACTTTAATTTTGGGGCTCCAAAATCACCGCAGATGGTGATTGCAGCCATGAAATTACAAGACACTTACTCCTTGGAAGGAAAGTTATGACAGCATATTAAAAAGCAGGGACATTACTTTGTCAACAAAGGTCCATCTAGTCAAGGCTATGGTTTTTCCAGTAGTCAGTAGTCATGTATGGATGTGAGAGTTGGACTACAAAGAAAGCTGAGCACCAAAGAATTGATGCTTTTGAATTGTGTTGGAGAAGACTCTTGAGAGTCCTGTGGACTGCAAGGAGATCCAACCAGTCCATCCTAAAGGAGATCAGTCCTGGGTGTTCATTGGAAGGACTGATGTTGAGGCTGAAACTCCAATACTTTGGCCACCTGATGCGAAGAGCTGACTCCTTTGAAAAGACCCTGATGCTGGGAAAGATTGAGGGCAGGAGGAGAAGGGGACAACAAAGGATGAGATGGTTGGATGGCATCACCGACTCAATGGACATGGGTTTGGGTAGACTCCGGGAGTTGGTGATGGACAGGGAGGCCTGGTGTGCTGCGGTTCATGGGGTCACAAAGAGTCAGAAACGACTGAGCGACTGAACTGAACTAAGGGACAATTCAATAGATTTTGATAACCAACCTGACCAATAGCTTAATCAAGATATAAAATATCCCCATCACCCCAGAAAGTATCCTCAAGACCCTCTTCCAGTCAATTTTCACCCCCATGGTTAATCATTGTTCAGATTTTTATCACCAAATTCCTGTATCATTTTAAATTGTGTTTATAAATGTAACATATGCAATTTATTTTATAACCACTTTAAATGCCTAATGGGACAAAAATAAAACCCTAACTAGGTAAATCTTCCCAAGTCTGTACGTAGGTCTTAGAAATCTAATAAACTTACAAATGTAAAGGAACTCAAGTTCGAGTGAACATTCTAACATTGGTTTGAAACAAAAGATTTTATGCTTTCAATTTAAAATCAGATGTCTAAAATAAATTACATTTCAGATTAGAATCTCAAAGTTAACCTGTCAAATTTCTGTAATATGTCACTCTCTTAAATGCTACAAACCCTTAAAGTACAAACATATGTTTTAGTCCTACACTGTAACACAAAATATTGACTCTGGCTATTATTTAGGTTTTCATTTTTTTACATCATTCATTAACTTCTATGGGAGGAGGGAAAAATAACTTTATTTACTTAAGGAAGTAAACTAGTCATCTCAAAGAAGTTGAAGGATTTCTTATCCTTCAGGTCAAGGATTTCTGATCAAAGATTTGAGAATAATTCACAAAACCCAAAGGCCTACTGGTTCTACTGATATCACTGATTAATACCCAGGGGGATTGGACAGGGTTTCCAATTCCCCCGCAGATGGCAATATTTCTAGTTAATGAAAATTCCCCCTTGGAACTAAAAAAAACATATTGATTTATTTGGTTGTGTGGGGTCTTAGTTGCAGCACGCAGGATCTTTGTTGGATCACGTGGGAATCTTTTGTTGTGGCGCACAGAGTCTCTAGTTGTGGTGTGTGGGCTTGGTTGCTCCCTGGCATGTGGGATCTTAGTTCCCTGACCAGGGCTCAACCCCGAGTCCCCTGCATTGCAAGGTAGATTCTTAACCACTGATTTGCCAGGGAAATCCACCTCCCTGCCCCCTCAACACACTAGGAATTTTTAATCATGTCTTTCAATTCTGTCATCTGGATTGGATAGCTGAGATTGAATAACCACTCCAGTTGCCTTTCTACTCGACTGGATTTAATCCATTTCTTTGCTGGCTGGTTCTCGTTCTGGCTGGCTTCAAGTCACATTTCTGTGGTCATCTGAATACATTTACCTCAAAGGACCATAGGGATAATTAAGTCAGGAATTGATAGTAGGAGTGTGTCAAGTGGCCATACTATTTTTCATATATATTTGCATAAGTACACCCTAAACCACAGGCTATACCTTGCTGTGACACTGCACCCATTTGATACAGGAATCATCTCTAATACCTGCAAGAATGGACAAGGCATCATCTTCCCAACTTGTGCAAAATAGATGGAAGGTGTCCTTGAACTCATCATAGCCTAATGCGAACACAGAGATTTAGGCTATGATGATAATTTTTATCACCTAAGTCTGATGTTATATATAGCGAAAATGCTTTTAAAAGCATAGTAAAAGCTCTATCATAAATTCCTAGGGTGGGAAGTTACCTCACTTGATTGCTAAAATCTCTATTTGTGTTGCTTTTCACTGAAAGCCCTTGAACACTCAGGGGTAGCCTCTGGCTTTTTAAATAGCTGAATTTAAAATTTCATATTTCTGTTTGAAACAAAAATAACCAGTGCTACAATTGTACCCTTGTTAACAAACATTTGATATGCATGACTCAATGATTTCAAAATTAGAAGAACAAAGCTCTTCAGTTTTCCCTATAAAATTTAGCAATTAAAAATAGAAGTCAATTGAATGAAGATAAAAGATGATGTGTCCTGTTTTTTCTCATCATCTTATATACAGAGAGAATTTCAGCTTGATTATCACAAATAACAATTTTATATTGAGAAAAATAATTTAAACTAGATGGTTAAAAATTTTATGAAGTATAGTTGATTTACAACGTTGTGTTAGTTTGTGGGGTCTGGCAAAGTAATTCAGTTATCTATATACATATATACTCTTTTTCTTTATGGTTTATTACAAGATATTAAATATAGTTCCCTGTGCTACACCATAGGACCTTGTTATGTAGGGCCTTGTTTTGTTTTTTTTCTTCTTTTAAAACAAAATTTCTTGGAACTAATTTATAAACTAGATATGAAGACCGAGAAACAAAAGAGGTTGGTTCTGTAACAAAATGATGGCTTGATGGGTTGGGTCATGCATCTCTGAATGGTAGGCACAGAAGCAATAGTGGGACCCAAACTTTCTACCTGACAGTCATCTCCTCTGGGATCATTCATCTCAGCTCTGACTCTCTCACCTGGATCCATTCAACTACCACCATCTTAAGTGAAAGCTGAGTTAGAACTATGATGACCATTTAAAAAATTTGTCACAACCTGTTCTTACTATTCTTTATAACAGAAACACCCTGCTGCTCTAATAAACCATCTAAATATTTCAAGACAATATGTGTGGGATAGAGTAGGGGAGATGTGATAAAGAATTCCTGTATTATGGGGAGAAACTATGTTAAGATACATTAGTAAAACTATGTCTTCATTCCTCATTCCTACTGCTCATCCATTCAGTCTTCCCAATTAAGGCTGATTATTTCATATTTAAGTATAAGCCTTGGAAATCTGCATGACTAAATTCAAACATGTAAGAGGGACTGTCTTCAGAGGCATATATGTGATCATGCTCCAATCCAAGCCATCTGGTAGGGTTCTCAATCTGACACAACAGTTCATTCCATCCAAACTGGAAAGATTATATATGATAAAAGGTTTTGATCATGTTTTTTAAAAAGTTTCAAAGCTGAAGTTTTGGAACATTATTCTGAAAGTAATACCAAATTAACTCTAATATTCATTCATTCGTTAGTAAGATTCATCTCTTATTTCTAAATACTGGAAACCATTCTACTGATGTCTTCTCATTATTCCTCATGAATATACCTAAGAAGGAAACAGGATCCAATGCCCTTTATGAATCAGTTTTAAAGACAAGAGCACTCAATCTAAGAGGAGATGTTCAAGTATGTGTTGTACACCACCTTAATAACAGTTAAATTTAATCTCCACCAAGAAAAGCTAAATTTGCTTCATGAGTTGTCAATTTTAGCAAGTTTGGTGGAGTAAACTGGATACACAGCCATTAAACACATGCAGTAGTCAAAAACTGAATCTTCTCATGATGGAAAGATAACCCATGTTCTTGGATTTGAAGAAGTAATATTATTAAAATGGCTATACAACCTAAAACAATCTACAGATTTAATGCGATCCCTATCAAATTACCTATGACATTTTTCACAGGACTGGAAAAAATAATCGTAAAATTCATATGAAACCTAAAATTCATATAAAAGACCCAGAATTGCCAAAGCAATCCTGAAGAAAAAGAACAAAGCAGGAAGCAAAACTCTCCCAGACTTTAGACAATACTACAAAGCTATGTAATCAAAACAGCATGGCACTGGCACAAAAACAGAGATATGGATCAATGCAACAGAATAGAGGGCCCAGAAACAAACCACATACCTATAGTCAATCTTCTGCAAAGGAGGCAAGAATATACAATGGGAGAAAGACAGTCTTTAGCAAGTGGTGTTGGGAAAGTTGGAAAGTGACATGTAAATTAATGAAGTTAGAACACATCCTCTTACCATACACAAAAATAAACTCAAACTGCCTTAAAGACCTAAAGATAAGACACGACACCATAAAACTCCTAGAAGAGAACATAGGCAAAACATTCTCTGACATAAATTGTACCAATGTTCCCTAAGGTCAGTTTCTTAAGTCATTATAAATTAAAAAAAATATAATCAAACTGACAAGCTTTTGCACAGCAAAGGAAATTATAAAAAAAAAAAAAAAGATATCCAACAGAATGAAGGAAAAAATTTGCAAATGATATAACGGTCAATGGCTTACTTTCCAAAATATACAAACAGTTCATATAACTGCAACAAAAACCAATCAACCCTATCCAAAAATGGGCAGAAGACCTAAATAAACATTTTTCCAAAGAAGACATACAGATGGTAAATAGGCACCTGAAAAGATGCTCAACACTTTTAATTATTAGAGAAATGAAAATCAAAACAACAAGGAACCACCTCACACAGGTCAGAATAGCCATCATTAAAAAGTCTTCAATAACCAATTATGGCGAGGATGTGGAGAAAAGGGAACCCTCTTGCGCTCTTGATAGGAATGTAAATTGGTGTAAGTATGGAGGCTCGTCAGAAACCTAAAAGTAGAATTACCATATGATTCAGCAATCCAACTCCTGGGCATACACTTGGACAAAACTGTAATTCAAAAAGATACATGCACCCCTCCCTATGTTCATGGCAGCAGTATTGGCAATAGCCAAGACAACCTAAATGTCCTTTGACAGATGAGTGAATAAACAAGATGTGATCCATAGATAGATACAATGGAATACCTCTCAGCCAGAAAAAGAATGAAATGCTATTTGAAGCAGCATAAATGCAGCTAGAGCTATCGTCCTAAGGGAAGTAAGCCAGACAGAGAATGACCAATACCATATGATATCACATATCTAAAATATGACACAAGTGAATCCATCTATGGAACAGAAACAGAATCAGGCACATAGAGAACAGACTGGTGGCAACGTTGCCAAGGGGGAGGGGGTTGGGCAGAAGGGTCCAGTGGAAGGCTGGGGCTAGCAGATATGAGCTTCTATATATAGGATGGATAAACAAGGTCCTACTGTATAGCACAGAGAACTATATTCAGCATTCTATGATAAACCATAATGGAAAAGAATATGTAAAAAAAGAATGTGTGTATGTGTGTGTGTGTATGTGTGTAACTGAATCACCCTGCTATACAGCAGTGATTAACACAATACTGTAAATCAACAATACTTTAAAAAACAAAAGAGTCTTCTCCAGAGAAGATGAAGTTCTGTGCAGTCCAAGAGTTCCTTTTCTACTTTGTCCTGAGAATACTAAGACTTGAACTTAAGAGATCAATCTTTAGCTTAGTGGCTTGTCACAATCCAGTTTCTGAATGCCACCATAGCTGCACTATCATGTTATCCTTATTCCAGAGCTACTTACACAAACAGCCAAGAATGGCTATGGACTGCCTGATGTGGTTCCAGAGTCTGATTCTAAGTATACCTTGAGAACATTCTCACAAGGGCTCATGTGAGTGGGAATCAAACCCTTATCTGCAAGTGATAATGGATTACAACTTTGGACATTTAAGTTGGCCCCTAGCAGGATACACATCATCCAAAATCAGACACCTGTCCACAAGATACAAACACCGTATTTGGTGTCTGGATGCTGGTCTTCATTCAGGGGCTCCAGGCAAAGCAACCGCCAAGGCTTCCATAGAGAGCTAATGCTTTGACATAAAACTACACAATAAAATTAATTTAAACATAAAGGTTCATCTTTCTTTTTAACCTAGCCATTTTTTCCTTTTTTCCACTGTTTACATTTAAATGCTTTTAGGGCTTGGTGACTAGCTGGAAAGTTCTTTTACAGAACCCCATCTGTTTTCCCAAATCATTTTATTACCATTCCTCAAGCTATCCTCTTCCCTCTCAATTTCCAGAGCTCAACATCTAAGCAAAAATCACATAATACATGGCACTTAACTTATGCACAAGAAATCTGTCACTCCACATGTCACCTAGCATTGGAAAAATCTTTACTGGAAAGCCAGTAAGACAGCAAACTTTCCACTGAGGGCAAAGAAAAAAAAAATAGTTTAAAGACTTAGAGTGAAAATCAATGGCAAAAGGACACAAAAAGTGATTATAAACAAGGCAAAGCCAAAGGAGCTAAAGCTAGGCCTTTGATGGGATGCTGGCTTAGAGAATGGCCTGCTAGGATAAACTTGGGCAAGGACGGTGGAGTCAGCTGAGCCTTTACCTTCTCCAAACTACTATAGCAACTAGTCAACATTTCGTAGCTTTTCTCTACTACCTTACTGTGGATTTAGTCATTCAGATCAGATCAGATCAGTCACTCAGTCGTGTCCGACTCTTTGCAACCCCATGAATCACAGCACGCCAGGCCTCCCTGTCCATCACCAACTCCCGGAGTTCACCCAGACTCACGTCCATTGAGTCGGTGCCATCCAGTCATCTCATCCTCTGTCGTCCCCTTCTCCTCCTGTCCCCAATCCCTCCCAGCATCAGAGTCTTTTCCAATGAGTCAACTCTTCGCATGGGGTGGCCAAAGTACTGGAGTTTACTGGTTACCTACAATTCCCCAAAGTGCATATCTACTGCATGTCCAGGTATTGTATTTCCTGTGAAAGAACTTGATTCTCAGAATGTGTGGAGAATATGATATCCATCAGTGATTCTAAGCATTTGCCTAGCTAATAAACTAAGCTCTCTGATTTTTAAAAGACAATGGGGAGGAGGATGAGCTAATGAAGAACAATAGTCCCTATTTGACCTATAACTATGAATTTCTGTAGCTGACCCAAATTTTGACCACGTTTCATGAACTTGTTATACATCCCATAACTAATTCCAAACTCATCACAAGGCAATTTTTGACTGCATTCTTCTCCTGCAGAAAACAAAACTGAGTAGCTAAAACCCACCAATTTTTGGAATTCCACCCAATTACACAAACATTTCTTGGGAGTCTACCTGATGGTTCAATGCCTCCTTCTCTTGAGTCCTAAACTGCCTTGGCCTCATACCTCTAGTTTTCAAAAGATTTGGTGTTTACTGTCAAAAAGCCATTTCATTTGCTTGCCCTCATTAAAAAAAAAAAAAAGTTGTGAAAACAATGAGGATGGGGGTGGGAGACCTTCAAACTCTTTTCATGGTAAAGAACAGCAGAAGTGAATCCCAGGAAGGAGGTGTGGACTTATAAGGATGTGGCATTTCCTCAAGATTTGGTGTGAATTCATTGATTTAATTTATAACAATTGGGATTTGCCTCTGTGCTTTTGAGTGTTTTTAGCTCCAGCTGGCAGAGGGATTATTTTCCCCTGGAATGCTCAGACCCAAACACAAGGACACCTTCAGAAAGAGGAAAAGGAAGAAATACAGTCTAGGAACCTAGGTTGTAAACTAGGAAATTCTTTTCCACTAAACTGATTTAAAAAAAGACTGTCATGCTGGCTGGTGCCTAACCAATTCCACCACCTTTTTTGGAGTTTACTAGTACTGGGACATTTCCCCTTGGATGTGTGGGCATTTTGCATCAAGATATCCATCCTAGTTCCCCAATAACCCCAAAACATCGTTTTCTGAAAAGAGCTAGGGATGCTGATGTTAACTGTGAAATTGACACAGTGTTCCTCAAGCCCTCACTAAACCTTCAAAACCAAATCAAGTTCAAACTCAGATGCAATATTAAAGCTCACTAACCCCTCATCTCTCCAAAGTCAGTTCCTACTTACCCAGCCTCACACACTTTCCGTTCCTATAGAATGAACTACTGACTGTGTGTACATAATGCTCTTCATTTTTCCATCCCCATGCTTTAGTTTGCCCTGAAAGCACAGCCTCTCTCATCTCTCCATAGGTCTGAATGTTACATACCCTTGAAAGCACGGTCAGAAACTGTACTAACTGATCGAGATAGAAGACATTTCTTCTCTGCAATTCCAAAGTATATCATCCCTAACTCTCTTATGGGCTTTCCTGGTGGCTCAGGCAGTAAAGAATCTGCCTGTAATGCAGGAGACCCTGGTTCCATTCCTGGGTCGGGAAGATCCCCTGGAGAAGGGAATGACAACCCACTCCAGTATTCTTGCCTGGACAATCCCAGGGACAGAGGAGCCTGATGGGCTACAGTCCATGGGGTCGCAAACAGTTGGACTCAGCTGAGCGACTAAGCACACACACACATAATTCTCTTATGGCAACTCATTTTCCCATTGTGTATTATTGCTCTTTCATCTCAGTTGAGACAGTGAGCTCTGTGTAGGCAGGGTCGTTCCCACCCAGCACAGTGAAACACACACACAGAGGAGGATTCACAAGCACTCATGGAATGAAGCGATGTGACCATTTAACAAGCCCAAGTAACTGAGTGCAGGCAAAACTTGACAGACACACTTACCCAGAAATATATGTTTAGCGAATACCGCTAACAGATCAACAAACAGTATCCAGAACCCAAAGAGCAGAAAGTCAGGTTAAGCTGAATTATCTACATCTTAGAAATAAGGCAAAAAGAAGACTGACTCTTTGGATGTATACTAGACTCCACTCCATTGAGCCAGCTGAAGGAAGCTGACTCTCTGGGCTGGGATGTAAAAGAGCTTGATTTTCTATTGACTATTGAGGAGGGCTTCATCTCTGCTAAGTTAAATGTTAACTTAAAGAAAACTGATGGGATGCAAGGTATTTAGCTCAAATATAATGATTTTATTGCCCCTTAGGTCACAAGAAGATCCCCTGGGGGAGGAAATGACAACCCACTGCAGTATTCTTGCGTGGAGAATCCCCATGACCAAGGACCCTGGCGGGCTGCAGTCCATGGGGTCACAAAGAGTCCGGACATGACTGAGCGACTTCATTTTCACTTTAGGTCACTAACCAGTTCTGCACTGAATTTAGCTGTCTTATTCTAGCATTCTTTTCCCTGACTACCCCCAACCTCCAAATTTGTACAAATCAGTTTCTGATAAAGCCAGCTTTATCATTTCACTTGTTCCTTTATCAAAGATTAAATACATTTCAAGGCAGATTCATTTGATTAAAGAATGCTCAAACTACCGCACAACTGCACTCATCTCACACGCTAGTAAAGTAATGCTCAAAATTCTCCAAGCCAGGCTTCAGCAATACGTGAACCGTAAACTTCCAGTTGTTCAAGCTGGTTTTAGAAAAGGCAGAAGAACCAGAGATCAAATTGCCAACATCCGTTGGATCATTGAAAATGCAAGAGAGTTACAGAAAAACATCTATTTCTGCTTTATTGACTATGCCAAAGCCTTTGACTGTGTGGATCACAATAAACTGTGGACAATTCTGTAAACTGTGGACAATTCTGAAAGAGATGGGAATACCAGACACCTGATCTGCCTCTTGAGAAACCTGTATGCAGGTCAGGAAGCAACAGTTAGAACTGGACATGGAACAACAGACTGGTTCCAAATAGGAAAAGGAGTACGTCAAGGTTGTATATTGTCACCCTACTTATTTAACTTCTATGCAGAGTACATCATGAGAAATGCTGGGCTGGAGGAAGCACAAGCTGGAATCAAGATTGCCGGGAGAAATATCAATAACCTCAGATATGCAGATGACACCACTCTTATGGCAGTGAAGAAGAACTAAAGAGCCTCTTGATGAAAGTGAAAGAGGAGAGTGAAAAAGTTGGCTTACAGCTCAACATTCAGAAAACTAAGATCATGGCATCCGGTTCCATCACTTCATAGAAAATAGATGGGGAAACAGTGGGAACAGTGTCAGACTTTATTTTTTTGGGCTCCAGAATCACCACAGATGGTGATTGCAGCCATGAAATTAAAAGATGCTTACTCCTTGGAAGGAAAGTTATGACCAACCTAGACAGCATATTAAAAAGCAGAGACATTACATTGTCAACAAAGGTCCGTCTAGTCAAGGCTTTGGTTTTTCCAGTAGTCATGTATGTATGTGAGAGTTGTACTATAAAGAAAGCTGAGCGTAGGAGAATTGATGCTTTTGAATTGTGGTGTTGGAGAAGACTCTGGAGAGTCCCTTGGACTGCAAGGAGATCCAACCAGTCCATCCTAAAGGAGATCAGTCCTGGGTGTTCATTGGAAGGACTGATGTTGAAGCTGAAACTCCAGTACTTTGGCCACCTGATGTGAAGAGCTGACTCATTTGAAAAGACCCTGATGCTGGGAAGGATTGAGGGCAGGAGCAGAAGGGGACGACAGAGGATGAAATGGTTGGATGGCATCACTGACTCGATAGACCTGGGTTTGGGTAGACTCCGGGAGTTGGTCATGGACAGGGAGGCCTGGTGTGCTGCAGTTCATGGGGTTGCCAAGAGTCGGACATGACTGAGCGACTGCACTGAACTGATGTGAGATTTTGATGCTCCATTTTTAAAACATTTGCCTTGAAAATGTGAATAATTATGAATAAAGAAATGCATAAAAACAGGTAATGCTGATATCATTATTTATCTACTTATAATTAATTTTTTCTGATTTTTATCTAGAAATTTCCTAAATACCAAATTTATTCACCCACACAGATTTCATTCCATTCCACACGACTGATACAGAAATAACAACAGCAAATGGAATATATTCTTTACTCTTTGTCTAGAATAATTTCTCATGGCATCTATCTGTGTATTTGAAAGTCTGCTACAATCAATTCAGTAATAGTTTCATTTTAAAAGCCTGTATGTCAACTAAATACCTAATCTTTTGAATTAAAAATAGACTCTGCTTGTAAATTTCTTGAATGACACATCTATCTATTGGTTCAAATTACCGAACATTACAGAATGTAATTTTACATGTTAGGATGAACAGTGTTTTGTAAGTTCAAGCAACACTAATGTTGCTTTAGGAGCAAGACAGTTGTTCTGAAATTGCTAAAGGCCATAATAGAAACCAGACACTAATGCTTTAAAAAGTATCTGAAATGGAATGAAATAATCACTCAATCCATAAAGCATTTGTAAGATTTCACCATAAAAGACAGGTAATTTTTTTCCTTTTTTTATTTTTAAACTGAAGAGAAATAATTCTTTCTTCTGGTCCTTCCTAAACATCAAATGCTATCACATCATAAAAAGAAAATACAGCACATGGATCATTTTTTGTTCATCCATCTAATTCTATAATACATATTCACTTCACCCTATAATAATGAGGTCATGGTTGTTCACTATTATTGACAATGCTATTTAATCAACAAGGCTCCACATGCTCCCTGGAAAGATCCCTGCCAGAAGCAGTCAGAGACCTGTGTTCTGCAACTTGCCCTTGCTTTTAGTGCTGCCTGCATGCTCTTGACTAAATCCCAACATGCTGCAGTTATGGTGAACTTCATGGAAACATATTTGTCAACTAAGATGTATTTATTACACCTGTAGTGAGTTGAACTGTATTGTATTCCACACCACCCCCCAAAAAAAGTATGTCCAAGACCTAATCCCTGGTACCTGTAAATATAACCTTATTTGGAAATGGGGTCTTTGCAGATGGAACCAAGTTAAAATGAGTTCATACTGAAGCGGGCTTCCCAGGTGGTGCAGTGCCGAAGAATCTACCTGCCAGTGCAGGAGACTTGAGACACACTGGTTCGGTCCCTGGATAGGGAAGATCCCCTGGAGGAGAAAATGGCAACCCACTCCAGTATCCTTGCCTGGGAAATCCTATGGACAGAGGAGCCTGGTGGGCTACAGTCCATGGGGTTGCAAAGAATCTGATGCGACTGAGCACACATGCATATTCAAGTAGGGTGGAGCCTAATCCAGTGACAGGCATCCTTTTAAGAAGGAGAATTGGGTACAGACACAGAGACACACAGGGAGAAGGCCACGTAAGGACAGAGGCCAAGATTAGAGTGATGGATCTAGCAGCCAATGGACGCCAAGGACTGGGCTGCAAACACTAGGAGGTGGGAAGAGGCATAAAAGAGGCTCCCCAAGAGCCTTCAGAATGAGCAAGGCCTTGCCAACAGCTTGATGTTGGACTTCTGACCTCTAGGAATAGGAAAAAAATCAATGTCTGTTTCATGCCACCCAAGTGTGCAGTAATTTGTTACAGCTGACATCGGAAACTAATACAACACCTTTTCAATAGTGCTTTTGGGGGGGGTGTTCTTTGGAGGGGTGATTCAAATCTACAAGTTTAGGGATGCTAAAGTAAGCTGGATTAGGGAGAGCTGTGATAGGAGTCGGGGCAGAGCAAAGCAGTGGATGGGGAGAGATTCTCGAAGGTTCTAGTTCCTTCTAATTTCATCCATCTTAGATATCTGGCTTCTGCAAAAACTAATCTTAAGATTCGCATCAGAAAAATATAAAGGGCGAGGAGGGTATAAAAACCATGATCAAGCATTTTTCATATGAAAAACAGCACATAGAGAAACTCACCTCAACATGTTGACATGTTTGAATGAGTTTAGCCAAAAGCGTCTCCAGTTCCGTGTTCCTCTTAATAAGGTTGGTGAGGTTACTCTCCAAGTTTTGCTGTTCAAAAAAAGAGAGAGAGGAAAATATTATTCTGCATGCTTTTAATACTTTAGTATACATAAAATTACTTATACTCAGGAAAATGGATACATTTTAAGAGAAATCTCAATGAAATCTATGCCATTTCAACTTCTTGTAGATTTATACTAGATTTTGAAAAATTACATGTAAAAGATTGTTTTAAAATGTTCACCTCTTACTCTTTTTGTGCCTGCTTCATGCACGAACTCGGGCACATTTCACTGACTAATTAGTCACAGGTTATTTCCTGGTTGTGCACCAGGGAGAGAAGAGGTAATTGGATTTCTAATTCCTTATCTGAATCAGAAATGGCAGTAACAGAAGGAATACGTTCCCATATCAAATCAACCACTGTTGGATTTTTAGAATTTACCATCTTATGGGCAGGCTGATGTCAATTCCCTGGAGAAAGGTCTGAACTATCCAGCTATTGCTGACATTATGGTCATTTATAGGCATTTAGAAGAAGTGCTCATGATACATGTTTATTCACTCACGGTATGTTTCACTGTACATGCTTCTAATCTATGCTTGTCAGCCTATCAATGCCAAATCAAACTTCCATGAATGTTACATTTTTCATATCACTATCCGCCTTACGGACTTCCGAGGTGGCACTGGTGGTAAAGATCCTGCCTGACAATGCAGGAGACTTAAGAGATGTGGGTTTGATCTCTAGGTCAGGAAGATCCCCTGGAGGAGGGCATGGGAAGCTACTCCAATATTCAAGCCTGGAGAATTCCATGGACAGAGATGTCTGGAGAGCTACAGTCCATAGGGTTGCAAAGAGTCAGACACAACTGAAGTGACCTAGCACATATCCTCCTTAAGAATCTAGAATTATGCCCTATTCCCTTAGAACATCCATATTTTTTACAATTTATTTTATTGAAGTATAATTGATTTATAATGTGTTAATTTAGCAGATTCAGTTTGATACACACACACACACACACACACATTCTTTTTCATATTCTTTTCCATTATGGTTTATCACAGGATATTACATATAGTTCCCTGTGCTATACAGTAGGACCATGTTGTTTATCCATCCTATATATAATAGTTTGCATTTGCTAATCCCAAACTTCATGGCAAATAGATGGGGAAACAATAGAAACAGTGACAGACTTTATTTTCTTGGGCTCCAAAGTATCTGCAGATGGTGACTGCAGTCATGAAATTAAAAGACACTTGCTCCTTGGAAGAAAAGCTATAATAAACCTAGACAGCATGTTAAAAAGCAGAGACATTACTTTGCCAACAAAGGTCCGTCTACTCAAAGCTATGGGTTTTCCAGTAGTTGTGTATGGAAGTGAGAGTAGGACTATAAAGAAAGCTGAGTGCCAAAGAACTGATGCTTTCGAACTGTGGTGTTGGAGAAGACTCTTGAGAGTCCCTTGGACAGCAAGGAGATCAAACCAGTCAATCTTAAAGGAAATCAGTCCTGAATATTCATTGGAAGGACTGATACTGAAAAGAAGCTCCAATACTTTGGCCACCTGAGGCAAAGAATTGATTCATTGAAAAAGACCCTGATGCTGGGAAATATTGAAGGCAGGAAGAGAAGGGGACAACAGAGGATGAGATGGTTGGATAGCATCACCAACTCGATGGACATGAGTGTGAGCAAGCTCCAGGAGTTGGTGATGGACAGGGAGGCCTGGCATGCTGCAGTCCATGGGGTCGCAAAGAGTCGGACACGACTGGGGGACTGAAATAAACTGAATTTGAAACCCCCAATCCACCCCCACCCCGACCCCAACCTTGGCAACCACAAGTCTGTAGAACATCAAATTTAAAATTCCCCACAATGACTATTAACTTTATTTTCAACCACAGTAACCCTCTGTCCTGGGTAAGATTTCTTAAGAGTTCTCCGTGGCTTCTTATTCTTTATGCTCTTTATTTGTACCATTTTGCCCATCGACATGCGTATTAATGAAGCTTCTACCACATGCCAGATCATGAGAGAGAAAACTTAAAAGATCTACTCCCTATGTGCAAAGAAACGAGTATAGCACTGGGACAGAGATGCTGTAAACAAGAGAAGGGGGAGAGTCGGGCTGCCTCAGAAGGTTTCCAAGATGACGCTTCTTTCTTGGAGGCTAGGAGGGTGGTGAACATGAGTGGGAGTTTCTTGGGAAGAGAGAATGCAGGTGGAGGTGAGCACACAGAAGTTTCCATGGGTGGGGAACAGCACAATCTCATACAACAAGCTCAGGGAGGCATGAGAGGGCAAAGGATTAGGGCAAGTGTGTTTTTAACATATAACCAATTCCATAGACATGGTGAAGGTACAGAAAGGCAATCTGATGGTAGATCTAAGTTTTGTAATGCCGTCCGAGTAAAAGGATCTGGAAAGACTATGAGGGAGATTTTGAAAATCAATTTCATAAAGGTGATAACAGTTCATTATACTGGGAAATTTATTTCTGAGGATGTTTACTCTTTCTACTTTCCTACATTTGAGATTTAGAAAGGTATAGTCAGGAAAAGAATCACTTTTATTGAATGCTTAAAATGTATAATCTCAAAGCAGAAATCTCTTTGGTCATTCTTAAACAAGTTATGCTTGTGCATCCGGTGTTTATCCTATTGTCTAACTTTTTTTCTATTTCACTGGCCACATTTTTCATTTCCAGTAGGTTCTTTATAACATCTCCCTTTTCTTGTTGAATTACCTTCTGTTCCTGTTCCTGGATGCAACCGTCTCCTCTACAACTTCCAGAGAAGTGAATATACTTAGACGTAAGCTCTTCTGAGAAAAGGCTATTTCCTATTTTCCTGTATTTGCATAACATTTCAAGAGAAATCGGTTTCATCTTAGGTCTTGTCATTTCTGTCTGACAGCTCATCTGACGTGAACTTCGTCCCCTGCACAGGCAGCTGGGGTGCCTACTCAGTCATTAGGGCTTGAGGCTGCTTTCCCAGAGAAGGCATTCCCACAAGACACCCATGTGCCACAGAGGCGCAAGTCCTGGTTTGCCTCAGTGCCTCTGCTTCCTTCCATGAGAATCCTGTCTGGCTCCAATTCTAGAGAAGGTGGGAGTGCCGTCCGAGCCTGGTGTGTACACGGGGAGCCCTGCACTCCAGGTGCATGGGGCGTCTAAGCCTTCTGCCACGTGTGGGGCACACTCCACCAGGTTTACCCTCAGGTCCCCGCTGGCCCCTCACCCCCTCCTCTCATTTCTGCACGTCCTTTCATTTCTGGTCCTTGGAGTCTTCCCACTTATGTTTAAGCTTGGTTATTATTCTTTAAAATGCATTAAAAATATTTTGTCTGTAATTCTCATGTGTTCAGAGTTCAGGGAGAGGTTTTGGGCATTATTTCATCTGGATGGGAAGACCAACAGGAAATCTTCCATGTCGGCTTTGAGACACTCAAAGCGTCTCGAGTGTACATATTTTAAGACAAGAAGAACTGTTTCTCCCCTGAAGGATGGGATACCACAAGAAGTCAGAGAATGCACCAGACAGAGTGATTTACATGCAACTTAATGATCTTATGTTTGTATCAAAGAAAAACTTGCTTTCAAAGCTCTTTGCCGCCACCACCACAAAAGCCAACTGTTTTTCTACTGTTTGAATTAAAGCAAACTGCAACTACTTTATGGTCTGAGACTACAGAATCATTTCGAGGTCTTCAATCATTCGGTGTCTTTCACGTGGATATGATGACTTTATGGTACATCTGTCAACTTATTTTTGTATGTTCATCTTAGGGAATCCTTTTGCTTTTCTTTTTGGCTGACCCTTCAGAGCAGGAAATTTCTCAGGAAATGCATCATGAAACTGTTTAAAGTTCAATTGTCATAGGTAAGACTTTGAAAGCTAGTCAGCAAGAGCTCCAAGTAAATGCAATCTAACACATTTAGACTTTACAAACATCTGCTTGCTTTCCCCTCCCTTTATTAAGGATCCATGATGTATAAAATCTGTTTTTAATCAACTAATATGCAGACTAAAGCCTGTGGTTTAAACCCATTGACCTAGCTAGATCCTTTGGGGTTATTCAAATTTAAATAGTACAAGTGTTATTGAAGCCCGCAAAGAATTACTAAGTCACTTAGAAATATAATAAAGGGAAATGAAGCTGAGAGAGAGACTTGATTCCAAGAGGTACCACAGGGACTGACAACACTTTTCAAGAGAGTTCAGGGAATGGGAAGGGAACCGAATCCAGTCCTCAGTGAACCATGTATCCATAACTTCCATTACAGGGACTGATATGGAGTTTTCTCGAATTTAACT
Source organism: Bos grunniens (assembly GCF_055505025.1). NCBI lineage: Eukaryota > Metazoa > Chordata > Mammalia > Artiodactyla > Bovidae > Bos > Bos grunniens. The sequence continues at coordinate 7,950,478 of NC_141194.1, forward strand.
GTATCACTAACATCCTGTGTGGCAGTCAGCAGGGCCTATAACCTCTTGATTTTGACTGTGCTTTGTGCAAAAGAGAGATAATGCTTTTTGGCATCAGAGTCTTGTGACTGAAGTGGATATAAGTATCTACTTCCCTATGGATATCTAAGGAATTCTACAGAATAGCCCTCTCAAAAGTTTTAGTTTCCTGTTCTCACCTCAAAAACGTCAATATATTTCCATTTCCTTAGGGAGGTGAACCATGGAGAAGTCCAAGTCAGGCATGAGTGACCACACAGGTAGAGCAAGGAACCTGGGGTTACGACCTCAGCTCAGTTCTCCTGGACACATGACGCTAGGGCTTAGTTTTCTCATCCATAATGTGTAGAAACAATAAATATACCCATTTGTTCTATTGGGGCTTCCCAGGTGGCTCAGAGGTAAGAATCCACCTGCCAATGCAGGAGACACAGATTTGATCCTTGGGTCAGAGAGATCCCCTGCAGGAGGAAATGACAACCTACTCCAGTATTCTTGCCTGGGAAATCCCACAGACAGAGGAGCCTGGTGTACTGCAGTCCATGGGGGTCACAAAGAGTCGGACATGACTTAGTGACTGAACAACAACAACATGCTATTGTTAAGTTCAGAGGAGACATTGAGCACACACACCAGGAACCATAATAAAAAGGTTTGTTGAAATCATGAATTACAGGATGAAACACTGTTTGGGGTCAGCACCAGATATTACAGGAGCCCAACCTCATGTCTCAGGCACTCACCCTTCTCATGCCTGCTGATGGCTTTTTGCTCAAAGTACCTGTTCCTTTTGGCTCGAGGCAGGCAGGGCAGGCTGGGGTGCTGGGGAGAAGGCAGATTGATGCCCCAAGGAGCAGTCCTCAACCAGCAAGTACTGGTAGCTGGTAAAGAGCCCAACTTCCTCACCTCCAGGTGGGACCACTCTGAGCTGGATTTCAGAAAATCTCACAGTGCCCCACTGGGAGGAGCCCAGTGTTCACAGCAACCGCCTGCTCGTGACCATGCCCTCTTTCTGTCCTGCCATCCCTCTCCCTTCCAGATGCTTCCTGGATCACCTCCCAATTTGCATTCTGATTCAGGGTCTTCTGGAAGAACTCAACTAAAACTTTTTTCCATAGACATCCTAATCTTTTAGTTTTCAGTATTCCTTCTTATGAGGAATAGCAAAAAAAACACAAGATTGGGGACCTCCCTGATGGTCCAGTGGCTAAAACTCTGAGCTCCCAATGCAATGAGATTTGATCATTGAGGTTTGATCCCTTAGCTAAGACTTTGCATGCCACAACTAAAAGATGCCGCGTGCATCAACTGAGACCCAGCATAACCAAGAAATAAACCAAAGTAACAGAAGACTATTGTTTTGGAAAGACATTTACAACTACAAAAGTTTGTTTTCTGTTCCTCGCATCTTCCCTCTTTCCAACCTTTTCAAGAGACCACAATAGCCTTCAAATCCCAGGCTCTAAACCAGCACTGTCACTAGAAATATGATTTGAGTGACAAATGGGAGTCACACTGAAAATTTTCTAATAGTTGTTATTTTTTAAGAAAGTGTAAAAGAAACAGATAACATTTATTTTAATATATTTGGCTGAACTCAATTTTCAAAATATTATCATTTCAACACGTAATCAATATTTTAAAACTGATGAGATCTTTTATATTCTTTTCCTTTATTTTTACTAAGTCTTTGGCATGTTTTGCACGTATGCTGCTGCTGCTGCTGCTAAGTTGCTTCAGTCGTGTCCGACTCTATGCGAACCCATAGACGGCAGCCCACCAGGCTCCCCCGTCCCTGGGATTCTCCAGGCAAGAACACTGGAGTGGGTTGCACGTATAACATATCTCAATTCACAAAGCCACACTGCAAACACTCAGCTGCTACATCAGTCCGTGGCTCCATTACTGGACAGCACAGCATCAGAGTCTAGAACAAGGGTCAGCCAAGTTTTCCTGCAAAGGGCCAGGGAGTAAATAGTTTAGGCTTTGTTAGCCATATGGTCTCTGTTGCAGCTACTCAATTCTGCTGGTGTTTTAGTAAGAAAGTGGCCACATGTAAACATGTGGGACTGTGTGCCAATAAAATTTTAGAAGCATTCTGAATGGATGCTTTACAACTCCATTAGATCACAGATTTCTGGGAAAGCAAATACTACATTGTTGAATAAACACAGTTTTACATGAGTAGACAGTCTAGGAATTATCACTGATACATCATTTCACACTTTGTCTAAAACCAAAGTCAGGTTGTGCCTAGCCTTAACTCATCGCCTCTTTCCCAGGTATTTTTCATAGTCCTCCTCTTCCTCCATGAAGGGAAAGGAAGAGTCTTTGCTGAGAAAGATGAGGCTTTTCTAAGTGTGTGACTCTTTGTTGTAATTCAACACACACCCTCCCACCATGTCATCACCCCACCAAAGAGGAATATAAATCATTCAAGATGGTCTGTCTCAAAGTAGACATGCAACAAGTCAGATTTTGTTTTCTTCACATGGAGCAGAAGACTGGGTGCAAATCAAGTGCTCCAAGAAGGATGCTCCCCTGCATACTTTGTATGGAAAGGAGGACTAACTTTTCCAGCAATTTTTGTTTTAACACATACATTTATAATATATTCAGATGGAGCCAGACTCAACCTCTTTCATATTACATAGTTTTCAGTAAGGTTTATTTGAGTTGATCACTGAACAATTCGTGGCAGGATAGCTGATTTTGCACCATCTCAATACGAGCCTTTAGGCATGGATCCGGACACTGGCTGAGGATAGTAAATCCACCTTAACAGATGAGCTTTGTGCTTCTACACATACTGAGACCCAATCATATAACAAAGTAAGCAGACAAATACCCCTCATTTTAGCCTTTGGAGACCTGTACCTAAGAGTCAGATTGCAAGGAATGAGGGACTTGTCATTGAGCAGTACTATGAAAATGTATGGCTGAAACAGGAGATTTCAGTAACTCCTTTTGGATTTGTCCAGGCCTTAAAGAATGTTTGCTCTTATTCCGAAGTCAATGCTTCAGAATGTCTTTAAAGTAGTGTTAAGTCTGGATACCTTTCAAGGCAAACACAAATCTGGCTTGTTCCATTCTATAATTTTCAGAGCGACACTCAGGAACTCTGTTCATAGCCTTGACACCCAACACCAGCCCTCCAGCACCATCAGGATATGAACACGTCGAGTGCCACCATCCGTATATTTTCTTCTAACAAACTTTAATCATAACCCTTAATATAAAAACACACCCGTATTAACACATGCCACCTGCACAAAAATGTAAATTCTTAACATGTAACTAAACTCTTAAGATGTTTTAATTACGTTGCAGGAATTTGAGGCTATCTTCAGGTTGAGCTCATGACAGACCGCAAATCCGGGTGATTTATGCTGGTTTGAGTTTTTAATGCCTTTTTTCATTGGTTATGATAGTTAACATTTCCAAATGCCCTGGCAAGACAGGTCGCCCAGGGAACTTCAAAAACATAATAAAACCCAATCTGCATACAAATTTAAGTTTAGTGTTCCATGGACGACAATTTAAGCCATTTTGATATGTGATACTATATTTACCTTGTCAGGTTTTATTTGATATTTCTATATTAACACCACAGAATCTATACCATATATTTATAAATTCCACAGTCAGTTCAGTGTTTATTATTGTAATCTAGTAGTCAATAATATACAGAGAATAATTTTTAAATACCATTTACAGCCTAGAAGAGCTTTCAAATGTTAATGGATATAAATAAATCTCAGTATAATTACACTCATTTAGCTGTAATGTTAGCAGATCCAATGGCAACTATTTATTTGCAGGTATTAGAGATGTGAGTAGCCTTTCCTGTTCATTCTTCATCCACAGGCCCTATTTCTGTCTGTAAGAAAGATGAGCAATGGACCAGCAACACATTCATCAATTTTGAGAATCAATATTGAGCGAAAGAAGCTGAATGACTAGGAAACTTTGAAAGTCTCTAACTTAAAAATAATGATGTCCTACAAACTAGTGGTTACCGGAGGGAGAGGGGAAAGGGGAGGGGCAACATAGGGGTGAGGGGTGAAAGGGTTACTAAGGGGCTCTATGAAATTGTGTGTGTGAAAGTTTTGAAAACTGTAAAACACTATAGAATATCAAGACTCTTTCATTCAATAAGAAAGGAAAATCTCAATTATTAAAAGAAAAAGTGATTGCCTAAGAGAAACGTTTTAGAGAACATAACTAGGACTTCTGTCAATGGAGAATACAGGAAGAATCTTGTGAGATGACAGTGTAGGGGTCAGAGCCATGAAGGTCCAATATGGCGGTCATCCTGCTGCCTTCTCTGCTCATTGCTTCCAGTCAGGTTCTCAAATCCTCCTCAACTCAGCACTCTGGGCTACCATAGCAGATACATGTGGTTAACTCCAGAGAGGTGACCAGTTTGTTACTCAAGAATTAGATGGTGAAAAGATTATGAGAATACTTGAAAACAGACTAATTTTTGCTTGAGTGAAAGCTTTCAAGTTGGGGACATATTTAATCTCCTAAACCAGGGGTTGGGAAGCTACAGCCCAAGGGCAAATCCTGCCTGCTGTTTGTTTTTGTATGGCTTGCTAGGTAAGAATGGTTTTTACATGATTTTTTTTAACCAGGAAAAGGATAAAATTTTGTGACACATGAGAAATATATGACATTCAAATTTCTATATCCATAAAATTATCTAGGAACATAGATCATCCCATTCATTGATGGTTTGTCTCTGCTTTTATGCTACAATGACAAAAGTTGAGTACTGGTCCTTTACAGAAAATTGCTGTCTCCTTGAAAAAAAGTTAAAAAATTAATTCACAGCTTTTTTTTATTAATTAATACAGAGTATTTTCTCTATTGGCTCAAATCATTTAAAAATTTAAATGTAACTCAATCTGCTTAACATGAGAGTATAAGAGTATAGCTAAACCTTCAATCATTCAGGTACTCAAAATTCTAAAGGAGAGCTTTTTGTTGGCTACTAAAATAAATTTTAATTCACAAAAGGAAAAAAAATAGCTTTAAATCACCAGTAAAATATAATGTCTGGATAAATTCCTCTGCAACTTCTGTTCAGAAAAGTAGAAGATTCAGACCCAGAAAAAGTAAGAAAGGATCTTAAGTTCGATCAAGGCTGCTATAGGAAGAACATGGTAAAGAGTGAGTAAAGAAGGCACTGGCCATATATTGGGAGAAAACTCTAATTTGAAAAGATCCATGCACCTCAATGTTCATTGCAAGACTATTTGCAAGAGTCAACACATGAAAGCAACCTAAATGTCCGGACATAGAGCCATGGGATAAAGAAGATGTGGTGTACACACACACACACACACACACACACACACACACACACACACACAGAATACTACTCAGCCACAAAAAAGAATGAAATGCCATTTGCAGCAACATGGATGGACCTAGAGATTATAATACTAAGTCAGACAGAGAAAGACAAATATTATATGATATCACTTATAGGTAGAATCTAAAATACGATACAAATTAAGTTAGTTACAAAACAGGCTCACAGACATGGTAAACAAACTTATGGCTACCAAAGGGGAAAGTGTGGGGGAGGGGAGGGATAAATTAGGAGTTTGGGATTGGCAGATGCAAACTACTGTCTATAAAATAGATAAACAATGAAGACCTACTGTATAACACAGGGAACTATAATCAGTATCATGTAATAACTCAAGAGTCTGATCAAGCTCCGGGAGTGGGTGATGGACAGGGAAGTCTGGCATGCTGCAGTCCATGGGGTCACAAAGAGTCGGACACAACCGAGTGACTGAACTGAACTCAATAATCCATAATGGAAAAGAATATGAAAAAGAATATTTATATAGTAACAATGAAACTAACACAACATTATAAACTGACTATACTTCAATATTTTAAAAAAGGCACAGCACAAGGATTACGTAGTTCTTTCCACTCTGCAGTTCTTTCCACTGGGCTCCCCTGGTAGCTCAGCTGGTAAAGAATCCACCTGCAATGCAGGAGACCCCAGTTCAATTCCTGGGTTGGGAATATCCACTGGAGAAGGGATAGGCTACCCACTCCAGTATTCTTGGGCTTCCCTTGTGGCTCAGCTGGTAAAGAATCTGCCTGCATTGCGGGAGACCTGGGTTCAAACCCTGGGTTGGAAAGATCGCCTGGAGAAGAGAATGGCTAGCCACTTCAGTTTTCTGGCCTAGAGAATTTCATGGACTATATAGTCCATGGGATCGCAAAGAGTTGGACGGGACTGAGTGACTTTCACTTTCCATTCTCCAAAGAAGTGTAAAGCATTGGGTTTTTGCAAACAAGAGTAAAGTACTGGGTTGTGAGTACACCTCCAGTGTGGAAGTACTCACTGACTGTTTGTTGTTTCCATCAGTTTTCTTTTTCTCAGTATCTTTTCTCTTAATCATAAAATACACCTCAAAGGAGAGCTTAGAGCGCTGGATAATTAATGTCTATAAAACTGATATTGATGGATGTCAAACACTGTATATGTCCCTTCAAGGTTTACTTCCTTCATCACTCAGAGATTGAATAGTTTTGATCTTATCCCCTTTCTTCCATCTTAAGTAGATGATGACATTGCCAGATACTCATTAACATGTTCTGGCCTTTCTACTTAAATAGGGTTTTAACTGATACCATCAAACATTTTTTACCAGATCTGAATGTCCCATGGTGGATGCCTAGCCTTCGATGAACGGAAATACTTTTTTTTACATTTTTATTTTTAACATACTGTGGGAAGACCAAATATCCAAAGATATTTCATGTTGCCTGAAGCAAATATATCGAATGTATTTCAAGTTAGAACAATTGAGTCTTTGATCTAATAATTTTGCACAAGTAACTATGATTTGCATTGTTTCTATAGCAACTTCTATCTCCTCAAATTTTTAGGTTTTAGAGGCATATACCTTTTCTGGATTATCTGCTAAAAACAAATTAACATTCAATACATGATTCAGGTTTGCTCTTGATTTTGTGGCATTCCCAAGAAGGGTTCATGTTGTTCACAAAATTCATATCCCATCTACATAGTGCAAAAAGTATTAAAAGTAAGGGAAGTGACACTCTTTGATTAAAAAAAATAAGACTAAAATTACATTCAACCCAAAGTTGGTCTGGTCTGTTAAGAATTTATAGAATCAATGTTATGTAAGAGAATTCTCCATTTGAGACAGCCTAGAGAAGCAAGATGGAGAAGGCAATGGCACCCCACTCCAATACTCTTGCCTGGAAAATCCCATGGATGGAGGAGCCTGATAGGCTGCAGTCCATGGGGTCGCAAAGAGTTGGACACGACTGAAGCGACTTAGCAGCAGCAGCAACAGCAGAGATGCAAGAAAGACTGAAAGCATGCGATCATTTCTTAGCCCCAAGTAACCTTCAAAGACAGAACTTCCCTTGGGTTTCAGACCTAAAGACTCTCAAATTCCTTAAACTCATTGCATCATTCATCCCTGACTTCACCTTTTACTCAGCCAGCCATTTCCTCTGCTTTTAGTAGCATAAGGCTGTCTTTGTCCAATCGAAGTGATTTGATTGAAGCCAAATTAAAGCAACATGAAAGTTATGGAAGGAAGCGAGATGACAACAATCTACTGGGTGAGTGGTTCCCACCATGGTCTGCACTATGCAAATCAACTACGGGGCTGTACAAACACAAGGCCTGGTCTCCTCCCCCTTCCCAAAGAAAGAGTAGGAATTACTCAGACTGGGGTGAGGTTCAGGGATTGCGATATTTCAAATTCCTCAGGAGATCCTAGTATGCAACCAACTGTGAAAACTGTTGTTCAGAATCAGGTTGCCAAGTTGCTGGACTGACACAGTGTACAAAAATTAATCATGTAGTCTGTTTACTAGTTTGACACTTCAAGATTTATTCAGAATGAAAGGAATATGTTTGTAATGCAACATATGTATATAAGTATGGGAATAAAACTAGAAATAACTATACCAAAACTGTCAATTTAGGTGAATGTATTGTAGGAAATCCAGGAACTACTGAAATAGTGCTCTGCAGGGGACACTGATTATCACTGGCCACAAAGTGAGAAGGCTGTTTTGATTTGAAAATACAGCAGAAGACTTTCTTGAATCATTCGAGTATTCCCAATGTCAAAGAATAATCCCTGATGGTCATTTCAGTTTTTCATTTGCAACAGTGTTAGTATCATAAAAATTTGCTTTGTTGATTTTAACAGTTGTTCTTTCCACAGAAATATAAGAAAAGTAGCTTAGATGTTTATGATTCAACAAGATTTTTTATATGGTACATTAAAGATTTAGGAAAAGGATTTAAGGACTCTGATGACAAAAGAATAGATTCATTTGCCTACCCAGATTTTTAAGATCAACTCATGTAACACAATTGTCTTGAAGACCAGAAATTCCTCTGTGGTTTGAAAGGTAAAATGCAACATTTGCAATGATGGAAACCACAGTTGTTGTTTAGTCGCTCAGCTGTGTCTCACTCTTTTGTCACTTTGTAGACTGTAGCCCGCCAGGCTCCTCTGTCCATGGGATTTCCTAGGCAAAAATACTGGGTGGGGTTGCCATTTCCTTCTCCAGGGGAGCTTCCTAACCCAGGGATCGAACTCAAGTCTCCTGCGTTGAAAGGTGGATTTTTACCACTGAGTCACCAGGGAATCCTGGAAACCACAATGATAACTTTTAATTCCTTCATCTTTGCTTTGCTTTAGTTGACGGGTTTTCTTCAATTGATGGCCACTGGTCTGCTAGTAAAAAAAAAAAAAAAAAACCTGGAGAGTGAATTATTTAATTTTTTTTATTAATAAATAAAAATGAATTTATTTAATTAATTAATTTTTCAGTGCTTTACAACAAATTATTAAGCCATTTTCCCAGAGTTGGTTTATATATACATGACTAAAGACAATTCAAGGCTCACTGTATTTCAAAAATGAACTAACTTTCATTTCCCTGGCATATACTTTAATTTATGTATGTGTGCGTGTGTATGTGTGTATTGTTCTTGCTACAAGGGGGCTTCCCTGGTGGCTCTGACAGTAAAAATTCTGCCTTTAATGCAGAAGACCTGGGTTCAATCTCTGGGTCAGGAAGTTCTTCTGGAAAAGGAAATGGCAACCCACTCCAGTATCCTTGCCTGGAGAATCCCATGGACAGAGGAGCCTGGTGGGTTACAGTCCATTGGGTCACAAAGAGTCAGACATGATTGACCACTTACACTTTTTTTCCTTGCTAAAAGAGAAGGTAATAAATGTCACATAAAAATATTTCTGAAGTCAGTTGCTTTTAACCCAGGGAGAGAAAAAGGTCCAATATTCAGAAAATTGGAGGAGACTTGCCAGTTATAACAATCATGAATGACGAAGTCTCATCTTGTAGATGAGACTTCAAGATGACTCTAGTCTGTAGAGTCTAGAAAGGAGACCAGGAATTTATGGATCAACAGCCTCCCCAGGGAGCTGGTTAGAAAGACAAATTCTTGGATGTGCTGAATTAGAAACTCTAAAAGTGGGGCCCAGCAACCTGTGATTTAATAAGAACCACTTATACAAATGTTGTAACATCCTTGTGGGGGGCGGGGGTGGGGGGCGTGTTGCTTAAAATTTTTAAAGCCAAGAAAAGCTAAGGGTAAGTTATCCTCATGCTGCACTTTCCATCTTCCCTTTCTCATGGATACCTTCGGATCCTGTCGCTCAGTCTCTGTCATCAGGCCCTGTCCCTGGGCTTTCCCTGGCTCCTTCAGTCTCCACAGGGGAACAGGAAGCATAACGGAAGAGGGTGCTAGCCGAGGCCGAGGAACAAAGGAGGGCTGGAGAATTTGGGAAGTAGGGCAAGAGAACCCAAAGTCATGGAAGAGGGAAGGTTTGGGAATGGATGGGCATTTCACCCATCCATGCTTTTTACCCCTTTACCCTTGGCCATTCTGAACTGCTTTCTCTAAGAAAAACATACCCAGAACTCACATGTTCAGAATGTGCCAGAAAACAAAGTCTTGGAGAAGTTGCCCTAGTGTATTCTCAATTACTTATAAATGCTGTTAAATTTTTTTTTAAGTGGTGTTGAAAGGGGGAAGAGGGCAGTCAGCCAGCAGAGAACCCAAACTCATCTGTTTATGATGAAAATATTGATAAAATTCCCCCCACCCCCACTGGCTGGAGTAAGCATATCTCTTGAAGATGTGGCTTGACACAAAATGTATAAAGCTGAAAGCCAACATGTTAAACTTTGCTCTCAAGAGTTTTTTCTTTTATATTTTATTTCATGTTAATCTTGCTCCCAGGATTTTTTACTGTGACTTTTGCATTTGATTTTCAAGTGTCTGTGGCTTGGTCATAGGACATTAGAGACTGCTAAATAATTATGTGGTGGTAGTAAATCATATAGAGCTCATGCTCAGTCATGTCCAACTCTGCAACCCCATAGACTATAGCCCACTAGGTTCCTCCATCAATGGGACTTCCTAGGCAAGAACACTAGAGTGGGTTGCCATTTACTTCTCCAGGAGATCTTCCCCAACCAGGGATAGAACCCATGTCTCCTGCATTGTAGGCAGATTCTTTACCACTGAGCCACCAGGGAGCCCCAAATCATATAGTGGCCTTCCTCTAACCACTGTCTTTCTGTAACGTGTTTCTTTTACTTGAATGAAGTATCACTTAATATGGCTAATGAATACTTTTCTGAATCAAAGGCATTTACTATATAAACTTTCACACTGTGTATTTTTCATGGCAAGCAAGTTTTTCACCAGAACATGTTCTATCTTCAAACAATTATGACAAAACAGTGACTTCTAATATTCAAAATATTCTAATGTTATTAGAATGCTTAGAATATTAATATTATTCATAATATTATAATATTTTGAATATTAGAAGTCACTGTTCTAATATTAATAATATTAATATTCTAATAATAATATTAGAATATTCTAATATTCAAAACAGTGTCCTGATAATATTCAAATTTCAAATCTCAGATCTCAAATCTGACAGACTTTTAGCTTTGATCATCCCTTATTATTTTAAACTCAACATTCTTAACTGCATCATGTACCCCTTTGAAATTTCTCCCCATTTTTTAGTATTCACAGAGTATATAAATGAGATTACCATTCCCCAGGTGGACACCAGGACATCATCTGATATTCTGACCTCACATTCATGCCTTCTCTTAATCACTCTCTAAGGTTGTTTGGTTGTTCAATAAAAGACCCCTTAGCCTCAGCCTTCCTTTTTCTTCCCAAGGCTTTCACTCTAACCATCTTCTTCCATGGGTTGCTGGTTTTCACTCCTCTAATTTTTGCCAGCCAGTCAGGTCCACACATGGCCACCAAAGTCATCATCCTAGTAAACTTGTATTACTACACCATTAATTCTCAGAAGTCCAAAGAAAACTGTCCATTCTTCAAGAATTAAGCTCAAACTGCTGAGTTGGGATGCAAAGCCCTCAAAACTATGGTAGGTTTAATAATTCTGAAAGATAAATGCACCCCAATGTTCACTGCAGCACTATTCAAATAGCCAGGACATGGAAGCAACCTAAATGTCCCCATCAACAGAGGAATGGATAAAGAAGATGTGGGGGGTGTGTGTGTGCGTGTGTGTGTGCGTGTGTGTGCGCGCGCGTGTGTGTGTATGGGGGGAGAGGAACAGTACTCGGCCATAAAAAAGACTGAAATAATGTTATTTGCAGCGACATGGATAGACCTTGAGGTGATCCTACTACGTGAAGTCAGTGAGACAAAGATAAATATCATATGATTATCACTTACATGTGGAATCTACAAGAAAAACAAAGATACAAATGAATTTATATACAAAACAGAAACAGACTCACGGACTTCAAAAACACCTTTATGATTACTAAAGGGGACATGTGGCAGGGAGGGCTAAATTGAGAGCTCGCAATGGACAGATACACACTATTGTATATAAAACAGATAACCAAATTCCTGTATAGCACAGGGAACCGTACTCAATATTCTGTAATAACCTATATGGGAAAAGAATCTGAAGAAGAAGCAATATATTTACCCATGTGACTGAGTCACTGTGTTGTACACCTGAAACTAGCACAAACTGTAAATCAACTATACGCTAATGAATTGCTTTAAAAAATAAAACATTTTAAGTACATATATCGATAATATTTTAGTAGGTATTGCCAAATGACTCTATGAAGTTTGATACCAATTTATATAGTGTTTATTTTTCTGCCAACTTGCTAACTTTGAGAACTGCTCATTTTTGTCTTAGCCACATATGTTGGTAAAAGAAAATATGAACCCATTAGACTGACATATACACACTACTATATAAAAAAGATGACTAGTAAAAACCTACTGTATAGCACAAGGAACTCTATTCAGTGCTCTGTCATGACCTATATGGGAAAAGAATCTAAAAAAGAGTGGCTATATATGTATCTGTATAACTGAATCACTTTGCTGCACACCTGAAACTAACTCAATGCTGTAAATCAACTAGACTCCAAAATAAAGTACAAAATTAAATATATATATATATATATATTATATGGTTTAGAATTTCCCCAATAGAAGTCAGCTATAACTATCAACACCCCACACAATGAACATTCAACTTCAGTTACAATGGATTCCTTACTCATCAAGAAATGCCATATCAGTTGATTCTTCTGAGCCCTTGTCTGCATCTTTGCACCAATCCAGAATTTTTTCATTCTCTCCATGGAATCGCAGAATCTAGCAGAGGGCCAGAGGCACTAATAAACGCTCACTCGATACAGGAGGATATGAATAACATTCATGCAACTAAAGATTTTCTATCTATAACAGAAATCACATCAAGCCAAATCTTAATTCTATTTCAAAATTGGATAGGATTAAATCATACCTTTCCAAAGACATCAATACATATTTGCGACATCAAGCCAGAGTTCACTAAATCATAAAAACACTTTGATTAAATTAGTTTCAGAAACTGCCCTCCAGCCAAAGAGCTATGTACTATGCAATGCATTGGGCAATAAATCTTAAAGTCTACGTGCTGACAGGTATAGGATGATTTATTGAATTGTAAGACAAGGACTTGTGAAGCATTACTAAGAAAATATACACTCGTCCAATGCAACAGGATTTTACTTAACAAGAGCAATTTAGGAGGAAACTGCACTATTAAAATAATAGCAAACGGTTCCCATACACTTCTAATTCTATGTATTAAAAATAATCCAGGAATGAAATCATTAGATTGAGCTGCTGGCTGGAGATCAGACAGATGACTCAATAATGCTTCATCTCCGTCAGATAAAGCTCATCTCTGTCTGGTAATAATCGGAGAATTTATACTACCTGTGACCGCCAAGATTTCTTTGACCACATGTTAGCACTGTGATTTTTTCTCTTTTAGTCAATTTTCCTTTGCAATATTATTCTACTTTACAAAATAACTAAAGAAACTTAGCCACATGGTTAACTTTCTCTTCCTGATTAAACCTGGATTACAGTGGCTTCCTGAACTTTAACATTTAATCAGTTTTCTTGAAAATTAACACTGTTTACAACTAAACTTTCCCTGACAACCAAATAATCAGACATTTTAAATGTTTAAAAAAATGAAGGGCGGGGGAGGGATAAATTAGGAGTTTGGGGTGAATAGATATACACTGCTGCTACTGCTGCTAAGTCACTTCAGTTGTGTCTGACTCCGCACGACCCCATAGATGGCAGCCCACCAGGCTCCCCCGTCCCTGGGATTCTCCAAGCAAGAACGCTGGAGTGGGTTGCCATTTCCTTCTCCAATGCATGAAAGTGAAAAGTGAAAGTGAAGTCGCTCAGTCCTGTCCGATCCTCAGTGACCCCATGGACTGTAGCCTACCAGGCTCCTCCATCCATGGGATTTTCCAGGCAAGAGTACTTGAGTGGGGTGCCATTGCCTTCTCCAGATATACTCTATTATACATAAAATAGATAAACAACAAGGTCCTACTGTACAGCACAGAGAACTATATACTCAATATTTTGTAATGATCTAGAAGTAAACAGAATCTGAAATAACAAAAGATATGTATGTTGGAGAACTCAATCACTTTGCTGTACACCTAAAACTGTGATCACACCTCTGTTCACCACCATTGTATAACATTGCAGATTAACTATACTTCAATAAAAATAAATTTTAAAAAATAAAAGTAAGCTGGCACACAAGGTCTTGATAGCCCTGGACAGCCTGTTTCAAAAATCAGGCATTTTCTTATATTTGGTAACATTATTAGTACCCTACAGCACCTGTGATCCCAAGGCCTCAGCCCAGCCAACCCTGAGCCCAAGGAGTATGTTTAGTCTGTTTGACTGAAATTTAAATAAATAAATGTAAACTCTCTCTCTCAAAAAAGTAAGCTGGTACAAAACTCGAAAAAAAATTTTTTTTATTATCTAAGGGGAACTTAGATAAGAGTTCCTTATATAAGAACTTAGATGAGAATCACTTGGACTGGAAGGAGATCAAACCAGCCAATCCTAAAGAAAATCAGTCCTGAATAGTCATTGGAAGGACTGATACTGAAACTGAAGCTCCAGTACTTTGGCCACCTGATGCGAAGAACTGACTTATTGGAAAAGACTCTGATGTTGGGAAAGATTGAGGGCAGGAGGAGAAGGGGATGACAGAGGATGAGATGGTTGGATGGCATCACCGACTGGATGGACATGAGTTTGAGCAAGCTCTGGGAGTTGGTGATGGACAGGGAAGCCTGGCATGCTTCAGTCCATGGGATTACAAAGAGTAGGACACAACTGAGCGACTGAACTGAACTGAAGGGGAACTTTACGTAGGTTATGGTTTTTCCAGTGGTCATGTATGGATGTGAGAGTTGGACTGTGAAGAAAGCTGAGCGCCGAAGAATTGATGCTTTTGAACTGTGGTGTTGGAGAAGACTCTTGAGAGTCCCTTGGACTGCAAGGAGATGCAACCAGTCCATTCTGAAGGAGATCAGCCCTGGGATTTCTTTGGAAGGAATGATGCTAAAGCTGAAACTCCAGTACTTTGGCCACCTCATGTGAAGAGTTGACTCATTGGAAAAGACTCTGATGCTGGGAGAGATTGGGGGCAGGAGGAGAAGGGGACGACAGAGGATGAGATGGCTGGATGGCATCACTGACTCGATGGACGTGAGTCTGAGTGAACTCCGGAAGTTGGCGATGGACAGGGAGGCCTGGCGTGCTGCGATTCATGGGGTTGCAAAGAGTCGGATATGACTGAGCGACTGAACTGAACTGACCTGAATGAAACACTGCATCTTTGGGGCTCAGGATACAAAGGTAAACCAGAGTGTCATGGGAGGGATTGGAACAATTGTGCCACAACACGTGCGTAGAACAGCTTGGAGGTAGACCAATGAGAAAGGCTCATTTTGTGTTGTCAGGATGGAAAGATACTACTGGAGAATTTGATACTCCTGCTACTGTTACTAGTCTCTAGTCCCCAAGTGTATTCTAGAACTAAACAAAAATCCTAGGTCTAGAAAAATAGGGCCCCTTAGGAGCCCACTCTAAGATGGTGTACCAGAGAGACTGGATTCTGATTACAGCCAGCCCTTGGAGTCAGGAGGAGGCTGAAAGACAGCAGGTAGGTAGGCTGCTGGCTCCTAGTGGAATCTTGGTTTGTTTGCATGACAAGAGTCCTTGTCCAGAATTGTCAGCAGTGTTCTGCTATTTGAAACCCGGGTTTGGCCTTTGTTTTTTGACTCAATGTGTTTGATCCCTGGGTCGGGAAGATCCTCTGGAAAAGGGACTGGCAATCCACTCCAGTATTCTTGCCTGGAGAATCCCATGGATGGAGAAGCCTGGTGGGCTACAGTCCAGGGGGTTGCAAAGAGTCGGACATGACTGAGCAACTAACACATAACGACCATTTAGTTCCTGAGACTTTACAGAGGAAAACAGGGCCAGTAGTTATTGGACGCACAACACCAGAAGTGGGTATATTACACTTATGATATACAGACAACAGAGTGATCACGCCTCTGTTCACCACCACTATACAAGTGGTTGATGAGATGGGAACAGAAGTTCCGCTAGAGGCAGACCCACATGCTGCCTGCAGGACTTGAGGAACTAGACCGCTTTAGAGGGCCTGTGTAAGCCTCCAAAATCTGGGAAATTTCTAGATCCCTCATAGCACCAAGTACTTCTGAAATCCATCCAGAGTTTTGTCTGTGACCTTGGTCTGTTTCTTGGGCTGTCAGTGTTCCACAACGATGGTTGTAACTGTGGTCTGCAGAAGACTCTGTGGTTTCACAGAAAGAGGCCCAGAATGAAACGAGTTCAATTATAGAGTCTGATGCATTGCTTCAAAGGGTGTCAGTTTGTCCTTGATCATCTGAGACAGAGTCTGTCATCTTTGGAGTCACAGACCATGAAGTTGAATATATGGAGGGGTCAGGAGGATTCCACCCAAAGAGTCGATCTGGTAACCATTAAGTCTATCCACGCCAATGCCCTCTAGTAACACATACTGAGCTTCTCTCTGCCCCTTCTTCTAGTGAGAGGACTTCCAGTGGAAAAGACATACACTCTCTTGAAGGAAAGCATCATTAGGACAGGACTCCTTTCTTTTCCTCCTATTGGATTCAAAGCACCTAATGCCATGCTCATTGCATAGCAGATCCTCCACAGATATTTGCTTCAGAAATAAGCAGATGGGTGGGTGACTGGGCAGATGGATGGCAGGGTAGGTGGAGAAGGGTTCCTACAGAGTTGGGGAAAAGAATTACTCACGTTAGTCCCAAATCCTCAGAAAGTTTTCCTTCTACAGAGCTAAGCTGGTGAGGCCTTGGAGTTGGAAACTTTCCCAGTTCTCTCAAATGGGCACTTCTGATTCTACTGGGAGCTTTCTGGAAGGATCCACTCTGACATTCTATGGAAGATAGCAAAAGCAGTAGGCCTTTGTCTCCTTCTCTGTCAAAGTGAAAGTGAGTGAAGTCGCTCAGTCATGTCTGATTCTTTGCGACCCCATGGACTGTAGCTTACCAGGCTCCTCCATCCATGGGATTTTCCAGGCAAGAATACTGGAGTGGGTTGCCATTTCCTTCTCACCCAGGGATTGAACCCAGGTCTCCTGCATTGTAGGCAGACGCTTTACCGTCTGAGCCACCAGAGAAGTCCTCTATTTAAATCTTTCCTGCACTTGTGCTGAAAAGAAAAGTCTCACTCTCAGGGCTCCATCTCCTCCTGTTTGCCTACAAAGTGACCGGTGTAAGTGAGCAAATGGAAACCAGCAGACACTAGTTTTCAGATTGCAGACAAACAGAAAATTTTTAGGTGCTAGTAACAGGTTTTTCCCGCCAGTCATTTGGAGCTGGTTATTCCAACTTCTCAGTATCTAAAATCACTAACTTTAAAACTTGAATCTGAAGAAAACAGTCTTCAATGTACTCTAAAGCACACTATGTGCTTGCCATCCCTTTTGATAACCAATGACATGCATGAAATGCAAAAAACAGGAAGGAGTTGTCACAAAAGTCATTTTACATGATTTCCATTTTGTACTACAGCCAAGTGTCTCCTTAGCACATAGGCCTGAAATGGTAGGTTGATGTCCCTTTCAAGAAGCATTCAAGAAACTTAAGAGGAAATGGCAGAAAGGAGTTCAAATCACAAAATAAAAACCACAAGAGTGAATTTTCTGAGCACAGGCAGAGTAAATGAAGGGGTGGAGAGAGGAATGGGAGAGGTCCTTTAAGGGGAAAAAAAAATCTTACTTCAAAGACTTCTGGAAACTTCCAGAGCTAGGTATTTCCACTGGATTTTCCAGGCCTAATCAGACTCCCTAGGACTCTGGTTCATTTATTTCTAGGCAGCCACTTTACCATTAAGAGTCAAATCTACCAGGGGAGTTTTTTCACCACTAATGAAACCTAGCATGGGTAATGGTCTTACGGCATATGATGGAATTTGGCAAAATCAACGGCCGTTTGACATGGTTAACACACTTCTGGATCATATCAATTAAATCCTTCATAGAATTTTCACCTAAATTAAACACTACAAATGTACAGCTGGAAGGCAGGTTCAAAAGAAAATCTCAACTATATACATTACAACCATTAATGTGTTTTGCAGTTTTTTTTTTAAGTTGGGACGAATCCAAATTGACCATGTGTATGCTGTCTTTGGCAATCCTATGGTTTTTCAAAACAACTATAAAAATAAAAAAAACATTTGCTCCTTGCTACTAGTGTATACAATGTCTCCATAGGGTACTTTGTGCTCTTAGAATAAATGCTCAAGACCATACAAAATGTTGTAGCTCATTATTTACCAATGTCTGCCAGTTTTAAGAAATGAAAGGGCTATGATGAGGGCTTCTGGGGTGGGAACTTTAAGATTTAACATCGTGATTAACATCAGAAATAGTATCTAAACAAAACACTGAAGAAAAAGGGTTGAACTGGTGGCTCAGATGGTAAAGAATCCGCCTGAAATGCAGGAAACCTGGGTTCGATCCCTGGTTTGGGAAGATCCCCTGGAGAAGGGAATGGCTACCCACTCCAGTATTCTTGCCTGGAGAATTCCATGGACAGAGGAGCCTGGCAGGCTACAGCCCACAGCAAAGAGTCAAATACGACTGAGCAACTAACATTTTAACACTTAACATCAGAAATAGTATTTAGAGAGAACACTGAAGAATAAAAGGGTTGAATTGAATCCTTGCTCCTTTAAATACATTCTTTCCTTCAACTATTATGAGTGTATAATGAAAAGAAAAAAAGTTTAAATAACCAGAGATTAAACATAGCAGCCAGGTTTACTAGATAGCAACATCCTTAATGACAAAGTACTTTTGTGCTAATCTTACTGTTTTCCCATCTGAAAACTGAGTAGGATCAATAAATACCTGAATTGCAATGGAACATAAATGGACATTGGTGTTGGGAGTAACTGAAGTACTCCATTCTATTCTACTCCAAACTCAAAAGATTTCAAAGATTCTCTAATCATATCACATTGAGAGGCATCATCATAATTAGATTTGACTTTACTTTTTTTTTTTAAAAAAAGGAGTTTTTAGGGCAACTCAATTCTAGTTCATTAAGTCAAAGTTTTAGTTCGACTACCATGTACCAAATCTTCCCCATATGACACACCTGGTCTACTAAGTGCTCACGATAATATCCACACAACAAAGGCTACAAACTTCCAACACAATCTGAAGTATGTTATATATTGATGAGCTTTGAAGGATCAGATAGGGACATGAGATAAATCTCAACACCTCTGACAGTTACATTTCCTGACTTTTGTTAGCTCTACTGTGTGTACGTAAGAGAAGGTCTTTATTCTTAGGGAATAAACACGCAAGTAATTGAAAAAAAAAAAAAAAGAACAATTTCACAAAGACTCCAGAGAGAGAAAGAAAGAATGGTAAAGCAATTGGGGTAAAATATAAACCTTTGAGGTTTATGGGTATAGGGCACACAAGAATTTCTGTCTCTTTTATTATCTTTTATGTTTGAAATTATGTGAAAGTTTAAATTTTACTTTAATACCCTAGAAAAGAATTTATTTGTAATGCATGTAATTATCAGAGTAGTATATATTATGTATAAAATTTCATGTAAAGTAGTAAGAAAAATATAACAGAAAAGAACAAATGATAAAAATTATGAATAAGCAAACATAAAACGGATTAAATGAAGAATTATAATATTTTCAAATGCTTAATTACTACTAATCATGGAAATACAAATTAAAACTACTTCATATCCATTAGACTGGCAGAAAGCAAGTGATAATACTAAGTGTAAGGGAGACTATGGGGCAACAAAAACTCTCTGGTATTGCTGGTGGAAATGAAATTGAGTATGGTCAATGTAGAGAGCTGGAGAAGGCAATGGCACCCCACTCCAGTACTCTTGCCTGGAAAATCCCATGGATGGAGGAGCCTGGTGGGCTGCAGTCCATGGGGTCTCGAAGAGTCAGACACAACTGAGCGACTTCACTTTCACTTTTCACTTTCATGAATTGGAGAAGGAAATGGCAACCCACTCCAGTGTTCTTGCCTGGAGAATCCCAGGGACAGAGGAGCCTGGTGGACTGCCATCTATGGGATCACAAAGAGTCAGACACGACTGAAGTGACTTAGCAAACAAACTTAGCAAATGTAGAGAGCAATTTAAGAATATCTAGTCAAGCTCAAGAAACATCTGTGAACCAATGACATTAAAGTAGTTAGTTTCTCTTTGTGGAAGGTACTTGCAGTAGTGGGGAGGGGAATACAAACTCGGTGGGACAATATCTTATTTCTAAAATTGGTTGATAGATACATTGCTCATCATGGTATTACCTCTATTTTTTTATTTCATGATAAAACCAATAAAATACAATTTAATGATCTCTTAAAAAATCTCAACATCTCTGATAATATTCTATTTCAGAAAAAACAACTTTCACAGCCACACAAAGAGCATTAGAGATGTACTCAAGTTCTCATAGCTTCTATTGTTCTATCATTCTGCAGAAGTTACTCTTGAGTTTTTATTCCAAAGCACTTGGTCATTCTCCTAGCCTGGTAGAAAAACGGGCTAGGAAGAGGTGATGATTCATCTGTTTAGAACCAAAGGAGGTAATTCCTCTTTCCACACAGCCCTCCTCATGCAACAGTAACAATAACAGTCATAGATTAGTAGTAGTAGCAGCTATAACAGCAGCAATAAGAAAGTAGTAGTAACAGTAGTAGTCATGATAATAGCAGCTGCCATTTACTGAACATATACTATGTGCCAAGTATTTTGTGTGTTTGATTTCTAGTCCCCTTAATAATACTGTAACTCTGATCGTTATTGATGGAGATATGCTTACTTTCCCAAATTCAAACAGCCAGATCCATTTGATTCCAAAGCCTGTTCTCCTTCTCTACCATCCAACTTCTGAAGTAGGTTCATTCTTGATTCTTAAGACAACATTTTCTAACAAGTCAACTTATTTCATTCTTTTTTTTTCTTCCTTATAACATCTTGTAACATTTGTCTCCTGTAACAGCAAGGAGATCAAACTAGTCAATCCTAAAGGAAATCAATCCTGAATATTCACAGGAAGAGTTGATGCTGAAGCTGAAGCTCTAATATTTTGGCCACCTGATACAAAGAACTGACTGTTTGGAAAAGACCCTGATGCTGGGAAAGGTTGAGGGCAGACGGAGAAGGGGGCAAGAGAGGATGAGCTGGTTGGATGGCATCACTGACTCAATGGACATGAGTCTGAACAAACTCCAAGAGGTAGAGAGGGACAGGGAAGCCTAGCGTTCTGCAGTCCACGAGGTTGGAAAGAGTTGGACACGACTCAGTGACTGAACAACAACAGGAAAATGCATGTCATGACTACAACACGTTGCACTGGTTTTACCAATTGAGACACCAAAGGAAGAGCCAGTGCCCCAGAGGGAAGGTGGGGTTTCCAAGGCTACACTTAGTGGGGAAGAGCGAATAGCAAGATTCTTCATCTAAGTGACATGGTTTGAACCAAGAGGATTTGAAATCTCAGCAACAATAACTACACCATGTAGAAGGCCCCCTCTTTTGGGAAAAGGCCTGTTTAGAATTGCTGACCAGGACTTCATGAAAAGACCTTAATTTGGGACATGCTTTTCTATCATCAACTGAAATCTTTATCAGAATACTTTTCAGAAGAAGGGAAATAGTTTCTTTTTCATATCCAATTCATTCTAAATAAAACCACCTCTGGGTCACTGACCCACTTTAGAGTATCATAAACAGTAACAGGACGGAGTCCAGCTGAGGAGTAGAAATATATATAGGATTCCCTGCCATCATCCTTTTAACCTCATAGGTTTCTCCTAAACTTTTATTACAGGTTCATTCTTATTTAGATCTCTATCAATTATAGGGAGCTCTATTTAACCTGATGAAAAGTTTGGGTTCAATTTTGCAAGGAAAGCCTAATAGATGCATTCAGACAAGGTGAAAAATGGTGCTGTCTGATAGAGTACAAATGCAACATAATTGTAAACTTGAATTTGTGAAAATATAGACTGTCTCCTTTCAAAGCTAAATTTTAGATCATGACATATGTACACCATGACTTACTTCAGGATTTTAACCAAAAATAAAAATATATATATCTGGGTGAAAGTGTGAAATTCCCACTTTCACTTTCAAATGTGTTTGTGAAACCCAAGGGAGAGAACATTATGGAATGTTTCAGCTCTTCTTTGTTAAGAAATGTGGAATCTTGAGCCCAAGACACATAGTAGGCTATCATGATACCAGTTGACAAACTCTGAGGGTAATTTGGGGAGCTTCTATCTGTTGTCATATATGACTGAAGTAACAAAATATTCTTCTTCACCCTTTGCTCAATCTATACTCATAGGAAGGCTTTGTCTCCCTTCAGCACATCTAGTATTCACTTTGCCTGCCAAAATGATGAAAGGAAAGTGTTAGTCACTCAGTCACGTCTAACTCTTTTGTGATCCCATAGACTGTAGTCGACCAGGTTTCCCTGTCCATGGAATTCTCCAGGTAACAATACTGGAGTGGGTTGCCATTATCTTCTCCAGGGGATCTTTCCAACTCAGGGTTTGGACCTGGGTCTCCTGTATTGCAGGCAGATTCTTTAAATCTGAGCCACCAGGGAAGCCAAAAGGATGAAAATCACACCAATATTCAGGTCACAATATTAAAATGGAGGAAAAGACCCCAGGTATACACTTTCAAAGTGGGATGTGTCCCTGCAGTGACAAGATGACTATTTCTGAATGATGGAGGAGGGGGGCTGGGAACTGGGAGAAAAGAAACCCATTTTAAATAATGCTACTTGAAAGACCCTCAAACAAGGCTTGGCTCATTTTGTTCTGTTGCTCTTTTATCAGTTTAGAATAATCATGATTCTCATGTTTCTATTATCTTCATCTTTTTCTTCTTTAGTTCTGCTTGCCAGCGCTGGCTGTTGGAAGAAACAAATAATACATCTGAACAAACGTACAGTTCAGATATCCAGAACTTTAAAAAAATATTGAATATTGCCAATGCCTTTTAAATGGAATGCCCAAACAACAGCATATCCTAGAGGGACTTCTATGGTAGTTCGAGACTTTACAAAATAAATGGCCAGATGCCATGAGGCCACTTCCTGGATCCATCCTGCTGGGGAGTTTCGGGCACGCTTGGAATGTTCTGGCATGACACTCTCTGCTTATTGCCTTTTATTGCATGGAATTTATGACTTAGGAAAAGTTTCTTAATACTTTAAGGTAATAATTATTCTTTAGGCAGTAACAGCAAAAAGAAAAAGGTGCAAGTCGCTCAGTTTTGTCTGACTC
Organism: Bos grunniens; assembly: GCF_055505025.1. Classification (NCBI taxonomy): domain Eukaryota; kingdom Metazoa; phylum Chordata; class Mammalia; order Artiodactyla; family Bovidae; genus Bos; species Bos grunniens. The sequence continues at coordinate 7,973,835 of NC_141194.1, forward strand.
TTTGTGACCCCATGGACTGTAACTCACCAGGGTCCTCTGTCCATGGGATTTCCCAGATAAGAATACTGGAATGGATTGCCACTCCTTCTCCAGGAGATCTTCCTGACCCAGGGATTGAACCTGGGTTTCCTGAACTGGAAGATGCCCCAATTTTGTCTCAATTTGGGGGAAAAAATTCTGAAATGTTTTCATTTTGTTTCATGAAAATTATTTGAATTTCAGAAGTTTATAAATTATCAATTAAGGATTTAGTAGCAATTGATGACCTGCTATTTATCTCATTTAATGACCTTCTGCTATTATTTATTTTTTCATTTAATGACCTCCTGCTACTTATTTATTTAAAGACCTTCTAGTCTGCTTTATTGACTATGCCAAAAGCCTTTGACTGTGTGGATCACAACATCCTGTGGAAATTCTTAAAGAGATGGGAATACCAGCCCACCTTACCTGCCTCCTGAGAAATCTGTATGCAGGTCAAGAAGCAACAGTTAGAACCAGACATGGAACAACAGACTGGCTCCAAATCAGGAAAAGAGTACATCAAGGTTGTATATTGTCACCCTGCTTATTTAACTTATATGCAGAATATATCATGTGAAATGCCGAGCTGGATGAAGCACAAGCTGGAATCAAGATTGCCAGGAGAAATATCAATAACCTCAGATATGCAGACGACACCACCCTTATGGCAGAAAGCAAAGAAGAACTAAAGAGCCTCTTGATGAGAGTGAAAGAGGAGAGTGAAAAAGTTGGCTTAAAACCCAACATTCAGAAAACTAAGATCATGGCATCTGGTCCCATCACTTCATGGCAAATAGATGGGGAAACAATGGAAACAGTGACAAGACTTCATTTTCTTGGGCTCCAAAATCACCACAGGTGGTGACTGCAGTCATGAAATTAAAAGACGCTTGCTCCTTGGAAGAAAAGCGATAACCAACCTAGACAGCATACTAAAAAGCAGAGACATTACTTTGCCAACAAAGGTCCCTCTAGTGAAAGCTATGGTTTTTCCAGTAGTCATGTATGGATGTGAGAGTTGGACTATAAAGCAAACTGAGCACCAAAGAATTGATGCTTTTGAACTTTGGTGATGAAGAAGACTCTTGAGAGTCCCTTGGACTGCAAGGAGATCCAACCAGTCCATCCTATAGGAAATCAGTCCTGAATATTCACTGGAAGGACTGATGCTGAAGCTGAAACTCCAATACTTTGGCCACCTGATGTGTAGAACTGACTCATTCGAAAAGACCCTGATGCTGGGAAGGATTGAAGGCGGGAGGAGAAGGGGACAACAGAGGATAAGATGGTTGGATAGCATCACCGACTCAATGGACATGAGTTTGAGTAAGCTCCAGGAGCTGGTGACAGATAGAAGCCTGGCATGCTGCAGGCCATGCGGTAGCAAAGAGTAGTCGCTCATGACTGACCGACTGAACTGAACTGAATGACCATCTTGAGAATTCTTTTCACAATTATAGTGTAAACAAACACAACTAATTTTTTTTGAAACATTTTCCATGCCTCTTGTCCATCTGACAAAGACAACCTCGAGCACAGAGCTCATCCGGGTAAGGATCAGAGTAATCTTTGGCAACTGTCTTAGCACCTAACACTTCCTTGTCTGAAGACATGCTTGGTATTAATACCTATCACTCACCTTCTAGAACAGTCCTTTGGAATACTCTTTCATAAACTCACACGGGGCTATATAGCTCTAAACTGCAGGGGGGAAAATGACTCTCCTTGAGCCTCCAGAATAAAAGATTAAGGCAGCAGTGAAGTTTCACTACAATGGAGTGAGTACAGTGAAGACAGCAAACCTAGACAGAGCCAGCCTCACACGTGCGGGGGTCAAAGGGGGCATCAAAAAGAGGGGGACCATAGAGATGGATGAGGGATTCTTCCTGTGGGAGACCAATTCGATTTTATTTCACCATCTCTGGTGTTTATCCATTCAGAAAAATCATTGTCAAAAAGTCATTTTATCTTTGTAAGTATCATGGTGATATTTTTTCAGGACAGGAGCACTTTTACTGAATATATTGTTTAGACACAAAATGGAAGAGTTTGAGTCACTTTCTCTGAAAAATATAGATATGGAGGTAACTATCAAGTATGGATAAATCAATTTCTAAGGAAAATGAGCAGATTCAATGGCTTTTGAACCTTCCACGAAGCCTGTTTTATGACTGCATTTTGGATGAAGGGCTGCACAGTGAAAATTTGAATATTATTTGAATTATTTGAATAATTATTTGAATAATTTGAATTATTATTTGAAAATTTGAAAATTGTCATTAAGAGCCAAACACATAACTCTACAGATTAATTGTGATGGTTTCATCCCCATCCCCATGGCCTTACTCCATGGTCACTCACAAGGATTCCTGGGAGGTGTCTCTAGCTCTCAGAGGTAATATTCAAATTTGCTCATATTTATTCAAAAGAAATCAGAATAAAATATCCCTTCACAGATCATCAGAATAATGATAAAGAATTAGAAATTTACAACTGATTTCTTTACTGGTTGAAAGGAAAAATCACATCTCATTGTCCTTAGCAGAATGTATTTTATTTTTCTTCTTGCACTGATGATCATATTACACCTGATCATATTATCTTATTTCTGACTTTCCGGTTGAAAAAAAAAAATCCCCTGGACAGAAATATTACTGTGGCTATTAAGAGAACAGAGACACTGCGATTATTCTTATCTTAAATATGATAGGTATCTTCAAAATGAAGACCTCTCATAAGAACACAGCTATTCATTGAAACATGGATATTACCATATGTAAAATATGTAAAATAGATGACCAGTGCAAGTTCGATGCATAAAGCAGAGCACTCAAAGCTGGTGCTCTGGGACAACCCAGAGGGATGGGGTGGGGACGGAGGTGGGAAGGGGGTTCAGGATGGAGGGACACGTGCCACCGTGGCTGATTCACGTTGATGTATGGCAAAACCCACCACAATATTGTAGTTATCCTGCAATTAAAGTATACAAAGTAATTTTTAAAAAAAGAACACAGCTATTGAAAATTTCTATGCTCTGGACTAAAAGCATCTACACTAAGACACTTGTTTCAACTTAAATAAAGGTATTTGGGCTTCCCAGGTTGCTCAGTGGTAAAGAGTCTGCCTGCCAATGCAGGAGACACAGGACACAAGGATTTGATTCCTGGGTTGGGAAGATCCCCTGGAGTAGAAGGCAATATGCTCCAGTATTCTTGCCTGGAAATCCCATGGACAGAGGAGCCTGGAGGGCTACAATCCATGGGGTCGCAAAAGAGTTGAACTCGACTGAGCATATTAAAAAGCAGAGACATTACTTGGCCAATAAAGATCCATCTAGTCAAAGCCATGGTTTTTTCAGTAGTCATGTATGGATGTGAGAGTTGGACCATAAAGAAAGCTGAGTGCTGAAGAATTGATGCTTTTGAACTGTGGTGTTGGAGAAGACTCTTGAGAGTCCCTTGGACTGCAAGGAGGTCCAACCAGTCCATCCTAAAGGAGATCAGTCCTGAATATTCATTGGAAGGACTGATGCTGAAGCTAAAACTCCAATACTTTGGCCACCTGATGCGAAGAACTGACTCATTGGAAAAGACCCTGATGCTGGGAAGGATTGAAGGCGGGAGAAGGGGACAACAGAGGATGAGATGGTTGGATGGCATCACCAACGCGATGGACATGAGTTTGAGTAAGTTCCAGGAGTTGGTGATGGACGGGGAAGCCTGGCATGCTGCAGTCCATGGGGTTGCAAAGAGTCAGACATGACTGAGCAACTTTCACAAGCTACACCCCAGAGGATCTTGTTCCATCTGGCTGGGCTCCTGTTCAAGGTGACCTCTGTGCACCAGGGTGAGAACCACTGGACTAGACAATGACAAAGGCCTTTCCAGCTTGGGGTTTTCATGACGTGTACCTCTTGTGAAATAAACAGTCTCTGCCTGCAGGAACAAACAAAACAATGCCTACATAACCTCTGCCTTGGCACTGAATATTCACATTTGATTCATGCCATTCCAAGTCTCTGCTTGAGGAGCTGAGAATCCATAGTTTTGCGTGCACACACACACACACACACATGCAGAGGTATATACATATAAACAGTTTCTTTGGAAGACAGATTTAAAATTGACTAACGGATTTAATGAGTCACTTTTGATCTCTGGAAATTATTCACTTTGACTATAATACAATGAAAACTATTATCCATCATATAAAAGCCATTTGGGTGAAACTCTCAGTTGCTGGCCTATTCTCTGCCGACTTCCTACTTGGTAAAAAGCCCCAGGCTGTGTTTGATACAGACAGCTACCCCAGGAAGGTAGTGTAGTCCTGAACATGAACTGCCACAGCTAGTACATCTGGGGATAATAGATAATATCAGTTGCACCTAAATCATGTTTGGAGAAGGGATTAAAAAATATTCAATACACCTCTGGAGGTTGAAATATTGCTGAAACAGCCCCAAGGGTGGACTGGGCAGGCCCAGACACCTCAAGACAGGCCAGGGGCCTGGGGTGGAGGAAGCCTGCTATGCACAGCCTTGGGGCGGTAGCCAGCCTGCCACTCGGGGTGTCCACAGATGGAAGGAGGGGATTCTGCAAGGACTGGGCTTTCTTGTCTCAAAATAGATTTGGTTTTGGAGGTCACAGCTTCCCTGCTGGCTTAGGCAGTAAAGTAACTACCTGAAATGTGGGAGACTTGGGTTCGATTCCTGGGTCAGGAAGATCCCCTGGAGAAGGGAATGACAACCCACTCCAGTATTCTTGCCTGAAGAATCCCCATGGACAGAGGAGCCTGGTGGGCTATAGTCCATGGGGTCACAAAGAGTCGGACACAACTGAGTGACTAACACTTGGAGATTACACAAAGAAGTCAACGCCTTGTGAAGAATGAAGCTGAGCTTTCCTCTCTGCATGCCAGCAAAGATGCTTTGGTTAACCACAGATGTCCCAGCCTCAGCACCACAGACATTTACCACTTGACGATTCTCCGCCATGGGCTGTCCAGTGTATTTAGGATGCTGAGCAGCATCCCTGGCCTTGACCCACTAGATGCCCCTAGCCCTTCAAGTTGTCATGATAAGGCAAATGTGTGCCACTAAGTTTACCCGCTAAGGTCTTCACAATTTCTTACCATCGTACCTCAAAGGGGAACTACAGAGAACTCTGTTCTGAGGCAGTAGAGAACAAAACATATACATAAAAAATATGCACACAAGAAAATACATATGTATATAATACTCTTTTATCCTGGCCTTGTGAATGACAAATATTTCATCACCTGTGTCTGAACTAAAGTCTTTAAAAATCACACAGTCTCTTCATAATACTTCCTCATAAGAAATCATTGGCAAGCAATTTGTTGATTCAGAAATGAGTGCAGAGACCTACAAGGCAATATTTTGCTGGCTTATGTATTCAAATTTCAAAAGAATGGCGGGTGGGCTATGATTTTTCTTGTTTACCTGATGGGCAAATTGTACCGTATCATCTCATTAAATTATTAATGGCTGTTCCATTTGTTTCAATAAGTATTTACTACTGATAAAATACCTTGTAGCTTATTTAAAAAAGCCACCCGATGTGAACAGCTGACTCACTGGAAAAGACCCTGATGCTGGGAAAGACTGAAGGCAGGAGAAGGGGATGACAGAGGATGAGCTGGTTGGATGGCATCACCGACTCAATAGACATGAGTTTGTGCAAATTCTGGGAGATAGTGAAGGACAGGGAAGCCTGGCTTGCTGCAGTCCATGGGGTCACAGAGTCAGATACAACTTAGTGACTGAACAACAGCTAGTCACTGGAAAAGGAATAATGAGATAGAAAATAACTATGAGACACAGTCACTGAGCTTGAGAAATGGACAACCAGTTGAGGCAGGAAGGCTTTTAGCCCAAAGGGAAAGTGAAAGTCACTCAATCGTGTCTAACTCTTTGCGACCCCATGGACTGTAGTCTGCCAGTCTCCTCTGTCCATAGGATTCTCCAGGTCAGAATACTGGAGTGGGTAGCTGTTCACTTCTCCAGGGGATCTTCCCAACCCAAGGATCGAACCCAGGTCTCTTGCATTGCAGGATTCTTTACTGTCTGAGCCACTGGGGAAGCCCTTTAGCCCAAAAGTCTTTATATAATAATATGGAAGGCAGTGTAATGATGAAGGGGTAGTAGAGACAACATGGAATGTCTGAGAGAATTTTATGAAAGGCTAACCTAAAGTAGTCCTTGGGGAGCCTACAGTTAGTCCTTTAAGAATCAACTGGAGTTAGTAGAGGAAGAAATAGAAGGCTTGAAGAGGAAGACTATTCACTTTGATTTACATCAACTTTACATTAACTTCTTAAAAGAACCTATATTGTCTTTATAGCTACAGGGAAGGCTTAAAGCTTGGAGAAAGGGGAGAAAGATCAGCCTTCAGGGTATAACAGTAATGGAAAGAGGAACCTTGGGCTTCCCCAGGGTCAAGCATTACAGGGTTTAACCCTCAATTATACCTCTGTTGCACTGATGAACAAATAAGGCTTAGAGAACTTAGTTGTGGTTTGTTTTCCTTAACCTAAGTTCACACAAATTGAAAATGACAAGGCTAAGGCACAAGTTAAAATCAGACTTCAAACCCATTTCAAACCTGCTGAATGAGAACCTGCATTTCTGTTGTTGCTGTTTTAATTTACTTATTTATTTTAATTGGAGGAGAATTTTAATAAGATCCGCAAGTATTTCCTGTGTACATTTATATTTGAGCCGTTAGGTCTAGGAAACTAATGTAAACCTACAATTCTAATAAGCAATCCTGGAAAAGGGAATGGATAATAGACCCCAAACCTTTGTTATTGACTAACAAGTGGCGACCATTTTCACTTATATACAGGCTTTGCCAAAAATAACTAAATATGAGTAAGAACTCATTTAGGTCTCTTAGGAGATTTGAAATGTCAAACTCATAGACCAAGATGCTAAATTTACATTTTTAACCACAGCAAATGAATTATCACATTTCAAGTGATGGGATGAATTTAGAGACCATGAGAGACTCATTCATTCCTTCATTTAACGCTAATATATTGAGTAGCTGGTGAATACTGAATAATTCAACATGACTGTAAGTAAATAAAAATTATTCCATGAGGATTTCCATATTTAATTTTTGTATTTTTATTCCTTTATTTATATCAGAATGGAAAAATAGATCAGCCTCAATTTAGTTACTACTTTAAAGGAAATTTCTTGTGTCCAGGCAATCCTTGTGTCAGAAGTTAAGGCAAAAGCACTTTGTCTCTCCATCACTTAAGCTCTTTTTCCTTCTCATTAATTTTCTGAAGTGGGGCACGTTTGGGCCATAGTTCTTTCTGCCTTAATCATAGGTGATGATTAGTTAGGGCCAAGATAGGGTCCCTGGGTCGGAACACCAAACTTCAATTTCTCTAACCACAGTTAATGCTATTTAATTTCTGTGTCCTCACATTCCAAGTGGTTAAGGAGGTTCCTATTTATGCAGCTTCTCCCACCCACTAGATGCTGAGCTAGATACCTGGACCTATATTATCTCATTTAATCCTGCCAAGATCCCTAATGAGCGGGTATTAACATTCTCATATTTTTGCAGGGGATACATGGTTATTTCAAGAATCAAATAATACTCGAAAGTGCTTTGCAACCTGTCAATCTGGAGATTTGCAAATGCTCATTATTCCTCTTGGTAATAGCTGGTTCTCAGTGTTGAATAAACAAATATGCTTGAACCACATTGTAAAACAACTTTAAGCAGCATCTTGAAAGAGAGTTACCCTTACCTTACCACCCTCCCTTACCACCCCCAGCACTGACCTACAGGACTTTAGTCTAGAGGTACAAAGGCAGCATGGTGGCCTTGCCAAGTGTGTTTCCAGATGAGTTTCTAGAATAAAAGAGAAACTGGAACCACTTCATTTGATGAGCTGAACCGTTATAATTGGGTAAGATCCTCATTGGCTGGGACCCTCCAGAGCCTTACTCAGCAGGCCAGGGGCAAGAAAATCACCCCGCTCCTGGGTGAAGTTTGTATGGGGACCTTGGCATGGCATGCGTGCTTGGTTATGTCCGACTCTGCAACCCACAGACTGTAGCCCACCAGGCTCCTGTGTCCATGGGGATTCTCCAGGCAAGAATACTGGAGTGGGTTGCCATGCCCTTATCCAGGGGATCTTCCTGACCCAGGGATTGAACCCACGTCTCTTTGTCTCCTGCACTGGCAGGCGGGTTCTTTACCAGTGAGCCACCTGGGAAGCAGGAACCTTGGGTCTCCTTGATGTTCCAGAAGCGACAGGCCATACTGAGCATGAGTTGGAAAGCCTGCCCATTTCACTCCTCTCAGCCTTAAATCTGATGCCACCAACCAAGAGCAGCTGAGCTCTGGACAGCCACGTGAAAGGGTCAAAGGATTGAGAAATAAATCTCTCTACCAAGCCAGGATATTCATCCTAACACCAAAGTTTGCAAAAACTCCCTCACAGATAAAGCTAGCCACGCCCACAGCTGGCCGGGCCACACAATGGCATTTCCTCTGGTGACCTCTCACACCGTCTTCCTAGAGATGGGTCCTTTCACAGTGGAAGTGACATAAATGGCTCCTGACCCTGGATATGGACTCGACCTATGAGCCCTGTTCAGGAAGGAAATGGAGACCTCTGAGGAAAGCATGTGAGAAGAGCTACAATTCAAACTGTGATCAGCAGACCTTTAATAAGAAAGGGTCTGGCCCAGATTTTTTCATGGACTGGAGTCCTCCTATGTTGCCCTGACAGCCACTCCAAAGTGCACAGGCAAATGTCCTTGCTGTCTTCTCTGAACACTGCTTCTCCTTGAAATGTATTTTTCCTTCAGCTTTTGGAAGTAGGCAATTTCCAGAGTAGGCTTTCCTAGTGGCACAGTGGTAAAGAACCTGCCTGCCAATGCAGGGGACACAGGAGATGTGGGTTTGATCTCTGGGGTGGGTAGATCCCCTGGAGGAGGAAATGGCAACCCACTCCAGTATTCTTGCCTGGAAAATTCCATGGGCAGAGGAGCCTGGCAGGCTACAGTCCATGGGGTCGCAAAAGAGTCATGCATGACTGAGCAAGGGAGCACAAACACAGCACAATTTCCACAGAGCAACACCTAAGTCAGCAATCTGGGACTATGAGTCATTTTAAAAACTATCTCATGGACTGAGTTTCATGGACTTCTTTTCCTAGCCCTTTTCTATGCTCTTATCGCATGTTATAATTATGTCTAGACCATGGAAGCAACGACGTGTCTCTGTGACTCATTTCTGCATTGCCAGAGTTTACCCGGGGCTTATCTCCTTAGCCAAACACAAATATCCCTTGGGTGAATAAATAAGGGTTCTTTTCTTTTTCTTTTAAAGGCAGAATTTGATAAAGCAGATGGGGGAAAAATCATCTATAAAGACACGAAAAGGGTAGAAGCTTTTCAGAATTTTCGTATTGTTTCAGGAATAAGAACCTGGTCTATCTCCACATGAATAAAATCCATGATTTTCCTGACTGTTTTCCCCAATAGGCAGCAAAGTAGATACAAGATGCTGACCTCGCTGCTCTATGCATTTTGTCCCAACGTCACAGAACACCCAGGGCCCCTACAGGAGGGGCTGGAGGCATTTATGTCCTTGTGCAAGCTCTTCCCTTCAGGGCTCTCCTCTGTGCCCAGCCCTAACCAAGACTGAAATCCCTCCTTCTTCCTATTCTAAGGGTGATGGCTGCTGACAGGGAGCCCAGGGCTACCCAGCTCCATCCTTCACTCACACACCCAAGGCGATCTACAACAAAACAGAAAGCTGGCCAACGGAGCTTGTGATTGGCCCAGGCTGCCCTGAACTTCAAAATGGTGCTTGTTTTAAAAGCCATTTCTTTTGAGTCCACCACTCACTGCTTCTTAAGAGTCCATTTTACTATTCGGCTTGGATAAAAAGGACAAATCAAAGTTCCCACCCAATTATAATTCCCCCGAGGGTTGTTCAAAATTTCCCATGTCAGCCAGAAACACAAATCGACCCTATAACCACTGAGTAATTTATGATACTGTCAGGAAACCCACGATTGGATTACACCAATGAAGCCTTTATTGTAACAGTAAATGCCCAGATATAATAATACCTCATGTTCATGGAACGCTTACTATGTGCCAATCACTAGACTAGGCACTTTACAAGCATTTTCCTTTTTGATGAGAAATGCAAAATGTATTCTCCTCTGTCAGCCTAAAAGCTATCCTCATGGGTAGGCGAAGTCCTTAAGTAGTGTGCCCAAAATCTAAAACATAAAGTGAATTAAGTTTTAAGTGGACTTTGTAAATAGCTTTATCAGATTTTTCCAGAATGCCTATGTCACATACAGAGAATATATCCAGTCTTTAGCTTCATTCACTTTCTCAAGCTACTCTGTGTCCTCTTTATTATTTACCTATCCATTGTCAAAAAATTTACCAGTCTTTCTAACAATGACCTAGTTTATGATTTGCCAGTGTCAGAGAATGAAAGGATTCTGAATATCACAGCCTTTAAAAAATACTCAGTAAAAGTAATTTCAGCAAATCCTACTAGCTTTAACTTCGTACCTCATCAAGATGAATTGTGTTCTTTCAAAACTTTTCAACTTAAATTGAAATGCTATGCACAAATAGATACTCCTCACTTATATGGACTCACTTTATACACTTAAATAAAATGAAGGAGGGACTTCCTTAGTGGTACAATGGATAAAAATTCACTGGCCAGTGCAGGGGACACAGGTTTGATCCCTAGTCTGGGAAGATTCCACACGCTGCAGAGCAACTAAGCCCAGGCACCACAACTACTGACCCAGCACTCGAGGGCCCACGCTCCACAAGAGGAGCCACTGCAGTGAGAAGCCTGCACTGCAACAAAGAATAGCCCTGACTCGCCGCAACTAGACAAAGCCCGCGAGCAGCAACAGAGACCCAGTGCAGCCAAGAATAAAATAGATTACAAATAAATTATTCTGTAAAATAAAATAAGTGAGTTATCTATATATTGGGACATTCGGGGAAAAAAAATTACTCTAAGGGGTAAACCAGTGAGCCCAAGGAAGCTGCTGTGACAATCCACTGGTTTCCACATGAGCATATCTTTTCTTCTGAGGTGTCCCTGAGGTCATCTCAGATACATCTGTGTGAATTCAGGTCTGGCCCTTCAAGACAACCCAGTCTAAGTACACTGGCTCAGCTGGAGAAAATATCGGCATGGAGATATCTTAAGGCAGCTTTCTGGATGGCCCTTGAGGCACCTGACTCATTGGAAAAGACCCCAATGCTGGGAAAGATTGAAGGCAAAAGAAGAGGGCAGCAGACTATGAGATAGTTAGATGGCATCACCGACTTAATGAACTTGAACAAACTCTGGGAGATAGTGGAGGACTGGTGTGCTGCAGTCCATGGGGTCGCGGAGTTGGACATGACTTAGTGACTGAACAACAATGACATAAGGCATCAGCCACCGTCTATGATGGTGGCCTACAGCCTGGCCAGGTTTGTGTGTAAAACCACACACCACCTCGATTAGTCCTGAATATTCATACAGGACTGATGCTGAAGCTGAAGCCCCAATACTCTGGCCACCTGATGCAAAGAACCAACTCATTGGAAAAGACCCTCATCCTGGGAAAGATTGAGGCAGGAGGAGAAGGAGACGACAGAGGATGAGATGGTTGGATGGCATCACCAACATGATGGACATCAGTTTGAGCAAGCTCCTGGAGTTGGTGATGGACAGGGAAGCCTGGTGTGCTGCAGTCCATGGGGATGCAAAGAGTTGGATATGACTGAGCGACTGAACTGAATTGAACTGAGTCTCCAAACCCAAAAGGAAACCTCAGAAGTAATGGAGTCACTCGAAAAGCTGGAGCCAAAGAGACCCAAAATAAGAGGGCAGCAGGGGGAACTGTGCTCTAGTCTTAGGTCAAAGCCCTCTGCCCAGGTGATGTGGGGCCACCCCTTTTATCACCCTCCGCTCCAATTCCCTCATCTGCAGAATCGGGATGAAACAACATCAACTTCAAGGTCATATCTGACTATAAAACATTCCTGAGGTCTGTGGTCAGCATTTAGAGATTTGAACACATCTGCCTTAGAGTGGCTCAGAAAGCCAGAAGAAATAAGCATACAGGATCTCGAGTGTATCTCTGTGCTGTGTGTTTGTGTGCCTAGTCACTCGGTCGTGTCCAACTCTTTGTGACCCTATGGGCTGTAGCCCACCAGGCTCCAATGTCCATGGGGGCTCTCCAGGCAAGAACACTGGAGTGGGTTGCCATGCCTTCTTCCAGGGATCGAACCCAGGTCTCCTGCATTGCAGGCAGATCCTTTGCCAACTGAGCCACCAGGGAAGGAAAGGCAGAAAAGAATTGCATTTATGTCTGGAATCAAGAGCCAATCATCAATGATCACTCCTATTCTTGGTCTTCAAGGACAAGACATTGACTCTCACTGCTTTCCATGTTTCTGTTGAGTGTGTGTATGTCTGTGTGTGTGTGTGTGTCGGGGGTGTGGTTTGACCTATGATACTACTTCACTTTGCCTATTAAAAATGAGACCACAAAAATCTAAAGTCATGTGAACAACTTTTCCCCCTTGTATTTCTTCTGTGGACACAATGACCCTAAATGTTTCTGATACCCTGACTGGACCTTGCCTTCAGAAAATATACATGACATCAGCCTCTTTCTCTCAAAAACAAAATTCCTTCAGTGTTATTCTCTAGAGAAGAAAACTGCCCCGAACTTTAACCTGGCATTCAAAGACTCAAACTCTTCACCCTGCCCCCAGTAGGACTCTTCCAACAGCCTCCCTCCCGGGCCCCTCCATTGGCACCCTGGGCTTTAGCCAGCATTGTCTAGAATCCCTAAGCTGTCTTGCCAATTCCCGCCAACAGGTTTCTGCTGGCCCCACTCCCGAGGAACGCCTCACTCTTCTTTGATGCATAATCCACTGATCTGTCAAGGCGGCTTAAAGCCCACCACCCTGGAGCAAGGTTTCTTGTCTACTCAAAAACCAGAGTCAGTTCTTCCTCCTCCACATCCCAAAGCACTTCTCTAACCCATCAATCATGCATCTGTCCATCAACAAGTGTTTACTCACTCTCATGCCTCTGCCCTTCGCCAGGAGCTTGAGACACAGAACTACAAAACCCACGACAGCAACAATGTGGACCCTTATCTCACATGCAAATAAAACAAGCCGTGGTTAAAAAACAACTGTCAGGCCGTGTGCCCCAAAGGTCCACATCGTAACCATCATGCCATTCTAACCTCCTGGATTATTACAGTGTTTTTATGTTCTAATACATTGCCAGGCACAATACTGATGGTTTGTGTGAAACATTTTATTTTGCTCTCCCATGTTTCTATGCAAGTAAGTACATTATTTCTAACTCATTGGGAAAGACCTTGATGCTGGGTAAGATTGAAGGCAGAAGGAGAAGAGAGTGGCAGAGCATGAGATGGTTGGATGGCAGCACTGACTCAAAGGACATGAGTTTGAGCAAACTCTGGGAGATGGTGAAGGACATGGAAGCCTGGTGTGCTGTAGTCCATGGGGTCTCAAACAGTTGGACATGACTTAGTGACTGAACAACAACAAATACATTATTAGCCCTGTTTTACAACTGTGGTGTTGGAGAAGATCCTGAGAGTCCCTTGGGCTGCAAGGAGATCAAACCAGTCAATCCTAAAGGAAATCAATCCTGAATATTCATTAGAAGGACTGATGCTGAAGCTGAAGCTCCAATACTTTGGTCACCTGATGCAAAGAGCCAACTCATAGGAAAAGACTGATGCTGGGAAAGATTGAAGGCAAGAGGAGAAGGGGACGACAGAGGACAAGATGGTGGGATGGTATCACTGACTCAATGGACACGAATTTGAGCCAAGTCTGGGAGATGGCAAAGGACAGGGAAGCCTGGTGTACTGCAGTCCATGGGGCTGCAAAGAATTGAACACAACTGAACAAAGCAGCAACAACAACAAATGAACTAAAGCTAAGAAACATGCTCAAGAATTAAATTTCTTTACACAATCAAATAACTAGAAGGTACCTTATGTACCTGTCTATTTCCCAGAATTCTCCGAACTCCTCAGAAATTATCCCAATAATAAATCATCAGGTGGTAAGACAGTCCTCTCTGCAGGTAAGGGAGGGAGAGGGGATTCATCACGGGGAAGAGATGAAAAGGAGAGAGGAGAAAGATGGAGCCTTAAGTTTACTGTTAAGAACATATCCCTCGAAATGTCTTCTTTTACTCTGTATATCATAAAAAGTTTTTGTACCCAACTAAGAAAATTAAAATACAACTTTAACATATTTCACAAGTATTTGGAAACTGTATTTTGTCACATGGGAAGATTCTAAAGAAACTAAAGAATTGTTCCCATGAAATAAGCATAAGCAGAATAGAAATTTGAAGGGGCTAGTTGGAACAGGTGAGAACTCATACAACCAAAACATTTTGGAAGACATATGTCTGACATTCACATATCCCCAATGGCATCAGGTGACAAAACGTCATGATCTACATGTTAGATTAAAATCTAGCCTAGACTTACTGTGAACCCGTTTGAAAAAAGATACAGGGCTCCACAAGGGATGTCACAGGTGGGAAATAGAAAAAAGAATGATACCAAAGAATCTATGGATGTCTACTAAATTTGTCAGTCTTCTAATAAGAAGCTTGGCAACGGTAGATGTAATGGCCTTTATTTCAGGAAGCCTTTCCCTAAAGTCTCTCAGGTCTGGCATTGGTGTCCCTCCTTTGGGTACAGTGTACCCAGAGTTTCCTCCCACGAACAGAGAAAGTATTTACCTACTGGAACTCTCTGCTAAACTATAAGCTCCAGGGAGGAGGGGGACTGTTCCTGTTCATATCGCCTTTATGAAGCATACACGAAGTTACTTTTGCATGACCTCTCCAAAAAATCTACATCTCAGATACGGGAGGATAAAGGAAACAGTAGGTATAATGGGTCTGTCAACTGTCCATCATATAGGAGCATAAAACAAAGGTGAACAAGTACTTGAGATCTGCTGCTGCTGCTAAGTTGCTTCAGTCGTGTCTGACTCTGTGTGACCCCATAGACGGCAGCCCACCAGGCTCTCTGTCCCTGGGATTCCCCAGGCAAGAACACTGGAGTGGGTTGCCATTTCCTTCTCCAATGCATGAAAGTGAAAAGTGCAAGTGAAGTCGCTCAGTCGTGTCCGACTCCTAGCGACCCCATGGACTGCAGCCTACCAGGCCCCTCCGTCCATGGGATTTTCCAGGCAAGAGTACTGGAGTGGGTTGCCATTGCCTTCTCTGATTTGAGATCTAGTTTATCAAAATTCATACCATTAAATTTAAACCAATCAAGTGCAATACAGACCAGAATAATGAGTCATGTCCAGGTGGATAAAATATAATGTCTATCTGGCTCTGCTCTTATTTATAAATTATCTTCAAGTTGAAAGCGTTAATCGCTCAGTCCTGTCCGACTGTTTGTGATTATGTATTGTAGCCCTCCAGGCTCCTCTGTCCATGGAATTCTCCAGCCAAAAATACTGAGTGGGCTGCCATTCCCTTCTCCAGGGGATCTTCCTGACTCAGGGATTGAACCCAGTCTCCTGTATTGCAGGTGGATTCTTTACCATCTGAGCCACCAAGGAAACCCAGAAATTATCTTACAGAATTCTTTATCATATATCAGAATGAATATCTGTAATATTATTACAAATGGAATTTAAGCTTTCAAGTAGGGTTAACAGTTGATCATCAGTGAAGCAGCTGACAAATATTTATTGGGAATTCATTATCTGCAAGATCCTGTAGTCAGTCTTAGGTGGGTGATGGAGCAGTGGGAGCCAAAGGTCTCTGCCTAACTTAGGGTGATTAAATCATCAAGGGAGACATATTGTGTGCTCAATTGACTAGATAACCAGGTATACACTGGAGTAAGTGATTGCTATGAGTTAGACTGTGGCCCCTAAAACTTCGTATGTTGAAGTCTTAGCCCCAAATATTTCAGAATGCGACCTTAAAGGTCACTGAAGCTATAATTGGCTATGATGAAGTCATACTGGAGTAGAGTGGGCCCTTAATCCAATATGACTGGTGTCCTGTTAAGAAGGGGCAATTTGGGGCTTCCTGGGCCATCCAGTGGTTAAGACTCAGGATTCCCAATGTCGGTGGCATGGGTTTGATCCCTCATGGGGGAACTAAGATCCTGCATGCCACGTGGGGCAGCCAAAAAAAATTATGCCAAGAAGGGGAAATTTGAACACGAAGATAAACACACAGGAAGAATGCCATGTGAAGAGATATATGGAGAAAACAGCCACCAACAACCCAAGGAGAAAGGCCTGGAACACATCCTTCCCTCACAGCCCTCAAAAGGAATCAACTCTGCTGACACCTTGATTGAAGACTTCCAGCCTCAGTAGTAATGAATTTGCCTGCCGATACAGGAGACACAGGTTCGATCCCTGGGTAGGGAAGGTCCCCTGGAGGAGGGCATGGCAACCCACTCCAGTATTCTTGCTTGGAGAATCCCATGGACAGAGGAGCCTAGCAGGCTGCAGTCCACTGGGGCACAAAGAGTCAAACACAACTGAGCAACTAAACAACAACAGTCTCCAGAAATGTACAACAATACATCCCTTTCCTGTAGGTCACCTAGTTTGTGGGCCCTTGCTGCAGCAGCCCTGGCAAACCAATGCAGTGATAAATGCTAAATTCTTCCCACAGATGAAGGTTTCTCAAGCTGGGCACTGCTGAGATTTGGGACCAGACAACTCTACGTGGTGGGGGCCCATCCTGCACCTTGTAGGATGTAGCAGCATCCCCAGCCTCTACCCACATATGCATCACACACACACACATACACACACACACCACTCTTTCCCTGGAACCTGCACTCTACCAGTGACTATTTTCAAAGAAGAAACAAGTCATAGAAATTCTAAGGAAAAAGTAAAAAGTCTAGCTCAGATTCCACTTACAACTTCCCCAATGGCAAATAAAGTAGAAGATTTTCAAAAATATAGACCCCCCACACGATCTATAAATGAAGCCCAAAAGTGAAATCCCATCTCTCTACCTCCAGAAGAGAAGGGCTACATAGGAAGGCTGAGATCTAACTGGAACCTTTATCAAACTATTATAAAACTGTAATGAGATGACCCACTGAAAGGGATTATTTCGCAAATTAACTCCCGCAGCCAAAAGAAGGCCAATCAGAGTCAGAAGAGCAAAACAGTGATTTGGAACTTCAGTTTCAGCTAACTTGAAGTCAGAGTATGCTAAAATTGAAGTTCAAGGAAAGATCAATTTTTCTGGGTTTGTATATTTTTATAGGTGGGACCAGAGGAAAGAAACAAGAGCTCCAACATTGTATGGTGTAACAGAGGAGAAGAAATTACTGAATTGTAATTTCTTGAAAACTCTGGAATGCATTCTATTCAATTCTCTTATATGTCACTTGGTTCACTAATCAAACTTTTGAATCAAGTTTGGAGCACTGAGAGGCTTCTTAAAATTCAATTAAAATGATGTGAAAAGGTCCACATCATGATAGGCTCCATTTAGAGATGCACTTGCCAGGAAGACTTTTCTCTTTTTATCTTAAAACAGAGTTCAGGAAATGCTAGTTTAATTTTCTCTTTGTTTCAATATTTTATGATTATCTCCCAATGCACAGTCTCTGAAAGCATCATTAGATTCTTGACTTGATGTGATTTCAAATGATGTGAAAGATTTTATTTGCATGAATTCTACATGCTGAAAGTTTTCCTTTTTATTCCTTTTGTGTCTAGAAAAATAGTTGTAATGTACAAAAGTATATTCCAATCCTCTATATCAACACATGTATACTGAGAACTAATGAAAAAATATCCCTCTAAGTTATTGAGTGTTATTAAAAGAATTATTCCTCATGATCACTGCAGAATTCCTTTTCTTCAAATAATGGACTTATACTAACAGAAGTAAAAAAAAAATTTTCAAACAGCACACACCTTAGTCCTTACATATTCAAGTAAGTAAAGCAAATCTATCACATTATGAATGAAAGCATTCTCAAATTTCTCCATGCTTTTGTTTCCATATCATCAGAAATCCATTTTTGTAAGTGATGCTAAAGTCTCAGGAAAATATACTAACAGAACACATTTACTTTCTCAGGTCAAAGTAATAAACAAAAATACCATTTTTTTTTGTTTTGGCCCTTTCAGTATGCTATTCCTTTCTTCAAAAACCTGATGTTTAGACTGTACTTAGGTCTTGAAATACCATGGACACCCAAATGTCATCTATTCTATGATTTTTTTGTTCTAACATAAGTGGCATGTTTTAGAACAAACAGGCTATGCTAGCATGTTCCTTGTTTAAATGCTGATAAGCATATTTTGTGAAATGGCTGTAAATAAATGCTTATAAGCATACTTTGTTGAGCAGCTATAAATGTGTTTCAGCCTACTGGGTGCTGTTTATATGCTTATATTTCTGTAATTAGAAGAAAAAAATCTACCAGGATCATAAATTGTCAGGCCCTCCTGGTGACAGTATAAATGACCACTAGCCTACTGGCTTGATTAGACAAGTGTTCAGGGCTCATAATTGAAGAATTTCATTTTCATCACAAAATGGGCTAGAGCATGTAAGTGTCTCCTCTTAAATTTGGAGATGTAAATAACTAAGGACTCCTCTGTGATGGGACAAAATGAATGAGAAGAACTCAAATACCAAGTTTAAATATCAAGTCTTGGAGTTGCTGAATATCGAACCTCAGTGTGGTGTTTTCACACGTGGTCATTAAGAGCAGTGTTAATCCAATTACAGAAACATTTTTTTATAAAGAAAAAAATCCAATCTGGCAGCTTTACGTTTTCGAAAGCAAAAACACTTACCTTCTTGAAAACAAACTTATGCTTACCAAAGGTGAAAGGTTGGGGGGAGGAATAAATAAGGAATTTGGAAGTAACATATACTCACTACTATATATAAAATAGACAACCAGCAAGGATCTACTATAGAGCACAGGGAATGCTACTCTACATTTTGTAATAACCTATAAGGGAAAACAATCTGAAAAAGACAACATATATATATATATATATATATATTATATACACACACACATATATATATATAAATATATAAAACTTAATCACTTAGCTGTACATCTGAAACCACCACAACACTGTAAATAACTATACTTCAGTTTTTAAAAAAGGAAGGGGGAAAGGAACGCCAACGTTCAATCATCCTACACATTCTGTCCCCCAACAAAAAAGGGCAGAAAGATCACCATGGTTTCTAAAATCTGATAGCCACAGCAATTTCTGAAGAATTTTAGCAGCACATTCACGCACACATTGCTTTGCTATTAAGAACTTGGGAGGTGTGCTTTTGGCCACCTTTGTGCATGACACTAGAAATCCAGTCAGCATCTGTCTTCCCTTGTCTGTATTGCCCCCATCCTCAGGCTTAACTTCCTAGATTGATCTGTACTAGTCATCAATGAATACTTTGAGTGAGGCATGCTGCTCAGGTGATAGGTTTGTTCCCCAAATGACGTTTGAAAGCAAAGATCACGACGTGGTCCCCATAAACACAAGCCCACGTCAGCGGCGAGAAAAAGTGACAGGAACTATTAGTGAGAGGTGATGATCTGCTTTGAGTAGTAATGCTTTTGATCATGTGATTCATTGTGTTTGCTCAACAACATGGTGTTGTGTGTCCTGAGAGGAAGGACTTCAATATATATTTACCCAAAGCTCTTAATTCATACTTCCTTTCCTTTTAATTGGCATCTTATGATCTAAAATTAGCTGGTGAACAGAATTGACAGAAGTGTCTCATGATCAGAGCAAACTCGCTCGGCTGAGTTTGCAATAATTAGACCCACCGCTGCCCGCAGATGAACAGACACCTGGAGACCTGGCTTATTTCTCCCCTGGGGACTTCTCTCTGTGTTTAGAGAGTGATTTTTAAAATGAGATGGATAGTCATATTAATTATCATTCCTCAAGCCAGAGTTCAGTTCGGAGTTCCAGGGCAAAAATGAAGTTACACACACTTGCCCCTACCCTTACTGGGTTAAAAAGCTTCCACGACAAGAAATTCTCTTGTAAATCTGAGACAACTGGAACACTCCAGTCCACCAGTAAGCTGGATATCATTTACTCCGGGAATAAAAGTTCACATGTCCTCTAAAATCCCACATTTGCTCTTGGTATTCCTCTTCCCTCTCTTCTTTGTTTGGGCAGTAACTAGATACTAGTACGATGCCAGTGAAATGAGTGAGGAAAATAAATGCCCCCACAAATGCCTAAACCCAGATTTTATCTGCCATTCCTTCTTGCTCTCTCTCTCTCTCCTGCTCTCTCTCAACTACAAGGACTGAAAATAATCCAGATTCTTCCGAATTCACTCTCACCTTGACAACGCTAACATTACAAGCAGCAGTCAACTTTTACAAGATACTCTTATTGTGTAACATGGCCAGGCTGCCAAAAAAACATGCTACAACGAATCAGATAACAAAAGGCGAAGAGACAACCTTCACCTGCCACGTAGCTAGCAGTGAATACACTTTTTCTTTCCATGACATTTGCTGGCACAAAGGGGTTTGGCTTAAGGCGGATCGGACTAACCTTCAATTTGTCATAGCGCTCACTCAAAGCTGCCACCTGATGATCTCGGTGCCGCCCGACCAGTTTACACAAGGCACAGATTAACTGGTCATCGGTCACGCAGTACATATTCACCTTCTCATCCTCGTGTTCCAGGCACATCAGCCCCCGGATGTGCGAGTCCGGGATGGGCTCAATGAGACGGTGGCCTGTGAAGGGCTTCTTGTTCGGGTGAGTGGCTTTTAGGCACTCGTCACAGTAGGACACTTCGCAAGTGACACAGGTCTTCACAGCGTCCTGGGCAGGATCCTGGTCACAGAACTGGCAGAGGACTTTCTCGGCCGAGGTCATGCTGTTGGCGTCGAATGCCCGCTCCCGGCGGGTCTCGCTGGGGGAATTGGGCCCACTCACTGAAGCTTTCTGGAACCTGTCGATGATGTTCTGGAGGGTGACGTTGCGCTTGAGCCCGTCTAGACCTCGCTGGCTGAGCGTGATGACATGTCGGCAGGTGGGGCACTGGAAGGCGGTGATGGACTCCACGGACTCGTTGGTGGCGCAGTGTGACACCAGGATGCGGTGGGCACAGTTGAAGCAGAGGCTGTGTGCGCAGGGGAGCAGGAGAGGGTCCTCGAAGAGCTCCAGACAAATAGGGCAGGTCAGCTCCGACTCCAGTGTTTCCATCTTCAGGCAAAGCTCTCCTGGGTCATCAGTGAAATCCAAGGAAGCTGATCAGCTATCTGGAAACAGAACGTAAGATGTGATTAGGCGTGAGGGGGTCAGCCATGGGGGGCTGTCAGCTTTGAGTGCATCTCAGAATAATTCCACACACAGGTCACGGGAGGGTAAATGTGTGTACATTCCAAATAATTCTCTATTCACTGGGGAAATAAGGCGGGGGCGGGAGGGGGAAGGACACCCAAAGCCAGCATATCAGCTAACATCTCCTCAAGGTTCCTGTCGCCAAAAGCAGCATTTTTTTTAATTTAATGTTTTTGTTTTTTTTTTTTGCAATTTTGTTCTTTAAAGGGTCTCCCTCCAAACCGGCAACTTCTTGAAACTGTAATTTCCATATCTAATCACAATAATCTTATTGTGTTATGGCCAAGTTTTCCTTGTGTTTTAAAACAAAAATGTAGAAACAGTAATTAATGAACTACAGAGTCTTTCATGACCTTGCATTTATGAGTTGACATGTTAAGTATATGTGCTTTAAGGGCTGCTACTCTGATACCGAACCAGGCTTCAGAGGAGAAAGGCAGTTATTGTAGAAGCGGGAGTGAAATGTGTATGAAATCAATTGCGTGGTTTCAGTGGCAATCATAACGCTGCAACCAGGGATGTCAGTTTCCCAAATACACCCCCAAGAAAAAAAACAAGTGACTTTCACAAAGATGATTGTGATAGAGGCAACGTTTCTGGCATGTTTTTGTTACTCTTCTGAATAATTCTATTGTTTAATCCAGCAGTGGGACGTGGGTGGGCAGAGAGAAGTGGAGAAGAATATCTGGGGGCTTTTTAGCGGCTGCGGTGAGCTGAGTACTAACAATGTGGTTCATGAGAACAAGGATCGTAGTGGCTACAATATTCACTTGCTAAGTTATAACAATGGTGACGATTGCAGTTTAGAAAGCACTTGAAGGTAGTTGCGCTCCACAGAGGAAATTTAAAGGGCTGCCGATGGACCATAAGCAACCCTCCCAGCCTAAAATCTCCCATCAAGGGCTTGTCACTGTAGCCAGCGACAGGCATGGCCAGCAGGAGTCCAGCCTCACACTCAGAGCCACGTTGGCCTGGGCACGACCTCTGGCAGCTTGGTTGCTCCCCTCCAGGCTGTCTTCGGGTGGCCCAGCTGCACGCTCCCCTTGACGGCAAGACTTGCTGCTTTGTGAACTCTCGCCTGCCTTCCCTTCAAAAAGGGGAGGGCAAAGAATCCCACATAAACCCTGGCTCATTAAGAGGGAAGAGGCCTCATGCTCATTAGCAGGCCTGGGAACCAAGCCTCTTTGAACCTTCTCCCTTTCAAGGCCATTAGCAGAGGTCTGCGCAACAGTGACGGGCGCGTTAGCTGCAGCCCGCTGCGGACTGTGGGAGAATCGTGCCGTTCACCCAATAGTGCAGTTCACCCAGGAGAGGCGATGTTCAAATCACCCTCCAGGGGGTTTTCTCAGCCGGATTCATGGGAAGGCTTCACATCCAAAGCTGTTTAGTGATTCTGACAATCAGCCTTTTTGTATTCACACCTCCATTTATTTACAAAATTCGCTGTTTCTAGAATGCCCTCACCCTCTCTGAAACAGCATCCCTCAGAAATACCATGGTGTGCTTTGGTTAAACCAGTGCTCATCTCATTATCAACCAAACGGTAGCTGATCATTAAAAGCATAAAGGATGTGCCGGCCTCGTGAAAAATTAAAGAGCTGCCGGCTTCATAGAAGCCTGGCATCTTAAAGACCTCTCCAGCCATCTTCTGATATTAACTATAGAAGAAAGGATAAACGGGCAGCTGAGATTTGAAATATTAAAGATTGCTTATTGTTGCACGACCTGCAATGGAAAGCCCAGGGCTGCTGTTTTGAGAAACTTATGATCCGCACTCAGTCCTGGCCAACTCCTTCCTACAGATGGCTTAGAATAAATTGAAAGGTTTTACCCATTAATCGTCATTTTGGTTAATCATGGGAAAACAGAATAATCTCTCAGTCAAATATCTTCTCACTTACCATCAGCAGAAGCATGTCAAGTAAAGGAAAAAGGTAGATCCTTTGGTCTACTATGTTGGCAGCTGAAACAAGAACACCTACTGATAGATCTCGCCAGAGGACTGAGCTTGTCTGGAGAGCTTTGACGATTGCATTTTTAGGCAGGTGTCAGAATTTCATCCCAGAGTAGCACAGTCAGAATTTCTACAGGGGATTCCACTGTGGACCCCAAGGGAAACACTGACATTTTATTCAAGAGACATTTACTGAATGCTAGGTAGTGAGCTAGCTCGAGAAGCTGGAATCAGGCCTCCTCCTCATCTCCTTCCCTCTATGATCATGGGCCAAGCCAACATCCTCCCCTACCTGGATGATCACAGTATTTTTCTAAATGGTCTCCTGGCTTCTTCTCACTGTTGCCCCCCACCCCTCCATAGTCTATCCTCCACTCAGAAGAGCCTGTTAACACACGACAGAGTCTGCCTCGCCTCTGCTCAAGCCTCCAGGGGTTTCCCATCTCACTCAGGGAGAAGTTCATAGAATAAAACCAGCCCCAGAAAACACAGACTCAGACAATGACCTCATTTCCTCCCACGCCAGCCCTTCTTCTGCTCTGGGCACATAGCCTCCTTGTGATCTCTCAAACGCACCACGCACGTCCTGTCTCCCCTTGGCAAGGTCATTGGAATGACTGCTCGTCACCTTCTTCATGAACCCACATGAAATGAATTCCCCTACTCCCACAGCGACCACCCATTTACCCATCATGGCAACCTGTCTTCCCCATATCCATTTGTTTCCTTCCATAACATTCACCGACATAGTCTATTAGTTTCTTCACTGCTCCATCTCTCCCCATGGCCCCACCACTAGAGTATCAGGCTCTAGGAGGGCACAGACTTTGCTTTGCTCTTTGAGGGACGTACCACCAGCACCTAAAACAGTGTCTCACATGTATTAAGACTCGAACATTCATTGATTGAGTTAAAATAAGTACCAACGTTGGGGCTGAACCCAGAAACGATAAAACATAACCCTTGCTTTCAATAATCTCTCAATATGTCAGAACAGAGGTCAGCAAACTTTCTCTATCAAGGCCAAGGCAGTACATGTTTCTGGTACTGCAGGCCAGACAGTCTCTTCTGCAATGACTCAATTTTGCCACTGTAGCAGGCAAAAGCAGTCATATGCAATACAGAAATGAATGATCATGGCTGTCCAATGGGATTATATTTACAAAAGCAGGTAGCAAGCTGGATTTGGCATACATATCTTATTCTGCTGACCCGTATTTTAGAAGACAGAGACATGTAGAGTCAACAAAATAGAAATGAAGAGCACTTTCAGAGAGGTATGAATAAAATGCCGCACTGGCAACAATAGCCACGCCGGCAGGATAAGACCTCAACAAGCGCACACAAGTTTCGAGTGCTAATGGGAAATGCCAGACGACAGGATTCCACCCTGCCATCCACGGACACGATGTGAGTCAAGTCCTCAGGGGCAATTTACCTAAGAACGATTTAATAGCAGCCGCTCAGAAATGGATCATTTTTTCTTTTATTGCCCTGGCGCTTGGCGTGGCGCTTTATACAAGTATCTACGCTATAAATGCTGTTGGTTAATTGTATTAAGTGATGACAAAATATCGAGATGCACAGTGAGATTTGGCCATTTTTCTGAACCTCTGGCCTGTAGGCTGCCAGAAAGGAAGGGATTTTGATTTGCTGTCTACAGCAGATCTCATTTTTATTACTTTTATCCAGATTTTCCCATGGTAGCGATATTCTTGTGAAACCACTCAACAATATATTACCACTAAGCACAGATGCCATTCCCTTCTCTTAAAAAAAAATGGCATGGCTTATTTTCTAGCTTTCTTTAAAATAATCTTTTTTTTTTTTTTTTGAGACATGAAAATACCATTCATTCTTTCACCAAATAGTGAACTCCCTCTAGGTAAGGGGTCTTGGGACAACTAATGATAACACCTGCCCACTCCCCTCCACCTTCAGTGATCTTATGGTCTATTATGGGAGAGAAAAAACAAATTGTCATCCAACATAACAAAAGACTGGGGGAGAAGAGGATGTAGAAGTTTCCTGAAGGAGGCAACATACAAGGTGGGTTTTAGAGATGAAGAGGGGGTCATCAAACACACAGAGATGTGGGAGTCGGAGTAGATTTTGTGAAAATGTTATCTTTTTCTTTTTTGAACTCCTGCAATTTAATTTCCAGGCCTCCAATTAAGAGAGAGAGAGAGACATTGACTCTTAGCCTTCACTACAATGGAAGGAAATCAGACGTGCATATCACCGTCAGGAAATGCTATAGCTCAAGAATTTTCTGAATGGGCTGATTGGTTCTCATTCAGAGGAGGATGTCGGTCATCGTGGGAACCTTTGCAACAAACCAGGGATGCAAAACAATTCACAGTTCACACCTCTGCTCGTCCACCATTTATGGTCCATAACAGGGCACAGAAGAGTGAGGGGAGAGAGTTGGGCGGGTGGCCAGACAATGGAGTCTGATCCACAGCTCTGCTTTCCTAGCTGTGTGTCCCTGAGGTAGCCCACAGATGTTCTCTCCAATTCTCTGCAATCACAGCCCTCAGCGGTAGAGGCTTTGGTCACAGGATGCAGCTAAGCACTGGATCCTGGGAAGCACTGGCCGCCAGACATCTTTTCGCAAAACTTTCTTACAGACTCAAGACTTCGGAGGAAAGCACTTCTTTAAAATGAAAAATGAATAAACAGATATTTATTTTCCACACCTCTCCCTGCCTCCTTTACCTCCCCTTCCCCATTTTGTGTAGCACTGAGATGGGGCTTTTCTGGTTTTCTTCTCTAAACACATCTGACTTCTCCAGCTAAGCCAAGCCTGTGTGTGCATGCATGTACAGTCAGTCACTTCTGACTCTTTGCAACCCCATGGGCTGTAGCCCACCAGGCTCCTCTGTCCATGGAATTTTCCAGGGAAGAATATTGGAGCAGGTTGCCATTTCCTACTTCAGGGGATCTTCCTGACCCAGGGATCGAACCAGCGTCTCTTGAGTCTTCTGCATTGGCAGGCAGATCCTTTACCAGCTGAGCCACAAAGCCTAGGTGTTTTTAAAAGGGCCAGGCTACCTTCCATCAAAAAGATGTCCAGGTTGTTTGTTCATCCATGTACTGCCTCTCTGACTCCTAGGCTCGCGAGACTCTCACAGCACCATCTCGTAGCATGGACAGTACCTTGCTTCATTTACTATAAGCACCTCAACTCACAGTGTGCATCCCATGGGACTTAGTAGCTTCTGTCCCAAACCCATCTGCTCTCCAAGCTTCCTGGTATCTCCTCATGGTGCTTCCATTCTCCTGATTAGCACAACTCAGAGGCTTGCCTCATTTTCTACTCCTCCCTCTCAGGGGAGGCAGAATCATGTCCCTGCCCCACCAAAGCTATCTTACAAAGCAAATGGGAGTTCAGGTTGCAGATGGAAATTAAGGTTGCTAAGCAGCTGACCTTGAAACAAGGAGATGAGCCTATATCATCCAGTGGGACTCAATATAATCATGAGAGTCCTTAAAAGTGGAAATAGGAAGTAAGAGAGAAGTGTCAGATGATGCTACTTGAAAAAGACCTGATAAGACTGCTTTGAAAATGGGAGGAGGCCATAAGCCAAGGAATATGGGCAGCCTCCAGAAGATAGAGAAAATAAAGAAACAGATTATCCTCTAGATCAGGGGTCCCCAACCTCTGGGATATAATGCTTGACGATCTGAGATGGAGCTGATGTCATACTAAGAGAAAGTGCACCACAAATGCAATGCCCTTGAATCATCCTGAAACCATCCCCCAACCCTGGTCCACAGAAGAGTAATCTTCCATAAAACTGGTTCCTGGTGCCAAAAAAGATGAGGATCACAGCTAGAACTTCCAGAAGGAATACAGCCTTGTAGATATACCTTAATTATAGCCCAGTGAGACCAGTGTCAGACTTAACAACTCCCAGTGTTCTTCTTTAATGCCATGAAGCTTGTGGTACTTGGTCACAGCATAATAGGAAACCATACACTTACCTTTCCCCAAATCCAAATCATTAGCCAAGACATGCAAATACCAAATCTTAGTAGTTCTTTGACTTCTCTGTTCTTACTGCCTCTGTGTTGATCCAGATCTCTACTGTATTCCCACACTATTGCCCAAAACAAATGAACAAAAACAAACGCTACACAAGAACAAAAATACCTCCTAATTTGACTTATTGCCTCCCACTTTTTGTCTTTCAGTTTCACCTGTGCAACATGCTTTGGCATCATCATTTCTTCTGGTGACTTCTCTTAAAGGCACAAAACATTGAGCAGCTCCCTGCTGCCCAAAGTCTCAGTCCTGACATCTTATCTTTTAAAAACCTTGCCCAATTTTCTCCCAAGCTGCTTCTTTAATCTTAGTCCCAATCACTCACCTCCTGTACCAGAGACCCAGGAAATGGGACCATTTTCTGCTCTTAGCAGTTGTCTTTGCTTTTCTTCCTAGCACAAATCACTTTTTTCTCTTGTCACTTTTTTTTTTGTTTCATGCTCCATTTTCTTTTGTTTTCTGCTTTTTTAAAAAAATGAGAGACAAGCTTCCAAGAGGTCCGAAGAGCCCTGGCCACTATGGTGTGGAGGGATTTCACATTCCACAAGAAGAACATTTTAAAAGATGGCTCTAAATAGCGTGACATGACTTACATGTTTACCATTAGCCAAGTAAAGCTTTAGCTGAAAGACACAAAATAACTATCCTCTTCACAAAATAACTAAAATATTTATTTAAAAGGAGTATTTCCTAGTACCCAACAGAGTGATCAGTAATGAGTCGCAGATTTAAATGAGTCATCAGATTAGCCCTGGGACTGATATAGGCAGGCATGTGTGAGCACAAACATGAATTTCATATGGAGGTAACATTCATAATCGAAATTTGAGGCCAATTGTGAATGGACTGGAGAAGGCAATGGCACCCCACTCCAGGACGCTTGCCTGGAAAATCCCAAGGATGGAGGAGCCTGGAGGGCTGCAGTCCATGGGGTCGCTGAGGGTCGGACACGACTGAGCGACTTCACTTTCACTTTTCACTTTCATGCATTGGAGAAGGAAATGGCAACCCACTCCAGTGTTCTTGCCTGGAGAATCCCAGGGACAGGGGAGCGTGGTGAGCTGCCGTCTATGGGGTCGCACAGAGTTGGACACAACTGAAGCGACTTAGTAGTAGTAGTAGTGAATGGATAGCCTGAGCCAGAAGATTACCTCCCCCTTCAAAACTCTGCATGATAGAAATTGGATATAAGACACTCATGCCTTTGTGAGTTAAGAAAAAATCATCTATAGATCAACAGAAAATTCATCACTAGTCAGCCTGGTGGCTCAGCTGGTAAAGAATCTGCATACAATGCAGGAGACCTGGGTTTGATTCCTGGGTCAGGAAGATCCCCTGGAGAAGGGAATGGCAATCTACTCCAGTATTCTGGCTTAGAGACTTCCAGGGACAGAGAAGCCTGGTGGGCTACAGTCCATGGGGTCGCAAAGAGTCGGACATGATTAAGTGAGTTTCACTTTCACTTTCATCAATAGAAAGCCGGCAGGAGAGCTAGCAGTGAGCACTACAGAGAGACTGGACCTGGACACCCAGGCGATGCTTATGGTGAGCTGGCTGACCCAGGTGCCTTGGAAGAAGCCACTGCTCCCTCTGGGCTCTAGGTATCATCATCTTTAACCAGCACTCATTCCAGGAGGAGGACTTTCCTGGAGGGAGAAAGGCCTTCTTTTGTCCAGGGTACAGGATACGGAAGCAAAGAGACGGGAGGAGAAAGTTCCCAATAGAAGACAAGGCCCTTGGGACTGAAAGAATTCAGAGATGGTATTAGGCTCGAGAAGGGAGATGGCTGAACTCAGCAGGACTGGCCTTAGGGATGAATGTGCTAAAGCAGGGAGACAGAAGTTAAGAGGGTTCGTATATGTTGGTTTCATCTTTTTTGGCTTCTGCTTTGAAGTAAGATGCAAAACTATTCATCTGACAAGTCAACGCAGAGAAAACATTTAACTCCCTGCCTCTGCTGTCACAAGCCTTCCCACCATCCTGCTCGGTAGCTCATTTTAGAATTTCACAGCTTTAGTCCTTGTAGTCTCTCCTGACTTCTGCTATGACAACCATAACCTGCACCTTGAAGAAACACCTAGGACCCCTGTGAAGATGGCATGCACTGCAAAGTTTAATCCCTAGTCAAAGTCGATGAACAGCCTTTCCAGTTCAAAGTTCCATGGGAATTTCACCCATATATAATCAAGAAGTGACCAAGGAATCTCCAGACAAAGGGCATTCTATGAATTCAATCACCCGCTAGAATAAGGAGACATTAAATTGTGAACTTCTCAAGTGACTCCAGTGGTAAAGAACCTGCCTTAAGAGGCTCGGATTCTATCCCTGGGTCAGGAAGATCCCCTGGAGAAGGGTATGGCAACCCACTCCAACACTCTTACCTGGAGAATCCCACGGACAAAGGATCCTGGTGGGCCACAGTCCATGGGGTCACAAAGAGTCTGACATGACTGAGGCGACTTTGCATGCACACAATTATCAGCACATCATCCCTGACTTTTTTATTCCCAATTTCTCTTAATAGAGACATTGGTGTCTTAATCATAAGGCAAATCCACTCTCAATGCTTCCCTACAGGTGTTCTATGTCATGTCTGCATACTCCATCAAAAGTAATCACTTTTCTCATTTGGAGACTGTGAAAAAGAACATGCATTTTAGCCACCTATAATTTTACTTTTAGGACCTCACTTTGTACAGTTCTGAAAGCCATCACCATGAGGGAAATTAATGAGTCACCAGACCAAGGAAGAAACTTGGATACCAACACTGGGTGGCCTGTGGTCAATTGTTAATATCAGGTCACTCTCAGCCACTGCCCAGATGATTTGCAAGGCACTTCCTCCATCTCTCCCCATAAATAGCTCTGGCGTATGGAAACCAAGCTTGATGTTTTACCAAAATGCAACTGAGAGGACAAACACCGTCAAAACTGCACAACGTTACACCAAGTCACCTAAAACTGGTTTGGAAAAGGAAATTCCTAAAAGTATCAGAAAAAAGAGACAGCTTTGGAAATGCTATGCATACATTTACGTCTTCAAGAGTCATAAATTTCAGAAACAGGATCAAGTCAATTTCCTGTTCTCTCTCTTCACATAAGTAATTAAGACTGAGCAGACTTACTGCCATCTGAATTTTTGCTACGGGATTCTCTCTTTTCCAGAGCCATAGGTGGAGTATTTTTTAAAGGACTGTGGAATAATGTTTTCATCTTGGATCAGCAGAAATACAGACTTTCAGAGGACTAAAAACTTGGGAATTGGAAAATACTGAAACTGAACCTCAGTTGGTGAGGCAGGATTTGCAAAAGAGACTAAACTCAGAAAGGACTTGGTCTCACGTCAGATAAATTGCATCTCCAAACCCCAAACATGATCTAACAGAAACTCAGTAAAAACTGAGAGCTCCACCCCAGATGAATTCACCACAAACCAAGTATTTTTAAAACGTAATACAAGCACTCAATATCTGCATATTCTATCCTGGTTTAGTTTTTCATTTTTGAGTTATAAATACCACACAGTAAAAACACTACCCAAATACTATTTTACTCATTAGAATCCTGGCTGATTTGAGAAGCAGGTGAGTCAGTAAATGCACAATAAAAGAGAACCATAGGATAGAAAGAGGGATAAAGGGAGCTTCAATTGAATGTAAAGGCAACCTGAAAGCCTAGAAACTGATACCACAATTTATCCCACCCCAAATTACGGCACAGAACAGTCAAAATGCAAAAAGGCTCTTAAAGCAACAGTAGAAATAATACATCGAGTAGGAACAGGTGAAAAAAGTGATCCCATAACCTTCTAAAGGTAATGCCTCTGAAGTATCACTGTGGTTAACCTCCAATCATCAGCACACAAATTCGTTCACTTCATCACAGCAGACAAGTGAGAATTTCTGCCAACCACATTGTAGGGGACCAGAGGAACTGATGGAAAAACAAAAGGTGGCATGCAGATAAGCACTGAGGCACTAGCCCCAAGCTTTAAAATAACTAATGAGGACAAGAGATGTTTTAATCAGTTCTCATTTCACCTGTATTCTAAGGGGTACTGGAGTTAAAAAATGTTTTACCTGGTACCTGAACTGAGAGTCAGGAAAGACTTTTAATTTCAGTCAACACCCACCTGGTGGAATTCATGCAAATTGAATTAATCTGTTCGCAAACCCTTTTCTGTCCATCCACGTCTGTCTAGAACTCGCTCATTTTTTAGTAATTGGATCTCCAGGACATTCTTTAAAATAATCACATACTCTCTTGCCCACACAACCTGATTAATAATGAATGAACATTCCTGAAAAGAATCACTTGGAAGCCTGGCAGATGTCTTCAGGGATATCCAGGCTTTAATGATAAAAATTAAGGAGAAATGGGAGCTAGGTCACACTGTCTGGTTATTTTAATTGAAACCCAGTCTTCCAAATTTACTTAACAGAATGCTTAAATACACCTTCTGGAGTTCATTTATACAAGCAGATAAGCAAAAAGACACAAATGACAATGCAAAAAAAAAAAAAATCCTGATTTCTCCAGGAACAACTGCTTGATTCTGCCCTGTCTTAAGAGTGAAGAAACCCCCTCAACAGTCTCAGAAATGCCATTCATCCTACTGAAAGACGGATAAACAGGTTAAAAACAGGAAACAGCACAGTTGTCCAAAAGAGTTCTTTTAGCATCTCCACAGATTCTTACGAAAAGATTGCCTTGAATACCCACCAATGGACTGCACCCTAGTTCTTTTTGAAGAAACATCGCCGTAGGCAGAGGAGGGGGACCCACGAAATGACACACAGGCCACCGAGACCAGATGGTGGGTGGCAGGCAGTGCCGGAGCGGTCCTGTATGTCTGTGAGAGCGTCAACAGTGAAACACAACAGGAAAATCGACGCGACAATTCCAGGAAGGCCAGCTCCACCTCATCCACCCCGCCAGGCTTGCTGAGTTGAAGAATCAAAACTCTCTCTGGCTTTTCAAACTGCCCTTTCCTCGGACCCCGTCGTGGCTCCCCTGGGCCCTAGCCCACTCAGTGCTCATCTGAACCAAATGAAAAGGCAGCTCAGGTCAGGTCAATACCCGCTGCCTAGTCCCCCCGCCCCCAAAGCATGATTTGCGACTAGGATCTGTACCCTCACTGCTCACAGGGATCAAGAGAGGGTCAGTGTCCGACGGCTAAGCGCCGGATGCCAGCTTTGTACGCTGCCAATGGGAGTCGTGCCTGCCCACTGCCCGGGGTCACCAACGCGCACAGGACTCCCTTGCATTTTGATCCTCTCAGCCTCCTTCTGAGTACGTGATCACATTATGCTCGGGACACTGCTTTGTTATTTTTTTAACAAAAAAAGGTAATGTATTACCTTGCATCTATCTTTTGAATTAAAATACACTATCGAGAAGAAGTCTTTTTTTTTAAATGCTATATCAGGAGTCATGATCTCTTGTATAGACACAATAAAGCAGTCATTGTTTCTTTGAGAAAAGAGATCTAAATCACAATCTGTCATCCTGAGAAACAACTGAAACTATACCTATAAATATACACATATGTGCATACACTCACAAGCAAGCTTTACATATATATACACATATGTATAGATACTATATATACGTATATTGTCTACATGCATATCATATAGGCATATCATACGTGTATATGTACATACAGGAGTTAAAGCTGCTTAGTTGTGTCCGACTCTTTGTGACCCCATGGACTGTGGCCCGCCAGGCTCCTTTGTCCAAGGGATTTTCTAGGCAGGAATACTGGAGTGGGTTGCCATTCCCTTTTCCAGGGGATCTTCCCGGGCCAGAGATTGAACCTGGGTCTGCTGTACTGCAGGCATATGTACATATAATACAAACATAAACACACACACACAGCAAATCTGCGATGAGTGTCCCAGATTTCACTCTCCAGAATGGCAAAGAAAGAGTGAATCAAGAATGGAAAGTAATCTTTTAAAAGCTGATTGTCTGAAGGAAGAAAGGGAAGTCGTCTTCCCAAAAGCAAAAAAAGGAAAACCTGCCCTGTACTGCAGTTCTTTCAAGGATGTCGCTTATCACACTGCACAAGGCAAGAAATTGCAACGAAAGTAAATCATCAGGAAAGTGTAAAAAAAAAAATTAAATTAAAAACCAACATTGGTTGCAAACCTGCACAATTCAATTTATCAACCAGATATTTGGACTCAACCCAAGAAAGTTAAAGAACATTTTTTTAATGTCAAAGTCCATCAAACATTTTTTAAATTATTTTTTTGATGTCAACCATTTTTAAAACCTTAATTGAATTCATTACAATATTGCTTCTGTTTTATGTTCTTGGGTTTTTTGGCCATGAGGCATGTGGGGTATTAGCACCCTGACCAGGGATCAAACCCACAACCCCTGCATTGGAAGGTGAAGTCCTCACTACCTGACCACCAGGGAGGTCCCTAGAGAACAAAGTTGATAAGGGGCAAGCAGCAGGCAAGAACGGCTTCCCTGTGTCACCTGGGCTGCACATTGCGACAGCTACTTTCATGCCACTGCACCCCTCATGGTAAACCAAAGCACGCCTCGCATGTTTGGACATAAAAACGCAAACATACGTTTTCTAGACTTATGTCTCTACAAACCATAATTTTGTTTGTCTTTTAACAATAAACAAAAGGGTTACTCAATTTCACCTACAAATGACTTCCCAAAGGAGTCCTCACTGTCCATGGAAGGGACACATGTACATCATCCAATAGAACTGGAAAGACCTGTTCATTAAGAGATTTGAAAGGACTGCTTTTGTTAAAACAACATGAAAATTGTCAAGATTTCTCTGAGACATTTTGGCGCTGTTGTGGAAAAATTAGCCTGAGACATCAGGAAACATTTACTCTGTCCCACAAAAGCCAAGGAAAATGATAAACAACAACAAATTCTATCATCTTCTAGAGTGCACAATCTGACCACCTCAACAGGAAATTTCCCACTGTTGGGGGGACGCCGACATTTCAGTTTTTCCAGTTTATGTTAAGAAAGAAAGCATCCGGTTTTAAAGACAAATGGAACCTATTTTACACTAAATTGAAAATGACTGATGTTTTCCAGGTCTATGCTGTACTGGGTGTCAGGCAAGAATTTGGTTCTGAAGGCCGTGAGAGCAGACTTGAAAGAGGAAGAAGGGAGTGAGAATGTGTCACATTTAGTCTCCTGACAGAAATCTAAATCGAACCTTCTGGATGCGCAGGCCCAACAGTGTGGTGGTGGCAGAAATGGAGGCCACTGAGTCCTGTGAAATCAATCAGCTAAAAAGGGCTCCAATACGGCCTTTCCTAAATGCTTTTCCAAGTGTATTCAGAATACAGTAGGCACTTCCACATACATTCAGACAACTACTTCTATGTCTATATAAAATCCTATGTATACCTACAATGCAGTTAGCTTTGGATATACATGTACACACCCACACACATATGGGTATAAAAGCACCTTTGCAAAATTCCTTGGGACTTGCCAGTACTCTTCACATACCTCTTGGTCACAGCATCTGTCCTGCATGAGAAAAGACTTTCCTTCCTACATGTAAAAACAGAAACCTGTCAATAATTTCTACATGAGAAATCAAAACACACCAACTTTTAAAAGTGACCCCCAAAATCTGTCACTCATATCTCAAAGAGGTGACCCCAAAATGAGCAAAACCATTTAAGAGGTCTAGTCTCTGAAGGACAAGACCAGTGGAGCTGGATTTTTGCAAGAAAATTCTACCTAGAAAAACCCTTGCCCCTTGTACACTCTCCCCTTCCCGCAACTTATCACCAGGAGGAAAATGTATGAGTAGATAGGTGTGGATGATGGCCAGTATGGCAATGCCCAACTTTTCTCTTAGGTTCGAGGACATGACAGGCACAGCTGTGTCCTCAGGTAATGACAACGTTACACAGTAACTAATTCTTATTCTAAGAATAGATACGGGAATTATCTCCAATATCATAGTTTCTCTTCTCAACGGAAATTGCTTTTACTCTCCACTTCAAAGTCAGCCATACACAAAATCCTTGTGTTCACGTGACCCTGAAGCCACTTTGCGATCTTAAAAAATAAAGAAAAGTAACCCTCCTTTACAACTCCTGGTTAACTCTTATAAAGAACATGTTTTCAATACTTCCCGTGATCACTCAAGCCCTACAGTCAGGGAATGAAGTCTTTTTTTTTTTTTTTTAAGGCAACAGAAAGAGGAGGGACTCTTTTGTTCTGAATTGTTATTGTAAAGCACCACATGAGACAGACAGGGAACATGGGAACAGGGCATTGAAAAGGACAAGAGGGCTGACAAACGAAAACAGGATATTAAGAACAGTGTCGGAACTGGGTGTCCCTACAGAACAAAGGCGGGAGGCTTCTTGGGAGAAATTTGAGCACAAATACCTTGAATCAATTTCAGTACTAATAGATGAACTAGTTTTCCAGGCAGCAAGAAATCTTTAAGTCTGGGGCAGTAAAATTAGGTTATCATTAATACACACACACAAACACACACACACACACAGTTTTAAAGTATAAAATTAAAACTGCTTTAAATCACACTAATCACTCCCCTTTCAAACCATGATCCACTTAAAATTTTTAGATCTATATTTTGCCCCATCTGAAACAAAATACTCTTTTTTGTGTTAGATAGCTGAGCTAACAGCAAATATTCGTAAGAAAATCAAATTTTTCTTACAAAAAAAAAATAGAAAAAAGTCTCCGTTCAGAGCATGCTCTTACACTTTAAAGATAACCTTTACATAGAGCTTTCCAGAACTCCCAGAGAAGCTAAGGTTCTACTTTGAGTAACAATCACTGCAGCTAACTCGCTAGCATTAACAGAACAGCCAGGTTTTGTCAAGTCATGCTTTTATCATCTTATACTTTTCTTCAAATGCAAATTCTGCTAAAGATATTAGTAGAATGATACACTTAATAAGATCATCGGTGTTTAGTTTAATGGACTTACATAATAAGAATGATTATTGTTATTATTGTAGTTTCTAAGCTGAAGGGGTTCAGAACAGTAAATAATATACCCTATCTGACATTGTAGCTAAAATTGCAGGCTTTTTTTTTCCTCTTCTCTATATTTGCCTTGTATTCTTCTTTTTCTTTTTCCCCATTCTTTCCTTCTATTGTGAGATGAGTTGTTCAGTTGCTAAGTTGTGTTCACCTCTTTGCAAACCCATGAGAGAGGAACCTAATAGGCTTTCCTCTTTTAGACCATGCATTTCATCCACCTTTCTCTTTGATGAGCTGTCAGAAAGCCCCAGTTTGAGATGAGGCCATCGGTGTGATGTTGTGCAGAGAAATGGGTCCCTCAAAATCCAATAAACCTGAGTTCAAACTCTGCATGCACCATTTCCTAGCAGAGGTGGATAGGAGCCAGCTACCCAATGGACCTTACATTCACAGAGCCATTTCATATTTTTCTAGAACTTTCTTATTGAAGGGTCCTTTGAAAATTAAGTGAAACAAAGTCTTAAAAGTGCCTGGCAAAACTGTACCTTTCATACCCTCCTCCCCTTCTTGTCCTGAATCACCTCTTCCCATTCTTCTTTCAATACACAAATGATCTTTTTTTTTTTTTTTTCCATTGGAAATCTCTTCAAACCATGTTTGGAAGCAGGAAGGCTACTGATTCATTTATTCACTGAATAACATTCATGGAGTATCTTACATGAAGGAAGAGTCTATGACTAATAAATTAGCATTCCTAGTATTACAGTAGTCACTCTGTAATCATCTTCATACAGACAATGTCGATTTCCTAGACTTGGACATACCTCTATTTATCACCACTGGATTGCCTACCACGGTCTTGAGGCTGCAGTTCTCTGCTCCTCAGGGAAGGGTTCTATGTCCCACATGGATCCCTTGCCAGAATTTTTGATTTTGCAGGAAATAAAGGACCTTGGCACAGGGTGGGGCATGGGGGACCATCAAGAACAGTGAAGGGTTTCAAGCTACCTGCAAGCTAGTCAGTTAGCCTCCTGAAAAGCACTGGCAGAAGACACGAGAGTCCCGAATTAGACAAACAACATTTCTGAGTCAGGGCCCAGGGAGCAGCGTGTGTTTCCTGTTCACAAGTCACCAAGTCCCATGGAGCGGCAGCCTAGGCATAAGTGACACACACAAGGGTTTACATTTCAGCTGAGCAAGCCCAAGCTTTGGAAACCTGCATCTTTGATAATGGACTGCAAGCAAACAAGCCCAGCATCTGCCCTGGAGGGTGTCATGTTCTTTATTACAATGGGCAACAATCCTGCTTTCTACCCTGGGGGGAGATGTTTTCTTTCAACCTTTGAAGGCTATTCATTGTACAAAAATCCTTAGAAAGATAGCCTGGAACAAAGGCAGTCAGCACCTCAGCTAACGAGGGGTACAGAACCGTAAGAAAGCCATGAAGAATTATTCCCCAAGAAACGCTTCCATCTCCTCCTGGAGATGTGGTCAGTAGTGGTCCCAAGAATTGAGATCACCACTGGGCCTTCTAGCAGTGATGGCAGAGGCAGCGATTGCTGCTCTTCAGTCACCAAGTCATGTCCGACCCTGCGATTTCATGGACTGCAGCACGCCAGGCTTCCCTGTTCCGCACCAACTCCTGGAGTTTGCCCAAGTTCATGTCCATTGAATCAGAGATGTCATCCAACCATCTTGTCCTCTCTAGCCAGCTAACTTGACACAAATGACTCCTGTACCATGGAAGACCAGAAGTAAGAGGAGCTCACAAGACAGTGTTCCATGTCTTTTATCCCCACCATCCTCTAAGGTCAGCTGACACCAGGAAAACTGGCAGAGAGCAGGTAAGCCCCACCTATAGGTTTTGCCCAGTGTGTGTGAGCATACTCAGTTGTGACTGACTCTTTGAGACCCATGGACTGTAGCCTGTCAGGCTCCTCTGTCCATGGAGTTTTCCGGGCAAGAATACTAGAGCAGGTTGCCATTTCCTACTCCAGGGGATCTTCCCAACCCAAGGACTGAAGCCAGTGTCTCTTGTGTCTCTTCTGCATTGGCAGGTGGATTCTTTACCACTGCAGGACCTGGGAAGCCCAAACAGACTTTTTCATTAATCCTTAATAACTTCCTCATTCATCCCAAATCAGCCTTTATCTGGTCTAGAACTTCAACTCTTCCCTACTCTTAACCTAAACTCATTTTAAGAGATTGGAAGAGTAAGCTAGTTTTATACTTTTATGACATTAGGAATCCTTTATGTACATTCACTTGGCTTTCTTTAAGCATTAAAAAAATTCTTTTAAAATGATTTTGTAGCACACCCAGAGAGAAAGTCATTTCTCTGATTATTTTTTTCATCAATGGGTATTTCTGAGGTTTTGCTGTGTACTAGGCACTGATGGGGCCCTGGGAATGCACTAGTGAATGTGGCACCAAAGGTATACCCTGGGAGAAGCTGAATTTTAATGAGGTAGACTTAAAATAAACTGGGAAACTGGTGAGAAAACCTGGTAATTTCAAGGAACCATACATAAAACAAAGGAAACGGAAAGGATGACTTGCTAGAAGGCAGAGGGGTGAGTGCAGGTCAGCTTTAGCTAAGGAGTTATTTCTGCTCAGATCTGTGGAGGCTTTTGGCTGATATTTTGTCTTTTTCCTCTGCCAGTAAACAAGCAAAGAACATCTTGATTTCAGGATAAAACTTTCCAGCGTTTGACCAGAGACTTGTGATTCAGTCTCTCAGGCTGTTAAATATTTAGTTTCAGATTTCCTTAAGGAATGATCTCTTTTTCAAGGACATTAAAGTCCAACTCTGACTATTTCTAACATAAAAAGACAAAATGATAAATTATGGGAATCAATGACCTCTTTGTTTACTTGGGCAAGGCCATTTGAGAGAGGAAAGTCGCCATCACACAGTGGACCAAAAAAAAAAAAAAAACCAATAACAGGAACTACGGTACTTAGAATTCCCTGAATGTCTGAGTGTTTAGTGGCAGGATATTAACTCAAAGTTGAAAGAAACCATGGACACGCAGTTAGGGTTACACAGAAGGGTGTGAAGGAAATTGAGACGTTTCAGGACTCATTGGTTTTCTCTGGTCTTACCTGTTTTTGTCTCTCTAGAAGAAATTTCAGAAAGGAAAGGAAAGAAGTAGGCAAACAGCACAGGGGAAATGAACAGCCAGG
Organism: Bos grunniens; assembly: GCF_055505025.1. Taxonomy (NCBI): domain Eukaryota; kingdom Metazoa; phylum Chordata; class Mammalia; order Artiodactyla; family Bovidae; genus Bos; species Bos grunniens. The sequence continues at coordinate 8,013,480 of NC_141194.1, forward strand.
GCTTCATGACTGAAGGATCAAAGAATTAATACTAAATGGTCCCAGTGCCTGAGAGCTCTGTTGGGGTCTTGCTGACAATAACGGCATTAACAAAAGGTATCTCAACAGAAAGAAACTCACTGGCTAGGGAGAATTGGAATGGCCGTCAGATCATGATCATCAGAGCTCATCTCTTCAAGAAGAGGCCAGAAGGGAGATGACTACAGACGGAACTCTCATGAGGAAAAAAAAAGAGCTGCTACTGTGGCTGCAGCAGAAACCAAGGCAAGGGTCTGGGGAGTCTGGGTGGTGGGTGCAGACCACTCTACCTGGAAGCACACAAGGTTTAGGAGAGGACAGAGTGGCGGGCAGAGAGGGGGTTATGTAGCCAGCAATTCTCAGACAGTGTGTTATCCCCACCCCAAAGACTTTTTGGCCTAAAAGCCAAGATTTAAACTCTTTACAGCTTGATAGTTGTGCACAAAATTATGTAAAGTATATACATATTTGTGATCCATATGAAAACAAATCCTATAAATGCTATCAGGCTTCTAACAACTCTTCCAAAATTCTCTCAAGGCCGGTGAAACTCTGAGATTTTTCTTGCATTATCAAAATAGGTTTCCTTGTCCTATTTCAGAGAGAGATGATAAATGTGATTTATAAAATGGGAAGTCACTATATTACCCTGGAAATAATGTCAAATGCTGTGATCTTAGGGTCTTGTTTGTTTGTGCTTTAGGATTATGTGACTCTTAAAGGGGGGAAAAAAAGGTCCATTTTAAGCTAATAAGTGTGCATTTCATCTTGCACATTTTATCTTTTCATTAGATCAAATTTTCTAAGAAGCTGGCTTTTTGAATATAAGATAAGGTGACATTTCAAGGGGTCAGTACTTGAGGTGCAACCTAGGGCTTAAAAATTCACTTATGATAAAACGTCTAGCTTTGAGAACAGTGACCTTTCCAGGTGGCTAAGCTATCTTCAAGTGGTGATATATTTCTTTTGAAAATAAATACAAAATAATTTTTGCTGTCTGATTTATCAGCTTTATGGTAAGGACTGCTGGCTTGTTACGTAGTTTCCTTATTTAAATCAACAGACACCGGATTCAGGGCACGGCTCCAAACAGTTCTGCCTGTTGTCTACATCTATTCATTCTATTACAAATTCCACCAAGTGACTCTCCCTGGTGAATGGATGCAAGTATTCCATTTCGCAACTCTATTCATTTTCTTCCTTAGACTACAGATTGGGAAATCGCTCACTCCTGGGGTGCTGAGCAATAGGTGTAAGGCGAGGGCAGGGTGACTTTCCAGAAAGGTGCTTTGTTGTGTCCGAGTCACTGCCAGGCAAGCTCCCCTCAATATCAGCGGCTAAAACATCACAGTCCAAAGAGAGGTGCCCAGCATCCCGTGTCCGCCCCAGCCTAGCAGCATCCAGAGGCAATTCTTTGCATGGGTGCTTCTTCATCATGATCCTGACTGGCAGCTCTGAGGATTAAACTCAGGTCCTTTATGCACATTAGCCCCCTGGAGTGTTGAACTCCAAAACCTCTATTTTTCTCCCCTGAGTCTACCCTGTATCTCACAAAACCCTACTTAGCCACTGTGGTATGAAGCTTTTCTCATTCTGAGTTATCAAAAGAAAACACAACAAAACACCAGACCCTACAACAATTTGCTGGAGATGGTAATGATGGCGTGTTTGGGGTAGAGTGTGTCAATCCCAAGTTCTTTCAGAGCTGAGACTTGGGAACCCATTTCCCTCTTTATCATTAAGACTTCGCATTCTCATCATAAGAGTCCTGCTAACAATGACACCAACAATCAACTGGCTGAATAAAATCTGTGGGTTTTGTGTGTGTACACATATACCCATTAAAAAAAAGGGACCTCAAAATCAGTGAATGAAAATCAAGACCAGCGTCTTCTTAATCAAGCAGAATTTCCTGCTTAGTGACTGCATTAAAAAAAAAGACCATCTGGCCTCTGTGCTACTTGAGGGCTTTCACTCCTTACTTCCTGGTTATCTTTAGCAAAACATTCCAATTTCACTTATAAATTCTTTTTACCATGATGCCATTTCCTTCTGTGTACTACTTCAAGAAACAGAGATGAAAACATTGTTCTGTCTCGAAAAAAATACTCCTCGATTCTAAATGGCAGGTTTGAAAGGGAAAAAGTATACTTGGGAGAGAAATATCGAAGTCAAGTCATAGTGAAAGCATTATCTACTCATATTTCTCTAAACATAAACAGTGCTGCCAGGGAGCTCTGCTTCTATCTCTCTACATACAGATTATAGATATCAATGTAGATGGATAGATATTAATAGTAGTAATTAAAATCCCAAACCAAAAAGCCACCACTATCCTGCTCATTCGAGGTACTCATTGTCCTTAAGCACTCTGCAAGAAATAAATCAGAAAATGGAAGGTGCAAGCCACCATATATAGAAGAGATAAACAACCAGGTCCTACTGCATAGCATAGGCAACTATATCCAATATTCCGTGATAAATTATAATGAAAAAGGATATGAAAAAGAAAGTATAAATAAACAAACAACAATCACTGTGTTTTACAGCAGAAATTAACACAACATTGGAAATCAACTATATTTCAATACAACACGTTTTAAAAAAAGAACATGGAATTCACATCTGCGTGGGAAGCAAGACTACAATAAAAGTACAGTCAAACTCCAAGTAATTGAAATTCTCTGGAAATAGAAGAGTTCCGGTTAATTTAATTTTCTGGTTAACTGAACTCCAAACAGAAACCTTTTTTAGAAAAAAGTCCTGTCGAAACATTCCTAAAATGCTTGAGTCCACTTTACTTGCATAACTTACAAACTGTATCCTGAATCTAATTGGAAGATTCTTAGGTAATCCCAAATTTCATGGTTCCTTATGATTATTATTATAAAAAGATCTTTTTTCCCCTTTAATAGTAAATAGAGAAGATTTAAGAGATTGAAGTTGAATGTATATTTGTATCCAAGACAATCAATTTTCACATTAATCCAAAATGTTGCTTTTTTTTCTTTGGATCTCTTGGAAAAGTATAATATAGAAAATTGTGGTTAATAGGTTGAATTCTTTTGGCAAAATTCGGGTAAGTTAAGGTTTTTGCATGTTTTCATGCCAAAGGAAACTGGCAAAAATTCTTCCTTCTCTCCCTGATGTTCAATAAGTATAAAAAATAATTTTAATATAGTGCTTTCAATCAATTTTATTAACATATATTAAAAGACCACATAAATTCCTTTGATGGATAGATTTAAACTCACTGAGAAAGCACTAGGATTTAGGTTCCACAATGGAACAAAATGGCAGCTCAAAACTGGTCCCAAACGGCCCTCCACAATGTGGTCACCACCAGTCCAGGCCTCACCCCAATTTCCCACACAACTCTACACCACGCCACCTCAACCTACAAATAATACCACCATACTGAACCAAATCACCACCCTACAGAAAGAGACCTCTCGTCTTACATCAGGCTTCCTGCCCTTTGTTGAAATTATCTTAGAAGGAATTTTCCTGCATTGGGTAGGAGATTGGAAAATGTCAGCTAAGATCATTTCCAATCCCAGATGCTCTACACTGAGTGGGAAGATAAGACTGGGCTCATGCTCCTCCCTCCCTCTCCCCTTCCCTCTCCTTTTCTCTCTCTGACCTCACACCTTTGGGGAGAAGGAAGAGGCGTTATCATGCACTTATTGTCAAAGCAGCACTAGGCAAAACCTAAAGCATACTGACATCCTATTATTTGTCAGAAACTCTGTTAATTACTGGGCTCATAGGGTGTTTTTTCCATTAATTTTTATTGGAGTAGAGTTGCTTTACAATGTTGTATCAGTTTTTGCTGTACAGCAAAGTGAATCAGCTATACATACACATATATCTCCTCTTTTTTGGACTTCCTTCCCATTTAGGTCACCAAAGATCACTGAGTAGAGTTCCCTGTGCTCTACAGAAGGCTATTATTATTCATCTATTTTATACATAGTACCATATACATGTCAATCACACAATGATTTTTGTAAAGGTTTCTATAAAGGACTGAATGAAGCTGAAGAGATCAGCCACACCTCACTCATGGAGCTACAGAACATATCCTTATAGGTAGATCAATGATGCCAAAATAGTGACAGTGTTTTGAAAATGGTATAGTCATTAAACCCTAAAAGAGTTTACTGTAAGGCATAAATATACTCATTACGTGTTACTTTTACCAACTAATATGTCTTTGGCACAAATATATTGAGTATATACTGAGGACATGTACACTGAGTAAATGTATTTTAGATCCCAACCTGCAACTCAGTGGAGACTTTGCCCATGATCAGTGGGATTTTCTTCTTGCTCATTTTGCCTTTCTATCTATACTGTCTTCTCTCAGTATCTTTTTACCAAGGCTTGCATTGAAGAAGGGTCCTAATACCCAAAACCTAAGAACATTCCCGTCCCCCAAGGGCCCCTCAAGGAATACTACAGACCTAAAACCTTGGAGAGCTCTGCAGAAACTTTCTAAACTGGGATGTTTGTACAGCAATTATACTCCAAAAAGAAAAAGTAAACTGGGATACTCAAAAGCAGTGTTAAGGAACCCGAGGGCAATTCGGCTCATTGCATTTAAAACCGACAAACACTCTTCCAGCTCATTTGTGGAAGCGGCATCAGGAAGTCCTGTAGACTGTTACCATGTGTCTACACGCAAAGTTATTCTTTCATTAAATACTTAAATGGCTTCCTTAGAACAGGGCAGAAAGGTCTCATGATGCCTTACTTAGCTATTTTATTATACCCTGATATTTTGGGAACCTGATGAAGGAGCCGACTCACTGGAGAAGACCCTGATGCTGGGAAAGATTGAGGGCAAGAGGAGAAGCGGGCAGCAAAGGATGAGATGGCGGGGTGGCATCACCAACTCAATGGACATGAGTCTGAGCAAACTTGATAAAATGGACATGAGTTTGAGCAAACTCATGGTGAAGGACAGAGAAGCCTGGCGTGCTGCAGTCCATAGGGTTGTAAAGAGTAGGACGTGACTGAGCAACTGAACAACACCAAACCCTGATGGACAGGGTCCTTGTACTGATTCCTCTGTACAAAGAACATCTGTAAAAGGAAATAACTTAATGAAATAACATTTATGTGGGGGGGCTGGAGACTTCAAGACAACAATAAAGAATGCATTAATACACCTAACACCCAAATGTCTGACAGGTAATGCAATTTACAGAGGGTTTCTGTTGAGCTTCCTTTTTTCTTCCATTCCCTCACATACACATTACTGGCATGTTTTATAGTTCAGACAGTAAAGAATCTGCCTGCAATGGAGGAGACTTAGGTTCAGTCCCAGGGTTGGAAAGATCTCTTGGAGAAGGGAATGGCAACCCACTCCAGTATTTTTGCCTGGAGCATCCCATGGACAGAGGAGCCTGGCAGGCTATAGTCCATGGGGTCACAAAGAATCGGACATAACTGAATGACTAATACTTTATATAAATTGTCTCTAATCCCTAAATAGTCTGTATCATTTCCCCCATTTTGCAGATGGGGAAACTGAGGCTCAGAATTATGGCGTCTTGCCCCAGGCCACCCCTGGAGGAGGGGAATGCACTCCAGTATTCTTGCCTGGAGAATCCCCACGGACAGAGGTGCCTAGTGGGCTAAAGAGTACAGGGTCGCAAAGAGCTGGACATGCCTGAGTGACTAAGCACACAGCACACAGCCCGGGGCCACACAGCTGGCAGAGGGCAGAGTCCAGTTTAGAATCTGGATTTTTCTGACTCAAAAGACTGCCTTCCTCAGGAACATACTACTGCTACATCCACCAGGAGTTGGAAGTTTCTGATGTATAAATGTAAAGAAAATTTGGATGCTGTAAATTCGGGTAGTGCTTCAACTACTTCTGAACTTAAATAATAAAAGAAGACTAACACTTATGCAGTGGTCATGTGTCTTCACCAATTTCACAAGCTAAGCACTCCCTAGTCTCCCTGAGAAGGACTGACATCTGGATCATATTGGCAAGTGGATGCTTTAAACATGAGAGAAAATTAGGACAAAAACCTAACACTGAATTACTTCCACCAGCTCGCTCACCAGTATCTCCCCAACTACTCATTCCTAATGTATAACCAGCTTGTCATCCATCCTTTCTAAGCAGTGAACAATGGCTTTGACCTCCCAGTTAGCAAGTTCACAGGAGAAATATATCAGTTATAATTAATGTTTACTAGAATAAATGTAAATATTTAAAAACACGCAAATGTTCTAAGCACATGTGATTTCCATTTTATTTTATGAAACACGAAAAATCCACTTGTCCATCCCATTAATTATAACCTACTCTCAGCCCTGACCTGCACATAATTCCCTCTGACGTAAATTGGAACAAGGTGCTCAGAATGGAAGCAGCCTATAACTCCAAGTGGGCTACAAAATGTCAAGTTCCCAAACCTGTCAAAAGTTTAACCTGACGTTTTGCTAAGATTAGGAGCAGTTGATGAGTTTAAAAAGAGGGCTTAAAAACTCACCACAGTTAAATCCTACAGTAAGGCCTGAAATACCCAAAATAAACAGGACTAAGGGGACTCTGGGGATACCAAAACCTGGTGAGGAGAGAAGAAATACTCCCTTGTAGGTGGTATTTCTCTGCAGAAAATAATGTACATGCATTCAAGCAGAAATAAGAAGAATACAACAATCAACTTGGAGGCACAAGGCCCTCTTGAGAGCTAAAGGAGTCATGTGGACCATGCAAAAAATTTCTCTTTCTGCTAACATGTGGATGATCCTGCCCACTCACTTTAAATGTTGAAGGCAAAAAAAAAAAAAAAAAGAAGGGTGAACCCTTCTCTAATAATACTTTTCTTGACACAACTGTGAGATGAATTCATTTATAAAATTCCCCCAAAGCAAAATGCCTGGAGGAGAATGTAACCACTAAGAAGTGGCATTTGGTAGATCAATCTCCCCAGCCAGTTTTCTATACATCTTATTCACAAAAATGGAATCATACTTCACATTTGATTTTGCAAGTTGTTACATTAAATATAAAATATTGGGTGACTTTTCATGTTTAGAGACTCTTATGATTCCTCAGGATTAATCTTAAGTATGCTTTAGTATTATTGCCAAATGCCAACTCAAATAGACCATGAATACTGAAGATTTAATAAATATTAAAAACTGAGCAATTTCCTTTTTCCCATTACAACATGCACTGTCAGCGAGAGAGGTACTGCCCCAGGGAAAGAAAATTAGTTCTTAGCAGCAAAAAATCTTCTACTTTTTATGGACAAATCACAGATATGTAAATAGACATACAGTATAGTTGTAGTGTTAAAATTTCCTGGAGGGGGAAATTAGGAAAACATGCTTGAAAAGGCTCCATGGTGGATTAGTAATGAAAAGAGGTTGTGAAACACTGTACCACACCATCAGGCTTGTAAATGGGGACCTTTACATTGCTGGAATTCAAAAGATGAATTTTTCCATTTTAAAGGTCTCACCCTTGAATGAAATCTAGCCCATTTCTAAGTTGGAGAAAACGAGGTTCCAAGAAGCAGATTTTTTGAGAGCTGATTTTTGGGGTACACTTATGGTCAGCTCATGTTATATGTGCCATGTTGGGGGACATGATGCTTTGAAGACAGACAGAGAAGGAAATGGCAACCCACTCCAGAATTCTTGCCTGGAGAATCCCAAGGACAGGGGAGCCTGGTGGGCTGCTGTCTATGGGGTCGCACAGAGTCGGACACGACTGAAGCGACTTAGCAGCAGCAGCAGCAGGACATATCACACCTGAAAGGCCTAGGATCAGAGGAGTCTGCATTTCAACGTTTATGAGCTCTTGCTCTGTGCTGCCCTCTTGTGCTATCTGGGCCTCCAATATGTCTCTTCCCAACAACCCTGAGATGCACCAAACTGATGGACCCTCTGGGTGTTTCATGGCACCCACATCCAGGAGGCAGTCATACAAAGAACGCTCAAAGACATAGATTTCCATACAGGAAGAAGCAAGTGTCGGGGCGGAAGGAAAAGTTACAGTGCTTCTCACCTGCCCTTTAACCCTGGGAGAGAGTGGACTGACTTATCAGAGGCAACACAGCTTCAGTTCAGTTCAGTTCATTTCAGTTGCTCAGTCGTGTCCGACCCTTTGCAACCCCATGAACCGCAGCACGCCAGGCCTCCCTGTCCATCACCAACTCCAGGAGTTTACCCAAACTCATATCCATCAAGTTGGTGATGCCATCCAGCCATCTCATCCTCTGCCGTCCCCTTCTCCTCCTGCCCCCAATCCCTCCCAGCATCAGGGTCTTTTCCAATGAGTCAACTCTTCACATGAGGTGGCCAAAGTACTGGAGTTTCAGCTTCAGCATCAGTCCTTCCAATCAAACACCCAGGATTGATCTCCTTTAGGATGGACTGGTCGGATCTCCTTGCAGTCCAAGGGACTCTCAAGAGTCTTCTCCAACACCACAGTTCAAAAGCATCAATTCTTCGGCACAGCTTACAAAGGAGTAAAGTAGGAGATGAAAACCTTCGTCATTTTCTGTGGGAGGCAGAATGCTGGAAATGGTGGCCAAAGATGTCTGCCTTAATCCCCAGAACCTAGGGCCATGAGATATCTCTCCCCTGGTTGTGTTGTGTTATAAGCACAGTTGACATCAGGGGAAGGAGATGATCCAGATGGGCCTGACCTGACCACACGGGCCCTTAAAAGCTGAGAGATTTTTCAACTCAAGAGTGGAAGAGGAATTTAGAGAGATCCTAAGTATGTGAAAGATTAACAGTGCCATTGCTGCTTTGAGAATGAATGGCCATGTGAGAAGGAACATAGGTGCCCCCTAGGAAGAAAGAGTGGACCCCACCTGACAGCTGTCAAGGAAATGGAGAGTTCAGTTCTTCAGCTGCAAGAAAATGAATTCTACCAACAACCGGAGTGACCCTGGCAGGAGATTCTTCCCCAGGGCCTCCAGATGAGAGCCTAGCATGGCCAACACCTTGATTTCAGCTTCATGAGACCCTGAGCAGAGAACACAGCAGGCCATCCAGACCTGTGACCTACAAAACCAAGAGCTAACAAATAGGTGTGATTTTAACCCTTAAATTTGTGGTAATTTGTTACACAGCCATAGTAAGCTAATACACTTTTCTCTACAATCATACCAACAAATGGCATCCTTGCAACAATTGTCTCCTAGGTCACAGACCCTGGTCAATAACAACCATTTCAAATACAGCTTCCAATCTTGGGTCTCATGCCGACCATCTCAACCCTCTGAGAATCAATCCTGCGACTCAAGTCTTAGCTCTTGATCCCTGCTCTGATCAACTGTCCTTTAGGAAGATTTTCATTACCTTCCAGATAATGATCAAGTATCAAGTTCTCAGTGCTCACCTGTCTTCCTACCCTCTACTACCTGGTTAACTAAATGCTCAGCATCTTCGCCATCTCATGCATCCATCTGATGTATTTCACTCCAATTGTCTTTTAGCTGCTTAGAACTTTTTTTCCTACATCTAGAATGTTTCATCTATCTCACTAAGTCCCCAATGACTTCATTCTCCTATAATGGGTTGCTCAAAGGATTATGTAAGAAGTTAAGTGGAAGTCAGAATACTCGTCGATGCCTTCATTTGCCTAAATCTTCTGTAGGAAAAACAGAAGCAGTGACTGTTAAGTCATATGGTAAGGTACAAAGAGAAGGAAAGAGATTAGGCAACATGAGTGTCTGACCTTGAAGCTCTCCCAGTACAGACAGCCCTCAGTATCTGAGGGGGACTGGTTCTAGGGCTCTGGCAGACACTAGAATCCACAGATGCTCAAGCCTCTGAACACCAATTTTTTGCACATAACCTACTGTACGACCTATGATATATTTTAAACCATCTCTAGATTACTTATACGGAGAAGGCACTGGCACCCCACTCCAGTACTCTTGCCTGGAAAATCCCATGGATGGAGGAGCCTGGTAGGCTGCAGTCCATGGGGTGGCTAAGAGTCGGATACGACTGAGCAACTTCACTTTCACTTTTCACTTTCCTGCATTGGAGAAGGAAATGGCAACCCACTCCAGTGTTCTTGCCTGGAGAATCCCAGGGACGGGGGAGCCTGGTGGGCTACAGTCCATAGGGTCACAAAGAGTCAGACATGACTGAGTGACTAACAGCCTTGACAACAGAGCATGCAACAGAGCATGGTAGGATGTGGCAGTCATTACATTTGACCTTAGGATGCCACATTCATTACTCCAACCAATAACAACAAAAGAGTTCTAGGATTAGGAAGAAAGTTCTGCAGTTGGTATCTTTGTTAGGATATTTCTGTTGGTTCAGTGAACCACAAGCCCCCTGAGGACAGGACCCATGTTCACTTCATCTAAGATATCTATAAGGTCTGCTTAGAACTCTGGTCTCAGTGGGGACTTATTTACGCACCAAAAAATTCAGTTAAAGAGTGAAATTTCTGCAGAAAACTGTGGTGAGCTCAAAAACTGATTATTTTCCTGAATTTTCTATTTACAATCCTAGTGAATATGGGTTTCAATTTTCTTCAAATTAGTAGATCTAAAAACTTCTATGACAGAACCAAGGAGGGTTGTATGGGGTTGCAGGAAATGGGCCAGACCTCCCCCAAATCTCCATGCTCTGCAACTTGTGACTTGTGCTCAAATCAGAAAATAAACTCAAAAATTATGATATAAAATGTCCAACATATTTCAAGCTGTTTTCTTCCTTTTGCATTTCCGGTTCATTACTCAGGAAGTATTTCCAGTGGCCACATCCTGCAGGAGCCATCTAACACCAACTGCTCCTTCTTGGACTGGAAAACTGGGGACTTTTACTTCCAGATTTAAGGATACTTGCTGAAGAGCTATTCTTTCTGTAAATTACTTGTCATTAAAATAACAATGGATGCACTCGTTAGTCAAATTAAGGAATCTTTCTGGAAGTGTATCAAATGCAGATAAACTATAAAGAAGCATTGTTGACATTTTTTAAAATGTGAACTTAATGAATAACTTTGCTGTTACAATTCAGCAGCCAAGGACAATGAAAAATTCCTAGGACTTTAAATTCATGGCCTTGGCAGACTTCTTAACGGCCTGCATTCAAGATATCCATACCTTCTCTGACTTTAAAATAAAAATCTCAAAATCACACAACACAGCATTAGTATAGTCTTAAAACACTTCAGTAAAGATCCTATTTGCTGATTTTTCTTCATTTGCTAACAAGCTGACTGTGACAATTAAGTCTCTTAATATTTCAACCTTCAATCACATGGCATTATTTGTTGCTCTAAGATGTACACTGGCTTAAGGAATTTAACATGTTTCACAACAAACTGCTTTCTAACCCATTACCCTAGACTCTGCAATACCATGACCAGAGGACCACCAGAGGCCAAGTTCTCTGTATCCTAGAAGCTACAGATGGTCTTTACATTTTGAGATGGTTAAAAAAAATCAAAAACACTAATATTTTGTGATCCAGGAAAATGATATGAAAGTCAAATGTCAGAGTCAACAACATTAAGCTTTTCTGGATCACAATCACCTCCGATTACTTACCGACTGTTTATGGCTGAGTTGAGTAGTTTTGACACAAAGACCGCATGGCCCACAAAGCCCAGAATATTTACTGCTGCTGCTGCTGCTGCTAAATCGCTTCAGTCGTGTCCGACTCTGTGCGACCCCATAGATGGCAGCCCAACAGGCTCCTCCGTCCCTGGGATTCTCCAGGCAAGAACACTGGAGTGGGTTGCCATTTGCTTCTCCAATGTATGAAAGTGAAAAGTGAAAGTGAAGTCGCTCAGTCGTGTCTGACTCTTCGCGACCCCATGGACTGCAGCCTACCAGGCTCCTCCATCCATGGGATTTGCCAGGCAAGAGGACTGGAGTGGGGTGCCATTGCCTTCTCCGAGAATATTTACTATCCGGCCTTTATGAACAAGTTTGCTGATCCCTGGCCTAGATTTAGGTGGTATGAAGATGATGCAAACACTTCAGAACTCTGCTCCCCTAGGATTCCAGGGTTGTCCATAGATCTTGGAAGTCTCATGACCTAGCTCTGAGCACTACTGCCCTTGTTAACTTTTACACATTCACACATTTCCTAATCTGGGGAGAATGAGGAAGGAAGAAAGTACCCAACAGTAGAGTCGACTTCCATTCTCTACAGTTGTGGGAATATTCCCTTTATACCCTTTAGATGCATCAATGGACATGAGTTTGAGCAAACTCCGGGACATAGTGAAGGACAGGGAAGCCTGGTGTGCTGCAGTCCATGGAGTCGCAAAGAGTTGGACAAGACTGAGCGACTGAACAACAATAATATATACACAGGGGCTTCCCAGGTGGCGCTAGTTGTAAACAACCAGCCTGTCAATGCAGGAGACTTAAGAGACTCTGCTTCAATCCCTGGGTCAGGAAGATCCCCTGGAGGAGGGCATGGCAACCCACTCCAGTATTCTTGCCTGGACAATCCCATGGACAGAGGAGTCTGGTGGGCTACAGTCCATAGGAGTACAGAGTTGGACCCAGCTTAGTGACTGAAGGACAACCCTCTAGAGAGACAGTATAAAAGGAATAGGAGTATTTTTAAAAATCTGGGAGAAATTCTACCAAACAATTAGCAAGTGGTTCCGCTACCTTCCCCTCCTCTTTTTTTTTTTTAATACTGAGTACTATGCTTATCAGTATTATATACTTATCAGTATTATACTGTTAAAAACAGCTTTGCTGAAATGTAATTCACAGATCACAAACTCAACCACTTAACCTGTACAATTCAGGGGTTTTTGGTGTCTTCACAGAGATGTACAGCCATCACCATTAACTCCAGAACACTAGCATCACCCCTAAAAGAAACACCCCAACCAACGTCAGTCACACCACCCAATATCAGTCCCAATTCTCCCCTCCTCCCATCTCCTGACCTCGACTAATCTATCTTCTAAAACAAAAAATGTTGGCCATGCCCCACAGTATGTGAGACCTTAGTTCAGTGGAAGCATGGAGTCTCAACCACTGGATCACCAGGGAAATCCTACCTAGTTTAAATTTCTATAAAATTTGCTTATTCTTGACATTTCATATAAACACATGAGTCAGTATGTGGCTCTTTATGGCTGGCTTTTCTCATTTAGCCAAATATTTTTAAAAATCTCTTCACTTTTAACTTCGCAAATTCCCCTAGTCTAGAAGTATCTGATGAAAATAATCACTTCTAAGTAATAACTGTCCAATTGCTTTTTGAAATGATGACCACAGACTTTTCTTACAGGCCAAAGGGACACCTATGAGTCTGAGCAATGCCATTCAAGGCATCAGCCAGCCTCCATGTGCTCATCCTACCATTTACCCAATAAAGATTTGTAGAGCAGCTGGTGTATGCCAAGCACCGTGCTGGATGAGGAAGAACACACTGGATTTTCAGATCCAGACCTTCACAACTCTACTTTTCATTAGATACTGGCTTGATCTGTCAAACCCCTACACATTTTATTGGCAACACACTGTATTTCTCAGAGTTTTAGTCTTTTATTTAAAAAAGTATGTAATTTCTTAAGATGCTCAAAATAAAATTTGGCCTTCAACTTGCCAAATATCTGAAAAAAGCTGCTATTAGCTCACACTCTTCCTACTTATCTTCTCCTTATTTTCTTCCCTTCCATCTCAGCACTCCTTTATTTGATTAACATATTTGAGTTCTGTAACACACATCCACACGATATTGTGAATATCCATGGAGTACCAGACAAGCTAAGGGAAAAAATTCAAACCTTGTCCATTAATGATTTTTTTCTTGTACCTAAATGTCTGCCATCATGTTATTGCTCGCTCACTAGTAAAGACTCAGAATTTCCATTCCAGAAGTAAGCCAAGCAAAGTCTTTATAATCTGGACAGTGAGAATTTAAAATAGCAGCCTTCAGGTCATTGGGTATTGGAAGCCAAATGCTATCTCTTTCCTCCAATCAAGTGAGTCTTTCCCATGGACAGTCTTTCCCTGTTGGACATCTGTACTTATGAACATGGCTTGATCCTGAAGGATACAGTCTAAATCAAACACGTATGGTCTTGTTAGCTTTATCGCTGAAGTGTTGTCAGAGAACAGAGTAACTGCAGGTGTTCCGTGCTGTGTAGAGGGACCAAATGTGCGTAAAAACCATCAGGAGACAGATACAGATTTCACCTGAAGACAAACTGTATACCTGCAAATGCTGTCCCAACCCAAAATGGAAGCGGTCTCCTTGGCAGAACACCCCTGCAATGGAAGCATCCCTGGGGCCCTTAGGTGCCGGTGGCATTACAGGAATTCCAATAGCATAAGGTTTGAAGAGATAGACCAGACCTTTAATTCTTAAGGATGTAGACTCTCTGGCAAGGATGGTGAATGGGAACCCATTCGGACAGACATAGTTTAAAACAGCTATGATGGTTCAACCCCAAGGAGTGGTATGTTTTCGAAAGTGATAATGAAGAGGTCTCAATGTCAACAGTAACATAATCTTCCCACGATTTATGTCACAAGTTAGAAAATGAAAAGTAAAGTGTTAGTCAACATTTATAGGTAGGTGTCAGAGATTTTTACCAGCTAGTTAGTATTACACTCTTTTTTAAACAAATATCATATTTAGAATCTAAAAAAAGATGCAAATGAACTTATTCACAAAACAGAAACAGACCCACAGACTTAGAAAGCAAGCTTATGGTTATCAAAGGGGAAAGGTGAGATAGTTGGATGGCATCGCTGACAATGGACATGAGTTTGAGCAAGCTCTGGGAGTTAGTGATGGACAGGGAAGCCTGGAGGGCTGTAGTCCATGGGGTTGCAAAGAGTCGGACATGGCTGAATGACTGAACTGAACTGAAATGAAGAGTATCTGAAAACTCCCACAACTTCAAAGATGATGTTGCATTACATGGAAGTGAGATTTTATTTGAAATAACCAATACTTTACATTTAAACAATTTACTTTCCATTAATTAATTCAGTAATCCATCTATTCAACAGGCAAATAAGCTTCGGGCTAACATTGGGGAAAATTCTACTGTACAGATTTCAAGGACTCAATGCAAAGAGCTGTTTAAAAGAATTGCCAAAAATTGAAGGTTTCTTTTCTTTACTGACATTTTAAGGATCTGAGTAAATGTTCAGCTGCTGTGATCACCTCTGCAAATTAATCACAATCTATAAGAAGATAATGGTTCAAGACCATCCCCATGGAAAAGAAATGCAAAACAGCAAAATGGCTGTCTGGGGAGGCCTTACAAATAGCTGTGAAAAGAAGAGAATCGAAAAGCAAAGGAGAAAAGGAAAGATATAAGCATCTGAATGCAGAGTTCCAAAGAATAGCAAGGAGCAATAAGAAAGCCTTCCTCAGCGTTCAGTGCAAAGAAATAGAGGAAAATAACAGAATGAGAAAAACTAGAAATCTCTTCAAGAAAATTCAAGATATCAAGGGAACATTTCATGCAAAGATGGGCTCGATAAAGGACAGAAATGGTATGGACTTAACAGAAGCAGAAGATATTAAGAAGAGGTGGCAAGAATACAGACAAGAACTGTACAAAAAAGATCTTCATGACCAAGACAATCACGATGGTGTGATCATTCACCTAGAGCCAGACATCCTGGAATGTGAAGTCAAGTGGGCCTTAGAAAGCATCACTATGAACAAACCTAGTGGAGGTGATGGAATTCCAGTAGAGCTATTTCAAATCCTGAAAGATGATGCTGTGAAAGTGCTGCACTCAATATGCCAGCAAATTTGGAAAACTCAGCAGTGGCTACAGGACTGGAAAAGGTCCGTTTTCATTCCAATCCCAAAGAAAGGCAATGCCAAAGAATGCTCAAACTACCGCACAATTTCACTCACCTCACACGCTAGTAAAGTAATGCTCAAAATTCTCCAAGCCAGGCTTCAGCAATATGTGAACTGTGAACTTCCAGATGTTCAAGCTGCTTTTAGAAAAGGCAGAGGAACCAAAAGTCAAATTGCCAACATCTGCTGGATCATGGAAAAAGCAAGAGAATTCCAGAAAAACATCTATTTCTTTATTGACTTTATTGACTTAATAATAAAGGCTTTATTGACTATGCCAAAGCCTTTGACTGTGTGGATCACAATGAACTGTGGAAAATTCTGAAAGAGATGGGAATACCAGACGACCTGACCTGCCTCTTGAGAAATCTGTATGCAGGTCAGGAAGCAGCAGTTGAAACTGGACATGGAACAACAGACTGGTTCCAAATAGGAAAAGGAGTACGTCAAGGCTGTATACTGTCACCCTGTTTATTTAACTTATATGCAGAGTACATCATGAGAAACACTGGGCTGGAGGAAGCACAAGCTGGAATCAAGATTGCCGGGAGAAATATCAATAACCTCAGATATGCAGATGACACCACCCTTATGGCAGAAAGTGAAAAGGAACTCAAAAGCCTCTTGATGAAAGTGAAAGAGCAGAGTGAAAAAGTTGGCTTAAAGCTCCACATTCAGAAAACGAAGATCATGGCATCCGGTCCCATCACTTCATGGGAAATAGATGGGGAAACAGTGGAAACAGTGTCAGACTTTATTTTTTTGGGCTCCAAAATCACTGCAGATGGTGACTGCAGCCATGAAATTAAAAGACGCTTACTCCTTGGAAGGAAAGTTATAACCAACCTAGATAGCATAATAAAAAGAAGAGACATTACTTTGCCAACAAAGGTCTGTCTAGTCAAGACTACAGTTTTTCCAGTGGTCATGTATGGATGTGAGAGTTGGACTGTGAAGAAAGCTGAGCACCGAAGAATTGATGCTTTTGAACTGTGGTATTGGAGAAGACTCTTTAGAGTCCCTTGGACTGCAAGAAGATCCAACCAGTCAATACTAAAGGAGATCAGTCCTGGGTGTTCTTTGGAAGGAATGATGCTAAAGCTGAAACTCCAATACTTTGGCCACCTCATGCGAAGAGTTGACTCATTGAAAAAGACCCTGATGCTGGGAGGGATTGGGGGCAGGAGGAGAAGGGGACGACAGACGATGAGACGGCTGGATGGCATCACCGACTCGATGGACATGACTTTGGGTGAACTCCGGGAGTTGGTGATGGACAGGGAGACCTGGTGTGCTGCAATTCATGGGGTCGCAAAGAGTCAGACATGACTGAGTGACTGAACTGACTGACTGAAGAAGATAATGTAACCCTAAAAGGTCACCTTACACACTTCATGTATATAATAGAAGTTAAAGTGAAATCACTCAGTCATGTCTGACTCTTTGCGACTCCATGGACTGTAGCCCGCCAGGTTCCTCTGTCCATGGGATTCTCCAGGCAAGAATACTGGAGTGGGTTGCCACTTCCTTCTCCAGGGGATCTTTCTGACCCAGGAATTGAACCCTAGTCTCCTGCATTGCAGGCAGACTCTTTACCATCTGAGCCACCAGGGAAGTCACATAAAAGAAAGGAAGGCAAACATGAGAATGCTGGGGACCAAGGTCACATGATTCGGTTTATCCCATGGCATGATATGTTTAAAATAGAGCTTGCCAGGAAATATTGGAAATTATAGGGATGTTATTTTGGATTCAGCAACTCTTTGCTATGTAACTCCCAAAATAAATGAATCTCTTGCTCTATTCATAAGGACTGTATAGGAAAGGAAGTGTGCATGAAGTTATCATAATATAGATCTTAAATAAAGTTAAACGAAGGACACCAGAAGTTATAATGTTGTAACTTTAAAGACACTCACTGAAAGAATAACACATAAAGAACACTGGCACAACTTTCTACAAGGTGGGTGATTTTGGCCTACATAGAATTTGTATTCTCTCTTTAGGTGTAAAAATTCCTCTCTATAATCCTATAAACAAAGGAGGTTCACTTTCTTGGCTCATGCAGATATATTGCTTCTTCCAAAGCCTTCTCTCAACATAATCTACAAAGCCCTTTGAGCAGTTTTTAAATAGAGTAAAGCATCTTCAAGTATTTTTGCATATAATTTGTCATACTATGAAACAAATACATTTGCAAATGTATTCTATTATTTGGGGAGTCAATGGTCAATGTGCTTTTACTTGTATATTTTCTCGGTAAATTTTCTTGTTAAAACTCATACACTGAAGGAGGGGACATAAATATACCTAGGGCTGATTCATGTTGATACATGGCAAAAAACCAACACAATATTGTAAAGCAATTATCTTTCAATTAAAAATAAATAATTAAAAACTACTCATACACTCCCCCAAGAGCCTCTGCAGTATTTAAGTGTCACTTGAGTTTAGTCTGCGGGGAACACAAGAGCACAGAAAAGAACAAGAACACTTCAGGCCAAGCCTTCACTACAAATAGCGATATCCCCAGGCAGTTTATAAATCTCTATTCCTGAGAAAGGAAGGCTGCACCATTTCTGAGGGATTTGTATTACCATGTAGCTCAGTGGCATCATTTACAGGCACAGCCACAGTAGCTATGAATTAATGTTAACTGTGGCAATGGCACCCCACTCCAGTACTCTTGCCTGGAAAATCCCATGGACAGAGGAGCCTGGTAGGCTGTAGTCCATGGGGTCGCTAAGAGCTGGACACGACTGAGCGACTTCCCTTTCACTTTTCACTATCATGCATTAGAGAAGGAAATGGCAGCCCACTCCAGTGTTCTTGTCTGGAGAATCCCAGGGACGGGGGATCCTGGTGGGCTTCCGTCTATGGGGTCGCACAGAGTCAGACACGACTGAAGCGACTTAGCAGCAGCAGCAGTGGTCCACTTCATGGCAAATAGATGGGGAAACAGTGGAAACACTGGCTGACTTTATTTTTCTGGGCTCCAAAATCACTGCAAATGGTGATTGCAGCCATGAAATTAAAAGACACTTACTCCTTGAAAGGAAAGTTATGACCAACCTAGACAGCATATTAAAAAGCAGACATTACTTTGCCAACAAAGGTTCATCTAGTCAAGGCTATGGTTTTTCCAGTGGTCATGTATGGATGTGAGAGTTAGACTATGAAGAAAGCTGAACACAGAAGAATTGATGCTTTTGAACTGTGGTGTTGGAGAAGACTCTTGAAAGTCCCTTGGACTGCAAGGAGATCCAACCAGTCCATCCTAAAGGAGATCTGTCCTGGGCTGGAAGGACTGATGTTGAAGCTGAAACTCCAACACTTTGGCCACCTGATGCGAAGAGCTGACTCATTGGAAAAGACCCTGATGCTGGGAAAGATTGAGGGCAGGAGGAGAAGGGGACGACAGAGAATGAGATGGTTGGATGGCATCACTGACTCAATGGACATGAGTTTGGGTGGACTCTGGGACTTGGTCATGGACAGGGAGGTCTGGTGTGCTGTGGTTCATGGGGTCACAAAGAGTCAGACACAACTGAGTGACTGAACTGAACTGAACTGTGGTCCAAATTCTTAAGCACACTGTAACAACTTATATTCTATTACTAATAAAATGAAAGTGAAAGTCACTCAGTCATGTCCGACTCTTTGTGACCCCATGGACTGAAACCCACCAGACTCCTCTGTCCATGGAATTCTCCAGGCAAGAATACTGGAGTGGGTTGCCATTTCCTTCTCCAGGGGATCTTTCTGATCCAGGAATCAAACCCAAGTCTCCTACAGGCACATTCTTTACCATCTGAGCCACTAGAGAAGCCCAATAAAATTAAGGAAGGGTGAAGAGTGAAGTTGAATTGAAATGGTATAACTGACAGAGGAACATTTAATTTTCACAGGTGGTTATAGTTTATCCTAGTCTCAGGTACCCTATAATTTATATGTATATATAAAATATATATTTTAATTCTAATACTAAGAATCTACCATTCATAGTATTTCATACAATAATCATTTTTATTATCCTTTAATTCTAAAATAGAAAAATATATTTATGTAATATATTAAGATATAATAAGCATAAAGCATACTTGTACCTTATAAATATAATTTAAAGGGGAAAAAATGGAGTATGGGCTTCCCTGGAGGTTAACAATCCACCTTGCAACGCGGGGCACATGGGTTCAACCTCTGGTCTGGGAAGATTCCACATGATGCCAAGCGACTAAGCCCAGTGTGCCACAACTACCGGAGCCCATGAGCCCTAGAGCCTGTGCTCCACAGAAAGCGAAGTCACCAGAGTAAGAAGCCCGGGGACCGCAACTGGAGAGTGCACCCAGTCTCCACAACTAGGGAAAGCCATGCACAGCAGCAAAGACCCAGCACAGCCAAAAGTTAGTAAAATAGAAACAAGTACATAGTTGTAATGGAGTATGGTAAATAATAAATTGTTTTTTACCATGTAAGTATGATTCAGATTTTAAAAACCAACTTCATTTTCTCTTGCCTGCTTTAAAGTTCTTTAAATGCCTTAAAACCTCTACTATTAGAGAATTAAGAGAAACAAGTCAAAGCAGAAACTCAAATTAATTGCTCAGTAAAATTTTCTATGCACATACAGATATAACTCATTTTATAAAGATATTTTATTATCTGTTCGATTGTGTATCTGTTAAAATAATCATGATAATCAGCATAAGTGATAAAACATCAATACAAAGTAAAAGAAAAACCACACAATGAAGTCTGACTTCATTTTGTGTGTTCAATTCATATTTTAAAGCACTGAGTATAAGCTACTTAAGAAACAAGGGCTGTTATATTTCTCCACGAAGCACTAATCTTCCACCATAATGTGGAAAAAATACATTTGAAGAGATTAGTAGTTAGCAGCAGTGCCCAGATGGACAGCCAAACCTGGGAAACAGGCCCATTTGGGTGTGAGAATTTTACCTGGGAGACATGAACACACCTACACTAGATTATGACATATTTCTTCACCTTTAAAAAACAAACACAAGTGAGATACTACTATATATCTACTAGAATGGCTAAAATTAAAATAGCCAGTTTGATTCCTGATCAGGGAACTAGATCCAGATCTTGCACCACAACTAAAACCTGGCACAGCCATATAAATAAATGAGTAAACAGGGCTTCTCTGGTGGCTCAAGGGGTAAAGAATCTGCCTGCAATGCAGGAGACCTGGGTTCAATCCCAGGGCCGGGAAGAAGGAAATGGCAACCCACTCCAGTATTCTTGCCTGGAGAAGCCCATGGACAGAGGAGACTGGCAGACTACAGTCCGTGGGGTTGCAAAGAGCTGGACATGATTCAGCGACTAAAGCACAACCACTGACAGACACAACAACCTGGATGAACCTCTGGAGAATTATGCTGAGTGAAAAAAAGCCAATCTTATATACGATTATATCTACATAATATTCTTGAAAGGTCAAAATTAGAGAGATGGAGAACAGATTATTGGTTGCCAGAAGTTAAACATGGGGGATGAGGTGGGGGAAGAGTGCACAGAACTTCCTTGTATATTGTTTTGCAATTTCCTATGGCTCTAGAATTATTTTAAAACAGAAAAAAACCTTAAAACTATCTTCCTTATCAACAGAGCCCTGGGAAGCAAGAGCATTCAAAAACCACATTCACAGTTCACTGATCAGTGTCTGAGTCTCAGCTCTAATTTGTGGTAATTCTAGGCACCCTGCCCTGTAAAATATATTCTTTTCCATTTCTACCTTTTGTATTTACTATTCCACTCAGTATTTCACTTTTGTTTTCAGAACATAACTACATAAACAGGAGTGTTAGTATTTCATTTCTGAGATAGTTTTAAATATAAGATGTATAATACACAAAAGAATCTAGCCACTGTTAAGAATAGAAAAGATGAGGAAGAAAAGCTTTCTTAGATGATACTTTGTGACAAAGGTTTTCCTCAACCAAACTTTAGTCAGCCTCCACTGAGCCCTCCTCTTGACTAAGCCTCAACCTTGACCTCTGTCCTGGCTGGGCCTGTACATCACAAGTGTTAGCAAGGATCCTGTGCTAAGTCCATGTAGAGGTAACCCCCTACCCTTGAGACCAGATCACCATGGCCTGCCTTCAATAAGAACCCTGTTAAGTTGGTTTAGCAGGAATCCCCCTACCCTTGATGTCCCCTCTTAGTCACCTTTCCATCCACTGATCCCTCTGCTCTGCTCATTGGCTATGAATTCCCAGTTGTCTCTGCTGTATTCAGAGTTGAATTCCGATTTGCCTCCCCTACAGCTATTGCAATAGTCCTGAATAAAGTCTTCCTTACTGTTTTAACAAATGTTAGAGTAATTTTCTTTAACCTATGAAAACTAATGATGATTGATCACGTTCATCAATGAGATTTGGTATTATTTTAGCATATTAGGACAGTTGGTCCTACAATGGAATATTTTTCAGCAAGAAATGAGTTTCCTCACACTTTAAAGGGATATTTTTATATATGTATGCACACACAGAGGTAGATACTTGCCTGAAGAGATGCCTTGAGCGCATTATTACATCCATATAACACACTACCTTACTGCCTGTACATGTGTCTACATATGCATGTCTCTGTGTGGCTAGGTATGTATTCATTCCATGGCTAAGCCAGTGGAAATGTCCATAAAACTAAGACTCCTCTGAAACCCTCTTTGTTTCCACCAAAAGAAAAAGTAACCGAATGTTTCTTAAATGCCTGATATATAACAAATAGAGACTGTAAGTGCTTTATACTTCATTTTTATATATCATTTTTCACTTAGTTATTACATAAACCCCAGGAGATGGTAATAGCATATCCATTTTATATGTAAGGAAACTTGGGAGGCTTAAGCCATCAGCCCAAGGTCACAGAGCTAGGAAGTGGTACATGAGGGGCAACCCGAAGGATCTCTGATACTGTGCTTCCCAATCTGCTGCCTGGAGTGATTCTTTCGATGACTTTATTGCTGTCAAAATGTCAAACACCACTGTACTGGACCTGGCATTTTCTTTTTCTTTTGTTTCCCCCGCTAAAGAAAGATCCCTGTGTTCCAAGGAAGTCTTAACCGGAAGCCCAACATTCTGGGAGAGGAGAAAAGCAGAAGAACATATCCAAGCTCTTCTTACTGGAAAAGCAGGGAACTAGAGGATGGTTCTTGCTCTTGTACCTCTTCCCTCTTCCAGCTCTGGGTAGTTCTGCAGAGCTCTCAGGGCTCTGAGAAGCAAAGATCCAGATACTTCACTGGACTGCTTTTGGGAAAAAAATTTCCAGGGCTCCCTTGCGTTTTGCACATCTTAGGAGCAAAGGCGCTGCTGCTGGCTTTTGTTCCAGATGATCTTTTCAACATCTTTTATCTAATGACCCAGGGACGTAGAGGTCATGTCTGCTCCCAGAGCAATGGGCAGGCGTGTGCTTCCTATCAATCACAAGAAATCCAGAGTTCCTCCGCTCAGGAGCCCCATCTGGGAGGCAATTCTTCCGTGCACAGGACACCCATCTGGGGTCCTCTGTCCTGTTCTGGGAAACTTGGGGGGCAAGGACATGAACACAACACTCATACCACTTGCTGTGCTGTGAGTAGTAAGTCCACTGTCTCTGACCCAGGAGTTTTCTGCCAAAAACCAAGAAACGGTGGCAGGCTAAGGTGCTGGTGGGCAAGTGCGATAACGTCTCAGACTCTTCACGATTCTTGACAACCACCATTCTTTAACTTTAGTTAACAAACACGTGGGACTTCCCTGGTAGTCCAGTGGCTAAGACTCCACACTCCCGATGCAGGGGCCCAGGTTTGATCCCTCGTCACGGAATTAGACCCCACAAGCCACAACTAAGTGTTCGCGTCTGCAACTAAAGATCCCGCATGCCACAACAAAGACCCAGCATAGCCATATAAATAATAAATATTTTTTTCAAAACTACACACATACATATAGTACTGACTGTGTATCAGGTGCTATTCTAAGTGGTAAATGAATAGCAACTCAATCTTTACAACAAACTTATAGGTATTGTAATTATTGCTTGTATTTTATTTCCATTTTACAGGGGCGGTAACGGCAATCACACATGATTGAATAGTAGGATCATTTCCATAAAGTGATAAAGACTTTTTGTCCATATTTCTAAGCACTAAATAACCTTCTGTACTAAATGAAAAAACATACACTGAAACCTCAGATCAGCGCAAAAGTTCTCTCGTTGGTCTAAATCATAAAGCCCCAGTCTTCAAAATGGGGGTACAGAACAACGCTGCGCAGAAATAGTAAAACCATTCTTATCAGTGATGCATCTTGACATTTAGCAATCTGACAGGAAAAGTGGAGACTATTTCCTTAAAGACTTTCCAAGGTCTTAAGTATTGCAAGTGGAAGCCCTCATTTCCTTGGAAAATGGTCACAATTCCAACAAACTGAGTACTAACGACAGACGCATCCTCCCCAAAGTAGACCCTCAGTAGCAAGCTTTCCACATGTTGGAGGTTATCTCTGCTTTACAAAGTTCAGCCTCTTGACAGTGGCTGGCTACAGAGTGGAAGAGGAAGTGACCAACAGGCCTAGAAATCCAGACTCTCGGATGAATGTTTGCTGTGAACCAGCCCCACTTCCATTCAGAGAAAATCATTAGAATTAGCTACATGACTACAGGATCCCCTTTTGGCTTATTTCAAACATACTCGGGGAAAGTCAACAAGCTAGATCTCCTTGGTGAATGACAACAAAGGTACGTAGCCTGACAAATGAACATCAAAAACAATCTGAAGTGGAAGGCGTGAACAGACATCGCACAAGAAATGCAAATAGTGCTGAAGTATTTGCAAAGATGCTCAACATCACTCAGAAGAGAAATGTACACAGCATGACCTCTTTTCCAGTAGCAAACAGACAAAGATGCCCAAGGCGGACAACGCACTGTCCTGAGCAGGCCCTGAGGAAGCACGCGCATACCCTGAGTAGGCAACTTCACTGACTGATCAAAATTAGAAACTGCAATGTAGCCTTTGACCCAGAAATTCCATTTCTAGGGATTTACAATACAGATACATCTGTCCCACACAAACTGACCACTGCATGAGGCTTTTCTGTATATACTGTTTTCATGGCAAAAGACTGGACACACTGGAATCTACAAAAATGGTACTGATGAACCCATCCGCAGGACAGGAATAGAGATGCAGATGTAGAGAATGGATCTGTGGACACAGCGCGGAAGGAGAAGGTGCTACCAAGAGAGTAGCACCGACATATATACACTACCATGTGTGAAATAGCTAGCTAGTGGGAAGCTGCTGCATAACACAGGAAACTCAGCTTGCTGCTCTGTGACAACCTAGAGGGGTGGGATGGCGGGAGGGTGGGGTGGGTAGGAAGGAGGCTCAAGAGGGAGGGGTTATATGCCTTCTTATGGCTGGTTCACACTGTTGTACAGCAGAAACCAACACAACACTGTAAAACAAGTATGTGTGTGCATGTGTGTGAGGCCAGTCATGCCCGACTCTTTGTCACCCTGTGGACTGTAACCCACCAGGTTCCTCGGTCCATGTAATTTCCCAGGCAAGAATACTGGAGCAGGTTGCCATTTCCTCCTCCAGGGATCTTCCCACCTCAGGGATCGAACCCATGTCTCTTGCATCTCCTGCATTGGCAGGCGGGTTCTTTACTGCTAGTGCCACTTGAGAATTATACTCTGATCAAAAATAAATTAAAAAAAACATTGGACACAACCAATATGACCAGTCGGGAAGAATGAAATAAATTATGGTATGCTGTCACTATAGAACGTTATGTGGTTGTTGAAGTCCACTATTATGAAAACATCTCCAGGATAAATTACAAAGCAGAAAAAAAATAGGGTGCACAAAGGCTATACAGAAGGCCACTGTTTCTGTAAGATGAGCGAAATATTTGCATCTGCCTGTGATAATAACAACAAAATGCTGGGAGTATACCATCCACACCTAGAAATGAGTATCACCATAGGAGCTGCAGAGTCTATTTCACATTTTAGGTAGCTTAGAAGTGACAGTGTTTGTATACCAATTAGGGGTTCCAGAAATCTTCTGAAGAAGTTTTTCTTCAAGATGCTTGTATTCAAATTAGCTTAAGGACCAGCTGAGGAAAAGAATCCTCTGCGTTTACTGTTTCAATCAACTTCTGAAGCGCCCTGGGATCACAGTTAGAGCTTGTGCCTGTCCCAATTACTTTCATACTGTTTCTTTAAATGACCCATAGCTAATCAGCAATTTACCTGGTTAAAATTCGGTGGGTTTGGGAATGCTTTGAAGGGGACGCTCCCTTCTTAGGTTTTCTGCCTTCAGACACCGGATTTGCGAAGGAGCTAACAACAAAGGGATTTCATTAGAAAACAAGAGCAAATGGTTGATTTTTCAAGAGGAACCACAAATACATATTTTGGCGGGCTTTTGCCTGATTACATTTGTTAATAAGGAATGCCAAAATGTGCGCACCAAAAACCGTTCAAGGTCTTTTGGTAGCAAATTATACTTGTAAATTCAACGTCAATGGATCAGTGGAAAAACTCACACTCTTTGAAGATTGGAATTCATAAATGTATGAAAGAATTAAACGGTTCTTTCCCCTCGTGATACAAAGTATTAAATGGCAAGGGGGAAATGTGTTTGAAATCAACTGAGGAAATAATTCATTTCAAAAATTATTCAATAAAAATGTTAAATAGGAAAAACATGTCAGGCCAGTTTTGACTGGATGAAGAAAGCAGAAATATGCAATGGACAAACTTAAAGATGATGGGCTGAGAAGTACCCCATCAACCTCCCTGTCTTATTTAATTTTTTTGTTATTCAACTCTGGCACAGTAATCTGAACCATCCCCATAAGACAAAGAAAGGAAAACTACTTGGCCTCTTAGAGCCTTCAAGAGGGCAGTTGTGGCTCCCATCAAGGAGAAATTCATGTCTTTGAAGACTGCATCCTAGATTGTTTTGTTAATACATAAAATCCTCTCTCTTTAGCATGCAGGAGACTCATTTCAAAAGGAAAAGGCAAGTCAGTGAGGATTAGTTTGGCTTCTTGGAGGTCAGAACTAAATACACAAGTGAATAAAATGATGCTGAAATAAACAAGAACGTGCAATTGCTCATCCACAGGGATGATGTAACGAATTCTGACATAATTTCCAAGCAGAAAAGCAAAACTAGGTCAAAGCACGTTGGCCTAACATAATAAGCATTTTTGCTCCCAGAATCTTACCATGTAGGCTGTGTCTGCAGGCATTAATGTCTTCTGTTATCAATGTTCGGGCTGTCACAAACTATTCACGTCTTATCACTCTTTGTTAGTTAAACCAAAACAATGTAGTTTACATGTGGACTATTCAATTCTGACAGCTTAAATGTTAGAAAGGGGAACTGTTCAAAATATTCAGAAAGTGTCTCCTCCAGGCTAAGAAGCATTAAGCAATAAATATTCATTACTGAATAGTCTACTATCATGTTTTTCTCTACTCAGAAAGCCACACTTCTTTCTATCAGTTATTACAACTTGGTTTCCTTCTTTAGCTCACAGCCATACGCAAAGGGCTGCCTCATCACTATTTCTTTAGAAATCTGCTTGAAACAATGACCAATGAAAAAAACCCAGTCATTTACTGAATAGACAATTTTTCTACTCCACTTTCCCCATAGGTTGACTGAAACAACACACATTTTCTTCTCCCTTCTAATTGTTCCCATTTCACTTTCCTAAACTATTTCCACAAAGCTCAGCTGACTCATTTGTTAAAACACACACACACACACACACAGGGACTCATCTCAATCCTTAAACTTTCTTCTTTTGGAAACATAATTCTCCCAGTTGTTCCTCTCTGACATTTTCATATGTATCAAAAATCAGAGCCAAGACCATATAGACAAAATAGCACAAAATTAAATATAAGACTACTTGGGGGACTCTGGTGGTCCAGTGGTTAAGACTCTGCACTTCCAGTGTAGGGGGTACAGGTTTGATCCCTGGTCTAGGAACAAAGACCCCGCATGCCCTGTGGCATGGTCAAAAAAACAAAAAAACAAACCACAGAGCAAGACTATCTGGATTTTTTGGATAGTATTTTCTCCTAAAAGTGATACAATCTTTGCTGATTCTTGACTCATTATAAACCATCAACCTATTAGCCAATTTGTTGGAACTTATTAGCACATTAAATTAGCACGTGATTTCCAAACATCCAAATTAGAAGGCATGTGGTACAGTCAATAGAGAATAAGATGGGGAATCTAGGAGACACCCATTCTAAATGTAAACTTTGCTCCCTCATAGAACGTAATGCATTCCTCTGTGCTAACACTTTATCCCACAAACGCTAAACTTTTAATCAGCACTTTTTGTCTTAATTCCTAATATATCTCCTACAGGAGACTTGATCCCGTGTAGACTTCTAATATTGGGTGACGTCTTTGATTTACATTTTGCCTTATCTGGCCACTCATCTAGCTACTGGGAACTCAGCAGGGCACTCAACGAATTCCATTTGTCAAACAGCTCCTTTTCTCCTAATTGTTTAGGGAAGATCACTTTAAAATACATACAACTGAAGGCACACTTCACAACTGGATAGATACAGATAACACAGTCTACCATATGGACCCTTGGAAAATGTATTAGTCCTGTTGTCTCCATAAACCACTCAATCTCTCAGAAATTTCTATTTCATCATTTTAACCATAACTCTCAGATAGTCTGTCACACCAGAAACAGTGAAAATGATGTGTCCAGCATATGACTCAAGCTTCACTGCAGAAAATGTGGCTGCCATATGCATGAGATAAAGTGGAGGACTTCAGAGTCCTTCCGGAAGTAGGCTCTCAGTTGCTGAGTCACCTTGGACATGCCACTCACCTGGCAAAATAAACCCACTGCACGTGGACCAAAGGCTAAAACATCAGGTTTGGCTCAATAAGTGCAAGCAGCAGATTCCATCTTTGTTTTTAGGCTTTGAGCTGTTGGAGGACATGTCCCCTTTCTTAATCACTTCTGTAGCCCCATCATGGAGTACATAAGACAAGCTACCTGCCACACTCTGAGTTGTGGCCTCACGCAGAACACAACCGAGAGGACTAGATGGTTAAGCAATGGCAAACCACTTTCCTTTTTCTCTGGCGGCAGTCTATTCAGTTCATGCTGTTCCCCCAACCTGTCTAATGCCCTTTCTTTCTCATACTCTGTTGATCTTAAAGAGCATTTTCCATTTTCTTTCCTGTCAAAATTCACCCAGGATGCACCTGAAAAATATTTATTGATTACTTTTAAAATTTTATTTTTTATTCAAGTATAGTTGATTTACAATGTTGTGTTAGTATCAGCCATACAGTCAAATGAATCATACACACACACACACACACACACACACACACACACCACTATTTTTTTTTGAGGTAATGCTCAAAATCCTTCAAGCTAGGCTTCAGCAGTGCATGAACCAAGAACTTCCAGATGTACAAGCTGGATTTAGAAAAGGCAGAGGAACCAGATATCAAATTGCTAACATCCGTTGGATCATAGAAAAAGCAAGGGAATTCCAGAAAAACATCTACATCTGCTGCACTGACTAAAGCCTTTGACTGTGTGGATCACAGCAAACTGTGGAAAATTCTTTAAGAGATGGGAATACCAGACCACCTTACTTGCCTCCTGAGAAACCTGTATACAGGTCAAGAAGCAACAGTTAGAACAGGACGTGGAACAGCGGACTGGTTCAAAACTGGGAAAGGAGTATGTCAAGGCTGTATACTGTCACCCTGCTTATTTAACTTATATGCAGAGTACATCATGTGAAATGCCGGGCTGGATAAAGCACAAGCTAAAATCAAGATTGCCTGAAGAAATATCAATAACCTCAGATATGCAGATGACACCACTCTAATAGGAGAAAGCAAAGGGGAACTAAAGAGCTTCTTGATGCAAGTGAGAGAGGAGAGTGAAAAAGCCAGCTTAACACTCAACATTTAAAAAACTAAGATCATGGCATCTGGTCCCATCACTTCATGGCAAATAGATGGGGAAACAGTGGAAACAGTGACAAATTTTATTTTCTTGGGCTCCAAAATCACTGCAGATGGTGACTGCAGCTATGAAATTAAAAGACACTTGCTTCCAGGAAGAAAAGCTATAATGAACCTAGAAATCATATTAAAAAGCAGAGATATCACTTTGCCAACAAAGGTCCATACAATTCAAGCTATGGTTTTTCCAGTAGTCATGTATGGATATAAGAGTTGGACCATAGAAGGTTGAGTTCCAGAAAATTGATGCTTTCGAATTGTGGTGCTGGAGAAGATTCTTGAATGTCCCTTGGACTGCAAGGAGATCCAACTAGTCAATCCTAAAGGAAATCAATCCTGAATGTTCATTGAAGGGACTCAGCTGAAACTGAAGTTCCACTACTTTGCGCACCTGATGCGAAGAGCTGACTCACTGGAAAAGATTCTGATGCGGGGAAAGTTGAAGGCAGGAGGAGAAGGGACGACAGAGGATGAGATGGTTGGATGGCATCACCGACTCGATGAACATGAGTTTGAGCAAACTCCAGGAAATGGTGAAGGACAGGGAAGCCTGGTATGCTACAGTCTATAGGGTCACAAAGAGTCAGACATGCCTCAGTGACTAAACAACTATTTTTTTTTCAGATTCTTTTCCCTTATAGGTTATTACAAAATATTGAGTATAGTTCCCTGTGCTATACAGTAGGGCCTTGCTGATTATCTATTTTATATACAGTAGTGTGTATACAGTCATTCCAAACTCCTAATTCATCCCCTCCTTTTCTCTTTTGTAACTAACTGAAGTTTGTTTCCTATGTCTGTGGGCCTATTTTGGCTTTGTATATAATTTCTTTTTTTTTTTTTAAGATTCCAGAATGTAAGCAATATCATGATGTTTCTTTCTCTGTCCGGATGACTTCACTTAATAGGACAATCCCTAGGTTCATCCATGTTGCTGAAAATAGCAAAAAAATATTTACGGATTCTTATTGTGAGTCAGGCACTGTGCTTGGACTTGAGATTTCAAGGTAATGAACAACTTGCTGACCAGAGATGTATGAATACATCTATTGTTACCCAAACATTATTGACTTGAGATGTTTCAACATTCACTTACAAAACACATCACCGGCCACAGGCATTAGCTTCTGCAAAAAATCTCCTGGTCAATAATGTGTTAAGAGGTATTTTAACTCATGCTCTTGACTAACTCAGTCCCAAGATAGGCAGACAAAGGAATAATTGGAAATAAATACACCATTTCCAATACTTGTGTGGATAAGAGGAAGTTGCAGCTATATCCTTTCCATTTACTCTGATCCAAGTAGACAGTGCTCAGTGTACAAAGCCTGTACTTACAAACAACAAACCCACAAATGACATCACTCCCCTCACTTGGCCCCCAGGTGTCACTCACAAAGACCCCAGGGAGTCCAGAAATTCAGGCAGGATGCTAAGAAAAGAACTAGTGAAGAGGTCTGACCCATGGGCACACACACCAGCAAGTCCTGTCTGCCCAAGGCATGACCCTGCCCACAAACATTGTCCCGGAAAGGGCATTTGTGGTTTCTGCAGCTCCAGGCTCTAGTGCCTGCTATGTCCCCAATTAAAGATTTGTCCAGAAAAAAAAAAAGATTCATCCTGGGGGTTAGAGGGCAAAGAGTCATGAGCTTTAGCACATTCACATCGCTTTTCTCCCAACATCTGGTCAAGAGCATTGTCTAGAGGAAACAAGAGTGTGGTTTGGAGGTTGGGGAGGGGAGCGAGGGAAGACGAAGCAATGACGGCAGCTCGGTTGATTGGGTATTAGGATATGTCTGGGACAGATATCCCAGTGCGACCCAGAGGATACTAGAAACGTGGAAAAAGGTGAAAACTAGTGCAAACTTTTCCTACCTCAGGTATTTTAAGACTGGCCTATTACTGAAAGTATACAACACCTTCTCTATGTTCCATCCTGTACAACGTGGAGGCGTGCCCTCAAAATGCAGAACTTCATCTGTCATTAATCAGACTGGTTATTTTTTAAAATAGTATTTTAGTCCCAATTAGGTACCATTTCTCATTGGAAAGTGTTCTGGGTTTCAAACAACAAACTCTGAGAACATCACGCGTTCCTAGATTTGGGGGACCACCACCTATGAGTTATTTTTCTCTACTGAGAAAAATGAATTAAATGACTTTACTAATTAGCATACATTTATTTAAACTAGGATTTCATACAGTCCCACAAATGGATATGTGGGTAAAAATTAAATCTCACAATTACAAATCCTTTCTCAAGCTTTCTCAGTTCAGTAAAGTTTTGGCTACCACCAATTTATTAAGTGGATTCTTAATCATATAAATATAGTTATTAATGAGCAGGCATTTTACCCATGCATAACTTACACTGTGCTATTGGTATAATAAAGTAGACATAAAATTAAAAGTTCTTTGAGTGCAGGGCCTGTATCAAAATCATGTTTGCAACCCAAAAGTGGCCTGACATATAATAATCATTTATTATTGTTGTCATTTAGTCACTAAGTTGTATCTGACTGTTTCTCAGCCCCATGGACTATAGCCCACTGGGCTCCTGTGTCCATAGGATTGTCTGGGCAAGAATACTGGAATGGTTTGCCATGCCCTCCTCCAGGGGATCTTTCCGACCCAGAGATGGAACCCAAGTTTCCTGCATTGGCAAGTGGATTCTTTACCTCTGAGTCTCCAGGGAATCATTTAGGATAGTTTTACTGAATGAACTAATGAATATATTAATTCTGTAAGTATTCAGTAAATGTCTTTGAATAATATAAGAAATGAAGGAGAATCTGTATATTATTTCTCCTTTTTGTACTATTTTGTCATAGATAGTGGAGAAGGAAATGGCAACCCACTCCAGGATTCTTGTGTGGGAAATCCCATGGACAGAGGAGCCTGGTGGGCTACAGTCCATGGGGTTGCAAAAGAGTCAAACACAACTTAGCGATTAAACAACATCATAAATATTTGACTATATATAAAAATCTACTGCTAATGAACAGCACCTCTTCCTTTTTGTTGTTGTTGCTCTTTTTACTGAGAACTTCTCTTTTATAGCACAAAGCACGCAAGTTATTAAGGTTTTGTGGTTTTTCTTTGTTTTACAGCCAAGTCCTCCCTTAGCATTATTTTTCTTTCCGTGCCTCAAATTTTCTGACCTCTTTAACATCACATGACCTTCTGTAGGCATTAACTTCCCTGCTCATGTCAATGAAATATCTTTCCCTGGAGGGAAAAAAGTTCATGTGGATCTGGAAGAGTCCCTAATATTTTGTCCTTCCATTTAAAGGAATTTCTATGCCACTTCATAAAACGAGGCAAACAATCTTCTACAACAAAACCTCGGAGATGGGTTTCATGTGAAATAAAAGGAGTTGATAATGAGCCAAAAAGCACTGTGTTGATAAACTGTCCCGTATCTTAATGGAGATTAGATTCCCATTTGACCTGGCTTTTGGAGCCCTTTCTTTAATCACGGTGTATTTGATATTCTCCTCCTTGAATGAACTCAGTTTCACCTGTGGCTTTGGTCACAAGAGTAAAGAATCGCTAACTAACTGTTCAAAAAAAGCCCAACAATTCTCTCTGACTGATCCCAGTTCCCAGCGGCAGCGTCCACCGCCTGGCCTTCCATCATAGACACTTCAAGCCTGACCTCTGCAGGTGGATAACTGAAATGCACACTGCCCAATCAGCTTTGGGTATTTCTTTTTAAAATTCCACCAAGCTCTGAAAATTCATACTATGTACAACAGGAAAACTGATATAATACTTTGGACTTCCCTTTCATTCTATTAGTAGCTTTTTGAAAGTAGCAACCACTTGATAAAAAAGTATTTAAATTACGTCGGCAACATATGCTGGTCACAGTTAGCCAGTCATTCTTTTTGCCTATTGAGAAAAATCTAAATGGTTTGGATGAACTGTGATCCCTAAATCACGCAGGTTTTTAAAAAATGCCTTGATCGGTCCCACCTTTTTCTAATCAAACAAATTACTCTTTGTCCAGTGACCAAATCCCCCTCTTTCACCAAGGCACAGCCCAGGTTGCCATGGCTACCTTGAATGTCTATTTACCACACAAGGGATCAAAGCCAGGAGACATCCACATACACACTTAGCCTTAAAACTTGCTGGAATGTCTGAGGATAACATGCAAGTATCAATTAAAGGATTTGCTCACAGCCTATGAAGTCCCTAGTCAAGCAAACTACAAGCACAGGTCCTAACGAATGGCAAGGAAAAGCCAACTCGAAAAAACTATTTCAACACGACCAATAAAGATCTTTAATCTGACAACAAGCCACGATTATAAAATTCCCTGCCAAGGAGAGACAGTAGAGAATAAATGAAAATTCTAAGGTGTGTTGAAGATACTGGACCTCCAAACCATGTGCAAAAACTTAAAAACCCTATGGTATCTGGTGAAAGGACCATGTCTCAGATACAGACTTTAAATTCTGGTTAGTTTCAGTATCTGTCTAGGTGATGTCATGAAAATGACAATGGTGATGTCAATGTTCGGACAAATGAGAACAGAAATGCCTTTTACACTTTTATAGACTTGACTTTCAAATGAAGAAAACCATAAAACATACTTGGGACAATATATGCTGATTATAGAATAAGAAAAGGGAAGCTGTAAGAGAGTTGCCTTTAATCCCTCCACTCACTGGCCATTCTGAGCCTGTGCAAGCTGTCTGTCTTTCCGGCTGGGTAGCATTCATCTCAGGCTTGTACCTACTTTGCCTTGTATCTCTCTACTTCACCTTTCTCTGCCTTCACCTCACCATTTTTTTCTATGAGGATCAAATTGCCATTTCATTCTCTCCTGGGGATATGGCAGAGAATAAATAGATCGCGTTTGTAAAGGACTCTCTAATCCTCAAAGGAAAGACTAATACAAAGACATTCATTATTAAACCAGATGTCCTTGGGCATTTTAATTCGAATCTGAAGAATGCAAAACTGATCAAACTGAGTCACAACTTCCTTGTAATAGCACTATCCCAGCCATGCAAGAATTTAGCAGCTGCTTAAAGCACTGGTTAATACCTCATTCTTTCCCTTCATGCTACGGGCAACTGCAATGATTTCAGTCCATCAGAAATAGAGTGAGCACCCTCTTTTCTTGGAGTGTTTCCTAAAATCATCACGTATTAAAAACCCAAAATACATCTGGTAGGCAATGTTGTCTGAAGAACCTGATTTTTCCCCCTAGCTCGAGAGACAATTATTTGGTCTTCTCATTTGCAGGGACAATGGGTGGTGTGCCATTTGAGGAGGGCATCTGCAGTTGTGGGAATGCCACAGGCAAACCTGTTGTTTTTGGCTGGGCTGCTTGAACAGGTGGCCGTGCCTTTCTTTTTGCCTGGGAACACAGCAAATTCCTGCTCAAGGAAGTTTCAGAAGTTTCCCATTTATGATCAGTGGGCAGAGAAAGGTTGGCACATGCTTTAAAATGACTTCCCGATAGAGGCAAATCAGGTTCACCCTCTTCTTTTGGCCCAACTCAGTGTGATCTTAGGAATCCTCAAAGAACACTATCTCTCTGCACCAGTTCTTCTTCCTCCTACCTGGCAGAAGGCAAAACCCCTCTGAATCTCATGGCCAGTCAGGCAGCTTTCTAATTCTGCTGGCTATTTATGGCTACCCGCTGTGGCTAGTCAGGGGTGGGGGTCTCTTGGCTGCCATGCCATTGTTCAGAGTCTGTGCAGCCCTGGGGATGGATCACTCCTCGGGGAAGAGATTGGATTTCATTGCTGAGCTGGTGACACATGGATCTCTTTGATAGTTAACCCTGCAAGCCCAACTGGAGCTGCCGGGCTGAGATGACAAATTCGCGGGTGGGTGAGGGTCACCCCACCTGGACGAGTTTCTCCCGAAGAGAAACTCAAATCAAGTTGGGCTTAATCCAAGCCAGTAACTCCACCATCTCATTCCCCTCCACATTCCTGTTGCAGAACAATGTCAGATTCCCGAGTCGCTGGAACTGCCTAGATTCTTCCGAAGAGCCCTGACTCCACCCCCCACCCCACTTCTCTCCCTGTCTGTCATCCCACCCTAATCCACCCTCTTTTCAAGTACCAAACAGGCAAAAAAAATTACTGGACATACAGTTATGGGATGAAAAGCTGCCCATTCATTAAATGACTGAGTTACTCCATGTGTACCCTTAAAACTTCATGACTGGGCTGAAGTCCAATTTATGTGAATGCCACAAGGAGCAAAGCATGGGAAAACCCGTGCCAAGCTTCGGACAGCATGCCTCTGGCATCCACAGGGAGTGCCTCCATTCCAGAGGAATTGTGTGGGAACAGGGATTCTGAAAAGTGAGCTCAGATACCAAGAGGACAGGTGGCTCTGCAACGGATCAAATGACTTCTTTGTTCCAGCCCAGGACCTTTGTAAAAAATGTTTTGCGTTCCTTTTTCCTTTGGCTAAATCCTTTCCATTTAGGCTTCTTGCTTCTTTCCCTCATCCCATCGGGCGGGACTGCTCAACAGAAAAAGAAGGGGGGTCAAACCGTGAGTTTGCAGAACTTGAAACTGATCAAGGGCCCCAGTCTCCAGCAAGAGGAAGAGCAATTCACTGGAAACACACAAGTGCTTGCGAGTGTAAGCCTACTTTTCTGTACTCACTGCCACTTGCTTAGTGAGCAGGCAAGGAGGCAAGAAGACAGAGAGTCTTATCGAAACCTGATCGTACAGAGGGGGCTCTGCTTCACTGCCCTAGACTACAGGAAAGGGAAAGTTCTAACCCGGTAGCTCCAGCCCCAAAACAGAAAGTTTGCGCCTTATGCTACTCATTTACCCCAAAGCACACAGGGTGGTGAGTGCCCAACCCACTTAGAAGAAAAAAGTGCAGAGTTTTCCTAGTGGTAACATGGATGCTAACTTTTCCCACCCACATTTACTTAGAGCTGGCAAAGTCAATCACTCCTCTTGGAGTTTTCTGCCCTTGCCAGCCTACTAGCATGTTTTTCCAGTTTCTCTGCCCCTTATATGAGTACGGATCTTGATACTGAAATATTGACATAAGATTCTTCTATAACTTTGGTTGTTATAAATCACACCCTTTTCTT
The DNA here is from genome assembly GCF_055505025.1 of Bos grunniens. Taxonomy (NCBI): domain Eukaryota; kingdom Metazoa; phylum Chordata; class Mammalia; order Artiodactyla; family Bovidae; genus Bos; species Bos grunniens. Next base: position 8,050,463 of record NC_141194.1, read on the forward strand.
GGCTTTGTACACACTCACTTTTTGCTTTTCTTACAGGCAGAGCTATAAACCTCGACTTAGGCTGATAAGAAATTTTATCATCATGCCCCGCAGCCACGGAAGAAGCTGCTGGTTTGGAATTCTTTTCAAAGACTCATGGAAGTAATCCCCGAGCCCTTTCTCGGCTCACTACTCTCAGGGCTGTCCTCTCCTGTCCAGAAGCAATAACAGTTTCAAAACTGCTAGAACAGAAAAACACAATTTTCCTGGAAGGACTGTCTGCTCATTTCGGGCTGGTGCCACCTTCGCAGCCATAAACACAGTAAGTGCTCAGGATGGGGAGCCCAAACGAGATAAGAGGCCCCCTTCAATTCTTTTTCAGGATATTCCGTTGTCTTTATTCTCACCCAAAGCTCAGGAAAGAGGCTCAGAGCTTCAGATAGATCCCGAACAATACCTTCCAGCCACCGCAAACTGGAAGTGATTTACATGTTCTACGAACCGCGTTTAAGCCTTTTACAATGACTGCCTGACATCGCCAATCCCCATTAGAGGCAGAAGTGGGGGGAACCTCAGGAGATCTGCTTCACGGGTTACTTTAGGAAAAGGCAGCCCCGTTCTTCCGCCAAATGGAACCATTCGGCCAGGCATCTGCTCATCCGGCCAGCCCTCCGGAGTCACATCCCAGGGGTCCCACGCTGCGCCCTCCCTCTCCACCCGCCCCTGCAGCCCCCGGAGCTCACCTGCCTCATGTTTAGAGTTCCATCACCCATCCAGCAGGGAGCGAGCCGCCTGGAAGCCACGCCGCGGTCTTCCGAGGGGAAACACCAAAGCCAGCAGAAGCCCGCAAGACAAAAGCAACTCAGCGAGTTCGCCAGGCAGCTGAGAACACGTTTTCTTCCCCTTTTTCCTTTGATCTGTTGCTACACGCACTCTGCCCAAGACAACGTCAAGTTTCTCAAGCTTCGCTTCCCAGCCTATGAAAAGTCGGGCGCAGGGAAGCGGGGACCGCCTGGCTCTTATTTCAAATTGGGTCTCAGAGACGTCGTAGGTGGCTGGCGGGGGCCCCGGAGGAGCCTCGCCAATCAGGAGAAGGGGGTGGGCCCTGGGAGCCGGAGGGGCTGCCTCCGCGAGGATTAGCGAGCTTTCAGGATTTCAATGACTGGAAGCAGCTGGAAACAGCCTCCCCAGCTCCCGGAGTAAAAGATGCGTTCTATTCTTATCTCACAGCTCCGGCTCGCCTCAAAGCTTAACTAGCTTAAGGCCTGGCCTTTTAAGAGCTCCCTAAAAGCACGCAAGCATTTGAGAGGGACAAAACGACTGCAAGCAGAAAAGTATCACACGCAGGACCCAGGCGGATTTCGAAAAGGGTATCTCGCACCGAACACTGGGAAGGGAAGCTAATTGTTACTCAGAACACCTGAACCGAAACCAGCACTCGGGGTGGGGGGGAGGATGTCATCCACCTCGCTTCCATATAGATGAACTGTGCATCTGTCTAAGAGACAGATCTTAATGGTAAAGGGCACACAAGTCTGCTGAAACATGGCAAATGAATGAGAATCTTTACCCAATAAGGGCCCAAAGCACAATTTTAAATAAAACTGTTATTAGAAAAATAGGCACTGAGGTTTGGTTAAGAAGAAAAAAAAATTAAAGACGTGTGTCTACCTTTCACTCAAGTTCACCTTACCTACAAGGTTGATCTGGTGAACTTATTCAGAGACAAGCTGGACAGGATCTCAGTAAGAGATCTTCTTACACACTTAAACCCTGAAGTTTTAAGTTTGTGATTTAAACTTAAATTCTTTGAAAAAGAATTTCCAAAGTTTGCTTTCTGTATTTTCTATACACAGGAACGCTTTTCAATTCTTAATCAATATGGTCTCAAGGTCACTCTGTCTTTTGGATGGAAAAGAAAAATAACCAGCACAAGCTGAGCAAAGCTTTTTCCCAAAGAAGTGGCAAAAATTTTGTGAGAATAATTCAATAAAGAAAAAAAAATTGGTATCAGAGGGGAGAAAAAAAAAAAAAAAAAACCCTTAGCAAATCAATGAATGAGCAGCTTCCAGCCTATCATCTGAATGGATTCAGTAGATGTCAGCTCTGCCTGGTTCCAAGAAAACTTGGCAGCCCCATATCTGGACATGGAGGTCCATAACCCCATTCCAGCCCCCCACCTTAGCAAGGTAAGGAACCACCCAGTGACACAACCAGACTTCAGTCCTCTTCATGTATTTACTACAGAGCCTAAACCAGGGTTTCTGAGCCTCAACCCTATTGACATTTGGGGTCAGATCATTCTCCGTTGGGGGGTGCTGTGCTGTGCACTGGGGGATGTCGAGCAGTGTCTCTGGCCTCAGGCCACCAGATACAGGAACCCTTCCACAGTCATGACAATCAGTAATGTCTCCAGACAACACCAAGGGAGAAATCATGCCCAGTGGAGAATCACTGATGGACTGGCTTTGAAATACTCGTTTCCAAAAACAAAACAAAACAAAAATACTGGTTCTCCAACTTAACTGTCCAGGAAACTTCTGGGGACATTGTGAAAAATGCCAGTCCCTGGGCCTGTGACTCCAAGGGAATTTGATCAATAGGTTTGAGGAGGAGCCTGGGAATCTGCATATTATCCTGGTGCAGAGGGCTCTGATTCACTTCAAAAAAATACTGTACCTGTTCCCACCCTAGGTATACCCTGAGCCCCAGGACACAGGAAATTACCCAGGGCTGCTGCCTCTAAATATCACCAGAGTGAAGTCCCAAGGCATATCTATTTATCACCTTCAACAGAAGCTTCTCACGACTGCATTTGCCTTCTGCTGTCATCACCTCCGAGGAAAATATGAGTTGGGATTTCCTCTCACAGGCTCTGTGCCCTGTCAAAGTTTCATCCATCTTTCCTCTCCTTTGGCCCATTCCTACTGCATCCTACAAGGTCAGAATGTCAACACTATTTTGTGGCTTCCCCAGTTGTCCCAAAACAAAGTAATCCCTTCTCTTCACTCTGTAGTTTATAGACACTCAGTGGTATGCTGGTAAATGTTTAACAAGCAGCTCTTTAAAAAACAAAAAAAACAAAAGAAGCCAAGATTTGTCGTCATTGTTGTTGTTTATTCACTCAGTCGTGTCTGGCTCTTTGCGACCCCATGGACTGTAGCCGACCAGGCTCCTCTGTCCATGGGATACTCCAGGCAAGAATAGTGGAGTGGGTTGCCATTTCCTTCTCTAGGGATCTTCCCGACCCAGGGATCGAACCCACGTCTCCTGCCTTGCAGGCATATTCTTTACCGTCTGAGCCACCAAGGAACAGGCTTACACCCAGATATTTTTTTTCTTTAAAATCCTAAAGTAAGTCATGGTGCACATATGTCATGATCTAAACTTTAGCTTTGAAAGGGGAAAATCCCATGGATGGAGGAGCCTGGAAGGCTGCAGTCCATGGGGTTGCTGAGGGTCAGACACAACTGAGCAACTTCACCTTCAGTTTTCACTTTCATGCATTGGAGAAGGAAATGGCAGCCCACTCCAGTGTTCTTGCCTGGAGAATCCCAGGAGCAGGGGAGCCTGGTGGGCTGCCATCTATAGGGTCGCACAGAGTCGGACACGACTGAAGTGACTTAGCAGCAGCAGTAGCAGCCTATATTTTCACAAATTAGAGTTTATAATTATGCTGCATTTTTACTCTATGGGACAGCACCACTTTTCACCTTGTCTGAATCCTTTGCCAAATTTTGTAGTGTAAATATTCCCTCCTTTTCTGCAGTAAGGACCCTAAACACAGAGGTTAGAGGAGGTACACTGAGCCAGGAGACGGTAAGCACCAGCTTGAGCAAACCATGCTACATCTCTGCTGTTTTACTTCCATGTGGCACTGTAATCACATCTTCTTCAGTCTGTCTCTTCTAGGAGACTAGAAAACTCTCAGGAGCAAGAGTGATGTCCTATTCATCTTTGTAACCCCAGGTACTTTCACTGTACCCATGCACCAACAGCACAGGAGGAAGTCAACAAACAAAACGTGTGTGGAAAGGGAATGAAACGCTTTCCTGAGCTATGGACATCAACGGGACTGCAGCCACTGCCACATTACTAAAGGGAAAAGAATCTCTTGACAAATTAAACTATTACAGTTACCTTTTATTTTTACCATAATTCAAAATCTGTCCTGCACTTATGAAAACAATAAGCATAATACCATTTTAATTTATTTTTTGGTCATACCATGTGGCTTGCGGTACCTTGCTCCCTCTCCAGGGATTGAACTTGCGGCCATGGCAGTGAAAGCACTGAGTCCTAACCACTGGACCACCAGGGAAGTCCCCATAATACCATCTTTATTCTAATACTCCCACGTCCAACCAAAGTCAGAGTGCAAGAGAAGAGATGAGCCTCCTAAAACAGAATCTTAGCTTCATGGACATATTTGTGAGACAGTCTATTTTCTACATTTTTATATGAAGCCATCACACAGTTCTGCATCTACATAAAAAACATCAGCTCTAGATGACAAGGTCTCTGGGAGGAATGTGTTCGATAATCTCTGGGAGGTATATGAAAAGGCAGTTTCAACAGAGACTCAGACACAGAGAACCGACTTAGGGACACAGCGGCGGAGGGTGGGGTGAGAAATTGCAAGAGTAGCACTGAAGTATATACATGAACATATGTGAAACAGACAGCTGATGGGAAGTTGCTGTATAACACAGGGAGCTCAACCCAGTGCTCTGTGATAACCTAGTGGGGTCGGATGGGATGGGAGGGGGGAAGGAGGTTCAAGAGGGATGGGACATATGTATACCTATGGCTGATTCTGAAGGACATCAGCCCTGGGATTTCTTTGGGAGGAATGATGTTAAAGCTGAAACTCCAGTACTTTGGCCACCTCATGTGAAGAGTTGACTCATTGGAAAAGACTCTGATGCTGGGAGGAATTTGGGGGCAGGAGGAGAAGGGGACGACGGAGGATGAGATGGCTGGATGGCATCACTGACTCAATGGACGTGAGTCTCAGTGAACTCCGGGAGTTGGTGATGGACTGGGAGGCCTGGCATGATGCGATTCATGGGGTCGCAAAGAGTCGGACACGACTGAGTGACTGATCTGATCTGATCTGATGGCTGATTCATGGTGATGCATGGCAGAAACCAAGACAACACTGTAAAGCAATTAAAAACCAAAAAAAAGGGCACTTCCGCCAGTAAGAGATACCATGATGGGTTGCTAGTTCTCTCTTCCATCTTCTCATTATGCAGAAGGACAGGAATGCCTACAGGGGTGTTTTTAACAAACACTCCTAGTAAGTATCTACTATGAGCCAAGCATGTTGCCAGGCACTTTACAAATATGCACCATTTCATCTGCACCAAAATATAAGAACAGACAGGATCGTTGAAGCAAAGTTAAAAAACCAAAGGTCTGATCAGGACCAATTGCTACAGGAATTAAACTTAAGTGTTTGAAGTGAGAATTACTTTGCTTTTTTAAAAAAGTTTTTTTTTTTTTAATTTCTTTTTTATGTTTTGCCCACATGGCACAGCATGAGAGATCTTAGTTCCCCGACCAGGGATCAAGCCTGTACCCCAGGCATTAGAAGCGCAGAGCTTAACCACTGGACCACCAGGGAAGTCCCTACCCTGCTTTGTGTTATAAAATATGCTATCTCCAGAAATCATCCCTAAAACTCTTAAGAAAAGGGAACAATGTAAATAAATGAAGTCTACTTTTTCATTTACCAATAAACAGACTTCTTCAACATTTCAAATCCAATAAACGGCACTTTAGGGGTCATCCATTAAGTGAGCATAAGATCCACTTATTGGAAACAGCATAAGCAAGTAAATTGAAGCAAAGAAAGAAACACGCTTCACTAAAGGTTCAGATGTTCTGTTCTTGATCTGTGATTAACAGCATTTGCAAACATCAGCTGAAGGGATGAGGTAGTCTTAGCAGATCTTTCTTAAGACAGCAGCTGAGGTGGTAATCCTGTGTAGTTTAGTGCAGGTTTGGTCATATAAACAGACCTCTACAGCAAACACAACATGAATTCCTGGGCCAGTGATCCTGGACAGGCCCTACTAGACATGGATGGACATTGGGGTGACACCCGAGAGGACAATTAGCGGTAATGGTGCCACCTATTTCAGTGTTCTGTTAGGTCAAAGGATATGGGAATATGTGTATGTAAAAAATGGTCGACTATTAGTAACTTCCTCTAGTTTATTGAAATATGTATCAGGACACATCAGAAGTCAATGAAAACCTAGCTGAAGGTGTCTAATTCAGTCACCTGGGAAATGCCTGATGCAAGGGCACAGTCCTGAGGGCCTATGGAAAGATTTTATTCTCCCTCAGAAGTTCCAGAAATCCAGTTGTATACTTATGGCAGCCATGAAAGGTTGAGGTGATTAGCGAAGGTGATTTACATGGACAGTGACACGAGTCCCTACTTAGAAAAAGAAATTAAAAATAAGAAACGAAAACCCCACCTATAGGTCTTCTAGGATGTCATAAAAAAGAAACAAGTTGCTACTCACTGGGTACAAGCATTCATTAAGTTAGTTTCTGTCACTTGATTAACCAGAGCAACATGACATACCACAGGCATGGGTTCAGTTCAGTTCAGTTCAGTTGCTCAGTCGTGTCCAACTCTTTGCGACCCCATGAATCGCAGCACACCAGGCCTCCCTGTCCATCACCAACTCCCGGAGTTCCCTCAGACTCAAGTTCATCGAGTCGGTGATGCCATCCAGCCATTTCATCGTCTGTTGTCCCCTTCTCCTCCTGCCCCCAATCCCTCCCAGCATCAGAGTCTTTTCCAATGAGTCAACTCTTTGCATCAGGTGGCCAAAGTACTGGAGTTTCAGCTTTAGCATCATTCCTTCCAAAGAACACCCAGGACTGATCTCCTTTAAAATGGACCGGTTGGATCTCCTTGCAGTCCAAGGGACTCTCAAGAGTCTTATCCAACACCACAGTTCAAAAGCATCAATTCTTCGGCACTCAGCTTTCTTCACAGTCCAACTCTCACATCCATACATGACCATGGGAAAAACCATAGCCTTGACTAGATGGACCTTTGTTGGCAAAGTAATGTCTCTGCTTTGGAATATGCTATCTAGGTTGGTCATAACTTTCCTTCCAAGGAGTAAGCGTCTTTTAATTTCATGACTGCAATCACCATCTGCAGTGATTTTGGAGCCCAAAAATATAAAGTCTGACACTGTTTCCACTGTTTCCCCATCTGTTTCTCATGAAGTGATGGGACCGGATGCCATGATCTTAGCTTTCTGAATGTGGAGCTTTAAGCCAACTTTTTCACTCTGCTCTTTCACTTTCATCAAGAGGCTTTTTAGTTCCTCTTCAATTTCTGCCATAAGGGTGGTGTCATCTGCATATCTGAGGTTATTGATATTTCTCCCGGCAATCTTGATTCCAGCTTGTGCTTCTTCCAGCCCAGCGTTTCTCATGATGTACTCTGCATATAAGTTAAATAAACAGGGTGACAATATACAGCCTTGACGTACTCCTTTTCCTATTTGGAACCAGTCTGTTGTTCTATGTCCAGTTCTAACCGTTGCTTCCTGACCTGCATATAGGTTTCTCAAGAGGCAGATCAGGTGGTCTGGTATTCCCATCTCTTTCAGAATTTTCCACTGTTTATTGTGATCCACACAGTCAAAGGCTTTGGCATAGTCAATAAAGCAGAAATAGATGTTTTTCTGGAACTTTCTTGCTTTTTCCATGATCCAGCAGATGTTGGCAATTTGATCTCTGGTTCCTCTGCCTTTTCTAAAACCAGCTGGAACATCTGGAAGTTCACAGTTCACGTATTGCTGAAGCCTGGCTTGGAGAATTTTGAGCATTACTTTACTAGCGTGTGAGATGAGTGCAATTGTGCAGTTGTTTGAGCATTCTTTGGCATTGTCTTTCTTTGGGATTGGAATGAAAATGGACCTTTTCCAGTCCTGTGGCCACTGCTGAGTTTTCCAAATTTGCTGGCATATTGAGTGCAACACTTTCACAGCATCATCTTTCAGGATTTGAAATATCTCCATTGGAATTCCATCACTTCCACTAGCTTTGTTCATAGTGATGCTTTCTAAGGCCCACTTGACTTCACATTCCAGGATGTCTGGCTCTAGGTGAGTGATCACACCATCATGATTATCTTGGTCATGAAGATCTTTTTTGTACAGTTCTTCTCTGTATTCTTGTCACCTCTTCTGAATATCTTCTGCTTCTGTTAGGTCCATACCATTTCTGTGCTTTATTGTGCCCATCTTTGCATGAAATGTTCCCTTGGTATCTCTAATTTTCTTGAAGAGATCTCTAGTCTTTCCCATTCTGTTGTTTTCCTCTATTTCTTTGCACTGATTGCTGAAGAAGGCTTTCTTACAGGAAAGCATGGGTTACAAATACAATTTGGAATCCATTCTTGGAGTTGACCTCCCTGGTGGATCAAACGGTAAATAATCTGCTTGCAATGCAGGAGACTCGGGTTCGATTCCTGGATTGGGAAGATCCCCTGGAGAAGGAAATGGCAACCCACTCCAGTATTCGTGCCTGGAGAATCCCATGGGCATAGGAGCCTGGTGGGCTACAGTTATGGGGTTGCAAAGAGTTGGACATGACTGAGTGACAAAGCATGTGGCCACAGAACTGGCTGATAGGTGTCAGGTAAACCAAATGACATCTTTGATCCCAGGGTTTTTCAGGACAGTTGGGCAAATTATGGACTGAATATTCATGTCCCTCTACAAATTCATATGTTGAAATCCTAACCTTAGAGAAGCCCTCATGCATGGGATTTGTGCCCTTATTAAAAAGATTCCAGAGAGCTCTCTTGCCCCTTCCACCATGTGAGGACACAGAAGACAGTGGCCATCTGGAGCAGGAAGTAGGCTTCTTTGACACCAGAATCTGTCAGAACGTTGAACTTGGAACCCCTTGCCTCTAGAACTGTGAGAAATATATTTCTGTTGTTTATAAACCACCAACTCTATGGTACTTTCTTACAGCAGTTCAAATGGACTAAGACAAATCAAAACATATATGGGAAAGTTTTTTGCAACTATTGCTTACAGCATGAATTTGGATGACAGACTGAAAAGAAAGGGAGAAATCTGTGGATACAGAACAGAATAAGACACCATGAGGAAATTTTTAGGAGAATGTATCCTAAAGGGCAGACTTTCAGATAGTCACCAGTCAAGCTTTTGAATAAATTGAGCTTTTGATATTTCATCACTTGAAAATTAACGAGTTAAAGCAATCCATGTTATCTTAAAATTTTAAGTATAACTTACCATTTAATAATTCTATGCTGTTAGAGGTGAACTATTTTGACACTGTTTAGTTTTTGGTGATTAAATAAGACTGATCCATCATTATCTTCCTCTTAGTGATCTGATAAAGATTTATGTATGAATGTAGCAATGGTTTTTGTGTAATCCTCCCACTGTCAAAAATTCTCTACACTCCCAACTCAACCTTCTGCCTCATGTCAACATCATAATATCTTCTCAAGAGTAATTCTTCAATTTCTCAATCATCTACTTTTTTTTAAACTATAATCTTACATTTAAATTTGTAAGAGAAAAATTATCATAATAGAGTATTTTTGACTTGTCTTATTAACCCCTTTTCTAGTTACTGAGGTCATTGAGGTCTTAATCAGTCTGAGTTCTCCAGTGAATCAGAACCAATGGGATATTTAACATATGTATTAAAATGTATTACAAGTACTAGGCTTACATGATTGTGAGTACTGGTAAGTCTGATATTCATAGGACATGTGGACAGGAGCTCAATTTACAGTTTTCAGGCAAAATTTCTTCTTCCTCGGAGAAACCTCAGTTTTGCTCTTACGGCCTTCAACTGATTGGATGAAGCCCAGCAACACTATCAAAGATAATCTCCTTTACTTAAAATCAACCAATTATACATGTTACCTAAGTCTACAAAATACCTTCATAGCAACACCTAGATTCGTTTCACTGAATAACTGTACTATAGCCTAGCCAAGGGACTGTTGTATATCCCTTCTAACAACTAGTACAGAGGATAGGATCAATTAGTCAATAAAAAATGTTCTTGGAATTGTTGCTAATAATAGTAATAATAATAATAATTTTAAAGTCCAGGTTTGATGCATGAGACAGGGTGCTCAGGGCCGGAGAAGTGGGGTGACCCTGAGGGATGGGATGGGGAGGGAGGTGGGAGTGGGGTCCAAGATGGGGAACACATGTACACCCATGGCTGATTCATGTCAATGTTTGGCAAAAACCACTACAATATCCTAAAATAATTAGCCTCCAATTAAAATAAATTAATTAATTTTAAAAATAAATAAAACCACTAATATAGAAGGCCCTCTTCTTTCTAAATAATTAAATTTTGCTAATACATTTTTTATACAAGTATCAACTGCAACAGTAGAAAGTAAGAGCTATAAAATTCTGCAATAAAATGATTTGCAACTGATGATTGTATACCAAGTTATACTATTCATCAAATGTCAGGATAGAATGCAATTATTTTCATAGAAAGACTCAACATTTTTGCATCCCATGTATTCTTTCATTGGAATCTACTCCAAGATACATTTTCACACAAGGAGGGAAATAGCCAAGAAAAATAAGACAATGGGACTCAGAAGACAGAAACCAACACAAAGACAATAAAGTCTAGGAGGATAGATGCAGCAGTCTTAGAAAAGCCCAGCGCTAAACTGTACCAGGAGGGGACTTCCCTGGTGGCTGGTGGCCCCGTGGCTAAGACTCAGCATTCCCAATGCAGGGGCCCAGGTTCAATTTCTAGTAAAGGAATTAGATCTTACATGTTGCAACTAAGAGTTCACTTGCCACAAGTAAAGATCCTGCATGCCGCAACAAAGATGAAGATCCTGTTGTATATCCCTTCTAACAACTAGTACAGAGGATACGATCAATTAGTCAATGAAAATGTTCTCGGAATTGTGCTGCAACTAAGACTGGAGTGTGTGTGTGTGTGGGGGGGGGGCGGGGTGTGGTCAGTTTAAAAGTTGTGTCCGAATCTTTATGACCCCATGGACCGTAGCCCTCCAAGCTTCCGTTTATGGGATTCTCCAGGCAAGAATACTGGAGTGGGTAGCCATTTCCCCCTCCAGGGAATGTTCCCAACCCAGGGATCAAACCTGGAAGGCAGATTCTTTACCACTGAACCATCTGGGAAGACCTGGTAGAGCCAAAGAAAACATTTAAAAATAGATAAGTAAATAAACTGTACTAGGAGGATGGAAGACTCTTGGAGGTAGGTTACCAGGGAAGAAAATGACACTGATAGATCACATTGAAGATCAACAGGTATCTATAAATCTAAGCTAAAGGTGAGGCCATTATTAACTCTAGGATAAACGAAAGAATGCTCAAAAAAGGAAGCACAGCATTACATGTGGCAGGGACTACTGGTAATCAATCCAATATTCATCTTCTTGTTTCTTTCCAACAGAACTTCAGTGTATTTGGGGCCAGAAATGTGTTCAGCTGAAGAACATTTCCCAGCCTCCCTTGCAGGTGTGAGTGGTCATGTGAAACTTTTAGGGCCTATGGAATTTTAATAGAAGCAGCTGTGTAAGACGTCTGGGAAAATTCCTTAAAGGAAACACACACTGTATGCCCTTTGCCCTTCCAAGATTTCCTCACCAGGAGTAGGACTGCAATGCTTGACATAGGGGGACCATTCTGTAAACATGAGGATGCAATAGATGGGAAACGTGGAAAACAGGAAAGATAGAAGGATCTTGGATTGCTGATTGCATCTTGGGAGTCTCCTAATGAGCCCTGAACTTCATATTCTGTGAGAAAAATAAACTGCGAATTTGTTTGAGCCAATGTTTTGGAATTTGTGTTACTAGATGAACACAAATCCCTACCTGAAATGATTATATTAGGAGGGACTGGGGTGGGGATGTATAAGAGAGGTAATTCACTTTTGATGTATGTAGGATGTTAATGTCTAAAATTCATAAACCAAGAAATAGTAAAAGCACATAATGGAAAATGTGAAAGTACATACCAAGGAAATTTACAAATTGAAAGTGATTACTCCTAGAAAAGAGTGGGATGGGGTAGGAATGGCTGTTTTTCACTTAGAGTCTTTAATATATTTATACTTTGAATATGTCTTACTTTAATAAAAATTAAAACTAATTAAAAATAAACAAAAAGATACTCTGGTTATTAACTCAATTTCTTGTCCTCAAATTCACTTCCTGTAAACTAACAATATTTTATGATTATCTAGCCCATAGTTGGGGAGAAGGCAATGGAAATCCACTCCAGTACTCTTGCCTGGAAAATCCCATGGACGGAGGAGCCTGGTAGGCTGCGGTCCATGGGGTCACTAAGAGTCAGGCATGACTGAGCGTCTTCACTTTCACTTTTCACTTTGATGCATTGGAGAAGGAAACGGCAACCCACTCCAGTGTTCTTGCCTGGAGAATCCCAGGGATGGTGGAGCCTGGTGGGCTGCCGTCTATGGGGTCGCACAGAGTCGGACACTACTGAAGTGACTTAGCAGCAGCAGCAGCCCGTAGTTGACCAGAGTCAGAGTAAAGCTTTAGAGAAGTTACGCACCCTCTGGCCAATTCTGAACCCCAGGTGCAATGTCATCATATGATGCGCATAAGATCTGATTGCCATTTCCTCTTTCTCCCACCACAGATTTAATGTGCTCAGAGTTTATGACTGATTTGCCACGTGTAGCAAGAATCATATATATTAGCCCTAATCCAAACTGTTTTCAACTAACATTCTTCTTGAGCTCCAGGAATGAAGATTCTATAACTCAGATGCCTAAATAATTCATTAGACTAATTAAAACCCCCATTTTCTTCTTATTCCTAATTGGCATCACTCAATTTAAATCCTTTTTGGGTTTTTTTGTGGGCTTAAGTATGGCTAGGAATATCTGCCTACTGTTCTTCCTATTATTACCATTTTATTCCTTATTCTTTTATCTGCTATTTTTCTTATACATGAAAATGATTTCTTACTTGTCTCATATATGAAAAGGATTAGTCTCTCAAACCTTTAACATCTTAATGCCAGAGGCTGATTCTTAAATTAACCTTAGAGATTTAAAAAAAAAATTAAGTTTGTGAATCAGATCTCAGTTTGCATATGTTAGAAGCAGGCAAATCAGGCTGGTTCATCGATAATCACATGGAGAGAAGGCGAATAGAAATTTTAATCAAAAGAAGCTTTGAGCAGGATTTGCGCTCCTTGCTTGTACAAAGACAATGCATTATCCTTTAGATTGGCACTTCTCAGATGCACAGAAAGATGGCTAAAATTGCTGTATTGTTTTCTGACTGATGAAAGCCCTCTCCCACTTCACATATAATATCAACACTGGCTTCAAGATGATGGTAAAGATGAAAACTACTTAAAAATCATGGTTTACATATCTCTTTCCTTTGCTAGACACAGATCAGGGTATCTTTTTACTCTATTTTAATAGCCAAGGAAATAATATTTGCCCTTATTTCTTTATAACTAGACAGCTTATCACGAGGTTTTCCTCTGCTGGAAACCACTTATGAAAACTCACACGTACTGAGATAGCCTTTCCTGTACTCATCCTCTGATGCAGGATAAACATATTGAGCTGTAGCAAGAAAAAAAAAATTGAGTATCAGTGCCTTAGCTTTCTCCATATTTATTAAAGAGCTCTAAATGTTCAAGAAACTGCATTCAAATGGGGCTTCATTATATTTCTCCTTTATTAATTTACAAAAAGAAGGACCTATAGTGCCTATTTTGTAAACAGTGTTGTTATTTGAAATCATTTTAATGGGAGTGACTTAAATAACATAATATAATGAACAAGATAGCTATACTCCTGTTTGTAGTATTATCTATGTTGTATCAAAAAGACTTACTGATATTTCTCCCGAACTGTCTCTATGAGGGGAAAAGATCATTTTGTTATGGGCATCTTTTAGAAACCAACCTACTGGTGACACTTCTCTTCAACCTGGCAAATTAATCTAACCTAATTAAAGGAATTTAAAATTCACAACTCAGATAATCACGATGGTGTGATCACTCACCTAGAGCCAGACATCCTGGAATGTGAAGTCAAGTGGGCCTTAGAAAGCATCACTAAGAACAAAGCTAGTGGAGGTGATGGAATTCCAGTTGAGCTCTTTCAAATCCTGAAAGATGATGCTGTGAAAGTGCTGCACTCAATATGCCAGCAAATTTGGAAAATTCAGCAGTGGCCACAGGACTGGAAAAGGTCCGTTTTCCTTCCAATCCCAAAGAAAGGCAATGCCAAAGAATGCTCAAACTACCGCACAATTGCACTCATCTCACACGCTAGTAAAGTAATGCTCAGAATTCTCCAAGCCAGGCTTCAGCAATATGTGAACCGTGAACTTCCAGATGTTCCAGCTGGTTTTAGAAAAGGCAGAGGAACCAGAGATCAAATTGCCAACATCTGCTGGATCATGGAAAAAGCAAGAAAGTTCCAGAAAAACATCTATTTCTGCTTTATTGACTATGCCAAAGCCTTTGACTGTGTGGATCACAATAAACTGTGGAACATTCTTCAAGAGATGGGAATATCAGACCACCTGACCTGCCTCTTGAGAAACCTATATGCAGGTCAGGAAGCAACGGTTAGAACTGGACATGGAACAACAGACTGGTTCCAAATAGAAAAAGGAGTACGTCAAGGCTGTATATTGTCACCCTGTTTATTTAACTTATATGCAGAGTACATCATGAGAAACGCTGGGCTGGAGGAAGCACAAGCTGGAATCAAGATTGCTGGGAGAAATATCAATAACCTCAGATATGCAGATGACTGTGGTGTTGGAGAAGACTCTTGAGAGTCCCTTGGACTGCAAGGAGTTCCAACCAGTCCATTCTGAAGGAGATCAGCCCTGGGATTTCTTTGGAAGGAATGTTGCTAAAGCTGAAACTCCAGTACTTTGGCCACCTCATGCGAAGAGTTGACTCATTGGAAAAGACTCTGATGCTGGGAGGGATTGGGGGCAAGAGGAGAAGAGGACGACAGAGGATGAGATGGCTGGATGGCATCACTGACTCGATGGATGTGAGTCTGAGTAAACTCCGGGAGTTGGTGATGGACAGCGAGGCCTGGCGTGCTGCGATTCATGGGGTCGCAAAGAGTCGGACACGACTGAGCGACTGATATGATCTGATGCAGATGACACCACCCTTATGGCAGAAAGTGAAGAGGAACTGAAGAGCCTCTTGATGAAAGTGAAAGTGGAGAGTGAAAAAGTTGGCTTAAAGCTCAACATTCAGAAAATGAAGATCATGGCATCCGGTCCCATCACTTCATGGGAAATAGATGGGGAAACAGTGGAAACAGTGTCAAACTTTATTTTTTTGGGCTCCAAAATCACTGCAGATGGTGACTGCAGCCATGAAATTAAAAGATGCTTACTCTTTGGAAGGAAAGTTATGACCAATCTAGATAGCATATTGAAAAGCAGAGACATTACTTTGCCAACAAAGGTCCGTCTAGTCAAGGCTATGGTTTTTCCCATGGTCATGTATGGATGTGAGAGTTGGAGTGTGAAGGCTGAGTGCTGAAGAATTGATGCTTTTGAATTGTGGTGTTGGAGAAGATGCTTGACAGTCCCTTGGACTGCAAGGAGATCCAACCAGTCCATTCTGAAGGAGATCGGCCCTGGGATTTCTTTGGAAGGAATGATGCTAAAGCTAAAACTCCAGTACTTTGGCCACCTCATGTGAAGAGTTGACTCATTGGAAAAGACTCTGATGCTGGGAGGGATTGGGGGCAAGAGGAGAAGGGGACGACAGAGGATGAGATGGCTGGATGGCATCACTAACTCGATGGATGTGAATCTGGGTGAACTCCGGGAATTGTTGATGGACAGGGAGGCCTGGCCTGCTGTGATTCATGGGGTTGC
Organism: Bos grunniens; assembly: GCF_055505025.1. NCBI lineage: Eukaryota > Metazoa > Chordata > Mammalia > Artiodactyla > Bovidae > Bos > Bos grunniens. The sequence goes on from NC_141194.1 coordinate 8,066,397, forward strand.
AAAGAGTCGAACACAACTGAGTGACTGAACTGAACTGAACTGAAAACCAGCTGATAGACCACACACTAAGAGGTCTTACAGCCTTCCCAGGTGGCACTAGTGGCCAATTCAGAAGACATAAGAGACACAGGTTTGATCCCTGGGTCAGGAAGATCCCCTGAAGGAGGGCATGGCATCCACTCCAGCATTCTTGCCTGGAGAATCCCATGGACAGAGGAGCCTCGCAGGCTACAGTCTATGGGGTCGAAAAGAGTTGGACACGACTGAAGTGATTTAACACTCAAGAGGTCTTTAAATCTTAAATTAAAAAGTGGATACAAGCTATGTCATGAGCATTTATGCTGAGGGAAAGGGGAGGAAATGAAAGGATCCCTCATCTGTCATGGACCAGTGATGCATCAGACCCTCTTGAAGATGAAGTCAGTTTACAGTTGTATATGGGAATTTGGAACACACCTCTCTGATGCCAAAACCTGTGCTCTTCCTGGCACAATGCTGCCACCCTGGTCCAGATCCACCTGTCATACTGCCTTCAAGATAAGCTAGGAGTTTACCATCACATTTGAAAACAAACGGAGGAAGCACTTCCATGATTTGTATTTACCGTCAATGGTTCTCTAAATTTAGACAGTATTCATCTGAACATTTGAAGTTAGGGGAAAACCCATATATATGTCTACTGGTGGGAGATCTCTCATGGAAAAAGATGTTGCTGTTGTGCTATGAAGGGCACGATGTAGGTAGATTTAATGGCTATTTCTTTAGAACTGTGAATGAGGTTTCCCTTCTCTATTCAGAATTCCCCAATGGCTTTCTCAATGGAATGCATTCCTGTGATTCATTTCCATAGTTAGGAATGCAGTCCACGAAGCATTTTTTTTCTTATTCAAAGTCAATCTGTACTTTAACCATGTTAAAGTTAACAATCAATGCTTTAACCATTGATTTCATTAGCAACATATAGTATCTGTAGCACTCTATGAATTGATTTTTATTACTCTCAGGGCATCCAGAATTCTCAAGTGTAAAGACAAGGACCTCCTATAAGAAAAAGAGGCTGAGGTTGGCACACATCAACCTTATGCTAACAAACATGCACTGGTACACCTTTCTTATGCTCAAACGGCCAAACAACCACTCAATAAGTATTTATTGAGTGCCTACTGTGTGTCGGACATTGTTCCAAGTGGTGGACGGGCAGGCAGAAAGGTGCAGACAGGCTGAAAGCTGCCCTCATGAGCATATCTTCTAGTGGAGGGAGACAGAGATCAATCAACAAATAAATGTAAAGTGGCTCTGATGGTGAAGGGGAAAGGCGGATAGGGAGTGCTGGTTGGGTGGTGTAGGAAAGTTGATATGTTACAGGGTGATATTTGAGAAGAGTTCTAAGGAAGTGAAAGGAAGAAATACTTTCAGCTATGACTATGGATGGGGCAGAGTTGTCCAGGCAGAGGGAACATTGAGTGCAGAAGCTCTGAGGCCAGGGCAAAGCCAAGCCAAGGAGCCTGTGGTGGCTGGAGTGGGTAAGGGGGAAAGCAGTAGTGTTCCGGGAAACATGGAGTGAAATTGTCCAGCCTGCTCAGGCTCCATAGTAACCATTTGTGTGAGTTATTTTACAGCAGGAGATCCTGGTAAGGAACATAGTACTAATAAGCCATCACCAACTGGAAGAGTTCAGGAAAGGTCAAAAGGAGACGCCATGTGTCCTACCACCTCCTAGAAGCCTCTTTGCTCGCATCCATCTTGGCTGAGCAATGTGCGCACCACCAGGAAGGAACCTGAGTCAGAATGATTGTCCAGAGACAGTCAGAAACTGACCCTATCACCATAAAACCCAAGACTTTGGGCCATGTGGCAGAGCAGTCCTCATGGTTTCCCTTATCCTGCTGCTCTCCACCTGGGTGCCCCTTCCCAGTAATGTCTCTTTCTTTGTCAGCACATGTGTCTCCTCAGATAATCTGTTTCTGAGTGTTAGACAAGAGCCCACTCTTGGAGTCTGGAAGGGGTCCCCCTTACCACTACAGTAGGAACTAGGGCTTTAGGAATGTGTCTGAGTGAGTATGTGTAAGTGTGTTGGGAGAGCAGTGTTTGTGGGTCATTTTGGGTCTAGTAGATCAGAGTCGGACACAACCAAGTGACTTCACTTTCAGTTTTCACTTTCATGTATTGGCAGAGGAAATGGCAACCCACTCCAGTGTTCTTGCCTGGAGAATCCCAGGGACGGGGGAGCCTGGTGGCCTGCCGTCTATGGGGTTGCACAGAGTCAGACATGACTGAAGCGACGCAGCAGCAGATCATAGGAAGAGCTGTGGGTCTCCTTTGGAGAAAGATGGGGAGGCTTGGATGGTTTGGAGCCAAGAAGTGATGACAGCCTGCTGACTTTGTAGCATTCAATGTGACTGATGAGAGGATGGTAGCCTGTCGGCAGAAGCAAAGTCCTTGAGGATGCTCTTGTGGTCAACGAGGTAAGAGATGGTGGTGAACTTGATGGGTATGGCAGTGGAGGGGGGAAGACCTGGCTAGACTCTTGATAGTGATTGTGAAGGTCGAGCCAATGTGATTTGCAGAGTGAATGTGTCAGATAGAGGAGACTAGGATGACTTCCAACTTCTTTGCTGATACAACTAGAAAAATGAAGTCACCATTGACTGAGATGACAGAAGGCTGTCACGGGGAGCTGTGGGGAGAAGGGGCCACCCCTCTGCCTCAGTCTCCTATGGGAGGAGGAAGTCTGGAGGCAGTGTAATATCCATTGTCCACAAAGAAAGAAGGTCCAGGGATATGTGAACAAAGCCAAAAAGCTTATGCTACACATGGAAAAAACCACTGCCTATAAATACTTGGCTTATTAATCCCATTCAACACAGTATAGCACACTGGCTAGGAGCACTGATGCTGGAAACAGCCTCAGTCCAAATATCAACTCTGACACTTAATAACTGAATATGGCCCATCTGCTTATTCTCCCTCAAAGTTCTTGTGTTTGAATGAAGTGATTTGTTTACAGTTAATGTTATTTAACTTTTACTAAGTACTCACAAGGGCTTCCCTGGTGGCTCAGCTGGTAAAGAATCCACCCGCAATGCAGGAGCCCTGGGTTCGACCCCTGAGATGGGAAGATCCCTTGGAGAAGGGAAAGGCTACCCACTCCAGTATTCTTGCCTAGAGAATTCCATGGACTGTATAGTCCATGGGGTCGCAAAGAGTTGGACACGACTGAGTAACTTTCACTTTCACCTTCACTCAGTGTGACAATCTGAGTGTTATTTTCAGGTGTACAGGAAAGAGAATCAGTTACATACACACACACAAGGGCTTCCCTGGTGGCTCAGACGGTAAAGAGTCTGCCTACAATGCGGGAGACCCAGGTTCAATCCCTGGGTCGGGAAGATCCCCTGGAGAAGGAAATGGCAACCCACTCCAGTGTTCTTGCCTCGAAAATCCCATGGACAGAGGAGCCTGGTAGGCTACAGTCCATGGGGTCGCAAAGAGTCGGACACGACTGAGCGACTTCACTTCAAGTACTCAGTGGACTTCCCTGGTGGCTCAGATGGTAATGCCAAGTACTTGTAAGCCTGCTGAATTCTCCTTTGCCCCTAGGAGTATAGGCACTTATGTTACTATCCCCACTTTCTGAGAGAAAACTGAGGCACAGAGAAGAGAAGTGTCTTGCCAAGGTCACAAAGCTAAGAAGGCAGAGATCCTTGTTGATGCACTTAGGCTGACTAGCCCCTGAGAACATGCTCTTAATCAGAGAACTATGAGAATGCAGCATGTAATAAACACCAACAAATCATGTCTTGTATTATGACGACATGACTATTGAAACAATGAAAACACTGAATGGTCACTTGTGTAACTCCTCTTGTAAACATCATATGACTTGGTTTCTACCGTGCCTCACTTTCTCCATCCCTAATTTGGGTACACAGCCTGTGTTCTTCCTTCCGTGGAATGTGCAGGTATGCTGAAGCCTTTGCTGAGAAAATCAGAACAAAGGATGCATCAATTGAAAATTCCCTTTAGAGCACTCTGACACTGTTGGTGGGAATATAAATTAGTGTGGCCACTATGGAAAACAGGTTTCTTTAAAAAAAAAAAAAAAAAGTGAAAATAGAGCTACAGTATGATCCAGCAATCCCATCCCTGGGCATATATCCAGAAAAGATGAAAACTCTAATTTGAAAAGATACCTGTACCCCAGTGTTCATAGTGGCACTATTTACCACAGCTAAGACATGGAAGCAATCTAATCCCCCCAACATAGATGAAGAAGATGTGGTACCTGTATACAATAGAATGTTACTCAGCCATAAAAAATACTGAAACAATGCCATATGGAGCAACATGGATAGACCAAGAAATTATTATTTTTTTTAATAGATAAACTGGTGGTGGTTTAGTTGCTAAGTCATGTCCAACTCTTGAGACCCCATGGACTGTAGCCTTCCAGGCTTCTCTGTCCATGGGATTTCCCAGGCAAGAATACTGGAATGGGTTGCCATTTCTTTCTCCAGACATTATTATATTAAGCCAGACAGAGACAAATAGTATACCATATGACTTACATGTGGAATCTAAAAAATAAAGACAAATGAACCTTTAGACAAAACAGGAGAGTCACAGACATAGAAAACAAACTTATGGTTACCTAAGGGGAAAGAGAAGGGAAGGATAAGTTAGGACTATGGAATTAACAGATACACACTACTACATATAAAATAGATAAGCAACAAGGATTTACTATATAACACAGGGAACAATATTCAGTATCTTGTAATAACCTATAATGGAAAATACTCTGAAAAAAATACATCTGAATTACTTTGCTGTCTACCTAAACTTAACACTGCATTGTAAATCAACCACACTTCAGTTTAATAAAAAGTTGCCTTTCAAAACATCCAAGGCAGAGGAGTCCTTAAAAGTAAAACAAAACAAAACAAACTCATCACAAGTGTGCAAATGTTGATTTCTCACTATCACTGATGACATTCCAGACTGTAACTTACTTGTGCATTCCAGATATGGACTAGGAAACAGTGGCTCAGAAACAGTGACAGGTAGCTCCAAATGACCTTCAGAAGTGCTCAGAGCTTGCCCTCTCTCTGAATCTCGGAGGTCTGGCCTCCGCCCCAAAGTGCTTGCACATGGGCCTGCCCTATGCCTCTGCACCTTATTTCTTCCAATTATAGTTTCTGGAACCAGTTTTAATTTTATTGATGGCATGTCTTCAGATGTGTTTTTAAATTAATCAGTGCAACTAATAAAAGACAATAGGATCCCTGAAGCTGCGGGCAAATACATCCCATTACCAAATATTCTATTTTAATGCTCACATATCTAAAAAAGTGTAAGTGGACTACACCATGCCTGTTTCTTGTGTATCTCAGGCAAGTCAAACTCTCTGAACTTCAGTGTCTTTAATTCAACAATGAAAGCATGAATCACCTTGTCTGCCCATGGAAATCACATTGTGATTCTGTTTTGTGAATAAATTCATCTGTGCCTTATTTTAGATTTCACATATAAGTTATATTGTATTTGTCTTTCTCTTTCTGACTTACTTCACAAGTAAGATAGTCTCTATTTGCATCCATGTTGCTGCAAATGGCATTATTTCATTCCTTTTTATGGCTGAGTAATATTCCACTGTATATATGTACCACTTCTTTTTTATCCATTCATCTGTTGATGAACATTTAGGTTGTTTCCATGTCTTGGCTATTGTGAATAGTGCTGCTATGGACATACAAATACCGTATGATATCTCTTATATGTAGAATTTAAAATATGACACAAAGGAACTTATCTACTGAACAGAAACAGAATTACAGGTATAGAAAACAGACCAGTGTTTTGTCAAGTTGGAGGGGGTTGGGAGAGGGATGGACTGGGAGGTTGGGTTTAGCAGATGTTTTATATATTGGATGGATAAACACCAAGGACCTACTCTATAGCACAAGGAACTATATTCAGTATCCTAGGATAAACCATAATGAAGGCTGAGTGCCAAAGAATTAATGATTTCTAATTGTGGACAGGGAGGCCTGGCATGCTGCAATTCATGGGGTCACAATGAGTCGGACACGACTGAGTGACTGAACTGAATTGTGGTGCTGGAGAAGACCCTTGAGAGTCCCTTGGACAGCAAGGAGATCAAACCAGTCAATCCTAAAGGAAATCAACCCTGAATATTTATTGGGAGAACTGATGCTGAAGCTGAAGCTCCAATACTTTGGCCACCTCCAAAGAGTCAACCCATTGGAAAAGACCCTGATGCTAGGAAAGATTGAGGGCAGGAGGAGAAGGGGACAGTAGAGGATGAGATGGTTGGATGACATTACTGACTCAACAAACGTGAGTTTGAGCAAACTCCAGGAGATGGTGAAGGAAGAGGAAGCCTGGTGTGCTATAGTCCATGGCATCACAAAGAGTCAAACACAACTCAGTGGCTGAACAACAACAACAATGATAAACCGTAATGGAAAATATAAACAAAGAATGCATATATATATATATATATATATGTGTATATATATATATATATATATATAATTGAATCACTTTGCCATACTGCAGTAATTAACACAAAATTGTAAATCAACTATACTTCACTAAAAAAATAAAAGATATTGGTGACTGGGTCTCACTTGCAGAGACTCTGATTTAATTGATCTGGGCTGGGCTTGGGCAGGGAGATGGTTCAAAAGCTCCCTGAGGGAATTAGACTGAGCAGTCGGGAACCAGAGGTCTAGATCAGAGGTTCTCAAATTCAAATAGGCATCAGAATCCCTTTGAGGGATTGTTATTAATAAAGCACAATTACCCAGCCCCACCTCAGAGTTTCAGCAAGTCTGAGGTGGGGCCTGGAAATTTGCATTTCTGACTAGTTGCCATGTGCTGCTGATGCTGCTGGTTTGGGAACCACTTCTCTAGGTCAAGGGCTTCCCTCATAGCTCAGTTGGTAAAGAATCCGCCTGCAATGCAGGAGACCCGATTTGATTCCTGGGGTAGGAAGATCCACTGGAGAAGGGATAGGCTAACCATTCCAGTATTCTTGGGCTTCCCTTGTGGCTCAGCTGGTAAGGAATCTACCTGCAATACAGGAGACCTGGGTTCGATCCCCGGGTTGGGAAGATGCTCTGATGAAGGGAAAGGCTTCCCACTCCATTATTCTGGCCTGGAGAATTCCATGGACTAGTCCGTGGAAAGAGTGGGACACAACTGAGTGACTTTCACTTTCTCTAGGTCAGCATCCTCTCCAAACTCCTGCCCTCAGGCCACAGTCTACCTATTCTTGTATGGTCCAATGGTTGAGGATGGCTTTCTACATTTTCAAATGGTTGAAAAGAAAATAAAAAGAATTCTATTTCCTGTCAGGTGAAAAGTATAGGAAACCCATATTCAGTGTCCATAAATAAAGTTTTCCTGGAAGGCAGCCACAGATCATTAAACCAAGCTCAGGCCTTTCATGATTGTCTTGCTGCTTACGAAACCAGCCCTGAATGACACTGGCTATTGCAGGCTCCAGGCTTGATGTGTTTACCTTCTGAAGCAGATCAAAATAGGCCACCACCAAATATACCACTTTACTATCAGAATTATTTTGAGTTAAAGACAATTGAGAACCAACAGATGTAGGCAGAGTTCTCTGCCCCCGTCTTATCTGTCTAACATCAGGGCATAAAGTTCCCTTTGAATAAGGTCTCTACCCTCTCCTCCAATCCTGATGCAGAGAAGAGCGACTCTTATCATGGAAAACAGGGTGTCAACACCAAGATGAGTTTGCATAAACAGACTGCAGTAAAACAGCCCTTATCTTCTATGAGTTCCTCTATATATATCTCTCAGCCACTTCCTTATATTTTATTGTTCCTTGAAGCCCATATCCTCTTTTCCTTGTGATAAGAGTACATAAGCCCTCAAGTCTGCTCCCTCTTTGAGTTTTACTCATTTGCTCTGAACTCCAGTGCACATAAATACTGTTAACACTGGGTGTGGTTTATCCTGTTAATCTGGCTTTTGCTAGTTTAATTCACAGGCCCCTAAGAGAATACAGGAAGTTTTTCCTTCCTGACCCTCCTTCCCCAAGGAGACAGGAGAAGGTGAAGTTAGCAGGCTCTCATTTCTACAGCACCCCTTTTCCTTATGTCACTTTGTCACCAGAGGTGATCAAAAGGCCCATTGGCTTCTCCTCGCAACTGATGTCATACAACGTGACCCAGTAAAAGGCTACTTCATGAGAGAGAGCCTTTTGGAAACAGGATGGCTTAAGTCAGGTCACCTCACAACAGAAAGATTGTAGACTTTTACATGATCTTGTGTCCTCTCTACAAATACCCATGAAATGACCACCAAAGATCCAGATGTAGCCAAAACCTCAGGCAAATATCCACTGTGGATGCTCAATGAAGATCAGATCAGTTGCTCAGTCATGTCCAACTCTTTGCCACCCCATGAATCGCAGCATGCCAGGCCTCCCTGTCCATCACCAACTCCCGGAGTTCACTGAGACTCACGTCCATCGAGTCAGTGATGCCATCCAGCCATCTCATCCTCTGTCGTCCCCTTCTCCTCCTGCCCCCAATCCTCCCAGCATCAGAGTCTTTTCCAATGATACTCAATGAAAGGTCTGTCTAAAAATGGTAGGCATGCTATGGCCAGGAAGAAGAGGAGCACTGCCATTTCTTCTTAAATATCTGAAACCTAAAATTATTTCATGGCATTTTAATTAAATAATCCCATAAGTAAGAATGCTTTGGTGATAAAGAAGACATGAAAACACGTTCTACTAGAAATAAGCACCTACTTTGTATAACTTTCTTAAAAGCCCCTTCTCCTGAATCATGCCCCTAATTAAATTTAGATCCAAATAATATCATCCACAGTTAACAGATATGGTTTTATTTCTCCCTGTTTCTCTGAAAAGATGTGTATCCTTTCAGGTAAGTATTCCCTTGACAAAGAGGTTGCTATGGATACATTTTTTTTTTTCTAATTGAGTGCTGGTATTTTAAAGCCTGTGCAATTTAGTGAAGTCTACCTGGCCTTAGGGTTATACTAATTTAAGTGCCTGTCTTTAATGCTCACAATTTTATCTTAATACAGCTGCTCTGTGCCTTTGACATGTGGTGTTCAAGACGGATTGAAAGATGGCGTGGGAGTTCGTACAGGAAAAGCCAAGAAGACAAATATCACACGACCCACCTAACTGCCGCTGAATCAGTGGATGTTTCACTTGCCTGGAATTTGTCTGTTCTCGGCTTGTTTAATAATGAGTCATGCAATGCATTTGCAAGGCGCCCAAGGCCCAGGGCCACGTGATGGTTTTCTGTGGCTAAGTCCCTCGTCTTTGTTCAGACAGGCCGCTAATGCAACCCACAAAGCTGACCTAATGCTACTTCACTGGGTCTCTTTTTCTTCCGCGGCTCAGCCTGAATGTAACATTTAGGAAGTCGACTGTCAGGCATGCAAATTGAGAGAAAAACATGCCACATTAAATCATAACGGTTTAATAAGGCTCTACTTGTGAGCAAAAAACTTTTGGTTCTCTCCCGAGTTGAGACAAGATGCAAAACATTTAGTGAAATTGGCCCCAGTTTACATCTGGTGGCTGTCATTATTCTACCTGAAAATATAAGTAATGATGTATCCTTTGTTAGTCGTGAATTTATTAAGTAAGGATCTCTACCATTATGATTACATAGAAGGGAAATAGCAAACATTTCTATGAATATTCAATGGCACCAAACATTCAGGAATGTCACCTGCTATTGCAAGAATTTCTTTTCAGAGCAAAAGAAATCTTGAAACTTTCATCTGTTACTAAAAATAGAAATTAATAAACTACGTATTCATTTTCCTTCAGTGTAGTAAGTTCTTCTCTGTAATCTATAGAAAGTGAAGCACATACTTAAATGTGAGAAGACACATACTTAAATGACACCCTTTTCAATCAGACATAGAATTTTGTGCCCCCGCCCCCAAGAGAGTCTAGTATTAAAGAACTGTGGTGTTGAAATTGTCCAGATCATCTATGTACTGATGACTTTGCCTGCCACAGAACTATTAATTTGGTATTTGTGCTGGCTGTAAAACCTTACATCTTTGTGTAGTAACGTATTCTCATGGGAGTATACTAATTAGGGTGACAGGTAAAGATGACATAAAACCAGTTGCTCTCCACGGGCTGATGGTTGTCTACCACAATTGGGCCTTTCCTCAAGAAGACTGAAAGCAATTTTACATGAAGAAACTAGTGTCATTCTTCAATTAACAACTGAAATCAGTGCTCAGTTGTCTGAGATTACAGACAACATACATTACAGGCACCAAAACCATTTTTAATCATCTTACTAAATGACAGATACACCTATGTTTAATTTTTGGTTTGTTCTGTTAGATAAAGAAAATGACTTACAGGAGAAAGACAAAGATTTAAAAAATAAAACAGATGGAACAGCATGAAAGCCACTATAAAATGCTGGTAAAAATGTAGAATAGAAACCACATGGAAGTAAGTATTGTGGAATAAGGTTTTTTTAAAAATCTTCAGAAACCTACTTTGAAAAGATGGTAACGGGGGGAAATGATGAAAAATTAGCAAAAGTCAGTGGGAAAGCCTTGCCCAGTTCTCTTTTACTTGAAAAAGAACAAGATTTTCTGAATATATAAAAAAGAGTTTAAAAATAGAAAGATGAAACAGTAACGCAGAGTTTTTGTCTTCCTTAGTGTCTCTTCTTTACTGTCAGTAATCACCTACACCAACAGCTGGCCACCAGGAAATTGTGCTGAGTGAGAACAATTCAGAACAATGGAAGCCAAACCTGTCTTTACAAGTCTCCCCATTGGGATTGGACCAAGACAGCAAGGAGGATAATGATCTCAGAGCAGCCTCTGGTGGCTAAATGTCGAAAGCTCCAGAAGTTAGAGGCTACCTTACTGGTATTCTTAAGATACTGTGCAAACAGAAGCTACTATCGAAACAACTTCAAGGATGACGTTGACCAGTTGTGTGCGAGCTCAACTGTGTCTGACTCTTTGTGACCCCATGGACTGTAGCCCACCAGGCTCCTCTGTCCATGGAATTTTCTAGGCAAGAATACTGGAGTGGGTTGCCATGCCCTCTTCCACAGAATCTTCCCGACCTGAGGATGGAACCCATGTCTCCTGCATGGGCAGGTGAATTCTTTACCATTGAGTCATCTGGGAAACCCACTGACTTGGTTGCAATTGAAATTAATTCATTAGTCTTAAAGACTTTCACAGATAATGGGGGATTTGATGCTGGCAAGAAGTAGAGTTTTCCTTATGTCTGCTCATCAACTAAATTAGGAGCTTGGGATTAACATACACACACACCTATATATATAATACGTAATCAACAAGGATCTATGGTAAGTATAGCACAGGGAACTCTATTCAGTATTCTGCACTAACCTATATGAGTAAAGACTGAAAAAGAAGAATATATATAACTGAATCACTCTGCTGTACACCTGAAATTGACAACATTGTAAAACAGTTATACTCCAATAAAAATTTAAAAATAAATAAATAGCATTAAATACAAAATTATCTCCAACTTTCTTAGTATTTCAAATAAAAGATGAACCAGTGGTGACTGATGATGGAAGTTTTAATTTTAAGCAATGGGTGTTTTTAAGCCATCCAAATATTTTCAATTCTTCAAAAGCTCTGTGTCTGTAGGAGTGAGTGAGTGAGTGTGTGTGTGCAGATATCTGTCCATTAGGAGCATTTGGGTGCATTTCCTTGTCACAGCTATCCCAGCTGGAAAACATCTGTGTAGGACAGAGGCTCATAAATTCCATATGGTAGGTTCCCAGTGAGCTATGTAATCTGGGAGATTTCCAAAGGCCCCCTTTCAAAATCTTGACTCTTACAATGTCACCTGTGTCAACCATCGTGTTCCAAAGACTGCTGCCATCTGGAGCATCCTATTTCTGAGCACATCACATTGACACAACAGATTAGAAGGTTTTATTCAAAAAGAGATATTGTATGTTCTTAAAAAAGGTCTGAAGCTTTCAAACACAGCTAAGGTAAATATTCAAACACATATTTAAGATTGGTTCCAATAGGGGTCAGCTGGGCTTTCCTGATGGCTCACGTGGTAAAAAATCTGCCTGCAATGCAGGAGATGCAGGTTCAATCCCTGTGTTGGGAAGGTCCCCTGGAGAAGGGAATAGCTACCCACTCTAGTATTCTTGCCTAGAGAATCCCACAGACAGAGGAGCCTGGCGGGATACAGTCCACGGAGTGGCAAAAGAGTCTGATGCAAGTGAACAACTGAGTGAGTTACTTTTGGCAATAAACCAGCAGTTTCCCAGGAGCTGCAACAGGCTTCCCAAGTAGCGCTAGTGGTAAATAATCGACCTGCCAATGCAGTAGATGCAAGAGATGCAGGTGCACTTTCCATCACTGGGTTGAGAAGATCCTCTAGAGAAGGAAAATGGCAAACCGTTCCAATATCTTTGCCTGAAAAATTCCATGGACAAGAGGAGCCTGGTAGGCTATAGTCCATGGACTCTCAAAGAGTCGGACGTGACTGAGCACACACACAATAGTTTCCCAGGGGTGTTAGAAGCCATGGAATTCTCATATGACTATTGCAACATGATCAAAGGCTCATGGTAATTTCTGTGCATACTAGGGTTGAAATTCTAAAGCCCACTCATTGCTCAGTCCCAAAGAAATATCCTATTTCAATCAAAAATCACTAGTAGAATGATCTGGGCTTTCCAAAACCAGGTAAGATGGTTCTTTGGACACAAGTCCATGATTTTTTTAGTGTGCTGGCATTCCAAAGAAAGGCTCTATTCCTTGCCTCCCACCCCTTGAAAAAGAATGATCTGGGCTCCTAATTAGTGGCCCCAGATTAGATAGCATCTGTTTAAAAGTACCACTGGAGAAGGGAATGGCAAACTACCTCCATAGTAGCCAAAGCGAAAACAATGCCCAGTTGTGGATATGACTGGTGATGGAAGTAAAGTCTGATGCTGTAAAGAACAATATTGCATAGGAACCTGGAATGTTAGGGCCATGAATCAAGGTAAATTGGAAGTGGTCAAACAGGAGATGGCAAGAGCGAACATCGACATTTTAGGAATCAGTGAACTAAAATGGAACGGAATGGGTGAATTTAATTCAGATGACCATTGTATCTACTATTGTGGGCGAGAACCCCTTAGAAGAAATGGAGTAGCCCTCATAGTCAACAAAAGAGTCTGAAATGCAGTACTTGGGTGCAATCTCAAAAATGACAGGATGATTTCTGCTCGTTTCCAAGGCAAACCATTCAATATCACAGTAATCCAAGTCTATGCCCCAACCACTAATGCTGAAGAAGTGGAAGTTCAACAGTTCTACGACGACCTATAAGAACTTCTAGAACTAACTCCAAAGAAAAGATGTCCTTTTCATCATAGGGGACTGGAATGCAAAAGAAGGAAGTCAAGAGATACCTGGAGTAACAGGAAAATTTGGCCTTGGAGTACAAAATGAAGCAGGGCAAAGGCTAATAGAGTTTTGCCAAGAAAATGCACTGGTCATAGCAAACACCCTCTTCCAACAACACAAGAGAAGACTCTACACATGGACATCACTAGATGGTCAATACTGACCAGACTGATTATATTCTTTGCAGCCAAAGATCGAGAAGCTCTATACAGTCAGCAAAAACAAGACTGGGAGCTGACTGTGGTTCAGATCATGAACTCCTTATTGCCAAATTCAGACTTAAATTGAAGAAAGTAGGGAAAACCACTAGACCATTCAGGTGTGACCTAAATCAAATCCCTTGTGATTATACAGTGGAAATGACAAATAGATTCAAGGGATTAGATCTGATAGACAGAATGCCTGAAGAACTATGGACAGAGGTTCGTGACATTGTACAGGAGGCAGTGATCAAGACCATCCCCAAGAAAAAGAAATGCAAAAAGGAAAAATGTTTGTCTGAGGATGCCTTACAAATAGCTGAGAAAAAAAGAGGAAAAAAAAGGCAAAGGAGAAAATGAAAGATGTACCCATCTGAATGCAGAGTCCAAAGCAGAGCAAGGAGAGATAAGAAAGTTTTCCTCAGTGATCAATGCAAAGAAACAAAGGAAAACAATAGAATGGGGAAGACTAGAGATCTCTTCAAGAAAATTAAAGATACCAAGGGAACGTTTCATGCAAAGATGGGCACAATAAAGGAGAGAAATAGTATGTACCTAACAGAAGCAGAAGATATTAAGAAGAGGTGGCAAGAATACACAGAAGAACTATACAAAAAAAATTTTAATGACCCAGATAACCACGATGGTGTGATCACTCACCCAGAGCCAGACATCCTGGAATTCGAAGTCAAGTGGGCCTTAGAAAGTATTACTACGAACAAAGCTAGTGGAGGTGATAGAATTCCAGTTGAGCTATTTCAAATCCTAAAAGATGATGCTGTGAAAGTGCTGCACTCAATATGCCAGCAAATCTGGAAATCTCAGCAGTGGCCACAGGACTGGAAAAGGTCAGTTTTCATTCCAATCCCAAAGAAAGGCAATGCCAAAGAATGTTCAAACTAGTGCACAATTGCAGTCATCTCACACGCTAGCAAAGTAATGCTCAAAATTCTCCAAGCCGATTTCAACAGTACATGAACTGAAAATTCCAGATGTTCAAGCTGGATTTAGAAAAGGCAGAGGAACCAGAGATCAAATTGCCAACATCTGTTGGATCATAGAAAAAGCAAGAAAATTACAGAAAAATGTCTACTTCTGCTTCATTGACTACACTAAAGCCTTTGACTGTGTGGATCACAACAAATTGTGGAAAATTCTTAAAGAGATGGGAATACCAGACCACCTTACCTGCCTCCTGAGAAATCTGTATGCAGGTCAAGAAGCAACAGTTAGAACCAGACATGGAACAATGGACTGGTTCCAAATTGGGAAAGGAGTACGTTAAGGCTGTATATTGTCACCCTGATTATTTAACTTATATGCAGAGTACATCATGCGAAATGCCAGGCTAGATGAAGCACTAGCAGGAATCAAGATTGCCAGGAGAAATATCAATAAGCTCAGATATGCAGATGACATATGGCAGAAAGCAAAAAGGGACTAAAGAGCCTCTTGATGAAAGTGAAAGAGGAGAGTGAAAAAGCTGGCTTAAAACTCAACATTCAGAAAACTAAGATCATGGCATCTGGTCCCATAACTTCATGGCAAATAGATGGGAAAACAATGGAAACTGTTATAAGACTTCATTTTCTTGGGCTCCAAAATAACTGCAGATGGTCACTGCAGCCATGAAATTAAAAGATGCTTGCTCCTTGGAAGAAAAGTTATGACCAACCTAGAAAGCATATGAAAAAGCATAGACATTACTTTGCCGACAAAGGACCGTCTAGTCAAGGCTATGTTTTTTCCAGTAGTCATGTATGGATATGAGAGTTGGACCATGAATTAGGCTGAGCGCTGAAGAATTGATGCTTTTGAACTGTGGTGTTGGAAAAGACTCTTGAGAGTCTCTTGGACAGCAAGGAGATCCAAGCAGTCAATCTTAAAGGAAATCAGTCCTGAATATTCA
Organism: Bos grunniens; assembly: GCF_055505025.1. Lineage (NCBI taxonomy): Eukaryota > Metazoa > Chordata > Mammalia > Artiodactyla > Bovidae > Bos > Bos grunniens. Next base: position 8,081,988 of record NC_141194.1, read on the forward strand.
TTGGAAGGACTGATGCTGAAGCTCCAATACTTTGGCCACGTAATGCAAAGAACTGACTCACTGGAAAAGACCCTGATGCTGGGAAAGAATGGAGGCAGGAGGAGAAGGGGATGACAGAGGATGAGATGTTGGATGGCATCACCGACTTGATGGATATGAGTCTGAGCGAGCTCTGGGAGTTGGTGATGGACAGGGAGGCCTGGCATGCTGCAGTCCATGGGGTTGCAGAGAGTCGGACATGACTTAGTGACTGAACTAAACTGTTTATAAGTACAAGGAATTAATATTAATGTATCAGTGGTAACTTCTTTTTTTTAAGATTTATTTATTTTATGTTTGTCCTTGCTGGGTCTCTGTTGCTGCACAGGCCTTTCTCTAGTTGTGGCAAATGAGGGCTACTCTCTAGCTGCAGTGCAAGGGCCTCTTATTGCAGTGGCTTCTCTTGTGGTGGTGCATAGGCTCTAGGCAGACAGGCTTCAGTATTTGTGGCTTGTGGGCTTTAATTGCCCTGTGGCATGTGGACTCCTCCCAGACTAGGGATGAAACCCATGTCACCTGCATTGGCAGGTGGATTCTTAAGGATCACCAGCAAAGCCCCAGTGCTAAGTTCTTAGTCCTGATGAGTGTACCATGGTAATGTAAAACATACCATAAGGGGTAGCTGGGTGAAGGGTATGTGGGAACTCTCTTTGCTGTCTCTGCAGCTTTTCTGTAAACCTAAAAATGTTCTAAAATCAAAGGCTTGTTTTTTAGAAAGTACAAAAATTAATGTGGGTGAATACATTGAGGGGAAGTGGGAAAGGATGTATAAAATTCTCATACAGAGAAAAGGATTGCTAGTAGGTAATCATTTGTTGCAAATTTGGAAAACTCAGCAGTGGCCACAGGACTGGAAAAGGTCCGTTTTCATTCCAATCCCAAAGAAAGGCAATGCCAAAGAATGCTCAAAATACCGCACAATTGCACTCATCTCACATGCTAGTAAAGTACTGCTCAAAATTCTCCAAGCCAGGCTTCAGCAATATGTGAACTATGAACTTCCTGATGTTCAAGCTGGTTTTAGAAAAGGCAGAGGAACCAGAGATCAAATTGCCAACATCCACTGGATCATGGAAAAAGCAAGAAAGTTCCAGAAAAACATCTATTTCTGCTTTATTGACTATGCCAAAGCCTTTGACTGTGTGGATCACAATAAACTGTGGAAAATTCTGAAAGAGATGGGAATACCAGACCACCTGATCTGCCTCTTGATAAATCTGTATGCAGGTCAGGAAGCAACAGTTAGAACTGGACATGGAACAGCAGACTGGTTCCAAATAGGAAAAGGAGTACATCAAGGCTGTATATTGTCACCCTGTTTATTTAACTTATATGCAGAGTACATCATGAGAAACGCTGGACTGGAAGAAACACAAGCTGGAAACAAGATTGCCGGGAGAAAATATCAATAACCTCAGATATGTAGATGACACCACCCTTATGGCAGAAAGTGAAGAGGAACTAAAAAGCCTCTTGATGAAAGTGAAAGAGGAGAGTAAAAAAGGGCTTAAAGCTCAACATTCAGAAAACGAAGATCATGGCATCCAGTCCCATCACTTCATGGCAAATAGATGGGCAAACAGTGGAAACAGTGTCAAACTTTATTTTTCTGGGCTCCAAAATCACTGCAGATGGTGACTGCAGCCATGAAATTAAAAGACGCTTACTCCTTGGAAGGAAAGTTATGACCAACCTAGATAGCATATTCAAAAGCAGAAACATTACTTTGCCAACAAAGGTCCGTCTAGTCAAGGCTATGGTTTTTCCTGTGGTCATGTATGGATGTGAGAGTTGGACTGTGAAGAAAGCTGAGCCCTGAAGAATTGATGCTTTTGAACTGTGGTATTGGAGAAGACTCTTGAGAGTCCCTTGGACTGCAAGGAGATCCAGCCAGTCCATCCTGAAGGAGATCAGCCCTGGGATTTCTCTGGAAGGAATGATGCTAAAGCTGAAACTCCAGTACTTTGGCCACCTCATGCGAAGAGTTGACTCATTGGAAAAGACTCTGATGCTGGGAGGGATTGGGGGCAAGAGGAGAAGGGGACGACAGAGGATGAGATGGCTGGATGGCATCACTGACTCGGTGGACATGAGTCTGAGTGAACTCCGGGAGTTGGTGATGGACAGGGAGGCCTGGCGTGCTGCGATTCATGGGGTCTCAAAGAGTTGGACACGACTGAGCGACCGATCTGATCTGATCTGAATTATTTGTTGTTTGTTTTGTACCAAGCACTAAACTATATACATTATGTCGTTAAGATGGTGCCCTTTAAGTGCACTGATAAAGGAATACTGGTGCCTACTCTACTCTGATTAACAAAAGAACCAATTCTTAAGGAAAAAAAATCCCAGACATGTGGTCCTTACATTTCAGATGGAGAACCTTCTTTTCTCCTTCTTCTCTGTTATCTCCCTATGTTCTCCTTCCCTGGAGTTTTAGACCCCCTCCAAACCCTATCTTTATTCCTTCCCTTCATGACATTTCTTTGTCATGACTCACACGTTTGAGTATCAGAAAAATTGAATGCACACGTATTTCAATAGGCAAATATTTGAATTTAGAGATGATAAAAACCAACAATCATATTTCAACTTGGAGATCTCTAATACATGACATTATTTTCCATATGTTTTGCAAGGATATGGTCAATGTGTTAACCCTAGTTAGAGTCAACTTCAGTCTCGCCTTGAGGCACCACTGTGGATTCTCTGGACTTGATGAGTTCCTCTTCAGCATTTGTCAAGTAACCTAATTATTATCTCAGCTATTCTTAGCTCCAGAACAGGGTCCAAAGTTCCCCTGATAGTCACACAGCACAATTTCCAACCTGACACAAAAACATTACTCCCTTCTACCCTCAAAAACGGGAAGATGCACAGATTACAAGCGTCAAAGTAGGTCTCCGAAGGCCAGTTTCCTTCTAGACCTCTCTGCCCTCCTTAGACTTCCACTGAGACTCACTGTCTACAACATTCATTTAACTAGTGATCCTATTATAGCTTGCATTAGCTTCTCTGTAGTTATTAACATTTCTGAAAGTGGATATCTGTTTTGAACTTCCTCCCAGACTTTGTGGGTACGACTCTTTGCTCTCAGGCTTTTTAACCACAGCAAGTATGAACGTAAGGCAGTGCCATGTGGCTGAAAGTTCCAGGGAACAGGCAGTCAGGAGCATGGTTTCCAATTCTTTCTGCCACCAACAAGCTTTGTGTGTCCCAAGGTAAGCAGGTTCACTTCTCAGGGTCTCAGTGTCCTCAGAAGGGGCAGCGAGGGGTTGGACTTGACCCAGCTAAACCACTAGGGTTCACTGTGCACTGCCGTACTGGTCACCTCTTGGGCACCATGTAATTCCTTTCAATGCCACTTATTCCACCAGCCAATGCCATGGTGACCATTTCTACATGGGCTTCAACCAGTTTGCCTTGGGTGTACCAAGGAGCTCTTGAGCTTAGGGCTTAGGGCTTTTCTGACATCTCAGCTTTCCTGGATATAAAACCACAAGTACAGAAAGACACCTCTCACGGGGACACCCGAGACTGCTGGGGTATGTGAGCCTCTTGTCCCAAAGATGAGTTCTAAGACCCACTTAATAAGCTCTTCCAAACACCCCTTGGGATAAACCTCCTAACTGCCCATGTAAGGAGGGAACTTGATGATACCCTTGGCCCAGCCTTCCCACTGTCTTGGTGCTGCTCCCTGAGACTCCTTCCCATAGAGACTTCCTGCAAGGAGACTGTGATTCAGGATCCACCCAGGGTGGGATCCAGGCTAAGACAACAGCCTACTCGACATCAGACACCGTTGTCCTTTTCTGCTCTAAATTTGGATGGTTCTGCAATTATTTGCTGGAAGACTTCAGTTCTGCCCAGTGGTTCCTGTAATAAGAACAGGCTGGTGAGGCTCAGTGGCCAGGGTAACTGCAAATTACTTCCAGCTTTTTGCCTGACTTTGACAGGCCACTGGGCATAAGTTTCTGGTATACTCCCCGGGTACATTTGGCTGCATCACATGGTGACCTAATATAAGTGGAAAGAAAATATAAGAGAGAGTAATTTATACAGAAATAGGCTAATGAGAAAGACCCAGAAACGGCTCTTCTTTCTTTCCAGTCCTTGACGTTAAGCAAGGTCAATGTTAAAGGAAGGTCATTTTCACCTGCATTTCTGCTCAAAGTGGGAGTTTTAAAGTTCAGAAGATTTTTTGAAGAAGCACATTTTTGCAAGTTGCCAAAAAATGAGGGAAGTGTGTCATCTCTCCCTTTAGAATAGAACGAAAGGACATGAATCATTTTTGCAAGGGGAGGGAGAGTATTTTTGGTAAGTCAAGTTTGGAAAATAAATTAAGCACTCTCTTGTTTATAAAAGGCAAGTTTCCTTTGAACCTTGGAAATATTAATATGTATTGTGGTTCTTTGAGAGGGAGACTCAGAAAGCAGCATTTTACTAATTTTCCCACAGATCATTTTCCAAAACAAGAAGGTATGAAATAGACTTAAAGAAATGAAAAGAAAGCTGTCTTCTTTTGCATGATTTGAATGTCTTAACTGGAGGATGTAACAGGTAAATACTTGCAGCTTCTCTTACTATGATCTGGATATACTTACACTGGATGTGTGTGTGTGTTCAGTTGTGTCCGACTCTTTGTGACCTCATGGACTGTAGCCTGCCAGACTCCTCTGTCCAGGCGATTTCCCAGGTCAGAATATTGGAGTGGGTTACCATTTCCTTCTCCATGGGATCTTCCCGACCCAGGCATTGAATCCATGTCTCCTGCCTTGAGGGTGGATCCTACACTGTCTGAGCCACCAGGGAAGCCCATATGAGGTTGGCAACGGTTAAAAATCACCTCTATAAAACTGTTAAGAGTATTGTGTGTCTCAATTCAACTTCAAATGGAGAATTAGACTAAAGAAATGTTGATGTAAAAAAAGTGCTATTTTGGGGACTTTCCTGGTACTCCAGTGGTTGGGAAACTAGCTTCCAGGGCATGGGACGTGGGTTTGATCACTGGTCCAGGAACTAAGATCCCACGTGTTTCAAGGCTACTGATCCCAGGTTAAGATATGACACGGCAAAATAAGTAAATATATGAATAAATATATTTTTTAATTTTATTTTATTTTTAAACTTTACATAATTGTATTAGTTTTGCCAAATATTTTTTAAAAAAGACAAAGCTGAAAAGTAAGATGATAAATTGGAAATGGAAGGATCAAAGGTATTTACTACCCATGTTACCAAAAACAAACAGTTTCTAATTTGGAGGGTAGTTGGGGGCTTAAGGCTGCATCTGATTCCATGTGTCCAAAGCACATAGTGAGCCTCATCAGAGCAACCCTGTCCCTCTGTGTAGGTAACTATGAAAAATACAGTCCGTGACATTCATGTGTGGTCTTGCGTGAAACCACTGAGCATCGGGATGGTCTCATGTGCAGGTAAGAGAAGCAAAATGATCACAAATAACTCAGCTTCATTCCTCATTCCTTATTTTAGGGAGTCCCTTCAGTTGTCAAAATTTACCTGTCCTCTCATCCTGCACACATCACTGTGTGCCTCTCATCTTTATGAAAAAGGATTGAATGAAATTCCTCAACAATCTCCAGCCACAGGTTCTAACTATTCTAGTTATGAGTTTATTTTTACTTTCAACCTCTGGCAGAAAAATACGAGATTCCACTGCTATGCGCATTTCCGATTTCATACATGTACTTATGAACGGCAGAAAAAAAGATTTCTTTGAGGTTTTCCCTCCATTGTATGTTTGAGCATATGTTTTTGTAGCTACGCCTTACAATGCCTCAGTGACTTTGTAACTTCAGGTAAGCCTCTGCTTCAGTTTCTTCTGCCTCTAAAGGTTAAGGTAAGAATTAAATATAACCAATCATGAAGTATGGTACAAACATGAAGTCTACTATTTTTTTCTTTTTTAATTGAAGTATACTTGATTTACAATACTGTGTTAGTTTCACACGTACAGCAAAGTGATTCTGATCTATTGATATAGATATAGATAGCACTGAAGAACTGATGCTTTCAAATTGTGATGTTGGGAAAAACTCTTGAGAGTCCCTTGGACTGCAAAGAGATCAAACCAGCCAATTCCAAAGGAAATCAACCCTGAATATTCATTGGAAGGACTGATGTTGAAGCTGAAGTTCCAACACTTTGGCCACCTTATGCAAACAGCCAACTCATTGGAAAAGACCCTGATGCTGGGAAAGATTGAAGGCAAAAGGAGAAGAGGGTGTCAGAGAATGAGATGGTTAGATAATATCACTGACTCAATGGACATGAGTTCGAGTAAACTCTGGGAGATAGTGAAGGACAGGGAAGCCTGGCGTACTGCAGTCCATGGGGTCGCAGAGAATCAGACACGACTTAGCCACTGAACAACAACAACAAATAGATGTCTCTCTATATCTATATTCTTTTTCAGATTCTTTTCCCATATAGGTAATACAGGATATTGATTATAGTTCCCTGTGCTATACAGTATGTCTTGTTGTTTATCTATTTTATATAGTGTATATATGTTCAGTTCAGTTCAGTTCAGTTCAGTTGCTCAGTTGTGTCCAACTCTTTGTGACCCCATGAATCGCAGCACGCCAGGCCTCCCTGTCCATCACCAACTCCCAGAGTTCACTCAGACTCACATCCATCGAGTCGATGATGCCATACAGCCATCTTATCCTCTGTCGTCCCCTTCTTCTCCTGCCCCCAATCCCTCCCAGCATCAGAGTCTTTTCCAATGAGTCAACTCTTCGCATGAGGTGGCCAAAGTATTGGAGTTTCAGCTTTAGCAGCATTCCTTCCAAAGAAATCCCAGGGCTGATCTCCTTCAGGATGGACTGGTTGGATCTCCTTGCAGTCCAAGGGACTCTCAAGAGTCTTCTCCAACACCACAGTTCAAAAGCATCAATTCTTCAGGGCTCAGCTTTCTTCACAGTCCAACTCTCACATCCATACATGACCACAGGAAAAACCATAGCCTTGACTAGACGGACCTTTGTTGGCAAAGTAATGTCTCTGCTTTTCAACATGCTATCTAGGTTGGTCATAACTTTTCTTCCAAGGAGTAAGCGTCTTTTAATTTCATGGCTGCAGTCACCATCTGCAGTGATTTTGGAGCCCAAAAAAATAAAGTTTGACACTGTTTCCACTGTTTCCCCATCTATTTGCCATGAAGTGATGGGACCAGATGCCATGATCTTCGTTTTCTGAATGTTGAGCTTTAAGCCAACTTTTTCACTCCCAAACTGTCCCTGCCCTCCTACTATTCTTGAATATAGGACGTTGTGCTACCCATTGCAGATTCAAAGCTCAGTAAGAGGCTCTTTTCCCTTGACAAGTTCATACCTCATTGGGTGAAAATCTAAAACCAAGTAAGCAAGTTCATTGGAAGGACTGATGTTGAAGCTGAAACTCCAATATTTTGGCCACCTGATGCGAAGAGCTGATTCACTGGAAAAGACCCTGATGCTGGGAAAGATTGAGGGCAGGAAAAGAAGGGGACAACAGAGGATGAGATGGTTGGATGGCATCACTGACTTGATGGACATGAGTTTGAGTGAACTCCGGGAGTTGGTGATGGACAGGGAGGCCTGGCGTGCTGCGGTTCATGGGGTCGCAAAGAGTCAGACACGACTGAGTGACCGAACTCAACCAAAGCAAGTACAATGTATCATAATATTGCAATCAATCATCTATTTACTATTAAGCAATGATATTTATATACATATAGTAACCTGGTCATCCAAACATTCCCTTTTGGTCCTATCTGTAGCCTTATCTAGTTTATAAGCTGGAAAAACCAATTAACCTGTTTGAGACTTAGGTTATCTATCCATATGTAAAATGAGGGTTGAATTACATGATTTCCAAAGTCCTTTGATTCAAACCCATCCTCTAGCATTTCTCATTTTAGCTCTCATTTCTAGCACTTATTGGAGCCGAGATTGTATCTGGAAGACACTGTTGGTTGACTACCCTCTAGCCACTGGCCCTTTATCTTAGCTAAAAGCAACCTCCCCGAAGTTTGGCCAGGTCTAGGGCAGCAATATATTCAGGGAGTTGTGCTCTCCTCAACTCCAAGGGATGAAAAGGGAATGTTGAAGCCATAAAAAGGGGAGATGTGTGAAGAATAACTCCATTTCCTGCCTTTGGATACAGAGAGTGAGGAGGTGATGCCTAGAGCTAGGGCAACCATCTTCCCACCATTTGCTGATATAAACTCACTCACTAAGGATGGCAGAATGGGAAACTGAGACACATCAGTTTCCCTGAGTTTCTCTGGTGGTTCAGGCAGTAAAGAATCCACCTGCAATGCAGGAGACCTGGGTTTGATCCCTGTCTCGGTAAGATCCCCTAGAGAAGGGAATGTCAACCTACTCCAGTATTCTTGCCTGGAGAATCCCATGGACAGAGAAGAACCTAGTGGGCTGCAGTCCAAAGGGTTGCAAAGAGTCAGACATGACTGAGTGATCAACACTTACTTACACTTACTTACATATATGGGATCTTAGTTCCCCAACCAGGGATGGAACCTGTGCCCCCTGCAGTGGAAGTGGGGAGTCTTAACCATTAGACTGGCAGGGAAGCCCCCACATGAGGATTCTTGATATTGTCATGCCAAGAAATTAATCAGTCCTGGAACTGTGCTTGAATTTGCATGTGTGAGATTAAAAGAAAAAAGAAAATCTGTGTTGTTCAAGCCATTGAAAGTGCCCAACTAAAAACATACAATCTGAAAAGCTGAATTATGGTACTTTGAAATGTTTACTAATCACAAGCCAAATTTAATAATGTAAGAAAGATAATTCATTTCAGACCAGTAAGAGGATAAGATGAGAGATTCAGAGAAATAAAAGCCCCTTAACAAATCTGATCTTCAATTTCCTCATCTGTAAAATAGAATCCAAAGTATATCTACATCACTGAGATGGTAAAGGCATGGTAAGAATTCATTATTTATTAACTGTTGAATTATACATGAGAAAGCTGGTATGGCAGAGATTGTTATACCACCACCAAATCCTGTTATATTTTGTGTTTCTTCCTGGACACACAGGAAGACCATTTCCCCCCAGCTTCCCACGTGAATAGGTTTTGATCATGTGACTCAATTCTGGGTTGTGGGGAAAAGTGAAGCAATCACCTTGCAGTCTGGCTCTCATTAATATCTCAAGTGATCCTCCTGGTCACTCTCCTAGTGTCACATTACTGTCAAATTTCAAGGCATGAGACCAAGTTTTCATATTGGCCCCTAGATGGACATTGACTAGTTTTATTTTACTAAAATATCTACCAAGATTTACAATGATCTCCTTTCACTCATGTTTTTTGCTTTTCATTTAAAAATGAAAGGTAATTTAATAATGAAGAAAGCTTGTTCAAAATCTATATCAAAATAAATATGGAAAAATGACTTTAAAATATCAGATAAAGCTTGCAAAATCATGGATAAATTCTTCCCAGGGAAGGCAAGCAGCTACTCCTCTAAGTAGGTACATCTAAGTAGGTATTATTTATACCTAAACATTGACTAGAAAGAATGTCTGTAAAGAAAATGATGTCCTTAGGCACATATAGTTTTTTTCCTTTTTTCAAACACAGCCTAGACATCTTATCTTCTCCTGTAGCTTTTAACACATACTCTGCATTTCTACTCCATCTGGCAGGGCTGGTTTAAAGGAAGTTGTGGAATTGTGGGAAAATGCCAAAGGAGAAATCCACCTCTTCTTGTAGTTGAATCACATTTACCACAAGACATGAGCGAGTAAATGTGTGTGCCTGCTAATGGCAACATACTTTCCCTTTTATGAGTTGTATTATGTTTACAGCAACTTCTTTTTGTAAGCAGAAACAATAAGAGTTATAATTTGCATCCAAGTAAAAAAAGAAAAAGCCATGAAAATAATTTCTATATGTGTTACCTAGAAGATAAAGAAATCTCCAGCATTTTCAGAAGAACCCTAGTTGGCATTATAAATTTTTAATGTGAACCATGAAATGTGGAATACTATTAACATAGGAGATTTAAAATTTTTGGCTTGATGAAAATTAATGTACATTCTCATTCAAATCTGGTTCTCTGGTTTTATATTTCACTTGAAACTAAGGCTTAAATATGAATTTATTTATTTCCATATAGCTTGATTTTGAAAATAGTAATTTTTGAAGATTTACTTCTAATGGGCCCACTTCACTGGAAGATTGAAAAGAAACAGTCCTCTTCAGTAATGACATGCATTTCATAACTTTTAAAAATATAAAATAAACAGATATATTAAAATAAGAATACAATAAAAGAAACTGAGAAGAATACAGAAACTACATTCATGTTTAAGATAAGATTATGAAAACAAAAGACATCGAAGAAAGGTCGCTGGAAACTAACCCGCCAATCACTTGGGAGTAAAAGGTCATACCTTAACTATTGACAGGGCTACTTGAGTAGAAAATTTTCAAAAGCACTGTACTAGTTATTTAGTCAAGTCATTTATCGTCAGCTTGATATTTGCCTCAAAAATTTCACATCTAAATGAGTGTACCTGAACAAACCCAGGGACAGGAAACTCAACTCCTTCCTTGCAATTACTTCCACAGTTGGGCAGCTCTGTAAGTTAGAATGCATATTGTCAGGGTAAGTAAATCCCCCTGTTACAACAAAAGATCCCCAACTCGTCATGTGGACACAATAAGAGTTAATTTCACGTTCATACCACAGAGCAACATGGAGTTCCTGTCCCGCTTCAGATTTATTTCATGTTCATATCACAGTCCAACATGGAGTTCCTGTTCCGTTTCCTCTCATAAACCTAGGCCCCTTCCACCCACCATCTTCCAGAGCCTTGGGGTTTTCCCCTGGGTCTCTTGTACCTGGCAGGCAGGCCAGGGAACAGAGAGCATGTCGAAGATCTCAAAGGAGGCTTTAAAGGACAGGCCTAGAAGTAGTGTACATCAATCCTACCCATTGGCCTCACATAGGCACATGGCCCCACATGACTAACAACGGGCACTAGGATAATAAATACTGTAAATTTACTACTGCAATTGACATTACATTAGGTGCTGTTAATGTGTTGAATTTACTCCCCTAACTGCTGTTACCCATGCTGCCAAACTGCATCTCTTCATTTTTGCACTTAGTTTACTGATGGATTGGAGAAGGAAATGGCAATCCACTCCAGTACTATTGCCTGGAAAATCCCATGGACAGAGGAGCCTGGGACACGACTGAGCAACTTCACGTTCACGTTCACGTTACTGATGGAAGGATGAATATTCTATTCATTTCATGTTGTTGAATGTGAATACCGTGACTAGCCTAATCAGAATGTTTTGGGTCCTGTCTGTCCCATCTCTGGCCCTTTAAACATATGACCATCTCTAAAAGCAAATGAGACTTTTAGAGCCAGCCATAAACACAGCCAGATGCTCAGATCAAAATATTTGTAGTTATCCATGGTATGTTTCTTTCTCTCAAATCTGACATCAAATTCATTGGGAAATTCTATCAGTCTCACCTTCAAAACTAACCCCAAATCTGATGATCTCTCACCACGTCATACTGTTCTGGTCCAAGCCACCACCATTTTTAGATTGCATTCCTGCTGTAGCCCCTAAAGTGTGCCTGCTTCTACCCTGAGCTTGCCCTGCACCCCCACCCCACCCTCACCGCCAGCCTATTGAAAGCTGTCATTCTTTTTAACTCCTATGCTCAGAACTCTTCTAGGACTCCCATTCTCACACCAAGTAAAAGTCAAAGTCCACACAATGCCTACAAGCCTCTAAAACGCCATCACTACTGTGATCTCATCTTCCCTCAACTTAAGTAATGTACATTTGTGGGGTGACACCATCATGTAGTGGAAAGTCTTGACTTTAGAGTCCAGTTGGCTTGGATCTGTCCCATGTTACTTAACAATCTGAGCCTGAATTTCCTCCTCAACAAAATGGGAACAATAACACTTTCATCATAAATGTTTGGGGAGATTGAAACAATATTTGCCAAACCTCTTTTTAAAAATATACACCTGATATACAGTAAGTACTCAATCACTTTAGACCCTGGACTACCTTGTGCTATGGGCCATGAGACAGCAAGCTCTGTATGGCTTCCATCTGTGGAAAGAGCTACCCATATTCATCCCCCAACATTCAGGCCAGGCCAATCATCTTTATTCTCAGAATTTTTTAAACTGGGCCTAAGAGAAAAGAATACTTTTCTCTCAGGTTATGATATAGTGAGGATGTGAGCCCAGGAGCTACAAGTGACCAGAGAACTCCTGTCATGTCAAGACAGCTGGCCCAAGAGACTGAAGTGGGTAGAGAACGAATAGAAAAAATAATAACCAGAGGCTCTTTTTTTCATTGTTCTATTCATAATTCTGTGGGTCCCCAGCTACCTTCCTCTAGTATATTGCAAAATTTAGCTACGGATTCCATCCAAAAGTATTAGGTTGCCCAAAATGTTTATTTGGGGTTTTCCAGAGTTGGACTATAAAGAAAGCTGCTGCTGCTGCTGCTAAGTCGCTTCAGTTGTGTCCGACTCTGTGCGACCCCATAGACGGCAGCCCACCAGGCTCCCCCGTCCCTGGGATTCTCCAGGCAAGAACACTAGAGTGGGTTGCCATTTCCTTCTCCAATGCATGAAAGTGAAAAGTTAAAGTGAAGTCGCTCAGTCGTGTCCGATTCTTAGCGACCCCATGGACTGCAGCCTACCAGGCTCCTCCGTCCATGGGATTGTCCAAGCAAGAGTACTGGAGTGGGAAAGAAAGCTGAGTGCCGAAGAATTGATGCTTTTGAACTGTGGTGTTGGAGAAGACTCTTCAGAGTCCCTTGGACTGCAAGGAGATCCAACCAGTCCATCCTAAAGGAAATCAGTCTTGAATGTTCATTGGAAGGACTGATGCTGAAGCTGAAACTCCAGTACTTTGGCCACCTGATTCGAAGAGCTGACTCATTGGAAAAGACCCTGATGCTGGGAAAGATTGAAGGCAGGAGGAGAAGAGGATGACAGAGGATGAGATGGTTGGATGGCATCACCAACTTGATGGACATAAGTCTGAGCAAGCTCCGGAAGTTGGTGATGGACAGGGAGGCCTGGCATGCTGCAGTTCATGGGGTTGCAAAGAGTGGGACACGACTAAGCAACTGAACTGAACTGAACTGAACAAGATAGTACAAAAAACCCAAATGAACTTTTATGCCAGCACAATTGAATCTAGGGCTTCCCTGGTAGCTCAGTGGTAAAGAACCCACCTGCCAACGCAGGAGACCTGGGCTTGATCCCTGGGTTGGTATGATCCCCTGAAAAAAGGAAATGGCAACCCACTTCAGTATTCTTGCTTGGGAAATCCCATGGACAGAGGAGTCTGGTGGGCTATAGTCCTTGGAGTCAGAAAGAGTAAGATATGACTTAGCAAATAAACAACAAGACACAACAACAACAGAATCTATGTACTCCTTGAATCTGGACGGGGTTATACACCTCTTGTAGGTCAACAGGACACTAGTGAACATGAAGCAAGTAGAGGCTTATAAAGTGTTTGTGCTTTTGGAATTGCCCCCCTGTGCTGCTGGGAATTTTCCATTGACATATGAAATGGTGCAGGCTAGCCATCTGGAAGGTGAGACATGGGCAGTATAGATCATATAGACCATGGAGAAGCATTTTACCTGATGCTTCCTAGACCAACCAGTCTCCAGATGACCTCCCAGCTGAATGCAGACACATGAGTGACCCCAGATGAGATCAGCAGAAGAATCACCCAGCTGGCCCACAGAATCATGAACTAATGATTGTTGTCTTAAGTCAGTAAGTTTACAGTTAGCTTGTTATGCAGCACTGGGTAACTGATACATTCCTCACACACACACACACCCAACACAAACAAACTTTCCTTTTTTCCCCCTAAAATGAACTCCTTTTCTTTTCTTTTCTTTTGTTCTTTTTCTTTTTTTTTTTTTTTTACCATATACCATCAAAAGAAATCTGGCTAAAATGAAAGGGCTTCCAGCGGCCCTGTCAGTGAATTGGTGCTCTGTCCATTCATTTAGCTTATTCTGTAACTCAAACTCTGCCCCTAAATTCCAACTTCTCCTCCCAACCTCTATGTTGCTATTACCCACCTATGCTGTGTCCTCAAAAGCTGCCAAAAAAAACCATCTCTGCCCTCTGCAGGTTGGACCCCTTCCTATGGCCTTTGCCAAGGGTCTGTACCTGCCACTTCCTGTTGGCTCTTCTCTGTGCCAACTGTTTGATGATGCGACTCTCCATTACTGATCACTGGACCTACTGCAGCCACTCTTCACTTGTCTGCACAGACTTCCTCCTGCAAAGAGGAGAGCTATCCACCTGCCAAATACTGACAGTCAGCTTCCTCCCTGGATGTTCTGTTCCATTAGGCTCAGATTCCCATGCTTTTATTCTTCCGGTTTATCGTCTGTCTGAGACACAGCTGGGCCTGGGAAGTTAGGCAAATATCCATGAGCTTGCATATCCAGATGACAAATTGTAAACAGCAGAAGGAGATGGTGATTTTAAAAAATAAGTCGTAAGGAAATGACCTGTCTTCCTTGTGGAAGGATATTGGCAAGGCTGTTGCAGGGGCTTGTGGAGTGTGCATGCTGCCTTTGGGGTGGGAGACAATGAAGTTGGTTCCCAACAGTATGAACCAGATAGGTTAATGCTCAACTCATATTCCCCTACACCTTCTCATTTCCCATTTCTGTGTCTGGTAGCCTGACAACTGCCAGCCCCTACATCTCTTTCCTAGAGCTGTCTCTGGAGGTTTTGCTTGCTCTGGCAAGACCCAAGGAACTGGAGAATTAAAGTCTCCCAGGACTGATGCTGAAGCTCCAATATTTTGGCCACCTGATGCAAACAGTTGACTAATTAGAAAAGATTCTGATGCTGGGAAAGACTGAGGGCAGGAGGAGAGGACAACAGAGGATGAGATGTTTGGATGGCATCACTGACTCAATGGGCATGAGTTTGAGTAAACTCCAGGATATGGTGAAGGACAGGGAAGCCTGGCAATTGCAGTTCATGGGGTCTCAGAGAGTTGGATAGGACTGAGAAACTGAACAACCACCACCACCACCACCACCTCTGGCCCTGTGCAGTCCTTACTGAGTCAGTGACCAGAGTCGGTATATAAATAACCCAACTCTCTCTTTACCTGGATGAGATACCTCCAAGGAGTGTGTTTGATACTATATTGTCACCCTGCTTATTTAACTTATATGCAGAGTACATCATGCAAAATGCCAGGCTGGATGAAGCCCAAGTTGGAATCAAGATTGCTTGGAAAAAATATCAATAACTTCAGATACGCAGATGACACCACGCTTATGGGGTCGCAAGAATCAGACATGACTTAGTGACTAAACCACCACCGCCCTTATGGCAGAAAGCAAAGAGGAACTGTCATCAAGCCTCTTGATGACAGTGAAGAAGAGAGTGCAAAAGCCAGATTAAAACTCAACATTTAAAAAACAAAGATCATGGCATCCAGTCCCATTCAGTTCAGTTCAGTTCAGTAGCTCAGTTGTGTCCGACTCTTTGCGACCCCATGAATCACAGCACGCCAGGCCTCCCTGTCCATCACCAACTCCAGGAATTTACTCAAACTCATGTCTATCGAGTCAGTGATGCCATCCAGCCATCTCATCCTCTGTCATCCCCTTTTCTTCCTGCTCCCAATCCCTCCCAGCATCAGGGTCTTTTCCAATGAGTCAACTCTTTGCATCAGGTGGCCAAAGTATTGGAGTTTCAGCTTCAGCATCAGTCCTTCCAATGAACACCCAGGGCTGATCTCCTTCAGAATGGACTGGTTGGATCTCCTTGCAGTCCAAGGGACTCTCAAGAATCTTCTCCAATACCACAGTTCAAAATCATCAATTCTTTGGCACTCGGCCTCCAGTCCCATTACTTCATGGCAAATAGATGGAGAAACAATGGAAACAGTGACAAACTTTATTTTCTTGGGCTCCAAAATCACCACAGATGGTGACTGCAGCCATGAAGTTAAAAGACGCTTGCTCCTTGGAAGAAAAGCTATGACCAACCTAGATAGCATGTTAAAAAGCAGAGACATTACTTTTCCAACAAATGTCAGTCTAGTCAGAGTTATGGTTTTTCCATTAGTCACGTATGGATGTGAGAGCTGGACCATAAAGAAGGCTGAGCACTGAAGAATTGATGCTTTTGAACTGTGGTGTTAGAGAAGACTCTTGAGAGTCCCTTGGACTGCAAGGAGATCAAACCAGTCAATCCTAAAGGAAATCAGTCCTGAATATTCGTTGGAAGGTCTGATGCTGAAGCTGAAGCTCCAATATTTTGGCCACCTGATGCAAACAGCTGACTCATTGGAAAAGACCCTGATGCTGGGGCAGATTGAAGGTAGGAGGAGAAGGGGATGACAGAGGATGAGATGATTCGATGGCATCACTGTCTCAATGGACATGAGTTTGAGTAAACTTGGGGAGAGAGCAAAGGACAGGGAAGCCTGGCATGCTGCAGTCCATGCAGTCGCAAAGAGTCAGACACGACTGAGCCACTGAAAAACAACCTAGAGTTCCCCAGTATGATTAGGCTCCAGGTGCTCAGAGTGGTAACTGACTTGGTAACACATTCTTTATTGGTTTCCTTTCCTTCTTTGTCTCTCTCCTCCAAATAAATTACTTGCACTTGCAATTTTGTTTCAAGACCTACATCCAGGAGAACCCAAACAAAGACAGTAACCTACCTACTGGATGCCTTGAAGGACAGGAGTTGGATCTATGGAGATGATGGCAACGATTTAGCGGGCAAAGAAGCTAACAATGTGATGATGAACAGAATGAGCTACTTGGATGGTAAACAGGATAAGATCTGCCACAGGTCCCATCCACCCTATGTCCAAGAGTCTGGGAGATTTTCCTGATAGGCAAGTAATTGAAACAAGACTGAATATAAGGGAAATGTTGGGTCATAACCCACTTCATCTATAACATGGGCATTAGTCACTCTGCCCAATATCCACAGGGCAATAAACTGGTGGAATTTAATTTCTTTTCATGTGGAGCTATTCAAGCATTACTTCGCAGATTTTTATGGGAGAATGATCCTCTGATATGTTTCTTTGTCTAAGAGCTAAGTACAACTTAAAACAGATAACCAGGAGTGTTCCAATAACTATGTTCAAATATTTATGCAACATTGACTTTCTGAGCATAGAGTTAAATTGGTTAGTTCTTTTGCCAAATGCCTTCAGACTTCATTGACTTTTATTTTGGAATTAGTACAAAAGCAGAGATTATATCCAAAACTTGTTCAAGGATTCTGTGTGGTCCAGAAAATGATGAGTCTTTACTGCTATATAGGAATTAAATATTGAACATGTTAACTCTTCATCTTTTGGAACAGTGAGCAACCAAGGTGTCTGGACTGACTTAGGAAAGACCTGTATATAAATCTCTGACCTATTCTTCTAAAAGAGCAGAAAGATTCTTGATAGTTCAGAATGATGCTAAGAAAAAGAGTAATTTCGGCCATTTAGGAGACAACGCTGAGCATCCGAACAGGGTTCCCTTTGCCCACAGCCAGTATTATTGTCACTGCTACAATTATGTAAAGTTTAAAAATAAAATTAAAAAAAAAAAAGAATTCTGAGATCCTTTGAGCATGAAAGGGAGAGTAGGGAATCAAATCTCTCTACTTCTTAGAGAATGTATTAGAACCGCTTCAAAATTAGCCTCGGCTCAGCTTAATGAAATTTCCCCATTGTTCAGCAGCAGCCCACCAAACTCAGAGCATTCAAACTTTAGCCCCTTGACTGTAGAAAGATTCGGAAATCAGACAACCTGCAAAATGAAGATGATTATTCCTCTTCCCCAGGTTCACAAAAGGACTCAAACCTGCTCAGCCTCTGGAGGAGGCTAAATATTAGAGGAATCCTGACTGAGGACATGCTTTATTCTCAAACGCACAGTTAAACGCATAAAATGCCTATGTTATTGAGCCAGAAGTTTCTGCTATTAAACTCGCCAGCCCTGCTGTGTTCAAGAAATCATTCTCAAGAATGGCAGAGTAACCAGGAGACGTGAACTGGGATCACTCCCCGCTGGTGTCCCTGAAGGGTTTCCAGTGGGATTTTCCTTGGAAGGCCCTCTCCATGGAGACTTCTCCTCAGCTCTGGTTAAATTAATTTGCCTTCACTGGCCTGAGATAAGAGACGTATAATTGCTTTTACACCCCTCATCCCTTCCACTCAGCACCCACACACAATCTTTGCATTTCCAATACTCCTGAAAGGTATCACTGCGATAGCCACATGACTTTCTGTTTGACATCAATACATGCATAAAGTCTGACCCTCATAGCTCACCTTTATCACTTGCTCTCTGTGTGTTCATCTCCCTTTGGCCTGAACAACAGAGTACCTAAACTTACAGTCTTCAGAGCACCAGTCAGTGATGCAATGTAGCAAACAAAGGATCTCTTGCTTCAAATTATACCACTGTCAAATGCTGATGTGTGTAAATAATTAATTGTATTTTCACTGGTGAGTCCAGTTTGATCTTTCAATCTCTGGTGACCCCTGGGGTCTGCAGCTCCCCAAGAAGCAGAGATGTTTAGGATTTTTTATTACCAGCTCATAACTAATTTATAGATTACTATGGAGTCAGGTGCACAGATTCAGGGCCTCATTTTTCACTCTAAGTAGCTCCAGTGTTCAGGGCTGGCTACTTCTCAGAAATCAATGAAAGGAAACAGAGATGTGGACAAGGCCCAGATGCCATGGCATGGGTATCTTTTAGAAGAAGCACAAATGTCTCCAGGTAAAGAATTTCCTACTTATAAACAACCAACCTGTCTTTCTGCTAAAGGTAAAACCCATGTATGTTGCATACTGAAAAAAAAAAAGATCATTAAAATTATGTTCTTCATCTCTGATTTGCCTTCTTCAGGGAAGTTTTTATCAAAACAATTCCATTAGACTCAAACTTGGAGGAAGTACTAATGCTTTTTTTAAAAAGAGAAGGGAATTTCTTAACAAGAAAATTTTATCATGCCAGAAAATGAGCTTGAAAGAAAGGGAAAACACTTGAAGCCTAATTACAGCTTTGATAGCACATGTGCTATGTCTTTTAGACAACAGCATTAAGTATGGAGTTTATTTCCTTAAGATTTTTCAAAGTTTATTTTTAAATTAAAAAAATTTTTTTTGGCTGTGCCATACGGCATGTGGGATCTTAGTTCCTTGACCAGGGATTGAACCCCCACCCTGTGCATTGGAAGCACGGACTCTTAACCACTGGACCCCCAGGGAAGTTCTCCCTTATGATTTTCTAAAGTGTGTAGTATTATATGCACATGTTGATACGTGATAGAAAAAGAGAAACGTGCAAAGGCTAAAAGGGCCATTTATTACAGACCTTCAAAGAAACCAACAATGACTTAGGGATGTGTATTACATTCCTGACTTTTCTGTGGTTTCCTCCATAGCATCAAGTTTTCTGTGAAGATACTCAAGAATTCCATCTCCATCATAGCGAAGTAAGTACTCCCGCCCTCTGACCCCTCAGTCTTGTCCACAACTTCGACACACAAAACTCGTTCTCCCAGAGCTGAGGAAAGATGGGCGGTGTAAAGAAAACCTACACCCAGTGGCATCTGAAACAAGTACTGGTGGGATAAAGAAATCTCTGAGCATATTCATAAGGAGTGTTTCTTTAGGGTACTTTTCTCTGTCTCGGGACCGAAGCTGTGTCACATTCTGAAACTGTTGCTATGGCAAAGCGTCCTGTTTTATTGACTGTGGAGCACATTGTTGTGTTTAAGTCATGTAAATGATCAGGATACAAAGGAAAGGGCCCCCTGGCAGCCCCTGTGCAGGGGTCTCTCCCCCCTGACACATGTATTTTCACAGCCTGGGAAGGCATTTCTTTCAAAAAGCCCCACTCCCTGGGTGCTGCAAACTGGTCTTTGGAGACATTTATGAGATCTCCATATCTTTGAGAATTGATTCTGCAAGGGCAAAAGAATTCACAATCATGAAGCCCTTGCTTTTATTTTAAGGCCAAGATCTTTCTATAGAAATTTTGCATTCTCTACCTATTAACACATTTTACTTTCCAGGCTGCTGATCTTGTCTGATATTTCAACTTTCTATCAATTTCTGTCACTTGGAAGCAAAGTAGGAGAGTTCTCTTTTGTTCCCCTCGTATCTCTCAAATACGAGTTTTTAATTAAGTATTTTACTACAGTATCAATTCACACTGATTAGACATAATTACAGAAACAAAATATGCAGAATACATTTTAATAATGCCTGCCACCTCCGAGGAAACAATGAAGATCTAATTTAATGATCTAAGTGTTGTTTGAAAGCAAGATGGAGTTTAAAAATAGTCATATATTTTGAAAAGGAGCTTATTAGTATTTTTTGATATAAATATAAGCTAAAATGCACCATTATAGGTGTTTCAAAACATGTAATTAAAAAAAAACACTGAGGGCAACATTTTTTTACATGAAGAATCAAATCACACTCTTTAACAATAAAAGCTTGATCCAATGAAAACAGTTTCAACTGTGACACTTGAGACAAGCTGTGATAATTTGTAGCCCAATTTCTCAGGGAAATTTTACCACTATGAAAATTGATTTTTGATGGTATTCTGTCCAATGTCTATTTCCAGGGTTTAATGCTACTCACGTTTATGAAGAATGTTATCAGTGGGGGAAACCACATGAAGGATGCATATGAATTCGCTGTACTAGTTTGACAACCTCTTGTGTCTTAAACTATTTCGAAAAACAAGACAAAACAAAAAAACTAGAGCAAAAATTTATTTTTGATGCCAAATAAAAATGTATTTTTCCGACTTGTAAAAAAACGTGCTGTCTCGGTAGACCTTAGATAATTACAACTACAGAGCCATCTGACATATTATTTCCAGCACTTGTGTAGGCGTCTGGAGTCAAGGGGGTTTTGGACAATAAATTAACTTTGTCAAGAAAAATTCTATTTATTCCACATTTTCAATTCACTCAGAAAAGAATTCTGTAAACAATATAAATGAGAGATCTATTTAATTTTACTGCTTCAGATGCCCTTCCAACAGTTATTAAAATAGTATTTACAATCCCCATAAACCTAGTTGTGTCACTGAATGTCTCACTTTGTTTAGATTTCTTGTTCTCTTTTGAAAAACTTGGTAGTTAAAATCCTAGTTTTGCATTCCTCCACTTCATGAGGAAGTTCAGAGATTAATAAAAGGAATATGAAACAGCACACACCAAGATTGTACATAATGTAAATATCTGTTCGTATTTTGCTTGGGTATAACTCTGTGTGTGTGTGTATGTGTAGATTTGGGAAGGTGTGTAATCTTGCAATGTCAGGATCAAGAGGATCATAGGAATTGCCTAATTCAACCTAAATATTACTATGTTAAGCATAAATATATTTGATATATATAATGCATACTGCTGGTTATATAATAAGTTTTTGCATTTCCATGGCATTCTTTACGGCTTCCCTCATGGCTCAGTGGTAAAGACTCTACCTGCTAATGCAGAAGACACAGGTTCGATCCCATGGTCAGGAAGATCCCCTAGAGAAGGAAATGGCAACCCACTTCAGTATTCTGGCCTGGAAAATTCCATGGACAGAGGAGCCTGGTCGGGTCAGAAAGAGTCAGACACAACTGAACGACTAAGCACACATGCATGGCATTCTTTAAGGGACCATGGCAGTACCACACCTCATTTTATCCTATATAATTCTGTGAACTTACAAGAGGGTGTTACCATTATTTTCATGGAGAAAGTGGGCAGCCAACTTCCAAAGATATCCAGCCTCTGGCTTACTCTTACTAGGCATGCTAAAGTGAGATTAGAAATTAAAACCCAGATTCCATATACTCAGCCATAAAAAAGAATGAAAGAATGCCAACATGGATGGACCTAGGGATTATCATTACTAAGTAAAGTAAGTCAGACAGAGAAAGACAAACATCATATGATGATCATTTATATGTGAAATCTAAACTATGACACAAAACTATTTATGAAGCAGAAGCAGACTCACAGATGTAGAGGACAGACTTGTGGCTGCCAAGGGAGAGGGAGGGAAGGGCAGGCATGGAGTGGCAGTGTGGGGTTAGCAGATGCAAGCTTTCATATGTAGAATGACAAACAACGAGGTCCAGCTGTACAGCACAGGGAACTATATTCAATATTCTTTGATAAACCATAAAGGGAAAGAATATGAAAAAAGTGAAAGTGAAAGTCACTCAGTCATGTCCGACTCTTTGCAACCCCATGGACTATAGAGTCCATGGAATTCTCCAGGCCAGAATACTGGAGTAGGTAGCCATTCCCTTCTCCAGAGGATCTTCCCAACTCAGGGATTGAACCCAGGTCTCCCGCATTGCGGGCAGATTCTTTATCAGCTGAAATACCAAGGAAGCCCAATATGAAAAAGGACATATATATAAAACTGAATTACTTGCTAAAATTGAACACAACATTGTAAATAAACTATACTTTAACAACAACAACAACAAAAAAACAGATTCCACATCCTTGCTCAAGGTACTTCACTCTGAGGCACAGTCTCTAAAGCCACAGCCATGGTTAGATTGTCTTGTTTGACCTCTCCAACAGTGCCACTTGGAGAAAATATTTAATAGGCTGATTCTTGTCAATGTATGGCAAAAACCACTACAATATTGTAAAGTAATTAGCCTCGAATTAAAATAAAGAAATTAATTTTAAAAATAACAGGAGTTAGATATCTCGTTTTATCAATAAATTGTAACAAATAAAAGCATTTTGTGCTTCACCTGGGAACACTGGATTCCTTTTCTTTTCCTAACAGCTGCACTGATATACAGTTCAACTACCATAGTTCATTTGATGTGCACCTGTCAATGTTTTATTTTGAATATCCACAGGGTTGTAGAACTATCAGAACAACTTAATTATAGAACAGACTCACTCACCTTGAAAGAAACCTTGTAGCCATTAGCCATCACTCCCTACTCCTCCCACCCTCTACTCCCAGCCCCTGACAACCACTAACCTACTTCTTGTTTACATGCAGATTTACCTAATCTGGACATTTCAAAAAAAGAAACATACAATATGTGATCCTGTGTAACTTAGCATAGTATAGCATGTATCAGTACTCCATTCCTTTTGATTGTTGAGTAAAATCCATTCCATGGATATGCTACATAAAGTATTTATACCTTCACTGGTTGATGGGCATTTGGTTCTTTCCATCTTTTGCCTATTGTGAATGATGCTGTTATAAGCATTTATGTACAAGGTTTTTTTTTAACTGGAGGAAAATTCTTTTATAATGGTATGGTGGTTTCGGCCATACAATCATGCAAATCAGCCATGATTATACATATATCACCTCCCTCTTGAGCCTCCGTCCCCTAATGTTCAAGTTTTTGTGTGGACATATGTTTTCATTCCTGTTGGGTCTATACCTTGAAGTGAACTTCTGTGTCACATGTTAACTTTATGTTTAACTTTTTGAGGAACTGCCAGAATATCTCCAAAATGGCTGCATCATTTTTCATACCACCAATAATTCCTTTCTGTAACCTGAGCTGACCCAACCACTCTGAGGGCTCCTGTCTTCACTATAATTAGTAAACTCCAATGTTTCTGGTTTCACACACTACTGAGTCTGGTCAGTTGAAAGGTGCCAGAGTGTCTTTGTCTCACCGTGATTTCAGCAAAGTGATCAGGTATTAGAATGGGAAGCAAGGAAATGAAGGATGTGTTTATCAATTCTACCTCTAGAGTGTGAATTACATTTTGGCAGGGACAATTAAAATTGGAGACTACAACACACACACACACACACACACACACAATTCAATTAGCCCTACAAAAATAAAAACAAACTAGACCAACCAACCAAACAGAAACTCCCCATGTGGAGGCATGTGTTCCTTCGTGTCCTGAAGGATTAGGAGATATCTGAATGGTTTTTATGGTTTTGTAGTTTTCAGTAGCAAGAGACATTTTTGGCTATAAAGACATCCAGGCAAAAGCCCTCACACCTGCTTCCTGCACAAAGACACACAACTATGAAAAAAAGTCTCCAAAGATGCATGAATAAAACTTTTATAATTTCAAGGATTCTTAAGTTTCTAGACAGGGATCAATACAGACCTTGGTTTTTAAGGCAAGCTGGGACACCTTCTGGAATTTAAAACACACGCTTGGCCCCTGACAAATCAAGTAAGAGTCTGGAGGTGAAGGAGACTGGTTCTTTTGTGCACAAACCTGGCAACGCTCTGACTGGCTCTTTCTGTGTGGCCACAAAGGTGTGTGCCCCAGAAGATGCAGACGTCCCCTGGCTGGCACTGCTGGGCAGACGGGGCTGAAGCAGGCCATTTTTTTCTCCTTTAGCTTGATTCTCTTTTTTAAAAAAAATGTTTATTTATTATTTTTATTTGGCTTCATTGAGTCTTAGTCGGAGCATGTGGGATCTAGTTCCTCGACCAGGGATCGAACCTGGGCCCCTGCACTGGGAGTACAGAGTCTTAGCCACTGGACCACCAGGGAAGTCTGTAGCTTGATTCTTATAAGATCCATCAGTTGATGCTTTTGACGTGTTGCTATCTATCTGTGAGCCTCGTGGCTCGATTTCAGCAAAGCCAGTACAAAGCTGGAAGAGAAACTCATGTGGGATGTTTCTCTCATTCCATTGCTGTTCCCCACCTCCCACATGACACTCAAAACGTGATAGGCAAGCAAACCAACATTCTGGCTGGGGAACCATCTCCAGGAGGGAGAACTGCAAAGTTCTGAGTGAAAATGGAAGAGAAGAGGAATAAAGCACGAGTAAAAAGAAAGAGAGAAAAGGGAGTGTGAAATAGGGAAAGAGTACATCCTGGGACAAAGGTCAGAAAGGAGAGAAGGATAGCAGAGAGCAAAAAACCAAGGAGGCAACCTTGGGCCAAAGGTATTAGCAAGCACTCTGGAGAATCCCATGGACAAAGGAGCCTGGCGGGCCACAGTCCATAGGATCGCAAAGAGTTGGACATGACTAAGTATGCACGCATAATGCCCAACTTGAGTTTGCCAATGACTTCAAACCACCACAGGAGTTATAGCTTTGCAAATTGAAATTCAAACTCAAAGTGCTTTTGATAAACTGCAATATAACATTACAAAGCACAGAGAAGAAATCCCCTCTAGGTTATAGAATAACACACAAAGAAA
This sequence comes from Bos grunniens, assembly GCF_055505025.1. Lineage (NCBI taxonomy): Eukaryota > Metazoa > Chordata > Mammalia > Artiodactyla > Bovidae > Bos > Bos grunniens. Next base: position 8,107,276 of record NC_141194.1, read on the forward strand.
GAAAACAACAACAATAAAATGTTTACCAGAAGAGGAATCAACAAATCTAGACAGCTAACTAATGGCAAGCACTGATTATCAAAGTAAGGTGAACATGGAGATACACTGAAGTATTAGTTACTCATCCTGAGAAAATGCGGCCATTCAAACTATTTCAAAGGTACTCTGTCTAGTTCCGAGTGCCACCATTGAAGAGGGTGTGGTGAACTTGGCAAGAGTTCAGAGGAAAGCCACAAAGAAGATCAAAGCGGTGAAGAAAAGGGATCTGAGAGCAAAGAGTCAGGGAGCTGGAAAAATTAATTCTGGAGAAGAGAAGGTTAAGGAGATAACTGACTTCTGGTCCTCAGCCACAGGAGGAACTTTTCACAGGCGGTGGCCACCTGCCCTCCATCTCCACTATGGATGGACGGACAGAGAGGCAAGAGGCTTAAACAGGCAGCGTGGGAGAATCTCAGTTAAGTATAAGGAATTCCATGACATGAGAAATAGCAAATAATGAAATGGGCTCCTGATTATGGATGGGAATAACAAATATCCTCAGGTGTCTTAGAAAAGAGGTAAGACCCTCCTGTGTGTGGGATGGCTTACTACCTGGATTTGAGGGTGGGATGATGAAGGGTCGCTATTCTCACATTCTAGGGTACAATCGCATATTCATCGCTTGTCTGACCAAATTTCTCACATTTTCAGCCTTGAAGCAAAATACTTTCCCTGGCATACCACTTTGAGATACAACCATTTCATCTGTGAAAACGAGGACTGGAAAAAAAATCTTTGAAGGGTGGGAATTTGTTGAAGGAAACAAGTGAGCCAAACAAGACTCACAAGGGTGGGGGTGGGGTTAGGCACCTCAGAGTGCATGCTGGGATTAGGGCTAATTAAGATGTTGACTGAATCTATGCTAGTCATGTCCCACCAGACTCTGCTGGATTAGTATGTAAATTGGCAAACTCTGTTCTGAAATTGCCCTACCAGCTGAGGTCTAATTACTGACTAGACATAACAAATAATAATGGGATTTGTATTTTAGGATGTTTAATTATGGAAATACACGTCTGGAAAAAAAATACCAGTTGTATTGCACAGACAGAGAACTCATAATGTTTTCCCCAAAGTTTATGAAATTTTACACCTTTAATAAGAGCACCACGAATGAGCATGGGTGGGGAACTCCTTACAGAGACCTAGCATTTGTGAAGGGAAACCAGAATCACAATGATTAATTCGCTGCTTGAGTCATTTCCCCAAAGCTTCTCAAAGACTAATTGTTTCATTGCTGATACACAGCATCTTGTGAGCTTTTAGTTCTATCACCAAAAGAACTGGAACTCATCCATGAAGAATAACCAAGACGCTATGGATTTCACTCAACTACTCCGCAGCATGCATTCAGATGGAATTAAAAGCAACAGGCCAACAATGAAATGAAATGAAACCCCTAACATCGTTTTTCTTCCCAGAAATTATTCTATGGTATTGAAATCATTAAATTTATAAATCAGAAAATGGTGAGTCCAATTCTGAGGCAAGAGAGTGTATTTCATGGCTTTATAGAAAAACAGCTTAGGTCTAGAATTCACTGGATGGGTATCTGGGGATAGAAACTTCTTTGCAACTATTTATTACATCAGTCTGTGGCCCATCCTTTCCAAAAAGTAACTCACAGAGGAACAGTTATAAACTGAATTTTACACAGAGTTGTAAGAGTTCTGTGTGCCCACTGTATTGCTCTTTCTTCCATAATTTTAAAGGCATATGGGTGATCATTAAATCTTTATTAGACTTTACCTCATAAAATAAATTATTCATGTTCTTCTAATACATTCTGATATCTTTACAGCCCTTCTGCCCACATTTAGCTAAACAAACCTCATTTGCATAACATTTTTATTTTAATTTAGGACAGTTTTGTTATGAAAATATAAGGCTTAAATGCCCATTATGTCCCAATTATGTGTCTATTTCCCACACTTTTCTTGGGTCCATACAGTGCATGACTAATGAGGAAAAGTTCACATAATTAACAAAGACGATAATTTCCTTTCACTTATAAGAAGTTTTAGAATGTTCGTTCTTGCTGTTCTGTGGCAAGAGGATGGGTATTATCAAATAAAATTTGATAAAGAAGCTCGTGTTTACAGTAGCTTCAAGCCTCTACATATATATATATATATATTTAAATTTTTATTGAAATATAGCTGCTTTACAATGTTGTATTAGTTCCTTCTGTACAGCCGAGTGAATCAGCTATATGTACACATGTAGTCCCTCTTTTTTTGGGTTTTGTTCCCATTTAGGTCACCAAAGATCATTTGGTAGTGTTCCCTGTGCTATATAGTAGGTTCTCTTTAGTTATCTGTTTTATATTGACTACATGTATATATATATCAATCCCAATCTCCTTTCTCTCTTGGTGTCCATACATTTGTTCTCTCCATCTGTCTCTATTTCTGCTTCACAAATAGGTTCATCTGTACCATTTTACTAGAGTCCACAAATAAACAATATTATATGATATTTGTTTTTCTCTTACTTCATTTCGTATTACAGTCTCTAGGTCCATCCATGTCTCTGCAAATGGCACAATTTTGTTCCTTTTTAAGCCTCTATATATTTGAAGTTATATGAGTATATGGAAATTACATTTGTTCAGTTCAGTTCAGTCGCTCAGTCGTGTCCGACTCTTTGCTACCCCATGAATCACAGCACGCCAGGCCTCCCTGTCCATCACCAACTCCCGGAGTTCACTCAGACTCACGTTCGTCAAGTCGGTGATGCCATCCAGCCATCTCATCCTCTGTTGTCCCCTTCTTCTCCTGCCCCCAATCCCTCCCAGCATCAGAGTCTTTTCCAATGAGTCAACTCTTCGCATGAGGTGGCCAAAGTACTGGAGTTTCAACTTTAGCATCATTCCTTCCAAAGAAATCCCAGGGCTGATCTCCTTCAGAATGGACTGGTTGGATCTCCTTGCAGTCCAAGGGACTCTCAAGAGTCTTCTCCAACACCACATTTCAAAAGCATCTACATTTGTGGATCACCTTTAATTTGAATTTGTGAAAATAAAGCGTTAACTTATCTTTGAGGTGCAGAACGACAGGGAAGAGTGAAGTCGCTCAGTCGTGTCATACTCTTTGCAACCCCATGGACTGTAGCCTTCCAGTCTCCTCCATCCATGGGATTTTCTAGGCAAGAATACTGGAGTGGGTTGCCACTTCCTTCTCCAGGGAATCTTTCCAAGCCAAGGATCGAACCCGGATCTCCCACATTGCAGGCAGACTCTTTACGACCTGAGCCACCAGGGAATCCCTGTGACCTGAGGATCTCAGAATTAGTGTAACCTGAGGATCTCTGAACTCTTAGTGGAAATTCATTGAATACAATAATTTTTCAATGAGAATTCAGGCTTTGCAGATCTTATTGGCATACTGATAACTGTATTTATTTAGGTTGCAACTGTGGATTTTTAGCTTCTTTTTTCATTAGTCTCAAAAATATAAGACACACCAGGAGATGTTTGATTCCCTAAAGGTGGATGAAAAAAATCTGAACAAACTTGCCCTTTTGATATGATACTGAGTTCTCACTGTTAAGCAGTGCTATTAACTTTGCATGATGACATCTTCCTGTAGGCAATATATCACTGAAACATTATTTTCAGTGCTATATCCCAAAGCCCAAAGGCACCTGTCAGCAATTATGTATTATTTACTATTAAAACTAATTGTGACCTACTCTAAGCATTGAATGCAGGGTCAGGTACTATGGGATGATCATTCTAACTCGGTCCCCTTCTTGTCAGGAGTGCTGGGAGAAGTCAACGCGGGGTTAGAAAATTTGGAAGGTTCATAGAGAGTGTTTTGCCAATATGCATATAAGCAGAGTATAAGCCTGAACAGATGTCACATTGAATGTAAATCTCTCAGTGACTGGCTAGCAAACTATTGGGTAAATCTCCTATTCTTTAGAATTCTCACTTTGAAGCCAATTATACATTTGCAGTGCATTACCCTTTCAACAAATGGGCTTCAAAATCCTCTTTCATTAAAGCAAGCTACAGATTATTTTGAAAAATAAGAATATCGATCCCCAAATGTGCCTAATATTCACTGGAAGGAGTGATGCTGAAGCTGAAGCTCCAGTACTTCGGCCACTTGAGGCAAAGAACTGACTCATTAGAAAAGACCCTGATGCTGGGAAAGATCGTGGGCAAGACGAGAAGGGGGCAACAAAGGATGAGATGGTTGGATGGCATCACCGACTCGGTGGACATGAATTTGAGCAAACTCTGGGAGATAGTGAGAGACAGGGAAGCCTGGCGTGCTGCAGTCCATGGGGTTGCAAAGACTCGGACATGACTTAGCAACTAAACAACAAGAATACTGAACCCGCAGGCTTTACACACTAGCAGAGAGAGAAATGAGACTGTGTGGTTCAAATGTTACTCCACTGATCATCACTTCGTGACCTCAAGCAAGTTCCTTAATTTAACTGCCCTCTGCCTCAATTTCCCCACCCATAAGACAGATGATTGTATAACACTGTGCGTGCGTGCTAAGTTGTTTCAGTCGTATCTGATTCTGTGAGACCCCATGGACTGTAGCCCGACAGGCTCCTCTGTCCATGGGATTTCCCAGGCAAGAATACTGGAGTGGGTTGCCATTCCTTCCTCCAGGGGACCTTCCAGACCCTGGGATCGAACCCATTATCTTATGTTCCCTGCATTGGCAGGCAGACTGTAGTAAGAATTAAGTGGAAGAATGGACAGAAAGCGCACAGCACATGGAGTCATCAACTCACCTCTGCTTAGAACACCCCTACACTGGACCATATTGACCTTCTCATCACCTTGTTCTTTCCCATTTCCTTTTAGAAGAAGATATCCTCATGTCAGATTTATCTAGAGGACTTTGGAAACACTTTGTCTGTGATATGTATTGTTTTTTTATGATCGCAATATGGTTTTCTCCACATGGATATCAATTCATAGACAGCAAGGAAACAAGATCTTTCTCTAATTTTGCCCTTACGCCCAGTTCAGCGCTCCAGACCAATGTTTTATTTGATCACATATCACATCCTCCTGATGGCCAGGCATCTACAGGAAACGACCTCAAAAAATTCAGAGTTCTCCTCCATAGCAGTCACCGCTATTCCTATGGCCCTGCCATGGAAATCTGCAGAGACTTCTCATAGTAAACAGCCTAGAAAATCATCATTAGTTGTTAAGTGAGGCCATGGAGTGTTCTAATTAAAACCATGGGCCCTGAAGCCAGACTATTTGGCTTCAAGTTCCTTCTTTCCTCTTGCGAATTGCTCACACTTGGGCAGATCAAATAATCTCTCTAGGAGTCAGTTTCTTTATCTGAAAAACGGGATGATAATGATACCAAAGAGGGTTGGTATGGAGAGTAAATGTAAGATGCTTGGAATGAGATAAAGCATTCAGGAAACATGAGTTCTTGTTATGACTACCACTGCTATCTTCCTAACAGGGCTTTCAGCTACATGAGCAAAGGTGTTTCCAGCCATCATTGTACTCCCAGCGCCCAGCCCAGTGCACACACCTCTGCTCAGCAACACCATCCTCTGTGGCTTACCATCATCCACCCAAGTCATCCAAGTCACAGACTCTTTCCTCTCAGCTATCCCGTCAACACTCTTTTTCTCTCGGAAATTCTTCCCCCTCCCCTCTGCTACAGACTCTACCACAATTCATGTTCTCAACTCCTCTGTTCCTGCATTCTAGGTGGCATCTTAGTTGTGCCTCCATTTCCACAGGACTCTCTCCGTAAGCTTCCTAACAGGGACACCTGATTATCTCACCTGTCCACATGAAAGTCTTCTGTGGCCCCCCCTGATCTACAAGATCACAGAATAGGGACTTCCCTGATGGTCCATTGGCTGAGACTCCATCCTCCCAAAGCAAGGGGCCCAGGTTTGATCCTTGGTCAGGGAACTAGATCCCACATGCTGCAACTAAGAGTTCACATGCCCCAGCTAAAGATCCCACATGCTGCCACTAAGACTCGGCACAGCCAAATTAATAAATAAAATAAATATTGAAGAAAGAACACAAGTCAACGTCATGTAGCTATAAAGAAATATTCAAAAGGGTGGGGAAATCAGAAGAGTGACTCCCCAGTGCTGTCTGTGTTCTGATTCCCCAAACCCGGGACTCTATTCTGTTACATGGCCAAGGAGGCTCTGCAAATGTGATTGAAGCTGTTGGGATGGGAAATAGCCTTGGATGAGCCAGGTGGGTCCAATGTAATCACAAAGGTCTTTTTAAAAGGGAAACCAGGAGGCAAGGGAATCGAAGTCAGAGAAGGAGATGTGATGATAAACATACAGGTCAGAGGGGTGTGAGGCCACAAGCCAAGGAATGCCAGTGACCTCAAGAAGTGAGGAAAAGCAAGACTCAGATTATCCCCTAGAAGAATCATTTAAGAAGGAATGAAGCCCTGTTGGAGCCTTGCTTTAGATCACGGCAGGCTTCAGACCTCCAGGACTGTAAGAATATTAATTTGTGTTGTTTTAAGACACTAAATTTGTGGTCATTTGTTCCAGCAGTGATAGGAAACCAAGACACAAAGCGGTGGGACAGATAGTGCTGACTAAATAAATGTATTGAGGTCAATCAAAGACTAGACTATGAATGCACCAGATTAATGCACCATTATATCTAGAAGTTTCGTTTATTCATAACACACCACTGTTTCCTGTCTCTCAACTTACTGCTTCCAAAGAGGGCAAGGAATGCATTTCCTAGGTTTCTATAACTCTGTCCTTTCCTTAGCTTCTCTTCAGGAGGCTGAAAGTGAGGCCCAGTGGGGATGGAAACCTACGTGTTCATACAAACAGAGAACACACTTACCAGCTTGCTTGCAAACTGGGGCCCCTACTAGATAGATGGTGAAAACCAAGGTAGGCATGGCCAAAACCCAAACCAAATTGACTTCTCATTTCCCCTATGCAAGGAAAATCTAATATGCTGCCTTCTACAGTTTCATATGTTGTTTCTACTTTGACATTTCAAAAGCAGTTTTTACATATAAGTACATATAGCACATGTTGAATCTGTACTTACATAGGTTGGTTGTCAGCTCATAAAGGAGGTCAGGAAACAGGGTGTAACTGTCAAGGGAGATTCTCTGGAAGCATTAAGATAAGCTATAGGGAATGATCAATTGATCCAGGATTTGGGGAGAAAGACATGGGTGTTAAGAAAGCAATATGGGGACTTCCCTGGTGGTGGCTATGACTCCTTGCTCCCAATGCTGGGGGCCCGAGTTTGATCCCTCGTCAGGAAACTAGATTCTGTATGCCACAACTAAGAGTTTACATGCCACAACTAAAGATCCTGCATGCTTCAACTAAGACCCGGCACAGCCAAATAAATAAATAAATATATTTTTATAACACAGAAAAAGAAAGTGACATAGATGTGGCTAAAAAGTGCCTTGTGGAGCAGGAAACAGATCTGGGTTTGCTCTGTTAGTAGTCACACAAGATGATTTCATTCTTAAATTTTTAGGCCTCAGCATTTTCATATTTAAAATGGGTATACTAATACCTATTTTGCAGCACTGTTGAGAAGACTGAATGATACCATGCTTGTGAAGTCTCCAGGGCAGTGTCTGCTACAAGATAGATTCAAGAAAGTTTCCTTTCTTTCCCTTGATGCCCTTTTCCTATTGATATTATTGTAAACTATGTACATTATTGTGAGACATCATTGAACAAAAACATTTAACAAAAGCCATGTGAGAGGGGAAAAAAGCGAGTAAGTCAAGATGAAAAATGAGAATGAACAGTCATTTATAAACTGCAAAGGGTAAGCTGGCAAAAATATTCTGGTCCATATTTTCCCAACCTACACCAAGGCCAGATTAATTCATGAGAAATTTGACTTCTGAATTCTTCAAATACCCAGAGATGAGAAGGACACACAGTGGTTCTTGCTCAGTGTGAAAGAACTATTGGTTACTTCAACTCCCAGATTCTAAGTAGCCAGTCATATATTTTAAGGTATCAATAATTCAGAAGAAGGAGAATTTTCTATGGTTGCTGAAACCACATTTGCAACTGAAGCATGTGAACAAGCAAACAATTGTTAGAACAGTGAAAGTTAGTCTCTTCCCTGTTAGCCGTGGTCACCTCTGCAGGGAGCCCCAGCAAAACACAGTCTTTATCTCTCACAGCAAATGTGGGTCACACTAGTGACACCAGACACTCAATAAATATAGGCCAGATGAATGAAAAATGCAGAAGGTGGTAGTGAAAAATGACCAGCAAAAGTATTTTAAAAGATCAAACTGGAAAGAAAATCAATTCTAATATACTTGATGCTCTCGGGCTCAAATATCATGAAGCTAAATAGTCTTTGAAACTGCAATGAGCATGCAGCAGAGAATAGTAAATAACATTGATCAAACCTAAAACCCTCCCAGGCATCCTCACAGCCCACAGATAAATTGATTAACTGTTATCTCACACCCAGGACCCCCAAATTAACTGCCTTCATTCCGTAAATAATTCCTAGGCAAAGACAAAACTGTTTGGTTGAATTAGCATTTTCAGTTGAAAAGGAATGAAAACTGAAATTGAAAGGGAATTGACTTTCATGGTTTTGTTTTTTTTTGTTTTTGTGAAGTATATTTCAATCAAATAATTAGCTCCTTTTAAAGAAAGAGCCTGTATTTTTCAGGCATTCATATTAATATTCATGTGAAGAAACTTTATTTAAATAGTTACAGACTTAAAAAAACCTGATTGCTGTTAATGAAATAAATGTCACACATTTTCAATTTTGTAATATTCTAATAACCAGGTCATCTTAAGACTACAGAATTAAGGGGAAAAAACTCTAGGGGCCCAATCTCAATTGAGGTTAAAGTTGCAGGACTGGGTAGTTAGCTGCTGTTGAATCATTTTACTTGAGTATCATTTTCATGTTGTACAGATTCAACTGGAAGCATCCTAGGATTTGGTATATGTGAAGTTTAGAAACTAAACATCAATTTTGCAGAATTTTGCCTAGTTTGCAAATTTTTAGTTTTATTTTAATGAGATGGGAGAAAAACTGCCATGAGGCAGCACCCAAACTTTCTCAGGAGAAAAAACCACAACAAAGATGACTGTCCCCTACTGAATGGTGGGGGAGGGGCAGCAGGGTTTGGAAGAATTTGGTTCTCAGCTATGGGGGGGGGGGAGGGGAACAGGTTTCTGGACTTAATCTGTCACAGAAACTTGTCTGTCACAGAAAGTGACAGTGGTCTGTCACTTATATCTTCTTCAAGCCTATACCAACTTGAAGGACTGTAGTTGCTTGAGGGGAAAACTGCCTCTAGTTGAAGTAATCTACTTCTAAACTACTCAGCCTCAAGTTTACCAAGATATACTAAAAGGATATATAAATATATTTATCAATTCTAAAAATAACAGAATGGAATGAGGGAGTAAGAAATAATGTTCGCCAAATAAGGCTGCATAAGCCAGCCGATCACTTGAAAATGCTGACGAAGCCTTGGTACCTATTCTTTCTGATTCTGAGGCAGTTTCTTCACTTTCCGATTAGAACACTGGCTGAGGAACAATTGGAAATGGAAATTCTTCACAACGGACTCAAAATTCCATTTTCCTCATTTTAGTGGGACCACTCTCCCTTTATCTGCCTAGAACTTACTGTGTCTGGTTGATCAGCAGTGGTGTGGGTCTGCACGGTCCTCATTACAGAAAAACAGGTGAAAGGGGCATCCTCATAGGAAACTAACAATTTTGGAATTTTCCAGGAAGGCCTAGTTTTCTCCCACCACCATGCAGTTGTATCCTCAAATGAATCAAATTTTGATATCAATGCTTTAAAATATTATTACCCTATAAATAGGTACATTAAGATACGGAGTCCAGGGTCTGTGTGTGTTTTGTTTAAATCAGTTGCTCAAAACTGATGCTAATCAAATTTGGGAAAACTGGCATTATGCTCTGGCCACCAGCCCTTTGTGCAGGAAACAGCGTCTTTCTCACACACTAGCCAGACACAATGCAGCGAGATATCCCCCAGCATCGCAAACCAATTTCCCTTTCTTCCAACACAGCCACTTTAATAAAGCAGTTAGACTAGCATCCTAGGAGCAGTAGGAGAAAAAAAAAAAGAGAGAGAGAGAGTACCTTACCAGTTTCTCCTGCGGTAGATGGTAGACGAAAGAAAACCATCCCCAGCTTCTCTAGGCCAGGCAACTGGGTTTCTCAGAGTCACTTTACTGAGGGGACCAAGACGGCTGAGGTCTTCCTTCCCTCTGTTTGGTTTCTCCTCAGCCCTCCCAGGATCTTTCTCACAAAGCAGTCTGCTAGTTTCTAATCCCCTCACAAGGAAAACCGGCACACACACCAAATGACTTCTGCAGAAGCGCCTCTCCTGGGGAGTGGGAGGGGAGGGGGTGAAAGAGGGTGTTTGCTGCCCGGGATTCCTGCAAGGCGGATCCTCAGAGAGGCCAGGGACCCGGACACCAAGTACTGAACCCTGACCAGGTTGGGGATATGCATTTGCACTTTTGGTACACTCCCCAGGCTCAGGGATGGGTGAGGCAGCTCAGCACCAAACTTTTCATCTGACTTCTCAATTCCCTCCCAGAACAGAAGAATTTGAAGCAAGGTGTGTAGCAATCAGCTAGAAGCCATCCAAATCTAGCTAGCACTTTCAAGTGCAAATGTCAGTCGCTCAGTCACGTCTGACTCTTTTCAACCCCGTGGACTGTAGGCCACCAGGCTCCTCTGTCGATGGGATTTCCCAGGCAAGAATACTGGAGTGGGTAGCCATGCCCTCCTCCAGGGGATCTTCCCTGGGGGTCGAACCTGCAGTGTTCGATCAACCTGCAGGCTGAGTCTTCACTGTCTGAGCCACGAGGGAAGCCCCAAGCATTTTCAAAGCCCTTGACGATGTACAGCAGCTGTTTGCTTTTCATGTGCCCCCAAACTGAAAATCAACTGAAAACATCGAGAAAAGGCAGAACAGCAAATAGGAAAACATGGATCGACATGTGCTAGCCAAAATCCAAAAAATAACTGTGTTGACCCAAAGTCATATTTCAAAAATATTAATGAAAAGTCAGGTGCTAAGTAAGTAAGGCATGATCTTTTGTAAGCTCTTAAATTTACCTCGTCTTCCCAAGGACTGGGTTCACCCTTGTACTTCACAACAATATTTACACCTTACAAACACAAATCTCCTTCCAAACGAAGACGAATATCTTACAGACATTTCAGAGATGCTATAATCAATCTGGAATTCCTCCCTTTCCCCTCGAGTTTTGAGAAAGACGACTTACCTTTCGACTGTATCATTTAAAAGCCTGAAACGAATAAATCAAAGAGGAGACAAGCAGATGGCACAGTTCTACATTTCGCAATGAGGGCTGTTTGCCTAGGAGTCATTATTTCTAAGGAGACGCTGTGCGGTGCCTCTGCTCGGCAGCATGCCATTTGGGCCTTTGAAACAAAATGAATCAGCTTCACACTACCAGCTTTACTACAGACTAACACTCCAGAATGCCCCAACCGGGGCAGGCCGCCTCTTTCCGTAGTGACCCTGCACAGAATCAGAGGTGACGGTTTGATGGATGAGTTTCCCAGGAGACAATGCAATCTGTGACATCACGGGTCTGTCTGCAACCCCTGCCCCAGGCCCCCCGTCCAGCTTCTCCTCTCCCCTCTCCTTTCTTGATAGAAAACTGCCTCTGCTTGGTGACAATGCCATCTCAATAGCAAAAATGAACCCGGGTTCCAAAGCAATGCTGTAACTTTCTCTGTCCTTCACTTCAATTTTCTGATTCCCCTTTGTTGGGGTAATGAAAGGAGGACTGAGATATGAAGGGACTGGGGAGAGAATTCAGACAAAACCAAACCAAAGTGCAGAATTTAATCTTCTAAAAGTTTATTACCTGACAGTAAAATAGTAACCCTTCAAAAGTAACGTTTTATGTTTCCTATCAGTATTAAACACTTCCACAATGACACTGATGTCTTTCTGTTACATGTGCTTTAAGAGATTTACAATGAAATTATATGTAAACAACTGCAAAGATATTTAAAGTGTCTATATGAAGACTCAACTGCAATACCCTTAATGTCACATTTTTCTTGATTGTAAAAGATTTTCCTGACTATCAGTGATATATCACTTGAGATATATAGTGAGATATCACTATATCAAGTGATATATATGCTTTTGAACAAACCTTGGCCATTCACTCTATTCTATGTTTCAGTTGCTCCCTGAACCAGTACACATGCTTAGTCTTAACGTTTAAAGTAATATTCAGTAAATTCATTTGACCTAATACAAACTTACTTGAGAAGAAAAGTTCTAATATCTTTGCAACTCTCATTACCTCCATCCTTTTGACCCAATTAAGTTTCAGATGTATGGATCAAGGACAATAAAGAAACCCAGAAGATATCTATATTATATCCTTATCTATCTCATCTATATCTTTATCTGTATCATCTTTACATATACCCATTTTCTAGCTTATGTCTCTATCTATGAACAATCAGTAGATCATTCTGTATAAAGATAAAAAACTTGGGCTTCCCTGATAGCTCAGTGGTAAAGAGAATACCCCTGCCAGTGCAGGAGACACAGGTTTGATCCCTGATCCAGGAAGATCCCACGTGCCACAGAGCAACTAAGCCCGTGCACCACACCTACTGAGCCTATGACCTTGAGCTGGGGAGCCTCAACTACTGAGCCTGGGGTGCAGCTACTGAAGCACGTGCTCCCTAGAGACAAGAGATGCCACTGCAATGAGAAACCTGCACACCGCAACTAGAGGGCAGCCCTCACTCACCACAACTAGAGGAAAAGCCCACACCAAGCACTGAAGACCCAGCACTGCCACAAATAAATGAATAAAATTATTAAAAAAAAATTTAAAACTTCTGCATGGCAAAATAAAGCATAAGACAAGTCAAAAGACAGGAAGAACTGGGACAGAGGGCCTCTGTCCTTTATGCTGAACAAATGGCTAAACTTTGAAAAGAGAAAAACCTACCTCCCAAAAGGTTATGAAACAGAGGTGACATATAATGGGTTTTAAAATGTAATGGAAAGATGTTCTTTCTCACTAGCAGTAAAAGAAATGCAAATTAAAACTACATCAAGATCATCACTTCTTGCCTACAGACTGGACTAAATCCAAATGTTTGACCTCATGTATACCACTGGGGTGGGGGGGCACTTTCTAGGTGGCACTACTGGTAAAGAACCTGCCTGCCAACTCAGGAGATGTAAGAGATGCAGGTTTGATCCCCGGGTCAGGAAGATCCCCTGGAAGAGGGCATGGCAACCCACTTCAGTATTCTTGCCTGGAGAATCCCATAAACAGAGGAGCCTGGCAGGCTACATACAGTCCATAGGGTCACAAAGAGTTGGACACGACTGAAGGGACTCAGCACGCACACATGCATACCACTGGGGAGGCCAGGGGGAAACAGATAATCTCCAAGGTTGCTGGTGGAAGTACAAAATACTACCACGAACATGGAGGGGATTGGGCAATAAGTAATACATTTATGGATGCATGAACCCTTCCATCTGGCCATACTACTTCTAGGCATCTATTCCACAGAATCACCAGTACAACGTTCAGGCAAAATAATGGAAAGCACACACATGTCCAGCAATAGATTGATTATTCCAGAGCATGTGCATAGCAAAGCTGTGAACAACTGCCAAAGGGAAGTCAGATCTCTAGATACTAATGCAATGAATGCCCAGATCATGAAAACAAAGTGTTGGAGAGGCCTGAGTCTGCAAGAAATAAGGAAGGGGTAGTGGGAGGACTAAAAGTCTACAACTGTGCCTATATTTGCCAAAAAAGGAACTCTGGAAGGATAAATCAGAATCCAGTAAAAATAGATTTTCATAGGGAAAGGAACTGAGTGGGGTGGAAAGGGCAGAAATGGACATGAGTTTCCTGTGTGTTTCTGTGTTTACTTACCCTTTTCTGTCTGGGGTTGGCAAACTACAGATTCTCCTCGGCTTGTGATGGGGTTACATCCTGATAAATCCAATATAAGTTGAAAATATCATTAGTAGAAAATGCATTTAATAGAATGATGCTAAAGCTGAAACTCCAGTACTTTGGCCACCTCATGCGAAGAGTTGACTCATTGGAAAAGACTCTGATGCTGGGAGGGATTGGGGGCAGGAGGAGAAGGGGACGACAGAGGATGAGATGGCTGGATGGCATCACCGACTCGATGGACATGAGTTTGAGTGAACTCCGGGAGTTGGTGATGGACAGGGAGGCCTGGCATGCTGCGATTCATGGGGTTGCAAAGAGTCGGACACGACTGAGCGAATGAACTGAACTGAACTGAACTGAACCTACCAAACATCACAGCTTAGCCTAGGCTGCATTAAATGTGCTCAGGACTCTTATTAAGCTTACAGTTGGGCAAAATCATCTAACACCAAGTCTGAAAGTGAAAGTGAAATGAAAGTTGCTCAGTTGTGTCTGACTGTGACACCATGGACTATATAGCCCATGGAATTCTCCAAGCCAGAATACTGGAGTGGGTAGCCTTTCCCTTCCCCGGGAACAAACCCAAGTCTCCGGCATTACAGGTGGATTCTTTAACAGCTAAGCCACTAGGGAAGACCAAGACTACTGAAGTGGATAGCCTATCCCTTGTCCAGCAAATTTTCCTGACCCAGGAATGGAACCAGGGTCTCCTGCAATGCAGGCAGATTCTTTACCAACTGAGCAATGAGGGAAGCCCAAGCCTATATTTGTAATACAGTATCAAATATCTCATGTAATTTATTGAATAATGTCCTGAAAGTGGGGCTTCCCAGGTGGCTCAGCGGTAAAGACTCCACCTGCCAACGCAGGAGATGTTGGAGACCCAGGATCAACCCCTTGGTCGGGAAGATTCCTTGGAGAAGGAAATGGCTACCCACTCCAGTATTCTTGCCTGGAGAATCCCATGGACAGAAGAGCCTGGCGGGCCACAGTCCATGGGGTCACAAAGAGTTGGACATGACTGAGCAACTGAGCATGCATGCATGTTCTGAAAGTAAAAAGCAGAATGGTTGTCTGGGTCCAGAATGGTTGTAAGGGTAAGAGTCATTCCCCCTGTGATCATGGGGCTGACTGGGTCCTGTCCCACCCAGCATCACTACAGAGGATCAGACTACATGTTGCTTGCTGGGGAAAAGATCAAAGTTCAAAGTACGGTTTTTACTGAATCTATATCACTTCTGCAGTATCATAAAGTCGAAAAATTGTTAAGTCGGGGACCGTCTGTATGGCCTAAGGACTCCAAAGGCCCTCTTCCTCTTTTTGCAAATAAAGAGCTACTAGAATGCAGCCATGCCCATTCAGTGCACATTGTCCCCAGCTGCTTTCCTACATTGCTATGTCGGCAGAGCTGAGTATTTGCAGTAGTGGACAAAATTGCCCACAAAGACAAAAATGTTTACTATGTGGTCCTTTACAGAAAAAAATTGCTGACCCCCCACTCTGTGTGATGAAATGACTTTTAGAATAATGCAAGTGACAGTCTTAGGAAGATGGGGTTGATGTCCTGGTTTCTACGTTAAAAGATGTTAAACTGAGATCAGAATACTTGTGTTCAAGTCCTAGATGTCTCTGGTTACTTAACTTCCTTGGAATTATTTTCATCATCTACAAAGTGATGACCCCTTTGTGAAGATTAAATAAAACAATGAAACAAATATGGAGACACCCTGTAAGCTCTAAACTACTATATTGACCTAAGATTTATTTTTAATGTAATTATAATAGAAGTGAAGTGAAGTGGCTCAGTCGTGTCCAACTCTTTGGGACCCCGTGGACTGGAGCCCACCAGGCTCCTCTGTCCATGGGATTCTCCCAGCAAGAATACTGGAGTGGGTCACCATTTCCTTCTCCAGGGGATCTTCCTGACCCAGGGATCGAACCCAGGTCTCCCACATTGGAGGCAGACGCTTTAACTTCTGAGCCACCAGGGAAGCCCTGGTATAATAGCCCTGAATTGTAATAGAAGATGATAGGTAATACACAGATACATACACAGATAATCAGTAAAGACAAGTGATATTAGAACAGCCAGGACATTTAAAAATTTTCACCACTCAACAAGACAACACCGTCTTTAAACTTTTCTCCACTTAACGTTTCTAGTTAATACTTCTACCAGCCATGGTCACAGGATAGCTCTTAAGCTCTTGTATATTCTCTACAACCAGTCAAGTCACTACATCTGATCATCTGACAATACCGACTCAGAGGTAAAATCCTACTCAGGACAAGGTCTTCAGACTAGAATTAGTTGGTCTTCAGAGAGCTCTAGAAACTTCTAAACTTTGAGATATCTTTTAAGCTCTAGTAGCTAAAATTCATCTAACATAGTTTATCTTACTATGAAGTATGACATACTACGTCTATTTGGGGTCCATCTGAGGATAGTATATGACAAATACTTAGATTGAGGAAGAGACTCTGACCCTCAAATTCATGTTTGCAGAGTCACTTTTCTTCTTATTTTAAATATTTGAATGTATTATTTTAATATAAAAGCCAGAACTTCTTTCTGTTAGAACTATCAGGGTTTTTTTCTATACTCAATGATCTTTCCTTTTCAGTTATCAAATTTCTAGTAACTGATTTTGTCAAATTATTTTAACTGTTTCTAAATCATACATATCTGTGAGCCTGTAAAAAGTGAACTGCCCCAAAATTGTGTCAAAAGCCCTCAAAATATGCACATCATTTGACTTGCACCTCTATTTTTGAGAAATAATATTGAGCAAATAATGCTATACATACCATTATGTTCAGAGATATACAGACAAGCAATACTTATATTAAGCTCTTTGTGGTGGTGCAATGGTAAAGAATACACCTGACAATGCAGGAGATGCAAGAGATGTGGGTTCGCTCCCTGGGTCAGGAAGACCCCCTGGAAAAGGAAACGGCAACCCATTCCATATTCTTGGCTGGGAAATCCCATGGACGGAGCCTGGTGGGCTGAATTCCAAGGGTGAGTTTCCCAATGGAGGGTTTGGCAGAAACATATCCTCTTTTATGATCTCTCTTGGAAATCATATGGTGTCACATCTGGTGGATTGAGGCAGTTATAGAACCTCACCCAAGTTCAGAATAAAGGATGGAGATTCTACCTCTTGGTGGGGCATGACAAGGTTCAGAAAGTGAAGGGAGTGATGGAAAGGTTGCTGTCATCATTTTGGAAAATATAATCTGTCATAATTATTCAGTGATTAAGATGATACAGCAGATCAAACTTTATTGACATGGAAAGATATTCAAATGAGAGTGAATGTTGAGTTGCTAGGATAGCCAATATGGTGCCATCCAGTAGAAATAACACTGGCACATAGCTGAAACTCAATAAACATAGGTTGAATAAATTGTTGTATAGAAATGAATTATGTTTTATGTTTGTTTCTATATTAAAACATTCTAAGAGAAGCTACATCAAAATGTAAACACTGGTTATATTTCTGTGAAGGGATTAACAACTTCACTTTTTTAAGACAGTGAGTTTATAATAGTCTTTGAATGAATTTCATAAAAAATTAAAAGGTATTTCAAAATGAACCTCAGAGGACAATAACTTGAGTTGATTGTCAGAAAGGTTGACCTATTTTTTTCAAGATAATTGAAAGCTAATTAGAAATGCTCCCTGCCAAGCACTTTTTCCTTTTTCTGCTTGTTGAAAGAACTGATTGTTTGGGTATCTGTAAGCATTTAATTGATATAATGTATTTAATGGATGTAAAAATAGTAACTTTCTTTTGTGATAAGAAAAAAGTACCAGGAACATAAAATACAATTATTGTTAAAAATAAGATATCTCATTACACTAATTTGTCTCCAAGTTAGTCATTGGTGAGAATAGTAACAGGCTTCCCTGGTGGCTCAGATGGTAAAGCATCTGCCTGCAATGTGGAAGACCTGGGTTCAGTCCTTGGGTTGGGAAGATCCCCTGGAGAAGGAAATAGCAACCCACTCCAGTACTCTTGCCTGGAAAATTCCATGGATGGAGGAGCCTGGTAGGCTACAGTCCATGGGATCACAAAGAGTAGGACATGACTGAGCAACTTCACAGGAGAATAGTAATAATAAATTCACATTTTAATCATTGAAATAGTAGGCTACAGTTCAATGGGGACCAGGATATCAAAAAGAAAAACTGTGGTGTGCATGAAAGCCACCATGATAAACTATCAGGACCTTTTTCATGAACATTAATGTTTTTAAAATATATGAAAAGAGAACTTATTTTTAGAAGCAAAATTGCTAACTTTCCATATAACAAATAGCTTGAAAGCTCTGTTTAACTAAAATGTTACACACAATACAAGAACAAATGTAAGAGAGCAATGAGTGCGTGTGTGCTAAGTTACTTTGATCATGTCCCCGACCCCTATGGACTGTAGCCCGCCAGGCTCCTCTGCCCATGATTAGCTCAGTTCAGTTCCATCGCTCAGTCGTGTGTGACTCTTTACAACTTCATGGACTGTAGCACACCAGGCCTCCCTGTCCATCACCAACTCCCAGAGCTTGTTCAAACTCATGTCCATTGAGTCGGTGATGCCATCCAACCATCTCATCCTCTGTCATCCCCTTCTCCTCCTGCCTTCAATCTTTCCCAGTGTGAGGGTCTTTTCCAATGAGTCAGTTCTTTGCATCAGATGGCCAAAATACTGGAGTTTCTGCTTCAGCATCAGTCCTTCCAATAAATATTCAGGACTGATTTCCTTTTGAATGGACTGGTTGGATCTCCTTGCAGTCCATAGGACTCTCAAGAATCTTCTCCGACACCACAGTTCAAAAGCATCAATTCTTCAGCACTCAGCTTTCTTTATAGTCCAACTCTCACATCCATACATGACTACTGGAAAAACCATAACTTTGACTAGACGGACTTTTGTTGGCAAAGTAATGTCTCTGCTTTTTAATATGCTTTCTAGATTGGTCATAAACTTTTCTTCCATGATAGTGTCATGGAAGTGTCAAATTTGGGGTGTTGGATGAAGCTGGATTACCAACAATCCTGATAGAATGGAGAGTCATTTGTGTGACACTAGAAGGAGAATATAGTTTGAACTGAACACATGAACTGGTTTAATAATCATTAGCTTTTAGTAAGACTTGTCATATTTGCATTCAGTTGTGGTCATTTCCCTTTACTTGACTCCAACTGCAATCTCAAATACTTCCAAGCTGCAGCTCTTACTTCATCCCTTGATAGGTCACTCCTCTAAAAGAATGCTTGGATGAACTCATCTCTGATTCTCTAGAAGCTAAAAGAGTTCCACTGTCAACACTTAACGACAAAATCATTAACATCCTGAATAAACACAGTTCATCTTGTCTCTGGAAGCTAGAGTCTCTGATCCTCCTTTTTGGAAGTAGATCATTAATCATTTGAATCGCAGGCATGCACATACCACACTCACATCTACCCCCTCCCACCCTTATCCCCATTTGCAAGACGTTATTCATCCAGAGTCAATCATCCATTATCTAAAGAGTTTTTGGTTTTCAATTTGTAAGTGAATTGCCTCAAGTGGTAAATGCTCAAATGTGGACTTTTGGATATTAAACAAGTCTAATAAAAATCATCTGTAATTTAAAAGATGAAGTGATAACCACCATTAATAATTTGCCACACATATTTATAGTTGAATGATAGATAGCGAGTGTTGAGTTCATACTAGATATATATACACTTTTACATCGTGTCTTTCAAAAATGTTATTATTTTTACATCTTTAACAGCTTTACTAAAGTATAGTTTAAGCACAGCACAGTTTACATATAATAAAATTCATCCATTTTAAATGGTCTGAAGTAAATTTATCAAGTTCTGCAGCTATCACCAAAAGTCAGTTTTAGAATATTTCCATCACCCTAGAGAGACCTCAGTTCTTATTTATAGTTTATCCCCATAGCCCCTGGCAACTTCTTCCTGTTACTATGCATTTGTCTTTTCTGGATACTTCCTATAAGTCAAGTCATACAATATGTGGTCTTCTGTGTATGGCTTATTTTACTACAGAAATTGTTTTTAAGCATCAACCATGTGGTAACATACACCGTTACTCCATTGGTTTTTATCATGAAATAGCATTTGCAGCTCTTCATTAAACCTAGCATAAAAACACTCAGGTTTAACTACTCTTTGGGTTTTAATTTCTTTATGAAGGCTTGTCATGTCAAACTTTTATTAAATAAATATGTATGCTTTTCACTTGTCAATATGTCTTCTGTTTAGAGGCCCCAGTGGAAAACTTAGAAGCATAGAAGAAAAAGATATTTTCCTTTCCTCCAAGAATATTTATACTTGGTTGATTTATTCAACAAATATTGATCGTGTCTACTATATTCCAGTCCACTGTCCTAGATGATGGGTCAGTTCACATGAACATATAGGAAATGCAGAGTTGCTTCTGCTTTTTTGGAGATTAGGGTTTATTTGGGAAGAAAAACACTCAACTTGAGGACATAATACAGTGAATGAGAACTATGGAATGAGAGGTACAGGTATCATTAGAGCATGGAGTAACAAAACCCAACCTCATCTATGGTTCTGTGAGCACCCATTGGAACTCCAAAGTTGGTCTAAAGATTATTTTAAGATGATGACATTTGAGATTCAACAGATACAGAAAGAAGTCTTCTTGGAACTTCCCTTATTTGACTAAAAACAGAAACTTAGGAGAATTGAAGACTTCCATAAATTCTTTCTTCAGGGTGGCTTCTACTCCCAGGAGACAGACCAAGAGTAAACCTACCATAAATCGCCTCTCTGGGGGAGTTTCCCAACCTTGCAGAAACAAACATTATCATAAACTTTGAAAATTTCCCATTTGTTACCCTTAAAACCCATTTGACTTTCCAAAAGAGACCTATTTGTTCTTGCCACAGATGTCTTTACTCCCTACTCCATTTCCCCTACTAAGTTAGGTCTATAACTCCAAGTTTAAGCACTCCTTTGAATTGCTCATCAACAAGATCTCCAGTGTCTGTGCCCTGCACATGTACATACACTCCATTTGTTATCCTTCTAAGCTGTCTTTTGTCAGTTTAAATTTTCAGTCCTCCCAATCACAAACCTAAGAGGGTAGGGCTCAGTTGTGTCTGTTTTGCGACCTCATGGACTGGAGCCCACCAGTCTCCTCTGTCCATGGAATTTTCCAGGCAAGAATACTGGAGTGGGTTGCCATTTCCTACTCCAGGAGATCCTCCTGACCCAGGGATCAAATCTGCATCTCTTTCTTCTCCTGCATTGGCAGGCGGGTTCTTTACCACTAGAGCCACCTGGGAAGTCCATAAGAGAGTAGAAGAAGAGTTTTTCCTCCCCAATAGTTCTTTCCCCCTGAAAAGAGTCAACTTTGGTGAAGAGTAAGTAGGAATTTGAAAGTAGCATAGGAGGGATGATGAAGATTGTTTCAGGGAGCGACTTGCTACAAAAACCAAGAAATAAGAGAGAACAACCCTTGGACAACAGAAAGAAATATACCAAGGCTGGAATGTGAATTTCACAAGGGAAAGTGGGAAAAATAGATGGGAGTCTGAGAGATAGGCAGGGGCTAGACTATGCTGTCCAATATGCTAGTCATCAGCTCCATGTGGCTAACTGGACAGTTGAAATGTAGAGTCTGACTGAGATGTGCTGAAGATGTAAAAATACACACCAGCGTTCAAAAACTTAGCATGAAAAAGAATATGGCATTGAAACATGTATAATATCATATAAGAAATGAATCGCCAGTCCAGGTTTGATGCAGGATACAGGATGCTTGGGGCTGGTGCACTGGGATGACCCAGAGGGATGGTATGGGAATGGAGGTGGGAGGGGGTTCAGGATGGGGAGCACATGTACACCCGTGGCAGATTCATGTTGATGTATGGCAAAACCAATACAATATTGTAAAGTAATTAACCTCCAATTAAAATAAATTAATTTAATTTTTAAAAAATTAAAAAAAAATAAAAGACGCTTACTCCTTGGAAGGAAAGTTATGACCAACCTAGACAGCATATTAAAAAGCAGAGACATTACTTTGCCAACAAAGGTCCATCTAGTCAAGGCTATGGTTTTTCCAGTGGTCATGTATGGATGTGGGAGTTGGACTATAAAGAAAGCTGAGCACCGAAGAATTGATGCTTCTGAACTGTGGTGTTGGAGAAGACTCTTGAGAGTCCCTTGGACTGCAAGGAGATCCAACCAGTCCATCCTAAAGGAGATCAGTCCTGATTCATTGGAAGGGCTGATGCTGAAGCTGAAACTCCAATACTTTGGCCACCTGATGCGAAGAACTGACTCATTGGAAAAGACCCTGATGCTGAGAAAGAGTGAAGGTGGGAGGAGAAGGGGACGACAGAGGATGAGATGGTTGGATGGCATCACAGACTCAAAGGACATGAGTTTGAGTAAACTACAGGAGTTGGTGATAGACAGGGAGGCCTGGCATGCTACAGTCCATGGAGTCGCAAAAAGTCGGACACAACTGAGCAACTGAACTAAACTGAACTGATGGAGATAGTAGAAAGATCAGTGGTTGCCAGGGGTGAGAGGTGAGGAGGGGTGAATAAAGGATTTTTAGGGTAGCAAAAGTACTCCATATGATATTATCATTATATGTTTGTATAGAACAGTGAACCCTAATGTAAACTATGGACGTATCAGTATAGGTTCCTCAATTATAATAAATTTACCACTCTGGTGAGGGATGTTGATAATCGGGGCATTTTTGGAGGGGCAGGGAATATATGAGATCTCTGTATCTTACTCTCAATTTTTCTGTGAACCTAAAACTGTTCTGAATAAAAATGAAGTCTTTATTTAAAATCTTGTTAATAACTTTAGAAACACTGATAACATGTTGAAATGATAATAACTTGGCTCTATTGTATTCAATAAAACATAGTAGTATACTGTATTTCACCTGTTTTTTCTTTTATTTTTAAATTTGCTGCAGGAAAAGTTGTAATTACACAGGCAACTTGCATGTTATTTCTACTGGACAGTGTTGTTCTAGACGAGGGAGGGCCTAGAAAGCCAGATTAGGATTTGTTGTTAGGACAATTGATGTATTGAAAAATAACACCAGCTCTAAAAGGTCTCTAGCAGCTATTTCACCCAACTACACCCTGGTTGGGCTAAAGTCCATGGGGTTGCAGAGTCAGACATGACTTAGTGATTAAACCACCACCATCCATAGCCTGGCTAATAATTGCATGGCCTGGAACAGGAGACTGACCTTTGCCCATAATTGATTCAAGTGTTTTTTTCCAAAGAAGCTTTTTTGGGGGGAAGTCATTACTAGAACAATTCTCATTGACCTTTACATTTGTTACTAACTCCTGTTTCAAGAAGCAGAGGGCTGGGGGATGCCCCCTGCCCTGCCCTCTTTCCCCAGTACCATTTATCCCATTTTCAAAAGAATTGGGAGATTGGAGGCCCCATTCACTTCAGAAATCTACCAGGTGGTTTTGCTTTTCAGTTACAAAAATCTGCTACTTCCTCCAAGAAATAGAAACAATGGATTAACGGGGCTACTCTCAGCGGGTGAAATGCTGACTTTATTCTACAAAGGGACACCACAGCCAGCTCTTAATGGCTCTTTAATGATCCAACCGAGGATCAACAGTCAAAGGACTGGATCCCAGAATGCCTCAGGGGACGTTCCCTAAACCCAAATTACAAGCCCAGACAAAATCCACAGCAACACTGAAAGAAACCTACAGAAGCTTGGAGCTGGGGAATTGGGGGGTGACGCCATGTCGCAGTTCGCAGGAGCTTTCAAAATAGGGTGAGAGAGATGCCTTATACAGGACTGCTCCAGATCACCCATCACTGATGAGTTTTTTTTTCCCCCCATAAAAAATTCCCTTTGAAATTCGAGTCTAATAAAAAAGAAAAAGTGCAAATATCTTTACTGATGATTCAGTGTGTTTGTTTAAAAGCATGTAAGACTCTTATGAATTGATTGAAGGCTTTGGTCTCTTTCTAAATATCCGATGTGGTGTCCGCAGGGGTCCTGTGGTGGTGGTTTGTTCTTGGAACCATGGCTGGGAGACGGGCTGGGGGTGAGTGTGTTCCGACCTGTGCTGTAGGGTGACGGAAAGCAGGTTTACTCCGTCATGGCACTACTGACATTTGGAGCTGGATTATTCTCTGTTGTGGGGTGTCCTATGCATTATAGGCTATTGAATGGCATCCTTGGGCTCTGCTTACCGGATACCAGTCGCATCCCCCACATTCCGGTTGTAACAACCAAAAATGTCTCCAGACTTTGCCAGATGTCCTCTGGAGGTCAGAACCACCTTCCTCCTCCTACTCCTTTTGAGAAGCACTGGTGTAATCCCTTAAAATACAGTGTTTATAGAGAAACAGACTTCAAAGTATTAATGTGCATTTTCCCTGTTGTTTTTTTTTACCCCTAAGTGCTGTGATGCAAACCTAGATGTGTGGGTTTCTAAAATCTTTCTAACAAATTGGACAGTGTTGGAGAGAACATGTTTTCCACTGAACCCTGACCCTGTGGGACAGGTTGAAATTCTAGCCTCAGTTTGGAGGGACAATTTCCTGGGGAGACGTTGGTCACATGTCGACATCCTGTCTCCATCCCAAGGAAATAGACACACAAGGTAGTCTCATAACACTGATCTGTGTTCACTCTTGAATGAAATAAAATGGTTTATCATAATTTCTCAAAAATGGATCTCAATTAATTGCACAACCTACATGTTGACAAGCACACAATTCTGGCAGAGAGTATGCACACATTTAATAGTGAGGTACTAAAAGTGACTTAGAAAGGGTAAGGGGTACCATTTATAGTGAGGGTATCAACATCTGCAATGTCCCTGTACATCTGTTATTCACCTGTACAATCATATAACCATTGAAGAGGATCTGAATATGTCATCCCCAAATATACTACTTTGGCATAATGATTATTTTCAGTCAATGGCAATTGAGAAATAGCAGATACAGGAAAAGCTCTCTAACCTTCCTTATTGGCCTAAAAGGCAGGGCTTACATTTCCCTCTGGGAAGAGGTACCCCATCCACTCCCCGGTACCAAGAAGAAGAGATAACATATCACAGGTGATGGTCGTGAAATCTGCATAAACAAATCTTACTGAAATAATCCTCATCTCCGTTAGTTTCCTCCATGTGTTCCTCACAATGACTGTCCCTAGAATCCTGAAACCCTTTTCCATTGTCTTAGCACATCTTAGCAAATTATAGCACTTTGTTAAAGTAGCATATAAGTCATCTAGGTCTGATAGACTCTTTGGGGTTTTCACCTTGTTTCTGTGAGCCCCTCATATAAACTTTTTTTTCCTCCTGTTCATCTGTCCATTATTAGTTTATTTTGCAGGGTCCCAGTCAATGGACCTAAGAGGGTTGAAGAATAAGTTTTTTCACTCCCTGACTCCATGTTGGCACCTGGAAGAGGCCTTCTGCATGGATGTAGAGCAGATTAAAATGACAGGTCATACTGCAATTCCACAAATATGGGGGACTGATACCTCCTATCTAGAACACGTTTTACTAACACCTTTATTCCACTATCTGGGCTTGCCAATTTTAATCATCACTAAACAACTAAATCCCTAGACAATCCACAAAGAGTTACCCTTTTAAAAAGGAATGAAACTGAGCCATTTGCAGAGATGTGGATGGACCAAGAGTCTGTTATACAGAGTGAAGTAAGTCAGAAAGAGAAAAACAAATTTGTATATTAACAGATATATATGGAATCTAGAAAAATGGTACTGAAGAACCTATTTGCAGAGCAGGAATAGGGATGCAGACAGAGAATAGACTTGTGGACACAGTCGGGGAAGGCGAGGGTGGATCAAACTGAGAGGGTAGCACTGACATATGCACACTACCCTGCATGAATAGATAGCTAGCGGGAAGCTGCTGGGCAACACGGTGAACTCAGCTCATTGCTGTCAGAACCTAGGAGTGCGGTGGGAAGGAGGCTCGAGAGGGAGGGGATAATGCATACATATAGCTCATTCACATTGTTGTACAGCAGAAACACAATGTTATAAAGCAATTATATTCTAAAAAAAAAAAAACTAAAAAAAAAAGTTGCCCTTTTGAGAAGCAGCTGCATTGCAATCTGGAGTCTGTAGCATGGATCTCTGCCCCTATGACTCAGCCACAGAGGCTCCCATGTGACCCATCACCTGTCTGTAGTCCTGCTTTGATAGGTGTGGCTGGTCTTTTCCCAGAGCTGTGTCTTGCTTCTGCCCATACCCTCTGAGGAACTGTACTTTCTAGTGCTGCACACCCTGTTCTTGTGAGGCAAAATACATTTCTGGACATCACAGAATCTCTAATTTAAGTCTTTCTACCGAGGTGACGCAGCGGTAAAGAATCTGCCTGAAAATGCAGGAGATGCGGGCAGGAGACGTAGGTTCAATCCCTGGGTCGGGAAGATCTCCTGGAGAAGGAATGGCAACCCACTCTAGTGTTCTTGCTTGGGAAATCCCCTGGACAGAGGAGCCGGGCGGGCGACAGTCCATAGGGTCGCAAAAGAGTCAGACACAACTCAGCAACTAAACAACAACAACAATGACAAATCTACTCTTTGAGTATGTTAAAGAACTGCCTAGATCTTGTCACTTAACAGCATGCAGTTTTTAGATAGACTCTTGGATGCAGATAAGGTAAAGTGACCAGCTTGATACTTCAATCAAGTTGTATTGTAAAGTAGTAGAAAGGTGAATTTATCCCATGATGTATTGAAACACCACCTGTTATAATTTTCTTCCTTTAAAATATATTTTATATCTCATGGACTGTGGGAAATATGAGTATAGAAATTGGGGGTCAAAAGAAAACTTTTTAAAAGTTCTTTACATTTAGGAAAGTGGGGTTTCAAATAATGGATTAAGGGGCAAAATCTTACATAGTAGAGCAAAGAATGAAGGAGGCAGCTTTGAGATATCTTAGGGAAAGACTATCTTAGGGAGAGTGCTTCCCAGGTGGCACTAATGGTAGAGAACTCGCCTGCCAACGTAGGAGGCGTGAAGAGATGCAGGTCGGATCCCTGGGTCAGGAAGATTCCCTGGAAAGAACTAGATCCGCCTTGGATAGACAGAACTGAAGGAGAATCAATATTTTTTACTAAGTAATTAAAAAAAAAAAAACCCAGGTCACTGTTGTTCTATGAAGATGTGAAGTCTACATATGAAATGGAAATGTTCTTTTCCACATCAGTGGGGAAGCTAAATTTGTAGACTTTAGCAGTTTTTTAATTCTGTCTACAAAAAACTTTTTTGAAACTATGAAGACAAAGAAAAACCATCATTCTTTAGACAACTACAGAGTGGCTTGCAAGCCTGAACACAAACCATTAAGAATGCAGTGCTGGAAACTGGTTTTTTTTTTTCTTTTAAATGTAAAACCCAGAATAGGCAGACCATCAAGCTGGAAAAAGAAATTAATATAACCTCACAGGCAAGAAGAAAAGCAAATACTCACTCTAAAGCAGCTGCTGTTGATGCAAGCAAAGGTTAGAGCAACAGGGCTATTTTCTAACAAAGTGTGAATCCCATTAGTGCTGAAGTGTGATCCCCATCTTAGTCCTTACATCTTAGCCAGAAAAGACTTCAGATTTTACTTCCATCTGCATGTGAAGACTGGTAAATAGGACCCGCAGAGACGTGCCAAAATGGTGAGACCATTCAAAAGGCATCTTAGTCTTAGTGTAAGACTTTGACATATACACAAAGGCAGTGGCCAAAGTCTGCCCGAATACCCCTTTAGCATGCATAGGTGGACAGAATAGTGCACTGGCCTCCCCCAGCTCCCCAGCTTCCCTTGTGGCCCCCATTGTCTCTTCCCAAATACACAATGATGCCATGTCATGATTGGTACATTGGATGTGGGGGCATTTGGAAAAGTTTCTCTGGGGAGCTCAGAATTTAAACTTGTTTCATTTAAAGAAGAAGAACCAGGGGAAAGTAGAGGAGATACGGCAGCAGCTTAAAGAAGTAAAACATCTGGAAATTATCAATGACTTACTTTTTTGTGTGCCCAATACCAAGGTGATACACTAACTTTAATATTGCGCTCCAATGGATATTGATTGTTTATTGCAAGGATCTGTAGTCAAAATCCTTGTATTTGTGTTTTTTTTTTTTTTCTGTATCAAGATCTGTCAAGTATGTCTCTGAAGCCAGATTGTGTCATTGAGCATAACCAAATAAAATCATAAAATGAAGCTACCTATTCCCCTAAAGAAAAATCCAATGTAAGAAAAGCTCATACCTTGGCAAAGATTTTCAACATGGTTGCAATCAAGTCATTTTCCAATTGTATAAATAAATAACATTGCCTACATGAAATATTCTGCCAGAAGTATACACAGTTGCTATGGCTTTTCTTTATTAAAAGTGTAAAGCTAAGTGCTCAAATTGAAAATTATTGGACTTGGGTTTCAGCAGTTGAATGTATGCGGTGAATGTGTAGGATAATTATACCATGATGTGTTTAACACAAAGAACATTCCTATCTTGAGGAAAAACTTTCTGATTCCTAACTGCACAAAGCTGTATCAACTTGCCAAG
This sequence comes from Bos grunniens, assembly GCF_055505025.1. Lineage (NCBI taxonomy): Eukaryota > Metazoa > Chordata > Mammalia > Artiodactyla > Bovidae > Bos > Bos grunniens. The sequence continues at coordinate 8,135,915 of NC_141194.1, forward strand.
CACGAAGAAATTTAAAAAACCTACTGGAAATAACATTTGGTTGTTCATATTAGCACTGAAGACAACTGTGGTTTAGAAATTTCCCCTTTTTAATTATAACAAGTAAACTATTTTGCCAACTCTCTTTGGGCAGCTCAGTTTTCATCCTAGCTGACTAAACTGAAAATGAAGCTGTCAAAAATCCTAGGTTGAAATTGTTTTTCTGAAAAGAATGTTTATTATAGCATGTCTCTCAAAATTGGGGAGGATTTGTTCAGAAAGACCTGTCTTCTTCAAACTGAGTTTGATGCATAATTTTATTACTTAAAATCCATATGAAAAGTTCTTTTGAACAATTTAACTCACATGTACAATAGGACTTATTTTAGGTATCTTATTTGCCTTTAAGTACACATCATGTTCAGAATCCATGACTAAGCTGAATAAACACCACTTTTTTTTTTGAAAGCAAACTCAGGTTTGCACCAATACAAATTCTTTCCTGACATTCACTTAATCACCAGGAATGTTCTTTGATAGATATCAAAAATTCTATTGGACAGTTTACTCTTTTCTACAATTAATGAATGTTATGAACTGAATGTGTCTGTGTTCTCCAAATTCATATATTTAAGCTTTAATGCTTACCATGACTATTTGGAGATGGGCTCTTTATGGAAGTTGTTAAGGTTTAATGAGGTCCTAAGGGTGGGGCCCTGACCCAATAGGATTAGTGTCCTTATAAGAAGAGACACTAGAAACCCTGCTCTGTTTCCATGTGCACGCACTGAGGACATAATGAGTAGGTGGCAGTTTGAAAGCCAGGAAGACAGCCTTTATCAGAAACCTCATCAGTGAGCACCATTATCTTGGACCTCCCAACTTCCAGAAATGCGAGAAATAAATTTCTGCCATTTCTGTCACCCAGCCTGTAGTATTCTGTTATGGCAGTCTGAACTGACTAATACAATGGGCAACACAATTAAATAGAATAAATATATTTCAGTTAGAATCTTGTCACTACAGTAGGATTCCTGGAGCAAGCACAAAGTACGCTGGGATTTAAGAAGGAAAATTAACCCAAAATCATACCATAATTATTTTTAACCTTTTAGTATTTTTACTATTTCACACTAAAATGGTTCAGTTTGCAAAATCCACACAATTAAAAGTGATATTTAGATATCACCATATATGGTCTCACTAAGTAACAGAAAAACATAAGGAGATAGTCATAAGTTCACTATATAGAGAGTCAAGACTTACAGCCACTGAAGGCGATGTTTAACACCTTTCAACACAAAATAAAGGTGATGGATAATTCACAAAATAAAACAAGACATGGCCTAAGAATTTTAGAGGTGCTTTGAATCCTCTCTTCCAATACAATTTTCTCATTTAAAAAAATAAGACCGAAAAGTAGAAACAACCTAACTGTCCACCAACTTGTGAATGGATAAATAAAATGTGGTCTATCTATGCAATGGAATATAATTCAGTAATAACAAGGAATAAACTATGAGATATATATATATATACACACACATCACAATATGGATGAACACTGAAACACTATGGAAAGTGAAAGAAGTCAGAAACAAAAAAATACATTGCATGATTCCACTGACTGGAAATGCCCACACAAGGCAAATCTATATAAACAGAAAGTAGGTTAGTGGTTGCCAGGGGCTGGAAACAAGGAGTCACTGGCAGTGGGCAAATGGAATCTTCATAAGTGATGGAAATGTTCTAAAAGCTGGATTGTGACGAAGGTTGCACAACTTTGTCAATTTCCTAAACTTATTGAATTATACACCTAAACTAAGCAAATTTTATGGTATGCAAATGATATTTCAATAAGCAATTTTATATAAAATGAAGAGAGAGGGGCTATGAAATGCTGAGAAACATATCCTTGGTCCCCCATCAAAATGAAAACCCAGGTCAAAACCTCAGAAGACTCAGATCTTCATTCAGATCCATCAAAACTTCAGATACATTTGGACTTAGTTTATTAACCTACATACTTTTTCTTTACAGTATTTAATTGCTTTACAGTATTGTGTTGGTTTCTGCCAGACATTAACATGAATCAGCCATAGGTACACATATGTCCCCTCCCTCTTGAACCTCTCTCCTATCTCCCTCTTCATCCCATCCCTCTATGTTGTTACAGAGCCCTGGTTTGAGTTCCTGAGTCACATAGCAACTTTCCATTGGCTATCTATTAACCTACATTCTTGATCTAGCCACTCTTCAACCCAAAACTGAGTAAAGGGAAAACAAACACAGCGGGTGGTTTTTCAGACTTTGAGTTTTTATTCAGTAACTAGCACATATAACATCTTTTCTGAATTAGAGTAAATATTATTTTACATGCTAAAATCTTGATCAGAGTGTTCTATTCAGTTCAGTTCAGTTCAGTCGCTCAGTTGTGTCCGACTCTTTGCAACCCCTTGAATCACAGCACGCCAGGCCTCCCTGTCCATCACCAACTCCCAGAGTTCACTCAGACTCACATCCATCGAGTTGGTGATGCCATCCAGCCATCTCATCCTCTGTCGTCCCCTTCTTTTGCCCCCAATCCCTCCCAGCATCAGGGTATTTTCCAATGAGTTAACTCTTCACATGAGGTGTAATATAGGTAGGTTACCAATTTTAAAACAAATAACAAAGTATATATTGTTTTAAGATTCCAAGACTGAATAATTTGCAGAGGCTTTTCAAATATCCATTAGTAATAGCATGAAAACACATGCCATGTCTCTTTCTTTGCATTGAGATAATTGCTTATACGGAACTCTTAGCCACTTTCAGTGCATACACACCTACACACACACACACACACCGGGCTGTGTTTTACCTTTGAACCTTGGCTGACCCTTCTTCCTTGAAAGCTATAATCATCCCCTCCCAAACTCACTTTCCTCCTCGTTTCTAGGGAAACCTGCTTTTCAGACTCAGGTCTGATACAGCCCTCTCTGGAACTTCGGCTCCTCTTTCCCACCCACAACCTCATTTTCCTTCCTTGGGACATATGAAACATCTCTCCTCTGGGTACCACTCACATTAGACTGTGCTTACATACGGAGTTGTGGAAAGTGCTGTGATAATATGGTTTTATTCATCTATGCATGCTTAGAGTTGAGGATAGAGCTTAACACACCATGGGAGGTCACAAAAGGGTGGGAAGGGGAAGGAAGGCAAGGAGGGGAGGAAGGAAGGGAAGGACTGTGAGGGAACAAATCGTGACTGGCGATCACTGCTTCCAGTATTCTCTCCATCCAAGTATTTATTTGTCTGGCAAGCTATAGCTCAAGCCTTTTTCCTACCCTAGCTGTGATGAGCAAATCACTCTCCATCCTGCACCTCAGGACCACTTCTCATGCCACTGAAGGGGAGACACTGATGACCCTGAGGGAGAGAGGGCCCTCTTGGGGATTCCCACCAAATCAGTGGGGATCTAGGATCCCAAGGACTTGGAAAAATACTCTAGAAGCTCCTCAACTTAGGTGGCTTGGCGGTTTGTAACTGGGAGACAGAGGTCTGGATATGTGAAGGTATGGGGGCAGCAGGGAAAGTGAACTTTGGGCGCTATATCCTGAGTTTGGCCTAATTTCCCTAGATCCTAAGGCAGTGGTCTCCAACTTTTTTGGCACCTAGGACCGGTTTTGTGGAAGACAATTTTTCCACTAATGTGAGGACCAGGGAATGGTTTGGGGATGATTCCCTGATAGCTCAGTTGGTAAAGAATCCACCTGCAATGCAGAAGACTCCAGTTCGATTCCTGGGTCCAGAAGATCCGCTGGAGACGGGACAGGCTATCCACTCCAGTATTCTTGGACTTCCTTGTGGTTCAGCTGGTAAAGTATCCATCTGCAATGTGGAAGACCTGTATTTGATCCCTGGGTTGGGAAGATCCCCTGGAGAAGGGAAAGGCTACCCACTCCAGTATTCTGGCCTGGAGAACTCCATGGACTGTCCATGGGGTCGCAAAGAGTTGGACACGACTGAGCAACTTTCACTTTCAAGCACATTACATTTATTGTGTACTTTATTTCTACTTTTATTGTAACAGCTTCACCTCAGATTGTCAGGCATTAGATCCCAGGGGTTGGGGACCCCTGTCCTAAGGAACAACCTCAGTAGAGTGGGGGTCCTGATAACTATCACAATAATGTCAGTGACAGGAATGTATAATATGGGCTATAGATTATGTAAAGGCTTTACATTGCTTATTTCATCAGACCACTCAGTTCAGTTCAGTTCAGATGCTCAGTTGTGTCCAACTCCCTGCAACCCCATGGACTGCAGCACACCAGGCTTTCCTGTCCATCACCAACTCCCACAGCTTGCTAAAACTTGTCCTTTGAGTCGGTGATGCCATCCAACCATCTCATCCTCTGCCGTCCCCTTCTCCTCCCCGCTTCAATCTTTCCCAGCATCAGGGTCTTTTCCAATGAGTCAGTTGTTTGCATCAGGTGGCCAAAGTATTGGAGTTTTGGCTTCCTCATCAGTCCTTCCAATGAATATTCAGGACTGATTTCCTTTAGGATTGACTGATTGGATCTCCTTGCAGTCCAAGGGACTCTCAAGAGTCTTATCCAACACAAGAGTTGAAAACCATCAATTCTTCGGTGTTCAGCTTTCTTTATGGTCCAACTCTCACATCCATACATGACTAACGGAAAGACCATAGCTCTGACTAGAGGGACCTTTGTTGGCAAAGTAATGTCTCTGCTTTTTAATATGCTTTCTAGGTTGGCCATAGCTTTTCTTCCAAGGAGCAAGTGTCTTTTAATTTTATGGCTGCAGTCACCATCTGCAGTGATTTTGGAGCCCAAGAAAATAAAGTCTGTCCCTACTTATTTGCCATGAAGTGATGGGACCAGATGCCAAGATCTTAGTTTTTTGAATGTTGAGTTTTAAGCCAGTCTTTTCACTCTCCTCTTTCACTTTCATCAAGAGGCTCTTTAGTTTCTCTTCACTTTCTGCCATAGGGTAGTTTCATCTGCATATCTGAGGTTATTGATATTTCTCCCAGCAATCTTGATCCCAACTTGTGCTTCATCCAGCCCAGTGTTTCTCATGATGTAACCTGCATATAAGTTAAATAAGCAGGGTGATAATATACAGCCTTAACGTACTCCTTTCCCAATTTGGAACCAGTCCATTGTTCCATGTCTGGTTCTAACTGTTGCTTCTTGACCTGCATAGAGATTTCTCAGGAGGCAGGTAACGTGGTCTGGTATTCCCATCCCTTCAAGAATTTTCCACAGTTTAGACCACGCAAAGGAAATACAATTTTGAGTACAATTTGTTCCCATTTTAAAGATGAAGACACAGATTCAGGAAGAAGATGTAACCTGCCCAATCTAATGAAGTCAGCAAGCCACACTTGGAGCACTCCGCCCCCATATGCCTACTCCCTCTGCCAGGTTTCCTTCCCTCTGCTCCACTGTCTCCTTTCTGCAAGGCCCCCCATGATCTTCTTATTTAAGACTGCAGCCTCCCCCACATCACTCCCTTGTGTAATTTTCTTCATTGCACTGACCACCTTTTAATCCTTATGGGGCTTACATATGTATTTCATATTGTCTAGCCACCAATGATACTGTTCCTCTCCTTGAGATATAAATTCTTCAAGGATAGCCATGTTATTCTCTCTGTGTGTTGAGGACTCTATCCCTGGCATGTAGACGGGCAGTCCAGCATACAGAACATTCTCATCAATATCTGCTGAATAAATGCATAGGATTTTGATTTTGATGCCCAGTTCGTACTCTCTCAGTGATTTTTCCCAAAGATAAAACACCATTTTGCATTCAACTTGTTAGTTATATTCTGCTGGCTTTCACCACTACCAATGGTTAAATTTAAGTGTGTTATAAATAAGTATGGTAAAAGACAATATCGGTGCCTTCAGAGGAGGGAAAAGAAAAGAGGATGGCTTAAAATAAAATATTTTGTTCAGAATGATTTTTTTATTTCCCTTTGGGGGGTCCAAAATCATTCATTTTTCTTTTAAGATCAATATATAAAGACTCAATGCCAGTTTTATTCCATCTCCAAGTTCTGTCAAATGGGAATGAGATTGATTCTAATATAAATTGCTAAAATAAATCTATTGCCAAAACATCTCTTAAATATATTTTGGAGAGCTTTTGTAATATAATTTGTGTTGTGAGACTAGTTATTGCCTGTTGTAGCAAAACCATATGGTATTAGTTTCACAGGAAAAGATATAAATGAATGCTTTAAAATGAGTGCCTAGTCAAATACTCATTCCATTCCCTTTCTTCTCCAGGGTCTTGTCCAACAGACACAGTAAGCTTTCTATCAGGCATCTTGATTTTTGAAGCAGTTACAAAGTCTTCCCTGTTTATACTTAGTTCTTCTATGTAATTATGACATTTAGCTCTAAACTTCACTTATTATATTTGGAGAAGGAAATGGCAACCCACTCCAGTACTCTTGCCTGGGAAATACTATGGAAGAGGAGCCTGGTGGGCTGCAGTCCATGGGGTTGCAAAGAGTTGGATATGACTTAGTGACTAAACAACAAACATTATATCTTTAACAGGTCAAAGCTTTTCTAGGAATTTTTTCTAAAGAAAAACAGTTCAGTGAGAGCCCAGGGACTACTGCAGTGCTACAGAGTGTGGTGGCTGTTGGTGAGGCATTCAAGGGAACCGCCATATTCAAAATGGCCTCCTACCCCTCCCATTACCAGTAGCTTTGCCCGTAATCTTTATGAGCCTCCAGACCTTTCTAAAGGTTATTGTGATTCACTTCTGTGAGGGCAGCAAAGCTCTATCAAGCTGATATGGCTTGATATTAAATTGATATTATTATTGATATTATTAAAAGTAATAAGAGAATCCAAATGCTATTGTACTGACACACATTACTGAACAAGAAGATGAGTTGATAAATAAACTCAAAGAATGAGAGAAAGAAAGAAAGAAAAAAAAGAAAGATTATAATCACCTAGCCTCCTTTCCTTTATGATTTTGTTTTGCTTCTCAAAACATTGTTAAAGTTAACTTGCTAAATCTTGCTAAGTATTAGAAGAATACTGGATAAGCCTTAATAAGAAATTTGAGGCATTGTTAAATCCCTCTGTTAGCATGAAACCATTGTAAGTTTTATAGCACTCTGGGGTGACTTTTTTGCATCTTAAAAATCGAGGCAACTGTGAAAACTATATCTAGGTGAGTAGACATCATTTCTCCCTGGCAGCATGGCAGTAGGTTTGTTCTGAGAAATCTGTACTCAGTCCATGCTAGGAGCATTGGATGACACATTACCACAGAAGAAGTAGAATCCAGTGCATGATTTTAAGAAGCTTAGAACCCAGGAGATAAAACAGGGAAGGCACAAAGTTACAGTAAATCTAGTATATGCAACTTTGATTTTCAAGGAATGGTACAATATGGGATCAATGATTTTATAACGTGCTAAATGCATTGGCCAGAGTTCATTATATGTGAGTTGAAAGCTCTAGAAGGTGGGATATTGTCAGTGAGCTCAATAAACATTGTCAATACCATATGAGAGGAAAGTTGTAAAGCCCAAAGGGATCACTTTCACACCTTTCGATTTTACAGAAGTTAGTTAGAGTCAAGAGTTTCACAAAGAGGCCAGTGTATTGTGACATAATGAACCTGGGCTTTGGGGTCTTCAGATTCCCACACTTTGAGTAGCTTTGTCATCTTGGGCAGGCTGCTTGATATCCCTAAAACCCAGTTTCCTCTTCAGTGAGATAAAAAGTCCTACTCCATAGATACTGTTGACAAGATTAAATTAAACGAGGTGGTGCGTGCATGGTCAGTTGCTTCAGTTGTGTCCAACTCTTTATGTCCTATAGACTGCAGCCCACCCGGCTCTTCTGTCCACGGGATTCTCCAGGCAAGAACACTACAGTGGGTTGCCATGCCCTCCTCCAGGGGATCTTTCTGACCCAAGGATTGAAGCTGCATCTTCTGCTTTGCAGGTGGGTTCTTTATTGCTTAGCCACTGAGGAAGTCCCTAAATGAGGTGGTGGACATCCTTAAGTCTGTACTTGGCACATGACAGAAACACAGAAAACACTGGTTTCTTTCTCTTAATAAAATTTAATATTTATCAATGGCATCTCAGCTGCTGTGCTGAGCATTGTACATGCCTCATTTCATTTAATCTTTACAACAGGTCCATGAGCTGGGTACTATTATGATCCTCAGCTTACAGATGAGGAAACTGAGACCTAAATAGGCAGAAAAAGTTGCTCAAGAACACATACTTACTGAGCAGGAGGACTAAGTTTCCAACTCTACATTCTACTTTACCTACTACCACTTTGCTAATCAGGAGGGGCTCAGTCCATTAAGTCACCAAACAAATTTAATAAGTACTTTGTTTCAAGCACTTTATGAATGGCTGAAGATGCAGTGATGAATAAAATAGACATGGCCCTTGCCCTCATGAAGCTCACAACCTAGCCTAGGTGACATTTGGGGCTGGACAGTTCTTTGCTATGGAGACTGTCCTGTGCACTAACGGATGTTGAGCAGCACCCCTGGCCTCCACCTATCAGACGGCAGGTTGTGACAGTCAAAAAAGCTTCCATACATTCCTATAGCTCTTTGGGGGGAGGAAATTGCCCCGAATAAGAACCACGGCTCCTGTGAAGTCAATATTAAGAGTCTTGTACTTAAGGAACTAGGAAACTCCTACTGAGCCAGAGGCTCTTCTAAGACACAGTTTTTCTTTAAAAAACAAACAACTTCCCCCCACACCCTGCCCAGTCAGAGAGCAGGTGGAGAAAAGGGAATCCTCCTACACTGGTGTTGGGATTGTAAATAGGAGCAGCTACTATGGAGAACAGTATGGCGGTGCCTTAAAAAAAACCTAAGAATACAGCTAACATATAATCTAGTAATCCTAACTCCTTGGCATATACCTGGAGAAAACCATAATTTGAAAAAATATATGCATCCCAATGTACACTGCAGCACTATTTACAATGGCCAAGACATGGAAGCAGCCCAAGTGCCCACCAGCAGATGAATTGATAAAGAAGATGTGGTATAAGTACACAATGGAATATTACTCAGCCATAAAAAAGAATGAAATAATAACATTTGTAGCCATATTGATGGACCTGGAGATGATCAAACCAAGTGAAATAAGCCAGACAGAGAAAGACAACTGTCATATGATATCACTTATATGTAGACTCTAAAAAAAACATACAAACAAACTTATTTACAAAACAGAAATAGACCCACACACATAAAAAACAGATGGTGATCAAAGGGGAAAGGGAGGGAGTGATAAATCATGAGTTTGGGATTAACAAATACACACTGCTATATAAAAAATAAACAATTAGGACCTACTACATAGAACAGGGAAGTATACTCAATATTTTGAAATGACCTATAAGGGAAAAGAACTGGAAGGCAAATAGGTCTGTAGGACTTCCCTGGTCATCTAGTGGTTAAGAATCCACCTGCCAATGCAGGGCACACAGCTTCAGTTGCTGGTCCGGGAAGATTCCACATGCCACAAAGCTACTAAGCCTGGGCGCTATAAGTACTGAGCCTGTGTGCCTGGAGCCTGTGCCCCACAGCAAGAGAAGCCACCACAGTGAGAAACCTGTGCACTCCGACTAGAGACCAGACACCATGCTCCGAAACTAGAGAAAAGCCTACATGCAACAGTGAAGACCCAGTACAGCCAAAAATGAATAAATAGAAATTAAAAAATAATAGTTATATGTAAATGAATCACTGAGCTGTATACCTGAATCATTGAGCTGTATACCTGAAACTAACACAATGTAAATCAACCCTACTTCAATAAAAAGAAAAAAAAAAAAACAGCCATCCGCCATAATGTAGAGTCTGCCATGTAACCACCTCACAAAACAGTTTCACATTCCTCTATTGAAGGTTTTCTTGGTGGAACTATTTCTAATTTGGAAAAAGAAGTCAATACGATTTGCTCTATAGGGAGTTCCCCGGTGGTTCAATGGTTAGGACTCCACACTTTCACTATCGGGGGCTTGGGTTCAATCCTTGTTTGGGGAACTAAAACCCACAAGCCACAGGGTTTGCTCTATAGAAGTATGTTTCATAGTCAGCTTACCTGAAACAGAGTATACCATAAATAAATCCTCACATTTCCCCACAAAAATGGGAAGGCATTTTCCAATGTATTTCAAAATACAATATTGTAAAATAATTAGCCTCCAATTAAAATAAATAAATTAAAAAAAAACAAAAACAAAACAACAAAACAAAAATGGGAAGGCATATACAGACACATGAATCCTACTAGAGTTGGAGCTAACTGTAGTTTTATAATTGAGCAGATAAGGAAAGAATTGAATTGTGGGGGCAGCTAGAATCAAAGGTTGCCAGGTTTAACACTTCCAAGTTTATCACAGAACTTTCAGGTTACTGGTGGGATTGGCCCTGGTAGGTGAACTTCTGCAATTCAAAAACAACACAGTGAAAACTTGGTTCTCTACACTGAGACTCAGGGACCCAGTCTTCCATTGTGTGCGGAGGGTGACAGAGGTTTTTATAGACTTGGTCTAGAACATTCCATTCATAAGAACTCAAGTACATAACTACTGCAAGATACCAATACAAGAGAGGCTAGGATATGGAGTCCCACTATGTGTCCAGGACAGAAAGGAGAACTGTTTGATGAACATCTACCCAGACTTTGCCAATATAGTCAAAATCATTTTCATGGTTCAAGAGTATATGTGGTCTCATTTTCAGATTTATAAAATCAGAATATTATATACTTTATAAAGATTCTGTGAGGACTAATAAAAGATGTGTAAGCTACATTCTTCCCAAAGACTTTGTGCTTCGTATGCATCTGATATCTAGAGAATAATACACTGTGCTAATTTATAGTCCCATTATGAATAGACACATTCTTAATCCCTGGCAGACATCCTGATGTGGTCAATCTGTTATCATTCATTAAAGAAAGGAGACTGTGCTATGTAGTACAAGTTCAAGTCCCTGAGCGGTGCTACAATATTTTCTTTTGCACTCAATGTGTGAATTATTTAAAAAGAAAAGCTAGCTACAATGTCATCATTTTTGATTATATCAAAAATGAAGGCAGAGACAGGACTGCTTCCAATCTGTGAAGTTATTTAGCATTTAATATTCCCTTTGGGAAATCAATATGGTTTGGGGGAGATTATTTATATACCACTAGTCAAGTGTGGTTTAAATAAATGCAGTGTGTTGCTAGCGCTCTGTGAATGAATCTTTCAATGTCAAGAGCTTACTATTGAATAAAGAGATGTAATCATAAATAAGCTAATGGGAAAATGGTTAGTAGAAATTATCTGGTCATTTTACTGATACAGATGAATATCTTAGGTTCTCTTTTTCCTTGGATTTAGTCAAATCATAAAAATGAATGTCTGGGCATTGTACACCAAGCTATTAACATTTATTCATTATTTAAAATGTTTATGGAACTAATTTTATTTTAGGGGAGTGAAATGTAGGCTGGTGGTTCACACATGAATAAATAATTCATGTCTTTTTTTTTTAATCCCGTAAGGTAAAAAGAATTAATCAAATGACAACAAAATAATTCTTACTTTTTAAGTAGTCAGGGTGCATTCTGCATGAGGATACAAATCAGTTCCTTCCAGGCTTCATGGAAGTTTGGAGCAGAGGGGGATGGTTAGCAGGGCAGAGAGAAGAAGGGCGATAAAGAGAGAAGTCTCAGGTCTCCGAGCTAAAGCACACGTTGGTTAATTCCTCCTCATGGATGCTGTCGCTTCAGTTGTGTCTGACTGTGCAACCCTATGGTCTTTGGCCGCCAGGCTCCTGTGTCCATGGTATTCTCCAGGCAAGAATATTGGAGTGGTTTGCCATTTCCTCCTCACGGGATCTTCCTGACCCAGGGATTGAACCCGATTCTCTTACATCTTCTGCATTGGCAAACGAGTTATTTAGCAGTAGCGGCACCTGGGAAGCCCTTAGGCTGCTTAATTCCTATCAGAAAATAGAAATTCCTGGCAGAAACAAGAAGAAAGTACAACTAAAGAGATCAACATATCCTAAGCAACCCTGGGGGTATTTTGGAGTGAGAACCCACAAGCCTCACTGTGAACAGAGAACCAACACTGGCTTTTCCTTTCCTCATTTACCTGTTCACCAGAAAACAGGTATGCCGTGCTTTAAGCATGGAGAACATGGAACCAGAGGGATAAATTCACTTGGCATTATTCAATTTACAAAGGAAAACTAAGATCATGGCATCAAGTCCCATCACTTCATGGCAAATATGGAAACAGTGACAGATTTTATTTTCTTGAGCTCCAAAATCACTGCAGACAGGGACTGCAGCCATGAAATTAAAAGATGCTTGCTCCTTGGAAGAAAAACTATGACAAACCTAGACAGCATATAAAAAAGCAGAGACATTACTTTATTGATAAAGGTCCGTATAGTCAAAGCTATTTTTTTTTTTCTCACTAGTCATGTATAGATGTGAGAATTGGACTGTAAAGAAAGCTGAGTGCCAAAGAATTGATGCTTTTCAACTGTGGTGTTGGAGAAGACTCTCGAGAGTCCCTTGGACTGCAAGGAGATCCAACCAGTCAATCCTAAAGGAAATCAGTCTTGAATATTCATTTGAAGGACTGATGCTGAAGTTGAAGCTCCAATGCTTTGACCACCAGATTCGAAGAACCGACTCCTTGGAAAAGACTCTGATGCTGGGAAAGATTGAGGGCAGGAGGAGAAGAGGGCGACAGAGGATGAGATGGTTGGATGGCATCATTGACTCAATGGACATGAGTTTGAACGAACAGGAAGATAGTGAAGGACAGGGAAGCCTGGCATGCTGCAGTCCATGGGGTCACAAAGAGTCAGACATGGCTGAGTGACTGAACAACAGCAACACCCTTTACCCCAACAGTCACTGTAAAACGTATTTAACTAGTGGCTTCCCCCTGGGGCCCAAGAAAAATGTTTTGTTTAACAAAAATGATTTTCACATATTTACAGTGAACAATATGACACGGTCACTATCTGACCACCCTGACTGGCAAAACGGCAGGTTCTTTTTTTTTTTTTTTTTTCCGGCAGGTTCTTAAGGTCCAACAGTGTTAAGATTTTGGTTTCTGGGAACAAATCTTTTATAAAAAGTAAGCTGTGTCCCACCAAGAAAAACTATAAAACAAATTGGATGGGGAAAGATTTAATGGAGTAAAATAATTCAGAGGGTATTATTTTGAGGTAATTAAAAATGTCCAATATTCTGACCTCCAACACTCTTTAACGTGAGTGCTCAAAAAGTTTTTTACCTAAAAACTTACATTGCCAAAAAAAAATCGACCTTGTCCAACAACTGAGAGATTGCATCAAGTTGCGAGAGCAATAACCAAAAAGATAGATCAGTCATCGGTGTCATAGAAGAAAAGCTGTTGGTTGATGGTATCTTTCCTTTTCCACTGTTAGAAGTACTGTGTGTGCAATGCACTGCATGGCTGATGTCACAGATCTGAGTCTTTTAATATCTGGGAGAGATGGAACAGCAGGCTGCAGGCGGCTTAGGCGAGTTCTGCCCTTTCTGGCTCATTTGTCTAAGAAAGAATTTGGTGAGTTGACAAGTTTCTGAAAGTAGAGGAAAATGATTTGAGTAAAGGTGGCCAGAGGCAGTTAGCAAATTCTGACCACCATCATAGTTGTCACCCACCGAAATTTAAACTCGAGTCCAAATTTATACAAGTGGATTCACTTACATGGTACAGAATTCACGTGCTATTTATTAACTATCACTGGGGCCTTTCTTCTGAACTCTGTATATTTTTGGATGGCAGGCCATGTTGGGAAGCTGCAATCCTCTTGTGACAGGTTATAAGAGCCAGGTAAAACTTTCTGACTTTGTTCTGACTTAGGAGACTCATCTTTAACTGCAGTGATGATTGTGATTCCAAAGGCAAACGTCAGGAAAGGAAGTGAAAAAGTCAGCAAGTCTGGAGAAGGTTGGAGGAGCAATTATAAAATAGCTAATAAATAATAGTTATTTAACAAAGCCAAACTTGCAGATTCTTCCCTTTTTCTTTTTTGAAAGTGATTTTTCACTTCTAAATGAGACAGCTCAATTTAACTACCCCAAATTTATGGGTCTAACGAGGGGGAAAGATTATGTGTCTGGAGTCCTCTGGGGAAGGACGCTACCTGGCGGTCCAACATTCATGGTCAATTGTTATTACAGGTGTGGGGACGCATTGCTGGCAAAGGGAGAATTCCTAGGGCAGGAAATTTAGGTGGGATGCCTTAATGGGGTGGTCAAGAGACAGCCAAAGCTGTATGCCAATAAAAGGTAGAGGTTGCTATTGCGGCTAGGATTTTCTGCTCTGCACTTTAGAATTTGGGGGCAATCCATAATTTCTCTATAGAAATGCACAACCAGGGACCTCCCAACTAAGAGCCCGCATGCTGAAAGCAAAAGATCCTACTTGCCCCAACTAAGACCTGGCACAGCCAAATAAACCAAAAAAAAAAATGCACAGCTAATTTCTTGTGTTCACTGTCTTAATTTTGCCCAGAAGTTACACTAAAATAAGAAGCAGGCAAGTTTTCTCTTTTTAGAGTGATAAGATTATCTTTTATAATTTTAACTAATAAGTGACATAAATTATTAAGTACACTATTGGGCAACAATCAACAGCTGTGTATAGTGAAATGACCTGACAAATGCTGAGGAACTCTTGAGAAAAGGCTGTCACTATATTAACCAGTCAACCACTGAATGATCAGTATAAATGGATGAGGTGGGCGCATGCTGAATTATCCTTAGAATCCTTCTTTTTTCTTTTAAAATTTTAAAATATAATATAAATACTTTTAGGTGGGGTTATTCTATATATTGGTGTGTGGATCTGTGCATGCTCAGTTGTGTCTGACTCTTTGCGGCCCCATGGACTGTAGCCCACCAGGCTCCTCTGTCCATGGGATTTTCCAGGCAAGAGTACTGGAGTGGAGTGCCATTTCCTTCTCCATATTCTATATATATCGCTCTGTAATCTGCCCTTTAAATACTATGTTATCATTTATAACTGCTATGTAATATTCCATGAATGGATATGTATATACCATATATTATTTCAACCAATTCACCACGTATTGGTCCTTTAGACTGCACAATCTTTCAACTCTAATATGGATTATTGTTATCAACATCAAATTTTATATTCATGTTAGCAACTTATCTTTCCTTAGGATAAATTCCTACAGTTAGGATTGACTGGTAATAAGATATTTTTTGGTGGATATTTTAATACAGATGATGAAGCACTTTCCTTAAAACTTGTATTTATCTGCAATCTCACCAACCATATGAGAGTTATTAGTTTGTTTTAAGAGTTTCCATCCAGTTCATTCCCTCCTTTGGAGGAGAGCAGGGCCTATTTCCTAATTGCCTTCTCTCTTTCCTTCTGTTCTTCCCTCTGACAAACACTGATCCATTACCTATAACTTTCAGGCATTGGACATCAAATCTCCGATCACATTAGATAACATGTGTGGACAGGTGATGGTTCCCTAGGATCTCTGCTTTTGGAACCCTCTTATGGAATCTACATAAATATCATGGAAAATTCCACCACGTCGACTTCCAATCTCCCTTTCTCGGATACTTTTCACATCTGGAAGTAGCACAAATTCTTGTGTCAAACCATGTGCCTTGATTTTACTCTGGAAATACTGTCACCGTAACTGTGGCAGACAGAAACCAGTTATGTCCCATCTCTGGGCTCACTGTGCCACACTTTAAGTAGCTCCTCCTCTTCTCCTGCTCAGGGACAATTCTGTGGCGTCTCTTTCCCACTTCCCCAGTCCCCATACCTGGCCCAAGGCAGTAGAGAGACAAGAGTATGTGGTTTATGCTTTGGCATCTCTCAATGCCCTTCCTCCCTTACACCAGACTCTCTCTCATATTAAGGAGCTAGTTCCCATGATGCTCCAAGAAGCCATGACGAACAACAGTCTTTTTGTTAAGGAAAGTGACAGTCAATTAATGAGAGTTTTCTATATTGCTGTAAGTAAAAAGTCCCTCTTTGCAACCCCATGGACTGTAGTTCTCCAGGCTCCTCTGTCCATGGGATTGTCCAGGCAAGAATACTGGAGTGGGTTGTCATTTCCTACTCCAGGGGATCTTTCTGACCCAGGGATTGAACCCACATCTCTTGTGTCTCCTGCACTGCAGGTGGATTCTTTACCACTGAGCCATTGGGGAAGCTCCAAAAAGCCCCTAATTAACTTTTAAATCAGTGAGAGGGACTTCAGAGCTCCCTCTATGCCCAGAATGTTCTGACAAGTTTCCGATATTCATGGACTTCTTTCAACCCCCTGTGATGTTTGGGCTTTTACAATGACTTCTAAAGGCCAACAAACCACTCCAATAATCATAAATGAATGAAACACATCGAGCTGTACATGACGTGAGACGTGGTTAAAACACTCCCACCCATACGAGCCCAAATACAATATTAGGAGTTTAGGAGTTCTGACCATGCCTCTTTCAAGTGGTCTAAAGTAAAATTACACTGTTTTTTAAACTGTGGTTTTCTTGTCTTTTCATCTATTTCCCTTCTTGGAGAGAGAAAGAAAGAACAAATGTTAGGATCAGTGAACTGATGAGGCAAACGGTCCAGATGCAAAAGGCCATGTGCAAAGGTTTGCACTGGCCAAATGTTGAAGGGGAAGTTCCAGCGAGTTATGGTGGCATGTTCTTAGAAGGCGGCTTCCCAGATGGAGCTAGTGGTAAAGAACCCCCCTGCCAACGCAGGAGAACTAAGAGACGCCAGTTCAGTCCCTGGGTTGGGAAGATCCCCTGGAGGAGAAAACGGCACCCCACTCCAGTATTCTTGCCCGGAAAATCCCATGGACAGAGGGGCCTGGTGGGCTACAGTCCATGGGGTCACAAAGAGTTGGACACAACTAAAGTGACTTAGCACAAGTTCTTAGAAGAGTACCTGCTAATTTTTTGTTCTACACTTCAGTGACTTTGTTAATGATTTAATTTAGTGCTTCTCCACAAGGGGTGATTTTACTGTGAAAGGGACAGTTGCAAATGTTTGGAACATTTTGCAGAGTCATAGCTGGGATGGAGGTCTATTGGCAGGTAAAGGGTAGACACCAGGGATGTCGCCAAACAATCCTGCAAAATTGAGGGAAACCTCTCACTCCAGAGAATTATCAGCCCTAAATGTTAATAGTGTGAAGGTTGAGAAATTCTGATTTAATGGACTTCACATTCAATTTGTTTGACTCAAGGATCTGAATAATTATTTCAAGCATCATCAGCTGTCACAACATACAATTTTAACAAAATTCAACAGCCAAGATTATAGATAGAAACCTGCATTTTCCTATCAGGAAACTTCTACAGAGGGGTAGTTAGTGCCTCAGTAATGTTTGAGTTCTTCTGAAAGAATGCTCATGAAAGAAAGCTATGAAGAGGAACAATGAGAAATGTGTCTTTTCTGTTTAAGAAGCGAATGAACACATTTTTAGTTTCTAGAAAAAAATCGTAAGATTTGGCTGCTCTCCTTTGTAAACTCATTCTAACTGTAAGGTGAAGGTTAAGGAGGATTCCTATGGAACATAATTCCTTCAGATCACCTGAAATCTTCATACGGCCTGAAAGAACAAGAGACTAGGATGAGATGATAGCTCAGTGGTTCTTCAAGTGTGTTCCCCAGAACAGCAACAACACCTGAGAACTTGTTACAGATGCAAAATTCTGAGGCCCTAGCCAGACCTACAGAATCTGAAACTGATGGTGTCTTCCTGTGATCGACCACATCTTCCAAGAGATGCTGATAACATGACCAAGTTCAAAACAACTGTAGTGGGGAAAAAATGGTGGCAAGACAGAGAAAACAAAGAGAAACAATTTTTAAGGACCATCTCAGTTTGTGCTACTCGAGAACAAATCAAGATATTCTCTTAACCTCAACAATGTAATTTAAAAATACAAAATCTGAATTGGAATTTTCACTTAGAATCTCATTTCCAAGGCAGCCTGTGATCTCATGGGTATGTAGACTTAAAGCTCACGAGCTGAGATAGGGCAAAGATCTTTAGAGGTGAAGTCTTGCCATTTAGTAAGTTTCAGGCCAGAGGGCAATGGGGGATCCACTTCCGATGATGTTCCTGGACACATTCAGTCTTTTTATGATTAAAGAGGGGAAGAGCTAATACTTCCTATCACATCTGCACTCATCTCAATTTCAAGTTTTGAAAAGACTCATCATTCATGTTGCTATTTTTGTGCCCTGTGACAATGGGATTCAGAACGCAAACAGGGGGAAATGTCCAGTTTCCGGTTACTATTCTAGCATGCCTTGGTTTAATCCTTTCTTCCCAGGCACACCACCATACTTAAAACACCTAGAACTTAATGCTCTGACAAAAGTTCCTTCTTACAGACTCCATAGCAAGATGCTTTCAGCTCACATTTTCAAAAGATTACCTTTAGAAGAAAACAAAAATACAATGAAAGGATGAATGGAAAGCCTTCTTTTGTGCCGGTCTTTGGGCACCCAAACAATCAGAAACACTCATTATCATGCCAGCAGCCCAGCCTAGTGAAGAATCATGCCTTTCTGGATACAGTTCAAAGTGGAGCCCAGGTAAAAACTGAGAAGGAGCAGGCATGGAAGACCCTCAATTTCAGGGGAGCCCTAAGTGAGTGGGGTGCCTGTGAAACCTGAAATCTACACAGATCATGGGGCCTTCCTGCCCAAACGAGGAATTCCTCTCTAAAAGAAGTAGCGCCGACTCATCTTTGAGAGCTGCTGATCTTGTGGCAAACTGGCGCCAGTCGCTTTATAATTCACGAGCGATCTATCTTTGCATGTCAAATCAGGAACAGCCTAACACGATCTGTGTTCCAATTGCCTTAGTGCGATTGCTGACTGAACTGTAGCTCATGCTTCTAGATGAAAGTCAGGCACAGGTAGCACATCCAACAGCCTCATTTATGATACTCCAAACATTATGAAAAGAGAATGAAAATGAAGCCATGTCTGGTAGGGTTTGAAAAGATTTTACATCTAAGGAGCCAGCCAAGTTGTGAAAATAACGGAGCAACGTCAGACCTAACGGGAAAAAAGCTACTACACTGATCAGTAATAATATGTAGAATGCCAAGCTTTCATGAAATAAAATTCTATCATGAAAATATGACAATTTCCAAATGTGTTTCTTGTTCTAATTTTACCTAATCAAGATATAATATTCTCTTTTGTATACTGTACATATTGCAATTAAAAAAATAATTTAAATGCCATGCATTAGAAAGTCAGCTTTTTACTCAAAAATGAAGTTAGATGTTGAAGTTTTCTTATGTTAAATAGGATTTTCCCTCCCTCCCTCCCTCCCTCCCTCCCTCTTTCTCTCTCTCTCTACATATATATCCCCCCCACACACATACACCCACATGTGAACAGACTTCTCTATAATCAGAACTAAAGGACAGTTTTCTACAGTGTGAAATAAAGAGTAATTAATCCAGTGCCATATGCACAGACCTGAGTAATAACAGATGTAAAAGGTTTCAAACTTGGAGACGAATTCATATAAACTATATTTTTTGAGTTTCTGGCTTATCAGATCTAAAGATACAGCCCTCTTTGCTAATGTTTTAGCAACATCAATCAATCAACAAATATTTCCATGGTCATTCTGTGCCCAAAATACAAGATCAAGTTTTCCATCATCCAAAGTTCAACTTAGAATATAACGGTTGTGGGGGCAAAATCTTTAGCAAACGATGCTAGCAAAAATCAAGAATCGCTTTTTTGGACAGAGGAGATTAAATCTAAACGCACATCTTTCTGAAAATTAAGGTGAAATCAGTAGATCTGCATTCAAATCGGAATACTTCCTTTCGTAAGACACAGACTTGCTATTTTGGGGATTATGCATAGAAATATTTCCAAATTGCCATGCACATGGTTCTTTGGCCATATATTTACACCTCTAAGTAAATGTACAGTTAGGAAAAACATTTTATCCTATGCCAGTTACAATTTTAAAGGTAAGCATGTGTGTGCTAAGTTGTGCAACTCTTTGCCACCCTATGGACTGAAGCCCGCCAGGCTCCCCTATCCGTGGGATTCTCCAGGCAAAAATAAGTGGAGTGGGTTGCCATGCCCTCCTCCAGGGGATATTCTCCACCCAGGGATCGAACCCTTGTCTCTTATGTCCCCTGCGTTGGCAGGCGGTTGCTTTACCACTAGCGCCACCTGGCTGCATAAAAATCACATCATAGATGATGATTGTCCAGAGTTGGGAGCAAAGGGATGCAAATTTCTCAAAAGCCCTTTGCAGTTCTAGTATTTTCTTTTGCCATGTAAAAGGATACACTCCACTGGCTTATCCCGTATATACCGCTATTATAAATATATAGCAAATTATAAAAGCAAATGTGAATTTGGAGTCTCAAAATTTCCTTTAGGAATATATGATATGATCTAGATATTTGGTTCTGCTGGTCACCGATTTATTATTAATCAACTGGAGATGATAAATATTTAAACAGTTCCTGAGGACACAAACAAGCCTTCCAACAGGGGTAGAAAAAATCTGAGACAAACAGAATTAGCCAATTGTTCTCTCCAACCAAAGCAACCACAAAAGCAGCAAAACACCTTCCCTGGTTGAGAAACATCCTGTAATTTAAGTTACAGGGTTAATGAATATCAGCCCTCCAGGGGAAAACGGAAATTTATCTTATCATACTAGTTTTTATTACTTATTTACTTGGGTTGGGACGATCCCCTGGGGGAGGGCACGGCAACCCACTCCAGTATCCTTGCCTGGAGTATCCCATGGACAGAGGAGCCTGGCGGGCTACAGTCCATGGGGTTGCAAAGAGTCGGACATGACTGAAGCGACTGAACATGCATGCACTAGTTTTTATTACTTATTTACTTATTTAAGCAAAAAAGGAACGCCTTAGATGACTGGATATCCAGCTCAGAAAATGCAGAGGAACAAAGGGAGGCTAGGCAGTCAGAAACTGAGCCTAAATCACGTCTTAGAATTGAGTTTTTTCTGAGGAGAAATTCCTGCAGCAATCTCTGACACTGAGGGCCCCCATTAGAAATGCAGAAACTGCTGTTTCTGGAGAGTATAACTGTCCTTTTCTTGATGGTAACCCCTTCCCCCAACCTTATCAGAAAGACTGTGTGTCCAAATTGAGGATCTAAAGAACCTCTGCTTGGGGGTTGCTGAAGTGGAGGACATAAAGAATGGATGGAGGTGTAATGGTGCCCTCTGCTGGAGAAATGCAGTAATGCCGCCCAGTAAGTTTCCTACCGGAGCTCAAGTGATTTTTGGGGGGCTAGGGGGTGGGGGAGGGCTCCAGAGTGTTTCTGGAACAAAAAGTCCTGAGAAGTACTCTGCAAAAAAGTAGTTGCAAAACCCCAAACCACATGAAATTAGCTTGATTCTGAGTTGACAGTGGAATTTGAAACCAGCTGTATTTCATCCTAAAATGTTAGCGCTATAAACCCTTCATCAAACCTGGAGACAATTATTTTCTCACTATCTGGACAAGACCACATTTCTAGCGGCTGAATTTTTCCAGGGCAGACTTTGCTTTCCCATTTTGCTTTTGTAGAGCTCCCCTCGCAGACTTGCATAAACAAGCTGCACTAGAGAAGGAAGGGATGGTCTGAGGTTCAGCCTTATTCAACCGTCTATGATTCCCCTACTAAAAACCATCAAAAGAACTTGTTACATAAAGCACGCATCACAATGGCATTCCCAGGCTTCTGAGAAATACAGAGGAAGGCCAAAAATTGATTTTAAAAAGCCATTTGAGAAAGTTAAGGAAAATAGTGGTGTTTCATTCAAGGAGTAGATTCCTTACCTCATTTATCAGTTCTGAGTACACAGTTAAAATACTGAAACTACCCATAACCTAAAATAGCCAAAAGTAAATAAGGGACAGTAAAAGGAGACTGTTGAAATGAACCTCATGCCAATTGAACTTTTGGTAAAGAGCATACTGCTGCTTGGTGATCTTTAATAAAGTCTGCTAACCTCTGAATGGCACCCCACTCCAGTACTCTTGTCTGGAAAATCCCATGGATGGAGGAGCCTGGAAGGCTGCAGTTCATGGGGTCACTGAGGGTCGAACACGACTGAGCGACTTCACTTTCACTTTCATGCATTGGAGAAGGAAATGGCAACCCACTCCAGTGTTCTTGCCTGGAGAATCCCAGGGACGGGGGAGCCTGGTGGGCTGCCATCTATGGGGTCGCACAGAGTCGGACACGACTGAAGCGACTTAGCAGCAGCAGCAGCAGCTAACCTCTGAGATATTAGAGGAACATTGGCTTAAATGAGTTTCTCAGGTGGTACAGTGGTAAAGAATCTGCCTGCCAATGCAGGAGACACAAAAGACATGGGTTCGATCCCTGGGTCGGGAAGATCCCCTGGAGTAGGAAATGGCAACCAACTCCAGTATCCTTGTCTGGAAAATTCCAAGGACAGAGGAGCCTGGTGGGCTATTGTCCATGGGGTTTCAAAGAGTTGGACCTGACTGAGAGACTGAGTATGCAGCATGCATGAGCACACACATATACTGGCTTAAACAGAAGTAAGGAGTAATAGAGACAAAATACAATTGCATCAAGGAATCAAAACACACGATCTCCTGGTTAGTCTGGCTGTTTTCTTCTTCTTCTTCCTGTTTGCTTTAAAACTTGAGCCATGACTAGACAACTGAAAACCATGGCTTTGGTGAGTGAGATGGATGGATTCATCCATTCAGTTAAACACCTGTGAGGCTGGCCTCATGAGTGTGCAACCTGGGCAGCTGCATAGGGCTCCATGCTATGAAGGCGCCCCAGTTTGGATGAATGCCCTACTGTCCCCACCTGGAAATTCTTAATACTTTTTAAACAAAGGGCTCCATGTCCTCACTTTGCACTGGGCTTTGTAAATCGGGCAGTGTGTCCCATACATAAGCTTATTCGGCCTGTAGTTTTGAGCACTGTCAGAGTAAGATGCTGGCCTTCCTGGGGAACACAGTGATATCCAAAGCATGCTGTTTGTTGAATGAGCTTACCATCTAAGAAAGGAGATGAGACATGTCCAAGGACCATGAGAAAATGCAGCCGAATATAATAATTCAATAAAAGAGGCCTGTAGTTCAGAGGATGATGGCAAGATCATTTCCAGCTGGGAAAACCTGAAATGTCTCATGAATGGGGTGTCATTTGAGTTGGGCCTTTCAAACAGATTCTTTAGTGCTTATTTCTCTGAAGGAAAATAGAAAAACAAAATAAATAGAGGCACTTTTCCTTTTTTACCATCTGGTCCACTTTGTGGTTTACTGGTTCCTTTTTCTCAGTCACCTTAGTTGACTTTAGAGTTTTAAGCATAGGATTTCGGTGTTTTTGTACTCATCAAGTGTGGTCTTCAGTAGAGAAAAAGAGTTTGAATTTTTAAATATTGGAGGATGGGGTCAAAGTGTGTGCCTCTCAGCAAGCCTCATTGGAGATGGCAGGTGAATTCAAAATCTGTAGTATCATGTACGTAATTCAGATATCCTCAGGGTGGTTAAGTATTATCATCTCCCTACTATCTAGAAAGCCAACTGTGTCCATTTCAGGGCCCCAGAGAAGCTCAACAAAAAAAATGAGGCACCAAAGCTAGAATTTGTTGTACCCAGAGGTCCAGATCGCATCTCTCTCAACTGCCATAAGAGTGTTCCTAGCAAACCCTCTGCTTAAAAGATATTTGGTTATCAGGAAAGCCAAGGGCTTCCCTGGTAGCTCAGCAGTAAAGAATCTGCCTGTCAATGCAGGAGACGTGAGTTCAATTCCTGGGTTGGGAAGGCCTCCCCTGGAGGAGGGCATGGCAAACCACTCCAGTATTCTTGCCTGGAGAATCCCATGGACAGAGGTGTCTTGCCAGGGCTACAGTCCATGGGGTCACAAAGAGTTGGACACGACTAAAACAACTCAGCACAAAAGAATACATGAGTATTCTCTAAGATCGGCAATAAAAATTATGCATGGAGGGATAAAGCGGCACATAACCTATTAAAAAAAATTATTTTTAGGTTATCTTGGCCATCAGTTCAGTTCAGTTGCTCAGTCGTGTCTGACTTTTTGCGACGCCATGGACCACAGCACACCAGGCCTCCCTGTCCATCTCCAATTCCCCGAGTTTACTCAAACTCATCTCCATTGAGTCAGTGATGCCATCCAACCATCTCATCTTCTGTCATCCCCTTCTCCTCCTGCCCTCAATCTTTCCCAGCATTCAGGTTTTACAAATGAGTCAGGTCTTCACACCAGGTGCCCAAAGTATTGGAGTTTCAGCTTCAATACCAGTCCTTCCAATGAACACCCAGGACCCATCTCCTTTAGGATGGACTGGTTGGATCTCCTTGCAGTCCAAGGGACTCTCAAGAGTCTTCTCCAACACCACAGTTCAGAAGCATCAATTCTTTGGCTCTCAGCTTTCTTTATAGTCCAACTCTCTCATCCATACATGACTACTGGAAAAACCATAGCCTTGACGAGATGGACCTTTGTTGGAAAAGTAATGTCTCTGCTTTTTAATATGCTGTCTAGGTTGGTCATAACTTTCCTTCCAAGGAGTAAGCATCTTTTAAGTTCATGGCTGCAATCACCATCTGCAGTGATTTTGGAGCCCAGAAAAATAAAGTCAGCTACTGTTTCCAGTTTTCTCATCTATTTGCCATGAAGTGATGGGACCAGATGCCATGATCTTCATTTTTTGAATGTTGAGCTTTAAGACAACTTTTTCACTCTCCTCTTTCACTTTCATCAAGAGGCTCTTTAGTTCTTCTTCACTTTCTGCCATAAGGGTGGTGCCATCTGTGTATTTGAAGTTATTGATATTTCTCCCGCCAGTCTTGATTCCAGCTTGTGCTTCTTCCAGCCCAGCGTTTCTCATAATGTACTCTGCATATAAGTTAAATAAGCAGGGTGACAATACACAGCCTTAACGTACTCCCTTTCCTATTTGGAACCAGTGTGTTGTTCCATGTCCAGTTCTAACTGTTGCTTCCTGACCTGCATACAGATTTCTCAAGAGGCAGGTCAGGTGGTCTGGTATTCCCATCTCTTTCAGAATTTGACTGTGTGGACCACAATAAACTGTGGAAAATTCTGAAAGAGATGGGAATACCAGACCATCTGATCTGCCTCTTGAGAAATCTTGGCCATATTCAATATTAAAAGTGAAGTTTAAAAATCTTCATACATTAATGGATATAACCACATGCCATGCTTTGGGTCAATGTCCTTAGAAAAATAATGTACTGCACAAAAGAAATAATATAGTCAGTGAACTTGGCAGAGCCTGCGAACATTTTTTTCTTTCCTGTTGTTTCATAGTTACCCTTAATTTGTTCTATATATCTAGAATTTAGTCTCTTTAATTCCTAATGGAACAAAGTAGAAGTTTAAAAAATTCCACTATGTCTTTTTAAGCCTCTGATTGTGGATAAAGCTATGCAAGCAAGGGTACAATACAATAAATTATATGTTCTGAGATTTTTTTTCCAGTCTTGTCTTATCTAAGCTTGATTTCTCACTAGATATTTAAACCAGAACCAGAAACAGAGATTCTCTGGCTATCAATGAAACAGCATTTGTCATTTCTTACAAAATTGATCATTTTGGCTTGCCCCGTAGAATACAATTAAGAGAGAGCTCTTATTATTTTAAGAAGCTAACAATCTAATTCCCCAGGAAGGAGAAGCAATAAACATTGAAATCAAATTATTTACCTGTACTTTGTGAGAAAATTGAGACAGAAAAGTGGCGTTTTTAACATGGTAGGTTTTATGACTCAGGTTAAGATGGAAGGTCAGGGATATTAAGTATTCAGTTTACAACATCAAATTTAGTTGAGTGTTTCTTTCTCTGAGAAAAGAGCGGAATACTAAAGCTACATTTGACTCCAATTCAACAGCCAAGCCTGCTTGAATGAAACCACCGTCTGGCAGAATTTATGAGAGAAAAAGCAAACCGTGTAAGCAGCAGTTGGCTTTTAGCAATGGGTGGCAGAAGCAAAGCATATCCAAGAATATCAAGGTTTACCTTTGCCCTCGTTTCCCATTTTAAGAACCGTGTCACATGTTTCCAACTGGAGCATTCTGGTCCTTATAACCACCATGCTTTGGCATTCTGGCAACTCCTGACCCACATTTTTGGTGGCCAAACTGTGGTTAGCGTGGGCCAGGGAGCCAGGAACTGCTGACTCAACTCTTTCTGCAGCTTGTGGCTACGTGGGAACAGCAGGCAATGGTTGGATTCCTTTCCCGTGCTCAGAGAACATGACACAGTGGGACTTGGAAGGGGTACAATCAGCCCATGTCACAGAACTGCTTTCTGGATTCCCATGGAATGCTCAGAAGAGCTGAGGTAAAGAACCAGGCCAGAATCAAACCTCCGTGTGTGTATTGTCTCTGTTGACGTGGCACAGTGAAGATTCACTGGGTGTATTTCAGGGCTAGTCTTCTTCAACACTGCCTTCTGAATTACGAAGAGTGAGTTCATCAGAGCCACGGATTCATCCAAATGAAATGAAAATCGGTCTTCATTCTGTTTGAGGAGAGGGGGATTTTGCAACTTTTTTTTTTTTTTAACTCAAGAACATCATCGTTCTGGCTGAAGCAGGGGTTCTCAAAGTGTGGTCCCTGCAGTGGCTGCAGCCTGGAGAGGGGTTAGATGCAGAGAAATGCAGGAGACTTCCTGGCCCCATCTCAGTCCTACGCATGCGCAACTTGAGAACCACTGAGCTAAGGAATCAGTGCAGAGGTGACTTCTGTGACAGTAAACAGTGTCACCTCCCCTGGGAAGTGGGCTGCCTGCGAATGTGTTACCAGGGGAACTCTTTACTGTGGCCATGGCAGCAGACCATTCTACTTTAGCTGAGGAAAAGAAGCCATCTGCTGCCTCAACTTGTATCATTTGACTTGTTCAAATTCAAATTGCCCAAGATTTTCTTAAAAGCCCCAAAGCACAATATAGCATTTGTATGAAAGTCAAAGTGTTAGTTGTTCAGTCGTGTCTGACTCTTCACGACCCCATGGACTGTAGCCCACCAGGCTCCTCTGTCCATGGGATTCTCCAGGCAAGAATACTGAAGTGGGCTGCCATTCCCTTCGTCCCATCATTTGTATGATTGAATAGTAATTTTTTTGAACCATACTCCATATACTGTTGTTGGTTTCTGTGCAATTAAAATGCTTACTTTTTCTCCAAAATAAAACTTTCACAATTTTAGGCTCAAAGAATTTTAGAGTTGGATCTTTCTAATTAGTCACCATTTTCTTTTGTTTAAACCCAGGGAGGGAGCAACTCAGGTCACAAGATACAGCCGGTGAGAGGTGACAAGAGAAATCTTCCTGGGGGCAATGAGAGAAGGTGACCAGTGGCAAGGACCACATCGTTTTCATCTCTTATCTCCTTTTCACATCACAGTTCTGGGAACAGTGTTGGCACCGTTTGAGCAACGTTTTTTTTGAAAAAGGATATGAAATAAAAGGTGTGTTCCTTTTTTCCCTGCTCCTAGAGGAGGGAAAAAGGCATTTTCTCACAGTCTGCCAGAAGGGATGAGGGAAGATGAAAAATTACTTCAGTTTCTATTAAATAATAGGTTACTTCTTTGAAGTTGCCAACCCGGTAGCCTGTGATTGTATAAAATGGATTCTATTAACAAGAGACTCAGGACAACGAGCCACAAAGATCCGGACTGAGATGTGTCAGAAAGGCTATTTGGAGATGTTTGCACTGGGCTGGCTCGTTCCTATGTCTGGCTCAAGTCCATTTTATTTAGCACCATAAAAACAGACTTAACTTATGATATTTTAAGCCTCTTAAACAAAGCGAGATCTATGCCATGGGCTGCAAGTTTGGACCTTCCACTGTCCCAGGTTTTCCCCAGGTCAGGAAAGGCGAGAAACTGTTTCTACATCTAGAAGCGCCAAGTGGAAAGCCCCCTCCCTCTCCCTTCTAATATCATCAGGAATGAATAGGCAGCGTGTTTCCCATAATTCAGCAATAACTGGGCTATTATTCTTTAATGCTTCAGTTTATTAATGTAGCCACTGTGTCATTCCGACCATGCCCATGTAATTAAATTACCCGACAGACATTTGATATGAAGCTCTCAATCCCCACAAAAGCCCAGAATTTCTATGCCCCTTTGTGAGTCCCTAATGAATGAGTGGCACACACACTTCTGTCATCCATGCTCACTCACTGTCCTCTCCGACTGCTCTCCTGTGTCGCAGGGGCTGGCTCCTGCACACACACTGGGACCCGTTCAAAGGCAGGGGGTCACGTTTCCTCTGACAACAACAAGCACCGGGCAGGCTATCACCTTTCTTTCTGTTTGTCTGGCTAGACTAGAGGCTGACCAAATTAAATTCCAAACCCACTGCCTGGGTGGGTCAGTGGTACACTCTTCAACTCTTGGCTCCCCAGTGTTTATTCTTCTTTGGGTCATAAGTATGAAAGGAAAAGAAACTGAAAAAAAAAAAAAATTAAAGCCACTGCTATGTACATCCAAAGATGTCACTGTGTGACTTCGTGAAAAGGAAAACAGATAATTTTACTTAATCATTAAGTGTTTGACTTTAAAATGTTGTGAAGGGAGCTATAATAATGAAGTCCCCTCCAGATGCCATCCTAATCCAGCTTGTGAAAAGTTATCTGGGATTATTGATAAAATAGTGGATTTTTTCCTGTATCAACTGTTCAAGCTATCTACTACAAAACACAAAGCATGCTAAATGTTGTAGAACTTGGACATGAATTCTTTAAAATAATCACAATAGATTGTACAGTAGGAATTCCTTTATTTCTAGAAATGGCACTTTAGAGGCTCTGTGTGTGTGCTGTGTTGCTCCAGTCCCGTCCAACTCTGAGACCCCATGGACTGTAGACCCCAGGCTCCTCTGTCTGTGGGATTCTGCAGGCAAGAATACTGGAATGGGTTGCCATTCCCTTCTCCAGGGGATCTTCCCAACCCAGGGATTGAACCCGAGTCTTATCATGTTTCCTGCATTGGCAGGTGGATTCTTTACTATTAGTGCCACCTGGGAAGCCTAGGGGATCTACATGTTTCTAAAAATTTTTTAAAAACTTGCATTTTGCATTTAACAAAATGTAACATGAAGGTGAAAGAGGAGAGTGAAAAAGTTGGCTTAAAGCTCAACATTCAGAAAACTAAGATCATGGCATCTGGTCCCATCACTTCATGGCAAATAGATGGGGAAACAGTGGAAACAGTGGCTGACTGTTTTTTGGGGCTCCAAAATCACTGCAGCCATGAAATAAAAAGACACTTACTCCTTGGAAGGAAAGTTATGACCAACCTAGATAGCATATTCAAAAGCAGAGATATTACTTTGCCAACAAAGGTCCGTCTAGTCAAGGCTATGGTTTTTCCAGTAGTCATGTATGGATGTGAGAGTTGGACTATAAAGAAAGCTGAGCACCGAAGAATTGGTGCTTTTGAACTGTGGTGTTGGAGAAGACTCTTGAGAGTCCCTTGGACTGCAAGGAGATCCAACCAGTCCATTCTAAAGGAAATCAGTCCTGGGTGTTCATTGGAAGGACTGATGTTGAAGCTGAAACTCCAATACTTTGGCCACCTGATGTGAAGAGCTGACTCATTTAAAAAGACCCTAATGCTCAGAAAGATTGAGGGCAGGAGGATAAGGGGACAACAGAGGATGAGATCATTGCATGGCATCACCAACTCGATGGACATAGGTTTGGGTGAACTCTGGGAGTTGGTGATAGACAGGGAGGCCTGGCATGCTGTGATTCATGGGGTTGCAAAGAGTCGGACATGACTGAGCAACTGAACTGAACTGAACTTAATTGAAGAATATAGTTAAATACAACATTGTGTTAGTTTTAGGTATATAGCAAAGTGATTCAGTTATACATCTACCCACCCAAGTGTTCAATCCTTGGGTTAGGAAGATCCCCTGGAGAATGGGAATGGCAACCCACTCTAGTATTCTTGCTTGGAGAATCCCGTGGACAGAGGAGTCTGGCAGGCTACTTTCCATACCAAAGAGTCAGACACAACTGAACAACTCAACATGCATGCATCTATTTATCTAAGTACCATCTATCTAAATACCTATTTATTTATCTATTTATATATCTATTTTTATATCTTTATCCATCCATCTATCAATAGATGTTTAGGTTGCTTCTATGTCTTGGCTGTTGTAACTAGTGTTACATTGAATATTGGGGTGCATGTGCCTTTTGGAGACAGATTTTTTTCTAGATATATGCCCATGAGTGGGACTGCAGGATCACATGTAACTCTATTGTTAGCTTTGTAAGGAATCTCCATAGTGTTCTCTTCAGTGGCTGCTCCAATTTACTCTCCCACTAACAGTGTAGAAGGGCACCTTTCTCTCTACACCCTCTCCAGTATTTACTATTTCTACAGTTTTTTTTTTTTTTAAATTGGAGTATACTTGTATTTGTAGAGTTTTTAATGATGGCCATTCTGACCAGTGTGAGGAAATTCTAGTTTTGATTTGTATTTCTCTAATACTTAGCAATATTGAGTAACTTGTCATGTGTCTGTTGGCCATCTGTATATCTTCTTTGGAGTAGTGTCTATATAGGTCTTCTGCCCATTTGTGACTGGGCTGTTTGATATTCAGCTGTATGCACTGTTTGTATATTTTGGAAATTAATCCTTTGTTGGTAGCATTGTTTGCAAATATTTTCTCCTAGTCCGTAGGTTGTCTTTTCATTTTGTTTATGGTTCCCTTTGCTGTGCAAAAGCTTTTAAGTTTAATTAGTTACATTTGTGTATTTTTGTTTGTATTTCCATTATTCTAGGAGACAGATTCAAAAAAATATTGCTGCAACTTATGGCAAAGAATGTTCTGCTTATGTTTTTCCTCTAGGAGTTTTATAGTTCTACAGTGTATATACTTCTATTTAAGTAATGGCTAAAACAACTGAGATGAAAAAGGTCAGATCTTAAAAAAAAAGTCCCAAATATTTACAAAGTAAACATCACACTGCTAAATAATCTATGAAAGTAAAAGAAAAAAAAATCACAAGGAAAATTAGGAAGTAATGTGAACTGAATGAAAAGAAATATCAATATATCAAAATTTGTGAGATGAAGCTAAAACATGGCTTAGAGGGCGATTTGTACAGTTAAATGTCTATAAAAGAAGAAACATTTGAAATCAGTGATGGGGTGGGAAGGAGGCTCAAGAGGGATGGATATGTGTATGCTTGTGGCTGATTAACACTGTCATAAGGTAGAAACCAACACAACGTTGCAAAGCGATTATCCTCCAATTAAAAATAAACTTAAAGGACTAAATCTGAAATGAAACCCTAAAATAGAGAGTAAAATCAGTGATCTAAGTTTACACCCTAGGTAGTTAACAAAACAGCAACAACTTAAATACAAAGTAACAGAAGGAATGAAAAGTAAACATAAAAAGAGTTAATTATAAAATAGCTAATAAATAATAGTTATTTAACAAAGCCAAACTTTGTAATTGTTATTGTTGTTGTTTACCTTAGTAATAAAATTCACAACTCTTGGCAATACTGATCAAGGAAAAAGAGAGAAAACAGGAATCATCTGTATCATTCTGCAGGCATCAAAGAAATAAGGTAATATTATAAACAATTTTGTCTTCCCTGGTAACTCAGAAGGTAAAGAATCTGCCTGCGTTGAAGGAGACCCCAGTTCGACTCCTGGATTGGGAAGACCCCCTGGAGAAAGGAAAGACTACCCACTCCAGTGTTCTGGCCTGGAGAATTCCAAGGACCATACAGTCCATGGGGTGGCAAAGAGTGGGACATGCCTGAGTGACGTTCACTTTCACTTTCATCCTTCCTGAAGATACACATGACTGTCTTTAACTAAGTGTTAGCAAATCAGGCCCAGCAACATGTAAAAAGCATAACACATGACAACCGGGAACACAAGGTTAATTTAACATTTGAAATCAATCAACAAGCATAATTCACCACATTAAGAGGAGAAAGGAGAAAAAACATGTGATCATTTCAATCATGGCAGACAAAGAGCTTTATAAAATTCAACATCCACTCAATGATATAAAACTCTGTAAATTACAAAGTAAAGTCAATTTTGTCAACCTGATGAATAGCATCGATGGAAAAACCTACGGTTCACATAATACTTTATTGTAAAAGATTGAACACTTTCTCTCAAGATCTGGAAAAAGGCAAAAATGTCTACTTTAAGCACTCATATTCAACAGTGCACTGGATACTATGGTAGTGTTTTAGTCTTTAAGTCGTGTATGACTCTTGTGACCCCGTGGACTGCAGCGCACCAGGGTCCTCTGTCCATGGGATTTCCTAGGCAAGAATAGAAGAATACTGCCATTTCCTTCTACAGGAGACCTTCCTGACCCAGGGATCGAACCCGCATCTTCTGCTTGGTAGGCAAATTCTTTACCATTATGTCACTTGGGAAGCCACTGGCTTACTATAGCTGGGGAAATAAAATGAGAATAGTAAATAAAAGATAAAGTTTTAAAAGGAAGTAAATCTGTCCTTTTTCAAAAATTGCATGATTGCTTATATAATAAAATTCTGAGGCACTGACAAAAAATTGTTCAAGCTAATAAGTAGATTGAACAATGTCATAGAAAGTAAAATTAATATAGAATCAATCGTATTTTGTATAATTGTAGCAGGATAAAATGGAGGGGGTTGAAAACTATACACTATAGATGAGACAAAGTTCAAAAGATAGAAAAAAAGAGATATATCATGATTATTGCTTAGAAGATTCAATATTGCTAAGATGTCAATTCTCCTCTAATTGACCTATAGATTCAATATCAGTTCAGTTCAGTTCAGTTCAGTCACTCAGTCGTGTCCGAGTCTTTGAGACCCCATAAATTGCAGCACACCAGGCCTCCCTGTCCATCACCAACTCCCGGAGTTCACTCAGACTCACGTCCATCGAGTCAGTGATGCCATCCAGCCATCTCATCCTCTGTCGTCCCCTTCTCCTCCTGCCCCCAATCCCTCCCAGCATCAGAGTCTTTTCAAATGAGTCAGTTCTTCGCATCAAGTGGCCAAAGTATTGGAGTTTCAGCTTCAGCATCAGTCCTTCCAATGAATATTCAGTACTGATCTCCTTTAGGATGGACTGGTTGGATCTCCTTGCAGTCCAAGGGGCTCTCAAGAGTCTTCTCCAACACCACAGTTCAAAAGCATCCATTCTTTGGCGCTCAGCTTTCTTTATAGTCCAACTCTCACATCCATACATGACTACTGGAAAAACCATAGCCTTGAGGAGACAGACTTTTGTTGGCAAAGTAATGTCTCTGCTTTTGAATATGCTATCTAGGTTGGTCATAACTTTCCTTCCAAGGAGTAAGTGTCTTTTAATTTCATGGTTGCAGTCACCATCTGCAGTGATTTTGGAGCCCCAAAAAATAAAGTCCAACACTGTTTCCATCGTTTCCCCATCTATTTGCCATGAAGTGATAGGACCAGATACCATGATCTTAGTTTTCTGAATGTTGAGTTTTAAGCCAACTTTTCACTCTCGTCTTTCACTTTCATCAAGAGGCTCTTTAGTTCTTCTTCACTTTCTGCCATAAGGGTGGTGTCATCTGCATATCTGAGGTTATTGATATTTCTCCCAGCAATCTTGATTCCAGCTTGTGCTTCCTCCAGCCCAGCATCTCTCATGATGTACTCTGCATAGAAGTTAAATAAGCAGGGTGACAATATACAGCCTTGACGTACTCCTTTTCCTATTTGGAACCAGTCTGTTGTTCCATGTCCAGTTCTAACTGTTGCTTCCTGACTTTCAGGAGGCAGGTAAGGTGGTCTGGTATTCCCATCTCTTGAAGAACTTTCCACAGTTTGTTGTGATCCACACAGTCAAAGGCTTTGGCATAGTCAATAAAGGAGAAATAGATGTTTTTCTGGAACTTTTTGGCTTTTACAATGATCCAACGGATGTTCGCAATTTGATTTCTGGTTCCTCTGCTTTTTTGAAATTCAGTTTGAACATCTGGAAGCTCACGGTTCATGTATTGTTGAAGCCTGGCTTGGAGAATTTTGAGCATCACTTTACTAGCGTGTGAGATGAGTACAATTGTGCGGTAGTTTGAGCATTCTTTGGCATTGCCTTTCTTTATGTCTCTCTTCCCCCGCTACCAAAGAATTCTTTAAGCTAAGGCTCAGTCAGTTCCTCTCATACTTATTTGTGAGAGCTACTTAAGATACCTTTTTTTTTTTTAAATAAAAGTGCTTAAACCTAATTTAAACCTAAACCAAGAAGTGGCATAATATCTTTAAATAAAATCAGAAGCCCCCAAATTCCTCATTTTTTGTTCCGAACCATGCTTCCTGATAACAACCTAAACAGTCTTTTTGTATAATCAGGTGTTTATATATAATCACAGGCTTTAAAGCAGGCTAAGCGCCAAAGAATTGATGCTTTCAAATTGTGGTGCTGGAGAAGACTCTTGAGAGTACCTTGGACAGCAAGGAGATCAAACCAGTCAATCCTAAAGGAAACCAACCATGAATATTCACTAGAAGGACTGATGCTGAAGCTGAAGCTCCAATCCTTTGGCCACCTGATGCAAAGAGTCAAGTCATTGAAAAGACCCTGATGCTGGGAGAGATTGAAGGCAGGAGGAGAAGGGGATGACAGAGGATGAGATGGTTGGATGGCATCACTGATTCAATGGACATGAATTTGAGCAAAGTCTGGGAGATAGTGAAGGACTGGGAAGACTGGTGTGCTGCAGTCCATGGGGTCGCAAAGAGTTGACATGACTTGGCAACTGAACAACAACAAGGTCTATGTGTACAGTACAGATTTTGTTCAGATACAGCTTATACATGTAAAATACATTTTGAAGAAGTACATGTATAGTTATTATATTCACATGGGATATATATGTGCGTACATATAGCCTCTTACACACATATGTAAGCACATTCTTATTTCAAAATAGTCTCTGCATTTTCCTTCCAGATTTGGGGCATAAAGAGCCTAAGAATACTGATTTTCATTCTCAACAAAGAAGTGGGAGACAGCTTATGAAAACCTGATTCTGATCCAATCAAAAATATGCTCAGAACAAACATAAGCCCGAAGGATAAGAGCAACTTGACAGATTTTCTCAGAATTCTCGAAAAACTGGTTTCTCCCAAACCAAGCAAACCCATCAAATGCACACACTGGGCCAGGCCCTCGCTAGAGATGTTCAGTGGATGCTAGAAACTACCCTCTCCCTAGGTTCCATACATCTGCCCTCTGCACGGACCCTGCAGCCAGCCCCAAATGAAGTCAGTTTGGTGTGTACCTTTGGGCCAGCCCCTCACAGAAGATGTTGCTGTTCCCAGCGGAAGAAAAATAGTGCAGAAGGTCCCAGCCCACAGTCTCAGGAATGACCCCTCTGTAGCGTGACCGTGATGGCCATGCGAGGCATGAGCCAGACAGTGGGAAAGAAAGAGACAGGAAGAAAGGGGGAAGAGATGGGAGAAAGGGACAAAGGCAGTAAAAGGGCAGGATGGGCATGAAAAGAGGAAGAGCCAGGAGTGATGGAATGCGGGGGAGGGGTGGAGGAGAGGGAGGCTGGGGAGTGCTGGAGGAGACAACGGAGGGGAGGGATGTAGGAGAGGCGGGATAGAAAAGGGGCCAAGGGAGACTACAGAGAGACTAAACTAAAACAAAGGGAGGGATGGACAAAGACACTCTTAAAGGAGAAGGAGATAGAAAGATACAGGGGAGAAGACATGCAGATTTACAGAGATACAGGCAGGGAGAGAAAAGGGTCAGAGAGAGGCTGTGCAAGGGGGGATGTTGGTCCACACCTGCACCCCGAGGGTCTGCAAGCCCTGTACCCGCCAGCCTTGAGACCAAAGAAAGAGCCCAGAATCAGCAATAGAGGCGTTGATGGTCTACTGGACAGGGGTCTTCAATACGTGAAGCAGGGTCCTGGAGTCTGTGTGCAGTAGATGGGCAGGACATAGCAGCAGTCTTCACTACTGAGGGGGCAGCAGGGAGAAGGAGGCTGCCATTTGTAGGGGGAACTGATGTCAGGGTGGCTCATCGGTTACAAGGGAAACCAGTGGCTGGGGTAGGGGGCAAGCACGTGTGCACTTACTAATTAGGCGCTAGTGGTAAAGAACCTGCTTGCCAAGGCAGGAGACATGCATTCAATCCCCGAGTTGGGAAGATTCCCCTGGAGGAGGAAATGGCACCCCACCCCAGTGTTCTTGGCTGGAGCATCCCATGGACAGCGGATCCTGATGGGCTACAGTCCATGGGGTCGCAGAGTCTGACATGATGGAAGCGGTTTAGCATGCATAATTAAGAAGACTGGGTAGTGATATGAGTGAATCAGGGACTGGTGGAGCAGGGGATGTACAGAGAGCAAGAGAACAGCCATTTGGAATGACCTCACCATACAGGGGAACCATGCAGGCAGCTGAGCCACCAAACAAGGCTGTGGCTGGGAGCAGTATGGGGTGGCCCAGCTGCACGGTTGGACAACCCTGTGATCCACCCCTTGGGCTGGTTCTCTTGTGAAATGCAAAATCTCAGCGGGCTGAGTCCAGGGAGCTTGCGGTCAAGTCTCCTCTGTCATCAGTGGGTGGTCCTGATCTCAGTGCAAATATAGAGAGAGCATTGCTTAGCCTTCTCATTGACCTGATGAGTTACACAAGCAGTATCTTTTCCCTCCCTGGTTACGGCTCAGAAGAGCTCACACAGGACAGAAAATGACAGAGTAAAGCCAGGAGGGCTGCAGGGGGAAGCAGAACCTGTCTTTGTAAGTAGAATCACCCAGAGCAGTCCTTACTGCCTTTCACAAGGTCATGGGCAGATTGTACCAGTCATACCATCTCCGGCTGGTAAACAGAAGGAAGCCCAGCCCAGGAAGACCCAGATCTGAAAAGCAAATGACAAAGGCTCTGGTATCAGGACACTTTTTCTGTAACCTTCTTTCTCTGGGAAGTCAGTGGGCATTTAGCCGGAATTACCACGTTTAGCTGAGACACAGACAGATGCCCAGTTCAATCTGAATTGCACATAGACTATAAATAACACTTTGAAAAGTGACGGTGGCTCAGATGGTAAAGAATCTGCCTGCAACGTGGGAGACCAGGGTTCGAGCCCTGGGTCAGGAAGGGCCCCTGGAGAAGGAAATGACAACCCACTCCTGTATTCTTGCCTGGAAAATCCCATGAACAGAGGAGACTGGAGGGCTACAGTCCATGGGGTCGCAAAGAGTCAGACATGACTGAGCGACTGAGAGCACGTGCATGCATTAGGATTCACCCTCACAGTACAGAAGTTTTCTGCTAAATGCAAAAACATTCCCTAAACTTTTGTCTCATGTGTCAGGGTTTTATTGTGTTTTGTCCTGCTTTTAATTCTAGTATCTCTTTTGGTTCAAGCAATATTTTGTCAGGAGGAAAGGCAGTATGTTCGCTTTCCCAATATCCAAACACCTGGTATGTGACAGGAAGGGATGTATTGTCGAGTGAAGATCAAGTGAACAGAAATACGATTGAGGAGGAGCCACTGAGGAGATGGAGTTGCACAAGCAGACATCCTGTTCCTGTGTGTGGGTAGCATGGATTCCCTGTCCAGGAGCTGTATTACTGCCTTCCTGGAGGAGTGGTGGGTGGAAAGTGAGAATAAATGACCTCTAAGATTCCATCTAACTAGGGCTTTTCTGGCATTGACTAGAAAAATGGGCCCCTGTGTACTCTTAAGGGACTTCTCTTCAATCCAATGAAAAACTGTACCATCGAGGCTCAGGGTACTGTGAAACACCTGCTATTTGACTTTAGATGAAATGAGCATAGCTAACTTGGGAACAACAACAACAACAAAAAATGAGGGAGCTACAATTTTAGACTTCCCATCACATATTCTCAGAGAATATCAGGGCATGCTATAGACTCTGGAATGGTGCCAGCATGTCTTGGTGAAGTGCCAGTGGGTGCAGTGGAATGCTGAGGTTGTAAGCAGAAGGATAAGCATGTGACAGTGAAGCAGCTGAAGAGTGAGAATGGAGAATGAAGATGAGAAACAATAGCTGGGGCAAAGAGGACTCTGACCATGGGGAAAGAGAAGCCTGATTCAACTTATCTCAACATGGAGTTCAGTATACACAGCAGCAATATTCGCCCTGCCCTACCCCGTCCTAAATGCAGATTCTCTTTTCTGAGCATATACAGCCACAGTACTAGAGAAGTCAGGAAAGAATTAGCCAGAGGCTAGGCCTTGAAGAATAGGTTGCATCTGTTTTGAATATGTTCATGGCCCATGCGTGGCACTGACCTCTTGTCAGAGAGGCCTCTGAACCGCAACACAAGAAGATGTGCTGATCTAGAAAATGCTTACACAAGCACTTACACACTTGAAAAGAAATCTTCTGTGTCTTTGGCATGCCAGTTAAAGACATTCTAGAACTGCACCACCCATCACCTTTTTTTTTTTCTTTCTTATTTTTAGAACTGGGATGCCATACGGCATGAGGGGTAAAGATAAATGAGGGCAGGTGAACTGCAAAGAAGGCATGCTGTTAGCTCTTCCTTAGGTGACCTTGTGCCTGCATACGTCCATGCTCTTATGGCCCATAATAGCATAGAGCAGAGGATTCAATTATTATCATTGCATTCTGCTGTTTTTTTAAATATATAGAATCTGCTGCTGCTGCTGCTGCTAAGTCGCTTCAGTTGTGTCCGACTCTGTGCAACCCCATAGACAGCAGCCCACCAGGCTCCCCCGTCCCTGGGATTCTCCAGGCAAGAACACTGGAGTGGGTTGCCATTTCCTTCTCCAATGCATGAAAGTGAAAAGTCAAAGTGAAGTCAGTCGTGTCTGACTCTTTAGCGACCCCATGGACTGCAGCCCACCAGGCTCCTCCATCCATGGGATTTTCCAGGCAAGAGTACTGGAATAGGGTGCCATTGCTGAAACATTAGTAAAACCATGGTAGAACAATTGCTGTAATATCTTAGGATATTGCTCTATCTGGAGCCTTTGAAAACAATCTAACTTTGTAAAATCGTGACTGTCCTATGTATATTCTGGAAATTTTCTTATGAATGGGGAAAGCAGGGAAGTAACAATGTATATTACCCATGAAGAAGAAATTTCTAATAAACACAATGTATAGGCAGTAAAAGGCAAAGATCTTCAGTGCACAGTTCAGGGACTTTTTACAGAGGAATACATCCATGTATTCCTTCCCAGGTGGTCGAGTGGTAAAGAACCCACCTGCCAATGCAGGAGATGCAAGAGACGTGTAAATCAGACTTTACACAGGACATGGGGCCCTCCCTACTTTGTGATGAGGGAGGAATTATCCACAGAATTTTCAAGATAAGGGAACAGTAATTCAGGAAGTAAAGGCCCAGCCAGAGACCAATAGCAGGGCTTTTAATGTTCAAGCTCCATGCTCTTCTCACCAAATCAGAGGTGTCTTTCACAATGCCACATGGCTGACATGAAGCAAATTGACCTTTATGGTCTTTATTTATACTCAGGCAATTTATGGAGGTTAATGAAACGAGAAAGAAGGGTAGTACAGGGACTTCCCGGGTGGCCCAGTGGCTAAGACTCTGTGCTCCCAAGTCAGGGGGTCTGGGTTCGAAATTCAATCTCACATGCCACAACTAAGAGTTCACATGATGCAAGTAAAGATATAAAAGACCCAGCACAGACAAATCAATAAGGTGAGTAAGTATGAGAAGAACTGTAGAGCAGTGATTAATTACCGAGTCCTGGAGTCAAATCCCTGTTCCGTCATTACTGGTTGTATGTCCAAGACCAAGTTTCTTTCCTCTAACAGCCTTAGTTTCTCTAATGGTAGAATAGGTTTAAAAATAATCTTTTCACTGAGCTGTTTTGAGGATTAAATACATTCATTTATGTAAAGTCTTAGTGTAAAAAACTTCTCCACCTGTACTTACTATTTTTATTATCTCAAGAAGTGGATTATACTCTTTCCTTCAATGTGGACTTGCCCATCAATCTAGGATGCTGCTTGTGGGCTTGCCCTAAGAGCACTAGGCATTTTGAAAGAACGGATTAAGAGCTTCCCCAAGAAGTAACTCATCTTAAAGTTCAGTCAAAGCAATCCATAGAGATGCTTTCTAATCATTGGTGAGAAATGTGCACAGTGATCAGAAATCAAATGTGAGATGTGGAACCAAGCCTATTAGCAACTGAAGCTTGACTTAGAGGAAATGTGCAAAAAAAAAGGAGAAAACAGTTCATTGTGTTCCTGCCAAGGGTATCTGTATCTTGTCAACATCATTTTTGCTTAAATGCCTCCAAATTTCTGAAGCCCAGAAGATAACCTTGGACTTTTCCAGCTAGGATTTTGCTAATAGGGTGTTAGAAGATAAAGGATTGCAATGACACTGTTATTTAATTTGGAGAGAAAAGATAAACTTAGGAAATAAATAAGACTACCAATTTCAACACTATGAGGCTTAAAGTATGGAGTTATTCTGGAAATGTTTTGAGATGGCAAGAGACCTACAGGCTAGGAATCTGTGTGCAGACAGGATATGCAGATCAAGACAGTAGCTTTGGGCTCTCAGCTGCACCCTGAATCAATGCAAGTGATAACAAGGTAGGAATGACAAAGATAGGCTTTCTTTTCTTTTCTTCTTCCCAATACTCTGTTTTAGTCTTCTTGTTGCTTAGTCGCTCAGTCATGTCCAACTCTTTGCAACCCTGAGGACTACAGCCTGCCAGGCTCCTCTGTCCATGGGATGTTCCAGGCAAGAATACTGGAGTGAGGTGACATTTCCTTCTCCAGGGGATCTTCCGTCCCCAGGGATAGAACTCAGGTCTCCTGCATTGCAGGCGGATTACCACTGAGCCACCAGGGAAGACTTTTTGTCTTAGTTTATTAAAAAAACAAGATTTCAGTATTTGAAAATAATTTTTATTCTTTTTACAGCTGTTAAGAATCTAGAGAAAGGTAGTTCCAAACTTGTCCACTGGGGAAGGAGACAATTGTTAATGTGCTGAGCTTGCAGTAGGAACACCATAGAATAAAGCCAAATGGAAGATTGATTCCACTGTTGCAGGCAGGGAGACATTCTACTAAATGAGCAACTTGCGAAATGATTGTGTAAAATGAAATTTCAAGAAGAAAGTGGATTTAAAACGAAAAATAGTGACTAACATTTAATTTAGATGCTTTGTCTTTCTAGGGAAATTAGTTTATAAATTAATGATACTCAAGGTTATAATTGGGTGGAATGTCTGAAGAAAGAAGTGGCTAAAACTAGCTATATTCAAGGTAAAGAAAAAAGTGTGTTATAGGTCTATAAAACTCTTGGTTAAAAAAAAACAGGAGGAATAAGCAAAGCTAGGCAACATTTTAAAATAAGATGAATTTGATATTGACACCTCAGTCTTACAACTTAGCTCCCTTTCCCCCTTTCTGGTTCTTGTCGCTCCTAAGAGACCTCACCCCACCTCTCTGTGGCCCAGTGCCTTTGTTTCTCCCTCCCTCCGGTATTTGTTACCAATTACTGATCTCAGATAAGAGTCTTAAACTCTGGCATTAAAAGTTATCAAAACTGATATAAGCTGACCATATTTTACCTCCCCTTTCCCAGAAATGCATTTTAATAGGGATCAGAGATTAATGCCAAAGTAATTTTGGCATTTGACGTGATTTTACACGTCATTCAAGGCTGTGGCCAGAAAGTGGGAAGAGGGAATAAGGGGGAAGGAAAGGGAAGGACCCACAGAAAGGTCTTCATGAAAGCACACTATGTTAAACATAAGAACCCCTTCTACACATGTGGAGCACAGACCTGCCAAAGGCACCGTGGGCTTACTGCGGAAGGGCAAATTTAGCCCTTCCACCAACCAACTGAACTAAATCTACTTTTCTCAAAAAGCAAAGAAAGGGAATGTTCTACAATACCATATTAAGACTTTTCTTTGGGAGTACCTTAAAAACACTTTCAATGGTAAAGACAAATTGCTTGTGGTTTAAATATCCAGAGGGCAAGATACTTTATCCCTGACTTCTTGATTTCTTCAAATAATTACAAATTATTCTCAGTAGAAAAATTAGACTCATTTTCTTCACAAGTCTATGAGAGTTTCAAGTCCCCATCCTAACATAAGTGGCCCTGTGGCATTGCAAATCTCCAGTCAGTGGAACAATTGGTTGACTTTGGCAGTCTCTATGACTAATGCGCTAACTCCAGCCGATCGAATGAACTAAAACCAAGAGTGTTTGAATATTTGGTCTACAGATAAGCCTACTGGGGGCATTCAAACAAATGAGGTGAACTTGACTTTTCTGGTCCTTTCAAGATTATGTTCAGAGGAAAGGTTACCCAACAATTCAGCAGAGCCAAGCCAAAAACATCCACTCCCAAAGCCTTCCTTTCAACAACAAACTGTCTTTGCATTTTGCTAAAATTTTGTTACTTGGAATTAAAAGCTTATTAGAAGCAAGTCTCCCCTGCAAGCTGACATATTCAATTACAGTCATCTGTTCTAGAGAACAGACTGCGTCTAGACAAAAGAATACCACTGTGGCTTAGAAGGAACACGATGCGTTTCAGAGGCTGATTTGAGGGCTGGGTGACCGTTTTTACGATCTGTGCTGGGAACACCATCTGATAAACTGTTTTGCAGTTTCCCAAATGCATGTAGAGACAAAATGACCTGAATGACTATAGCTGAGAACAAAAAAAAAACAGTGAGAGTAAAGGATGGAAGAAGAAGGCATAAGCCAAAGAGAAATAGGAACCAGAACATTAAAAGCGCAAAATAAAAGCAAGCAAACAAAACCAGATTAATAGAAATTAAAGCCAAGATTCAAGCTTTGTGAGAGAAAAAATTCTAGTCTTTGTTGCACGTTCCAGGATCTTCGCAACAGTGTTTAGGGCTGGGGTGGTGGTGGTGGTGGAGGGGGGGTGAGTTATTTATTCCCACGTTTGTGGAATAAGAACAAGCAGTTGGCTGGCTACAAGAAATTAAGGATCTGTCCTGGGAACTTCCTCCTCAAACAGAACCATATTGAGAGCACACCACAGGAAAGGGAATAGGCTAGGCGAACTGGCTGGTCCTGATAGAAACTTGTAAGAAAGCAGTCTTCACAGTTTGAAACGTTTCGGCTTAAATGCACGTCTAGCACTTTAGCGACTAACAACGCAGTAGATGTGTTCGATCTTGGGAAGAATCTCAGTTTAAATAAATTTTCCTAAGATGAGTTTACATGTGCTATAAATCACGTGGGCTCTGCGAGGCCATTGCCAATATGGAAGAATAGGACTCTGCTCCCCAATGTACCCCCACCTCCCCATGTCCCCCAACCCCCGGCCCAGGAAATTGGTCATCATTCTGAGAGACTGAAAATGCAATCATTGCCAGTTTTCTGGTTTCCATGGCTTAGAAATCTGAGAACGCAGGGGTTCATTTCTTACTACATTTGCCCCCTAGGTTGGAGAAGG
Source organism: Bos grunniens (assembly GCF_055505025.1). NCBI lineage: Eukaryota > Metazoa > Chordata > Mammalia > Artiodactyla > Bovidae > Bos > Bos grunniens. The sequence goes on from NC_141194.1 coordinate 8,179,473, forward strand.
AAGAGGCAAATAAAAGGAGGGACATGATGTTGGGTGGTTGCTAAGAAACATGCAACTGAACACAGACAGCCACTTAATAATGGCCAGAGGGGGTATGCGCTGTGATAACATCAGCCATGATAGCGCTGCCTGTCAGCGCAGCAGGGGCCAGTGCGGTGGGGAGAATGAAAAGGAAGGCAGTCTTGTTAGGGAAAATGTAAGAAGATCTGGAAAGGGAAATGAAAGCCTAAGGCCACTCTCCTACTGAGATGGTGCCTTGTGGGAAAAGGTAAGCTTTGTGCTATTTTCTACTAGTAATGCGGGTGGGTGAGACTGCTTTCCACTCTGCCACTTGCTCACGTGGTAGCCCAGAGGTCTTTGAAAGAACTGGGCCCTGTGAGTTCATTGCTCAGGACTCCAGGAGTCAACCCATGTGCCTGACTTGATCAGCCTCATCAAGACGGAAAAGGAGGCTTCCCTGATGGCTCAGTGGTAAAGAATCCACCTGCCAACGATGGAGACACGGGTTCAATCCCTGGTCTGGGAGGATCCCACATGCTGCAGAGCAACTAAGCCCATGAGCCACAACTACTCAGCCCACAGGCCACAACTACTGAAGCCCGCACGTCCTGGAGCCTATTCTCCGCAACAAGAGAAGCCACCACAATGAGCAGCCCATGTGCCGCAGCTAGAGAGTAGCCCTCGCTCGCTGCAGCAAAGACTCAGCACAGCCAACTATAAATGATAAAATAAATACATTTTAAAAAATTGAGAAAGGAAAAGGCAGATTCTTTACCACTACTGCCACCTGGGGAAGGCTGACCTGTTATATAAATTTTCCTAATTAAGGCAAAGGCTATGCATGGTAAGACAATAAAGGGATCATTTGTGTGTGTGTATGTATTAAAATTTTTCTCTAGGCTTTAAACTCATTTCTTCATGGAAGGCTTCCTCGCATTCCCTTCCTTCTTGCCTGAACTTCAAAGCAATCCATTAAGTAGTCTCTCCTTTGAGCCCCAAATTTGTGAAACTTCTTTTATGAGGAGACATGCTTATGCATGTAAGATCTGCACACACCTTCGAAAAAAATCCTCCCATCATACCTTTGAAAACCCAAAGCTCCAGACATTAGGCCTGATTTTTCAGGGAAAAAAGAGGAATTTTTTTTAAGATGTATCAGTTCTTCAAGCTTTTGGGATCCATTTAATGAGCTGGAGATGACAATGGTTCATGAGATGCTAGTGGCCCAAATCATGAGGAACTTCCAGTCTTGCTGCCCCTGGGAATCATATATTTCTGTTGACAAATGGCTCCAGCTTTCCGCATTGGGCTGGCCTCTCCCCTGCGTGCTGTCCATAAGGCCCTCCTTCAAGCGGCCCCATTGTTCTTCAGCTCCCACCCATCGAGTCAGCTGCCATGATGCCAAGACACAGAGCCAGCAAAGGCAGAGTGGCATGGTCCCAGGCCTGGGTTCAATTTATAGCCCTCTCTCATGGGACAGAAAACAACTAAATGTGCAAACACACCTTTGATTTATGCAGTGCACTCTGTGAAGTCTGAAATTAAACAACAAGCAAGTTGAGATTATGCTGGTCGATGTGGCTAGTCTCAAAGATTTATACACTAGCCTGAACAACTCAGAAGGAGGGCTGAGTTATAGATGAGTGCAGATTTATAGGTTATTGATGCCTCTACAGCAAGACAACTCTTTATTTATATGAAGTGACTATAATGATGGGTTGTTCTCACTTGAGTCATTTATTGCTATGAATTAATCCATCCTCCAAAGCTAGTGGAAGCTTATCATCACTATAATGAAATCAATGAATGGAAAACAAAGCCAGGTTTAGGGAGATGTAAAGCCAATTTCGAGGTTATCAATACACACCCTGGTGGTCACATTGCACATATGCGATGTCGCCCCGAAGAAAAATGGTTTCATCCACAGTGTGCAGTAGATGGTGGGTTATCGGACAAACAGGGGTATGACCACTGGTACGTTCACCTTCACTAAGTAAATGTGCCAGAGAAATCTGTGACGGACATGTGGGTCCCATGGGGGGTGGGAGGAACACTCTGGTACTGTCATAAGGGCCAGAAGGTGTTTGCTGCTGCAATTGCAAGTGTCGCTTCTTCCTACTGCTCCTCTGCAGTCATCTCTGGGCTCGTGCATATTTTTCATTTCTGCAGAGCAGACTATTTCAGGAAGGTTCTGACCCTATCCTCGTGCACAGTCACACTATGGGATGGGGAATGTTTCATGTATCTTCACTGCCAGAAAGGCCTCTACTAAGAGTTCACCATTTCCCCATCCTCTTTTTCAACTTTGTCTGAAATTCCCATCAGAGGGGATCTTCCTCAATGTTTGATTAGACCTGGAAGAGCCCTGTCTCCACAGGACACTGATAAATTGCAGACAGTCTGTGGAGAGGAAGGCCCAAAGCATCTGAGCAGACATCATCATCAGAAAAGTTTAAGTGTGGTCCCTGGACCCACAGCGCTAGCACCTCCTGGGAACTTGGTAGAAATAGGGAATCATGGGCCTCACCTCAGACCCACTGAGTCAGAGCCTACACTTGGACCAGAGGATCTGAGGGAACATGACACTTTACACTGACCTTGAAGAAAGAAGAGCAGTGCTGTTTGGAACAAGGATGGTCAAACCAAGATGACTGAAGAGATGGTTGGAAATAAACTGGCTATTGTGTCAAGGACTCTTCTAGAACAGTATTCTACCCCTTGGTTTCTGAAGCAGGTTGAGCATCTGACTATTCACAAGTACACATTTGCAGATCACATATCAGAGATTCAGGTTCTACTGATCTGAGGAGGTGCCTAGGAATGTCCACTTTTAGCAAGCACCTTTGTGATTCTCCTGGTTGTTGCTGCTGTTGTTTAGTCACTCACTTGTGTCTGACTCTTTGTGACCCCATGGACTGCAACCTGCCAGGCTCCTCTGTCCATGGGATTTCCCAGGCAAGAATACTGCAGTGGGTTACCAGGAGATCTTCCTGACCCAGGGATCAAATCTGCACCTCTTGCATCTCCTGCACTGGCAGGCAGGTTCTTTACCTCTGAGCCACCAGGGAAGCCCAGACACTACTGACCACTGCTTCTAAGTCACCGTCCTAACTTCATGGCCGTCAGCGTCCGATCTGGTTGCTGGGTAACCCAGGACCGTTCTCAAATCCATGGCCATCTTCAGATTTACTGACCACGAAGACTTGAAATTATGGACCTGCATTTGCTGTTTGCTTGACTAGAGTTATGCAAGACAGCTGATGAAGTGGGAGTCTGTATTTAGAAGGCCACTTGTGAGTACACATGTGTTGAGGGGAAATGCCAGTGATTCCAAATGGGCAGTGGGCACAGGGTTATGTCACTAGTGTCACAGTGACATCTGCTGGTGATGCTGCCACTTCAGCCGAAAGTGATCCAAGGTCAGTGCAGGATCTCTCTCAGAAAACTTTCTCATTTCAAACAAGGGTCTTTACCGCCTGAAATAAGAGAATTTCAGGTCTGACGTTGACTGACAATTGGCCCTTGTCCTCTCTCTCCTGTCTCCAGGCTTTGGAAGAAACACCCAGCTTTCCACATGGGGGCTTCTTTCACAAAGGACTTTGCCTCGTAGGCAGTGATTTGGAAAGAGTCTTCCCTAAAAATGCCAAAGGAAGGAGTACTTTCCTGGTAGCTTCCCTGGTGGCTCAGTGGTAAAGAATCCGTCTGCCAATGCAGGAGATGTGGGTTTGATCCTGGGGTCAGGAAGATCCCCTGGGGAAGGAAATGGCATCCAGCTGCAGTATTCTTGCCTGGAGAATCCTGATGGACAGAGGAGCCTGGTGAGCTACAATTCATGGGGCTGCAGAGAGTCGGACACTACTGAAGTGACTTAGCATGCGTGCATGTGTCACAGGGTGATGGAGAGGATTAAATGGGAAAATACAAGGCGATGTATCTAGTAAAAAGCATTGTCAACCTGCTCCCCAAACAGTCCCTCCACCCAGAAACTTGCAAGAGCAGATGGAGGCCAACAGCCTAGACCTCTTCTTCCACAGCCTCTTGCATATTCAGATTTCTCTATCCTCTGCAGTGAACCTGGCACCCAAGTGGGGACATTGTTTTGTTGCATAGCCCATCAGATGAGGACCTGTTTTGTTTTTTTGGGTTTTTTTTTTTTTTCCTTTCTCTTGCTCGCCTCACCTCTCAGAGTCTATTACTGAGTTCTTCATTTTGTTTTCTTCAAAAGGAAATTCTGCAAGGACTTCACTCTAAGCTGCCCAATCAAAACTCATCTGAGGGCTTCCCTGGTAGCTCAGTGGCAAAGAAATCTGCCTGCCAATGCAGGAGACATGGCTTCGATCCCTGGTCCAGGAAGATCCCACATTGCATGGAGCAACTAAGCCCGGGTGCCACAACTACTGAGCCTGTGCTCTAGAACCTGGGAACCACAAGTGCTGAGCCCATGGGCCCTAGAGCCTGTGCTCTGTAACGAGAGAAGCCACTGCAGTGAGAAGCCTGTGCACTGCAATGAAGAGTAGTTCTTGCTGCCAAAACTAGAGAAAGCCCGCGTGCAGCTACGAAGACCCACTATGCCAAAAATAAAGGAAGAAATACATTAAAAAAAAAAAAATATATATATATATATATACTTCCAAAAAATGCATGCATTTTTACTTCCAAAGGCCAGGCTCCTGTCTGCCCAGAAAGGGCCCTTTCATCTGGCAGTTTTTAATCTAGAAACAGTTAGAATGGCCCCTTCTCCTCTCTAAGTCCTGCCCTTTTTTGCAGACGCCTGTTGAATCTGGCCCGTGTTGCCTCTGTTTGCTCCAACGGCTTTTGTGGTATGAACGGGAAATGGGAATAGGATCTGTGGTGGGAAGGGGCGGGTGGAAACAGAAATCTTAAAAGACAGAACAAATGAGCGCTGAGCCCCCAGCTTCCTTGTGTAACATCAGTGGGAGTCACAAGGTTGCAGAACGGTGGCAGTCGTCTGCTAACTAGGAGGGTGAACGGTATGCTCTGTGTTCATTTGGCTGAAAAGAGTCTCTTCCCTAGTAAGCAAATTATTGATTATAAACTGTTATGATTCAATCGGAGCCACTGTGGCCAACTGTATTATTCCATCTGCCTTAAATATCTGCTGTGTTCCCATGCCAAAACCCTTATGAAATTTCCACTGGAAAAAAAAAAAATGAGTAGCAAATTTGGGTCTCAGTGCTCATATATAATTTCAGATTTCATTAATGGTTATTAAATATATGCCCTGAGGAAGGATAAAGTTCCTCATATGAATGGAAAGAGAATTGAATTTATAAATAAGGTGACTCTGTTTTCAAGGACTATTCATTAGACATATCCAGGACATACTTAAATAAAAAAAAAAAAAAAAAAACAACTTTCAAATGAAAGGCACTTAAAATCTCACAGGATAAAAGTGTTGGGAAAATATAGTCTTGTTTGAAAAACTCCCAAAAAATCCCATGTCTGAAACATATTTCTCTGCTTGGAATTTGAAAATGAATTTTGGGGAATTTTTTTTTCTAAGTTGTAAAATATTTTTATATTGTGACCAAAAGATACGCATATTTAGGAAATATGGGTGTATCTATTGGTAGGTAGAAACCTGGATTCTAAAAAGAATGTTATAATTTTTAAGACATCTCCTTTTAAGAACCACAGTTATGAAGAGATGAAGAGAGGCTATTTAGGCAATTTTGACTAAGTGAAGTCCTTTGAAGCTTTAGGCTACTGAAGCCCCATAACCTGGACAATATATTCTTAGGAGCTGTCAAACATCCAAGTAAGAAATTCAAATCTTTTTCAGAACTATTGCAAATCTCCTTAAATCTGTGAAAAATCTTAGCTTACAGTGAGTAAATAGATGGCGAATGTTCGAAAGAGACAGTGAAGCTGTCAAAAGTTTGGAAGAAAGAAGCAGAGCAGTTTGGTATTTTTGTTTAGGGCAAGTGAAGTATTTGTCTGAGTGCTAAATTCCTAAGGAGAGATATTACTAAACTCAAGACTTCTGGGTCACGTGAGTTTTCTGACATCTATTTACACTGAATTGTCTGATTAGCACAGAAGAGACAAGATCATTTTGTTGTCACTGCTAGCCTGAGGCTGCCACACAAGGTATCATGAGAGATAAGATACACAGAAGGTCTTCCAGAGTACTGAGTTCAAATTCCAGCTTTTCTCAGTGAGAAATTTTTCTATTTGAATTTTATGGAATTTTATCTTTGAAAACAAATAATTCTCAGAGAGCAGCTGAGATGAATAAAACCCTTCCTGCACTATCTTGTACTGATTTCTCACATGAGATGCACTCTATGAAGGAGGAGATGAGATTAGCCTGACCTGTGGGACCAAAAGGCCCCGTAATCTCCACAGTGAGTCTCAGATCTAGGGAACATTTGCCTTGGAAAGTTCGTATCATCGCAAATGAAATCTCATTGTTCAAAAACTGGAATTATTCAGTTGTAGAATACATCAAACATAACTCTTATTTTGATGGTATTCTATGTATCCAGATTCAACAAAGTTAGCCCCAAACATATGAAAATGTTGAGCTTTACATTATCCTAATTTTTTTTTCTTTTAAGTCTGAATCTAAGATGAACAATTTATTTTTAACTAGGCTGCTTCTCATACCCAAAGTGCAATGCCAGAGAACTTGTAGGAAAAGTTTGAAAAAGCCATCCTAAAGTGACATTTACATAAGGGGATAAGCCTGAAAATGCTTGTGTAAATCCTATCCATCTGGTTAGAAAGTGGACTGTGGTTGATGTTTGTTTGTAGACTAAAGATTTACACAGAAATGCTTTGGAAAAATAAGCAAAAAGCAATATGAATCCAAATATGCCTGATATTAGGCTACAGAGCAGTATAAGGGATTCCTAGAGAATATTGGACAGGGAGGCCTGTTGTGCTCTGGTTCATGGGGTCGCGAAGAGTTGGACACGACTGAGTGACTGAACTGAACTGAACTGAACTGAGAGAATATTGCAGAAAACAAAAATCTCCTTCCTTCCCTGAAATAGTAATGGAAAGTAGAAAAAAATGAAGAACATGGACTCATTTCCATTGTCCAGTATACAGATTCTTTCCCCCCAGAGCTGCTGATAGGAGATAGTATCTAATCTGGCAACAAACATGGAAAAAAAAGATTTTAAACCAACAAACTAAATGTCAAATGATGCTTTCATGGAGCAAGGGGAGTTACTTGTCATTTCATAGGGAGCAGGAGAAAAAGAACAGATTTATCTGTTTCTTCAGTTCAGTTCTGTTCAGTCACACAGTCGTATCCGACTCTCTGCGACCCCATGAACTGCAGCACGCCAGGCCTCCCTGTCCATCACCAACTCCCGGAGTTCACTCAGACTCACGTCTATCGAGTCAGTGATGCCATCCAGCCATCTCATCCTCCGTCGTCCCCTTCTCCTCCTGCCCCCAATCCTTCCCAGCATCAGAGTCTTTTCCAATTTGGTACAAGGCAGACGAGAGAGACCCTGGCTAAATCAGAATCTCGCCAACCCCCAAGCCAGGGGTCCTTATTGCCTGTATAAAAGCTCAGGTGGCAGTTGTGGAATCTCAGATGAACTAATAAATATGGAGCGAGTGAGCGTTCAGCAAGAAAGAATGTCAGCAATTTACCAGTGGACGCCTCGGAGCATGTTTTGAGTACATCTCGTCACGGTTTTCAAAGAAACCAAGTTCCAGAAACTTCAGAATGGCAGAGATAGCCCACTGAAGTCGAGAAATTCAAGAACAAAAATCAGGCTGGGACAGATGGTGAAAAGGGGACATGGCTTGTTTTTATTCTGTTGCTAAATGCTTTCCCATGCCAGCACACCCAAAGTTACTATGAAGAAGCAGACAAAGAAGGTGTACTTTGTCCAAAGTTTGTAATAAGTCGAATTCCACTCTATGATGTGAATCTGTCACTAATTTTCTTGGTGACCTGACACCACCTTAAGAAATGAGTAAGATACCCAGGAGATAATCCTCTTTCGATATTTATGCACACATGGACACATACGGTCTCGTATGGAGAAGCAAAATTAAAAACATACAGCAAATAGCCATTTGCAACACAGAAGGTTTCTGTAGTCTGTATAAATTAATCTCCTTTGGAAGGAAAAAAATCCATGCTATTTATTTATGCAGGTGTTTTCAAACAAGTTTCTCAGATTATCTGATGGTAAGTATAATGTTATCATCTACAGAAGAGTAGTGAAACTTAAAATCAAGACATGGCATGTGTGAAGCAAAGCAGAGAAATTTCACGAGGAGCTTTTAGTTTTGGGAGGAATACTGTGAACTGAGTATTAAGATTGACTGTACCTAATTACAATGCTAAATCATATAGCGAACAAAGACAGACACAGGGAAATACCGGGCTCTGCGGCCTTGCAGTGAAGGCCTTTGGGAGCCCCCAACTCCCTCCCTTCGCAGACAAGGAGCCTGAGATCCCGGACATTCCTATCATGTGAAATCACACACACAAACTCAGGTCAAGGCTACGTGTTCAGTCATTTATGCATGGATCAGAAGGGGGAGATAGATATACACACACTCAAATGCATAGAGAAAGAAAGGATGCGAACACAATGCCGCATGCAGGGGTGGGAATGGAGCATCCTCCAGGAAGAAAACACAAGCGCTACAGAGAAAAAGAACTCGTCAAACCATGGTGAGCCTTCCTGCTGTGCACTGAAAGGCTGGATGGCAGAGTGGGACTCTGAGATGAAGTGAAAATGACAAGGGAGTCCCATTCACTTGTAAAGGATGCCTGCAACTTCCCAGGGAACCCCCATGGCATGGTCAGCCTACCTCTGTGTTGTCCTATGAAACCGGAGGTCCCTCACCTCATTTAAAAACCACTTCCTCTCTGAAAAATCTCCTCTTTGCCTGGAATACCTGGACCTTTCAGTCTCATTCATAACATTTTGACTGCCTCCGGCGTGCACCCAGAAACCTCGGCATGGTGGGCTTGTCAAGGCAGTTTCTGGGGTTCCACCTCCTGCATTCCTGACTCAGTTATTTGGGGCAGGGGGGCTGAGAACCTGTATGTCTAACAAGTGTCGCAGTGTGCTGAAGCTGCTGATGCACAGGTCACAGTTGGATTCACGACCCTCACTATAGCAGTTGAGGTTGGTTGAAGCCGGATTACTGACTTGATGGATGAAAATGATGCCCCTTTATGGGACCACATAAAATATGGTATATGCATCTGGCACTGGCAGTGCCATGAGGAAAATGTTGACAAGCAACCCTTAAAATTTTTTTCCAAAGATGGGTTTAAATGATCTCTGTATGCAACATCGATGGCATGGGACTTAAAAAAATTGTCTCCATAATAAAAGCAAAATGAGTAATTACTATGACTGTTGAGGTGGATGCATGCAGTTCCAAGAAGTGTGGGGAATATTTATGTCATTTTGGGGGTAAATTAAGTATTTCTGAAACTACCTCACTAGAAAAGAACTTTTTAAAGTTCTTTTAATTACTCTTCCTTTTTAAAATATTACAGAGTTTAAGCTGGACAGGCTTATTGTTGGATTTTACTTTTCAGCAGAAAATGGAACTCGATCCAAATAAAGAAATGAATGTTATGCTCAAGCCTGCTATTCAGAACCATGTAGTTATCTATAAATTAGGTTTTCTGTTTTGGCTAACTTATTATGTACAAGAAAGAAAAATAATAGTCATTTAAATATAGATCTGGGGGCAACTTGAAAATTTATTAATCCTGGTAATGGTGTTAAACCATATTAATGTACATCAACTTCTCTCACAATTCACTTTATATTTTGCATTGAAGACCAGTTTATCTATCAAGACAAGATACAAGGCTTCTTTGTTCTAAACTAGTTTATTTATTCTCTTGATTAACCCTCATGTGATTCTGCAGGCCACTGACAAGGAGTTTTGTTAGGTCTCTGAATGGCCGTATGTCTTCTTGAAAACAATCTTTACTAGTACTTTTTTACCATGTCAGTCTCCTCCACACATAATTAAAATAGAGTGAACATTTTCTCAAGCTTTAGGAAAAGCTGCTAAAATTTAAAGAATGCAAATCACAAATTCTATCTGCATAACAAGCAGATGAAATGAACTATTGAAAATCTGTACATGGTTAATTAATTTTGCACTGGCTGGCAAATGGTTACAGATGTTCCCCAGTTTGCATCTTTCATCCTGTAAAACGCTTGTTTTCTTCACAGAATCTCCCAGATAGTAACTACTCCATTTTCAAGGGACGTGGGAAACATATATGTACATCATTCTAGTTGAATACTGGAGGGAGAATGAGGTGGTAGTCTCAACTTGCTTGTGCTGCTTTTAGGCTGTGAGGCAACTGGAATTAATGATTTTCAGAACTTTCCCCTGCAGTGTGAGGTGACTGGAAACACAAATACATCAACACGATTTCCAACGCGATGTGAGGTAAGGAAAGCTTGCGGTGAATGATGCCCACGGGCAAGGTCACCTTAGTCACTTTCTGCCCATCTGTGCAGCCACCTTCCTTTACCCATTACCCTGGGGGAACCTGTGTAGTCTCCCTGCTTCAGAGAGCACCTTCACCTCGCCTTCCACTCCCCTCTCCCGCCCCCATCCCTGGTTTCTCCTTAGTCACTTCTGTCACTGACATCACCGTGCTGCTTGCTACATACATGATTCTCTGCCCCCATTTCATGTGCACAACTTTGAACTCCTCTCTTCCACCTCTCTTCCACAGGCCACCTCTGCACTCGGTTCTTTAGCAAAAGAAGTGTCCCTGTGGTTGGTAAAAGTGAAAGTGTTAGCTGCTCAGTGTTGCTGACTCTTTGCAACCCCATGAACTATAGCCCACTAGGCTCCTCTGTCCATGGAATTCTCCAGGAATCCTCCACTGGAGTGGGTAAACCATTCCCTTCTCCAGGGTGGTTGGTAAAGCGTGACTTAAAAACAGTCATACTAAGTATTCCAGGCAAGTGAATTCACCTGCCAGATATATTAGGCAAGAGGCAGCCCAATGGCAATGCTGGTGGGAATGTAAGTTGGTACAGCCACCATGGAGGAGAGTATAGAGGTTCCTCAAAAAACTGAACATAAAACTACCATACGATCTAGCAATTCCACTCCTGGGCATACATCTGGAGAAGACGAAAACTCTAATTTGAAAAGATACACACATCCCAGTGTTCATAGCAGGACTATTCACAACAGTCAAGACACGGAAACAACTTAAGTGTCCATCAGCAGATGAAAGGATAAAGAATATGTGGTGTGCATATACAATGGAACATTACTCAGCCATTAAAAGGGATGAAATAATGCCATTTAGTAACATGGATGGACCCAGATATTATCACCCTAAATGAAGTCAGACAAATATATAATATTGTTTGTGTGTGAATCTTAAAAAAATGATACAAAGAAACTTATTTACAAAACAGAAACAGATTTGCAGACATAGAAAACAAATTTATGGTCACCAAAGGGGAAAGGGGGTGGGAAGGAACAAATTAGGACTTTGGGATTAACATATACACACTGTTGTATCTACAATATTAATGGATAACCAACAAGGTCCTACTTATAGCATGGGGAATTCTACTCAATATTTTATAATAACCGATAATGAAAAAGAATCTGAAAAAGAATATATGCTTATGTAGAAGTGAATCACTTTGCTGTATACCTGAAATACTGTAAATCAATTATATTTCCATTTTAAAAAAGAGGAGGGTTAAGGGGACTCTTGGCTGGACCCTCAGCCAACCCCCGAGGACTCCTGTCCTCTCCAATGTAATCTCACAGTACTTCTGTGCCCACTTAGCACAGGTCTCCCCTTCCAGAATGCCCAGCCTCAAGGGCACAGTCTACATGCCATCCAGGAACTGCTTTTTCAAACCAATCCATTTTTTAGTTGAACACTTTGCATCAAGTCAACCACCAAACACATCCATGACAGATGAAGGCTCAGGCATGACTGTGATGTGAGCCCTGGATAGTCAAGGGTAGGTAAAGGGTTCCACTCAGGAGAAATAAAAGTACACATAGTTCTTTTCATTAATCTATGACTGCACCATCTATAGTCATGGTAAACACTGCTCACTCTCCTTTTCTCCTATCTTTAGGGAGAGGAGGACTAGTTAGGTCTGTGTTACCTAGTTAAGAGCTCCTCTCCCTAAAGATACAAGAAGAATGTAATATAACCTACATGCATGCTTAGTCACTCAGTTGTGTCCAGCTCTTTGTGACTCCCTGGACTGTAGCCCACCAGGCTCCTCTGTACATGGGATTCTCCAGGCAAGAATCCTGGAGCAGGTTGCCATGCCCTCCTCTAGGGGATCTTCCCAACCCAGGGATCAAACTTGAGTCTCCTTTGTCTCCTGCATTGTAGGTGGATTCTTTACCCACTGAGCCATCAGAGAAGCTAACTATAGACTACATACTTCATTCCAAAACTGTAAAATGACTTATTTTCTTGGCCTCTTATTTTCTTCAGAAAACAAAGAAAATTTTAAAATTTACATTTCCTTTTTATGCTGTACCCGTAAACATCTCATGTGCTTTTTTTACTAGATTATTTGGGTGTGTGTGTGTTGGGGGAAGAATGTTAATATGAAGTTGTCTTTGTCTTGTCAAAAAATAAAATGAAAACAAAAATGGAAAGTGCACTCATCTTGAAAAATCCAGGTTGCTCTAAACTTTGGGTAATCATTGGGCAAAGTCCAGAATTGTCTGCTCTTCCGGCAGGAGAATCTATAGAATATTCCCACCAATCAATACTTCCTGCCTGGAAAATTATTTTCTAAGCTTCACCATCGTTTTATTTTCTATTAGTGACTGTGTAAGTACCTGAGAATGGCTGGAAGTTATCTTATCACAAGGCTGGCATCAAGCAAGCTCTATTACTCAGAGCCACTAACAGTAAGGAAGTCATTCCTTTTACCAAATGCAGCCTAGGACTTTCAGTAAATTTTCACAACAGTCTAACTACATGGAAGCTGCATTCCGTTCTTTCACTGCCTGCTCCCTTTTTGCCCTCGCATGTGCACATGTACATATCCACGCACACGCACACTGCACTTGCAAATCTTCTATAGGTGGAGAAGTCGCTGCTTTCTGTAACTGGTAAACATGAAGTCGCTCAGTCACGTCTGACTCTTTGCGATGGACTGTAACCTACCAGGCTTCTCTGTCCATGGGATTTTCCAGGCTAGAATATTGGAGTGGGTTGCCATTTCCTTCTCCAGGAGATCTTCCCAACCCAGGGATTGAACCTGGGTCTTCCACATTGTAGGCAGACGCTTTACTGTCTGAGCCACCAGGGAAGGCCAATGTGCTCCAACAAGCACTGTCGTGTTCTCTGACCAAGTACAATGAAGTGCTGGCTACTCTCAGGGCAGAGTTTGGTATAAAATAGGACTCGGGTGGTTGAAAAGGGTCCAAGGAACTCTGTGAGGCTGTTTCCAGAATTCTCCATGTGCACCTCAGATGTTCCTGTCATGAGGTCTTGGTAGAGAACACTACCTCTTTGGTTACAGGGTAATTACAATGGAAAACAAGCATAATTCTGGGCCTGGATTTCAGATAATTCAAATGGATAACATTTGGAATAGTCCTTTTAATTTTAATCAATTTGTGAGTGGAAGGTTGGCCCTGACCCTTCATTTCTCCCAGCATCCCAGCCCTCTGCCATGGCACACTGGTGGCAGGCTATACTTCTCTGTCTCTTGACCTAGCCATATGATTTGTTTCAGCCTGTGGAAGGACGCAGAAGTGACAGAGTGCCAGTCCTAAGCCTTGTGTGTTTCCACCCACTGTCTTGCAACTCTGCCTTTGCCAGGGAAATGAGATGTCTGGGCTTGCCTGCTGGTCCCAAGAGAAGAATGCAGCAGAGTCCTCCCCAAGCCAAGACGAGTAAGCCAAGACTGATCAGCAGACTTGCTGCTGCTGCTGCTAAGTCACTTCAGTCGTGTCCAACTCTGTGCAACCCCATAGACGGCAGCCTACCAGGCTCCTTTGTCCCTGGGGTTCTCCAGGCAAGAACACTGGAGTGGACTTGAGAAACATCATAAATCATACCTGTTCTAACCCACTACATGTGGGGATGTTCTGTTATGCGGTATTAACTGACTGATATATCATTAAATCACTATCAGACAGGTTTGGTTTATGGTATTAATCAGGAGTGGTCTGTTTGATTAGTTTATTTTTAAATGTGATATAACAATACAATGTTACACAGTATAATCTTAAGAGAATCCTAATAGAAACAGATTGACTTTTGAGTCAGATGGCTTGATATTTATTCAGAGGGAAAGTTCCCTTGTCTTTCAGAGCTTCACTATGTGCAGCTGTAAAGCCAGAATTATCACACTTGGTAAAGAATCCTCCTGCCAATGCAGGAGATGCAAGAGGTGCAGGTTCAATAGCTGGGTCAGGAAGATCCCCCAGAGTAGAGAAATGGCACCCCAATCCAGTATTCTTGCCTGGAAAATCCCATAGACAGAGAAGCCTGGTGGGCTACAGTCCATGGGATCACAAAAAGTTGGACACGACTGAGTGATTGAGCACAGCACACCTTGAAGAGTAGGAGTTAATGGGTAAAGTATGTAATTTATGTTAGGTGTTACTTTTATTCAGTACAATGTATAAGAGAACATCTATTTATACTTGAGTCATTATTTGTATTCCGTGATTTTTTTCTTTTAATTTTTTGTTCATTTTCTTCTGGTTTCAATTACATAAACTCCTCTCTTTACCTTGCCTTAGGTCTTATGAAAAATTCAAGTACAGAATCTAACATTCTTTTTGCTCAGAGCCCCCAAACGATGATTTATCAGAAGTTCTAAGTCCCACTGAGCTATTTATATGGCTCTGGACGCAAGTTTCATGTTATGGACAAATTTTCAAACATTAAGTTCTTTGAAAGAAAATCAAGTATGGCAGATCATTAAATGTCCTCCTTAAAAAACGAACTTTTTTTCTCTCCCCTCTCTTCCATAAACTCCTTCAAATAAGTATTGGATATAACTGATATGTTTTCTAATTAAACCCATGACCCACTCTGTGTAAAGCAATGACAACAAGAAAATGCTTGCCTTCCTTTCTGTCATAGATACAGAAGTTATCTCAGTTTGCAATGGATCGTCAAATGATTTGCTGAGGAGCAAGCAACCTTTTTCTAGAAAGGGCCAAAGAATACATATTTTCGGCTTTGTGAGCCATATGGTCTCTGTTGAAACTACTAAACTGTGCCCGTTGTAGCACAAAAACAACCACAGACAATATGTAAAAAATATGTATGGATGTGCTCTAATAAAACCCTGTATTCAAAAGCACTTGGGCCATAGTTTGCAAACAGTTACTATAAACAATAAATTATAAGACAAAAGTCATGCTGATATTAATGCAAAATGAGGCACAATAAAGTTCAAATATATTCTTTAATATAATATCCACACTATGTAAATATCACTTGGGCTTGCTTTAAATGTTAGAATTTTTTAAACGTTCTGTGTAGGACAATAATAAGGTTGGGATTTATTTATTTTGGGCTTCCCTGATAGCTCAGTGGGTAAAGAATCTGCCTGCAATGCAGGAGACCCTGGTTCGATTCCTGGGTGGGGAAGATCCACTGGAGAAGGGATAGACTACCCACTCCAGTATTCCCGGGCTTCCCTTGTGGCTCAGCTGGTAAAGAATTCACCTGCAATGAGGGAGACCTGGGCTCAACTCCTAGGTTGGGAAGATCCCCTGGAGAAGGTAAAGGCTACCCATTCCAGTATTTTGGCCTGGAGAATTCCATGGACTATATAGTCCATGGGGTCATAAAGAGTAGTCAGACACGACTGAGTGACTTTCATTTTCACTTTATTTATGTATCCACATGGTCCAAAGTTCCCTAGCATTTTTAGGACAGAAATTTGAGTTTAAATTCTGCCAGAAATCTAATTTAATTTCATTCTAACTAGTCTGCTATTTTCATACATATGAACACTGGATCTCTGTAGCACCAATATATCTGTATTTCTATCTATTTGCATGTTACTCAGTTCTGTTTTAATGGTCACTGTATTAGACAATACATTTTTTGTTTCCCAAATAAGAGCCAACAGGAACATACAAACATACAACAGGAACATTCAAAGGAAATACATATCCCCTGCCCAACTGCCCATGTCATGTGGACTCTCCCCCTGGCTTCTGAAAACTCATCATTAAGGCGTACTCCAACACTATGTTTATTTGGCTCCTCCTCATGTTGATAGCAACTCACACCAACCCAATAAACGTTCTGGTTCACCCTTGTGAAAACCGGCTAACTAACACGCTCAGCCCATAAGAAACACATTACAGAAAGGCATGCAAGTGCACAGAGTTCACACGAACACAGCTGCCCTGACATGCTAAGGAAATATTCACGTGCAAGCTGACTTTGGCATGCAGATGTTGGTGAATGGTTCATGAAGACCTCCATGAGAACATCAAGCTTGCTGCCCAGCAAACTAGCTCAAGGTGAATTTCTTCCAGGTTTCCATCATTAAAAACATTTAATTTACTAAGATGGGTTTCAGCAATCTCCCAGTGTGACATTTATTTTATCGGGTAATTTAATCTGCCTTTAATTTCAAAGAGGGGTGGTATTCTGAGATAAAGCTAGACTCTGGTGTATCTCTTTTGTGAGGCAAGATGCAGGTTCCTCTGGTCTTGGAAAAGAAATGATTTATCATGTACCGTGTGATAGATCAAGCCAAAAGATTCCCTTTCATCTTTGAGCCTGTATGTATTCTCAGTTTTTAAGACTTTGGATTTTCTTTGACTGTCCTGATTTTGATTATTTTGGATTTCAAACTATCCTAACCAAAAGTGTGGCCAAGGTGGGCTTTGGGAAAAAAAATCCAGTTCATCATTGTTAATGTGAAGAAAGAGTCAAGAAATTCACATGAAACTGGAGTCCTGGTTTGGACAATGAGTATATGTAGAAACCTCAGCGTTTCTAAAAGCTCACTTCCTGATACTACATGAAAATAAATGGATGTTTTCAACAGCAGAATTTGAGTAACAATTGTTAATACAAAGTTAAAAGCTGACACAGAACCCTTTCCTCTAGGAAGCCTGCTATCTACTGTCATGAAGTCTGAAAGACAAAGACACACACACACACACACACACACACTCACACATACACACTCACACACACACTAAATGGTGCTCAATTCCCCAAAGCAGACCTTCCTACCTTAGAGTCTAAGCAGGGTGCAGATAGATACTCAGATGCCCAAGGGGAGGCAGGCAGGGAGCCCATCTGAGGGCACTGTTAGGTTATAAGCAAGAGAACAACAGTCATGGCATAAATGGTCTTATCTCTCTGCCATTGTGTTTGGTAGATAGCCCACTGACCTGAGCTAGTGGTTCTCAATGTGTGTGTGTGTGTGTGTGTGTGTGTAGGAGAAGTGATTTTGCATACAAGAGGACATCTTGTAATATCTAGAGACATTTTTGGTGGTCACAATGAGAAGGGGGATGCTACTGGCATTTAGTGGATAGAGGATATTTAGGAAGCTTCCTAGGTAAAACTAGTTGGTAAAGAATCTGCCTGCCAATGCAGGAGAAACAAGAGAGGCAGGTTCGACCCCTGGGTTGGGAAGATCCTCTGGAGGAGGAAATGGCAACCCACTCCAGTATTCTTGCTTGGGAAATCCCATGCACGAGGAGCCTTGGTGGGCTACAGTCCATGGGGTTACAAAGAGTCAAACATGGCTGAACACGTACTATTGTATTGTATTGTACATATCCTACAGGACACAGGGAAGCTCCCGCAAGAAAGAATGATCTGGTACTTAATGCCAGCAGTGCTGAGGCTGAGAAACCCTGTCTGGTCTTTGACAGTGTTTTGGGGGACTGTGGTCAACTGCAGACTATCAGCTGTCTCTAGGGACAGCAACTCAAAGGCTCCAGCTGATGTGGGCATGTGGGAACCTTCCATACAGGAAAAGAACCAAAGAAAGAATTAAGACTAACTCAGGATATGATGGAATAATAACTTCAAATTATCTTTAGAGCCAGATCAGAAGAATTAAAACATCTTAAGCCTTTTTGCCAGAAAGACAACACAAAGAAAGCCAATTTCTTTCAACCTAAGTCAAATTAAAGAAATAGGTAATGAATGGGGAGGGGATAGGGAGACACTTGACTGGGAGTTTGGAGTTAGTAGATGCAAACTATTACATTTCGAATGGTCCTACTATAGAGCACAGGGAACTATACTCAGTATCCTGTGATAAACTATGATGGACTAGAATATAAAAAAGAATGTCTTTATGTGTATAACTGAGTCACTTTGCTGTATAGCAGAGACTGGTACAACAATATAAATCAGCTATATTCCAATTTAAAAAAGGAGTGATAAAAAAAGAAATGGGTTATGGATTTAGGATTTAGGGTCACAGGTTGACACGGTGATTCTAAAACAAGGATGTTGGTTGAGGCTCAGTGTGATGTACAGCCTGGATCACTGCAGCCTTCATATCCTACATCCTGCATCAAACCTCTAACCCAGAAGCCACCAAGTTAACAACCGCAGTCAATCCATGATGGAAACTCAACTGAGTTAATAGATGAATGTTATAGGTGTACTGCTGATCCTGTTCATGACACCAATTGTCTTGCTGTTCACACTGTCCACACTGTTTGCTGAACCCAGGGTAGGCAAGATGTGAGCTAAGAGGTTGGAAGAAGACTTGAGGAGCCGTAGGAATGCCTATGGCTGGCACGCAGCCATAACACAGCCTCTCTCCCTGATGATGCAGCAGCTGGAGCAGCAGTCATAACATAACCTCACGTAACATAACCATGATGTTGCTCCAATGTAACCCCAATGCAACAGCAGCCAGGGCTTTCATGGTGAAGCTCATATAGGCGTATTGCACAAAGTAGCCCATGACCAAGTGAGTACCTCGTGATGCACATGCGCAGTACTATAAGTGATCTCAGCTGTTACATAGTCATTATTTACAAAACGTGGGGCAAGAACAAGAGGCTGTGGGGCAGGAGAGCCTGATCACGCCATCTTGGCTAATTTTCTCTTTCCCTACAATAGGGTTCATTCTTTTGTTTTAAATTTAGGAACACATTTAGCACTTGTAATGACAATCTGGGAATGTGATTGAAAGCATTTTTAATTTTTAAGAGCATTTTAGAAAATGGACCTATTTGCTTATTCAGTAAATATTTGTCAAGAGATTAAATGTATCAGCCTTTTGATTCAAATTTTCATTGTGAAATTGATCTCAGACTTGTGATTGTAAATTGAAAAGTACAACAGAATTTAATTGTTTGGTAAATAATATTGGACTCTCAAGGTGAACTTTCCATTCTTTAAATAAGTATGGATACTGCAATTTAACAAACTCAACCACTGAACCATTTAAATCATAAAATTATAAGTAGTTTAATATTTTAAAGGTAATAAGTTGAAACATTTCAAGTTCAAGTGGTAATGAACTTAAATATATATGCTTATTGAATAAATGAATGAAAAGGCAATGGCACCCCACTCCAGTACTCTTGCCTGGAAAATCCCATGGACAGAGAAGCCTGGTAGGCTGCAGTCCATGGGTCGCTAAGAGTTGGACACGACTGAGTGACTTCACTTTCACTTTTCATTTTCATGCATTGGAGAAGGAAATGGCAACCCACTCCAGTGTTCTTGCCTGGAGAATCCCAGGGACGGAGGAGCCTGGTAGGCTACCGTCTATGGGGTCACACAGAGTCAGACATGACTGAAGTGACTTAGCATAGCATAGCATAGCATGTATTACATTTACAAAAATGGTTTGAGATTTTTAGAAAGACTTTGCCTATTAGGGTTGTAAGTTTGCCTGGCTAGATAGATACTGAATGGTTAAACAGAAAACAGAATATATTAACCTCATAAAAGTAGATTAAAATGTATAAAGAATTTTAGCTAATTAAGTTTAGAAATGAGAGCAATTGTTTGAGTTGAGGTTCAATTAATTTACCACTAATCAAAACCCTCCGTAAAACTATTTACTCTTATTGTATACAAAAATGTTATTTGAATTATAGGCAGAAAAAGAATATCTGCAAGATGAACTTAGAGCTTGAGGGATATTTTGATTTTTGTCACTTTAATAAATTTATCAGTTAATTTTAAAATTATTTTTTAATTGCATTACAATGTTGTGTTGGTTTCTGCCCTACATCAATATGAATCAGCCACAGGTATACATATGTCCCTTCCATCTTGAACCTCCCTCCAACCTAATTACCAGTTAAAAGCCTACAAAACCGGAAACAGCCCTTCCTGTAACAAAAGAAACAAAAAGAAAATGCCAGCCTTAGACATTTCAAAAATCATTAATAACAACCCAACTTGTCTTTTAGCAATCAAGAAATAATGTCCCTTTAGAGCAAAGGGGATGTATCAGGAAGGTTCGTGACTTTTCAGGTTCCAAAAGTACAGGATTTCTGGAGCCAACTGTATGTTTACCTTCAGGAAACTGGAAAGGATTTTTTTTAGCCCCTGGACAGATAAGGCCTCTGGAGAAGGCAATGGCACCCCACTCCAGTACTCTTGCCTGGAAAATCCCATGGACGGAGGAGCCTGGTAGGCTGCAGTCCATGAGGTCGCTAAGAGTAGGACATGACTGAGCGACTTCACTTTCACTTTTCACTTTCATGCATTGGAGAAGGAAATGGCAACCCACTCCAGTGTTCCTGCCTAGAGAATCCCAGGGACGGGGGAGCGTGGTGGGCTGCCGTCTAAGGGGTTGCACAGAGTCGGACATGACTGAAGCGACTTAGCAGCAGCAGCAGATAAGGCTGTAGTGATGACGTTAATCCTTTCTTGAAGCTCAATTACCATTAAATAGAATATAAAAATAGTGCTGGTAGTTTAGTCCCTAGGTCGTGCCTGACTCTTGCAACCCTGTGGACTGTAGCCCTCCAGGCTCCTCTGTTCATGGGATTTCCCAGGCAAGAATACTGGAGTGGGTTGCCATTCCTTCCCCAGGGGATCTACCCTACCCAGAAATCGAACTGGGTCTCCTGCATGGCAAGCAGATTCTTTACCACCTGAGCTACGAGGGAAGCCCTGTTATGCTTGGTCATTCAGTCATGTTGGATTCTTTGCGGCCCCATTGACTGTAGGCTGCCAGCCTCTTCTGTCCATGGGATTTTTCAGGCAAGAATACTGGAGTGGGTTGCCATTTCCTTCTCCAAGGGATCTTCCCAACCAGGGATTGAACTCATGTCACCTGTGTCTCCCGCATTGCAGGTAGATTCCTTACCCACTGAGCCATGAAGGAAGCCCGTGGCTCAAAAATGTTAGTTCTGGAATGATCCTTAGAGATCCAGAGCCTCACCCTCCTCCTCACTCCCCCCCAGGGGTGACATGGTAGGACTAGTTCCAGGCACCAACTATAGAGGACCTTCCCAACAGGGTTACCCACACACCCTTCCCGTCTGTTAATTGGTTAGGGTTCATTTTATAATACTTGGCAATTTTTATATATCAGTTTCTATAAACCTCAATGAGTTTCTTTTCTCGGTGAGCAGCTGAGCAATGAAGTGCCATGAAACAAACAATGTTGTTGTGCCATGCAACAACACACTTCGGACAGCTGACAGTGATGGGTATGGGTGGGGGGCATCTGTTTGCGTGCAGGAGGGGGAAGTGAAGGCTGGCATCTACTTTTTCTTGGACTTTTTTTATCACTTGAAAATGATACCAAGGCTATAAAAGAGGCCTATGAATTTATTTTCTTTTTTCTTACTCTGAACTTAGAAAATGTATTGAGATGACCTGTGAGGACCCCCTCCTAACAGCAAGGAGTGGTATTTAGACAGACCTGATGACAGGATCAGGCTCTTGAAAATAAAAGGGGAACTCTCTTTATCTTAGTGCCTTAAGAAAAGAAAACAAAAACCAGGAAGCTCTCAATTTAGTGCTAAACCAAACAGCACCGTCTGCTGGCTGTTTGCTAATAAGCGTTATCTAATCAGGGCCACCAAACAAAGGTAGTTGATAGGAAAAAGGGAGAAGCAGGCTCCCTCCCCACTGTTTCCTGGTGTCCTGGGACTCCCTGTCACAGGCCTTCTGAAACCCAAAGATGACTCGGCTGGCTTCTATGAGATAGACTCCCATGTGCACTGGGACCCCTTTTCATCCCTTCTTTCAGTGAAGCATGCAAGAACCTAGAATACCTTGGATTTGGCTTGGCCATCAACGCATACATTTTTAAGCAAACAAAGACTACGTTTAACGCCCTCATTTTCTTTTTCCACTCCTGTTCTTTTCAATAGAGATTAACTAGGAGCTGGCCACCCAATCAACACAAATACACAGAGACTTTGACTCTTTTTCACTGAAGCTCCAGAAGGAAAGCCTGGTTGGGAGGTGGCAAAGGTCACTGAGGTCTAGCTACTCTAGCACCAAGCAGGCTGTTTGTTTCTACCTGCTGGCTTAACATTGCCATTCACCATGGCATCCGGGGAAAGTGATATATGATACAGCTGGGCTGTGGATCGTCTTACCAATCCATAGATGAGCTGGCGTGAAAAATATTTACACTTTAATCAAATACAAATCCACATGCAACTGTCTTTTTCAGAGTTTCTTTCCCTATGTAAAGAAGTGAAATGAGGGAAAACACTGACCTGACTAATCAGATTCACCACTCCAAAGAAGCTCAAATGTCATCACTATGGCAACAGAACAGTCAGGGTCCACCCTGTCTCTTCCCTCACACAGCGCCCTGGCTAATGAATGAACGTGGCAAACACACTAAACACAGTGAGTTTGGAGCTATGAGCAGGGTCTTAAGAGTGACCCCCTTCGTGAAACATTCTATCCTATTTTTACTTTTCTTTCTCTAAATGTAATTCACCTCTGAGGACCTGCTCTGCACAAAGGAGGTGCCCACTTGCTGGCTTGCTGTTTTCAGAAGGATCCTATGTTATTGAGCCCTTTGTTCTGGCAAATGACAGGGATCATGTCTACTTTGGAATCCAAACTGGGCCAATCTCAGGGGAAGTAATGCATAAGGTGAGTCTATCGTATATACCAGGGGGTACATTTAACATGGTAAGAAGGTATGCAAAAGATCCTCTATTCATTCAAAGATCACTGATCGAAAAAATTGAATGAGATTCTGATTAAACTTCTCCAAGGCTGGTGTGTACGTAGGTAACCAATTAGTTTTAGAACTCAGGAGAAATGTCCCTTTGATCAATTAGGTGCCTGATATTCATGTTCCTTATGAGAGAAAATGAACCTACACAGCTAGTCTAAAGCCTTCATTTTATCATAATTAATCATTTCTTTTTATCCACTCTGAAAATTGTAGAAAATGGCTCCAAACTATCTTCATTAAATGGAAATTGTAGAAAATGGCTCAAAACTATCTTCCTTAAAGATTCTTTTCACATCTTATAAACTTAAGTTAGGATTTCTCTTAGCTTTCACACAAGGTCAATTTGCCAAAAGTTAATTTTCCAAGAAGCCCAAAACACCAAATCTAACCATTTTAGGTTTAATCACTTTAATGGTTTTAAGTGGAATGTTAGATTTTAGTGACTGATACATATTATCTGAAATTTAAGTTAAGTAAGGGTAACATAAGAATTCTAAAAATGCAAAAAGTCTGGCAAAAGACAAATAAGGTAAACTTCCCATATGGAAAACTATTTTTAATTCAAAAATAAGCATTTTTAATATAAAAAGACTGTTTCAGCTACTTCTGATTTTAGTCTGGATGTTTTTAAAAGACACTCCCCATTTTTTCTATTTTAAGCAATTTATCTAATTTTTGATGAATCTTTCTATGAATCTTAATTTTTAATGAGTCTTTCTATTACAACAAGCAACTCAAAAAATTTTAAATTGTAAATGAAACAGAAATGAAACTTTAATAAGTAAAATTTTCAACACAAATTAAAAAGCAGATCAGATAGATCGGTATTTAAAATTAACAATGAAGTTGAAGATTAATTCATATTAAGTACTGATATTTAGACCAAAAGCAAATATTCATAAATTGCCAAAACAATTCTAATACATGCTTTGATTATATATATCAGTTCAGTTCAGCCGCTTAGTTGTGTCTGACTCTTTGCAACCCCATGAATTGCAGCACGCCAGGCCTCCCTGTCCATCACCAACTCCTGGAGTTCACTCAGACTCACGTCCATCGAGTCAGTGATGCCATCCAGCCATCTCATCCTCTGTCGTCCCCTTCTCCTCCTGCCCCCAATCCCTCCCAGCATCAGAGTCTTTTCCAATGAGTCAACTCTTCGCATCAGGTGGCCAAAGTACTGGAGTTTCTATATATATATATATATATTTTTTTTTTTTTTTAAATAGTTGACATTTCATATGGGAGGTAAAATCAATTAAAGGAGTGGAAAGTGTTTATGGTAATCCAGGAGGGAACATGGAAAGAGTTAAGTGAATGGTAGCTCAATTTCAAAATACATTAACTGTAAATACGGAATCCAACATGAACGATTACAAAAATAAACTGGTTAAAACAATTGAACATGCTGAAAGATGACTGTAAAACCAAAGTACATTAATTTAATTTAAACTGAAAAGCAACCGATTCTGATATTTTGATTATTGCTAATGAAATAATAAATTTCTGAGTACATTTATTATGCTTTATTAATTACTGACTGTACAGAAAATGTACATGTAACCCATCATCAGATGCTACAGTTGAATAGTTATGTTAAAGTTGTTTAGGCTTTCCCTGGTGGCTCAGTGGTAAAGAGTCTGCCCACCAACACAGGAAACACGGGTTCGATCCCTGGTCCGGGAGAATCCCACATGCCACAGAACAACTAAGTCCATGCACCGCAACTGCTGAGCCTGTGCTCCAGAGCCTGGGAACCACGACTACTGAGCCTATGTGCTACAACTACTGAAGCTCGCGAGCCCTAGAGCGGTGCTCCTCAGCAAGAGAAGCCGCCACAATGAGAAGCCTGCACACCAGTGAAGACCCAGCACAGCCAAACATAAATTAGAATTTTTTTAGAAAAAGCTGGTTAGATACCCCTTGGAATGTTCTCATGCCACCTAGTACTAAATCAGGACATTTATATATATGCTTTTTGGTGAATGGACTGTGTGTGTGCCTACACAAGTGTGTGTGTGCATATGTGTGCATGTTTTAAATCTAGCTATTTCATACCTCTCCTTTATGTACTGTGTTCTGACCAGTGCAGAGAACAGCAATTCTAATGATTTTTCCATTTTAAATGCTATGATTCTATTAATGCAGCCTCAGAGTACACTGCTTAGTTCCCAAGTCATACTTGCCTCTTATTAGAGCTTTAAGTCAACTGATAATGTCAATTATTTTTTGCTAGAACTGATATAAATTTCAATCACCCTGATTCTACCATTGTGCACTAGGACTTTCTTGAACTCAAGTACTAGATTTTTTCCCCCTGATTATATTTTAACTTGTTTTACATGCTGTGTTGCATTGCTTGCTGTGTATTAGTTGTCTGCTCAGTTTTATTGAAAACCTCCCGTCATCTCAATGATATTGCTTCTTTCTCCCCATTTCTATGGCCCCATTTTGGTCTAAGGTAGCCTATGAAACAAATCTGTCATGGTGGTAAACAACCCACCTGGCAATACAGGAGACGTAAGAGACACAGGTTTGATCCCTGGGTTGGGAAGATCCTCTGGCGGAGGAAACGACAACCCACTTCAGTATTCTTGCCTGGAGAATCCTATGGACAGAGAAGCCTGGTGGGCTACAGTCCATGGGGTCGCAAAGACTTGGAATGACTGAAGCAACTTAGTATGCACGAGGAGTGACACAGACTTGCTGAACATACTTGTCCTGTGCCCAGAGCAAATACCTCTAATACCTTTCAAGATTCCATTTATCCAAACTTTGAAATGAATATTTTCATCTCTCCTGCCCTCATTTATTTGAAGCTGAATTATTGAAACAGAAGAAAAATGCATTTACAGATGGCATTTTAGTAAAAACTTAATTAATGAACAAATCATGCCAAGTTAATTAAAAACTGAGATGAAAACAATCTGATAAAATCATTAATTTTCTGAAGTGCCTAATTAAAGCACAGAGTATATCTTAATTAATATGAATATCACAAATATATCAGTGATAGTGATATCTACATACTCAAATCTGAGTTTCAGGTAGCTATCTAAAATAACAAAAAAGTTTACATTACTTATACTTTCCTGGGGATTTGGGTATATTGAAATACCTGGTGTGCTGCATGCAGTCCATGGGGTCGCAGGGTTGGACATGACTGGGTGACTAAACAAGAACAACAATGGTGCATATATCCAGCATTCTGAGAACTCACCATCACTCTAAACAAGCTAATACTAATCAAACAATAAAGAGAAGAAAACTTCAAAACCTCAAGAAAAAGGAAGAGACAACTTCTCTTAGTAAATTCTTTAAGAAGAGAAGAAATCTAGTGTTTAAGTGACCTTCCCCATCCCAAACTCAGAATTCTAAAGAATGCTAAGAAATTATAGACTTACTGAGGGAATACTTCTGAAGTCTCCGGAGGAGCAATTCTGCATTTTAGCAAATTCTTTCTTGGAGATAATTATGGTCTCAATTATAAAACTTCATAGGCTTAATAAAAGTTTTAGTGTGTCACTCACGAACTTCAAAATAAAACATTAAAATAAAGTAATAAATAGAATCTTGTAATACTTTAGAATAAACATAATCCCAAATCCAGGATGATTTGTTTCAGAAATATTAGGATAGCTCGGTAAATGGAAATCCATGGACACAGGATTCTATACTTTAATGAGAAAGAGATAATATGAACATTTCAAGAGGTAACAAAAGAGATAAAAATGAATGCATACTTCCTTAAAGAATTAAAGAATAGAAATAATGCCCATTAGGATGTCACTGTTGACCTCTCTTACACTGAAAGCCAAAAGCCACACCCTAGCACATCATTGTCTAGAACTTTCTATGATGACGGAATTTTTTTTCCTGCACTGTCCCATATGATAGCCACAAGCTATTTATGGCTACTGAGCACTTGACATGTGGCCACTCTGACCACAGAACTGAATTTTTACCTTTATTTCATTTTTATCCATTTGAATTTAAAAAGCCACATGTGGCTAATAGCCATTATAAAGCACAGTACAGCCCTAGGAGATATTTCTTTATTCAGGGTGAGAGGGAGGACAATAATGTACAACGTAACCATTATTTTTGATAGTTTAGCAGTTGCTGCTATCAATCACTAAGGCTTTTTAAATCAAAATTATAAAATTCAGTATTATAATTTTCTATCTAAACAATTAAAGGGAGTTACCTTTAAAAATATGGTGTTAATTAGCATGGTATAAAAGAGAGAGAGAGAGAAAAGCAAATTTACAAAAGTGAGTAGCCCTGATGCCTAAACAGCAATACTGACACACTGACAACGATGGAAGGTAATGCCACTGTCAGCAGCAACGAGAAAAGAGAAAGGCCATCTCAGCTATTAGAGGAGGGCTTCCCAGGTGGCTCAGTGGGAAGAATCTACCTGCTATTGCAGGAGACGCAGGTTCTATCCCTGGGTCGGGAAGATTCCCTGGAGAAGGAAATGGCTACCCACTCCAGCATTCTTGCCTGGGAAATCCCATGCCTGAAAAATCCCTGGTGGGTTACAGACCATGGGGTTACAAAGAGTTGAACATGACTGAGCATACACACAGCCATAAGAGCACATGGAAAGACTATAATATGGCTTATCCAGAAATGAGAGCATGAGTCTATCAAAGAATATCCTACACATATCTTGGGGGACTTTTCTTCTAGATTTTCAGACTAACACTAACCTTTTCAGGCCACAGAAGAAGAAAGCTAACACTGAGTTATGGTAGATGATTTTTCTCTCTCTGCTTATTGTAGAAGAACAACTGGATCCATTGCTTATTAATATTTCCCAAGCCACTTTTATGGGTAAAGAAACTGAGGCACAAGACACAGATAAATGGCCACCCTGGGGCTTAACTCTTCCTCCAAAGTCAGTCTTCACAGCATGAAAATGTGTCTATTCGGTTTCTCATTTTTTTCCCTCCAACATTTGTCTTATTTATTTCAGATATCTGAGCATCTGATTTAAAATGACTCATTTGGGACTACAGAGGGTGTGAAGGCATAAAAACCAAAAGAAACTCCTAGAAACGGTTATAGACATTAGTTGAAAAGAAGAGTTTAGTGTTGATGCAAGGTGTAAGTAAGCCTAGCTCACATGCAGGCCAATAGCAGGTGTTGACAGTGGTTGTTGGGAGCAGGGAACCCATATTTCATGAAGCACCGATATAATGAAGACACAGAATTCCAACAGTGACTAATAATGCACGTACTGGAACCTATATGTCTAAGTAAGTATCAGTCCTTGGAAAGAGCCATCTTGGAAGCATAAATGTAAATTCTAATTTAGCTAAAGTTGTTCAGGAATTTCTGACTTACTCTTATAAAAATTCTTTTAGAGCTAGTATACAGGTAACAAAAATAGCCTTATAGATTTTCTGTGAGAAAATAAACCAAACAATATTGTGAAAGAACAGACAAAATACATGCTGCTGCTGCTAAGTCGCTTCAGTCGTGTCCGACTCTGTGCGACCCCAGAGATGGCAGCCCACCAGGCTCCCCCGTCCCTGGGATTCTCCAGGCAAGAACACTGGAGTGGGTTGCCATTTCCTTCTCCAATGCATGAAAGTGAAAAGTCAAAGTGAAGTTGCTCAGTCATGTCCGACTCTTCGCAACCCCATGGACTGCAGCCCACCAGGCTCCTCCGTCCATGGGATTTTCCAGGCAAGAGTACTGGAGTGGGGTGCCATCACCATCTCCACAAAATACATGAGGAATACTTTTAAAAGGGACTTTAACTTTAATTCTGGCACTCCAGGAAAAGCAGCTTTGACTAGGAGAGAAATATGGAGGCAGTCAAAGGTTTTCAGCAAATTCTAAAGGGGGCATCCAAGCACTTTCATGGCTTTAGAGATCAGTATCTTTGACACTTTATGACTTCTAAGTCCATTTCAAATCTCGACAGCTTTTACGTTCTTTGCTAAAGCACTATAGTTCTGACTACTCCTCTGCTGTGATGATCCTGAAACTGTCTTCCAGCTTTAGAATGTTCTGAATCTTAGCAAGCAGCAAACTGCAGTGGGATTGTTGTAGAGGTCTTGAATGACAGTGAGCAGTGGGGCAGGAGATGAGGATGGAGAGAGGAAAAAGATGACAGAGACAGGAAGGTGGGGAGGGAGAGAGAAAGAGAAGAAAAGATGACCACGCAGGAGCTGGGAGTGAGGAAGGACAGCCAATGGGGATTGCAGAGCATGCGTATTAGAACAGATGATCTAGAAGTAACTGAGCTGCAGGAAGGGCCAGTTGGGAAGGGAAGAGCCAGGCACATTGGAAAGAAAGGAGGAAGAGGGAGAACTTGGGTCAAAAATATCACACATAAGATAGTCCCCTACATTGGACACCAAAGAACACTCAACTCAGATGTGCTTGAGCCACTGTCTAGCATGGGAGAGGGAAGGGGAAGGGAGGCGAGGAGTCAGGGAGTCAGGTCTAGGACTCACTGAGTCATGCATGAATGATCAGTTTTCAGATATAACACTGACAACCTCATGATGGAAGCACAGCATTAAGCAGTATAAAACAGAATAACTCCAGCATTACAGAGGGATTCCTTGGTGGCTCAGACGATAAAGCATCTGCCCGCAATGCAGGAGACCCAGGTTTGATCCCTGGGTCGGAAAGATCCCTTGGAGAAAGAAATGGCAACCCACTCCAGTATCTTTGCCTGGAGAATCCCATGGACAGAGGAGCCTGGTGGGCTATAGTCTATGGGGGTTGCAAGAGTCAGACACGACTAAGCACGTGCACCGTAGCACTAAGGAAGCCCCTGCCTCAGACAGAGACAGGATAAATGTCCTTCTACCAGTCAAGAATGCTCAAACTACCACACAATTGCACTCATCTCACATGCTAGTGAAGTAATGCTCAAAATTCTCCAAGCCAGGCTTCAGCAATACGTGAACCATGAACTTCCAGATGTTCAAACTGGATTTAGAAAAAGCAGAGGAACCAGAGATCAAATTGCCAATATCCATTAGATCACTGTAAAAGCAAAAAAGTTCCAGATAAACATCTATTTCTCCTTTATTGACTATGCCAAAGCCTTTGACTGTGTGGATCACAACAAACTGTGGAAAGTTCTTCAAGAGATGGGAATACCAGACCACCTTACCTGCCTCTTGAAAGTCAGGAAGCAACAGTTAGATCTGGACATGGAACAACAGACTGGTTCCAAATAGGAAAAGGAGTATGTCAAGGCTGTATATTGTCACCCTGCTTATTTAACTTCTATGCAGAGTACATCATGAGAAATGCTGGTCTGGAAGAAGCACAAGCTGGAATCAAGATTGCCGGGAGAAATATCAATAACCTCAGATATGCAGATGACACCACCCTTATGGCAGCAAGTGAAGAGGAACTAAAGAGCCTCTTGATGAAAGTGAAAGAGGAGAGTGAAAAAGTTGGCTTAAAGCTCAACATTCA
Source organism: Bos grunniens (assembly GCF_055505025.1). Taxonomy (NCBI): domain Eukaryota; kingdom Metazoa; phylum Chordata; class Mammalia; order Artiodactyla; family Bovidae; genus Bos; species Bos grunniens. The sequence continues at coordinate 8,210,063 of NC_141194.1, forward strand.
TTAAATGAAGATCATGGCATCCGGTCCCATCACTTCATGGGAAATACATGGGGAAACAGTGTCAGACTTTATTTTTCTGGGCTCCAAAATCACTGCAGATGGTGAATGTAGCCATGAAATTAAAAGACGCTTACTCCTTGGAAGGAAAGTTATGACCAATCTAGATAGCATATTCAAAAGCAGAGACATTACTTTGCCAACAAAGGTCCATCTAGTCAAGGCTAGTTTTTCCAGTAGTCATGTATGGATGTGAGAGTTGGACTGCGAAGAAGGCTGAGCGCTGAAGAATTTATGCTTTTGAACTGTGGTGTTGGAGAAGACTCTTGAGAGTCCCTTGGACTGCAAAGAGATCCAACCAGTCCATTCTGAAGGAGATCAGCCCTGGGATTTCCTTGGAAGGAATGATGCTGAAGCTGAAACTCCAGTACTTTGGCCACTTCATGCAAAAAGTTGACTCATTGGAAAGGACTCTGATGTTGGGAGGGATTGGGGGCAGGAGGAAAAGGGGACGACAGAGGATGAGATGGCTGGATGGCATCACCAACTCGATGGATATAAGTTTGAGTGAACTCTGGGAGTTGGTGATGGACAGGGAGGTCTGGCGTGCTGCAATTCATGGGGTCGCAAAGACTCATACACGACTGAGTGACTGAACTGAACTGAACTGAACTGAACTGAACCAGTCAAGGGAGTATATCACAGGGAATCCTGCAAGGTGGCCTTGGCCTTCCTGAAGATGGCAATTCTCTGGATTCCTTATCGTGGGGGATGGCAGCCAATCATGCAGACCTGTATATTCAGGTTGGCTCAAAAACAAGTGACCCCCCAGGAAGAGAGGTATTTCTTCTCATACAATCAGCAACAGCTTCAAGGGTTCTTAAACCTCCAGTTCCTATACAAACACCTCATGACAGGCAGACGATGGAGGAAGCCTGCTATCTTTGGAAGAGTTGTGAGTTCGAAGGGCCACATAGAAGGAAGATATTCAATTCCCACGGTAACTGTCCAGGTTATATAGAGGCATAAAGGCTTGTCCTCTATTCCTTCTCCATCAGCATGAAGATGGAGGATTTCCAAGAGCGTGAACTATCAAGACAAAGCAAAATACCATTTTTTCCCCCAAAGCAGAATCCCAACAATAAATTGCACTCAAATAGCAGTCTGTGCCTTTTTTCAAGATGCCCTGCTAGTATCCTGTTTGATCTTGGCAATACTGTGAGGAACAGGCAGGCAAGTTTTCAACATGAGGACAGAGATGTTTCAAAAGGTGAAGTGATGAACCTCAGGCCATGCCGCACAAGTTCATTACAGAATCCCGACAGAGCACAGATGGCGTGATGTCTAGTACAATATTCATGACAGCCAGAATATTCAATTTCAGGCTTCTTGCCAGAATTAAACTCTGGTTTAACTTTATCTGAATTAAGTTCTTGCAAAAGGGATGAAAAAAGAGCATCCCGTTCAACCCTACACAATTACTGAGCACCTAGAATGCTCTACATGGTTAAGTTAGGTTACAATAAACTAGATGCAGTCCCCATATTATTTAGCCTGGGAGACAATTAAACAGGGACACCAACAGTTAAATGAGTTCTATTTTCCAGGTAGAGAAGGTGGCAATGGGTATATCTGTGCATTCACTTATTTTTAATTATGTACTCAATACATTTACATTAAGCAGTCACTACATGCCATGTATTCAACCCTGAATACTCATTGGAAGGACTGATACTGAAGCTGAAGCTCCAATACTTTGGACATGTAATGTGAAGAGTCAACTCATTGGAAAAGACCCTGGTGCTGGGAAAGATTGAAGCCAGGAGAAGAGGGCGACAGAGGATGGCTAGTTGGATGGCATCACCAATTCAATGGACACGAACTTGGGCAAATACTGGGAGATGGTGGGGGGCAAAGAGTTCTGGCATGTTGCAGTCCGTGGGGCCACAAAGAGTTGGACACAATTTAGTGACTAAACAATAACAATGTGCCATGTACTGTGTGGCCATGCACTAGGGTCACAGAGATGAAAGGTATGTAATTCCTTCTCCCCAGAATCTAGGAAAGAAATACATATGTAATGGCCAACTGTCATGCAATGAGGTTATGTTTAAAGTGAAGAGAGGCACATATAAGAAGCAATGGAATCACAGAGAAAGAAGCCGAAAATCTAACTGGGGGTTGCAAGAAGCTTCCACTGACCATGCATATGAGAGGAGATTATCTAAACTTAACAGAGCTGCAAGGAGGGCAAGTTGGCGGTGGGGTGGGGAAAAACAAAGGAGATTGGAAAGGATGGGGAAAGAGGGAGAATTTGGACTCTCACCCTGAAAAGTAGAGTCATAACACCTTGTCTCCCCCTTATGAAACATCACATAGCCAGAACAAGCCATATAAACAGAGAACTACCCTAAACCATGGTAGGTGCCACCGTATTTATGAAGTGCTGGGCTAACACACCTTCTAACAATTCCTGTTGAGTGCATTAGCAAGCATCATGGTGCTGAAGACTGAGCAGGCCCTTGGAGCATGACCAAGTCTAGGAGGGGCAGAAAGGAGAAAGCCATCACTGCCAGATGGGAACATAGAAAAAAATCTCTGAAGCATGAAGGAGCACGGTACCAGGGATTGGGAAGACTGGAAACAGGAGCTGATATTTGATTGAATAGAGGAACAAGACAGGAGGCAGGAAAGCAATTTGGATGGTGTTTCATGAATCCAGGGTAAAAAAGTAGAGAGAGGGCATGAAGAGAGGCAGAGATGATTAAGATGGATGGATTGTATATTTATGAGGAGGTTCAGCTGCAGAATATGTGGGACCTGGGAAACTTTGCATGTAAGGGATGCAAGACAGGAGTGGAAGATGCCTCGAAAGTTTCTAACATCACTAGCTGAGCAGCTGGAGAAGCAGTCACTGAGGTACAAGACCCAGAGAGGAATGGGGTTGGGGGTGTGGTTAGCAGAATCAGATCAGATCAGATCAGATCAGTCACTCAGTCATGTCCGACTCTTTGCGACCCCATGAATCGCAGCCTGCCAGGCCTCCCTGTCCATCACCAACTCCCAGAGTTCACCCAGACTCACGTCCATCGAGTCAGTGATGCCATCCAGCCATCTCATTCTCTGTTGTCCCCTTATCCTCTTGCCCCCAATCCCTCCCAGCATCAGAGTCCTTTCCAATGAGTCAACTCTTCGCATGAGGTGGCCAAAGTACTGGAGTTTCAGCTTTAGCATCATTCCTTCCAAAGAAATCCCAGGGCTGATCTCCTTCAGAATGGACTGGTTGCATCTCCTTGCAGTCCAAGGGACTCTCAAGAGTCTTCCCCAAAACCACAGTTCAAAAGCATCAATTCTTCAGCACTCAGCCTTCTTCACAGTCCAACTCTCACATCCATACATGACCACAGGAAAAACCATAGCCTTGACTAGACGAACCTTTGTTGGCAAAGTAATGTCTCTGCTTTTTAATATGCTATCTAGGTTGGTCATAACTTTCCTTCCAAGGAGTGTCTTTTAATTTCATGGCTGCAGTCACCATCTGTAGTGATTTTGGAGCCCAGAAAAATAAAGTCTGACACTGTTTCCAGTGTTTCCCCATCTATTTCCCATGAAGTGATGGGACCGGATGTCATGATCTTCGTTTTCTGAATGTTGAGCTTTAAGCCTACTTTTCCACTCTCCACTTTCACTTTCGTCAAGAGGCTTTTTAGCTCCTCTTCACTTTAATGGTCCCCAAAGGTGTCCATGTCCTCTTCTCTAGAAACTATGAGTATGTTACTTTGTATGCAGTGAGGGTGGAGGAGAGGAGAAGGAGGAGAGGCAGAGAAAGAGATACAATGATAGAAGCATAAGGGAGAGACATTGATCAAGTTGAAGATGCTTTGCTGCTGGCATTCAAGATGTAGGAAGGGATCTTGAGTGAAGAAATACAGGTGACCACTAGAAGCTACAAAAGGCAATGAAAGAAATTCTACCCCAGCACCTTCAGGAGGAAGGCAGGAAAGCTGAACCATTTTGGACTTTTTTCATTGCTTTAAGCCACTAAGCTGTGGTAATCTGGTACAGCATCAATAGAAAACTAATACAGGAAACAAACAGGAAAGTGAAGAATTCGATTTTATTGAATTCTTTACTTGTGGCGTGACTTCTTGGAATTCATAGCAAAGCTGGAATGAAAGGTCACAGTGATGTCAAGGGGGTGAAAGGGGTTATCACTAGGAGCAAGAACCAGAAAAAAAATGTGGTTTTAAAAAATATCAAATCTCCTTTAGTTTGTAAACCTAAGAGTTTTCAGTGATGTAAAGTATAAACAATGCATTTTTCACTTTCTGACAAATGTAAGGAGTAAGAGCGATATATAAATATGAAATATCCTTCCTGTCATCATGGAAATGTGCCCAAACACCTAGGACAGTGATATCGTAACTGGATCCCTGTGATGTGTAAATCCATTGAAAATAATACTCTCAAGATGGCCACGCTGCTATTTGTAGGTCTAAATCTGATAGACTTGTTATGGATATTGAACAAGAAAGGAAACCATCAAATTCCTTTTAGTGACCTGAGGGGATTTCCCAGAGCCTTTCTAGTGTATTATATGACATTCATTTGTTATTGTTAAAATCCCCCAATATTTCATAACTCTTGTGAAATTCAAAGAGAATGTCACCATTTGCTTTTGTGGGTTTAAGATAGTTTCTATCTAGAACTCCATGTGTACATGGCATTGAGGATGAACTTTTGGATACTTAGTAACATTCCAGTAAGCTTGCTCAGTGTTATCCAGTGTTCCTGGAAATTTGATTTTTTATGTATTAAACAACAATCCATTCTTCTGAATATCAAGACATGGAGTTGCTGTATGAAGCAACAGTTAGAACCAGACATTGAAACCCAGACTGGTTCCAAATCGGGAAAGGAGTACATCAAGGCTGCATATTGTCACCCTGCTTATCTAACGTGAATGCAGAGTACATCATGCGAAATACCATGCTGGATGAAGCACAAGCTGGCATCAACACTGCGGGGAGAAGCATCAATAACCTCTGATATGCAGATGACACCACCCTTATGGCAGAAAGTGAAGAACTAAAGAGCCTGTTGATGAAAGTGAAAGAGGAGAGTGAAAAACGTGGCTTAAAACTCAAAATTCAGAAAAGGAAGATCATGGCATCCGGTCCCATCACTTCATGGCAAATAGATGGGGAAACGATGCAAACAGTGACTGACTTTACTTTCTTGGGCTCTAAAATCACTGAGGACAGTGACTTCAGCCATGAAATTAAAAGACACTTGCTCCTTGGAAGAAAAGCTATCACCAATCAAGACAGCCTATTAAAAAGCAGAGATATTACTTGGCCGAAAAAGGTCTGTCCAGTCAAAGTTATGGTTTTTCCAGCACTCATGTATGGATGTGAGAGTTGCACTGTAAAGAGAGCTGAAAGCCAAAGAATTGAGGCTGATGGACTGTAGTCTTGGAAAAGGCGCTCGAGAGTCTCCAATGCAAGGAGACCGAACTAGTCCATTCTAAAGGAAATCAGCAGTTCTGAATATTCATTGGAAGAACTGATGCTGACACTGAAATTCCAATACTTTGACCACCACATGAAAAAAACTGACTTACAGGAAAAGACCATGATACTAGGAAGAACTAAAAATTGGAGAAGAAAGAAAATTACAGAAAAATCAGGTGGTTAGATAACACCAAGAATTCCGAAAGGCTGCAGGCCATGGAGTTAGAAAATAATGAGACACTGCTAAGAGAATCAACTGAACAGCCCAAACCCTAACACAATAGGCAAACACAAAAAAAAACTGACAAGTATAACAAGCCCAAGAAAAAAAAACACAAAAAAACCTGCCCCAAAATTTCCATTTTGTAAGGTCTGTTTTTGGATACAACCATATTGGTTTTGTCTAATTGACAAAACCTCCAAAAATTGTGAAAGGCACAAATCGTATGTCCTACCACCTAGCTGTCTACTACGCCCAACGCAAAAGACCCACCTTGGGAATGAGCACTCTTAAGTCAGTTAGGGTGAGCAGCATCAAGGGTAACTCTGGGTCAAGAATTTGCGGCAGATCTTTTCACTTAAGTGCGTGAGGGTTCATTCATCGAAATATTGCATTTAAAAGAAATCTACGATGAATTAAAATAGTAAATTCAATCTATATTGTGCGCAGTGCATGCTGGTTATGCAAATGAATGCTGAGTCTCTGCCCCCGAGATTCATGTCTTTCCCCGCCCCCACTCCCAGGAAGCCAACTTCCTGTCCCTTGTTCCCAGGCCTCTGACTCCATGTTTTCTCCTCCTCGACCCTGGGTCTGATTTCTTCTCAATAAGGATTTTGTTGACCGCTTAAGATAATGCTATATGGGTGCTGGATTTGACACAGAGAAGGTTCACTATAATGTCGAATGAAATAGAGTGCCGAACCTCCTCAGTCGTGCCCAGACTATTTGCGACCCGGTGGATTGTAGCTCATAGGCTCCTCTGTCCATGGGCTTACCCAGGCAAGAATACTGGAGTGGGTTGCCATCTCCTTCTCCAGGGGATCTACCTAGCACACTGATTATCTGTGCCATTTCACACACAGATAATCATCCTATGAGTCGCTCACCCAACAGGATGCTTTTCTGATGCGTGTGATAATGACCTATAAAGTACATCTCTGAAACAAGAGCCCACTAATATCCTAAAGAAAAACCACAGAGGTGAATAAAGCTTCAATTTGAACTGAGGGATAACAAAAAGGGTTTGTACCGGGCTTCTTGGTGGAAAGTGACGGTGGCGCCTTTTGTGTTTCCTGTTTTGGTGAGTGCCACTGTTGCCGGTCCAGTTGCTCAGGATCGAAACCACAAAGTCATCATTGCATCTCTCCTCCTCCTCACACCCCACAGCCAATTAGCTGGCCAATCCCGTTGATTCTATGACCTCAACGTGTTAGGCATCTGACCCCTCCTGTTCACCGCCCATAGTTCCTTCTGCCCAAATTCTGCCAAGGCCTTGGCATTGTCTGCATCCTTTCCCCACCACACCTCTCCACTGTCACAGTTCTCTGCCTGTGATTTGGATGATATAATTTCCTTGCTTACAAGTCAGGAGGAATCGCTATTACAAACAGCATGAAGGATAGGATCCTCAAGCTGATATTCCAGCTGTAACAGTTTGGTCCACAAGGACCAGTATGGTTCACCCTGAGGAGACACAGACAAATACAGAATAATCACTGAGAAATCTCTCTAGATGTTCTTTCCTTTTTTCCTATATTTGTTCTGATTATATTCATGGAAATGTAATTATGTATCTGTTGAATCTGCTAATCGAGTTCTCAAGTTTGTACATTTAAAAAGTATTTTAATATTCTTTTTTGAGTAGCTCAGTTTTACTCTTGAAAATCATATGTACCAATAGACCAGACAGTGACAATTTAAAACTGATTGAGAAACACTGTTTTACAGTAGTGTTACACCAAGTAAGGTCCCTGAACTGGCAGTGTCCCCATCACTTGGGAGCTGGTTAGAAAAGCAGAATTTCGGGTCCCACCCCAGACTTACCAACTCGACTCTCTGGTGGTGGATCCTGGAAGCCTGTGTTTTAACAAGCCCTCCAGGTGCTGGCAAATGTCTGAGAGACACTGATTAACAATCATTCCACTGTGCCTTCAACCCCCTGTAGCTCCTGGTGGCCACAAAGCACTTCAACTGTGGCTAGTACAATTGAGAAACTGAATCTTTAACTTTATTTTGTTTCATTGAAACCTACACAGCCACTTGTAGCCAGTGGTTGTCATATTGGACTGCATTGGTCTAGTCCCTATATTCTGTCCTTAAAAGGACAGCCACAGTGCCACCTCTGTGCTGTATTTTTAAGCTTTCCAGTCCACAAAGGAAGATTTGCTTTCCAAACCCAGCACTCTCATAGTAATCTATTACATTTCAGCTATCTCTCAATATTTTCGCCTCTTCCAAGAAGACCTCCAGGATCTTCCATATTTAAGTTAATTTCCTTCCTTGTTTTCTTTCTACATTGTTCTTCTTTCTCTGACTCTCTTATAAAACTTATTACTCTCTTGCTTTGTGCCCAAGTTATTTAGGGATGGGTTTGTCCTCCCCCAGATGGAAGACTGTTGGTCTCATCATCTTTTATCCCACGACGGCACTGACCAGATAGTTTGCAAATGGGAGACATTCATCAACCATGTAATTGAATTAAACCTCCATGAAACCAGAGAGAAAAGTCTTCAACACCAAAAATGCATCCTAGTGGTCTTAGAAGTCAGGACAGATCAAAATGTTAACATATACAATTTAGATTAGAATAGGAAAAATGTTAAAGTCATGGTGAAACATTTGTCACAGGATCAAAATACATTGTTATAAAAATAAACACAGTGCCTGCTTCATCATTTCTTTAGCAGCAGGAAAGCATTTTCCCTTGGCAATCCTCTACCTCCATCAGAACTGTTCCTTAACTAAATTTGAGATTAAAAACAGACTTCTAGCTTTTTTAAAAAAAGCCACTCCTATTGGAGAAGCATATTCTTTGTGATATAAAAGCAGTTTTCCTATCAGTTTCCTGAAAGATATTAGACTTCTGAATGGATCGATATTTTGCCAATAAAAAAAGGTAATCTTTATTTTTATAGAAAAGGTGAGGAGAAAACACAGTTCACTCTGCTTTATTTCAGAGTTCTATACTTGATCCTGTTTTTACAAAGCTATAAAATTAAAATACATGAAATTAACCACACCAAATCAAACAATAAGGTGGTTAATAATTAAATATATTCTGCCATCAATGTTATAAACCTCATTAGATTTTTATAGGGATTGCATACCCACACTGACTCACAAATACAGCACTGCAAAAAACTTATACTTCACAATGCCCTCACACAAAAGTGAATGGGAAACGTATGTTACTTTCCAACAATGGGCAATGGCAGCATTCATATTAGATTTGAAAACCTGAATGTCAAATACAATTGACAGTTTTCTGTGTGCCTTTAATTATGGAAACTCACCAACTAACATCAATGCCAACCCCCCTTATAAGTTGTATTTTCAAAATTTTTACATTGTCTGACTGTGCCATGGTGGAAAAGCACACAATTCAACAAGCTCCAAGCATACACATATGACACATTTGATGTTCTTAATCTTTTCTGAGAAGCTTGGAAGAATACAGGTTTCTAGGCAATACTTTCTATTTATTGTGGGTACGAATTTAGATGAAGAATAGGCTGGTAGTCCAAGATAACATATTTAATGTCAATAATCCACTATTTATTAGAACATAATGGCAAAAAATATTTCAAGACATGTGCATAACTGGAAAAAAGATACCACAGTATAAAAAATATATTTCTAGTTATATAAAAAATAAATAAAATATGTGTGAAAATACAGAAGAAGAACTTTAACTCCAAACTGTTAAAACTGGATTTCCTTGAGGGTGCCGGGGTCCAGCCCCGGTGGATCCAGGGCATTCGAAGCGGGGACGGCGTCGGCGAAGATCAGGAAACAACTGCTTAATTAAACGTTAATTAAGGATATAAAGAGTAATAGAATGAGGATAGCTCAGTGAGGAAATTCAGTGGAGAAAAGAGGCTGAAATAAGGATAGCTCAGTGAGGAAATTCAGTGGAGAAAAGAGGCTGAATAATTCAGCCAGAAGGTAAGAGAAAGAACGACATGGGGAGACCAAGTTTCGGTGAACAAGGCCCGCACTTTATTTTCCAAAGTCGTTTTTATACCTTAAGTTATGCATAGAGGATAATGGGGGAAGGGGTGGAGTCATGCAGTAAGCCAGGCTTTCTTCCTGCAAACTTATCATATGCAAAAGTTTAGGTGATTTGCATCATCTTCTGGCCCGGAGGCCTTTTTCTCTAAAGGTGATTATTCTAAAGTCAGGCGCCAGCCTCCAAAAAGCATTAGATAAAGTTGCATTCCTACAGAGCAAAGGTGTGGTGGGCTATAACAAGAAAAAGAATTAACTCAAGGGTCCCAGGTTACAAACATTAAAGCTACTACTTACACCAATTATATTAATCAATACACTGCCAGGGACACAGCAGGTAAGGGATATGGAAACTTAGCAGCAAACATTGGCCCAACAAGTGAAAATCCCTTCACCAATACAATTTCTAATCAATCTTTTAACTGCTCAAAGGAATCTGTATTTAGATAGTTTAGAACATCTCATGCCTCTCACAGTTTGGAGGCTCTGAGCAATCACATGTGGCCAGAAAGACCTATTCAGGCAGGCTAGAGGACTTCCAAGGGAGTTTGTAGGTTGAAACACTGTCACACCCAGGAATTATTAACTGGAGCTGTAAGCTAACTTTTTTCAGAGAGGTAGTGGGGGACAGCCCCCTGTAAAGTCAGAGGTGTAGGTGAAAGCACAAAGCAGAAAGTAGGCAGACTCTGGTTTTGGGGGTAGATTGCTCGAGAATTTCCAGGGAGACTCCTGAGGCTTGATCCCGCCTTTGCGTATGCCAAGCCTCCTTCCTCATGACCTTTGCCAGGGGCGGAGCTCGCTCCCTGCAGGAGGGGAAGGGGACGACAGAGGATGAGATGGCTGGATGGCATCACTGACTCAATGGAGGTGAGTTTGAGTGAACTCCGGGAGTTGGTTATGGACAGGGAGGCCTGGCATGCTGCCATTCATGGGGTCTCAAAGAGTTGGACACGACTGAGCAACTGAACTGAACTGAACTGAACATGACCATAAATTCTTTGTTCCTCAAATTGAGGGAGGAAGGGAAGGAAGCTGCATCCAAGCCAAAAGGTCACTCTGGGCTAATGTCTCAGCCCAGATAAAAGGGTCCAGTTTGCATTGGCAGGCGAAGATGCAATGACATGAAAATTGCCTGTGTTTTACAAGACGCCAAATGTGTGGGTTCTGATCATAATGGGAGCCCAAATGGTGCAATCATAGAAGCCTTCAGCTAGAGTTCCTGCATTTTCCGAGTTGAGGAAGGCTTAAGTAATTTACCCGCTGTCAAGTTTGATACACATATGTGTACCACTGGGTGGTATATATGGGTGTGCGTGATCACAATATGACAGTTATAATCCCCAAGGTAACAGTTACATTCACCAACATTCTTTCTGCCTTGAAATATTTAGAAATAATCTAACATCTTTTTTCATTGAAGGAATATGTTTTTACCCTCCTGTTGAGAGGAAAACAGTGACATCGACAAATGATTTTTTCATCATCATGATTTTTGTCAATGAGTTGCTCTGTCTGGGCTTTCCTGGTGGCTCAGTGCTAAAGAATCCACCTGTCAATGCAATAGACCAGGGTTTGATCCCTGGGTTGGGAAGATCCTCTGGAGAAGGATATGGCAACTCACTCTAGTGTTCTTGCCTGGAGAACTCCATGGACAGAGGAGCCTGGTGGGCTATAGACTACGGGGTGGCAAAGAATTGGACATGACTGAGCGAAAAACACTTTGCCCCTGTCCAGAGAGGCCACCATGAGTCACAAATCATTCTGATTAGAAGCAAATAAACACTTAGCTTCTGTCATCCATCAGATGTTTATAACTGGGGTTGGCAAACTTTTGTGATAAAGGTCAGTTAGTAAATATTTTAGGTTTTGTGAGCCATATGGTCCCTTTCAACAATTTAACATGGTCACTATAACAGGAAGACAGCCACTGACAAGGTGCACATGAGCGGGCATGGTTCTGTTTCAATCAGTAGCAAAAAGAGATGGCAAGCTAGATTTGGCCTCTGGGGAATAGTTTATCAGCCCTGCACTGGAGTATACAGAAGGAAAGAAAAAAAATGAACTGGGAACAAGGGAGACAGCTCCAAACTAAGTGGCAAAGATGAAATCACTGATGGAAACACTGCAGGGGTACAAAGGAGATAATGTTCTAGTTGTAAGATGCACTAAGGGAATGATAATACATCAATAAACTCTGGCTGGCCATGTGAGAAAATAAAATTGATCAGTAGAATTTCCTACCAACTATAACCACTGTGCAAAAAAACTTCTATTTTAAAAAATATACATAAATATACAGCTCAGACATAGGAGCTAACTGCAACATGGATGAGCCTTGAAAACATGATGCTCAGTGAAAGAAACCAGACACAAAAGGCCATGCATTGCATGATTCCACTTAGATGACATGTCCAGAAGAGGCAAATCCAGAGACAGAAAGCAAATTAGTGGCTGCCAGGGGCTGGGGAGGAGGAAATGGGGAGTGACTGCTAGTGGGCATAGGGTTTCTTTTGGGGGTGATGGAAATGTTCTGAACTAGAGAGTTGTGAGGGTGGCACAACTCTGTAAATGCACCCCAAAACTCACTGAATTTGACACTTTAAAAGGATGAACTGGGGCTTCCCTGGTGGCTCAATGGTGAACAATCTGCCTGCCAATGCAGGAGACATGGATTTGATCCCTGGTCCAGGAAGATTCCACTTGCCATGAAGCAACTACGCCCATGAGCCACAACTACTGAGGCTGTGCTCTAGAGCCCGGCCGAGTTTTCCTGGTGGCTCAGATGGTAAAGAATCTGTCTGCAGTGCAGGAGACCCAGGTTCGATCCCTAGGTTGGGAAGATCCCCTGGAGAAGGGAATGTTTACCCACTCTAGTATTCTTGCCTGGAGAATCCCATGGACAGAGGAGCCTGGCAGGATACAGTCCATGGGGCCACAGAGTCGGACCCGACTGAAGCAACTTAGCATGCAGGCATGCAAAACCACAAGAGAAAGGGAAAGAGGAGTGAAGAGTATGTGGACATGGAAAAACAGCAAATAAATCAATTAATCATGTCAGTTACTGGGATGGTTCTCTATACATCAGATCGAACACAAACGGGCCTCTACCACAACCTGGGAACAATTTAAAGGTAATACTTTACCCTCTCCCCTCCCTGGAAAGTGGTCATGGCTGTGTGATCTGTTTACATTAGCAAACAACAGATTTACCAGGATATAAGTTGATTACGGGCACTGGCTGTGAGCTTGTCAGCCTTTATTGACCCTTTCCACAGTTCTGCAGGATGTGCCTCCTAAATCCCATTTCATAGATGAGCAAACCAATTGTCAAAGGCCGTGTCTTTTCACCCATCCCTCCTGATCTCGCAGATCATCTCAGTGGACGGTGCCCCTAGCAGGAGGCAGGTGTTGGCCTGCACCTCACTTCCTGAATGGCCCTAAGCTGTGCTCTTTCCCTCAAGGGTGGTGCAGACGAGGCCCTGAAGACCCGTTCACAATACTGCCATCTGGATTTTAGCAGTTGGCTCTCAAATGGTCATCCTGTTTCCTCTCCTGCCCATAACTGCCAGAGGGATCTATTTTAACCTGTAGTCATCTCATACCCACTTCTGCCTTCCGCCCCCCGCCCCCCAGCCTATTCCAACTTTAGCTGAAGAACTCAAGCTCTTCACCCGGACTTAGAAGGGTCTAGATATACCCTGGCTCCTTTGGGTAGCATCTGTGTGGCATCCCACTCTCGCCCTTCATGCATCAACCTATGGGCCCTCCACATCAAGCCAGAGGCTGGCCTTGGCTGGTCCCTCCACCAGGAATGCCCTTCCCACGGCGGACTCTTTCTTCAGATCACCTCTCACAGACACTGTCCTCACCTACAGTTCCCAAGGAGAGACAGTTCTTCAATTCCTTCCTCCTTTCCTTCCCCTTCCATAGAATGTAAGCTCCATGAGAACATGAACTTGGTGCTGTTCACTGAAGGATCATCTGCCCCTACCCATTTGAGACACTCAACTACTTGTTGAAAGAATTAATGGATGCAGATGAAACCTGGCAAAGGCCCTATGTTTAGCTAAATGATTAAAGACTGAAATCTCACAGCACACAGTCTTGGCTCTGTGGAGCGCTAACCAATAAATGGGTGTTCTAATGACCACAGACTTCAGAAGGGCCTAATCAACACCGGCCGTTTACGCCTGCCCCCACCCCAAAGTTCCATGTCTGAGACAAGTTTCTGCCTGGAGAGAGTTTTTATTACATACTCATAAAGCCCTGAATCATGTGGTTTACAGGGCAAGTGCTAATACAGTCATAATTATATTGGTGTGAACACATTGTCATAGAAATGTAGCAAACAGAGACACGGGCATTTAAGGGAAACCAGCTGCTCCCAACGCAAGATCACCCGTTGCATAGGAGCCAGTCAGCACGCACACAGCTAAGGAACTTGAACTGAGTGACTGAAGGTGACACACCCTATAAATCATGGAGTAAAATGACAGTTTGCAGCAACACCTTGTAGTAACCAACTCACTACCCAGAGAGTTACGCATCTGGGGGAAAGCCTGAAGTCATGGATACCACCTTCCCCCACATGGGGACTGCCGTTCATTCTTTTGTTTAATTAACTCAAACACAAAAGAAGGGTAAACTTCAGTCTGTGGGTGATTTCTTTCTTTTCTCTTGGGAAGCAGATCAAGAAACAAGAAGGGACATGACTTCATTATACATTCAGCACTTACTTTTTTCCCTTTTTAATCTTTGAAATAACAGTTGATCCATTAAGAGACTTGAAGGTGAAAAATGTCAAGCCTTTGACCTTTTCTTAATTCAAACATGTACTGAGCCAATGAAAACATAACCCCCCACTCCATCTGCCCACAATTAGTACTTTCCATGGACTCAGTCATGATTCTAGAGTGAGGTTTCTCAGCCTAGGCACTATGGACATTTTGGATCAGATAATTCTCAGGGGCAGAGGCCAGTGGGAGAGAGAGCTGTTCTGTGCTTTTGGCCTCCACTCACTAAATGCCAGTAGCACTCACCCCTCAGCTGTGAAAAACAAAGATGCCTCTGGGTATTGCCAAAACTTTCCTGGACAGCAAAACCACTGTTCAAGAGGCGCTACATAAGAAACTAGAAGAAAAAGAACAGCAAATATTCTCTAATTATTTCCCCCTTTCAACATACGCTGACACATTTTCTATCTAGGACGGGCTAAACTTATCAATCTGGAATGTGTACACACATGACCCCTGTATCATTTGTTGCTGTGTTTGAGTCATGGACATTGCCTGGCATTTCACTGAAATACCAGAAGGCCATGACTGCTCTTGGAGGAAGACTCTCTGAAATTCAATGCACAATTTTCTGCCTTCATCAAGGATTGTGAATGCCTCTAAGATTTGGCAATATTTGCAAGTGGTGGAAGGATCTCCAGACTGGTTTCAAATCAGACATTTAAAGATCATAATATTTGTACGAAGAGCTCTTTAAAGAGAAAGAAGAGAGCTGGCTTCAGTTTGAAACCAATGAAGAAACAAGTCGTTTGTCTCTGCCTTTTCCTAAAGTAACAAACCTCTCTTAATGACGATATATTTAGATTAACAACAGAAAGAACAGAACTAGCCCTGGTATCAGACTTATGAGATTTTACATTTTGAAAAGGCCATTAATCAGCAAACAATCTATAAAGACAACCTAAAGAAAATGTGTTCCAACTGCCTCATTCCCTTGTCTTGGTTATAATCCAGGAGTAAATCCTCCAAGTCTAAATCTTGCTACCCATAAAACTTCTTATCTGCCTTTACTCAGGAAAGGCCATCAACCAAACCTCTGCACACTGCTTTTCCCATGGAAGAAAGAGGCTGTAAGTTTGCTCACTAAAAGGCACTAGGTGGGAAGGAAGACTAAGCACGGAATCTCCCATAAATCTTCCTGGGCCTTCTCGTGTAAAGCTGACATGGATTTAGACAAAGCTTTTCTTCGGGATTTTCATAAACTGTATTATTTGCCCAGGAATAATTTATCCTAATTGGAAAAGTGCATTTTAAAAGCTGATGACAGTCATACACGGCTTATTTCACGTTACACAGGAAGCTGACCAATGTAACACTTCGATGGCATTGCCACACTCCTGATGGATTTTGCTTTCATGATTTTCTTCTATGACATTTTATGAGTTTTGATTTAGCACCAGATGCACATTTGGTGTGAATGCTATAATTTCTTTAGGAGGGTGTTTACAGAGAGATGAAAAGTAGATTTGTATCATTTTAAAATCTTTTTCTTAGCTTTCCTATGGGTTAATGACTTTCATGGTGCAAGTCCTACATTTTTATTTGACTGAAGAGAAATATACTTGACATAGTCCATTTCAGTCTAACTGTGGTTTCGCTTTAAGCCCTCTGTGAATAGCTTGCATCCTGTGATCTATTTAATACCTTGCCTTTCTTATTAACAAAACCAAAACTAGGCCATGTCCAGGCTGATCAGCTGGAAAGAATGTGGCTCATCAGAGAGGGTGGGTGTGTACCCAGCTTTCTTCTCGAGAACAGAGAACAGTGTTGCTCTCCACAAATATGGAGGGTAGGGAGTATGGAAGGTCTGTGCCCTCAGATTCAGTTCAGTTCAGTCCAGTAGCTCAGTCATGTCCGACTCTTTGCAACCCCATGAATCACAGCACGCCAGGCCTCCCTGTCCATCACCAACTCCTGGAGTTTACTCAAACTCATGTCCATCGAGTCGGTGATGTCATCCAGCCATCTCATCCTCTGTCGTTCCCTTCTCCTCCTTCCCCCAATCCCTCCCAGCATCAGGGTCTTTTCCAATGAGTCAACTCTTCATGTGAAATGGCCAAAGTATTGGAGTTTCAGCTTTAGTATCCATCTTTCCAATGAACACCCAGGACTGATCTCCTTTAGAATGGACTGGTTGGATCTCCTTGCAGTCCAAGCAAGGGGCTTTCCAGAGTCTTCTCCAACTCCACAGTTCAAAAGCATCTATTTTTTGGCGCTCAGCTTTCTTCACGGTCCCACTCTCACATCCATACATGATCACTGGAAAAACCATAGCCTTGACTAGATGGACCTTTGTTGGCAAGGTAATGTCTCTGCTTTCGAATATGCTATCTAGGTTGGTCATAACTTTCCTTCCAAGGGGTAAGCGTCTTTTAATTTCATGGCTGCAATCACCATCTGCAGTGATTTTGGAGCCCAAAAACATAAAGTCTGACACTGTTTCCCCATCTATTTCCCATGAAGTGATGGGACCAGATACCATGATCTTAGTTTTCTGAACGCTGAGCTTAAGCCAACTTTTACACTCTCCTCTTTCACTTTCATCAAGAGGCTCTTTAGTTCTTCTTCACTTTCTGCCATAAGGGTGGTGTCATCTGCATATCTGAGGTTATTGATATTTCTCCTGGCAATCTTGATTCCATCTTGTGCTTCCTCCAGCCCAGCATCTTTCATGATGTACTCTGCACATAAATTAAATAAGCAGGGTAACAATATACAGCCTTGACATACTCCTTTTCCTATTTGGAACCAGTCTGTTGTTCCATGTCCAGTTCTAACTGTTGCTTCCTGACGTGCATATAGGTTTCTCAAGAGGCAGGTCAGGTGGTCTGGTATTCCCATCTCTTTCAGAATTTTCCACAGTCTGTTGTGATCCACACAGTCAAAGGCTTTGGCATAGTCAATAAAGCAGAAATAGATGTTTTTCTGGAACTCTCTTGCTTTTTTGATGATCCAGCAGATGTTGGCAATTTGATCTCTGGTTCCCTTGCCTTTTCTAAAACCAGCTTGAACATCTGGAAGTTCACGGTTCACGTATTGCTGGGCCCTCAGATTAACTCCTGATTAGGGGCCTTTTGAGCTTTTATTAATTACAATTAAACACCCTTCCTTTCTTTGGATCTCCCATCAACTAATTCAGTAGCTTCTTGGGGATCATACTGGCATCATAGATTCAGCTTAAGAGGAGTCTAAATGCTTACAAGTTACCTTCATGTAATTTCTAAAATAAGTGATCATGCATAATGACCATCTTATAGCTGTAAATCAAGGAAATTAATGATATGAATACTACATAAATAAAGTTGATTGTGTATGTAGATCACAACATGAAGGCAGCAGAGAAAATCGTATGACAGTTTAAGGTCACAATTAATTCTCTTGGGTTATTTTATAAAAATATCATGCTTGGAAACTATAACTACCAAAAAGCATTCATTTACTGAGTTAATCACAAAAATCATGAAAATTCAATAGACTTCCAGGAGGTTTAGGGTGGGGTTGCAATACAAAACAGACTGATTAAAGTTTCATTTAGAGCCATGATGGGGGTGAAGAGATAGTAACATGCCATGAACACACCCCACATGAGAGACGCAAGCACTTTTCCTACACTTTCACAACAGTTAGGCAAATCCTGTATTTTTATCTCTGTATCTCCCAAAGGAGAAATTGAGATCTAAAGAAGGTAAGAAACTCTAAAGTCCAGACTTGGTAGAAATAGCTGAGCTGAAATCTGTACTCTTCTCTGGAGCTAGAGGTCTTTTTGCTCAGGCACAATAGACACCTACTTATACTGTCCTTCAAACCAGCAAAGTACTATGGTAAGCATGTCTAAAATGGTCTCCAATGGTCTGGACCTGCTGGTATTCATGACTTGGTATTTACCTTCCCTTAATTCTTTGCTATCTAATAGTATAGGGCAACATTGAGGGAAGCCACTTCCATGATTGGTCAGAAAAAGATTGTGATCTCCATCTTGTTGGCAGACTCCCCAGCTGGCTTTGATGAAGCAAGCTGGCATGTTGGAGAGGCCCACATGACAAGGAATGGAGGTGGCCTCTGGGCAACAGCCAAAAATGAAATAAAGCCCTCAGTCTAATAACCCTCAAGGAGCTGAATCCTGCCAACAACCACATGAGTCAGCTTGGAAGCATATTCTTCCCCAGCTGAGCCTCCAGATGAGACTTCAGCTTCAGTGGAAACTTTGATCACATCCTTGTGAAATCCTGAGCAGAGGACTCAACTAAGGTGTGCCTGGATTCATGACTAGCAAAACCTGTGAGACAAAGAATGTGTATTATTTTAAACCTCTAAGTTCTGAGGTAGTTGCTCTAGGAGCAATAGATTCCTAATATAAGGGCCTCACAGAAAGGCTAAATAAAACCAAATGGCTTGGCACATGTAGCTACCAGTCTGAGATGCATGGAAGATAATGATGCTACTTTTCAAAGTGACAGATAGAGGAACTCCTCCATGAGATCATACCCCCAAAATAGGCTTAAAAACAATACAGTGAACACATTGCCTCCTGGACCCAATACCTTTGCTTAACTCCTGTGTCAAAAGTATAAAACAGAAAGGGTGCAACCATTAGGCAGAGAAAAAAAATCAACAAACACATACAGGTAACAAATTAATATAAATGAACAAAGAACAAGTACATACTGAAGGACAGGAATTTTGGAAATCACCAGAGAATTCCAATCTACACTGAGATTTAAACTAGTGGATGACTTGAATCATCACCTAAGGAATCATTTTGGTATCCTGGCTGATTGAGCTAGCTCTGCTTGGCTGAGCTTCATCAACAGGGAGCAGTCCTTTGGATTGAAAGCTTTCATCTTTTTCGGAGCTTTTGTCTTTTAACAAATGAATAGTTGAGACTCAAATTCAAAAATTTGTGGAAATTTATAACTTTTCATTTTGAGGTCAACATGTATTCATCATACTAATTTATGCTCCACCAGCACTATTTCTTAGTATTTAGAACACAGCCTGAGTTTGAATTCTTGTCAATTCACTTTCTAACCAAGTAGTCTTAACCTCCTAATTCTGTTTATCATCTGTAAATGGGGATGAATATAAAGTCTTTGAGATGGAGATTTCCATATAAATTAAATGACATAAGTAAAATGTGTATATTATGCTTGGCACATAAGCAGCTGTTACTGTATTTTAAAGATTTTCTCCTTGTCTTTGGTTTTCTGAGGTTTGAATACGATATGGCTAGGTATAAACTCTTTGGTATTTATCCTAGTTATGTTTCATGAACTGCTTGGATTCATGGTTTAGTTTCTGTCATTAGTTGTGGAAAATTCTCAGTCATTGTTATGTCAATTATTTTTTTTCTGCCCCTTTCTCTCCTTCTCTTCTGATATTCCCATCGTGTGTATGTTATATCTTTTACAATTGTCTCACAGTCTTTGGATACTCCGTTCCTTTTTTTCTCTTTGCATTTCAGTTTTGGGAGGTTTCTATTGGCATATCTTTCAGTTCACTTGTTCCTTGCTTGTCCATGGACAGTTTACTTATGAGCTCATCAAAGACATTCTTCATTTCTGTTATAGTACTTTTGATTTCCATCATTTCCTTTTGATTCTTTCTTAGAGTTTCCATTTCTCTGCTTATGATACCCATATGATCTTGCATGTTGTCCATTTTTTTTCCAATAGAGCCTTTAGCATATCAATCACAGTTATTCTAAATTCCTGATCTGATCATTCTGAAGTCTCTACCATACTTGAGTTTGATTTTGATGCTTACTTTTGTCTCTTCACATTGTGGTTTTTCTTGCCTTTTAGGTTGTAATTTTTTGTTGAAAGTTGGACATGATGTGTTGAATAATAGGAACTGAGATAGGCTTTACGTTGATCTGCCTAGGAATTAGGCTCTACTCTTTTGTACCTGTATGTGTCAGAGGCTTTAATTTCTTCAAGTATTCTGGTTTTGTTTCATGTTGTTTCCCTTCCTGTGGTCTTTGTGTTTCCCTAAAAACTCCTTTTTACAGCCTGAACATCAGTTACTTCACTTGTAATCTACTGTCATTAGCCAGGAGCTTTATTAATACAGTGTGTGTGGTGGTGGTGGTGGGGGGGAAACAGTCTTTAATCCTATGATCAGTTCTTAATTTTTCAGTGTACCTGTATCCATGGGATGTGACCCTAACAAGTGCTTCTTAGCTTTTGTTTTACCCTCAAGCAAGATACGCAGGCTAAAGAGGGCTGAAATTGGGTAATTTCCCATCTTTCAAGTCAGTTAAAGCTCTGGTAAATTTTTTTTCCCTTGCTGGTGAGGCTTTTGTTGTAAAGAATGTTTTGACTTTGTTTTAAAATACTTACCTTTCTCCTGGGTTCATTTCAAAATTGTTGTATTGCAAAATGGTTTCTTTCCCCCTCTTCCGTTCAAGCACTATAGGATTTTTCTCTGATTTTCACCATGAGATATAGTGGGAATCCTAGAGTTGAAACACACAAAAGTGTGGGGCTCCCAGTTACATTGAGTCTCCAGTAGTTTTTAACTCTCAAGATAGTCAATACTCTCAACTATTCACTGAAGTTCTAGTTCAATGAAGTTATAGTTTATGTGTTACTACCAGCTACTGGGTCCAGTGGCTTACATTTTAGGGAAACTGATCTTTATTTTCTATATCTGTCTCTCTCTCCAGTTTTGAGGATGGGACTTTGTCCTGTGATTTCATTTTCTGATGGAGCGACGTCATTGATTTTCCAGTTTGTTCAGCCTTTTACTTGTTAAGAGGGCAGAAGTGATGGCAGCTCTTTACATGCATGAGTGGAAACCAGATGTTTCTTCTGCCAAAATATTTTAAATTTATGAACAAGTTACACTCTTCTCAACTAGAGAGATCTACAAATCTAAAGATCTAGAAATCCAATTGTCCAAATGTGTTTCTATCACGGCACTCAAGTTTCTCACATTATCAACCATATCTTCTTATATGAAACAAATAAGAAATAGGCAAATGGCTGCTCCTTTTTTGTAAGTACAAATGTTACTGCAGTTCATTCAGACAATATTCTTTTAAGTAATTTAACTGGTAATTAATGATCTGAAAAAGGAAAGAAAAAGTTCTCTTAACTCACAGGGGGAGGGATGGAGAGGGGATTCTTTTCATACTTAGAACTGAAGGAAAAATATTTAGTTAGAATTCTCATTTTCAAAAAATCAGAAAGAAAATAACACCAATACAGTATATTAATGCATATAGATAGAATTTAGAAAGATGGTTATAATGACCCTATATGTGAGATAGCAAAAGAGACACAGATGTAAAGAACAGACTTTTGGACTCTGTGAGAGAGGGAGAGGGTGGGATGATTTGAGAGAATAGCATTGAAACATCTATATTATCATATGTGAATCAGATCACCAGTCCAGGTTCAATGCATGAGACAGGGTGCTCAGGGCTGGTGTACTGGGATGACCCTGAGGGATGGGATGGGGAGGGAGGTGGGAGGGGGGTTCAGGATGGGGAACACATGTACACACATGGCTGATTCATGTCAATATATGGCAGAAACCACTACAATATTGTAAAGTAATTAGCCTCCAATTAAAATAAATAAATTAAAAAAAATAAAATAATCAATTCTAGGAACTTTTAAAGATAGACAGTGACAAATGACATATTAGCTTTCTACTGCTGCATAACAAGTTACAATCAATTTAGTGAATTAAAACAACACTTTTTATTACCTCACAATTCTGGAGGCTTGAATATCTGGACAGGTTCTACTGGGTTCCATGCTCAGGGTCTTACAAGGCTGAAATTAAACTGTTGTATAGGTAGGAATCTTATCTGAAGGCTCTGGGAAAGAATTCACTTTCAAGATCATTCAGATTGTTGACCAAATTTAGTTCCTTGTGGTTGTAGGACTGAGGGACCATTTCCTTGTTGGCTGGTAGTGAAGGGTTGCCCAGCTCCTATTGGTTAGTCTTCCATCTTTACACATGAGTCCTTCCATCTTCAAACACAGAAATGGTGCATCAAACCTTTCTCATGCTTTGAATCTCTGTCTTCCTCTTTGCCACCAGTCAGAAAATGTTCTCTGCTTTTAAGAGCGCATGGGACCAGATCATGCCCAACAGATAAGTTCCCTATTTTAATAGGGAATAACATAATGTAGACATGGAAGTGTTATCTCACAACATCACAGATTCCAGGGACTAGGGTCGGACATTTTTGAGGGGGGTATCCTAAAAATTCTGCCCATCACAAATAGGTATACAGAGGGCTCTTACAATGAGAAAAGTCAGAAATATCCAGTACATTGGAAATTTTTCTAAGAACTAGGCCAATTCAGTCTGCAGAAGAACTGGGGAACAGGTTCTACATTTTTCAAAGGCTATGTGTGGCAGAGATGGTATACATATATGCACCCCACAAACAAGATTAGGTACCTATTATAAGCCAAAGTATGTGTCAGATGTTAAAAAAAAAGTAAAAATTAATAATATCATCTCTGGTCTCATGTCCAGAGAAGCTGACATGAAAGCTTCTAAGGTATTCCTGTCTGATTGATTTCTCCAGGATGATCCTATGTTGTTCCTCTCTGTGATGAAATTATATATGATAATCATCAAAATGCCCTCCTATGAGGTCCATCTCTGTAATGACCTTCCATGATGTCCCTTTTTATGATATCCTTATCTGTGATGGACCTCTCTATGATGCAGCCAATCTACAATGCCCTCATCTACGTTGCCCCTTCGGTGGTATTCCTCTTCATTATGCCAATCTATATGAAGCCAGCATATAAGATGCCTATTTTTAAGAAACCCCTCTTTGAGAAGCCATATTTAAAAAAAAATTATTGTGGGAGAATATTCGTAACATAAACTTTGCCACTTAAACCATTTTAAGTGTAAAAATGGCATTAAGTATGTTCACAACATTGTATTACCATCACTACTATTGATTTCCCTAAGTTTTTCATCCTCCTTGACCAAAACTCTGTGTATATTAAGTAACTACTCCTCACTCTCCACTCCTCCAGCCCTTATTCTCCTTTTTTTTCATTTTATTTTTTAAAATTTATTATGCTTCTCTTTGATTTCCCTCCCCCAGCTTTACTGAGGTACACTAGACAAATACAATTGTATATATTTAAAGTGTACAGTGTGATTTGCCATATGTATACATTGTGAAAGGATTACTGCCATTAATGAACACATCCTCACCTCACACGACCTTCTTTGCAGGTCTATGTGTGCATGGTGATAATTCTTAAGATCTCTTACTCTCTTAGGAAATTTCAAGTATACCATATTGTACATTAGATCCTCAGAACTTAATCATCTTGAAACTGAAAGTTTGTACCCTTGACCAACATCTCCCCACTCCCCAACCTATCCCCTCTGTTAATATTTTAACAATATTAATTCTTCCAGGCCAAGGACATGGGAGATATCTTTCCATTCGTGTATTCTCCAATTCCTTTAATCCATGTCTAACAGTTCTTGGCACATAGGTCTTTTACCTACTTGGTTAAATTTACTCCTAAGTATTCTATTGTTTTTGATGCTATTGTAAACGGGATTTCATTAATTTCTCTTTCAGATAGTGTGCTGTTAGTGTATAGAATCACAACTTGATTTTGTGTGTGAATTTGATATTCTGCAACTTTAGTGAATTAGTTCAAACAGTTTTCTGATGGAATCTTTAGGATTTACTGTATTTACTTTTCCTCTCTCTCTAGCATCCTTCCCTATGGCACCTTATCAGTGGGATAAACTGTCCTATAGGGGTTGATATCCTTTTCCTAAAGGCAGCTGAGTGGAGACAAGATGGCCAGCAGCCATGGTTACCATAAAGGAGAATTCTGAGGTCACTTTTGACCAGGTTGACTAACAAAAGAAGTCCTTTGTGGCAGCATGGCTTCAAGTTGTTATTTTAGCATCTGAGATACATTTTCACTGATTCATCCAGATACCTTCCACATTGGTCCTTTTCTAGGGCCAGTGGCACAGTCCATTAAAAAACAACAGGGCCCAGTTTGGTGTGCTGTCTTTGATGAGGTAAAGAAAATAATTTAACCTATTTTTGCTTCTATTTAACCATCATTTTTATAGTGGTTACTCTGAGCCAAGGACTGTTGTAAGCACTTTATAAATATGAACACATTAAACCCACTTAATTCTAGTTTTACAGATGAGGAATTGAGAGCAGAGAAGTTGATAAACATGTCCAAGTTAATATAGCTGGTAAGTGGAGATGCTGGGATTCAAACTGAGGCTGTCTGGCTAAGAATCTATGTTCTCCAGCATTGAGCTGAAAGGTTAATCATTTTTTTTGTGTGTGTGTGAAGACTGACAAGCTACAAAACAAGGGTACAATTCTTGTGCTAATTAAGGAGTCAAATCAAGTCCAAAAAGGGAGACAGACTTTCATTGACAGTGATTTTGACACACAGAGTACATGAATGTGAGTGGGGAGAATTATGGGTGGGAGGGTAGGCAAAGTTAGACTGTAAAGAAGACACTTGTCAGGGCTATTGACATTTGAAACCATGAAGGATCAGGCTAGGACTGATCCATGATGAAGTTTCATATGAAGAGTAGTGAAATGAAGAAAATGTAGATAATTTAAAAATTTGTTCATAAAGCTAAACTTATTACAGAAATAACTGCTGTTTAAAATTACAGCCTCCTTATATTTTTCAATAGTCAAATGTCCATTTTTTTTTTTACTATTTTGTGTGTAAGAAGGTTTTTTTGTTATTGTAATGTGGCAAATTTTAAAGTAAAAAACTCATATTAGTCTCCTGCCATTCAGAAAAAAACACAAATAAGATACTCAGGAATAAACCTATTTAAGGATGCAAAAGACCTATTTAGAAAACTATAAGATACTGATGAAAGATATCAAAGATGACACAAACAGTTGGAAAGATATACCATGTTCTCAGATTAGAAGAATCGATATTGTTAAAATGACTACATGACTCAAGGCAATCTACACATTCAATGCAATCTGTATCAAATTACCCATGGCATTTTTTTCACAGAATTAGAACAAAAAGTTTTTAAATTTGTATGGAGAGACAAGAGATTCCAAATAGCCAAAGCAATGTCATGAAAGAAAAATGGAGTTACAGGGATCATGCTCCCTGACTTCAAACCACATTACAAGTTTACAGTAATCAAAACAGTATGTTACTGGCACAAAAACAGAAATACAGATCAATAGAATAGGCTAGAAAGCCCAGAAATAAACCCACACACCTATGGTCAATTAATCTTTGACAAAGGAGGCAAGAATATACAATGGAGAAAAGACAGTCTCTTCAATAATGGTGCTGGGAAAACTGAACAGCTACATGTGAAAGAATGAAATTAGGCACTTCCATCGTGGTCCAGTGGTTAAGACTCCATGTTCCCAATGCAAGGGGCCCAGGTTCAATCCCTGGTCAGGGAATGCATCCCACATGCTACAACTAAGAGTCTACATACTGCAATAAAGAGTCCACATGTTGCAACTAGTAATTGGCATAGTCAAATTAAAAAAAAAAAAAAAACTAAACAAATGGAATTAGAACATTCTCTAACACCACACACAAAAATAAACTTGAAATGGATTACAGTTCTAAATGTAAAATCGGATACTATAAAGGTCTTAGAGGAAAACATAGGCAGAACACTGACATAAATAGCAGGCAATGTCTTTTTGGATCCATCTCCTAAGGTAATGAAAATAAAAACAAAAATAAACAAATGGGGCCTAGGTAAACGTAAAAGCTTTTGCACAGAAAAGGAAACCACAAACAAAACAAAAAGACAATACACAGAATGGGAGAAAATATTTGCAAATGATGTGACCTACAGGGGATTAATCTCCAAAGTATACAAACAGCTCATACAGCTTAATAAAACCAAATAAACAACTCAATCAAAAGAGGGCAGAAAAACTAAATAGACATTTCTCCAAAGAAGACATAAAGGTGGCCAAAGGCACAAGAAAAGATCCTCAACATCACTAATTATGAAAGCAAAAATGTTAGTCACTTAGTCATGTTCAGCTCTTTGCAACTCCAGGGACTGTGGCCTAGCAGGCTTCTCTGTCCATGGGATTCTCTGGGCAAGGATAATGGAGTGGGTTGCCAGTTCCTCTCCAGGGCATCTTCCTGACACAGGGATCGGTTCTGGGTCTCCTGCATTGTGGGTGGATTCTTTACCAACTGAGCCACCAGGGAATGAGACAAATGCAAATCAAAACTACAATGAGGTATCACCTCATACTGATCAGAATGGCCATCATTCAAAAGTTGACAAATAATCAATGCTGGAAAGGGTGTGGAGAAAAAGGAATCCTCCTATACTATTGCTGGGAATGTAAATTGGTGTAGCTACTTTAGAGAACAGTATAGAAATTCCTCAAAAAACTAAAAATAGAGCTATCATTTGATCCTGCAATTCCACTCCTGGGAACATATACAGAGAGAATCATAATTCGAAAAGATACATGCACCCCAATGTTCACAGCAGCACTATTTACAATAGCCAAGACACCTAAATGTCCATCAGTGGAGGAATGTATAAAGAAGACATGGTACATATATATATATATATATAATGGAATATTGCTGAGCCATTAAAAGAATGAAATAATGCCACTTGCACCAACATGGATAGACCTAGAGATTGTCATACTAAGTGAAGTAAGTCAGACAAAGGCAGAGACAGTTTTGACAGAGAAAAGGGGGGTGAGAGGCAGGTTACAGTGGGGATAGATAATTCTCATTTATCGTTAGGAAATTAAACTTGAGTGACCACATGGAAAACACGTATTTTAGCTCATTACATGCATGTAGTTGCATTTTGCTTGTTGTTAGGTTGCCATACCTTTAAGACACGTGGGGAAGAGGAATGACATAAAGAAATTAATTTCAACTATAGCTCTGAAGCAAGAATATTGGCAACTCCAAAATTACTTGTCTCAAAAAAAAAAAAATCATTCCTCAGCTTTTTTTATCACCTCCTCTTTTCCAGTCATGGCAATCTCCCCCTAGATTGGAAACTAGATAAACATCAGCATCCTAAAATCCCCCTGGGCTTCCCTGGTGACTCAGTGGTGAAGAATCTACCTGCCAGTGCAGGAGAACATGAGTTCCTCCCTGGTCTGGGAGGATCCCACATGCTGCGGAGCAACTAAGCCCACAAGCCACAACTCCTGAGCCCAGGTGCTGCAATTCCTGAAGTCCTCAGTAGCTGAACGTGCTCTGCAACAGGAGAGGCCACCGCAATGAGAAGCCCGAGCACCACAACTAGAGGGTAGCCCCCACTCAGTGCAACTAGAGAGAAGCCCGTGCAGCAGTGAAAACCCAGCACAGCCAAAAAATATTAAAATAAATACATTAAAAAAAGAAAAACTCTCCTCCCTGAGTGTCTCTATGAGAGGTCAAAGGAATGATCAGGGATTCATGTCTCCATTAGCAAGTCAAGCCATTACAGTCCCCCTCTGACTGGACTGGACCAGAGTTGGGAGGACACCTGAGGCTGGATTTTATGTCCTTTCCAGTATGTGTGGCAAAAAATACCGGCCTCTCAGTCACCAGCCTAATTTGCCCTAGGAGAAGTCATGTGGGAAGTATGCCTGAGTCCCCTTGAACCAATGCAGAGTTAATCACAAGCAAGGGCACTGTAAATTGAATGCTCACCTGTGATCAACTGGAGATGCCAGTCTCCCTGTATGCTTCCCTTCAGACTGTGCGATTGCAGTGAGAAGGTTGTCTCAATAACCTGAAGGCCTGGAAACATTTTAAAAAATCTGAATTGGCCTATTCCTGGAGACTAGTGCTGAGCCTACTGGGATATCATCAATCTGCAGGTTTCCCTTAGCACTGAAGACATATTCCATCCTATAATTGAAAAATAGATTTGATTGAGATTCCATTGTGTTAGAGCTTACACTGGGTCTCTTTGTGGAGGGGTCTGGGCAATAGGGAGACGGTCTAGTTCTGAAAAAAGACACTCCATAGACACTTGTGGAGAATGCTGCAAAAATGGGCCAGAGTGATGTTTGAATAAGGACTCTAAGACCTCTGTGGAGACTGTGGGGTTAGACTGAAGGAGGGGATGGATGGAGAACCCAGACAGAAAACAGCAAGTGGTGGCCTCCCATCCTGGAAGCGGCATTTGTGGAGTCCTATTGTAGGCTGGGGGCTTCCTAGGCGGCTCTGTGGTAAAGAATCTGCCTGCCAATGCAAGAGGTGCAGGTTTGATCCCTGGGTCAGGAAGAAGGAAATGGCAACCCACTTCAGTATTCTTGCCTGGAGAATCCCATGGGCAGAGGAACCTGGTGGGCTACAGTCCACAGGGTTGCAAAGAGTTGGACATGACTGAAGCAACTGAGCAGGCACACAGGCCAAAGCCATTCTTAGCTTGTGGGGCATACAAAAACAAGTGGAGACCTGGATTTAGCCTGCAGGCCATAATTTACCAATACCTGCTGGAGGATCATACTTGATTTTTTCATGTACTTTCCATAGTTTACTTCTAGAAAGTTTACAGAAGTATTGGTTGGCCAAAAAGTTCATTGAGTTTTTCCATTGTATCTTAATGGAAAACCTGAATGACTTTTTGACCAACCCAATAGAATACATCTGTTGACAACCAGATAGTTAAAACTACTAAGTGTAACTAGGCATTTTGCATCATAATAACACCAATTTTGGGTTTCTAGAGTGGATCACAAAAAAATGTCATTATGTATGGCTTTTTAAAAAACTATTTCTTTAGGCTTTTTAAAAATCCAAAGTTGGGATTTATAATTTTATTTATTTATTTTATTGGAGTATAGCTGGTTTACATGTGTTAGTTTCAGGTATGTAGCAAAGTGAATCAGTTATACATATACATACCCACTCTTTTCTAGATTCTTTCTCCTTATAGGTTATTACAGAATACTGAGTGCACTGTATTTTTTTTAATATTTTTTTACTTGATATTTTCACTGATGTAAATATAAATTCACATGCAATTGTAAGAAATAACACAAATAAACTGCATGTACCATTTGCCTTATGGTAATAGTTTGTAAAATAATAGTATAATATTACAAAGAGGATATTGACATTTATATAATCTACTGATCTTACTCAGATTTCCCCAGTTTTACTTGTATTAATATATGTGTGTGTGTATTTAGTTCTATACAATTTTATCACATGTGAAGATATATATATTTGCTGCCAGGATCAAGATACAGAATAGTACCATTGCCACAAGGATTACCTGTGCTACCCTTTTGTAACTACATCTGCCTCCCTCCCTGCCTTCCACCCCTAACTGCTGGGCAATCACTAATCTGCTCTTCATTTCTAAAATTTTGTCCTTCAAAGAGCATATATAAATAGAATCATACAGCATATAACCTTTAGGGATTGGCTTTTATTTGACTCATAATAATTCCCTGGGATTCATCCAGGTTGTTGAATATGTCAGTAATCCATTCCTTTTTATGGCTGTATAGTGTTCCTTGGTATAGAAGTACCATAGTTTCTTTAACTCTCTTCCTGTTGAAGGACACTTGGGTTCTCTACAGGTTTAGGCCAACATGAATAAAGTTTCTATGAATGTTTGTGTATAGGTTTTTATTTGAACATTCCATTTCTCTGGGATAAATGTCCAAGAGTGCAATTTCTGAGCTATATGGTAATTTCATGCTATTACTTATTTAAAATTCTCTTTGAGCATGTTTAAGAAACAGCTGGTGGCTCAAACAGTAAAGAACCTGTCTGTATACAGGAGATCTGGGTTTAATCCCTGGGTTGGGAAGATCCTCTGGAGGCTCCCAGAGATTATGGGCTTCCCCAATGGCTCAGAAGGTAAAGAATCCTCCTGCAATGCAGGAGACACAGGAGATTCAGGTTCGATCCCTGGGTCAGGAAGATTCCTTGGAGAAGGAAATGGCAACCCACTCCAGTATTCTTGCCTTGAGAATTCCATGGACAGAGGAGCCTGGCCTGCTGCAGTCCCTAGGGTCACAAAGAGTCGGACATAACTGAACAACTAACCCTTGAGCATATTTCAAAGTAAGCTTTTCAACATTATTTAAAAAATACTCAGTAATAAGTGATGACATGTTAAAGGTCCTTTAAAAATTCCCTGCCATCTCGCATTCTAATTTTACAGACCTAGGAACTCAAGACTAGAGAATTGAACTGGCCCCAAAAGGTCACAAGTTATAGAAGGTCAGGGCAGCCTAAGCCAGGACAAGACATCACTTCCATCTTACCATTTAATGCTCTCTTCCTATCACACTGCACCAGTACAATCACAAATGGAAATGGCCAAAGATGGGTATCTCTCACTACAAAGGAAAAGACATGATTTTCTTGGGGATGTTGTGAGCTCCCATTCAACCATCTGTCCTTGCCAGAGCCTCACTCAATGGGGTCTTGTATGGCCTCTCCACTCAAAATGTAACATTGACTCAAAGCATTGGGGAAGTAATCAGGGACAGCAAAGGGCCAACATGCTAAGAAAGATTAATAATTCTCCTGAGTGTGTGTGTGTGAAAACCGGAAACTTGAATGCTCTGTAGCCACAGCAAACAAACCCTTTTCATCAGGCTCCCGGAGGTTATGGGCTTCCCTGATGGCTTAGCAGGTAAAGAACCCTTCTGCAATGCAGGAGACGCACGTTTGATCCCTGGGTTGGGAAGATTCGATCCCTGGAAAATGAAATGGCAACCCATTCCAGTATTCTTGCCTGAAAAATCTCATGGACATAGGAGCCTGGTGGGCTACAGTTCAAAGGGTACCAAAGAGTCAGACACAACAGACGACTCACATTTTCAAAGTCTTACCAGACAGGTTCTGAGGTCCTGAACGGTCCAGAGAAGGATTCATTTCATTTCTATATAAGTTGGGACAATTTTCATTGCACTGGCCAAGAACAGAAGTGCAGGTTCCCTACATTTTTCACTCTCTTCTCAGGATCTAGGAGGCATTGCAAGTGTGTGTCTGTATCTTAAACTGGTTCTATTCAAAATAGGGTCTTTGGACCAGTAGCAGCAGCATCACCTGCACACTTGTTAGGAATGCAGACCCCCAGGTCCCACCCAAGACCAGTAGAACCAAAACTGCTGCAGCAAGAGCCCAATCATGTGCTTCTTCATCAGCTCTAGCCTGGAGATGCTGAAGCTCACTAAAGCTTGAGCACAGGTACGACTACTTCCAAACTACATTTCAAGGAGACAACGGAAACGGAATCCATAGCTTGCAAATAGGTTAAAAAAAAACACTAACACAACAGTTTCGGTCCTTTTCTGTCAATTACACAGTCTTTATGAGGTCAATATTGACATCAGCGTAAGCCTGAGTTGTTATTTCTGACATTCAACAGATCATAGCTTTCTTCACACATGCTATATGTATGTTATGTTTCTAATGAAAATGTTCTCTTTGTGCTTCTACTTAGCACCTATTTAAAATTCTTTATCAAACTGTAATTTCCTTGAGGGCAGGAAACGTGTGTCTCCAAAGCCTAATAAATATGTACCTAATAAGTGTTTGTTCGACAAATGACTGGTTTGTATTTTATATTATAGTGGCATCATCCTCCACTAAAGGGTGCACTTTAAGGCCGTAGAAGATGCTGGATTCTTAAAAACATTCTGACTATCCTTAAGTATCCAGCACATTTTCCTGAACATGAAGGATTGGAAGAAATTGTAGAATAAACATCAACAACCAATGAAATCACATCTTTGGTGTTACTCCATTGACTCCAAATAATTTTACAATGGACATTATTTCCACATGCATGTGGGAAAAATGAATTTCATAGGTGCCATCTTGAAAACTGTTTAAAAAAAATCATTACCTACAAAATGGAGCTGAAAGCATGTTTGGGTGACTTGTGTTTAAACAAAGGTGCCCTGAGATAAAAGTGCCTTCTTTCAGAAAGGTCACTCGTGGAACAATAAAGCAGGCAGGCCCCAGCTTTTGCTTTTCCAATTTTTCTCGTTAAGAAGTCAAACAATGCAGTCTTACCAGGCGATCCAAATTCCGGCATTAAGGTAGGGATGTCTTAAGCTCTTTGAAGTGGAGCTTTCGGGTTGTTCTGCTTTGTCGGTTTTTCTGTAAGATTGAGAGCAACTGACATGTCCACAGAAAGGTATTATGACACATAAGCACTCTTGAAAGATAAGATATGTGTAAAGGAAAATACAATATCTATACTTGAGGATCTAAGATCACTTAGCAAGGAAGATTTGAGCTCTTTAGTTTTCATACAGATCATTTGAAGGACAGGAAATTCTACGTGTTTTCCTCAGTGTTCTTTGTTATAAAACACTAGAGAGGGATATAAGTTTTGTAATCTACCTTTCAGTAAAACAAGCAAATAAATCATTCATCTATGCCTTGTCATTTAAGAGTAGGAAAAACTGAAATTAAGTGTTTATGATACGTAGACTTCAGCAGTGAAGTGCTTTGGAAATATACAATTATAAAAAATCTTAGGAACACTTCAACACAGTTTTCTTTCCCATCAAAAGAACATTTCCTTGAGAATGATAGGAAAAGGAAATGGCTACACATATTCATTTCTTTCATTCAATATTGCTGCCATCTTTGCATATTTATAGGAATAGGATTTTGTTGTTGGATAAGGTTTTTGCCCTCTTGAAGTATGTCTTCAGGACACATATTAACAGATTTCTAAAGGGCTAATCTGTTTCTGATCCAGGAGGGAATACAAAACTAGGCTGGGTAAAATAACACCTTCCAAACAAATTTTAATTTTGATTTTAATATGGTAAAATATTTCACAGAAAAATTGGTCACCAGGCAAAACTCTTAAAAACTTGTTTTGAGTCAACTTATGTTACAACAGTTGTTGGCAATAACTGGATATATTAGTAGCATTAATTCAAATTTATTGAGTAATGTTTTGCATGCAAAGCTTAAGGCTGATCTAGTTTCAGAAAGATTATTTAAAGGAATAAAGTTGTTCATTGTGAACTGAATATATAGGGTGATAGAAAAAACAAATGTTCACCTTCAACTCTGACAGGTCACTGTCTCAACATACTATTAATCCTTTTCATTAGTTATATTAACTGAGAGATTCTAGATCCTGCCTAAGTCCATGAACCTCTGCGTTGTTGTTGTTCATTCACCAAGTTCTGTCTGACTCTCTGCGACCCCATGCACCTCTGAAGGAAGTCTAAACAATTCTGAGTGCTTTGAAGTAAAAGCAGTACTAACCAACAAAGTCAAAAGCTTGTTAGTGGGCATTCTCTTCCCTAGAGGCAGTGTGTTTTGCAAGATCGGTCTTTCAGAGTGACGGTTCCATAGTTCACATGTTTATCAAATATCAGGCCATCACTCTCAAGGAATATAGCGGGTATGATGCTAGCCAGTGTTGACTGAACACTTACTCTGTGAAGAACACTGCTCATGCATCTAATTTACTCTTGGCAAATGACCCTGGCAAACAGGTGGTAAAAGAAACCAAGGTCAAGGAATGAAGAGTTGGGAGTAGGCAGTTCAGCTAGGAAGTGGCATGACAGAGACTCTACTGCAGATCTGCATGGCTCATAGGCTTGTTTTCCTAACCTCAGTGCCATAGTGCACTTCCTAACAGGGCATTAACAGCTAGTGATGTTCTTCAAAGCAGGTTCTTCTTTTCTGTATCTTCCTTAGCTGAGATGGGAAATAACACATATGTATTACTTTCATTTTGGCTTATTTATTGTGGATAATCTGCATCATGTGCACATCTGTGTGTGGGGGGTGTGAAAGAGAGGGAGAGAGGAAAGGAATACTCAGAAATATTGAAAAGGTTTGAAGACCACTCATCTGGTCTTTTCAACTAATTAAATGAAATTAATTCAAATTGTAATTAATTTCCCCTCTCACGTCCTTCCATTTGTGACTTATAGAACACTGTCTTCTTTTTCTTCAACACTACATTGTAGTTATTCCATTTACTCCATGCAACGGCCTCAAATTCCTTCATTCTTCCTGTTTCCCCAGTTATGAGGCAGGGGGTTGTTTTTCCCCACCCCTAGTTGCTTCCCTTTAGCGCACACTCATTTCTTCCCTTCCACTTTCATAAATTCAGTATTTGGAACCCAGAGAGAATAAGAAACAAATAGATGTGAAATGGAGAGAAATCATTACAACCTAATATTTCATTTGCTCTGTCTGGTCCCTGGGAGTTCCCAATTAGGCCTGTCTTAATTCTTTCGGCAAATTTCAGGAACTTTCATAATCCTTAAATTATCATCTTCTAATATTCTTTCTTGGGAATTCCATGGACGGTTCCTGTCTCCATGCAATCCTAGGATATGATTAAGAGCCATATTGTATTTAATGCTTTGACAGTTCTCATCTAGCTGGCCTAGTCTGTAACATACAAGTTATAGGATCCAGTATGTTCACATGTGTCCTCCCAAGCCTTTCCAATCAGTGGGTTAAGGAGAGCCATTTTACTATTCGTTGTACCTTTTGCCAATCTTTTTTCAAATCTGAAATCATAAGTGATGGATTCTACTTATCCCATTGGTAGAGCCTTTGTTTCATGACTCTCATTTTCTTGAGCAGTCCCATTGGCTTCAAACCTTCACTTGCCATTCAAAGTAAAGATAAGATTATTCCTCCCCCAAAAGGCCCTGCATACAGTAGTTCGTTGGAATTTGGGTAACGGTCCTTGTCAGCCTGAAGCTTATCTGCACTGGACATGAGCACAGTATGGAGGGCAAGTAGATTGCCTGGCACATGGCCAGGTAAAATAAGTATGCAGGGGAGGAAATAGCAAACACTCACAGAACAAACTTAACTAGGCAAATCCACAAAGCCATGGTCGGTGGGCACAAACCGGCAGCTTAGCTGCCCCACACTCAGTACATAGAAGCGTGAGGTTCCTTTTGACATGACATGCTATTGAAAATCTACGGTGCACACAACCCCAGAAGACAACACATTCCACAGCACCCCAGGGTCCTTGAGTCACAATGTCATCCTTGAAAATAGTCAGGAGAGTAGAAGATGTGATCTCTACAATTTTTGTGTACCTGAAGGGCTCATGATCTATTAAACAAATGTAAGGAGTGATCGTTTCAGAGAAACACTAAAACAGTCTTTAAAAATAGTTGATTCCAATGACTGACATCATCAAGAAATAGACCATCTTAAGGACCACATGGGCCATAAAAGCAACCAGATGTTTGCATTTTAACCAGGGCACTAATGGAGGTGCTGTGGCATTGTATCAAAGTAAGGTTTGCCATCCTCACAACTGCCCACTGGAGTTTGCACTACGGCTACATAACTTTGACTCGACAACTGGGAAGCCTTCCCGGACTGCTCTGAACACTGCAGGTAAGAATGAATAATTCATTGTTAACATGCTGTGTCAAACTCATTTCCTGCAATGGACCTTGAAACGTGTGAGTGACTGCAAGATCCAAACGTGCCATAAAAACAATTCCTCAGGTTGCTGAATTACAAACATAAGTTACTATGAGCGAAGCACAGTAAAAATAAACGAGCGAGTCCAAACCCACAAGAGACTGGATTTGGAATTTCATGGGTAGGCTCTAAGCCTGGCAGTTAGAGAGTCAAGCATCGGGTACTTGGGTAAAGCTTGATGGTGGAAATAGATTCGAATATGACACTTTTCACACTCCCAGGAGTCATTTACTGAGCCAGAAGTACCTGGCTTAATATTTATTGAACACTTTGTTTCTGAAGGGGAATGGGAGGGAGAAGAGTGTCATGGAGGATTAACTCTTTAGGCCATCATCGTTCACTGCCCTAGAATAATCATTTCCTAAATCAGAAATAGCCAGCCTCCACTGAAGCACCTCACAGCTAAGAAGCCAGAATTCCTGCTGAAAGTGAAAGGGTTAGTCACTCAGTTGTGTCTGACACCCCATGGACTATAACCCATCAGGCTCAGTCCATCAGGAGATGTGGGTTTGATCCCTGGGTTGGGAAGATCCCCTGGAGGAGGGCATGGCAACCCACTCCAGTATTCTTGCCTGGAGAATCCCATGGACAGAGGAGCCTGGTGGGCCACAGTCCATGGGGTCACAAAGAGTCAGACACGATTGAGTGACTAAACAACAACAGACAAGTCCTGCCATCTCCAGGGCTCAGTTGCAGTGGAGACGAACCCCTCCAGGACATTATTCTGCAGCCAGTGTCTGGGACGTACCCCTTGGCTGACTGTCTTGTCATGCGGCCCTTTCACCTGATGCTTGCTTTCTTCCACTCCTGCCTGCTTTCATTTCTGGGCCATCTTATCCTCTTTCCCAGCAAGACACCTAGAGAACAATGTCTTCTCAGCCCCACCAGCTCAAGCACCATGACCATTTTTGTCTCGTTTCATATTTTTTGACTTTTAATGTTACCTCCCTGTTTCTTACTTTCTTTAGTTGGCTTTTTCTGCCCATTTACTTTAGCTTTACAAGCATTCACCCTGAAGTTTCATTCTCACCCTTTCTTGTTTTCTCTCTCTCTTTGGTCCCCAGCATTTTCTAGCAATTTTTAGCTTGCCTCTTTTCTTTAACTAGATTAAAAAAAAAAAAAAACACACTTTCTCCACTGTGCTGCACGGCATGTGGGATCTTAGTTCCCTGACCAGGGATCAAACCCATGCCCCTTGTATTGGAAGCATAGAGTCTTAATCACTGGACCACCAGGGAAGTCCTTTTTCTCCTGATCCCTTTGTCCTTCACCTGCTTGTTTGCTAGGCTTTTGTTTATAGATGGAGAGCAGGCTTGGTTGGTGAGGGGAGAGTAGATTTTTGCTGCTTTGAGACTTCCCTTCCTCTCTCATTTCCTGCTTTTCTTTGCTTTCTTTACTATTTTTTGTTTTCTTTTTACCCCTGACCTCTTTGGTAACTTCTAAATCATTATACTTGGTCTTAAAAAATGTGACATTTTCTTTTCTTATATATTTCATCTGACTTAAAAAAATCAGTCAACAATGCCTATTTATTGTTCTCAATAGGGAGAAACTTTCAAAGGGACACATACATTTGGATATATGTAGCTTGTATATGTGTAATAAACATACAGGGCTTCCCTGGTACACAGATACATACATAGATACCCACAGTGTTGCTTTATCACTCATAGTGACTATAATACATAAAACAAGAGCTGGCTGTACCAATGGTAATATGTGGAAATATTCTACAGGAACTATACAAGGACTGAATAGGTCTTGAAAGCAATAATAAAAATTAACTTTATGATAAAATAAATATATGTTGGCATATAACAATATTCACGTTTCACTGGAATAACTAGTGTTACATATTGTGAAATTGTGTTATATATGTGAAATATATATTTCATATATATATATATGTATATACATATCAAATCTAAAGTTAACTGTGAAACTCCCAATCAATAGCAATAAATTATACACACACACACACACATTACTGTTATTTTCCCCACAGAAGGCAGGTCATTTAAAAATAAACTTTTGGATAATCTAAAACTCACATACTGACTTATGCTACCAAAATACAGCCTGGAGTAAGCAGGGAAACAACTAAATCAAATGGACAAGGATATATAAAATAGACTGTTTCAGAGATAACATAGGACAGGTTTTATTAACTAATTTATGACCTACAATCTGTTGGCGGAGACCTTCCTCCTCCCCAACTTCAGCCTTTCTCAGCAGGATAAACAGACCAGAAGGCCTGATGGTGTGCAAAGCTCACATCTTTATCTTTGCAGGAATTTTATTTAGGGGCCTGGAAACAGAAGTTCTCACTGTTTTTCATTCACTGTAATGTTTGATGTGCTTTCTCTGTACTGCGACCTTCTCTTTGGATCATTCTGTCAGGTTCCATCTTAATCTTTGAACTACTGGCAAATGATTTACTGGCAGGTAACTACATTCACAGGCAAAGTGAACTCGCTGACACTGCCTAGCTCTGGCTTCCTGCTACTGCACTGTGACTCCTCAAACATCCAGACTCGGAGCCACTACTACTGCACATGCTAATTAGAAGTTGCCATGGAACGCCCCTGCCTTGAACTCAGCAAAACTAAAGCCAACTGGGTCTTTATGAAGTGAAATGGCAGCCCCTCTGGGAGACACAGTGTGGATTTAGAAGTGCCTTTTTACATTGCTCTTATATCTTAAAGTGCATTTGCATCCAAATAGACCACATAGAGACACAAATTATAAAGGCAGGGAAGGTAGTGGAAAGAGGAAGCTCTTAAAAACCTGCCTAAGACTTCTAACTCAGATAAGAGCTTCCACTCCACTTCCTTCTCCATTCCTCCCGCACATCCCAATCCCTGCCTGGGTGTATACAGTCAACTCTCAAATATCCAGATGGAGAATCAAGAACAACTTAGTTATCTGTGCGAAGACCTTGCGTGCTCAGTCCTGTCCAACTCTTTGCAACCCTGTGGACTGGAGCCCATTGGGTGCCTCTGTCCATGGGATTTCCCAGGCAAGAATGCTGGAGTGGGTTGCCAGTTCCTTCTCCAGGAGATTTACCTGACCCAGGGATCGAATCTGAGTTTCTTGTGTCTCCTAAATTATCAGGTGAATTCTTTACCACTACTGCCACCTGGAAAGCTATGTGTAAATTAATTTCGTTATCCAGAAATTCATACAAATGTGTCATCTTCTTCCAGCCCAAACAAGTGAAACAATGAAATAAAATGCCTCCCACCCTCTCCCACCCATTTTTCTATATGGAAATAAGTGTTTCCTGCAAGGAAAAATAACTGAATGGGGTCTGGATGGGAAATAATCTCTCTGATAATTCAGTGAGAGATAAACATGGTTATAAAAAGACAACAGTGTGGCAAGAACAGAGGGAAAGAAGTGGAGCCAGGCAACAGGGGGAGATGTTTGGTAGTAGTTAGGATCCTGCAAGGTCAAAACACCAGCAGAGAGGAAAGTTAACACCTGGATTCCAGAGGGCTTAACCCCCTCTGCCCCTTCACCTGCCCACTCCAGTGTGTTCCTCAACCACCGGCTGCAGCTTTCACTGCCTAATGGCTCCCTTTAATGAGGGGCTATTTGGAAGCCAGAAAGGAATGTGCTGAGGTCACTCAAGGGCATAGGAATTACATATGTCGTATAAAATGCCCTTGCTAAATTGACGCTAGAAAAACAGAATGGGAAAGTCTTCCCCCGAAGCCTACAGGGAGGGTGAAGCTAATCGACTGTGCTCATCTGTTAGTGCAAACTCTTGGGTTACATTTTCCTAAATCCTCTAGTCCTCTTACAAGCGATAAGGGATCTCAGCTGAGAAAAGCAATGTACCTTCTTCCTCTATGGGTTCCCTTGATCCAGGCTGAGAGAGAGGAGGAGAGGGGGTGGGAACAAAATAGAAGGAATTCACCAGACAAATGAAGCTAATAGCTGCCCTGTACATTATCAACAAGGAGAAACTCCACTAAGGTAAACTTACAGAGTCCTGAGATCTCAGCTGTCAAAACTCCTACACACCACCCCACCTCCTAGAAAGTTCTTGAAAATAGCCACTCTGCCTCTAGGCTTCACTGCTGCTCAGTTCTGGAGTGATCATAGTAACTTATGTAGGAAGGAACTTCAACCACGTATGAAGTTATGTTGATTGTCCCAGCAACCCTGTGAGGTGAATGTTTATGGCTTCATTTTTAAAGATGGAAGAACTGAGGTTCAGAGAAACTTAGCATCACAACGCTAGTAAATGGATGAGCTAGACTTATTTTCTACTTCTTCAGACTACAAACGATTCCTCTCTACCCTCAAATCAGGTCAACTTTCACTGCTCTCTACATCATTAATGACAACACTTATTCCTCTAGTTTTGTGGACCAGATTCCTGAGAGTTTGTCATGACACTTCCCAATCCCTCATCATTGCTCTTGTCCCATTCATTACCAATACATATCTATTTCACCTCTGAAATACAACTAAAAGCCATCCACCTTGCTTTCTCTCCACCTCCGTGATACTAGTACCTTGAGCCATCATCTTTCCCTGGACCCCTTTCTTAGGCTCACTCACATTCACTCTGAAGCTCCCCAACTGAGTCTCCAGGATACTGTCAATGTAGTCTTCCTGACTGCTGAAAACTCTCAGATACAGTCTGGCCATTTCCTACCCCTCCAAATACTGACTCACATCCTGTCCTACTACCTCTCGGTTGAAGCATCCTTTTCTCGGGGAAGCTTTCTTTGACTTTCCTTGATTATCTGAATCCTTCCAGTACAATGTCATGGGAACACATAACTATACTTTATAGCTTTTATTCTAGTAAGACTTTTACACTTGTTGGCCTGATATGTCGCCGATGCCTGTCTCCTACACTAGAAGGGTAGGTAGGTCCTTAAGTGCAGGCACTTTAGTGTCAGGATGTAGGGTGATGCCTGGTTCAGACCAAGGATTTGATAAATTTCGTTGAATGAAAGTTGAGTTGCTTCTTTGCTCTTTTCCTGCTCTCTTTCCATTCCTGTATCCTCATGCCCATCCCATTCCTTGTCCCATCTTCACAGGCTCTTGCTCTTTCTTCATCTTAATGGGAATGAAATGCATGCCAAAGCAGTAAATACAGCAACTACACATTGCTCTCTCTAGAGTCATTAATTTCTACTAAAACACTCTTGATGCCTTAAAAGACAATTAAATCATTCTCTAACGCTGAGATTTTAGGCATCCCTGTGGGGTGGGAGAGATGCACTCTATTTCCTGAGTTCTCAGGGTAAGTGCTTTCCTGTTTAACCAGGCTGACACTGGGAGGTATCTTACTCTTGCTGCCTGGGAGGCGGTCCTGATATAACTGTCATTGCCCACCCATGAACCTTCTTGGTCACAGAAGTTCATATTTTTTTCACTTCTTTTGAGTTCTAGGCATTATGTGAAATCAGCCCCCCACATCCGGAGAAGAGAAGTCACACGCTTCTCAAAGGAATGAAAAGGAGGAAGAGCTCCCCCAGGCCGGGGGGAGATCCTCTTTGGGTTCAGGTGGGACTATAGGAAAGTTGTCTGGGCAGATATCCAGGAGATCAGTGGAAGCCACCAAGAGTGTTGCTTCTGAACACACTCGTGGACGTGTGTCAGAAGGGCTAAAGAATTAGCTCACTCACAAGTGTAGTCACTTGGTGGGTATACCTGCATTCCAGGTAGAATCATTAGAGGAAGAAATATAGTTCTGCTTGTTATCTTTTGGTAGAGAGTCAGAGACAGTAGAGATGCCCCCTAAAAAGAAATGCTGTCTCCTGGCACAGAGCATGACAGCATGGTGTGGAAAAGTGCACGCACGACAATTCTGATTGAAACGTGATTTAGGAAAGCTGGAATCTTAAACAGTTTTCTTGCCACATTTTTCATTTTATGTATGCACAGGAGGAAGACATGATTTTCTTTTTAAAAAATTGGTCGAAATAAGCCAGTTTTGTAATTGTTCAATCCCTAAGTCATGTCTGACTCTTTGTGACCCATAGATTGCAGCAGGTCAGGCCCCCCTGTCCTTCACTATCTCCTGGAGTTTGCTCAGATTCATGTCCATTGAGTCAGTGATACTATCTAACCATCTCATCCTCTGCTACCCCTGTCTCCTGTTTGCCTTCAATCTTTCCCAGCATCAGAGTCTAAAAGAATTCTTTCCATAAATGTAGTATAAAATGTTTCAATGCTAAGAAAACACTCTTATGATCTAAAAAGATTTTTTTCTTTCTTAACGATGTATCTTACAAGAGATGATATCTCAAGATCAATGAAAATAAGTCAGAAATACAGAGTCACTTGATCTATGTCTTGATAAAGCCATTTCTGTGGACTGAATTGTGCCCCCACCACCAAGTTCATATGTTGAAACCCTAACTCTCAATGTGATGATATCAGAGATGGGGCCTTGGGGAGGTAACTAGGGTAAGATGAGGTCATGAGGGTGGGGCTGCCATGATGGGATTAGTGCCTTTATAAAAAGAGGGAGAGATTGCTGTCTCTCAGGCAAGTGAGGACACAGTGAGAAGAGACCTATCTACAAGCTGGATAGAGAGCTCTCACCAGGTACTGAATTTGCCGACACTTCGATCTTGGACTCCCCAACCTCCAGAATTCTGAGAAATAAACACTTGATACTTAACCACCTGTGTGTGCATACTAAGTCACTTCACTTATGTCCAACTCCTTGCGATCCCAAGGGCTATAGCCCACCAGGCTCCTCTGTCATGGGCTTCTCCGGGCAAGAATACTGGAGTGGGTTGCCATGCCCTCCTCCAGGAGATCTTCCTGACCCAGGGATCCAACGTGGTCTCTGATGTCTCTTGCATTGGCAGGCAGGTTCTTTACCACTAGCACCACCTGGTAAGCCCATTCAACCACCCAGTCTGTGCTATTTTGTCATAGCAGCCTGAGCTGACTAATACAGCTGCCCTGCTTCCCCATCAAACAGCACTACTTGGTCCCGACTAGCCTTAGCCAGGAGCAAACTCTTGTCAGGGCACATTAGTCCACAGGACACATCCTGTCCACATCATAGGAGCAATATAAGATTAAATGTGACATTCCACTGGGGCAGGATGTAATGAATGAGAGTGGGACAAAGAGGGTGGGATCTGAGGATAACCTTGGGGACAAAATACCTTAGAGACCCTAACACATCAAGACACCTGGAAGACCACTGTTATGAACTAAAGCCAGGGAGATGTTCTACTTACTGTCCGCAAAACGAGTGAATTTTATCCATGAATTTACTAGTCCAGTCCGTCCTACCAGTGCTGTTGGAAAGCTTGCAAGCTATCAAATTACTGAGTGCAAAATGAGTATTTTTTGTTTTGCTTCTAAAATGTGTTACTTTGGGGAAAGCACCTTAAAATGGGGTGGGGGGGACTTACATTTGAGATAACGTAGATTGCTATAGAAGAAGCTGTTATAACAAGAGTCTCAAATGCAAAACCTATAAAGGACAAACAGGGGACACTAAGAAAAGAGGACCTGGTATGAGACGTTAGAAAGTATACCACGCTTCACTGAAAAGCAGGTTTTAAATCACCAAGTGGGCAAAAGTACACAGGGGACACCAATGGTTGCTTTCTACTTCTTCAACCTCTTAATTGTTTACTTGAGAATGCCTCATCCACTCCCATGCATTTCACATCCAACGAATACTTATTGACTGGCCTCCTGCCCAGCACTGTGCTAGGTGCTGTCAATACTCATAACTGTCCAGTGAACTGTGTATTCATGTCTCCAGTGATGGATGAGGAAATTGAATCCCAGAGAAGTTCAAGATGACTTGGCCAAGCCCACCATCCACCACCTTGGAATAAACCTGGGAAACACTGCTATTCTTTTGTTTTTTAGCTTTAAGCCAAGTATATCAGTTCAAGTAAACTCGTTATCCGTTCTCTAGTAGTTTATATACAGTTTCGGTCCCCAAGGCAATACATGATGAGTGTGTCAGTACAGATCTAAATAACTGCACAATTAGATACTTGGGGTGGGGGGTGGATAAATTGGGTTTAAATAACCAAGGCCTCTGCTGCAGAACAATACCTATAAATAATGCAGTTATTTCCTGGCTCCGGCCCTTTGACCAAAATTCCTATTCTGTCACGTGTTAAAACTCAAACTGTCAAATTGAGGAGGTTCTGCTTAATTTCATCTCCGTCTCAAGTTTAGACAAGTGAAGAGCAACTTGCAAGAGAGTGGGAGCAGTCAGAGCCAATCTTTATGCAGACCCAGCTATTAGGTAAGTACCACGCACACTGGAGAGTGCTCCATTCCACAAAGCGCTGCTATCCATTTTTATTTTCCTTTTAAATAAAAAATAAAATCAACTGAACCCTTAGCATTAATATATAAAGCAACTCAATTTCTCTGAAAGATTCACTCACAGAAGATTTCCTTATACGTGACTGCAAGCAATTAATTAAAAAATGGAAATGTATTTTTACACTTAACTAGAAGTCCTAGTCTAGTCATGTCTATTACCTCACCAGCCAAGCTTTCTTCAAATATAAATATATTTTAAATTGGTTTTGCTAATGCCTGAGATATTTGCAAAATCCTACTGACGCAAAAAGTGTGGGTTAGTTGCTCAGTCATGTCAGACTCTTTGTGACACCATGAACTGTAGCCCAACAGGCTCCTC
Organism: Bos grunniens; assembly: GCF_055505025.1. Taxonomy (NCBI): domain Eukaryota; kingdom Metazoa; phylum Chordata; class Mammalia; order Artiodactyla; family Bovidae; genus Bos; species Bos grunniens. The sequence continues at coordinate 8,254,696 of NC_141194.1, forward strand.
TGTCAATGGGGTTTTCCAGGCAAGAATACTGGAGTGGGTAGCCATTTCCTTCTCCTGGGGATATTCCCGACCCAAGGATTGAACCTGTGTCTCATGCATTGCAGACGGATTCTTTACCGTCTGAGCCACCAAAGAAACCCCCTACTGGTGCAAACCAGTTATTAATTCATGATCCCTGATTCTAAGCCTTACATCTACAACTTAGCAGTAACAGCAGATGCTGTTGCCTGCTTCTTAAGAATCATCACTAGTCAATTAGTAATTTCCAGTGGGTAAAAGCCAGTATAAAACTCTGAAGTTACCTAGTACTCTGAAAATCTCTCTTCTTAACATGGTGCCCTAGGAACCCCTTACAATCCAAGAAAATGTGGTCTTGAAAAATACATTAGCAAAACAGAAAAAGGTATCACCCAGCTCCCTGTTATCTAGAGATGCTCTGTGGGGAGCAAGGGGGCATCTTTCTTCTGTAAGTAACCAAGTTCGTTGGCATCTACTGGACATGTTCTGACGTGGAAATTATCTGGTGAACATCTTGACAGCATGAACATCGTGACCTGTGTGTTAACCTGTTTTCTGCTCACCAGTTGGAAAGCTTTGACTTCAAGAATGTCCCTCAGGATGATCAGCCAAAAAGTAAGTGGTCGAGTAAGTTTGCAGCAAATCGTACTTCACATGCTGCACACCATTCAGGCAATGAGATTACACTTTGCAGAAATGCTACCAATTGCATGAACACTGAGTTTAAATTCATCTGTGTCCTATATACCCGCTTTTCCTTTTGAGTACTTAGCAAAGGACTTCATAAGGCACTCAATAAATATTTGCTGAATGAATGTAACAGGAATTAATAATGCAAAATGTTTTTGAAAAGGTAATTGGTGACAAATGGTAGGCAGAGAAAGCCAAAGAAAGTTCACCAGGGTTAGGAATGATGTGTACAAATTTGGTATAGTATCTAAGGAAAGAATTTACATTTAATAAATAACTTTGGAAACCAGGTTCTTTTGTGTCATTGCCTCTGGACCAGGCCACACTGGTGGCGGGAGAATTTGAGCCAAGCAAACTGTGACAGCAGTTTGAGAAAAAGAATAAATGATGATTAAACATTAGAAAGGAAGCCAAGAGAAACCTTTTGCCATCAGCTTTCTAGGGGATCTTTAAGACTAGAAAAACAATGACAATGACAGCAACACACACCCCAATACTTCTTTAACTTTGTTACAGAACAAAGGGGGCAAACTGAGTGACATACAGAGGACCTTGGCCTCCCCATGATAACATGAAAGATGATAAAAAAGAATAAGGTTATGTTTCATCCGTGTTGAGCCTTGAGGCTCAGGTTTTAACACAGTAGTTGAACTTTCCCTGGCTCTCTCTGTATTCTGGGCCTGGATTGTCAAAGACAGTTTCCTAGCTTTTACACAGAAATTGATCCTATCTGTACAACGCATTGGGGCAAGCTGAGGGAACTAAGTGGTCCACAGATAACCCTCAGGGGGATATGCCCATCCCAGGCACAGCTTGATGGCCCAGATGCCAAGGGGGATCAACTTCTGGGCATGTCTGCAACTCGCTCATCATCTACCAGTACTCCATGGCCCATCTTTCACAAAGCTTTGCCTTAGAGAATGTTTCTCAGGATGATCAGGCCAAAAAGGATACATCAGGTACATTTGCAACAAATCATCTTCATATGCTGCACTTTTTTAGGGTGTCACAACATATATGAGCAAAGGACGATATTAAGGTTCCATTACTTGCTTTTTCCCTCCCATGATTTTTCAGTCTCCTTATCCAGGACACTTACTAACACCTCACAGACCTAAACACACAGCACCAGTGACTGGAAAACGACTAATGCGGCACCACTGCACCTTACCTGCCTTTCACTGGAGGATTAGTTCGGACCCTGAAATAACTTTAATCTTCAACAAGAAATCCTGTTGGGACGCTATGAATACCAAAGCGTTAAATACAATAATCACTCTTATTACCCCCAAATGAGCTGCCCAGGAACCAGAGGTAAGTAAATTCAGGAGTCAGGGATCCCAGTCACTGACAGTAATTCATCAGCCACTGGCAAGAAGAACGCTAAACATGAGATTCCCCAAACCCAAGCTTACCCCCAGCCCTCCCCACCCCAGGAGACAGATTTATCTTTCTAGTTATATATTCCCTTGGCCGTTGATGTAATTAGTGTATAATAACTGTGTACATATCAACTCACAGAAAAAACAGCGGACGTGCTAGTCGACTTGGCTGGGGGCCATCTCTTCAGCAGGGTGAGAAAACCAGGTATAAACATCTGTTATTAACTGTATATTTTAAAAGTGTTTTGTGTCTCCTGGGTTACTGATTCCCATCGAAAGCAGTACAATATCAAGACTCCTATTTTTCTGAGCAGCAGTGAGGAGATAACAAGCTTTAAAACATTTGCATTAGGCTCCTCAGTTCTGCTGCTTGTGTTATGAAATTTATTTACTAAGACATCTGCTGTCTTATACACACACTGTTTTTCTTGGTTTCATTCTCATTGAGATGAGCAGGTTTCATTTAAACTGTGTTACTGCAAATAGTAAGGCTTTTGCAAGTTGAGAGCTCTAAATAAAACTGGCCATAGCTTTTGTTTTTATGAATAAGCAGTTGCCAATCCCTGTATTAAATCTCACTATTAAATGGACTATGACTTGCAATTTTTAAAAAAAGTGGCCATTCGCTCAAACCTGCTTGTTTGTGCTGGTTACTTTTCTTGAAATTAATTTAAGAAATTAATTTCTTTATATGACAAATTGGAAATTGGGTCTGTGCGCCACTTGCCTGCTCCCCAAACCCTTAGGATTAAGTCACTGTACATGACAGAAAATGACAATATTTCTCTGCAAGATGAAAACTCAAATCATTCAAAACAATTATCCAAGCTCACTGAATTAAGAAAATCACCTTGCCAGAAAAAAAAAAAATTGTACCCCATTCCAAAATCATTTTGGATGGTTATACTAGATTTTTTTAAAATAAACTTTCTTTTCAAAAGTTTTACCTAAGCCCCAGAACTCAGCTGGAACGGCTTTTTCTTCTTTCTCACTCAGTTGCCTCTTATAATTGAGCATTCTGCAGTATTACTAAAATTCCCCTGCAAGTCTGTTAAACACTTTCACATTTCCCTGTTTAATTACATTCAGACTTCAATTTTTGTCCACATATAGAATAGAGCCAAATTTTAACTCAATCGACCACAACGCCTTTGACATAAAGCCTTTCTACACAGTCCCTGCCTTATATATAAATAGACATATGCTAACTTGTCAAAATGCAAGAGTGGGCTGCTTTACATTGTCTAGAACAAAGAGCTCAGCTCAGCTTCTTTCTTTTCTCAGTGTCTCAGAAGGTGTCCTTTATTACATGTGCAGGATGGAAGGATTTTTGCTGCCGCATGAATGAAAAATGATACCTTCAGACTGCCTTTTTTGTGACAAATTGCACTTCTACAGACTATCACTCCGCCTGTAGTTTTTGGAACCCCACTTAAAGTTACTATTGACATCCTCAGGGGCTCGGCGTTCTCGCGAAGCACCCCAGGGTTCCTTTCCACTCTGCGGAGTGCAACAAAGATGAGAAAGTTTGCTCATCGTGGTAGGAGAGAAACTCCTGTGTAGTTAAAAAAAAAAGCCAACGCCCCCCACCCCCTCCTCAAACCACCAAAACACTCTAAGGTGCGAAAATCACTGCCTCTGTGGATTCTCGGGGTACAAAACAGGCAGGAAAAGTTGTCTGGAGGTATTCGCGAAGCCTGGTGTTTGTTCAGGAAGGAGCTGTGGGGTGAGAGGCTGAGCGACGCCTCTGCCTCCACTTCCTGGGTGAGACCAGCGAGGCGTGCCCCTGAGCAGCAGCATAGAGAGAGAGATCGGTAAGACTCACCGGCTTCCCCATTTTTCCCAGGACGGGGTTTTTGTTCCTCAACTGTGATCTGGAAGAGGCAAACCTGTAGGTCCTCCAGGCAGCCTGCCTCGGATCAGCTGAATGGCTGGTGCGATCAGGAAGCTTGCTCTGTCCAGCTCGGAATCACTCCCCGTCTCTGGGCTGTGTGCTCACACGCCTCCCAGTCAGCGCAAAAATCCGCCAAACTCAGGTCAGCCTAACAGGTTTCCTTATATAGGTAAACACGAATTGCATTCCTGGTGAAAGAAGTTAACTAGGAAGCCCGGTAACCTGGTTAACTCTACACACGCCAGAGTGGCTCAGCGTCAGCCAGCCTGAGGAGGCTTTGGTTGCAGTACAAAGGGATTTGTGCAATTTAATTAAAATCATCTTTATTCCAGCAGTCTGTAAAATTGGCCCTTCTAGTGTAACTGTGAGTCAACAGCTAGTGTTTTATATCATGAGCTATGACCGACCTTCTATTATATAAAGGCACTGTAGGGAGAAAAACCAAAGCATAGGATATTATCAGTTGTCTTTTATGTTTTTAAAACCAGGGTAACTTTTCTTGAAATTATTTTCAAAGAAGTGAATAGAACGTATGATGGGACGAGAATACCAATAAACCTCTATCAAGTAAGACCCCCTAATGCCTTATAGGAACATAGTAACTAATAGTTATTCAACTTTTCCAGGCCTTTAGTAGATAATACAATAAGATCATTTAGAGTTTACTCCTTTTACAGTGCAGTAATTGCCACTTTTTTTTAAAGGGTGAAATGACACATAATATCTATTTATTCCCTGAAATAACCCTCCTGAGCCCACATATTAAAGTGTTTGATGGTTTCAGGAAAGAAATCTAAGACTTGTGAATTTGCATAATTACATGGAAAAAAATTTAAACAAACAACCTCTTAGACTTAAGAAGATAAGAAAATGTATCTTTAAAAGTACTCTGTGGAAGGTTTAACTCTAGGCTCAAAACAGTTTTTAAATGTAAGTATGTAACACATCCATTGTCTAATAATTGGCTCTTCTCCTCTACATTTGGCTACAATTGGCTCTTCTTCTCTACACAGGCCTGTAGAGAAAAGTAATAATTCTTTTTAAGTCTAACCAATTCCACTGAAGTCTCACTATGAAGAACAGACTCAAGACTTAGTATCTGAGTGCTGGAGGTGAAGACTGCCTGCTAAATAAAGCTTATCTTAAAATGAATCATTTGTTTCTATTTCATCCACTGGTTGACTGCTCCTTGAGTAGTGTGGATCTTAGCAAAAATAGCTCAGTGTTGTGTCTTTGGTCTTTGCTCAGGGAAGAGGAGAGAATGAATGTTTACAGGCTACTGAAGCCAGCACCGACACAAACCTATCATGAAGGGTTTCTGTTAAGAGCAGGAGACTGCAAAACAAACAAACAAACACCACAGGGGCATTTTCCACCAGGCAAAGACTTTTCCATACCATTTTTCTTTATATCTCTACCAGAAGCGTGTGTTATTATTTCCTATTCAAGATAACAAAATTGACATGCAGTGATAAGTGACTGGTCTAAAGTCTCATTTTGTGGCAGATCCAAAATCTCAGATCTTCTAGAATTTACCTCCAATAGAATTTTCAAAAATAAAATCCACTTGAAGAGACAGAAAAACATTCAAATGGCAGATTTCCATGTTCAAATATCATTTTTAAGAATCATATGTCCGGAGAATTTAAAGGTAACATACCAACTGATTAAAATACTTTTATGAAGTCATAACTTACTGCTAAAATGATTGCCTTTACCTGACTCCAGAATGATCCTAAAATGAGATATTAGGTGCATTTTTATTGAATATAAATTTGGGTTATAAAATATTATGAAAATATAACTTTGCAAATATTGCACACGTTTTTCTGTTCAGAGTACACACATTTCTATGATATCAAGTTAAGACTCATCTTGACTGCCCCACTGGAAGGAATATTAGTGTTTTCTATTTATTGGGTTTTCATTAATCTTAAATAAAACTCTGTGTGCCATGCTAGGTAAATGGCTTTCACTAATATAGTCCATTTATGATCCTGCGCCCTTTATGTTCTTATAATTCCCACTGAAGCAAGTTCTGTTTGTGCAGGAACTTTAGACTTTATTAACATGTTGATGCAAGACAAAGAATGCATTTTTTCTCCAGGGCAGGCTAAACCTTTAAGTGCCTTAAGCTGGCTTCCAAATTTGTTCTTACAATTCTAAGCAAACAGTCATTTGGGCTTTAAACATAAAATATCTTAGGCTATAATTATTGAATTGAAAGGTCAAAATGAAATTTGGATATGAAAGTAGCCTATTTCAAAGTGGGAATATAACCCTCTGCTAAATCCATCTTGGATGCCTCAAGAAATGGTTTGGGAAAGACAGGGTCAGGGAAGCAACATGAATTCAACCTAACCATAGAGGACCCCAATGAGAGAGTACATACAGCTGAATCATTATACCATGCCCCCCAAATAGCATTTATGGGAAATGAAATAAAATACAAGACCTACTTGAAGGGGAGAAAATATCATTGTGGTTTAAAGAAAACATCAGGGGATAGATTTGAGAAATCCCCAATGACATATAACTAATGAGTAGCTGAGCTGTAATTCAAATCTCGGTCCATCAGACTCCAGAACATTTGCTCTTTCTACTGAAGCCTGGGTGCACCATGCTATCTGAGAAAGAGCAAATGCCTGAGAAGCAGAATGCTCCCATTCTGGTTCCATCTCTTCGTGGTGTCACCTTGGGTAAATTACTTGTAATGTTTCTGAGCCTCACCTCCAAAACAGACATAAAAAGGGCTGCCTATCTCAAAGATGATGGAAAGTATCAAATTCAAATCATTCCATGTATTTTTTGATGTTTCTATGGTCTGGGCATTCTGCTAGGTCCCAGGAATACAACCAGGAGCAAGTGAGGCATGTCCCAACTACATCTTAAAGAAAGCCTGTGCACATGAATATTATGGAATGTGAAGCTCTAATGTTTCCCTAAATTTCTCCTAACAGAAGGATGTTTCGTTGAAAGCTCCACATCAATACAGAAGTGAAAGAAGGAAAGTGTTAGTCACTCAGTTGTGTCTGACTCTGTGACCCCATGGACTGTAGCCTGCCAGACTCCTCTTTCCATGGGATTCTCCAGACAAGAATACTGATGTAGGTAGGTAGCCCTTCCCTCCTCCAGGGGATATTCCCAACCCAGGAATCGAACCCACGTCTCCTGCATCTCCTGCACTGCAGGTGGTTTCTTTACCATCTGAGCCTCTAGGGAAGCCCCAATATAGAAGTATTAATAGGCAAATGCCCAAGCTCATTCTCTCACTATAGTGAGTGCAGGTTACTCTCAGTAGCCGGAGGCCGGTCTTACCATGATTAGAAGTGGTGAATCTGGGCTGAGTTAACTTAAAGTAAATATTAGGGAAGGTAAAACCTCCATCATAATGACTATATCCTTATATCAAACAATAGAGGAGAACCAGGGCATTCAATTGAAAAATACCTTGAAGGTGCTTAAGAAGTTGGATGTACATGGAGTTGTTTTTATTATTAGTTCATATATAATACAGCTTCCCAGGTGGTGCTAGTGGTAAGGAATCCACCTGCTAATGCAGGAGATGCAAGAGCTGTGGGTTCTATCCCTCATCCGGGGAGATCCCCTGGAGCAAGGAATGGCAACCTACACCAGTACTCTTGGCTGGGAAATCCCATGGACAGAGGAGCCTGGTGGGCTACAATTCATGGGGTTGTAAAGAGTTAGACACAACTGAGCACACGCACATATATAAAAACAGGATGCAAAAGCATAAAAAAGATTCCCTAAATATGTTAGCCAGTTATCTATTGATCTATTATTAAGTAACTTCTATGCAATAAACATTTAAGTGGTATGCACAGTGGATAAGGTTCTGCGAGGGATATACACAGAAAAGGATCCATAGGAAAAGAATGGTCCCAAGCTTTAATGGAGCTTTCTAGAAAAATGTTATGGTGCTCAAGAGCTGTTATCAGGCAAGATGGGTGAGGTTATGCTCTGGAAACAAGCCACCCCCAGGTCTCAGTTGCTTATAACAACAACGGTGTGTTTCTCACTCGTGCTGCACATCTATGCAGATCTCTAGGGAGGGGTCTCTATTCACAGTCACTCAGGAGCCCAACCTGATGAAGGTTCCTTTCAACACGTACTTCCACAGTTGCCAAGACAGGAAACGCGGACCTGGTGAATCATGAACTGCCTTTCAAAACTTCAGTCCCTAAAGGATGCAAACTTCCGCTCACCTTTCACTGGCCAAAGCAAGTCCTCCAGCCCTCCTTAATTTCAGAGCAAGACAGGAAAACCAGAATACATGATGAGCAGACACAACAGGTATGGCAAACCCATCCGCTTAGAGGAATGGGTCCGTTAAGTAAGTAGGCCATGCTCATGACCACTATGGTATCATGACTGGCATCTGAGGTTTGGCCATCACTGACGAGATCCAATTGTCAGAGGAATGGGAGCTTAAAAGTGGATTCAGATTATCAATGGTTCTGGCAGAACCTTGAGGGAAACAGTGACATTTTAAAAGGATGTCCTGAGGCAGGCTCTTCTTAATATTTCCATCAGTTGTTTGAGTGATGAAATAAAAGACAAGTTGATTTAATTTGCAGATGGTGCCAAATTGGATAGCTAACACCTCAGAGGACTGTGTTATAATTCAAAATGACCTTGAAGAGATGGGGGAAAATAATGTTAAGAAAGAAGCTTGGGTTCAATAGTGATAAATAAAGGATGGAAATGAAAGATCTACAAAATGGATGGGAGAAAAACTATATTGGGCCATTATTAGCCTATAAATTGAATATATACTGGTAGCTTAGCACTTTTACTTGTAAAGCCTGTGGTATGGGGATGTAAGCCATGTAAACACAGGGAAATAGGTGTTCTTAAAATATTTCTTTACTGGAGATTCACATTTTTAGAAATAAGAAAACAGAGCAAATTCAGAAGCAAAAGCTGAAATTTCCAAAAGACTTAAGTGCCTTAGGTCAGGAGTGGGCAAATTTTTTTTCTGTGAAGGGCAAGATAGTAAATATTTTTGACTTTGCCAGCTGTACACCTCTCTATTACAGCTAACTCTATTCAGCTACTGTGGTCCAAACCAGCCACACATAATATGGAAATGAATGTGTGTGGCTGTGTTCCAATAAAACTTTATTCACACAACTGGGTGGCCAACCTTGGGCTACACTTTGCAGACCCCTAGTCTCTACGTTATGAGAACTGTCTCAGAATGGCAAAGTGAATTTACTGCATGTGCCCAGAGGCAAGAGGAACCCTATTTTGGCCTAGTTCATTTAATAGTCCTTTACACACAGGTGCTAGTGAATAAATTGGTGAGATAAATTAAATTAAATTAGCCAATAATGTTATTCCACTGGTTTCCTTATTATATTCAGAAAGAACTAGACTATGTGATCCTTGAAAATATCATAAAAATAAAATCTAAAATATAATTTGCCTTTTCAATGTGTTAAATATTTATCAGTTACATTGTTTTTCAGGTATAAAAATATTAATGGTGAAAAATATAATGAAACCTAGAAAAGAAGGATTATGATAATGAAATTTCAGGGAACAAAAATTTGCAAAGCAGAATATATACATCAGTTCAGTTCAGTCACTCAGTCGTGTCCGACTCTTTGCGACCCCATGAATCGCAGCACGCCAGGCCTCCCTGTCCATCACCAACTCCCGGAGTTCACCCAAACTCATGTCTATTGAGTCGGTGATGCCATCCAGCCATCTCATCCTCTGTCATCCCCTTCTCCTCCTGCCCCCAATCCCTCCCAGCATCAGAGTCTTTTCCAATGAGTCAACTCTTCACATGAGGTGGCCAAAGTACTGGAGTTTCAGCTTTAGCAGCATTCCTTCCAAAGAAATCCCAGGGCTGATCTCCTTCAGAATGGATGGGTTGGATCTCCTTGCAGTCCAAGGGACTCTCAAGAGTCTTCTCCAACACCACAGTTCAAAAGCATCAATTCTTTGGCACTCAGCTTTCTTCACAGTCCAACTCTCACATCCATACATGACCACTAGAAACACCATAGCCTTGACTAGACGGACCTTTGTTGGCAAAATAATGTCTCTGCTTTTGAATATGGTATCTAGGTTGGTCATAACTTTCCTTCCAAGGAGTAAGCATCTTTTAATTTCATGGCTGCAGTCACCATCTGCAGTGATTTTGGAGCCCCCAAAAATAAAGTCTGACACTGTTTCACGTTTCCCCATCTATTTCCCATGAAGTGATGGGACCGGATGCCATGATGTTCGTTTTCTGAATGTTGAGCTTTAAGCCAACTTTCTCACTCTCCACTTTCACTTTCAGAATATATACATATCATGCTTTAATTTTTCTTCCCAAGTTCTTTGTAACAAGATGAGGTTGATAAAGCAGATGTTGTCTTTTTCAGTTGTTATTTAGTAGCTAAATTATGCCTGCCAGGCTCCTTTGTCCATGGGATTTTCCAGGCAAGAGTACTGGAGTGGGTTGCCATTTCCTTCTCCAGGAGATCTTCCTGACCCAGGGATAAAACCTGAGTCTCCTGTATTGGCAGGCAGATTCTTTACCACTGAGCCACTTGGGAAGCCCAGTGGTGAACATGGAGACAAGGAGAGGTTAAGTCAGTTGTCTGATGTCACCAAGCTAGTGACGATGGAGAATAAAATAGGACCTGGGTTCCCTGGGTTTATAATTCTAGACTATGATAAACACCAAGTGCATAATAGGATCTAGGACAAGATAGCTGATACAAGATGCAATGGAAGTGCTGCAGTGTGTCCTTTTGGCTGCCTGAGGGAAACCCAGCACTGTGAAAATCACCTCTCCTTCCCACCCCCACCCATGTGCCCCACACAGCCCCTCCCTCTCCAATCTAGTCTGCTTTGAAGTCAACCCCCAGCCTCTTCCTTCTTTGATAAAGCCCTGAAAGCTAAAGCCTAGTAATGGGTGAGTGTGTGTCCAAACCCCGGAGAAGGAAATGGCAACCCACTCCAGTATTCTTGCCAGGATAATTCTATGCACAGAGGAGCCTGGCGGGCTAAAGTCCATGGGGTCGCAAAGAGTTGGACATGATTGAGCTACTGAGCACGCATGCTCTGACCATGTCTTTCCTGTTGCCTCCAACCCTTCCAGTTTCTCAGCCTCCGCACCACAGGTCAGGATCATTCCTTGTGCTGGGGGCTGCCCTAGGCACTGTAGGCTGCTAAGTAGCATCTCTGGCATCTTCCCACTGGATCCCAGTGGTACTCTCTCTCTCCTTAACCACAAGTCACAACTGGAAATCTCTTCAGACATTGCCAAATGTTCTCTAGGGGCTGGCAGCACAAAACTGCCCCCTGTTGAGAACCTCTGAACTAGATCACTATAATTGTCTTTTTTTTTTTTTTAATTGGTGAGACCTTTGATTCCTCGACCGGGGATTGAAACCAGGCCCACAGCAGTCAAACTGCCTAGCTCTAAACACTGGACCACCAGGGAATTCCCTGTACTTGCTTCTCAATTGTTCTCCCTACTTCTGCCCTTGCCTCTCCACAGTTTATTTTCACAGAGCAGCCCAAACCATCTTTTAAAAATATATATCAGATCATGCCATTCCCTGCTCAAAACCTCTAGCAGTCTCCTCCTATGACCAGAACACAGTTTAGTTTTCATACCATGGCCCACCGAGCTTTCCATAATCTGACCTCTGCCAGCCTTCCCCAGACTAACCTCAGAGCATTATGTCCACCCACGTTGGTCTTCCTTCTCTTCCCCCATCATACCCATCTTGTTCAGACCTTAGGGCCTTTGCACATGTTCTTCCACTGCCTGAAATGCTCTGCTTCGTGTGGTAGGCAGAATAGTGACCTCCCAAAGATGTCCACATCCAAGTCTCTCGAATCTGCACATATATTAAGTTAAATGAGGGGGAGGAGTTAAGGTTGCAGATGGAATGAAGGTTCCTAAATCGCTGACCTTAAGATGATCAGCCTAGATTATCCAGGTGGGTCCAAAGGAATCACAAGGTCTTTAAAATGTGGAAGGGGGAGGCAGAAGAATCTGTGTAAGCATAATGTCATGTGAGAGACTTGACTAACTACTGGTGGCTTGGAAAATGGAGGAAGGAGACCATGAATGGGGTCAGCCTCTAGAGGCTGGGAACAGATTCTCCTCTAAAGTTTCCAGAAGGAATACAGTCCTGGAGACACCTTGATTTTAGTCTACTGAGACTTGTGTTGCACTTCTGACCTGAAGAACTGTATGAAAATAATTTGAGTTGTTTTAATCCACTGAAGTGTGTTAGTAACTCAGCTGTGTGACCCCATGGACTATAGCCCACCAGGCTCCTCTGTCCATGAATTCTCCAGGCAAGAATATGGGAGTGGATATTCCCTTCTCCAGGAGATCTTCCCAATCCATGGATAGAACCTGGGTCTCCTACGTTGCAGGCAGATTCTTTCCTGTCTGAGCCACCAGGGAAGCCCCAGGCTGGTGATAATTTGTTACTGCAATAATAGGAAACGGATACACTTGGTGTCTTCACTGCTGCTGCTGCTGCTAAGTCACTTCAGTGGTGTCCAACTCTGTGCGACCCCATAGACGGCAGCCTACCAGGCTCCCCTGTCCCTGGGATTCTCCAGGCAAGAACACTGGAGTGGGTTGCCATTTCCTTCTCCAATGCATGAAAGTGAAAAGTGGCCCCTAAACCCTCAGAATGTATGCAAAGGTTTCCTCCGGGAAGAGGCCATCCATGACCAATGACAACCAGGAAGGACATCTCCACCTGTCCCACCTCCAGTGGTTCCATCTCAATTGTCCTATGTTATCACCTTCACAGTTTGGATCACTTTCTGACGTTGCCAAAAGGAAAAAATGATAACAAACTGAAAAAAAAAAATAAATGGGGTGGTCCTTTTATATGCCTCAGAACAGGAATATTGGAGAAAGAACCAGGTTTGGATTAAGGAAAAAACGTTTATATTGGATGAAAAGACATTCTTGACGGTAGTTGGAGTAATTGCACAATGAAACTCGCTGCCAAGGGGGCCACAGAGGACGAGATTGTGGCAACACTCACAAAAGAGATTAGATAACTCAAGTCAGGAAAGTAAGTGGAGCTCAGCCGAGAGCATTTACTTGATGACCTGCTTGTTCTTCCTCCAGCTTGAAAATGTGTGGAGCACAAAGCAATGAATCACAGGACAACATCTGCATGTAATTGCATTTCTGTTCCAATAATAAATGTTTCAACTGCTATACTATTTATGAAAGCTGTTATCATAAAGAGCCAAGTGGGGGAAATTTGAAACACAAATGCTTATCTTAAGAAACCTTTCCTGTGCAATTCAGTGTCCAAGTACCCAAACACCCAATTTGCTGGAGCGTATGAATTGTCCTGGGGAGTTTATTTTTTGAAATTCAATTTGAAAGTGATTTTTAGGTATCTGGGTCCCTATAAAAGCCCTCTGTGTCACCCATGGTTTTCTTAATATATTTTGAAACCGAGGAGGAACAAAGGCTAGAAAATTGTTCACTACTTCCCCCACAGACCTATTGTCTGAATTTGGGGCCCATGGTCAATGAAGGAGAGAGGGTGTTTTGCACTTTATCTTTAGTCAAGAGTGCTTACTCTCAAAACAGAAGACTAGGATGACAGAGTTCCCCACCCACGTCACTCCCACAAAACACCCCACACTTCAGGATTCGCAGCCTTTAAATTGCTTGCAAAATGCCAGGACAGTTTAAAATTATTAACTGCCGATACAGAAAAGACTAGGAAATACGAGAAACTTGTGGTTCCTCGGATCAGCCTGCCACCTCACCTCCCCACAGTTGGCAGATCATTTTTCTGGAGGCACAGGTCTTGGCACTAGAGAACCTAGCTTCTCTGTTCAACATTCTCCGTGCCCCCAGGGCCACCAGCAAAGGTGAGCGATCATTCTGGCCTTTTCAGCTTAGCTTGGAGGGAATGAGTGGTCTGAAAACTTCAGCAAGTTGAACTTTTAAACAGTTCACTTTACTCTGCAACCTGCAACTGCGTCTGTCAGCAGCGAGAAACCCACTGATTTGGATAAAGCATCAAAACTCGGTAAAACCACAGAGAAAAGAAAGCTAGTGCTCATAAAAGGCTGCCTCTTTCTATGTGGTGAGGCAGGTGTTTCGAGATGATGTTGTTGAGAGTTTCCCTTTTAATGAGATGGCAACTTACCACAAAGGAGGGAAATTCTCAAATGCAATGAAAACAAGCAATTTGACAATACTAATTCTAAAGTGCCTCCCCATTTCCCAAGGTCTGCATCGCTGAACTCCTACATGCTTACCTCCCACTTCATTAGCACTGCTTACAACACTACAGTTACATATATAAATCATAAGAAAAGTTCCAACATCCTTTTAGGAGGATGAAAACGTATCCCAGTTTTCCAAAGTTATTTTTAATTCATTCTTTAAAACCCAATCAATACGAGTGGTTGGACTGTAGACTGGTTAGTATCTAGGTTTCTTAAGATGTCTCTTTTTCCCACCCAGCGACCCTGACCTATATATATGAGGGTGGAGACAGAGAGATATTCATTCAGTCACCAAGGAATACCGATTACATACTATGTGTCACATACACACTCCTATTCTGGGGTACAGAACAGCAACCTAATTAAAGGTTGGAAGAGTTTCAAAAGTTAGGCTATAGTGCAAATATAAAATATTGCACTTTCTTGTTTTTACATTAAGAGCAATGGACATTCTGTGGCATTAGAAATCAACTAGACTGCATTAGCAGTGATAAGTGATGCTGATAACATGTTACAATGTGATGAAAAGGGCACTTCACCTCCTTGGTATCTTTCCCCAAACCCATCACCCCAATCTAATCGTGAAAAAACAAGAGATAAACCTAATGTCTTAGTCCATTTGGGCGGCTCTAACAAGATACCACAGACTGGGTGGCTTATAAACAACAGACATTTATTCTTCACAGGTCTGTGGGCTAGAAGTCCCAGATCAGGCTCCCACCATGGCCGGGTGTGACCACCCTCTTCTGAGCTGGAGACTTCTTGTATCCTTACCTGGTAGAAGGGGCTGGGGAACTCTGTGGGGGCCTCTTCAATAAGGGCACTAATTCCAATCATGAGAATTATACCATCACATTGGAGATTAGGATATGCATGCTAGGAAGACAAAAACATTCAGACTGTGGCAGCTAAAATGAGTGACATTCTGTAAAACATCTGATCAGTACTCCTCAAAACAGGGAATATTTTGGGGGGGGAAAGCGAAGACAAAGAAACTCACAGCCCAGGGGAGCCTAAAGAGACCTGATGACTAAATACAATGTAGTGCTTTGGATGGGATCCTGGAACAGAAAGAAGGCACTTGTGAAAAAACTAGAACAATCCAAATAAAGCCTGTAGTTTGTAATGTACTGATGTTGCTTTCTTACTTTGACAGAAGTGCCATGGTAAGGTGAGACATCGACATTAGAGGAAACCAGGTAAAGGGTATAGAGGATCACTCTGTACTTACTTTGAAACTTGTTAATCTAAAATTATTCCCTCAGTTACTAAAAAAAAAATACAACATGGACTTCCCTGGTGGTCCAGTGGTTCAAAATCTGCCTGCCAATGCAAGGGACATAGGTTCGATCCCTTGTCCAGAAAGATTCCACATGCTGAGGGGCAAGTAGGCCCGTGTGCCACAATTACCCTTGAGATGAAACAAGAGAAGCCACCGAAAATGAAGAGTCCCCACTCCAAGATTAGATAGTAGCCCCCACTCGCTGAAACTAGAGAAAGCCTGCCACAGCAATGAAGACCCAGCACAGCCAAAAATACAATGAATAAATTAGAAAACAAACAAACAAAACCCAAACAAGAACAATAAAACAGAGCACATTCATTTTACACTGTGACCAGAGAAGGAAAAATAAGATGGAGAAAATATCCATCCAAGAAGGACAGAAACCAGGGGCGGGGACAAGTGAAGAGCAACAGACAAAGAAATAGACAGGTGGGCTCCAGGAATGTGTTAAGAGCTCTATTTTCTTATGCGGCTCCCCGCTATTCTCTTAAGCTATAGGGAACAGAGAAAAGGATAATTCTTTTAAAGAACTGAGAGATTTGATGCAGTTTTGAAACATGTTAGCATAAGGAGAAATTTCTCTGCCTTTATTTTCAAATATTAGGTCTTTTTTTCTATGTGATTCTCAAGATTCTGCAGGTGTGTCAAGATAACTTTGGTTTACCGAGTTTTTCAGGAACCTTGAAGAGTGGTGGTGGTTTAGTTGCTCAGTTGTGTCCGACTCTTGTGACTCCATGGATTGTAGCCCACCAGGCTTCTCTGTCCACAGGGTTCTCCAGGCAAGAATACTGGAGTGGGTAGCCATTTCCTTCTCCAGAGTATCTTCCTGACCCAGGAATTGAACTTGGGTCTCCTGAATTGCAGGCATATTCTTTATCAACTGAGCTATGAGGGAAGACCCTTGGGATCTTCCCTCCAGGAAGATCCCCTGGAGGAGGGAAAGGCTACCCACTCCAGTATTCTGGCCTGGAGAATTCCATGGACTGTATAGTCCAAGGGGTTGCAAAGAGTCAGACACAACTGAGCAAGTTTCACTTACTCACTCACCTTGGAGACACCGATCACCAAATTTCTGACACTGAAAGCTGTCATTTGCCAAAGAGTTGCTCTCTGAGAATGTCACTCTCTCTAGTGTCCCAATGCCACCAAAGAGACATTTAGAATTGACCTTTGATTTAGTCCTAATAAGCACTTCTATTTAGAAATCAATCTATTCTTGGTCTATTTGAGAATATATATTCAGTTCAGTCACTCAGTCATGTCCAACTCTTTGTGATCCCATGGACTGCAGCACGTCAGGCCTCCCTGTCCATCACCAACTCCTGAAGCCTACTCAAACTCATGTCCATCATGTCAGTGATGCAATCCAACTATCTCATCCTCTGCCATCCCTTTCTCTTCCTGCCTTCAATCTTTCCCAGCATCAGGGTCTTTTCCAATGAGTCGGTTCTTTGCATCAGGTGGCCAAAGTATTGGAGTTTCAGCTTCAACATCTGTCCTTCCAATGAATATTCAGGACTGATTTCCTTTAGGATGCACTGGCTGGATCTCCTTGCAGTCCAAGGGACTCTCAAGAGTCTTCTCCAACACCACAGTTCAAAAGCATCAATTCTTTGCTGCTCAGCTTTCTATATAGTCTAACTCTTACATCCCAACATGAGTACTAGAAAAACCGCAGCTTTGACTAGATGGACCTGGTGGAAGCAAAAAAAAAAAATGGAAAAAAAGAGAGTAAAAAAAAGCCCCTAAAGTTAGATTATGTTTTCACAGTTGCATGCATGAACTCTTTGGGGTTCTTTAGAAGAGTCGCCCCAGTGTTTCACAGTGGTTTCCCTGACCATCTAACCCCACAGTTCATCTGAACTAATGCACAATAAGAATTTCTGCAGACCACTGTGCACTTGCTTACACTTTGCATGGTATTTTCTAAAAATGACTTGAAACAGTAGCACCTATAAGTGAGGATAGTCTTGACTAGGTTAAAATGTGAGCTATTAACAGCCAATCAAAAGCATTTAATTAGTGTGTGCTCTGTGTGTGTGTATACTCAGTCCTGTCCAACTCTTTGCGACCCCATGGACTGTAGCCCGCCAGGCTCCCCTGTCTATGGAATTTTCCAGGCAAGAATACAAGAGCACATGGTCATTTCCTACTCCACGGAATTTTCCCAACCCAGGGACTGAACTCGCATCTCTTGTGATTCCTGCATTGGCAAGCAGATTCATTACCACTGCGCCACCTGGAAACCAGGTCCAAATATGTATTTCATGGATAGGATACTCACATCTAGCTCTCCAAATCTTTTACTGAGATTGACTGGAGAATCCACAAACATACTACTTGAAAGAAATCTCTATCTTGAAACTGATTGAGATTTTGGTAAGGGGAGCCATGCTGAAAGTGGGAGAAGAGGGAGATAGAGCTGGGAAGATATCTCAGGGGACTGCATATTTCATCTTGAATTAATTTTATATCATAAATGTGAAGTTCTTGTAAGCTTGGATTTAAAATTTAATTCGGCAAATTACATAAACTTTTTAGCAAGAGCCAAAGCTCTAAAGTACCCACTTATATTTGTTTTCCTTTTCCCCTGAAACAGCATACCAAATCTGAATCTGATTAAGTCTGCTGAATTTGTTATCAGTGCTACGAACTATGTATTCTGTACAGAAAATTAACTTCACTTAGAAATGCATGTTTTGGTAGTTTTACTCCTAAAAAATGCTGATTAGAAAGGCAATAAATCCTGGGAGAGGCCAAACTTCATTTTTCCCAATAATGAAAACAGGGCTGGATTTTGAGGATGAAGACACATGATGGCTGTACATTAAATTTGCTGTCAATAAGGGATGCTCTGGTTTTTCTCTGCTGAGCCCAGCACGTGGTACTTAGTATATATCTAGCTTTCTTCTTACGTATGCACCTATCTAGCTAGCTATCTTTGTATGTATCTATCTCAAAGTTTCTCAGCACTGTGTGTGTGTGGGGGGGGGAGAAGGGTGTGGGGAGGTGGGTGTGTGCCTGCACACACGCTTAGTCACACAGTTGTGTCCGGCTCTTTGTGACCCCATGGACTATAGTCCACTAAGCTTCTCAGCACTATTGACATTTTAATCAGACAATTCTGTGTGCATGTATATGTAGGGGGCTGTCCTATGCATTGTGACAGCCAAGTATGTGTTCAGATATTGCCAAATATTCTCAGATGGTGGGGACAGAATCTCTCTCACTAAGTATCCCTGTCTCTATGTATCTACATACCTATAAAAGAAATGAATGAACAAATTTTATAGTAAAACATACAGGCTTCAACCTGACATGATCAACAAAGAAGGTAAGGAAGATTAGTAGGATTTATCTCATATCATACATAGTATATACCTATTACAGTGCATGTGTGCTCAGATCAGTTCAGTTCAGTCGCTCAGTTGTGTCTGACTCTTTGCAACCCCATGAATTGCAGCACGCCAGACCTCCCTGTCCATCAACAACTCCCGGAGTTCACTCAAACTCATGTCCATTGAGTTGGTGATGCCATCCAGCCATCTCATCCTCTGTTGTCCCCTTCGCCTCCTGCCTTCAATCCCTCCCAGCATCAGAGTCTTTTTCAATGAGTCAACTCTTCGCATAAGGTGGCCAAAGTACTGCAGTTTCAGCTTTAGCATCAGTCCTTCCAATGAACACCCAGGACTGATCTCCTTTAAAATGGACTGGTTGGATCTCCTTGCAGTCCAAGGGACTCTCAAGAGTCTTCTCCAACACCACAGTTCAAAAGAATCAATTCTTCAGCACTCAGCTTTCTTTACAGTCCAACTCTCACATCCATACATGACTACTGGAAAAACCATAGCCTTGACTAGACGGACCTTTGTTGGCAAAGTAATGTCTCTGCTTTTGAATATGCTATCTAGGTTGGTCATAAATTTCCTTCCAAGGAGTAAGCATCTTTTAATTTCATGGCTGCAATCACCATCTGCAGTGATTTTGGAGCCCCCAAAATAAAGTCTGACACTGTTTCTACTGTTTCCCCATCTATTTCCCATGAAGTGATGGGACCGGATGCCATGATCTTCGTTTTCTGAATGTTGAGCTTTAAGCCAACTTTTTCACTCTCCTCTTTCACTTTCATCAAGAGGCTTTTGAGTTCCTCTTCACTTTCTGCCATAAGGGTGGTGTCATCTGCATATCTGAGGTTATTGATATTTCTCCCGGCAATCTTGATTCCAGCTTGTGCTTCTTCCAGTCCAGCGTTTCTCATGATGTACTCTGCATAGAAGTTAAATAAGCAGGGTGACAATATACAGCCTTGACGTACTCCTTTTCCTATTTGGAACCAGTCTGTTGTTCTATGTCCAGTTCTAACTGTTGCTTCCTGACCTGCATACAGATTTCTCAAGAGGCAGGTCAGGTGGTCTGGTATTCTCATCTCTTTCAGAATTTCCACAGTTTATTGTGATCCACATAGTCAAAGGCTTTTGCATAGTCAATAAAGCAGAAATAGATGTTTTTCTGGAACTCTCTTGCTTTTTCCATGATCCAGTGGATGTTGGCAATTTGATCTCTGGTTCCTCTGCCTTTTCTAAAACCAGCTTGAACATCTGGAAGTTCACAGTTCACGTATTGCTGAAGTCTGGCTTGGAGAATTTTGAGCATTACTTTACTAGCGTGTGAGATGAGTGCAATTGTGTGGTAGTTTGAGCATTCTTTGGCATTGCCTTTCTTTGGGATTAGAATGAAAACCGACTTTTTCCAGTCCTGTGGCCACTGCTCAGTTTCCCAAATTTGCTGGCATATTGAGTGCAGCACTTTCACAGCATCATCTTTCAGGATTTGAAATAGCTCAACTGGAATTCCATCACCTCCACTAGCTTTGTTCATAGTGATGCTTCCTAAGGCCCCCTTGACTTCACATTCCAGGATGTCTGGCTCTAGGTGACTGATCATACCATCCTGATTATCTGTGTCGTGAAGATCTTTTTTGTATAGTTCGTCTGTGTGTTCTCGCCACATTTTCTTAATATCTTCTGCTTCTGTTAGGTCCATACCATTTCTGTCCTTTATTGTGCCCATCTTTGCATTACATTTTCCCTTGGTATCTCTAATTTTCTTGATGAGATCTCTAGTCTTTCCCATTCTGTTGTTTTCCTCGATTTCTTTGCACTGTGTCAAACTCTGCAACCACATGGACTGAAGCCTGCCAGGCTCCTCTGTCCGTGGGATTCTCTAGGCAAGAATACTGGAGTGGGTTGTCATTTCCTTCTCCAGGAGATCTTCCTATTCCAGGGATGAAACCTGGGTCTCATGCATTGCAGGTGGATTCTTTACCACTGCGCCACCTGGGAAATCCTATTATAATAAACTAGAAGACTATGTAACAAATGCAAGATAATATTTTGGGATTCCCCAAGGATTCCATCCCCT
Source organism: Bos grunniens (assembly GCF_055505025.1). NCBI lineage: Eukaryota > Metazoa > Chordata > Mammalia > Artiodactyla > Bovidae > Bos > Bos grunniens. The sequence goes on from NC_141194.1 coordinate 8,275,646, forward strand.
ATGCCTTCCACCTACTACTCTTCTGCATAGCAGATGGCAACACACTTTTTCTGTGCCCACAATATCCAGATATAGCTTAAAACACAGAAGTCAATTGTTTTGCTGAATCAAGTTAGTAAATTCATAGCAGATCATAATAATCTGAAGAACAAAGCTCATTTGACATATAAAAGTAGGCTTTTGAGGGGGAAAATAGGACTTTTTATTTTTAAAGTTTTTCTTTAAATATCAAGAGCCAGAGCTCCAAGTGATTCAGAGGAAAGAAATTTTACAAAAAGAGAGATATGGTTTCTGAAGGCAAAGAGAGTAATATCCTGTTTCCCATGTAAAAGAACAGACAGGTTTACGGGGTACCATGTACCACTAACCCAGTGGCCTGCACACAGTAGGTACTCAATCATTATCATCTAAAATAAATTGCGGCACATTTTTAAAGAATACACAACTGGTATATCACCACTTTATTCTAAACTTTAATCATAAACAAGACCATAATGAGAATAACCTGGATTATTTTCTTTGACTCAAAAGCCCACGTTCTGCATTTCCATTATGTGCCAGACTCCTTTACACCACAGCTGAGTAGAACACAGACATTCAACTAGGAAGCAGACACATGACCTTGGGTATGCCATTAGAACTCTTTGAGGCTCTTTGTTTCCATCATCTGTACAAAGGGAAAGATAACAATTTCCACCTTTTAGGGTTTCTCTGAGGATGAAATGAGATCAATAAGAGCAAGTGCCTTATTATCAACATCTAATCATTTGCTTAATGCCCCTGGAGACTGGTTTCCATGGTCAACAGCTTTGAAGGCAGTACCCAAATTAATATTTCTCCTGTGCTTGAATCAAGAATGTACATGTGAAGTCTGATGACAAGAGTAAAATATATTTATACACAATATAAATGTAACTAAAGTGGCAGCAGTGTATGTCTTACTCTTCAAAGTAATTCTTCCATCCTATCCCTCTTTAAAAAGAAATAAGATGTGTTTGAAATATATGACTCCCTTTTAACCCTGAGCATTGTTTATGGGCCCCCAGACCACATAATCCTAGGAGGTGGACAGAGTGGAGACCAGTTTCAGCCTAAAGTCAAGACTGAACTGTTTGTCCAGAGCTGCCCTGGCTGACCCAGCTTACTGACCCTTGTCTACTTTCCAAAACATGGTGAATTTGACTATTCCATTCTGGGATAGGTGACCACCATTAACTCAACCCCTGAGGTAATGACCTCCATGGTCTCATTCGCTCACTCCCTCATTCATTCACTTGTTCCTTCTCTGATGAACTCTATTCAAGCGACAGTTAAACAGTGACACTCAGTGCTGCAGAAAATCAAAGGATGGTTCAGGAATTCACTGTGTGAATAATATGAATTCACACATACATACACACATAATACACATGTATGTGTCATAAGAAGAGTCCAACTAGTAATATGTTTCTAAAATTCAATGAGAAAAAGATTACAAAAAGAGGCATATGCAAGTCTTTGTTGAGGGTGTCTAATCTGGTCTGTGAGGCATGGACAGATTTGGGGCTTAAGGAGAGAGTGGCTATATAGGTGTTCATTTTATAGAAATTTGTTAGGCTGAATATATATGCTTAACTTTAAAACATTTCAGCAGACTTTTTAATTATCATGTTTCTAAAGTTTGCACTACATTCTCTGCTCTTCTAACCATTCCACACTATGGTATCTGAAATCTATATTTTAATTAGGCTAACAAAATTATTTTGTCAAACTACTTCTAACAATAATTGGGGTGTACTGATTAAATGGAAAACCAGGAATGGGATTCATCCATCTAAGTCACCTAAAACCCTCAAACCAAGATAATTTTCCCAAAGAAGTAGAATCTATAGATTGCTTCACCTTCCTTGACTCAATATTTCCTCTTGTAACATATGGATAAGGTTATTGGTCCCCCTGAGGTGTGTGGCTATTATGGGAGTTACTAGGGCAATTTGTTCAAGTGCTTTAATGAGGCCAGTGTATTTGAGATCAGTTCAGGATATCTTTCTTTCATGGGCAGACTGACCAAGGGTTCAGGAACTAGTTCATTCATCACAGCCTAACAGGCCTTAGCAGAATCCACCTAATGGGTAGAAGGTGAACTATTTATCCACAGTCCCTTGGGGGAAATTGATAATTAGATTGGTAAGTGGTTTCATGAGCCAGGGGTGGCTGTGGGAAGGGCACAGAAGACGAGGTGGACTAAAATATAAGAGAAAGTCCAGCTACCAAGTGAGAAAATGTTTCAGTGGCTGATGGCCTTAGAGGATAAGAGATTAACAATCAGGAGATCCAGGGGTTAAGCCTAAATACAGGGATTTGTATATTTGAGTAATGTTTCAAAATCAACTTATAATAAATGACAAAGACAAAACAGAACTGTTAAAATAAGGATAAAAGAGTCAGAAGAAAATAATGAACAAAAGGAAGCAGCTGGATTAGAAAGCAAGTCAGCAGAGTTATTTCAACTGAACACAATTACTAGCTCTAAACCCCTGGAAGCCAAGGAAGAAAGGGGACCAAGACAAATTACATAGTTCATGTGATAGAAAGAGACAACCATTTCACCAGCATCAAGACATAGATATTTTATCCAATGGATCTTATGGTAGACAGAATAACACCCCCCAAAGATGTTCATAATTTAATCCCTAGACTTGTGAAAGTTACCCTACATGCCAAAAGGGACTTTGTAGACATTATCAAGTTATGGGTCTTGCGATGGAGAAATTCTCTCAAATTACTGTGGTGGAGCCAGTGTAATCCAAGAGTCCTTATATGGGAAGTAAAGAAGTAGAAGGGGCATAGTCAGAGAAGGAGATGTGGTGATGGCAGCAGAGGTCTCAGTGGCAACATTGCTGGAAAGAATCCAGGACCCAAAGAATGCAGGCAGCCTCTAAAAGCTGGAAAAGCAAAGGAACAGATTCTCCTCAGAAAATTCCAGAAAGAATTAGCCCTGCTGAAACCTTGATTTTAGGCTTGTGAGATCCATTTTCAGACTTCTAACCACAAAACTATAAGATAACAAATTTATGGTTTTTTTCAAACCACTAAACTTATGGTAATTTGTTAGAGCAGGAATAGAAAATGAATATAGATAGTTTTTATAATGGACTAAGAGAAAAATCATTAGAATATACCTTTTTGCTCACTTCTGTTGGAATTAAAAATAATGAGGCTGAGATATATAACTTTCTAGTGAGGCTGACTAGATATAAGAATCAAGACTAGAGAATTTGGAGTGGTTATTAAACCAGGTACATCACAATCTGAGACGATGATGAAAAATTCAGATTTCCAAGTCTTTCTCCAGTCCTGCTAAATGGACTTTGTGGCTAGGCCTTGGGACTCTGTATTTTTTTTAAACAAGTATCTATATTAGTTGTCTTCTTTGCCAACAAATTACTATGCATTTAGCAGCTTAAAACAACACAAGTTTATTAATTCCCAGTTTTGGTGGGTCAGAACTCTTGTCATGCCTGAGCTGATTCCACTACTTCAGGGTCCCCTACGGCTGTAATGGATTCACCAGCTGGGGATAGAGCCTCATCTGAAAGTTAGACTGTGGAAGGATCTGCTGCCACGCTCACACAGATTGTTGGCCAAATGCAGTTATTTAACAGCTGTTTGACTAAGGGTCTGGATTCTTTGCTGGCCACTGGTTGGAGGCTACCCTCAGTTCCTTTTTGGATAGACCTGTCCAACATGACAGTTTGCCTTCTCAAAGCCAGCCAAAGAGAGAGTCTGCTAGCAAAAGAGGGTACAATCTTAGTAACGTTATTGTGGAAGTGACAGCCCATCACCTTGCCCATATTCTATTGGTTAGAAGCATGTCACAGGTCCTGCATCCACTCAAGGGAAGGGATCACACAACAGTGAGAAAACCAGAAGGGGATCAGTGGATGGGTGGTAGTGGGGGCCTCTCCTTAGAGTCTTTCCACCATAGCATTCCAATGATTCATGTGTACAACCAAATGAGGAAAAACACTAGCCAAGGAGAATAAAAGATGAGAAGGAAACAATGATTTCATCTGGGCCTTTGACAGGAAGTGGACATGAAACAATTCAAGACTGCGGGCTCAGTAGTGTCCTTTCCATAACCAATGGTATGGGTTAGCACAGTGTTTGGGCATTGGAAACAATCATTATCATACTCCCAGGCCTCTCTCTGCTGCCAGCTCAGTTATTTGCTGTCCCTGAGCTGACCTCAATATCTCAGGGTAGCCACCTAAGTGGGAGGCAGAGAGATGAAGGAACAAAGGGGGATAAACTAACATGGTAAGTAGGGGTGGTCACTGAAATTCATGAGTTTTGATTATTTTCCCTTTCTTGTCAAAAAAATGTAAAATCTGCCCTGTTACAATATAAGAGAATCCTTTTCACCATGTATGTGATTGACTTTAAATACTAATCCTATTTCAAGCTCCATCACATTTCCTCAAATATGGAAATGAGAGTCTGGCAGAAACACTGGCACGTGCTTGCCAAGCCATCCTGGGCACAAAACCAAACATTTCTCAGGCTCTTGCAGTGAAGTGAGGCAAGGGAGTGGAGCTGGCCTGTGCCAAGCGGCCTGGCTCCTCAGGCCTCCTGATTGGTCTTGAACCTCTCTCTGTACTCACCTCTTGGCCAGATGCTGAGAACACAGCAAAGGCCTCTGAGACCCTAGTAGTGATGCAGCCACTAGAGTGAAGGAATGTGGATCCTCAAACAACTACTTCCTTTCTACTGTCATTGGCCACCTGTGCTGGAGTCAAATGCGAGTGAGTAACCAACAGTTGTGGGAAGTCCTTGGTCCATTTCATCAGCTGAATTTCTTACTTGACTGAAACAGCTGTAGCAGGACAAATGTGACATGCTGGGTATAGAGGGACATGTGTAACAGAATACGTCACAAGGGTGGTGATGGGGGCACACACCCTCTGTGTCTTCCCTGCTAAACTACAGGTTAGCCTGGATCATGCTACACACTGGTTCTCTATCTGTGGATCTTGAAGTCCTTTCTCAAGGATTCTGTATGACAACAGTGGGGTCTCCAATTATGACTCAGACACTGATTCTAAGGGGGCTGATTGCCTGGAGCTGACATACTTCCACCCATCCAACCTGAAATGACATGGCTAGAAGCTCCTGCCATCAACCTGGATTCCCAGATGGAATTCTTCTGTGTCTCCCCAGACAGAGTTTATTTTTTGAATATAAAGAATTGTTCTTTATTCTGAGGCCATTTCTTCTCAACCTTCTTTTATTAATTTTTAAATTTATGTATTTTCAATTGGAGGATAATTGCTTGACAATACTGTGTTGGTTTCTGCCATATATCAACATGAATCAGCCATAGGTATACAAATGTCCCCTCTGTAATGAACCTCCCTCCTATATCCCACCCCATTTCTGGTTGTCACAGAGTACTGGGTTGTATGAGCTCCATGCATCATACAGCAAATTCCCACTAGCTATCTATTTTACATATGGTAATGTATATGTTTGCATACTCCTCTCTCAATTGGTCCCACTCTCTCCACCCCTCAGCGTGTCCACAAGTCTGTTCTCTCTGTCTGAGCCTCCACTGCTGCCCTGCAAATAGGTTCATCAGTACCATCTTTCTAGATTCCATATATATGTGTTCATACACGATATTTGTTTTTCTCTGACTTACTTCACTCTGTACAATAGGCTCTAGGCTCATCCACCTCATTAGAACTAACTAAAATGCATTCCTTTATATAGCTGAGTAATATTCCATTGTATATATGTACCACAACTTTCTTGTTCACTCGTCGATGGGCTTCTTGGTTGGTTCCCTGTCCTAGCTATTGTAAATAGTGCTGCAGTGAACACTGGGGTACACACGTCTTTTTCAATCAGTTTCCTCTGTGTATATGCCCAGTAGTGGGATTGTTGGGTCATGTGGTAGTTTTATTCCTAGTTTTTTTTTTTTTTTTAAGGAATCTCCATACTGTTCTCCGTGGTGGCTGTATCAGTTTTCCGTCCCACCAACAATGCAAATAATGCCAGTCTGGTCCAAGCAGAGGTTGGCTACACACTTTGGACACAATGAAGTGGAAAGCTCGCTTCCACGTGAAGGTTCAGTGATGGCTCGGGCCCACTGTCATCTCTACATTAACATACTAACTTGTGCCATTAAGGTACTAGCCTGTCTTGTGTCAAGATCTACGACTTGCATTTTTTAAAAAAAAGAACGCTGAAGTCATTAAGTTGCAAAGATCTTGATTTGCAATCATGCAGTACTTGGAGGAAGCAACTACTGGGAAATACTTTATTTTCCACTGAGGTTTTTAGACAGTGATAATCATGATCATGATCATAGCAACTCCTATGATAATGTCATTTATATAAGGCCTTTGTGCTCAGCATATCATGTTTTGTACAGTTTTATTTAAACTTCTGAGATAAAGTGTTGGTATTATATTGCCATGTGCTGATAAGAAAAGTGACTTTCAGAGAAGTTGCCACACAGCTAATATGTAGGAGGAGGCAAATCTAATTTCAAAGGCGACATTATTAACTCTGTGTGTGCATGTATAATGAATAGATTTTACAATGAATAGACTATGTACATACACACATACAGATATGCAGGGAATACTTCAATCATATATGTATTTATGTGTATATGTGTAATGAATAGACTTTAAACCATATTTATATGTATGTGTGTATACATATATGTATTTAATAGAATTTAAACCATATGTGTATGAATATCTGTATATTGAACAGAATTTAAACTATGTATGTGAGTGCATGTGTGTCTGTGTATAATGAAACAGAGTCCCCAAGGAGGGGATGCTCATTTGGCCAATGCCCCAATGGTAGTGACAGAGGTGGAAGTCTATCCTGAGTTTCCTCTATATAAAAAGGTGGCTTCCTTGAAGTTCAAGTGTTAATCTTAAGGAGTAACTTCTAATTATTTCAGCATTTGAAGTGTTTTGCAAAGGGCCAGAAATAGGCATCTCCCACCTCATGCCAATAGAAAAGGCTATGAGATCATCCAAAACTGGAGTGTCCTATGGATTATAAAACATATTAAATATATTTTACATATATATTTAATATGGAATATTAAAAACCATTTCTAGAATTTTTTTATAATGCTGTAGTTGAAACACCTAGATTGAAAACTGAACACATGGTATCTTATAAACTAATTCAGAACTTGCGGAATTTGTGAATTAGTGTGTATGCTAATTTTTTAAAGTACAATTCTTAAGTTTTTTTTTTTTTTTAAGATATAGAGGGTTTAAAAATACATAACGTTTTTAATGTTATCCTGCACATACACAGAGCTTTGGAATTTGTTGTTTGGTTGCTAAGTCCCAACCTGGGAAGCCTGAGCTTTGGAATATCACCTCCTATATCAGTTATAAACAGTTATTTGGTAAAGATATTCATAGCTTAGGTGAAGAATGCTCTTAGTTGATATTCAACACATGCTTGCTTACTATTTACTGAATGAATAAATAAACAAATGACTGTTAGGAGAATCACACTAAACCTGAATGATAATTAAAGGTTATAAAGTATATGTCATAGATTTTTCTGAGTAAAACAAAACAGACAATACTATTTGTCACACATACAAGACAAATGTCAAGTTACTAAAGGGAACCCTCCTACCCTGTTGGTGGGAATGCAAAATGGTACAACCATTTTGGAGAACAGTATGGAGATTCTTAAAAACCTAAAAGTAGTACTATCATATGAACCAGTAATCCCACTCCTGGGATTGTATGTCTGGAGAAAACTACATTGAAAATATACATGTAACCCAATGTTCATAGCAGCACTATTTATAACAGCTAGACCATGGAAGAAACCTAAACATCCACTGGCAGAAGAGTGGACAAAGACGATGTGGTACATATATGCAACAGAATATTACTGAAACATGAACAAGCACAAAACACCATTTGCAGCAACATGGATGGACCTAGAGACTGTCATACTAAATCAGACGGAGAAAGACAAATATCATATGATATCATTATATGTGGAATCTAAAAAAATGGTAAAAATGAACTTATTTACAAAACTGAAATAGAGTCACAGATGTAGAAAAGAAGCTTACAGTTAGTTACCAGGGGGGGAGATAAATTGGGAGACTGGGACTGACATATACACACTGCTGCTGCTGCTGCTGCTGCTAAATCGCTTCAGTCGTGTCCGACTCTGTGCGACCCCATAGATGGAAGTCCACCATCCCTGGGATTCTCCAGGCAAGAAACTGGAGTGGGTTGCCATTTCCTTCTCCAGTGCATGAAAGTGAAAAGTGAAAGTGAAGTCGCTCAGTCGTGTCTGACTCTTCGCAACCCCATGGACTGCAGCCTACCAGGCTCCTCTGACCACGGGATTTTCCAGGCAAGGGTACTGGAGTGGGGTGCCATTGTCTTCCCTGCATATACACACTACTATATATAAAATAGATAACTAATAAACACCTACTATACAGCACAGTTATGACCTAAATCAAATCCCTTATGATTATACAGTGGAAGTGAGAAATAAATTTAAGGGACTAGATAGATAGAGTGCCTGATGAACTATGGACGGAGGTTCGTGACATTGTACAGGACACAGGGATCAAGACCATCCCCATGGAAAAGAAATGCAAAAAAGCAACATGGCTGTCTGGGGAGGCCTTACAAAGAGCTGTGAAAAGAAGAGAATCAAAAAGCAAAGGAGAAAAGGAAAGATATAAGCATCTGAATGCAGAGTTCCAAAGAATAGCAAGAAGAGAAAAGAAAGCCTTCCTCAGCAATCAATGCAAAGACTTAGAGGAAAACAACAGAATGGGAAAGACTAGAGATCTCTTCAAGAAAATTAGAGATACCAAGGGAACATTTCATGCAAGGATGGGCTCGATAAAGGACAGAAATGGTATGGACCTAACAGAAACAGAAGATATTAAGAAGAGGTGGCAAGAATACACAGAAGAACTGAACAAAAAAGATCTTCACGACCAAGATAATCACAATGGTGTGATCACTGACCTAGAGGCAGACATCCTGGAATGTGAAGTCAAGTGGGCCTTAGAAAGCATCACTATGAACAAAGCTAGTGGAGGTGATAGAATTCCAGTTGAGCGATTCCAAATCCTGAAAGATGATGCTGTGAAAGTGCTGCACTCAATATGCCAGCAAATTTGGAAAACTCAGCAGTGGCCACAGGACTGGAAAAGGTCCGTTTTCATTCCAATCCCAAAGAAAGGCAATGCCAAAGAATGCTCAAACTACCACACAACTGCACTCATCTCACACGCTAGTAAAGTAATGCTCAAAATTCTCCAAGCCAGGCTTCAGCACGTGAACTTCCTGATGTTCAAGCTGGTTTTAGAAAAGGCAGAGGAACCAGAGATCAAATGGCCAACATTTGCTGCATCATGGAAAAAGCAAGAGAGTTCCAGAAAAACATCTATTTCTGCTTTATTGACTATGCCAAAGCCTTTGACTGTGTGGATCACAATAAACTGTGGAAAATTCTGAAAGAGACCAGACCACCTGACCTGCCTCTTGAGAAACCTACATGCAGGTCAGGAAGCAACAGTTAGAACTGGACATGGAACAGCAGACTGGTTCCAAATAGGAAAAGGAGTACGTCAAGGCTGCATATTGTCACCATGCTTATTTAACTTATCTGCAGAATACATCATGAGAAATGCTGGGCTTGAAGAAGCACAAGCTGGAATCAAGACTGCCAGGAGAAATATCAATAACCTCAGATATGCAGATGACACCACCCTTATGGCAGAAAGTGAAGAGGAACTCAAAAGTCTCTTGATGAAAGTGAAAGAGGAGAGTGAAAAAGTTGGCCTAAAGCTCAACATTCAGAAAACGAAGATCATGGCATCCGGTCCCATCACTTCATGGGAAATAGATGGGGAAACAGTGGAAACAGTGTCAGACTTTATTTTTCTGGGCTCCAAAATTACTGCAGATGGTGACTGCAGTCATGAAACTAAAAGACGCTTATTCCTTGGAAGGAAAGTTATGACCAACCTAGATAGCATATTCAAAAGCAGAGACATTACTTTGCCAACAAAGTCCGTCTGGTCAAGGCTATGGTTTTTCCTGTGGTCATGTATGGATGGTGAGAGTTGGACTGTGAAGAAGGCTGAGCACCGAAGAATTGATGCTTTTGAACTGTGGTGTTGGAGAAGACTCTTGAGAGTCCCTTGGACTGCAAGGAGATCCAACCAGTCCATTCTAAAGGAGATCAGTCCTGGGATTTCTTTGGAAGGAATGATGCTGAAGCTGAAACTCCATTACTTTGGCCACCCCATGCGAAGAGTTGACTCATTGGAAAATACCCTGATGTTGGGAGGGATTGGGGTCAGGAGGAAAAGGGGACGACAGAGGATGAGATGGCTGAATGGCATCACCGACTCAATGGATGTGAGTCTGAGTGAAGTCTGGGAGTTGGTAATGGACAGGGAGGCCTGGCATGCTGCGATTCATGGGGTCACAGAGTCGGACATGACTGAGCGGCTGAACTGAACTGAACTGAACTGATCCAGCGCAGGGAACTCTACTCAATGCTCTGTAATGACCTATATGGGAAGAGAATTCAACAAAGAGTGGATATACGCATATGTATAACTAAATCACTTTGCTGTACACCTGAAATTAATACAACATTACAACATTATAAATCGACTGTATTCCAATAAAAATTTTTTTAAACAGTGTTAACTGATGATAAACATGGCGGTTTGGCTGAGAGTAATTGAATTCATTCATTGAAATGAATTCAGTTCTATTATGGGTTAGGTCCCTGTTGCATATTTTTCAATTTGAGGAGTGTTTTATGCAAACACAAGATGCCATAGCAAAGTACCATAGACTGCGCAACTTAACAAAAATTTATTTCCTCACAGTTCTAGAGGCTGGAAGCCCAAGATCAGCATATCAGCATGGTTGGGTTTGGGTGAGGCCTCTCTTCCTGGTTTTCAGGTGGCTGCCTTCTCAGTGTGTGCTCATATGGTGGAGAGAGAGCCAAGTTCTCTGATTTTTCTTATTAGGGCACTAACCCAATCAAGTGAGCCCCACCCTCATGACCTCATCTAAATCGAATTACCTTCCAAAGGCCCCACCTTCAAATGTCATCACATTAGGGATTAGGGTTTCAACATATGAATTTTGAGGGGACACAATACAGTCCATGGGGCTTCCCTAGTGGCTCGTATGGTAAAGAATCCACCTGCAATGCAGGAGACAGGGGTTTGTTCCCTGGGTTGGGAAGGTCCCCTGGCAAAGGAATGGCAATCCACTCCAGTATTCTTGCCTGGGAAATCCCACGGACAGAGGAGCCTGGTGTGCTACAAAAAATCAAACACGACTGAGCAACTGAGGACACATGCATTAATTCATTCCATCAGATCAGATCAGTCGCTCAGTCGTGTCCAACTCTTTGCGACCCCATGAATCACAGCACGCCAGGCCTCCCTGTCCATCACCAACTCCCGGAGTTCACTCAGACTCACGTCCATCGAGTCAGTGATGCCATCCAGCCATCTCATTCTCTGTCGTCCCCTTCTCCTCCTGCCCCCAATCCCTCCCAGCATCAGATCTTTTCCAATGAGTCAACTCTTCGCATGAGGTGGCCAAAGTACTGGAGTTTTAGCTTTAGCAGCATTCCTTCCAAAGAAATCCCAGGGCTGATCTCCTTCAGAATGCACTGGTTGGATCTCCTTGCAGTCCAGGGGACTCTCAAGAGTCTTCTCCAACACCACAGTTCAAAAGCATCAATTCTTCGGTGCTCAGCCTTCTTCACAGTCCAACTCTCACATCCATACATGACCACAGGAAAAACCATAGCCTTGACTAAACGAACCTTTGTTGGCAAAGTAATGTCTCTGCTTTTTAATATGCTATCTAGGTTGGTCATAACTTTCCTTCCAAGGAGTAAGCGCCTTCTAATTTCATGGCTGCATTCACCCTCTACAGTGATTCTGGAGCCCAGAAAAATAAAGTCTGACACTGTTTCCACTGTTTCCCCAGCTATTTCCCATGAAGTGATGGGACCGGATGCCATGATCTTCGTTTTCTGAATGTTGAGCTTTAAGCCAACTTTTTCACTCTCCTCTTTCACTTTCATCAAGAGGCTTTTGAGTTCCTCTTCACTTTCTGCCATAAGGGTGGTGTCATCTGCATATCTGAGGTTATTGATATTTCTCCCGGCAATCTTGATTCCAGCTTGTGCTTCTTCCAGTCCAGTGTTTCTCATGATGTACTCTGCATATAAGTTAAATAAACAGGGTGACAATATACAGCCTTGACGTACTCCTTTTCCTATTTGGAACCAGTCTGCTGTTCCATGTCCAGTTCTAACTGTTGCTTCCTGACCTGCATACAGATTTCTCAAAAGGCAGATCAGGTGGTCTGGTATTCCCATCTCTTTCAGAATTTTCCACAGTTTATTGTGATCCACACAGTCAAAGGCTTTGGCATAGTCAGTAAAGCAGAAATAGATGCTTTTCTGGAACTCTCTTGCTTTTTCCATGATCCAGTGGATGTTGGCAATTTGATCTCTGGTTCCTCTGCCTTTTCTAAAACCAGCTTGAACATCAGCAAGTTCACGGTTCACATATTGCTGAAGCCTGGCTTGGCGAATTTTGAGCATTACTTTACTAGCGTGTGAGATGAGTGCAATTGTGCGGTAGTTTGAGCATTCTTCCATAGCATGGAGTAATGAAGTCTTGATGTAATTTTTAATTTTCTAACCAGCATTTGGTTACATTTCTAAAATTCTATTACACTGACCTCATGTCACAAGCCTCTCACAGTCATGGTTGTATAATGAGGTTTTCAACTTCACCACTAGTATCCTTTGGGGCTGGACTGTTTATGGGTAGAGGAGAGGCTGTCCTAGGCCTTGGAGGATATTTGACAACATGGCTGGTCTCTACCCACTGGATGCCAGTGGCCTTTCCTCTAGTTGTGAGAACCAAGATTGTCTCCGTTCAGTATCACATGTCACCTGGGGGGACTCAACTATTCTTTCTTTGTCTGGCTTATCCCACGAAGCATAATGCTTTCAAAGTCCATCTATTTTGCTGAAATTGCCATAATATCCTTCTTTCTTATGGCTGAGTAGCATTCCATTGTGTGTGTGTGTGTATTAAAAACATCTTCTTTATCCATTTATCTGTTGTCAGACACTTGGGTTATTTTTGTATCTTGGTTATTGTGAATAATATTGTAATAAACATGGGAGTAGAGGTATCTTTTCAATAACCTATTTTCATTTCCTTTAGATATGTAGCCACAAGTGCAGTTGCTGGATCATATGGTAGTTCTATTTTTAATTTTTTGAGGAATCTCCTTATTGTTTTCCATAGTGACTGTACCAATTTACATTCCAATCCATCCAGTTTAAATTCTGGCCATATGGATGGAACTTTCTTTTTCCTCATCAGGATACCTAAAGTTTAAACTTTAATTCTCACCTAACTCTCCTGGGACCTAGTAGAGTTACTTAAAAAAAAAGAATGTACTATTATACCGGCTACTTTTTAAATTACTTAGAACAGATACGAAACATGATGATACATTTCACTGTCTTGACACTGACAGCTATTAAGAAAATGTAATGAGCATAAGTGTTTACATGTATTTTCTTTTTAAAACAGAATCTCCAAAGCAAATAATCTCCTTTGCTGACACTTAGATGAGATTTTACTAATGTTTCATTAAGATCTCCATCAGACTTGTAGCAACATTTACATTTTAGTTTCAGTGTTAGAAGAATGAACTGTTTTTCCTCAGGGGAACTAGGGCTTCCAAAAATACCTCATTGCTTAAGGGAAACAGATACAAATGCTAACATTTCCTATTTCAGACCAGAGATAAACTGAAGAACCTCTCTCATCCAAAGAAGCAAATGGAGTTAACTCCTGAATTTGCTACCAAAAATATATTTTCAAGGACGTTCCCTGTGAGCTAAGTCAATCTCAAGTTTCCCAAAACAAAAGCATTATGAAGTAAGTGGGCAGGTGTAGTTTAAACAAAGAAATATAAACTATTATGCCTTTATATTAAAAGTTCTCCACATCACTCTTAAGTGTTTCTTCTCTGTGACTCGAATTTCTTTCAAGTTTTTGTGTCCAGATTTGCCCGTGCTGTTGTTGACAAGAGTCCTCTCAAAACCAGAATATAGCATTCTATACGTATTCTCTCTTGGTCATTCTCTAATAAATTTATTTAGAACCAAGACATGTTATTCCAAGTTGAAAGGTCCTCAACACAGCAAGAGAAATCTAGCTTTTCTTCCGTCAGCCCCTTCAATCTTTTCTCTTAATAATAGTCCAGTAATCCAATTTGAGCTTTGGCATTTTACTCGGGACTCCATTGGGCAGCAGAGAATTCAGTTTGCTCAGTAGCTTCCCAAGAACCCAGGCTGAAAGAAGTCTTGTTATTCTCAAAGCACACAACACAACTGGAAGACGTATCAGGCATTAAAAGGAGAAGAAAGAAGACAAGGCCCTAGTTCCTCAATATGTGATCTCTCAGTTTTTATTATTCACAGGGAAGCAGGACTTGAGTTTGTTTTCAATACAAAGGAGACCTTAAAAAGAAAAACTTTTGTAAATAAGGGATTTTCTTGGTTGCCCCATGGATGATTCTCAAGGGTACGGGAAGAGCATGTGTTAATACCAAGAGGATATATTACTGATCAATGTTGGTGCAAACGCTTCTTTCTCATCACCCCAACTTGCCCATGTTAAGCCTCACAACTAAGACGACATGAATATGCCAGGATATATTTATCTCCCTCTGTGCATAATTCTTGAGGCTTCCCAGGTGGCTCAGTGGTAAAGAATCTGCCTGCCAATGCAGGAGACCCGGGTTTGATCCCTGGGTTGAGAAGATCCCCTGGAGAGGGGAAGGGCTACTCACTTCAGTACTCTTGCCTGGGAAATCCCATGGACAGAGGGGCCTGGCGGGCTACAGTCCATGGAATCTCTAAAGAATCAGATACAACTGAGCATGCAGACATGCACACACAGTTCTTAGCTTATATTGTTGGTTCAGATCATCTCCCTCAAGATATTTTAACCAGAAGAAATATTTTGCTTTAAATCAAGAGTCCCAGGTCTCGGCTTAAAATCAGTGCTGCTCTGAGAGCATTCTGCGGGGTAGGACTTGGCTGCATCTGCCAACCAGCTGCCAGAAATGTACATACATTGAGCAAATTTTCTCTCAGAGATGCAGGTAATTTCGATCTCTTGGAAGAGAAACAGCAACACAGAGAAAAGTTGCCAAAACAGAACAGCAATTCCTCTTCTTACCTTACTGAGACATCGCTCACCCCCATCCCAAGTTTGTAAAAGTCATCCTACAATTCAGAACTTGAAGCTCAGACTTCTCATGTTCTTGTCGTGGCTTCTGACCTTTCAGCTGACCCACTGATAACCCAGCATAAGAGAGATTAACTAACCATATGCTGAAAGGTTCGACCATCCCTCAGGGAGTATTGAACTACACGGAGAACTCTATGTCCTGGCAGGGGAAACACAGTCTAACCCAATTTTTTTTTTTCACCACTACATGCATTTCATGGGCCTGGGAAAAATGGATCTTCTTACTTGTTTAACCAAACTCCATCAAAACAAGACTAGGTGTCGCCCAAACAACTAATCAGAGCCTGGATTTTATTGTGGCTCGAGGGGAAAGCAGAAGGATCACTGACATTTTCTTGGCTCTTGAGCTACAGGAGGCGACTTCACAACCCAAAAATTCCTCAAGGGATACCAAATGTCACTATAATTCATGTGGAAAGGGGTATTACCTCAAGAATCCAGATATCCTCCTCTTTGTTTTGGCAAGTTGATTGACATAGATGAGGGCAGTCATCTAAAAAGGTCTTCTGGTACACTTGTTCTCAGTGCCTCCTTAGAGTTCAGTCCAAAATATGGCGCTCATTCTTAAAGCCTCACCTCTGATGTCAGAAAACCTGGAAGAAATCTATGCATTATTATCAGCAGAGAGCTACTGCTCAATCTAAAGGCGAGGCCTGCTAGGTAACTTTCCTTCCAAAGCTGAAGATCACTCTCTTCCAATAGAGTTAACAGCCAACACCAGGAAGGCAAAGAACCACAGTTCCTTTCTCAAAACCTCTAGGTCAGGTGCCAAATTTGCCATCATCTCTCCCAGTCACAAGTGGCTACTCCCAGTCGCAAGCACTTGTCTACTTTTTATCCCCACTACCCTTACTTCGGTTCAAGCCATCCTGTCTTCCTTGCATAATCACACCAGCTTGTTTGGTCTGGCTTTTGCAAAAGTTACTGAAGTAGAATTTCCACTTTATAAAACTCACTCCCATTCTGGTGTACATGACTTTTAGTAAGTTCACCAAGTGGTACAACTCTCCCTGTCATCTAGTTTTAGAACATTTCCATCACCCCAAAGAGATCCTTCTTTACTACGGATGGTTAATTTCTGTTCCCACTCAGAGAGTCCTTGGAAGGATTAAGTGTATTACAATGCGTGAAGCCCTTAGGACAGTCCTCACTGAAAGTTAGTGATGACCAATGAATTCTTCGTGTTTTGGCTTAGATTTGCCTTCCTTTTAGAAACTGTCTCTGATCCCATATGTACGAGCTTGTTCCTTTAAATAAATGTGTCCATAATACTCTGTTTCTGTTGTATCACGTTATCATTGCCATCATATTGCCATTTACTGGCTTGTCCCCTGGCACTCTCTGAGTTTTTAAGGCAAATTAAACTACTTTGATCACTTCTACCACATGTATGTCCCAGAGAAGAACTCACAGTAAGTGCTCATTAAAATATTTGCTGAACTGAAAAATCTGTGCTAGACATTCTCTCGCCTCCATTCCATTCTCACACCTTTCTTTGTCCAGTTCTCTCTGCCAGAGAGAGAGCTCCATGGACTGCAGCATCTGGACTGCTAACCAGCTGCAGTTTGCTTGACTTTGGCCAAAAGGAGGCTTTGGCAAGATTGAGTGTGTCATCTGAATCCTATTGGGACCATAACTGGTACAGTGATGGAGCACAGCCATTACCATCCAATTCACATTCCTGCTGGGGGTTCGGGTGGCAGAGGGGTCGGGGGGGGGGGGTCTCTTGGTTGTATTTTGTGGGAGAAGTGATGGTGGGGAAGAGTATGATTTCATTATTAAAATAGCCTGCACTGTTTCTAGTTTTTATTTTTATATGTACACATGTCATTTGCCATATGCCAGCATGTGTTATTGCCAATGGTTTCCATATGGAATGTTCTTAAAGCATTGGACCTGTGGATCTTGCTATAGTGCACTTTCCTCATGACGACTGGGTAGTAGCATTTGACTTGCTTAATGGAAAATCATAGTCCATCCCAAGTGCTAAAACTCTTCAAGTATCATGATTTTTTTTTTCAGTTCCAACTAATGGTACATTCCCCAGGCAGTTATTTCTAGTTCCACTTGAAAAACAAAGCTGATATGTGATACCATAAGTTCCATTATAAGAATAGGCTCCAGACAGACATGTATCAGACTGAAAGACCGGGGAAGATCTGTAGGTCCAAAGACCACCTCCCAGACACCTGTGTGTCTTGTGTTGATCTGTTAGTGTCTGTTGAGCACACACTCCTTACAGACCACAGCCTTACTTGCTCAGTTCCATAGAAATAGGAGGCTTGGACTGAATATTCAAATAGTTTATGATATAACCATCACTTTGTGTCAAGTCAGTGTTTTTTTGCATGTGAACTTCGAGTTATTAATAATCACCCACAAGGACTTGGCATTATTACCCCATTTTCACCATTTACAGTGTTTCTCTAATATGATCAAAGCTCAGATTTCAAAAGCTCTAACTGAACTATTTTGTTGAAGCCATCAAAATGTGTCACGTACTAAATGTGAGAGGCTACATGAGGAATTGGTGAATTTACAAAATCATGTCTTCTAAAAACACTGCTGTGCTACTTTCCTATGGCTGCTGTAACAAATTTTCACAAATTTAGTGACCTAAAACAAAGCCAACTTATTGTTTTACAGTTCTGGACATCAGAAGTCCAAAATGGGTCTCACTGGATGAAATTCAAGGTGTCGGTGGGGCTGTGTTCTTTCTGCAGGCTCTGGGGGGAATCCATTTCCTTGTCTCTTCCAGCTTTGAGAGGCTGCCTGCATTCCTTGGCTCATGGCCCCCTTTTCCATCTTCAAAGCCAGTAATGGCTGGCCAAACCTTTCTCATATTATATCACTGTGATACTGCCTCATTCTCACATCTCCTTCTCTGCCTCTCCTGTCTCCCTCTTTCACTTATAGGATCCTTCTAATTATACTGAACTCACCTGGATAATCCAGGATAACCTCCCCATCTCAAGATCATAACTAAATGACATCTGGTAAGTCCCTTTTGTCACATAAGGTAACATAGCTATAGGCTCCAGAAGTTAGGATGCGAACATCCTTGGGGGCCTTTACTCTGTCTACTACAGCTCCTATTGAATAATTATTTAAAAATTTTGAAACCTCTCCTTTTGCAGTTATAAATAATGAAAAGTAGTGGAAATTAAAGCTATTTTATGAGTGTTTTTAGTTTTTCTCTATAGCCACAAAAATTCCCTAGACACATTCTGTTGCCTGATGTCTTTACATCTTAAAAGAGTATAAAAACAACCACTTCAAAGGGTTTTAATTTTTGAATTTGAAATTAATAATGTAGGTGAAATTACTGTTGTAGAGACAGTGCTTGAAATCGTTCCACAGTCATCACAAACCATTTTCCCTGAGTTAGGAAACATAAAGATTTCAGTAGTGATAATGATAACTGTTTAGCTTTCAGATGTTATTTTGTGATTGGAAAGCTCCACGAAACAATTTCATACTTGGTATCCTCTCATCTTCAAAATTAATACAGGAGAAACACAATTTTTGAGTCTACATATAATTTTCACTTATATGTAGTTTGGGGTTTGGCTTTCTACAAGATAGGAACTAGAAACATTTTTAGGTTTCTGTGGCAGCAGCTTGGAATTCTTGCCCCAAAGAAGAAGCCAACCATCATACGTGATTATCCATTTGAGCAACTGAGAAGGTGATTGCCAGATGTGAAGAAGGCCAGGTTGTCCTTAGCACTGAGGAGGTATCAGCAGCATACTATAGGGAAAACAGTGCAGTAAATGGCTACCTGACAAAATTTGTATTGATCCAAAGGCTAACTGATTGCCAGGTTAAGGGACAAGGGTGGTGTAAGCAGAAAGGGCACCTTCTTTCGTGGTGCCTACATCTGAGTGGAAGATGACAGGGAAGTAATATACAAACAGATAAGTGAACCAACACAGGAACAGTGTAATTCTAAGAAGGGTAAAAGCTATGGTGACAGTGATGGGTCGGGCTGTGTTTGTGGCAGAGGGAAGGGAATTCTAAGGGAAGATATCTCTGGAGAGGGGACATTTGAGCTCTCATTTGATGAGAAGCAATTCACACTGTAGGTTCTCAAGAGTCCAGATCCCTAGGACCCCTCTCTTCATCTCCAAAGTGAGGTATATATACTACTGAGAGTGAGCAAGTTAACCAACTGGAGTACAGGGTGGAAAGATTAAATTTTCAAATTTTAATTTCTTTCTTATTTTCTGGTTTAAAATAAATATGGGTAGATGTTTTCATCTTTCCACCCTGTACTCCAGTTGGTTACCTTGCTCACTCTTTACTATGGCACCCTATCTACACTTGGTCCCTAAGATATATAGTCACTCTCACTCAGGAGTAGTTCAAAGTATTGTGTTTTGGAAGAACCAATTAAGTGAATTTGGAAATGCTATTGTCTAATTTTAACTAGAATAAATCATTTCTAGTAACCACATACAGGTGTGAGAGTTGGACCATAAAGGTCGAGCACTGAAGAATTGATGCTTTTGAACTGTGGTGCTGGAGAAGACTGTTGAGAGTCCCTTGGACAGCAAGGAGTTCCAACCAGTCATCCTAAAGGAAATCAACCCTGAATATTCATTGGAAGGACTGATGCTGAAGCTGAAGCTCCAAAACTCTGGCCACCTGATGTGAAGAGCCAACTCATTGGAAAAAGACTCTGATGCTGGGAAACATTGAGGGGAGGAGGAGAAGGGGGTGACAGAGGATAAGATAGTTGGATGACATCACTATCTCAATGGACATGAGTTTGAGCAACTCTGGGAGATAGTGACAGACAGGGAAGCTTGGCATGCTATAGTTCACAGGGTCGCAGAGTTGGACACGACTGAGCAACTGAACAACACCACCTAAAATAAACCTCACATGATGGATCAATGGTTTTCAAAGTTTTCTCTAAGGAAACCATGGAGAGAAGTAAAACTATGAGTGCAATTTCAAGTTAATAATAAGAAAATGTCAGAAACAACTCTTTTTCTCCTCCAAGTAGGCCATTGCCAGCCACATTATGACTCTTTATTCAGAGCCAAAAAGAACTCAGCCAAAAATATTTAACATTGTCAAGAAATTAACATAAAACATATATTGACAACCACTCCCATTGTAGGCAACTCTTACCCAGACTCTTCATAGGATGGAACCATCACAGTGGTTCCTCAAAATATTCCTAATTCACATATACAACATGAATTAATATACATATATTTCGGTTTTGTGTGCATTTCTTTTTACTTCTAGACTTGCATAGTCAAATGTGCTTTCTGATCATTGTTCTAAACTATTTGATAGTTTATGGCCCTTGTCAGCGACTGTCAGCAACCATATATGGGACAACCCAGCTCTGAACTCTGAAACAAATTTTCAAGATGGTGTGAAGTTTTGAGTGTAATCAAAGTGCCAAGAATCACATAATCCAGCAGAATCAGGGTGGAGCAGCAATTCCCGAGTGATTTGGAAGGAACATTCCAGTTCCAGCTAGAAGCTGCAGGGAATCTGAGCTGATCCCCGAGGCCCTGCTCTAATTCCTGTGCCTTTGGTTCATAAAGGAAATTGGCCAAGATTCGTCCGCAACTCTCTTCCTCAAAAATAGAGTTTCATGAGTCTACACAGGGTCTGATCAGTGACAAGATTTATGTGAGTGTGTGCCTTTGCACACACATGTACCAAAGTGACACCAACCAGGGTTTCCTTCTACTTTCTGTGATTTTGTTAAATACCTTTGACCCATTTTGATGCTTGCTTTATTTTAACGTTGGATAAAGTATTTCATAAAAGAGGTTGTTACTTTCTTTGGTCAGAAGCCAATAAAATCCAAAATATAGCTAAAAGCATGGTGACCTAAAACAAATAGAGTGCCAGATATTTCTCTAGCAAAGATGAGTTTATTTGGAATCAGCAGAGAATTGCAGTTCTGGGACTGCAACCATGGTGAGCCACCTGCACGTTCCCACATGGCAAAGGAAGGAGAATGCTTCTATAGAGCGGAAAAGGAGTTGGGAGGGACAGAGTAAACAGAGTCCAGGCTTCTCATCCGCTAGTCCCTTGCCAGGAAAGAAGAGCAGTCTTTCTTCTTGTTGCTGGGCTCTGCTATAGTGACAGGGCATGAGAGCGCCCCCTTCTGGCCTCCCAGCTCTATTTAACTGAGATTTCTGTTCATTATTTTTACAGACACCAGAGAAAACCATACTTTGAAAAGATACATGCACCCCCCCCATTAATTGCAGCACTATTTACAACAGCCAAGACATGGATTCAACCTAAATGTCCATCAACAGAGGAAGGGATAGAGAAGATGTGGTACATATATACAATGGAATATTGCTGAGCCATAAGAAGAATGAAATAATGCCATTGGCTTATCATACTAAGTGAAATAAGTCAGACAGAGAAAGACAAATATCACATTATACTTCTTATATGTGGAATCTGCAAACAACTGATACAACTGAACTTATTTACAAAGCAGAAATAGACTCACAGGCTTAAAAAATAAACTTCTGGTTACCAAAGGGGAAAGATGGAGGAGGGATAAAATAGGAGCTTGGAATTAACATATATACACTACTATATACAAAATAGATAATCAACAAGGACCTACTGTATAGCACAGGGAACTCTACTCAATACTCTAATAACCTACATGGGAAAAGAATCTGAAGAAGAATAGATATATGTATACATGAATCATTTTGCTGTACACCTGAAACTAACACAACATTATAATCACCTGTATTCTAACATGAAAATAAAAACTGCAATTAAGGATGTACGAACAATTAATAAAGGAATTAAATGTATCTTTAATTTATGTGTGCATTTTTCTCTAATGGCATTGGTGAAATAATCTGAAGTTTTGTTTTTCCTTAGGTATAGGCACTAAATACCTCATGTAACTGAGTCCTCTTTGGCCATGAATAAAAATCATAATGTGCTAATGGTGGCCTGTGATAAAAAGCGAGTATTAATCTTCAAGGATTTCTTCATGATTAGAATACAGGGGCTTCAACATGTACAACAGAATGCATTCCCAGGAGAAAAAGGACCGCAGAAATTCAAAGGTCTGCCAGGCCTACCATGTCCGACAGTTCACATGTATCAAACTACTAAGTGCCTTATCAGAGGAATTTTCTCTCATTCCCTTTTCCTATCCCCTTTGTCCCTCTGCAGTAATGCACGTGCACCCACTTCCGCAACATTGACGAACTCCTCCCAGAAATATGAGCGGGGTAGAGTTACCTAAGACTGAGCCAGTGATGGTGTATTTCATTCTTGCTTTTCATCTATTTCTCCACCATCCTGTACTCTGAAGGGTAAGACTACAGAAAGGCCATTCATAAAAGCTTCTTGTGCACATAATGGTGTGTGTGAGTGTGTATGCTCTGGACACAGGGTCCACTGTCTCTGAGGAGATAGATAACTTCATGGTAGGATTCCTAGGAGGTCAATGCTCAAGGCATTTGAGCTTTGATGGTGCTGGTGATGGTGGGTACGTATGTATGTGCACACACTGGCAGAGGGTGAGGGAACAGACTTGCATAGAAGACCCTCGCCCATACTGTGGGAAAGAAGATAGAGCCAAAGCCTCTTGAATTACTAAACAAATACCACTTGAGAGCTCATCCCAGGCACTGGAAACTTATGAAAGTGGCTGGCATGATCCATGAAAATTCTACATTTGGACATGATTATTTGTTCCTTGGAAAATCTCTTCTATCCCTTTCTTGCCACATCTACCCTGAAGGTAGATCCTGGATTTCAGGTTCAGGGAATCTGTGAGTTCCAGATTGATTTTAAGAAAACTATTTCTAGTTTTAAGCATTGTGGGGGTCAATGACAAACTAGCCATTATCTGGGCCAAGTGGCCACTTCAGAGGGAGACCTCCTAGATATGATCAGCTCTGAGAAGGAAAAGAGTGGGCCCAGGACCTCTCAGTCACTTTGACCTTGACTGTCTTCTCCATAGGGACCTACTCAGTCTCTTCTATCTTTGAATACTGAGGTCCTAATGGATTTCCTCTACAGACAACAGCTTCCCAGGGGCCTTCAAAAGCCTGATGTCCTAAGCCAAAAATACAGAAAACCAAACACCCCCCTCTCTTGTCATCACAATAAACATGTGCAACAATAGGATGGTTTAATTTACTTTCCATATGGAAGATTTTATTAAGTTTCAAGTAGACTGGGTATGCAGTTCTTTCCTGCGGCTGCAGTTTATGATGAGGGTAACCCAAAACACATGACCACATGATAAAACAATGTAAGGCAGTGCTTCAAGAATTCTAAGTGAACAGAAGGTTGGAAAGCGATCCTTTGTATAAATAAGAGCTGGTCTCACATAATGGTAGATGCTTGCGGATTTAAAAATCCAAAGAAACATGCACTTTCCCTATAACCCACTGCCTCTTCTGGCCAGTCCAGATACATGTCTTCAGACTCTCAAGGAGGGACAACTTGAGCATTGCCTCCTGCATTGCCACCAGTAACCTGCTCTGGTACTTGAGCAACTTTTGCAGAATGTTCTTTCTTGTTCACAAGTATGTATGCTTAGTTGCTTCAATCATGTCTAACTCTTTGCAACCCCATGGACTGTAGCCTGCTAGGCTACTCTGTCCATGTGGTTTTTCAGGCAAGAATACTGGAATAGGTTGCCATGCTCTCCTCCAGGGGATCTTCCCAACCCAGAGATCGAACCTGGGCCATGTACGTCTCCTGCATTGGCAGGCCGGTTCTTTACCATTAGTGCCACCTGGGAAGCCCCAAGTATAATCCTCTCAAAATACATGAGATATTAAGAGATAAACATAGCATTTTGGAAGACACTGTGGTTGACATACGCAGGAACTGGACTAAGCATGAAATGGTGTGAATTACCAGAGAGAAGATATACTCTTCAGCTAGTAGCCTGGATTCACAGTACTCACTCTGCCATTCACCAGCTGGGGGAGTTCAAGCAAGTCATTAGGCCTCTCGAAGCCTCATGATCCTCCTCATCTTAAAAGAGACCAAGAATACCTCTCTTATCAACTTGCGGTGTGTTTCTATGAATTGGATTATTTGTAAAGTGCCACATGGGGGTTATTTATTGGTATCCAATGATTGGTTTCTGTGCTAAAGAAAATGAGAGCAAAGAGGGACTTCTTAAGAGATTATTTGGTAAAACCAGTTCACTTTCTAGATAAGTGACCTGAGGCACAAAGAAGAGAAGAAACTCAAAGTTTGTCATGGTTACACAGTGGATGTTTTCAAGATCCAAAAGAATTACACCAACAATTGTGTTGGCTTACGTATCCACCTGCTGTAAAAAATTTCCACGATACCTTCATGGAACCAGTTCAGAGAACATGAGAAGAACATTTCTGTTCCAACCATTCCTTTCAAACATTCTCTGTTCCAGTTCCCTTTTCCTACCTCAAAGATATCCCCAGCAGACCCTTCAGTTGCCTGCACATTCTGATATTTGAAAATGCCCAGGCCATTCCAGTTTAAACTTCAGTCTCATATTCAACTTATCATGCTGGGGATCCAGAGAAAGGCCTTGGCCTGAAGTGTGTTGAGGACAGGAGGGAGCTTTGGTCACTTCTTTCATCCTGTGCTCTTCTGTGTTCTTTCTTCCTGTTCTGTGTCGGAGACGAGGGAGAAGGTACAGGGGTGGTGGTACCTGGGGCAGACGTCCTTGCCAGAAGAGGTGCCTCTGCAGTCTTCTCTGTTGACTCTTCCTGCTTCTTCCCAGAAGCCTCGTGTATGCATGAAAACAAATGCTCCCTCTGACATGAGGCTCATGGATATATTTTTCCAGAAGCCTCTGGGGATGGATCTTCCCACCACACAGTTCTCATGTAGGAAACATGTACTTCAGTTCGAACTCACTACGAACACTGCATTTGATGGTGTGCCATGCAGTCTCTTGCAGCCAGGGGCCCCTGGCTAAACAGGCAGCCATCATGCATGAGATGATGGCTCAAGCCCAAGTACTTCTCTCTGTGTCTGTTGACTCATGGGAAACCCAAATATCTTGGCTTCACCCAGAGCAAGTGTTCCTTTGTCTCTATCATGTTCTCTCTCTCTCCATTGATTGCTCTGCTCCTAAGTCCCAGAGAAGGAATTGGCAAGTTCATCACACAGGCAAACAGCCAACTCTGGAATTAAATGACATCCCTTCATCACTAATAATGATTCTTTAGAACCTTCTCCATCACCTTATTTAAAACTTAGAGCTGTCTTCTGATAATTCTCCAATGTATTCCCAGCCTTCTACTTATAAAGCATGAGGGAAGCGGTAAGGAGACTGCAGTTATTGGGGCCTCTCAAGTCTTATTAAGTTGCAGGGAATTTGTGAATTGAACACGGGAACATTTGGTGCCTCTTATTTTCATCCTAGTGTCTTTTATCTGTTCAAATTTGCTGTTAAGCCCCTCTAGTGAATTCTTCATTCAGTTATTATACTTTTCAAATCTAGATTTTCCATATAGCTCCAAAAAACTAAATTCTAGCTCTTTGTTAATATTCTCTATTTGGTGAGATATTCTCATACTCTTATTTAGCACTTTAGATATGGTTTCCTTCAGTTCTTTGAGCATATTTAAAATTCCTGATTTAAAGTCATCATCTAGTAATGCCAAAATCCGGCTTTCACAGGGACAGCTCCTGTCGCCTATTTTTTCTCCCTAGTGGATGGTCCATATTTTGTTATTTATTTCCATGTCTCATAGTTTTTGGTTGAAAATGAGACATTTAAAGTAGTATAAGGTAGCCACCTTGGAAATCAGATTCTCCCCTTTTCCTACGATATGTTGTTACTGTTATTTTTTGTTGCTATATTTGGGTTTTGGTTTTTGTGCCTTTTTTTTAAAGCAACTTTCCTGAGCTGACTGTGTTGTCTATATTCTTTGTCATTCATGACCACTAAACTCTCTACTTGATTAGCCAAATAGAGTTCTATTCACTTTTCTCATACTCTGTCAAGCCACAAGAGAGATGAGTCATCCAGGCAAAGAAATATTAGTAAGAGAACTACACCCAGTGATATATCTATGTATGCCCATATATCTATAGCTATAGTCTTTAGGCTGAAAGATGAGGATGTTCAAGGAGTGTGTGACAACAGTAATTTTAGAAATGCCATACCAGAACCATGATCTCATCAATGATCATTAGGAGCCAGGGACTTCTTTGGGCAGATAGAGAAGAAAATTTTGACGAAGTCTAGACTTGTACTGGGAATGTAGGGTGATGCCATTTCCAAGAGTGACAAGTTTAATATAGTGGGGAAAAAAACCATTTCAAAACTATTACAGTGGTTGGATGAAGTATAAATGCAATACTAATTAACATATTTGCCTACAATGTCAACCTGTGGGTCTGGTATGAATGCTCTAGGAATCTCAAAGTTCACCAATAAGGATTGTTCTGTTAACCAAAACCTTAGTCCAAGACCCACTTTTTTTCTTAAGTTCTGGAGGATGAAGGTGGAGTGATCACAAGGGCTGTCATTTCCTCAGATCCCAGCTCACTCTTCTTGCCTGCCTTTGCTTTCATTCTGGTGGTAGAGATTCCTTTTGTTCACATGTATCTGCACCCCCTCTCCCCTGGAGCTATGTCCAGTTGTTCAAAGTCAAGTGACGAGTAATAGCCAATATGCTGTGGAAAGAAGTGACCTGTGTCATTTCCCAGCTGGGGAATTTTATTGCCATTGGGAGATCTTGCAACATTCTCTTCCCAGTGCTGTCATGACTGGTGATATTCCACATGTTGGTAAGTCTATTAGTCTGGTTTCCAGAGGTCAGATGACATAGAGGAGCACCCTTCAAAGACAGCTGCTATTTATCATATGTGATTAAAAATTAAACCTCAGACCAATCACAAGTACTGAAATTTGAAACTGTGATTAAAAAGCTCCCAACAAACAAAAGTCCAGGACCAGATGGCTTCACATGCGAATTCTATCAAACATTTAGAGAAGAGTTAATACCTATCCTTCTGAAACTATTCCAAAAAACTGCAGAGGAAAGAACACCCCCAAACTCATTCTATGAGGCCACCATCACCCTGAAGCCAAAACCAGAACTAGATACCACACAAAAAAGAAAAATTACAGTCCATTATCATTGATGAACATAGATGCAAAGATCTTCAAAAAAATATTAGCAATCTGAATCCAACAATACATTAAGAGGATCACACACCACCATGGTCACATGGGATTTATCTCAGGCATGCAAGGATTTTTCAATATCTGAAAAGCAGTGTGATACACCACATCAAAGAATAAAAACCATACTATCATCACAATAGATGCAGAAAAAGATTTTGACAAAATTCAAAATTCACTCATTATTAAAAAAAAAAAACACCTCTCCACTCTGTGTATACCTATGGATGATTTATGTTGCAGTTTGACAGAAAACAACAAAATTCTGTAAAGCAATTATCCTTCAATTTAAAAATAAATTAAAAAAAAAAAACTCTCCAGAAAGTGGGCATAGAGAGAAACGTACCTGAACCTAATAAAGGCCATATATGACAAACCTATAGCTAACATCTAACTCAGTAGTGAAAAGCTGAACGCATTTCCCCTAAGATCAGGACAAGATAAGGATGTCTACTCTTCCCAGTTTTATTCAACATAGTTTTGGAAGTCCTAGCCATGGCAATCAGAGAAGAAAACGAAAGGAAATCCAAACTGCAAAAGAAGAAGTAAAACTGACATTCAAGATGATATGATACTATACATTGTTGTTGTTTAGTCACTAAGTTGTGCCAGCTTCTTTGCGATCCCAAGGACTGCAGCGTGCCAGGCTTCCCTGTCCTTCACTGTCTTCCAGAGTTTGCTCAAACTATACTATACATAGACACTATACATAGAAAATCCTAAAGATTCTACTGGAAACTACTAGAGCTCAACAAATGAATTTGATAAAGTTGCAGCACACAAAATTAATAGACAAAAATCTGTTTCATTTCTATACACTGACAATGAAAGGCCAGAAAGAGAAGTTAAAGAAACAATTCTATTTATCATCACATCAAAAAGACTAAAATACCTAGGAATAAACCCACCTAAGGAGGCAAAAGCCCTATACTCTGAAAACTACAAGATGCTGATGAAAGAAACCAGGGATGACACAGACGGAAAGACATACCATGTTCTTGGATTGGAAGAATCAATATTGTCAAAATAACTATACTACCTGAAGCAATCTACAGATTCAATACAATCCCTATAAAATTACCAATGGCATTTGTTTCACAGAACTAGAACAAAAAAAAATTCTTTTTACTTTGTATAGAGACAGAAAAGAACCTGAATAGTCAAAGCAAACTTGAGAAAGAAAAGTGGAGCTGGAGTAATCAGGTTTCTGGACTTCAGATTATACTACGAACCTACAGTCATCAAATGACTATAGTTTTGGCACAAAACAGAAAGACAGATCAATAGAATAGGATAGAAGGCCCAACAATAAATCCATGCACCTACAGTCATTTCATCTACAACAAAGGGGGCAAGACTATACAACGGAGAAAAGACAGTCTCTTCAGTACATGGTGCTTGGGAAACTGGACATCTACATGTGAAAAAAAATGAAATTAGAACATTCTTTAACATCATACACAAAAATGAACTGAAATGGATTAAAGATATAAATATAAGACTGGATACTATAAAACTCTTAGAGGAGAACAAAGGCAGAACACTCTTTGACATAAATCATAACAATATCCTTTTCAATCCAACTCCTGGAGTAATGGAAATAAAAACAAATATTAAGAAATCAGTTCAGTTCAGTCTCTCAGTCGTGTCCAACTCTCTGAGACCCCACGGACTGCAGCACGCCAGGCTAGCCTGACCATCACCAACTTCCGGAGCTTGTTCAAACTCATGTCCATTGAGTCGGTGATTTCATCCAACCACCTCATCCTCTGTTGTCCCTTTCTCTTCCTGCCTTCAATCTTTCCCAGCATCTGAGTCTTTTCCATGGAGTCAATTCTTCACATCAACTGGCCAAAGTATTGGAGTCTCAGGATCAGTCCTTCCAATGAATATTCAGGACTCATTTACTTTAGGATTATCTGGTTGGATCTTCTTGCAGTCCAAGGGACTCTCAAGAGTCTTCTCCAACACTACAGTTCAAAAGCATCAATTCTTCAGAGCTCAGCTTTCTTCACAGTCCAACTCTCACATCCATACATGACTATTGGAAAAACCATAGCTTTGACTAGACAGACTTTTGTTGGCAAAGTAATGTTTCTGCTTTTTAATACACTGTCTAGATTGGTCATACCTTTTCTTCCAAGGAGTAAGCATCTTTTAATTTCATGGCTGCAGTCACCATCTGCAGTGATTTTGGAGCCCCAAAATAAAGTCATTAACTGTTGCCACTGTTTTCCCATCTATTTGCCATGAAGTGATGGGACCAGATGCCATGATCTTTGTTTTCTGAATGTTGAGCTTTAAGCCAACGTTTTCACTCTCCTCTTTCACTTTCATCAAGAGGCTCTTTAGTTCTTCTTCACTTTCTGCCATAAGGGTGGTATCATCTGCATATCTAAGGTTATTGATATTTCTCCTGGCAATCTTGATTCCACCTTGTGCTTCACCCAGCCCAGAGTTTCTCATGATGTACTCTGCATATAAGTTAAATAAGCAGGGTGACAATATACAGCCTTGATGTACTCCTTTTCCTATTTGGAACCATTCTGTTGTTCCACATCCAGTTCTAACTCTTGCTTCCTGACCTACATACAGATTTCTTAGGAGGCAGGTAAGGTGGTCTGGTATTCCCATCTCTTTCAGAATTTCCCACAGTTTGTTGTGATCCACACAGTTAAAGGCTTTGGAATAGTCAATAAAGCAGAAGTAGATGTTTTTTTTTGAACTCTCTTGCTTTTTTGATAATCCAATGGATGTTGGCAATTTGATCTCTGGTTCCTTTGCCTTTTCTAAAAGCAGTTTGAACATCTGGAAGTTCACAGTTCATGTATTACTGAAGCCTGGCTTGGGGAATTTTGAGTATTACTTTGCTAGTGTGTGAGATGAGTGCGATTGTGTGGTAGTTTGAGCATTCTTTGGCATTGCCTTTCTTTGGGATTGGAATGAAAACTGACCTTTTCCAGTCCTGTGGCCACTGCTGAGTTTTCCAAATTTGCTGGCATATGGAGTGCAACACTTTAATAGCATCAATTTTTAAGGATTTGAAATAGCTCAACTGGAATTCCATCACCTCCACTAGCTTTGTTCACAGTGATGCTTCCTAAGGCCCACTTGACTTCACATTCCAGGATGTCTGCCTCTAGGTCAGTGATCATACCATCCTGATTATCTGTGTCATGAAGATCTTTTTTGTATAGTTCGTCTGTGTATTCTTGCCACATTTTCTTAATATCTTCTGCTTCTGTTAGGTCCATACCATTTCTGTCCTTTATTGTGCTCATCTTTGCACTAAATGTTCCCTTGGTATCTCTAATTTCCTTGAAGAGATCTCTAGTCTTTCCCATTCTATTGCTTTCCTCTATTTCTTTGCATTGATCACTGAAGAAGGCTTTCTTATCTCTCCTTGCTATTCTTTGGAACTCTGCATTCAGATGGATACATCTTTCCTTTTCTCCTTTGCCTTTTTTTCCTCTTCTTTTCTCAGCTATTTGTAAGGCATCCTCAGACAACCGTTTTCCTTTTTCATAGGGACAGTCTCGATCATTGCCTCCTGTACAATGTCATGAACCTCTGTCCATAGTTCTTCAGGCATTCTGTCTATCAGATCTAATCCCTTGACTCTATTTGTCACTTCCACTGTATAATCACAAGGGATTTGACTTAGGTCATATCTTCATGGTCTGTTTTCCCTACTTTCTTCAATTTAAGTCTGAATTTTGAAATGAGTTCATGATCTGAGCCACAATCAGCTCGTGGTCTTGGTTTTCCTGACTGTATAGAGCTTCTCCATCTTTGGCTGCAAAGAATATAATCAATCTGATTTCGGTATTGACCATCTGGTCATGCCCATGTGTAGAGTCTTGTCTTGTGTTATTGGAAGAGGGTGTTTGCTATGACCAATGCATTCTCTTGGAAAAACTCTGTTAGACTTTGCCCTGCTTCATTTTGTACTCTAAGGCCAAATTTGCCTGTTATTCCAGGTATCTCTTGACTTCCTACTTTTGCATTCCAGTCCCCTATAAAGAAAAGGACATCTTTTTGGTGTGTTAGTTCTAGAAGGTCTTGTATGTCTTTATAGAACCGTTCAACTTCACCTTCTTCAGCATTACTGGTTGGGGCATAGGCTTGGATTACTGTGATATTGAATGGTTTGCCTTGGAAACAAACAGAGATCATTCTGTTGTTTTTAAGATTGCATCCAAGTACTGTATTTCAGACTCTTTTGTTGACTATGATGGCTACTCCATTTCTTCTAAGGGATTCTTGCCCACAGTAGTAGATACAATGGTCATCTGAGTTAAATCCACCCATTCCAGTCCATTTTAGTTGCTGATTGCTAAAATGTCGACGTTCACTCTTGCCATCTCCTGTTTCACCACTTCCAATTTGCCTTGATTCACACACCTAACATTCTAGGTTCCTATGCAGTATTGCTCTTTACAGTATTCGACCATGCTTTCATCACCAGTCACATCCACAACTGGGTGTTGTTTTTGCTTTGGCTCTGTCTCTTCATTCTTTCGGAGTTATTTCTCCACTGATCTCCAGTAGCATATTGGGCACCTACCCACTTGGGGAGTTCATCTTTCAGTGTACTATCTTTTTGCCTTTTCATATTGTTCATGGGGTTCTCAAGGCAAGAATACTGAAGTGGTTTGTCATTTCTTTCTCCAGTGGACCACGTCTTGTCAGAACTCTCCACCATGACCCACCCATCTTAGGTGGTCCCATATTAAGAAATGGGACCTAATTAAATTTAAAAGCTTTTATGCAGCAAAGGAGACCATAAACAAAATGAACAGACAACACACAGAATGGGAGAAAATATCTGCAGAAGATGTGACTGACAAGGGATTAATCTCCAAAGTTTACAAACAGCTCATGTAGCTCAATACAAAAAAAGCAACCCAAACAAAAGATGGGTAGAAGACCTACACAGACATTTCTCCAAAGAAGACCTACAGGTGGCCAAGAGTCACGTAGAAAGACGCTCAACGTCACAGATCAACGAGAAATGCGGATCAAAACCACAGTGGGATGTCACTTCACACAGTCAGAATGGCCACCATCAAAAAGACTACAAACAGTAAATGCTGGAGAGCGTGTGGAGAAAAGAGAACCCTCTTACACTGGTCGTGGGAATGTACATTGGTACAGCCACTATGGAGAACAGCATGGAGATTCCTTAAGAAACTAAACAAAGAGCTATACCATAGGATCCAGCAATCCCACTCCTGAGCATATATATGGAGAAAACTGTGATTCAAAAGGGTACACGCCCCCTAAAGGTCATTGCATCACTGTTTACAATAGCCAGGACATGGAAGCAACCTAAATGCCCATCGAGAGAGGAATGGAAAAAGAAGATGTGGTACATATATACAATGGAATATTGCTCAGCCACGAGAAAGAAGAAAATAATGCCATTTGCAGCAACAAGGATGGTCTTAGAGATGATTAAACTCAATGAAATGAGTCAGAGAAAGACAAATACTGTGTTACCACTTATATATAGAATCTAAAAAATAAAACAAATAAAATGAATATAACAAAACATAGATTCACATATACAGAGATCAAACTGGTGTCATGAGTGGGGAGAGGGAAGTGGATGGGGGAACAATAGGGGTAGGGGACTAAGAAGCACAGACTACTATGTATCAAATAAGTAAGCTACAAGGATATATTGTACAATACAGGGAAATAAGGTCAATGTTTTAAAATAACTGTAAATGGAATATAACTTATAAAATTTTAAATCAATATGTTATATACCTGAAACTAGTATTATAATGAAAATATATACATCAATGAAAAAAAGATAAATAAGCAATAGGGATGTAATGTACAACATAATAAATATAATTAACACTGCTATACATTATATATGTGTTTATGTTTAGAGAGAAAAGTTATTTAGAGAGAAAATCTGAAGAGTTCTCATAAGAAAATTTTTTTTCTATTTCTTTAATTTTGTATCCATGTGAGAAGATGGATATTCACTAAACTTATCGTGGTTATCGTTTTATCATGTATGCAGGTCATATCATGAGGCTGTATACCTTAAAACTTATACAGTGCTGTATGGCAATGATATGTTAATAACACTGGAAGAGTCCGTCAAGGCTGTATATTGTCCCCCTGCTTATTTAACTTCTATGCAGAGTACATCATGAGAAACGCTGGGCTGGAAGAAGCACAAGCTGGAATCAAGATTGCCGGGAGAAATATCAATAACCTCAGATATGCAGATGACACCACCCTTATGGCAGAAAGTGAAGAGGAACTCAAAAGCCTCTTGATGAAAGTGAAAGAGGAGAGTGAAAAAGTTGGCCTAAAGCTCAACATTCAGAAAACTAAGATCATGGCATCTGGTCCCACCACTTCATGGGAAATAGATGGGGAAACAGTGTCAGACTTTATTTTTTTGGGCTCCAAAATCACTGCAGATGGTGACTGCAGCCATGAAATTAAAAGACGCTTACTCCTTGGAAGGAAAGTTATGACCGACCTAGATAGCATATTGAAAAGCAGAGACATTACTTTGCCAACAAAGGTCCGTCTGGTCAAGGCTATGGTTTTTCCAGTGGTCATGTATGGATGTGAGAGTTGGACTGTGAAGAAAGCTGAGCGCCGAAGAATTGATGCTTTTGAACTGTGGTGTTGGAGAAGACTCTTGAGAGTCCCTTGGACTGCAAGGAGATCCAACCAGTCCATTCTGAAGGAGATCAGTCCTGGGTGTTCTTTGGAAGGAATGATGCTAAAGCTGAAACTCCAGTACTTTGGCCACCTGATGCGAAGAGTTGACTCATTGGAAAAGACTCTGATGCTGGGAGGGATTGGGGGCAGGAGGAGAAGGGGGTGACAGAGGCTGAGATGGCTGGATGGCATCACCAACTTGATGGATGTGAGTTTGGGTGAACTCCGGGAGTTGGTGATGGACAGGGAGACCTGGCGTGCTGCACTTCATGGGGTCGCAAAGAGTCGGACACGACTGAGTGACTGACTGAACTGAACTGAACACTGGAAGAAAAAAATTTATTTCTGAAAAAACAAAATAAACATCACTGTGTTTCATAAGATTTTGGAGGCTTTTTTTTTTCTTTTGTTGTTGTTGTTAACGTAGCATAATCTGTGTTATCCCAACTGGTATGTTACTTCATTTCAGGATTTTAAGCTTGACCCACCTATAGTCCTTTGCTTTGGCCCCTGGCACCATTTTCACCACATATGCCATATTCATCAGTTTCCTCATGCTTATTTGAGACAACGAAGGGAGGAATTGGACTTACAGTTTTTAAAATTGTCCTCTGAGCCTCCCACTAACATGTGAAGTTATGACACAAACCATAACAAACCAGTCTGTTCTATATTTAACATTCTATCTCTCTCTCTCTCCTGCTCTTTCTCTGAAAGATAGACTTGACATGGAAGTCAACTGCCTAAAATCAACTGATGAGACTACAACATACTCAGAGTTCCAATGCCTCATTATGACTTCAGCAAACCACTATCGTCTTGGGTTTCCTCTTGCTGCTCTCTAAAGCAAGGACAAGAGTGATATTTCCCAAGGTGGTTTTGAGAATGAGTGTGTGTGGGTGTGTGGGGTGGCAGTATTAGGGGAAATGCGGTGTATTTTGCATAAAGTGAGCTATAATTGAAATAGGCACTCTATTCTAAGGGAGCAGTTGAGAGAACTATGGACCTCCGGAGCATGTTGGAATCTGGTTTCTATTTTCCCACGTTTGTTTCATGCTAAATTGTTTGGGTCCCCATTCCCCACTGAAATATTTGGCCAAAGTGACACATGGTATTGCTATATTCTTTACTGAGTTATAAATAGTAGCCAATCCAATAGGAAGAAGAATCATTCTTGTATCAGCCTTTGGGGGGAGTTAAAAAAAATGTGCTTCTTAAATTCTAAATGCTTTCATTTTTAACTTTTTCTTATTTTGCTTATAAAAGAACCAGCCACTTTTCATTAAAAGATTAATATGCTTACATAATGTTGAAATATTAAGCCTTATTAAAGGATGTGCAAGGTCAACTATATTTCATTTTCAGACCACGTTCCTAGCTTCCAGTCCTCTTTAGAAAGTGAAAGTGAAAGCTGCTCAGTCATTTCCAACTCTTTGCAATCCCATGTACTGTATAGTCCATGGAATTCTCCAGGCCAGAATACTGGAGTGGGCAGCCTTTCCCTTCTCTAGGGGATCTTCCCAACCCAGGAATCGAACCCAGGTCTCCCGCACTGCAGGCAGATTCTTTATCAGCTGAGACACAAGGGAAGCCCATCCTCTCTAGAAGCAACTCTTGCTACTCTTACACATTCTATGAATTACAAACATAATATATGATACATACAATGTACAACCAGTCCATCCTAAAGGAAATCAGTCTTGAGTGTTCATTGGAAGGACTGATGCTGAAGCTGAAGCTCCAATACTTTGGCCATCTGATGCAAAGAACTGACTCACTGGAAAAGACCCTGATGCTGGGAAAGATTGAAGGTGGGAGGAGATGGGGACGACAGAGGATGAGATGGTTGGATGGCATCACCAACTCAATGGACATGAGTTTGGGTAAACTCCGGGAGTTGGTGATGGACAGAGAGGCCTGGTGTGCTGCAGTTCATGGGGTTGCAAAGAGTCAGACACGACTGAGCGACTGAACTAAACTGAACTGAACAATGTACAAAACCTGGCCTTCCTCATATTTATCAACAAAAAGTGGGAGCAGAGTGTGTACACTGTTCTTAGCTTGGCTTTTTTTTTTTTTTTAATCAATTGTATCTTGGTCACTGTTTTTCTTCCATCCACATAGACTGACCCATTTTTTTTTCTAATGGATAAATCTTTCATTGTACGTTTAGGACTTGACTTGCTGCAAGTGGCCAAGCAGGAGGTCTGTAGTTAGGTCTAATTTAAAAATCCTGAGATGCAGTAGAATATAAGCTCTGGTAGTGCAGGTTATGCTGTGTGGACAATTCCCAGATGATGGAACATTTATGTCAGACTAAGGCTATTGAAAACATCACTATGAACAAAGCTAGTGGAGGTGATGGCATTCCAGTTGGGCTATTTCAAATCTTGAAAGATGATGCTGTGAAAGTGCTGCACTCAATATGCCAGCAAATTTGGAAAACCCAGCAGTGGCCACAGGACTAGAAAAGGTCAGTTTTCATTCCAATCCCAAAGAAAGGCAATGCCAAAGAATGCTCAAACTACCACACAATTGCACTCATCTCACATGCTAGTAAAGTAATGGTCAAAATTCTCCAAGCCAGGCTTCAGCAATATGTGAACCATGAACTTCTAGATGTTCAAGCTGGTTTTAGAAAAGGCAGAGGAACCAGAGATCAAATTGCCAACATCCACTGGATCATGGAAAAAGCAAGAGAGTTCCAGAAAAACATCTATTTCTGCTTTATTGACTATGCAAAAGCCTTTGACTGTGTGGATCATAATACACTGCAGAAAATTCTGAAAGAAATGGGAATACCAGACCACCTGATCTGCCTCTTGAGAAACCTGTATGCAGGTCAGGAAGCAACAGTTAGAACTGGACATGGAACAACAGACTGGTTCCAAATAGGAAAAAGAGTACGTCAAGGCTGTATATTGTCACCCTGCTTATTTAACTTATATGCAGAGTACATCATGAGACACGGTGGGCTGGAAGAAGCACAAGCTGGAATCAAGATTGCCGGGAGAAATATCAATAACCTCAGATATGCAGATGAAACTACCCTTATGGCAGAAAGTGAAGAGGAACTCAAAAGCCTCTTGATGAAAGTGAAAGAGGAGAGTGAAAAAGTTGGCCTAAAGCTCAACATTCAGAAAACAAAGATCATGGCATCTGGTCCCATCACTTCATGGGAAATAGATGGGGAAACAGGGGAAACAGTGTCAGACTTTATTTTTATGGGCTCCAAAATCACTGCAGATGGTGACTGCAGCCATGAAATTAAAAGACACTCACTCCTTGGAAGGAAAGTTATGACCAACCTAGATAGCATATTCAAAAACAGAGACATTACTTTGCCAACAAAGGTCCATCTAGTCAAGGCTATGGTTTTTCCAGTGGTCATGTATGGATGTGAGAGTTGGACTGTGAAGAAAGCTGAGTGCTGAAGAATTGATGCTTTTGAACTGTGGTGTTGGAGAAGACTCTTGAGAGTCCCTTGGACTGCAAGGAGATCCAACTAGTCCATTGTGAAGGAGATCAGCCCTGGGATTTCTTTGGAAGGACTGATGCTAAAGCTGAAACTCCAGTACTTTGGCCACCTGATGCGAAGAGTTGACTCATTGGAAAAGATTCTGATGCTGGGAGGGATTGGGGGCAGGAGGAGAAGGGGATGGGAGAGGATGAGATGGCTGGATGGCATCACCCACTCAATGGACGTGAGTCTGAGTGAACTCCGGGAGTTGGTGATGGACAGGGAGGCCTGGTGTGCTGCGATTCATGGGGTCGCAAAGAGTGGGACACGACTGAGCCACTGAACTGAACTGAACTGAACTGAAGGGTATTGAAGACAATGCCATGAAGATCTTGTTTGACCTTTGCCCACATGTGCAGGTAGATATGAAGGATACACTCCTAGAAGCAGAGTCACTGACATAAAGGGTATGTAAATTTTCTTTTGCTTTAAACAAACTTTACATACAATCAAATGCATCCTTTTAAAATGTTACACCTGGTGGAGTCTTTCGGGTTTTCTATGTAGAGGATCATGTCATCTGCAAATAATGAGAGTTTTACTTCTTTTCCAATTTGGACTCCTACAGCTCAACTCTAGAAAAATAAATGACCCAATCAAAAAATGGGCCAAAGAACTAAATAGACATTTCTCCAAAGACACACAGATGGCTAAAAAACACATGAAAAGATGCTCAACATCACTCATTATCAGAGAAATGCAAATCAAAACCACTATGAGGTACCATTTCACAGCAGTCAGAATGGCTGCGATCCAAAAGTCTACAAGTAATAAATGCTGGAGAGGGTGTGGAGAAAAGGGAACCCTCTTACACTGTTGGTGGGAATGCAAACTAGTACAGCCACTATGGAGAACAGTGTGGAGATTCCTTAAAAAACTGGAAATAGATCTGCCTTATGATCCAGCAATCCCACTGCTTGGCATACACACTGAGGAAACCAGAAGGGAAAGAGACACGTGTACCCCAATGTTCATCGCAGCACTGTTTATAATAGCCAGGACATGGAAGCAACCTATATGTCCATCAGCAGATGAATGGATAAGAAAGGTATGGTACATATACACAATGGAGTATTACTCAGCCATTAAAAAGAATACATTTGAATCAGTTCCAATGAGGTGGATGAAACTGGAGCCTATTATACAGAGTGAAGTAAGCCAGAAAGAAAAACACCAATACAGTATACTAACGCATATATATGGAGTTTAGAAAGATGGTAACAATAACCCTGCGTATGGGACAGCAAAAGAGACACTGATGTATAGATCAGTCTTATGGACTCTGTGGGAGAGGGAGAGGGTGGGAAGATTTGGGAGAATGGCATTGAAACATGTATAATATCATGTATGAAATGAGTTGCCAGTCCAGGTTCGATGCATGATACTGGATGCTTGGGGCTAGTGCACTGGGACGACCCAGAGGGATGGTATGGGGAGGGAGGAGGGTGGAGGGTTCAGGATGGGGAACACATGTATACCTGTGGCAGATTCATTTTGATATTTGGCAAAACTAATACAATTTTGTAAAGTTTAAAAATAAAATAAAATTAAAAAAATTTGAATGAAAGAATAAAAAAAAATAAAATGTTACACCAAGATAATTAAGGTATAAAACTTTTCTGTTTCAGGAAGCTTTTCCATTATTGAGGAATGATAAGGCCAACAGATCAAGAGATGACTGCCATTAGAAGAATAGTTTATGACACTCACAGTTCCTGAGAGTGAGAGTACACACTGTGTCCTGGGTGAGCTGGGGAATCAGCAAGGGTGACATAGCTAAGTCAGCAGGGAAGAGACAGAGATGCTGTGGACCCAAGCCTCCTCTGTGGTTTCCTCAGGAAGTAAGTGGGAGGAGCAATGGCTTTCATAGGTTATTAGAGAGGGGACTGGAAACACTGGATTGGTTGGTTTGGACTTGAGATGACTCAAATTGGGCTTTCAGAACAAGGTGTGTCTGATATCTCCATACAAGGCAGATGTTAAAGCATCAAGTTTACAGAGTCTAAAAATGTGGCTAACACAATTTCCATTACTGCCAAAGTTCCCTTACAACCCTTTGCAGAAAATCCTTCCTTAACCTCTGCTTCCGGACATGCGCTTACCCGCTTTCTATCCCCATAGTTTCGCCAGTTCTAAAACTTCATATAAATGGGATCAAACAACATGCAACCTTTTGTGCCTGTCTTCTGTTGCTCAGGATACTATTTTTGAAATTTATTCATGTTGTTTTGTGTAGTAATAGTTCTTTGTTTTCTTTGCTGAGCAGCATTCCATTGCATAGATATATTATAATTTGTTCGTTCATTCATCTCTGATAGACATTAGCATTGTTTCCAGTTTGGAGTTATTATGAATACTGCTGCTTTGAAATGTCTTTCAAATGTCTTTTGTGGGCACAGGTACACATTTCTGTTGGAAAAACACCCAGAGGTAGAATGGGTCCAGGTGTACGTTTACCTTTATAAGAAAGCGCCAAATGGTTTTGCAAAGTGATCGTGCTGTTTTATATTCATAGAGGTGTATGAGAGTTCCAGTTGCTTCAGATCCTCGCCAACACTCGATATTGTTAGTTGACATGTGTATTTCGATGAATATTGTTCTCCAAATGTGTAGCGGACACTGCTAATTGTCCAAACCAACAACTGTCCCCTCCCATCTTCTTCCTACTATCATTAAGTTAAGACTTTCCCAACTTTCCTTCTTCTTCAATGTATTAAAGTCCTAGCCAGGAGGGTATAAATCAAAGTCTGCCGGGACCTACCTGGGCACAGTCTTATTTACCTAATAAAGGGACAGATATGCCAGCACCCCTCCTTTCCTCCCTCCTCTTCATCTTTACTGGCCTGATTGCAGACATGGTTCCAATGCTTGCCACCATGAGGGGAAGGGCAAGAGAATTCCAGCAGACAGTGGCAACCCAGAGCCCTCTAAACCAGCAGTCCAAACTTCAAATTATGAGAGAAAAGTGAACCTAGACTTACTGAAGCCATGGTGCCCCACATATTATCTTATTTCCAGGATATCAGACTAACATTCCTCACATTCTTTATTATTCATTTACGCAGTACCAAAGGGGATTGCCAGCTGACATACCTAGGGAATACAAGTGTCTGTTTCTCCACATTTCTCCTAATACATGGCATGGTTTTAATATTTACTCTTTTGAGGTTTTAAAAGACATTCACTTAGCTGTGGCTGAAGTTTAAAACAACTTCTGTTGTTTAAAAGCTTTTTTTTTTTTTCTGTGACTCACCTATATATGTCTTTTGGGTATTGACTTGTAAAAATTCTGTATCTTAATTAAATCAACTCTTCATCTGTCATATTTGCCATTTATCTTTCAATTTTATGAATGGGAGATTTTTTTTTACTGGTCAGACATTTTTAGTTTTAGTATAACGTTTTTCTGAAGTGAGATGTCCTGCATTCAAATATTAGGTCATTATTCTAAGGGAAATCACACCTGAAGTTCCAGGGGAGACTGGCTTTCTTGAGTGTGCATACTTCCAATCTTTGTGAACCTGCGGCTACCTTCTGCTTTCATCTGAAGGTCATAAACAGATAAGTGGGTCCTCTAAGAGAAGTCCTACTTAAAGCACTGAAAAAATTTTACTCTCTGTGGCTTATAGGAAGGTTGTCTTCATACTTCCAATCTTTTTTAAAACACGTGGGTCCTCTGTGACT
The DNA here is from genome assembly GCF_055505025.1 of Bos grunniens. Taxonomy (NCBI): domain Eukaryota; kingdom Metazoa; phylum Chordata; class Mammalia; order Artiodactyla; family Bovidae; genus Bos; species Bos grunniens. The sequence continues at coordinate 8,317,121 of NC_141194.1, forward strand.
TCATCTGTATGATACACATAGATACGTGGTAGGTCCAAGTTGGTCTCCCAAGATCAAACTGTATCTCCCCTTTCATCATCTCTACTAAAATTATTTATTGTAGTTCATGAAATCTCCCAATGCCATTATCAGTCAAGTGTTAAAATGTTATCAACAATTTAAATTATTATTAACATAAAAAATTTAAGAACCATGAACAATCAGCTTAGTGTGGGCTTTTCTTTCTTTCTACAGGTATATAAGGGTGGGCGTTTTGTTTTCTTTAACCTACATGAAATTAGAATTTTACAGTACATGCCAAACAAAATCAGCCTTTTCCTCAATCCCGTTTCAATTTTAAACTGTGATTTTGCTTTGGCTTATATTTTAATAAAGTTGGCATTTTTACCTCTTCTGCATCTGGAAATTCCCAGTTGACTTTGTCATGATGTGAACTGAAATCGTAATTCAGTTGGACTGAATTTGCTTTGAGGAATAAACCACTTTTTACATTTTTCTGCCCTATGATTTATTGATTTGCAAGATGTGCTATGAAATATACATACTTGTATATGTGTGTGTGTTCACACACAGAGAGTGAAGTTAAAAAAGAAAAGCATTGCATGCATGGTTCAGCTTACTACTAATTTGATTTCTTCATTTAGGGCAGCTCCAAGGAGTTAAAAATGGAAAAAAGTGAACTCAAGAGAGAGGACAAACAAAAAATATATATGCAGACTGCTAAAATACAATTACTTCCATCACGTCACTGCTTTTGGAAAATAAGCACTATTTTCTATGTGTTCAGTATTTAAGAAGAATACATTCTGATACATCACTAACTATAGGTAAATCCATTAGACACTCTAAACCAACGTAACTCTAAAATGTTTGAAATAATGTGACAGCAATCAAAGATGTCAATAGTTCAGTTCAGTCACTCAGTCGTGTCCAACTCTTTGTGACCCCATGGACTGCAGCACGCCAGGCTTCCCTGTCCATCACCAACTGGTCCTGGTTTTTCCCCATTTTTGAAAGTAAACAGGGGTGTCATTTACCAACCAAAGACAGCCGCTCTGCTGATAGCACTTTCTCTTTTGTTTGTTTCAGGTTAAAAGCAGGTGACCAATTGTATTAAAACCATTTACCCAGAATAGGGGAGATTCCTGAAATACAGAACTTTCAGTGCCTGGGAAAGTCCTAGGAAACTGATGTTTGTCAGCATAGAGCAGGTTGGTCAACCTGTCTTGAGTGGTACAACTGTACCCTTCTGGGTTTGATATTGGAATATATACCTCTCCTTCATGTGCCCAGACACCATGTCTGGACATGCTCATAGTGTCTAAATGGAAGAAAAAATTCTAAAGCCACAATATTAAAGGTTTTATAAGTTTAAAAGGAGTGTGTTTTGTAGTTTAATGTCTCCAGTCATCAGGATATTGTTATAAACACATTATATTCTGAAGCAAATTGTATTAGAGAAAAACTACCTTCCCTAAGATAAATGTCTAGTCTAAGATGTACATCAACTTTGTGTTTTGCCATGAGGGGAAGAGGGATATTTACAGTATGGGTGGAAGGGCAATATTATGCTCAGAAAGCCACTGTGAAAGCAGCTTCTTTTATTGTTATTAGCACTGGACTCTCTCTCATTGGAAGGACTGATAACGAAGCTGAAACTCCAATACTTTGGCCACCTGATGCGAAGAGCCAACCCACTGGAAAAGACCTGACTCATTGGAAAAAACCCTGATGCTGGGAAAGATTGAGGGCAGGAGGAGAAGGGGACGACAGAGGATGAGATGGTTGGATGGCACCACCGACTCAATGGACAGGAGTTTGAGCAAACTCTGGGAGACAGTGAGGGACAGGGAAGCCTGGTGTGCTGCAGTCCAGGGGGGTCACAAAGAGGCAGACGTGACTGAGCAACTGAACAACAACAAGACCAAGATAATGGAATGCCCATTTTCTGGGAAAAAGCCACCAGTGGCTGACATTTGGGTGGCAACTTTTTAAAAAGCTATACCTGAGTCTGCCACTGACATCCACATTCAGCTAGGCACAAGATCGAAGGCCATATCTAAACGCCTCTGATGTGAAGCACAGACTTCTGAAAGGGAGGTATTTACAGTCACCATGTATATGTTCAGTACTTTACAAACAACTAGACACCTCTCTTTATCTGCCCTTCTCCATTGGCCATTTTGTAGGAAAGATCTGGGTTCAAAACTTTTCCATCTACTTTGGAGTTGAGAGCTAGACAAAATGCACAGACAAGGGAGGAAACCTGGCTGGATTTTTTTATTCTCTAAGAGGAGCCAGGGTGTAATGTCAGCCCAGCCAGGCTTTCCCTTTTGATTCTCATTAAATCTGTTGCTACCCCCAACCCAATTGTAGTAGAGATTCTTCAGGGATTCACAGGGGCAGGTGGAGCTTGGACCTCTCCTACGTGTTTTTTATGCTAATTCCTTCTTCTGACGAATTAGTTGTGTTTGGGCCACATCACTGACCCTTCTGAGGTTGGGGTTGCACCAGTCAGATCTCCCTTCAGGACAATTTGTGGCCAAGTGTATGGTGAGCAGATAGCCGACAGCGGCTGTACCTACCGATCTGCGATATTTCTCCCAAGACTACACTGCCTCGGGACCACTCCCGGCCAAAGAATGAGGCTAGATTCAAACCCCTGTCTGATGTGGATTCTCTAATAGGAAAGCTTTGCTCAAGGACTGCCCAGCATCTAGGGCATGATGGTCTCAGAGCTCTGTTATAGACCACAGGGTTCCTGTCCCAGTGTTCCTTCCTTCTCCTCACAGGCATTAGACATGCATCATGGATCAAAGGCTCTCCCTACCTATTCCTGCTCTGCTGCTGCTGTTTCATCTCTCAGTCATATCCAACTCCTTTCGACCCCATAGACAGTCCCCAGGCTCCTCTGGGATTCTCCCAGGCAAGAGTACTGAAGGGGTTGCCTTTCCTTCCTGACCCAGGGATCAGACCCTCGTCTCCTGCTTGGCAGGCAGATTCTTTACCACTGAGGCACCTGGAAAGCCATCCCTGCTCTCTCTCTCCCATATCTTTCATTGGTATTTTCTCCATCTGTGTAGCGGCTTCTCAGATGACCTGAACTGACACACAGTTTTTCTTATTGCTTGATGCTAGAGGCCACTCAAAGTAGCAATGACATAAGGTTCTGTGTTTAGCAGGTTTTTGTTTTTGTTTTTTTCCTGAAGGTTGGAGGCCAAGGACAGCATTTACCCTGTAACACATCAAATGATGTATAAGTGCATCTTTAGCATTCTTGTCCTCAAAATCTTTTCCTTACACCCCATCTTATTATTTCCCATCAATTCTTCTTCCATAGGCTTCAATCTGTTGCCACATCTTTCACATTCTTAGTCTTGCCTTGTTTCTTTGATCGCCACGTGGCACTCAGCATTTGCTATGCCCCCTAAATGCTTGTTAACTTCCCCCTTTACAAACTATGTTATTGGGATATCACCTGCCACAGTTCAATCGGTTTGTTATCTCTCTTCCTAAAAGTGACTGTCAGGCCAGGGCAAAAAAAAATGACATTTTTTCCCCAAACCCTACTATGCATATAATGCATGATGCTTCCCAGGTGGTGCTAGTGTTATAGAATCCATGTGCCAGTCAATGCAGGAGACACCAGAGATATGGGTGGGGAAGATCCCCTGGAGCAGGAAATGGCAACCCTGTCCATTACTCATGCCTAGGAAATTCCACGGACAGAGGAGCCTGGTGGGCTAGAATCCATGGAGTCACAAACAGTTGGACACGGCTGAGTGCGCGCTCTCTCTCTCTCTCTCTCTCTCACACACACACTTGTTTTACCGGATTGTTTCTGCACTTGTTAGAATTCAGCTGTGCATGTATATGTGCATCTATTAATAATTTCTCCAATCTATTCCAATACTCTACTTATCTATATTTATATCAATACCACACTGTCTTGATTACAGGAGCTTAATAATATCCCTTTTTCCTACTTTTAAAAGCTAGTTGTATCCTAGCTTCTTTGTATTTCCATATGAATTTTAGAATCAGTTTGTCAATATCTGCTAAAAAAAGTCCTACTGGGATTTTGATCAGGATTGCATTAAATCTATTGATTAATTATGGGAGATGTGAAATTTTAACAATATTGAGTCTTTTGGCCTTTGAACAAACAGACTATGTAGGTAATCATTTATTTTCTCTCAAAAATGTTTTACCTGTACATGTCTTTTACATATTCTGTCCAATTTATCTCTAAAGCATTAAACTATTATGGTATTGTAAATGATATTTCTACTTTAATTTCCTACTCTTCCATGCCAGTATAAGTGAAGTTGCTCAGTCGTGTCCAACTCTTTGCGACCCCGTGGACTGTAGCCCACCAGGCTCCTCCATCCATGGGATTCTCCAGGCAAGAATACTGGAGTGGGGTGCCATTTCCTTCTCCAGGGGATCTTCCTGAACCAGGGATCGAACCCAGGTCTCCTGCATTGCAGGCAGACACTTTAACCTCTGAGCCACCAGGGAAGCCCTTCCATGCCAGTATCAGTTCAGTTCAGTCACTCAGTTGTGTCCAACTCTTTGCGATCCCATGAATTGCAGCACGCCAGGCCTCCCTGTCCATCACCAACTCCCAGAGTTCACTCAGACTCATGTCCATCGAGTCAGTGATGCCATCCAGCCATCTCATCCTCTGTCATCCCCTTCTCCTCCTGCCCCCAATCCCTCCCAGCATCAGAGTCTTTTCCAATGAGTCAACTCTTCGCATCAGGTGGCCAAAGTACTGGAGTTTCAACTTTAGCAGCATTCCTTCCAAAGAAATCCCAGGGCTGATCTTCAGAATGGACTAGTTGGATCTCCTTGCAGTCCAAGGGACTCTCAAGAGTCTTCTCCAACACCACAGTTCAAAAGCATCAATTCTTCGGTGCTCAGCCTTCTTCACAGTCCAACTCTCACATCCATACATGACCACAGGAAAAACCATAGCCTTGACTAGACGGACCTTTGTTGGCAAAGTAATGTCTCTGCTTTTGAATATGCTATCTAGGTTGGTCATAACTTTCCTTCCAAGGAGTGAGCGTCTTTTAATTTCATGGCTGCAGTCACCATCTGCAGTGATTTTGGAGCCCAAAAAAATAGTCTGACACTGTTTCCACTGCTTCCCCATCTATTTCCCATGAAGTGATGGGACCAGATGCCGTGATCTTCGTTTTCTGAATGTTGAGGAGTACAATTATTTTTGTATATTGATCTTAAATCTTGTAACTTTTCCCAACTCACTAGCTCCAGCAGCTTTTTTATAGATCTATCATATTTTCTATATAAACTATCATCTGTAAATAAGACAGTTTAACTTTTTCCCTGTCTATTCTTTAGTTCTTTTCCTTAACTAATTTCTCTGGCTAGACTTTCCAGTACAATGTTAAATACAGGTAAGGAAAATGAACATCCTGATCTTATTTTTTATTTTAGAGAGGTGGATTTCAGTCTTTCACCACAAGAATGACATTAGCTATGGCTTTCTCATAGATGTCCTTTATCAGATTGTGGAAGTTCCCTTCTGTTCCTATTTGTTGAGAGGTTTTGTCAGGAGTGGATGTTGGATTTTGACAAATGTTATTTCTATGTATATTATCACATAGTTTTTTTTTTCTTTATTTTTAGTTTATAAATATAGTGAATTATATTGGCTGATTTTCACATTTTATGCCAACCTACATTCCTGGGATTAACATGACAGGGTCATGATGTATTAATCTTTTTATGTATTGTTGGATTTGACTTGTTACAATTTTATCTAGAATTTTTTTTTGAGAAGCACTGGTCTAGCACATAGTAAGTATTCAAAAAATGTTAATGACCCATCAGCTCAAATGCACATACCCCTTCTAGTGTTGCTGTTTTTCTGGAGTCTGATAAACAAAACTACAAAAAAATATACCTACATGGAAGCACCTGGGCAAATTTAATTAACTTGTTCAGAGTTGTCATAGGAATTTAGGTTAAAGTACACATAAACCTAAGCTGAACTTCTATTTCTTAGCTACATGAAAATAATGAGCACATGTCCCTTTCTGTCTGTAACAAAGGGCTTCTCGAGTTGAGGGTTTACTTGCAATCTCAAATTTCTTCCTGGCTTTCTATGTTCAGTTTCAGACTTATCCAAGCAGCAGAAAAGCCTACCTTTTGAAACCATGGCTAATGGGGTATCTTTACACCCACACAGGACAGCAGGGTCAGGCTTCCCGCAGAGAGAACTGGGGAAGCCATCCAAATACATTACATTCTGTTAAATCTCACACTTGAAATCCACTCATTCCAGCTCACACATTATGTACAATTCACATTCTATATACACAAGGCTATTAGGCAAACTGCCTGAATTCCAATGCTTGTCATCTTCTACCCCATTCTTACACGTCAAGGAAAAACAAGGACAACCGTGTGCAAGAGCAGAATCACTGTCTTCAGATTGAGTCTTCTGTGTCATCATTTTCCAACATTTCTTGAGTTAGTGTCATGGGCTATGTAACTCGGCCATTCAACATGCCCAGTCAAAGGAAAAGTTGTTCTTTTTCTTACTACCCATGGACTGTTTACACAACAGCTAGATGGAAAGAGACCTCCAACTCTGGGTACACAGCTGAGTTTTAGGAGGCCTGGGAGAAGGAACATAGCAGAAGAATTAGCAAATGTAGGTGGGTGTAGATGGGGCTGTCCATTGGGGCTATAACATACAATGAAATACAATCTAAAAGCAAGGTATAGAAAACAATGTTTAAGCTTAGCACATTTGTGCCTAAGAAACTTGATTGTTTACAGTTACATTCCATACTAGGAAGAAGCCTTCAGGATGTGGGAGCAATTTAATCCCGCGGTCTCAAATACCTGTAAAGCAGGCTGGGTGGGGCTTCCAGTTTATATTCTGACCATCTTCTGAATGATCCCTTTTGGGGTTCAAGACTGGCTACTATAACTTAATCTCGTATTTGTAATCAGCTTCAGCCATGGTTGAATGGAAGTATATTTCTAAAATGAATCATAGCCCTACTGTTTACCTAATCTTTTTCCTTTCTCTTGCTCTCTATTTGCCATTATTATATTCTAGGCAAAGATAGGATGATAAATTAGTAGAAGTCTTGCTTACTGGGAGATATTGCTAAGAAAGCTCTGAGCAATTTCTCATGAAATATTTCTAAATTTAAGCATTCAGTAAAAAATGAAGCTTTTTAAAAAACTCCATGTCTTATGACCAACTTAGTTGGCATGCATATGCTTTCATTCAACTTTTCAGGGAACGCTATGTGGGTGTCCAATGCAGTTTCAGATTTTGAAACAGTAAAGCTTTGGTGAGCAAAAGATAATCTCTCATATTTATTTCTTAGATACCAAAATATCCAAGACAATGCATGTCACACTATAAAACTTCTGAAAATACTTACAAAGAATTTGAAAAATTGTGTATTTGGGGTAATGCTTTTTGTTGTTTGGACATTTACTCCAACGGTTTCCTTAACTCTTTGTTTTCCATGATTTTTATCACAAATTCTTCTTTCACTCTAATGAGACATGGATGTTCTTTTTAAAAAAATACATAAAAATTTATAAATTTAAGTATTATATATTTTATATCTTCGTATTTATGTATCGGTGTATTATTTCCTTCTGAAAACACAATTGGGCAAAATCATGAAAAGAGGCTATTGCCAGAGACCACATTCTGTGTGCTGAACAATATTTTGGCAGGACTTTCTGAGCTCTAACCTCCCTGGAAGGAGAAAGCACAGAGTGGCAGATATGCTAAGCTGACACTTCTAATGATAATCTCTCTTGAATTGGGAAGGCAAGTTGAACTGTGAAAACACATATCTTCAACTGGAACAGTTTGGGCTACAAGAAGCAACAGAGAATGCAAAGCAGCTCATCTTCAGAAAATTAGGTTTGGGGGAAGATTTCAGGAGACATAACCTGGACCAAGTGCCCAATGCCTCAGTTCAGTGATTAAATACTCTGGTGTGTAAAGTTTGCATGTTTGGAAGGTCCAAAAGCTCACATTCAAGTTTCATTGCAAAAGGAGTGCTGTGAAGTCACAGGCAATATCATGTTTAGGTATCTGGATTACCTGTTTCTCTCTTCCTCTCCATTCCAGAGTTAATAAAGAGCCAACAAAAGTAATAGACAATAGGGGCAACATCAAACTCAAAGAAGTGGAAAGGAGAGACGAGCAGCATCTGCTGGAACTGTTGGAGGGAAAGCACCAAATACAAAAGAATGATGCGAACCAGGTAGAACAATTCAAGTTGGAAAGGAAGACACATGTATACCTGTGGCTTATTCATGTTGATGTATGGCAAACACCATCACAATCTTGTAAAAAAATAATTACCCTCTAATTAAAATGCATATATAAAAGGAAGACGAATGTCAGACATTTCCAGAAGGAGCAGAACTGGAATCATCAGTCAGGAGGAAAGAGAAGAGAATGCTTCAAGGAAATCTTGAAAGAAAACATGACTCAATGAGTATCTTGGACTCAAGTCCCTTAGCCTCTCCATGTCTCAACATCCTCCTTTGCACTCCCTTCCAGGGAGTCACACTGGCACACTCTGATAACTGAAAGTCTGGGAACAGAAATATACTTGCATATATTTTTAATGATATCAAAGTCTTATCCAAATTTGAAATGTAACATGGCATCCTTTAAATGTACCCCTTGTGCTTTATTTCAGTAGTTTCTTCAGAATGAAAAATTTCATTTGGAAACCAACCAGTAAGCACAAAATAAAATGAATGTAGTGAAAGTTGTCAGTAGACTTTCATGTATGTGTCAATAGTGAAACAGATTGTCTCATTTTTTTAATATGTCGTTTTTGGGTCAGCCCCTCCATAAATATGCTTTTCACACCTCAGAAAGACCAAGAAAGGAATGTTTTTAAACTGGGATAACTGGATGTGCCCAAAGCCTTGTCAGAAGCTCTGAACCCTTGAAAGCCTTGGTTCTCAGTGTATGAGTCATATGACACAAATTTATCCCAATGCTGCAGTCTGTTATTTAAAGAAACATGTTCTTATCTCTTCTTGGTTTGTCTTTTTTTTACTTCAGTGTAAGGAAATTTCTTCATATCTAGCAAATGTGTCTGTGTGGTAGAGGGGAGACAGAAAGAGGTGGAACGGGAAAAAGGAAATACTCTTGTGATGGGTAAGGGGGAGTTCCAGAAATATTTTCCATGCAAGTTTCCACACCAAGCCAATGGTAATGAGGACTTGTTACATGCCAGGCACTGGGTGAGGCATACAAGACACCATGCTAGATAGACATCAAAGAGACAGCAAAGAAACACAACAGCTTGGCAGCCACTCTGACTTAAAACCCCATTTGCACAGGCTTCAGAGAGCCGGTCATCTCCTGGGGAGGCTTTGGCATGGACAGAAGAAAACATCAAAGACACTCCAGACTTCAAATCCCTTCCAAGGGTGCAATCAGCAGGACAGGAAATGGGAAAGTCATCCTAGAAGGGATTTGGAAGGGAAGACGCTCATCCAAGGACACCTCTGGCCCTGTGCATGAGCTGTTGCCATGTGCACATTCAACAGACGTGATGCAGTGAACAGCTTGGCACCCAGTCAGTAGCAAGCCTTGCCCTAGGCCCCCACCGAGAAACTGCAGGGAATAAGGCGAATGAGAGAAGAGAATTCATTGAGAGTGTTTTGTCATCGACATGGTCGACTTAATATTTTTAAAGGATCCCATGGAACAAGAAAGCCAAGTTCTAAAACAACAGAAGCATAAATAAATATCCAAAGATCGAAGCCCAAAGGGATGGGAGAAAACCAAATTCAACCACGAGAAAATGAACAGATAGGGTTTACCTGAAATAATATCTGGCAGGCTAGACTAAAAACTCCTGGTAACCCAGCAGGGTTATTCATGCTTACGGTACCTCATTATGACCAGGGAACCAAAAGCTGCCAACACACACAAGGAAAGACCTTTGATTTCATGTCACTGGGAAATAATGACAGACTATGAAATCTGCCTGTGCACAGAGCCCAAACACGGCTGAAATTTTACATGTGGCCTGTCACTGAAAGAAGATGGCAAAAATGAACGTGGTCATGCTTTTTCTCAAAACACTGGTTCCTACAAAAGCAAGGGATAGGAGCTTTCTTGAGGAGCTAGGAACATTAAGGCGAATATTATGGGACATATGGGATGTATATTGACTGTACGTACTGTATGCAGATTCACTCAAACCACACACACTATCTACGTACATGTGTGTCATTTGCGTCTTAAAATAAAATATAAATGTAAATCTTAAAACATGTATTTTAAATCAAACAAGGCTAAGATTTTAAAGTAAGGCCACAACAAGTGGGAAATTTTAAGATGAGCCTCCAAGCTCAAGCAATCCTTTCTTGCGGATGCCTAGCTAGCAAGGATGCACATGGGCTGGTGTGGTTTGGAGGTCATGTACCAGTCACACTTGGAGTTTCCTGAGTGAAACCTTCAAGCGTTAGACACCAGCCTTGTTACTAAGTATCAGTATGACTGAGAAAAGATCCAGACCTCAAGAAACATGAGCATAATATCAGTACTTACCTTATATGGCGATTGTGGAGACTGAAATAATATATGTTAATCACTAAAGTGAACCCCAGAACATATTAGAGACTCAATAGACATTCACTAGTAATATAATAAATCTATTATAAATCTATAAAGAGATAATCTGTGCCGCATATCACTTTATCATGCCCACAGCAACTAACAAACAGTAATCAGTAGTATTTAGTACATGTCTGTTATTTGATTTAGAACTTAGATGATCCACAACTTATTTGATTCCCTAAGTCTTACAATATAAACAGACATATAAAACAGAACATTTCATTTTTTCTATGTGGTCATTTCCATCAGTTATTAAACAAATGCATTTTTCACTGTACCTATTTTTTAATTTCATCTTCTTACAACAGAGAAAATGTCTGTTCTTGTCATCAGTATTAAATCCCATAAACAAATCTCTAGATGTCAACACAATATTAGTACCTTGGAATAATGTTCCTCAAGATTTCTTCAAGGAGCAGATTCTCCAGATGTAAATAGGCATCTCTATTAAAAATAAGAAAAAGGACTCTATTAAAGTTAATTTAAAATGTTGGATTAAATAATGGTAATCAGATATGTAGGATTTAACAGAGCCTTAAATATGCTAATGTGTCTATGGATCTCCAAGAGATGAATATAAAATTGCACATTTCCCCAAATTACTTGTCTACACAACTCCTTTTTTATGGCATTATCTCTTGCATAGAACTATGATCCCTAGACAGAACTAATGCTCTGTGATAGGTACTTTGGGACACGCTATTTTAGAGAGAATCCCTTAACTCTGAGGATCTTACCCTAAAAAGTGGGGTCAAAATTTCCTGAGAACACAGTTAATTTTCTCCTCAGATAGTCTGCATAGAAAGCAGCGGTAGTTATAAAATGTCAGTGATCTAAGCCCAGGGTTGATGGTGATATTTAATCATTGTTTTCAGGGTTTAACTGTTTATTAAATACATTGTTATAGCTCATTCAACCCATTTTTGCTCCAAGATGAGCAGAGGTTTTCATCTCTCTTCTGAACTAAGTGAACTAATCCTCTGGATGAAAAATTATTTTTCGGCAGACTAGCCATTTCTTTTCCTTTTGTTAAATTCAAGTAAGTGATTGTAATAAAATCTGCTGATTGGGAAGGTGCCTCCTGCCTATATAAGCTCAGAAAATCCAAGTGAATATTAGTACCATTTTCAGTCAAGGTCATCACTGATTCTGGAATTGCATCATGCTAACCATGTCATCAGAGAATACAATGAAAGATAGCAAAAGTCTACATGTGTATCATACTTTTCACAGTTATTTAAGCCTACATTCCAATTCCCTCTCTTGATCAGTATTTCCTGAGCTTTAGGATAATGATCACCCATGGAACTTGGGATAAATAGCAATTCTTGGGTTCTATCAGCTCATGTGTTTTTGAAATATTTCCCTGGTGAGGTGTATGAACAAGCACCTCTGGGAAACTCAACCTTGACTGCACATTACAAATCTTTATTTTTTTGAAAACACCAGAATCCTAACAGAAACCCTATTGAATCAGAAGTTGCAAAGGTTGGCTGGGTAATTGTATTTTTAAATGTCTAAGAAATAGAACCAGCTCTCTAAGGGGAACTGTGGCTCTACACTTCTGGTTCATCCATTGACAAAGCGAGAGATGGAATTATAAGGCAGCTCCTCCAACATATAGTCCCAGGCTTCTTCCATGGGATCCATTACTATTGGCCACAAGGTTCTGACCAGCGAGGCATGCTATACACGGGGAAAGCTTGAATATCCACTGAATGAGGAAGGAAGGAATGTCAAGTGTAATATCCAAAACTAAACAAACAGTATCTTTGGAAAATAGTCAGAGGTGGAAGCAGGGAAATTTGTCCAAAGAGCCCCAACAGGGTTTAATGAAGAGGTTCTTGTGCTCATTTTCATGTGCTAACTTTACTTTACCTTCCAGTATTTTCTGTCTTGTAAAATAGCTCCTTAGACTTTTAGTCTGTGACATGAAATACCTCCTCAAACTTCACCATGCAGTTTTCTGATTGGTGAGGTGGTTGCCCAATATAGTTCCATTTGTTTGGATCCCCACCCTCTGGGCTTCCCTGGTGGCTTAGTGGTAACGAATCAGCCTTCAAATGCAGGAGACGCTGGTTTGATCCCTGGGTCAGGAAGATCCCTTGGAAAACGAAGTGGCAACCCACTCCAGTATTCTTGCCTGGAGAATCCCATGGCAGCCTACAGTCCAGGGCATTGCAAAGAGTTGAACATGACTGAAGTGACTAAGCACACACACACTAGTAAAAGTGTAGAACTTATTCAGATTTCACCAGTTTTCCCACTAATGTCCTTCTTTTGTTCTAGGATCCCACCCAAGATTCTACATTGCATTCAACTGTCACTTGTCCTTAGTCTCTTCTGATATGTGAAAGTTTTCCAGATCTTGACACTTTTGAAGAACAGTGGTTGCTTTTTGTTAGAATGCCCCTCAGTATGGGTCTGTGTGATGTCTTCTGTGAGGTTATGCATTTGGGGCAAGAATACTATTGAAGCAATGTGCGCTTCTCAGGGTATCATATCTGGGGGTGCCTGATGTTCACAGGTATTACTAGGGATGTTAACTTTGATCACCTGGCTAAGGTGGTGTCTGCCAGAATTCTCCACTGTAACTATTCTTCCCTTTGTGATTACTACATATCTTAGGAGAGATACTGTTAAGTTGTGTGTCTGTCTCTTTGTAACCCCATGGACTGTAGCCCACCAGGCTCCTCTGTCCATGGAATCCTCCAGGCAAGAATACTGGAGTGGGTTGCCATTCCATTCTCCAAGGGATCTTCCCAACCCAGGGATCAAACCTGTGTCTGCTGCTTTGCAGGCAGATTCTTTACCATCTGAGCCAGAATTCTTCCATAAGGAAGAGTATAGCTTCCTTCCTCCCTACACCCATTTAAGACAAGAGACTAAAGGGCAAACACAGGCTACACAATTTTAGGTAGACCAGTAGGACAGCATGCATAGCAGTTTGGGTCTTCAGAACATGATGCTACACCTGCATTCCCTGGGGAGATTCTACCCTAAAGACTAGCAACACACATATTAGACCTGGAATATCCTAGAGTTTAACCCTAAATGCAGAGCTAGGGTAGAGACAGCAGCATAGTGGTGATGATGCGAGGAGGAGTGTTTCTGGAGGTATCCACCTGAAAAAAGTGTTAATGCTTGTTGTTTTTCAGTCACTAAGTCATATCTGACCTTTTTTGTAACCCCATGGATGGTAGCCCGCCAGACTCCTCTGTCCATGGGATTCTCCAGGCAAGAATACTGGAGTGGGTTGCAATTTCCTTCTCCAGGGGAATCTTCCCAACCCAGGGATTGAACCTGTGCCTCTTGCATTGGCAGGTAGATTCTTTACCACTGAGCCACTTGGGAAGCCTGTGTTAATGCTAGTCAGGAATAAGAGAATTTCTGGGGTTCAGAGAATATATGCAGAAAAGGTTAAATAAGCTCATGGCAATTGGATGCTTGGTAAAAAACCAAGTTGTTACTAAGAGAGTCCAGAGAAAAGGTGGCAGGGCAAGTGAAGAAATTCTAGAAAGAACAGAGGCTAAGATCTCATGAGGCTTAGGACTGGAAACTGAGGAATCTGGGTGAAAGCAAGGAAGCCAGGCAAGTGTGACAGAATGGGAAAATAGAAAACCTAGTATCATCAGAATTGTTCCCTGTGAAGGGCAGGAGAATAAATATTCTGGGTTTGTAGGCTGTAAAAGGCTCTGTCCCACAACTCAGCTTTGCAGCTGCAGTGTGAATGCAGCTATGAACAGCATGGAAAGAAATGGGCACAGTAGGCTTGGTCCTGCAGTGGGTCAATTTGGCCTGTGGATCTTAGTTTGCCAATTATGAAGCTGCTGCTGCTAAGTCGCTTCAGTCGTGTCCGACTCTGTGCGACCCCATAGACAGCAGCCCACCAGGCTCCCCCGTCCCTAGGATTCTCCAGGCAAGAACACTGGAGTGGGTTGCCATTTCCTTCTCCAATGCACGAAAGTGAAAAGTGAAAGTAAGGTCGCTCAGTCGTGTCCAACCCTCAGCGACCCCATAGACTGCAGCCTACCAGGCTCCTCTGTCCATGGGATTTTCCAGGCAGGAATACTGGAGTGGGGTGCCATTGCCTTCTCCAAATTATGAAGCAAATAAAGCCAATAGTATAACTGGAGCCAAAATGTCCTTTAGGCTCTATACAAAGTACCTCTTGGTTGGTCTTGTCTTCATTTAAAGACCTCCTCAAGTGGCAGAGAACCAACAAAATAACTACAGTCACTTCAAATAAGGCAAAGCAATTTGGGGGATTCTTGATAATAAGGGGTCTTGGGGTTACTCTAGTTATTGCTCTGTTTCTAGATAAAGGAGTGAGCATTACCTTGAAATGTAACCAAATTACTTATGTTTATAATACATTCCCACCCAAATTAGATACATAATATGCTTTTATTTGGAAGTCAAATTTTAGAAGTGCTTTCTTTATGTTGAGGTTTCTTAAGATATTTTGAACCAAAATTGAATATAAGCCACTATTATTATTAAACAGCCTCTTAACTTGAAATTTTATGATATGAGTAATTTGAACCAAGTTCCTGCCTTAAATTATTTCAGTAAGTTGAAATAAAGGAAACACTAACATTCTCTCCAGCCTTTGATTCATCTCTGGCCTGATGTTTTGTTTAACGTTCTCCTTAAACATTATACCTTTGAAATACAAGCTTTTAGAACATAATGGTGGCTAAATAGAGGAGGATGAACCCGAGAACTTCAAATCATTTTGCTCTAGGAGAGTTAGAATATAGAGAAAACATTAAACTAACTCCTTTAGGAGTGAGATGTCAGTTCTATTTTCCTTGTACCCTCTGGGCTTTTCTTGAATCTTTGAAATCCCTTCTCTATAACTGGAATTCCTGTGAAGATATTTCTGTGTATTTATTCTCAAGTAGCATCAAAAACATTTTAGAATTCTTTGCTAACTTAATTTTATATTACTTTATAATTTTAGCAGCTTTGAAAGTTATTTGGATGCAAACCTAAGGCAAGACAGGAAAAATGCAAAGCTGCTCATCTGCGAGATGAACAGAGAAAAATACCTTCCAATATTTTCAGTTTCCATAATATCTTAGTAGTTCTCTGGAAATTTAACTTTGAGCCTGTATCATACTTTGCACTTCCCTGATGGCTCAGTGGTAAAGAATCTGCCTGCAATGTAGGAGACGTGCATTCAATCCCTGGGTTGGGAAGATCCTCTGGAGAAGGAAATCTTAACCCACTCCAGTATTCTTGCCTGAAAAATCCCACGGACAGAGGAGCCTAGAGGGCTATAGTCCATGGGGTTGCAAAAGTCTTGGACATGACTTAGCGACTAAATAAACAAAAACAATTATACTTTGCAGATTTGATTTGAAGTAAAAGAGCCAATTTTAGCAAAATATCAAGATGTTTGTCCATTTTACATTTTATTTGTCCTTTTCATTATAGGGGACTGGAATGCAAAAGTAGGAAGTCAAGAAACGCCTGGAGTAACAGGCAAATTTGGCCTTGGAATACGGAATGAAGCAGGGCAAAGACTAATAGCGTTTTGCCAAGAAAATGCACTGGTCATAACAAACACCCTCTTCCAAAAACACAAGAGAAGACTCTATACATGGACATCACCAGATGGTCAACACTGAAATCAGATTGATTATATTCTTTGCAGCCAAAGATGGAGAAGCTCTATACAGTCAGCAAAAACAAGACCAGGAGCTGATTGTGGCTCAGACCATGAACTCCTTATTGCTAAATTCAGACTTAAATTGAAGAAAGTAGGGAAAACCACTAGACCATTCAGGTATGACCTAAATCAAATCCCTTATGATTATACAGTGGAAGTGAAAAATAGATTTAAGGGCCTAGATCTGATAGATAGAGTGCCTGATGAACTATGGAATGAGGTTTGTGACATTGTACGGGAGACAGGGATCAAGACCATCCCCATGGAAAAGAAATGCAAAAGAGCAAAATGGCTGTCTGGAGAGGCCTTACAAAGAGCTGTGAAAAGAAGAGAAGCGAAAAGCAAAGGAGAAAAGGATAGATATAACCATCTGAATGCAGAGTTCCAAAGAATAGCAAGAAGAGATAAGAAAGCCTTCTTCAGTGATCAATGCAAAGAAATAGAGGAAAACAACAGAACGGGAAAGACTAGAGATCTCTTCAAGAAAATAAGAGATACCAAAGGAACATTTCATGCAAAGATGGGCTCGATAAAGGACAGAAATGGTATGGACCTAACAGAAGCAGAAGATATTAAGAAGAGATGGCAAGAATACACAGAAGAACTGTACAAAAAAGATCTTCACGACCCAGATAATCACGATGGTGTGATCACTGACCTAGAGGCAGACATCCTGGAATGTGAAGTCAAGTGGGCCTTAGAAAGCATCACTACGAACAAAGCTAGTGGAGGTGATGGAATTCCAGTTGAGCTATTCCAAATCCTGAAAGATGATGCTGTGAAAGTGCTGCACTCAATATGCCAGCAAATTTGGAAAACTCAGCAGTGGCCACAGGACTAGAAAAGGTCAGTTTTCATTCCAATCCCAAAGAAAGGCAATGCCAAAGAATGCTCAAACTACCACACAATTGCTCTCATCTCACATGCTAGTAAAGTAATGCTCAAAATTCTCCAAGCCAGGCTTCAGCAATATGTGAACCGTGAACTTCCTGATGTTCAAGCAGGTTTTAGAAAAGGCAGAGGAACCAGAGATCAAATTGCCAACATCCACTGGATCATGGAAAAAGCAAGAGAGTTCCAGAAAAAGATCTATTTCTGCTTTATTGACTATGCCAAAGCCTTTGACTGTGTGGATCACAATAAACTGAAAAATTCTGAAAGAGATGGGAATACCAGAACACCTGATCTGCCTCTTGAGAAATTTGTATGCAGGTCAGGAAGCAACAGTTAGAAGTGGACATGGAACAACAGACTGGTTCCAAATAGAAAAAGGAGTACGTCAAGGCTGTATATTGTCACCCTGTTTATTTAACTTATATGCAGAGTACATCATGAGAAACGCTGGACTGGAAGAAACACAAGCTGGAATCAAGATTTCTGGGAGAAATATCAATAACCTCAGATATTCAGATGACACCACTTTTATGGCAGAAAGTGAAGAGGAACTCATAAACCTCTTGATGAAAGGGAAAGTGGAGAGTGAAAAAGTTGGCTTAAAGCTCAACATTCAGAAAACGAAGATCATGGCATCTGGTCCCACCACTTCATGGGAAATAGATGGGGAAACAGTGTCAGACTTTATTTTTCTGGGCTCCAAAATCACTGCAGATGGTGACTGCAGCCATGAAATTAAAAGACGCTTACTCCTTGGAAGGAAAGTTATGACCAACCTAGACAGCATATTCAAAAGCAGAGACATTACTTTGCCAACAAAGGTCCGTCTAGTCAAGGCTATGGTTTTTCCTGTGGTCATGTATGGATGTGAGAGTTGGACTGTGAAGAAAGCTGAGTGCCGAAGAATTGGTGCTTTTGAACTGTGGTATTGGAGAAGACTCTTGAGAGTCCCTTGGACTGCAAGGAGATCCAACCAGTCCATTCTGAAGGAGATCAGCCCTGGGATTTCTTTGGAAGGAATGATGCTAAAGCTGAAACTCCAGTACTTTGGCCACCTCATGCGAAGAGTTGACTCATTGGAAAAGATTCTGATGCTGGGAGGGATTGGGGGCAGGAGGAGAAGGGGACAACAGAGGATGAGATGGCTGGATGGCATCACCCACTCGATGGACATGAGTCTGAGTGAACTCTGGGAGTTGGTGATGGACAGGGAGGCCTGGCGTGCTGCGATTTGGGGTCGCAAAGAGTCAGACACGACTGAGCGACTAATCTGATCTGATCTGATCTGATAATGAATATTGGTGTAAAATATATTTGGATCCATGTCTTCAGCTACTTTGTTGTAACACAGGAGTTGAAATATTAAGCAAATTGTTTTTCATCTAGGAAATGAAGTGAAGTGAAAGTTGCTGAGTCGTGTCCGACTCTTTGCGACCCCATGGACTATACAGTCCATGGAGTTCTCCAGGCCAGAATACTGGAGTGGGTAGCCTTTCCCTTCTCCAGGGGATTTTCCCAACACAGGGATCGAACCCAGGTCTCCCGCATGGAGGGCGGATTCTTTACCAACTGAGCTATCATGGAAGACTGTAGGAAACTTGTCAGCAATTAGCTATTACTTTGTGGAAAAAAAAAAAAAAAAAAAAAAAGCTTTACATCCCAAAACAGTAAACAGATTACAGAATCATCTGAGTCTTAAGGCTGTAAATATTCTGATCATTAAACCCATGCATTCCTTTGGGCATAAATTAGCTTAGGCCACAGGGCAGTTGGAGGGTGACCACAGCTTGACAAACCTTATGGTTCAGCAGATGTGGTTGTAAGATATGGCTTCACTGAAAAATATTCACCACTAAGCAATTTTAGGACTACATTCTGAGGTTTTGATTTAAAAACTTGGAATTTCCAATAGAAAAGGAGTGGGTTTATATCATATTGGTCTTGGGATACAGAAATATTTAGTTGCCTCAAGTAAGCAATAATGTGAACCAATAGAGCATTTAAAATTGCAATATTTCTACAAATCTGTAAGTCATGAGATGAGAAAGGTTTCCAGCACAAGTAATGACCCTTTTGCAGTTTCTTTTTGTTGACTTCCAGATACCCAGGGGCTTTTCATGGTATATATATCAGAAGCCTTCATGTGAATCATTTGCTTTAAAAGGTCAGCTCAATATTTGAGTAGATTGTTTGAACAGTATATTCTTTGATTTGGAAAATAATATGTATATTTTCATGTAGGTGTAGAATTATTGGAATGTTCCAAGATTTTAGAGGAAATATCACAGCCACAATCATTTCCTTGGCTGTAGAGCTGAACACTATCATTTATAATACACATTGAGAAATTCCATAAAATCATGAAATGCACAGGAATCGAGTAGGTTACCTAGACATGCAGGAGAATCAGGATGAAGGAACTCAGAAACAACCTAATGTCAACCTTAAGCTTCCAAGGTTTGGGTTAATAAAAATTGAGTCAGACCAGTAATATACTTTGATCTAGATCAAAATTTCCACTCTAATTCCCTGGCTATGAGAGGAAAGTAAATTTCCAGATTTCTCTTTGTAAAGGAAAAAAAAAAAAAAAATGAAAGATGCTGACAGACTTCTTCAATGGTTTCAGAACTTGTGGTTAAGTTTAGGAAACTCAGTAAGTTACAATCCAACATTTATATAAAGCAGGAGGGGGCTGATGAAATTAACATGTCCAAAAGTTACAAAGGAAACTTCTAAGATAAGGCAGGACTGCTATATACTTTCCTAAAGGCCGGGGAGGGGGGGTTGGTTCCCCCTTTGGGGCATCATTTTCTGGGGCATCATTCCTACTAGGTGAAATACCCAGTGCACAGAATCTCTGTGATTTATTCCTGTTCCTGGCTTACCTTTCCATGGAATATTCAGAGTAGCACTTATTGGTTTTGTTAGTCAGGATTCTTTGCTTCCCTGGTGGCTCAGACGGTAAAGCGTCTGCCTGCAATGTGGGAGACCCAGGTTCGATTCCTGGGTCGGGAAGATCCCCTAGAGAAGGAAATGGCAATCCACTCCAGCACTCTTGCCTGGAAAATCCCATGGACAGAGGAGCCTGATAGGCTACAGTCCATGGGGTTGCAAAGAGTTGGACACAACTGAGCAACTTCACTTTCACTCTTTGCTTTCCCAATCCCAACAATATTTATTTTAAAACATTCCTGTTTACTTTTAGTGGCCTTGAAAATGACCATACAAAACTTCACTGCACATTCATACAAATGAGTGAAGACCAAGAAAAAGAAAAGTCATGTTTCCATTGCCTAAGAAGTTGGCAGTGTTTTCTCATTAGACTGTAAACTCTGTGAGGGTTGGGATATTAAGCATTTGTCTTTCAGGCACTACTATGTGGTCTGTGCGTAACAGAGCATTTCAATAACTATTTCAGTTTAATTGATTACCTCTGAGGTTATCAGACCCTGTGCAACGTATTTACTTATCGCCAATTACACTTCACAATGACTTTTCTAGTTAGGCAACATTATCCTCATTTTATAAAGTTCCAAGATCACATAGCAGGAAAGCAAAAATATTTAGGATCAGATCCTAAATTTCTTATTTTAATAATTCCACATCAGCTGCCTAAAATGGTATTCAGTGGACGAAAGCAATTGCAAAATCTTTCCTCATCCCAGCAAATAAAGGATAATGTTGGATTCTTCTCATTTTTATTTGAATATCTGATATAGGAATCCCTCCTTAACCACAGAAAAGGAAGTGTTTTGAATTGTTAAGGAACCAAAAAGTCATCAGTTATTATTTAGAGAAAACCCTTCCCAATCCCCACTCCAATATTTCCCTAATCACGTTCCTGGTTGGAACACAGGCACTGAATTTAGAACCTGAAGCCCATTTCCTGTCTAAAATGGTTTTCATTCATCGAATGTGAACACTTGTTTTTTTTTTTTTTTTTTTTTTTACTGCAAAGTTGTTTACAAAGCTGAGTTTCTGGAATTCATTTCTTTTAATGAACAAAAGAGTGACGGAATATGTAGCTGGAAGGAATTCTCAGAGAGCTGCATGCAACTGGCAGAGTTTTAAGAAAAAGTTTTCAGTTCTAATGGAGGCTCCTTAGTCCAAATTGGAGCAACATTCAGGTAAAATTCTTTTATTGAAAGAATTGAGTAACTGAGAAAAGGAAGTTGGTAACCTCTTCAAACTAAACAGAGCTTGTTCTCATCCAACAGAATCATTCATTCAGGAGTCCACGGAATTCTCCAGGGCAGAATACTGGAGTGGGTATCCTTTCCCTTCTCCAGGGGATCTTCCCAAACCAGGGATCGAACCCAGGTCTCCCTCATTGCAGGCAGATTCTTTACCAGCTGAGCCACAAGGGAAGCCCTCAGGAAATATTAATGAACGTAAAATCCTTGCTACATGCCATCCATCAGGATACTAAGTTCGTTAAGACTGACTAGTATTCATAAAAGATAACCAAGAATTTTGTTTTATGAAAGTGGTATGTGACTGCTATTCTTAAAGGCAGTACATTGAAGTGAGAGCAAATTACACTCAGAACTCTAACAGGAAGAACAATAAAATCAACACATAAGGCTGAGATCAGCTGCAAATACAAGTTACCTCTAAGACAAAAACTTGGTTGGTAGTTGATCTATAGAATATATGCATCAAAAGAAAGTGTTTCTTCTTTTACACTGGTGAAGCTCTAGTCTTTCAATTTAAATTGAGATATAAATCACATACCATAAAATTCATCATTTCAATGTGAACAATTCAGTAGTTTTTAGTATATTCAGAGTTGTGCAGTCATCACCACTATCGAAGAACCTCCCTGGTGGGCCAGTGGCTAAGACTCTGTGCTCCCAATGCAGGGGGCTCAGGTTCAATCCCTCATCAAGGAACTAGATTCCACATGCCAGAACAAAGAGTTTGCATGTTGTAACTAAAAGTTATGCACGCAGCAATTAAAAATAAAGATCCTGCATGCTGCAACTAAGACCCGGTGCAGCCAAATAAATAATAAATATTAAAAAAAACAACAATGCATCACCACTATCTAATCGTGGAACATTTTCATCACTGCAATTAGAAACTCTATACTCTTTAAGCAGTCATTCACTCCTCCCTCCTTCTCCCAGCACTGACAATCATGCACTTACTTTCTGTATCTACGGGTTTGCCGGTTCTGGAGATTTCAAGTAAATGGGATCATATAACAGGATGATATAACCTGTGGTCTTTTGTGATTAACTCCTTTCACTTAGCATTATGTTTTTGAGATTCATCGACATTGTAGAATGAATCACTTCATTTCTCTTTAAAGATGAATAATATCACATGGTGAGTGCTGAAGAATTGATGCTTTTGAACTGTGGTGTTGGAGAAGACTCTTGAGAGTCCCTTGGACTGCAAGGAGATCCAACCAGTCCATCTGAAAGGAAATCAGTCCTGACTATTCATTGGAAGGACAGATGCTGAAGCTGAAACTCCAATACTTTGGCCACCTGATGTGAAGAACTGACTCACTGGAAAAGACCCTGATGCTGGGAAAGATTGAAGGCAAGAGGGGAAGGGGACAGCAGAGGATGAGATGGTAGGATGGCATCACCGACTCAATGGACATGAGTTTGAGTAAGCTCCGGGAGCTGGTGATGGAAAGGGAGGCCTGGCGTGCTGTAGTCCATGGGGTTGCAAAGAGTAAGACACAACTGAGAGACTGAACTGAACTGAATATCCCATGGTATGGATAGACCACATTTTGTCCATCTATTCATCAGTTGATGGGATGGGCGTTTGGGTTGTTCTTATGTTCAGGTGATTATGAGTAATTCTGTGGTGAACATTCATGCACTGATACAAGTTTTTGTGCGACCATGTTCCTTTCATATGGTCAGCTTAGAAACAAAGAAAAGCAAGTCAGAAAGGTACCCACGACTGTGCCAATGAGAGCAAATTCATCAGTAGTCTGTTCCTTTTGTTGCTGAATAGTATTTCATTGTATGAAGATACCACTATTGATTTACTTACCAGGTGCAAGTTATTTGGATTGTTTCTCAGTTCAGTTCAGTCGCTCAGTCGTGTCCAACACTTTGCGACCCCATGAATCGCAGCACGCCAGGCCTCCCTATCCATCACCAACTTCTGGAGTTCACTGAGACTCATATCCATCGAGTCAGTGATGCCATCCAGCCATCTCATCCTCTGTCGTCCCCTTCTCCTCCTGCCCCCAATCCCTCCCAGCATCAGAGTCTTTTCCAATGAGTCAGCTCTTCACATGAGGTGGCCAAAGTACTGGAGTTTCAGCTTTAGCATCATTCCTTCCAAAGAAATCCCAGGGCTGATCTCCTTCAGAATGGACTGGTTGGATCTCCTTGCAGTCCAAGGGACTCTCAAGAGTCTTCTCCAACACCACAGTTCAAAAGCATCAATTCTTCGGCACTCAGCCTTCTTCACAGTCCAACTCTCACATCCATACATGACCACAGGAAAAACCATAGCCTTGACCAGACGAACCTTTGTTGGCAAAGTACTGTCTCTGCTTTTGAATATGCTGTCTAGGTTGGTCATAACTTTCCTTCCAAGGAGTAAGCGTCTTTTAATTTCATGGCTGCAGTCACCATCTGCAGTGATTTTGGAGCCCAGAAAAATAAAGTCTGACACTGTTTCCACTGTTTGCCCATCTATTTCCCATGAAGTGATGGGACCGGATGCCATGATCTCCGTTTTCTGAATGTTGAGCTTTAAGCCAACTTTTTCACTCTCCTCTTTCACTTTCATCAAGAGGCTTTTGAGTTCCTCTTCACTTTCTGCCATAAGGGTGGTGTCATCTGCATATCTGAGGTTATTGATATTTCTCCCAGAAATCTTGATTCCAGCTTGTGTTTCTTCCAGTCCAGCGTTTCTCATGATGTACTCTGCATATAAGTTAAATAAGCAGGGTGACAATATACAGCCTTGACATACTCCTTTTTCTATTTGGAACCAGTCTGTTGTTCCATGTCCACTTCTAACTGTTGCTTCCTGACCTGCATACAGGTTTCTCAAGAGGCAGATCAGGTGGTCTGGTATTCCCATCTCTTTCAGAATTTTTCACAGTTTATTGTGATCCACACAGTCAAAGGCTTTGGCATAGTCAATAAAGCAGAAATAGATGCTTTTCTGGAACTCTCTTGCTTTTTCCATGATCCAGTGGATGTTGGCAATTTGATCTCTGGTTCCTCTGCCTTTTCTAAAACCTGCTTGAACATCAGGAAGTTCACGGTTCACATATTGCTGAAGCCTGGCTTGGAGAATTTTGAGCATTACTTTACTAGCATGTGAGATGAGAGCAATTGTGTGGTAGTTTGAGCATTCTTTGGCATTGCCTTTCTTTGGGATTGGAATGAAAACTGACCTTTTCTAGTCCTGTGGCCACTGCTGAGTTTTCCAAATTTGCTGGCATATTGAGTGCAGCTTTGGGGTAATTATGAATAAAACCACAAAAACATAGGTTTTTGTGTGAATATAAATCTTAATTTCTCTTGGGTAAGAATCTAGGAGTGGATTACTGTATCATGTAATTCTATATTTAACTTTAAAAGGAATGGCTAAAATCTTTTCAAGGAAATCCAACCATTTTGCATTTCTACCAGCAAAGTATGAATTCTAGTTGCTCCATTTCCTTGACAACATTTGATATTGTCGGATTTTTTGTTTAATTTGTTTTTAACCATTCTAATAAGTGTTTAGTAGTGTCTCATTGATAGTTTTGATGCTCTAAATCATCCTAGGTGGGTTTTTTATTTGGCAAGTAACTTGTTTTCTTGTTACTGTTTTTTTTCTCTAGCTTTAAAAAAAAATACTTGTACAGATATAGAGAGAATAGTATAATAAATCTGCATAAACTGATTACCCAAGTGTCAATGATTATCAACATTTTGCCAATTTGTTTCATCAAGCTCTACAACCAATTATTTTTGTTTTTTCCTGTGGTTCTGTAAAAAATTGCATACTTTATTTCATGTAACTATTAAACATCTCAATATGAATCCCTTGGATGCCTTTACAAATAAAACAAAGTGTAATCAAAACAAAATTTAACAATTCCTTAACATTTTCTAATATTTAGTCCATGTTCAAATATTCCCAATGCCTCAGAATTCTTCTTAAAGTTTATTTTTTTTTTAAATTTAATTTCATTAAAACATTCAGAGGAAGCTAAAAAATAAAATCTGAGGTCCTATTTCTCCAAATGATTGAGGTTCCCCTCAATTTTCAGAAATAGTTTGAAGTTAGCTCAGATTTTACCCAAGTTATAGTTTGGTATTCCAAATTATATTTTTATTACATAGCAGGAATTGGGGGTTATGAGACAGATATTAAGAAAACAGAATTGGTGGATCATTTATCTCAGATCAAAATATTTAAAAGATGCCTGTTACTGTTAAACAGTGCAGCCAGTTGATGCTGTTGGTAGTGAATACATGGGTTGGCATTACCAGTTCAGAGTAGGAGACAAAGGACAAATGCAGTGATGGGGACACAGGAAAAGGTTTTTTATTTGGCCACGAGATAGGAAGACTTGCTTCTCTCACCTGGCATTGTTCTATACAAGCTTAGTCATAGTAGGTCCTCAAATAACTGGAAAATTAATTAAAAATCCTACCAAGAGATGTGTATATTTTACATCAGGGGCTTCAGGCAAATGAAATTTTGGTTTTGTTTTGGAATAAAACCCAAATAAGAACATTTTAAGTCATGTCAGTTTCAACTTTCACTTCAGTTAGTAAACAGACAAGACTTTATTTTGAATTAGTTCCACTTTAATTCACAGTCGAATCATAAAAAAATCCATATATTAATATGGAGATTTGAAGATAAGCAACTTGGTGTGTTATGTTCTGATTTCTAAATTAATATCTCAGTTTAAATTCCTGGTGGGAATAAGACTTTTCTTCACTGCAAACTGTCATGCTGTGTTATATGGCTCCCTACATCACCTGAGCTCTTTTCAACGTTTGCACAAATGTATTTGCTAGCTCTATTACCATTTGGTTCAGATAACAAGGCTCAAGTAAATGTAGCCTGCACAATAAGAATATAATCGCTGCTTAAAATCAAACTTCAGAGCGGGTCAACATGGCATAATCTCCTGTCTAAGTGATCTGTAATTCACCTCTGTAGATAGTCATCTTGGCCCTGGAGGAGTTTAAAAGGTAGTAGCTGCCAAAAATTGTTAACCATTAAACAAAGGTTTGCTTTTCTTTTATGTGGCAGGAACAAAGGTAGACTTCTAAATCTGTGTCTGAAAAATGTGTAGGTTTTGAAGACTCCTATCCACTCTGTAACTCTTGATTTTGGTATCCAAAACAAACCTTTTAAAGTGTTCTGGGGGTTTGGGTTTGTTTCTTATTTTTTTTGTTTGGCCTTGGTTGGGTGATCTGAGCCAAGGTATAAGGGTTTCTTTTCTGGGAGCAAAGTTGACATAAAGAAAACTTGGAAAATGCAAAAGAGCCCTGAAAGGAGGGGTATTCCACTGAAATGTATTCCATCAATTGCCAGAATATTTAACAACACTGTCATCATCATGGGGAACGTCCCCTTCGTGAGGACCAAGGTTAAGTTTTCCTCATGGAGAATACACCCTTTCATTGAAACATGGTGCAGTTAACAGTCCATATATTGCCTTTCATGGTAGCTTAAAAGTATACATTAGCATTTTTGTTCACTTTTCAATTTCATAAAGTTAGCCCATTGCATTACTTCCAGCTTCAAAAAAGTCTAGTTTCGTTTTCAAGGCAACTCTAGAAGATACAGCATTTTAAGCACTAGGGGACTCAAGACTCATACACACACAGCTTCTCATGGATTCAATTAGTCACCATTAGAACCTGAAGATCTAAGTTTCTGCTCAGGGCAAGTTTCCCCCAGGGCACTGTGCTTTGTCATGATTACATTTGGTTTCTGCCAAGTTCTCTTTTTGGAACTTAGAATGTCATTTTAGACCTTCACCAGTGGAAGGACAACACCAGGTTTTTCATTAGTTTAATGGACCCATTTGCCAAAGCCAGTGGAATATGATGTTATTGATCAAATTCCTTAGAGTAAACATGTTGGCAAAGTCATTGCTTGACTCTACCTATTAGAATTGTGGTCCCCTCCTCCCCTATTTTTTTTTTTTTTTTACTGCCAGATGAAAGAGACAAAGGTAGTAATGCTTTATAACCAGGGTTTTTCAATCTCCTTGGCACTATGAACATTTGAGGCCATTCTTTGTGGTGGCGGCTGTCCTGTGCATCATAGGATGTTGGCAGTAGCCCCGGCCTCTACTCATAGATGGTGGTATCACCCCGCCGCCAGAGTCATGACAACCACAGATAACTCCAGAAACGGCAAAATGTCCTTTGGGAGACAAAAAGCCATCCCCTGTTGAGAATCACCATTTTATAACCACCAAGACAAGTATCTATCTTCTGTCTTTTGAATTCTTCATTCATGGACACATTCCACAGTTAACTACTATATAAAAAGTGGTGCCAGACACAGGGTGGTACTCGACATGATCTTTGCATGATGCTTAGCTTCACAGAGTTTTTGGATTAGCTAAGGAAGCTCACAGGGTAACCTTGTTCCTAGTATCTCCCTAGCAAGAGCCCTGAACCACAGTCAATATAGGTGAGGACCCATTCTGTGAACTCACATCCAGTTCTGGCTCATGACCTTCCTGTTTGCCTCCAAATCCCCAAACCATAGCACCTGTATGGTCTCAGTGGCCACTCCAAAGGATGGTTCTACTCTCTTTAGAGCTCTTTCATGGCATTTGGTTTGTATCATTCATTTCCTACTGCCCAGTTTACAGATACTATACCCAATTTATCACTTTATTCTTTTTATTTTTAAAAGTTAATTTATTTTAATTGGAGGCTAATTACTTTACAGTATTGTAGTGGCTTTTGCCATACATTCACATGAATCAGCCATATAGCACCTCCCTTAGATGTCTAATTGGTTGCCTGGATGGATGGTCAGGTCAATTATGGTGGGGTACCTTGGTAGTCAAACGAAAGAGTTTGGAGACAATCTTATTTGAGTATGAAAATGATATGACCAACACATTTAGAAATATCATCATGTTGCATGAGGCAGGGTTCTCGGGGCTGGTGCACTGGGATGACCCTGAGAGATGGGATGGGGAGGGAGAGGGGAGGCCAGGTCAGGATGGGGAACACATGTACAACCATGGCTGATTCATGTGAATGTATGGCAGAACCACCACAATATTGCAAAGTAATTAACCTCCAGTTAAAACAAAAAAAGTAAAAAATAATAAAAAAAAAAAAGAAATATCATCATGTGACACTGAGCTGGAAAGACTGGAGAAGGAAAACCCTGAAGCCATGGAGACAGTAACAAAATTATTTTATATTCTTTCTATGGATCAATAAAGTACATCAGCAGAATGACGGCAATGTAAAAAGGGGAACAAAGGAACAAAAGAACTATTTTAAATAAAAAATAAATAAGGTTTTGAAAGATGAAGTGATCATTACAAATTAAATAGAAACCAAAGGTCTCTGAAGTTCAGAGTGTGGGGGTCTAAAAATATGATTTCTCCATTAAATACAGATGGTATTCAGATGAGCCAGGGATGTTCTGATATACTAAGGTCATCATTCTTCATGTATTTTTCCTCCTTTGAAAGTAATGTTCTTATGAATGTCCTACTCTTAAATTCAGCAGTAATCTAAGAGCAACCAGATTAGGGAGTCAGACAATTCACTATGTGGATATCACATGGCATACAACGATGAGTATAGCAATACAATATGGATAAAAGAGGACTTACAGGATCCCTCTACTGCTGTGAAGGGAACAGACTATGATGGATCTAGGGAATAAGGAAGAAAATCATTTAGGAATTCATTACATTAGATCCTGGTGTTAGGGATGGCGACCATGAGAAGTGGTGAGATTAGAGATATATTGTGAAAATTGAGCCAACAGAACTGTAGATGAATTTGGTGTAAGAGGTAACTTAAACAAACGAACAAAAAAAACAGGTTTCACGGAACAAAATAATGAGTTGAGGAACTTAGGGAAGTAGCCAGTTTGGGGAGATATCAAAAATTCAGTTGCTGACATGGTAACATTAAGGAACTTGTTAGATATCCAAGCATTGATTTCAAATGGCCATTTGGAATCATGAATCTAAAGTTAGGTGCTTGGCTAGAAATAAAAACATGCGAGTGGTACTGCACAGAGTTCTTAATTGCAGACAACAGAATTCACACTTGCCAGTTTAAACAGAAAAGGGATATTACATAGCTCCAAGAATTTGAGGGTGAGATAGAACAACATTTGGATGTTATACAGCCAGAAATAGTGCAGCTAGGGCAAATGGCTAACCAAATCAGGGGAAAGTTCTAGTGGAAACATCACTGTTGCTAAGTCACTGTGATGTTAGGAACTGGACACTGGAAGTCTGTCTGACTTGTTTCAGATGACACTGACACCTCAGCCATTAGGAAAGGTGGTCCTGCCTCTCCTAGGCATGACTACACCCCAATCTTGCACCTCTGTGCATTTGAGTCACAGACATTCAGTCATATGTTTCCTCTCTAGCTACAAGAAAAACATACAATTTTACCTTTACAAGCTCTCTAGTATTGGAAGGCAAGCTAGGGGAGTTTGAGATGAGTGTTGAATATGTCAGTTTGCTCTATCTGCTTCAGAGAGTCATTGGTGTATACGTGGTATTTATAGTTTTGGTATTGGGGGAGGCCACCAGGGGACAGAAGAGGGACAATGCCTGGACCTCACACACCCCAATACTTAGAGTACCTTGGTAGTCAACTAAAGAATTTGGAGACAATCTTTTCTGAGTATGAAAATGATGTGACCATAACAATTACTTAGAAATATCATGTGACACTGAATGAGGACTTTTTTCCCATGATGAAGAGATGCTGAATTTTGTTCAATTATTTTTCTGCATCTATTGAGATGATCATGATGAATTTCACTGATGTTTGAATGCTGAACCAATCTTGCATTCCTAAGAGAAGTCTTACTTGGTCATAACCGACTTTTTCATGCACTTTATTTGCTAATATTTTGTTAGGGATTTCTATGTTTATGCTCATGAGGGAAATTGGTCTGTCTGTTATTTGCTCTCCTTTAAATGTTTTGGCCTGGTCTTGGTTTCAGGGTAATGCTAAACTCATAATTTGAGTAGGAATGTGTTTCATCTTCCTCTATTTTTAGGATGAGTTTATATAAAATTGTGTTATTTCTTCCTTCATTGTTTCTAAAATTTGCCAGTGAAGTTATCAGAACCCAGAGTTTCCTTTGTTGGAAGATATTTCACTACAAATTTAATTTCATTATTTAGTATAGGGTTATTCACATTACCCATGTCCTCATGGTTGAGTTTGAGTGCTCGGTTTATGACTTTTGAACAGTCCTTTTCATAGCATTCAAGTTATCAGATATGCTATTAAATAGTATCAAGTTGCTCCTAATGATGCCTTTATTTCCCTTTGGATGTCCTGAGGATCTTTAGGGATGTCTCCTCTTTTAACCAGATAGTGTTAATTTGCGTCTCTCTTTTCTTCAACAGCTTGGCCAAAAGCTCATCCATTTGATTGATTTTTTTCAAAGAAACATTCTGGAGCAAAATGGAGGTTTGGTTAAGTCCAAGGAAGGAATGCATAAAGTGCTTTGAAAAGAGACAAAGGCCAAGCCAGCGTGGCAGGGTGTCACGCCTGGTGTGATTTCAAGCT
Source organism: Bos grunniens (assembly GCF_055505025.1). NCBI lineage: Eukaryota > Metazoa > Chordata > Mammalia > Artiodactyla > Bovidae > Bos > Bos grunniens. The sequence goes on from NC_141194.1 coordinate 8,348,109, forward strand.
GTGCATTCTTCGGTTCTAGCACTGGCTTTCCTTGGTCGCGTTAAGTGCCCACTTAGAGGGAAAGCAAAGTTCAGCTCCCCATGCTGAGCTGCGCACCTGAACGCTCTGGAAACTTGTCCTTCTTTTATTCTTCTTCAAAACCCTCCAGGCTGCTGACCAGGTAAAAGAATAGAACATATGGTCTCTATTTAATTCCTTCGTGCTTAGTGCCAAGACAAGAGGAGGTTGAAGAGTGAAGATCTCTTGGCTGTCTCCAATGCTTTCCTTTAATCTTGCTTTATTTACTAAGAGCTAATAAAAAATCTGAAGTGCTTAACTCTCGAGTGTTGTTTTTCTTCTGGGCACTGGTATTTGATTTGTTCCTTAGCCTAAACCCCCCACTCCTTTTACTGCTGAATGTGCTATTGTGAACCTCCTTTTTAAGGGTCTTTCCATTCTCCTTTCTTTGATATATCTTTCAGCTTCTCAAAGTTTGTCTTTTCCCACTCTTATTCAAAGCATTCTAAGTTATTTTAAAATATAACAATATTGGGCTTATAAAAGTAACAATTTAATTATCCTGGGCTTATAAAAAGTAACATAATTTAATTATAAAAGTAATAGTTATATGAACAATTTTGGAGGAGAGGAGAAAATAATTTATAATCTTGCTGCCCAAATGCAGTAGCTCTTTATTCTCTTTTAATATAAGCAGTGCATTTTGCATACTGACAGTCAGAGAGTAGAGAATTCTGTCCCAAATTCTTTCACTCCATATTATTCTATCAACATGGTTCTCTATTTGCTAACTCTGTCTTATAATTACTAGGTTTGATATTCAGGTGACATTGTCTCAATTTACCCAACCATCTTGCTATTTATGGGACATTTAGATGGATAAAATCTGTTTTTAATGCTGTGTTTGGGACAAGAGCTTTAGAAAGCAATCATTCGTGCACAAAATGTAAGGGCTAATAATATGCAAGATGTGTGAGGTTTAGATATGAAAATGACCAGTTATAAAAACTTTGTGACGAATAATTCAACAAGAACAACTCCCTCTGGTTATTTTCAAGACAAAGAGCTATAGATTGGGGATGTGAGCATAAACATGACTGGAGTTTCAGCATTCATTTTAGAAAAGGGGAGGAGGGTTATTAATATAATCACCCATACCCACAGAGTCAATTTCCTGCCATATCCATATCATATCTAAAATTTATCCTTGATGAGAGGGGAGTTTGGGGGAGAATGGATACATGTATACGTATGGCTGAGTCCCTTTGCTGTTCAGCTGAAACTATCACAATATTGTAAATCGCTCAATTAACAATACTATAATCCAATATAAAAGTTTCAAAAAATAAAATAAAATTTATCCTTGAAAATGTGATCCTTGATACTATATTCAACTCCCAGGCCAAACTAACTTTTACCCTTAATATTTATATAAGATAAATATTTATTTCCTTATTAATTATATAGTAAGCAACCTTTCAATTATCTTTCCAGTTTCTAATATTCACATCTTCTAATATTTTATTTGGAGCTTTTAAAAAAACAATAGTTCTCAAAGGTTCATATTTCTCTATACATAATAAAAACGGAGAATAAGAGCTTGAGACACCTGACGGCTTCCTTACTGTTAAGCCTGATCATTGTGTCTTTTGAAAACAAGGAAACTGTAAAATAGAAAAAAACATGCTCTTACTCTTTGTAAATTACTCATTGTACTACCTCTTTTTAAATATTGTGCTTCTTAGTCTGTATATCAGTTTCTTTTCTTTTTAAAATTATTTTAACTTGTTAATAAAATATTTAGGATAGGCAATTAAGAGGTATAAACTATTATGTATAAAATATGCTACAAGGATATATTGTACAACACAGGGAATATTGCCAATATTTTCTAAAAACTGTAACTGGAGTATTGTTATGCTGTACACCTGTAAAAAATTAAAAAATAAAGTAGCTATATTGTACAGAAATCCTTGAGATTCTTGATATGATCAACTCCAAGAGCAAACCCCTTTAATACCCTTATCAGATTAATTACTTTGTCCTTACTCATTCCATTTTTAATATCTTTTCTCCATTTATACATTTTTCTTAAATTCTATTTTACTTTGTAAATGCATTAGTTATCTCTGTTTTGTTGTTAGTGTGCACATGTGTGTATGGGAAAGAGCTGATATTTCCCTGAATATAGTTTTGCTAAATCCCTTTATATTAAAATGTTTTGTATCACTTTATGTTTCTCTTGTGAGCAACATACATTTTATTATTTATCCAAACTGATTATCATGTTTAATATATTAATCTTTTTGCATCTATTCTTACTGACAAGTTAAAATGTATGTTATCTTTTACTTGTTCTTTATTCTCTGCTACTATATTTCTTTTTTTTGACTTCTGTCAGATTAATAACTTTTTCTGTTCTTCTTTTAAAAAGATACCGTTTGCATTTATATTACTTCAGTGGCTCTTCATGTTAGCATACATAGCAATTCTACATTTTTCTAACAACTTTAAGATTATTTGCTAGTCCCACCCTTTTATCAGGACAAAGCAAGTACTTTACTGCCTTAAGCTCCATAGTAACTTCCACCCTCTCTCTTATTATTGTTCACAATTTTTTTCTCTTTCAAAAAATAAACTTATTTGCTGTCAGAGTTATGTCCATTTACATATTTTATTGATTTTTATGCCCCAAGTTTTTCTTGTACCCCATATTTTCTCCTGGGTTTATATTTGTTTATGCAGAAGCCCCTCACTCCTAGGTACTGTAGCGAGGGTCTCTGACGGGGGTAAATTCACTTAAGTCTTTGTGAAACTGAAAACGTCTTTATTTTACTTTTGTTCTTGAATGACAGTTAACTGAGTATAAAACCCTAGGTTGACATTTACCATCAGCACTTGGAGGCTATTAATCTTCCATTATCTTCTGGCATCTATTTCCAATTATGAAGAAATGTCCTGGGAGTCTACCTGACAACAGTCCATTCTCTGTCTTCTGTCTCTGGCAGCTCTTAAGGCCTTTTGTATATTACCCTCCACGTTCTGGAGTTTCATTACTATGTGTCTAGGTGTGGATTTATTTTCATTTAACCTGCTTAGTACTGGGGGCATTCTTTCAAATTGAGGACTCTTGTCTTTCTCCAATTTACATATAGTTAAGCTATTGTACCAGTCATTTCCTCTAATCTTAGTTCCCCACTCTTCTGACACCATTTTGATCGTTAGGGAGGGTTGAGGTACCCTGTTACAGTCTGGAGAGGATGGACATCTAAGGTCTGCATCTGGCCTTTGCTGGTGAGGGTGGTCTTTTCTTTCCAGTATTTTCTGTGATGTTTGGCTAGAGTAGTTAGTATCTAAAAGTTCTTTATATTGTCAGTCTCTCCTTTTCCTGGTCCTTTAGCTAGAGAGAGATGGCTTTTCACAGCTTTTATTTTGTCTGTGCCTTTTAGCATTTCCAGGTATCTAGTCTGGAGTCTGGGCTTCCCAGGTGGTGCTAGTGGTAAAGAACCTGCCTGCCAATGCAGGAGACATAGAGACATGGGTTCAATCCCTGGGTCGGGAAGATCCCCTGGAGAATGAAATGGCAACCGACTCCAGTATTCTTGCCTGGAGAATCCCATGGACCGGAGGAGCCTGGTGGGCTACAGTCTGTGGGGTCTCAAAGAATTGGACACAGCTGAAGTGACAGCATGCACACAAGCAGTCTGGAGTATATAATATAAAAAGGAAACCTTAGGTTCCAAGGTCCTGAGTGGGTCTGCCTTCTTTTGTCCAACTTTTTAAGTGTTGTTATGCTTGTTTTATGTGTTTTGTTTGGAGTTTTTAGTTCTACCTATGTGGAGAAATAGGGAACATCTACTGCATCTTCTTGGAAACAAAACCTATGTATTTTAAAGTCTTTGTCAGAACTCTTCTGGAAATTAATTTTAAGTGGGAAGAACATAAATAATGATAATTATCAATATTTTTGGCTATGCTCCTTGCATTAGATTTCTTCACCTATTTTTGCATGTTGGTTTTTAAGCTCATTGGAAAAGGAAAGATTTGCTTTATTTCCCTTTCTCTCTCTCTTTCAATTGTCATCCATCTCTTTCTAGTAATATTGTTGTTTCTTTCTCCAGACCCTAGACACCAATTCCAGTGCTCAGTTGCATCTGACTTTTTGTGACCCCATAGACTGTATGTAAGAGAAGGCAATGGCACCCCATTCCAGTACTCTTGCCTGGAAAATCCCATGCACAGAGGAGCCTGGTAGGCTGCAGTCCATGGGGTCGCTAAGAGTCGGACATGACTGAGTGGCTTCACTTTCAGTTTTCACTTTTATGCGTTGGAGAAGGAAATAGCAACCCACTCCAGTGTTCTTGCCTGGAGACTCCCAGGGACGGGGGAGCCTGGTGGGCTGCCGTCTATGGGGTCGCACAAAGTTGGACATGACTGAAGTGACTTAGCAGCAGCAGCAGACTGTATGTAGCCCACCAGGCTCCTCTGTCCATGGAATTTTACAGCCAAGAATACTGTAGTGGGTTGCCATTTTCTTCTCCAAGGTATCTTGCCAACCCAGGGATCGAACCTGCCTCTTCTTCATCTCCTGCATTGGCAGGCAGATTCTTTACCACTGAGTCACCAGGGAAGCCCGTATTCTAGAACCAGGTTTAAAATGCAATTTAGGGCCCCTGTTCCTTGCATTGTGGGATAAAGTTATCACAGACCTGGGTTCCAAGCCATTTGATGAGTTGGTTGAGATCTTAGTTGACCAACTACACCTGAGGTTTCCCACAGGCTTGGCCCACAGGTAACAAACTGTGAGCGTGGTCCTGGGCACTGAGTGGCAACCAGTGTTTCAACCTCCTTTCATTCATGAGGGAAAAGGAAGTCCCATCTCAGCCCCAACTTTCAGTAACAAGCCTACCCTGGTGCATCTCAAGTGGAGATGGAGAATCCGAGAGTACTTTAGTTGCTCTTACTTTGTAGAAGTCCAACAACCTACTATCAGACTCAGATTCCAAATGGTCTCTTGCTTCACCTCTCCCTATCATTTTGCTCTTCTGTTATATTTCTGGACCACAGAACTGTTTAATTATGTGCTGTTTAAAAAATCTCTTTGGGATCTCAGTGTCATGTACTGGGAGCAGAAACTGTATACCAAAGCAGGAATGTACTGGGTCATCTAGATGGAAAAATCTATACTTCTATTAAACATGCTTTGGAAACACCTGGATGAACTAGTTTATATAAAATAATGAGCTCCCAAATCCAAAATTATCTTTGTTAATTTACTAACTGAACCAGTTACTTAACATGACATCATTTATTAGCCATTTTGATATATAATTATGCAGTTCTCTCTTACATCCTCTTCACCTCAACTTACCATCCAAATAAGGATAGATGATAACTTTCTGCTATGTTTGTTATTCAGTATTATTGGGTAAATATAAGCCAATTGTTTACCATGATGAAACTAACTTTCTTGTAAACTTTTATTTTCTGGTGCTAGTAACTGTCTCATTCTTCTTTGCTTCATTGTCTTTTTTACCTGTGGTTAATTCAACCAGTCAATCCTAAAGGAAATCATCCCTGAATACTCACTGGAAGGACTGATGCTGAAGCTGAGGCTCCAATACTTTGGCCACCTGATGTGAAGAGCCAACTCATTAGAAAAGGCCCTGAAGCTGGGGAAGATTAAGGGCAGGAGGAGAAGAGGGTGGCAGAGGATGAGATGGTTGGATGGCATCACTGGCTCAATGGACATGAGTCTAAACAAACTGGGAGATAGTGAAGGACAGGGAAGCCTGGCGTGCTGTAGTCCTGGGGGTCATCATCACCAAGAGTCAGACATGACTAAGTGACTGAAGAATGACAATTCTCCCAATACTGTAAAATAATACAGCAATACAGATTTCTGTGCAATCAAATCTCTCAGTCCCTATACCGTGTTCTCCTTTCTCACATTTTTCTTAGTACTCTTCATCTTCACGATCCATTAGGACCAGTTTCTTTCTTGGACTTAATAAAGGGGTATGGTTTGTGGTCTTATGTGATTGGCCTTCCTCCAGAAGGATCACAGAGATGATAACCTGGATTATCAGGTTATCTCACTTTGGGGTTTCCCTAAAAACAGAGCCTGAGATGATGGCTTGAGTGGAATTAACTTGGAAGATGATATTTGCAATAGAAGTGAGGGAACAAGGAGGGTATGACAGAAAAGAAGAAAAAGCCACAAAAGACTGAGTTACTGACTTAATAAAGAGTGTGGGAAACTGGAACCCAAGTCCAATGAAACCATCTAAAGAACCAGTAGAAGAGATCTCAGAAATGTCACATCACATGAAATGGAAATAAAGTTAGTTGTCTATTGAGTCTCACTGCCCCTCTTATCAGGATCATCCCTGGGTACATTAACACCTCCCTCACATTTCAGAACAGTGGCTGTTACAGATCTAACAGGTCTCCCCCTGCTTTGCAGAGAGATCCTAGCAGCCAAAACAGAGATACTGAATGGTGATGCTGTAGGCTGGCACAAGGCACAGAATGTTCATTTCAGGTACATGGAGATCAGTTAGACTAAGAGCACGTAGTGAGACACCATGAGCATCTGCCAGCATGGGTGGTGGAAGATGATGCAGGTAACCAAGCAAAAGAGAGAAGCACTGCCTAGCTCAAGGGAGTCAAAGTCAGAGGGTTCAAGCAGAGATCCTCCAAGGAGCCCTCAAAAAGGCCCACATGGGATTCCCTGGTGGTCCATGGATAAGACTCTATGTTCCCAATGCAAGGGGCATGGGTTTGATCCCTCATCAGAGAACTAGATCTCCCTTGCCACAACTAAAGAGTCTGCATGACAAAACTAAGACCTTGGGCAACCAAATCAATAAATACAAACATTTTTTAAAAAAGAAAAGGCCCACCTGACAAAAAACCTGCTTGAAACAACCATCAATCATGGGAAAGACAAAGCCAGCTCAGAAGGGATCAACTCCATTCATTTCCTCTTCCCTTTCCCACTCCTCCCTATGGCCAGATCCTTGAAGCCATCCCGGTCAACCGGCTGGAGGTTTGCAGATGAGGAAAAAGAAATCCAATGCCTCCTTTCTCCTCTGGAGGCTTCAAGCCTGGGGAAGTGATGAAATGCTGCCTTGAAATCAAGTTCAGGGGGTTCACTACCACCCTGGGTTGGACATTGACTTGTGAAACAAGACTGTTTGCAACTCTCTTTAATTGGAAGAGTTGTGTGTTACCTGAGGAAGATGAGAAAAGTTTTCATTCTGGAACAGGGGACATTCACACCCTTCCAAACCAAGTTCTATTGTGGATATGGGAGATCAATAAAATTGCATTTTGATTGCAGCATCAGTTGTCCTTATTGGATCAAAATGTATCATGCAATTTTCAAAAAATAAAATTCATCTTTGCTTTTCTTTCTTTTCTGGGTGACTGTATTTCCCCAAATGTAAAAGGTGATGAGGGATCTGACAGACAGAAAGTCTGGCTTGAGACTATATGAACGCAAATTCCTTACCATTGCTGATAAGGCTTGTGTGACCCTGAGTCTGATTATTCCTCCTACTCATGTAATACACTCTTTCTCAAGTTCTGTGCTCCAGCCACACTGCCATTCTCTCCCTTCCTACAGAGCACCATGATGTGGCTCCTCTCCAGCCTTCCATATTGTCCTTCTCTTTCCCCTCCTCGCACTTCATCTTTTATACACACTTAATTACTCATCATTCACTAGATCCCAACTTAAATCTTGCCTCCTCCAGGAACACCCCCACCACCCCACCAACCAAGCACCCAAGTTTACATCCGCACCTTCAGGTGCTGAATGAACTTGTTTGTGGTGCCCCATCCCTCCCAGCATCTTATCACTACTCTATCTACCTGTTTACTTTACAGGGCACTTTACCCTCACCCACGGCCACAATCTCTGTAAGAGATAATCTGTTTGGTTCATATCGGCAGCCCCCAAAGCTAGGATACTGTCTGGCATACAGTGTAAATGCTTGTCAAATGAATTAATTTATATGTGCGTGTTTATAAAACACCTGACAAATGTCCACGTATTAAGCCAAAGGGTTAAAAAAAATCAGCTTAGCAGGAAAGAGGAAAAATGACAATATATTGGAATCACCCTGGAAAATTCAGGATTTATGGTGGCTATCTATTCCTTAAGAGGGAGTTTCTCAAAGTGTGGTCCCTGGACCAGCAGCATGCCTGGGGAACTTGTTAGAGATGCAAATGCTCGGCACCTCCCCCTCATCAGAAACTCTGGGGGAAGGGTCCAACATGTGTGTTTAACAAGCCCTCCAGGGTCTACTCAAGTTTGAGAACCACTGCCTTAAATGCCCCTCCCCTGCAAAGCGCTTAAGTCATATTTGGAAGGAGGAGATGGTGTCTATTAAACATCCCTGCAAATCGAGACCCATATGATCTCCTTCTTCTTGATGCCATTCAAGTGAACCATCTAAACTAAAGACCGCCCCACACAGTCCATTACCAGAGGACTCAGCTGGAAAGGATTACAAGTGAGCAGCACTGTCAACATCTACAAACGGGGTCCAGGTGTGTGCATCTGGCACTCTTGGCTAGGAAATCACTGGATTACTTGCTTCATTTAGTTCTACATTTTAACAGTCTGACATTTTAAACTGCCTGGCTGGCTTTTTAATCAGATGGGCTTGTATCTGTACCTACCTTGGCGCGACCACTCGCTTTGTGGGAGAGTTGAATTAGCAAGGGTGTTAAGCCTCAGGTTTGGCCAAGAGGAGAGGAAGTGACACTTGAAATGTTTGGCTGATCCATACGTGACCTCAAGATGTGAGATCAAAGCTTCCAGGTGGAGGAGAAGAGTGAAGAGCCACAGAGAAATCATCCAGATCCTGCAGTGAGTATATGCTGACTCCTTTACCCAAGGAGGTCATATATTCTTAAAACCCTATCAAGTTCAGGGAGGGGGAAATTCTTGTATCTTGGATCAGATTCTGTTTTATCCATGATGGCCACCAACAAGAGCAATGGGACAGACCTTAGACACAGGAAGGAAAATAAGTCTTTAAATGGGATAAAAATAAAAATTGAAAAGCCAAAACAAACAAGGAGAGCAAAGGAAAGGAAGGAAAAAGAGTGAAAATTCTTCATGTTAACAGAATGACAAAAACAATGTGCCAGACACTATGTAGAGGAAGAAAATAGAGAAAAGAAGAATAAAACTTTCATCACCTTAGTGCCAAAGGCTACCTACTTATTCCAGAGCGTCTTTGCCCAATAAGGAAGCCAGTAGCCACATGAAGCTATTTAAATTCAAATCAATTGAAATTAAATAAAATTTAACATTCAGTGCCTTAGGCGCACAAGCCACATTTCCACTGTGAGGTAGCCACATGTGGCTAGCATAACGAACAGCGCAAATTAGAACACTCCTATCATGCTAGACAATTCTATTGAACAATGCTGCTCTACAACTTGCTCTAAGATTAAACTTTTAGGGATACCTAAATTCAGAAGACATGTAAAATCAAAGGTAAATGGCCAAGGAGGCAAGTAATTTTGTTTTGTTGATAAGTTAGAATTCTCCCTGAAATTCAGGGCAAACATAGCCCAATTTGTTTGTCTACACATCCCTCAAGCAAATACACGATGCAATTTAACACAACAAATGTGAACTTGAAGGCCTGCTTGGGCGAGGCACTGCCTTGGGTACCACTTAAAGAGTCAAGATGCACAGAATGTTGTTCTTATTCTCCGGGGTCATACTTGATGGAAAATGTAAGACCAGGACACTACTAGGAGATAAGAAAAATAGGTACATTAGGAGAAGTAGAAACTAAGCTGTGGGTCTCCAGCACTGCTAAACATATAATAGCCTTGCTAAACAAAATAAATGGATGCTCCAGTCTCATCTGAAGAGAGGAATATTACTTGGCTCTTGAAGGTGTCAGGAACATACCTTCTTCAGGGAAGCAGACACATGCAAGATGGCTTTTGAATATCAAGAGAGAAGACAGTATAGGAGAACAAGCATTCTATAGACCAAGAGATGGAGGATTTATAAACTTGCTTTGGCATGAAGGTCTGTGTTTTTGACCAAACCACTTCAGCATCTTAACAAGTTAATTATTGTCAAAAAATCCCATCATGATTTGCTTTTGAATCTTCCAAAGCAAAAAATAACAATTTGAATCCTTGAGGAGGAAAATGATCTCAGGAGTTGGTGAGATCTGAATGAAATTAACAGGGAAACAAGGTTCTGATGTCACCACAAGTATTCAGAGATCTTAAGCCAACCAAGAAGACAGTATGTCCTATCCTTTGGGGACAGATGAGTCATGTATTATACTTAAAGAAAGAAAGAAAGTGAAGACACTCAGTGGTGTCAGACTCTTTGCAACCCCATGGACTATAGCCTACCAGGATCCTCCTTCCACCTGATTTTCCAGGCAAGAATACTGGAGTGGGTTGCCATTTCCTTCTCCAGGGGATCTTCCAGATCCAGGGATTGAACCCTGGTCTCCCGCACTGTAGGCAGATGCTTTACCATCTGAGCTACCAGGGAAGTCCCATTATACTTAACAAGCTATTAATTAATCTAGGGGGATCAGCAATCCTTAGGGGGAACTGCACACTTTTTTTTACATAGGGAGTAACTTTGGATTATTGGAGAAGGTGTTGGCACCCCACTCCAGTACTCTTGCCTGGAAAATCCCATGGACAGAGGAGCCTGGTAGGCTGCAGTCCACTGGGTCGCTAAGAGTCGGACACAACTGAGCGACTTCCCTTTCACTTTTCACTTTCATGCGTTGGAGAAGGAAATGGCAACCCACTCCAGTGTTGTTGCCTGGAGAATCCCAGGGATGGGGGAGCCTGGTGGGCTGCTGTCTATGGAGTCACACAGAGTCGGACACGACTGAAGTGACTTAGCAACTTAGCAACAACAACTTTGGATCATAGGAAAGCATTCCTGGGACTGCAATATTTAAAGCTTAGAGCAGCTGACAAAAATTATGCCCCAAGATGCTGTGCTGATCAGATGACAAAAACTCCTGAGCCTCTTAGTTGGGGAATAACTTTGTGACATTATCAATAGCATCTCCTGACTCATCCTGTGGCAATAATGGCTTTAACATCCTTTGGCTGATTGACTTGGGCCAATGAGATGTACACTTGCCCTGTGTTTGAGCAAAACTAGAGAAATCAGCATTAAGATTGTAGTTGACTTTGATAGCATCATAGCCAAAATCATATAAGTATTAAAATTTTAACTTTTCCATCTCATCCTGGGTTCCGTTTCTCTTCTATTCCAGACTATTGCAAATGCATTCCTTTTTTCCTCTTTCTTTTCCTTCCTTTCTTCCTTCTTACTCCTTCCCATCTTTCTTCCTTCCCTTTTTATTTTTTAAACCTTGGAGATGATGCAGATTGCTCTTTCTTAACAGGATAAAGCAGGCAAAGAGCAAGAATGTTGATTCATTCAAGGCTGTCTTAACTTTCTTTGTCTGAACATAACCTGTCATCACCACCAGAATGCCTTCTTTAATGACAATTTCCTGTTGTACCAGATTCCAAGACTTTAATCCCTGTGAAGGGCCATGCAAATGTTAGATTTGTAAGTCATGTGCAGTTGTTCCAAGGAATTTTTATGGAGTTTCATTGGACACGCAGGTTAAAAATGCAATTTCTGGCTTTTATTAGACACTAAAAGTCTATGTTTCAACTAACTCAACAAAGAAAAAATTGGGGTGCAGTACATAGCAGATGGAAAGACCATCACCTAAGACTGTACTGGTTGCACACTGCTCAGCTCCAGGGAGAGTCATTCATGGTCATTGCAATGAATAGTGTCCCTGGGAATTGTACAGTGTACAACCTGCTCAACTGTTCATAAAAGCCTTGACAGGAAGCTTTCTAAAGAATTCATAAGTTATTTGTTCACTCAATTAAGTACTTATTGGGTGTTTATCATATGTAGGCTTTGTACTAGGTCCTGGTGAGCAAAACTGATTAAATCTGTCTCCTCAGATAGATCTCATTTTATTAATATTACACTTTGCTTTATTGCACTTCACAGATAGTGGTTATTTTTTTATAAATAAGCTGAAGGTTTGTGACAACCCTGAATCATGCAAGTCTATAGGCACCATTTTTTCAACAGTATTTTCTCACTTTATGTCTCGGTGTCACATTTAGAAATTCATGTAATATTTCAAGTTTTTTTATTATTATTTTATTTGTTATGGTGATCTTTGAGTAGCAATGGTCTTTGATGTTATTATTGTGAAAAGATTACCACTTACTAAAGGCTCAGAAGATGGTTAGAATTTTTCATCAATAAAGCATTTTTTGAAGGTATGTACATTGTTTTTTTAGACATAATGCTATTGCACACTTAATAGACTATGGTATAATGTAGACCATATATGCACCATGAAAACAAAAAATTCATGATTTGTTTTATTGCAATATGTGCTTTACTGCAGTGGTCTGGAACCGAACCTGCAATATCTCTGAGGTATGCCTGTATCAGGAGAGTCAACTAATTAAGCAAGCACTAATGATTAAAGCTTAAATACTGAGATACAAGAAGAAATAATACATGGTGCTATGGAGCACAGAGGATGGAGTCCCTTTGGGAAGAGGCCAAGAGAGATTCCTAAACGAACTGATGGTCATTTCAAAATACTAGGAATGAAGCGGAATTAGACAGGTCAAGTGAGTAGACCAGTCAATCCTAAAGAAAATAAACCCTGAATATTCATTGGAAGGACTGATATTGAAGCTGAAGCTCCAATCCTTTGGCCACCTGATGCAAAGAGCCAACTCATTGGAAAAGACCCTGATGCTGGGAAAGATTGAGGGCAGGAGGAAAAGGGGGTGACAGAGGGTGAAGATGGTTGGATGGCATCACTGACTTTATGGAGTTTGAACAAACTCCAGGAGATAGTGAAGGACAGGGAAGCCTAGTGTGCTGCAGTCCATGGGGTCACAAAGTGTTGGACGTGACTGAGTGACTGAACAACAACAAAGTGAGTAGATACGGTTGGCTTGGGAAAGAAGCAGGAGATGCTGAGGAGAGAATGTTCCAGAAAGAATGCTGCTACTGCTGCTAAGTTACTTCAGTCATGTCCGACTCTGTGCGACCCCATAGATGGCAGCCCACCAGGCTCCCCCGTCCCTGGGATTCTCCAGGCAAGAACACTGGAGTGGGTTGCCATTTCCTTCTCCAATGCATGAAAGTGAAAAGTGAAAGTGAAGTCGCTCAGTCGTGTCCGACCCTCAGCGACCCCATGGACTGCAGCCCTCCAGGCTCCTCCGTCCATGGGATTTTCCAGGCAAGAGTACTGGAGTCGGGTGCCATTGCCTTCTCCAGAAAGAATATTATGCATGAAAAGCACAGAATGATGTGTGAGACACTGAGTCATCAGCTACTTCCTGCTGCCCTTCTTGTTGGAGCTGAGTGTACATGGCTCTCAGCTGAGCCATGGGACCTGCTTGGGGAAGATGTCATCTCTATGCAATCAGCCGGACAGCTGTGCTATCCCCTGCTTAGTGACACTTGTCTCTAATCTTATGCTTTGTTTCAAAGTAATTGGAGTATTTTATTCCCCAGTCAACCGTGGGAGCCCACTGAGAAAGGATATCTTAGCTCTCAATGTCCTGTAACTCTATCTCTGCATGTGGTAAGTGTCCAATAAATATTGACAGAAAAAAACTGAATCATAATCTAATCTATGGTAAATCAATGTGAGATAAGGACTGGAGGACTTTATTTTTCCTTTCCCCAAACTTTCAATTAAGTTAAACCAACACAGACATCTACCCTAGGCAGTCTTTGAGCCTGGTATTCCTGATTTCAGCTGTGCCATTAGTCAACACACAAAGAGCAGTTTCCTGATATTGTAATATGACAGAAAAGGACGTTTAAACAAATAATGATATTTGCAGCAAAAGCCTCATGATCTCATGTTTTGATTCCAATTTTATAAACACTTGAAAGTAGCTTTATAGGTGTCCTGGGCTAATTCTAAGGGAGCGTATAGTTCTTGTGCAGTCATTGGAAAGAAAACACAGTATCCTGTTCCAATAAAAGTTTCAGACACAGCAGTAAATCAGGCTCGCCTTTCAGAATACAACATTGGGCCATTGGTTTGGGCATAACATTTGGTAATATCATTGAGACACTGAAGGCAATCGTCATAACCCACATATATCCCCAGTTCCAAGGGTAGCTTTATACTGAAGCCAGAACATGACGTTGGCATGTGGTTTTTACTTGGTATGGAGAAGACCATAGAGACAGCCTGAAATCCATTAACAAGATTAGTTTTTGCCTTGACACTAGGGGAGTAGCTTTTCTGAAAGCTTATAAAATATTTTCAGATCTTCACTAATAAGGGTGCAATAACAGTGAGAGAAAGTTCTAATTCATTTCATGCAGCTTAGCACTTTTTTAAACATGTTAGACTGCAAATATGTGCACTGACTGAACTCAATTGCATCGTTCCTTTCTCTTGCCAGTGACAACGTTCAATCACAGTGAAGGTAAGGGATCTAAAAAGTGGGTTCTCACAACGTGGCTTGTATTTTCAGCTTGCATTTCAATTAGATTTTACTTCTAATTTTCTCCTGGTTTTTGGACTACTTTGATTTCTCACAAGATCTGATTCCAAAATAGCTATGTCAAATTTGATCATCCATGACAGTGGTAAAAGTTACAGAAATATTGACTTCCAGATTTCTTTGGAGAACAAATTCAGATTTAATGCTGCCAATAACCCATATTTCTTGGGAGAAATATGCTAAAATCTTTGATTTCATCTGTAGGGATACTCAATAAAAATGAATAAAGTTATTCATTTAAAAGCCTCTCATTTACTGTATATCCTCATTACATTCTAATGATCTCGGATTACACTGGGCTATTTCAGCACTTAATTTTTCATGGTTTCTTGGGACTTTTGAACTAAGCAAATACACTCTTTAGGTGCAAATAATTGATATGTTACAGCATACATATAAATAGCTTTACAACTAGCATCTTCCCACATTTGCTTGCACATAGCTGCCCAGCGAATTTTTTTGAAAGAATGAATAATTCTATAAATATTTCTCCATATCAATCAGCCAAAATATGTGACTTGGATAATGTTCAAACAACATACTTCCAATTGCAAAATGCATTTGTTCTTTGGTCTATGTTCTCTCACAGGCCAGCTCCCAAAAACAGCCAGTAAAGTGACTATGCCAGCGTCAACTCCATGGGTGGCCCCATTCTTCAGGCCACATGAGTGTTTACCTTGTTGCGCTGGACCCTGCGTAGCCCTATCCTTCCCTAGGGCTTAGCTCTCAGGATTCCTACAGAAATCTTTCTCCAGAGACTTCCTTGGTGGTCCAGTGGCTAAGACTCCATGCTCCCAATTCAGGGGGCCCAGGTTTGACTCCTAATCAGGGACGTAGATCCCACATGTCACAACCAAGAGTTCACATGCTGCAAATAAAGATCTTACATGCCACAACTAAAAGATCCCACATGATGCAACTAAGACCTGGCTCAGCCAAATAAATATTAAAAGAAATCCTCCTCCGTAACTGAACATTCAGTCCTTTGCTAGTGTCTAGAGCCAATCTCTCTCTTCGCTGGAAGGATTTAAGGAACTCTTTTTAATATCCAGAACATATCTTCATACTCTCTTGGAGTTCTTATAACTGAATGTCTGTTTTGTCCCCAGGATGATCGGCTCACTTGTGGCCTCCCACTCACCTCTGGGGCTCAGTCTGTATCTTAGTAATTGCAACTTGGACAGAGAAGCCTGTTGGGCTACAGTGCATAGGGTCACAAAGAGTCGGACCTGACTGAATCACTAACACTTTGACTTCACTTTCAGCATCCGTAGGAATGTACTGTCTTCATTATTTCTAGGAACCTTACAGCAGTGGAGGACTGTATTCTCTTGCTCCCCCATCAGCTCTGGGAGGAACCCTCCTGCAATCTCCTGCCTGCTTGCTCCTGATATTTCTGAATATCCCCTCTGGCTCCTGAAATGCCTGCCAATGTGCCCCTTCTACTTGTCAGAGACCCCACTTGGTCTCTTAACCCCTGTTTCCTGTAGGGACGATGGCTGGGTAGTATGATCTACTTGTGTGTTAGCTCACATCCTCTGAGAAGCGAGTGCTGTGAGATAGGATGAAGTGCCCAAGGATTTCATTAGGGGGCAAGCCTCCTGGAGTTGGTAATGGACAGGGAGGCCTGGCATGCTGCAGTCCATGGAGTTGCAAAGAGTCGGACACGACTGAATGACTGAACTGAACTGGACTGCGTGAGAGGAAGTGGAGGAGGACAGGAGAGCATGCAGACTGTGATGTACAGGGACTTCCAGTGAAGGAGAGAAGAGGAGAAGACACAAGCCCCGAGTCTGCCCTTCAACCTGAGGAAGAGCTGTCAGGGCACCTCAACTAAAGTCACCCATCAAAGGAGTACCGTGTCTTTGGGGAAGGGGCTTCAGTGCATGTCCCACGATGGACAGAAGGGGGCAGAACCTAGGGCCCTTGGTCAGTTATCCACCCCACAGTCACAGGCCAGCCAGGTGCATGCTCCGAGCCTTCATCACCTGCCAGACTGGACTTTGTTCAAACACTTGAAGTCAGGTCTGTACCCTAGGAGCTGACCTCACTCTGGCCAGCACTCTGTTTAATGTCCAGGACCCAGCCTCCACCAGCCTGCTCACAGCTTATCACAGGTAGCACTTTCATGTGTCAATTCCCTCCTGGCATTTCTCAGGTTTGCTTCTCAAATCCAAATTAAAAAATAATAGAGTTGAGACATCGAGAAAATAAGAAAAGGTGTTATAACTCTCCTCCAAGAATTAAGACAGAACAAAGATGCTGGTTCAATGATTCCTGGGCCACGGAGGTCCCCTGGAGAAGGGAATGGCAACCCAATCAAGAATTCTTGCCTGGAGAATCCCATGGACAAAGGAGACTTGCAGGCTATCGTCTATAGGGCTGCAAAGAGCCAGACATGACTGAAGCAACTTAGCATAGCCAATATAGAGACATAACTGGTTTGATGGAAGTCATTGACACCAAGTCAAAAGAGTAGGAAACTCTGATGCATGGAGTCAGAGAACAAGGTCAGTGTTTCTGGAACTGGGACAGGAGCCCAGAAAAGAGGTCACCATCTATCAGTCAGCTTTGCTTGCTCCTGTTGCCATGATATACATGTGTGACTTCCCTGGTGGCTTAGACAGTAAAGCATCTGTCTACAATGCGGAAGACCTGGGTTCTAGCCCTGGGTTGGGAAGATCCCCTGGAGAAGGAAATGGCAATCCACTCCAGTACTATTGCCTGGAAAATCCCATGGACAGAGGAGCCTGGTAGGCTACAGTCTATGTGGTCGCAAAGAGTAGGACATGACTGAGTGACTTCGCTTTCACCTTTCACTTTCTTTGCAGATAAGATAAATGTCAATAACTTTCTATGCATAGTATACTTTATACAAATCCTATCATTGGTATTCAAACAAAAGTTTTTGAAGCAAAAGTAAGTTCTTCAATTGTCAATTTCCATGTGTAACTCTGGACAGCGTTGTTAATCTTATAAGCACATCTGAACATAAGTTTATCCAGATACTACCCAAAAACACTTCTGAGCATTTCCCAGTGTTTAAATATTTCTTATATGCCACAATTCTTTGTAGATAATGCTAAAGCAAAAATTCCTTATTAAACAATTTTTGACAGCCATAATAATTACTAAAGAGCATAAAGGATGTTGGATGTTCCATTTTAGCAACAAAGCATAATAGAGAATGACTTATCAAAGTCCTCAGAATTCTCATTTCTCATTCTGAGTCCTAAAGAATGGAAACACCAAGACAGCAAACATGGGAATCCTCCAGGAATGAGGAGAGAAACAATGATGACTAAAATGAGCCTTCACCAGTCAGAATTCAACCCTCTTAGCCAAGCAGAACTTTAATCTCACTGCTCTGTGAACCTAATTTAACTGAGGAAAATTATTGTATCACACAGGCTTCAGTGGGGCTTCCCAGGTGGCACTAGAGGTGAAGAATTTGCCTGCCAATGCAGGAAACATAAGAGATGTGGGTTCGATCCCAGAATCAGAAAGATCCCCTGGAGAAAGAAATGGCAACCCACTCCAGTATTCTTGCCTGGAGAATCTCATGGACAGAGGAGCCTGGCGGGCTACAGTCCACGGGCTCACAGAGTCAGACTATGACTAAGTGTACACACATGGACACAGGCTTCAGTTGTGAATCTTTCCATTTTAGAAAAATATAATACAGTTTTCTTGTAAATTATTCACCCTCTAGAAAGCTTGGCAACCACATAACTACAATGGAAAGAGAAATGATAACTTAAAAAAAAGCACACCCTTTTATCTATGATACTGCTGCAGATGGGTTCATGTGCTTGATCTTCAGTGAGTGTATCATATCCCTAAAGAGCTATTCCTGATTCTATTTTAGCATCTTGGTTTTCTTGGAATGCCATGACAAAATATCATAAACTTCGGGTGGTGGGGTTTCAACAACTATGAGATCTACTTCACATAGTTTCAGACGCTGGCAATTGCAACATCAAGGTGTTGTGAATTCCATTCCTGAGGAAGCCTCTCTTCCTGGCTTTCATCTTGCTGGGTCCCCACATGGCAGACAGCAAACTCTCTGGTGTCTCTCGTTTCAAGAGCACTTTTCTTTTTTTTTTTTTTATTTTATTTATTATTTTTTTTAATTTAATAATTTTAAAACATGTGTTCCCCATCCTGAACCCTCCTCCCCCCTCCCTCCCCACACCATCCCTCTGGGTCGTCCCAGTGCACCAGCCCCAAGCATCCAGCATCGTGCATTGAACATGGACTGGCATCTCGCTTCATACATGATACTTCACATGTTTCAATGCCATTCTCCCAAATCTTCCCACCCTCTCCCTCTCCCACAGAGTCCACAAGCCTGTTCTATACATCAGTGTCTCTTTTGCTGTCTCATATACAGGGTTATCGTTACCATCTTTCTAAATTCCATATATATGCGTTAGTATACTGTATTGGTGTTTTTCCTTCTGGCTTACTTCACTCTGTATAATAGGCTCCAGTTTCATCCACCTCATTAGAACTGATTCAAATGTATTCTTTTTAATGGCTGAGTAATACTCCATTGTGTATATGTACCACAGCTTTCTTATCCATTCATCTGCTGATGAACATCTAGGTTGCTTCCATGTCCTGGCTATTATAAACAGTGCTGCGATGAACATTGGGGTACACGTGTCTCTTTCCCTTCTGGTTTCCTCAGTGTGTATGCCCAGCAGTGGGATTGCTGGATCATAAGGCAGTTCTATTTCCAGTTTTTTAAGGAATCTCCACACTGTTCTCCATAGTGGCTGTACTAGTTTGCATTCCCACCAACAGTGTAAGAGGGTTCCCCTTTCTCCACACCCTCTCCAGCATTTATTATTTGTAGACTTTTGGGTCGCAGCCATTCTGACTGGTGTGAAATGATATCTCATAATGGTTTTGATTTGCATTTCTCTGATAATGAGTGATGTTGAGCATCTTTTCATGTGTTTGTTAGCCATCTGTATGTCTTCTTTGGAGAAATGTCTATTTAGATCTTTGGCCCATTTTTTGATTGGGTCATTTTCAAGAGCACTTTTCTATCATGAAGACCCACCCCCAAGACCTCATCTAATGCTCATCATTTCCCATCTGAAATACAATCACAGTAGGGGTGAGGGTTTGACATATTAATTTGTGGGGGTTGGGGGGGCATTCAGTCCATAACATCCAACATGGCTGACCAAGACCACCACCAGATCATAAAAAAAAGAAGAGTCCAATCCTGGAGGGATGACTGGGCAGTTCTCACGAAGTCCTTTTCCTTGGTGCTCCTGACTCCCCTGTGGACACTGGTTCCTTAGTGTCCTCCTCTCTGGGATCTGGGCAGGGAGTGAGAGGGCACTGCCCTCCCATGTACTGAGGGCAGCCCATAAGTAAGGGTTCACAAATATCAGCAACTTCCATCCTCCCAACATCCCTAGTGGGAGCCCTCCTCCATTTGACAGACAAGCGACATCTGAGGTTCAAACAGTTTCAGTAATTCACAGGCCCATGTCACAAAAATGGTAAGGATTGGACCTAGTTTTTTAAAGATACACCACACACTACAAAATTCATCCCTTTAAACTGTACAGTTCAGTGTTTTTTAGTATATTCACAAGGTTGCACAACCATCACTACTATCAAATTCCAGAACATTTCCTCATCCCCTCAAAAAATTCCAGATACAGTAGCAGTCATTCCTCATTCCTCCCTTCCCTCAGCCCCTGGAAACTGCTAATCTGCTTTGTGTCTCTATGGGAATACCTATTTTGAACATTTCACAGAAATGGAGTCATACACTATGTGGTCTTTTGTGCCTGGAAATCAACCCTGAATATTCACTGAAAGGACTGATGCTGAAGCTGAAGCTCCAACACTTTCGCCATCTGATGTGAAGAGCCGACTCATTGGAAAAGACTCTGATGCTGGGACAGATTGAAGGCAAGAGGAGAAGGGGGTGACAGAGGATGAAACGGTTGGATGGCATCACTGATTCAATGGACATAAGTTTGAGCAAACTCCAGGAGATGGTGAAGGGCAGGGAAGCCTGGCGTGCTGCAGTCCATGGAAGTCACAGAGTCAGACATGACATAGCAACTCAACAACAATGAATGATGGACATATTTCATGTTTCTTTTCTGCTCTGAGGATGCTCTCATAATGAACTGGCCATGATGCCATCACCCTGAACCTGGGAGGAGGTTTGAAAGGTTGAAAAGTTTGCTACACATTCACCAGCACAGTGCAGCCTGGGTTGCTGCCTCTTCCCACCCACCAAACCAGATCAGTTTCAAAACTGTCTCTTTCTCAGTAGCCTCTGGTTTGATTTAATTTACTGCACTTGGAATTTGATAAGTTCCTGGCCAGCTTTCACATTCTTTTGCATCCTTGTAATTCACATATTATCTTTCAGCTTTCAGTTCTTCGAATCTTCAAGTTACTCCTGGAGAAAAGCTGCTTTACCATTTTATCTGGTTGCTGCTGCTGCTGCTGCTAAGTTGCTTCAGTCGTGTCCAACTCTGTGCAACCCCATAGACGGCAGCCCACCAGCCTCCCCCGTCCCTGGGATTCTCCAGGCAAGAACACTGGAGTGGGTTGCCATTTCCTTCTCCAATGCATGAAAGTGAAAAGTGAAAGTGAAGTCGCTCAGTCATTAATGCCTAAAAAACTAAGTCAAACACAGGGATGTATCATTACCCAGAAATGTCACTCTGGTCCGGACGCTCTTCAGAGTCTGACGTTTGGGGAGGTCTGTCCACAGGTCCCATTAGGGATCCACAAATGGAAAGGAATGCCCCCATCCATCAGGAGCTCATGTTTTTGTGGCAAGAATAGACAACAGCCAGTCACAAAACAATACAAGCGTTCTGGCAGGTAGGTATGTGCCCAAGCCCATGGTTGCAGCACCCTGCACAGACTGGGGATGCCGTGAAAGTTTTAAAACTGGAGGTTGTAGGGACTTCCCTGGTTGTCCAATGGCTAAGACTCCTTGCTCCCAAATGCAGGGGCCCAGGTTTGATCTCTGGTCAGGGAACTAGATCCCACATATGGCAATCAAGAATTCACATGCTGCAACTGAAGATCCCACATGCCACAAGTGAAAAAGACCCTGCATGCTGCAACTAAAGACCTGCGGTAGCCAAACAAGCAAACAAATAAATATGTTGAAAAAACCTGGAGGTTGTAGAAAATGGTAAATAAGTGGGATGACCGTGTTCCAGGAGGCAGGCAGGCATCCCCCAAACATCTGCCATGAGAGTGGATTGATTCAAGCATAGATTTGGGGCCAGAGGGGAAAGAGACATAAAAATGGTGAATCCTTAGTCTTAATGCACACCAGGCAGAGTTCTTCCTGCTTACTAACTCCTAGTAATCCTCATAGCAGCTGGAGAAGGGAAAGGCTACCCATTCCAGTATTCTGGCCTGGAGAATTCCATGGACTGTATACTCCATGGGGTCACAGAGTCAGACACGACTGAGTGACTTTCACAGCAGAGGGTGGTCACAGTGTCCAATAAGGGAGGCAACTATGATTTAAACCCAGGTAGGTTGGGTCAGAGTCCACAGTCTAAAGGCTGCCAACAAAGGTCCATCTAGTCAAAGCTGTTTTTCCAGTAGTCATGTATGGATGTGAGAGTTGGACTATAAAGCAAGCTGAGCACTGAAGAATTGATGCTTTTGAATTGTGGTGTTGGAGAAGACTCTTGAGAGTCCTTTGGACTGTAAGGAGATCCAGCCAGTCCATCCTAAAGGAAATCAGTCCTGAATATTCATTGGAAGGACTGATGCTGAAGCTGAAACTCCAATACTTTGGCCACCTTATGCGAAGAACTGACTCATTGGAAAAGACCCTGATGCTGGGAAAGATTGAAGGTGGGAGGAGAAGGGGACGACAGAGGACGAGATGGCTGGATGGCATCACTGACTCAGTGGACATGAGTTTGAGTAAACTCTGGGAGTTGGTGATGGTCAGGGAGGGCTGGCATGCTGCAGTTCATGGGGTCGCAAAGAGTAAGACATGACTGAGCGACTGAACTGAACTGATGGAGAGAGACCATGTGGCAAATTTTAAATGACTTGACCAGTTCATCCCATTCATTCTTACATTATTCATTCAACACATATGCCCAGAATGCTGTCAGTATATGCCAGGCATGATGATAGGCTTGAGGACAAAAGGGCCAAGGCCCTTGAATTCTACCCTTAAAGCAACAGTGAGGGCAGAGCAATGGGCAGGCTGCCATTTCGTTAAGATGGAAATAGAGTAAGAATAAGACACTGCCTTCTGGGTGCTGGAGTCTAACAGGAGGAAATGCTATGAAACAGGACACACTCCAGCAAATAACTTCAGTCAAAATCATGTACAGAAATTCGGGCTCAGCATCAGATGTAATAACCGTGGAGTAGCAAACAGCTACCCACTCCAGTACTCTTGCTTAGAAAATTCCATTAACAGAGGAGCCTAGCAGGCTACAGTCCATGGGGTTGAAAAGAGTTGGACATGACTGAGCACGCATGTGTTGTTAGACCTAATAAAGGTACATCTCATCATGTATACGTGGGTGAAAACTAGTGAAGAACATACTGTCACACGCGAAAGAGAAGGAATACTGTCCACAGACCACAGATGCCAATGGAAAGGGGAGCCAATTTGGTATAAAGGTGACACGGAGCACAGGGCAGGCTTGCTGGGCTAGTGAGTGGCACCTGAGGTACCATGAACATGGCTTGGGTCTCAACCCCAATCCATCATGGCTTCTCTTGGAACATTTAAGGATGTGGCTAGCACATATTAGCATATTAGCATTTGCAGGCAAGTCTTCAAAATCTCTCTGGCTGATGGAGAGGAACGCTGACCTAAAGGAGGGAGTTCTGAATTCTTCTGGAAACACACCCAATTAGAATACTCTGGTCTCAAGCGATAACGACTTCCACAGACTGGGCACAAAACGTAGCATCTTGGCAACTCCCAACAGGCTAACCTGTTCCGTCATGAACCCCCCTCTCACCGCCCCTGCCTCCTCCAGAACTTCAAATGACAGGAGAGGGCAAACTACTGGGTTCAGAAAGTTTTCCTCTAAAACTCCTTCTTGAACCAAAGCAGGGACAACACTTTGGGAAAGCTCTTTCCCAAACAGATTTTTCTGCTTGACCAAAGGTATAATTTTTCCTCCAGGAAGTTAAGGCACCTCATGCTGGTGTAATTGAGTTTCCCTGGGAAGAAGCCGCTGCCCCCTGGGTGGTCACTGCTGCTGAAAAATTAAACACAGATGTTTGGCGGGTCGCCTCCCCATGCATCCTGCTCTTTGTGTTTTTCCTCTTAAAGAGATGGGAGTGGGTTGAGGATGTCCCTAAAGCTAGCCCCCTGCACTCAGCAACAATATGTCCATGCAGTTGGCCGTGATACAAACCTCTGAAATGAATCAGTCATCCAATGACTCCAGTCACCTCCCATATTGTTGAGCCCTCCTCGCAGCCACTGTCCTAGAAACGGACACAGCAGTTGTATCCCTTCTTATCTGAGGGATGAGCATGGGAAAACTCACATTTGTGAAATGTGTATTGTTTAGAAAAGCTGTGTTCTTATTTTAGAAACAACTGTCGATGATTTTAACCTTTCAAATGAAGGTAAAAAGGGCAATGGTTTTCCCAGGGGGCTCAGTGGTAAGGAACCCGCCTACCAATGCCAAAGACACAGGTTCAGTCCCTGAATGTGGAACATCCCCTGGAGGAGGAACTGACAGCCCACTCCAGTATTCTTGCCTGGGAGATCCCATGCACAGAGGAGCCTGGCAGGCCACAGTCTATGGAGTGGCAAAGAGTCAGACACGACTTAGGGACTCAACAACAAGAGTGCAATGGTTGCCTTCCTAATATGGTGCTATTGGGTGAGGGTGATGGATATTATTTTGCTAGTTCATTCACCTAATAGTAGTTTCTGAGAAATTATAAGTGGGGAAAGGAATAAAAGTTTAAGCTACTTTTAAAACTCATCTTTACAAAATCACTGCAGATGGTGATTGCAGCCATGAAATTAAGACGCTTACTCCTTGGAAGGAAAGTTATCACCAACCTAGACAGCATACTGAAAAGCAGAGACATTACTTTGTCAACAAAGGTCCGTCTAGTCAAGGCTATGGTTTTTCCAGTGATCATGTATGGATGTAAGAGTTGGACTATAAAGAAAGCTGAGCACTGAAGAATTGATGCTTTTGAACTGTGGTGTTAGAGAACACTCTTGAGAGTCCCTTGGACTGCAAGGAGATCCAACCAGTTCATCTGAAAGGAAATCTTTCCTGAATATTCATTGGAAGGACTGATGCTGAAGCTGAAACTCCAATACTTCGGCCACCTGATGTGAAGAGCTGACTCACTTGCAAAGACCCTGATGCTGGGAAAGATTGAAGGCAGGAGGAGAAGGGGATGACAGAGGATGAGATGGTTGGATGGCATCACTGACTCAATGGACATGGGTTTGGGTAGATTTTGGGAGTTGGTGATGGACAGGGAGGCCTGGTGTGCTGCAGTTCATGGGGTCGCAAAGAGTCAGACACGACTGAGCGACTGAAGTGAACTGAACTTATAAATATCCTACTGTCTCTTCTATTTAAAAAAAATGCACTCCAATCCCCCTCCAGCTACTCTGCTCTTTATTTCCTATCATTGATAACACAACTCCTTTAAAGAACTGTCTGAACATTGAGCCTGATTTCTCTTTTCCTACACATTCTTTGTGACTTCAATTTCTTTATCTCACAGCAAAAGCTATCCATTTGAAAACCTTCCAGACACACAACAAGTAGGCTGTGCTTCGAGGCTGAATCTCATGCTCTTTCCAATCCTCTACTCTCTCATTTGAGGACCGTGTTCTAATCAGGCTTAGGCATTAGTTCAAGGAGAATTTCTTTTTCGTTCACAGCTACACTCTCCTATGGTGGGTCCTTCAATCAGCCAATAAAACCACAATGAAAACACTGTCTACCACTTCATTCTGCAGTGCAAATACTAATCTATTGTCAGCTATATTCAGTCAGCAGTATTTTCTAGTACCAACAAGTCTGTCCAAACCTGATACAATGCCCCAGAAAGCAACATGATATACAATTAAAATACTGTGTTTCCACTCTTCTTAGTCAGGGCCAGTAAACAGAGTGTGTTTCCATGTGTGTGCTATGTACACTTGAAGTATACAAATGCTACTCAGTCATCTTGCATTTCTACAACTGTGCTCACTGAACGTGTTTCTTCCCTAAGTGATAATAGGAGACGAGGGTGATGGATTGGTTTGCAAGTGTATTCACCCTCCAATGGTAAACCCTGCCAGCAACTTTTGAGTACTTACGGGGAGTAAGTCAAAGTTTTAAAATCACCTTCAAAACATGTAGTTATTTCTCCCATCCCTCAATCCTTCTCCAGATACTGCCCATTTCCTGATTTCCCTTTATAAGGAGTCCTTCCAAGTGTTATGACTATTTCTGGTTTCCAATTTCCTGCTCACGTGAATTCCCATTTTGTGAATTTCTTCTGATTAAGCTTTGCAGCCACCACTCACCAATGTTGTTCTACTGAGAGGTCACTAGTTACTTCCACATTAGTAAGCCCAGTCTCAATTCTCAGTCCTCCTCATTTGGGGCTCATTAGTAGCATTTTCCAAGCTTGTTGTGTTTGGACATGTAATATATCCAAATTGGAACTCTGAATACTCTCCCTGACCTGCCATTTGCTGCCATTCCTGCTCCTAGTCTTTTAATATCAGTTAATGACAACTCCATCTTTATGGTTTGGCCAAAGAGCTTAGAGATACCTTTGACTGTCCCATACTCACATTTGATTCTTCAGCAAATTGTATCACCTGTTCTCATCACCTCTACCCTGACCACCTAGGTCCAAATTACCCGGTCCAATCTCTTCTAGATTATTACAGTGGTCCCCTGGCTGGTCTCTCAGCTTCTGGAAAAACTGGATTTATATATACATATTCTTTAAATATAATATTTGTGCTCTGCTGTGCTGTGCTTGGTCACTCAGTCATGTTCAACTTTTTAGGATCCCATGGACTGTAGCCCACCAGGCTCTTCTGTCCATGGGGATTCTCCAGGCAAGAATACTGGAGTGGGTTGCCATGCACTCTTCCAGGGGATCTTCCCAACCCAGAGATTGAACCCAGGTTTCCCACATTGCAGGTGGATTCTTTACCATCTGAGCCACCGGGGAAGCCCAAATATATATATATATATATATATATATATATATATATATATATATATATACACACACACACACATAATATATAAAATATTCTATATTATATACAGTATATATTATATAAATATACATTTATATGTATTTTTTATATATTTTCTGTTTATTATACATAAACATCAACTCCTCGGGATTCTCCCTTTGTTGATATTTGCACAAACTGTTCATCTGAATCTGATTATAAAAAAGTTGGGGGGAAAAAAGAGTGAAAGCAGCACTGTATATACAATAGTCACTCAAGAAAAAACGTTTTGTGTGGGCAAAAGCATTATGACCTTCGAGGAGACGTATAAGTCTATCTATTATCATCTGGTGAGAACATTCTCCACTGAAATAAGAATGGAAGAAATGCCTTGATTTATTCATTTTAAAATGTTCTTGTATTCTGGTTTTATTTTCCTTGCTTCCAACTCTTTGGGGAAAAAAAAAAAAAAACATCAATATAAATTAAGTTCTTCAGTCTACTCCCAGGGAAAGGAACAAGTTCTTCTTTGTGCAATTTTGACAGTCATCTCCCTTCATCCATTTTAATATATGAACTAACTCCTGATTCCCTGGCCAGCTTCTATTCCATGTGTATGAATTAGCTCCATGTTGCCTAAGATTTTCAAAGGGCAGTAAAGTAACTCCACTGAATCCCATTCACAAACAGAGGAATTTAGGAAAGTACTGAGAGCATCAAAAACTTCAAGCAAGGTACAATGAGCATCAAACTATTGTACTTGTCCAATGTATAATTGTGCCACTATTTTCAAGAAAACAAAATTTGTGATGTAATACCATTGTCAACTTATCTTGCTCTAAAGCCGTGGTTTTCAACTGGGGGCAGTTCTCGCCCCTTCCCTAGGACATTTGGCAACCTGTGGAAAACACCTTTGGTGGCCTCAATGAGGAGGTGTGTGTGGGGGTGCTCCTGGCAGCTAATGTAGAGAGCCCAAGGATGCTTCTGAACATCCGGTAATGCACAAGACAACCCTCACAACAAAGAATAACCTTGCCTCACATTCCAAGAGTGTCAAGTTTGAAACATTCTCATTTCCATTTAAAACATTTATAATCCCATGGGACTATGGAGTAAATATCCAATTAAAATAGATTTAAATTTTATGAGCAGAATTTTGGTTTTCAGACTTCTGGTGCATCTCATTGAAGACACAGCTTTGACAATTTCATGCCTATGTAAGTCACCCGTGTAGCACTAAACCAGCTTCTGGAAATTCTCAGAGCAAAGTTCAGTAGCAACTAATTTCCTGAAACACAGATCTGGCACCAAACTGATACTCCAGAGATGAATACCAAAGAATGAAGCCAAGTGCACTGCACATAGTAGGTGCTGACAATAAGTATCCAGTGATTTACTGACGCATTCAGAATGTGTTTGCAGTTCAAGTTTCTGGATGGTTTGCTGATACCTACATTTATCAACCCGATATAGTATTCAAATCCACAAATTTCTATAAATGAAGGTCGTGTATGATGATTTAGGAACATTTTAATCCAAAACGCTCAAATCAATCTTTATTTCAAGTATAAGCATATGTGTAGGTTTTGGTATAACTGTGTAACCACTGGGGACATCTTAAATTGGAAATCCCACATGTATTGTATTCTCTACTTTTAGGGGCTAACTACAACATTGTTAGTTACCAGAATCATTGAAGGACTAATGATCTAGTGGAGCCACACCTCTCTTACTACAAATGAAGAAAGAGAAGCTTCCAGAGCTTAGAAGACTTTTTCAAAGCCTTCTAACTAACAGTGCTGGGTAGTCACCAATCATGGACGAAAGCTCTGGTCCTCTCTTGGAGTATTCTGGGATTTTCCCAATAGACTAATTTTTATTTGCTTGTTTAGACTCAAACTTTCTAGAACAACTGTATCAATTTGTGTCATCTAGTTCACCGTGAGTCTATAAACTTGATATAAGTCCCTAAATAAGTTATTTCTTATTGTTTTATCTAAAATTAAAATCTTTCCACTGGGCATACAGCACAATTCTTTAAAGTGAACTGAAAATTATAATTATACAGGTTCAATAAATGTAATATATAATTCACACACAAGAAATGCCATTAATAATTTTTCTGCCATAATGATTTTTGAGTTATAGCAATTTATGGACAATTCCTTTTCTCCCAGAATATCAACTTTTTAACCCCCAAAACACACTAAATAAACTATAAGAAATGATATGCCAATATATTAATTTAGGAAATTACCTACTCACCAATTTACTCGACATAATTTTTAGTTGGAAAACTCAATAGTATGAAACATATTTCGGATATACCATGTCTGAATAAATGCAAAGAATTGTGTTTGGTCCTTACACCAAGCAAGAGAGATCAACAAGTTGACGGCTGTGGGCTACAAGTACCATTTTTTATATTTTTAAGCACAATCATACTTAACTTAATGCTTCTCTAAAAGTACCTTTCTGTGCTCCAACTTAATAAGTTGCTTATAATGCAACTATAGCCTTAAAGATTGCAAACCTGATAAGAAAAATGGGTCCAAAAAAATGACAACAAACCTTCATAATATTGTATTTTATGTATGAAATCTCTTTATGTACTTACCTATTCCATTTATGTAGCATCTATTTAATCTAATCTATGAAAGCTTTTTTTCCCCCCATTGAATGATTTTCAGGAATAAAGTTAAGCAAAGAGAGAGTTGAAAGTAATTTGGGATTTTAATCATAAATCCGAGTAGTCAAGCACCATCCACACTTAAAATACTACAGGTCACTTTTCCTTGTTCCCCAGTAGAACTAATTATTAGAACATTTCATTCCAGATCTTCTCTTTGCCTATCTTCCCTTTATATCTCTTCCTGCCAGCTAAATACTGAAGCATTGTAACAGACACTTCAAAAATGCCTGGAGTCAGGCATGTGACTTTAATAGGAGACTCTGGCTGGAGCTTTTTTGCAATGAAAACCAAATAATTCTGCGTTCAAATGGAAATGGAAATATTTCATCCTGAATTATCTTTACAAGATGATTCCAGCTTTTACATATGAAAATAACGGGAGATTTTTATCTGTGAATTTCTCAGGAGCTCCATTTTCAAACTATGTGGTCTATTTTAAACACACCATATGGATTATGTACTCTATGAACTACTCTGGGCTAAAAAAACTGTGCAAACACAAACCACCCAGTTCTCAAGTCCCAGCTGGCACTTTTGTTACCCGTAAGTGCTCTTTTCTGTTTATGTTTCTTACACCCACATGTATATATGTTTGCAGTTGGAATCCTTCACCCTTGTCTCTTAAAAATTCCTTGAGCAAAATTGCAGCTCTGAATGGGACTTTGCTCCATTTCTGCAGGTCAATGTTCTGCCCAGCGCTGTGGACAAGGCCCAGGCTGCAGGAGAAGGCTACCAGGAGAATGCATGGCCCAGAGTCTTCTCCTCCCCCTCCTCCATTCTAACTGTCTTGTCTGATGTTCCATTTACTTGAGGCTCAAATATCTACTTTTGCAGATGCCACCCAATCAGAGGAACCAGCATTTCCCAAAGTGTGAGCCTTATGGCTGCTGACAAGAGTCCTATGAAAAGAAGGGTCCTGTGGCAAAAGTTTGGGAAGTCAAAACTTCTGAAAAGCTTTTATGCCTAGAGCTTTCCATGTTAATGTTCTTTGTGAATGTTCACGGTGATGGGTCTGTGGAGTACAGGTTGTTTTGTAGTATATTTAAATGTGGAACTTTTCCTTTTCTACTGAGTGTCCTCCAGGAAGAATGTTCCACAGAGCTCATTTTGAGAACTACTACCAATGTTACCGGGCTTCCCTGGTGGCTCATTGGTAAAGAACCCACCTGTCAATGCAGGAGACTTGGGTTCAATCCCTGGGTCAGGAAGATCCCCTGGAAAAGGAAATGGCAACCCATGCAGTATTGTTGCCTGGGAAATTCCATGGACAAAGGAGCTTGGTGGGCTACAGTCCATGGGGTCACAAAGAGTTGGACATGACCTAACAACTAAACAACAACAATAACCAATGCCACCAGCTAAAAGGAACTTCTCAAGGTCTAATACTATATCCCAGGGCAGGAGTCTTAAGTAGGACAGGCAGGCCTCCTAGATAGCTGCTGGGAAGCTATTTTTAAGTAAGTGGCTCTATTGGCACATGTCAGGACCCACCACACAAGTGCTTGACTATTTCAGCCTTGATAATGTACTCCTATGTGACAGTCACATTGTCACCCACCTAGGGGTGACAGCAATGATTCCAGGGATGCTGAGACATGAGGGGCAATGCAGAAAGTAGAGAGAAGTTCAACTGTGTAATTTAGGGTTTGTGAATTACAAGTAGCAGCAATCCTGTTTGTCCTTTGGGTTGAGTACCTTGAGAGTGGGGCCACGTTGTCCTGGCATATGTGTGCACTCAGTGAATCTCTGCAGAATGACTCAGTGATATAGAGATCACCAAATTTGGGCAATCTCCTTGGTTTTCATGTTACTTCCCTCCTCTCTGCAGTGCCAATCCCGACTTTCACAGACAACCATGGGAATCAGTAGATACAGCCATCAGAAACAACCGCTAGGCAACTGTTTGTCCCCAGTCTAAAAGTGACCACTTAAGGTGAGAGATCAGCTCTCTATTTAAAAACTCCAGTAAAAGAGGCTTCAAGGCATGCTCAGTACTCTGCTTCAGAGTTGGACACTCGCAGCTAAGGAAATCATCCTCAGTCACACCTTCTATCTCATGCAACTGTCTAAAAGGCACTTGAGGGAGGGTGGCCATCTCCCCTGAGGTGTCAAGTTCAACCACAGTATTTCCCTAAACACTTCGGCAAAACTGCCAGAGAACAAGATTTTTCCTGCTGCATGATTAGATGAAGGACATTCTCTGGAATCCATTCTCACCTTAAAATATGTGTGTGTGTGTACTCACAAATATATCTGTATACATGTGCGTGCATTTACACGTGTGTGTTTGCACGTACTAGTACCATCTGCCTAATCACATATGTTTAAGACTTTAGCCATTTTCACGTCTTCCTTCTGTGAACTTTGTTCATTTAAATAGCCATTGAATTGGATCAAGCTGTTCCTGAAATGACACTCACATTCACTGGATCCTCTCCAGATTTCTACCCTTAGTTCTGGACTTCTTTCTCTTTCGCTGACACTGTGCAGTAGGCTCCCAACTCGTAGAGAGAGATTTCCAAACTCCCCACCCAGTACTGCATGTGTATGGCCCTTTATAACTGCTGAACTGTTTTCCAATATGTTATTTGATGCTTGTGACAGCCTATGCATGCCGATGAGGTCACTGTGGACGGTAAACCACTAGCTAAGCGTCCCATAGTCAATAATTTATTTGTCAACAAATCACTCTTCCCCTGACCTTGTTTTTCCCCCATGGACCTTAGATAGTTATACAAACACAATTAAAAAAATTTTTTTAAAGACTGCTACATAGGACCTTATTCAGTGGAAAAAGAAAGTTTGTCTTGATAGATCATTAATAAAGAAGCAACTATGGATGACAATTAAATATATTCTACTTAAAACCAGCTACTTTATACTACAAAAAAAAAAAAAAAAAACAGCGAGATACTTTTTTTGTTAATACCTAAGCTCAGGTGGTGCTTCCCACATGGCTCAGTGGTAAAGAATCTACTTGACAATGCAGGGGACTCAGGAGACGTGGGTTTGATTCTTGGGTCGGGAAGATCCCTTGGAGGAGGAAATGGCAATCCAGTCCAGTATTCTTGCCTGGGAAATCCTATGGACAGAGGAGCCTGGCGGGCTATAATCCAGGAGGTGGCAAAGAGTTGGACACAACTGAGTACATGCACACACATGAACGGTGGGTGAAAAGTGGTGTGTTACCAGGAAAGGATGCTCCCTAATTGTCGGGACTTGCGGGTCTTGCCAAGTGGAACGTACAGCATATCATGGGGCATACACTATGCTTGTCTATGCTTTCTGCCCAGCACAGGCTGCCTCCTTCCAGGGTCCTCAACCTGCCAAACCCTGCCCAGCCTCTAAGCCCCAGTTCACATGCACCCCTTCCTCCACTCTGCAAGCCTGCTGTGCAACCTTAGGTTGATGCTTTCAACTCCTGTAAGGGAGTCATCAGATTCTAGTCTGTAGCCTGGTTATCTCGGTACATGCCCTCCACCCTTAGAGAATAACTCATTCACTTTACTGATTCAACAAATACCCCTTCAGTGATGCTACCATGCCGAGTGCTATTGTGAGCTCTGAAACAGAGCATCTTAAGAAATAAATTCTGCCTTGAGAGTGCAATCTTGTGCAAGCACCTGCCATCGCTGTTATGTCACATACACTGATGAATAGTGTTGCTGTGGCCGGTCCAGCAAGTCTGATGGCAGACTCCAGTTTATAGAGCGCTGTTTACTCTTCCCCTCTCTGGTGTAGCCTGAGACTGTAAATCCAACACAAAGACATATTGCATTTCAGCCTTGCATTTAGCATCTAATAGCTGACTGCACTTCAAACAGAATGGTGCTTCTATTGAGAAAGAAGTATCCCTTACATGAGGCCAGCATTCCATTAACCAATCAAAGAAAGTGTTGTTTAAACATGCCATTTCCCCCTGAACTCTTCTCTTAGTTCATTGTGTAGCTCAGAGCATTAACGGTCATGAAGAAATCTGTCACAGTCAAACTTCTTTTCCACTAAGGAACTAATTAGAACTTCTTTTTTATATTGAGAGTTATATACAAAAGAGTTAATTTTGCCAAGTGTACTGAGTTCAAAAGTGAAGAGAAGGTTCCATGGCCTCCTTGAACAATTAGCAACAACTGTTTGAGTGCTTTGGTGTTAATTACAATTGGCAGTCCATCACTTATATAATAAACTCTTCAAAGGGCCTCTTTCCACAACCAGTGTAAGCGAATACAGCAAGGAAAACAAAGAGAAACTAAGGGAACAAAGGGAAAACCGCTTTCAGAAGTTCCAGTCGAGCTGAGAAATTAGAGACTCCATCATTACTTTAGATCTTGGAGAATTCTTTCAAAGCAGGATTTGAGACAGTTCTTACCTAAGTACATAAATTCCAAGTAAAAACAGGAAACTGAGGTCATGAAAGGATATAGACAGAAGATGTACACTCATACATTTGAGGAAAGTAAATAACAGATGTAACTCTGAGCTTCCTGTTGACCAGGGCAAAAAATGAATAATGAGCAGTAAGTAACTAGGTTCTTTTTAGCAGAATGGACCATGTATGTGTGTTTTCTCTTTGGCTGAACTCCTCAATTGAGAATGGGTGGTAGTTTATTCACCTCTGCCTTCCAGTTTGTTAAACTGGATCTCCCATCCCAAGTAGAGGTTTGGACTGCATTAAATCTGACTAAATTTCCTGATGCTGAAGCTAAAGCTCCAATACTCTGGCCACCTGATGCAAAGAGCTGACTCATTGGAAAAGACTCTGATGCTGGGAAAGATTGAGGGCAGAAAGAGAAGAGGGTGATAGAGGATGAGATGGTTGGATGGCATCACTGATTTGATGGACATGAGTTTGAGCAAACTCTGGGAAATAGCAAAGGACAGTGAAGCCTGGCAGGCTGCAGTCCATGGGGTCACAAACAGTTGGATGTGACTGAGCAACAACAACAACAAACTATTAGTAGCTTATAACTGGGATGCCTGCCTTCCCTCATGATTCCCTATAATCCATTCTTCAGAGGAAAGTTAGGGTGATCCCTCAGGATTGTAAATCAAAGCATGTCTCTCACATGCTGGCCATCCTCCAAAGGGTTCCATTGCAGTTAGTATAAAATCTAGACTCCTGTACCCTGACACCTCTGGCTCTATCTCCCTTCCTTTCCCTCAACTCTGCTTAAAGAACTCTTGGGGTCTAAGATCCTGCTATCCCCTCTGTCTGCAAAGCTCTTTCCCCTGATTTTCATACAGAGGCTTCTTCATTCATTCAGCTTTCAGGTTCAATTCTCAAGGAAGCATTTTCCTGACCACTACAGAATCAGTCTGTGCATGACTTTTGAACCGATTATGAGGTCTTACTTCCTTCCCTACACTCACCATCTGCAGGGACCTTAGTGCTTGTCCTGGTTGGCTTGTTTGTTGGGGTCCTCACACTAGCACATGAACCCCTAAGAGAAGAGGATCTTGCTTCCCTCTCCTTCCCTGGAG
Source organism: Bos grunniens (assembly GCF_055505025.1). Taxonomy (NCBI): domain Eukaryota; kingdom Metazoa; phylum Chordata; class Mammalia; order Artiodactyla; family Bovidae; genus Bos; species Bos grunniens. The sequence continues at coordinate 8,383,109 of NC_141194.1, forward strand.
TAAGGAGCCCTGCATGACAGGTGCTGGTGATAAATCAATCAACTCATAAAAGACAATATATTGTAAGCTGGCTTGATTATAAAAATGAACAAAATGAACAGATACATAAATATATCATGGCTAACTCCCTTCCCTTTGTGATTAACTTTTACCTCCTTTGGGATAAAAGTCCAAGTCATTCATCTAAAGCAGGGATTCAGCCAACTTTTCTGTAAAGGGCCAGAGTGTAAATATTTTAGGCTTTGTGGGACATGGTTTTTGCCTCAACTACTCGGCAGTATGGAAGCCACAGTATGTGAACACGCACAGTATGTGAACAAACGGGTATGGCTGTGTTTTAACAAAACTTTATATGCAAAAATTGGCATCTGTTGGATTTGGCCTGTAATTTCCTAACTGTAGATCACAACTGGGGCTTCCCAGGTGGCCCTAGCGGTAAAGAACCCACCTGCCAATGCAGGAAGCATAAGAGACAGGTTGGATCCATGGGTTGGGAAGATCCACTGGAGAAGGAAATGGCAACCCACTCCAGTATTCTTACCTGGGAACATGGACAGAGGAACCTGGCAGGCTACAGTCCATAGGGTCACAAAGAGTCAGACATGACTGAAGTGACTTAGCATGAACACACAGACCACAATTAGTAAGAGGAAAATACTAGCTAAAAGTAAAAAACCAAATAATCAGACTTGTGGACACAGTGGGGGACGGGGAGGGTGGGATGAAATGAGAGAGTGGCATGAAATGTACACATCACCATATGTACAACAGCCAGCCAGCGAAGTTTGCTGTATGATGCAGGAACTCAAACCCAGTGTGCTGTGACAACCCAGAGGGGTGGGATGGGGATGGGATGGAAGGTGGGAGGGAGGTTCCAGAGGGAGGGGACATGTGTATACCTATAACTGATTCATGGTGATGTATGGCACAAACAAACACAATATTATAAAGCAATTATCCTCCAATTAAAAATAGATAAACTAAAAAACAGACAAACAGAAAAATTCAATGGCAAAAAACTTCCAGAAACACTAGAGTGAAAATTTGTAGGTCTAGAAAAATACTGATACCAGGTAATAAGTGGATCCAAGGTAAGAACAGTAAAAGAAAGACTGAGTACCACCAGTGCCAATGGCCACATCACGGTTGAGGCTACACTCACAGGCTTCACTCTGCGACTGTGAAGTGATAACCCTCCCCTTCAAGAAGATGTTGATGAGATCACACTTGGAAAAATAGAGACAGGTCCAGGCATTTTATTAAAGGGAAAATGGGGGAAAAATGGACAAAAAATTGGAAACCTTTAAACAGTCACTGGCATGCATTCAGAGGCACACAGCCAGAAAGAAGGCTCAGGAAGCTAATAGATGGAGAGGGATTAAAAAGACCCCAAGATCTGTAACAAGGGGGGATAAATGAAGACTACAGAGGACACACGGAAGGGCTCATGTAAGAACACTGCAAATACTGTAGACAGAAGAGGTCTATGCCGTTCATCTATCTGGAGACTTGAAAACATGAAATATTGTAGAATGAAATTCGGAAAATACATATTTAGGCCAAATTTCCCTACCAGAGTTCAGAATAAAAAATCTCAATATCCAGATTTTTAAAGTATATTCCAGTGATCCCAGAAAACATTTCCAAGAATATGAGTATTTACATTTATTTAACACTTCACAGTTGTCCGGATACATATAGACACTCCAGTCCAATTGGATCACTGAGGCAGGCGGGAAAAAATTGATTATCCACTTTTTGTAGATGAAGAGACAGAGGCTCAGAAAAGTTACTTATTAGCTAGGAAGTGGTGGTAGAAAGCCACAGTCTTGAAGATCTCAATTAAAAGTGTTAAAAATTTTGAATTGGTCATTTAATAGTTTAACAAAGAACTTACTCTAAACATACGTATACATCTTCATGGACTCAAAGAATGTTAGACTTGGAGAATTTCTGGCTATACATTAAATTGAATGGAATGATTATTTTTCAATGGAGCAATGCCTGGGCCCCACCCTAGAGCAATTAAAGAAAAAATTTCTGGGAGTGGGATTCACACATGAGTAATTTTTATTATTTTTTTTAATTTTATTTTATTTTTAAACTTTACATAATTGTATTAGTTTTGCCAAATATCAAAATGAATCCACCACAGGTATACATCCTGAACCCTCCTCCCTCCTCCCTCCCCATACCATCCCTCTGGGTCGTCCCAGTGCACTAGCCCCAAGCATCCAGTATGGTGCATCGAACCTGGACTGGCATCTCGTTTCATACATGATATTTTACATGTTTCAATGCCATTCTCCCAAATCTTCCCACCCTCTCCCTCTCCCACAGAGTCCATAAGACTGTTCTATATATGACTGTAATTTTTAAATGTTCTAAGTCATCACCAAAGTTGAGGATCACTGATTAAGTACCGAGGTCAGCAAATATTTTGTGTAAAGGATCAGACAGGAAATATTTGAGGCTCTGCTGGCCATATGGTATCTGTCACAACTACCCTGCTGTTGCATGGTGAAAGCAGCCATAGATGATATGTAAGCAAATGGGCGTGGCTGTGTTCCAATAAAACTTTATTTGTAAAAACAAGTTATTGGCCAGATTTGGACCAAGGGCCATGGTGTACCAACCCCTGATGTAATAGAACCTTTCTATGGAAGAGAGGCCTAGAGATGTGAACTATCCTACCCAAGGTCTAATCATGAATCAATAACAAACCCAAGGCTGGGCTCTGCTCTTCGTTTACTGGCTGCTGTGGTTCCTCTACCAGTTCTCTGGGACTCTCAAACTACAACTTTGGACCTGCTATGCTTCATTTTGCTTCCCTGGTGGTTCTTGCCAATGCAGGAGACACTTAGGCTTTCCTTGTGGCTCAGCTGGTAAAGAATCCGCCTGCAATGCAGGAGACCTGGGTTCGATCCCTGGGTTGGGAAGATCCCCTGAAAAAGGAAATGGTAATCCACTCCAGTATTCTTACCTGGGAAATCCCATGGACAGAGGAGCCCGGTGGGCTACAGTCCATGGGGTCCCAAAAGAGTTGGACATGACTTGGCAACTAAACAACAACAACATGCTTCATCTTTCACAAGCTTAAACATCCCTCTTGGAATAACTTATTTATTGGGAAGAAGGCTGCGTTTGGGCAGAAAGCTGTGATTTTGAGTCCCAGCTCTTCTACTTTACTAGAAGGAGAACTTCTGGCAGTTCCCTCAAACCATCTGAGGCTAGAGTGTCTGCATTGTAAGCCAGGGATGAGATTTCCAAAGGAAAATGTCTGTATGGATTAGGTGAGTACTGCGTGACCCAGTGCCATGCGTGACACACAGTATGTGCTCAGTAAATGTTTATTTCACAACCTGAGAACTTTGACTACTATCAGATTCGGGTTTTTTTGTAATTTGTGTGGACAAAAATTTGAGAAACCTAGAATATTAGGAAAAGAGAAACATTTCATCAAAATTTATTCTCACTGTCAAAGACAAGGACATGTGAAAAAGGGATGGGTAGAAGGGTAAAAGGGATATACAAAGAAGCTCCCCCAAGAGGTTGTGATGGCCATGGTCCTGGCCAATCTCATCACCAACTGACAATCACTAGCCTAAATTTTGATAAATTTCCCATCATCCCAGAAGATGAGGGGAGATAAAGAGAGTGTGATGATTCCTTGTTTTCATTCAGAGGTAGAAGATTTGGGTTGGGGGTTTGTTCACTCCATTCTCCTAAACTTGGCAACTTGAATATGAACCTAAATCTCCACAACCCATTATTCTCCACTGAACATGAGACACTAGCTAAATTATGAAATCAGGATTTAGCTGAAATAAGATTGATTTATACTCAGTATCATCAGTGAGTTTACTTTTCAAAATATCCTGGGGGTGACCATCAAACTACCTATTTGTATACTGAGGGTTAGAAGATTTCTCTGACATATATTGTAAAATATTGGGATGGTCTAGAAGCAGAAATTGTTGGTTGACTTCTGTGCTAAGAGATACAACATGCATTTCCTTCCTTCCTTGCTAAGGGATTCTTATTTCATTCAAACATACCTCACTCAAGTGCCACGGTATGTTTCATGCTAGGAAGTTTGAACCTATTTTCAGCTCCAGCCAAGGACTTGATTCACTTAGGAGTTATATATTAGTCTTCTCATCAGTGAGTGGATAGAGAACGGGCATGTGACTTTACTCTGGCCAATGAGAGCTAAGAAGTCAGGTAGGGGCTTCTGAGAAAGTTTTCTGATTCTCCTGAGAGGGCAACAGGACAGACTGTCTCTCCTCTTTCTCTAGAAACTATTGTGTCTGTAGACAATGCCTGACACCTGAGCTGTCGTCTTGCATGCGTGTTAAGTCACTTTAGTCATGTTCGACTCTTTGTGACCCTATCGACTGTAGCCTGCCAGGCTCCTCTGTCCATGGCATTCTCCAGGCAAGAATACTGGAGGGGGTTACCATTCCTTTCTCCAGGGGATCTTCCTGACCCAGGAATCAAACCCGAGTCTCTTACATCTCCTGCATTGGCAAGCGGGTTCTTTACCACTAGCACCACCTGGAGAGCTGCCATCTTATGTGTAGTTAAACCAATCATAAAGATGACTCTGGCAAACAGATACAGAACCTGGATCCCTGTGGACATCATTAAGTCACAGAATCAACCACTCTGAACCCGCTCTGTTTACGGACATTTCTTTCTGTCACCTCATACTTCTCCTTATGGTTTAAGTCAACTTGATTGAGAGTATCTTGATTCTGAACCCAAGCTGCTGAAACCGTTTATCTGATGCTATTTCCTGGTTGTGTTTCTCCCTCATCTCTTCTAAAATCAGTTTTCAACTCATTTTTTGCCTGAAATACAAAAAAGCACAAAGTAGCTGTCTGGCTACATTTGGTAATCTGATGCTTCAAAAGGAAAGCAAATAGTCTGGCATTCCAGAGTTTAGAAGAGAAATGTGCTTTATTAAGAAATTTCTGCAAGTGAACTTCACAGTTGGATGGTAATATACCCAGAGATGACAGCCATTCATACTTGAGGAAAGCAATGTTTTTGAAGCTGAGGCTACCTGAATGCACACAATTGAGGTAATGTTGTCTTTAATCCATCATTTCTAATTTACAATCAAACGTTCACCAGAGCAATCAAACAAGAGAAACTTGAATACATGTCTTCAAAATAACATAAGTTATTAATTCTCTCAGCTCAGTGTTTCAACTTTCTGTACTTACTCATTCCACAAATGCATGTTGAGTTTCTACTGGGTGTTAGGTTTAGGGAATACAGAAATAAAAAGGGCAGTATCAATCTCTTAAGGGGATCAGAGGCTATCAGCACTACCCATTAGAACCTTTTACAATGATGAAAATGTTCTCTATCTGCATGGCCATTAGCCACTCTGGCCAATTAGTACTTGAAATGTGGCTCTTGCAACTTAGGGACAGAATTTTAAACTTACTTTAATTAATTTTATATAGCCATGTGTACCTAGTGGCCACCATATTGTACAGCACAAGCTGAGATGGTAAAGATGACAAGAAAACCAAAGGTATTATGATCAGTACCACAAAAACAGATTCACATCATCCTACAAAACAGGACTCCAGGGGACGAGCACTTAAGGAATTCAGCCTTGGGCAAGATAAGAAAACTCATTCAAGGAAAGCAGACTCTTAAATCCAGCTCTAAAGAACAAAGAGCAGTGAATCACCAAGTTCACTTTCTGCTTCTCTATTGTTTTTTTTTTTTTCAATTGTATTGGGTTGGCCAAAATGTTCGTTCATCTATGAGAGCTCATGGGAAAATGTGAATGAACTTTTTGACCAATCTATTATTATAATAGTCTACCTTGTCATAAATTAGCATTTTCCATTATATTAGCATCTCCCATTTACCAGTTCACTTCATACTTATTTCTTTGTATGAAGTAGATTCACTGTGTACATGTATTAGAGCTTTCCTAAATCAGTCACTCCGCATTTGACCCAGAGAGATACATAATCAACATTTTTGTGTTAAATACATAGTACAAGGACATCCACATGCCACTTTGAAATGGTTATCTGCTGACTTGCTGCTGAGTGAAAACTACCAAAATAATTTTCTCTGACCCCACTGTATGTGTGTGTTTTCCTCTTTCATCTATTTTAAAGATCAGTTTTCAAATTACTATTCAAAATACGTATTTACCAAAATTATGTCTCCAGTTACATAAACACTAAGTATGTGGAGATTCAATTTTCTTTCTGTCCCTTATTCACTGAGACAGTCCCTTCTGACTTCTGAGCTCTTTCTGAAGCCACGAGGGCCACCTGCCCCCTAGATCAACACTCAGTACCAACCTCTGTGAATTGATTGTAGGTCCTGTCACATCTTCCATGTCCCCTAAACACCACATTCCATCTCTTTCCAAGAGGGGAAGCTGGAAATATCTGACTTTCTAAGTACTGTGGACTTTATAAGACTAGGAGGTGCAGAATGAAGACAACAGATGAGGGTAGGGACAGTGCTCCCTGTTGAGTAGAATCAACAGGGAGGCCCTGACAAGGAGGAAATGGAGAGCTTATTACTGTAGGAACTCAGGCCAAAGCAGCAGGGATGGAAAAGCTGAGGGGAGAGACAATGACAAATAGACTATCTGTTTGGAAACCCACTGAGTGCCAGAGGGCAGAGAGAGCCGAGACTTTAAAGTGGGTGATTGGACAAATGGTGTGGTCATTGTATAAACAATGCTGAGGAAAGAGATGGCTTCTCTTGGGCTGTGGTGGGGTTCAGTTGGATTTTAGGAGCAGCGGATTGTCAGAAATGCAATTTTGGAGGCCAGTGATACAGAATTCAGAGGTATCACTGAGGCAGGTAAGAGAGATGGGAAGGAGAGGGAAATAAGGCACAAGAGATTAGGCAGGGAGCAACCACCTGGATGAACTGATGCTCTTGGAGGTTTTCAGGTCTTTGAAGAGGATCATGAGACCCTGATGAAGATTATTACATGAGCAGACTGGAGCAAAGGGAAACCCGGGATGGAGTTGGATAAGGAACCCTGGGCCTGGGATTCCAAATGAACAGTGGAGAATATGTTGGGAGGGAGCATAATGCAATGGTGAAGACCACAGCTTCTGCCAACATTGAACCTGTTTTGGGATCCTGATTCCACTGCTTCCTGGCCATGAGACCTTGGACACATCAAACTGTCTTCCTTTGCCACAGCTGCCTTCTCTATAAAATACCAATGGAAACAATGTTGTGATGTGCCATGCCGAGGCTTGAGTTTACACCAGTGGTATACGCAACACAGGGAAGAGGGAGAAGAAGGCAAGTGGTCATTCAGAGTTGAAGATCTTGAAGATGGGACAGCTGTGAGTGATGGAGGTGGCCGAGTTGGGTAGCAGAGGTGAGGTGAAGATGGAGGTCCATGAAGTGCTGGAGGGTGAGGAACAGGCAGACAAGTAGGTTGGGAATGTCTTCAACATGAATGTAGAGATAAATGGGAGTGAAAAAAGAGTGGAAGTACGATGCTAAGTCTTCCTGGTAGAAGATTGATGGAACTCAAAATTTTAACAGATTATTAATCAAACATGCCAGCCTCGATCAGCAGTTTATGTATCTCTACCTCATCTTCTCCTCACAAAAGTCCTCTAAGGTCAATGTTTTCCTCCTTTTCAGAAAAGAAACTGGCACTCGAGGGTTTCATATATTTACAGTGCCAAAGTTGCTACACATAAGACATAAAAAGGGGGCCCTGAGAACCTGGGCTTTTCTAACCATAACTATGCTGTGGGGAAGTAGAAGTGGAGGTCAATAGGTTGGACCTCCAAGGCGGAGTAACTGTGGAGCTCAGATGGTGATGAGGGGAAGGCAGACTGAATAAAGAGGAAGAGGCAATGCTGCAAGACTGAAGGATGGCAGACATTGGCTTGGGTATTCACAAAATGAAAAGAGAGCCAATTGGTTTCCATCAGTCCTTTCTGTTATTGCAGTTACTGAACTGAGAAAGCCTTTTGCTCTTTGCTTTTTCTGGGGAATAACATAATCATTCAGGTTGGGTTGAGTGTCTGACAGTGTTTTATGTAGTCCTCTTATTTCTGAGCCTGAAAACTTATTCCCCATGTGATAGTTCCATATTCCTTTTGGAATGTGTAGCCTGATATCCGTCTCTGCCTCCTAGCAACCTGTCTGCTATGATATATACCATTTCATCCCTCTAGCAATTGGGAAATGCATTTCTGGAAGCCAGTCTCTTGGTAATTGATGCATCATTTTTCCATTAAAGAGAGTACTCATGCATTCACGAAGAATTGCAGGTTTAAAGTGTTTGGTAATGATCTCTGGTTGCTTGTCAAGCAGAATTTCGATCGGAACATGAAAATACAACATTAGTATGATTTGCAACCCTTCCACTGGGTTCCTAATTTCCTTCAACAACACAGAGTGATATTTCTCCATGCTTAAAATCCATTACAGGTGCTTACTACATTTGGTCTCCTTTGGAGGTACATCTTCTAAGTCTGACACAGGAAAAAAGTTAAAAATGTTCTAAATGAGTAATCCCCCTACCCCACAATCTTTTAACTCTGATTTATTCCTCAGCTGAAAGTATTCATCACTAGTTGAGCTAAAATAAACTAACTCTTATGACATATAATTAAATTACTGGCAGAAATAAAATCTAAAATTCCTCCAGAGTACTTCACATAAACATCAGCAGAATAATTGAGTTGAGGTAAAATATTTTGTTGAAAGGCCCCCAAAAAAGTCACCTGAAGGAATTTGTTTCCCTAATCTCTGACAATGTTTAATTTTCTTTCACGATAATTATGGAAAAAAATTTCACTTGTGTGTAAAATCCCCTCTTCTTTCAACTCTTCTTTGCCTGCCTTCCTTTTTTTCACATCTTCACCAGAAACTGGAAATAAAAACACTAGGAAAATGTTTAAACTCTTAGCTAAATGATAGTCTCTCAAGATCTGGCTAAAAGAAATCATGCATTTACTCATTATTCACAGCTTCTAGGTTAAAATTCTAGAAAGGAGGAGTGTTATATTTCCATTCTATCCATCTGATTTCTCTTTTAGATGGCCTATGAACAGGCTCAACAGAATCTCAAAGACTTCATAACCAGGACACATGGGGGAGAACAGTGATTTCTCAGTCCCCAATTAAATCCTTCAGGAGAAACACACACACACACACACACACACACCTCAATCACTCTGCACTTTTGCTCATTCAAGAACTTGTGAGTCCTAGTCCTCAGCTCCATTTTGCTTAGGAGTTCATCTTGCTTTTCTGTCGTTTGAAATTCCAAAATGATAGTCATTTTGGAAGCCAGAACTACGATGTCCACATCGCATGGAAAATTTTTAAGCCAACTTTTTCTAAGTTCACCACAAAATGAACAACAAGTCAATGCAACACTGGGTGGTTTGTGAGGCAATAAATTTTTCCTCTAAGATTCTGCAGTATCATTTTCATATTTATTTCTAAATTTAAAACAATTCTCTGAATCCACTCTTTCTTTTGGTGAGAAGCAATTGTGAAATTATCTGGTGGTTTGATAAATTTACCTTATTTTTCTCACCCTCCCTTCAACTGAACCAGTATTTGTCAAGCCATTATCCTTTCCAGATGAAGAAGAAAAAGAGACATTGGACTTGGATTAGGAAAACTGAGATCCACCCCAACTCTGCCATTTGTTAGCCACATGGACTGTGGCTGATCCTGGAGTCCCTCTGAGCCCTTAGGTCTATGTGTAAAAGAACAACATAAATAACTACAACATGAGTAAAGGGTTCAAAGAAATGGGAATTTATGAAGAAGCTTTCTAAGTGCCCAGATGCCGCACATAGGTATTTTTTTTTATTCAGACACATCTGTGTGATGAGGAATATTGGGCAAAAGAATGCTTCAGTGTCTTCCTCTTGGAAGAAAGGGTTGTTCAGTCACTCAGTCATGTCCGACCCTTTGCGACCCCATGGACTGCAGCACACCAGGCTTCCCTGTCCTTCACCATTTCCTGGAGTTTGCTCAAACTCATGTCCATTGAGTTGGTGATGCCATCCAACTATCCCATCTTCTGTCTCCCTCTTCTCCTTTTGCCTTCAATCTTTCCCAGTATCAGGATCTTTTCCAATGAGTCAGCTCTCCGCATCAGGTGGCTGAAGTATTGGAGCTTCAGCATCAGTCTTCCCAATGAATATTCAGGGTTGATTTCCTATAGGTTTAACTGGTTTCATCTCCTTGCTATCCAAGGGATTCTCAAGAGTCATCTCTAACACCACAGCTTGACAGTTGTCTCATGTATCAGCACTCAGCTCTCTAAGGACAAATGTCTTCCCACTCCAATCTCCAGAAAACTCCTTCTCAACATTCAGGACCCTCCTAGTTCCAGTCCCCAGAAGATAACACAACTCTATCATCTGAGGAGCTCTGCCTACTGGTAACATCTTTCTACAACTTCATTTCCTTTCATCTCTCTCCCCCTTCCCTTGTCCTCTTCTGCCTCTTAACCTTAAAGTTCCACTTCCCTTCCTGACCAAAGGAAGATGGGCTGCCCCTTGTCACACCTCCCAGGATTTGGGGGTCGGGGTAGAATGACTAGGAGGTGATGAAACACTCCCTGCTCTCCTCTGAAGCTTCTTGATTCCTGATTTAATGTGCAGCTATATTTCTAGTTTTTACATCTTTTGCTATATGCTTACGCATCTCCCCTTTGCCATTCATGTTTTTACATCCTGGGACATTTTCCTAGGTCCTTTAAGACATTGAGCATCCATCCCAATTTTCTCTTTCATCATCCTTTAAGGCTTTAATAACCCTATGGACACCCTTTCAGACACCACACCTCACAGATCCTTGTCCTTTAGGGTACTAAGAACTTATTTCTTTGGCACCTCCCCTCTAAGGAAACATCACACTACACTTCACAATTTATTGCTACCAAAATCTCAAACTGTGAGAGTCCTCTAAGAGGCCACAAGTTCCCAGACTTTCAACTCTAGCAAATCCTTACTGCTCCCACAGCTCCTTTCTTGTCAGGACGTCAACTTCTGGACCCTCCCTGCTTTTCCAGTGGATCAGCATCTGTGGTCAAAAACAGGCCCTGGGAGGTGTCCATGACCTAATATCCAGAATCTGTCAATATGCTACATTATATGGCAAAAGGAACTTGCAGATGCAATTAAATTCAGGATCTTGAGATAGAGAACACTGGATAACCCCAAAGGGCCCGATGTAACCATGAAGGTCCATATAAGATGATGGGAGAAACAAAGCCAGACAAGGTGATGTGAGGATAGAATCAGAGACTGGAGTGATGTGGCTACAAGTGAAGTCATATCAGTGCCCTCTAGAAGCTGGAAAGGGCAAGAAACAGACTCTCCTGTGGAGCCTCCAAAGAAACCAGCCCTACACCAAAGTTTTAGCCCAGTGAAACTCAGTTTGGACTTCTGACCTCCAGAACTCTATGAGAGTAAATTTTTAATTTAATTCCCTAAATGTATGGTGATTTGCTACAACAGTGACTGGAAACTAATACACCACTCACACAGTTGAATGCCCTCTTAACCCAGTTGGGAGAAGGCCAATAATCAATAGTTCCACTTTTGCCCTTATATTTACCCTATAATTCCTCTTTTGGGGCCTTCTTGTATGTGTGCCTTGCAAACACCCGGCCTTGATTGACTTCCATCCTAACAATGGACTTTTCATTTTGGCTAATCAGCTTCTAAATGATGCTGGAATAGATCTCAAACTAGTTAATAACTGGGTTCATTTATAAATCACTGGATTGGTACAACTATTTCTACTCTGCCTGGGATCCAAAACCCATTTCCTATCATTTCACTGTTAGGTGAACCTACTGTTTCTCAGGTTAAGATCATCTACAACCTTTCAACTTTGCTTCTTTGCTTCTCTAACTACTCCTTTTTCTTCCCCACTGCCTCAAAATCAGTACCCTTTCTCCTTCTCCAATCCACATCCTCTCCAGGCCCTCTCGATCTGATGTCATCCCATATATTCCTCAACTTCACTCTTCTTTCTAGCTTCTGTCCTTGGAACACATACAGAGAAGTCATTAGCTCCACTCATGTGTGCAGGGAAGCAGCATCTAAGCCATCAGGGATAAATTACTCCCTAGCTTTTCCCTAAAGATGTCCAGAGCCAGAAATCCATAGCTTATTTTACTTCCCCTTATATTACTTGCTTGGGCTTCCCTGGTAGCTCAGCAGTAAAAAAAAAAAAAAAAATCCACCTGCCAATGTAGGAGACTCAGGTTTGATCCCTGGGTCGGGAAGATGCCCTGGAGGAGGAAATGGCAGCCCACTCCAGTATTCTTGCCTGGAGAATCCCATGGACAGAGGGGCCTGGTAGGCTACAGTCTGCAGGGTTGCAAAGAGTTGGACATGACTTAGCGACTAAACAACAGATACTGCTTGTTTGCCTTAAAAATCAAGGAGTTCTCAGACTCCCTTGGTTGCCCAGTGGTTAAGAATCCACCTGCCAATGAAGGGGACATGAGTTCAATCCCTGGGCAAGGAAGATCCCACATGCTGCAGGGCAACTAAGACCATGAGCCGCAGCTACTGAACCATCATGTGCTAGAGCCCATGCTCCAAAACAAGAGAAGCCACCGCAATGAGAATCCCAAGCACCATAACCAGAGAGTAGCCCTTGCTTACCACAACTAGAGAAAGCTCTCATAGCAACGAAGATGCAACACAGCCAAAAATTGAAAAAAGAAGAAAGAAAAGAAGCTCTCAAGTGGGAAGTAATATTCAGTTGTTCAGCCTTTCAAAGACACACAGGAAAAATGGTAAACATAGTGACATTAATAGGAATTCTATGAGATCATGCAGATTAAAAAATTCTAGACCAATGTCTTCATAAATATAAAATGGTGCTTCATTTTGTTTTGAAAAACAGAGCCACTCTGCCCATGAGTCCTAAAGAACTTTGTGTTTTATGTAATAAGCACTAACTGTTTATTGAATTACATGGTCAAAGAAGCTCATTGATATGGAAATATTCCATGTGCTGATCATCACAGGAACCCTTAGCCCAAATAGCTGGATCTGCCTTCAGGTAAGAATCTCTCCATCTCTGTTTCCGTAAGTTGGCTACAAAATATTATTTTCAATGTATAACCTTTATCATATGGCTGCCCTTGCTAAAAACAAAATTATGTGCCTTCTACTGCTGACACTAATATATTCTTGTTATAGGTTTCAAAAACCTCACATAATAGTTCAAACAATTTTTGCTGCCAATTGAAGCCCAAGGATGAAGAGAAAGAAGCATAAAAGGAGAAAGCTATTTTAGAAAAACAACTGACTTTATGTAGATGTTAAAGATGTCAACATTTGTGGGGGGAAATCTTGCTTATTTTAAAATGTCTAACATTATTCTAGCCAAATAAATATACAACTAAGCTTTTGCAGAAATATAATCCTTGTGGAAAAGATATAGATTTTTTTCATACAGCTATTTACTTTTGTCTTAAATTAATTGCATGTGTATGTAAAATCCACAGACTTACATTTTAAAAACATTAAATATATTAGCATTCTCAAAAATTACATTTTCAATCAATGAATTTACATACACATGAAATATGTAAGCCATTTCAATGACAGTGTAAAAATAGGTTAAAAACTCAATTTATGAAAACTAGTGGGAGCCCTCCTCCATTTTACAGATGAGAGGCATTTGGGGTTCAAATAGATTCAGTAATTCATATGCCCATGTCACACAAACAGTAAGGACCAGAATTATCTGTCTTTCAAAAAATCTAGTTTATATGCCATCAAATTTAACCTTTTAAAGTACAGTTCAGGGGTGTGCAGTATGTTTGCAAAGATGTGCAACTATCACCACTATCTAATTTGAAAACATTTTCATCCCTCTAAAACCCAAAACCCAATAGTAGTCACTTCTCTCCTCCCCACTCCAGTTCTAGGTGCCCACTATCATACTTTTTTTTTTTTATCTTTTCTGTGCCTTTCTTATAAATGGAAACATACAAGATATGGCCTTTTGTGATTGGCTTCCTTCATTTAGGATAATGTTTTCAAGGTTCATTCATGTGGTAGCATGTATCTGAACTTTGTTCCTTTTCCCAGGTGAATAATATTCCACGAGAGAAAAATCTATACTTTTAAGCATTACACTGTGAGACAAAAGTGTTTGTGGTCATAAAGTTCAAATACCATGTTGCAGAAGATATAAAAAGGAAACACCATTTTTCAACTATTGGATCGGGCAACATCTAAAAATCTTACAATACTCTGAGCTGCTGAGGCTGTAGGAAAGCAGCATTCAAGCATTGCTAGGGCAACAATGATGAACTGACCCATTCATTATAGAGGGCAATTGGGTAAAACTATTAAAATTACAGATTCCCTTTCTGGAAATTCATTCTATAGATACATCAGCACATATGTGAAATGATGCATTTGTTTCAACACCATCTGTTGCAGCAAAAGAAGGGAAGCTACTTTAAAGTACAGTACTACTGAACTGGTTAAATAAATGTGGTATGTCCATACAGTCCAACACTCTAAAGAATGAGAAAGTTCTTTACGTACCAACATGGAAGGTTCTCTATGATACTGTCATACCTGAAAGAACAAGCCAAAGAACACTACACAAAGAAGGATAATTATTATAATAAATAAAGGGAGTATAGTAGAGTATATATACTTATATCTTATATGCATAAAGAAACTCTGGAAGGATAACAAGAAGCTAGTAATTGTGCTTACCTGTTTGGGGGAAGAGGTTAAAACATTATGACTGGGGAATAAGTTGAGAAAGACTTTTGCCTGCACACATGCATGCTGTGGTAGGCAAAATTCTATTAACAAAAATGTCCAAGCCACCTAACTGCTGACTACTTCCTCAAACATTCATCTAGGTACTGCTGTGAAAGGACCTTTCAGATGGAATTAAGGTTGTGAGTCAGCTGATCTTAAAGTAGGGAGATTTTCCTAGAATATCTGAGTGGGCACAAAGGAATAATATAAGCCCTTAAAAGCAGGAGAGGAAGGCAGAGGAGTCAGTCAGAGAGATGATGAAGGAGGTGAGACTTGACTCACTGTTTCTGGAGGGGGCCACAGAGAAAGCAAAATAAAGAATGCAAACAACTGCTAGGAGCAGACAGTACTCTAATAGCCAGCGAGGAACAGGGACCTCAGTCCTACAACCACAAGGAATCAAACTGGCCAACAAGCTGAGTGAGCTTGAAAGCAGATCTTTCCCAAAGCCTCTTTAGGGCAGCACAGGTAGCTGACACCTTGCTTTCCATCTTGTGAGCCCCTGAGCAAAGACAGCAGCCATGCCAACTTTGACTTCTGACTCACAGAGCTGTGACATTTTGCGGTGTTTTAGGCTGCCATATTTGTGGTAATACATTCCAGCAGCAATAGAAAACTAATGCATATATATGCTATACTGCTAATCTTCTTATGACAAAGATTTAAATTTAAAGGAAATCCAAATAGACTTCATAAAATAGCTGAAAATAAGGTTAACTTTCCAGGGGCATAACTATCAAGTCAAAAGTTCATGGTACTCTTCTTTGTTTTATGTGACCACACTTAATTTCAGACTGAAAATCACAATTTTGATAAAAATCCCCTGGGAAGCAAGTCTTATAAAACCTGAATGGTAGGCTTGTTCTCCCAAGGCCCTCTGTCTCCTAAATCTAATGTCTTCTCTAAAAACTAAAATGCCAGCATATAAACACAGTATATTTAATTCCTAGTTAGAACCGATAACATTAAATTGATAGACACTGAAGAGACAGACACCTGGCTTAAAGGAGAATGTCTGCCTTCTCTAATTGAAATGTCTAAAGGTTAAGCCTGCACTTTGTCTAACCTGTAACTACACATTTCTTCCCTTTGGTATTGGGTACGTTCCAGAGTTTTGTTAAAGGAGTTCATTGTTCTTACATGGGGGAAAAATGGTCAAATAAGTGATCTTTGATACAGAATTAAGATGAAAGTTCCAAGGACACCAGTTCTCTTTATTATCATTTAGTTCTTTATACCTAAAAACTTTGTATGAAAACAAAAACCTTCCAAAATTAACTACTTTATGTGAGGAAAAGCAAAAATCAATTTCCTTTCTAATTTGTTAGAAAAGTTAAATTAACCTCACTGTTGAGAAAAACTTACTAATTAATGTCATTGCTAGGGAAAACCTACTTATTTTCAAAACTATCTCTCCTCTTCTAAGGCCTATGTCTACTTCTTGCCATCCACTGCGGTCAATGGATGGTCAATATCTATCCCAGTGATTCTCAACGAGATGCAATTCTGCTCCATGGGGCACATTTGGAGATATTTTTTGGTTGGCACAACTGTGTGTGTGGGGATGCTACTGGAATATAGTGGGTAGAGGTCAGAGGTACTCTTCAACATCCTATAGTGCACAGGACACCCCACAACAGAGAACTATCTGGCTTCCAAATATCAATAGTGCTGATGTTGAGAAATCCTGGTCTAGATGAATCTTGAAGGATGGGTCGGTAATGAATAAAGATGTGAGGTTCTTCATTGAGGAAAAACAAGGAAAGCCATGTCGGTACAGGCAGATCAAAAAAGGGAGAAAAAAAAAAGAAGGGAAGGAAGTTCCTTTCTTCAAAGTTTCCCAATAACTGAATTGAGTTTCATTATTAAATTTAAATTCATTAAAAGAAAGTAAAATTTAAAGTTCAGTTCCTCAATCACATGCACTCCATTGCAAGCCATGTATGACAAGTGACTAGCAGATTGGGGGCATGAATTCAGACAGTATTCCTGGGACGTGCGTGTATGCACGCATGCTCAGTATCTTCAGTCATGACCAACTCTTTGTGACCCCATGGACTGTAGCTGCCAGGCTTCTCTGTCCATGGGATTCTCCAGGCAAGAACACTGGAGAGGACTGCCACGCCTTCCTTCAGGGGATCTTCCCGGCCCAAGGTTTGAACCTGTGTCTCCGGCATTGCAAGTGGATTCTTTACCCACTGAGCCACCTGAGAAGCCCAATTCCTGAGACATAGATAACATTTAATATATAGGAAGAAAGGAGGAAGGGCAGTGAGGAAGGGAACAGGGGGAGGAAGGTAGGAGGGAAGAAAGAGATGTGGGAAAGGATCACATTAAGGAAAGGGAAAGATGGGCAAAAATCTAGTGATAAGAGCAACGAGAAGACCAGGAGGACAGAGGGTCACAAAGACAAGGAGATAGTTCTAAGGAAGCTAGGCAGACTGCTGCAAAACAAGAGCACCAAGAGATTACTAAGGAAAGCTCATGACTTTCTTACTAGTGTATCATGAGCTACAAGCATTCAGGGAACAGACGAACTTTATGGAAGATTTCAAGGAAGATTATTTTTGAAGGAGCAGGAACAGATGTTCCTTTTAATTTATGTTTATTTCATGTGTTTGTTTTCTTGCCTTTTTGGGACAAGGAAAAATGGAGAATGTGGTTACACAGATAAAATGACCACCAAGCTGTCTCAAAAGTACTACTGTGCCAAAAATTCTCCTCTGAAATAATTAGAACTGCAAATCATTTTACAAAATTTTCACAACTGGAGCAATCATGTGTGAAGAGGCATTCATCATGGATGACCTTTTAAGTGAGGTATAAACTGTTTCTTGAAAAAAAAGAAATAATCTAGCACAAAAACATACTCTTTTCTCCTTGTTCCTTTCATGAAAAAGTGAAAGTGTTAGTCGCTCAGTCATGTCCAACTCTCTGCAACCCCCTGGACCTGCCAGGCTCTACTGTTCATGAAATTGTCCAGGCAAGAATACTGGAGTGGGTTGCTATTCCCTTCTCCAGGGGATCTTCCTGACCCAGGGATTGAACCCATGTCTGTTGCATTGTAGGCAGATTCTTTACCATCTGAGCTAACAGGGAAGCTCATCTCTACCCAGTTGTAAAGCCCAGTTAATGAAATATCTTAAAGAAAAAGGTGATTAAGTGTAAACCATCATTCAACTGGGGTGAGGGAAATGCAGAAAGGAGAAGGTTTTGGTTACACTGGTATCTGGCATATGATCAGTAAACTGATTGGCCTCTGTTTGTTTTTCATTTTTCAGCTGCTTTTTCTGAATGGTATAGAGAGCTTATGGAGAAGGAAATGGCAACCCATTCCAGTATTCTTGCCTGGAAAATCCCATGGACAGAGGAGCCTGGCAGGCTACAGTCCATGGGGTCGCAGAGTTGGACACGACTTAGCAACTTAACAACAGCTGCAACAGTAAGCTTAAGTCTGATTTCCGCATTTGAATTCAAAGTGGATTGACATCATAACTCTTTCTTTGAGTAAACCATAAAAAAATATTCAACTGCTATTCATCCTGGACAGTTGGTTATCCTTCTGGACTTCATAAGCCCTTCCTTTATGGAGAAACTGCTCTTGTGACCCCACACAGCCCTTGAGGTGCATCTCTGTGGCTCCTTGGAAGGCAGCTGAGAGCTGGAAGTTCACTGCTGAGTAGCAGACATGAATCACTCCCTTTTGGAAAGCACAACTAGGAACATCTATGGATTTCAGATTTTGGGGAGGAAGCCTGCTCATCCAGTCTCTAAAAGGGGAACATTTTCACTGTAGCACTGTTTACAATAGCCAAGACATGGAAGCAACCTAAATGTCCATTGACAGAGGAATGGATAAAGAAGATGTGGAACATATATACAATAGAATATTACTCAGCCATTAAAAAGAGTGAAATAATGCCATTTGCAGCAACATAGATGGACCTAGAGAGTGTCATGGAGAAGGCAATGGCACCCCACTCCAGTCCTCTTGCCTGGAAAATCCCATGGACGGAGGAGGCTGGTGGGCTGCAGTCCATGGGGTCGCTAAGAGTCAGACACGACTGAGCGACTTCACTTTCACTTTTCACTTTCCTGCATTGGAGAAGGAAATGGCAACCCACTCCAGTGTTCTTGCCTGGAGAATCCCAGGGATGGGGGAGTCTGGTGAGCTGCCGTCTCTGGGGTCGCACAGAGTCGGACACGACTGAAGTGACTTAGCAGGAGTAGCAGCAGACAGTGTCATACTGAGTGAAGCAAGTCAGACGTGGAAGGAGAAATATCATATGACACCCTTATATGTGGAATTCAAAAGGAAATGATACAAATGAACCTTACTTACAAAACAAAAACAAACTCACAGACCTGGAAAATGAACATATTGTTGCTAGGGGAAGGGACAGTTAGTTAGGGACTTTGGGAAGGTCATGTACATATTGCTATGTTTAAAATAGATAACCAACAAAGACCTATTGTATAGCACAGGGAACTCTGCTCAATGTTATTTGGCACCTTGGATGGGAGAGGCATTTGAGGGAGAATGCATGCATGCATGCATGCTAAGTCACTTCAGCTGTGTCTGACTCTTCGTGACCCCATGGACTGAAGCCCACCAGGCTCCTCTGTTCATGGGATTCCCCAGGCAAGAACACTGGAGTAGGTTGCCATTCCCTTCTCCAGGGGGAGAATGGATACATGTATATGTATGGCTTAGTCCCTTTGCTGTTCACCTTGAACTACCAAAACATTGTTAATCAGCTATATGCCAATAAAAATGTTTTGGCGTTAAAAAATAAATAAATAAAAGGGGAACACTTTTGCCCAGACCCTTGAGAGCATTTGGTTCTAGCATTCTCTTGGCTCTGGGTTATAGAATCTAGCTGAGAAAGATCTGATAAATATCACCATGCATTCACTCTGCATTCAGTCTCTTTAAAGTCACTGACATGCCAGCCTGGGGGCTAGAATTGAAGTCCAATGTCACATGTGTTTCCACCTCTGTAGGTTGCTTAGCTTTGCCTTACCTCACACTGTCTCACCCTAAATAGGTCTACAGAAACTGGGTGTGGATAGATCTGCATGTTCTATGGAACTGTTTCTGCTGTTGTTTAGTTGCTAAGTCGTGTTTGACTCTTTGCAACCTCATGGATGGTAGCCCACCAGGCTCCTCTGTTCACTGAATTTCCCAGGCAAGAATACTGGAGTGGGTTGCAATTCCCTTCTCCAGGGGATCTTTCCAACTCTGGGATCGAACGTGTGTCTCCTGCATTAACAGGTGGATTCTTTACCACTGAGCCACCAATAAAACACCATCCTTCTGATGTAAAACCTGTAGCATCTTCCATGTAAAGAGATAGCATTCTATTATCCCTGGTGATAAAAGTAGATGCTACATAGAAGATATTCACATAAACAAGTCTACTTCCTATTCATAAGCAGCTGAATTCTCCCGCCATGCTATGCTCTCCTGCTAAGTTTACAAGTCAAGAGCCCTCAGTCTGTCTCTCCAGTCCCTGCCTGCCCCCCTTGAAGACTTTTGACTTGACACACACTTCTGTCTCTCTAATCCGTGCCCATCCACCACTTTGTCCAACATTTCAGAAGGACACCACAGGATCTTGGCACTGAGCTTGTGAGAAGTTGCCAGGCCTAACTGTATCAATGCCCCTACTGAATGCTCATACAATGAAATTATAGTTTAGTATGAAAAACCCCATCGCTTTTATAAATGTGGTGATAACAGTCTTTACACCAGTACAGAGCAAGAGAAAGGAGCTCAGACTTAATCCATTTTAATCATAGTTATTTCCTAATATAAAAGACTGTGGGACTTTTCACATTCTTTTGGAAGGATTAGTGAAGGCAAACTTGAATAACAAATTGACATTTCTGAGTTCTGGAAGAGCCAAAAGCAATACAAAAGGAAGGCAGACAGATCAAATTTCTGAGCAGAATTATTTTTTTAAGCAGAGTTTAACAGTTAACATTAGGAACAAATGTTAAACAGCTCAGCACAGTTATTTTTCTATACCTAGAACACATTTTGCTAAACAGTAAAATGACAAGTTTGAAAGACACATCTTGATGTTATAGAGACAAAGGAACTTTGTCTATGTGACAAGCATGAAGGAATCTTTTTTTAAAGAAGTGTTTCTTGAATAACAATTTGTATATTCCTTTAGTCATTTTGTTGTCTGAGGTATTCCAAAACTAATGGTATCAATTTTTCCAGTGAAGATACGTTGATTTCTTTTAAATCATTGAATACTGGTGTTAAGAGAGATTTTGAAATCATCTACTTTGGCCTCTTCCTTTTGTCGATGAGGAAAGCAAGATCTACAAAGATTTTCCAAGCCATCCAACAGTAAAAACTCAGGGATCCATAACAGTTCAGGACTAGTACCCTGTTTCTGTGATGATAAACTCAATGATCTTTTCATTTATTGCTGGACTTTCCATGAGAACATTATATTTTATTGCTGTGTAGTTAGTATTAACTTGCTCCTCCACTATGACCCCATTTCAACTTGCTGGAATGTATCTTGAATCAAAATAACATGAACAAATTTGTTCTTGAGGTTTTACTTGTCTTAATGCTCCCACAAAGTCACTGAGCAACGCTGTGAGAATGGGATCCACCCAAGCCCTTTGAAAGCAATTTACATTTAACTCATAGAAATCGTAAAAGGAAAAGATCCCTCAGGAACTAGTTCCTTAATGGGATTCTAGATCTTAACACACTCCACATTCACCCTTCACCCTAGATGTAGGGTTTAGTCTAAACCCGGGGTTCTCAACTCTAGCACTGTGAACTCTGAATCAGTCATTAATGTTGAATGCCATCCTGTGCATTACAGGAAGCTTACCAGCAGCCCTGGCTTCTACCCACTGGGTGCCAGTAGCACCCTATCCATGAGTTGTGATAACCAAAAATGTCTTTAAACGTCCCAGATGTCCCTTGACGGGGGCTGGGGGTGTAAAATCACCCCAGATTGAGAACCACTGGTCTAAATCCCTCAGCACCTATATAAACCTTGACACACAAGAGGCACAAAAGCCAAGATGAAACGTGGGATAAAAAGGAACTCACTGGTACTTTCAACTATGAACCTTCTTTAGCTCCAAAGCCGTTTTCAATGTTTTGGTGGGAAAAAAAAGGAAACTTGTTTTAATCAACTCTAGGCCTTTCCTCACTCCCACCACACTTCTGCCTTCAAGTGTATTTTTGTTGCCATGAAAACAGAGCTTGCCTGTTTGTAATTATAATATTATTCTGTAGCAAATTTCAGTAAGAGTCAATTGGTGCACTTCCAACTCTTTGTGACCCCATGGACCCTCCAAGTCACTCTCTCCTCTTCTCCCTTCCTTAGCCAGTAGTTTGGACCTGCTCACCACACTTCAAGCATCACCTTGCCTCTGCCCCAACTTTGTGCCACAACAAGGTTCTCATTTGCTCGGTATGTTCACCCAAGACCACAGAACGTTGGTGAGATGGTCAGGACTCAAGCATAGGGATATGATGAAGGAGGGGATGGAAGAGCCAAATCACCCATGTTTAATCACAAAGAGATAGGAGATTTTATTCATAGCTTAGATTACTTCTTTGAATATACCGATGATAGCCATGTTGTAGGAATTTGATAGAAATGTTTGATAGATGTGATTCTTACCTAATTTATTCTCTACCTTTCTTCTGGCTTTTCCTAGATTGTGATATAATAAAACGCTCAAATCTGAAGTGTAAAGCTCTGTGAATGCTTACACACTATGTGCTGTGCTGTGCTTAGTCACTCAGTCCAGTTCGACTCTCTATGACCCCATGGACTGTAGCCTGCCAGGCTCCTCTCTCCATGGGGACTCTCCAGGCAGAATACTGGAGTGGGTTGCCATGCCCTCCTCAAGGGGATCTTCTCAATCCAGGGATCAAACACAGGTTTCCCACATTGCAGGCAGATTCTTTACCATCTGAGCCACCAGGGAAGCCCATGAATACTGGAGTGGGTAGCCTATCCCTTCTCCAGAAGATCTTCCCTACCCAGGAATTGAACCGGGGTCTCCTGCATGGCAGGAGGATTCTTTACCAGCTGAGCTACCAGGGATGCCCTTACATATGTATACATTCACGTATTAAAAAGCAAAGACATCACTGTGCCAACAAAGGTCTGTATAGTCAAGGCTAAGGTCTTTCCAGGAGCCACATACGGATGTAAGAGTTGGACCATAAAGAAGGCTGAGTGCTGAAGAGCTGATGCTTTTAACCTGTAGTGCTGGAGAAGACTCCTGAGAGTCCCTTGGACAGTAAGGAAATCAAACTGGTCAATCCTAAAGGATATCAACCCTGAATACGCATTGGAAGGACTGATGCTGAAGCTCCAAATCTTTGGCCACCTGATGCAAAGAGTCGATTCATTGGAAAAGACCCTGATGCTGGCAAACACTGGAGGAAGAAGGAGAAGGGGGTGACAAAGGATGAGATGGTTGGATGGCATCACTGATTCAATGGACATGAACTTCAGCAGACTCTGGGAGATGGTGAGGGACAGGGAGGCCTGGCGTGCTGCAGTCTATGGGGTTGCATAGAGTAGGACAAGACTTGGCAACTAAACAATATTCATGTCACTGCCTCCCAGATCAAGATATAAAACATTTCCATTACCCTAGCAGGTTTCTTTACCTTCACACAGTTAAAACCCACATGCCACCTCCCAAGGCAAGCAATATTCTGATTTCTGTTAATGCAAATTGGCTGTTTCTTTTAGAATTAAGTTGTACAATATGTACTCTTTGTAGCTTTTCCCCCACATAACATATTTCTTAAGTTCATGCATATAGTTTTATGTGTCAGTTTTTTGCTGTTGTTGCTGTTGCTATGTAGTATTCCATCATAGAAATAAACCGCAGACCTTGTTAATGGATATTTGTGGAGTTTAAAAATATTTTGGGACCCTTACAATAATGCTGCAAAGAAAATGCATAAAAGTCTTGTCTGGATGTATACATCTGGTTTCTTTGGGTGTAAAACTAGAAGTCAAATTCTAATATTAACAAAACGAAAATGTCAGTCATTAAACTGAAGTTTTTAAATCAGGGTAAAGACTTAAAGGACACAATGCTCATTACTCATTTATCTTGCATAAAGGAAAAATAGATGAACTTTTAAATTAATGTATCAAGAAAATACATACTTAACATACCTAACAGTAGGGTGGACACAGAATGTGTCTTGAAATTGGGAAATTTTTCAGAGTACAAAGGACACTGTTAATACTGGCATTGTTGTTTAGTCGCTAAGTTGTGTCCTACTCTTTGCAACCCCATGGACAATAGCCCACCAAGATCCTCTGTCCATGGGATTTTCCAGGCAAGAATACTGGAGTGGGTTGCCATTTCCTTCTCTAGGGAATCTTGCCAACCTGCATCTCCTGCTTGGCAGGGAGATTCTTTACCACTAAGCCACCTGGGCAACCCTAATATTTGCACTGGGGCCATGTAACCTGGACTTCCCTGAGAAAACTAAGTCTCATGATCACTCAAGCTAATTGTGACTGAAAAGATGAAAGCAAGCGCCAGATAGCTAATGTCAACTTCAGAATCAAGTTCCTTTCTGACCTTGGCCAACTTCTTTAAACCCTTGTCCTTTAATCATGACACTGGTCAGAATCTTCTCTATTGAAATTTTATAAATACTTCATAAGAGCCAGTCATAAATCATACATCTCAAAGCCAACAGAGCTGTCTAGGAAGGACTGAACACTAGAATGCAGACATCCAGAGCTGCGACACATGCTTTTAGGAGCCTGAATATACCTGCATCTAAAGTGCCACTCAACTAATGTATGAGGTTCTCTCTTCTATTTCATTTTCTCTTTCGGTTCTCAATACATTCTGACTTCCAAATAAACTTAGGCTGGCCACAAATACTCTATGTTATTTCGCTGAAAAGAAGTGAACTGCAAATTACATCAGCGGTTGCTACACATTCGGCAATATCTTTCTTCTTCATGCTTCAGTCACTGGACTTCCACTGTGATGAGAATCCCAGAAGCCCAGTGGACAGTGCCTGAAATCTTTACTAAATCAAATACCATGAAATTGTTTCATCAAGCTGATTCTCAACATTGGATGGGAGGGGGTAAGGGCTGCCCCACTGAAGCTGATACTCTTAGGCTTATGTGACAGAAGGTTTTCTTTCCACAGTATTTAAAAGTGTGAAAGCTATATAAGACAATAGCTGTAACTTAGCAATGCCTTTTGAACATGAAGGGCTACCAGTTGTTACAGGTACTGAAAATTATGTTTGTCAAAAAACAGAGAGAAAGAGAGAAAATTGAAAACTAAAATAGGACTCCTTGAAAGGAAAATAATATATACTGGCTACACTTAGCATGTTCCCAGATTTGCTATAATGAAAGGATCAGTTGCATAGAGAGAGTAAATTTTAGTGGAATATGATGGATCTGATATTAAGGACACTGTACTTTCCTATGTGGGAGAAGGCAATGGCAACCCACTCCAGTACTCTTGCCTGGAAAATCCCATGGACAGAGGAGCCTGGTGGGCTGCAGTCCATGGGGTCGCTAGGAGTCGGACACGACTGAGCGACTTCCCTTTCACTTTTCACTTTCATGCATTGGAGAAGGAAATGGAAACCCACTCCAGTGTTCTTGCCTGGAGAATCCCAGGGATGGGGGAGCCTGGTGAGCTGCCGTCTCTGGTGTCGCACAGAGTCAGACACGACTGAAGTGACTTAGCAGCAGAAGCAGCAGCATACCTTTTCAAGGGGCTTCCCTGGTGGCTCAGTGGCGAAGAATCTACCTGCAAGGCAATAGATGTGGGTTTGATCCCTGAGTCAGGAAGACCTCCTGGAGAAGGGAATGGCACCCCATTCCATTATTCTTGCCTGGCAAATCCCATGGACAAAGGAGCCTGGCAGGATATAGTCCATGGGATTGCAAAGAGTCAGACACAACATCTCAACTAAACAAAACATATCTTCTAAAAATTAACCAATGTGCTCACATTTTGGCTTTAAAACATCCCTATCTACACTAATACACAACCCAGTAATCAGACTCCTGGGCATCTACTCCAGAGAAATGAAGATTCATGTCCACATGGAAAATGAAATGTGTGCGCACACATGGCATATCTGACTCTTTGTGACCCCATAGACTGTAGCCCGCCAGGCTCCTCTGTCCATGGATTCTCCAGGCAAGAATACTGGAGTGGGTTGTCACGTCCTCCTCCAGGGATCTTCCTGACCCAGGGATTGAACTCATGTCTCCTGTTTTGCAGGCAGATGCTTTACCACTGAGCCACCAGGGAATCCATCTATATATAAACCTATACACAAATATTCATGGCAGCTTTATTGGTAATAGTCAAAAAGAGGAAACAGCCCAAACATTCATCAACTGATGAACAGACAAATTAATTGGTATGTCAACACCATGGAATACCACTCAGCAACAAAAAGGAACAAAATCTTGATACATGCAACAATTTGGCACACTTTAGACAATTACTCTAAGTGAGGAAAAAGCTAATCTCAAAAGGCCACGTAGTCTTCAATTCCATTTATATAAAGGTATAAAAATAGAAAAGTTACAGAGATGGAGAAGAATTTAGTGGTTGCCAAAGGTTAGAGATGGTAAGGAGGAGTGGGCGTGACTCTAAGGGGCAGTGCATTAACGAGTCTTGTGGTCATGGAACATTTGTGTATCTGCACTGTGGTCATCGTTACCCAAATTTACATATGTGATAGAGCAGTACTATACCCACAGATTGTACCAGTGTCGATTTCATGACTATGACACTGTAGTATATTTGCATAGGATATCACCACTGGAAGAAGGTACATGACACATGCAATCTCTATTATTTTTGCTGCTGCCTGGAAATCTAATTATCTCAAAGTTAAAAACTGTTTTTAAAAAGGTAGAGCCACCAGGCAATTTCTTGGAGGAAGAGGTAGTAGATGCCATGTGCCTGTTCCCTTTCTATGGCACACAGCTAGCTGCCCAGAAGGTGGGGTGGTGGTGAATAGAGCCCATAAATATAGGTAGTGATACTAGAAATGCCCATAAATATAAGTAAGAATATTAGGCCAATCTCCCCTGAAAAGTACAATTCTTATAACCTGAATGGCACAAATTGAAAAGAAGAGAGGCTGAAGTGGTATATTACTAAATCTTCAAGGCAACTCGCAAGTGGATGTTAAAAGTATAAGGAAGTTTGTTTCTCAAATTATCTTACATTTTCAACATTCACATTTTACTTATAAAATCGATTTTTAAAATATACATATCTACTGTATAGCACAAGGAACTCTACTCAATATATTGTAATAACCAATAATCAAAAAAATCTGGAAAAGAATATATATATATATATATATTTTTTTTTTTGCTCACTCAGTCATGTCCAACTCTTTGCAACCCCATGGACTGTAGCTGCCCCCACAGGCTCCTCTGTCCATGGGATTTTCCAGGCAAGAATACTGAAGTGGGTTGCCATTTCCTCCTCCATGGGATCTTCCTGACCCAGGGATTGAACCCATGTCTCCTGAGTCTCCTGCAGTGGCAGGTGGATTCTGGGCATACATGCCTACAAATGGTCTTGCTCACCATGGGTCCTTGATCTGAGAGGAAATGATGGTAGAAAATTGCTCCCTCCAGATCCCTTGAGGTCCTTTCCACTCCTTCTGGGCCACCTCCCCTGCTGTGGGTACAATTTGGCCTCCAGGGACTGCCCATGGCACAGCCCTTGGCCTAGGGGAGCAGCTTTAGCTGCATCCTGACACACCTGGTAGGTGATGCTTAGCTCATGATCAATAAGAGAGGAGCATGTAAACCAGCTCAGTTCCTGGCACCAGAGGAGGTGGCAACCTGTGAGATAGTAGCTGCTCTTAGAGGTACCCTGTGGCATATCAGGAGGATGAGACTTTGCTCAACATCATATCCCTGCTTGCCTTCTACCCTGGCTGCCTGCTTGCCCAGCCCCAGAAACTCATTACCTGCAAGCATTTTCTTCATCACTTACATGTAGACCCTCATTTCAGAGTTTCTGGAGACCGAACTGAATATAAACCTATTTTTCACATAAAAATGCTTCTAAAGTCAAAGAGTATCTTACAACTGCAATGAACATTTAACTCAGATTTTGCTACTGAAAACTCTATTATTAAATTGATGTTGCATCTTATCTCTGATGACATCTGAGATTATAAGCTGTGTGAAGGCAAGGTGGGTCTACTTTATTTTCCACTGTGCATCCAATGCCCCCAACATGCCTCAAACATATTTAATTCATTCAATTTTTGTGGAATTAATGGATTAAAATATAGTTTTATAATTTGTCTTCTATTATAATTCAAGTTACAAATTTTCTCAATGGTAGGGCAAGAATCGTGTCTGTATTTAGGCTTTTCATAATACTTAATGCAACATCCTGTCCAAATTCACCAGCAACAAATGTTATCTATAACTGGAACATAGATGCAAAACATTTTTACAGAGCGAAAACTATTAACTAGGAGAAGCTGACCAGAGAGGACAAAAGTACGGGCAAAGAAGAGTTGAGGACAATAGGAAAAAGGGAAGACAAGAGAGGGGTGCAGTCAAAAGAAATGGCAAGTCGTGGATGTAGGTCAACTTCCAAGTGCCAACAAAGAAGAGACTACAAAATCCGTAATGCTGGGAAGAAGATGTGAGCAAGAGGCATTTTTTCAAGAACAGAAAATTAAGATCTGGACTTGATCTCCCAGAGTGTGCAAAATTCTCCATCCAATAATTATGGACCAGAAGTATGAAGATGCCCTAACAGAGCACCATAACACAATGGCTTGTAGCGCTCACCATGATGTCAGGGACTCCCAGACACAATCCAACATGAGAAGACACCAAGACCCAGGGTGGAAACACCGGGCATCCGTATTCTTTGGACCAGCCAATGCAGGAGACCCAGGTTTGATCCCTGGTCCAGGAAGATCCCCTGGAGAAGGAAATGGCAACCCACTCCAGTATTCTTGTCTGGGAAATCCCATGAACAGAGGAGCCTGCTGTGCTACAGCCCATGGGGTCACAAAGGGTTGGACATGGCTGAGCAACTAAACACACATGAGTACCCAAGTGCCCTTCCATCTGTCCTTCACCAAAGCCAATCATCAGGACTGAGTCATCCTCCTCGAGTGTTCTTTAAAGACAGCCACACAGACAGGGGGGTGCTATTTGTAGTTTGGTGCAGACATGATCAAAGGTAAGGTGACTTTTGAAGCTGTCCTACATGAAGAGGTGTCTAGATAAGACAATAGAGTAGAGGAACAAAAATATACTATTTCAGTGGGAGCAAAAGCACCGTTATCTGTGTTTGCGTTAAAGCACACATGTGTCCATGTGTGCGGTGATGTGTCTAATCACAGTTGGCAAGTACAGCTGTGGAATTTGCTGAGTGAAGAGAGTTGGTGTCATTGGGAGGGAATGAAGTCAACGTGAAGGATGTGGTGCTTCCTTTGAGACACAAAACTCAGCTCATTCCGATGCATCGCCCCCCTTTTACTTGGGATGCCCCAACTCTCCAGGAAGGGGCAGAGGGCAGTAAAAAGGTGAAGGGGACAGGAAACACAGGGCAGGAGAGACCCAGCAATTGGAGGCCCAAATTCAAAATCTATTAAGGACGGGAATGGAAGAGGTATAGGCAAGGCCCTACCCACTTTCTTGCCCACTCAAGGAGGAAGGAAGTGAGAAGAAGAGCAGTGGAGCATCAGCCTGTCCTACCCAGAGCCCCCACCCCCACCCCCACCCCACTGGCCCCTGCTCCTTCACCACCTGGCTCATCCCTCAGGGCCGCCGCTTTTACCCAGGCTCTGTCTGCAGCCTGGGTGGTTGACTCAGCCTAATTTGCTTTGCACACAGGGCTCTATCCCCTTGTCTGAAATGAGCCATCCATTATCATGGCAAATGTGGCTAGAGCAAGTAATGAAGAAGTGTTAAAAGACATGAGCAGAAAAGAGGAGTCACTTAAGAAGAAACGTATTACAGTTGGAACCCCGTAAAAATGAGTGGTTCTCAACCAGGGGCAGTTCTGCACCCACCACGACAGCGTGGACAACATCTAGAGGCACTTTTGGTTGTCATAACTTGGGGGGTGGCACGGATGCTGTTCGTTTCTGGTGGGTAGTAGCCAGGGATGCTGCTAAACATTTTATCATGTACAGGAGACCTTCCAACAGCCGAGAATTATGGGACCTCAAATGTCCTTCATGCCGAGGCTGAGAAAGCCTGACCTAAAAAGAGCCCATCCCAAAGGTCAGCTTGGTGGTGGAGAAGCAGCCAGAATACATGGCCAAGGACACAGGTGGAGAGAACCAGGTGGGTACTTCATGGTCACAATTCAGAGCCCGCCTCTTCAGAGCTGTGTGTTACTCCACATTTCTCAGTCTCAGTGTGTGTGGTAGCCGCCCTGTCAGTGTGGCTATCAGGATAAAGTAGCCTCTGCCATTTATGCCTCCTCCAGTGCCAGCTCCTGGGTCCTAACATCTGCCCAGGAATCTGCAAGGGTTAAAGCACAGGTCGGCCATGAAGCACTTCTCAGGCCTTCCACAGGCCTTCAACAAAGAGCACTTCCCGCCCCTTTTCTGGCTCTGGATCATTTCCGGAATGAAAATCACAGAGGCAGAGGGAGGAGGGGGACGGTCTGATCCTCTTTCCACAACCCGACATTTCCAGCATCCCTTGGTGCCGTTTCCCCTCTCCTCTGTTTTCTTTCTCCTCTAGCTCCTTTTGAGGATGGAGGGCTCCCTCCATCAGCAATCAAAGGCCTGGGCGGCAGCCGGAGCGATCTCTCTTTGCACCTTGTGACTCAAGAAGATCCAGCAGTGTGAACTTACCAGGGCTTCTAGGCACAAAAGAGCCCAAGAAGCCCTTGGGAAGATTCCTCACCCTAAGAGAGCCAAGGGTCCACCACAGAAGTGTGCTTCAAAGACAACGGGTGTGCTTTGAAAGAAAGGGTCATTCTGAGCACACCAGAGGTCCTAGAATAGAATGACTTTCTTGTTTGCTCAGTGTGGAGTCACCCTGAGTCTCTGGCCAATGAAACTCTAATATATATCCACTAGAATCCAAAATTGTTTCTGGAAGATTTCTGAGAGCTAATGAAAGGGCAAAGGATCACAGAATCTGTGATGGCGGAGGAGGAGCTGGTGTTGGAGGAGGTATTGACGGCAGGGGCTCCTTTACTCTGACGACCATACTGGTGACATGGTGGCCAGTACACACACTCTCGACAGAGGCCACTGGTGGCAACTGCAGCAGCCACGCCCTTGAGAGATATCAGCAGTGGAAGTAGTTCCTCTGGGGTCATTAAAAGCAAGCAAATTCCTCCCCACTGAGACCAGAGGAGGGGAGGGGAGAGACAGCAGGCACTCCCACACCATCAGGAAGTCACCTTGTGAACACGGGAGGCCATCCGTGGGAAACCCAAGCACTCTGGAGGGACCACACAAGCAGTGGAGGCAGAGTGGTCAGATAAACCCTGGTGGTGGTCACTGGCACCCTCTTCCCTTCTTATTTTCAGAGAAATGCATGTACTTTAACAACTTTCTGATCACAAAGTAACACGCCTTTTAGCAAGGCTGGAATCTTTAACAACAACAAAAAAGAAACATGGTGACTGTCACTCATGCCACTGCTCAGAGAGGACCACCTGCCTGAGGGTTGCAGTGCCGTTGCTCTGGTCTTGTACTTTTCTGTGGGTATTTTTTACATCGTTGGGAACATGCTGGACATCCATGTCCACACTCACCCATTTTTCCAGCTCACATGGGAATGGTCTAAGAAGTCAAAGCTGTAGGAAGACTTCCCATGACCCCCACCCATCCAACTCCATGAGGCGTGAGGAAAGTGGAGTAACTCTTCTTATAACTTATCAGTTGTCTCACCAATGCTTAGAGATCACAGCACCCTCACTTCCCTATTTCAGAAAATATGTTTTCTTAAGTTCAAGGCTTTCCCCTTTACGGGGAAGGAAAGTGAAGCCAAGGTGGTTTGACTTGCCTGGCACCACATTAGGAGACAAAGGCAGCCCCAGGAGCCCTCCCTCGCCCAGACAATCATGGTACAGTCTCCTCTGGAATCAGACTGCCTGGAACACATACAGTGTAAATACAGAGCTAAGGAGGAAATAAAAGCCTAGCTCTCTATGATATATTAGAGGAATGCAAAATATTAGACCTAAGGCCTTCACATTCAATCTCCTACATTCCACTATTTCTATCTGAAGCTCCTTTCCTTGTTCTTTATGTCTTTATTTTTTGACAGGATGTTAATCCTAAATCAAGATTGTAAAACTACACCATTTAAAATACATGCCTGGTTAGCAAAAAGGATCCCAGGTTTTAAGAATCATTTTTAAAATTAGATTTTTCAATTTCATTCAATAAACATGTATTGAATGTCAGCCCCAGAGTCTCCAACTCCATTCATTTGTAGGTACTAAAGGCCCCCAGAGGCGAGCCCATGCTAGCCCAATCCCAATTAATCTGTCCTCCAACCAGTAATAGACCTCTTTCCATCGAGGGCTTCCTATATGCTGGGGCACTGGGCAAAGAGCTGTTGGAGTTCTCTATCTAATACATCTATAGTCGACACCCATTTCCGTCTTTACTGTAGACAAGAAATATTTCACTTTCCTCTTAACTCTCCTATGTATATTTATGTATAAATGTATAACTCTTCTATATACACATTTTACATATACAGGATGATAAATGGCACCAAAGTATGGCTTCCGTGTTAGGCGTGTGTGTGTACTCAGTTGTGTCTGACTCTGCGACCCCATGGACTGCAGCACACCAGGCTTCCCTGTCCTTCACCAACTCCCGGAGCTTGCTCAAAGGCATGTCCATCCAGCCGGTGATGCCATCCAACCATCTCATCCTCTGTTGTCCTCTTCTCCTCCTGCCTTCAGTCTTTCCCAGCATCAGGGTTTTTTCCAGTCGGTCAGTTCTTCGCATCAGGTGGCCAAAGTATTGGAGCTTCGGCTTTAGCATCAGTCCTTCCAATGCATATTCAGGGTTGATTTCCTTTAGGATGGACTGGTTGGATCACCTTGCAGTCCAAGGGACTCTCAAGAGTCTTCTCCAAAACCACAGTTCAAGAGCATCAATTCTTTGGCACTCAGCTTTCTTTATAGTCCAACTCTCACATCCATACATGACCACTGGAAAAACCATAGCTGCAGTCCACGGGGTTGCAAAGAGTCGGAGACGACTGGGAGACAGAACAACTATGGAAAGCAGTTTGGAAATACCTGTTAGAATTAAAGTGTGAATTCTTTCTCCATCAGCTAAGTGTTTATCCAGTCCTAAGTGTTTATCCTGCAGAGAGACTCTCACACGTGTGAAATTATGTATGTTCAATATTCGTTTTGGCATTGGAAATGACATACATGTCCATCAATGTAAGACTAAGTAAATACAGTACACCCATACAATAGAATTCTGTATTGCTATTTAAAACCTGAAGCAGCTTTATATAGGATGACTTCACAGATAGAATGCCAAGTTTAAAAACAAAAACCAACAACAGAAGGTGCAGAACACCATGTGCTCAGTCACTACATCCTGTCTGACTCTTTTTGTGACCCCATGGACTGTAGCCCACCAGGCTCCTCTGCCCATGGGATTTTCCAGGCAAGAATGCTGGAGAGGGTTGCCATTTCCTTCTAGAACATTATATACATATGCTAACATTTGTGTTTTTTTTTTTTTTAAATATGTATACATATATAATTGTCTATGCTTCAACATGGCCATGGGCCACTGAATCTCAGTGTTTCCATGAGACAGAAAAAAACTCTGTGTGACTCTTGATTTAGGGCTTTTGGCCATTCTGCCAAGGCCTTCAGGTAGCTGTTAGGAGCACCACAGTTATCCCCGTCCATAATCCCCAGCCCCTGTTTCCAGCCGGGCACTCCAGTTTCTCAGTGCAGCTGGAACCCTGCTCTGAATAGCTAAGAGAAGCTGTGATCATCAGACTTGACCATCTCTGTTTCCCTGGGTGGCACACTGCCTCTGGCCTTCCCTGGCCACTCTGTCTCTTGCCAGTAAATACTGCCTGGGATTGTGCAGCCTGCCCAGAATGAGCCCTGACTTTGCCATGCCTCTATGAACATCAAGGAATGGACTATGGTCTCCTTCTTCTGAATCAAGTCCTTCTAGGGCCTGGTTAGAGCTCCAAGATCTATTCCATGGAACACAAGAATCTCCTTACTTATACAGATAAATAAACCTTACAAATTTTGCATACTCTTGCATATGCATAATCACACTGGCATAATAATGACTCTGAAGATTGCAGTGTAGAAAAACAGTTGCCTGTTTCCACCCAGCAGCTACCCAAGATTATCTGACTAATGACTCTTCCCTCTCTTTGTTGAACACCTGTGAACATGATGCAGGGTTAGTATTTCCCAAGCATGAGCAACAAAGGATGAGATGGTTGGATGGCATCTCAATGGACATGAGTTTGAGTAAACTCTGGGAGATAGTGAAGGACAGGGAAGCCTGGCATGCTGAAGTCCACAGGATCGCAAAGAGCAGACACAACTCAGCGACTGAACAACAACAACACATACCACAATTGGGAAAATCTATTCTAACCTGAGTCCAGCTTTTCTTCTTTTCTCCAGCTTGTCCTTTATAAAAGAGATTCCAGTGAACTTCCCTAACAAAGCCACAGGGTTTATGGTCAACCATAAAAAAAAAAATATATATATATAGAGAGAGAGAGACTAAATAGGAGAGGGAGAGAAACCCAATAAGGAGGAAAATTTCAAAATTAAATATCTGATTCTGTGATTTGATGGTTATGTTCATTTCAGGCAGAAAATGAACCAGATCATAGAAAGTAATAAATCAGAAAATCAGAAGGCAAGCAGGTGGGAGAACAGATAGGAATGTGGAAGGTCACAGCAGGCAATGGGTCATAAATCAGGAGATAAGAGAACACAAATGCCTAAGAGGAGGTCAAGGTCAGTGGTTCCACTCTGGGCAGCCCATCAGAAACCATTAAAAAGCCACTGGAGGGAGATAGTTATGGACTCTTCCCTCACAGAAGGTTCAGAGATGACTACCTTTTAAGTTGGATTGATCTGAATCCTTAGAGGCCAATGTGATAATGCACTTGTACATCTAGAGGGAACCATTAAGATGGCAGACACTGTAGATACGAATATTTATTGCCATTTTACAGAGGACTTTTTCTAGCAAAAATTTTATATTACAGAAGTCTAGAAAGAAATTCTATTTATCCTTCATGCAAAGGTGTCATACGAGTTGCAGCAGCCCTTCCCCAAAGGTCTACTCAGTCTACAGAAGGCCATGGGGTATTGGGCAAGATGCCAGCTCTTCGAGTCAAGTGACCTGCATCCCATACCTGGCTCCTTTGGACACCTTCTTCACCCTTCTAGGTGAGAATGTTCCTCAGTGGCTCAGTGGGTAAAGAATCTGCTTGCAGTGCAAGAGACACAGGAGACATGGGTTAGATCCCTAGGTCATGAAGACCCCTTGGACAAGGAATTGGTAACTCACTCCAGTATTCTTGCTTGAAAAATCCCATGGTAAGCCACAGTCTAAAGGGTTGCAAAGAGTCGGAAACAACTGAGCGGTTAAGCACAGGTTGGAATGTCCTCATCAGCTAAATGAAATTGAGCACTAGACAATCTTTCAGTTATTTGAGTACACTATACACTTTCCCACCTCTGATTTTTCAAACATTCTGTTGCTTCTACTTGAAATGCTTGAAGGCTGAGGCTGAGCCTCCAAATCGTTCCAATCTCAGTATGATGCCAAATATTCTAGAAGACCTTTACTTCTACCATGCTTAGGTCCCCTAATGAATACTCCTTCCATCTTCCACCAACGTAAATCACATCAGATTTTACCTTAATTTTGGTGTTTGTCTTTCCCACTAGACTTTAAACACCATCAGGAAGACAAATATCTCTTTTGTTCAGGGCTATTTCTTCACCACCAAGCATACAGTAGGAGCTCAATAAATATTTGCTAGATGATCTCAAAATGAAAATCACCAAGTCTCATTTTTAAAGATTTTTTTCTAGATCTAGTATACTTTTTCATTTAAATTTAGCAAAATAAGCCAAATTCAGTAGTCTCCTGCTTAAGAAAGTTGTCCTGAATCCTGATTTCTTATTTTGACCTTTTCTTTCTAAAAATAAAGTGTTAAACAGGTTCAAATACACTCCTATAAAGTTGTATGTTTTGAGGACGTGAAAATTGGTTTCTATTTTAATTGTACTCTGCCACTTAGAAAAGGCTTAGAAAAATGCCAAAGTGAATGATATATGTTGGATATAATTTTTAGTATCTTTAGCTCTCTATTTGTGCCTGGGGCCTTGGAGGAAGTTGTGTCTGTAAGTTACAGAATGCATCTGGGTTCTCCAGCCTAGTCTGAGCAATTAACAAAAACTGAAATGGCAGGATTTCCTTGAGTCTGGGAACCCAAAAAGCTGAGGTCATTTAGAGGTCACACTAGAATCACTTGGGATCTTCCAATTCTCTGATTTTGGTGTGGGCCATGGCAGAACGGGAACAGAAAGCAGGGTGGAGATTCCAGTTAACAAGGGGAGGGTGACAGAATGAGAAAACACCAGCCCTGGAGAAACAGAGGTTGGAAATGCCAGGAGACAAAGATCTTTCATGTCCCTGGTCAAATGTTGGCCAGGGTTTCCTTTCTAGGTGTCTTCTAAAGAAGAGGATAGCAAGTGCCTCATGGTAGGAGGCATCCAGAGCCTAGAAGCTTTATGATCATCCTCCAGTGCTTTAACCCAACATGAAGAATCTCACTGAACAACACAGAGCACTGAGCTGGAAGATGAAAAAAGAAATTAATTTTCACCATCAATAATTTGGTAGCCTATTGTTCCCAGGTTATAGCTTTGTACTGTTTCCTGCCATGAAATACCACAAACTAGTTTTTACCTAAAGCTGTATAACGCTTGACATTTGTGCATTTGGAGACTACTGATTCATCACTAAGTTGTCAGGGTGATGTATACGTATTAGCCTCTCCCAAGAGGCCATCTGAAAGAGGAAGACACTATCATTAACTTCACTTCCAACAGCTGGCCTATTATCATCTGGTTATTCCTTCTGCAAAGCATCTGTGACATTGCTGGAAATTGTCATTATGACCCTTGGCAGCACGCTCAACCTCTCATCCTTGCTGGGCACTGGCTTCTTACTGCACTGTTTTCTCCCCCAGCGCCGCATGCTGTGCCTGAGGCCTGTGGCTGGGCTTGCAAATGTCATTAGAGTTGGGCCTCTTGGCCAGGT
This sequence comes from Bos grunniens, assembly GCF_055505025.1. Classification (NCBI taxonomy): domain Eukaryota; kingdom Metazoa; phylum Chordata; class Mammalia; order Artiodactyla; family Bovidae; genus Bos; species Bos grunniens. Next base: position 8,420,270 of record NC_141194.1, read on the forward strand.
GCTTTGTCCCACCTCTACTAATTAGCCCAGGTTTCCTTTCAAGGCATGTAGGAACTCTCAGTTAAGTCAAATGAAAACAATAGGTGGGGTGATGTCAGTTTTTAAAACTGTTGATTATTTTCCATATAATATCATATAGTCATGAGGATTACTCTGCACTTACAGGTAAACTATTCAGCTACTCATGAGCTCAGTCCAGACACAATGAGGCTTGTCCTGGTTAACTAAACTTTTAAGCCATGGGACACAGGGAAAAAGGTACTAAGACCTCCTTTCCTGGTGAGTTTTCTAGTAATTTTTCTCACAACACAACACTTCTAGAGACAGGATTTGGAACAAAAAGTAACAAAATGATGATATCTTTAGGAAGGACCAACTGTACAGTACAGGGAACTCTGCTCAATTATATGTGGCAGCCTGGACGGGAGGGGAGTTTGGGGGAGGATGGATACATGGGTATGTATGGTTGGGCGCTTTTGCTGTCCACCTGAAACTATCACAACATTGTTTGTTAATCAGCTATACCCCAATATAAAAGTTAAAAAAAATAACGGTATCTTGAATCTCTCTTTAGAAGCTAGAGGCACATTTTATGAATATATCATTGGCCGATTTTTCAAACAGGGTGACAACAGAATTAAGCACTTCCTGGTAGTAGCATAGGTTGTCCTGACACTTCCAACATACTAAGTCCATAGGTCACCCTAGCACAAGAAAAGAAGCTTCCAGATGTTAGCTCTGTGGCATGTGTTATATACCCTTACTTCCTTCTCCAGGGATTCTCAAAAACTGGTCCAGGGACCAGCAACATCAGCATCACCTTGGTAACTTGTTAGATGGACAAATCCTTGGGACTCACCCAAGACACAGTGAGTCTTAAACTCTGGGGGTAGAAGACAGCTATCTAAGTCTCAAGGAGCTCTCTGGGTAATTATGGTACATCTCCCTCAGATGAAGCTCCACTGCCGATCACCTAGCCAAGAAGAGCAAAGCCAGTCTGTACAGATGTTGGTGGAATCCTGGAAGCCTGGAATCTTCGATCACAGAAAACAGTGTTAGGATCATTGTTAGTCCTACGAAGAAAAGGAAGAAGGAAAAAAAAATCACCAATTTCCTGGTAAATTTCCCCAATGGTTTTAGCAATCTTTACCATATGCAAAGCATAATGTTCTCAAAGACTAAATACCACTCTTGAGACTTAAAGAAAAGAGGAATAGAAGACCATACTTGGGAAAAGAAATTTCTCTCTTTCCTGCTATGGAAGAAATATAACACTTATTAGGTCATTCCACAAACTACTGCCTTGGTTTCTAAGACAAAGAAAACTTTTAAGACAGAATGGCCAAGACGAATCAGAATACCTGTCTGTAGTGACTTTCCCAGTGTTGCTGACACACAACCTCTCCAAAGAAATTTTTCCTAAAGAGATTAACCTAATTACTCAAGTTCTCTTTACTGCAGTCACAAAGGAAGGTGGTGGGCGGGGGGTGGGGGTTCAGGTGAAATTGCCTTGAAATCAGAGCCCCAGACTTTGGTACATTCTTCACATTTGTGGCATTCTTGAGGCCATCAGACCACCCCTAATGACAGGGAAAAGACGACTGACTTGGAGGCAGCACAAACACCAATTATTAAAGCCGTTTCTAAGTGGGTATCTCACGAAAACACATTGCTTTATAGCCTTTAAGTGGCGGTAGGGATAAGGGAGGGCATGCCCGGTAATGGGAGAGTGTGACTGAGCAAGAGCCTTCCTGAACTTATCAGCAGGAGAAGGCTTTGAGGGGATACAGATGCCTGGGCACTGAGCTCATCTCAGCTCCAGCAACTTTCCTACTTTCCACTGCCGTCCAAATCCGATTGTTTATTTGGATTAGCTCTACCAATTTACAAGAGATGCTTCAAGGAAATCCAAATAATTTATTGCACTCAGTTAAATTATAGGACCAGCACTGGCCAGGTAATTTAACCTGGAGGCATGGCCACTTTGTTCATTACCATTGACCTTGGTCAACTGATTAAATCTCTCATTGCTCCAGTGATCCCATAAGTCCAGTGGGAATATTATCGTCAGCTTATTACGGGATCTCCTGAGAGAAATGGATGAAAGGAGCTGGGCATTCTACAATTTGCAAGGTATTTTTATGTTTTCAATTTATTTGTTTACTTTAATTGGAGAATAATTACTTTACAATATTGGGATGGTTTTTGCCATACATGCAGAGCACCATAGATATTTTGAGCTTGAAGAACCAATTAAAAGTGGTCCATATTCCAAGTCTCTTTCAATGAAGTTGAATGGGAAATTACTGAGCCAGAGGGTAAGCATCCTATTGTGCATGACATTGACCATTAGAAGGAAATCAATCAAATGTTTCTTTTAACAGCAGAGCTTTTCTTCAGAGAGGGAGAGAAAAGGAGAGAAAATAATGTGTGTGTGCGCATGCACACAGGCACATGTAAGAAAGAGTAATTTAAGCCAACTAAAAGGTTGGATTCTCAACAGTTCCTAGGAATCTGAGAAGTTTGAGATAAGTGAGAGTGACGTAAATGGCACTAAGCACTGATGCTTTCATAATAAATATTCTATAGCTATCTGGCAATCCAAACCTTCAACTGAGGAAGTAGCTACGCCAGTAGGGGTGATGCCATAGTTTTGGTCATCAAGGTGGCCCTACATTCACTATGTGCCTACTAATGCACATTTCTTGGAGAGACCTGAACCCTCCCTAAGTAGCACCAGCTCTTCAGGCTCAGCCAGCTGCGGTTGCCATGGCCCAAGGGCAGGACAATTAACATTCACGAGTCAGATCAAGGGAAGAATTCCAAACACTGGGCCCTCCACCAAGAATGCAGCATCCTGACCCTCCTACTTCAAGACCTGAGAAGTTTTCAGTAAAAATAACCCTCACTAACCATCACTCCTGTGGAAGACAAAGATAATTTCGGTGAAGTCACAAGGAGCTAAAAAGAAGTCTTTAGAGATCAAAGAGTTATACTCAGAAGGGGTCAGGAAATCCAGGATACAATGATTCATCTTACATCCGCCTGCTCTTTCCGAGCCTCAGACGGGGCTGGGAGGAGGCTATCTGTCCCACAGGTAAAGCCTAACGTTGAATTAATTCCTAGTCCCATGCTGAAAAGAAACCTCATTTCACCATCTCAAATAAATGAGTAGTATGCACCTAAGGAACGTTCAAAACAGAGAGAGTCATCACGGTGACAGACTTGCAAAAGGCAGTTGCAGGAAATTGCACAAAATAAGCAGAATAAATATTACTGGAGTGAACTGGATGCTTTATGAAACCACCACCTGAAACTCCAACTTTCTTTCAGATTTCACTTTTCCTCCCTTCTCTTTTTTTGCCAGATGAATGTACTTCCAGCTGGACCAAGGAGAAGCAATGGTGTCAAACAACGACTTGTTAAGAAATACACACCTGTCATAAATGCAAGATTCTCTCAGGGGATATATTGAATTGCGTTCCCTGCTTCCTATGAAAAGGTGCAATGAAAAAATGAATTAACTATCAACTACCAGATGTTTCTAGCATCTCTATTAGTCTGAGAAAGATGAAACAATTGCTGCATTGTACAGATGTACAACTCACATAAACATAAGTATTTAGTATGTGGGAAGAAGGCTCTACTAAATGTGTCTTGAGAATAATTGATCTTTTCTTTTTGGCAATGCTTCATCATAACAGGAAGACATCTCTTCTTCTTGAATTGACATATCTTATACCAACACAAAGAATAAGTGGGCATTTTTCTAAGGGTACAGTCATAAAGATAAGCATTTTTAGTTTAACTTTGCTTCACTGTGTCAGTTATAACTAACTTGAACTTCCTGGTGCTTCTCATACATGTATATTTCATGATTTCAAAGTGTTCTGGGTACAGAAAGCTCAAAGTACTGCAAATTCCATTCTCTAAATAACGAGAATGGGTTCCAGTGAGGAGAGGTGGTGTGATCAATGGTGCAGGAAGCACAGAGCTGCCTGCCCTGGAAAAATATTAAAGGAGAATATAATAAAAAAGAGAGAATAAACTGTTTTATTTTATTACACAATGAATAAAGTTACATTGTTCAAGTATGCGGAACAGTCATCAGTACATGTCATTCAAGGGAAGGGACACGAGTACATCATGACAAGAGCTTCAGTGTTTGCTGCTGGCTCTACATCATTGTGTCTTCCAAGCGACTGGGCTTTGTTTTCAGTTCCCTGTCATCTCAGTTCCAAAGGAGAACCATGAAATGGAAAGCAGAGGAGGAGGGGGACACCATTTTGTGTCACATACTACACGGTTCACGAACAGGATTGGTTCAGATTTGGCTCACGTGCCAAAGCTGATGGATTTTCGTTACTGGCTGCATAGGCCCTTTCTGAAAGATTCTGAGATCATATCTGGGCAGAAAAAAAAGTTGGAGTTTCTTAGCAATATCTGACAGTTCTCCAGAAAGAGAGGGTGTCAGCTCCCAGGCAGGAATTTTCCAGCTCAGAGCCTGGTAGCAGTTAAGAGAGTGGGCTCTGTGATCCACCAGACCTCAGTTCAAAGGCACAGCTCCACTACTTACAAGTTCAGACACTCTAGGAAACTTACTTCACCTCCCTAAGATGATTAATCCTACTTGAAAGAAGAGACAATAATGAAAATTACCCAAAGGGGCCATTGTAAAGATTAAATGAGATGATGTATGTCAAGGTTTCACCCATTTCATGGCATAGAGTAAGAGTGATAAGAATGACAACTGTAGTGATGACAAGAATGGTCACCCTAACAGTAACAGCAGTGAAAAGTGAAAGTTGCTCAGCTGTGTTTGAATCTCTGAGACCCCATGGACTGTAGCCCGCAAGGCTCCTCTCTCCATGGGATTTCCCAGACAAAAATACTGGAGTGGGTTGTTATTTCCTTCTCTGGAGGATCTTCCTGAGCCAAGGGATCGAACCCCTGGATCATGGGTCTCTTGCAATGGCAGGTGGATTCTTTACTATCTGAGCTACCAGGGAAGCCCAGTAATAGCAGTACTGGCACCCCACTCCAGTACTCTTGCCTGGAAAATCCCATGGGCGGAGGAGCCTGGTAGGCTGCCGTTCATGGGGTCTCGAAGAGTCAGACACGACTGAGCGACTTCACTTTCACTTTTCACTTTCATGCATTGGAGAAGGAAATGGCAACCTACTCCAGTGTTCTTGCCTGGAGAATCCCAGGGACGGGGGAGCCTGGTGGGCTGCCGTCTACGGGGTTGCACAGAGTCGGACACGACTGAAGTGACTCAGCAGCAGCAACAGTCTAATAGCAATGGTAGCAGTAGTAGCGGGAGGAATATTAGTAGCTTAAAAAACTACTAATGTGAAGTTTCCAGTATAGATTAGAGACAAAAACTATTGTCAAATGGGAGAGAAGGGAAGGGAGGCAAGAAGGGGTGGGAGATTGGCAGAGATTGAAAAAGCGGTGTTCTGACCAGACAAGTCCACTGGAACCAGAAATCATCTCTGGAGATCATGGCCCAGTGGTCATCACCCTTGCACTGAAGTGACCCTCCCAGCCCCTAGAGAGGTTTGCCCTTCTCTTGGGTGTTCTCAGTACTGTGACATGCGCTTTACCTACTGGACTAAAACTGTGCCAGTTCTTCTGAGGTGAGAGGTATGGTTTGAACTCTCTGACTATAGTGAGTATCAACCAAGAAAGAAGTGTGCCAGTGATTGGTGGTCGGGTTCTCCTGAAAATCTTGAAAAGGCAGAGAAAACAGAAATGGAGGGAAAGCCACCAAGCCTTGGGCTGATCCTTCATCCCACTGGTGTCAGCTCTTACGACTCTGCTTACTGAGTGGCACCCAAAGGTGAGTTATCGGGTGGCTTGGAGAACTGAGAGCCTTTGTGGATAAGTAAGAAAGAAGAAAATTGGTGAGAGGTTGAATGCTGAGAACACGATTGCGAGTTATGTTCCATCTGGATCCTGGAGCTACTAATTGTAACAGGGTGGGTTTGAGAGAATCAAAGACGCTCAGTGTTTCACAAAGGCAATATGCTCCAGTAAATTTATTAGAGAAATAATGCCCGCCTTCCAGACCAATATTGAAAAAAAGAACAAATTCAGATGGAGGAGATTAAAAGAATGTTAAAGAGCACTGTTGGTAGAATAATAAAAGAAGGGCAGCTATAGATCATAGACTTTTATTCCTGGAATAAATCTCTGAGATCATTTAATCTAATCCCATTATTTATAGGCAAAGAAATACACATCTTCTGGATAAGAGACCTTGGAAATAACCTATTAAAACCGGGCGTTACTGTACTAGAAAAAGGAAGAGAATACAGAAATGGACACGCAGACTTAGAAGTTACCTAGGTACACGTGGTAACTGAAATCATATATGATGATCCAGTTCACCCTAGCAGAGAGAAGAGACGAATTTCAGCTTCCAAGCAAAGCATGTAAAGAGTAACACACCCATGTTGAAACAGCCAAATGGGAAACACCCAAACATACATAACTCTATGATCCAAGCCACGTGACTCAACAGAAGAGGCTGGACAGTTATATTTCATATTTTTTTTTGTCTATCATTTGAACTTTATTTTTTACTCTTGGGATGATTCTGCTTCTTAAAGACTGTTAAGGAAATAAAGGCAGATTCAAAATTTATACAATGTTGATACTGTTTGGCCAACAACTGTAAATATGTAAAGGAAAAAGAATTTAAGAAAGACCTTTTGTCTGTTGGTAAGCAGTGAAAATATTTAGATCCAAGGTGAGTCACATACATATGTTTATATTAGAGAATCCAAAATAATGCATCATTCTTGAAAGCAGAGGTATGGGTTAAAATAGTTTCAATATTAAATAATAGGGCTCCACAACTCAGATAACTCCAACAAAAATCATGGACTGCATATACACAGGGAAGGAAAAATAAAAGCAAGCTAATGACCTCATCTTACACGGGATTCAAATAATTGTATTTCCTTTGTGAGACTGACAATTAGAGATATACAAGCTTCATTTTTTAGTTTAATGGTAACTCCCTTGCCTGGAAAATCCCATGGATGGAGGAGCCTGGAGGGCTGCAGTCCATGGGGTCGCTGAGGATCGGACACGACTGAGCGACTTCACTTTCACTTTTCACTTTCATGCATTGGAGAAGGAAATGGCAACACACTCCAGTGTTCTTGCCTGGAGAATCCCAGGGACGGGGGAGCCTGGTGGGCTGCCGTCTATGGGGTCGCACAGAGTCGGACATGACTGAAGTGACTCAGCATAGCATAGCATTATAATTAAAATACATTCAGTGTTTCCAGAGGAAAACAGGTCAGGAATTAACTAATTATAGTTATGAATATTTACGATATACCAGGCACTTTCAAGGTATTTATTTATATGGTCCTCCGAATGGGTAAATATAGTACCTATGAAATGGGTACTGTTTTTATCTCCACTTTACAAATTGTACAAATGAAGACATTGAGGTACAAAGAATTTAAGAGCTACTGATTCTTGAAATGTTGAAATGAGCTGATGGTCTTAACATGCTACACATGCATCAAAAAATGGAAACCGGTAAGGACAACAGAAAAAATATTTTTCATGTAAATTGATGTTAGAAGCTCAAATATATTAACATAAACATAAACTTGTTTTAAAAATATTTAAGCAATAGAATTATCTATTATTTACAAGAGACTTGATACACAGAACAAAATGACGTAGAAACTTTACAAATAAAAAGGATGTGCTAATATGTACCAAGCCATTAAAAGCAAAACTAGAAAGCACTACTCAGAGTGTAATAAATAATAAATCCAGCAATGCTGCACTTATGAAAAGTATAATTCACTATAAAATACAACAGTCCGGATCAACACTGTGTAATAGAACTTTCTGTGACAATGGAAATATTCTATACTTGTGCTGTCCAACATGGTACCTACTAGTCATGTGTGGCTACTGAGTATGGAAAATACAGCTAGAGTGGTATATTAACTGAAATTAAAATTAAAAATTTAAGAAGCCACATGTGATGAGTGACTACATGACTCAATGCAATCAAGAACAGAACAAGGTAAACTTCAGAGAAAGGAAATTATAAAGATGAAAGGCAAAATTAATGAATTAGAAAATAGAAGTCATAATTATGAAACTAAATGTCTGAGAAATTGAAAAATAAAGAAAATAATAAAGGGAAAGCTCTCAATTAAGTTTTAGTGAAAAATATTGAAAAGTATCAAACACAAAAATGTGAAAAGGAGAAAAATATTGTTAAAATATAATATGCTAACAGCTTAAAATCTTAATAAAGCGTTATTTGCTAACAAAGTATAATCACCAAGCTGACATGAGAATAGAAAACTTCTGGTTGTAACACTAATTTTAAAATGTCTTTTATGGCTATCAAAAATTATCTCCCCCAAAATCTACCATGTCTAAAGAGTCCTACAGATGAGGTCTATCAAATCTTCAAGAGACAGAATACTGCTGCCTCAGAAAAATTTCAGACCATAATATGTAAACAAAAGGCTGATTAAAAGCCTAACAAGAAAAGATTATAGAGAAAATTAGAGCCTAAATCATTCTTAAATTCATAAACAAAAATCAACATTAAACAGAAGCAAATCAAGACAGTGTATTAAAACAACTGTTGTGTATTATTAGAATGACACACCTAAAACATGGGATTTATTTAAGATTTCCTATTAGGAAATTTATTATTTTGATTGATCACTTAAATATGTCACAGGATAAAAATGTTATTTCAAATACACATTAGAGGGATATTTTGTTAAATTCAATACTTGCTGCCAATTCTTAAAAACTGTAGAATCCAGAAATATGAGTACTTCCATAAGATAACAATTAACATCTCCATTAGGAAAACAGACTGTCTCACAACTGAATGTCAGCACAAATGAATTCTCATGAAAATCAAGAGCAATTCAGAATGCCCAATATCACCACATTTCCTGAAATTGTCCTAGAAGTTGTAGCCAGTGTACTAACACATGAAAGAAAAGAACGTTTACAGCTATTCCCATAGAAAGGGAAAACTCTTACTTTGTGACTGATCTTACCTATGCAGAAAATGAACAAAACAAAGCTAGTACTGGTACAAAAATCAGAATATAATAAAGTACCTCAAAATAAAAAATAGAAATATTAAATATTTTTCTATATACCTCCAGTAATAATATAATGTCATAACATGAGAAAAAAAATCTAGATTTAATCTAGGATTAATAGGAAACATAAAGAAATTGTTAAATCTATTATAAGATGTAAGATTCAAAAGCATGAAAAGGCATTCCATTTTCCTGGATGGAAAGACTAATGAGTAGGATGTCAATTCTTCCCCAACAGTAATATTAATCTAATTTCAATTACAGTTTCATCAGTCCATTTGAAAAGTCTTTTAAAAGTGATTCAAATTTATATCAAGAAGATTAAATGGGTGTTACATAAAATAAAATTTTGAAAGAGAAAAAGACTGAAGTGTGAGAAAGTGTGATCTACCAAATAGTAAATTACATACATGTATGCAAATTTGATACAACAAACTCTGGAAAATTCTTAAAGAGATGGGAATACCAGACAACCTGACCTGCCTCATGACAAATTTGTATGCAGGTCAGGAAGCAACAGTTAAAACTGGACACGGAACAACAGACTGGTTCCAAATGGGGAAAGGAGTAAGTCAAAGTATTGTCACCTTCGTTATTTAACTTATATGCAGGGTATATCATGCAAAAATGCTGGACTGGATGAAGCAAGAGCTGGAATCAAGATTGCCAGGAGAAATATCAATAACCTCAGATATGCAGATGACACCACCCTTATGGCAGAAAGTGAAGAACTGAAGAGCCTCTTGATGAAGTGAAAGAGGAGAGTAAAAAGTTGGCTTAAAACTCAACATTCAGAAAACTTTGGCTTAAAACTCAACATTCAGAAAACTAAGATCATGGAATCTGGTCCCATCACTTCATGGGAAATAGATGGGGAAACAGTGGAAACAGTGTCAGACTTTATTTTGGGGGGCTCCAAAATCACTGCAGATGGTGAATTGCAGCCATGAAATTAAAAGATGCTTAGTCCTTGGAAGAAAAGTTATGGCCAGCCTAGACAGCACATTAAAAAGCAGAGATATTACTTTGCCAACAAAGGTCCGTCTAGTCAAAGCTATGGTTTTTCCAGTAGTCATGTATGGATGTGAGAGTTGGACTATAAAGAAAGCTGAGCGCAGAAGAATTGATGCTTTTGAACTGTGGTGTTGGAGAAGACTCTTGAGAATCCCTTGGACTGCAAGGAGATCAAACCAGTCCATCGTAAAGGAAATCAGTCCTGAACATTCATTGGAAGGACCAATGTTGAAACTGAAACTCCAATACTTTGGCCACCTGATGAGAACTGACTCATCGGAAAAGACTCTGATGCTGGGAAAGATTGAGGGCGGGAGAAGGGGACAACAGAGGATGAGATGATTGGATGGCATCACTGAGTCAATGGACTTGAGTCTGAGTAAATTCCGGGAGTTGGTGATGGACAGGGAGGCCTGGTGTGCTGCAGTCCATGGGGTCACAAAGAGTCAGACACAACTAAGCGACTGAACTGAACTGAAATTTTATACATAAGAATTTATTAGATATTTATTACATATTATAGATTAGTGGTAAAAGGAAGGCAAATTCATTAAACAGTACTGTGACAAAAACAGAGTTTATCCTCATGAAAAATGCTAAATATATTCCAAAGTAAATTTCAGAAGAATTAAAGATTTAAATACAGGAAACTTCCAGCTACAGTAGCACTGAGGTGATGCTGCTATTACTTCAGTTCAGTTGCTCAGTCGTGTCCAACTCTTTGAACCCCATGGACTGCAGCACACCAGGTTTCCCTGTCTATCACCAACTCCCAGAGCTTGCTCAAACTAATGCCCATTGAGTCAGTGATGCCATCCAACCACCTCATCCTCTGTCACCCCCTTCTCCTCCTGCCTTCAGTCTTTCCCAGCATCAGGGTCTTTTCCAATGAATCAGTTCCTCGATCATCAGGTGGCCAAAGTATTGGAGCTTCAGCTTCAGCATCAGTCCTTCCAATAAATATGGAGGGTGGATTTCCTTTAGGATGGACTGGATTCCTTGCAGTCCAAGGAACCCTCAAGAATCTTCTCCAACACCACAGTTCAAAAGCATCAATTCTTTGGTGCTCAGCTGTCTTTATAGTGCAACTCTCACATCCATACATGACTACTGAAAAAACCACAGCCTTGATGAGATGGACCTTTGTTGGCAAAGTAATGTCTCTGCTTTTAATATGCTGTCTAGGTTGGTCATAGCTTTTCTTCCAAGGAGCAAGCATCTTTTAATTCCATGGCTGCAGTCACCATCTGCAGTGATTTTGGAGCCTAAGAAAATAAAGTCTGTCACTGTTTCCATTGTTTCCCCATCTATTTGTCATGAAGTGATGGTAATGCTATAAATGCATATAAATGCTGGATAAAATTTTAAACACTTTAGTATACAGCCAATTTTAAAGGGAAAAAAGTAAGGAAGGAAGATAGGGAGGGAATGAAGATGTAAGGAAAGAAGAGAGAGAAATCCTCTCCAAAAAAAGTTTGGGTGGGGGGGAGAAGGACTTTCAAGCTAGAGAAGTAAATGAGTAAAGTGATACTAAAGTGTCACAAGAGGGCATATGCCTTATTAAGAGTGGGGTCTGTTCTGCTTTGGCATGGGGGTGGTCTGATAATGAATTTATAGGAGCCCTGTGTTATGTGAATACTAGTCCAAGAAATTATATGATCTATTCAAAGTCACACAGTAAGTCCTAAGGAGGAGAAAAATAAATTCATAGAAATATCATTAGGAAACCACACAACACCAAAGACTACTAGAAAATTTTAGAAGCAGCTAGGGAGAAAAGATAGATTTCATATAAAAACCAAACAAACACAATTAGACTTCAAGCAGACTTCTCAACAGAAGTTAAAGATAATGGCAAAACATCATCAATGTGTTGAGGACAACTGTCAACCTATATTTTTTTTTATCTTTTGCTACACTGCATGGCATATATGATCTTAGTTTTCCAACCAGGGATTGAAGCCATGTGCCTTGTATTGAAAGAATGAAGTCTTAACCTCTGGACTGCCACAGAAGCCCCCAACCTAAAATTCTATACACAGAAAAAGTATAATTTGAAGTGGTGGGAAAATAAAGGTATTTCTCAAACAAGATTGAGAGAATTTCCAATTCTCAGACCTTTAATGAAAGGACTGCCGAAGTTCAGATGTAACTCAGGAAAGAAAATTGACACGTGAGAGGCAAGAAGGAACAAATAGGAAAATGTGATAATGTAAACAATTTCTTCTTGTAAAGGATAATTCTGAACATTACGATGACTCTGACTAACTGGTATAGTAACAATAAGTTGGAACTAAAAATCTAGATCACAGTAACATGAATATGGTGAAGAGAATAATCAGAGTTCTAAGGTCTTGTATCGCTTGGAAAGAGGCTGACTGTAGAAAGTGACTCATGAGGCACAGTGGTGAGCATCAAGTGAATGAGAACACAGAAACCCATCTGGGCTGCAGACAGGCTGCAGGCTGGGACTGGGCTCCACAGGAAGTAATGGACAGCTGGAACCTCAGAATTCCTATCAACTGCCACCCCAAATCTCAGTCGGGAAGATCCCCTGGAGGAGGGCATGGCAACCCACTCCAGTAATCTTGCCTGGAGAATCCCATGGACAGAGGAGCCTGGCGGGCTACAGTCCATGGGGTCACAAAGACTCAGTTGGACACAACTGAAGTGACTTAGCACGCATGCACACACCCAAAATCTAGACAGAAAACTGAAAGCAGCCTGTGTGCTCACCCTGATTGTTGAGGATGCCTTCCATGTTGCCCTGTAGGAAGAGGCACACTCCTACTACCAAGCACAGGCACATACTACAGGCTCAGCAGCACCATGGGCCCAGGGCAGCTCTCTGCAGGATGGTGGATCAAAGGGAGAACTGCATCTTTCAGTTCCTTGCTTCAGTTTTCCCTATAAAAGCCCCCTTTAAAAGAGTCCCATATTAAAAAAAAAAAAAAAAAAGCCCCATATGCCAGAGTGGACTTTGCTCCAAATCCAGAGGCATAACATGTGGTGACCAGAAGAAATCCACCTGGCACAGAAGTCATATATGCTTTTTTCATTTTAAGGCTAACAAAAAGTTAACAGAATGCAATAATTCCAACGGGCAGAGAAATATACAGAGATTGAAAACAACTCAAACAAAAAAGTGAGAAAAAATTGGAAAAAAAAGAAAAAATAAGAGAAATAAACTTATATATCACAACAATCAAAAAATACAAACAAATCAAATCCACTCTAAAAGGATATTCCCCAACTGAGTAATACAACAAAAGTAGTTCTGTGCTTATTTTTAGGAGACATAACTCAAAGACAATCCACAGACTTAGAGAAAATCATTGCACGTCATCTATCTGATCAAAGGCTTGTATGCAGAATACACCAAGAACTTTCAAAGCTCAATAATAAGAAAACAAACAGCCCAACAAGATAAAAATGTGCAGATTTGAAGACACTTAAAAAGTAAGATACACATATAGGAAAAAAAAACACACGCACTTGAAAAGATACTCAGTATCATGAGTCATTAAGGAAATACAAATTCAAATCACAAGATACAATTACACACCTACTAAAATGATTAAAACTTTCAAAATTAACCACACAAGGTCTGGGCAAGAATGCAATCAAGGTACAGCTATAAGTCTTTAAATGACAGAAAAAAATACATTATGAATTAAAAAATCACACATCTAAATTCCAGTATCACACATCAGCCTGGATATACATATTTACCTCTACACCCTCCCCAAACTCCACTAAGATTACAGAGCTATAAAATGGCCAAAACTCACAAAAATAAAGAAATGGGGGGAAAGGCTATACCCACAACATTTTGGAGTCTGGAATACAGATAGAATTGACAATGGCAATGAGAAATCCTCAAAGCAAGCTAATTTATACCACAGGATGCCAGAATCATTCAGGAATTGGAGCCACTAGTTATCTTTAAAATTGGGTTACGGAGAAGGCAGAAAACAGTACAATTAGTTGCATTTTTAAAAGCGCTTAAAGACATGTATCTTTTCCCTAATCCAGGTGATCTGGAAACTACTCATTTTGGTAAAGATTACAGATATATTTTTGGGAGGGGATGGGTTGCAGGTGGTCTGGACTTCAGGATGGTCAGGGAAAGGATGCTGTAGGGCCATTACTTAGAATTCCACTGAATGATGAGTGAGAAATTTCCAACCAGCATTAAATCTCCCAAGAAGGAGATGGGGAACATCCCCCTGGGAAAACTCGTCTCAGAGAAAAAACTCACTGACCCTGAGATGTGGGGGACCCTCAAAAAATAACTCCTCCCAATGATCGACATTGAAGCCCATTCCTCTAAAAGGCCCTCCTTTCCCAAAAGGCACACAGGAATCCAGAGCAACCAATTAGCTCCTTTTTACAAGCTGGACACCAACTATCCATAGACCTTCCAGAAAGCCTCTAGCATGAATAACAGAGATCAATACCAAAGAGGAACTGAGGAAAAGATAGGGAGGCAGGGAGGACACTTTAAGAAATTAAAATATCAACCAAGAGGTAAGAAAAGGTATGGCACTCAGGAAGGAAAGACTGGGTGGTATTATTAGAAAGAAATAGACTTTAGAAAGTAAAATCCTGATAATAGGCATTAAATATATGAGAAGGATTAAAAGTTGAAGTTGATAACATTGCCCAAGAAGTAAAACCAAAAATTGGGGAAACTAGAAAGAAAGGTAAAAATACTAGAAGCTAAGTTTAAGTCCAAACTTCAAATTAATAGAAATTTCAGAAAGAGAGAACAGAGACTATTGTAGGTAGAAAAGTATGCAAGAAATAACACATAAATTTCCCAGAAATTAAGAACTCTCCAGATTGAAAATTCCTGTCAAATGTGTAACACAATGGAGCCCTTAAGTCAAGTTGAGCATTGCTCTGCTTTATTATTATGAAAGAAAGTTAAACTGTTAGTGGGCTCCACCGGTCTGACTCTTTGAGACCCCATGGACTGTATGTAGTCTGCCAGGCTGCTTTGTCTGCAGTGGGTTGCCATTCCCTTCTCCATGGGATCTTCCTAAACCAGGGATCGAACCCAGGTCTCCTGCATTGCAAGCAGATACTTTACCATCTGAGCCACCAGGGAAGCCCTCACTTTATTATTACATATGACTATAAAGTAGCATACCATGAACTAATCAGATTCCCAGATGCAGTACTATTGTCACAAAATAACTAACAATGTAGCATCATGATACATAGAAAAAGAAGTCCTGGGCATCTTTGTATTATTTAGAGGATCAGCTTCCCTGCCTGTATCACCATGAAGCATGCTACCAGAAATGTTCTATTATTAAGAAACATATTCACAAGAGTTCAAAGGTGGAAGCAATCAAGTGACTATCAACAGATAAATGGATACACAAAACAGTCTAATCATACAATGGAACTCAGCCTTAAAAAAGAAGGAAATTCTGACATATGCTCGAACATGGATGAATTGTGAAGACTTTATGCTAGTTAAATCAGCCACACACAAAAAGACAAATGTTGTATGCTATCACTCATAAGAGGTACTTAAGAGTTGTCAGAGTCATAGAGACAAAGTGGTTGCCAGGGCCTGGAGGAAAAGGGGAAAACAGAGTTACTGGGTAATGGATACATGATTTCAGTTTTACACAAAAAAGAAAAAGTTCTGGAGATGGATGGGGTGATGGTTGCACAACAGTATGAATGTATTTAATGCTACTAAGTGTATTTCAGTTCAGTTTAGTCGCTCAGTCGTGTCCAACTCTCTGAGACCCCATGGACTGCAGCACGCCAGGCCTCCCTGTCCATCGCCAACTCCCAGAGCTTGGTCAAACTCATGTCCATTGAGTCAGTGATGCCATCCAACCGTCTTATCCTCCGTCGTCCCCTTCTCCGGTCTTCAATCTTTTCCAGCATAGGGGTCTTTTCCAATGAGTCAGTTCTTCACATCAGGTGGCCAAAGTATTGGAGTTACAGTGTGTATTAAAAACCGTGTATTTAAGATGATTTAAATGGTATATTTTGTTATGTATATTTTACTACAATTGAAACAGTTTTAAATAAAGTTATTAAAGAGTGAACAACAACAAAACATTTAAAATTTTATCTTTTCCTTAAAAAGTAAAAAATCTTTAACATTTCTAGCCACAAATATATGGATGTACACATACATATAAACATATATGTGTATATAGCATTTTTCTTTAATACTTTAAATTTTATTGGAGTATAACTGATTTAAAATGTTGTGTTAGTTTCTGCTGTACAACAAAGTGATTCAATTATACATATATATATATACATACTCTGGAGAAGGCAATGTCCCAACCCACTCCAGTATTTTCACCTGGAGAATCCCACGGACAGAGGAGCCTGGGCATCTACAGTCCATGGGGTCGCAAAGAGTCAGACACACTGAATGACTAACACACACACACAGTCTCTCTCTCTTTTTAAGGTATTATTCCCATATAGGTCACTATAGAATACTGACTAGAGTTCTTTGTGCTATTAGTAGGTTCTTATTAGTTATCTCTTCTATATATATATATATATATATATATATATATATATATATATATATATATCAGTGTGTATATGTCAATCCCAACTTCCCAATTTATCCCCCCTCCTCTTCCCCTCCCACTCCATAACCAAAAGTTTGTTTTCTATATCTGTGATGCAACTTCTGTTTTGTAACTAGGTTCATTTGTACCATTTCTTTAGGTTCCACATATCAACAATCTCACATGGTATTGGTCTTTCTCTATCTGACTTACTTCATTCAGTGAGAAATCTGTATGCAGGTCAGGAAGCAACAGTTAGAACTGCACATGGAACAACAGACTGGTTCCAAATACGAAAAGGAGTTCGTCAAGGCTGTATATTGTCACCCTGTTTATTTAACTTATATGCAGAGTACATCATGAGAAACGCTGGACTGGAAGAAACACAAGCTGGAATCAAGACTGCCGGGAGAAATATCAATAACCTCAGATATGCAGATGACATCACCCTTATGGCAGAAAGTGAAGAAGAACTCAAAAGCCTCTTGATGAAAGTGAAAGTGGAGAGTGAAAAAGTTGGCTTAAAGCTCAACATTCAGAAAATGAAGATCATGGTATCCGGTCCCACCACTTCATGACAAATAGATGGGGAAACAGTGGCTGACTTTATTTTTTTGGGCTCCAAAATCACTGCAGATGGTGACTGCAGCCATGAAATTAAAAGACGCTTACTCCTTGGAAGGAAAGTTATGACCAACCTAGATAGCATATTCAAAAGCAGAGACATTACTTTGCCAACAAAGGTCCGTCTAGTCAAGGCTATAGTTTTTCCTGTGGTCATGTATGGATGTGAGAGTTGGACTGTGAAGAAGGCTGAGCACCGAAGAATTGATGCTTTTGAACTGTGGTGTTGGAGAAGACTCTTGAGAGTCCCTTGGACTGCAAGGAGATCCAACCAGTCCATTCTGAAGGAGATCAGCCCTGGGATTTCTTTGGAGGGAATGATGCTAAAGCTGAAACTCCAGTACTTTGGCCACCTCATGTGAAGAGTTGACTCATTGGAAAAGACTCTGATGCTGGGAGGGATTGGGGGCAGGAGGAGAAGGGGATGACAGAGGATGAGATGGCTGGATGGCATCACTGACTCAATGGACATGAGTCTGAGTGAACTCCGGGAGTTGGTGATGGACAGGGAGGCCTGGCGTGCTGTGATTCATGGAGTCGCAAAGAGTTGGACACGACTGAGCGACTGAACTGAACTGAACTGAACTGATAACAATCTCTTAATCCATTCATGTTGCTGTAAATGGCATTATTTGGGTTTTTTTTTTAATGGCTGAGTAATATTCTATTGTGTGTGTGTGTGTATATACCCACACCACATCTTTATCCATTCTTCAGTTGATGGACATTTAGAATATTTATGTCTATACTTCATACTGATCTAAAGTGCACAGATCCTCATGTAGATAATCACAGGATGACAGTTAATCAAACTGCAATTTTACTAAAAAGGACTTTTGAGTTCATGGTGGTCATAATGATACTCAACTTAGCACCACTCACCTCACAACAATATGGCCTAATATGAAGAACCAATGTGCAGAAATATTTTCTTAAAAGGAAAGAAACACAGCAGGTGATCACAGAAACTTTGCATTTTTTAAATGTTCCAGAATGTTCAATTTATAATAGTGTACATTGAAAATACAGAGGAATGAAAAAGTGTGCCTCCTTTAGTTTTCTACTGAGAGATGTGTCTTCTTTCTCTTTTCCTCCCATTATCCTCTTATCAGGTTAGAAATAAACTGTAAAACTGGGGAGGGAGGGGGGAGGAGAGTTCAGGATGGGGAGCACGGGTATACCTGTGGCAGATTCATTTCGATGTTGGGCAAAACTAATACAATATTGTAAAGTTTAAAAATAAAATAAAATGAAAAATAAAAAATAAAAAAAGAAATAAACTGTAAAATGTTATCTTCTGTATATTAATTTTGTATTCAGCAGCTTTACTGAATTCATTGATGAGCCATCTGTTGCATTTCTATATATTAACAATGCAATATTAGAAACAGAAATTAATCATAATCATTATTACCAAAAAGAATAAAATACCTAGCAACAAACCTACCTACAGAGGCAAAAGACCTTTACCCTAAATACTGTAAGATGCTGATGAACGCAACTGAAGATGACACAAACAGATGGAAAGATATACCATGTTCTTGGATTGCAAGAATCGATATTGTTAAAATACTCAAGGCAATCTATAGATTCAATGTAATCCCTGTCAAATTATCAATGGCACTTTTTTAAAAAACTGAAAGAAAAAATTAAAATTTGTATGGAAACACAAAAGACCCAAAATAGCAAAAACAATCTTGAGAAAGAAGAATGGAGCTGGAGGAATCATGCTCTCTGACTTAAGCCTATATTACAAAGCTACAGTCATCAAAACAGTACGATCTGGCATGAAAACAGACACATATTTCAGTGGAACAGGATAAAATGCCAAGAAATAAACCCATGCACCTGTGGTCAATTAATCTATGACAAAGGAGGCAAGAAAATACAGTAGAGAAAAGACAGTCTCTTCAATAAGTGGTTTCAGGAAAACTGCACAGTTACATGTAACATTCTCTAACAACATACAGAAAAATAAACTCTAAGTAGATTAAAGACTTAAATGCAAGATCAGATACTGTAAAACTCCCAGAGGAAAACATAAGCAGAACACTCTTTGACACAAATCACAGCACTATTTTTTTGGTTCTGTCTCCTAGAGTAATGGAAATAAAAACAAAACTAACAAATAGGACCTAATTAAACTCAAAAGCATTTTCACAGTGAAGGAAACCATAAACAAAAGACAACCTACAGACTGGGAGGAAATATTTGCAAATGATGCTACTGACAAAGGACTAACTTCCAAAATATACAAACAGTTCATACAACATACAAGCAAAGAAATAACCCCATCAAAAACTGGGCAGAAGACCTAAACAGACATTTCTTCAAGGAAGACATTAAGATGGTCAACAGACATATGAAAAGATGCTCGACACTGCTAATTATTAGAGAAAAGCAATCTAAACTACAGTGAGGCATCACCTCTCACACCAGTCAAAATGACAAAAAAAAAAAAAAAGTAAAATAATAAATGCTGGAGAGGGTGTGGAGAAAAAGGAACTCTCTTTCCACTGCTGGTGGAAATGTAAAATGGTACAGCCACTTTGGACATTCTTCAAAAAACTAAAAAGAGAGTTACCATATGCTTCAGCAATCCCACCTCTGGGCATATATCCAGAGAAAACTACAATTCAAAAAGATACATGCTCCCCCCTATGTTTGTAGCAGCACCATTTACAACAGTAAAGACATGGAAGCAATCTAAATAACTTTGCTATACACTGGAAACCTATGCAACATTGTAAGTTAACTATACTTCAATTTAATTGAAGAAAGATGTGGTATATACATACAATGGAATATTATTCAGCCATAAAAAACAATGAAATAATGCCATCTGTAGCAACACAGATGGACCCAGAGATTATCATATTAAGTGAAGTAAGTCAGACAAAGACAAACATCCTACAATATTACTTATATGTAGAATCTAAAAAAAAAAAAAAAAAGATACAAATGAACTTCTTTACAAAGCAGAAATAAACTCACACAGAAAACAAACTTATAGTTACCAAAGCAGAAAGCAGGGTGTGCAGGAAAGAGATAAATTAGGAGTTTGAAATAAAGATATACAGGTTCAATTCCTGGGTTGAAGATCCCTGGAGGAGAAAATGGCAAGCCACTCCAGTATTCTTGCCTAGAGAATTCCATGGACAGAGGACCCTGGCACACTGCAGTCCATGAGGCCACAAAGAGTTGGATACCACTGAGCTCACACATTATCATATATAATATAAATGACAAGGGCCTACTGTGTAACACAGGGAACTCTACTCAATATCTTTTAATAACCTATAATGGAAAATAACCTGAAAAGGAAAGTTTTGGGGTGAATCACTTTGGTGTATACCCGAAGCTAACAGCCTTGAAAATTAACTAACTTCAATTAAAAAGAATGGTTTAAAAAAGTTATCTTCTACTCCATCTCAGTCAGCCTTGAAGGAAGGTCAGTTTTCCACCAGCACTTGGTGAGTATGAATCTATTACAGTTTCTAAGTCAGAGATTTCACAAGCTCCCTGATAAAGCAGGTCTGTTCTAACTGTCTCTTAAGTAATCAAGTGAAAGTTGCTCAGTCGTGTCCAACTCTTTGCAACCCCATGTAATCAAAGTTCTTCATTTCTTTCCTGCTTTGCCATTAGTAGAAAAAGTTGAAATCGGTATGTTTTAGATTCTGATTTCTAAATCATTTTTTCATGATTAAAAAATTATATTTTAATGTGGTCATTGAAGAAATATTCTAATAGTAGATCAAAACATTAAAACTATGATATGACCCAGCAACCCCACCACTGGGCATACACATATACCTTGAGAAAACCATAATTGAAAGAGACACATGTACCCCAACATTCAGCACTTTTTACAGTAGCTGGGATGTGGAAGCAATCTAGATGTCCATTGACAGATGAAAGGATACAGAAATTGTGGTACATATATACAGTGGAATATTACTCAGCTAAAAAAAGAATGCATTTGAGTCCTAATGAGGTAGATGAACCTAGAGCCTATTATATAGAGGGAAGTAAGTCAGAAAGAAAAAGACAAATATTGTATATTAATGCATGTGTATGGAATCTAGAAAAATGGTGCTGATGAACCTATTTGAGGCAATGGAGACGCAGACATACAAAACAGACTTGTGGACACAGCGGGGGAAGGAGAGGGTGGGACCAACTCAGAGAATAGTACGCAAACATATACACTACCATATGTAAAACAGATAGCAAGTGGGAATGTGCTGTGTGACACAGGGAGCTCAACCCAGTGCTGTGACAACCTAGAGGGGTGGGATGCAGTGGCAGATGGGAAGTGGGTTCAGAAGGGAGGGGACATATTTCTACCTGTGGGTGATTCATGCTGATGTATGGCAGAAACCAACACAATACTGTAAAGCAATTATCCTCCAATTAAAAAAAGAAAAACTATTGTCTTATATACTATATGATCCCATTTAAATGAAAAACAAGAAAGTGCAAAATTTTAGTGACAGAAAGATCAGTTGTCTGGGGCTAGGGGTGGGTAGAGGGAATTCACCATAAAAGGGCACTGAGAACTTCTTGACTGGGATGGTGATAATAGACTGAACATCACAGTTTATTATACTGTATACCAAAAATGGGTGAATTTTATAATGTATAAATAATACCTTAATTCTTTTAAAGTGCTTTGTTAAAAAGGAAAAACAAACACAGCCTGCAACCTCACTATTCAAACACAACCACTATTAATATATAGATGTGTTCTGAATGTTTATCATACTTTTTTCTTCATTTATAAACATAATGGAATCATACAGCCTTTGGCAGTTTGCTATTATAACAGTTTGACGTAGTATTTTCTATGTGACATGGTCTTCGAAATCACCATTTTCATTAGCTACCTAAAATTCAATCAAGTGACAAGAATTACTTCATTGTGAAAACTATTTAATTATGTGTCTACTGTTAGTCATATTGATTCTTGCTCATTACTCACACATGCAAACACTACTTAGAAAAAATTTTGTACATAAATATTTGTACATTTTATTTCAAAATTTAGAAATATTTTTAGACTACATTCACAGAGGTATAATATTGAGCCAAACAATATCAACATGTTTAAGGCTCTTGCCAAACTCTAGATACTTGCCAAAAGAGCCATACACATTTTTACTGCCTTCAGCAATGCACAGTACCCTTTTCAATCCTCCAGAATTGGATATTATCATTTTTTAAATCTTAGAGACTTCCTAAGGACCTCTCCCCACAGCCTTTCAGCCATAATGAACTTCCTAACTTTTTTGTATCAAGCTTCTCAAAATTTTTCTTTTTGTTCCTATTTCCATTCCCCGTTTTCTCTTCCTTCTTTCCTTCTCTCATCCACCCCATTTTCTCCCCTTCCCAAACCAACCTTAATTGATGTTTTTCTTCTTTATCAAACAGAACGCTTGTATAACATGAATCTGAGAAGAAATGTTTCACCTAGGCCAAGACCAAATCTAAGGCATGGGAACAACAGCATGTCCTTTGTGTAACAAAGGACAGAAAAATACTCAGGAAAATCAAATGCATTTCAGAGACTGGACTGTCAGAGGCCAGAGACTGCAGACCTTTTTATTGATAGAAAGTGAAAGTGTAGTCGCTCAGTCATGAACAACTTTTTGTGACCCCATGGACTGTAGCCTGCCAGGCTCCTCTGTCCATGGAATTCTCTAGGCAAGAATACTGAAGTGGATTGCCATTTCCTTCTCCAGGGGATCTTCCTGACCCAGGGATCAAACCTGGGTCTCCTGCATTGCAGGCAGATTCTTTACTGTCTGAGCCACAAGGGAAGCCTTTTAGTGACAGGGAGTCTAGGAAAGCAGAGTCAAGGAGTCAGGCTTGAAGGCTGTCACTTCCTTTCTTAAGTCCTTCCTTAACGAAGCAGAAATCTGGGGACAGAAAAGTCACTGGACCTGGTGAGAATCAGGCACATAGTAATCAGCTAATAGAATAAACAAACTCATAAAGTGCCCTTCCCAATTTGGATTCCAGGGTCAGTCATTTCTTTGGATCTCCTGGGAACCCTCAATTTGTCCACTATGCCCACTTCCGTCTCTCTCTTCTTCTATGTCTGTCTCTCTTTCTCACACACAAACATACCCACGTGGTCCTTTTCTTGTCGAGTCTCACTCTGTATTTCTATTTCCTTCTCTTGCCACCATTGACCAATGGTGTACCAAAGTGGCAGGGAGGGGAGTCAGTGGTATTTTATCACTGACATTTACAATCACAGGTACATGGTAGTAATGAAAAAAAGACTAACTTTTAGCCAGTTTTGTTAGTCTCCTATAGAGAGGGAAATGGCAACACAGTCCAGTATTCTTGTCTGGGAAATCCCAAGGACAGAGAAGCCTGCTGGGCTACAGTCCACGGGGTCACAAAGAGTTGAACACAGCTGAGTGAGTGAACATACACACATGCATTCATCTCCTAAAATTATCTGTATACGATGTACCTTCTCCTATCTGAACCCAGGGTGGATGGCCTCCCTGCAGCCACTGTGAATATTAGTTCATTCTTTTCCCCCTACTTCATTTATCTTTTCATTACCTCATAGCTTCAGCTAACTCATGACTTGTGAATCTTCCTAACCACAGCCTCTCTGTTTCATTGCCAAGGTTCTGCACTGCACCACTGTGGGAGTCCTGCTCATGGCCTTCCTTGTACCTCACTACTTTTTACCTTAGGCTTTTGATCATTCCTATAGAAGAGCTGGAAGGAAAAATCCAACCCTTCATTTTGCAATTCCTAATTTAAATTTCCAAGGGAAAATTTCCAGGAATCTGGCTTGACTCTCCTTTTCATGCGAGGCTGCATGGGAGGATTAACTCCACGGAGTTGTGGGCCCATCTTGAATCCAGTAGATGATCACCCTGCTGCATCCTAGATCAATTCCCATGATGAGCAAAGCTGCACTTGAGAAAGAAAGATATGCAGGTACCTGATAGACATACCTCATAGGGGAAAAAATTGTTCTACTTATGGGATATTAGTAGCTCACACAACATATTGAATGGTATGAGGAAATGTACAGAATCTTTAAGAAAAACAAGGACCAGTTTGTTCACATGAAAGCCAAGACAATACCCAACCACTCTAGTCTCTTCCAAATGAGGCCAACATCACAGCTTTCCCATCCTTGCATAGCTCACACCAAAATTCTCCTTTTCTCTTCAGAAGGCAAATCCCACACGTTTAGTTTGCTGATTTCTATGTCAGCATCTCCAATGGGCATCTTTGACTGCAGAAACCTAGGTCATGGGCAAGTGTCTGGCTCCAAATGACGCTGGAGGAGTTTTTTGCCTTCCATTTTGGGAGGCCAGAAGTTTCTCAATTATTACAAGAGTGTTCTTAAGATTCTAGGCAACAATCATCCACTATATCCTTCCTTCTTGATGACTGAATTCATATCCTCCTTCCAAGACACAGCAGATTCCCTCAGGCACTGGGCTCTCAATCTCATGGAGCATACCTATACTGTGACCTCTGTCTTGGAATTGTGTATTTGTGTTTCCTCAACTCATAAATTCCATAAAACCCATCATTGTCATGGGTGTGCTTGATCCTTCTTTGCATTATTATTCTCCTTATTTAGCACGCAACCAATATCTGGCACATGAAACCTACATGCAGGTCAGGAAGCAACAATTAGAACTGCACATGGAACAATAGACTGGTTCCAAATAGGAAAAGGAGTACGTCAAGACTGTGTATTGTCACCCTGCTTATTTAACTTATATGCAGAGTACATCATGAGAAACGCTGGACTGGAAGAAGCACAAGCTGGAATCAAGATTGCCGGGAGAAATATCAATAACCTCAGATATGCAAATGACACCACCCTTATGGCAGAAAGTGAAGAGGAACTAAAAAGCCTCTTGATGAAAGTGAAAGAGGAGAGTGAAAAAGTTGGTTTAAAGCTCACCATTCAGAAAACAAAGACCATGGCATCTGGTCCCATCACTTCATGGGAAATAGATGGGGAAACAGTGGAAACAGTGGCAGACTTTATTTTTTGGGGCTCCAAAATCACTGCAGAATGTGATTGTAGCCATGAAATTAAAAGACGCTTACTCCTTGGAAGGAAAGTTTTAACCAACCTAGACAGCATATTCAAAAGCAGAGACATTACTTTGCCAAAAAAGGTCCGTCTAGTCAAGGCTATGCTTTTTCCTGTGGTCATGTATGGACATGAGAGTTGGACAGTGAAGAAAGCTGAGTGCCAAAGAATTGATGCTTTCGAACTGTGGTGTTGGAGAAGACTCTTGAGAGTCCCTTGGACTGCAAGGAGATCCAACCAGTGCATCCTAAAGGAGACCAGTCCTGGGTGTTCACTGGAAGGACTGATGCTGAGGCTGAAACTCCAATACTTTGGCCTCCTCATGCGAAGAATTGACTCATTGGAAAAGACCCTGATGCTGGGAGAGATTGGGGGCAGGAGGATGAGACGACTGGATGGCATCACTGACTTGATAGACATGAGTTTGGGTGAACTCTGGGAATTGGTGATGGACAGGGAGGCCTGGCGTGCTGCGATTCATGGGGTCGCAAAGAGCTGGACACGACTGAGTGACTGAACTGAACTGAAGCATTTAATAAATGTTCTTCTTGATAGGAGTAAAAGTGGAAGAAATCTTAATTGAAATACTCTTTATCTGCAAATAGTTCAGTGATATACCATTGGTTGAATTCTCTTTGGCTCAACACCTCCAATTCAAGGGAAGATTTTAAATTCTGACTCAATAATATAGCACTATAATTCACCAAGTTGTCTAACCAACACTAAAAACCATTTAAATAGTTTGTGGTTTTCTACTCTGCCTAAGGGAAATTAGAACACTAGCATGAGTCTTCCCAAGATTAGCAATACACAAGCAATTTGAATTCAGGATCCTGTGATATTATAAATGATGTGACTTTCAAATGGAGACACGGTCATGAGGAAGAGGCTAGAGAGGAGATCTCAACTGTAAAAGTCATTTAAAATGAGATTTGTTAATAGCCATGGGATTTGCATCAGTGTTACTCTGCTTCTACTTTGACATCATCAAATGGTCTCCATGGGCCTGCTGACAGCTTCATGTGTTGACTGTGACAACAACCTGCATCCATGAAATGAATAGGCAAGTAGGGAGTACATATTTTTATAAGTGGACATAAAGAGAACAATGAGCAAGCAAGTCCCCTTTCTATGTTTGAAATGTATATGAAACTGGTCATTTGGAGCCAATTCAAGGGATTTAACATCAATCTTTGATAGCCATTTAACTGAAATTGTTATGAACCAGTAAGTTCTGTAAACGGGATGATTGACAGAGTACCTGAATGGCAGATCCCCACTCCAGTCCCTCAAGTTGTACAATACCATGGCCCATAATCTTGTAGACAGTCTAAGCAGGTGATAAGAGTGAGGGAGGGGAGGCTTAATTCAATGAATAGCAAATATACTAGAAAATACTCAAAAAAGACATCCAAGGGCTACCCTGATCACCGAGAATAAAAGGTAGGACAACAAATTCTATTTTAATACTCAACTCCACTCTTCACTCCACATTTTTAAAGATGAACAAATAAAATGAAAAATGTGACACTGAGCCTAAGTCATCCACTCCCTTTTGCATAGTGAACTTTTTTTGATAGGGAAATCATGTGAACTTCCCTACACTAAATGCATTCACTGTTTTCCTCAATTTTTTGTTAAGGAGGAGAAAGAATCCAGTTAAAATTTCTACAGTAGTATGTTTATTATCGCAGGTAGTATACAGGGCTACTTTAAACCTATTGAGAGCATTTCAGTACAATAGAGATAATTTACTTTCCAATGATGACAGGTCAGGTTCAATTTCATGGTAGACTTGGCTAGCAAGGAAGAATGGACTAGCATTCATCTGGGGTCTCCATATAGTTCTTGGCTTAATTTCAGCAATATACAGTATGAACTATGAGGCTCCATTAATTAAAATCCAAAAGACCAAATGGAAGATGGATGTTTGTTCGACAAAACTACTATTTTTTCCATCTGTTTCAACACTGTGTGAATAAGGATTTTCTCCATCAAATGAAGAAAAGCCAACATTTCAGAAATGTCTGTATTTCCAAATATTACGCTGAAATTCAAACATTTCTAATAAAATTTGACAGTGTTTATACATGTTTTTAATCTAATCGTTTACATATTCTTTTTTCTTCTAAAATGATTAATCTGTTAATGTATATGACTTTGGCAAATACCAGAATTGTGTTTTTCACTATGGTCTTAGCAGTTATGACTTTTTTTTCTACAATACTTCACTACTAGATTCCTGTTCCTCACCTTTTCACCCACCATTCCTTCTTTGCTCTATTATTCCTTCTATTTCTCTTTCCCTTCCTCTCTTTTTCTCCATTATGTATGATAGGAATATAGAATTATCATATACTTTTATTTATAGAATATCTTCACTTTAAATGGAAATGATGATAACACTAACTTCATTTGGTTTCCTGTGACAATAAGTTAATATAAGATTGGGATTGACATATACATACTTCTATCTGTGTGTGTATATGTCTGTGTGTATGTATCAGTTCAGTTGCTCAGTCATGTCTGACTCTTTGAGACCCCATGGACTGCAGCATGCCAGGCTTCCCTGTCCATCACCAACTCCTGGAGCTTGCTCAAACTCATTTCCATCGAGTCAATGATGCCATCCAACCATCTCATACTCTTTCGTCCCCTTCTCCTCTTACCTTCAATCTTTCCTAGCATCAGGGTCTTTTCCAATGAGTTAGTTCTTCACATCAGGTGGCCAAAGTATTGGAGTTTCAGCTTCAGCATCAGTCCTTGCAATGAATATTCAGGACTGATTTCCTTTAGGATTGACTGGTTGGATCTCCTTGCAGTCCAAGGGACTCTCAAAAGTCTTCTCCAACACCACAATTCAAAAGTATCAGTTCAGGTTGTTTTTCAGGACTCGGCAAGGGTACTAGACGCCAAATTGCTAGAGACCAGCAGCTGTAGTTGCAGCCATTTTATGTTCAACCTCAGGATGTTTCCCTTGGCCAAAAACGCACTAAGTCATCTGAGAGTTCAAAGCATTCAGCAAGCAGTGGCAAAGCAGATCCATCAAAAGCGGGCACCTGATTTCCATGACAAATATGGTAATGCTGTATTAGCTAGTGGAGCCACTTTCTGTGTTGCTGTAGGGGTATATATGGCAACACAAATTGGAATAGAGTGGAACCCATCGCCTGTTGGCAGAGTCACCCCAAAGGAATGGAGAGAACAGTAATCATCCCAGCTGATTTAATACTGAATTGTTTCAAAATCAACTCATAATTAATTCCAAGTAAAAGTACTATGTACCCATTAAAATATAGCATGTTTGAAGAAATAAAGTATACTTGAAACCTTCAAAAAAAAAAAAGTATCAGTTCATCAGTGCTCAGCTTTCTTTATAGTCCAACTCTCACATTCATGCATGACTACTGGAAAAACCATACCTTTGACTAGACAGACCTTTGTGGGCAAGTAATGTCTCTGCTTTTTAATATGCTGTCTAGGTTAGTCATAACTTTTCTTCCAAGGAGTAAGCGTCTTTTAATTTCATGGCTGTAGTCACCATCTGCAGTGATTTTGGAGACCCCAAAAATAAAGTCTCTCACTGTTTCCATTGTTTCCCTATCTGTTTGCCATGAAGTGATGAGACGAGATCCCATGATCTTAGTTTTCTGAATGTTGAGCTTTAAGCCAACTTTTTCACTCTCATCAAGAAGCTCTTTAGTTCTTCTTCACTTTTTGCCATAAGGGTGGTGTCATCTGCATCTCTGAGGTTATTGATATTTCTCCTGGCAATCTTGATTCCAGCTCTTGCTTCACCCAGCCCAGCGTTTCTCATGATGTACTCTGCATATGAGTTAAATAAGCAGGGTGACAATATATAGCTTTGATGTACTCCTTTCCCCATTTGGAACCAGTCTGTTGTTCCATGTCCAATTCTAACTGTTGTTTCTTGACTTGCATACAGATATCTCAGGAGGCAAGTCAGGTGGTCTGGTATTCCCATCTCTTTAAGAATTTTCCACAGTTTGTTGTGATCCACACAGTCAAAGGCTTTGGCATAGTCAATAAAGCCGAAGTAGATATGCACAGTACATTATGTGAAATATCAGGCTGGGTGAATCACAAGCTGGAATCAACATTGCTGGGAGAAATATCAATAAGCTCAGATATTCAGATGACACCACCCTTATGGCAAAAAGTGAAGAAGAACTAAAGAGCCTCTTGATGAAAGTGAAAGAGGAGAGTGAAAAAGCTGACTTAAAACTCAACATCCTAAAATGATGATCATGGCATCTGGTCCCATCACTTTATGGCAAATAGATGGGGAAAAAGTGGAAACAGTGACAGGTTTTATTTTCTTGGGTTCCAAAATCACTGTGGGCAATGACTGCAGCCACAACATTAAAAGACACTTACTCCTTGGAAGAAAAGCTATGACAAGCCTAGACAGCATATTAAAAAGCAGAGATATCTGCCAACAAAGGTCTGTATAGTCAAAGCTATGGTTTTTCCAGTAGTCATGTATAGATGTGAGAGTTGGACCATAAAGAAGGCTGAGTGCCAAAGAACTGATGCTTTTGAACTGTGGTGCTGGAGAAGACTCTTGAGTGTCCCTTGGACTGCAAGAAGATCAAACCAGTCCTACCTGAAGGAAATCAATGCTGAATATTCATTGGAAGGACTGATGCTGAAGCTGAATCTCCAATACTTGGCCACCTGATGCAAAGAGCAAACTCATTGGAAAAGATCCTGATGCTGGGAAAGACTGAAGGCGGGAGGAGAAGGGGATGACAGAGGATGAGATGGTTGGATGGCATCACTGATTGAATGGACATAAGTTTGAGCAAACTCCAGGAAATAGTGAAGGATAACTTAGTAACGGAACAACAACAACAACCATATAGCACTGGGAACTCCACTCAATACTCTGTAATGACCTGCATGGGAAAAGAATCTGAAAAAGAATAGATGTGTGTGTGCGATTCACTATGCTGTATACCTGAAACTAACACAATGTCGTAAATCACCTATATTATGACAAAAATTAAATAAAAATATGACATTTAAAAAACAACTGGGGAGAAGTAAGTGAAAGTAGGTAATATGCTTAGAACATTGCTGGGTATATAAGTTAGCAAACATCATCTTTACTTTTGGTAGCTACTGAATTTTATAATCCTTGTTCTTAATTTCCAAGCAGACAAGTGAAATGTCTAGCATTTCTTTTTAAAAAGCAATCTTTTTATTTGTTGTTCAGTGTCCTCTCCATGCTTTGAGGAATTCCCAGAATCTCCAACTTTTTAGAGCAGTGGCTCTTTATCTTTTGGGGATAACAAGAGATGCTCTAGCCTTCACCCAACATAACTGCCCATATACACAACATTCTGCACACTATTAGGGGTCTCACTGATATCTTAATTCATCTGTTGGCTGATTAATGGTCCATTAACCTTATTTGAGAACCTCTGCCCCAAAGAGAAGTTTAGTACTACATTACAAAAATGAAAAATAAAGCATGTGCATATGGGTAATGCTACCCACTCCAGTATTCCGCATTCCATGGACTCTATGGTCCATGGGGTTACAAAGAGTAGGACACAACTGAGCAACTTTCACTTTCACTTTACTTTATGACAATACCAAAGCAAGGTGGAGGGGAGAAACAGAGGTGGGGAGGTGCTGTTTGAAAATATTTGATTGCTGCTATTTCCATAGTAACTAAACACAATATTGAAAATGTCACTCGGGTTTGTCTGTAAGATGGTATGGGAGAACCTGAATGAACTTTTTGGCCGACCCAATATCACCTTTGGGGAAAATGAAAAACTTCATGGGAAGTTTCTGCACTTATTTGAGCATTTGGCATTATTTTATTTTGTATTACGTTGGAGGGATTCATCTTTCTAGATGTCACGACCATGACCCACCCATGCCTTGCCTCAGGACTCAAAACAGTGTTGTCAAGCGGAGAGAGCAGAGATTTTGGAAGTCTACATCCTGGAGTTTGTGTTCTGGTTCTCCTCTCTCATTTCCTTGCCTTGGGTGTGACATTACATTTCTTGGAAGCCTTGTCTTTCAAAGTTTCAAGAAGGTAATATCACCTACTACACAGGTTACTGGAGAGACTATCAGATTGGTGTGTTTAATGCTTGTAGATTACCTTTCCTTGGGTTTTTAAAAAAGTTTGCTGAATAAACAAGTGACAGTGAAGCCTGTTGCCCCTGTTGTTTTAAGAGCAATTTTAGGGCTGTCACACCATGATTTTCATGCCTTACACATCCTATCTGGGTGGTAGAGTTTGCTTCTGCTGCTTTTACTATAAAATTTGAACTTAGAAACATCACTGTAGAATAGTGTTCCTGTTCCAAGAACGGGACATCCTTAAACCACACAGAGAAACTGTTCATATGTCTATTTTCTTTGACTTTATAAGGGAAGGTATAGAGAAAAAAATGAGGACACAAGAAGGAAATGGTAAAAATGGGTATAAAGTATCTGTCTTCTTTTATATGCTTTATAAGAGAGAACAGTACAATTGGTATTAATCCTCCAAACTTTAAAATTCTCATTTTAAAGACAAATTCTCATTCTTTTA
This sequence comes from Bos grunniens, assembly GCF_055505025.1. NCBI lineage: Eukaryota > Metazoa > Chordata > Mammalia > Artiodactyla > Bovidae > Bos > Bos grunniens. The sequence goes on from NC_141194.1 coordinate 8,452,253, forward strand.
CCCTTACTCATGTTTTTCCACTTGCTTTCATAGTCTAATAGGTGAAAAAAGAAAATATCACATCTGGCAATGGTTTTTCATGGCAACATTCTGTTTGTGGTATAAACTTCCTCCCACCATTTGATAAATTGAGACACAAATTGTGATAAATTTCCATCCACAAATTCCATCTGCTTATGCCATGTGTTATAATTAATCTATTGTAAGCAAGGCAGTTTTTCTTAACTTACCAAAGAATGCCCACTGAGAGGAAAAATTAGTACTTCTTTAATTCATTCCCATCTACACTTTATGCCAAAAGGGCACTTTTTTCCTGTACTCTTATGTATTTCTACAAAATTCAGTGATCAAATATCCATGTATAAAACCTAAACACTGAGATGGATACCTCCAAGGACAATTATCCAAATAACTTTTGAACTTCCATTCTACCAGACACTGGGTAAATGTAAACTGTTGGAGGCAGGTATTTGGGTAGCTTATGATTTTCTTCTGGGGGACAGAGGCATACATGAAGAGGGTGAATGATGCCAACAGGCTAGCATTTGGAACATCAGCCCTCAAATCTGTGGATCAGGACTCCTTCCTGCATTTTTCTCTTAACCTTGATGGTTACTATACTTCTCTTCCTATTTCGCCATCCTTCCTTTGATAAAAGCAGACTACCCTTGCTTTTAAAAATGTCCATATCAGCACCCATCATTTAAAAAGTGGACACTGAATTTCCAAATACATGGGGTTTTTAAAGCATCTTTGATACTAATTTCTCATTCAAATGCTTTCTTCTCTGCAATTGCCCTCCATGGGTTTTCAGTCTTTTAACTTTACTGAGGCTTTCTACAGCTAAGTCAAAGATCTCTCTTGGTAACTGTCACATTACCCTTGAAAATAGGTGGGTTATTTTCAAACATCTTCTGATATTGATTTCTAACACAATTCCATGGTGATATGAGAACAGATTCCATATGATTTCAATATCTTTAGACCACGAAAATTTTGCACCTTGTTTTATGTCCCTGGATATGTTCCAGTGTCTCCTGGTTTATAGTCTATGGGAACTTGAATAGAATTTGTATCCTGCTCTTGTGTGAAAACTGTATAAATCTTAATTATGTTGAACTGTTTCATGGTGCTTTTCAGGTCTACTATAGCCTTCTACTTTTCTATTCATTCTATTAATTTTTGTGAGTTTGATATTGAAACTCCAACTAAAAATCTTTATCTACTTAAAAAAATAATTGTAACATAGTGGAACTTTATGTAACTTTGTTCTGTATTTTCCAAGTCTCCTGTAAATGTGTTATCATACTTTCATAAAGCAAAAAGAGAAAAATTTTTTCATATCAGAATCACTCTAAAAGAGACAAATAAGTTCTGCTCTTTCTTCTGTTGTCCCTTATTTTATTTTCCTGTGGTGGAAGGATAGCCATTAAGTGATTTTTGAGATGAATTTACATAGACATGAAATTCAGATGAAATACCAACCATTTCCACCAATAAACACTTATTATGCACCTACTATATACATTAACTTAGGCACTGAGAACATAAATATGGGTTGGGTATAATTGGTGCCATTTACCCAGGAATTGTTTATTAGGACAAAAAGATGCCTAAATAAGTAATTATATGGGTATACAAATATATGCCTAGGAGTTTGCTGGCACAGGGGATGACACGATGAATTGTGCCTAGAAGGTAGGGGTATCAGAGATAATTTATAACATCACAAAGGAATGATGTATAAATGAATCTAAAAGGTGAAGGATTCCAATAATAGCAGATTAGATTACTGGAACCACCCCTCCACCAAAGGAAAACAACAAGGTATTTTTTTATTTATTTATTTTAATTGAAGGCTAGTTACTTTACAATAATTGTAGTGGCTTTGGCCATACAGTGACAAGAATCAGCCATAGGTGTACATGTGTTCCCCATCCTGAAGCCCCCTCACACCTCCCTCCCGATCCCATCCCTCTAGGTCATCCCAGTGCACCAGCACCGAGCACCCTGTCTGATGCATCGAACATGGACTGGCGATCTGATTCACATATGATAATATACATGTTTGAATGCTATTCGCTCAGAGCATCCCACCCTCGCCTTCTCCCACAGAGTCCAAAAGACTGTTCTGTACATCTGTGTCTCTTTTGTGGTCTCGCATACAGGGTTATCATTACCATCTTTCTAAATTCCATATATATGCATTACTATACTATATTGGTGTTTTACTTTCTGACTTACTTGATTCTGTATAATAGGCTCCAGTTTCATTCACCTCGTTAGAACTGATTCAAATGCATTCTTTCTAATGGCTGAGTAATATTCCATTGTGTATATGTACCACCGCTTTCTTATCCATTCATCTACCAATAGACACCTAGGTTGCTTCCATGTCCAAACAGTTCATCCAGTAAACAGTGCTGTGATGAACAATGGAGTACATGTGACTTTCAATTCTGGTTTCCTTGGTGTGTATGCCCAGCAGTGGGATTGCTGGGTCATATGGCAGTTCTAGTTCCAGTTTTTTAAGGAATCTACACACTGTTCTCCATAGTGGCTGTACTAGTTTGAATTCACACCAACACTGTAAGAGGGTGCCCTTTTCTTCATTCCCTCTCCAACATTTATTGCTTGTAGATGTTTGGATAGCAGCCATCCTGACCGGCATGAGATGGTACATCACTGTGGTTTTCATTTGCATTTCTCTGATAATGAGTGATGTTCAGCGTCTTTTCATGTGTTTGTTAGCCATCTGTATGTCTTTTTTTGCAGAAAAGGAATTTAGAATGGAGCAGTGGGCTCCCACAGATGGGGCAGGGGGAATAGCACACATACCATGCAGGCAATACTGGGGGGCATTGCCCATGAAGACTTTTATTACAAGAATAAACCCAAGTAAATGCTGGTTCTGTTTTTATTACCATCTCCATACTCCAGTATTCTAAAATAATGTCACTAATTAAATACTTTTCCTCTGCAAAACCAAATTGTGTTGGTTTAAGTTTGAAAAGTTGGTTGTCATATATGTCAGGTTTTAATATTTTACATATTATTCCCAAGGTACAAAGTTTCAGTGTACATATATACAAATGCACACACACATGTGTTTGTGTATATAAATATATATAAACGCACATGTGTGTGTGTGTGTGTGTGTATATATATCCAAACACATACACATATGTGTGTATGTGTATGTATATATAAATATATATATATATAAATTCACATGGCCACAGTTTTAGCACTTATTTTTAACAATTCATTGTCTTCTATGAGGGAGTTCATTAAGAGAAGACCCTGTTCAACAACTGTCACCAACACAGGCTGCCATGGTTACCACTGCTCCCTTCCCCAGAGCATTCTTAATGGTTGGCAAGACCTTGAGATCACTTCCTGCACAGCCTGAAGTCCCCGAGGGAATGTACTAATAGGCACCCCACATTCAAACAGTTGATTCTAAATACACGGTGATACCACAAAAATTGTCAGAAGACGCACGATGTGCTTTTATTTACGTCTAAATCAGTGAAACAAGTATTCACTGCAAGGAACAAACTTTTTTTAGCTTGAAAAGAACAAAATCGTCTTATATTTGAACACAAAGTATTTGCTGAATTTGAAAAATAGGTTTTAAATGAAATTCATTCTTAATTGTCAGTTATTTTGAGACTATGGAACAAAGAAAATAAACTTATGTTAACTGGGGCTGCTTAAGCTGTATCTTTTTCAGATTTTTTTTTAATTCCCTTACACTTTTACAGTCATAAATAGATATAATAGACAAGGTTTGGAGGAGACACACTCTCCCTGCCATGTGACCCCATCAGAGTTGACTTAAAGAGATGAGGATGGCAGGGAGTTTGCAGGCCTCTTTAGGGGAATTACAAATGCCCCATTTCTCCCACCAAAACATCTGAATTGCTCCCCACCCTCCGCTAGAGGTGTCAGGATGGGACTTTGTGATGTCAAGGCTCACCCAGGGCCACCATTGGCTGGGGAAGAGACTTGCTGACCTCATAAAGCATGAGGGTGTGTCTCCCTGGGGAGGGGTATATATAGCGGTGCTCAGGGGCTCTGGAGCAGACCACTGGGAGGCCTCAAAATGACTAAGCGGACTGGGAAGCCCCAAGGCTCCAGAGTAGTTAGGAAACACCTGCCTCCTGTTACCCGGGGCAAAAGGATGAAGACCTCCTCTCAATTGAGGCCCAAAACAAATGTCAAGGTGAGCTGAAGCCACCTAAACTCCTCTTGCCCATTGACCCCATCCCATAAGACCCCCTGCCCTGGTCTTGCCTGGCACATAACCCTTCTCTGCCCACACCCCTTCTCCTGAAGCTGTCGTTCCTGTCCACCTTCACCCTCTTCCCCAAACCAATGCCATTCTCTACCCCTCTCTTGTTTTCTCCAGGTGGCCAGGGCAAGTGCGAGAGTGAATAATCACCTACAGGCAAAGCTGACCAAGAAAACTTCTCAGAAACCGCCCACCACGAGGAACCTTAGAAAAATCGGAGGCTCAAAGCTCTGTAGCCAGGGTTCCAAGGTGAATGAAGAGCTGAATCAGAACGGACCAGAGGAGGTCCCAGAGAGTGTGGAGACGCCTGTCATTCCAGCGGGACCGGTGGGCAGCCAGTGACTTGAAGGTATGGCTAGAGACCTCAGAAATCTTTGGGGGTCTTGCCGCTGAGTACTGGCCAACAGTACAGACGTTGACTATTATACCAACTCCATACATTAAGAATGAAAATAAAATCAACCTGATGTGAAAGTATGTTTGTCTCCGAGTTCTCTGAGAGTGGGGGGCAGGGAGGGCAGGGCAGGGATAAATGTGTGAAGAGGGAGAGAGATGGGTCCTGTGGGGTTGGAGATGGGACCAGAAGGTCCAGTTTGCCAGAAAGTAGGGGGGGAAGAACTGGTTCCAGACTCAGCTTCAAAGATATACTTCCCATGGGAGAAGAGGAAGAGGACTTGGTGTTTCTCTGCGTGCGTGCAGAGATGGAAACTGAGCCGGGGAGCCGTGTCATGTGTGCGGTGGCAGTGCCATTTGCTACAAAGGCATAGAAGGAAGTTGCCCCATAAAAGGAATGGAATATTGACATTTGCAGCAACACGGAAGGTATACTATGAAGTAAAATAACTTAGACAGAGATAGACAAATACTGTATGATATCACTTATAGAATCTGAAAAACACCACAAAGTAGAGAATATAACAAAAATGGAGGCTCACAGATACAGAGAACAATCTACTGGTTACCAGCAGGGAGGGGATGAGAGAAGGGCTATACAGAGGTGGGGGAGTGGGAGGCTCACCGTGTTAGGTGTAAGAGGAGCTCAAGGATGTATTGTACAACATGGCGAATAGAGCCAGTACTCTGTAATAACTATAAATGGAAAGCAAACTTTTACAATTTTTTAATAAGAAAGAAAAGGAAAGAATGAGGGGGGAGGAAGGAGGGAAGAAAGGAAGGAAAAGAATGGTGTTTTTGGAGGTCACAAAGCCAGCATTGATTAGGCCCTTTTTAGCAAAGGAATGTAGTTTATTTTTTTTTAATGTATTTATTTTCTTTTTTTTTTAAATTTTATTTTATTTTTAAACTTTACATAATTGTATTAGTTTTGCCAAATATCAAAATGAATCTGCCACAGGTATACATGTGTTCCCCATCCTGAACCCTCCTCCCTCCTCCCTCCCCATACCATCCCTCTGGGTCGTCCCAGTGCACTAGCCCCAAGCATCCAGTATCGTGCATCGAACCTGGGCTGGCAACTCGTTTCTTACATGATATTTTACATGTTTCAATGTCATTCTCCCAAATCTTCCCACCCTCTCCCTCTCCCACAGAGTCCATAAGACTGTTCTATACATCAGGTTCTCTTTTGCTGTCTTGTACACTGGGTTATTGTTACCATCTTTCTAAATTCCATATATATGCGTTAGTATACTGTATTTATGTTTTTCCTTCTGGCTTACTTCACTCTGTATAATAGGCTCCAGTTTCATCCACCTCATTAGAACGGATTCAAATGTATTCTTTTTAATGGCTGAGTAATACTCCATTGTGTATATGTACCACAGCTTTCTTATCCATTCATCTGCTGATGGACATCTAGGTTGCTTCCATGTCCTGGCTATTATAAACAGTGCTGCGATGAACATTGGGGTACACGTGTCTCTTTCCCTTCTGGTTTCCTCAGTGTGTATGCCCAGCAGTGGGATTGCTGGATCATAAGGCAGATCTATTTCCAGTTTTTTAAGGAATCTCCACACTGTTCTCCATAGTGGCTGTACTAGTTTGCATTCCCACCAACAGTGTAAGAGGGTTCCCTTTTCTCCACACCCTCTCCAGCATTTATTATTTGTAGACTTTTGGATGGCAGCCATTCTGATTGGTGTGAAATGGTACCTCATAGTGGTTTTGATTTGCATTTCTCTGATAATGAGTGATGTTGAGCATCTTTTCATGTGTTTGTTAGCCATCTGTATGTCTTCTTTGGAGAAATGTCTATTTAGTTCTTTGGCCCATTTTTTGATTGGGTCGTTTATTTTTCTGGAGTTGAGCTGTAGGAGTTGCTTGTATATTTTTGAGATTAGTTGTTTGTCAGTTGCTTCATTTGCTATTATTTTCTCCCATTCTGAAGGCTGTCTTTTCACCTTGCTAATAGTTTCCTTTGATGTGCAGAAGCTTTTAAGGTTAATTAGGTCCCATTTGTTTATTTTTGATTTTATTTCCAATATTTTGGGAGGTGGGTCATAGAGGATCCTGCTGTGATGTATGTCAGAGTGTTTTGCCTATGTTCTCCTCTAGGAGTTTTATAGTTTCTGGTCTTACGTTTAGATCTTTAATCCATTTTGAGTTTATTTTTGTGTATGGTGTTAGAAAGTGTTCTACTTTCATTCTTTTACAAGTGGTTGACCAGTTTTCCCAGCACCACTTGTTAAAGAGATTGTCTTTAATCCATTGTATATTCTTGCCTCCTTTGTCAAAGATAAGGTGTCCATATGTGCATGGATTTATCTCTGGGCTTTCTATTTTATTCCATTGATCTATATTTCTGTCTTTGTGCCAGTACCATACTGTCTTGATAACTGTGGCTTTGTAGTAGAGCCTGAAGTCAGGTAGGTTGATTCCTCCAGTTCTATTCTTCTTTCTCAAGATCGCTTTGGCTATTCGAGGTTTTTTGTATTTCCATACAAATTGTGAAAGTATTTGTTCTAGCTCTGTGAAGAGTACTGTTGGTAGCTTGATAGGGATTGCGTTGAATCTATAAATTGCTTTGGGTAGTATACTCATTTTCACTATATTGATTCTTCCAATCCATGAACATGGTATATTTCTCCATCTATTAGTGTCCTCTTTGATTTCTTTCACCAGTGTTTTATAGTTTTCTATATATAGGTCTTTAGTTTCTTTAGGTAGATATATTCCTAAGTATTTTATTCTTTCCGTTGCAATGGTGAATGGAATTGTTTCCTTAATTTCTCTTTCTGTTTTCTCATTATTAGTGTATAGGAATGCAAGGGATTTCTGTGTGTTGATTTTATATCCTGCAACTTTACTATAGTCATTGATTATTTCTAGTAATTTTCTGGTGGAATCTTTAGGGTTTTCTATGTAGAGGATCATGTCATCTGCAAATAGTGAGAGTTTTACTTCTTCTTTTCCAATTTGGATTCCTTTTATTTCTTTTTCTGCTCTGATTGCTGTGGCCAAAACTTCCAAAACTAAGTTGAATAGTAATGGTGAAAGTGGGCACCCTTGTCTTGTTCCTGACTTTAGAGGAAACGCTTTCAATTTTTCACCATTGAGGATAATGTTTGCTGTGGGTTTGTCATATATAGCTTTTATTATGTTGAGGTATGTTCCTTCTATTCCTGCTTTCTGGAGTTCATTGGAGGCTAATTACTTTACAATGCTGTAGTGGTTTTTGCCATACTTGACATGAATCCGCCACGGGTGTACACGTCTTCCCCATCCTGAACCCTCGCTCCCACCTCCCTCCCCATCCCATCCCTCTGGGTCATCCCAGTGCACCAGCCCTGAGCACCCTGTCTCATGCATCAAACCTGGACTGGCGATCTGATTCACATATGATAATATACATGTTTCAATGCTATTCTCTCAGATCATCCCACCCTCGCCTTCTCCCACAGAGTCCAAAAGACTGTTCTGTACATCTGTGTCTCTTTTGTGGTCTCGCATACAGGGTTAGCATTACCATCTTTCTAAATTCCATGTATATGCGTTAGTATACTGTATTGGTGTTTTTCATTCTGACTTACTTCACTCTGTATAATCGGCTCCAGTTTCATCCACCTCATTAGAACTGATTCAAGTGTATTCTTTTTCATGGCTGAGTAATATTCCACTGTGTATATGTACCACTGCTTTCTTATCCATTCATCTGCTGATGGACATCTAGGTTGCTTCCATATCCTGCCTATTGTAAACAGTGCTGGGATGATCATTCGGGTACACATGTCTCTTTCAATTCCGGTTTCCCACTGCCCAGCAGTGGGATTGCTGGGTCATATGGCAGTTCTAGTTCCAGTTTTTAAGGAATCTCCACACTGTTCTCCATAGTGGCTGTACTAGTTTGCATTTGCACCAACAGTGTAAGAGGGTTCCCTTTTCTCCACACCCTCTTCTGCATTTATTGCTTGTAGATGTTTGGACAGCAGCCATCCTGACCGGCGTGAGACGGTACTTCATTGTGGTTTTGATTTGCATTTCTCTGATAATGAGTGACGTTCAGCATCTTTTCATGTGTTCGTTAGCTATCTGTATGTCTTCTTCAGAGCAAAGGAATTTAGAATGGAGTTGTGGGCTCCACAGGTGGGGCAGGGGGAATAGCACACATCCTGTGCGGGCAATACTGGGGGGCATTGCCAACGAAGACTTTTATTACAAGAATAAAACCAAGTAAACACCGGTTCTGTTTTGATTATCATCTCCATACTCCAGTATTCTAAAATAATGTCACTAATTAAATACTTTTCCTCTGCAAAACCAAATTGTGTTGGTTTAAGTTTGAAAAGTTGGTTGTCATATATGTCAGGTTTTAATATTTTACATATTATTCCCAAGGTACAAAGTTTCAGTGTACATATATACAAATGCACACACACATGTGTTTGTGTGTGTGTATATATATATATATATATATAAACGCACATGCGTGTGTGTGTGTGTATATATATATATATATAAATGCACATGCGTGTGTGTGTGGGTATATATATATATCCAAACACATACACATATGTGTGTATGTGTATGTATATATAAATATATATATATAAATTCACACGGCCACAGTTTTAGCACTTATTTTTAACAATTCATTGTCTTCTATGAGGGAGTTCATTAAGAGAAGACCCTGTTCAACAATTGTCACCAACACAGGCTGCCATGGTTACCACTGCTCCCTTCCCCAGAGCATCCTTAATGGTTTGCAAGACCTTGAGATCACTTCCTGCACAGCCTGCAGTCCCCGAGGGAATGTACTAATAGGCACCCCACATTCAAACAGTTGATTCTAAATACACGGTGATACCACAAAAATTGTCAGAAGACGCACGATGTGCTTTTATTTATGTCTAAATCAGTGAAACAAGTATTCACTGCAAGGAACAAACTTTTTTTAGCTTGAAAAGAACAAAATCGTCTTATATTTGAACACAAAGTATTTGCTGAATTTGAAAAATAGGTTTTAAATGAAATTCATTCTTAATTGTCAGTTATTTTGAGACTATGGAACAAAGAAAATAAACTTATGTTAACTGGGGCTGCTTAAGCTGTATCTTTTTCAGATTTTTTTTTTAATTCCCTTACACTTTTACAGTCATAAATAGATATAATAGACAAGGTTTGGAGGAGACACACTCTCCCTGCCATGTGACCCCATCAGAGTTGACTAAAAGAGATGAGGATGGCAGGGAGTTTGCAGGCCTCTTTAGGGGAATTACAAATGCCCCATTTCTCCCACCAAAACATCTGAATTGCTCCCCACCCTCCGCTAGAGGTGTCAGGATGGGACTTTGTGATGTCAAGGCTCACCCAGGGCCACCATTGGCTGGGGAAGAGACTTGCTGACCTCATAAAGCATGAGGGTGTGTCTCCCTGGGGAGGGGTATATATAGCGGTGCTCAGGGGCTCTGGAGCAGACCACTGGGAGGCCTCAAAATGACTAAGCGGACTGGGAAGCCCCAAGGCTCCAGAGTAGTTAGGAAACACCTGCCTCCTGTTACCCGGGGCAAAAGGATGAAGACCTCCTCTCAATTGAGGCCCAAAACAAATGTCAAGGTGAGCTGAAGCCACCTAAACTCCTCTTGCCCACTGACCCCATCCCATAAGACCCCCTGCCCTGGTCTTGCCTGGCACATAACCCTTCTCTGCCCACACCCCTTCTCCTGAAGCTGTCGTTCCTGTCCACCTTCACCCTCTTCCCCAAACCAATGCCATTCTCTACCCCTCTCTTGTTTTCTCCAGGTGGCCAGGGCAAGTGCGAGAGTGAATAATCACCTACAGGCAAAGCTGACCAAGAAAACTTCTCAGAAACCGCCCACCACGAGGAACCTTAGAAAAATCGGAGGCTCAAAGCTCTGTAGCCAGGGTTCCAAGGTGAATGAAGAGCTGAATCAGAACGGACCAGAGGAGGTCCCAGAGAGTGTGGAGACGCCTGTCATTCCAGCGGGACCGGTGGGCAGCCAGTGACTTGAAGGTATGGCTAGAGACCTCAGAAATCTTTGGGGGTCTTGCCGCTGAGTACTGGCCAACAGTACAGACGTTGACTATTATACCAACTCCATACATTAAGAATGAAAATAAAATCAACCTGATGTGAAAGTATGTTTGTCTCCGAGTTCTCTGAGAGTGGGGGGCAGGGAGGGCAGGGCAGGGATAAATGTGTGAAGAGGGAGAGAGATGGGTCCTGTGGGGTTGGAGATGGGACCAGAAGGTCCAGTTTGCCAGAAAGTAGGGGGGGAAGAACTGGTTCCAGACTCAGCTTCAAAGATATACTTCCCATGGGAGAAGAGGAAGAGGACTTGGTGTTTCTCTGCGTGCGTGCAGAGATGGAAACTGAGCCGGGGAGCCGTGTCATGTGTGCGGTGGCAGTGCCATTTGCTACAAAGGCATAGAAGGAAGTTGCCCCATAAAAGGAATGGAATATTGACATTTGCAGCAACACGGAAGGTATACTATGAAGTAAAATAACTCAGACAGAGATAGACAAATACTGTATGATATCACTTATAGAATCTGAAAAACACCACAAAGTAGAGAATATAACAAAAACGGAGGCTCACAGATACAGAGAACAATCTACTGGTTACCAGCGGGGAGGGGAAGAGGGAGGGGCAATACAGAGGTGGGGGAGTGGGAGGCACACTGTGTTAAGTGTAAGAGGAGCTCAAGGATGTATTGTACAACATGGCAAATAGAGCCAGTACTCTGTAATAAGTATAAATGGAAAGCAAACTTTTACAATTTTTTAATAAGAAAGAAAAGGAAAGAATGAGGGGGGAGGAAGGAGGGAAGAAAGGAAGGAAAAGAATGGTGTTTTTGGAGGTCACAAAGCCAGCATTGATTAGGCCCTTTTTAGCAAAGGAATGTAGTTTATTTTTTTTTAAATCTATTTATTTTCATTGGAGGCTAATTACTTTACAATGCTGTAGTGGTTTTTTGCCATACTTGACATGAATCCGCCACGGGTGTACACATCTTCCCCATCCTAAACCCCTCCTTCCACCTCCCTCCCCATCCCATTCCTCTGGGTCATCCCAGTGCACCAGCCCCGAGCACCCTGTCTCATGTATCGAACCTGGACTGGCGATCTGATTCACATATGATAATATACATGTTTCAACGCTATTCTCTCAGAGCATCCCACCCTCGCCTTCTCCCACAGAGTCCAAAATAAAGACTGTTCTGTACGTCTGTGTCTCTTTTGCGGTCTCACATACAGGGTTATCATTACCATCTTTCTAAGTGCCATATATCTGCGTTAGTATACTGTATCGGTGTTTTTCATTCTGACTTACTTCACTCTGTATAATCGGCTCCAGTTTCATCCACCTCATTAGAACTGATTCAAGTGTATTCTTTTTAATGGCTGAGTAATATTCCATAGTGTGTATGTACCACTGCTTTCTTGTCCATTCATCTGCTGATGGACATCTAGGTTGCTTCCATGTCCTGCCTACTGTAAACAGTGCAGTGATGATCATTCGGGTCCACATGTCTCTTTCAATTCTGGTTTCCTCGGTGTGTATGCCCAGCAGTGGGATTGCTGGGTTATATGGCAGTTTTAGTCCCAGTTTTTAAGGAATCTCCACACTGTTCTCCATAGTGGCTGTACTAATTTGCATTCGCACCAACAGTGTAAGAGGGTGCCCTTTTCTCCAGCATTTATTGCTTGTAGATTTTTGGATAGCAGCATCCTGACCAGTGTGAGATAGTATCTCATTGTGATTTTGATTTGCATTTCTGTGACCATGAATGATGTTGAGCATCTTTTCATGTGTTTGTTAGCCATCTGTATATCTTCTGTGGAGAAATGCCTGTTTAGTTCTTTGGCCCATTTTTTGATTGGGTCGTTTATGTTTCTGGTATTGACCTGCATGAGCTGCTTGTATATTTTTGCCTCCTTTGTCAAAGATAAGGTGTCCACAGGTGCTTTCTATTTTGTTCCATTGATTTATATTTCCGTCTTTGTGCCAGTACCATACTGTCTTGATAACTGTAGCTTTGTAGTATAGTCTGAAGGCAGGCAATTTGATTCCTCCAGTTCCATTCTTCTTTCTCAAGACTGGTTTGGCTATTCGAGGTTTTTTATATTTCCATACACACTGTGAAATTATTTGTTCTAGTTCTCTGAAAAATACCATTGGTAGCTTGTTAGGGATTGTTTTGAATCTAAAGATTGCTTTAGGTAGTATACTCATTTTCACTCTATTGATTCTTCTGAGCCATGAACATGGTATATTTCCCCGTCTATTTGTGCCATCTTTGATTTCTTTCATTGGTGTTTTATAGTTTTCTATATATAGGTCTTTTGTTTCTTTAGGTAGATTTATTCCTAAGTATTTTATTCTTTTTGTTGCAATGGTGAATGGAATTGTTTCCTTAATTTCTGTTTTCTCATTTTTAGTGTATAGGAATGCAAGGGATTTCTGTGTGTTAATTTTATATCCTGCAACTTTACTATATTCATTGATTAGCTTTAGTAATTTTCTGGTGGTGTCTTTAGGGTTTTCTATGTAGAATATTATGTCATCTGCAAACAGTGAGAGTTTTACTTCTTTTCCAATCTGGATTTCTTTTATTTCTTTTTCTTTTCTGATTGCTGTGGCTAAAACTTCCAAAACTATGTTGAATCGTAGTGGTGAGAGTATTTAAAACAGCTGATTTATGGCATTCAGCAACTAACAAGGGAGAAAACCATTTTAAAATCAAGGAACTAGAGAGAGAGTCGCAAAGAGGTAATCTTGCCTTTTGGGTGCTCTTTCTCCCTTTGGAACATTTGTCAAGTCCACGAGAAGGGAATGAGGAGCTGAGAAATTGAGCAGAACTTCTGACAGTCTCCTAAGTCTCATGGAACAAAATTGGGAGTCTGGGATCACCCAAGAGAGTGGGAACCTGCTAACCATGACATGCTGGGTAACAGGCTTCCTTGTCCTTCACTATCTGCTGGAGTCTGCTCAAACTCATGTTTGATACTAACTAATTATGGTAACATCAGTTTATCTTTGCATCACATCAGAACTACTTAATTTCAACTGTGGTTTGTGGACAGCTCTGATCTCTCTTCATTGCCAATCCCCTTCAAGATCCCCATTATTTAATGGTTTGAATCTCCAAATAAAACTCTTTCTTATCTTGTTGAAAATTTTTTCTATTTTTTTCTAAGTTCTAAAAACTTTGAGTTTCATGTTGACCACTCAGAAGAAGTGGGAGTTGTTCAAACCTCTGCACCATTTTCTTGAAAAATTAGAGTTGTGAGTGAACACAGGAAAAGTTTCCATTTTGTAGCTCTATGATAAATGAGGCAAGTCTTGTCTAGCTTTTGTACAAAATACAAAATAACGATGTCTTTCTCTTCCTCTCACTATGCTTAGAAGGACCAGGTGACTGCCCCCACAAAGCGTATTTATTCTAACAGCAAATGTGGTCTTACTGAACTGTTTTTTGTGGACGCCATGCGTTTATAAATCTACTTATCCTCCTACCTCCTATTCTCTCAAGCTGATATTCTGTATGGAATGCATTAATGCAAAAGTGTTTAAAGGGTGAAGAATCAAAAGTCAGGAAATGCCTAGTTAAGGATCTTAGGAACAATGAGAATTCGGACATATTATATAGTCTGGGTAAATTATGACACAGTTTTTACCACATGAACAGGACTGCACTGAAAGTATAAGCTTACAAGGGAGAGAGGAGTAGAAAAATTACATTCAGGCCACAACACCCACTTAATTGGGCTGGAGAACTTTTGGAATTTCCTGACAACTGTTCTAAAAACTGAACTGTGCACATAGATATTGTGGTAGCAATATCTGCATTTAGGCTCCATGGGCTTATTAAAGGAAGAAACTATTCAAGAGACATCTTCGACTTAGCAGTCCCTAACTGAAAAGTTCTTAATTCATGTGTCTTTATGGGATTGCAATGGAACAACAGGAATAAATCAGAACAAAAATTAATATGTCTTTGTAGGTTCTTACTCTTTACATTCATATTAGGAATCTTTCCTGAGAAATGACCATTCTGAAGTGAATTTTTATTTTTTTTTATTTTTTTTTCAGAAATATGAAACCCCTTGTATCTGTGCTTTAAATTTTGTTTTTGAGCAAGAAATAAATGGGTAAAATTGATGAGAAAAGCTGAACTTGGAAACTCATTCATATCCATTTTTGCTCTCTCTTTTCCTGAACAAAGCCTTAATTAATAACTAAAGAGTCACATTTTTCACAAGGATAAATCTTTAGCACTTTCTTCTTGCTTTCCATATGCAAATAGTGGTCTCAGATAGTGAGTGCTGTGGTTTTCTAGATGAGATAAAATAATTATTTTATATCAGCTAAGAATTAGAAATCAATATCTAAACATAATTTCCTTATCAGCTTCCTGAAGAGCATGAGGATTTTAAACAAAATTTGTTACTAAATTCTAAGTCTGCAAAGTTCCATCTTTCATGAATGTATTGGGTTGGCCAAAAAGTTGCTTAAAGTTTTCCCGTAACATGTGAATTACCATGCTTTGTAGGTTTAATTTAGTTTCAGAAAGAGGGTAGAAATGGATCTATTCACTGTTTATCTCCTGGAGTGGGTGCCAAAACTTCCATCTACAGAACTGAACAGCCTCTACTGGATTAGAGTTAGAATTTCATTCTTCCACTTACTTAACACAAATACAAATGCTTATTACTAACTATTCTGTTCCCCTGAAAGACAATGATAACAACAGCTAACACTTGTTGATTTCTCACCTTCACTTTATGTGAAAAGTGAAAGTGAAAGTCACTCATGTCTGACTCTTTGTAACCCATGGACTGTAGCCTGCCAAGCTCCTCTGTCCATGGAATTCTCCAGGCAAGAATACTGGATTGGGTTGCCTTTCCTTTCTCTAGGGGATATTCCCAACCCAGGGATTGAACCCGGGTCTCCCTCATTGCAAGCAAATCTTTTACTGTCTGAGCCACCAGTGAAGCTTAGTTTGTGTGAGTCACTGTGCTAACAAGTCCTCACACCCTTACCTCATTTAAGCCAGTCAAGAATCCTACATGCCATCACTATATCCTTCAGATGAAAACAGCAATAGCTGTGTAACAGAGTTTAGAAACTTGCACAGAAACTGTGTATAACAGTAAAAGGTACACACTGCTGATGCACAGCTAGTCAATACTATTCACTAGAAAACACAGGAACAACTACAACACATGGCCTTCCTGATCTAGCTGAATCACAGCTCCTGGATAGTTACTGCTGTTGTTCAGTTGCTAAGTTGTGTCTGACTCTGTGACCCCAAGGACTGCAGCACACCAGGCTTCCCTGTCTTGCATTATCTCCCCGAGTTTGCTCAAATTCATGTCCATTGGAGAGTACAAAGTGAAAATAAATGAATTTAGAGTTACTGCTGTTTCAAACAAGAAGCTGATTGTCGAAAAGGCAGACATTGAAGAAGTGTTCTATCTTTCACCAGAGCTTGTTAATATATCACAGGTATTTTAACTACTCTCAGGAAGAAATGGATAAACAGATACAACCCCCTTCACTCTATGATGGGCTAAAAATTGAGAAGTGGCAGCTCTTGTTTATTTTGTCAGGTTAGCTTCCTCAAGGTCATTTTTCAAGGGCACTGCATGTAATTGGGAGAAAAAGAAATTCTTTTATTTTGTGGTATCTGTTTACACATCGAAGAGGCTAATTGAATTTCACTGCTTATAATCTTGTTCATTTATCAACAACCCATAAGGGAGACAAATTTGAACGTGCACTTATATGAAAATGTCATCTCAAGAACCAATCTTGGGTACCTTAAAATTCATCTACTGAACTTTCAATTCTTTCAGATTCACTTTCATTTTTGTCCCATCTGTACAATCACATGGAGAGTCAGGTACCTCCACAAGTTTTTAACAAGGTCTCCGATTCACTGAAAAGTCTCTCAACTCCAATTTTCTCCTTCCTATAGACACATGTATTGCTACTTCTGAATATTTTCACTCTAGTCATTATCTATTATGGAAGACGAAGGTTTTGGTTCCTGCCTCTCCTCCGCCCACCTCTTCCCACCCGCAGACAGCTCCCATCTCCAACCCTTCAAAGTACTCAGAGGGCTCAGGACACGCTACCCCCAAACATGGCACCTTATCACAGTGCATTTTCCAGCTGAAGGGATTTGAGGAAAGGCACGTGTGCGAAGAATTTTCTGACCTTGCCCTGGAACAGGTCAGAAAACCCTCCTGTGAGAGGTAACCTCCCAACGCATGCGTGCAAGTGTGCTTAGTCACTCAGTCGTATCCAACTCTTTGTGACCCCATAGACTGTAGCCTGCCAGGCTCCTCTGTCCATGGGATTCTCCAGGCAAGAATCCCAGAGTGGGTTTGTGCTTCCTTCTTCAGGGGATCTTCCTGACCCAGGGATCAATCCAGATCTCCTGCATCTCCTGCACTGGCAGGCAGGTTCTTGACCCCTAGTGCCACTGAAAAGAGCATCCCTATCTCCAAAGTCGAAGGGACCAAGACAGGAATCTGAATCAATGTCTTGTTCAGTTTCCCTCACTTCACTACACCAATTTCATACCCTTTGTCCTCTCATATCTTTCCACAACTGTCTACTCTTCATCAAACCTGGCACAAAAACACTCACCATTCAATCATTTCTTTGGGTCATTTCCTTATGAAGGCTCTTGTGTCATATAAAACTCATGCTAAATAAATTTGTATGCTGTTCTCCTGTCAACCTGTTTTTGTCCAATTTTCAGACCCAGCCAGGAACCCAAAGAGGATGGAGGAAAACTTTTTCCTCCTCAACAGTATTCATCCTGTGATTTTGCTTAGACTGTCATGTGCTTTTTAGATTATTATGTCTCTGTAAATCCTATTTATAACTGAGTCATGTTATATACTATGACTGCTTTCCCATGCAACATTTTGTTTTTCTTAAAGTTATTAATGGTCTTGTGGTTGACTGCTTAGTTCTGTATGTACTTAATATCAGCACATCTAATTATCCTCAAGCTGTGTACACCTTTCCAGACATTAGGACATACTGACGCCTCTGGATAAATCCCTCCAGAATGTTCTGAGCTGCTCCAATCTGGATCCACTTCTAACTCTACCCTCATTATTTATCTACTGACATAAGTTTACTAGCTTAAAACAATACTCATTCATTACCACAACGTTTTTCTAGGTCAGGGGTCCAGGCGTGGCATAACTGATTCTCTATTCAGAGTCTTAGGGGGCTGAAATCAAGAAGGTGGTCAGGGATGCATTCTCATCTGAGGCAGAGTTCTCGTCCAAGCTCATGTGGCTCTTGGCAGAATTCATTTCCTTAAGGTTATAAAACAGACCCTCAGTTTCTACAGACCACCCACCAATCCCTAACATGTGGTCCTCTCCATAAAATGGCTGTCTGCTTCTCTAAAGCCAACAGCAGAGTCAATCCGCTACCTCAAATCTGACTTCTTCACTTGATGATCTCTGTACCCTCTGAATGGGCTCACCTGATCCAGTCAGTCCCACCAAAAATAACCTCCATTTTGAGGAGCTTAAAATCAACTGATTAGGGGCTTTAATTACATCTGCAAAATCTCTTCACCTTCACCGTAAAACTTAATCATGAAAGTGACATTAGGGTCACAGGTCATACCTAGATACAAGGGAGGGGACTATTTAGAGCATGTCTATCAGGGACTGGAAATCCTGGACAGGACGTGTCTTAGAATTCTGTCTACTACTACACCTAGTAACTGGAAGCCATCCAAGAACCTGTTCCATTACTATCATGGGAATTTCCTTAGACCTTCTCTTGGGTTGGAGTCCCTGTTTCCTGGCCTTTGACTTCTTTCTTGATTAACTCCCTAATTTTGCAGAAGCATGTCTCAAATAGCTTCCTGAAAAGGATTGCTTGGGAAGCTAAGTTCTGTTTTGCAGACACTGGCAGTGGAATTTTCAGTTTGAAGTTGCTTTTCCTCAGAATTCTCACTGTGTGTTACTACACTGCTTTTTTGCTTCCACTGTTGCTAGTAGTAACTCTAATGTCTTCAAATACTTAATACTTAGTATAAACATTTTTTTCCTTCCTGAGAATTTGTAGAATCTATTTTCTGTCCCTGGGTTTCTGAAACTTGTTGATAATGTGCCTTGGATTTGGTCTGCTTCATCCTTTGTTCTGTACATTTAGACATCCCTTTCAACTGGAACATTCAAGTTCTCTAATTCTGGGGAATTTTTAAAATTATTTTATTGATGATTTCTTTTTCTCTGATATCTGTCCTCAAGTCATAGAACAGCAATTATTCTAGAACGCCCTATATGGATCTCTATCTTTTTAAAATTTTTGTCTTATTTTCTTCTGTATTTTCTATCCTATTTTCTGGACAGTTCCCTTGATTTTGTCTTCTAACAGTGTGTGTTACCATATTTTTAATGTCTAAGATTTTCTGTTCACTAAATTTTTTTATAGTATCCACTTCTTGCTTCATAGATTTATATATTCTCTGAAGATATTAATAAAAATCATTTTGCATATTTTCTTTCCATTGTTATTGGTATTTCAAGTTATTTTTTAAAAAGTAACTAAAGTAACTGGCAGTCCTTGACTATCTGGTCATATTTAAGGATGAGGCACTAAAAAGACAACTGGGAGCTCTTGGGGACAATGGTTGTCAATGGTGCTTTGGTCTCTCTGGTGATATTTGGAAGATCTCTGATTTGAGTATCTTCTGTTCACTTCTTTTGCAACTTAGATTTCCAGGGAAGAAACTTCTGACCTCCTGCATTGAAAGTACATGTCTGGCTGCCAAAACTCTTGAGCCATGGGAGGGGAGAAGGCTGGAGATCTCAAGTCTCATATATAAGGTTTATCTTAATCCCCATGCTTTCTACTTGGTCTGTTTTAGCATGTGCCTCATATTGCCTCATTCAAAGATCATCTGTTTATCTCCTTTACAGAATAAACCTCAAGTCTCTGGCCAGAACAGGAGAGGGATGTTTGCTCAGCTGCCGAAATTTGGAATGGAGATATGAGGGGCTAAATTCTTAAACAGTCTTTCAACCAGTTCTTCCACCTGCCAAATAATGCTCCTTTGGAGGATTCTGCAATGGACATTAGGTCATTTCTCTCCTTTCCCAACTTCCAGCTTAGGATTCAGCTTTCTCATGTCTGGGAAGTCACTTAACTCCCATCTACCTTCCTACTGGCCTCTAAGATTTTGTCGCTATTGTCTCCTCATTCTTTGTCCTTGTCTATTCATATCTTCTTTTTAACATTCCTTTCCTCTCATTTAGTGGAATTCTGGGAAGAAGAGCCATGAAAGTACGTATGTGTTCAATCTGCCATTCTTAACTATTTGCATAGAAGACCATCACAATCAGAGTTTGCAAGGATAATCTCTCCAAATGATTTGAGAGCCTGTCTGGAGGAATTCACTCATGAGAGAGTCAAGAGACTTTCAGGAAAAAAATATAAGTACATAATTACTAAAATGGAGTCATTTTAGTGGTTACAGATAAATTAATAGAGTGAAAATAGCAAAATCAAATACATAAAAATATTTGGTATATGATAATCCATTCTTTCAAGTGTAAGAAAAGGATTAACCTGCAAATTTGCCAGTTGACAAATGACGTTATAACAAATAATAATTTTTATATACATATGTATAAAGCCTTCATCAGAATAAATTCTGATGGACTTCCCGGATGGTCCAGTGGCTAAGACTCCACACTCTCAATGCAGGGGGTCCCGGTTTGATCCCTGGTCATGGAACTAGATCCCACATGCTGCAGCTAAATATTCTGCATGCCTCAACTAAGACCTGGTGCAGCCAAATAAATAAATGTTGAAAAAGAAATCCTGAGAGTCCCTACCACTTCTCAGGATCAGAGAGAATTCCAAGGACATCTTTCAGTATTAGGTTGTATCTCTGCCATTTCTCTTTGCTCTGGTTCTCACATCTGAAGGCAGCTGGCTTTTCTGACACCCTCTGCCCACTACACCTACACGCACACCTAAGAGATCATGACAGCCTTTACCACTACTTCCAAGATCACTGAGCTCGGTATTTGGTCCACAGGCTCCCACACTGCCAGTTCTGTCAGAGGTTCTGCCACTCCCGTAAGGCCCAGTTGGAAGTGGGACACCTTATCCACTGCTCTCAGAATTCCCAGCTCTTATCCACACTGTTGTTGTTTAGTTGCTCACTCATGTCCAACTCTTTTGCAACCCCATGGACTGTAGCCCGCCAGGCTTCTCTGTCCACGGGATTTTCCAGGCAAGAATACTAGAGTGGGCTGCCATTTCCTCCTCCAAGGGATCTTCCTGACCCAGGGATCAAAGCTGAGTTTCCTGAATTGGCAGGCAGATTCTTTACCACTTAACCACCTGGGAAGCCCACAGAGCTGGGAACTTTGCTCCTTCAGGGCTGGACTGCTGCCTCACTTCTTCAACTCTTTGAGCCCTGATCTTGTCCTCCCTGACTTCTCAAAACAAGGGCCTCTTCTCTGTCCCCTGAAGCAAAAACCTACACACCTCCAGAGAGGAAGCCCTGAGGTTCCAGAATGCTGTCATCCCGATTAACAAATTATCCCCAAACTTTGCATCTTAAGCAATAACAACTCTTATTTTGCTGGGAACCCCTCGACTTGGGACTGCTCAAAGGCTGAGGACTGGGATATGGAATTATCTGGAGGCTAGGACACTAACGTTTCTGGTGGCTGCTGGGGCAGAGTGGGGGCAGAGGTCCCGGCTGGTGCTGCCAAGTCAGGAATGAGCACATGGTGTCCTCGTGTGGCTGACACATCATCACACCATGGTGGCTGGGTTTCAAGGATCACTGTCCTGAAGAGAGAGAGCCAGGTACAGTCATAACACTACTTATGACCTAGCCTCAGAACTCACACAGTGTCCCTTCCACTACATTCTATCTATCGACCCATCCAAAATTCTATTCAGGCTCAGAGGAGGAGAAATTGATTATACCTCTTGATAGGATTATGGCATGGTTCTAGAGGACCATGTCTTGGACTATAGTTTGACAAAACAGAATTTGCCATACCTGCCTTCCTACATTAAAAAGAAGAAGAAGAAAAAATGCTTCCTTTGTCTGTGTGTGAAAAGTCCACAGGCAAGAAAAGATACAGTTAATTTCTCAGTTAGGTTACCCTGCCCATCTGGTTTCATGGTTGAGCTACAAGTGCTAACAAATCCTTCGCTACATCAATTAACTCTGCTTTGCTTCAAGGTCATGGAATAAGCCCTTAACCAGCGCCAGTCACCTTGAAAATAAATGATACTGCTAACAAGGGCAACCAGACAATAAAAAGAATAGCTCAGTGTAATTCTATTTCCACTAGCACATGATCTATTAAAGATCAGGAAAAAAATAGATACATCAGGACTTTTTCTTTGCCTAAATAAAGGTGGCCTACAAATACTTATGTAACAGGACAAGCAAATTATTTTCTGTTTTCTTTCCAAGTAAATTACTTATATCTTACTGCTCTACTGAACTCATTTATAGAAGAACAGATCAGGTTTTTGTTTTTCTTTTAACTAAGAACATGCCATGTTATTGCTAAAAATTCAATGTTACTCTCTTGCACGTACATTTAGCCAAGTCTTTGTAGAGGCTCTATCATTTGATTTTCTATCATGACTATACTTTTCACAAATGTACCCATGAAAAATTAGCAATTGCCTAATTCCTAAAAGAAAACACAACACTGCAAAAAGCAATCTGCTTAGAGACTTCTAACATACAGAATAACTACATTTCCTTTATTATTATATTATCTTTGGCCACCTGATGCAAAGAAGTGACTCACTGGAAAAGACCCTGATGCTGGGAAAGACTGAAGGCTGGAGGAGAAGGGGACAACAGAGGATGAGATGGTTGAATGGTATCACCAACTCGATGGACATGAATTTAAGCAAGCTCCAGGAGTTGGTGATGGACAGGGAAGCCTGGTGTGATGCAGTCCATGGGGTTGCAAAGAGTTGGACATGACTGAGTGACTGAACTGAACTGAAAAACACTTATACTCCAAATCAAAGTCCAGGTTAATTTCAGTAACTGACATGCCAAAATGTTGCTTGAGACTAGATTCTAAAATTCATAAGTGATATATTTGCACCTGGAGTAGGATGAGGGAGAAAGTTCAGTTTGCTTATCTTCTTTCTTATACCAAAGAAATAAGATTTGGACTAAGTAAGCAAGCTTTGGTCCCATGTACTGAGGGTCTTTCTTAAGAAGTGAATCAAAAAATAATTTGCTAATGACCTTAAACATAAAGTGAACCAGAGACATGGCCTATTTAACTCCCAAATCTGACTTTGATCAATAGAATTTCCTGGCAGACTTGTTAGAAATATATTGAAATAGAAACAGATTCCTAGAATCACCTTTAAAAATTTGACTAAGTCTGGTATAACATCCCAGAACCTGCATTTTAAACAATGCCCCTATTTAAAGTTTTAAAGTCTCATTTTTGGATTGTCCTCATTTTCAGAGAAGGAATGAGTTGGGAGACAGGCTGAAACAAATGGACCAACTAACCCAGGTGAAGTTTTATTTTTAGTTCTGACAACACAATAATGACAGAATTCACTGTAGGCCAGCCATGGTTACAAATACTTTACCAGTATTAACACATTTAGTCCTCACAACTAATGATGTAGGTGCTATCATCCTCAAGTGTAAGTTGAGGAAACTGAACAACAAAGAGGTCAAATAACTTGTCTAAGGGCCCACGACTGAACCCAGGCAGTCTATGCTCATATCCACAATGCCTTGCTGACTTCTGGGAGACCTAATCACAAACACATACAAAAGTATTTGTGGCCATGGAACTACAGGATCAAAGACCAACAGACTTGAAGTTGTCAGCTTCTCTTTTTCTCAGCCTTTTGTAGCTGGGGTTAACACTGTAGGCTCAATGCCGTGGGGATTCTGTGACAATGTAGTCGCAGAGTACCAAATCCTACCACCAGGAGAAGACAGTGTAACCCAGTTGTTGGCCATCCTAATTCCCATAATTCCCATTACAGCCATCATTTTTATCCTCTGGTTTCTCCACCGGGATGGCCTGGAACTATCCTGCCATCCCTACCCATTCCCAACTCTCGCCAACTCTGTCCCTTGAGTGATTGATGGGTGCCATTTCCCATAAACCGAGAGCCTTCTCTGGGGGACTCATTTACAACCAGAATGTTTGTCCTCTCAGTGACTACCACTCTGACCCAGCAGCCAGATCACATTACCTGGACACATTACCATACCTTACCCAACTCTCATTTTTCCCTAGACTTGGTGTCTTCAACCTGACCCTAGCCCATGCCTTACAACCTTCCAATCCAGAAAGAACACACAGCTCCCCAGCATGCTTTATGGGTATTCCACATCCCCATATCTAGAAATAAGTTGATAGCTCATAAAACTATACTTACAACTTGCTCTCCAAACTCATTCCTTCTCTGAAAATGAGGACAATCCAAAAATGAGACTTTAAAAACTTTAACTTATGTATAAGTAATTTATGATGCTTCTGAATTAGACATTTTCAACTTGCGCCTTACAAAGAGGGATCTGTCAGATCTCATAATCTGGCTGTAGAAGTTTAATGCCACAAATTGACATTATATAAAATATTTAAAACATAAGAGATGTGTTATAGAAGATAAGTTCATTATGGTCCTTTTTTAGCTTATCAAAAGGTACATTAAGAAACTAGGACTTGTTCTTAGCTGCATATGCTGTATGAATGGGCATAAGGCTAAATTTTTCATTCCTAAGCATTTGGGTCATACATAATCAATTAGCTAATATGCATTTTCTTGGCTTTATTTCTTAACTGTATTTATGTACCATAGGAGGCAGCAGGAAGAAAATGTTAACTATCCATTCTTAAAGCAAAACTTGAAAGATTATGTCAAGGTAGCATGGTATGGTGGAAATATTATTGGCAATGGAGTCAGGGCTCAAATTCAACTTGCAACTTCCCAATGACTTAGCTTTTCAAAATTAAGTAAAGGTTCATGGCCTTATGCCATGCTAGAAGTCATGCCAGTAGAGAAGTAGACAATGCGACAGGACTCACTGAAAGGAAAGGAAGCAGGTACACATCAACCCCATCATGTGCTTTTTCCAAATATCTGAATTATATCATTTTATATCATTTTGTTTAGCTGTTTAAAACCAGTCAATCCTAAAGGAAATCAACCCTGAATATTCACTAGAAAAGTGAAGAAGTGAAGTCACTCAGTCATGTCCAACTCTTTGAGACCCCATGGACTGTACCCTGCCAGGCTCCCCTGTCCATGGGATTTTCCAGGCAAGAATACTGGGATGGGTTATCATTTCCTTCTCCAGGGGATCTTCCCGACCCCGGGAGCAAACCTGGGTCTCCCAAACTGCAGGAAGGCTCTTTACTGTTTGAGCCACCAGGGAATTCCAGGGAATTCATTGGAAGGACTGATGCTAAAGCTGAAGCTCTAACACTGTGGCCACCTGATGCAACGAGCCAACTCATTGGAGAAGACCCTGATGTTGGGAAACAGAAGGGAATGACAGAGGACAAGATGGTTGGATGGCATCACCTACTCAATGGACATGAGTCTGAGCAAACTCTGGGAGACGGTGAAGGACAGGGAAGTGTGTAGTCCATGGGGTCATGAAGAGTCGGGCACAACTGAGTGACTGAACAACAACAAAGCTGTTTCAGGGATCCGGTAGGTTGAACTGAGTGGTTTTGAAATTTGAGGTAGTGTTAGGTGAGCAAAAGGGAGAGGTATTACACCATGGATTCAGATAAAAGGGTTATAGATGATTAGTTCAACTCCCCTCTCATTTTCTCATTTCCTGGCACATCAAGAGGTCACTGGGTACATATACACAATGGAGTATTACTCAGCCATTAAAAAGAATACATTTGAATCAGTTCTAATGAGGTGGATGAAACTGGAGCCTATTATACAGAGTGAAGTAAGCCAGAAGGAAAAACATCAATACAGTATACTAATGCATATATATGGAATTTAGAAAGATGGTAACAATAACCCAGTGTACGAGACAGCAAAAGAGACACTGATGTATAGAACAGTCTTATGGACTCTGTGGGAGAGGGAGAGGGTGGGAAGATTTGGGAGAATGGCATTGAAACATGTAAAATATCATGTATGAAACGAGATGCCAGTCCAGGTTTGATGCATGATACTGGATGCTTGGGGCTAGTGCACTGGGACGACCCAGAGGGATGGTATGGGGAGGGAGGAGGGAGGAGGGTTCAGGATGGGGAACACATGTATACCTGTGGTGGATTCATTTTGCTATTTGGCAAAACTAATACAATTATGTAAAGTTTAAAAATAAAATAAAATAAAAAAAAAGAGGTCACTGGGGAGAAGATAAACTGCCTTGGGTGTGAATTGCCAGTTGAGCCATTTAACTTCACCAAAGCATCCCACCTAATTCACAGAGCTTCAAATAAGGGTCACAGAAGAGCATCAGAATACTAAACTGGTCACACTGAAGGGGTTACCAAGGGAAGACTGCAGGTGAATACGTACCCTGCAGGCAGAAATCAACAACAAACACAAGGAACCTAATGATGAAGAATTTTAAATTGTCTTAAGTTCCTGACTTCATTTAAATCTACTTAAGGAATGACCTTTTATCAAAGGTCACCAATGAAATTCTGGACACCAGGCTCAACAGGTTTGTTTCAACCTTTTCCTTCTTTTGATTCTTCTGGCTTTGGACACATCTTCTTCCCAAGGTGTTTATTCCAGAACAGGTTTTTTTTTTTTTTTCTGGTGTTCCTATTTCTTCTCTGTCCATTCCTTAGCTGTCTTTATTCCTTTTTTCCTCCTCAGGTTTCTAAATAAAGACACACCACATAGCTTAGTTTTTGGCCCTCTTAATATTTACCCTCTTTCGGTTAGTCTATTTAGTCCTTTAGTTCCTATTTTTCTCTTTCAGACTGATCAACTTCTTAAGCATGATTCAACATTCCTAAGTTACTTATACACATCACTAAACATGTACACATCGCTAACATGTACACATCGCTAACATGTACACATTGCTAACAGATGACTCTGATCCCTGCAACTTTGCATCATGTTTCTCTTCTTACATTCCCTGCCCCCAAACCCCCAAATTCCTTAACATAGCTCCTCTTTGCCGCCTTCCTCAAGCTGCCCAGGATCATGAACTTGAGGTCACCCAGAACATCCCTTTCTCATTCACCCTTGAAGCTTAACGGATGTTAACTACTACAGATTTTGCCTCCCAAATTCATCCAGGTCTATGCCACTCCTCCCCTTCCTCACTGACACTGTGTTTCACATCCCCATTACCTCCTGAGTAGAGTTAACATCAAGAGAAATACAAGTCTTCAAGTTATTCAAAGATTATTCTATTTTTTGTAAGAGGTGCTATATTTTCATTGGTGAATAAATGTTAACAGCCAAAGGGAAGATAAACACATGTCAAAGAGTAAAGGAAGATGAATAATCCTTCTGAAAGAAAACGTCTATTAAGCTTTTCTTTTCTTTTTTTTTTTATTTTTTATTTTAATTGGAGGCTAATTACTTTACAATATTGTGGTGGTTTTTGCCATACATTCACATGAATCAGCCACGGGTGTACATGTGTTTTCCATCCTGACCCTCCCTCCCTTTATCTGGGACAATAATGATGATGGAGGGCCAAATACTGTTCAAAGTGCTTAACTTGAATAATTTCTTTTTTTAAGATTCTTTATCTATTTTTAGTTGGTGGATAATTGCTTTAGAAGGTTGCGCTGGTTTCTGCCATACATCAACATGAATCAGCCATAGGTATACACATGTCCCCCCCACCTTGAACATCCCTCCCGCTTCCCACCCCATCCCACCTCTGCAGGTTGTCACAGAGCATTGGGTTGAGCTCCCTCTGTCACACAGCAAATTCCCGCTGGCTATATATTTTACACATGGTAACCTATATGTTCCCATGCTACTCTCCACATTCGTCCCACCCTCTGCTTCCCCTACTACCCCATGCCCACAAGTCTGTTCTCTCTGTCTGAGCCTCCATTGCTGCCTGGCAAATAGGTTCATCAGTACCAACTTTCTAGATACTATATATATGTGTTAATATATGACATTTGTCTTTCTCTTTCTGACTCACTTTACTCTGTATAATAGGCTCTAGATTCATCCACCTCTTTAGGACTGACTGAAATGTGTTCTTTTTTATAGCTGAGTAATATTCCATTGTGTATATGTACCACAATTTCTATACCCATTCATCTGTCGATGGACATCTAGGTTGCTTCCATGTCCTAGCTATTGTAAAAAGTGCTGCCACAAACATTGGGGTACATGTGTCTCTTTCAATTATGGTTTCCTCAGGGTATATGCCCAGCAGTGGGATTGTTAGATTATACTTCTAAGTCACTTCAGTTGTATCTGACTCTGTGTGACCCCATAGACGGCAGCCCACTAGGCTCCCCCGTCCCTGGGATTCTCAAGGCAAGAACACTGGAGTGGGTTGCCATTTCCTTCTCCAATGCATGTAAGTGAAAAGTGAAAGTGAAGTCGCTCAGTCATGTCCGACTCTTAGCAACCTCATGGACTGCAGCCTACCAGGCTCCTCCGTCCATGGGATTTTCCAGGCAAGAGTACTGGAGTGGGGTGCCATTGCCTTCTCCGGTTATATGTTAGGGTATATGGTAGTTTTATTTCTAGTTTTTTTAAGGAATCTCCCTACTGCTCTCCACAGTGGCTATATAAATTTACATTCCCACCCAAAGATTATTAATCTTAAAATGCATTTGTCATGTAACTGTTACAAATAACAAAGGCAAAAAAACTTTGAACAATTACCAATCCAGGGAAAATCACCCAAAGGCTGCAGCAACACTGAAATGAATGTTGTGTCTTTAAATAGATGTTTACTGTTGCAGAATTAATGTTTACAAGGGCCAGGATTCCTTTAGACAAAACAAATGCAAAAATCCATAATTTCTTCCCTCCTCTAATTAGTCAATGTATAATACAGAGATGATGGCAACATAAGAATGCCATATCAGTTTTTCCAAATGCTTTTATAGACCATCTGAATCAGGATCAACCTGGTAAAATGCTGTTTCCCAGGTGTAATATAATTCCCACACTTTTCCCTTCTTTTGTAGTACATGTAGAACATGCTTTTTAAACAAGTTCTCACTATGATTCTATGCACTTTAGAATTAAGGAACCTCTAAAATATAACAAGAAAAAGGCTACAAAAATTAAATAAGAATATTATAAATTATATTTGTTTTCTTTTTCATACTTGCCTCTTTTTGAAAATTTTATAGTTATATAAGAAAAAAAAAGTGTGACTTTAAAAGCAAACTTGTAGACTATTCCTGAATTTTGCCTATATATATATCAGGCAGTAACTCATCGGTAAATTCTTTTAAAATACTAGGAAGATTCTGTAAAAGGAGAAGAGATTGGAGGCAGAACTTTTCCATATATTCTCAAAAGTACAATTAAACTCAAGAGTGACTTAAATAATCTAATGGGGTTTTTTTATTCAAAAAGTTTTTTTCGAAATTCCAGATGTGTAGGAAAAAGATAATAAAATTATAATACCATTGTTCTTTAAAAAAAAAAAAAACCTCAAGTTCTCTTGCTAATAGTTAAGAATACTGATTTATTTAAAACATAACATGTTTCTGCTTCATAACAACATCTGTATTATTTTACATTTTTATTGGCAACTTTCACTGTACCCTGGTGATTTCTAAAAATCCTCATACTTCCCTGCTGGTCAAAGTTTCCAAAAAATAATAAACAAATGATTATTAACTCTGATCTTTTTATTCCATGACCATGTATTCCATAAAAAACACTTGAGAAGGCCAAGCTATTAACTTTG
Source organism: Bos grunniens (assembly GCF_055505025.1). Classification (NCBI taxonomy): domain Eukaryota; kingdom Metazoa; phylum Chordata; class Mammalia; order Artiodactyla; family Bovidae; genus Bos; species Bos grunniens. The sequence continues at coordinate 8,481,897 of NC_141194.1, forward strand.
GGGAAAATAAGGTCCATATACCAGATTTCAACTTTAGAGATATTTTGTGAGGTGGAAAGATCATCACGAGTACATAGTACAACACCCACCACAAGTGCATTATTCCCAAGGGAAAGTGTTAGCATCTGGACTTCCATTAGCATTAAACACTCCTAACTTCTCTCACACACTCCACTGCTCATGGAGAAGCTGCTATCATGGCAAGTGTTGCCTATTGCTAAAGTTTCTAGCCAAGTTGTTCAGCTAGGAATCAGCTAGGAATGATTTGGACTTCTAGTGGAGACAATTTGGCAGTATCTGGAGAATTTTTTGATTGTCAGATCTGAGGAGAACTATGGGTATCTGGTGGGTAGAAGCCAGGGATACTGCTAAAAACTTATCAAGCACAGGACAGCCCCCATAACAAAGAACTGTGAAGCCCCAAATATCAATGGCACCACAGTTGAGAAATCCTGGGCTAAAACCATGGTTCAACAAATTAATGCCCACTACCATAAAGTCTTACGCTCTGTCTGTTCCTGCTTCTCAACCTTCTACCATAATAATCATCATTTGAATCAAACACCTTGGCTTCAGAGTTCTTTATACCCTCACATTAATTGTTGCTAATCACTTTGAAGCCTTCCTTGATTCATGCCCTCAACCCTAGCCCCTGTACCAACTCTTCCCATCAGACAGTTTAGATCCCACCATATCACCTTAAATTTTTATCAGTACAACTTGCATTGGAACTAAAGGTCTGTCTCTCTTGCTCTCAAGAATCATCTTCTTGAGTGTCAATTCTTACCTAACTACCCCTAGCTGCCAACATAGTGCCTTAAACATAGTAAGTGCATAATAAATATTTGTCAGGCTAATGAAATAACTTGAGATTTGCACTCTACTAAACATGGATAATGATTCACGGAATACAAAACATAACCTTTGCCCTCAACTACTTCCCTTTTGGGGTAAAGATATACACAGGAAAGGATAGCAAGCAATGTAAAACAGTACCTAATGAGTAGCAGATGTCTAAGTCAGATAACAATTACTAGAAAAGATTTCTGATGGGTGTGAATTCCCTTAGAATGCTGGTAAGTAGAGAGTGCCTCAATGAGGATATCTTTTGTAAGCTAGTCAACATGAGGAGGCCATCCCACGCCAGTAGGAGGTGGATGTGAAAGGCAGCTTGAGCAAAGCAAGAGCACTTTGCCAATCAGAACCATGGCCATTGAAAGCACATTCTTGGGCTCTTTTTTCATACTCCTTCTCATAAAGTATTCTGAGTTGGTGGGGCGAAGTGGTTTACAGAAAAGCAGTGGTAGAGGCCTAGGCATTATCATCTCTGAAATAGAACTTTGGGTCTAAATCTATTTCTTAGAGATAGATTTCACTAGTGTAGTAGATGCTGTAGTGTGCTACCCAGACTCACAACTGCCGGCATATGGGATACTGGTGACTCACAGCTGAGTTCCTCTCTAGGAATGATTCATTACCAAAGAGAGTGGCCTCACCCTAGCTAACACTCCTTGTCTGAGTGCAGCTTGCATTCAATGACTGCCAAATGGAGAGATGTATATTATAAAATCCTGGTCCCCTTGTCTCAAGGCAGGACAATTTTGAAGACCTGTCAAACTTCTAAGGGCTTCCCTGGTGGGTCAGATGGTAAAGAATCTGCCTGCAATGCAAGAGACTCAGGTTCAATCCCTGAGTCGGGAAGATCCCCTGGAAAAGGGAATGGCAACCACTCCAGTATTCTTGCCTGGAGAATTCCATGGACAGAGAAGCCTGGCGGGCTATGGTCCATGGGGTCGCCAAGAGTCGGACATGACTGGGCGACGAACACTTTCACACACTTTCAAAGCTCTAAAGCTTCCTAGCCCATGACCATTTCAACTCTTCCCTCTCTCTATCCTACTTCTATCCTTGACAGCACTCACCAATGAATTATTTGCAGGAAAATCTCCATCTCAGACTTTATTTCCTGGAAAGCCCAACTAAGACTACAGGAGAGGAAATGAACCAACAATAGTGGTGGCAATGAGAAAGGATGGGGTCCAGCAGATTTTAACACTGTCCTTCTTGGGCAGTCAGCAGTTAGACCACTGTAAGCAGGAAAGGAATCAATCATCTCACACACCCTGCAGTATTTCATTCCCATGATCGAAATGGTACCCCATATCCCTGGGAATTTTTCCTACCTACCCTCAAATGAGATCTGCTTTCAAAGCCTCCTCTGCACGGGAGCTTCAGTGACTGATAATATTTTCAAGTCTCACCTAACAGAAATCTATTTTTTCCATTCAGCCTCGATGCAAGCTAAATCAAGGAATCAGTTTCCCACAGGAGAATAGTTAGGGAACCTTGCTGGTACCTTTGAAATCAGAGCAGGTCACCCTGAATGGTGGGAGAGACAATGCCATGAACTCATCAGACTCCATTTTCTTATCCACCTAGACTCCATGTTATTGATTTCCTAGCCTCCTCTGTGATGCCCCCAGGCCATATGAATGAATCCTGGCCTACACAGAGTGGGTGGAAGTGATGTCCATCAGCTATGAGGTCAGGTTCTTAAAAACAGTTCTCCAGGCAATCTCTCTTTGTTCTACCATTTGGTTGAAAATAATCCTGTAAAATTCTGAGGCCTCCGAGGAGAGGAGAGCCATAAAATGTATGGAACCTGGGCCCTTGAATGGGTGAATGTAATACAGCCTTCCACGGCACCAGATCAACTGTGCTTGGGTTATGCCACAGAGATTTATGGCTTACTTGTCACTACAGAGAGTACTGATTACCTTACCACATTCACTTCTCCAGCATTTATTGCTTGTAGACTTTTGGATAGCAGCCATTCTGACTGGCGTGAAATGGTACCTCATAGTGGTTTTGATTTGCATTTCTCTGATAATGAGTGATGTTGAGCATCTTTTCATGTGTTTGTTAGCCATCTGTATGTCTTCTTTGGAGAAATGTCTATTTAGTTCTTTGGCCCATTTTTTGATTGGGTCATTTATTTTTCTGGAGTTGAGCTGTAGGAGTTGCTTGTATATTTTTGAGATTAGTTGTTTGTCAGTTGCTTCATTTGCTATTATTTTCTCCCATTCTGAAGGCTGTCTTTTCACCTTGCTAATAGTTTCCTTTGATGTGCAGAAGCTTTTAAGGTTAATTAGGTCCCATTTGTTTATTTTTGCTTTTATTTCCAATATTCTGGGAGATGGGTCATAGAGGATCCTGCTGTGATGTATGTCAGAGTGTTTTGCCTATGTTCTCCTCTAGGAGTTTTATAGTTTCTGGTCTTACGTTTAGATCTTTAATCCATTTTGAGTTTATTTTTGTGTATGGTGTTAGAAAGTGTTCTACTTTCATTCTTTTACAAGTGGTTGACCAGATTTCCCTGCACCACTTGTTAAAAAGATTGTCCTTAATCCATTGTATATTCTTGCCTCCTTTGTCAAAGATAAGGTGTCCATATGTGCATGGATTTATCTCTGGGCTTTCTATTTTATTCCATTGATCTATATTTCTGTCTTTGTGCCAGTACCATACTGTCTTGATAACTGTGGCTTTGTAGTAGAGCCTGAAGTCAGGTAGGTTGATTCCTCCAGTTCTATTCTTCTTTCTCAAGATAGCTTTGGCTATTCGAGGTTTTTTGTATTTCCATACAAATTGTGAAATTATTTGTTCTAGCTCTGTGAAGAATACCATTGGTAGCTTGATAGGGATTGCACTGAATCTATAAATTGCTTTGGGTAGTATACGCATTTTCACTATATTGATTCTTCCAATCCATGAACATGGTATATTTCTCCATCTATTAGTGTCCTCTTTGATTTCTTTCACCAGTGTTTTATAGTTTTCTATATATAGGTCTTTAGTTTCTTTAGGTAGATATATTCCTAAGTATTTTATTCTTTCCGTTGCAATGGTGAATGGAATTGTTTCCTTAATTTCTCTTTCTGTTTTCTCATTATTAGTGTATAGGAATGCAAGGGATTTCTGTGTGTTGATTTTATATCCTGCAACTTTACTATAGTCATTGATTAGTTCTAGTAATTTTCTGGTGGAGTCTTTAGGGTTTTCTATATAGAGGATCATGTCATCTGCAAATAGTGAGAGTTTTACTTCTTCTTTTCCAATTTGGATTCCTTTTATTTCTTTTTCTGCTCTGATTGCTGTGGCCAAAACTTCCAAAACTATGTTGAATAGTAATGGTGAAAGTGGGCACCCTTGTCTTGTTCCTGACTTTAGAGGAAACGCTTTCAATTTTTCACCATTGAAGATAATGTTTGCTGTGGGTTTGTCATAGATAGCTTTTATTATGTTGAGGTATGTTCCTTCTATTCCTGCTTTCTGGAGAGTTTTTATCATAAATGGATGTTGAATTTTGTCAAAGGGCTTCTCTGCATCTATTGAGATAATCATATGGTTTTTATTTTTCAATTTGTTAATGTGGTGTATTACATTGATTGATTTGTGGATATTGAAGAATCCTTGCATCCCTGGGATAAAGCCCACTTGGTCATGGTGTATGATCTTTTTAATGCATTACTGGGTTCTGATTGCTAGAATTTTGTTAAAGATTTTTGCATCTATGTTCATCAGTGATATTGGCCTGTAGTTTTATTTTTTGTGGGATCTTTGTCAGGTTTTGGTATTAGGGTGATGGTGGCCTCATAGAATGAGTTTGGAAGTTTACCTTCCTCTGCAATTTTCTGGAAGAGTTTGAGCAGGATAGGTGTTAGCTCTTCTCTAAATTTTTGGTAGAATTCAGCTGTGAAGCTGTCTGGACCTGGGATTTTGTTTGCTGGAAGATTTTTGATTACAGTTTCAATGTCCGTGCTTGTGATGGGTCTGTTAAGATTTTCTATTTCTTCCTGGTCCAGTTTTGGAAAGTTGTACTTCTCTAAGAATTTGTCCATTTCTTCCATGTTGTCCATCTTATTGGCATATAATCAATTGTTGATAGTAGTCTCTTATGATCCTTTGTATTTCTGTGTTGTCTGTTGTGATCTCTCCATTTTCGTTTCTAATTTTATTGATTTGATTTTTCTCCCTTTGTTTCTTGATGAGTCTGGCTAATGGTTTGTCAATTTTATTTATCCTTTCAAAGAACCAGCTTTTGGCTTTGTTGATTTTTGCTATGGTCTCTTTTGTTTCCTTTGCATTTATTTCTGCTCTAATTTTTAAGATTTCTTTCCTTCTACTAACCCTGGGGTTCTTCATTTCTTCCTTTTCTAGTTGCTTTAGGTGTAGGGTTAGGTTATTTATTTGACTTTTTTCTTGTTTTTTGAGGTATGCCTGTATTACTATGAACTTTCCCCTTAGGACTGCTTTTACAGTGTCCCACAGGTTTTGGGTTGTTGTGTTTTCATTTTCATTCGTTTCTATGCAAATTTTGATTTCTTTTTTGATTTCTTCTGTGATTTGTTGGTTATTCAGCAGCGTGTTGTTCAGCCTCCATATGTTGGAATTTTTAATAGTTTTTCTCCTGTAATTGAGATCTAATCTTACTGCATTGTGATCAGAAAAGATGCTTGGAATGATTTCTATTTTTTTGAATTTACCAAGGCTAGATTTATGGCCCAGGATGTGATCTATCCTGGAGAAGGTTCCATGTGCGCTTGAGAAAAAGGTGAAATTCATTGTTTTGGGATGAAATGTCCTACAGATATCAATTAGGTCTAACTGGTCTATTGTATCATTTAAAGTTTGTGTTTTCTTGTTAATTTTCTGTTTAGTTGATCTATCCATAGGTGTGAGTGGGGTATTAAAGTTTCCCACTATTATTGTGTTATTGTTAATTTCTCCTTTCATACTTGTTAGCATTTGTCTTACATACTGCGGTGCTCCCGTGTTGGGTGCATATATATTTATAATTGTTATATCTTCTTCTTGGATTGATCCTTTGATCATTATGTAGTGACCATCTTTGTCTCTTTTCACAGCCTTTGTTTTAAAGTCTATTTTATCTGATATGAGTATTGCTACTCCTGTTTTCTTTTGGTCCCTATTTGCATGGAAAATCTTTTTCCAGCCCTTCACTTTCAGTCTGTATGTGTCCCCTGTTTTGAGGTGGGTCTCTTGTAGACAATGTATGTAGGGGTCTTGTTTTTGTATCCATTCAGCCAGTCTATGTCTTTTGGCTGGGGCATTCAACCCATTTACGTTTAAGGTAATTACTGACAAGTATGATCCCGTTGCCATTTACTTTATTGTTTTGGGTTTGATTTTATACACTGTTTTTGTGCTTCCTGTCTAGAGAATATCCTTTAGTATTTGTTGGAGAGCTGGTTTGGTGGTGCAGAATTCTCTCAGCTTTTGCTTATCTGAAAAGCTTTTGATTTCTCCTTCATACTTGAATGAGATCCTTGCTGGGTACAATAATCTGGGCTGTAGGTTATTTTCTTTCACCATTTTAAGTATGTCTTGCCATTCCCTCCTGGCTTGAAGAGTTTCTACTGAAAGATCAGCTGTTATCCTTATGGGAATTCCTTTGTGTGTTATTTGTTGTTTTTCCCTTGCTGTTTTTAATATTTGTTCATTGTGTTTGATATTTGTTAATTTGATTAATATGTGTCTTGGGGTGTTCCGCCTTGGGTTTATCCTGTTTGGGACTCCCTGGGTTTCTTGGACTTGGGTGATTATTTCCTTCCCCATTTTAGGGAAGTTTTCAACTATTATCTCCTCGAGTATTTTCTCATGGTCTTTCTTTTTGTTTTCTTCTTCTGGGACCCCTATGATTCGAATGTTGTAGCGTTTAATATTGTCCTGGAGGTCTCTGAGATTCTCATTTCTTTTAATTCATTTTTCTTTTATCTTGATTCATTTATTTCTACTATTCTATCTTCTAATTCACTAATCCTATCTTCTGCCTCTGTTATTCTACTATTTGTTGCCTCCAGATTGTTTCTAATTTCATTTATTGCATTATTCATTATATATTGACTTTTTTATTTCTTCTAGGTCCTTGTTAAACCTTTCTTGCATCTTCTCAATCCTTGTCTCCAGGCTATTTATCTGTGATTCCATTTTGATTTCAAGATTTTGGATCAATTTCACTATAATTATTTGGAATTCTTTATCAGGTAGATTCCCTATCTCTTCCTCTTTTGTTTGGTTTGGTGGGCATTTATCCTGTTTCTTTATCTGCTGGGTATTCCTCTGTCTCTTCATCTTGTTTAAATTGCTGATTTTGGGGTGTCCTTTCTGTATTCTGGCAGTTTGTGGAGTTCTCTTTATTGTGGCATTTCCTTGCTGTGTGTGGGTTTGTACAGGTGGCTTGTCAAGGTTTCCTGGTTAGGGAAGCTTGTGTCGGTGTTCTGGTGGGTGGAGCTGTATTTCTTCTCTCTGGAGTGCAATGAAGTGTCCAGTAATGAGTTATGAGATGTCTTTGGTTTTGGGGTGTCTTTGGGCAACCTGTATCTTGAAGCTCAGTGCTGTGTTCCTTTGTTGCTGGAGAATTTGCTTGGTATGTCTTGCCCTGGAACTTGTTGGCCCTTGTGTGGTGCTTGGTTTCAGTGTAGGTATGGAGGCGTTTGATGAGCTCCTGTCAATTAATGTTCCTTGTAGTCAGGAGTTCCCTGGAGTCAGGGTTTGGACTTAAGTCTCCTACTTCCAGTTATTGGTCTTATTTTTACAGTAGTTTCAAAACTTCTCCTTCTATACAGCACCACTGATAAAACATCTATGTTAAAGATGAAAAGTTTCTCTATCGTGAGGGTCACCCAGAGAGGTTCACAGCGTTACATGGAGAAGAGAAGAGGGAGGAGGGAGTTAGAGGTGACCCGAATGAGATGAGGTGGAATCAATAGTGGAGAGAGTGGGCTAGCCAGTAATCACTTCCTTATGTGCACTCCACAACTGGACTGCTCAGAGATGTTCACGGAGTTATACAAATTAGGAGGAAGGAGACAGAGGTGGCCAGAAGGATAAAAGGGGGGAATGAAAAGGAGGGAGACAGAACCAGCCAGTAATCAGTTCCCTAAGTGTTCTCCACTGTCTGGAACACACAGAAGTTCACACAGTTGGGTAGAGTAGAGAGGGGTTAGGGAGGAGACACAGGCGACCTGGTGGAGAAAAAGGAGAGTCCAAAGGGAGAAAGAGCAGTCAAGCCAGTAATCTCACTCCCTAGTGAAAAATGGGTGCTGAAGATTGGGTTCCGAAAGGTACAAAATTGGTAACAAATACATAAAAGCAAAAATTAAAAATCTAGAGTAGAGGTTGGAATTTCAAAAATACGATGTTAAAGAAAAAAAGGAAAAGAAAGAGAGAAAAAAACGAACAAACAAAAACAAACAAGGTCGCGAAAATTATAAAGAAAATATAGGTACAAAATTGATAACTAATACCAAAAAGCAAAAGTTAAAAATCTAGAGTAGAGTTTGGAATTTCAAAAATACAATGTTAAAAAAAAGAAGAAGAAAAAGAAAGAGAGAGAGAAAAAAAAACAAAACAAAAACAAAGTCACAAAAATTATAAAGAAAATACAGGTACAAAATTGATATCAAATACCAAAAAGCATAAATTAAAAACCTAGAGTAGAGTTTGGAATTTCAGATATACAATGTTATATAAAAGAAGAAAAGAAAGAAACAGAGAAAAAAAAAGTCACAGAAATTATAAGAAAAACTATAGGTACAAAATTGATAACAAATACCAAAAAGCTAAAATTAAAAATCTAGAGTAGAGTTTGGAATTTCAAAACAATGTTAAAGAAAAGAAGAAGAAGAAAAAAAAAAACAAGGTCAAAAAATTATAAAAAATATATATATGAAGTTTGCTGAAGAAAAAAAAATAGGGTCTTTTTTTTTGCAAAGTAATAGGTTATAAAAGTGAAAATTAAAGGAATAATAGAGGACTTAAAATTTTTTTAAAAAATTAAAAAAAAAAAAGAAAGACGAATGATCGTAAAAACAGTAAAAATATATCTAGGACTTTCTCTGGTTTTGTTGTGAGTATTGTGGGTTCAGTTCATTTTTGGTTAGTTCCTTTGTCCGACTTATATTTCTCAAGATCTATAGACCCCTTCCTATGTAGTCGGTAGTAACCACAGGGTTTTAATCTATTGCCTGTAGCTTCCAAGGTGGTTCCCTCTGTTATAGCTTCTTCTGTTTGCTGGTCTCTTCAGTGTCTGGTTTCTGCCCTGACACAAAGGGGATGGTGGAGGACACTTTTTTTTTTTTAGGCTCACTTGTTCAGTCGTGCTGTGGGGAGGGAGGGACGGATGCTGCAAACAAATGACACTGGCGTGTGCTCGAAGTGCCTCATTCACACTGGGTCTGCCCCCGCTCACGGCGCGTGTAGCCTCCCTGCCCACACTGCTCAGGCTCTAGGTTGCTCTGCTGGGAACCATCCGTGGCCGGCCCTGGGCTGCCTGCACCTCCCAGTTCCAAGCCACTCAGGTTCAGACACTCGGGTAGTCCTCAGAGGCACAGACTCGGTTGGGCCTGCGTTTTGTGCCCTTCCCAGGTCCAAGCAGCTCAGGTGACGAGGTGTTTGGCGAGCGCAACTGCTGCGACGTATCGCCTCCCCGTCGCTTGGTTATCTAGGTGTGCACTGGCACACCTTCTCAGGCAGATGTTGACCGTCCAGACCCTCAAGAAGTTTTAGTTAGCAAAGAAGCCTGCTTACAGTTTTATAGATAATGTCTCTCTGGGGCTGCGATTGCTCCCTTCCAGTTCTGGCTGCCTGTCACCAGAGGGGGAAGGTCTGCAGCCGGCTATCTCTGTTCAGTCCTTTGTTCCGTGTGCGGGCCTGGCAGTGTCTTAGGTTAGGGGCTGGCTTTTCGCGTGGTAGATATCCCACAGTCCGGTTTGCTAGCCCAAATTATTTCACTCAGCGCTCAGGGTATTCAGGCCAGGTCCTTACTCTAAGCGATGCAGCTCGTGCTGCGCCTCCCTGCCCAGCCCCCGCTTGCTAATGGCGTGTGCAGGCGTCTGCGCTGCTTCTCTGCTGGAGGAGTTACCGTAGGGCTCACAATCTGCGGGTTTTAATTGTTTTTCTCCCTGTTATGTTGCCCTTTGTGCTTCCAAAGCTCGGTACAGATTCGGCAGTGAGAAGGTTTCCTGGTGTTTGGAAACTTCTCTCTTTTTAAGACTCCCTTCCCGGGACGGAACTCTGTCCCTCCCTCTTTTGTCTCTTTTTTTTGTCTTTTATATTTTTTCCTACCTCCTTTTGAAGACTTGGGTTGCTTTTCTGGGTGCCTGATGTCCTCTGCCGGCATTCAGAAGTTGTTTTGTGGAATTTACTCTGTGTTTAAATGCTCCTTTGATGAATTTGTGGGGGAGAAAGTGTTCTCCCCATCCTTACACCTCCGCCATCTTGGCTCCTCCCCTCAGCTTTCTTTATAGTCCAACTATCACATCCATACATGACCACAGGAAAAACCATAGCCTTGACTAGACGGACCTTTGTTGACAAAGTAATGTCTCTGCTTTTTAATCTGCTGTCTAGTTTGGTCATAACTTTCCTTCCAAGGAGTAAGCATCTTTTAATTTCATGGCTGCAATCACCATCTGCAGTGGTTATGGAGCCCCCAAAAATAAATTCTGACACCGTTTCCACTGTTTGCCCATCTATTTCCCATGAAGTGACAGGACCGGATGCCATGATCTTCGTTTTCTGAATGTTGAGCTTTAAGCCAACTTTTTCACTCTCCACTTTCACTTTCATCAAGAGGCTTTTTAGTTCTTCTTCACTTTCTGCCATAAGGGTGGTGTCATCTGCATATCTGAGGTTATTGATATTTCTCCTGGCAATCCTGATTCCAGCTTGTGCTTCTTCCAGCCCAGCGTTTCTCATGATGTACTCTGCATATAAGTTAAATAAGCAGGGTGACAATATACAGCCTTGATATACTCCTTTTCCTATTTGGAACCAGTCTGTTGTTCCATGTCCAGTTCTAACTGTTGCTTCCTGACCTGAATACAGATTTCTCAAGAGGCAGATCAGGTGGTCTGGTATTCCCATCTCTTTCAGAATTCTCCACAGTTTATTGTGATCCACACAGTCAAAGGCTTTGGCATAGTCAATAAAGCAGAAATAGATGTTTTTCTGGAACTCTCTTGCTTTTTTGATGATCCAGTGGATGTTGGCAATTTGATCTCTGGTTCCTCTGCCTTTTCTAAAATCAGCTTGAACATTTGGAAGTTCACGATTCACATATTGCTGAAGCCTGGCTTGGAGAATTTTGACCACATTAATTCCAGCTTTATTTGAATGTAGTCATGAGAGATACGTTTGTGAGAAGTTTCCTGGATATTTGAGGAATCTTGTCTCAGAGAAGCCCCACACATTAAAATATCCTAGAAAATTCAAGAAAAAGCAAAGACTTCTGTGCCATTATTAGCATAGCTAGTGGAGGTAATTTAATCAAAAGCATAACCATTTACACACCAACAAACAACTGGCATTCTGTATTTAGCTATGGAAGATATAAATGGATCATGTAATTGCATTCACCCATACATATTATACACATCATTGATTGTGTGTTAATGTGTTTAAATTTTGTTTGAAAAACAAACTACCCTGCCAGCATGCTCTGAGTAAACAAACTCTTAGAAAAGAATGATGAACAATGTTTGGGAAAAGAGAAGGAAACCTGGAGAAAAATGGACTAAGATTTTCATTTTTAAGTGAAAACTTGGATAAGCTATAAGGCTGCTTGGGTATATTTAGAAATTATACAAGCTAGAAATATAAGAAATGTGTATTTTAAAAGCCAAGATAAACAAAACACGATGAATATTAACTCACTGTTACCCTGCTTTCTAGATTCCTATATCCCATATTTGGAAGGTAAAATAACCAAGTGAAACAGGAAGACTTGCTTTTCTCTTTTAAGTGAATTTTCCATGTTGAGGGATTTGGCTATGCTTCAGTTCTCTGGAGGGACTATTTAAAAAAAAAAAAAAACACTTAGATTGTTATCTTTGAAACCATCTTCACAAAGGGCTCAAATTTGAAGTTGTAAGAAACTGGTTTCAAACCTAGAAACGCATCTGATTTCATTTTATTTTAAATTTTATCCTCAAGGAGTGCATTATGTATTTTAAGTCACTCTGGAAGGGGGCATCCAAAAATCTTTCAGTTCACAAGAGTACTCACTATACTGCAACATTTTCATCCACTTACTAATGTCTGAATACCTCTAATACTCATTGCTGGTTCAATCCACTGTGTGTGTGTGTGCGCATGCGTGCAAGTAATTTTCTTGCATCAGAGGCAGTTTTCTGTTTCTTTAAATTTAGGATCCCACACTTCTTCAGGGAAAAATGCTTTAGATAAGATCCAATGACTGGATATTCAAGCAGCTACACACACTCAACTTGAACAAACTTCAGGAAACTCAAATTTATGCTTCTGGTAGTAGAGTTCTGTACACTATCGGCACAACATTTTGATAAATTATATTTCTCTTGACTTCAATCAAAATGCAAAAATAGGATGTATTTATAATTATGTTTGTAACACTGAGTATATTTCTGACTGGAGAGGATTTCCAGTTTAACTATGTATCAATGAGAACCAAAACCAATGCGTATAATTTTACACATCTGTTGATTAGCAAAAATGTCCACAGAATGATTTCTGGCTTCATACATTTCAAACTTTATTTCTTTCCCCACCATCTACACACTTTTCTGCCACATTCTGTGGAGCACACTCATACCCCAATACAATCTGTGGTCCTATGCTTCAAGTCATAACACAGAGTGAGTCATCAGAGGGACAGAGACTGGAGTCTTCCCGGAAACCATTCCTACGCTAGCACAACTAGTGGTAATATACACAGAAGAGACTTATAATAAATATATTCCAATAACCATGGGGGTGTCAAAGTCACAGCTGGGATTTTATATCTGCATTTTTCATCCACAAGTAAACACACCAAAAGTTTTGTATTTGTATCCCCAACTCAACTTTCCCTTAGCAGGTCCTCCCAAAGCCCATGACCTCTTGGACACCATGAAGAGAAGTATAACAGAGGGGGTTCTGAAATAGGAAGAGACAGCAGTTTTAGCCCACTCTAGTTAAATTATATTACATTCACAAATTTTACACAAACATATGACCATTTGAAGACAGAGGCTCCTGCCAGCATTCTAGAAGGGACCCATCCAGTGGTGGTCCTCAGGCTTAAGCTTTATCAGCTTCAGGATGTTTTTACTTCTACATAATTCTTTCCTCTGTAAAAACTTTGTATATGGAAACTTTCAAACATATACAGAAGTCAGAAGAATATATAATAACTCACCATGTACTCATCACTCAGTTTCAAGAACTATCAACTCAGGACCTTTCTTATTTTCTTCCATACCCTTACCTACTTTTCCCTCTCCTCCTCACCCTGGGTTATTACCATGCCACTTACAATTATTTCTGTATATACATATATGCTTAGGTTTATATTTCTTGTGGGATTTTAGGACAGTTTTATCAATGGCTATAGTGGAGGACACTGGAGCCTGGTGTGCTGCTGTCCATGGGGTTGCAAAAAGTCAGAGATGACTTAGCAACTGAATAACAACAGTAATTAAATATTTGTTTTGACTTCTGCCAGGAGAATTGCTTTTATTTCCTAATATTTTCGTAAAATAGACTGAGTCTGTTCAATAGTACTCATTTTTAAACATTTGCAATAAAGACAAGATTTCATTTGACCTTAAACTTACACAATGTTATATGTCAATTATATCTCAATAAAGCTAGGGGAAAAAAGAACGCACTTGAACTAACAATGACCTTTCCTTAACAATAGAGCTGTGAATGAACTTTTCCAAGAACTCCCACATGTTCCATTTTTCTTATGGCTAATAATAGTCATTAATCAATCATCATATATGCATACATACAAACACACATACAGAAAGACATATGTAATTTTTCTTCTTGCATCACATTCTTCTAAGCCTAAACCAAACCAGATTTTTTTGGTCATGGGGAAAAAAAAAATCTATAAATAAGGTGTTAAAGGAAGAAATAAGAAAAACACATGAAAGGTCATCTAACACATTAACACGGTTAAGGAAATCAATGCCACACCCCACTCCACACATTCCAGGGGCAGATTTCCCTATCACATTTTATACCATAGTTCTAGATAACTTCACAGTAAGATATCAAAAAGCATACCTAAAATAAAAACACTTTAAAATCTCATGATTAGCACTTCACTCAAAGTCAAAAGAAGGAATTTAAGTTGGTAACTTTAGTGCAAGAAAAAATTTATAAAATTTTACTATTCTTATTAAAATAAGGGCTATTAGGATACACCACACCTTGGGGAACTTTCCTTTAGAGCCATAAATGTTCTAGCATGAGAAAAATAGTGTATTAGAAGGATATTATAGAAGGCAATGGCACCCCACTCCAGTACTCTTGCCTGGAAAAATCCCATGGACGGAGGAGCCTGGTAGGCTGCAATCCATGGGGTCGCTAAGAGTCAGACACGACTGAGCAACTTCACTTTCACGCACTGGAGAAGGAAATGGCAACCCACTCCAGTGTTCTTGCCTGGAGAATCCCAGGGATGGGGGAGCCTGGTGGGCTGCTGTCTATGGGGTCACACAGAGTCAGACATGACTGATGCGACTTAGCAGCAGCAGCACATTAAAAAGTGTTGGTACATGTTGTGGTTCTAAACTGGCCTAACATTAAAAAGTTATGATAAATTCCTTCAAATTTTGAGAGTTCACCCCCAGGCTGGAAGCCAAGGGTTCTGGGATTAACAAGACGAGCAGAGTCCCTACCCTCACAGAACTTATGATATACTGAAAAAGAAAAGTACCCAGGGAGTTACAATCCTATGTGACACTTGTTATGACATAGGAATTACAAGGGGTTTCAGGAGGGTGGTGCAAGGGAGTTGAACCCAGGAAAAGGCCTGGAGAAGTGACATGTAGACTGAGGTTTGCAGCAGCCTTCCAGGTGTGATCTTATTTCATTAAAAGTTTGGGTGTATGCAAAGTGGAATGGAGACTGGAGAAGACAATAATGGGGGCAGAGAGAACAGGCAGAAGACCACTGATGCGGATATGAACGAGAGAAGATGGCATCCTGGACCAGGACGATGGCAAGGAAGATGGGCGGAAGTAGGCAGATTCAAGAGCTATTTCAGAGCTATCATCCACAGAGTTTAGTGATGAGTTAGAATGAGTGGTAAGGAAACTGGGAGAATCTGGAATGTGTCTTGAGACTGGAAGGTGATGGGTTTTGTTTTGTGAATCTGGACATGGAGTTGAGCTCTTTGGCTTCAAGATTTCTATTTCAGTTGATTCTCCAGAGACAGACACAAACATCTCAAATTAGAGCTCAGCCTTGTGATTCATGAAATTTTAAAGAATGTGCATGTGTGGTGTAATTACTGCTATAATTTAACGGGGTTGTTTTGTGCCCTAAAGCTGAGAAGCGAGCATACCTTTGTGCGTTCAGAATGTTAATTGAATTACCTCTGACTTTAGTTTATGTTCCTTAAGTCCAAACTCTTAAGTCAGGCAAAGGGCTCACAGTTATGTAGTACCATACTTAACTACCCTTTTTATAAGCAAGGATTTTTATACCGAAAATAAACAGAGGCATACAGACATAAACCCATAAATTATGTGGGCAAGTACTTTAAAGGAACATGTATTTGCACAAGGACCAGGAGAGCTTTCCTAAAAGGGACCAGGTCCTGGGAATTCTCTCTAAAAGTGATTTATTTCTGTCAACATTCTTCTTCAATTTAAACATACGCATTCACATATATTTAAATTTCTCCAGACATTTGACTTTAAAGCTTTACTTCTGATGTTCTGAATAAATACCTTTAGCAAAGAAGCAATAAAGTAAGTTAAGGCAGCTTTTCTTTTTGAATCTACCTTTCTTGTACAAATCTTCCTCTAAACACCTAAAGATCATTTGATAATATTTCTTTAGAAATGTTTCCTATAAAGTATGTGTGTGCCTATATATGTATGAATAGCATATACATGATACATATCATACACACATATATTACAAACTACTGAAATGTTTCTTATTGCACTGAATTTTTTTCTTACAGAAGAGTTCTCAGCTTTCTGGCAAAGGAGATTTCCGACTTTATAAATGTATTTCTACAATGAATTTCAATAAGAATTTATTAAACATCTACTCTGTATAGATGGATGTGCTGGTGTGTCAATGCATATTATTATCATAGTAAGTTAATTGTCAAAATAAAAGCAATAATAAGCTATAATGTTAAAAAAAGTCATACACTTAATGCTGCTGCTAAGTCACTTCAGTCGTGTCCGACTCTTAGTGACCCCATGGACTGCAGCCCACCAGGCTCCTGCGTCCATGGGATTTTCCAGGCAAGAGTACTGGAGTGGGGTGCCATTGCCTTCTCCGCATACACTTCATAGCCACAGATAAAAACAGACTTATGAGACCATTTTCTACCTTTCTAGCTGATTAAGAAGCAAGAGAATGAAACACACTTTTAAAAAGCTTGGTCCCTGGTGTGTCATAACAGGAATTGTCCATTCTCCAGCCCTGGTAACCCATTTGCCATACAATCTTGACGATCATCTTCTACCAAAGGATACTATACATGGCCATTGGCACATGTCAAGTTATTTCACATCCTAGGTTATTACTCAGTACCCAGAAAGTCTTCCTATTATTTCTATTTCCTGTAAAATAATCCTCAGTTCCCAGGAGGAGGTCATTTTGCCTTAAATGATGAAACTGCACTTTGGGTTATGTATCCTCTTAGTGTGTATCAAGTATATTATCCCTAATACAAAAATCTCATCTGTTAGCTTAATGCAAAGCTTTACTTTCCCCTCACTTATAACTTACAGAAAGACATGTTGAACAAGTTAGTTATGTCAATACATGTCTGTTAAGCCCATGAGCTGAATTCCAAAAGGACTGAAGGAATTTTTTTTAAAATGCTCTGCTTACACTGCTGCAACGTTAACATCGCTGACCCAATTAGAAACATACATGGATAGCTCTGTATTTGTAACATTCTGTATGATTTAAATGACAAGGTGCCCTAAAAGGGAGCCAAGATATGTGTTCTGATGTTCCAGAAGTGGTTCTCTCTGGCAAAGGGAGTGTGATTCTTCAGCTAATCAGAGAGAGATGTCTCTTTAAATCTGGAGCTGGAGAGCCTCATCATAAGAAAAAGAATGAGCACAAAAGGTGTCTAGAACAGGACTTTCTCTGCTGTTCCTCAGACCCAGGAATCCTGCTGGTGTGAAGATGGGTACATCCAAAGAGAAAGCACCCCGAGGACTTGCTGACATGACCCCGTGACCTTCAGCCAGGTCACCACACACCCAACAGCTGTCCCCAAGGAGACTGCCTTGGCTCTCCCTTTGCTGGTAATGAGACTCCATGGATAAACCCTCTTACCTGGTTCCAGGATTTCTTTCTCAGTTCCTGCTCCATCACTGCCTCTTCTCAGCTCCAAATATTCTGGTTCTACTTCCTGCCTCTCTCCACCAGTCCCACACCTGATCTGTGGACAAACTTGGACACCCTGATGTTTGGCACCTT
Organism: Bos grunniens; assembly: GCF_055505025.1. Lineage (NCBI taxonomy): Eukaryota > Metazoa > Chordata > Mammalia > Artiodactyla > Bovidae > Bos > Bos grunniens. Next base: position 8,499,414 of record NC_141194.1, read on the forward strand.
GCCTTAATATGGTTTCAACTCACTCTCTGGCACCTGTGCCTCTGGCTCCCCCTCCATCCAAACTTTGGCATCCAGGAGTTTTCTGTTGGCCAGTGCTTCCATCAGGTGCAATCCTACCTAATAAGAACAAAGCAAACAGTCTGAACCATATCCTAAAAGTACCCTATCCATCAGTCAATATAGGCTTAGTGATGTGCGTGTAACAAATAGCTCCAAACTCTCCAGCATCTAAAGTTGAGGTTTGTTCAGCTTATCCTACATATTCATTATAGCCCAGCTATGACTCTACTCCAAAACACCTTTGCTCAGAAGCTCCACCATTTGGAACATCCCTGGTCCCCACAGCTAGAGGAAGAAAGCATGAGGTGTTACAAATGAGCTCTTAAAGACTCAATGTATTTGCAGCCATATTTCTTTGGTCAATGCAAGTCATGCAGCCCTGCCTGCCTCATGTCAAGGGGGCACGAAGGTACAATCGCACCCAAAGGCAGGAGAACCAGAGATATTGCTGAATATTAACTGTTACCACAGGCACAAAGTTTTAAGTCAGAATTTTCTGATCTCATTGTTTATGGAACTAGAATATTGACTATAGTGTTGGCTGGCTCTGTTAACTCTTAGTAATCCCTAGAGAAAGCTTGAAGATTTAATTAGGGCTTCCCAGGTGGCTCAGTGGTAAAGACCTGCAATGCAGGAGACCTGGGTTCGATCCCTGGGTCAGGAAGATCCTCTGGAGGAGGACATCGCAACCCACTCCAGTATTCTTGCCTGGGAAATCCCCTGGACAGAGGAGCCTGGAGGGCTACAGTCCATGGGTCACAGAGAGTCGGACATGACTTAGCAACTAAGCACAGCACACACTGCAATACAAAAGGGCGAGAAGAAGCAAGTCCTTGATTAAAAACAAAACTTCCAATGCTATAACTACTAACTGTCATTAGTCCTAATATGTTAATATTAATAACAGCCAAGGTTTCATTTCTCGGGCATTTGCAGCACACCTCTAAGCTCTTTACATATATAATTTCTATAAGTCTACATCAAGACCATGGTACAAGTACTCTTTTTATTCTCATTTTATAGACAAGGAAATTTGACCCAGTGATGTTTAGTAATGTGCTTGGGGGTGACAGCTATCATGGTTTAATGGATGCTATTTTAATCTTTAAAATATTAACATGAAAGTGTTACATAGTTTGGCTCTTCTACTAGCTCCAGGGTTTCCACACTGGGTTACTGTGAGCCTCCTGGCTTGTGATTTCTAAAGCAATGTCAGTCTTTAGGCTTTAATCCAGAGAAGATTTTTGGCACATCACAGAGAAGAATGGAGTGGGGGGTGGGGCGGGGAGTACACAATTTTGATTCTGGCTAAAATGTACAAAGTCCTAACAGAGCATCATTCTTACTCCAACCACCACAATAGGCCTGATGAGCTACAAAAATCAAACTTTTATAAACTCCTTTCAAGAGCAGGGGATGCAAAGAACCCTAAAGGAACAAATTTCTAGAAAACAATGAGCTAGTCCCAAGTGAGAGGAGAGCCGTAAGTGTTCTCACTCACAGCAGAATGACAAATGGAGATGAAATTCAGACGGAAAGCGTAAGGAGAAAGGAGCCAAGTTGCAGTGAAAGTTCAGTGGTCATGTGTGGCGGACACGTGGACAACACCAAGAGTTCGGCCACAGAGTGAGTCTATGCTGAGCCATCAAATCATTCCCACGGTGTGTCACAAAGTTCTCAGGAGTATTGTGCCAAAGGTTGGGGCAGGACAGAAAATGGATTTCCCCACTGGAGGAATAGGGCCTTTCCCAAGGAAATGGCAACCCTCTCCAGTATTCTTGCCTGAGAGATCCCATGGACAGAGGAGCCTGACAGACTACAGTCCACGGGGTCACAAAGAGTCAGACACAACTGAGCAACTGAACAACAAGTGCAAGGCAGCCATCTCCCATCTCCAAAACCAGACCTGATTAAAGTGTACCCTTGACCCTCTGGGCTCTGAGGTCCCAAAGGCCTGGGGCTTGTCAGTTGAGAGAAATTAACCTATGACATTCCTGTTAAGTCAGCAATAGAAGAACAATAAGAATCTACAAATTACCAAGGAAATGTGACCTTAAACCCAAACTGAAAAGACTGACATCAAATACTGGTGAGGTTATGGAGCAACTAGAATTCTTGTACATTTCTCATCAGAGTTTAAAACAGTACAACCACTGTGGAGAACTGTTTGGCCATTTTTTAAAATTAATTACTTTATTTTAATTGGAGAATAATTACTTTACATAATTGCGATGGTTTCTGCCATACATCAGGATGAGTCGGCCACAGGTATACATGTGTCCCCCTCCCATCTTGAACCCCCTTACTTCTCTCCTCACCCTATCCCTCTGGGTTGTCCCAATTTCTAACAGTCAAACACACATCAGTCCTAAGAAACAACACTCTGCTCCTGGGTCATAATCTAAGATGAATAAAAATTTATGTCCAAAAAAAGATTTATTTACAAATGACCAAAGCAGTGTAACTGATGAGCTCAAAATTGGAGACTACTTATGGGTTCATCAACATGTAGGTAAAGTTTTGTGTGTTCACACAGTACAATACTAGTCAGCAACCTGACTTACCTGTACAATCAAAAACATAGATGATTCTCAGAAACATGCTGAGTGATAAAAGCAAGGCATAAGAGTACCCATGAATCTACCCATTTATATGAAGTTCTAAAACAAGAAAAATAATGCATGGTGATAAACCCCAAGTTGAATTAGCCAGTGAGGGGCACAAGAGAGCTTTTTGGGATAACAGAAATGTTCTATTTTTTTGGCTTTGGATGGTTAATACATGTCATTGTCAAAATTTAGTTGAAATGAAGATTTGTGCAATTTACTAGAGCTTAATTATACCTCGCTTTTAAAAGGTATAAGGTTAAATACTGTTCTTTCAGAGTATGTGAATGAGTCAGCTCCAAACTGAGTCCATAATATCAGAGTTAAATGCCAGGTCTTGTAGGCCACCCAAGGTCAATGTAAAACAATCACAGCACTTCTCTTATTCAGAGCTTTTGACAGTCAGGTGCAGACATGACGGGACCTGCTAGAAAAGGGCACAATCCCACACCTCATGAGTGATTCTATCCTTTCATCTGTTTCTACCCAGTGTTATCTCATGCTGAGTTATCCAAAACCTGCTGATGTGTCACTGCTATAACCTCTCAGTGTGAGCCTTTAATTGCTCAGGGTCAGCCCTTAAAACACTGGGGATTCCCACTCTAACTGCACAGAGCTTATCAATGTATGGCGTGCTAGAGCTCTACTGCTTATTTTGTTATTGCCATTTCTGATCTTAACTTCTCCACACAGGCAAACACTTTTCCGTAAGGCTCCTCTGACATGCTCCAAAATGACTCCTCCTAGAGAGACAGAAAGTGGTATTATGCAGTAGGGTGAACGGAGGTGAGAAAACAAGCAGCTTGTCTTAATACTGCCTAAAATGTCACTCCCCACACTTGTTTGTACATAGGAAACATCAAGGAATATTGTTAAAATTATGATGCTGATTGAGCAGGCCTGGAGTGGAGTCCAGAGTTTTAAATGTCTAACAAGTTCCTAGGTTCTAGGGTGTTGCTGGTCCACAGTCCACACTGATTTTAAGGCCAAAGTTTTCCTTTCTCTTCAGTTTCTGGAAGGTGTCTCTCTCCATGTGTGAATTCTCAGTCCAGGCTTCAGCTTTTGACTGCTTCAGGTTTAAACATGCAAGCTAGGGTTCCAGCAGTGGGCCAAGGTTAGCTTTTGGAATTAAAAATAAACAACCTGGAAAGGCATTTTAGTTTCCATAGATTAACTCAAAATTATTCTATCTCTTCTCATGTCCTCCCATCATCCATCTGTAGGACTCCCATTGATCAGTAGCTTCCACAGAGTAGGCAGACCTTCCAAAAGCATCTGCTGCTGTTGCTAAGTCGCTTCAGTCGTGTCCGACTCTGTGCGACCCCATAGATGGCAGCCCACCAGGCTCCCCGGTCCCTGGGATTTTCCAGGCAAGAACACTGGAGTGGGTTGCCATTTCCTTCTCCAATGCATGAAACTGAAAAGTGAAAGTGAAGTCGCTCAGTCGTGTCCGACTCCCAGCGACCCCATGGACTGCAGCCTACCAGGCTCCTCCGTCCATGGGATTTTCCAGGCAAGAGTACTGGAGCATCTAGGATCAGACAATGGGTCATAGGCAGGAGCTTCACCAAGACTTCAGCTCACATCCGTTAGGATATACATCCTGACTGACAGAGAAATAGGGATGCAGGTGAGTAAGTTCCTCCCTGGAATGGGTCAGAGCCTGCTTCCATAACCAAGTGGGGAAAACAGCTTCCTTCACCATTGACTCTGCTGGGTACAATGATGCTTCTCAGATGGACACAAAGGAAAAGAGACTTTACCCTAGAGTGGCCTTTTGGCAACAGCATTCTAAGAGATGGTAAGATTATAATGACAGCATGGTATTTGGCATCCAAGTTCTTGAATCATTCAAAAAATATTTAAGATGTGATCTTTACCCAAGAATTCCAGAAACTTTTTTAAAGAAAAATACACTTGAGACATTGAATCTAAATAATTCAGGATATTCATAAAGTCCCCAACCATTTAAGCACTTGATTCATTATTTAGGGAAAACTTTATATGCAAAACAAAAAATAACCAGTGCTTAACATAATGACATAGAAGACGTATTGCAATTGATCAGGTTTAATTGGATAAGTGGCATTAGTCCTTGACCACATGAATATTCTGTGAAAAAATAAACCACAAACAACCAAAACATACAAGGGGGCCACAGAGGATGAGATGGTTAACTGGCATCACTGACTCAATGGACATGAGCAAACTCCAGGAGATAGTGAAGGAAAGGGAAGCCTGGCATGGTGCAGTCCATGGGTTTGCAAAGAGTAGGACACAACTTAGTGGCTGAACAACAACATACACAACGTGACAGCAAAAGAAGTCTTCAATCTGCTCATAGTTTTGCTAGATCAAACTCTTAGAGTAAAACAGGCAGAACACTCTCTGACGTAAATCGCAACCAGATCCTCTATGACCCACTCCCAGAGTAATGGAAACAAAAACAAAAACAAACAAATGGGACCTGATTAAACTTAAAAGCTTTTACACAACGAAGGAAACTATAAGCAAGGTGAAAAGACAGCTTTCAGAATGGGAGAAAGTAATAGCAAATGAAACAACTGACAAAGAATTAATCTCCAAAATATATAAGCAGCTCATGCAGTTCAATACCAGAAAAAGGAACAATCCAATCAAAAAGTGGGAAAAAGACCTAAACATACATTTCTCCAAAGAAGACATACAGATGGCTAATAAACACATGAAAAGATGCTCAATATCACTCATTATTAGAAAAATGCAAATCAAAACCACAATGAGGTATCATCTCACACAAGTCAGAATGACCATGAGCAAAAAGTCTACAAACAATAAATGCTGGAGAGGGCATGGAAAAAAAGGAACCCTCTTACACTGTTGGTGGGGATGCAAACTGGTACAGCCACTATGGAGAATAGTGTGGAGATTCCTTAAAAAACTGGGAAGAGAACTGCCATACGACCCAGCAATCCCAATGCTGGGCATACATCCAGAGGAAATCAGAAGTGAAAGAGTCACATGTACCCCAGTGTTCACTGAAGCACTATTTACAGTAGCTAGGACATGGAAACAACCTAATATTCATCAGCAGACAAGTGGATAAGGAAGTTGTACTACATATACACAATGGAGCATTACTCAGCTATAAAAAGGAACCCCTCTGAGTCAGTTCTAATGAGGTAGATGAAACTGGAGCCTATTATACAGAGTGAAGTCAGAAAGAGAAACACACATACTGTATATTAATGCATATACATTGAATTTAGAAAGACAGTAACGATGATCCTATATGCAAGTCAGCAAGAGAGACACAGATGTAAAGAACAGACTTTTGGACTCAGTGGAAGAGGGCGAGAGTGGGATGATTTGAGAAAATAACACTGAAACATGTACATTACCATATGTAAAACAGATGACCTGTGCAAGTTCAAAGGAGGAAGCAGGGCACCCACAGCCGGTGCTCTGGGACAATCCAGGGGATGGGGTGAGGAGAGAGGTGGGAGGGTGATTCAGGATGGGGGGCACATGTGTACCATGGCTGATTCGGGTCGATGTATGGCAAAAACTATCACAATATTGTAAAGTAGTTATCCTGAAATTAAAATTAATTAATTAATTTAAAAAATAGGCTTTAGTTTCCAAGCTCTTCCAAGTCTCCAAGCTCTCAGCATTTCCCTTTACGTTCTAAGGGCTAGTGGCTCAGGCTGGGGGCAGTGCGGCGGTTTCTGCTGAGTCAGAGATCTCCATTGTATTCTTGTGCACTGGCTTTTGGAACTGAAGTAAAGGCCCTTTCACTTCGGGTGAAATTCCTCTTGGTAGACTGGACCTAGGCTGGTCTTTGGAGAGAGATCAAGTTCTGAGCCTTTGGAGTGGGAGGACTAACTCCAAGACCCTAGACTACCAGAGAACTAACTCTCAGTTCAGTTCAGTTGCTAAGTCGTGTCCGACTCTCTGCGATCCCATGAATTGCAGCATGCCAGGCCTCCCTGTCCATCACCAACTCCCGGAGTTCACCCAAACTCATGTCCATTGAGTCGGTGATGCCATCCAGCCATCTCATCCTCTATCATTCCCTTCTCCTCCTGCCCCTAATCCCTGCCAGCATCAGGGTCTTTTCGAGTGAGTCAACTCTTCACATGAGGTGGCCAAAGTATTGGAGTTTCAGCTTTAGCATCAGTCCTTCCAAAGAACACCCAGGACTGATCTCCTTTAGAATGGACTGGTTCGATCTCCTTGCAGTCCAAGGGACTCTCAAGAATCTTCTCCAACACCACAGTTCAAAGGCATCAATTCTTCGGCACTCATCCTTCTTCACAGTCCAACTCTCACATCCATACATGACCACAGGAAAAACCATAGCCTTGACTAGACGGACCTTAGTTAGCAAAGTAATGTCTCTGCTTTTGAATATGCTATCTAGGTTGGTCATAACTTTCCTTCCAAGGAGTAAGCGTCTTTTAATTTCATGGCTGCAATCACATTCTGCAGTGATTTTGGAGCCCAAAAAAATAAAGTCTGACACTGTTTTCCAGTGTTTCCCCATCTATTTCCCATAAAGTGATGGGACCAGATGCCATGATCTTCGTTTTCTGAATGTTGAGCTTTAAGCCAACTTTTCCACTCTCCTCTTTCACTTTCATCAAGAGGCTTTTTAGTTCCTCTTCACTTTCTGTCATAAGGGTGGTGTTATCTGCATATCTAAGGTTATTGATATTTCTCCCGGCAATCTTGATTCCAGCTTGTGCTTCTTCCAGCCCAGTGTTTCTCATGATGTACTCTGCATATAACTCTATGGAGTATCAAATAGTGAGAACTCACACAAAAGAAACCATTTGAATACAAGTGGTGATTCCAAGTCTATGCCCCGACCAGTAATGCTGAAGAAGCTGAAGTTGAACAGATCTATGAAGACCCACAAGACTTTCTAGAACTAACACCCAAAAAAGATATCCTTTTCATTATAGGGGACTGGAATGCAAAAGTAGGAAGTCAAGAAACACCTGGAGTAACAGGCAAATTTGGCCTTAGAATACGGAATGAAGCAGGGCAAAGTCTAATAGAATTTTGCCAAGAGAATGCACTGGTCATAGCAAACACCCTCTTCAACAACACAAGACAAGACTCTACACATGGACATCACCAGATGGTCAACGCCAAAATCAGATTGATTATATTCTTTGCAGCCAAAGACGGAGAAGCTCTATACAGTCAGCAAAAACAAGACTGGGAGCTGACTGTGGCTGAGATCATGAACTCCTTATTGCCAAATTCAGACTTAAATTGAAGAAAGTAGGGAAAACCATTAGAACATTCGGGTATGGCCTTAATGAAATCCCTTACAATTTACAGTGGAAGTGACAAATAGATTCAAGGGACTAATCTAATCTGATAGACACAGTACCTGATGAACTATGGATGGAGTCTTGTGACACTGTACAGGAGATAGGGAGCAAGACCATCCCCAAGAAAAATAAATGCAAAAAAGTAAAACGGCTGTCTGGGGAGGCCTTACAAATGGCTGTGAAAAGAAGAGAAGTGAAAAGCAAAGGAGAAAGGGAAAGATATACTCATTTGAATGCAGTGTTTCAGGAATAGCAAGGAGAGATAAGAAAGCCTTCTTCAGTGGCCAGTGCAAAAAAATAGAGGAAAACAATAGAATGGGAAAGGCTAGAGATCTATTCAAAAAATTAGAGATACCAAGGGAATATTTCATGCAAAATTGGGCTCAATAAAGGACAGAAATGGTATGGACCTAAAAGAAGCAGAAGATACTAATAACAGGTGGCAAAAATACACAGAAGAACTGTACAAAAAAGATCTTCATGACCCAGATAACCACAATGGTGAGATCACTCACCTAGAGCCAGACATCTTGGAATGCGAAGTCAAGTGGGTCTTAGGAAGCATCACTATGAAAAAAGCTAGTGGAGGTGATGGAATTCCAGTTGAGCTATTTCAAATCCTCAAAGATGATACTATGAAAGTGCTGCACTCAATATGCCAGCACATTTGGAAAACTCAGCAGTGGCCACAGGACTGGAAAAGGTCAGTTTTCATTCCAATCCCAAAGAAAGGCAATGCCAAAGAATGTGCAAACTACCACACAATTGCACTCATCTCACATGCTAGTAAAGTAATGCTCAAAATTCTCCAAGCCAGGCTTCAACAATATGTGAACCATGAACTTCCAGATGTTCAAGCTGGTTTTAGAAAAGGTAGAGGAACCATAGATCAAATTGCCAACATCCACTGGATCATTGAAAAGGCAAGAGAGTTCCAGTGAAACATCTATTTCTGCTTTATTGACTATGCCAAAGCCTTTGACTGTGTGGATCACAATAAACTGTGGAAAATTCTGAAAGAGATGGGAATACCAGACCACCTGACCTGCCTCTTGAGAAACCTGTATGCAGGTCAGGAAGCAACAGTTAGAACTGGACATGGAACAACAGACTGGTTCCAAATGGGAAAAGGAGTACGTCAAGGCTGTATATCATCACCCTGCTTATTTAACTTATATGCAGAGTACATCACGAGAAACGCTGGGCTGGATGAAGCATGAGCTGGAATCAAGACTGCCGGGAGAAATATCAATAACCTCAGATATGCAGATGACACCACCCTTATGGCAGAAAGTGAAGAACTAAAGAGTCTCTTGATGAAAGTGAAAGAGGAGACTGGAAAAGTTGGCTTAAAGCTCAACATTCAGAAAACGAAGATCATGGCATCTGGTCCCATTACTTCATGGCAAATGGGAAAACAGTGGAAACAGTGTCAGACTTTATTTTGGGGGGGCTCCAAAATCACTGCAGATGGTGACTGCAGCCATGAAATTAAAAGACGCTTACTCCTTGAAAGAAAAGGTATTACCAACCTAAACAGCATATTAAAAAGCAGAGACATTACTTTGCCAACAAAGGTCTGTTTAGTCAAAACTTTGGTTTTTCCAGTAGTGATGTATGGATGTGAGAGTTGGACTATAAAGAAAGCTGAGTGCTGAAGAATTGATGCTTCTGAACTGTGGTGTAGGAGAAGGCTCTTGAGAGTCCTTTCGACTGCAAGGAGATCAGTCCTGAGTGTTCATTGGAAGGAATGATATTGAAGCTGAAAAACTCCAATACTTTGGCCACCTGATGCAAGGAACTGACTAATTTGAAAAGACCCTGATGCTGGGAAAGATTGAGAGCAGGAGGAGAAGGGGATGACAGAGGTTGAGATGGTTGGATGGCATCACCAACTCAATAGACATAAGTTTTGGTAAACTCTGGGAGTTGGTGATGGACAGGGTGGCCTGGCATGCTGCGATTCATGGGGTTGCAGAGTCGGACATGACTGAGCGACTGAACTGAACTGAATACAAGACCTGGCATCACCCAACTACCAGTAGCACCCTGTGCAGGATGCCTCACCTAAACAACAAAAATACAAAACAAATCATCAGCAGACATAATTACCAGCTCATTCAGCCTTGCCCATCAGAGGAAAAACAAACACATAAAAACTCAGCACAAGTCTCACCCTATACAAAGCTTACACAAACCACTGGACCAACCTTAGGAGGGCAGAAACCAAAAGGAAGAAAGAATTCAACCTTGAAGCCTGGGAAAGGGAGACCTCAAACACAATTATTTAAAAAAAATAAATAAAGAAGATGAGCCCATCATAGTTGAACAAAGTTTAGGAGTTCTAAATTTTGCTTAACCAGTTTAAAAATGTATAAATAAATTGTAAATGGAGGAATCCAGTTAAGTGCTGCCTCTAAGGTTCAGGAATCTACCTAAATACAGAAATCTGGGGGTTTATTAAGAAACAGATTGGAGGAGTTGAGCCAGGATTTCTGGTACTCAGCAACACAACTATATAAGCACTTACATAAGCAGTCAACTATTTTATTTTCATTGCTTGCCTTCCCTTCTAAAAGTCTAAAACTCTGCCATCCTAGGACATTATAACACTTGTTCAAGGTTGTGGGAGTCTTTATTCCTAAAAAGCAAGTCTGTATCACTTAACATTGCAATTCTCAAGCATTCACTGAGCACTGGCCCAATATTTTGTTAGCAATTATAAAATGTATATTATCAATCAAGCCTAGTTTTCCTAACATCGCTTTAGCTGAAGCATCAGGATTTCTCTCCAGACTCAGAGTGAGTGATAAAATAGCAGGTAATAGGATATCTGAGGATAAGCAGAGTGAAACTGAACTATTACAGAAAAGCCCTGGGTTCATTTTCAGCATAGTATAATCACAAACATTGTCACCCTCACTACAGTCACCACCGTCACCCTTATTACTGCATCATTATAATCATCACCATTACTGTCACCATCATAAACTAGTGATAGCACAGAAAATATAGAAGTTTCATTGAAAAGAATTTTGGCTGTAACTATTAAGCTTACAAATTTATATCCCATTTGAATCAATTTCTCTCCAAGGTACCTGTATGACAGAAATACATGGGTACCAAAAAAAAAAAAAAGTATGGAAAAAATTATAGAAATATCAATTCTTACAAATAAAATTACATACTCCTAACAGGAATATTTCTAGGCAAATTGACTCTAAAATTTACATTTCAATAGAAAATTGTTTGAAACAAGGAAAAATTATGAAACACCCTAAATAATTTCAAAGACAAGTTTACTTAACAAATGTTTATCAAGTGGCTATTGTGTCAGGTACCATTTTTAGCCAAAGGGATGACTAAATAAAATCTTGGTATGTTTCTACTGTAGAACACTGGGCTGCATGTAATGAGAATAAAAAACACCTAATCAACTAATGTGGGAAAAAATCTCTAAGACATGTTGTGAAGTTAAAACAAATCATGATACAATATATGCAGTACAGTGCAATTTGACTCTCATAATAAAAAGTATCTCAATCTGAGCCTGTAAAAATCCAACTAAATAGAAAATAATCCAGGACAATACCTTATGAACAGGGGATGGATGATTACTTCTAGAGAGGAAAGTGGAATTGAGTAAGCTGTGGACAATTTTGGCTTTGTGTAATATTTGAATTTTTACCAGAAGAATGTGTTTATTACATGCATACCTAAAATTTACCAGGCTACCTGAAAAAATACTGATAAAGTATTACTTGTCAAAATGTAGTCTAGAACAAACTGTATTTAATAGGATGTTTTCAAATACCCTCATTGTTGGTCATTTTCCTAGGAATTCAAATTTAGCAGGCTAGTATCAGACCAACTTTATCTTTGTTAAAAGGCAGGAAGGCAAGTGGTAAGAGAAAGAACACACCAGGATGGTGCTTACCATCAGTTAAATGTGGGTTTTAATCCCTATTTTGGTACCTGATAAACACATATGTTCTTAGAATGTATACTTTAAGTAGCCAGCAACATGATGCCTAACAAAAAGTGACTAAAACAACAAGGGTTTGTTCACTCACAACCAGAAACCCAGAAACAGAACACTGCCAAGGAAGAAAACTTTAACAGTTCTCCCCTGGCTTTTACCTCATAGTTGCAATATGGCTGCTGCAGCTCCAACAAAACACCACATCCTTATAAGACAGCAGTCCAAGTAAGAAGGAACGAGGTCTTTTATATATGCAGGTCTCTACCTTATTAGGGAGGATAGGTTTTCACAGCAGTTCCCACATTTTCCCCTTACATTTAATTGGCCAGAACCAGGTCACATAGCTACCTTCAAGTGAATCACTGGGGAAGAGAATAATGTTTGACTTAAGTTCAAACATAGTTAATATCCTGAGACTGAGCCCTCTGTGCCTGAGCACATAACTACCCGCTGCCCACAATAATTCTGGATTCCTCTGTTAACAAAAGAATAATAAAGAAACCACCACTGAACAGCCAGGCTTCTCAGGTGGCTCATTGGTAAAGAATCCACCTTCCAATGAAGGAGATGCTGGAGACACAGGTTCCATCCCTGGGTCAGGAAGAGCCCCTGGAGGAGGAAATGGCAACACACTCTAGTATTCTTGCCTGGATAATCCCATGGACAGAGGGGCCTGGTGGGCTACAGTCCAGGGGATTGCAAACACCTGGACAGACTGAGCACACATGCACGCACACACTGAACAGCCGATGAACTGCTACAATAAGTATCTAAAGATTCAGTTTGTTCATCTGTAAATTGGGGCAAATGACTTATTCTCAGAACTGCTTGGTACACTAAATAAGATAGCATATGGTAAGCACTTCACTTATTCTAAGTTCTTGGTCAATGTCAGTTTTTGTTCTCAATCACTTCCATCAATAATTATGGCATTATTTCCATATTGAGCCTTTTAAAAGATAGACACCAGGAAAAGTAGGAGCTGAAAAACATATAGTTCTCCATTCCTTGCATTTAGATATTCCTATGTACATAATATATGTATATTCTGCAACCAGAAATGTCAGTATCTGTCTGAAATGCCAAATTGGTTTCTGCAGAGGCCTGTTTCTGTCCGCCTGCAATGCAGGAGACCTCGGTTTAATTCCTGGGTCAGGAAGATCCACTGGAGAAGGGAAAGGCTGCCTAGTGGCTCAGATGGTAAAGCGTCTGTCTGCAATGCAGGAGACCCGGGTTCGATGCCTGGGTTGGGAAGATCCCCTGGAGAAGGAAATGGCAGTCCACTCCAGTATTCTTGCCTGGAAAATCCCATGGACCGCGGAGCCTGGTAGGCTACCGTCCATGGGGTCACAAAGAGTCGGACACGACTGAGCGATTTCACTTTCACTTTCACCCACTCCAGTATTCTGGCCTGGAGAATTCCATGGAATATATAGTCCATGGGTTGCAAAGAGTTGGACATGACTGAGTGACTTCCACTTCAAAGAGTCCTGTACAAAGCAACACAATTAAGTAATAGAAGTCATTAGAGGAGATACACCATCAAGAAAAGACTTTCCTAATATTAATTTCAAGTTTATCTCTTGATGCACAAAGGGATCACCACACGGGTGCTAACTGGACACTATTACCTCATGTGGCAGAAAGGAAGAGGGAGCCAGGTCTCCCCGGCCCCTTTTGTAAGGGCACTAACCCCAGACTCCCATTTCCCTCTGACAACTAAGGAGGAGACATTTACTTTCTCAGGAAAGACATCTTCTTGCCAATTTCAAAGCAGTAACGTCTCAAGTCCTTTGCACATGATGGCAACTTAAAATTACTCCACTGTAAATAATCTGATGACAAATTTGGCAGTTTGATTTTAGCCACAGTGGGGAAGGGAAGAGCTAAAGGGCTCAGAGTTGGGCTTCTCTCCATCCAAGTAGACAGATTTACCTCAAGCAGTGGTTCTCACCTTTGAGTGTGTATCTGAGTCACCTGGCTGCTGCTGCTGCTAAGTCGCTTCAGTCAGGTCCAACTTTTCATGACCCCATGGACTGTAGCCTGCCAGGCTCCTCTGTTCCAAGGGATTCTCCAGGCAAGAGTACTGGAGTGGGTTGCCATGCCCTGAGTGTGTTACATCACAGATCTCTGGGTCTCGCTCCCAGTAGGTTTAAGGTGGACTCTATAGTTCTAACAAGCTCCCAAATGATGCTCAGGATGGTGTTCGGGACTCCTCTCAGAGAACCACTGCCTGAGGGATGCAGGAGTCATGCCTGCAAGCGACAGCATTAGCCTCTCCTTGAATCCCCACCTGTGAACTCAGGCTCAACTCCAGTCAAACAATGGAGAGCAGAGCATGCGAAATGTATGACATTTCTGAATAACTTCAAATTATTTCCAGCTTGCAGAACTTGAGACTAGACGACTTCATTTGGGGGTAGACCCCCTTCAAGGAAGCTTGAAGGGAGATGAGAAAGGCCACCTATCCAAATAAGCCGGCTTCTCACTACCTCACGCGCCGACTTGCCAACAGAGAGAACAAAGTCACACTCAAATTCTAAACGCTTTTAAGGGCGTACAAGTATTTCAAGTCCATGATCCCTTCCTTTGTTTTAGGTCTCAAGAATGTAGGGCTTTTTGCCTCTTTGCCATCACAAAAAGCCAGGACTGTGCTCCGTCACAAAATGCAAGAGCGTGGCCCAGACGAACTGCCGGGCTGAGCCTGCTGTTAACTGCGTGGCCAACAAAGGACCAAAGAGCTGGATTAGACAAAAAAAATTTTCTGTCGTTTGAGGCAACAGATTTTTCCAAACAATATTTTAATTTGCATACCAAGCCAGATTCCCTCTCGGAGGACGGATAGAGAACATTCCATCGTGTAAGACAATACTCATTCCCATAGAGTGATGTCAGGGCCCAGCGAGCAACGCTCTTTCTGAGATTCTTTTCCTGGCCGTTAAGGTTCCTGTTATAAAATGTTAACCACTTCAGAATCGGGCAAGAGGTTGCAAATCTCTGTTAGTGTTTTTACAAAAGCAAAAGAGACAAGGCTGTCATCAACTGCCTCATGCGCAATTATTTAATGACTTTTCCCTCCTGGTATGAATAGGATTTCTGCAATCTATCTTCACCTCCCAGGACTTTCTTCTCCCAGGAATACCAATTTGGGTAGTTTATTTCTGCCAGCTTTTGACGTGCAGGGAGCAGTCTGATTGTTTGCTAAAATGATAGGAGGCATTTCAGGGCTCTAGGACTAAATCCTGGTAGGAATTTTGAGGTTAATAGGAAACACACTGGGCATTTTGCTAGTTAGGGGAATACCACGGCACAGGGAAGATTAAGGACAAAACGCTCTCTAACGCATAAATGATAGAAAATGGTGTGAAGAAGTACAGCTCAGCAGGGAGATTCTGCCAAGAGCCTATTCTTAGGGTTACTTGAAAAAACACCAAGTTAAAAAAAAATACACTATTTCATCTACTAACTAATCAAGTATCCTTTTCTCTCTCTGCATATGTATTCCATAATTTTAAGATGAAAGAAAAAACTTGTATTCCATTTGAACTCTAACTATGTGCTACTTTTTAATTGTGAAAAGCCTGAAAAAATGGATATAGGACACTGAAGGGAAAATACAGTATCAAACAGCCTGAAATAACTGACTTTTAGTCAATTTAACAGAGCTATTTTTTATCTGTATTCACATTCTTTTTTTTTTTTCAGTTTTCTTTTATTTTATTTTATTTTAAAACTTTACATAATTGTATTAGTTTTGCCAAATATCAAAATGAATCCGCCACAGGTATACATGTGTTCCCCATCCTGAACCCTCCTCCATCCTCCCTCCCCATACCATCCCTCTGGGTCGTCTCAGTGCACTAGCCCCAAGCATAAAAATAGGAGTATAGTTGGTTTACAATGTTGTGTTAGTTTCTGCTGTGCAGAACAGTGAATCAGTTATGCATACACACATATCCACTCTTTTTAGATTCTTTTCTCATATAGGTCATTACAGAGTACTGAGTAGAGTTCCATGCACTATACAGTAAGTTCTTATTAGTTATCTATTTTATATACAGCAGTGTGGGTCAATTCCAATCTAACAGAGCTAATTTTAGGGTGAAAAAAGGAATACAGAGAAACCTTGAAATCCCCTTGATTTTTCCCCTTGTCCTATTTACCTCTCATTATCAAATTTGTTGGGAGTCTTCCCTATACAGGGCTTTGTCCTTTTATTTTATATACATATATTCTAGAACAATGCTGAATATAGTGTTATATGTTTTCTAATATCTATAAGAAACTGTTACTCATGAACCCATGGATTATCGCCCACCAGGCTCCTCTGTCCATGGGATTCTCCAGGCAAGAATACTGCAGTGGGTGGCCATTCTCTTCTCCAGGGGATCTTCCTGATCCAAGGATCAAACCCAGGTCTCCTGCATTGCAGACAGATTCTTCACCGTCTGAGCCACCAGGGAATCCCAATATCTGTGTAGCTGCTATCAATATGATACTGAAACTTGATTTTTTTTTCATTCAGTGTTATACTTTTGAGCCTGTCTATACATAGAGACCGAGGTCATTTTTAAAGGCAGCATCAGCTTCCCCTTCTATAAACACACTATAATATGTATTTAGCCAGCTGATAAAAGCTTCAAGTGTTGTCCATTTTAGACAATTACAAACAATGCTGCGTCTCCTTCATGTTTCTAGAGGCTGTATTGGACTTCATCAAGGACAGAACGTCAGAGTGTCTGCACACTTCCACCCCTGCTAGATAACATCAAAACACTCTCCCAAGAGGGGATCGCAATAAGTATTCTGATCAGAAGCACTGACAGTTTCTGTTTTCCCTCATTTTGGCAAGACTCCAACTATGTCATTCTTAAGTTATTCCACTCATCCAAGGATCCCTGATCAACAGCCAAGATGAGTTTCCTGCTCACAGCTAGAATGAGATGACAGTGGACAGATTTACCTCTACCTCTGCCCACTGCTGCCGCTGCTGCTAAGTCGCTTCAGTCGTGTCCGACTCTGTGCGACCCCATAGACGGCAGCCCACCAGGCTCCACTGTCCCTGGGATTCTCTAGGCAAGAACACTGGAGTGGGGTGCCATTGCCTTCTCCGCCTCTGCCCACTAGCATCCCCTATTTCTAGAAACAGAATCTCTCTTTTCTACAGAGAACTGCCCTCCCACTCTGAGTTGTTAGTCACAAAGGAGCTTCTCTCTATGTAGAATGACCCATCACAGATAGAGACCAAAATAGAAACAACCAGAATTTCTCATGGGCAATGAGAGAAAATCTCAAGCTTACTCGAGATTTTAAATAACGTGAGAAGGAATAAGCTGTCTTTGTCTGCCTGTGGATAAATGAACAAAGAAGAAAGAGGAATCAAGATTAGACAGAAATTCCTCTCCTAGGTATAGATCCACAAGAACTGAAGACAGGGGCTGGAACAGATAGTTATACACCAATGTTTGTTTAGCATTATTCAAAACACCCAAAAGATGGAAATGCTTATCCATGAATAGATGAGTTGATAAACAAACTATGGTATATCATGCAATGGAATATTATTCAGCCATAAAAAGAAATAAGGTACTGATACTTGCAATAAAATGGATGAACCTGGAAAGCATTACATTATGTAAAATAAGCCAGATACAAAGAGATAAATATTGTATATTTTCACTTATATGAAATATCTACAATAGGTAATTTTATGAAGACAGAAAGTATATTAGAGGTTACCACAGGTGAGGGGAAAAGGGAGTTACTGCTTCAGGATAACAGAGCTTGTTTAAGGTGATGGAGAAGCTTTTGGAGCAAATAGTGATGATGTTTGTACACATTGTTAAGGTAGGTAATACCACTGAATAACATACTTTAAAATGGTGAAGACAGTATATTTTATATGTATTTTATCACAAAACATTTTAAAAACCAGAAAACCATTGAGATTAAAAAAAAAAAAAAAGATTAGACATACAGACAGAAAGACACATATATCTCCCATTGACATTGTTTGACTTTCTGGATCCCACCATGCCCGAAGTCAGACCTAATTATTTTATTCCCTAGTTTTACAAATCAGTGTATTCTATTTTTTTATTTGTCTTGTTTGAATTGGCTTTCTGTCACTGGGAATTGAACTAATCCTAGATCAAGCATAACAGTGTATGGTCAGAAAGGAAAAATGTTTGATCTCCAAATCCACTTGGGTTCTAAACCTTTCTTTAAAAAAATAACTCTGCTGTTTACAGGCAATCATTCCAATCTTATCCTAATTGAGCTTGTGTGCAGGCTATTGAGGAGCTGGTAATAGCTTGAATAAACATGACAATCTTTTAATTTCCATTCACTGCTTGATACAAGGTCTATCCCAACCCAATTTTTTCCAGATACATCTCTCCTCTAGTTAATGGGCTAAGGAGAACTGGGTAACATGATGAAGAGGATACAAAGGAAAAAAAGAGTCCAAAACAATGAGAAAGTGGACATTCAAAAATGATTTTTTACTACGAAGCAGAAGAGAAATGATCCAAGATCCAAAGGCAAAATAATTCTCCCATTTTAAGCAATCATTCTGACCTGGAGAGTGAGTGCTTCCATTCAGAGTCACCATCCATTCCTGGAGGAAACCGGAGACCCCTCCTTTTTTGTAAAGACAAGTAAGGATTCTGCCTTGATATCACATTTCGCTCTTCAGTAAGGAAACTGACAAATCCTCAGTGGCAAAGAAGAAGGGGAGGAGGAGAAGGAGAACCCCTTTCCTTGTGTTTATCTTTTCATGTAATTTTGTATTTCTGTCTTCACATAAATTTACCAACAGACAACATAAATATAGCAAGATAAAAAATAATGGAATATAGGATCCTGCTGTGATGTATGTCTGAGAGTTTTTTGCCTATGTTCTCCTCTAGGAGTTTTATAGTTTCTGGTCTTACGTTTAGATCTTTAATCCATTTTGAGTTTATTTTTGTGTATGGTGTTAGAAAGTGGTCTAGTTTCACTCTTTTACAAGTGGTTGACCAGATTTCCCAGCACCACTTGTTAAAGAGATTGTCTTTAATCCATTGTATATTCTTGCCTCCTTTGTCAAAGATAAGGTGTCCATATGTGCGTGGATTTATCTCTGGGCTTTCTATTTTGTTCCATTGATCTATATTTCTCTTTGTGCCAGTACCATACTGTCTTGATAACTGTGGCTTTGTAGTAGAGCCTGAAGTCAGGTAGGTTGATTCCTCCAGTTCCATTCTTCTTTCTCAAGATCGCTTTGGCTATTTGAGGTTTTTTGTATTTCCATACAAACTGTGAAATTATTTGTTCTAGATCTGTGAAGAATACTGTTGGTAGCTTGATAGGGATTGCATTGAATGTCCATCAGCAGATGAATGGATAAGAAAGCTGTGGTACATATACACAATGGAGTATTACTCAGCCATTAAAAAGAATATATTTGAATCAGTTCTAATGAGGTGGATGAAACTGGAGCCTATTATACAGAGTGAAGTAAACCAGAAGGAAAAACACCAATACAGTATACTAACGCATATATATGGAATTTAGAAAGATGGTAACAATAACCCAGTGTACGAGACAGCAAAAGAGACACTGATGTATAGAACAGTCCTATGGACTTTGTGGGAGAGGAAGAGGGTGGAAAGATTGGGGAGAATGGCATTGAAACATGTAAAATATCATGTAAGAAACGAGTTGCCAATCCAGGTTCGATGCACGATACTGGATGCTTGGGGCTAGTTCACTGGGATGACCCAGAGGGATGGTATGGGGAGGGAGGAGGGAGGAGGGTTCAGGATGGGGAACACATGTATATCTGTGGTGGATTCATTTTGATATTTGGCAAAACTAATACAATTATGTAAAGTTTAAAAATAAAATAAAATTAAAAAAAAATAATGGAATATGTGCAAAACGAGATGGGTAATTTTAGACCTTAAATTCATGGGAACAATTATACTTTGAATCCAACAGTTCCTCCTTTCTCACACATGGCAAACCTGACTAACTTGCCTGTAATCCTGCTCTTAATATGACTTTAAATGAAGCAAAAAAGAAAATAAAACTGTTTGCAAAGAGACAAGCTATAAGATTAAAAGTATTATTTATTGTAGAATTTCTTAGACTTCAATAGGAGAGGGGAACAACAAAACTGTGAAGCGTTCCAAAATCAGTAATAAGTGTGATGAAAATCTTAGAAATGCAATGGTCTTTGGGACAGGCAAGAAAGGAAGAAGAGGTTTCCTTGTGTGGAGTAAGGAAAGGGAAAGCACATTGAGCGTAAACTGGAAGACCCTAGAGACTGCAATCGGCAAATATCAGTAAGAGATTACATTGCTTTAGACATCTTTGCGTTTACTAGCCATCAGTATGTCTTCTTTGGAGAAATGTCTGTTTAGGTCTTTTGCCCACTTTTTCATTGGGTTGTGAGTTTTTCTGCAATTGAGCTTCATGAGCTGCTTGCATATTTTGGAGATTAATTCTTTGTCAGTTATTTTACTTGCTATTATCTCCCACATGAAGGCTCTCTTTTCACCTTGCTTATAGTTTCCTTTGTTGCGCAAAAGCTCTTAAGCTTAATTAGGTCCCATTTGTTTATTTTTGTTTTTATTTCCACTACTCTGGGAGTGGGTTATAGAGGATTTGGCTGTGATTTATGTCAGAGAGTATTCTGCCTATATTTTCCTCTAGGAATTTTGTAGTTTCTGGTCTTACATTTAGGTCTTTAATCCATTTTGAGAAGACATACAGGTGGCTAATAAACACATGAAAAGATACTCAACATCAGTCATTATTTGTTCAGTCACTCAGTTGTGTCCAACTCTTTGCGACCCCATGGACTGCAGCACCCCAGGCCTCCCTGTCCTTCACCATCTCCCAGAGTTTGCTCAAACTCACGTCCATTCAGTCAGTGATGCCATCCAACCATCTCATCCTCTGTTGTCCCCTTCTCCTTCTGCCTTTAGTCTTTCCCAGCATCAATGTATTTTCCTATGAGTTGGCTCTTTGCATCAGGTGGCCAAAGTACTGGAGCTTGCATTTCTCCACTCATTATTAGAGAAATGCAAATCAAAACTACAATGAGGTATCATATCTTATCAGTCAGAATGGCCATCATCAAGAAGTTTACAAACAATAAACGCTGGAGAGGACATGGAGAAAAGGGAACCCTCTTACACTGCTGATGAGAATGCAAACTGGTACAGCCACTATGGGGAACAGTGTGGAGATCCTTAAAAAACTGGGAAGAGAACTGCCATACAACCCAGAAATGCCACTGCTGGGTGTACATCCTGAGGAAACCAGAAGTGAAAGAGACACGTGTACCCCAATGTTCATTGCAGCACTATTTACAATAGCTAGGACATGGAAGCAACCTAGATGTCCATTGATAGATGAATGGATAAGGAAGTTGTGGTACATATACACAATGGAATATTACTCAGCTATAAAAAGGAACACATTTGAGTCAGTTCTAATGAGGTAGATGAACTGGAGCCTATTATACAGAGTGAAGTAAGTCAGAAAGAGAAAGACAAATGCTATATATTAATGTATATATATGGAATTTAGAAAGATGGTACTGACAATCCTACATTCAGGGCAGCAAATGAGACACAGATGTAAAGAACGGACTTTTGGACTGAGTGAGAGAAGGCGAGGGTGGGATGATTTGAGAGAATAACATGGAAACATGTACATTACCATAGGTAAAATAGATGACCTGTGCAAGTTCGAAGGATGAAGCAGGACACCCACAGCTGGTGCTCTGGGACAACCTAGAGGGATAGGGTGGGGAGGGAGGTGAGAGGGGGGTTCAGGATGGGGAGGACACATGTATACTTGTGGCTGATTTATTATTGATGTATGGCAAAAACCATCAAAATATTGTAAAGTAACTATCCTCCAATTAAAATTAATTAATTTTTAGATTCACGTCAATGTATGGCAAAACCAATACAATATTGTAAAGTAATTAGCCTCCAATTAAAATAAATAAATTTATATTAAAAAATAAAAAAGAAGTCTTCACAGTGGCCAAGCACTACAAATGCAAATTCAAAAGGAAATTAGGCAAAATATAACAAACTAGTCTCTGTTCCACATGAAAAGAAAAACAAAAAGATAGAAAAAGAATACTGTGACATTATGGAATTTTTTTATCCAACGTTTCTCTTCTTTCCTTTTTCTCCCCCAGCCCTGGAACAGCTCCATAAGGACTGGAAGGAAAAGAGAGCAAAGGAACAAAGGAAACTCCTTTCGAAAAACAAATGGGGTTTCCAAACTTCATTTATGCTGCTCTTCATCCAGTTTAGTATGTTTCTTTCTTCTCTAAATGCTGACATGGTTGCTTTTTCTGCCTGGTATTCATAAGCAAGACATTTTTGAAATATGTAGCTTCATACCAGTAATGGGGTGGGGTGGGACACCACACAAAGGAGCTTGCCTTCCAAATATTAGCACAAAGAACTGCTTCTTGAAATATGCCACATTTCCAACTCTGGGAAGGCACTGCTGGCCGAGGAAGCAACAGGAATGGCCGACAAAGGATAGTCCATATCTCATTATAACACAATCAAAAATATGAGCTGCTATTTCCACTTCTGACACCATGTGAGTTTTCAGTTCGTTTCACATTCACAGAGGTTTAGCTGAATGAATAATGCCATAGAGGGAAAAAGCTATTTGGCAGAAAAGAGGTACAAGGAGGGGATAGGAGGAATAATTGACATGGCAAGTCATTTGATATTACCAGCTAAGCTCCAGGATTGGGGTTTTGAGGATAATTCCAAACAAAATCCCAGACGTTGGTTTGGAAACTGTTTCTCTAATTTGTGCTCTACTTTTGTGGCATTCCAATGAACGATATCCTCAAATTTTAAGTGTTTTCTTCAAACAGAATTTCCTGTGAATTGGTAACAAATAATTTAATTGAATTGAAGAAAATACAATTAATGTTGAGAAGGATAAGTTGTCTCTGAATCTGTTAGAGAAAAATCTATTCTGTTTTGGTCAAAGTATGAACGAGTTATAAAGAATTGTTTAGACAGTTCTATAATAAATTTGAGGGCTTACTTAAAATACTGAATAATTAAATGTATTACAAGGAGTTGGATTCTTTATTAAAAATCCATATTACGAGTGGTTACCAGGGGGAAAGGGGAGGGGCAACAGAGAGGTGGAGAAGTAGGAGGCAAAAACTACTCAGTGAAAGATACGCTACAAAGACGTATTATACAACACAGGCAATATAGTCGATATTTTGTAATGACTGTAAATGGGCTGCGAGTTTGAAAACTTCTATAAACATTAAAAATAAACTAAAATTTCATTTTAATTCAAGGCCAGAGTCTGAATTTCCTTTCTGCAGTTTTTAAATCTCATTTATGCAACTATTTCCTTGTATCCCTTCATTGGCTCACTCTTTTAGAAGCTGAGAACTGTAAAACTGCTGCATACGTATGTTAATAACTATCATTTATTAAACAGTTAACTAGTCACTTCACACAGTATCTAATTTTATCCTTGAGACTATGTTTTCATCTGCATTTAATAGATGAGAAAGCAAGTCCCTGAGGTGTTGGCTAACTTGACTAAGGCTGCGTTTAAATGCAGATCTAACGCCAAAGCCTGTGCAGTTTTCACTCTGCCATGCTATCTCCAACTGAAAGAAGATGGCCATACCACCATAAAGGGGACTATGTTAACATAGCAGTGAAATGTTCATAGAGAATAAACAGAACAAACTATATCAGAGAAAAGACCTTTTCCAAAATATTAGTCACAAGGGCTTTCAAAAAAGTTCTAGAACCGCATCTCCTTATTCCTAAATCATTAGTATTACTCCATTATTTATATTTATATACAAAATTATATTAAAATTATTAAAATAAGATCTTCTAAAAGGTAGGGAAATACCAGGGTCCTTTTCTGGAAGACTGAATAAAAAAGGTCAATCTATCGGTTTAATGCTATTTCCCCAAGAATCCAAGTGAACTTCATTTGGACTGTGGGATTATTTTCTTTGGCATGGAGGTGAAGAATCAGGTGAAAATGGTTATAAAGTTTTATGAAAATTACAAGAAATTTCTGAAATGTAATAATGAAGATAGATTTGCTCAACATCACAGCACTGTTTACAAGAGCCAGGACATGGAAGCAACCCAGATGTCCATCAGCAGACGAATGGATAAGAAAGCTGTGGTACATACACAATGGAATATTACTCAACTACTAAAAAGAATGCATTTGAATCAGTTCTAATGAGGTAGATGAAACTAGAGCCTATTATACAGAGTGAAGTAAGTCAGAAAGAAAATCACCAATACAGTATATTAATGCATACATATGGAATTTAGAAAGATGGTAATGATGACCCTATATGTGAGACAGCCAAAGAGACACTGAGATAAAGAACAGTCTTTTGGACTCTGTGGGAGAAGGAGAGGGTGGGACGATGTGAGAGAATAGCATTGAAACATGTACGTTACCATATGTGAAATAGATTGCCAGTCCAGGTTTGATGCATGAGACAGGGTGCTCAGGGCTGGTGTACTGGGATGACCCTGAGGGATGGGATGGGGACGGAGGTGAGAAGGGGTTTCAGGATGGGGAACACATGTACACCCGTGGCTGATTCATGTCAATGTATGGCGAAAGCCACTACAATATTGTAAAGTACTTAGCCTCCAATTAAAATAAATTAATTAAAAAACATTGTTTTAAAACATGTAATAAAGTTACTATCATAAAAGGGTATGGCATTAACATGAGAAAAGACAAAGAGGTTCAAATAAACATGTAAGAATGTAATGTCTGTTCAAGTGATTGTTTCAATTACAAAGGGCAAGAATATACAATGCATTTGAAAGGAAGGGAAGGAAGAAGGGGAATGGAACACTGAAAGGAAACTGAAATGCAGATGTACATATGCCATGTTGAAAGAATTCAATGAACTCCAGCAGGAATACAAGAGAGTAGTTGGGCATTAGGGAAAGCACATAGGAGGTTTGCAGAAGGCCAAAATGCCAGGCTATATTTAGGCTTTATCCAACAGTTACATGACTCAGGGAACTCAACCCAGGACTCTGTAACAAGCTAGAGGGGTGGGGGGTTGGGGGCAGGTTAAAGAGGGAGGGGACATGTGTATCTATGGCTGACTCATGTTGATGTATGGCACAGGGCAACACAATATTATGAAGCAATTTTCCTTCAATTAAAAATAAATAAGTTTGGGGAAAAAAAAGATCCCTAAGAAAAAGTTTGAAATAGACAGGGAATTAGCAGAGCAAGGGTAGAAGGCTAATATTTATCCGGTACTGACTGTTGTCCAAAGTGTTATTCTCAGAAACTGACATACATCATTACATCCTCATCACAACCCCATGATTTTGGTATTTTTCAATTAGTAGCTTCCTGTGCTGGGTACTGTTCATTCTGTTTTTATTTTTTGTAGTAATATTTGTACTTCTTTGTATTGTTTGTTTTATTTTTGTGGCAATATTTGTGTTGTTATTTTGAATTTTTCTTGTAGCATGCTATTAGTAAAACAAAAAGATTTTCCATTTAAGAGAATACAGTTATGATTATAAAATTAAAGTAGCAAACTAGTTGGAGAAGGCAATGGCACCCCACTCCAGCACTCTAGCCTGGAAAATCCCATGGATGGAGGAGCCTGGTGGGCCACAGTCCATGGGGTCGCTAAGAGTCGGACACGACTGAGCGACTTCACTTTCACTTTTCACTTTCATGCATTGGAGAAGGAAATGGCAACCTACTCCAGTGTTCTTGCCTGGAGAATCCCAGGGATGGGGGAGGCTAGTGGGCTGCCATCTATGGGGTCTCACAGAGTTGGACATGACTGAAGTGACTTAGCAGCAAACTAGTATTGTTAATTTGAGTTGGAAATATGTATTATTAATATGAAGTCATACATTTAAAAAATATGTACTGTCTGGTTTTGATGAGTAAAATGACCAGTAGAAATAATGTCCAAACCTTTAGGTTCTGGCCTTTAATTTTATCCCCCCTTCTGAAATGGATCAGAGTTTCTTGGAGAAATGGCCAATTCAAGATCTGGTTCAGTGGCAGGGAAGATACAAGATGAACCCAGGATTTTTGTAGTGCCAGAAATCAAGGAAGATTTCAAAGACAAATAGAATCATTTCAAAGGGACAGTGGAACCACCTTAAAGAGGCTCCTACTAGGTCAAATCTATGAACATCTGAGCAAACAGTGGCTACAGTTCAGTATCCACACTTTCTAAGTATTAACTGTAGAAACACAGGCTGGGGGAAATGAGATACTTTGTCCAAGAATATTCAGCCAATGAGAAGTGAAGTTGATGCTGACAGTTTTCATGACTTCAAAGTGACGCTCCTACCATACAGCATGCTCCTCGACCAAAGAATGCTTAACTGAAGAGACAAGTGCAGAAGTGAGGAACATAAGAGACAGCTAGAAAGAGGCAAGTAAGGAAGCCTGAACGCACTCTTCATTGGGAAAGGATTTTCTACTAAGTAACTCCATGCAGTTACCAAAGAATGACTACAGACACCCAAGCAGTGGCTGGGTAAGATGGAGTATTAGAGAAATGACTCAAGTCCTTCCAATACTGATGTCCAGATGTACCTCATGGTGACATTTCCTTTAATGTTCCTGCGTATCCTTGTGCTTGGACATGAGTTTGGGTAGGCTCTGGGAATTGGTGATGGACAGGGAGGCCTGGCATGCTGCAGCTCATGGGGTCACAAAGAGTCAGACACAACTGAGTGACTGAACTGATCTGATGCTTGTGCTAAGTCTCTCAGTCATGTCCAAGTCCTGCGACCCCATGGACTGTAGCCCACCAGGCTCCTCTATCCATGGAATTCTTCAGGCAAGAATATTAGAGTGGGTTGCCACGCCTTCTTCCAGGGGATCTTCCCGACCCAGGGATGGAACCTGCACCTCTTATGTCTCTGCAGGGGCAGCAGGTTCTCTACCACTAGCGCCACCTTCCTGTAATAGTGCTCAAATGCCCGCTCATGACAGAATGTTCTTGAGCTCAGGCATCTCTGGAGAAGGGAATGGCAAACCACTTCAGCATTCTTGCCTTGAGAACCCCATGAACAGTAGGAAAAGACAAAAAGATGGAAAAAAATAGGAAAAGACAGTGAAAGATAAACCCCCCAGGTTAGCAGGTGTCCAATATGCTACTGGAGAAGAGTGGAGAAATGGTTCCAGAAGGAATGAAGAGGCTGAGCCAAAGCAGAAAGCAGGCCCAGTTGTGGATGTGTCTGGTAGTGAAAGTAAAGTCTGATACTCTCAAGGACAATATTGCATAGGAACTTCAAATGTCAGGTCCATGAATCAAGATGCCTAATGGTGTGTTAACTATCCCTCAGTTCACCCTGGTGCCCTTGGGGGCCTACAGCCAGTCCTGCAATTCAGTGCCCGACGATTTCCTAGTCTTTCCCAGAAGGTTACAGTAACTCTTCTCACAGTTTTGCCCCCAACTTTCACTTTAAAGTGAAAGTCGCTCAGTCATGTCCGACTCTTTGTGACCCCATGGACTAAACAGTCCGTGGAATTTTCCAGGCCAGAATACTGGAGTGGGCAGCCTTTCCCTTTTCCAGGGGATCTCCTCAATCCAGGGATTGAACCCAGGTCTCCCGCAGTACAGGTGGATTCTTGACCAGCTGAGCCACCAGGGAAGCCCAACAGGGACCCTATCCCTCCTTTAATTTCACAAAGCATGGCTAAGACCAGGCTCTAGAAGTTAATCAAATTTTACTGACTACATGAGGCTACTAGGAAATCAGATGGGAACTAGTGCAGCTCCTGGTATCCACCATGTTATGGAGTAGAGCCCACCTCCCATTACCCACTCATCCTGGGAGGGGTTTTGACTGTTGTCTCCCCCATACCCCAACTCTCCTGGGACTTAGAGAGAGGAAACGCTAGTTTATCCTTGATTACCAGTCTCAGGTTCCCTTCCTGTGAGGGTTCAACTCCAGCCTGCTATGAAGAATTATTATGCACATGGCTCACAGTTACAGCTTCCCTTTGGCATAACCAAAAAGTTTACTGTGGGTATTTTTCTTGCCACAACTGAGGAGCAATCATCCTCAAAGTGGAATCAACCATTCATCTCCAGCAACAAAATAAACCACAGAAACTTCAACACTAGCATGTCTTTTTCTCCCAAGGCTCAAATATCCCAGGACTAATTTCTTCAATTAAGGCCCAGGGTTAAAATTCTGGAACCGTCTTTCATCTAGATTCAGAAGTCTCTGAGAAAGAGAAGCTGTTCCCAAGCTCATGATCTAGCAGGCAAAAAGCAGCCTTGACATGAGGGAGGGGAGGATCCATACAGGGGACCCACATCCTCCCCAGAGCAAATGCCAAGGAACTGATGACTCTCACCTCCTCCCATCCATTTTATGATTCCGCCAGATCTGAGAATTTCACTCCATTCTGTGTCTCAACTAAGAAGTTGTACTTATGTACTGTGACCTCTGGCTGGCGTATTTTAGAGACATGCACGGTGATCGAAGGGCAGGCCGTGCCCCTCCTTCCATCCCTCCCTCCCTTCTCCTTCCTCCCCTTTCTTCTAATCTCATCTGCCTGCTGACAGTTTTGGACCCCATCCGGGAGCCAGTCGGACAAGAGAAGATGCACACGTTCCACAGTTGGAGCCTGGCTCTGTACCCCCGGGGGCTGAGCTCTACGGACGACATGGATCAACAGTTGCTCCAGACGGAGCCCTCTCCATCCGCCATAAGCCATGTGGGCTTCTGCAGTTGAGTCAGGTACCAGCTCCAGCCCTGTGGGGTCCTAGGATGCAAGAACAGACCTCACGGGTCTCAGCATGAGGCCCAGACATGTGCTCCTCGCTGTGACAGGGGTTAGGGGGAGAAGTCCCCTGCCTTCATTCTTGGGGTTAGGAACGGTAGGACTCTCGGTGCTACTTCCTCAAAAAAAAAAACACTCCCTCACAAATGTATCTTTCTCCTCTATCCTCCTGACTCATCGTCCACGTCAGTGACTCCTCTGTTCCGGGTTTCTTTGGCTTACTCAGAATGAAGGGCCTGGTGGGCTCTTGGAATGCGGTGTCCCTCGTCATTGCTCCTCAGCCACAAGTGCCCCTGGAAGGGCCCCATTTTAACAACATGGAACATTACAGAAACGCTTGAATATGTAAGATTACCTTCTCAAAGAATTCCAGCGGTGGTCTTCCCTGAGGGAAATGGACGGGCAAAGGCCAGAACTGACACATATTTTTCATTCTCTTGTTTTGGGGGATTTTTGTATCAGGTACATGAATGTTAGAGCTAATAGACTGAACCTAAGGAAACTACCAACTTTTGACAACTTTCAATCTACCAGTTTCAGACAATCTTGTTTGTCCTCAACATAGTCAACTGCAGGAAGTCAGAGGTGAATTATTTGATGTTTCTCCTACCATCCAATCATGACACCTGTTAAGTGGCCAAAGCTGTCCCTCATCTCTTGCTCTCAAACCTTGACCCTGCTATATAATTTTCCAGCTTCTATCTTCTACTCACCAAGTTTGCTTCTTGAAGCAGAAAAGAAGCAGAATGGAACCTATGGAAGACAAGAACATTCCCACTCTGTCCCTATGCTATGTCCAATACGCTCACCAAGGACCCAGACAAACAACCCTCTGGTTTTCTGCTGAATTTATTCTCACTGCCTACAGGCCAATGGAGAGAGAGTGCCATTCCATGGCACAGATGCCCATTCAAGGATCTGCCACAGATTCAGCCTCATGTGTAGACATATCTGTCTCCTGCATTACATGATTCTTTTTTTAAGAAAAAAGGTTATGTCTTTATCCCCCAAATGAGAACAGTGCGAAGATCAGGACAGTAGGTTCTCAACAAATGATTACTGAATGAATAAATGACCTTGTTATGAATGCTGGCATGATTTCATAGCATAAATGAACTCAGCAAATACTTGACACCGTTGACTCCTTATTCTGGTTACAGGGCAAGAGTCTGTCTCAATGTGCAGGGGGATACAACTGTGAATCATTAGCGTATGCAGACTCAATTACTCAATGGGCCGTGTATGATAGATGTCTTGGATACACAGTCCTAGCACACAGAAACGCACTCTTTCTGAAAACATCCCTTGACAAAGAAGGGTAGCCAGTAAGACCCTGGCTCCTACAGACGATAATTCCGTTATGCCTCAGAGCCTCCAAATTTCTATCTTGCTTCTAAGTGATGAGGAATTTCAAGTCTCCAAGGAGGACAAATAACAGGAGAAAACTTGGTCAGGAAACTCCAGGCCCCCAGGGCTAGAGTTTAGAAAACACTTATGCAGGTGAGGCCACTTTCAAGAAGTTTCGACTATATAAATTCCTCTTTGTCAGACTTACCCTGTATTAGTCTAAGACAGTTATTATATTTTCTTATTATAAGCATGCACTGTGTCCTGCACCTGGAGCACTTGCCAAATTGCAGATTTATTCCTCTTTCTATACATCTGCGAAAAGAATGTGTGTTCTGTTTCATCAGGGAGTTACTTGAAGTCACAGATTGCTAACTCCAAATGAATAGAAACAGTGATTAATCTTGAAGATACGAGCTCGCCACTATTCATGTAACAGATGTCCGTTATGATGAGTTACACATTTGTTCCATGTTTACACTAAAATACAAAAAGAAGATTCAACTATTTTGTTAAAAAAAAAAAGAAAGAAAAGAATGAATGGGGGAGGGGGGAGGTAGGGAATTAGAACATACTGGAAAGTGTTTATTCAGGTGCCAGGTTAGATGCGATCTCGACATGCAGTACGTCCACAGGGTGGCAGGTAAGGAGGCAGGGAGCGAGGGATAAGCTGGGGTAAACGTTCCTGGCTTCATGTCAGGGTGTGGATATTAACTCACTTCATCTCCCTTGGCTGACAGAAGCACTAAAGCCAAAACCGGCAATTTCATCAGCATCAGCTACACAGAAGATGGGATTTCAGAGGAAGGCGTGAGA
Organism: Bos grunniens; assembly: GCF_055505025.1. Lineage (NCBI taxonomy): Eukaryota > Metazoa > Chordata > Mammalia > Artiodactyla > Bovidae > Bos > Bos grunniens. The sequence continues at coordinate 8,530,394 of NC_141194.1, forward strand.
AAAGGGAGACTGATGTATGTAATTTTACTCAAATAATTAAAAACAAAGTTGGCAGTCTATCTTCCTGTCAAGAAGAATAAATATCAGACTATGGAGTTGGAAGGCCAAGTGCAAGAGGCTTCCTGCTGCTCCATCTTAACTTGGGTCCAATACAAACTTTAGAGTTGACTCTTCACAAAAACAGCCATTCAAAGTGATCTTCCTCTGTGCTTTTGCAGTTCCCCTGAGCAGAGCTAAGGCAGAGAAGAGGATACATGCCAGGGGTAAGTGTGGAGGGGGCTGCCCGACTAAGCCACGTGAGAGCTGATAGTTCCATAGCCACAAACACAGGGTTTGTATAACCCTGAGCTATTTCTCTAAAATATAAAAGGATGAGTGCAAGAGAAGTTTCCAGAACTTTCCTTTCTCTCATTATTTGATTCCTGTCCTCACAAGCCCAGAACTAAAGCAAAGCCTGCATTATAGTAGGAACTAAGTACACACACACACATACACACACACACACACACACTTAAATGAACTAAATGAGCATGTGCTGGACTTCATGAAAGACATGTGCACATGGATTATATTTATCAATAGATTAATTACCTTACATATTTACAGGCTCAATGGGTTACAGCAGAGGCAGTATCACAAAAGTTAAAGAATCTTTTCTGAATGTTAAAACATGGCTGTAACGTGTACTGAACTATACCTCTCCAGAGTTTCTTTATTTTTAAAACAATTATTTATTTATTTTTGGCTGTGCTGGTCTGTCATGTGGCGCATAGGCTTTTTGCTGCTGTGTGCACTCCTCATTGTGGTGGCTTCTCTTGTTGCAGAGTACAGGCTCTAGGTGCTCAGGCTCAGTAGCTGTGGTACACAGGCTTAGTTGCCCAGCAGCATGTGGAATCTTCCCAGCCCAGGGATCGAACCCGTGTCCCCTGCATTGGCAGGTGGATGCTTAACCACTGGACCACCAGGGAAGCCCCCAGAAGTTTCTTTTTTTTATTTTTTTTAAACTTTACAATATTGTATTAGTTTTGCCAAATATCGAAATGAATCCACCACAGGTATACATGTGTTCCCCAACCTGAGCCCTCCTCCCTCCTCCCTCCCCATACCCTCCCTCTGGGTCATCCCAGTGCACCAGCCCCAAGCATCCAGCATTGTGCATCGAACCTGGACTGGCGACTCGTTTCATATATGATATATATGTTTCAATGCCATTCTCCCAAATCTTCCCATCCTCTCCCTCTCCCACAGAGTCCATAAGACTGATCTATACATCAGTGTCTCTTTTGCTGTCTCGTACACAGGGTTATTGTTACCATCTTTCTAAATTCCATATATATGCGTTAGTATATTGTAGTGGTGTTTTTCTTTCTGGCTTACTTCACTCTGTATAATAGGTTCCAGTTTCATCCATCTCATTAGAACTGATTCAAATGTATTCTTTTTAATGGCTGAGTAATACTCCATTGTGTATATGTACCACAGCTTTCTTATCCATTCATCTGCTGATGGGCATCCAGGTTGCTTCCATGTCCTGGCTATTATAAACACATGAAAAGATGCTCAACATCACTCATTATTACAGAAATGCAAATCAAAACCACTATGAGGTACCATTTCACGCCAGTCAGAATGGCTGTGATCCAAAAAGTCTACTAGCAATAAATGCTGGAGAGGGTGTGGAGAAAAGGGAACTCTCTTACACTGTTGGTGGGAATGCAAACTAGTACAGCCACTATGGAGAACAGTGTGGAGATTCCTTAAAAAACTGGAAATAGAACTGCCTTATGATCCAGCAATCCCACTGCTGGGCATACACACTGAGGAAACCAGAAGGGAAAGAGACACGTGTACCCCAATGTTCATCGCAGCACTGTTTATAATAACCAGAAGTTTCTTTTTAACAGCAACACTTTTAAGAAGAGAAAAGAAACTTCATTTTGTTATTTAATAAAGGGACGGGATCAGCAAGACCAGTCAGTAAAAAATGAATAATTTCAACAGACTCACTGAGGGTTTTGCTTTTAAAGCATTTTAATCACTATTCCTCTCTATTTCCAATAATGTATCATGTGCATGCTTAGTCATTTCAGTCATGTCTGACTCCTTGTGACCCCATGGACTATAGCCTGCCAGGCTCCTCTGTCCATGGGATTCTCCAGGCAAGAATACTGGAGTGGGTTGCCATTTCCTTCTGTATCAAACCTTTTCAACTGCTCCTAACATGTTGAATTTTAAGATGTGAAATACTCCACTTCTACATCTCAACCCTTCTTGTTATTATTTGAAGATTATGAGAGAAGGGAGCAATCCTCCTTGCATTTGTGACAGTCACAATTCCAATTAGAGACTGGAACTATCCTTCAGAAAATTCCTTGTGCTGATGAGATTTCTGGGAGCCAGTAAGGCAGCAAAAGCCTATCTGTCTACCTTAAGCAATGCAGGGAGAGACACACTGCAAAGGGAGCCAAAATAATTAAGGAATTCAGCTTACTAAAAATGACACATTGATGGTTCAAAAGGACACATGAACCTCAATGTTCACTGCAGCACTGTTTACAGTAGCCAAGACATTGAAGCAGTCTATCAACAAAGGAATGGAGAGAGGAGATGAAGTGAAAGTGAAAGTCACTCAGTCGTGTCTCTTTGCGACCCCATGGACTATACAGTCCATGGAATTCTCCAGGCCAGAATACTAGAGCCAGTAGCCATTCCCTTCTCCTATGGATCTTCCCAACCCAGGGATCAAATCCAGGTCTCTTGCATTGCAGGCAGATTCTTTACCAGTAGAGTCACGAGAGAAGCCCAAGAATACTGCAATGGGTAGCCAATCCCTTCTCCAGCAGATCTTCCTGACCTAGGAATCGAACCGGCATCCCCTGCATTGCAGGCAGATTCTTTACCAACTGAACTATCAGGGAAACCATAGAAGATGAGGTATATATATACAATGGAGTATTACTCAGCCACAAAAAAAGAATGAAATAATGCCATTTGCAGCAACACAGATGGACCTAGAGATTATCATACTAAGTGAAGTCAGACAGAGAAATATTGTACAATATCCCTTATACAGTGAATCTAAAAAGAAATTATACAAATGAACTTACTTACAAAATGGAATGGGGGGAAGTGAGGAAGGATACTTATGAGGGGAAGAGGGAGGAGTTTGGGATGGACATGTATATGCTGCTACATTTAAAATGGATAATCAACAAGGACCTACTGTATAGCACAGGGAAATCTACTCAGCATTATATAGCAATCTAAATGAAAAAAGAACTTGAAAAAGAATAGATACGTGTATATAAATAACTCAGTCACTTTGCTGGTCACCTGAAACTATCACATTATTTGTCAACCATATGCCAATATTTTTAAAAAGTTTAAAATAAAAATTAATTTAAAAAAATAACCCGTTGTAATGCCATGTTCAAAGTGTTAGTAAGTGAGTACTTGGAGCCAGATGAAAGAGTCTTATAGGCATTCTCCATCTCTCTGTCAAATAAAATTGAGTATTTTTATGTAGTCTAATCCCAGCAACTGAACCAAGTTGATGACAGAGAAAGGAAGCTTCCATTTTTGAAGACAGTTGGAATTTCAAGAATATAGGGGTCAGCAAACTTTCTGTAAAGGGCCAAAGAGCAAATGTTGTTGGTTCTGTGTGCCACAGGACCTTTGCTGCAGATAACTATCACGATGGGGAAAGCTGCTGCTGAGTCGCTTCAGTTGTGTCCAACTCTGTTCGACCCCATAGACAGCAGCCCACCAGGCTCTCCCGTCCCTGGGGTTCTCCAGGAAAGAACACTGGAGTGGGTTGCCATCTCCTTCTCCAGTGCATGAAAGTGAAAAGTGAAAGTGAAGTCGCTCAGTCATGTCCAACTCTTAGCGACCCCATGGACTGCAGCCTACCAGGCTCCTCCATCCGTGGGATTTCCCAGGAAAGAGTACTGGAGTGGGGTGCCATTGCCTTCTCCAGATGGGTAAAGCAGTCATGGTCAAAAAAAAAAAAAAAGGCAGAGCTGTGTTTCAATAAAACTTTACAAAGGTAGGTGACATGACAGGATGGATTTAGCTCACAAGCCAGAGTTTGCTGACCCCTGAGATAAAACGTGGATGTCTCTCCAAAACAGACTGAAGATGCCAAACTTAAGGTCCCATTGAAAATTACACTGCTTTTCATGCCCTGTACTTTTAAACCACGCTCAGCACTACCTACGTTTCTTCAGTGAATCTTCACCATCTTCCAATAGCATGTTTCTTAAATAAATCAGAGATGCACTTCTCAAATTATCTGCATAAGCTTAGATTCGACCAAGAAAATCAAGTCATTCTAACCATCCCAGCAATAAAGAAGTATTAGGGCTTATATCAGGTTTGGAATATCTAGAAGTCAAGCAGGCCGATACCAAAATGGAAAAAAAAAAAAAAGAAAGTCACTACCAAAATGCAGGAAAGTAGACACTTGAATCCACCAGCCCATCCCAGTAATATGGGTGGTTACCAAAAGCTCTACAGAACTCTCCTCCAATATCCAAGAATTTATGAACACCCCCGGCTCCCCCCAGCAACTATCTCTGTCTACACCACCAAAGCATCTTGGTCTCCAACACTCCCTAAAAACCCACTGTGAGTCATCTTCCTGCCCAACACGCAGCTGCAATCACCCCTGATCATAATAACTTCTATTTCTTTCATCTGAACAAAGCTCACGTTACTCTCTTTGGCAGACTCTAACTCCGGACCTAACAGAAGCAGAAGATATTAAGAAGAGATGGCAAGAATACACAGAAGAACTGTACAAAAAAGATCTTCACGACCCAGATAATCATGATGGTGCGATCACTGACCTAGAGCCAGACATCCTGGAATGTGAAGTCAAGTGGGCCTTAGAAAGCATCACTATGAACAAAGCTAGTGGAGGTGATAGAATTCCAGTTGAGCTATTCCAAATCCTGAAAGATGATGCTGTGAAAGTGCTGCACTCAATATGCCAGCAAGTTTGGAAAACTCAGCAGTGGCCACAGGACTAGAAAAGGTCAGTTTTCATTCCAATCCCAAAAAAAGGCAATGTCAAAGAATGCTCAAACTACCACACAATTGCACTCATCTCACAATTCTCCAAGCCAGGCTTCAGCAATATGTGAACCATGAACTTCCTGATGTTCAAGCTGTTTTCAGAAAAGGCAGAGGAACCAGAGATCAAATTGCCAACATCAGCTGGATCATGGAAAAAGCAAGAGAGTTCCAGAAAAACATCTATTTCTGCTTTGTTGACTATGCCAAAGCCTTTGACTGTGTGGATCACAATAAACTGTGGAAAATTCTGAAGGAGATGGGAATACCAGACCACCTGATCTGCCTCTTGAGAAATCTGTATGCAGGTCAGGAAGCAACAGTTAGAACTGGACATGGAACAACAGACTGGTTCCAAATAGGAAAAGGAGTTCATCAAGACTGTATATTGTCACCATGTTTATTTAACTTATATGCAGAGTACATCATGAGAAACGCTGGACTGGAAGAAACACAAGCTGGAATCAAGATTGCCGGGAGAAATATCAATAACCTCAGATATGCAGATGACACCACCCTTACGGCAGAAAGTGAAGAGGAACTCAAAAGCCTCTTGATGAAAGTGAAAGTGGAGAGTGAAAAAGTTGGCTTAAAGCTCAACATTCAGAAAATGAAGATCATGGCATCCGGTCCCATCACTTCATGGGAAATAGATGGGGAAACACTGGAAACAGTGTCAGACTTTATTTTTCTGGGCTCCAAAATCACTACAGATGGTGACTGCAGCCATGAAATTAAAAGACACTTGCTCCTTGGAAGGAAAGTTATGACCAACCTAGATAGCATATTCAAAAGCAGAGACATTACTTTGCCAACAAAGGTTCGTCTAGTCAAGGCTATGGTTTTTCCTGTGGTCATGTATGGATGTGAGAGTTGGACTGTGAAGAAGGCTGAGCGCCAAAGAATTTATGCTTTTGAACTGTGGTGTTGGAGAAGATTCTTGAGAGTCCCTTGGACTGCAAGGAGATCCCACCAGTCCATTCTGAAGGATTTCTTTGCGATTTCTTTGGGATTTCTTTGGAAGGAATGATGCTAAAGCAGAAACTCCAGTACTTTGGCCACCTCATGTGAAGAGTTGACTTGTTGGAAAAGACTCTGACACTGGGAGGGATTGGGGGCAAGAGGAGAAGGGAACGACAGAGGATGAGATGGCTGGATGGCATCACTGACTCAATGGACGTGAGTCTCAGTGAACTCCGGGAGTTGGTGATGGACAGGGAGGCCTGGCATGCTGCGATTCATGGGGTCGCAAAGAGTCGGACACGACTGAGCAACTTATCTGAACTCCAGACCATACAGGGAAGAGAATTGGAAGGGATGCTGTGCCCACCTGCTCTTCAGCAGTGTAGAAGCGATCTTTAGCGGGGGCTGATGTCTATGGGGTCACACAGAGTCGGACACGACTGAAGTGACTTAGCAGCAGCAGCAATCATACCTACTTGACAATGGCTAGGCCACCACATTCCTCTCCTTGGTCAAGGCAGCATCCCTCCGTCTCCCATTACCCCTTTTTAACTTTCAAATGAAATAAACAACACAGTGCTTCTGTCCTACTTGTTGCAGGGATTCCCTATCCGCCCCAAACTCACCAAGCATCCCCCACAAGTGGAGCCACCAAGTCCTGTTTGTTATTTTATCCACAAACAGTTGATGACTGTCCTTTAGTTTAATCACAATAGCTCTTTCCCTGGTGGCTCAGATGGTCAAGAATTGGCCCGCAATGCAGGAGACCCTGGGTGCAATCTCTGGGTTGGGCAGATCCCCTGAAGGAGGAAATGGCAACCCACTCCAATATTCTTGCCTGGGAAGTCCCATGCACAGAGGAGCCTGATGGGCAGCAATCCATGGGGTCTCAACGAGTCAGACATGATGGAGTGACTAACACCTTCACTGGGCAATGTAAAAACTGAAATATGGGTTTCACTCACTCCTTATTCCATAACAGTGGGAAGGAGGATGGATTTTATTGATATATACAGATATATCCCTATCAAAACAGGAAGAAAAATGCCTTAATACAACCCTCATTTCTACAACTGGTCACATGGCCACTCTTAGTTCTTACACCTGTCTCTTTTATTACTCACAGGGAGTGGCATACACCCAGAATACTCAAGTAGCATCACCATAGATTAAGGAAATCCAGCTGGGATCTTGGGCTTCCCTGGTGGCTCAGAGGTTAAAGCGTCTGCCTGGAATGTGGGAGACACTGGTTCGATCCCTGGGTCGGGAAGATCCCCTGGAGAAGGAAATGGCAACACACTCCAGTACTCTTGCCTGGAGAATCCCATGGAGGGAGGAGCCTGGTAGGTTACAGTCCATGGGGTCGCAAAGAGTCAGACATGACTGGGTGACTTCACTTCTTCTTCTTAGCTAGAATCTGCCACCCACCCGCCATCATCAGGTGCCTGCCTTGCCTTGTGCATGAGTCCAGCCTTGGTTTCTCCAGCTCCTGGGCTCCCCCCCCAACAGAGCCCACAGTCTCACCCCCGCTAGTGACCCACTTTTTGGCAACTCCCTGGCTCAAGGGAGGCAAAGAGATTAGAACTCGGTGAGCCAAGGAAAGGAGCAAAGCCCATCCAGGCTGCCATGTTTCTAAATCCACATGCTCCTCCTACCCCCATGTTTTAACCTTTAAATCTGGTCTCTGGTCTTCTGCTGCTGCTGCTGCTAAGTCGCTTCAGTCGTGTCCGACTCTTTGCGACCCCATAGATAGCAGCCCACCAGGCTCCCCCGTCCCTGGGATTTTCCAGGCAAGAACACTGGAGTGGGTTGCCATTTCCTTCTCCAACGCATGAAAGGGGAAAGTGAAGTCGCTCAGTCGTGTCCGATTCTTTGCGACCCCATGGACTTGCAGCCTACCAGGCTCCTCTGTCCATGGGATTTTCCAGGTAGGAGTACTGGAGTGGGGTGCCACCACCTTCTCTGCTCTGGTCTTCTAGATGGGTACAAAATTGAACTTCACCTTCAGTTACTATCATCTCTTTCTTTCTCTTTTCATCTCTTCCCTTCTTCCCCTCTCTTTCTCTGAAATCTACTAGATTTTAGAGAGCGTATCTTCATTCAAATTACCCTAAAAGGCATGGATTAACTCTCTTTGATCTAAGCTGGGTAGCTGAGTTGATTACAGACTGGGGTTCGTGGATTTAGATTCGGCATGAACACATTTTGCTTTGTACCAAGGAAAAGCCTATTTCAGGACTTCAAAGTCTAACTCCCCTAGCCAGCAAGCTCTCAAATGTGTGCTGGTGGTCAAGGGCAAGGATAATGTGTGTGATGGTTCAGTGCAAGCACTACCCCCGGCCCTAAGAAACTGATAGAGACATCTTCTCCTTAATGACAGGTGTTTTAATGGGCAAGGGATAATGAGGTTTTTCTTAAAAAAAAAAAAAAAAAAGGAAATTAAGGTCAAAAGGTTAATATCATCTGAATAAGCTTTGCCAATAAAAGCCCCCACAATATCCAGTTAAGAATACCAGTTTCCAAATCCTCTCTCATTCTTTCCACCCTCCCTCCCCACATGTGTGTACCCCCATATAGACACTCACACGTGGGCACACACACAATAATCAAAGAATTATGGAAGACAGGTCAAATGGATTTCAACTAGTATAAGGGTTGGTTAAAGGGTCAGAAGGATCCGAGTTCCAGTCTTGCTCTGCCCTTATTGTGATTCCCTTATCATGTTATTTAACATCTGTAAGCATCAATTTTCTCCATTAGTAAAGCGTGGATAGTTTTAATTTTCTGAAGAAAATTATCACCAACTTTGAATGAGGTGAAATGGGCTGTGGCATGACCTTTTAAAATCTTACTGGAGCACTGACCTGCCTACTGAAGAGTTAATTATCTAGGGACATATGTCTGTTTGACTTTCTTTTATTTGATTAGAATTCACATGCTCTGAAGTCATATATTAATGCATCGACCTCAAAGGTTATGGTTTTATTGCCCTGTAGGATTTTAACCAGTTTTGAATCTACCCTAGCAATATTATTCTAACACGCTATTTTCCCCTCAAACTGTCTATAAATATTGAATTCTTCAAAATGCCCATGGCATCATCTTAACCCTCTTAGGGTTCCCATCATTAATGAGCTGAATAAATTCTTCACAGGCATTCATTCTCTATTTGTGTGAAACTCCTGCTTTTAGCTCTTTAAAAATTACACACCAATAGTACTTATGTCATGAAGTTGTTATGAGAATTAAATAAAATAATGCAAAAAAGCAATTAATAAGGCCCTGATATTTTAAGCAGTTAATGAATATTAACTATTACTATTAGCTGTAATTAAATGCAATATGATGCACAGGAAATAAAAAATGTAGCATATTAACTTCTCCCAGAGATACCTATGCAGTTAAAACAAAAATAAAGAAAATATTAATTTAATATTCAGCTCCACCTTGATCTCCCTTGGGACTTTTGAATCCTCTAGAATCTAGCCCAGTGAATTAAACTTTTGAACTAATAGCCATTTTCATGGATGATGCCAGCCCTTATAATTGGGTGGCTCTACAACTGTGTATAGAATAAAGAATCTGTTCCACAAAGAAAAAGAATTTCCCCACTTCACCTGGTCAATAGTAGATAATAAAATTAAAGTTGGGATTAAAGTAAAAATAATTTTTCTTCTCCATCCTCCTTTGATATACCCAATTATTATTCCTCATTTTATTTCCTTCAATTTTAGTGGGTTATTTTCTCTGGCTTTTTCCCCATAAGTTTTTGATGGCTACATCCGTATCTTCTTTTGTCTGATTTCATTCAGTAACTGCTGAAAATAATGGTGTTTGCTCACACAAAAAAAGCCAGTTCCTCTAATTTCACTATGATTTTGGTTGCCTTTCATATACAAACGGCTTTTTCAAATTATAAATCCTCAAAAAGCAAACTCAGATCATTTTTAGTTTCTGTTTTTCGAATTTTTTGTTTGTTTGTTTATCCATTTTTTAGAACTTGGCATAGGAGTTAAACCAGCTTTGGCTCAGAGGAACCAACTGAATTGAGTAATTCTGTAAGTCTTGAAACAACACTTCAGAAGCAACACATAACCTTTCCATAGTGATGTCGAGAGAAGAATAAAAAAGCATCTATAAAAATAAACACAAGTACTGGGGCACACAATTTCCACAGAGAAGTACAAGGGCAACAAAAGGAACTGGGATTTACTCTGAACTGTACACAAACCACAGAGAGCCTGGGTCATCAAATACTTTTTAAAAACCTTCAAACACTGAAACACAATGCAGAAACCTACTGCACTCATTTAAAAAAGCAAACAAGGGAACACAGGGACTTAAATCAAGATTAAACACTCAGCTGTTGTTCCCTTCCAGTGAACCGAAGAAGAGCCAGTTGAATTTGAAAGAAAGTGAAGAAGATAAATAACACACGTAGTACTCAACAGTTCTATCTGCAGAGCTTACTCATGTGCCTAGACATGATCAGACATTTTATACACACACACACTTCAGATACATACTCATGTGTGTTATGTTGTGTTGTCTACCTGTCTGTTTCATATCCTGATTTATTCATACCAACACACATTTCCTAGCCTTTGAAATGGGTGAATACCACCACTAAGCAAGTGAAGAAATCAGCTGAGGCAGCCCTCCTGCATGACGACTCTCGTCCCTGCCTACTCCAAGTGTGGTCCCTACATCAGTAGCACCACCTGGGAGCTTGTTAGAGATGCAGAGTCTCAGACTGCACCCCAGATCTCGTGAATCAATACCAAGATTTTAACCAGATTCCCTGGTGGTCTGTATGTACAAATTCAAGTCTGAGAAGGACTGCCCTAGATCCACGCTACCCAGTACAAGCGGTGATGAGCCACTTGTCTATTCAACTGACATGTGATTGGTGAGACTGAGAAACTGCCTTATTATAATTATTAAAATATAAATCTAAAATATAATACTTTATTCCATTACTGGAATACTTCTAAATATGTTGGGAACAACTCTGATACATGAATCTAAATACAGATCAAGTATTTCTGATGAAAACTTAGTATCTGAATTGAGAAAGTGCTCTAAATGTAAAATACACACCAGATTTCAAAGACCTAGCATGAAAAAATGTATGCAACATGGGTCACGTTTTCTAGAATGATTCGAGGTTAAAATACAATTTCAGATATGTTGAGTTAAAAAGTTCACGTGCTTCTCTTTTACTTTTAAAAATATGACCACTGGAATATAATGCCTCAGGTATTATTTCTACTGGACAGTACTGCTTTGGATCCACGGGTCTCAAACTCTAAAACTACTGCTGCCTGGGTTTCAATCCCAGAGATTCTGGTGAAATTGGTCTGGCGTTAGAATTTTTAAATGCTTGCTGGTGATTCTATTGAGCTGCCAAGATTGAGAACCACCACTCCAAGTTAATACAGATTCATTAATCCTAACTGATAAATAATGACCTCCTAAGGACCTTATGTCTTCTAAGAGCTTCCATCATTCCTCAACTCAAAGGTGGAACTGGAGAAGAACTGTACTGCCTATTTCTTACCTGGAGGGCAAAAGCATCCCCACGGGTGTTATCAGGGCCAGAGGCTGGATGAGATTATTCTACCTCAACTCCAGGCAGAATCAGACAAACCAAAAGACACGAAAATCGAGGTCCTCTGAGTTATCTCCAGAAATCCATCTCCGGCAATTCCAGCAATTCGTTTCCATATCCAATGCACTGGGTCTCCGACTTCTCTGTACTTAGAATAATTCCTTGCATAGTTTGTTTAAAAGCAGAATTTCTGGCCCTGAGTGAGTCCCAGAACTCTGCGGTAGGGTGACAAACCACCCAGGATTGCCCAGACTGTCCCATTTGGGTTTCTAGCACCACATCCTGGGCCAACCAGCCCAGAAGGACATCCTACCTCGGCGTAGTGCGTGTGTAACAAGTGGTCCAAGTGACCACTGTAGACACCAAGTGTGCAGTTGGAGAACCATGCTGAGAAACATGGGTTGTTGAATATTTTCTAGTGACATCCTTTCTGGATTAACCAACTGCCCTAAAAAGCAGCCATTGAAGGGACACAAATAGTTCAGCAAATAACAACTGGAGAAAAGCTCTCACCTAATGAAATTTATCAGTAAATTATGTAAACCTGTATGCAAGAGCAGCCACCAAAGAGGTCACCCTGATAGCTTTAAAGGGAATGATGTCAATGTCAAGAATTCAGCAGCTAGGAGCTGGGGAGGCCAAGTCAGTATATGGCATGAAGGCATGTCAACCTGAAGTTTGATCACTGCTTCTGTCATTTGCTAGCTGTGTGACTTTGGTGAAGTTCCTTGACCTCTCTGTGCCTGACTGTTTTCATCTGGGATGATGAAATGAGTCATTCATACCAACAGTGAAGCTTAGCCATGAGAGTAAAAAACAATGCGTGGGGCAGACATATTCCAGTCGAGGGACATTCTACAACATACCTGACCAGTTCTCCTCCAAACTGTCAAGGTCTTGAAAAGCAAGGAGAGCCCGACCAACCGTCACAGCCAAGGGAAGCTCCAGGGGACAGGATGATCTACTGTCGTGGCATCCTGGATGGCACTCTGGAACAGAAAAAGGACATTAGATAAAAACTAACAAACTTCTGGGATGTCCCTGGAGTTTCAGTGGTTAAGACTTCACCTTCCAATGCGGGGGGGTGGGTTCAATCCCTGGTTGGGGAACTAAGATCCCACATGCCTCACTGTGCCGCCAAAAGATTCAAATAAATAAATAAAAGGAATACGAAGAGGAAAGCCTTATTTGGAAACAAAAAAAATTCAAATCAAGAGTGAATGTTAATATTAATGTATCAAAATTGGTTTACTTCTTGTGACAAATGCACTATACTCATGGGAGACAAGAATAGGACAAACTGAGTGTGCCGCTATGGGAACTCTGTATGCCTTTACAACTTTTCAGTAGATCTAAAACAACTCTAATTTTAAAGGTTTATTATAAAAAAAAAAATGCCTAGCATGGTAGCACACAGGTCAGAATTACACAGTTAACCACAGTCACTATTATTGTGAACTATACATGATGGATGATGTGTGTGTGTGTGTGCGTGTGTGCACTTAGTTGCTCAGCAGTGTCCGACTTGTTTGTGACCCCATGGACGGTAGCTGGCCAGGCTCCTCTGTCCATGAGATTCTCCAGGCAAGAATACTGGAGAGAGTTGCCATTTCCTCCTCCAGGGGATCTTCCCCACCCAGGAATCGAACCCACATTTCCTGCATTGGCAGGTGGGTTCTTTACCACTGAGCCACCTGGGAAGCCCTATTATGGATGATACCAAAGGAAAAACAAGCATCTGGATCCAACATTTTCATGAGAAACTAGGAGCTTGAAACCTCAGAGATGGGTTGAGAGAAGATGAGAGGGAATATGCAGAAGCCATAAAGATGGCTTCTGTCATCTACAGCCAGTCCCCGGCCTGTAACTCCTGTCACAGGACCCTGCTGCTTTTCTCCCTGATATTGCTCAGAGGCTGTCATTACTTTCTTCACTCAAATGTTCCCAGTTCTGAGTCCCAACTCCTGTACCCCTCTGCCTGTGAACACACGTGCCAGCTAGAGGGTCAGCATCAAAGAGTAGAGGAAAACCACTATGGACTAGCCAGAGGTGTCTCAGATGGTAAAGAATCTGTCTGTAATGCAGGAGACCCAGGTTCGATCCCTGGGAAAAGAAGATCCCCTGGAGAAGGAAAAGGCAACACATTACAGTATTGTTGCCTGAGAAATCCCATGGACAGAGGAGCCTGGCATGGCTAAGCAACTAATACTTTCACTTCACAGAAGCAGAACCCTTTTCAGCCATGTTTTCTCCTCCAAGCCTCCTTGCAGCTCCTCTACCTCTCAAAAAATAAAAGCACACAAGCCAATAAATGCAAATACCACCACTCCACTGACCAAGTAACCTCGCTTGGTGGGGGCGGGGAAGGCCTCACCCTCGGGGTCCCGTTATACTTGCAAATACAGGTGGTAGAGCTTAAACGAATACTTTAATATATTCACTTGGACTATACTGGACCTTGTGTTTCCGATTTCATTTAAGCTTCAGGAAAAAAAAAAAAAAAAGCTGTTAGATAGGCAGGGCAGATGTTTTTAGCCCCATTTGAGTGATGTAAAAATTTTTCCAGAGAAAGGAAGGAAGGAAGGAAGGGAGGGCGGGAAGAAAGAAATTTCAGGAGACAAGCTGATTCATACAGTTAATTTGTGGGTCCCTGTATTAAGCTATTGGGGCTGCCCTTATAAAATATCACGGGCTAGGGGGCTTAAACAACAGAAATTGGTTTCCTCACAGTTCTGGAGTCTGCAAGTCTCAAAGCAAGGGGCCGTCGGGGTGGGTTTCTGGTACAAACTCTCTTCCTGGCGGCAGATGGCCACTTTTGCTGCATCCTCTCTGGTGGAGAAGGAAGGGGCTGGGTTTCTTCTTCCTCTTCCAAGAACACCAGGACTAGCAAATTAGCACCTCCCTCAGCTGACCTCACTTAACTTTAATTACCTTCTCAAAAAAAAAAAAAGGAAAAACCCTTCTCCAAAGGCAGTCACAGCTGAACCTAGGACTTCACCATTGAATTTGGCTGGGGTGGGGGAGGGAGGGGGCGGGTGTGTAGGTGTGTTAGTCTCTCGGTCATGTCTGACTCTTTGCGACCCCATGGACTGTAGCCCACCAGACTCCTCTGTCCATGGGATTTCCCAGGCAAGAATACAGGAGTGGGTTGCCACGTCCTTCTCCAGGGGATCATCCTTACCCAGGGATCAAACACGGGTCCTCCAGCACTGCCGGCAGATTCTTTACCATCTGAGCCACCAGGGAAGCCCAGCGGGTAGGGAAGGGTACCCCCCAAACTCAATTCCATCCACAAAAGGGTGCTCTCTTACAAGGGACAGAAGAATTCATCGGATGACAGGGATGAGCTAACTCTTAGAGGACGGGAAGAACAACGAATTGGATTAGAGGTCAGCTCACTCTGGCCATCGGGTCAAATTCAAAGGTCATCTTTGTTAAGTCAAGAAGCTTTTATTGGACCTCCATCATGCCCATTCATCTGCCCAGGGCTGCTTTCCCGCTAGGCTGGCTGAGTAGACTAAGGGCTCCTGAAGACCCAAATGTGAGCTTTCCTGTCCTTTAAAGAAAAAGTGCACCAGCTCCTGGGTTAGACCAATCTGTGATAGTTGGTGCCATCTGAAAAATGCCTCCTTAGATCGGTAATCCCACCAGTTCACTGGGAGCAGAAGTGCCTTCCAGAGTCACAGCCTGCAGGCACGGAGCTCAAGAGAAGAACTCGATCAAGGGAACAGAAGGTTCACAAGACTGGAAAAGACTTCCAGGCCACCCCACCGCAGGGCCTAGGGCTTTTCTCTTAGACCTTGGAACTGTGTGTTGGTATCAGCCCTCAGCACTGTGGCTTCCGACAACCCTCTCATCCTTGCAGACTCTTGCTGCTCAGGCCCCAAAGGCCACGGCTGTTTCCAGTCACACCCTATCAGTGCTGGCTGTGAGTTATTGTAGGCGTTCAGTTTCTTGAAATTTTTTGTTTCAGTTTTGCATGTGTTTTGTATGATTAGGGTTTCCATAGAAAGCAGATCACTTGAATTAAGGGAGCCTTGCAAATAATTACGGAGACCTTAAGGGGTTTCCAGGGAAAATCTCGGGACTGTTAGTCCCAGATGCAATTGTGGGTCCTATTCATTATTAGACAGTATGTTCCCTTTTCTTTTCAGCATCCGATATTGAAGTCATGGTGTTTTCCTTACTGTATTGATTATAACCCGGGTTCCTTTTTATAGAGACATTTGTCAATAGAAACCAGTTCTTAGATCCTCTTTGAATTAGTAGAGACATTCCCCAAATTATTTACTCAAGAATCCAGAGCCTTCTCATTAGGCCTATGGTAGAATTTAAGGAGGCAAAACTACAATTGGGATTAATTACACTGTTGGCAAATGGATCTTGTTATTATTTGACTTATTGATCTTCCTGTCCATACAGACAGATCATTTGCATGTAGATTCCTGCTGCTTTAGTCTGTCCAGTATCACTTGCTCTGAGGGACATCCTGTCTCCCATTGCATGTGGTTGTAATCAATTGCAACACTCCAGGCTGTCTGCAAATCATATTACCCTGTTCTACCCCTCGACATAGTCATCAATCCAAAAGAAAGTATGTGACCTGATAGGAGCTGATTAACCAGGATGTTAAAGAAGCTCTGAGAGAGGCTGTCACACAGAAAGACACCAGGCTGAGAGAGGGAGGCAGAGTCCCCAGATCCAGCCCTTCCTGAAGCCTTACCCAGCCCTGGACTTCCTAGGGATGTAGACCAATAAATTCTTTTTTCTGTTTGACTAATTCTAGTTGGGCTTCTCACTCAAAGCCCCAAATGTCCTCACTGATATAACACACTTCCAGATAGTCTTTTAAGTATTCTCAGGAATATGCATTGCAACTTTCAGAGGGTGCAGGGCACTGAGCACTGGGATCCATGAGTCCTAATCCCAGCTGCAGCCTTAGAACTCCCAGGCCTTCCCTCTGCCAGCTTCAGGGGCTTTAGAAATGGAGAACCTATGGGACATGGGATGCAACCCAGTTTCTTGGGTATATTGGGTTGGCCAAAAGTTTGTTTGGGTTTTTGTAACAAGGAGATCAAACCAGTCAATGCTAAAGGAAATTAACCCTAAATATTTATTGGAAGGACTGATGCTGAAGCTGAAGCTCCAATAATTTGGCCACCTGATGCAAGGAGCCAACTTATTAGAAAAGACCCTGATGCTGGGAGAGATTGAAGAAGGCAGGAAGAGAAGGGGATAACAGAGGATGAGATGGTTGGATGGCATCACTGACTCGATAGACATGAGTTTGAGCAAGCTCCAGGAGGATGGTGAAAGACAGGAAAGCCTGGCGTGCTGCAGTCCATGGGGTCACAAAGAGTCAGACAGGACTGAGCAACTAAACAATAACACCTGAATGAACTTTTTAGCCAACCCAGTATGTATGCCTTCTCTTATGCACAAAAGTGCATTCTGGACTTGCTTTCTTAAATTCCATTTCTCCCTGACCTTTGGTCCTTCTTGGCGTGGAAGCCGGACAAAATCCATGAGCATGTAACACTGATGGTATCAATCTTGGGAAAGAAGAGAAGACCAAATAGGTGAGTGGCTGGACCCCCAACATTGATAATGCTTGACAGAGTGGTCAGGCTAACGTCTGGGGCTGGGATTGGATGCCAATCCTACCAGTGGTCCCACGTACCACAGAGGTAACCAGGAAGAAGAAATAAAACTCACAGTCCACCACCAAGTGGCTGCAAAATTACCCCTTCAGTGAAGACCCATGTTTTTCTCCTTTGTTTTCCAGAAGATACGTTTCTAAACCCATCTAAAGTCTGCCTCACTAGATTCTTTAACTGTCGCCTGAAGTGTTAGCTATGACTCCGTTTCTGGAGATAAACTCTACAACCTCCCTCCTCCCCCAGGAAAGTTCCTGACCGAGGCCCATCCACACCAGCCAAAATTCTGATCCAAGTGACTGGCAGTTACCTTAATGCCAGTGATATTGGGCACTTACATGTGTTTGCAGGTCATGATAAATAAGTACCCTTCTTCGTTGTCTTGTTTCTTTGCAGTTTACCTTGGCTTCCTCTGTTTCAAACTGATAGGAACTAAAGTCAGTTTTTAAAACGCAAGAGGAAGGGAAAACTCTTTAGGTTAAAGGCAGTCCGCCAAGGTGCTAATTCCATCTTTGGTAGGTTTTTCCCAGGACTGTGTTCCTCATCCAGGAATTTCCCTGAGCTTGGTGGTTCACTGGTCCAAATTCCAGCTTTGAATAAATAAACCAGCTGAAGTGCTGGGTTGCCCCAGGGACCAGCAGGCAGTTTCTGAACTTCCATCGCCCCCCAGTGGCAATTTCTTAAATCTTTGTGTTAGTTACTCAAAAGAACTTAGGTTATGCCTTTTCCCTCCAAAGTCATCTAAAAACAAATTTTTTTTTTTTTAAATCTCACACTGCAGATTTTCAAATGTTTGTGTGGATATGTGTTAGTAATGTCGAGTTTATAGCTGCTGTTTCACAGGGTCATAGATTCATGCAATTGATAAGAATCATGCAATCGACAGATCTCACCAATCAGGATGCCCTTAGGAAAAAATTCTTACCTATCACAGCTGTAGAGTCCAATATCAAAGTGATTAACCCAAATGAGTTTGTTTTTTTTTAATTGAGAGGATCCAGATTTGGGTTTCCACTTTTCTGAGTCAATTAAAACACTGTCATTATGATTTCTAAACTCATGCTATCCCTTTGTAAACTTTTCCACCATAAAATGTTTTGTAACGTTGTCTGAGAAGGCGAGAAAACATTTAAAGCCAAAAACTATGAAGGTTTTGGAACTATATATATATATATATATATACACATAAACTTTGTAAAAAGCCAACCTCAAACCCATACAAATAACTAGAAATTATCACTATCAGGTTGTCAAGACCTGTTGCAGATGAATTAAGACACGAAGTAGCAGAATCAAAGGAATAAAAAAGTTTTAGTGATTTCAAACCTCAACCAGATGAAACTCAGCAATAGGTGACAGAGTTGCCCTGGGTCATTGCATAGAGAAGTTTAATGATCCTGAAGAGTCTTTCCATGGTCAGTAGGCACATTTAATCCATCTACCCCCATCCACCCACCCATCACCCCATCCCCTTATCCATTTACCCACCCACCCATCAGTCCATCCCCCCGTTCATCCATTTAGACAGGTTTAGAAAGATACTGTGTGGAAAACAAAAGAGAAAAAAGTGTTTCTTCACTGCAAGAATAACTTTGCATCCACTTGGTCATGTGCTGTGGGCTTTGTTTCTCTTTCCTGATTACCTCCATCCAACCATCTATAGATTAGGTATGTGCCAGGTGTTCTGTGACATACCAAGGCGAGAAGATGGATAAGATGTACTACCTGCTGTCATGGTTTTCAAAGCAAATGAGACTTTCAAGATTTTTTTCAATATGGTCTTTATTCTAAGGCTTCATTCTCAGAGAAGGTGGAAATAACCAGCACCAAACCAATACCTTTTGAAAAGACCTTGAGCAGGTAGCATCAAGAAGCCTAGAGACCTAGTCAGCCTTGACTGCGTGGGTTAGAGATGAGAACTCTGCCCTCCATAGCCACTGAATGTTTTCTCTGAAGAACAAAATGTAGGCTCTGTGGGATTCTAAAAACACAAACTATTTTGAGATAGAGAGCAAGTATATGTATGGAACAGCTGAAGAATATTTTTATGGCATCATAAGCTCACAGCCTCATGTCAAATACAGTCAATGCTTTTTGATGGCTGGTATAAAGTGGTTTTTTTTCACCTCATGTTTGAGCAAAGGGGGAAGTGGAATTTCAGAAACCAAGTCCAGACTGAAGAGGCTTATTTTCAACTCATAAAAGGGAAGGTTCTTGCCTCCCTACCCTAGCAGTGGAGTTATTACTTCAGCTTATTTTTTCCAATCACAGTAAATTCTTTGGGTTCACCACCTGCTAGACCCCACCCCCACTCTGCTTTTAAATTAGAAGCCGGGTTTATAGTCCTTTAAATAATACTGACCTTGTGCTGACCCCCTACACATAAAGCATTCCTGCCACTCCTAAATCCGGAGTGGAAGTGTGTGCCCTTCAGCTTCCTTTACTCAGATCCTGACTTCTTTCCGGCCAGAACATTCTCCTCCTCTGGCCACCTGCTTCCCTCACCTTTATAGGATTAATTTCATCAAATCTCTTTTGCCCAAGTATCCTGAATCCTGGTGATCTAAGGGCCTCATTGTTAGTGCCAAAGTCTATCATTTCTTCCTTTTTCATGTCTAGCATAATATCTTGCACGTGTGTGTGTGTTACACTCAGCTGTGTCCAACTCTTTGCAACCTCATGGACTATAGCCCACCAGGCTCCTCTGTCCATGGAATTCTCCAGGCCAGAATACTGCAGTGGGTTCCCATTCCCTTTTCCAGGGGATCTTCCCAACCCAGGGATTGAACCCAGGTCACTGGGCTTCCCTGATAGCTCAGTTGGTAAAGAATCCGCCTGCAATGCAGGGGACCCCAGTTCAATTCCTGGGTCAGGAAGATCTGCTGGTGAAGGGATCGGCTACCCACTCCAGTATTCTTGGGCTTCCCTTGTGGCTCAGCTGGTAAAGAATTCATCTGCAATGTGGAAGACTAGGGTTCGATCCGTGGATTGGGAAGATCCCCTGGAGAAGAGAAAGGCTACCCACTCCAGTATTCTGGCCTGGAGGATTCCATGGATTATACAGTCCATGGGGTCGCAAAGAGTCGGACATGACTGAGAAACTTTCACTTTCACTCCTGCACACATATTCTTTACCATCTGAGCCATCACGGAAGCCCCCTGTACATAGTAGGTGCTTACAATTATGTAAAGTTTAAAAATAAAATAAAATTTAAAAAAATAAAATAAAAAAAATAAATAAAAATAAAAGCAAGGGAAGGGGGAATAGCAGGGGGAGAAAGACAGAAGGAAGGAGGAAAGACAGAAGGAAGAGAGAGAGTGAGGGAGAAGAGAAAATAATAAAGAAAGAAATGAAAGGGAGAGTAAAGCATTCTTTTACAAGGACTTACTATCTCTCTGGGCTCCCCTGCTGGCTCAATGGTAAAGAATCCACCTCCCAATGCAGGAGATGCGGGTTCAATCCCTGGTTCAGGAAGATCCTCTGGAGAAGGAAATGGCAACCCACTCCAGTATTCTTGCTTGGAGAATCCCATGGACAGAAGCCTGGTGGGCTACAGTCCACAGGGTGGCCAAAGAGTTGGATATGACTTAGCAACTAAACAATAACAAGTTATCTCTCTAATAAGCACCACCCACCAATTAAATACCCACTTTTTCTTAATGAATGTCCTAAGCAAACTTCTGAAGTTTTTTCAGTGATTTGACTTTACACAAATGTAATCTCTTAGAGTTAATACTTTAAAGTGATGCTTTTCAGTGTTTTCTTGTGGTCCTTTGGGGTAAAGACTGACCTGTTCTCTGTTAAAATAAAACAATGCAACGCCCCCCCCAACACACACAATTTTCAGGAAATCTTTAAAGTAGCAGATAGAACATTCTTCAATGTAGCCCTTTTCCTACCACACAATTCTTACCTACATTGTCTAAGTGTTCGAAGAGAGCAAAGCACATGAATGCACAACAACACAAAATTCAAAGCTGTTCCCAGAAATGGAATTTCTCTTAAGCATTTAACCACCAGTATAATATACAATCATTTCTGGCATCTGTGTGATACAATGAAAGATATATTTCATGCTGTTTCCTGAGGAGTAGTAGCCCATTTTTTTTCTAGTAGCCACTTTTTGGTGGTAGAATTTCCAACACCATAGCAGACTCACCTGAGTTAAATATATCTGGACGGGCGAGACCTTGGAGGGGATCCTCAAGCTACATGAGTGCCGCCTGATCTGTTCTCACCTCAGAGGGCCCAGTGCTCAGTGCTACTACCCTGCAAAAAGTAATGGAATTGAGTATAAGGCCAGTATGAGAAATTATAAAGGAATTTAAAAAAATGTATCAACTACATTATTTTCATAGATAATTACTTTTGAACTTATTTTGATAAAGCTAGGGGCTAATTATATAATGATTGTATCAATAAATGGTAGAATAGTCATATTCATCTCATCTACTTACTAGATATATTATAAAGCTGAATTAATTGGGGGTAATGCAAAACTTTAGGCAAATGTCCTGCTTCCATGTGAGATGAGACCTAAGCAATTTTCCCTCACCAGGAGGTACTTTCAAGTAATGCTTCTTGAACTATCTACAGTGAAGGACTAGTTTTTGTTTTTTTTTTTTTAATTTCTAATCAATTTCCAACCAATATTTTGGTTAAAAACAAAAACCAAAACAGTACTAATGGGATGAAACAAGATGCAAACATACAAAATGCACCCCAAAGTTCTTTGTTATCAGATTCATGAGATATAAAGTGATTCTCTTAAATGGCTATCCAAGTTTTTCTAAATGCTGGCTTTCAATTTATGTTCTTCTTTCCAAAGACAACACACAGGGGAATCGAAAGTCTTACTGTCAAAGTATGTTCCTTGGACCAGGAGCACTGGCATCACTTGGGTGCTTGTGAGAAATACAAACGTAGACTCTCACACCCCATCCAGACTAATGGAATCAGCACCTGCATTTTAACAGCCTCTCTGAAGGATATGTACACCCAGTAAAGTGTGAGATGCACTGATCTAAACTAGAAAATCCAAGGTAATTATACATCACTCAGGGAATTCAAACCGGTGCGCTGTGACAACCTAGAGGGGTGGGATGGTTTGGGAGGTGGGAGGAAGGCTCAAGAGGAAGGGGACATGTGTATACCGATGGCTGATTCATGTTGACGTATGGCAGAAACCAACACAACACAACATTGTAAAGCAATTATCCTCCAATTAAAAATATTAAAAAAAAAAGCAATTGTATAGATACACAGACACACACATATAACTTTAAGACCATAGAATGTTTTATTATCAACTCATATTTTGTGCGATACTTATTTAATAGTATCACCCTTAAGCAAAGTATAAGCCTTCATCAGCTAGGCCTGGCCTTCCTATCCCCCCAGGGCTCAAGATCTGAGTCACCTGAATCTCTAGGTCCTGGGAAGATCAAGTTTCCCTAAGTTACATGGTGCTTCTCAGAGATCTATGTTCCTATGGTCACCTCTGCCTCTGGACTCCTCTTTCTACCTGGGCTGACTGAGTTCACATTGACCCAGATGAAAAAAATCAACCCTTCTATCATCTTGTACAGAAATCCATTTGCCAAAGCTTTCGTTGATTCGTTAAAACTCAGAATAAAACACAGCTACTTGGATATTTCATGAACATTATTTAAAAAAAAAACTATATGCCAATCTAAAAAGTTAACCCAATGGGTAATGGATAAATAACACTAGACACACTGCCCCCACCCCTTCAAAATTAGGAATATCCATAGCCACTTCCCTGAGTTAATATTTTTATTTTGCTGTAAAGTCCTAACCCACATAATCAGAAAAAATTACAGGCATTATAGTTAGAAATAAGGAGGTAAAATTATTATAAGTTGAAATTATATGACAGAATCCCTGGAAAATCTGGAAAATCAAAGATAATAAACAAAAAGTAAGACTAACAACAACCTGTGAATTCAAAACATTGCAAAACATAAGGCAAATGTAGTCAAAAGCTTTCATAAATATACCAACAATAAATTTGAAGATATAAAAAGAGGAAAAGATCTCCCAGTCATTACAAAAACAAAGTTTAAATAACAAGTAATAAACTCAACATTTTTAAATGATTTTAAGAAACACTTTAAAATTGTAGTAAGGGTCACAAAAGAAGACTTGAACATTTGGAAAGGTACTGTATGTTCATGTATAGGATGACACATTTTTCTAAAGAGTTCTAGTTTTCCTAAATATAGAAACTTAACATAATCCCAGTAAATTACCATCCAGATTTTCAACAACAAACAACCTTGACCAGCCAACTCCAAATTTCATTCAAAAATATAAACAAGCAAAGTATCAAGAAAAATTCTGAAAAAGAGTAATGAGAGGAGAATGATGCCAGATGGTCCCAATACTTAAACTAATACAGTATTGGTGTGTTTGTGGACATAATGGTTCAGAGTACAAAGCCCAAAATAGATCCACATACACATGGGAATTTAGTGTCTTAATAATGAGCATGCATGCGTGCTCTGTTGCTCAGTCATGTCCAACTCTTTGCAACCCTATGGACTATAGCTGGCCAAATTCCTCTGTCCATGGGATATTCCCAGGCAAGAATACTGAAGCAGGTTGCCATTTTCTCTTCCTGCAGTTCTTCCCGACCCAGGGATCGATGATGTCTCAAATCGCTGTGTGTAGGGGGATATAGGGGGATGGTTTATTGAAAAACTAGCCCTGAGACAATTGAGTAAATGAAAAAGATAGAGGGGAGATTAGAGCTGTACTTCATTCCTTACACCAGAATAAATTTCAAACGTATTAAGGGTTTAAAAGTAAACAGGTGAAATTTTTTTAACTTGAAAAAACAGAAGAATTCATTTAGGACTTAAAATACTTCCAACCATGCCCCACACCTAGAAACCATAAAAGAAAAGGCTGTGAAATTAAGGTACACAAAAATTACTCAAAGCAAAATTCACCACAAACAAAAACAAAAGAAAAATGACCAACTGAGAAAATATGTCTAGTTCATCATTGTGAACTGAATTGTGTATTTCCCCTCCAAATTCACGTGTCAAAGCTCTAACCCAAATATGACTATATTTGGTGTTTGGGTCTTCCGGGAGGTAATCAAAGTCAATTAGGTCATAAGGGCACAGCCCTAATCTAAAAGGACTGGTGTCCTCAAAGGAAGAGACACCAGAGAGCTCCCTCTCTGCACATGCATGGAGAAGAGGCCAAGATAGCAGCTGTCTCCAAGCCAGCAAACCAGAGACCAACCCTGATAGCACCTTGATCTAAAGCTCTGACCTCCGGAACAAAACAAGTTTCTGTTGTTTAAGCCCTTCAGTCTGTATTATTCTGTTTGGCAACTCAAGCAGACTAATACACTCACACTTTAGAAAAAGAGCTAATTTCTTTACTATATAAATAATTTCTGCAAAATCAGTAACAAAGAGAGCAATACATTGTATTGATGAAGGTGTGGGGAAACACATGCATTCCAAGAGGGGCAGGTCAACTGGTATAACCACCTACTGGTGATAATTTGGAAATACCTATCAAAGATAAAAGCAACTTCCTCTTGACCCAGTCATTTTGATTCTAGGTGTTTATTCCATAGGTGTGCTCACACGTGAGAAACAATGTGTAAATACAATATTACTCAATGCAGCACTGTTAGTAATGGGAAAGTATTAGAAACAATCTAATTTGTTGTTCACCAGTAAGAGACCGGTTACGTAAAGTATATTAATCTATACAATGGAAGAGTGTACAACTGTTAAATAAAAACAAAAGGGAACACTTTAAATGTTTTAAATTGAACTTTTTGATTAAAAATGAAGTACAGTAGATTTACGATGTTGTGTTAGTTTCAGGTGTACAGTAAAGTGATATATATATATATATATATATAGTTTTCCAGAATCCTTTTCATTATAGGTTATTATAAGGTATTTTTTGGGGGGAATTGGAGTTGTTTTTTTTCCCTAATTTTATTTTTAAACTTTACATAATTGTATTAGTTTTGCCAAATATCAAAATGAATCCACCACAGGTATACATGTGTTCCCCATCCTGAACCCTCCTCCCTCCTCCCTCCCCATACCATTGCTTTCTTATCCATTCATCTGCTGATGGACATCTAGGTTGCTTCCATGTCCTGGCTATTATAAACAGTGCTGCGATGAACATATCTTTGGTTTTTATTGTATAAGGAGACCATGCAATAAAATAATATCACAAACATCTGTATCTAGGATTCAAGAGATAAAACATGAATTTTAATATCCCCTGAAGCATATTTCTTGGAAAACTGTGTCTGATGTGGTGGTGGTAGAAGACTGGTTTGTCAACTTGTCTTCTCTGGCTTTAATTCCTTATCCCCACTTTCCAGTGAATCCAAACCACTTGAGAGAGCCTTCCCAGTCCTTCTCCTATAGCTGCTTATACCTTACCTTCTTGACTTTCCTTCCATTTTTACTTTTCTTCTCTCCAATTTATTAATTCATAATGCTTACAATAACAAATAAAACTGATGAAGAGGCAGGAATATGCCTAGGCGGTTGAGCCAAGCATGCCCTTCTGAGTAGGGAAGCTCAGCTAGTCTGAAGGCTCTTTAGTAAATATGGAATGATAGCAAAGAAAAAAGCCTTGAAGACTACCACCATTCACATTTGTGGTTTTACCAGCCAACCACACCAGATGACTTACAGTTCTTTATTTGCAACCAGCACTTACTTTCCTGAGTTTCAGTTCTACACTCCGAATTGCTTTTTAGATTTCACTGCTCATAGCCATTGTCATCACAATGGCAGCGTGTCCAACACTGAACTCATCTTGCCCTGAAACCTACATATTTCTCAAAATCAGCAGCCATTTCTGATACTCCCTCTCATCTTACCTTCTTACGCTTAGCTTTCTCTTTACACAGTAAATTGGTAATTTCAGACATAGCCTACCATATTGTTGTTCCCCTTCAAAAGAAAAATTATGTTAGATGGTCCTTGGCTATAGTTTATACTTTAGAAATGGACAGCAAATCCAACACCTGCAGGAAATTTCATTAACAGAACCCTATTATTGCTCCTGGAATGTGAAGTCAAGTGGGCCTTAGGAAGCATCACTATGAACAAAGCTAGTGGAGGTGATGGCACTCCAGTTGAGCTATTTCAAATTCTAAATGGTGATGCTGTGAAAGTGCTGCACTCAATATGCCAGCACATTTGGAAAAATCAACAGTGGCCACAGGACTGGAAAATGTCAGTTTTCATTCCAATCAAAAAGAAAGGCAATGCCAAAGAATGCTCAAACTACTGCACAATTGCCCTCATCTTACACACTAGCAAAGTAATGCTCAAAATTCTCCAAGCCAGGCGTCAACAGTACATGAACCGTGAACTTCTAGGTGTTCGAGTTGGATTTAGAAAAGGCACAGGAACCAGAGATCAAATTGCCAACATCCACTGGATCATTGAAAAAGCAAGAGAGTTCCAGAAACACATCTATTTCTGCTTTATTGACTATGCCAAAGCCTTTGACTGTGTAGATCACAACAAACTGTGGAAAATTCTGAAAGAGATGGGAATACCAGACCACTTGACCTGCCTCTTGAGAAACCTATATGCAGGTCAGGAAGCAACAGTTAGAACTGGACATGGAACAGCAGACTGGTTCCAACTGGGGAAAGGAATACGTCAAGGCTGTATATTGTCACCCTGTTTATTTAACTTATATGCAGAGTACACCATGAGAAATGCTCGTCTGGAAGAAGCACAAGCTGGAACCAAGATTTCCAGGAGAAATATCAATAACCTCAGATATGCAGATGATACCACCCTTATGGCAGAAAGCAAAGAAGAACTAAAGAGCCTCCTGATGAAAGTTAAAGAGGAGAGTGAAAAAGTTGGTTTAAAACTCAACATTCAGAAAACTAAGATCATGGCATCTGGACCCATCACTTCATGGCAAGTAGATGAGGAAACAATGGAACCAGTGAGAGACTTTTTATTTTTGGGGCTTCAAAATCACTGCAGATAGTGACTGCAGCCATGAAATTAAAAGATGCCTGCTCCTTGGAAGAAAAGTTATGACCAACCTAGACAACATATTAAAAAGCAGAGACATTACTTTGCCAACAAAAGCCTGTCTAGTCAAAGCTTTGGTTTTTCCAGTAGTCAGGTATGGATGTGACAGTTGGACTATAAAGAAAGCTGAGTGCCAAAGAATTGATGCTTTTGAACTGTGGTGTTGGAGAAGACTCTTGAGAGTCCCTTGGACTGCAAGGAGATCTAACTAGTCCATCCTAAAGGAAATTGGTCCTGAATATTCATTGGAAGGACTGATACTGAAGATGAAGCTCCAATACTTTAGCCACCTGATGTGAAGAACTGACTGACTGGAAGAGATCCTGATGCTGGGAAAGTTGAAGGCAGGAGAGAAGGGGACGACAGAGGATGAGATGGTTGGATGGCATCACTGACTCAATGGACGTGAGTTTGAGTAAGCTCTGGGAGTTGGTGATGGACAGGGAGGCCTGGTGTGCTGCAGTCCATGGGGTTGCAAAGAGTTGGACATGACTGAGCAAGTGAACTGAACTGAACTGATTATTGCTCCATTTTTCTTTGTGGTGATTATTATCTAGTGGTAAAGAATCCACCTGTCAATGCAGGAGACACACAAAATGCAGGTTTGATTCTGAGATTAGGAAGATCACCTGGAGTAGGAAGTGGCAACCCACTTCAGTATACTTGCTTGGAAAATCCCATGGACAGAGGAGCCTAAAGGGCTACAGTCCATGGGGTCACAAAGAGTTGGACATGACTGAGCGACTGAGCACACACATACACGCAATTATTAGTAAACTAGATCCATACCAATTATTTCCACAGGGAAGAAAGGATGAAATCTCCCACTCCTCCAAGCAAGACTATCCTGATGTTTCCTGCCTAGGTGGGTGGTAAGTCACATTGCTCTGCAAAGCTCCTCTCCAGAGCGATGTGCATTTCACCCATCACGACCAGTCCACCATGTTAAATCTGATCACCAGTAATGGCCCACTTGTGATGTGACAGCAACTGGTTTAATAATTTCATCACAGTAACATAATCATAATAACAAGTTTGCCACTAAACGCTAGCTTTTCCCACCGTTTCAGCTTCAGAATAATTGGGTGAAAATAGATAACCAACAAGGATATACTGTATAGCACTGGGAACTATACTCAATACCTTATAATACACACTGAGGAAACCAGAAGGGAAAGAGACACGTGTACCCCAATGTTCATCGCAGCACTGTTTATAATAGCCAGGACATGGAAGCAACCTAGATGTCCTTCAGCAGATGAATGGATAAGAAAGCTGTGGTACATATACACAATGGAGTATTACTCAGCCATTAAAAAGAATACATTTGAATCAGTTCTAATGAGGTGGATGAAACTGGAGCCTATTATACAGAGTGAAGCAAGCCAGAAGGAAAAACATAAATACAGTATACTAACGCATATATATGGAATTTAGAAAGACGGTAACAATAACCCGGTGTATGAGACAGCAAAAGAGACACTGATGTATAGAACAGTCTTATGGACTCTGCGGGAGAGGGAGAGGGTGGGAAGATTTGGGAGAATGGCATTAAAACATGTAAAATATCATGTAAGAAACGAGTGGCCAGTCCAGGTTCGATGCACGATACTGGATGCTTGGGGCTGGTGCACTGGGACGACCCAGAGGGATGGTATGGGGAGGGAGGAGGGAGGAGGGTTCAGGATGGGGAACACATGTATACCTGTGGCGGATTCATTTTGATATTTGGCAAAACTAATACAATTATGTAAAGTTTAAAAATAAAATTAGGGAAAAAAAAAAACAACTCCAATTCCCCAAAAAAAAAAAAAAAATACCTTATAATAACCTATAATGAAAAGGATTCTGGAAAACTATATATATATATATATATATATATCACTTTACTGTACACCTGAAACTAACACAACATCGTAAATCTACTGTACTTCATTTTTAATCAAAAAGTTCAATTTAAAACATTTTTAATTAAAAAAAGAATAACTGGGGTAGAAAGAAGAGGAATTAAGTTAAATTGTCCCAATGCAGTTACAGTACTGAGTGTACACGCACACACACATACATGCACAAGTACATGTATATCTATATTGTATACTGCCCAAGTTGAGGAGATAGGAGCCCCTGCTCTAGCTGCCAGGTATCAAGGACAGCAAGTTTCCGGCCTTTGGTTTGCCAAGAACAAAGTTTCTTAACCTTGGCACTATTGCCACGGGTCTGGATAATTCCTTGCTGCGAGAGCTGTCCTGGACATTTTAGGATGTTTAGCAGCATCCTTGGCTTAGATCCACTAGATGCCAATGGCAGTCTGATAGTTTACAGTAAATGGTGTTGGATTTGTGATCTCCAAGAAGATTTAACTTCAGGACCAGGGACCAGGCTTGATCACTCAGGAGCTTTTGTGTAGCAGAGTTTTATTAAGGTAAGAAAAGGGACAGAGAACGCTTCTGACAGGGACATCAGAAGGGGGCTGGAGAACACCTCCCTTGCTGGTGTTAGCAAGGGAGTTGCATATTTTTTTAATTGGTTATTACAATTAATCAAAAGAATGTCTCAAGGTTGTAAAAATTTTACCAGGCCCACTCCCACAATTTACATTTTAGGATAACAGGATTAGAACTTAACAATAGAAAGATCCTACCAGACCCACTCCCATGATATACATTCTAAAATATCAGGATTAGCCAGAAGGTTTTCAGGAAGGAGAAACTGTCCTCAAGCAGGATACATTATTGTTATATAATCCCTAGTACAGAGTTTAAACTGAGTTGTTTATTATGTAGTCATCAGTTTGAGGCTTAAAGAAAAAAACGTTTTATGTGACTAAAACTAAGGAATGTAGAGGAAAAAAAGTTTGTCCTTTCCTCCTCCTTGAGAACTCCAGACCCTTATCTGCTCCTCGAGAACCCCAGACCTCTCTCCTTGGGGACCCCCAGACTTCTTATCAATGTGCCTAGGAATTGACTCTCTCAAATCTCTACCTCTAGTGTGACAACCAAAAACGGTTCCAGACATTTCCAACTGGATAGGATGAGGGCAATAAAACCCCATCTCCACTGGAGAAGCACTGCTGTAAATGGAAGCAAGGCCCTGCCTCCTATCAAACCTCATACATGATGGAGTCCCAAACACAGTAAAAGGCTGGGCATCTCCCCATCAGCATTCATCAGAGGACAACCTTCAGGTTTTTGAACTGGTCCCATGGCAGGCCTGTCAATGCCCTCCCAGGCAGGTACCAAGGAGAGTTCAGTCTTAAATAAGTTCTGCTATAAATGACAGAAACTTTTTCAAACAGTGATGCCCTGTGTACATATGGACACATGGAAGTAGAATTCAGATAAGTCGGGAGTGACCCACGGTAAAAGGTGGTTATCTATAATCAGTGAATTAATTAACTTTTTAGAGGTTTATGTTAAGAGACCCTGGTCTCATAAAAACTAAACACACACACACACACACACACACACACACACACACACACACAAGGCCTGGAACTTATTAACGATAATATAGTCTCTGAAGTTATTACAATAGTATTAAAATATTAAGCAGAATCATAACCTCCAGTAATTGAATTTTACTGGCAACAAATTCTTTTGATGAAAACGGGCACTGATCTCAGAGAGTGTGAGGCAGCCCTGGCCCCTGGGACAGACATGATGTGGACATGGTCCCTCTGAGCACAGATGTGGCGAGTCCCGGTGAATCCAGGCAGACCCGTGCAGCCCTGAGCTACAAGGATGCTCACCAGCTCTGTCTTAGCAACTTGCCCTCGTGTATTCAGGCCCCAGCAAAGACCGTGAAGGTCATGGGCAGCGCTGCCAAGGGAAGGTCCCTGGACCTTACTGCAGAGCGGTGAAGAGTGAAGTTGAGAAAAGCAAACTTCTCCCTGTTGTCAGGTGAGTAATTCTTTGTAAAACCCTCCTCCAGCTTCATATCTCACTTAGAAGAAAATACACCCCCCGCCCAGAGAGCTCCAGCAGCTTCGTCCTCTCCTAGTTCCGCCCTCACTCACCCCGGGCTGGCCCCCTGGCCTTCTGCTGTTCACTCCAATCACAGGACGCTCTCCTTTACTGTTACCGTTGTCTGCACTGCTTTTTGTCCTGATCTTTATATGCTGGGTCCTTCTCATCATTCAGGTCTCCGGTAAAATAGCCCTCCCCGCCCCAACCACTTAGAGAGGGGTCTTCCTGATGTCCATAGCTGAGGCTGTATTCAGGATCTCAATCTGTCCTGTGCATGCTGATCTCCTGGGGAGCCTGCTACAATGCAGACTTGGACTCAGTGGTGGGGGGATGCTATTGAAGCTGTGATTCTACATTTCTAACAAGCTCCCAGGAGATGCAAATCTCTGCTTCATGGACCACAACACTTTGAGTAGCAGCGTCACCCTTCAATTCCTGTCACACTGTGTGCTGTGCTAAACCACTTTAGTCATGTCTGACTCTTTGTGACCCCATGGACTGTAGCCTGCCAGGCTCCACTGTCCATGGGATTCTCCAGGCAAGAATACTGGAGTGGGTTGCCATGCCTTCCTCCAGGGGATCTTTCTGACCCAGGGATCAAACCTGCATCTCTTATGTCTCCTGTATTGGCAGGCGGATTCTTTACCACTAGCGCCACCTGTTTCATTTTCTTCATGGTATCTCTCAGCTTTGAAATCATCTGTTCATGTACTGGATCATTCATTGGCTGGTTGATCTATTTGTTTACTTAGAAGGTAAATTCCGTACGAGTCAGGACTTTGTCCACTGTGTTCACCTTTGTATTCTCAGCACTTAACACAAGACCTGGCATATCATAGATGTGCGTACATCACAAAGCATCACAGATGTTCTATACATACTGTTGAACGAGTGATGTTGTTCAAGATTTATTTTCTCTTTCACCCTGCTTGCTTACTGGCTGCTTCAGTGACTGCTCATTTACATACCAGGATCTAGGCTGTAAGTAATAGGACAGTGCTAGCCATTCAAATGCCAGGCAGGAATTGCTAGTTCCAGGTCCAAGCTGAGATATGAAGTTTGTACTAGAATTTAAATCTGCTGTCACTAAGCACAATTTTAGTGGAGATGATATATTTTTCATAGCAAGAGGTTCCTGATGAAGGAAGCCATGCCTTACTTTTCCTCTAGTCCAAGCTCATCTCAGGACAGACTGATAACAGTGTGTAAACTAGACCCATTGGGGTGACACATTTTGAGTAGCACTAATATAACGTATTACTTTGCTAAAAAAGATAAAAAATATTTTTTAAAAACTGGGGGATTTTTTGATAATATTTTTAAAATGCTAATAAACAAAATACTTGACATGCTAGGTATTCACTCTGATGATCACTCTAGAAATGACTAGAAAAATTTTAAGTAGTTTCTATTTTTAAAAATCAGAAAAAAAAATCAAAGTTATTTCTACACAAAGAAAATATCCCTCTTTATAGTAGGCCATAAATGTTATACAGTATCTACATTGTTATAATAGACATTTCAATATTCAAATTTTAACACTTACCGAAAAGGTCCTGTTCTGTTAGCAGATCGAGAATCCCCCATCTCTTTCTATGTCAAGAGGGCCCAATAATTAGATCCTTTTGCTACCAAACTCTGGTTATAGCAGTACCGAGGCAGCACAGCCTCCGTGGCCTGCTCCTCCTAATCCTCAGCCGCCGCCACAGACCCAGCGCCACGGAAACCGGCACTTCCTCCATGGCGGGCCTAAATATAAGGGATAGAAACCTTAAAATATATTTTCTGATTTCTTTTTTTAAAAATCAATTTGTTTATTTTAATTGGAGGCTAATTACAATATTGTGGTGGTTTTTGCCATACATCGACATGAATCAGCCACAGGTGCACCGCAGGTGAAAGTGAAAAGTGAAGTCACTCATTCGTGTCCGACTCTTTGTGACCCCGTGGACTGCAGCCCGCCAGGCTCCTCTGTCCATGGGATTTTCCAGGCAAGAGTACTGGAATGGGGTGCCATTTCCTTCTCCAGGGGATCTTCCCGACCCAGGGATCAAACCCAGGTCTCCCACATTGCAGGCAGACGCTTTACCCTCTGAGCCACCAGGGAATCCCAGTGGTAGGTAGGTAAAATAGGTAGGTAACCATAGGTAGGTAAAATAAATATCCTTTAAAATATATAATTACAAAATATTTTTGTCATGTACTGCAATAAAGTATTGTATGAGAGAAGAAATTGACCCCCCTGTCCTTCCCTCCTAGCTATGACCTCCCAGGTCACCTGCAATCCATCATAACCATGAATTTTCCCACTGTTACCCTGATGGAGTCTTCCCACCACTTCCACCACACCCTTGCATGTTTCCATGCCCATTCCCCACCCCCACATGACCATGACCCTCCTTGCTGCCTGGCTTTACGTGCCTCATCTGGGTCACAGTCCTCCTGACACACCCCTGTTTCCTGCTTGGCCACACCTACATCCCATGCAAAGGTAGCTGTGCTCTCCTGCTGAGACCCTAGCTTCTGCATCAAGTCCTCATTGCTGGCCCATGCTTGCTTCCCACACTCTGGCCACGCCATTCGTGAATAGGCTAAACTTTCTGTGTTCCCTCTTCCCAAAAGCCTGACCCTGGGAAACTCTGGAGATGGGCCTCAGGTCTTCCAAGAAATTATGAAAGGGATCTAAAATTTTGACAGAGAACAGAGAATGACAGGTGAGATTATAATTAATGGTAGAAAAGAAGAAAGAATTATGGACAGAAGGGGGAATTCCCTGAGATACAGAATTGGGAAAGACAATGAAGTTTTGTAAGAATGGAAAATTATGAGAGAAAGTGTTAAGTTGGGGAGAAGAAAAGAATTGGAAGGAAACCAGGAAATTATTAGAAAGAACAGAAAACTTTGGATGAGTAGAAGAATTGCAGGAGACAAAGGGAATTGTGGAAAAGCATGGAGAATTGTGAAAGAGATGGAGAATTGTAGGAAAATGCTGAACTCTGGAGAAGAACAGAGAATTGTGGTATAGATTGGGAGTTACAGGATATCAGGATGGCTGAGTGGTCTAAGGTGCCAGACTCAAGCTTAGCTTCCCCACTGTGGGGATTCTGGTCTTCCAGTATAGCCAGTGGCTTAGATGGTAAAGAATGCTCAAACTACCACACAATTGCACTCATCTCACACACTAGTAAAGTAATGCTCAAAATGCTCCAGGACAGGCTTTAGCAATACGTGAACCATGAACTTCCAGATGTTCAAGCTGGTTTTAGAAAAGGCAGAGGAACCAGAGATCAAATTGCCAACATCAGCTGGATCATTGAAAAAGCAAGAGAGTTCCAGAAAAACCTCTATTTCTGCTTTATTGACTATGCCAAAGCCTTTGACTGTGTGGATCACAATAAACTGGAAAATTCTGAAAGAGATGGGAATACCAGACCACCTGATCTGCCTCTTGAGAAATCTGTATGCAGGTCAGAAAGCAACAGTTAGAACTGGACATGGAACAACAGACTGGTTCCAAATAGGAAAAGGAGTTCATCAAGGCTGTATATTGTCACCCTGTTTATTTAACTTATATGCAGAGTACATCATGAGAAACGCTGGACTGGAAGAAACACAAGCTGGAATCAAGATTTCCAGGAGAAATATCAATAACCTCAGATATGCAGATGACACCACCATTATGGCAGAAAGTGAAGAGGAACTCAAAAGCCTCTTGATGAAAGTGAAAGTGGAGAGTGAAAAAGTTGGCTTAAAGCTCAGCATTCAGAAAATGAAGATCATGGCATCCGATCCCATCACTTCATGGGAAATAGATGGGGAAACAGTGGAAACAGTGTCAGACTTTATTTTCTTGGGGCTCCAAAATCACTACAGATGGTGACTGCAGCCATGAAATTAAAAGACGCTTACTCCTTGGAAGGAAAGTTATGACCAACCTAGATAGCATATTCAAAAGCAGAGACATTACTTTGCCAATAACGGTCCGTCTAGTCAAGGCTATGGATTTTCCTGTGGTCATGTATGGATGTGAGAGTTGGACTGTGAAGAAGGCTGAGCGCCGAAGAATTAATGCTTTTGAACTGTTTTGTTGGAGAAGACTCTTGAGAGTCCCTTGGACTGCAAGAAGACCCAACTAGTCCATTCTGAAGGAGATCAGCCCTGGGATTTCTTTGGAAGGAATGATGCTAAAGCTGAAACTCCAGTACTTTGGCCACCTCATGCGAAGAGTTGACTCACTGGAAAAGACTCTGATGCTGGGAGGGATTGGGGGCAAGAGGAGAAGGGGACGACAGAGGATGAGATGGCTGGATGGCATCACTGACTCGATGGACATGAATCTGAGTGAACTCCAGGAATTGGTGATGGATAGGGAGGCCTGGCGTGCTGTAATTCATGGGGTCGCAGAGTCGGACACGACTGAGCGACTGATCTGATCTGATCTGATGCTGTCTCTGCATGTAACCCCCACCACCACCAAATCTGTCTATAAAAGCTCTCAACTTTTATAGAGAGGGAATCAACCTTTGGACAGATGTCCCCCACCCTCCCCCTCAGTTGCCAGCATCTAAAATAAAGCAACCTTTCCTTTCCACCAATCTGGCCTGTTTATTGGCTTTTGAGCAGCGAGCAGCCAAAGCCACCATAAACTCCTTTCAGTAACAAGATCTCTAATATGAAGGCTATGAGTATTCAGAATGAATGGGCCCATCAAGTGCAAAGCCAGTGAAAGCAAACAGCATATCTTTTCAGACCACTATAAAGAAGAGAAGATCCTAAAAATATCAAAGAAAAAAAAGAAAAAAAGAAATGACATCTGATTTCTCAATATCAACAATGGAAACTAGAAGATAATGAAGCAATTACTTAACAATTTGGAATGATATGTTTCTAAACCTAGAATTATATATCCAAGCTGCCAGTCAAGTGGAAGGGTAAAACACAGACATTTTAGATTTCCAAGACCTTAAAACTGATGTGCTCCCAAAACAATGCAAAGAAGAATACACAACATCCAAGAACCAGAGATCCAAATCAAGACAGGAAAAGGTTGACAGCAAGGTCCAGGAAGACAACAGGCAGAAATAATTTCCAAACAGTCTAGAACTGGGCAGTGGCAGAGGTCAGGTGTTTATCCAAGAGTGAGGACTCAAGGGGTTGGGGGAAAGAAAACATATACAGTAGCTACTTGGAGAAACAAATGGCAGTCCACTTCAGTATTCTTGCCTGGAAAATTCCATGGACAGAGAAGCCTGGCTGGCTACAGTCCATGGAGTGGCAATGAGTCAGACACGACTGAGCGTACATATAGAGTGAAAGTGAAGTCACTCAGTCTTTGCGACCCCATGGACTGTAGCCTACCAGGATCCTCCATCCATGGGATTTTCCAGGCAAGAGTACTGGAGTGGGTTGCCATTTCCTTCTCCAGGGGATCTTCACGACCCAGGGATCGAACTCCAGTCTCCTGCATTGTAGGCAGACGTTTTACCGTCTGAGCCACATACAGAGTAGTTGATATATTTGAATGCTGACAGGTAATCATTTAAAACTAGACAAAGGGGAAAAAGGAAAAACAAGGATTAAATTCTAATGGAAATTTTGTACAAGAAAAACTGTCATCAGCAGTCATTACAAATATTTTTATAGTCATAATAATGTAAATACTGAAGTCCTAAGGGAAATCAGTCCTGAATATTCATTGGAAGAACTGATGCTGAAGCTGAAGCGCCAATATTTTGGTCACCTGATGCAAAGAGCTGACTCATAGGAAAAGACCCTGATGCTGGAAAGATTGAAGGCAGGAGAAGGGTATGATAGAGGAGTAGATGGTTGGATGGCATCACTGACTCAATGGACATGAGTTTGAGCAAGCTCTGGGAGTTGGTGATGGACAGGGAAGCCTGGCATGCTGCAGTCCATGGGGGCAGAGAGTCAGACACGACTGAGCAACTGAACTGAACTGAATGTAAGTACTAAACAAGATTTATCCAAAATGATTTATAACTATTGGTAGAGTGGAGGGATACATGTGTATGTGTGTGCATGTTTGTGTTAGCATGTTAGTGGAGGGACAAAGAAAAAGAAACAATTCAGAGTGGAAACTGAGGCCAAAGGTGTCCTGCCACAGTCTTCTCACCCACCTACTGCTTTTCCTGTAACTCCCAGCATTAGTATTAGTAGCTCCTTCTCTATAAAGCATTCTTCTACTTACTCCTTCCTTTCTATCCACTTGCTGCACATCAACCTCACAATAGTCACTTCTTCCAAAAGTCCAGGAACAATCTGCACATCCATATACTGAGATTCAAATATGGTTATTTGTCTGCATGCCTGTCTCTTCAATTACCTAAGGTTCTTGCCCTCTTTGTGAAACATGCCCCTTTGGAATCTGGTGAAATTTGTTATCTTCTCAAAATAGTATTTTTACGTGCATAAAACAAATTACAAAAGAAGCCAATTACAGTTGCTCCTCAGTATCCATGGGGGCGTGGTTCCAGAACCCACCACAGATCCCCAAATGCAAAGAAGCTCAAGTCCCATAGTCAGCCTTCCATATCCATGATTCAACCACTCCCAGATTCTAGTATTTATTGGAAAGAAAAAACCCACATGTAAATAGACACCTGCAGTTCAAGCCCATGTTATTCAAAGGTCGATTGTATATTGAAATATAGTTATTAGTTATCAACCTATTATATTGAAATATAGTTATTAACATGTTAAAAAAAAAAGATTGTGTAGGTTAAAGGCTAGGTTGCCCAGGAAATATACACCAAAGTAATATAGTTTTTTAAAATGCTGTCTTGATCCAGTTTTGAGGCAGTGGCTAGAGGCTGGTCAGTTCCCTGACTTCAGGATCTAAGCCCACAGCCCCCAGTCACCTCCCTTACTGGGCTTTCATATTCTGGGCCACTATCTACCTGCCCTCATCACTCCTGGGCCAGGTACCAAACAACTGGGGATAGCTCCTATGCTCCAGAGCCTGCTGAAATTATTTAAATTTCAGCCTGCTTGCCCTGCCTTGCTGGCTCCTCTGTCCCTGTGATTTCCCAGGCAAGAATACTGGAGCTGATTGCTGTTTCGTCCTCCAGGGGATCTTCCCCACCCAGAAATTGAAACTGTATCTCTTGCATTTCTTGCACTGGCAGGTGGATTCTTTCTCACTGTGCCACCCGGGAAGCCCTCTTTCCTACAGAAACCATAATAAAGGCTCATACCCACAGTTCCCCTCTCCATCCCTGCCTAGTGGTGTGCCCAGTGCCCCCATGTGTGGCGCCTCATGGTGTGATATGTACTCCGACTCTTGGGATCTGTGAGTATAATAAACAATCTTTTTAATGGTAGTCATTTTCTGTCATCAAATCTAAGCAAAATTACACTTATTAAAAGGCTGAGATTCCACAAAATTTGTGCATACAAATGTCCTCATGAACAACTTTGAGAGTGACGGAAAGACAAGGCAAAGGGAAAAATCGAACTGTAATGCAGTCAGAGTGGGAGCCTCAGCTCATCCTAGGAGCAGCTCTGAAGCTGCGATGGCCCTTCTCAGTTGTCCCCCTTGAGGCTAAGGGGCCTGGGCTTAGGTGCACTGCAGCCTATCCCCACAGAGGGAATATGATTTTTCCTGAAGCAGTTCTCTTAGGCACTGGGCAATTCCTGGAAAGAGACTTCACAGGTGCACTACGGTGATATAGAAAGATATATGCTTTTTATTTACATTTTAAATAACAAGATAAACTTACTTTAATTTTAAAGTAGTGATGAATAGTAGTATTTTGAGACAGAAATGACAATCATATGTAACATCATTTCTCTGTAATTGCTATCAGTGCCACATATATCTAACACTACCCGGATTTGTTGCCTGCCTTCCTGGTGGAAAAAAATACTTTCTGTTAGAGGCAAGCGAAAATACAGACCTTCAAATCCACACAGATGGTTGGATGGCATCACCGACTCAATGGACATGAGTTTGGGTAAACTCCAGGAGATGGTGATGGACAGGGAGGCCTGGCGTGCTGCAGTCCATGGGGTCGCAAAGAGTCGGACACGACTGAGCGATTAAACTGAACTGAACTGAACTGAACTCCACACACCCTGTTAAGAAGACCTGCGGAGCCGAGAACTTTTGTTCATTTCTGGATCTCCAGATTCGGCCACAGATCTGCATACCTACTGATGTTTCTTGAGTCATTACTATAATTAAAACTGACGGGATACAATTTAAAAGGTATAAATTTTAAAACTCTTCCTATGCAACGCCTCCGCAGCTTAAAGCGCCTCGCCCTATGGCAAGTTTGTTCAAGCCGAAAAGTCTATGCCGGCTTCGCCAGGAGGGGCGGGGCCAGAGAGGGGCCTTGCCTTTATAGGCCGAGGAGGACAGGAGGGGCGGGGCCTACTCCATTGTGATGGACAGAAACCCTCCCCCTTCAGCCGGTGCGCCCGCCTCCCACGCGCCCGGAAGTCCTGCCTTCGGAAGAGGAAGTAGCGGCGTGAGCGAGAGCCGGTGGTGACCCGGGCAACAGCTGTGACCGAACGAGGGGAGGGGAAGGTGGTGGCGGTGGTTTGCTGCCGCTCCGCGCCGGAGTTGGCGGTTAGAGGCGGGACCGGCAGCCGGGTACAGGAGTCAGGTGCGGAGGGGCAGGCTGGCTGAAGCAGAGGCCGGGGGCGGTGTCTGGGATCCCGGGACTCGAGGGTGCCACGCGCGGGGACCGTGCGAGGAAGACTGCGGCCGCGCTGTGCCCTCCGCTGACCTTTCCTTCCTTCCTCTCTTTTCTGCGCCTTACTCTTCCCAGACCCCCAGCTCCTCGCCCATCCCTCGTGCCGCGTGTCTAGTATGGACTCGGTGGGCTTCCTCTCTCATCGGATCACCACCTCGGGACCCTCTTCCTTCATCCCCGGGCCTACAGCCCCCTCGCTATGACATGGTTTCTCAGGGACCGCCTCACTTCACCCCCCAAGTCCGCACACCCTTAGAAACGTCCCCTCAAAGGTGTAGATTTCACACTAGTATGTCCCAAAGGGGGTGATCTGTTAAAGCTGTCCCTCATCAAAGTGGAGGGTGAAGTGGAGCCCCTGCCCAGTACATTTCTATAAAGGTGACAAGGAGGAAAAACAAGGGTTGGCCACATTAAGAATACTAAGGGAATAGTGGGAATCCAGGCATCAAGCATTCATCTCTCTGGTTTGGCCCGTGTGAATTTAGAATTGCTTGGATTCAACACTGGGAGTCCCACCATGGGCTTGTCTGCATCTGCCCCTGCTGCTTCTACGGTTCAGACCTCTACCCCTGCTGCTTCAGATCATCAGACAGCAGCCCCAACGTCTGGATGCCCAATGCACGAAGGGAAAGTGAAAGGTAATGGACCATTTATCTAGAAGATAAAAAGAATTCTCCAAAAGAGCTCTGAGGAGGTGGGATAGCATGCTGGTGAGGCTCCTAAGGCCTGGGAGTGGGGTGACCTGGGTTTGGTCCTTTTGTTGTTACTTTCAAGGTATGTGACTGTAGACAAGTTACTTCTCTAAGTCTCAACCCATCATCACCTGTAAGCTGAGGATATAGAATTGCCCAGGGTTGTGGTCATGACTGAGATCGTGGGTAAGTGAGGAGGGATTGCTCCATACATCAGCCCCCACTCCAACAATTTGCTGTGGTCTACTTTAGCGGGTTTTTTAGCTGGGAAGGCAAGCCCCCCTCAGCCCAGAGGACACTTGGCAATGCCTGGAGGCCTTTCTGCACGTCGTAACTCAGAGGGGAAGGTGTGTCTAATGAGAAGACAGGAGTGCTGCTAAATATCCTACAGTGTACAGTGCAGACCCTGCAACAGTCACCTGGCCCCAG
Source organism: Bos grunniens (assembly GCF_055505025.1). NCBI lineage: Eukaryota > Metazoa > Chordata > Mammalia > Artiodactyla > Bovidae > Bos > Bos grunniens. The sequence goes on from NC_141194.1 coordinate 8,571,584, forward strand.
ATGTCGCGAGTGCCCAGGCTGAGAAACTTTGGTCTAGATCATGCTGTCTTTCTTTATCCAGACAGCTTTACTCCTCCCTCTGTTGGATTACTCTCTGTGTAAAAAATAAGTCATTGCCTGATGGACTTGCTGTTCATTTTTTTAGGTGCAAAGGTGAGACTTGAAATGCTTTCCTTTTTCATTGGTCCACCTGCCGCTTTAGATTGTCTTTGTAAAACTATGCTCTGAATCCACCAGATGTGTGACGACTTGTTTCCAGACATGAGGGTAGGAAGCAGTGTTAGCGTGCTTATCTAGTGCTGACGCTTCCTGTGTTACGGCTGTTCATTCCTTCAGTCAGCCCACAAGAATTTGCTCCCTGTCCACCCTGTGCCAAGCACTGAGTGGTTCTGTGTGTTTTGTTTTTCCACTGAGAGAACAGCAGTGTCTAAAACAGACAAAAATCCTTTGCCTAGTGGAGTTTACATTCTCATCCTCAAAATCCTGCGTGGTACGTCCCCTACCCCGACCCCCTTGTTTCGTAATTAAGGAAACTTACAAGTCACACAGCTAGTGAGTGGCAAAACCAGCGAAAATTCTGGGGCCTTGAATAAGGACCAGTCCAGTGCTCTTCTAGGGTTTCTCCTTACAGGCAAAATGGAGGCAGATGTGGACGAAGCAGGTGTGTGTCTGTTCTGAGCATCCCTAGAAAGTCACACAGTCCTGTCTAGGGTCTGATTTCATTTGCTGTGTTCCTAGGAGAGCTGTAAGTCAGATGAATTTGCTTTAGGAAAGAAGGTGGGTATATCTGTAGGAGATTGAAGGGGCTACTGGTTCTCTGGTATGAAAAACATAAACAGGATTTTCTTTCCAACACCAGTTGGGACCAGTGTGCCAGAAGAGACTGGAGAGGAGAGGGGGGCGGAACAAGTCTCCCTCCACCCCTCAGTAGACAGCTCTACAGGGTCCTCGCAGAGGAAAGGAAGTAAACAGAAATTTGTCTTTTGCGTGTAGGGTGCCCAGAGTTCAGTGTCTCCTTGGTGTTCACTGCTGCTGCCCAAGATAAGGGTTCCTTTCCACCAGCTGTGTCTTCCTGGGCCATAGCTCTCCCCTTGCCTGCCTGCCTCCTGTGTCTACACCGCCTTCCCGGCCCGCACACTTGTTTCCAGCGGCACCTGGGATCCTTAGGCATTGACTACCCTGCCCGCTGCTGTTCTCAAAGTGGCATCTGGATCCCACGTGGACTGGGGGATGTTTTCTTTAGTGGGTGCCTTTGCTTGATGAACTCGCTGTCTCCTGACAGCGAATTGAGCCTCGGCCAAGTGGTCTTGTTTTAGTCCTGGAGCAGGGCACAAGCAGAGCACATCCTGAATTTTCTCCATGAGCCTTTTGGATGGCTCTTCTGCTCATTTTTACCTCCTGTCCCCAGTCCCTGAGAGAAGACATCCATAATGAAGGTCTGGCCTCCTGTGCCCTGGTGGGAGTTGGGTCTTGTCTGGAACTGGGGAATAGAAAAGTCAGGGAGACCCATTCACGGGGGGCCCTGCCCCCAGAGGTACTTCTGTAACAGCTCATAGCAACTCCCTGCTCCGTTCCTAAACCCCTGCTGTGGGCAGTACCTACTCTGCCAATGCTGAGACTCTGGGGGTTTATTTTTCTTGGGGTGGGTAACACAATAGGAGAATGGGTACCCATTTCTCTTCCAAGGGGAAAGTTAATTTATGGAGCCTCTTCCTGGACTGTCGGATGTTAGCGCTTGGTAGCTGTGACCAGTAGAAGCCTGACTTTGTCTGTGCCGGTGATCCCTAGTCAGACATTCCACTTTTTGGGGCCCAGATTGAGAGCCAGATGTCCTGCCTTTGTGGTGACAGTGTTTTCACCCTTGATCCGTTTCAGGCTGTCCAGTGAGTGCCGAGCCGTCGGACTCAACCTGTGGGAGCAAAACGAACTCTGTGCCTGCGCACCAGGAGCGCGCCTACGAGTACGTGCAGTGTCCCATCACCGGCGCCAAGGCCGCGAATAAGGAGAACCTGGATCCTTCTAACCTGGTAACCCTCGACCAGCCCCTCTGCCCAGAAGTTTTTAATGTAGGGATGCTCTTACAGGCTCCCAAACTACAGGCTGCTGGGATTGATCCTTCTGCGCTTTTAAAATGGAGAAGTCTGATATTCCATCCGTAGTGAAAATCTAGACTGTGTCACTAAGTGTAGTTTCGGAGAGCGCCTAGGAAAGCCATGGACTATCCCCAAGCGCCAGAGCAGGCTGACCTGGAATCAGCCACACCAGAGGATGTTGCTTTGGGGGTAGAGTATTAGGTGGGCGGGAGATCTATTAGCAGCACGGCTGGAGTTCGGAAAGGTGTTGCTGGTTTGGGGAAACACCATAGGCACACGGCAAGGTTGGGGTGCCTCTTAAGGCACAGCTGGGTGCCAGCCTTGTGTGACTGCCAGTGACAGAATGCCATCGAGAAAGTGGTGGTATTCTGTTTTGTATACATATCAATACACACACATTTATCACCCCATCTTTTTCAGAAATTTGTAGTAGTGCCTGCCCATCATGGTTATTAGTTTTTACTTTCTAATCCTTGAGAAAGAGACCAAATGTTTGACTGTAGTATGTATTTACCATTTATGTGAAGTCAACAAGGAAAAGAGCTTCTGCGCTCTGACTCAACCGAGAGGCCTGAAACTGATGTCGCTGGTTTGATGAGGAAACTGGGCTGTGTGTGTGATGCCTTGCTTTCCAGGAAGTAATTATGTTGCTTGTTTCTACTTTGTATTTCCAACCTTTTTTTTTTAAACCCACTTACTTTACATAGATGCCACCTCCTAATCAGACACCAGCCCCCGACCAGCCGTTTCCACTATCTACTGTGAGAGAGGAATCGTCTATTCCGAGGGCAGATTCAGATAAAAAGTGGGTTTATCCTTCTGAACAGATGTTCTGGAATGCGATGTTAAGAAAAGGGTAAGTGAGCATATTCCTGAGGCTATAAATTTGCTTGTGAATCTAACCTTTTTAACATTTAATTTTTAGATGAATCTAATCTAAGAATTAAATGTTAGAGGTTTTATCCCCCAGGTGTACAGTAAATTTTTATACTAACCAACTGATTCTTCAGACTTAAGTGCAATGTATTAGGATTCTCCAGAGAAACAGAACTAATAAGATGTATATATCTTGATATACATATAGACAGATTTGTGGTAAGGAACTGACTCATGGTTACGAAGGTGGAGATGTCCCATAGTCGGCTCGGCAGGCTGGAGACCCAGGAGAGTCTATATTTCAGTTCAAGTCCAAAAGCAGGAAGAGAAACTGATGTCCCTGTTGGAAAGCAGGCAGGCAGAAAGAGTACCCTCTTACTTGCAGAGGCTCTGCCTTTTTGTTCTGTTTCAGCTTTGAGAGCTGGGCCCGCTCTGCCCATTTAAATGTTAATCTCATCTAGAATAATGTTTGACCAAATATCTGGGTACCCCATGGCCCAAACAAGCTGACACATAAAACTAACCCATCACAGCCAGTAACTTTTTTTTAAGTACCACTGCTATATAAAATACTTAGAAAAAGGGAATTTGTGATACTAATTAAAAAAGTGTCACTTGAAAAATCGAGGGATCCTTGATATTTGGATAAATCGGATTTTTGGTGACACAGTGAAATGAATACATGGCATTCACAGTAATGTTTGTCAAGTTTTACCAAATGTTCTTTCCTAGGTGGAAATGGAAGGATGAGGATATTAGTCAGAAAGACATGTATAATATCATTAGGATTCACAACCAGAATAATGAGCAAGCTTGGAAGGAGATTTTGAAATGGGAAGCCCTTCACGCTGCGTAAGTATGTTCAAGATCTTAAAAAAACCATTCTTCCAGCATCTTAATTTCATAGCTGCTTTCTATGAAAGAAATACAGAAGGGTTTTAGTCCAACACTGTGCTATTCTATTAAAACATTTTAGGTAGCAGGCCTGTCTCAGTGACTTGCGTGACAGACTGCCCTACTCAGTCATGTAAAATGCCAACTATTTAAGTATGTTCGTGGGTTCAGTGAGTCCCAAGTGCAGAAAGGACGGAGCAGGGATGGCTGGTCTCTGCCTCCTGATGCGTGGGGTCTCAGCCACCGAGACTTAGTGGTCAGGGGTGACTGGACAGCCGTGGGCTGGAAGCCTTCGAAGGCCCCATTTACTCCCCTGGTAAGTGATACCATGCCAGCTCTCAGCTAGGACGCCTGCCCATGGCCTCTAAATGTGGCTGCTTTGGCTTCTTCACACCATGGTGACTAGGTTCCCAGAGCTAGAGTTACAGAAAGCTCCAGAGACACTGCATCTCCTGTGATGACTGAGTCTGGGAAGTCCCATAGTGTCACAAGCCTGCCCACGTGCAAGGGGAGGGGCCGTTGACCCCAGATCTCAACAGGAGGAGCATCACAGTCCATTCCAGGCAGAGCACAGGGGCGAGAAACTCTAAAATGCTCTCTGCCCTAAGGGAGCTGGGAAAGATTTTGTTCACACAGCAGCATGTATTGAATCCCCATCAGGAGTAAACATCAAGAGGCATCTTTGCACATGATCATTTTTCTTGGGGAGATGGGGCTTCCCTGGTGGCTCGGATGGTAAAAAATCTGCCTGCAATGCAGAAGACCCAGGTTTGATCCCTGTGTCAGGAAGATCCCCTGGAGAACGGAATGGCAACTCACTCCAGTATTCTTGCCTGGAGAATCCCATGGTCAGAGGAGTCTAGTAGGTTGCGGTCCATGGGGTCGCAAAGTTGGACATGACTAAGAAACTACACACTTTTTCTCTGGGAGACTAGCTAAATGCATTTGTGAGTTAGTGGCGATGGGCCATCAGTCTGTTCAGAGCCGTGGTCCTCACACTTGAGCTGCCTCAGCATCACCTAGGGGTTTGTTGAAATACTGAGTGCTGGGCCCCGCTCCCAGGATTTCTGATTCAGTCGATCTGGGGTGAGCATTTCCAAAATGGTGCCTGCTTGAGGGCTCCACCTGGAGAAGGGTAGGGGGTGGGGCGTGTCTCCACAGAACCAGATGTCATCATGGTTGGTGGCTCATGTTTTTAATACATGGCAAAATGTGATTAACTTCTTGGACAAAATCCACTCAATGTGGAGACTTAGGCTGCAAGTGTGAACAAATGTGAAGTCGCTCAGTCATGTCCGACTCTTTGCGACCCCATGGACTGTAGCCTACCAGGCTCCTCTGTCCATGGGATTTTCCAGGCAATAGTACTGGAGTGGATTGCCGTTTCCTTCTCCAAGGGATCTTTCCAACCCAGGGATCGAACCCGGGTCTCCCGCATCATAGACAGACGCTTTACCGTCTGAGCCACCAGGGAAGTCCAGGCTGCAAGTGTGCCGTTGTTAAAGCTGAGAATGAAAGGAGCTTGGCTAGTCCTTAGCCGGGGGCCCATCACACGTGGGGTGCTTTGCTCTATCCCAGTTCATTAGAGAGACCTATTTAGGCCAAATCCTGTCTTTATAGTGACAGCAGCTGCCAAGACAAGTAGCCTCTTGTATTTTCCACTCCCCCTGCAGGGGACAGTGCTGTGTGCCTTATGCCAGATGACCAGGAGACTCCCCCCCCCCACCCCACCCCCATGGCCCCTGTGAGCTTGGGGGTGGGGGCTGGCAGGGCACCTAGAAAGTTCAAGCCCAGGGTCTGCCCAGAGAGTGAGTAGATTGTCTCAGCACGACCTTGTCCCCCACCTGTCAGCTTGTGTACAGTTATTTAAAGAGATGGCCCAACACTGATTACATTAGTTCCTAGGGAGAGCAGCAATTTTCTTTCTTCATGAAGGTTGCTCATTGGTTTCAAACGAGAGAGGAGTATAGCATTTTCTTACTTTCATCTGGAAAAAACCCCAACTGCTCTTCGTGCAAGAGAAGAGTTTATGCCTGATACCTGATCCTTTTTTTCCTGAGAGTACACCATGTGGACAGGCCCTGACCCCGGACTCCTGCCAAGAGCAGCACAGATACTCAGAGGGAAGGGGAGGGAGTGGCACGCACTTGATCCAGAAGTTAAAGCACAGCATTTTTTTTTAAAGCAAATAGGGATATTTCTGTGAGGTTTTTCAGTTACCTTTCTCTAATATGTAAAATATATACAGAAAAATGTGTGTCATGGAGAAACTGCAACATTCTGTTTTTCAAGGGAAAGAGAGTTATCTTATTTCTTCTTTGGGGATTTCTAGTGAGTGTCCGTGTGGTCCATCCCTGATCCGGTTTGGAGGCAAAGCAAAAGAGTATTCGCCACGGGCAAGAATTCGCTCCTGGATGGGGTGAGTGTCTGCAGAAACGTTCTGTTCCTCAGGTCACGGTCTGCTTGCTCTTGGCATTAAAACCAGGCAGTCAAAGAACTGCAGTGCCATCTTGCGAAACATGCTTCACTTTCAGCTGCAGACCTCCTGTGCTCCCTCAAGGTGGTGCTGGCGGGCAGCTCGGGGTTACTTCCTGTCTTCTTCTCATAGAGTTGACCGGAGTCATCTTCTCTGTGTTCTTGCAGTGCCCCCTCGCTCCTCCCACACTCCTGCTCTGTCCACCTATGCACTCCATGCTCCCTGTTGTCATCGGATTCACAGCTCCCACCTGCTTCCCTGGTGGCTCAGCTGGTAAAGAATCCACCTGCAATGCGGGAGGCCTGAGTTCGATCGATCCCCTGGAGAAGGGATAGGCTACCCACTCCAGTATTCCTGGGCTTCCCTGGTGGCTCGGCTGGTAAAGAATCCACCTGCAATGCGGCAGGCCTGAGTTCAATCCCTGGGTTGGGAAGATCCCCTGGAGAAGGGAAAGGCTACCTATTCCAGTATTCTGGCCTGGAGAATTCCGTGGACTGTATAGTCCATGGGGTCACAAAGAGTCAGACACGACTGAGCAACTTTCACTTTCACCTGCATTTCTGCAGGTGCTGAGCTGACCTCCCCAGCCTGGCTGTGCTTCCTGCCATTGACCTTCTTCCCTTGTAGCAGATGAGCTGTCTGCTGATGGGGGAGCCTCCTGCTTTCCAGCCCTACCTTCCCACAGCACTGTGGACCATGCTCATCGGAGTCTCACCTCTCATCCAAGGTGGACCCTGAGAGCCAGCCTCCCCATGTGCTGCCCTGCTGGCTTTCTTACCGCCTAAACCCCAGCTCAGCATCCCACAGGCATGGTAACCCCCGCCAGCATGTTTTCATTCCAGGTACGAGCTGCCTTTCGACAGGCACGACTGGATCATCAACCGTTGCGGGACGGAAGTGAGATATGTCATTGACTACTACGACGGGGGTGAGGTCAACCAAGACTACCAGTTCACCATCCTGGACGTGCGGCCCGCATTGGATTCGCTGTCGGCCGTATGGGACCGGATGAAGGTGGCCTGGTGGCGCTGGACTTCCTAAGCACCGCTTTGTCAGAGATGAGAAAATAGAAACAATTTTTTTTTTCTGAGAAGTACATTAAACTATTTTCCCCAAACTGAATTGCGCTCCTGATGTAACAGGGATTCCAGAGGATCATCCTACCTTCCATGCCACTTAGCAAAGGGTACTCAGCATGTGCTCTTCTGAGTACCGTTTGTACCTTGCAGTTGACGGCACATCATTTTAAGTTGAGGCCCTCCCTGAGTTTCTCCTTTAACTGCAGTATTGTCTGTCTATTTGATCTAAAAATCTGAACTTCTGAAAAAGACCTTTGCTGAAAATATGAAGAGAGCTGCTCTTTTCCCTCCCTATTTTAAATACTGATGTGTAGATCTGAAAGCCCACAGGATGCTCAACTTTGACCTGGTCCAATATTTTATTTAAAAGTGTTCTGTTAGGCTTTTTATACAAGTTACCAGCATTTCTCAAGTCCATCAAATACAGTAGTGACCCCTGAAGAAAATACAGCCACACCCCAGCAATGCACTCCACCAACCTGAGGTGTGTGTGTCTTGCTCTCCAGATTCTTGCTGTTGTGATTTTTTTTTCAGACTGGACCTCAATCCAGAATAATTTCAACTCCGCTATGATTTGATGGCGCACGTGTGTTGGGAGTATGTCCTAACTTTTTAAGTATTTTCCTTTTAATTCCCATTGTTCTGACCTGTAACTGTGTTCCATGTAAGCAGGCTTCACTGTTCTGGCATTTGACAACTTAATCCCATTCTGGAGTTCATCCGTTCCCCTGCCTGAAGCCTTCCTCTTGTCTGCCTGACCTGAACCTTGAAGGTCTGGCTGAAGTCACAATGCTAGGAGTGGTCCTGCTCTAAAACACAGTATTTTATCCATTGCTAGAATTCACAAGGAGAATATTTTTCCCAGATGTAGAATGGTTGCATCAACTCACTCTCTGTTCACATCTGTTTTTTAAGGGATTTCTAAGTTTGCCACTGAAATTCTTTGTATCAGTCACCCACACACTGGTTGTTCAACTTAGAGCAGCATAATACGATTGTTGGTTGTTTTTGTTTTAAGTGTTCATAGTAGCAACTCAGGAGAAGGTGATGGCACCCCACTCCAGTACTTTTGCCTGGAAAATCCCATGGATGGAGGAGCCTGGTGGGCTGCAGTCCATGGGGTCATGAAGAGTTGGACACGACTGAGCGACTGCACTTTCACTTCCCACTTTCATGCACTGGAGAAGGAAATGGCAACCCACTCCAGTGTTCTTGCCTGGAGAATCCCAGGGGTTGGGGAGCCTGGTGGGCTGCCGTCTATGGGGGTCGCACAGAGTTGGACACGACTGAAGCGACTTAGCAGCAGCAGCAGCAGTAGTAACTCATTTATCCTGAATATCGTGGAGTTAAGTTAGTACATGAACTTAGGAGTCTGGAGTGATTCATTTGGTATGAATTTCATTGGTGTGTCTGTGTAGAGTTTTAAAAATCCAATAACCTTAAACATCTACGTTTCAAAATATTTGTGTATTTTCAAAGAAAATAAAGCTGATAATTAACAGGTTTTGAAAATCTATTAAGAGTAATTTTATACTTCATCAGACAGAAATAATCTTTACAGAAAGGACGGCTATAGTCTTTGTGCTGGAGGTAGCCATTTTCGTCACAGCACATATTTCTCACCCGCTGAGGAAGGGAGTTACTGTTGGCATGTTTTTTGGTCCTAAATGCCATTGAGTAAGTAAAGGTTAAGGCATTATTATGAGAAACTAAGTGTTGTATCTGGAAACTGAAAATTGAGCCACAGGCGGGAATCACCCCTTTTTAAAGGATTCTAATATTTCTTGAGAAAAACCACCTCTAAAGTAAACTGTCTTGCGAAGCTGATGACAAGACCACATTTATACACCCTCCACTTGGGAAGAGAAGACTGCAGCCTATTGGACGTAAGCTGCTTGGTGTCTAAAGTATAAGTATAAGTATAAAGTAAAGTATAAGTATAAACTTGATCAGATCCAGGGATCAATACTCTGTTCTGATAGGAGGTTTCATTTATAACTTGAAATCATTTTGGATATTCTCCAGGCTTTTAAGCTCCATCTTTTGTCATAGGCTATTCAGGATTAGAACAACATACTGCCCCTGAGGCTAAGGATTAGCAGATAAGGTGGGGGTGCCAACTGGGACTGCAGATGAAAATGTAGTGTTCCTAGTCGTGCCCTAACTCCCATCCACTCATGAAATGTTTATGACACTCTACATCCTGTCGGGAACACAAAAAAGCAAAAGGTCCAGCCCCCACCTGCAGGGAACTCATAACCTTAGGGAGGACAGTCTATAAATTCAACGCTGATTTAAAAAGACTTGTGTTAATCCATGGGTTATATGCAAATTCACTTAAGTATATTTTTAATATATTGAATATACAGTTACCAATTTTTTAATGAGACACCAGTATGGTTTATCCCCCATCAGCTACTCCTCAACTGAGGAGTTGCACATTTCACACCTCACCTCTGCAACAACTATGGGAGTTATACCATGGATCATTTTTGTCGCCATAGGCTTGAGGCTGTGTGTGGTGATCAAGAATACTTTTTCTTGAAAAGATACCTCCACCCCACCCCACCATGTTCACTGCAGCATTATATACAACATCCCAGAACAACCTGTGTCTGCTCATGGATGAGTGGATAAAGAAAATGTCTTATATCGTGTGTGTGTGTACATGCATACATGCTAAGTTGCTTCAGTTGTTCCGACTCTGCGACCCTATGGACTGTAGCCTGCCAGGCTCCTCTGTCCATGAGATTTCCCAGGCAAGAATACTGGAGTGGGTTGCCATGCCCTCCTCCAGGGATCTTCCCCACCCAGGAATCAAACCTGGGTCTCCTTCGTTTCTGGTGGATTCTTTACCGCTGAGCCATCAGGGCAGTGTGCGTGCGTGCGTGTGTGTGTGTGTCATATATGCCTATTATTCAGCCATGATAATAAAATCTTGGCATTTGCAAAAATATTGCAGTACCTTGAGAGCATTATGCTAAGTGGAGTAAGTCAGAAAGACAAATACCATACAATCTCACTTATATGCAGAATCTAAAAAACAGTACAACTACCCAAAAACCTGAGCTCATAGATTGCTGAGACTGGTGGTTTCCAGAGTGTGGGGGTTCAGGTAGGCAAAATTTGTGAAGGGGATTAAAAGGTACAAATTTCCAGTTGCAAAGCAATTAAGGACAAATGTTCAACATGGTCAAAGTATGAAAGTGTTAGTCATGTCCGACTCTTTGTGACCCTATGGACTGTAGCCCTCCAAACTTCTCTGTCCATGGGACTCTCCAGGCAAGAATACTGGAGTGGGTTGCCATGCCCTTCTTCGGGGGATCTTCGTGACTCAGGGATCAAACCTGGGTCTCCTGCATTGCAGGTAGATTCTTTACCGTCTGAGCCACTAGGGAAGCCCAATATTATATGGCAATTAAAGCTCAATTTCTTTAAAAAAGGATAGACAAACCCGTGTCCTGGGGGCAGACGTCTGGTTTAGAGCCACGTCTCAGCCCTTCACTTGCTGTGTAATCTTAATATCTCTGGCCTCAGCTTTCTTGGCCATAAAAAGAACAAAAGAACTGAGCGGTTTTGTTTGTTTGGGCTGCTGTTACAAATACCATCGACTGGGTAGCTTATAAACAACAGAAATTCATCACTCACCGTTCTGGAGGCCAGAAAGTGCCAGAGTAAGGCGCTGGAAGATTCCCTGTCTGTAAGAAGGACCCACTCCCTGGTTCAGAGATGGCGTCTTTGGGCTTGTTCTCTTGAAAGGGGAGAGTGCGGGTGTCTATTACAGGCTGATAATCCCATTCCTGAGGCTCCACCCTCTTGACCTAATCACCTCCCAAATCACCTGAACCCACTCGGAGCCCACAGCCTGGAAAGGCTTAATGAACATCAGCTGTGCCTAGTCATTCACGAGGAAAAGGCGCGGCTAGGAATCAAAGAAGAACCGAGAAACAGTACCCACCCCTTGCCTTGCTTCTCCCAAGACGAGTCTGTCTAGAGAGGGAGCAGAAGGGTCTCCTTTTGATTTTGGTTACTCGTAAGAATTAGCTTGCTCTAAAGGAGCCCATGATCTTTAAAATCGCTAAAGGGGAAAAAGATGGGTAGCAGACTTTGACCTTTTAAAAACCATGAACATGACAGGGTGACATTTGGTTTAGTACTATGCCAGATCCGCTTGACAAAACTGAAGATTGTAATTAGGCCGTTGTGCTTCCTAACCTGAGATGTAGCTCATTGTGTCCTCAGGATCACAAAGGTGTCCCCTCCGTGGAAACTTCAAATGTGTGTGCCTGCTCAGTCCTGTCTGATTTGAATCTTTGCGACCCCATGGACCCCCATTAGGCTCCTCTGTTTATGAATTTTTTCCAGGCAGGAATACTGGCCTGGGTTGCCATTTCCTCCTCCAGAGGATCTTCCCAACCCAGGGACCAAACTGACATCTCTTGTGTCTCCTGCATTGGCAGGCAGGTTCTTTACCACTCAGTCACCTGGGAAGTCCAACTTAATATGTCTCCAGATTAAAAACATTACAAAGTTATGTTTACTGAGAGTAAAAGGTATGCAAAATCAATTCAAAAGCAATGCATCACGTGGAAAGTATTCTAATATTTTTTTCTGAAATCATAGCAGGTATTGAAAAGTACCGGGAAGATCCCCTGGAGGAGGGCATGGCAACCTGCTCTGGTATTCTTGCCTGGAGAATTCCATGGACAGAGGAGCCTGGTGGGCCACAGACCACGGGGTCGCACTGAGTAGGACGTGACTGACCAACATTTAATGGGCTAAGTTTCATCATCATCAGATGGCTTCTATTAACAGATGCTGTCCGAGCTTTACGATCCTTGCTTATTGCTAATAGATAAGAGGTGGAAGTCTCCCACAACACATGGAAAATGTTTCTCTTTAATCAGTTTGGGTCAATTTGGCATTAGGCCTGTGTCCTCACACCCCTCCCATTTTGCATTCCCAGGAGAGTGCCTGGTGCTTAGATTAACCAGAGGAATCATCTGCAGAAAACTGCAGTGCCCACTAGAGAATTATATCACTAAACAATGATAAAATCCCAGTCTTAGTTGTCATTTCATTATTTTTCCTTCACTCTCGTAGGTTGGTGTTTCAAATCTGGCGGTAGTGGCTAGTGTAACAGAAGAAGACAGGCTTGGGGAATCTTCATTTCTGTATTGACTCTCTGCATCGGCTGGGGGATTTGAACAAGCCCTTTAGGTCTATAAGGCTAACTCACTTCATTCTTTTTATAGCTGAATAAGATTCCATTGTATGGATGGAGAACATTTTTTTTTGTAAATCAGGTCATTAGTTGATGGACTTTTGGGTCTTCCCATAGATCCTCCTAAAGGTTCCTTTCTGACCGTAATTCTAGGTTTTATGTGGCCTATTTCTCTCACATTTGATGGACTGGGTGATGCCATGTTTTAAGCTAAGGAAAAATAAATGCTTTGAAAACCTACTTCAAACTAGTTTTTACATAAAGTACATCAGTGGCTGCACTCTTAAAATTTCACACCATTCGTGGTTAACCAGTGCTTTCTTTTTCCTCTATAAAATGGGCTTAAAAACAACCCAAAAGTCCATCAACTAATGACTAGATAAAAAAAAAATTGTTGTCCATCCATACAATGGAATCTATTCAGCCATAAAAAGAATGAAGTACTGATTCCTGCAACAAGATGGATGAATCTTGAAAATAATGTGCTAAGTGATACAAAGGGTGGAGACTGTATGATTCTATTTATAGGAATGTCTAGCATAGGTCAATATATAGAGGCAGAAAGTAGATTAGTGGTTGCCATAGCTGGGTGAGAGAGGAATTGGGAGTGAGTGCTAATGGGTATAGGGTTTTATTTCAGGGGTGACGAAAATGTTCTAAAACTGATGGTTGTGCACCGCTGTTACTCTACTGGAAACCACTGAAGTGTACACTTTAAATGTGTGAAGTGTCTGGTTTCTAATTATAGCTCACTAAATCTACTTGAAAAATGGGAAAAAATGTGCTGGCTGATCCCTCTATTAACTGAGTAGTCAGTCTACCAAGAGTCAATAACTTAATTAAACCAAACAAAAGAAGATGTGATATAAATGCATAAACCAAATCCATACATACTAAGGAATGATTGAGAAGAGCTGAAAGCAGAATCAGTACAAATACAACCATGAAATCAGAAAGGGTTGGGGAAATATTGTAAAAATCCAGGATAACTCTCGGTTCATTGTTTCACGGTGGTTTCTTCAATTTGCTGCAAAGAAACTGGAAGTGGGATGTTAGTGGCTGTGGATGGACTAAGAATGTGAAAGTGGGCCCTCCCACACCCAGAGAAAGAAATGGCCTCGGCTCCACAGTGGAAACTTAGTAAACGGTGTCTGTTTATGTGCTGTTAAAACAGAAGACAAAAATCATTTTATGATCACCTGTTTCACCTGACTTAAAAAAATATGATTCCATACTGTTCAGGCAAAGTATTGCATTAGAGCAGCATTTTGGATCTTGCTGCCTTTCCCCCTCTCCGCCTCTCCCCCATCTGTGGTCTCCCCAGCTAGATGCTCCTCAAAATTTTGTGGAGATCAAATCCCCTGGAGGGCTTGTTAAAATGCAGATTGCTGGGCCCCACCTCCAGGGGGCCTGATTGAGTCAGTCTCATTAGAATTGGCATTCCTAGGAGGAGAGTGTGCCCAAGAGATGCTAATGGTGCTGACCAGGGTCTGAGCTTCACTGGACTCTGCAGCCTTCAAACCCTCTTCACTTCCACACACCCCATCTTCACGATTTATTTACAATTGCCATGTATTTACAATTGCCGTGTATTTACACAGCCGTGGGTCAAAGTCCCAAGTAGGAAATGGGAAAGCGAAGATTACATGTAAATGCCACTTGTCCTTTGTGGCTTATTCCCAAGGATTCCTTGAAGTCCTCCCGCTCCTCTAGGCTCTGAATGTTGCACAATCCCACCTTTGTCTTGTCTTCATAATGAAAACCTTTCCTTGGAAAGTTCACCCTCTCACATCACTTCAGTAGGTGATGCGGGGGGCGGGGGCGTAGGACGATGACAATGGGGTGAAGGCAATGAATGACTTCTCAGCTGGGACAGAAAACCCCTCTGTTAGTGGGTGCTCTTTCTTTGTGAGTCGTGGTCTCAAAAGGCAAACCCTCTCCTGGTGGCCACTCCCTCGAGCTGCAGAGGTGTTCTGGGTGGTCTCTGCTCCTTGAGCTCTGTTCATCGTATTCAATTGCAAGGGCATAATGAACTGCCACAATCGAAGTGGTTTTAACAGTAGAAATGGTTCTGGAAGCAACAAGTAAGATCAAAATGTTGTCAGAGGTGTGCCAGAAGGTGCTAGAAGGTCTATTTCAGGCCTCTCTCCCAAAGTTCTGGCAGTTCTTGGCTGGTTCCAGAACTTCCGTCTTCACAAGTTGTTCTTTCTGGGTACGTGTCTATGTCCACGTCCAAATTCTCCCCTTTTATTAGAACAACAGTCATACAAGATTAGGGTCCACCCTAATGACTTCATCTTAACTTGATCATCTGTAGAGACCCTCTTACCAAATAAGGCCACGCTGGCAGGTACTGAGGGCTAGGACTTCAACATCTTTTCCATAGTGGACACAACTCAACCCATAACATGCTCGTTGGCAGAATGGCTGTGAAATTTCTCATCGAGGCCAGGCAGCCTGTCCCTCTGGCGTCTGAGAGCTGTCACTGCTGAACTGTTTCTTTGCGCACTTTGCTCAGCAGTGACATGGCCAACCAGCACTGCCCTGGTCCCTAGCAAGTCTTTGCCCTTCAGCCAAGCTCGGCTGTGCTCAGGGCCACCGTGACATCTGCCTCTCCAGGTCTCAGCGGCTGATGGAAGTCTCTTGGTGGGAGGCCAGGGAAAGGGCAAGGCAACCAGCTCACCTCCTGCAAAGTGCCAGGAAGGAAAACGAAGCAGGCGACTCACCTGCCCACAGCCTCCCCTCATGGCAGACTTTCCCAAGCAGATTCCAGACCCAGCTCCTGAGTCTTTGACCAAGTAAAGTGATCTGAATTTAGGAGGACTCTGAACACTGACTTGCCATGATCCTTTCCTGCATGATTCAACATGTTTCTGATTCATTCTCTAAGTCATTTTCCTCTGCTAGAGAAGACCCACTCAGAACCCCAGACTTGGCATCAAGACGGCTTTAAGCTGAAGACATTTGAGATTCAACAGATGCAGAAAAAAAGCCTTTTAGAGCTTCCCTTATCTGACTAAAAGCAACTTGTGGGAAATGAAGCTACTATAAATCCCCTCTCTGGGGGAGTTTTATGGTTCCGAGGGAGACAGAAAGACTGCTCATACCTGTATAGACCATCCTTATCACAAACTTTCTTATCTCCTGTCTGGTTTCCTGAAAACTCATTTGTTTTTTCAAACAAACCTATTTGCTTTTCCCTTAGAAATTGTTTCTCTCCACTGCCTTTTCCCTACTAGGTTAGGTCTGTAAACCTTTAACCATTTAAGGAGCCAGATACTTCCTTTGTTGGTTCCTGTATGCATGTGAAATAAATCCTTTTTGCCGGGTGATTAAGAGGGTATGGGAAAGTTTTTTCCCTTCAAACCTACTCCAGTATTCTTGCCTGGAGAAGCACATGGACATAGTAGACTGGTAGGCTACAGTCCATAGGGTCACACACAGTTGGACACGACTGAAGTGACTTAACAGACTCACACACACACACACACACACACACACCCTCTAAGCAAATGTGGGCGTCTTGTTTGTAGAGAAACAAGAAACAGCTTTGCTCCTGAAGGTTCAGTTCAAACAGCAGGTCTGCACACTTGGATGCATGCACGCTCAGTTGCTTCAGTCATGTTCAAATCTTTGTGACCCCATGGACCACAGCCCGCCAGGCTCCTCTGTCCATGGGATTCTCTAGGCAAGAATACTGGAGTGGGTTGCCATGCCCTCCCTCCAGGAGGAATCAACCAAGGAATCAAACTTGCATCTCCTGCATTGCGAGTGGATTCTTTACCCACTAGCACCACCTGGGAAGCCCCACACGTGGATGGCCCACCACCAAATCCTGGTTCTGTCACCTTCCAGCTGTGCAACCTTGGGCAACTCATTTGATGTCACTCGCGGTCTTTCATGCTCCCTGGAAAATGAGGATAGTTGTGATTCCCGTCTACTGCTTGTGAGAGGGTGAAAGAGTTAATGGGAGTGAAACACTTAGACCGGAGCGGGTGTCCTTAAAAAATGTTAGCTCATCATGCTGCGTAAAGAATACTGGCGAACACATGTTGGTCCAACTGAATTGAGAGAATCTTCTGACCTTTCTGTGACCTCGGGGGGCCTGCAGTTGGGGCTGCTGCTGTGTGCACCATGGGGGACTGCAGGCCACACCAGGCCAGGGGTCCGCACTTCCAGAGACCGGTGTCTGGAGCTCCATGCCTTCACAAAGCCATCCTGTGCAGAAGAATTCCAAGCTTTATTGGAATTTTCCTTTGCTTTGGATTTTTTTTTTTCTCAAGAACATTTGCTGCTGATTTAGTCTTGTTTTAAAATTCTGTCGGGTCGAGATGTTGACTTGTTTTCATCTCAGTGTGCCTCTTAGTCATTTCTTTTCTTCTCAGTTCTGGTGCCTCCTGCAGTTTGCTTATCAGAGCGATGTACACATAGGCCTGGACGGGGACCTGATTTGATCCCAGTGCTGTTTGTCTGCCAAGCAGATGTGTATTAAAATGTGCATAAGAAAAAGAAGCAAGCTGGGCTTACTTAGAAATTTCTTCAATTTGCACAAACTCCATTGGTAAAAGAGATTATTTTTTTCTATGAAAACCCACAACACACGTATGTTAATAGCCACTTAGATCAAGACAAATTCCTGTTTGGCCATTTGGGTCCTATCACTGTGCCTCCTGCCGACACATAAAGATGGTGACTCAGTACTCAAAGACGTAAGACTTGTGTCAGCAGGTAGCTTTCTTCTTGACTGTAGGATCTCTTTGCTCCTAGGAATGAATGACTTCGACAGCCTTTTAAATGGTTTTGTCCAACTTGAAAGAGTTTATTATTTTTTTCTTGTCAGGTATTCTATCACTTACAAGGTGTTAGAAGTGACTCCAACTTTGACTCAGGTCTTTGTGTCTTGTGCGTGCGTGTTTTAAAACAGCTTATTTTCAATGTGATAAAGGCATCTGAGAAACAAGCCTTCACTCACTGAGTTAACAATATGGCCACTGGCCTAAACCATCTAAAAAGAAAGGGAGAGTGAATATCGTTCATTACATGGACATACGTGGGCATACACAGGCACAGCACACACACACACACACACACACAATTGCATTACATAAAAATATTCTGAGCCATGTTTTCTGGACTATTCTAGATCTGACCATTAATAGATGGACATACTTTACCTTTTAAGACACAGACATCTACCTCAGGGCCATCTGATCTGGCAGTTGAAAAAAAAATAGGACTGTTAGGGCAAAAACCCGGTGGTGGCAGGGGGTGGGGGCAGCCCCATATATCAGGCAGTTGAATCCAGAAAGGAGAGAGAGAACTAGCCAGACGGGGGTTAAATCCAAAGCCAAGAAAACACAGAGTCAACAGGAGGAGGACGAGGGGAGGTGGCATGGGAAAGCAACCTGTGAGCTACAATCAGGCACCATTTGCTCTGGGTCTTGTTTGCAAATCTGGGCTGTGTGGGGGCAGCCAGAAAGAGCCAGAGGCCAGCAGGCAAATCCTTCCCACATTCCCGCCAGTGGCAGAAGTGCTGGACCCACAGGCAGAGCCCGAAGACCCCCATCACTGCCCTCCCTCCCGGTTAAGAAATGTCAGACAGCATTTCTAGACTTCATCATTTCAACCCTGAAACAGAAGGGGCATCCAAGGCCTGTGGTGTAGATATGACATACAAGGATTGTGTTGGGAAACACTTGTCCAGCACGTGGGAAACCACCCGAGTTCCCATCTACTTCCTCATCAACAACTGAGTTTCAAGTGGATGACAATCAACCTTCACTTGCAACAAATACCAATTTCACTGGGTTATGTCTCCAAGCCACCTACGACTTTTTATTAGCTCTTCAGCTGTATGTGGATAGTACGGCCACTGTTCATTACACTTGGACTTGCAGATAGGGAAGTGTGTATGTGGAATGGTGTGTGGGTTCATTCATGAGATTCAATGCCAGTGAACAAAGCCTTTGCTTTAACTTTTTATTCATTATGGCACAAGAACTTGAAGAAACACCACTGAAAATTTCATTGCCAATATGAAAATTAAGAGTAGCATGTTTTATAAAAAAAAATCTTTTTCTATGATACACATTCCCTTATGAAGTGAAAAAAAAAATCTCATAAAATACTTAAGCGAATTGCCACCTGCTGGTCAAAAATTGCTTTGCAGTTGAAAAACTTCAAATTTTTACTGAAGTATGGTAGGAACATTTTACATTGCACAGAAAATTACCAAAAACATTTCCTCAGCCTTTGGCACAGTGTAAATACAGAGCTCCGTTTTTTTCCAAATATGATTTACTTCACAAAGCGCTGCATATAATTTGGTTAATACTGATGATGGGGCAAAAGGAAAAACCATGTTCTGTAATTTGAGTACTCTCTTTTCACCCAAACACTTTATAGTTGGATTCCAGTTTATAGTTTTGAAAAATACATAGAAATCGTACATTATAAATATATATTATATATGGTCTATATAAAGTTGAATTTGACCTAAAATGGGAGGGACAAGTTCTTAATTATTCTTTCTTTGTCAGGCACGGCCTTTCTCTTGTTCAATTAACTGAATTCTTTCTAAACAGATTCTAAAAATATATTCCATAATGTATCAAATTTAATATTTTCCTTAAAACATATTCAATATGAAAAGGCATTCAGTGACTATATTCTTTTTGTATCTCACTACTATATAAAAATATGGCTTCTCATATTCAGTTCTATTTTGCTTTGTTAGTGTTATTCTTAGGCATTGAAAGAAGGGCTGTCCCCAGTTAAAAGCTATGGCAAAAGCACAGAAACCCGCTTGTGCATATTCTAGAACATTCTATAGAATCTCATTACTTAGAATAAGTGACTAAAAAATGTGTTCCTTCTGTTTTCTGTGAATATAACATATAGGATTATCATACATAATCTGTTACAGAATATACAAGAGTCAAAACTGAAGTCACATAAATACAATTAAGCTATACCAAAGCGAGAATTTTATCTTATACAAAGCCAATGTGAATAGCTTTTAGATCGGACGTTAGCATACATTTTTGTTTTTTTCTGAAGGCTGGCTATGCAATAGAATCTTATTATAAAGGGTCAGGGTCCTAGGGTGCTCTATCTTTAAGTGTACTGACGTTTCTCGTGTTGTTTTTTTTTAAAGTGTAAAAGAAGAAAAATAAGTAAGTGCCCAATTGTCCAACACCCACTTTTTCCCCTACTGAGTGGAAGAAGGCTGTTTGGGAGGTGAGGGGTGAGAGTGGGGGGCTCAGACCAGCGTTTCCGGGAGTGCATCGGGGTTGTCGGTGGACAGGAGCTCCCAGATCTGCCATCGCTCCCTCTGCCAGTCGAGCCAGTTGGGTTCCCCCAAGGTCTTACTGTTCTGATCGCCGGCGGGACTGGGGTAGGCGCTGCTCGCTTTCTGCTGGGCGGCCTGGTGCCCTCGCTGCGGCTCGACTGTTTGGCTTCCCTCTTGCGAAGCTGTTCCGGAGCCTTCTTCCAGCCTCCGCGGCCTCCACAGCGGTGGCTCGGCGGCTTGGTGGGCCGGGGATGCGACGGTTGACTTTCCTGGACCAGGATAAGGAGGAGGAGGCCGCTTGTCGTGCCTGGCACCCTCTGCAGGTCTCTGGGGCAGGGGCTTGGCTCTCCTCTGCAGCCAGGCCCCCTCCGGCTCGCTCTCGGCGAGGTCCTCGGCGCTGCTCAGAGTCCAGCACGGCTCCGGCCTCGGCCTCGGTGTGGGCTGCCCGCCGCCCTGGATGTGGGGCGTGCTGCAGACGCGGGCCACCGGGGCGTGCGCCCTCGCCTCAGCTGCCGGGCTCGTGGTCTGAGTCCTCCGAATAGCCTGCGCACTGCTGTCCAGTTCTGTGGGGCTCCCCTGCCAGCGGGGCCAATTGGGGGACAGGTTCCCTTGAGACAGGGAGCACGGCCCCGGGCGGAGGGAGCTGCTTTCAAAAATGTTGCCGTAGGAACCTGGGAGCCAGAGAGAAGGACGAGAAATGCAATTGGTTTGTAGCCTCCCTCTCGGGATGCCTTGCAAGTTTCAAAACAAAAAAACTTTTTTTTTTAAAGCACAGGACATGTTTAGCTGTGGCTGACTACAGTAGAAAACTTCCTAGTAAGAGACCTGACCATGCTTCTTGATTATCAGCACAATTCATGTAACAGCTCCAAAGACAGATGCCTGGACTCGGGCAGCTTCACTGTCAAATGAGACTAAACAGTCCTGTGCCTTAATTTCTGCCTTCGGAAAGCCCCTCTCTGCCGTGCTTATGGAAACTTTCTGAACCTAGAAAGTAAAAGGAACGTTCTCTTCCTGCTCAGTGCAACTTGCAATTGGGAAGAGACATACTTACAGTGTTTCCATGTTTCTCTTGTGTCAATCAAAGCTGTAGGAATAAATGAATTGAATCCAAAATGCCCCATTTAGTGCCAGAAGGGGAAGGCAGCAGCCCATGTGAATATTCTACCCCTGCCACTGTCGGGGAGACTGGCTCCTTATTCACCCATCATCCCCTTTCCTTCCTGGATGATATTTCCCAGCCTCCCTTGCAGTTAGGAGGGCCACATATATAAGGTCTGGCTAACAAATGTGGAGGTGTGATGGAAGCCATTTCTAGGCCTGGTCTAGTAGGGAAAACACCAAATGCACTCGTAGTTGTCTGGACTTTGTCTCTTCCCTCAACTTCTAGCCCACAATGGAGCAACCATGCAAGACTCTGAGGCCTCTGAGGATGGGGGAGCCACTGGCTAGATGAAACTTGAGCTGAGCCCCTGCATGACTGGAACAGAGTATTCCCACCCCTCATTACCCTGCACAATCCACCTGGACTGCGGAGTGAGGATAAATCAACCTGTGAAAGGTTAAGCCACTGACATTTAGAGGATGTTTGTAACCTTCCCTAACGGATACAACTTTCTTCAGGAAATTGAAAGGAGAGCAAAAAAAAGTGTGTTTCACAAGCAAATGAGGAGTTCCTGGGGCATATGTCCCTAGGCTGCCTGTCTCCTGTTGATTTGCCCTATTCTCTCATTTCTTAAAAAGTAAGCAGGGAGATCATTTTGCGGGGAGAGGGGCATATAAACATGTACACAGGGACAGATCAGACTTGAACCAGCAGAAGGAAAACAGAGCAGGATATCTTGGAATAATTTATCCTTGGGGGAAAAGACAGTAAAGCAGCTCATGGGATAAGGGGAGATGTACTTAGATAATGGCTCAATACTCAAATACTCAAACTGGAGTAGAGGCCATCAAAATAAAAATGCACCATACTTTAAAAATGTAATGTGGGAAGTATTACAAAACAATGAAAAAGGGAACACACACACACAGGGAAACAATAAAACAATTCACACACTTCATATTATATGCCCTCCTCCAGGGGATCTTCCCAACCCAGGGATCGAACCCAGGTCTCCCGCATTGCAGGAGGATTCTGTATGGTCTGAGCCACCAGGGAAGCCCTCATATTATATATTAACATATATTCCAGATGGATTAAAGAATTAAGTGTTAAAATAATGAAATATTGTGACGGAGAAAAGTGTATAGATGACTAATTCGCCAATGCTTAAGTACAAGTTAAGATTAATTTTGTGAAAGAATTCACACAAAAGAGAGAGAATTACTCGTGTAAAACCATTAAAAAAGTATCCAGATATGCAAAAAGGGAGAAAATGCAAGGAATATCAGTGGCAAACAATGTGGTCAAAGGGTTAATGCCTTTATTATAAGAAGAGTTTGTAAGAATCAATTTAAAAAACACTAGCATACATAAATAGCCAATGACATAAGGATAATCTGTGGGTGAAATTCAGCTGATTAATAGAAAAATTGAAAAATACTGGTGAGAAATACAGGCAAATGATAATAATAAACACAATTTTGTTTTTTAAAGAAACCCAAATGCAAACCCAGTGATTTGCAATACCAATGAGATTAAAGTGACATGGACAGTACCATGAAATGGCACTGCCACTATGGCTTATGGAACACAAGCCACTGTATCCTCTATGCAATGTGAAGTGACTATACCTCTGAATTCTTGGATAGGTTCATTATATTTTGACCCACTTTCTTATTCTGTTTTGTATTTTTTTGGGGGGGCTGCATCACACAGCTTGCAGGATCTTATATCCCCAACCAGAGATGGAACCCAGGCCCCCAGAAGTGGAAGCACGGAAACCTAACTACTGGACCACCAAGGAATTTTCCTATTTTCCCACTTTCCTATTTCAGATTTATAACTGGCTTTCTAAAATTTTGTGAACTCTTTTTACAATTTAAAATACAAAATCCAAAAAGTACCTAAAAGAGGTCCCTGACATTAACTTATTGCAACATCACTAAAAAAAATGGGAACAACTCAGTGGTCCCAACACTGGGCTATAAACTATGAATATGCATCCAAAATACTACACAGCCCTTAACGACAATAATGGAAAATACCTGGAGGATGAAAGGTAGACAAATCATATAAAGGCACACAGTCAGAATGAGTATAACTATCTTTAAAAACTCTTGCAAATGAAAGAAAGTCAAAGATTGATGTACTTTGGTGGAAAGGTATAGCTTTATCTCCTTTTTCCCTATTTCCAGCTGGGAAATGGGATATTTCCTGCCATATCAGTAAACAAGGGTGTCACAACCCTCAGTGATTGCAGCCTTCCAATGTGAGCCACCCTGAAGAAACTCAGGAAAAGAAAAGAATACCTGTCATCTAGCAGCCATCAGATGGTGGCCACTTCCTGCAGCCACTCCCTGTGGTGAGCCCTGAGGAAGCTCAGGACATGAAAATACAGGATACTGGCCCCAGGTAGCTGAGGTGCAGATCAAAGGAATGATTTCAGTGAGCCCAGGCTCTTGCATCTTCCCAGGCAGAGAAAAGTGCTAAATTCCTTAACTTGAGATATCTGGTTTTCCTTTAATTAACAATAATCTGTTGACACTCAGACTACCTGCCCTTTGTCGCAAACGTCTATATAACCTGGCTCCTTCCCTTGCCTCCTCAGAGCAGTTCTCTCACACTACTCCAAGTCTCCCCAGCTTGGAGTCCTAAAAATTCCCCCCAAATAAAATATAACACTCAACTTTTAGGTTGTGAATATTCCTCCTACGTCAACACAGCATTTTTCAAATAATATCTGAGAAGCATGTAATACAATGATAGTAAGGTGAAAAGCAAAGAAAATTAACTTTAAAAATAAGTGCAATATTAGTTTGAAAATATAATCCTTTACCTGTCATTCCTGGGTCTTTGGATCCACTTTTTAATGTTGAATGCCAAGTTCCCCAGATATTGAAAGCCTCCTCTGCCATATCTAGGAAGAAGTGTAAAAAAAAGGTATGTAACTCCAAATGAAAACTGAAGATTAAAAATAAATCAATAAATATTTTTATGACACCTCTTCTACTCGAAGTATTGTATTCGAGATTGTGATGGATACAAGACAGAATATGATGCAGACCTGCCTTTTAAGAGGCCTATTCCATTTGGGATTCACGAAAAGGCTCTTTCTCTGTGATGGCTGTGGTAGACAGAGTAAGTCATGATCCCCAAAATCTGTGAAGATGTTATAGTGAAAAGGGTCTTGCAGGTGTGCCTAAGTTCTGGATTTTGGAATGAGGAGATGATTCTGGATTATCTGTGTGAGCCCAGTGTAATCACAAAGGTCTTTATAAGAGGGAAGCAAGATAGAAGATGCTATGTTGCTGGCTTTAAAGATGGAGGAAAGGGCCATGAACCAAGGAATGCAGGCAGCCTCAGAAGCTGGAAAAGGCAAGGAAACAGATTGTTCCCTAGAGTCTCCAGAAGGAACACAGCCCTGTGGACCCATTTTAGATTTCTGACGCCCAGAACTGTATGATAATAAATTTTTGTTTTAAATCACTAAGTTTGTGTTCACTTGTTATGGCAGCCCTAGGAAATGAGTAGAGTTGTCATGGGTGACAACAGCTTCAATCGCATCAACATAGAGACAGAGGAACAATGGTTATAGTTTGTTTATCTTGCCTACGGAATACTCCTCTGTGGCATCAGCAGTCACAGTCCTATATGTGTTTATTCATACACCCTCCCTAATCTGTCTGTAAATATTTACAGCCTAAGGTTCTATCTTAGGTGTTCCCACCATCTCATTTAATCCTTACTACAATCCTGAAACCTAAGAGCATCTCAGATGGCTCAGTGGTAAAGAACCCACCTGCCAATGCAGGAGACATGGGTTCAATCCCTAGGTCAGGAAGATCCCCTGAAGAAGGAAATGACAGCCCACTCCAGTACTCTTGCCTGGAAAATTCCATGGACAGAGGAGCCTGGCGGGCTACAGTCTGTGAGGTCACAAAGAGTCAGACACGACTTAGCATCTAAACAAACAAATTCGGCAACGTGATGATAATGACTATTTCTAGAAGCAAATGTCTACTGGTGCTTCCCTGTGTTCAGCAGTTCATATGTGTTCATTCTCTCATTTAATCCTGAAGAGATGTCCCTGAGTCCATTTCACGGATGAGGCAAGTACTTTCACATTTTAAAAAGAAATGTTATGCCTGATGGAAATACCAACTACTGTTTTCACTGTAAATTAAAAGAAATTTTTGAAAGAAATACTTGTGAAATAAAAATAAAGCTGCTGTGATTAAAAACATCAAAAAAAGGGAGCCCTTTCAGAGTGACTCTTCAGAGAAAACTATATATTTGTGATACAGCAGCAAGAATTTGTATTTTGTCTTCCAGTGATCAGTTTAAAAGTGTCCTGCGAGTCCTGACCCTGAGGAATTGTTCTGTGGAGGGGGAGTACAAAATTGAACATTCAGTGGTCAAATCCATTTGAGAAAAGCTGCAAACCAACCCCTCCCTCCCGTCGTGGAAATTCATGGTGCCTGCTAGCAGTGTAAAGATTTTTGAGAACTTGTACAGCAGAGAAACAGTTCACTTGGTTAACTCAGGCTTTCCCAAATGTTTTGACCATGGAAATCTTCTTTTGCCTAAAAGTCATCATTGCCATGGAGACTTATTTGGAACTTGCCTGCTCCTTATATAGTGAGTTCAGCTTGTTCTCTGTATAAAAGTAACAGCAATGGCGGGGTGCCATCTTAGACTAAAAGATATGTACCCAAGCCCACAGGCCAGGAGCCAGCAAGTTCCTCGGATGCTGGAGGGGAGAGTCAGCTGGGACTGTCTGGGGCTCACCGCGCTGGAGACTGCTTCCCACCTAGCTGGGTGTGCAGGGACTTGGACCCAGGATGAGTGTTTGGCAGGTCCTCAGTAAATGCTCATTGAATTAGAGAAACATGAAACAAGGAAGGGTTGGAGACCAGGTCCAAAGCGCCCACACCAGGCCACAGGTGCAATCAGAGGGACTGGATGAATTACCTTTGCCAAGCCTTGGTCCAGGAGAACTCTCCCTCGACTTCGAGGAGGGCAAGTGGCCCACCCGGCGCGCACACGGCTCCGGCCCTTTGTAAAGCTTCTCTGAGCCCCCCGGCACCGCGTCCTCTTGCATAGCCAGCAGGGAACGCTCAGACAGCACAGGGGAGTTGTTGTCATAAGGGGAGAGGTCTCCGCTGGAGGCCTTGTTGGAGTCTGTGGACGAGTGCCTTCCTCCCATGGAAAAGGAGACTTCAGACCTCAGCATGTCAGGGCTTCTGGCACAAGGAGACAATTACAGGTGCGTGAGTGTGTTAGCAATGAGAGACCAGATTCAAACCAGCGGACAGGTTTACAAATGACGGCAGGAGAATGTGTGGACACAGGGGCTGAAACAAAAGAGTTTCTGAGCAAGGTTCCATGTCAATCAGGTGAAAGCGTTTCTATGAAATGGCCAGCAGATGGCAGCAAAACCCAACAGATGTCACAGGAAACGGCAGGGCGAAGTGATGCAACCCTTCAAGGTGCATCGCTGAAATGCCTGTTGGATCAATCCCTGTTTCCATTTAAAAATTAAAATCTGATGCTCACTATCTGTTAAATAGGGAAAACTGTAGATAACTCTAGCTTTCCTCAATATCCTGAATTAAAAATAATTCAGACAAAACTATGAGTGAAACGTTACAAGCAGTTTATGGACACCTTTTCTCCTTTCACCCAAATACTAATGTCAATCAATCCATCCTTCCTGACAACGATGATGATGGTGGTGGTGGTGGGAATAACTGTTTTATGGATAAAATGGTGGCTAAAAAGATAAACATGACCGTCACTGGAATCCATGGTATTTAAATACACCTAAAAGGATTCTACAAGGCATGCGTGCTTTTACAAATTGATGTAAAGCATACTAATGAGCATATCCATTAAGTTTTATATGAGCATGAGTTGTCACAGCAACAGAAATAATGGGGAAAATGTGAGCCGAATAGGGAAACAAGAACATCAGGAACATGACAAGAGTGTTTGAAGTCTTACCTGGGAACATCTGTATTTTCTACTTTCCTCAAAACAGTGGCCCTGACAACATCTTAAAGGGAAATGATCACAGATTGATTAAAAGTTCCCAAACCTGCTTCTGCTGCCCCCCACCCCCACCCCTCGCCCCACTTCACTTCTCTGGTCTTTACTTTCTTTTGGATTAATTTTTCAAGACAAATCCTTGGTGA
The DNA here is from genome assembly GCF_055505025.1 of Bos grunniens. Lineage (NCBI taxonomy): Eukaryota > Metazoa > Chordata > Mammalia > Artiodactyla > Bovidae > Bos > Bos grunniens. The sequence goes on from NC_141194.1 coordinate 8,598,816, forward strand.
TCTTATAGAAGGTAACCACATGCCTGAGCAAGCCCTTCCTAATCTAAGGGTTCTGTGTATGCAGGAGGAGAAAGGATGCTGTCAGGGGGTCCAGCTTCACTGGGGGCTCGGGCCAGGCTTACTGACAGGGGAAGGCAACTCAGCTGTGACAAGCTTTCCCTGTCACCGAGGCAGTTAGGGCCCCAAGCACTTTCTGCTGAGGGAATTTCTTAACCACATGGAATAAACAGTCCTTTCCTTGCCTACTCTTTAAACCAATGACTGACGACCTTATGGGAAAGAGCCAGAGGACAACCCACGAAGATGGTTTTCCAGAAACTTCAGGCTTCCAATGAATGAAGGAAAAATAAAAGGAACTTACTACTTCTGCTGGAAAGTGGAGAAAAAAAACGATTTAACTGCCATCATTTAATTAAAGGGGGAAACTCGCTCTGATTCTATGGAGGGAACACAGGACAAAACAAACAGACCCTTGTCTGTCATCATGGGGTTTGACTCTCATTGGGGACACTCCACTGTGAGAATGAGCAAATACAAGCGTGTTGAACTGGAAGTCACACAGAACTCAGCTCAGAATCTGGGTTCTACATTCTGACCGGGGCTAGACATCAAATTGCTGGGCTAACTTCAGTTGTTTTTCCCTGTTTAGTTGACATTTTTCCATTCATTAATGAAAGTGTCTTATGTCTACTCGGCAAGAATAAGTCACAGTGTTATTTCGATAAGAGTGGGCACATAAAACCTGCTTTAATGACCTGTTTTAAAGAGAGTCTAGTCAATTCCTTTGCCAAATTAAAACATCTATCAGGGCCACAGATGCTTTTGGGCCCCCTTACAACAGGAAGAGAGTTTTGGAAAGGTCGTATTATAGCTCATGGAGACCACAATGGTTTGGTCTCATATCTTGCTCATCTGTCTTACAAAACATACAGAAGAGAATATATAGAGCAAAACATAAGTTGCAGATTCAGTCAACAGTCAACGTGCATCAGGAAAAACACCCCATGAAAGAAATTTCTTGAACATCTCAAGTACTAGGGACAGTACTTCTGACATGGCAGCATCCCCATCATCTGCGAAATGCATCACTGGTTGGAAATGCGAATTCGCAGGCTGCCCTTTGGATCTCCTGACGGGACTGGCAATCACAAGCAGGGCCCAGGGCCAAGTGAACCCGCAGGGCCCCACAGTGAGAATAATGACTAGAATTTCAAGATGGTGACAACAGATCATTAAGCCAAATGGGTGCTGCTTCTGAGGACTGAAAGGGAACCTCTGGGTGCAGGGCTTTAAAAGCCCTCCAGGTAATTTTGATACTTGGGGGAAGTCAGATACCAAACCTGAGATACCAAGCCTATCTGCCCTCCCTCGCCCCATAGATGTGACTGTGGGCTATGGATCTCCTCGGAGGCAAGTCAGCAGAGAGACCACAGGTACTGGCCACAGCCTCAGCCCTGGTTGGCAGTGGGGGCAATGGGCTGGTTCTGACTTCCAGCTGGCAGGGCTACATCGGATTAGAGGAGAGAGCGTGCCCATTGCAGCCAGCTCCAGCCTGCAGGAGCCAGATCGCTGAATGCTATCTGGTTATGGATCAGAACATGATAAGGGGAGGGGGCAGGAGGGGCCAAGCTGCCTTTCTCTGCTGTTCGGTGTCATTGTCCAAGTCAAGCAACCGAGGTCACCATAGCTGTAGCCCCCATGAGGGAGAAACCGGAGGAGGAGGCCAGAGCTAATCCCTGGGGGTGGAGGCGAAAGCGGCAGACACAGCCCATGGACCTCCTCAGTGGGGCTGGGGTCACCCCCAGGAACATGGGCAGGTGGGGGATCCCTCTTTCCCCAGCCAGTGTACCTAGCCATGGAAGCTGATGCAGGTTGAGTGCACATGGCGAACAGCTTGGGTAGCCCCTTGGCCTGGCAGAAGCACATAAGTTGACGTGTATATAGAATTCATTGTGTGGCAGCAACTGGATGAAGTTACTGTTAACAACTCTGATCACACGTCAAGAGAGGACTGAAAGAAATGAGGGGATGGTGACGTTGCATAGGGCCAAGACTCTGAAAATGTATTTGATAGATACTGTTTAAAATCATGGGCTTCCCTGATAGCTTAGCTGGTAAAGAATCCTCCTGCAAGGCAGGAGACCCCGGTTCAATTCCTGGGTCAGGAAGATCCTCTGGAGAACGGATAGGCTACCCACTCCAGTATTCTTGGGCTTCCTTTGTGGCTCAGCTGGTTAAGGATCTGCCTGCAACACGGCAGGCCTGGATTTGATCCCTGGGTTGGGAAGTTACGCTGGAGAAGGGAAAGGCTACCCACTCCAGTAGTCCAGCCTGGAGAATTCCCTGGACTGTATAGTTTAAAATTATTCAAAATCAATAGTAAAATGCCTTGTTTTATGCTTACAGTTGGTGGCTCTTTTATATGTTTAAAGTATTTCCTATTTATCATTTTAATTTCTCAGCAGAGGTCAGTAAGGTGGTGGCCAAATTTGCCCAAGAACCCACGCACAAGGGTTGTCTTTCTACACGTGTGCATATGCGCTCAGTTGTGTCCGACTCTCTGAGACCCCATGGTCTGTAGCCCTCCAGGCTCCTCTGTCCATGGAATTCTCCAGGCAAGAATACTGGAGTGGGTTGCCATTTCGTCTTCCCGGGGGATCCAGTCCCCCGGGATCCAGTCCATGGATCAAACCTGCATCTCCTGCACTGGCCAGCGGATTCTTTACCACTGGGCCACCTGGGAAGACTTGTCTTTCCACACGAGAGCCCACCAATTAATGAAATAAAATGATTATATTTATTCCTCAGAAGTCTCACTATAATATTGGGAGTTCAGAGTTTTCAAAAATTTTAGTGTCACTCCATTGCTTTATCATTAAATCAACTGGAAACAAATCCAGGACCTTCCCTGTGAGTATCTTTGAAAAAAATGAGACAAGCTGTCACTGATATCTTCTCTAAGATTTGCCTCTAAGCTAATTCACCTCTTGGAAGACAATTTTAAGTTCAGCGCTCCAAGTAAAGGGCTAAAATATTCATGTGTTTATTTACAGAAAATATTTACTCTAAGCAGTGAGACATCGTTGAGAGGCACATGGTGTTCTGTCTCTCTAGGTGTTGGAATTTCATGGATTGAGGTGGGGAATGCTGAGTGGATACACTGCCAGTTGACATGGGTTTGCCTCCATGACTGGAGAGCCTTCCCATGAGCCCTGAAAGCCTCGGGACCATCCACAGCATGCATGGCCAGTCTCGGCCAACCAAACAGGCATGAGATGGACACGGAGAGCGAATTGCTTTCTCACCCTTAGCTGGTCCTTCCAGGTCAGGGTGTAAACACGCTGGCAGGGTACTGTGGGCAGGCCTGCACTGCAGCCGGAGGCACAGAACTCGTTCTGTGGATAGACGGAAAACTCCGGTTCAATCACCGGAAATGGCCGGCCCGGCCCCTGGCTGAGCGACCCCAGTAAGGAACATCCTTGGGGATTTCAGACTTGCTTTGGTTTCATGATTGGTTCAGCCGGGAACTGATAAACCCTCCATCTGTTGGAACTCAAAGCACATAACCATCGTCGACGCTGTTAATTGTAATTGGAAAGGAATCCACTGCCATAGCCACTCTGGATTTATGGAAGATTTTCACATTCATCATGTTCACTTCTGCAAAACATCCCTTATGCAGAATCCTAGGGACAAAGGCAGCCCGCTCCAAAGAGAAGCTGACATGGATCCACACTCCCACCAGGAGATAGACATTAGAACTTGCCCAGGTCTCCTAAAATTTTTGTTGCTATTTTGTTCATTGTAGATCTTTGGCGATGACATTGGTTTTTAAAAATTGCTACATTTAATTGTTGTTCATTTTGATGACTGTTTTAGCACACCCTTAAAACTGGCACCTCACTTTCCTCACCCTAGTCCCAGCCCTGCTCTGTTCTGTTGCAAATGCCTGTGTTTATCACACCTTGTCTTCTTTGATTCTGTTCTCATCCCCTACTTCCTTACATCCCTAAATCAAGGAGGGGGGGAATCTATTCTAAGTATCTTTGGAAAAAAAGAGCATATAATTCCAATAAATATACCAGACAAGCAATTAAAAAACTAGAAGTCTTGCCTTTTTAGTAATATAAATCTCTTCTAATCTCCTCTTGGCATTCCATTTTGGTTGAAGCCAAAAATGTAAGTAGACAAGCACAAGGAAAAAGAATGAATCCTCCTTTCACTCCCCCAGTTCAGTTGTCACATACAGAAGAGGAAACAATTCAAATGGAAGCATGAAATTCCCAACTATTACTAAATGTTTCATCTTTCAAAACAGAAATTATGATGAGGATGTTCTTGTTCTTGGTTTGACACTCTTTTGAAAATTTACTTGTCCACTCCAAATAAAATCTTATGCAGTTGCCATGTGGGGCACGGGAACCTAAAACCTTATTTAGGTATGTGAATTGATGGCACAGAACAGAAGCTTCAGGAAATAAATCAAAGAGTCGGAAGAGAATAACGAGGGAGCTCGTGCATATCACTGCACTTACAGAGTTCATTTTAGAAGCTACTGTTGCTTTCCACTCTGTGGTCTTCCTGAAAATCCTTTCCATTCTTGCCTTTTATAGCCCTTGTAGCTGAGTTTTCACTAAATAAAATCTTCAGAACAAGAGTTCTGTCCATTTCCATTGCACCACAGCTTATCCAGGTCCTCCACCTCATGACCTGCAAACGGAACCGCTTTCTGTCCGTTTCAAACTCTACCTGGCCTGACGCGATCAGGTCACCTTCCCAACTTCGGTGCCTTTCGTCCTCACCCCTCTTTCCATTCTAGAACCACGCCACCATCCCGATGCCAGTTAGATCAGGTGGACTTTGCCTTTTTCCAGAGTGCCACAACTTAACATGGATGGGTTCTCTCATGCCATGTTGCCTTCGTAAGTTACTGTCTCATGGACAGCAAGGCAGAATCTAGTGACACCCCACTTAAAACTACTTACACCTACTTACCAACTACTTTGGTAAGTAGTTATAAATGAACAGAATGATGAAATGCCAAGCAATGTGATAATGATCATTAACGAATACTAAGCATTTATTTAAAGCCGGATACTAATAGCCAAATAACTATAAAGTTAGTACGACTTTTTCCTATTTTTTTTTTTTTTTGGCCGCATGGCATGTGAGATCTTAGTTCCCTGACCAGGGATCGAACCTGCACCCCCCTGTATTGTACGTGCAGAGTCTTAACCACTGGACTGCCAGGGAAGTCCTCATCCCAGTATGACTTTTTATCTCTAGTTTACAGATGAGGAAACTGAGACAGAGAGAGAAATTGATTTACCCAAGACAGCACAGCTAACTAGAAGTGGAAATGGGATCTGGACTCAGGCAATCTGGCTCTGAATTCAAACCTCATGACCAGCATTTTATATCATATAAGTGTGTGCTATTGATGGGTAATTGGCATGCCAGTGTTGCCAGCATTGGGGTCCTGCAATTTGTCAGCACTGTAATCTATCATGACCACGATCACTCTAATTCTTCGCCACTGCTTCTTGGTTTAGGCATCACCTCTAAGCTTGCCATTTAAGGGCTTCTGCCCTCTGTGCTGGCCAGCTTTTTTTACTGTGTCCCCAGCCAGCTGACATATTTACTTTTATGACCAGGTCCTGGTTCAAGCTCCCCAAACATCCAGGCCTATTGACAACCTCTCCAGCCCTACAAAGTTCCCTTCAAATCCTTGCTCTTCTCAGAAGCTATCCATGAGACAGCAGGAAACATTTCTTTCTCTTCTCCAAAGTTCATGTGGATTTATGGTCTGGAGCACTGGTTGCCTTCTCTGTCAACACAGAGCCCCCTTTGGAATGTAACAAATCACCTAACCTCAACTCTCTGGATGACAGGAAATATGTAGTATCTACTGGGGCAGCTCTCAGCTGGCAGTTCTTAGCCTGGCCACTTGAGAGAGAATCACATGAGGGCTTTGAAAATCCCGGTGTCCAGACTGCACCCCAGAATAAGTGAATCTGAATCTCTAGGGGGGCACCCAGGGGGAGGTATTCTTCAGGTTCCCCAGGTGATTCAAATGGGGAGACAAGGCTGAGAACCAGGGACCCAGCACATACCATTTGTCCCTTGGAGTATCAACAAACCTGCAAGCTCTTAAAGATGTGAGCTTTTATAAATAGGATGGATAAACAAGAAGGTCCTACTGTAGAGCACAGGGAGCTATACTCAGTATCTTGTGATAAACCATGTTGGAAAAGAATCTAAAAACTGAATGTATATATATGTGTATACATATATATATGTACATATGTGCACAACAGAATCACTTTGTGGTATGGCAGAAATTAACACAATGTTGTAATTCAACTATACTTCAAAAAAAATTGAAAAAAAATTGCCTTGAGATTTTAAGCTTTTGCTCCTCAAAGTGTGGACCATGGCCCAGCCATATCACAGTTCCATCTGAGGGTCTGTTAAAAATGCAGTTTCTCAGGCTCCCTCCCCAGACATACTGATTCAGAGAGTTTTTTTAACAAGAACTCCTGGCGATCCAGATGCACAGTAAAGTGGAGAAGCACGCTTTAAAGCCTGCAGAGACTATCTACAGCTCAAGGGTTAGGACTTGCAAGCCTCAAATGGCCATTAAAAATCCATATTTATTTGTTAATGTATGTATTTTCATTTCCTGGCAGCATTATCATCCTTCTGAGCTGCTGTCTGACCTGTATCCAGACGGAAAAACTAAACACTCACTTCTCCTTACTTAGTCAGTCTTCTCCCAAAGATTTCTGTTCCATGGCACTCATCTCTGCCATCTTCCATGCTCCTGTGAGCTCACCTCCCTTTCCTTGAAGCCCTGTCACTCACCTAACATCTTGGAATAGGGTCAGCTTGCCTAGGCCTTGCGATTCTTGTTCCTATGGGGACAGGCAACAGAAGAGGCCAAACCACTCTACAGCTTGGGATGGGCTTAATATGATTCCTCCTTTTCCTAAGATCAGAGAAAGAAAGGCCCATTTATTGGTGTTTATATGCAAAGAGTGTACTTGAAAACCACACAGAAATAACTTCTATCACCTATTCTTCAACGTATAACATTCATGTGCTTTTAAATGCCATGTAAAAGCAAGAAATTCGGCAAGTCAAAAATCAGTGTTTTTTTTAGGTGTGTGTTTTCTAGCTTTCCCTCAGAGAAGTGGTTTAAAGGCAGCTTGACGGGGGATTCACAGAGAGAAGGCCACAATGTCTGTTCCCTTGCAGGGGAAGGAAATAAGTAAGTTCCTTTAAATTCTGGTCGCACAAGATCTACTGCGAAGAAAAGCCCTGTGTTAGTTTAAATTAGAATCTACACCTTGATGATAGCTAGGTATCTCAGGAAAATTTAAGAAAGCCTAATTTTCTGATATGAAAAGTAAGACCATGAAATGCTAGCCCATGTATATAATTTGAATTAATTTTTATTCTCCCTTGCTCTTAGGGCTTGAATCTAGGCAGAATGTCTTACTTGAAGTAGAAATTATCTTGATAATGATTTGCACAGAAATGGATTTTAAAAAGTGCTCTTGAAAGGATGATCCACTTAAAAATTCTTCACTGCTCTATAGGACACAGAGTGAAACTGAACTGAGCAGGGTTATGGACGTAATGACCCAGAAAAGAAGGAGGCCTGAGCAGTGTGCAATTTCTTTCCACCAAGTTTCTGTAAAGAACATAATGTTTAAGCATTTGAAATAATTTTAAATGAAAATTAGTGCATCAAACTCAACATCAGTATAAAAGAACAATTTAATGCATGTCCATCTTTCCAAGATACCACTGAATAAGACAGACCATTACAGTATTTATGTATGACTAAGAGAGAAAATGCTATGAAGACATGTCACTGATTATAAGATTAATCTCAAACTTATGGATACCAAGGAGGGGAAGGGCTGGGGTGGATTGGGAGATTGGAATTGACATATAACACCACTATGTGTAAAATAGATAACAAATAAGAACCTGCTGTATAGCACAGGGAACTCTACTCAATGCTCTGTAATGACCTATATGGGAAGAGTCTGAAAAAGAGGGGATATGTGCATATGTGTAACTGATTCCCTTTGCTGTACACCTGAAACTCACACAACATTGTAAAGCAACCATACTCGAGGGTTTGGTGCCTTGATGGCAACATCGCTCCTGGTTCATGATGCAATATTGTCCCCTTAACTGGCTTTGTTAAATATTTGGCGCCCTCCATACACTCTGCCTCTATAGCCAATGGTGAAGAGAAATCATAAAATCTAACCAGCAGAAAAAATTCAGTGCTTCTCCTTTGGGGGAAAAAATGGTGGCAAACCATAGCCTACAGTGAGGCTTGTATTTTCCTCATTGCAAACATGGGGGCCTGTGGAGACCAGTGTGCATTTCTATCAAAAGGATGCTAGCTATAAAGAGTGGGCAAGTCGAGAGGGTGAACATGTCTCATTTCAAATGGCCACCTAGGCCTTGGCTGAGGCCTGTCCTGTGGTTTGGTGATGCACCTGTCCCGCTGGTGAGTTACACAGGTAAGATGCATCCAGGCGCATCCTTGGGGGCTGCTAAGCACAGTTTTAAGCACTGTAGAAGTGGAATCACTGATGCATATCACTGTCAGTTCCTGCACTTCCTGCCAGTGTGATTTAGTGGCTTTTTCTTTTTTTTCTGGTAAACACAGTCTCAAGGGGCTGGAAAAAGACAAAAAATGAAGCAGAAAAATCCCCAAAGGCATTTTGTAATTTGACAAGTCAATTGGTAAGACAAGGATTTTCTTTTTAGGGGGACAGATCAGATTTGCCAGGAAGTCACCAAAATTCCACTCAAGTCACCCTTCGTGGAGTTATGTAAACTTTTCTAATTCTTTGGAAATGGAAATAGACATCCCCGAGATGATTTGAGAAGATGGGAAAACAAGCATACTCACGAAGACTGGGAGGCCTTCCTTCTGAGTAGATAATCCACCACATCCGGATCGGTCTCTAACAGGCTGATCAGCACTTCATTCTGCAGATCCGGGGGAACCTGCACGGACCAAGTGTCAAGGCATAAATAAAACCACTCCAGCAAGAGGTGAACTGTGGTCACTGGCAGGCTGACAATAGCATCTAAAAGGATGCCTCAAAAGTTATCTACAGTCTATGGGGTCGCACAGACAACAAAAGTTATAAGAGAACAGAGGGATTTGTTGGTGAAAACCAAATCTACACCAATCCATGCAGCCAGTTTCATTCTTAGAACAAACTGGATGATTACCAGAGAGTCATACTCACTGGGCTTCCTGGTCGCTCAGACTTACTGTAAAGAATGTGCCTGCAATGCAGTAGACTTGGGTTAAATCCCAGGGTTGGGAAGATCCACTGGAGAAGCGAATGGCAACCCACTCCAATATTCTCGCCTGGAGAATTCCATGGACAGAGGTACAGTCCAGGGGGTCACAAACAGTTGGACATGGCTGAGCAAATAACACTTTCACTTCACTTTCATATTCACTACTCAATTCAATTCAAGTGGGGTGAACTGTCACTCCATTTGTGACTGGAGATAGACCCTAACCACTTGGAACCCTCTGTTGCTTGGACTCAATTTTCTTGACTTTGAATGAGCAAAATATCGTGGTTAAGAGGACTGGTGTTCATAACTTCTTGTCCAAATGGGGACACTTTCTAAGTTCATATTTATAATTATGCCAAGACAACAGGCAGAAATGGGGACTGTCTTGGGTGGTTCTGGAACATATGATTGGTTTATTGGGCACAGACCCTGCAGCCAGAGGCTGCTTGTGTCTGAGTTCCAGTATATGGCTGTTGGGCTTTGGGCAATGGATCTAACCTTTCCAGGTCTCGGTGTTCTCATCTGGAAACTAGAGACAGTAAGAGGACTCACCAAAAGGGCTGATTGACGTGGTGATGTAAAGGACGCATTACATGTTGAGAACTTAGAAACACCACCTGGCAGATAGCAGACACTCAAAAAATGCTGCTACTACATTTGCAGATGCCACTTTGCCATTCAGTGCCTGCCTCCACTTGTTTCTTGCATCCTGGTCTATCAACAATTAAGAGTTTTTGCTTCACAGTGGGATGAGGCATGCTCCAGAATGTTATAGATGAGCATCATGTGTTTCTCTAAGCTTAATCCTCAGGGCATGAGAGGACGGCCTTCCAATCCTAAATCACTCATGTAGGACTTTTCTAGAAAACAAGATTGAACTTGGCTCCAACGGTTTTCTACTCTGTAGATGCTCAACCAAAGGAAATTTCAACTATTGAGGGAAAATACATTTTCATTCTGATTCTCTCACATGTGAGCTCAGAGACAAGACTCTTAAAAACTGTGGGGACAAGTCTTCTGAGAATAAGTGGTTGGTGGAAGAATTTGCCTCCTGCCTCTTGCAGAACTCAATTCATCTTAACTCTAAGAAGCTGGAAACAATTTTATTAAGAAGAACAGGGATGAGAAAGCAACAAAATGTTTTCCTCCTTTAATAAATCTGTTCTTCCTACTTCATTCTGAATCTTCATTAATGACTTTGTCAAACCCTAGTCACACAGGCTAAAAAGCTGGGTTGGATTCAAGCTTCTCTGTGTCCTTTCCCCTCCACATTCAGAGCCAGGAAACCCACTTGATTTCATCTCCAAGATGCCTGTTACTTCTTCCCTCTTTTTTCCATTCCAGCTGCAATGATCCAAGTTTGAGCCCTCATTATCCCTTTGGAGTTCTCATCTGTTAGCCATTACCAGCTTTCATTTCCCTGACAGTCATACTGCAAGTTCCCTCTGAAAAACTAACGGCTCCCCAACCTTCAGCTTGAGGGTGAGGTGTGCCCTCGCCTAAACCAATGAGTCTTTCATCCCCAGACTAAAGCGTGGGTGCTTGAGTGCTGAGCATGGGACTTCATTAGAAGCAATGCAAAGCTGTGAGAAGTCCCCAGGGACTTGGGAGAGACAGGATACAGGGCCTGAAGATAGTGCTGACAACTGAAGAAACAATTCCAAGAAATGGAGAGAAAGAAAAAGGGGTCTCTTGACATCATTTGAGTCCCAGGTAAAGCCATGCCTGAAGCCACATTTGCTCTTAGATTGTTCAGCTGTGTGAGCCCCCAAATTCCTTAAGCTGGTTTGAGCTTTTAATCGAAAACAAAGATCCATCTTAGATGAGCCTTTGATACAACAGCTTGCTAACCTGTTGTTGTTCAGTCACTCAGTCATGTCTGACTCTGCGACCCCATGCACTGCAGCACGCCAGGCTTCCCTGTCCTTCACTGTCTCCCGGAGCTTGCTCAAACTCATGTCCATCGAGTCAGTGGTGTCATCCAACCAACTCATCCTCAGTTGCTCCCTTCTCCTCCTGCCTTCAATTTTGCCCAGTATAAGAGTCTTTTCCAATGAGTTGGCTCTTCGCATCAGGTGGCCAGAATACTGGAGCTTCAGTATCTAACTTGCGTACTCTCTGTTTCCCTCAACACGTATGTCAAATTTCTTCTCTGGTTGTCACAATGCTCTGATCAAGACACTTGACCAAAACCCTTTTTAATCAAAGCCATCCCCTCACTTGCTTGCCTCAATCTGTTCCCATCTCTGCCCCTAGCTGTCATACCCACACACATTCTACTTCAGTACCATTGTGCGTCTCACTCTGACCTTTTCCCACCTCATCCCTTTAATTCATTACATAAATATTTGGTGAATGCTTCCCGAGTGCCAGGCACTGGATTCTGGGATTCAGCAACAAACCAAACAGACAAGAATTCATATCTCCTTGAAGCTGACAGTGAATATGGGAAGACTGGCACTAAAGAAATAAACAGAAAACATAGCAAGGATCACCTGGAGAAAGATAAAGCCAAGACAGGGAACAAAGAATCCTGGGTGGGAGCGTGCCATTTAAATGGGATTGTCAGAGAAACTGACATTTTAGCAGAGAACAGAAAGGAGGAAGGAATTGGAGAAAATCATTCCAAGGAGAAGGGAGAAAGAAACAGCAAGATGCTGAGTCAGGAGCAGCGAGGAGGCCAGGGAAGTTGGAACAGAGTGAGAGGAAGAAGGCGAGTGGTAGGAAGGAGGTCAGGTAACCAAGGCCAGATGTTGTGGAGTCTTACTCCATGATAATGATTTCTGCTCTCAACCAAAGTAGGCAGGGAGCCTCTGGAAGTTCTGAGCAGAAGACGAACACAACTTGTCATCACTCTGGCTACCGAGGTGCTAGGAGATTGCAAAGAAGCAAAGGGTGAAGCTGGGAGCGCAGATGGGGGAATTGTTGTCGATACATCCAGAAGAGAGTAAGGGAGGGCCAAGCCAGCGTGGTGAGTGGATGAGAAATATTTGGATCCTGGAGACAGTGAAAGTAGAGACCATAGCAGCAGCTAATCGACCGGGTGGAGAGAGACAAGGAAGAGGAGAGGGAGCAGGGGATGAAGAAGAGAGGCTGACGTCAACGTTCCCAGGAAGGACTGGCTTGCTGTTTACTGATACAGAGAAACTGCAGGATGAGGAGGAGGCTGGGGGTAGAGCCTAGGACTGTGGCTTCCCTAGTGGCTCAAACAGTAAAGAATCTGCCTGCAATGCAGGAGACCCAGGTTGGCTCCCTGGATCGGGCTTATCCCTGGAGAAGGGATAGGATACCCACTCCAGTATTCTTGCCTGGAGCATCCCATGGACAGAGGAGCCTGGTGGGCTACATTTCATGGGGTCGCAAAGAGTCAGACACAACTGAATGACTAGCACTTTCACTTCACTTAGGTATAAGAGTGAGAGGCCTGTGAGACGTCCAAATGAAGGAAAGCTCTACTAAGTGATCAGGAATAAGGGTCTGGGGTTCAGGAAGAGTCCTGGGTGGAACATAGAAATTTGGGGGACACACATATAGATAGTACTTAAAGCTCGGTGACCAAGTGCAATGGCCTAGGAATGAGAATGGAAGAAGAGAGGAGCAGGACTTTAGGTCCAGAATGGGAATATCTGTTCTCTTACTTTATTGAATACATTAAATCAATTAAAAGACTGACAATGTTTACAAACAATATGACCCAACAGATACACATGATTCCATCAGTTTTTCTAAAAGTAAAATTCAAAGGGTGAAAATGAGAAGAGAGGGAACTCATTAAAAAAAAAAAATGAACTGCGAAGCAAAAAATGGTATAGGCCAACAATGTATACAATAATTTTTTTTTTTTAAAAGAAACGTTCACGAGCAAATTAGGAAAACTATGTGTATTTTTGTCCAGTTAGTTTAATTTAAAATTTCCTATGCTTAGACATGTAATAAAAAATTTTGCTCCAAGCGCCAAATCCATTCCCACTAAGAATAAACAGTTGGAGTGGATGGCCTTCAGAGTGGTGCAAACATCACAATATCAATTCTCTGATCAACTCAGGTTCATTATTAGAATAGCTTACATGAGGGATCATTATTTGAAAATAACTTTGCATACATTTTCAAAAACCATTCTGCAATTCAGAGTTTTACTCATTCAACTAGGCTTCATTCCTAACAAATTACAATTACTGACGTTTATTTTCGGTAGCATATGTGACCTTTACTTGGTAAGCAATGCAAATAGAAAGGGTCAGTGCTATAACCCTATCTACAGTTCCTTTCTAAAAGACTCTTGGTACTATTTTGCCTTGGAGACACTATTTACAAATGACTGAAAAAATATAGCTTAACTATGTATGGATCTGTGTATTGCAGGAAGGGTAGGTACTATTTTCCTATGTATTACACAAGACTGACTACAGTGTATAATACATAAGCCATTACTTTAATTAATTTATTCATAGCCCATCTTGTTACAACATGATTTAAAGCAGCTTTCAGAATTCACATGATAAAACCACGTTTGTTTAAAAAATAAAGGAATAGTTCAGAAAATTGGAGCCAGTGGGAAAATGAAAGTAGAGAATTTGAAATGATGCCTGGAACTGACTTTTAATATTCATACAACAGCATTCAGTGCTGTTTTCCCAATAATTCCTCTTATCTGGGTCCACATTTGCACATTTCATTTCCTACTATTTAATAAAAATTTCAAATTACTGGCTCAGTTCAATAGGATGAGTATTCATTTTCTATTAATTTAGATACTTAATAGAGAAGCCAAAGTGAAGAGAATGACCTGACAGGAAATAGCAGCTCACAGTGCGGAAGAAGAAATACCCAGGCAGCCCATCCACACACACATTCCTTTTCAGTAATTAGGATGCTGTTGAAAGAATATCTGACCAGGAATCGATAGCTCCTGAGCTCCAGTTTTGGCTCTGCTGCTTATAATTAACGTAAACTTGGGAAACATCAACCATCTTCTTTAGGATTCTGTTCCTCCATCTGGAAATCTGAGCATGTCCTATCTGTCCCCTTCTCCTTTATGGGGATGCTATGTGGAGCAAAGGGCTAACAAATTTGAAAGTATCTGAAGAGTTGCAAAGAACTTTAGAATAAAAACTGTATTGGAAATAGACAAAATAAGTCAAACACTTAAAAGAAGAAACTAAAAGCAGATCACTTGGAGATGTGAATATTTGTTCTGAGATTTTTTTTCTTGCCTAACAGCCATCAATTTCCACCTCTTATCCTGGGTGCTTGCAAAGAAACATGCCTATTCTCTTCTGCCTAACACTTCTGGTGGGTAAGGAAGTTCTGGGATTTCTTCTCAACATGTCTCCATTCTCGGCTGCCCCTTGAATTTCTAGAGCTACACTGTATGACCTCTTGAAGCTAGACTCTTTGTAGCTTCTACCTTTTGGCTTTTTCTCTTCTGTCAGACCTCAGGTCTTTGGGCTGGTCACATTGTCAGAAAGCAGGGATTATCTGACTTGACTGCCTGGAACTTCAAGAGGTTGCAGTTCTCTGTCAACTGGCCTCCTTCACATCTACGTCAAGATCATATGGGCCAATCCTGGCCAAGGGACCCCAAGGGGGGTCTTGTAGAAGCTTCTAGAAAAGGCTCTCCTTCATAATGACAAGAGATGCAGGAGAGAAAACATCTCTCTTTGTGACTGGATGTGATAATGGCTGCAAGAGCTGCTGAAAATGATTGTGGCCTCTTCAGCTAAAGATGGTGGACCAGAGAGAGGATAAGTGCAACTGAGCTGCTAAAATTGTGCCCCCAGGCTTCTTCTTATGTGAGATAATATTGAATTGGCCAAAAAGTTAATTAGGGTTTCTCCAATGGCACCCCACTCCAGTACTCTTGCCTGGAAAATCCCATGGATAGAGGAGCCTAGTAGGCTGCAGTCCATGGGGTCGTTAAGAGTCAGACAAGACTGAGCGACTTCACTTTCACTTTTCACTTTCATGCACTGGAGAAGGAAATGGCGACCCACTCCACTGTTCTTGCCTGGAGAATCCCAGGGAAGGGGGAGCCTGGTGGGCTGCCGTCTATGGGGTTGCACAGAGTCGGACACGACTGAAGTGACTTAGCAGTAGCAGCATAACATCTTTTAACAAATTTTCTGGCCAGCCCAATAAATCCTGACGTTTGCCACCACCCATAGTTGACTGCAGTTGCAGTTGGAACTCCTACCAGCATATCCAGGACCGTTCACTCACCTACTCATTCACTCACACACTCAACTTTATGCTCTTTCAGAACACGAGCTAGGCTGGTGCTTCCTCTGCAATAGATACTGAATGAATGTTGTTGGAATTGCTACAAATACTAATAAAAAATAACCCAGGATTATTGGTCTTCATGGTGTACACCGGTCTAGTTGTTTCTCTCTTCTTGGAAGCGGTACCAATCTCAGGCTATAGGAAAGTTTCCTTGTTACTCATTTTTAGACTTGGAAAATAAATTTCCTTTCCCAACTGAGGATCACTAGAATTTTTCTAATAAGTTCTTAAACTACTGTTGCCATCGATACAAAAACTCTAAAAATGAAATGTATGACTCAATAATCAAATTTTTTTTCTTCTGGGACTTTGTATGTAGTGAAACGGAAACTAAGGAGTAGAATCATAAAAAGCATATTACTTTTTTTAAATCAATCAATTCTGAACATTTACATGAAGAAACCAAACCCATCCCAAAAGGGCTTCTTCCTTTACAATTTATTGTTTCAAAGCAAAATCTCCATTGGGTTTTACTCAAGTATTTAGCAACTTTAGATATTTTCTAAGGGTACCATATATGGTTGTGTTTATTTGGAGACTCAACTCCTTAGATTTTCATATGTTCCTTCAAAGGATAATGCTATTTCAAAACTCAAAAGAACTTTGGACTCTCCTGCTTGAAAGAAAAAATGTAAACACTGCACATATGAAGGAATAAAACTGTCACAATTAAAATCCACCCTATCAAATTAAAAATGAAACATTGAATGATTGCCTCGGGTGTAACTGCTATGATGTATTTTATCCCATAAACCACAGAGAGGGAAAGATGGTTTGAGTTTTCTCCATTTGCTAAGTCACCATAATAAACCATTAAGGGCATCTGGGAGAGCAGTTCCCAGGACCCAATCCTGCTGCTCTGTCTTGCCAGCAGGTGTTTCACACCGATCCACCACTTGGCACTGAACCGAGAAGGATGCTTTGCATTGAGAACTTTAACGCTCCCCAGCAGAAGTGGATGTCACTGAAAGTCATGATGACATTTCTTTTCAGCTAACAAACACACTCAAGAAATCGCTTTGGCTATTTATGGGAGCAAAAGCTCAAACACGGGCAGGCCCAGCCTTGGACCTTTGTGCAGCTCTGGTTTGGAGGATGGCTTGATATTATGTAAAGAGGTCTCAGTGCGTTTGAAGGGTCAGGATGCATTAAGAAATTCAAAAAATTTTTCTCACGTGCCAACCCATGCCACACAGCGTTTTTGGCAATTAGGAAGCATTCATGAACAAATACAGTCTAAGAGCCCAGGATTCATGGAGCTGTGATGGGGGATGACTCGTGGAAGATGAAGAGCAAGGAGTAGTCTTTGCTCCATGGCAACAGGTTACAGGAAGTGGAAACGGATCAGGTGTAATACACTCTGGCTCCTCTCCCCCTGCGGCAACAGTGCATGCATTCTGTCACTGCAGACAGGGACAAAGTGAGCTGGCTCCAGCAGGAACACACACTGGCTCTTGTAGCCATCTGCTGGCCTGGACATCGAGTGGGTCAGTGTTATGATCAGTTCAGAAGGACCGATGCTGTTAAAGGTCCCCTTTACTCCCCATTTTCAAATTGGCTAAAATATTCTCCCCCACCCACTCCTGGCCAAATGAACTCCATATATGAGACATCATATTAAAGTACCTCATCTTTTGAGTAGGGGGGAGTATCACACTGTAGTAATAGTTCACTTACAGTTGTTGCATCACTTGGGCAAACACTCTTGGCTTACTTCTCATGAAATCATGGTGAAATTTAGAATAAATTATTATGATGTACATAATAACTAGCCCAACTCCTGGCACACGAACAGTGGTTATTTAAAAAAGAAAAACAGTGGTTATATAAAAAGGGAAATGGAAATCACATATAATTATCTAGCTATGTCGATAGGGGGTGGTCTCTAGTTTGATGATCTGGGTTGCTGCTTGACTCCTTTTGACTTGGCATGCAAAAGAAATTTTAAGAAAATGTAATTTGTGCCGGGAAAGAAGAGAACATAGAGCAAAGCTTGGCTTCTAAGCTTGGAATCTTCATCACAGCCTCTGACCCTTGCTCCCAGTAGTTCTCATTCGAAATTTCCCACGTGTGCTGTGCTGATCTCCAGCTAAGGCTGACCAATCAGCAGAGTGGGAACGCTCTGGCGTTCCCACGTCTCCACTGTGCTCGGCACTTTCCATCAGCCCATAAGGGCGGTGCCTTTGCCTCTTTCCCTCTCTCCAAAAAAGAAGCCCTAGTAGTATCGGCCCTGAGAGGGAGCGGACTCTTTTCTCCACTCTGCTCCGAAGCTCTTATTAATTCCAAGCGCCACGATGAATTTTCTCTGGCATTCCCAACATCAGCTACAGAAGCCACAACTTTCAGAACAATTTAACGGGTCCCTGATGGAGTAGCTGAATGCTTTCTGCCTTGCAGTGATACCACTGATCATTTCTAGATATGCATGATTCTTCCCTTTGATTTTCAGTGTTCCAGAGAGAGTATGATTTTGTGTTTTCAATTTTTATATAGTTACTGATATCAGGGATGGAGGGTTATGATTTAAAGGTTGGGGAATCTAAGGTGTATGGGTACTGAATTAAAAAAAAAAAACACATTTTTTTCTTAGCAATACAGTATTACAGTATTTTTTTAAACAAATAATTACTGAGCTCCCATTTTCTGCCAAGTATTTTCTAGGTGCTGTGGATATCAGTGAATAAAACAAGCAAAAATCCCTGCTTTCATAAAGTTCGCATTCTATTAGGTTTCAACAAGCATAATACACAGGGAGTTGAAGGTGCTAAGTGCTATAGCTAAAAGGAAGAAAAGAATAAAGGGCTAGGAGTATATATATGTGGGAGCAGGTCACAGTGTCACATGGTGAGGTGCAGATGGGCATCACTGCCAAGGTGACACCTGGAGGTACTTTGATAGGGCAGGCACCTGATCAATTTCATGCAATAATAGCAGTGATTTCTCTCTGTTTCTGAAGTGCCTCTGTGTGTGTGTGTGTGTGTGTGTGTGTTAATCGCTCATTCATGTCCAACTCTTTGCGACCCCATGGACTGTAGCCCGCCAGGCTGCTCTGTTCATGAGATTTCTCAGGCAAGAATACTGGAGTGGGTTGCCATGCCCTTCTCCAGGGGATCTTCACGACCCAGGGATTGAACCCGGGTCTTCTGCATTGTAGGCAGATTCTTTACTGTCTGAGCCACCAGGGAAGCCCTTTGATGTACCTAGTCCATGCCGTTAAGTGCCCTATGATATCATTTCTAATTCTCAAAATAATCCTGTAAAGCTTCATCTTTTTTGTTTGTTTGTTTCCAACAGAAAAATGAAGACTTAGAATAGGGCCAAGATTACATAGCAAATACCTGGCTCAGCAGAGATTTGAATTCTGGGAACTGTTTGTAAAGCTCATGGTCCTCCCACCATTTTGGGAGTTTCCCAAGATGTGGTTTTCCCAAGGTGTGATTAGGAAACTAGCAGAAAGCCCTGGAGGCATTCATTAGTGCACAATTCTGGGCCCCATCTCATTGCTACTCAGTCTGAATCTCTGGAGTGCAGCCCAGGAATCTGAATGTCTGACAAATTTTTCTTACGACTCTGCTGCATGTTCAAGTTTGAGAACTGTGATTTTAATCTGCTGCTTTGGTCTTTTGATAGAGTGATCATCATGGTGGGTGTTATCATGACCGCTTTCCAGCTGGATGATTTCTAACCCAGTGTCTGAAAAGCAAACAACCAGTTAAAAAAAAAAAAATACTGTCCTAGCCACGCTCTCAAATTGCAGGTCAGCCTCTAAAGCTGGGTATCGCTTCTGTGTTCTGGGACAGTCAGGTTCTTTTTGGCACTTTCCCATTAAGTCAGATACTGGCCACTTGGGAAAGGCAGTGTCAACATGTGGAAATGAAGGACATTATAACACTCAGAACAAGCTTTGGGTCCCTGCCAGGCCTCTGTGGGTTTTTATATCCCTTTCATCAGTTCCATGGAACCACTGCCTCCAGAATGCATTTTGCCTTGAAGGACAAGCTCACAGCCACCTTTTCTAACAAGTCTTCCTTTCTGATGCCAACGGGAAGTGATGCCTCCTACTCTGACTTCGTAAACATGTCCAAGAACTGTGCAAGAGTACAACAGCTAACCACCTTTAACCATTAGGTTCTGTCTAGCTTCATCCTTTCTTGTTTGTCATTACTGCGCTACTTCTGAAAGCTTCTTAAAACAAAACAAAATGAAACAGCTATATACAGGAATGAATTTTTGTCCATTCACACAGACCAGCTTTGCCAACCAGTCACCAGTGTCAGTATAACAAACTAGATTCTGAAATGCCAGATATTCCAAAAATCATCCACAAGTGAGGAGATTAATTAATAAAAAGAGGTGAAGCTAGCACATAGAACTGTGCAGATTTTAGAACTAGAAGGGATCTTGGTTATTATTCATTCTAACCTAGTCCTTTGATAATTAAAGAAATGGAAATCAAAGAAGATGAGGTCTCAGAGCTAATGTATATTAAGTGTTAGTCGCTCAGTCATGTCTGACTCTTTCTGACCCCATGGACTGAGCCCACCAGGTACCTCTGTCCATGGGATTCTCCCAGGCAAGAATACTGGAGTGAGTTGCCATTTCCTCCTCCAGGAGATCTTCCTGACTCAGGGATTGATCATGGGTCTCCTGCATTGCAGGCAGATCCTTTACCACCTGAGCCACCAGGGAATCCATGTATAGTAAAGAGAGGACTATAGCAAAGTCCGTTTTCTTTTTACTGACCTATGCTAGAGATCTTTGTACTGTCCTCCTACTTCATTGTCCTTTTTCTCAATATATAAATCTCATAGGTTGTCTAAGGAGATCAAGAATGCTTATGTGAATGGTTAACTTACTCTGAGAAAGGTAGCCTTAATTTCTCCATGCCCATACCTCTTCATAAGGAGTAAGGATCAATAATACAGAAATCATCACATGTCACAGAGGTACCACTGAGTCATTCATTAATCCAACCAATATTTCTTGTGTTTCCACCAAGTACCAGGTGTAGGGGTAATGCAGTAAAAAAAGTAGATGGAAATGAACAAAAATTCACTCCGACAGAAAGCTTATATTCTAGTGGGGAAACACAAACAAAAGAAATGAATAAAGTCCTTATGAGTAATGATGAGCGCTAGGAGGAAAAGGCAGGGAGAGGGAATAGGAAGTGAGGATGTGCGTGCATGACTGTGGGCTGTATGTCAGACAAGGTGGCCACAGAAGGCCTTGCTGAGAAGTACAGATCACAACTGGGGAACGCAAATATGAGCTACTACCCAAGAGAATTCTGACATCAGTCTCCACAGAGAATGGCAGGTAGAGATGAGATCTGGAAAACGCTGGGAAAGATTTGAGTACTGACGTTCTTCTGGTGCTGTTAATAATCTAGGCAGTGCGAAATGGAAGCAGAGGAATGGAACAATTAAAACGGCAGCAACTAGACTTTGAAGGAAGCCATGAAGCAATTTGCTAGTATCTGAGGTGAAAAGAAATGTCTGATGGTTTGTGGTTTCACATAAAGAACCTTGCTTAGAATACAGAGTTTAGAGAATGGAATTCAGATTGACAAGCAGTATTATTATTATTTTTTTTAATCTACAGAGCATGAAGCAATGCCAAGACTACTTGGCAAGATGATATGTGACTTAAAATTTGATGAAAATGTTGAAAAATTCAAACATCTGATTCACCCAAATATGTAATTAATTATGAGGATTTTGGCTGAAGGGTGAAATTTAGACTGTTGTTGCTGTTTAGTTGTTAAATTGTGTTAAGTCTTTTGTGACCCCATGGACTGTAGCCTGCCAGACTCCCTCTGTCCATTAGACTTCTCAGGCAAGAATACTGGAGTTGGTTGTCATTTCCTCCTCCAGAGGATCTTCCCAACCCAGGGATTGAACCCACATCTCCTGCATTGCAAAGTGGATTCTTTGCCACTGAGCTACCAAGGAAGCCCTGAAATTTATTATATAGAGTTCATGAAAATGTCCATGTTTTTTTTTGAGAGTCTACTGCATGCAACACACAGGCAGTGCCTCAGAGACTCAAAGAGGAGCAAGACACATTTCTACCTCAGTGAACTTTTCACTGCAATAGATCCATTTTCACTTCCTCCTGGGCATCCAGAAGGAATTCATTTCTCCACTTCCCTTGCAGTGAAGTACAGTTTGTGGCTGAGTTCTGGCCAATGGGATTGGAGTGGGCAGGATGGATGTCCCTTTTAGGTCTGGCCCATGAAATCCTAGGGGATTGAAGAGTCTCAAAATGCAAGGAGCTGGGGTCCCTATGTCACCAGCAGGAAGGCTGTCCACTAAACATCTGATTAAAATTTATGTGATATTTGTGTCTATTGTGCTGAAGTGCTGAGATCTGAGCCAATTTATGTTGCCCAAATAATACAATTATTGATGAACATTTGCATAGAATTTTACAGTTTGCAGAATGCTTTCACATATCAAAGGATTCTGGGAACCGCCCTGGGAAACAGGTCATATTTTAACTTTTTCCCCATTTTCCAAAAACTGAAACTGATGCTTATTGAATACTGAATTACTTGGTCATGATTACAAAGGTGCAACAGAGAGAGCAAATATTCTAAACCACTGGCTCTCAAATTTACAAAAATAACTGGTATAAGACAAGGATGGAAATAAATCTAATGCAAGGCCTTTGATTAACATAGACAAAATATTAGGGAAATTCAAAAGAGGGAATTAGCACACTCAGCTGAAGAAGCCACTAAAGGCTCTAGTGGAATAGGTAAGATTTGTAGTGAGTGTCTTCAAATTCAAAAAAGAAATCTATGAAGAACCATCGAGAAGGTTTCTACAAATTTTGATATGTGCTCTGAGTGTGAATAGACACAGAAGAGAGTTGACATTTGTTCTAATGATCCAAGGGAAGTGGGAGCAAGCAATGAAGTTTTTCTGAAGGAAAACAGGAACCAGTAATTCAATACAAATAAAAAAAATATTTACTGAGTGCCTGCCAGATGGAGAGCCTTCCAAAATTGTACAGAGGATACAGAGAGGCGATAACAAGGGCACAGCCTGTGTGCTAAATGCGCTTATAATCTACTAGGGGAAACAGCCATACATGACTTCAACACAATGATAAGATAAACATCAATAGGAACAGTAATAGGGTTCAAGGGACAGAGAAGTGACATGGTAAAGTGATGTGAGAAGGACACAGGGAAGATAGGTAGAGCTTCATGCAGGAAGCAGAATCTCCAGATTGACCTTGGAGGAGGGGCCATTGCTGAGGATGGTTATAAATACATGAATTCATGGGGGCCACACATAATTCCAAAAAGAGGTCTTTTTATCAATTTTGGGGGCAAGGACACTGCTATACAATTCATCAAG
This sequence comes from Bos grunniens, assembly GCF_055505025.1. NCBI lineage: Eukaryota > Metazoa > Chordata > Mammalia > Artiodactyla > Bovidae > Bos > Bos grunniens. Next base: position 8,621,813 of record NC_141194.1, read on the forward strand.
TGATTCCAAAACATGACTATTGTTTAGGAGACAGTGAAGTGACATTTATAATTTGGATATGTTTGTTAAAACATGGAATCATAAACTTACAGTGATGTCATAGGTGTGTACATTTCTATTCCTACTGAAATTGCCTGGCTTCCAGTGAATTCAGTCAATGACCAGTACTATGAGCCAAAAGGTGGTGTCCCTGTTTCATTATGCCACCAAGAGGCAATCAACAGGCAGCTTACCGAGATGTCCTGCCAAACGCGGGACACTCACCATGAACAGGGCCTCATAATTTTCGATCATTTTCTGCACCACAGCAATGATGGCTGTGCTCTCTTCAGCGCGGGCCGAACTCTGGACTGAGAACTCTTTGTCTGACGACTTCTGCTTGTGCAGCAGGTTGGGTCCAAATATGGTGGCCAAGTTTAGAGATGTCATTTTGTTCCCAGTGACCTGCAGAAGCAGAGGATACAAGGATGGTTGTGATTTTTGCTTTTCAAAACACTGAGCGGTTAAATAATCAATTGAATCTTTTTACTTTCTCATTTTTTTCTGCAAGGACCACATCATCTCTGTCAGAATCCATGAAGGGCATCACATTTTCCTTTTGCCTCACATCTTGAAGTTCATAGCTCAGTGGTCATCTCAATAGCATCCTGAGTAAAATTTTAGAATGCTGTTTTTGTGAAACTGGTACTATATAAAATTTCTATCCTGTCTGCTCTCAAAAAATATTGATGTTCATCCATTCAACTGACCATCTATCCATCCCTCTATCTATCTCTTCATCCATCAACCCATCATCTCTTTATTACTCCATCCACTCAGTACCCACCATAGATGGGCATTTTTCATGGATTCTAATTATTCTAAAGTTTTTTTCAACAAAGATCACAAACCACTCCTTATTTTAAAGGGTTCACATTCTAGAGGAGAAAAGCAACTGATCAATTACAAGTAGTCGAGAAGATCCCTTGGAGGAGGGAATGGCAACCCACTCCAGTATTGTTACCTAGGAAATCCCATGGACAAAGGAGCCTGGCAGGCTACAGTCTATAGGGTCAGAAAGAGTCGGACACAACTGAACTGAGCATGCACGCATGAGTATAAAGTATGAAACTATCAACTCTGGAGGCCCCAGGGAAGACACTCCAAAGAGGGGGCAACATTTGCCCAAAACCTTGAAGGAGAATAGTTTGCTGGGCTGAAAAACAGAGGAGCTGGCACAGGGGGCACCTTCACAGTGGTGAGAACACTGTATGCAAAGACAGAAATAGATTAAATATGCCAAGGCACCCCAGGAAGCTCAGCAAGGCAGAGGGTGCTACAGGAAGGCCTGGTGAGGGCCAGGTGAAAGTCACCGCTACGTGTCCCCTGAGGGGCAAACCTGCTCTTGGTTGAGAACCACTGATCTAGGCCAGTTATTTCTCCTGTTGAAATCAGTTGAAAATCTATAAATGCCCAGGTAAGTATGGGAACTGTGGATGCCTGGGGAAGTTCCTTTGCCTGGGAAGGTCTGCACGGCCTTCGAGAGACAGGTGGATGCACAGCATAAAAGTCAAACACAGAATCAATTTCTGACCCACAGCTAAGACTCAGCCTCTGGAGTCCCCACCTTGTCCCATGGAGCCCTGAGTGGATGGCTACCCAGCCCCGCAAGCCTGGCATGGCACTTGTCTGCGTGGGCGCTCAGTAGCTCAGTCGTGTCTGACTCTTTGCAACCCCATGGAGTGTAGCCCACCAGGCTCCTCTGTACATGGGATTCTCCAGGCAAGAATACTAGAGTGGGTTGCCATTCCCCGCTCCATGGGATCTTTCCAATTCAGGGATCAAACCTACATCTCCTGCATTGGCAGGGGGATTTTTTATCATTACCACTAAAGTAAAGATAAGGGGTGTGTTATTTTTAGAAGGCGAGGCCGTTTTCAGGTTTGCTGCCAAGGGGAATGATTTCATGTGGTAAACATTGGGAACTTTTAAGAAAGTGCCCTTTATGTACAACAGTTCAATTCCGTTTTTCCTTTGTTTCATTTCATCGATATAAAACTTGACAAGGTTTCATATTATTTTTCATTTCTCTTCCTGGAAACTCATGGCTGAGGATAAAACCAAATGTGCTCTATTTTCAAATTCATCCCTTTAGAACTCAGAGGCATTTGGAATGCTTCCCCTTTCCCTCTTAAAGTAATATTGGGGTTTTCTAATTAAAACAACAACACGATCAAATAGAAGATTTTGTTTTCTTTGAAAAGAATGTTTAGTACAAGGACAATCCAGAACTCTGCTTCCGCTCGCTTGTCTTCTCCTGGTGCTATTTTGGGAATGCAACACAAGCCCGCTGTTAAAATGCACCAAAATTCCAGCTGCAGACCACGATGCTGTGGTTTGTTAATGCTTTTTTTTTGTTTTGGTTGGTTTTACTTAATTGTCTTTTAAACTGGAAGGAGATTTGCTCACAGATGGCATCCACCTTTGTCCCCCATGTTATAGCATCTCTCTCTCTCACTTGCCCCATCACCTTTCTCTATGACTAGCTAATATAATGTGTACTTGGGCTTGCTCCATTATTTATCAGAGAATTCAAGGAAAACATTTATCTCTAAATAAGCATCCTAGATCATTTCTAAGCCAAATATGAATAGCTCACATTTATTAAAAGCTCAGCATGTCGGTGAGGGAGAGAAGGATTGGGAGTTTGGGATTAGCAGAAGTAAACTTAAACATAGAATGGATAAACAGCAAGGTCCTACTAGAGCACAGGGAGATATATACAATGCGTGCTCCTGTGTGCTCCATCACTAACTTGGGTCTAACTCTTTTCCAACCTCATGGACTGTAGCCCGCCAGGCTCCTCTGTCCATGGGATTTTCCAGGCAAAAATACTGGAGTGGGTTGCCACTTCCTTCTCCAGGGGATCTTCCTGACTCAGGGATTGAATCCAGGTCTCCTGTACTGTAGGCAGATTCTTTACCATTTGAGCTACCGGACAAGCCCTACTTGAGTCACTACCCTATGATAAACCATCTTGGAAAAGAATATGAAAGAGAATGTACCTATATAACCGAATTACTTTGTTGTACAGCAGAAATTAACACAACACTATAAACCAGCTATATGTCAGTAAAATAGAAAAATTTTTCAAGTTTAGCACGTAGAGTCACTGGGCTAGGGGCTCTGCACAGAGTGTTGCGATTCCTTCTCACTACTCACAAGATGAAGCTGCTGCTGTCATCATTATTTTACAGACAAGGGAAGGGATGCACAGAGCCCGGTTCCAGGCAGCCTCTGCCCCTCACTCTTGCTGGCAGAGCCAGCATAGCAGGCACGTGGGAGAACTGGCTCCAAAGCCCGGCCAGGGTGAGGAGAGTCAGGTACTGACCCTGCTACAGATCCAAAGCCAAGCTTCCACTTCCTTGAGGCCTGTGTCTCATCAAAGGCCCATAATCCCGGCCCTGTGTTGGTAGTCTGTAACTTCTTTTTGCCCCATAAGATTCTCTGAAGAACTGGAGGCCAGCTATGGACCCTCTCACCTCCCCCCCAAAAAAAAAATATATATATATATACACACACACACACATTCACACCACATATTCCATGCCATGCCGGGGAGTTCTTGGATAACCTGAAAACCACTGCTCTAGACGTTTCCATGATGTTCCTGCAATATTCTCTCTAGAGGAAATGAAATCTTTCTTATATTTGGGAATTTCTCTTTTCCCCTAAGGAGCAAAACAAATAGCAAACTGAACAAAATGGAATAAAGCAAAACAAACCCAAGATAGCAAAACATTTGATAAAATACCACTATTTTTTCCCCCTAAAGCACTCATTTACTGGTCAATAATTTTTCTCATGCCCTTCTTTTAGACATCTTTAAGATCCCGTCAGTGATACATGGGAGTTTAAGCACCTATTAGAAAAGAAATATTACATTCATCTCATAAAAGAGGAAGTTCAGGTCTCCCCCTACCCCAACTCTATTTTCTCTCCTCTTCCTCTGTTTTATAAAAACAATTTCACATAGTAAGGTACTGGCAGAGGCTGTGTGGGCCTCCAAGCTCCTGACACTCTGCATCATTTTCTGCCTCTTGCAACGCGTAAGAACTGCCGGACACACAGGTGACACACCTAGCACAAACTAACAAACAGGTGAGAGCAGAGGTTGAAAACTGCTTTGCTTCTTGACTGTATTTTACAGTTGAATTTTTCTCTCACTCCAGTGCACCCATTCTACCTGTTCATACCAAAGCAACTTAAACATCGTGAATAAAGAACCTCTCTCTCATTCCTCCTCCCTTGCCCTTCTTGTCTACCAGAAGGGGTTTTAAGCTAACTCCCATTCCTAGCCCATACTTATGTGGCCTGCTTACTCAACCTCTGCACACCCTTTGATATGGCGTTTAAATTCAATCTCCTCCACAAAGCCATTCCTAACTTTTCTGGTCCACGTTCATCACTTCATCTCTGGAGTTCTGCAGTGACTCTGTGTTGAGATTTCTAATTCTATAAATCCTTGTGTTTTTACCCACTCCACCTTCTAGGGTGCCATGGCATTCCGGGAACATGAATTAGAAAATTCCCAAACGACGCTCACTGGTTTAGAGAAACACAGAGTAGGTGCTCAGAACATACATGATTGAGATACCAAGGCCACTCTTATATGGAAACATTTATAATGTGAAGTGCTGTTTTTCACATTGCTATTCCTATGAAACCTTCCTAACTCACTTTCTTCCTGTCTCAAACCAATCTACAACATAGATTATATCACCTTAGTCAAATCCTTCCAAAGATTCATGGCTTAAAAGAATCAACCACCTACCGCTGGCAAAGGCATTCAGTACCCTGGGAACTTAGCCCAATTTCCTCTCAGACCTCATCAGTACTTTCCCATACTGCAGCCTCTAGTCCAAGATGGCTGTGTGGGCTACATCTTCCTGTAACTTCCGAACATTTCACAAAAGCAATGCTCTCCTCATATTTCCTCTGTCTCTCTAATTTTTGGTTACTGGTCCTTCATTTTAACTCAAGGTTTAGGTTAAGAGTGTCTAGGAACCCTTGTCATCTCTTGCTTCCCGTACAACTTTGCTGTTACCAGCATATTTTTCTATGCCTTGTAATAAACTAGTTTTCTCAATGACTGTGCAGTACCAGTTGAAGAAGTTTTGTGTCCAAAGTTTAGGTAAGGAAATCCAGGTTTAGGAGGTTAACAGATTTGTACCAAGAACACAGACTCAGTGAGTTATAAAGCTACCAAGTGTTTACAACCAGGGTGGGCTCCCCATCATCCCCAGGGAAAGGGGGACTTCCCGGGAGGCACCAGTGGTAAAGAACCTGCCTGCCAATGCAGGAGATGTAATAGATGTGGGTTCGATCCCTCGGTCGATTCCCTGCAGAAGGGCATGGCAATCCACTCCAGTATTCTTGCCTAGAGAATCCCATGGACAGAAGACCCTGGTGGGCTACAGTCCATGGGGTCGCAGAGAGTCAGACACGACTGAAGCGACTTAGCACGCACACATGCAAGGATGTTTTCTTTTCTTTGCCATAGGCAATGCAGTCTTGTTCAGCATTTGGACTGAAAGAAAGTCTGAAAATGATTCCAAAAAGGCACAAGTGAGTTCCACTGGACATTTTGCTTTCCTCAATGCCTTCTTAATCACCTAAAACCTGACTTTCTTCACACATAGTACTTAAGAAATGTCAGAGAGGCGTTTCACGTACCTGGGAACCCAGACAGGGCTCTGCCTTAACCCAATGATTAGGGAGATGATTCTATAGCTTATAGTCAATAAAGGCTGACACCCAGTCGGGTAATATAACTACTTAACAATTATGCGAATTACAGTATATCCAATGAAGAGCAGTGTGGGCTGAAGGAAGGTGTCAGTGTCATATTATGAAACCTGAAGCCAGCAGAGTTTCACTAATAACTGCTATGGAGATAAACGGCTAACTCAGGGAAGTTCTATTCTCACACTGATAGGGACGATGAGGATAAGAAAGGTAGAATTGCTTTTCTGGATTAAAGCAAAAAAAATTACATATGAGCATGGCCTTAGGGAAAGCAATCTGACAATTACAGAAATGAATCCATGACACAGCTGAGTTCTGCTTAATAGGATTTAAAATAGAAAGTTTCTGAGGTAAGCCTGGAATGTCTTTGGCTCCTTCTTGTTGATTTACAATGCATGTTAGCATAGTAAAGGGTCTGAATCTCCTGGGGAATAAAAAGTCAGGGAGAAGTATGACTGCATGGTTTCAAAAAAGGGAAGCAGGTCTCTTGTTAGGGTTAAGATTAAATAGTGAAAGTGAAGTCGCTCAGTCTTGTCCAACTCTTTGAGACCCCATGGACTGTAGCGTATCAGGCTCCTCTGTCCATGGGATTTTCCAGGCAAGAGTGCTGGAGTGGATTGCCATTTCCTTCCCCAGGGTATCTTCCCAGGAATCGAACCCGGGTCTCAGTTGCTCGCTAATAAAGTCCGGGAGTTGATGATGGACAGGGAGGCCTGGTGTGCTGCGGTTCATGGGGTCGCAAAGAGTCGGACACGACTGAGCGACTGAATTGAACTGAATAGGTCACTTAAAATTGAGGCCAGCATCTCTCCTTTGTTCAAGGGAGAAAGTGGAAAATACCTTGAAGCACCAAAGAACACCAGAGCCTAAGACCTCAGACTGGGGGCCAAGTCCAACAAGAAGATTCCAGAGGCGTTCAAAGGACTGTGGAGAACCTGTCTGTAGGAGTTGATACCAGGTGGCACTGAGATGCATTGCTCTTTAGTCACCCTGTCGTGTCCAACTCTGTGCGACTGCATGGACAGTAGCCTGCCAGGCCCCTGTGTCCGTGGGATTCTCCAGGCAAGAATATCGGCGTGGCTTGCCACGCCCTCCTCCAGGAGATCTTCCTGACCCAGGGATTGAACCCACGTTTCCTGCCTTGGCGGGCGGATTCTTTACTGCTGAGCCACCAGGGAAGCCACCTTTTTCTTTTTTAGCTCTCCCTTTCAAAACAGGAAAAAGGAAGAGGCGCGCATGCGTGGCGGCGGTGGGGGGGCGCACCTCCTGGCCGTCCTTGCTGACGTTGTCCTCGGCATGCCTGGCCACGATAGACAGGAACTGCAGCAGGCGGTGGAGTGTGTCGCAGTTGCAGGGAGGTAGCAGGTAGATGAGGAGCTGCAAGGTGCCCAGCTGTTCCTCTGGCTCCAGCACTGAGCAGGGCAAGAAGAGGGGCTCTCAGTAAGTCAAGGCGGAGGTCACGCCCTTCCGGCTCAACTGTCTTCAGAAAGGGATTAGCAAGGCAAGTCACCTTTCATTCCTGCCCCCCACCACTGGTTTAGCAATTCAACAGTAAGGTTCTATGAGGGACAGAAAGACCAACGTGACCTGGGGAAATGTAACACCCACAGAAATCATTCTAATCCAGGCGAGAAAGGTAACCTCATTTCCCTTATTTTCTTCTTCTTCCTTCCCTTGGTGGAAATCCTCACAAACTTTAGGGATCACAGCCCATTTGCGAACCATGTGGGAATGTTCTGAAATCTGACTTTCTAACAGTTTGGAGGCCCTGATCTGTTGAGCAGTACACAAGAGGTAGACTTTGTTGGCAATAAGCGAAACCCGGTACAAAGTCAGGGTCTTCTTCTCTGTTTTGAGCCTGTCACCTGCAGCAGGAAGGAACGCATGGAGGCTCACTCAGTTCCAGCCACTTCCTCCTCCCGGTCGCCCTCCTGTTCTCCTTTGGGGAGCTGTGCCTCTAGCCCTGAACCAGCCACATTACAAGTCCTAATCCTGGGCTCTGCCTGGAATATTTCCCATCCCCCTTTCTCACTCTGGGTTCCGGAAATGCACTCATTTTTAGGCATGGACTCAATCCTCTCTGTTACTCCAAAGCATCAGTTTGTAGCACTTTCTACTATCCTAGAGTCGTCTGAAGGCATCCCCAGTGTTTCTTGGCTACTTCCATTTGATTCATGGCAACTTTCTTCCTGCCAATTCTCCCCAGGGTAAGTCTCAGAAAATTCCCCCAATAGCCCGATCATTAGAGATAGATAAATCAGGTCAAAATAGCTATTAGGAAACATATGCACAAGGTTTTGATGAGTGAGTGGGACATCCCAGTAAGACATTCCTGCAGATGACTGGGTTACATACAGAGGGTGTTGATGAAAGCTGTGTACAGCTCCCTGGTGAGCAGGGGGTCTGGCATGTCCCTTAGGAACTCCTTCAACAAGGCAGCCACATCATGGACGCTGTGCTCTTCCTCCAGGGAGACATCAACCCCACGGTCAAACTCCTCACGTAGCTGGAAAGACAACGGTTCCAGTGGCAGTCTCAGAACAGCACACCTCAACATTCAGTGCCCAGCAAAAGAAGGGCTGTGACACGCAGCCTCGAGGAGTAGGTTTACCCAGACCCCGCCCAGACCCCAGGAAGGAGAAGCAAACAACGCAAACCCAGCCCTGAATAAATGAAGTGAAAGTGTTAGTTTCACTATATAGCCATCAGAGAAGCCGATATAAGCCCATATATATGTGTATATATCTATAGCCACCTGGTGGCTAAGACTGTAAAGAATCTGCCTGCAATGCAGGAGACCTGGGTTCAATCCCTGGGTCGGGAAGATCCCCTGGAGAAGGGAATGGCAACCCACTCCAGTATTTTTGCCTGGAGAATCCCATGGACAGAGAAGCCTGACGGGCTACAGTCCAGGGGGTCACAAAGAGTTGGACACAACTGAGTGACTAACACTTTCACTTTCATATATATATATATACATATATATACACACACATAGGAAATGCATTATTAAATAAAAGTATGTGGGTTTACTGTTAATGACACAAGCAGCAGGGCTTGATAATGACATCCAGAAGGTTGGGAGGAAGAGCTAAGGGGTTAGGTCAACTCTGACTGTGGGAGGGAGGAATTAATCCATTGTATAGCAGTTTTGCATGTCAGCAATTTTACCACGTTGGAATTCTGACATTTTCCACAAATACTAGACAAGGAAGCAAAGAGATTTTTCTGCAAACAATGAAATTAAACACCCTGAGAAACCATTTGTTTCTCTGAGGCTTGAAGGGTGACAATACCTAAATAAAATCTGTCTTAGATTTGTCAAAGTAGCTTTATTAACATTTTCCAGGAAGTTTGCCTGCCTTCATCATTACCCTCGCTCCTTTAGCATTTATCACAGTAGGAAAACACAATAGCCAGAAGGAAGTCATAACTCTACACCCTACTTTCATCTCGGACAGCTCAACTTCTCTTAGGTATTGTTCTCTGATGTTAAAATCAGTCAGTGAGTTTATGAATCTGCTCTAGGCAGTAAACTTCTGTAAGTGTTCGTGTGCTCTGTCACTCATTCAGGACAGATGTGCTGCCCATCTGCTGCGTACCAGGCCTTGGTAAAGGTCCTCAAAATGCGGTGATGAGTCAGGAGGCAAAGCCCTTCCCCTCCTCCAGCTCTCAGTCAGGTGATAAACTGGTAACCTCATCAATCACTAATTAGCTCTTAATACTGTGACAGTTGTTCTGAAGAAAAAGTGTAGAGGGTTATGAAGTGATATAACACCATCAATGGTGAGGTGGATCATACTTCATGCTTGAAATCTGACCACTTATTATTATATATATATATATATATATATTTTTTTTTTTTTTTTGGAGAGTCCATAAGCAAATCTCCATACGAAGGTTTTCCCTTGGGTGAATAAAGATATATCTGAGGAATAATGTCTGTCACTAGCCACCTCACCACCTGATAAGAATGGCCATTACTGTCCTGAATGGCTCATCAATTCCAGGTCACTCGCCCTTAGTGTGCACCAGGCAGCCAGAACGAAGCAGGCTTCCATTGGCACCACCCCTATTCGTGACCATTCAAACATACTGTGTTACTTTTCTGAGCGAGAACACACACACACACATATGCGTGCGCGTGCCGAAAGAAAGGACTGTGGAAAGAGCTTGATCTAAACTGTGTGTCTTGAATTAAATGTCTTTATCTCTCTAAGCCTCAGAAGTGGGTGAAAAGGCTTTGTCTCTCAGCTGGTGGGCGAATTCAGTGAGGTAACGTTTTTGAAAATATTCTGCAGCTCTGCACAGGAGGCCTAAGAAATGTTACTATGCTATCTTCTTCCTGCTAGTCCTATTGTGAAATGTTAAATGTTGTTCAGTAGTCTCTTAAGTGACTATTATAAATAAAACCAACCAACCAACCAAACAGAAAACATACTTCTTTTGAAAAACCCCTTTTGTCTGGACAAGAAAAGACACAAGAAGGCATTTATTTCACTTAGTTTCAATAATATGAACAAATATCGTTTCTTCAGCTTCATCCAACTAAAATTATTTTCATTTGGCTTCATTTTTGAATTGCTGGGTTCCTTACTTCTTTCTGTTGGAACCAACAGAGGGAAAATAATATTTTAATTTTCTTTTAGCCAACATATGAATTCTTTTCTCAAAGGAAGGTTTGTCTTTTATGAAGCTGTCATGAACACAGATATCTGTCTAATCATAGGAACCTGCTTCTGAAGCTCTAATACCAAACTTCTTTTGCAAGAAATCTGGAAAGTGTTGAAGGAAACTGAGGGGTACAATCCCCACATGGAAGATGAATTGGGGAATCAATGGTTCCATAGAAAATTAATACCATTATTTTTGAGAAGTTAAAGCTATAAATGTAGCATTTTCACAGAAGAGATATTAACGGGATCACTCATATTGCATTTTAGTAGAAATGGGTACTATATAATTGTTTTCTGTTTATTTTCACTTACTGATCAGGTACGCTCTGAATCTCCTGAATTTACAGTGTCAATAAAATGTTTATAAATTAGTTTTGTTTTGTTGTACATGCCAGGGGCACGTATAGATGTTGTGCTTTCAATTGTATGATCCTGAATCTTTCTGAGCTTCTGAGTTCACCTTTTACTTCTTGGGACTCAATTATACTATAATCGGTGAGATGGTGCAGAAAAGATATTCAGAAATGAATTTGCATAAGCTCGAACTTTGCACAAGGTAATTCACCTAAAAGTCAAGTGAAATGTACAATATCATCTCCACTTTTCACTTACTTGTCTCACTCTCTTTTTTGAGCTTCCAACTCGGAATATCCCCACTGTCTGGAGGCCTGCAAATAAGGAAACAAAATCTTCAGTCCTGTTTTATGGTTTCAAACTGGAGCAAATCAAAATAGATATAAAACAGAATGCCAATACCACGCTGCAACATGCAGGGTAATGGTGACTTGACAGCAATGCACTAATGCTTATTTATGCCATGCTGGATTCACCAGGTACCTAGAAGTTAGCCCTGCTAGCACCAGGATCATTGTACATTAAACACTTCTGGTTAAACATTATTCTTGTGATATTATGTATTTCCACACTTTCTCCATATGAAAAAAATACTGTAACATTTTCTTCATTATACAGAAGAATTAAACATGAGCTTTCTATGAATTTCCAGCCCTTTATCAATTTGAAGATAGATATTTCTTGTCTCACTGATCATAATTAAAGCAGGTACTTATGAAAGAAAATCTATGTGTAAAAAATGATATACTTTAAAAATACCTGGTGTAGAAGTAATGATTTAATATTTTGATTTATTTCTATACAGTCTTTTCTCCATGAAAAAATTATATATAGAGAGAGGAAATGCTGCTGCATTTACTTAATATTATGTCACAAGAATTTTTTAAGCCAGTAAAAATTCTGTGTAAATGTTACTTAAAATGGATACAAAATACTCTATTACATGAATGTGCCAAAATTCACTTCATATTCTCCTCTGAATGACAATATATGTTCCACGAACACATATGCACTTGTTCTGATACCATAACTTGCCGATTAGGAACAACTCTGCACATCCATCTCAGTTTACATTTCTGATTCTCTTGAGAGCATGTCCTAGAAATGGGATTATGGGACCAGTGCATCAAGAAGATTTATCTAGTCCTAAATGTCAGTAGTGCCAAGGTTGAGAAGCCTTGCTCCAAAAAATTAGGTCTCTTAAACAATTGATCACAAATTAGAAAGGTCAACAGTAGTTCCTCAGTATCATTAAATATCCAGTCAACATTCAGATAAGGTTCACCAACTGTGATCGGTTGGTGCGCCTTGCAGTCTCTTAATGTGTATGTTTTCCCCCCTGGCTGTTTATACATTTTCCTTGTCATAATTGGTTTGATGAAGATATAGCACTGATTTCCCACCGTAGATTCCCTCACTGTTTGGATGAAGACACTCTGCAGTGCCATTTATAAGTTCCTTTCTCCCCTTTATTTCCTCTAAAGAGATAGAGTTTTCTCTTATTCCGCTTAGAATTTGGGGGCAAGACTACTTCACAAGAGCTATTACGCACTTCTTTTAAGGGGGCAGAGAATGTGTGAAGGACTTATTTTCCTATGCAAGCCATCAGTCACTGCCACTGCTGATCATCACCCACATTTACTGCTTCATTGCTGGCTTACTTTCTCTTCATTTGGGATAAGGGCAATGCCAGATTGTAACTGCCCATGTCTGTTTTGCTGCCACACGAAGAGGGCTGGTGTGAGAGTCAACAGACCATGAAAACATAGTAAACGGGCCAGCAAACATCATTTGCATCCTGAATCTGTCTGATCCTGAATCTAGATAAAACATTCAGACTCTCAGTATGTAAATGGGATTTTGGTGGGGGAGGGGGGTGTATGCTTTGCTTAATCTATTTTTATCTGGGTTCTTCTCTTGCCACTGAAAGAGTTCTGACTAGTCCAGTATATAATTAAATTGGAAAGAGTTTAAAATCTTAATAACATTATTTCTTTCCATCCTGAAACAAAGTAGACATCATACTTTGTTTCTTAATTCCTTAATGTCTCTTGGTAAAGCTTTGCAGTTTTTTTCACAGAAGTTTCTTCTTATTTCAGGTATTCTAGCTATACTGTATGTTTGATATTAATATAAATGAATTATTTTATTGGTATAGTACATAATATTATTGCTCTTATAGAAGACGTGGATATATTTTTGTATATTTATTTTATGGTCTTGCCACATTGTGTATTAGGTATAAGACTTTTAAAATTGGTTTTCTAGAGTTTCTCAGTTAGAAAATATAATACGCAAAAATATCCAAAAATATAATATAAAAAAATGGACTTTTTATCACTTTTATATCTTATACGTGTTATTCTGAATTTCCAGAATAATTTGAGAGAATCATGCTGAGAGGCTAGTCATTGCTGATTTGCACAAGTACATATTAGAATCAAACACAGAATTATATTTCTTTATCTACAAGATGAGCATAATAAGTATCTGCTTCAAAAGTTGTTCAATGATTCAATTAATCAATGCATATAAAATGCATAGACTTGTATATGGCACCTACAGAGAGATATAGGCCCTGACTGGTCTAAATGAGAATTTCCATGCAAAACAGAAAACTTTATTTTAATAGTGCTGTGTTGTGCTCAGTTGTTCAGTCGTGTCCGACTCTTTGTGACCCCATGGACTGCAGTCCACCAGGCTCCTCCATCCATGGGATTCTCCAGGCAAGAATACTGGAGTGGGTTGCCATTTCCTTCTCCAGGGGATCTTCCTGACCCAAGGATCAAACCTACGTCTCCTGCATTGGCAGGCAGATTCTTTACCACTGAGACAGTTGGTAAGCCCTTATTATAATAGTATGACTTCACAATTTTAATTTTGGCTGCATTATTTTCTTGTTGGTGTGATGGTTTCCAAATAGCTGAAATTTCTACATAAGTGAGATATCACATAAGGGCACTTTCTTCCCACGTGAGACTATTCCTTTGCTTGAATCCCTACAGTCTGGGCAGAAATGCCTATTTCTATGTCATTATTTCCTCAATTATAGTACTTTTCCACTCAGTAAAGGTGACCGTGATTTTGAAAATAACAATTAATAGCTAGTGATTGATTACTGTAATTTCTATGTATCGATTATAATCTAAGTTTTTAATTAATTAATTTTTAGGCAGAGCAGATGACAGCCTTCAGATAGCCAATGCCATTCTCTGATATAAGCTTTAGAGTCATTTTCCTCAAGAAGATGCAGTCCAGGCATTCAGTAACCTTGACTTGAGACAGTCACTGAGAAAAAACAGGTGTCCATCAGAAAAGTCGTAGATCTGGGAAAGAAATATGACATTGCTGTACACTGTCCCAGAAATTGATGCAATCACTTTTCTCTCCTTTTCCTCCCCTTTCCTGGAATGGGAACTAGACCCCGGCCACCTGAATCTCAGGCTTAGGGAATTCAAGTAAGGAGGGCAGGCATAATAAATCGGCATCCCGCCCCCAACTCAGCCTAAATCTGAGACAGAGGAGAGTCTGACTCTTTGTTATGTTGTCTGGTTTTTCGTTTGTTTGTTTGTTTTTGTTTGAAATGTGTGGTTCAGAGAAAGCAAGGATGGTTAAGGAAGTCTGGCCTAATAGTAGAGAAAGCATTTGGTGAAGTAAAAGTGGGGAAGGGTAGTGTACACGAATATAGATGGAGTCAAGACTACTGTCCAAGACCGGTTTATTTTTTTTCCCTCTCTCTCCATTTTTTTTTTGTTTTGTTTTATTATTGAGTGTGTAAGTCCAAGACTGATTTGAGAGAGAATGAAAAGATCTTTGACAAATATCTATAAGGCTAAAGTGACTCAAACTCTCTGCTATCCATTTCAAAAACTGGCAAATAAAGTCTTACAAAAATTGCTTTTGAAGTTTGCCCTTTCTTTGTGATTAAGATTAATATCTGTTTGAATTTGAGCCTGTCTCTTATTTTTTCCAGAGCCATTTGGTCTAAGCATCGTGGAAACTCAGAACAGAATCAGGATCTTGAAAGACCATGCAGGTTATCTTCTTTCCTTTAGGCCCTCAAGTGCACTGGAACTATTTCCCACCCCACCCCCACCCCATGAACTGCCCTGTTTTTCAGTAGTCTTAAAGGAAATGCTATTTCACAGAGTAAAATTCATGAAAATTTATTTTCCAACAGAAAATATAAAGACATGCCAAGTTTTCTTTCACAAAAGCAGTTACTCAAACTGTCACTGCAATTTTGCATGATTGGAGTAGAATTTTCTCATTTAGAGTTCTTTAAAGTGCCTATGGTTACTCTCTACATTCCTTACAAGGAAAAATTATAATTATAAAAGTATGAGTCGCTTTTTCTACCTTGTAGCAAAGTATAGGCTGAATTTATGTATTTATGGTACTGAACTCTTTACTTGCTAAGCTATTTTGAAAAATAATTTTGTTCATGTAATACTGATTGAACATTTACATTGTTATCATGATACTAAGTTTTGGGAATTCCAAATGTCTAAGATACTTTTCTTGATGTCTAGTTTATCTTCTAAGGAGAAGACACAGATAAACAAACACATGAACATACATACATACATCTACATATTAAAATTTTGTATAAGCAAAGTTTTCACACATATTAATTATATTAAGTCACTCATATGTATGTTATCTAGTGATTTCCATATATAACAAATTGATTAATTTTTGTAAAGCCCCACTTTTATTAGAAATAGATGAGAATGTTAATGTAGTTATGTCTATATATCTTCAGGATTTGTTTTTCTGTTTCTGTTTTCTTTATTATGATGAGTACATCACTTTTATAGTAAAAAGGTAATTACAGTGATGTATGTGAATTATTTCTCAATAAAACTGGAAAAAAGAAGCAATTAATAAACTCTTCTCATTCCATAAAATGCATGCTAACGTGATAGCAAACAAATTCAGGTTGTAGACATGGCAGTTTGATGAGCCAAAAGTCTAAAGTTCAACAAAGATTTTAAAGAACTGTACATAGCTTTAAAGTCAGCATATTAAGTGGAACTGAGTTGCCAAAAGGGGTACGATGAAGAAATTTTAAGTGGACATCTTTCCACAAAAATGCAAATAACAATAGAGAAAACTATTGTCCAAAACTACATATTTTCTATTCACTTAAGGAATGGTTTCCCGGTCTCTTCTTTTAAGAAGTTGATTCTTTCTTTTAAAGGAAGCCTTGAGTAACCTCAACATGTAAAGAACATAGAAGTGGCTCTGCTTTGTTTAAAGGAGGTCCTGAGGTCCTGAGGATAACCCCGGAGAAGGCAATGGCACCCCACTCCAGTACTCTTGCCTGGAAAATCCCATGGATGGAGGAGCCTGGTAGGCTGCAGTCCATGGGTTCACTAAAAGTCAGACATGACTGAGTGACTTCATTTTTACTTTTCACTTTCCTGCATTGGAGAAGGAAATGGCAACCCACTCCAGTGTTCTTGCCTGGAGAATCCCAGGGACAGGGGAGTCTGGTGGGCTGCCGTCTATGGGGTCGCACAGGGTCGGACACGACTGAAGTGACTTAGCAGCAGCAGCAGAGGATAACCCAGCCCAACACGCCTTGCCCTCCCTTCAATTTCCTGTCTCCAGTGTCACTTCTGAGGACTCTTTGGCTCTAGGGAGTTTGAATATCATCAAGTTTATCCCCCCTCATATCTTGTTTATCCCTACTGGGGTTATGCCAACACTATGTAAACTTTCTTCACAAAGGAAATTTCGATCTAGAGCCTGATCAAATGAATATAGAATTGAAATTGAATGTTTAAATGAATGATGCTTGAATACATGAAAGTACTTGATTGCTGACACACAACTCTGCTTACCATGTTTTTCAAGATGTTGACAGCAGCTGTCCACCAGCCTCGGGACCTGCCTGTAAATAGGATTCAGGCTGAGTTTCTTATCTCTGGCTTTTTCTTTTTTATTTTGAGCCTCAGCAGGCAAGGAGAGCTGTAATGCTTCCAGCAGTCGAGACTGATTGTCATCAAGATCGGTGATAGAATCCACTGACATTGCACCCTGCAAATTATATACAGACATGAACAAAGAGTACAGATGGAGAAAATAAAAACTGCTTCGCCCAATGCTGTCCAATAAATACTTTTGCCCACTTAAAATTATACTGTTTAATTGTGCTGTTTCTATTTTAAAAGGAAAAAACCAAACACCTTTTGAAAAAGTTGGGAAACCTTCACGACATGGGGTAAGGTACTGACAGTTACAATTTCAACAATAGACAACTTTTTCCAAATGGAAGACAAGAGATGGCAAACATACAATTAAAATAGTTTGACCCAACCACTTCATTCCTTGAAACAAGAAAAAAAATATCACATACTTGATGAATGAGGTAAAGTCAGAGAACGCTTGTGAATTATAAAAAAACAACAACAATTCAACTATGGCTCTAGAAAGTAGATTTTAAAATAGGATTCCATAAACAGTCTTAGTTTGGTTTTCCCCAGAAGTGGCACAATGTATTTTATTAGGGGAACAGTCCCAGGAGATAGCTGTGGGGGAGTGGGGAAATGAGAAAGGCAAGTGAAGGCAGCCAGCAAAGGGAGCCTCGCCAAGCCCGTGACAAACCTGTGTGCAGCTGGAGCCCAACTGCCCTGGGAATCTGGACGATCGTGTCAGTCATGTACCTCAGAGCTATTCCTGCTAAGGAGCGAGGGAGCTGAAGTATTTACCACAAGTCTCCAGAGTCACTGATTAAGGGCAACTTCTGGCAGGGGTAGGGAGGCGACATTAATGTCTTCCTACTTGCAGGCTGTCATCTGCACAGGTGGGTGTCTCTGGCCATCAGAGAGAGCCTCCAGCCAAGAGATGAGGTCAATGACAGGTGGAAAAAAGGCTGGAACGCTAGGAATGGTTAAGAGCTGAGGGTAAGGGCACAGGGCACCAATGATGTCTGTATGGCCACCCACTCTTTGATGAAACCTAGAGGAAGAGGTTGGCAGCTGCTGTCCTAGCAAGGCCTGGACAGAGGGGAGGGCATTGGGGAGGCCCATTGCCTGGGCTCTAGAGTCTCAGAAAGCTCATACATGGCATTTTGGTGTCATTGCCTTGTAGACTTATACACACAGTCTGAGAGATTATGATGGGACTGGAAGAACACTTCCATCATGCAAATTCAAATATTCCAGGATGCTGTCATTTCTTCAATGGTAAACACAGGGAAACCCTGGAAACACCGGTGGGTGGCTCAGGTGCCCCTGAATCTTGGAGAGGTTCTAAATGTTGGAGGCTGACTGAGCATTGTGGATGTTAACTGGAAAGTGTCTGGGGTTTTAACTAGGGTAAGAGTTGATGGCTGGAGATGGCAGATTTGGGCTTTCAGGCAAGAGGAAAAGGAGAGATCTCTCAGTGACCCAGGAAGTTTCAGAGATATTTATCTCCTGATTCAGCTAATCATCAACCAACTTGCCTAGAAACTCAGCTTTCCTGGATTGAAATGTGAAATCTAAAGTGCTAGATAATAGCACGGTGCCTGGAACACAGTACTCACTTAATAAATGGAGCCATATTACTGTGTGCTATGCTAAGTTGCTTCAACTGTGTCTGACTCTTTGTGACCCCATGAACTGCAGCCCGTCAAGTTCCTCTGTCCATGGGATTCTCCAGGCAAGAATACTGGAGTGGGTTGTCATGCCCTCCTCCAGGGGAATCTTCCTGACCCCGGGATCGAACCCATGTCTCTTATATCTCCTGAATTGGCAGGCGGGTTCTTTACCACTAGCACTACCTACCATGTTATTACAGTATTGATTTGAAAGAGGATATGTGTGTGTGTTTCTACAGTTATGTTGGAGAAAAAACCCACGCCCTATTGATAAGAAAAAATCTCATTGTTTATGAAGTAAGTGTAAGTAAGTGTTAGTAGCTCAGTCCTGTTTGATGCTTGGCAACAACCCCATGGACTGCAGCCTGCCAGGCTTCTCTGTCCATGGGATTCTCCAGGTAAGAATACTGGAATGGGTAGCCATTCCCTTCTCCAGGGGATCTCCCCCACCCAGGGGTCGAACCTGAGTCTCCTGCATTGCAGGCAGCTTCTTTATCATCTGAGCCACCAGGGAAGCCCTGCTTATGAAGACCAGTAGCAAATTTACTTAGCCAGGCATAGTTCTTAGATGAGTGAAGAGATTAACAAAAACACTTGGCCCTGCCCTCAAGCCTCACAGTCTCACCGGAAATTCTGGTAACAACAGAAGATCACACTAGAGCAGGATCAGTGGTGATGTTGTAGAATGTTCTGAATATCATGGGTAACCAAGGAGAGGCACCCAACACCTTTGAAAGGGGTCAGGGAAAGGTTGTGAGGGTGTGTCAGGTGTCTCGGGACAATGCAAATTCTCCCTGAACGGGGTTGTTGACAGATACTTGGACACAAACTGTATTTCCAGGTTTCACATAAGCCAAGACTCAGAGAATAACCTTAGAGCTTTTCCGTTGTCCTAACTTCAGTGTCAGAGAAAACACTGGCCAACTCACCCTCCTCCTGGGCCGAGGAGCCGGCTCCGGGGTATTGGGAGACGTTGACTCATTTGGTGTTTCCGAGGTGGAGCTGAGAGATGAGTTACTGCTTGAGAGTTCTTTGTTTTGTCTTTTATTTCCAAATGGGAGGAGGGAAGCCACAAAATCGGAGGCATCCTTGTGCTCGTCCCTCTGCGAGTCCTGCTTGAGTTTATAGGCACGGTCATTCGCGATAACTTGGGATAAGGGCATTCCAAACGCTTGTGGGATGAACTCTGGAATCAAAAGAACAAACATTCAGAGGAAGAGCAGACCAGGGAAGACTCTCAGTCATGTTGCAGACTGAAGGGCAGACATATTCAAATGACTATTTTCTGAAGAACTGATTCATCCAAAAAATATAGAGGTGACTTTTGGGTTTGTCAGGGAGGCCAAAGTTTCTATCTCAGTAAAAGAAAGTCAGTTTGTTTAAAGAACAAGGGTTTTAGAAATCTAGGCTTCCAGCTTTTCTCCATGTATCTCAAGAATGTTTAAAGGAAATAACTTTATAAAGAAAGGTGACATTTTTGATAGGATGAACATGGTCTATACAGGCCATGGAATTCTCCAGGGCAGAATACTGGAGTGAGTAGTCTTTCCCTTCTCCAGGGGATCTTTCCAACCTAGGGATTGAACCCAGGTCTCCAGCATCAGGTGCATTCTTTACTAGCTGAGCCACAAGGGAAGCCCAAGAATACTAGAGTGGGTGGCCTATTCCTTTTCCAGTGGATCTTCTTGACCCAGGAATCGAAATGGGGTCTCCTGCATTGCAGGCAGGTTCTTTACTAACTGAGCTATCAGGGAAGCCCCCTCATAAGTACACCATTTTACAGACTTAAGTCTTTGATTGATGTCTCAAGAACCCCCAAAGCTTACAAGGCCTGAGAAGACTCTGTGCATATACATTTATTCAACAGGCACTTACTGAATACCTATATGTACTGTGTCAAGCTATGCAGTGGGGAGTATGCTCTTGCAGGCTTCAGAATGTGGGGTGGGGTAAGGGAGTAGAGAATCAGATACATAAATAATTATAATTGAGTCTATCATGTGCTATACTGGCTTCCTTGGTGACTCAGTGATAAAGAACCCGCCTGCCAATGCAGGAGACCTGGATTCGATCCCCTCTGCGTAGGGAAGAGCCCCTGGAGGAGGGCATTGCAACTCACTCCAGTATTCTTGCCTGGAGAATCCCATGGACAGCGGAGCCTGGTGCGCTATAGTCTACGAGGTCTCAAAAGAGTCAGACACAACTGATTGACTAAACCACCACCACACGGGCTGTTAAGAGAGATGCAGAAAGCCTGAAATTCAAGTAAGTGGTTACACTTCGAGGTTCCAAGTCAAAGACCAGCGCCTGAAATGACAACCCAAGAGGCAGAGGAGCAGCTGGGGAAGGAGTTTGTTCAGTTCTTTCTTTGTGTTTTTTGTCCCCACGTGCTGCCTCCAGTTGCTGGGTTTGTGCTGTCACTCTCGTGATCTACATTCAAGCCATTCTCCTGGCCACACAAAGAAGTGGGTTCTCAGCACCAACTATCTGGTGAAGGGCCCAGGATATAATGTGTTACATCCTCCAGGAAGGACAATTTTGGGGAAGGAGCATCATGGAGATGGAGACAGTCGCATTCTGGATCTCTAGAGTAAATCCATTTGTATACACATACATTGTAAGCACACCAGTCCTTAGGGCCAGGCATTTTATTGGTAATACTTTACATTCATGCTGAAAAGCATTAAAAATTAAATTAAATGGATTATTTCTGTGAGGCTCAAAATTACATCTCCTAGCAGCAGAAACTGGAGTCTAGCCTCACCCTTGTTTTTATAACCCTTGTGAATAAAACCAGAATGATCAAGGGAAAACAATTCAAAGGTTGAAAAGGCGAACATTAAATCAGGTGGAAAGAGGCTCTAAAAGGTTTTCCCCTTTGATCCATGGCAACAGCTTGAACATCACCGGGCTAGTACTCAAATCTGCAGTAAAAGCAGAAATGGCACTTGAAAAGTCTGCACCTCTTGTTCTGTCAAAACATGCAATTTATTTTGAAGTGAAAAATCAAAACTTCCACATTTCTGGATTTTCAGAGGCTGCTTCTCACCCTCTATCACCAAACTAGTCGACACATGATGATACAAAAAATAATTTAGGCATTTGTTTTGAGGATCAATGTGGACAGGGTAGTAAGATCCAATAGTCACTGCTGGTAAAAAAAGGTCATTTTCACTACTAGCAAAATTAGAGACCAAACAGGCAGCTCAGGATTTATTGTGTTTATCAGTGCTATCTTGTCTATGGGAATAATCAAATAGTTTTCCTTCAGAAAGGTTGGGCAAGTCTAGGAACATGTATATGGCAAGGCTGACAGCTATTTGGAATACATAAAAACTTTTGGAGAGTAATAACACCAGAAAGGACATTGATAAATATATCAAATGACCTGTGTCTGCTCAAGTAGGTATATTCATAACAGGGATTTAATATGACATGAGGAGTATTGATTTCTTTTCGAGACATGTTATCCATATAAAGGGAACCAACCAGCTTCGGCTAGAGATTTCTAATATCCTTGGCAAAAAAAAGAAATATGGTTTCCTTCGGTATCTGTCATTTTTCATATCTAAAAGTCTGTTGCTCTACTTGTAAATTGGAATCATGGAATACAAATGAAGCAGATGGAATGCATAAAGTCATTCTCCCCAAATGACTCTTTCACTTCTCTTTTCTTTCCATTCAAGAGATGCAGCCACGTATAACAGGTTTTTATTTCTAATAGGCTTTCTTCCCTGGCTGAGTTTATTTATTCTTTCAGTGGTAGTGTTTTGATGTAATCTCTTTAATTTCTCATTGCCTTCTCCGGAGAACTCTCACAAGCTTGAGAGAGGAGATAGATCCCTCTATGCCCTGAACTTGTGTCACAGTGTCTAGTCTCTGGAAAGTTCTCGGCAGGGTTCCTTGCATATAATTGCTTCTCGAAATGTGGTTATTGTAAAAGCAAGGATTTAGCCCAACCGGGTTGAGCAAAACCTTCCTTTTTGTGTAAATAAAGTGCTGGGCACAGGCTTATCTGTGGGCTTGAACCTCTTCTGTTGGAGGGAAAAGGAAACCTACGGACTCTGTGCTGATAGCTGTTAATAAAATTGATAATGGGTTTTTCAAACCATAAAGACATTAACCAAGAGTCAGTGTTTTGGGGCCAGGGACAGTGTGTATCACATTCTGATCTACTGTCTGTGCTTCCTGAGGAGATGGCATCCCCTGCCATCCTCACTGCAGACTGTCTCTGTTGCCTCCCCGTGGTCCTGAGCCCCTGGAGGTGGTGTGCTGGTCTCTCAGCTCCCTGCAGCAATTTCCAGATCCTTCCCTCCCACTGCGTGGCTGAAACCTTGGGCTGCAAGCTTCCTTGGCACCCCTGCTCATTGCTATCTTCTATCCTGGCAGTCAGAACCCTTGGCCACCATCATCCCAGGTGACGTGGATGTCTACCTAAATGACCCATCTGATTCTCTATCCTCACATCTCCTCGACTTCCTCCTCCTCTTCTCTTTTCCTGCATGCCGCCTTTTTCACCAGCTCCCTTGGTCCCAATCCTGGACCTTACCTTCACCAGAACTAAGTGCAGGGCAGCAAAGGAGACACAGATGTAAAGAAGAGACGTTTGAACTCAGAGGGAGAAGGAGCAGGCAGGATGATTTGAGAGAATAGCACTGAAACATATATATTACCATATGTAAAATAGATAGCCAGTGGGAGTTTGATGTATGATGTAGGGCACCCAAAGCCAGTGCTCTGGGACAATCTGGAGGGATGGGGTAGGGAGGAGAGGGCTGGGGTTCAGGATGGAGGGGACACATGTATGCCTATGGCCGTTTCATGTTGATGTATGGCAAAAACCATCACAATACTGTAAAGCAATTATCCGCCAATTAAAACAAATTAAAAAAAAAAAAAGCGATCTGGCATCTGGATTCAGGCTTCCTCCCTCCACTGTTGTCTCACACCTCCAACCCAGATCATGTTTTATACTGCGGTGTGACAGTCCTTTCAAAGATACCATTAAGCCATCCCTCCTTAATTTAAAGAGTAGTAACAAATACCTGATGTTTCAACTGTTATTTAATATGACACAGAATGAAGTTGTATCAGCTATTCTTCTATAGGGGCTACTTCACAGCTCACATGTAGTAACACGTCTAGACAGGGAGGGACAATAAAACATGGCATGATGTCATTTCAGCATAAAGAAAGGTGCTAGACCCGGACTATCACCAGAGTTTACGTCGATAAACATACGGCATCATCCGAAAGTATCCTGTAGAGTGGGGACCTAGCTCCCAGACCTAGGCTATGGTAAAACCTATTCCCCTTGTGCTCTGATTAGAAAGAATATTAACTGGAACAAAGCAGCTATTTTTAAACCTTTTTTTTTTTTTTCCCAAAGTGATTCTTTTTGACAGAAGAAAGAAATTTTCTGAAGTTCTGAAAGTTGAAAAAATACTTTTGGGATGCCAAGTAATTTAACTAAGAGAAATGAAGGACTTAGAAGTATTCTGTATGAAAATATATGTTTTCTGAACCAGCATCAATCCTGGCTTCCAGATGGAAATTATAAGTCATATGGGCACTGCTTAAAGTGGCAGGAGGGACACAGAAGTGTCACAGGATCTGCTGCATATTATGTTAAGGCAATTTAGTAAAACACGGGACATGATTCAGTCTGATTGAATCAATTAATATAGCAACAAATCAAACATTTAATGAGTCACTCTATTGGGAGAGCAATTTGATTCTAAAAAGCTGCTCCTATCTATTTTTAGATGACTTAACCCAAAAGGTCATTTAGAGTTTCCTGTTTTCCTTCTTTTACTCTTGAATTCAAATGATTGTCATTTTTCACATGTGCAGCTGTTATGAACCCAAATGGTAATATTGGAATGGAAGAAAACAATGTGAACTGGCCACAACTGTGAGAGCCCTGCGCACTGCTCCATCACACCCTGGTTCCCAGGACATCCATGTGATGGACGTGTGGCCATACAGAGGACTTTCTAGTCAGGAAAAAAGCCATGTCATTAAGCTTGACTTAAGCCTAGGATATCATCTTTTTAACTATCAAAGCTACAAACAAACAAACACAACCACCTCTTATGCCATATATCTTGATATTTCTTTCCTTAGTTGGATGCGTGATGTATCCTTTCCTTGGAATCACCAGAATCCGCCTTCCTTTTCCCAGCCAGCACACCGTGCAACCTCATAGAACACTGCCAAATTTTCAGTGAGCCTATATAATATCTAAATACAATTTGGTCTGAAAAATGTATACTAGCCCAGTGCATACTGGTTGATTACTTCCCCTGGCCCTTTCTGCCCAACCTTTTGGAGAAGCACACATACATCTCCCTCTGCTGAGGGAATTAAAACATCTGCAAAAAAAAGAAATGCTCATTCTGTTTCATTTAACATGAATGGGCACTTCTGAAGAATCACCTCAAGTCTACACTTTGAGTGTTCAGATCCCAGTACCAATATCATCATCCTAGAATAAACAACTTTAAAGATAACACATTACTAATATCAGTCTGGATGATCCCTTTAATAAATCTATAACACCGAGGATCACTCTAATCTAACGAGATAAAGATGGCTCATGGCAGGAATAGGATGAGTAAAAACTCTAGTTTAAAAAAGCTACCCTGGCTACTAATATTTATTTAAAATATAAGGCCATGAATTTATGAATTAATTGAACAGAATACAATTTTTCAGACAATGATGGGTAGCTGAAGAAGAGCAAATATTGTTTGCATTCATTATGCTAGCATTAGATTCTGCTACAGTAGACTGTGCCCTGATGAGTAAACTGGTTAGTATGGACCAGAGTTCTCATCTTAGAAGGTGCACATTGGTAGTTATAAAATGACTCATGCCCAGTACCTATAGAGACCAATGGGGTCAGATTTTCAGGGGAACTGGGATATTTAAAGGCTTCACAAATTATTCTACCAATACAATGTAGTCAGGGGCAGGGATCCTTGATATGTTCATGTCCTTTCCTCCAGCTGGAGGTAAACATTTGAAATGTCTGGAGATATTCTGGTTGGGGGCAGTGGTACTGGCATCGAGTGGTAGAGACCAGGGACGCTTATATTAAACATCTCAGACAATGTGCAGGACAGCCCCCACAGCAAAGAACTGTTTCGTAGAAAATATCAAGAGTCCCAAGATTGAGATATCATGCTCTAAGGGCAGTAAAACACTAGTTTTCTATTCTCTAGAATTCTTTTTAAATTTTATTTTTAAAATTTATTTTTTAATTGGAGGAAAGTTGCTTTACAATATTATGATGGGTTCTGCCATGTGACAATGCAAATCAACCGTCATCATACACATATCATACATATATATCATATATATCACCTCCCTCTTGAGTTTCCCTCCCCACCCACTGCCCCACCTCTCTAGATCACAGAGTGCCTGCAACTTCTCGCCAGCTATCAGTGTCATACATGGTAGTGTATATATGTCTATGCTACTTTCTCCATTCGTCCCACTCTTTCCTTCCCTCACTGTGTCCGTAAGTCTGTTCTCTATATTTGCATTTCCATTCCTTCCCTGCAAATAGGTTCATCAATACCATTTTTTTCTATTAGGATTCTTTATCTCTTTTTAGTCCAAGAACCAGATGTCATGACCCTTTAGGCACAATTCAAGATATGGGTGTAGAGTCTGGGATCAGTGGTGTATCTAGGTCTTGTCTAATACTTATCACAATGCATTTATTTTTATACCTTTGATTTCATTGCCTTTCATTACTTTCAAGCAGAAATTTGATCATTATATAAAAGAACGCCAAGGCAAGACATATGGCC
Organism: Bos grunniens; assembly: GCF_055505025.1. Classification (NCBI taxonomy): domain Eukaryota; kingdom Metazoa; phylum Chordata; class Mammalia; order Artiodactyla; family Bovidae; genus Bos; species Bos grunniens. The sequence goes on from NC_141194.1 coordinate 8,648,038, forward strand.
TCCCTTACTCAACACTCATTCACTATGACACATAAAATGGAAATACATTCATATGACCACATCACTCAGCAGTCATTTCATATGAAGACATAGAAACAAGCCACAAAAAGATATGCTGGGCTAATGGGGCCCAGGTGCCCATTATGTGGGCTCAATGAATATTAGTTAAAAAGGAACACAAATACCTCTGCTGCTGCTGTTGCTAAGTTGCTTCAGTCATGTCCGACTGTGTGCGACCCCATAGACGGCAGTTGACCAGGCTCTGCCATCCCTGGGGTTCTCCAGGCAAGAACACTGGAGTGGGTTGCCATTTCCTTCTCCAATGCATGAAAGTGGAAAGTGAAAGTGAAGTCGCTCAGTCGTGTCTGACTCTTAGCGACCCCGTGGACTGCAGCCTACCAGGCTCCTCCGTCCATGGGATTTTTCAGGCAAGAGTACTGGAGTGGGGTGCCATTGCATTCTCCGCCAAATACCTCTGACAGAGTGGCTAAACTATTGGTTTCCTAAATATCCACAGAAGGGGACAGTATGAAGAGAGTCAACCATTCCCAAAACCCACAGGGCAAAAAAAAAAAATGAGCATGCTGTGATCTAACATTACAATGCTGACAACAGCCCATCTTCACTAACCATGAGGATGAGACTATTTCTTTCCAGTAGAAATGGTAGGCGAATCCAAACTCTTTGTCATTCAACTAGCCCTGCCTAACTATCTAGATTTGCCAGACAGCTGGTTAGCGTTAGAGATGCTATCCATGGCTACTCAACCCAGGTTTTCCTTATACACTGCTGATTGGCCAGCTTCATAATTGGAACCATGAACTTGGCATGAATCATACTTTGCTCAAACCAATTGAACTCATCAGTTCAGTACAGGGCCACTCAAACACAAAAGAATAGACCCAAACTGCCTTTAATGGCATTCCACTGTAGACATCCAGTTTACATAATAGAGTTGAACCACGTAAATCAATGCAATTCAGAAACCCCAGCAAATTCAACCAGTATGCTCCATGGAAGACACATTTGCTTTAGTTCATTCTGTCTTTTACCTCTGTCTTTGTTTTTCTCCTTCCCGAGTGAATCCAGTTTCTTTCTCAAAGATTTCTTTCTCTTTTGTCCATCTGTAAATATTAAAAAAATGAAAAGTTGTAAAAACAAGCAGATAAATGACAGTTTACATTTTCAATAAATACATTTCAGCAGAAGTGTGACCTCTCACTTTACTCATAATTTGGCATTTTATTATTTTTTTTAATTTGGCATTTTAAACAGAATATTGGCCTTGAAAATACGTGAAAATTCTTAACTTGGATTGAACTTATAGCCAGAATCTTGGTGTGTGCTCTTTAATTCGATTTCAACCATGGAAAGTACAGAAAACTTGTTTCCTTCAGAAGCCATTTAGTTTTGACACTTAGATATGTTTGCTTTTACTATTACATGAGTTTCTTCATATTTATGCAAACTAATGTCATCTCAAATTAAATCTCCATGAGAGGGGAGTCAACAGTACACACAGCTTTGACATCCATGAGCTAATAGAGTGTAACTGAATAAGGAAGTGAATTTGGGGTCCATAGAACTCAAATCTAATCATTGTTACACCATTTACTAATCTTGTGACTTTGGATAAGTCTCAGGGTCCTCAACTATAAAATGGGAATTTCATGGAGTTGTTGTGAAGACTAAATAAAATGTTGCATATAAAGTGCTTAATGGGGAGCCTGACACATTCTATAAATTCAGATCTGTTCTCTTTCAAGGTAGGGGGGTCGGGTTTCATAGTATTCCATAGTATGGCTATACCATAACTTAATTAACCATCCCCCATCACCCCCACTGACGGACATTTGGGTTGTTTCTAATTTTTACTAGAATAAGGAAGGCATTTATCCTTTTAGCATCTTATATATATGCACTTGCAACATATGTACTTCACTGGTGAACTCACTAAAGAATATAGATACCTTCTATATCAGTAGGCAGCTGCAAATGAACTCCTAGTATGTCATTATAAAATATTGGCAGTCATCATAGTGAGAATGTGTTTTGGAATAATGCAGCTGTCCACTTCATGTGTAGGAAGTGCAAATCAGGACTCTGCACTGCTACCCATCAGTAGAAATGCAGCCCATGCTGCAAGGAACCTTGGGTTTTAAAGGGGATTAAGAATTGTTATTTTTCACAAGATATCCTTAATAGTGTAGTAAAGCAAGAGATTGAGTCCAATACAACTTAAAGGCAAGACTGTTATCAGGACAAGACAGACTAGGCATTCGTCAACAGAAATGAACATTCCTGGGATCCTCATGGGGCTGCAGATGTTCCCCACACCCCCTCTCTGAATTTTTGGAGTCAGAAGACATCACAATATAATCAACAGGCACATGCAAGCCCTCTTTCCCTTCAGAAAGCAAAGGATATACCCATAAAATGGACATAGTTCATGACAGTCTTCACTTTTGCAGTTATAAAATATGTAGGTGAAAATGATGTAAATCAGTTGTGATGTGGCAAAGAGCCATCAATCTCTTTCATCATGTGTATGTTCTTATCTTCAGTATCTAAAAGATGATCTCACCACTGGGCCTACCATGATCTGTTACATCATATAAACATTAATCTCTATGTGTTACATCATATAGACATCACAGACATTATCATATAGACATGTTATATCATATAGGCATTAAACATACTAATTGCACACGATTCTAATCTGTTCTTCAAATAGAACTGACAGGTCTTTTACTTTGCAATGCTGTGGCCACCTGAAGCAAAGAGCCAACTCATTGGAAAAGATCCTGATGCTGGGAAAGATTGAAGGCAAAAAGAGAAAGGACAGCAGAGGATGAGATGGTTGGATAGCATCACCAACACAATGGAGATGAATTTGAGCAAACTCTGGGAGATAGTGAAGGACAGAGGAGTCTGGTGTGCTGTAGTCCATGGGGTCACAAAGGGTCAGACATGACTTAGCGACTGAACAACAACAATATTTTGTTCATCAGTAGTTCATATCACCAAATAAACTTGACTATATTACGAGCAGATTCCTTTAAAAATTCTATCATCTCTTCGTTTTAATAGTTGAGCCAGAAGAAAAATTAAACCATATATTAAATCCTAAGGGATTTATTTTTCATAACCAGTGGACATATCCTAAATTTCAAGCAAGTTGTCAAAAAACCAGAATACATGTAGGATAGGAGACATTTTCTTTTAAGATAGAACAACTTTTTAAAACTTTTTTTTAATTAGAGGATGTAGGACATGTGTAGATGTGTATAAATATAAATATACAGTGTAAGTAATAATGAAGAATTCAACTCTCACATAACCAGCAGCCAAATTCAGATGTAGACTATTGCTAGTACCCGAGGAGCCTCCAGAGAGGGCCTCATACTGAAGGTATTCTTTCTTGCTTCAATTACATATTTTAGTCATTAATACTTGCTAAAAATCACTCTGTTGAGGCAGGTAGTGAAAGTGTGTGACTTAGTTGTGTTCAAGTCTTGGCGAACCCCACCAGGCTCCTCTGTTCATGGAATTCTCCAGGCAAGAATACTGGAGTGGGTAGCCAATCCCTTCTCCAGGGGCTCTTCCCAACCCAGGAATTGAACCCGGGTCTCCTGCACTGCAGGCACATTCTTTAAAAATGCCCCTAATTAGACAGAGGTGAACGTTATTAATAGGCAACTAGACAAAATGATGGATGATGTGCAATAACATGTGAGGAGGCATGGCTTTAGCCATTTTCTCATTTAAAATCCTCAGGAAAAACAAACAGAGCTGCGCAATAAAACTGCTCACTCCTTCCTTGCGATCCGTCAGTAGTTTTCTGATTGACTCTTTAGTTTTTGAAGAATGTCTTTTGTTCCCACAGAGCATAGAGAATCTGCTCAAGAGACTGCTGTACCATGTACTTACAACCATACAGAACAGTTTATGTTCAACCCATCATTCCTCAGATGCCAGAAAGTGTGATAAGGGCAATTCTATCTTGTAAAGTAATTTAAGCTTCCTGCAGAGAAGGCAATGTACTCTTGCCTGAAAAATCCCATGGACAGAGGAGCCTGGTAGGCTGCAGTCCATGGGGTCGCGAAGAGTCGGACATGACTGAGCGACTTCACTTTCACTTTTCACTTTCATGCATTGGAGAAGGAAATGACAACCCACTCCAGTGTTCTTGCCTGGAGAGTCCCAGGGACGGCGGAGCCTGGTGGGCTGCCGTCTATGGGGTCACACAGAGTCAGACACGACTGAAGCGACTTAGCAGCAAGCTTCCTGACTATCCATGCTGCACAGCAATGTTTTTACAGTGCAAATAGTGATCAGCATATGCTTAGAACCAGATATGGAACAACTGACTGGTTCCAAATTGGGAAAGGAGTATGTCAAGACTGTATATTGTCACCCTGCTTATTTAACTTATATACAGAGTATAACATGTGAAATGCCAGGCTGGATGAGTCACAAGCTGGAATCAAGATTGCTGGGAGAAATATCACATCTTCGGATGTGCAGATGATACCACTCTAATGGCAGAACGTGAAGAGGAACTAAAGAGCCTCTTGGTTTGGGTGAAAGAGAAGACTGAAAAAGCTGGCTTGCAACCCAAAGTTAGAAAAAAAAAAAAAAAAAACTAAGATCATGACATCTAGTCCCATCACTTTATGGCAAATAGAAGGGAAAAAAGTAGAAGCAGTGAATATTTTATTCTTGGGTTCCAAAATCACTGAGGATGGTGAGTGCAGCCATGAAATTAAAAGAAGCTGTGACAAACCTAGACAGTGCATTAAGAAGCAAAGACATCACCTTGCCAACAAAGGTCCACATAGTCAAAGGTATGGTTTTTCCAGTAGTCATGTACAGATGTGAGAGCTGGATCATAAAGAAGGCTGAGCACCAAAGAATTGATGCTTTTGAATTATGGTGCTGGAGAAGACTCTTGAGAGTGACTTGGACAGCAAGGAGCTCAAACCATTCAACCCTAAAGAAAATCAACTTTGAATATTGGAAGGATTGTTGCTAAAGCTGAAACTTCAATACTTTGGTCACCTGATGCAAAGAGCTGACTCATTGGGAAAGAGCCCAATGCTGGGAAAGATTGAAAGCAAAAGGAGAAGGGGGTGGCAGAGGATGAGATGGTTAGATAGTATCACTGATTCAATGGACATGAATTTGAGCAAACTCTGGGAGATACTGGAGGACAGAGAAGCCTGGTATGCTGCAATCCATGGAGTCACAAAGAGTCACCTCCCTCAAATAGACACCATATTTGACACCACAAAGAGTCAGACATGACTTAGCAACTAAACAACAACAATATGCTTACTAACTGGTCCCAGAGTGGGCACTATCTTATGGGCTACAGTGGCCTGGAGAGAAAACTGGGGTCACACATCCTGATCAAAGGCATCTTGGACAAAGCACTAGAGGATTGCCCTCCATGTGCCTGCAGGAGACCACATCCTAGATGGGAGGGCCCACAGACATACATGAAACAATAGCAGGTGGTAAGACAGCAAGCCTTCCACAGCCAAGTGACCAGAGGAAAGGAATCACTGGTATGGAGTGTGGTTAATCCAGCCATCTTGAAAGAGGCCAGTACCAAACAGGGTCTCTGGAGAGTTGAGAACAACAAAACATGAGCTTGTCCCTCTAGGAGAGGCTTTTCATGGTCTCACTTGCTGTCAGGTAGTGGTGATTTCTCTAGCTAGATGAGAAGCTCTCTGAGGGTAGAACCATATCTCCTAGGCTTTTGTCTCCCTCCAGGTAAGGAGCACAGGGCAGGGCATGCCATGAGGACTTGTCAGCACTGTCTATGACCAGAAGTCAGATGGAGGTTTTGGGTTGGTTCCAGGAAGAGCCCAGGACCACTGAAGTATACAATTCCTAATTTTAATCAGATAAGATCAGATTCAGAGAGTTCAGTTCAGTTCAGTTCAGTCACTCAGTCATGTCCGACTCTTTTCGACCCCATGAATCACAGCACGCCAGGCCTCCCTGTCCATACCAACTCCCGGAGTTCACCCAAACTCATGTCCATCGAGTCAGTGATGCCATCCAGCCATCTCATTCTCTGGCGTCCCCTTCTCCTCCTGCCCCCAATCCCTCCCAGCATCAGAGTCTTTTCCAGTGAGTCAACTCTTCGCATGAGGTGGCGAAAGTACTGCAGTTTCAGCTTTAGCATCATTCCTTCCAAAGAAATCCCAGGGCTGATCTCCTTCAGAATGGACTGGTTGGATCTCCTTGCACTCCAAGGGACTCTCAAGAGTCTTCTCTAACACCACAGTTCAAAAGCATCAATTCTTTGGCGCTCAGCCTTCTTCACAGTCCAACTCTCACAACCATACATGACCACAGGAAAAACCATAGCCTTGACTAGACGAACCTTTGTTGGCAAAGTAATGTGTCTGCTTTTGAATATGCTATCTAGGTTGGTCATAACTTTCCTTCCAAGGAGTAAGCGTCTTTTAATTTCATGGCTGCAATCACCATCTGCAGTGATTTTGGAGCCCCCAAAAATTAAGTCTGACACTGTTTCCACTGTTTCCCCATCTATTTCCCATGAAGTGATGGGACCAGATGCCATGATCTTCGTTTTCTGAATGTTGAGTTTTAAGCCAACTTTTTCACTCTCCTCTTTCACCTTCATCAAGAGGCTTTTTAGTTCCTCTTCACTTTCTGCCATAAGGGTGGTGTCATCTGCATATGTAGAGGTTATTAAAGAGTATTTTCCATATTAAGCTGATTCTAGAGATACTAAGGGTAAAAAATATTGTCCAAGGAAAGACTCATTTTTGGTGACAGATGGAAGAGTAAGGGTTACTTTTGGGGAATGGTGACTGACTGCAAAGGGGTATGAAGGAGCCTCCTGGTGTGCTTAGATTGTTCCTTAGCTTGATCTGGTTGTTGGTAACATGATCCATGAGCTATATGTATTAAAAACCCATTGAGTTGTACGTGTGGACATTCATATTTATTTACATCACTATATATATGTTATTCCTCAATAAACATAACAAAAGACTTTGTCATTTTTATGGAATGGCACCAATATAAAAATTACATGAATCGAATGGGGATGCAAACCCAGCACAAAAGTCTTGCACCACCAGAAAGTTCTCGTACCTCTAACTTTTCTAAATATCTGAATGCCCATGATCTCATCCAGCAACCATGACTTCCTTGTGACACAGGCATACAGGGACAATGAAGAGCTGGGTGATTTTGGAGTATGTACTAGAAGCTGAGCATCCATGGTCTCATTACATTCTCATAGCAGCTCTACAAAGCTCACACTATTATATTTTGTGATTTTATAGATGATGTTAGGAGAGGTTAAGTAACTTGTCCAGGGCAGAAATTGGTAAGGGATACATTTAAAAACTTACACCCAGGATTAGCCCACACCAAATTGGTCCTCTTGATTTCTCACTGTGCTGTAGTGAAGAAAATATGGTGTCTATTTGAGGGAGGTGACATTAAAGACCAGATACAGGGAGCAACATGTCCAAAGTAATACAGAGTTACAGAGGAAAGAGAAACTAACAATATTTGAGTTCTAAATGTTCACCAGGATGGGCATCAATTATTTTTGCATGTATGATATTATCTAATACATATCAGCATACAATCCACTCATGTAGCCTTTTGATCTATCTATCTTGCAGTTGAGAAAATTAACATCAGAGAACTAAAGGAAACTGTCCCCAAATCGCAGGACTGGTAGGTGGTAGAACTGTAATCCAAACTCCTAATACAGCTCTTTCTAAAAAGCCTGACTCTGTCTTGAGAGGGGTGGCTTGGAGAACTCAGATACTTGTGATGAGAAGCTGAAAATCCTTTGTTTAAGGTCACTAGGCGTCTGCATCATGAGAGATGGTTGTGAAGGTATTTGTAAAACAGGGGCTGTTCATCTGTGAGGGTCATTTAGACTCTGCCCTACAAGAAGTCTGAGTGATGGGCAAGAACATGGTAAGGCCCATTCCTTAGTGAAGCAATAGCAGAGAATGGATGTAGACGGCCAAATTCAGAGATGCACCTGGATATGGGACAGGGCATCAACATTTAAGTCCCTTTAAATTCCTTCACTCACAGAGTTTCATAAAGATCACATTATTGGAAAGGAGAAGAAACTGCCTGTGCAAATTGCCTGAGACATGAAATGAAGTCAAACAGAACTAAGTGCAACTCTGGGGACAAAACCCTCTTCTGATGCTGCCACAGAACTAGTCCAGTGGGTTCGACATGACCATACCCACTTCCCCACCCCACTACTCCAGTTGTGTTTAGCCTGCACAGTGATTGATTGATTGATTTAATTGAAGTATAATTGATTTACAATGTTGTGTTAGTTTCAAGTGTACAGCAAAGTGATTCAGTTATACATATGTATGTGTGTATGTGTGTGTTCTTTTTCAGATTCTTTTCCCTTATAGGTTATTACAAAATATTGAATATAGCTCCGTATCCTATACACTAGGATCTTGTTCATAATTTATTGTATATATTCAGATCGGATCAGTCGCTCAGTCATGTCTGACTCTTTGCGACCCCATGAATCGCAGCACACCAGGCCTCCCTGTCCATCACCAATTCCCAGAGTTCACTCAGACTCATGTCCATCGAGTCAGTGATGCCATCCAGCCATCTCATTCTCTGGCGTCCCCTTCTCCTCCTGCCCCCAATCCCTCCCAGCATTAGAGTCTTTTCCAGTGAGTCAACTCTTCGCATGAGGTGGCCAAAGTACTGCAGTTTCAGCTTTAGCATCATTCCTTCCAAAGAAATCCCAGGGCTGATCTCCTTCAGAATGGACTGGTTGGATCTCCTTGCACTCCAAGGGACTCTCAAGAGTCTTCTCCAACACCACAGTTCAAAAGCATCAATTCTTTGGCACTCAGCCTTCTTCACAGTCCAACTTTCACATCCATACATGACCACAGAAAAAACCATAGCCTTGACTAGACGAACCTTTGTTGGCAAAGTAATGTCTCTGCTTTTGAATATGCTATCTAGGTTGGTCATAACTTTCCTTCCAAGGAGTAAGTGTCTTTTAATTTCATGGCTGCAATCACCATCTGCAGTGATTTTGGAGCCCAGAAAAATAAAGTCTGACACTGTTTCCACTGTTTCCCCATCTATTTCCCATGAAGTGGTGGGACCGGATGCCATGATCTTAGTTTTCTGAATGTGGAGCTTTAAGCCAACTTTTTCACTCTCCGCTTTCACTTTCATCAAGAGGCTTTTTAGTTCCTCTTCAGTTTCTGCCATAAGGGTGGTGTCATCTGCATATCTGAGGTTATTGATATTTCTCCCGGCAATCTTGATTCCAGCTTGTGTTTCTTGTATATATTATTATATACAATATATATTGTATATATTTCTTGTATATATTATTATATACTAATATATATTGTATATATTAGTAGTGTGTATATGTTAATCCCAAACTCCTAGTTTCTCTCTCCCTTCCTTTCCCCTTTGTAATCATGTTTGTTTTCTATGTCCTTGTATCTATTTCGGTTTTGTAGATAAGTTCATTTGTACCATTTTTTTTAAAGACTGCACATATAAGTGATATCATATGTCTTTTTCTGTCTGGCTTACTTACTCAGTATGATCATCTCTAAGCCAGACGGAGATCTGCAAAAACTTAAGCTCTAGGGCGAAATCTTGGGAAGTTCACATAGGTGTCTGGATTCCCGACCTCTTGAGGAAGGTGCGAGAGCTGGCAGCACCAGTCCCACAGTCCTCACGCTCACCCCAGGCCAGCAGAGATGCCTGTGCCCCTGAGCCATGGCACACCTGGCAAGCCTTGGAGTTTGCGACTCCATCCTAGCCTACAAGGGAGGTTCTAGCTTGTTTCAAATCTTCAAAAAAAATTCCTGCAGAGAAAAGTTGAAGGAATGCTTTTTGGCAGCACCTCTCCCACTTTCCCCAACCACAGCTGCCTTGCTATTTACTTGCACCAGAAAAACAGACTCTTAGAGAACGCAAACCAAAGGAATTCATAGGCAGTGAGGGGAGCACAGTCACAGAGTAAGGAAAAAATGACATAAAAAGACACACTTGGGTGGCAGAATGGGAAGTGGCCTTTTAGAAACTGCAAATAATTTATGCCATGCTTTCTCAGCCTTGGCATGAATGACTTGTGGGGCTGGATAACTCTCTGTCCTGAGGGGCTGTCCTCTGCATGGTGGGGTATTTAGCAGCATCTTTGGCTTTAGTTTACCAGATGCCAGAACACCCACCCATTCTCTGTTGTGACAAATGATAATGCCTCTGGACATGGCCAAGTGTCCCTCAGGGACAAAACCACTCTGGTTGACCACCACCGGTCTGTGCATAACTCTACCTAGAGAACAGCTATGGGCTCAAACCATGTGACATCTGAACTAGAAAACATTGCCATTTTCTGACCGGTCACAATACTCAACTTTAATCTCAGTATGTGTTTTTAAAGAATAATATAAAAATGTTTATGAATCGATGAGCCTTTATATATAATGATGAATTTTGGACACAATAACAAGTTCTATCAATTTATAAAGAAATGCAAGTCTGCCTATAGCTATCTTTATACCAAGTCCTGATTACAGGTAGGGGGATACAGCAAACTCCATGAGTCAAAAACCTTCTATTTCTTTCCATGAAGTTTTTTTTTTTTTTTCCTCCTCTGATGGGGTTGTGGGCAGGGAGGGGGACATAAGATCGTGTCATCTGGTGGGGAACAGTTGTGTGAATGGAGCATCTTTAGCATTCAGGGAAGATACAGGGAGACCATTTCTTCTTCTTTTTTTAAGAGGGCTAAACATGGTGAGGGTGAAGAGACCTACTGGCCAGCCCTTCATTGGCCAGAACTAGGGTTCTGGAGGAAATTGTAGGAAGACACTTTTGTCAGCAAATGGAACTGCTCAGCAGTGAAATGTGTAGCCTCACAAAAAAGCACTGCTCCCTGTGGCTTCACTCTCAGACGCTCTCTGTCTTGTGGCCCTCACTCTGCGGGGGGAACTATGGCATGAGGAGCCCTTTGCAAAGGGCTCTGTGGTGAGGAAGAGGGGTCTCCAGCCAGCAGCCAGGCGAGCAAGCCTGGACCCTGATCCTCCAGGCCAGTCACGGAGGATGACTGCACTCAGATGACTGCAGTCCCGGGCCAACTGGATGCAAACCTCATAAACCAGAACCTGAACCGGAACAACCAGGGTAGGGTAATCCCAGAAACTGTATGACAAGAAACATTTGTTAGTTTTTAAAAAAGAAAACATAATGCTCAGCTAAATGCATGTAGTATCCTAAATGGGATCCTGGAACATAAAAAGGATATTATTAGTGGGAAAACTGGTGAAATCTAGTGTGGCTTCCCTGGAGGCTCAGACAATAAAGCATCTGCCTGCAACGCGGGAGACCTAAGTTCGATCCCTGGGTTGGGAAGATTCCCTGGAGAAGGGAATGGCAACCCACTCCAGTATTCTCTCCTGGAGAATTCCATGTGGTTGCAAAGAGTCTGACATGACTGAGCGACTAACACTTTCACTGGTGAAACCCAAAGTCTGTAGTTCAGTTGAGAATAACAAACCAATGTTGGTTTCTTGGTTGTGATAAGGGTACAAAGGTTATAAAACATGCTATCATTAGGGGGAACTGGGTGAAGGGCATAAGGTTACTCTGTATTATTTTGGTAACTTTTCTGCCAATCTAAAATGACTCCCAAATTAAGCATTTGTTTTTTTTAAATGCCCTTTCCCCCAGGCACTAGGTGAATTCAAGCAACGGCTGAAGACTCATTTGTCAAGCATGTGAGAAAGTGGAGGCTTGTAGTGCTCACTTAAGTACTTCTGAAACACACACATAAAGCTGAACTTTATGGCAAGAAGGTGACTCACAAGCCAGTTTCTGACCTAGCTGAAACTATTGAAATAATCTGCCTAATCACATCCCTCTGATCTGAAAGAAAACATGTGTCTAGGCCAATATAAAGAATCCATTTTATCGCCATTCGGTGTAGCATGTTTTCTGGAAAGGGAGTGGACAGTTGAGAGGCTTGACCAGATCTGTTTCTTTGGCACTGGTGATGTTTTCATACATGGCTAGTTAGACGATCTTTAGATACCTCCTATTTCTTAGGTTCTCTAAATCGTTTTTCTTTTTAAGTTATCTAGACTTGGTACCTGTCATGTGCATCCAAGAACACTGATTAGTACAGAATCTGTTTACTTTTCATGTTCTGATGCCTATTCTGATAAGCCAAAATGTAGTTTTAAATCAGATGTGTGAAAGTACATTAGGTGAGTTACAATCCACAGTTACAATCTGTGGATGTCTTATAAAAGCAGTTACTAAAACTATGTTTAATCCTTCACTAAAACTAAAATTCATCCTTTATTCTCATCTGCATCCCCTTTCAATGGCTCTCAAGCCACAGATCTCCCCAAAATAAGGTAAGTGAAAGACTATACAAGATATTTTATTTCCAGTTTGGAGCTCTGTCAAAGAAGTAATAATATTATTTATGGCCCCTGGCACCTGAAGGCCATTCGTTGGGCCCACACTCCAAGTCTAGTGTTTTTGGATAATTAATCTCACCGATGTAAGTTAATATGGCTAAATAAATCAGCATTGGAAAACAATATAGGGACTGATGAGAGCTGGGCAACCAAAACACCAAAGTCATATTCCAGGAAAATTCGAGCTAGACAATGGAGCCAGTTACTGCCACACACATGCACAGTGGAATGAGTTCAAAAGAGCCCCTGCCACTTTGAGTTGCCTGCTTCATATTCAAAGTACATCCCAAGAAAAGGAAAGGAGAGCAGCCTGGACAGGAAAGAGTAGTAGTTACCAGGAAAGTGGCCACCTCTGCTTCTTGGCCGGAAATGTGGCAACAATCCGAGGATAGGGGAACCATTGGAGCCAGTGAGATACTCTGGCCTAAGAGTTAAACTGGGATTGACCCCATATATTTAGGACAGGAGCCAAAGGAGGGCTCTCTCCTCTCTTCTAAAATGAGTAACCTCTGTTAAGGGATGATGTAGGGTGCACAGTCCTCAGCAGTTGCAATTGCCAGGCTCCAGAGCACAGGCCTGGGTTTAGCTGCTGTGTGGCATGTGGGATCTTCCCGGATCAGGGATCGAACATGTGTCTCCGGCACTGGCAGGGAGATTCTTTACTACTGAGCCACCAGGGAAGCCCCTCAGATTCAGTCTTAAAGGATGAAGTTACCCTTCTCAGGAGCCTTTGAATTTTGGTGGGGATTTCTCCCAATAAATCACATGGTGCCTGCTGAGTCTAGGAAATCCGTTCTTGTCCTAAGCCTCTTAGTGTTTTATTCCTAGTAATCCAAACTTTTATCAAGCAAGTGTTCTACTGGTGAAAAAAGATGAGAAAATCTCAAATTCGGGGCGGGGGGTGGGGGGACACTGATAGTTTTTTTCAGTGGAAACTAGGGCTCTAGAGAGTGAAAAACAAGAATTCTGGAAGAAAACAATCTACATGGAAAAAGTGCGAAACAATGTATTGGAGTCCAAACTGGCTCTGCCTTTCAGTCAACTTTGAACCTCACTGTATATAGAGATATTCATGCTATTTTCAAAAAATATTTCAGGCTATGGACTCTTGGTTATTTCATCAAATCTATATAGGTTAAAGTTTCCTTTTATGTATCACCTTATCCTTGGCAGTTTTTTCCATTAACCTTGATTGAAATAGAAAGCAGGTAGAAACCGGGTCAATGAGTCATTCTTCTTGGTTTAAATTCCAATCTATCCAACACTATTTCTTCATCCTGCTATCACCTTGTGGATTAGAGTTTTCAAAATCTAATTTCCAAAGTGCCTGTGTTTCTTGGGGAAGGAAATATTTATGGTATTCTTAAGCAATGCTGATGCCTCTCCTTAGGGCCACGGCTCCCCAAAGTACTTGAGAAATGTAATCCCCACAGTTTACATGTTGAAGTGGCGGTGAAATTATCAAAGCCATGGTCAGAAACTAAGAACATTCTGTGAGTCTCACTGTTGTAAAGAAAGACAGATCTTGGAGATCACGCTTCCAGCTAAACTAAACACTAAGAAACCTTTCTCCTTTCGTGTAAATTATTTGGCAAGGTAATTGAGTATGAGTGAGTGAAGTCACTCAGTCATGTCCGACTCTTTGCGACCCCATGGACTGTAGCCACCAGGCTCCTCCATCCATGGGATTCTCCAGGCAAAAATACTGGAGCGGGTTGCCATTTCCTTCTCCAGGGGATCTTCCTGACCCAGGGATCGAACCCAGGTCTCCTGCATTGCAGGCAGACACTTTAATCTCTAGTTCTGAAATTTTTTCTCAAGAGGAAAAAAAAAAAAAAAAGGCCTTGTAGATTCTTGAACCTCAAAACAAGTAAGGTTCTAGTTCAGAAAACATTGAGCTATTCGATTTGTCCAGCAGTCCCATTATTCTACCAAAATGTGAGGTAGAAAAGCTGTCTGCATGGCTTGGATGCCACGGGCTTAAAAGCTCAACTATGGTTTTTTCCTTAACCAGGCATTCTATGTAATCACTGCTTACTGTAATAACTGGTCGTGAACAAATTATACCCTACAAAGACCTTTTCCTTGCTGTCATTTTTTCCACTTTCAAGTACTATGAGTTAAGAAAAAAATAAATAAAGGTATAAGCTCGTGATCCAAAAGAACAGCTCTGCTGTTACCTTCTCTCAAACTAGGAGCTAGTCTGCCCTTCCAGGCTCTTGAATGTATGCTCTTATTGTGCATACATTGAGTTGAAAACAGTATTTTTAACTTAGTCTATGGAGGTATTGTATTTGCAGAAACAAAAGTGTCCAAATATCAGGACAAGAAAAATGGCTTTTGGCAAGTCATTTCCTTAAGTTATATTTCTTTCCTGGAGCATAAAGGAAAGCAAGGAGGTAGGAGAAAAAAAAGACAGAAAGCATTCATCCCAAAGAAATACCCTAGATTAGTAACTCAAGGATATTAAATTGCAAATTAGAAGAGTTTCAGCATTATTTGTTTTAAAGCCAAAGCTTGCAGGTCAAGTTAAAAAGACTCAGACAAGGGCATTGACACATGGTGTGATTTTTGACCTCTCTAAGGGGCTAATGCTACCTACCTTCTCTTGATAGATATCATTTTATATAAGCAAGAAGGGAATCAATTATCTTTTTTTTTGGGGGGGGGATCAATTATCTTTAAGTAATAGACTTTAATCCTTGGAAACTCCTCCAAATTTCCTCCAGTTGCTGTCATGAAAACAGCTCTCATAGATTCAGTCACTGGCTCAATGGTACAATTGGATGAAGACTATTAACCTCATCCTTTCCTTTCCCATTCCTGTTTTTGATTATTCTTTGAACCATTTGAGCAGTTCTTTATGATATGTATGAGTGCTAAGTTGCGTCAGTCGTGTCCAACTCTGTGTGACCCCATGGACTGTAGCCCACCAGGCTCCTCTGTCCATGGGATTCTCCAGGCGAGAATATTGGAGTGGATTGCCATTTCCTTCTCCAGGGGATCTTCCCCACCCAGGGATCAAACCTGGGCCTCCTGCATTGCAGGCTGATTCTTTACCACTGAGCCACCGGGGAAGCCCCTTATGCTATAGAAATACCATACAAGTAACAGTGCTATGATTGAATCTTTAATTCTTTCCATTCAATTTCTTAATTATTTCTTGAGCAGCAAAAGCAAAGCACTGTTAGACACGAATGCAAATCAATCTAAGAATGGTTTCCTCCCTACTGCTTGTTTGCAATGGCAGAAGATGACATTGCTATATGGACATCAATAGTTTCTAATCTAAACCCATCTTTATCCTACTACACCCCCCATCCAATTTTTCCTTTCCCTGTTTTGTTATGTGCTCACCCTCTGTGTGGTCATGCATCCCGAGATGAGTTCTCACCCAAGGCTCAGGAAAGGAATCTTAAGTCAAGCTAGTTCTTTCTGCTTGCCATACTGATTTGGGCACTGGCTGCTGCTAAGTCACTTAAGTCGTATCTGACTCTGTGTGACCCCATAGACAGCAGCCCACCAGGCTCGCCCGTCCTTGGGATTCTCCAGGCAAGAACACTGGAGTGGGTTGCCATTTCCTTCTCCAATGCACGAAAGTGAAAAGTGAAAGGGAAGTTGCTCAGTCGTGTCCGACTCTTTGCGACCCCATGGACTTCAGCCTTCCAGGCTCCTCCGTCCATGGGATTTTCCAGTCAAGAGTACTGGAGTGGGGTGCCATTGCCTTCTCCATGGGCACTGGCAGGTGTTGCAATTCTAGGGATTGAGAAGGGAGGGGAGCCTGCTAGGAGACAGCAGTGAAAATCTTTTTTTGCTATTAAAAAATACTTGCTGAAGAGTCACTGCTCTTCTCTGCCTCTTCATGCTGCCACAGAAGCAGTGATGCCAGATGCTACCACAGTCATTTTGTGACAAGGAGGGAAGCCAGACAAAGAAGGAAGTGACCCATGATTGCAGCAGAGAAAAAAGGTGGAAGGCCACAGAATTAATGAGTCCTAGAATTAGCCTATCTGTGGGCTCCTAGTAAAGAAATATAATCAATTGCTTTGCAATATGTTCACTTTTTTTTGGTTTCTGTCATTTGCAGCCAAAGCATCTTTAACGGTGGATAATTCAAAACTGTTGCAGGATATGTTTTTCTACTTATATTTGTTCTAGCCTTGTCAGGTAAAGGCAGCCCTAGAAGATCCGGATTTGAGTGGCATCTGAGATAAGGAAGGAGGGTAGGAACAGGAAGATCAGATTACAAAGAACTGCAAATCTGTAAATAAGTGAAGTCCTTAAAGACAAAGATAGCTAAATGCTCAGTTATCAAACCAGATAGTAATAATAAAGCTAAAAATCAACCCATACTGGAGATTAACTTATTATTAAAGTCACCCATCTGACGCATAACTTACATTCCTATAATCTGCATGCTGGCTTCAGTTGTTTAAGCAACTCATTAAAATATTGACATTTCTTTCTTGTTTAGTTTCACCAAAGGAATTTATTACTCACTTTGAAGAAAAAATATTTGATCACAATAAACACTAAAACATCTGAGAGTTATGAAGTTCTGATAACTAAAAAAAAACACTCAATTATTGAAAAATAAAATTAAGATAGTGAAGAAATTGAAATGAATGGGATGGTCTTGTTGACCAACACATGGATAATAACTGTGAATTACTATATCAAATTAATTAATGTTAATCTCTTAAATCAGAGGTCAGCAAGTTTTTTCTGTAAAGGTCCAGACTGCAAATATTTTTGGCTTTGTGGGCCACATGGTCTCTGCCAAAGCTATTCCACCCTGCTGTTGAAGCACTAAAGTAGCCTTAGACAATACAGAGACAAATGAGTATGCTGCGTTTTAATAAAACTTTATTTACAAAAACAGGCAGTGGGCTGAATTTGGCCTGTGGGCTGTAATTTGCCCTCTCCAATCTTGAATGAAGACCTCCTTAAACTACTTTCCCACAGCTTTCCACTTATAAAAATGTTAGAATTTTGAAATGATTGAATTTTTAAATCATCTTGAGGGCTCAATTTCAAATTATCTAGAAAGCATGATGGATTAAAAAAAACACTCAGTATTTAATTTCAATTAATACTTATTTGCCTTTGTTTTGCCCAAAGGGAAACAAAGAAAAAAGCAAAACTGGAAGCTCCTATTCATATTTCAAGGATGGGACATTCTGGGTAATTATCAAGTTTACTTTTGGGCCATGATCCCAAAAGAGAGAATAGTGTAGTCTTGAAATGTTTGAAAGGTGCCAGAATATTTCAGAAAATGCAGTGACAAAAGTTTTGTTCAAGATGCCAAAGCCTTGTGCAGTAATAGCTGCTACTCCAACAAAAATATATCCATACATGTAAATGTAATCGGTAGGGACAAGAGCTCAGATAGAAACCTATATTGTCTGAGAACACGAAGGAAGCCATTTGTAAACATGAAGGCACAAAACATATGGTGTAAATAACCCCTGACTATTGTACTGACTTGCCTGCTTGGCAGCAGAACAGAATCACACAGCAGCACACACTCGAGAACTTGACGTGGTAAACGCCCTGGGGTATAGAGGAGAGCATCCAAGAAGAAAATTTCAAAACAAAACAAAACAAACCTGCAGCGAAACCTCGCTGTCATTTTTGGGCTTTCCTGGAATAGGTAGATAAGGCAACTTATATCTGTCAGGGCCACCACAGGTCACTTGGAAAGGATGATATCCCCTGCTCTGTGTTTTAACACAGTTGATGTATCTGTGCTTTCTCTATCAACCGACTAAGAACTCCTGGAGGATATGGACTATTGTGGAGCTCAGGCTTTAGGGTGCTCAGGCTTCAGGAGTTGTGGTGCGCAGGCTTAGTTGTCCTGCAGCATGTGACATCTTCCCACACCAGGGATCGAACTCATGTCCCCTGCATTGGGAGTGGTAGATTCTTAACCATTGGACCACCAGGGAAGTCCCTGTGGATTATTTTTGACATGACATTATAGCTTCCATCAGAGGTTTCTACCTCTTCAGAACCTCATACTCAACATGGCGCCCTCCTTCAGGCTGTATGCCCAGCTTGGTACAGGAGAGGGAGCAGTGAAGCGGCACGGGAAGCCCCTGGGTGACACTCCACTGTTGGGCTCCAGGTAGAGAAGGCACTAGATGCTTAGGCCGAGGGTCTAGCCTCTTTCTGTGGCCCTAGGGAAAGTGCCCCATCCATCTTCAGTTCAGTTCAGTTCAGTTGCTCATTCGTGTCCGACTCTCTGTGACCCCATGAACTGCAGCACGCCAGGCCTCCCTGTCCATCACCAACTCCCGGAGTTCACTCAAACTCACGTCCATCAAGTCGGTGATGCCATCCAGCCATCTCATCCTCTGTCATCCCCTTCTCCTCCTGCCCCCAATCCCTCCCAGCATCAGAGTCTTTTCCAATGAGTCAACTCTTCACATGAGGTGGCCAAAGTACTGGAGTTTCAGCTTTAGCATCAGTCCTTCCAAAGAACACCCAGGGCTGATCTCCTTCAGAATGGACTGGTTGGATGTCCTTGCAGTCCAAGGGACTCTCAAGAGTCTTCTCCAACACCACAGTTCAAAAGCATCAATCTTACCAAGGCCCTAAGGGCCACAGTAATGAACAAGTGAAAGTTTTCTACGCTGACATTTTTTTTGTTCTTTGTGATCATCTCTTCTCCATTCCATCTGCTTTCCAAGATTGTGTGTGGGTCATAACTTATTAATGAATCATGAAAATTTGGTAGCTCATAGAACGCAATAGAAGAGAACATTGTAGAGGTGTATCTCAGATAACGATAAGCATCATTTGGCTTGTGTGTTTGATGGGCTGAGATGTAAAATGTATTTCTCACTATAGATTTTGGACAAAAAGTTTGAAACCTTTTCCTCTAAGATAAACTTAAATCTGTGGGGCATGCTCAGCACAGGCTACAAACTGAACAGATTCCTTCTTTTAAGTGAAAGAGTATTGCAAATAGCTTTGATAGTAACCTCAGTAGGCAACGGGGGCCTTGGGAGTTGGTTTTTCAACAAAGGCATAGATTCTGTGGTTGAAGATTACTCTGCTGCTTTTTAGGTGCAGTGGGCAGAATCGGAGAGAAGTCTTGAATTGAAGAAAGCAGAGTCTATGGTTATAGTTAAAGTGAGACATAATGATGGGGTGACCCAGGATTGAGGATAGATACAAGACAAAGTGATATGGTGATGATATGATAATGATGATGATGATGAATGACTTTTCTTGAGAGTATAAAACGTTAGGTGATGTTTTCAGCTCATCATGGTTATTACTTTGCTCAAATATCCTGTCAACCCTGTGGGACCATCAATCAAAGTTGGAAACTGGGCATGGGGTGAAGCAATAGGGAAGCACTGCCATTTCAAGATCATTACTGAGGATCCTGTGGAACACAAGAGAAAGATGGTTGGTGGTCTTTAGAGAGAAAGGGAAGAGTGAAGGCAGGGGCTTACTTTCAAAGGTAAATATGCAGGTATGCATACATGCATTCATGCATTTCTCAAAGATTTTGCTGAGAGTCACTGGAGTATTGGGCAGTATAACCAGTGTTCCAGATTCAGAGACAAATAAGAAATAGCCTCACCCCACGGGAAATCACAACTCTCCAGGGAGATCACATCATTGGTGATTGTGAACACATAAAAGATGCGACTACCTCTACAGCTCATACACTAGAGACATTTGCTGAGGGTCTCTGAGCCCAGTGGCCTACATTATTTTCTGGTCACCCTACTTGGTGATTGTTTCCTATCAGCATTTTTACCTACACTGGAGTTTGGGGATCTGAAAGTAGGTTTCAACTTCATTTTTATTGGGTTGGCCAAAAATCGCGAATGAACTTTTTGGGCAACCCATAGTTACACAGAAAGCTCTGATAAACCGGTCTAGCATTTCACCTCTCCAAGTGGACAACGGCAGCAGGGATAATGCAGAAATTGGACAGTTATAGTTTCTGTCTAGGGTTGTTACATAAACACCCAAGATCAATTGCCTTGTCCACCAGGTTGCCCTTATTTTTTAAAATCAACATTCAAATCACAAACCAAAGATAGCTGCAGTGTTAACCAACCAAGAATGTCATTCTCTTGATTTCACTGAGTTGTTTACTTGGGTTTTACACAGCCTGAGGGACAATGGTGAGGGACCATTTTATAAGGAAGCCATATAACTGAGCAATTTTGAGGCATCAGGCTTCTCTTTTCTTAGACTATTGTCCACATTTTCTTAAACCATCAGCTATTCCTCATTCCATGACACTGTTTTCAAAACATGTAAACAAAGCCTTTCTCAATTTTGATACCAGAAATTAAGTGAAGAAAAAAACAGCACTGAAGAAAACTTGAGTATGTATTTCTCTCTTGTGAAACTATTCAGCTTTAAATATTTAGCTTCCATTATAATGAGGTTAAGCCATATCGCCTACACTAACCTGCTTTACATACTGGGCATCAACTAGTCACTTCCTTTCATTTTACCTTAGACCAGAGGTCAGCAATTTTGCTTTCCTGTGAAAGACCAGATAGTAAAAGTTTGAGACTCTGTGAGGCATAAGGACTCACAACTATTCAACTCTCCCACTGATGCTCAAAAGCAGCCATAGACAATACGTAAATGAATAAGCATAGCTGTGTGCCAATAAGATTGTATTTACAAAAACAGATGGTGAGCTGAGTTTGGCCAGTGGGTGTCAGTTCACTAACCCCGTCTTAGACCATTTGTATTAAAATGCTATCCAAATAATATTAATTGAACCTGATACATAAACACAACTCAGTTGATGTGCTCTGAATAAATGAAAAGTTCGTGAAAACCATTGTTGCTGTTGTTGTTTTTTAGTTGCTCAGTCATGTCCCACTCTTTTGCAACCCCACGGACTGTAGCCTGCCAGGCTCCTCTGTCCATGGGAGTTCCCAGGCAAGAATACTGGAGTGGATAGCCATTTCCTCCTCCAGGGGTTCTTCCTGACCCAGGGATTGAACCTGCATCTCCTGAGTCTCCTGCATTGGCAGGCAGATTCTTTAGCACTGAGCCATCAGGGAAGCCCGTGAAGGCCATGAGGTGTTTAATTTCTCGATCATGATCTCCGCATTTGTTTCCTGGATCAGCTGTTAAACTATCCATAGACTAGACAGTCTGATTCAAGAGCCTATGCCAAGAGCAGCCTTTGACCAGGCAGAAACATTCCATGGTTGCCTCCATGGGGCAATCTCAAGCTTACAGGAAAACGCAATTGATAGATACGATCCCTCCCACTGAAAGACATCCTTATTTCTACACTAGATTCTCTATAGCATCTTCAAAATTTCCTCACTGAAATGGCTGGAAGAAGCACAAGCTGGAATCAAGATTGCCGGGAGAAATATCAATAACCTCAGACATGCAGATGACACCACCCTTATGGCAGAAAGTGAAGGGGAACTCAAAAGCCTCTTGATGAAAGTGAAAGAGGAGAGTGAAAAAGTTGGCTTAAAGCTCAACATTTAGAAAACTAAGATCATGGCATCCGGTCCCATCACTTCATGGGAAATAGATGGGGAAACAGTGGAAACAGTGTCAGAATTTATTTTGGGGGGCTCCAAAATCACTGCAGATGGTGACTGCAGCCATGAAATTAAAAGACGCTTACTCCTTGGAAGGAAAGTTATGACCAACCTAGATAGCATATTCAAAAGCAGAGACATTACTTTGCCAACAAAGGTCCGTCTAGTCATGGCTATGGTTTTTCCAGTAGTCATGTATGGGTGTGAGAGTTGGACTGTGAAGAACGCTGAGCGCCAAAGAATTGATGCTTTTGAACTGTGGTGTTAGAGAAGACTCTTGAGAGTCCCTTGGAGTGCAAGGAGATCCAACCAGTCCATTCTAAAGATCAGTCCTGGGTGTTCTTTGGAAGGAATGATGCTAAAGCTGAAACTGCAGTACTTTGGCCACCTCATGCGAAGAGTTGACTCACTGGAAAAGACTCTGATGCTGGGAGGGATTGGGGGCAGGAGGAGAAGGGGACGACAGAGGATGAGATGGCTGGTTGGCATCACCGACTCGATGAATGTGAGTTTGATTGAACTCCGGGAGTTGGTGATGGACAGGGAGGCCTGGTGTGCTGTGATTCATGGGGTCGCAAAGAGTCGGATGTGACTGAGCGACCGAACCGCACCGAAGTCTAGATGGGAGTAACAAATTAAACTCATCAGTCATCTTATAAGGTTTATGTAAATCTTACTCATTTTTATTGTGTGTGTCTCCTGGCTAAATAGATATAGAGGAGGGAGGAGTCACAAGATTGGAGAATCCTAGGTTCCTGCATGACTGTGTGGAGGACAGTCCACTCTCCTGATTGTTATGGCCAAGCTGCATTAGATAGTGCCTGAAAGACACTTTGATACTATTAAGGTACTAAGTGGTTAGCCTATCTTGACTAATATATAAATAGCCTATCTTGACAAGTATATATCTGTGAGATATATTTGTAGAAGTAGCTTTATTGGGCCATTTCAAAGTTGCATGCATGCTAAGTCCCTTCAGTCATATCTGGTTCTGTGCGACCTATGGACTCTAGCCTGCCAGGCTTCTCTGTCCATAGGATTCTCCAGGCAAGAATACTGGAATGGATTGCCATGCCCTTCTCCAGGGGATCTTCCTGACCCAGGGATTGAACCCGTGACTTTTAGGTCTCCTGCATTGGCAGGCAGGTTCTTTACCATTAGCGCCACCTGGGAAGCCCAATGTTGTCAAATTGCCTTGAAAGCTGCTGCAACAACTATATTCCTATCAACAGTATATGAGAGTCTGTTTTCTGAGAAAATATACTACCCAACTTTTGGAGTCATTCCAATCTAAGAGGAAAAAATAATCTCCCTGTTGTTGAGCTTGCATTTCCTGAATGAATATGAGGGTGAGAGCACCTTTACAGATATTTATAACTCATTTTAATTTCTTTTCCTGTGAGATGCCTATAATTTGTCCACATTTTAATTATTTTCTTTCTCATATTAATTTGTAATAAAGGTCTGTATCCTGGAGAAGTTAGCCTTTAGTTTTTCAAATGTGTTATACATTTCTATTTATTTATTTATTTACTTTTTTGCCCCACAGATGATTCTATTCTTTTTTAAATGTAGTGAAACAGGTCACTCTATGTTTTCTGTGTAGTGACTTTCTCCACGTAAAAATATATTAATATCTAGCTGTTTTGTTTTAGTGCATTCATAGTTTCATTTTTTAAATCTTCAAATCTTTCTTCCACATCAATTTATTTTGATATAAGGAGCAAGGTCAGAATCTCCATTTTTCTTCTCAATGGTAGTCTCATTGTCAGAAATACAATAATAATCCATCATTTCCCCCTGATAGGAAATGCAATGTTTATGTCATAAGTTCTCATATTTATTTTAGCTCAATTCTGAACTCTATTATCTTCCATTGATCTGCCTATTGTGAAGCAGTACAATATTCTTTTAATTGCTTTAGTTTTATAACATTTAATAAATGGCTAGGGATAATTTCTCTTTGACCTCTTTTTCAGATTTTCCCCCGTCTACTAACTTTCATATAATTATTTGCCAAGATGATGTTTAGATCAATTTAGTGATATTACAAAAATTAATTCTTTCAGTATGTTTTCTGGAACCATGCCCAGTTTATAGATAATTTAGGACATAATTTATATCTTTATATAATTGATTCTTCTTACTTAAGAAAAATATGTCTTTTACATTTATTTCTAACTTCTCTTCTTATTCAGCTTAGATCCCAAGGTCTGAGACTATAATCACTCTCTTGTATACTGTATTAATACAGCTGCTGTAACAAACAACCACAAACTTAGTGGCTAAAATGACTTAAATTTATTATTGACATTTCTGGAGACCAGAAGTCTGAAATGAGTCTCACTGGGCTAAAAGCAAGGTATCAGCAGGGTTGCATTCCGTCCTAGAGGCTCTAGTGAGAATCTGTTTCCTTGCCTTTCTTTAGTTTCTAGAGGCTGCCTGCATTCTTCGACTTGTGGCCCTTTCCTCTATCATCAAAGCTAGCAGCAATGCATCTCTCTGACTCTTCCTCCAAAGTCATATCTCTCTTTGACTACAGCTAGGAAAGTTTCTCTGCTTCTTAGTACTCATATGATTAGTTTTAATCCCCCCAGATAATCCAGAATAATCTTGCTGTCTTAAAGACCCGAGTTGGTCACATCTGCAAAGTTGATTTAGACATGTTAAGGAAATAGCCAAAGATTCCAGGCCATCTTTAAGGGGTCTAGATTTCTTCTTACCACAGATTTCTCAACTGCCATGTCCCTCCCTACCAAGACTGAACTCAACTAGAAAATCCTAACTCCACTGTTAGGAGAAGGGGGCAACAGAGGATAAGATGGTTGGATGGCATCACTGACTCAATGGACATGAATTTGAGCAATCTCCGGGAGATAATGAAGGACAGGGAAGCCTGGCTTGCTACAGTCCATGGGGTCACAAAGAGTTGGACATCACTGAGCTACTGAACAACAACAACAAAGCTGCCCAGATGTTTATTCTGCAATTTAAATTCCCAGCTTCTAACCTTGAATAGACCTTTTGGGCTGCCCCGTAATTCTGCAACATTGCTGGTCCATTCACTTCCCGCTTTTCCATTCTTTTCCTCTTTCCTCAAACCTCCAGGACCTCCTTCTTATCCCCACTCCTAACAGATGAAATCGTTTATTTTGCTGAGAGAGGAGAGGCAATCTGGAGTGAAATTCCACATGCTTTCCCATCATCTAATCTGCCTACATCTGTACCCATATAACCCATGTCCACCTGCTACTAAACCCCAGGAGGAGCTCAAACTCTCTACCTGTGGCTTTGGATCCCACCACTGCAGTCCACTCTAGGAAATAACTCCAGTAATTTCCTAACCCTCAACCTTCAGTTCTTCCCTCTCTATGGTGAATCCCAGCAGCTGATGAATACATTATATTATCATTCATCTGCGCTATGGAAGCACCAGTCTCATAGAGGAAGACAGTCCTCCAAACATACACATAAATAAATTTCTATAGTCATTCCAGGGGCTTCCCAGGTGGCACAGTAGTAAAGAACCTGCCTGCCAGTGTAGGAGATGCAGGAGATGTGGGCTTTATCCCTGGGTCTGGAAGATCCCCTGGAGAAGGAATTGGCAACCCACTCCAGTATTCTTGCCTGGAAAATCCCCATGGACAGAGGAGCCTGGTGGGCTATAGTCCATGGGGTCACAAAGAGTTGGACATGACTGAGTGATTGAGCATGCACACACAGTCATTCTAAGGTAACAAAGAGCAAAAATGTGAGCTTGAATATGTTTCCATTTTCATTATACCCACTATCTCAGTAGGCTTTATATCATTTGTTTAGGTTCTAGACCGTGGTATCTGTATTTATTTTCCTGAGTAAATTCATACAGTGACTCTGACTCTGTTTAGAACCTCCACTTAGGCTTTTGCATGGAACAAAAGTGGCCATCCTCAGCCCGAAGCTGCCATCATAGCACTCAGCACCAGCCATGCATTTGATCTTGGTAAATATTCAATGTCTATAATCATCTCACCCAAACACTAGTTTTAGAACTCTTGGGTGATATCTGTTTTTTCCCACCCAGCCACACAATTCCTTCTCTCTTTCATAAGTAAGAGATGATTTGTAAATCATTAGCTCCCATTTTGATAGAAAGTGTCAAAATAACTCCTGAAGCCCAAACATCTTTGAACATCTTGATAGAACAAATCTTTCTCTGAATGTACTAGGACTCACATAGTTGCAGAAATAAGCAATGGAGACAGAGCTTCTAGCAGATAAGTTATATAAAATTCTCTGTTTGTTAAAGGTTATTTATTTAATGGACTCTTTAAAAAGCAAGAACAAAGAGAAACATCAAATTCACTGGATTTGAAAACAAAATTACAAAGAATATTTGTTCCTTGATATCTCATCTGATATGTCTCAAATCTGGGTTTCACATAAGTTTTTAGAGTCATCATTTCCTTCACTATAAACTGGGCTTGCCAACATTTCTATTAAAATTTTTTCTTAGGAACTGAAAGATCATCTGTTCTCGTAAAACAGAAACAGGGCTGTTGGACCCCACCTGGGCCATCTTGTGAATTAATAGGGAAGCAAGGGCAGGTTTCGACTCCAACCTAAAACCAAACAAAGACAAGATGAGGCAGAATGAGATTATCCTAGGAAGAAGCAGCAACCCGGCCTGATGGCAATTAGTACTCATTTTTCACCAACTGCCAAAGGGATTTTCTTCTTACTTGAGCTGAGTATCTCTGTGTTACATTAGCATGAGAAGATACAACAAGGCTAGGAATTTCCTCCTGGGAGGAACTGGCTATGGTTGTGGTGTCAAGTAGAGTATGATGAAAAAGCCATAGGAGCCAGGCATCAGTCAGTGAAATGTGCCTGTCCTACCAGTCCCTTGGCCTAACCTGCCTCTGCCTTCTCCTGAACTCTTTCATGACCTTCAACAAAGTCCAAGATACCAGTTTAAAGAATAAAAGTGGCCCCTCTTGCCACTTCTGTTTAACATAGTATTGGAAGTCCTAGCCACAGCCATCAGGCAAGGAAAAGAAATGCATCCGAATTAGATGGGAATAAGTAAAACTACCACTATTTGCAGAGGACATGATATTTTGTATAGAAAACCCTAAAGTCTCCACCAAAATAGTATTATAACTAATCAATGAATTCAGTAGCAGCAGGATGCAAGAATAACATACAGAAATTGGTTGCTTTTCTATACAGTAATAATGAACTATCAGAAAAAAGTAAAAAAAAAAAATTCCATTTAAAATCACATCAAAAAGAATGAAATACTTGGGAATAAACTTAACCAAGGAGGTGAAAATCCTATACTCTGAAAACTATAAAAGACTGATGAAGAAAACTGAAAATAATACAAAGAAATAGAAAGATATCCCATGCTTTGGGACTGGAAGAATTAATATTATTAAAATGGCCATACTACCCAAAGCAGTCTACAGATTTAATGCAATCCCTATCAAAATACCCATGACACTTTCCACAGAACTAGAACAAATAATCCTAAAATTTGTATGGAACCACAAAAGACCTGGGATTGCCAAAGCAATCTTGAGAATAAAGAACAAAGTTGGAGATATCACCTTCCTAATCCTTAGACTACAGTAATCCAGTGTGTTACTGATACAAAATTAGACACATAGAGCCCAGAAATAAACGGACACACCTCTGGTCATTTAGTCTATGACAAAGAAGGCAAGAACATACAATGGAGAAAAGACAGTCTCTTGGATAAGTGGTGCTGGGAAAACTCAACAGCTGCATGTAAGAAAATGAGATTAGGACTTCCCTGGTGGTTCAGTGGTAAAGAATCTGCCTGCCAATGCAGAGGACGTGGGTTCCATCCCTAGTCTGGGAAGATTCTACATGCTGCAGGGCAACTAAGCCCATGCGCCACAACTATCGAGTCCGAGTTCTGGAGCCCGCAAACTGCAACTGAAGCCCACATGCTCTAGAGCCCATGCCCTGCAACAAGAGAAGCCACTGCAATGAGCAGCCCGTACGCTGCAACTAGAGAGTAGCCCCCAGTCACCACAACTAGAGAAAGCCCAAGGGCAGCAACAAAGACCCAGTGCAAGCAAAAATAAATAAAACATAACAACTTTTAAAAAGAGCCAACGCAAAAAAATGAGATTAGAATGCTTCCTCACGCCATATACAAAAATAAACTCAAAATGTATTAAAGACCTAAATATAAGACTTGAAATCATAAAGCTCATAGGCAGAACACTCTTCTACATGTCGGAGCAATATTTTATTGGATCTATCTCCTAAGGCAGAAGAAATGAAAGCAAAAATAAACAAACAGGGTGTAATTAAACTTAATATTTTGTCCTTGAAAAATCAAAAAGATAACCTATGGGGACTTTCAGTGGTTAGGAATCCATGCTTCCAATGCAGGGGGCACAAGTTAGATCCCTGGTCAGGGAACTAAGATCCCACATGCCATGCAGTACAGAAGAAGAAGAAAAAAAAGAGACAACTTATGGAATGGGAGAAGATTTTTGCAATGTGACCAATAAGGGGTTGTATGTATCCAACATACAAAAACAGCTCATACAACTCAGCATTAAAGAAAACAAATAACCCAACTGAAAAACAGGCAGACGACCTGAATAGACATTTTTCCAAAAAGGGAAATGCAGATGGTCAAGAGGTCAGAATCACTAGCCATCAGAGAAATGCAAATCAAAATCACAATGAGATATCACCTCACATCTGCTAAATGGATATCATCACAAAGTCTACAAACAACAAATGTTGGCGAGGATGTGGAGAAAAGGGAATCCTTCAAAACTGTTTGTGTGAATGTAAACCAGTGCAGCCACTGTGGAAAATAATATGGAGGGTCCTCAGAAAACTAAAAATAGAACTACCATATTATCCAGCAATTCCATTTGCGTATATATCTAGAAAAAAACACACATTCAAATTGTTTTGTTGCTAACTCATGTCCAACTCTTTGTGAACCCATGGACTGTAGCCTACCAAGCTCCTCAGTCCATGGGATTTCCCAGGCAAGAATACTGGAGTGGGTTGCCACTTCCTCCTCCAAGGGATCTTCCTGACCCAGGAATCAAACAAGCGTCTCCTACATTGGCAGGCAGATTCCTTACCACTGAACCAAGGTACATGTACCCCAATGTTTCATGACAGAATTATTTACAGTTGCCAAGGTATGGAAGCAACTGAAGTATTCACAACATATGAGTGGATAAAGATGTGGTGTGTGTATATATATATATAAATATATGTGTGTGTATATATTTATATTTATATACACACACACAAAATAGAATATTACTCAGGCATAAAAAGAAAGAAATCCTGCCATTTGAAGCAATGTGGATGGGCTTAGAGAATATTATGCTTAGTGAAATCAGTCAGACAAAGAAAGACAAATACTGAATGATATCACTCATATATGGAATGCAAAAAATAAACGAATGTATATAGCACAACAGAAATAGACTCATGGATGTAGAAAACAAACCAGTGATTACAAGTTTGGAATGGGAAGAGAGATGGGCAAGATTGAGACATGGGATTAAGAGGTACGACGTACTATGTATAAAACAGATAAGCATCTAGGATATATTGTACAGCACAAGGAACCACAACCATTATCTTATAATAACTTTGACTGGAGTATAGTCTGTAAAAATACTGAATCACTATGCTGTATACTTGAAACTAATATAACATTGTAGACCAACTATACTTCAATTTTTTAAGAAAAAGAATAAAAGTGGCCCTGAGAGTCATCATCCAATGAAAAATTCTGGGTGGTCAGTGTTTTTGTGCTGCTCTCTTTAGTCAACGAAACTGAACCTCCTACTAGAGAGGTGAATTACACAAGATCACCTGTGGAGGGGAAGTGATCAGACAAGTTCTCATATTCTAGTCTTCAGAGTCCTACTCTAGAACTGTTACCATTAGCCACAAATAAGCCCAGAAAATAGCCCCACCAGCTCTGTTGTTGGCGAAATGTAAGCACATGTGTTCATGTGTACATTCAGGTTGCCCAGTCTCTACACTTGGGCCCTTGGGACCTGACAATGCTTGCTGTGGGGAACTGTCCAGTGTATTATAGGATGTTCAGCATTCCTGGCTTCTAACCCCTCTAGGCTGTGAAAACTCAAAGTGGAACCAGACATTGCTAAATTCCACCTGGGGGTGGGAGAACCATCCTTGGTTGAGAACTACGTATCTATGTGTATGTGCATATGCATGATATGAATTATTTTATGAATAACTACTCACGAAGCATTCCCTCAACCCCTCAATAAAAGAAAACAAAGGAGAAGTTCTGCAGATACTGAAATCTGGCAGGCAATCTAGCTTTTATATGTAAGTTTTAGGCACAGCTTCCAATGTTCTTTTCATGTCAGGTTTACCCTATTTGTGTAGCATCACAACTTTTCACTCCACCTCAAATTACCTTTCTGTATATGCTAACACATTAAAAAGTGCCTTTATAGAAAATAGAAAACATTCAGAAATGTGGCTTTACAGATCAAAGGATTTCAAATATATGTTTCCCAGTTTTAGTAGAATCAGGATCTGTGTTTGTAAAAACATCAGACAACTAGGCCTGCACTGGCTTCAGTGCAGATGAACCCTAACAGAGAATGCTAGGTGGATAAAAATAAGTTAACATTGGTATAATAACTGATTCTGGGTTTGCATAAGGTCAAAAGACCTTGTGTTTAACTGGTTGCTAAACCATTCAACTGGTTATTTTGAAATCATATTGAGATAGACATGGTTTTTCTTCTCATCTTTTAAGGGACTTTTTTGAAAGTTCTTTTTAACTGGTTTTGCTGAAGCCATGTAGACTGTTGAGATGCACGTGTTTTTCCCCTTTAATGCCCCGTCAATCTTCCTTTTAATAAACATATTAGTTGACATGTAAACTGTCCTATTGAACACATCTGTCAAGCTGGATGCCCATGCCAGCCAATGACCCAGAAGCTGTAGCTTCCTTCCTGAGTCAGTGGTAGGGCTGAGATGAATCTGCAGCTTGTAACTCTGGCAGAGCATTTGTGACTGGCAACATCCCCCACGGAATGGCAAAATGGGGCCTTACCTTTGGGAATGGTGATCTGACAGCTCAGGTCACAGTCCTGCTGCAGCTGATAAAAAGCCACTTCCTGTAGGCGGGCTCGCTCCAACTCTGAGAGGCTCTGGATGGGCACTGACCTCAGCCGCACACTGCGACCTGACATACTGTTCCAGGTGAAATCACCCTGCAGACCAAGGGGGAAAACATCAAGGGTCACACAGTGATCTGTGACTCACAGACCTCAGCCTCTCCCTCAATTGGTCACAATGTCAAGCAAACTTCATTTTTGTGTTCCAAAATCAGCTCTCAGTCCCTAAAATCCAACCCACTCTTAGTTAACTGTGGATTTTCTCAGTCAATTGCAAACATCCCAGTCTGGAGAATCTTCTAGGTCACCCGATCTCATAAAATGACACAAAGAAAACCATGTGGAAAGATACTTCAAGATACTTCTTCCTCTCTTTTATGGGAACACATGGAAACTTTTTCATTTTTATTTCTCAGTAACAGAAAAAACTACTGCTAATTGCCATCATGCAAAGGCTAACAGAGTTTTGCCAAGAGAATGCACTGGTAATATCAAACAGTCTCATCCAACAACACAAGAGAACTGTACACATGGACATCACCATATTGTCAATACCAACATCAGATGGATTATATTATTTGCAGCCAGAGATGGAACGGCTGTATATAGTCAGCAAAAATAAGACTGGGAGCTGACTGTGGCTCAGATCATGAACTCCTTATTACAAAATTCAGACTGAAATTGAAGTAGGGAAAACCACTAGACCATTCAGGTATGACCTAAATCAAATCCCTTATGATTATACAGTAGAAGTGACAAATAGATTCAAGGGATTAGATCTGATATACTAAGTGCCTGATGAACTATGGACGGAAGTTCATGACATTGTGCAGGAGACAGGGATCAAGACCATCCCCAAGAAAAAGAAATGCAAAATGGTTGTCTGAGAAGGGCTTATAAATAGCTGAGAAAAGAGAAGCAAAAGGAAAGGAGAAAAGAAAAGATATACCCATTTGAATGTAGAGTTCCAAAGAATAGCAAGGAGAGATAAGAAAGCCTTCTTCAGTGATCAATGCAAAGAAATAGAGGAAAACGACAGAATGGGAAAGACTAGAGATCTCTTCAGAAAAATCAGAGATACCAAGGGAACATTTCATGCAAAGATGGACACAATAAACGACAGAAAAGGTATGGACCTAACAGAAGGAGAAGAGATTAAGAAGAGGTGGCAAGAATACACAGAACAACTATACAAAAAAGATCTTCTCAACCCAGATAATCACGATGGTGTGATCACTCACCTAGACCCAGACATCCTGGAATGCAAAGTCAAGAGATGGGAATACCAAACCACCTGATCTGCCTCCTTAGAAATCTGTACACAGGTCAAGAAGCAACAGTTAGAACTGGACATGGAACAATGGACTGGTTCAAAATCGGGAAAGGAGTACATCAAGGCTGTCACCTTGCTTATTTAACTTATATGCAGAGTACATCATGCGAAATGC
Source organism: Bos grunniens (assembly GCF_055505025.1). Lineage (NCBI taxonomy): Eukaryota > Metazoa > Chordata > Mammalia > Artiodactyla > Bovidae > Bos > Bos grunniens. The sequence goes on from NC_141194.1 coordinate 8,680,716, forward strand.
CAGGCTGGATGAAGCACAAGGTGGAATCAAGATTGCCGGGAGAAATACCAATAACCTCAGAGATGCAGATGACACCACCCTTATGGAATAAAGTGAAGAACTAAAGAGCCTCAGGAAAGTAAAAAAGGAGAGTGAAAATGTTGGCTTAAAACTCAACATTCAAAAAACTAAGATCATAGCATCTGGTCCTATTATTTCATGGCAAATAGATGGGAAAACGATGGAAACAGTGACAGACTTTATTTGGGGGGGGGGCTTCAAAATCACTGCAGATGGTGACTGCAGCCATGAAATTAAAAGATACTTACTTTTGGGAAAAAAAGCCATGACCAATCTAGACAGAATATTCAAAAGCAGAGACATTACTTCACTGACAAAGGTCTGTCTAGTCAGAGCTAGGGTTTTTCCAGTAGCCATGTATGGATGTGTGAGTTGTACTGTAAAGAAAGCTGAGCGCTGAAAAATTGATGATTTTGTATTATAGTGTTGAAGAAGACTCTTGACAGTCCCTTGGACTGCAAAAAGATCCAATCCAACCAGTCCATCCTAAAGGAAACCAATCCTGAATGTTCATTGAAAGAACTGATGCTGACACTGAAATTCCAATACTTCGGCCACCTGATGCAAAAAATTTGACATTGGAAAAAACCCTGATGCTAGGAAAGACTAAAGGTTGGAGAAAAAAAGAAAATAATAGAAAATTAAAGGGTTAAACACTACCATGGATTCAAAGTGCGTAAGTATGAACAAGCTCCGAAAATGGGTGACAGGAAAACCCGAAAAGTGTAGTCCACGAGATTATAAAATAATTGATCGCAGGTGAAAAATCATCTGAGCAGACTAAAGCATAACACATTAAACAAACACGCAAAAAAGTGTTAGACACAACAAGCCCAGAAAATAAACCCTGCCTTAATATTTTCTTTTCGCAAGGTCTGTTTTTGGATACAACCATATTGGTTTTGTCCATCCGACAAAACCTCCAAAAATTAGGAGCTGCGCAACCTGAATTCCTAACCGAACCCGGCCGCATGCTAAGCGCCACCCAAAAGACCCACCTTGGGAACGAGCACTCCTAAAACAGTTAGGGTGAGCAGTTTCAAGGATAAGTCTGGGTCAAGAGTTTGTGGCAGATCTTTTCACTTAAGTCCGTGAAGGTTCATTAATCGAAATATTACGTTTAAAAGAAATCTACGATGAATTAAAATAGTAAATTCAATCTATATTGCATGCGGTGCATGCTGGTTATGCAAACGAACGCTGAGTCTCCGCCTCCGAGATTCACGCCTTTCCCCGCCCCAGCTTCCGGTCCCTTGTTCCCAGGCCCCTGACTCCATGTTTTCTCCTCGACACTCTGAGTCTGATTTCTTCTCAATAAGGATTTTGTTGACGGCTTAAGATAATGATCGGAGAAGGCAATGGCACCCCACTCCAGTACTCTTACCTGGAAAATCCCATGGACAGAGGAGCCTGGTAGGCTGCAGTCCATGGGCTCGCTAAGAGTCGGACATGACTGAGCGACTTCACTTTCACTTTTCACTTACATGGACTGGAGAAGGAAATGGCAACCCGCTCCAGTACTCTTACCTGGAAAATCCCAGGGACGGGGGAGCCTGATGAGCTGCCGTCATGGGGTCGCACAGAGTCGGACACGACTGAAGTGACTTAGCAGTAGCAGTAAGATAATGATATATGGGTACTGGATATGACACAGAGAAGGTTCACTATAAAGTCAAATGAAATAGAGTGCTGAACCTCCTCAGTCGTGCCCAGACTATTTGCGACCCCATGGACTATAGCCCTCCAGGCTCCTCTGTCCATGGAATTCTCCAGGCAAGAATACTGCAGTGGGTAGCCATTCCCTTCTCCAGGAGAAGCTTCCCCAGGATCGAATCTGGGTCTCCCGCTTTGTAAGCAGACTCTTTACTGTATAAGCCATCAGGATGACTCTAATCACTATTCAAAAAAAAAAAAAAAAAAAATTACTGCCAAAATAGGAGAACTGAATCATCCGAAAAGACCCCGATGCTGGGAAAGATGGAAAGCTTGAGAAGAAGGGGACAACAGAGAATGAGATGGTTGGATGGCATCACCGCCTTGATGTACATGAGTTTGAGCTAGTTCCAGTTATGAAAAGGAAGGACTGATGCTGAAGCGGAAACTCCAATACTTTGGCTACTTGATGTGAAGAACTGACTCATTGGAAAAGACCCTGATGCTGGGAAAGATTGAAGGCAGGAGGAGAAGGGGACGACAGAGGATGAGATGGTTGTATAGCATCACTGACACAATGGACGTGAGTTTGAACAAGCTCCAGTTGGTGATGGACAGGAAAGTCTGGTGTGCATGGGGTCACAAAGAGTCAGACACAACTGAGTTACTGAACTGAATTGCCATCATGCACACTAGACATAGGAATGTATGTTGATAGCCTCCCATGTACCAGTGATGGTGTCAAGGGATTTTTAGTTACTCCTTCAAACAACCTTAAGAGGCAGTTAGCATTTCTGACCTTATCCTATATAGTATTTAATAACAACTGTATAATAATACAATCTAGTATATTTATAATATATGCCACAATATATTATTATATATAATATATACTTATGATACATTATCACAATGTTTACTTAGGATACATTATGTTGATATTATAGTAATATATAGTATGTATACATATAATACGGCTTCCCAGGTGGCTCACTGGGTAAACAATCTACCTGCAATGCAGAAGATGCCGGACATGTGGGTTAGATCAGTGGGTCAGGAAGATCTCCTGGAAGAGGGCATGGCAGCCCACTCCAGTATTCTGGCCTGGAGAATCCCCATGGACAGAGGAGCCTGGCGGTCCATGGGGTCACAAAGAGTCGGGCATGACTGAAGCGACTGAGCAAACACAGTACGCAAATACAGATTAACTGAGGCTTAAGAAGGTTAAGTAATTTCCCCAAAATTGTAAAACTTAAAAGACTTGAAATCAACCAGGACTTGAGCTAAAAAGACTTAGGCTTTTAAATTCTATGCTAAATTGTAACCACTGAGTTTCTATTTTATAGCAGTCTAATGAGTTATTTTCATCATAGTAAGTATAGAGATATGATCAATAAAAAGTACATATTCGTATAGACATCTGATGTGAAAATACTCCACATCAAAGAATCAAAGCAGAGATTCCCAGAATCCTGGGTTTGTTTGTGTGCACACATATACACCACTGATTCCACTGAGAGTGAATATCTCTACTCTTGATGCAGACAGTGAGAAAGTGATGACATAAGAAACAATACTTCGCAGTCCTCTGAAACCTAATGTCCCCTCACAGAGAAGGAATTCCTAGGAATCACAGATATCAGCCAAGGCACAACAGCTTTGATGAGGTAGCTACTGTTTCCTCAACAATCAAGAAAAGTTCTGGGAGAAGGAACAGTGTTGGGCCCCACAGACACTGCCAGGGATTTGCTGTGGATGTGGGAAACATTAAGGAATCCCCAAAGACTTCATCATCCTTATTAATTATTCACCTGAAAGAAGAGAGACAGAAAGACTGGCCCCAGAGACTATTAAGACACCTTTCTTCCATACTGGTAGCAAATTCCTGCCTAGATGATTCATTCCAAAGAGTAAATGAAGTATGTTAATGCTTGGATTTTTTCCCCCTCTTTATCTGGGATTTCACTAATTTATTTATTCATTGTTTTAGCAAATGGAGATATCATACTCTGGTGTGCATGCTCAGTTGCTCAGTTGTGTCCGACTCTTTGTGACCCCATGGACTACAGCCCGCCAGGCTCCTCTGTCCATGAGATTTTCCAGGCAAGAATACTGGAGTGGGTTGCCATTTCCTCCTCCAGGAGATCTTCTCTACCCAGGGATCAAACCCGTGTCTCTTCCTTGGCTAGTGGATTCTTTACCACTGCACCACTTTGGCAGGAGTAGAAAATAAACCACGGTAAGTAAAGAATATAGTGTATTGAATAATAACAGCTAAGGATGGGCGAAAAAGCAGGGAAGGGGCCAGCAGTGTTAGCAGAGGACAGAGATTTACAGTGTTAGATTGGGGGAGGGGGGCAGGGCGCTGGGAAAGACCTCACAGGGAAGGCTATGTTTCACTAAACATGCACACACGAGTGCATCCCAGATGGGAAGTTCCAGATGAGCTGGTGATTTCTTGATTTCTTTCTTTTTTTTTTTTTTTTTTGCTTTACCACAAGGCATGTGGGATCTTAGTTCCCTGACCAGGGATTGAACTCAGGTCCCCTGCATTGGAACTGTGGAGTCCTTACCACTGGGATGCCAGGGAAGTCCCTGGTGATTTTTAAATATGAAGTTTAGGTATCAAATGGAGCCTACTGCTGCTTGAAGTGTCAAAATGGAATTACATACCTATTCTTTAAAAGCATTTAAAAAATATGCCCTCCAATGGCTCTGTTATCTGTAGCAGGGGTTGGCTATCTTTTTCTGTAAAACGACAGAAAGTAAATATTTCAGGCTTTGTGGGCCATGTGGTCTCTGTCAAAACTACTCAGATCTGCCTTTGTGGCATGAAAGCAGCCATAGTTTATAAGTGAATGAGTACAGCTGTGTGCCAATCAAACTCCATTTACAAAAGAAGGTGTAGCCCACTTTGGACAGTGGGCTACAATTTGCCAACCTATGTATAATAGTTTATGGCTTAAGTAAAATAAACCATTTCCTACAAGATACATTTTATTTTTTTTATTTACTATGTCCTCCAGGGCTTCCCTGGTGGCTCAGTAGTAAAGAATCTGCATATAAAGCAGGAAACATAGGTTCAATCCCTGGGTTGGGAAGATCTCCTGAAGAAGGAACTGGCAATCCACTCTAGGATTCTTGACTGGAAAATTTCACGGACAGAGTAACCTAGCAGGCTATAGTTCATGAGGTTCATGGGGTCGCAAAGAGTCAGACACGACTGAGCGAGTAAACAACAAATGTCCTGCTGCATAATTAATTTGAACAAAATGTAATGAACACCTATTACATGCTAAAAATAGTACTAGGCTTTAGATTATCAAAATGACAACAGTCCTTGTCCTTAAGGAGTTGAATTTTGGTACAAAGAACACACTTAATCCATGAAATACAGAGATTGTGATATTAGAAGTAAGAGCCAAATGCAATGGGATGCCTAGAATAAAAGGCTGTGATATAAATCTGGGGATAAAGGAAGGCTTTATAAGAAGTCAGTGTTTCACTGGAGGCTTGAAGTTGAATAAGAGGAGTACGGGTTTGCTCAGTAGAAATGCAACATTGGAAAAACAATTCAGTGGGTGCCAAGGCAAATGAATTTGAGAGAACAGGCTTGTTTGGGGGAAATTACAAGGCTAGAAGAAAGGAAACAGCAGTAGGTAAAGCCACGTAGAAATCAGGGCCAGATCCTGGAGGGCTATCTCTGTAGGATTTTACTCAGCCAGTGATGGCTAGTCATTAAGGAACCTTGGTTAAGAGAGGAACATGATCAGACTTGCATAAGGGAAAGATGACTGGAAACACTGTTGTAAAGGATTGAGGGAGAAAGCAAGCCAAAGATCCAGAGATCAGAAGAGACACTGGACTAGGTAGGATGCTGATTGAAATTGGAATAGATGGGGAGATACTTAGAACCACAAAAATGCTTGGGGGAAAACTGTATCTAGTTGGGGGCTGGGAAGGGGTAATCTAGGATGACTTAAACATTTCTGGTTTGAACAACTGGGACGATGATACACTAAATCACTAAGATGAGAATGAGCAGAAGGGAATTAGGTCTGGTGTGTGGGGGGGGCATGTGGAAAAGAAAGATGTTCAAATTTTGAAAGTGATATTTTATCTCTAAAAACAAATAAATAAAACACATTCCCAAATCTGGCAAAATAGAATCTGGCCAGTTTACATCTTTCTTGAGCCTTCGTCTTCTCTCAACTACAATAGTTCCTTCACAATCAAGTAATACATAGTTTTGGAAACTGCTCACAAATGACCACCCTTAGCATAATAAAAAATGAAATGTGGTGTTTTAAATTCCTCTGAGTCCATTATACATCATAGCCCATGACTCTTAACTTTGTAGAATTTGTAACTTCTTTGGAAAATTTGGAATTATTAGCCAAAAGGGAGAAAAGGCTTCATCTATTTGTAAAGACTTGAATGTATGGAGTTGCTGTCTCCTGCGACTTTAGTTCTTGCAGCAGCTGATGGTTCCAGAGAAGGCTACAGACAAACCCAGAAAGAGAAAAGAATGGGGCGCTTTCTTGAAAGCACGGCAGCTGTATTGATCAGGCTTTGGAAAAGTCATTTCTCAAAGGAGACGAAACTGTCCCCAGAGTCAATTGGTTCTTAACCCCATCCTTAGGACATGGCTGAAAAAACAATGTTCCTAGGAGAGAAAGTTATCAAATAATAAATGAAGAGGGACTTCAAAGACATCTCAAAAGCTGTATATTAGCAAATGTGTGGCATCTTAAAAATATCATTCAGTTACATTTTTGATTATGGGTAATGGACCAAGTTGTTTCATAATCACAAACATAATGTACCAGAAACTTGAATAATTGAAGCCTAAAGAGTTCACTCACACCTGGAAAAGTCTGTATGGGCTACTTCAGTTCATCACCCTTCATCCTCTCCACCATCTCATTGTCTTTTGCTGCTACCTGCCAATCAGCAGTCATAATACATTAAATAATCTCCATCTTCCCCTAGGTCCCAATTTTCTCAGTGTTCCCAGTTTATATTTCCACCATTGTGAATTTTTAATGACTTCGTTTCAAATTAAGTGCATGTAATTTCAACATTTTTTTTTTTAAGTTGGAAACATGAGGTTCATTCTGGGGAAATTATAAAATGAACACAACTCACAGGCTAAACCCTGTGATACTATGAACTACTTTCATAGTATCTTGGGATAAAGTCAGGAGGTGTGTGACTGTTTAAATGACTTAGAACAGTATTCTTCATTTTTATTTTTATCCTTAATGCAGTAGAGACATTTTGAGAATAAACGTCTAATTTCAGAGCCAAGAACACATAAAGTCAAGGAAATGTCACAATACAATGGCTGGGAAAGCTGCAAACATGTCTTAGAGTTATAGTTGGATTGCTTTTTAAGGTGTGATAAATTAGTGATCCCGGGGTCGGGAAGATCCCCTGGGCAAGGAAATGGCAACCCACTTCAATATTCTTGCCTGGAGAATCCCATGGACAGAGGAGCCTAGTGGGCTATGGTCCATGGTGTCGCAGAGTCAGACTCGACTGAGCGACTAAATAACAACTGTATAGAGCACAGTAGTACAATATCTTCAAGTCCAGAGGCAAACATAAAAGCTTGCTATTTTTTGTGTTTGCTTTTTATGTATTATTTGTGTGAAAAGTCTTATAAACTAATTATAGTACAGTACTATATAGCCGATTGTGTTAGTTGGGCACCTAGGCTAACTTTGTTGGACTTAACGAATAAACTGGACTTATGATCTCAATCTTGGAACAGAGCTCTTTCGTATGTAGGGGACTTAGGATACTTGGACGAATGCATCCACCTTCCTTGTCTCAATCTACATCATCTTTTAAAATTAAAGAGCTTTTTCTCAAAACATTCATCCAAGGTTTATGCAAGTTATCCTAAAGTTTTAATCAGAGTATTCTCAATGAAGCATTTACCCTGAAATCTAAAATCAGCTTTTTTTTCCTGCCTCCTCATTTCTTCATTCAGGTTGCTACAGCTTAGGACAGAGTCCCCGGATGCAGCGCCCATGGAACCACACAGACCAGTGTGTGTGGGGGGGAGGGCAGTCCATGAGCTTTCCACATCTCCTGGTTGCCTCTTCCTAGAGTTCCCAGGGTCACAGTGTTTACATGTGTAAAATATATTTGCCTTTATATTATGAAAACTGTCAAATATGAGCAAAGACAGAGACTAGACTAATGACCACACAGAAGTTTTGCGGCAGGTATCTGCTCTGCAGTTGAGCGCATATGGTTTTCTGATTGGCCCACACAATCAGGATTGAGAACCACTGTGCTCAAATGTTGACCAGATTCGGGTTGGGTTCTAGTAAGTCTGCTCTTCCTAGAAAATTCAAGACATTAACTACCACCAAAGAAAGATGCAAATTTACCACAAGATGTGATTTTCTGAACTAACATGAGCTTTAAGGCACCCAGCAGTAAGCGTGTTCTGCTTTCTTTTATTGAACAAATGCAGTGATGCCATAAGCTCATTCATTCTTCATTCATTCAACAACCACAACAACAAATGACTTGAACCTGACACTCAGAGATGAAAACCTATACTCTTAGCCACTAAACATCCTGGCTGGTGGATACAAAGCTTGAGAGATGCTCTTCAGCCTGCAGTCAAGTTCTGTGGAGGCAGAGAGAAGTATAGTGCGGAGTTACTAGACAGAAAGTGTGGCAGCCAAAATAATAGCCCCTGCCCCCAAAGATGGCCACCTCTTAATTCTTGTGACTGTGTTACCTTACCTGGCAAAAGGGGCTGTGTAGATGTGATTAAGTTAAGGCATCCTGAGATAGTGAGGTTATTATGGATTATCCAGACAAATGCAACGTCATCAAAGAGTCCTTACCAGAGGGAGGCAGAGGTGGCTGTGTGTGTGTGTGTGAGAGAGATTGATTTGAAGATACTAGGCTCACAGCTTTAAAGATGAAGGAAAGAGCCATAAGCCAAGAAATGCAGGCAGCTACTAAAAGCTGGAAAAGGCAAGGTACAGATTCTCCCCCAGGGCCCCCAAAAGGAATGCAGCCTTTGATCTCAGTGGAGTGAGCTGCTGCTGCTAAGTCGCTTCAGTCGTGTCCAACCCTGTGGGACCCCATAGATGGCAGCCCACCAGGCTCCCCCATCCCTGGGATTCTCCAGGCAAGAACACTGGAGTGGGTTGCCATTTCCTTCTCCAATGCATGAAAGTGAAAAGTGAAAGCGAAGCCACTCAGTCGTGTCCAACTCTTAGTGACCCCATGGACTGCAGCCTACCAGGCTCCTCCATCCATGGGATTTTCCAGACAAGAGTACTGGAGTGGGGTGCCATTGCCTTCTCTGCAGTGGAGTGAGACTGACATCCAAAACTGTATGACATTAAATTTCTGATGCTTTCAATTTATGATAATCTGTCACATCAGCAATAAATAGGAAACTAACAGAGAAGGAATAGGAGGGAGCATTAGAAGAGAATGTTGGTGAGGTCAAGGGGACTGAGTTCAGATGAGGATAAGCTCCCAAACACTGTAGAAGGTAGATCTCGACCTGTCAGATTTTTATCTCCTGGTGCTCAAGTGCTGCTTCACACTAGAGGTATCCCGCCAATGATTTAAGCTGGAAGGTTTCCAAGACTGGAATCCTGAAAGCACTTTCCCCACTAACTAGAATTTTAGAAAGTTACACATAGTAAATATTTCAGGCTTGTGGTTCGTATAGTCTTTGTCACAACTACTCAGATCTGCCAATGCAGCACAAAGGCGGCCGTAAACCACATGTAAACAAAAGTTCCAATAAAATTTTAGTCATCAGTTCAGTCACTCAGTCATGTCCGACTCTAGCATGCCAGGCCTCCCTTTCCATCAGCAACTCCTGGATTTTACCCAAACTCATGTCCATTGAGTTGGTGACGCCATCCAACCATCTCATCCTCTGTCGTCCCCTTCTCCTCCTGCCCTCAATCTCTCCCAGCATCAGGGTCTTTTCAAATGAGTCAGTTCTTCGCATCAGGTGGCCAAAATTGAGCCACCAAATATCAGGTGGCTGAGTTTCAGCTTCAACATCAGTCCTTCCAATGAACTCCCAGAACTGATCTCCTTTAGGATGGACTGGTTGGATCTCCTTGCAGTCCAAGGGACTCTCAAGAGTCTTCTCCAACACCACGGTTCAAAAGCATCAATTCTTCAGTGCTCAGCTTTCTTTACAGTCCAACTCTCACATCCATACGTGACTACTGGAAAAGCCATAGCCTTGACTAAATGGACCTTTGTTGGCAAAGTAATGTCTCTGCTTTTTAATATGCTGTCTAGGTTGGTCATAACTTTCCTTCCAAGGAGTAAGTGTCTTTTAGTCATAGACACTAAAATTCTGATGTCATATAATTTTCAAGTCACAAAATATTATTCTTCTGACTTTTTTCAACCATTTAAAAATGGAAAAACCTTTCTAGGCATGGAGGTCATACAAAAACAATTTGGCCCACTGATTGTAGTTTGCCAACCCCTGATATAAAGAGATTGGGGTCACTTAGGACCCTATACATATTTATTTGGCATCTACTCTCACGTGGCCAAGACCCAGTCCCTAGCACCCTGCATCATGAGCTATATATATCAGCTAGATTCATGAGAGCAAGAGCCTTGTCTGGTTTACTGACCTTGGTGTTCCCAGTACCCAAGATAGTGCCTGGCAATTAATTATCACTGAAGAAGAAATAATTCACAAATAATAAATATCTGTCAGTCTAAGAACTACATGGATAAGGTACATCATGAGTCCAATAGGAAATTGGAAACTCACCAACTCATGTAATACTGTGTCTATGAGGGAGAATATCTTCTGGATTTGAATAAATTGCTAAGAAACAGTCTTTTGAAACAAAGCCTGTAGATGAGCCCCCAAATGCCAGTATATGGGGGCAGAAAATAAGTGTAAGAATATGAGCCCTGAGGAATAATGAAACTATGACACTCACACTCACACATCAGATCTCTTATGAGCAGGAAGACACAAACACAAAGGTCAGTGTTGCCCTGCGACACTCACTACATGGGCCCCGGAGCAATAAACAAGCACCCTGAAGCACGCCAAAGCCCACCAGCACAGCCTAGAATGTTTCTGGCTGTTCCTCAATTCTGAAACACACACTCCAGGCCAGCATTTTTCTTTGGTGACTGTTTATCTCATAAGTGGATGACTCATTTTAAGGTTCTCCGGATCCAGTTTTTGAGAGGTTGTCACAGGATTTTTTTTCTTTTAGATTGAAAGTGGATGATTTCTAATTTGCTTTCATTTCATAAATGTGAGATTGAAAGTGACCCAATGTTTCTGGATAGACAAAAGACCTTGATATTATAAAAATATCCTTTCATTCTGGGATACCATGGGGCAGCACTAATAAAGGGTAACAAAAGGATATAGCACAGTGGTTCTTGGGGGTGATTTTGCCCCCTCAGGGGACATTTGGCAATTTCTGGAAACATTTTTGACTATCATGACTCTCAGGTGGGTTTCCTACTGGCAACTAGTGAGTAGACATCAGGGATTGCCTCAACATCCTACCATACACAGGATAGCCCCCTGTGCCCACAATGAACTACCTGGCTCCAGATGTTCACGATACAGAGATGGAAAAAACCTGGCCTAGCATGAGTTAGGTCTGCTCTTAGGTCCAAATCTCACACAATCGCCTTAAAATGATGGTGTCAGAAGATATTAACACTCAAGTATCCGTTTTGTTTATCATCAAAGGTATGCACCCTTATATATTCCCTTATGCATGATTATGTATATTATACATGTAGTTTTCTGTATGTTATATAAATAAATAAACAGAATCCTAGAAGTTATGTAGAATTAGCATTAAGAAGGACAAACGCCACAAGCCAATTTAAAAGAGACAAACAAAAAAGCCTCAAATCTTCATTAACTGGAGAACAAATCACCGAAAGCATTAACTAAAGAGATTTCCTTCCCGCCAGAAGTATATGTCTCCACATTGAGAAAAAAGAAGCAAAAGGCAAACTGAAAAACCAACCATCTAATATCTGTGATTTATTCAGAAAGGTCATTCTTCTGAGCTAAATCGCATCTTTACAAACAGACTTGATTTTCCCATGAAATAAAATTGACTGAAATGATTTTGGTTTTGGTCTATACCACATTGTTTTCTTATGTCCTTGAGACTCGTCTCTAATTGCAGCATCTCTTTAACCTCATCCAACTGTAAACTTCCCAAAGCCCAGTGAGCCAATAAGAAGTGATACAAGGCTCCTCAAAATACGGCCAGTAGACCTGGGGCAGTGGAATTACCTGGGCAGATGATTCTTGTCAACATGTAGGTTTTTGGGCTCTAAGGCAGATTCAGGGAATTAGGGTCACAAGGAACAGGGCCCAAATACCTTCGCCATAAACCAGAATCCTCAGGAGATTCTCATCTTTGCACAATAAAGATTGGGACCCACTGGGATGGCAGTAAAGACTTGGATTCATATGGTTATGAGCTCTTTGGCATGATTCAGAACATCTCTAAGCCTCAGTTTTCTCATAAATAAGATGGAGCAAAGAATAAGACTTACTCCCAGGTTTGTAGTGATGGTATGAGACAATGCAAGTGAATTGTTTGCTGAGTGCGTATGAGTTCCCAGCAAGCCCTAAATACATGGTAATTAAAGTTATAATTGGACTTCACTGGTGGCTCAGATGGTAAAGAATCTGCCTGCCATGCAGGAGACCGGAGTTCCGTTGCTGGGTTAGGAAGGTCCCCTAGAGAAGGGAATGGCAACCCACTTGACTATCCTTGCCTGAAAAATTCCATGGACAGAGGAGCCTGAAGGGGTACAGTCCATGGGGTCACAAAGAGTCAGACTGGACCGAGTGACTAAGCATGTTTACACACACACAAATTTATAATTAATTTTAACCATCATTCCTCTAAATTGGCCTCCCTTTCAAAAACTTAGCAGTTTTAGTGATACCAATAACTCTTAAGAAATGTGTGTTGAATTCATGAATAAACGGTTCCACTATGAGTAAGATGGAGGAGGGCATGGCAACCAACTCCATATTCTTGCCTGAAGAATCCCATGGACAGAGGAGCCTGGTGGGCTACAGGCCATAGTGTTGCATAGAGCTGGACACGACTGAAGCGACTTAGCATGCTCGCATGCACAGCTGGACTGTGATTCCACATAGGTGAGAAGCAGAAGGAAAGACCAGATCAGTAAGTTAAGGGTGGGAAAACCGGCATGCCATTTAAATAAACCATGCCAGGGGCTGAATTTCTTTTGTCTTCTACTGTGGCCACCTGTCATTTACTAATAATTAATACTTGCTGAAGTATGGCATAAGTTTAAATACCAGGCTCACAACCCACATTTCTGAAAAGGGCTGCCTAGTTCTTTATAACTCCAAAATAAACACATCTCCAATGACAAGGAAATCCCTTCCTCATGAGTTTCCGGGCAAAGTTGAGGGTATTTGCATAGCTGTTACACTCCTGTTTGGACTCTTCAAAGAGGTTATTCCTTTATGAACTCAACAAATAACTTTTGCTAATTCTTCTTCTCTTGATTCTTCAAGCACTCCTTCTCAACAGATCTTTAGGAATATTTAATACTTCTATATCTTGCTTAATTTTTTGTATTATTTGTATATTCTGCTTTGTTTTCAAAAGCAGAAACTTTAGAAAATTCTGAACATTTGGTTGGTATAACAGTGCATTTTTACTTTTTGCCTTAGTATATTAGCTATTGATTGCTAGTACAAGAGGTGCCAAAATATGTTAAGAGTAACATGATGGAAAAATGGACTTCACTCATTCAACAAATATTAACGAGCACCTTTGATAAGCCAGGCACCGTTCTAGATACTGTGGATTCATTGGAGAACAAAACAAAGAGCTCTCCTCTCAAGGAGTGTCCAGGCCAGTGGAGGAAACTGATGAGAAATAAACATAATCAATGAGTCGATTACATAGCAAGTAATAAAGTGATAAGCTCCAAAGAAAAAGAGAAGGTAGAGGAAAGTGAGGGGCATCAGGAGTGTTGGGAAGGTTTCCAGGGCAACCTTACTGAGAAGGTGATATTTGAACTAACTCTTATGGAGGTGAGGTAATGAGCCAGGCAGATTTCAGGAGATGAGCATCCCAGACAAGTATGAGTTGACACAGGGGCAGCTTGGGGCTGTGGCTAAAAGCAAAGGTTGGCAAGCTTGGCTGCCTGGGCTTGAGTCCCAGTTCTGCCACTTTCCAGCCATGTGGCTTTTCACAAGCTTATTTTCTCTCCCCATGCTTTGTTTTCCTAATCCATGAAATGGGGATGATGACAAGCCAGGGCCTGGAAAATTACTGACTGTGAACCAAATCCCATCTACTGATTGTTTTTGCAAATAAAGTTTTATTGGCACATAGCCACAGTCATTCCTTTCGGAACTGTCTACAACTGCTTTCACACTACAATGGCGGAGTTGAGTGGTTCTAACAGAGACTGGCCTGTAAAGGTGGAAATATTTACTATATGACTCTTTATAGAGAAAGTTTGCTGGCCCCTGGACTACACTAAAAGTAAAGGCACACCTATGATTAGGGTTTCTCTTTGGGATCATCATTCTCCTCTCCTAAGATTTTGTTTCTCTGGGCAACATCCCAAAGAACCTATAAATATATCACATGACACAGTAAGACTTGGGGACATTGTAAAGTATGTAAAAGCTGGAGTGAAATAAAAGTGGTTCTCTGCAAATGGCCTATTTGTCTGGATTACTGATAAACCAAAATTGAAATGAACACTGTGAAACCCAGTGCTGTGCTACCACCACTCAAAAACAACAAACAAACAAACAAACAACTCCCAAATTTCTCTCGTCACATCTTGTTTCACTCATACATCTTGTTTCAGTGGAAAGAACCTTTGGCAGGGAAGAGACACAACCACATATTCGAAGTTCCCAAAGGCGAAAACATCAGAACAAAAGGCCAGTTTCATCTCTGTGTATCCTGAGTTGAATTGTGGACTTGTCTACCAGCCACCGATTTAATTCTGAGTTTTAAGATTCACTTGAATCTTGGATGGGGAAGAGATAAAAGAGCCTGCACAGATCCCAAGAGTGTGGAAAAATGGAGACCCTTGCAAGAATTAGAAACTTCTCAATGACAGCTCCAGCAGCTGATGGTTTTGCTTGTCTTTCTATACTTAAATTTAGTTCACTGAAATTAGAATGACAGACCTCCAGAGATGGATTGGACCTTGGAGATATGGCTAACATTGTCCACTCTCTGCTAGCTACTGTTCTAAGTCCTTTATTTATATTAACTCATATAATTCCTACAACAACTCTAAGAACTTTGTTACCATTATTATCCCCATATTTCAGATGAGATTATCTTAACGTGTCAAGATCACGCACCTAGTAAATGGCAGAATTGGAATTTGCAGCCAGGATGTAGATTCCAGAATCTAGACACTCACAACCGTATGTATTTCACCACATCTCCTGATGAATCAATCCAATTCCTACCTTTGCAAAGGAGCAAAGAAAAATCCAAAGAAGTTAGGTGACCCCTGCAATAGCAGTGGGATCTGCATTGTAAGAGTCACATTCTACCTTTTCCACCACTGAGTCTTTTCATTCTGAGACATACCCTTATAATAGTATAAACCAGAAATTATGTAAAAATCCAAAAGCTTAAGGTTTTACTCTTCTATAAAGCAGAGCACATTCGATTTATGATTAGGCTTATCTAATGTCTGAGCTGTTCTGCAAAGCCTGTATTTATCATAGCCACGGAAACTAAAATCTTGCCCTGAGTTCAAGAAGTCTAGAGGGGCACATAAACTACTTTACCCTTTCAGACCTGAAAACAGCCTGTGCTGAATCTTTGTAGAAATCAGCCCAGATCCACTTCATCACGGCACGCTCCTTTCTGGTCCGATTTGCTCATTTCAAGCTGCTCCAATATCATCAATCAATCTAAAAATAATGTTCCCATAAATCTCCATTGGCACAGACAGCCTTAGCTGTCACACATTTCAGACACTAATCAATCCACTTTTCTTCCCAAATCACAAGACAAATGTGGAAGGATCACAACATTATATCACAATAATCTGGAAAAGACGAAGTATAGATATTTATATTGCTTACCCATGAATTATATTCAGCTGTGTCTTTGCTGTCCTCTCTAATTTCACTGAGCTAAGCTTGGAGTAGGAACTTGAGTCTGTTTAAAAAAAATTATTTTTTTGATGAAAAATACATCCTGAAATGGCAGATTGCAGCGAGTGTCTGAGAAATGGCCCAGCTGGCATAGCTGTGACTCCCACGATACCTTTTGTTGCCAGAGACCTCTGCTACCATACGTCTCGGGACCAAAAAAAAAAAAAAAAAAAAAGCTATCTTTTCATCGGACCATTGAGAAGTTCCTGTCCCTTCAGAATGGAGGCAGGCTGTGTCGCTGAGTGAGTGTGCGAGTGACTGAGTGTGTGTGTGTGTGTGTGTGAAAGCAGTGCTAAGGGGGAGGAACAAAAAGAATGCAGAGAAATTGAAACTGGATTTCCTGATTTTTATTTTAATAAGACTATTTTGAAGAGATATTCTGGAGTTACAAAAGGATTCCTCTAAAAAAATCCCCCTTTCCACAGGGATCTACAAATGGTAATTGGATTGTAACTGTGCAAACTGTCCTTATTAGGAATCAACCAAAGAATGACGGAAGCCTCGGGTAAAACCTCTGAGAGCGTGATAAAGCACATAGGGTGCTTTCTTTGTTTAGGATAAAGTCTCAGTTCTTGCATTCCATTTTAAAAACACAGACTTCTTCATTTTTCTAACACTAGTAAAAAAAAAAACACTAAACAAAAAGGTTTCATTCTCCCTTATACTGAAGCACAACACATGCTCTGAATTTTACGCTCTTTGTAAAACAATAGTCCTTGAGAAGTTGTTCATTTCCTGCACAGGGGGTGTGGAGGTCAGAGTGGGTGTAACCACTGTGGCCCTGTTTAGGAGGGTGCAGGTTGGGGGTGGGGGCAGCAGGGAGACAGCCTTGAAGAACAGAGAGAAAAGGAAAGATTAAAAACATATCGTGATCACTAATTACCTTGATCTCCATGTATTCCACATGGCACTGAACCAAAAATAACTCAAAAAGACATCTTTGTTTTCCATTCAATATGAAGTTATAGTTCTCCTGTGGTCACAAGTTCCAACAAAAGAATCACTGTGATTATAACTGACAAACTGAGCAATAATTTCATGGAAGAGCTTACTGACTCAAAATTTAGGGACTCGGTACATTTTTTACTAGGATTCTGTGAGGTTAATCATCACTTGATATAAGCCACACACAGCTTCTGTTGCTCCTGATATTTATTTAGTGAGAGGAAAGAATTTAAAAACAATAAAATACATCAGATGTTTTTCTTTACTAGAACAATTACACTTAAAGAGAAATTCAGAGTAAAAATTTGCCTGTTGTAGCATATACCCTCACCTCCACTAACCTCAAAACTCAGATGTTGAAAAGTCATCATTTCAGCAGATAGTGAATAAGGTTCATGTAATCTGAATACTCATTTATGGAATTTAGACCCACCAAAGTTATTTAATATAATACTTTGCATGGAAATGATAAGTATGCGATTCATTTGTCATTGTTGGGCAAGTGATCTTTCAGTTTATGAATAGATGCAAGCACCCTGTAGTCCTCAGTGAATCCTTATTAAGTGTCAGATATTGTTCTAAACATTTTATGGGCACTGACTCATTTAACTGATGAAAGAATTATAAAAAGTAGTTTACATTTTTATCCCCATATAATAGATGAAAAACAGAAGCTCAAGAGGTTAAGTAACTTACTCCCAAATTCACAGCTCATAAGTAATGCAGCTGTGATCCCAACTATATTAAAGTTTTTCTATGAAATTGGCTGGAAGACAAAGCCATAGTTCACAAGCAGCTGTAGTTAGAGCCACGTCATGGTGTTCAGTAAGAAATAGACGCAGGGATTTAATGAGTACAATTACCTAAGCCTGGAGTGGCTTGTTCATTTGATGGAGACAACACTGTCAGGTCCATGAATGTTTCATGTGAAAGTGAGCATTTCTTCAAGTGGCTAATCTCAAGTAATCTTAAGAGACAATGTTTTGTGAAATTCCTAGTTTGTTTTAACAGTGGAAACAAGTCAAGCCTTGAGAGGATATGCAGAAATAATGGAGAAGTTGAGTATCTCTGGCATTCTTTGGGAAAATGCATTCAAGCCAGAAAAACAAGGGGTGACATACGGAATCTTCTTTAAGATTCAAATACTCTTTAAGTAGAACCAAGAAGAGGCCAAAAAGTCACCCAAACAGCCTTTGAAATAAGTATCAGGAAGCAATCATAAGGTCCAATCTGTGGAAGAGTTTTGCCACCCAGAAAAAAAATGCCAGGAACACGGTGATCTTTTACCCACTTAACTCTTGATTAGCCAAGGACACCAAACAACAATTTACAGCCTCAATATCTAAGCCATTAAGCATTTACTCCTGACTCTTATTCTGGATTATTACTGTTTATATCACTAGGGACATTTTGCACTTTCAGGGCAAAAATATTATAGAACCACTTTCAAACTTTTGGAGTGAACACATTTCTGATGATACCACTGTTTTGCTTAAAACCCTTTGATGTCTCCTCTTTAGCTCATGGATAAAGTTCAGATTCCTCAGCATGGCATCCATTGCCATGTGTGCTGATTTAAACAGAATAAAATCAAATATTCATTGCAAAACAGAAAATAATAATAATTGAATATATTGAGCATATATTAGGTGATATGCACTACACATGTGGTATGCATTCACTCCCACAATTGCATATTATGGGTGTGGTCATGGAGATATAGAAACAGACGAAAAGACTCACAGGCTGCACAAAGACTTCTTCATGGGCTCTCAGCTAGATGACCCATCCCAGTCTCCTTTGCACAGAGTAGAGGTCATATGACTAAACTCTAAGCAATGGACTGTAGGAGGAAGTGACAGGCTTCATTTCTAGCCTTGGCCCATAAAAACCTGGAGACAACATCTCTCAAAGCTACATGAGGTCATCCCAGGCATGGACCACACTTCTCAATATTCATGCCCAAGCGTCCCCTGCTCTTCAGTTCTGACCACCTCTGGGATCTGCCTTAACCAATCAAACGTGGCAGAAATGACAGTGAGATAATTCTGGACCTAAGACTTAAGAAGTCCTGGCAATTTCCACTTTTGCATTCTTGGGACCCTTGAACTACCATGTCATAACTGTGGCTACTCTACTGGAGAAACCACCTGGAGAGGCCACATGGAGCGTGAGAAGAGCTTAGCTGTCCCAATGTCTCAGCTCAATCCAGCTTCCAGACAACCTCCCAGTTGAGTGAAGTCTTATGAGTGACCTCTGTCAAGGCCAGCAGAAGTGTTCAGCTGAGCCCAGATCAGATTACAGGACCATCAGCGAATAAAGCAGTGGTTGTTTTAGGCCACCAAAGCTGGGGGGCAGGGAGGGCGGGGGTTTTTTTTGAGGCAGTGAATAACCAAATCAATATCTTCTTGTGTTGAAGATAGTGGAGCAACAGGAAAAAACAGCTTGGGTCCTTGAATCCTTGTTTGGAACACAGCCATCCTACCAATCATAGAGACTATGACAATACGAAAGTGAAAGTGAAAGAGAAAGGTGCTCAGTCGTGTCCGACTCTTTGTGACCCCACGGACTGTTCTTCAGGCAAGAATACTGGAGTGGGTAGCCTTTTCCTTCTCCAGGGGATCTTCCCAACTCAGGGATTGAACCCAGGTCTCCAGCCACCAGGAAAGCCCAACAATATGAGTGAGTAACAAACATTATGGTGAGATTTGGGAACGTTTGTGATATGGCAATCAACCTCACCTTTTTAAACTTCTTTTGTACACACAGATCACAATTCTAAACAGTTTGAATCTGGAGTCCTATCCCTGGAACTTCTCATGTACGTCTCCCCACTGATCCACGTGGCAGGTCATTCCTTCAGTTTCAACATTTTCACATGGAAAGGAAGTAGCTGATCAACCGGATGATAAAATAAAAACTATTCTTTATAAGTCACTTTGCAGAACATGTAGAAAGTCTTTTAGGAACAAAAGAATAAATAGTTTTAAATAATATATAGCAAATATTTAGAAACAGGTGATGCTTCTTTTAGAATTATGACTTGATATGATGCAATGGCATAGTGAAATTTCATCTAGATCATATTTATCACTGATCAAACTTTTGCTGGTCCAATTACCCTCTTTTGACCAGTAACATAGAACTAGCACTTGAGGTCTTAGTATTTTTTGTGATGGTATGTAAAAAATGTGAAAAATTGTTAAGGACATTTCAATCCTTCTGATACTGTACAGAGTACAGTGAAGATGTGGTATCTTTTAGTTGCATTATCAGACTCTACCTTTATATTGGGCTTCCCTGGTGGCTCAGTGGTAAAGAATCCACCTGCAATGCAGGGGTTTTATCCCAGGGCCAGGAAGGTCCCCTGGAGGAGGAAATGGCAACCCCCTCCAGTATTCTTGCTTGGAGAATCTCATGGACGGAGGAGCCTGGTGGGCTGCAGTCCATGGGGTAGTGAATGAGTGGGATACGACGGAGCGACTAAACAACAACAAGTAAAAACACAGAAGGACGATTCTGCATTCTCTCGTGGCTATCATTTGCTTCCCTAACAATACTTATCTGCCCTCTTCACTCCCAGCACTTGACCTTTGTCTCATTTCTAGTATTCTCTTGCTCCTACTGTCACCCACTTGCAGACAGACTAACTTTCAGATCCTTCAGATCTAAATATCTACCATCAAAGCCAAGTATTAGATATCTGGAAAGTTACTAAAGGCCACAAATCTGAAACAATCAAAACCACAACAAAGAGTCTCTAACACCTGGCGGTGGTGGTGGTTTAGTAGCTCAGTCGTGTTGAACTCTTGCAACCCCATGGACTGTAGCCTGCCAGGTTCCTCTTTCCATGGGATTCTCCAGGTAAGAATACAGGAGTGGGTTGCCATCTCCTTCTCCAGGGGATCTTCCTGACCCAGGAAATGAACCCAGGTCTCCTGCATTGCAGGCAGATTCTTTACCGACTGAGCTACAAGGGAAGCCCAACACTTAGTTAGGGCTTACAGAATATTTGCTATACTCTAGGAGGCAGGTTGGCACCCCACTCCAGTACTCTTGCCTGGAAAATCCCATGGACAGAGGAGCGTGGTAGGCTGCAGTCCATGGGGTCGCTAAGAGTCGGACATGACTGAGCAACTTCACTTTCACTTTTCACTTTCCTGCATTGGAGAAGGAAATGGCAACCCACTCCAGTGTTCTTGCCTGGAGAATCCCAGGGATGGGGGAGCCTGGTGGGCTGCCGTCTATGGGGTCACATGGAGTCGGACACGACTGAAGTGACTTAGCATAGCATAGCATAGCATAGCATAGGAGGCAGGTACTAGGATTGTTCTCCTTTTGCAGACAAGAAAGTAACTTGCTTGAATTCACACCCAGACAGCCTGTTTCCAAATGCAATGGGTTTAGCCCTTAGGCTATATCACAGCATGCCAGGGACATTTTCTTCAATGAGTCTCTTGGAAGACACGTGCGCGAAGTGAGTATGGCACAAAGCACCCGACCAGGACTGGATGGCCCCTCTGTAACTGGGGGAAATCTGGTAAATGCATGGAGGGCAGCCAAGTTCCCAAAGCCTTTATGAAACAGAGGGACAGAAATGTGCACACAGAGAGGCAGGGCAGCTGGGGGAAACAAACAGAAAGCTGAGGTGGAGATCACCTCCGGGAGCAAGAGTGGGGGACTGGTGTCTGAAAGAAGGAGAAACAGGCATTTTAGAAAGCCTCTCGGGTCATATCCTTTACAAGCGGAACACACATGCCAAGTTTTGGGGTAAAGGTGTGACACAGTGAAAGCGGTGTTTGAGGAAAGATGAATGACGCAAACTGGTGCACAACAGACAGGACGGGAGAGCAAGAGGAAGTAAACATTGAGGTCTACAGTGTGGTGGGAAAGGGAGGCTCTGCGCATGGCATCAACTGACAGAAAGGGACTGAGGCAGTGTCAGAAATAAAAACTCAAAGTGGTCCACTTTCAAGGACAACTAGCCTAGAGTGACAGCCTGCTGATGTGATAGCCATTAGGATCCTCGTGGGGGAAAATCCAGACAAAGGGAAAGTGGAGTGCCTAGGATTTTCACTCGGGCTCATTCTATTGGTGAATTCAAAACATAAGAATGGGAAGAAGAGTGCAAGGAGAATAATAAATCCAGGTGATATCGGGAAGATTGTTAACCCCATAGTACTCAGCCAGGGAGGAACTGGGGGAGGGGCTAGGGTACCTGATGAAAAACCCATTGTAACCACTCTGGGTGTGCCTGCCCACCAGCCACCCGATCTTGCAAGACCATCACTAAAGCCTCGCTTCCCACTGCACCTCGTGTCTCCAAGTCCATTCTTTGGGTTTGGGCCCGTGGGCTTTATTTCCCACAGGAGCAATAAAGCAAGCAGTGCTTAGAGATGCTTTATTTATGACAGTCCTTCAGTTTGTCCAATAAATGTGGATTCCCCAGAGAGTCGGATCCAATATTATACTGGGAGAAACACCTTCAGGGGCATAGTGAGATGTTCGCATCCATTTTCAAGTATATGCATCTGTTACTAGACTGCAGAAAAAAAGTCTAGTTTTAATAATATTCTTGGGATATTTGCTACAAAAGCAAAATCAGTTCAGATGGAGATGGTGACAAATTTTAGAACAAACTCTACAAGGACCACCTGCAATGCGGGAGATCTGGGTTCTATCCCTGGGTTGGGAAGATCCCTGGAAAAGGAAACAGCTACCCACTCCAGTATTCTGGCCTAGAGAATTCCATGAACTGTATAGTCCATGGGGTCACAAAGAGTCGGACACGACTGAGTGACTTTCACTACAAGGACCAGCCGTTCTCTAACCTGGCTGCACATTAGAATTACTTGGCGTATACCTCAATTAAAAAAAGAAAAGAATTACTTGGTGCCGTTTTCAAAAATACTCATGCCCTCGACCACCTCCAGACCAGAGAGGTCCAATAGACTTTTCTGTGATTATGGAAATTTTTCTACTGTCTGATATGCTGGCCACTAGCCACCCATGCTAATGAGCTCTTGAGATGTGATTAAGCAGACAGTCACTGAACTTTTAATTTTCTTTCATCTTCATTGATATAAATGTAAGTAGCCACTGTGGCGAGTGGCTATCGTATTGGACAGTGAAGGAAGAGGTCAAATCACTGAGACTCTTTAGGGTTGGGGTGTAGGTACTGGCAGGCTTACACAATTCTCCAGGGGACTCCAATGTGTGGTTCAGGGTGAGAATCATTCATTGCAAAGGTCTGCGATTAAGGAAATCATCAGTGGTGGCAAATTCCTCCCACTTTTTCTCTAATTCCACTAAGTGTGTGCCATGCACCGTTGCCTCTCTTCCTGCTGTCCCCACTTCTCCCTTCTCACATCCTGCCACATTGCCATATGAAAGGTATACTGTCTAGTCCTTTATTTACTGACCCTGCCAGATTTCCCTGATACCAAGGGTAGATTCTGATCCTCTTTCCTTCTCTCTCAGGGGCAGCAGAAATAGAACCTAATAATGCTACCGAGTAAGAATTCAGTTCCCACATTTGTGCACCCATAATTTAAATTTTTTTTCCCTTGCACAGGCTTGATCCAGATGCCACTTTCTATGATTACTGCCATGGACATGATGAGGAATATTTTTAATGGTAGCACAATGAAGCAGCCACCGTCTTTGAGGTGTGATAAACAGGTCTTATCTGCTTATTTGCCACTGTTTCCTTCAAATGGGATGCGGATGACAGCACAGTGGTTGCAGGGCAGGTTCTGTGGTCCCTCTGAATTCCAGCTCAGCCCACAGCTAGCCATGTCTGTATCTAACCATTCTAAGGCTCAGTTACAGAGTCCTGTGGGAGACCTAGAGAACAAGTTAGTGGTTACCAGTGGGGAGAGGGGATGGGGAAGGAGCCAGACAGAGGTAGGGGAGTAATAGTAAACAAACTATTAGGTATAACATAAGCTGCAAGGATATTTTATACAACAAGAGGAATATAGCCATTTTTTTGGTAATAACTATAAATGGAGTACAATCTTTAAAATTGTGAATCACTCTATTGTACACCTGCAACTTATATAATATTGTGCAGCAACTATGTGAAAGCGTTAGTTGCTCACTTGTATCCGACTCTTTGTGACCCAAGAGGAGCCCACCAGGCTCCTCTGTCCATGGGATTCTCTAGGCAAGAATACTGGAGTGAGTTGCTGTGCTCTCCTCCAGAAGATCTTCCCAACCCAGGGATCTAACCTGGATCTCCCGCATTGCAGGTGGATTCTTTACCATCTGAGCCACCAGGGAAGCCCACTATACTTTAATTAAAAAAATAGTCCTGTGGGGAGGATTGAGCAATGCATGTAAAATATGCATGATGAATGAGACATGTGCTACACACACACTCTCCTACCCCAGATTTTGACACCCTGCCCTGCCATTTTGTGGTGAGTAAAGCAAATAGCAGGACAAACTTTTGGGAGGAAGTCATGGAATTCATAAAAGCATGTTCCAATAAGTGATTAATTAATGTGGCAATATGAAGACAATTGGGAAAATTCTTACAAGGAAAAATAATATGATTCTGTGATTTTCAAAAAATATTGAACTTATTTATTCTAATGAGTCTTCACTTTGATTGATTTCCATACCACCAGTTAATATTAATGGGACAAGGAAATATGTGCTAATAAACACAGATAAACAATTTATTCATAAAAATTATAAGACTCAGAATTCCAGGGTTCAGTGATATCAACATCAGAAGTATACTGTACAATCTCCAGGCACATTATCCCTTTGTAGAGCTTTCTCAATGTAGTCTAACAACATGTTCCAATATTATTTTCAATTACAAACACTATTGATTGATTTTCTACACTGAGTTTTCCTGCCTTCTTCCTTGTTAAGTATCTGTCTATGGGTAGAAAAAAATTTTAATGTAAGAAAACCTAAAATGACAATCTGTTAGCATCATCAGAGTTTGTAGTCCACACAACTATCAATGGTAAGGATTGCTTGTCAGTGACTCACAGCACAGATAAGATAAGCAGGGAACTATGCACTATCCCCAGGGAATTTAGATAGGTGAGGAATAACTAACATTTCTTGTGGATGTAAATATGTGTGTGTGTGCTAAGTCGCTTCAGTTGTGTCTGATTCTTTGCGGCCCTGTGGACTGTAGCCCACCAGGTACCACTGCCCATGGGATTCTCTGGGCAAGACTACTGGAGTAGGCTGCCATTTCCTTCTCCAGGGCATCTTCCTGACTCAGGGATCAAATCCACATCTCTTATGTCTCCTGCATTGGCAGGTGGGTTCTTTACCACTAATGCCACCTATTGCCATCATTATTCCTAGCCTTAATTATGTATTCCTTGTTTTAATCATTAAACAATTTTATGAGGTAATGTATATTAATATGTATTCATTTCACAGATAAAGAAATCAAGCACTAGGCAATTAACTTGTCCCAGGAAATAGACTGTAAGTGACTGAGCTGGGATTCAAATTCATGAGCCTTAACCCCAGAGTTTGGGGTCTTAACCACCCCACTCTGCTACCTCCCTGTGAGTACCAAACTTTTCTCTCAAAGTATGGGCGGTATGACTCCAAAAGTACATCAGAATGACTGTGTGAGGGCACTCGAGGCTGATCTCAAATCCTCTCTCATTTATTTTTCTTACAAAATAAAATTCTGAAGTTTCTAAATTATCCAATATCAAGAATAAATTACTCCTAGCATTGATTCAGGCATGACTTGACCTTGAGGTGGCAACTATCAATCTAGAGGACAGGTGGACGGACTACAGCCCTGGCTACATCCAGCCCCTACTAGCTTTTGTAAACTAGAGCCCAGCAAGGTCCATTCATTTCCACCTTGTCTAGGGCCATGACTGATAGAATGGCAGAGTTGAGTGGTTGCACTAGAGATATATGACTTTCAATGACTAATATTTACAACTTCACAGAAAAAGTTAGTTGGTCCTGTTCTGGACTCACTGAAAATAAATCACCAGACATGCAGCACAGGAAATGACAGAGTTGCAAAGGAATCACATCTTTTTACAACTCCCATTGCAACATGTACGTATGTATAAGCAGATGAATCTATAGATTGCTCAATAGCGTAGTTTCCCTTTATGTCTCTTTTGAGGCCCCAAACGACCTAGACCCTGGAGCTACGTAGGGAATAACTTGTGATGTCTCACTGTGGAGGGAGGGAAGAGAGGATGGGGAATGTCTAAATGTCAGATATTTTCCCAGAAAACTCTAACTTCATAGGCTGCCTCCCTCTTCTGCAACTATCACACCACCCAGCCCATCACATTTTAGCTAATTTCTTGACATTTAGACGTAGGAAATCTATTTGACTCTTTATATTTGGGCCTTTTCACTCTGCCTAGATTGCACATAGATGTGGCATTTCGAAGAAATAGCACTTACATTTTGTGCTTTTGCACATTTGTTGATTGAAAGAAAGCTTTTGGGAAAGTACACTTCTGAGTCTAAACTGAAAACTATTTTGTGTCCATTAGCAAAACAACAAGACTGGCAGGCCATACTTATATTTAGGACACTTGTTCTAAAGTAGCTAACATCACTTCCAATAAAAATGAAAAAAGTCTTACTTTCTGGCTTTTACTATTAAGTGTCAAAGCATCTAAAAGGGTCAACTTAATTTGCAGAACAACACAAAATGCCAGGTATGACATAAAAACAAGCCATCTGCACTTACTGGCACAGAGCTGACTTTTTAGTTGCCATGTTTCAGGCTTTTTTTTCTTCCAGAAATGTTTTCTCTTCAATATACTATGTTTAAAATGATAAAAAGTGTTTCACAGACCTGTCTAAATACTTCTGCTTTGACATAAGGAACAAATGCTTCCTTTGAGCAATGAAATGTACAGAAACTGAAGTCTAAAAAGTAAATTATAGTAAAATATTACTGGGGCTTGGAGAGGTAAAACAAATGGATGCATTTTTAATAGACTTTATTTCTTAGAGCAGTTTCAGTTTCCTAGCAAACCCGAGTAGAAGGTTCAGAGACTCCCATACAACTCCTGCCCCTACTCAAGCACAGCCTCCCCCCTTCCCAACATCCCCAGCAGAGGGGCACATTCGTTAGAACCGACAAACCTACCCTGATGTGTCACCATCAGGCTAAGTCCATAGTTTACATTAGGGTTCATGTGTGATGTCGTATGTTCTGCTGGTCTGGACAGATGTGTAATGACATGTATTCACAATTATAGTATCACCTACAGTCGTTTCATTGCCCTAAAAATCCTCTGTGCTCTACCTATCCATCTCTCGCTTCCCTTACCTCTGGCAATCACCGATTTTCTCATTGTTTCCATGGTTTTGCCTTTTCCAGAACGTCATCTAGTTGGAATCATGCAGTACATAGTCATTTCTGATTGGTCTTTTCTACTATGCATTCAAGTTTCTTCATGTCTTTTCACAGCTTTATAGATCATTTCTTTTTGGCTCTAATAGTCTATTGTCTGGATGTCCCAGAGTTTATTAATCCATTCACCATCTGAAGGACACTTTGATTGCTTCCAAGGTTTGGTGATTATGAATAAACATCCATGTGCAGATTTTCATGTGGCTATAAGTTTCAGCACCTTTAAAAGGGTAACTGAATCATATGGGAAGAGTGTATTTAGTTTGGTAGAAACTGTCAAACTACCTTTCAAAGTTGCTGTACTGTTTGGTATTCTCACCAGCAATGTATGAGAGTTCTTGTCGCTCACCAGCACCTGCTGTTGTTACTGTTGTGGATCTGGACCACTATAGTAAGTGTATAGTACTATCTCATTGCTGTTTTAATTTCCATATCCCTGATCACACATTACGTGGAGCATCTTTTCATGGGCTTATTTGCCATCTGTAGATCTGCTTTGGTGGAGTGTCTGTTATGGTCTTTGGCTGCTTTTCAACAAGGTTGTTTGTTTTCTTATTGCTGAGTCTTAAGAGATCTTTGTATACTTTAGACACCAACCTTTTACCAGATGTGTCTTTAGCAAATATTTTCTCCCAGTCTGTGACTTATTTTCTCATTCTCTTGACATTGTCTTTCACTGGGCAGAGATTTTTTAATTTTAATGAAGTCATGCCTCTGTTGTTATATCAGCATACCCAAGGTCATGTGGGTTTTCTCCTGTGTTACCTTCTAGGGGTTTTACAGTTTTGCATTTTACATTGAGGTCTGTGATCCACCTTGAGTTAATTTTTGTGAACAGTGTAAGGTCTGTGATTAGAGTCATTGTTTCGTTTGTTGATGTCCAATTGTTCCAGCACCATTTGTTGAAGAGACGAACTTTGCTCCATTGTCTGGCCTTTGCTCTTGTGGGAGAGATCAATTGACTGTATTTGTGTGGGTCTACTTCTGGGCTCTTTATTCTGTTCCATTGATCTATTTGTCTGTTCTTGTGCCAATACTGGAGAAGGCAATGGCACCCCACTCCAGTACTCTTGCCTGGAAAAATCCCATGGACGGAGGAGCTTGGTGGGCTGCAGTCCATGGGATCGCTAAGAGTCAGACATGACTGAGCGACTTCACTTTCACTTCTCACTTTCCTGCATTGGAGAAGGAAATGGCAACCCACTCCAGTGTTCTTGCCTGGAGAATCCCAGGGACGGGGGAGCCTGGTGGGCTGCCATCTATGGGGTCACACAGAGTCGGACACGACTGCAGCGACTTAGCAGCAGCAGCAGCAGCAGCAGTGCCAATACCACACTGTCTTGATGACTGCCATTTTATACTAAGTCTTGAAGTCAGATAGTGTCAGTCCTCCAACTTTGTTCCCCTTCAATTGTGTTGGCTGTTCTGGGTCTCTTGTCCCCACACATAAATGCTAGAATCAGTTTGCCAGTATCCACAAAAATGACCTGCTGGGATTTTGACTGGAATTCCCTTGAATGTGTAGATCAAGTTGAGAAGAACTGACATCTTGACACCGCTGAGTCTTCTTATCCATAAACATGCAGAATATCTCCATTTATTTAATTCTTCCTTGTTTTTATTCGTTGAAGTTGTGTAGTTTTCCTCATATAGATGGTGTACAAATTTGGTTACATTTATACCTAAGTACTTCATTTTGCGGGGTACTAATATAAACGGTATTATGGTATAAGTTTAAATTCTACTTGTTGAATGCTTGTATATAGGAAAGTGATTTTGTATATTAACCTTGTGTCCTACAACCTTGCTATAATTGCTTATTAGTTTCAGGATTTTTGTTGATCATTTTAGATTTTCTATGTAGATGATCACATCGTCTGTGAATGGTTGAATGATCACATCATCTGGTAGAGATTCAGGAGGTAAAACTTACAAAAGTGTGGGGGCCTCCTGATGATTGGGTTTCCCTGAGGTTTTCAACTCTCAGAGTTATTCACACTGAGTCTCCAGCAATTCGTCAATGCAGTTCAGGTTTCCCCACTCCAGCACTGGTTCCCTTAGAGACTGTTGCTTCAATAAGTTATGATTCTCAGTATTCACCTGTTGATCTCTCCAATTTTTAGAGGCATCAGTGCACCCTCTGACTTTCCTTCTCTTATGGATCTAAGCAGAGTTGTTGACTTTTCAGTTTGTCAGACTTGTACTTGTTAGGTGGAGGGGTGTCTTCCAAGCTTTTTACACGTCAGACGAGAGACCCAAAGTTTTGATACAATTTTAAAGATATAATTTACATACCATAAAAATTATAATTTTACACTATATGAGTCAGTGTTTTTTTTTTTTTTAGTATGTTCACAGATACATGCAACCATTACCATTATCTAATTCTACAATATTCTAATCACCCCCAGAAGAAACTCTATACCCATTAGCAGTCACTCTCCATTCCCCCTTCATCTCTGGTCCTGACCACCACTAACCTACTCTATGTCTCCATACATTTACCAATTTTTGACTTTTAACTTAAGTGGAATTATACAAAATGTGGCCTTTTGTTTCTGGTTTCCTTCTCATAGCATGTTTCCAGGGTTCATCCATACTGTAGCACGCATTAGTACTCCATTCCTTCTTATGGCTGAATAACATTCACTATATGAATATACCAAATATTGTTTAACCATTCATCAATTGATGGATATTTGGGTTGCTTTCACTTTTTGCCATTTTGAATAGAGCTGTACATGTAAAAGTATTCATGTTAATATGTTTTCAATTCTCTTGAGTACATGCCTAGGAGTGGAATTACTAGATTATATGATAACACTGCTGCTGCTGCTGCTAAGTCACTTCAGTCGTGTCCGATTCTGTGCGACCCCATAGACAGCAGCCCACCAGGCTCCCCCGTCCCTGGGATTCTCCAGGCAAGAACGCTGGAGTGGGTTGCCATTTCCTTCTCCAATGCATGAAAGTGAAAAGTGAAAGTGAAGTCACTCAGTCATGTCCGACCCTTAGCGACCCCATGGACTGCAGCCCACCAGGCTCCTCCGTCCGTGGGACTTTCCAGGCAAGAGTACTGGAGTGGGGTGCCATTGCCTTCTCCAATGATAACACTACAAATAGCCAAACAAAGGCAACAACAAAAACTTAAACAACATGAGTTCAAACACCAACACTTCAAAATATTTTTAGTGCAAAACTCATTTTTCAGTTCATTCCTTTCATGTGAAAAAAATATCAAGTACAAGCAAACCTATATAGTACTTCCACTTCATATAGATTAGCTTTGGAGCTTTAACTAAACAGTGAGAAGGAATACAATTCTTCAATTTATTTTCTTTTCACAGGCTGATGATCATGAGTGGCTTGAAGAATTTAAACATTTGGAGTGTTAATTTTTTTTTTAGAAACTGAGCCAGGTAATGGCTCTATCAAAAAGAGCAAGTAAAGCCTTAATCCCTTTATGCTCACATTTTAATTCCAATGACTAAGTGTTGATATCTAGCCTGGCAATTTTACGTGTTTAAAAAAATAAAGTACAGTTCAGAGTCTAGTTCCTTTCAAGGAGATATTCTTGTCTATATAAGGAGAGAAGCTAAAAACAAAATAACTGCACAGAACTGTTCATTAGCCTTGTTTTAATTGCCCTTGTGTTCTTTGATTTTATTGTTCTTTGGGTGAGGAAAAGCCAGAAGAGCTTAGTACCTCTTGCAAGGTAGTCATTCCTGCAACATTTAATAGGACCAGAAGCAAATAAATAAGAAAGATAATCAAGCTTTCTTTCTGACTCAATGAGCTTCTTTTTGGCTCTACAGAACAGTCCCTCACAGCCTCTATTGTCGAGAAATGGAGAAACCACTAGACAGATAATGTGGCTGGCAGAATAATGGCCTCCCCAAAGATGTTCACACCCTAATCCCTGAAACCTGGAAATACAGTTGATCCTTGAACAACACAGGTTTGAACTGCACAGATTCACTAACATGCAGATTTTTTCCCAAAAGTAAATACTACAGTACTACATGATCTGCAGTTCATTGATATGGAAGCATAGATGCAGAGGAACTGCATTTACGGAGGGCTACTGTAAGTTGGATGTGGATGTTCAACTGTGCAGGGGGTCACTGCCCCTGATGCCCACCCTTGCATTGTTCAAGGTTCAACTTATGTTGCCATGGCAAAAGGGACTTTGCTGATGTAAGTAAAGTAATGACTTTGAGATGTAGAGAGGCCCTGGATTACCCAAATGGGCCCTATATAAATACCTGGGCCTTTGAAATAGAAGCACATTTTCCAGCAAATTTCACAGTGATAGAGATACGACTATGGAAAATTGGTCAGAAAGATTCAGTCTTGTTGGCTATGAAGTTGGAGACAGGGTTCCATGAGCCTAGGAATGTGGGTGGCTCCTAAAAACTAAAAAAAGCAAAGAAATGGATTCTCCTCTTGAGCCTCCTGAAGTAATGCAGCCCTGTGGACATTTTGATTTTAGTCCATTGTGACCTGTGTCAGGTTCTAACCTAGAGCTGTAAGATAATGCGTGTATCATTGTAAGCCATTGATTTTGTGGTAATTTGTTACAGCAGCAATAGAAAAGGAATCCAGGGGGAGTCAGAAAATGTCTATGCCTTACAAGGGACTCCTAAACTATTTAATGACGGATTTCCCAAACTGTTCCATGATCAAGTAACTTTGAGAAAGTTGTTCATGTGAGCCCCATCTTAAAGAGTCAAGATTACTATAACTAAGGAAAACTTGGGAAGTCCTGAAGAGGGAGCATTGTAACTCAGAGTATCTTCTAAATGCACTTGCTACAATCTCGCCTTTTTCTTTTTTTCTTTTCAGAACATGTCTTCACGCCCCTCAGATTCCTCTGAACAGAGCTGGGAAATGCTGAGCTAATCCTACCTGCTCAGCTGAGAACCTGAGACCGAGAAGAAAGAAGTGACTAGCCAAGATGGCACTTTGGCAACACAAAGACTCAGCCCAGGCCTCACAGCCCTCATCTAGAACCCTGTTCAAAAAGCCACTCTGTCCCACTGACAAGACAACGTTCCCTGGAATCCGGACTATGAGGAGAGACTCACCCCAACAAAGCTTATAACATCAAATTCTCTCCTCAATAATAGCAAAAACAACATGGCTGCCTTAGCACTGAACTGAATTTTATTATTTAAAATAAAAGGGTTCAACAAACTATTGAAAATTTACTAATTTCATTAACCAGAGGAACGCAGTAAAATACTTCCCCCATGGTGACTGAGTATGTTCCTCAAAATGCCTAACTCTGCTGCCAGAGTCCATTTTCCACAAACTCTGGTTCCCATAAAGGCTAATTTGAGAAGGAACAGAGGTACGACCAAATGCTGCTGTTTTCCTTCATAGCACTTAAATAATGCTTTCTCCACATTTCCCACTGCCTGTTCCAAGAGCACTGTCCTTTGATGTTTTTCAGATACACATTATCCACATCCTTTTCCAGAAAGTGAATACTTTTTTCCACCACCTAGGTTTTTAAATAATAATAATAAAGATTACAACTGATAAAGCTAACGACTCAGAATGCTTATTTTGTGCCAAAGTCTGTGCTACATGCTTCATGTGAGGAATCTCATTTAATCTTTACAACACCCGATTAAGTTAAGTATTACTATTAATATCTCTGTTTTTACAGATGAGCCAACCGTGGCACAGAGAATTTGAGTACTCTGTCCAAGGTCAAGTGACAGGAAGTGGTGGAGTCAGTCCCCACGTAATCTGACTTAGAGCCAGGGGGCTTGTAAGCAGTAGCCCAGTGGTTCTCAACTGGGGGTGGCTGTACCTGCTCAGACCTTTGGCCATACGCAGAGGCACTGCTGGTTGTCACAACTGAGGGGTGGAGTGCTACTGGCATCTAGTGGGCAGAGGCCAGGGATGCTGCTAGACATCCTAGAGGACCCAGGACAGCCCCCAAACAAAGGGAGATTCCGCTCGAAGTGTCAAGAGCTCCAGGATTAGGAAACACTACCCAAACCAAATGCCTCCTCAGGCCAGGGTGTGCTAATTGTTGGTAGGACATGCGCCTTCTCATTTCTAGGTTAGAGTCTCTATCTGGGAAATGAGGTTATCTCAACCAGGGATGGGGCCACTTAGAATCACAGGGTCCATTTGGTGCATCTTCTCATAGCATCGATTTACTAACTAGTTTCAGCTGGTACTTTCACATTCTGCCCTGCCATCCTGGAATACTACATTATTTTACTTTTGTCCTTCAATGGCCATGTGGGAAGAGCAGTAGCCCACCAGGGCATGAAGATTTGCTTTTCATTAGCCTTGTCCTTATAGTCCAGAAGACACAACAGCAGTGTCTGTGTCACAGGCAATGGAGATAGCAAAGGGATGCAGCCACAACTGGGCTGCTTGGGATGTAGTTAAAATACTTTTGGAGAGCAGTTTCTGTAATATCTACTCAGAATACAATTGGGCATACCATTCGACCCTGCAATTCTATTTCTAAAAATGTATTTTGCAGAAATACGGAATGGGCAAGATACATTTACAAAGATGTTCACCTCAACATCAACTCTGATAGCAAAAACAAACTCCATAACAGTAGAAATGCTAGCCTATGTTCACCAAAACATGCATGCAAGACTGTTCATAGCAGCGTTATTTGCAACAATCAAAGTTTGTAAAGTACACAAATACTCATCAAAGTAGAATGGATAAATTGTGGTAAATATATCCACACAATGGAATGCTGTGTAGCAATGAGAATGAATAAACAAACTTCAACCACCTACAACAATATGGATGAATTCCACAGACATCATTCTGAGCAAAAGAAGCCTGACACAAAAGAGAAAATACTGTATAAAACCCTAAATGCAAAGCATAATAGGCAAATCTGTGCTGTAAAAAGACAAATCAGGAGTTACTGTAGGGGAGAAGTGACTGGAAGGGAGTTCAAGGGGAGCCCAGGGTGCTGGTCATGTTTCCTCATATGGTATAGGTGTGTTCACTTTGGGGAAACATGAAGTTGTAAGCTTATGTACGATAGGTGCCCTTTTCTACATGTGTGTTCTATTTTATAGGGGCTTCCCCAGTGACTCGGCAGTAAAGAATCTGCCTGCAATGCAGGAACCGCAGCAGAGGCAGGTTTGATCCCTGGGTTAGGAAGATCCCCTGGAGGAGGCATGGCAATCTACTCCAGTATTCTTGTCTGGGGAATCCCATGGACAGAGGAGCTTGGCGGGCTAGAGTCCATGGGGTTGCAAAGAGTCAGATACGACTGAAGCAACTTAGCACTCACACACACACTTCTATTCTCTCTCTCTCTCTCTCTCTCCTTCTCTCTCTCTCTCTTTCTCTCTCTCTCTCTCTCTATATATATATATATAAATACATACATATATAAACATCAGCAACCTAAATATCCATCGGTGGGTAACTAGCTACATAAACTACAAAATGGGATATATAGTGAATGGAATTCTATGCAGCCATTAAGAAAAATGAAGTAGCACTCTCTGTATAAACTTGGGAAAATGTCCACGCTATATAAAGGCAAACAAGGAAGTTGCAGAACGGCATGATGTCTATCATAAATTTTATAGGAAACACGTTTGAGTGTAAGCACAGAAAAAGCAGAAAGGATATTCGCAAATGGTTAATAGTAACTTTTGCTTGAGGAGGGGCTTCTTAGGGATTTTGACATTCTGCCTAATGTATTTCAATATTGTTTGAGTTTATTTACTAACATGTATTATGTTTGTACTCAGAGAAGAAGGGCATAGAGAAAATTAAGATGAACAAGATATGCCTTACATTTGAGCCGGTTATTATGTCATCACGTGGGAAGTACGGGGTTTTGCTGGATGAAGGCGATGCTAATGAGATAAACCTAGTGCCTTGCCTGCAGGGCTCCTAATTGAATCCAGTGAGGGTGGTCACTGTTGGTTTGTTGCTGGCAATCTTAACAATTGATTCAAATTTACACTTGTTTGCTGGGCTGCTCCACATCCAAATCTAGTTGTGGTGTGGCCACCACAAACGGGATTCTTGGCCACACAAAGAATGTGTCTACAAAACGAGAAAACAATTGGATTTGTTTGATTACATGAACAAAACTGTATATTCAGAGGAAGGAAAAATCAAAACAGCTACACCCAAAGTAACCTACCCAGATGGGTGGTTCATGAAATTCACTCACTCATTGAATCAACATTTTAGCAGCCTCATGCGGACTCTGTGAGAGAATCTGTTTGAAATGAAATACTCACTTGTAGATAAACCAACAGACCATGGAAAACACTTTTTTCTTGAACCATCGTCAACAAATGTTTTCTGAGTGCCCACCGTGGGTTTGCCATCATGCTAAAACTCAGTGGGTCCAATACTCCTATTGTTTTTTATTTTTATTTTTTTACTTTACAATATTGTATTGGTTTTGCCATACATCAACATGCATCCGCCACGTGTTTTTTAAACTTTTAATTTTGTGTCGGAGTATAGCTGATAAACAACATTGTGATGGTTTCAGGCGGACAGCAAAGGGACTCAGCCATACATACACATGTATCCATTCTCCCCCAAACTCCCCTCTCATCCAGGCTGCCACATAACACTGAGCAGAGTTCTCTGTGCTGTACAGCTGGTCCTTGTTGGTTCTCCATTTTAAATATACCAGTGTGTACTGACACTCCTATTTTATAACCAATTGCAAATGCCACTGTGCTGAGTGTACTTAATTCCACTCATGGCACTGAATGGAACTTCACTTGAAAGAAAGAACCATTGATTTGGGTAAAGTTGATAGAACTACAGCTTTTCATACACAGTAAATGTCTATGAGACATATATTAACAGTTCATAAGGTAGACTAGATTGTGTCTCATGGAGTTCAACTCTGGTTGCATGTTATATTCAACTGAAACAGAATTTCTAGAGGTGGCACCTGGCCATCTATAGTTGTAAAAGCTCCCCAGGTGATTCAAAACCATGATGAACTGGAGCCATTGCTCAGACCAATTACATCAGAAGCTAGGTGGAACGGGACACAGAGTGTTATTTAAAAGCTACCCAAGTGGCTCTAAACTATAGTCTGCACTGAAACAAATTTCTCCTGAATTTATATTGTAAAAGAATCAGATGTGGCCCTTCAAGAAGCATTTTGGAAAGGGACCCAATATGACTTATGTGAAATGGAGTATTTCCTGCCATATCAATAAATAAGGATGTCACAGCCATTGTTGATTCTGGCCTTCCAAATGTGAATTTCTGAGCCCGGAAAGCACTGAGGAGTGGGGTCGGGGTAGGGGTGGGGGTAGGATGGGTGAAGAAGTGGCAGCGGCAGCCATCAGCCCCAGGCTGAGATGCATAGGAAAGGAATAATTTCAGGGAACCCAGAGTCTCGCATCTACCCACATATAGAAAAGCGCTAAATTTCTTAACTTCAGATATCTGGTTTTCCTTAATTAACAATAATCTTTTGATGTTCCGACTATCTGGCCCTATTGCAAACTTCTATATAACCTGACTGACTCCTTTCCCCGCCTCCTGGGAACAGTTCTCTCGGGATTACTTGAGATGCTGTCTCCAGGTCTCGAAGTCCTAAAAATTCCCATCTAATAGAACATAACTGTCAAGTCCTAGGTTGTGACTATTTTTTTGTTGACACTTGGTTTCAGTGTGTGCACTTTTACTAGAAGGTTGACCACAAGGTGGTATTCAACCATGTTATGGTTTCAGATGTTTCAGCTAATGTGTATATATGAGCTAGCAGTTTGTTAAGTGCTTAACAGGCTTAAACACTAGTCCACGTGCTTGATTGACATTATTTCATTTAATCCTCATAACAATTCTATAAAGAACTGAGTGGGAAGAGTCTGAGAGCACTGCCATACACAGGGCATCAAGTCCTAGACAGTCAAGGTTACACAGACTCAGGCAGTTTGAGAAAACACTTCTTTAAAATTGAGAGCAGGAAATGGGCCAATTATTATCTGCATAACTTTAAGATTCCCACTCTGACCAGGGCAGATCTTGAGAACTAGCATTCATTTGTAAATGGGTTACAGGGAGGAGGAGGGCCTCGTCCACTCACAGAAAAGAGGTCACGCTTATAAACTGACTTTCTGAAGTGTACACATTTTTGAAGCTTACGTGTTTCCTCTCTTTCTTCATTCCTTAGACTGTTAGATTAGTAGGATATGATTAAATTTCAATTGCCCGCTTGTTTTCATTATCCACGGTTTAAATCAAATCTCATGCTTCTTTTTGCTGCTCAAGGGGTACTTATAATCTGCAGTAGAATTTTAAAGCTGAGTTAAGCATAACTCTCTGAGAACGATTGATACAGTGTTACAGTTGTACCATGCTGCTGCTGCTGCTGCTAAGTCGCTTCAGTCATGTCCAACTCTGTGCGACCCCAGAGACAGCAGCCCACCAGGCTCCCCCGTCCCTGGGATTCTCCAGGCAAGAACACTGGAGTGGGTTGCCATTTCCTTCTCCAATGCATGAAAGTGAAAAGTCAAAGTGAAGTCGCTCAGTCGTGTCTGACTCTTAGCGACCTCATGGACTGCAGCCTACCAGGCTCCTCCGTCCATGGGACTTTCCAGGCAAGAGTACTGGAGTGGGGTGCCATAACCTTCTCCGACATTTGTAGCATAGAACACGCCAAATCCAAATTGATATACATTTTAAATTATTGGGACCATGATTCCAAATCTGCATATTGAAGGTGAAGAGCACTGGGACATACCATTTTCTTTTTTAAATAACAATTTTAATCTTTTTTAATACTCCGAAAAGTGGGTGGTTTTTCCCATCAGATATTTTTTTCAATTGTAATTTTTATCTAAGTAACTCATTTCCCCTATTCATCTCTTCACTTTTCTAAAAGAAATCACAGAATTTTAAAACTCGGGGTTCATCATTCAGATTGTCAAAGGCCCTGAAACAGTGGTTTTTCCACCACAGAGGCTGGGTGCAGGCATCCACGCCACTTCCTACACCTCTACACTCAGCTCAATTCTTAGGTAAGTATAGATTTGTGGTTCTCAACTGGGAGAACTGTTGTTCCCCTTCCTCCCCAGGGAACATACGGCGATGTCCGGAGACATTTTTGGTTGTTATCACTGGGAGAGGAGGTGGTTCTGGCATCTGGAGGATAGAGGCCGGGATCCCGCTAACATGTTACTTGCACAGGACGGACCCACAGCAAAGAATGATGTAGTCCAAATGCCAAGGATGCTGACACTGAGAAACCCTGCTAGCAAGATCCATTTTCCAACACATACTGTATGATACCAGTTATATGAAATGTCCAGGATACACAAACCCATCAAGACAGAAAGCAGATTGGTAGGTGTTTAGGGCTTGGGCAAAGGGAAATAGGGGGCAATTGCTAATGAGTATGGGATTTCTTTTCAGGTGATGAAAATGTTTTGAAACTAGATTGTGGGGATGGTTACAAACTTTATAAAGATACAAAAATATACTAAAGCCCACTCAGCTGTACACTCTAAACAGGTAAACTTTATGATATGTAACTGCTAGGACAATAAAGTTATTAAAATTCTTTTTATAGACCTTTCATTAAGTAGCTTTTATTTCTGACTAAGCAAGGGCATTTTTGAATAGCTCTAGGTTTGGCTGGAGAATATTCTGTGGCAGCCCTTATTAAATGCAATTCTGTATTTTATAGGAAAGATTACAGACTTTTACTTTTTAAATTAAGATGTTCCCAGAATGTTATTGTTTTTTTCCATAATATTATTTGGTCTGGGGCCCTTTCAGATATTACATTTATCTGTGAGCTAATAGGTCAGGAGTGCCTGGGACAGGGCGGGTACCCAGGGGTCTGGTCTACTCTAGCTTTCATTGTGATGTAAAGATGGCCAAGTCAGCCAATCACTTCCCACTTCAACTTCCTCGTTCCTGACAAACTTTCATGTTAGAAACCCAAGAAAGCAAGCAGGGTGAGAGCAAACGTGTAATGCTTCGCTGCTGCCAACTGTACACAACTCACATTCCTTGCCCTGGCATCCAGGTCTCTCTCTTCCCACTGGCCACTTGCATCGCTATTTTTAATCTAAAATCCCTGCTCCTGCCCAGTTGGTCTTCTTCTGCATACCCAAGAGCCCTCTGCATTTTTCCATTTCTGCTGTTTCCAATGACAAAGCCCTGTGATGGAATAGCCTTTACATCTATCCAAATCCTCTGCATTCCCAAAGTCCAGACACCCTTCTACCTTTTTCCAAAGCCTCTGATTCACGGTAAATGACAGCAGTTACTTCAGGTAAGGAATTGTACATTTAATTGCTAAGCATGGAAGCACGACAAGATGTCTGTCACCTCTTGGACCTCGTCTTATACTCCAGCCTCGACCTCACACTATGCCAGCAGCACTGGCCTCCTGCCAGTTCCCCAACATGCCGAGCCTGCTTCCATGTTGGTGCCTTTGTGTTGGCTCTCCCCCAAGAGATGCTCAGGTTTTAAAACTGACGACCCTATTGTACCTTACAACTCAGCATTTTAATGCCCTTTAGCCAGCTCTGTATTTCCTTTTCCTTAGCCCTTCTCATCTTTTAACATATCTTTTATTTATCATATCTGTTGTTCATATTGCTGTCTGTGAGATTGTGAACAGGGATCTCTGCCTTTTGTGTACTGATACACTCCATGAATGTAGAACATGCCTGGCATGTGGAAGGTAATCAACTATTATTTAAACATGTTAAATGCTAGAACATCGGATGACATTTAATAAACTTTAGTTTCATCATCATTGCTGTCGTCACCATCAACTGTATCTCATGGGGCAACTCTTACATACTTTAACTCCATACCACTGCACTGTGTTTAACCTTTCCTGGTTCTGTATTTTATATACTGTATAAAGGTGGGGTAAGCTTCTTAAGGGGAGAGACCAATGGCATGTATATATTTTTGATATGTCTTCTTTTCAGATTGAGATATAATTCACTTGCCATGAAATTCACCACTTGAAAGTTTACAACTGAGCGGCTTTCAGTATAGTCAAACGGTTGTACAACTGTCACCACTGATCTAATTCCAGAACATTTCCATCACCCTCTTCATAGAAACCCCAAACCCCATTAGCAGTCCCTCCCCATGCTTCTCTCTCCCACATCCCGGCAACCAGGAATTTAATTTCTGTCCCTATGGATTTGGTTATTCTGGGCATTTTGAAAAGGGAATCATACAATATGTGGTCTTTTGTATCTGGCTTCTTTCAGTTAGCATCATGTTTTCAAGGTTCATCCATGCTGCAGCACTTGCCAGTACTTCATTCTTTTTTATGGCTGAATAATATTGTGTGGTATGGATATCATGCCATATGTTTACATGTGTGCTGCTGCTGCTGCTAAGTCGCTTCAGTCATGTCCAACTCTGTGCGACCCCAGAGATGACAGCCCACCAGGCTCCCCCGTCCCTGGGATTCTCCAGGCAAGAACACTGGAGTGGTTTGCCATTTCCTTCTCCAATGCATGAAAGTGAAAAGTGAAAGTGAAGTCACTTAGTCATGTCCGACTCTTAGCGACCCCATGGACTGCAGCCTACCAGGCTCCTCTGTCCATGGGATTTTCCAGGCAAGAGTACTGGAATGGGGTGCCATTGCCTTCTCCATACATGTATGCTAGGCTTTGAATATTACAGATACTCAATAAACATTTTATCCCAATGATTTAAAAATTCTGGAAGCATATAGAATGCTACTGAGAAGAAAATTAGCACAGGACTGTGATTCTCCTAAGAGCACATGATAATCAAGATGATGCATTAAAAAAACATTAAAAAAATGTAACATTAAAAAAAGGTAAAAAAATTAACATTAAAAAAGAGGTAACTTAAAAAAAGAGATTTTATGATTTTTTCAAGCTGTGTTAGCATTATACTGGGGCAAATGTCATCTACAATTAGAACAAACTTGTACTCACTCCATTGAATTCTGTGATAGGTGACTGCATCTCTTTAATTTCAAGTAAAACTTCTTATGATAAAATGGATGTGAGTAGAATTATTGGCTTCCTGGTGGTGCTAGTGGTAAAGAATCTGCCTGCCAATGCAAGAGACACAGGAGACTCAGGTTCGATCCCTGGGTTGGGAAGAACTTTTGGTATTCCTGCTAATTTATTTCCTCAGAGTTAGAGCAACTTCAAATGTAGTTAATATTCCAGACATACCATTCATGATGTGGCCTTTTAAATAGAAGTTTGGAAATAACTCTCAACTACTATCACTGAATTTTATATAATTGAGGGATGTGATAAAGAAAATACTAGTTGAAAAGCTGCTCACAGTGCTGTCTATATTCAAAGGGCCATGAGCTAAAACAATAACCAGAATGGATACCAGAAACGACAACACAACCAGAACTGGGGGCATTGCCTGCACTTCGGTTTCACCATTTATTTCTTGTTCCCTGTAGAATTAGCTGATCATATGAAAATAGTATTCTGACTTTTTACACTTATGTCCTTGTGGGTAATTCCTTAAGAAATGAACATGAAAGGTATCCTACTGAATTGTAACAAAGTAAGAATTTTCTATCCAAGAACAATAGAAGAAATTCTGCATATCAAATATGTGAGAATGATCATTTCCAGCCTCTTGGGTGGTGAACTGTTTCCTTTGCTGTGTCTCCTTGAGCAAGTAGTGACATTGTCATAATATTGGAAACCATGTTTAGGAAGAGTCAATTGTATGCTCAAGACATTACCAGCTTCCTGTTACTGATGTTTCCCCATTTTCCAGGTAGGGAGGTAAGTATACAAGAGTCAAGAACACTGGCTCAGGTCAAGCATCATGGCTCAATGGCCCAACCATAACTCTAACCTATGCTGTCCTTTACCAAAGACAAGTTCTCTGCACCATAGCATATTGCTTTTGTTTGGAGACTACCAATCTGAGTACGTGTACATCGAATTCCCTTAGGAAAGTGCAACTTACTTTGGTGTATTTTGCTCAATAAGCAGAAATAAAAATGCTTGTTCTTATGTTACTCTGTTACCTCTGTTAACACAGACATAACATTTTCACTCCTGACAGTTACCAGTTAATTATAACCCAAACAACATACTATCCATCTGCATATAATTTCCCTTACTGAAAACTGCTCCACCAGATATTTAGGAAATGCTTACAGACCTGACAAATTACAAGCTGTATGAGTTCTGTGTGTGTTTATATTATTCAGATAGCTTTCACTAGTGATCTAAAAGGGACCCTATAGCTTTTTAACAATCATTTCTTCCGTCTTTGATTTGTATGTTCAGCTTTTCCTCCCCCTGAGAATGAATATTAAATAAACCTAGGGCCTGTGAAAGATCCAGGCCTATCACTCAGCACTCTCTCTGAACAGGGATGAGCAATATTATACCCTAAACTTGTATCTCTCCGGCATTTGTTCTGTTCACCAATTATTTAAAAGAAATAAAATCTCGGTTTCCCAAAAGCTTTCAGGAATAAATCTCTTAGACAACTACTGTTAATATTTTGGTGACTATCTCCCCAACTGGAAAAAGGGAGAGAGGGAGAAGGAGGGGAAGAGGAAAGAGGAGGAGAAGGAGAATTATTTCAGAGCCAAAGGACTTTAAAAATCTTTTTTTCCACTAAACTATGTCACGAAGAGTCGGACACAACTGAACAACTGAACTGAACTGATGTATCACAAGCATATTTCTATGTCACCAAATAAAGATGGATACCCTTTATACGTGCCACAGTGGATTTGAACCAGTCCCTCATTGGGAGGCATTTTGTTCTAGATGTTGGTTCATAAACACTTCTATCTACTTTATATTGTCCTTGGAAACAGCAGGCACTGCCTGTAACTGAATCTTTCCCTGGTGATTCAGCGCGTGGGTATCCATTCATGTCCAATCACTGCAGGACCTCAGGCTGAAAGACTGAAGTGATTCCATGGAAAATTAATATACCCCTCCCCAGTCCAGCCAGAGAGCTCCTGGAAGACTCTAGGTGGGCCGC
Organism: Bos grunniens; assembly: GCF_055505025.1. NCBI lineage: Eukaryota > Metazoa > Chordata > Mammalia > Artiodactyla > Bovidae > Bos > Bos grunniens. Next base: position 8,723,963 of record NC_141194.1, read on the forward strand.
CTTTCCCACAGACCCCGAGTCTTTTGTTGTCACTGTGCTCCTTCTCTGCCCTCCTCATCCCTTTCTCCTCCACAAACACAGACATAGGCCAAGAGCGTGTTTACTTCCTGAAGGTGAGAAGGACCATCTGTTCCAATACCCTCTCCTAGCATTCTCCACCCCTATGCAGAGTGAAGAATGCTTCTAGAAACTGTAAGCAGTTTGAGAATTGGGTCACTGACCTATTCATCTTTGTACTCCAGCGCCAATGACCTTGCTAGGTACATACGAAGAGCTCAGCAATGGCTACTGAAGTTAGATCAGAGCTTTGGCCTTTGAGGGATAAGAGTTTAGGGTCCTAGGACTATCTTCCTTTACTGCAGTGCTGTTGTATTTCCTGCTGCTTCAGTAAAGTTTCCTTTTTTCATTTCAGGACTCTTGGGGCTTGCTGAGCCAGTCACCACCAGTCACCACCTTTGATCACCACCTTGAATAACATCACCATGCACTTCTATCTTCTTATATATGCCATTCTTCTAATTCTTTACCCCTGTTACTGCTTTTCTGATGCTTTTTTTTTTTAATCCCAAGTCTACTCACTTATTAAATGTTGTTAGCCAGTAGAAGATTCCTGTTTTTTCCCATAGCTTCAAATGACCAGCCATAAAACAGTTGAGTCCAGGATATTCTGGAATATGTACTGATGGCTTGCAGTCACTAAAACATGTAAATATGGGTGAGAGAGGTTAGGTTTTTTTGCTATTATTCTTTTCAAATTACACCTTGGGCTGAAGCCTAGAAAGATAATAATAATAATAACAAAACTTTATTATATCAAGCAAATTAACTCAGTTTCAAATAAGGAAAAAAATCAATTTTATCTATCATAGTATATTTGCTTGTAATATATTAAATTTAAACTAACAGGTCAGAGCCAAATATAATGAGGATGTTGTGATAACTGATTCTAAATCCTTTACAGCATCTCCCTTTTTAGGTCCTTATCACAGGCTGTTTGCATGAAAGTCAAGAGGAGCACTGACAGCAATACCGAGGTAACCATCTTAGTTGTTTAAAAGCTCATCTCTACATTTTCATCAATTAATTGACACATTTAGCCAGCACCTACTTTGTAAAAGAGATTTTTCTAGCTACCAAAGAGCTCCCAAGGAAGTATGACACAATACCTGACTTTTAAAGGTTCCAAAGGGAAGTCAGTGTGTTTATTGGAATCAATGAGTGATGGTGTCCCAGGGTTCTGAAGAGGGTACAATTCCATTCCAGCAAGGCACCCAAACAAAACAACCAGCCTGGAGAATGATATTTTCTTTTAAGTAAATGTCTACAGAAGAAACACTTAAAATCTGACTTTAGTTCCAGCCGCATAAGAAAACCCACTCCTGAAATTATTCTAGAATACTAGAGAGTTGTAGATCTGCTTTAAAAGAAGATTCAAGAAATGGGCTCCTGTAGATGATAGGAAAGTCTTCTGGAACTCATAACACCTCACTTATCCAAATGTCACTTGCATATCTCGACCACTGCTGAAAACCAGGAAGTTGAGCAAAGGGGGAAAGTGCAAAAATAAAACAAAATATCCTCCCAGCATTAAAAACCAGGGCCACAATACTGAAAGTTTTGAGCTTTTCTCATAAGTAAGCCTCCCAGGCCACCTCAGCTTAGAGCATCTCTTTACTTACAGTCCACACATATTCCTAACATGCTTGGCCATGTGATTTTCCAGCACACTGTAAATCAGAAGATTACAAGGGGAGAAGTTGCTAGCATAAGGAATGTGAGAACAGCAAAGTGTGATGGGTTGTAAGTCAAGAAAAAGAATAACTACGAAAAAATGGGCAAAAGAACTTATTAAAAAACTATAATGCACCACATGAAAACTTTCTGTATGTATGAAGTTTGTTGTTGTTGAGTATCCAACTTTTTGTCTGAGGCCAGGCATTGCAGGAAGTGAAGAAATTTAAGATATGCTTCCGCTCAGAGCTCAAGGGTGCTTCGGCTCTTGACTTCCATGGCTTCTCTTTACTAAGAGTAGTTGATTGGGACAAAGTAAGGAGTGTGACGGTGGTGGGTTAGATTCTAGTTGCCTGGGATTAACCTATGCTTGGCTCATCTCTTTTCATACTCCAGGAGTTGGTGATGGACAGGGAAGCCTGGTGTGCTGCAGTGCACAGAGTTGCAAAGAGTCAGACACGACTGAGCGACTGAACTGAACTGAACTGCCTCATCTCTGATCACTGGCAGGCAGGGACCATTTGGTTCTTGATTTGTGCCAAAATCCCAGCCTGAGGTCCTTCCACATGAATTGCATATCCTGCAGCCCCTGCTTGATTCCACAAAAATCAGGAGGGAGTTAGAGCAGCTGTTTCTGGGACAGAAGGTGTCTGAATGTAATGTTTTTTGTAACCCTTTCTCGGATCTTCCTTGTTCCCATTAAGCAAGAATGGGAATCTATAAGGGCATTTATTCACTAGTCATTTTGGAGAAAAAATTTTGGAAACAGGAATAAAATCATTCATGTATCAATATTTGTCCCCTAAGTAATACAAATGGTCCTAGGTTCATAAGTATTCCACACATATATTTGAAATGAATGTGTAAGGGAATAAAGACATATTCTGGGGTCATTCTATCACAGATATTCCATAGATATTTCCATAGAGGAAAATATTTTATTTTGTGATGCATTTTTGAAATAGTGATTTAAAAAAAATATTTGATGTCAGAGAATAAGAAAAACAATAACACAAATACTTTGGAAATGTTATAGCCTCTACCTAACAAAATAAACCTAGTAAGTTCAGTCTAGTAAGTTCTGTTTTATAAAGTTAACTTATTCATAAGTGAAACAACTGCTTATAGGAAAAAATTTTCAATTGAAAAACATTGAGTAACTGTTAAATTGCCTGTGGGACCTAAATTAGTGGAAGAGATTTCAAGCATAGAGATCCATATTTTAGTACCTCGTGACTTGGGATATTCGGTGGGGGGAAATAAATAGAAAGAACCACATTGTTTCTATTGCATTTGCCATTACACTGAACAAGTGCCCATGGTGGATTGGCAATGACTCACTATCTGATGGACCAGAGAAATTAATGCCATAATAAAGAATCATTTTGCTGATCCTTGTGGCCAAATGTATGACTCTTTCTCATTGTTGAAAGGTGAGGCAAAATAATGAGACACATTCTATAAACCTACAAAACCACTACTAGTTCACAAATGACTTGTCCTTAATCTTTTCAGGCACTTCAATGTATGTAGTTAAATAAAATGAGGAGAAAGATTACAAAAGCATATAATATGATCTACATTTTCCTTCCTCTCCCTCTTACTGTCCCTCCTACTCTCCCTTATCTCCTTGCCACAGACCTCCCACCTCCTCTCCCTCCAAGTAAGCTGATATCAATTCTCCATCCATTTTGCAACTTCCTTCAAAAGGAATCCTTCTTACCTTTGACATATAATGAATACACTCATGAATAAATTCAGACTATGGACACAATTGACTTTTAGAAGCATATTCTATGTTCCTTTTCAATCACATACTTGCCTTTTAAAACTTTCCACTTCCTCTTTTGTAATTTCTCTCTATCTCTATGGTTGAAAGGTCTACCTTACCTTTCTTCACAATGGTTACTCAATTTCTACTAATTCATCCCCAAGGATTATCTTAGAATCTTATTTGTTAGCATTTTTAAACATTAACTGTGTGCCAAGTGCTGGGGTTGAGGAAGGTGATAACTTTCCATTCCCCCCAGAGATGTCTCTCATTTAGTTTTTACATGAATCCTCTTGTAGGCTCTAGAGTTGTCCTCATTTCACTGATGAGAAAACTGAGGCTCAGATAGGCTACATATCTTCTCAAGTCCCTCAACCCCTTGGTGAAGCTGGGTTCAGGACCCACAGGTAAGTCTAACCTCCAGTTCTTAATACTGTATTGCTTTTCATGGATATTATCTCCTTGAATTTAATTCAGCCAATGTGGAGTATCAATATAAAGATATATGTACATGAACAAACTTTAGAAATATTACTTAAGTAGTCAAAAAGATCCAGCTATACTGCTAACAGTATCTGGGCATATAATGAGAATTTCCTTTATTGATCGAATAATGATAGACTCCTCATCAGCTACCTCTTATCAATAGTCACAAATTTTGTTTTCTTTATATATTCACCTTTTTTAATATTTTTTCCATTATGGTTTATCACAGAATATTGAATACAGTTCCCTGTGCTATACAGCTGTTGCTGTTTAGTTGCTAAGCCATGTCCAACTCTTTGCGACACCTTGCTCAGCTCCTCTATCCATGGGGTTCTCCTGGCAAGAATACTAGAGTGAGTTGCCATTTCCTTCTCCAACAAATTTTGCTTTTTTACTGATCACATTTTAGAACAAAATAAAAATCCATATGCTTTACTAAGGTAGAAGAATAAAAAAATTTAATAGCTAGACTGGAGGTCCTCTCAGAACAGGGCTTTGGTTGTTCTTCAGGCAAAGGAGAGGCTGCTGTGAACATGGGGATAAGATAACTAGAAGGACAGTTAGGAGTCTCTGAAAGAAAAAAAAAAGAGTAGAATTCGGATTTGCTTATGAGAGAACGAGGGATTGGGCCAGAAGGATGTAGGTTAAGAAGGGCCATCAGCCACTAAGAGAGGCTGAGCTGCTGTGTGGGGTGGGGGAGCCAGGGCAATGCTTCCTGTGATATACATTTGTTTGCAGGAATCAAAATGTGTTTTTAAGTGTGTGGTGTGGTATGTGGTATGTCCTTGGCCTGTCCTTCAAATCATGAGTAAAGTTTGGTTACTGGGAGAATCTTGAGTTCATGGTGGCTTGGATGGCAGATGGGTTACAGAATGAAGCCAAGGAGAAGGGCCTTTATCCTCTTTCCATGGACACCAGAATGGTGATAAAGGTGATTCCTTTATCACCTTTATCACCATAAAGGTTGATAAAGTTTGGAGAAGGTGATAAAGGAATTTTCACAGGGAACAGAGAAAATATCTTTAATGGAAGTAGCAAAAAGAGCAGTGGTGATCCTGAAATTATAATTCCTCCGAGAATTATTGGCAAGAGCGTTGGGATTTTACCAGAATGGAGATTTCAATCAATTTATCCTGATCTGAGGGCTGGGGAACCCTAGAGGGCACATTGATTAGACTATAGAAACTCAGCCATCTAACATTTTTTTGGTAAAGAACAATGTTATATTCGTTAGAACCAGGGAACAGACAATGACATGGCTGTTTCTTAATAGTAAATCTGAATATATCAGCATGTGCAGTCAACTCATTTGCTGACCTAAAAACAGACTGATGAAATTTTTTGCCTGTTAAACCTATTATTGCCTATAATGAAAGACTATATGCACTAATCACAACATACAGTCTTATATTTGATCACAGCTTCTAAAAGTCATGATGCAGGGATTTTTAGTTACACTCAACACATTTTTCCTTCAGAAACCTGATTGGTTGCTCTAGATGCTGTGAATGGTATAAAATGAGCTCTTAGTTGGAAGAAATCTAAAGAATCAAGCATCCCTGAGTTTCAGACAGAAACTTACTGAGAACGTGTGTTCAAAGGTATGTGGATTTTATTCATAATTTGGTATCCTTTATATTGTACTTACTTCTTTTTCTGCATTTCATGTTCAAAAGATACAAATGTGTTCTGCATTTCTAATAACTTATATTGTCAATATTCAGTTGCTTCTTCAGCTGGACCATGATTATATTAAACTGATTACTTAAATGAATTATTACTTTCTCATGCAGCAAAATGTTTGTTTATATTTCTTTAAATTTTAGGTCCAGAATCCCAAAGCACTTTTCAGGGCCAAATTTCACAGCAAAATATTTAATTACTTATCAATTAAGGCAAAAGTAATTTTTCACAGGCTGTGATACATTACTTTGAAAAACATTTCATTTAATTCCATCAAACAGAACCATCAACAAAATGGTTTTCCTCATGAATGCAAACTTCAAAAAAAACAGATTTAGGAGGTAAAAATGTCAGTGTACTTCTCATAGCCTGCATTATTACACCCGATACTCATTTCCGATGCAAATTTAAGGCTTTTCTTCTGACAGTTCTCAAAGTTAGCCAGTAATTTGCACCACAAGGCAATGTATTTTAGGATGGCTTGTTTTGCTTCATGTTCCAAGGGTCTTATTTGTGGAATAATTACAGTGCAGTGTCAAACAAAAGGAAAATGTCATCATCTAAATATGGAATCTTTTCAATAAAAGCCATTCGACGTTCAGAGAATAATAACAGAATATTAGCACCGTCCTCTCCCCTCTCTTCAACCACATCTTTTGCTCCACATCTGGAGCTCAAGGATGTTACCTGAGGGTCTTAAGTCCTGTCAGTCAGAACACCTGAAATTAAATTCCATTCCTTCCTTATTCTATTTTCTCAGATGACTGATTTTTAACAGTAGCAGTGCTCAGGTGGATGGTACCAAAACCAACGTTTCTGTGCCTCCTGGTTCTAAAAGTATCAAATAGTATGCACCCTGATGATCTCAGTTTTTAGAGTTAATTCTGTTTTTAATCATTTTAATTATAACCTACATTTAGCTTCTATGACTCTACAGGCTATATAGGTATAGGAAAATGGCCTGCGAATTCATGTCATTTATGTCCCTAAAGCTTGTTCAGCTCTCAACCTAAATGAAAAACATCTTTATTACCACTGTAATTCCAGAAACAATAAAATGGGTTGAGAACTGGAATCATACAGGAATGAAGTAATCTCACAAGAAATGGTCCATCCTTTTTATTAGCAACAGACTAATATAGATTTTTATGTGGGTTTCATGAAGCATTAATTATGTCCTTCTTTGAGAAGAGATAAGAAAAGTGGGTGTTGACTTGTATTTCAGGGCTATCAAGAAATGGGGACCTGGATTTTGTTTGCCTGCCTCCTGGGAGCAGCCTTCTCTATGCCTGTGAGTAAAACCCCTCCTTCAAAAGTAAATGTCCAGTTTCACAAGCTTGGAAACAAAAGTCTGCCCCACAGTGGGTAAGCGTTAGGGTTTAAAACAGTACATGATCAGATTTCCTCAAATGTCTCTGTGTTTAAGAAACACTTTGAAAACTTGTTATAAAAAATGGATTCCCAGATGCTTCTGTCAAAGATTCTGATTGAGTACAGTTGGGGTGGGGCCCAGGACTCTGTATTTTAACAAGCACCCCAGGAGATTCTATTGGAACAATTAGCCTGTAAATATCATCACCCATCTCTAGATGGAGGAAACTTTTGGAAGGGACCCTTGAAAGGCCTCCAGAGAAAGTATTCAACCAGCCTTAGGCAAACATTACAAAAATGTCAGTTTTCTCTAAAATTCAGCTTTTCATAAGTGTCCAAATATTTTCCTGCTCCCCCATGTCCACTGCTGTTGACCTTCAGAGGGTAAGATTTTGTGTTAGGAATTCCTTTCTTGAACCATCTCCCTGTTCTAAGAGACCTCATCCTTTTGGGCGTACCTGTTAAGCGAAGGACGTCCGTGTGGTTGTCTGGAATCCAATCTATGCTCAATACATATGGATACATGTTATACTGAGATGTACCAAGGGCTGGGAGGTCTGACCAATTGTCTCTAAATACAGGTACACAAGAGGTTAGATCACATGCAGGCAAAGCAGGATCCATCTGTTTTTCAGTGGCCTAAAGAGCAGTTGATACAACCAGAAGCCAGCAAAGCTTGAATATCTGCCTCCTCTCTTCCTCTCTCACCCATAAGACCAAGATTCTGTGCTCTGCCTTCCTGAAATCCTGCATTGTGGCAATTCCTAGGTCCCTGAGGGCCCCAGCATTGCAAATTCAGTCCTTTTTCCCCTCTTCGATTTAACACCCCTATTCTCTGAGGGCTTCAATCAAGAATATAGAGGAAAGGCAGTTAACTAAAAGGAAAACAATTCACACTCAGATGAGAGGAATAAACCCTCTTAAGAAATTTGAGCATTTTAAAAGAACAGAGCCTTAATCAGCTCACAGCCTGAGGGGGATGGTCTGAAAGGTCCTCCTCTCCCCCTTCCCCCCACCCCTCAGGGCCAACCAGAATTCCACAATGCAGGCATCAATCACTTGGCCTCCACTTTTGACAAGACAGACAGTCCTGGTTTCGATAATTATTCAGGTTGTTTTTTATTTTGAGCTTCAAAATTCTTCTACCATAGAAACATTGACAGAATCATAAAAAAATGACAGAATAATGAAAAGAATCAGCCAAAACTTCAGAAATCAACTCTTCCATTTCCCATGTGATTTGTACTGTCTCCACTGCGCCACACCCATCTTGTTTTCACATGCTTCCATTCACATAGTTGTTTCTTTGGTTGCTGCTCATGCCTTATTTACTTAGCATGCCCATTGTGAGTAGTATCTTTTACTTAACCACATAGCCACCTCCTGATCTATAAGGGAATGTTCGTCAGACAATGCTCTTCTTGCTGGCATTTTGTAATTGTGTAAGAAAAACATATCCTTCTTCCCAACTTGGAGTGAGTTTTGAGACAAGGAATATTGCCTGCCATATCAGTAAACAAAGGATGTCACAGTCCTCAGTGATTGCAGCCCCCTTCAGGGTGAGCTGGTGAGCCCTAGGGGACCTCAGGGAGGAAGGAATACCTGCCATCTAGAAGCCATCAGATTGCAGTCACTCCCAAAGGTGAGCCCTCAGGAAACTTTCAGGGAAGGAGAATACAGGATGCTGGCCCCAGATAGCTAAGCTGCAGATCAAAGGAATGATTTCAGTGAGCTCAGACTCCTCCATCTTCCTGTATACAGAAAAAGCACTAAATTCCTTGAGATATCTGGTTTTCTTTCATTAACAATATCTTTTGACATTCAGTCCACCTGCCCTTTGTTACAAAATTCTTATATATCCTGGCTCCCCACCATCGCCTCCTCGGAGCAGTTCTCTCTGGGTAACTTGAGATGTTGCCTCCTGGTCTTGAAGTCCTAAAAATTCCCGCTGAATAAACTATAACTCTCAACTTTTAGGTTGTGAATATTTTTTCAGTAGACAGCTTCATCAAGAAATAAAATGATGGGTGGGCTAGAGTAAGACTGATTGACAACATGGACGGAGAGGTGTCTGAAGATCAGGGGAGGATAAATGTGTGCTGGTTTCTGTTCCTAGGACATCTAGTTGTTCTGGACCTCTTTAAAATAAGAGGGCTCCTCTCCTACACAGGGCACATGTTCAAACTAAAAGTAGACCTCAAATATATTCTGCACTATATAGATTTTTTAAAAGTAGCTGCAGTCTCTCTTAATGTGAAAATTGCATATTGACAATCTCTTTCCCTCTCTCTCTCTCTCCCCTTCTTTCTCTCCCCCTCCCTTTTCTCTTCCTCTTTATCATTCTTTTTCTTCTCCTTTCCCCCCTTCCTATAAAAGCTACCACCTCATCCTGGGCACCCTGGTTATATCAACTTCAGCTATGAGGTAATTTTTCTCTTTACTAATTTTGACCATTGTTTGAGTTAACAATGCCCTGGGCTCTGTAAAGAATAGTGTGTTGATTCTTCATTCAAGATGTTTCTCAGTCCCACTTTTTCAGTTCTCACTACCAGCTTCCTGGTTTAAGCCCTGGTGGGTCATCCCAAGCCTTCATTGCCCCAGAACCCTCCCACCTGGCCTCTCTGACTCAGTTCCTCCTCCTTATATGGCTATAAAGTTTATCTCCCATGAACTACCACTCAGGGGGACTGCACGGTAGGGCAGAAATGAACTCTGGCTGAACAGCTTTGTTCTATCCCAGCCTGTAAAACATGGGGAATCAGGTAAGATGCTATTTAAGATCCTTTCCAGCTGGAAAACTCCCAATTCTAAGATAGTCACACTCTGTGTATCTCCCTCATTTGTCCTTACTGAGATATTAGTGACCAAGTGGTCTGTGAGAGCAATGGAAAGCATGAGATTTCTGGAAATTGGGTTTGAGGCTCTCCTCACCCCCATACTTACCATGAGACATTAGGTCAATTGTTTTCTCTCTCTAGAACTTTGGTTTCCTCATCTGGAGAAGGGAAATAATGATAATCCCCTGCCTTCAAAATATTGTTTGGGGAGCAAAATAGTTAAGCAATATCAAAGGTGCTTTGTTAAGTATGACTTGAGCAAAGTTAATAATTGTTTATTGTATTGATATCAAATACGATCTGAAGGAGTCACTGGACCTGGGGTGAACCAAATACATACTGCTTAGAAAGAAGGAAAAGTCTTACTTCTTTCATAGGTTCAAATGACAATCCATGAGTTTGTTTACCCATACAAACTGAGAAAAAGTGTCAATAAAAATTTGAGGCAAGATTTTCTGTTATATCTTAAAAGGATGACATATGTGACCTGAAAACCTGTGTTTCTAGTATAAGGGACAGTGTTTCTGCCTCCTTTATTTTTTTTCATTGTTACATCACATCAAAAAAGGATATAATTAAAATTATATCACATTAATTTTCTGTTTTTTCTCTTGTAAAGAAGAACAGGAGCTGAGGAATTAAACAGACTTACAACTTTTATAATCTCAGTCAACCTCATGAGCCTCTAACTCTCCATGACCTTGTCTGTAAAAGTGAAAGTGATGATACTTGCCTCAGAGTATCTAAGAAAACATGAAAAATGTGTGTGATGGCTGTAAGGTGGAACCTCACACATAGGAAGCACCTAACAAATGTTTACCTTATTCTTTCTTCCTTAGAACTCCTATTTTCAGGGTATCAGTATTGACGAGACTGCATTAGTGAGTCTATATTTCATGCAACTAAATTAAAACAAATGTATTCTAATCTCTCTTTCTCTTAAGGTGCTCACCCCTCTGAAGTGGTACCAGAGCATGATAAGACACCCGGTATGTAGATGTTTTTGGTTCTTTATTCCCTTAAAATATTAAGCATGCATTTCAATTCCCTTTTTAAGTGAGGCAACATATCTATGCCACATATAGACACTAATGGGAACTTTAGTTGGTAAACGGTCAAATCTGTATACACAGTTAGAAATTCTTGCACAGGAAAAAAAATTGAGTAAATATTAATATTGCCATAATGACAAAGAAAACATTGCTGCTTCTCCAGTTGGAAGTCAATGGAGCTGATGGTAAACCTGACTCTTTGTTTCTCACCAGTACCCTTCCTATGGTTACGAACCCATGGGTGGATGGCTGCACCACCAAATCATTCCCGTGGTGTCCCAGCAGACTCCCCAGAATCACGCCCTGCAGCCTCATCACCACATCCCCATGGTGCCAGCTCAGCAGCCCGTGGTCCCCCAGCAACCAATGATGCCAGTTCCTGGCCAACACTCCATGACTCCAACCCAACACCACCAGCCAAACCTCCCTCTGCCCGCCCAGCAGCCCTTCCAGCCCCAGTCCATCCAGCCGCAGCCTCACCAGCCCCTGCAGCCTCACCAGCCCCTGCAGCCCATGCAGCCCATGCAGCCCTTGCAGCCCCTGCAGCCCCTGCAGCCCCAGCCACCTGTGCACCCCATCCAGCCCTTGCCGCCACAGCCACCTCTGCCTCCGATATTCCCCATGCAGCCTCTGCCCCCCATGCTTCCTGACCTGCCTCTGGAAGCTTGGCCAGCAACAGACAAGACCAAGCGGGAGGAAGTGGTGAGTATACCTTGAAGTCACTACAACACTTATGAAAATGGTCGAGCGAAAATGGCCCCCCCAGAGATTGAAAATCTCTCACAGTCCAAGGCCTACAGTTTCAGTAGCTACAGCTACAGCTCAGTGATTCAGTTAGTCCAAGTGTGTGCTGTAAGTTTATATTATAAATGAGTTCATCTATATGGCTTAGAATTAACACAATAGCTTTTATGGTGGACAGGGAGGCCTGGCGTGCTGTGATTCATGGGGTCGTAAAGAGTCGGACATGACTGAGCTACTGATCTGATCTGATCTGAAACTCTATAATTACTTTGAATTCCTACCAGAATATCTATTATTGAAACCTGTTAATTTTACAGACAGTACTATAAGGGAACATTAGTTCTCTTTATCTTTCAAAGGTTTGACCAGCAATAATAGGCTAGAATTGAACCGGAGATTTCTCTTAAAAGGGTAATTTTTGCCAGTGAGGGGATGCAGATATTTGAACAGGTAGGTGGGAGGTCTCTTTAAAAACCTAAAGGAAAATTACTTGTTTAAAGTGGTTTTTAATCTAACTTGGAGGAAGCTAAACTACACAGATTGCTAGATTCCTTTTCAGTGCTGGGATTCTGTAGATTAAGCTTTTAGCAATAAGTCTTCACAGTAAAGGACAAAATATCCTTTCATTACAGAAAGCTCTTTCCCACTCTTCCAAGTGAGTGGGAAATAGTCAATAAGTGACCCTTATCCATATATATAAACCCTCACTCTTGTGTATAAGAGATTATGTAATTCTACTGTATGCATGTCTTCAAATGTAATTCCAAGCTATAAATGTTATTAATGACTTTCTACTGAGAAAGTGAGGGGTGGGGTAGAAATGACCTGGATGGGGAGCCGGGATACCTGAGTTCCAGTTATAACTCTGCACTCAAAAAGGAGATGCTGTTTAACAAGTCACTTCAACTATATGGGTGTTTACCCTTTAAAATGAGAGGAAGTAACTAAATCAAATAATTTTCAAGACTTTGTCTAAGAAGAAATACCATAGTTTTCCAATAAAAATTATATGTTATATAAGGCTTCAAAATTATGGGAATATTTGTGGAGAACACAGGCATATTTGTGGAAAATATGGAGCATATTTGAAAAATGATTGTATCCCAAATAATCTGGTGCCTACAGTTGATTATTCTAGTCTAAGGTACAGGTTACCTCTTTGTATAGAAAATGTGTTTATCTCAAAAAATGCATTTATCTCTTTATTAATAATTAGTGTTATGAACTTTATAAATCTTGCCAGAGCTATTCAAGGAAAGGTGATTTTGGGTACATAGTTTGAACTCTTTAAAATTCCCATCTAAAATTAGAGTTAAATAGTGATAGCATCTTAGAGTTGTCTTAAGAAAATAAAGTGATGAGTTTAGAAATGACCATGCAGAAAGTACTCAACAAAATACAGCAATTGTTGTTTTATTATTCAATAATTGTTTTAAGTATTCTGAAGGCAGGGGCCTCCATCCTGACACCTCATATCTAATGACTATGAGACAACAAAGAAAGTTTGAAAATTATAGAGTTCAACTTCAATGGCTATAATATTGTTTTGGCAAAATTGAACCCATATTTGTTACTATAAATGGTACTCACTAAGAATATTTGTAAATTGTTTTACTTGCTTCTTTTGCAATTTTTTTCCAGGATTAAAAGATCAGAAAATGAGAAGAGACCTGAAGTAAATACTTCAGTTGCTTTCAGAAAGACACAAGAACACAAAGATTTTTTCCTACCACCACCTTACTTAGTAAATTCTGTAACTAAAAATAAGCAAACAATAAAAAGTTTAAAAAATCATTCCTGATTTTGTGCTGAATTAAAATTTCATGTAACTGCAAAGAAGATATAAATGGATCTTCTTGAATAAGATAGGAACTGCTCATTTACACCTACAAATTGACCATTCTGCAGGCAAATAAGGACTATATTTCTCTTTAGAGACAATTTAAATTATACCATCTCAAAACTTTTAAAAAATAGAAGTTTACATAGTAGTTGTAATAGTTGGTAATGTGTAAAATTATGAAGAAGTATATAGTCACTGAGCCAGAACAAAACATTGTTGTTCAGTTGCTCAGTCATGTCCAACTCTTTGTGACCCCATGGATGGTAGCCCACCAGACTCCTCTATTCATGAGATTTCCCAGGGAAGAATACTAGAGGGGGATGCCATTTCCTCCTCCAGGGAATCTTCCCAACCCAGGGATCTAATCTGCATCTCCTGCATTGGCAAGAGAATTCATTAGCACTGAAACACCTGGGAAGCCAGAACCAAATGAGGGAAGTTTATATGAAGAATTCTTTACATTAAAAAGATAAGCTTTTCTGAAATGTTTATATTACAAAACAAATGAAAACTTGGACCACTGGCTTTATATTTCACACCACATTAATAACCAGAATCTGGTCTTTTGATCTCATTCTACTGAAAGCAATTTTTTGATGAAATTATGTGATACATAAAATAATGTACTGAATTTTAAATCTTCGAGGTATTTTCCTAAGAAAACTTATATTAAATGGAGCTTCAAATAGGGAATCACAGTGGTTTTATATACAACTCATTTCTTTCACTTCATAATCTTTAAGATGATAAATTCTACTGTATAGTCTTCAAAATGTTAACAGATGCATAAAATGGACTCAGTACAGCTTTACTTTCCCACTTATATTTATATTTGAATTCTTTTTTCCTCCTACACCCAAACAGAATTGTAAACAGGTTTTTTAGCGTTTATATTACACAGTACCCACAGTAACTTTATTCCAATACCTTTATGATTAAGGCCCCTTAATCATTTTCTGGAATGAATAAACATTACTGGGAGGGTGTCAATGTTCAAGCAAATAACCTGATTTTAAAGAATTTAGAATAAATTAAAAAGTCAGAAAGAAAGCTTTTAATCAACTGACATAGGCCAATTCTAATCAATTTAGTATGTATTTATTAATCACCCTCTAGGGTAAGGCAGTATTCCATGACCTGATAAAAATGGTAAGTCCCCATCCTAAGGAATCTAGAATCTACCAAAGGGCTAAAATAAGCTCACAAATAATGATAAAGTGAAAGTGAAGTCACTCAGTCGTGCCCGACTCTTTGTGACCCCATGGATAGTAGCCTGCACCAGGCTCCTCCGTCCATGGGATTTTCAAGGCAAGAGTACTGGAGTGGGTTGCCATTTCCTTCTCCAGGGAATCTTCCCAACCCAGGGATTGAACCCAGGTCTCTCACATTGTAGACAGACGCTTTACCATCTGAGCCACCAGGGAAGTCAAATAATGATAAGAGAAAGCCTAATAGTGTTAAGACCGTGGCAGAAGTGTAGTCAAAATGCCTTGGCAAATATGAAAGAAAGTGCTAGTCGCTCAGTCATGTCCAACTCTTTGTGACCCCATGGGCTGTAGCCTGCCAGACTCCTCTGTCCATGGGATTCTCCAGGCAAGAACACTGGAGTGTGTTGCCATTTCTCTCTACAGGGGATGTCTTCCTGACCCAGGCAGACATCATTAGCCATGTGTCCAATAGTTTTCCTCACCACTCGGTCCTTGTTGGCAATGCTGGAATTAATCCCAGCATCAGGCTTTCCATAAATTCAGGAGGGAGGAGCCCCCTCCCCTGTCCCACAGAACAAATGCTCACTCCTCCAATTATGGCATCAATTACTATAAAATACCATATCCACACCAAATGTGGCATCTGTTTCCCTCATTAGTGATTGGTTTAGGGAATGGTTGTGTTGGAAGCTGAACAATGAATTAGGCTGAAAGGGAAATCTAATAGGAGAGGCAGAGCTTCTGGGAAAAAGAATTACTGTCTAATTAAAACTGTGTACCTAAGTTGTTACTGAGCCTGTAAAGCAATTATCCTTCAATTAAAAAATATATACATTAAAAAAAAAACTGTATACACATGCTAGGGAAAAGTGCTGTTCTGTCTTTGGATCTATTTGTTTGAGGATGTGATGCCTGGAGTTGTGTCTGCCATCTTGTAACAAGGAGGGACAAGTAGAAAGGCAGAAACTCTCTAGGTCTTCGGTGCCCCTGAAATAACCAACCTTAGAACCATCTATCTCTAGATGAATGATGCACTCTATTTCCATGCTAGTGTCTTTCAATTGTGGGTCATAATTGATTAGTGGGTCATGACATCGACATCAAGAGCCCTATCATTTATGTCATGCCAACAAACTTTCTCTTCCAACAATGTAATGCTTATATGGTCAGGACTAAGGAGAACTGTTTTGTCAATGACTTTCCTAAAAAAATCCAGTAGAAAGATAGAAATATATATCCTGGTATAGTCCCCAAAATATATGCCCCCACCACACTTTGTCTTCCACAGCTCATGAAAATATTGCCATTATGTTTATTCGTACTGAGAAACATTTTCAGGATGTAAGGAATGATGTTACTTGAAAACTATGTGTGATATTGGAAAGAATACAAAATTTCAAATCAGACTGGAGTTGCTTTCAGGTTTTCTGATATAAAAGGATTCTCTATTTGGGAAAATCACTGACAAAATTATTTTTGTTTTATAATAATTCAAATTATATACATATATTCAAACCACATATTTGAATTACAGGAAAAAGTTCAGGCTCTGGACTCTGAGGACTGCTCACTATGGAATGAGGTGTACTGTGTAAGTGATAAGAAACTGAAACTTCTGTATTAAATGCCCAAACATATGTTTTAATAAACCATTTTTACCATAGTCTTCTATAATGGACATGCATGTTAACCAGAACATAGGATCTGTTTGATGGTCCAGAATCAGACTTATGAACATCCATCACTGAAGCGAGTTGTCTTGGAAACTCAGAAGCAATAAAGCTTTTATGCCTGTTTTAATTGCCTGATATTACTTAGTCTAATCATTCCTTTCTGCTGCAGGCAATTCCTTCTTTTTGTTAGTGTCTATTTACATCTTCTAATATGTAGGTTACTTTGTATACATTTTCTTCCTAACAAAATAAAGTACATTGACCTTTGGATTGTTATTCTGGAAGTTCCAGTCACTTTGAAATTATTTAATTTCCTGATTGCCTATCTGTGGCAGATGACTGAAATGGACAAACTACATGTAGATATGTGTGGCTACCTAGTGTAACACAAAGTATCACCACGTAATACTTACACCACATACTTTGTAAGTATCACCATGCAATACTTACAAAGCTGATGTAAATTAAATAAAAAGGAGCATTTCTAATTCATTTAAACTCAAGCTTAGTTGCCCAATGTCGTATGTTTTTGAATAAAATATGGAAGAAAAATCACTAGATAATAATGACCAAGACTCAAAGTATAGGCTGAAATAAATAGCAACACTGATTATAAATGGACTGCAAGGAGATCCAACCAGTCCATTCTGAAGGAGATCAGCCCTGGGATTTCTTTGGAAGGAATGATGCTAAAGCTGAAACTCCAGTACTTTGGCCACCTCATGCGAAGAGTTGACTCACTGGAAAAGACTCTGATGCTGGGAGGGATTGAGGGCAGGAGGAGAAGGGGACGACAGAGGATGAGATGGTTGGATGGCATCACCGACTTGATGGACGTGAGTCTCAATGAACTCCGGGAGTTGGTGACGGACAGGGAGGCCTGGCATGCTGCGATTCATGGGGTCACAAAGAGTCGGACACGACTGAGCGACTGATCTGATCTGATCTGATTGTAAATACACTAATAAACACAAATATATATAAAAACTTCTTAAATCAACAAAAATAGAAACACAAGAGTATATTATTGACAAAAGGGTGCTATGTCTTTGAAATTAAGCTAAAAATACAGATGAAGTTGAGTAGATAACCTCAAGGAAATTCTCATCTCACCATAACCACTCCCATGTCACTAATACATTTAAAACCTGTTCTGCTCTCATTCACTTCTTATTGGTGAGGGCTTCAATATGCATAACTTTTCCAGGGTGCAAATATATGTCTAGGAATTACCCAAAGAGAGTCATCAAAATGTATGGTAAGATATGTTCAAAGATGATGATTATGTATTCTACTGAGAACCTGCATCTCTTTGAAATTTGTCTATATGTATTTGAAGGAATTATGTGGTAAAAAGTATCTCTAGAAGAAAATTTATTAGTGGAAAAAATGTGATAAAGTAAAATTTAAGACCAAGACTGTATATCAAATGTGAATATTACATGTAACCATAACATGTAAACAGGGCTTCCCTGGTGGCTCAGACCATAAAGAATCCGCCTGCAATGTAGAGACTCAGGTTTGTTCCCTGGGTGGGGAAGGTCCCCTGGAGAAGAGAATGGCAACCCACTTCAGTATTCATGCCTGGAGAATCCCATGGACTGTAGCCTCAGACCTTGGTGTCACAGAGTTGGACACGACTGAGTGACTAACACTTCACTTTTCATAATGTGTAGATAATTTGAACACACATATATAAATGTGTGTAGGAAAAAACTAGAAAGAAGATACATCTGTTTGTATGAAGATCCAATTTTTCTACCAAAAAATATAATAAATTACTTCTGTAATCAAGAACAAATTTAATTTTTAAAGTTCTTTTTCCCTTTTTTTCTGCTTCAATTCAAACACACCTCCTTCCTTCAGTTCCCTTTGATGTTAGTTTTGGATCTTGGTGAGTCCCCTTCAGGTAAATTCCCAGCAGAAATCAGTTCATATGTACTTGATTTTTCAGAGAAATATTTGGACCAAAGACGGGTGAAAGGAAAGGGGCAACTGGCTTTAGCAGGAACAAAAACGAATAATACAATCAAACAACAAAGAAGATATGAGCATTATAAAGTTAAGGAAAAAGAATTTATTTTATTTATTTATTTTTTTTTTAGGAAAAAGAATTTAGAAACAACAAAAATAAAGTAAAATAGAAATGATCACCAAAGCAGCTCCTACTGAAATTCTATCAAAGATTGTTGCTGCTGCCAAGTTGATTCAGTCTGACTCTGTGCAACCCCATAGACGGTAGCCCACCAGGCTCCCCCGTCCCTGGGATTCCCCAGGCAAGAACACCGGAGTGGGTTGCCATTTCCTTCTCCAATGCATGAAAGTGAGAAGTGAAAGTGAAGTCGCTCAGTCGTGTCCGACTCTTAGCGACCCCATGGACTGCAGCCCTCCAAGCTCCTCCATCCATGGGATTTTCCAGGCAAGAGTACTGGAGTGGGGTGCCATTGCCTTCTCCGTATCAAAGATTAGCTGGATTCAAAGAGCAGGCAGGTCAAAGAGAAAACTCAATGTCTTAAGTCCTAAACCCTTAAAGAGAGGAGGCTTGTGATGATTTCAAATTAAATGGGTTGGTTCTCTTTTGATTCAAATAATACCTAAACTACTGCTGACTTAAAATTAGTCAATTATCTAATTTTACTTTGGGGCTTCAACTGGCTATAATGTATATTTTTCTCTCCTATGCTTAATTACATCGGGTCTGAATCATCTGAAGAGTTCAACCTCAGTCAGTACCCATTCTAATTAACCAGAAAATGCTCACAGTTCACTTATTAGAAAGGGCAAAGGAAGATGCAATTTAACATGCTAATTTCTAGGCTCTATTTTCATAACCCCCTATTTTTTTTATGGGAAGTTTGGTTTTATTAAATTGAAAACAATTTGAAAGAAAACCCAAGATTGGCATCTTAAATTCATGAGTAATGCTTATTACTCCTTGCCAGATATATGGCTCTTGGCTAATGAGCTATTTGGAAGGCAAGAGTCCTTTAACAATGCTGTGCAGCAGCAAAATTAGAATACAAGTGTAAGACACATTATTTTAATATATGCATTGTTAGCATGCAAAGAGGATGGGAAATGAAGGATTACCTGGAAGTAACCATCACTCAGTTAGAAAGAGTAATAGTTGTCACATTTTACAAATCAAAATTTAGGGTGATAATATAATGGAATATTTAAAATCAAAGACATATGCTGACTGGTAATTATGCTCTACACTTGGCACTGTTCAGTAAAGATCCTCATGTGGCTATTCAAATTTTTTTTAATGAAAATGAAATGAAATTTAAAATTCAGTTCCTCAGTCACACGGGACACATGTGGCTAGTGGCTACCATACTGGACTGCATAGACGCAAAACATATCTTTTACCACCCAGAGTTTTACTAGACCTGCTAAGTCACTTCAGTCGTGTCCGACTCTGTGCGACCCCATAGACGGCAGCCCACTAGGCTCCTCTGTTGCTGGGATTCTCCAGGCAAGAGTACTGGAGTGGGGTGCCATTTCCTTCTCCAATGCATGAAAGTGAGAAGTGAAAGTGAAGTTGCTCAGTCATGTCAGACTCTTAGCGACCCCATGGGCTGCAGCCTACCAGGCTCCTCCATCCATGGGATTTTCCAGGCAAGAGTACTGGAGTGGGGTGCCATTGCCTTCTCCGAGGAATTCAAAGATTTTAAACAAAAGATGAAACAAACAGACTTGCTGGTTAAAACTGAATATCTCAACTATCCATTACAAGTCATTTTCCAAGCACTCCAGGAAGTACAATCTTGTATGGGAATTTTCTAAGAACCCTAGAAACACCCTTGTCTTCCTGAGGTTGAATCACAGACTCCAAAATGGTTTCCCTTCTAGTGGTCTTTTAAAATAGACAAATCCAGAGTTCCGCTAAATTGATTTTTCTGCTTGTAAGAGACACTTTTAGTTCCAAAGAAATGGTCATTTATTTTCAGTCCTCTGCCAGCCACATCCACACTGGAGGTAGAAGGCGGGGGCTGCCCTTGACCTAGGGTTTCACTGGAATTAGGCCAAAGTGTAAGCTGATGGAAAGATAAAGAAAAAAATAACAAACTTTCGTCCATCCCTGAGAGTGGCTGATTGCCTGTAAGCGTTGGAAAATATTTACATTCTTTTCTATTTTGTGGTTCAAACCAAGAGCGCAACATAGGATAAATGGGTACCTGCATGCTTGAGAATACACACGCCGACAGACACACTTACATGTCCACGAAGTTTACCTCCAGTAAAAGGACATATGCTATTAGAACAAACTGAAATTTTAAATGAAAGTTTTCTCCATTCCAAGCATTTAGAGACTATACGGCTATTGTACTAATTATCACTATCAAGGCATATTATACTTCTTTCAATACAAAAATACAAGGGGAAAAGGTCACGTTGCTCATTTTATTTACAAACAAAGTCAAGTTGACCACTTCCTCTCACAACTCAACACAGAAACACTGACTTTTCTCCCATTTCTGAAGTTTGCCCCTTAGAAATAAACACTTGCGGAAAAGACTGAGTTTAAGGCCAAGGCTTTAAAAAGAATACAAAATAGCAAGGAACTGTATTGATTTTTCTTAAAAGGGATTTGATTGCGGCTTAACATGGGGATCACAAGAGAAAAATGATTTCAGCCAATTTCCTACATTTCCAGAACATAGTGGCCTCTAGCTGTGTTCCACATTGCTTTAATAAAACAGCCATCAGCCTGTATTTGTTGTGAAATTCTTGTTAATTGGAATTTTTAGTTGTTGTTTTGTGATTTGCCTTATAATTTCCTTTGCTCTCTTTTGATCTAGAGCCTTATCACTAGGGAGTCACTGGCTGAAATTTACTTCTTCCAAAACACTTCCCTGCTGGGAAGAATTCATCCTGTATTCATATGAAACACCTGATTCTTCTAGAAATAAAAAACACTTGAGAAATAAGATGGGCTTCCCTGGTAGCTCGGACAGTAAAGAATCTTCCTATAATGCCGGAGACGTGAGTTCAATCCTTGGGTCAGGAAGATCCCCTGGAGAAGGGAATGGCTATCCATCTAGTCTTCATCTGAAACACCTGACTCTTCTAGAAATAGATAATGCTTGAGGAATAAGATGGGGCTGGGAGTGGTGAGGACAGAACAGGTTGGGGTGAGAGGAAAGAAATGGTCATCTAGGTCCCAAAATATCTCCCTCAATAAATCATGCCTGAATCACCCATCAAAAAAAAATCAAGATTAGTGAAGGCCCCTTACAAATAACAGGCCCTAGGGTCAACAAAAAATAGTTCAAGGTGCAGCATTTATTTTCTTTTTCTTAATCAAAAAATTTTACAACAATGTTAACTATCTCCCTCAGAACAGCCAGATCTTGTTTTCTTCTTCAAAGAATTTTCCATGCTTTGAATTTGTCTGTGGAATGTGGGGGTTCTGGGGTCACAATCGTGACCTTGGCCTATCTGCTGTGGAAACTTGGATGAGTTTCTTGCCTCTCTATGCCTCAATTTCTTCATCTATAAGTGGTACTAACGTCCATCTCTGAGTCCTTTTATGTCAACACATTCTCCCACTCATATTCAGAAAGGGGGAGCCTTCTCCCGGATCTATAGGCGTGCAAAGGGGACACCACACAGGTGGAAGCCGGGACTGATACAGAATCTGAAACTATGAAAGCTTTCTCTGCCAAAGGCTCCAAAGTTGAACACAACTGCCTCATGTCAATGTGCCATCTCTGACAGAGCCAGCTGAACACCTCTCTCACGATGGCTATGCTCCATGGTCCCTGCCTTCTATCTGACATCCCGAGAGGCTGTTCTTCGCCACCTCTAAGGTCACTCTAAAGGCAGCAGGAGAGTAAATCCACCAGGAGGGCAGTATGGGCTCACTGGCGGCCAGAGCATTAGAACTTCTCCCTCGGAATGTCTTCTTTTACCTTCTTTGTAAGGCCTGGCCCCCGTATATGGCGACTTCCAACTCTGAACCTTTCCTTGTCACTCTGGCATTGGTCTCAGCTCAGCTAATTCCCCTCTAGGCATTTCTTTACCAAACTGTGTTTCTTTAGAGCGGGGGTACTCAACCAGGCAGCAGTGCTTTCCAGGGCATGTGCGGCAATGTCTGGAGTCACAATGTGGGGATGCAGATGGGCCTGAAGTGGTACTATCAGTGTCTAGTAGGGAGAGACCAGGGGTGCTGCTGACCATCCTCAACGCACAAGACAGACCGCCCACGACAAAGAATGATCCAGCCTTGAATGTCAGCACTGCTCGTGCTGAGTAACCCTACTCTGGAAAAGAACACCAACACTGAGTCATGCTGTGTGTTCAAAACCTAACATACAGAAAGATTGAGACTCTGGACAAATGTCTGAGTCGGTATGCATTTTAAAAACATCACTGAGAAAGAAAACCCAAAGCTCACATCTCAGTTAGCAAACTTGCTATAGGACCTCATACAAAAGGATTTTCACTTTCTGTATCAACTGCATCAGAAAACTCTAAACAGCTTGGGGAGTGACCAGGCTGTTAAAGAAAATGTGCAAGATGAAGAGATGGTCATTCTAGGATTAAATCAGCTGAGTTCTCTAAATCAAGGCAATTCTGCAGAAATTAGAATAGTTACTTGCTTCTTCTGAAGTTACATAAAAGTGGTTGTGTTAGCTGAGTAAGAAAGGAGGAGAAAAATAATCAGATCATTAGCCATTAGAATAAGCACTGAATTAGAGCTCATTTAGTTTGTTTGGGAAACATCTGGTTTTTAAATTTGCTTGAATTTGGCAGAATAACAAGATAAGTAGTGTGTGCAAAGAGTGGGCAGGAATTTAAGATGCCTTAATTCTCATGATTTTCAGAACCATCACTCTCCCAATATTTGATGAGTAAAGTTTTGGGCACAAAATTATTACCAAAAACCTCTGACAACCATGGGAATATAAAGCAGTGTGATGTAAGTAAAGGAGACCTACTTTGATTGAGTGCAGACCTTAGGAAACCTACAATATTTGAGGGACTCAAGACACAGAACATCTTATCTGTCCAAATATCAAACTCAAGACACTCTTTCAAATGTGATTAAGCCCCTCCCTCCTGGCCTCCATACCCCACAAATCAGGAGAATGGCCATAAACGAGCTTCAGCTCAATGCCTCCTCATCTGGAGACCTTTTCTTGTTGGTCCATACAGGCTGGAGTGCTCAGGCCTCGAGGTTTCCCAGGATATGTTGGGTGTGCCTCTATTTCAAGAAACTACTTGTTTCTACTTTTGTCTCTCTACTAACTGGTAAACTCCTTGAGGGAGATTTAGAAAAATATCTAGAAGCTGGTCGGTATGCTTAATATCTACTCAAGGAACTGTCATTTGCATTAAAAAGTTACCGCACAGTCCTATAAAAGTAAAGCTAATAATAATAACATCAAACATTTACTGGGCTCTTGTTATAGTCTAGGCACTGTTCTAAGCACGTGACATGTATTGGCTCCTTCAATTTTCACAAGCTTGTAGAAGAAAACTTGTCTCTGTCCTCAGTTTATAGATGAGGAGGTGTTCAAACATTCAACTTGAAAAAGAAATGAGGTATTTCTTAAAACACAAACCCTGTCCCATGTTTGATGAGTATCACTTAAAAGGTTAACTAATTTGTCATCTGCTCCTAGGATCCTAACTAAACCAATTTATATTGCTAACAGCAAATATAAATTCAACTGATCAGAGTCATAAAGCTTGTCTCCTCTTGCCACTTAATTTTTCCTGCCCATTTGACCTCCCAAGGATGTGATAAAGAGCTCATTGTAAAGAAAGCTACAGAACTCTCAATCCGATAACTCCTCTGCAGTTGTTGTGAACCACCACACATGGGGAGGAAAGCTCTGCAAATATAGGCAAGTATCCCCACTCCAGGGCATCACTGCCATGGCAACCAGGAGAGAGTCGTCCATCCCAGCTGTGAGTGTGAACCTGAGCATGAACGGCCCTCACCCTTTCCTTGGCTCCAAAAGGTGGGTTGAAAACAAACACAAGTCCAGACCTTATAGGAACAGCTAGGTGCTGTCTTTCATTGATTCGTTCAGAGAAAGCTACAGTGGGAACTAAGGACATCTAGAAAATTCAGGCCTTGACCCTACATTATCTTGCTTCCCAGGAGGCGCACTGAACTCATACCCAACACATGGAGAGGCCATTTCAAGTGGCATTTTAAAGTTCACTGAGAATGGTCAGAACAGGGAGGTTGCTGACATATTCTTCCCAGGACATTAACTCAGAACTAATTGGCTGGCATACTTTCTCTACCCGGCACTTGATGTACAGATTAAAATACACGAAAAGGTTCAGTATCTCAAGAGCCTCCTGCATTGAAGCCTCCACAAGTCCTAGCTCTCAAGGTGGCACTCCCAACTGGCTCCCCCACAGCGTGCTGACTAGAGAAGGAAACGTTTGTGAATTTGCACAGTGACATGCAGAAACAAACTCAGGCTCAGAAGGAAGATTCACAAAATCCAATGTTCTCCCTGTCATCAGGAACTTGGGCTCAACCTGGTTTCCACAAATACTTTGTTCTTAATCTGGAAATAGCCACAAATGACCAACTGCAAATTATTTTTTTTAATAGAAAAAACAGTGATGGATTTTTAACTATATTTACTGAACATTACTTAAATGCACAATTCCTATCAGTAGGATTTTCGAAGAGAGTTGGAAAACAAAAGGGGATTTACTGCCTTTGTGGCTCATTTTCCCACAGGTAGAAAAAACTGTCGGACGAACAGTGTTAGGTAGCTTGGAACCTGCAGTCACTGCAGCTTGAGTTGATTTCGGTTATAGCTGCTAATACTGTAAATAACCAGAATTGCAGTATTTAAGTCTTTGCCCTTCTTTCAAAATGGATCATTCAACAGATTGTAAACGACGGTGACTTAAGACAAATAAATTTTCTCCAAAAGTAATTTGGTTTTTAACAAATTAAATAATTTTCATATATTTACAATACTTAATATATAGATAGTGACAATGTGCGCACGATAGGGAAGAACTCCACATATGAATTGAAGTAGATGGTCATGTAGTTTAAGGTAAGAGATGGCTGATCTGTAGGAAGGCCTGTGGCTTCACCTTCTTGGTGTTAAAAACATTCATCAAATAAGCTAATGTTTAATATGATACCCTCTGTTCCTTTAGGAAGGATTCAAAGAAACCTTTACTTGTAGCTATATAAAACCAGCAAGTATCTAAGCTCTGTGAACACCTTCAGAATATTCTAAATTTTAGGTCTTTCTATGAAATCATAAAAAGCTGGACCCACACAAAACAAGGTTTGTACCAGAGGTTGCAAGCAGCAAAACCAAGGCTTTCTGCTTTTCTCCATCAGTTATCTGTCTTTGCTGCATGCAAGAGTCAGACCACATTTTGAGGTTTCACATCAGTATCCATTCTGCTTGTAAATGTCATAGAATCTTCATCCTCCATTGTACTGAGGGGAAGGGCAAGATTTGCCCTTTTCCTGAATTTTCATCATTATATGGCATCCAATGATCCAGACCCAAAGAGAAGCTCAAAAGCAAAGGTACTTAGTCTCGGTTCTACCACGGACTAGCCAGGTGACACTGCCATCGTCAAATCCACTACTACATTCAGTTTCTTTGTTTCAGAAAAATATTGCAATCAAAGGCCACTAAGATGCATGCAACACTAACAATATAAGCCAATGTGCATTGCTAAGGTCAAATTGCATCCATTTTTAAATACTGAAAAAACAGCCAAAAGGAAAGGTGCCGAAGAAATGGCAGATCCTTACTGAGATTTGCTTTACGTGTTCAATAAAAATATGAGTGTCTTGGCAATGATATGTAGCATTCCAGTCAGCCTGGCTTGAAGGCTCTGAACCTTCTCCTAAAGCAATAGGCAGAGACATCTGAAGTGTCATTTGAACCATCTGAACTTTGAAGCTGAAAGAGACTCAGGTGCTGGCACCAGCTGAGTCAATCCCTCCAAAGTGACTGCTGCTCTCATCCTTTCCTGCTTGTGTCTACCTTCCCCGTTGCAGCTCCAGGACTATTACCTCATGAAGCCATCCACGATCTTGTTGGCTTGGGTCCTGCTGCACTTCAGGCAGGAGGCACAAACACACAGAGCCTGAAATGTACACACTGTATCTTCTTACCTCTGCAGGGTCCTTACACCTCAGCAGCAGCAGCAGCTCCAGGCAGAACTGACCTCCCATCCTCCCCAAGCAGAGCCCCTGGTCAGTGTGGGAACAGAGGAGGAGGCTGGAGACGGGGATACTGCTTGGGGAGCTGAAGGAGCCAGGCAGGCAGGCTCCCCAGCTGGAATGCGTAGCTAGAGGCCCTGGGAGGGAGAAGGCCTGGGGTCACTGTGATCCTCTGAGTCAGACACCCTGGGGAACTCTCAGCTCTGAAAGGCCTCCTTTGGCACACAAGGCGGAAAGGCACAGAGAACTTACTAGGGGGAAAGTTCTGAAAGTTATAATTCCAAGGTAAATGGTTACATGGGTGTATACCAGTTTAAAGTAAATGGTAGAGGTGCAATATGAATGCTGGAGGGGGCACATCATTTACATGATATGCTAATTCTTATATCTGATAAGGGACTTGGACCCAAAATATATAAAGAAATCTTAAAGCTCAATCATAAATAAACAAATAACCCAACTTTCAAATGGGCAAAACTCTTAATAGACATTTCTCTGAAGGAAATATACAAATGACCAATAAGGATATGAAAAGAAAGATGCTTGACAGCATTAGCCATCAGGGCAATACGAATCAAAATCACGATGAGATACTCCATTACACCCACTCAGATGGATACAAAGAACTGTTGGCAAGGAGGTGGAGAAATTGGAGCTCTCATACGATGCTGGTCTGAACGTAAATTCTCTGGAAAACAGTTTTCAGTTTCTCAAAATGTTAAATGTGAAGTTCTCAAATGACCCAACAATTCCACTCCTCACTATATGCCCAAGAGAAATGAAAATATTTATCCACACAAAAACTTGTACACAAAATGATTCACAGCAGAATTACTTACAATAGCCAAAAAATTGAAACAACCCAAACGTCCATCAGCCAATGAATAAGTAAACAAAATGCGACATACCTATACAATGGAATTACTCAGCCATAAAAAGGAAAGAAGAACTGATACATGCTACAGTGTGGATGAACCTTGAAAACATTACAGTGAATGAAAGAAGCTAGACACAAAAGATGACATATTGTATGATTCCAGTTCTATGTTGCTGCCGCTGCTGCTGCTGCTAAGTCTCTTCAGTCGTGTCTGACTCTGTGCGACCCCATAGACAGCAGCCCACATGCCCAGAATAGGCAAATCTGTAGAGTGGCAAAAGATTAGTGGTTGCCAGGGGCTGAGGCAGACGGGAAGACTGGGGGGAGCAATGACTAAGAGGCACAGGGTTTCTTTTGGGGCTGATGAAAGTTTTGAAATTGATGGCAGTAGTTGTTGCAAAACTCTGACTACACTGTTAAATTATACCCGTTAAATGAGTGAATTGTAAGGTATGTGAATTAAACCTCAATAAAGCTGTTTCATTAAAAAATGGAGTGTTAGCTCTTGCTTATTCCCATGCCACAACACTTCCCCAATTACACTGGGCTCCTCTGAGATCACCATGACTCTGGCAAGTTCACCTATGTGGCTTGCCAGGGGCCATGGTGAGACAGGGCTTCTGTCAAGCATAAGCTGTAACTCCTGGCCCCTGGCAAGTCAGGACCCTTCTCCTCAGCTTCCTTTCTAGGACACTTCTGCTAAGACTTCTGCTCCAGCTTCATGGTTTGGCTCCTTTCCGCCCTGACTCCTTCGTTCCCTGGTGGTGACTCCCTTCCCAGCACACCCACGGTTCCCATTGGTGAAAGTCCTTCCAAACTCACACTTGTTCTGGTATCGCATGGAGCCACGCTCTCCAAATACATGAGGTGTGACTTAAGCACAGTGGCCCCTGACAGCACAGTCACTTTTTCATAGCTGAAATTCAGTAATTAATCGTTACTCTTTACCTTGTTTTTTTCTTGAAGAAAAAGGAGCTATTTTTTTTTTTGAGCATTAAGCTCTTGTGCATTTTTACAATTATAAGTAAAAAATTATCAGGATGAAATTATCAGGATGCCAATGAGGCAAGCAATTCAATGAAGAGAAAATCACAATGTTCACTGGGTTAAAGAGATTCAACATTCTTATATAATTTTATCATTCACAAAGAGAACTACATTAGAGTTACTGACATTTTAATTAATGATACTCATTATTATTATTATTTGTTTATTTCCATAGCCTTTATCTTTCCAAACTATTCTTGGGCACAATATGCCAGTGCCCAAGAACATCATTTTCTTCCTGATAACTAGTTATACCCTGTCCCCTGCTCAAGATTTTGTTTGAATCAGAGCATTCTGATATTAGGACAAATGTCTTAAGAGAAAGGTTCACAAGAGGCCCCAATTAACAATCATGCATAGTGTTTGGGATTTATCACATTTTGGACCATTGTGTAATTTTTACCTATTGGATTTGTTGGAAATTTTTCAACCTTTAAAAGTTCTTAAAACTATTCATTTTTATGTAAATCAAAACTGCCATGAAGTCCCACTTCACATGGGTCAGAACGGCCATCATCAAAAAATGTACAAACGCTAAACGCTGGAGAGGGTGTGGAGAAAAGGGAACCTTCCTATACAGCTGGTGGGAATGTAAGTTGGTGCAGCCACTATGGAGAACAGTATGGAGGTTCCTCAAAAAACTAAAAATAGAGATGCATGTGATCCTGCAGTCCCACGCTTGGGCATATATCCAGAGAAAACAATAATTTGAAAAGATGCATACACCCCAATGTTCACTGCAGCACTTTTCACAATATCCAAGACACAGAAACAAGCTAAATGTCCATCGACAGATGAATGGGTAAATAAGATGTGGTGTATATATATAATGGAATACCACCAGACATAAAAAAAGAATGAAATAATGCCATTTGCAGCAACATGGATGGACCTAGAGATTGTCATACTAAGTGAAATAAATCAGAAAGAGAAAGATAAATAACATATGCTATCAGGTTACAGGTGGAATCTAAAATAACACAAATGAAGTTATCTTTGAAATGGACTCACAGACATAGAGAACAGACCTGTAGTTGCCAACAAGGAGGGATGGATTGGGAGTTTGGGGTTAGTGAATGCAAGATAATAACAAGGTCCTACTGTAGAGCACAGGGAACTATACTCAATATTGTGTCATAAATCATAATGGAAAGGAATATGAAAAAGAATATATACATATATATGTATAACTGAGTCACCTTGCTCTAAAGCAGAAATTAAGCTCATTGCAAATCAACTATACTTCAGCAAAATAAATGTTTTAAAAAATTATTCATTTTTATAAGTTGGTACCACTGCCCTCTGAAGAACATCGGTAGAGCAGAAGGCTTTCCCATCTGAGGATAAGCAAGGTTGCAAATGACTGTTCACAATAGACCCTGTCTGTGTTCATTCTGTGCCAAAATGTTCATACAGGCTTTTTCTCAAACGCATTTGAGTGCTGTGTGTAATAGATGTCATATAATAAAACTCAGAGGCACACGCTATGTTACTTTTTAAGGAAAAAAAAGTAGGGGGGGGTGATCAAAGGGTTTAACAATTTTATTCACTGGCTGATATTCAGCGACTCTGAAAATTTGGCCACTGCTCAGGTTTGTGAATTTCTATGGAAAACGAACTGTGTTTGGCAAGCTTGATGAAATATGAAGCTGATAAAAAAATGTTTCATGCTTTCTCAAGACCTTATGCCACTAACTGTGTGGGATTGGAAAAACTGTTCAAATGTCAATTTAAATGTCACTTTAAACACTGTAAATAAATGATTTTCTATACCCATATGAATTAATATAATTCTGTTGATTTCAGACCATAACTTGAACTGAAGTTTCTTTGAGTTTTAACTAGGAAATGTTTCATGGAGAACATGAACTTCAGAGTAGACAAGTTGAGCTCAGTTGAGTTCTATTCAGAATCAGAAATGTTCATGCAATGCATTATTTTACACTATGGAGAATTGACTGAAAACTCAATTGACACAAAGGTTGTTAGGAAGCAGGTCCTGAACTCAAAAAGAAAGGAGTAGGCCAAAAGAAATAAAACATTATTGGAACAGTTCAAATCATTATGTAAAAGAACACTGTGGTGAATTCCGTTGCAGAGTTCATGACTCGTGAACATTATCTCCAAACCAGTCATCTCTGAGTTTTATAGAGTCGACTATCCAACTGCCTTCTTGACCCTTCCATCTGGTATCTCAGGGTCATCTCAAACTTCACTTATCCAATGCTGAACTCTTGACTTTCCTTTCTGGCAAATGTCTTTGTGCCTAAGCCTCCCACGTCTTAAGAGGTGTTTGTAAAGCATTTATCTCAGTGCCTGGCATGCAGATCTGCTCAATAAAGGTTGATGACGATGATATTGATGATGATTGATAGTGATGGAAGATGATTTTTATGCATCCAATTAGTTGAGCCAGAAACCAAATGGTTTTTCTTAATTCTTTTCTTCACTTCTTGCCTCACATTTCATCTATTCCCAGTTTCTGTCAACTCTGCCTTCAAAAAAAAAATTCAGGAAACCAACCCCTCTTCTCCAACTCTGCTGTCATCATCCCACCTCCAGCCTCCATCATATTTCTCTTGAACAGCCTTCTAGCCAACCTAACCATGTCCACTCATGCCCTTGCCCTTGTTCCTTCTTCCCAGAGGGGAAACCAGAATGATTTTCTTAAACACAAACCTTCATTACCAAAACACATATGGTGCTTGGGTCTGGAAGATTCCTTGGAGGAAGGCATGGCAACCCACTCCAGTATTCTCATCTGGAGAATCTCATGGACAGGAGAGCCTGGCGGGCTGTAGTCCATGGGGTCACAAAGAGCTGGACACGATTGAAATGACTTAGCATGCACCATATGGTGCTTATCATGTATTTATGAAATATGTTAAACATCCTTATGAAGTAGATACTATTATTACTTCCATTTTACAGGTAAGGGATTGAGTAAGGAGGGCAAAGCCACAATTCACACTCAATCAGTTTGAGTCCAGAGCTGGGCTATACAAAATACCATTCCATACCCAAGCTTTAAAAAAATAACAAACAAGCAAAGACTGTCAGTTTGCTTCACTTAGAATACAGTCCATCTGCAAAGAAGTGCCCTGAGCAAAATGGTCCGGACTGGCTTCCTCAGCCACCCCATCATTCCTCTGTCTTTCCTCCTGTTGCCCTGACACTCATAAACAAGACGAGCTGGGTACTGCACAGGGGTTTCTCTTTGTGCTGTTCCTGTGCCTGAACTGTTCTTCCTAGGAATTTTCATAGGCCTGCCTCCTCATTCTTGATTCTTTAATCCCACTCCCTTGCTAAAGGCTTCTCTGACCTTCTCAGTCTGAAATCAATGTTCCCTGGTTTCTTGATCTCAACATTCCATTGATTTTCTTCTCAGCACTTATCTCAGCTTGTAATTGTTTTCATATGCTTGTCCATTTGTCTGTTGACTGTCTCTCCCATTGGTCTGGAGGCTTCACAAGGATAATATTGTTCATGACTCTATCTCCGCCACTGAGCATATTGCCCTGCACATAGTGCATGCTGAGAAATTTGATAAAAGATTGGATGAAGACAAGAAGGCTTTGGTAATATGAAATATCCGCTTAAACCACTGGTTCTCCAAGTGTGACTGGAATCACCTAGGGATGCCTTTTTTTAAAATCAAAGTAGAGCGCCAGGACTGTTATTTTAAGCACTTACTTTTGAGGCCTATCACAGTCTTGTAGAGAATTTTTATAATTTTGATTTTGACATGATTTGGCAATGAGTAACTCATAGCGGAGAAGGCAACGGCAACCCACTCCAGTACTCTTGCCTGGAAAATCCCATGGACGGAGGGGCCTGGTGGGCTGCAGTCCATGGGGTCACTAGGAGTCGGACACGACTGAGTGACTTCACTTTCACTTTTCACTTTCATGCATTAGAGAAGGAAATGGCAACCCACTCCAGTGTTCTTGCCTGGAGAGTCCCAGGGACGGAGGAGTCTGGTGGGCTGCCGTCTATGGGGTCACACAGAATCGGATACAACTGAAGTGACTTAGCAGCAACAACTCATAGAATTCTTGTTTGGCTGTTATTTTTAAGTTATCATTGTGTGTTTTCAGGAATACTTGCTAGGAGAGAAAAATGTACATTATAAATCACTTTTACATGTGATAAGATTGTTAAAAATACTGACAGTGAAATTGCCATACTATGCTTTTAGGTAAGAATTACATTATTACCTTGGGAGCCAATAATTTCCTTTTCAAGCTTGTAGACATTTGTGGGGGCTCCTGGAGAGCTTGCGGTTTCCAGGCCCCATAATCAGATAATGGTGTGTAATGGACAAAATGGACCAGCTGGAGTCAGCCCTGAATCAACCACAACAGGACTCCTGCCCAGGAATCTGCATTTTAAGAAATTTTCCGGAAAATCCTACACAAAATTTGAAAGCTATTCTTTTCTCTTTGTCTAGACTTATGTGTGTTGTTTTAGAAAAATATACAACATAAAGCAGTGTCCGCTCTTTAAATCTGTGGTTCAATTCTGCGAAATCCAAGATAATGTTTCACATAAAGGAAAAACATGCACTACTAATTAATGTTAAGCTCATTATGTGTCCAGAAATGCAGATTATCAATAATTTTTTCAGGAAAATGAATCATCTTTGTTAAATATCTTTTGTGAGCCTATAGGTCCACAGGGGATGAAAGGGCCTGGCATTTCTCACCTGGAGGGGAAGGATGAATCATTTGGCCAGGCTATGTTTTAGGCTATAAGTGGATAGTGTTAAGAAAATTAAAATTGTAAGCAGGAGGGCTTCCCTGGTGGTCCAGCAGTTAAGAGTCCACCTTGCCAATGCAGGGGGCATGGGTTCAGTTCCTGGACTGGGAAGATTCCACATGCTGCAGGGCAATTAAGCCTAGTGCGCCACAGCTACCGAGCCCCCACACCTACACCCCATGCTGGAGATGCTGGAGATGAGTTCCTGCCTGGTCCACCGTGACCTTCCTCTCTTCACATGGCCCTTCCCTGCTCAAAATCCTTCCACTGTTCTTCAGTCAGTTGAGATCTTTCAGCACAAGACCCTAGGCTTTCCATGACCTGACCCTAATCCAGTCTTCCGAATCCTTCTCTTGCCCTTCCTCCCAGCAAACCCTGCACTCCGGCTCAACAGAACTGTTCACTCTCCTACTTTTCAGATCCTGTCTTTGCTTTTGTCATTTGCCTTCTCCAGGGTTCCCTTGACCCTCATATTTCCCGTTAAATATCCCATCTGTTATTACTCCCTAATTTATGTAGCCAAGCAGGACCGTTCTTCCTGAATTCCCTGACTTCTTCAACTTCTTCCCAAGCTCCCTCTCTATGGTTTTCCTTAGCTAAGTTGATCTAAGTTCATCCCTCCAGTGACTCAGGCCAAAACCTTGTCTCCCTATCACCTCTGACTTCATATCGTACTCCACAGGCAATCCATTAGTGAATCTCACTGTCATTATATTCAAAACATGGTAGAATCTGACCTTTTCTCATCGTTTCCACTGTTCCACTCTGGTCCAAGCTAAAATCATCTCTCACCTCGATTAATAACAAAAATTTCGAAATGACTCAGCATAGAAAGTGGTTCTGCAAACCCTCCCTAAAATACTCATTTATCATTCCTCCTCACTGAAGATAATTTTCCCTGAGAAAGTCTTCAGATTGTTAGTGAGTCACTTCCAGTCTTATCTTTTTCTAGAAAGGTATTGATGCAGATGACCCCCCAAAAAATAGGGGTGCAGAAGAGCTCTCCCAAATCCCACAGCGGGGACTTGGATTGCTACAGAGAGTGGTTATTCTTTGGCAGTTCACAGGATTCTTAATGAGACCTAAATTGCCCTTTTTTGCTCAGAACAAAATAGTACTGTTCCACGAAGTGTGTTTATTCTTCATGTGGACACAGTGTGTAGAGTGGGCATTCGCATATATTTAAGGGCCAAATGAGCTGATCTTGGTAATATCACCCTTCCTGCCCATAACTGATCCTGGAACCCAGATGAAAGCATGTGAATAAAAGGTGTCTGGAGGCTTATGCAAAATCTTGCTTTGACTGTTAGCAAGAGACACAGGAAGACGGAAACATTTTCTTCCTCTCTGTCAGGGTTTCTCAACCTCAGCACTGTTGACATTTGGGTCATCTGTCATGGGGACTGCCCTGTGTGTGAAGAATGCTTAGCAGCAACACTAGCATCTCCTCAGTTGTTAGAATCAACGTCTCCAGACATTGCCAGACATTGTCTCCTGGGGGTGGATTACCCCAAGTTGGGAACCACTGCCCTAAACGTCAGATTTATTCCCAGACTGCCACAGGTTCTCTCAATAAGAGCTTAGAGATATTTAATCAGTCAGTCAGTCAGTCAGTCGTGTCCGACTCTTTGCGATCCTAAGGACTGTAGACTGCCAGGCTCCTCTGTCCATGGGATTCTCCAGGCAAGAAGACTGGACTGGGTAGCCATTCTCTCTTCCCAACCCAGGGATCAAACCCAGGTCTTCTGTATTGCAGGCAGATTCTTTATAGTCTGGGCCACCAGGGAAGCTATAGAGATGCTTAGAGAAACATAAAGTCAAGAGAATTGCAGGAAAAAGACCAGAGTCACTGAATGAAACCCATCATACTTGTGAAATTTTGGATGACACAAGCCTCAACAATTCCTAATTATTTAAGCTGGTTTAAGTGGGTTTTCCCATTATTATCAGTGAGGAGCATCAAACTGATCCAGGGTCTACCATCACAGTTCGCAGCACGTTGCTTTATTCCAGGGCACCCTGCAGCTTGCAGAAATGAGCCAAGTCCCAGCTTGGGGCACAATTCCATGGGTTCAGCTTTATGTTTAGGACAGAAATAAAATGGCTCACTTTCCCATTTGTTAATTACTGCTTATCCACATTTGTTATAGAATTGTATAATTTCAAAGCAGGAAGTGATTTTAGGGAAGGAGAATTAAGCTAAAACCAACGTCTATGTTTATCTTCAAAGGAAGGCTTTCCAAAGAGGATTAAGCCATGTGCCTGCAAATATCAGGAAAAGAGCCATTATCCACTTCAAAACACTTCCTGAGCATGACGAGTCACCATACATCTTGCGTAAAAAGCAAAGGGAGATATTTTCTTATGTATATTTCTTATACACTTAAATATTCATTCTTCTTAAATAGGAATTCTGCATGGTTTCAATGACTAAATCAATTATCTATTTACAGTGAACTTCTTGTCATTTCTGTGCTCAGATCTGTCATTTAATTTTACCATCTATTTTTTTAAACCTGAAAACTGATGCACAAACTAGAGCTGGCATAATTAACAGACTATTCTATTTGGGGTATAGTGGGGAGGAGGAGAAGATAAAAAATTGTAATCCATTTCTTATGACTTTTATTTCTATGTACTATTAGTTTACATTATTGTTGCTTATTATAAAAGCAACGTAAGCTTACAATTATAAAATCATAAATATAAAAATAAGCAAAATGAATAATATTTAATAATCCATAATCCAAGAATCAATCACTGATTATACTTTAGTGAATATTCTCCCAAATATTTTTCTTGCATATTGAGATATTTCTTCCCAAATTGTATCATATTATTTTGAAATCCCCTTTAAGGTATTTTAAAACTTTCTTTTAATCAGATGTTTAAGTTGTTCCTATCATGACCCCATTGTAAACAGTGATTCATATGAATGGCTGGCTGAAAACGAGTTATATATGCTCAAAAATAAAAATGCAAGAGTAAAACACAGAACAAAAAAAATTCTACAACATGGACTGAAAATCATTGGCATCAGAGTTCTGCTATCATCCACTTGTACATCCAATCACAGAAAGCAGCCTCAAAGAGGACAAAGGAGAAAGAGAAAAGCAGCCTTGCAGCAAAGGAAACTACCCCTGCGACAGACATGGTGGGACAAACACTACATAAACCTAATGGAGAAGCATGCCACAAATGAGTCCCAAGCAGAGTTTCCTAGTTTGGAAGTCATAAAGTCATTACCTAGGAAAAAAAACAAAACAGGCTGTCTTCAATCATACAATTGTGAAAAATAAATAGCTTGCTCCTCTACAAAAATCCTGTGATGGCAATTTCAAATAGCTAGATTTGCATATATATCCACATGTCTATGTTTATTTATATTTATATGTATTTATATCTGTACTGATGCCTATTACCTACGTCTATATCTATAAACATACCTGTAACTGTACCTGTATATCCATTCACCCATCCATCCACTGCCCATCTACATACCAGTGGTTCTCAGACTTGAATGTGCATCAGAATCCCCTGGAGAGCTTCTTGTTAAAACCAAGGTTCCTCTATCCTGTCCCCAGCTTCTGATTCAGCACGTCTTTGACACAATCTAAGAATCTGCATTTCTAGTAAGTTCCCAGGTGATGCAATGCTGCTGGTGTGAAGCCTACACTTTGAGAAGCCCTGCCTATGCTTTATCTCTCATTACCAATCTACATTTTAGTGAACATATGGTTATCCCCACATGCTTGAATTTCATTATCATAAATTGTTAATAAAAACCATAGTGTTACATACTATACAAAACAGATATTATGGTGCTTTCAAATTCTTTCCACTTAATTCAATAAAGAATTATAAGATATAAAAATTATCACCATGTACCTTCTTCCTCCCAGGAGAAAAGTTAAATTGTGATACATTTCTTGCTTTTACTTGGTTCTCACTGCATTTGGCTTTTAACTTGATGTATTTACATCTTAACGATTCAGATTTATTTTCCAAACAGTGAGATGAAACAGGGACGACGCAAAGGCAGCTTCATTTTGAAATTGGCCAAGCTCTTGTAAACAAGCTCTTGACGGAGCA
Source organism: Bos grunniens (assembly GCF_055505025.1). Taxonomy (NCBI): domain Eukaryota; kingdom Metazoa; phylum Chordata; class Mammalia; order Artiodactyla; family Bovidae; genus Bos; species Bos grunniens. The sequence continues at coordinate 8,761,319 of NC_141194.1, forward strand.
ATTTATAATTCTCTAAACAGTTGGGGAAAATATCACACAGAAAAGCAGATGTTATTCTCCTAACTTCTCTTTCTCTCTCTTTTTTTAGGTCTACAGTACTGAACCAACCATATTACCTTGAGTAAATGTTGGCTTCGCTGGATGTCAACCATGTTAGCCATACTCAAGATGCGGTTCAAAGAGCAAAGCTTATCAGACAGTTCTGTGGCCTGCTTCCTCATGTTCATTTGATAGCGCTTGACTTAGGGGTTGTGTTGGCTCAGGTTTGCAGCATGCAATGGGAACACAGTTCCCCAGATGCCAACTTTAACCTAAATAAAAGCTAGGCCTGCATTTCTTCAGGGTTAAGTTAAAGAATACGGGCTGTGCTGTCTCAGACCCCAGTGGGTACCAGTTAGTGGGAGACAAGATGTATACACAAGGAAATGTTATTGGTGACTTTAATGGGTAAACAATTGTAGGACTGAGAAAAAGAAAGTCACTTTGCTCTCGTGCAGTTGGGAAAAACCTCATATTCCATTTGTTCAAATCCTTGAGAAACAAACGTTATTTCTCCAGAAAGTGAAATGCAGACATTGAAAAGGGAGGCAAATTTTTAAAGAAGAGGTCATAGTAAAGACTGTCTGAAGGAGGAGTTAATGTGTGACAAGAGGAATTAATCCCAGGAATGATGAATGCCACTACTGAAATGATTATAAATTACAGGCTACCTGCAACCTATCCTGAATGTCTTTCATGTGAGAACAGGATAGATGGAAGAATGGGGAAAAAAACTTGTGCCCTAATGGAGAAAAAGGAAGATGTGTGCTTTGAGCAGTTCAGAAAAAGTCTCTCTTTCTACCTCAATATATCTGTAGATCAACAGATGTGTGTGCATGTACACACTCACATCAAACTTTGTGGAAAAACTCCAATTTATCTGTAAGACCCTCTCATTCCCATTAAGCATTCAAAATGCTGCTAATTTCAAATGTTTCAGCAAGTAGCCACTGAAACAATGATACAGACAGCAATCATTGTTTAAACTCAACATTCAAAAAACTAAGATCATGGCATCTGGTCCCATTGCTTCATGGCAAATAGATGGGGAAACAATGGAAACTGTGAGAGACTTTATTTTCTTGGGCTCCAAAATCACTGAAGATGGTGACTGCAGCCATGAAATTAACAGACGCTTGCTCTTTGGAAGAAAAGCTATGACAAACCTAGACAGCATACTAAAAAGCAGAGGCATTACTTTGCCAACAAAGGTCCATCTAGTCAAAGCTATAGTTTTCCCAGTAGTCATGTATGGATGTGAGAGTTGGACCACAAAGAAAGCTGATTGCCGAAGAATTGATGCTTTTGAACTGTGGTGTTAGAGAAGATGCTTAAGAGACCCTTGGGCTGCAAGGAGATCAAACCAGTCAATTCTAAAGGAAATCAGTCCTGATTATTCATTGGAAGGACTGATGCTGAAGCTGAAGCTCCAATAATTTGGCCACCTGATGTGAAGAACTGGACTCATTGGAAAAGACCCTGACGCTGGGCAAGATAAAAGGCAGGAGGAGAAGGGGACAAGAGAGGATGAGATGGTTGGATGGCATCACCGACTCAATGGACATGAGTTTGAGCAAGTTCTGGGAGTTGGTGATGGACAGGGAAGCCTGGTGTGCTGCAGTCCATGGGGTCGCAGAGTCGGACATGACTGAATAACTAAACTGAGTCAGCAATACTGAAGTAAAATTGCCACTAAAAAAATGTCAAAAAGAAAGTACTAATAGGCTGTAATAATACAAATATCTGCATTTTAACATTTACAGCTGTATATGTGTTAGGTTCTGTTTTTTGTGTTAAAGACATCCCCAATATAAAAAGATAATTTATTGCAAATTGTGAAGATAATTTACTGGAAGCATTACAATAGTAGAAATGGCAACTATAAGAGTTTTCATATGCAACAGTTGGCCTATAGTTTTAATTTGATTAGGCACAAATTTAGTGGCAAAATGCTATTTTGAAGTAAAAATTAGTACACAAGATGCAGTAAGTGAACATTTTCCAAAATGAATATCTTTTCTAAAGATGTGTAATCTTTAAAGAATAGTGAGATAAATGCTACTCATATGGAACTTCCCAATACAGTGAATGCATGCATGAATAAAAGAATACATTTTAAAAAATCTGTTGGTTCTTAGATCTTACCTCCCAGAACTTCAACAGATATCTCATACACACACACACACACACACACACACACACACACACACTCATTTTCAAAGTGAATATAATCCTATTTTTAAAACAATTGTGCCAAAAGAAGTTATAACTACCCATCACACCAAAAGATGCACAGTTTGGCTATAGCAGCTTCCACACTGTTCAAATTAAGATCTTAAAAGCACAATAACACACAAAGCAGTTATCAAAACAAGTTTGCTTCAGAATTCAAAAACACTTGTCACAGGAATAGAGTGAAACTTTTAACTCTCATCGTTAATATAAACTGACCATAAATATCACAGCTGCTGGTATCTTAGCAAGAAATCTTTATGAAGGAATTGCAGTTAAAATGATAGCTCTAGAAAATGAGATAAGTGACCAACTAAGGAATCATCTTTTCTTTGTACTGTGATGAGACATACATGAGTAAAACAGCTGGCATCCTCAGTGAAACACTAATGTCAACTTTAGAGATGCAAAATGTCCCACGTCTGAGGAACATCTCAAAAAATTGTTGGAGAAAAAAGAAAATATTTTAGTGAATCATCTCTTGCACAGAGTTTCTCAACCTTGGTATTCCTGACATTTGAGGCCAGGTCATTCTTTGTCATGGGAGGCTGTCCTGTGCATTGAAGGATGTTGAGCAGCACCCCTGGTCTTCACTCCCTAATGCCAGAAGCCAACCACTACCTCCCAATTCTGACAACAAAAATGTCTCCAGACACTGCGAAAGTGTTTTGGGGTGGGAGTGAGGGAATTCTTCCAGTTAAAAGCATTGACAGCACACATTTATATAAACTTGCTTGATTAATTGTAGTAAATATTATAAAACTGTTCAAAAGTTTATATTCATCAGAACTCATTCTGTTAATTTTGCCAAAGTGTTGTATACAAATTTTTGTATTTTATCACAACAGATTGACAAATCTGGAGTGACTGCTTTTTAGACATAGAAATTATTAAAAGCCATTAAAATACTTCTGATGATCTTAAGAAAATTCTAAAGATTCTCATCCAGCATTTGTAATTTGAGGCTTAAACCGAAACATTATCAGTGTTTTGCAAAATGCTCTCTCCAGAATGAAAGCACAGATTGTGTTATCATTGGAAACCGCATGGGAATGATGTTGCTTATGTTATACTTTAAATGAAGGAAAACAATCTGTTTCTCCTATTTGGACAGAGTCTCAGAGTAATATTACTGAGGATGATATACCTTGAAATTCTAAAAGTTTTACATTAATTATCACATATATCATAGGTAAATATTGATAATTTATATTAATTACTTAGGAATCAGTTGGCAAAAACTCTCTGTAAGGAGATTATTTCAGAAATAGTCAATTGCAATAACCATTTAAGTGAGATTTTACCCTTAAAATTTGTCTTAGTAGCACTTGCTAGTAAAATGAACAAAGAAAAAGTATATGCAGGTCAAAGGTGGTTGACTCTACTTAGATTTTTAATCTGAGGAATTGATTTTCCAAATAAGGAAAATAGGCAAATTTTCTTAGCCAAATTTATTTAAAAATATGTGACTACATTACTTAATGATAATAGATCCAGAGATTAAAATACTTATCAACAACTATGAAAATTATGATATACTCACTGACATTATAGAAGAATTATTCAAATTTGACAAGAAATGTCAGGAAATTTTAAGGATAATTATTGAACAAGTCAAGTGAGGACAAACTGCCCACTTCAATAATAAAACAAAATATGAACAGTCTTATTATTTTCTAAATTGTTTATTTCTTTTTATAATTTTATGATAAAGATGATTTATTTATCACTAAGTATAATCATATTATCATATCACCAGAAGACATTTCATATAATTAAATGTATATCAGAATAAAATCTTTGTTAGTCTGTACAATAAATTATTGGTTCAGAAAATTCTGTCACTCTGTTATTCACATTCTCACGCAAATAAACATCTTAGACCTAAATTTTCACTTTGCAATTATTTGACATTTATTATTGAAATTATAAAAACTAAAATATAAGAGTCTAAAATAGATTTCATTTGAAAAAGGAAAACATCCCAGATGAAACTTCTTTAAAAAAAATATAGTTCTATTTTTCTTGCTAGCTTAGTAATTCTCAACTAGAGTGACTTCCCACCTTAGAGGACATTTGGGGATATATGGAGGCATTTCTGGGTATCACAACAAGGGGAGGTGCAGTACCACTGGCATTTAGAGGGTAGAGATCAGGGATGCTGCTAACATGCCACAATGTATAGGACAGCCCTTCATTAAAAAAAAAAAAAAAAATCTGGTCCCAAAGATAATAGTGTTCAGGCTGAGAAACCTTGCTCTAGATGAAAGTATTTCTTGGTTTAATTTGTGTAACAAAGCAAGAATCACCCAATTCAAATATGATGAGAATCCCTTATTGGAGAGTATGTTATTACCAAAGACAGTTTTCTTCCTCCATGGAAGGCAGAAATTTAACTACCCTTCTTGTTATTGTTGGCATCTTTGGGAACAAGAAACAAAATGGAAGATTGAAGGGACAATAGAAGCAGTCTGAAATGAGTAATCCTTACACTGCTATTCTCTAATTGAATATATCTTATTTGAGCAGAAAGTATGTATTAATACTTTGATACTAAGGGAGAAGCAATGCCTTCACTGCAAAACAGGAATTGCTTGACATGATAAGAAAAATGCATCACAAAAATTAAAACAGCTAAAGCTTAAGCAATGAGTTTGACTAACTATCTTTTTCCCCACCCTGATGTCAGCCATAGTGATATTCTGTATTGCTTAGGATTCACTATAAAAATCGAACTTTTAACAGCCCTAAGTAAACATCTTCATTTTCCACAGACCTAAGTGATGGCAGAGTAATATGATTGCTTACAGCTGCAAATGCCTCATCATGAACTAAACACTTGTTAAACTCTGGCTAAAATTTCTCTTCACTGGCTTATTAGTGTCTTTTCCAAATAAAACCATTTTTTAAACTAATTCATTAAATAATGCCATGGTAGAAACCCTTAATTAAGTCATGAATAGACAATGCAAATAATCCACATATTACACAATAAATGCACATTAAATTAAAACAAAACAAACTGTGTTCCTAAATATAAATTACTTTATCATTTTAAACTAGGAACTAGCAGTGTGTAAATTTCTCATGTTTTACTCCACCCAAAGGAAAGAAAAATAGAAAACATCATACTATGAAGGGAAAAAGAAATTTCCTGTGTGTTTACTTTTCCTGGGTGTCTATAAGTTTTTAGGTTATGGGTCACCACCACTTCAGGAAACTGGTGTCAAGTTTCAGAATGGGTTAGGAGTGAGAAGGTGAGGTAAGAAAAGGGCATCTGGCATTCATTCCTACTAAGAAAGAAACAAAGTCTGGAGAAATAACTCCAGCAAGAATGAAGGGATGGAGCCAAAGAAAAAACAGTACCCAGTTGTGGATGTGCCTGGTGATAGAAGCAAGGTCCGATGCTGTAAAGAGCAATACTGCATAGGAACATGGAATGTCAGGTCCATGAATCAAGGCAAATTGCAAGTGGTCAAATAGGAGATGGCAAGAGTGAACGTTGACATTCTAGGAATCAGCGAACTAAAATGGACTGGAATGGGTGAATTTAACTCAGATGACCACTATATCTACTACTGTGGGCAGGAATCCCTTAGAAGAAATGGAGTAGCCATCATGGTCAACAAAAGAGTCCAAAATGCAGTACTTGGATGCAATCTCAAAAACGACAGAATGATCTCTGTTTGTTTCCAAGGCAAACCATTCAATATCACAGTAATCCAAGCCTATGCCCCAACCAGTAATGCTGAAGAAGCTGAAGTTGAACGGTTCTATGAAGACCTACAATACCTTTTAGAACTAACACCCCAAAAAGATATCCTTTGTATTATAGGGGACTGGAATGCAAAAGTAGGAAGTCAAGAAACACCTGGAGTAACAGGCAAATTTGGTCTTGGAGTATGGAATGAAGCAGGGCACAGGCTGATAGACTTTTGCCAGGAGAATGCACTGGTCATAGCAAACACCCTCTTCCAACAACACAGGAGAAGACTCTACACATGGACATCACCAGATGGTCAACACCGAAATCAGATTAACTATATTCTTTGCAGCCAAAGATGGAGAAGCTCTATACAGTCAGCAAAAACAAGACCGGGAGCTGACTGTGGCTCAGATCATGAACTCCTTATTGCCAAATTCAGACTGAAATTGAAGAAAGTAGGGAAAACCACTAGACCATTCAGGTATGACCTAAATCAAATCCCTTATGATTATACAGTGGAAATGAGAAATATTTAAGGGACTAGATCTGATAGACAGAGTGCCTGATGAACTATGGATGGAGGTTCATGACATTGTACAGGAAACAGGGATCAAGACCATCCCCATGGAAAAGAAATGCAAAAAAGCAAAATGGCTGTCTGATGAGGCCTTACAAATAGCTGTGAAAAGAAGAGAACTGAAAAGCAAAGGAGAAAAGGAAAGATATAAGCATCTGAATGCAGTGTTCCAAAGAATAGCAAGGAGAGATAAGAAAGCCTTCCTCAGCGATCAATGCAAAGAAATAGAGGAAAACAACAGAATGGGAAAGATTAGAGATCTCTTCAAGAAAATAAGAGATACCAAGGGAACATTTCATGCAAAGATGGGCTCGATAAAGGACAGAAATGGTATGGACCTAACAGAAGCAGAAGATATTAAGAAGAGGTGGCAAGAATACACAGAAGAACTGTACAAAAAAGATCTTCATGACCCAGATAATCACAATGGTGTGATCACTCACCTAGAGCCAGATATCCTGGAATGTGAAGTCAAGTGAGCCTTAGAAAGCATCAGTACATCTGTGTCTCTTTTGCTGTCTCACATACAGGGTTATCGTTACCAGTCCAGGTTCGATGCATGATACAGGATGCTTGGGGCTGGTGCACTGGGATGACCCAGAGGGATAGTATGGGGAGGGAAGTGGGAGGGGGGTTCAGGATGGGGAACACATGTACACCCGTGGCGGATTCATGTTGATGTATGGCAAAACCAATACAATATTGTAAAGTAATTATATTAAAAAAAAAAAGAAAGAAAGCATCAGTACGAACAAAGCTAGTTCAGGCAATGGAATTCCAGTTGAGCTATTTCAAATCCTGAAAGATGATGCTGTGAAAGTGCTGCACTCAATATGCCAGCAAACCTGGAAAACTCAGCAGTGGCCACAGGGCCGGAAAAGGTCAGCTTTCATTCCAATCCCAAAGAAAGGCAATGCCAAAGAATGCTCAAACTACCACACAATTACCCTTATCTCACATGCTAGTAAAGTAATGCTCAAAATTCTCCAAGCCAGGCTTCAGCAGTATGTGAACCATGTGAACCAGATGTTCAAGCTGGTTTTAGAAAAGGCAGAGGAACCAGAGATCAAATTGCAAATATCCGCTGGATCATGGAAAAAGCAAGAGAGCTCCAGAAAAACATCTATTTCTGCTTTATTGACTATGCCAAAGCCTTTGACTTTGTGGATCACAATAAACTGTGGAAAATTCTGAAAGAGATGGGGAATACCAGACCACCTGACCTGCCTCTTGAGAAACCTATATGCAGGTCAAGAAGCAACAGTTAGAACTGGACATGGAACAACAGACTGGTTCCAAATAGGAAAAGGAGTACATCAAGGCTGTATATTGTCACCTGCTTATTTAACTTATATGCAGAGTACATCATGAGAAACGCTGGGCTGGAAGAAACACAAGCTGGAATCAAGATTGCTGGGAAAAATATCAATAACTTCAGATATACAGATGACACCACCCTTATGGCAGAAAGTGAAGAGGAACTAAAGAGCCTCTTGATGAAAGGGAAAGAAGAGAGTGAATAAGTTGGCTTAAAGCTCAACATTCAGAAAACAACGATCATGGCATCTGGTCCCATCACTTCATGGGAAATAGATGGGGAAACAGTGGAAAAAGTGTCAGACTTTATTTTTGGGGGCTCCAAAATCACTGCAGATGTTGATTGCAGCCATGAAATTAAAAGACACTTACTCCTTGGAGGAAAAGTTATGACCAACCTAGATATCATATTGAAAAGCAGCGACATTACTTTGCCAACAAAGGTCCCTCTAGTCAAGGCTATGGTTTTTCCAGTGATCATGTATGGATGTGAGAATTGGACTGTGGAGAAAGCTGAGCACTGAAGAATTGATGCTTCTGAACTGTGGTGTTGGAGAAGATTCTTGAGAGGCCCTTGGACTGCAGGGAAATCCAACCAGTCCATCCTAAAGGAGATCAGTCCTGGGTGTTCATTGGAAGGACTGATGCTGAAGCTGAAACTCCAGTACTTTGGCCACCTTATGCGAAGAGCTGACTTATTGGAAAAGACCCTGATGCTGGGAGGGATTGGGGGCAGGAGGAGAAGGGGACGACAGAGGATGAGACGGGTGGATGGCATCACCGACTTGATGGACATGAGTCTGGGTAAGCTCTGGGAGTTGGTGATGGACAGGGAGGTCTGGCATGCTGGGATTCATGGGGTTGCAAAGAGTCAGACACGACTGAGCAACTGAACTGAACTGAAAGGAGCCATGCATTAACTTGGTGCCCATTCAAACATTCACTGATAGTTTACACTGAATCCCTGACATTACAAGAAAATCATTCTTGTGTTGTGAATGCTGTTGTTTTGGTATTAGATTGGTGATAATGTTCTCATTTTACTGAAGGAAGAATAATTAGGTATCTAAAGTCATTTCCAGACTTTGTACTGTTCATCCGCAAACATCTGAGTAGTATTACTTTGCGGCAGTATAGCTATGGTACAGAAATGTTCCGTTCGGCTCAGTTGCTCAGTCATGTCCGACTCTTGGCGACCCCATGAATCGCAGCACGCCAGGCCTCCCTGGCCATCAGCAATTCCTGGAGCTTACCCAAACTCATGTCCATTGAGTTGGTGATGCCATCCAACCATCTCATCCTCTGTCATCCCCTTCTCCTCCTGCCCTCAATCTTTCCCAGCATCAGGGTCTTTTCAAATGAATCAGCTCTTCGCATGAGGTGGCCAAAGTATTGGAGTTTCAGCTTCAGCATCAGTCCTTCCAATGAACATCCAGGACTGATCTCCTTTAGGATGGACTGGTTGGATCTCCTTGCAGTCCAAGGGACTCTCAAGAGTCTTCTCCAACACCACGGTTCAAAAGCATCAATTCTTCGGCACTCAGCTTTCTTTGTAGTCCAACTCTCACATCCATACATGACCACTGGAAAAACCATAGCCTTGACTAGATGGACCTTTGTTGACACAGGAATGTACCCCGTGATTTAGAGGACCAGCATTTAGTGGACCAGATTGGGTGGAAAGCAGTACAAAATCTTTTTAGTACAACTTATCTCCCAATTCAAAAGTTAGTTTGGTGCCCTGGAGTTGCCAAAATTCATCTAAAGGTTTTTGTGTACAAAAATTCTACTCTTATTTTAATTTTCAACCCATTAAATCCAAAGAATATTAACCCACAGCTAGATTGTTCTTGAGGCTAAATAACTGAATGTTTTCAACAAATTCTCCCAGGACTATAAAATAGCTAATCTATGAAAGGAAATTGATTTGGTAATCATAGAGGGATGATGGGGACTCATTAAAACAGGCAAGTGGTAGAAAGGCGCTTTTCCTCTAAATGGCAGCTCTACCATCTTTGTAATTCAACTAATGCCATTAAACCTACACGAGATCAGGTTCCTCACTTTAATAATAAATTTCAGGAAGGCTGACAGAGCTGAGCACTGTTGATGCCAGGATTATGAGATCATTTGGGGAAGTTCCTGGAGCTGCTGGTGGGAGACTGATTTATTCATTCTGTCTCTGTTGGTAAAGATTTTATGGATCAACATTGAAGTAGTCTTTTTTTTCCAACATTGCAATTTAGTGATTAAATAGTCTTAGTTAACCCTTTGCTCTCTATCTCATCTCTTTACAACAAGTTGTTCAAGAACTGCACCTGTGCCAAAAATGTTGGGCTGGCCAAAAAGTTCGCTCAGTTTTAAGTTCAAAAAGATCTTTCACTTTCACAAAGAACTTTATTGAACAACATATTCATGAACCAAATGAATTTTGGGGGCCAACCCAATATATTCTCAAGTAGATTCTGGCCATCGTTTTATAACCACAACCACCACCACCACAGTAACAACAGCAACAACTAAAGCTAACAACTGTTTAACACTTACTACTGATGAGCTACAGTCAGAGGCTGCAATGAGTCAGACATGACTGAGCAACTGAGCACACACACACAGGCCAGCTACTCGTCCAAGCATAGTTCTAAGCCCAGGGTGCACCACCATGCTGGCTAAAAGTCCTAAGGAGGTTTCTCAAGGAGGTGTGGGTTCAATCCCTGGATCAGGAAGATCCCTGGGTCAGGAAGATCCCCTGGAAAAGGAAATAGCAATCCACAACAGTGTTCTTGCCTGGAAAATTTCATGGACATAGGATCCTGGTGGGCAACAGTCCATGGGGTTGCAAAGAGTTGGACACAATTGAGCATGAATGCACACACATAACAAGATACACATGTGTCTTAGAATTCCAGAAAGTATAGTAACTACCATTTTGGCATCCCTGAATAGGATAGCCTAATGTTGAAAAAAACAAATAAGTGTCATCGTTCATGCATTCCACAAACAGTCATTGAGGGCCTCCTATATGTCAGGCTCCAGATATACTCACTCATTCAGTCATCATGACAACACCAGTGTGCCCATTGTCCAGGCAGAAAGGTATACAAACTTGCCCACAGACCCACAGCTAGCAAGTGGCAGCATCAAAATGAAGACAAGAGATCTGGTTAATCCTTCAAGTCACTTGGTGAATGTGGTCACCATTCATCTTGGCACTCTAGCTGGAACCTTCAGGATTTCCCCCTTCCTGCTCTCTCTTATTACCACCACTAAACGGGCCAAGTCTCCCGAGTGACTTCTCTTCCTTATTCCTCTCCATTCTCACATTCTCACCTTGGCCCAAGTCCAAATTGGCTTTTTTTTTTTTTCTTTTGGTTTTTTATTGAGGTGAAATTTACACAAAATCCAATTAGCCATTTTTAAAGTGTACTCTTCAGTGGCATTTAGTACATTCACAGTGTTGTACAATCATTACCGTGATCTAGTTCTCAAACAGTTTTACCATCCCAAGAGGAAAATCAGTAGTACGACTAAGTAATCTCTCCTCATTCTCCCTCTCTTCCTCCAACCCCTGGAAACCACTCATGCATTTTCTGTCTCTATGGATTTACCTATTCTGGATGTTTCCTGTAAATGGAACTGTATAATATGTGACCTAATGTTTTCAGGATTCACCCATGCTGTAGCATGAATCAGTGCTTCATTCCCTTTAATGGCCAAACAATGTTCCATTGTACAGCTAGACCACATTTTGTTTATTCATTCATCTGTTCATGGACATCCAGGTTGCTTTCCCTGTCTGGGCATTGTAAACAGAGCAGCAATGAACAGTCACGTACAAGAATGTTTTTGAATATCTGCTTTCAATTCTTTTGAAACATATACCTCGGAGTAGAATTGCATCTTTTAAGCATCTCCCTAGGAGTGGGATTACTGAGTCATGTGGTAACTCTAAGGTTTACCTCTTTGATGAGCCCCTCATAGGCATTTGAATGGACTCATGTGCTAGGATAGTCTCCCTACTTGCAGCCTCCCGTTCTCTAACCCCTTCTGCTCATTGCCAGCAGAAGTTTATTGATGCCATTCCATGGCTTATAAACCTTTAAGAGTTACCCAGTATGTGAAATGATAATCCTAAAGATTTATGCATAGGTCTTATCTCTTGTATAGCATGTAAATTCCATGAGAGCCAAAATCATATTGTGTTTACATTGCCGATCATAATGCTTTGAACATAGTGAACATTTAAAGGATGCTTGATGAAGGAAGGACTGAATGAGGGAATAAAGCCAGAGGGAATGAATATAGTCACATCTGAGATGTGAGCATCTCTTTCGCCTGATTTAGGACTCCAGCTGAACGTGAATTAATGGCTTGATCATAGAGACTGGTATCTGGAGGCAAATCCCAAAAGCAAAGCATACTTGACTAGCTGTGTGACTTTGGGCAAGTGACTTAAACTTGTGCCTCAGCTGCCTCATCTGCAAAATGCAAATAATCTAGGTTTGCTTTGAGTATAAAAAGGAACTAATATTTATGATGCTCTTATAATGCCTGGCATATGGTCAGTAGTTTAGAGAGCTTGTTAAATAAAATAAGTAAAATAAATGAGCTAACACTATAAGCAAATGAAACTGCTTAAGACAGTAGGATGAACACAGGGTTCTGTGAGCTGCAAAGTAAAGGCAGTTAGGCCCACAGACCAAACTGTGTACCTGAATTCACATGCAATATAGGTGGTGTTGATTTACTATGCGTTATTCTCTCACTTGATTAGATTTGGAGGTCTGCAATCATCATGGGGAAGCACTTTTGGTCTCATCCTGGTATTCCACCTCACCCAGTGTTGTCATGGGGAAGATAACTGATAACTATTGGTTGATTTGACTTCCCTAGGAAAATAAAGTGATTAGCCATAACCGACAATGGCTGACTTTAAAATCAACTGTGAAGCTACATATAAACAGCTAACAAAATTCAGCATATTGCTAAGTCAATGAGAGTAAAGTACCTAAGGATAAGAACATTTCCAAACTGTTTACTTCTGAATGTAATCTATTCATTTCAGTTTCTTTAATAGACTTTAAAGGGCTAGCTAAGTGGGTTCTCACAAGTACTAGAGGCATCACTCACATTCAGTGACTGTCTTTCTGCTACCCTTATTTTCAACAGGCTTCTCTTAGATATATATAGAGAGAGAAGGCCTAGAAATAGGCCTTCTCAATTTGAATAAACTCAATTATCCAGGGTTTTTTTTTTTTCCCATACTTGCCATTGCATAACCTCCCAACAACACCTGGTTTACTCTTGTATTTAGAGTGCTGATGAATCTTAGAGATGTATGTTTTCATGTATCCACCTTCATTTGTAAATTTTTAGGGTGCAAAACACACAAAGCAAACTAAAACGTTCTAAAGAGCACACGCATTCCCTCGTGCACAGTGCAGAAACTTTACCTACTGATACATGTGTGGTTTGGTTCCCTGGTGATTTCAGAAGGCTCCTCCATCCCCAAATCGGGTGGAGCCTTTCTTCCCACGTTAATAAACAAAGTTTGAACCAATGCCAATGGTTTTGAGAAAGTTTATTTTTTAATTAAACAGTTTATTTTGAGAGAATTGTAGATTCATGTTCAGATAGCAGAAATAATACAGAGCCTTTTTGTACCCTGCACCTAGCCTCCCCCAATGGTAACATCTTGCATACAATGTCACAACCAGGAAACTGACACTGATAGCATACAATGACTTTATTCAGATTTAACCAGTTTTACCTGCACTCATTTGTGTGTGTAAATGTGTATGTTTATTTCATTCTATCCGATTTTATCACATGTGTAGATTTATGTGACTACCACAACAGTCGAGACACAGAACATTCCATAGTCACGAGGATCCCTCCTGCTACCCTTTTTATGTTATTCTCACTTCCCTCTCAATCCACCACCTTCTTAAATCTGGCAATCACTGATTTATTTTCCATTTCGATAATTTTGTCATTTCAAGTATGTTACATAAATGAGATGATATAGCATGTAGCTTGTTGGGGGGACAGGCTTTATTCACTCAGTATAAGTTCCCTGAGATCCACCTAAGTTGTTGAATGTATCAATAGCTCATTTTTTTTATTGTTAAATTATATTCTAGGGTATGACCCACTGGCACAGTTTATTTAACAAAAGTGCATTTTGGATTCAATGCAATCTTATTAACTGCACCAATGCTACAGAATATGACTTGACAGGGGACTTACATAAACTATCTTGTTTTTATTACAAGACCTCCACTGTGAAGTGAAAAATGAAACCAAGTTTTTGTATATTTTAAATGAAAGCTTGCACAGGTGTTTCAGTCAGCTAAATATTTTAGCCTGAACTATTTTAGCTCTAAATTATTCAAATAATTATCTCAAAAATTTCTATGTAATTTAGCATGCAGAGAATGCCTCTGTTTGAGGGGGTGGTATATTCCTCAATCAGATTTTATTTTTCTGCTAACACTATACCATTTTTACTAGTGATCATAATTATCGAGATTTAGTCTTCTGGCGATTTTCTCCTTCAGAATTTACAAGGAGCTTACGAAAGTTCAAATGCACTGTATTTTTGGCAAAGGACCCTCATGCTTTGTCTGCATTTTACTGCTTCCTTTGCACCTGGGAAGAGCTATTTTAGGACTGTCTAGACAATCACCCCAGCTTTAAAGGTCTTTTCCTTTCTTGTCACATAATCGCTGAGTATGGAGGGTAATAAATAGATGATGCTGGCATTCTCTCATCAAATATGCTGTTCAAATAGAGTCAGGAACAAGAATGCCTTTGGTCTGGCTCACAAAACTTAGAGGCTTTAATATATGGTCGCATACTTGCACCAATGGATCAATCTTTAAACCAACAAGAAGGTCTCCCGCCATCCACACTTTTGCACTGTAGTACCAGAATTATACTTTTTGGTTGAACTGTATGAAATGGTTAATTTTTGTACCATTTTGGATCTATAAAAATGGCAATTTCAAATTATTCAACTCAAGAGATCTGGGAAGGAATCTAGACATGGTCTGGTTTCATTTCCCTTCTCCAGTTCCCAGGAAACACTAACCCTGACTGTAGTGGTGACCCAGAATGCACAGCTTCTGCAGGCCACTCTTGCCATTACAGGAAATAACAGAAACAAGTATGATCCCCAGACATTCTCCACATGCTTGTTCAATCTAATTCCTCTGGGTCAGTTAGTAAAATCCCAGGGGTACATGCACAGATTAAGTCTACTTCACCTCTTACAGTCCTTTCTTTCAAGAGGTGACAGCTTTCAAGTTCTCCACACAAGTCCTAGAGCCCACTGTCTCCAGGCCCCTTAATGGGTCCTGAGAATGCTTCCTCTTGTCTGATCCTCCAGAGAATCTTTCTACTGACAATCTCTGATGATTGTAGTATTTCTTTTTTGAGGAAAAAAAATGCACCAGGATGGAGATAAATAGATGGAAAGGCAAATATAGATATAGACACAAAACAATAATCAACCACTTTGATTTACTTCCTTATGTTTTGTTATTAGTGTATTTATTTTTCTATCAGATACCAACATATGTTATTTTACTGCAAACACTATACCATTTCTATTGTAACTTTCAAGTGCTTTCTCTACCCTTACCTCTCTGTTTTTTCCATTTTCTCCACTGCCGTTAGTGAAAATCGCTCAGTCATGTCTGACTCTCTGTGACCCCATGGTCCCCACTTTTGCTTATGTGCACCACTTTCCTCATTTCTTCCTTCATTAGCCACTTGATCACGAGCTTATTTGCTGCCGCTCTTCCTTTCAGGCTCTAAATGGTGGCACTCCTCATGACCTTGTTCTAGGCTAACATCTCTTAAGTCAAATCTTCTCAAGATGTGCCCAGGGTCTGTGAATCTCCTGAATCAGGTTCATCAGAAACAAGCTCCATGAAAGAAGTAAACTTTTAACATAAATTACTGAATTGGCTGCTGTGGACTGCGGGCCGCCCGGGGTCGGTGAAGATCTCAAGATGGCTGGACGGAAACTTGCTCTAAAAACCATTGACTGGGTAGCTTTTGGGGAGATCATCCCTCGGAACCAGAAGGCCGAGAAATTAATTAAAAAAAAATTACTGAATTCTCAGCACCTGGAAGAGTCTCAGGCCCACTTCCGTGCTCAATAAATGTTTGTGGAGGAAATGGATTGCCTGAAGTGCTTGTGGAAATGCATGTTCCTGGTATGTATTCTTGGACTCCTAAACTGGAATCACAGTGTATCTGGCATTTGAAAACCCAAATTTCTGCTCTTCTGTCACATGACCTTTCGTCCAATACCCTCTCCCCACTCCTCATTCTTCAGTGCTCTGAGACACCTTTCCAGAACCCAACCTCTGCTCAGACTAAGTCAGATCTCTTTATTATGCCCTCTCATAGAACCCTCTCCTCTGTGAAACTTTCTGTCACACTAATTTTACACATATGTGTGAGACTGTTGAATGAAGTCCTATCTCTCCTGCCAGTTTACCTCCAATCTTGTAGGTTCCTCTTTAACATTATATCCCTACTTCCTCATGTGAGTCTCACTCATTGTGGGCCCTCAGTAAATATAAGTGAATGAATTCATATTTGTAACATGGATTGAAAGTGAAAAGTGTAAGTCGCTCAGTTGTGTCCAACTTTTTGAGACCCCATGGGCTTATACAGTCCAAAGAATTCTCCAGGCCAGAATACTGGAGTGGGTAGCCTTTCCCTTCTCCAGGGGATCTTCCCAACCCAGGGATCAAACCCAGGTCTCCCACATTGCAGGTGGATTCTTTACCAGCTGAGTCACTGGGGAAGCCCTCTACCTCTAAAATGTATTTCAAATCCATTCCTTCTACATCTCCACAGTTGCTGCCCGTCAGTAGTCAACTGGTTGGTTGCCATGGCCCAGTAACTGCCCTGTATCCATTCTCACTCTATAACAAACAACTTTCTACACAGAACTCAAAACATCAATCAAATCATCTCCAGGTACAGACTTAGCTGATGGTGTCCTGCTGCAAGGGAATGAAGTTGATACACCTTAGCTAGACCCTGCCTATCTGTCCACAGCACCTCATGCCATTGCTTTATTCTCTCACTCTTGGGATTGCTGACCCCCGTTTTCCATACAATGTTCCTTCTGCATGGAATGATTGCCCATGTGTCCCCACCCCTTGCTCATTTCACATAGCTGGCTCCTTCTTAGACTTCAGTCCTCAGATATAATGCCAACTTCTCAGAGCCACCTTTTCTAACATTCTGTCTAAAATGAGGTTTCATCTTCTGATACTTGTTATCATAGGGATCTACTTATTGTTGTTGTTCAGTCACTAAGTCATGTCCGACTCTTCGTGACCCAATGAATTGCAGCATGCCAGGCTTCCCTGTCCTTCACTGTCTCCTGGAGTTTGCTCAAATTCATGTCCATTGTGTTGATGATGCCATCCAACCGTCTCATCCTCTACTGCCCCCTTTTCTTCCTGCCCTCTATCTTTCCCAGCATCATTTATTTGGAGCTTCAGCTTCAGCATCAGTCCTTCCAATGAATATTCAGGGTTGATTTCCTTTAGGATTGAATGGTTTGATCACTTTGCTGTCCAAGGAATTCTCAAGAGTCTTCTCCAGCACATTTCAAAAGCATCAATTCTTCAGTGCTCAGTCTTCTTTCTGGTACAGCTCTCACATGTGTACATGACTACTGGAAAACCATAGCTTTGACTATACAGACCTTTGTTGGCAAAGTGATGTCTCTGCTTTTTAATATGCTGTCTAAGTTTGTCATAGCTTTTCACAGGTATGTCATAGGAGCAAGCAGGATCTTTTTACTAGACAGCATTTACTACACATTGGAATTACAGATTTACTTTTGTTCATTATCTTGTTTCTGCATGGAAAGCTCCATGTGAATCTTATTCACTACTTCATCCCCAGAACCTCAAACAGAACCCAGCACATGATAGACTGTACTGAATGAATGGAGAAGGAAAAAAAATAGTTAAAATAGAAGAGCACCAACAGGTTTTTGATGACAGGTCCTGGGGCGGTTCAGGGAGGCACTGACTATGAAGGGGCAGCAGGAGGGAATCTGTGGGGTGGGGGGGATGACAGAACTCTTCTGGGTCCTTATTGTAGTGGTGGTTACACAATTTTATGTATTTGTCAAAACTCAGAATTGTACCCCTCCAAAAGATGGATTTTACTATATGTAAATTAAAAATAAATTAATCAAATTACATGTTTCTGAAACCCAAGTCAACCCAGAATAAATAGAAAATGGGCCAAAGAACTAAACAGACATTTCTCCAAAGAAGACACACAGATGGCTAACAAACACCTGAAAAGATGCTCAACATCACTCATTATCAGAGAAATGCAAATCAAAACCACAATGAGGTACCATCTCACGCCGGTCAGGATGGCTGCGATCCAAAAGTCTACAAGCAGTAAATGCTGGAGAGGGTGTGGAGGAAAGGGAACCCTCTTACACTGTTGGTGGGAATGCAAACTAGTACAGCCACTATGGAGAACAGTGTGGAGATTCCTTAAAAAACTGGAAATAGAACTGCCATATGACCCAGCAATCCCACTGCTGGGCATACACACTGAGGAAACCAGAATTGAAAGAGACACTTGTACCCCGATGTTCATCGCAGCACTGTTTATAACAGCCAGGACATGGAAGCAACCTAGATGTCCATCAGCAGACGAATGGATAAGAAAGCAGTGGTACATATACACAATGGAATATTACTCAGCTATTAAAAAGAATACATTTGAATCAGTTCTAATGAGGTGGGTAAAACTGGAGCCTATTCTACAGAGTGAAGTAAGCCAGAAAGAAAAACACCAATACAGTATATTAACACATA
Source organism: Bos grunniens (assembly GCF_055505025.1). NCBI lineage: Eukaryota > Metazoa > Chordata > Mammalia > Artiodactyla > Bovidae > Bos > Bos grunniens. Next base: position 8,780,070 of record NC_141194.1, read on the forward strand.
TATATCAAATTTAGAAAGATGGTAATGATGACCCTGTATGCAAGACAGCAAAAGAGACACAGATGTACAGAACAGTCTTTTGGACTCTGTGGGAGAAGGCGAGGGTGGGATGATCTGAGAGAATAGCACTGAAACATTTATATTATCATATGTGAATCAGATCACCAGTCCAGGTTCGATGCATTAGACAGGGTGTTCGGGGCTGGTGCACTGGGATGACCCAGAGGGATGGGATGGGGAGGGAGGTAGGAGGGGGGTTCAGGATGGGGAACACATGTACACCTGTGGCGGATTCATGTCAAGTATGGCAAAAACCACTACAACATTATAAAGTAATTAGCCTCCAATTAAAATAAATAAATTTTTAAAGTAAAAAACAATAAAGAAATAAAGAATTGCTGTATTTTCAAAAAACAAAACAAAACAAAAAAAACAGAATAAATCTAAGAATCCAAGTTTCATAGGTTTGGGGCTCTTTTGTGGGGTCAATTAACTTCCCATGTTCATGGTCAAGTAGTGATTCAAACCATACTTGCCCAATTCTCATTTATCAGTTTAAAGAAAGGAAATGGGAAATAAAGATGTGGAGGTTAAACAATACAAGAAAAAACACAGTGGTAAAATAATATTTAAAATAACGTGATAAAATGTCAGCATTTATTTGTGACATTTGGCTCTGTTTGTATTGGCTCACCACAGTGGTGCCTCCCACATATACACCCACAGCTGACCTCTGCTTGGTACAAGTGATAATGACTAAACTTCACATATTATGCTGGCATAATCTATCCCTTCCCTGGAGGGCTGTTGCACACAGGGAATTACAGTTTCACGGCCGAACAATGTTTCTTTCTCAAAATACACCACAGTCAAATTTCATTAGAACGAAGTTATACGGGCTGATAAATTGTTGTCGTTTGCCAAATTATTACTCATATTCACCCAATATTCACCCAATATAAGCCACTGACAAACCCCATTAAATCGGGGGAAAGCAGGATGCAGAGATATTAATAGATTCTTTAGATGTGAGTTGCATTCTCTAAAGTAAGCATATGTCATACAGATTTCATCTTATGACCTTCCTCCCCACCCCCACTATTGACTTTTATCCATTAGAACATGTTGATGGATATACCATTTCAACATGAAATATTTGGATATCTGACTGATTTAGGGAAAGGGAAATGGTGAGATAATTTCCTCTTTTATCAAGCTGAATCACTGAGTTCGCTCTGTTGCTATGCTCGCATAAGTCAATGCCATAGCAACTTCTCGGTTTGCTCTTAAACACTGGAGCAGAACGATGCTATTAGGTATATTTTTTTCAATTCTTAGATTTTATTTGTTCCCTTAGATGTGTAAATTTTATACTTTACAGTACAGGGCTATTTAGTTACCCTTTGGAAGTCTTACATTGTTGACTGCCATATATATCATCAATGCCGGTACAACAGAAGTGCTTACTTGTTGGAAAATTCTCCCATAGTTTCCCTTTACTTTTCTTAATCCCTAGCTCATAATTAAAGTTTGTACTTTGGACAGTATAGACTGGATCTTATTTGGGATTTTGGGGGTAAGGATCCTGAATTTAAATGGGACTGAACTATGCAATATAAAATTCATGAAATACAGAAATGCATGAACTTCTCACAAACTCACTTAAGTAAATTCAGTAGAAGCCTAATTACCCCTTGGTATGTACTAGGAAGTGTGCCAGGTTCTAGAAAGAGATCAAATCTTCACTATCAAGAGATTCAGAAAACATCTAAGAGGCAGAGATAAGAGCATATTCTAGTTTCTATGAGCTCTTGCTGTGGAAAATAAGGGACATGTACTTTGCTTCTTCAGGGTTTAGGTTTTTCACCTACAAAATATGCTGTAATATCTAACTTAAGGCTAGTTTATGAAAATCACAAACCACACCACCTTTATTGCTGCTATCTTTAGAGTGTCATGGGCTGATGAACTGGAAAAGTAATTGACTTGTTTCTGAAATAGGTTTCAGATTCCATGTTTAATTCTATGATTATTTAGCCACCTATGTCAATATTCCAATTCGTTAAGGAATTAGGATTTGTTATTTAATACAGGCAATAAATTTCCCTGAAATTTTAGATATCCATCCACCCTCCTACAATCATGTGTTAATGTATCCAAAAGTAGGAAAATTCTGTTCAAGTCATTTTTGCTTTAGGCATCTCCTTATAATTTGAAGAATGTGCATCGTGTACCTTAGATGCATTTTAAAATGTCTCAGGGTATTGTCACTTTTTTATTTCTGATAAGGTGGACAGCTGTACATTCTTAACATTGGACTTGTTTTGGACAGGAAGCTTACTGAAGCTAGCTCCTGTTGCTCTTAGAAGTGGGAGCAAATGGTTTGATTTTATAGGTCTGTCCTGACTGTAATCATGGAACTGGAAGGTTCTTGTACTTATTGATGGATTATATTCTAAAATCATGTGTATACTATGATGAAATAGTGCTTGCATTTTTAGGAATATTAACTTGATGCTTTAATAGATAGTCCTGGGATTATGCATTTGAGAAGCTATTACACATTTTACATCTGTAATTCTCAGTGTGTTACAAGGTCCAGAAGAGTCTGTCTCAGCTGGAAGCTCTTGTTAGAAATTTAGAAATTCAAGTGCTTGAACACCACACCAGACCTAGGGAATCAGACACTCTGAGGGTGGGGCCCAGCAGTCTGTATTTTAATAACCCTCCAGGGGATTTCAATGCATGCTCAATTTTGAGAGCTACTGCTTTACATAATTCACATTTTTTATTTGGGATCATACATATACTTAGTTGAGAAATAGTTCTTTTCTTTTTGATGTTGTATCCTTTGTGGCTATTTGCTTGTTTTTGTGTTACTTTTGGTATTCTGAGAAAAGTAGGATTTCTGCCTATCCTAGTGTGGTTAAGACATGAGACCACCTGGTTCCTGAAAAAGTTTAAAGTCACTTTAAAAATGCATTATTAGAGAAATAATAAGAGGATGACTAATTTGAATAATTTAGCAATTTGGGACTGAAGAAATAACAATGGCTTAGAGTTAGGGACTTCAGTCCAACACTTAGAGGTTAAGTAGGAGTTTCTGAACCTCAGCTCAATTGACATAGTGGCATTTGGGGCTGGATAGAGATTTTTTTGTTTTTTTCTTTTTTTCTCATTCTTTTATTTTTGGCCATACTGCACAGCATGTGGGATCTTAGTTCTCCCACCAGGGATCAAACTCATGTCCCCTTCAGTGGAAGTGCGGAGTCTTAACCGCTGGACCTCCAGGGAAGTCCTGGGGCTGGAGAGTTTCATGTTGAGAGGCGAGGCTGTAGGATGTTCACTCACTAGAAGCCAGTAGTGTCCTCAACCAACATGTGTCAATCAACTGTCTTATTGTCAAATGTTCCCCTGGCGGGGGGGTGGGGTGGATAAATAGCCCCCATTCGAGAACCACAGGGTTGAACAACTTTGATCAGTTCCCTAGTCCAGCAGAAATTCTCAACCTTGGCTGCACAGAAGAATCAATGAACTATACTAACACTTTCGGTCCATTCCAGCCTGGTTGTATCAAATCTCTGTGGGTAGGCTCAGGGATCCTTTATCAAAGCTCACCCAGTGGAACTAAGGTTCAGCCAAGACTTATAAGCACTGCACTGACATCACTGTGCCTTAATTTCCTCACCTAGGAGACGATTGCAATACTATCTGTTCTAACCCCCACATGGGACATTCCAAAGATTGAATGACAGAATGTTTGTGAAAGCGTTTGTTCCACAAAGCATTAACTGTGTTAAGGGCAGCAGAGAAAAATAATGCATTTGAATAAGTCACTATAGAAATGAAAAGCTGTCTTCAGTCCTTGATTATGAATTAGGATGATTTATACTCACTGTCTCTTAATCACACATCTCATTTACCACATGGAAGAGATATAGGGAATTTGCAAAGTCTCTCTTGGAAGTAAACTTATAGCATTAATTTAGTCCTGGATGGACAGAAAAATGTATCAAATCAGGTCAAATTGGTCTACTGTGTACCAATGATAATTTGCACATCTAAAATCAATTCGCTAATCTTTCCATCCTTTTGGCTCTCAAGAAATTCACTTTAATAAGTAGGAAAAATGCAGATCCATCTAAAAATAAATTGCCTCTTTAAAAATTGTTAGAATGTGGAAAAATCATACACATTAAAAGTCTGTTATAGGCTTCAGCTGTGTTCATATGTATTATTTATTTTTAAAAAAGATTAAAATATCTTAAACAATATTAAATATTAAAATTTATTAAAACTGAGGGTCAAATATTTGTGTTTTTTTTTCTGTACTTTTCTTTATGTTTGAAATATTTGACTAAACCTGAAGTGAAAGTCGCTCAGTCCTGTCTGACTCTTTGTGACCCCATGGACTATACAATCCAAGTAATTCTCCAGGCCAGAATACTGGAGTGGGTAGCCTTTCCCTTCTCCAAGGGATCTTCCCAACCCAGGGATCAAACCCAGGTCCCCTGCATTGCAGGCGAATTTTTACCAGCTGAGCCACCAGGGAAGCCCTAAACCTAAAAGAGGATGATAAGATTAGTTTGAACAAAGCACCAGAGAATACTCTAAAGGAAAATAAAGATGAAAATATATGTTTCACTTGGTGTCAGGTGACCAAAGAAACTCCACAAGGATGGAGAAACCAGCTATAGGCAAAGGGGCTTCATCTCACTGACTCAGTTTACATTGTTGGCATATTCAGGTAGGGGATGTCAGGCCTTTGACACTGAAGTTCAGTTTTGAACTTGCCCAACATATAAGGAAATGTTATTAGCTTATTTTTGTCAAATGTTCTACTAGCTTTTAAACTAAGCAACCTATCATGAAATGTCTGCTTCTACCCTCCTGTGCATGCGTGCTCAGTCACTTCAGTCGCATCTGACTCTTTGCAACCCCGTGGACTGTAGCCTGCCAGGCTCCTCTGCCCATGGATCTCCAGCCAAGAATACTGGAGTGGATTGCCATTCCCTTTCCAGGGGATCTTCCCAACCCAGAGATTCGAACCCGCATCTCCTACTTTGCAGGCAGGTTCTTTACCATTGATCCACTAGGGAAGCCCTGGCAAACTTCAGCCTGAGGACCAAATCCAGTTTGCCATCTGTTTCTATAAACACGGTATTAATTTAATACAGCTTGGTGTCTCTGGATGCTTTCAGTTACAGAGTTGAGTAGTTGCAATAAAAATCTGTGTGGCCCCAAAACCTAAAATATTTACCACCTCACCCTTTACAAAAAACTTTCCTAACTCCTGTCCTAGAATGTTAACATATATAATTTTCCTTTAGATTGAAATAATAAGTAATTGGACAAAATAAAATGTTTTACAATGATTTTTATATTGTAGTCATGTGGTAATATACAATTTATACTATATTTTCCTTTTAATACCAATAAACCAATTATAAAGATTACAGTGTTAATTACCACATTTTCACTTTAAAAAAACTAATGTGGTTACCAAAAAACTTAACAGTGGATGTGTTGATGATTAATTATTTAATATGTTGTTAAAATATCACTGTTTGACTGTGTCTCAAACTGGCCCTTTCCTAAAGTAAAATTATTTTTCTTGTTTAGTTATTTTCAGTTTAATAACTGCATTATAGGTAAAAACAGTTATGGAAATTTATTGACAAAGAATTCTTCACTTTTGAAAGAAATGAAAAGTCATATTTGCATGCTAAGGAGAAATGTACAGTAACAATGTCTTTCAGTCCTTATAAATAATTACCTTAATAGACAGTAAAGATGACATGTATGTGTCAATATAAGTAATAGCTTATTTTTAGTTCATTTCACATGTCCAGACTTTCCAATGTTTGGGGAAATTTTAAGAAAAGGAGATACATTTGTAGCTACATAAAATTGTATCATTCCCAGAAGCCTCATAAACTGAAAATGAGACCTTAATGATCTCCTCAAAATGACCTCAATATAGGAAAATGGTAAGTAATACAACAAAGAGAATACAGAACTATGGTTGCCAAGGCAACCATAATCATAATTCCTTTGAATTTTACTGAAGCATTCACTGCAGTTCAATCTAAGTTCATCATTCCTTAAGAAGCTTATATAAATTCAAAGTACTTATTATCTACAGCAGTATCATTCTAATCAAGCAGATGATGACAGGCATGTAGAACAGGAACTGAAATGCCCATGGCATTCGCATTATGGAAGAAAGATGGGAAAACGACACTTGCTAGTATGCAATGGCCAAGAGAACATTTCTTTCCATTCTGTTCCATTCAAGACACACTTGTGGCACTACATAGATAGTCTCATACATAGATAATGGAATAAACACAGATTAAATGAGCTACAATCTCCTTGTAGATGCCCACGGCCCTAGAGAACTATGACAAACTATAGAATGGCTCGTAGACACAATCCACAGATTACCATTTGAAGACCTTTTCCCTAAAGGTAAATACGTGTGACCATCACTTTGCCTTCCAAGTAAAGAAAATAAAATCTTTTCCGTAAAATTTTGAGGAAGCTATTATTGCTCATTTGTATCTCATTTAATGCTATCATTAGGACTGAAGAGGATATTGTTTACTCCAGGCAATGTCAATATCTGGGAGGTTGGGCAGCCAGAGTGCCCTGATGGACGCTAAACAATCTCTGCTTGTATTCTCCAACCCAGACACTCCCCAGTCTGAAAGTTTGTAAAGATGGCTGGATGTGTGAAAGTCTAAATGCATTTGCCCATGGAAACAATGGTATACATAGTTGTTCTGGTCCCCAGGCCAGCTGATATGGTCTCATTTAATCCATAACACACTAGAAATGCAGAGTGGGAAATATAAGTGGGAACACCATTCTTCTCAGAGTCTGGAAAAGAGAGAAGACTGTCCATCATGGTATGCATAAATGAGCACTGGGTAGGGTACAGAGGTCCCTGCATGTGCGCCTAGGTCAGAGAACATCTCCTGGGAATACCACTTTCTGGATCCATCTCAGCAGCCTGGCCCACTGTAAAAACTCCATCCATATCTTGCTGGATAAATAAAATAATGAGCACTTTGCCATGTAATTCTGGGCTAGTCATTTTAGCATTTCTGAGATTCTCCTTCCCTGTAAATTAGGTATTTGGAAAGAGTAGCCCAGGCACTATGCTTGTCTTGTTCTCCATTTATGGGTAACTCATTTGACCCCTGTTTTCTTTTTTTGATACTATGGGGATAACAATGGTTCCCACAAGGGGCAGATGGGAAGATGTATCATGAAGATGGAGATGGAGTTAGAATAAGCCTTTTACCACTGGTAGAGAATGGAATATTATGGTTTTGGAAAGGAAGCTGCTGAAAAAATAGACACCTGCCAGCCTCTTTCACTGAACCAATAATGCAATAACAAACACTTCCCAAATACATACTCACAGCAAAGTCCTTTTTTAATAATTCCCATCCCATCTTTCTAGTGTCTCCTTTCCTTGACTTTTTCCCTTTATGTCTTTTCTTTCTTCGACGCTTACCACCATCTCATTTACTTTATTTTCTGCTGTCTATTTATTGGATATCCCCTGGCAAATAGCTCCAATACTTTGGCCACCTGATACGAAGAACTGACTCATTGGAAAAGACCCTGATATTGGGAAAGAATGAGGGTACGAAGAGAAGGGAGCAACAGAGGATGAGATGGTTAGATGACATTATCAACTCAATGGACATGAGTTTGAGCAAACTCCAGGAGATGGTGAAGGATAGGGAAGCCTGGAATGCTGCAGTCCATGGGGTCACAAAGAGTTGGACACAACTGAGCAACTGAACAACAACATTAAGTATGCAATAACATTACATCTAAAAATTTTTAAATATTATTTTAAAATATTGCTAAAAAATACTAACCATCACCCGAGCCTTCAGCAGGTTATAGTATTAATAGTAACATCAAAGGTCACTGATCACAGACCACCATCACAAATATGAAAATAACGAAAACGTTGGAATTATTGTGAGAATTACCTAACTGTGACACAGGGACACAAAGTAAACAAATAATGTTGAAAAAAGAAATGGTGCAGATAGATCTGCTTGTCACAGGGTTGCCGCAACCTTCAATCTGTGAAAAAAGCATTATCTATGAAGCGTGATAAAGTGAAGCTCAAAAGATGAGTGATGCCTGTAAACATGTAGAAAAACGGAATGCTGCTTGGATTTTGGGCTATATACTGAAGCCAGGGAGCCAGCCTGGTACAGTGAAAACAGCTCAAGGCAGGAGACACCAGACTCTCAAATCAGGGGGTGTGCGTTTGAATTTCTGCTCTGCCTCCTAAAGCCTATTGACTTTGAGCAGTTAGAGAACCTCCTATGTTTCAGTTTTATCATTTTAAAAACTGGAATATGATCCATGCCTTGCAAAACTGTTGTGAGAATTAAATGAAAAGATGGAAGTAAACCCAGGAAACTGAAGCCCTTTACCAGGTGACAGCCATTCTCACTGTTGCTCATGGCCCTCCTAGCCCTGTCCTCACTACAGCGGCCTTACTCAAGCCCCTTAATCCCTCTGGTCTCCAGTTCCCTTTCCTACACAATAAGCGACTGGGTTAGAAGGATTCCGAATAGATCTGCCACTTTGAAAACCCTATACACTTCATTTTACTTCCCCAAGTATGTAATTATGGGACTGGGTGAAATAGACCTTTTAGAGATAATCTAGATTGATCTAGAGAGGCTTATTAAGTATGATGAATTGTCTGTGTTATAATTCTATACTCATAATCTTAAAGTATAATTTTTATTTTAAAAAAATCCTTCTGGAAGAAAAGTTTTCCATGTCTCAGCAATTCCAACTGCAGATAGTTTTTCAATGCTTGGGCTGAAGGGCCCAATATTATAAGTATAAATGTCATTAGGTGCTGAAAACTTCCTTTTGCATTTATGACTGTGTCCCAAAACAGAATCCTAGAAAAGAGAAGTGTGGTTCATAAATACTGAGAGACCTCCTAAGAATCCAGTAGGATTTCATATACATTTCAGTTGATTTACATTTAAATTTGTTATTCATTTACAAGTTCCCACAGGCTACAGTCCATGGGGTCTCAAAGAGTCAGACATGACTGAGCGACTAATACTACTACTACATTTATAGTGTCCCAAACAGGATGAGCTTGACAACTTGTGAATCATAAAAAAAGGAAGAAAATCAAGTTACTAAACAAATTATTTTCCCTTTGAGTCATATGCAGCCCATAAGATAACTCTGACGCAGCACTTATAACACAGACATATTTACTTAAGATGAACAGAAAACAATTTCCTTGCTGCCATCTAGCCTTTAAAAATCCTTTTAAAAATTTATATATTCAAAGAGCTTCCAGGGGAAAAAAATCTTTTAGGTCTGTAACTTCTGCAGAAAAAATGGCCTGAAATATTTCCAAATACACTACTGAGAAAGTGCTCTCTTGAGTACAAACACAATTTTTAATATCTTAAAGCATATCTTGGTTTGAACAACACACCTTTGGGTCGTATTCAAAGCGCACAACTTTGGGTCAAATTCAAATTATGCTCACACACACACACACACACACACCACGGTACCACCCACTTCTCTTATTTCCTCCTACAACCAGAAAACGGAGTGTTGTACTGCAACAGCACACACCCTTTCAATTTGCATAAATATAATGCCTTTAACCCATTAAAGAAGCACAAAAACATCATCAGGGCTGAAATCAGTCAAAATGAATAATACATGTTTAAAATAAAAATAAGCCTGTAATTTTAATGTAAAATTTACATGGATAAATAGCTACTATGTTAAAATAAACATCTGCATCACACAATTAAATATAAGTGGCCTAGGAATGCCCAACTTACAAATATCCTGTACATGGGAACAGTCAACCCAAGCGAGCAGACCAGGACCAGGGCAGGCTTTCCCCAGACTTGAAGTTGGGAGAAGAATTTCCCTAGGATTCACCTTAGTGTCTTCCTGCTGGATACCGACGATGGCAGTGATCAGAGAAGGGGGAAATGGGTAGCCATGATTCTCAAGCCACCACAGCACTCCCTTCCCACCATGCTCACCAAGGAATCCATTTCCTATAAATGTTACAAAGAGTGCCTGGGTTCCCAGGCCGGTCCATCAGAAGTCCGCTGGACCCAAAGTGCAGCTGGAACTGTGCTATTAATACCAGGCTGACTTCCCATTTGGAAGCCAACTCCAGTCCTGACAGTGCTCGTCAGCTCTGTTATGGTTAAATGGATTTGTAGGCGGTCCTGGGAGCCTGCCAGTTAGAACATCCTTTCTGTGGGAAAATTCCTGTGAGGCCCAAACAACTCACTGACAAACACAGTTGTAGTAGACCACATGTTGGGAGACCCTTAGGCATTGACAAATCAATCCTCACCCTTTCCTTCTGGAAATGCCTGGGTGAGTATTATAGTAAACCCTTGCACAAATAAACATACGGCAGGACCAACAGTCGGCACATGACCTGCTCCGTGGTAACCAGTGGGTATTTTTGCTATCATCATTAATGTGACAACAGATCTACTCCTCCCGTGATGCACACATGTACATGCATATAGACACCTCACATACATGCACACATACACACTGCACTATACAATGCTCCATGCAAATACGTTTCCATCTATACAGAAATGTCTGTCTTCTCTTGAGGAAAAGATGAACCATATCCAGGCCTGAGCTCTGTACTCTAAATGGTGTTCTCTGGCTTGTACTTGATTGTGGGGATTGATTTGCTCTTGTTAATCCTCATTCTTAACTGACTCTCCCAAGTCCAAAAGACAACTGTGGGACAACGAGGCAAAGTATGGGACAGGAAGTGAAAGAATCATAATCAAGATTAGTGTGTGCATGCGTGTGCTCTCAGTCGTGTCCGACTCTTTGCAAACCCCATGGACTGTAGTCCACCAGACTCTGTTGTGCATGGAATTTTCCAGGCAAGAATACTGGAGTGGGTTGCCATTTCCTACTCCAGAATCAAGTTTAGACTTGGGACCTAAGTAACATCATGTTCGAATCAACAGAGAAACTCACTATTACATAATAGTCCTCTTATATTAGTGAAACGTGTGCAAAAGATACTGCTCTCATCAATGGCAGGAAGAATTAGGTACAAACTGATAAAACAATTTCAAATAGTGCCCCCCCTCACACACAGCTAATAAGGCAACAGAGGAGATGTTGGATAATTACACTAGGAAATGAAGGATATTCCCAGCCTAGGCACCTTAAAAACACACACTGTTAACCAGTCCAAATGAAGCAATGGATCTACAGAAGCACGTATATCCAGTATACCCTCAGTTGATCTAGCAAAAGAAGCCAAGGCCTTTATTATTTACTTAAAGACAGCATAGGAACCATCGAAGATCAGGGTAGTGTATGAAAGACCAGAGGGTCTTCCAGATGTGCTATCTTATGTCACATACTCAGAGTCATTAAGCAAAAGGCAAGGGCAAAGACAGGGATCAAGCTCACTGTGGTGGCTTGTCTTCCAGGGAGAGGGCCAGAAGAGAGATTTCAGCAACCTGAATCAACTCCTTTAATTCTCCAATACAGAGCCATAAATGACACTCCAGCTTTGTTGTTAAATCTTTCTCACTTAACCATCCAAAGGATAAAATATTCTAGCACCATGGAGAATCCAAAGTGAAGTAAGAGCAGACTTGAGTTTAGTTCTTAAAATAAATGCCCAAGAATGATCTTTCAAGTTGGCATATCAAATATCAATATATGTATACTTTGTACTAAGTATACAAAATATGTTTACTGAGGCAGATGTATATATACTGTGTATATGTGTATGAATACATACAATTTGTCCATATAATGTAGATATTAACCCACCTGAAAAATGCCTTCAATGTGTATTAATGAGTACAACCATATTCAGTTCCACAGCCATCCATGGGTAGCTAATTAGAAATTAGAGCCTTACTAAGTAACACGTTTCCAAACTGAAGGTAAGTTATAAGTATGCACATCTGCTTCAGTTGTGAAATGCACTATCCTTGGCACTATTGCACATGTTTCAACAAAAATCTGCCCTCCGGGGTAGACAGAGCTCCTTGAAATATTCAGTCTGATCAATACACAAAGGTAAGCCCCGCCCCTCCAAAGGGGTTCTCTTAAGACATTTGGAAAGACAGCAAGAAAGAATTTCCCCATCCAAGTTAGGTTAACTTGCATGCTGGTGTGGAGCTGGAGAAGGTATTAATTTCACACAGTGCTTTCTCCCAGGCAAAAGTATTTTAAGATAAAAACAGTGGGGAACAAAGTTCTAATTTCAAGTCACCCTGAAAACTAAGCTCCTTCTTTTCAGGGAATTTACCCAGCTTGATGAGTGCTTAGAAGTCTTCAGTGTTGATGTATTTGCTGGAGTATCCTCATTTGACCAGAAGCAATCTGTCTCAGGCAACAGTAAAACTGCCACTATACTGAAAAAAAAATTATGGGTGGCATGTATGTCAACCTGGGCTCAGGTGTCCCAAGGGCCACACTTATTTCTCAACAGTTGATCACATCAAGTTTAGGATGAGTTTGAATATCTGACACGTGGCCCAAATGAATTTTACCCTGATTCCCTCACTCCTTGTTTCGATTCCCTCTTCCCTAATTGTTCTACTTACTTTTAGGTCAGTCTCCTTTTCCTCATCATTGGGGAAGGTATGCCCATACAGTGGTGTACCTTCGCCAATAAAGGGTCTAGGATTTCTAACAAGACAATCATCTTTTGTGACTGCATCGGGTATACTTTTCATGCAAAGAGATACTCAGAATACCTGAAAGGACAGGGCATCTAACATTTTTACTGTTGTTGTCAAGCTAACAAAACAGGTTCAATATGTGATGCCAACTGGCTAATAAATGGTTATACACACACACACACACACACACACACACATACATATACATACAAGATGGCAAGAGTGAACGCCAACATTTTAGGAATCAGTGAACTAAAATGAAATGGAATGGGTGAATTTAACTCAGATGACCATTATATCTGCTACTGTGGGCAAGAATCCCTTAGAAGAAATGGAGTAGCCATCATGGTCAACTAAAGAGTCTGAATTGCAGTACTTGGATGCAAAAACAACAGAATTATCTATGTTTGTTTCCAAGGCAACCCATTCAATATCACAGTAATCCAACTCTGTGCCCTGACTCATAATGCTGAAGAAGCTGAACTTGAACGGTTCTATGAAGACCTACAAGACCTTCTAGAACTAATACCCCAAAACTATGTCCTTTTCATTATAGGGGATGGGAATGCAAAAGTAGGAAGTCAAGAAACACCTGGAGTAACAGGCAAATTTGGCCTTGGAGTACAGAATGAAGCAGGGCAAAGGCTAATAGAGTTTTGCCAAGAGAAAGCACTGGTCATAGCAAACACCCTCTTCCAAAAACACAAGAGAAGACTCTACACATGGACATCACCAGATGGTCAATACTGAAATCAGATTGACTATGTTATTTGCAGCCAAATATGGAGAAGCTCTATACAGTCAGCAAAAACAAGACCAGGAGCTGACTGTGGCTCAGATCATGAACTCCTTATTGCCAAATTGAGACTGAAATTGAAGAAAGTAGGGAAAACCACTAGACCATTCAGGTATGACCTAAATCAAATCCCTTATGATTATACAGTGGAAATGAGAAATAGATTTAAGGGACTAGATCTGATAGAGTGCCTGATGAACTATGGATGGAGGTTCGTGACATTGTACAGGAAACAGGGATCAAGACCATCCCCATGGAAAAGTAATGCAAAAAAGAAAAATGGTTGTCTGAGGAGGCCTTACAAATAGCTGTGACAAGAAGACAAGCGAAAAGCAAAGGAGAAAAGGAAAGATATAAGCATCTGAATGCAGTGTTCCAAAGAATAGCAAGGAGACATAAGAAAGCCTTCCTCAGCGATCAATGCAAAGAAATAGAGGAAAACAACAGAATGTGAAAGACTAGAGATCTCTTCAAGAAAATTAGAGATACCAAGGGAACATTTCATGCAAAGATGGGCTTGATAAAGGACAAAAATGGTATGGACCTCACAGAAGCAGAAGACATTAAGAAGAAGTGGCAAGAATATACAGAAGAACTGTACAAAAAAGATCTTCATGACCCAGATAATCACGATGGTGTGATCACTCACCTAGAGCCAGACATCCTGGAATGTGAAGTCAAGTGGGCCTTAGAAGGCATCACTACGAACAAAGCTAGTGGAGGTGATGGAATTCCAGTTGAGCTCTTTCAAATCCTGAAAGATGATGCTGTGAAAGTGCTGCACTCAATATGCCAGCAAATTTGGAAAACTCAGCAGTGGCCACAGGACTGGAAAAGGTCAGTTTTCATTCCAATCCCAAAGAAAGGCAATGCCAAAGAATGCTCAAACTACTGCACAATTGCACTCATCTCACATGCTAGTAAAGTAATGCTCAAAATTCTCCAAGCTAGGCTTCAGCAATACATGAACCGTGAACTCCCAGATGTTCAATCTGGTTTTAGAAAAGGCAGAGGAACCAGAGATCAAACTGCCAACATCTGCTGGATCATGGAAAAAGCAAGAGAGTTCCAGAAAAACATCTATTTCTGCTTTATTGACTATGCCAAAGCCTTTGACTGTGTGGATCACAACAAACTAGAAAATTCTGAAAGAGATGGGAATAGACCACCTGACCTGCCTATTGAGAAATCTGTATGCAGGTCAAGAAGCAAGAGTTAGAACTGGACACGTAACAACAGACTGGTTCCAAATAGGGAAAGGGGTACATCAAGGCTGTATATTGTCACCCTGGTTATTTAACTTACATGCAGAGTACATAATGAGAAACACTGGGTTAGATGAAGCACAAGCTGGAATCAAGATTGCTGGGAGAAATATCAATAACCTCAGATGTGCAGACGATACCACCCTTATGGCAGAAAGTGAAGAACTAAAGAGCCTCTTGATGAAAGTAAAAGAGGAGAGTGAAAAAGTTGGCTTAGAACTCAACATTCAGAAAACTAAGATCATGGCATCCAGTCCTGTCACTTCATGGCAAATATACGGGGAAACAGTAGAAACAGTGATAGACTTTATTTTGGGGGGCTCTAAAATTACTGCAGATGGTGATTGCAGCCATGAAATTAAAAGATGCTTACTCCTTGGAAGAAAGCTTATGACCAACCTAGATAGCATATTAAAAAGCAGAGACATTACTTTGCCAACAAATGTCCATCCAGTCAAAGCTATGGTTTTTCCAGTAGTCATGTATGGATGTGAGTTGGATCATAAAGAAAGCTGAGCACCAAAGAATTGATGCTTTTGAACTGTGGTGTTGGAGGAGACTCTTGAGAGTCCCTTGGACTGCAAGGAGATCAAACCGTAAAGGAAATCAGTCCTGATTATTCATTGGAAGGACTGATGCTGAAGCTGAAACTCCAATACTTAGGCCACCTGATGCGAAGAACTGACTCACTGGAAAAGACCCTGATGCTGGGGAAGATTGAAGTCAGGAGAAGAAGGGGACAACAGAGGATGAGATGGTTGGATGGCGTCACTGACTCAATGGACATGAGTTTGAGTAAACTCTAAGCTGGTGATGGACTGGGAGGCCTGGCATGCTGCAGTCCATGGGGTTGCAAAGAGTAGGACATGACTGAGTGACTGAACTGAAATGAACATGTACTTACACACCTGGAGGAGGGCATGGCAACTCACTCCAGTATTCTTGCCTGGAGAATCCCATAGACAGAGGAGCCTGGAGGGCTGCAGTCCAGTGGGTTGCAGAGAGTCAGACATGACTGAAGCAACTTAGCACGTGCACACACACACACACATAGTGATATGGTGGAGTGGGTAGGTAGCCTTTACCATCTCACAGTTCTTCAGTGGTTTTACTTATCTACCAAAGAGAATCTAATAGTTGTGAATGCCCAAACCGGTGAGGGTCAGTGTATAACACCTAACCCTACAAGATTGGTGTGATGATTAAATGAGATAATAATTGCCAAGCATTTAAGACAGAACCTGGCATCTAGAAAGAGATACAACCACCATCACCACAATCACCATCATCATCATTACTATCATTATAATCATCATTACTACCACTACTACTACACCATCATCACCATTTTGACTATTAATTATAGGATTTTAGTTAAGAAAGGAATGTGCCCTATGATAGAGTAAACTCAAAGGTAAACACAGTAATATATAGTTCTTGTATTTACAGGGGTGCCCCAGTAGTATATCAGCCTCAATATATTTTCCGCATGGATGACTCCAAAAGGTTTAGGTAAATGACCAATTTCAGTGAAAGTGAAAGTGAAGGTGAAGTCGCTCAGTTGTGTCCGGCTGTTTGCGACTCCATGGACTGTAGTCTATCAGGCTCCTCCGTCCATGGGATTTTCCAGGCAAGAGTGCTAGAGTGGATTGCCATTTCCTTCTCCAGGGGATCTTCCTGACTCAGGAATCGAGCCTGGGTCTCCCGCATTGCAGGCAGACGCTTTACCGTCTGAGCCATTTTTCTTTTTTTTTTGGAAATTTACCAGATATAACATGTAGCAGAAATGGTTACACATTCAAATGGATGTAAAAACTATGAATATCATGTACTAACAACTAGAAAGAATAGATAATAGGAGAGAGAATTAGTGTTTTAAACTATAATTTAAACTTATAATAATTTAATTAGATCAAAAGTTTAGAATGAGACTAAGACAAAAAGAATAAAAAAATTAGAGAGAAGTCTGCATTTAAGGAGGCCTGGCGTGCTGCGATTCATGGGGTCACAAAGAGTCGGACACAACTGAGCGACTGAACTGAACTGAAAATTAATTTGGGATAGAGAAGCCATTTGAGGAAGAGGTAGAGCTCTTAGATTGTCCACGAAGCTCAAATGAAGTCTGACAAAAGTGCTAAACCAGGTAACGGAAACTTGGACAGCATGAAAAGAACTTTAGAATCCAACCTGATAAAAATAGTAATGCAATGTACTCCATGCAGGTCAGGGCACTCCTGGAGCATCAAACTGTGTTCTGGAGGCCACACCTTTGGAAGACATTGACCCATCCAGCAAGCCCTGAAGGGAGCAGTGTGGATGGGGGAGAGAAAGTTCTAGATATATCATCATTAATAAATCTATTAATTTCACAAATGGATTTGAGTCTGTTTAGTCTGGAGTGGTGAGACTTCCCAGGTGGCTCAGAAGGTAAACAATCTGCCTGCAATGCAGGAGGCCTGGGTTCAATATCTGGGTTGGGAAGATCCTCTGGAGAAGGGAATGGCTACCCACTCCAGTATTCTTGCCTGAAGAAGTCCATGGACAGAGGAGCCTGGCAGACTACAGTCCCTGGGGTCGCAAAGAGTCAGACACAACTGAGAGACTTTCACACATTACAGTCTGGAGTGGCAGAGACTGTGAGGTACGAGAAATGCTGGCTTAAAATAGTTGAGTGGCCATCAAGGGAATTCAGTAGTACATCTGGCCTATCTTTCAAGAGAGCAGATTTCAAATGACTGAATGGGAATTCCTGGGAGTAGGCCTGGACCTTTCCCCAGGAGATTCTTTCTAAAGAAAACATTTACCCATGGATAAGTGGCTTAGGGGGAACAGAACTCTTTAAATTCAGAGGTTCATGTAGCTAACCATTTGATCATCTATTACCAGTGTAGATAAAATGGATTCCTACTTTGGGTGAGAGGCCAAGTACATGATCTCTGAGGTTGCACCACCAAGATTCAATTCTCCTACACTGTTTTGATGAAATATATGAAGAAGAGGCATAAAAAACCCCAGGGGTTCCCTTGTGGCTCAGCTGGTAAAGAATCTGCCTTCAATGTGGGACACCTCGGTTCGATCCCTGGGTTGGGAAGATCCCTTGGAGAAGGGAAAGGCTACCCACTCCAGTATTCTGGCCTGGAGAATTCCATTGACTATGCAGTTCATGGGGTCACATAGAGTCAGACACGACTAAGCGAGTTTCACTTCCCTTCATGAAGAAGAGGCAAGGGTTCATTAAGGGAGAAGAGGATGCTTAAAAATGAGAGAGAAGAAATTTATTGATGGCTTTGTGTGGTTGAGGTGTGTAGCAAGTGGTGTAGTCTCCATGATAAGTGGATTCATGCTAATTAATTAATAAAGGCCTGAACCAAACTTTAGAATTTTAAGGCTGGTCCTAGGAATGATGCCTCATGCTTTTCCATGTTCCCTACAATATCTTAGGTAGTAGCCATGTGGTAGGTGTTCACCAACCACTTGCTGCTTGGTTAACTTTCCATTTTTTCTTCAGGGGATTCAGGTTAAAGAATGAGGAATAATCAGCCAGCAGTGGAAACTGGTTTGATAAAGTGGCTATTTGCTTGACTGCTTTCACTAGGGTGTATGACTCTAACCTGACTGGAAGTATTTTGATGTCAGAATGATAAAAATTGCTTTGGCTGTTTTGTGGCAAAATATCATAGTATCAATACGTTTGTTTGTTTGTTTTGGCCATGCCATGCATTCGGCATGTAGGATCTTAGTTCCCCAATTGTTTCCCCTTCAGTGGAAGCATGGAATTCTATCCACTGGACTGCCAGGGAATTCCCTAGGGTTTTTTCCTTAAACACTTTCATCACTGCTAAATTTTTTGCCTTTTGAAAAACATTGTTATACTTTTTTATATCTGGTGGGACATTAATGAATTTTGCTAGACTGTGATTCAATACTGTAGTGATTTAATATAATTACTTGATATAACATTCTAAGATACATGGCATATATTTTATTATGTGCACATTTTAATATCTAATAAAACTTTCTAGAAGATTTATATCCATCTATTCACTACATAGTTAAATTACATCAAAAGAAATTGAGAATTTATCACATAATTAAATAACATAAAATATCCACCTTGCTTTGACCCAGAAATGAGGAAAATGATGTTATAGTGTTAAACAAGTTTAGAACATTATCACAGGGCATATTTGTTAGAAGGCATGATATCTTCAAATATTCCCTTTGCCTCTTTATTCCTATGTTGGTAATACACTTAGTACTAACTGAGACCGTGCCTCTAATTAATTTGTTTTCACCTTTTGTTGCTGGGGAATTTCATCATAGCTATATTACCTGCCAGTAGATGATAGTTCAGGTCAACTGAGAATGCTACCGCATTCTCTCCTGCAGTCTCTGAGTATTTCACTGTGGATTTTAATTGCAATAGCATGCTTATAACCGAACCCCAAACTGCACTGAATTGGGAAGTCATTTTCTTTTAGTCACCTTTTATAATTAATATGAAAATAACAGATACATACACAATGCATCATTCTTCACATTTCATCATTGGACTTAATCACTGCCAGAGCATTGAGGATGGATGAAATCCAAGGGGCTCTGATTCACGGGATTCTTGACTTTTCTCTCATTCAGTTGGTGGGAAACTCTCTTCAAGTTAGATGAGGGATACAGTTAGAGAAATCTGCACCCTACACTCTCAGAATTTGGCTCCTTTCTTTATTGGTCTTCAAATCTGATATGTATTTCGGTCAGTTGATCAGACTTCTAATTCTATCCACTGCATTCAAATAGCTATAGTACTTTTTCTCCTTTCTCTCCCCAAGTTTGCAGTATTCTCAGGTATGGAGTCCCTCTGGCTAGTGGCACAGGACTGTCTGAATGCCAAAAAGCATCTCTCCTCTGTGCTAATAAGTCATTTAAAGCCCAAGTAGTACCTTGGATATCCATAAGTCATGACCAGTAGTGTCCTAGGGACATAGCAATTTTCCTAATAAATACCTGCTATATGAACAAAGGAGCTAGAAGTACCAACCAGGTATGCTTCTTTTCAAACTTGGGTCTTCACTATGATTTTTTTTTCAAATTGAGATATAATTCACATACCATAAAATTAACCAATTTGAAGTGTGCAACACTTCATGGCAAATTGATAGGGAAACAATGGAAACAGTGACAGACTTTATTTTGGGGGGCCCCCAAATCACTGCAGATGGTGACTGCAGCCATGAAATTAAAAGACGTTTGCTCTTTGGAAGAAAAGCTATGACAAACCTAGACAGCATATTAAAAAGCAGAGACATTACTTTGCTAACAAAGGTCTGTCTAGTCAAAGCTATGGTTTTTCCAGTAGTCATGTATGGATGTGAGAGTTGGACCATAAAAAAAGCTGAGCGCCGAAGAATTGATGCTTTTGAACTGTGGTGTTGGAGAAGACTCTTGAGAGTCCCTTGGACTGAAAGGAGATCAAACCAGTCCATCCTAGAGGAAATCAGTCCTGAATATTCACTGGGAGGACAGATGCTGAAGTTGAAACTCCAATATTTTGGCCAACTGATGTGAAGAACTGACTCATTGGAAAAGATCCTGATGCTGGGCAAGACTGAAGGCAGGAGGAGAAGGGGACAGCAGAGGATGAGATGGTTGGATGGCATCACTGACTCTATGTACATGAGTTTGAGCAAGCTCCAAGAGTTGGTGATGGACAGGGAATCCTGGTGTGCTGCAGTCCATGGGGTCGCAAAGAGTCGGACACAACTGGGCGACTGAACTGAACTGAAAGTGTGCAACTCAATGGGTTTTAGTATATTCATAGACTTGTGCAACAATCACCACAATCAATTTCAGAACATTTTCATCACCCCCAAAGAAACCCATACTCAATAACACATACTCCCCATTCCCATCTCCCCCAGTCCCTGGCAACCATGAATTTCCTTTCACTGTCTGTGGATTTGCCTGTTCTGGGTATTGCATATAAATGCAGTCGAACAGTGTGGGCCTCTTGTGTTTACATTCTTTACTTAGTGTGATGTTTTCAAGTCTCATCCATGTTGTAACATTTATCATTCCTTTTTGTGACTGAATAGAATTCTATTATATGCATATATCACATTTGCTTATCCATTTATCACTTGATGGACATTTAGATTCTTTCAATTTTGTGGCTATTATAAATAATGCTGCCATGAACATTCATATACATGTTTCTGTATGGACATACATTTTCATTTCTCTTAGGAGTACATTCAGGAGTGGTATTTCTAGGTCATATGATAATGCTTCTCTTAATTATATCTTGTTTTCCTCATACAGCCATAAATGATCTCAGTCCTTTTGTAAAGTCTCCCATAATTTAGTAATTCTATTGCTTTTTTATAAGAGAAAAATCAGTTAAGGTTATTTCATTCTGTTTTATCATCATAAAGGTCATCAATTCATGTCTAGTAACAGTTTAATGGAAAGTCCTGCAGAAACTCAAAATTAAATCCTATGTATTTATCTTCCTAAAAATAAATTCATCTTAGTTTAGAAAAAAACAGTATGTAAAAGAATGGGTAAATTCTCCATTGATTAGTAATACAAATGGACCAACTGGAATTAGTGATGTCATAAAAAACTTTTTATGTGCAACTTTTTTAGAAATATTCCAGAATACATATAATCACACAGAATAAAAGAAGAAACTTAATTAGAAAATGAGGAACATTTATAATTAACAAATTCATTAATTCTGCAAATATCTCTTAAAGAAAGTTAAAGGTAACTAAACAGTCTTGCTCATAAATATTAAAATTATAACCTCCAAATCTCATGTAACATATACTAAAAGATTTGTTCAGCAGCAAACTTCCGAACACTGTATTTCAATACATTCACTATTCCGAGCTACCTTAATATAAGCATTATTAAACCCTGTAATTGTGCACTGCATTGCTTCACACTTTAAAACAATTTTCCTTCCCTTGTCTTCTAAGAAGATGCTTCAGTGAAATTATTTTGTAAAAATCCACTGGGATTGAAGACCATTAGCAATTTACCAGTCAGTCACACAGATAAAATGTGACTTTGAATCTTATACAAATACCATTAACAAATGCAAACTGTTTTTCTACATCTTTAGTTGACGAAGAGAATATACAAACACATTCCCTCTGATACTTCACTTTGAAGGTCCTCTTACAACAAAAAGAAAAAACATCATAGAAAATAAAGCTGAGGTACAAGATCTTTGAGCAGTGTCATCCCTACTGATTTTGCTTTTAGAAATGGCTACTGAGCTCCACAAATCACTAACAAGACCACTACCCTTAAAATCCAAGTGTTATGCCTTATCCCCGAATGGATGTTAAGCATGTTAAGGGAAATGAAATCTCTAGGGTCAGCATCAGGAGTGTTGACAAGGAAATCCACAAGCATGGTGCAATGTGGGTTGTTTTTCAAACTAGTTCCAAACTGTAAAAAGCCCACAAACACACGTTAGAGCTGCCTTCCTTTCACAACTCAAAACAATCCCAGTTCACATCAGTCCTCACTCTGCCCAGTTTCCGTGCTAGGAATACAGGCTATTTTAGCATTTACCTCAGGCAAACAACATTAGCAAGGCAAATTACTACTTGGCCAAGTACACAACTCTGAGGCGGTCTGCTCTGCCTGCTATTTTTCTGTGCAGGTAACAATTACATGGTGGTGGTTTAGCTGCTAAGTCGTGTCCGACTCTTGCAACCCCATGGACTGTAGCCTGCCAGGCTCCCATGTCCATGGGATTCTCCAGGCAAGAGCACTGGAGAGGGTTGCCAATTCTCACCAATGCAGAGGTAACTGCAAACCATTTATATCTTAGTAAGAGGGAATAAAGTAATAGATGTTGGGGTGTTATCTCCCAGATATGTATGAAGTTCCTTTGTAGTATCAATGACAAATTGTCAACTAACCTCCGCTGGTAAAGTCCACTGAACTTGCTTCTAGACAACCTGAATTAGAAGTTCTCTTCTACCAGTATTTATCCATGACCTTGGGAAAGTTACTTAACTTGGTTAGCAGCCTCTGTTGCTGATCCAACAGTCATTTCCCCTTCCCCACTCCTTCCAAATAGAGGCCTGACACTGTTTGGCTATTTAATCTTCCCCCAAATGACAAAGGGGAGATGACCCATCTCATTGTTAGATGGGTCCATCTGACAGATCCTCATTGTTTTTAGTAAGTTGCAATTATACCACTGCATTTGCCAGGATTGTTTTAAGAAGGGAAATGGATAGCACATTAAGTTAAATCCTATAACAATTAGAAAAAGAGCAGACACAGAAAGAACTGTGGCTCTCAATAAGATGCAAGTATAATTCCCTCTAGGGGAAAAGAAATCGCTGTTAGGCAACCTGGGGCACTGCCACGGCACAGGGATGAGGCTCACATGAGCTTACTTGACTATCAGGTCCAACACGGTTGCTTGAGCTCTGGACGGTATATTTGTACTTTAGCCAACAGGAGGCCCTCATTAGTGGGCACTTAGTTACATGGCCACAGTTAGCTGTATGGGAGGCAGTGAAAGCTGGGTGGGGAGAAGGGGCAGTGATTGGCAGTCATTGCCACAGCATGTGACCAAATTTCTGCCACTGAGATATGAAGAAGCTTCTAGGAAAGTCTCTAGCTAAGAAGGAGAAAGGAAGAGATGGCCTGTACTTCTTCCAGTCACTGTTACTGTCAATGTGATGTCTGGGACTGAGGCAGCCATCTTGCTGCAAGCCCAAGAGTAAAGCCAACACACGGAGCATTCAAGAGCCTGCAGGGGGAAAGATCGGCCACTCTAATATTCTGTCCAAGGATCCCATGCCACTCTGAAATTCTTATTATATTAGACTGCAATCTCATTGCTATTCCATTATGTTGGAGAGACAGTATTCTGGTACTTGTAGCTGAATCCCCTCTAATTCATTCAACCTAGCCCATAGGCCTTCCTAATTTGAAGACAGTTACTTCTTCCTCTTGTCTGTATCTTCACAAGCTAAAAATTCTAGTGATATAAACAACCAATCAATTATTGTTTAATCACTATTATCAAAATATACTTTGGTTACTCCTTGTTTTATTTAAAAATGAATACAGGAAACCATACTGCATTCATTTACTCAGGTACTCAAATTTGTCCTAGAAAACATAACAGTTTTGAAATCTTGGCTTCACCATTTCTGGCACAATGATCTAGAGCAAGTAATTTAGTCTCTGAGCGCCACAGTTTCCTTATATGTTTAAAAAGAAAGGAAAATACCATCTTTTTTTAGGAGTGTGTGAATGTCAGAAATACATATAAATGACATAATGTCATTTATATGTATATATATGTATATATGTATATATCTATACAGTAGGTGCTCAATAACTGGCAACTGTTATATTGAGAGTGTTAACAGCCTCAGTTGGGAAGCTGGGGGTCCCCAAGCGGCAGGAGGAAATAAAACTGCAAATGGCAGATTTTTTTTTTTTTTCTTTTCTCGGCTAATCCTGTGTTGTCATGGCGACACCTATTTCCACCTGAACTTACTTTATCTCAAACCTTGAGCTAACCAATGCGTTTTCCTCATGGAAATGTCTTTCTTAAGCTATGTTAATGAACTATGCATTTGCTTAGAAATCTGCCTTATTTCAAGATTCATGTCAATTGTCTTATGGCCCAGATTGACTCACTTGTGCCAACGTTATCTCAAAATGCATGTTGCTGGTGAGGGGCCTGGTGCAACTCTCTCAGTTCTGAGGCGTTTTCTTTTTTCTAATTAGCAGCTTGGTAATAGGTATATAACTCTTTGCTAAAAACTAACACAGAAGCACTCTTTCGGTCCCCTTCTGATGTCTGTGTCAGAAGCTTTTGCTATCTCTTTTATACTTTGAAAGTGAAAGTTGCTCAGCCATATCCGACTCTTTGCGACCCCATGGATAAACAGTCCATGGAATTCTCCAGGCCAGAGTACGGGAGTGGGTAGCCGCTCCCTTCCCCAAGGGATCCTCCCAGCTCAGGGATTGAACCCAGATCTCCCGCATTGCAGGTGGATTCTTTACCAGCTGAGCTACCAGGGAAGCCCCTTTTATACTTTAATAAAATTTTATTACATAAAAAGCTCTGAGAGATCAAGCCTCATCACTGGCCCTGGGTTGAATTCCTCTCCTCCAGAGGCCATGGATCCCGGTGTTATTCATGGCTCCTAACAGCAACCTTTCAATACCTTGGGCAGCCACTGAGGACACAAAGATGAAATGGGTTGATCTCATTCAGAGTTGCATTCCTTCCTTCTTTCCCTCCTTCTTTCATTTCTTTATACACATGTATATATGTATATATTCTACCGAGTTTCAGAAGTCACTGAAAGCAGTCAGAAGGCAAATATAAAAATGACAGCAATGTTTTACCTTAGAGAATAAAGAACTCAGAGAACTATGAGTTGTCAAAGACAGCAGAAAGAAGGAAACAGCAGATAACACAGATGAAGAGAAACCTTGCGGGAAAGAGGAGAGTCAAGATATACAGACTAGAGAGAAGAAATGGCTAAAGAAGAGAGAGGGGGGTTGATGCGGGAGAGGCAAAGGGAGGGAGAGAAAGCAAGAGACTGAAATAGTGAGTGGGTAGGTGAAGTTGAGTCTACAGCCTGGTAAATGTCCACCATCATTAAAGACTCAAGTTTTGCACAGTGATGAGTTCCTTTGGGTCCTGCCTGGAGTGGTATTCCAGTGCTCCCAAGTACTAAGAGGTTTTTCTCCTCTTCCATTCCTTCTCTTATAACTTTATGATGAATTTTTACTATCTAAAATAACCAAGCATGTCTCTATTCTCTGCAACACAAGAGATCCTGAAACAAAGTAAATGGTAGCAGAAGCCATGGAATTAACAACAGTGAAGGGAATGTGAGTACAGTGTTAAGTGAAGAGGGCTGAAATGGAAAGGTGTTTAAGAACAAATGAAGGGAAAGATGCCTGCAAAGGTGATTAAGATGTATTGCCTTGGAATGTAGGGAGAGAAATAAAGGAGCTATGGAAAAAGGAGGAAAAGAGGTTGCCAGGGAGAAACAGAGCTGAATTCAAAGGCCACAGGGCTTAAATGCAATAAGGACTCATCTTCCTGAACTGGCAATGAGGTCGTCCATAACCTTGGAAAAAGCAGAATCAAGAGAGTGATAGGGTGAAAGCCAGCTGGCAGAGGATTGAGAAGTGAATAGAGATGAGTATGTGAAGTAGTTTTGAGTATAAACTACCTTTATGCAAAGTGTTAGCTATAAAAAAAAACAGATAAGATGGCTTTCAGGAGAGGTTTGCTCAAGGAAAGGTTTGATATGAGGAGATAATTAAGTGTGTAGAAGAGAAGCTGAAGCTAGAAGAAAATGAGATGATACTATCTAGAGCTGACCCTGAAGAAGCATGATTGCATGGAATTTGGGTAGGAAGACAAATTCTTTGCCTCTGAGATTGAAAGAAATAGGGCCTGGCAGCTCATTTGAATTTCACATGTGATGGATCTTTTGCCACAAGACAAATTGACACAGTGCTTTCAAATGAAACTATCTATAACAAAGGAATATTTCAAGCTTAAAATTAGCTTGGTTTAAGCTTATGAAGTATTATGCATAGACAATATGGCTATCCATAATTTGCCAATTATTGTCCCTTGCTCTGGATCATAAGCCCATTTCATAAGAGCACTGCTGGGGCTGGGTTTCTGGAAGTGATGAATCTCACAGTTGTGGCTGGCCAATGAATCACCCAGGAAGTCTGAGAGACCAGGATGTTGTTACCTCCAGATCTTGAAGCTTTAGGGCTTCCACCCTATCAGGCAGGCACATCTGCTTCTCCAAATGAAGGAAACAAGACAAGAATAGAAGAGACAGTTGGCAAAGCCTCAAGTCAGCCTTTGCCCTCTCCTTTCTTGTTTCCTGTACTGACCCGGAACTATCTATGTGAGCTGTATTGGAGCAATTCTGCACTCTGAAGAACTAAAATAGGAATGATGGATAGTGCTTTTTTTTTTCTTCAGCATCTCTAAAAAGCCAATTGATTCATTTACTCACCCCACAAATTTTAATTGATTCCATACTATGTACTAGAGTTATTCCAGGTGCTGGAAAGGAGTGCTGGTAATAAAATGAATTTTTTATGTAGTATACAAGGCCATGGGTCTCACATATGGACTGATTATTAGTAAAGATTTTTGTATAGCACAGGGAACTGTACTCAATATCTTGCAATAATCTATCATATAATGGAACAGAATCTGAAAAAGGATATATATATATATATGTGTGTGTGTGTGTGTGTGTGTGTATGAATCACTTTGCTATACACTCGAAACTAACATGACACTGTAAATTAGCGATGCTTCAACTTTAAAAAATAAGTTAAAAAAACGTGGTGCTTCTAGAGGAGAAAATAAAGGATTCTTATGGTTTATCTAAACGGATGCATCTGTAAATCTCACTAAGCATATCGCAGTACTGTTTACAAAAAAATGAGGTTGTTGTTTATTTTTCAGCATTGAGGATGCACACGTTGTGTTTTCATTTATGAGGTACAGATCAGGGTGGACAAACCCTTAAGATAAATACTCCATTCTGAAGCCCACAAGATAATGAACTTTCAAAGGCTTACATGTATTCAAAGTTTCATCATGGCCCATTTGGCTAATGGTTCCATATCTGTCAGAAGATCCAGGTGACACATTAGAGAGGGCAAGTTTATTTTCTTATCATCTAAAACAGCATTCTTATCCCTCCTCCAATACTAACTTCTAACTTGCCTTAATTATCACATTTGGATTCAGCTTCCAGTAATCTGTTTGAAATTGTTTTAAGATTTTTAAATTAGAAAAGGTTAGACTATATCACTTCTTCAGATATAGGACTGAAAAAAGAACAAAGATGCTTTCAATTTTTGACTTCCATAAGGTTAACTCTTATTTCTAAAATCATGCTTCCTATTAGGAAGCCTACCAGGCTCCTCCATCCATGGGATTTTCCAGGCAAGAGTACTGGAGTGGGTTGCCATTGCCTTCTCCGATGAAAAAGCCTAAGCCAGACGTTTTCAAATTTTGAAGTGTAATGTATCACCTGGAGCTGTTGTGAAAATTTGGATTCTATTCAGCAAGTCTGGGATGGGGACACAAATGTTGCCTTTTCAACTGGCTCCCAGGTGATACTGATACTGCTGGCCTGATGGTCACACTTTGAGTGGTGAGGGTCTGCAAGGATTCCTAATTAGCCACAACGTAGAGACCAGCCACTATGATATAGTATCACTTAGAGCTTATGAGCATGTGCTGTGGATGTCACAGCATTGAAGTCAAATCCGGACTCTATTGCTTATTACCTATGTAATCTTGATCTCTATGAGCCTCGGTTTTCTTACAGGTAAGATAGAAAGAATAAGGTCTATCTTAGGGGAATGGTGTGAAGATGATATAAGATAATAAATGGTAAATAATCCTGTTCTCACCCCTTGAAAATATTAAAAAATGGTGGTAGTTGAAACTGTTGTCATCATAATAATTAAAATGCAGTTTGCCTTCTTCCCCATTCCACTCTATTCCATCACTTCCCTGCCATTTCTTCCGTTTTACTCAAAGCTTAACGTTAGAAGGTACTCAAGATAAACATCAGAAAGTAATGAAGACTATGAATCGTTCCTTAAAAACGGACGTTTGGGTATACTAAATTATCAAGTTGCCAGTACAGGCAGGAGTTACAAACTCTGATGTTTGGACAGATTCACAGGAAAGCAGGAACAAACATTTAGCTGAAAGTTGGTGATAAACTCCAGTTCATGGTGTTCAATCGGCACTGGGCAGGTTCAGTTCTCCACACCATGGCTGCCTTCCCCAGTTGTCAAGTGTCAGAAGCGGCAGCCATGAGCAATCTGACTGTAAAACTCTTCTAAAACTCAGTATTACCAGTAGAAGAAACAGTGAACATCAGTAAAATAGGGGGGTTGAACAGACTCTTCAAACGAGATCTTGGTTTAAACTTTGTCTCCTTTTTTTCCTAACTGGGTATCAGGAGGCAAAATTCCAAATATTTCAGTTTCACTTTCTTTCCTTTAGTCTTTCAAAAGTCACATAACCGGAATCTTTGTTTTAACTATCATAAAGTGATAGGATTGAAATAGAATTTTGTAAACAATAACTTGCTATTTAAATCAATGGGGTCACAATCATTCTTGCAGCCATCAAAATTATTATCCTCTTCCTCATCTTTAAGGTCATCTCCAGCTATAAACATTTCTCTTTCCTCTGATGTCAGTCCTAATGTAGGACTAATGTTCTTTCTCTGGGTAGAGTCAACAATGGAAGGGAAAAAGCAAGATCAGAAACTCGGATAATTCTCTCACTGGAAAAGTTATCTCTGACTATTTGGTCATTGTAAAACTGGATGATGAATTCAAAGTCACAATGTGCTGTGCTTTTACCTCCTACAATTCAAAGCTCACTGTAGACTAAACTTTTCAGTTGATTCATCCATTGACTTATTCATTTAACACTGGACTTTACCACAGTACCTATGGCATGCAGAACACAGGAAAATGGCTTTCCCATTGAGAGTTCAAAGAGCTACCTGGGAATGTTTCCTGAAGTCTATCACTATCTACAGGTTAATCATGCTCCATCCTGAGATAACTATCTTGGCACCTGGATGCCAGGTCATTTTGAAAGGACATCTACAATTGAAAATATGTTCATAATAAAGACTGGCCCAACTATCAGGAAGACTGAAATAGGAAATGTATTTATTAAGATGAGCAAAATTAACATTTTTTTTTCCACCAGGGTTGCACTTGGCACTGACATCTCACTTGGTGCATAAATCTCAAAAATTTCCTAAGGTCTCTGTGTAGACAGGGAGAAAAACCTCTGGCACATTTCTATTATCTTATTGGAGGGATAAAGAATGGACAGCAAGACATGGGCAGCATCAAAATAAAGATGTTCACTCAAGTGTTTCTCTCACCAAATTGGTTCAACAGGCATGCAGCTGTTTATCCTCTAAGCTAGCAGCTGGCAAACTATGACCCATCAACCAAACTCAGTCCCTCTTGTTATTGTAAAGTTTGGTTGGAACCCACAATGCACATTCATTTATGTATTTTTCAGGGCTGTTTTTTGTGCTAAAATGGCAGAGTTGTAACAAAGGCCATAAGGCCAGAAAAACCTAAAATATTTACTATCTGGCCCTAACTAACTAAAATATTATGTTGTGTTGTTGTTCAGTTGCTAAGTCATCTCCAGCTCTTTGCAACCCCATGGACTGCAGCATGCCAGGCTCCTCTGTCCTCCACTAAAAAAATTCAACTTTCCCTGACAAATAATTTACTTAAGCATTCATAAACATCTTCAATAATTTAAAATAATTATAATCCTTAACATGACATTAAAAGCTAGTACAAAGAAGTTTTTTAAAAAATTTCTCTATTAATATCCCTTTGGTATATAGTTAATCACTGACAAATGAATCAAATATTATTTGTGAGAAAGATAATGTCTAGTTTTACATACTGAGTGGGAAAAGACAGGTAGTAACATAGATATTCAGTATCTTGGATTTCTGCAAGCATATAATAAATACTAGCACTTGAATTTATACTCACATCCTAAGTATCAAAATAATAATTTGGAATAGACAAATACATCCAAAAGACTTCTCTGTAACATAAGAAATGTCCCTGTGTCTACTCAATTTAGATTTAATGTATCTCATTATATAGTTTTAAACAATGCAAACGTATAATTATTTGAGGACCAAGAACAATAAGGAAAAACTAAATTTAAATGAAAAAAACAACTTGGTGTATTGCTTTTAATTTTAAGACACGAATACTCACATTTGATAAAACAAAAAGAGAAACAAGACCATCTGCCATAAAGAATTTGCAACTTAACATCCAAACTGCTTTTGAAATGTTCTTTCTCTCTCCTCCAAAGGCCTTCAGGTATCTGCTACAGCTTTATTTTCATGATATCTAGATGTGTCATTAAAATCTGATGGGAAATTCCACAGAAGTATATTTTTATAGGTAAATAAAGTAAATAATTAATATCTATATTTCTTTATTACCACTTTTACTACCTCATGCCAATATGTACAACTAGATATTATTTTTCTTACTACAAATACTTTCCAATTAATGAATCAGTGATTAACTATACACTATCTATAACTATATAAGTGGGTAGTGATAAAGAGTGATTTTATTTTTTAAAATCTCCATGTTGAGAGTATTAATCTCATATTCCTCATTTTGTGTGCATCTTAAGAGTTAAGAAATTATTAATAATTAGTGCAATGATTTACAATTCTAATTGTACTGAAAAGCTAAGGAATGACTTTGGAAATACAAAAGCCGAGACAACTATTGTTGCTTTATTCCTTTCTCTTTTATCAGGTGCAAAAAATGACTCAAGAAATGCTTACCATATGGAGATATTGAAATAAAAATTATTCATAAAAATTCCTAAACATGAAACTAAAGGTTCTAATATTCTGAATTTTTATATGAATGAGTTCTAGTTTTTTTTTTACTTCTCTCTCTATATTTTTTTAGTTAGAATGCTAAATCTCTGCCTGTCAGTATTGACCCTGTAAAGAGCTTATGGTAGCCAATGCTCAATCCCAGAATACGTGAATGTTAGTAGGAGAGAAATCAGCCCAACAAATTCATGTAAAACAAGAGATTGTGTTTTTTTCACTTTTGGGGAAAAAATGCCACATCACTAACTTTCTCAAGTTCATAATAATGACACACACACAAAAGAAAAGAATAAAGCAATAAAGAAAATGGTAGCAATGTTTGCCCAGATTTCTAAAGCACAAGGTTTAACATTTGACCAGAGAACTTTTTAACTTTTGAAAATTAAATCCTTCTCTCTGGATTTAGATCACAGGAAGTTTGCATTTCAAGCACATAAATAACAGAAAGGAATTCTGCCTTCACTATGAAGAGCAATTTACCCTCACTCCCCAAGATGTGACATTCTGAAGGTCATACTTTGAGGATGAAATTTAAATGAAAGGCATATATACAGCTTAACCAGTTTTTCCCATTTGAGCTTCACTGGAGTGGGATGATTGAACATCTGTGAACACCATAGTAACATGGGCACAGGTAGTGTTGGTGAGGTAAATTTGATTTGTGATTTATTTCCTTTGCGGTGGGACCGTGAATGATGAAAAATAAGACACGGTGTTTGTAACCAAACTTCTCTTTCCTCTAGGAAATACAACTGGGATTAAATTAATCAGCGTTTGATTAAAAGAGCAGCACCCACCCTTCTGATTAATATTTCAATGTCTAAGCAATTTCTTGTTATTAATTGAGACCAAGCAATTATCTGCCTTTCAGCTGTGTAACATAAAATACCAGAGTCAAGGCCAATGACCCATGGAAATTGTCCAAAGATACAACCACAGGGCCCGGAAGATATCTCTACATCTTGGCCTTCTGAGGCAAAGGGCGTTTCGAGAGAAGCCCTCTTCTCAGAGTCACCACAGTCCAGACATGCTCTCCGTGGTACTAGACACAGAGTGAGTCAACCCAGGGCAGCTTTAAAATCCAAAACTGGATTCAAGAGGACTGCAGCTTACTTGGTAAGAAACTTGGGAGCCACCACTGAGATATTAAGAAAGCCTGTCTCTAGGTTAGAGATTTGGTCTTTCCAGCCCTTTGGGGGTGTTTCAAACAACAGGAGCTTGGAAAACCTCTAAGGAAGATTATTCACTAGGACAGAGCAAATATAAAACACTTCCAGCATCACAAACAATGCTGTAAAATTTTAAGGTGTCAGCTTTTAAAAATTTCCTTTTCAAAACTGATCTGCAATGATTTTTTCTGTCAATTCCCGAGAAGTGGGCAATCTAATATCATCTTTGGAGCTATGGTTTTAATGGCTAATCACGTTTGTTTAGTCAAATTGGAAAACCAAATAACTTTGAAAGAGTCTGTCTTCCCTGGAATGTGCTAATTTCTAGTTACTCAGGGCTATGTGTAAGAATTTAAACTAAAACCTGCTCTTCACATTAACAGACAAAAAGGGCTTTGTCTGTCTATCTAAAATGACTTCCTACGCAGGAACCTAAGTGATAGCAAGATGTTACAACAGTTGAGTCATTCTTTAAAAACCAGGTCTTCCATTATGTCACATCTCTGATGAAATACCACCTTCTGAGAAAGCTTTCCTTAGCATCCTACCAACTCTGGTCCGTCATTCTGTCTGCTTATTTATTAGCGGTTTGTTGATTTGTTGTCAATCTCCCTATTCTCTGTGATCTCTAAAAAGGATGTAACCTTTTTATTCACTGACATCGCTATCATGCCTAGAACAGTAACCCTGTTTTGTTTTTTTGTACATGTTCAGTAAATAATTATAGGATGAGTTTATGAATGGAATCTCCTGAAAATGAATATAGAATTTTGTACATGAGCATTTCTATGGAGAGAAGAATGTCTAACTGAGATCTTATTCTGTACGAATTAGGTCTGTGGTCTAAAAAGACTAAAAACCTCAGTTACACATGTGTAATTCCATTTCATTATCAGTAACATTATTATCAGCAATAGCCATAAATAAATTCTGCAGCTGACCAAATGCTCACTTTATTAGAATTCTACAAAATAAACAAAGATAAACTGAGGAAGCAATGATATAGAATGTTTATATTTTAAAAGCTTGTCACTGTTCTTGCAAAAGTAGTAAAATTTACTCTGAAAAGAATTCAATCCATACTAAATATTTTAGGTTACTCCAAATTCTATTCTGACCCTTCCTACTGAACATATAGATATATTTACATATGTGTAATCAATAACTATGTACTTTTTGTCTGTCAAGGTCTCCCTAAGAGATTTTAGCAGGAGCTCCAGAGGGTTGAGTTTGTGTGTAGAACTTGAGGCCTTCTAAGGCAAACTGATACAAGCCTAGGTTGTGAGTCTCAGCACCAGTGACTTCTCCCTGCTGTGTCTCCTTCTCCACCTATCTTGTCTGCTCAAATTTAAACTGCACAGTCAAAGCTGAAGGAGCCACCAAAGTGAAACATGTGTGCATGGAGATAAGAATTGTGGATTAGAGTGAGGGTTAGGAGGGGAAGTTGAAGAAGGACAGAAAAATATTGGGTCAAGGATGTACAAAAATAGAGACCAAAGAGGCTTAAAGAAAAGTGATAAGAAAATTAAATTAGAGAGAAAAGAATAGGAAGGTAAAACAAGTTCAAAACAGCCATAAATAGCCAAATATATAAGAAATGCAAACAAAATGGTAAAGAGGAGGGGGAAAGAATTATAAAGGAGAAAAGAAATATATGGCAAAGGAAAAACAGAATGTAAAAAGGGGGCTAAATAGAGATACACCATGAAAAGAGAAAACAAAATATATATGTCTGTATGTGTACACACACACATACAGACATATATAAAATCAAACTGATCACATGGACCACAGCTTGTCTAACGCAATGAAACTATGAGCCATGCCGTGTAGGGCCACCCAAGATGGATGGGTCATGGTGGAGAGTTCTGAAAAAACCGTGGTCCACTGGAGAAGGGAATGGCAAACCACTTCAGTATTCTTGCCTTGAGAACCCCATGAACAGTATGAAAAGGCAAAAAGATAGGACACTGAAAGATGAACTCCCCAGGTCAGCAGCTGCCCAATATGCTACTGGAGATTAGTAGAGAAATAACTCCAGAAAGAATGAAGAGATGGAGCCAAAGTGAAAACAGTGCTCAGCTGTGGATGTGACTGGTGATAGAAGTAAAGTCCAATGTTATAAAGAGCAATATTGCATAGGAACCTGGAATGTTAGGTCCATGAATCAAGGTAAATTAGAAGTGGTCAAACAGGAGATGGCAAGGGTGAACATCAATATTTTAGGAATCCATGAACTAAAATGGACTGGAATGGGTGAATTTAACTCAGATGACCGTTATATCTACTACTGTGGGCAAGAATCCCTTAGAAGAAATGGAGTAGCCTTCATAGTCAACAAGAGAGTCTGAAATGCAGTACTTGGGTGCAATCTCAAAAACGACAGAATGATCTCTGTTCATTTCCAAGGCAAACATACACAGAGAAGAGAGGAAAAAGAGATGGTCATGTGCACGCACTCCCAAACCTGACGGAGGGTGATGGGGAACACAGTACCAGAAACACATCCATTGACTAAGATGGTGTGGTGGGCACAATAACAGCCCCCTAAAGAGGCCCACACACTAACCCCTGGAGCCTTGTAAAGGGGTCTTCACAGCTGTGATTAAGTGTATGGACCCTGAGACGGTGCTATTACCCTGGATTATCCAGGTGGACCTAATCTAATCCCATGGGTCTTGAAAAGCCAGAGCCTGTCCCAGCCTAGTTCTGTCAGAGACAGAGATGTGATGATGGAAGAAAGGCACAAGGAGATGCCACACTGCTACTTTGCTAACTGTGAATCCCCAGATCACGGTACCTTCTTCCACTCCCTGCCTGGCCTTCAACCTTGATTCTTGCCTCAGATGAAGCTCCAACCCTCAGCAATAAAATCACGTGAAGACTATCTTCATTCAAGAGAGAAATGAAGGAAACATTATGAGTACCAGAAATCTTAAACACACACACACACAAAGAGGTGATCAGAAAATTAAAGTATGTTGAAGCATGTTTTTTGGTTTTTAAGCTTCCTAAAAACGTGCATAAAAGGAATCAAAGGCCTCCCTTCTTATCTAGGCTCTGTCATTTATTAGATGGTAAGATCTTGGTTAAATCTTCGACTTTCTTCTATAAACCAGTACTAATAATGTTTGCTTGTTTTCCCCACCCCACAAAGCAGAAATAGTTAATATGACTATTACATGATAGAGTCTATATACTCTACACCCCTGTACAAAAGTAAAATCTTGCTACTAATCATTGGTTCTAGATCATTCACTGTCCTCTGGCCTTACATTATAATATTCTGAGACACTGTACCTTTCCTAGAGATTAATAAACATTGATAACATTTTAGAATTTCTTTTTTTCTGCCTGCCAAACTACACAAATGAACTGCTGATCTCTAGTGACTTACTTGAGAGTTGAGGGGAAAATGTCCTTGAAAAAAAGTGAGCAATTCCTGTTAGTGAAACAGCAAAACATCCATTGATTTTTCTCATAAATTTCCCACAGATTATCTCTCTTAAAATATGTCCCACCTGAGCACAAGTAACCTCTGACCCAGTGTTTATGCTAAGTTCCATGGTATGTGTTGTAGAGCCTTTGAACGTGTGGCACAGAAAAGCTCGTGGGGAAATCCTCTTTTGTTGCCATGATACCACCAACTCAATGTGTTGTCTTCACACCGGAAAGACCTAAGCAGACAAGAGGTCTTAGGAACATTCCCTGTTCTTCTCATGCTGTCACTCAGGTTCCCCTGTATTGTCTCTTGGTCACTGCTCAGTTTGGCATTGTTGTTTTGGTTGCTCAGTCGTGTCCGACTCATTGCGACCCCATGGACTGTAGCCCACGAGGCTGCTCTGTCTACGGGATTTCCCAGGCAGGAATACTGGAGTGGGTTGCCATTTCCTTCTCCAGTGAATCTTTCCGACCTAGGGATCAAATCTACATCTCCTGCATTGAAGGCAGATTCCTTCCCGCTGAGCCATGGTGGAAGCCCCAGTTTGGCACAGGAAAAGATAAAGTAACCCAGACTCTGGAGTCTACAAGAATTCTTCAGAAATCACAAGGAGGAATCGGCAAACAAGTTAGGTTCCTGCAGAGCATACAATTCTATGAATTCTCACCAGAAATAAAAATCTGTGCCATGAGATTTAACAAATAAAACCCTTTAACAACAAATAGCAATATTTATTCCTTTGGGCCCTTGAAAAAATTATGACTGACATGGCTCCACTTATTTGCTTGTCTGTTATGCAGGGACTTGAACTATTCAGATGATCTTAAACATGGAAGGAAACCCAAAGCTTTCCAGTGAACTTTCCTCTCAAGATGGGGAAGCTCTGAGACTCCCTCTGGCCAGAGTTGATGAGCTTCATATCGTGTTTCTAACTAAGGTTATTTAATGAGCACGGTTCTCTGGTTTCCTGTGGCAGCCTTAAACTCTGCCCTCAGAGCCTGTGAGAGGAGGCCGTGAGGACAGTGATGGATGAGGGGAGAGAGGAAAACCAGCAAGGGGACCTCCACCGTCCGAGACCTCTGGGACTCTGCAGACATTCCTGAACACCTCGGGGCTCTCTGAAGACCTCCCGATTACAGCAGAGTTCGCTCAGCCACAGCCACAGTGGAGAAGCAGAAGCATGGGGAAAAGAGACCCATCTTTAGAGGCCCCTGTGTTCAGAAACAGCCTGTTGCAGTTCCCTGTCCTCTGTGCTCACACAGAGCAAACTATCCCTCAGTCTGCAGCTCGGTGGAGCGGTTCATGCCCCAGCCTCATGCTCTGAACGCCGGCCCCTCAAAGGCCGGAAGTGAGTGGTTTAGTCACGTCTTTGCACAGCTCTGGCGGCAGGGTAGATGCTCAATGCTACTTCTAAAAATGACACTTTGCGCACTTTTCGGTTGTTATGTGAATAACGTTGAAGAAAATGGAAGTCAATACATACACGGTAAAACTTCACTTACTTGGAAAACTCCCGCATGTATTTCCCAACCTCCCTTAGCAGTGTGTGATGAACGATTATTCTAGAGTGAGTTCATCAGTGATGCTGCTGTCCCCAAATCCTCAGGTTGCCACGTGGTTTGGCCTTTCTTTTTCTACTTAACAAAGTCACAGCAACTTTGTACGGAGATCATATAAATGCCTTAGTCAATTAATTGTTTTATCCTTTATTCACTTGCCAAATCCTCTACTCAATAAGCATTTATCCTTATTGAACTTTTTGAACTTCTGGGCTTCCCTGGTGGCTCAGACAGTAAAGAGCCCACCTGCAATACAGGAGACGGTGGTTTGATCCCTGGGTGAGGAAGATCCCCTGCAGAAGGAAATGGCAACCCCTTCCATTATTCTTGCCTAGAGAATCCCATGGACAGAGGAGCCTGGCAGGCTACAGTCCCTGGGGTTGCAAAGAGTCAGACATGACTGAGTGACTAACACGCTTTTTATTGAACTTCTATATATATGTTAGCCTATAGGTTTAATGATTTTTACTTTTGACCATTTAACAGTATAAAATATTTACAGTAAATATTCTGCCACCAAAATAATATAACCATAACTAAGATGCATCAGTTTGATTCCTTCACATTAGGAAACATTTGATGCTGAAGACTCACACTCTAGTGTTGGCTCCTAAACTTGGCTGTTTTAAAAAATATAGTTTCACTCAATACACTGTAATGACCTATATGGGAAAAGACTCTAAAAAAGAGTGGATATATGTATACGCATAACTGATTCACTTTGCTGTACACCTGAAACTGACACAACATTGTAAAGCAACTATCCTTCAAAAACATTTTTTAAAATATATGGTTTCTGAGCATCCCAGCTACTCAATCCTTGACCCAGGAGAAGCAGATCAGGGAATTTGTCTACCACCCTGAGTGATCTGAATGCAGCCAACCTTTACAGACTACTTTAGGAGAATACTCATTTCTTCTAAACTTTAATATAGATGGTGAAGGAAAAAACAGACGAGTTAGAAAACCTTCTCAAGGTTTTACAAAAATTTTAACTTTCTGAAATCAAAGGAGTCCATCAATATAATGACTAAATTAGAGGATACTGTGTTTTTCTTCAAATTTTAAATAAATGCTATTTTTTAAGTTCTGGCAGTGTTGTTTAAGGAATGAGGCAGAGAATGGTGTGGCACTGCAGCACAAACTACCTGAACATGTATGTGGGTCTTGCCTGAAATGTTTATTCTGTACAATGCATTCTTGCCTGTGATGTATTCCCCACACAAATCACATAAAATACCAAGTAATGAGCAATTTTTCTGAAAAGAGACCCAGATCAAAATACTGATTCCACTGGCTCTCCAAAAAACAATTCATGGTCCAAAAAAATGTACATACAGAGTTGAAGATCTGTTTGGTAACTGTCAGTAAATCAGAAACTCATGCAATTTTCAATTTAACACTTTGTGGATTTTATCCTCTTCAACAGGTCATTACTAAGTTCAATTGCAAGCCTAATTTTAGATAATCAAACCCCAAACCAAACCAGTGCTTAGACTCACATTTTTTTTTTAACTTGGACTGAGTCTCCAAGACTTCCCTCCGTAGGCTGAGAAAACAGGAAAAAAAGAGCCCCCTAGACTTTCAGCTGGGCATGGTTCCTGGGTTTGTAACTGTGCTGATTTCCCCATGAGTCACACTTGTTCCTAGTAAATGCCAGACTTTCCCCTTTTGGATGCCTGAAGAGAAACTTCTATTCAACAATGGAACACTGAAAGTGATGAGGAAACCATACAATTGTGTCCAGCTCAATATAACACACAATAGCCTGGGGTTTCACAGCAGAGCTTGTCCCATTTGAGTGTGCAAGAAGGATGGAGAAGGCATGTTGAAACACATATTCCTGGATCCCAGTTCTGGAGCTTTCTGTTCACTAGTTCTAGTATGGGGCCTGTGATTCTGCATTTCTAACAAGCTTCTAAGTGATTCAGAAGCTGTTGGTCCAAGAACCACATTTTGTGTAGTATTAGTTTAAGGCAAGTTTCCGCTGCCTCAGCACTATCTACTTTTGGAGCCAGATAATTCTATGCTGTGAGGGCCATAGTGTGCATTATATGATGCTTAGCAACATCCCTGGTCTCTATCCACTAGATGCCAGTACCTCCTCCACAGGTGTGACAACCAAAATTGCTCCAGACACTGCCAAATGTCCTTAGGGGTCAAATTGCCCCCACCGAGAACCACTGGCTTAGAGAATGAGTTCTGAATAAAAAAAGATCTGAGTTGGGAGTGGAGGAGGGATAGAGTCGAGTCTTGGATTAGGAGATATAAACCACTATATATAGGATGGATAGACAAGGTCCTACTGTAGAGTACAGGGAACTACATTCTATATCCTGTGATAAACCATAGTGGAAAAGAATATAGAAAAGAATATATATATACACACGTATAGGGCTTCCCAGGTGGCGCAAGTGGTAAAGAATCTGCCTGCCAGTGCAAGAGACATAAGAGATACGGGTTCAATCCCTGTGTCACGAAGATCCCCCAGAGAAGGAAATGGCAACCCACTCTAGTATTCTTGCCTGAAGAACTCATAGACAGAGGAGCCTGGAGAGCTACAGTCCATGAAGTTGCAAAGAGCCAGACACACACACGCCACATCATATATGTATAACTGAATCACTGTGCTGTACAGCAGAAATTAACACAATATTGTAAATCTACTATATACTTCAATTAAAAAAAAAAAAAGATCTGAGTTGAAGTCTGGCTGAACCATTTTCCTATCCATGTGACTCAGTGTAGCAGTGTCCAGATTGTTAAATCAAGATTGTCTGACCCCACAGAGCTGTTGCAAGGACTGATTGACCCAGAATGTATCCGATCAGGTAGCATACAGCCTGGCCTCCAATCAGGGCTCAATAAGGAGTGGTGGATTTTTTTTTTTATTTTATTTTTTAACTTTACAATATTGTATTGGTTTTGCCATATATCAACATGAATCTGCCACAGGTATACACATGTTCCCCATCCTGAACCCTCCTCCCTCCCCGTACCATCCCTTTGGGTCGTCCCAGTGCACCAGCTCCAAGCATCCTGTATCGTGCATCGAACCTGGACTAGTGACTCCTTTTGTGAGCTGACATTCTCCAAACTCTGTTTATCACAGATAAACAGAGTTTATCTGTTCTGTCTACTGAGTTAGAGAAATTAGTGTTCAGAGGCAAAAATAATAAAATAAGCCCAACATCTAGTTCTATAGTCATGAGGCCTAGAAGCTAGCACTGTGACTAATATGACGAACACAGTGTTATGATCCTGAAATTATCTTGATTTAAGACATAGTTGGGTTTCTCAAGTTCTCTCTAAAGCAAAATGGTATGCCCGTTGTCAAATTTCTTTCATCCCAATGACCTTAGAAGATAAAGAATGTGGTTGTCCAAAAAGCAAAACCAACCAAAGATGTTGAAACAAGGATTTCACAAGACACTGGCTAAAAGCATATGGCAACATTTACACATTTCATAAGCTATGAACACTCTCCAATGATGAACTCAATTGTTAGTTTTTCTCTTTCGCCACCAGGAGGAGTACAGAACTTTCTCACAGGGTCACAAGCATGTGTCAGATATGCATTACAGAGGCTGGTGGAGTTGAGTAAAGCTTTTAGTTACTTCCTAACAGGATAAAAATATCTCCTGGCGTGAAATCAGCAGAGAAGGCTGTACAAACCAGTTCTGTATATAAGGTTCTTTAAAGTTTTTCTATTCCAAACACTGCAGCAACAGCTATTTTTGATCCTGGGAGGCAAGAGATGAAAACGTTAACCATCTCCTGGTGTTCTTTCTTTCTTGATATTTAAGATGAAGAATTAGGAATAAGACAAGTAAAAAATAATGTTACGTAAAAGAAAGTTCTGCAGTTTAGAGATAAGAAAAGTGTATGGCCAGTGCCAACAATTTATTATGAAGAAGAGTATAGAAAGAGGTGCATTTAAAGAATGTAGGCGGAAACGGCCTCTTGGCTCCCTTTAGCATCTCTGAACCAAGTATTAAGACAATGCTATTCCCATCCCAACCCAGTTCTTTCCATTTTTATCTATTCCATCAG
Organism: Bos grunniens; assembly: GCF_055505025.1. Lineage (NCBI taxonomy): Eukaryota > Metazoa > Chordata > Mammalia > Artiodactyla > Bovidae > Bos > Bos grunniens. The sequence goes on from NC_141194.1 coordinate 8,821,581, forward strand.
CCAGTAGCGGACATGTTATCAATATTTTGGTAATTCTGTGAGCAAAATTTCTTAAGACTTTTATTTTTACAGTGTGTTTTAATATCCCAGTACAGTAATTGGTATGTCTTTTCAATGAATAATGAAATCCTCCAAGATAGAACAACAAGCATTTAGGCAGAGGAACCACAGTGGTTTTCAGATAATCCCTATGTTCATGGAATAATTTGAAGTGTCTTTGAATGTCTCTATCTATACAAGGTAAAATAGTAAGATTGATGATAGTGAAGATGATGGTGTGATCATGTTGGCTGTTGTCGTGATGGTGGTAATGATAAAGAAGATGATGTTGGTGATGAAGGTGCTAATGACTTTAGCTCCATTTCCTGAAAGCCTACCACCATAGGACAGGTACTAGGCTAAGCAATTAACATCAACAGCTAATTAAAACTTCTCCAAATCTGGGACTTCCTCCAGTGGTGAGACTCTGCACTCTCAATGCAGGGGCTCTGGGTTCAATCCCTGGTTGGGGAACTAGATCCCACATGCAAAACAACTAATAGTTTGCATGCCGAGAATCCACAGGCCAAAACTAAGAGCTGATGCAGCCAGATAAATAAATAAATATTTATAAAACTTCTCCCAACCCTAGGAGGAAAGTATGGAGCTGTCTTCATTTACTTGTTTTAAAGCTAGGGTATCCAGATCATTCTCAAAAACCTTTCAATGCCCTCAAACACAAGTAAGTAAGTGAACAGATAGATATAAAGGTTTTTGTTAACTAAATACTAAATCAGGCTTCCCAGGTAGTGCTAGTGGTAGAGAATCCATCTGCAGTGCAGGAGACACAGCTTTGATCCCTGGGTGGGGAAGACCCCCTGGAGAAGGAAATGGCAACCCACTCTAGTATTCTTGCCTGGAGAATCCAATGAACAGAGGAGCCTGGCGAGCTACGGTCCATGGGGTCACAGAGTCAGACACAACTAAATCTACTTAGCACAAACACACACACACACAAATACTAAATTAATGATTATTATATAGAGAATGCTTTTATGTTCAAACAAAATTCCATAAAGCTGTGTTTGTGAAGGCTGACTCTGCTCTGGTGAGTTACTGGCCCATTTTCATTGATGTCCATGTAAAATGAGGCAAAAATAGGCATATCATATGGATCCTGCCCAGAAGCTTTTCTTACTATGCTGCAGTCTTTATAATTTTCTCTATAGTTGTAACATTTTTACTATGAGCGTGTGTTATATGTACAACCAAAACGAATACAGCTTTGTCGTCTTAGAACAAACAAAAGATGTAGCTTCCAAGGATATTCTCAGAAATAATCACTTGTAGTTATGAGTCTGAAACATGGATGTACATATTTATTAAACTGTTTCCTAAGTCATTAAAGAGTCACCGAGTTTTTACCAAAACAAGTAAAAGTACAGGTGAAACTAACAAAAATACTAATGAAAATGCACCTGTAACAAAAGTCAAAAATAGTAAGTCCAAAGAACCCTATATTTATATCAAATTTCACTTGGATTTATCTATTAGGAATTTACATAAATGGAGAGATGGGTGTGGCATCTATAGTCATATTATTAGCAACAATAATTATTATTTTGTATCTGGATATGTAAACTCTGTATTATTTATTAGATTCTCTATTTCCTCTTGTCTAAAATGACTTTGGGGCTTGAGCCAAAGCCACCCCTAAGTAAAAGACATGAGTCAGATTAGCATTTAGCAGAACATTCCAAAATCAATAAAGCATGTATTTTTAAGAGTCTTTTTTTGCTGGCTATCTTTAGGTCAGCAAAGGAAAGAGTTTAAAGTACTAGGACTAGGAGTTCCACAAATAAACAGTCTACTTCATGGTTCCCTGTGGAGAAAAATCTGGAAACTCTCAAGGGGATTTTATCACTGATCTTAAGTGACTTGACAAAACTCAAGATCTCAAATGAGGGAAATCCTTTGGATGGTGAGGGTTTGCCTACTCTCTTCTCAGAGTGAATTCTAAAACTAAGATTTATTCTAGATTTACTGTATAGCATAGCGAATTATGCTCAATATCTTATAATAAACTATAATGGAAAAGAACTGAAAAAATAATATATATATGTGTGTGTGTGTATGTGTGTGTATAACTGAATCACTTTGCTGTATACCTGAAACTAACACAGTATTGTAAATCAACTATACTCCAATTTAAAAAAATATTTTAACAACAAGTCAAGGAGATTACAGAAGGACTTTGCTGGATATTACCTCTTTCTTCCTATACCTTCTCTACAAAACAATACAAGGTGAGTATGAAGCTCATGAAAAATAACATTTATGTGGTTTTATTACTGATTCTTGTTTGTGGTCCCTGCCATTAGTGGCTGTGCTGTTCTGATCCCAAATTTCTGACCCATATCCTGAATCTGTAATTTCAGACACAAGTGATCAGCCTGAGATATGACTGAGAGGGTAAATCTGCTCATTCATCTCCACTTCTCTTAAAACAGTAACAAAGTAGTTACTTCCTATCATTTCAGAGGAAGGTCCACTCTCCACTTTGTGTATAAAACTCAGTTGGCTATGGCTTATGAAGAAATAGGTGGAGGAGTGATGGAACTTGAGAAAATATGAGGACTGGAGAAGGGAGAAATTATCAAAACTATAAAAGGAAATAGAGTTTGGGCCTGGAAAAGAGAGCAGGGTGTTTCCCCTGTCTCTCAGCATAAATTAGAAAATACCCGAAGTCTATTCACATATTTCTCTGATTCATAGTTGAAACTTGAAAAGACAGTAAATAAAGGAGTGAAAGAATTTTAATGCTTGAAAAAAAGGGCAAAAACATTGTAATATCAGTTTGATGGGAAAAAAATATACAATAAGGGAAAAACTCATAGGATAGCCAATGAGATACACAAAAAGCATATGAAAGAATTAAGGATTTCTTCTTTTTAATTAATTTTCATTGGAGTATAGTTGCTTTACAATATTGTGTTAGTTTCTGCTGTGCAGCAAAGTGAATCAGTTATACATATATTCCCTCTTTAAGATTTCCTTCCCATTTAGGTCACCACAGAGCACTGAGTAGAATGAATTTCAGTTGCAGAGATGGTCATGGATCCAAGATCTAGCTGCTATTAGTACTCTGGTAAAACAACCTGATGTGCACCCCTATAGCCAAGATTTTATCTTTAAAACTTTCCCCACTCAAAAGAACTAGAAATCCTTGGAGTGTAGTTGAATCCATGACATGAAGCAAGAAAAATCAGGATGGATTTCTTATACTTTGTTGTCACCAGGAAACATGAATGCTTTCAAGGATGGTGCTACTGTTCACAATAGCTAGGACATGGAAGCACCCTAGATGTCCATCAGCAGATGAATGGATAAGAAAGTTGTGGTACATATACACAATGGAATATTACTCAGCTATTAAAAATAATGCATTTGAGACAGTTCTAATGAGGTGGATGAAACTGGAGCCTATTATACAGAGTGAAGTAAGTCAGAAAGAAAAACACCAATACAGTATATTAACTCACATATATGGAATTTAGAAAGATGGTAATGATGACTCTATATGCGAGATAGCAAAAGAGACACAGATGTATAGAACACTCTTTTGGACTCTGTGAGAGAAGGCGAGAGTGGGATGATTTGAGAGAATGGCATTGAAACATGTATATTACCATATGAGAAATAGATGACCAGTCCAAGTTCAATGCATGAAACAGGGCACTCAAAACCAGTGCACTGGGACAACCCAGATGGGTGGAATGGGGAGGGAGGTGGGAGGGGGGTTCAGGACAGGGGGAACACGTGTACATCCATGGCTGACTCATGTCAATGTAGGGCAAAAACCACCTCAATATTGCAATTAGCCTCCAAATATAATAAATAAAATAATTTTAAAATAAATAAATTTAAGTAAAAGGATGGTGCTAAATGGATAAATGGGGCAGCTGTGAGGAGTACTCACTGATGAAGGTATGACAATTTAAGCAACAAAACAAAAACATAATAATTTTATGAAAAGCCATGAGAACACATTCTCATGAGAACACATGAGGAAGCAGCTGCAGAGGAGGAATAAGAGGAACTGGAGAAGGCGGGAGCCATAGGCGGGATCCTTGCCATCAGTCTGCAGACCTAGAACAGTGGAAGGTACTGGCCGGAACAGAGCTGGCCACTGCTTCTTCCCGTGGTCCCTGTGGCTGAGGACTGGCTGGACTACCAGGCCCTGCACCCCAGCTGGAAGCACCGTGAGGTTTTTCACAAGTCAGGTGCCACCTGTGGATGCTCAGACACCTACTACCAGAGTCCTTACATTTGGCTTCTCTGGTGACTCAGACGGTAGAGAATCTGCCTGCAATGCAGGAGACCCAGGTTCGATCCCTGGGTCAGGAAATCCCCTGGAGAAGGAAATGACAATCCACTCCAGTATTCTTGCCTGGAGAAACCCATGGATAGAGGAGCCTGGTGGGCTATAGTCCATGGGGTAACAAAGAGTCGGACACGACTGAGCAACTAACACTTTCACTTTCATGAGAACACATTAATACTCAAAAACAAATGACATGATATGCAAGAAAGGTGTACATTACTGGTGGTTTGGTCACTAAGTCATGTCCAACTCGTGTTCCCAAGGACTGTAGCCCGCCAGGCTCCTCTATCTATAGGATTTTCCAGGTAAGAATACTGGAGTGGGTTACCATTTCCTTCTCCAGGGGATCTTCCCAACCCAGGGATTGAACCTGGGTTTCCTGCATTGCAGGTGGATTCTTTACCAGTTGAGCCACCAGGGAAGCCCTAATTGCCCCCAGGAATATTTACTGGAAATGCTGTACACTGGTGAACCCATACACATGCTTACCCAGTTCAAGATTTGCTGAATCCCATTTGGTGAAGGTGAGCAGTGAGATGTTGCACAAGGAGTTTCCAACTAGATAGGGAGTGCAGAACAGTGGTTCTCAACCCTGGCTACACATGAAAATCACTTGGGAGATTTTTTAAAGTATCAGTGCTGGGGCACTACCTCTAGACCAATTCAATCAAAATCTCTGGAGGTGGGACTTGGGCTCTGATATGTTTGAAAGTTTCCCAGCCCAGTCTAGAGAGGCCAGAGTATCACTGGTCTAGAATCTAGGATGACCAGCCAGCCTGGACTTGCCTAGTTTTAGCCCTGAATGTCCTACATCCCAGAAGACCCCTCAGTCCTGGGCAAACAAGGATGGCAGATCATTGTCTCCAACCAGGCAATAAAAAGTTGTCACAGAAATTTTCAATGAAAATCAAATAAGAAAATACTGATCTGAAGTAAGATTCTTGGATATAAGTAACCACAATTCACCAGAGTGCAGGAGAAGGTTGAGGCTCAGAAAACACTACTGCTCTATGAATGACTGTAGCTCAACAAAGGCCACTGAGGTTGTAGTGCCAGGCTGGTAAACTCCAGTTCTTGGTGTCTTGGTCCAGAAATTGCTGACCGAAACAGCTGAATTTTAACTTTGGAGCCACATTCTCAACCAATAACTCTGTATCCACAATCTCTATTTTCCTCATTTGGGTCAGTAACCTTGGGTCAGAAACTCTGCAAAGTATACTAATCACTAATTCTAAGACTAAGGCTAATGCTAATGATAATGCGGGTGCTGGTACAACTAATAATGGCAATTCTATTAGTAGCAGTAAGGTGAATACTAACGCTGATGCTGGTACTAGAACAAACACGAACACAAGCACTAGTATTGCTGTTAAAACTGATATTAATGTTAATATTAATGCTAAGTATTAACATCACTAGCAATGCTACTAATAGCAGTAGTACTAATACTAACACTAGTGCTGAGCCTAGTATAATACAAAAACATGAATATTAGTCTGAATACTAGTATTAGTGCTAATAATAATGCAAATACTAATGTTAGTGCTGGTACTACTATAATGCTAATGTTAGTACCAATGCTAGCACTAACATTAGCATTAACAATAATAATTAGCAAAAATAATATTAATGCTGGTAGTAGTACTTATACTAGCACTACTACCAGTACTACTTACACTAGCACTAATAGCAGTACTCCTATTAGCACTAATACTTGTGCTAGTATTAATTTAACTTAAATATCATTGCTATTGCTAGTGATGGTATTGATACTAGTATCAATACTAATATAGGCCTTAGTCCTAATACTAATAAAATACATGGGGCTAATAAAGAGATTAATAAAACTTTCATTTAAATACTATTGAGCTGAGTATGATAACTTCTGGAGTCAATATGTTAGGATATGCATATTTCATTTGTGCTTTGCAGTCTTTGAATTGTTTGGGAGAATCTGACATATTAAACTTATGATTTTAATTAAAATACTTAGGGTTTAATGACAAGTTTGTAATCACTGTTCAAATATTTGAAAAAAAATCTAATGTATTAAATCTGAAAATTTAGACCTCGTAAGGCTTATTTAGCTGCTCAGTGAAATTTTAAGGGTTAAATTCGGAAATCTCACTGGCTGGCATTTAAAGGATCAACAGAAAAGCAGTATTTCTTTTTACATTAATGCAAACCTGTTAAGATTTACAAGTGAAATGAGATTTGTAAATTAAACTTAGAGGTTTTAAAATGGTGTTTGGAAAAGTACAACTGGGTATGGATATACTGGGTCTCTCATGAAGCTGGAGTCAGTGTTAATATTCTGGTACCTGGGCACACACAAACAAAAGCTCAGGCTTTGAAAATCACAAGTCAAGTGATATTTGTGGAACAGGTGTGGTGTTGTGGTCTCAGAGGGGACAAGAAAACAAGACTATTTGTGTAAAACTAGAAGAAGGAAAGGGACATAGCAGGCACGATGAATCCATCCTTAAGTTTGAATGAAAAGGCCAAAGGGAGCCCACACATATATTGTGTTGTGGGAGCCTCCACTGCACCATCACTGGGATGAATCCAAGGGGCCTTTTTCTGCTGTGATTCAGATACTAGAATTGAGAGCATGTGGCATACATTTTAGCAACGAGGCAAGTTATGAATTATTTTGGAAGAACTAGCTGAAGGAACAAGATGACAGTTGCTGGTGGGGTTTAGCAGAAATACCCTCAAGCAAGCCAAGGAGAAAGACTCTTTAGATATTATTTAAAAGTGCAATAGCGACAACAGGGTTTAAGGAGAGGCTGGCTCCTGGGTTATAAGGCAGGTGAGCTTGTCTTGCGGGAAGGGGAGAGGTGAATCCAGACGTGACGAGATGCCTGAGACCTGGGTTGGTTTCCCTGGCCCAGAGCCACCAGCCATAATAGGAACCTGGGAGCCCTGCAGACATGAGGTGTCACATTGAAATGCTCAGGTGGGGCAAACAGGGACATAAGAGCATCGATTTGAAATAACCAATGCACAAACAAAACACACGAGTCTCAAGTTAAAAATAACAGGCAGGTGAGGATCAAAAAGGCAAAGAGATCAGCGTCAAGTGAAACATACTCTCCCGACATTTTAAAACACACATAAGAATCCACAAAATATGAGCATGTCATTTAAGCATGGAAAAATGAGTAAGAGGGAGCACAAAGGAAAGAAAGAAAATTAAGCTGTAAGGAGGAAAAAGAGGCAAGTAATAATGGGAAACATAAATGGGGATTGGGGATAATGATCTGCTGGCAAAAGAAGAAATACCCGTTTTAAAACAATAAAGGTTTTTCAGGTGGAATGAGGTTAACAGTTGAAATGAAGGCAGCAGTCAAAAGAAGGTCATGAATTAAGTGGACTAGACTGAGCCAGTTGTTTCCTTGCAAGTCCAGGTCTGAGCAAAGGAAAAACAGTGGGGAAAAATCATTTGGTTAAAAAATAATAATCAAGGATAGGCAAAAGAGTCTGGTCAGCACTGTGTAGATAGGAAGAAAGCAGGCCACAGGTAAATGTGGGGAAGTGATGGATGAAGGATAAAGGCAGTGGAGCTGTATCTTCTTACATCAGCAGATGTCAACCCTGGCTGCACTCTGGAATTACCTGGGCAGTTCAAAAACATACCTATGCCCCTCTTGAGACAAGTGAGCTGGCATGTCTGGGGGCTGGGGCCCAAGCACAACATTTCTTCTGCTCCAGTGAGCAGCCAGGGTGGAGACCCACTGCTTTGCCCATCCAGAGTAAAAGTGTGAGGTCCCCTGTGTTGAGGTTAGCAGGCCCAAACAGGCACTTGCACCTGAAGCTCTCCAATAACTGTGGTCAAAGTCATTTTCTTATTTTAACTTGGCAGATAAATTACTTGATTTTCCATTTGACACTAAGAGCTTTAAAATTCAGAAAGGAGAAAGTTTTCTCAGCTAATTATTGTAAATATTTGTAACCATCTCTAAATAGAAATCCAATGTAGTAGTGCTCTTCACACTGATATCAATTCACCTAGCCACAAAATAAAAACTAGCTACACTGAGAAATGAAATGTCTTATTTAGATCATAAAATATCTGTGGATTCTTTTTTTAAAGTAAATTATAGTTGATTTACAATGTTGTTTTAGTGTCTGGTGTACAGCAAAGTGATTTCATTTTATAGATATATATATATAGTAAAATGAAGTCGCTCAGTTGTGTCCGACTCTTTGCGACCCCACAGATTGCAGCTTACCGGGCTCCTCCATCCATGGGATTTTCCAGGCAAGAGTACTGGAGTGGGTTGCCATTTCCTTCTCCAGAGGATCTTCCCGAGCCAGGGATCGAACCCAGATCTCCCACATTGTAGGCAGATGCTTTACTGTCTGAGCCGCCTGGGAAGTCATATATATATTCATATATATACATATATATATATATAATTACATATGTATGTACTATATATTTTTATATATGTAATATATATATACATATTTTTCCATTACAGTTTATTACATGAAATTGAACAGTTCCCTGTGCCATACGGTAGGACTTTGTTGTTTATCTATTATGTATATAGTGGTGTGCATCTGCTAATCTCAAACTCCTCATTTATCCGTCCCCTACCCTCTACACCATTGGCAACCATAAGTTGGTTCTCTATGTCTGTGAGTCTGTTTCTGTTTTGTAAAGAAGTTCATCTGTGTCACATTTCCCATACCACACGTAAGTGATATCATATGGCATTTGTCTTTCGTTCTCTGACTGACTTCATTTGGTATGACAATCTCTAGGTCCACCCATGATGATGCAAATGGCATTATTTCATTCTTTTTACGGCTGAGTAATATTCCATTGCATATACGTACCACATCTTTATCCATTCACCTGTCAATGGACACGTAGGTTGCTTCCTTGTTGTGGCTATTGTCAGTAGTGCTACAACAAACGTTGGGGTTGTAGATGTATCTTTCTGAATTAGGATTTTCTCTGGATATATGCCCAGGAGAGGGATTGCTGGATCATACAGCAACTCTAGTTTTAGTTTTTAAGATACCTAGATTATTTTTCTTTCATTTCTGCCTTACATCAGTGGTTCTCAACTAGGGGCAGTTTTGTCCCCTCAGAGGACACTGGGCAATGTCTCAGACATTTTTTGATTGTCATAACTGGGGACATGCTACTGGCAACTAGTGACGAGAGTCCAGGGATGCTGCTAACAGCTTAAAATGCACAGGACAGCGCTGGTGGCCTCAAAGAACAATTCAGCTCAAAATATCAACGGTGCCAAGGCTGAGAAACCCTGCTCCAAACAATAAAGTTAATGTTTCCACCAATAATAACTAATATACACTGCCTTCCAATCTCAACACAAATGAAACAATTTTCAACATGCACAAATTATATGCCAAAATAAAGACAAACAAGAAAACCTCCCACAGAACATTAAACCACTAATAAAATCATTTTGTGGGTTTACCACACAGTTAAAGATGGAGGACTAGAGAATCAGTATGCTGAAATGAAAACTGGGTTTCAAATTGAATTTGACTGTTGGAGTTTACATTCAAACTAGCTGAAAGTCCTTTAAATGAAGACTTCTAAACAGCACACTTTATTATCAATATTTAACAAATGGTGCCTGAAATAATATATCCACATTGAACATTACATTTTAAACTCCTCACATCATATATTTGTAGAAAAAAATGAAGTTTTTTAAAGCCATACACTTATATTTATTTCTACCAAACCACTTAGTAAATGTACTCATTTTATAGAAATAAAAGTGAATCTGAGATAGTAAGATGATTTTCAGGACTGCAAAGCAAGTAGATATTGAGAAGTAATACGACTCCAAATATGGACAGTGGGTGTGGCTAGAGGTGAAGAAAAAGTCTTACCTGGCTTGAAGACTAATCAAGCCAGGTAACTAATCAGTTATCTCCAGTCCCTGATCTGTGGTAACAATAATTCTAAAATGTGAACCAAAGACTATTTTAGAGGAAGATTTACAAATTATTAAGACTATTTGTAGTATGTCAGAAAACACTGAAACACGACTGGGTGTTCTAAAACAAGCAATTTAAATAATTGATGAAATCAAGTACTTGGTACATGTGTTCATGCTCAGTAGAGTCCAACTCTTTGTGACCCCGTGGACTGTAGCCAGCCAGGCTCCTCTGTCCATGGGATTCCGGGCAAGAATACTGGAGTGGGTTGCCATTTCCTCCTCCAGGGGATCTTCCCAACCCAGATATCAAACCCAAGTCTCCTGCAGCTCCTGCATTGGCAGGCAATTACTGTGCTACCTGGGAAGCCCTGAGTACCTGACAGTTATCCATTATTGAGGGTCTATAAATGGGAAATACCAATCCATTGGTTGTCAAACTTGGCCCCACAGTCTACTCTGATCAACTGAAGATTGGAGGTGCTTTTTTTAAAATGATGCCTGGGCTCTTCCTAAGAACAAATGAACCAGAATCTCCAGAAGTGAAGATTCTCCTGACCTTGGGCATGATATTGTACAGCATATCTCAAACTTCAACGTGTATGTAGATTATCTAAGGATCTTACCACAGTGCAATTCTGATTAAGTGAGTCTGGATGTGCCTGAGGTTTTGCATTTCTTGATACTAATAGTTCTGGTCTAAGGGCCACACTCTGGATACAGAAGTGCCGAAGGTTTTCTGGATTCTAATTTGCAGCCAGCATTGAGAACCATCAGTGGCTGAGCCCCTAGCTTTGGGCTGGGTGCTATGTGGGCATAGAGATGAAACAGAAACTTTTTAAAAAAGCGTTCCTCAAGTAAGGAATTACTCCATCCTAAATTAGAGCTTTCACTGTTATGCAATCCACATACCTTTATCTTAGCTTCCAGTGTGGGCTAAAACAACCCAGTTACTCCTTTGGAAGGGCAGCCATTCCATGTTGATTTTATATCAACACAGGCAACAATCCTCAGACTTAGCATTTGCTGTTTTCTGTTCCGGAATGCTCTGATTTCAGCAGAGTTCTACATGGTAGGCTCCTTCTCATTATTCAGGTCTTCTCTCAAGGTACTACTCTCAACCCTACACCATCATTCTCATTTCCTTATCCTGTTTTTCTTCTTCAGGTATTGATTATTGATTAACTCATCAATAATAATAACTGATTAGTGAGCTCAAAGAAACCCACAGCCATTCCAAGCCCTGATGAAACATGAAGGTATCCTTACTGTTCATCAGCAGAGGAGTGTTGAGGGAGAGAAATATTACAGGGATAGCAAGTAATAAATGATCTTAGAAAACACACTGGCTCATATTTGGGGGCAGTCTTTACATTTATACAATAACCTCTCATCAATTATCTCATTCAATGCTCAGGAAAAACTTATGAAGTAGAGTGGGGATTACCCCCATTCTCAAATGGGAAAACTGAGCTTTGAGATGCCACAGAGCATCTCAAAAATAACAGAAATAGAAACAAAGACCTCTGGATTCCAGGGTCCCTTAGCTTCACCTAGATGCCTTCTTTATTTGTTCAACATGCTCTGAAGAACCAAGGATACAATCCTAAGAATACACACACATTTGAAATGAATATTCAGAAAGTAAATTTTACCCCATTACCATCTAGAATGGGCTTCCCTTGTAGCTCAGTCGGTAAAGAATCTGCCTGCAGTTCAGGAGACTTGGGTTTGATCCCTGGGTTGGGAAGATCCCCTGCAGAAGGAAATGGCAACCCATTCCAGTATCCTTGCCTAGAAAATCTCATGGACACAGGAGCCTGGTGGGCTGCAGTCCATGAGGTTGCAAAGAGTCGGGCATGACTGAGCCACTAACACTTACTTACACCATCTAGAATGAGAAAGTAAGGGCGACAAGCCCCATCCAACTAATGTGTTCATCACACTCCTTACTTTCTCCTGTGATTGCTGATGGGGCCATTTCTATTGCCTAAGTGTAAAGTACTAGGAATTTTCTGAAAAAGACACTGCCAAATTCATGAAATAGTCAGTCCCCTTGTGTTATTCATGATTTTAAAGCAATCACTGATTTTTTTATTTAAAGGAAATGGAATTTCATATTTTTATGGATTCTAAAATTTATAAAAGCTGAGCACTAAAAGAGATCATATAATGATTACAAATCTGTCAGAGAACAATTTAAGCTTTTGAAATCGTGACTTGTTCCTACTTGAAAGTGAAAGTGAAGTCACTCAGTCGTGTCCAACTCTTTGCGACCCAGTAGACTGTAGCCCACCAGGCTCCTCTGTCCATGGGATTCTCTAGGCAAGAATACTGGAGTGGGTTGCCATTTCCTTCTCCAGGGGATCTTCCTGACCCAGGGATCGAACCCGGGTCTCACGCATTGCAGGCAGACACTTTAACCTCTGAGCTACCAGGGAACCCGTTCCTACTTAAAAAATAATAATGTTTGTTTTAAAAAATAATGAAGTAAAGAAAAGCAAAAACCAAAACACCAGAAATTGACTGTGAAAAGAGGAAATCCTTTATAGTTCCACTCCCTAAAGAAAGTCAGTGTAGTAGAAGGAAATGGCAACCCACTCCAGTTTCTTGCCTGGGAAATCTCTTGGAGAGAGGAGCCTGGTGAGCTACAGTCCAAGGGGTTGCTGGAGTTTGGGCTGCAGTAAACCATCATCATCAACCTGCTTTTAAAAATCATTAGAAAGCCAAACAAGGTGTTTTTGAAAAAACATTGCTGAGTTTACCTCTATACTCTTTGTTGTTTTGACCAAAATACAAAATACTAAAATGGTTTGTTTCAAATGTTAAATCTTATAAAGAGACTCATTTCCATTTCAAAGTAACAATAAAGAGAAAGATACTGGGAGGAAAAAAAGAGAATGTAGAAACTGTTTATGATTGCCGTCTTAGGTCATCTTTTTAAATAAACTCATGATTTCACTGAAAAAAAAGCCAAACAAGGACAATTTGAAATATTGGTCAACAGAGCTTTCTTTAATGGAAACCATGCACTCCCCAACCCCCATTAAGAAGACATTTCCAATAACAATTTTCCCTAAAGTAAAAAAAAAAAAGAAAAGAAAAGAAAGCCAGTGTAAATAATAATGACAGAAATAATGATAAAGCTTTATAGAAAATTGAATCTTGGAGAGATTAAGTAACTTATTTAAGGTCACAACTTTGAGTAGTAAACCTAAGATTTCAGCTGAGAGTTGTTTGAGTCCAGAGCCTGAATTCTAATTCAAGGCATTTTTACTCTGTTTTTAAGCTAAGAAAACTGTATTTTTAATACTGATGAACACTAACTCAAAAGAGCTTCTTTATAACTGCCAGAATATCTTTGCAATTGAGTGATAATTCCAGAAAGTGTACTTGGTAGTAATTGAAATCAAATATGAAGCTCATGTAGACTTTTAGAAATAGAGTGTAAACTTTCTTAGGAGGTGGAGCAAATGGTTGATCTGGAAGTGCCAAATGGTATGTGGGTAAATGTTGAAAATGGGGATCCTTTGCAATTCACTTGGGTTACCTTTCCATTCTAAATGGAAATTTGAGGTAAAATGAATGTGTACTCACAGATAAGAACAGTAGAGATTATTTCCCCTGCACAAACCTCATATGAATCTTTGCCTGAAAGTGTACATTTATGTGCGATATCATGGATGAACCTCAAAAACATGAAACTGTGTGAATGAAGTGAGTCACAAAAAGGTCATATATTTTATTAGTCCACTTATTTGAAATGTCCACAAAAGGCAAAACTATTCAGGTAGAAAGTAGGTTAGCAGTTGCCAGGGGCTGGGGGTGGGAAGAGGGTGTGAATGCAAATGGGCAGGAGCAATCACATTGGGGTGATGGAAATGTTTTAAAGAAGATTGCAGGGCTGTCTGCACAACTGTGTACATTTGTTAAAAGTCATTGAATTGTACACTTAAATGGTGAATTTTGTGATATGCAGCTAATATGTTAATAAAATTATTTTAAAAGTATGCATTAATAAGAGAATCAAAAAGTACTTACTTGCAAATGAGGAAAATACACTCAAACTTAAGATAAATCATTTACCATTATATCTTTTTCCTTTCTAGGGCATTCCCTTAAAAAAATCAAAATACAATAAATGACAACACCACCAATTATTTTTTTTGCTACTTACTTAGGATTTACAGTGATCTGACCAAGCGTTCATCTGTGGTTGATATAGAAACATCCCATTGATCTAGACACCAGACTTCTAAGAAATTCAACTTTCTAAAATCAGAAGTAAAACAGACATCTGAACAACTATCAGGATTGCTTACATAATTTATGGGGCCCTGAGCAAAATGAAAATGCAGGACCTCTTGCTCAAAAAGTATTCAGAATTTCAAGATGGTGACTGTGGAGCATTTCACCATGCGTGAAGCCCTTCTGGGCACTGGGCCCTGAGTGACTGCTCAGATCTCATGCCCATGAAGCCAGTCCTAGCAATCAAACTAGTTGTCATAAAAGATCTGGGCCAAGGCTGTACTCACAAACTTTATTCTATTAATATTACAGAACTCCACAAACTCTCATTTGTTTTTCTTCAATACGCATACCTAGTGAACTTGTTTCTCTAAGTCACAGGCTGTAATCAGAGTCAAAAAATAGAAGTGAGGAATGCTTTCAAAAGGAAGAAGCCTCCTGATGGGAAACATGAAGAAAGAGACACTAAAAGCAAACACAGATATATGAATCATGAAAATGAGGCCAAGGAAGAGTGACTTTTTCCTTCACATCCTCTGTTTGTAAAAAGGCTGACATATAATACAGTTTAGAGATATTTATCCAAAACAAAAGTGAGGACTGAGTGGGGCAGTAGTGTGCTGGCAAAATGCTTAATAATTAACTCTGGGGGAAAGCCCTGATTTGCAGCCTTTGTCAATTTCCATGGTATAAATACTCCCACTGGGGCAGACTTCAGGGTACCAAGGTGGGGAAACAGAACATGGAGCTGGAAAGAGATACACACGATTGGTTTTCCACACAGTACAAGCCAGCTCCAGCACACTGATGAAATGGGGGAAACATCAGGTGCTACAGAAAGTAAAAATACAAGACAGACCCAAGGCTCAGGAGGAGAAATAAAATTCAGTTCTGTTTCCTAATAAAACATTTTGTTCTAAGAGTTAGCAAAGAAAGAGATGGTAACTGTTGCTATTTGTTAAAAAGGGATTTTAATTCCAGTGGCAAAATCATCATGGATAATCAAAAACTGACTACATAACTATTTCTCTTGTCATTTTCCTCCCCAAAATAATTATCTCTGAATGATTTCACAGTTAAAGATTGTATGCTTAAAGACAATCAATTGTGAAAAGAGCTGAATGCTATGCCAGTGATATGGTTTTTTAAAAAATAGTATTTGTTTTTAAAAAGAAGAGCATAGCCCAGTAAAAATATTTCCTCTTTTCTGTTCTAATGGTTTAACCTATGAATCACCCTGTAGGAGTATTATCATATCAGAAACATGGAACTCATACTTTTTATAGCAAAAGCATACGACTTTACTATCAGTTTTAGTGTTAGTTTAGTTTTAGCTTCCAATAGAATACAGGGTAGTCTTCCCTAGTGACTCAGATGGTAAAGAGTCTGCCTGCAGTGAGGGAGACCCAGGTTCAATCCGTGGGTCAGTAAGATCCTCTGGAGAAGGGAACGGCAACCCACTCCAGTATTCTTGCCTAGAAAATCCCATGGACGGAGGAGCCTGGTGGGCCCCAATCCATGGGGTTTTAAAGAGTTGGACACGACTGAGAGACTAACACACACACAGACAAGAGGGTAAATGGGCTATTGAAAAGTAAACATTTCAAAACACAATAGGTTATGTTGAGAATCACTAACCTACACTACAGCTCCCATCTCAGGAGAACTCTAGAACCTCTTAAAAGTCAAGGGAACTCAAACCAGGTCTCTGTGACAACCTAGAGGGGTAGGATGGGGTGGGAGGTGGGAGGGAGGCTCAAGAGAGAGGGGACATATGAACACCTATGGCTGATCCATATTGATCCATATTGATGTATGGCAGAAACCAACACAATATTGGAATTATCCTTCAATTAAAAATACATAAATTAAGGAAAAAAAGGACAAGAAGTCAACCAAATTCTGGCTCTGAGCATGACGCCACACAAGACACTTCCTTGATGGTGTCCAAGAGAGGAGCCATCTTGCTCACCCAATGCCCCACGTTTCTCCAACCCCTTCTCAGTTGTCCTTTTATTTAGAGGTGACAAAAGACAATCCTGAGTGATCGCCCCTCTTATAGTAACTGCTCGCTCCTCCAAAGTAACAGAGGTTAAAGTGATCTTGTTCTGTGTGCGTGTTAAGTCACTTCAGTCATGTCTGACTCTTTGTGACCCCATGGACTGTAGCCCGCCAGGTTCTTCTATCCATAGGGATTCTCTAAGCAAGAATACTGGAGCGGGTTGTCATTTCTTTTTCCAGGGGATCTTCCCAGCCCAGGGATCGAACCTGCATCTCCTATGTCTATTGGTAGGCGGGTTCTTTACCACTAGTGCCACCTAAATCTTGTGATAAACTGTAGTCAGTCCACTTATTCTTTCAAAAGTATATATTGAGTGCTTATTATAACCAGGCCTGTTTTGGGACTCATAATTTTGTCATTCTTGGTAGATACTGATCCAGTATCTAAATTCAGAGACAGCACTTGGAAGGCAAGGTAATATACTATGCACCTAGCAGCCCATTTAAAAATAAGTTCTGGAATGAATTCCAAAATGAGAAACACTGACATATTAAAGAAGCATATACAGCTGCGATTATACTCATTACATCTGTTTAACATAAGCTCTATTTAAAAAAAAATATATCTCAGAGCCTGTCTAGAAATTTTAGTTTCAATCCAGTGTCTTCTCTGCCTTTATAACTTACTGTCATGAGCACACGTGATGTCCTACTTAATTTTACATCCTTTAGGCATAGAAGATTTGATAACACTCATTATTTTAGCCCACTAAAATACACACACACACACACACACATACCACCACCACCATACCACACACCCTAAATGATTAGTTGAGGGGGAACTACTGCCAGTAGGAACTGCTCATAAATGGGGCCCATCTTTGGGAAGCCACTGCCCAGTAGATAAATAGAGGTTTGTCATTCTTGGGAGAAGTTGGTAATACAAACCACCGCCATGAGATACCCCTGCATGTCAGAACCATGACAAGAAGATCTGCCTCCAAAGCATAAAAGTTACTGTCGGGTTGCCCAACTGTAGACAGGTTCAAGGTCTTTGAACCTCTCTTCCATAATCCATGCTTGGCCTCTAGAGAAAGAGCGACATTGTTGATCTTTCAACATACCAAGAAGAAAGAACAATAACTCCCAAGAATACTAGTAGCATAGAAGTTCCCAAAAGTTTGAGAAGGGAGGATTGGGGATGGGGAGCTCACATCATTATCAAGGCCATGGAGACACACAGGAAAGGGTACCCTGCAAGGGGCTACATATGTATGTGTGTGTATAATATATACATATACATGCATATGTGCATAACATACAATATGAAAAGATGTAATATGAAAATGTCATACATATGTTCTATAATGTGAAATGTTACAATGTATATATTTTATCTCACATACTTAATTTCATTGCTGTCCTAGACTGTATGAAAGTTCCTGCAGCCAGCTGCCCTCTGAAACCTGGAATAATGTCAGGCCCAACAGAATCCTCATCTTTATTCAACTTGATGAGTGTGTTATTTGAGAGACATACTAGAGTAAGCACTCTAGTGGGAGATTGCATGGGATTACACAAATTACCTGGCTGACCTCAAGCAAGTTACTGAAACTCTCCGTTTCCTCATCTATAAAATGGGGACAATAATTGTGTGTGTTCTCTAGGGTTTTTATCAAGATTAAAGAGGTTAGTGGCTGTAAAAACCCTAAACCAGTGCTTGGTAAATAGTAAGTGTTTTGTAAGTGCTAATAAAACCTTGAACCCATGGGAGAATCTTATTGTTCTTGTATGTTCACAGAGTCAATATGAATTTCACTCATCTATGTTTAATATGAACACACAATTCACTCTTAATTTTTCTTTGGAATAAACAAACCTCTTTTAAGAGTCCAAACAAATCACAGAAGAATTTTTAAGTCAGTTTTAAAATTGATATGATTTACAAACTGGAATAGAAGTGCCAATCTCTCTCCTTGAACACATCAAGTGATCAACATCTTCTTCCTAAATGCAAGCCAGTTCCATCCACACATTCTCTGGCATTGCTGATTTGACGTTTTTATATTAGGTAATTAAGAAATCAAATGAAAACAATTTGATACTACTGTTAAATCACTAAAAGACACACTATAAGATGTGTTTTAATGATCATATTCTTATACTTAGATAATTGTACTTTCATATGGCAATAACAAGTCTTTTATTTCAATAGTCTGTAGTTTGATTCTTTTCATTCTTTACATGATTTAGGGATTCCAAATATCTTAATTTCTCTTGACTGGTAGTTGAAGAAAGAAAAGCATGAAACCAGACTGACTGCAGGTGAAAGCAACATATGGACAATTTATTGTTGAATCCAGAGGACTTAAACTTTTAGAAGGTTCCTTGTCTCTCTTTAGCCTAGAGTCTCAAACAGCTTTTATACTGACAAGTCAACAGATTAACATTCTTGATGATTCACTGTTTCAAAATAACTCACATTGTACTTCCAAAGTTACTGCTAGAAATATTGCTGGCATTTATTTTCTTAAGCATATTTGCTAAGTGGTACTGAAACACAAAAGCCCAAGAGAAAAATCAGACCTTCTACATTTGGACAAAAGGAGGACACACACAGAGTTCTGTTCTTTCTCTAAAATAGGATGGATTAAATAATAGGCTTGAGTGGTGTTTTTAAGTATGACATTGTGGGAGGGAGATAATCAATATGAATTCTGAGAAGCAAAGGCTGTTCCTTGAATAGGCGGTCATTACCACACCTGTCGCTCAGAAATGGGTTATTGTGATTGTATGCACCTCCTCCACAAAACAGAGCTTTTTCATATTCGTAGCCTTAGGACTTAGTTCTTGGCACCCAGTAGGAAATTAAGAAACATTTCCTAAGATGATGACTGAACACATGGATCGCTGTCTTGAGAAGCTTGTAGTCGAATTTGGGAAGTGAGACTAACATGTGTGAGGGAGTTCGTCCTGAAGGCAAAAAGTGACATCAACAGGCTTGTGCAGCTCAAAATGTCCAAGAGGATCTGGACACATCAGAACCTTTATATGCCACTGGTGGGAATGGAAAATGGTGCAGCCACTTTGGAAAACAGTCTGGCAGTTTCTTAAATGGATAAACATAGAGTATGACCCAGCAATTCCACTCCTAGGTATATTTCATTTCAAGAGAAATGAAAACATATGTCTATACAAAATTTCGAATATGAATCCTCTTAGCAGCATTATACATAATAGTCAAAGAGTGGAAAAACCCAAATGTCCATCAACTGATAAATGTCCATCAACTGTTTATCCATGAATGGATAAACAAATGTGGTATATCCATATATACCATTCAGCCATAAGAAGAAATGAAGTTCTGATACATGTTACAGCATGGATCAACCTTGGATCAACCTTACACTAAGTGAAAAAAAGGCAAACACATATTGCATATTTCCATTTATATGAAGTATCTAGAGGCAGAAAGTAGGTTAGTGGTTCTCAGGAGTGGAAGTGGGTGTATTGAAGGGAAATGGCAGGGAGCTGACTGCAAGCCACATTGCTTTTTCAGGTGATGAGCAAATGTTCTCAAATATGTGGTTATGGACGCACAGCTCTGTGAATGTACTAAAACCCATTGTATTGCCCACTTTAAAATTGTGTATGTAATGGTATGTGAATTCCATTTTTTTTAAGATGCCAAAGAGACATGGGTACAGGAATTCAGCAGAGAGAGAAATCAAGTTTAGAAGACCTACAGAGACTTCCAGGAGAATGAGAAAGCTGAGCTAGGTCTCAGGAACGCATTGGATTTAGGTGGGAGGAGGGAGAGCATTTTGGATGAAAGGAAGAAGATGGCAAAGTGAGGCTAGTCATTGTTCCAATCATGGAAAGAAAGGCCAACACACGTTGTGACATGATTGTCAGTGAATTTGTGCTTTCACTCACTAAAAGTACATCTGCCTCTACTTCAGGTGGAATTCATAGCCAAAGAACAGGCAGCCAAAATGCAAACCATGGAAGCCTCTATTTTCACTCCTATGGCTTAGTATTTTAAGACACTAACTTTTAGATTTCTACATTAGACTCAATGTTTAACACTAACCTAGCTTGACCTTTCACTGTATAATGATACTTGTCTTATGACTGTGCAGTATTCTATTTCTTTCCCAATATGTGAGGGTCTGAATTTCAAGAAGGGGATGTCTATGTATATGGGGGGACAGCAATTGCAGTTACTAGTCAGGAGATTTGGAAATCCCTTGTGCTGTTTGTTTTGATAAGTTTTCAATAGTTTACTATTCAACATTAGAGGTCATGCCTCCACTTGGAATCAGCTCCGTTCAGGAGACTGTATCATGGTGTTGCATAGCAGAATGCTATTTAAAAATAACAATCTCAGCACATTCATCAACATTCCAAAAATACTCTGCTTGGCTCTAATGGCAGGATCTGAGAACACGCTGGTCATGATGACCATAAACTTTGGGAGGGATTCTTCCTGAAAAACAGCTCGGTGGGGCAAGAGACAAAAAGTATGATATTTTTGGGATCAGAAGGACATCTAAGGGAAGCTAAGCCAGCCTCGTACCCAGTGCACAAATTCCTTCTGACAATTGTTATAGGTAGGCATCACCTTGACTTTAACACTCACAGTTTTATGTCCAGCCAGCACAAAACTGGACAGTTTTTACCTAGACAATCTTAATAGCCTAGCCAAAACCTTGAATGAAAAGAGACTATATAAACTCTAGAAAAATACATGTCTAGAGTGGGTTTCTCAATCTCACACCCTTATCATTTAGGGCTGGATAATTCTTTGTGGTGGAAGCTGGTCTGTGCGTTGTAGATATTTAGCCAGCATCACTGATCTTGAACCAATATGCCCCAGTAACATACCACCCCTACTCCACTAGTGAAAACCAAAAATGTCTCCAGACATTTCCAAATGTCCCCTGGTGGGGCAGGGGGCAAAACTGATTGAGTGAGAACCAACTGTCTAGTATGTAAATGACACTGGGTGAGCAGATTTACCAGGGTACATCTATTAGGCATGTATTATTAATATTTAATGAATTCTTTTGAAACTTTACATGTTTAAGTGATTTTTAAGGGTATTTCTCTATAAGCTGGCATACTATGGAATGCTGATACCCTCTCAGACCACAACCAGCAACTGTTTCTAAAAAACAAAAACTGCCCTGGCTGCAAAAAGGCAAAGTAATCAACATTTCCCTGCATGTGGTGGAAGTATCATCACGGGTTTTGTTTCATCTGTACACATGAACATTGACACTATGGGTAGTCACTATGAGTAGGATGACAATAAACAGGCAACCCTGTCTATTTCAAAATTAAAAAAAATTCAGTCAGTTCTTGAGAAACTCAATCAACCATTTATCTTAAAACTATATGCTAAAAGATTACCATCCGCTTTTATTCCAACGTCTCTGAATGTTTCCCAAACATTAAAGACTGTGAGTCATGCTTCAAGCCCATGTCTAATTTAAGCAAAACTTTATATAGCAAATGAATTAACAAAATAGACGAGCTCTCTCTCCATTTTACAGGAGGAAACGCATCATACAACTCGGGTTTTATGACACAGGAGTCGCCTCTTCCTTAGGATGACTTTGTCTGAAATTGTGTTTGTATCAAGAGGTCTAGCAACCGCTGGCTCACTCTGTGAGTATCAGCTCCAAGATGCTGCCCTGGCAACCGAACCACACTTGCAATGTAACAAACCCTGAAACTGGAAGCAAAAAGAGTCTTGCATCTAAGCGCTGGATCTGAATGTTTCACACACGAGCGCTGTTTGAACTATCTATTCCTCTTTCGCCTGCCACTTCCCTTCTTCCCAGGGCCCTATTACATAAAGGCTTAGGTGTTCTGGGGAATAAGTGGGCGTCAATTGTGGCAGGGTGTGGGAGGATGCCTAGGTTACCTCCTGTATTACACACTCTATTTAGGAGGTGGGCAATTCCTATTTATATAACCCCTGATGAAGATACACCCCAGCAATTTGGGAGTAGGGGGATGGCCAAAACAAGTACGTAATGTCACTTGAACACCTTGTGCTAAGTGCAAATCTGATTACTGCCTTCATCTTCTTAGAAAGGAACAGGTATCACTGCAAACAATAGTTTGCAGTGGCTGCTCAGTGTAGGAAAGCCAGGGGGCTGAAATTCAAAGCCAAGTGGGACACCAGCAGAGAAAAGTAGCTAGGCTTTACCACGCAACATGAAAACATGGCTCCACCCGCACCGTACCTACCAAGATTCTAGATCCTGAGTGCTTCAGTGGGAGAACAGAAACACAGTCCTGGGGTGCCCAGAGCTGGTCTGTAGGGTGGGAGAGAGTGCAGAAGCCCACTGATTGATATGAAAACTTCCACAGCAGAGAACTGAGTCAAATCTGTTGCCTTTGGGGTTCTAATTCAGTCCTCTAAAGCCTTAGTATCAAATATAGTAGCCACTGGCCTTTGTGGCTATTCAGTGTTTGAAATGTGGCTAGTCGCAATTAAAACGTGCTGCTGCTAAGTCGCTTCAGTCGTGTCCAACTCTGTGCGACCCCAGAGATGGCAGCCCATCAGGCTCCCCCGTCCCTGGGATTCTCCAGGCAAGAACACTGGAGTGGGTTGCCATTTCCTTCTCCAATGCATGAAAGTGAAAAGTGAAAGTGAAGCCGCTCAGTTGTGTCCGACTCTTCGCTACCCCATGGACTGCAGCCCACCAGGCTCCTCTGTCCATGGGATTTTCCAGGCAAGAGTGCTGGAGTGGGGTGCCATTGCCTTCTCCTAAAACGTGCTAGGAGTGCAAAATACATGCCATAGTTCAAAGATTGAAATGAAATATACATACATACATGTCTCCTTACTAATTTTACTACTGACTGCATATCAAAATGGTAATAGTTCAGATGTCTTAGGTGAAACAAAATATATTACTGTTTCTTTTTACCTTTTTCTAGAAAACTTATTTAAACATGAAAATTTTAAATTACCTATGTGGTTTGAATTACATTTCTACTGGATAGTGCTGGTCTGAAAGCTGAATGTTACTTTAAGGCATGATTTATGTTGAGCTCAGAGACGCTTTCATAAGAAAGTGTTGCTTGACTGAGCTTGGCTATCTACTGCAAAATGTTAACTTCAAACATCCTTGAAAACTAAAATTTCATTCACTGCCTCCTTGGCAAAATCTGTCAGATAAACAAATCTGCTGTTTTGAGACATGAAAGCAATGGTTAACAATGTAAGTAAATTTTCTTCCTTTGCAGACATACTTAAACCATGTTAAAGTAGAGATGAAACAGGCTCTAACATTGAAACAGACCTATAATTAGGTGCTAATGTTGAATATCCTGCAATGTTTCAAAAAGACACATAGATGGAGAAAGGCCAGGCCTATACAAGGCAGGAGAGGAGAAAATGTTGAATATATGAATGCAAATATGTTACAGATATCTGAGTTCAAATACTGTATGCTTTCCAGGTACTACTTGCTTTTTGGCCTCTCCTTTCCATCTTCAC
Organism: Bos grunniens; assembly: GCF_055505025.1. Lineage (NCBI taxonomy): Eukaryota > Metazoa > Chordata > Mammalia > Artiodactyla > Bovidae > Bos > Bos grunniens. The sequence goes on from NC_141194.1 coordinate 8,845,645, forward strand.
CACCACCACCTGGCCGATTCACGGGGTCAGAGGCAAAGCCATTCTCTTCATCTCTCAGATGAACCTCTCCACCCTTGGCATCTCCCATTGCTCAGCTGTATTGTACCCCACCAATGGAAACCACCCTAACTTTTGGCTCCAGAACCTGCCATAGTCATAAGGAGTCTTCAGGTTGGCAACAAGGTCACCCTTGCATCAAAGCCTTCAAGTTTAACTCCACATATCCCACCTGAGCAAGAGTCCGAAGATGAACATGAGGCTCATTAAGCGTCAAGACTTCCAATCTAGTCAAGTCAATCTTCAGTCCTTCTAATGGAGTGTATAGATTAAAATATAAAATAACCCTTTGCATTTGTTCAATTTATCTAAAAACCATTCGGTGTAGTTAGAATTCAATGAAAGCAACAGTGCCTGCCAACAGGAACCAAAATTTCTTTTCAGTTTGTAAGTTTTATGCCCCTGAAAGCCTCTTCTTAAGAAATTTTGTATTTGTGGGTGGTTATAAATTTTTTTTCTAATCTAGACCTCAAAGAAAATGTGGTCAAAGGATACTGCTATGGGTAACCTCAGGAAGGAAAAATGTCTCTAAAAATATTTTTTAAAAAGAGTAGGTCACAGCTCTTAAGGCCCAGTACAGCAAATCCTCAGTGACCCTGGATCATCTGGGAATGAGTCATTCCAGATAAGCACACATCCTGGATAGCCCAAAGTTTATGCTCTAACCATCTTCTTGGAAGAGCTTTCGTTTTTCTGCTTTAATAATGATGATAATTAAGTCAATAGCAAAAGAATCAAGGGTATCATTTCCCCTTGGGAAGATGAGAAACAGTCTCACATGAAGGAGTCTGAATCTGGTCTTTGGAGTCAGCTAACAGAAACTCAAACCCTAGTGCCAGCATTTACTACCCCTGTGACTCTGGGCAAGTCACTTAGCCTCCACAAACCTCAGTTTCCTCACCTACAGAGTGGGATAAAGAACCCCCACTAGACAGCTGTTCTTATGATTCGAAAGCACACATAAAGGCACAGAGTAAAAGGTTCGATACAGAGGAGGTATGTGGAGAAACATCTTTTTTTCTCTTTGATCCTCTGGCAACAGAAGACTAAACTGGACCTCAGCAGAGGAGGGCGATCCTTGAACAACTGAGAGCAAGCAAGAATGCATTTTCCAAGATACTAGTCTTTCTTCCTTTAGAGGGCCTTGGTACTGTTTGGCCTAGGGCATTCTGACTGAGCTTGCTATAAACACACACACACACACACACACACAAAGTAAACACATACAAACACCCCCCCACACACACACACACCCCGTCACCACAACTACCACACCAGTTAAATAGATTATGCTACATTTGCCTACAAATGTCCACATAAAATGCATCCTCGTTTCCTGTGGTTGGCAGTCAGGGTTGCTCCCAGCATGTTGGCCCTGATTAATGTGTGGGATATGTGGGTTTGGGGCACTAAAATATACACAAGTTTTCAGTGAGGGGCCACACTATGCTCTCGTCAACAGCCCTTGCTCATTCTGTTTGTTTCTCACAACATAAAATAAACTGCCTGTCATGTATATTTTGAGTAAACTGAGAAGTTTCTTAAGTACATGTATGGCAAACCAACTCATAAATATTGGGCTAGCAAAAAATTCATTCGAGTTTTTCCATAACGCAAATGAAATTTTTGGTCAATCCAATAGATAACTGAGGAGCTTTTGTTCCATAGGTAAATGTGCTTAGACAATTACCTTACCTTATTACATCATTCAAGTCTGGCATTGGTTGGCTTTATCATCTTTATAACTACCTGATAAAGATAAAATTCACATACTATATAATTCATGCATTTCAAATGTTCAATTCAATAGTTTTTAGTATGTTCATGGAGTTTTGTAACCATCACTACAACCACTTTAGAGCGTTTTTGTCACCTCCAAAAGAAACCTTGTAAATATTAATAGTCACTCCCCATTGTCTCCCACACAGTCCTAGGGAAGCAACAATCTACTTTCTGGATTTGCCTATTCTGGACATTTCAAAATAAATGAAATCATACAACGTGACTTTTTGTGTCTGGCTTCTCTCACTTAGATTGATATTTTCAAGGTTCATCCATGCTGTAGCATGGAACAGTACTTCATTCTTTTTATTGCAGACTAATATTCCATTATGTGGGTATATCAACTTTTATTTACTCATTCATTAGTTAATGGACATTTTGATTGCTTCTACTTTTTGACCACTATGAATAATGTTGCTATGAACCTTCATATACAAGTTTGTATATGTATACACATTTCACTGCTCTTGGGTAGATATCTAGATGTGGAACTGATGAGTCATATGGTAATTTTATATTTAACGTTTTGAGGAACTGCCAGACTGTTTTCCAAGTGGCAGTACCATTTTACATTCCCACCAGCAGGGTATGAGGGTTCCAATTTTCCCATCTTCTTACCAACACTTGTTATTATCTGTCATTTTGACTATTATCATCCTAGAAGTTATAAGATGGTTCATCCCTGTGGTTTTGATTTGCATTTCTCTGATGGCTAATGATTTTGAGCATGTCTTCATGTCCTTATTGGCCAACTGTATGCATGTTACATATGCTTACTGGCCATTTGGAGGTAAATGGGGTGGAGGTATATGATGAAATTCAACAGAATTGTGAAGGAATCAGATATAGGAATGTATCCTATAGTTCTTTTCTTTTTTTTTAAATTTCTGTTAACACAGTGAATGTCCTAAGGAATTTGTGAGTAACTGTACTCCTGAGACTGGAATTTGTGAGCTAACCATAAATGGCTTAACCAAAACATGATGAAATGCTTTTCAACAAAATGTTGGAGGAAGCAGTGAGATTAATAACTAAAGAAAACAAATGACTTCAATAACATAACTTTTTTAAAAAAGCTATAAAAATAGAGCTATACATCATCCATCCATTGGGCGAAGGTATTATCACTGGTTCTTGCATCAAAGATTAAGACCCCAAGCTGGTAACCTGTCAAGCAGAATCTACTGAAGTGACACAGTGTATGGGGGTGGGAGGAATGGGATGATTAATAGCAAAAATAACAACCAACTTCTCACTGCACACTAACTGACAAGCATTGTTGTAAACAGTGAGGCAAGCACTGTGTAAATTTCACCTACAATATCTGTTGTCCTTGCCACAACTCTAAGATTTTTTTTACTTGCTGTTCTTTGCAGTGGTTTGCTTATCTGTTACTGAGAAGAGCAACACAATTCTTTCCATGCCCACATTCATCTCTGCTGAGGTTAGCAGCCGCTGGAGGCTCCTAGAGCACAAACTTCCCTCCAGGTAATAAAAACCCACCCTTACCAATATCTGATTGGTCCAGGGATGTTGACTGACTAATAGTCACTGAATCAGTAGGGGCCTATGAAGAGACATGCTGACATCATTCTCTTTGCACAGATGCCACTACTCAAACTGAACTAACTAATGGGATTTTCTCTGTTCCTAGTTACCTGAGAGATGTAGTAATTGCTGTTCAGTGGGTGACAGAGCAGGAGGAGCCAGGAACAGTCAGAAGTAGACATTAAAGTAGTAGAATCCCAAAGTGAGTGAGTGAGTGAAAGTTGCTCAGTCGTGTCCAACTCCTTGTGACCCCATGGACTGTATGTAGCCTGCTAGGCTCCTCTGTCCATGGAATTCTCCAGGTCAGAACAATGGAGTGGGTAGCTGTTCCATTCTCCAGAGGATCTTCCCAACCCAGGGATAGAATCCAGGTCTCCTACATTGCAGGTGGATTTTTTACCATCTGAGACACCAGGGAAGCCCAGAATCCCACAGTAGTCATCCATGAATTCTTCCTATTGGGGTTGACAAGATATCCTGGTCTGGAGATCCTGTAGATATTCTGGCAATAAAGAATCTTCTATCTTGAGTATCCAAAGGTTCTAACACAACTTCATCGTGTCTTGTTTTATGGATGAGGAAGTTGATCACAGCACACACACACACATACACCATTACACTGTTTAAAAATTTTTCAATAGCTTCTTCTTGGTCCTAGGCTATAATCTAATATTCTTATTCTGTGGCCTACAAGACCCTGTCATTCTTTTTGCCCACGCCCACCCACTTCTCAAAATGTTTCTTATGTTCTCTCCCCCTTATTCACTCTGAACTTTCTTCATTCAGCTATTCGAACCTGCTATTCCTCTTTGTTCAGGGTCTTTGCACAAACTATTCCTTCTTTCTGGAGGGCTTTCTCCCTCTCCTGGCCAACCTAATGCCTCTTCAGCCTGGATATCTTGCCATAAACATCACTTCTCCAGGCATAAAAGATATATGTGCCACAACCAGGGCGATCTGGTTCAATAGCCCTCAGAAAAGAGAAGGGGTGGGTGTCTCTGAATTGCACCCCATGATTCACTGGAAGGGCTTCCCTGGTGGGTCAGATAGTAAAGAATCTGCCTGCAGTGCAGAAGACCCAGGTTTAATCCCTGGGTCAGGAAGATCCCCTGGATGAGGAAATGGTAACCCACTCCAGTACTCTTGCCTGGAGAATTCCATGGACAGAGCAGCCTGGCAGGCTACAGTCCATGGGGTCAAAAAAGAGCTGGACATGACTGAGTGACTAAAACTTTCACTTTCACATTCATTGGAAACCTAAGTCAAGTGTTCACTCAGGAGCATGAGCAGGGACCTGTGGCCACACACCTTCTGGCCTTCTCAGGGTCTTGCTGCCAAAAGCTAGGGCTAGAGAGCCGTGGAGCTTCAGGGCCCCTGTCACATCCTCCCATGAGGCTGCAAACGTAGCACTGGGCCTTCGTACTCACAGACACACAGACCTAGGCAAGGGGAGGAGGAAGGACCCTCGGGCGTGCACTTCACTTTCTGTAATGGATACTGCTGGGATGCAGTAGAATTTTATTTTATTAAGGATACTGCTTTAAATACATACTGATTTTGTGATTGCTAAAAGAGCACTACAGGAAATAGTGTTGTAAAGCAAACAATCACCTAATGTGTCCTTGTTTAAAACGGACATTGTAACAAAACTAAGATAGTACTTCGCTTAGAAAGTTGAATTTCTTAGAAGTCTAGAGTGTCTAGTTCAGTAGGATGTTTCTGTGTTAACCACAAATGTATGCTTGGTCAGATTTCTGTGAACCCCAAATAAGGAATAAAAAATGGGGCTTTGTCTCGTTTCTTACATTTTTATTTTTCTAGGTGGGTGGTCTAGAAGGGAAAAAGATATACCATAATTTTACTAATGTATTTAAAGTTTGGCTGTGTAAGATTGATTTCAGTCCTTCATTTGCAAGTGTATACTTTCTGATTCTTTTATCCAGGCCTACTCTTTACAAACAACTTTATTGAGATGTACTTTGCCTATCATAAAATTCACTTATAAATTTACCAAAATCTGCAACCACCACCACAGTCTGGATTGAGCACATCTCAGTCACCCTAATAACATTCCTGGTGACCATAAGGAGTCATTTCCCCTTTTCCATTCCTAGCCTCAGGCAACCACTAATCTACTTTCTATCTCTAGAGATTTGTGGAAAGTATTATATCTTCACACACATATACGTAATATAAATCAAAAATACATCTCTTCTTTAACAAAATCCTACTTATACACCAAGATTTTGCTGTTTTCAATGTTTAAAGTTTTTTTAGTAACAAATAAATGAAAGGTTGCAAAGAAACCTCTGAAAAACAGTCCTACAAACAACATGTTTTTCCACTGTAAAATACTACTTTAAAGCTTATGACAACCAACCAACAGACAGCATTTTTCCATCATGCAATGTTTTCCTCATTAAAGTCAAAAGTGTCCATTTTACTCTCTTCCAGTATTCCTATCCCCTCAACCCCAATCAAACTCTTCACAGGTTTAAAAGAGTTTATAGCACATATCCTTAACTTCATTTGCAGACAAAACCCTGGAGAAATTTAGTCTCCTCCAAATTCGGATCACGAGCTGGAGCAAGCAAATGAAACTTCCCCAAATGACATCCTGTTCCATAGCTTTTAAGAGCTATGATAAAGTTTCTAGACTCTCTTTAAAGATATTCTGGAAATTCATCAGACTAGTCATAAAGCCACTAACTTCCTTAGCAACCCGGTAATATTGTGAGCTTTCCAAGTTAATTATAGATCTTGTTATTTTAAGGAACAATCATTAATTGAGATCTTTTAATTAAATTAACAAGAGGTTATGAAATAGGTTCTACAAAATAACCCTTTGCCCCTTTAACAACCAATGAAAAAAATTCTTATCATGGTAGGTTAAAGAATTGACCATTGGTCAACATGACAAATGTATGAAATTAAGTCATTTCCCCATAACTCTCCAGCCCAGCACAATTGTGAAAGTAGATAAATCACGTTTCATTTGGGCTTGTACCACCCAATTTACTGCCCTAGAACACAACAGCCTTGTTCAGGCCAATTCACAGACTTCTGACAGGAGCCTTCACAGGCCCCCATTTTGCCAGTTTCTGAGTCTAGTACACTGGCTCTCACAAGGGTGCTGACCTGCTTTCTATTTTCAACTGGAATTTCCTCCTCTGGGGTGACAGGATCCCCACCCTCAGTGGCATTCACCTGGTTTTCTGTTCAGTGCCCCTGTTCTACAGCTTGCCCCTCGCTCTGGAACTGAAGGGAATTCCAGGCTCGCCTCTTGCAGAGTCCAATGACAGGAACACTCATGGACATTATGCTTCACGTATGGTGGGAATCAGGTTTTGTGAGCATCCCAAGTTCCTCTTAGGAGACACCAAAGTGATATTTACTCAGGAAGTTGCTGGGATCTAAGACAAGACCTGCAGGAAATGATAGCAGGGAGGCCAGGTTGTAGGGCTAAAGCTGTAAAGACATCTCCATTCAAAGGGTCACAAGAATGTGGAAGAGTCAGCCAAAAGAAACATCCCAAAGCATAAGATGGGGCCACATCCCTTGGCAAAACACAGGCTGCCCTGGAGGACCAACAGCTCTCTCACCGCCCAGCTCTTGTGGCTGCACTCAGCAAGCTATATAGAGTTTAAAGAGTTTAAAGAAAAGGGCACTGGTGTTTTTAGGGTCAGCCCTTGGAGGCCCTTTACATTCCTTGCTCTGAGGGAGTTCTGGACAGATTAATGTAAAAATCGCAAATGCAAAACAAGAGCCAGCACTTTAAACCAAGGAGTAAATGATATTTTTCCGAGTTCAACTCTCCATTTTGAAGGGGTAAGAATAGCAAAGTTTGCGAAAATTTTTCTGCCTAGAATGTTTACAAAATAAGGTATGTGCTTAGTCTCTCATTCGTGTCCAACTCTTTGCGATCCTATGGACTGTAGCCCACCAGGCTCCTCTGTCCATGGGACTCTCTAGGCAAGAATACTGGAGTGGGTTGCCATGCCCTCCTCCAGGGGATCTCCCGACCCAGAAACTGAACTGGGGTCTCCTGCACTGCAGGCGGATTCTTTACCAGCTGAGCTACGAGGGAAAATATGAGACAAAACAATTTTTAACTTAAAACTTGCAGAGGATTTTCTGGTGACTTAGAGAAGGAGACGAAGAAGATAGGTTTTAGACACTATAAGCTATATGTGAATGCATCTTACTTTTTAATTAAGAGGAAGTCTGAGAGTAGGAACTAGATATTATCCTTTTTTGAAATTTTCCTTTAGCACTGGACTCACATCTGGTTCTCCACACATTCTAGTGAATAAATGAATGTTCAGTGCTATTTTGCCCTTATCTGAACACACTCAATTTTCTTCTCCATACGGACCATATGTGTCCCCTTTCTTTTGCCCTCTCTCTTATATAACAGTGGGCTTCCCTTGTGGCTTCAGACGGTAAAGAATCTGCCTGCAATGCAGGAGACTGGGGTTCAATCCCTGGGTCAGGAAGGTCCCCTAGAGAAGAGAAGGGCTACCCACTCCAGTATTTTTGCCTGAAGAATCCATGGACAGAGGAACCTGGCAGGCTATAGTCCATGGGGTCACCAAGAGTTGGACACGGCTGAGTCACTAACACTAACACACTTATATAACAGTAGATCTATCTACAGCATCTGTGGTCATTTGAGACACAGCTTCAGACCAGAAATCCAAAAAGTTTTTGGGTAAAGAGCCAGACAGAAAATATTTTAGAGTTTGCATGCCATGGAGTCTGTCGCAACTACTCAACTCTGCTGGTGTAACCTGAAAGCAGTCATAGTTGATATGTAAATGAAGGGGCATGGCTATTTTCATGGACACAAAATTTTTATTGCATATAATGTTCACATGTGATGAACTAGTCTTCTTTGCATTTTTTCCCACTATTTCAAAATGCAATACTTATCTATTCTTACCTTGCAGGCTGTTAAAAAAAAAAAAAAAGCAGGCAGCAGCCCAGATTTGGTCCATGGGCCGTAGTTTGCTGGCCTCCAACTTAGACAACTGAGTGACTGTGATATGGTGGGTGCTCTACTAGGTATGACCACCTACAGAGCAAACTGAAAAACAAAATGGTATTTGGCAACTGTTCAGTCAGTTGATTTGCTAGAGGAAGACAGGGCAAAGGTTTTAAATTCAGAGAGGAAATTCTGTGTGTGTGCATTATTTTTAATTTAGTTTATCCATGTACATAGCAAAGTTGATCAAACTCATCAGCTAATTTCCAAATGTTGGCTCTGATTTGTTTGAACTACGGTATTTATATTTGTTTCTTCTTATTGTAAATGACCTCATCCACAATCTCAGAAGACGGTTTTAAAAACGGGAGCCAAATTTATAAATCTTTGTAAAGTGACACTAGTAAATTAAAACGAATTAAAAAATCTCCCGGGAGGTGAATGTTTTCCTTTTAATATATTGAGGAACCAGTGTTGCTAAGCCCAAGGACACAGAGGAAGACTGTGACGATTCTGGTTAAATGTTAATAGATTCAGTCTATTTCTATAATATTCCCTCAATATCTATTCAGTATATATCCAATCAATGTGGATTTGTGGAGACTGGTATCAGAAGGATCTTCCCATTATCCTGCCTCTCTTGCTTAATTAGGTCATAAGGAAATACATATTGATACATAACAGAAAGGAATCATTGAGCAAATAGGAAAAAATTGAGATAGATTTGCATCTTCTTAAACATGTCAGTATTTTCAAACTTTGATTACATACTGTGGGAAAGTGACTGATTTGCCCTATTTCTTCACCCCTTACTGTGCTCATACCCCTGCCATGGCCCCATCATGGAGGAAGTATATTTCCTCACTCAGTGACATTAGGCTTGGTCATGACTTGCCTTGCTCATGGTAGATGGGTAGAGATGAGAGTGTGCCTGAGCTCAGCCTGCGCATTAAGAATCCTTAGTCAATTCCACTTGTCATATTGTGCATCCGCACTTCTCCAAATTAATGCTGCCCCACCAACCTAGGTCCTAGAATAAACACATGTAGAATGGAATCGTCAAGAAGTCAAGCCCTGTAGGGCTGGCAGCTTGACCTCAGGTCCAGCAGTTGAGTTCTGCCAGATAAAGCCACACGTCTGTGACAGTAAGTGATGGGTGTTTTAAACCATTGATTTTCAAAGTAGCTTTTTTATGCAGCAATTTAGTGTGGCAATAGCTAACTGAAAGAAACACAATTCTACATTTTCGATAACACAGCATAAAGCACCATTTTGTGTGTCTGTGTGCACATGTGTATGCATGGCAGGAGTTCTCTATTTCATTCCTTTTTAATGATATCCAAAATAAAATAGTGTCCCCCAGTGAAGAAATCTCCTGGAAGGCCCCATAGCTCTTCACACCCAGGTTTTTCCTATAGTCTCTACAAGGGGATATGAAGGACCCACAGGGTAATGAGGGCTTTCCCTGCCTACTGAATTGAAAGCAATAGGTTGGTCTAAGAATGTCAAGGTTTTAAAAAATATTTTCCGTTTCTAATAAAGATCAAGGCAAATCATATAGTAAAACTGATAATTAGTAAAAACTAATAATTTAAGTATCCAATAAGTGGGCCTATGTTAGAAGAATCAGACAGCATCAGCTCTTTTTACAACTTTTTTTTTTTAAATAGTGGGAACCAAATAAGTGCAGGAAGTCTTTTGAACTGTGTCCCGAATGATAAGGTTTCACTCTGCAGCCATCCTGAATAAAAACAGCTATTAAGGTTTTTTTTGAACCAGCTAATCTTGATAAGGTTCAACCGTTTCCCCAAGAGAGGTCTATGAACTGCCACTCCCTTCGAATCGAATGAATAAAAATTCATGTGTACCATTAACATCAGGGTTTATACAACAATTGTGCTGCCCAACTGGGTCATGGCTACTGCAAATGCATGTGGGACTTGTGTTTATCCTTGTTCATAAATACCTTTGGACGGTACAGTGCCTGCTCTCCCGTACCTTTCCCAGGCGGCTGCAAGTTCAACCATGCAGTTGTCATTCCTGAAATGGATGTTCCATTAGAACAGCCATGCAGAGAAGGAGCATGGAGCATTCATGCAGGAGCTAAATTCTGTGCTGTTTCAATCAAAAGCACTTTGCTAAAGAAAACACAACAGTTGGAATTACAAAATAACCACAATGCTCAGCTAAAAATACCAAACAGGATGTTCTTCATTTGTGGTTGTATATGTTACTAACAACAAGAACTCCAAAACCCTCTCTGATCTCATTGTCAATTCATCTTAACTTTCTTCTGTTAGGTCTCTGGACCTTTCTGACATAAATGATCGATGGAGATAGGAATGTTCCCACTGTGCCAGAAGGACAGAGGAAGTAATTTAAAAGGTGGCATTTTATGAAGAACGGGTCAGTGGTTGCCCGGATTAGAGAAGGAGGTAGGAGGTAGTGTGGGTGTGGCTACAGAGGGGTAGATGAGAGAGCTCTTCTGTGGCGATGAAACAGTCACATATCTTCAGTGTGGTGGCAGATACGCCAATCTAGACATGTGATAGAATTGCCCGCACATCTCTCGGTCTCTCTCTCCTTCCTCCTGACTGTCCCTCCATCCCTCACAAAATACAAAGGAATGCATGTAAAAAACTGGTGAATCATGAACAAGGTCTATAGTCAGGTTGACAGCATTATACCAATGTGAATTTCCTGATTTTGAAACTGTACTGTAATTATGGAAGATGCTATCATTGAGGGAAGCTGGATAAAGGGTACATGGTCTATCTTGGTTTTACTCTACTTTTGCAACTTCCTACGACTCTAGAATATTTACAAAATAAAAAGCTTTTAAAACTGTCATTTTAAAGGTAACATCCCAACCCAGTGTCATTTTGCAGTCAGCCACCATGCAGTGGTTCAAGCACTGAGACTTGGCAATCAAACCAATGAGGACTTGAGTCCTGGTTCCACTGCTTACTAGCTGTTGTGACCTTGAAAGAGATCCAAACTCAGTGCCTTAGTTTCCTCATCCTGTAAGTGGGAATGATAATAGGACCTACCTAACAGGGGTCTTTAAAGGATTAAATGAGATACTACAGGCAATATGTCCAGAGTTCATGGAAAGCATTCAGTAAGTATTGGCTGTTATTATTATTAAGATGGTAAATCAGTCTAAGTACTTCTAAGAGCATTAAGTTCTTGATTAATTTGGCTGACATTCAAGAACACACCAAGTGCCAGGCACATGCCTCATGTGACCAAGGAGATGGAGTCTAGACATGGGCCCTGGTTCTGGTCTCTGTCTCTTTGGATTTTTCAGTTCTATAATGAATACGATCTTTAAAGATGCAATTTACATGTAAGATGGATGTTATGAAAGTGGAAACACAGGGGCCTTGAGGAGGAACTAACTTAAGAACGAAAGGCCCTTTCTGCAGTCAAGGTTGAAATGGGAGCTTTCTCTCTGCTAAATTACTGGAGTACAGTCTTCAGCTGCAAGCACTCCTTTACCAACAGACAGAAATGAGAATAAAGCACAGGTTAACCCATTGGTGTTGATGTATAACTTTAAGGGTTAAAACTCTTTACCCATCAACCAGAAAAAAACTAAATCCATTCTTCCTTTATCATTCTTTAGAAAAGACATTAAAGTATCCCCAGGGTTATAGAGGAAAAGGAATTTATTATAGTTTGAGTTTGTATTAATAAATTTAGATCAAAGCATTTCTGAATTAAGTATGGAGTTTCTTGATTTTAAATTAATTACAATACCTATGTAAATACATCACTGTATAATGAAAGTAACAAGCTTTGAATATTAAAGGCATGCACATCATATACAGATGGAGTTGGCATGACACATTACTAGCTTAAATATGGTAATATAGATAACCCATGGGGAGAGGAAAGAGCCACTGTAAGCAGTTTGGGAGTCCTCTATATACTCAGGAATTTAGGGTCTTTCATAATGCAATTAAACTTCAAACAAGACTGACATGCATATGATGAATTTTCTGTTTGCCAATTCTCCCCCATGTCTACCAAAACAAAGCAAACAATGTCCTCCCTTCTCTGCGTTGGCCTTTGCCCTCTGAAACTGATCTCAGTGGATTTTGTTGGATTTAGTACTAGAAGGAGATGAGTGAGCAGAAGACCAAGAGGTCAGAATATTCATCTCTCATCCCACTCCATCCCTGCTTCTCTATATCTTGCCCTTGCTGCAGTCCTCACTGGGTACCTTTCCAGGGTCCCTTCCTGTGAGGTGGGTCGTCAACAAGAGGTTTTGGACCCTCTCTGTCTCCCTGCAGTCACGGCTTCCCCACTGCTAATTTCTATGTACCTTACCGCCCCTTGCTGATTCTGGTTAATAGTCCTTTCCTTAAATTAGGCATTTTTGAGTGTCGCATCTGTTTCCTGTCACATTCTTATGGATACAATGCCCTTCTCTGTGAGTCAGTAGCTAAGGTGGGAGAACACCTTATCTTTTGAGACTGAAGTTAAGACTGTGGTTTACATTCTGCTCAGACCATCAAACTGACATCATAATGGGACTGTTACAGGTCATGTGCATAAATACTCACATAAATAATACTAGGTGTGACCATTTTCAAATTCCCTCAGCAAACCTGACATCCCATTTTCTTGCTAAACGATTATTACTCTGTGGATTGAATTAAAACAGCACTAAATTAAAACGGCACTGCTAAGTAAGGACTACAGAGCGATGTCCAAGAGTCCTGTCCTGATGGGCAGAGCTCATGCCCTGTGTTCCCTGGCACAGGGGAGCTCAGCAAATACACAACCAAACTGCTCCGCACACTGGTGACATACTTTTAGCCTCTTTATTTCACTTGGATGGACACCTTTCTTTACCAAGATCTCAATCAGCTATAGAAAGGGGTCATTCAAAAAATATTTTTAAAATTGATTCATCTGAACATCTTTTGCTGTTTCCATGGCAACTTTTCCCCAAAGCCATAACTCTAAATTCCTCTGAAAACTTCATCTCAGAAATCTAATGTATTTGGCACTCCAAACACTCAAATTTTACTATACAAATTTAACTTGGAAGAATTCTAAGAGTGTGTCAAACAACCAAAAAAAAGGAGAGAAAATCCTGACCGGTTTTTATTTTCATTTCAAAGGATCATGACATCTTTCAAGGAAAGAGCCCTCATCAACACTGCTCATATTTGAGTAAAGTAGTTTCGTTCTTTGTGTATAATTTACCCAAACTGAGATGTATCCCACAGCCACATCCAAGCAGTCACCATAAAGACAGAGAAAGCAGTACCATATAAGGATGGGTGGTAGTCCTTATTGTTTCATTTGATCTATCTTTAAGTTTTTAAGTATTCAGAAAGTACTTAAGAATAAAACAAATCAGAATAGTTGGTCTTTTGAAAATAAGATTAGAACCAGAAAATCTGAGAAGGTACATTAAAAGATATTAAATAACTGTATTCATTTGTAAACCTTGCTGATCTTAGTCCAAAATTTTGCAAGCTCCTAAGACTTTTAAAACTATTTACTCCCCTATTACTTCAGAACTTACAATCTAAGACAGGCCATGCTAAATAACATTCACCAATGTGGCCAGGGCTTGAGAAGGGGCCCCACAATCCTTGTCAGTGACAGATAGAATGCCAACACACCTGCCACCCTGGGCTGATTGGGAGTTTTGTGGGTTTTTTTTTTTTTTTTTTTTGCAGTTGACATTTGTTCATTTATTAACCCTTCATCATGCAAACTGCTATTTCAAGGCAATATATCATATAGAATTATCGGCCAATAGTCCATATCTCCGACTATGAAATTCCTAATGGGAGACCTTCTCTCTTCCCTTTAAAATTAACATGAAATCATATGGCCTGTTCCAGCCAATCAGATGCTGCCATGTAAGACTTTGCCACTCCAAGAAGTAATATAGAGAAACAAGGATAGTTAGAAACCATTTAAGTCTGAGTACAAATCATAGGATGATGAAGATCATAGAAAATCATATAATTTTTAAAATTTTGAAAAGGAATTAAGCACTTATTCTGTTAAATCCAATGCCTTTGAGTCAGTTTGCCTCCTTAGCAATAGCAGTGGGCAATGACTCAAGTCTGACTGATCTTGTCACTCTGTCCTCCTGTGTTGGCGAGGGGCCCACATTGGACCAAGGAGGTGTGTCTTGACTGGGAGATTTTTAACCAGGATGGAATTGAGAGAGAAGAGCTGGGAGAAGCTAACTTTCTCCTTCTCACTTTTGTTTTTCTTTCAGTGCCTTTGCATTTCCCCCAGAGCAGGCCAGTCTGTATCACATCCTCAACAAGTGATTGTTGGAGAGTGACAGACCCTAGCTCTCCACTCACCTACAGTCATGGACCCAACATCCAAGCATGCAGGTTTTCGGAGAATTCCTCACATCAGTTGGGAGATGATGATCACTAATTCTAGAGCATCACCGACTCGATGGACATGAGTTTGAGCAGGCTCTGGGAATTGGTGATGAACAGGGAAGCTGGTGTGCTGCAGTCCATGGAGTCACAAAGAGTTGGACATGACTGAGTGACTGAACTGAACTGAAATGAAATGAATTCTAGAGCCAGGACTACCATGTTTAATAAACTGCTATTCCAGCTATCTCAGAATAGAGGTAGTGAACTGAGACAAGATCGTTAAATGCTGATGCATCAAGAAGTCACCTGAAGGCTGACACAAGAGAGAAGACAGGAAACGTTTAAAAACAAGATCCAAGATGACAAAGGGCATCAGGAGTTGAGGAGTGAAGAAGAAAATCCCAAGGCAGTGAGGCTTCTAGAAGGTCCACCATCACCCTTCCCCCACGGTGTGAAACATGATGCTCATAGTCATGATTCACTCACATCTGGAAGAGGTAAGTCACATTTTGTCTCACTCTTAAACAGCAGGGAAAGACATACAATTCATTTGAGAGAGCACAATACAAAATGAACCTCACAAACAGAAAGATGTTGATGTCTACAGAGATAAATCTAAGGCAAGGTTTCTTAATTTCAGCACTACTGACTTTGGCAATGGACAATCCTGTTAGGCTGTGCTGTGCACGATGTTGAGCAGCAACTCAGGTCTCTAACTACTAGATGCCAGTAGCATCCTTTGCCAGTTGTGACAACCAACAATGCCTCCAGGCATTTCTCAGTGTCCCCTGGTTGAGAACCACTGGCTTAGATTACCTAGAAAACAGATGCTAAGGGACATTTTTGCCCTCATGCTATGGGAGAGGAAGCATTCTTATGCCTCCTGTACTCTTAGTGCATTCAGCTGAAATGAAAATGCCAGGTTACAAAACAAAAGACCTCTCTGAAAACTGGTACTCCATTACCTCAGAGTCACCTCAGGAGAAGCCCTACGTTGAAATCTCTGGATCCCCTTCCCGCTGAATCTAGACTTTGTAGAGGCTTCTTGAACAGTACGTGGTCCACCATGTATTTCAATCAATTGGTGGTTTCCAAACATGGCTGCTGTCAGAATCACTGATGCCAAGCGTCAGCCTTGAAGATTCTCATTTAGTGGAAATTGGGTGAAGCCCTCAAGCCAGTATGTTCTGCAATCACCAGCTGATGATGAGTGAAGTTTTGAATCCACTGTGGATTGTGATGTGTATAGGTGAAACCACTCAAGTAGCCAAATTCATTTCCTCATAGATGTTTATTGTGTGCCCATCCTGTAGCAGGACCCATTCTAGACAGTGGGAATATCATGGGAAAAGAATGATGAGGTCCTTGCCCTGAACGTAGGGAGTCTAACACGTATAATATAATACCAAGTAGTGGAGCAGACAATGAATGCAGCATCTGGTGTGCTATGATCAATGGTAATTGATGGACTCAGAAGCACTTTGGAGAGAGCAGTCGAGGAAGTGAGTTTTTTCCCCCACAACTTATAGGATATATATAGAGAGAGACCCACACAACATCCAAGGCAGAAGAGACAGCAGGAACAAAGGTCCAGGGAAGGAAAGAGCTGGTCACATTTGAGGAACTAAAAGTACACTGATGTGGCTGAGCAGTGTCAAGCTGAGGGAGGGTGTTAGGAACCAGGGAGATTTATGTAGGAAGACTTGGAAGGCCAAGGTCATAGATGAAGGTATTAGTCTAAGTGTAATGGAAACCAGTCAAAGAGCTTTAAGCACTGAAATGACACAATCTCATTTTTTAAAAAAGATCTCAACTGGTCCCACGACTGGACTATAGGGTTACCATGTTGTCTTAGTGAGGATGATGGCTGCTGTGTGTTCGGGTATAGATGACAGCAGTGCAGGTGGAAAGAGGAGGATGAATTTGGAGAGTGCTGTGAAAACAGACCTGGCAGGGCCAGATTCAAGGTGGGGCATGCAGGAAAGGGAGGGCTTCAGGATGACCCCTAGGTGTCTGGCTTGGGCAGCTCACCAAGTCACTGACCATTTACTGAGGCAGGAAAGGCCAAGAGTGATACAGGTGAGGGGCAGGTGAGAAACCAAACACCCAGTGAAGAGCACATACAACTGGACAATAATATCACGACCAAGCTGAGACTCAAGTGTATTTGGTTCAGAGTCATCACCAGGTGGGGAACAGGAAAAGTAAATAATACAAGTTTATGATTAGAAAGGACTGAGACCAAGGGTAGTATCTGTTTTCTTATGATTAACAGATATTTCTGCTACACAACATGCAACAGAAATCTGATTGTTCATCAACCAGCAGTGGTGCTTAACAAGTGTTTTGAGGGACTTTCCTGGTGGTCCAGTGGTTAAGAGTCTATCTGTCAATGAGGGGAACATGGTTCGATCCTTGGTCTGAGAACTAGGATGCCACATGCTGCGGGGCAACTGAGACTGTGCACAACTATTGAGCCCGCGTGCCCTAGAGCCTGTGCTCCACAAGAGAAGCCACCACAGTGAGAAGACCGCACCCAACAACTAGGGAGTAGCCCCTGCTTGCCACAACTAGAGCAAGCCCACAGGCAGCAACAGAGTCTGTACACTGCAACGAAGACCCAGCTGTAAATAACTAAATAAATAACATTAAAAAAATGAAGTGTTTTGAAGGATGGGAGATGTGGCTTCCTAAGATGATGAGAGTTCCAAACCAAAGAGGTTATATTCAGGAAAAACTTAGGGCAGCAGAAAAGAAAGTGTGTTGGGAGGTGGGGATGGGGAATGGAAAAGGTATCCATGATTAGTAGAGGTGTTAATTAAGGTGATTCAATAATCTCCCTCTGATTTGTAACTTGCAAAATCTGGGCTTTTGTGAGGAGACAAATGAGTAGCAAGCAGAGTATTATAAAAGTGAATTCTGAGCCATGCAGCAGGCCAGTACAAATTCCGCTGAATTTCCTAAGATGTCTATACTGGCAGAACTGATGGATGATAACTGATCCATATCAGCTCAGTGCTGCAAAGGTGCCCAGTTCTGGGTGTCTTTGGAATTACCAAAGAATAGCCTGTAATCAGGGGCTTCCCCGGCAGCTCAGCAGTAAAGAATCCACCCGGAATGCAAAGAGACGGGTTCAATCCCTGGGTCGGGAAGATCCCCTGAGGAAGGCATGGGAACCCACTCCAGTATTCTTGCCTGGAGAATCCCACGGACAGAGGAGCCTGGTGGGCTGCAGTTCACAGGGTCACAAAGAATCGGACACGACTGAAGCAACTGAGCACACACACACGCGTCCTGTAACCAACACCACTGAATTATTAAGTAGACTTAATGGCTTTAAAGTCTTTCAGAATCAAATGTTCATAGAAAGCAAACTTGGAAACTTTCATAATAAGACCTCAACAGATTTGGGTGAGGAAAGGCTCCCTGCCAGGGTAAGCAGCTTAGCCCTTCCAGTGGGTTCCTTAGGGAGGAGGAACCATAAGTAGAGCAAGGAAAGAGTCAGCGGTTAGTAACGAGGCTGTGGTCAAGAGCACAGAGGATAGGGACTGCACCAAACAGGAAGTGATGTCAGCAACAGAGAAGCTCAGAAGTGGACCAGTCAAGGGACAAAAATGGCTGCATCTTGACATCTGGACTTCATGGGGGGATGTCCCAAATCAGAGCCTAAGCCCCTTGCTTTTTGCCACACCTCAGTGAACAGAAGACACGTAACCCATCTGTAGACTTATCTTTACAGGCAGCAACATGAAACCTTATTGTTTCTCTTTCACAAAAAAGAGGGTGAAAATAAGTGAGTGCCTCCAGGGAGATGCTGGAGATAACAGTATTCCATAAGGTGTTCCAAGACGCCTCTGATAATTTGTTCTAAAATTAATATTCAGTGTAGTGATTCTACTGAAGTCACCATACTCAATTGCACAGATTGTCATGAAATTAGGCATTTGTCACAAGACCTTGGTAGATGATCAAGGTTTGCAATATTCTCTTTGGAGTTAATGCAAGAAAGCATATGAGGAAAGATGCTTTCCTCATCTTTTCCCAGATTAAGGTAATCTTTAACTCAGGCCAAGCGATCTGACTTTTGGGGGCCCAACAAGAGTGGGAGAACACTGCTAAGGCCACGATCAGTGAAACTAGGCTGACTCATTATTATACCCCCAGCACTCGGGATGCATTTGAGGCTCTCTCTGAATCTCTGTGTTGGTCTTTCTCTGAAGTTCTGCATGTTCTTTGAATAGAATATATATAATATTCAGAAGATTTACTCTGTCTTCTCTTTCTCAGTCTCGCTACACAGTAAATGTTACATTTTCTTAAAAATATACATGAAAATTAGATAGACCAGGGGGTCTCCATGGGAGCAATCTTGCCCTCTACGGGACATTTGGCCCTGTCTGGAGATACATTTGGGTATCACAAGTTGGGGTGGGTGGGGCTATGGTACAGGTATCTTGTAGGTGGATATCAAGGATTCTGCTAAACATTGTACAGAGTACAGGACAGCCCCACAACAAAGAACAATCCTACTCAAAACACTCATTTTGCTGAGGCTGAGAAACGCAAGACAAAATGGCATTCAACTTAATGGATGTGCAAATTTGGGGTTTTGTCTATAGCAGTCCAATTAAAGAGCTATCTGGCTGTGTAATTCAATGATATGAAGGGTCACATTAAGTCACTGAAAGTAGGATATTTGATTGTTGGTTTATTATAGTGACAAAAGAGGAAGAAGGGAGGAGAATTTGGCTCTTCTAACTCAATTTTCTGAGTCAAATGAGCTCTGTGGGATCAGGGCATGTGCATAAAACTCTCTGTTCTGTCACTAACTCCACCTGTGCCACCCTGAACTCCACCACTCTAAACTTGGATTTCTTCAACCACCAAATAGAAAACCTAACCGCCCAGCTGGACTTGAGGCTGAAATTGACACAGACAGTGTCCAAACACTTTGCAACGTGTTTAAGACAATAACAGTGAGAAGCTGCAGTTTCTCTAGGAGTGCTGCCAGGCAAGCACTGATTTGTGCATGTCATCCTTGACCCTCTATCAGTTCAGTTCAGTCGCTCAGTCGTGTCTGACTCTTTGTGAGCCCATGAATTGCAGCACGCCAGGCCTCCCTGTCCATCACCAACTCCCGGAGTTCACCCAAACTCATGTCCATCAAGTCGGTGATGCCATCCAGCCATCTCATCCTCTGTCGTCCCCTTCTCCTCCTGCCCCCAATCCCTCCCAGCATCAGTCTTTTCCAATGAGTCGACTCTTCGCATGAGGTGGCCAAAGTGCTGGAGTTTCAGCTTTAGCATCAGTCCTTCCAAAGAACACCCAGGACTGATCTTCAGAATGGACTGGTTGGATGTCCTTGCAGTCCAAGGGACTCTCAAGAGTCTTCTCCAACACCACAGTTCAAAAGCATCCATTCTTCGGGGCTCAGCTTTCTTCACAGTCCAACTCTCACATCCATACATGACCACAGGAAAAACCATAGCCTTGACTAGACGGACCTTTGTTGGCAAAGTAATGTCTCTGCTTTTCAATATGCTATCTAGGTTGGCCAAAACTTTCCTTCCAAGGAGTGTCTTTTATTTTCATGGTTGCACTCACTATCTGCAGTGATTTTGGAGCCCAAAAAACCCTCTATAGCCTCTCCAAATGCAGTCTGGCTAGTTCAGTGTCTTAAGCATCTCTAAAATATGCTGACTGCACTCAACCTCCAGCTCAGTTGAGGTAGAGAGCGTCTCCTTCATCTCTCCCTGGTCCAAATGCCAGGAAGCGTGCACTTTGACACCTCCTCACCTGGGACCAAAGCAGGATTTTCAAAATACGAAGTTTACCAAGTCACCAAAAGGCATCAAAGGATGACACCCAGCTGGGAGGATGGAGTCACCATAAACTCCATGTGGGAAAACCGTGGGAGGAAAGGTTGGGAGGAAAATGTTGGCTGCATTTTTGTTTTGATGATAAAACAAGACAGTTGTGCTATACTTCAGGAAAGTGCTAACTGATTTTATAAATGCAGGATGCTCTTCTCTGTTTAAGTGTTTTGTATTTCTCTCTTTGTCACTATTAGGACCGTTTGAAAAGATGAGTGAAGAACTCATAGCAATTCCTAAGATTTTCACTATTTCATCATCTTTGGAAAAATGGCCGAATACCTGGCCCACAAAAATGTTTGATGAACATTTGAGTAAAAGGTGAGCCACTGATTTCTTAAATACAGTGTCCCCTTGGCCAAATGAAAAAAAAAGCACTGAAGAAAGAGTATTACTTGCCCCTGGATTAGATTTCAGAGGAGGCAAGAGGTACTGAGGACACCTGAGGATAATTCTTTTCTAGAAGATGAAGACAAAAAAAAAAAAAAACAGCCTCCAGGACTCCAGGATAATACACAATGGGGCAAAACCAAGTTGGGCAAAATAAGTGGAATATTTATGCAAAAAGGCAAAAGAAGCTCTTGGAATTACCTCAATCACTGTGGGGGAAGCAGACAAAGAGTGCAGCGTTAGAAAAATCTTAAGCCATAGAGGGTTATGTTAATATGAAAAACAATGGGTCACACTTAATACAGAACATTCTTTTGACTTGTGACTGATACAGTGCTGCTGAGCGCTGCTGCTTTGTCATTCTAATGCATGTTTCAGAGGACCGGGGTGACTTCTTTCGACCTGAGAGCCAACATATTCTCTCTGGAATCGTCCTTCTGAGTCTTAAATCAGAAAATACGTATATAGTCATCTGTGCTAGAATACAGGGTGATTTCATCAGCATATCTTCAGAGAGCAAGAGGAGGCATTAACATCTGCTTGACTTTTAAGTTTTTGCTTTTAGGAAAATGAGACATCTGATTGAAAATCATTTTTAATTTGTTTCGTGATGCATTGAGTGTATTTGCATAATTAAGGCAATAATCATTCATACAACGAATAGATTTTTTTTTAAGGAGTCACTTCTCACCTTTCCTCCCTTACCTTGTAAATGATATTGACACCTCAGATTACAATTCAAAGGGCACCAGCACACAGTTCAAAATCAGAAGAAGGTAGTGGGATGAGATGCTGATTAGACATAATGAGCACAGACCCTAGATCTTTCTGTGCAAAGAAACCTCTGCTGAAAACTGGTTGCCCTTAATACCGCTTTAAAAGGCAAATCTCTGAGCCGCTGGTGTCTCAAAAAAAAAAAGAACAGGCATTAGTAACTTACTAGTGTCTCACTGAGCATTTCAAGGCAAATAATGCTGGCAAAACTAGAGAAAGAGCCGTCATAGGTTCCTAGAACGGGTGCCTGAGAAGGAACCTTAAGAATTTCCTAATTCAGGCCCTCATTTTTTTTTTTTCCAGCGCAGCAAAGTGAAACCCCAGAAGGTCGCGGTGAGCCCAACCTGTCATGTCCCCCCCAACCCCGCCCCGTCTGCAACCAGCCACTCTACTACGCCCCGGGAACCAGTTGGAGCAGCTCCCCGGGATCTCTGCACCTACCACCCCTGTTCACCTCGACTCCTTTCTTGAAAGCTTTCCCTTTTTTAAATGTGGAGAGTGCATTGTGGAGGACACGAATTCCCAGCAGATAACTGCCTGTGCCTTATTATAAATATTGATGATC
Source organism: Bos grunniens (assembly GCF_055505025.1). Taxonomy (NCBI): domain Eukaryota; kingdom Metazoa; phylum Chordata; class Mammalia; order Artiodactyla; family Bovidae; genus Bos; species Bos grunniens. The sequence continues at coordinate 8,867,992 of NC_141194.1, forward strand.
CCTAACTTTCCGTCTTAATTCTCCCTAGTTTTGAAAGTCAGCCCCCAGAATGTTGCATCTCAATAGTGAAAATCATGTCAGAGAGAACTCAGTAAAGTAGCAGATGCCAGAACAACTGCAATGCCCCATGTCAAAGCCACACATCTACCACAGAGACATGGCCAAAGACTGGGGTAAACTAAAACAGATCCCTGTCGGCTTCCTGGAGGCGGTGCTCAGAATCTTCACAAGTAGTACCCATTCCTCAGAAACATCTCTATGTTCATTGGACTTTTCTTTCTTAAGTCTTCTCTCTTTCTCAAAAAGAAACTCCGTCTACAATCTGGATCTGGTCGGTCCCATCATTCACTTAGAAATCTTGACTCCTTCTTTAAAGGAGGCAAACTCCACGAGTTTTATGTCTCGTGTGTCCTGCGGTCCCCAGCTCTGCGCAGTGCCTGGCATACAGTAGGACCCCAAGAAATGTGCAATATTTGAGGCAACAGGAAGAGAGGCCACCAACACATGACACCCTACCACCTTCTTATATTAAATCAGAAAATGTGCAACCTTGTGTCCCGCTACAAACTCCTAGGGAAATGCACGCCCCCTTTCCAAGGAGCAAACCAGAGGCACCCCAAAGCGCCTTGCAGGGCTTCTCCGGAGGGTCCACTGGTCACACGCTGGGATCGCCAAGCCGCCCAGCCTCCCGTCCAGTTCTCTGTGGGTTCTTGCGGTGTATCTCACCAAAGACTGGGTGGGCGAACCTGGGCCCAGCCCCGGGAGTCCCATTTCTCAGCCTTGGCCAGAGAGGCGGCGGCAAGGTCCAGTCCCCTACCCCAAACGCAGTGACTACTGCGCGGGGCAGAGGACCACGGGCTCTGGGAGTGGGGGTTCCCCTTCTAAGGGGCATCCGAGTTTCTGAACAGGTGACACTCGGGGTGATGCAGGCGGCACTCTCCAACGCCCCCCGCCCCAATCACACACCGAGGACCTCTGCGGAGCCCCGGATCCTTTCAACTCCGCGCCGTCCCCGCAGGTCGGCCGTGTGGCGCCCCCTGTCGCCTCTGCGCGCGCCGGGACACTCACCGCATAGTGCAGCTGCGGTTTCTCGCGGTTCACCGGGTCCCCCATGTCGCCACCGGGGGAGGAGTAGCAGGCTCTGGGGCTCAGGCTGGGGTCGTGGCGCCTCTTCGGGGTCCCCCTATTTTACCGCCATCCTCGGGCAGCCCCCGGACTCGAGCCCTGCTCCCTGCGCCCAGAGCGCGGTGCAAAGCGTCCGGGGCACCAGCGTCCCGCCGCGGAGCCGGTGGGGACAGGGAGGAGGCGACGGCGAAGGGGGAGGAGGAGGAGGAGGAGAAGGAGGAGGGAGAGGCCGAGTCAAATTCGATGGGCGGGCGTTTAATTCCTTCCGCTCCTGCCGGGCCCCAGTCTCGACCGCCGCTGCCAGCTGTTTGGGGGCTACAGCGACCGAGCGCGCCCACGACAGGTGTCAGGGCGGCCGGCGCTCCGAACTCCTGCCACCCCCGCCCCTCCCCGAGCCCACGGGCCCCGGGATGCCAGGGCCGGGGCTGCTAACGCCTTCACCACCAGCGAGAGGGAGAGAGCTTGGGTTTCCAAGAAAGAGACTTTGACTAACTTTGAAGGAGGTGTGGGCCTGACGCCGAAAGCCGATTCGGAACCGGCCCCCGGCGAGGGTGGAGTTTCAGTCTTTGGAAAGCCTTCCTCTGAGAGAATCTCAGTGGCGGGAACCTCAGGAGGGGGCAGGCCGGAGAGGGGCCAAGTCAGCTGCCTCGGGGAGCTGTTGGGGAGAGGGAGGCCGGGCTGGAGGCTTGCTCGGCCACACCACTTCGGGCCAACTGAGTCCCAGAGGGCGTGCAGGACCTGGGCATGTCTAGAGAACCCGGCGGCACGGGGGAGTCCTGGAAAATCTGCAGGAATTCAGCTGGCACTGAAGACTAGCGTGGGTGCCAGGATGGAGCTGAGTTGGGGGTGGGGGGAGTGCTCGGAACCCTCCTTTCTTTGTCTTAGCAAATCAGAAAACAACACAGCGAGGATTTGGAAAGAGAAGAAACGCACACTATTTGCAAATGCTGCCAGATTAACCGAATGATTTTAGCACACACTGCAGATTCACAAGGCCACCTAAAACTGACTTCTACTTCTCAATATCCTGGTGGAAGCCTACACTTTGAGCGCCAAGGTCCCTCCCCAGGCCTGATATTCTGTGATTTGCCAGCAGCCTCTCACAAGCTACATCTGGACAAAGGTAGGGATTGGGACCAGAGTAGAGAAACTCCAGACTCTGTGAAATCATTCATTCCAAGCCCAAGAGGGGTGGCTATCAAGTAGAGGTTGGATTTGTGAGTGGCTTGTGTCAATTCGGGGCTTCCCAGGTGGCTCAGTGGTAAACAATCCCCCTGCCAATGCAGGGGACACAGGTTCCATCTCTGGATAGGGAAGATCCTGTGCAGAAGGAAATGGCAACCCACTCCAGTATTCTTGCCTGGACAGTCCCATGGACAGACGAGCCTGGTGGGCTACAGTCCATGGGGTCGCAGAGAGTCAGACACAACTGAGCGTGCATGCACATGTGTCAATTCTTCACAGCTGTGAGAATGTGAAGCCAGGGGTTCAGGTGTCCTAAAGAATCTGCTACTAGATACCATGACAGTGCATCTGCCTGGAAAACTGTAAGACTGCATCTTCTAGAGCTGACCATATGCCTGCCCTCTGACCCCACTTGTAAATATATAGAGAAAGGGATGCCAGTGTCCTTCTCATGGACAAGAATGTTCATAATATCATTAAACAGAATCAGTAATATGGAAACTATCCAAATGTCCATCAACTGGTGCGTGATGAACCAACCTTGGTCTCTCCATATAAGGGAATACATACTGCTCAGCAATGACAGGAAAATGCTACTGTTGGACACAACAACATGGATTATTCTCACAAATGCTGTGTTCAGAGAGAGAAATCAGACTGAAAAACAGAACATACTGTAAGATTCCATTTATTTATTCAGAAGTTGAAATTCACATGTTGAACTTAAATAGGGAAATGTGATCTCTGGCAATAGCAGCCAGAATCATGATTTCCAAGATGGGGAGGTGGTACTCACTGGGAAGGGGATGCAAGGGAACCTTTTAGGGTTCTGAAAATGTTCTGTATCCTATTCTGTATGACAGCTACCCAAGGACACCCATGTGTAAAAATTCACTGAATGGTACAGTTCAGATTTGGGCAATTTACACCCTTCACCATGTGTATTTTATACTGTAATAGCAAAGAAACAAAAATAAATTTAAACTCAACCCCCTGCCCAAACCAGGAACTTCCAGCCAGAGTGCTACCAGTCTTAAGAGAAAGTCAGTTTCACCATTTGCCCAGGTCTCCTCCTCCCTGCGGGCTTCCCTAGTGGCTCAGAGGGTAAAGCGTCTGTCTGCAATGCAGGAGACCCGGGTTCAATCCCTGGGTTGGGAAGATCCCATGGAGAAGGAAATGGCAGCCCAATCTAGTATTTTTGCCTAGAAAATCCCATGGACTGCAAAGTCTGGAAGGCTACCGTCCATGGGGTCTCAAAGAGTCAGACACGACTGAGGGACTTCACTTTCCTCCTCCCTACAGCCTGCCTTGCTCAGATCACCTTTGCCTCTGCAGAGTGGGTGAAAAGAGTGAACCTAGTCACCTTAGAGGCCCTCCCTACTCTCAGACACGTCCAGGCAGAGCTGGAAAGACAACACATTAAAGTCCCCTCTTCACTTTCACTCTGCTCCGCTGCTGAAAGCAACCCTTAGAGCTATGTCATCAAAGACCCTCAGAACAAGGAGAAGCAGTACAAGCTTCACTACCCGGCACCCTTAACAGAGTGCTGCTGGAGGGCCAGCCAAAGGAGGGGATGCATATGCAAATGCCCCATGTCGACCTCTGCTTCCTGGTGCTCTATTTAGAAAGAGGAGCTCTCTAGCCTGATGACTTCTTCCTCTGTTACACCTGCCATTAAGCTCTCAAAGCTAAAAATCCCTTTCCCTAAAAAAAAAATTTCATTATCTATCTATCTACATACACACCATAATAATCGGGTTCCTGGATTAAAAAAAAAAAACTTAAACATAGCGCTTTGATCATTATCCTTGAACATGATGCCACCTCCAGGTCAAAATTGGGTTATCTTAGATCTTAGTTTGTTTGTACTCTGTCTTTGAAAAATTTATTAAGTCACTAAACAGCATTGTTGTAAGCCCAAAATAATTCATCACTCCCCAAACTGTGTACTTACACTTTAGGAATGACTTCTGTCTGCTAGCAGATTTCTTGCTAAACTGTCATTGCTAAGTTGGACTTAAATTTTCAAGGGCAACAGGGTTGTTGTTTTTTTTTTTTTTCTGTGTTTGAAAGGTTTGAGGAGATAGGACAAAGCATCTAAGAAAAGAAATCATCAGTCCATGCTGCAAGACTCTTCAATTCATCTCTGAGTGAGTTATGCACCTCTTCAGTTCTCAATCCATTTCTTCGAGACTTGACAAAGAATCTAGAAGATTGTGTAGAACTCTAAGAGGTCTGCTAAATCTTGAACAACTTAATCATATGATATCCCTTATATTCAGTTCAGTTCAGTTCAGTAGCTCAGTCGTGTCCGACTCTTTGTGACCCCACGAACCGCAGCACACCAGGCCTCCCTGTCCATCACTAACTCCCGGATATATGGAGTCTTAAAAAATGATAAAAAGGAACTTACTTACAAAACAGAAAGAGTAGAAAACAAACATGGTTACCAAAGGAGAAGGGGGAGGGATAAATTAGGAACCGGGGGTTAACAGATGCATATTACTATATTCAATACCTTGTAATAACCTATAATATAAAAGATTCTGAAAAAGAATATATGTGTGCATATATATGTGTAACTGAATCACTTTGCTGTATACCTGAAACATTGTAAATCAACTATAATTTAATAAAAATCTTAAACAATTTGAATTCCACACATTATTTTTATTTGAATCTATTTAAAGGTGTATTTTAAACACCACGGGGGAGCCTGGTGGGCTGCCGTCTATGGGGTCGCACAGAGTCGGACACGACTGAAGTGACTTAGCAGCAGCAGCAAGAAAAAATTCTTTTTTGCACATCTCTACTTCCAAGTATCCTTCCCATGTTATTTAACTATTAACTAGGTTACTTATTCAATAAATATTCTAAGTGCGTATAATTTGCAGTTATTGTTCTAGGTCATTTAACCTATTCATTAAATGGCAGGTGGTTTCAAAATTCAGGTTTGATCTTTTGGGGTGATGGAGGGCGACAAAGAGAACACATAAAAACCTCACTTCAGAAAAGGCTGAAGTTCATATCATTCACTGGTTAGGTTAAGAGCCTGATGAGCTAATGCTCTCTTTTGGTTAGTCATCTTTTTTTAAAATAAATTTCTCTGATGTTTACAGTGTTCCCCAGAGAGGACTCAAAAATAATGTCTAGGAGTTCCTCTACTAGCATCACTTTTAAGAGAAAATATGTCACGCTATCAATGGCATTTTCATGACTTCCTATCCCCAAATATTACAGCATTTCCAGTACTGACAGCTGCCCTCTCGGCCAGGACATTTAAATTAAAATCCCTGTTTGCATTTACTCTGCCTGCCTATAAACTGAGTTAATATTTTCCACATTTCATGCCAACCCAAGGGTGATTACATTTTTTAAAGGAAAACTTTATCTAAATCCATGAAAGCAAACTCAGCTTCAGGGTGTAGGAGGAGCCAAAGGCCCATGCGAGAACTAAAATGCACTTAGATCAGAGGACGAGGCCCTTCTTGCACACCCAGCCCTGTCGTGGACAGAGCAGGTATGGGACCCTCTTGGTGGGGAACCTCTTCCTCCAAACCCACCTCCTATACTCTTCCATCCTACTTATCCTGTCAACCCACCTCCAAGAGTATTTTTAAATTTTTGAAACAGAAAAATTAATAACATACAATGTGCAGCTAAATGAATTATTGCAAAACATATACCCATCTAACCATCACTGAGATCAGGAATAGAATATTGCTAGTGTCCTTCGGCTGCATTATAACACCCTCCCCTCAACCCCAGACCAGGGGCAGACACAGTCTTGTCTTTAACAGAGTTATTTGCTTCCCTTTTATAGCAGGGTTTCTTAGTCTCAGCACTTCTGACACTTGGGGACCAATAATCCTCCCACCAGCTTTACTGAGCTATACCTGACATGGTGCAAATTTAAGGTGTACAGTGTGGTAACTTGATACACACACATATTGTGAAATGATGATCATAAGATTACTTAACACCTCCATCACTTCACACAGTGAACAATTTTGTGTGTGTGATGAGAACATTTAAGATCTACCCTCTTAGCAACTTTCAAGTGTACAGTACAGTCCTGTTACCTAAAGTCACCATGCTGCACATTAGATCTCTCAAAATTTATTTCATAGCCACAAGTTTTTAATCCTTTGACCAACACCTCCTCATCCCCCCACTGCCGGTCCCTGGTAACTAGCAATCTATTCTCTATTTCTGAATTCAGGTTTTTTAGATTCCACAAGTAAGTGAGATCATACAGTATTTGTGTTTCTCTGCTTTGTTTCACTTAACAGAATTCCTTCAAGGTCTATTAATGTCTCAAATGGTAGGAATTTTTGTGGCTGAATAACGTTCCATTGTACATATATGCACCATATTTTCTTTATCCATTCATCCATGCAGATGGACACTAAGGTTGTTTTCATAGCTTGGCTATTGTGAATAATGCTACAGTGACCATGGGAATGCAGATGTCTCTTAGAGACCCTGATTTCAATTCTTCTGGATATATACACAGAAGTGGGATTGCTGGATCATGTGGTAGTTCTGTTTTTAATTCTAAATTTTGGGGGGAGCCTTCATACTGTTTTTGATAATGTCTGTGCCAATTTCCATTCTCACTAACAGTGTACTAGTGCTCCTTTTCTCTACATTCCTGCCAACACTTTTTACCTCTTGTCTTTTTTATAACAGCTATCCTAACAGGTATAAGGTGATACCTCATTATGGTTTTTATTTGCATTTCCCTGATAGTGGCGCTGAGCATCTTTTCATGTGCCTGTTGGCCATCTGTATGTCTTCTTTGGAAAAACATCTATTCAGGTCCTTTGCACATTTTTAAATCAGATACATTTTTGTTTTGCTACCGAGTTCTTAGAGTTCCTTCTCTATTTTGGATATTAACCCCTTATCAGATACGTGGTTTGCAAGTATTTTCTCCTGTCCTTTAGATTTCCTTTTTGTTTTGTTGATTGTTTCTTTCTCTGTTCACAAGTTTTTAGCTTCATGAAGTCTCAATAGTTTATTTTTGCTTTGATTTTGCTTGTGATTTTGGTGTCATACCAATAATTCTGTGTTGTGGAGGCCATCCTGTGCATCACAGGATGTTTAGCAGCATCCCAGGCATCTACCCACCAAATGAAAGTATTATCTCCTTCCTGCAGTTGTGACAAGCCAAAGTATCTCTAGACACTGAAAATGTCCCCTGCAGGCAGGGAGGCATGATCACCCCTATTTGAGGACTACTACTTTTTAGGAAGTTATGTGTTTACAAATTTTAGAGCTTAGTGTTGCCTTCTTTCCAATTTTATATAAATGGATTCATAATTACATTTTTACTGCATCTGGCTTCTTTTACTCAACATCATGTTTCTAACGTTCTTCCATGTTGTCACATGTAGCTATGGTTTGTTCATTCCCATTGCTGTCTAGTAGTCCATTGGCTGTGTTTACTGCTGGTGGACATTAGTGTCTTTTTCAGTTTTGGACTACTGAAAACACACGGCTTGAACATCAGTATACCTATCTCCTTGCGCACATGTGCCCGCCCTTGAATAGGGTGCAAACCTGGAAACAGAACTGCTGGCTCATAGGCATGCATACCTTCAACTTTACTGGACAATGCCCGACAGTTTTCCAAACTGATCATACCAATTAGAGTCTTTATTTACACTACAGTATAAATAGACTGAACATAGTTTATATAAAGGCTGAATACAGTTTAAAATTGTCTCTCTTCTAGGTTTTCTCATGGGGCTATGAAGATAAAATTCAGGAAATCAAACTCCAGGATCGGGAAGGAGAAATGGGGAAGCAGGCATAAGGTCCTTCTTGTCCAAAATCACATGTCTCTTGCAAATGAAGAAAGACCTACCAGCTGTGCTAGGGTCATAGCATTGGAAACACTATTGCTGAGTCCATCCACATGTGTGGGTAACAGTAATGGATGTACCAGTTAATCTTCTGAGTGAAGGAGGATCTATTTTTAGGCAGAAGTTCAGCATACAGTATAGTGGGGGCAAACCTCAGCAACCAAACTATAAATATAAGGGCCACTTAAGGAATTATCATTTTGTTCCACAGCCATAATCTTCCCCCCTTCCTTTTAACCTTAACAGGGATATGGGGATGGGACAGATCCAAGGAAGAATGAAGTGCCCCATTCCTCTCTCCAGGTACATTAGAGAGAGACAATGCCAGCCAAAGACAGACCTGGTCCGATGACCAGTGACTGAGTAATTCCTGGAGGTCCCAAGAATGATGCCTGGGGCTGTGGTGATATAGGACAGAGGAGAGAGCATCACTCAGAACTCTTGCCCTCAACCTTGACCCCTACTACAGAGAATATCAAGAAGCTATGCATCCACAACTGGAACTGCGAATCTGATGATCTATGGATGCAGGGAAAGAAGGTGTGGCTGAAAACAAAAGTGACCATTGCTTTTGTTCACTGGGTCAGTTTAGCATCACTGGTTTGCCCTTTTCTCGCCATTTTGATATTTTTCACTGAAGAATTGCTACTCAGTGACTTGGAGCCAAGGAGAGTGCCCTAAAAAAGTATCCACAGAGAGATGCTTCTAAAATAAGTTTTCTATTTCAGGCTCATTAGGTAAAAAACAAAAAACAAACAGACAAAAAACAGAGACTGTATTCCCTCTAGTTATGATTTCCCAAGAAATAGTTGGAGAATCAAGAAACTACTTTCGTCATATCCACAATTTGATGTTATTCTGTTATCTCCACCCAACCAATTACAACCTCCTTTCCTCTGCACGGTGTGGCAAGCATGTAAAGCCTATAGAACACTCATGACAATACCAATGCTGCAGGTGCTAATTTGGATGAAAGCAATTCCACTAATTATTGAGCACCTACATCGCTGGCCCTTTGTTCAACCAGAGGCTTTACAAATAGCAAATCTAGATCGTCAGAATAATTGTGTGAGGAGAGTACGATTATCTCCATTTTATTCATGAGAGTGCTTCACTTGTTTCGCACATCTGGTAAATGGTGGGGCTGAGATGTAAATGAAGTTGGGTCCAAATCTCTTCACAGGCCATTCCAGTGTGTTTCAAAGTAGAGACTCTTTGATAAGTCAGATTCATTCATTAGATCGCTGTGGTGTCTTCTTATGAAGAGGGGAGGAAGACGCTGCCAGTGCCCCATCCATACCTCCTAGGCCAGTGGTTCTCAGTGGGGACAATTTTCCCCCAAGAGGACACACGGTTATGTCTGGAGATACTTTTTACTGACCCAGCTTTGTGGGGGTGCCACTTATATCTAGTGGGTAGAAGCAAGGGATGTTGCTAAACATCCTACAGTGCACAACATTCCCACCACAGAGAACTAGCCTGCCCCAAACATCAAGGGTACAGAGGTTGAGAAACAAATACTTCATAGACATAAGAAATTCACTCATTAATAACTTCCACTTAGCAGTACACCTCACACCAACAACACATTTTCTTTTAGTGGAGTGGGTCTTGTGCCAACAAAGAAAACAAGGAGACATTTCCCTAGAGTGGAAGAGTAGGACTGAGTTTTGGAGCTTACATGCAAGTGGGTTTCCACTCAGCATAGCATGTCAAAAGGCTAACAGAGGGTGCAAAAACTGACCATTTGCATGATCAAAACTGGCAGCTATTATTAGAGTCATTTAGAGCACTTGACTAGTCACCCAAGGAAACCACTGTTACATCCTCAAAAATCCCCGGTTTTGGAGTTTCAGTATTATGAATGATGACACCCATTTCAGGCAATTCCACACGTATCAGTTCCCCTCCCCTAATTAATCTATTTTATGATCGTGATTTAAATTTTTTATAGGGAGCAGAACATATAAGGCAAACGTTAAAGAGTTCGCTGTTAGGAGTGTAATAAAATGAGGAGAATGAAACAGAGTGTCCTTTGCTTGCCAAGTCACCTAAACTATCTGTATCCCATTAATCCACCAAATAGAGAGCATGGGCCAGAGCTCCAGATCTCCAAGGAATGCTTGACACATAAAGGTCGGACATCAATGGTTTAGCCTTGCCTTCTTTGCCTTGCTGTGCAATGGAGCCAAGTTTAATTTCTTGATTCTTTTTCTTTGGGACCATGCTCTAAAAAAGTGGTTCTCAACCAGGGACAACATTGTCTGCCAAAGGACATCTAGCAGGGTCTGGAGACACACTAGGGGATGTCCTATTGGTAATCAGTAGATAGTGGCTGCTGCTGCTGCTGCTGGTAAGTCACTTCAGTCGTGTCCGACTCTGTGCGACCCCATAGATGGCAGCCCATCAGGCTCCCCCATCCCTGGGATTCTCCAGGCAAGAATACTGGAGTGGGTTGCCATTTCCTTCTCCAATGCATAAAAGTGAAAAGTGAAATTGAAGTCGCTCTGTCGTGTCCGACTCTTCACAATCCTATGGACTGCAGCCTACCAGGCTCCTCCATCCATGGGATTTTCCAGGCAAGAGTACTGGAGTGGGATGCCATCGCCTTCTCCGAGGTAGTGGCTAGTGATATTTAATTCCACAGTGAACAAGACAATCCCTACCCGCCCCCCACCAACACACACATATACAAAACAAAGAATGATCTGGTCCCAAATGTTTATACTGCCAAGGTTGACAAACCCTACTTTATGGATACAATTGTCCTTCTGGTCACAATAATCCTAATATATCAGAATTCTATGTGTTAGACTAGGACATTTGCTTATTTCAAGCTTGGTTGTCATCTTTCTTCATGTTCATGGACACAACATACATGGAAAGATATTACCTGGAAAGACAATAAGACTTCTCCTTTTCAGCAGAAGACAGGACAAAAGGAAAAGGGATCAGGAAGAAATAGCTAATCAGTGTTTCTGAAAATATGGTCTTTAGGAACACATGCATCAGAATCACTTGGGGTGGGATTTAAAAAAAATAGACTGTGTAGACCTCCCCAAAACATGTTGAATCAGAATTTCTTAGAGCACCACCTCGGGAATAATATTTTTAGCAAGATCCCTTGATTGTTGTCATGTACAACATAGTGTGAGAACCAATGCCATCATGAGAGTAAGATGCAGAAAGTAATGCTTAGAAAGGCTGAATGACTTGTTCAAGGTCAAGCGGCTGGCATAAGACAATGTCAGAACCCATCCAGAGCTCTGGATTTAATGTTGAAAGAAGGTGGAAAATATCTCTAAATGTTTGAAAAAACAAGCAAGAATCGGATTCATTCGTAATTACTGAAAAAGAAATGAACATAACGTTTGACCTCGTTGATCATAACCCAGAGCCTGCTGAGTGACTTGTTACATTTTCCTGTAGTTTTGTCAAGTTTTCTTTTCAGTGTCTTCATGACTAAAAGTAAAAAGAATGCTATACATTATTTGTTTCAAAGCTTTTAGGGATAACTGATCTCTGTTAAATTTTATTTTTCAAGACATGAGACTCACTTTCTCACATTAACATGTCCAGAAATGACAAACATGTATAAATTACACAAATTTTTAGTCCTTTTAGATATTCCAAAGGGAAAAATTCCTTCAGATACTATTGAAAAAAAAAAAAAAAACTTCCTACCTAGAAATAATTCTTTGTCACCTGTCTTGGCAAAGCAAAGTTGTCGGCCACTAGTTCCTTATGGTTGATGGGACAGTCTGAGATTTGGAACAAAAGAGAGCTGTTTTGTACATCATAACAGACAATGTGACAGCTTCAAGGCTATCATTTTGCATTTCTGTGAAGTCTCATTTTTACAGTGGTCTGATCAAAAGAACAAAGAAAATTCAGTCTGGGAAAGTTGAAGATGAACATGAGCACAATGATGAACGATTTGAGGAGATGTCATGTGTAAGAAAGGAAAGCTTGGTCAGCTTTCTCCAGAAGGCTGGACCAGGATCAAGAGTGGAAATTATGAAGAAACAGATTTTGGCTCAGCATAAGAAACAACTTTCTATATTTGACCTGGCAATTCCACTCCTAGGTGCACAATGAAGAGAAATGAAAACATATGTCCACACAAAAACTTGTACACTTATGTTCATAGCAGTATTATTTACAATAGCCAAAGTAGAAACAACTCCAATGTTAATCAACTGATGAGCGGATAAATCAAATGTGGTCTATCCACACACTGGAACACTATTTGGTCATAAAAAGGAATGAAATGCTGTCATATGCTAAAACATGGATGAATCTTGAAAACATTATGCTAAGTGAAAGCATCCAGTCACAATAGACCACATATTACATGATTCCATGTACACAAAATGTTCAGAACAGGAAAAGCTACCAAAAGTAGATCCATGGCTGTGTAGGGCTGGGGACAGAAGGGGTTGGGGAGCAGAGAGGGTTGATAGCTAGAGGGCCCACAGTTTCTTTTTGGGGTGATAACAGTGTTCTAAAATTAATTATGGGGATGGTTGCACAGCTCTCAATGTATGAAAAACCACTGAATTATTCACTTTAAATGGGTGAATTGTATGAAATGTGAATTCTGTGCTGTGTGCTGTGCTTAGTCACTCAGTCATGTCCAACTCTTTGCAACCCTATGGACTGTAGCCCTCCAGGCTCCTCTGTACATGGGGATTCTCCAGGGAAGAATACTGGAGTGGGTTGCCATGCCCTCCTCCAGGGGATCTTCCCAAGCCAGGGATTGAACCCAGGTCTCTGCATTGGAGGTGGATTCTTTTCTATCTCCATAAAACTACAAAAGACAGAGACAGACACAGAGAGAAGGGAGGGAGGGAAGAAAGGAAAGGAAAGAAAGATGGAAGGTCTTTATAATAAATTGACTAATGCAAGAGAAGGAGGCAGCTATTCTGGGAGGTGGAGATGTGCTCTTCCCAGTAGTATTTAGAATGAGCCTGTATGACCATCAGCTTAAGGGGCTGCACCATGTAAGGAGTTTCACTATAGGATCTGCAAGTCTAAAATGGCAGTTAATGTTTTATCCCTTTGCTGTTTCCCTGACTATAACATGCGTGGTTCAAGGTTAAAGACTGGCATCTATTAATTCATTAAGTTCATTCTTTCATTTATTCTTTCAATGCCAAATGAAGGCCCTATGCTGTCTCTTCTTAATAATACAGTTGCTTCTTGCCTTAGGTAGAGTTCCTCAGAAACAGTCACTAAGATAAGGATTCATGGGTAAGTGATTTATTAAGTACATGTTCCCAGGAGTAACTGGTAAGGGGTAAGCATAACAGGGTATGAAAGGGGAGGAAGTCAAGTAATGGTGTGATTTCTGGCAGAATTTCAGTCTCAGTCTGATCCTGAGGGGAGCTTAGGATTTGTCCCACCTCAAGTCAAAGGAGCTGAGCTTAAATATTCTCACAGCTACCAATCACGGGCTGTGGGATGCCCCAGGGTGATGTAAACTCCCAAGCACTTCCTGTTCTTTGTGGGTACAGGGAAACTGCTCAAGAATCCCAAAGGAAATCCTCGGAAGACGTTCACAGATGTTGGTCATTAGAAGCAAACCACACAGAAATGGGGGGATGGAACAGACACACAGAATGGTAATAGATCTGAGATATTCCAGGCAGAGTACCAACAGCAAGCGTCCACTATACTTTTTGGTTGAAAACTTGTTAAGCTCTAAAAGCTGTTTATGACTGTTCCTATGTCCAGATATCCTGAGCAGAGTAGAAGCTGGCAGCCCCTGATGTATTTCCAGTGAAGTATGAATTGATCTTCCACGACTTCATACTCCAGCTTACCCCCTTCCTCGCTGATAAATACTATATCTGGCATCTTTGCTCACAGTAGACTTATTTCATTTCATATGCTAAAAATCTTCTGAAGTGGTTAATCTGCTCATACAGAGAATTTCTGCACTATGGGGAATTTCTCAGCAGCTTTAGCATTTCCATTTGTCATTTAGTGATGGACTTTAAGTTTGGATAAATTTCAAAAGCTGCAAACCCATGGAACCATTCACAACTAGTTTATTTTACTTATTGGATTTATTTCTTTCCCTTGGATTATCATAAATAGGTCTAAGACAGAAACAACCTAAATACCCATCAACAGATAAATGAATAAAGAAGATGTGGTACATATATACAGTGGAATACTACCCAGCCATAAAAAGAACCAAATAATGCCATTTGCGGCAACATGGATGGACCTAGAGATTATCAGACTAAGTGAAGCCAGACAGAGAACAAAAAATACCACATGATATCACTTTATGTGGACTTTAAAATACGACACAAATGAACCTATCTACAAAAAAGAAACAGACTCACAGACATGGAGAGCAGACCAGACTTGTGGTCGCCAAGGCGGGGGGTGAGGGATGGAGTGGGAGGTTCGGGGGTGAGCAGATGTAAGCTATTATACAGTGACTAGATAAACAAGGTCCTACTGTAGAGCACAGGGAACTACATTCAATAAACTATAACGGAAAAGAATATGAAAAAGAACGTGTATGTAACTGAATCACTTTGCTGTATAGCAGTAATTTACACAAAACTGTAAACCAATTAAAAAATAAAAAGGTCTAAAATGTTGATCCCCAGACATACAGTTAAATTTCTCTCTGCTTCATCAATCATTTTATGACATCATTTGTTGATTACCGTCTTTTTCTGGGGACTAAATTAGTATACGAGCATGTGTGTATTTAGCAGTTAGTCAGAAACGTGCTGAGCATATATAAACTCTATATTGACATTTGCTATTATCACATAGGTATAGAACTCTCAGGTTGCATGATGAGGTTTTTTGTCCTCAAAGCTATTCTTCCTGCCAAGGGACTTGCAACAATTTTTCTGACCTATTTGGATTTTGAAAAATTATTTCTATCTTGTCTTTCTTTCTTCTACTTCTTACTAGCATTTTCTTCTCTCATTTCCCCTGAAGTTATCATACAAGATGGGGTTAATGGCAAAACTCAGCACCAAACAGAAGTACTGTAAATATTAGGTAAATTGAAAAACAAGGTCGGGGGGGGGGGGCGGGGAAGCAGAAAAACAAAGAGAGCTCCCAGAACCTCTTAGTGCATATTTTGATGATGAGGAGAGAGACAGAGGGCTTTATTCCAGAGTATGGTTTTGTTTGTATCTATGAAAGTGCACAAGCTGAAATTCCATAAATAGAGGAGCTTCTGTACCACTTTCTATTGCTAATATCTTTTTTCCTCTGAAGTCTGTCCCCAGGATTTCAGTTCATGATGAGCATTTAATATATGCATGACAGCTGATGTTAAAAAGTGTTACAGGGGCACAAAGCATTCTAGCAGGGGCATAAAGCATCAGAGAAAAATCCAGGAAAATACCAAAGGTAGAAAACCATCACTCAAATAATTTACAAAAAAACCTGAAAAGGAAGGCATGTTGTATTTCTACATTTTTTTGTTTTGCTTGTTCTAAGGGGAGATGTTTGTCTCAGATCTGGCATAGGAGTAAGAATGGCTTTTACATTTCTAAATGGTTGAAAGAAAAATCAAAAGAATAATATTTGATGACATTCAAATTATGTGAAATTCACACTTCAGCATCCATAAATAAAGTCTTCCTGGAGCACAGTCACATCCATTCATGTATGTATTTATCTATGGCTGCTTCCAACAGCCTAACACATCTATTCTCTTACAGAAAATTTTTGCTGACCCCTGACTTAGAAAACTAAAATAGCACTTTATTTCGTTTGATCTTTTTTCTACTTTTAGTATTCATCTTCACCCTCCTGGAGTTTTATAAGTCTTTCCTTTGGACTTAAAACATGTATCTTTCATATATTTGTTTCTATTAACATCTCAATTATTTTATTTAATTTGTAGCCCTGAAGCAGACAGACAACTTGCCTAAGATAAACCAGCCTGTTCAGAGCAGGCAGACTTCCAAACTGGATTCTCTTTTTCCGTATATCTAAGCTTTCAGAGACACACCTTTGTTATTTCTAGAAGTCTCGGGTAAAGGTATATGGGATTCATTTGGTGTGCAGAAGTCAGCCCCCCACTCCCATTTTTTCTAGAGCAATATAAATCATAACCAAAAGCAAACATTTGTTGTGTTTGTATTCACTAGTCTCAAATCATTTGTCAAAGTATTTCCCTCTCATTGATTGGGGTTTTCTAATTCTCATCAAAAGAAAAGCTTTTCCTGTGCCCTCGCCTTGCAAATATAAACCTGCTTTTGGACACACGCTGTTCCTCCAAAATCACTCCAAATTTGAATAGACTTTGCACATGTCTACACTGGATTCAATTATACACCACATCATGTGCTCTGCGATGAGAAAAGCAGAAGATTCTAGAACACTCATGTCTACATTTGGCCCTTAGAGTCCGATGACTTTGTGGTGTCTTAAAAGCCTTATGACATTTCAAGGAAGCAAACTTGAACTGTTATTTATTTTTATGGCATCAATTTTTTAATGGGCTGTGACTTCTAAGTCTTCTGAGTACCTCACATATTAGCTCATTTAGTCTGTATGACTTCCCTGGTGGTTCAGTTGGTAAAGAATCTGCCTGCAGTGCAGGAGACACAGGTTCGACCCTTGGGTCGGGAAGATCCCTGGAGGAGAGCATGGCAACCCACTCCAGTATTCTTGCCTGGAGAATCCCATGGACAGAGGAGCCTGGCATGCTGTGGTCCATGGGGTCACAAAGAGCAACTGAACTGAACTGAACTCATCAGCCAAAAGTTTGGGTAATTCTTTAAAAAGACCTGGCTATTGCTTCTGAACTTCTCCTTTAAAAGCTGCCCGAGTTTCTGGCTTTGGAGGAATAATATTTTAATCCTTTTAAAATCTAAAATTGATGTTTTGGAGAAGTACACACATCTTAAGCAGCTTCCCACACAAGACTGGGCAGCCAGCCAGAATTCGAGAGTGCAGTTGAGGCAGACAACACAGCATACAAACAGCTCCCTCAGTCTCCAGCGCCTCTTTACAACTTCACAATGTTAAGACTAAACAGAAATGGGGGGAAACCCTCTTTCCAAAAGGCCTTCTTAGGATCCATGAATTACACATTCAGCTGACCTTGCAGCCTTCACTTTCTCCTTTGGCCAGAAAGCCCAGGGGCACAGGGTCTGCTCAGGGG
This sequence comes from Bos grunniens, assembly GCF_055505025.1. NCBI lineage: Eukaryota > Metazoa > Chordata > Mammalia > Artiodactyla > Bovidae > Bos > Bos grunniens. The sequence goes on from NC_141194.1 coordinate 8,885,329, forward strand.
GTTAATCCAGTGCAGCTTAGATACAACCTTCTTATCCTGGGCAGGGGCTGCTTGGAGCTGAGACCACCTAGGCGGCCACACTGTCAGGGGGGATGTAGTCTAACACAGAAAGCCAGAAACAGAAAATGTGCCCCATTTGTTACTGAGACTAGAATGCAAACATAGTCTCGAACAAAGGGCTGCCCCAGTTGTGGAGACTCCTGAGATTGTATGAGGAAGAACGCATCATCTGGGCAACACTTTTAATAGAAAACTAACTACTCACTGCAAGGTTTCCATCATGTAAAGGATATGGAGTTTTTTTCTGGGGGGATGGGGGTGCTCCTTACTGAGATATAATACATTTATAAACTGAACGTACTGAATTCATAACTGCGTAACAGTGCATTTTGCAAAGTGAACATCCCTGTTTAAAGACTACTTAGAACAAGAAAAACCTGCTCCCAACCTTTACCCCTTAAAAGGAACCACTCTCCTGACCAACACCATCATAGATTTTATTTGCCTTTTTTCTGAACTTTGGATCAATAGAATCCTGCAGTGGACGGTCTTTTTTTTTTTTTTTTCCCCAATCTGGTGTCTTTCATCACTATTGCATGTTACCAGTCTAGGGTTATTAATGAATAGTGCTGATAAGAACATTCTAGAACATGGTTTTTGGTGAACATAGGTAGGCATTTCTGTTGGGTATATGCCTGAGAATAGAATGACTCCTTTATAGGGAGGACATATATTTCTGCTTTAGCAGTACTGCTCAGTAGTTGCCCAAAGTATTGGTACCAACCTATACTGCTACCAGAAATGTATGAGGATTCCAGTTGTCCCATATTAATGCAATACTTGATATTATCAGTTCTCACTCTTCCTTAATTAGAGCCATTCTGATGGGTACTCAGTGGTTCTGTACTGTGGTTTTAATTAACATCTCCCTGATGACTAATGAGTTAGAGCATTTTTCATGTGTGTATTGGTCTTCAGAGATCCCTTTTGCAGAGTCCATTCCATTCTTTTGCCCATTTTTCCATTTGGTTATCTGTCTAGAATTGGGGTTGGCAATGTTTTCATATAAAGGGACAGATGGAAAATATTTTTGGTCTTGCAGGCCAGACAGTCTCTGTCACAACTCAACTCGGCTGTGACAATGCAAAAGCATTCATAGACTATACATAAATTAATGGGTGTGGCTGAGTCCCAATGAAACTTTTTTTTACCAAAGTAGTCAGTGGGCTGAATTTAGCCCATAGGCATTTGTCCACCTCTGGCTTAGAAGATCTACGTGGTTTTGACTTTTCAATATCAGCAAAAGTGGAATTGTATACCAAAACTTACTATATATCCAGTATCCATTCTTCTATTATTTGTTGGTGCCATGACAATGGAGGAGGTGCCAATTATGGCAGGTATTAACTTGGCTGAAAAAATTAAAGATATCAGAGACCAAGCGTTGGGTGGAAGGTTTCTAAGAAATTATTAAAAGGAAGCTCTCTCAGCAAGGATGACCCTCTGAGCTCCCCTTTTCCTTATTCTTTCTGTCCAAGAAATGGACATGATGGCTGGATATATAGCAGACATTTTGTGATCGTGAGACAATCTTGAATAGGAAAGCTGGCACTAGGAATGACAAAACAGAGAGAACTCGAGACACTGATGACATTGTAGAACTGCTATCCTAGCCCAATCCTTCCATTTGTTTTATGTGTAAGAAAACTTACTACCTACCTTTTCTAAGACATTCTTTCAGTTCTGTTTCTGGCAACCTGTTTCTAACAATGTAATTCTTAATGGATAAAAGAAAACTCCCATCTTTGATTGTATTTTTTTTCCCTACTAACTTCTCACTAAAATTTTAACCTTCAGTTTTATTGTTTGCTATTTCATCCATTGTCATTGAACACTTAGTACATGCTCTTTTATCTTTTTGTACTTTCTCACTGCTTCTGTCCTGTCCTCCCCTTGATCATGTCTTGTTCATGGAGAAGAAATATTCCATAATTCTCTGTGCCCACAGTACATTGTGCATCATGTAGTTAATGCTCCAAAAAACAGTTCTTTGTGATGAGAATGGTTATGCTAAAGATGGCGAAGAACATTCTTCATTTGGCAAAAGGATAGCATATTTTTGGTGAGAAAGACAGTCAAAGAAAGGAGACTTTGGGGTCTGAAGGCAAAGGGCAGGGCTCCATAGCCTCTTAATAGGTAGGCACTGAGGCCTATAATACTAATATTCTAAACCTATGCAACTCAAAGTTACACTCTTTTGGGCATTGTTGAGTCTTCTGGTACACTACTGTGAAACTGACTTCTTATATTCTGAGTGCATTTAAGCTGAGGTTCAGGTGTATCTCATCTCATATAGGATGTTCCCTTATAAGGCAACAACCTGGTTGCTGTCACTTGCAGTTGTGTAGAGCCAGGCTCATACTCTCCTTAAACACGATATCCTAAGACAGTTTTCTATTAATATATAACTTGAAAATATGAAATAGACTTTTCAAAGCATAATCTAATTCAATGATTTTATAAACAATCACTTCTACCATGTTCCCTATAGTAAGGTTCCCTTATTTGATAAGGGATAATTATTCTGAGCTAAAGACTAGTTTTGGAGATGATCGTTTCAACGGAAGGCTACTGACTGACAATCACAGGCAAATACAGTATAGTTGCCAACTTGTATTTCACAGTCAAGACGGAAAAGCAACAAGACTCAGGAAATACCTGAAAAATCTACTGAAATCCAATTGAAGAGAAAAACACAACCTTCATTAAAGTGTTAGAGACAACACCCACTACAATGTTGATGCCAGGTGTACCCAGGGGGAAAAATCACCCCAATGTGAAGTCAAGGAGATTGGGACAAGGACTTGTTAGTAGGTGAAGCCACCTGGCCTTATTTTGTTTCCAGTCAGGAAACTGTAACTTTGGCCCTCCAGACCCAGAGGATTTGGTCTGGGTTAAAGGGAAGATGAAGGTTCTAGGAGGCTGAAAAGAGAAGAAAAGTATGGGGAGGAAGGGAGATTGCACATCCAACATCTCACACAGATTCCATGAATTTGTATTACTTTAAAAATAAAATCTCATCTGACATTGAGTTACAAATAACCAAATTAATGCTGACCTTTGAAATGGAGTGTTCTCACATAATTATCTTGCCTTCACTATGGATTGAAAATCTTGTCTTCATATTTTCAGGTAGGAGGCCGATTCTGATTACAGGTTAGAGTGCATATAACTACCTGGAGATTTTCTGTGTGCTTTTTTAAGCAAAGGTACATGCCAGGAACCACACAATCCAAACGTCCACTCAAGGCTTTAACAAGCAGTCTGTCCTATGTTTAACAGGATTTATTGAGGAATAAAAAATGTTTTTCCTTATTCTTAAGACCAAAGGAATGATTGCTTTTCAAACCACCTCTGATTTCTTCAACTCCCTTCTATTGTAGCCCAGTCTGTTCTAAACTCACTCTCTTCTGTCTGAAGTATTGCAAAGCACTTATCCAAGCAGGAAGCCTGATCCCAGTAATAGTGTGATTGTAAAAGCCAGTATAAAAGCCATTATAAAATCAGTTGCAACTCTTTCTTTACTTAGAACTTCAAACTGTCTCTATTGAGAGAAGAAACTTCTTTTAAAAGCACCATTCTTTTCCCTATTGTCTGAGCTCACATGGCCTAGCTGGTTAAAAATTGAAGTTGTTAGGAGCTAAGACTTGAGTATGCAGTCCATGTAGGCATGAAATAGGTAAATTTCCAGATTCCGAAACAGGACAGGAAAGAATCAAAGACTTCTGCAGAGGAAAAGAGCCTCCTGAGATTGTAGGAGTCTTTAAAACTCATACCTATTCTCTAAAGTCAAAGTGCCCCAGATGGCAAGGGGGCTGGATAATTTTCACCCTTATTTGGACATTCTTTTGGGTGATGCTATTTAATAATTACATCCAGGCAAGAGGTAAAAACTCAGCTATTCCAGACAAATCTAGATGTGTGCACACCCTACACATGTACCCTCTTCCGTATACAACTCACTGCAAAGCAAAGATCACACTCACACAAAGAAGCCCAAGGTGGCACTGGCATGTAGCCAGTGCTTTTTAGAATATCAGTTAAATGATACCAAACCAAGGCTGTGCTATATCAAATTAAAGCACCGTTATTCAATCAGGGTCATTCTGCCTCCCTGGGGATATTGGGTAATGTCTGGAGACATTTCGGTTGTGATAATGGGGAAGGGGTGGAGTGGGAGAGGTGGAGGGGTACCCCTGGCCTCTAGTAAGTAGAAGCCTGGGCTGCTGCTAAACATCCTACATTGCCTAGAACAGCACCCACTACAAAGAATCACCTGACCCCAAGTATCGATGGTCGCTGAGGTTAGGAAACCCTGACTTACAGAAAGAGAAAAATAAATATCGTATATTAACACATATGTATGGAATCTAGAAAATGATACTGATGGATTTATTTTCAGGGAAGGAATGGAGATGCAGATGTAGAGAATGGACTGCGGACACAGCGGGGGAAGGAAAGGATGAGATGAATTGAGTGAGTAGCATTGACATAAACACACTGCCATGTGTAAAATACATAGCTAGTGGGAAGCTGCTATGTAACACAGGGAGTTCAGCCTGGTGCTCCGTGATGACCTAGAGGGGTAGGATGAGGGAGGGGAGGGAGGCTTAAGAGGGAGGGGAGATATACATATATATTGAAGGCAGGAGGAGAAGGGGATGGCAGAGGATGAGATGGCTGGATGACATCACTGATTTGATAGACGTGAGTTTGAGCAAGCTCTGGGAGTTGGTGATGGACAGGATGTGCTGCAGTCCATGGGGTTGCAAAGAGTTGGACACAACTCAGTGACTGAACTGATACAATATGTGTATATATGAATATATATATATATTTATAATGATGATTGATTCACGTTGTTGTATGGCAGAAATCAACACAACATTGTAAAGCAATTTGCCTTCAATTGAAAAATAAATAGCAAAAAAAAGAAAAGAAACCCTGACTTAGAATGAGCAGAAGCTAGAGCAATACCTAAGATGGATCACACCCACTCCAAAGCACACTGGCGTGAGATTTAAAACGATGTAGTACCTGCTACGCCCAATGAATGTATAGAAGGGAGATCCTGTCACAAACTGGCATGGGTAACTTTTCACAGCACGTTAAGGCTTTACCAGTTGCTTCATGCAGAAGGATTAATAGAGTGTCAGACTCCTGTTACTGTATACCTTCAAGTAACATTTTGAAATCAATTGTAAATCTAATTTATTCCATCCAGAAGGTAGTCATCCTTAATGATTCTTTTGGTTTTTGCTCTACAATCTGGGCTAAAAGGATCGCTTTAGATATTGTTCCCTGCAGTTGTCCCAACTGACCACTCCGATAAGAATTTCCACGTTCAGAGTGAGAAAAGCAGATCGTGCTTTTTGCTATCTTCTTTCACAATGAGTCCTGAATAAGGCCCATTTCATCTGGGCATGTGCCAAATGAACAATTCATTAAGTTCAGTTTTGCTTTAAAAAGAAAAAGCAGTAACCAAAAAACGCTATTTGTTACCCATTTTCCAATGGGAATAGGACCAACATGGATGTAAGCAGTTTTTTTTTTCCTTCTTAATTGCTTTTCACTTTTTTTTTGATCCTTTCCTAAGATAGATTCTCCATGTGACTCATACTGAAAAGAAAAAATTTCTTTCAGCCAGAAGAGTCGTTGGCAGAAAGTTGACATTCCATTCCTTTCCTGTCCTACCAACGTACACACATTTAACTCCAAAGAATGACTGATCAAAAACAGCCCTTCGGGGTCCTAAATGAAACATCAAACCACCTCAGAGAGTGGCAGCCTCAGTAGTAAATATTTAATAAGCCTTAATACTAAGTATTTAAATATATTCAGGGGACAGGGAAACCACAAAACTCTGATTGACATTCTAACACTTATTTGTGAGAAGTATCCTTCCACTTCATTATGTCTGTTAAATCACAAGAGGAACAGTAAGTCTTGACATCTTGTCAGAGATATTTTTGGTCAAGCTATAGTTTACTAGGAGTTCCCTGGTGGCTAAGATGGTAAACAGTCTGCCTGCAATGCAGGAGACCCAGGTTCGATTCCTGGGTCTGGAAGGTCCCCTGGAGAAGGAAATGGCAACCCACTCCAGAATTCTTGCCTGGAAAACCCCATGGGTGGAGGAGCCTGGCGGGCTACAGCCCATAGTGTTGCAAAGAGTCGGACACGACTGAGTGACTTCACTCACTCACTCACTCATAGTTTACTATCAAGAAAAGGTGTTCATTAATGCAAAGTCTCTAAAAGCTGGGAACAGATTTTCAGTCCAAAATACTGAATTTCCATGAGGAAATATTTTAGAATACAGGCATCAGTACAGCATGCATTACACTGTTTGCCTTGTGTCTATAGATTACATCATTGAAGGGAATGGCACTGCGGAGTCAGATACCCACATTTCTTCAAGACCAGGGAGGACATGCTTGAGTGTTCAAGGAAGCAAGTTAAGATGACAAACCTGACCACTGTCTACAATAGACTATCATGATCTACTTGTTGTTGTTATTTAGTCACTAAGTCATGTTCGACTCTTTGAGACCCCATGGACTATAGCCCACCAGGCTCCTCTGTCCATGGGATTTTCCTGGCAAAAATACTGGAGTGGGTTGCCATTTCCTTCTCAAGGGGATCTTCCCTAACCAGGGATGGAACCCGGGTCTCCTGTATTGCAGGCAGATTCTCTACTACTGAGCCATTGGGGAAGCCCATCATCATCTATTAGGTTTCCATAAACGATCCATCCCTGGAGAAGGACAAGGCAACCCACTCCAGTATTCTTGCCTGGAGACTCCCCATGGACAGAGGAGCCTGGCAGGCTACAGTCCATAGGGTCACAAAGAGTCAGACATAACTGAACGACTGAGCACAGCAAATGATCCGTAGTTTGAACTTTCCATGTGTCATCTTCATTTACAAGTTGTTTCCTTTCTATAGAGTCACAGCAAGCTATAATATATATGTAAAGAAAAAGGAAAAATTGAAAAGTCAAGCCAATTAAAATCTGAACTTGAGACTTTCTCACAAAATTCTACAACATACAGGAGTCTTTTACTAACTTAGATTAAGAGTCAACAAACCACAGCCTGTGGGCCAAACTTAGTGCATAGCCTGTTTCTGTAAATAAAGTTTTACTGCAACACAGCTACGATTAGTTCATATGTTGCCTACATCTGCTTTTGGCTTAAAAAGGCAAGATCAAGTTTTTGTGACAGAGACCTTCTGGCCTGAAAAGCCAATAATAGTTATTTTCTGGCCCCTTACAGAAACAGTTTACTTACTTCTGCCTTAGATCTCTGGCTTCTTTGAAGTGTACACTTTCACAGAGGGTATTTGTATATATAATTAATAATCTTCAAGAAAGGATGTTATCTACAGACTTAACCAAAAATTAAAAAAAAAACACAATCACAGGTGAAAAACACATGGTTCTAGCAAGAAAGATGTTTCTAAAGGATGCTGACTCTGCAAAACATTCACTTGAAACCATGCAATTTGCATAAATGGTTTGTAATTGACAAAAAAAGAGTTGGATTGATATATGCATTTCCTAATACAGGAATGAGGGGTTTTAATTTGTTGTGGTGAGTGTTTTTAAATAATTGAGACCTATCTACTTTATAGAATATAACTGTCCTAAAATGTTCCAAGGTCACTGTGAGATAGCTCTTATGTTAATGAAACTAGCAATAACCAAGACAGATTTCTAGAAGAAAGGAGTACAGAGGAGTGAACACATATTTCTCCACACATATGCCTTCTTAATTGCAATGGCTTTCACTTCCAAGCAAATCCAGTCACCCTCTCTCCTGCCTCCACCCTAACTGTACTACTTTGGAATCTTAAACTCAGATATTCCAGTCTTTAAGCACCACCTCCAATCCTTCCTCTTGTCTTGATTTTCTTCCAGATAATCAGCCCCCTGTCAACTTCAGACAAGGACTCTCCTTCCTTATCTAACCCGGATACCTAGGTCAGCTTCAGAAATTCTTCTTGCCTTTCCTTTGTCTTCTTGCTGTGATTCAGCTAATTCCACTCCTGATCAAACGGACCACACCTCCTCCTTCCTGGTGAATACTAAGTACATTGGGAAAAAATTGCACTGATGTGTAAACTGCATTATGCTAAGTAAGATAAGTCAGACAAATATTGTTAGACCTCACTTATCCGTGGGATCTGAAAAATAAAAACCAAGCTGATACAGAGAACAGACTGGTGATTGCCAGAGGCAGGCAGTAACGGTGCGAGTTGGGGGAATGGGTGGTGGTGGTGGTTTTAGTTGCTAAGTCATGTCTGACTCTTGCGACCTCATGGACTGTAACCCACCAGGCTCCTCTGTTTATGGGATTCTCCAGGCAAGAATATTGGAGTGGGTTGCCATTTCATTCTCCAGGGGATCTTTCAGACCCAGGAATCGAACCCGGGTCTCCTGCATTGCAGGCAGATGATTTACTGACTGAGCTATGAGGGAAGCCCAGGGGCCTCCAGAATTATATACCAGAACTGTGGTTTGGGGTGGGAGACTGGGAGCAAGCTATTTTGACTTGGTTTTTAGGCTAATCTGAGGTGGTTGGGAACAGGATGCTTTTGAAAATTCTGAGAAGCCAGATGTCCCACTAAGCTTTCTGTGCCACTGCCAGCTGAGGCACCACCCCCCATTCCCCAACCCAACAAGGCACCAAGGCCAGTCCACCCTACATCAGAGACCTCTCTCAAGCCCATTACTTTTGGTTATCACCACCAATGAAGGGTCTCTTCACTGGTCTCCCTGGCTTCAGCCTCCTTCTGTCACCTTCCCAAGTCCCAGTCCATATATGCCCTTCTCTGCTTCCAGAATGGTCTTTCTAAAATGCTGGATAGACCCGCCACATCTCATAAGCAATGAGATCCAAACATCTGGGCAGCCACTGTACATTGCATGTGAGCCCTTGGAAGAGACCTCGCTGTTCTCTTTTCATGTCTGCATCTCGTTCTTCTCTCCACCGAGGTACATTCTCACTGGGGCTTTATGGCTGAGCTCCCAGATCAGCCTTCCTCTGACATCCACCTTCAGCATACCCATCCCTCCCTGTGCTACTCCTGGCCCTGCACTCCTACGCTTTCTCTGGGATGAAAATCCACTGGATGTTCTCCATTTGCACTTTCCTCCCCTGACCGAGGTCTCTGGAAAGCAGGGACCACACCTTCCAGATTCCCAGATCTGCATCCTGGGACCTGGGGTCTGGCATGTTGCAGGAGGTGTGGTCATAAAGGCTTAGTGAATTGACAGGAGAAAGTCCGAGGATTCAGAAGGATTCCAGGGCAATTTGTATCTGACTGACATCAGTGACCGAAAATGCCTTGGGCAGATATGCTAGTAGATGCTGGTGGATGGACATGTCTGGAAAGCCTTGGCTCAGAAAAAACTGACAGGCCGTGAACCCCCAGAGTGCCACTGGGAAACACTTAGAGACGCTTACACAGGGGTGTATTATTTCCCTGTGACAGGTGAGGTATTCACCCTGACAGCCATGGTGGATGAGTAAGCACATTCCAGAGCTGTGTACACATACACACGTGTCATCACAATGGTCCCCAGATACCGATAACAAGGCAGTGTGCTCTTGCCCCTTTAAGGGAGGTTTTCCAGAATATTAAGAATTAGGCTGACATCTAGTTGATACTTACACAGAGCCTGATAAGTGATTTATGTTCAAAATCTCCAAGATTTTGCACATGTACCTGTTTTTATGTGCATGTGTGTTCATGTTTGTGTGTGAGTGTGTTTTTTTTAATTGAGGTATAGTTGTTGTACAATATTAAATAAGTTTCATGTATACAACAGAGTGATCACAATTTTTAAAGGTTGTACTTCATTTCTAGTTATTATAAAATATTGGCTATACTCCCTGTGCTGTGCAGTATATCCTTGTAGCTTATTTTATACCTAAGAGTTTGTATCTCTTAACCCCCGACACCCTCCCCTCACCCCACTAAGAACCACTGGCTTGTTCTCTATGTTTGTGAGTCATCATCACTAGCTGTGTTTTCTTTTGCTATCTCCTATGTGTTTAATCCCAGGTTGATGAGAAGAGTGATTAATGAAATTCTCTGGAAAACAGCTTGCTGCTCTTGCAGCCATTTCAACACATGGTGTTCAAACAAAGTACAACCAACGTGTCATTTCCATGTGCTCTGCTACCTACGTGAAATTCTAAACAAGTCATACAGTGAGAAGCGAAAGGAATTTATTTCTGAAAATGAGCACCTGAGCCTCTCAGGCTTCTGAGTCACACAAGCTTCCAGCTGAATGAGGCTCTCAAGAGGCTGCGGTTAGTAACGCACCTTCTTCCATGGTGGACCATCTCTGACCATCCCATGAGGAGTCCAGAAACTTCACCCTGAAGATTCAAATCCATTTCATGGCCTCTTATTCATACTGACTATTCTCGCATCTTGAAAGCTAGCTGTTCCAAAATTTTCATGTACTTCATGGTCTACAGTATGATGTCCCAGACTCAGCACTACGGACACTTGTGGTTGGACAAGTCTATGTGGTGGGAGCCTGTCCCGCGCACTGTAGCATGTTTCACAGCATCTCTGGCTTCTACCTACTAAATGCCATCAGTATAATACCTCTCCCAGTGTGACAGCCGAAAATGTCTCTTGCGTGTGTGCTCAGTGGCTCAGTCATGTCCGACTCTTTGCGACCCTATGGACTGTAGCCTTCCAGGCTCCTCTGTCCATGGAATTTTCCAGGCAAGAATACCGGAGTGGGTTGCCATGCCCTCCTTCAGAGGATCTTCCTGACCGAGGGATCAAACTCACGTCTCTCCTGAATTGGCAGGCAGGTTCTTTACCACTATCACCACCTGGAAAGCCCTAGACCTTGCCAAATGTCGGGGGAGGGCAGTGCAAAATCACCTGCCCATCCTACTCCCACACTGAGAAGCACCAAAGGATGGTGTCTGGCTGGGGAATCATCAAGGAGGCTGTTAGTAGAGCTCCCAGGTGAGAGGCTCAAACATCCTCACTTACGGATCCAGCTGTGCAGCACAGCTCAGACGGCGATGATCAGCCCTCCTGCACCTTAGGCACATTCAGTTTTCCTAAGGCCAGTGTCACACAGAGTCCCAGGGAAGAGTTACCAACAATACTTTCACCTTCCAAAAGCCCATTCTGATCCCTTTAGTAGATGCGGGGATATAATTCAGCTCTTAAATGCAGAGACAAACACCAAGTCATTGCCTTTATTGCTTTCTCAAGTTTTTTTCTTAATCACTCCAAAAGAAAATGTTATCATTGTGGTCTATGCTGGAATCAGAAAGCAGGAGAACCACTTGTTGCCATAGCAGCAGAGCCAAGGCACATTTCCTGTAACCATCTGAGTTCACAGTGCAGTCTCCCAGTGCTATCTGACTTGATTGCTCTAATAGAGGAATCAGTATACTCAGGCATTACAATTAAAGAAAGAAAACTTCAGTTAAAAGTGATATGAACATTCGAATATGTGGTTCCTCGCCCTTGTACTCTGTTGGTGGGAATGTAAATTAGTGCAGCCACTATGGAACACAGTAAGAGGTTCCCTAAAAAACTAAAAATAGAGCCACCATATGATCCAGCAATCCCACTTCTGGGCATAGAGCCAAGAAAAGCCAAAATGCTAATTCAAAAAGATACACGCACCCTTATGTTCACAGAGGCAGTATTTACAATAGCCAAGACATGGAAGCAACTCAAGTGCCCATCAACAGGTATCTGAATTAAGATGTGAGATACACACATATATATATATTTATGAATAAATGTTATACAGCCATATAAAAGAATGAAATAATGCCATTTGCACAAACATGGACAGACCTAGAGAATATTATACTTAGTGAAACAAGTTAGACAAGTTACACGCTTCAGTTGTGTCTGACTCTTTGCCGTGGACAGTAGCCCACCAGACTCCTCTGTCCATAGGTTTTTCCAAGCAAGAATACTGGAGTGGGTTGCCATTCCCTTCTCCAGAGGATCTTCCTGACCCAGGGATTGAACCTGTGTCTCTTACGTCTCCTCAAAGGTGGGCTCTTTACCAGCAGCATCACCTGGGAAGCCCGCAAGTTAGACGAGCGTTATATGTTCTTACTCACCTGTGAGGTCTGAGACGTAATACGGATGAGTGCATGCGAAAAACAGAAACAGACTCACAGAAAATAGACTTATGTTACCAAAGGAAAGAGGGGGTGGGGGGTAAATTAGGAGTTGGGATTAACAGATGCAAACTACTGTATATAAAACAGATAAGGATATACTGTATAGCACAAGGAATTACACCTATTATCTTGTAATCATTGAGGTGGATGAAATGGGAGCCTATTATACAGAGTGAAGTGAGCCAGAAAGAAAAACAACACAGTATACTAACGCATATATATGGAATTTAGGAAGATGGTAACGATAACCCTGTATGTGAGACAGCAGAAGAGACACAGATGTATAGAACAGTCTGTTGGACTCTGTGGGAGAGGGAGAGGGTGGGATGATTTGGGAGAATGGCATTGAAACATGTATAATATCATAAATGAAATGAATCGCCAGTCCAGGTTCGATGCAGGATACAGGAAGCTTGGGGCTGGTGCACTGGGACGACCCAGAGGGATGGTACGGGGAGGGAGGTGGGAGGGGGGTTCAGGATGGGGAACATGTGTACACCCGTGGCAGATGCATGTTGATGTATGGCAAAACCAATACAATATTGTAAAGTTATTAACCTCCAATTAAAATAAATAAATTTATATTAAAAAAAAACTATAATGAAATATGGGGCTTCCCAGGTGGCGCTAGTGTTAAGAACCCACCTGCCAATGGAGAAGACATGAGACATAAGTTTGATCCCTGGGTCAGGAGGATCCCCTGGAGGAGGAAATGGAAACCCACTCCAGTAGTCTTGCCTGGAGAATCCCATGGACAGAGGAGTTTGGCAGGCTACAGAACACAGGTTTACAAAAGAGTTGGACACAACTTAGCGACTAAACAACAAAATACTGTACATCTAAAACTAAAACAATATTGTAAAGCAACTACACATCGAATAAAAAAAAATATATGGTTCCTCTAGTGAAAGGGGGCTCTATCTATGGAGATCAGCTCAAGGGAAGCACCAAGGCTCTTTGTAGATGGATTTAAATTCTGAGTGAAGGCAGAATCTAGGAACCCAAGCGAATGTTCTGAAGAGCAAAATTCCAGCGACTAACAATCCCACTAGTTTGTCCTCTCAGCTCAGCTCTCCTTTGGTACCTCTGTCTACAGGGCCTCCTTCATCCCTCACAGGGGTCACCTCCTTGAGTCCCCAGGTAAAGATGATGCCCCTTCTCCTTGACCAAATAGCACCTGTTCATAAACTGCCCCATTGTACAGACATTCTCTTATATGTCTGAATTCACGAGACTGGCAACTCCTCGAAGGCAGAGATGATATCTTCCCTGATATTTAATAAAGGTTTAATAAGTGTCTGCTGAAGTGAAGGAACTGCTTTGATTCACATTTAAGAAAAGATGAAAACCAAAGGATAATAAAAGAATCTCACACAAGAATTTAGAAAAGCACGAAAAAGAACAATTATGAATCACACCTCCACTCCCCACCTCAGACTTCTGGCAGGAGATTTTGGTTAGTTGAGATGTAATCTGAAATTCTAAATTTTCCATTGACTGATTTAGAGTACCTATTATTCATTCATCTATCCATTCATTTGAGGGATATCTGCTTGCATGTCTATGATGTTGTCCTGGGCACCCAACAGGTAAGAATAATAATGTTTTATACTTACATAAGGTTTTATAGTGTATGCAATAGTTTCATCCACATAATCTAATCAAAGGCATATCCAGAAACTCCTTGATTTTCTTTCCTAAGATCATACAAAGTGAGAGATCCACTTCTCCTGACTAAGGCTATGCTTAGTGTTCTTTTTATAGCTGTTTACTATGGCACCCCACTCCAGTACTCTTGCCTGGCAAATCCCATGGACGGAGGAGCCTGGTGGGCTGCAGTCCATGGCATCACTAGGAGTCAGACACTACTGAGCGACTTCACTTTCACTTTTCACTTTCATGCATTGGAGAAGGAAATGGCAACCCACTCCAGTGTTCTTGCCTGGAGAATCCCAGGGACGGGGGAGCCTGGTGGGCTGCCGTCTATGGGGTCACACAGAGTCGGACACGACTGAAGTGACTTAGCAGCAGCACATTCAGAATAATATCTCTGAAGAATTGTATGCTTCTCAGTAAGCAAATGGGCTTCCCTGATAGCTCAATTGGTAAAGAATCTGCCTGCAATGCAGGAGACCCCAGTTTTATTCCTGGGTTGGGAAGATCCGCTGGAGAAGGGATAGGCTACCCACTCCAGTATTCGTGGACTTCCCTTGTGGTTCTGCTGGTAAAGAATCTGCCCACAATGCAGGAGACCTGGGTTTGATCCCTGGGTTGGGAAGTTACCCTGGAGAAGGGAAGGGCTACCCACTCTAGTATTCTGGCCTGGAGAGTTCCATGGACTGTATAGTCCATGGAGAGGCAAAGAGTCGGACATGACTGAGCAGTTTAAATTCAGTAAGCAAATAATTAAAATTCCAAATCTTCAAAATTTCAACATTCAGTTCACACAACAATCATGCTAGTTAATCAGAATTTTACTCTAAGGAGACTTGTCACAGAAGCAGCAATTTGAACACAAGAATCTCTCTCTGTGACAAAGTCCCCTGAGCTTTGCCCAAAGGTGGGAAGCTCACTGAGTTTTTAAGACAAATAGCAAAGGAAGCTATGCAGAAGCTAAATGAATTCTACATTTTTTTCTTAGCCTTGCAAAGTTGTCAAAGCCAAGTTTTCCAAAACTGCTCCTCACCACTATATTCTGAAAGGTTGACTTACAAGCATCTTTATATGGACATTTATAAAAGCCCCTATTCAAAGTAAGGTGATGCTACTGTGAGTTTGAAAAACCCAGAAATAATTAGATACCCTTGGGTCACTCAGAACATAGAAACAGGTAAGCTACAGTTTCATTTAGGATGTATTAAATTTATTTGCTGCAATTTTATGTGAGAAGGGCTACGTATATTTTTTTTTTTAACAAAGTTTTAAGAGTGTTCTTAGATATTCCTTTCCCCAGCATGCTAAAGATCTTCTGACTTGTCCAGCTTCAGGATGTGCCTGCCCTGGCTTCCAAGGGGAATTGAGACTCACAAAAGTGGTTATTGAGGATCTGAGCACTTGAAAAGTGGCACGGATCTGGTTATAGTGCTTGAGGATGGTGGATGGAAAAGGAGAAAGACAATAAGTAGTATTTCTGGTTGAATGTTTGTTTATTTCCAAGAAGTTTAAGTAAATTACTTGAGTTATCTCAAAATTACTTCTGGTTGTATCAACAGTATTCTTTTTACTCTTCCAAAACTGAGCCACATATGAGTTACGTGACATATCTCCAGCCCTCTGAAGGTATGCTGTTGCTTAGCAAGGCTCAAAAAAGCCTGTCAATCCACATTTTTATTTTGTAATAGTATTTGCAAAAGAGTAAGCACAGCAGAATGTAGAGCATACGTGTCAGCTCTCATTTTTGATAATCGTTCCATTTTCATGTGCTTTAATTATACATCTTCTGGAGCCATCTCCTGTGACTTTGCACTTCAGGTGGGGTTCACTGTCTTCCCTTGGTTTTGTCTCATGCTGTCTCTGTCATGCCAGAGTCTAGAAAAAGGGTCATATTCAGAGGCAAACTGTTTACTGAAGGTTCGTGAAATGAGAGGGTTCTCATGGAACCTTCCATGATGGACCTCCTTTGTTATAAAATCACACTTCTGAAATACAATCTCTAAAATACTTTCCCGGAAGCATTCAGAGTACCAAAAAAGAGAAAGGAGGCCCAATTTGTAGCCCCTGAATTAAAACTAAGGGGATCTTTTTTCAAAAGGAAGTAACTGCCTAAATAAGAGGGATTTATTTTTCTGGAGAAGGCTTTCCAACAATCTGGCATTTGAATTCACTGGAGTATTTCCTATAGTAAGTTTCCATATGGGACTGCATTGGCAAGAATCAAGGAGTGTGGTTTTCAGGTCTTGGAGCTGATTAGGCTCGTGCTGTGTTCTGTTTACTGATTGTACTGCCGATCCAGTCCTGCCTTATTGTGAGTCACAGCTGCAAGTCCTGCTTACAAATTCTCAATTTCTACTTCCATGTGGAACAGATGGTTCAATTGGGGAACTTAAGTCTTTGGTCCACACTAGGCACTTTAGATAGCATTTGGAAAGGGAGGGACTTTATGATGCAGGCCACATATTATGCAAAATATTTTGTATTTAGTACATACACCTAAGTCCAGTTTGGCCTCTTGACTGGAATTACTGCAGACTATGAACCAATACTGTACTACCTTGGAATAGGAGCTATTTGGCTTTATAACAAATAACATTTTTTTCAAGCACAACTTGGGGAGATGCCAGATCTTTATTGTAAACATGGAAACCAATACTTAATCTTTCATGAGTTTTCCTGGATTCAATTTCCTCATTATTCAATGGGCAGATTCTAATATATCTTCTTGACATTGGAGAGGAAACATATTCTCCAAGGTAGTGGAAGAAATTCCTATATTTACCAAATGGAAATTCCTCCATTTGCTTTCCAGGCCTCTTTTGAAAATAACCACAGGAAGAAATGGGATATACTCTTTCAGAACCCAAACTCTAAAGTACTTTTGCAGATTCTGCAGCATGAAGACAAAACAAGAAACTGTGACCTTCCACCTGGAATAATGGTTAGGATGATATAAACATGGCTAGACTCGCTGGTGACATCTTTGTCATTCTCCAAAGCATTATGAGAGGCAGAACAGTTAATGATACCCATCCCTACCACTTAGGAAGTGACTGGAGCAGCCCGATCTTGCCATGGTTGTATGAGCGCAGCCAAGGACTTCATTAGCCCAGGAGCCCTGGGGCAAAAGAAAAATGTTAAAGTTTTAAAGTAAACATAGCAATAATATTAAACCTTGCAAACTGGGGGGAAGAAAAGAAAGAGTTTTTAAGTCTCTATGGTCAATAAATCAAAACCTGGCCAATTCATTATATTTTGACATTCACATGGTAACTGAACTTATTTTCCTCTTTTTCACCTACTTTCACTATCTGTGACTTCTCTCTGATTGTAATTTTCATCATCTTTTCATGCTGAGTGATTTCAGGAGGCATCATACAATATTGAAAAAAGAGGACAGGAAAAAAAAAAAAAAAGAGGACAGGAGACTATTCCACTTCAGTTACTTGATATCTATGGTAGAGCACTTACAATTTTTGGATACATTTTCTCATTTCTAGGATGGGATAAATATTTGCTCTGGGAGAATCAGATGGCATAATATATGTGAAAATGTTTAAAAAATTCTAGCTTGTTGCATAATCTGCAGATGATATAACTGCCTAGATAGGTAACTCAAGAGATTCCACAGATAAATTATTAAAATTAACAGGTGGCTGCAATAATTTCAATATGTAAAAACAAATCACATTTTGATAAACTTGAAGTCAGCAGTTATAAGCTACAATATTAAAAACTGTGCCATTTATAATTGTAAAATAATATATAATGTACTCAAGAAGAAAGCTATCAGATTATACAACAGCTTTAAGAAAATTATACATTTTAATTATTGAAAGTCACTAAAGAAGTCCAAGTAAATGGGGATAAATACCATATAAAGGCAAAATGAGTAAATGTTTTAATATACCCCAAATTTTAAGATAGAGTTCATAAAACTCCAAGCAGAATCTCAACTAATTTTTTTAATGAAACTTTATAAGAAAAAGCTTAAGAATGGCTGAGATTTTCTTTAAGAAAAAAAAATCCATGTAGAGTGACCTGCCCTATCAAATGTCAGTAAGAGAATGTGGCAAGGGTGAGAGAATAGACAACGAAAACTGAAATAGAACAGACTTTACCTACAGACTCAGATATTTATGGAATTTTGAAGTATGGCAGACCTGGTGCCTAAGAATAAAGAATTTCAGTTTCCTTGTCAATATGACTAGAGGCAGGGTATGGGTTAAGCCCATTAATATCCCCTAGGACCCAGGTAAAGATGAACCTTCTTTGCATATAACAGAACATGAAAGTACTCCTTGAAAAGGGGAACAACATAAAACCTTGGTTACAAAAGACAATCAGGGTAATTTTCTAACATGTTCAACATAATTTAGAAATAAAGGAATTATGACATTCACTAACTAGTGAATCTATTCTGTACAAAACTAGAAGAGGTGTCTGGCCTTGAAGAAATGAATATGTGATGAGTATTCAATAGGCAGTACATTTTTACATGTTCAGAGATTTTCCCCAATATTATTTTTGCTGCTGTTGTTATCCTTAAAGGGGGAATACTACTAGAGGAACACAGTGCTTAGCTCTGAGGCTCAATCAAACATAGAGAATAAAATCGAGATTTAGTATTAATACTATCAAGGCTAATGCCACTGTCAAGAGAGAGAAACATTGCATGTACTAGTCACAGTTTGAATACTGTCCATATCCCCTACATCCACCTTAGAGACCCTCCAGAACTGTGAAAGGTCTGAGATTCGACCCTGCTGCTGCTGCTGCTAAGTTGCTTCAGTCGTGTCCGACTCTATGACGGCAGCCCACCAGGTTCTGAATATAGCCTATATGCTGCTGCTGCTGCTGCTGCTAAGTCGATTCAGTCGTGTCCAACTCTGTGTGACCCCATAGACGGCAGCCCACCAGGCTCCCCCACCCCTGGGATTCTCCAGGCAAGAACACTGGAGTGGGTTGCCATTTCCTTCTCCAATGCGTGAAAGTGAAAAGTGAAAGTGAAGTCACTCAGTCGTGTCTGACTCTTAGCGACCCCATGGACTGCAGCCTTCCAGGCTCCTCCATCCATGGGATTTTCCAAGCAAGAGTACTGGAGTGGGGTGCCATTGCCTTCTCTGAGATTCGACCCTACTGGCAAGCAAACAAGTCTTCCTGCCACAGTTTCATGGGCGCTGGCAGGAGACATGAGACGTGGAAGTCAGAGACTCACAGTGTGGAGATGTCATGGATGGTTTATTCCTCACAACAGTCAGTAGTAGTCGCCAGAGTATCGGCTCTGGCCCCAGTTCCTCTTTCCACTGAGTCCCACAAGGCGACCTGAAGAGATTCAGCTGACACCTGTGTGCATAACAGATTGCACTGCAGGAGAGGAACCCTGAGGTTTAGGGAACATAAATTTTTATAATGGGCAGTAAGCCTGCCTGAACTTTGTCCCAGAGGGAGACACTATCTGTATTATGCTGGACCACAAACAGACCTGCCCTTCCCTCTAGGGGGAGACATGGCCTTCATCTCTCAAGGATGTTCACTATACAAATATATTTTTTTTAAATATTCCAAAACACAGGCGTTTTGCCCCTATTCACAATATGTATGAAATACGAGAGACACAGTGAGATTCGTCTTTCAACAGTGGTCACTTGCAGACAGTTTCTTACATTCAGACGGCTTCCTGTGTCTGCCTCAGGATAGTCTCTTGGCCATGGGAGTGCTGGATCACTTGCACATGCAGACTAGAAATGCAGAGAGGCTGAGGGCTCAGAAAAGATTCCCAATGCTGGCATGCGTTCCCCCGCTTCATCACACCCCAATGGGACACTTCCGAGGTGTGTCCTATATAGTCTCAGCAGCACAGAGCTCCAAGTTCCCACAATAGTTATCAGCTCATTAACATATTATTTATTGGCTTCCCATTTTTCTCTGTATCATGTTCCTACTCCCTCACTGTGCTCCTGGCATCACCTCCCAAATAAACTGCCTGCACTCAATTTCCAGTCTCAACGTCTGGTTTGGGAAAACTCATACCAAGGCAGATAGAGCAAAGAAACTAAATGTGTGCTGAATTTTCAGGTCCATAACTGACGTCTTTACTTTGTGATGTCTAGACTTTACATATCTCAGTATGAAAATAAATTCTTTCCTCTAATAGGATGGTCCTTGATTCACAGAGTTACTATGATGACTTAAATCTTGATTCTCTTGAGGTCCCAGTTGTAGTAAAGCAAGATAATCCTAAACTTGATGGAGTCCAACCTTCTGCAATAGATTTGCGATGACTTTTGGCAAGGCTGCAGGCCAGGGAATGAGCTCATTCTTCAGAAATATGCCTCTGCCTCTCACCATTCCAGTATTTTGAAATGTGGCAAAGCAGGAATAAGGAATTAGCTTGGCATAAGCAAGTGTGTAAAACCTAATGTATGTAAACATACAAATTGCTTGTGGGTTCCTAAAGCTGGACAATAATTCCTGACTCTTCACCTCTGCCCTCAGGTTCCCCCATAAGGCACACCATGGCTAAAAGAGTATGTTTTGGAGTTGTACCAACTAATTGTGTATCTTTTGGCAAGCTACTATATCTCTCTAGTATTTGCTTTCTTAATTTATTAAATGGTGGTGATAACATCTACATCTTATGGTTTTGTTGTGAGAATTACATGTGATAATATATATAAAGCTCATACTACAGGTGTCCATTTCATTCAGCAAGTATTTATTGAGTGTTGTTTATGTGCTAAACATTATTCTAAGAGGCTGGGATAAATCAGCAAACAAAGTAGACAAACATTCCTGTCCTGGTGGAGCTTATATTATAGCAAGGAGAGATAGAAAATAAAGAGGAAATAGAATATACAATTATTTAGAATATTAGTTAATTAGTGTTAGTCACTCAGTCATGCCCGACTCTTGTGACCCCATGGACTCCAGCCCACCAGGCTCCTCTGTCTATGAGATTTTCCAGGCAAGGATACTGGAATGGGTTGCCATTTCCTTCTCCAGGGGATCTTCCCAACCCAGGGATCAAACCCAGGTCTCCTGCACTGCAGGCAGACTCTTTACTGACTGAGCTAGGGCTTCCCTGATAGCTCAGTTGGTAAAGAGTCAGCCTGCAATGGAGGAGACCCCGGTTCAATTCCTGGGTCAGGAAGATCCCCTGGAGAAGGGGTAGGCTACCCACTCCAGTATTCTTGGACTTCCTTTGTGGCTCAGCTGGTAAAGAATCCACCTGTAATGTGGGAGACTGGAGTTCGATCTCTGGGTTGAGAAGATCTCCTGGAGAAGGGAAAGGCTACTGACTCCAGTATTCTGGCCTGGAGAATTCCATGAACTGTATAGTCCATGGGGTCTCAAAGAGTTGGACATGACTGAGCGACTTTCACTGCTGCATTTAATATATTAGATGGTGATAAATGGTAGGGACAAATTAAAAGTATAACAGGCCAAGGTGGGAGGAGAAAAGGGAACCCATCTACACTGTTGGTGGGAATGTAAATTGGCGAGGCCACTATGCAGAACAGTATGGACATTCCATCAAAAACTAGAAATAGAGTTAGAAAATGATATAGAAATCCCACTCCTGGGCATACATCCAGAGAAAACTCTAATCCAGAAAGATACACGTTATAATAGCCAAGATATGGAAGCAACCTAGAGGCCCATTAACAGAATGGATTAAAAAAAAAACAAACATGATGTGTATATATATATATATATATATATATATATATCTTGTATATATATGTGTGTGTGTGTGTGTGTATTTATTTAGACATATATGTGTATATGTACACATACAATGGAATATTACTCAGCCATAAAAAGAATGAAATATTGTCATCAGCAGAAACATGAATGGACCTAGAGACTATTACACTGAGTGAAGTCAGATAAGTATTATATGATATCACTTACATGTGGAATCTAAAAAGTAATACAAATGAACTTACTTACCAAACAGAAAGAGACTCACAGACATAGAAAACAAACTTGTACTTATCAAAGGGGAAAGATGGGGAGGAATGAATTAGGAGTTCCTATAAACCACTACGTATAAAATACAAACAACTATATGTAAAATAGATAAACAAGGTCCTATTGCACAGTACAGGCAGCTATATTCAATATCTTGTAAGAACCTATAATGAAAACATGAAGAACACACGTATATATATATATATGTACATGTATAATTGAATCATTTTGCCATACACCTGAAACCAACACAACAGTATAAAGCAACTATACTTCAATTTTAAGAAAGTGCAGCAGGATAGGGAAGCATCAAGAGGGAGGGAGTAAGGTGGGGCAATTTGCAATATCAGATAAGATGTTTAGGATCCTCAATGAGAGATTGAGATTAGAGAAAATGGTAGAAGAGGAGGACATTAGAGAATTGATATTTGGGGAAAGAGTGCTCTAGGCAGAGGCATAATTAGACTTTAATGTACATTAAATATCTTCCATAAGCCATCTTTATAAACGGCTCTTTAATTGAAGCAAGCAATGCTGACAATAACAATAAAAGAAACATGGCAAACACTTATTTAGTACTCATTATGTGCTAAACACTATTTATGCTTCTCGTATATTAACTAAATTGGTTCTCACAGAAGCTCTTTGATATAGCAACTATCTTTGAGAGAGATACTGTCCTGAGATAATAAAACTGAGGCAGAGAGAAATTAGTAAATTGCTCAAGGTCACACAGCACGTCTGTGGTCAAGGGAGGAATCAAAGTGAGGGAGGAACCAACTAGTAAATGCTCAACTGTACATCATAGTGCCTTTCTTTAATTAATAGCTAAAAGGATACTGGGGCTTCCCTGGTGGCTCAGCAGGAGAGAGCCTGCCTACAAGGAGATATGGGTTCGATCCCTGGGTCAGGAAGATCCCCTGGAAAAGGAAATGACAGCCCACTCCAGCATTTTGCCTAGAAAATCCCATAAACAGGGGAGTCTAATGGGCTACAGTCCTTGGGGTAGCAAAGAGTCGGACACGACTTAGTGACTAAACAACAACAATATAGGGGCACTGGACAGGTTTCCTGGGGCAGGAATTGGGGGTGTGGATAGAAGTCTAGATGGCAAAGGGGTATGAGTGGCCTTTTGGGAGTAATGGAAACGTTTTGCTATTTTTTGGTGGTGGTTGTTTCATAACAATTATCAAAATTTATCAAAATGTACACCTGAAACAGATATAGTTTATTATGTATAAAATTATTCCACAATGAAATTTATTAAAAATTAGTTTCACTTATCTTGAAATCACCATTCACCCCAGTCATTGTACAGAACATATCTCTTTATTTAACCATGTTTGGTGGTCTAAAAGTGATTTATGTGCTTTCTCTTAAGTCTCTTATTTTGCCTTGAGGTAAAACTTGTATGGGCTTCTCAGGTAGCTCAGTGGTAAAGAATCCGCCTGCCAATGCAGGAAACATAAGAGATGCAAGTTTGATCCCTGGGTAGGAAGATCCCCTGAAGAAGGAAATGGCAACCCACTCCAGTGTTCTTGCCTGGAGAATCCCATGGACAGAGGATCCTGGTGGGCTACAGTCCATGGGGTCGCAAAGAGTCGGATAGGACTTAGCAACTAAACAACAATAAAAATTTGTAGACTATGAAATTTGAATTTCTCCACAGTAGGCAATGAATCTGACTAATCAAAAAAAAAAAGTATAACAGTTTCTGTTTGTTTACTGCTTGTGGTAGGCAGAACTCTAAAATGGCCTGCAACATTCCCTGCAATATGCCCTGTATACCTCGCTCCCATTGAGTGCGGGCAGGACCTGGGAATGGGATGGGAACTATAAGGTAAGGTTGTAGATTAGGTTACCTTATTAGGTTACCTTATATGGCAAAGGAGATGTTACTCCCATGATGACATGATGCTATATAAGATCCCATAGTAGTTGAGTGGAGAAATTGTCTCCCGTGCTGGCCTTGAAGCAGTTAGCTGCCCTGTTAGGAAAAAGTCTATGAGAGGGCCATGTGGCAAGGGATGTCTGGGGGCTTCTAGGAGCTGAGAGCAATCCCTGGCTGTCTATGGGACCAGCAAGAGGGACCTTAGTTCTGCAATGATGAGGAGCTAGATTCTTCCAACATGAGTGTGGAAGAGGATTCTGAGCTCACGATGACACCCTCTTTGCAGTTTTATCTTATCCTAAGTAGAGGATCCAGTTAGATATCTAAACTGCTGACAGAAACTGTGAGCTAATCAATGGGTGATATTTTAAGCCACTACATTTGTGGTATTTTGTTACCCAGCCACAGAAACAGAACACACTGCTCCTTAAAAAGATGTACTCTTTCACTTAACATTTATTGATCCCCTGCTGTGTGTACTGCCCCAGAACAGCTCCCTCAGGCTAGAAATTTCAACTATGCTTTTCTTGGTTTAACCTATTAGTTAGATTTAAGTGCATCCGTCGTGTTCTTTGTGCAGCTTATGATGGGGCTTAGAGCACAGTCCTAGGAGCCAAACTACCTGGGTGTAAATCTCAGTTCTGCTTACCAGCTGTGTGACCTTAGGTAAGTTATTTTCTGGTACCTCAGTTTCCATGTTTGTAATGGGAGACAATAGTTTCTGTTGCATTCAAATGGGCCATATGAGTCAGAGTGGGCTAGGTTATTCCAGGGCAACAAATTAACCATGGAACCTCAGTGTTTTATGAAATGAAAACGTTTTTTATTCATGATAGGTGTTCAATTTGGGTTTTCAGGGGGCTCTGCTTCTCCTAGTTACTCACAGGACTCCAGCTGATGGCAGGCCCTCCAAATTGTGATCTGACCATCTTAACGTATGGGAGATGGAGGGACATTTACCACCTTGGGCATTAAGTGATAACATTTGTTTTGCTCACAGCCCATGCTTTCAAATGAATCGTCTAGCCTCACCAAACTCATTAGTCAGGAAGAAACTTGGACACAGGAGGAGCCCGCCATGTGGAAATCGTCCCAGGTAGAGAGAAGAGGCAATAGAGAGCTCTGAGGAAGGAAGGAATGATCTACTCAAGGAGGACTAAGAAGCTGCTGTGACAGCTGTGTGGGGATTAAAGATGAGAAACCACTGAGGAGGCGGGGGGCAGGGAGGAGATCATACATGGTCTTATCATGATTCAAAGGGTATGTTAGTCGCTCAGTCATGGCCAACTCTGTGCGACCCCATGGACTGTAGCCCCCAGGCTCCTCTGTCCATGGGACTTTCCAGGCAAGAATACTGAAGTGGATTGCCACTTCCTACTCTAGAGATCTTCCTGACCCAGGGATCGAACCCGCACCTCCAGTGGCTCCTGCATGGCTGGTGGATTCTTTACCACTGAGCCACCTGGGAAGCCCCATTCAAAGGGCAGCAGCTCATTCTTCAGAAACAAATTTCCATCTCCGAGAGTTTTTGTTGGTTTTCTCTAAAATAGCATCCTCATTTCTCTGATGACCCCTGTTCCTTAGCCTGCTTTAATTGCCTTCACTGTAGGTACCTGTAATTCTATCATGTATTTCTTACTGCTTCCCTACAGACTCCCCTTACTAGAGAGCAAAATGAGGGTAGAGATTCCTGTCTTGTTCATTCTCTCCTCAACATTTAGTATAGTACCTGAACCTAAAAGACTTAATAAATGCTCATTGAATGACTTAATGGAGAGATGTTTAATTTCACTTTGCTTCTGCACACCAAAGTCGATGAGTTCAGTGAAGGAACACACTGTCCGCTTCAAAGGCCTTTCCAAGATAAATTTTCCATTTAGATCCTGTCGGAGTCAATCCTATAGGAGTCAATCCTATAGGAGAATGTTAGTCCCTCCTAAGAGCTGATGGCAGGAAACACATCTGCACCCTACTTCTGAGAACCACGATGCTTCAGCCCAGTTAAAGGAGCAGGCCTGCACAGGAGTGAGTGTCACTTGGCTCTTTCAGTGGGAGCTAATCACACCTAGAACAGAGGGGCTGAGGACATGAGTAGTGTGGAAGCCACACCCATTCTCAGGCAGGCCTTCCCTCAACAAAAAGTCGATGCAACATTCTTGAGTATTTGGAAATCCAAACTTTCTTCCTTTAGAGTCTTTCAAACAGAGTTGCCCAAATAAGGCCAGACTGCCTAAGATCAGCTTAGTTTAAACTAACTTTCCTGAGTAACATGTATGAATTTTTCATTATTAAATATCTTTTAGAATAATTTCTGAAAGCCTTATGTACTTTTATTTTTCAAGTAAGTTTTATTTTCATCCTTTTAACTGAGCTGTAATTGACATATGTCAATTGTAACACAATACTAACATGTAACACTACATATTAGCTTCAAGTACACATCATCATGTTTCAATACTTGTATATGTTGCCAAATAAGCACCATGATAAGTCTAGATAATGTACATTACCACACAGAGTTACACATTTTTTTTCTTATGATGAGAATGTCTAAACTCTACTGTCTTGGCAACTTTTAAATATGTAATATGGTATTATTGACTATAATCACCAAGCTGTACATGACATCTTCAAATATCATGTATCAGCCAGGCAATCAACAAATTATTTAAATCTGCCCTCATGATAATATACACTATAGGTATTAACATCATCATATATAGATAAGGCGACAGATCTAGAGAGGTGAAGTCGTTTTCCCCAAGTTTACCCAGTCAGTAAGGTGAGAAGAATTTGAACGTGTATGTTCAGATTATTGCTCATCCTATATTCTATGACTAGAGGTAATAAACTGTGCTATAGATTCCAGACTGAATCTTCCTGCCCTTAAATCACTCACTTTTTATAAATACTTGTTTAAACATCTGTATTTCACCCAGAAATCCCATCTCTAGTTATCTCTATGATAAATGGAGACATATATCCTTCCAAATATTGGTACACAAATGTTCACAGCAGAATTATTCACAGCAGTCAAAAAACCCAGAAACAAGCCAAACATCCATCAACTAGGTACTGGATAAACAAAACGTGGCATAGTCATACAATAGAATTCTATTCAGCAATAAAAGGGAATGAAGTACTGAATCATGCTACAACATAATAAACCTCAAAATGTATAGGAAGTGAGAGAAGCCAGACAAAAAATATCATGTGTTGTGTGATTCCATTTATACAGAATGTCCAGAATAGACAAATTTTTAGAGACAAAGTAGATTAGTGACTGCCAGAGACTGGGATGAGCAAAGGAGAGTGACTGCTAATGATGACAGATGTTATTGGTGTGATGGAAATGTTCCACAATTG
The DNA here is from genome assembly GCF_055505025.1 of Bos grunniens. Classification (NCBI taxonomy): domain Eukaryota; kingdom Metazoa; phylum Chordata; class Mammalia; order Artiodactyla; family Bovidae; genus Bos; species Bos grunniens. Next base: position 8,912,464 of record NC_141194.1, read on the forward strand.
AATTATAGTGATAGCTGCACAATTCTGTAAGTTTACTCAAAATAACTGAATTGTAAACTTACAATGAATGAATTTTACAGTATATATGTTATACTCTAATAAAGCTGTTTTTAAAAAGAGTGAGAGAAAGAAAATGCCTGTGTCTGTGTTGCCTCTAGAGTATTAGCTATGAAGGCAGCAGGTATCTGTATTTTTCACTTTGACACCTCAAGTGCCTAGCACATTTGCTGGACACAGAGAAGAAACTCAAAGAAGCTTCACTTACTGAATGAATAAACGAACACGGTGTCAGTGTTGATAGATGTGCCTGACTGAATTTTCTCCCCCAGATCTCACCAAGTTACAGATCTCTTTGTAACCATCACAAGCAGGTTCTGGAAACATATCTCAGAGATGATGAAACAAACACAGTTTCTTGCATGTAGGACAGCTCAGCAGAATGTTATCAAGGAAGCCTCATTCCTATCTTGGAAACTAAGGATGGAGTTGAAAGATGTGACTGGAGTTTAGACTTCCTGCAGCCAGAAAATCTTCCCTGCCACAGGCTCTAGTGGCTGAAAACCATGGGCCAATGTCAAGGAGAAAAAGATCAGACCTGACCAGAAACTGATCAGAGAGGATGCCCCTCAGACTGCTCATACCCTAGGTCTTTAGGAGGAAGCCTGCAGGAGGGACAATAGCATTTCTGGAAGTAAAAATATTTTCTTTTACCCAGTTGCCAACTTTCAGGGAAGGAAATTAAAGCAAAGCTGTTTTCCCAATTTAGGGCAAGGATATTTTCCATATTTTTGCAGAAATATTTTATTTATGAGACACAAAATGAACCAGGGGCAATCAGAAAGCAACAATGTCTGCTGGCCTTTTAGCACAAGATGGGCTGCACATTTCCTTCTAGTGCTTTTAAAATGTTTTATAAAAGAAAGTCCAGCTTGTAAAATCACACACATCTAATTCTCTCTGAGAATTAAGGCCAAGAGATGTGACCCGAGCTGAGTCACAGCTGAGTCAAAGGGAACTGCTTCATCTCTGCTCCACCCATAGCAGTGTCCTCTCCATAAAAAAAATATTAAACTGTGTTTGTCCCAGATTAAGATTAAACCTTGAGAAGATGTGGGAAAATGACCTTTTACTTTATTTGTACGGTGTATAATGGTGTCCTTGTGTTTCCTCCTTCCCAACCCTCTGAAAACACGTTCCAACTTTACTGTAGTCCTGGTCAAGGAAGAACACAATAGGAATCTAGCAATTTTGTCATTTTAATGACTCATTCAAGAAAGAAAATATCACCACCATACCATGTTTGAAAATTTACTCCAAACTGATTCACTGAATTTCTGTGAGACTTAGAATGACATTCTGATCCCCCCAAATCTTAGGAAGTAGCCATTTCTTTCCCCAAATCAACCACAACAGCTATGCCAGGGTGAGATTGGAATTCACAATTTTCTGTGGCAAAGACTCTATGATATATTTTCTCACAACTTTCTAACCTAAATCCTATGGTGACGCAACAGGAGATCAAACAAACAGCAGCAGCAAGTGCTGGACCCATGCTGGCACCTTGCTGAACTCGTGTAGGTGTTTCTACTAGCTGCGTGGTTGATTGAAATGTTTGTTTGTTTGTTTGTTTTTAATGGAGTGGTAAGACCTTTGGAAGGATGTGAGAAAATGCTCCCATCTCTCCCCTGTTGTCTGCTCAGTGGTTGGGAAATTTACCATGGTCTGTCCCAGGCTGAAATCTGGGCGGCCAGCTCACTATCATGTGATGGTGGCAGTTTACATGTCTCCTGTCAGTAGCATGGGTAGATTTCTCTCTTCCTGCTCAGTTCAGGACTGCAGTGCCCACAAGAACCTGAGCAGAGTGGCAGGTGGTGTTGGGTGAGTGGAGCGACAGGTACAAGTCACATATATGCAGAAGAATTTGCCTTGCATTCAACCATGGGTACTCCAGAGAAGACAGGGAAAGGGCATATGGAGAAGGGTGAGAGAGAAGAGGCGACAGAGGCCATGAGCAATCACACTCTTCACTTAAATATTGATTCCAGACTACTTTTCGTTCAATGAGTGTGGCCTTCCAGGATGGACATAACTTAGAAAAATAACTTAGAACAAAGTCAGAATGGCAAACTTTGTTCTGTCTATGTCTGTCTTCGCCTGGCTCCCAAGGAAGCAGTAGCTTGCAGAGCTGAGCTGGACTTAATGTTCAAAGTCACTCACTTTAAAACATAACATAGCCCCCAGTTGGAAGCCAGCTAATTCAGAAAGTGCTTACCCAGAAAACCAGAGATGAGCTCCACTTGCAGAAAATAAACCAGCAGAGGAACAGAAATAGAAGAGACAGAAAATTCCATGTAAGTCAGGAAGAACAGGACTGGTTGTAAATAGATCAGACTTTGAGCATCAAACTGCTGACCAGTCATTGATCAGAGAAAGGACATGACCCACGGGGTAGATTGTGCTCTCAGGGAGTTCAGTTGTAAGACGCCATTATTAGTTTATAGAGAAGGGACTGTTGGTTGTTCACTCTTGCCTGTGTCCTTGGTTAGAGAGCCCCTCTGTCCTTTGGGGAGGACAGTGTGTTCAGCCAAAATATTTTTATTTTGCAGCTTCTCTCAACCTTGAGCACTGCAAAGTCAATAGGTGCAGGCCAGTGAAACATGAGCAACAGTATGAGATGATTCATGGGAAAGCTCCTGACTAGGCCATTCATTCATTCATCCTTGACTCATTTACTCATTTATTAATTTCTCATTCAGAAAACATCTACTGATCACTTACTGTGATCCAGTCACTGAGCAAAGAGCTGGGAAAGAAGTCTGAGACACGGCCCTTACCCCACAGTTTAGTGGGAAAGGTAAACAAAGTGGGAAAGGTAAACAGGCAATCAGGGTACAAGATGATGGGGTTATGTATCATGGGGGTGAATACTTGGTGCTGTACAAAGAAGAAGAAGAAGAACATGGACGCAGGCATGAGTCAGAGAAAGCTCACCTGAGTTGGTGACAGAAGGTGAAGAAGCACTAACCAGTTGAAGAAGAAGGACACTTTGAGCAGGAGTGGCTTATCTAATGGCCTTTGGTGTACTCCAGGGAGCTCAGTGTTTTCAGTGGGTCCTTAATTCTTCAGTCCCCAAAATCAGCATAGGAATTAAAAGTTTTGCAATTGAGAGACTCTCTGAAGGAATAAACTTTTGGAACAAATGGTCAACTTCAATTAATGACTAATAGAAGAGGACAGAGATTCAACCCTTTAAAAACAATCGCCTACCCATGTTGCTACACATATATTCAGCCTGGCACTTTGAACTGCTGTGTCATGTTTCCTAGTGCGTGTCTAGCCTAGCCATTCCCCCAGGGATGGACAGTTGGTTGCCTGCAACTCCCACTGTCAAAAAATTCTCTGATGAACATCTCTGTATTGTCACTAATGGACCTGTTTAAGAGTTTCTCCGGGATATATATACTCAGGAGCAGAAGTGCTGGGTCATGGGGTAAGGTACTTGAATTTGACAAAGTATAAAAGATTCCCTCCCTGAATGGCTGTACCAGTCTACACCCTGACAGTACATGAAGAGTCCCAGATCCCCAGGTCCTCACCAATGCCTGGCATTTCCAACTTTCTAACTTTTGCCAATATGTTGGATTTAAAGTGATGTCTCATTATTGTGTTCAAATTACCTCACAATTGTACTCATCTTATACACTAGCAAAGTAATGCTCAAAATTCTCCAAGCCAGGCTTCAACAGCACGTGAACCATGAACTTCCAGATGTTCAAGCTGGAGTTAGAAAAGGCAAAGGAACCAGAGATCAACATCTGTTGGATTACCAAAAAAGCAAGAGAGTTCCAGAAAAACATTTACTTCTGCCTTATTGACTATACCAAACCCTTTGACTGTGTGGATAACAATAAACGGTGGAAAATTCCTAAAGAGATGAGAATACCAAACCACCTGACCTGCCTCCTGAGAAATCTGTATGTAGGTCAAGAGGCAACAGTTAGAACCAGACATGGAACAACAGAGTGGTTCCAAATTGGGGAAGGAGTACGTCAAGGCTGTATATTGTCACCCTGCTTATTTAACTTATATGCAGAGTACGTCATGGGAAATGCCAGGCTGGATGAAGTACAAGCTGGAATCAAAATTGCCGGGAGAAATATCAATAACTTCAGATATGTATATGACACCACCCTTATGGAAGAAAGTGAAGAGGAACTAAAGAACCTCTTGATGAAAGTGAAAGAGTAGAGTGAAAAAGCTGGCTTCAAATGCAACATTCAAAATACAAAGATTGTGGCATCTGGTCCCATCACTTCATGGCAAATAGATGGGGAAACAATGGAAACAGTGACAGACTTTATTTTCTTGGGCTCCAAAGTCACTGCAGATGGTGACTGCAGCCATGAAATTAAAAAACGCTTGCTCCTTGGAAGAAAAGCTATGACCAACCTAGACAGCATATTAAAAAGCAGAGAGATTACTTTGCCAACAAAGGTCCATCTAGTCAAAGCTATGGTTTTTCCAGTGGTCATGTGTGGATGTGAGAATTGGACCATAAATAAAGCTGAGCGCCAAAGAATTGATGCTTTTGAACTGAGGTGTTGGAGAAGACTCTTGAGAGTCCCTTGCCCAGCAAGGAGATCCAACCAGTCAATCCTAAAGGAAATCAGTCTTGAATATTCATTGGAAGGACTGATGCTGAAGATGAAGCTCCAATACTTTGGCCACCTGATGTGAAGAACTGCCTCATTGGAAGAGACCCTGATGCTGAGAAAGTTGAAGGTAGGACAGAAGGGGATGACAGAGGATGAGATGGTTGGGTGGCATCACCGACTCAATGGACATGAATTTGAGCAAGTTCTGGGAGTTGGTGATGGACAGGGAAGCCTGGTGTACTGCAATCCATGGGGTTGCAAAGAGCTGGACACAGCTCAGTGACTGAACTGAACTGATTATCAAACTACTATCTACCTCCTAGCCATGCTCTGTACCCCTAACAAATATATACTTGTACCAGTAGGCAGTATGAACAAACCAGAGAGAAAACATCTCTTAGCCTAGGATCAGAGTTCTCCACTTGTACTCAGCAGCCTGGCTTTTCCTACCTGCCTAGGCTCTTTAAAGAACCTTCGCAGAAATCTACCAATACTGCCACTCTCACCCAGCCTGTGATGTGTCCTTACAAAGCGACTACAGTAGCAGTAGCAGTTATCTTAGACCAGAAATCCCTTTAAGGAGAAAGACAGGTGCTGGGAAGATGGAGGAGGGAGACTAAAGGAACATTGGCCCCAGGTAAATGCAGATCCAGCCTCCTTTAAGTAATAATAATAAAAAACTTCTATCTTTATGAACTACTGTAATTTGAGTTTTCTGATATGTTCACCTAAATCTCATATTCATTTATGCACTGTTTAAAATGTAAAATTAATTCCACCTTGAGAATATAAAAAGCATGACCTCTTTGTGGCCAAAGACAGTGCTGCTTTCCCCTAATGAGGAATATTTACAAAGTTATTATTTACTTTTCTTTATTTTGAAGAAACCACTGTGTATTCACTTCAAATATTTCTTGCTGAGCTTTTTTATTTATCATTTTAAAGATGATATGATTAATTTTACTGATGTCTACCTCACATAGATATGAAAACTGAAACTAAATCACAGATAAACAAGGAGTACACATAACAATATATTAAAAGGCACAGAGACAACTGTCCTAATACTCAAACAATTATTCATAAACTATAATTAGAGGGGAAAGGCACAGGATGTTCCTACCTGTTTACAAAAATTAACAAATCTCAGTCAAACCCTCCTTCTTTTCCTTATCTTCAGTAATTGTCAAGCAAGTCCAACTGCAAAGCTAAAAAATTTGCCAATTCTTTCTTTCACGAGTTTACTTCTCTCTGTATACACTGTTTTCTTCAGTATTTCATCAGAAGTTCCTTAGATCTACCTTTAGATAAATTGCCCCTTTTTATTTAGCTGCAGCAGGCCTCACACACAAAGCAAAACCAACATCTATGAACAATTTTCCTTCTACTTTTTTCCCATCAAATTAAGCAACTGGCCTAAAAGGAGTGTGTCATTCTGTAGATGCTAAAAAAGAGGCATGGCAGGTGACCTGGCTTTCCCACCTACACCCTGTCTATCCATGGTAAAGTTAAAATTGCCTTCCAATCCTAGAACAATTCTCCAATCCCACCTTTCATCCATCACCTGCCATCTTCTTTCAGCTTCCATAGTTGCATTTGCTGATTCACCACACTCCCTCACTAGTACGCACTGATCCTTCTTACCACCCAAGCCATCACAGATTTTATAAAATCAGGCAACCTTGTTGTTTCCCGCTTTTCTACAGAACTTGAATTTCTTCCTCTTTATCTCATTAAAGAAGAACAATGACACCCAGTTATTGAGCCAGTTGTTACTGTGTTTACATAGGCTTTGCATGAAAATTAATTTTGCCCTCTCAATACTTGTATGAGGTAAGAACCATAGGAGATAAGGAAACTTAAGCCCAGAGAAGTTAACTTGTTAAAGTTCCTAGGACATTCCAACTTTATGCTCCAACCTTCCTCTGACTTCAGCACTGTTCAACAGAAATATGATGCAAGAGACATAGGTAATTTTAAATGCTTCGGCAGCTAGATTTTAAAAGTAAAACTAGACAGGTGAAATTGATCATAATGATATATATTTTATCTAACCTGAATATCCCAAAGAGTATCATTTCAACATGAAATTAATATAAAAATAATGATTAATAAAACATTTTGCATTGTTAGAGCATATCTCAATTTGGACAATAAATTTTCATTACAAATATTTGATTTGGATTTAGGTTTCATAAATGAACAGTTGAAAAAGTCAACTCACATACCCAAGTTGTACCAAACATATTTAAACATTTTCCAAACACTGAACATAGCATCATTTTTTTAGTAAAGTTTAAATTTAACTTCATTATAATTACATAAAATTACAACCAACATCCTCAGTGGCTCAGACGGTAAAGAATCTGCCTGCAATTCAGGAGACCCGGGTTCAATCCCTGGGTCAGGAAGATCCCCTGGAGAAAGGGATGGCAACCCACTCCAGTATTCTTGACTGCAGAATCCCATGGACACGGAGCCTGGTGGGCTACAGTCCATGGGGTCACAAAGAGTCAGACATGAGTGAGTAACACTTTCACTTTTGACTTTCACAGTCAGTTTGTCAGTCGCACTACCCACATGTCAATTTCTCAGCAGCCATGTGGGGTCAGTGGCTGCCATGTTGGACAGCACAGTTCTAATCTAGGAATGTGTCCTTACAGACAACTCAACTATATGCTCCCATGTGAGCTCATGCAGTGAGTATGTCTCCTCTTCTTCCAAAAGAAAAGCTCTTCATTGCCCCCTCTCCAGAGCTCAGCTCAGATTGTCCTCTTACACTGAGACTTTCCTGATCCACTCAAAAGGAATCCAAAAGTTCACCTCTCCTCTGAATTTGCAGAGCACTTTCTCTAGACCTCCTCAATGGCAACCATTATTTTTCCCTTTGCATAATAGATGTTTCCTTTTATTCCTGTCGCCATACTTCCATCTTTGGTCTAACTCAAAACTGTGTAAAAAACAGTTCCTTAAAAATATTTTCTGCCTGAATCACCCAAAGTGATTTGTGGAGGAAGTATTAAAAAGAAACAAGCCCAAACTTTTGAAAGGAACATATTTATAGTTATCCTCACAAACAAACCCAGAAGAAAATTTATTTAGCAAAAATTATAATCTCTTTGGTGTCCTTATATAAGTTGAGAAAGAATATGGATAAAAGGAATATCGGTGTACCTCATTTTTTATAAGTTTTAGAACATACACATTGGTCTCAAAAACCAAGGGGCATTTTAGACATACATATTTATTTATGTTTCGTACAGTAAGGCAGAATAAATATCAAGTTGACCTTCCACAAAAAACATCTATAAATGCCGGATAACATATTTAAAATCCATTAAATTGCATGTATGAGTAGGCAAGAAAATAAGAAACACCTAGGTCTCAAAATGACTAGACAGGACATTGTAGCTCTACAGCCACTGTTTGCCTAGAAGCAACTTGTTGAACCTGGTGAATCCAAGTTCTAGTTTTCTGGTCTCATGGATTCAGGAGATGAAATGCAAATTCCAGAGTCTGCCCAAGGTGGCAATTTGAATAGAACATTCCTTCCCATAAAGCTGGAACTCCAACAGTATATGACCTTGTGGCAAGGGGAAACACCCCTCTCTCCAATCATAAAACAGGAAAATTTCCTGCCTTAAACCTGGCCAGTGGAAACAGCTCCAGTGTACATCATCAGGAGAATGGATACATTGTGGTATATATGTAGAAGGAAGTATGACAGATGAATGCTACACTGTGAGTGAACTCACAGATACAACCATATGCAAGAGAACCAGACACAAAAGAGTACAAAAAGTATGATTCCACTTACATAAAGTAGATAAATGGAGAAAGCTATTCTATGGTGACAGAGATCAGAATATGAGTTACCTTGGAGAAGGTGGTTTAGAGAATGATTAGTCATCAACCTTCAGCAGCATTAGTGGGTCAGACAGTAAAGAATCTGCCTGAAAAGCAGGAGACCGGGGTTTGATCCCTGGGTCAGGAAGATCCCCTGGAGAAGGGAATGGCTACCTATTCCAGTGTTCTTACCTGGAGAATCCCCTGGACAGAAGAGCTTGGCAGGCTACAGTCGATAGGGTTGCAAAGAGTCAGACACAACTAAGGGACTAATACTTTCATTTATATATATATATAATATATATTAATTGTAAGTACATAACATTTGGGCTTCTCTGGAGCTCAGCTGGTAAAGAATCCGCCTGCAGTGTAGGAGACCTGGGTTCGATCCCTGGGTTGGGAAGATCCCCTGGAGGAGGACATGGTAACCCACTCCGGTATTCTTGCTTGGAGAATCCCTATGGACAGAGGAGCCTGGTGGGCTACAGTCCATGGGGTCACAAAGAGTTGGACACGACTGAGCAACTGAGCACAGCACAGCACATATATCATTTATGCTTTAAAGTTATTTATATATTTACATAATTATGTGTTAATACTTATATACATTTAGTTATTACAAACTTATATGTGTTTAGTTATATAATAATTATATATATTTGATTTATGCTTATATCATCTCCATAGAATGCTGACACAGCCTCCTAAACAGTCTCTTGCAGACTTTTAGAAATTCCAAGCCACTAAAACAGCCAGAAATTCTGAGTGAGTGACCTCTTTACACTCCAGGAACTAGGGCCCCAGAGTGGCAAGATGTAAAGTACTAGGTCTGTACACCAGCTACACACAGAGCACACACACAGGGAAGAGAAAGACAGCAGAACGAAAAGTTCTCCAGTGTCATTCTAAGCGGTCATCTGCCCATTTGCTTTCAGTGGCAATCAGTTCCCAGAAGCCAGTGGAACAACTCCTGTGCATTGAAAGAGAGAGGAGAGACAGATAGGTGCATCTCTCCTAATGAGTGGGATGCTGTTTAACAGAGAAGCCAGTCCCTGTGCAGTAGAAATATGAGAAGGCTGCCACAGATCCAGAATGCCTTCTTTGATGTGGGGATAGGGTAAAGAACCCGCCTACCAATGCAGGAGACTTATGAGATATACGTTTGATACCTGGGTCAGGAAGATCCCCTGGAGGAGGGCATGGCAAGCCACTCCAGTATTCCTGCCTGGAGAAGCCCATGGACAGAGGAAGCGTGGCAGGCTACAGTCCGTAGGGTTGCACAGTGTCGGACATGACTAAGGCGACTTAGCACAGCATAGCACTAGGACACTAGTGCAGAAAGAAGGGTGTGTCTGCGTGGCCAGAGGTGTGTAGTCACACTGAAGATTGATCTGGGTGTGCAGCTACCTGGCTAGGTCAGCTAAGAAAATACAGTAAGTTCCTTACATACGAAAGAATTCTGTTCTGAGACTGTGTTTGTAAGTCCAATTTGTTCGTTAAGTCCAACAAAGTTAGCCTAGGTACTCAACTCACACAATTGGCTATATAGTACTGTACTTTAGTAGGTTTATAATACTTTTAACACAAATGATACATAACAAACAAACAAAAAATAGAGGAAACATTTTTAATCTTATAATACCTTGAAAAGCACAGTATGGCAGCTGGCATATCGGAACACATTCACATCTTTGAAAGTTTGCAACTCGAAGGTTCACATGTAGGGGGACTTCTTATACTACAAGTAAACAGCATGCCCTCAAATTTCAAAATACAATGCTGCTGAAGGTTTATAAATAAAAGATGGAGCTAAATCAATTTCCAGCTGTGTACTTCCCAGATACTTTCAAAATCCCAGCTTCCCAAGAACTTTTATAGTTCATTTCCTCATAGGTATTTTTGTGATTTCATCAGAAAAGACTGGCTGATAGGTTCCCTTGTGAAAGTGTCCCATTTGGACAAGTTAAATGAGTCAACCTGGTTAAAAAAATATATATTCACCAAGAGCCTCTCAGCATCAGGTACAATTTCCAAGCAATCTTGGCTACTTGTAAGTATTACTGGAAGGCACTCAAAACAAACACTTCATTTGCCTGATCTTCAGCAAAGAAAATATCAGCCTGTGTGAGCTAACGTGGATGTTATTTTAGAATTAGCTTCGCTGCCATTTCAGGGTACCTAATACCATTGTCCTCATCTCAAAGTCTTCTGAACTGAAATTTAGAAGGTGGGCAAGCTGCAAAGCTTGTGACTTGGAGTATGGTTCTAGAAAAATTCACATACGAGTAGATCTGGCCTGGTTATGCAAAAGACTTTCCTTTAACCTGCTAGATAGTGAGACCATGGAGGAAGTTGAAATATTGGTTGGAACAGTCAGAGTTGGCTTCATGGGTGTGCAACCCCAGGCAGTCACCAAGGCTTGGCACTGCAAAGGGCCCCACAATTCGTTTAATACTCTGCTGTCCCCTTCTTGAAATTCCTAATAAGTCTTGAACAAGGGGCTCAGCACTTGCATTTTGCATTGAGCCTCCCAAATTATGTAACAATCCTGGGAAGAGTAGTGTGGCCTTATCTCCACCCCCTTTCTAGACATTTTTCTTTCTTGTCATTTGCATATACAATATTTTCTGCTCACACTAAATTAAAAATTTACATTTCAGCAGTTGGGTCTCTTTGAAGGGTATGTCTCACCAGAAGGCTGAAAAAGAGGATCATAGAACAGTAATGTGGAAAGATAACATCAGAGGGAATGGAAATTGGTTCAGGGCACAAGGGAATTCTCTGCACAATTTTTGCAACTTTTCTGTAAGTTTTATCCCAAAATAAGAAGGCCAGCTCATCACAGATTTACAAAATAAAATAAGTAGTTTTAAAAAGACAGTTGTAAAATCATAAAAAAACAAACCCCTTTCACAACTGAAAATTAAAAAAGAACAATATTCTTCTAAAAAATTACTGTATCAAAGAAAAATCTCAATGGAAATTATAAACTTGACAATATAATGCTAATGTCATTTTAGAACAATTAAAAGATTTACTTTAAATGTTTTGATATAGCAAAAGTGAAAGTGTTAGTTGCTCAGTCAAGTTCGACTCTTTGAGACCCTAAGGACTGTAGCCTGCCAGACTCCTTTGTCCATAGGATTCTCCAGGCAAGAATACTGGAGTGAGTTGCCATTCCCTTCTCCAGAGGATCTTCTTAACCCAGGGATTGAACCCAGGTCTCCTGTACTGCAAGCAGATTCTTTACCATCTGAGCCACCAGGGCTGTTTAAATATCAATAGTTTATTGAACTACCAACAATAGCAAAACTGAAAATCCCTTTTATAATTGTCACAAAAACTATAAAAGAGCTATGACTCAATTTTGTAAGAATTTTGCATTAATGATATACATGTGTGTGAATGGACAATAAAATTTCATGAAAAGATACTAAAGAAGACTTGAATATATGAAGAACCATTTCTGGATGGTAAGATGTAATTTTGTAAAAATATCAGTCTTCTCCAAATTAAGATATAAAAATAAATTCTCTTAATAATTGGCAAAAAAGAACGTAAAGAAAACTCTCTCTAGCCCCCTAAGTGGTGAGAGTGAAGGAAAGGATCCTCGGGGGAAGGGCAAGTTCATAGTCTAAGCCCTGAGCCCAGGGATCGAGAGCCTGCCTAAGACTGGAGCTGAACTAGGTCAACAGCAGTTTAATACACTTAGAAACACATTTAGTTGAGTATCTCTTGTGTGAGTGTGCTCTAAGAGGTGTTGCGGTCTACAGTAAGAAGAATATTCCCTGTCCTCGTCTCCAAGAAGAGTGTACTTGAGCAGGAGAGAGAATTTGAGCATGGCTACAGAGGTAAAGTGAAGCGAGAGTGCAGAGCTAAGACAGCAAACTCAGGCCAAAGTGAGGGGAAGGACTTTTTCTTTTCTAAACATAGGAAAGGGAAAAGGAGATGGAAGCAAAAGTTTAGGGCAAAGGGCACACGGCACCAGTAAGAGCCCCTGTGAATCGTGGGCTGCTGCTTACCACGGATGCTGTTCAGTGTCTTAGAGGCAATTTTCTCATTTATTCAGTCAATAACTCTAATAAATTAGGCAACTTTATGATTCTTATTTTATAGATGAAGCAACTGAAGCTCGGAGCATGGAGGCAAGGGTTCCAGGCTCAAAAAGTCAGATGCACAGCTTGAAGCTATGCATTCTTTTATCAATCAATGATTTTTTGAGCACCAATCATGGCCCAGGCATTGTTCTGGAGACCAGAGATAGAGGAGTGAATAAAACACAAGCCAGAACAGGGTTTTGCTGTCTTGGGATGTACGTTGAAAGAGAAGGTCATACATAGGTAGAGAATAAAAAAGCAACAAATATATCAAAGTTTCTCAACATTGGCATGACCTTGGCATTACTGACACCTGGGGCCAGATAAATCTTCATATGGGGGCTCTTCTATGCATTGTAGGGTGTTTAATGGCATCCTTGGCCTCTAGTCACCAGATGTGGTAGCACCCTACCCTCACTCCCAAGGGATGACAACCCAAAACATCTTCAGACATTATCCAATGTACCTGGGGGCAAAATTGGTCCAGGTTGAGAACCATTGAAATAAACGAACTTGATAATTTCAGGTTGTGACAAATAAAATTGGATTTTGGATAGAGAGTGATGGGGAGGCATGGCTTTAGACAGAAGGATTACAGAAGGTAACTCCAAGGAATAGAGGCCAAGAAGCAGACATCAACAACTTGGGGGGACAGTTCCAGGCGGTGTAGAGCCCCAGAGAATCAGAGAGTTCCAGGTGCAAAGTTGTGAGGGAGCAGGAGCTTGGGATGCTAAAGCAATGTAAAGAAAGCAGAGTGGCTAAAGTATAATGACATGGGATGGGTGGGCAGGGACAAGATCATACAGCGACTTACGATTTACACTGTAAGAAGAGAACTTAGTGGCCCTCTGGAGAGCAGTTTGGATGGCAGGAAAAGAAGAGGGAATTGGCTGTCTAGGAGAGCGTTGACGGAGGCTGGGATAGGGCTTCAGCGGAGGAAATGGGAAGATACTGGACAGCTGTACAGGGAGCTGTAGAGCTGAGAGGCCTGGCTGAGAGACTGGATGTGAACAACAAATTTCCGTTCCTTTTGCCTGTCTGCCAAGGTGGGCCCCAGTTTGCATATTCTGTATATCTACCCCATGCTTTCCACTGCACCAGACTTGTGCGTTTGTTTCCTTGGACTCAATCTCTGGTTCTTCGTCCCTCTCTGGACCGTCATCATCTAGGATGTCACCCCCCGGACCTCTGTCTAGGTCAGCTCCATGTTCAGGGGCCTCATCTTCCCTTAGCATCCCTGCCCTTCCCTCACATCCACTTTCCCTCCAAACGCTGCCAGAATTCTAACTCTCTTGGGAGCTAAAGCTGAACATTCTGTTTCTATGAATACAGAAACGCACAAACTATCTCCATTACAAATTCCAGAGAAGGGCCTAGGGGCCTTCCCAGAGTCATCGTATGAACCAAAGACAAGGGAGATATAGGGGGTCAGAAATGCAATAAACAGGAATGAATTTCAGCTTAATGGTACAACACAGCAGCCAAGGAGTGACATTTGAAGTGATGTTTCTATTGAATATGCTTGTGAACTGTGCTCCCCTAGAAGAAATGTCTAAGTCCTAACCCCCAGTGCCTGTGAATGTGACTTATTTGTAAACAGGGTCTTTGTCGATGTGATTAGTTAAGTTAATCACAGTGGATGAGAGTGGGCCCTAAATCCAGTGACTGAATCCTTATAAAAAGAAGAGAGGACACATACTGACCCAGACACACACGGAAGAAGGCCACCGGACAACAAAGGCAGAGATCGGAGTGATGCGGTTATTAATACAAGACAAGGGACAGCAAGGAAGCTGGGAGCCACCAGAAGCTAGGAAGAGGCCAAGAAGGATTCTGCTCTAGAGCCTACAGTGGGAATGTGGCTCTGCTGACACCTTTATTTTGCTCTTCTGACCTCCCAAGCTGAGAAGAATGAATTTCTGTTGTTTTAAACCACCCTGGTTGCGGTCATTTGTTTGGCAGCCCTAGGAAACGAATACAATACTCCAAATGCTCATTTGGACAATTTGGGCTAAAAGGTACTTTTTATCTACATGTGAATCTTCTGCTGAAAAACTGTAACAGAGTGTTTGAAAGATGAAGATGAATAAAATAGAAAATTCCCTCATTAGACCTGAGTTCAGTTGGCATTTCACACATGTGCCTTGATTAAACTGCCTTTCTGATAACTGCCTTTAGCTGCACAAAGTCCAGTGCACACCCTCAGGATGCTGAAGCTGGTGTAACACGGATGGAGGTGCCTCAAACAAGGTTGATCAAGACTTGTACATTTTGATTACTCTTTCCCAAAGGCCAGAGGCTTGACATAGGCCCATATGACTCCAAAAAGACCTGGGCACAGGCTTCTGGAAGTGCTGCCCTCACACCAAACCTGAGTCAGCCTTGGCAAAATGCCAGGGAGTCCAGCACAGTTTCATCCCCAAGTCCATATACAGCTTCACCTGTGGGTGCTCCTTCGGATCCACATCCCCCTTCCCTAGATCAGATAAGTGTTTCTTGTTGACATCTACTTCCGTGTCTATTCAAAGGGAATTTAAATGGAGACATGAATCTCCCCAAATTATAAATCACCCAAGGCACTGTAGCCCTAAGGATACAATACTAGGCAGTAAGAGAAATGGTTTCGATAGGAGCACTTTTCTCTGTCACGCTTTCAATTCATAGGCAGGGACTAGCTACCCCTTTTCTTAGACATACAGAAGAATAAAGATATGAAATCAAAGGAACACATTAAAAGTATAAAAGCAGCAAACAGATGGTAACTTAAAAACATTTTCTAGCATGAAACAGATGTTCTCATTGTAACACACTGACTCCCGGCTATCACTTACCTCAGTGTTTCCCCTTCCCTCACACTCTCTATTCTTCTAGAGACAAAATTTTAAATATATACAATTTTTCCTGAAATACATGTGCTTTAGAAACAAGAGTAAGCACAAATTCCTGTAGGCATCTATGTGTGCGCACACAGATCAAAAGACTATCAACCCATAAGCTCAGTTTTGTAATTCATCTTTCACTTAAAATGTATATGAACATGTATATGAACATCATCTATGACACTGAATATTCTACAGCATCATCTTCAATGGTTAGACAGTTTTCCATAATAGTGGTATATGATAATCTAAACAATCCACTATTAGAGACTGTTTCCATTCTTCCTTGGCCCTTAAAAAAAAAAAAAAAGGTTGTGATAACACATGCTTGAAGCTACTTCTGCTTTATCAACTATGACAAAGCCTCTGACTGTGTGGATCACAGCAAACTGTGGAAAATTCTTAAAGAGATGAGAATACCAGACCACCTGACCTTCCTCCTGAGAAATCTGTATGCAGGTCAGGAAGCAACAGTTAGAACCGGACATGGAACAGCAGACTGGTTCCAAATCAGGAAAGGAGTACATCAAGGCTGTATATTGTCACCCTGCTTATTTAACTTCTATGCAGAGTACATCATGAGAAATGCTGGGCTGGAAGAAGCACAAGCTGGAATCAAGATTGCCGGGAGAAATATCAATAACCTCAGATATGCAGATGACACCGCCCTTATGGCAGAAAGTGAAGAAGAACTAAGGAGCCTCTTGATGAAAGTAAAAGAGGAGAGTGAAAAAACTGGCTTAAACCTCAACATTCAGAAAACTAAGATCATGGCATCTGGTTCCATCACTTCATGGCAAATAGATGGGGAAAAAATGGAAACAGTGTCAGACTGTATTCTGGGGGGCTCCAAAATCACTGCAGATGGTGACTGCAGCCATGAAATTAAAAGATGCTTACTCCTTGGAAGACAAGTTATGACCAACCTAGACAGCATATTTAAAAGCAGAGACATTACTTTGCCAGCAAAGTTCCATCTAGTCAAAGCTTTGGTTTCTCCAGTAGTCATATATGGGTGTGAGAGTTGGACTATAAAGAAAGCTAAGCACTGAAGAATGGATGCTTTTGAACTGTGGTGTTGGAGAAGACTCTTGAGAGTCCCTTGGGCTGCAAGGAGATCCAACCAGTCCATCCTAAAGGAGATCAGTCCTGAATATTCATTGGAAGGACTGATTCTGAAGCTGAAACTCCAATACTTTGGCCACCTGACGTGAAGAGCTGACTCATTGGAATAGACCCTGATGCTGGGAAAGATTGAAGGCAGGAGGAGAAGGGGAACACAGAGGATGAGATGGTTGCATGGCATCACTGACTCAATGGATATGGGTTTGAGTAAGCTCCGCAAGTTGGTGATGAACAGGGAAGCCTGGAGTGCTGCAGTCCATGGGGTGGCAAAGAGTGGGACATGACTGAGTCAGTGAACTGAACTGAAGCTAAATTTGGGCACACATCTAGGATTATTTTCACAGAACAAATTTCTGAATCTGAAAATGTGAGGTCTCAGGAATTAACATTTTTAATTTTAATGCTTTTGATTCCTACTGCAGAATTAGCTCTTTTGTATACCAAAAGACTGCATGCATTTGCATCACCAGCATCACAACTATTTGTTTCCGTACCTAATGCCAACATTACATACTATATATTTTTTATCTTTTTCAAATTTACATTTGAAAAATGGTGAAAAGTCTTTTGAATGTTATGTAAATTAAAGACAAAATACACATATAGCTTTTTCAAAATAATCATAGAGCTAACTGTAAAAGCCAAAACTTAAAAGCTTCTGGAAGAATAGAAGCGCCTAGAATATTTTTATGAATTTGGAATAGGCAAACAGTTCCTAGGACAGAAAATCTGATAAATTTGACTTCATCACATTAAAAACATTTTGCTCATGAATAGACACCATTGCTGAAGTGAAAAAGACATGTCACAGACTAGAAAAAATGTTAACAAGACATATATCCAACAAAAGACTTGTATTCAGATATATTTTCAAAAGGTTCTACAGATAAATAATGCAAACAAACAATTCAATAATGAGTGGAAAAATATATAAACAGGAAATTCTCAAAATAAAATACTCATATGGTCAATAAACATATGAAAAGGCATTAAACAAGGAAATTCTTAGCAAAACCATAATGAAATTCATTCAGAGGTCATAGATAGTGCAACAAGACAAGCAAAAGAAACACATTGAAAACAAAATAGGCTAAGTTCATTTACAGAAAACATAATCATGTATTAATTACATGGGAAGAAAAACCAGAAATCTTGCCAAAAAGTCACTGATTTATAAGTAGATTTAGCAAGATCTCAGGATGCAAGGTCAATGTACAAAAATAGCTATATTTCTGTTTGCTAAACCAAGAACTGGAAAGTGAAATTAGGAAAACAATATAGTTTACGAATATAATTAATAAAAATGTTATCCAAAATGCATAAAGCACTCAGGGATAAATGTACCAAAATATATGCATAATCAAAAAACTCAAAATTTAAGAATTTTACTGAGAAAATAATTTAGGCATAAATAAATTGATTAGTTCAATGCAATCACAATTAAAATTCTAGCATCAGTTCTTGCAGAAATTAACAAACGTATTATAAAATGTTATAGAAATGCAAAGAGCCAAGATTAGCTAGCACAGTTGAACAAAACAGAGGTAGAGGACTTGTATTACCTGATTTAAAGAGTTAGTCTAAAGCTACAATATTCAAGACAGGGTGACACTGCATAAAGAAAGACATACACAACAAAATGTCGGAATAGAGAATCCTCAAACACAAATATACATAATGCAATCAATTGGTTTTCAACAAAAATGTCAAAAAGTAATTCAATGGTCAAGAATAGAATTTCAATAGATTGTACTGGAAAAAGGTTTTTAAAAACACTTCATGCTATATAACTATCTATTTATACATAGATAGACAGGTAGAACATATACATAAATGTAAATGTTAAAACTCTAAAAACATTTTAAAGAAAATACTGAAGAAAATCTGCACTCTTGTGGTAGGCAGATTTTTTAGCATACAAACAGCAATAAGCCTAGATGAAAATATTAACAACTGAACTCTATAAAAGTTAGATCTTCCTCCTCTTTGAAAGAAATTATTAAGAAATGAAAAGGCAAGACACACATTAGGATAAAATATCCACAATACTTCTATCTGACAAACAACTTGCTCCCCAAATATATAAAAAGTTCTTACAATTTAGAAATAAATTTTTAAAAACTTAGGCAAATTTTAAAACTAGGAAAAGCATTTGGAAACTTTACAAAAGAAGATATATGAATGACTGATAAGCACATGATATTTATCTTCATTAGTCATCAGGAAATGCAAATTAAACCACAATGAGGGTATCACTATAAGCCTACTGGAACTAAAACATATTGTATGATTACAGTACTGAACAGCAAAGGTTGGCAAGAATGAAATACAGCTGGAACTCTCATACATTGCTGATAGGAGTGCAAAACATGAAAGTTCTTTAGAGAACTGTATGATAGCTTTTTACAGATTAAACATACACTAACCACATGACATGGCCGTTTTACTTCTTGATATTTACTCAAGAGAAATGAAAACATGTATCCCCTGCCAAAACTGTACACAATGTTTAAAGCAGCTTTATTCATAGTTGCCAAATACTGGGAAAACTCAAATGTTCATCAACAGATGAATAGGTATAACATGTGATATGTTCATACAATGGAATATAATTCAATAATAAAAAACTACCAAAATACATAAGAATATGCATGAATCTCAAAAACATGCTGAGCAAAAGAAAGTGCATCAATGATTGCCTGGTATGAGGGGAGAAGGCACTGACTTGGAGGGGCCATGAAGGGCTGCTGTGGTGATAGAAATATCTGAAATATTGAACAATCAATACTTGATTTTTGAGGTGGTTATGTGGAGACATATATATATATATATATATATATATATATATACACCCATCTATATCTATATATAGATAGATAGATCCGTGCTCAGTCCCTAAGTCATGTGATTGCCTCTGGGAATGGGAACTAACTGCAAGAGAACATAAGGAAACTTTCTGAGGTGATGGAGATGTTTTATATTTCAATCTGCACAATGAGTGTGCATGCTTCTCAAAATTCATCAAGCTGTATACTTGAACATTGGTGTATTTTATGGCTATAAATCATACCTTGACAAGGTATAAAAAAAAAAAACCAAAAATAAAATCTGAAGCCAGGAAGATTTGAGGGGTGGGGAATTCTTCAGAACTTGTGTTCACTTTACTTATTTTCTCATTTTCTTGGAGATTCCAAATATGCCACTTATCAAGAATATCCTTGATAAACAACAAAATTCTTCCGAGGGCAAAGTGACACAGAGCTCTAGTTCTCTGAGGTCCCAAAGAAACAAAAACAGGAGCCTGCTGAGATGTGGAAGCCCCAAATCTTTGAACTCACAAAAGAACAAATTCTAAATTGGGAACCCAAACATTTTCTGTTTCCTAGCAAAAACACTCATGCATGCTAAAGCTTCAGGCAGGCAATGAGGCTATTGAAACAATGATCTGGTCATCACAGATATCTTAAATTGCATTCAGAATCAACTTCAGTGCCCACTTTAAACAAATGCAGCTTTCTCCCAGAGTTACTCATAACAACCCGTGCACTCTGCAGTCACAGTTAATCTGACTTGCAGGGTCCTGAGCTTGAGGGCCATGGGTGTCAGAAGGTTGCTCATATGCCTTTGGATGAGTGGAGCTTGTGCGTGACTGTACAATCAGCAAAGACCTTCCCAAACAAGGGCAACATCACAGTCCAGCTCCTTGCACCACAGCTCCAAAGATTCAGCCAAAAAGATTTAATACTGGAGACATCTAGTTGCATACTCATTTCAGACAAAGTAGCAGCTTTCAGATCAACAGGTCATGGTGGGTGTTCAGTTGCTCAGGAAGCATCTGCACATGTGTGATTCTGATTATAGTGTGGTACCGTATGGCAGAGGTAATCTACAAATTCTCAAACTTAGAAGAACTCTATTCAGGGCCACCTTTATGGAGGGTGGGTGGTGAAACCTGTGCACAGGGCTCCATCCTCAGAAAGGCTCTGAACATGGGTGAATGCTCAGCTGTTGCCATCTTGAGATTCTAATAACTTTTTCAAATGCAGCTTCGCATTTTTTATTTTGTACTTGGCCCACTGCAATCTAGCTCCAAAATGGATCACAGCCTAAATGTAAGAGGTAAAACCAGAGCTCTTAGAAGAAAACATAGCAGTAAATCTTCATAATTTTGGGTTCGGCAAAACCTTCTTAGATACAACACCAAAAGCACAAGGAACCAAAGAAAAAATAGACAAAATGAACTTCAGCAAATTAAAAACTCTTGTTCTCCAAAGACATAAAGAAAATGAAAAGATAACCCAAAGAATGGGATAAAAACATCTGTACATCATATATCTGGTAAAGAATTTGAGTCCAAAATGTAAAGAATTCTTGCAATGCTGTAATAAAGAGAAACACAATTTCAAAAAGTGGAAAGGATATAATAGACATTTGTTTAAAGAAGATATTCAAATCGTCACTCAGCATGCGAAAAGATTCTGAATATCATTAGCCATCAGGTAAACACAAATCAAAACCATAGTGAGATACCATATTACCCCCACTAGGAGCACTATAATCAAAAAGACACGTAATACCAAGTGTTGGCAAGAAGGTAGACAAATTGGAATCCTCACACACTGTTAGTGGGAATTAAAATGATGCAGTCACTTTGAAAAGTAGTTTGGTAGTTCCTCAAAATGTTATATATAGAGTTATCATAGGATTCAGCAATGCCACTCCTAGGTATCTATCCAAGAGAAGTGAAACATATTCACACAAAAACTTGTATAATACATGAATGTTCATGGCAGCAATATTCATAATAGCTGAAAAGTGAAAACAACACAAATGTCCATCAATTGATACGTGGATAAGTAAATTGTGGTATATATAACAGAATATTATTTGGCAATAAAAAGAATAAAGTTACTGATGCATGATACTACATAGATGAACTTTGAAAACATTATGCTAAATAAAAGAATCCAAAAACAAAAGACCACACGTGGCATGATTCCACTGATGCAAAATGTCCGGAGTAAACAAGTCCATAGAGACAGAAAGTAGATTAGTGGTTACCCAGGACTAGAGGTAGGGGTGGGGGAAATGAGGAGTAACAGCCAGTGGGTATGGGGTTTCTTTTTGGTGTGATAAAAATCGAATTGATTGTGGTAAAAGTTGCATGACTCTGTAAACATACTGAAAGCCATATAACTGTACACTTTAAATGGGTGGATTTTATGGTGTGTGAATTATGTCTCAATAAAGCTGCTTTATTTTTAAGTAATGTTTTAGTAGTTGTTAAAATGTTAGCACATTAGCTACTCTTTTCCTTCTGGTCTTTTTAGTTGAATGAACCAAAATACTCAGAAAGAACACAGAAATACATATACTATAACCCACGCCCAAATTGCCCTGGGCTACTAAAGGAACAGACATGAGTTATGTGAGTCACTTGGATGTGGGATTCCCATGAGGTTGCCTCCTGCATCTTTGCACTCAGCTGTAGTTCTCTAAGCCACCAAAAGTTTACCACTGGCCTTTCTAACACAGAACAGAGTTAGCAAGTCTAAGGGAGATGACAAGCAAACACTTTTTCCTATTTTTTGACTTGCTTTGTTCAAACAACACAAAATTCAGCTGCTTTGTTAGGCCACAATAGTATTAACAACCAAAATCTTTTAGAAAAATCATCCAAAGTATGTGCAACATATCAAAGGTTACTTGTATCTGATCTTTAAAAATAAACTACAAGGATGTGCTCCGGAGTGTTATTATTTATGGAGGATTTTTCCTCTGCCTCTATTATTTTCATGGGTATACTAGCTTTCTGAATAGGGGCTAGTGTGGAATGCTGGAGAGTTCTTTCCCCAGGACCCTCCCTGACTGTGTGTGTACGCTTAGTCACCTCAGTCCTGTCAGACTCTTTGCGAACCCATGGTCTGTAGCCCGCCAGGCTCCTCTGTCCATGGGATTCTCCAAGCAAGAATACTGGAGTGGGTTGCCATGTCCTCCTCCAGGGGATCTTCCCGACCCAGGGATCAAACCCAGGTCTTTTATGTCTCCTGCATTGGCAGGCAGGTTCTTTACCACTGGTGCCACCTGGGAAGCCCTTCCATGACTGTGTTATTCGGTTATTCTATTCCCATGTGCTTCTCTTAGGGACAGTAATTATTTTTTTCTCACACCCATGCCCATCCACACACAAATCCATCAGGCCAACAGGCCTTTAAAACTCAAGTCCATTGTGAGGAGTTGAGGGAAGATCACAAAAGCCGGAGAAGGAAAGGACAAGGAACTATGGAAGTAGACTATGCTTAAGTGTTGTGATAGAAACAGTCCAAGTGGTGAGGCTGTGGTGAATGGAACAGAAAATAACTAGGCAGCAGAGCTAAGATTTTGTGGTGAAAGAAGCCGAGTGCATCAGGAGTCAGTAATGGCGGCATTTGTGTGCTGGGGTCCCTGGAGCTGGAATGTATCAAGTACAGCTGTCAGACAAAATACAAGTCACTTAGTTCGATTTCAGATAAAGAACGCATACTTCTATAGTATCCCCAATATTGCACGAGATAGAGTTACACTGAAAAATCATTTGTTGATGATTTTCAACAAAATCAAAAATGATTTTCACTGAAAATCAAATTTATTTGCTAAATCTGGCAACTCAAATTCTAAGGGAAGAAAGCCCCAGCTTGGGCCATGCTGGGTGAGTATGAGGAGGGAGAGGAGATGGAATCCAGACACAGTACTCCTTCCTTAGAACACGAGAGACGAGACTCAAGTACCAAATCTATTCACTAAGTAACACAAAAGAAGAGTTGTGGCACTAAATCTGACAAATTCACATGAAGTCTATAGAGTTCCATCAGGTGGAGGACATTTACCCCAGGATAGCAGGTGAAGTCCTGCAAGCCAGCATTCCAGGAGCCAGTGCTTGAAGCCAGTGGTCCTCAACCAAGGGCAATTTTGCAAGGTCTGGGGGCCATATGTCATATGAGGAGGGGGAATGATGGTAGAGGCCAGCAATGCTGCTCAAAAGTCGACAGTTCACAGGACAGACCCTCACAGTGAAGTATGATCCAGCCTCAAATATCAATAGTTCTTAGGGTTGAGAAACCCTACGCTTAACTAAAGAGAGTCAGAGGGACCTACAGCAGAAAGAGAGGAGCCGTGGTAGAAGTCATCACTGACAGCTGGGGTCCTTGCAGCAGCTAGCTTGAAGATGAGACCCGGGCTGACTCCACCGTACCTGTAGAGCCAACATTTCTGTGCATGTGCAAGACCGCTGCATTGCCCTCCTGAGTCGGGGAAACGTGCAAAGGGCTTACAAAGGGGTGCCCTGAGATGCTGACCTCTAAGTACTCACCTTTCCATTGGAGGATCTTCTCATGCCCAGAGTGTTCCAGTTCACTTGGCAACCACTGAGCAATGCCCACCCAGCATCTGGCTCTGGGGTGCATACAATGCAGGTCTGGACTCTCATGGACGCTGTGGAAGATGCCCTCAGGGCTCTGCTCACCCCCTCCAGTCCCTTCCCCGGTGTTGTGCTGAGTAGCTCTGGACTCTTGTTATTCCCAACAGCCAGTCTTGTGTCTCCTAACTGGAGGCCCACACTCGAGTTTCCACAACCACCTTCGCCTGCACACGTGGAGAGCACAAAGTGCCCCCACAGGGCTGGGGGCAGAAACCCGACGGGGACAGCAGTGCTGAGTGGGATCCGTGCTGTTCCCAGTGCTCCTCCATGGGGATGAGCTAAAGTTACTCTCTGGAAGGGACTTCATGGACCCCGAACCGTTGTGGAGCCTCCTTCCACTCTTTATCCCACTTCCCTTACTGTTTTGTCCTGATCAATCCCTTTCACATTAATCCCAGTTTTAGAGTCCATATGTGGGGAACACAATCAGAGGCAGAACTCATCCATGATCCTCAACAGATCTGAGGGATGGACATGAGTCCAAAATGGGCTATGGCTGACATTGGCCATCACCTTGCGTGCACACATGCATGCAACTGAAGTCGCTTCAGTCATGTCCAGCTCTTTGTGACCCCATGGACTGTGGCCTGCCAGGCTCCTCTGCCCATGGAATTCTCCAGGCAAGAATACTGGAGTGGGTTGCCATTTCTTTCTCCAGGGGATCTTCCCGACCCAGCGACTGAACCCACGTCTCCTTTGGCTCCTGCGTTACAGGCGGATTCTTTACCACTGAGCCACTGGGAAGTCCCAGTCATCACCTTACCAATGACCATCTGCACACACTCTCTCCTGCCCAGGGAACCTGTGCTGTGTTCAGGTTGAAGGTAAAAAACCGTTGCTATTAGGGGAGCCGTCCCTTCCTTTAGCCTCAGAGGCTGAGTCATGACTGCTCCAAGCCATTCCTGGTAACTCCATCATCCCAAGCCACTGATTGGTCTCAGATGGACATATGACCCACTTGGCCAATGGGATATAAAAAGAAGTCTCCAGTTTAGAGAGTATAGATCAACTCCCCAAAGTAAGACTTGTGGACAGAAGGACCTCTTTACTAAACTTCCTTCCTACTATGACTTCCTTCCTGACATGAAGACGTGATATTTGGAGCAGCAACAGTCACCTGCAACTCTGAGTATAAACTCAAAAGATTCACAACACACTGCCCAGCTCCTGATTATAGTAAGTCATTGACTCAACCCAAGAGCACCCCACCTTCAGACTTCTAGATCTGTGAGATAAGGAAATATTTTCTTTTTGCTTAAACCACTGCCGATTGCTTGTTTGCCTGCCAATGAAAATACCCCAAGACAAAGCCCAATTATAGTCCTCCCGTGCAACTGGTCAAGAAACTGGATGTCACAATAGTGTTTCACGTTCTCTGGGGCCGTGAGCTACAAGGATGGATGTTTCTGTTGGCTGTTGATCTTCTCCCGTGACTACTGGGAGAAAGGGTAGAAATCGACTACATCTGTAGTATGAGGAAACAAACCCTCAGGGAAGCAAAAAGAACTGAGAGACTGCACCTACAATAAAGCTAATTCGTATAGTGACACTGGCTCCAATTCCCTTATCTGTAAACTGGGAATAATAATTCCAACAATGCAGAACTGCTATGAGAATAATTTGAACGAATATTTATAAAATGCCTGGTTTCACTTCCCTTAAATTTAAAAACCTTGGAGAATGAGGTATTCCAGCCTTATCTGCAAAGAAGCTTAATGCTGTTATTTGATAGTATTTGGGTTGCATCCTAGAAGTCGAGTGTGCCTGAGCTTGAAAACTGGCTTCCCTTGAAAAAGACCTCGGTACTTGATTCAACTTTGCCTTGGTTTGTGCTGCAGCTATGCTCAGAGATGGCAAAAGTGGGGGTGGGGTAAGGAGACAGGGAAAGAGAGAGATGGTGTGGGCAGGGAAAAGGAAGAAGAGGGAGGGAGAGGAGCAGGAAGAAGAGGGAAGGAAGGAAGAGGGGGAAGAGGGAGGGAGGAGAAAGGAAAAGGGAAAATAGTTTTATAACAGATTGGAATTCCAAAAAGCTTCATGGAGGTTTCATTTATCAAGTATCTGTTCAGCTTCATTCCATTAACAAAAAAAAAAAAAAAAAAAAAAGCTAAAATGTTACCGACTGTTTATCGTCAAGAAACTCTCTTAAGCATTTGATTTTCAGTATTGCATTTAACACTCAAAAAGAAAAAAAGAAAAACTATTAAATAGGGCCTTTTTATTATTCCTATTTTACAATTGAGAAAACAGAAGCTCAGAGACGCTGTATAAATTGCCCAAAGTCACACAGCTAAGTGGCGCAGAGATTCAGCCCAGGTGTGCCTAAGTTCACTGTTTTGCTGTTAGCCATTCTTTTATTAAAGGCTAGTTACTAAAAATGAAAAGACACATAACACATCACTCAAGAGTGTCATGAGCTAGCCGGTGTAGTTACTTCAATCCTGTACACTTGAGACCCTTAACATAAAGAAAATAAAACAGAATGAAATGCAACATCTCCCCGTCTGGAAATTCACAGCCCATGGTGGATACAGAATGTAAATACATAATTTCATTGCATGATAATTGTTCTAAACTCGCTGGAGAGCTGTTGGAAATTTCATAGAGAAAATGTTCTTCATTACAGGATGAATGAGGATTTATCAGGGAAACGTTTTAGAAGAAAAGAGGGAGGAAAGAAATAAATCTTTCAAACGGCATGCAAGGCACAAGGTGTTTTGAGAGAGGTGAGCAGTTGAATGCATTAGAAGTAAAATGGTAGGAAATGCCATTTAACTTCCAAAAATATTCTGAGTCTACATAATGTAGTCTGCCTTCTCAGCCCCTGAAGCAGTTCTTAGTTAAGAAATAAACATTCTTTTTAAAGGCCCATCTACCTTTTCTCTCTTCCACACACATTAAGTATAAAAAACTCAGAAATTACACAGCATTTTGTAATATGTGACTTTTTTTTTTTTTTTTTTTTAGGAAATTAGTTATAATAAATGCTGTGCTAAGTCACTTTAGTTGTATCTGACTTCTGGCGACCCCACTGACTGGGGCCCACCAGGCTCCTCTGTCCATGGGATTTCTCCAGGCAAGAATACTGGGGTGGGTTGCCATGCCCTCCTCCATGGAATCTTCCAAAACCAGGGATCGAACCTGAGTCTCTTACATCTCCTGCATTGGCAGGCAGGTTCTTTACCACTAGTGCCACCTGAGAAGCACCCTATAATAAATGCTAAGTGAAGTGAAAGTCACTCAGTCATGTCCTACTCTTTGTGACCCCATAGACTATACAGTCCATGGAATTCTCCAGGCCAGAATACTGGAGTGGGTAGCCTGTCCCTTCTCCAGTGGATCTTCCCAACCCAGGGATCGAACCCAGGTCTCCTGCATTGCAGGCGGATTCTTTACCAGCTGAGCCACAATGCTAAATGAAAATATAATTTTAAATTGCAAAGCTCATTCATATACATTCCTTTTTTCCTTGTGATGACTTGGGGTGGGGGGAGTGAGCATAGTAGCTGTTACGTCTCCCCAGCTGGCAGGTTCAAGAGGAAGGTTTTCCCACAGGAATTTACCAAGCTGGTGAAAGGACGAGAATGTGCCTCCTGATTCCGGGAGCATCTGGATGCCTTATTGCCTTCTCTCTCCAACTCATTACTCATATCATTCGCAGAAGTGGTCCTCAATTCTTTCTTTCTATGTGTAGAAGCAGCTTTCCTGAGTACATGTCTTCTTGAATAACACTTTGATTCTGAGACAGAAGCAGCAATTGATTGTGACTGATTTTGCTCTCTGTGTATCGAAATGTCCATTAGGCCTACTATTAAGGCTGCACACAGGATAGAAGCAGGAGAAGCCTGGGAGGCATGAAATGTGAGCCCAGCACAAACACAGGAGCTGCCTCCTAAAAAGGAAAAATGATGTTTTAGCCATTCTCTTGCAAGGAAAAAAAAAAAGGCTGAGTCGTGGTGACCTGAAAATAAGCTTACGCCAACATCAGGCTAGGTCAGGTAGGAAACCCAAAACAACCACTGGTTACCATGGGCGAATTCTACATCAAAATTAAAATGAGTTCAAGGGATAAAAGGAGAGAAAATGTTAAGCTTGTTAGGACTTATTTTCAGGGGGTGAACCAGCTTAAGTTTCCATGTATTCATTGCTCACTCATTCACTCACTTATTCATTCAATGTATGCTTGAATGCCTATTTCAGGGCAAGTATGTTCTAGGTCTTGCTAACTTACCAGTGAATAGAGCAAATGAAGAGGGGAAAACAGACAATAGGAAAGTAAATCAATTATAATATCATGTGATGAGAAGAATGTGAGAGCTTCCTTTCCTCTCTTTCTAAATATTCCAATCTAAGAGCTGTGAGGTGGGCCATGCAGGGTATGTATCTCTACAGGGTAAGGTAGAGGTGGCAACCCAGCAAAGCAAATCAGAGCCCAAGTAAGTTGAGCAGGGCATTTGCTCCAGGCTGCCTGATGCTGGCAGTTAGAGCTCAAATGCCATGAGGAAGGCCCACACAGGGAAACAACAGTGTTGGCCAGGTATAGGTTTCTGGAGTCACAAAAGGGGTGAATAAGGTGTTCATGTGATATAAATAAGCAAATAGGGAGAGTAGAAAGCTTGTCCATATGGTGAAATGCCAAATAATATTTGTAGAAGGATTGATGGAAACAGAAAATTATCATGTGGCAACTATCACAGTAATAATTTAGTCAAGAAACATCAATGGATGCTGAAATTAGTGGGAAAAACTTTAATGAGGAGCAAGATATTTATACATTTAGTGCAAAAACAAAAACCTAAACCTAATCATGAGGAGGGCTTCCCAGGTGGCTCAGTGGTAAAGAACCTGCTTGCCAATGCAGGAGACGTGGGTTATCCCTGGGTCAGGAAGATCTCTTCCTGGAGAAGGAAATGGCAACCCCCACAAGTATTCTTTCCTGGAAAATCCCATAGACAGAGGAACCTGGCAGGCTATAGTCCCTGGGGTTGCAAGAGTTGGACATGACTGAGCAACTAAACAACAACAACCATGAGGAGCTATCAGACATACACAAATTTAGGGATATTCTACAAAGTGATTGGCCTATACTCTTCAAAAGTAGCAAGGTCCTACAAGTCAAAAAAGACTGAAGAACTGTTTCAGATTGAAAGAGACTAAAACGACATAACAACTAAATCCAACTCCTGATCTTGGACAGGATCTTTTTGATACAAAGGAGAGTATTGGGACAGTTGGTAAAATTTGCATAGGGCCCCAGGAATAAATGGAAGTAACATATCAATCTTAATTCCCTGATTTTGCTGATTATATTGTGGCCATTTATTAGATGAGTTACATACTAAAGTACTAGCAGTGAAAGGGTATCACGTTGCCAACCTACTCCCAAATGGGTTAGGGAAAAGTTCAACCTTTTTGTACGTTTTTATTTATTTAAAGAAAAATTTTAAATATAGCAAGCTCCAGGAGTTGGTGATGGGCAGGGAAGCCTGGCATGCTGCAGTCTATGGGGACACAAAGAATTGGACATGACTGAGTGACTGAACTGAACTGAAAAAATTATCACCACCATTAAAAATAACATAAAATAGAGCAAAACTTTACTTTTCTAAATAGTAAGGCAGTTTGTCATACAGACCTAACAATGGGGTATGTTTCCTATACCTCATTTCCAGCTCAGTCTACTGCTAAGCATTTTATCAGATGCAAGGTATATGACACACTTCTTGGGTGCAATGATCTTATGATCTACAGAGGCTCCAAGGCTTATATAGGGTAAGAGAAAATGATTAAATTCAGACAATTTATGAGAAGTGCTAAATGAATCACACAACAGAGGTAAAACTGAGTAGAGTCTTTGAGCTTGTGTTTGCTGTCAGCCTGCCTGCAGAAGATGGGTTTCTATTAAAGAGCACAGATAAAGAGAGAGAAAAAAGAATTTGGAACCAAATAGGGAAGAGCCTTTGATGCTCAATCAATAGGAATCCAACAAAGGCTCCAAAGGGGAGAAGATCTAATTAGCTTTTGGGTGCCAATTAGGAGATGACTGTGTCAATGCAGGTATATAGTAACAAGAGAGTCAACTAGGGTGAATATTGGCAGAAGGAACAGGTTGGAAAAAATAGGGGCTACTGAAATTTCAGATGAAAAAGAAACAAACTTGGTCTTCTTTATTCTATAGCACAAGTGGGCAAATGTTTTCTATAAAGAGTCAGATAGCAAATATTATCAGCTAGACTTAGCATATAGCACAAGTCAGTCTCTGTAGAAACTACCCAACTCTGCCACTGAAGTGTAAAAGCAACCAGAGAGCATACTTAAACAGGCATGACTGTGCCCCAGCAAATCTTCATGTACAGTAACAGACATGTGAATCAAATAATGTGCAGACCAAACAGGTGGAGGTTTGAAACCTGGCACCAGACGGGCATCAGAGGAGCACTGGAGATCAAATGAAAAGAAGGCAGAGAGTTAAATCATAAAAGCAATGTGGCATACACACCTTCAGATGACCCCTAATGAGTCACATCCTTGTGTAGTCCAGTCCCCTTGTATATGGGCAGAGCTTAGAACTTAACTTTGAACCAACTGAATATGACAAAGGTGACAGGATGCCACTCCCATGATTATGTTCCACTATATATATGATGCTAGTGGTAAAGAACTCGCCTGCCAATGCAGGAGACATAAGAGATGTGGATTCGATCCCTGGAACAATAAGATTCCCCTGGAGGAAGGCATGGCAACCCACTCCGGTATTCCTGCCTGGAGAATCCCATGGACAGAGGAGTCTGGTGGGCTACAATCCACAGGATCGCAAAGAGTCAGACACAACTGAATTGACTTAGCACACACACGCATATATAGCTCTATCTTAGCAGACTAGAGCAACACACTCTCCCTTGCCGGCTTTGAAGTAAGTTGCCATGTTAGTAGGTCTGTGAGAGACCTTGTTAAAGAACCATGTGACAAGGAACGTGACTAGACTCCAGGAGTTGAGTGGAGTTCCTTGCCAAACACTAGCAAGAAAACCAGAAACTTGGTCCTATGACCACAAGGAACTAAATTCTGCCACGTGAGTTGGGAGAGGTCTTTGAGCTCCAGAAAGAAATGCAGCTGGGCCAACACCTTGATTGCAGCCTTGTGAGACACTGAGCAGAGGATCCAGTTAAGCCATGCCTGGACTTCTGACCCAGGGAGACTGAACTAATTAATAAATGCATGCTATTTTAAGCCTCTGAATCTGTGGTAATGCATTAGGCAGCAATAGGAAACTGATACAGATGATTTGCAACGAGTTGTCCCAGATGGTGGCAGTGTTTCAGATGGCAATTGATGTTCAGATCTGCTTCTGTTTGACAGTTTATGACTATTCATAGTCTTGGGAAAACCCAAACCTAGAGGTGCCTCATGTATTACAAGCTTTCCACCTTTTCTTCTTTCTTTTTCAAGTGATTGGTAGAGGTGTAAAGAAACTATACTAAAACTGTTGTGCTTAAGCACAGATTCGATTTTATGGTCAAAACTCATTCATAGAATGTCAATATTGAGATTATCAGACAAAAGCCCTGTCAGTTTTTCAGAAAGAATACTTAATGTTAACACTGTAATGCCAAAGAACAGTGTCGGGGGTGGGGGGCTGAAGCAGTGAAGGTCAGAACTGAAATGGGCATCATGTTATTCTTCAGCCATCCTCGCCTCTTCTGAGGTATGTCAACAGTGTAAAAGCAAACCAGCAACAGACATCACAGGAATTCAGACTTGTCTCCAGTTCTTGGAAAACAGAATACAATGTGCTGTGTATCATCTTAATTATGCTTGTTACTTAACAGTGCAATAATAACAGAAATCAAAACTGTAATCAGAAATCTTCCAACAAAAGCCCAGGACCAGACGGCTTCACAGCTGAATTCTACCAAAAATTTAGAGAAGCACTAACACCTATCCTACTCAAACTCTTCCAGAAAATTGCAGAGGAAGGTAAACTTCCAAACTCATTCTATGAGGCCACCATCACCCTAATACGAAAACCATACAAAGATGCCACAAAAAAAGAAAACTACAGGCCTGTATCACTGACGAACATAGATGCAAAAACCCTTAACAAAATCTAGCAAACAGAATCCAACATATTAAAAAGATCATACATCATGACCAAGTGGGCTTTATCCCAGGGATGCAAGGATTCTTCAATATTCACAAATCAATCATTGTGATATACCACGTTAACAAACTGAAAGATAAAAACCATATGATTATCTCAATAGATGCAGAGAAAGTCTTTGACAAAATTCAACATCCATTTATGATTAAAAAAAAAAAAAAACCCTAGAAAGCAGGCATAGAAAGAACATACCTCAACATAATAAAAGCCATATATGATAAACCCACAGCAAACATTATCCTCAATGGTGAAAAATTGAAAGCATTTCCCCTAAAGTCAGGAACAAGACAAGGATGCCCACTCTTACCACTACTATTCAACATGGTTTTGGAAGTTTTAGCCACAGCAATCAGAGAAGAGAAAGAAATAAAAGGAATCCAGATTGGAAAAGCAGAAGTAAAACTCTCACTGTTTGCAGATGACATAATCCTCTACATAGAAAACCCTAAAGACTCCACCAGAAAATTGCTAGAGTTAATGAATATAGTAAAGTTGCAGGATATAAAATTAACACACAGAAATCCCTTGCATTCCTATACATAAACAATGAGAAAACAGAAAGAGAAATTAAGGAAACAATTCCATTCACCACTGCAGTGAAAAGAATGAAATACTTAGGAATAAATCTACCTAAAGAAACAAAAGACCTTATATAGAAAACTATAAAACACTGATGAAAGAAATCAAAGATGACACAAATAGATGGAGAAATATACCATGTTCATGGATTGGAAGAATCGATATAGTGAAAATGAGTATACTACCCAAAGCAATCTATAGATTCAATGCAATCCCTATCAAGCTACCAACGGTATTTTTCAGAGAACTAGAACAAATAATTTCAAAATTTGTATGGAAATACAAAAAACCTCGAATAGCCAAAGCAATCTTGAGAAAGAAGAATGAAACTGGAAGAATCAACCTGCCTGACTTCAGGCTATACTACAAACTACCGTCATCAAGACAGTATGGTACTGGCACAAAGACAGAAATATAGATCAATGGAACAAAATAGAAAGCCCAGAGATAAATCCATGCACCTATGGACACCTTATCTTTGACAAAGGAGTCAAGAATACACAATGGAAAAAAGACAATCTCTTTAACAAGTGGTGCTGGGAAAACTGGTCAACCACTTGTGAAAGAATAAAACTAGAACACTTTCTAACACCATATACAAAAATAAACTCAAAATGGATTAAAGATCTAAACATAAGACCAGAAACTATAAAACTCCTAGAGGAAAACATGGGCAAAACACTC
Organism: Bos grunniens; assembly: GCF_055505025.1. Classification (NCBI taxonomy): domain Eukaryota; kingdom Metazoa; phylum Chordata; class Mammalia; order Artiodactyla; family Bovidae; genus Bos; species Bos grunniens. The sequence goes on from NC_141194.1 coordinate 8,945,943, forward strand.
TGACATAAATCATAGCAGGATCTTCTATGACCCACCTCCCAGAGTAATATAAATAAAATCAAAAATAAACAAATGGGACCTAATTAAACTTAAAAGCTTTTGCACAATGAAGCAAACTATAAGCAAGGTGAAAAGACAGCCTTCAGAATGGGAGAAAATAATAGCAAATGAAGCAACTGACAAAGAATTAATCTCAAAAATATACAAGCAACTCCTGCAGCTCAATTTCAGAAAAATAAACGACCCAATCAAAAAATGGGCCAAAGAACTAAACAGACATTTCTCCAAAGAAGACATACAGATGGCTAACAAACACATGAAAAGATGCGCAACATCACTCATTATTAGAGAAATGCAAATCAAAACCACAATGAGGTACCATCTCACACCGGTCAGAATGGCTGCTATCCAAAAGTCTACAAACAATAAATGCTGGAGAGGGTGTGGAGAAAAGGGAACCCTCTTACACTGTTGGTGGGAATGCAAACTAGTATAGCCACTATGGAGAACAGTGCGGAGATTCCTTAAAAACCTGGAAATAGAACTGCCATATGATCCAGCAATCCCACTGCTGGGCATACACACCAAGGAAACCAGAATTGAAAGGGACACGTGTACCCCTATGTTCATTGCAGCACTGTTTACAATAGTCACGACATGGAAGCAACCTAGATGTCCATCAGCAGACAAATGGATAAGAAAGCCGTGGTACATATACACAATGGAATATTACTCAGCTATTAAAAAGAATGCATTTGAATCAGTTCTAATGAGGTGGATGAAACTGGAGCGAAGTACAGAGCGAAGTACAGAGTGAAGAAACAGAGCAAACTCAGAAAGAAAAATACCAATACAGTGTATTAATGCATATATATGGAATTTAGAAAGATGGTAATGATGACCCTATATGTGAGACAGCAAAAGAGACACAGATGTAAAGAACAGACTGTTGGACTCTGTGGGAGAAGGTGAGGGTGGGATGATCTGAGAGAATAGCATTGAAACATGTATATTATCATATGTGAAATAAATCACCAGTCCAGGTTCAATGCATGAGTCAGGGTGCTCAGGGCTGGTGTACTGGGATGACCCTGAGGGATGAGATGGGGATGGAGGTGGGAAGGGGGTTCAGGATGGGGAACAGATGTACACCCATGGCTGATTCATGTGAATGTATGGCAAAAACCAATATAATATTGTAAAGTAATTAGCCTCCAATCAAAATGAATTTAAAAAAATTTTAAAAAAACAGTGCAATAATAAACAGAACAAATGAACAATTCTTTAATACATGATTTTGGGAAGTTACAAAGCAGTCTATGTTTAGTCACTCAGTCATGTCCCACTGTTTGTGACCCCATGGACTGCAGCACTCCAGGCTTTTACTCAAACCCATGTCCATCAAGCCGGTGATACCATCCAACCATCTTATCCTCTGTCATCCCCTTCTCCTCCTGCCTTCAATCTTTCCCAGCATCAGGGTCTTTTCCAGTGAGTCAGTTCTTTGCATCAGGTGGCCAAAGTATTGGAGTTTCAGCTTCAGCATCAGTCTTTCTAATGAATATTCAGGATTGATTTCCTTTAGGATGGACTGGTTTGATCTCCTTGCAGTCCAAGGGCCTCTTGAGAGTCTTCTCCAACACCACAGTTCAAAAGCATCAATTCTTCGGCGCTCAGCTTTCTTCAGAGTCCAACTCTCACATCCATACATGACTACTGGAAAAACCATAGCTTTGACTATATGGACCTTTGTTGGCAAAGTAATGTCTCCACTTTTTAATAGGCTATCTAGGTTTGTCATAGCTTTTTTATAAACATTCTATATCAGAATGCAAATTTCTACGCTAAAAAAGAATGGCTAAAGAAAAGAAAACCTAACTAGTCATTCAAAAAGCACTACTGTATATTGGCCAAGTACTATTTGTGCTGAGCTTTCGATCACAGTTTAAACAGACTGAAGGGCTCAAAAGAGCCCCTTCATGGGGAAAAATTACACATCTGCCTTATGAGAATCAAAAATACACAATCCATTCATTCAAGTTAACAGTTCTTTTAAAAGGATGCATCTTTATATGGACAATATTCGAGCTAGAGTTTTTACATGATGTGGTCCAATTTATGTTGAGAGAGATAGAGAGAAACAAAGTGCCCAGCTACACTTCAATCCTGGCACCCTTTGAAGTTAGGCATGGCCATGCAAGTAGGTTCTTGCCCAAGCCTGTCCTTTAAGTTAGGTCTTGTGCCTTCTTCAGGCTGCATTGCACTCTTTGTCAGTAGGTGGAATGGTGACTCCCAGAGGGACCTGCAGGATCATGTGCTGAAGGTGGCAAAGACACAGTCATACTACATCCCCAAATGACTAGAGCAGATCTGCCCACCAGTCTGGACTACACACATTAGGCTTTGACTTGAAGGAAAAATAAATCTCATTATTCTCAAAGCCACTGAATTATGGGAATCTGGATGTGAGAGTTGGACTGTGAAGAAGGCTGAGCACTGAAGAATTGATACTTTTGAACTGTGGTGTTGGAGAAGACTCTTGAGAGTCCCTTGGACTGCAAGGAGATCTAACCAGTCCATTCTGAAGGAGATCAGCCCTGGGATTTCTTTGGAAGGAATGATGCTAAAGCTGAAACTCCAGCACTTTGGCCACCTCATGCGAAGAGTTGACTCATTGGAAAAGACTCTGATGCTGGGAGGGATTGGGGGCAGGAGGAGAAGGGGACAACAGAGGATGAGATGGCTGGATGGCATCACTGACTCGATGAACATGAGTCTCAGTGAACTCCGGGAGTTGGTGATGGACAGGGAGGCCTGGTGTGCTGCGATTCATGGGGTCGCAAAGTCAGACACGACTGAGCGACTGATCTGATCTGATAGCTTAGCCAACTGAAACTTGCATGTGCATTATAATATAAAAAGTATATCATACAATATATGTCTGTATATGCATTGAAAATACTTGCAAAAATAACCAACAAATTGTTAACAGTAGTTATTTCTGGGGAATTGAAATGTTGATGGGGGATGGGAATTACCAGGTGGATTAAACATGTGAATCTCCTGATTTTCAGCCCATCCTTAAAGCTCAGACTCAATCACATGCTCCTGACCAGCAATTTGGATCTGTAGAGAGTGACAGAGGATCACAGGGCAATGAGAGATTATTCATGGGGACAAAAGCAGCACTGAGTCCAGCAGGAGTGGTGGCAAGTGCCCACAGATGCAGCTTTCTTACCTGACTATTCCTGGGTGCGACCCTGTCTGTGCTCTCAACTATCAATGGTTTGGGATACGGAGAAGAGATTAAGAATCCTAAGGGTGTTTGCAGGGAGTTCAGCTGTGGGGGTCCAGATGTAATAGAATTGCTCAAGAGAGAAATGAGATAAAGATGTGGAGAAATACGTCAAGACTTGGGCTCTTCATTTGCACATAAAAATATTTAATAGAAATTCATATCAAATTGCTATATAAAATTCCCATACAAAACCAGAGGCCATTTCTTAAATCAAGATTTCTTAACCTCGGAAGCATAGACCTGTGGGGTCAGGTCTTTTGTTGGAGAGATGCTGATGTTCTTTGTGCTGTATTTATCGGCAGCCTGGGATCTATCCACTAGATGCTAGCAGTACACCCTCCCTCCCCATTGTAACAACCAAACATGTCTCCTGACATTGCCAAATGTCCTCTGGGGGCTGAATCTTCCCCTTCCACCCAGGCTGAGAGGAGAACCACTGCATTAAGGGAACTAATAAAAATCTCTGCTTTCCCTCTAGCATGTTTTCTTTTAAAATCCCACAAAATGGTCAGGCCATTTGGGACATAACTGAGCACTGGATCAGTCAATTAGTATGCCTGGACATGCTTTAAAAACCTGTAGCTGACACAACACTGAGCATTACAGTAATTGAGGGAGATTATAGAAGCGGGCTTCAGAAGGTCATCGCAAATGGGCCTAATAAATATGACTCAATTCAAAAGGAATAAAGAGAGCTTAGTCACTTGAGTCCAGACCACCAACAGCAAATTATAGGATGGAAAGAGACATGATTTAGCTTCTTCAAGTATGAAAAGAAGTTCTGCAAGAGCAAACTGCAATGTGACTACCAAAAGGAGTGGTACTACGGGAGTAGAGTCGTTTCAGGCAAACTCCTGGCAGTCAGCTAGGATGGATGGTCAAGTTGACTGGTGTTAGGCTCACCTATCGGAGTAGGCAATGGCACCCCACTCCAGTACTCTTGCCTGGAAAATCCCATGGACGGAGGAGCCTGGTAGGCTGCAGTCCATGGGGTCGCTAAGAGTCAGACACGACTGAAGCGACTTAGCAGCAGCAGCAGCAGCAGGCTCACCTATGGGAGGTGGTCACCAGGCTTTGAGGGACTTGCAAGGAGGGCTGGAAGGTGTTGATGGTCACAGGCCCCAGCTTTGATTACAGAGGAATTTTTGCAACGAATCCACTTTTGTGTATTTATCTAGAGCCTTTTGCTGAAGAGGTAGGGGTGGAGGGTAGATCAAATGCTTGTACTACCACCTGCTTTTCTTTTAATGATTATCTTTGCATGTCTAAACCAATGACTCAGATGAGTGGCAGTTAAATTTTAAAACTAGTCATTTCGGTTTGAAATAAAAAAGAAACATAAGAAACATTACAAACATTTTTCAAATAAGAAATCTGAGAATAAGAACTTTATAACCAGCTTACTAATTTATTCAGGAAACACTGGGATAAAAACAATAACAATAGGGAACTCTGAGCAGCTTCAGAACCTATGTTTGCATTTGTTTTCCAAAAATATTTCATCCAAGTAAAACTTCAATGACATTGCAACACACTATATGAATAAACATCTCAAACAAGACCAGAGAAAAGAGGCAGAGAATTCAGCCATTATGTGAAACAGGACTACTGACACATGTCCCTGAAAAAGCCTGTCCTTTAGTAACTGTTGCTGGTTGTAGATATTTATTGCCTCCTCAACAGCAAGTCTCCAGCTCCTGCCCTCCACATACCTTTCCTTGTTGGCAGAGACTTGTCTCTTAATAAGGGTAAAAATGTCACATGCTCACACTTATCTTTCCCAGACTCCTTTACAATATCAATATGGGCACATGACCCATTACTGACAAATGAGGCCTCAGGGGAAGTCTGCCAGGAAAGTCTGACTTTCTAGAAAAGTCTTTCTTTCACAATAATAAAGGTATAAATGTCCTCTTTCACTCACTGAGTGACCTGAGGTACCCATGTGGCAAAGAACTGAGGATGGCCTCTGGTCAACTGCCACTGAGAAACTGAAGCCCTCAGTCAAACAGCCCTTGAGGAACTGAATTCTGCCAACAACTAGAATGAGCTTAAAAAGGCATCCTTCTCTGGTTGAGCCTTCGGATAACACTCCAGCTCAGGCTGCCACCTTGATTGCAGCCTTGTAAAACACCCTGAAGTAGAGGATTCAGCTAAGCTGTGCCTGCCACTCCTGACCCATAGAAACTATGAGATAATAAATATGCATTGCCACAAAGTTAGTGGTAATTTGCTATATAGTAATAGATAACTAATACAATGCCTAGGTGAAATTCAAATCTTCCTTACTGTTTAAGCAGCTTTCAGTTATATATTCTGAAACATTCAGCCAAAAGCAGCCTGGATGATACACAGGGAAATTTCTTATGTGGATCCTATCCTTCTGTACTTACAATATTTCATTATCATGGTAACAAGCTCTGCCTATTATAAGATTTATTATGCTATATCTGCTATTATAAGAGTCACAAGAAAGCTACTGTGCTAACTTTATATTGAGACCAATGAGTGAGATTCAGAGAATCACCATGTGTTCTTCATTAGCACTGACATTTGAGGATGATTCACTTTAGTTAAGTGCATTCCGATTATTTTAAACTAGCAAAAAATATTGTACATATTAATACCATTTTTACAACATTAATACATAAACAGACATCTACACTTGTGTTATTGAAACCAAAGCACATAATTGGAACCAAGTCCAGTGGAGGCATCAAGGTAAAAAAATCATTAGACCCTCTTTAAGACCTGTCTGTACTCTCCCTGCCTAGACATCTTTAGGCTACTCATTTCACTTCTTGGAACTTTATTTCATCATAATGATAGTGTGGCAACACTCATCCCATACATTAAATGATAAAAAGTAAACAAAAGTTTGATTATATCAAAGCATTTTTGGGGGGAGGAAAATTTTTTAAAGGTAATATATTGTCCAATTTATCAAAGAATATTTTGTTTTGTTGAAATAAAAGTCAACACACATAGAAAATGTGACCTAGTTATTTCTGGCCATGTTTTGTAGCCACTTGGTAAAACAGCATTTTCTGGAACCTTTTTAAAATGAATATACTTAACTGTATTTGGTCAGGGTCTCTAGCAATTTCTGAAAAAGATTTTAAGAACCAGCAGTACCCATTGACTGAGTTATATCTAGGAATGCACTTGTCCCTTTCCCTGTAACTAAAATAACATTTCAGAACAGGATATTTCTGTTGTCATAATATATTCTGGCTGTGTCTACAGGATGCCAAAACAAGTGAAAACTGAAATGTTCAGGCAAAGCAGGTACTTGGCACTTTAAGATTTGGTGTTGTTTTATTAACTTAATCTTTTCTCTCCCTAATGCATTGAGTCAAGCCAACTTTTTTGTGCAGACATAACCTTGGTGTTTTTAGTTGGATTTGAGGTCACTCATCTTTAGTCAGTCACACGTTTGATCTGAAGATATTTGTGAAGTTTACATTTATGAAAGTGTTTTCTTAAGCTCATCAAGCAGAGTTTTCCTTCCTTCTAAACATATCATAGGATTCTTTTCCTATTAATTCATGTATCTTCACAATAGTAGTCCTGTGCTTCTCCACTACTTTCCTTTCTTAATCAAAATGGCGTGTCCTTATTTTCCTTCTCAATGTCCCTCCAAGATTCAGAGATCCTCTAACTCTTTTTGTTTTGTTTTTCACCAATAATTCTTCTCTTGAGAGCAAAGGTTCCCCTTTTGGGTGTTTATGAAATGACCCATTTCCTCACATCTCCTTGCTACCCTTGGCTTCAGGTTCCCTGACCTCTGGTTCCCAGCATTAATGTCCTTGTTTTGCCTCCATCTCACTCTTACTGCCTGAAGGGACTCTGATCCCAGCCTCTCCCAGGCACTGCTGGATGCAAATGGGAAGAGGAAGGAGCCGCATGGAGGTCTGCTCCTGGACAAAGGCCATCTTTACATTCAGAGGCATCTAGTTTTGCCAAGCATGACTTCAGCTGGAAACAATCTGGAAGCAGGAAGATTTACTGAGCTATATTCTGAAATTTATGTGTGTGTGCACCAGCTTTTTCCTCAAAGACTGATTCAGACCTAGGTTGTTGTGGGTTGTTTTATTTACTGACAGTTTTCTTATTAGAAGAGGAACAGTACTTCCCAACAAAGCCTTTGGCATAGGAGGATATCTGAAGAAGGGAGAAAATTTCCTTATCAAATGTAACAACTTCCCTGTAGGTGATTTTACAAAATGAGAGTATTTGAGAGAACGTTAAGAGTCACCTGGTCCACCCTTTTTTCTTTTTATTCAGATAATAAATATTCATGGGGCCCTTTCTTTCCTTCAAAGGTCCTTCCCAAGACTCTCCATTATCACTGCTTTGGTCTACCTGCCTCATCTGTGGGGGCTCCCTCTCTGTTTCTGTGCCCCCCATTGCCACCTAACTTACTAGCCTACTACACTGTAACCTGCTGAGAGTAAACCTAAGAATGTTTTGAAAACATTTTATTAAGCCCCACAACTTAAGAGTTGGAAGCAAAAATAAGCATTTTTTTCCCCAAAATATATGTGTATACTGTGTTCGTGCTAAGTTGCTTTAGTCACGTCTGACTCTTTGTGACTCTATGCACTCTAGCCCGCCAGGCTCCTCTGTCCATGGGATTCTCCAGGCAAGAACACTGGAGTGGGTGCCATTCACTAAGCCTCAGTAATTCCATTTCTATGTGTATGCACATAGCAGCATATAAACATGGCCACTAAAAAACATGTACAAGAACATACATAGAAGTACAACTTATAATAGTAAAAAACTGGAAAGAAGTCAAATGTTCATCCATAGTACAATGGATTAAATAAACTGTGGTATATTCATACAATGGAATACTACACAGTAATGAAAATGAATGATTTATAGTGACAAATGAAAACCTGGATGAATCTCACAAAAAAATGCTAAAGTCAGACACAAAATAACATGTAACATGTGACTACACTTATATAAAGTGCAAAACTAAACTACATGGTTATAAGTTGGGACCATAGTTACTTTGGGGGAAGATAATTACTGGAACATAGGTGTGAGGGGTTTTCGGGATTCTATTTCTGGTGATGCTCCATTTCTTGCTTAAGCACTGGTTACATGCGTGGGTACACTTTGTGAAAATAGAGCCAGGGATGTATTATGATTTATATACTTTTTAAATTTATTTACTTTAATTAGAGTCTAATTACTTTACAATATTATATTGGTTTTGCCATGATTTATATACTTTTATGCATGCATTTTATACGGCAAATGTTTGTAGATAAATTCTGTAAGGAGTTCTTCAATAACCCACACAATTCAAACCTCACTTCCTCACTGAACCTTCCCCTACACCCCAGGGTCATCACTTGCTCATGTGAGTTCTTATGGCACATTGCACATTCTTCTACTATGTGTATTAATTCATGATTATTTACAGATCTTCATGCCAGGGAAGCACACACAAGTCTTTGCTACTTGAGGACAGGGAGCACATTTTAATCACCTTTGTGTGCCTGAACACTAACACACTGACTGATAGAATAGACCAGAAATAAATACCACTGAATGAGCTCAAGTCAGCACTTCAGGCACTCATCAGACAATTCCACCATGATCTGATTACTCTTTAGCCCTTGCCCAAAACTCATTGAAGTCACTTGATAATCCGGAGAGAGAGAATCCCATAGTCTGATGGAAATGTCAGCCATCTCTCTCAGATCTTCAGAGACTCTACCCCTGATTTGTTAGTTCAGAAACAAAGACAATACCCAGATCATACTTGTCCAGTTCCTCAAAGAAATGCCTTTAATTTCACAAGATCTAATGTCATGCTGCTACTGCTGCTAAGTCACTTCAGTTGTGTCCGACTCTGTGCGACCCCATAGATGGCAGCCGACCAGGTTCCTCTGTCCCTGGGATTCTCCAGGCAAGAACACTGGAGTGGGTTGCCATTTCCTTCTCCAGTGCATGAAAGTGAAAAGTGAAAGTAAAGTCACTCAGTCGTGCCCAACTCTTAGCGACCCCATGGACTGCAGCCCACCAGGTTCCTCTGTCCATGGGATTCCCCAAGCAAGAGTACTGGAGTGGGGTGCCATTGCCCTCTCCGGATCTAATGTTATACCCTCTGTTATTTTCTGGTAAAGAGCTGAGATCAGAAATATCCATTTGTGTGTACACACATAAACACACACACACACACAATCCATGTCTTTGGTAAAACCATAGTTGAAAATGTCTATTTCATTACACAATATCCCATACATAAAACACTACAGGATATATTTCTCTTTGAATTCAGTGAGAGGGTGGGGAGGTTCTTCGTTTATTAACTTTTTTATTAAAGATTGTTTTGGAAGCCCAAGAACTGTCTCTTCCCCTTCCCCACCTTTTCTTCATTTGTCAGGAAATTCCAAACTGAATCAAATATTTAGCCCAAATGACAAAGTCACTTCAGGACCATGGTGACATCTATGCTTCTGCTTCTTTTCTTTCAGTTATACTTCTATTGGTAATTGCTCTTCATTTATTATGTTTAATTTTTATGCCTCCTTGGAAATCAGGTATCTATTTTAAATCAGGATTTCTCAATTTCAGTCCTATTTACATTTTGGGAAAGATAGTTTATTGTTGTAAGGTTGTCTTGTGCATTGTAATACGTTAAGCAGAATTCCTGACCTCTACCAACCAGATGACAATAGCACTCCTACCCCAGTTGAGACAACCAAAAATGTCTCCCCCAGCTAAGAACCAGTGTCTTAAATTTATAATTAAATAGTCTAGAACTCTGCTGGTTGTTGTTTAGTTGCTAAGTTGTGTCCGACTCTTGCGACCCCATGGACTATAGACTGCCAGGCTCCTCTGTCCGTGGGATTCTCCAGGCAAGAATACTGGAGTGGGTTGCCACTTCCTTCTCCAGGGGATCTTCCTGAACCAGGAATCAAACTAGGGTCTTCTACACTGCAGGCAGATTCTTTACCGACAGAGCTATGAGGGAAGCCTAGAACTCTGTTAAGTCCTTTTGTCTAAACTTGCTTGTCTGTTGAACAAGATACAATCCAAAGCATTGATTAAAACCCAACTATATCTTTCACCTCCATTAAGTGCTAAACAAGTAGGTCTTTAGCCAAATGAGGAAAACACATACGCATTGCTTACTTAGCCAGGAGACATAAGGCTGAAGAGAGATTCAGGAAAAGACAGTGAGTGGGGGATGGTGGTTTCATGCTTTCCTGGAGGTAAAAACATATTGAAAAACATGAATGGAAGTGGTTAACAGCCACAGACAAAGTTATAGAGATCTTTCAGATGCCACAATGGGAAAGTCCTAATGGGGAGAGCAAACCCAAAAGTTAGTAGCTGCTCCTTTTTATACTTCTCCCTAGTCTTGGTAAATTAAGACATCCAGAAGAAAGGTGGAGTTTTTTTTAAAGTAGAAAATGACTGATAGGTTTGTCTGGATGGCTCTCATTCAACCAACACAGAAGCTTCCCTGAAATCCCCTCCTCCCCAAAGAGCAACCTATGAGAGAAGGACTAATGGAGGTGACAAGCCACTCAATAAGACCAGTGTAGTGCATCCCACATACGAGCTCTCATTTTACTCTCTGAGGTAGCCAAGACAAGTTAGGTTGCATTACCTTCATTTTATACTGGGATAAATCAATCATATAAATGGCACAGAGTCATGAACTTGAGAATAAGGAAGAATTTGGGGATTACCTTAATTCTATACAACGTACAAACCCCCAATGCATGTCTCATCCTCCCACAATTCTTCCTTGATTTTATCCCCAGCCCTCAGTCGGAAGTTTCTAGTTCTTCTCTTTAGCCTGTGTCTTTCGCTCTTTTATTAGTGTTGTTTATGTGCAAGCTTTTCCTCCCTACTCTAGCATGATGTGTGGTAATCATCTTTGTTTTCACCACTGTTTACCAAGCGCAGAGCCTTGTAGGACTCTAAATACTTGTTTAATTGAGCCTCATCTATTAATACACTCCTGAATCCCTACGGGTTACTCAGTGGTGAAAGTTGAGTATAAATATAAAAAAACCTCATCCTAAAGGGGAGAGGAGTTCCTGAGAACTATCTGGCGGTCTGTGACTCAGTCATCTGCTACAAAGGAACATGAATGTTTATGATCAGGGAGGGGCAGCTGACAACTGCTCTTTACAGGGTGAATTCTTCGCCTACACTCTCCACGAAGTGACCTTAGGGTGGCACAAGGGATGGTGAAGGCAGCACAGCTTTTAAGCAGTTTCTAGAGGGTGAACTCGAGCAGGAAAGATTCTATATCTCACTGTACACATCTTCCAAACCAGAGATATCTGTTCAGTTGACAGGAATATTTATCTCTGGGGCTTCTACCATTTCTGTGGTATGGAAATTTGCTTTTGTGTCTTCAAAAAGGACAGCATAATTATTTCTAATATGCGTTTTAACTTACACGAATTCTCAATCCTTTAGTGTGCCCCTGAGCTACTGATTTTAACCCCCATTTTTGTAGGGGAGAAACCAAGGTTCACAAAGGTTGAGTACCTTCCTAAAGTCATTCAGACAATGACAGAGCAGGCCATCTGATTGTCAGTCTAGGGCAACGGGTCTCAACCAGAAGCGACTGTATCCTTCAGGGGACATGTGACAATATCTGGAGACAGTTTTGATTGTCACATGTGACCTGTGTGTGCAGGGAGTGGGGGAGGTGCTTCTGTCTTCTACCTGGTAGAGGACAGGGATGCTGTGAAAGAGCATGCAGTGCACAAGGCCTTATCTGCCTCTGAGTGTCAATAGCATCGATGTTGAGCAACCTTGGTCTACATTGACTGACCTCTCTCTCTCTCTCTCTCTCTCATACACACACATTCATAATCTGGGTGCAGCATTGACATCTAAACCATTTAAGCCACTTGGCACACAACACACTCTACCACTGCAACTACAGTCTGTAGAATCACCTGGAAGATCCATAAATCTAGAGTAAGTCTTGAAGCTGCATGGTCCCCCAGCCAACACTGGCCACCAAATGATGCAGGGAGTATACAGTAAACAGGGATGCTAATCAGTAATTCTCGTAAAGGTTTTCAGGTTAAAATCTTTCACCCTATGATAGTGACCACCTTTTCCCAATCTCCAAATCTTTGAATATGTAGTCAGGTTAGGAATATTTTTCTACCAAGAGCAGCTATAAAGGCATCATTAGACAAATTTCAATGACTCACAAATTATTTTCCCACCCCTGTGGTCAATGCTCAGAACTAAAACAATCGTGGTATAATACTTCAAGCTTCTAGGTACCAATATCTCTTAATATTTTCTCTCGTTATTTGAGTGAATTTTCTTACCTCTTAAAATGTTTAGGATCGTTTATTCTTTGCCTCTCACTCAAGTAAAACCTTTAACCAATGTGACCTAACAGCATTGTACAATGTGCTTTTAGGATCACAAAAGATCTTCTTTTTCTGGTCTTCGAACAAGCCAATATATAGATCTAATCCAACTATTTCTAGACAGGAAGAAGCAAGCTCCAGGGAGGGGAGGTGACATGCTAGCTCAAGGGCATCCAGTGGCAAAGTCACAGCTGAGATCCAGGCATCTATACTCTCCACTCCCTACCCCTCCCTTGCCTGTCACAGTCTCAACATTCCTGCCTTCGTGAAAGAAATAGCAAGGTTTTCACAGAATTCCCCAATCACATATATGACTTATCACATAAACTCCAAATGTTTCCCCCTTTTTTTCTAATTTTGTTTGTATGGATGAATACATTTCATGATTTTCTATGCTTACTTTTATTCTTTTTATCAAACACTGAGATCATGTGTATTGTGTGTTATATCTTGATCTAGACATTTTACAAATATTAATTCATTTAATACGCAGAACAACCTTATGAAGTAAATGTAATTATTTCCCCCTTTTTACAGACCAAGCATAGAGAGTTCAGGCAACTTGCCAACTCACACAGCCAGTGGGAAGGAGAGCGAGGATCTAACTATTCCATGTTTTGGCTCCAGGGTTTCCCCTCTCAACCACCATGCTGCTTTCTTGAAGGTTTTACTACTAAACATATCACAAGAAGTCTTACCATAGTTGTAGCTATGGTACACAATACATATATATATATCTCATTATAGATCAAAAGGGAAAGTATATTTTCTTTTGGATCTGTTCTGTGTGACATATCCAGTATGATGTTCATGGTGTTCATAAATACCTTCATGTAATTAATTATGAAAAGGTAAAGTTAGGGGAATCTCCCCTGTCCTCTGTGTGTGCACACAGAGAGAATGAGAAAGAAAAAGCTCTCTGATGTTTCTTTTTATAAGGACACTGATACTATTGGATCAGGCCTCACTTTTATGACCTCATTTAACCTTAATTACTCCTTACTCCAAATACAGTCACACTCAGTCAGAGCTTCAACATACAAATTTGGGGGAGATGTACATTTGTCCATAAGAAGCTCCTCAAAGACTCATGACATCTTACCCGGTAAAGAAAATAAAATTGGAGATTATGGTACCTAGGATAAGGAAAGGGCTTCCCTGATAGCTCAGTTGGTAAAGAATCTGTCTGCAATGCAGGAGACCCTGGTTCAATTCCTGGGTTGGGAAGATCCCCTGGAGAAGGGATAAGCTACCCACTCCAGTATTCTTGGGCTTCCCTTGTGACTCAGCTGGTAAAGAATCCACCTGCCATGGGGAAGACCTAGGTTCAATCCCTGGGTTGGGAAGATCCCCTGGAGAAGGGAAAGGCTACCTACTCCAGTATTCTGGCCTGGAGAATTCCATGGACAGTGGGGTCGCAGAGAGTCAGACAAGACTGAGCAACTTTCACTTTCAGGATCAGGAAGAGTTGGGGGCAGAAAAGAAGGGAAGAAACTGAGAGATCAAGAATAATGTTTTTTGGTCCAATATATGGTCTATATCCAGATGATAAAAATAACTTTTTGGAATTTTTATTTCAATGCTATACAGAATTCTAGTTTTGTGCTTTTTATGATGCCTCAGAATCATGTAATTTCCAAGTTGGGATTGACTTTTATTTTCAGATGCAAACACTGAGGTCTTGCAAAGCTAAATGGCCCTCCTAGCCTGGCCAGGTGGACTGTGTGCATTCTTGGTCTTCTTGATGTTTTGCTGCAGAAAGATGATTGTTCACTGATTTATTATTTTTAAAATTCAGGATACATGCTTCAAAAAAGAGGTGTTTTGAGAAATGTTCTATTCAGGAATTTAAATTCATAATTTTAAAATGCAGAATGTTATCAGAAAAAAAAAATCCAGAAAATAAGAAAGGTTAGAAAAACATAAGACACTTTGTCCTGTGTTAAAAGTTGCATCAACAAATGGTGAAGTGGAAGGAATGTGGCTAAAGGCAGAAAAAAAAAAAAAGCTGTGTGAAACAGCCCTCAGTCAATGATGTAGATACAACCATTGCAGGAAAAGGTCCAGTGGTTTCATAGATCCAACTTCCAGGAATAAACTCTCACCTCCTGGTGTGCAGAATAAGAGAAACTCTTGGGTAACAGAGACCCTTCAGATGCTAAACAAAGGCTAGTCACAGCAGTAGGCGGTTTGAAATTCTCTAACAGAAACATTTGGTTGACCTTTAGTATATCAGATTAGGTCGTGGAATAGCCAAAAATGTGTAATGTGCATTTTCCAGTAAAAGAGATATCAAATGAGAGCAAAATTATAAATGACATTTTCCTGCAAATGAGTAATAGTCACAGGAAGCTATTCTCTCCAGAAAGAATCCAAGATGGATTGTTGATTCCTTTCTTTTCCACCTTGAACAAAGTTGGAGGAAAAATAAATGGAGACCATTACATTACACCTTTCAATAAAGGAAAAGAAATGTGACTGGTAGATGACATTAAAAGCCCCATTTCCTGAAATCACACTGTATGGAGTTGCTCTCATTAAAAGTGCATTTTCCTGCCTGTTGATTTCAAATTCCACCAAGTGGCTTGTTCTGAGCAATGGAATGTTAGCCTGCATGAGGCAACTAAAGTGCCTGGATGACTAGGCTTGCTCTCTTGTGCCATGGCCATGAACAGACACTCACTCAAGAGCTGCTGCCACTAAGCCTGAGCCCCAGAATGAACACACAAATGAGAACATTAGCCTTCACTTGGTGAGAAGCCAAGACTAACTGGATCCAGACCTTGAAACAAAGTCACTGGGCCCAAGCTTACATCGCTCCACCACACCCTCACCCACCCTGAAGACTAACGAGTAGTAATGATGGTCCTTTTAGGCCAGGAGACCATGAACTCTGGCCTGCAGACCAACTATGGCCAGTTGCCACCTAACTCATCCACCAGACAGCTATTTATGGATTTCAGATTTTTAAAGGGTAGAAGGAAACAGCATAGGAAGATTTTGTGACACATAAATTATATGAAATTCAAAACACTGTGTTCATAAATAAAGTTGCATTGAAACACAGCCACTGCCATTCATTTATGTATTGCCAAGGGCCACTTCAGCACTATAATGGCAGACATGGATATTAGTGATACAGACCATATGGCCCACAAAGCTGAAAATACTCAATCTGGCTCTCTCCAGAAAAAATTTTTCCACCTCTCTTGGAGGCACTGAGTTTTCAAGTGGCTTACTATGTAGCAAAATGTAAGTGATTCCCCTTCCCAAACAATAAACTAGTAAATAATTAGTAGTGATTTCATCACAGGAAATGAACATATTTAAAATAGCACAAAAGTAGCATAACTGGAGGATCTCCTGCATTGAGCTATACAAGCATCATCAGTTCAGTTCAGTCGCTTGGTCATGTCTGACTCTTTGTGACCCTATGGACTGTAGCACGCCAGGCTTCCCTGTCCATCACCAACTCCTGGAGCTTACTCAAACTCATGTCCATCAAGTCGGTGATGCCATCCAACCATCTCATCCTCTGCTGTTCCCTTCTCCTCCCACCTTCAATTTTTCCCAGGATCAGGGTCTTTTCAAATGAGTTAGTTCTTCGCATCACGTGGCCAAAGTATTGGAGTTTCAGCTTCAGCATGAGTCCTTCCAATGAATATTCAGGATTGATTTCCTTTAGGATGGACTGGTTGGATCTCCTTGCAGTCCAAGGGACTCTCAAGAGTCTTCTCCAATACCACAGTTCAAAACCATCAATTCTTCGGTACTCAGCTTTCTTTATAGACCAACTCTTATATCCATACATACCTCATACTGCCTCATATTGTCAAGGAGTCTTAAGTAAACTGGTGGTTGACCCTGTGCTTCTGTGGACTACCTTATGTTGAAATGCAGTTACTAAAACAGAGGTGGAAGACTATGCCAAGCTTGCAACTCCATAAGAAACAGGCACTAACCTCCTTACCTGCATTAGACTAGACACTGGGCCAGAAAAGAGACCAGAATAGGTGGATGAGAGTTCCTTCCTTAACCCCAGGGAGAATAGGGACCAGGCCATATATGACCTCTATATCACTCTCAGCACCTTGCACATTTCAAGACAAACAGTGGGCACTTGATAAACATATGTTGATTGAAGACATATCTTTGAAGACAACATGGTTTTATGGAAAGTGCATGAGATTGAGACTCAATAGGTTTGTTTTCTATGCCTGATCTTGCAAATAAGTGGTGAGAGTCATTGGACTCATTGCTATTTTGGTTTACCACAGAAGATCCTAGTCAGCCCACCCACTGCTGGGTTACAGATTGAAGAGGTGGGAAGCCTTCAGTCCAGCCAGGTGGGACCTGGGGTAGCCAGAACCTCCATGGCCAGTCCTCCCAGTCATAAGCATCCTTGTCCTTTTACTTTAATGTGCCACAAAATTATTTTTTTCCATGTGCCATGACATGAAAATGGTTAGAATAACTCAGGGCAAGCTGAGCCAGGATTTAGCATATAAAGCCATTAGCTTTAGTCTGAAAGATACTTATTTTTAAAGGGCAGGGAATACACTAGAATTTTAATTAGTTCTTCATAAATCAAGTGATAAATCTGGCCTTGAAATTATTTTAAGAATGTCATTTACTATCTTGGAGGTCAGGATGCTCAAAAGTGAACAAATCAAGGATAGTGCTTGGTCTTTCTTTGCTGTGTAGTAATCTCCTTGCACACTGTGATGAACTGATTTTATCTGATGGTGCTAAGAGCCTCTCCATATCCACATGCTTTGAAATGTGACTTTGCAATGACTACTATTAAGAGTTGGGTCTATTTCCCCACTTTTGACTATGATCTGGTCCTGTCCATTGTTCTGGCCAATAGGCTTTGGAAGAAGTGATGAGACCAGTTTTAAGCCTAAACTTTAAGAAGTCTTGAGTACATCTACTCTCTCATGGATCCTTACCCACACCATGAGAAAAGCTCAGGAGAGTCTGATGGAAAACACACATAAATGAGCCCAGTTTTATCACCATGACTACCCTAAATCAGCCAACTTCTAAATATACGAGAGAGGTAGCCAAGATCATCAGAGCCACCCACAGTTCAGTTCACTTCAGTTCAGACACTCAGTCGTGTCCGACTCTTTGCGACCCCATGAATCGCAGCACGCCAGGCCTCCCTGTCCATCACCAACCCCAGGAGTTCACTCAAACTCATGTCCATTGAGTCAGTGATGCCATCCAGCCATCTCATCCTCTGTCGTCCCCTTCTCCTCCTGGCCCCAATCCCTCCCAGCATCAGAGTCTTTTCCAATGAGTCAACTCTTCACATGAGGAGGCCAAAGTATTGGAGTTTCAGCTTTAGCATCAGTCCTTCCAAAGAAATCCCAGGGCTGATCTCCTTCAGAATGGACTGGTTGGATCTCCTTGCAGTCCAAGGGACTCTCAAGAGTCTTCTCCAACATCACAGTTCAAAAGCATCAATTCTTCGGTGCTCAGCCTTCTTCACAGTCCAACTCTCACACCCATACATGACCACTGGAAAAACCATAGCCTTGACTAGATGGACCATTGTTGGCAAAGTAATGTCTCTGCTTTTGAATATGCTATCTAGGTTGGTCATAACTTTCCTTCCAAGGGGTAAGCATCTTTTAATTTCATGGCTGCAGTCACCATCTGCAGTGATTTTGGAGCCCCCCCAAATAAAGTCTGACACTGTTTCCACTGTCTCCCCATCTATTTCCCATGAAGTGATGGGACCAGATGCCATGATCTCAGTTTTCTGAATGTTGAGCTTTAAGCCAACTTTTTCACTCTCCTCTTTCCCTTTCCTCAAGAGGCTTTTTAGTTCCTCTTCACTTTCTGCCATAAGGGTGGTGTCATCTGCATATCTGAGGTTGTTGATATTTCTCCCGGCAATCTTGATTCCAGCTTGTGCTTCTTCCAGTGCAGTGTTTCTCATGATGTACCCTGCATATAAGTTAAATAAGCAGGGTGACAATATACAGCCTGGGCGTACTCCTTTTCCTATTTGGAACCAGTCTGTTGTTCCATGTCCAGTTCTAACTGTTGCTTCCTGACCTGCATATAGGTTTCTCAAGAGGCAGGTCAGGTGGTCTGGTATTCCCATCTCTTTCAGAATTTTCCACAGTTTATTGTGATCCACACAGCCAAAGGCTTTGGCATAGTCAATAAAGCAGAAATAGATGTTTTTCTGGAACTCTCTTGCTTTTTCCATGATCTAGAGGATGTTGGCAATTTGATCTCGGGTTCCTCTGCCTTTTCTAAAAGCAGCTTGAATATCCTGAAGTTCACGGTTCACGTGCTGCTGAAGCCTGGCTTGGAGAATTTTGAGCATTACTTTACTAGTATGTGAGATAAGTGCAATTGTGCAGTAGTTTGAACATTCTTTGGCATTGCCTTTCTTTGGGATTGGAATGAAAACTGAGCTTTTCCAGTCCTGTGGCCACTGCTGAGTTTTCCAAATTTGCTGGCATATTGAGTGTAACACTTTCACAGCATCATCTTTCAGGATTTGAAAGAGCTCCACTGGAATTCCATCACCTCCGCTAGCTTTGTTCATAGTGATGCTAAGGCCCACATGACTTCACATTCCAGGATGTCTGGCTCTAGGTGAGTGATCATACCATCATGATTATCTTGGTCGTGAAGATCTTTTTTTTACAGTTCTTCTGTGTATTCCTACCACCTCTTCTTAATATCTTCTGCTTCTGTTAGGTCCATACCATTTCTGTCCTTTATTGAGCTCATCTTTGCATGAAATGTTCCCTTGGTATCTCTAATATTCTTGAAGAGATCTCTAGTCTTTCCCATTCTGTTGTTTTCCTCTAGTTCTTTGCATTGATCGCTGAGGAAGGCTTTCTTATCTCTTCTTGCTATTCTTTGGAACTCTGCATTCAGATGCTTATATCTTTCCTTTTCTCCTTTGCTTTTCACTTCTCTTCTTTTCACAGCTATTTGTAAGTCCTCCTCAGACAGCCATTTTGCTTTTTTCCATTTCTTTTCCATGGGGATGGTCTTAATCCCTGTTTCCTGTACAATGTCACAAACCTCCACCCATAGTTCATCAGGCACTCTATGTATCAGGTCTAGGACCTTAAGTCTATTTCTCACTTCCACTGTATAATCATAAGGGATTTGATTTAGGTCATACCTGAATGGTCTAGTGGTTTTCCCTCCTTTCTTCAATTTAAGTCTGAATTTGGCAATAAGGAGTTCATGATCTGAGCCACAGTCAGCTCCGGGTCTTGTTTTTGCTGACTGTATAGAGCTTCTCCATCTTTGGCTGCAAAGAATATAATCAATCTGATTTCAGTGTTGACCATCCGGTGATGTCCATGTGTAGAGTCTTCTCCTGTGTTGTTGGAAGAGGGTGTTTGCTATGACCAGTGCATTTTCTTGGCAAAACTCTATTAGCCTTTGCCCTGCTTCATTCTGTATTCCAAGGCAAAATTTGCCTGTTACTCCAGGTGTTTCTTGACTTCCTACTTTTGCATTCCAGTCCCCTATAATGAAAAGGACAGCTTTTTTGGGTGTTAGTTCTAAAAGGTCTTGTAGGTCTTCATAGAACCGTTCAACTTCAGCTTCTTCAGCGTTACTGGTTGGGGCATAGACTTGGATTACTGTGATATTGAATGGTTTGCCTTGGAAATGAACAGAGATCATTCCGTCGTTTTTGAGATTGCATCCAAGTACTGCATTTCAGACTCTTTTGTTGACCATGATGGCTACTCCATTTCTTCCAAGGGATTCGTGCCCGCAGTAGTAGATATAATGGTCATCTGAGTTAAATTCACCCATTCCAGTCCATTTTAGTTCGCTGATTCCTAGAATGTCAACGTTCACTCTTGCCATCTCCTGTTTGACCACTTCCAATTTGCCTTGATTCATGGACCTAACATTCCAGCTTCCTATGCAATATTGCTCTTTACAGCATTGGACCTTGGTTCTATCACCAGTCAAATCCACAACTGGGTATTGTTTGTACTTTGGCTCCATCCCTTCATTCTTTCTGGAGTTATTTCTCCACTGATCTCCAGTAGCATATTGGGCACCTACTGACCTGGGGAGTTCCTCTTTCAGTATCCTATCATTTTGCCTTTTCATACTGTTCATGGGGTTCTCAAGGCAAGAATACTGAAGTGGTTTGCCCTTCCCTTCTCCAGTGGACCACATTCTGTCAGAGCCACCCACAGCTGACCACATATGTATAAGGCAGCCCAGACAAGACCAGAAGGATAACTTATCTGAGCATTAGGTATGTGACCAATGGTAGATATTTACTTTTTGGAACCAGTGAGGTTTAGGGTGGCTTATTATGTGTCAATAGCTAACTGATATGCAGATATGTTAGCATCAGGTTTCTTTCTATTATAATGAAAAGAAAAATTATTCTTTTCCTCATTTCTTTTATTGAAACATACATTGATGATCTATTTCATTCAACTAAATATATTAATCATCTGTTCTTTGCCAGGTTGTGAACTGGGCTCCAAGGATATAGCATTGAAATCCACTCAACTGATGGGAAGATCTCACATGCTGCAGAGCAGCTAAGCCCATCCTGCTCATGCTCAGTTGTGTCCAACTCTTTGTGACTCCATGGACTATAGCTTGCCAGGCTGCTCTGTCCATGGGATTCTCCAGGCAAGAATACTGGAGTGAGTTGCCATTTCCTACTCCACAGGATCTTCCCACCCCAGGGATCCTGATCTTTACCAGGCTCTGAACTGAGCTCCAAGGATATAGCAGTGAAATCCACTGAACTGATAATCAGTACCAAAACTATATCTCCAATGCTGCACTCATCTAATATTTTAGGGTCTGGTTCTATTAGAACATTTTACCATTACTGAAAACTCATCATGTTCTACATCTTAAATCATCATCCTCTCCTCCAGGAGACTCCAGTAAAAAACAAAGCACCACCACCAACAACAAAGCTTTTATTCCCACCTTCTTTATTTCTACACGTCTGTTCAGTCATGCATGAAATGTGGACAGTGAACTATGCCCAAGTGAGCTTAGATTTCAAAGAGGAGTAAGACTTGTGACCACCTTCCAAGAGACATACTTCTTCTTAGGCACAGAACTAAAGCACATTTCTTAGCCATCTTTCATTCAGGTGGGGCCTTACCAAAGGGATGTGAATGGAAATGACGGGTCACTTCTGGCCCTATATACATAAGAGGAAGTGCAACATGTGCTGGATCATCAAAAAAGCAAGAGAGTTCCAGAAAAACATCTATTTCTGCTTTATTGACTATGCCAAAGCCTTTGACTGTGTGGGTCACAATAAACTGTGGAAAATTCTGAAAGAGATGGGAATACCAGACCACCTGACCTGCCTCTTGAGAAACCTATATGCAGGTCAGGAAGCAAGAGTTAGAACTGGACAGGGAACAACAGACTGGTTCCAAATAGGAAAAGGAGTCCGTCAAGGCTGTATATTGTCATCCTGCTTATTTAACTTATATGCAGAGCACATCATGAGAAATGCTGGACTGGAAGAAGCACAAGCTGGAATCAAGATTGTGGGAAGAAATATCAATAACCTCAGATATGCAGATGACACCACCTTTATGGCAGAAAGTGAAGAGGAACTAAAAAGCCTCTTGAGGAAAGGGAAAGAGGAGAGTGAAAAAGTTGGCTTAAAGCTCAACATTCAGAAAATGAAGATCATGGCATCTGGTCCCGTCACTTCAGGGGAAATAGATGAGGAGACAGTGGAAACAGTGTCAGACTTTATTTGGGGGGGCTCCAAAATCACTGCAGATGGTGACTGCAGCCATGAAATTAAAAGATGCTTACTCCTTGGAAGAAAAGTTATGACCAACCTAGATAGCATATTCAAAAGCAGAGACATTACTTTGCCAACAAAGGTCCGTCTAGTCAAGG
Organism: Bos grunniens; assembly: GCF_055505025.1. Lineage (NCBI taxonomy): Eukaryota > Metazoa > Chordata > Mammalia > Artiodactyla > Bovidae > Bos > Bos grunniens. The sequence continues at coordinate 8,968,530 of NC_141194.1, forward strand.
CTATGGTTTTTCCAGTGGTCAGGTATGGATGTGAGAGTTGGACTGTGAAGAAGGCTGAGCACCGAAGAATTGATGCTTTTGAACTGTGGTGTTGGAGAAGACTCTTGAGAGTCCCTTGGACTGCAAGGAGATCCAACCAGTCCATTCTGAAGGAGATCAGCCCTGGGATTTCTTTGGAAGGACTGATGCCAAAGCTGAAACTCCAGTACTTTGGCCACCTCATGCGAAGAGCTGACTCATTGGAAAAGACTCTGATGCTGAGAGGGACTGGAGGCAGGAGGAAAAGGGGATGACAGAGGATGAGATGGCTGGATGGCATCACCGACTCGATGGATGTGAGTTTGAGTGAACTCCGGGAGTTGGTGATGGACAGGGAGGCCTAGTGTGCTGCAATTCATGGGGTCACAAATAGTTGGACTTGACTGAGCGACTGAACTGAACTGAACAGAACTTCTCTACAAACACACTCTCCTACTCCTTCCATGACTACCTTCATGCCTACATATAAAAGACAATGGCTTTACACAAGGGAAGGTGTCTGAGTCCCTGAGTGGTTACTTGAAGAACTCCCAGGACTGCCACTGACCTAAACCACTTGCTTTGGTCTTTTCATGAGCATGATAGATATGTTAAGTTGTTGAGATATGGGGTTATTTCTTGCAGCAACTAGCCTGTATCAGGGTTACCAACCTCAGCCCTATTGACATTTTGGGCTGGAAAGTTCATTGTTGTGGAGAACTGTCTATAATATCATAGGAAGTTTAGCAGCATCCCTGGCCTCTACCACTAGAAACCAGTAGAACTACCCTTTCATTAGCTGTGACAACCAATAGTGTCTCCAGACATTACAAATGTCCCCTGTGGAGACCAAATTGCCTCCATGTGACAACCGCTGTTTTATGCTGCCTAATACACCCCATTTCTGATCTCTTTGGCATGCACAGTCTTCTGTCTTCTAGCATATCAGTTCTCCATTCTTATCAGCAGAAACCCAAACTCCTCTGTCATTTTTGATATATTCATAATTTGACCTTCTCTTATTGTCCAAAGTTCTTTTTTGTTCTAGATTCCATTCATCCATGATGGACACTTACAGTGTTTCCATATTTTGCCTATTGTGAATAATGTTGCAATGAGTACCGGAGTATCTATCATCATTTCCTAAAAAACAGCACCAATGTTTCATATAGCAGGAAAAACTGTCTCAGGTTCTCAGATAACAAAATATTAGTTCATAGGTCAGTAAGGGCACAGAGAATTTTTTTATAATCATTCCTAAACCTTTTACTAATATACTCATCAAGAAAGAAAAGTTTCATTCTAATGCAGTGATTACCCTAGGCTCTGTGTTAATCACACTGTCACGTTAGGGAGTTTTTTTTTTTTTTTAATTTCTTCAAATTATCAATTTGAGTAGCAGCTATATAATATATACCTATTAGGGCATAAAAATATACCTCTTCCTTTTTTGATTACCAAAGCTCTCTCTCAATAATTTTGGCCAAATTTCTGAAATAAGGTAAAAAAAAATTTTGGCCATGGAAATTTACACCTCTTAAAATATTTTTTGGACATCTCCCTGCTAAATGTTTCACTTTTATTTCTCTTTTAAAACATATTTTGTATTAAAAGGACAAAATGTGCCGTTGTCGTGGGCACAAAATCATCTTGTTTACTAAAAAGTGATTCATACAAATTAGTAATGGAAGAAATCTGTCCCCTTCCAGAAGCAGTAAACAATTTATTTGCTCAAAACATTCTCTAAAATTTATTTGAGCTTTATCTCAAAACTTTATGTGATTCATGAAGTTTTACTGGCATTTTGAAAACAACAAATGAAAACTAAATTATTGAGATGGAGTCAAAAGTCCCCACGAGCCTCTGCATTGCCAGACCACCCCCAAATACAAAATCCCCAATGGAATGTACTAATTTTCCTGTTAAATTTTACTTTCTATGGACAGACACAGACCATCCAGCTTACCTGTAAATCTTATGTGGCTATTTCTAACCCTATTTTTGGGGAACTCTGAACTCTCTCTGCACTCATATTTTCACTTAACAAAAACAGCTACTGAGTACTTACTATGTCTCAGATCTAATACTCACTAGTCAAGATGCTACCCTGTCGATGTTACATCTCTTATATTTGCCATCATCCTGGCTCAGAATCTCTTGACTTCTACCCATGCTTCTACTTCCCTGTGTTAGAAAGTCTAAAGAAGATTTGCCTATTTCTCCCCAATGACAAAAGTGTAACCAGCAACTTGGGGTGGGGATTAGAGAAAGGCATATTCTGGTTCGACAGAAGAAATAATAACTAGGATACTCAAGGAGAAAATGAGAATGGGAGTACAATGAGTAGGGTTTATATTTTAGCATCAGCCTGAGTTTATAACTGGGCTCTGACACTTACTAGTTGAATACTTTGGAGAAATTATTTAACCTCTCGTGCCTCAGTTTCCTGAAATGTAAAATGGAGACAACAAGATGTACCCCATTAGGCAATTGGGAGAACTAAATAAGTAAACACACAAAATGCACACAAACTCAGAAAACATGTGAGTATTCAACAACTAGGGTATTATTCTCACTCTTATTTTTATGATAAAGGAAGTAGTACAATTGCCTATTAGAGCAGAGAATACTAACTCGTCAGCAGTACTCTTTCCTCTTCTTTCTGGGGAAATAATTAGTCCATATTTCTCCACTTGTCCTGGAGTTAGGAGTACTCACTGACTGATTTCCAGCCAATGGAATATGAGAGGAAGAGCTGCGTGTTATTATTCAATTTGGCTCACATAAACTTCTCACATGCTCCTCCATACTATTCCCCTGTTCTAGCCAGCTGGAATGGACGGACCTTAAGTGGTCTTGAGAACAAAATGTTGAAAAAGAGACAGAGCATCATAAGATGGCATCTTTACATGGATAAGAACTGGGTCTATCCCTTTTGACTTCTTCAACTCCATCCTAGTCTAGCTTGAAGCGCCCTAAACTGCTATGGAAGCAAAAATAAATAAATCTCTATTGTTTTGAGCCATAAGATGCTTTGTTCTGTTTGTTAGCTTATTCTGGCCCAGAATTTGTCAACCTTGGCACCAATGACATTTGGCACTGGGTAACTCTTTGTTAGGACTTCCCTGATAGCTCAGATGGTAAAGAATCTGCCTGCAATGTGGGAGAACCAGGTTCCACCCCTGGGTTGGGAAGATGCCCTGGAGAAGAGAATGGCAACACACTCCAGTATTCTTGCCTGGAGAATCCCATGGACAGAGGAGCCTGGCGGGCTATAGCCCATGGGGTCCCAGAGTCAGACACAACTGAGTGACTAGCACGCACACACACACATCTCTTTATTATGGGGTTGGCCCGTGCACTGCGGAATGTTTAGAAGCATCACTACTGGGTGCCACTAGTACTCCTCTTCCCCCGTTGTGGCAACCAAAAATGTTTCCAAATATGGCAAAATGTCCCCTAGGAAGCAAAAAATCACCCTTAGAACCACTATTCTAGCCTGTCTTAATCATATACTTATCTTCAGAGGTATTCAAGGTACTGTAAGCATGCCCTATTTCCAGGGTGGTTGAGCAGGAAAGCTTGAGATATTGAAGTCTGTCCATGATTGCATCCCTTTCAATTCTGCAATTTACACTAGAACTTGTAGTGGTGAAAGAGATCATACACATCTATTGATGTGTAGATTCTTAGAAATAATTCAGTCTCTAAGGAAATTGGACCTGGAGATGTTTTAGGACTTCCCAAGGTCATGCAGAAATCAAGGCTCCCAACTCCCAGTTTAATTTCACTTTTACTACCCCACATTGCTTGGCATGAGGCTGAGTGGATACATTGTTCTATTATTACACAATGTTTTCACCAAATAAAAGCATTTAATTTATCTTCCATAGTTTAGTTCAAGGAAAATGTCCCCCAGAAAATGCTAGGAGGGGGCACTGAAGGATACCAGCTATTGGCTATGTATTATATTTTTAAAATCTGTCAATTATTTATTTACAATGACCAAAATTTACAGAGGAAAAAAACCTACACAAGAATAATGGCATGAGGCTCTATTTACACATGTTGTTAGTAACTACACATCCCCTCTGTCGAGAATTGATATTAACCAGGCTCTCCAACCTACTAGCTCTCAAAACGCTAGACTCATTCTCAAGGCACTGAATATCAGAGAAAGAATTGAATCTAATCTTGAAACTATTGGTACCTACAGCAGAGTTTGAAAATATAAAAAATAATTTCTTAATTTTTACCTTAACCTTGGGTTCTCCCAGAAGCAGGTAGTGAGATCAGAAATTGTGCAAGTAGTTTAATTGAGAGGTGGTCCCAAATAGGATTTGGACAGGAGGGGAGAAGTGAGACAAGGAAGGAAAGGTGGCCAATTTAGAGCACGTTAATGAGCAGGTGACTACTGTGGGCAACCAGGGCTCAACCCTGCTGGGTCCCATGGAAGACTGCAGAAGGCTTGACTTAAAATCTGCCTACCCAAGAGGCAAGGAAGGTCATGTCAAGGGTTGCTTCCTGTGTGGAACTTCCTGCCATCCAGATTCCCCTGCTATTGGCTGAACACATGAAGTAGGGAGGGGTGGCAGAGAAAGGCTTCTAGTAAAGAGCTTCATGTGACTGCAGTCTAAAGCCTCCTGGTGGATGTGGGTAGGGCACCAGAAGTATCTTCTATGGTCCAGAATCAAATCATGGACACTCCACTTCCCTGCCCTTTGCATTTATCCCCATCTTCAGTAGTTTCCTTGGAGCTAATTTCTGCATTCAGGAAAGGAAGCTCATTCATTCTGGGTCTAAGTTTAACTGCTCTACTTTAAAGATTCCCAACCAGTGGTACATAGACACTTGGAGGCAGGGGTGAGGAGAGTCTCAAGTCATACAAATTAATCCTCAAAACTTTATTCTCACTAAACATCATTTGTAGAATAAATAAGTGATCTCAAGAAATAAAATTTAACATTTTTCATATGTTGTTTGCTGCTACTGTGAAATCATATATGAGTTCATTTTAAAGCACAAAAATCATAATGTCATTATGTGGGAGTTTTTTAGACAGCAAAAACTAAAACTACCACAGTTAGTAATCTGAACCATGAGAGATTAAAATAAGGGAGGGGAATCCTCCACAACTGGAAAGTTTGGAAACCGTTGATTTAATGATTGGAGAATATTAAAGGAGAAATACTCCAGATGAAAGTTTACTGATATGAAAGACGCCCATGCAAGCATGTGTGTGTGTGTGTGCATGTGTGTTTCTTTTAGTCCATCTGCTTCCTAAGTACTTGTATTACTTGACACCTGGACTGCAATGAAGTATTTAAAAATCCAGGCCAAAATTAAATGTGAGCTTGAATGTCAGCTCTACAACTCAGTAGATGTTTGATCTTACGCAAGTGACAACTTCTCTAAGCCTAAGTGTCCACATTTGTAAAATAAGTTTTAAATGATATGTCTTTCTTCTATGAGTATTATGAAATTTAAATGAGATACATGTATAAAACTCTCAATACAGGACATGGTAGATAGTTAGTATTCAAGGCATGATAGCTATCTTAGCTTAACCACTCTCTTCCGGTGCATCTTTTTATTTGTTCCCACACTTTTTATTGATAACACAGATAAACTTGAATTTCAGAAAACTAAGATAATAACGATGGTGTGATCACTCACCTAGAGCCAGACATCCTGGAATGTGAAATCAAGTGGGCCTTAGAAAGCATCACTATGAACAAAGCTAGTGGACGTGATGGAATTCCAGTGGAGCTCTTTCAAATCCTGAAAGATGATGCTGTGAAAGTGCTACACTCAATATGCCAGCAAATTTGGAAAACTCAGCAGTGGCCACAGGACTGGAAAAGGTCAGTTTTCATTCCAATCCCAAAGAAAGGCAATGCCAAAGAATGCTCAGACTACCACACAATTGCACTCATCTCACACGCTAGTAAAGTAATGCTCAAAATTCTCCAAGCCAGGCTTCAGCAGTACGTGAACCATGAACTTCCAGATGTTCAAGCTGCTTTTAGAAAAGGCAGAGGAACCAGAGATCAAATTGCCAACATCTGCTGGATCATCGAAAAAGCAAGAGAGTTCCAGAAAAACATCTATTTCTGCTTTATTGACTATGCCAAAGCCTTTGGCTGTGTGGATCACAATAAACTGTGGAAAATTCTGAAAGAGATGGGAATACCAGACCACCTGACCTGCCTCTTGAGAAACCTATATGCAGGTCAGGAAGCAACAGTTAGAACTGGACATGGAACAACAGACTGGTTCCAAATAGGAAAAGGAGTTCATCAAGGCTGTATATTGTCACCTTGCTTATTTAACTTATATGCAGAGTACATCATGAGAAATGCTGGGCTGGAAGAAGCACAAGATGGAATCAAGACTGCCGGGAGAAATATCAACAACCTCAGATATGCAGATGACACCACCCTTATGGCAGAAAGTGAAGAGGAACTAAAAAGCCTCTTGAGGAAAGGGAAAGAGGAGAGTGAAAAAGTTGGCTTAAAGTTCAACATTCAGAAAACTGAGATCATGGCATCTGGTCCCATCACTTCATGGCAAATAGATGGGGAGACAGCGGAAACAGTGTCAGACTTTATTTGGGGGGGGGGGGCTCCAAAATCACTGCAGATGGTGATTGCAGCCATGAAATTAAAAGATGATTACTCCTTGGAAGGAAAGTTATAACCAACCTAGATAGCATATTCAAAAGCAGAGACATTACTTTGCCAACAAAGGTCCATCTAGTCAAAGCTATGGTTTTTCCAGTGGTCATGTATGGGTGTGAGAGTTGGACTGTGAAGAAAGCTGAGCACCGAAGAATTGATGCTTTTGAACTGTGGTGTTGGAGAAGACTCTTGAGAGTCCCTTGGACTGCAAGGAGATCCAACCAGTCCATTCTGAAGGAGATCAGCCCTGGGATTTCTTTGGAAAGACTGATGCTAAAGCTGAAACTCCAATACTTTGGCCTCCTCATGTGAAGAGTTGACTCATTGGAAAAGACTCTGATGCTGGGAGGGATTGGGGGCAGGAGGAGAAGGGGACGACAGAGGATGAGATGGCTGGATGGCATCACTGACTCGATGGACATGAGTCTGAGTGAACTCCTGGGGTTGGTGATGGACAGGGAGGCCTGGCGTGCTGCGATTCATGGGGTCGCAAAGAGTCGGACACAACTGAGCGACTGAACTGAACTGAACTGAATGCCCCTAACAGGACCAGTTAACCCACTCCTTTGTCATTACTTCTGTTATTACCTAGAATGGGTCTATGACAATGAAATGTTTACCTTTGGAGACACTTTAAACTGTTCTTATGGAGGACTAGAGGAAGAAATCAGTGACTTATATCACCTTAAGAGGATTAGGCTTGGAGCTATTTGCCAGGTGCCCAGTCTCAAGGCACAGGCTTGGATTGCTTTACATCACGGTATCTTCCCATCCAGGGTGGACAAACTGGCAATGAGTTAAGATTACAGCCTGTTAATCGTACCCAGCACTAGTCACACTGGAGACCTTGGGGACACCCAGCTCCAACCTGGGGATCCCAGAAGGTTGACCTGCCCCAACCTGCCTAAGGATCTGGTCCCCTGGAGTTTGTCACGCCTTAGCCTGCTCGCAGATCTGCCAGTCCAGGGGTCCTCAACCTGCCTGGGGATTTGATCTCCAGAAGGTTGACATGCCTCAACCTGCCTGAGGATCTGCACCCTGACCCAGGGATGCCCAGCTCTCAGGTTGCAACAGTACTGGGTAGGATTAACTTCAGAAAGACTCACCCTTAAGTAAGTCCACCCATGGAAATAGAAGGAAGCCTATTAGTTGTGGGACTGTGCCTAGTCTCAACAATAACTCAGGAGTCCAAAAAGAACCCCATTGCCTTTCTGGAAAGTCTAAAAGAGGCCCTCCCAAAGTTTACCAATCTGGACTTAGACTCTTATGAGGGACAGGTGATTTTAAAGGACAAATTCCTGTCCCAGTGTGCATCAGACGTAAGGATAAATATACAACAGCTATAGCAGCAGGACCCTGCTGCCTCTTTAGATGAGATGGTCCAGATAGCCACCAATACCTTTTATCACAGAGAATAGGAGAGGGAGTCCAAGGCCCCAGAAAGAGAGAGAAGGAAAGAGCTAAGGCATGCCCAGATGCTGGCCGCCCTCCAGGGAAGCCCTATGGCAAACCCCAAGTCCTTGAAGGACAAGGCACGAGACAAATGCCTAATCTGTAGACAGACGGGACATTGGGCCAAGAAGTGTCCACACCGTGGCAAGTCTCCTAAAGTGGCTTGCTACAAATGCCATCAATTGGGACACTGGGTAGTACTCTGCCCTGGGGACCCAAGAGCCTCAAGGTCAAGTGCCAAGCCTTCCCTTATGATGGTTCAACAGGAGTGAAGCAGCCCACTCCAGCCGGCCCACCGGTTACAGATAACCATCATGGGGATGGAGCCAAGGGTTCAACTGGATATGGCAGGTAGGTCTGAGAATTTCTTGGTTGACACAGGGGCTACCTATTCTGTCCTGACCTCCTACTCCAGAGCCTTCTCCTCCCAAACCTATACCATTTTGGGTGCTATAGGAAAAACAATTACAACAAGATTTGCCTGAGCAATTCTTTGTTTCTGGGGTGGACAAATATTTTCCCACCAGTTTCTGGTGGTCCCTGAGTGTCCTACTCCCTTTTTGGGAAGAGATATACTCACTAAGCTGGGAGCCACCCTTGTGATAAACTTGTGGGAAACTTTTCAGCCCCTACAGCTGAAATGACTTGGACAGTATTACCCCAGGGGTTCAGAGATAGCCCCCACCTGTTTTGACAGGTTCTACGCTGGGATCTCCTAGATCTGGACCTGGGACCAAATGGGAAAATATTGCAATATGTATATGACCTAGTAGTCTGCTGCCCAGATGAGGAAAACGTCCAACAACATGTGATTAAGGTTCTAAGCTTTTTGGTAGAGAGGGGATATAAAGTCTCCCCTGCTAAGGCACAGATGGTTAAGACAAAGGTCACTTACCCTGGAGTTCAGATGACACATGGGTCTAGGAGGCTGTCCTCCAACTCAGTACAAGGAATCCTGCAGTTGCCTTCCCCCATGGCTTGAAAACAATTGTGAGTTTTCCTGGGGCTAACCAGGTATTGTAGAATCTGGATACCCAGCTATGGTCTAATCTCCCAGCCCTTATATGAAAGCTTAAAGGGACAGGTCGACTCAATCCCATTGACAAGGGGAACTCCTCCAAAGGAGGCAAAGGCTACACGAAAACAAGCCTTAACACAAGCACCCACCTTGAGATTGCCAGACCTGGAAAAAGCATTCCAACTGTATGTCCACAAAAATGAAATAGCCTTGGGAATCTTAACTCAAAGGCTGGGACCTGAGTCCCAGCCAGTAGCTTACATATCCAAGAGGCTAGACCCAATCACTCGAGGCTGGCCTCCCTACCTTCGAATTCTTGCAGCTATTGCAGTCCTGATAGAAGATGCTTTAAAACTCTCTCTTGGAGGCAAATTAAATATTTTTTATTAGCCACCAAGTGAAACAACTCCTGAATGAGAGAGGCCATTTATGGATGTCTGACCAAAGGATCATGAGATACCAAGTAGTGCTGATGGAAAATCCAGGTCTGACTATATTCCCTTGTGAGGTTCTTAACCCAGCTACTCTCCTGCCTACCCCGAGGGCTCTCTCCCCATTCACTCTTGCTTAGAAACTTTGGACCATAGGACAAAACCCCAAGATGGATTGTCAGAAGATCCTCTGACGAATCCTGAAGAAATCTGGTACACTGATGGAAGCAACTTTATCTTAGATGGAAAAAGAAGAGCTGGATATGAAGTAGTCTCCAATTTTGAGACTACAGATGCTAAACCTTTGCCACCAGATACTCCAGCCCAGTTGGCTAAGCTCATAAAGCTCATAAAGCTGACTTGAGCTTTGGAGCTGGGAAAAGTAAAAAGAGCAGCCATTTACACTGGCTCCAAGTATGCCTTGCTATTTGGAAAGAAAGAGGCCACTTGACCACCCAAGGGTCCCCAATCAAGTATGGTGATCAAATCCTTAGTTTCTTGGAGGCAGTCCATCTTCCCACTGAGGTTTCAGTCTCCCACTGTAAAGGACACCAAAAACAGAACACAGAAGTGGCATGAGGGAACCAAGCAGTTGATCAGGCAGCTAAGAGAGCAGCATTACAGAACAGTGACCTAATAGGGGTTGCCACCCTAGTTCCACAGACTAATTTGCTAGAAACTCCTCCATATACTGAAGGTAAGACTCTTAAAGCTAAGAGTGAGGGCTTTCAAGAAGATCATATAGGGTGGTTCCAAAAGGAGGGACTCCTTTTTCTGTCTGGGAACCTCTGGTGGAAGTTGGTTAACTCCTTACATGCTACCACTCATTTAGGGGAGAAGGCCCTCCAAAGATTACTAGAAAGGTCCTTCAGAGGAACAGGCCTCCAAATGACTATAATGCAAGTGGTCTCCTCTTGTCCCACCTGCCAATTGAACAACCCCCAAGGACCTTGAAGACCCCAGCTGGCCCAATCCATACAACAGCATGGGACCTACCCAGGAGAGGACTGGAAGATGGACTTCACGCAGATGCCAGTTTCTAAAGGGTATAAATACCTACTAGTCATGATAGATACATTCACAGGATGGATCAAAGGTTTCCCCACCTGGACTGAGAAGGCCAAGAAGGTGGTACAAAAAACCTGCTCCATAAAATCATTCTGAGATTTGGCCTGGTGATGAATCCTTTATTCAAAAGAAATAAGACTCAGAGCCTCGATGATGAGAAGATACAGAGTCAGGGGCCAGAGAACAAGGGACTGGAAGATGGCTTCATGGGAACTGAGGCAGGAAAGGCGTGAATCTCAGAGGTGGGGACTCAGCGTTCATTTGCATAACCAGAATGCACTGCACGCAATATAGTTTCAATTCTTCAATTTATCATAGATTTCTTTTAAATGTAGCATTTCAAAGAATGAGCCTTCATCCACTTACCTGAAAAGAACTGCTGCAAAGTCTTGACCAGGACTGACCCTTGATGCTCCTCAGCCTCAGTTGTTAGGAGTGTATCTCTCCTCATGAGTATGTACACAGGTGATAGTATGGGATTCTTACCTTTGTTCTTGCTCCTGCTTGAACTGAGTCTTTTGTGTTGCACTTAAGATTTGGTTAGGTAGGCCCAAGGGATAAAAAAGGCGAGCTACCCACAATATTTTGAGGTCTTGTGAGATAAAAAAGGCCAACATTCTTGTGTGAAAAAGTAGATCCTGAAAAGAGGGTGACTTTGAACAGTTTTTCTAGGGCTTCTGCAACTAAGAGTTTTTCTGTGTGGTTGATCATTTGAAATCACAGGTTTTATCTTTGGTCAGAAAGACTCCCATAACTCTGAACAGGGTTTTCTAAGAGATTTTTCTGCTGTACCTTTGGTCAGTAAGATTCCCATAAGCCTGCATGGGGTTTTCCCTGAAGTTTTTCTGCTGTTCAGAAAGATTGAAGGCAGGAGGAGAAAGGGACAATATTTAATAAAATGATTTGATAGCATCACCGACTGGATGGATGTTAGTTTGAGCAAGCCCGGATGTTGGCGACTGACAGGAAGTAAGGCTGGTCAGATAAGACTGAGCAAATGAACCGGACAATATACACAACCCAGGGGTGGAACCAGGTCCTCCTATAATAGCAGACAGCTTATTATTATTATTATTTTACTGATTAGAGCCATCCTGATGGCTTAGACAGTAAAGAGTCAGCCTGCAATGCAGAGACCCAGGTTCAATCCTGGGGAAGATTCTCCTGGAGAAGAGCATGGCAACCTACTGCAATATTCTTGCCTTGAGAACCCCATGAACAGTATGAAAAGGCAAAAAGATAGGACACTGAAAGATGAATTCCCCAGGTCAGTAGGTGCCCAATATGCTACTGGAAAAGAGTGGATAAATAACTCCAGAAAGAATGAAGATCTATCTATGTCCATTTCCAAGGCAAACCATTCAATACCACAGGAATCCAAGTCTATGCCCCAACCAGTAATGCTGAAGAAGCTGAAGTTGAATGGTTCTATGAAGACCTACAAGACCTTCTAGAACAAACACCCAGAAAAGATGTCCTTTTCATTATAGGGGACTGGATTGTAAAGTAGGAAGTCAAGAGATACCTGGACTAACAGGCAAATTTGGCCCTGGAACACAAAATGATGCACATCAAAGGCTAACAGAGTTATGACAAGAGAACGCACTGGTCATAGCAAACACCCTCTTGCAACAACACAAGAGAAGACTCTACACATGGATATCACCAGATGATCAATAACAAAATTAGGTTGATTATATTCTTTGCAGCCAAAGATGGAAAAGCTCTATACAGTCAGCAAAAACAAGACCAGGAGCTGTGGCTCAGACCATGAACTCCTTATTGCCAAATTCAGACTTAAATTGAGGAGAGTAGAAAAAGCCATCAGAGCATTCAGGTATGACCTAAATCAAATCCCTTATGATCATACAGTGGAAGTGACAAATAGATTCAAGGCATTAGATCTGATAGAGTGCCTGGAGAACTGTGGATGGAGGTTCATGACATTGTACAGGAGGCAGTGATCAAGACCATTACCAAGAAAAAGAAATGCAAAAAGGCAAAATGGTTGTCTGAGGAGGCCTTACAAATAGCTAAGAAAAGAAGATGAGCTAAAGACAAAGAAGAAAAAGAAAGATACACCCATTTGAATGCAGAGTTCCACAGAATAGCAAGGAGAGAAAAGAAAGCCTTCCTCAATGATCAATGCAAAGAAATAGAGAAAAACAATAGAATGGGAAAGACTAGAGATCTCCTCAAGAAAATTAGAGATACGAAGGGAGTATTTCATGCAAAGATGGGCACAATAAAGGACAGAAATGGTATGAACCTAACAGAGCAGAAGATATTAAGAATAGGTGGCAACAATACACAGAAGAACTATACAAAAATGATTTTCAAGACCCAGATAACCATGATGGTGTGATCACTCACCTAGAGCCAAACATCCTGGAATGGGAAGTCAAGTGGGCCTTAGGAAGCTTCACTAGGAACAAAGCTAGTGGAGGTGATGGAATTCCGACTGAGCTATTTCAAATCCTAACAGATGATGCTGTGAAAGTGTTCCACTCAATATGCCAGCAAATTTAGAAAACTCCACACTGGCCAGAGGACTGGAAAAGGTCAGTTTTCATTCCAATCCCAAAGAAAGGCAATGCCAAAGAATGCTCAAACTACCACACAACTGCACTCATCTCACACGCTAGCAAAGTAATGCTCAAAATTCTCTAAGCCAGGCTTCAACACTATGTGAACTGGGAACTTCCACATGTTCAAGCTGGATTTAGAAAAGGCAGAGGAACCTGAGACCAGATTGCCAACATCCGATCATCACTGAAAAACAGAGTTCTAGAAAAAAAACAACAACAACAGCAAGTTCCAGAAAAAAAAGTAACATAGTTCTGCTTTATTAACTATGCCAAAGCCTTTGACTGCATGGATCACAACAAACTGGAAAATTCTACAAAAGATGGGAATACCAGACCACCTGACTTGCCTCTTCAGAAATCTGTATGCAGGTCAAGAAGCAACAGTTAGAAATGGACATGGAATAACAGACTGTTTTCAAATTGGGAAAGGAGAACGTCAAGGCTATATATTGTCACCCTGCTTATTTAACTTACATGCAGCACACAACATGCTAACTGCCATGCTGGATGAAGCACAAGCTAGAATCAAGATTGCTGTGAGAAACATCAATAACCTCAGAAATGCAGATGACACCACCCCTATGGCAGAAAGTGAAGAACAACTAAGGAGCCTCTTGATGAAAGTGAAAGTGAAAGAGGAGAGTGAAAAATTTGGCTTAAAACTGAAAATTCAGAAAACGAAGATCATGGCATCTGGTCTCATCATTTCATGGCAAATAGATGGGAAAACGATGGAAACAGTGACAGACTTTACTTTCTTGGGCTCTAAAATCACTGAAGACGGTGACTTCAGCCATGAAACTAAAAGACACTTGCTCCTTGGAAGAAAAGCTATGACCAACCAAGACAGCATATTAAAAAGCAGAGATATTACTTGGCCGAAAAAGGTCCATACAGTCAAGGCTATGGTTTTTCCAGTACTCATGTATGGATGTGAGAGTTGCACTGTAAAGAAAGCTGAAGGCTGAAGAATGGAGGCTGTTGGACTGTGGTCTTGGAGAAGACGCTTGAGAGTCCCTTGGACTCCAAGGAGATCCAATCAGTCCATCTTAAAGGAAATTAGTCCTGAATATTCATTGGAAGAACTGATGCTGACACTGAAATTCCAATAGTTTGGCCACCAGATGCAAAGAACTGACTTACTGAAAAAGACCCTGATGCTAGGAAGGACTAATGGTTGGAGGAAAAAGATGACAGAAAATGAGATGGTTAGATAACACCGTGGATTCGAAGATTATGAGTATGAGTAAGCTCCCCGAATGGGTGATAGGGAAACCCAAAAGGCTGCAGTCCACCGGGTTACCAAATAATCGGACACGACTGAGAAAGTCAACTGAGTAGACCAAAACGCAACACAGTTAACAAACACACAGAAAACTCTTTAAGTATAACAACCCTAGGAAAATAAATGGAGAAGGTGATGGCACCCCACTCCAGTACTCTTGCCTAGAAAATCCCATGGACGGAGGAGCCTGGTAGGCTGCAGTCCATGGGGTCGCTAAGAGTCGGACACGACTGAACGACTTTGCTTTCATGCATTGGAGAAGGAAATGGCAACCCACTCCAGTGTTCTTGCCTGGAGAATCCCAGAGACGGGGGAGCCTGCTGGGCTGCCGTCTAAGGAGTCGTACAGAGTTGGACACGGCTGAAGTGACTTTGCTAGCAGCAACAGCAAGAAAATAAAGTGAAGTCGCTCAGTCATGTCCGACTCTGTACGATCTCATGGACTGTAGTCTACCATACTCCCCCGTTCCTGGGATTTTCCAGGAAAGAGTACTGAATGCTGCTGAGTCGCGTCAGTCGTGTCCGACTCTGTGCGACCCCATAGACGGCAGCCCACCAGGCTCCCCCATAGCTGGAATTCCTCAGGCAAGAACACTGGATGGGGCTGCCATTTTTTTCTCCAATGCGTGTAAATGAAGTCGTTCAGTCATGTCTGACTCTCAGCGACCCCATGAACTGCAACCCACCAGGCTCTTTCGTCCACAGAACTCTCCAGGGGAAAGTACTGGAGAGGATTGCTATTTCCTTCTCTAAGAAACCATCCCAACTCAGGGATCAAACCTGGGCCTACCACATTGTATACAGATATTTTACCATCTGAACCACCAGGGAAACACTTCACTAAAGAAGGAAAATAAAAACCCATCTCAAAGCTTTCGCTTTGCAAAGTCTACTTTTTGTACAGCCATGTTGGTTTTGTCCAGCGGACAAAACCTCCAAAAATTATGAACCGCGCTTCTTATGTTTCTCCTATACCCTAACCATACTAAGCCCAACACAAAAGACCGACCTTGGGAATCAGCACTCCTAAAGCAGTTAGGGTGAGCAGCGTCAAGGTTAACTCTGGGTCAAGAATTTGCAGCAGAACTTTCCACTTAAGTGCGTGAAGGTTCATTCATCGAAATACTACGTTTAAAATAAATTACGATGAATTAAAATAGTAAATTCAATCTATATTGCGTGCAGTGCATGCTGGTTATGCAAATGAACGTTGAGTCTCCGCCCCCGAGATTCACGCCTTTCCCCGCCCCAGCTCCCCTGGAAGCCAGCTTCCGGTCCCTTGTTCCCAGGCCCCTGACTCCATGTTTTCTCCTCCTCGACACTCTGAGTCTGATTTCTTCTCAATAAGGATTTTGTTGACGGCTTAAGATAATGATATATGGGCGCTGGATTTGACACAGAGAAGGTTCACTATCATGGCGAATGAGAGTGCCGAACCTACTCAGTCGTGCCCAGACTATTTGCAAACCCCACGGACTATAGCCTTCCAGGCTCCTCTGTCCATGGAATTCTCCAGGCAAGAATACTGCAGTGGGTAGCCATTCCCTTCTCCAGGAGAAGCTTCCCCAGGATCGAATCTGGGTCTCCCACTTTGTAAGCAGACTCTTTACTATAAAAGTCATCAGGGTGACTCGAATCACTATTTAAAAAAAAAAAAGTGACTGCCAAAATAGGAGAACTGAATCATTGGAAAAGACCCTGATGCTGGGAAAGAGGGAAGGCTTGAGGAGAAGGGGACAACAGAGAATGAGATGGTTGGGTGGCATCACCACCTTGATGTACATGAGTTTGAGCAAGTTCCAGGAGTTGGTGATGAACAGGGACCCTGGCGTGCTGCAGTACTTGGGGTCCCAAAGAGTCTGACATGACTCAGGGACTGAACTGAACTGAACAGGGCATGGCTCATAGTTTCATTGAGTTAGACAAGGCTGTGGTCCATGTGATCAGTTTGATAAGTTTTCTTTGACACTGGTTTTCCTTCTGTCTGCCCACTGACAGATAAGGATAAGAAGCTTATGGAAGCTTCCTGCTGGGAGAGACTGACTGTGGGGAAACTGGGTCTTGTTCTGATGGGCGCGACCATGCTCAGTAAATGTTTAATCCAATTTTCTGTTGATGGGTGGGGCTGTCTTCCCTCCCTATTGTTTGACCTGAGCCCAAACTAAGGTGGAGGTAATGAAGATAATGGCCACCTCCTTCCAAAGGTCCCAGGCAGGCATTGCTGCACTCAGTGCCCCCAACCCTGGAGCAGTACACTGCCGACCCACGCCTCTGCCAGGGACTCCTGGACACCCACGGGCAAGTCTGGGTCAGTCCCTTGTGGGGTCCCTGCTCCTTTCTCCAGGGTCCTGGTGCACACAAGGTTTTGTTTGTGCCCTCCAAGAGTCTGTTTCCCCAGTCCTGTGTAAGTGCTGTAATCAAATCTCACTGGCCTCCATAGTCAAATTCCTTGGGGGTTCTCAGTTCCCTTGCCAGATCCCCAGGTTGGTAAATCTGTTGTGAGTCCTAGAACTTCCTTAACAGTGCGAGAATTTCTTTGGTATGATTGTTTGTGGGCCATCTGCTTGGCGGCTCTATGGTTGGGGTTAATGGTGACCTCCTCAAGAGGGCTTATGCCACAGGGTGCATGACCAGGGCTCCTGCACCCAGAGCCCCTGCCCCTGCGGCAGGCCACTGCTGACCCACCCTCCCTCCACAGGAGACACTCAAACACATTTCTAGCTCAGGCTCTGTGGGGTTTCTGAACTCTGCTGTGCACATGGTTTTCTTTGAGCCCTCCAAGTGTCACTGGCGGGTATAGGATTTGATTCTAAATGAAATTTCACCCCTCCTACTATCTTGTTTGGGCTTCTCCTTTGCCCTTGGACGTGGGGTATCTTTTTTTGGTGGGATCCAACGTTCTCCTGTTGATGATTGTTCAGCACTGAGTTGTAATTTTGGACTTCTTCCAGGAGAAGATGAGGGCACGACCTTCTACTCCTCCATCTTGTATGGGAAACTTTGGTCATATTTCCATAACACTGAATGGGGATTTCCAAGAGATTTTTTGATGCTGGGAAAGATTGAAAGCAGGTGGAGAAAGGGACCACATTACAAAAAGCAATTAGATGGCATCACCAACTGAATGGACATGAGTTTGACCAAGAACGAGTGTTGGTGACAGACAGGAAGGCTGGTCAGATAAGACTCAGCAAATGAACTGCACAATTTTCACGACCCAGGGATGGAACCAGGCCCTCCTATATTGGCAGTCACCTTTTTTTTTTTTTTTAAATAGTGATTAGAGTCACCCTGATGGCTTAGACAGTAAAGAGTCTGTTCACAAAGCGGGAGACCCAGGTTCGATCCTGGGGAAGCTTCTCCTGGAGAAGGGAATGGTTACCTACTGCAGAATTCTTGCCTGGAGAATTCCACGGACAGAGGAGCCTGGAGGGCTATAGTCCATGGGATTCGCAAATAGTCTGGGCACGACCGAGTAGGTTCGGCACTCTCTTTCATTCGCCATGATAGCGAACCTCGGGGGCGGGGACTCAACGAATATTTGCATAACTAGCATGCATTGCATGCAATATAGTTTCAATTTACTATTTCAATTTATCATAATTTCTTTTAAACGTAGTATTTTGAAGAATGAGCCTTCAGTCACTTAAGAGAAAAGATCTGTTGCAAACTCTTGACCTGGACTTACCCTTGACGCTCCTCACCCTAACTGTGTTATGTGTGCTCGTGCTCAAGTCGGGTCTTTTGCCTTGCACTTCGTATTTGGTTGGTTAGGTCTGAGGAGAAACATCACTGCATTACCCTCAATTTTTGAAGGTCTTGTGAGAGAAGCAAGACCACTACCGTTGTATGCAAAAACAGACCTTACAAAGTGAAAGCTTTGAGGCAGGCTTTTTTCCTGGGGTCCTTATATTTAAGAACTTTCCGTGTGGTTATTGGGGGAAATTCCGAGATTAGGCTTTGGTCTGCTTAGTTGACTCAGTCGTGTCCGACTATTTTGTAACCCCAAGGACTCCGGCACTTCAGGTTTTTCTATCACACATTCTTGAAGCTTAACTCATACTCATGCCCTTCAAATCAATGGTGCTATCTAACCATATCATTTTCTGTCATCTCTTTTCTCCTCCCAGGAGGTTCAGCACTCTATTTCATTTGACATTATAGTGAACCTTCTCTGTGTCAAATGCAGCGCCCATATATCATTATCTTAAGCCGTCAACAAAATCCTTATTGAGAAGAAATCAGACTCAGAGTGTCAAGAAGGAGGAAACATGGAGTCAGGCCTGGGAACAAGGGACTGGAAGCTGGCTTCCCGGGAGCTAAGGTGGGGAAAGACGTGAATCTCAGGGGCGGGGACTCAGCAAATATTTGCATAACCAGAATTCACTCCTCGTGATATAGTTCCAATTTATCATAGATTTCTTCTAAACATAGTATTTCAATGAATGAGCCTTAACCCACTTAAGAGAAAAGATCTGCTGCAAACTCTTGACTCGGACTTACACTTCACGCCCCTCTGCCTCACTGTGTTAGGAATGTGTGTTCCCTCATCTGTATGTGCACAGGCACACTGAAGCATTCTTATGCTTATTCTTGCTCATCCTCAAGCTGAGTCTTTTGTCTTGTACTTAAGATTCGGTTAGTTAGGCCTGAGGAGGAATATAAGCCCAGTGACACCATTTTTGGAGGCCTTGTGAGATAAACAAGGCTAACATCATTGTATGCAAAAACAGACTTTATGAAGGGAAAGTTTTAAGGCAGGCT
Source organism: Bos grunniens (assembly GCF_055505025.1). Classification (NCBI taxonomy): domain Eukaryota; kingdom Metazoa; phylum Chordata; class Mammalia; order Artiodactyla; family Bovidae; genus Bos; species Bos grunniens. The sequence continues at coordinate 8,987,833 of NC_141194.1, forward strand.
TTTTTTCCTAGGGTTGTTGTACTTAAGAGCTATCTGTGTGTTTATCACGTGAAATTCTGAGGCTAGGCTTTGGTCTGCTCAGTTGACTCTCTCAGTCGTGTGCGACTATTTTGTAACCCCGTGGACTGCGGCACTTCAGGTTTTCCTATCACCCATTCTTGGAGGTTACTCATATTCCTGCCCTTCGAATCAATGGTGCTATCTAACCATCTCATTTTCTGTCGTCTCCTTTCTCCTCCCACCTTTAGTCGTTCCCAGCATCAGGGGCTTTTCCAGTAAGTCAGTTCGTTACATCAAGTGGCCAAACTATTGGAATTTCAGTGTCAGCATCAGTTCTTCCAATGAATATTCAGGACTGATTTCCTTTAGGATGAACTGGTTGGATCTCCTTGCAGTCCAAGGGACTTTCAAGCATCTTCTCCAAGACCACACAGTCCAACAGCCTCCATTCTTTGGCCTTCAGCTTTCTTTACAGTGCAACTCTCACATCCATACATGAGTACTGGAAAAACCATAGCTTTGACTGGACAGACCTTTTTCAGCCAAGTAATATCTCTGCTTTTTAATATGCTATCTTGGTTGGTCATAGCTTTTCTTCCAAGGAGCAAGCGTCTTTTAATTTCATGGCTGAAGTCACTGTCCACAGTGACTTTAAAGCCCATGAAAATAAACTCTGTCACTGTTTCCATTGTTTCCCCATCTATTTGCCATGAAGTGATGGGACTGGATGCCATGATCTTTGTTTTCTGAATGTTGAGTTTTAAGCCAACTTTTTCACTCTCCTCTTTCACTTTCATCAAGAGGCTCTTTAGTTCTTTTTTGCTGTCTGCCGTGAGGGTGGTGTCATCTGCATTTCTGAGGTTACTGATGTTTCTCCCAGCTATCTTGATTCCAGCTTGTGCTTCATGCAGCATGGCATTTCAGATGCTGTAATCTCCATATAAGTTAAATAAGCAGGGTGACTATATGCAGCCTTGATGTACTCGTTTACAGATTTTGAACCAGCCTGTTTTTCAATGTCAAGTTCTAACTGTTGCTTCTTGACCTGCATAGAGATTTCTCACAGGGCAGGTCAGGTTGATCAGTCAGCAAGATTGCTTGGTCTTTGCTCAGTAAGGTTCTCATAACTGTGGATGGGTTTTCCAGGAGATTTTTCTGGTGCTGGGAAAGACTGAAGACGGGAGGATAAAGGGACGACATTGGGGAAAATGCTTAGATAGCATCACTGAGGTGGACATGAGTTTGAGCAAGCCCTGGGAGTTAGTGACAGATAGGAAAGCCGGTCAGACAGAACTGAGCAAATGTACTGGACAATTTTCACGACCCAGGTACGGAACTGGGCCCTCCTATTTTGGCAGACACTTTTTTTAAAAAATAGTGATTAGAGTCACCCTGATGATTTAGACAGTAAAGAGTCTGCTTACAAAGTGGGAGACCCAAATTGAATCCTGGGGAAGAATCTCCTGGAGAAGGGAATGGCTATCCACTGCAGTATTCTTGCCTGGAGAATTCCATAGACAGAGAGGATCCTGTGGGCCTACAGTCCATGAGATCACAGAGTCTGACGGGACTGAAAGAATAACACTATTCAGATGCTAAAAACAACCGAGAGCCTGAGGCCCAAAGTTATCAGGAGTAGTAAGCTCAGTGATGCTCCCAGCAATTTGGTTAAGAGATCAACTTGTAGGATTCTGCTGGCCTTGCAGCCAGGATCAGGGAACTGGAACCCTCAGAGTTCATAGCTGGACACAGAGCTATTTAGAGGTTTGGCCTGTAGTATTACTCCTTAGGGAACAGGCTTCAGATGGCTAGGTTCTCATACCCTGTAAATGCAAGGTTGAAGAGACTCACAAATTTTAAGCAATGCACATGTCTTGAGTATTATTAACTTTACCACTCTTAACCCATTACTAACACCCATCATACTGGCTAACACGTTACTAATTTCACCAGTGAAAATCCATTTCTAACCTTCATTTCCCTACTTAGCAAAGTCTCTGCTGTTGATTGAGCTATGGCTAACAGAAACATTTGCAGTAGCTAGAAGCTGTGATACAAACTCCCTGATTAATATAGCCAACTACCCCTGGTGTGTGACATCCTGAGTGGGGTCATTGCTAGCTCTTAGTTTTACGCAACACACACACACAAGCTACTACTACGACACTGTATTTGCTGGCAGTAAATTAGAAGACTTTGTCATACTCTATAATATGGTCAAAGGTACTGACAAATCTCAAGAAGCTATATATATCTTATTAGAAGAGTGGAAACCTAGGAAAGAGGAGTCAGTGAGGCCAGGTTGGCAAAGCCCATTCAACAGGAAAGAGAGAAGCTTGGTCAAAAAAGAGAAGTTCAAAACTAACGGCTCCATCTCCAAGGCTGTCCCTCGTGTGAGGAGAGAAGCCCCAACATTCAAATCTAATGCCTCTTAACAGGGAAAATTGTTTTGATTTCTTGCTCACCAAACAACCTTTCCATTAGAATCTGTCTCCCCGTGTGAATCTGACTCCAGAGAGAGACAGAATGGAGACGTGTGTAGTCCACTGAGAAGACAAAGGCAAACCTAATTGTGGCATCTCAGTTCCCCAACCAGGGACCAAACCCCAGTCCTGTCAGTGAAAGTGAAGAATCCTAACCATTAGGCGGCCAGAGAACTCCCCCAAATTATGTTTTATTTGGCAAACTCACTGAGGACTTGAGCCCGGGATGCAGTCTCTTAGTTCTCAGAGGCTGCTCCAGAAAGGTAAGGGGGCAGGGGAGTTACCTGGTGGGCCAGTGGTTGGGACTCCATGCTTCCACTGCAGGGGGCACAGGTTCAATCTCTGCTTGGAGAACAACGGGATCTAAGGGAACTAAGATCCCGCAAGCCACTCAGTTTGGCAAAAAAAGAGATAAGGGAGGAGCCAGAATATATAGGAAGTTCTTTGCTGAGAAAAAAAAATACGTAGTCAACCATCAGAACATCAAAAGATTACTGCTAATCACAAAAACACACATCTCAAGTTAATGATTTTAGTATGGGAAGATGCAAGAGTCTGGGCCCATTGAAATCATTCCTTTGATATACACTTTATCTAGGGGCACTATCCTATTTTTCCCCATCCTGAATCCATTCAGGGCCCACCCTTGGGGTGACAGTGGTGCCTGTTAGTTTTATGGTCTCAATATCCTTTGTTTACTGAAATGGCAGGCAACATTCTCTGTCCACAGTGTACATTTGCATTCAGTGAGATGCTCCCATTGCTCATTATTAATAAAGGGACATTTTGACTTTGTAAATCAGGCCTGAGAGCCATATTCTGGAGACAGTGCCTTCTGGGAGTGTGTTTGGAAGCCCCCTGAGCACTCAAAATATTTTGGGTGCTCCTGTTTTGCAACTCTAGCACACTGTACTTCCCATACCAGGCCAGTTCTACTCTCCAGTACAAGGGGCTTGGTTTTTGTCTTGTTTTGTGTTTTGGCTTGTCTCCGTTCCCCTGCCAGGAATTGAACCTGAGCCCCAGCAGTGAAAGCCTAGAATCATAACTAACCACTAGACCACCAGGGAACTCCCTTGAGTTGTTTCCTTTTAGGGCTTTTTGAATGGACACCCCCACCCCCCCAGCCAAGTGGTAAATGAAGTGAAGGCAGGGGCTGTGCTCATGAAGCTCCTTTATTCTCAGCACCCAGCAGAATGCCAGGCTCAGAGAAAGCCCTCAATACATACTTTTTGAGAAAAAGAGCCTCTGAATGGTGAAAATGCACTGACCACTCGGTTTTCTGAATCTATACAGATGAGGGCCAAACCTCCAATTGCCCAGGTGATATCCTTTCTTGCGACCTCTCAGAGAGTTTTCTGTACTGAGAAGACCTCAGGCAGCCACAGGACCAAGATCATCCCAGGGTAAACTTGGTGGCAACAGAAAGTTTTCATTCATCAGATAAACATTTACCAAGGGCCTACTACATTCTACTACATTGCGTAAATGCTTAGTCGCTAAGTCTTGTTTGACTCTTTGCAACCCCATGCACTGTAGCCTGCCAGGTTCTACTGTCCATGGGATTTCCTGGGCAAGAATACTGGAGTGGGTTGCCATTTCCTTCTCCAGGGGATCTTCCCGGCTCAGGGATGGAACTTGCATCTCCTGTGTCTCCTGCATTGGCAGGTGGATTCTTTATCACTGAGTCACCTGGGAAGCCCACCTACTACATTCTGAGCCCTTAATTAGACACCAGGCATACCACAATTTAGAATAAGGGCTCTCAGGCCAACAATGGAGAGTGATAACAAACAGTAAAATAATTCATCTGGAATAATCTATATGGAATAGAATCTTAAAAAAAAGTGGATATATGTATATGTAAACTGATGCAATGTACAGCACAAACTAACACAACATTGTAAATCAACTGTATTCCAATAAATAAAATTGAAATGAAAAACTAACATAACTCAGAAGATAGAGGTATTATTGCAAAGTAACATCTTGAGCATTATTTTCTACTGGTGGAGGGGAAGTTTAAGGAAGGTTTAAAGTGACATCTGAGCCATGTCTTGAAGGATCAACAGGTGTTAAAGTAACCATGCTAGTTTGACTTGTCTACCTCAGAGTATTTTCAGAGACAGGAAAGCTCCTACCAATCTTTAAAATAGCCAAGGGTATTATTTCAACAAAAGAGTTGAATTTCATGTTTCTTGCACACTATTGGGGTTGCAGGTAGTGCAAAGGAGTATTTGCCTTTCTGTAGAACAAAGAGGTGATTGTTTGATTCGATTACCCAATGCTGTCCTTGGGTGCTCACCCTGATTTTAGTCTTCATAGGAATTTGGCCAATTTCAGCATTTGCTATACATTTCCACATTTCTGGCAGACACTGTAAGATTTTAGAAATGATTATTATAGCCAGCTTGCTCAGGCATACTGATGGCTGGCTGTGGAGGGTATAATTAGATTGGCAGATGCTGGGGTGCCAGCTCCAGAAGGAACAGGATACTTCAAATAAAAACTCTTGTCCTGTCTGGAATATTGGGAGAGAGTACATGCATTTGAAAAATTCAAATACACATGCTGCATATACAGGCTTCATGAATTTTGTTCTGATTTATTTCCATAAGTCTCAGCCAGAATTACAGACTTTCAAGGAAATGTGTATAAAGACAATGGTAAAGACAAATACAGAATACTTGTGAGGTTAGGCGCTATTGAAGGCCTTGATATAAAATGTCCTGGAGAAAATATTTATGACTTGAAATACTATCCTTCTTCATCAGTGTTTTCTAAAGTTGGTCCAAAACCACAGTTTCAAACTCTGCTAGGATGATAAAATGCAGATTCCAGGCCTCCTTCTAAGATTTAATTTGGAGAAGATTGGCATATTTAGAGATATTTGTCTTCCCATCCATGAATGTATTAGTATAGTATATCTTTCTTTTATTTAGATGCTCTTTAATATTTCCTTCTATGGCATATACATCTTTGTCAGGTTTGGTCCTAGCTACCTTATATTTTTTGCATGCTAAGTTGCTTCAGTCATGTCCAACTCTTTGTGACCCTATGAACTGCAGCCCACCAGGCTCTTCTAGTAAAATAAAAATATTAGAATGAAAGATTTGTTAAGCAAAGATTTAAATAAGCTATAAAGCAAATACAATGAATAACTAACTGTAGTTGATGTATCAATCATGTCCTGTCAAAAGGCAGAAATAAAATTATTTTCATAGGCAAAATTTAATATAAAGAATGGTTAACCCATGTATTGGAGAGCTGAAATGGCAAAATGAAAACCCTAAGATAGCAAATTGCTAAAAATCAGCTATGACTTCTAGAACTGGATGGAAAAAAGAGAGAGAGGTTGGTATTATTAAGAATGACAAAAAAAAAACAAAGATTTGCCACATAGCACAGGAAACTATATTCAGTATCTTGTCAGAAACTATAATGGAACAGAATCAGAAAAAAAGAGAATTTAGATATATACACATATATGCATAACCAAACTAGGCTTCAGCAGTATGTGAGCTGAGAACTTCCAGATGTACATGCTGGAATTAGAAAAGGCAAAGAAACCAAATTGCCAACATCCGTTGGATCATAGAGAAAGCAAAGGAATTGCAGAAAAACATCTGCTTCATTGACTGTGCTAAAGCCTTTGACTATGTAGATCACAACAAACTGTGGAAAATTCTTAGAGATGGGAATATCAGACCATCCTGAGAAGTCTGTATGCAGATCAAGAAGCAACAATTAGAACTGGACATGGAACAATGGACTAGTTCAAAATTGGGAAAGGAATACGACAAGGCTGCATATTTCACCCTGCTTATTGAACTTATATGCAGAACACACTGTGCGAAATGCTGGGCTGGATGAAGCACAAGCTGGAATCAAGATTACTGGGAGCAATATCAACAACCTTAGATATGATATTCAGGTGACACCACTCTAATGACAGAAAGTAAAGAGGAACAAAAAACAATAGAATGGGAAAGACTAGAGATCTCCTCAAGAAAATTAGAGATGCGAAGGGAGTATTTCATACAAAGACGGGCAAAATAAAGGACAGAAATGGTATGAACCTAACAGAGCAGAAGATGTTAAGAATAGGTGGCAACAATACACAGAAGAACTATACAAAAATGATTTTCAAGACCCAGATAACCATGATGGTGTGATCACTCACCTAGAGCCAAACATCCTGGAATGGGAAGTCAAGTGGGTCTTAGGAAGCATCACTAGGAACAAAGCTAGTGGAGGTGATAAATTCCGACTGAGCTATGTCAAATCCTAACAGATGATGCTGTGAAAGTGTTCCACTCAATATGCCAGCAAATTTAGAAAACTCCGCACTGGCCAGAGGACTGGAAAAGGTCAGTTTTCATTCCAATCCCAAAGAAAGGCAATGCCAAAGAATGCTCAAACTACCACACAACTGCACTCATCTCACACGCTAGCAAAGTAATGCTCAACATTCTCTAAGCCAGGCTTCAATATTATGTGAACTGGGAACTTCCACATGTTCAAGCTGGATTTAGAAAAGGCAGAGGAACCCAAGACCAGATTGCCAACATCCAATCATCACTGAAAACAAAGAGTTCCAGAAAAAAAAAAAAAAAAAAAACAACAACAGCAAGTTCCAGAAAAAAGGCAAGATAGTTCTGCTTTATTAACTACGCCAAAGCCTTTGACTGCATGGATCACAACAAACTGTGGAAAATTCTACAAAAGATGGGAATACCAGACCACCTGACTTGCCTCTTCAGAAATCTGTATGCAGGTCAAGAAGCAACAGTTAGAACTGGACATGGAATAACAGACTGCTTTCAAATTGGGAAAGGAGAACATCAAGGCTATATATTGTCACCCTGCTTATTTAACTTACATGCAGCATACATCATGCTAACTGGATGAAGCTGGATGAAGCACAAGCTAGAATCAAGATTGCTGTGAGAAACATCAATAACCTCAGAAATGCGGATGACATCACCCCTATGGCAGAAACTGAAGAACAACTAAGGAGCCTCTTGATGAAAGTGAAAGTGAAAGAGGAGAGTGAAAAAGTTGGCTTAAAACTGAAAATTCAGAAAACGAAGATCATGGCATCTGGTTTCATCAGTTCAGTTCAGTTCAGTCGCTCAGTCATGTCCGACTCTTTGCAACCCCATGAATCACAGCACGCCAGGGCTCCCTGTCCATCACCAACTCCTGGAGTTCACTCAGACTCACATCCATCAAGTTGTTGATGCCATCCAGCCATCTCATCCTCTGTTGTCCCCTTTTCCTCCTGCCCCCAATCCTTCCCAGCATCAGAGTCTTTTCCAATGAGTCAACTCTTCACATGAGGTGGCCAAAGTACTGGAGTTTCAGCTTTAGCATCATTCTTTCCAAAGAACACTCAGGACTGATCTCCTTTAGAATGGGCTGGTTGGATCTCCTTGCAGTCCAAGGGACTCTCGAGAGTCTTCTCCAACACCACAGTTCAAAAGCATCAATTCTTCGGTGCTCAGCCTTCTTCACGGTCCAACTCTCACATCCATACATGACCACTGGAAAAACCATAGCCTTGACTAGACGGACCTTTGTTGGCAAAGTAATGTCTCTGCTTTTGAATATGCTATCTAGGTTGGTCATAACTTTCCTTCCAGAGAGTAAGCTCATGGCTGCAACCACCATCTGCAGTGATTTTGAAGCCCAGAAAAATAGTCTGACACTGTTTCCCCATCTATTTGTCATGAAGTGATGGGACCAGATGCCATGATCTTTCATGGCAAATAGATGGGGAAACGATGGAAACAGACAGACTTTACCTTCTTAGGCTCTAAAATCACTGAGGACGGTGACTTCAACCATGAAATTAAAAGACGCTTGCTCCTTGGAAGAAAAGCTATGACCAACCAAGACAGCATATTATAAAGCAGAGATATTACTTAGCTGAAAAAGGTCTGTCCAGTCAAAGCTATGGTTTTTCCAGTACTCATGTATGGATGTGAGAGTTGCACTGTAAAGAAAGCTGAAGGCCAAAGAATTGAGGCTGTTGGACTGTGGTCTTAGAGAAGACGCTTGAGAGTCCCTCAGACTGCAAAGAGATCCAACCAGTCCATCCTAAAGGAAATCAGTCCCGAATATTCATTTGAAGAACTGATGCTGACTCTGAAATTCCAATAGTTTGGCCACCTGATGCAAAGAACTGACTTGCTGGAAAAGACCATGATCCTAGGAAGGACTAAAGATTGGAAGAAAAAAGAAAACAATAGAAAATGAAATGGTTAGATAGCACCATGGATTCAAAGAGCATGAGTAATCTCCACGAATGAGTGATAAGAAAAGCCAAAAAACCGCAGTCCACGGGTTTACCAAATAATCGGACATGACTAAGAAAATCAACTTAGAAGACTAAACCCTAACACAGTAAACAAACACAGAACACTCTTATGTATAAGAACCCGAGGAAAACAGACACCTAACCCAAAACTCTCCCTTTGCAAAGTCTTTTTTTGCATACAACCATGTTGGCTTTGTCCAGCTGACAAAGCCTCCAAAAATTAGGACCGCGCAGCTTATACCCTTTTAGACGCAAAGCTGCATACTGATTGCAACACAAAAGACCCACCTTGAGAACAAGCACTCCTAAGACAGTTAGGGTGAGCAGTGTCAAGGGTAACTCTTGGTCAAGAGTTTGCGGCAGATCTTTTCACTTAAGTGCGTGAAGGCTCATTCATCGAAATACTACGTTTAAAAGAAATCTACGATGAATAATAATAGAAAATTCAATCTATATTGCGTGCAGTGCATGCTGGTTATGCAAATGAACGCTGAGTCTCCACCCCCGAGATTCACGCCTTTCCCCGCCCCAGCTCCCGGGAAGCCAGCTTCCGGTCCCTTGTTCCCAGGCCCCTGACTCCATGTTTTCTCCTCCTCGACACTCTGAGTCTGATTTCTTCTCAATAAGGATTTTGTTGACAGCTTAAGATAATGATATACTGGTGCTGGATTTGACACAGAGAAGGTTCACTATAATGTCAAATGAAATAGAGTGCCGAACCTCCTCAGTCGTGCCCAGACTATTTGCGATCCCATGGAATATAGCCCTCCAGGCTCCTCTATCCATGGAATTCTCTAGGCAAGAATACTGCAGTGGGTTGCCATGCCCTCTTTCAAGGGATCTTTCCAACCCATGGATAGAACCCAGGTCTCCTGCATTGCAGGTGTATTCTTTATCAGCTGAGGTATAATTCCTAAAAGAAGCCTGGCTGGCATAGACCAAGAACACCTGTCATTTTCATGGTACCTTCTCTCCCCACCACAGTAACCACTACTATTATTTTTCTCCATCCCTTACTCTAAAGAATAGCTCTCAAGTTTTTAGCATTATGTCTAGAACACAGTACTCTTGCCTGGAAACTCCCATGGACGGAGGAGCCTGGTAGGCTGCAGTCCATGGGGTCACTAAGAGTTGGACACCACTGAGCGACTTCACTTTCACTTTTCACTTTCATGCATTGGAGAAGGAAATGGCAACCCACTCCAGCGTTCTTGCCTGGAGAATCCCAAGGACAGAGGAGCCTGATAGGCTGCCGTCTACGGGGTTGCACAGAGTCAGACACAACTGAAGCGACTTAGCAGCAGCAGCAGCAGCTAGAATACAGTGGGCTTCCCTGGTGGCTCAGACGGTAAAGAATCCACCTGCAATGCAGGAGACCTGGGTTCAATCCATGAGTCAGGAAGATCCCCTGGAGGAGGGCATGGCAACCCACTCCAGTAATGTTGCCTGGAGAATCCCATGGACAGAGGAGCCTGGCGGGCTACAGTCCATGGGGTCGCAAAGAGTCAGACACGACTGAGCAACAAAGCACAGCTAGAACGTATTAAGTGCCTCATAAAAATCAGCCCTCAGCACTATTAGGAGGTACTGTCACCTGCCTGAAGTTTGAGGCTTATGAACTCCAAGCTAAATCTTCCGTGTGTCTGATAGTTTCGACTTTGTGGGACTAAAAGCAGTCCACAGATCACACTCTATAGAAATGTTCCTCAAACGACCTGTACTCAAACACCAGGGTTTGATTTTTTTTTATTTGAATTCATTGTATACTGATGTTTTTGGAAAATGTAATAAAAATAAAATAAATTACATATAAAATTATGCTGTCACATTTCCATTAAAGGTTTTAAATGTGTATCCTCTCACTTGGTTTGCTTATCTCATTATAGACCTTCAAGGATTACACAAGGACCAGCACTGGTCCAGGGACCACACTTTAAGTAGCAGAGATCTAATGGTCACTGCATATACACTTCATTGCTCAAAGACAGAGAGAGAGAGAGAGAGATTTTTGCACTGGGAGAATATTATTGCTTTAATCAACGAGTTGATATGTGGTTCTTTTTGTTAATAAGAGAAGAATAACTCTGAGAAGCCAAAGTAACGTGCTGCTGCTAAGTTGCTTCAGTTGTGTCCGACTCTGTGCGACCCCATAGACGGCAGCCCACAACGCTCCTCCGTCCCTGGGATTCTCCAGGCAAGAACACTGGAGTGGGTTGCCATTTCCTTCTCCAATGCATGAAAGTGAAAAGTGAAAGGGAAGTTGCTCAGTTGTGTCCGACTCTTCACTACCCCATGGACTGCAGCCTACCAGGCTCCTCCGTCCATGGGATTTTCCAGGTGAGAGTACTGGAGTGGGGTGCCATCGCCTTCTCCGAAAGTAATGTGCTAGGTTTGAAATTTTATCTAGTAGCATTTTCCCTGGTAGATTAAATTTCAATTATATATAGCTTTTCAACTAATGTTAAAATTTGTATTTTCCTGAACACACAGAGAGTCAACAGGTGGAAATCTGTTTAGGGAATATGACTTATTTTTGTTAAAAATATATTGTGAATAACACAATATGCATATAGTATATAATACTCCTCAAAGAAGGAGAAAAACCCCAGAAGAGCTAAAGAGTATGGATTTATTACTTCAGAAAGCTACTACTTTACCTGAATATGGCACTCTTAGGTTTACAAGCCTATTTCATCAAGCCATGTTGTGTTACTGTTTGGAATATTTTTCCCACTCCCAAGTAAAACTCTGCTTACCTTGTGTATGTGTATGTGTGTGTGTGCTAGTCGTTCAGTTGTGTCCGATTCTTTGAGACCCCATGAACTGTAGCCTGCCAGGCTCCTCTGTCCATGAGATTCTCCAGGCAAGAATACAGGACTGGGTAGCCATTCCTTTCTCCAGGGACTCTTCCCAACCCAGGGACTGAACCCAGGTCTCCTGCATTGCAGGTGGATTCTTTACCATCTGAGCCACTAGGGAAGTCCCTGCTTATTTTAGTAGATTCAGATCAAGAGTTACCTTGCCAGTGCTTTCTCAACATCCATTCATTCATTTGTCATCCATTCATTCATTAGTCCAGCAAAGACATATTGCCAGGCATGGTTCTAGGTGCTGGAAGTATCACAGTGAACATGCCATCATTTCTATCTTCCTGGAGCTTGTGTTTCAGTGAAGACAAAGGAGAGAAAAACAAATAAACAAACATATTCATAATACAGTATCGTAAGTTAAGAACTAAACCACAGATTCAACTTGCTTGCCTCATCAGAGCACAGAAAGTGATAACTATTTCTCAAGTTTTCTAAATATAATGCATAGCTATTATCATTCTAGACACATAGGAGAGAAGTTAATTCATTACACACAAAAGGATACTTTAGGGACTGAGGTCTTAATTCTCAGACTGAAAGAAAGTGAAATAGAGAGGGAGATGCTATTTCAGATAATGTGCACAGAGGGGCCTCTCTAAGGACTGTACAAGTGAGACAAGACCTAAAAATCAACTCCTAAGAGTGAGTCCTGTAGATAACTAAGGGAAGAGCACTCAGGCAAGGAACTGAAAATACAAATCCTCAAAGAAGCAGGGAATTCGTTGAGTCTAAAGAACAGCTGGGAGGTCTGAATGATCAGAATGGAGTGAGTGAAGGGCAGAGTAGTGGGAGATGAGGACAACAGGGCAGGGCTATAGAGTAGACAGGACCAAGCCTCACCAGTCTATCCCTTTATTTGCGGCCCAGTTACAGTGCCACCATCCCGTTTCTATTCAGTTAGCAAAGGATCGTTTGAAAGCAAAGTTGGTGTAATCCTCATCTTTGGATTTTGGCATCCAGAACAGTGACTATTAAGGCTTAAATGCATTGACTAAGTGAAGAGATGAATGAATAAATGGACACAGGGCTTTCATGAACATTATTTGCCACACTTTGAGGAGGCAGCTGGTATTATTACATCTGTTTTACATACAAAGAAATCTAGGTTGTTCATAAACTTGCTTGCAGACACAGAATTGCTGAGATCTAGGGCAGACATTCGAAGAAGGCAATGGCACCCCACTCCAGTACTCTTGCTTGGAAAATCCCATGGACAGAGGAGCCTGGAAGGCTGCAGTCCATGGGGTTGCTGAGGGTCGGACATGACTGAGGACTTCACTTTCACTTTTCACTTTCATGCATTGGAGAAGGAAATGGCAACCCACTCCAGTGTTCTTGCCTGGAGAATCCCAGGGACAGAGGAGCGTTGTGGGCTGCCGTCTATGGGGTCGCACAGAGTCGGACACGACTGAAGTGACTTAGCAGCAGCAGCAGGGCAGACATTCCAAATTCAGATCCGCTTGTTTAATGCTCTTTGAAATCATCAAGCTTCCCATTATGGTCAGTAAAATGGACAGTTGATGTAAGCTTAAAAGAAAAATCTCTGAAAATGGTAGATGCAAATTTGAAATTTAATTTGCTAGCTGATTTTCAGTGTGGGGACTGGCTGCCCTCTCCTGGCAATGTGAAAAACAACATGAAATAAAAATAAGCACTCCAGTTAGGTCACAACATCCCATCCTACCCTGCACTACTCACCTATCACTCAATTTCCTTTCTTTTCTGGATATACTGTTGATTCATTTTTGTCAAGTTTATTTAATGACAGGGGCTACTTTTTTGTGCTATGAGGTTTATTTTAAAACCTGAACTGCATCAGATATTTAATTTCCATTTGTCATTCTTGCTTTAACATTTGTTCAAATTTGTGGCACTAGTGGTAAAGAATCCTCTTGTCCATGCAGGAGACGCAAGTGATGCAGGTTTGATCCCTGAGTGGAGAAGATCTCCTGAAGTAGGAAATGGGACTCCACTCCAGTATTCTTGCCTGGGAAATCCCATGGACAGAGGAGCCTGGCGGACTACAGTCCATGGGGTCACAAAGAGTCAGACACAACTGAGCGACTGAGCACAGACATGGAGAGATGATTTCATTTCACTCTATATTTAGGTGGAGCACATCTTATACTAATATTTCCTTTCAGTTTTAAGTTTACAATGTACAAAGGCCTCATATGTTGTTGTTTCCCCTATGATCACGTTTCTTCATTAATTTCAGAGTTGAGAGTATATCTGCTTTGATATGTACTACTTTGGGTTAGAAATTATTTTTACTTTCTAGGAACATTATTAGGCATTGGTAAATAAACTTAGCTTCTCCACAAATATATGACAAACTCTGAATATTGTTAGGATTTTAACAATCTGTTAGGTTTTCTAGCACTTCTGAAGATGCCTATATTTCAATGAAAAGCATCCTAAATTTCCCTATATACTGAGTTAATTATTATAGAAACAAGAAAGTGACAATGATATAGTAAAATTCATTCTCAAAAAAGATCTAGCCAATAGAGATTAGAATGAAACCAATGAAAATGTGCAAATATGAGAAGTATTTGATACACTCATTCTGTGGGATAATAATGCTACCATACTCAATACTTCTTGCTTTTCAAATGTCCCAAAGTAGACATCAGGGAAAAGCAGAATATTTCATTAATTCTGTCTGATCATTTCAGTGGTATAAAGTTGGTCTGGGCTTTTAAAATTCTGTAAGGCAGCATGAAAAATGCCAAAGAAAAGACTGGGTGGTTTTTTTTTTTTTTTTTGGCAAAAAACACAATGCGAGCTAGCCCAAGCTTTGGGCTTCAGTTCACTATCTCTTTTTACCCCCATTTTGTCCAAAATCCAGACAGCTGCATAGGGTCCCAGCCATTAAAGCCAAATGTATATAAGATTACTGAGATGAAAAAACTGAGCCTTATGAGCACCGCACTCTAACTCTTACTACTCAAAGTGTGGTCCCCAGACCAGCAACACCAACATGACTGATACTAAAGATGCGAACGTGCAGGCACCCTGCAGTGCTGGTACGATACCCCAGCTGATCACACGCACATTCATGACTGAGAAACGCTGCTCCTACCAGATACTGTGAGAACACTGACCTGCCTTGAGCTGACATGCAGAAGTGAATAGGCATTAGAAAAGGATCTGGTGAACACTTAGCAGTGTAGCCACAACCTCTATTAGAGTTCATGCTGTTTCTTTAAGAATACAATTTCATTCATTCTTTATTCTTTGATGCCATTTCTTAGCTATTATAAATATTTGGTATTTATAATATCACAAATGTTTTCCTGAACATACTCGCTTTAAGACCTTTAGGCTTTAAACCCAATACATAAAAAGGGATTATGAAGAATATGGCTAAGGAATGGCATCGACTAAGAATGGCTAAGAATGAATGAAATTGCATTTTTAAACTAACGAGGTAAACTGTTTTAGAAATTGTGGCTATACTGTTACATGTTCACCAAAACCCACTCCCTCTCCTCCCTGGCTGTGGTCATATGACTGAGTTCTGGCCAATGATGGAAGCAGAAGGGATGGTGCACTACTTCCAGGCTGGTCCAGAAAAATCTCCCGTTTAAGACCCTTCTCCAATCTCTGATTGGAAGTAAAAGATTCCTTACCCCTATGCAAGGGTCAGCAAGCTACAACTGCCCTCTGGTTCTGTACTGCCTATGAGCTAAGAATGATTTTTACATTTTTCTGGTTAAAAAACATTAAAAAGGAAGAATATTTCATACAAATTACATGAAATTCAAATCTCAGTGTTGATAAGCACAGCTTTATTGGCACACAGCCATACTCATTCACTTACATATTGTCTACTGCTGCTTTCCCATGCCAAAACCATGGAGCTGGCAGCATTTGGACAGAGAGCCTGTAGTCCACACAGCCTAAAATACCTCCACAGGAAGTTTTCTGATCACTTCCTTTAGGGCTGAGCTACAAGATGTGAGGAGCTCTGAGTCACCACAAGGAAGGCTGCTCATCAAATATCTTCATTGGATGGTGACATAAGAGGGAAAGAAATTTGCGTATTATTAATTCGGTCAGATTTCAGAGTTCATTCTTTTCAGGACATAGGCTTACTGCAACTAATACAAAAGGTTTTTTTGTAATGCCTAGGGCAGAGGTGGGTGGGCTTCCCAGCTGGCTCAATGGTAAAGAATCCACCCGCCAAGCAGGAGACCTGGGTTCAGTCCCTGGGATGGAAGATCCCCTGGAGGAGGAACTGGCAACCCACTTCAGTATGCTTTTGGGACCCCATGGCTACAGTCCATGGGGTCCCAAAAGAGCTCGACATGACTGAGTGACTAAACAACAACAACAAGGGCAGAGGCAGGGGCAGACAGACGAGTAAGACTACAAAAGGTAAACTAAATTAAAAAATATAAGAATGTATATTTTTAAGAAGATACCACTTTCTGCTTTTTATTCACAGGCCTTAAGTCATGCTGGGGCTACCAAGGTGAAGAGAGATTTTCAGTAACGTATAAAGTATTTTTGAGGTATAAAGAGAAATGAAATAAAGCATTTTCATTCTCAGTGTTTCTAATATTCCAAAAAAAAAAAAAATATAGTATATCACCTTATCCCCACTAGGGGGCGCGTAAGAGCTTTTACACTTTCAAAACTATTTCAGGATCATCACAAGGTTTTTGACTTAATTGATAGCTGGTGTCTAGCAAAGTGCACTGTGTATTCAGTTATTGCTGGAAATACAGAAAAAGATATAAATCAGAGCTCTTTCCTCCAAGTATTGATCGTTTGTAGAACAAATCTGTAGACTTAAAGTTAAAAATCTTTAAAGTAAAACATAAGTTGCCCTAACCCCCAAATGAAAGTGTTCTCATTTCAACACACTTGTTGCTGGTTTGATAACTATTTAAATCTTCTAAATGTGTTTTTACCCACATGGTCACGGGTCCCACTTTACATGAGCAAAATACTCCCCCTCAAATCTTTGTTTACAGGGAAGAGTGCCATCATTAAGCCTGTCCATGAGATACATTTCTATTAATGACAGTCACTAACATAATGCTGTGAAGCTATTTTTAATTCTTAGCATAGCCCCAAATACATCGTGCAGACTTAAGAAAAATTCTTTGAATCCAATTTATAGTTTCTAACCCATGACAAAGAATATATCTGAAGGGTAATTAAAGAAATATTGAAAGGTTTAGGGTTTGGGGAAAGATCACTGTGGCCTGAAGAGAACTGGAAGATGGAAGTGGTCAATAGGAAACCAGTGAGGTGACTCGACTAGGGGGGTGGGCCTTCTGATGGACAGAAAAAGATTGTATCTGGAGACCTGAACTTTTATCTAAGTGGTTACAATCCTCGTCCCTGTGGTGAATAAGGCTCATGCCATGGAGTTAGATGGTTGCGATTCCAATCTGCCTCCCCCTCCCTAAGTGCAATTGGTCAGCCAAGTTCCTTGAGTCCTATGAACTGCAGGCAATGTGATCAGTAAAATGGAGATATCCCCACCTCACTAGTGCTCTCCTGGGGATTAAATAACACCAATAGAAGGTATTTAATGTACTGTCTGTCGATTCACAGATGTACGGCAGAGGATGTTATTATGGGTCTCGCTGTCTTCACTCCAGAGAAAACCCTTACACCCTCACACTTAAGTTGAAACTGTAGCCCCTTGTTGGGTCTCCCAGCACTCTACAATGATGGCAAGGGCAGAGTTTCTTAGCCTTGACACTAATGATATTTGATGTTGGATCATTTTTATCGTATGGGGTGTCCAGTGCATCTTGGAATTCGTAGGATTTAGTGAGACAATTTAAGCAAAATATCCTTGTATTACCTGAAGTAAGGTATCTCAAATTCGGCACTGTTGACATTCAGAACTGGATAATTCTCTATTGTGGGACTGCCTCTGATTGTAGGAAGTTTAGCAGATCTCTGGCTTCTATCCACTAGATACCAGCAATATTCCTTCCCCTCCAGTTGTTATGATCAAATATGTCTCCAGACATTGCAGATGTCCCATGGAGGGCAAGAATCACTCCTGGTTGAGAATCACTGGCACAGAACATGGAACATGTATTGGACTGGTGTGGAACAGTTCTGTCCAATACAAATATAATATAACCCACAGTTGAGAGCTACTATGTAACTCTGAAGGACATCAGCCCTGGGATTTCTTTGGAAGGAATGATGCTAAAGCTGAAACTCCAGTACTTTGGCCACCTCATGAGAAGAGTTGACTCATTGGAAAAGACTCTGATGCTGGGAGGGATTGGGGGCAAGAGGAGAAGGGGACGACAGAGGATGAGATGGCTGGATGGCATCACTGACTTGATGGACGTGAGTCTGGGTGAACTCCAGGAGTTGGTGATGGACAGCGAGGCCTGGCGTGCTGTGATTCATGGGGTCGCAAAGTCAGACACGACTGAGCCACTGATCTGATCTGATCTGATCTGATGTAACTTAAAATTTTCTAGTAGCCATCAGTCAGTCAGTCAGTCAGTTCAGTCGCTCAGTCGTGTCTGACTCTTTGTGACCCCATGAATCGCAGCACGCCAGGCCTCCCTGTCCATCACCAACTCCCAGAGTTCACTCAAACTCATGTCCATCGAGTTGGTGATGCCATCCAGCCATCTCATCCTCTGTCGTCCCCTTCTCCTCCTGCCCCCAATCCCTCCCAGCATCAGAGTCTTTTCCAGTGAGTCAACTCTTCGCATGAGGTGGCCAAAGTACTGGAGTTTCAGCTTTAGCATCATTCCTTCCAAAGAACACCCAGGACTGATCTCCTTTAGGATGGACTGGTTGGATCTCCTTGCAGTCCAAGGGACTCTCAAGAGTCTTTTCCAACACCACAGTTCAAAATCCATATTAAAATGTAAAAAGAAACAGATGAAATTGATTTTAAATTATATTCTACTTAACCCAATATAGCCAAGATATTACCATTTCAACACACAATCTACATAGAAATTATCGATGACATACTTTATGTATTTTTTCATATTAGTCTTTGAAATCCAGTGTGCCTACTTAACTCTTACAGCACATCTCCATCTGAACTCACCACTTTGTAAAAAATTATTTTTATTTTTGGCTGTGCTGGGTGTTCCTTGATGTGGGTGGGCTTTCTCTAGTTGCAGCGAGAGGGGACTACCTTCTAATTGCAGTGCACAGGGCTTCTCACTGCAATGGCTTTTCTTGTTGCAGAGCACGGGCTCTAGGGCACGCGGGCTTGTGTAGCTGCAGCTTGGGGCTCAGTAGTTGTGGCTCCCAGGCTTCAAAGCACAGGCTCAGTGGTTGTGGCGCATGGGCTTAGTTGCCCGGAGGCATTTGGGATCTGCCCAGACCAGGGACTGAACCGGTATCCGCTGCATTGCAAGGCGGATTCTTAACCACTGCACCACCAGGAAAGCCCCGAACTCAGCAGTTTTTAAGTGCTCAATAGTTATGTGTGGTTTGGAGCTACTGTATCAGACAGTGCAGGTACAGGATCTTTTAGTGTATACTTCTGAATACTGGTATCCTGGTACTTCCCCCAACCCCCGCCATCTCCCCTTCATATCACTCAATATTATTAGTTTTATATTTTTAACCACTTACTGTGTCGCTGATTGGAGAAGGCGATAGCACCCCACTCCAGTACTCTTGCCTGGAGAATCCCAGGGACTGGGGAGCCTGGTGGGCTGCAGTCCATGGGGTCACGAAGAGTCGAACATGACTGAGCGACTTCACTTTCACTTCTCACTTTCATGCATTGGAGAAGGCAATGGCAACCCACTCCAGTGTTCTTGCCTGGAGAATCCCAGGGACGGGGGAGCCTGGTGGGCTGCCGTCTATGGGGTCGCACAGAGTCGGACACGACTGAAGTGACTTAGCAGCAGCAGCAGCAGTGCTGCTGATGTGCGGTCCCCTGCCCCCACTCTCCACTGCCCACAGAAGTCTTTATCTCTTCCTCATGTCCCTCAGCTCACTGACCAACACTCGATTTCTAGAATCAGTCCCACTTATGTGAGGCTCAAGGTAGCCATACTGTCTTCTTCAATAGATTGCTTAAATTGCTGTTCTGCAAATAGTGTGGTCTCAAGCAATATCTGCCAATGAACACTGGGCCCGTACATGAGGCTATTTGGTTTACTTAGGCTCAAAAGCAGGGCTTCCTGGTGACTCAGATGGTAAAGAATCTGCCTGCAATGCAAGATACCTAGGTTCGATCCCTGGGTTGAGAAGATCCCCTGGAGAAGGGAATGGTAATCCACTCCAGTATTCTTGCCTGGAGAAATTCATGGACAGAAGAACCTGGTGGGTTATAATCCATAGGGTCGCAGAGAGTTGGACACGACAGAAGCGTCTTAGCACAGCACATGCTCCAAATAATGAGCATTCTTGCTGCAATTAGCAGGCCACAGTGGTCAAGCAGCTCTGACATGCTATAAACGGAGCCTCTAGGGCCTGTGTGCTTCTTCAGGCCACCATGTTGTTTCCCCGCATTCCAAAGCACCCACCTGTCTCATCTCCATGCCCATCTGTGTTGGAACAGACATTGATTCTGGGGCTGCATTCCAGACGCTCATTAGCAGAGGTCTGGCTAACATCTGACAGTAAGTATGGTGCAAAGATGTCCCTGATTAATGTCCTAGAGGGGATGGATCTGTGATATGTTCAAGTTAAACGACAGCAAAAACATTCAACTTCCCATTGCTGTTCTGCAGATCTCCTTTGAGGTGGAATGTTTAGCTGTATGCTATGGCTCTTGCAAACTAGCTTCATATTTTTGTTAAATTATGTGTCTTCGTGATCATCAAGTTGATGAAATTTGTGTGTTTATTCATTATCCAAGTATTCTGTCAGCATCCTTTTGAGGTCCTGTATCAGCTGGTTTTCCTTTGCTTAGCCAACCTCAATAATCCCACAGCATAACATACCACAAGGCTGGTGGGCCAGAGCCTGGTGAGTGAGCTGAGCCAACTGACCAGCTTATAGGGCGGAGCAGCACAGTCAGTGCTCCCCCCTCCACATCCTCTAAGCATTCAGTGTTCCGGTACATATTAATGGCATCCTACTGCACACGTCTGCAACCACCTGCCTAAGGGCTTTCTCTTAGTCAGAGACAGCACAGGCCAGAAGTGCTGGGGAGCTCGTGTCTCTGGATGCAGCTCAGAGCCAATGGCATATGAGAGTTGGAGGATAAACAGCCAGCTTCCTTGCCCTTGGGTGGGATAACTCTGATATATGTTCTATACTGACTCTCAGGTTCCTTAAAGGGACTGTAGTCCATTGGCTAAAGTGGTAATTTGTTTTATAATAGACTCTTTATTGGATTTCTTCCTTCTCTTTCTCATGTTTCTTCTCTACTCCTCCCATCATATTCGCCAAATAACCCCCTTGAACTTGAATCCTAGACTCAGATCCAGCTTATTGGAGAATCTCATGCAAATCATGCTAACTTTCATTAAGAGATAGATTTGTTTGTTTGTTTCTTGTGGACAATGACCATTAAGAGAGAGGATAAAATCGTAATGAAAATTGAAAAATAATTTAGCTATTGGTGTGAAAAGAAGCACAAGAAAACATATTCCTGGACCAAAATATGACTAGGAGAAAGTAAAGAGTCTGTACAATTATTTTCATATTTGTTTCTGATATTTGAACTTTATCCACCAAGGATGAATGCTGTATTTTAATTCTCCCAAATAACAGCATAATAGGATCTTTGCTTAAAAGAAAATTATGAGTTAGAAATTGTTTCTCTGAAAGAACCTTCAAATTTCTAGACCTAATACTTTAGCAAAATCCAACGACTTTTTTTTTTGTCTTAACGTGATAGAATGCACCATCATAATCACAAATATTTCCCACATGAATTCTCTCTTCATGAATGATGGAGGCTTGGAGCTGCCCCTTGATACTTGTTTTCTTCTGAGGATTCAATTTAAGCTGGCATATATCCAGCTAGACTAAAATGTCATGTTACCCAGCCTCCTTTACAGTTAGGAATGGCCATGTAACTAAATTCTGGAAAATGGGATGTAAGCAGAAATGTCCTATTGCGACAACAGAGCCTTTAGAGATAATCCTCAACTGTGGTAGTTAGCTATTCAGGGGATATTCATAAATGTCTTGAGACATTTTTGATTGTCACAACTGGAGGTTGCTACTGGCATCAAATGGGCAGTGACCATAGCAGCTGCCAAACATCCTATAATGCACAGGACAATCTCCACCACCGAGAATGATCCTACCCAAAATGTCAATACCGCCAAGATATCAAAACTCTGAATTAGACACTGGATTTGAAACAATAACTCAGAAACAACTGCTTCTGGTTTTCTCAAGCTCCTCACAGAATCCAAGAGCCTCTTGCTACCTTGATATCTACAAAGTAATAAGAGATGATGCTGGGTCATGCTATTAGCCATGGTATTTGAAGTATTCTTAGCCCTGATTTTTTGTTTAACCTGATTCATGTTCTCTGTCAATCACTAAAGCAGTGGTTCTCATAACTTTCTGGCCTCAGGACCCCTTTAAGCTCCTACAAAGTACTTAGGGCTCCAAATGCATGCATTTATATAGTTTTTATGTATACTATTTACTGATTTAGTAATTAAAACTGAAAAAGTTTTAGAACATAAGCACACACTCCATTAGCTGACCATGTAATGACATGATCAATCATCACACACCATGTAATCTTATGAAAATTTTACTGTAGACTCCTAAAAGAATTAGAGTTAAATACACAGATAATATTTTCATATTATAATGAAAATAATTTTGACCTCAAGGAACTCCTGAGACTCAGAAACCCTGAAAAGTTCCTCAGACCATACTTTGAGAATCATAGGACTCAAGAACCCACTTTAAAGACATAGATATAAATAAAAATTCTAGTATCCTTTGTGACAGAAAGGGGACTTCCTCCTTGTAAATATATGCTCATCATTTCTACAAGGTATACAGAGTTCTTTCTCATAGCTCTCTAAAGCCCAAGGTACATACAAATAAAAGAGACAAAAATTAATTATGGTATGATTAACAGTGACTTTTGATATTTTTAATACTGAATATGTACATTGAACTGGCTCACTGGTCTTGCAGATCACTTGAGAAAAAGAATCAGTCATACTAAATTTCTTCTAATCTGAGACATTTGGAACTATCGGAATATTGTGCTTTCATGTTTAAAGAGTCCAAACCCAATTAAATCTGGTAATGAAAAGGGACTCTGAGATCTTGAACGATATTTCTCTTTGCTTTCCTTAGCCCTTTGTGGTTGAGCACCTCCCAATAAAATTTATCTCTAAAATAAGAAGAGCAACAAATCTGTTCTTCTCAAAAAGTCAACTGCCCAGAGAGGAGACCCAGAATGGCTTTTTAAATGAAGATTGTGGGAGAATTTTTGTAACTTTTTTCTCTACTTGTTAAAGAATTAATGTCTCAAACATGTACAATAGTAACCAATGACTGAATTTCTTAAAGGCAGAAGGAAAAGAAAGTGAAGTCACTCAGTCATGTCCAACTCTTTGTGACCCCATGGACTATAGCCCACCAGGCTCCTCCATCCATGGGGTTCTCCAGGCAAGAGTACTGGAGTGGGTTGCCATTTCCTTCTCCAGGGGATCTTCTCGACCCAGGGATCGAAGCTACGTATATAATCTCAGTGGTAAGACTTCAATAATGAAAACCATTTGGCTTTTCAAAAAATGTTTCTAATTTTTTAAATATTAAAGTAATTTTAAACAATCATTTTCTCCATTTCTTAATATTCTGGACACTCAATTTTCAGCATAGATTCCTGGAAACTAATCCAGTTGTTCTGTATAAATAAAAATCATGATTTCTCAAACTTGGCACTATTGATATTTGAAGCCAGATAATTCTTTGCTGTGGGGGCTATCCTATACACTGTGGGATATTTAGTAAGATCTCTGGTCTCCACCCACCAGATGCCAGCAGCACTCTCCAAGTGCTGTGTGAGAAATGAAACAGAGACAATTAACTTACTCATAACAAGCAAGTATAGAGGGCTTGAGAATATTACTCTACTTTCTTGGCAAGATCCATGTAAGGGCTTTGTTTCATTTCTATGAATTAAACTTAAAACAATTCCATTGATTCCAAGAACGTTAATTTATCTGTAATTGTGCCTAGCTGCAACCCTATTGAACAGACGACCCCTTAGCTACCCACATGGACATAAACTTAGACACTTGGGGGTAAACATTTTCTTCCTATTCTCTCAGGAAATGTTTCCCAGAGATCCAGACCACAACTCGCACTTCTTAACTAGCCTAAGTGATCGAACATTGGAAAACACCCTCATTCAATTAATGTTAGCAGAGCGCCTAATCACTGACTGTTTAGATGCTGAGGATACAGAAAGGAATGTGACTTAAGGCCTACACTGACCTGTAATCGCAGTGTACATATCTTCATGCTTTTCCCATACTCTGTTTCCAGCCACTATCCCTTAATTTAGTCTCTAAGATCTTTTAAATTCATGTAGGATGAAAATCAATAAGTGTTAGGGAGATAACTAGCCAGGGTAGACCAGTTAGCTCTAAGCTTATTGGTTATCTAGGGACCAAAACAATCAGCAATTGCAATATTTAAAATAATTAATTTAGAAAAAGTACCATGAGACTCAATTCTATAGCCTTAGAAAAAAAGCTGGTAGGAAAAGGAAGGGGCTCTCTGCTACAAGAAACCTTACATTTCCTTCTACTCTTTCACCCAGTTCTAGAATCTTCTTTTCAATAATCAAGGTAAATGTTCACCTTTTGGAAGTTGGGAAGAGTTCCTAAAGCTAAATTATCCATTTGACAGACAACTGTCTTTCCTCGACCAAATGACTAGTCCAGCTCAAGAGAGTCTTAGATCCTATGCAGAGGCCTCTAAACGTCATCAGTTCCCAACCAGTGGCTAACAGTGGCTTTCATCATTGGGAATGGCTAATTGCCACCAACATGGCCCCAAGAGAATAAGCAGAAAATTCAATAAAGATTGTTTCTTTAAACAAAGCACAGTGCTCCTTCAGATAAGGAAGGGACAAAGCAATCACTCGGTGTTGGAAGCAGTTTGTAAGTGGTACTGTGTAAGCAAAGTGATGGTTCTATGTACTGCAACTTATGAACAGTCATCTGTTACACAAACCAGGGCAGTGGGGAGCCAAACTGTGGTTATGGATGAACACTGGCATAAGAATGGCATTTTGTGGCACACTGTGGTACATCTGAGTGGCCTGAAAGCAATGTCCAGCAGTGCTCATCTCCTGTGTGCCTGTATGGAGCTTCATGGGCACACAACTGTTTTTAAAAGGAGACTTTATTATTATTCAAGTATGGTGAGGCCAGTAGATCAGGAAACAATTGCCATTGAAAAGATAGTTTGTGACTCACAGGTCCCAAGAGTTAGGTCCATGCCATACTACACAACGCCACACAGGGAAATACTAGGGTCAGTCAGGAGGCTGAGAGAGCAAAGGGGAAACGTGGGCAAGAGCCTTTATTGTGGTTTTCAAGGAAAGGAATAGGCTAGGCATTGTAAGCAGCCTTAGAATTGGCTAGTATAAATAATTTAAATAGGTTCAGGGATGCAAGAACTGTCTCTAGTGTTTGGTGTCTGCCTTGGGGTGATTAGCACTGGGAAGTAGGGACCTGGAGCATGAGAGGCCTATAAAAGAAATGGTTGGGGTCCAAGCTCTGCATTGGCTAGTTTGCATATGAAAGGCATGCTTGCAGGTGAGTTATTTACTGTGATTAGGAATTGACTAGGCCTGGGAGGGGCATTTCCCTCCAGAGATAGCAAGGTTCCAGAGGTCAAACCATCAGAAATACAGAAAATAAAAAGGCAAGATTAATAGCACTGCACCACTCTATCACGGCGAATGGTGGGTGGGGGCACTTCCCTGATGGCTCAGTGGTAAAGAATCCGCCTGCCAATAACAGAGACACAGGAGATGCAGGTTTGATCCCTGGGTAGGGAAGATCCCCTGGAGAATGGAATGGCAACCCTCTCTAGTATCCTTGCCTGGAAAATCCCATGGACAGAGGAGCCTGGCAGGCTACAGTCCATGGGGTCGCAAAGAGTTGGACACGACTGAGCACACTTACACACATACACACACACTCCATCACAGGATTAACAATTTAGAGGTCCCCCATGAAACTACAGGCTTCTTACTTATCTCTGTTATACAAGGCTTATCACATCTGGTGCCACCACTTACTAGCTTTATGACCTTTGGCAAGTTACTTAACCTCTCTGTGCCTGAGTCTCCTTATGAGTGGAATGAGGATAAATAATAATACCAACCACATCTATTTAATATGAGTGTTGAATTGGTTAACATTTATAAAAATCTCTGTAAACATCATATAACTATTTGGCTTCCAATATGTCAATTCAACTGAACTAAAGGCATATCAATGGGAATGTTGAGCCTTTTGTGAATTATGTCTATCTTTAAGGTTGTGAGACTTTCCCCTACTTAGATTTAGACTGTTTGTTTGTGGAGCTGTAAATAATGGTGGGGAAAATCACTATTAAATTCTATGCCTGTCAGATTATTCCCCAGAAGCCAGTCCGCATGCCAATGGAATCAGAGGAGGGACAATGGGAGAGAGAAGAGGAGAGAGGTGGACAAAATATTCTATAGTTTATGGACTGATTTATTCCATGTACCCCTAACCTCCCAGTTCAAGCAATCTACCCAAATTCAAGTCTCAGACTGGGACTAGACATTCAGAAAGGTACAATGGGAAGGCATGAGAGCAGACTCCATTTTCTGAAAATGGGTTTGCTTTCTCCACTCCCCTCTCATTTCCACCTCAAGTATACGCTATCTATGAGACCTGAACCTGTAGTTAAGGCTGACAAGGAAAGACTCTTTGAGGTTAAAGAATCTTTGAGTCTAAGATGCAAAGTTAAAAATTCTTTGGGCTTGCTGGAGGTAAATTCAAGGATCAACTGGCACATATTAACCTTTTTAGCAACGATCTTATTTAAGTCAACATATAGACATATTAAAATATGGCATAGACATTGTAACAAAGAAAATAAAATATCTAGGAATAAACATACCTAAGGACACAAAAGGCCTGCATACCAAAAACTATAAGACATTGATGAAAGAAATCAAAGACTACACAAACAGATGAAGAGAGATACCATGTTCTTGGATTGGCAGAATCAACATTGTGAAAATGACTATACTACCCAAAGCAATCTACAGATTCAGCACAATCCCTATGAAATTACCAATGGCATTTTTCACAAAACTAGAACAAAAATTTTTTCACAATTTGTATATAAACACAAAAGACCTTGAATAGCCAAAGTAATCTTGAGAAAGAAAAATGGAGCTGGAGAAGTTAACTTGCCTGACTTCAGACTATACTACAAAGCTATAGTCATCAAGACAGTATGGTACTGGCACCAGAAATATAGATCAATGGAACAAGACAGAAAGCCCAGAGATAAACCCACAAACCTATGGGCATCTTATATTTTACAAAGAAGTTAAGAATAAACAATAGAGAAAAAACAGCCATTGTGGTGCTGGGAAAACTGGACAGCTATGTGTAAAACAAAATGAAAGTAGAACAATTCCTAACACCATACACAAAAATACAGTCAAAATAGATTAAAGACCTAGATATAAGGCCAGAAACTATAAAGCTCTTAGAGGAAAACACAGGCAAAACACCCTTTTACATAAATCACAGCAATATCCTCTTTGACCCACCACTTAGAATAATGGAAATTAAAAACAAAAATAAATAAGTGGGACCTAATTAAACTTAAAAGCTTTTCCACAGCAAGGGAAACTGTAAGCAAGATTAAAAGACAACCCTCAGAATGGGAGACAATAGTTGAAAATGAAACAATTGACAAAGATTAATCTCCAAAATATACAAGGAGCTCATGCAGTGCAATACCAGAAAAACAAACCACTCAATCAAACAGTGGGTGGAAGACTTAGACATTTCTCCACAGAAGACATACAGATGGTCAAAAAACACATGAAAAGATACTCAACATCACTCATTATTGAAAAATGCAAACCAAAACCACAATGAGGTATCACCTCACACCAGTCAGAATGGCCATCATCAAAAAATCTAAAATCAATTATTGCTGGAGAGGGTGTGAAGAAAAGGGAACTTTCTTGTACTGTTGGTGGGAATGTATATTGATATAGCCACTATGGAGAAAATTTGGAGAGTCCTTTAAAAACTAGGAATAAAACTATTATATGACCCAGAAATCCCACTACTGGGCATATACCCTGAGAAAACCATAATTAAATAAGACATATGTACTCCAATGTTCATAGTAGCACTACTTACACTGGAAGCAACCTGGGTTTCCTTGGTGGCTCAGCAGTAAAGAATCCACCTGCAACGCAGGAGCCGCAGGAGACGTACCTTGGGTCAGGAAGATCCCCTGGAAGAGGGCATGGCAACCTACTCCAGTATTCTTGCCTGGAGAATCCCATGGACAAGGAGCCTGGCAGGCTACAGTCCATGGGGTTGCAAAGAGCTGGACAGGACTGAACCGACTTAGCACACATGCACGGAAGCAACCTATATGTCCATCAACAGATGAATGGATAAAGAAGTGGTGGTACATATATACAATGAAATATTATTCAGCCATAAAAAGGAATACATTTGAGTCAGTTGTAGTCCAGAGCCTGTTTATACAGAGTGAAGTAAGTCAGAAAGAGAAAAACAAATATCATATATTAATGCATGTATATGGAATCTAGAAAAATGGTACTGATGAACCTATTTGCAGGCCAGGAATAGAGATGCAGACATAGAGAATAGACTTCAGACACAGTGGGAGAAGGAGAGAGTAGGACAAGTTGAGAGAGTAGCATTGAAACATATATATTACCATATGTAAAACAGATAGCTAATGGTGGCTCAGATGGTAAAGAATCCGCCTGCAATGTGGGAGACCTGGGTT
The DNA here is from genome assembly GCF_055505025.1 of Bos grunniens. Lineage (NCBI taxonomy): Eukaryota > Metazoa > Chordata > Mammalia > Artiodactyla > Bovidae > Bos > Bos grunniens. Next base: position 9,016,470 of record NC_141194.1, read on the forward strand.
CGATACCTGGGCCGGGAAGATCCCCTGGAGGAGGGCATGGCAACCCACTCCAGTATTCTTTCCTGGAGAAATCCCCATGGACAGAGGAGCCTGGCAGGCTACAGTTCACGGGGTCGCAGAGTCAGACACAACTGAGCGACTAAGCACACACAATGGGAAGTTGCTGTATAACACAGGGAACTCAGTGCTGTACCCTGTGACAGCCTAGACGGGGGAGGGTGGGAAGGAGGTTCAAAATGGAGCAGACATATGTATACTTATGGCTGATTCATGTTCTTGTATGAAAAAAGCCAACACAATTATCTTTCAATTAAAAGAAATTAGAAATTTCTAATTAAAATAAATTTAAAAAAAAGATATGGGGTAGAAAGCATCTCTTCCAAGTAGGAAAGGAAATATGTATGGGGGGAGGGAACAAAAAAGAATAGCTTTTATTACCCAGGGTTTCAAATGAGAGATGAAGTAATGACTTGAAAAATGGAGCTAGTAGAATTTACACAGTGGTGATTCATTTGTGATACTAACAGAATTTCAGGAGGGAAGGAAATGTAGACAGAAGACCCTCAGGGCTCTTAAAGGGGCTTGGGAGTGCTTCTGCCTGGTGCAGCTTCTCAGTTCAAATGTCCTTAGTGGCTTGATTCATTCCAAGGTTCCTTCTCTTCAAAGACTTTGAATGGCTAACAGTTACTTTGCTTTATCAAAAATGAGAGTATTTTACTTTTAGAGCAACAGCTCCCAACCTGTGCAAGTTTTGCTCCACAGAGGACATCTGGCAGTGTTTCGAGACATTTCAGTTGTCACAACTAGAAGTGAAGTGGGGGTTGGGAGCTACTGGCTTCTAATGGGTGGAGGCCAGGGACGCTATTCAACATCCTCTAGTAAGTGTCCAGGATGGTCTCACAACAAGGAACGATTCAGCTCCAAATGTCAGGAGAGCCACATTTAAGAGTCCCTCGTTTGGAAGACGCAAAAGTATTTCGGTCAAATTATTTCATTAAATCCTAATGCTAAAAGGTAAGTATTATCTTTCCCCACTTTGCTGCTCACATGAGGATGGGAGCCTGCCAATGTCAAAAGTGGGTGACAAAGCTGAGTCTAACTCAAGATAGCCTAACTCCAAAGACAGTACCCCTAAACAGTGTGCTATACACAGGGTCCCTAAACCCTACAAATAATTGTGTGTGTGTGTGTGTATGTGTGTGTGTGTAGAAAAGGGAAGGGGAAATTTTAAATTCTAGTGCTAATTTTTAAATTTGCTTAATTTTAACAATCTTTGTTGAAATCAAGATTCCCTAAGGAACTGAGCAATGCAGTCAAGGGCATATACTCATAGATAGGGTACCAATTTTCAAAGAATAAGAATGCAGGAAAATTGCTTTAATGCTAAGACTATATTCAGTTTAACTCAATCTTTGATGATTTAGAAGGTTCCTTCAGCCTTGGTGCTTCCCCGGTGGCTCAGACAGTAAACAGTCTGCCCTCAGTATGGGAGAACCAGATTCAATCCCTGGGTCGAGAAGATTCCCAGGGAAATGGCAACCCACTCCAGTATTCTTGCCTGGGAAATCCCATGGATGGAGGAGCCAGGCAGCCTACAGTCCATAGGGTTGCAAAGAGTTGGAAGCAACTGAGTGACTTTCTTTCTTTTTTCAGTCTTAGGGCTGCCAACAACCCTTGTATCTAGGCTGGCTTAAATACTTTTAGACATTTGGCATTATGAAGCATACAAAGTGATACATAAAACATCTGAAATGTGCACTGTTCATGTGATGGATAATGCTCAGTAATGGGGAAGAGAAAGAATAAATTAAAAGATTAAAAAGTTAATATATGACTATAGGATATACATCAACAGCAGGGGTCTATAAGTCAAATTAATGTTTATTTCAGAGAACACAAAATGTTTGAATGCTTAAAATCCATGTACAGGGGAAATTTCGCAGGCCAAACTTTAGTCAGAAGTCAGGGATTTACTATATGTGGAACAGAGTGGAAAATGCTCAAAGCATGCCAAAAACCTGAGTGGCCTTAAGAATATGACCAAAGTTCTAACCAGCCCTAGAGGCTAGGTTATCCTTGTCATTTAGAAATTGACTTCATAATCACTTTATTTTGAGGTTGAAGAATCTGGCACCCAGAACAAGAGTCCTTTTAAGTTTTCATTATATTTGTTGGTGTCCTGTTTGGAATGGAGTTCACTCCATCATTCATCTTGTTTATTTGTTTCAAGCAAGGGTCAATATCATATCGTCAGTTCTCTGGCGGAACTTAATTTCACACTGACATGTTGGTCATTTGCATAGTGTGATTTCTATCTTGTGAATAAACAATCAGCCTTTCTGAATCCAGCCTGTTCCTATACAGTGGTAAGAAGATCAAACATTTTAGCAAATAGAAGAAATGATAAATATTTCATGCTAGATTTACATAATCCAAGTTTTCCAATAGGGCTGAAGCTGTTTGGCAGAAATTAAAACATTACCTTAAACAAATAAATAAGAAAATCTTTGAAGAAATGATCTCATCACCCTGAAACTTTCTACCAGAATTATGTAAATAGCTCATGATTACACTTAGTGTTCAGCTGGAGATCAATCCATCACAGCGCTGAATAGACAACCTCTCAGGTTTAACTCATCTCAGATGGTAGCAAGCTGTGTAGCCTGCATCAAATGCTTTTCCTTCTCTGATTTTCTCATCTGTAAAATAAAGGAGGAGGGGAGTGCTCTACATAATATAGGAAGTTATTTTTGGCAACTACAAATGTTCCATGATTCTATTACATATATTCTTGGAATAAGAAACATCCTATTTGGAAAATCAATATTCCATTCTCCAAACTATGACACCTTTCAACAACCGTTGACTTCAAGTAGATATTATGCTTATCTGTAAATATCAGATTGAATAATAGCCCTATTAATTTCAACAACCCTTAAACTTAAAATACAAAAATTCAGGGAGCTGTATAGCTTCCTTCCTTCAGACTTTTTCACATAGGAACTAATTCTCTCAGATAAAACTAACACTTTTTTATAAAACAGATTTGGGTTTCAAGATGGCTCATCACCTATGAGTTCCAGATTACAAAGCAGACAGTGTACAAGCCAACATTTAGAAACTTAAGCCTGGGGGTCAAGTGGACACCCTGACTGGATCCCTTCATTTCTAGCTGAGATTTGTTGAAAATTATACCTTAAATCTAGTCGAACATCTCTCAAATAGGAATAAAAGTTGCTCTGAGCACTGCATGAGCTGATGTTGGCTCAATGTAATACCTCAAATTGCAGTCAGGAAATTTTAATAAGTTTATTATTCAAAGAGTATCTTACCATCAGTTACATATTTCCTTCCAGTTCAAAAAAGTGAAGTAGAACAAAGTAATAATGGATTATGTTTTTGTGAAAAGAGGTAAGAATTCTCATGTTGATGTATGGCAAAACCAACACAATATTGTAAAGTAATTAGCCTCTAATTAAAATAAATAAATTTAAATTAAAAAATAAATAAAATAAAATGAAAAAATAAAAAGCAGAGACATTACTTTGCCAACAACAACAACAAAAAAGAATTATTAATTTAAGTAGGTAAACTTGGGTGACTCCCATCTGGATATGAAGGAATGGAGTCACTGTGATTTGCCTGCCGCCAACCTTCTGTTGTTATTTCTTTTGAAGTCCTGCCTTCAAAATAATAAAGAAAAATATGAAACAAGAGCCTTCTCCTACTGGAAGAATTAAGAAATGAACTATGATTTAAGGATCACTTTATTGTCTTCTGTGGGACTCCTGATTTATATATTGTTTTTACCTTTTATGCTGGAACATCATTTTATTTATATTTATATCCCTAATGCCCAGCATTTATTGGGTTTACAATAAAAGATTACTCCCTGTACGTAAATGTCTTTCTCCATCCATTAAGCCCTTTAAAATGATCATAGTGGGAAGAATTTAATTATGGTAGCAAGACTTCTTCAAATATGTATCTATAAAACACTATAAACTATAATAGCCCAAGGATTAAGAAAGTATTAAGCCTAAACTCACATCTGTTTTTTTCCCAGATTCCATGAGAGTGTTGCTTAGTGTCCAGAGGGTTACAAAGCAAGGGGTAATGAAGCACATTTGGAAACCACTTTTGACTAATTCTATTAGACTTAAGTAATTTCATTCTCCCATGGCCTTTTTCTTTTCTTTGAAGGAGCATGTGTTGCTGGGTTTTTTCTTTTTTTTTTTTTACACTTGCTCTTCCAGGCTTTGTGAACTGTCTCAGGTGGCTGCATGCTTATTTGTTAATCACTTCCTGGCAGCTTCCACACTCTTCTAGCAGAAACTGAGGAAACTTGAACCTCCACCACCCCCTCTTTTTTTCAGGTCTACATTCAATGTTCTTTTCCATCTCAAACCCCAAGAAAAATCTGAGATGAAGATGATGACCATCTATAAAATGTTATGCATATAAAATCCATTTTGGGTTCTATTTCTCAGATAAAACAGTGCCAGGAAACATGACACGTCTTTGTAAATGAAGATGTGGGGTGGGGGGAGGAGCACAACCTATTAAGTGGGACATAGTAATACATGGGTTTCTTTAGTTAGTACAATGGGGCTAAACTCAAGAGTAAACACCCAAGACATTATTTCAAAAGTAAGGGTTACAGGAAAATCTGAAATGTTTCAGCCTCACATTTTTTGAAGTCATTTGGGCAGCAGAATCTTTGGCCTGTCCAGAAAGCCTAAAAATAGCTTGTGGCTCGACATGATGGCATCTAGGTAGTGACTTTCCAACAGAACATGTCACAACAGTTACACTGCAGTGTGAAAATGGATGTTTGAATTCCCAAGTGAAGAATGTGCCTAGACTCTTGGTGGTCTTCCCTCTGTGCCAAGCCTACCTAACACGGCATCAGAAGGATCAGGGGTGTTACAAAGCTGTTCCAGAAAGAAAACTCTGTCTCTTACAGACCACCACTTCTCAAAATTTAGTGTGCATAGGAATCACCTGGGGATCTTGCTGATTCTGTGGGTCCAGGTCGGGGTCTGAGCTTTCTGATGATTGCTTAGGTGGAGCGAATGCAGCTGGTCCATGGCCCACATTTGGAGGAAGATACTGGAGTATTTCTAAGCAGGATTTATTTTCCAGTCCCTTCTATTTCTTTAACCAATTGGCCCACTGAGCAATCTGAGCTGCCAGGGGTAGAAATTGAAACACTAAAAAGTTGAGGTGAGCGGGCATCAGCATGGACCTCTAATAGACTTTCTCCTTGTGCTTCTCCTTTTATCAGGGAGAGAGCTCCTCAGCACCATGCCCTTACATCTTACTGGACAAAACTGGGTCACAGGGCCATTTTTAAGCCACAAGGGAGGCTGGAAAAGACAGTATCTGGTGTTTCCAGACATTTTCCTGGGAGCAGACTCTGCCCTTAAAAAGAAGAGGGAAAAGAATAGCTGCTGGTCTTCACCCCAATGAAATGTGTTCAGTGTGCTCCAATGCACACTCTGGGATCCAGCCCAGTTTAAAGACAGCCCTTGAAACCACATTTTAAAGATGAACCTGTCCAATTTCACAAACTATTAGGCAAAGAAAGGTGAAGAACCACTGACCCAAGCAATCCTCCTAAAACTGCCCACCACACAATACTCTGTATTTGGTCCTGAGTTTCCTAAGAGAAGGGAAGGCAGCGACAAATGGGTCTCTGGAAACCTAAGCTGGTTTGAGGGTTAAAGCAATAGGTTAACCACTTTCCGGGCTTCCCTGGTGGCTCAGTGGTAAAGAATCCGCCTGCCAATACAGGAAATGCAGGTTTAATCCCTGGGTCAGGAAGATCCCCTGGAGAAGGAAATGCAACCCAGTCCAGGATTCTTGCCTGAGAAATCCCATGAACAGAGGAACCTGGAGGGCTATGGTCCATGGGGTCACTAAGAAGTCAGACACAACTGAGTGACTGAATAATAGCAACCACTTTCCAGGACCTCCTAGATTCTGAATCATTCAGCACTGGTTCTCATCGGCTGTTTCTCACCGTCACCAGGGGAATTATAAGAAAATACCGATGCTTGGGTGCCAACCCCAGGGATTTTAACTTAATTTGTCTGGCATACAGCTTGGTCAGTGAAATTTTTTAAAGCTCCCAGAGAAATCTAATATGCAGCCAAAGTCGAGAGCCACTGCACTGGAACTGTGCTGCTCGATCTGTATGTGCATCCAAGTCCTCTAGGGATCGAGTTAACATGCAGATTCTGACTCAGCAGGCCTGGGCTGGGACCCGAGTTTCTGCATTTCTCAGAAGCTGCTGGAGATGCTGGTGCAGCCGGTCCACAGACTCCACTTTGTCTGGCAAGGTGCTGGAGCAGAGGTACTCAGAGTGGGATCCATGGACTACTGTATCCTAAAAAAACTAGTTTCTGCCATTCCCGTGACAAGTGAAGAACCTGAGAACACTCAGAAACTTTTATTCAACATTGCAGAGACACCAAAGAGCCGAATTTTGTATTTTACAAAAGTAAAACAGATTGGAACAAAACACCTGGTTCTTGCCCAGAAAATCTATAAAATGCCAGCCTAGAGTATAATCCCTCCACCAACATGTAAACTTGAGGGCAGGAATGTCATCTTATTAACCCAATGCCCAGTATCTGGCCCTAAAGGGTACTTGGTAAACGTTGGTCGAACAGATGAACGAATGAATGAAGAAAATGCTGGCCTTCTGGTTGTGGTTGTGGATATTTTTCCAAGAGGAGGTAGGCCTAAGTTTACGTAGACTTCACTGTGCAGAGGAAAACGTGGGAAAGCTGTGGGTAGGTAAAAATGTAGTTTTTAACTATTCACTGAGAATCTTTACAGTACACTTTGGAGACACAATGATGGGCAAAATGTGGTCCTGGATCTCAGAAAGCTCACTCTATCACCCTCAGACCTGCTGAGTTTCAGAGTCTGCATTTGAACCAGGCAATTACTGTATGCATTAACACTGGAGACTTGTTGCTCTAAACAGGTGGTTCTCAACCTTGACTGAACATTAGAATCACTTAGGGAGCTTTTCAAGTTTTCGATGCACCCCAGACTAATTACATCAGAACTTCTAGGAGTGAGATCCAAGCATCAATTAATTGTAAATTTCCCCAAGTGGTTTCAATGCACAGCCAGGACTGAGAGCCACTGGTTTGGAGCTCTAGCAGATATATGAAGGTGAAATGTCAGGCTGAGGAATTTGCACTCATTGAATAGGCAACTGGGGAGGGGAGGACCTTGAAAAGTTTTGAGCAGCAAATCGAATTTTCAGAATCATGCCATTTCCTTCTCCAATGCATTATAAAGATTATTCAAATAATTGCACCTTAATCAAATCAGACAAGGTAGAGACTAGCCATGGAAAAACTCTAGGAGGCTACCACAGTACTTATCTCAAGATGACAATGTATTCTTTTGTCAAATTCCCCACTTTGTGGAGAAACTAAGGGGGTCTGTTCTATGTGCTGGTGGGTGGACTTGTTGGCAGTGGTGACCTAGCTGCCCGGGGTGGCTCAACTAACAACTTGATTTGAGACAGTGAGAGCCAGTAGAGTATATCTAAGACAAATTCTTTAGGGGAGGGTGAGTGTAGAAATTCAGAGAACGGATACAAATGCAAGAGAGAGATGCAAGATTCAGGAGCTGGAGGAGTGATTAGAATAGGGAAAAAGGGACCTATACAAAAGTTACAGATAATACTAGGGTATCTTGATTGTGCATTATGGGCAGGTGGGTTTGTGAAATGGAATGTGGGCCTGGATGAAGAGTGAAAGGTCAGAATGGAAATTATAAACTGAATGAAAAGTCTGTTAGTCATCAAAGTTTCAGTAATGTATATTCTAATGGAGGAATCTGAGCTGGTAACTCACAGTGTCATTTACAGGCTAATTCTCAGTAAATTAGGAAATTCTATCTGTTACAGCCTTTCATCCTAATCAGGTGAAGTTTTACTGTATCTAAAGAGTCAAAATTAAAGACTTGATAATGAAGAAAATGGGTTCCATTTACTAAACCCAGAGTTTCAGTTTTCAGAAGATGAGTGTTAAAGGGTTGTTCTAAGATTTGCTGGAGTTCTTACCCCAGGACCTCAGAATGTGACTTTAAGAAATAGGGTCTTTACACAGATAATCCAGTTAAAATGAGGTAATTAGAGTGGGTCCTAACCCAATATAACTGGTGTCCTTGTAAAATGTGGAGATTTAGACACAGAGACAAATGTGTGTAGAGAGAACACCATGTGAAGATGGAAGACAGAGATGCAGCTGATGCACATACATGCCAAGAAATATCAAAGACGGCCCAGCAAACACCAGGAAATAGGAGAGACATGAAACAGATTTTCTCTTGCAGCCCTTGAAAAGAACCAACTCTCTTAACACCTTGCTCTCAGACTTCTAGCCTCCAGAACTGTGAGAGAAAAAACCGCTGCTGTTTTAGCCACCCAGTTTGTCCTGCTTTGTTACAGCAAGGTAATCCGACGAGCTATAAGAGAAGATTAGAAGCAAAACCTGGAGGAGTTTATTTGATGTAATATTAAGACAATGCTACTAACGAAAATGACAGCTATTCATTGAGGATATATTTTGTGAGGAAGGATGTGAGAAAGTATGTTTTCAAAGTTTTGTTTGTGACAAATCAGGCTTGAGAATAGAAAAATCCAATCTCAAACAAAAAAGAACTTGCTTAAAACTTTTTAAAATAAGAGTTATGACAGAACAAGATTCTCAAGAAAAATGAAAAACAGTCCTTTCTGATTTGAAATGCAGAGTATTTTTATCCTTGAGGCAATTTACCACTAGGTTTACTAAAGCAGATAATAGATTCCAAAAAGCCAACAGGGGAGGGAATAGAGGGAGTTGGGAAAGGAGGAAGGAGCCAAATGGATGAATAAGGGAAGGAAGAAGAACAGAGAATATCAACATGTATTGCACAATCAGTTCTTGAAAAATGTGTCAGCAAATACCAGGCCAGCTTCAGCTGGCAAGTGACTGGCCAAGCTCCTTTGGGTAAGGGAGGCAGTGATACTGAGTTCAGCGTGAATATCAACATGGATTTAACTATTTCAGAAAGACATTTCTAGGACACTGAGTTTGTGGAAATGTACTATATTCAAAAGCTGCCGAAAATGCTAAAAACAAAACAAAACAAAACTATGGCAAAAATCTAAATGTGATCACCCACAAATTCCTTTGAAGAACCATCTTACGCAGTTTTTTTTTAAGTTAAGAGATTTGGGGTTTTTAAAAAGAGGACCTGCATTTCATCAAAAATAGAAAAAAAACTACTCTCTGACTTTTATAACCTTCTTGGTAATTGGTCTTTGGTGGTGTGAATAATACAAAATGAACCTGAGCCCGCCTCATTTATTTGAGAGTAGAGGCACAAATGCTTTTGTATAATCTCCCTCTCCCGTAGATACCTACAATGAAAAAGACACATGAGGACGTGGCAAAAACACAAGAAGGAAAACAAGGAGGTTGGAAAATGTGGTGAAGCAGAGCAAGGAGCAAGGGCAATCCCGGCAGGAAGGCATTTTAGGGAACCTTTCAATGAATAAGAACTTACTGAGCAACTACTCTGCAAATGAGGCTGCCCTGGGCTCCGCTGGGGACAACAAAAGTTTCTGATGGAATCTTTGTCCTGAAAAGGGTCATACAACCAAAAGGGTGATGAGGACAAACCTAGAAAGGTGTCTCAGAATACAAGCCTGGTTGTAAAACATGTTTTCTGATGGTACAAACAACTCATTAATTCATTTCAAATTCATCTACCAACATTTACAGATGCATGCCTATGTACCATGCACTGTTTTAGGTTCTGGGGAAATAACTCTAAAGAAATGAAGCAGGTGCCCTCATGTAGTTTACAGTCAGTGGAGACACAGTGGGAGAGAAAAAGAAGGCAATAAATAAATACACAAACAATGCATGCCATGTAAATGTTACAAAGAAAAATAGAGCCAGGTATCTTAGTTTGGGCTGCTATAACAAATACCAAATGGCTTAAACAATAATCATTCAGTTCTAACAGTTCTGGATGCTAAAAAGTCAAGATCAAGGTGCCACCAGATCTATGTCTGGTGAGAGCCCTCTTTCTGATTTATGAACAGCTGTCTTCTTGCTGTATCCCCACATGTTGGAAAGGGAGATCATCTTTCTCATGTCTCTTCTTATAAAAACACTATCCCACTCATGAGGGTGCCACCCTCATGATCTGATCACCCCCAAAGGCCTCACCTCCAAATATCATCATAGTGGGAATGAATTGGGGCTTCAACATATGAACCTGAGGGGGACATATTCAGCTCATAGCTCCAGATAAAGGGACATGGGAAGGAAGCAGGGGTGATGCCTTTTTATACATAGTGGTAAGGAGAAACCTCTCTGAGAAGGGGACATTTGAGCAGAAATTTGAGAAAGTAAAGGAGTGAGCCACAAGGCTAGTTGGTGAAAAAGCATTCCAGCAGATGGGAGAGTACGTGCAGAGAACCTAAGATGGGAACATATATGAATATTTGAAGAAAAGCAAAGAAACCAGTGTGTCTAGGGAGCAGTAACAATACCATTCAGGGTGATACCAGAGGAGAGACAGAATGCATAGACCAAGGCAAGAAAGATGGGTGTTAATGCTGATGAAATGGAAGTCCATTGGAGGGTGTTGAACATGAAGGGCAGAAAGCTCTGTGTTACCTTTTAAGAGAGAAACTGACTGCTCGTTCCATACTTGAACAAAAATTTGGAAATCCCTGCTGCTGCTGCTGCTGCTAAGTCACTTCAGTCGTGTCCGACTCTGTGCGACCCCATCTGTCCATGGGATTTTCCAGGCAAGAGTACTGGAGTGGGGTGCCATTGCCTTCTCTGTGCACAAATGCAAGTACAGATATGCAAGAATAAGTAAGGAACAGACTCTGCTCCATTATTATTGTTATCATGTGTCCTTACAATCAAGAGCACCAGCAGCAGCACTATCAACACTATTAGCATTATCATCACCATCGTCATCATCATTATCAACATCACCATCATCACCATCCTCCCACTCCTCTTCTTTCCTCCTCCAAATGCTATTATTTATTACATAATGAGTGCTCAGTACACTTTCCTGAGTAATGGGTTAAGATCCAACACCTTTCTTTCCAGGAGAGTGAGGTGCATGGAGTCAGAATTAGTGGTACCTCTGACCTTCACGTGGCTCCCAGGGCTCATGAGGTGATTTGAGTTGCAAGGAAGAGCCAAGAGGCTAGGCCACATTGCCAGTGCAAATTGGCCAACCTGTACCATACCATGGCAAGGCTGCTATTTAACTGGCCAACACTCCACTGGGCAACTTCCGGCAATAGACCCATTCTTTGTAAATAACAGAGTTTCTCAAAAAGTCTTATACCCTCCAACCCCCCAAAAGCAAAATGTTGCTTTTTTTGTGTTTCCCACAAAAGTAGTTTTTTTTTGAGGACTAAAACAAAGGAGTTTCTCCAGAATAGGACACCAGTTATTATTAGGATAACAAACTGTAGCTAATTGTGCTATGGTGTAATTCCAAGGTTGCCCTTGTTTTCCATGAATTTAATATTAGAATCTGAATTTCTTCTCCAAGAAATGGCTCTGCTTTCAGAGACTTTAGTGCTTCTAGAAAGTCCTGCTTATTGCTTCCTATATTATACTATATTTATATGACTATCACACTACTAGGTCCAAAGACAGAGACCATGTCTAATCCATGTTTGTGTCCCAATAACTTGTTCAGAGACTGGCACATAGTAGGTGCTCATCAAATCTTCATCTAAATAAGTTCTTTTCTTGCTTCTTTTCTACAACAACAATCACGTTTTCTACCCTAGGACATTGTTACTGAAAAGAACAAAGATACTGTGATTAAAACAAAATATAAAGTTATTGCAGACCAAGATTTACTAATAGGAAAGGAGGAAAAAAGGGAGGAGGAGGAGATGGTGCTAGATGTTTTGTTCCTTCCAAGAAGTTAATACCTGTTATTGAGTTGACAGTTTCCTCTATAAATCTTATCACTCATGTAAAAGTCTTTTCTGGAAGCAGATCAGAAGCTTTGAAATTATGCTGTCAGAGATAGCATGACAGCTATGAATAGAATGCAGCACAAATGCTAGATTACTTATGATGAGAAAGATAGCAGCCCCAATCCTGAAACAGAAATAAAATGCTAAGAGCCTGCAGGGATCACAAATGGTACCAATAGACTGCAAGTTTTACCCCCAGAGCCACAACAATCTCCTGAATTTCAGCAATTTCTTCTTTATTTCTACTGAAATGCAAAAAGTATACAGAAGAAAAAAGACACAAACAATAATTCCATGAAAAAAAATGAATAGAGATATTACAGGAGCCCAAGCATGAACAACATCCTTTCAGAAATAATCCTTTCAAAATGGGAAGAAGACTGACTTTTTCTAAAGATGAGGCTTTTGATTCAATGCAGTGTTAATTATCATGGGAAAACCTGTATGCATGAGAAACTTCACCCAAAATTCATCCCCATGGTAATTAACATTAAGTCATCCTTAGTTAGAAAAATGTCACGAGTACCACAATATAAAATGGGAATTTGGGATCAAATCATAAGAAAGGAGGTATCTAACCTCTTACCTGTTAATCAAACCCAGGCTTTCTTTTGAGCATATCTTAACTCTCAAATTATACTCAAGGCTAACATGGTCTTCAATATTTTGTATGGATGAGAAATGACCCAGACTGGGAGCAGACTCGCTACATCACTCTCAACAGAAATGGCTTGTTGACACACCACGATGTGCACTCAAGTCACCACGTTAAAGAAAGCTGGAATGGGACCATCACCAGGAATCACTGGGATGGAGTTACCATTCCCAAGCCTCTAGGCTCCATGTTATTTTCTGTCAAAATTAAAATCCAAGCAATGTTCTGGAAACAATGAGGCCTGACCATCAGGACACTTTAGAGGGGGCCACAGCATGACCTCGAGGCATTATTTATTATTGGTGTTTGCTTATTTTCCCCCCCAAAGGCTGTGGTTTATCCACAACATCTGGGCTTCATCGTTGACTGGAAAGCTTATGAGGGCCCTCGTGCCGAGTGAGGCAATGGAAACAGAAAATGATGTCGGAGGATTGTCAACAGGCCTTTGGATATTGCCAAATGGCATGTTCTTTTCCAAGGAACATTCAGGATGCAAATAAAAATCAAATAACACTTCTTGGCAAAAGAATAGGCTTAATTTGCTTTTGTTTTCTTCTCTCTCGCTTTTAACTTGAACTGGGCTGCAGAGGGTTATGAAGACTTTATCAGTCCTACTTGCTCTCCTAAGATGAAGAGCTTTAGCTAGAGTTTGAAAAGGAGAACAGTACTTCCAAGAAGATGTCACCCTCAACCATGGAGAATTCTAGAGTAAAGTCATGTAAACTCCCTGTACCTCCAGGTTAACTACTTTGGAGATTTACTGGAACCTGTCATTTTGCCTTTGGCAACTTGTCTGCTCTGGCTATACCTACTTTTCAGCTGAAGAAACAAACCTTCTCTTACTTCTCTTTGAAGAGTTCTGAGATGGCAACAGCTCCAGAACATTAGAGTCTTTCATGTTCCAGCAATTTCAAGGTCATGATCCCTTGATAGCTAGTGGCAGTATGGAAGAGGAGGCAATACTTTCACCCACTCTCGTACCACCCACGCTTTTGATCCCTTTCTTTGTCTCTGTCATCCCTCCTTTCCTTATTTTAGAGTGGTTAAGACCTCAGCACTTTTGTGCATGCTAAGTGTACACTCCACCTGGCCTGAATGCCTTCCTCTTCCTTCCTTGACCTACTCCCACTCATCCAGCAAAACTTAGCTCAAGCTTCATCTTCCTGCATTGGGAAGACTTCACGGTCTTCCAGGATAATATGATGGCTCCTTCCATAGCAGTCCTTTCACACTTCTATCACTTAATATAACCACTGAGTCATTTATCTGTGTCAACTATCAGGTGTCAAGTTTTTTAGAACAAGAAATCAATCTTATCTGCCTTTGTATTCTGAGGCTTGAACATAGTAGGTGTTCAATAATTGTCTGCTCAATAAAAGAGGAGTTCACTGTGTGAAAAGACAAATCAACCAATGATGCCTGTTCTATAAAAACTAAGAAACAATCCTATTTCAAGGTCTCAGTCTAAAAAAAATTAGAAGTAATACCCTGCAGCTTTAGAGCAGAGAGTGCCAAATTCTCAGGTGAGAAAAGAATCATACAATCTACAAGAGGATTTGGCAAACCTTTTCCATAAAGAGCCAGATAAGAAATATTTTTGGCTGTGTGAGTTCTACAGTCTCTGTTTCAACTACTCATTGAAATGTGAAGGTTATAATGTGAAGGAAGACACAGTCAACACATAAATAAATGGGTGTGGCTATGTTCCAATAAAACTTTATGTTTCCAAAAACAAGCAGTAGATTGGATTTGGCCTGCAAGACTTAGACTTTTTTTTCCTGATCTACAACTTCAAATGAGTCTAAGGTATCAAATTTAGTGTCTAATGAAAAGGGAAGCTATCACATGATATCTAGGATTCCTCACAAGAGAATGTGGGGAAAGTCATGAAGGACATGGAGATGAAGACATAATGGGGATGATAGTCATTTTCAAGAAGATACACTCACCGCCCAAAATCAAAACAAGTCACGTCACTGGACCCAGTTCTGTAGTTTTCTGGTGAGACTGAGGGCCCATAGGAAGAGAGAGTAGCAGTGCTAGGAGGAGTCAGATAAGTCCTTCCTCCATTACATAATTTTCTCATTACTGTTTACCGCACTGAAAAAGAAGTCAAAGTACCACCTTAATTTTTTTTAAAAAACACCAAATGTAGAATGCTGTTCATGTCATGTATTTTCCTTTTAACTTTTTTTGATACCAAGATATCCTGTTCAAGTCTTTCACTGTTTAGCATTCTCCTTATTGCTAATAAAAATTTTCCAGACAACCTATCAATTAATAAACAAACATCTACTAAACACTTGCTGAAGGCCAGTCACAGTACTTGGTGCTATAACAGTGCTTGTTAAAATAGTCTGATCATCCAGAGCAGGAGCCAAATCTGGCCTGCTGCCTGTTTTTGTAAGTAAATTTTACTGAAACCCAGCCACATCCATTCATTTACATATAGTCTAAGGCTGCTCCCATGATATAAGGACACAGTTGAGTAGTTGTGACAGAGACTGCATGGCCTGCAAAGCCTAAAATGTTTACTACTTGTCCCTTAGAGAAAGTGTCAACCCTTGATCCAAAGCAAAGGACCTCAAACAACATCGGTAGGAAACAGGTTAAATACAATAAAGGACCTGAAGAGATATGAAACTATATCTATCTCCAAGGAATGTCAAGTGTAAGAAATTGTGTACAAAGAGTGTACTAAAATTTGTGTGTGCTTGTGTGTGTGTGTGAGAGACAGAGAGAGAGAGAGAAATGTATGCTTACAAATGTATATACCATCACAGGAAGAATGTAAATATTTGCAAGAAACTAGAAGGTGATGGATGTTAAATAGATTTATCATGGTGATCATTTCACAGTGTATACCAATATTAAATCATCATGCTCTACACCTGAAACTAACATAACGTTATATGTCAATCATACCTCAATTTAATTTTAATTAAAAGAAACCGGTATCAGTTGTCATCTCTGGATAAGTAAAATGTTAGACTCAGGATTGAGATGGGAGAGAGACCTTTAAAAGGCACATACTGTTTTGGACCATCTCAGTTATTTTTACCATAAATATATATGATCTGTTCAACATTGATAAGTATATAACAAGGAAATAATATATTTTAAAAATGATACATTAAATAAAAGCAAGGCTGGCTATTACTCCAAAAGAAATAGTTATATTTGGTGAAGCCAAATTTCCTATAAGTTCCCAACAAAAACAAAGTGAAATTGATTCTTTTTTTGCCACTCTAATACCAACGGTGACCTTCCCTCTGGCTCCCACCTTTGAAATGCAATGTCACTCAAGGTTCACTGGCTATTTTGAGTATAAGCAAATCTAATTACTCAAGACGTTTGCAAACTCACGCCACCCAGAAGAAGTTAATGCCTTTATGTTAATTTGATTCACTTTCTATTTTTGGAACTTTATTACTTTGAACACATGCCAACTGTCATATTTCTAATTTAATCGCTTGTTGTGAAATTTCTATGCCATCTGTTTGTACTGCCTAATTTCTGCTTTGGGGAGAAACCCCACAACAACTAAAAGTAATTTAAAAAACTGTAATGACCATTAAGCACCTGGGATAAATGCATCCTTATGGCCACATATTAATATCATTTTTCAAGGGACTGAGCTGAAAAGAGAAAAGGAAATGCTCTTTTATTAGAAAACTCAAAAGATATGAAATGAAAACAAAAAGATATGAAATGAATATATTATTTGAAATAAGAAATTTCAATATTAAAACTGAAAAATTAATTACCAGCTGTATTTAAATAAGCCAAGAGTTGGAATATCCTATTTTAAAAAACCAGAAGAAAACCAATTTAAAAATAATAAAGATGTTCAGGTATATAAATAACATGGGTCACAGAGCAAGCATATGGAAATGTCTCTTAAAGAAAACTGAGTGTTATTGTTCTTCATAGCTACTTTTCAGTTTTATGAAATCCCACAAGATATATATAATGAGAAGCAAAAAGCAAGTATTCCTCTCTTTCTTACATGCATGCACAAATAAGTACACACCCTTTGATTAATCAGAAAGATACTCCCATGAGTCAGAACAATAATGCATTTATACAAAGATTGAAAACATACTTTGCACATATTTCTCACTTATACTAATTAAAAACTTGATTATAGTTAACAGGTCCTAATTTCATGTCACAACTTAAGTCTAAAAGGAATTGCCTTAAATTCACATTTATGTTTACACAGTAAATCAAGGTAAAGTTAAATTCTGGAATAAATATTGGTATTCTTGGTTTCTTGTACAACTGAAAAATAATGCTGTTTGATAAGTCATTGTTTATCAGCTTAGAATGATTTCCAGCAGGCCTTATTTTCTGTACTATGTCTCTTAGCATTTTTAGTTTTGATTTGTCAAACTTTACACTAGTTTCAAGGTCTAAAACATCATGTTTTAAATGTCATAGTCAGATGCAGCCCCTAAACCTACTCTCTTATAAAAAATTTGTTTACATATTACCTTATCATTGTCAACAGAAAAATCAAATGAAGTCTAAAAGGTGTTTTTACTCCAAGAAAAAAAAATAAAATGAGAGATAGCAAGAAGAGACAATAAACCAGTGTTTAGTGCAACTAAGGGACATCTCCAAAATATATAGAAAGGGAAAAAATACAGCTTCCAATTAATTAAGTACTTTGGAAAATAGTTTTAAATTTTAGTACTTTCACTATTAAGTTATTATGCCTTTCTGTTTGCCTGCTAATCATTATCAAAGAAACAAAATTTCAATATTATATATACATATATATCTGTAAAGTACTTTGCAATCAGAATTTTTAAAATTTTCAGAATATTCATTATAATTCTAATACAAATTTTCTATAAGAAATGGAACAGAAGCATTAGATATTAAGGTATTAAGAATATTTGAAGTTAATGTTTAGTTGGATTAAATCAGGAGTTCCTAGATACTTAGGTAGAGTACCTTTAATTTGGCTCATACAAAAAAAAAACAATTTATTTTTACAGAGGCCTGGTTTTATAAGGTGCTCTCAAGGGGAAAAAAAAACACATCATAGCTTGATGTTTATTATTAATTAATCTAAGTAGAGTAAAATTGCCTAACAAAACCTAATCATAAATGTACAAAGACTATTTTACATTACAGAAAACCAACAACTAGCATTCTATGAGGAATAAATCATATATGAGGAATAATAAATTAGACTCTGTCACTCGTAACAGGCAGTAACATTTTTAAACAGCATTATGTCAATTTCATGGATGCTTCTGCCTGCCAGTCTTGTACCCAGGCCAAAAGCACAGTTTCTGGAAGCAAATGTTGTGAATCAGACGACAAGTAGAATATACCACAGTGGTTCTAGCACTCCTGGCCAGGTCCCATGCCCTGTAGGACTGGTTTGATAGAGCAGGTATATAGGGATGATCCTCTGCCCGATTCCCATTGCCTTCTGGAGACTTTTTCCAAGGCCTGTCTCTGGCCAAACAGATTTATTCAAGACTCTGTCCTTGGCATACAGGAGTAGAATAGACACCCAGCCAGTCGATTAAAGTGCACAACATATTTTACCAGAAAGTAGGACATCTCAGGGTACAACTATGCCTAGTATAGTAGCATATGGGTACAACACTGCCCAACTTGCCTGGTAGCTCTGCCTCAAGCCTAAGTCCCATTATCTTCCTATTTCACATCAACAACTATCACAACTATTACAGAATCTTAACTTTAAGGGCCACTATCTCTCCAGTTGATTTCTCCCTTTTTTCTATTGACCTGCCCCTGATCATAAATATTTTCCTTAGCACTTTCAATTTTGGAGAAATAACATCCTCTTTATGAAGGCACCAGTCTCACAGAGCAGTTTCAGAAAATTTCTAGAGACAGGATATGGTCTGAACAGTAAGTTACTCAATATCATATTTTATCTTTTATGCTGTTTCTTATATCCCAAGGGCTAGAAGTCTGGGAGCTACATTTTCTAGAATCTCTGCCATCACAGTTCACAGTGAGGTCATACAAACAAGACACCCTCACAAGGCAGAAGACCCAGCCCAGTGCTTCCATGAGCATTATACAAAGCCTGGCACTAAACAAAGAAAGTGGAAAGTAAGTGTGTAGGCTTTAGCAGATGCCAAATGCAGGTATTGCTAGGTGCTTCCAGGTTTAGCAGGTAGCTGAGATCATCAGTGGTGCTTTCTTAAAGGTACCGTCTTCCTAAATTCTAGAATGCTAGTTGTAGTCCTTCTCAGTTCTTTAGTAAGTCTCTTACTCTTGTATTAAATCACTTTCTTTTTGAAACATCTAAGAGTTTTCTGTTTTCCCATCTGATTCCTGGTTAGTGCAGAATGGCTTAATCCTAACTGGGGCTCATTGTTGGGGGAAGGGCAAAGTGAGTTAACTGGGTACCATAAGAGCAACTTGGGTACCAAGAGTGAGCAACAGGCAAAGATTCGAAAAATCTAATTGAGCTCAACATCAGTGGCCCCTGTCAGTGGGGACTCTGACTCAGAGCTGGATATCAGCAGCAAGAGTCAAATTACTGGAAGGAAGAGAGTCTACTAGTTTTGGACTTGACCTCAAGATCCGTCGATATTTTAAATAGTGATGCATTTCCTCTTCACTCCAGGTACAAATTTAGTGCAAGCAAGACAGTGTGTGAACCAACACCATGGTGCCTCTGGGCTCCTGCCTGATAATGCAGAAAAGATGGACTGTAACTTTAATTATGCCAAGAAACCACTGGAGACTGAAGGCAATAGTGGAGATTTCCAGGAGGTGAGAAAAGCACCTGGGAAAATGCTGCTTTTTAATCTCTGACTCACTAGCATTAATTTTATCAAAGCATGCTAGCAAAGAGTGCTTGCTTCCCTCCCGGCCAGGAGAATATAGCCAACTAAAAATCTAAAAGAAGACAAGATTTATGACCAAGGCTGAGGTCTATATCCTTTCACCCTCAAGCTCACCACATCCTACCGCTTGCTAATATAGGTCACGCTTCCCTTGGAGATTACATTCTCCTCCTTTGTGTCTTTGCAGAATGCTGATTACATTAAGGGAAGTTTTTTGTTAATTCAGGAATAGTTGAAGTGCTAAACGGAAACTTGCTTAAACTCTCTGTAACTTAGTTTCCTCTTTCATTAAACCGTGATGATAATCCTATTATTCAGGGTATGTGTGAGGATCAAATGAAACACTATATGTATAAGAACTTTAGAACGCAAATTTTATCAGAAAAATTCATGGCAATCACATCCATATAAAAAATGTCTATGAAATACCTCCATGAGCATCATGCAAAGCCCTGCATTAAACAAAGGAAGTTAAGGCCTTTAGAGCAGAAAAAGATTGCAAAGCATAACAAAAGCCAAAATTAAAAACAAAACTGTTTTTGTTTCTTTAAAAATAATATCACCAGCCAAACTGTTTGACTTTCAAAGTCATGGCTTAGAGCATGCTCAAACAATTTCTAAAATGTGGAAACATTTGTGGAACTTGTGGGAAAACACAATTCCCAAAAGCTCTACTCAGAACAAACCCACGAGAAATAACAACGTCCACATCATCAGAGACATACACATTGGTGACACCCTGGCCCACCCAGGGTGCAGGCCTTGGAGCACTTGGTGACAACACCAATCAACAGCATCTCACAGGCAAATCTCTGTGAATTAGCTCACGATTTCTCTAAACATATTGAATTGCCATGTTTGGAACATAGAATCTCGGTTTGGGTTCCCCAGCAAGTAGACCCTGAGACAAGGATTTGAGGGTGAATAGTTTATTTGGGAGGTGAGTCAGAGAAAGGAAAGAAAGCAATAGAGGTGTGTTATCAAACCAGTTACTTCTGTGGGAACTGGAGCTTAATCCCACCTGGGAATGCTTGGATATAGAACATTCCTCAGAATTGTTCTGACTGAGGGACTAGGATTCTGGAGCAACTAACCACCAACTTCCCATTCATCATTCCTTCAACTGGTTGAGGGGTGCTTTCATAGCCTTTAACTCCCCAGAACTTCCTATCATGAGAAAAAAAAAAGCCTGCAAATGCAAAGTTTCAGGTGTTTCCAATAAGCAGCCTTCTGATGAGTGAATGCTGAAAGGGCAACAAAGAATCATCTGGTCCCAAATATGGTAAAGAATCTGCCTGCAATGGGTCAGGAAGGTTCGGGAAGATCCCCTAGAGAAGGAAATGGCAACCCACTCCAGTATTCTTGCCTGGAGAATTCCATGTACAGAGGAGCCTGGTGGGCTACAGTCCATGGGGTCACAAAGAGTCAGACACAACTGAGCGAGCGACTAACATTTTCACTTTGAAATATCAACAGTGTCACTGAGAAATCCTGTTTTGCACAACAAAAATACTAAAAGGTTAACTTGTAAAGCAAAAGAGGTCTGTTACTTTGTAAAGGATGTCCAAGGTGGCTAGTTTAGGTATTGAAATAAGGTAGGAAGGCTAGAAGGATTTCAAAGTTTTATTAATTCAAAATTCATCTCCTCTTACATTTTAATAACACACGGAATCCTCGTAAGGTGATCAAACTGTAAGTTCTGACTCTGGCACCATTTATAACACTATTGTACCAATGAGCATTTCTATTACTGACTTCAGATGGATGTGTGCACTGCAGCAGCCTCTCCCAATCACATCCTCCATCCTAATTAAGCCCCACATTTTCTTTAGTATATGCTGCTTAGAAATAGCCTTGGGGCTTCCTCCTGAGACCTCTGTCCTTCGTACTACTTCATGCAAATGTCTGCCTAAACCATCCAGGGGTCTCAAGCTGCCTCCCACAGAGGACTCAACAGGCACTTCTGTTGGCTGCCACAAAGTCTTCATTCCATGACATTTATTTCTCTCACATTTAAAAAGCTGGCTTAACAGAAGCTTAGGAATGTGGTGAAAATGCAGAAAAGAAAAGCTCAGAATAAAATGCAGAGCAAAAAACCAAAAATAAATTTCTTGTTTACAGCAAGCTTGAGTCTGGAGTAAAAGTAAAATGAAACATATGTGAGAGACCTTCCAATAATGGGTCTTGGAGCAAGAGGGAACAGGAGAAGGGCAAGGTAAGAGAAGGGCTCTGAAAGTGACACTAAGTCAAGTCTCATGAGTTTTGACATGAAATATATCCATTTAAGCTATTGGCAGAATCAGTACCAAGTGGACAAACTCTAAATTACCAGAATAGCAGAGAAAATATGTTCTCCTCTTTTCTGAGTCTCCAAGAGACCAAAAAATTACTGTCTTACATTTATTAATCTGCAGTTGAGATTTCAGAAGAAAATGCAAGCTAAAAGTGAGATCATAGGCATAATAACTTTTTCTGCTCATATGATAAATGAGCATGGTATATTTTATATGTTATTGACATGAAACTATAAATATTTGATACTATGTTTACTACATAGTTACCATATGGGCTGAAGGTAGGCTATAGCAACATGATGATGATAATGAGAGTGATGGTTAGCAACCGAATGCTTACATCGCCTCAGGAACTATGATAAACATCATTAAGTGTCATTGTTTCAGCCTCTCAATGCAACTCTAAGATACTATTATTATACCCATTTTACTGTGTAGAAACTGAGACTAGGGTTTCGGAGTAAGTGGCAGCTCTTGGAATTTATCCAGATCTGTCTAGGTAGCCCACAATTGTATCACCGCTGTGGTGGTGCCGTTTTGGAAAGAGCCAGTATTACTTTGATGCAGAGTTTTAAAACATTGAATCTACAATTTTTAATGTAAGAATTATTTAAATTAAATGCTTCTAGGTTAGGAATTAGGCTTGGGATTTCCTTCCAGGAATTCTCTTTGGGTATTTCCCACCACTCATTTTGTAGAGGGGCAGCCTGGTAGATGGAAAAGGCATAGACTTTCATGTTGCACAGATTGAGTTCCAAGTCTGTGCCCTATAACTCTCTTGCTGGGTGAATTGGCGACTTAGTTACTGTGGCAGGCAGAATTCTGAACATGGCCCCTTAAAATTCCCATTCCTTGGTTAAACAATCAAACACTAATCTAGATACTACTAAGAAGGGATTTTGTAGATGTAATTAAAGTCCCAAGTTGACCTCAAGATATGGAGATTATCTGGATGGACCTATTCTAATCATATGACTTCTTTAAAAGACAGAAGAAGACAGAGAGACTGAAAACCTGAGAAAGATTTGGCATGCAATTTCTGGCTCTGAAGATGGAAGGACCACAAGCCAGGAAATGCTGATGGCCTCTGAAAACTGAGAAAGGCCCCCAGACAACAGTGAGCAAGGCAACAGAGACCTCAGTCCTACAAGCATGAGAAACTGAGTTCTACCAACAACCTGAATGGGCTCAGAAGTGATTCTCCCCCAAGAGCCTCCAGTACAGAACACAACCAGAAGTTTGCAGTAATTTGTCACATAGCAATATAAAACCAATATAGTTACCTCTGAGTGTGTTTTCTCAATAATCAAATAGAGATAACTGTGCATGCCTTGCAGGGTCACCAGGAGGATTAAAATAAGAATGTACTTAACATACTTAGAGTGTACCTGACATAGAGTAGGCAGTCAGTAACTGTTACTAATGACTTCATGAGTCAAGGTCAAGGGACAATCATACTTTAACATAGACAAAACATGAAATCACATAAAACCACAAGTATAAATTTGAATTAAACTATGATAAGGCAGCAGAGAAGGCAATGGCACCCCACTCCAGTACTCTTGCCTGGAAAATCCCATGGACACAGTCCATGGGGTCGCGAAGAGTTGGACACGACTGAGCGACTTCACTTTCACTTTTCACTTTCATGCGTTGGAGAAGGAAATGGCAACCCACTTCAGTGTTCTTGCCTGGAGAATCCCAGGGACGGGGGAGCCTGGTGGGCTGCCGTCTATGAGGTCGCACAGAGTCAGACACGACTGAAGCGACTTAGCAGCAGCAGCAGCAGCAGCATGAAAAGGCAGAAATTAAATCAAAATGAACTCAATAAAGCTTATAGAGAAAGCTACTAACTTAGTAGCTGACTTTAGGCCAGTGGTTTGGAAGTGGATAGGCATTTTCCCATAAGAACAGTTTTAATACCTGGTAATCAGGGGTTAGGTCCTTTAAACCCCACTAACTTATTGGGTACCTAACTGTGTTCAGGAGAACCAAATCATAATAGGCAACAAGGTTTCTTTGAGGAAAACAATCCTGATTTATGCCACACTTCTTCCTCTAAAAGGAATTTCCATCTATTATGCATTTTAACCCACATAGCAACATTTTGAGGAAAGCATAGAGAGGCAGAAATGGCAAGCTGATGACTAAGAATCTGTGCTAAACTATGGGTGCACATCGCTCCAACCCACCCCCACTGTGCAGCTAAGATGGGGCCATATGATCGAGTTCTGGTCAATGGAATGGAGACAGAGCTCCAGGTCATGCCATTCCATGGAGCACACCGACTGAAGACGGAGGTACCACAAGGTGGAAGAAGACTGAGTCCTTGAATGCCTGAATGGAAGTGTGCCCTTCAAATGCCTGATTCAATTCCAATGCCAGCACAAAAAAATAAACTTTTGTTGTGTGAAACCACAGAGACATTCAGATTGTCCTAGCAGTTAGCTTTTTGTTACAACAGTTAGCCAGCCTAGAAGAGAGATAAGAATTTTACCATGAGGTACTGCTATAACCAAGACCTGATACGGTAGTAAGTAGAATTGGCTTAGCCAGCAGGTAACAGGCAGAGGTAATAAATATCAGTGGTTGAAAACGCAAGGGACATATTATGCAACAGTGAAACATTTACTAAAACTTTCACCTGTGATGACCTGGAAGGCTGACCACACACCTTTAGAATTAAAGTGGTAACACACATTGGATACTTTGGACTGCATTTAGGACAAAGGGTTAAAAGAAAGGGGAGGGGATCTGGGAGAGAATGTCAACTATGCTCACAGAAATGAAAGGAACAAGATTCCAGAATCTGAGCCTAAAAGGCTGGAGAAGTTTACTCTCCTAGATGCCCAACTATATGAACATTAGTGTTTGCCAGCCTCCATAAGCCAATTAGCTGTGGAACTACCCTCATTTACCAGATGCAGTTGAGAGCAGTTACACTTTTGCCTGAGATCACATGACTTTATGAACTGACAGATCCAGAATTTGAACTCATATCTTGTGCATCTGATTTCAACTTTCAATACGTTTCACAGCCAAAATGCTGCAGCAGGTTATAATTTCTTAAATGTGTTGATGGTTCAGGAGCTAAACAACAGTGAATTTCCTTGGGAACAAAATAAACTTTCCATGCTTCTTACGGGAACTAGAAGGTGAAATCATTGCTTCAGTTTCCCTAAAATGGGATCCTGCATTGTTTTCACTTAGAACTCCTTGTTCTCCTTTTTTTTTCTCACCGACAAAATGAGATTGGCCTCTTTTAGGGGGATACTGCCATTTTATTGAAATGAGAATTTGCTTTTTTGTTGGTAGTGACTATGGCATATATGTATATATGCTATTGCTCTGATCAATGTTCACAGTGAATGCTTATTAAATACTTATGGTTATGTGACTCCTGAGAGAAAAAGCACTAAATAGGCACAGGGGGTTATTTCCACCATTACACTGTAAGCTCCTTGCAGGGAAGAGCTGAGTTCATTTCATCTTTATGACTAATCTTAGAGCAACATCAAACAGAGAGAATTACACAATAACTTAATGCCTATTGAATAATTAAAAAGCACTGATATTTTAAGTTAAATAGAAATAAGTATACAATGTGAGATTGGGAAGTGTCTTAACTGGGGTTACCCCAGAAGTAGAGGTCAAAGCAAAGATTCATCCAGGGCAAATAGTTTACTTAGAAGGGCTATTAGTTTCCTATTACTACAAATTTAGTGGTTCAAAACATGACAAATGTACTGTCTTAAATTCTGGAGGTCAAAGTACAAAATGGATCTCACTGGGCTAAAACCAGGGTGTTGGCATGGCTGTATTCCTTCTGGAGGCTCCAACAGAAAATACATTTCCTTGCCTATTCCAGCTTCTAGAAGTCACCTGCATTTCTTGGTTTGTGGCTCTTTTCTGCATCTTTAAAGCCAGCAGCATAGCATCTTTAAAACTCTATTTCTGTCATCATCTCTCCTTTTCTGAATCTGAGTGCTCTGCCTCCCTTTTTAATCCATAAAGACCCTAGTTGATTATACTGGGCCCACCGGGATAATTCAGGCTACTCTCTCAGCTCAAAGTCCTTAATTTAATCCACAGATGCAAAGTCCCTTTGCCGTGCAAGGTAGCAGATTCACAGGTTTCAGGATTAGACACAGGCATCTCTTAGGGGCCATCCTCTGTGGCTCAGCTGGTAAAAAAATCCATCTGCAATGTGGGAAACCTGGGCTTGATCCCTGGCTTGGGAAGATCCTCTGGAGAAGGGAAAGGCTACCCACTCCAGTATTCTGGACTGGAGAATTCTATACAGTCCATGAGGTCACAAAGAGTCAGACATGACTGAGCGACTTTCACTCAACTGGGCTTCCCTTGTGGCTCAGCTGGTAAAGAATCCACCTGCAATGTGGGAGGCCTGGGTTTGATCCCTGGGTTGGGAAGATCCCCTGGAGAAGGGAAAGGCTACCCACTCCAGATTCTGGCCTGGAAAATTCCATGGACTGTATAGTCCATGAGGTAGCAAAGAGTCAGACACAGATGAAGATGAGTGACTTTCATTTCATAGGATGTGACACCAGAAAACAATGGTAGGGGAGTGAAGAAGTAAGGCAGGGAAAAGAAAGAAGCCAATAAAACGTGAGTTCACCAGACAGACATCACCAAGGACAGGCAAGAGTCAGTTCTGCGGGGAGACTCTATGATACAGGGCAGAAATGCTTCAGATTTATCTTAGAAGACAGGTGATTGCCTCCCAACTGGTCATCCGTCACCATCTGAGGACTGCTCCCATAGTCACTGACACTTCTGGCTTGCCCTCTGATGGCCGTGTGATTCTATGACTAGAAAGAAAACACTAGGAAAAGAACTGGAGATGTTCTCCCCAGGCACTTGCCATCAGGAGGAAGTGACTCTGGAATCATCTAATTCGACCACATTCCTTTTCAGAAAAGCAGAGGCCCAGAATAGTGGAGAGATTACCCAAGGTCACATGACCCAAAAGGAGCACGGGTGGTGGGTGGTGGCTCAGACGGTAAAGCGCCTGCCTACAATGCGGGAGACCTGGATTTGATCCCTGGGTCGGGAAGATCCCTGGAGAAGGAAATGGCAACCCACTCCAGTATCCTTGCCTGGAGAATCCCATGGACGGAGGAGCCTGGTGGGCTACAGTCCACAGGGTTGCAGAGTGGGACACGACTGAGCAACTTCACTTTCAGGCTGCTATGTATCACGGGCTGTATCCAGGGCTTGACATGTGCTTCTACATTTATTCTTCATAGTAACTCTCCAACAAGAGTATCAGTATTGTCCTAACATCCTTGGCCAAGATCACACACCTAGATGTAGACTTAGATGTAATGAGTGGCTGTTACGTGTAACAGAAATCTCTGAGCATGAGTTGGCACACTATAGGACACAGACAAAATCTAAGCTTCCCCCTATTTTTGTACAGCTCATGAGCTAAGAACTCAATGCATTATTCTAATTATAGTCTCAACCAGCCTAAAATACAGCAGGACGACCACTTCCTTAATTCTAGATGCTATATTTCTGTTAGTAACCCAAGAAAAATTTTATTCTTTGGAAATTGTCTCAGCAAGTTTTCTTCTGCTGCCAGCTTATTCCCAGCTGAAACACATAAGCATTCTTTTAAGTTGTATCCCTTCTATCCTGGTGGTTTTTCTGCATTTACCACTTTTAAAGAATTTTTATTTATCCTTGTTATAACTTATTTTGTTAGATTAATCCCATTGACCAAGGCAACCTAAATCTTTATCTCTCTCAACCTCTCTTCTCAGCTTTACAGAGACCTATGAGGTACTTTGTTTTAAATGGCTTCCTAGCTCTTAAAAATCAAAATGGAATTCATCATCTTTCTGCCCACACTTGCACTTCTTCCTTTCCAGTCTACAGCTTATGACTGTCTCAAGGACCACATCAAGATCATTATCTCAAGGGAGTACTATGTTCTAATGTCTGGCACACTCTCTAGGATGTATGAGTGTTCTCACTAAATTTTGAAGGAAAAAAAAGAAAGGGAGGAGGAAGGAAGGAGAAAGGGGCATTTTTACACTTTTAAAGGAAGAGTTAAAGGAGTGGTGGCTCAGTATGAAAAAGATGTAAAGGCAACACTGCTGTGCTTAGCACAGAAGAGGCCCTAGGGTCTCAGCAGTCAGGCATGGGCATTGCCCTCAACTCCAACCTCCTAAGACCAGCTGGCAAATAACATGGTGGAGATTCCACCATCTAAATAATGTGACTGTACTTCACAAATGGAGGATTATCACTTCAATACTGATGGTGCATGTGCGGGATCTCTTTTGTTTTCATGACTGAGGATGACTCCTCTATTCAAGGGGACTTTCCTTAGAGAAACATTTGAACAATCATGGGCCCACTTGGAAAAAGTAAACACTTTCAAAGGCTGATTATGGAGCATCTCTACTTGCCATCTAAACTAAGAAATAAAGAGAAGGTTACAAACCCTTGGCCTCACAGTATTACCTGTATAGTAATACTATAGTGTTACTGTAGCATACCACTATAAATTAAAACCGTATTATTGAAGCTAAATTTAAAACTTAGTCACATTACTTCAGAGTAGATATTTTCCAATTTCATCAATGTGTGCATACTAAATGTTAATTATTAAAGGAACAAGATCTTGATTGACTGTATAAATTAACTCACCATCCATCACCCTCTTACCTAAGGATATGGCAGATTCCCTAAGGCCCACTTATCTGGGGGCAGAGATTTTCGGCCTAAGTTCCCTAAACTTACAGTCCAGAAAATTTCCAGTGCTTCCAGCTGCTTAAAAGGTATCTCTAGATAAATTATTATAATTCTTCACAGCTTACAGGTTTAGCTGTATTTTCAGAGAGAAATCTCAAATTCCAAAGGAGATTACTTCATCTGGGCAAATATTTTACTGTAAAAGGTACGAGACTCAGCACTTGTGAAAGTCTCATTGAAAACTGTCAGGAGACAAAATCTCCCATGAGGAGGGACAGAGAAGAAGATGTTGACAGGCTCATTATGAGCTCTAACTATGTATGTGCATTCCCAGAGAAACCATTTCTGGCCTCATATTTTCCATTTTAATGTCTCAACAGCAGAACAGAAAGCGCCTCCAAATTATACCACCAGCCACTGCAACTAGCCTTAACTACTGTGATGACTCATTAAATGCCAGAGACATCCCCTCGGAAGTGAAATAATATGTTCAATAGGGTAGGTGAGGGAACTATGAGGATGATGACTACCAAAAAAAGCAACTCATTTGAACAAACCCATAGTGTTCACAATTAACTTCATTAAATTGCATTTTTCATTTCCAGTTTCTTTTCTGAACTCATGTTTCCTACAGTTCTTTCACGCTGTGGAGGAAATTAAGCCCCTGGAAATAACATCCTTCTTTTATACTCAAATGGGCTCTATGGGCTGCAGAACTACCTGGGAGCTAATGGGAAATGTAGACGTTCAGGCCCCACACAGAACCTAGTGAAGCAGAATCTGCATTTTAACCAGGGCCCCAGGAGACCTATGTATACAGAGATGTGTGAGCAGCAGTGATCTATCAGAGAGTAAGAGCTCAATAAAATCAATCAGTTGTTACAACTCAATAATTGAAAAAACAACTCAATTTTTAAAAATGGAATCCAAATGGACATTTCCCCAAGGAAAATATACAAATCACCAAAAAGCATAGGAAAAGATGTTTGACATCATTCATCATTAAGGAAGTACAAGTCAAAGCCACAATGAGATACTACTTCACACCCACTAAAGTGGCTCCAAGATAATAATAAGTGTTGGTGAGGATGTGGAAAAATTGGAACCTTCATACACTGCTAGGGAGAATGTATAATGGCACAGTCAC
The DNA here is from genome assembly GCF_055505025.1 of Bos grunniens. Taxonomy (NCBI): domain Eukaryota; kingdom Metazoa; phylum Chordata; class Mammalia; order Artiodactyla; family Bovidae; genus Bos; species Bos grunniens. The sequence goes on from NC_141194.1 coordinate 9,046,183, forward strand.
TGTGGAAAATAGTCTGACAGTTCCTGATATGGAATATGAACCAACAACTTCACTCTTAGGTACGTGTATGTGTGTGTGTGTGTTAGTCGCTCAGTTGTGTCCAACTCTTTGCGACCCCACAGACTGTAGCCCACCAGGCTCCTCTGTCCATGAAATTCTACAGGAAAGAACACTGGAGGGGGTTGCCATTTCCTTCTCCAGAGGATCTTCCTGACCCAGGGATCAAACCTGGGTCTCGTGCATCACAGGCGGACACTTTACGGTCTGAGCTACTAGGGAAGCTTAGGTACATACCCAAGAGAGTTGAAATATCACACACAAATAGTTGTATGTGTATATCACACATATAATCACACAAAAAGTTGTATGCAAATATTCACTGCAGCATTATTTCTAATAGCCAAAATGTAGAAATAACTCAAATGTCCATTAATGGGTGAACTGATAAAATATGTTACACCCACACAGTGGAATATTATCCAGCCATAAAAAAGAATGAAGTACTGATACTTGCTACAACATGGATAAATCATGAAAATATTAAAGTACATGAAAGTAGCCAGTCATGAAACTCCAAATATTCTACAATTCAATTTATATGAAATGTCCAGAATAAACCATAGCAATTTAGTGGTTACCTAGTAGATTAGTGGTTACCTAGGGCTAGTTAGGTGGATATAGTGTGTGCAGAGAGAGGTTGAGAGCTAAAAGGTATGAGGTTTCTTTTGGAAGTGATTAAAATGTTCTAAAATTCACTGTGGTGATGGTTGCATATATCTGTGAATACTCTGAATATACTAAAAAAACAATGAATTGTCTTAAAAAAAAAACAAAAAACAAATAGTGAATTCCCCTGCTGCCAATCTTCCATATACAACATGCTGCCTAACTGGAGATATGATGACCTGCTTAGTAGAACAAAAAGAACTGATAAATGCTTTTGTGTTAAATGATTGACCTCATTGTGTTAATGATTGACACCATGGATTGAGCACTTCCTGTGTGCAGGGCTCTATGTTGCTCCTGCACAGGGATTTTCCCTTGAAATTCTCCCCACAGCCCTGAGAATTAACTATTATCACCACTATTTTACAGAAAGGAGAACTGAGGCGTTGGAAACATACCCAAGGTCAACTGGCTGGTGAGCAGTAGTGAAGCTCAGATCTGAATCCAGGAAGTCAGTCTGGGAACAGTCTGCACACAAACTCAATCTCTTCATCAATCAATCTCTCTCTCATTCCCCGAAAGATACTTTGGCTAAGTCTTAACTGTCCTTGTGCACACACAGGTGGTAGAATAGCCTTGTTGAGAACAATGAGAGGTGAGGGTTATCCCTTGCCACTCAGAACTCATCTTCCCCAAGTCCCTTTGCTTGTTGATTACAGGTTGCCAATGTTTGATGATTTTTCTCTATCAGTAGACAGATTGTCTTATTCTGATAATCAGCCTCAACCTCATCTTTCTGAATTTTCCAAAATGTAAAATATTTTGGAAAAATCATCCAGCCCTTTTTTATTGGAAAAACAGTCAAACAAAACTGCCTATTTTCAGAAATGCCTTGAATGAGTAAAAGACTAGTCAAATTCCATGTGGGATGCTTCCATGAGTCATATATAAGAAAAAAATTTCTCATGTGTGATCATAAGATACCGACATCTATAACAAAATTAACAACTCTAATTTGATTATTTAAAACCACAGCTAAAACATAACAGTCACCATGCTCTGAGTACTATTTTAAGTGTTTTATATTTACTCATTTAATATTCATAATAACCCATAAGGTACTTTTAAATAGTCCCATTTTTTTAATGATGAAATTGAAGAATTAAGGTCTTCATAGCCAGTTAATGGCAGAGGTTGGGTGTGAAACCAGGAGTTAATATTCTGAAGAGCTATACCTTCTTAACTGCTCTTGGCAAATAATAAAAGAAAAAGCTATAGCTTCTGCAACCAGAGATTGCTGGGAAAAGAGTAATGCAACACATTTAAATCAAGTAAATGTCAGGAGTTTTGTCAGTAAGTGATGCTTGTTGCAACTTTGGTGAACTTGAACAGGTTGTTTAAACATACAAAATAAGCCACACAGGCTACTCAATGTTAAGACATCCACTGGATTACCAGGGAAAACATGGTTGACACTGCCAAGAAATCATTTCTCTTTTATGATCAAATTCTACTGCTCATGTCTGCATGGAATGGAATTATTCAGAAAAAAGTGAATATGATAGCCAACTAGTTTATTTGTATTTCCTGCTAATAATTTCAAACAACTTCATGGTTCATTAAATATTTTTATATACTCAGCCAATAAGTATTTTTTTATGGAGAATGATTACAAAGCTAAGTAAATAAAAAAGTACATAATAACAAATCATGATCAAGTTGGCTTTATCCCAGGAATTCAAAAAGGTTCAACATTAGGATAGCTATTAATGGAATTCTCTATGTTTTTATATTAAAGGTCAAAGAAAATAACATTGTCATCTCAATAGATGCTAAAATATATTTTACAAAATTTCAAAGACTTCTCAGATTAAAAGAAAAATACAACTATTGATACTAATAAATCAAGATAAAAACTGCTTTATATTAGTCAAGGATATCTACCAAAACTTGTTAGAAATCATCCTAAGCTAACAGTACAAAGTTAGAAGTGATCCCATTATTCCTAGGAGCAGGCAAAGTGAAAGTGAAAGTGAAGTCCTGTCTGACTCTTTGCGACACCGTGGACTGTAGCCCACCAGGCTCCTCCTTCCATGGGATTCTCCAGGCAAGAATACTGGAGTGGGTTGCCATTTCTTTCTCCAGGGGATCTTCCTAATCCAGGGATCAAACCCAGGTCTCCCACATTGCAGGCAGACACTTTAACCTCTGAGCCATCAGAGAGCAGGCAAAGATGCTCATATTCAACACTGTACCAGAAGTCTTCATCAATACATAAGATGAGAAGACAAAAAGGAGCTTAAATATGGAAAAGGACTGTGTCAAACTGTTATTATTGGCAAGAAATAAGTTCCTATCTTCAAATACAATCCTGTGAATTTACAATTTATTAGAATTAGTACAAAAAAAGCAATAAGGTTACTGGCTATAAGAACAACATACAGATCAATAGATTTCCTATATGCCATCAATAACCAAATTGAAAATATAATGGAAAAATAGATTTCATCTAGATAAGGAAAACAACCAAGAAACAAACAAAACTAAATCCATAAAGTACTGAGGAATACAATTAATGAGAAATGTGCTATTAAATCTATATAAGAGTTTTATAAAAATGAAAATCTGCTAATTGTGTTTATTACTTTAATGGATAACTATTATTGAATGGGAACATGTCAGCCACTAAAACCCCATAAGAGAGAGATGCTGAATTACTCACTTTAGCTAATGAGGTCTATTTTACCAAGTAATTGATATTTTGCCAGTCTGACCAGCTTCAGAGCCAAAAGCAGAATCCATTTCTTGGGCATTTATCCTCATCCTCTGGAGTGTTTATCAGCCCCTTAGAGAGTGGCAGGTCCCAGTGATGCCTTCCTGGCCAGTATTCTGTCATATTCCATGCATGCCAAGTTGCTTCAGTTGTGTCCGACTCTTTGTGACTCTATGGACTTAGCCCGCCAGGCTCCTCTGTCCACAGGATTCTCAAGGTAAGAATACTGGAGTTCATTGCCTTGCCCTCCTCCAGGATCATACCCCATCAGATCAGATCAGATCAGGATCATACCCCATCAGATCAGATCAGATCAGTCACTCAGTCGTGTCTGACTCTTTGCGGCCCCATGAATTGCAGCACGCCAGGCCTCCCTGTCCATCACCAACTCCTGGAGTTCACTGAGAATCACGTCCATCGAGTCAGTGATGCCATCCAGCCATCCTTCGGCGCTCATCCTCTGTCGTCCCCTTCTCCTCTTGCCCCCGATCCCTCCCAGCATCAGAGTCTTTTCCAATGAGTCAACTCTTTGCATGAGGTGGCCAAAGTACTGGAGTTTCAGCTTTAGCATCATTCTTTCCAAAGAAATCCCAGGGCTGGTCTCCTTCAGAATGGACTGGTTGGATCTCCTTGCAGTCCAAGGGACTCTCAAGAGTCTTCTCCAACACCACAGTTCAAAAGCATCAATTCTTCGGCACTCAGCCTTCTTCACAGTCCAACTCTCACATCCATACATGACCACAGGAAAAACCATAGCCTTGACTAGACGAAACTTTGTTGGCAAAGTAATGTCTCTGATTTTGAATATGCTATCTAGGTTGGTCATAACTTTCCTTCCAAGGAGTAAGTGTCTTTTAATTTCATGGCTGCAATCACCATCTGTAGTGATTTTGGAGCCCAGAAAAATAAAGTCTGACACTGTTTCCACTGTTTCTCCATCTATTTCCCATGAAGTGATGGGACCGGATGCCATGATCTTCCTTTTCTGAATGTTGAGCTTTAAGCCAACTTTTTCACTCTCCACTTTCACTTTCATCAAGAGGCTTTTTAGTTCCTCTTCACTTTCTGCCATAAGGGTGGTGTCGTCTGCATATCTGAGGTTATTGATATTTCTCTCGGCAATCTTGATTCCAGCTTGTGTTTCTTCCAGCCCAGCATTTCTCATGATGTACTCTGCATATAAGTTAAATAAGCAGGGTGACAATATACAGCCTTGACGAACTCCTTTTCCTATTTGGAACCAGTCTGTCATACCCCATACAGTACCCCAAAGAGGAGGGTATGTTCATAGGTTGCTGTGTGAGGGAGGGTGTGAATTACCTTACTGTTTAAAGGAATATAAGCAACTTCATTTATCAAACAAGAGTCTACCTGGATTTCTTATACATTCAGACCATTCTTCTCTCAAAACTGCTTTGCAGTACTGAACCTTCATGTGCATAGCTCCAAAATGTTATGATTATAATTACTGCAGATGGAAAGGCATGAAATTGCATAAATTTTAAAGCAATGTGTTTGGTAATCCACATGAAGAATACATGCCTGCCAAAGAAAAAGGGATTCTAGATAAGAATTTGTGCTGGAAACAGTATGGAGAGAAAAAAAAACTCCTACAATGTTGGGAGGAATGTAAACTGGTACAGCCACTATGGAGAAAAGTATGGAGTTTCCTCAAAAACTAAAAATCGAACTACCATATGATCCTGCAATCCCACTACTGGGCATATATCCAGACAAAACTAAAACTCAAAAAGATACATGTACCCCAATGTTCACAGCAGCACTGTTCACAAGAGCCAAGACGTGGAAACAATCTAAGTGTCCATCAACAGAGGAATGGATAAAGAAGATGCAGTACATATATATAATGGAATATTACTCAGCATAAAAAAGAATACTTAATGCCATTTGCAGCAACATGGATGGACCTAGAGATTATTATACTAAGTGAAGTAAGCCAGATAAAGACAAACATCATCTGATATCACTTACATGTGGAATCTAAATATATATATATATATATATATATACACACACACACACACACACACACACACAAATGAATTTATTTACAAGACAGAAATAGACTCACAGACATAGAAAACAAACTTATGGTTACCAAAAGGGATAGTGGGGAAGGGAGCAGATAAATTAGGAGATTGGGGTTAACATACACAAGCTACCGTATATAAAATATAAATACTATATATAAAATGGGCTTCCCAGGTGGTGCTAGTGGTAAAGAACCTGCCAGCCAATCCAGGAGACATAAGAGATGCACGTTCCATCCCTGGGTCAGGAAGATCCCCTGAAGAAGGAAATGGCAACCCACTGCAGTATTCTTGCCTGTAGAATCCCAAGGACAGAGGGGCCTGGTGAGCTATAGTCCATAGCAGACACAGCTGAAGCAACTTAACATATATATGAAATAGGTAAACAACAACGACCTACTGTAGGGCACAGAGAACTATACTCAAAATCTGGTAATAACCTATAATAGAAAAGAATCTGAAAAGAATAAATATATATATACATATGCATGCATGCTCAGTCATGTCCCACTATTTGTGACCCCATGGACTATAGCCCACCAGGCTCCTCTGTCCATAGGATTTTTCAGGCAAGAATACTGCAGTGGGTAGCCACGCCCTCCTCCAGGGGAGCTTCCCAATAGAACCACCATTTCCTGTGTCTCCTGCATTGCAGACAGATTCTTTACCACTGAGCCACCTGGGAAGCTCATATCTGAATCAGTTTGCTGTACACTTGAAACTAACAGAAAACTATAAATTAACTATGCTTCTTTTTTTTTTTAATACAGGGAAAAAAGAATTTGGAAGATAATTATAGGCCTAGAAGGTTACCTGAAAGAAGACCCTGCATCAAGAATGGTTAAAGGGTTCCAAGAACTACAGCCAGTAATAAAGAATACTGTGATTGGAGATAGGAATGCAGTTATAAGCATAAATAATTGCATGGTTCTGAGACATCAGTTCCCAATAATTTAAAACAGGAAACAAATCTGGGATTTGCTCTCTTCAAGAAAAGATTCCATAGGTCAGTCCTGAGGAGAGATCTGTTGGGAATAACTAGAGTAGAGCACATATACTGGTGTGTGTATGTGTGTGCGTATGCATGTCTTCATTCGTGTCTGACTCATTGCGACTGGACTATAGCCCGCTAGGCTCCTCTGTCCATGGAATTTCCCAGGCAAGAATACTGGAGTGAGTTGCCATTTCCTTCTCCAGGGGATCTTCCCAACCCAGGGATCGAACCCGGGTCTCTTGCATCTCCTGCATTGCAGGTGAACTCTTCACCAAGTGAGCCACCTGGGAAACCCTATGATGTTGTTGAGGGGCTAGAAAAGTGAGTCTTTCAGCAGAAATGAATTTCCTAAAAACACTAATCCCTTAATATACTGCAAGATGGAAAACACTGTAAAAATCTCTGGGCCACAGGATTCTTCACCCCCACTGAAAGAACAAATGAAGAAGAGTTAATTTCATTTAATAGAATAAATCTTTATAGTAACATGATTTCAGTGGCATGATATTTTCTATATATTTAACCCATCTCCTTGATTTTCAAAGAGATGCATGTTCACTGTAGAAAGAATTAACATTTTTTGCTGTTAAAACAGAAGTATGATTTTTACAGATGTTTTTCCATTTACAGAATTGCATCTTAAGATGTCATAATTTGAGGTAGACACACCCATTACCCCAGGTAATGGACATTCTTAAGGAATGCTAGATATTCTTAGAGGAATCTGAGAGGGCCTCATTTCTGGAATGAGCCAACATTTTGAAGATTACGGGCTTGACTTATTAGCTTATGCAAAAAATGTTAAGCTCTCTGGGTCACCATTTCCTGATCTACAGATGTAGATCACTATCCATGATTATTGTGAGTTTAAAAGAATACAGCTGCTTTGCAAAAATGGTTTGTCAGTTCCTCAAAAATGTGAACAAAGAGTTACAATATGACCCAAAAATCCCACTCCTAGATATACACTGAAGAGTGGTGCCGGTGGTTGTTGAGTCGCTCAGTCGTGTCCGACTCTTGCAACCCCATGGACTTGAGCCCGCCAGGCTCTTCTGGCCATGGGATTCTCTAGGCAAGAATACTGGAGTGGGCTACCATTTCCTTTTCCAGGGGATCTTTCTCACCCAGGAATTGAACCCACATCTCCTGCATTGAGGCAGATTATTTACTGACTGAGCTACGAGGGAATCCCATACACCCAAGAGAAGTGAAAGCAAATGTCTACACAAAAACTTATACACTAATGTTCATAGAAGCATTGTTCTTAACGGCCAAAAAAAGTGGAAACAACCCAATTGTCTGTCAAATGATGAATCAGTCAACAAAATATGGTATATCCATATAATAGAAGAGTATTCAACATGGAAAGGAAATGAAGTACTGGCATGTGCTACAACACAGATGAATCTTGAAAACATTAGGCTAAATGAAAGAAGTCAACCTCAAAACACCACGTATTGCATGATTGCATGTATATGTAATGTCCAGAAAAGGCAAATCCATACAGACAGAAAGTAGGTTAGTGCTTTCCTAGGACTGGGAAGGACAAGGAGGAATGAGGAGTGACTGCCAAAAGATACAGTGGTTCTTTTGGGGGCAATGAAAATGTTTCAGAATTAGATAGTTATGATGGTTTACACAACTCCAGGAATATACTAAAAATCCCTGATTTGTATACTTTTAAAATGTGAATTTCTGGTATGTTAATTTCTCAATAAAGCTGTAATTAAAAAATAAATCTGTAATCTGTTGTTTAATCTGTAATCCTATTGTCAATAGCTGTATGTAGGGTAATAAGATATATTCATCTGCTGCACTGAAATTTGTGTTGGTTTGTTTCACCACAGTTTTAAATAATTAAGAACTTTTATAACTGTTTTTTGGAACTTCTCATGCATGGATATTAGGCAAAAGATTGCATGGAAAGGGGCATACTGTCCTTCTAGGAGTTTGTGAATAGATTAAAATATCAAAAGCCTGGGAAAATACACTCACTTGGAAAGCCTCCCTCTGAGAAGTATTTCAGCAAGCTCTTCTTGTTTTCTATAAAAACAGGGAGCTTTTCTGGGTGAAGGAAAGAAGGTATTTAGTTACTATCTGCTGAAATGCTGAGTCTGAACAAAATTATCTAATGAGGAACCTGATAGGCTGGTTTGGAGGGGAAAGGTTGATACACGAGAGTGACAAAATCCAGACCAGCCCAGTCATGTGGTGATGTCTCATTAAGAGACTTGAAGAAAAAAAGAGAGAGAGAGACTTGCAGAAGAAAATTTACCTCATTGCAAAAACTTTTGCCCTCACTTCCCAAGTCCCCCTTGATATGTGTGAATTGTTAGCTTATCTCTAGCTTATGAGAGCCGAGTACATCAGCCTGAAACTCAGTGATGAGACACTCAAAACGCTCCCATGAAAATCTTTTATAAAAAGTAATCAGCTGATGTTGAGAAGAAAAAATAATTATAAGACTAATTGGGCATGCTTTTAATTATCAGCCTTATTTTGGAGAAGTAGAGGGGTTGATAAAGAGAATCAGAAGGAGGCTGAAGACAAATAGAATAAGAGAAAACACAAATTATACTAACTTTCTGTGTTCAGAGGGCTCTATGGCCCTGGATGGGGATCTGATACTTTAAAAATACACTACAATGATAATAAGGAGGTTTAAAAAATCCATTCATGTTTGAGAAAAATCTAGATCACACCTCTACAAAGATGGAGTCTCTTAGAGGTCAATTACTATAAGTCTTTACAAGAATGTGGAGAAACTAGAATCCCCATACACTGATGCATTGTAAAATAGTTCAGTTGCTTTACAAAACATCTGGACAGTTCCTCAAAAACTTAAAGAATTACCATGTGACCCAGCACTCCTAGGTATATACCCCTAAGAATTGATAACATATGGCCAAAGACTCACAGATGAATATTCATAACAGCCTTATTCAGTAGTCCAAAAAGTGGAAACAACTGGAATGTCCACCAACTGACGAATGGATAAACAAAAGGAGGTATATCCAAACAATGAAATATTATCTGGTAATAAAGAGAAATGAAGAACCGATACATGCTATAACATTACTGAATCTCAAAAACATTATGCTAAATTAAGGCAGACACAAGAGATCACATATTTCATGATAGCATTTATATAAATTACCCATAATGGGCAAACTCATAGAGACTGAAAGTAGAATGGTGGTTGCCAAGGGCCGGGATGGATGAAAATGAGGATTAATGTCATTTAAATGCGTATGACATGTCTTCTTGGGGTAATGAAAATGTTCTCATACTAATTTGCAGTGATGGACAGACTACTTAGCAATTTACTAAAAGCTCTTTGAAATATATATTTGAAAGGGTAAACTATATGAGATGCAAAATATACCTCAATAACATTTTTTTATTCATTGAATAAAGGCTGACAGTGAGTGTCTTGAGATAGGAGAATGGTGTGTGATTTCTTTCGTGTTCTTTTTTTTTTTTTTTAACACCTTCAATGATCTGCAAATTTTCTGAATGAGCAAATTCTTAGAGTAGGTTTCTCAAAGTAGACCTGAGGGGAAGAATTGTGCAAAAGTGATTCATAAGAAGTATTCCCAGGATGAACAAGAAGCAAAGTGGGAAAGTGAGACCAGGAAAATAAAGATGCCAAGGAAAGATGTGTTATCAGGCAAAGATTCTGGGAAGAGTAACTATGAATTAATTCACAGGACTGGGGGAAGTTGGGGAGATAGTGTGGGTTCCTTATTACTTATCTCATCAGGGAGCTGGAATATTTAAACACCACACACACGCACATATGTATAGCACCACAACACCAATCAGTTACTGGCTGCCCCACCATGCCCTACTCACATGCCATAAGGAGTAAATTCCCAGGAATTTGTGTGCTCACTAAGTAGTGGGACCCACAGCCTAAGGGTTGGTCCTCCCAAAAAGAGATACATGTATTGGCTGTTGGGTATGAAAGCCCCCAGGAGCCAGTGTGTGCCATAATTGATTGGAACAAGAAAGCAAAAAAAAAAAAAAAAAAAAGGATGAAGATCTGGCAAAATGCAACAAGCATGTTTTAATTGTACAAGGAGAAAAACCCCTCAAAACTATTCACAGTATATAGTATACACAGAAACATAGTATACGAATGATATAATCCACACACACATAATAATAAAAGTTTTACAGAATTTCTGACACATTCTAATATAAAATTTATAGAAAAGCCCCAAAAGTTGCAGTTTTTGGTTTCTTTGAAGAAGAGAGAATTAAGGGCCAATATGGCACAGAAAGCAAGGAGTCATTAACTTAATGGAAACTGTTAGTGGAGAGGGCTGCACTCTGGGAAAAGCGTGGCTTGTAGAGTGTCTGGTAAATTTGTGGTTAGATAGAAGATGATCCTCAAAGGCAACAAGCATCCTGTTAGAACATATTTGAACCTTTAATCCTTGTCAGTCCCCAGAAGTTATGACACTAACTGGCTTTCCTGGTGGCTCAGACGGTAAAGTGTCTGCCTACAATGTGGGAGACCCGGGTTCGATTCCTGGGTTGGGAAGATCCCCTGGAGAAGGAAATGGCAACCCACTCCAGCACTCTTGCCTGGAAAATCCCATGGATGGAGGAGCCTGATAGGCTCCATGGGGTTGCAAAGAGTCGGACACGACTAAGCGACTTGACTTTCACTTTCTTTCATAAACGTTTGGCATGCACAGTAATTTTATTGTCTGGGGGTCTAAGGAGTTATATTTAACAGATATCTTTGACTAGTAGTTTTCTAGAAGTTTATTTCCTTAGGATATGCAATGAATGAGTAGTTGGTTGATAAGATTTGGCAACTCTGTGAATACCCTGCACTAATCTAGAAACATAAAACTGCCTGAAGAAAACATCAGAATAAAAATTGCCACATCCATCCATGCTTTCTTCACATTATCGCCCAGGAATATCATGCCATTGGAATGTTTATTTGTCCTTTAACCCTCTAAAGTTGATTACCCTTGAAAAACCTTCTTTTCTCATTTTTCCAAGAGTAGAAATATGACCTTTAGCTATTACAGAGTGGCCTGTAGAATTATCCAAAGCTGAACAGGGGGGAAAAATTACTGAGAAGAAACCAACTGGAAAGGCTACATACTATAGGGTTCCAACTATAGGACATTCTGCAAGAGGCAGAACTATGGAGACAGTAAAAGGATCAGCTGTTGCTAGGGTTTAAGAAGGGTGGGGAGGGAGGGATGAACAAAAAGAGCACAGAGGATTTTTACAGCAGTGAAACTACTCTGTATATTACTATCACGGTGGATACATGTCATTATTCAATTGTCAAAACCGATAGAATATACAACACGAAGAGTGAACTATAATGGAAACGACAAACTCTGGGTGATGATGATGTATCAACATAATTGTAACAAATGTACACTCTGGTACAGGATTTTGATAGCAGGGTAGTCTGTAGGTGGGGGCAGAGGGTATACAGGAAATCTCTGTACCTCCTCCTCAATTTTGTTGTGAACCTAAAACTGCCATTATAGTCTGTTTTTGTTGTTGTTTTGTTTAAGCAGCAAACAGGAAAAAAATGGTCCTCTTAGCATTCAGTAGCCATGGATTCACCATGCTCCATTTACCTGGAGCCTTGGCCAGAGCCAGGTACATAATTGGCAGGGCCCAGAAATGAAATTACAGGATGCCTTGTTCAAAAATTGTTAAGAATCCCAAGATGGTGACAACAGAGCCTTAAACCAAGTTTGGACCCCTCTGAACACTGGATCCTATGTTACTGCACAGGTTACATGTCAATGAATTGGCTCTGGCTTTAGCATATGGTTGCCATTCTCCTGCCTAAAACACTTAAGAGCCCCCTATAAACAATGAGGAAGATGTCCAAAGTCCTTAACCACTTCTACATGTCCTTCATGACTGTACTACCTCTCTTCAGCTTCATTTCCCCCAGCCTCATCTTACTTTCTATGTTCTAGTCATTGAGAGCTTCCTTTAATTTCTTGAATTTTTCACACTCTATTAGCCTCAAGGTCTTTGCATGTATTTCCCTTACCTGGACTTTAATTCCCTGTTTTTTCATCACAGTAACTGCTATTGATTCTGCAGGTCCCAGTTAAGCAGACAGGTGATAGCTAAGTAAATCAATATTCATATTATATAACAAATAATATTTCCCAAAATTAAAACTATTTTAAAATACTATTTTAAACATTAATTTAGGAAAGAAATATATCTTTTAATACAAGAAATAACCTTTCAATTTTTTTCATATGTAAATCTATATTTTCACAAAACAGTTTTACATAAAATAAGGCAACCTGGTAGTTTTCAATATACCTTGTAATAATTGTGAATTGTTGAAGAAGCACAAGTTTCTGAATACTTGCTTTTGCTTGCAAAGTAGAAAACAAAGCCTGCAATAATGGCTTCTGGATGAATACACTTTCCTGCCAATTTATCCATTCTCTTAGAAATGAAAGCTTAAAACAAAGCTTAGACTACTCCTCCAAAAACATCACTTTTATTATATGGTCATTTTTGTTAAACTTGTCCCAGATTATCTAAATTAGCCAAAATTAGCACCCAAGCACTTCACAAATAAGGTCTGGCCCCTCCAGGCTTGGAATATGGAGGTTGTACACATTTGGCCTATTATTCTGGTCTCCCAACCTACACCTGTTTTCAAGCCCAGGTAATCTAGTTCTTGAGACCTTCTTTAAGGTTTCATACCATGTTGTCTTGGATTGGGTTATTTTCCTGGCTTATGAATGTCTTAATATTTCTTTGCCCACATGATCCAAGCATTTAATAAATCATTTTTTTTCCTCAAAACTAATTGTAAGGTGCTTTATATAAAACGGAGTTGCTATGAACCCATATTCTGACATGTAGCTAGGATGATCAACCCATCCTGGTTTGCATGGGACTTTCTGAATTTACCACTGAAAAATTACATCTCACAGTCCTCCCTCTCCTCCCACAACACTGGGCAAACTGGGATGGTTGGTCGTCCTGTAAACACTGATGTAAATTATGAGCTTATCTTGCTTTTCACAGACTTAACACGGGGCCTCAAGGGTAATGTTTACTCAGAAATACTTTGATTAATTTCAGTTGCATGCATTTGTATCACTGTTTTTTAAGCAGCCATTTTCAGAAGTGATTTTCTGCAAATTCATCGTAAGGTCCAAGTACTGTTATAATTAGACAAAATGGTCTGTCACTTCCTGGCAACCTAGACATGAAGAGAAAAAGAAGTTTGGAGCCAAAATGTTAATAGCTTTTAAAAATATGGTAGAGCTAGGAAAATCCATGTTAACTTAGTCTACAGCTTGTCTATGACCACCAAGAAACACTCAGTAGGATTGAAGCTTGAAGCCAATTAATAGAGCTGATTAATATTTGTTCTTCCAACTTTGATCTTGATGATAATGGCAGGGTTTTGACTCTTGCTTTTTTTTTTGTTTTCAAATATATTACATTAAACATTACTTTGAATCCCTGGGGGGGGAGGCAAGTATCATTCTGTAAGCTGTAAGGAATTATGGAGTTTATCACTGTTAATATAAAAAACAAAGCCAAAGTCAACAGTTTTAATCAAAAACTGACATCAGGTCAGGGCTTGAACTTGTCTCTTGAGAAAAGCGAGCAATCACGGCTAAGCAATAATGTTCCAGGCAGAGGGAAAAACGTATGTAAAGACTTAAAAGTTAGAGACCACAAAGTGTATTTAAGGAGCTGAAGAGTTTAATTTGTTTGAGACAGAATTCAAGAACAGGCTAGATAGTGATAGACTAGCGATGAAGAAGTAAAGAGGTGGATTCAGATCCCCAAGGGTCTTACAAACAAGGTCATGGCATTTGGACTTGATTTGAAGAGCAATGGAGAAATATCAAAGCATTTCAATAGGGAGGTGGATGTCAGATTTTCATTTTTCCGACAAACCATTTGAAAAACAAAAGGAGACAGTGCTCCGTTGATGGATCAAGTTGAAGGCAAAGAGTCCAGTCCTGAGGCTGTCACAAGCCACGGTGTGATTGAACAGAGGGCAGTGAGGGTGCAGAGAGGGAGAATGAAGAGAGATTTAAGAAATAGAAGACATGGCACTTGGCAACTGAGTGGATGTGGGATGGGCACAAGGTAGAGAAAATGGCTGAAACGGACATTCAGGAGTCTGGCTTCAGCAATCTGTGTGCCTGATGCTCTTCACAGGGAACTCTGAAAGAGGGTTGGGTTGGGGGAGTGCAGAGATGCTTAATTCAGCTGCTTTATACACTAAACTGACAAACACTTAAAGGAAGACCAAATTATAGTGCCATGTTTATAATCCAAATAGATATTTTCATTTAAGAAACACAGCCGCACAATCGAATACAGTTTCAAAACAAAAGTTTCCATTTGTGAAAAATAAAGACTGCAGAAAGTAAATGGAATAGAGGGGCCAATTTGTAATAAGTCTAAGCTTTCAGTGGTCAAATGTCTTGAGGCCTAGGGCAGCTTTTTTTTTCCTGTAAACTTTCTTGTAGGTAGATGACCAAGATATGCCGTATTCTCAGAAACCATTTGATGAACCCAGGCCAGGGTGCTGCTCATGCATGAATTCATGAAAATCTAAGGAAAGTCAAAGGAAAATAGTATGCAGAAGGACCGTTGTAATGTTGACTACATAATCCCAGAGCCTATCTGGATGCTAACGCACCAGCTCAATGAGGCTGTCAAGCAACTAGATGTTCTCAGTGTTTAATATGGGGGCAAAATACTCTTGCATTCTATTTCAAGACTCTAGACCTAGAAGCAAACAGTAAAACCTCTGTGTTGTGGCAATATAACAAAATCTTGTACAAAAATTAAATCCATAGAGCAGATACTGCTGACGCTTCACCCTTGACCTTGACCTTCAACTCTGCCTGTTGAAGGCTACCCACCAGGAATACCTGTAAATCTCTGCCTCAGGGCTTTTTTTCTGGCCGAAGGAGCAAGACTTCCTGGAGGAAGGCAAGCTGGAAAATACCAGAAAGTTAATGCCCCTGGAAGCAGGCCTTGCTGATGGCAAATGAGGTGTTGGGGAGCAAATACTAATACATTGATCTCCTGGGCTCCCAGGTGGGATGATTCTGAGGGATGTTCTACAGTCTCCCAAAGGCTTCTGTCAGGATTGATCTGAGTTATAGGTAGTGAGCAAGCATTTGAGTACATATAATTTATTTTGGAGGTGTTCCCAGGAAACTAGTAGTGTATGAAGTGAGAAAGCAAAGGGAAGGTGTTCAGTAGTGCAAATTAGCAATGTTGGCAACTTGGGTTTGATCCCGCTGGAACTTATGGGAGACAGTGTAGAATATGCCTCAGAGTGATTCCAACAAAGCTAAGGAAGTTGGTGTGTGTATGTACTAATATCCATTTGTCATTAGACTAAGGGTTGATCCTGGCAGATGCGAACTGCTTGGCACTTTCAGTTGGCACCATCATGAGGCCAGGCAGACTGCAGTGTCCAAAGAGGCAGAGAGCATGTGCTGGTAGATGGAAGGCAACAGGTCACAGTGAGGAAGTATGGCAAATGCTCAGGGGCACTCAGAGCATCTGCTATAGAGAGGCACAAACCCCATAGACTGTGCGGAACTGGTGGAGGTTAAGTTCTGAAGGACAAGTAGGAGTTAGTAGGGTTTGGGGGAAGGCTGTGGGGGTGACAAAGCACTAGACAGGAGGAGGGTCCATCTGAAGGAGTCCCATTATGTGGGAGGCTTTTGGACCTACCCAAAAGAGAACTAGTGCAGGCTTGATGCCAGGAAGAGGAAGTAGAGCTGGAGAGAGAGAGAATCAAGAGGACGTGATGAATCATGTGAGGGTAAAGAATCCTGAAAAGAATCCTGAAAAGATATCTGCCTCAAGAGACCAGATGCCAGGGACACAGAGGGACAGATCACTTATGGTCCAGAGTAAGTATCGTAATTAAATTTTTAAAAACATGTTGAGTTTGAGACCTCTGGAGAATCCAAGTAGACATATGCTGTGAATGTTACTGGTCAGGAACTCAGAAGCCATCTTTACTGAAGGTAGAGACTTGATACTGTCAGAATATAAGAAACAAAGTTAACTCCAGAAAGATTCTTTAAGATCTCTACTATGTGCCAGGTACTCTGTTAGTCTCTACAGATATGTAGAGATGAATATGAAGGAATCCCTTCTGTTTTGGAGTTTTCAGTACAGTACAGGTTTTACCAACCATAAATGTTGACAGAAACCACAGTCAACCATGGCGGCTGATAAAGAGGTCCAGGGAGAGTGTCAACATTGAGAACAGAACAACTCTGAGCAATATCTGAGGAACCACCACAGAATGAAAGCATTTGAAAGAAACCAAGAACATATGTCCAGCAGAGGAGAAAAAATACAAGGATGAAAAAGACTGAAAAGAATCTACAACAACCATGTGGTTTTGCTGGTCACAGTAGTGCTGTGTATATTGGGTTGGTTGGGGTGGGTGGAGGTTGCTGAGCAAGGATGTAAATGTAGTGAGTCCAAAAGGTAATTAAAGATTTTTTAAAAACCTGAAAATATTTATATCATAAATATTCCCTATTATTAGACATTTTGCTACAACATTAAAATGCAATTGATACTTTTAAAAGGCTAATTTTGAATCCTTCAAAAATATTTCTAATTTATTCCTTAGATAATGACATATCACAATAATAAAAGCAATACCTCACATTAATAAAGCATTTTAAAGTGTATCAAACAAAACATATGTCGGGGTATCTGCCAGAATTCTTGGTTGCAAGCAACAGAAACCTGACTCTGACTTTAAAAAAAGAATATATTGCAATATATTGGAAGAATATCACTGTTTTCAAGTCAAGCTTGAAAATGCACAAGAATGAAAGGAAGCTATGTAACAAAACTATCCTAGATACCTGACACTGCCACCATGCCTGTGCAATGTCACTGCCATGGGACCCGGTGCCCCCTCAGCCTGCTAGTCATCTCCAGGCCTTTGTCTCTCCATCACTCACTCAAGGGAACAGCTCAGGCAGAAGAATCTGACTAGTGGCGTCTAGGTCACATGGCCTTGCTATGCTCATGATGGGGCAGGAGAAAAAAGATCTGTGCCTTTAACCTCCACAGAGGAAGGTGTGAATCTGCTTTACACCACAACTCACCTAATTGGTATCACCCAAGTCTAGGAAAGGGATGCTGATGTGGCAAAGCCCACTGTCTACAATCTCCAGGTATGCTTATATGTCAGCTCCAAGCTCAGTTCCTACATTCAACATCTTTCAGCTTTACTAAACTTCTGTGTGGTGAATTATCATTGTTCCCATTTAACATTGGAGGAGACTGAGAATCAGAGCAGTGATGTGCAAGCGTAAGCACCAGAACTCAAATCCGAATCTTCTAGATCTAAATAGACATTTCTCCAAAGATGACATACAGATGGCCAAAAAGCACATGAAAAGATGCTCAGTATTGCTAATTATTAGAAGAATGCAAATCAAAACTAGTGAGGTATCACCTCATACTGGTCAGCATGGCCATCATCTAAAGTCTACAAAAAAAAAAAAAATGCTGAGGAGGATGTGGAGAAAAGGGAAGAGGGAACTCATGCTATTGGTGGGAATGTACATTGGTTACAGTCACTATGGAAAACAGTTATGGAAGTTCCTTCAAAAACTAAAAACAGAACTACCATATTATCCAGCAATCCCACTCCTGAGTATATATCTAGAGAAATAACTGATTAAAAAAGATAAATGCATCCCAATGTTCATTGCAGCACTATTTACAAGAGCCAAGACATGGAAACAACTTAAATGTCCATCAACAGATGAATGGATGAACAAAATGTGGTACATATATACAGTGGAATACTACTCAGCCATAAAAAAGAATGAAATAAGTCCATTTGCAGCAATATGGATAGACCTAGGGATTATCATAGGAAGTGAAGTAAGTCAGACAGAGAAAGACAAATATCATGAAATATCAGTTATATGTGGAATCTTAAAAAAAAAAAAGATACAAACGAACTTATTTACAAAAGAGAAGCAGATTCAAAGACTTTGAGAACAAATGCATGATTACCAAAGGGGAAAGGTGGGGGAAGGGGATAAATTAGGAGTTTGGTATTAACATATACACACTACTATATATAAAGTAGGTAACCAACAAGCACCTACTGTATAGCATAGGGAACTCTACTCAATATTCTGTAATAACCTATATGGGAAAAGAACCTGAAAAAGAATGGATATATGTATATATATAACTGAATCACTCTGCTGTATACCTGAAACTAGCACAACATTAAAAATCAATTATACTTCTATATAAAATAAAAATTAAATTAAAATTTAAAATCTGAGTCTTCTAACATCAAGCTGCAAAAATTCCCACTGGGTAGGGTTAACTCAATTCACCTGACTATTTATGGACTCATGCTTTGCCCAGAAAATCAGGATGTATATAAGAACAAAGAGCAATGTGTATTAAAAATTCCCAATGACTGAGAGCCAGTGAACTGGCCCACCTGACTTTATGACCATTACCAAGTCATAAAGACTGTCATTATGCACATTCATTGTAGAATTGATTTGGGCTGTGTGCTCAAGAAATCACCAAGAATATGATCTTGGGTCTAAAATATGGAGTGGAGTTCCTGTCCCAAAATTTAACACCAAAGTTCTCCAGTCCATGCCACTGGTAGTGGCTCGCAAGCAGCATTTAGGCCCTGAGCAGAAATTGTGAAATTCCCAAATCAGTTCTCAGGTAACTCAGTCCCCTAAGAGTATAATTTTTTATACCGGGAAATAGTGAATGCTATTCAAATGAAAAGGACCTTAGATGTGAAAATTCCAGTCCTGTTTTTAATTGACCAAACTTCAATATGAAAGCCTTTTTGTTTCTCACAAAACAAAGGTACCAAAGAATGCTTGAGTATGTGTCTTACTCTCAGTCAATTGCTGCTTTGGCTTACAAATACAAGGTGGTGTGTGTGTGTGTGTGTGATGTTTATACACCTTGTTTGTATATATGTGTCTATGTTGAGGGATACTTCAAATACCTCAGACTTGAAACATCAAACGGCCAGTGGTTTCTGCAATTCTAATACAAGATGTTGTTTGGTTTATTAACAGGACGTTTTTTTCTTCATTCATGTTGTGGGGAAAGAGGGATTATATATCTGAATATAATTTACCAGGAAAAATACTGTAATTTATACTTAAAGAAGAAAAGAGAACTGTGGAGAGAGGACTTAGGTTTATGCATAAAGAACAAAATCTTCTTAAAGGTATATTTTTTAGTCATACTGTTTTAGTGCACTCAGGTTGCTATAACAAAAACAGCATTAATTGAGTGGCTTATAAATAACAAATGTATTTCTCACAGTTCTGGAGACTAAGAAGCTCAAGGTCAAAGCACCAGCAGATTTGGTGTCTTGTAAAGGTTTGCCTCCTGAGTCATAGATGACTGTCTTTTTGTTATAACCATGGATCTTTCTGGGGTCTCTTTCATCTGCTCTCATGACCTAATTACCCCCAAAGGCTACACCCACCAATACAACCCCCTTGGGGGTTAGAATTTCAACATATGAATTTGTAGGGGGAACATAAACATTTAGTCCATTGTAAATATGCCTTATTATATTCCTTTGATTTAACAAGATGAAAGAATATGGTAAGTCAAAATGGAAATGGAAAATATTCATAATTTTTTAATGGATGAAGACATTAAAAATACTAACCTAAATCACTGAGTTGCAGCTACATATTCAGCATTGACCAACCCATCCAACCTTCATAAGGATGTCAATGAGATGGGCTCCTATCCTGGAAATGAGCACTGAGGTTGTCTAGTATATCCCATTGGTAGTGGCTGTCAAGTGTCCTTTAAACCCTGAGCAGAAGTTGTGAAATTCCACAATCAGTTCTCAAGCAATTTCAGCCATTGATAAAAAAAATTTTTTTATCCTGGGAAACAGCAGATGCAATTCAGATTAAGAGGATCTGTGCCAAGGAACATTTGATGTGAATATTGTTCTCTTTTGACTCAGACTCATAGGTTGAGGAAACTTGTTAAAGAGTACAGTGTTCATTTCCTTTGTTGTGTAATATCTCCCTATTCCCCAATATGAGATTAAAATCAAGGAAAAAATGTTTTCCTTGAATGCTTTTTCAACTTCTTCCTTTGGATCAACTACTCTGGCTGTAAACCAAAGTTCTTTTATGTTAAAAGTATTCTAACCAAGTGGGATTAGTGTGATCATTTCCCAAACTTCAGAGAGTGACAGCAGGAATGAGAGATCCAGGGATTTTCAGCTACTACTCTTGATACCTGAAACTCCCAACCTGGCACTCCCTCCACACAAAGGGACAGTGGAGGACTGGTATCAAGGACCCTTAAATCCAGGGATGAATTTCCGGGGTGCCTATGTGGGGTTGATAGGCCTACAGAGTTCTAGGGGTGAGCAAGGACCCTGAAGTGCTCACACCAACAGCTGCCATGGACATGAAATTCAAGCTCCAGAAACCTCTGCATTATCAATCCTTTGAGACTAGCCCTACCATTTTAATCCAAAGTCTTAGAAAGAATGATGCCTTTCTACAACCCCTGCCCAGGCACACAGATTAACCAGGTTACTTCCTCACTGATAACACTCAGTTATTGGTGACCATGCTGGTCAGGCTTCCAATTGTGAATCCCCAAACATTTACCACTAACGTCTCCACCTTTCATTCATGCCAGTATCTTTCTGTGTCACTGTGTGACTAGTGGCTACCTCCAAGACTAAGCTCTAAACTCCATGATAACACAGATCCTGGCTGCTTTGCTTATCACTATATTCTTCAGTGCCTAGCACATAGTAGGGGCTAAGGCAATGTTTCTTAAAGAATCACAGAAGCTGAAATATGCCTTGTCTTCCCTGACTTGCTCATGTAGCACTTCATGCATAAAGCTTTCTCAGTCTATGCCAACCCAAATAACTTTGTCCTTTATCCCTTTTATGACACATATAACACCACTGAAATACATGAAAGTACAACAGCGAAAAACAGGACTTTGGGGCTTAGAAGCACTCAGAGGATGAACCAAGGAAAACCATAAGGTTAAGAAGAGGAAAAGGAAGAGATGTTAAGATGAATTAAGCAGAAGAATGGTAAACCATGAGTAGAAAAATAATGGTATGTACTAGTCAGCTGTAGCTGCAATACTACCTAACAACCCCAAAACTCTGGAGCTCACAAAAATAAGCATTTTCTTGCTCACATGACTTAGTTAACTCTATTGCTGACTAGAGTCAGCTGGGTTTGGCTCTGGACCACAGGTTGGATCTAGATCTGTTCTATGAAGCCCAGGCTAAAAGGGGAATGGCTACCTAGGGCATATTCTAATCAGTGCAATATTAGGAGACCAAAGGCCAAACTTAACCATGTAATCCTATGTAAGACCTGTACTTGCATCCCATCTGCTAATCTTCATTGGCTAAAGCAAGTCATATGGCCGAGCTCAACAACAATGGAGTGTGAAAATATACTTTACCCACTCTAGTACACTGCAATATCACACTGCATGTAACAAATGGAGAATTGAGAACACAAGCTATTACAGTGTACAAAGAGCCCATCAGTACGACCCAAAAGGACAAAAACACGCAAGCACTCAAAATACATTTTGATGAGGAATAATTGTGAGGAAGGCAGAAATGAATGAGTTCAACAATGGGAAACTTCTGCTTAAATCACAAAGCAGCTCCAAGTTTCATGCGTGAGTTAGAAGGCTATGTTCTACAGACATCTGGAAATTTCCAGTCTTCACATGAAATCTACACAACACATGAAAGATACAGTTGTTATTTATTGTGTGATTAGGCTCAAACCTAGGTTATTTGGAGCCTCTGTCCTCAACAAATAGCACCATTTGTGGTACTCTTAGGATTAGGTTCCCTAGAAAAAGACTCATGAAGCCAGGGAGCTTCATACAGAGGTTCTTAGAGAATCCCAACCCATGGCGGATTCATGTCAATATATGGCAAAACCAATACCATATTGTAAAGTAAAAAAATTAAAAAAATTTTAAAATGCAAAATAAATAAATAATTTTTTTTTTTAAAAAGAGAATACCAGAGAGACAAACTTATGAGGAAGTAAGGAGGGAGGATCAGGCAGAAAGAGCTGGCCTGCAATGTAGTTGCAATGGAGGTCTCAGATGACCAGACAAGGAGGTTGAGCCAGGGTGGCCCTTAAGAGGCAGGGAGGCCAGGCTTTTGTATCTCCAAATCAGCCAGTCAGTGGCTATGGATTGCCCTCTCAGAGGGAGTGTAACCTTAGGAGAGTCACTTCTATGGAGCAGAGGACAAGTCCAGCGAAAGGAACAGCTGTGAGCCTTCAGCAGGTACCATTCCCAGTGGCTTGGGTTGAGTGAGTTATCCCTGAATCCCTGGACAGAGCACCAGAATATCCACTACAGTTGGCATCCAGCAATCTGCTAGGGGATCTATGCTAAGTAACTGACGGAGGAGAAAAGAGTTAGTGATTATACACGAGGGAGAGGGGAAGGGAGAAGGAGAGTGGAGGCAATAGTCTCCATTTGGTCCCTAGGATTGGGTTTGAGTGCTGTGGTTAAAGCTCTTAAATTTTCATGAGAGATTCCATATCTGAGTGCCAGGTTAAAATGATAACTGCTGATGCAGAGCAAGGGAGCTGTCCCTTCATCTCTACTTCTGCCTTGTAAGCCTAGAGAGTACAGGGCTTGGCCTTTGTTTGTATTGATCTAGATAATGGATAAAAGGTGACGTGAATCAAATCCAGAGAAGACAGAATGACCTATATGACAGTCAAAAGCTACTCCAGCCCAGGGAGAAAAGAACAGAGTCATAAAGCAACTGGATGGGGGGGGGGGGCTGGGGGGAGCAGTGCTGTGAAAGACACAAGATCTTGAGTAAGCTGAGTAGGAAGAGGAAAGGGAAGAGAGGGGAGTTAAAAGAGGAAAGTGATGAGAGACAAAAATTATGCTGTGATGAGTAGGATTTAGAGATTTTTAGGTCATTGTAGATTTTCTGTGTGCCATGGAATTTAATTTCACTTTAACTGTCTAAAGAATAAGAAATTCTTTAAAGTACAACTTAATTTTTTGACTGTAACAAAGATTTAAGGTGCTTTCCTGTTTGGGGTTAGGTTTCCCTAATAGCTCAGTTGGTAAAGAATCTGCCTGCAGTGCAGGAGACCCCAGTTCGATTCCTGGGTTGGGAAGATCCACTGGAGAAGGGATAGGCTACCCACTCCAGTATTCTTGGGCTTCCCTTGTGGCTCAGCTGGTAAAGAATCTGCCTGCGACATGGGAGACCTGGTTTCGATCCCTGGGTTGGGAAGATCCCTGGAGAAGGGAAAGGCTACCCACTCCAGTATTCTGGCCTGGAGAATTTCTTTCACTTTCCTATTTTGGGGGGTTGTTGCATTTGTGTTTATTTGAATGTGATGCCCAGTTGGACAGGATAGGAAGTGGTTTAGATTTTCTAAGTTATATAAATGAAGTGAGAGAACTAATAAAACTGTGCAGGAATGGAGGTACAACACTTAGTGGGTGTCCCTGTGATGATTTTCAAAGAGTTGTCTTATATTTCATGAAGCTCCTTGCTGTGTTATTGACTTTTGAGAATCCCAAGAAGGGGCTGCAGCTTCCACTTATTCATAATTATGTGCATGCTTTATGATCTCTTTGAGGGCAAGGGTTGTCCATGGAGATCCAAGGTGATTGGCAGATTTTGGAGAGCACAGGATTAATGATTGAAACCAGAGAGAATGAATAGATGGATCCTGATGGGGTCACATCATCAGCTAAAGTGAAAATGAAATCAATAACCAGGATCTCCCTTAGGAAGTCCAAGAACATTAGGGGAAAGTGCAGTGGGAGCATCTTTTCAATGTGAAAGATACCATGAATTTCTCGAATTGCTTTTAGACCTCCTGAGGCTTGGTTTTACTTTTTAAAATCTTATAATCTCCATCTAAGCCTGAGTCAGTTTAGTCATTTTTTAGTTTAGGTGTTATTTTCACTTTTGCACCTTCGAATGAAACCTATCTTATCAATAGTAATTTAATAAGACAAATACGTTAGAAAGACACCCAGCAAAATGCAAATGTTGCTTAAAATATAGTGATTAAAAACGCCACAATGCGAAATCACCTCATTCAATGCTTAATTCTCTTCTGTTTCTTATTTCAGGTGCTCAAATACTTCTCCCTCAGTAAGTATTAATTCGATTAAGTGCTTACAGTTGCTAATTCATGAGCTATACACGTAATTCCTAAAATTTTTATGTATTACATTTAGAACAACATTGGAAGAATCCTCATTATGATTTTTAAATACTTACCTGTCACTTACAGACAGGTAGGATTATAATCTGTATAAATGTGTTCCTCTGCAGACCATGGGGTTTTGTTTTTGCTTTGCCTCTTTGCATTTTGACAACATATAATTCTCACTTTTTCCTACATTCAGTGCTGGTTTATATTTAAAAAAAAAAAACCTTAATTCTACTTATTTCTATTATCATAGTTTCCACCATCTCAAGAGATAATATCAACAGAAGTCTAAAAAGATGGCAGACAGTGACTATGCACAATTTACAGAGCTTATTCATAGGCAGCATCTTCTGACCAGAGTTCCCTGAAAAAGTCCGTTCTAACAGTGAGCGGATAAAAAAGGAGGATCACTGGTGGTGATTACAGCACACTAGTCAGTTCCAGACTCTGTTTAAATTAAAGCAAGCCAAGGAAGATATTCCCGCCATTACTTAGTGTTCAGAGACAGGTCAGGTGATGTTTGAGGTGCCCAGAGGAAAAATTCATGAAGCTAACAAATTAGAATTAAAGGCAAAGTAACTGACAATTTGAGGTTATGTTCAGGGTTTTAAAAATCTCCATCCTCCTTTATAAATACAAATTTTAAAAATAGCAATGAAGGAATGTAATCTAGTTCTTATTGCTGGCTGTTTGGGTACTGTTAAATTAGGTATGAAAATATACTTGTACAATGACCTTATATTGTAGTTTAAATTTATGTTTAATAGTAGTCCCAAAGCCGGGCTAATAAATAACTTGTAATCTTCTGGCTTCTCTCAATGAAGTTTTAAGTGAACCAGTACAAGAGCTTAAGAGCACAGCCGACACTACAGGCTACAATTAAAAAATCAGAGAAAATAATCACATTTTGGTTCTTTTTAGGATATTTACTTCAGAAACACTAATTCAATAATTAAATGTGCAATCTGTATGAAATTATACTTTGTGCATAAAACAGACTATTATTTAAAGATGTTTTGTCCTCCTCCCTGGAAAAAAAATAGATAAACCTGATTTTCATTAATCTCCCATTTACTACCATTTCATAAATAAATTTCAGTTTTATGAAGTGATATTTCACAATAACAACTCTAGAGAAAGTAATGGATTATCATGCAAAAGTGGCAGGACTGTGTGAGCAGAATGACTGAAATGACACTCCTCTTACAAATATAAACTTAAGTAACAGAACAATAATATAAATGAGAAAGTTATAATTCTGATATATTTTAGTGTTCAAAATATAAAGAGATGCTATTTTTCTTTCCTACAAAATTGTGAGATGTATTAAATATGACAACATGACTGTGGTACACAGGACACTGATGAGTTAGTAAACCATGACCACCAAAGCTGCTGCCACCACCACCATCATCATCCTCACCATCATAAATACCCAAGAGAAGCATGGGGTCCTAGGAGAAGGGACCTAATCTTCAGAGCGAGACAAGGCTGGCTGTGTGACTGATGATTTCCTGTGCTTTCAGCTATGTGGTTTTTGCCCACCTAGGTCTCAGCTGGATATCTCTGTGGCATCATGAATGGCATACTTCATCACAATTAAGAAACTCCTGGCCTCTAATAGTAGTCATGGTAATGGCTGAGAGACAGAATGCCCTATGACCGGACAGAGCTGGGTTGCAAACCTGGCTCTACTGTTTACAGCCAGTGAACCTAGGGCAAGTTCCCCAATTTCTCCCTAACCTGTGTTTTTGCATTTACAAATTTGTTACATTAATTTAAGCTCCACCAAAAGAAGACTCTGGAGAAAAATGAATATGCAGGTAGTTTACCTGGGAGTTGATCTCAAGAAGCCCAAGAGGGAGACCGGGGAAAATAAGGTAGAAACGGCAGAAAAGCCAACGAGAGGTGCATCAGTGAGCGGGTTCCTGCTATAGACAGGAGGGGCTCAGTCTTGTCAGAGAAACCACAAAGAACACATCTGAGGATCACCCACTACAAAGGAGAAGACGGTAGCATTTTTCTACCTACTTCCTTCCACCATCGATTGAGGGATGGCCTGTGGAGTGTCTGTTCCCCTCAGCACGTTCAGGTTTTTGTTGCATGTCCACATGCAACAAAACAAGCTTGTGGGATGCTAAAGGAAGCTCCCTCCCCAGCAGATGTCACGAAGGAGGAGGAAAGAGAGAAGAGGTGACAGAGGTGACAGAGGCAGACTTCTTGCAGTGAGAAGCTATCGGCATGCCCCAAACTGCAGCTGTGGCTAACATTAGAAGGCTACAGACGACACGGGGAAGGGCATGACTGCACCTGTTATTCTCAGGACAACACAAATTATTTTTCCAGGACATCATGAGGATCAGCCACAAGAACATAAAGTGCTTATTTCATAACAGGGACTCAGGAAATAGGAGCAACAGTGGCAAAGATGCCCTACAAGAGGAGGACAGGCACTAACAAACTGAGAAACCAACCAGTAACCTCATCTGGCCAATCCAGAGCCCCTCCTCACCTCTAGGTGGATGCTTCCAGGTGTGTGAAGGTGAGCTGCCCTGCACAGGCTGCCTGCCCTGTTGATAAATTGCTGGTGTGGTTTTAGAGGAAGGTTTCCTTGAGTTTCCCTGGAGCCTCAGACAGTAAAGAATCTGCCTGCAATGCAGGAGACCTGGGTTCGATCCCTGGGTTGGAAAGATTCCCTGGAGAAGGGAATGGCAATCCACTCCACTGTTCTTGCCTGGAGAATCCCATGGACAGAAGAGCCTGGTGGGCTACAGTCCATGGGGTCGCAAAGAATCAGACACAACTGAGTGACTAATGCTTTCACTTTCCTTGAGTTTGCAAAGCAATAAGATAGACTCAGTCCGTGTCACTGAGTTGCCATATTCAATTGCACATGATGCCTTCCCCAGGCCTGAGGCAAGCCTTCATGGGCCCCCTCCTTCACAAAAAAGTATATAGTACATATCTATGCCATTGGTACAAAATGAGTCTATTAATATTATACATTATTAAGACATTTTTCTGGACCTAAAAAGATATATTTTTCCTTTTGAGTAAAAGCACTGAAACCATTCTGTAGGTCCCTGAAGTACTATGGGTCCCAGGTGCTGTGCCTGCTCTGCCTAATGGATCAGTTGACTTACATATATTATTTCATTTCATTTTCTAAAAAGTGCCAAGAGGATTTCTTATCCCCATTTTTCAGATGAGGAACTGAGGCTGAGAGAGGTGAAATGACCCACTCAGCTTCACACAACCAACGGCAGAGCTTACAATTCTTACACACATTCCTCCAGCAGCCGTATGGAATAAAGGCCCACTATAATGATTCTTGCTGCATTTGCCAAAACCAGAAAGGTCAAAAATATGTGTTAAGTACATGTACACAGAAACATACATAGATACACACACAAAAATATGCCTTTAATTTTTTAACAGCTTTATTGAGGTATAATTCACATGTGATATAATTCAACATTTAAAGTATACAATTCAGCGGGCTTCAGTATATTCACAGAGTCATGCCACATTCACCACACTCAATTTAAGAACATTTCATCAGCCCAGAAAGGAACTCCATTCCCATTAGCAACCACGCATTCTCCCATGCACTTCTCCCCAGCCCCTAGCAATCACTGATCTATTTTCTATCTCTATGGATTTGCCTATTCTGGACATGTCATACAAATGCAATCACACAATATGTCATCTTTTATGTCTGGCTTCTTTCACTTTAGCATCATGTTTTCAAGGTTCATCCATGTCATAGCATCTATCAGTACTTTATTGGTTTTTATTTCATTTCACGGAAGTACCACATTTTATTTATCCATTTAGCAGTCAATGGATATTTGATTCCCAGAATTTATTAACCTTATAACTGGAAATTTGTGCCCTTTGACCAACATCTCCCTGTTTCCCTCACCCCAGTCCCTGGTAACCACCACTCAACTCTGCTTCTAATCCTTCTGCATTCTCACTCATTCCCCTTTAGATCCATAGTAGGTAGTCATAAGAATTCTGATTTAAGAATTAAGAATGAAGTCTGTAACTAAAACTTAAATCAAGTTATTATTCCTTGGTTATGTATCAACCAACTAAGCCTACCAGTTGTAGGCTTAAAATAAGGAAAGAATATTGTTTAAACACTCAAGTTTACATTATTCAAAATGCCCGTAATTTCCAGAAACTGAATGGTTTACCCTAGGAGGGAAAATCAGTGATCACTGCCTATAAACAGACACTTTTACAAGCCAACAATTCGTTGCTTTTTTCTCTGGGACCTACTATCTACTTGCTTATGCAATCCACTCCCACTTCAGGAATTGGCCTCCAGAAGCCATTATTTGTTTGGTTAAGCTGACGAAACTGGAGCATTCACTCCACCTAAGCAAGCTCAATTATATTTTTGCATCTGGAATCAGGAACTGCAAGGCTAAAGGGTTGTTGTCAGGTTGTGGATGGGGAGCAGGGCCCATTTGATATAGCCTCCAACAGCAGGCTACCTTTTGGTCACCATGGGCACCAAGAAGCTGAGAAGGATGGTGAACAGAGAAAGATGAATCAAGCAGACGTTAGCACTGAGAGTATACAGAATACTACATGTATAATTCTAATTTTAGGTTCCAAACTTTTCCTGCAATCTGGCTATATCCCTGTTCTTAGAATCCATGGGTAGTCCTCTAATACTTTTATGAAACGTCCTTAAGCTAGTTCAGTCAGCTTAGATTAAGAGCAACCAAAACCCTAACACACAAAGTTACTAGAAGCCCTGACAAAGCTTCTTGTGGCTCAGAGGGTAAAGTGTCTGCCTGCAATGCAGGAGACCTGGGTTCGATCCCTGGGTCAGGAAGATCCCCTGGGGAAGGAAATGGCAACCCACTCCAGTAGTCTTGCCTGGAAAATCCCATGGACAGAGAAGCCTGGTAGACTACAGTCCATGGGATTGCAAAGAGTTGGACACGACTGAGCGACTTCACTATACTTCTTAACTGTCATTTTACTATCTATCCCATCATACTTCTGGCTCTGTAGTTTGTGGCCAGGCTGCCATTCTTTGGAAAAGGGGAAATACAGTAACACTTTTAGGAAGAGTCTGTGGTTGGTGGTGTAGGATACCTCTGGATTAAATCCTGCCTGCCGTCTACCTTTAATTCCCCACTCCCAGGTTTCTGAGAGAGCTCTACGCATGAATAAAAATACCAAAAGAGAATATAAGAATGCACTTTATTTTTAGTTTGACCTGTTTCTAATAACCCCAGATCAAGCCAGAAGTGCTTGGCAAGAAACTAGAAGGGTTTTGGTCTCAAGGCCATCATGGTCCCTCACCCATGGTTCATGTAACCACATGGTCCATTCGAGGGCAGAAACTTTGCTGGCGGCACCCATGTCCCTATATGTCAAATTTGGCAAACAGAAACTTCTACATGGCCCACACAGTCAACTCCACCTCAAGCCCTACCTCAAGGACCTGTTGGGCAGACACAAGGCACACAAGCAGAATCACTGTGTCTGTGCTTCTCAGAATCTCCACTTCTAGCCTCTTCCCTCAAGAGCTGATAAGGGAATTGTTTTTAGGGCAGCCCCTGAAACATAAAATTATTGTTAAGGCCTTTATGAATTAGGGGAACCAAGAACAAGAACACGATTCATTAGCGATGGGTTTAGTGCATGCATTCTCAGCAGGGTGACATCATCACCGAGAGGATAAAAATTGATTTTGGAGGGAGAAGAAAATTTACTCTTTGTTATATATAAAGTACAGATATACATGCACTACATAAATAAATAAACAGCATATCTATACTATTGAAATTTCACGTGGGAGGGTCAGTTAGGGAAAAAAGTCTAAAAACGGCTTCTACTGAATCACTATGCTGAACACCTGAAATTAATATGATATTGCAAATCAATGATATTTCAATTAAAAATATTTTTAAATTTTAAAGCCTCCTTAGGAAAAAAAGGTTGAGGGACATCAGAGCCTATAGTGGATGCTGTGGTACCATTTCCAGGCTCCCTCACCCTGGTCGACCCATTTCCAGCACTGTATTAGCTCCAGTTGTCTCTTCCTGAGAACTGCCCTTTCCAGAAGGGGACCCACTTTTCTCAGGGAGACTGTGCTCCCACCTTCTCCTTTTCCACCTCATTCCTCCACGCTGGCTCCTATTTCTGTGAATGATGATCCATTCCATTGCAAACTGAGTCTTCTCTTTATATTGCCCTGACTCTTTTCAAAGCACTTCTGTAGTGTCGATGCCTTTTCTCCTACTACTCCTGTAAGTACTCTGAAGGACAGAACCTTGACTTGTTTTCCTTTCTCTTCCCAGGACCTAGCACTGTTCCTAGCAGGAGCAGATGTTCAATAACTGCTAGATGGATCAAAGTAATTTACAGAACATCTGTGCAAGTTCTATGGGCAGGCTGCACCCTGTGAGTATTGAGAAGGCCACAAAGCAACTCCTAGTTATTTCAAAGATGGTCCTCCACTAAAAAGACCCAGTCTTACTTATTTTTGCCCTCTCACAAGCACCAACAGCAAAGAAAAAATGCCTAAAACATCTCTTTCAAGCTATAATCTAATTGTCATAAATGGAACATTTTTTAAAAAGTCAAATATTATGAGACAGTGTATCAATACTGAACTATTAATAGCCATACTTAAATTCAAGTGCTAAACATAAATAAATATCAACAATGCTGATTTCTTGCAGAACAACTACAGTTTACAGACTTGTTTTATCTATACTGTCCCTTCTGAGGCTCATGCAGCCTAAAAAACATTTTACTCATCTTAAAAAGGTTGAAATATTTTAACAGGTTCAAGTGACACCCTCAAGGTTGCAAGGTAATGTATGGAGGACAGAATTCAAACCCAAGCCTTCTATGCCTACCTAGTCCAGCAGTTCTTAAGGAGGAGCAGGGAAGTTTTGCTCCGGAGGGGACTTTTGGCAATATCTGGAGACGTTTTCTGGTGGTCAGGACTGGATAAGAGGTGCTATTGGCATCTAGTGGGAGAGACCAGGAATGTTGCTAAACATCCTACTATTTAAAGGACAGCCCTTCATAACCAAGAATTAATTACCTGGCCCAGAATGTCAGTAGGGCTGAGGTTGAGAAACTGGTCTGGTCTAATGTGTTAGCCATCATAATACATTCCTTTGAGTGGACAACCTGGCTCTTAAATGGGTAGGGAACTATAAAAGCTTTGGCCACAGAGCTGCTGACACAGTTTTAGCCTATTGATACCCATTTCAGATATCCGACCTCTAGAACTGTAAGTTAATAATCGTGTGCTGTCTTAAGCCACTAGAAGTGAAAATGAGTAGCTAAGTCGTGTCCGACTCTTTGCAGTCCCATGGACGCAGCCCATCAGGCTCCTCTGTCCATGGGACTCTCCAGGCAAGAGTACTGGAGTGGATTGCCATTCCCTTCTCCAGGGAATCTTTCCAACCCAGGGATCAAACCCAGGTCTCCTGTATTGCAGCCAGATTCTTTACCATTTGAGCCACCAGGGAAGCTCCTTAAGCCACTAAGTCTGTGGTAATTTGTTATAGCACCACAGGAGAACAATATAGCATTACATGTACACATAAACGGGGCTTCCCAGGTGGCACTAGTAATAAAAAATCTGCCTGCCAAAGGAGGAGCCATAAGAGACTGGGTTTGATCCCTGGGTCTGGAAGATCCCCTGGAGGGGAACATGGCAATCCACTCCAGTATTCTTGCCTGGCAATCCCATGGACAGAGAAGCCTGGCAGGTTATAGTCCATAGGGTTGCAAAGAGTCAGACACGACTGAAGTGACTTAGCCCACACATAAATGGATTATGTTGCACATCAGCTTTCCTTCAAAATGGAAGATTCTACCAAAGCATATGACTCCATTTTAAGAAATAGAAATCTCAGCATATTAAAAAGCAGAGACAGCAAATTAAAAAGCAGAGACATTACTTTGCCAACAAAGGTTGGTTTAGTCAAAGCTATGGTTTTTCCAGTAGTCATGTATGGATGTTAGAGTTGGACTATAAAGAAAGCTGAGCACCAAAGAATTGATGCTTTTGAAATGTGGTGTTGGAGAAGACTCTTGAGAGTCCCTTGGACTGCAAGAAGATCTAACCAGTCAATCCTAAAGGAAATCAGTCCTGAATATTCATGGGAAGGACTGATGCTAAGGCTGAAATTTCAATCCTTTGGCTACCTGATGCGAAGAACTGAGTCATTGGAAAATATCGTGATGCTGGGAAAGACTGAAGGTGGGAGGAGAAGGGGACAGTAGAGGATGAGATGGTTGGATGGCATCACCGACTCAATGGACATGAGTTTGAGCAAGCTCTGGGAGTTGCTGATGGACAGGGAGGCCTGGCATGCTGCAATCCATGGGGTCGCAAAGGTTGGACATGACTGAGCAACTGAACGGAACTGAAAGACTAAGCACATTCATTGATAGCTGATATATTCTAGGAGTTTATATCATTTCCACATTTATAATATCATGTATCCTATAAAACACTTTACCCAATGATTTACTGTAAATTGTAGTGGGCCCATACATGGCTAATTGACATGGACAACACACATGTGCCACAAGTAGGAATCACCGAAAAGAAGAGGAAGTGAAGAAATAAAAAGTGATTGCTCTATATAACATTTCTTCATACATAATATTATGTCCTGTGGGTAAATAATTAGATGGCCATTACCCAATCCATGCTATTGAAATTCCAACATAAAATCAAATTGCTATGAGTGAACAACAGTTACATATACAAAGAAGACATTTCATCTACACCTCTAAGTACAAGCATTGTCAATATAAGCCCCTCTGCTTTTCTACAACATTTAAACCCAATTACCAGGCAAACAAAGATTTTCAAAATGCAGACCATCCCTATTCACAATCCTCTCTGTTTGAGTGCATGGCTGGAGAGTTAATCCTTTGGATAATATCACTTTTCAAGGAAGGTGGGTTTTAGTAAAGAATTTTTTTTTAAATAGGAGGGATTAATAATACACTAATCTCCTTAGTAACTGAAGCTAATTTATGAGAACTATAAACTTTAATCTATTTCCAACTTTAAAAGCAGAGAACATAAGTCAACCAGAAAAGTATTTATGGCTAGCGACCAAAATTAAAATTGATTCTCTTTGGGGCAGAAGTAGCAAGAGCTTGGATTAGGAGGAATACATAGGATCTAGTCCCTGTTCTGGAACCAAGATACTTTTCAGCTTTAAACAAGTTCCTTGAACTCTCAAATCTTGGTTTTCTCCTCTACAGCACTGAAATGTTGAATCAGTTGTCTGTCTCTAAGGCTCTTTACAGCTCGAAAACAATCTATGTTTAAACATTAATGCAGGATTGTCTTATTAACTTCATTTTGTTAACATATAAAAGCATAATTTATAAAGGCATTTAAACCTTACGTGGGATCTGTGACAATGCACGTCTGGTGACTCAATGAAAAAGAGCAGCATGATTTGTTCTACAGTTTATTCAGTCTTCAGGGACTTGATGTCTTCACTCAGCTTGTAGTGAAAATGTTGACATGGATTACTGCCCTCTAATAAAACTAATTTTCATTATGTTTGGCTAGAAATCTATGTGTGATGAAGGGCTGGATCCAAACAACAGATCAGCATATCAGTTTCAGCAGCTTTGCCTCCTCCCTTCCTCCTAGCAGTCCCCTCCCCCACTCTCCTATCCTTGTCCAACATCATTAAATAAAAACCAAGGCTTAACTATAAATAGATACTGGACTTGACTTAACTAACTTTAACATGGAGGGACAGGGCCTGAGTAGGTTCCAACTTGGCTACATTTTGCTTCATTCCTGAAGATTTTCCAGCAAGGTCTAAATCTCCTGCTGCCCTCTTCTCTCTCACAGACTTCAATGTCCTTCTGCATTATAACTACAGGCAGCACTTTCCTTTACTCCTTACTTTGCAGGATAATCTCATTTTCTTGATTTGCAACATGCAATGCCTATTCTCTGTCCCAAAGAGATAATATATAAAGCCATAGAGACATGTCTGCACAAGTCATTAAAAAATATCTAGAGGTTTTATTTAGTCTGATCAATACTCTAAATGCACAATTTGGCTACAAACAAAACAGGTTTATAGTGGCTTTTGTTATAAATTTTAAAAAAGAAGAAAAAGATCATAATCAAGCTGGGGCAGGGAGGTAATAAAAAAAGTATCTAAAGAAATTGAACAGGAAAAAAACCTCAAGTTCAAAGAAAAAACTTTAAACATTTTTTGTAAAACTTTCTTCTATGACTTTCTTTCTGACTGTTGGGTTTTCCTGTAGCTCAGAGGTAAAGAATCTGCCTGCAATGCAAAAGCCGCAGGAGACTCAGATTCAAACCCTGAGTGGGGAAAATCCCCTGGAGGAGGGCATGGCAACCCACTCCAGTTATTTTTGCCTGGAGAATCCCATGGACAGAGGAGCCTGGCGGGCTACGGTCCACGGGGTCTCAAAGAGTTGCACATGACTGAAGCAACTGACCATGCGTACGTGACTTGTGGGTAAGAAACAATTTTAAATTTAGGTTGTAATGTGTCCCCTCTGTTTCATATAGATAATTGTGAAAGCAAAATATAAAAGGAAAATACCAAAAGACAACAGCAAAATACAAACTACGATATACATCCTCAGGAACCAGTAGCAGTGAGCATGAAGTCACAGCCTGCTGGATGCTAGGCCCTGAAAGGGGCAGGGGCAGAAATTTCTTTTAGAGTGGGGGATTTAAAGTCCTCTATTTAATATGAAGCACTAAACATGGGTCATATTCTAGATGTAAAGCTAGAACACTCTGCTTGTTAAAAGAAGTTGAGTCAATTATTGCTAATTGATCCCATGACTTAAGAGGTTATACCACTGGTTATCAAGGAGGAAGATGTTACTTTGTTCCCCAAAGAACTTCTGTCAATGTGTGGAGACATGTTTGTGGTTGTAACTAGAAAGAAGTCCTTCTAATGAGTATTTAGTGAGTATGGGCAAAGGATGCTGGTAAACATCCTATAATGCACAAGACAGTCCCTCACAGCAAAGAACCATCTGGACCAAAACATCAACAGTTTTCATATTGAGAAACCCTGGATTATAAGTAGCTGAAGACCTATGGAAGCAAGCGGCATCAACACAGTCTGCCTAGACCAAGATCCGAACCAAGCTGCTACTGGCTGGGGACTGGCTCTGTATTATTTCAAGTCTCACTATGGGACAGGAACTCCAAATCAGCATATTAATGTGTTTGTGTTCTGGGGACCCAGGTAGAAGTCAACTGAAAAATGCCAGACACAATGAGATCCCATTAACGAGAGAGAGAGAGAGAGAGAGAGAGAGAGGAAAGAGAATGAAAGAACAAGAACAAATGAGTAAGAGAGAGCCAGAAAAATACAAACAAAACATCCCACTCAAACTTAGCCTATAAACCAAAATTATAAAACATGTGAAGAAATATAACACTGAAAAAGACAGCCAATAGTATAAATATTCAGAATGTTAGTTCACTCTGACAAAATTAATTTTATAAAATAGCTTTAAAAATACTTTATTTTTTCTTTTTTTTAAAAAATGAATTAATTTATTTAATTGGAGGCTAATTACTTTACAACATTGTAGTGATTTTTGCCATACGTTGACGTGAATCAGCCATGGGTGTACATGTGTCCCCCATCCTGAACCTCCCTCCCCATCCCATCCCTCAGCGTTGTCCCAGCCCACTGGCTTTGAGTGCCCTATTTCATGCATTGAACTTGGACTGGTGATCTATTTCACATATGATAATATACATGTTTCAATGTTATTCTCTCAAATCATCCCATCCTCTTTAAAAGAAGTATGTTTAAAATGTTCAGGAAAATAACAGATGAAATCACATCTGCAAAAATAGAAGAAATTATGACATAAAATCAAACAGAAGGGAAGAAGAAAACCTAACTGTAAAAAGAAATCAACTGAAAATTGGAAAAATATATAGTTTTTAAAATTAAAAACTCAAAAGATGGGATAATCTTTAGACCTGAAATAGCTGAAAAGTAAATTAGTAAATTATATTTTGGTAGCAAGTAGTTTGCCCAGAAACCAGAGGAAAGAGAAAAAAATTAAGACTTGTGAAAGACCATTTAAGGAGAGAGTAACATGGAAACTTACATTACCATATGTAAAATAGACAGCCAACGGGAATTTGGGAATTTGCTGTATGTATGGCTCAGGAAACTCAAACAGGGGCTCTGTATCAACCTAGAGGGGTGGGATGGGCAGGGAGAGGGGAGGGAGTTTCAAAAGGGAGGGGATATATGCATACCTATGGCTGATTCATGTTGAGGTTTGACAGAAAACAGCAGAATTCTGTAAAGCAATTATCCTTCAATAAAAAATACATTAATTTAAAAAAAAGTATCAGGGTAGATGGTTTGAGGGTCTCCAACTTTAGACATTTATTAGAGATCTAGAACCTCTTATTAGGGATTCTAAAAAGAAGGCTGGATCAGCTAAATCAGGAACAGTTATTTCTATTAACCGCCAAAGTTTTGTACTAATTGTATGCCAAATATATCAATGGTGCCTGACCTATGATATATTCTCAACGCATTTCAAGAATAAATAAAACACACAAAAAATAGACTATAAGAGAAAAGTAGATACTGATGAAATAGGAAATAAGATATAATAAAGATATGTAAAACTGAAAGTTAGTTTTTTACTAAAAATAACTAATAAAATAGAAAATCTTAAGATATACTAAGAGAAAATACACATATACACAATATTAATAATATACTTATAATTAATACAAATAATAATTGATCATACAGAACTTAATAATTAATAATACAAGTACAGTAAAGCTTCTAAATCATGAAAGAATAATATGAACATCATGAAATGAATTTTTAAATGTGGATAAAATGGATACTTTAAAAGAAATTTTAAAATTGTGAAAATTGTTCAAAAAGACACAAAACAGAATAGATAACCATTAAAGAAATTTAATTGACAATTAGAAATATGCCCCTGAAAATGTCAATCAGGCCCAGACGGTTTTGTAGTTTGTTCAAACAGCTTCAGAAAATGGGGAAAATTGACCAATTCTCTGAATGAACCCAGAATGCTTTTTATACCAGTTTGATAGGGATGAATAATTTTATATGAATAAGTTTGTATGAATAATTAAAATTGTAGAACTACCTGACAATAAAAATAGATGTCAAAGTCTGAAAGAATTTTCAAAATCTAGCATGTATATCAATAATGCAAGGATGGTTCAAAGTAAAATAAAGCTAATAATATACCACATTATATTACAGGAAAAAAATCCATAAAAATCATCACTCATACATTATTTTAAAAGAGGATTTAAATCCGCTCTGAGAATTTCACCCAGAAAAGAAAATAACATGTGGTCCTTGATCTGAATGTTCTCAATCTAGAGGGACATGTAATAACAATAATAATGGCTAACAATTATTGAGTGCTTACTTTAGTCAAACTCTGGTGATGATACGATGATCTTTCATAGAAAGCCTGAAGAATTTATAGACAAATTATTAGGACAAATGGAGAATTCAATAAGGTTGCTGAATCAAGTTCAACACACAATAATCAGTGGTCTTACCATATACCAGGAATAACCAAATTAGGAAGAAAATACATCATACAAAATATCAATAAGGCTATAACTATAAGGCTCCTAGGAATACATGTAATAAAATTAGCATAAGGTATGTTTAGAAAATTTTTAAATGCTAAGAAAAGAGAATATCAACTTACTAAGTGAAGAAGTGGTACAGTGGTAAAGAATCCACATGCTGCTGCCCAGGAGACTCAGGTTCAATCCCTGGGTCAGGAGGATCCCCTGGAGAAGGAAATGGCAACCCACTCCAGTATTTTTGCCTGGAGAATTCCAGGGACAGAGAAGCCTGGCAGGCTACAGCCCACAGAGTCACAAACAGCTGGACATGACTGAGCATGCACACTCACACAAATGAAGAAGTACACCATTTTATGATAAGATTCAATATCATATATGTCAATTTTCCTAAATTAATATATAAATTCCAAACAAAATTTCAACATGATTGTTTTGAACTTCAAAAGTTTATCATAAAATTTATATAAAAGAAGAAGGGTCTAAGAACACCCAAGAAAATTTTGAAGAAAATGCTGTTCATCAATAGAAAAAGATAAAAGAATTGATATTATACGCATGAAGTATTTAGTAGAATACCATATAAAAGTTAACAAGAATAATTAAAATTATGATGTGCAAAGAAAATATGTTGCAGAATGATACCTAAAAATCATACCACTTACAGAGTTTTTTAGAACATAAAAATGCTGAGGTTAGTCATAAATACATAAACATACAGGTTACAAATAAATTGTCTTTATTATCATGTTTCCCTCAGTAGTAACAAATGTCACAGTGCAGCTACAGCATAATTAGGTCAAAGTGATTAGGAACACAAACCTGGCTGCAAACATTGGCTCTGCCCTTATTGATTCATGACATTGAATATATTATCTAATCTTTGGGCCTCAGTTTTCTCATGCGTAAAGGGAGGTTTAACAGAATTTACACAAGATTAATAATGGGAGGACAAAATGTAATTATTGATTGAATTCACCCAGTACATAGTCTGATAAGTAATAATCCCTCATTAAATGATGATTGTTATTATAGAAATCATTTTCCCCGTGGAGTGCAGAGACTGGCATTTGCAACCTCCAAGCCCTTGGGGAGCATGCCCCATTTAGAACAAAGCTACTATTTCCACAAAATTCAAATTCTAAAGATTACTTTTCCAGTCAACTCACTTTCTCTTTTTCTTATTTTTAGAGCCATAGGTAAACTTTCATTAAAGTGAAGTGAAAGTTGCTCAGTTGTGTCTGACTCTTTGCTATACAGTCCATGGGATTCTCCAGGCCAGAATACTGGAGTGGGTAGCCTTTGCCTTCTCCATAGGATCTTCCCAACCCAGGGATGGAACCCAGGTCTCCCACATTGCTGGTGGATTCTTTACCAGCTGAGTCACAAGGGAAGCCCAAGAATACTGGAGTGGGTAGCCTATCCCTTCTCCAGCCAATCTTCCCACCCCAGGAATCGAACCAGGGTCTCCTGCACTCAGGCAGATTCTTTACCAACTGAGCTATCAAACTTTCATTTACAATGTGATATAAAAGTGTGCTGAATGTCACTTTAAATCTGAGAAAAAATGAGACAAAGATGAACCATTTTCTTTGCAATAAATCCCTTTGCTATCCAATTGTTTATTAAGCCACAACTTTTGAAAAGAACTGGCTTGTGTAATATTTGAGATTTTAGAGGGAAACAAAATGTACTAGGTGGATCCAACTGCCACCTAAAATGTTTGACATAGGGGGAAATATTTATGATTTTGCTGTCATGGCTAAACTTCTGAAAAAGAAATCACAAAACTATTTCACAGACAATTATTTGAAAGCCACAGTGAAATTATACTAGTTACAATGGAAGAGCAACTGTCCTCTAACATCATCTTCTGATTTACTAAAGATATAAATGAACCTGTAAAAAAAGAACTGCATTATTGTCTACAATTGCGGATTTGAAGGATTCCTTATTGAAAGCCTTATGAGTTTACTTTTACAAAAGCTTCCTTTTAAAATAGCTATATTCCTTGTATATTTTGCATCTATGCAAACAGCAGCACGGCTTCCCTGGTGCCTCAGCTGGGAAAGAATCTTCCTGCAATGTGGGAGACCTGTGTTCGATCCCTGGGTTGGGCAGATCCCCTGGAGGAGGGCATGGCCACCCACTTCAGTATTCTTGCCTGAAGAATTCCCGTGGACAGAGGAGCCTGGCAGGCTACAGTCCATGGGATCACAAAGAGTCGGACTCGACTGAGTGACTTTCACTTTCAAACAGCAGCAAGACTGTTTCCTTCTGTGGTACTCTACAGCAAGCTGATTATCAGAGCATAAAGAAATTCTAGTCATATGCAATTTTAGGTACAACTGTGAACTGGAATAATGATAACCACTTCCTCCAAAGCTCCCCTGAAAGTACCAACAAAAACCAAAGCAAGCAGGCAGTGAACAGATGAACTCTTCTTCTCTAATACGGAGCATTTTCAACAAAATGGATATAAAGACAGTTTGGCAAACTAGAATTGTTTTCTCCCTGTTTAAAAATTTCAGATGTGTATAAATATTTTCTGTTTTGCTATCAGTGGAAAATAATTATGTGTACTAATCATTCCATAGTTCCCAACCATGGCTAATTTTGGTCATTTGCCTACAATGAGCGTTTAACTATTATTATTGTCATGTGATCATCTCGGATGCTTCAGACACTACTCCGTGTGTGTGCATGTTGTGGGTTTGCACGTATGCATGCACATGAATGCATACAAGTTGGAGAGTGGGTCTTGTAGGTTTTACATATATTTCTACATCTATACAAAATTAGTCAATTCATCCCAAGAGAACTACAAAAGGAGGGCACTTGGCTACTTTACTCTCTCTTCACCTTCTTCCCTGCCATTACCTTTAATGATTTCAGCATCTGTGCAACCCATAATGTCACGGTTTCTCAATTTCCACTGGTCCAGAAAACTCCATATTTACTCCAAGGTCACCTCACCTTGGGGTATCTGCCATCTTTTGGAAATGCTTAACCCACAAATGTGCTCTGACTAAAAACATGTATTCTTCCATTTAACCTATGTCCTTAATCTTTCTAAACCTTCTCTTTATCATCATTTTTAATTCATTCATTCACTTAACAAATATTTATTATTTATGCCAAGCACTGAACTTGGAGCTGGGGGTACAATAATGAGTAAGACCAACATGGTCACTGAACTAATTAGACATTCTCCTCTGTAGAACATTGAATTCTGGGGGAAAAATGCTACAAGTCACTCCTTAACTCCCAAAGGCAGCATTTCATTATTAAAGCACATAATCCCGCAAATTGGAAGGCAAAGTCATTATTTCTGGGCCCAAGAATAAGCTACTCCTCAAGGCACCAAGTGGCAGCAAGATGCTGGGTTGAGGTTCCTCTTCACACACCCTGAAGAGTTCTCTGCCAAATCTGACCTCATGTTTCAACCACAAACACACAGCTAATAATAGCTTCTGCTCTTAACTTACAAAATACAATTCTTAAAGGCAGTGTTTGAGAACCAGCCAAACGTCTGAAAGGAAAATTTACAGAGCCTAACCAGTAACTACTACCAAAACAAAACTTCTCCCAGCAGCCATACGGCACTTCCAAGTTTCACCAGAAAAGTTCTTTGAAGAGAAT
The DNA here is from genome assembly GCF_055505025.1 of Bos grunniens. Taxonomy (NCBI): domain Eukaryota; kingdom Metazoa; phylum Chordata; class Mammalia; order Artiodactyla; family Bovidae; genus Bos; species Bos grunniens. The sequence goes on from NC_141194.1 coordinate 9,088,259, forward strand.
CTGAGGCTTCCCCAACCAGTGCCTAATGTCTGTTTAGCCTAGAGGTCAAGTCTTTTAATTACCCCCTGCTGGCTTCTGTGCTCTCAAAACAAGTAACAGGTGAATATCTTTTGGAACAGGATCAAGAAAAACGTATAACCAAAGACATACATGGTGGTTAGTAGAATTCAGTAGCTCTGAGGCAAATACTTAAGTAAAGTGTTACACTTATTTTTTTTAAAAAAGCTAATGTCTGACATATTTTTCATCCTCCAATTTAAAATTAAATTATAACATCTTCATTCCACTATTTAGACTATTCATTAAAAAAAAGCAAGATATTCAAGAAGTCCAATTCAAGTGACATCTGAAAGGGCAGGTGGTGAACTATGTACACATCCAACTCCACATGTGATGGGGGTGCCTGGGCCCGAGATCTGTGGGCAAATAAAGCTCATCTTCCATGTGGTTCTGGTAGATGAAAAAGGACTGCAACCTCTATGAGGACACTGACCACGTCTCTTGTGCTCACAACTGTATGCTTAATGCCTAGTGCAGTTAGTATGATGATTGGCATGGACTAGGTACTCAATAAACATTTGATATTTGATAGATGGAAAGATGGATGAATGCATAGATATTGTTTTCTATTTGGATGAGTGGAAGAAGAGTATGGGGTAGAAAAAAATGAGTTGGGGAAAGATTTCTGACTCATGTTAATCACATTCTTCCTTTAGCAATAAGACAAAATACTTTGGGTGAAGCTTTGCTATTAGGTGAATTAAGCTATAGATTCTGGAGCGATCTTTGATTAGCTATGCAACGTTAAACAAAAAACATCATCTTTGGGGGCCCGTTTCCTCATCACTAAAATTGATATGCAAAATTTATTTGGGCTCTTGAGAAGATTAAATGAAATAACAATGAAAGAGTCCATTGAACTACCTGGTACTGTATTTTTAAAATGCTGAAAACAGATAAAATGAAGCGAGTTATTGACCTTTGTGCTAAAAGACATGTCACTCACATAGAGGGAACAGAAATAATACTTCAGATAATTCTGGCCCCTGGAAATCTATGATCATTTTAAATATGCATAGGTAAAAGATCTTAAGCTGTCTGTGCTGCAGTATTATATCATTAAATAAAAAATTCATCAAGATAAACTGTAATCACCTCTTCCCTAAAAAGGTAAAATTAACTTATCACATTGCATGATTCCCCATGTTGTGTGTGTTCTAGTGTTGTTTAAAAGATAACAAAGTATGGGCAAAGAGATGCACAGAAGTCTAGAGCAGGAGTCAGCAAACATTTTCTACAAATGATCAAATAGTAACTATTTTAGGCTTTCATGGGGATAGAGTCTCTGCCATAACTACTTGATTCTGGTGTGATAGCACAACAGCACCCAGAGACAATACATAAATAAATGAGTGTGTCTGTTCCAATAAAACTTTACTTATGGACACTGACATTTGAATTTCATGTAATTTTCACGTGTCACAAAATAATTCTTCTGGGTTATGAGAAAAAAATCGCATGCAAGGCTGAATCTGGCCCATGAACTATAGTTTACTGATTACTGGTCTAGAGAAAACAGTTTTACTTTCTAATACCTGACTGGAGTCCTTTAATGCATCAAGAGTATTTACTTTAAATATGCCATTGACATTCTCCTGATGATCCAATGTTAAAGGTTAAATTATTAATATTAACTAGAAATGAAGCACTATTTTCAAGCTACTCAATTAATGAAGTTTGGGAATAGTTAAAACATGCAGACACTTGCTGCTGGCCATGCAGACACTTGCTGCTGGCCACAGATTAGCTAACATATATGTATTCTAGCAAAAACATCAAGTTGAGAAAATAAAAGTAAGAGTAAACAACTTCTGTCAGGTTTTGCTTAATCAATTTTTAAAGTGTGTTTTAGGGTGATAACCATTGGAAAGGCATATTTCATTTCCTAATATAACACATAGCAATTTCCTTTCCTGCTGGTATAAAACCTGTGGGATTATTATTTTCTTATTAAAATCTGCCTTTGAGGCAGAGAATTGAAATGCCCCAATCACAGGTTAACTATTATCACTTGCAAAGCAATTTGGTTTGAACAATAACCCTCTAAATTAGATTATTTATCTTCTTTATTTTCCCTTAGAACATTGTGTTTTTAATTGACCTAAATCTAACTCCCACAGATTCTGCATAAATGATCACAGTATAAAGAACTAAATACAATTTCTCTAATTCTGTTTGATACATTAAGACTTAGCAGGAACTGCAGCTCAACTGTCAAATTAAAAGCTCTTCCAGTTTTCACAAATACATGGAAGCGTATTGAGGAGGATTCAGTTCATCCTTTTGATACATTGTTGCTATGGACTGAATGTTTGTGTCTCCCCCAAATTCATATGGTGAAACCACAACCCCCAGTGTGATGGTATTTGTAAGTGAGGCCTTAGGGAAGTAATCAAGTTTAGGTGAGATTATGAGGATGGGGGTCCCCATAATGGGATTAGTATCCTTATAAGAACAGGAAAAGACCAGAGTTTTCTTTCTCCACCACGTGAAGACAAAGGGAGAGGCAGCTATCTGCAACCCAAGAAGAGAGTTCTCACCAGGAGCCAAATCTGCCTGCACCTTAATCTTGGATTTCCCAACCTCCAGAACTGAGAGAATTAAATGTCTGTTGTTCTGCTATCAGTTCTCTTGCCTGGAAAATTCCATGGACAGAGGAACCTGGCGGGCTACAATCCACGAGGTCACAAGAGTCGGATATGACTGAGCACAAACACACATACACGCGTTCAGCTACCTAGTCTACGGTATTTTGTTGTAGTAGCCTGAGCTAAGACAACTGAATCGCTGCTGCTGCTGCTTGCTGCTAAATCGCTAGGCATAGTTTAAAACATGCTTTCTTTAACTGTGCTGCCCTCAGCAAGTTGCTCATTGCCTATTTTCAATAAAATGAGGATTATAGTAGCACCTATCCCTGATGGCTCAGGTGGTAAAGAATCTGCCTGTAGTGCAGGAGACCCAGGTTCGATCCCTGGGTCGGGAAGATCCCCTGAAGAAGGGAATGGCAACCCACTCCAGTATTCTGGCCAGAAGAATCCCATGGACAGAGGAGCCTGGCAGGCTATATAGTTCAGGGGGTCGCAAAGAGTCAGACATGACTAAGCAACTAACACTTTCACTTTCATACTTAGAGTTGCCAGGAGGATCAAATAATATTCATAAAGCACATAAAGAACACTTTATAGATGTGCACTTACAAACTTCCTCATATTTATATATTTATTTTTACATTTGGTGGTTTAAGCTATATACACAGCACATTATTTTCATTTAAATGTTGAGTAAGCTTTAACCAACTAATAGTTATGTGAAAATAAAATGAGATAAATAGAAATTAAAATAACAAAATGATACTATTTCTCAGGTTGGCTAATTTTTTTTTAACTATTCAAAGTTGGCACGTGAAATACTCAGAGGCATGTTTAATGGCCTAACCTTTCCAGAAAGTAACTCTGCAATATTCCTAAATCCTTAACGTTATTCATAACCTTTGAATGACTGATTCCTCTTTTGGCAATGCTTCTTACTAGAATAATAAGATGTGGAGTTAAAGATGGATATGTGAGGATATTTACCATAGCATTATTTATAATCAACTTCTCAACAAGAATTTCTTCTCTCCTGACTTTGGGCGCTGCAGTGTTTGTCAGTGCTTCAGGGAGACACAGTCTCTGCACTCAAGAAGGGTATATTCTAAATGGTAAGAGAGAGCAAACACACATCAAAAGACAGCACATAATTCTTTCCTAGGGACATAAAACATTCTAATTTCTGACATGCTTAGGCCACTGATGCCTCAGTAATTCAGAAAAAGGAAGGCCAAGTACTCCAAAGATCCTTCTTGGAAGAGAGTTGATCTGGCCCTTCTAAAGTGGGTACCACTTGAATGCAGGTGGAAGGGAGAAGAACAAGACATTTCAGGTGAGGTTTGATCAGTAGTTTTATGTTATGCTTGTTGCTGCAGCTGCTGCTAAGTCACTTTAGTCGTGTCCGACTCTGTGTGACCCCATAGACGGAAGCCCACCAGGCTCCCCCGTCCCTGGGACTCTCCAGGCAAGAACACTGGAGCTGGTACTCTGGTATAATTATTGATAGTGCACCTTTTCACACTCCAAAGTGTCCTAATTCTTTTTATTTGTACACCAGTGTTCATTGCAGCACCATTCACAGTAGCCAAAAGGAAAAAAGCAACAAAAGTGTCCATCAACAGACGAATGGATAAACAATATATATATAATGGAATATTACCACATATATTAATATTATTATACTCCATTACATATATAAAATAATATATGATATATTATTATATATAATAAAATAATATATAAATATATAAGAAATATTATAAGCCATAAAAAAGAAATTCTGATACCTGCTACAACATGTACAATCTTTTTTTTAAATATAAATGTATTTATTTTAATTGGAGGCTAATTACTTTACAATATTGTAGTGGTTTTGCCATACACTGACATGAATCCACCATGGCTGTACATGTGTTCCCCATCCTGAACCCCCTCTCCCACTTCCCTCCCCATTCCATCCCTCTGGGTCATCTCAGTGCACCAGCCCTGAGCATCCTGTCTCATTATTATATATAATAAAATAATATATAAATATATAAGAAATATTATAAGCCATAAAAAAGAAATTCTGATACCTGCTACAACATGTACAATCTTGAAATAACACAGACACAAATAATAATACAGACACAAAATTATAATACAGACACAAAAGGACAAATATCACATGATTCCATTTATATGAATATAGAATAGACAAATTCATAAAGACAGGAAAAATACCTCTGTTTTTAACAGGGACTGGTAGGGGAGGGGAAATGAGTGTTTAATGAGTTCAGAGTTTCCATTGGGGATGATGAGGAATTTTGAAAATAGTGGTGATAGTTGTACAACATTGCACATCAAAGTGTCCTAATTTTTACAATAAATTATATGAACACCCTAAGCAAAAATACTCTAAGTAGTAGGCATTCACGTTCACTAAATTGGTCAATCAGCTCAACAGATAGTAATTTTTACTAGCACCAGCAAGAGATCATTTGTTCATTCAGATTATTTGTTCATTTATTATTCAATGTGAATTCAACATAAAATGGCAATTTGTTTTAACTTTTTACTGTCAATGCAGAAAGAGAGCCAACTAGAGGAATGGACTGTAAATGAGAGTCTTCTTTTTTTGCATAGTCTTTTCCCCCCTTTTTTCCCCTTCTTTACAGTTATCAGGATACTAGAAGAGATATCAGAAAAATTCCTAAAGCCTCATGGTAACAGGCACATCTAGAGTTTGTAGTGAACAAAGATCCCCAATGGCTTAAGGAAGAAGATTATGGAAATTTTCCAGGATTCTGCAGGACAGGGATTGAGATAAGGCTTTTTTTCCCCAGGTTTATCCTTAGAACTAAGTCTAAGGCTCACAGAATTAAAAGACTTGCTGGTATGAAATCAACTGAGATTTGGGGAAGGGGCTGCTATCTCCATGCTCAGCAAATCAAACCCCAGTTGAGCATCATCATTTCTGTACATAATGTAAAATTGGAAGCCCTAAATCATGTGAATGGCTGACACCAGAAAAAAAATCACAATCACTCAGCATTCTTGCCATCACAAGAAAATCACAGCTTGTTACAGAGAGTTCACTGGTAACCATGGAATACGAAATCCAAATTTTGGTCAGGCCAAATTTAACAATAACTTCAGTCAGTTATAAACTGGAATTTTCCAGTTTCTATGTTATAGAAAATTTTATGCTATGATCAATTTGATAAAAATATCTGCATGAAAGGCTCTATAATACCAAAACTGAACTACTTTATAATTAAAATATTGCTTCAAGGCTGTGCCTTATTAACACACTTATAAGCTGTAAATTTAAGCAGAAAAATTTGATGCAAGAGGGAAAAATAATTGATTAATCAATATGCAATCAACAGTTAGCAAGATAGAGATTTTTCTGAAGAAGAAAAGTCACTTTTAAAAAGTGCTTATTGCATAGCATTCATTACTCAGTACATCATGGGTTTTATTGTGGTCTGATTATGCCAGCAGCACACCTCAAACATAAGAGTTGAAACAGTCAAGTTGATGTTTAGGGCAGGCAATTTCATTAAAATATAACAAAAGAGAACAATGATAATATTTGATACAAAATCCTGCCACCATCCAAGACTCTTCTGGGACCACAAAATAAAATCCTAACAATTCCAACCTTAAAAAAAAAATTATTCTAAATTTTGCTTTCACTTTCACTCCATCAGGATTATTCCCCTAATAATGTGTGGAAGCAAAAATCACTAGGCTAATTATTTCAGCTCCTATTTGAGAAAAAACCCTGTTACACCAATAGAGGAAAAAGAAAAACTAACTTCTGATGATAAGCAGAGTTTTCATTCAAATGTCTCTCTGTGAAAGACTCAAAAAGTCACTTCACTAAGTTTAAATATGTTTCTGTCCCCCAAGTTCTTCCCAAACCTAATTAAACTTTTCTATAATTGTTTTTACTCCTTCCTCTGAAGTATTAGCTATAAAAAATGAAAATTTTGATAATGTTTTTATTGGCATTTTAAATTTTCCTAATTATTAGTGGTTGGGTGGCTTAAGTTAAAATGATTCTTTTAAGACTCTCTGAAGTTAGTTTTTGAGTAGTTCCATCAACATTCAGATAATAAATAGTGGTTAATCCCTCCTTACAGAGAAATAAAAATGAGAAATAACGTTCATAATACAAAGAAGGTTGTCGTTCCTGACAAAACAATATGGCCAGAGCTACAAGAATGAGAGTTTTCAACGAAGTCAGGACAAAACTTATTCTGAATTCCCATAAGGAAGCAAATCAGAGGACTGGGCAGATAGGGACAGCAATTAGTGCAAGGTTTTCAAACAGTGGTGGGGCAACTATTGAAGGCAAAATATAAACAATACCATGAGAAGAAACAAAAAGTGGGAAAGAGAGCCTTTATTAGGCAATTGGTATCTAAGACTATCTACTCCAACATAAAATAAATTCTGAATAATGTTTACAGTTGGACTGAAGAAAATGATAAAGTCAAAAAAGAGCAAGCGTAACACTGAAAAATACTGACAGAAGCAATGCAAAATCAGTGGTCTGAGGTAAATCTGCCAGAACTAAATCTTCAAAAGTTGCTGGCAAGTTGGCATACATTCAAAACTGAAGGTTGAAATAATGTTCGGGTTCTGTGTGCAAATAACCGAATTTCAGACATTTAAATGAATTGTCTGCACAACCACACAACTAATTTGACTGAACTGTTTAGATATTTTAAGTGAAAATTGTCATCTAAAATTCACTCTATACCCTTCATTAAAATCTCCACTTGTTTCCAGTTGTAACAATAACTCTTCCTGGTATCTGTCCACTGAACAAGGAGTCAGTTGGCAGACAGAGAAAATAGGGCCAAATTACTACTCTCCTAATATTAAATTCAGGTTTTAATTTCCAACCCAAAGGAAGAAAATAATCATTTTCAACAGATGAAAGAAAAATCATATGTAGCTCCAGACTAAAAGACTTACATTTTTAAATTGAAAATGTTATTAGCTAGTAAGAACAAAGGTTAAAACACTAATTTGGTATATTAGAATGAATACGATCTAATGGATAATGAATTCTATTTTTAGACAAATGTTAGGCTGCAGAGGAATGCCACACTTGTAAATGGGAAAGTTTATAATTTAGCTAACCTGAAAATCAGAGGTTTTAGGAAGCATGAATTGAAAGTCTCATCTGAAGGGATTTCTGAATGCCAAAAATCAGGACTGAAAACCCAGAATCTAAGAAATGTGAAAGGGGAAAAACTGCCAAGGCAGCAGAGGAGTGGAAGGGGGCAGAAACATTAAGACTGAAATTAAAAAGGGACATTGGTACAGATTACAAAAATACTGTAAATTATTTTAAAGATATTCCCTCTGAATTAGACACCTGTATGATACTGTGGCTTCAAAATAAATTTTCACAGGATTTTACTTTTGTCATATATTTTAGAGAGTGTGTGTAGTAAGAGTAAGAACAAGAGAGAAAAGGGAGGAGGGAAATACTGACAGATCATCACCAACCTGCTACAGCACCAACTCCCAAATCCCATCGAGTTTTAAAAGTAGATGTGAACTTTAATTATGATTGTTTAAGCTTCCTTTTAGGTTTAAGCCAATTTATATTAAGACTTTAAGTGATTTTTAATAAGCAAAAGGTCAGCCCTACAGCTATGATTTTATGCTAGGAAAAAATACACGTTTGGATGACTGCTGATGTTAACAGAGGACTGAATGCTGTTGTTAATTGTATTCAATGTGTTCTCTTACAGCAGTGTTTTTGATAAGCTTCTGATCCCATAATTTTAAAATCCAATAAAATGTAAAGGAGACAAAAGCAATGCCCTGGAAAACCAAGCATGCATTCTAATTCATCCTCACTGCTCTCTCATCAGGCGAGCTGTTATTCCACATCCATCACTCAAGAAAACAAACCTGTCATCTGCATTATCTTCTAGGTCCATGTCTACATTTTACTTCCCATCTGAACAAACAAAAACCTAAAAGGACTAATCTTTTCATTGAATTGAAGACGGAAACTTGTACATGGAACTGGGTGTTCATCCTAACTCTGCTTTTGTTTGCTTCATGGCATTTTTCAAATTGAATATATACATGCAAACAGTGAAAAAGTTTTTCAGCTGTCCCTGAAAAAAAGTTTTTCAGTTTTTCAAAGGACCACAACTGTCCTTGTCCTTTGAAGAATCTTCTATTGAAAACATGTGATGAGACCAACAAGAAAACATCAAGAAAGTAAACGGTTTGCTCAGGTGCTTATAAACCAGCTTTCTTTGCTGCTTTATCCTGTAACTGAAACTCCAATCATAATCTCATGCATGCAGGGACTGCTTCTTCCTTGGAGCTGTTGTTCAGGCTGCTTCTCTCTCTGAGCCATTGCTCATATTTCTTCCCCAACCTCAGAAGCCTGGAAGAGTCTCCACTTCATATATTGACAGTCTATCTTCTTCCAGAGCCAGTTCAAGGTCCCCCACCTTCTATGAGGTCTTTGTTAATCACTTCTAATCATTCCAAATTCTCCATCCTCTCAATTTAGATGGAATTAGCAGGTATTCCAATACAGCTTTACTCCAGTTTAATATTTCTATGCTATTCTGTAACTTTTCCTGTGTCCTATTCAACCAGAATGATAATCTGTCTGAAGGCTGAAGCAGTTTTTTTTTTGTTTGTTTGTTTGTTTTTGTTTTGTTTTTAATGTATTACAAGGCTTTGAACAATGACAGAGGCATGGGTATTTGACAAATACTTGCTGGTGGATGGACTGAGGGATCAATTCTTTTCTTGGCTGGTAAATGGAAGAGGGTATAGGGAAAAGACTTGTCCCTAGGATAAACAGTCACCTAACTATCTGGTTTCATAAAGGATCAAGGCATAGCAATCATATTATGCCTAAAGAAGAATTGGGGGGAGCCCCCTTGTTTCACATTCACCATATCCTTCAAGTTGGCAGCACCTCTGAATTAACAGCAATGACAAGGACTTGCTGAAACTATACTCACAGAGAGAGGGGAGAGTACAACCTATTCCCTTGCATGGAGGAAGGGGACATTTGTGGTTCCGAGAAGATTGCCCAGTTGGGAGAAAACTTCTTCCAAAGTCGTTTATCTTATTCTTCAGCAACAGTGGCGCAAAGCCTGGGATTTGGCACACCGACAATTATGGTAAGTAGCTCAAAGCCTCCGCATTTAAGGAGGAGGAGAACCTTTTAGTTGTGATATGCTGAATGGGCACTTTCAGCCTGAAGAAGGTCACACCACATGTAATGGATGATGCAATAAATTTGGTCTTATAGACACTGAAAAACTTTAGAGAAAAATTAAAATTACAAAAGCATGCATTTAAATTATATGAATAAACTGATGTGTACATTATAAATATTTCCACAACCTGTCTTTGGAGCATTTCAGCAAAACATGCATTCTGCATGCTTGAATAGACTCTATAGTCAGAACAAGGCAATATTCTCCTTGTTCAAATAAATGCTCTTAGGCTGAAGAATTTCAACAGCCCACAGGGAGAAAGCCTAGAAACTGCTTAAGCAAATTCTAAGCATGCCCACGTGGTTTCTGCTCAGCTGCAGGTAATTATCAATCATATTATTCTGGCAAAAGCTTGACAACATCACTTGCTTTCTCATCTTTTTTTCTCATTATGCTCTTCTCCCAATAGAAAAATACCATTTTAAAAAATAACAAACATCCATATCTTTCCCATAGTTCTTGACAGAATGGATAGTTTATAACGTTACCCTTTCTTTTACGCATTTTCAGTCCATGGCATGGAGCCATTTCATCTTTTCCAATTCATCATGTATGTATGGTAATAACAACTATGTGCAATATACCTTACATTCAATATTAAATATAAGATTTAATTTCTTATATATGTGGTATATCTTGGAAACAAGCAGCAGAATTTGCACATTTGCTTCAAATACTCACCTAAAGATGCCGAGCACTTATTCCAACTTTGGTCTTGTTTCTCAGAAGCATCTGTAGAGCTGCTTTTTGGAAACTCTCCTCAGATATTTACATATAACATGCCTTAGAATCACACCTTGGTTAGGCAAAAAAACACTACCTTTCCAGCACTATCTATTGTCATATTTTCCAAATGAGCTTAAGCAGTGAATTTCTTTAAACCTTAGTGTACACCAAAATGCCACTCCTAGGTATACACCCAAAAGAATTGGTAATATATGTCCACACACAAAGACTTGTAAAAGAGAATCCATCGCAGCATTATCCATAAGAGCCAAAAGCAGGAACAACCCAACTGTCCATCAACTGATGAACAGATAAGCCACATGTGCTCTCACATTGGAATATTCGCACGTTGGAATACTATTCAGTAACAAAACGAAATGAAGTCCTGATACACGAACCTTGAAAAAATTATGCTAAGTAAAAGAAGCCAGAGATGAAATGCTACATATTGTATGATTGTATTTACATGAGACGCCCAGAATAGGCAAATCCAAAGAGACAGAAAGAGAAAGCAGATTAGTGGTTTCCAGGGGCTGGGGACAAGGAAGAATAGGGAGTGATTGCTTAATGAATACAGAATTTCTTCTTGGGGTGATGATGTTCTAAAATTGATGTTTTCACAATTCTGGGCCTATATGAGAAACAAATGGATTCTACATTTTAAATCAGTGAATTGTGTCATATATGAATTAAATCTCAATAAAGCTTTTTTTTAAAAAAACTAAAGGCTATAACTGAAATCTCCTTAATAAAGGGGTTCTCCTGTAGAACCTCCCTACATTTTTTGTGAAGAACAATTTGAGACTTTCCAAAAGCACTGAGAAAGAAAATCAGTTTTCTTACCCATTACCTCAAGCACAGATCCATCATCCAGCCATCCATCCAACAGTCAAACAGAACAGTCCACACCACAGAGTTCCTTCTCACGTGACTCCAGTCTCCCAAGCTTAAGAGCTAAGAGGAAAATGTCTCTCCTTCTATATTCTTACTTCTTGACAGCTATTGTGAAAAATAAGTACAAAAACACTTAACATTTGGTTTAAAAGTAGAGGTTCCCATGCAAAAATGGTGCATTTAAAATTTTATACCAAAAAAAAAAAAAAATCTAAACAAGTTTACCCCCCAGAGGGCTACGATTTACAGTTCTTGCTATTTGGGAAGAAATGTTAGCACCTTCATCAGAGAGAGAAGTAACCACCCTGTCTTTTATGCTCTTGTGCGTGCTAAGTTGCTTCAGTCATGCTTGACTCTCTGCAACCCTATGGACTGTAACCTGCCAGGCTCTTCTGTCCATGAGGATTCTCTAGGCAAGAATACTGAAGTGGGTTGCCACACCCTCCTCCAGGGGATCTTTCCAACCCAGGAACTTATCTCTTATTTCTCCCACATTGGCATGTGGGTTCTTTACCACTAGGGCCATCTGGGAAGCCCAACACACTTTTACAACAGGTTGCTGCTGCTCTTCAGTCGCTAAGTCATGTCCAACTCTTTGCATCCCCATGGACTGCAGCACACCAGGCTTCCCTGTCTTCACTATCTCCCAGAGTTTGCTCAAACTCATGTCCATTGAGTCGGTGATGCTATCCAATCATCTTATCCTCTGTCACTCTCTTCTCCTTCTGCCATCAATCTTTCCCAGCATTAGGGTCTTTTCCAATGAGTCAGCTCTTCACATCAGGTTGCCAAAGAAGGTACTGATGCTTCAGTTTCAACATCAGTCCTTTTAATGAATATTTGGGGTTGATTTCCTTTAGGATGGACTGGTTTGATCTCCTTGCAGTCCAAGGGACTCCAAGAGTCTTCTCCAGCACCACATTTTGAAAGCATCAATTCTTCAGCACTCAGCCTTCCTTATGGTCCAACTCTCACATCCATATATAACTACTGGAAAAACCATAGATTTGACTATACGGACCTTTACTACTATAGTATTCTGGCCTGGAGAATTCAATGGACTGTGTAGTCCATGGGATCGCAAAGAGTTGGACATGACTGAGCGACTTTCACTTCACTTTAAATACATTTTAAAAAGCAAGGACATACTGTTTAACACAGGGAACTATATTCAATATCTTATAATAACCTATAATAGAAAAGAAACTGAAAAAGAAGATATCTATATATACACATATATGTATAACTGAATCACTTTGCTGTATACCTGAAACTAACACATTATATAGCAACTATACTTCTATAAAATTTTTTTATAATTATTGCTTAACTTATACAAGTAATACATGCTTGAGATGAGTGAAAATACAAAAATTCAAAAAGGAGATTTCAATTCATCTGGAGAGATTATAATTTAATATTTTGATGTATTTCCTTCTGAATTATCTTTTTATACACACTCACTTCAAAATTCCAAGTCACTTATATATAGAGTGCATTGATTACTGAATTGGGCCTTGCAATGTGGCATGAAATTTCCATTAATAGGCAGAGTCTATGTCCCTATTCTTTGAATTTGGGTTGGCCTTGTGGCTGGAACAACAGTAGACAGCAGAAGTGATGGTATACAGTTTGCAGGCTATGCCTCAAGAGACTTTGGAGCATCTTCTCCCTGTCTTACAGCCCTGTCTCTGCCATGAGAGTCTGCTGGAGAATGAGAGACAATGTGGACCAGAGATGAAGTCTCTTTTGCCAATATGCTACATAACCACACATGCATAAGCAGCACAGCAGAGATCAACCAAGTTCTGCCCACATTAACAGAACTAATCCATTAACCTACAGAAGGTACAAAAATAATTGTTCCATGGTACACAAAGCCAAGTTTTGTGGTTGTTTGTTAAACAGTTTATTCTAACCATAGATAACTGGTGCAGTATATAATTTTTGTCTAAGTTCTGAGAAGCTGACTCCAGCTCATCAGACATGGACTTGAAAAGATATGGGGCACCTGAGGATCACGGAGAGGCTCAGAACCAAGTTTTCCAGAACAATTTCCAAAAGGTTTTCAGAACAGCATCAGATCAGATCAGTCACTCAGTCGTGTCCGACTCTTTGCGACCCCATGAATCGCAGCACGCCAGGCCTCCCTGTCCCTCACCAACTCCCGGAGTTCACTCAGACTCATGTCCATCGAGTCAGTGATGCCATCCAGCCACCTCATCCTCTGTCGTCCCCTTCTCCTCCTGCCCCCAATCCCTCCCAGCATCAGAGTCTTTTCCAATGAGTCAACTCTTCGCATGAGGTGGCCAAAGTACTGGAGTTTCAGCTTTAGCATCATTCCTTCCAAAGAAATCCCAGGGCTGATCTCCTTCAGAATGGACTGGCTGGATCTCCTTGCAGTCCAAGGGACTCTCAAGAGTCTTCTCCAACACCACAGTTCAAAAGCATCAATTCTTAGGCACTCAGCCTTCTTCACAGTCCAACTCTCACAACCATACATGACCACAGGAAAAACCATAGCCTTGACTAGACGAACCTTTGTTGGCAAAGTAATGTCTCTGCTTTTGAATACGCTATCTAGGTTGGTCATAACTTTCCTTCCAAGGAGTAAGCATCTTTTAATTTCATGGCTGCAGTCACCATCTGTAGTGATTTTGGAGCCCAGAAAAATAAAGTCTGACACTGTTTCCACTGTTTCCCCATCTATTTCCCATGAAGTGGTGGGACCGGATGCCATGATCTTCGTTTTCTGAATGTTGAGCTTTAAGCCAACTTTTTCACTCTCCACTTTCACTTTCATCAAGAGCCTTTTGAGTTCCTCTTCACTTTCTGCCATAAGGGTGGTATCATCTGCATATCTGAGGTTATTGATATTTCTCCCAGCAATCTTGATTCCAGCTTGTGTTTCTTCCAGTCCAGTGTTTCTCATGATGTACTCTGCATATAAGTTAAATAAACAGGGTGACAATATGCAGCCTTGACGAACTCCTTTTCCTATTTGGAACCAGTCTGCTGTTCCATGTCCAGTTCTAACTGTTGCTTCCTGACCTGCATACAGATTTCTCAAAAGGCAGATCAGGTGGTCTGGTATTCCCATCTCTTTCAGAATTTTCCACAGTTTATTGTGATCCACACAGTCAAAGGCTTTGGCATAGTCAATAAAGCAGAAATAGATGTTTTTCTGGAACTCTCTTGCTTTTTCCATGATCCAGCAGATGTTGGCAATTTGATCTCTGGTTCCTCTGCCTTTTCTAAAACCAGCTTGAACATCAGGAAGTTCACGGTTCACATATTGCTGAAGCCTGGCTTGGAGAATTTTGAGCATTACTTTACTAGCATGTGAGATGAGTGCAATTGTGCGGTAGTTTGAGCATTCTTTGGCATTGCCTTTCTTTGGGAACAGCATAGAGCTGACCTAATAATTAAACTGCATTGGATCCTCCTCCAACTCCAGATGCTATAGTTTATGTTACCTCCAAAATCTCAACCTTGCAGCAGCCACACTATCACCAGACAGGTGCCACTGTCACCAGAAACTCAACCTTTCTGACACTGCAGCCTTCCAAAGCTAGAAGTTTCTGCTTCCACTGGTGTGAGAAAATGGATGCTCTCATTATGGTCTTACCTAGAGAAACCTAGGGAGCATTTTACCTTATAAAAATATTAAAAATAGGCAAAGGACTTGAACAGATACTTCACTGAAGTGGATATAAGAAGGGCCAATAAACACATTAAAAAATGTTAAACATTGTTCGTGCTTAGAGAAACACAAATCAAAACCATGGTGAGATACCACATGTACCCATATTAGAATGGATAAAAATGGAATCCACCAACACCACCAAATGCTGACAAGGATGCAGGAAATCTAGAACTCTCACACACTGCTGGTAGGAATACAAAATGGTACAACCATCCTGGTAGATAGTTTGACAGTTTCTCATAAAGTTAAACACATATTCACCATATGATTCAGCAATTCCCATCCTGGAATTTACCCTGGAGAAATGAAAACTCCTGTTCACACAGAAATCTTTACACAGATGTTTATAGCAGCTCTAGTCATAATCACCCCAAACTGGAAACCAGCCAAATACTATTTCCCAGCTTAATAGATAAACTATGGTATATCTATACCATGAAATTTACTCCTCAGCAACCAAAAGGTACAAACTATTGACAATGGGTGACAACTATAGGAAGAGTCTATATGACATATTTTGTCTTTTTAAAAACATTTTTTGATATATTGTCTTACTTGTAACAGGGACTATATAACAGGAAATCAAATGATGATATTAGTGCTTAAGGAAGAAGAAAGTATGAATTGAAATGAGAAAAATCTCATTCAGGAAGCTAGTTAGAAGGACTAGCATGACACATGAGGGTCAGTGCCAGGATGGACAGAGAGAAAAAGATAAATATGACCACTGTGTAGAAAGAGGGATAAGTCTTCCCTTATATGGGGCCATATGAATACAGAATATAAATGAGAAGGAACAGTCAAAAATATTTTCAAGGTTCTAAGGCTACAAAAATGGTTTATCATGGAAGAAAACAGGAAAGTTTAGAGAAAAAGCTGGTTGTGATATGTTTATTCATTTAGTTACTGTTCCTTTTCAGGGAGAAAAGATCACTAATTATTTGAACATTTAGAGTTTGAAGTGAGATGGAACCTATAAGGAGAACTATCCTATAGGCAAAAGGAAATATGGGACTAGAATTCAACCAAGGAGGGAAACAATAATTTGCATCTCTAAAGGACAGAAGTGAGAGCTGAAACTAAGACATAATATTAACAAGTGGACAAAATCATGAGAAAACCCATTTCTTCCATTTGAATGAAATTTTATTTGACAAACATGAATATCCAATTTAATCTACAAATTTCTACCAGGAAAGCACATTACAAACATCTGTTTTAGTATTGCTCAGTTTTAAAGAAACCTTATGTTAGATTTACCTTGTAAAAGATACTTAATTAGTCAGTATCATAGAAAATAATGACATCAACTTTTGTTAACCAAGAGAAATATTTTAAGTTAAAATCAAGCTGAAGCGTAACAAGATCAATATATTCAAGGAATACAGTATAAAGGTGTATTCCATTTTTCTCTGCAAAGCACCTCGCAAATTCATACTTTGCTCTTTGGAGATATTAATGTAATTGCTGAGGACGTTGGCCAATGGTATTTTTTTCTAATGGTATTTATTATAAAACAATCTTGGCAAGTGAAAGAAAACAGCACACACTGCTAATATTTTGGTAGAATTATGTGTTTATTCTAGCACTGTTAACAAGAGAGAAGTAAGCACTGGACAAGCACAGAGGAATGCTGCTGATGTAAATGAATATTTATTCAAAGCTCAGCTCTTCCAACCCCCTCTGATAGGGGAATGGCAAAGAGCATTTTGATCTTGGATTTCTCCCAATCTCACACGCCAACAAACACAGCACCCAAAGAAATGCTGTTGATGGCCCAGGGAGGCAATAAAGGCAGACAAAGCAGTACCCTATGAGAGAGTCTCTGATGTGATGGAGAAGAAGGATGGGAAAATCCAGATTAGAGAGAAAGCATATGGCTGAAGGGCCAATCATATACGTTGGTTGCTAGTGCTGTCACTGTTAGGATGTGGCTTTCTTTAGCCCCTTAGCCACAGTCTATACCCTCAGTATTGGAACCATATGACCATGCTACCATACAGGCAGGACAGGAGCATGTCGTTGATTAGTTAAAAAGTATCAGTTAACAGACACATTATATTTTACTAATGTAGATGAACAGTGACCCTTGGTGTTCAAATCATGTTGCATGTATTCTTCCCACACTTGAATCATCAGAAAACATCAGACAAACCAAAATTGAGGAACATTCTACAAAATACCTGGCTGGCACTTTTTTTAATGTGGAAAGATCATGAAAGACTTCTTGGAAGAAACTAAGTCGTGCTAACTAAATGGGATCTTGCAATTGGAACTGAAAAAGAACATAAATGTGAAAAACAGTGAAATCCACACTACTATTAATATATGTAAAAGAGATAACCAACAAGGGCCTGCTGTATATCACAAGGAACTCTACTCAATATTCTGTATTAACCTATTGCAAAATCTGAAAGAATGAATCTGAAAAAGAAAGAATATATATATACATATATATATATGTATGTATAACTGAATCACTATGCTGTACACCTGAAAACAACACATTGTAAATTAACTGTACTCTAATGGTGGTTCAGATGGTAAAGAATCTGCCTACAATGCAGGAGACCCAGGTTCAATCCCTGGGTTGGAAAGAGATCCCCTGGAGAAGGGAATGGCTACCCACTCCAGTATTCTTGCCCGGAGAATTTCACAGACAGAGAAGCCTGGCGGGTTATAGTCCATGGGGTTGAAAAGAGTCGGACACAACTCAGTGACTAACACACTAAAAAGTGAAAAAAATTAAGTAAAAAAGATTTTTTTAATAAGTACACGCACTGATAATATTTTAGCAGGTATTGCCAAATAACTCTATGAAGTTTGATACCAATTTATAAGTTTGGGTTTTTTTGCCAACTTGCTAACTTTGAGAACTGAACATTTTTACCTTTGCCACTTTTACTGGTGAAAAATATGAACCCATTAGATTGACAGATACATACTACTATATATGAGTATAAAAGATGACTAGTAAGAATCTACTGTATAGCACGGGGAACTCTATTCAGTGCTCTGTAATGATCTATATGTGAAAAGAATCTAAAAATGAGTGGATATATATGTATAACTGATTCACTTTGCTGTATAGCAGAAACTAACATAACATTGTAAATCAACTGTACTCCAATTAAAAATTATTTAAAATAAAAATGACCTCATTAATGTTTTAACTCTATTTCTTTAACCAAACAAATGTGAAATAATTTTAGTTAACAAAAGAAAACGGTGAAATCCAAGTAAGTTCTGTATTTCTCTTAAAAGTACCTCAGTTGGCATTTCCAAGATTATTTTGGTAACAAGCCTGTCACCAAGGTGTATTTCTTAGTTTTCATAAATGCACCATGGTTATATATGAAATTAATGTTAGGGGAAGCTGGATAAAGGTATCTGGGAGCCCTCTGTACTATCTGTGCTGCTGCTGCTAAGTCGATTCAGTCGTGTCCAACTCTGTGAGACCCCATAGACGGCAGCCCACCAGGCTCCCCCATCCCTGGGATTCTCCAGGCAAGAGTACTGGAGTGGGGTGTCATCACCTTCTCTGAGTATCTGTGCTACTCTCCTGTAAATCTAAAATTATTTCAGGAATTCTTTGGTGGTCCAGTGGTTAGGACTCAATGCTTTCACTGCTAGGGTTCAAGTTAGTTCCCCTAGTAGGGGAACTAAGATCCCACAAGACACGAGGTGGAGGTCGGGCCAAAAAAAATTTTCAAAATTAAAAGTTAAAAAGACAGTGTGTATTTATTGTTTGTCCTGCTTTTTTTTTTTTTCAATCTTAAAGGCTGCTTGGGTTAAATATTAATTCATATGCAAAACAATTTAAGAATTCATGACCTACCGTCCAACCATATCATACGATTTTTAGTTTCTGGACGATGCCCTGCTTACTAATTCTTTCATACCTTTGCTCATTCTGTTTCTTCTACTTGTCTTCCTCCCCATCCCTGTTGCCAGACACATTCCTTATGTGAAGACTGACCTCAAATATCATCTTATTCCTTATTTGAAGAATGACCTGAAATATCATCTCCTCTGGCTTCCTCAGGCAGAGTTTGACTTTCCCTCTTATCCATTCTTAGAGCATCATCTAGAAACCTCTCTTTTATCTCATGTGATAAGGTTCTGAATATAGTCTATATGCTGCTGCTGCTGCTGCTGCTAAGTCGCTTCAGTCGTGTCTGACTCTGTGCGACCCCATAGACGGCAACCCACCAAGCTTCCCTGTCCCTGGGATTCTCCAGGCAAGAATACTGAAGTGGGTTGCCATTTCTTTCTTCAATGCATGAAAGTGGAAAATGAAAGTGAAGTCGCTCAGTCATGTCCAACTCTTTGCGACCCCATGGACTGCAGCCCACCAGGCTCCTCCGTCCATGGGATTTTCCAGGCAAGAGTACTGGAGTGGGGTGCCATTGCCTTCTCCAATAGCCTATATGAAGTGCCAGTTATAACTCAGAGATCTAAAAACAGGCTGCTGTTGCTGCTGCTGCTACCAAGTCACTTCAGTCGTGTCTGACTCTGTGCGACCCCAGAGACGGAAGCCCACCAGGCTCCCCCGTCCCTGGGATTCTCCAGGCAAGAACACTGGAGTGGGCTGCCATTTCCTTCTCCAATGCATGAAAGTGAAAAGTGAAAGTGAAGTCGCTCAGTCGTGTCCGACCCTCAGCAACCCCATGGACTGCAGCCTTCCAGGCTCCTCCATTCATGGGATTTTCCAGGCAAGAGTACTGGAGTGGGGTGCCATTGCCTTCTCCGGAAAAACAGGCTATCTGGATTCAAATCCTGACCCAATCTCCTACCAGCTGTGTAACTTAGAGCAAATTACTTAATCCTGTGTCTAAACTTCCTTGTCTAGATAATTGGGCTAATAAAAACATCTCACGCAGTTGATATGAGAACTCAATGAAGTCATGCAAATAAAGTAATTCTAAAAGAGTTTGACTCAAGTAAGCACTCAATAATTGTTAGCCATTATTATTGTTATTACATGTCCCTCTAGATTGAGAACATTCAGATCAAGGACCACATGTTATTTTCTTTTCTGGGTGAAATTCTCAGAGCGGATTTAAATCCTCCCTTTGCCATTTATTGGCTTCAAACCTCCTAGGATTATTTTGAGGATTTAGTGATCCATTGCTTTTTTTTTTTTTTAGTGCCAAAATTTATCGAATGGAGGTCTGTACACAGGCAAATCTTAATGTGAAAACTAAGACATGAGAAGCTCCCCCACTGCCTCTGCCCTCCAGGGTGGGGAGAGGAGGGAGGAGGCCTTAGGGGCAGAGGACAAGAGGGGGAACACAGCTGTAGGAAGGGAAGGGTCCAGGTTGGATGGTGTGAATTGATGTTTTAAGGAAAAAAAGAACAATCTATTCACACCCAGGGGCCAGGGAAGGGAAGAGGAAAGGCACTGCTCTGCTTCTATTCACAAGGGACACAGGAGGGCAGGGAGGTTGAAGGAGGTGGAGACCTAGGGGAGGGGAGGAAACTGAGGGGTAGAAAGTCCTCATGCCCACCCCTCATCCTCTGTCCTTCCTTCTATTCCCTCCTGGCAGTGGGGAGAGGGACTCATTGTTACCTCTGCCCCCAGTCCAGGGGCCCAGTCAGGGCAGGAGCTTGGTGGGCCATGGCCCCCATTCCCAGCCCCCTGGGGGTTCCCAGATGGAAGGGGTAGTTGGTGGCACCCTCAGGAAGAGTTTGGTGAGAAGAGCTGTGGCATTGGTCAACTGCTAAGTCCAGGCCGGTCTGAGCGTGACTTAAAGTTTGTGAGGATGGGGTGAGGAAGGGAGTGCCTGTTGGGGTCCTCAAGTGAGAAGAGATGAGAACAGTTTTGAGAGATGGTTGGACAGTGAGTTGGACAGGACTGAATTTGAAGAAAGGACAGGACTGAAATTGAAGAAAGGAGAAGCGGTTACTGGGGAGCTGGGTTCCAGGACATTGAAGATAATCAAAGAAGCTTTGGGCACAAGCTTCCAGTGTGAGCAGGCTAGAGTGGAGTGCAATGGCCTCAGGGGCCATTCGATTTGAATACCTTTGTCGAGGGGTGAGCTCTAATCTGGGGGAACTGGAACTCTGTGTAGTTGGGATTCATCTCTCAAATCTCTTCCCAGGTTGGTGTTCCCAGCACCTTGATGATCTCTACCAGCTGGTCTACCCCACTGTCCCCAGGGAAGATGGGCTAGCCTAGGAGGAGCTCAGGCAGTAGGCAACCAGCTGACCACACACACATTAATGAATGAGCTTCCCTTGTGGCTCATCTGGTAAAGAATCCACCTGCAATGCAGGAGACCTGTGTTCGATCCCTGGGTTGGGAAGATCCCCTGGAGAAGGGAAAGGCTACCCACTCCAGTATTCTGGCCTGAAGAATTCCATGGACTATATAGTCCATGGGGTCTCAAAGACTTGGACATGACTGAGCGACTTTCACTTTCAGTGGCTCTGAAGATCAGCTCTGGGGCCCGGTAGTATTGAGAACAGATGTACGAGACATTGGGCTCCCCTCAGACCAACTGCTTTGCAGTGCCAAAATCACAGAGCTGGAGGACAGGGGTGACAGGGTCCACCAGCATGTTCTGGGGCTTAATGTATGGGTGACACACACCCTGAGCATGGAGGTAGCCCAAGCTCTGGAAGAGCTGGTACATGTATACCTTGACATAGATGATAGCAATGGTCAACTTGGCCTTGGTAAAGTGGCAGACCACCTGGTACACTGTCTCAGGCACATATCCCAGCACCAGATTTAGGTAAAGCTCATCTTTCTTCATGGAAAACATGGGGAAACAGTGAAGTTGCTCAGTCATGTCCGACTCTTTGCAACCCCATGGACTGTAGCCCACCAGGCTCCTCCGTCCATGGAATTTTCCAGGCAAGTGTCCTGGAGTGGGTTGCCATATCCTTCTCCAGGAGATCTTCCCAGCCCAGGGATTGAACCCGGGTATCCCGCATTGCAGGCAGATGCTTTACCATCTGAGCCACCAGGGAAGCAGTGACAGACTTAATTTTCTTGGGCTCCAAAATCACTGAAGATGGTGACTGTAGCCAAGAAATTAAAAGATGCTCGCTCCTTGGAAGAAAAGCTATGAGAAAGCTAGATAGCATATTAAAAAGCAGAGATCACTTTGCCGACAAAGGTCTGTACAGTCAAAGCTATGGATGGCATCACTGATTCAATGGACGTGAATTTGAGCAAACTCTGGGAGACAGTGAAGGACAGGGAAGCCTGGTGTGCTGTAGTCCATGGGGTCACAAAGAGTTGGACATGACTGAGTGACTGAACAACAATGGTTTTCCCAGTAGTCATGTACAGATGTGAGAGTTGGACCATAAAGAAGGCTGAGTGACCAAGAATTGATGCTTTCAAACTGTGCTGGTGGAGAAGAGTCTTGAGAGTCCCTTGGGCAGCAAGTAGATCAAACTAGTCAATCCTAAAAGAAATCAATTCTGAATATTCATTGGAAGGACTGATGCTGAAGCTCCAGTACTTTGGTCACCTGTGGTGAAGAGCCAACTCACTGGAAAAGATCTTGAAGCTGGGAAAGACTGAGGGCAGGAGGAGAAGGGGGTGACAGAGGATGAGATGGTTGTATGGCATCACTGACTCAATGGAGATGAGTTTGAACAAACTCCAGGAGATAGTGAAGGTCAGGGAAGCCTGGCATGCTTCCAGGCAGTCCATGGGGTCGCAAACAGTCAGACATGACTTAGCAACTGAATAACACCTTTATTCTCCCTTTTGAAATACAAAAAGCATCTCAGCATTGCAATATTGCAGTGATCTAGCTTACGCATAATCTGCAGCTCTCAGTTCTTGAACCTCTTGTCCTGGAGAAACTTTCTGATGGCCACCAGTTCCCCGGTGTCTGCCAGCCATGCCTGGTACACGACCCCAAAATGAGCCACTGCCAATCACTTTGATGTCTCTGTAAGCCACTTCCTGGGAGCACTCTGGGCCTTGGCCTAGAGTGGTTACCACTGTGGTCACCTTCCCACTGCCACTGCCTTTTTAAAGCATGTAGTAGGATAACGAGCTCAAGGCAAGCATTCAAAAATATTAGTTGTTAACAATTATCATTTTGATAAAGCCAGAGTTCAACACTTGAGATGTGCTGAATTGTTTGGTGAATGAGTTGATTGGTAAGAATGATTGATAATACTCCAGTAGCTGAGATCGATTATCAACTAATGATAACAAAAATTAAATTTCTTCATTTGCCACCTCATGCCTCTAAGCTTTAGAAAGCCTGTTCTAACCCAAGATACTTGTTTGTGTTCCTCTGTGGTTTTTTTTAATATAAATTTATTTATTTTAATTGGAGACTAATTACAATATTGTATTGGTTTTGTCATACATTGACAAGAATCAGCCATAGGTGTACATGTGTTCCCCATCCTGAACCCCCCTCCCCCCTCCCTCCCCATCCCATCTCTCTGAGTCATCCCACTGCACCAGCCCCAAGCACCCTGTCTCATGCATCGGACCTGGACTGGCGATTCTTTTCACATATGATAATATACATGTTTCAATGCCATTCTCCCAAATCATCCCACCTTCGCCCTTTCCCACAGAGTCCAAAAGACTGTTCTATACATCTGTGTCTCTTCTGCTGTCTCGCATACAGGGTTATTGTTACCATCTTTCTAAATTCCATATATATGTGTTCGTATACTGTATTGGTGTTTTTCTTTCTGGCTTACTTCACTCCGTATAATAGGCTCCAGTTTCATCCACCTCATTAGAACTGATTCAAGTTTAAAAAAAAAAAAAAAAAGAACTGATTCAAATGCATTCTTTTTAATAGCTGAGTAATATTCCATTGTGTATATGTACCACAGCTTTCTTATCCAGTCGTCTGCTGATGGACATCTAGGTTGCCTCCATGTCCTGGCTATTATAAACAGTGCTGTGATGAACATTGGGGTACATGTGTCTCTTTCAATTCTGGTTTCCTTGGTGTGTATGCCCAGCAGCGGGATTGCTGGGTCGTATGGCAGTTCTATTTCCAGTTTTTTAAGGAACCTCCACACTGTTCTCCATAGTGGCTGTACTAGTTTGCATTCCCACCAACAGTGTAAGAGGGTGCCCTTTTCTCCACACTCTCTCCAGCATTTATTGCTTGTAGACTTTTGGATAGCAGCCATTCTGACTGGTGTGAAATGGTACCTCATTGTGGTTTTGATTTGCATTTTTCTGATAATGAGTGATGTCGAGCATCTTTTCATGTGTTTGTTAGCCACCTGCATGTCGTCTTTGGAGAAATGTCTATTTAGTTCTCTGGCCCATTTTTTGATTCGGCCATTTATTTTTCTGGAATTGAGCTGCAGGAGTTGCTTGTATATTTTTGAGATAATTCATTGTCAGTTGCTTCGTTTGCTATTATTTTCTCCCATTCTGAAGGCTGTATTTTCACCTTGCTTATTGTTTTATTAACATCCAGTCAATTGGAAGGATCTCAATGGAGTAAGTTCTAAGAACAAGTAGCTTTGCACAATGATACTTTAATAGCCAGTTGAGGGTAAGGGGTATCACAGCTGCAGCTACTGCCAACTAAAGACTATGTGGAAATTCCCTAAGGGCAGCATATAAATCAATATAATTGCTATTGCTATTGCTAAGTCACTTCAGTCGTGTCTGACTCTGTGTGACCCCATAGACGGCAGCCCACCAGGCTCCCCTGTCCCTGGGATTCTCCAGGCAAGAATACTGAAGTGGGTTGCCATTTCCTTCTCCAATGCATGAAAGTGAAAAGTCAAAGTGAAGTCACTCAGTCATGTCTGACCCTCAGCGACCCCATGGACTGCAGCCTTCCAGGCTCCTCCTTCCATGGGATTTTCCAGGCAAGAGTACTGGAGTGGGGTGCCATTGCCTTCTCCAAAATCAATAGAACAACTCTTACCTAAAGAACAACTACTACAGGATTGGATGTATAGTCTTAACTTCTTTGTCCCAACTCTGCATAAGAAAGGGCTTATTTTGCCATTTACTCATGGGTGTATGTATATGAGAGTTGACAGGAAATAAACAGCACTTTTTCATACAATCTTAATTACTGTACACAAATCTTAAAACCTAATATGTAGAGGAAAAACTGCACTGTAACATAGTTGCCTCGGGTACTGCATATTTTCTTAAGAGTTTAAAAAGCCAAAAATAGTATTGTTGCCTTTTTTCCTCTGAAAGCATTATAAGATCCATGTTCACTGCCTATAACAGCATTTAGGAATGAAGCAGATGGAGTAATTAACAATAGACATAGCTGTATGACACCTCATGGCCCATGGGGCCTAAGTGCATTCACCAATTGATTTCACAACCTCCTACAAAGAGAATACAGTTGTATTCCCTTTAAAGGTGAAGCAACTGAAATTTGTACCTTGTAAATAGTGGCTCTGGGGTTTGACCCCAGGTTTACACACCTCCGAAATCTATGATTATACTGTCCTTCAGTTAAATAAGATTGTGGTTGACATTCTACTTGCTGCTCCCCATGAGCCTGTGCTAAAATTTTTGAATTTGGCTAGGATTGTGCTGGGAAGTTAGTTCTGTTCAAGCTCACACTGACCTTTGTCCCATCTCTAGTGAACACTAGGTCGTGTGCAAGAGGTTACAAGGTCCAACCAATTCAGGATAGAAACCAATGGAATGACTCTCCTGGCAGTCCAGTGGTTAAGACTTTGCATTCCAGTGCAGAGGGATATGAGTTTGATCCCTGGTCAGAGAGCTAAGTCCCCTCATACCTTGCAGCCAAAAAGTCAAAATGTAAAACAGAAGCAATATTGTAACAAATTCAGTAAAGACTTTTTAAAGAAAGAAAAGAAACCAGTGGAGACATTCTCCATCTCCCCATATTTTAGCTTGAAACAGATCCAAGAAGGCCACAAGTGATTTTTGCTTCTCCCATCAACAGGTGGAATCTACTTCCCTTGCCCTTGAATCTGGGCGGGCCCTGTGACTCATGCTGACCAAATACCATGAGATTACCATGCAGTGAGGAAGCCCTAGCTATCCTCTCGGGGAGAGGGGCCACATGGAGGATCACCAATGCACCAGACATATAAGTGTAGACATCCTGAACTTTCCAGGCATCCCAGACACCAGCTAAAAGCAGCCAAATGAGTGAGTTCAGCTGATGCCATGTGGAGAAGAACTGCCCAGCTGAGCTGTGATCATTTAATTCCTGACCCACAGAGTCATGCCACTAAGTTGGGGGATTGTTTGTTATACCTAAATAGATAACAGAAACACAGGTAGATGATTCTGAGAGGCATTCTGCAAGCTTTCCAGTGGTCCTGCTGGAATCGTGGTCATTCCTTTGTCCACAGATGTGAATTTTATGGCACAAATTTATAATGGCATTTCATTTTTTCTTCATCATTCCTGCTTCCCGGGATCACCTCCCAAAGAAACAACATTCACCCAGGTCCTTTCTTTGGTGGAACTCAAACTAAGACACAGAACTTGTGCCCTTCCCACAATTTTTTCATGAAGTTTTAAAAGTTTTGATTTTTATGAAAATGATTTATCCATGTTCCAATTATATATGGCAACATCCAACCAATCATTTTTATTTCTAAAGCAAGGTGTTATCATGAACTTAAAAGCTGTATGAATAGACATACAGTCAGAAAAATTACACTAATAGATTGTGGTCTAAAACTCTGCAGAAGTCATTCCAAATAAGAGAAAAAAATTAATTTTTCTGCCCTGTAAAAAGTTTGCATGTGCTGTGCTGTGCTTAGTTGCTCAGTCGTGTCTGACTCCTTGTGACTTCATGGACTGCAGCCAGCCAGGCTCCTCTGTCCATGGGGATTCTCCAGGCAAGAATACTGGAGTGGGTTGCCATACCCTCCTCCAGGGAATCTTCCCAACCCAGGGATCAAGCTGGGGTCTCCTGCATTGCCAGCAGATTTTTACCAGCTGAGTTACCAGGGAAGTCTAAAAATATTGCATGGTGGTGGTGGTTTATTTGCTCAGTCATGTCTGACTCTTGCAACCCCATGGTCTGTAGCCTGCCAAGCTCCTCTGTCCATGGGATTCTCCAGGCAAGAATACTGGAGTGGGTTGCTATTTCCTTCTGCAGGGGATCTTCCCCACCCAGGAATTGAACCTGGGTCTCCTGCACTGCAGGCAGATTCTTTACTGACTGAGCTATGAATGAAGCCCAAAATATTGCATAGAAACATTTAATTAATAACTAAAAAGGAATCTTTGTAAGTATGCTAAGTTAATTTTCTTCTTGACCATTCAACTTTCTTACTCTGAACTCTGAAAGTAAAACTTCTTACTTTGAACTTTTAAAAAATAACTTTACTTTTTAAAATGATTTTAGATTCCAGTGAACATTTACATAAGTTATATCTTGCATATCTTTATATAAATTAGAAATGATACCTTATGGGATCAGTAAGATACATAGCATTATTTAAACATTTCCTACAAAAGGGAT
The DNA here is from genome assembly GCF_055505025.1 of Bos grunniens. Lineage (NCBI taxonomy): Eukaryota > Metazoa > Chordata > Mammalia > Artiodactyla > Bovidae > Bos > Bos grunniens. The sequence continues at coordinate 9,115,938 of NC_141194.1, forward strand.
ATTTCTAGATGAGGAAAGACAAACTAGACAATCGTGACATATTGATTCATCTGCATCTAGCTTCCATCCCTCTCCCCTGGGGAAAAAAATGAAACTCTGAATAATATTGCAAAGAGAAATAAACTATTTCACTTTCTAAAAAATATCTTGTCACTCTGAATAACCTTTTTCAGTTATAAGAACCCTGAACAAGAACCTAAATATCTGATCGTTTGCATAGCACTTTTTACTAATCTTCAAAAGGGCACCCTCAGTGCAAAAGCAATTTATTTCCAATTTAATCATAAATTAAAAGATTAAAATGTTGTCATTGCAGCAGAGCAACAATATATCTGCTGAGTTCATGACTCTGAGCTTCTGAAGTTAGCCTGGGACTCATATCACACTCCATGACATTCAAGGCTGCTTACTATTTCCATATCGCCTTTCTTGTTTATTTTATTGGCGTTTTGACAAACACGTTCTGAGCACACCATTTTTTGACAATATATTTCCATTAGAAACCAGATTCAACATGCCTCTTTGGGGGCTTGCTGAAAGACCCAGAGCTACCCTCTGTGATACAATATGAAACTTGTACCTGTCTTTGAGTTGTCTTATAAATCATCAAAGGAAGAAACCTGACTCACTGGGTTAGTAGCAAGAACCTAGAGACAAAAAGCTCTAATCCTGGATTTCTCTAAGTAATTTGACAGATACCTTCAGGTCAATAATTTAATTTTCATGTAAACAATTCTTCAATTCTGGTTTTATATATCCATGATTTTTCTCTGTCAAAGAGAAAATATGACCAAACTTTGTGTTGATGCTCAGAAGCTCTCATAAGCTTTCATAACAGATGCTTTCATAAACAGATGCTTTCATAAGCGAACCTATACTTCCTTACTGACAACAATAATGCAATATTTGTGATAATCTGTATGAGGGGAGAGGCAGAATTCATTTGTAGCATGATAAAAGTCCCAGGGAGGCTTGTTTTGAACACAATTCCAGGAAGAATCAACCGTGTCTATGATAATCAAAAGGCAGAACTCTGAAGGTCTCCGTTGGGGCAGGGCCAGTGCTGGGCATAAACTGGAGATGTTGTAGATAGGATTTAAGCATCACAGGGATGTCTCGACTGGACAGAAAACCTTTAAGGGCTCTTCCATCCCAACATTCTGTTTTGTTCATAGAATGCCAAAGTCAGTCTAGAAATGTTAATGGGAGTTATGGTTAGATTTTGAGCAAAAAAAGCATCTGAGTATAGATGGTATTGTTTCAACTTAGTGATGCTGCCTTGTTACCCTGGGAAGATGTTGATGAGATTAGCCATGAACAATAGTCAGCTTGAGCTCACATGGTAGTGGTAGCATGAGGAAGTGAGAACACCAGGCTTCAAGTGAGAAAGTACATGGCATTTGCCAGCTAGAGAACCGGGACTAAACTGGGAGCTATCCAGTTTCCAACATGCTAAGTATTCTCCAAAAAGTGTCTGATGCAATGAAGTTACTGGGACTAGTGTGTGGGAATGAAGGTTCCCCCCTGGCTTGTTGGCGTATCTTGTGTTACACCAAATCCACAATGCAAGTCCAGCAAATTCCTGTGTTCCAAGTCACTACTTCAAATCCCTGGGGTGACAGCCTCCAATGCCTATCATGAAAAGTATACCTTACTTAACAACTTGAAGATAAATTTTCAATTACCTTTTGCTGTTGTCCAACTCAGTCAGGTCTATTCATTCATTTGATCACCTAAGCCCTCTTTGAGTGCCTTGGTGGAAAGAGTAAGGTTCCTGGAACACACTGTAGGTGCAGAATAAATATTTTCAACTAATACTCTAATTCAAGTCCTACTTTTGTTGCTTCCTAGCTGTGTGACCTGGACACATCCTCCAATTTATGTAACCTTGCTCTACTAACCATCTTTTATTACTTCCTATGTGCTGGGCACTTTCCAAGTAATCAGATCATGAGGTCCTCACAAAAACTCTTTGAGGTAGGCACTTTAATTATCCCCATCTGACAGACGATGAAACTGAGGCAGAAAGATGCTTTGTAATTTGTTCAAGGTCACAGAGCACAGCTGAGATTTGAATCCAGGTGGTCTAGATCAGAGTCCAGCTCTAACCCATTCACTTCATTTCTTCTCCAACTAAGTCTGGCTGCCTCTTAATTGGAGTCTCAGTGTCCTTATCTGCAAAACGAAGGTTGACTCTATCACCCCACAGAGTTGTTGTAATAATAGTAAAAAAAAAAAAAAACTGCTGAGCATTCTACAAACACTATTAATAATTGTTATTTCACTTATTATTATCATCACCTATGCTGCTGGCTCAGTGATAAAGAATCTGCCTGCCAATGCAGGAGATGCGGGTTTAATCCCTGGGTTGGGAAGATCCCCCAGAGAAGGAAATGGCAACCCACCCCAGTATTCTTATCCAGGAAATCCCATGAACAGAAGAGCCTGGAGGGCTACAATCCATGGGGTCACAAAAAGAGTAGGACATGACTCAGCAACTAAACACCACCAACAATCTGAAGCAAACAACTGAAATAAGTGGGCAAAGAATCAATTGGAAGTTCCATTATGAGCACAATGCTACTTTGCTCAAAAGCCAGAAAACCTGGTGGCCTGGTTCAGGATTTCCATAAACCAAATTATTAACTATAGCAGAAACCTTGTTAGAATAAACCCAGAGGCAATGTGGCTACTGTCACCTAAGGTTTATCTTTCCCATTCCCCATCCACCTTTGGGTCTCAGCTTGCCTAACTGTTTCTCAACCCCCGAGAAAAGAAATTATTGACAATGCAAGCTGAGAATTGATCTGATGCTTATTCACACCTCAGCTTCTGTGCATGCATGCTCAGTTGCTCAGTCGTGTCTGACTCTTTGTGACCCCACAGACTAGCCCACCAGGCTCTTCTGTCCATGGGATTCTCCAGGCAAGAATACTGGAATGGGATGCCATTTCCTCCTATAGAGGATTTTCCTGACCCAGGGATCAAAGTGGCGTCTCCTGCATCTTCTACATTGGCAGGTATATTCTTTTACCACTGAGCCACCTGGGAAGCCCTTCAGCTCCTATGAGTAGTAGTTAATTCACCTGTTTCCACAAGTGTCCAGGTATACCGAAGGAAAACCATGTTATTTATCTTGATCCATGGGGTCACCCAACTCAATTCATTTCCAATTCAGCCTTCTCCTCTTGGGTCCATCGGCACAAGACGTGTTGTATTTTGTCAATTTGCTTTTAGTTCTAATGGCTGCTAAAAATCTGTGGCTATTCAATAGCTCTAGTGTGATATGGCCAGGCAATTTTTCAAGATTCTAAGTACATTTTAAAGTCTCTGCCTATTCTGAAAAACAATCTTTTTAATAGCTTCTCTGCACTTGCTTCCAAAGCATACTAATCAGGACACAGAATTTCCACAGTAACCAGTCTCAGAAAATCCCAGGCTGGCTGTTGACTCCTCCATTGAATCTGTTAGAGCTGTTACTACCTCCTCGTTGCATCCTCAAGGACAGTATTTAATACATATTAGGCTTGGGCCTGCTACATAACTCTCTTCATTCACGTTTATGTTTTACTGAAAAGATGATGTAGCAACAATATTGATATATTTTCTCTAAAAGTCATCAACAGTATTCTTTTTTAAATTGATATTAAAGTTTGCATACCATAAAATTTACCCTTTTAAAGTGTACAATTCAAAGGTTTGTAGTATATTCCTCAGGCTGTGCAAACATCACCTCTATCAAGGTCCAGAATGTTTTCATCCCTCCAAAAAGGAACCAGGTATCCATTAGCAGTCACTTCTCATCACTCCCTACTGCCAGCTTCTGGCAACCATTAACCTATTCTCTGTCTCTAGAGATTTGCCTAATCTAGACATTTCATATGAATAGAATCACACAATATATGGTCCTTTAACTAGCTTTTTTTACTTAGTGTAATGTTTTCAAGGTTTATCTATGTTGTAGCAAATATTAGTACTCCAGGCCTTCTTATTGCTAAATAATCTTGCATTGCATAAATACACCATGTTTTGTTTGCCATTCATCTGTTGATAGACATTTGATTGTTTCCACCATTTTGGCCATGATGAACAATGCTGCTATGAACATTCACTTACAATCTTTGTATACATGTATTTTCAGTTCTCTTGAGTAGATATCTAAAGGTAGAATTGCTGAGTAATACGGTCAATGTTTAACTTTTTGAGAAACTGCCAAAGTATTTTCAAAGCTGGTGCACCATTTTACATTCTCACCAGCAGTGTATGAGAGTTTCAATTTCTCCACATCCTTGTCAACACTCGATATTATCTCTTTTATTATAGCCATATGACTATATTGCCATATGAATTAGTATATCATTGTGGTTTTGATGTGTATTTCCCTAATAGCCAATGAAAACCTCATTCTTTACTAGCTAACACAGTACCTAATTCCATTTCCACATATTCCTTTCCAGTTTTGCCACATTGGAACATAGTTGCAGTTATAATCTCAGTCTCTTTATCATAAGCAATGGCCCAAAGAGGATGCAGTAAAATTTAGACTAAGACATCATGCCTCAAAGGTGTGTCTCAGGATTTGAAGAATCACTGTCAGAACACAGATTCCCTCAGTCATTGAATAGATTCTGATATGAAACACTGTTCCCTATGCAGGCTTAAAAAAATTACAATCTAGCTATGGAAAGCTGAGCTCACATTTGTGTAAATCATGAATTTGTCATGACATGTATGATAGTCAGAACGTATTTCTTTGGAGGTGACATCTGGTTAAGTCATAAAGTATGATGGACTTTTCTCAGATATGGGACCAGGCAATCAAAAGCAGAATGAGGAAAGGAAAAAAAAAATCCCTGCAGAGACCTTTAAATTAAATCATAAAATCCTGAGCTGTATCATGAAGCTCAAGGCCCAGCCAAACTCATGCTTCTCCATCTTCCTACTCCTCTAGGTGCTTTCAGTTGGATTTATCTAAGTTCTTGAAGCATATTATGACCCTCTTAATTACATACCATTCTATCTTTTCCCTTCTTTTTTGTTTAGCAAAGGCCTCCTTATCTACTGGTTTCAGGTGAGACATCCCAGACCTCCTTAGTACTTGTATCAGCTTCCTATGGCTGCTGTAACAAATCATCACAAACGTCATGGCTTAAAACAACACTTATTTATTCTCTTACAGTTCTGGAGATCAGAAGTCTCACCAGGCTAGAAGGATGTTGGCAGAGCCACTGTCATTCTGTAGACTCTAAGGACAATCTGTTCCCTTGCCTTTTCCAGCTTCTAGAGGCTGCTGCATTCTTTGGGTCATGGCTTCCCTCTCCATTTTCAAAGCCAGTAGTGTAGCATCTTTGAAATCAGTATATGTGTCTGTCTGTCTGTCTCTGTCTCTTTCTACATCTGTCTGTCTGTGTCTCTCTGGCTGATTCTGTCCTCATATCTTCTCTAACTCTGACCTTCCTGTCTCCTTCTTATAAGGATCCTTGTGATTACATTAGACTCACCCAGATAAGCCAGTATCATTCCCCCATCTCAAGATACTTAACTTAATCACATCTGCAAAGTCTCTTTTGCCATATAAGGTAACATATCCATGGGTTCTAGGAATTAGGACATGGACATCCTGGGGGCAGGCATTATTGTGTCCACCACAGTCCTCCTGTCATAATGCCATCGCATTCTGAGGAAGTGCAGCAATTTATTTATTGGGAATGATTGCTTTCACAAAGGGGTAAGCACCTTGTAGGTCCATGCCTGTTTATTCCACAACTTCCAATGTTTAGGGCACAGCTGGCACTTGACAAACAATTTAATGATGACCTGGCTAAGTGGCTAGTTTGCTTTTGTTGGATGAAAATTCCTAGGGAAAGGGGAGGAGGTCAGCTAAGATTATAATGTAAAAGGCTTTGAAATGACTGGCTAAGCAGTTTGGATTTCATTCTGTACACACTGAGTCCCAGCAAAGGTTTTTACTCAGGCAGTTAATGTGATTACAATTGTTTCTTTGGAATAGAAGGCCCATAAGCCAGATGGGAAGAGGGGAAAACTGAAGGCAGGGTGACCAAGCAGGAGGTCACAGAAAATGAGGACCCAAACTAGGCAGCGGCAATGAGAAGGAACAGCTGGAGAGAGATGTAAGAACTTGGATACATTCCTCTTCAAATCCTTTCAAGCATGGAGCAAATGAGAAATAAACACAACAGGATTTGATAACTTATTGGAGACGACAGGAGGGAAAAAAAAAGAGGGGGAAAACTGAAGACATTTCTGGCCTGGTAAAACTAAACTGGCCTAAGAATGGTGACACCAACCAAGAATAAGGAATACGGAAAATGAAGTGTGCTCAGAGAAAAGGGGATTGATTTGTTCCACTTCAGACATGTAGACCAGGAAGAGTCCAGTGGGCACCGTGAGCAATGTCTTGCAAGAAACTGGAATAGATGTTAGATGCTCAAGCACACAGAACTATGAGTGTCCCCAAGAGGGATAATGGCTGAAGTCACAAAAGTGAATGAGATCATCAAGGCAGAATGATCTGAAGGAAAAACACAGGACTGTGAGGATGTGTGGATGACAAGCACAGAAACAGAAGAGCAGGAAGAGACATTACAGACTGAGAATCAGGCAGCAGGGAGGGGACTGGGACTCTTCTGTGCGCAGTGGGGAGGAGAGGAGGGGGAGCAGTGGCCTAGAGGAGTAGTGGGGATGGGCAGAACAGTGCTGTCACTTCTGCCCAGAAGTTCAGCCAAATGAGGTCTCAGAAAGTCATGGGATTTGGGCAACTTTGAGTAAATTGTTTCATTAAGTAATGGGGCTAGAAAAAAAGGATTGCCAGAGTTCTAGATTTTCATGAGTGCTTACTTTTTCCAGAAGTTTTGCCGTTTGTATTGAGAGTCAAGGAGGATTTCAGGGTGGTCCTGCCCTCAACTTGTCTGCATTTGAACTTAACTCTTTCAATCCCTGTCTTTAACTGGAAAGTAAGGAGGCTGCAACTAGATACTACCTAAGATCCTTTCAGAGTCTAAAATATGCTCTTGCCAATCGTCACATTCCAAAATCCCGGTGAAAGTTCAGTTCAATCTCAGAAGAACTTGTCTTAATATTATCCTCTATTCAAGTTAAAAATTGCCTTAGAAATGAAATGAATTCTAGCAGAGAAATAATCCAAGAGAAAGCACATGAAAAGTGAATATTTTCCCAAGTTATAAATTCTTAGGGCATTATGCTGATTTAAGACATCAGTTCAGTTCAATTCAGTCTCTCAGTCATATCCAACTCTTTGCAACTCCATGGATTGTAGCACACCAGGCTCCTCTGTCCATCACAAACTCCCAGAGCTTCCCAGACATCACAAACTCATGCCATTGAGTCGGTGATGCCATTCAAGTATCTCATCCTCTGCCGTCCCCTTCTGCTCCTGCCTTCAATCTTACCCAGCATCAGGGTCTTTTCCAATGAGTCAGTTCTTCCCATCAGTTGGCCAAAGTATTGGAGCTTCAGCTTCAGCATCAGTCCTTCCAGTGAATATTCAGGACTGATTTCCTTTAGGATTGACTGGTTGGATCTCCTTGCGGTCCAAGGGATGTGTGTCCTGTGTGTGGCTCTCTTGGAAGTGGCGGCGGGGGTGGGGGGGTGGCGCGGAGCAGTCCAGATGGTAAGAGAGGCGTGCCTGTTTCCCCCCTCTTGGTGGGGGCCAGGTGCTGCCTCGTCTGTGGTTGTCCTTACCACCTGCCATAAGGAACTGACTTTTTGGCAGGGTGCATGCCCCATGTCCCCTCCCTACTTGTGGGGGTTGCACGTGGGTGTGGGAGTAATCGTGGTGGGCCGGGGTGTGTGAAGGGGGGCCGTCGGGTTTCTCACGCACACCTCCCATCCAGAGACCAACAGATTTCAGACATAATTCCTTGTAAAATGCCCTTTGTCAATTTCCTGTTTGAAGCTGCCTTACTCTAATTACTTCCTCTTTCGGCATGGGTGAGCCTCTATTTTTAATCACAATATTCCTCTCTGCCCATGTTTTAACTTTTAATACCACTTTTCATCATTACATATTTACAATTCAATTCTTTCTTACACATATGTTTAGATACCCCATATTTTTTCCCTATCTTCATTACCTTTTAAAATGGTATTTTTCCCAATTCAAAGCCGCAGTTGACATATACCAGGAAAGAAGAAGAAATGACAGAGTAAAGCCAGAAACATGAGAGAAAATGGTACCAGAAAGCAAAACTGAGAATTCCGTTTCTTGTATAAAGTAGTACATTATATAAGGTTTCTCAATCTCGGGGCTATTGAAAACTGGAGCAGGAGAATGATTTGTTGCGGCAGTCTCTTCTGTGTAGTGTAGAATGATTAGCAGCATCCCAGGTCTCTACCCATCATGCTAGTAACACACGTTCCCAGCCTCAGCACTGGCAATCAAAAATGTCAACAGGCATTGCCATGTAGTTATATATCATAAAGAAGGCTGGGTGCCAAAGAATTGATGCTTTTGAACTGTGGTGTTGGAGAAGAGTCTTGAGAGTCCCTTGGACTGCAAGGAGATCAAACCAGTTAATCCTAAAGGAAATTAACCCTGAATATTCATTGGAAGGACTGATGCTGAAGCTGAAGCTCCAATTCTTTGGCCACTGACGTGAAGAGCCAACTCACTGGAAAAGACCCCGATGCTGGGAAAGATTGAGGGAGGAGGATAAGGGGACAACAAAGGATGAGATGGTTGGATGGCATCATGGATTCAATGGACATGAGTTTGAGCAAACTCTGAGAGATACTTAAGGCCAGGGAAGCCTAGCGCGCTGCAGTCCATGGGATCGCAAAGAGTTTTAGATATGACTGAACAACTGCCAGATACGTCCAGGCTGCAAACCTACCTTCTGGTTGAAAACCACTGGTTTATTGAGACAAAAATATTCAATGTAGCTCAATAGTGCAAGAAAACGATTTGGTAAAGTGGAAAAGTAAGAAATACGGAAGTGCTATGTTTCTATGCCAACTCCCATTTGTCTGTAGGATGCTTGGCATGGTCACCCCATGCTTATCTCCTGTGAGTATCTGTCCTTCTGCTTGTTTCATTCTATTGATGCATGCCCCCCACAAACACTAGAGTGATCTCTCTAAAACACATATTGAATCATCTTACACACCCATGCTTAAAAATTACCAATTACCCCATTCTCCACCACAGGGTTTCTCAGCCTGGGCACTCCTGACTTTGAGTTAACCGAGATAATTCTCTGTTGTGGGTGGTGTCCTGTGCACTGTAGAGTGTTTAGCAGCAGCCCTGGATTCGTCCCAGCTAGATGCAACTAGCACCTTCCCTCCTAGTAGGCAGAAGAATGTCCCACCAAAGATATCTACGTCCTACTCTCTGGAACGGGTAAATATGTTAGTGTACATGGCAAGTGGGAATTAAGGCTGCAGATAGAATTAAAGGTTACTAATCAACTGACCTTAAAGCAATGAGATTACCTTGGATTATCCAGGTGAGCCCTATGTAATCGCAAGCATCCTTAAGAGTGTCTGAGGAAGAAAAAACTAGAACACAGCTGGCATTAAAGATGGGGGAATGGGGACACTGGAAAAGTAAAGCAAAAGGATCCTAGAGCCTTCAGAAGGAACGTGGCCCTGCCAACATCTTGACTTTAGTCGAAGGGGACCTATTTCAGACTTTTGACCTCTACAAGTATAAGATAAGAAATTTGTATTGCTCTAACCCATACATTTGGGGTAATTTATTATGGCCACAAAATGAAGTTAACACATCACCACCCCCAGTTATGACAACCAAAACTGTCTTCAGTTCAGTTCAGTTCAGTCACTCAGTCGTGTCTGACTCTTCGCGACCCCATGAATTGCAGCAGGCCAGGCCTCCCTGTCCATCACCAACTTCCGGAGTTCACCCAAACTCATGTCCATCGAGTCAGTGATGCCATCCAGCCACCTCATCCTCTGTCGTCCCCTTCTCCTCCTGCCCCCAATCCCTCCCAGCATCAGGGTCTTTTCCAATGAGTCAACTCTTCGCATGAGGTGGTCAAAGTACTGGAGTTTCAGCTTTAGCATCATTCCTTCCAAAGAACACCCAGGACTGATCTCCTTTAGGATGGACTGGTTGGATCTCTTTGCAGTCCAAGGGACTCTCAAGAGTCTTCTCCAACACCACAGTTCAAAAGCATCAATTCTGTCTTCAGACATTGCTAAATGTCCCCTGGGAACAAAGTTGCCTCCAGGTTGAGAACTACTGTTCTTTGAAATGCAGAGTCCAAACTCCTACCCAACCTATTGAATGCTAGTGTCCAACATACAGTGAGATATAGCCTATGCTCCAGGCACACCAAACTTCTAACTTCAAAAACATCCCTTCACTTCCCTGCAGATTTGATCCCAAAGGGTGTCCTGGAAGATGGGCAATGTGCTTTGGCCTTTCTGCCATTTTTATCCAAGCCCATAGATAGTTATTATGCCCTGGAGGAGGGCATGGCAACCCACTCCAGTATTCCTACCTGAAGAATCTCCATGGACAGAGGTGCCTGGTGGGCTACAGTCCACCAGATCACAAATAGTCAGACACGACTGAGCGACTAAGCAGCACAGCATGCCTCCAAGTATGTGTCTCACTTCTGGTTTCATTGGGTTGTTATACTAAAAACCATGTGGTTGCTACATATATTAAATTTCAGATATCTTAACCTCCTCCTCCAAACAAACTATTGCACTTAAGCTCTTCTAAGTCCTCTTTGTTGGAAACTCACATCACCAACACCCCTGTGCCTTTGCAGGTCCATTCCTTTCTGTTTCATCAAGGAATCACTTCCCTTCTTCTTCTGATAAGTGGCAATCACCCTTGAAGAACAAGTTCAAGTGTTTTCTGCACAGTGAAGTTTTCTAAACCTCCCCAAAGCACTGTGATCACATTCCCCAGTCCCTCACTGTGCTGACCCTTCTGCACTGCAGCTATTGGTTGAGTCATCCACGCTCCTCCTTAGACTGTGAGCTCTTTAATGGGTGACACCATAATTTAGCCTCTCTTCAATCTAGGTACATAGAGAAATGCTTGTGCTCAAGAAGTTCTTGTGGTGTGAATGAAGAAAAAAGAATTCATGGATAGAGGCTGGCGAACTCTATGTCAGCTCAGCTCTGATCCAGAATAATTAGAACCCCAGGGTTAGAATGAGACCTTACTCCCTTGTTTATGATCAGAGTAAAGGACAGAACCTGGCTGCTAAGAACAAAGCTGAGAAGTGTGCACCAACTGTATTACCATGTACCATTTATCCCTGTCTCTTCTCCCTTTTTCTACTTAATAGATATTCTACCCAGCATGTCCATGATTCAGATTTTGTTAGAGCAATCCTAAAACACATAGTAAGGAAATACTGAGTTGTAGCTGACTTTGTCTAACACCTCCTCATTTTAAGCCATAAAATTGCCATTTGTGAGCTCTGAATGAGCAGAAGGCATAGAGCTACAGGCATTTAGGAGAGTCTTGGGAGCAGGAGCCATTGTTTGAAAAATTTAGTTTAAAACCAGAGAATCTGTTCAAAGAACTAAATAGAGATGGATGTGATCCATTACTGGCTACATCTGAATGAAGGTGAATTCCCATGTTTGCCCATGGATTCAATGGAAGAGAAACTGAAAGTTGAATAAACTATAAGAGACCCATGGAATCTGTAGGCAAGACTCAAGAGGGATCTACATGGTTTTGGAATCAGAAGAAGACCCCAAAAGGAAACTTTCTGCCAGCTGAAAGCACCTCTGTGGGCAGTCAAGATGGCCATCCTATGGGGCTACATTCAACTCACTGGTGTTGGCGTTCTCAACTGGGGCAATTTTGACCCCCGTAAGACATTCAGCAGTGTCTGCAGACATTTTTCACTGTCATACTGGTGGGGAGGGGTGCTATTGACATCTAGTGGGTAGAGGCCCAGGATGCTGCTGAACATCCTGCAATGCACAGGACAGTGTCCAGAGCGAAGAGTCACTCAGCCACGACTGTCAATAGTGCAGAGGCAGAGAAACCCCAAGCCAGAGCGACCAGGAGAAGCATAAGAAGGTGCTCATATGCTGCACTTTTGACATCATTAGTAAAGATTCTCTTTTAGGATAAAGGACTCAGCTTGCTTACAAGTGAGAAGGACAAGCAGTGCTCAATAGGATGAACTTCCTTGGTTTCTGAGAGGGTTCCAGGGTGTTAAACCTTTGAAAGGTAATCCAGGCCATTAAGTTCCAGACCCTGGGGTTAAGTTAGGATATCTGGGACTCAAAAGAAATCAGCCTTGGACTTTCATGCCAGGATTCTAACCAATCATTCCACGTTTGCCTCAGGACTAAAGGGATTACATACACACACACACACACACACACACGAACATTTTATGAAAAAAATTTTGTTCTTTTGTTAGATGGCTATGTACTTAGTTTTAACCACTACAAAAGAGGTGAAAGTCATGGTAGGTGAGCCTGCAGACTGCCTGTACACTGCATAGAACCACCCAGTATTGCCACCCAGTTTTAAGCCACCCAGTATTGCCGAAGTTCAGATATTTGTCCATTGATGATGAGATTTTAATGGATAAGAAGAAAATTTCTAACCAGTTGTGATCATCCACAGTAGATTGCCTTTTGATCATAATAGTGACAAACAGCATCTGCATACTATATTCCAAGTACATACAGTTGCAAAGAAAAGCAGAGACATTCTTAATGATGCAATTGGTTTAAACGTGAATGTCCGTGACTATCCAATCCAAGAACTTGGCTTGCTTTTTGCATTTCTTTCTCTTTCAACTCCTACAGGCTAATCTGCTAATGTGTGCTTCTGATATAGAGTAGGAATCCAGGGTCCTCTAAAGACCAACAGAAATTCAGCATTTAGATCCTTGACCCTCTTTCTAATGCTGAGTTCTCTGGTTTGAAGAGAATCTCTCCCTCTTCTATTTGACTTTTCTCTCTACTGTCTACCTTCCTCAAGAAAATGGGCAGGACAGTCAACAATGTTTGTTAGTATTTGTAATCCATGCTCCCCACCCAACACTAGCAGTTATTTTTGACACAGTAACTAATATTTCACTAACACGTGATGCAAATATTTCTGCTAAATATTGATTTTTCTAAAGAGGTCTGATAAAAGCCAAAATTTCACAGTTAGTTGTCTCATGTTAAGAGAGCAAGGTATGCTGTTGGACACTACTTTCCAACTGTTTTTCTTGGTTGTGTTTTCTTCCTTTGGTCTAAATCTCCAGCAGTTACATGGTGTTACACTCCATTTCTGTAATTCTAACTGTACTTTAAAATATTTAATTACAATGGATGGAATCCCCCCTTATGGAAACAGACCCAAGGCAAATCTATAGAGTTTGTGAACTGAACAAGAGTTGTTCATTTTTAAAACAACTAGTATTTACTCTCTAAAAGCATGCAGCTTTCCAAGTACACATCAGCCACAGTTTCCTATTACTTCTGTTCTCCATTCTTTTTAACCAGCAAACATTTTTAAAGGTACCAATAGCTCCCTCTGAGTCCCTTTTTTTGCTAATGATTCTTGAGTCATGTAGCTAGTGAAATAACTACAAGTTGCCCTTAGTGGAACTGAGGCATATTTCCATAATCTTTGATAGCCTTAAGCAGAGATTTTTTTTCTCCAGGATTAAACTAGTACTTAATACCATAGATCTCTGATATTAAACCTTTAGGGAGAATAAAAGATCAAAACTAGAGAATTCTAGTAGTAGCTACATTCCTAAACACACAGACCTACACACACATACCGACACCACCCTCAAGAATAATGTTCCCAAATTCTCTGTAAAATAACCACATGGCAGAAATATTTCAAAATATGATTTCCTCCAATCCTGACAAACAGCTTAGAACTAGACCATTTGGAGTTCTAAAAAATATAAATATTGGGTGAAGGGATAAGTGACCCTTTGAAATCACCTGCCGCACAGAAAGCATCTCTTCCTCAGCTCGTACCACTGCTCCGAGCGGAGCCAAGGAGTCCTAACAAGACACATGCGGGTGGCCACTAGGGACGTCCCATTTCCAGACACCATTTCATCAGCCACAGAGGAACAGCCACACCAGGAAAGCCCCTCAGAGGAGCTCTGGCTGTGTAAACGAGAAGTAATTAAAGAACTGCCCAGGTGGCCAGCCTTGGGCCACGAGGACACGCGGCACCGGACCCTACCTCGGACTTCCACACGACATAGGGTTGGCCGTGGCTGTCGGGTGGGGACTGGAACTTTCTCTGCTGGAGCCACCTCCTGGGAGAAGCGAAGATGCCGTTGGGGCCTCCCCCGGAAGAGCAGAGGATGGCGCTCCGACCACTGCCCGGCCCGGCTAGGACCGAAGGCAGGTCCCACACCATGCTCTTCTTGAGTCCGCCGCGACCCAGGGGGACCTCATAGTCAAAGTGGAAGCTGCCAGACGGCGACTTCTCCTGCGGGGTGCTGGGTGTGGAGAAGGATGAGCAGAGGGGTCTAGGGGGCGGGAGGCGGTTGGCCCGAGAAGGTGGGCCCCGGGGAGAGAACGCCGAGCGAGGGCTAAGACCCTCGGCCAGGGACAGCGGAGAGCAGAGGCGGCCCCCGCTGGTCCCCCGCGAGCCGCCCTCTGCGCCCGCCTCGCCCCCGTAGCCGCCGATCAGAGCAGGGTCCAGGCTGCGGGTCTGGCGCAGCTTCCTCTTGGAGAAGCCCTTGGCAGAAGCCGCGCTGCCCGAGGCCGGCGAGGAGCAGGAGAAGACACTGTGGAGCAGGCTCTGCGCGGACATCTCGGCGGGCTGTGCCTGAGGGCCACCCTCTTCCAGCTCTCGGAACTGCTAGCGATTTGGGGCCAGGAAGCAAGGGGGCTCAGGAGAGGCTGCCAGGCGGCGTCGGCCCCAGGATCGCCGAGGGCGGTAGAGGGCAGTTCCCGGCTCACGCGCCACCAGCGCGCTCCAAGTGCCCCGGTGGGGGCAGAAGCAGGAGATCCATCACCAGCCTTCTAGGAAAAGGGGTGGGGAGGGAGGACTCCTTCGGTGGCGAGAACCTTCCCGCAGAGCCTAAGTCCTGAGGTAAGGAAGAAGAGGAAGGTCAGGCGCTCGCTGGGTTCCCAGCTCCGGCGGCCAGCGCCACTCCCCCTTCCCAGCTGAGGCAGGAGACGCAGCGCTCGGGCTCTCTGGCTCTGGACAGCCTCGAAGTCTCCAGCAAGCTCCTCCTCGCGCCCTAAGGACGGTCCCGAGGGCTGAGGAGGAGGCCTCCTGGGCGTGCGCCCAGGGCGCGTCCCTCGCTCTCCGCTCTCCGTGAGAGGGACTTCCTCCCGCGCTGGAGCTGGGCACCCGATCTGCGCCCCAGGGCACCGTCGCCGTATCTGGGCCCCTGAAGCTACGCGTCTCGCCGCCACTTGGCTGCTGCGCCCACTCCTCTGACTGGCTAGGCGCAAGAGTGTCTCCAAGCTCCAGGCTCCCCCGAGGTGCTAGTTTCTCGCTACAAAGTGAGGACACGGAGCGCGCAGCGCCCAGGGCCTTCCAACGGCTGAGCGGCTACGGTGGGAGAGAATTCCTGGCTGCGCCCAGGGAGCTAAGGGAAGAACCCCAGGGCCGGCTGTCCATGACCCGCTGGAGAGGGACTCTTAATATTCTCAACCCAGCTTTGGGCCCAGGGCTGGCGCGGGGATGTCCCCACACGCTCGCGCTAGAGGCAGCGCGAAGGGGGCGGCCCGGACGGGTAGGGTGGGAGAGACGCCAGGTCTGGAGCTGGGGCGGAGCCAGAAGTAGGAGAAAGCAAAACGTGGAGTTTTCCAGGCGCCAAACCTGGGAGCGGCGCACAGCGAGCGCCGCTCACCACTGATACCGGGTCTCCTGGGGAGAAAACCCTGAGGACGGAAGTGCGGACCTTCTCCCCGGTCTCCCCTCCCCCAGATCGAAGGGGGCGCCAGCTCCACTCACGTTTCTGGAAAGGAAAGGAAGTGTCAGATTGCACCCCACCCACTGGTGTCAGATGGGCAGCCCAAGACGGCGCTCTGAAGTTGGAGTTAAATCTCCTGCCTTCCTTCCCCCCACCCCCCCCACCCCCCAACTGCTGTTTTTGTTTTTAAAAAGGAAGGATAGAGATTCAGTTCAAATGCAGTGGCTGCCGATGAATGGGCTGGAGATGGGGACCTACTAAGAAAAGTGGGGGGTGGCGAGGGGTCCTCGCCGCGTAAGGGTCGCGCAGTAACTGTACTCGAGGAGGAGGGGTTAGTGGGGCCGAGCAGGCGGCAGGCGCCCCGCGCAGCTTCAGCCCACAGGCTGCGGGGATTGGCGCTTACAAAGCGAGCAGTCTTGGAGAGTTCGGTTGTGGGACGCCTCTGGGTACAGAGCACTGTGGCCACATTCCTGGGAAGCTGGAAAACGCTGGCGATGTCCATGTTCCCTGTTGAAAACAAGTCTGGGAGCACCTTAGAATATAAAGTTCAAAGTCTCGCCTGCTTCTACGAGGCTTCTACGTTTCTGACCTAACGTTTATGTTTTGTAACGCATCTCACAACCATCTCAGCAGGGGAACAGAGAAAACGTTGGAAATGCCTGAGTACTTTAACTGTGTTCTTGTGCCCTCTTTTACCCCTTCTGGATGAAGAGGATTTTAGGCAAATAGGAAGGTGGCTTTCCCTTACCGTTACTTTTATTAAAGAACAGAAGTTTACTATGAACTTATAAATGCAAGTGTTTGACACAAACATTTGCCTTCTGTTGTGTATCATATCAGAATTGTCTGACATGGATTTTGGAAAGCTTGTTTTATACCCAATAAAATTTTCAGGGGAAAATTTAATGTCTTTCTCATCTTAAAAAGTGTGTTAAACAGTCCTAGGTATTTGACTGTCTAGTAAGGGTCACCTCATGAAATCTAATTAACAGAAGAATTCAACACTTCCACAAAGGGCTTCATTTGGACCCCAGGATCTCTGATGTACCCACTTTTGTAAATGCATCGGGACCCACTGCGCTCAGGGAGTTCCCTCCTGTAGCATTATGATCCATCTGCCACCACAAGACAAAGTGAGAAACTAATTTCCTATCACCCTCCCTGCCGCCCAGCTCTTCTCACCCTGAAACATAAGCATACTTTCCAGTGGCTGTTGATTAGGTGTGCTGTGGAGATCCATAGCCTTTAAAATTGCTGACTTTCCTGCCTGATTGCACACATCAAATTACATGTAGGGGATTGTTGTCATTTGCTTTCTTCCCTTCTCAAACAAATCCCAGAAGACGGAAAAGACGGAGGGTCTTGCCTAACCTTTCCCTAGTTCACAATATCATGTAACTTGTCACTATCAAAGAAAACAATGTCTCTGCCATTTGGATACCCATGCATGGAACTGCTTATGCTTTGTTGGATTTTGGCATTTGGAGTATATGGTTAGCAAAACCACACTTCACAGGATTACTTACAATTCCGGTGGTTGGGCAAATGTATTTATAATTCATATATGTTAAATATTTGTCTAACCACAAAAGATGACCATGGGGTTGAAAATGCAACCCTGCCACAATGATGTAGGGCTAATAAGAATACTGGCCAGGCACAAAGTCATACAGGCTTGGTCATGGATGCTGGGGAGCCAATGAGCAGAGGGACTCTTCTATTGCCACTTCAGGCTTAGAGCAGATGCATCCAATTCATTCATCATCTTGTTTTCTACAGGTCCTGACTTCATCAACCTAGAGCTTGCCTCAGCATAAGGAAACAATGAATGAATTGTTTTAAATACCCATAAAATTAAGCCCTGGCTCCCTTTTAAAAACCTGGTGTAAGTATATGTGCTTTTAAAACACATGGGGAAAATGTAATGGCACTTTTGGAAAGAAAGATTTTTATAAGATTGTTTGGGTTTTTTAAATGATTTTTTTTAAGTATTGAGATTTCCAATCTGACTGCTATTAGTCTTATTTTGCAGTCATTGTGGTGCATGGCTTTTTCATTCATGCTCAGTTAAGGCATCCTATTTTACTGTTGTTATATAATCCCTTTTGCTTATACAGACCCAATTCACATTGGCCTTTCTGATTGACTGCCATTTTATGCCAGGCTTGATTAAGGAAGATCTGGGTTTCATTTACCAATTTAAAAAATGACTGGTTTTGTTACGTTGATCCCCAGAATCTTTCTTACAATTCATTAGCCTGCTTCAGAAGCAATATAACTGAAAGTCTAGAAAGAAATAGTTTTGAATACAAGCCTTGCATGCTGCAGTCCATGGGGTCACAAAGAATGAGACACAACTGAGCGACTGAACAACAACTTTAAAAATCAGGTCTCTGAAACTTTGCTCATTTATTAGGGCATTTAATGTTGAAAAGTAGTGTCTGTATTTGTTTTAGGTTTTGTTTTTTCCCTCAGAGTTGAAGTTAATCAAAGTCTTAGGATACCTTTTATTAAAGGGCAGAACAGTGTGTTCACTATCATGTTATAATTATCCTAGAAATTCATGATAAAAAATATATCTATTCCATCTGGTCATGGCACAAGAATATTCTAATGAAAGTTCTAGAGACCTTGGTCTGATGTCAAGCTATCCTCTTATCAGGGATCCTTGAAAATGCATCAGTGGTCTTTCTATTCCCTTGAGACACTGTTCTACAAACATACATCTTATTACCAAGGAATATATTCTGTTAAACCTAGATTTCCCTTTTCTTAACTTCATCCCTTGAAATTTTTCTTATCTCCAGCCAAGATTCCTCTTTCCCCTTGGTGTCTAGACCCTCAAGCTATCTGTAGATTTCTATCATGACCCTTGGGTCTGACTTTGTGGTTTGGCTACACTATAAAGTTCATATTTTGCTTTAAAACCATCATTGTAGATGATCTCCTCTGGACACCCTCCAGTTGCTTATTTCTTTTCCGTCCTGAGATCCAATATTCCAGGTTAGGGCATCCTATTTTACCCTTGTTTGTTATATAATCCCACTGCTTATATAGTCCCAAATCACATTGAACTTCCTGATTTACTGCCATATAATATTTCAGACTTCTATCTGATTGGCTTCCAATAAGTCTTAAGCAGCATCACTGATTTTTGTTTCATCCTGCCTGTGCCTCTCAAACTGACTGTGATTCCTCTGATATCATTTCTACATTCTTAGTGGTACCTAGGGTAAACAGTATACAGTATCTGACTATCCCATAGAAGTCAAAGGTTCCAACTCCAAGCTCCTGAAATATGAAAAGGAGGACATGATTTTAATCTGTATGACATGGAATATATGAGAACAGGTGAAGAACTTTTACAGACCTTAAGAATTCTAATTAAATAGTCATACTACCCCATGCCTAAAATTCTTCTTGATTTTAAGCTAGAATTTTTTTCTTTTTTTGCAGCTGAAGCAAGAGTGGTTTCTTAAAATTCATATTCTAGAATTTCCCTGAATGAATATAATATCCAAGAACTTAAACTACAAATGATGGATGTCAGTGGAAATAAATCTCGATTTGCAGGATAATCTTATATGGGTAATATCAGCAAAAACTCACTTTGTTAAATACCAACCCAGCACTGAGGAACAATGATCATTTTCAAAAGATGGAAATGGTGTCATAGTTATTCTCTAGATAGTGAATATAATGATTTACAGGATAAAACAGTATTTGAGAGATTGAGTCCTAACTGGTACTGTGTGGTGAAAAGACTAAGATATAAGTTTGACTCTCTACCTTAAAGGACAATTTAATATTATAATACCAAAAGAGATATCCAGAAAAAATATTCATGCAAACACTAAAGGGAAAAAGCACAAAGCACCAAACATGTCCATATTATCTGGTAACTTAAATTTAGTGTTATATTCAAGATTATCTACTCATCTTGCTCCTAACCCTTTAATCAATTGTTATTATAACAATATAAGAACAAATAATAGTTGTTGGAAATTCCTATGTGGCAGGCACTTGGGTGAAATTATGCATGTACTATCCAGATCAATAGATACACACACCCACAGCTATAATAGTTAACCCCCAGTTCTACAGATGAAGGAAACAAGATCTAAAAGCTTCTAACTCCCTAGTTAAGTGGCAGAGCTAGTACTCAGATCCATGTGATCTAACATCAACTACTAACTCTTGTAGGACTAGAATTGCAGATTAAGAAGCTGTTCGATTTGGAAGTGCTTTGGGACCATTTCTGGATGCATTTCAATTTGTTGATTTGTTATCTAGCTGTGTGACCTTGAGCACATCACTTTACAACTTTCATCCTCACTTCCCAGTCTACAAAATCATGTTCACTTCAAAAGGCTGAGTAAGAGTAAAGGACCTAATGTATGCAGCGTGCCTAGCATAGAGCATCCTGGAGAGAACAAGCAGAGTGATGGGAGTGTACTATCATCTATACAAAATCAATATTTTTGAATTACTTGATGAATCAAGCTATACTGAAGGACCATCCCTCATGTGAGTTCACCTGGTCTTACACTCAAAGGATCTACTCAAACCTTTCTAATTTGCTAATGAAACCTTTGTTTAAAACTCTTAGAAAAAGACTCAGTCAACCCAGTGAAGAGTCTAGCTGGGATTTTCACCTCCCTCTCCAAGTTTTAGAGGTGTTGTCAATATCAACTAAATAATACCAATATGGTCTTTCAAGGCAGGGCACTTTTTAAGTTAAGTGAAAGACAGTTTGGGTTTCTATATATTCAGAGCAGAGTGTAGAAAATTCTTTGCCCTCTATTACATTTATATACCAACAGATCAGTTTTTTGACTCAGTCTTTTGGGTCAGTTTCACATTGCCCAGAACTGGAACCATGAACTCTCTCTTTAAAACAGGCACCCAGTTGCCTTTAAAACACCTTTAAAGTTTAAACCTTAAAGAGTTTTTAAAACTCTTTAAAGTTTTAAACTCTTTAAAACACCTATAAAACTCCTTAAAAGGCACCCAGTTGCCTTTAAAACAGGCACCCAGTTTTCATACTCGTCTAGTTAACATCAAGATCTATGACAATTTCTTCAGACAGTATATGCTGCTTCTACTGCTGCTAAGTCGCTTCAGTCGTGTCCGACTCTGTGCGACCCCATAGACAGCAGCCCACCAGGCTCTGCCATCCCTGGGATTCTCCAGGCAAGAACACTGGAGTGGGTTGCCATTTCCTTCTCCATTGCATGAAAGTGAAAAGTGGAAGTGAAGTCGTTCAGTCATGTCTGACTCTTAGAGACCCCATGGACTGCAGCCCACCAGGCTCCTCCATCCATGGGATTTTCCAGGCAAGAGTACTGGAGTGGGTTGCCATTGCCTTCTCCGCTTGGTGGCTCAGATGACAGAGAATCTGCCTGCAATGCAGGAGACCCAGGTTCGATCCCTGGGTGGGGAAGATCTCTTGAAGAAAGGAATGGCTATCCATTCTGGTATTCTTGCCGGAAAAATCTCATGAACAGAGGAGCCTGGTGGGCTATAGTCCATGGGGTTGTAGAGAGTTGGACATGCCTGAGCAACCAGCAGTTTCACTTCTATGTTTTTTAGTGTTTCATCTTTATCCTCTCAACTTTAAAAAGCAAGTTTGCATAAACACAATGTTCTACCCTGTTACTTGTTTATTTTTCCAACTGGTGTGAATACAGTATTTCTAAATACCAACTCTTCTGTTTTCAGGATACCCCCTAGTGAGGCAGGTAAAAAGCAAGGTTATATAAAAATCTTAAGTTGCAGTTTAGATGTGCTTAGCAGAGTTCTAGGGACCAAAGCATAAAACAAACAATTGTTGTTTACCTGCAACTAGCATTTGAAAGAATTTTCCAACACCAAATCTGAAACGGATGACCATCATCAGTTTCGTTTTTGGCTTTGAAATGATTCAAGACACTTTTAATAATAACATTAATATTATAAAGTTAACTGACAACTAAACTTAATTTGGGTTTATAAACATTTTTGAACATGCATTTTTGTGCCAGTGGCATTCCTTCTTTGTTTAACTTTCTTCTGTCTTTGTGGGTGAAGGTGCACTTGGAGTCTTAAGGTAAGTTAATTTTTTCTGAACATGGTACATGGTTCAGCTGTGGTTAAAGGAGTTTTTAAAACCTTTCCATAGCATATGTTTTAGAACTACTTTTGAAGATGGAGAATTATATAATAATGTAAATAATTTTTAATATTTTTTAATTAAAATGTTCACAGTACAAACATTTGTCAGTATTTCTGATTTTGAAAGTAACTAAATAATATGGATTTTTTCCTCTGAAAATTTTATTTTTTCCCAGGATTTCCACTTCTCTATTTTGGATGGAAATGGGAGAACCTATTTGTCCAATATGTTTTTCTACTGACAAGATGGGATGGAGCATAGAAAAGAAAGGAGAAAAGAAAAATAATTGGTATTGTGCCTCAGGGATATAGTTTTTCTTACCTAGTTTATTGAGGAATAATCTACATACAATAAACTGTACCAATGAGCTTTGATAGCTATGTGTACCTATGAAACCACCACCATAATTAAAATATAGAACATGTCTATCACCTCCTGGACCGCATTCTGTCAGATCTCTCCACCATGACCCACCCATCTTGGGTTGCCCCACGGGCATGGCTTAGTTTCATTGAGTTAGACAAGGCTGTGGTCCTAGTGTGATTAGACTGACTTGTTTTCTGTGAGTATGGTTTCAGTGTGTTTGCCCTCTGATGCCCTCTTGCAACACCTACTGTCTCATTCTGACAGAATGTGGTCCACTGGAGAAGGGAATGGCAAACCACTTCAGTATTCTTGCCTTGAGAACCCCATGAACAGTATGAAAAGGCAAAATGATAGGATACTGAAAGAGAAACTCCCCAGGTCAGTAGGTGCCCAATACCCAGCTGTGGATGTGACTGGTGATAGAAGCAAGGTCTGATGCTGTAAACAGCAATATTGCATAGGAACCAGGAATGTCAGGTACATGAATCAAGGCAAATTGGAAGTGGTCAAACATGAGATGGCAAGAGTGAGTGTCAACATTCTAGGAATCAGCAAACTGAAATGGACTGGAATGGGTGAATTTAACTCAGATGACCATTATATCTACTACTGTGGGCAGGAATCCCTCAGAAGAAATGGAGTAGCCATCATGGTCAACAAAAGAGTCCGAAATGCAGTACTTGGATGCAATCTCAAAAACGACAGAATGATCTCTGTTCGTTTCCAAGGCAAACCATACAATATCACAGTAATCCAAGTCTATGCCCCAACCAGTAACACTGAAGAAGCTGAAGTTGAACGGTTCTATGAAGACCTACAAGACCTTTTAGAACTAACACCCAAAAAAGATGTCCTTCTCATTACAGGGGACTGGAATGCAAAAGTAGGAAGTCAAGAAACACCTGGAGTAACAGGCAAATTTGGCCTTGGAATACGGAATGAAGCAGGGCAAAGACTAATAGAGTTTTGCCAAGAAAACGCACTGGTCATAACAAACACCATCTTCCAACAACACAAGAGAAGACTCTACACATGGACATCACCAGATGGTCAACACCGAAATCAGATTGATTATATTCTTTGCAGCCAAAGATGGAGAAGCTCTATACAGTCAGCAAAAACAAGACCAGGAGCTGACTGTGGCTCAGATCATGAGCTCCTTATTGCCAAATTCAGACAAACTGAAAAAAGTAGGGAAAACCACTAGACCATTCAGGTATGATCTAAATCAAATCCCTTATGATTATACAGTAGAAGTGAGAAATAGATTTAAGGGCCTAGATCTGATAGATAGAGTGCCTGATGAACTATGGAATGAGGTTCATGACACTGTACAGGAGACAGGGATCAAGACCATCCCCATGGAAAAGAAATGCAAAAAAGCAAAATGGCTGTCTGGGGAGGCCTTACAGATAGCTGTGAAAAGAAGAGAAGCGAAAAACAAAGGAGAAAAGGAAAGATATAAACATCTGAATGAAGAGTTCCAAAGACTAGCAAGAAGAGATAAGAAAGCCTTCTTCAGCAATCAATGCAAAGAAATAGAGGAAAACAACAGAATGGGAAAGACTAGAGATCTCTTCAAGAAAATCAGAGATACCAAAGGAACATTTTATGCAAAGATGGGCTCGATAAAGGACAGAAATGGTATGGACCTAACAGAAGCAGAAGATATTAAGAAGAGATGGCAAGAATACACAGAAGAACTGTACAAAAAAGATCTTCACGACCAAGATAATCACGATGGTGTGATCACTGACCTAGAGCCAGACATCCTGGAATGTGAAGTCAAGTGGGCCTTAGAAAGCATCACTATGAACAAAGTTAGTGGAGGTGATAGAATTCCAGTTGAGCGATTCCAAATCCTGAAAGATGATGCTGTGAAAGTGCTGCACTCAGTTTGCCAGCAAATTTGGAAAACTCAGCAGTGGCCACAGGACTGGAAAGGTCAGTTTTCATTGCAATCCCAAAGAAAGGCAATGCCAAAGAATGCTCAAACTACCACACAATTGCACTCATCTCACACGCTAGTAAAGTAATGCTCAAAATTCTCCAAGCCAGGCTTCAGCAATATGTGAACCGTGAACTTCCTGATGTTCAAGCTGGTTTTAGAAAAGGCAGAGGAACCAGAGATCAAATTGCCAACATCTGCTGGATCATGGAAAAAGCAAGAGAGTTCCAGAAAAACATCTATTTCTGCTTTATTGACTATGCCAAAGCCTTTGACTGTGTGGATCACAATAAACTGTGGAAAATTCTGAAAGAGATGGGAATACCAGACCACCTAATCTGCCTCTTGAGAAATTTGTATGCAGGTCAGGAAGCAACAGTTAGAACTGGACATGGAACAACAGACTGGTTCCAAATAGGAAAAGGAGTTCGTCAAGGCTGTATATTGTCACCCTGTTTTAACTTATATGCAGAGTACATCATGAGAAACACTGGGCTGGAAGAAACACAAGCTGGAATCAAGATTTCTGGGAGAAATATCAATAACCTCAGATATGCAGATGACACCACCCTTATGGCAGAAAGTGAAGAGGAACTCAAAAGCCTCTTGATGAAAGTGAAAGTGGAGAGTGAAGAAGTTGGCTTAAAGCTCAACATTCAGAAAACGAAGATCATGGCATCTGGTCCCACCACTTCTTGGGAAATAGATGGGGAAACACTGGAAACAGTGTCAGACTTTATTTTTCTGGGCTCCAAAATCACTGCAGATGGTGAATGCAGCCATGAAATTAAAAGACGCTTACTCCTTGGAAGGAAAGTTATGACCAACCTAGATAGCATATTCAAAATCAGAGACATTACTTTGCCAACAAAGGTTCGTCTAGTCAAGGCTATGGTTTTTCCTGTGGTCATGTATGGATGTGAGAGTTGGACTGTGAAGAAGGCTGAGCGCTGAAGAATTGATGCTTTTGAACTGTGGTGTTGGAGAAGACTCTTGAGAGTCCCTTGGACAGCAAGGAGATCCAACCAGTCCATTCTGAAGGAGATCAGCCCTGGGATTTCTTTGGAAGGAATGATGCTAAAGCTGAAACTCCAGTACTTTGGCCACGTCATGCGAAGAGTTGACTCATTGGAAAAGATTCTGATGCTGGGAGGGATTGGGGGCAAGAGGAGAAGGGGACGACAGAGGGTGAGATGGCTGGATGGCATCACTGACTCGATGGACATGAGTCTCAGTGAACTCCAGAAGTTGGTGATGGACAGGGAGGCCTGGCGTGCTGCGATTCATGGGGTCGCAAAGAGTCGGACACGACTGAGCGACTGATCTGATCAACTCCTGGATATGCTTTTATTAAAATTCCATAAACACTAACCACTAGATTTTGCACTGTATAATGGTTCACTTGTGCCTTTAGTCAGTATAGAAAGGGAAGGAAAATTAAATAGAGAGCAGGGTTTTTTACCTCTTGTGCTGAGTTGAATTGTCTCCTCCCCCAAAAGATATGTCCAAGTCCTAAATGCTGTAATCAGTGAATGTCACCTTACTTAGAAATAGGGTCCTCAAAGATGTAATTAGGTTAAGATCAGGTTAGACTAAATGAGGGTGAGTCCTAAATCCAATGACTGCTGTCTTTATAAGAGAAAGGAGAGGAAAATCTGGACACACATATACACACAGGATAAAAGGCCATGTGAAAATGGAGGCAGAGATTGGAATGGTGCGTCTACAAATCACAGAACACCAAGGATTACGAGCAGTCACCAGAACTAGGAAAAAGGCATGATATATATATCCTCCCATAGGGCTTCCCTTGTAGCTCAGTTGGTAAAGAATCTGCCTGCAGTACAGGAGACCCGGGTTCGATCCCTGGGTTGGAAAGATCCCCTGGAGAAGGAAATGGCAACCCACTCCAGTATCCTTGCCTGGAAAATCTCATGGACACAGGAGCCTGGTGGGCTGCAGTCCATGGGGTCACAAAGAGTTGGGCACGACTGAGCGACTCACACTTACTTACTTAGAGCCTCCAGAAGGAAGCTATCCTCTTGACACCTGGCTTTCAGACTTCTGGCCTCCTTAACCATGAGAGAAGAAACTTCTGTTGTTTTAAACCAGCCAGTTTGTAGAACTCTGTTATACTACTTAAGCATCAGTTCAGTTCAGCCACTCAGTTGTGTCCGACTCTTTGCGACCCCATGGACTGCAGCATGCCAGGCTTCCCTGTCCATCACCAACTCCCAGAGCATGCTCTAACTCATGCCCATTGTCGGAAGTGCCATCCAACCCCCTCATCCTTTGTTGTCCCTTCTCCTCCTTCCTTCAATCTTTCCCAGCATCAGGGTCTTTTCAAATGAGTCAATTCTTCACATCAGGTGGCCAAAGGATTGGAGTTTCAGCTTCAACATCAGTCCTTCCAATTAATATTCAAGACTGATTTCCTTTAGGATGGACTGGTTGGATGTCCTTGCAGCCCAAGGGACTCTCAAGAGTCTTCTCCAACACCACAATTCAAAAGCATCAATTCTTCGGTGCTCAGCTTTTTTATAGTCCAACTCTCAAATACATACATGACTACTGGAAAAACCATAGCTTTGACTAGGTGGACCTTTGTTGCAAAGTAATATCTCTGCTTTTAAATATACTGTCTAGGTTGGTCATAGCTTTTCTTCCAATGAGCAAGCATCTTTTAATTTCATGGCTGCAGTCACCATCTGCAGTGATTTTGGAGCCCCCCAAAATAAAGTCTCTCACTATTTCCATTGGTTTTTATTCTTTCTAACAACTTGATAAAACCCAGAGCCAAGAATTCATTGAGCAAAAAAGCAACCTCAAAGATTTTAAAAACAGGGCAAGAGAATGGCTAAAGAATGCTTTTCAGTGTTTCATTTTAAAAGAAAGGAGAAGAAGGATCCATGGCACATCCTGCTTAGATGCTAAGCTTGGTGACATCATTGTCATAGCAGCAGCTGAGCTGCAGCTGGGTCCACCACATGGGTCTCCTTCAGAATGGAGTCCACTCTGCCCCTCAGGAAACTTCTGCCCTTGGGACTTGGTTATGTAACTGCTGAGCAAAACACAGAAGTGTATCACAGGCTCAAGCCAGAAAAAGACACTAAGGTCTGGAGGGTTATGATGCTTTAGGGTACCTTTTTTGGTGTTTAATTCATTCTGCATTAAAGTGGCTGAGCATATACCTGAGATACAAATAACTTCACAGAACAAACCCAAGAGAAATGCCTTGGGTGGGAGCTGATCAAACTCCTCAAAAGTTATGTAGAACCAAATCCTGGTAAGGTTTGTTCTAGAAAGAACCTCCAGGGATGTAGTCGAAAAAAGAGAACTGCTCAGGTTCATAGCTGGATGCCTTTCATTTGCCTCCTGTACAATTTATTGGGAATTCCTAGGGTATTTTTCACAGTTCACTGCTTTGTGATGACACACATTAGAGACATACCAATGAACTCCCACCATGTCTTTAAAAATATAGGAATGGAAATAAGACACTCAGATAATAAGCAGGTTGTGAATCAGGGAGCCAAATCTAAGGGATTTCCTCCCTTTTTAAATAGAAATGGTCTTATAAAGCAGTGTCATGGAGTTGGCAAAAACAAACTGTCAGAACTTGTTGATTTATAGAGCAGTGAGAGAAACCTAGAAATGAGAATCATAGGTCTAATGTATAATTCAGGTTTGGATACTAACTAGCCCAGTCAACTAAACTGGAGCAAAATAAATCCCTTCTCACCTTCCAGGTCTCAGTTCAAATGTTACTCTTCTGAGAAGTTCTCCCTGACTTCTTCTACTTTCTGGGCTAAATTAGGTAGATGTTATATGTGCTCTACTCTCAGACCTTTTCTTCATCATAGCACTTGTCTAAATGCTAGTTATATGGTATTTATTAGTGCAATTATGTATGTTCAAGCTCTGACATCGCCAAGATTAAAAGTTTCATGCAGTAAGAGCCATCACTTATCGGTTTCCCCTTGTATTCCCAGTGCTGGAACATTTCATATCACGTAAGACTAAGGGCTCAATCGATAATCATAAATCAACCTCCCAGCCCCATTCTAATTATCTTTGACTTTTCAGGTCTGTGCTGGCTCTTACCCTGTGCATTTCAGAAAATTGGAATTATCCTCAGGCACCAGAGGAAGCACAAGCTGGAATCAAGATTGCCAGAAGAAATATCAATAACCTCAGATGTCCAGATGACACCACCCTTATGGCAGAAAGTGAGAACTAAAGAGCCTCTTGATGAAAGTGAAGGAGGAGAGTGAAAAAGTTGGCTTAAAGCTCAACATTCAGAAAACTAAGATCATGGCATCCGGTCCCATCACTTCATGGGAAATAGATGGGGAAACAGTGGAAACAGTTTCAGACTTTATTTTTCTGGGCTCCAAAATCACTGCAGATGGTGACTGCAGCTATGAAATTAAAAGACGCTTACTCCTTGGAAGGAAAGTTATGACCAACCTAGATAGCATATTCAAAAGCAGAGACATTACTTTGCCTACAAAGGTCCGTCTAGTCAAGGCTATGGTTTTTCCAGTAGTCGTGTTGGATGTGAGAGTTGGACTGTGAAGAAAGCTGAGCGCCGAAGAATTGATGCTTTTGAACTGTGGTGTTGGAGAAGACTCTTGAGAGTCCCTTGGACTGCAAGGGGATCCAACCAGTCCATCCTAAAGGAGATCAGTCCTTGGTGTTCATTGGAAGGACTGATGCTGAAGCTGCAACTCCAATACTTTGGCCACCTGATGCAAAGAGCTGACTCATTTGAAAAGACCCTGATGATGGGAAAGATTGAGGGCAGGAGGAGAAGGGGACAACAGAGGATGAGATGGTTGGATGGCATCACCGACTCGATGGACATGGGTTTGGGTAGATTCAGGGAGTTGGTGATGGACAGGGAGGCCTGGCGTGCTGCGGTTCATGGGGTTGCAAAGAGTCTGACACGACAGAGCAACTGAACTGAACTGAACCAGAGGAAGATGTTTTTGTTGATCTGACTTGTTGTGGAAGAACTAAAAAAAGCAATTATGATATAGGCATCTGCTTATAAAACTATTGCTATTTCATTAAATGCATGGCCTTTGAGTTGGACATCATCAAGTTTGAGTCCTAGGGGCGTATGTGTGTGAGACAGACAGACACAGAGGGAGGGAGGAGGGAGACCAACCAATCTTGGGTAAAATTATTTAGTTCTTCAGAGACTCAGTACTTTCTCTGATACATGGACTTAATAACTATGAGATGTCTATGCACTTTGCTGGTGGGTCAGAGGATAAAGAATCTACCTGCAATGTAGGAAACCCAGGTCTGACCCTTGGGTTGGGAAGATCCCCTGGAGAAGGGAATGGCAACCTACTCCAGTATTCTTGCCTGGAAAATCCCATGGATAGAGGAGCCTGGCAGGCTACAGTCCATGGGGTTGTAATGAGTCAGACACGACTGAGTGAATAACATACTGATATATAACAAACACAGAATTATTACCTATTAATAAAATTTATTAGCATGGATTACAAAATAAGGCACATAGTATGGCTTGTCTAAGCTTGTCTATGTACCATCACAAATCAAATACCTAATAATGTAACAGTGATAGTAATAAAATCCAACCCTTAATATGCATCAAGTACTTTGTCAAGTGTATTACATGATTATCTTATCTAATCCTGGGTAGTTATTATCTTCATTGTTCAAATGAGGAAACCAAGTCACTAACAGGTTAAAAACTTGCCTAAGTTACCTAGTAAATGGCAGAGCCAGGATTTACACAAGTTAAGTAGTCAATGATGGAGCCAGTAAGTTAATCCCAACACACAATATGAACTGGGTTTTTAAAACATATTTTCTATGGAAGATGCATGATAAATAATGTCACACAAATCTCCTGATTCACATGATCTAGACCAGCCATCCCCAACTGTTTTGGCACCAGGGACCAGTTTTGTGGAAGACATTTTTTTCCAGAGACTGGGGGACAGAGGGGTAGTTTGGGGATGATTCAAGTGCATGACATTTATTGTGCACTTTATTTCTATTATTATTATATCAACTCTACCTCAGATAATCAGGTATTAGATCCCAGAGGTTAGGAACCCCGATCTAGACCACATAGCCAAGACTGGGAGTGTCTGGGTATGGGAGTCAGGTGTGGAAGAAAGGAGGAAAGGGAGCTTAATGTTTTAAAAGCACCTATTCCATGTCAAGAACTTTACACAGATAATTTCTACACAATATTACTGTGATGTGAATATTCTTATTACCATTTCATAAATTAGTGCTTCACACCCATACCTGTCCAATGTCAAAACCCATCTACTTCCAATTTGCACTTCATGAATGTTGAATCTGGCTAGTGAAAGTCGCTCAGTCATGTCCAACTCTTTTCGATGTTATGGTGCCTGCCAGGCACCTCTGTCCATGGAATCCTCCAGGCAAGAATACTAGAGTGGGTAGCCTTTCCCTTCTCCAGGGGATGTTTCCAATCCAGGGATCGAACCCGGGTCTCCTGCATTGCACGCAGATTCTTCACTGTCTGAGCCACAAGAAAATCTGGCTAAGAAGACCAAAAGATCACAGTCATCCTAAAACATGAACGGGAATGTCATACATTTAATTTGAACTTGCCCTTCATAATTTCTGAATGCAGATGGGAATTAGGCAGCCAGAGGTATGTTTCTTGTGCATATTTTCACTTATTGAAAGAGTTCTAGCCTTTTTCCCTCCAGGATAAGTCTTTAAATGTTTTTCCCAGTATCACTATCTAGTGCTTTAAACATGTTCTTTGGGGCACTTTTTACCTACTTCATGTTCCTCTTAAGTTGTAAACCCCAAACTGAACACAATACTCTTATGAAAGACATAAACAAGCTGTGTTTAGTTTGATTCATGTGTACTGAATAAGAAATTGAGTTCAGTTCAGTTCAGTTGCTCAGTCATGTCCGACTCTTTGCAACCCCATGAATTGCAGCACGCCAGGCTTCCCTGTCCATCACCAACTCCTGGAGCTTACTCAAACTCATATCCATTGAGTCAGTGATGCCATCCAACCATCTCATCCTCTATCGTCCCCTTCTCCTCCTGCCTTCAATCTTTCCCAGCATCAGGGTCTTTTCAAACGAGTCAGTTCTTTGCATCAGGTGGCCAAAGGACTGGAGTTTCAGCTTCAGCATCAGTTCTTCCAATGAGTGTTCAGGACTGATCTCCTTTAGGATGGACTGGTTGGATCTCCTTGCAGTCCAAGGGACTCCCAAGAGTCTTCAACACCACAGTTCAAAAGCATCAGTTCTTTGGTTCTCAACTTTCTTTATAGTCCAACTCTCACATCCATACATGACCACTGGAAAAACCATAGCTTTGACTAGACGGACCTTTGTTGGCAAAGTAATGTCTCTGCTTTTTAATATGCTGTCTAGGTTTGTCATAACTTCATAAGAAATTGAGTAGAAGGCCATTATTTGACTTTTATGATTTGCTTGATGTCCTTAGAGTGGTGGTAAGCTCATCAAATTCTTGTTATCTATAAAGTTAAAGGAGGCCAACCCTGACAAACTGGGTTTTAAGGTTATGAGAAGTTACTGTTACTAAATTCCCTTTTCTTACTCAGAAGGGCTCCTCTTGCCCAGATGAGTTCTTGTCAATGGAAAGTCAGTGGACTTGAGCCAGATGATCCCTGAGGCATTTCCAAATTGATGTTGGACCAAACGGTGTCTTTCTAAATGGAGATTGAGTTGATAAAGCAGAAAGGGCCAAGAAAGAATTTATTTGGCTCAGACAATGTGACAAAATGTGGATCATTAAGAAAATAGAAAAAAATATGCTTAAACTACTCAAGAGCCTGATTTGAGGAAATAATCCACTTTGATTTGATTGCATAAACCTTTTATTCAAAAAGTCCTGAATTTTAAAAAATATATACTTTATTGACAGTAAGCACTTACATCTCAGCAGTGCCAAGGCAATTTTTTATGCATTCAGTATGTCCTCAAATCTATGCCTCTTTTCTTTGACCTAGTTGTTACTATCTCCATCAGCAATGGGACTCATACAAGGAGAAAAGCACAGTATCCAGTCCATTTACTGAAGAAATAGAGAAATCTGTGGCACAAAAATGACAAATGATATGCCTATGATATGGGACACTGTATTCTATTCATCTTATATCCTCAGAATATTCTACAATGCCTGATACAAGGTAGGCACTAATTTAAATGAAAAAAAATGAGTAAGTCA
The DNA here is from genome assembly GCF_055505025.1 of Bos grunniens. Taxonomy (NCBI): domain Eukaryota; kingdom Metazoa; phylum Chordata; class Mammalia; order Artiodactyla; family Bovidae; genus Bos; species Bos grunniens. The sequence goes on from NC_141194.1 coordinate 9,148,525, forward strand.
GTGAATGAATGAGAGATTACTGGAGCTAGAATTCTTGCCACCTCACACACCGAAGTCATCCTCTATAATGTTATTTGTTATTCTGAATTGCATCTGTGACACTAATTAGCTCAGTTCATCTTTTAAAACATCATTACTGAAATATGAGTTACATACCATAAAATTCACCATATCCAGCTCAGTTCATTTTAATTCAACTGAGCCAAATAGTTCTGAGATATATATGTTTGTGTGTGTGTATTTAAAGTCTGTTTCAAGATTTGTTGAGAGATGCAGTGAATACATACAGCTAAAACTAGTTTTGGAATCCATTTCTTGATTTATTCATTAATGCATCTCTTGAGACCACCAACTAAGAAATGAGTATTATTGATACAAAATATATATTGGCTATAACTAAAAGAGGGCTTTTTTCTTGTTGTACATTTTTAACTTACTGGAGAAATCATTGCAAAGATGAGAATATACTTTTTTTGAGTCAGAATCTTGCTAGAAAAAAAGTTTCCAAAGGAGAGTCGTGGGATTTTCAGATGATTGACCAGATCCAGAGGCTAAGACTTCTAAGGATAAGCCAGATGGATTTATTATTACTGATTTCCAGCAAGATAAAGTATTTGTTTTCACAGATTGCTTCAGTGTCCTGGTTTGACATTTACTGTTGTTTAAAAGGCAAATTAAAAACACTGGAAATGAAAGGGCCAGATAAAACATAATCCCAAACTACCCTGGAGGAATAGAGTAATTGATAAAGATGACTGAGAGCCCTTTCATGCCATATTTTGTTGATGCCTCTCTTTATTTGAAAAGGTTTAACCCATGGTCAACTAGCTTCTTTCTCTTCTAGGGCTCAAATTATCAGTCTAATGTAGAACATCATCAACTTTTTAAAGGTAGACATTGGATTCAATGACACTTTCCTTTGATAAGACTGAAAAAGGCAAATGAAAGTAACCTGCTGGTGAGAAAGACCTCTTCTCCTCTTTTTTCCTTTGTCAGCTTTTAGGCTCTATTGCTAATGGAAATGAAACTTCTTCCAACATGGAGCCCCCTTTGTGTGGCAACCACAAGACACCTTCGAAATGCTGATTTTCACACATGATCCTTCTAGGGAAAGAAACTTTGGCACAAATCTCTTGACTGACCTGTCTCAAATTAGTCAAATAGGTTTCATACACAAACAGTTGTCAGTAGGTGTGTTTGAACCTCCAAGTTCTAGTCAAAGCATCTCTTGAAATGTTTTTCCTTAAAATGAGTGATCATGGCTTTATACATCTATTCAAACAGTAAACAAATATTTATTGAGCAGCAACTTATGCACCAGGAATTCTCCTCTGTGCTGGATATATAGCAGTAAACAGAAAAAAAAAAAAAAAAAAAAAGCATCTCTGCCTTCAAAGAGCTTATCAAATTATAAAGGCAGGCACATGGCAAATACATGAACAAATTAATATATAACTTCAAGGACTACTATGTGCTATAAAGAGTGGAAAACAGAGGGACTGTGGGCTGCCTTAGCTACAGTGATGAAAAAAGACGTTTCTGAGGAGGTGGTAGCCCATTTGATTTCTATTTGCCTATAGAGAACTCAGACTAAGACAATAATCAAAAAGGCAAAGGGGGCTTCTGGTTCAAGATGGCAGAGTAGAAGGATGTGCACTCATTGACCCCTGTGACAGCACCAAAATTGAAACTAGTTGTTGAACAATCATCAACAGGAGGATGCTGGAACCCACGAAAAAAGAAAAAATACCCCACGTCCAACAACAAAGAAGAACCTGCAGTGAGACAGTAGGAAGGGCGCAATCACGATAAAATCAAATCCCATACCCACCGGGTGGGTGACCCATAAACTGTAGAACAATAATATCAAAGAAGTTCTTGTGCTATTGTGAAGTATCTGAACCCTACATCAGGCTTCCTAGCCTGGGGAACTGACCAAAGGACTGGGAATTCCCAGGGAATCTGGCACTGGGGGCCAGTGGGATTTGATTATAGGCCTTCCAGAGGACTGAGGGAAACAGAGACTCCAGTCTTGGAGGGCACAGACAAAATTTTGTGTGCACCAAGACCCAGTGGAGAGAAGCAATGACCTCACAGGAGACTGATCCCAAACTGTCTGCTAGGGTTAAAGGGCCTCCTGTGGAGGCATGGGTCAGCAGGGGCTCATCACAGACAGATACAGGGGCATTGGAAGGTCCCCCTTGGAATAAACCCTCTTGGAGTTTGCCATTAACCCTACCATAGAGCCTGTAGACCCCAGGGCTGGGTTGCCTCAGGCCAAACAACTACTAGGGAAGGAGTGCAACCCCACCCATCAGCAGATAATTGGATTAAAGCTTTACTGATCAAGGCCCTGCCTACCAGAGCCCTCCCATCAAGAAGCTTATGCAAGCCAATTAGCCTCATCCATCAGAGGGCAGATAGAAGAAGCAAGAAGAAACACAGTCTCACAGCAGCTAAAACAGAAACCATATTACGAAAGTTAATCACAATGAAAAAGCAGAAAGTTATGTCCCAAATGAAGGGATAAGATAAAATCCCAGAAAAACAACTAAATGAAGTAGAGATAGGCAACTTCCCAGAAAAAGAAATCAGAATAATGATAGTGAAGACGATCCAGGATCTTGGGAAAAAAATGGAGGCAAAGATTGAGAAGATGCAAGAAATGTTTACCAAAGACCTAGAAGAATTAAAGAACAAACAGAGATGAATAATACTAGAAGGAATAATCAGCAGAATAACTGAGGCAGAAGAATGGATAAATGACCTGGAGGACTGAATGGTGGAAATCAATGCCACAGAACAAAATATAGAAAAAAGAATGAAAAGAAATGAATACAGCCTAAGAGACCTCTGGGACAACATAAAATGCATCAACATTTGCGTTATAGGGGTCCCGGAAGGAGAAGAGAGAGAGAAAGGACCTGAGAAAATATTTGAAGAGATAATAGCTGAAAACTTCCTGAACATGGGAAATGAAATAGTCAACCAAGTCCAGGAAGCACAGAGTCCCAGGAAGGATAAACCCAAGGAGGAACACATCAAGACACATAGTAATCAAACTGACAAAAATTAAAGATAGAGATAAAATATTAAAAGCAACAAGGAAAAAATGACAAGTAACCTACAAGGAATTCCCATTAGACTATCAGCTGCTTTCTCAACAGAAACTCTACAAGCCAGAAGGGAATGGCATGATATATTTAAAGTGATGAAAGGGAAGAACCTACAACCAAGAATACTCTACTCAGCAAGACTCTCCTTCAGATTTGATGAAGAAATAAAAAGTTTTCCAGACAAGCAAAAGTTAAGAGAATTCAGCACCACCAAACCAGCTTTACAACAAATGCTAAAGGAACTTCTCTAGGCAGGAAATACAAGAGAAGGAAAAGACCTACAAAAAAATAAAACCCCAAACAATTAAGAAAACAGTAATAGGATCTTACATATTGATAATTGGCTTAAATGTAGATGGATTAAATGCACCAACCAAAAGACATAGACTGACTGGGTGGATGAAAACGTGTGCCTATATGCACTTCTACTTAACACATCACTCTGCTTGAACCCCCCAAATTTTAGGTAATTACTTTTTATTGTAAAGTTAATCATGTTCCCATTATAGCTTGCAACTATAATTATTCTTTATTTTTGTCTGGCTATTGATTGTGAAAATTGATAAACATCTTTTACTATTGTGATTATGTAACGATTACTCACTTAATACCATTGTATCATGATTGGTCAAGAGAAAAATAATAGAACTCTATATCAGCAAAACTAGGATCTAATATAAAAACCTATAATCACTTTTTAAAATCCAGATGCATACCAGAATTATCTTGAAAGTTTTTTAAAAATACAAATGCTCAGGTATTGCTTTTTTCTCCAGAGCTCCAGATATGTTTCTCATGAGCAGTCATGTTTAAAAACAACTGGATTATATGATCTTTTACTTTTATTTCACTTTTTCTATCTTTTCTATTTTGTTTCACTTTTTCTATTTCATATTCAGTGCTCCCATTTCATTTAGTTTATATTCTCCAATTTTTCCATCTCTTTTTTTAATGTTCTTTCTCAAGCCTTTATCAAGTGTAGTAGAAAAGCCTTTGTATACATATATAAAAATATGTATAACATATATTTTAGAAAACTTATGAATTTTTGCCTAACTAAAAAATTATGACATTTAGATTCCAGTTGTTTGACTTAGTATGAATAGAATGCTAGATTTCTAATTAAAAAATAGATATGCAGCAAGCAACAAAGACTTACTATATAGCATAGGGAATTACAGTTAATATAATAACCTATGATGGAAAATAATTTAAAAAATAATATATTTGTATTTGTATAACTGAATCACTGTGCTGTGCACCTGAAATATTGCAAATCAACTATACTTCAAAAAAATATATTCAATAAAATATATTAAAAAGGCAAATGGTGGTGACCTTAAAAGCCCTGAGCAACAAAGGCAAATGTGAAGAGTAAGCTTTAATAGACCTGAAGTTTTTCCCAAGGCTCACTTCATTGTCCTTATGAGACAAGCAAAGTCTGGCTTCTCTTAAGAGACCTGTTAGAGGCTTTAAAAATATTTCCCTGATTGGCAATGGCATTTATCTTCACAAGACCAAGAGTTCCTGTTCAACCCACAGATCTATAATCTCTGAAAAGACAGTACTTCTGTGATTTCAAAAAAAAAAAATCTTTGTAATATACTTCACTTACAGTGAAATTATAGTTTCCAAAACTAAATATAGTTTTGGCACACATGCCATTGGCTGACTTCCCTGCGTTGCATTTGCCTTTAAGGGCATGTGCACTTTCTAGTTCTCATGCTTTCAGACGCTGCTGTCAGTTGGGTTCATAGCCCTGCAAGTGGCAGTGTTTCAACGACCTTTCATGTTTTCATTAATTCTTAAAAAACCTTACACAAACATTTCTCTTCACATTAGGTTTTGCAAACCTTTGCCCTTTTGCCTTTTTCTCTTTCACAAAATCCTAAATTTGGTGCTTAGACTAATTTGACCTCAAAATATATCATCTTTTAAACAAACACAAGACCTGACAAGATCCAGAAACTGGTGCTGAAATGGAAGTCAGGATCCTTTCCAGTTTTCTGAGGCCAGGTCAACAGAGTTACAATTATCTCAATAACTCAACAGGGAAATAAAACACTCTATCTGGGGTAAGAAAAACAAACAAACATTCAAGGGGAGTATCTACTTGGGAGGGAATTCATGATAGAGATCTTGAGTGTTACCTGAATTCTTTAGCTGCGCAAATAGGAGGTATTTTCTAGAGCCTATATCACATTGGGCTATGAAGATCAGCCCCAATGTCATGATTTCTAGATCAGAAATATCTAAAACAATGCAAATGATCAGAAGTAGATGGACTAATTAAACAAGACTCCAAGATTCAAGGGGTTATTCCTAACTCCAACTATGTTACTCTGGCCAAATCTCTAAACAATCGCAGTCCTTTAACTTGCTCGTCTTATGATGCAGATACTGATAAAAATCCACTCATGTGTCAGGCATCTTTGTTCACTCACTCATCCACAATGAATTAGTGCTACATAAATACCAAATGACAATGTCATAGTAGTAAAATCAGTTTTTAAAAGAAAATAAATGTGTCTTATAAAGCAAAGCTTAAACATGTAACTTTCATTATTTATTAGGCTTTAAAGGAAATTTTGCAGAACACAATTTCTAAGCTAGTTGCCTCATTATTTCCACAGAAACCACAATGGGAATTAACTAGGAGAGCTGAGCAGTTATACAAATAACTCACATAGAAAAACAGCAGATTTTTAATGAATTTCTTGAGTATTGCAGCACTGTACAGATGATAGAGGAATTCTTTTAAAAAGTGGGACTGAACTAAGCAAGATTAATTAAGATACTAGCTCTTACAAATTGAAAAAGTAGCATAGATATATATACACTATATCATGTGTAAAATAGATAACTAGCAGTAAGCTGCTGTATAACACATGGAGCTCAAGCTCGGTGCTGTGTGATGACCTAGAGAGGTGGAATGGAGAGGGAGTGCTGTGCTCTGCTAAGGTACATTAGTTGTGTCCAGCTCTGTGCGACCCCATGGATTGTAGCCTGCCAGGATCCTCTGTCCATGGGATTCTCCAGGCAAGAATACTGGAGCGGGGTGCCATTTCCTTCTCCAGGGGATCTTTCCCACCAAAGGATCAAACCCACGTCTCTTATGTCTCCTGCATTGGCAGGCAGGTTCTTTACCACTAGCACCACCTGGGAAGCCCCTGAGAGGGAGGGTATATATATATATATATGAGGTGAAGTGAAGTTGCTCAGTCATGTCTGACTCTTTGCGACCCCATGGACTATAGCCTACCAGGATCCTCTGTCCATGGGATTTTCGAGGCAATAGTCCTGGAGTGGATTGCCATTTCCTTCTCCAGGGGATCTTCCCAACCCAGGGATAGAACCCGGGTCTCCTGTATTGTAGACAGACACTTTACCAACTGAGCCACCAGGGAAGTCTTGGTGGCTCAGATGGTGAATTATATAATATATTATATAATTATACTTATAATTAATATATAATTATATAATATATTATATAATTATATAATATATTTTATATTATATAATCTGAGCCACCAGGGAAGTCCTGGTGGCTCAGATGGTAAATTATATATATATATATATTTTTTTTAGTATCTAAATATGAAATCAATTAATTTATTTATAAAAGACAACTAGACTCACAGACACAGAAAACAAGTTTATGGTTACTGAAGGAGAAAGGGGGTGGGGGAAGGAATAAATTAAGAATTTAGGACTAGCAGAAACAAACTATTGTATATAAAATAGATACACAAAATGATCCTACTTTATAGCTGCTGCTGCTATTAAGTCACTTCAGTCGTGTCCAACTCTGTGTGACCCCATAGATGGCAGCCCACCAGGCTCCCCCGTCCCTGGGATTCTCCAGGCAAGAACAATGGAGTGGGTTGCCTTTTCCTTCTCCAATGCATGAAAGTGAAAAGTGAAAAGTGAAAAGTGAAAGTGAAGTTACTCAGTTGTGTCTGACTCTTAGTGACCCCATGGACTGCAGCCTACCAGGCTCCTCTGCCCATGGGATTTTCCAGGCAAGAGTACTGGAGTGGGGTGCCATTGCCTTCTCCACTTTTTAGCACAGGTAACTAAATTTAATGTTCTGTAATAAACCATAATAGAAAAGAACACAAAAAAGAATATGTATATGTATATATATATATAGTTGAATCACTTTATTGTATATCAAAAAGTAACATCCCTGGTGGCTCAGAGGGTAAAGTGTCTGCCTACAATGAGGGAGACCCAGGTTCGATCCCTGGGTCGGGAAGATACCCTGGAGAAAGAAATGACAACCCACTGGAAAATCCCATGGACTGAGAAGCCTGCTAGGCTATAGTCCATGGGGTCGCAAAGAGTCGGGCACAACTGAGCAACTTCACTTTCACTTTCATACTTTAATTTTAAAAGTTAAGTATATATATATATTATATATATATATATATATAATTATGACTGATTCATGTTGATGTGCAGCAGAGATCACCACAACATTGTAAAGCAATTATCCATCAATAAAAAAAAGAAGATACTAGCTCTTGTAATATATAAAATTTATGCATATCAGTGAATCCGTCCTGGGACCAGGTTCTTTAGCCTGATTATCTATGAGACTCATACATTCATCATTCCTGGAAAGACAATACATAGTTTAGAACCAAGACTGAGAGCTGAGGTGGGGGAGAAATTCCATCAACCCAGATTGCTTCTTCTCTGCCCAATGGGGCTTTTAGGAATAGAAACATAGGAAGGAATGGAAATAAAAAAGGTGGTGGGTCAGAAATTGCACACTGACAGGTTGCAAAGGGGTTTGTTTGCATGCTCTCAGGAGGGGTGTGGAGGGAAGCAGGGAGCACTGACAAACAAGAAGGCTCTCTTAGCTCCCCTGTTACAAGCATCTCTGGCTGTTGAATATTGCAGTGTTAGAGAGCTTACCTTGTTTTCTTCTTCATGGGCCATCATCTAGCAAATCATGCACATAGCAAAGACATATCTGAGAGGCAATGGAGCAAGGGGTGAAGAGCACATATGCTGGAATCAGGGCTGCATTTGACTTCTGGTTCTGCTCTTTTCCAGCTCTGTGTCTCCATTTCCTCCACTGAAAAAATGGGACAACAGCCATTTTTGTTCCTGGGCTATTATGATAATTCAATGAGTTAATACTTATAAAATGCTTAGGACTGTGCATGACACATGATGAACACTCAATGAGTGTTTTTTAAATTAATAAGTACAATTACACTTAACATTTTATTTTGTATTTTGTTGTGTTTTTTTTTTTAACATTTTATTTTGTATTTTGGTAGGTGTATCAGTTGATAGAAAATAGGAAGTATTTTGATTGCTCATAATTCATATTTCAATTTCTTTCTTTCCAAGTGTTTATGTTTATAAAGAGCAACTCGTTATAATGTTTCCATTAGTGTTTACAATTTTTTAATCCTGGAAAAGTTCTCTAATAGAAATTTCCACTCCCCCAGTTTTTTTGAAATGAAACTGGTCTTCAGAAAGTTGATTAATTTCACAATGGCCACCCAACATTTTTTTCCTGCATAACATGTACACACAATGCATTATAGGAACTGAAAATTTTCCTCCTCTGTGAAGTGCCTTGATTTTCTTTTACACTGGGGCTTCCAAAGAAACCATCTGTGATTTTACAGAAATTTTCCCAATGAATGGTGCTGTTTTGAAGTTGAATACATTCATTCTGTGGAAAATATAAGTAACACAACATGGAGAAAAACAAGAAAATTTTGAGAGTAAACCAAAATATTTATATATTTATCCACAAAAGATGTGCACCAGTGATTTTTGGATATATAGGAAAATGAGCTTTGCCCTCAATGCTAAGACCTACATCCACTTGCAACAACATAAAAGATGCCATAAGCTTTTCCTTTGTTACTGGGTCACCACAAAAATGTGAGCTGGGTGAACTGAGTGTGTTCTTAGCACTATCTTTAGCTTCAAGTCTGGTGGTCTTTTTTGGAGCCAGACTTCTCTTGTTAACTCAGAATTGTTTTGGCAGTAAAATAGCTGCTTTATTATTCTTCATGCTTTGGAAAAGATAGTTTCAAGTTAATACTACTCTTTGAAATTACTCTGTTTCTTACACCACCTCATTTTTATCTAGTTACTGGCATTCTTACACCTTCAATTTGAATATTCTGTAAATGACTTATATTTGATGAATTTTATTTTTTCACACATATTTTAATTCAAATTTCCTCTCCCTAAAAGAAAATACTTTGAATGGAATTGTACTAAATTTCAGCAAAGGAACTGAACAAAATAATTGTTTCCCTACAATAATTTTTAAGAGATTAATTTAAAGGAATTAAATTAATTTACAGGTTAATTTAAAGAAAAAATTAATAGATTTCTCTTCTAAATAATAATCTACAATGTGTCCCAACTATTTTTATGAACACTCATCAGTGCATATGCCAACAATTGCATTCTAGGGAGTACACCTACTAAAGGGAATTACAGACATTAAATAAAGTATATTTTCTTTCTACCACTGGCTAGAAAAGTACATACTAAAAAGCAAATACTTTTTCTCTACAACTACTCTTTTGTCTCTTACAGAGTAGAGACACAAAGATGCTTTTATTATTGATATTATAATTTTAACTGTTACTTATGGCTGTTGCACAATTATGTTTTTTTAATTTTAGAAAACAAAAGTAGTATATGTTTTGCCCATATCACTTTTGCCACAATGAGAAGAGACATAAGCTTCACAGTAAAAGTTATTTTGAGAGCAATCTCAAGTCCACAATTAGGGGAAAAAAAGCAGTAGCCCCGAAAGTCTGGAGGTGAAATAAGTGGTCAGTTGAGAAAAGGTGCTTAGGAATTCCAAAATTGTCATAGAGGAGCACAATTCATTTAAAATGGAACCAAGGGAGAGAGGTATGCTCTTTATTCTAGAATTTACAAGGCCCTGGTAGAAAGAGGATTAAATCCCCTCTAGCTATGAACTGAACACTTCAAGTCATTTTGAGGTTTTAAAAATGCAGTATTTCCTTCTTTGTAGTTGCATAAAAAATTTCAACTGATTGAAGATTTGGGGTGTGAATAAAGCACATTCCCCCATTTAAGTGAAATAAAGGCAGCAGAGAGTGATTGAGGGAAAATCAACACAAGAGAAGACATTTGACCCTGGTGTACAATGTGGTGAACCAAAACAACACTCTGAAAACCACTTGCAAGACTTACCATGTTAGTCAGCACTTAAAGCAGCCGATCAGGTTAGTTTAGAATTTTAGAATCAGAAGTTATCTTGGACCCAGTATAACCTATCTTCTCTCAGTCACTGAGGAAATGCAGGCCACACAAGGCACACCAAGTTGGGTTTAGAGTCTTTGTATCTAGGGTTCTGGAATGAATGTTTTGGTTATCTTGTAACTGGAGTGCCCAGTCTCTGACCTGCTGAGTTGCCCTTCCCTTAAGTTTCCAATTAAAGTAACTGAAATCTAGGCTCTTGTCCACTTCACCAGCCCTGAGTGCTACTTGGGTATTTTCAAGGATTTCTGGGTGTGTCTGTGTTGCAGTGTTGGACACCTGTTCCTCCTCCCCTGAACTCCTGAGCCCTGCCATCCTCAGTTACCTCTCCAGGCTTCTTCTACCTTTGTCCTCAAACCACTCTGCCCCAGGCTGGATGCACAGTCTCCTCTTCTTCATTGTCAAAGTGCAACTCAAAAAAGTGCTGAATTCTATAGTAGAGGTTATCCAAGATTGAAAAAACTGGAGAAGATTTACCACACAGTCTTAGAAGTCATTTGAAACTGGACATCAACACTCCTGGGTTTCCTTTGTTACAGAGAATCCTCTTACTCTTTCCACAGATCTCAGTCCCCCTTCACTTCCACCAGTTCTGAGAGCTCAAATCTATTTTTTCCAGAGCACAAAGTAGACAACCCTATTTTCCTCAAACTCCTCATCTGTGACTAGGTCCTGGAACAGACCTTCACAGAGCCCAGAGGCCCATCAAGTATTTTCCTAAGGCAGAGAGAAATTTTCTCAAGTTCTATACAGGACTGCAGCCTTAAAACTTAGCACCATAGTTTTATTAGGTCATGGCCATATTAAACAAGTAAGAACCAGACACACTGCAATCATCAATTCAGAGGCCTTCTGCTCAACTTCCAGAGCCATTGGTGGTTTACAAATGTTTTTTGTTCCTGGATACCTCTCCAATCCATCCCCTCCTCCACCTCCCCGCCGCCATTGCTGTGAAGCAAGCCCTCATTGTCTCACCCTTGATTCTGACAACTGTCTCCTAATTTGTCTCCCTGATATCAGCTTCTTCCTCTTTCAGTTGCATTCATCTGGCCCAAAGTTTTACTCCAAGAATTTAAACTTTATTAGGATCCTCTCCCAGTTGAGCACCACAATGACCACTGCCAGCTCTCAGAAACATGTGTGATCTTAACCAGTCATAATCTAACTTGGCATTTCATACTCACACCGTTCCTTTCTCCTAATGGCATTGCCTGGCTGCTATTAAAACCCACCTCTTGTCACATCTTGGTATCTTAAAGAGGCCTTTTCTTCTTTTTGGAATGTGACCTCTAACCTCCTTAAAAATGTCTAACACTTACACCTGCTTCAAGAATCAAGGTCCAGTTGAACTTCACTTCTATGAAGTCTCTTCATGGTTCTTATAACCTTCGGTATGTGCCTTCATTACTGTATTTTCTACATTATGTTGTTAGTGTGGAAGTGTCTCCCCTACTAGATTGTAAAGTAAAAAGGAACATTGGCTTCAATTCATCTCACTTTCCCAGTACTCAGCATATTTAGCTCTGAGTAGGTGCTTGAGAAATGTTCATTTAACTGAATTAAATAGGCTTACCTAGCCAAATGAAGAAAGAAAGAAAGATATTTAAGCATTTCAATTAATTTCAATTAAAATTTCTTTAAAATAAGGGGAGAGAGAGGAGCCTAATTTCATTCAAAACTGATGACAATAATGTTTCTTGGATAATGTTTTGAAAATTGGCTCTATTTATAAAGTAAAAGTAATTTGGACCACTATCTAAAACCATTGTGTACAAGTGACCTCAAAATAAATTAAAAACACCAAAATGAAAGTCACCCATAGAAAACAAAGCAGTGATTAGAAGCAGTAAACTGAAAGTACACAAAAAAGACAGATCTTAAAATGACAGAGTTAAGCAAAATCTATAGAATCAGATCTTGAATACAACATCATTTATGTAAATTAAAATTTTAAATATAAAATGCAAAACAACAATGAATATTTTCCTAGAATATATTCTTATTCAAAGATATATATTAACCATGTTAGGATGTATGCCTAAGACAGGGTTCAGAATGAAGAAGAAAACAGACAAAATAAAATTGGAAAGAGATATCACCCGGACTGATGATAACAGTGGACTATGAGAGAAATTTTTTCAAGACTACATGCCTATGTAAAGACATATATTGAACCTGTCAGCGTAGTGTAATGTGAGAGGAAAATAAAGGGGAAGAATAAATGCTTAAATGATAATGAAGGGGATCATATATTATACACTGGGGAACATTAGTAACTCATTTGTGGATCTAAGGTCTAAATACTGAAACTAAAAGCTTAAAAAATGCAAAAGAACATTCAAAGTTTGGTCTCACAAAACAATAGATGGATAGGGCAACAGAGTGTTTGTCTTCATGGAGCAATATCATGTTCTGGCATCTGATGGGCAATTGCTGGCTTCTTTCTGAAGGCAATGATGTAGAACAGGCCAGGGGTAAACAAAGATTCTAGTTCCTGCTCTGTCTTGGACTTGCTGGCTGATCCCCACAGCCCACTCCACTCTGAGCCTTATCAGAATGTCACAGATAACGATACCACAGAGGGCTGTGAGAGAGCAAGCAGAAGGGACTCACTTCCCTCCAGATATTAACTCTGTTAGACAAACAGTGGGAATACCAGCTCCCAGGTAGACAGTGGTGCCTGCCACTTACTGTCAGAAGCCTGCAGCCCCTGGGTAGGATTTAGGCAGGGATGGAGAGTGCTAAGGAAGAGAAATGGCCAACCCCTGAGTCCACGTAACTCTTGTCATTGGATCTGTTGAAGCTCCCTTAGCCATCCGTGTGTCTGGGGGATCAATCCAATCTTGTGAATCTATGGTTAATATAACCTGGACCTTCTCAATTACTGAACACCCTCGGTCCCTATTTCATCTCTGGAGAATGGGGTTGGATGGAGGACATGTGATAGCAGTTTGTGATCAAAGGAATGAGGGCAAGATGGTCCCCATGCCGGAGGGTTGCCCCCAAAATTCCCTTCCTGTTTTGACTGAAGAGAAATTGTTAACTGCTTTTGTGGGACCAAATGGAAGGGTCACCTGTTTCATTCATCTGCCAAAATAAACAAGTAAAATCTTCATTCTTTTATGTGAAACAGGACATCTGGACTTATGAAATATTGCTATTTTGACACAATTTATAGTTAGCATGTTCCGCAATTTAAGCTGAAGGAAAATATTTATAAAATGCGGAAAATTAAGTTTTAAAAAACTCTAAAATTACTTGTATTCAAAGAGAGCAATACATTTGTTTAACCATGAATAGTTTGACACGCACTTTTCCAGAAGTACACTTAAGAAGACTGACACCAAAGTCTTTTCAAGAGCTATTACTTATAATGCTTCTCATTAGCTTTCTTCCTGGGATCTGGCACTGGTTTCACATCATATTTTATGTGGATATGTAACTTGCCATGCTGTGGGGGCAGGTGAGTGACCAGTGAAAAAAGTCTTGAAACAGATAGAACATCAACTGTTGAAATTACTCACAAGACATATTTCAAGTGTTGAGCCTAGAACTCAAGCCTCTGACTTGAACTTAGAAACCTGGGTTGAACTTGATGGCTTTATGATGCCAATTATTCTGTCTTTGCAGGAACAAGAAAGATTGATGCACAAATATCTGACTGGGGGCTAAGCATGTACTCACTGTTTTGCAAAGGCTTGCTCCTCTTTTTAGTGTGTGTGTGCGTGCACGCACACGTGCGTGTGTGTCTCGTGATGCAGTTCAACAGCGTTCACATGAAGATAAAGTAAGCAAGGAGGAGGGGGCTAGCAGGAGAAGAGAAGTAACTTTATCTTTGACCTATTGAGTGGCTTTTTGAAACCTGAGTCATCAGTTTGGTGCTGTCCCGTGGGAAAGGGCCAGGAAGTGATAAACAAAATAAATGATGGAATCCAAATGGAAAAGCACTGCTCTGTGAGCTCTTGGCTGCATAAAAAGGAAGATGGGGTGCAAACGTTTATTCTACCAACATGCATATGGTACTCAGACAAATCAGTTTCTAGACTGAATATATATTCATGTAATCTTTTGTTCATTCTTTCTGTGCACAAGCCTTATGATGACATAAACTTAAATTAATAAACTTTCTACTTCCCACTGAATTTATAGTCACATTTTGATGACAGAAAAACACTTTTGTATTATAAAGCATCAGGAAAAGAACAGTAGTGACATAAATTGAACTAGTACCACTGATGATATTGGTACCATCGGTGTAAGGAAAATTAACCCCCAGTTCCCAGCTTATTTAATCCAGCTCATGACAAGATTACCCAATTCTTGAAGGACAAACACAGAAAAAACTTTAATAAAGAATAGTCAATTAATCATCTAATTGGAATTAGAGAAATCCTTTGATTATTATAGATGTGTGCAGTTTCTTTAACTATCACTCATATAGTAAATCTTAAATAGTTAAAGAAATCAATGCATACCCCAGTCTATTGCTAGTTTTGTTTAAAGGATCATCGAGAAATATACTCCTCAGAGTAGGGACTATATGTTCTCTTTAACATATATATTATAGTAAAGATATTAAACATTGACAAAATAATTTCCATTTTTGAGCACATATGAAATATTAGGTGGGTTTATTCATCTGTTTCCTCAATCAAGAAAAAAAAAACATTAAATGTGTAATTATCCTAAGTAAGGTAATTCAAATTTTCTTTTTAAAGACCTGCCAGCTGAATGAGTACTCCAACATAACCACCTATAGAGATGGTGTGTATTATCATTGTTTGGAATATGTGGAAATCCTTTATCAAAGGGTTTCTAATGCTATTTAAGAAGCAAATAACACTTGTTTCTGTAAAGTTATAGATTATTTTGGTTCAAAATACATTTTTCACCTTGACTCATCTTTCTTATCAGGGTTGATCCAAGTGGCTTTTTACACTGAGTTGAAAAATTAAATATGTTCTCAAAGTACTTAGCACCATGATGGTGCTAAGCATGAGAGGGGTTGCCCAAATGCTCTGGCCAAAGGCATCATGAGTACTAAGTTACATGCCTCCCAAGTCTTTGTCAAAGGAAATACTTGTACCTTTTTTTTAGAGGAATAAATTCTAGTGAAAAGGTGTAAAAAAGATCAATGACAGTGATTTGCGGGATAGTCAAGGAGCTATACCTGGTTGCTCAGACGGTAGAGAATCTGCCTCTAATGCAGTAGACCAGGTTTGATCCCTGGGTTGGGAAGATCCCCAGGAAAAGGGAATGGCTACCCACTCCAGTATTCTTGCCTGAAGAATTCCATGGACGGAGGAACCTGGTGGGCTACAGTCCATGGGGTTACAAAGATTTGGACACAACTGAGTGACTAACACTTAACACTTTTTTTCTACTTTTAAGGAGCTATAAATTCCCTATCTGCTTTTCTCATTCTCACTGAGATCCCTCTTTCTTAGTTCTCTGAGAAAACCAGAAGACTTCCTCCTTTCTACCTCAGCACTCAACCTATGCTACACATATATTCTTTATTCTAACTTCTCTCTTGCATAAAACCTGTGCACAGTCTAAGCCAGTCGTTCTCATTAGCTTTTGGATCTCTGCGGCATCTGTAGTCAGTCCTTTTTATATTCTTAATACCGTTTTGTGGGCTTTTGGCTTTTTGATTTCTCTATTTTATGAGTTTTGTCAGTTGTTTGTCACTACTGTTAATCTTTTAAAATAAACGGCTTGTATTTGAACTATTAGATATTTCTTTTAATTTATGTTATCTATTATTCTTATCTTTCTACATTCTTTGAGCTTATTCTGTGTTTTTTCTAGCTTTCTAATGTGGAGGTTTCACTTATTTTTAGTCTTCTAATATAAGAAAGCTGAGTACTGAAGAACTGATGATGCTTTTGAACTGTGGTGTTAGGGAAGACTCTTGAGAGTCCCTTGGACTGCAAGGAGATCCAACCAGTCCATCCTAAAGGAAATCAGTTCTGAATATTCATTGGAAGAACTGATGCTGAAGCTGAAACTCTAATACTTTGGCCATCTAACGCGAAGAACTGACTCACTGGAAAAGACCCTGATGCTGCAAAAGATTAAAGGCAAGAAGAGAAGGGGACGACAGAGGATGAGATGGTTGGATGGCATCACCACTTTGATGGACATGAGTTTGAGCAAGCTCTGGCAGTTAGTGATGGACAGGGAAGCCTGGCGTGCCGCAGTCCATGGGGTCACAAAGAGTCAGACATGACTGAGCAACTGAACTGAACTAATAAAGCATCTGAGACTATAGACTTCCTATTAAATATCACATTAGTTGCATCCCCCAAATTTTATAAATAGTATTTTAATATATTTAAATTACAAGTATTTTTAAATTTCCAATATTTGTCCTTTAAACTATATATATGTTTTTCCTTAAATTCCAAAAGTGTAGGGTATGTTTTTGTTTTCTATTGTTTTGTTTTTGATTTCTAATGTAGTTGTGATCAGAAAAGATGAGATGTATGATAATGTTCTTTGACATTTGTTGAGATTATTTTATGTTCCAGTATGTATTCAAATTTTATAAGGTTCTACATGTGCTTGAAAAGAATATATAGCACAATTGTTTACTATAATCAACCTTTCTTTCTCTCTCTCTCTCTATATATATATATGCATATATATACATATACATTCAAGTTTGCTTGTAACTTCTATATCATTATGGTTTTCTTCATCTATGAATTACTGAGAGGGAAAAGTAAAAATTATTTCAATTACTGTAAGTTTGTTATTTCTCCTTATAATTTATCAATATCTATTTTTACAGATATTGTACAGATATTTTTACAGATATTTTACAGATATTTTCCTTTTCCAAAGAGGAAAAGGAGTTCATCAAGGCTGTATATTGTCATCCTGTTTATTTAACTTATATGCAGAGTACATCATGAGAAACGCTGGACTGGAAAAAACACAAGCTGGAATCAAGATTGCTGGGAGAAATATCAATAACCTCAGATATGCAGATGACACCACCTTTATGGCAGAAAGTGAAGAGGAACTAAAAAGCCTCTTGATGAAAGTGAAAGTGGAGAGTGAAAAAGTTGGCTTAAAGCTCAACATTCAGAAAACGAAGATCATGGCATCCGGTCCCACCACTTCATGGGAAATAGATGGAGAAACAGTGGAAACAGTGTCAGACTTTATTTTTCTGGGCTCCAAAGTCACTACAGATGGTGAATGCAGCCATGAAATTAAAAGACGCTTACTCCTTGGAAGGAAAGTTATGACCAACCTAGACAGCATATTCAAAAGCAGAGACATTACTTTGCCAACAAAGGTTCGTCTAGTCAAGGCTATGGTTTTTCCTGTGGTCATGTATGGATGTGAGAGTTGGACTGTGAAGAAGGCTGAGCGCTGAAGAATTGATGCTTTTGAACTGTGGTGTTGGAGAAGACTCTTGAGAGTCCCTTGGACAGCAAGGAGATCCAACCAGTCCATTCTGAAGGAGACCAGCCCTGGGATTTCTTTGGAAGGAATGATGCTAAAGCTTAAACTCCAGTACTTTGGCCACCTCATGCAAAGAGTTGACTCATTGGAAAAGACTCTGATGCTGGGAGGGATTGGGGGCAGGAGGAGAAGGGGACAACAGAGGATGAGATGGCTGGATGGCATCACTGACTCGATGGACGTGAGTCTGAGTGAACTCCGGGAGTTGGTGATGGACAGGGAGGCCTGGCCTGCTGCGATTCATGGGGTCGCAAAGAGTCGGACACGAGTTAGCGACTGATCTGATCTGATTTTTACAGAATTTGAAGCTCTATTATTAGACAACACAAGTTTTAAACTGTCAACACTTTTTACTCATTAAAACTTTTATTGATATTTAGTGGCCCTCTTAGTAACATATTTTGCCTCAAAGTCTATTTTGAGGATATATGGATATATCAACTCTAGATTAATATTTATCTGATATAATATTTTTAATTATCTTAATCCCAACACTTCTGTGCTTTTTTACTGTAGACCTTTCTTGTAAACAATATAACTTAGAAAAAAAATTTTTTTTTAAATTTTGGCTGCTGATCATTGCTTTTTAACTAGAGAGTTAATTACAATTATTATGATTATAAACTATTTGGGTTCCTTTTTCCATCTTATTGTATGCTCTTCCTTTGTTCCAATATTTCTTTTCTGTTTTTCCTTTTTCTCTATTTCTGCTGTCCTTTGGATTAAGTTTCCTCTCTATTTTATTTCTCCCCTCTCCTAGGGTCTAGTGTCTGGTCCTGCCAGATTTCTGTGCATTGCCCTAGAGACCTGCACACTGGCCACTGCTTCTGTTTTCTTCAGTTTCCCCCCAATAAACAGTGCTTCAGCAGGACTGGAGTATGTCTGTTTGGACAGTGCTCGTGTTTGCATAACAGTAATTCTAGGTAGTTGGATTACCGGTTCTTTGAGGCAGGCACCTTCACATTCCCCAAACCTATCACACTGTCTGGTATAGTAGGCTTAATAAATGCTGAATGAACTTGTAAACGAATGAAGATTAAGGAGAAGGAGTGAAGGACTATTTCGAAGGGCAGTGGGAAAGGGCAATGTTGATACCAGGAAGACAAAGCCTTAATTTCACAGCTATAGATAATTGTGTCAGTTAGAAGTAAGTTCTGACACCCCATAAAAACCAAGTCTAGAATTTTATATTTGAGAAATCTTAAAATGTGGAATCAGTAAGGACAGAGGAAAAGAAAGGTGATGAGAGAAGATTTTAAAGATGAATTATTCATTAAAGTATAAAACTTAGAGATTTCTTCTGCCAATAACAGCCATAATTGCACATCAAATATTAATCACATTACTGAGTTTTCTATATTAAAGGATTTCTATAAGATAGGTGTTCAACTCATACTTTTTTATATACAATCAAGTCCCTACCAAAGAACAGATGCTTTCAAACTGTGGGGCTGGAGAAAACTTTTGAGAGTCCTTTGACAGCAAAGAGATCAAACCAGTCAATCGTAAAGGAAATCAACCCTGAATATTCATTGGAAGGACTGATGCTGAAGCTGAAGCTCCAATACTTTGCCAGCTGAGGTGAAGAGCTGACACATTGGAAAAGACCTTGATACCTAGAAAGATTGAGCACAGGAGGAGAACAGGGCAACAGAGGATGAGATAGCTGGATGGCATCATTGATTCAATGGACATGAGTTTGAACAAACTCCAGGAGACAGTGAAGGACAGGGAACCCTGGCATGCTGCAGTCCATGGGGTCACAAAGAGTCGGACACAACTCAGCGACTGAACAACAAGTCTTTACTACAAGGGCTGGTCTAAGTATGCTTGCTTACTTTTGGAGTCCCCATTCTACGTTAAATAAAACATACTAAAACAAACCCTCATCTCAAAGGAAGCATAATTCAATTGCTGCAAAAAATTTAATGATTTTATAATTATGTTTTATGATATTTGGCTACAAGTAACTTCTGATTTATGAACTGGTTATAATTTCTCAACAGTCATCATGCACACACACCAACTCTCACAAAGTGAGAAAATATAACTTACTGATGGTTTTCAAATATACTGAAATGTTTATGGATACTAAGTTTATTAATTATTGAAGTTGACATAATGTTAAGCTTTGTGGACATTTAATTAAACATTTATTCATTTTAAAGTTTTCACTTTGTATTCTTGAGCCTATAAATTTTATTTTGTGTCTTAAATATTTTTTAAATCCCTAAAAAGCCCCAAAGCCTTAATCATATGCTCATAGGATATAACG
The DNA here is from genome assembly GCF_055505025.1 of Bos grunniens. Taxonomy (NCBI): domain Eukaryota; kingdom Metazoa; phylum Chordata; class Mammalia; order Artiodactyla; family Bovidae; genus Bos; species Bos grunniens. Next base: position 9,168,673 of record NC_141194.1, read on the forward strand.
GGTAAATTAGCCCTACTTCTATCCCTTGCCTGCTTTAATCCTGCATCAAAAATACAACCAATCATTTTTATGATCTTAGACATAATAGGTAACAATGATTACTGTGTCACAGAAAAAGAAACCAGCCGCTTTGATATTGCTGTAATGGTGAATGTGCCTGGTTTGCTCCAAAACGTCAAGTAGGAAGTTGCTCCTCATTTCTGCAGTAGTAGCATACCCATTTTCTTCGGAAATGATCTTTGCCACCCAAATTCTCTCTGCCGTTAAGACTTCTTAAGTTCAGACACTAATTGACATGGATTCTTAAAAAGATGTTATTTAACAAAGTATGAAGCCAAACCAGCTGTCCTTGAGCCTAAATCTAGTCAATGGAATTAATCAACTCTTAATTATCTGTACTATGGCCAAATTTGCTAAAGGTTGAGACTTTCAAACAATCGAAGAGTAGGGAATTGTAAAAATCATTTACATTTGCTTCTAGATGTTATTTTAGTATTTATTTCAGATGTCCTGGGGGCTTATAATACTTTAAAATAATAGAGCCACTCTGTTAGGCTTCCACAGTCTCTTGCCTCCCATACTTTCCCTCAAAGCACCTTTCTGATAATCTAGTATCTGAAAACCAAGTAACAGAAAGCAGACTGAGTATTCTCTGAAAGGTACAGAGAAGGAAAGAAGAACATTTTTGAAGGCCTACTGAGTGCTTGACACCCTACCTATCCTCTCATTTCACTTTCAGAACAATCCTACGTGGTCAACATTAGTAATATGGTGTGGAAATAGTCTAGCATCAGTCAGCTGAAGAAGGTGGCAGGTGAATGTTTTAAATCCAAATCTGTATCTAAAGTCAAAACCATATCTTTGCACATCATCTCTGGAAACAGATTTTTTTTTTTTTTGGTTCGTGTCATACTAGGACACAGAGGTAATTATGTTTACTTAAAATCTTAGTCTACGGTCCCTAACAGACTATTTAAAGATCTCATGTGTATTGACTGACTGATTCAGTAAATATAGTGGGTGAAATGTCAATATAGTCTTGAGTAATTGAAATCTGATTTTATTATTGGTATCTAATATTAATGAAAATTAATTTAATATTAATATTAAATTTGTATTTCTCATTTCCTAAGAGTTGGCTCAATTTTCCTAGAAAATAAATCTGCTTGTCTCTTCATATTAAGAATTCTTTTTCATGCGATTTTATTGGACATCCACTAATTTATTTGCCACTAAATACATTAGCATGCATGATTTCTTAAAATAGAAGCTATTTTTGCTAAAATAATTCCTCCTTAGAAGTCCCATTTGCAAAAGCCTATTTCAGGCATGCCTTTTGAACTTCATTTTGATCTGTGTTTACTGTCTATCACTAGTCTTCTATTTATAGTCAAGGGATTAACATTCCCATGTTCCCTTTGACCTATTATTCTTAGCATCTAATTCCTTCACTGAGACCTAATTAAATATAAATTAAAGTATTTAAGAGTCTGGATTACTTAAGTGATATGGTGTATGTTCAGTAAGAATCTGAATATTTTTGTTAATAATTGCAAGCTGACTTTATTTACCCACAATTATATTTTCTGTAGTCTTGAAGATCATATTAGTCTTATGTGATATAAGAGCTATAAAAAGCAGTTGACCAATTAAAGTAGCTAAGTAAATCTTCGAAGAGTTACTGTCTTAGTGTGTTAGGGCTACTATAACAATACCTAGACTGGGTAGCTTACAAACAACAGATATTTATTTCTCACCGTTTTGGAGCCTGAGAAGTCTACATCAAGATGCCAGCAAAAATTCAATGTCTGCTGAGGGCCAGCTTCCTGGTTCATAAAAGGCCATCTTCCTGCTGTATCCTTACACTGTGGAAAGAACAAGTGACCTCTCTGGGGTCTCTTTTATAGGGGCACTAATCCCTTTCATAAAAGCTCTGCCCTTATTACCTAATCACCTCCCAAGGGCCTCACCTCCAAAAACCATCACAATGGATACTGGGTTTCAACTTATGAATTTCGGGGGAACACATACACATTCAGCCTACAGAAGTTATTACGAATATTTTAAGTGTATATTAAGAGGTTAGGTATCAAAGAAGAGCTATATAGAAGTTATTTATCCCAGATAAGATGAACATAGGGCAGACTCTGCTAGTTTCCCACTCAATACCCACTCTCTCCTTCTTCCTAGAAGACTCATTTTCCCATGCTATCTTGGAGCAACATTAGCCATGTGACACCAAGATGATACTTGTAACATAAGCTACAGTTTTCAGAGAGTTCTGAAAAAGCTTCTGTTCTCGTGACTAAAGAAAACAGCTTGGCATGGGCCTTCTCCCTTCTTGGTGCTTTGAATGTGAAAATGAAGCATGAAACTGCAGCACCCATTTTGTGGCCACTCACCAATAAACATGAGGGAAAATTAAGATATCATGGAATCACAAAAGTAATGCTAGCAGCAATCTGCCACCTCTAGATTTCTTGATGTGTGAGAACAAAATTTGATAAGGTACTCTTAGATGTTATATTACATGTAGCTGAATGCATTCCTAATACTATCTCTTCAATTTTCCTTCTAACACTTTGCCACTCAAACCATGTTCCATGAACCAGCAGCCACAGTGTCACCTGGGAACTTATAAAAAGAAAAAAAAAGGCAGCATCTCAGGCCCACCTCAGACTCTTTGAATCAGAATCTGCATTTTAACAAGATCCCCAAGTGATCTGTATGCATATTAAAGTTTGAAAATCACAGTTCTAAGACATTATGGAAACAGGGAGAGAAAAAAATACCCTGGGTACACATACAGAATAATAGCAATTTTTCCAAACAAGGAATTATAGGGGGAAGAAGAGGAATGGGGTGCTTAGTTTCAAACATTTGTCTGTATATCATCTTCTATGTGCAAGGTATCCATTCATTCATCCATTCATTTATACACACACACACACACACACACACATATACATACTATGGTTTATAGTCATTACATTATTTAAAGTTCAGATATGGTAAGCATTTAGTCAGTGATCTACATGAAAGAGGAAATGAGGCTTAAAAAGTGAAATGATCCCCAGAGCCATCCAGATAGAGCTGTTTTATGAATCCAGGTCTTCCAGACTTCAAAGTCCACTTCTTTATGCTATACTGCAATGAATTTCTGGCTACAAGGTGAAAGGAGGTGGAAAATGAATAAAACTTTTGAAGGAAAGGAAGATGTGCTTTCATGGTGAGAGACCAATAGCACGAACTGCTGGGATCTGCATCTTCAAGCAGAGTTTAGGAGATTATGAAATTGACTTGCTCCAGAAATCCTCAGCCAGAATGCTAAACTCACGCAGTTGTTTTCTGGCAGCACATCCAGGAGATCATTTCTTATCTGAAACACTCATTTCTGTTCATATTTACCGGCAGTTTTTGCTGACTATGCTGTTGGCTTAACATTGCCCATCTGGTCACAGGGTGCGGGGTGGGGGGACTCATTTGGGCAAATCTGCACTGCCTAAAATGCTGTTGATTCATGTAACCTGTGCAAACACAGACTGAAACCAATAGTCATTAGGAATATTTATTTTTCCTTAAGAATGATAACATTCAGTGGAAATGATCATGAAGGAACATGGACAGTAACTGCCAGTGGATGGGTCAAGGGAACACTCCTTTTCCAAAGCCTTGGCCCATTCTACAATGTTATAATTAACCAAAACCCCCAAAAGAAACTTCCTGTTGACCTACATTGGGAAGGTGACAACTTGCCTCGAACTCACTATTCTACTTGGATCAAAATCTCTATCATTAGAGATCTTCTTAACGTACAAAACAAAATTAAAGAATAGTCTCCAGAAAAGCTCCATTCAGTAAATGTTTTATAAAACTCATAAGAGGTGAGGAGGCCAGGAGACTCCTCTTTACCACTGGTGTTTGTGTGTTTATCAAGTCAAGATAAATGGAACTTCATCAAGACATGGTTTTGATAGTGTTATTTCCTTGCTTTAAAAAACACATATATGTAATTCAAATGTGTCCATAGCCCTCAATCATCGTCTTTCTCATCATCCTATTTCATTATTTTCACCATGATTTCAGTAGCTAAAATGATCTTGTTAATTTGCTTTGTGGTTTATCTTCTGTCTTCCCCTTCCACAACAGAGGCTCCAGGGCAGCAGGGACTCTGAGCATCTTAGTCACTACTTCATGACCAGCTCCTCAGGACCATGCCCAGCACTCCATAAATTCTTGGTGAATGAATAAATGGTACCCAGTATGGAGAAAATGAGTGGCAAATTTGTCCCTATTTCCACACTCAAGACCTTTCATTGGTTGACTCCAACCTCAGTTTCCCAGGCTTCCTATTTTCCTCCTTTCATGTTTGACCCCAGCCACACTTGCATTGTCACTGGCCCCCAGACAGAATGACTTCTTCCTCTCCAAGGTTTCTTACTAAGTATCTCCATGCCTGCTGACCTTCCTTACCTTCTGCTCACCCAAATTCTGTCCATGGCCTATTGCTATCTTTCCTTCTTTGTGAAGCCACCCAAACTCACACCCATACACACCTTGATCTTCTCTGCATTGTGCATGGTATCTCTTCACTCCGGGTACTGGGCAATCACATGTATCCTACCTGCATTCTCCTCCTCTTATAATGGTACACTTCATATTATCCATTTCATATGTTACTATTTAAATTTTCATGTGTTTCTATTTTGTTTTACTACATGTATACTAAGCAGGCATACACTTTTCACTTTGCTTCTCAAACAGCAAATTGTACATGGCTTTTCACATAACAGACTTTTAAAAATATATAAATTGAATAATAGATTGAATTAGCTAATGAACACTTAGAAAGCACAGTTATAAGGGACTGAGCAAAAGTTCCTTGTGATATGGGAATGTTACAAGAGCAATAAAAGAGGAACTTTTGATTGGTATTGCTCTATAGACCAGGGAAAGAAAATAAATTTCCTTTTGAAGGCCACATTGAAAAACAATTCTCAAAAAACAACTTCTTATACCATTTTGCTAAAAGTACCAAAATCCGTTGCATTTAAAAATCAAGCTAGATTTTAAATGAGATTATTCTGGTGACTATCACAAAGATTTAAAAAGTCATACATGCTACATTTGGCCATCAAGACTTGCCAATGTATATTACATGGAAAACAACTAACAGATACTCAATGAAATTGTCAAAAGATTCACCTGCGATCATCTCACCTTCTAGCTCACTGGGAAATGTATTTTATTATAGATAATACTTATTCAAAAACTAGTGTTAGCATGATCAAATCATTCATGCTAACAAATGTCTGAATGGATTTTTCTTTCTGGCACACCATCTATTTTATTGATAGTTCCTCATTTTTCGTTATTTCCTACACAATGGGATATAATTGCTGAATGTATAAATGATATAAAGTCAGTGCTTTTTATCAAGATGAATAGGAAAAGAATCCGATATACTGACTTTCAACCTCTTGGCTTTTTTTCAAAGGTTGCCATCTGAATCTCAGCTTTGTTACAGAGTATGAACACATGCAAAACTGACCACTTGGTTTTAAAAACCGTGGATTTTTAAATCTAGGATTAATCTAAGACTCCTTTGAATAAGATTTTTTAATTAAATTTATTATAAATCATAAAAGGCTGATTGTTTCCTATTAAATGTGAAAGTAAAAAATTAGCTCCTTTAGCATGTTTGAACTTTAAACATTTCTACTTTGCTGCAATCTATGGAAGCATGTTGCTTGTGCTTTCAAATTTAGACATAGACTAAGTATAACTCAATAAAACTTCAAAAAATAAATAAATTTTCTATGACAAAATGCTTTGTTTTACTATTAAATGTAAAATTACAGAATTTGCACCATTATATGAACCTTTAATAAACTTTAAAAAGAAATGTATCCTCATTCAAAATATTGAAAAAAAGAATTGCACTATGGACACTGACATTTTTCTTTTCTGTGACTGGTAAGTATTTTGATTCCAAATGAGTTTTCTATGGTATATTTTCTATAAATTATTGTTTTAGAACCTAACAAATAAGTTTCTTTACTCTGTTCATTCTGAAACCATTCTGAAGTATTTGAAGCCATACATCTGTGTGAGTTGTGTATGTGTTTTCTTTACTCACTGACATTTTGAAATTCTATGTAGATGTCTCTTTATGTTTAAAAAAACAGATGAAGCGGGGGACTGATGAACCAGATCCTCTTGCTTCCACCAATGGAATACTGTGCAACTGTAAATCCAAGGGTCAGAAAGTGTCCTATGTTGCAGTGTGGGGAGATACCCAGGTGACGCTGTTGAGTGGATACTGCAACATATATAACATTGTGTATAGAATAATACCTTTCGTGAAGAAAAGGTGGGAAATAAGAGTAAATATTCGTAGGAATAAAACTTCTCAAGTAATAACGTTTCATATATTTGTCTTTTGAACCAAGTAAATATATGAGCTATTTAAAATAGCAATAAAATAAAATAAAATCTATTAAAAATCAAGTGAACACCCTGACTTCAGATTATACTACAAAGCTACTGTGATCCAACACAGTGTGGTGCTGGCACAAAAACAGATACATAGATCAATGGAACAGAAGAGAAAGCCCACGCTCTTTAATAACCCACACTCTTATAGTCCGTTAATCTATGACAAAGGGGACAAGAATACACAACGGGGAAAAGACAGTCTCTTCAGTAAGTGGTGCTGGGAAAACTGGACAGTTACATGTAAATGAATGAAATTAGAATATTCTCTAACACCATATACAAACTCAAAATGGATTAAAGACTTAAATGTAAGTGCTGTGCTTAGTTGCTCAGTCATGTCCAACTCTTTGCGACCCCATTGACTGTAGCCCACCAGGCTTCTCTATACTGGAGTGGGTTGCCATACTCTCCAGGGGATCTTCCCAACCCAGGGATCGAACCCAGGTCTCCCACATTGCAGGCAGATTCTTTACCATCTGAGCCACCACTGAATACTATAAAACTCCTAGAGAAAAGTATAGGCAGAACACTCTTTTACATAAATCATAGCAATAATCTTTTGAATCTATCTCCTAAAGCAAAAGAAATAGAAGCAAAAATAAACAAACAGGACCTAACTAAACTTAAAAGCTTTTGTACAGCAAAGGAAACCATCAACAAAACAAAAAGACAATCTACTAAATGGAAGAAAATATTTGCAAACAATGTGACTGATAAGGGATTTATACCCCAAATATATAAAGAGCTCATACAACTCAACACCAACAAAACAACCTGATTGGGGCTTCCCTGGTGGTTTAGTGGTAAAGAATCTGCCTGCCAGTGCAAGAGACACAGGTTCAATCCCTGATCCAGGAAGATCCCATATGCTGTGGAGCAACTATAAGCCTGTGCTCCACAACTGCTGAGCCCGTGCCCTCGAGCCCAGGAGCTGCAGCTACTGCAGCCCACATGCCCTAGAGCTCGTGCTCTACAAGAGAAGGCACCACAGTGAGGAACCTTCGCACCACAACTAGGGAGCAGCCCCCGCTCACCGCAACTAGAGAAAAGCTCCACACAGCAACAGAGACTCAGCATGGCCAAAAATAAAGAAACAAACTTTTTTTTTTTAATTTGATTTAAAAATGGGCAGAAGACCTGATTAGATATTTTTCCAAAGACGAAATACAGGTACATGAAAAGATGCTCAATATCATTAACCATCAGGGAAAAGCAAATCAAAAACACAATGAAATATCACTTCACACCTGTCAGAATGACTATCGTCAAAAAGAACACAAATAACAAATATTTGTAAGGATATGGGGAAAAGGGAAATCTCCTACACTGCGGCGAGACTGTAAATTGGTGCAGCCACGGTGTAAAACAGTATGGATGTTTCTCAAAAACTTAAAAACAAAACACACACACACAAAAATAAAAACAGAATTACCATGTGACTCAGCAATTCCACTCCTGGGTATGTATCAGAAAACAACAACGCTAATTTGAAAAGCACATGTACCCCAATGTTCCTAGCTGCAATATTTAAAATAGCTAAGATATAGAAGCAACCTAAGTGTCCGTCAACAGATGAACAGATAAAGAAGTGGTAGTATATATATACACAAAGCAATGTTAGTCTGTCATACAAAGAATGAAAGTTTGCTATTTGCAGCAACATGAATGGACTTGGAGGGTATTATGCTAAGCGAGGCTTCCCTTGTGGCTCAGATGGTAAAGAATCTGCCTGCAATGCAGGAAACCAGGTTCGATCCCTGGGTTTGGAAGATCCCCTGGAGAAGGGAATAGTAAACCTCTCCAGTATTCCTGGGCTTCTCAGGTGGCGCTAGTGGTAAAGAACCTGCCTGCCAGTGCAGGAGACCTAAGAGACATGAGTTTGATCCCTGCGTTAGGAAGATCTCCTGGAGGAGGAAATGGCAACCCACCCCAGTATTCTTGCCTGGAGAATCCTATGGACAGAGGAGCATGGTGGGCTACAGTCCATAGAGTTGCAGAGAGTCAGACATGGCTGAAGCGACTTAGCATGCATGCACATGCCAAGTGAAATAAGTCAGACAAAGACACAAACTGTATGTTATCACTTATATGTGGGATCTAAAAAAATACAACAAACTAGTGAATACAACAAAAAAGAAGCAGACTCACGGAGAACAGACTACTGGTTACCAGTGGGGAGAGGAAATGGGGAGGGACAAGATAGGGGTAGGGGATTAAAAAGTACAAAGTATTAGGTATAATATAAGCTACAACATGGGGAATATAGCCAATATTTTATAATAACTATAAATGGGGTACAAACCTTTAAAAGTATGAATCACTATATTGTACACCTGTAACATATAATACTATACATCAGCCATATTTCAATAAAAAGTCACATGAAAGTTTACTAATTCATTAACAGAACATAAGATGACAATTAAAACATGAACTAAAACTATGATTCAAATTTCTTTAAGTGTAAAAATGAATGGTTTTTTGTATATTCACAAATTGTGCAAGATACATACTAACTCTAGAATTTTTCTATTGCCCAAGAAAGGAAACCTGTGCATTAGAAGTCACTATCTAGTCCCTTAGTACACTATTTTTTAAATTACAAAACATTCAAACACAACAGGAATTCCAAACAGAACTCAAAATTGGTTTTTAAATATCACTCCTTATAGTAGCACTTGTGACTAACATCCACAATATGGTTTCTAGCAGGTTTAAGTCAACTATTGAGCTCAATATCCACTGTTCTGTTAACTCAGTATCTACTTATCTACTCCTATTCCTCCTCCCCTTCTCGTGTCCCTCTTCCTCTGCTGCTGCCAATGTTGCAGCTCTTTCCTCCTCCTATTCCTCATTCTGAGGCCAATTTGAGCCCTGCAGAAGCACAACACTCATATTCACACAGTGTTGTCAGATCCACCTCACACCTTTAAGTCTTCACCACTAAGTTCTCATCTTCTGCTAAAGGCATATTTGGGAATTTGCACATTCAGTATAGAACCAATACAATATTGTAAAGTTTAAAAATAAAATAAAATTAAAAAAAAAGAATATGGAAAAAAAATACCTAAAAACTTTGCTGTCAATTCGCTTTTGTTTTTTATCTTTTAATTAGAATGTCAAAGTTAATTTCCCAAAAAAAAAGAGAAAAAATAGAAGAAAAAGAGGAAAATAAAAAGTATGCCTCCCATTCATTATATATTTTCATACATGACACAGTAATTATCTATATCTACTATAGAAATTCAAATGTTATTAATAAAACTGAAGTGAAATTTTTTTCTCTAAAATAGAGGCCTGAGAATAGCAATTGAAGAAGGTTAACCTAATTAAGGAAATCATGCAACAAATACTTGTTGGATGTCTTACATATCCAAAGCACACTAAGAAAGTGATAGGAAGAGGGCCTCTAGGGGACAGAGACAAGGTGAAATTGCCCCCACCCACTATTTCTATATTTCTCATTTTGTCAAGGATCTTGCATTCAGTTGCCATTTCCCACTTCTCCCAGCTTTGGGTGCTAAGGTTTTTTCCTTGAAGATTACTGTTTCATTGATTTGATTGTGCTGGGTCTTTATCGCTGTGCAGGGCTCTCTCTAATTGTGGTGCGTGGAGGTTACTCTTCATTGTGGTACATGGGTTTCTCATCGTGGCGGCTTCTCTTGTTGCAGAGCACAGGCTCTAGGTGTTTGGGCTCCAGCAGTTGTGGCTCCTAGACTCTAGAACACTGGCTCGTAGTTGTGGCACATAGGCTGAGTTGTTCCACAGCATGTGGGATCTTCTCGGACCACGGATCGAACTTATAGCCCCTGAGTTGGCAGGCAGATTCTTCTCCACTGTACCACCAGGTAAGTCCTAAGTTCTTCTTCTTATTATTATTATAATGTTGGAAAGCTTGCATATCCTTTTCTCCATCTTTACAGCCATCAACTTGGTTCATGGCCTTACCTTCTCCCATCTGGATAAAGAGATGGCTCCCCACTTGGGTCTTACTTAGCCTCAAATTTCCTTCTCTAATCTGACTCCTTCATGGCTACCAGAAGTATTTTTCTAAAGCACAGACCTATTCATGCCAGTTTCCTGATGAAAATCATTCAATAGCTTCCTCTTGGCTGCAGGCCAAATTTTATTCCTTAGCACGGCATGTGTGTGTGCTTAGTCACCCAGTCGTGTCCGACTCTTTGCAACCCCATGGACTGCAGCCCGCCAGGCTCCTCTGCCCATGGGGATTCTCCAGGCAGGAGTACTGGAGTGGGTTGCCATGCCCTCCTCTTAGCACAGCCACAGCCCATGTTTCTCTCATGGTTAACCACATATATTGCCCCCACATCTGCATTCCAGGGCAGCCCACACAACTAATTCCCCAGAAAGCATTCCCCCAGACATGTCTTCCTCTCCACTCCCATCCACCTAGAATACTTCTGTCTATCCCCTAAGATCCAATTCAAATAATACCTTATCTCTGATGCCTTCTTCAGTAAAAATGTACCACCATCAGATGCAACTCTTGTGGATGGATTAAAGACTCTCACAGAATGTATTGAATACCTTCTTTGAAAGTCCTGACATTCAGGAGCAGAGTTGGGCTATGCTCTGAGGATAATGAGTTTTTATTTTGTGTCTGGTTGCTCTACATAATAGGGGTAGAATGGTTGGGCATCCAGTGATGTAGGCTAAAATAATTATGATCACTCATCCCTTATGAACCTAAGGGAGTGTTTGATAAGTTTGAAAAGGAACTGAAGGATGCCACCAAAAACTGTCCAATGATTTGGACAATCAAAAGACACGCTGTAAAAAGATTTCCACTGGTGAAACAGAATGTAATCCCATACATGTGATGTTATTTTAAGTCAGCCAAAAGAAACCAGGTCAGAAAAGGCAATGGCACCCCACTCCAGTACTCTTGCTTGGAAAATCCCATGATCGGAGGAGCCTGGTAGGCTGTGGTCCATAGGGTCGCTAGCAGTCGGACACGACTGAGCGACTTCACTTTCACTTTTCACTTTCATCCATTGGAGAAGGAAATGGCAACCCACTCCAGTGTTCTTGCCTGGAGAACCCCAGGGACCGGGGAGCCTGGTAGGCTGCCCTCTATGGGGTCGCACAGAGTCAGTCACAACTGAAGCGACTTAGCAGCAGCAGCAAAGAAACCAGGTATAAAATAGTAGACTCTAACAATGCCTATAGCTTTATCTGTTTTCTGGTTAATTTTCTGTTAGTTTTGTTTCTTAACAGAGTTCAAGCAGTGTTAAAACTTACATTTTTCATACTTCTACATATTGCAGATGAGGATAAAGAACTATACTGTGGCAATCATTTGTAAAAAAAAGATTTAATTTTTCAATCAGGGTCCAATCAGGAAAACGACAATCATACCAGGTATTTTAACAGAAAGAATTAGATATAAGGAACTGGTTGAACTGGTATAGGAGTACTAAAGGGACATAAAGGGCCCACTGAGGTAAGACAGACAAAGTAACTGCAAGCAATAGTTACCACTCGAAGGCTAACGAAATAAAGAGAAGAGTTTGGGGATATTGGAGCCTAGGAGATCAGAGGAGGTCAGCAGAGAACTAATACCCAGACCTCTGAAGAGAGGGCACAGGTTGGCCTGTGCTGGTGCCTCTAAGGTCATACAATGAGGGTGGGGGAAAAAACCTAGGAACTTGAAAACAGCTGCCACTGCCAGGTAAAGAGTCACTGCCAGGGTGACACTGACAGGAACGAGAAGCAAACAGTAAAGGGCAAGCCCCTTCCGCCTCCTCCAGCTTTGCAGTCTCCCCTGCAGTACCCTCCTTGCCAGTACCCTACTGGCAAAAGGAAAATGAAGTTTTCAGATTCTCAGCCCCAATATCAAGAGGAAAATATAGAAGACTGAGTTTGGGCTGAGAGAAAATAACTTAATGATCGGCACATTTCCTACTTACACATTCCTACTTAATGTTTAGCTTCATGTTTAAATATAAGAAAAATTCCCATGTAGGAACAAATGAATGCAACTTTGAATTCTAAAAATCTATTAGTTTTTACAATGTTAAGTAAATTAAAAGTTACATAGCTTGCGTGTTAATGTTCTGGATTCCTAATTTCAAAGTAAAAGTGAAGTCGCTCAGTCGTGTCCGACTCTTTGCGACCCCATGGACGGAGGTCTTCCAGGCAAGAGTGCCAGAGTGGATTGCCATTTCCTTCTCCAGGGGATCTTCCCGACCCAGGAATTGAACCTGGGTCTCCCACATTGCAGGCAGACGCTTTTACCGTCTGAGCCACCAGGGAAGCCCCTGATTTCAAGGCTCCTGTCAATTCTCAGTAACAGATACCTTAAAAATTCTAAACCCACTTTGGAAATACAATCAATGTCAAGAACACACATATCTATTGAACACACATTTCAAAATTAGTGTCCCTGGCCTCTACCCACCAGATGCCAGTAGTGTCCCACTACCAAGTTGCGACAACCAAAAGCTGTCTCCAGACATTGTCAAATGGCCCCTGGGGGTGAAAACTCACCCTGGTTAAGAACCACTGGTCTGCTACCACTTGAGTACAACATTGATTAAGTGCTTTTGATAATAATCAAGAGAAATGAGCCTCTTTTTATAAGTGTTTTTGATAATAATAAAAAGAAATGAGAAATGAGCCTCTTTTTACCATTCCTAATTGGAACAGCCTGTCTGCTAACTCAATGTGAAATTTGTAACTAGTTTTCAAATTCCTGTCAGTTTAATTTTGGAAAAAATGATTTCTCATCTTTGAGGAGACCATGCCTACATTTGGGCCAGAGTCTTTTCATCTACGCTTGTAACTGAGCAGAGAAGATTCCTGAATCTGAGTGTGCCTTGCTGCATTCCCAAGTACAAAGCTCAGAATACTGAGGTATGGTTTTTGACTGTTCCATACTATTTATCTTAAGTATCTGTGGTCAGAAGCCAGAGTTCTAAGAAGTCTGAGTTGTGAAAGATCTCAAACTGAATTTTTTTTAAAAGGTAGTTGGAAGTTGGAATTAATTTCTCTCAACAATCTGTTTTTAGATTCATAGGTAAAGGAACCATTAAATACAAATACAGGGAGTTTTCTCTATTTGGCCAAATACCTAAGAATGTTTGAAATAAATATAGCTAATATTTGAAATGTTTCTTTTTCACACACCTTCAAAAACAAAATTGAGCAGAAATAGACACAGCATGAAGGAAATGAAGACTTTCAAAGCACATTTGGTTAGGTGAACTAGTAATTAATTTTGCTTAAATTTCCTCAAATATGGAAAGAGGGTAATTTATCCCATCAGATCTATTCTGTATAATTAATAAATTTTCCATACAATCAATTAATTATGTACAATTAATGAAGCCAATATTATCAGTCATAAATAGTTCAATCAAAAGCATGTCTCTATTCACTGAATGTGTTAAGAGTTCCCATCCAAGGACATTCTGTCTCTTCCTCTTTGTTTTCCTCCCCTCTGCCTCTTGTAGTGCGTAATACACATTCAGTGTGGAAAGTTTATAAAATAACCAAAATAAAGAAGAAACTTACCTCAAAAAACAATAATATTATAGTATATTTCATTCATTACATTTTTTTCTCCACTATTTTTGTCAATGCATTCATTTATAAAGAAAAGTATCACTATGAATTGAAATCATACTTTTATAGCTGAATTTTTAATTGAACATTGCATCATGTACATTTTCTCAAAGGGATAAATATTCTTCAAAAAGAGGAAGCATTCTCAACATGTTCATCTTGGAGTAACATTATGCTTATTTGTGTTTATTTTTTTTTCTAAAAGCGTTAGCACTCATGGAATTAAGCTTCTTTGATGATTTTTTCACTGTTTCTATGATTTTTAAATTAAGTTCTATTCATGAATAAATTTAATGTAAAAAAATTGTAAATTCTCTATTTCCTAGATTCTCAATTTTGTACATCAAAAGCAAAACTGAGATCTGGGAATTTGTAAGTCACTCCTGCTTATATAAAGCAGTTACCACAGTGCTTGGCACATGATCAAATTTCACAGAAAGTTAGTATTATTCTTAGAATTCTCAAGATTATTCTATTTGAAACTTCAGCTTTGAGAATAAAGCAAATGCCATAAAAGGATTACCTAAATATGAGCTATTTTTACACGTGTTACTCTACATCAGGGTTTCTCAACCTCAGCATGACTGAAATTTGGAACTGGCTAATTCTCTGCTGGGGGATTGCCTGTACATTGTAGGATGTTTAGCAACTTCCCTGGTTTCTACCTACTAACTGTCAGTTGTCACAGCCAAATCTGTGCCTGGACATTGTCAACCTGCCCGGGGGAGGTGGGTGCAGAATCACACCAGGCAGAGAAATTCTGCTCCAGGTAATATGTCTGAACCAAAAAATATATACATATATATTCCTTTATAAAGACCTTCTGCCGTCACCAAGCCTTTGGCATGAGTGTTTTATTCTAAGATCTCCATACGGAGTGAGATTGCCTTTTCTCCTGAGAGAGAAGTCTCTTAAGCTTCCTCAGGTTCGTGACATTCTAAAGTGTGGATGGTGTCAGGACTAGTCACCAGAGATGTCTGAGCCAATAGGACTGAACAAAGAGACACGTGATAAAGATATCTGAAAGGCCGAAAGTCTGTGCATTTGGAAATTAAAACATCCTTCTGTTTCCATCCAAAAACCAAGGCAGAACCACATGATGCTGGAATGATGAGTGAAAAGAAAATATCCATAAAGAACACACTGTCTTCTCCATCTCCTTAACCTTCTCCTTATTTGTGCAGTATAATGATCATGACTTACTTCACTATTAATAGCAGCATAAAAGTAACAAAAAATTAATTTTAAATTTACTTTGGTGTTATTTTTCAGTTGCAAGTCATGTCCATTTCTTTGTGACCCTGTGGAGTGGAGCATGCTAGGCTTCTCTGTACTCCATTATCTCCTGGAATTTGCTCAAATTTATTTAAAATTCAATTAATTTAAAATCAATTAAATTATACTTAAATAACTAATATATCTGGAATATACACAGACTTTCTACTTTGGGGTAAACTATATCCGCAATGACTCTCTTTTTTTAATGAATTGACTTATTTTGGCTATGCTGGGTCTCCGTTAGTGTGCACAGGCTTTCTTGGTTGTGGTGAGTGGGGGCCACTCTCTGCTTGTAATGCATGGGCTTCTCATTGGGGTGGCTTCTCTTGTTGTGAAACCTGGGCCCTAGGGCACAAGGGCTTCAGTAGTTGTGGTGCCTGGGCTCTAGAGAACAGGTTCAAATGATTGTGGCACATGGGCTTGGTTGCTCTGAAGCACGTGGGATCCGCCCAGATCAGGGATTGAACCCACGTCTCCTGCACTGGCAGGCAATTCTTTACCATTGAGCCACGAAGGAAGCCCCGCAATGACTTTATTTCTAAGGGTTACATTCTGAGGTACTGGGTGTTAGAACTTCATATCTTTTGAGGAGACACTTCTGAACCTACAGCAATTACTAAGTTTTCTATTTTTAAAGTGCTTTGAGTTAAAGATGTATATTCATTATGGCAGGATGCTAGCTGCCCACCAACAATTGTGCTCCGTTTCCATCATGAGGGGTGATCACTGCAAAGCAGCCACCCCATCTGGCACTGTTTTGGGAGATCCCCTTGCTTCTTATGTGACTATGCCATGAACTCTCACCAATGATATGTAGACTGGAATAAGTTTGTCAGTTCAAAGTAGGTTTTCCTTTCATTATATTCTCATGGAAGTTGATATTCTGATAAATATACCTTTAAATGCCAAAATGATTTTAAGCTAATAATAGAAGGAAAGCAGTGTACATGTTATCCCAACTGTGGACAAGCTATAGGGATAGATACTACATACTATGGAAAAAAAGACACAGGAATCCTTGACCAAGAAGTGAGCAGTGAAGTAATGCAAACCTCTATT
The DNA here is from genome assembly GCF_055505025.1 of Bos grunniens. Lineage (NCBI taxonomy): Eukaryota > Metazoa > Chordata > Mammalia > Artiodactyla > Bovidae > Bos > Bos grunniens. The sequence goes on from NC_141194.1 coordinate 9,185,095, forward strand.
TCCCATGCTCCTGAAGGAAATTATGTGAAAAGAAGGATCAAGGAGACAAGAATAATATTGGATTCTGTTCTTTTTAAAATTGAACTTAATTCTTTATTTTCATGGCCATTTGTTGCGTACCCGTACCAGTTCCTCACTGTGGTTCCAAGACAGAAAATCAAGGATCATGTACGTAAATGTCGATGAACCTTTGCGCCACCATTGGAGTCGCCATCTGGTGGTCATGGTGAGGAATGGCATGTTTTCCTGAGAAAATAATGGTGCGAAGTGGGGGCATTTTAGATATTTCCTTGGTATCTGAAGGTACTGGTAATCACAGCCCTTCTTTTTTATTTTGTGTGCTCTGAGTTTTCTTTATATCAGCAGAGAATTTTGACATACATCTGTGGAGTGTACTTTCACTTTCAAATAGGGATAATCTAGCCTGGCAAAAGTTTTCTGTGAAGGCCCAGAAAATAAACACTTTAGGTTTTGTGGACCATGTGTTCTCTGCTTTGCATGCTCAACAACGCCACTGTAGGGTGAGCGCAGCCACAGACAATATGTACACAAAAGGGCGCAGTGCATTTCAGTAAATCTTTATGGACACTGAAATTTGAATTTCATGTCATTTTCACGTCACAAAATATTATGTATTTTTCAACCATTTTAAAATGCCACAATCATTCTTAGCTCACTCAACTTTCAAAAATAATCAAGAGGGGGATTTGGCTCATGGGCTATAGTTTTCCAACTCCCAGTCTAGTCTACAAACCACTTGCTAGACTTCCTTCAGGATGACTGTGAGGCATATCTGCTGCATACTTGCCCTGGGTGTCTCTTGTTCATGCCTCCACAGCCAAAGAGATGAAGGGCTATGAGACACCCCGTAGAGTCCTGACAAAGATGGCCATGATAGGCGAATAATAGGCTGATTAAAGGACTGCTATAGAAGATCATTTCTTCTAAAAATGAGCTCACAGATAAAACTTATAAAGCATGTAAGGAAATCAAATTTCATAGAAATAACAAGGATAGATAATAGATAAATTCAATTTGATGATTATAATAAAGGTTTCAGTAAATAAGCTGAACAGTAGGGTGGATACAGCTGAATAGATAATTGTGAATTAGAAGAGAGAGCTAACGAGAAAACCAGAGACCAGAAGGATAAATATTTGAAAATTTCTCAATAGGGGCTTCTCTGGTGACCCACATGGTAAAGAATTTGCCTGCAATGTGGGAGACCCAGGTTCCGTCCCTGGGTTGAGAAGATCCCTAGGAGAAGGGAATAGGTACCCACTCCAGTATTCTTGCCTGGAGAATTCCATGGACAGAGGAGCCTGGTGGGCTACAGTCCATGGGGCTGCAAAGAGTCGGACACAATGGAGTGACTAATACACACAATAGGAGCCAAGAAAAAAGACAGATGAAATGGTGGGCTCCAACGTACAGTTAATAGGAGTTACAGCTGGAAAGATGGACAGAAGGGGAGAGAAGCACTAATGGAAGGGATAAGGGCCAAGACATTTCCAGGAAATATTCTTGCAGCCACGTGTGAATTTAACTTCAGTATAGTGGGGGGCTTGAAAACATGACCTTTGGAACCAGAGAGATTTTAGTTTGAGAGCGGTTCCATACTGGAAATGTTGAGGTCTCAGGCAAGTAGCTTAGGCCTTGATTTTCTCGTCTGTCTCTCTACCTTCCACAGGAAGATAACATATGGGGGGGTACTTAGCACAGGGGCTGGTTCTTATTAACCATCACTGTTACTGTAACCTAGAAGCACAGGAAAGAGCTCAGCTAGGGTGTGGAATTGATTTTAGAACTAAGGGGGCAATTAACACACTGAGGTGGCATCTTGGATTCTTTCACTTCAGTTCTTGAAGTGTTGTTCTTTCCCAACAATGTTCCTGCATAAATCATTTTTATTTGCCTTAATTTCTCTCTCTCTTCTTTTGGAGGGGGTGTTTTGTTTCCTTTTTACTTTCCCTGCCATCTCACACTGAAGTTCCCATCATGGCCAGATTCTCTGGTGAAAACTGTCTCTGTACCATTACTGAGGTATTCATTTGGATCCTCCAATGCCACTTGAATATCTGGCATTTTATATGTACAGGGATCTTTTTCTTTGTTATCCTCTGTTCTTGAAGTTTGAGCTTCCTGGGACCTTTAAGATAAGAAGTCCATGTCCCTTAGTGATCCTAGGATAGCAATTAAAAAATAAAAATATATTTCTTTGAACACCAAGTGGTTTCTCACTCTTAAGTGACTTTCCTACTTTATTTATTTTCTTTTTACGGTGCTTGCAGTAATACTACTCTATCTTATTCTTGTGAATTTCAGTAGGAAGAGATGCCTGGCTCACAATGAGGAACTGGCTGCCTTCACTGTGCCATCATCCCTAAATTAGTACTTCTGCTTTGATCCTTCATGTCCATTTCCACCCCACCCCAAGATCTTCTATAAACCAAGATTATTCTTTTGCAAAAAAAAAAATAATCAACTAAAATTTTATAGACTGATAGAAAAAAATCTGTGTCGTAACATTGCAATTTTACCTGATAATGGCAACACAACATCAGTTTGAGTAAAACTGACTTCAGTAAAAACAAACAAACAAACAAAAAAACACCTTTGTTCATTATTGAGAATCAAACCAACAATTAATGGCTTTGGTAGACTTGGACCACAATTCTCTGATACTTCACCTCATATGGAGTTGAAACTGGAGAAGTCCTGAAAATCATACCACCTTCGTTCCTTACTTTGCAAATTCAGACAGAAAAACTAAGCATTGCCTCCCACCTCCTCCTCTCTGCACTTGGGCTGCTTTTCCTCTGCTCTGTCTTATTCACTGAAGAACGCATATTTAGATATTTAATTAGTCAAGAATATGATGTGTCAGTACTTAATAGTGATTTTGTCTCACCTCCCTTTGACAGCTGTGGACTTCGGGGTTCACTGAAATGAGGTGCATTCTTATAGCAAGTGCATTAGCTTCCTATGGCTATTGTAAAAATTTACTGCAAACTCAGTGGCTTAAAATGACACAAAGTGATTGTAGGAGTAAGAAATGCAAAATGGGTCAGTAGGACTGCTTCCTTCTGGAAGCTCTAAGAGAGAATTTGTTTCCTTGCTTCTTTCAGATTATAGAGATCGTCTGAGTTCCTTGGTTCAGGGCCCTGTCTTACTCTGATCCCCTTTACTCCTCACGTCTTCTGCTCTGCCTCTGACCTTCCTGCCTCCAACTTAGAAAGTCCCTGTGATACCACTGGGTCCACCCAGATAATCCAAGATAATCTCTCCATCTCACTAGCCTTAACTTAATCATACCTGGCAAGAGTGATTTGTTGTGCAGGGTACCATTTCAGTGTCCAGGGATGAGGATGCAGAGATCTTTGCGGGGAGAGGGTTGCATTTTTCTGCCTAGTAAAGAAGTATTGGCTGTACCTGTCACCAACAACATGTCTTGGTGTAGAAGGAAAACATTTTTATTGCCATCTAACCTTCTGAAGTATGTCTTCTTGCCACCATCATTAGTGCTGTTTCCTTGAGGGTAGACTCTTTCTTAGGCATCTTTTGTACCCTCCAGGGTCAGGACTTTACACATGCTTGGTAATAGTGATGCCCTCAATGTGGGTTTGTCTATGAGTACACTACATTAGAGGATAATCCAGGGGTAAGTCCCTGATAGTTTCTTCCATAAAACATATACATCAACTTCCAAAATATGTATAATGGTTAGTGCCAACAGAACATTTACAAAATGACTATTGCAGATAAAGAACAAGGCAAAAAATAGATATTTAATCTTCCTTATTAAGCTGTTTGAAATCTGTAACTTTCTCTTCATTCTTGCATGCTTTCTCTATATTCTTCTACATTTCTTCTGACTGACTGACTCAAAGTCATAAATCAATCCCTCACATGTGGAAAGTTAATTGTCAACTTCACATACTGAGACTTAAGTCATGCTTTATGGTGACGATGATCTATGACTGAAATATGACAATCGACAAATGCAAACTGAGCAGCTTCCATTTGTAAAGTTTCCACATTATCAATGTTACTCATGACCCTCTTAAATGTTCTGAAATAAGTGGAAGAAAAGAGAGTCTTAGAAGTGATTGAAAATGGCCCCAAAGCTTGCACATATGCAAAATGGATTTTTAAACAACCACCAGAATTTGGAGAGCCAGTGAGGGACTCTCTCTATATTCAGGACACCCCAGTATCTCGCCTCTACCACTTTGATAAAACTACACACAGCATTTGCCAGACAGACTAGCACCTCAATAGATTCTTGGCTGCTTAGCATTGGGGCTGGTGGAAACTTACACTGGCCATCTGTGTCCTTTGAGAATCATTTTAAATATATACATATAAGATATATATAACATATCCTCCCCCTTTGTATATGGTGATGTATATATATATATATATATATAAAATATAAGATATATATACAAGGTAGATATATATAGATAGATAGATAGATATAAGATGCATTTAATGGCCCCTTTCACTAAAGGGTCAGTTGAGGATAAGTGGTGGTACCGATTCACCATTGTCTTTTTGCTCCTTCCCATTTTCAAACAAAAATGAGGATTTTTCAATGATAAGCTGGGATCCACAAAAATGTAATAAAGGGAAGCATAGCTAGCCCTGTTGTTGCTTAGTCACTCTGTCGCATCTGACTCTTTACAACCCCATCGACGTAGCCTGCCAGGCTCCTCTGTCCATGGGATTCTCCAAGTAAGAAGGCTGGAGTGGGTTGCCATTTCCTCCTCCAGGGCATCTTCCAGACCCAGGGATAGAACCCAGGTCTCCTACTTGGCAGGCAGATTCTTTACCACTGAGCCCCACCTGCAAAGTCCTATACCAAGCCCTGTCCTCAGTCACTTTAGTCGAGTCCAACTCTTTGAGACCCTGTGGACTGTAGCCCACCAGGCTCCTCTGTCCATGGGATTCTCCAGGTAAGGATACTCTTGTGGGTTGCCACACCCTCCTCAAGGGGATTTTCCTGACCCAGGGATCAAACCTATGTCTCCCGTGGCTCCTGCATTGCAGGCAGATTCTTTACCACTGAGCCACCACGGAAGCCCCATACCTAGCCCTATTTGATATTGAATATAGACCTTTAAAATTCACTAATATCTTAATAAAATCTAAAATAGAATATGAAAAAAAGGATGAAAAGAATGTTCACATTTATCTGTTAAGATATATAGTGTCTATATTCCCATACATACACGTATCTCACAAACCAATTCAAAAAATAAATTGATTAATTTATAGGGCTCTATCAATTAACCTTTATAAATAATGCAACCAAGAAAGATGACAATAATGCTGAAACTCAAGACACTACCAGTTTATATGAATATCTGTGCATAAAAACAGGCTTAGTTGTAGAGTTCTTCTCAAGTTGCTTCAAGGGTCCTTAGCTCTGGCATGACATTAGTCAACATAATTCACCCCTTCCACCAGATAAACCCTCTCATATTGGGAAACCAGACAAACTTCCGGAGGTATACATCACAAGCTCCTAAGTAGAACTAGTCAGAGGTCAATAAGCATCATTTTTCTAGCCAAGAACCTGACACAGGTATGTTTTGCTTTCCAATGAATTAAGAAAGAGGGAATTCTGAATGATTCAGGGCTCTGCCTTCTTACAAATAAGTCTGAATTTTGAATAAAATGCAAATTAAGGCAGCTTTTCCTGCTATTTTCAGCCAGATTTCTTTTTTCCCACTTCTCTTCAACTTATGAGCTATGTTCCATTCTATTCTGGTTCATCCCCATGTTAACTGGTGGCTCAGACAGTAAAGAATCTGCCTGCAGTGTGAGAGACCTGGGTTTGATCCCTGGGTTGGGAAGATCCCCTGGAGGAGGGCATGGCAATCCACTCTAATATTCTTGCCTGAAGAATCCCCATGGACGGAGGAGCCTGGTAGGCTGCAGTCCATGGGGCTGCATAGAGTCAGACACGACTGAGCAGCTAAGCACACACACCATGTTAAGTAAAAAATTGAGTTAGCTGAGTAAGTTGCTTGAGGAACCTTGAATAGAATGTTTTGTGCCATGATAGGAAGCAAAACTTCTAAAGTGGCCATTAGGGTGAAATGACAAGAGTTAGAGTGGACAACAGGGCCTGGAGTCCTCTCCAGAACCCCTGAAATCATTCAATGCACACCATACGGTAGCTGCCTCTTCCAGTGGTCCTAGAATGTGGTTACTGAAAGCAAGTCTGTTTTTATTTTTAATGTGCCTCTAGGAACATCTAGTTAGAAGAATTACTTTCTTCTCTTATATTACATAAAATAAAGGAACATTTTATACATTTTTAAAACTTTTGGAATTCCTTCTTTGTTCCAACTACCTTCTTCATTCTCTCATTGAACCTACATTTTTCTCTAAAAGAGAATGATGTCAGTAAGGGACTGGTTGGCATGTACAGACTCAAACATCTGCATGCCAGAATGTAACAGAAGTTTTTTACAGATCCTGTTCTGTAGCAAATTCCAGACCAATTCATTTGAAGTGAATTAAGCAGAAGACCCAAGAGGAACACCAGTTGAGGGGGACACAAAAGTTCACAGCAAGGTTAAATGTCTTTTGCTCACGGTTTTCACCTGAGAAGGAATCTTTCTCCTTATATTTCTGCTATTCTTCTGTCTCTCCCCCTCCTGTGATCTAGTGATCTAGTATTAGATCACTTTTCTTCAGTGATAATGAGTACTTCATTCAACAAATGATTTTTTCAGACAGATGCTTTGTACAGAACATTCTTCTCCTGTGAATTCTTCCCTCCTGTGCACTTCAGAGTACAAGGTTTCTCATGTTGCCACTGTTAACATTTGGGCTGCAAAACTCCGTTAAGAAGCTGTGCTGTGAACTGTAGGCTGCTTAGTGGCATCCCTGGCCTTGTCCCATTAGATGGAGCCTCCCCCTCAGATGTGACAAACAAAAATGTCCACATATCTCCAAATGGCCCTGGAGGTCAAGGGGAAGCAAAATTGCCCCTAGTTGAGAACCACTGATTTAAAAGAACATGTTTTTCTTATTCACCCAGGGTTAAGATAAAGTAATTAAAGACATAAAATTTCTACTAAAAGTCTTGTGCTGAAGCTGGCTATTTTTAATTCTTAAATCAGAAGTGGTTTCATTTCAAGTATCCTTAACTGTCTTTCTAGTGTAATATGTAGGCCTTATAATGTTAAGAGTGTCATAAAGTTCACATCACCATCAAACTTGATGTTCTTGTATGGTAAAACTACAGTCTTAACTGCCTCTTCTGTAGCTCATGTGCTAAGTCGCTTTAGTCATGTCCAACTCTGTGTGACCCCATGGACTGTAGCCCCCCAGGGTCCTCCATCCATGTGGATTCTCCAGGCAAGAAAACTGGAGCGAGTTGCCATGCCCGTCTCCAGGGGATCTTTCCAACCCAGGGATCGAACCCACATCTCTTATGTCTCCTGCACTGGCAGATGGGTTCTTTACCACTAGCGCTACCTGGGAAGTTTGCACATCAATCTATGTCACAGTCACAATGCGAACATCTGGACTTCTTCCCCTACTCTTTGAATGCAACCCCATCTTCTATCTATTTTCCATTCTGTCTTATTCTAAACTTTTTGTTTTGTTCTCTAGCCAATTTTTCCTTTTCCCATGGTTCTATCAAGCATCCCCGCTGTCTTGGGTTTAGGCAGTCCATTAGATGGAACATTATCAAAGGCTTTCTGAAAATTGAGATTATCCATGTTGCATGCATTACCATTCTTCGATGTCTGTAAGCTGCTCCAAAGTATACAAAAGAGCCAGTGAAGTTAGATAGATAACATCTTTCTACGTAAAATCCCCTCACTCTGTCTTCTTGAAGCCAAAACACCCATCTGAAAGGGAGAAAAATGCTTGTCGAATATGTTTTGAATGCAGTCCAAATATTTGGATGCTTGGCATCATGTCGACAGCCATCTGGAAGGCTGATAAAATTTTTCTTCTAGATACTTTGGTGGTGTGTAGCCAGAAATTCTGAGTCTTCTTGGAATACTAGTGATTGTGACAGGTTCAGAGTTAACTAACACTTAATGAGCCTTTTCTAAATATCATACAAAGATAACTATTTGATCCCCTTGAGTAGTGCATAAGGTATGTATTTCTGTTCCAATATTACAAATAAGAAAAATTGGCCTTAAAGACTTAGGTCACAAAATAAGTGGTGGACTTAAACTTGAACTTGGGTATTCTGACTCCTACTCTAGTCTCTCTCCTCTACAACACAGAGGAAGAGTACAGAGTCCTGTGCCCAACAGATGAGTTAACTCTCTGTAAGTAAATTTCCATCATCACTGTTCAAGATGCAATCCTTGGACCTGCACTGTCAGCAACATCTATCAGCTTGTTAGAAATGCAGAATCATGGGATCCAGTGCAGACCTATCGAATCAGAAGCTGATTCTGATCCCCAGCTGATTTCTATGTACTGATACTTAAATTTTGAGAAGTGATGCTCTTTGGCTCTATGAATATGGAAAGGCAATCACCTAGTTGGCTACTGTACTGCATCCCTTTGCAATAACATGTTGACCAGCTCCTCAGCCTCTTCCTGTCACCCCTGCCTGTGTTCCTCCACTCTGATACCCTTACATTTTCCTGGACATGACAAGAGGCTTCAAGTCTTTGGTCAACACCAATGAACATGCAGTGTTTTCCTAGAACTTTGTGTAGAGGATTCTGATGTTCTATCTGGCTTAAAGTGGTAAGAGTCTGATGTTGACCACAGGTTTGGGAAGTGAACGAGGATAACACACATGCCTTAGATTTGCCATTCTTATTCCAGACATTCCCTTCCTTGTTCTATCAATACTTATGCATTTATTACCTGCGTTGTCACAACACAGTTCCACGTAACTGCATAGAAAATCTGATAAGACAATTCCAGCTAAAAGTTTATCAGCGATAATGAATTATTTATAATTCTCAAATAACTGTCCATTTTCATAAGACCCTTTAATTATTTGCTACAAAAGCATAATATATGGCAGAATTAGGACACATTGGGCCTTTTATAATTTTTCATTTCAATAAACTTAGGGTCACAATATGCTGGTAGGCACCTCAGCTTCCGCGTCTTCTTGCAAATTGGCAGCACTGATGAGGAAGGACACATTGTAAGAGAAAACAAAGGATCAGTTCACATCCATCAACACTCCCAAGGAGAAAGAAATAGGCCCTGCTTAAGGGGAACAAAATAAAAGGTTGTGAGGGACAACGACTCAGCTACAGAAACTGGACCCACCACCAAGAGCAGTTCAGGAACTCAGTCTCAGCCTGTCACATGAGACTGAATACTATAATTACAGATCACATTTACACCAAGTGTTATCATATCCAAAATACTTCCCCATTTTCTCTACTGATTGATTCTCTCAGGTCTTTTGTTATACTTTATTTTTTAATCAACATAATTTTTTTATTTTCCATATGCGTACATTAGGCTTAAAGTTAGGACAATGGAATGTGACTCACTTAAGGTATGTTTTTACGAAATTAACAAAAGGATTCATTGAGAACTTGATTCAATTCTAAGAAGTGAATGAATAAATGGTATAGGAATAGTAATAGACACACAGGGCCACAATGACTATAAAAGCTCAGGTAGTATTTATACATTCCTTCTATATTGGTCAGGGTTTTTCAGAGAAATAGAACCAATAGGGGAAATGAATATAGAGGTATTATGTACATATATGCAAATATTATAATAAATCTCATTCTAGATATCTATCTTGAGAGAGAAGGTAAGAAAGAGAGATCTAAAATGAGATTTATTATAAGGCTCATGAGATTATAGAGAACGAAAAGTCCCAGGATTTGCCATCTGCAAGCTGGAAACCCAGAATCTAGTGGTATAAATTCCAACCTGAGTCCGAAGGCCTGGGAAGCCAGAGTACCTATGGTGTACATCCCAGGCCAAGGGTAGGAGAAGACTGATAGCTCAAGCAGCCAGGCAGAGACAGAATTCCCCCTTCCTCCACCTTTCTGTTCTCTTCAGACCCTTAACTGGTTGGATGATGCCCATCCACCTCAGACAGGGCAATCTGCTTTATTCAGTCCACCAATTCAAATACTAATCTCTTCTGGAAACACTCTGACAGACACACTCAGAAGCAATGTTTAAGCAGATATCTGGGTATCTCATGTTCCAGTCAAGTTGATATATAAAACCACCCATCACAAGGCCACACCTTGTCAGCTTGACACTAATATATATCTCCTTTAACCATGCTTAATCTCCAAACACAATAAATAACAAGGTCATAATTCTACTTAACATGATCCTGTGTACAACCAAAAACATACAAACTCCTTTCCCAGATGAGGAGATAAGTCCTTAAGTGACGCTTACTCTTTCTCTTAATATCCCATAACTTAAATATTATGATGCAGAGTCACTATATCATATGTTACATGATAATAGAATAAGAGAAAACAGATCCAATGTGTGTTCATGTAGGCATGCATAATTACAAAGAACTATTCTAGAACCAGAGGAATGAAGACGAATAACAGAGTTGCTTCTCCTTGTATATTCGTGGTATGCCCTGACTCTATTCCAGACTCTTCTTTCGTCATCTTAGTATCTAATGTCTCTTTTTCCCTTGATATTCCATCTCTAGGTGGCTTATGCTCATCCATGTAAAGGCATCATTTGCTTCCTTTTATCTGGGTTGATTTCAGTGCTATTTTCTTACTGTTGAGGTTTGGGGGTCTTTTTTATCTTTAGTTCCTCAACATTCAGCTTCTCAAATACAGATATTTTCTTTACAAATTTATTTTTAATTATATCATGACTACATTGGCACATTTTCATTTGTAAAATGATCAAAATACAGCTCCATTCAAAGTCACCTTAGATATTCTTGCTACCTATACCCACTCTGAGGCCCCTCCACAGTGGTGATGACTATCCTCAGTCATTTTGAACTCTTCAACATCCCTTTAGCAATTTTTGTTACTATTTGCATTTCACCAAACATGAAAAGGCATCTGGCTTAGCTAACACTGTCTGTCTGTCAATGCCTTCTAAAAACAAACAAATTCTGTCCTTGACTACAGTTAGAGAATGATAGAACTCTTTGCTTTAAGGAGCAGGGGACTGGGGTTAAGGAAAGAGATCTTCTGAAGCAAGTGTTACTAAAGGTTCTTTCCTGTGGCCTTGAAAGGAGTCTGTCGATTTCAGCTCCACAGATTCCCCTGGGCAGCAAGAGGCTGGAGTTATGAGTTGACCCTGGTTTACAAATTCTGGTTGTCTGACCATACTGTCATAGTCACACTATCTTAGTGTGGCTTTGGAAGTGAGGTATTCAGATGGCATGGGACCAAGCTCCACCAGGTGCCCATTTTCAAGAAGTGGGTGGTGTCTTAATCTGTTCAGGCTGTTACAACACAATACCACAGACCAGGCACCTAATAAACAACAGAAATGTATTTCTTACAGTTGTAGGGGACTGCAAGCCCAGGATCAGGGTGCCAGCACGGTCAGGTTCTGCAGAGAGCCCTCTTCTGGATTGCTGGCTCCTCCCTGTGTCCTCACATAGTGGAAGGCATGAGGGAGCTCTCTGGAGCCTCTTTTATAATGGCACTAATCCCAATTATGAGGGCTCTGCTTTCATCACCTAGTCACCTCCCCAAAGTCCCCACCTCTTAATAATATCACTTTGGGCATTAGGCTTATAACAAAGGAATTTTGAGGAGGTACAAACATTCAGACTATATTGCACATGCTAGATTCAAACCTGCCTTGGCTAGTGTTTCTCCACTTTTCTCCTCTGCCCTCAAGTTAAACTCAGTTCTAGTTTTCTAATGCTCAGTGTGTTCTTAACTTTGGGCATGCCTCACTGCTATGTTCCCTTCTGCTTGAGAATCTTTGCTTACATTTTCCCCCTATTTGAGAAACAGGGACATAACTAGACATTTCATACATTGACAGAAAGGTGTTGTATGGCACAAGGTGCTGAGAATCTAAGACAAAGAAGGTAAGAGTGCCAGATGGGAAAAAAGAGTCAAAGTTCTATGGACTTCCATCTCTTTCAGTTCCATCCATCTTTTCAGTAATGCCTCAGTTGTTTGCAATTTTAGGGTAACAGAAGAGAGCTGATCTGCAAGTCCAGTGTGTTTTTCCTTTAACTTTACATAAATGTATCCTGTTAAGACGGGCTTGGATGCTGTATCATCTGGGCCCATGATATCACTTGTTATGAGACTAGCAAATTTGTTAAGTTCTTGAGCTACTTTGTTGCTGCCTTCCCAATGGTATATCATGTATTAGCTTCCTATTGCTATCGTAATAAATCATCAAAAAATTAGTGGCTTAAAATAAGACAAATGTGTTTTGCTATAGATCTAGAGGTCAAAAGGCCTATATGAGTCTTAAGGGGCTAAAACCAAAGTCCCTGTAGCAAGGCTGATGCTTTCTGTAGACTCCAGAGGAAAATCCACTTCCTTGACTCTTCTAACTTCTAGAGGCCACCTGTATTCCTTGGCTCCTGGCCCCTTCCATTATCTTCAAAGTGCATCATTTCAATCTCTACTTCTGTCATTCCATCTCATTCTTCTTTGATCTTCTTGCCTCTCTTATTAGGGTTCTGATGATTACCCTGGGCCCCACTAACTTCGGTATGCCCATGTCTGAAGGTAAAGAGAAGGATCTAACTGGACACTTGGGGGTAATGAATATATATTCAGAAAGTAACTGAAACCGATTGAATAATGGACACATAGAGAAATGGTTCTTAGTTTGTTTTTTTTTAGAATCTAATGAACCCTACAGATGTTTGCTTCAGAAAACTGAAAATCCATGCACAACTACACATGCAATTTCAGGACTTTAAGTGCTCTGTGCATTCATGAATGCAGGCTAAGAATTCTTGATGTGTAGTCATCAATGCTAAATATCCAGTTAGATCCTTATTTCATACCTCTCAGCAAAATACATTCTGATCAATCAAAGATTTTATCCTCACAAAACAAAACACGAGTCTTTAAAATAACTTCAAGGCAATAGAAGTTTTTCTAAACATAGGACAATAATCTCTAATTTATGAAACAAAAGACTAACAAAATCAACCGGATAAAAATATGTGTGTGTTCTGTATGGAAATTAATCTATAAACAAAAAGGAAAATGGCAAAATGGGGGAAATATTTGCAAAGATGAAGGGTTAGTTTTCTTCCTGTTAAAGACATTCTTAAGTTGATAAGACCAGTAATTCAATAGATGTATAATGTATGTTCAAAGAAACTGATGTAAAATCATCTTATTTAATATGAAAAGATGCTCAGTTTCATTCATAAAAAAGAAATGCTATTTTCAAATATTAATTTGAAACATATTAAGAAGACTGAGCACAGTCTTAGTGGAGATACTGTGAGAACACCATACGTATATTGCCACTGGGAATTCAATATGCACAATCCCTATCCAGGTACTAATCAAACTGAAATGTGTACACAAACCCTCGGGAATCTTGTGAAAATGCAGATTCAGGTTCAGTGGGTTGAAGGTGAGGCCTGAGATGCTGCATTTCAAACCACCTCCCAGGTGATGCCAATACTTCTGATCCACAGAACACTCTGTGTAAGTGGCAGTGCTTAATAGAAATTTTCAACGTGCATTATCTCTTAAGCCAACAATACAATTCCTAGGATATGTGAGAAATGGTGTGTGCATAAAGATACTCCTCCTAAGACTGAGTGTAATAACAAAAGCCAAGAAGTAACATAAATAAATGTCTGTGATAGTAAGTGCGCTAGCACAGAATTTCCTCATGCCCTTCTTTGTTCCTACCTTGTATTCATGAGGGTTTAGAGGATTAAAAACTACATTTACCGGACTCTCATACAGCTAGGATTTGTGACATGATTTAGATTTCATTAGTAAGCTATATGTGTATGAAATTTAAAATAAAAAGACATCTTCCTGATGCTTTGGAGTCTGAAAAGTGAAGTGGACACGAGCAATTGCAGTACCTGTACACCCCACATTCCAGGGTCTACTTACTAGCTCCATGAATAAGAGGCCCAGTTGTGGTGGTGACAGCGACAGTAACTGCTTCCTGACTTATTAATCACGGTGATTATGGTGCGATCTTTAAACCATTAGCCCTCCTGAATTCAGCTCTTGCCTTGTTTGCAGTGAGTTTCCTAGCACCTAATTTTCTGTAGTAAATTCCTTTCTACTTGAAATATCTAGTGTTTTGTTGTTATTGATTTCTGCATTTAATTGACTAAAACAGTATTTGGCACCAAGATGGAGAACTGGGATTAGAATTCTAACCTGTTTGGTTTTCATGGCAGTGGTAAGTTCATCACCAGACTGGGTGACATTATCTCACCATATACACAATTCTAACCAGCTGAAATACTATTCAAAGGCAAAAGGAAAGACATTTGTAAACACCAAATATACACATGATTAGTTGCCAAGTTGAGGAATATTGTAGCTACAGATATTTTTTCCTTGTCATTCTATGTATATATCTTTATATACTAACCATATTTCTTTTTCTCTCTCCTCCTATTTTATATCAAGATGTGTAAACAGTGGTTGTTTTTTATCACTTAGTCCTTGGGTTATATTATATAAAAGTCCAATTGTGACTAACAATTCAATTTTTGTTTACTTTTTATTGGTGTATAGTTGCTTTACAATGTTATGTTAGTTTCTGCTGTACAGCAAAGTTAGTTATACATATACCCCTCCTTTTTAGTTTTTCTTCCCATTTAGGTCACCATAGAGCATTGAGTGGAGAAGGCAATGGCACCCCACTCCAGTACTCCTGCCTGGAAAATCCCATGGACGGAGGAGCCTGGTAGGCTGCAGTCCATGGGGTCGCTGAGGGTCAGACACGACTGAGCGACTTCACTTTCACTTTTCACTTTCATGCATTGGAGAAGGAAATGGCAACCCACTCCAGTGTTCTTGCCTGGAGAATCCCAGGGATAGGGGAGCCTGGTGGGCTGCCGTCTATGGGGTCACACAGAGTCGGACACGACTGAAGTGACTTAGCAGCAGCAGCAGCAGAGCATTGAGATGGAGAAGGCAATGGCACCCCACTTCAGTACTCTTGCCTGGAAAATCCCATGGACCGAGGAGCCTGGTAGGCTGCAGTCCATGGGGTCGCTAAGAGTCAGACATGACTGAACGACTTCACTTTCACTTTTCATTTTCATGCATTGGAGAAGGAAATGGCAACCTCAAGTGTTCTTGCCTGGAGAATCCCAGGGACCAGGGGAGCCTGGTGGGCTGCTGTCTATGGGGTCGCACAGAGTTGGACATGACTGAAGTGACTTAGCAGCAGCAGCAGAGCATTGAGAAGAGTTCACTGTGCTATACAATAGGTTGTCATTAGTTATCTATTTCATATATAGTAGAGTGTGTGTGTGTTAAGTAGTTTTAGTCATGTCTGATTCTTTGCAACCCCACAGACTATAGTCCACCAGGCTCCTCTGTCCATGGGATTCTCCAGGCAAGAATACTGGAGTAGGTAGCCATTTCCTCCCCCAGGGAATCTTTCTGACCCAGGGATTGAACCCGAGTCTCTTATGGCTCCTGCATTGGCAGGTGGGTTCTTTACCACTAGCATCACCTGGGAAGCCCATAGTGATGTATATATGTCAACAGTTGTGACTAATTTTAAAAGATATTGTGCAAGCTGCAAACAGTCAGACAGCTATGAGTCTGTGTGGTTGCTGGCCTCCATCTCCTAGGGTCTACTCTCCAGCTTCACAGGTATGAATAAGCAGTGACACTTGTGGCTATGGCAGCCAAAGCTTCTGCAACTCCAGATCCTGGCTATGGTTGTGTAACTTTGAAATCAGTAGTACAGTTGCAACTGCATGACTTTCACTCTCCCATCCCTTTCAATTATTTCATTGTCCCCTAAATCCTTTTAATAAACCTCTTTATGTCAGAAATGGGATCAATTCAAATGGACTCTGAAAATTCAAACCATTTTGGAGCCCCATACATACTGCTAATACATACATACTAATAAACTGGTGTGGTTAAAATGCCTATATGTGTGCTGTGCTTGGTCGCTCAGCCATGTCTGACTCTTTGTGACCCCACGGACTGTAGCCTGCCAGGCTCCTCTTTCCTCCTCTGTCCAAAGGGATTCTCCAGGCAAGAATACTGGAGTCGGTTGCTATGCCCTCCTCCAGGGGATCTTCCCAACCCAGGGATCAAACCCAGGTCTCCCGCTTTGCAGGCAGATTCTTTACCAGCTAAGCCACAAGGGAAGCCCAAGAATACTGGAGTGGTAGCCTATCTCTTCTCCAGTGGATCTTCCCAACCCAGGAATTGAACCAGAGTCTCCTGCACTGCAGATGGATTCTTTACCAACTGAGCTATCAGGGAAGCCCACATATATACCAGGGAAGCCTGTATATATAAAATGCCTATATACTGCTTGCTAAATGAAATAAAGTCACTTAGGCAGAGCAGTGACATTCAGTGAAATTTAGAACATACCTAACATAGCTTCCATAAGGCTCCCTTGTGGCTCAGCTGGTAAAGAATCTGTGTGCAATGCAGGAGACCTGGGTTCAATCCCTGGGCTGGGAAGATCCCCTGGAGAAGGGAAAGGCAACCCACTCCAGTATTCTGGCCTGGAGAACTCCATGGACTGTATAGTCTATGGAGTTGCAAAGAGTCAGACATGACTGAGCAACTTTCACATTCACACAACATAGCTTCCTAGGAACTAGCTTGCTTGTCCAGTACAACCTGACCTTTGTCTCCAAATTTTAATCCTAGTCCTTTACTACTGCCTTTATAAAGTCTTTAAAAGGTGGATGATTGCTATTAATTTGGAAGATAATAGGCATGACTACCTTCAGTTTGTACATTGGAAAATGAAATTAAAAGGATTAATGTGTCCTCAAAGCTAAAGAAAGGGCCATTAGGAAGAAATAGGGATGTTGCGGGTTTTAGATTTATGTTATTTTGAGTTCTTCCAGCAAATTCATGTTAAAGCTCACTATCCCCATTTGTCTTCCAGAATAATTACATAACTCAGAGTTTATCAACCACAGTTTTTTTCCCCTTGAAACTTAAAATTTTAGTATAAACAACATTGATATGGATAGTCAGTTGTGCATAAAATTTTAATTATGTAAGTTTAAATATATATATAGGCCATTCTGTAAGTTTATCATCCTCACTTATGAAAGAACTAAAAATTAGAACACTATACATTTTGCTGTTTTCATGATCCTTTTGGAAGGTCCATTGGTCTCAAGTCTGTAAGAGACTTATCTGCAAAATAATCAGTTCCCATTTAAAAGTTGCCTGGAAAATGTTATAAAACTAATAAAAGTGAATTAATATTTAGGTCCAGTTGAAATGACACAGTTTAAACAATGAGAAAAGAATGCATGACTTGTCCCAAGTGCTATTTTACAACATCAGTTTATTATAATCCTAAAAACTGTTTTTTAAACATTGTTGGATGAAAATTGTTAAAGATTTCCAAAAAAGGGAAGTTTGATAGCACAACTCTATTTGGTCAGAGACACTGTCTTTATAGGGAATCTAGGAGCTTTCTGTTTATAAAATAAATCCAGTATTATTTGTATTTTTTTCCTTTGGGATATAAACAATGAAAAAATGGTAGAAAAGATTCAATAAACTATAACGTTATCACATTTAATCTATCAATCTCAGTGAGAAGCCCCAGAGCTGTTCATAAGATAAATGACTTAGATCAGCCACGATCCAACATAAGCATTTAGAAAACGTGGCGAGCTAATGTGACGTACTTGACCACGTTTTCCCATTGTCCGCTGTGGTCAGAAAGACTACACTGGGCATTGAGCAGCCCCCAAAGTGCTCTCTGATGTCTAGACTTTAGACAAAGTCAGCTTTGGCCACATCTTCTAAATCTTTGCCTCTGCTTTTCTGTTCAGCTCCACAACTAATGTTTCCTCTACAATCATTCTCTTTCAGCATAAATTCTCCTGTAGAAGGCCTTTCTGTGACCTTCAGACGTGAAATTGCTCCTCTGGCCCCCTGTATTTCCTTTATCATTACATTATTTTTTCACTGAATTTATAAATTCATCTATATGACTAGTATCTAGTTTCATGAGGCCAGGAACGTGCTTCTGTGGTTTCATCTCCTTAGTCTCTCCCCTAGGATGTGATGCTTACTAATTTCTTTTTTGATGAGATAGTGATCAGCAATGACCACAATGCATAATCTTCTTTCCTATTCCTGTTGTCTCTCTGTTGCTGTGTTTCTCCTAGGATGCACATCTCTTTCTAAATGCAGAATTTATACTACAAATCCATTGCAAAATATACTTTTCTCCTTTACATAAAAGTTCTGGGGGTAGGAAAGCTTTAGGTCTCTTTAGGACTCTCAAGTTCTGAACTGTGTGCTCTTTCCTAAACTTTTACGTGTTCATTTCAATATTACATCAGGAAACTGTACATGTGTTCTGTTTCACGCCTCTTTTGTGAGTTTTCTGGCCCTTACTTCCTTGCAGGAGACGAATTATATGTACCAGGCTCTGTTATAAGCACTTAACAATATATTATTTAACCTTTTCCAACAATTTTATGAGTCAGATATGAATATCTTACTCAGCCTACATACGAGGAAACTGAAAGGTATGTGTATACAAACACATCACACAGACTATGGAACCAAATGACCTCGCGCAGAATACAGGCTCCACCTCATGCTGCCTCTGTGTGCCCCTCGGAACAGAATCTGGCATAAGCGGGCTTTCTGGGGGCTGACCATGCTATGTTTCTGCACCTCAATCTTGGTTTTCGAAGAATTTGTTTCACAACAGTTTGTTAAGCTGTATGCAGTTTTTTTTTAATAAATGCAATATTTTACAATTTTAAAGGCTGAAAGAGCAAAAGAAGGAAGGGTAGGAAGATGGAAGAGAGGGCGAGAAAACAGAATGACAAGAAGGGAGCAGGAAAAGGAAGAGTCTGACAAAGAAAGCATTGTATAACTGTCAGCTATTATCATCTGAAAACAATCCCCAATGCGTTTGACTGTACTTTTGAATATAGGAACAAGATATTGATCAAGTTAAGTGTCATCAACACACATGTATAACTAGCTCTCCTTTTCAGAGGGGTTTACTTCTGTGGAAAATAGCCCAGTGTTTCACCTTTTCTTCTGGCTAAAACTTTACTATGAAATATCACAGCTACATAGAATGTTAGAGAAAATAATATAACAAATACTTGCATGCTTACCACACAGTTGTATAAATTCTTTATATTGTATACTACTTGTTTCAGTATTTTTTAAGTAAAAAATCATGAGTTACACATTTATGCAATGGGAAAACCCCCTCCCTGAAATGTGCCCCTTCCCTCGCCCTGTTTCTCTCCTTTCCTGGAAAAAGAACCATCACTATGAGTTTGTTGTGTCTGTGCATTTGCATACAAATATCATTTACAGTATTATTTTCTATGCTTTTTAACATCATGTTTTACTAACTACTATGGTTTTGATACAATGGCTCTATGTAATTTTATTTGTTGTGTAGTATTCTATTATATGAATATATGCTATATATTTTATCCATTCTCCATTTATCTATTTAAATAATTTTCATAAGCTTTTGAAATAACAATTCTATAAAGAACATTCTTATTATACTTGTCTCTGCTACATAAAGTTAAGAATTTTTCTAGATAGCTCCCTAAAAATGGAACTGGTGAATCAAAAATAGTGCATCTCCAACTTTATGATCTATGGTCAAATTGTTCTCCAAAGTGGTTTTTCCCATTTGTACTTCTACTAGCATTTAAGAAATCTCATCTCCTAGTACCTTTACCAGAACTTTGCATTATCTAGACTTTACATTTTTGCCAACTTGAGAATGTGAAATTTAAAATTTTTATTTGGAGATACATTTCCCTAAACACTAATGAGGTTATACATATTTTCAAATGTTTCTGCTAAATTTCTCCCATGTTAAGTGGTGTATTTCTTTGCCTGTTTTTTGTCTTTTAGGTCATTAATCTTTTTACTTATTGATTTCTAAGCATTCTCTAAAAATTCTTCTCTGACACCTTATTTTTCATGCCTGATAAGCAAACTCTTTAGGTAATTTTTTAAATTGACATACACAAATTTTTAAAGTACAGCACAGCTCAGTGACTTTTCACAAAAGTAACTAGTGACCACATAACAAAGTAGAATATTCCTAGAACCTAGAATATCCTCTTTTGTCCCTCTTCCCAAGGGTAAACACTATCTCAACTCTTAACCACCATATACTTTTTCCCCATGTTTGAACTGTAAATAAATGAAATTATCCACCAGTACTGTTCAGTATGTAGCTTCCTTCATTCAATAATAACCTTGAGAGAGAGAATACCTGCAAATGATGTGACTACCAAGGCATTAATATCCAAAATATACAAACAGCTCATATAATTCAGTAACAAAAAAGCCAGACAACCCAATCAAAAAATAAGCAGAAGACCTAAACAGACATTTCTCCAAAGAAGACATACATACAGATGGCCAACAGACACAAGAAAAGATTCTTAGCATCACTAATTATTAGAACAATGCAAATAAAAACTACAATGAGATATCACCTCATACTGGTCAGAATAGCTATCCTCTAAAAGTCTACAAATGATAAATGCTAGACAGTGTGTGGAGAAAAGGGAACTCTTCTACACTGTTGGTGGGAATGTAAATTGATGCAGCCACTATGGAGAACAGCTCAGAGTTTCCTTAAAAAACTAGAAATAGAGCTATCACATGATCCCACAATCCCACCCCCAATCCAGAAAAGATGACAACTCTAATTCAAAAAGGTACATACACCCCAATGTTCATAGTAGCACTATTTACCACAGCCAAGACAGGAAAACAACCCAAGTGCCCAACAACAGTTGACTGGTTTAAGAAGATGTGGTGAGTATACACACAATGGAATGCTATTTGGCCATAAAAAACGAATGAACTATTGCTATGTGTAGCAACATGGATGGACCTGGAGAATATCATACTAAGTCAAGTCAAGTCAAAGAGAAAATATTATATGATATCACTTACATCTGATATCTGAAGAATAATACAAATGAATCTATATACAAAACAAAGAGACTCACAAATATAGAAAATAAACTTACAGTTACTGAAGGGGAAAGGAGGAAGGAAAAATTAGAAGTTTGGGATTAACAATATAAACTACTATATATGAAATACATAAGCAACAAGTATTTACTATGTAGCACAGGGAATTATAGGAGAAGGCAATGGCACCCCACTCCAGTACTCCTGCCTGGAAAATCCCATGGATGGAGGAGCCTGGTGGGCTGCAGTCCATGGGGTTGCTAAGAGTCAGACACGACTGAGCGACTTCACTTTCACCTTTCACTTTCATGCATTGGAGAAGGAAATGGCAACCCACCCCAGTGTTCTTGCTTGGAGAATCCCAGGGATGGGGGAGCCTGGTGGGCTGCCATCTATGGGGTCGCACAGAGTCAAACACGACTGAAGCGACTTGGCAGCACAGGGAATTATATTCAATTTCTTGTAATAACCTACAATGGAAAATTATATACATATATATACACATAGCTGAATCACTTTGCCAAACACCTAAAACTAACACAATATTACAAATTAATTATAATTCAATTTTTAAAAGTAGAAAAATGATCATATCCTTGAGAGATTCACCTTTATTGTTTGTTCTCTGTGATGTATTTTATTTTACTAATATATTACAATTTATGTATCCAGTCTACAATTGAATATTTGTATAGCTGATAGTCTAGGTGCTATTACAAGACTGAGGGTCAGAGGAGAAGGGGGTGACAGAGGATGAGATGGTTGGATGGCATCACCAACTCAATGGGCATAAGTTTGAGCAAACTCCTGGGAGATGGCGAAGGACAGGGAAGCCTGGTCTGCTGCAGTTCATAGGGTCACAGAGTCGGATATGACTTAGTGACTGAACAACAACTATGAACCTTCTTGTCTTTTGGTAAACTTATGTATGCATTTCTGGAGGGCATAGAGTCAGGAATACAATAGCTGGGTCATAGGGTACTGCATGTTAAACTTTACTGAAGCCTTCCAAACAATTTGCAAAAGTAGTTGTTTCAATTTATAGTCCCACCTGCAAGGTATGAGAGTCCCAGTTGCTCCATAGCCTTGCCAAAACTTGGTATTATCTGTCATTTCCATTTAAAAAATTTTTTTTAAATTAATCTATTTATTTTAATTGGAGGCTAATCCAATACTGGGAGAAGGCAATGGCACCCCACTCCAGTACTCTTGCCTGGAAAGTCCCATGGATGGAGGAGCCTGGTGGGCTGCAGTCCATGGGGTCGCTGGGAGTCGGACACGCCTGAGCGACTTCACTTTCACTTTTCACTGTCTCTGGGGTCGCACACAGTCGGACACGACTGTTAGCAGCAGCAGCAGCAGCAATAGAAATCCAGTACTTTGGCCATCTGATGCGAAGAACTGACTTATTTGAAAAGACCCTGATGCTGAGAACAATTGAGGGCAGGAGGAGAAGGGTACGACAGAGGATGAAATGGTTGGATAGCATCACCAACTCAATGGACATGGGTTTGGGTGGACTCTGGCAGTTGGTGATGCACAGGGAGGCCTGGTGTGCTGCGGTCCATGGGGTCACAAAGAGTCAGACACGACTGAAGTGAACTGAACTACTTTACAATATTGGGGTGGTTGTTGCCATACATTGACAAGAATCAGCCATGGGTCATTTCCATTTAAAGAACTTGCAGGCATATGATAAAATCTTGGTAATTTGCATGCCCCTGCTGAAGTCACTCACTTTGCAAATATCCTCTCCCACACTGTGACCACATTTTTTTCACTATTTTTATGCTGCCCTTTAATGAACAAGAGTTCTTAATTTCAATGTAGTACACTTTTTTCTTTTTAATTAGTGCCCTTTATGTTTAAAAGCATTTTGCTACCTCCAAAGTCGTGAAGAAAATTTCCTAAGATTTCTTCTATTTTATTGTTTTTACCTTTCACATGTGTGCCTACAATCCACCTGAGATTGGTTTTGCAGATGGCTGAGTTAGGGGATCAAGATACCTATTTCATATGAACATACAGTTGACTCAGCATCATTTATTAGAAAGACCATCCTTGCTCCACCACACTGAAACAACTGCTTTTACATAATTCAAGTGACATGTGGGGGTCTCTCAGTGGACTCTATTCGTCTGCTTGTCTATTCTTACATAATTCCACAGTCTCTTAAATACTGTAGGTTTATAATAAGTCATGATATCCAATATCTTCTAATTCCTCTAGGTTTTTTCTTATTCTTCAAAATATTCTTGACTGTTTCTAGTCCTTTTCATTTCCATGTACATTTTAGAATCCACTTGTCAACTTTTTAAAACACTGCTAGGAGTACACTGTATTTATGAATCTATAGATCAATTTGGGGAGAACTAAATTATAATATTGAATCTCCCAATCTATAAACACGATATAGTCCTCCATTTATTTAGGTCTGTTTATCTTAATAATGGTGTTGAAGGAGGAAACAGAACAGGCTCTATCTTGAAAGCAGGACTCCATCTTGGGTTGGACTGTGGACTTTGAGCTATATGCCCAGTATCTATGGAAACGACATACCAACTGGAAAACCAGGACCCAGGAAGGAAGAGCCCCAGGGCTCTTCATTGCTAAAAGAATACCCTAATTATCTGTGTAACTGAATAGAATCACGAATAGAATCATACATTCTATTATGCTTATTGGGGTATGGCCACAGGCCTATTGATAACAGTCCACTGTTAACTACCTAGGCTTAAGGCATATGAATCATGGGTTAACTTTGATTGTCTGGGGAATTTGGGGAGGTGGGTTTGTGCATGTACACGTAGGGTATACCTTATATGGTCAGGGTCCTTGGCCAAGAGGAGACTCTGCCTTGGGCCCTCCAGTGTAATAAACTGCACTCCACTATCTGCATCGTCCTTCTGAGTGAGTTTGTTTCCCGGAACCTGTGGCTACAACTGTGTGTTTTTTGTACCTTTTATTAGATTCTATTCTAGGTATTGGGCTTTTCTTATGCTACTGTAAATGGTATTTTAAATTTCATTTTTGCTTATTACTGGCACATAGTTGTAGTAACCTTAGTAAATGTATTCATTAAATAATTCTTATAGCTTAAATACTGATGGAACGTTAGTTTTGTTTTTTTTTTTTTTACATAGATAAGTGTCATTCGAAAATAACGATAGCTTCATTTTTCCCTTTTCAAACGTTTTCTTTCACTTCTTTACTTGCCTTATTGCTCTAGCTAGTACCTCAGTACTGAATAGGAGTGAGGTATAATGGGCATTTTTGTGTCATTCTCCATCTCAGAGGAAGAGCTTTCCAAATTTACTAACTGCAATGTTCTACTGGAGAAGGCAATGGCACCCCACTCCAGTACTCTTGCCTGGAAAATCCCATGGACGGAGGAGCCTGGTGGACCGCAGTCCATGGGGTCATGAAGAGTTGGACATGACTGAGCGACTTCACTTTCACTTTTCACTTTCATGCTTTGGAGAAGGAAATGGCGAACCACTCCAGTGTTCTTGCCTGGAGAATCCCAGGGACGGCAGAGCCTGGTGGGCTGCCATCTATGGGGTCGCACAGGGTCAGACATGACTGAAGCGACTTAGCAGCAGCAGCAATGTTCTACGTTCCTTTTTTTCTGCAATGATTTTTTAATCCTCACATCTGTAATATTCATTACCTGGGTAGCCTGCTTCATTTAAGACTCAATTCCTGTTTTTTTGAAAATAAAATGTAACTTTGAATTTTTTTTTTCCTAATGAACAGTTACTACTTGATAAATTTCCAGGATGTGATTTCCATTTTGAGTATCAATGTAACTTTAACTAAAATCTGTCTATCTCTATTTTCTTGCTTAGGCCTTCCCTTTTTATTACATTTTGAGAAATAAAAGGAAAATAAAAATATATAGACTTGGGTTTCTATCAAAGCTATTAATGTTGTTTATCCACATTTTAAAATTTTTATTAAAGTATAGTTAATTTACATCATTGTATTAGTCTCAGGTGTACAATATAGTAATTCAATACTTTTACAGATTATACTCTATTTAAAGTTATTATAAAATATTGGCTATATTCCCTGTGCTGTACATCTTTGTATCTCGCCTATCTTATACATGGTAGCTTATACCTCTTAATCCCCTACCCTTATCTTGCCCCTCTTCCTACTGGTCACCACTAGTTTGCTCTCTATATCTACGAGCATATTTCTGTTTTGTTATAGTCATTTGTTTATCTTTTAGATCCCACATATAAGTGACAAGATATAGTACTCATTGTTCTCTGTCTGACTTAATTCACTAAGCATAATACCCTCCAGGTCCATCCATGCTTTTGCAAATGGCAAATTCTCATCCTTTTTTTATGGCTGAGTAATATTCTATTACACATCCTCAATTTAAATTAAATTGAGATCAAGATGACTTTTGAAGGCTAAAGATTCTTTTTTCTTTTATTCAACAAGCAATTCTGGAGCAGTTGAGATATACCAAGAACAATGCCAAGTTCTGAGACCTTTGAAGGCTGAACATTCACTAATTAACTGACCGACTGATTAGTTCAGTTGACAGGCATTTTTGGAGAAATGATGGTTTACTTGAAATTGTGCAAGGCCCTGAAGATACATAGGAGTTGTCAAGGAGATCCCATTACACAGGAAGAGATGACAGTGGCTCAAATGAGGGTGGCAGCAGCTCAGATGGAATAAAAGATATACATTGGATAGATATTTAAGTGCCAGGACTTGGTGTATGATTACTGAGGGAGCTGAGAGGAAGAGGGTGTCACGAATAACTACAAATTTGAAGGGCTACTTAGAAAGTAGAATTGAATGACTGGGTGAGGGGGAAAAGTTAACAGTTGGTATTCAGGTATATGATTTGACTAAGAGGGTGGATGGTGATTTAGCCACTAAGATTCACAGCAGAAGTTTAGGAAGAAAGGTCGAGTTTCCCTTGAACTTGTTACATTTGAGATACTTTGGGTACTCCATAGGTACAGGGCAAGCAGGCAGTTTAGAAACAGGACTCTGACACGTGGGAGTAAAGTGTCTGGAGTCATGATTTTGCAGGTCACCAGCTTGCCCCATCAGTGGGGCTGACGTGGCCATCTGGGGAAATACCACCATGAAGAACTAGGGTTGCAGATCTGACCATCTAATGCATTAATCAGAGTCCAATCTCTTTTTAGTAACATGTTTATATAGCCACAAAATAATTCATATCTTGTCTGTGCAACTTCACCAGCTGTAAGTTACAGCCCTTCTGAGAATCAGATTCACTAGTTACTGTTTTCTTCCAATGGAAACCAAGTATTGAGTAAAGAAAAGCAGAATTAGTTTCACATTTCAGCCCCTTTTGCATCTTTCTGTTCCTACTTGAGAACTGGTCTTTCATCATCCTTTCTAGTCTCCTCCTGCAACATACCAACAATTACATAACAGCATGCACAAGTCAGGACTGAGTGTTACCACACTCAGAAAAGCATTTGCAAACCCAAGGTGAGATTAGAATACTCATTACAGCTAATACTTATTTTTCATTATTAAAACTTTAAGTGGATGCTAATAAAATGAAAAACAAAATTTGGTTCAAGGTTTGTGGAATAAATCCTTCATATTAATTTCAAACTCTGTTAAAAACTGTGTCTTAAATAACTTGGCTCACTTTTCCACCTTTGCTACATATAAAATAATGGCCACATCAGCAAGTTCTTAGCATGTTGACTGTTATGTTCATTAGGACTCTTGGTTGCAAGTAACAGAAACCCATCTGAAAACCCAGATTAAAGAAAACAGAATGCATTGCCTTAGATTGAGTGAGCTACCCAGCTATCACAGGAAAAAACTGCAGAATCTGAGAATTCCAGAAACATCATAATCAGGACACTTTACCCACCAGGATTTCAACTTGTTTCTGCTTCTCTTTATGAATTAGCTTTGTACACTGTTATGAAGATCAGCCTCTCCATCAGGTGGGGAAGATGTCGCCCTAGTCCCAGTTTAGTTGCTTTCTCTCTGTGTCCAAGTACCAAGAAAGAACAGGGAACGATTCTATTTGGCTCTGAACAACAACTGAGATGACTGTTTTTTTGCCTAATACCTTGGTGGGGAGATGAGATAATACTACATTGGGTCAACCCTGACCATGTGCCCAGCCTGTGACTAAAAAGAGAGACCTTCTACCAGAATAAGGAATATGGCAAATCCTGTGAGGCTAACCAGATACAGTCACTGTCACACAATTTACATGACAGTGATGCCAAGAATCCGACCTTTTGGATAGCATGGAAACAGATCTGACAATACCTCAGAATCATCATTGTGAATGATAATCCTCATTGGAGAGTATTGTGTACATAGACAGAGTTTGGAGGCTGAATCCTATGTGTCACTGTACATCCTTAGAATTTTGAATGTTCTTTTAAATATCATAGTTATAGTAATTAATCTCTGAAAAATAAAATATGAAAATAATTTTCAGTTACGTTTGAGCCCAAAGTTTCCATTTTTAGTATAATGCAGGATAATCTAGGCCAATGATTTTTAATCTGATGATTATGCCACTTTTTTCATGATCCATTCATCATATACTCATATGGTAGTTTCTTCCTTAGAGTCTTAAAAACAATGTCAACATGACATCTTATAAACAATACTCATAGATTCAAGGAAAGGGGAAGTAAACCTATAGCCATGACTCCTGGGAGAACTTAAAGCTAATAATAAATATTTACTGTATCTCAATTCTCTTTACCATGTTCTCTCCAAACATCTAAAAAACAAATTAATTACAGGGACTAAAGGGTCATTTTTCAAACATGATAAAACCAAAGAACACTGCTTTTCTTCTAGATCCACTGATTGGAATGTGAACATTTAAATGATCAAAAAACTAATAAGTTTCAGAATATGGTTAACAGCAGAAGTTATAGCTTATATAAATTCTGTTCCCCAGTCAAGATTCACCAATTCACAATATATAATTAACAGAAGCAGATTTTATTATTTATAACACTGTCGTTTTATTGAAATTAGTCAAGAATATAGTTATTTTACTCAGAAACATCACATGAGCCTTAAGTAAAACAAATTTGAGATAAAACATTCAATGCTTCTGTTGAAATTTTTATGCAAACTTCAATTAGGTTTTAATATTTCAGAGGTCTTGGCATTTGGAGACTCTCATTATTAGGTCAAATTAAGAAAAGCTGATTTGATATTTTGGCCCTCGTATAAAACTATTTTCTGTAAATTTCTCTGAAATTCTAACTGTAAGGAGACTCATAATCTGGCTATTGTAGTTGGTATGACTCAATATCCTGAAGACTGAAATGATTCTATGACTGTAAGCTCAGGGTCCTTTTTCATGCAAATAATATTCCCTATGCAAGCCCTAATTTGATATGTCACAGGTGCAGAGAGCAGAGATTACATGGCGGCATAAAGACAGAGACATTTAAAACTTCTTTAGACTTTTGCAAGCCTTTTTCAAAGCTTGTAAAACTCAATGGGAAGTTAACAAGTAAACTGAGAAAGTAGCAGGACATGGGAACTGCAATCAGAGTGGAAGACAGGTTTACTGATGTGCCACCTTGGCCAAGTCCCTAAAGGTCACTGAGCCTTGGTTTTATTGTTTATAAGTGGAGAAAATAGTACCTATCTTAGGGAACATCTCTGGCGGTCCAAAGGTTATGACTCAGCACTTCCACTGCAGGGGGACCAGGTTCGATCCCTGGTCAGGGAACTAAATTCCTGCATGACATGTGGTGTGGCCAGAAAAAAAAAAAACTGTACCTACCTTGTAGAAGGGTAAAGTCTGTAGAGAATGTTAAACAGCCATGTTCCACAGCTCTGAAATCATCAGAACCCAAATGTAAGCTGGGTGTTGGCCATGAATGTTCTTGATCACACAACAGGAAAGCCTGACAAATACCTGCCTCAGTTAACCCCTCAAAACACTAGGCTTAACCTGTTCAATAAGAGTTTGAATTCTTGGGTGTACAGATGCTGGAGGCCCACCATCAGTATTTTGTCACAGGGGGTCTAAACTGCAGGTTTAAAAAGCTCCTTGGGTAAGGAGAAATCCAAATTCCTTCTGCAATGCTTTTTGTTGTTGCTGCAGCTGCTGCTGCTGCTGCTAAGTCGCTTCAGTTGTGTCTGACTCTGTGCGACCCCATAGACAGCAGCCCATTAGGCTCCTCTGTCCCTGGGATTCTCCAGGCAAGAATACTGGAGTGGGTTGCCATTTCCTTCTCCAATGCATGAAAGTAAAAAGTGAAAGTGAAGTCGCTCAGTCGTGTCTGACTCTTAGCGACCGCATGGACTGCAGCCCACCAGGCTCCTCCGTCCATGGATTTTCCAGGCAAGAGTACTGGAGTGGGGTGCCATTGCCTTCTCCTTGTTGTTACTATACCATTAATAATTTTCCATGTCAATAAGTATCATTATACAGCATAATTTTAAAAGGCTTCCTAATACAGATGTGCTGCTGTTATGTTTTTTCATACTTGTGTTTTGTTTCAAATTCAAGCTAGACCTCATATATATTAGTAGCCTTATTATTTATAAAGTGACCTTGACTTAAGTCTGATTGCCCAAGCACAGTATTATGGTTTTCTGGGAAGGAGTGGTTAAGAGCACTATGGGCTCTGGCATCTGGCTGAACTCACACCCCAACCTCGGACAGGCCAGTTACCTATGCAGGTCCCAGTTTCTATATCGATTCAATAAGTATAATCAGAATACCATCTCACAAGGTGGTGGGGATGATGCAGTCTGAAGTGTAAAGTACTTAGTACCATGCCTACCACAGCAGAAACACTCAATAAATCTTGTGCTTGTGTGCTTAGTCACTCAGTCATGACCAACTCTTTGTGACCTCATGGACTGTAGCCCACCAGGCTCCTCTATCCGGCATTTTCCAGGCAAGAATACTGGCTGCTGCTGCTGCTAAGTCGCTTCAGTCGTGCCCAACTCTGTGAGACCGCATACAGGAGCTGGTTACAATTTTCTCCTCCAGGGGATTTTCCCGACCCATGGATTGAACCCTGTCTCCTGCATTGGCAGGTAGATTCTTTACCACTGAGCCACCTGGGAAGCCCCAATAAACCTTAGCCACTGAGGAAAAATAAAAAGAAGAAAAGCAGCTTTTGACACCTAGGAACTGGTCAGGACTTCACAACTGGGCCTGGTTGTTCTCCTACTGACCTTAAACAATGTCACAGAATAGCAGAAAAGGCCAGTTTAGGGACCTTGGTCACTAAGACACCCACTCTGTAATCATGCCTGAACAGACAAAACTCAAATACTGTCCAAACACAAAATACAAAACAGTCCTTATTCATGCAAAGAAGTGACGGCTGTGTCTTTGTCAGTTACAGCTTCAGCCTCAGTTGGATCCCCCTCCCAGTTAAGATGTATTCAAATACCCAGTCGTATGATCCCCTCTTCCAGACAGCGTCGAACCAGAGAATGAAGCTCCACTTCCTTAATCACTCCCCAGATCACTCAACATAAGCCCAAGTTCTCTAACAAGGCTCCCCACAGTGTACCTTCTCCCAGACTGAAAGAAAGAGATAAACTGGTTCCACTTAAGCTGAAAAAGTGTATTCCTGGTGAGTTTTGGCTGGCAGTCATTGACAGTGTCACTCTGGAACTCTTCATAATGAAACCACATGTAAAGAGCTGGATTTCACCTTGGAAGGACATTTCTATATCATTCGAAACACCAAGGGTGGGAGCCAAGAAGCAAAGGTCATTCCCCACTTGACCTGACAAGCAGCACTTAGGGATTAAGAATTAAGACGCATTGCCACTTTTGTAAAAGAGTCACTACAAGTTTGTATCAGAATATTCCTTAACCACAAAACACATTCTTAGAATGTAAGTCTGCATATCACTAGAGACAAAAATAATGAAAAAGTTTCAACATCAAAAGTATTAAGGCCACAGGCTGTTCCAGATATGCATTCAAATTTTTCTCCAAACTTAAAAGAGCAAATCTCAGTTGCAACTGTATCATAAACGGTTGTTACCCTTCATTCACAAAGTCTATTTAACCCTGAATACACTGAAGGACTACTTCAAATTCACCATCAGTTATGTCTTTATGCCTTTTTTTTTTTTTTAATACATTCTCAGTCCGGGGCTTGGGGGGCATTTCAGCAATAACATTACAATGAATACAAAGATCATGCTAGGTGCCAAAAACTTAACTGTCTGCAATTGCAGAAGAGGCGTGATCAGGATAGTTTCAGCTGCACCAGTCTACAGTATAACAAGAAGCCTGGAGTCAGGCAGCAGGGCTGGATAATTTCGGGAAGTCACACGCAAAAAGGTATCAGGGACCCAGTTGAGTGACCTCGCCCTAAGGTTTTGCCTTCATTCTCAGAGCATGGAGGAAGACTGACTGTAGCATTTAATCGACACTCCCGCCCAGATAATAAAACCCAGTGAGTAAAAGGAGAATTT
Source organism: Bos grunniens (assembly GCF_055505025.1). Classification (NCBI taxonomy): domain Eukaryota; kingdom Metazoa; phylum Chordata; class Mammalia; order Artiodactyla; family Bovidae; genus Bos; species Bos grunniens. Next base: position 9,216,666 of record NC_141194.1, read on the forward strand.
ATATCATATCCATCTCTTTCAGTAGTGGGGGGGAGGAGGGAAGCAGGATGATTCTCTGAGGATTTGGGAAGGCAAAGACCTGCACAAAACTGAGGCTCTGCTAGCAGCCACGCACCTGGGCCAGCCAAAGGCCAAGTGTGAACAATGCATAAATTTGGCACGTGGACATACCTTGCTACAGCCAAGAGAAGGGATCTCTGCAGCTCAATCTAGATGACCTATTAAGAAATTTTAAAAAAATTCTGTTATAAGATAGATATTTGATGGCTATCTTAATCCTCTAATGCCCTGCCAAAAACGAAACAAACAAAAAAAGCGAAACCCAAAACCTGGAAAAGGAGGAAGATACCTTATAAACTTATTGAATTAATTAAACAAGGAGGCCATTAGATAGAGGTGACTCTAACCCCTTGGAGGCCTATATAAGCAAATCAAAAGCAGGATCTAAGCCTGTAAATGCCTCAAGGTTACCAAATTGAAACCTAAGGACAACTAATACCAAGCAGCCAACTAGGCTTGAAACTACATCCCATCAATAATTTCCTTATTTTGATTATGCCTTTTCGCTATAAAAGCCCTCACACCCACTCCCGCAAGAGGGAGATGATAGATCTATAATTATGGCTGAATTGCGCTGTTGTACGGCAGAAACCAACACATTACAAAGCAATTTCGCTCCAATTAAAGAATAAATTAAAATAAATAAATTTTTAAAAAGCCTCCCACAGCCCCCACACTTCCCGTCAGCAGCACACCCCTTATCACACCGGTTTGGTGCTGCCCAGTTCTAGCTGATTTTGCTTAGAAACTCTACGAATTTTTAGTATGCCTCAGTTTACCTTTTAACAGCTCTGGTATCAGGACAGGGAACCAAAGAAGCCCCAAGAGCCCCCAGGAGCAGTGAGCCAACAGGTACCTATGAAGTCACTTGATGGGCGGTCCACTCGCCTCCCGAGGTGACGGGCGAGTCCCTCTCAGAGCCTGGACCTTCACACGTTTCTTTTCTCACATTGGGTCCAGAAACTGCTCAGAATCAGACTGGATCCAACTTAGAAACTGAACTGAGTCCAGGGACAAACTGTGTCCACCTTAAAAACTGGGCCAGGACAGACCAGGTCCGACTTAGAAACCGAATGAGGTCTGATGGGGAACTGGGTCCAGCAAAGAACTGGGTCCAAATTAGAAACTGGACCGGGTCCAGGGACAAACCAGTTCCAACTTAGAAAGTGAAATGGGTCTGGGGACGGACTGGGTTCAACTTATGAATAGAAACCAGAAACGCGGTGCAGGATGGACTGTTTTTGTTTTAATGTTTTCAATTGGGGTTAAAAGTCACATAATATAAAACATACTATTTTAACCATATTTAACTGTAAAGTTCAGTGGCCCTATGTACATTCACATTGTCATGCAACTCACCATCAGGACCGACTGGGTTTGACCTAGAAACTTGACCGGGTCTGGTATGAGGCCTCAGGTTAATAAAATGTTGTCTTGAAATCAACCTTACTGGACACTTCCCTGCTGGCCCAGGAGTTAGGATTCACAGTTTCCAGTGCAGGGGTGGCGAGGGTTTGATCCCTTGCAGGGAAACGAAGATCTCACCTGCCTGGTGGCACAGCCAAAAAATTTAAAATTAATAAATACAAATTTTTAAAAATGAAGTTAATTTTACCAAAGATAATCTTGAGTTACAGTGGCCGCAGTGGAGAACTTTTAACCACCTGAGATGACCTTATCCAGTTACAAGACCCTAGAGAAAAGGGTCTCAGCCAGGCACTCACTATGAAGGGTCGAGAGAGAGTTACTTTTCCTCCTCTATGGTTTCTAGTGACCAGGATGAGACCCACTGGGACGCTCCACTTGCTTGGAATCCTGCAGACAGCATTATGGGAAAACTGGCAGGAGCCTTGCAAAGGGTAACAGTTCTTACCAAGGTCAGATCTCCCGGATCTGTGGAGCATGGGTGAGAGGAAGGGGAAATTTCATGTTGTCCTTTCCTTTCCAAATTCACAAGGGCAGGAAAACACATTGGCTATTGATCCTTTCCCTCCCAGGGATAGCTGTGAAATGTAAATGATGTTTTACCTAGTTTTCTCTAGGAACCCAGAGGCATCTCATGAAATGCAAACTTCAGAGAAGTCATGCTTATCAGGAAAAAAGAAGAAAAAGCAGCAGCAACAGCAGGTATTTGGAGAGTGAGTGGACGAAGGATCTTAAAACTTTTCCCCACTAATATCAGTAAAAAAATAAGCCATCTGAGCAAGTAACCTTAACTTATTCTGTCTACCTGATATGCAATTTAGATCCAACCATTCTTTTATAAACTAGTGAGTTTTGCCTTATTGTATGTATCCCATGGCTAAAAATGTTAAACAAAGCCTATAAGATCTCTGCATCTGTCTGCATGTTTATGTATGTGATAGATGTGTGATATTTTCCTACCTTTGGATAGTATAGCCAAAATTAATTTGTAAAGAACTCTAATAGGCTGAAAAAACAAACATTTATATAGATTAAGTGTGTGCTAAGAAATATAGTAACCAACCCAAATGTTTTTCAAGTTCACATGGTCTAGCATAATCTTTGGTAAATGAAACCTAGTTTAACTGTGTTGGTTTAATTAAAACAGGCATCTCTTTAGACTAATCAGTATTAAGTTGAACATTTTTATTCTACCAGAGTTAACTAAAGTTAAATTATGTAAATGTAAAGTAAAATTATGTAATCTCTGTTTTGTCAGCAAGAATGGTAACTTAAGATGATGGCTGGTTGTTCAATGTCTCATGAAATTTTCATGAGTAAACATAATTGTTGAAAAGAAGTAAAGTAAGGAGATGTAAGTAATAGTTTAAAAGTGTACTTTTCAACAATAATCATACCTTATGATATGTTTACCTAAGATTAGTTTCCAAAGTCTTCTTGGTAACTTAAAACCTTAAAGTTGTATGAGATAAGTTAAATGAAAGTCATTAAACATCTAGATCATTTCCAAGTAAGATAAAATACTGAAATATTAATTACTGAACACAGGTTTATTCACTTTTGGCTTTCTTTGGCAGAGGAACTAAAGATACTTGATGCTAACCAGGAAACATGTTTTGTGCCACACTGAAAAATTACTAAAAGGAAGAATATACTTCTAGCAATTGTGAAAGGTATTTATAAACATGCCAATCCACAGAATGCTAGTATCATAGTCCACACTGCTTACTTCTTAGTTTTCACTAGAAATAAAGGATTCTAAGGGTCAAGAATTTTAATAAATATATGTAATTAAAACTACTTAGAAATAATAAAGATGAAAGGAAACAACTGTACCTGTAAACTGAACTGGATCCTGAATTCTTTTAGTTTCCTCCAATACCTGCTACAACTCTCCAAACTAGTGTTTCCACTTTTCTCCCACTCTTCTGACTTGGAATCACTGAGAACAATGACAACTCCTGAACCTCCTTGGAAGGGACGATACCAAGTCTTTCTCACTACTCAGATGGCAGCCAAACTTTAGGGACCTGAACCTGGGTACACATCCCCCACTGAAAACGGGCTCTTCCAGACCCTTGGAACTGCACACCAGCTGAAGAGGTAAAATTGACTAGGGAGGTTCCTCCCCAGAAGCAGATGGCATCTTGAGGGAGACAGCTCTCCCAAGATCATGGATCAAGATCTTCATCCCCAATATGAAATCTTTATTCCTTTTGCCTTCTTGCTAGTTTCATTTTCCCTCTGTTAACACTGGGAAGACAATGCCCCTTAACTCTGAGCACTATTGATGCATCTGGGGCTAAGGCCATAGTGACATAACAAAGTCCCAAGACTATCTCGCTAAGGTGGTTTAGATACTATAATTGCTATAGATTACTTGCTGGCTGAATAAGGAGTCGTCTGTGCCATAGAAAATATCTCCTGCTGTACCTGGATCGACCCCTTTGGTATTAGAGCAAATGCAATAAATTAATCAAGCCACTTGGCTAAAACAGGTTGATGCTCCTTCTAGTACATTTTTTGATATATTTGATACCAATTGGTTTGATTCATGGGGGCCCTGGTCAAAGTGTATACTTCAGGTTCTTGGTATTATCCTCCTATAGTCAGCATTGTAGAGCCCCTGGTGTGCTGTGTTCTCTCGATAGTCTTAAATGCAGGTTCACAGCCATCAGCAGTGTATCAGGTGGTCTCACTGCACTTGGAGAAACAGAAACAAGATGAAAAATGAGATGAACATCAAAAACAGATCTTCCACGGATCTGACATCAAAACCTGTGAGTTTCACAATGAGACAAGAGCAACTTAACTGTGAGTGAGTGAGAGCGGCACTAACACCAAATTGTCAGTCAATGTCTCCTGCATGAGAGGATGACCAAAAGGGCGAATAGGTTTAATCAATTAAACAAAGAGGCCATCAGACTGAGGTGGCCCTAATGCCTTGGCAGCCTAGGTAAGCAAACCAAAATCTAAGCCTGTAAGTAAGTTCCTCAATGTTATGAAATCAAGATGCTAAGGACAACCAATCAGAAACAGCCAACTGGTCTTTAGGCTGTAGCCAATCAGCACTTTCCTTACTTCTGCCTTATCTCTGTGAAAGCCTCTCAGAAGCCCCTGACAGTGTAGCACTCCTAACCACGCCTGGTGTGGTGCTGCCAGATTCCAATAGATTTCTGCTCTTAAAATGTTTAATATCTTTAGTTTATTGTTTAACAAGAGCACTTCCAGTCTGGAGCTTTTTCTGACACTCCCCTCCTCCTAAAGAGATGTAAGCCCTTGTGTCTGTCCTCTTCCAGGGCAGCTTTATCAGACTACCCACGAGGCTTGTATTTGCTTGCATGCTGCTCTGCCTCTCCTGAAATGTATCCTCTTTGAGGCCAGGGGTATCTGTATCCTACCTTGTGTGTCTAGTATCCAGCACACAGGAGGCTCAATAAATATATGTTGAATGAATCGGGACAAGGAGAAGTGTTCACGAAGTGCCTGATATTAATAGCAAGCATTGACCCACCACTTCTTATGCACAAAGGCATATACACTGAATAGACTGATTTATTCCTAAAACAACCCTGAGGTAGAAGCCACTATTATTGTCACTTTAATTGTATGAAAACTGCATCCCAGAGAGACTACTCAGTTGTCCAAGGTTAGACACAAACTAGGAACCGACAAGTGTAGGACCAGATCCCAGAGCCCACCATGTTCTTTACCTTTAACCCAAGAGGAAAAGGATGCTCCACCCACATTAGACATGAAGACCTCTCTAGGGGTCCTAATCTGGATGAGGGCTGCCAGGGGGTGCTCCCATTAGTGGGATTTGTAACTTTTAGGATCCTGAAGCCTTGTGCATTCTTGGACTTTTTAGGAAGACAGGGGAAAAGGCATTGCTCAAGGATATAAGGGGTACAAATGGAGAGAAATAAAAGAAAGCATCCAAGTTTTGCTCTGAGTGCTTAGAGTCTGGAGAGGAAATCTCCAATTACCAGCAAGAAAAATAAAAACATTAATATTAAATTATGGCTTAAGTATGACATGCAATTATTTGTGCCCAGAGGTCCCCCTGCCATTTATGGGGAACACCATCGTCAAGATCTCATCCCAGATAAACCACAACCTGAAGAGGAATCATAGCTCCAGTTCTGCTTTCTCCACTGTATTATCCCAACAACTGTTGTTGTTTAGTTGCTAAGCCGGGACTTTTTGTGACCCCATGGACTGTAGCCCGTCAGCCTCCTCTGTCCATGGGATTCTCCAGGCAAGAATACTGCAGTGGGTTGCCATTTCCTTCTTTATTTCATAAGTCTGTAATCTAGTTAACCAATTCATCACTATTCATTGTGTGCCAAGAGTATGCATTGGCAGGCCTGGCTTCCCTGATGGCTAAGGGGTAAAGCATCTGCCTGCAATGTAGGAGATGCAGGTTCGATCCCTGGGTCAGGAAGATCCCCTGGAGGAGGAAACGGCAACCCACTCCAGTATTCTTGCCAGGAAAATCCCATGGACAGAAAAGCCTGGCGGGCTACAGTCCAGGGGGTCGCAGTTGGACATACAAGCAAGAGTATGTAACGATGAGCTGGATGAGATTCCCTGTAGCCCTGCCTTCCCGAACTTCAGGAGACATTTACCAAGTAAACAGCCCTTCTACTGCAGGGCAGTAAATGCAAGAGGGCTGAGAGGGAATCCCTAGAGGGGTGCATCATCGTCTAGGGAAGGCGGAGGGGTTTTCCCTTGGCTGTGTCCAGACTGAAATGTGAAGGATGTGCATCAGGAGCCCAGTGAAGGAGGAGGCAAGTGTACATTTTTGGAGGCAAGAACAGAGCCCAGAGTGTGGGGGACTGGCAGTTCACCACCACCTCAGTCAGTTTGCAGATGAGTCTTCTACAGTGCCTAAAGGCTTTCCACTCCTCAAAAGAAAACAAACCCAGCACCATCTTTCCTGTTTGTAGAGGTTTGTCCTTCAAGAAAGGGTCTCCCAGCATCCGCCGTTCGTCCTGAGCATCCCCTCTCTGTCGGTACCTGCAAGTATCGGCCTTAGAACAACTCTCACCTGTAGGGAGGTTTCAGTGTGTTGGAGAAGACAGACCTCGAGGGAGCATCTCTGCCAGTTGTGGGTGTTGGAAAACCACGGGGGGAAGCTGAGACATGAGATGTTAACGACCCTGGTAAAGACCCATCAGCCTCGCCACCCACTGCTCGCCCACTGTCACCGGCGTGCTCCAGAGCTGCCACCTGCTCATCCTGGCCCCGCTATAACCCCGATGCTTTAATCTCTCTTCCACCACGCTTCGCTCCCCCACCCCCACCCCGAATCAAGCCCACTGCCCCTCTAGACCCGACTCCGGCCCGACGTCCTGCCCGCGGTGGCCACCGCGTTCTGCTAAGGTGACCAAGTCGGCGCGGCCAGGGAGCTTCCCCGCCGCCAGTGCCCACCCCAGGTTCTCCGGTCCCCGGAGCCAAGACGGCGCGCGTCCGGCGCGTTGACCTCGTGGGCGCAGCCCGCTGCGGCCGCCTTTCCCAGGAGGGCTGGAGGGGCCGCGGGCTGCCCGACTCCCAGCCACCCGGGAGCCCGGCGGCGACTCGCAGGGACGCGCTCGATCGGGAGCGCGCGCGCTTGGCCGCTCGGAGGTCCAGCGGTGGCGCGGGGCGGGCAGAGGCGGGGCCGAGGGCGGGCCGGCCACAGCCTCCGCCAGTCCCCGCTCCCTCCCCGCCACCCCCGCTGCCGCGCGCCACCTCCCAGCCCCCACCCCCCTCCCCCACCGCGCGCGCTCCGCCCGCCCCGGAGCCTCGCCCTCCGCCACGATGAGCAAATGAGCGCGAGCGAGGGCATGAAATTTAAATTCCATTCAGGGGAGAAAGTGCTGTGCTTCGAGCCTGACCCCACCAAGGCGCGAGTGCTGTACGATGCCAAGGTGCCACCGCGGAGGGGCAGGGAGGAGGCGCGGGCCGGGAACCCCGGGACGGGAGGCGAACGCGGATGCGGGTGCTGACGGTGCCGTGGAGCGGGGGAAGTGGCGGGGCTCGGCGCTCCTTGCTCGCGGCTCCTCGGCCTGCGCGGCGCCGCACGGGCGGCAGGGGGCGCTCGCGGGACGCCGCGATGGGGAGTCGGGGCTGGGACGCTTCCGCTTCCGGCCTGGGCCGGGGGTTGCGCCGGCGCTGTCGGAATCCTAGCGCGAGCGGTGTCGCGCTGCAGGAGCCGCGGCGTCGGTTTGCGCACCTGAGGGCGGCGGGGGCTCCGCGTCCAGGAGGCCGCTTGCTCAAGGCCTCTTCCTGGAGGTTAACTCTCCCCGTCCTGTGCTGTCTAGGCCCGCTTGGGCTCCCGCGCGATGCCTTGATCGAGCGGCCCCCGTCCTAATCCATAGATTGTACCGCAGGGCTGGCTGTCAACTGGCGACGCCGTTGCCCTGGGCCGGTTGTGGTCTGGGCTCGGCCCCTCCCGTAGGCCTGGATTCTCTCTGAGAGCCAGGTTGAGTGGGTGTCTTCGTCCTCCAGGGCCTTGCAACACTTAGGTTTTCAGTTGGCCGTGTCGCGGCTCCTGCCTGTCCGCCTAAGTTTCGGAGGTTGGGAGAAAATGGAGCCACATCAGCGGCTCCTCCGGTCTAGGTGGCGTGAAGGAGTGTGTCTCGCAGGTCGCGGGTGGGGGCTGGCCCTAGCGCCCCTCTGGGCTTTCCGTTCTACTTTGGGGCTCCAACCCGCTGCCCCTGCCTCACGTTTATGTTTGCCGTGCCTCCTCCCTCCCCGCCTTGAGTCTCCCCAAGGGTGACACGCCCCTTCATTTGCCCCCGAATTTCCCCCTGGGGACACCGCTAGGCGGGGTGGCAGAATCTCCGAGCCTAACTGGCCAGACGATCCTGCGGAGCCCAGGAGACTACAACTCCCAGAGGTCTATCGGCAGAGGCTCGCTTGTCAGGCCGGGACTCTTAGTGACAACTCGGCTGACTAATGGCTTCAGAACCTACACCCGTTCTCACACTCAGAGACCAATCAGGGGGTGGTTGGAGGGATGTTTCCTATTTTGAGGCATCCACTCAGGGGAAAAAATGGAATTGAAAGGGAAAATGTTTCAGCCCAGCTCTCCGTCTAAAAAAGGAGAGAATGCTTTCCTTTCTTTTACAAAAAAGCCCATGATCTAGTTTTCCTAATCCCGCTTCTGATAATTCTGTATGTTCTATTGTTTGTGGACGGTATTTTCTGGTTTCAGATCGTCGATGTTATTGTTGGGAAAGACGAAAAAGGCAGAAAGATCCCAGAATATCTGATCCATTTTAATGGTTGGAACAGAAGGTGAGTGTACTTGTTAAACCTGACTGAAAATTGATCATCTGTGCACAGGAACATTGCAAACTTCTTTGTTAAGTTTTAGAAACACTCCTTGGAAAGTTTCATTTCCTGTTTTTGCTTTTTTGTCAAACCTTGCCTACTCTGATTACTTCTGAGTCGACTATATTTGGATTCTCTATGGTTGCTTTTGGAGATTCTCATTGCTTCTGTGTCTGAATGAGTTGTGGTTTCTCTTTTTGTGATTTAAAATATTTAAATAGTTTTCTGAAAGGTAAGTAATTTTGAGACACTTCTGTTCCTGTGTGGTGCTTTTAACATTTGTTTCATGTCAAACTAAAATACTGAATTTTACACCCTTTTCCTCTTTTGTTTCTTTAGCTGGGATAGATGGGCAGCAGAGGATCATGTCCTTCGTGACACTGATGAAAATCGGAGATTACAGCGGAAATTGGCCAAAAAAGCTGTAGCTCGCCTGTAAGAATACCAAAAACATGAATTTTGCTCAATGTGTTTTCTTTTAAGGTTTAGAATTTTTGTCAGAGAAAAGTTTAAAAATCTGATAAACGTGGCTTATCAAGTCATGTAACATATTTGAAACGTAGTAGCAAATAGTGTTTCTATTGTATTCGAAATAATGGAGGTTACCACTTATGTTTTAAAATGTAATTATATCTTCGATACTTAAGAATTATTGTTACTGCATTTTTTTGTTGTTTTTTTTTTAACCTCAAGACCCATATCAGTCAACATTTCAGTGGTCTTTATCCATTTCAGGAGAAGCACAGGAAGAAAGAGGAAGCGCTGCAGGTTGCCTGGTGTGGACTCTGTCTTAAAAAGCCTCCCTGCTGACGAAAAAGATGAAAACGATGAAAACTGTGAGTGGCTTGACTTATTGTCTCTGGTTAAAAGGAGTTTTACCTAGTTCTTTTATACTGCAGGGTTGAGGGGAAAGATTCACTGAAACTTTAGACAAGGAAACATTGTAAGCTCATTTCATAAAACATTTGCTCATTTGTTTTTGATAATTCAAGTAGCAGTCAGAAAGTTCCTAATTAGACCTGGTGGGTCTTGCACATGACCCCTGCCTTCTCAATCAGTGTCTTATAGTAGCGCCTCAGAGCTCCATTCTCATGTTTTCTTCATGGTACCTTGCTCCACTTGTGAATGTGACAGCGAACAATAAGATCCTAGGTGACTAAACACTTGCACATCATTTACTTGTGTGGTTTTTGCACCCCTTGAGGTTGGTATTGTATTTTTTCAAAATAAATTTCTATTCTGAAAGGTCCAATATTTGTGTTTGACGTTTAAACTTTATGCTGGACAGTAGTTTATTATTACTAGCAGTAGGACACCCATGCCATCCTAAGGAATTGTAGATGTAAGGGTTAAGGAAGTGTGTAATGCAGGTTTGACTGCTGTTTTTTGTTTTACCTAGCAATAAGCAGTTCCTCTGACAGTGAAGAAAAGGATGGAGAAATAAGTGAAGAGGGTGATACTGAAGAAAAGACTGAAGTGGTATACAGTTCTTATTGTAAAAACTCTTTGGCATATATTTTGGTGGTAAAATTTTCTAGTTGTGAAATGTTTTGTAAAAATCCATCTTTTTAACCAAATGTGATAAAATTGTACTTCATATATAAGGGAAAAAACCCCTTTTTATTGTAAAAAATTCTCTGTGGCTTTTTATACCCATGAAATGTTTCCACAAACCATTTCACCTCTTTCTTTGCAATGAAATTGTGAACTTTTTATAGTGCTGATTAATTTTTAAATGGTGTGTATCAAGAGTTTAGCATCTTCTGTTTGCTGAATACAAAGTTAACGTGAATCCCACTGGTAAAGTTAAATTGGGAAGAAAAGAAATAAGCATTTGCAATGTCGTTAGCGCCCTAAAACAAGTTAACTTTTGGCCTTTAATATACTTCTCATTAGAACATGTGACATCATTACTGGTGTAAATGTCAAGGATTAAGTGGTTTGTTTCATTGTAGGCTGTGCTTATGTTAGTCCTTCTTTGGGTGTAGACTCTCTGTTTTAGGTAATTAAAATGGAATTGTGATATTGCAGAAGGAAGGACCAGAGCTGCACACAAAAAAGGAAATGGAAGAAAGAACAATAACTATAGAAATCCCTGACGTTCTGAAGAAGAAGCTTGAGGATGATTGTTACTATATCAACAGGAGGAAACGGGTAAACAAGGAGAACACATAAAACATGGATTTGTAGTAGAGCCATATTTTGCAGTCACAGAAAGTTGAGAGCCTTGGCGGAATGAAACTCAGGTTCTGTGCTGAGTTGGGTTTTACACTTCTCTGGCAGTAGTGTTCTCCTGATGGAAGTGTGCTCAGACTTTTCCAGCCCTGGCTGCCTGTTAGAATCTTCTAGAGAGCTTTGCAGAGTCCTGATGCCTGGGCTTCAAGCTTAAGGTGAAAACTGATCTATGACGTTGGGGGTGGCAGCTGTGGATATCTTAGAGGTTCCCCAAATGGTTCTAATGGGTCCCTAAGCTGAGAATCATTGCTTGCATTTATTTTTAAAATTAGTTATCAATTAACTTTAAATTATCATTGTAATATACATGGGGATATGATCAGTAGAAGAAAAGTCAGAGAGTTTCAAAGCACATTTACCTAAAGAATTATCTTCATACACAATTGACTTTATTTTTGAGCTTCAAAAATGATGTACACAAGACCACTGTTTCTTGGAATATTTGTTTATCCAATGGAATGTGTACATCAAATGTTTATGTTTTTGTTAACAGTTAGTGAAACTTCCATGCCAGACCAACATTATAACTATTTTGGAATCGTACGTGAAGCATTTTGCTATCAATGCAGCCTTTTCAGCCAATGAGAGGCCTCGTCACCATCATGTTATGCCACACGCCAACATGAATGTGCATTATATCCCAGCAGAAAAGAAGTAAGTAGGGGAGGGAGGGTTGGCATTTCATGGTTCACTCTGGGTGTTAGAGAATAAACTTCCATTTAGAACAGGTAACACTGTCTCTGTTTCAGTTACTATGAAACAGTTCACATACTGTTACACTTAATTCATACAGTAACCAGTTAAGTTTCAAAATACTGTCTTTTTCCAGAATGTTCAGTAACTCTTTAGGAGTGTGATGTGAATCCATCGAGGATATGCACTGCCTCAACACTAGAAGAAGTTTTCAATGATGTAATTTAGGGAGCAAACTCTTTTTTTTTTTTTTTTTTGCTTTGAGAAGTACCAGAATGGGGAATGAGAATTTTGTTGAAACCCGTTTACAAACAGGTCTTTACCCTAATCTGAGTAATTGTCCTCATAGCTTGCCTTGGGAATGTGACCCCGTAGGAGTGGAGTCAGACAAGTAGATTGTTGCAGTTGAAACAGATGTGTCAGCTCATCACGACCAACCGACCCCTTCAGCTGCAGGTGTCTGGGGTGTGTCTACTTTCCGGAGCACAGGCTACTTGGGCTCCTTGTGTGGCACTGAGCATATTTACTTGTGTTCTGTGTGTAAGTTACAAATACTTGCTTACTGCACTCTATATTCTAGGTCTGTGCTCCCATTTAATTATCGTTAGCACCTACAGACTTTGTGTTTTGCACACTTAGGTGTAATATACAGTGTTTAACACTCTTCCTGATTAGAAATATGCACCTTCATTGTGACATTTTGAAAAGTTCTGTTATTTTATTGCATCTCTAATCTCTTTAATCCTTCCAGCGTTGACCTTTGTAAGGAGATGGTGGATGGATTAAGAATAACCTTTGATTACACTCTCCCATTGGTTTTGCTCTATCCATATGAACAAGTTCAGTATAAAAAGGTGACTTCGTCCAAATTTTTTCTTCCGATTAAGGAAAGTACCACAAGCACTAATAGGTAAGTTAGCTTGTAGTTCAACCATCAGCTATCAGAAATCAAATAGCTAGATCTGTTTTTAAAGATTTCCGTTGGATGCTATGGGGCCAACACGTTCGGAGGAGGGAGTAGATGGCAAACCACTGTCTGTCCTGGTGGTTTTCTTTCTTCTTGGGTAAGTTTGAGTCATCATTCACTTTCAAATGTCTCTGGAAGTTTTTACCAAGTGAAGATTTCAGTGTACAGAAATTGGCTTTAGAGTAGCCAATGCCCTTCTTTCCAAAGACATTGGGGTGAAGAGAGCATGGCCTGAGAAGGTTGGGTGTGGGTTTGAATTTGTGACTTGGTGAGGTGTCATCTGAGTCTCTAGCTTTTCCTGTCAACAATGGAAAGAACATTTGCTTCTGTAGGTAGTTATTAAATGAGGAAGTGCATGAAGGGCTGGCTGCCTTAGGCCTTCAAATAAAGGTTAGTTTCTTTCCCACTCTGCTGTGTCACAGTCTTCCCTCAGTGACCAAGCTTTTCCAAATCTCCATTCTTTGGGTTCAACAAGTCCCCCTGCACCTGAGTCCATGCCTCTATCTGTGTAAGCTACTTCCTTGTCTGCCTCAGGCCCATCTTCCCGAGAGACTGGTCTATTTTCATGATTTCCACCCCTGCATCTCCTCTTGCATGTTTCCTGTCTATCTTGGTCTCCTGCCTCCCTCTGCTCCCCAAAGTCACTGACAGCTTCCCACTTGCTGCACTAAGCATTGCCCTCCTTTCCCCTTCAGCCCCTTGATCCGCTTCCTCCTCAGGTCTTGCCTGCTAATTGTCTGTCTGCATTATGACCGTCTCTTCTTTGGCTGCCTTCCTTCCCAGTGGGGACCTATGTTGATGTCCCCACACCCTCCTCCAAACCTCAAGGTTCCCAGTGTCTAGAGTGGACCGCGTGTTTCCACAAAATGTGGCCAACGTTTGTGGCATTCTAGCCCTATCAGTAGTTACATTGTCACGAGATGACGTTGTATTCTTAGTCTCACCACCATGGTTTCTCAGCCTTGGCTCGACCGATGTTTTTAATTGGATCATTGTTGGTGACGGAGGCTGAACTATGTGCTGTAGGATAGCGAGCAGCATCCCTGGCCTCCACCCACTGGATGCCAATGGCACTTTCCCAGTCGTGACCATCAAAACTGACTCCAGAAGGTGTCTGTGTTCCCCCCAGAGTGGAATCACCTCTGAGTTGTGTTCCCCCCAGAGTGGAATCACCCCTGAGTTGTGTTCCCCCCAGAGTGGAATCACCCCTGAGTTGCGAACCACTGATACAAAACAAGGACAAAGGGTATCACAGCCTTTAATGCCAGGGTGCCTTGAAGAGTTAAAGGGTGAAAATGGTAAAATAATGTTTAGGTACCTTTTAAGAAAGTATTTGTTTTGGCATGTCTGGAAGTGAAAGCTTCTAAGCCTTCTGGAGTGGAATGGAGGCTGTGTTTTCTGCCTGAAGAAGGACATTGAGGAACCCCTCCAGGCTTTGCAGAGATTCTGTGTACCGCGCGCGTGTGATGCGTTCCCCTTCCTTTTGTAGGAACCAGGAGGAGCTCTCTCCAAGCCCACCTTTGCTGAATCCATCCACACCACAGTCCACAGAGAGTCAGCCAACCTCAGGTGAACCAACCACCCCCAAAAGGCGCAAAGGCGAGCCGGAAGCCTTTCAGTCTCTGAGGCGGTCCACGCGCCACTCTGCCAACTGCGACAGGCTGTCTGAGAGCAGCGCCTCACCCCAGCCCAAGCGCCGGCAGCAGGACACGTCTGCCAGCATGCCCAAGCTGTTCCTGCACCTGGAAAAGAGTAGGTCCACTGCCCACAGGAGGGCCATGCCGGGGAGAGGTGAAGCCGACTCTGTGCTTGGTCTGGGTCAGGCACCGTGCTCCTGAACCCAGTCCAGTGGGAGATGGGAGCCCCCCCGCCCCAACTCCTGTGCCTTCAGCTCTACAATCAGGATTCCTGGTACTGACCAGTTTCGCGCTGGCTCACCCATCTGTTTGCAGTCCCTCTCTCCAGCCCTGAACTAGTTAACGTCCTGTACATATGGATCTACCTCTTCTAGGCATGAGTTCATCAGTGGAATCATGCAATATGTGGCCTTTTGTCCGTGGCGTCTTTCACTTAACGTACAATGTTTTCAAGTTTCATCATGTTGTACGTAGTTTATCCCAGTGAAGTGTGAAAATGAAAGTGTTAGTCGCTCAGTTGTGTCCAACTCTTTGCGACACCCCCTGGACTGTAGCCCGCCAGGCTCCCCTGTCCATGGGATTTCCCAGGTAAGAACACTGGAGTGGGTTGCCATTCACTTCTCCAAGGGATCTTCCCAACTCAGGGATCAAACCCAGGTCTCCTGCATTGCAGGTGAATTCTGTGAGCCACTAGGGATATCTCTGAACTTGATTCCTTTTCTTTCCTTTTTTCCGTCAAATAATATTCCAGGTACTATTCTTGACAGGGAAGTCTTATTGGTAAAAATTAATAACTTCTCTGCTCTTTGTAAAGGTCTTTCAGCAATCTTTAATTCAGTAGCTGTATGATTAATTAGTGGATAATTAATTGGTGACTAATTAAAGTCTTTTCCTTTTAAAGAGACACCTGTTCATAGCAGATCATCCTCGCCTGTTCCTCTGACCCCTAGCAAGGAAGGGAGTGCGGTGTTTGCTGGCTTTGAAGGCAGAAGAACTAATGAAATAAATGAGGTAAAGCGTTAGTTTCTGTTGTTCACCCCCATTGAACCCTTCCTTTTGTGTTTTCTTAAAAAGTCTTACAAGAGGAAATCCCGTTTGCTGGGAAGAAACATTATGTTACTCTTGCCGTAGGTATTTTTTTTTTCAATTTTTTAAAATTATTATTATTTTTTTTTTCTGTACAATATTGTATTGGTTTTTCCATACATCAACATGCATCCACCACGGGTGTACACGTGTTCCCCATCCTGAATCCCCCTCCCACCTCCCTCCCCATACCATCCCTCTGGGTCATCCCAGTGCACCAGCCCTGAGCATCCTGTATTCATGCATCGAACCTGGTCTGGTGATTCGTTTCACATATGATAATATACATGTTTCAATGCCATCTTCCCAAATCATCCCACCCTCGCCCTCTCCCACAGAGTCCAAAGACTTCTATACATCTGTCCCTCTTTTGCTGTCTCACATACAGGGCTATCGTTACCATCTTTCTAAATTCCATATATATGCATTAGTATACTGTATTGGTGTTTCTTTCTGGCTTACTTCACTCTGTATAATAGGCTCCAGTTTCATATACCTCATTAGAACTGATTCAAATATATTCTTTTTAATGGCTGAGTAATACTCCATAGTGTGTATGTACCACAACTTTCTTATCCATTCGTCTACTGATGGACATCTAGGTTGTTGCTGTGGATATTAACAGAATTTTTTGTATGATGTGTAACATTGTATTTGTGGTATCTAAAATGAGATTATAGCCCTGCACCTCCATTCCTCTTTTATTTCAAATAAGTCCAAGTATTGCCTGGAGAATCCCAGGGACAGGGGAGCCTGGTGGGCTACCGTCTATGGGGTTGCACAGAGTCGGACACGACTGAAGCAACTTAGCAGCAGCAGCAGCATTGAAATAGGAGTATTGTTATTTTGTAGAACAGTTGTCAGTACAGTTTTTCTGCAAAAAGTCAGAGAGTAAATATTTTCAACCTTGTGGGCTTCATAGTCACTGTTGAGACTCCCCAGCTCCAAAGCAGCCCCAGACACTGTGTAAATGAATGAGTGTGCCGTGTTCCAATAAAGCTGTGTTTATGGACACTGCCATTTGCATATCAGATAATTTTTCATTTATATGATATTATTCTACTTTTGGTCTTAACCATTTAAAAATATAAAACCCATCTTTAACAGTAATATTAATAGCCATCCCTTTGAGGGCATGCTGTATGCTAGCATTGTGCCAGGCACTTGATCTAAATTACCTCAGGTTCTTGAGAATAACCTTACCAGCAGAGTTCCCTTTTACAGACAGGAAAGCTTCAGTTTGAAACTGTTTTTAAGGCCAGTTAACTGAGATACATAGTGAGTTTTCAGGAGTTCAGGAGATGTCTTAGTCCACGGGGAAATTGTATGAATCTTGCCTAGCAAGTGGGCTTTCCTTGTTTCTGTGCACAGAGGAGGATGGCTTTATGAGACGATGTTTGGTGACAGGGGTCAGCAAACTTTTCTTATCAAGGGTCAGATTGTAAATACTTTCAGGGTTGTGCATCAGCTTGTGAAAGTAGTGTAAATAGTTCACAAATGAGTGTGCTGGGTGGCCCCAAAATTCATTCATGTGTGCTCAGTCTCAGTTCAGTCACTCAGTTGTGTCCAACTTTTTGTGACCCTGTGGACTGCAGCACGCCAGGCCTCCCTGTCCATCGCCAACTCCTGGAGCTTTCCCAAACTCATGTCCATTGAGTCGGTGACACCATCCAACCATCTCATCCTTTGTCATCCCCTTCTCCTCCCGCCTTCAATCTTTCGTAGCATCAGGGTGTTTTCCAGAGTCAGTTCTTCACGTCAGGTGGCCAAAGTATTGGAGCTTCAGCATCAGTCCCTCCAATGAATATGTGTGCTAGTAATCAAATTTCATATGATTTTTATATTTCGTGAAGTAGTATTCATTTAATAAAAAAAAAACATTTAAAAAACAGTTGTTTTTAGCATGAGGGGGTTGCTTTGGCTCAAGGGTTATAAGTTGACTGACCTCTGCTAGAAAACCCAGTTCGTGTTCCAGTGATGTTAAGGGAGGGTTAGGAAATTCCTAGTGCAAGCAGTCCCTAATTTTCCTTTTTTCAGACTAGAAAGCCTGCAGGTGTTTTTATTCAAGAAGAATCCTGTTTCTTACAGCAGTCCCCAACCTCCATGATCTTAGGCCGGATAAGCTGAGGTGGAGCTGATGTAATAATAGAAATACAGCACACAATAGATCTAATGCACTTGAATCATCCCCAAACCGTCCCCCGCCCTGGGGCCATGAAAAAATTGTCTTCCACAAAACTGGACCCTGGCGCCATAAAGTTGGGGACCCACAGAAAACATCTGAATATTGAGGCACAGCCATTCCCACTCTGGTCACTGTTGCAACGCCGCCATCTAGTGGTGATAGTTACAGCTACAAGGTCTAGTGAAAAAGTGGTTGGGGTTGGACAGGCTCTCATGATGAGACCTTAGTGCATTCTGTCTGCATAAAGCCTCCATTGCAGCATGTTTTCCCCAGGGCCCTGCATCCTGACCACCTGAGACTCACTCTCCCAATGCCATTTGCTGCCCAACTGCACCAGGGAGGATCTGGACTGGTGTAGTCCTGGTTGAGATCACAGGCGATTCCTGTGCACACCCTGGTTGAGACTTCCTCCACTGGAAACCTGTTATTTCCACCCATAATGCATCTTTGAGAGAGCTGATTCACTACATTGAGCTGCAGGATTGAGGGAGGGAAGTAGCCAGGCTCGCTGACTAACCACATGATCTGCTTTTGCATGAGCGTGCCCTTCGTGCCTCCAGTGATGGTGGATTCCCCCATGTTCACTTTGAGTGTCACTGTCAAAACAGTTGCTGAGCTGTAGCTGTGTGCACCGCGGAGTTCAGTGCTAGGGATAGTATAAAGGGGCAGAAACTTACTCCTGCTCTGAGGCTTGTGTACCACAGGAGCGTGGGGTTGGTGAGGCACGGGCTGAAGCCTGGGCCTTCAGCATGTTGACAGATGGAACCATGGTGGTGCTTGTTAATTTCTAAAATTTCATTTGATTAAATTGACTACATCAGCCTTTCTGGGCTCATTTTGGCATCCTTCTGCTTTGTCTTATAGAGGTCTTCCTTTGACCCAACTATTTCCAGATTAAACTTGGCAGATCCCAAAAGGCAAAGCAGCAACTAGGTAGAATAGACCTATAATTTGCTGAAATATTTCTGTGGAAGCTCATCAGAGAGTTTTGAAATTCAACTGTTACTTTAACAAAAGCCCCCAATCCACCCACACTTCTGGAATTCAAAGTGAAGGAAAAGCAGGCAGTTTCCAGGGCTGAAGTCTATTTTCACTTGATTCAGTGGGTGAAATTAGTTTCCAGAGTGACTGTAACATAGCAGAATCTTAGAGAATCTTGACACAGTGGTAACCTTTCTCAAAACATCTTTTATTACTTCATTGTCTAAAACAGCAGAATTTCCAAGAAAGGAGAAGGGGCAGAATGACAAAACAGTTACAGCTAATTTACAGGTAGAAGCTATTGAAAATTAGAAAATCGAATATTTTCCCAATTTTAAGTCCTCTTTCCTTGTTTATTTTTATGAGTTTGTGTTTATTTGATACAGTGGCATTTTTTTTTCATCTTCACACAATCTGTCTTAATTGTAGGTGATTAGGACTGTCTCCATGTTGCCAAAGAAGGTGGGATGGCTTTAGGACCTCCACATTGGCTTCTTGTCATTGTCCTGTTCCATGTTTGGTTTCTTCCCATTTTCTGGTCCAGCTGTGAGGCAGCTCCAGAGGTGCCAAATGGATGGGAAGCTCCAGGGTAGAAACGCGACACTTGATGAGCTGTGTCTTTCTGCCGGCTTGGGAGTGTCAAAGTGTGTGTATTTCTGCTGGAATTCCAAATGTACAGACCTGTGGGTAACGGAGTGTGAAGATATAACAACAAAGCATTCTCTGTGCTTTTCCCAGGTCCTCTCCTGGAAACTTGTACCTGATAGTTATCCCCCAGGTGACCAACCACCTCCACCCTCTTACATTTATGGGGCACAACACTTGCTGCGTTTGTTTGGTAAGAAATCCTTTGCCCTGCTTTCTTCTTACCTTTTTTATTTTCCACTTTAATTTTAACAGCTGTAGGCTTAGGTACATCTTGTGGTAATTTGGGGGTCTAAGAAAAATCACTGAATGTTGATCTCTTAAAAACAATGAATCTTAAATTTCATACAAATTGTGTTTGTAATATTTGTACTTACTACTCTATGTTCAGTAAGAGTTTTGGTTTTGTTTGGCAGCATAGATGTTAGTTTCAGTTTGAATAAGATCACAGGGACCCAGAGGATCTCCTACTGATCGCCAGATTCTGCCAGTTGTAAATGATTTTGCTTTCTTTTTAATGCAGTGAAACTTCCAGAAATCCTTGGAAAGATGTCCTTTTCTGAGAAGAATCTGAAGGCTTTACTGAAGCACTTTGATCTCTTTCTGAGGTATTGTTATTACTTTGTCAAAACTTACTCTGCCACCGTATATATGACTTTTTTGAACTTGTCTTCAGCAGATGTAGAAGCTAGCTCTGCAGTATTACCTAAGTATAGTTGGTTCTAATAGTAATTGTAATATGGGGAGTTGGAGCTATTTCATTTTTTTCATAGTTTATCTGGTTTCTAAACAAAGGGTATGGAGGTAAAATTTTTTTGTGTCACTGGAAGAATCCAGTTGGATAGCCATGTGAGGAGAAAATTAATTTTCTAAAGAAGTGATTGAGATTGATAACTATTTAATTTTATGTATTTTATTCAAGAGTACCTTAAGCATGTGACTTTTCTTTGTTCCATGTACCTACATTTGTAGGTCTGATTTTGGTGTCTCCTTTGGAGTTAAGAGAAATGATGAATAGTCTGTGCTGATACTTTGTGAATTTGGAGAAAGGTAGCGTTTTCTTCACCTGACAGAGCCATTTTATTATATGGTTGGATCATTCACCCTGAGGCTGTGCCCTCTGCATACCTGGGGCTGCAGACCCCAGCCTCCTTTATGCCTATGGCCCAGTTCTCCCACCTAGATGTCTACTGACTGGTTTCTCCTGGCGTTCCAGGCTTGTTGTCACTCTGCCTCACCCAGGGTGTCCCATGTACCTGACCTTGTTTTTTCTTTCTCTTTAAGAGGATACTTTCTCCTTGTATTTAGGTCCCAACCTGTAAGAGCTAGTCAAGTAGGATTTACTGGAGTGGAGAACACTCCAGCCAGAGAAATGAGTCTTTGTCTGGGTATTTTGAATAATGTATCAAATGAGTGGAATTCAACTTTAAAACATTTTATAGAAAAAAGTTTCAAAAATGCCCTAATCTCTTTCAGCCTTCCCCTCAAACAAACCTACAACTCTGTTTTGTATAAACATTTTGTTACACTGAAATCAAATAATGCCAAAATGAGACAGCCACTAGTTAGCACAGGAGAGCCTTCTAATTCTGAGCTATGCCCAAAACAAAATAGAAATTAGGGTTTTAGGAGGTTACGTACAAAGATTTACAAATAAAATGGTACAGCTGACCCTTGAACAACATGGGTTTGAAGTGCACAAATCCACTTACATGTGGATTTTCTTTAATTGTAAACACTTAGCACTACATGATCCATGTGGCTGGTTGCATCTGTGAATTGGGAGGAATAGTGAATACGGAGGGCCCAACTAATAAAATCGTTATGCAGGGATTTTCAACTCTGTAGAGGGTTGGGGCCCCAATCCCCATACTGTTCAGCTGTAATGGGTTATGAAAATATATCCAAACGTGTCAACTACAGAATCAGTGGATTGAGAGTTGCTATAAAAAAGGTACAATCAAAGAAGAAAGAGTTACCTCAAATGAATTTGACTTGGTTTTTACTGAAGAAGGTATTGCAGGGGTATATCCTTACCTTTTTAGGAATAAGGACAGTTGGGAGGAGGCCAGGGAAACAAACAGGAAGCTAATTACTTAGCATACTAGTTAATGCGGCCCATGTGAGCCTATTTGAGCCCTTCATGGTGAAATATTTGATACTTCAGAGTCAAGACAGTGTCTGTGTTGCAGATTCTTCAGTGACTGGCTATGTTTCAACATCAATCCATAGTCAGGCATAAGTCAGTCTTACGTTTTTACTACTAAGCTGGAACTTACAGCATCTTTTGGCAACGGCAAAGTAGAACTCAAAATGCTCTTTACTGATTAAACCATTCAGTTTTGTTTTAACTTAGCCCATGTAAGTACTGTGCATTTCTCAGGTGACATTTATTGAGTTAATAATTTATTTTTTATAGTTTGTTTTTTAAAACAGGAAAATGTAGAAATACTCAGAGGCCTTTTTGCATGAAGTGTTTAGATAATCAAGACTGCCACCTAGTGGAGTTTAGAAGCTATAGAAATAGAAATTTGTACACTTGATAGTGAAAGGATTCCAATGAAACAGTCTTTAACATAGAAGCTGGGTATGTGCAGTGAACATAATCAGTATATAGAAATCAAGATTATATTATTTTTTTCTACCTAATACAAAAAGAGTGAAATGTTACAGTTGTGGAAATTCCCGTTTTGCTTCCTGGTATTTAGTCTTTACTCTGGTGATCACAGGGGCTATTTTTTTTCCAGGTTTTTAGCAGAGTACCATGATGACTTCTTCCCAGAGTCTGCCTATGTTGCTGCCTGTGAGGCGCACTACAGCACGAAGAATCCCAGGGCAATTTATTAAGGTTTCGATGGTCCTAGAAGAACAGTTTCTCTATCTAGTTCTTGGTTCCCAGTAAAGAACTAGGGAGTCAGTGGGCCTTCTTTATGCAGAAAGTAAATGTGACACCCACCCTGGGGGGCTTTGGCAGAGGTGGGCCCATTTGTTTGAGTTGCTTACCTACTGTAGTTATTTCTGTTAAGGATTACTTCCTCGGTGCCTCGATGGCCTCCAGCATCTAACCCTTGCCACCTATACACGTGATCTGTGATGGCAAGAAAACAGCAGCTGTGTTCACAGTGAATTGTTAATGAACATGTGATTAGGTTGGGCTGTTTCAGTAGACGGAGGTACTTGTTAGCAGTAACCACGTCTTTTAGTTATTTGTTAGCATTAAACAAAATTGTTTTGCAAACTGTTTTCATTCTTGTGATAAGGCTGAGCAACTCTGTCCCACAAATTCTAGTTTTGCTTGGAAACTGCAAAGTAGTCCCTGAATATTTTAGAGGGAATCGATGTTGATGGCAAAAGAAAATTTGCAGCTATACATTTGCTTGTTACAATTCCTTTTCTATAAAACCTTATTTTTGGTGATTTAAATAAAGCATTGCCTGAATGTTTGAGATTTTATAGCTACACTTGGTTGTGTAATATTATGGTTCCTTTTCTGTAAAATGTTATTTTTGGCCATTTCAAATAAATGATTTTCGATCTTATTGGAAAGAACCAGGAGAGAGTTTTTACTCTGGTCTTGTCCTTTTCTCTTTATTTGTTGTAGGAAAACAGTAAGGTAACTTTGATTCCTCAATTTTGTATTTATTTTACTTTCCCTTTGTGCCTTTTTTGTTAAGGACTTTTGTTTTCCTTTCCTTTCTTTTATTTTCCTACCTTGGCTGCCTTACTGAGAGGTGGTTCCCTGAAGTTGCTGCAGCCCATCACTGTCTTTTTGCCTGACTCTGGGCTGGTTTGGGGCCAACATATTTATTGCCTTCCATCATTACATAAAATCTAGCAAGATGATGTTAAGAGACTTGATATCCATTGGGAAAAGGGGTTTCAATAGATTAAGATTAAAAGCAGTAACTTGGGGAAGTCATGTCTACACCGGAATGAAATTAGACTCTTCAACACACCAGTTAAATCTTTTTTTTTTTTTTTTCTTTCTTTCTTTGTTAATAATTGGAGAGACACTTTTTTTAAGCTTCTGCTTCTCTTATGCTTAAGCCAGATTCCTCCAGATGTTCATTTGGGACAAAGCCTTAGTGCATTTTTAAGCTGATTGAATTATGTTGTGTCTACTTAGCAATCAAAACAATGCTATTTTCTATGTCTCTCTTTCCTGGAATACATCTTCTAAACTCAAAGTGAATTTGTAAATGACGATTTCTTTGCTTCAACTTTCCCTCTGATTGGTGTAAATAGTGGGACCAGTAAGCAGAATGTATGTCCCCAGTGAGTATCTTCAACACATGGGATGACATGCTTACCCAGCTCTACTCCTCTTGCATGTAGACTGGCGCATCCAGTAGGGGCCCAGCCCAGATCACCTTGCTGTGGTTGGAAATGTTGCCAATATACCTCTGGCATCGAAAGCATACGTATTACATCTGTCCTCACACACCAACAAATACAGTTACAATAAATGAGTGAATAAGCAAGATTTCATGTGTTGAACAGTCTGATTGTGGTCTCAGGGGATGGTGGATATTTCTGAGGACCAAAGGAAAAGCAATGAAGGGTCTGCTTCAGCAAAAGAGGATTGGGGCATGTTTGCTGGGGGACTTACAGTGTAATCCTTTCTTTCATCACCATAAATGACTGTGGCCAAAATGTCAACCATTCACTTATAGCTTGAGGAGATGGATGTATGCTTTTGACCTTTTGTGGAGGTGGATTGCCAGGCTGGGATTGACCTCCAGTCAGGCAGGGAGAGAGCAGGGATCCCCCAAGAGTTGGTAACACTGGGTTCATATGTTCTTTCATCAAAAGGGGTCTAGCAGGAGGCAGACACAAATGACCACATACGATTCCATCTGTGACATGGCCAGAGGAGGCAAACTATAGAAACAGTAGATTAGTGGTAGTCAGAGGATGGGGAGAAGAGGGGATTGGAACTGACTGCTAATAGGGCTGAGGTCTCTTCAGGGTGATGGAAATTTCTGGAATTAAGACAGTCATGATCATTGCCCCACTCTGTGAGTTTACTAAAAAACACAGAATTTTATATTTTTTAAATGGTGAGTGTTATGGCGTGTGAATTACATCTCAGTTAAAGCGTGGAGATCTAGGGATTGGCTATGCCTAAAACTCAAGAAAATATTCCACAGAAATCCCTTTTTGAGAGCTGAATGGCTGGCCATTTGATCTAATCATTCACATGTCTTCTTTCATGCATCATTGCCCAAGGCAGGCAAGGCTCCTTTCCTCACTCCACTGACTTTACACTTCACGGGAAGGTCAGGAGACCCAGGGCCATGCCTTCATACAACGTCCTTTATAGGCAAATGGGAAGTTGGCAGATCTTCAAACTTCTCTGACTCCCAAATTCTTCTGCATGGCAGGGCATGAGGAATAATGATATATGGATATTCTGATATAAGCCAAAAAGATTAACAAACAGTTTAGTGACAGCAAAAGTAATGTGAATTAAAAATAATGCAAACCATAGCCAGGTCGTCTTTACAAGTCTTCCTGTTCTGGAATTTCTTTGCGACATCAACCTTTATCCTTCTAAAAGGTCATAAAAAAGCATAAGTGGTAAAGTGCTTGACTGTTTTTCTATTGATTTGTACTTCTCTCATTCAGATTTACAACTTTCAGTGGAATGATTTAATAAGTCATTTTGGAGCTCTGCTTTGGCACAAGGTAAATTACACCAGCCTGCAGGTTCTATTTACTGTTCAATCTTCACTGTCGTAAAGGTGACTTTTGAGACAATTTCGGGTCGTCAGCCTCTATTAGTTACCCATTATTATCCACAAAATAATTTTGAGTGAGATGATTTGTGAGCTGTATAGAAACACACCTATTAGAGTCAGAGGATGAAGGCTGCTAAAACATGTTTGGGTAGTACAAAAACTGAAAACAAAAATGCTCTATTAGAGGGAAAACCTAGTAAGATTTTCTTTTCTTACATGATAATCCATTTTATCTTTTATATCTGTAGTTCATAAAACTTAACCAATCATAGCATTAAAACCCTGTTTTAATTTGGTGGTCTAGAAGAAGCCATAGTGTGGTAGACAGAATGAAGAATGTTTCTAAAACTTTACATACACCCCATCTCCGTTTCCCTAGCCCCTAAAATGTAAATTTGCAGTTTCTCTTATTACGAGGTAGGATCTAACATTTAATACTGTAAATCAACTGTACTTCAATTTTAAATCAATTTTCCTTCCCCCTTGAATTTGGTCTGGCTGTGTGTGTGTGTGCGTGTGTAAGACTGAGTAGATCTCAACGAGAGAGCTGTTTTCCTACATAGAAATCACCAACTAGTCTGGCTTGGGGATTTGCTTTGGCCAAGAAAATGTGCCAGAATTGATTCACTTCCCTTCTTTTCCTTAGATGTGGACAAGCCTGGGCTAACGTGCTGGATGATAAGAGACATGTTGCCTAGTTAGTCTCATCACTCAGCCAAAAGCCAGCCAATTGCTCAACATGTGAGTGAAACCATTTTAGACCAACCAACCAACCCCCAGCCTATACCAGCCCACCACAGATGCATAGACAAGTCAGTTAAAATCTGCCAAGCCCATCCTAGGTTAACAGAACCATCCAGTTGACCCATATATTATGGACTAAAAATAAATGCTTATTGTTTTAAGTCACTGTTTGGGGGTGGTCAAAAGTGAAAGAGGAGAGTGAAACAGTTGGCTTAAAGCTCAACATTCAGAAAACTAAGATCATGGCATCTGGTCCCATACGGGAAATAGATGGGGAAACAGTGGAAACAGTGGCTGACTTTATTTTTGGGGGCTCCAAAAATCACTGCAGATGGTGATTGCAGTCATGAAATTAAAAGACGCTTACTCCCTGGAAGGAAAGTTGTGACCAACCTAGATAGCATATTCAAAAGCAGGGACATTACTTTGCCAACAAAGGTCTGTCTAGTCAAGGCTATGGTTTTTCCTGTGGTCATGTATGGATGTGAGAGTTGGACTGTGAAGAAAGCTGAGTGCTGAAGAATTGATGATTTTGAACTGTGGTGTTGGAGAAGACTCTTGAGAATCCCTTGGACTGCAAAAAGGTCCAACCAGTCCATCCTAAGGGAGATCAGTCCTGGGTGTTCATTGGAAGGACTGATGCTGAAGCTGAAATTCCAATATTTTGGCTACCTCATGCAAAGAGTTGACTCATTGGAAAAGACCCTGATGCTGGGAGGGATTGGGGGCAAGAGGAGAAGGGGACGACAGAGGATGAGATGGCTGGATGGCATCACTGACTCGATGGACATGAGTTTGAGTGAACTCCGGGAGTTGGTGATGGACAGGGAGGCCTGGCATGCTGCGATTCATGGGGTCGCAAAGAGTCGGACACGACTGAGCGACTGAACTGAACTTGGTGGTGGTCAGTTATCCAGCAATAGCTAACATCGCAATGTGCCTATTCATTTTGCACACTCTGTATGGAACAGCTCAAAGTTCATTGCCTTGGCTGAAATTGCTGAAATTCTGGCATGTTTAGAAGCCATCAGCTAACCAAAGGAACGCATACGTGCTTTTGCTTCTAATCAGGTACCAAGTGAGAGAATGGACAAACACAGCAACGCACCCCAAGATCCCAGATCTTGTAGCTAGCACGACCTGGATTTTATTTTGTAAAAAATTTAAAGTTTGCAGAAAACTTGAGAATATAATAAAATATACTTTCACCATAAAATTGACTTTCTTTTGTAAGATTTGTTTCCAGCCACTGTTTGAAAAAGAACTAAAATATTTTGGATTTGGCTAAAATTCTTTTTTTTCACCATTACCTGGATCTCAATCCTTGACCCTTCTGAGTTTGGTGTAGTGTGGACAGATACTGTGCACATGAAACTCTCTGCTTTTATACTCTTCATCACATTTTAACATATAGATTCATATTTACATATATACATATACATACATGTATAAATATACATTTGTACCTATACAAAACTGCATCAGTCTGTTCTCACGTAGGCACACTGAGTTCTTTTAATTGCTGTATAAAAATCTGTCATGTGGATATGCTGTCCTGTATTAATTCCTTTACCACTGTTGGACATTCAGATTGTTTCCAAGCCCCCCTTTAACAGTGCTGCAAAGAACTAGCCCTTGTACAGAGTTCTTGTATTCAAATGCCAGTCCTTCTCTAGGTCATACAGCCAGAATTGTTGGATGTTCAGACACGTGGGTTTTTTATTTTCTAGAGTCTAAAGTTACCCCGTTAGACAGAGACTTGGCTTTACTAGAGTTCTGGGGTGTTAAATTTCAGGGAGGCTGTCCTGTGAGACATTTAAAACACAGGGAGCTAAAGAAAAGAAAATGGACGGAAATTTGAAGTCTCTTTGAAACTTTCTCCACGTTACCTTATCTCACATCGAGCCCTCCCCCACAACAGTGTTTTTAGGTGGTACTGGGGATTGTTCTTTGATGGGCTCATAGAAATTAGAAATAAAACCGTCACAGTGGTAAAAAGCACTCATTGGTTTCCAGAGCAAGTGTTATGGAAAGGAGCTGATTGGTCACCTGAAAAATATTTCAAATATTTCAAATTCAAACATTAGATAATTTCTGAGGAGCCATGGGTTCCTTAGTCTATAGGGCAAGCCAGTTCTTTGGTTTTCTCAGTTGAGAGGGAGGACAAATTTTAAAACCTGTTTTTTACCATCCTGAGACATGATATGGTAAATACACCATGGTACTGAAGAACTGATGCTTTTGAACTGTGTTGTTGAAGACTCTTGAGAGTCCCTTGGACTGCAAGGAGATCAAACCAGTCCATCCTAAAGGAAATCAGTCCTGAATATTAATTGGAAGGACTGATGCTGAAGCTGAAACTCCAATACTGTGGCCACCTGATGCGAAGAACTGACTCATTGGAAAAGACCCTGATGCTAGGCAGGAGCAGAAGGGGATGACAGAGGATGAGATGGCTGGATGGCATCACTGACTCAATGTACATGAGTTTGAGTAAACTCTGGGAGTTGATGCACAGGGAGGCCTGGCGTGCTACAGTCCGTGGGGTTGCAAAGAGTTGGACACGACTGAAGGACTGAACTGAACTAAACCATGGTACAATCAGGGTTAGGTCAAACAATATTCTCTCTGTAGCCAGGAGAAAATCAACAATACTCTTTGTTGCTTACGAAGTAAGTAGCTAAATGTTCTTAGTCACTGTCAAAAGTGCATCAGTCCACAAGAAGCCTATCCTCCCAATAAATACTCTTCTCAACAAATTGTGTGTGCCCTTTGTCCTTTGGGTTCAGTCCAGACCGGCAGATCATGACAGGATGATGTCAGCAGCACCCTAGTGCTTTCAATGTGTAACCATATCTGAGAGCTGCCTGAGGTTTTTTTGATTTATGCCAGGTTACATTATAGATGCTCTGTAATACAGCTGCTAGTTTAAAAGTCTTATAACTGGCAATAAGAAATGCAGGTTTGTACTAGAAGTAACAGAAATAATACTCCATCATGCATTTTGTATAGAAAAATGAGGAAAAGTAAAACTATTGGAAAGCTACATCTTTGTCCTTAAAACTTCCAAGCCATCACTCCTTGGCCTTTTGGCTAAGATCAAGTGTAAAACTTCCAAGTCAGAAGCTCACAAAATCATGATTAAAATAATAATGAAGTGAGGTCGCACAGAGTCGGCACGACTGAAGCGACTTAGCAGCAGCAGCAGCAAACTGCTTGCACCCAGAAATCACTCTAAAAGAAACATCTATATGTCTATTTTTGCTCACTCATGTCCAACTCTCTGTGACCCCCATGGACGGTAGTTCCCCCCAGGCTCCTCTGTCCATGAAATTGTCCAGGCAAGAAGAGTGCGGATCCAGGGGATCTTCCCAACCCAGGGATTGAACTCACGTGTCCTTCATTGCAGGCAGATTCTTACCCTGTGCACCACCAGGGAAGCTTGTTCTGCCCTTGAAGATGTTTGGAATCAAGGCTCTGATTTGGGAAATATCCAGCACATCTTGTACTCTTAAGGGAATTTTTATAAAGAGGTTTCAAGTGTTGCCAGTTTTTCAGTGATTATCTGGCAGTTTCAAATGCACCGCTTTCTGCTGTCCTCTGTTTTGCTGAAAATGGGGCTTGGCAAGCCGCATTTTTTCCTGTGCTGGCTTTGCTTCCTGTTTCCGCCAGTAGAGGGCACTGGAGAGGGAAGACAGAGAGGGGCGGGGCTTCGTCCTGCTGCGCTCACATTTCCCGTCTCAGACGCGAGGGCACCTCGTTCTGGCAGCCGCAGCGGGTTGTAGCCTCCGCCTTCTTTCGGCACTTTCCAGAAGCATCCTTGTTGGAGGTCCACCCTCCTTCAGAAGCCCCTTCTCAAACCCCTGGTCCCAGCAGCAGCCGAATAGCAGCGCTGTCTGCTCTACAGGTATCAACACGTTATACGCGTTTGGAAAGTTCTTGAAACATTTGCCAAATTGCTTTCCAGACGCATTTTTGTGATTTACACTCTCACTGGTTACGTGTGAAAATGCTTCTAGAAAGCCCGCTCCCGTGCATTTGTTAGCCTTAATTATCTTTGTCTTTTACCTGCAAGGACTTAAATATGTATTATCTGATGCTTTACAGGTAAAGTTTACGAAACCCAGTCCACATTTTCAAATTGTGCCTGCCTGTTTGTTTACATTTTCAGAGTTATTCTTCAGTAGTTGTCGTTAGGCCCATTTATTTTTATTTAGATTTTTGCTTTTTGATGGCACCTCGTGGCATGTGGGATCTTAGTTACCCTCCAAGGATAGAAGGTATGCCCGATGCAGTGGCAACGGGAGTTTCAATCGTTGGACCACCAGGGAAGTCTGCTGTTAGGCTCATTTTAACACTCATAATTTATTTTTGAGGCATTTTCCTCTCTTTAAAATTGATTTTATTTGTCAAAGTGACCACTTTTATGGGGGAGGGGGGATTCCCACAAGAAATTTGCAGTTAGATTGATCAATAAGGCTATGTTTTTCTTTTTCAATATATTTCTTTTTATGCTTAATTTTCTTCCTCCTACTTAGACTCAAAAATCATTTTCTAAAAATGCTAAGGTTATTATTTTTTTATTTTTTAAATTGGAGTAAAATTGCTTTACAGTGTTTTTTCTGCTGTACAACGAAGTGACTCACCTATATATATATATACACATGTATCCCCTCCCTCTGAAACTGCCCTTCCAGCAACCCCCCCCCCCCCCCCCCCCCCCCCCCCCCCCCCGCGCCCAGCCCTCTAGGTCATCACAGCTCAGAGCTGAGCACCCTGTGCTAATTATAGAGCAGTTTCTCATTAGCTATCTGTTTTACACATGGTCGTGTATGCATGTCAACGCTACTCTCTGTTTGTCCCACCCACCCTTCCCCTACTGTGTCGACATGTCCGTTCTCTAGTCTGTGTCTCTATTCTTGCCCTGCAGATAGGTTCATCTATATAAGGTTATTATTTTTTATTATTAAACCAACCCACCCCTATTTTTTTTAAATCACACGATACTAACATTTTTCAGCCCCCCAAATAAAACCAAGGCAAAAACTGAAAGGCAGAGACATATCAAAGCACAATTAAAAAGTAGGGGGAAAGATATCATCCATCCTCCCACCACTATAGCAGGTGCCACAGTCATGTTGGATTTTTTTTTCCTTCCAGCCTCCTCTTTGCTGCTGCTGCTGCTGCTGCTAAGTCGCTTCAGTTGTGTCCGACTCTGTGTGACCCCATGGACAGCAGCCCACCAGGCTCCACTGTCCCTGGGATTCTGCAGGTAAGAACACTGGAGTGGGTTGCCATTTCCTTCTCCAATGCATGAAAGTGAAGTCGCTCAGTCGTGTCCGACTCTTAGCGACCCCATGGACTGCAGCCCACCAGGGTCCTCAGTCCATGGGATTTTCCAGGCAAGAGTACTGGAGTGGGGTGCCATTGCCTTCTCCGCTCCTCTTTGAGGCAAGGGTATTTCAAAGGTTAGTTGAAGTCCTTCTGTTCTCTAAGTCATGCCTGACTCTTTGTGACCCCATGGACTGTAGCCCCCCAGGCTCCTCTGTCCATGGGATTTCCAAGGCAAGAATACTGGAATGGGTTACTATTTCCTTCTCCAGGGTATCTTCCTGACCCATGGATGGAACCAGAGTCTCCTGCATTGGCAGGTGGATTCTTGACCGCCGAGCCACCAGGGAAGCCCCTGTTCTATGATATTTAAATTATATTTGCTTAAACGCCCTTTTCCACACTCCCTGGGAAATCTAATCCCCTGCTCTACCTTTCTGTGACACCAGGTGGACTTTTCTTCTCACGTCTGTATCAGTTTATTCTCCATAGCCTTCCTCTTCTCAATTATTTTCTCTTTTTTTCTGGGAGGAGATATCAACTTTGATCCTTTTATCACTAGTCAATTACAAGTCACCTCTTATCAGCTGACTTATTCAACAGCTGTGGTTTTGGTTTCTGTGAAGTGTTTGTTTCTCCTGACCCATTTTCTGTTTAATAAGACAAGTAGAATGGGGGGAAAAATGTATTCTTCAAACGTGAGATTCTGAAACCCCTGATATAAGATGATGGATTAAAAAAAAATCTTTGCAACGTTAGGGTATGATTATATTTTATGTCTTATTGCTGTTGCCAGGTGATTTCACTCTTGCTTAGATAATTCTCCATGTCTTACTTGTAGTTTAGGAGAGACATTTTTCATCCAACCTGCTCACACGGCCATCTGAACAGAATGTTTCTTGTTTTGAAGATATTAAAAAAAAAAAAAAAAAACACATGATGGAGTTGGCTTGTTTTAGAATTCTTTCAAAGTAGCTTTAAGTTTTGAAATACCAAATGGGACATCAGAACAGTAAGTTGAGTGCTCTGATTGCTGTGTAATGACAAAGCTTGATGGTTTCAAACAACAGTATTCCTTCTCACCACTCTGCCCGTTACCTAGATTGTCACACGGTTCCCCATGGTGCTGGCTGGTGCTACCCCGTGACTGCCTTGAGCTGGGAGCTCAGGTGGGGCTGCAACCTCCCAGATGGCTTCACTCAAGTCTGGGGTGCCTGGTCAGTCTGGGGACTGGTGGCTCCTCTCCAGCAGGGGAGACACTTTGACATGGTGGCTCATGGTGCTGAGAACAAAGCAGAAACCACCGTGCATCTTCCACCACATTCTGCTGTCAAAGCAAGTCACAGGGCCACTCCAGATTCAGAGGGAGAAAAAACAAACTCCATGTCTTGGTGGAGAAAGCAAAATGCAACACAGCCAGGGGAGGACTGCTTGACGGCCCCATTTGCAGACTTTCTATCAAAACAATGTAAATCCCATGAATTATGTTCGGGTAAATGACACCCTAGATACTGAGATGTTACTTAGCTGGTATTTTTTTTTTTTTTTTTTGCACCTTGGGGACAGTGAGGATCAATAATGAAATGTCTAGTGCATCAGTCAGTGAAGGGCCAGATAGTAAACAATGTAGACTTTCTGGGCCATACAGTTACTGCTGCAACTGCTCAGCCTCCGCCATTAGAGAATGAAAGCCCCACAGACGACATAGACTTGACTGGATAGCCCTGGGTTCGAGTACAACCATCTTGACAAAAAGCAGGTGGTGGGTAGGATGTGTCCTGCAGGCTGTCTTGCTGCCCCTGGTCTAGAGAGATTCTGTAGTGCTTTTCCTGCTTTCTAAAGGACTTGAATTATCTAGGAAGGAGATTTCAGATTCTGATAATACCCACATAAACTACCTGAAACTAACTAAAGTAACACAATAACGAACAAGTGGCCAGTTTGTACTTGTTGTTTTATACCGTTAGCATCAGGCACCGTTTGTAGAATCTGTTTACGACTTGAGAGTGATACATGCTTTTCCTTACTTGATTACCATTGCCTTTTAGATTGTATAAAATCGCTTCATGTCTTCAGGGAAAGGGTATTTGATAATGTGAAATCCTGTTTGGTAAGCAGAAGGCAAACAGTGGGAGAGTTTCAGTTTTCAAAATACATTCAGTAGCTCTCTATCCTGTGACTCCAAATAGTTGAGTTCTTGGGCTTTCAAATAATGAAGCTAAAGGAAAGTCATGATTTCAAAACCCTCTTGCCCATTTTGTAGTGACTGATTTTTTTTTTTGACCTCTACAGTTTTCTGTAATCCCTCAATATCTCATATTTCATTCATGATGCATTACTGCTGTATGAGGTCATGGTTGGGTTTTCTCACATCCACACATGCCCATATGTGGGTAGGAATTGTGGAGAGTTTTTCATTAGTATGCACACCATTTTTTTTTTTTTTTGGTTTGTTTTTTGGGAGGGGGTTTTAGGGGAGGTTTGCATGCCATTTAAAAGCACAAGGGATTTCAGGGAAAGGAATTTCCTTCCTCAGCACCAAAGATACTCTTTTCATCTATTTTTATGTGTATACATTATATAAATCAGATATATCATTCTTCTCATTGCTACAATGACCTACATTAAAGCCAAAGGGAAGTATTTCCTTTTGAAATTAAAATAGGGAAGCAAAACACTATGCAGTCTGTTAAAAAGTAAATATTGCAACTGTTTTTCAAGCTGATCATATTGCCCTTTACAGCCATTTCATTCTAGGTCACAGTAGTTTATTCTCTACCTGTGTGTGAGACACCAGAACAGAAAAGCTCGTGCTGCCTTCTGGGCTCCCTTTTTTCAGCCTGTAAGAACTCAGGCGGGAACGCCGCCTTTCCTTATCTGGTCCTCACCGTTCCCCAGTGTGCCCCTGGATCAGACTGTCACACCCTCCCCCGGAGGTGTGTGCCTATTGTATGCAGGAAGGGGGTCGAGAAAACCCACACTTCACTGAAGAGCAGCTGTGATTAAGTACCCACACTTCACTGGAGAGCAGCTGTGACTAAGTGTCTGTTTTGTAAGTGTGATGGAATCCCTTTAGCTTCTCCCACGGATCCTTCATTGCTTGATTAGAATAGCATTGGGCATGGTGTGGCTTCGCACAGACCACACGAGCGAGAAGTGCTGTAGGTTGAAAATTTCAGCATGGCTAGGATAGCAGTTAGTTGTTGCCTCCTCCTCCTGCCACAGAAAGTTCCTTCTCAGCTCGTGCAGCCACCACGAATCTCTCCAGGAACTGTCTCAGAAATGAAAGAAAAATAAATAGAATTCATTCCTCACACCTTTTGTCTGGAAGTGGATTTTGCCTTCCTCTTTGGCTCTTTCGGATTGGTGCTTCCTACATATTATCTTTTCATTTCCTGATTTTTTTTCCCTTCAGTTCCAGAGCACTCAGCCTGAAGGTGGGCTCCACCTCTCTGATTGCTGAGATCAGGCTTCTAGAACCCAGCCTAGAGCCTGGATCTCTGGGAGGGGCTGTTTCTCTTTTCTACTTCCTTAAGGAAAATCAGTCCACGGTGATGCACAGACCTTATTCTATTTCATCCACCAGCCAGCTGACTGGCACTTTTTTTAGCCATATGAAGTTACCATGCATTGGGTTAGTTTCTCTAAGCTTCCTTTTGAAACCATCTTCTTTGATTCTTGTCCTATTTCCTTTTCAACCATCTGTTGAAGTATCTTCTTCAGAGAGACTGAAATTGAGACATTAAATATGCTTGTGAGGCTGATGGCTGATATTGGCGATTCAAGACTTGAGAGAGGAATCAAGGATCCCCTATGAAACAGAAAAGCCCTCTTCCTATATTTTCTAAAAGGCACAGAATAGTTTGAAAGAGCCAGTAATGAGTTTTTTTGAAGACTTGGAAATGACAGTTATTTCATTTCAATTTCCTAGATTACTGTGGAAATTGCCACCTCATGAGGATGTGGACCTTGACAGGGGAAAATGAACACGCTACAATTGGCTGTCCACTTTTTAGCCTAATTGCCTTCATAGACACATATAGAGGCATTCCGTGGACACCTCTCAGTGTATGTTGTTGAGAAGTTACTCTTCCAGTACACTGTTCAACACTTCCAAACTGATGATTTCATCTTTAGCATCTCATTGTAAACAGTAATCTTAAGGGTATTCTTTTCCTAAGGATAGTTTCCTGTTTCCCCCATCTCCTGTATCTAAATGAACCAAATCAAATCTTTTCCAGGGACACACCACAGAAGTAGTGTGCTATCAGGATATTCAAAAAGAGCGATATAATGCATACTGTTTTCAGTGTTGATGACTAAATTGTGTATTTCGATCAAGTCAGCCGAAGAGAATCTGAGCAGATTTTAATCATCTTAAAACAGGGAGTTATTTTTTTTTAAAATGAAACAGTAAAGAATAGCATTGTTTAAGGCAGCATTACAGAAATAATACAGAGTCATTTGTGGCAATCACATAGGTTTTGCTGAAGATTTGCTAAATCGTGGCTTGGCCTCCTGTCAGCTTGAGTAACATCACATGCTTTCAGGGTGCATGGCTCCTATTGGCCTTCATGATGGGCAGGTTGACAAAGAACTGATGCCTGGGCCCCTCTGATGTGGCACCATTTTTCATAGTTGGTTGTTCTGTAGCTAATTTGTCAACATGGAGTCTGCTCTGCATCGCATTAAATTGAATGGTCTACCTGGGCATTCATTGCTACATGATTCTGTAATACTCATTTTGCATTGGTATAACAAGGACAATCTTTCCACATAGGACTCCAACATAAATATATGTTTTCACAGTACCTCTTGGACAAAGGAAGAGAAAATTTGTCCAATGATATATATTTTATGTTTTATAACAGAAAAGGATGGTATAATGATTTTTTCAGCTCAAATTAAAATTGCAAAGTAAGTACTTCTAAAAAATTTGGCTTACATCTAGGACAGTCGTGTATAAAATGTTTATTTTTAAGCGTTTTGTTATGGGAAATGTTAAACATATACAAAACTTGACCCTGTAAAGTACTGAGCCCCCAGGTATGATCATCGGCTTCAACCATTATCAATTAATAGCCGATCTTTTTTATCCATACTTTTACCCACTTCTTGTACTGCTGTTAAAGTTTTTGAAGTAAATTCCAGATATCACACCATGTAAAAATACCATGACAAATGGAAGCATTTAAAAATGTTGGACAAAATAAAGTATAAACAGGTACTAGGTAGTAACAGCTATTATGTCAACATAAAGCAAGAAATGGAGTGAGGTCCTGCATTTAAATATCAACCTGATGGCGGAAAACCAGACTTTTCCAAAATAACAAATTAGGTATAATTTGAGAGCCAGTCAAATTGAAATGTTCTAGTTGGTTAATAAATATTTTGTTTGTATACATGTTTACATATGTATAGAAAAAAACATGTAAATCACTGAAATTTTAACCCTGGTTGCTCAGAGTAGGGAGACTTTCATTTGCTTTTTTGGTGTTTCTTGTTTTACGTATTTCTTGGAGTTAGATTTATTGCTTCAGGAATAATTGTGGAAGTATTAAAAATTATTTTGACGACATGCAAGCTATTGTACAAAGTGCCAGACAGAGGCAAAAAGGTCATAGTAGATTATGTCTTGTTCTCAATTCGTCATTTCTTTGAGTCAGTTAGATCTGTACTCATAGAAAGCCAGCAGGGCAGGCATTTTTGCATTTTGCTCCCTCCTTTGCCCCCCCTTCCTCACATTTCCTATGAGGGCCACCCCACTTCCTCACTGCCAGTCCCCTGTGGCTTGTGGCTTGTATGTGAGGTGAGTGAGTTCCTCTCCAGCTCCAAGGTTGGGCAAAGTACATAGACTGGCCAGTCAGCTCCTCACAGACTCTTGGCCATCATGGTGCTTGGTTGAGGAGGAACATGTGAACAAGGCAAGCCAGTCCAGTAAGACCTTGAGTGGA
Source organism: Bos grunniens (assembly GCF_055505025.1). Classification (NCBI taxonomy): domain Eukaryota; kingdom Metazoa; phylum Chordata; class Mammalia; order Artiodactyla; family Bovidae; genus Bos; species Bos grunniens. Next base: position 9,253,670 of record NC_141194.1, read on the forward strand.
GTAGACACAGGGAAGATGTAAGTGTGGGCAGTTACTCAAAAATTTAAACACAGAGGTACCATGGGACTCAACAATTCTACTTCTAGGTATCTACCCAAAAGAAAAACATATGTCCATACAAAAACTTGTGCACAAATGTTCATAGCAGCATTATTCATAATGGTCCCAAAGTGTAAACGGTGCAAATGCCCATCAGTTGAAAAAGAGATGAACAGATGTGGTCTATACACACAATGGAGTATTATTTAGCCATGAAAAGTATCAAAGTGCTCATACATGCTACAATGTGCCTGAACCTTGAAAACATCATACTGTGTGAAAGAAGCCAGTCACAAAAGAATGTATAGATTCTATGATTTCATCTATAAGAAATACCCAGAATAGGTAAGTCCATAAAGACAGAAAATAGATTTAATAGTTGCCTAGGGTAAGGGGGAGGGCATGTGTGAAGGGGTTGGGCTCTGGGAAGGGACTGCTAATGGATATGGGATTTCTTTATGGGGGTGACGGAATTGTTCTAGAATTAGTGGTCATAGTTGCATAACTTTGTGAATATACTAAAAACCACAGAATTGTGTGCTTTAAATGGGTGCATTTTATGATATGTGAATTCTGTCTCAGTCTAAATAATGCTGTGGAAATAAGAATATTGAATCACACCAAAAGAAAGTAAATGGATCTACTTTGTCACTAAAAGCTTGAAGAGTTAGGGCAGGAATATTAATCATGAAGGTAAGATGGTGATATCTTTTGACAACGTCTGTTACAAAATTAAAGCAAAGAAGATAAGAGCATTTATTTGGTGTCTTCTACCCAAGTCAAACTTCAGATTATCTGACTCAATCATTTGTAAATTAATTAATGAGTTTTATTTTGCCCGCCCGGGGTCTTCACTGCTTCGCACTGGCTGTGTGTACTTGTGGGAGCAGGGTCTGCTCTCTAGTTGTGGCGCTCAGGCTTCTCCTTGGGGTGGCCTCTCTCGTTGCAGAGCGTGGGTGTGTGGGCTTCAGCTGTTTTGGCCGGTGGGCTCAGTAGTTGTGGCTTGCAGGCTTAGCTGTCCTGCAGCATGTGGAATCGTCCCAGACCAGGGATCGAACCCGTGTCTCCTGAATTGGCAGGAGGATTCCTTACCACTGAGCCACCAGGGAAGCCCCAGCCCTGAATTCTTGACCCCTAGAAACAATTTTGTTTTCAGGCACCAGGTCCTGGGGTAATTTGTTACTCAGCAAAGGTAACTAGTTGGGTGTTATTCTAATCTAATCCTTTCATTCAGTCTTCATTTATTACCTAGAATACTTCTGTAAAGTGAAACTTTCCTTCAGTGACTATTTAATTACTCTGCAGTATTGTTGGTGGGCTTTCCAGGTGACTCAGTGGTAAAGAACCGGCCTGCCAGTGCAGGAGACTTGGATTTCATCCCTGAGTTGGGAAGATCCCCTGGAGGAGGCAATGGCAACCCACTCCAGTATTCTTGCCTGGAGAATTCCACAGACAGAGGATCCTGGTGGGCTACCGTCCATGGGGTTGCAAGAGTCGAACACAACTTAGCAACTACACCACCACCACCACCACTGTTGGTATAGGGAATAATAGTTATTCTTTTAGTTCAAAAGTATGATCATACCACATATATGCTTTTGTACATATGGATATAATTATACATGTTCACATATGTGTATATATATTTGTAGATGGATAAATAGATTGATAGATAAATGTAAAGAATTTAGAGAATTTTCTTATATTTTTTACAGGTTGTCCTAAACATCCTATGATACTGGTGGTGTAATAGTCCACTGAGTTTATTTAACCATTCCACTTTATTGGAAACTTGATTTGTTTCCAGTGTGACTGCTGATAGCCTATCAATTGAAAATATGTTTGTTAAAATTATGTTGTTAGATCAGATTCTTAGAAATACAACTGCCGAATCCCAAATCAATGGCATTTTTAAGATCTGATCCATTTTTCTAAATGACTTGCCAAAAAGAAAATAGAATTTCTACTGGCTCCAGCAAAATCTGTGTGGCCATTTCACTGTGTTCCTGTCAGGGATCTGTGTCATTTATCCATTCAGTATCCCTACAGCAAATGCTTGCCACGTACCAGGCACCGTTCATAAAACAAACAAAGGAACACAAACTCAATTTCTTAATTTTGATCCAACAGTACCACACATATTTTGTTTGAAATTCTTGATATCTGCTATTAAAATATCTCGATACCACTTCGGTTTTTACCCTCTAAGCCAGGCAGGGGTTTATTTGTGTCCACTCACCACTGTCATCGTTACCCACTAAGCCTCTCACATGCTGTCTTCATCCTTTCCCTGTTCCACTTCTCTTCTCTCCTGTAGGCTGTGAAGCCAGATAACCACCCTTGTTAGGACAGTCAATTAAATGAGGTGACTTTGATTCATGTACTGCCACGTACCAGTCTCACAAATGAAAGTATAAATCCTTTTTTAGGCCACCTTTTATTTAGCTCGATTTATTATTTCTCACAAAAATAGCTTTCCCTGAGAGTCCTGGAGGGAAAGCAACCTTGTCAAGCATGCAACAAGACATTTTCTAAGAGACTCTTTCATAACAGAGACTAGTATCTGCTAACCTGAAGAGACACAAACTGCTTTCTCTTTCAGCAACATTTAGTGTGAGAAAATGAAAGCAGAGATTAGCTTTCCTTTAAAACCAGCATCTCATAGATTACACCTTTGAAGGAATGGGTGGTTAATTCCAGACCACATCACCAAGTAGATTGGTTTCTTTTGAGGGGCTGCCATGTGCTTGGTTTCCCACTCATTTTATTTTATTTTAAATGTAGAGGATCTTTTTTAAAAAAAGTCTTTATTGAAGTTGTTACAGTATTGCTTCTGTTGTTTTTGTTCCAGTTTTGGGGCAGAAAGGTATGTGGGGATCTTAGCTCCCTGTCTGGGAATCGAACCTGTACCTCCTGTATGGAAGGCAAAGTCTTAACTACTGGATTGCCAGAGAAGTCCCCATGTTCATTTTACATGGTAACTATCCCCTCCTCCATTCTAAGGGAAAGGAAAAAAATTGATAAAGTCCAAGAAGTAGAAATAAAAAAATATCCATTGCCTACAGCCCCACCACTCAGACAGAGATCAGCAGCAATATCTCAGCCTATATCTATGGCTGCCTCTGGGCCATTCCTCAAGATGTGGGATTAACTGGATGTTACATAGTATGGGATAAGGAGTATGTCCTATAGGGAAAGGGCAGATTTATCAAGCCAGGGTTGACAAGAGGTGTGAGCACCCCATCCTCCCAATAGAAAGGAGTCTGGCTTTTTGCTGCATATGCATCGGGGGTCCACGTCCTAGCAGAATCACCTTGCCCCTTGTAAGTTTGCCTTCTTATAAGAGAGCCTGAGAGCAACCATGTCAAAGGTGGAATAATCCAAAGGTTGGCACTCAGAAGTCTAGATATGGGTGTCCAATGTTTGCAGGACTTGTCCAGAAATGTCAACTACACAAGACCCAAGGCCTTCAGAGTCCCTGGGGACTTATGGCCCCTTTTGTCTCAGGAAGGGCATCAGTGGACCTAGAGGGAGCTATGTTCAGGTGAGGCCCCTTTCACTGGAGAAAGAGTGTAAGAGGCATGCTGCTTCTTACATGAAGCATGAGCGCAGCCTGATTTTAGTCCAGGTGATCCAGCTGGGGGTGGGGCTAGGGTCCCAGGCCACTCTTTTATCCTAATTTCCTTTTAACTGGTTGTGTGTGTGTGTGTAGGGTTTCCCAGGTGGCACTAGTGGTAAAGAACCTGCCTGCCAGTGCATGAGACATAAGAGAGGTGGGTTCGATCCCTGGGTCATGAAGATCCCCTGGAGGAGGGCATGGCAACCCACTCCAGTATTCTTGCCTGGGGAATCCCATGCACAGAGGAGCCTGTTGGGCTACAGTCCATGCGGGTGCAAAGAGTTGGACACGACTGAGCAACTTAGCATGCACACACACGTGTGTGTATGTACATGTCTATTATTGCTCTCTCTCTACACACATACTCACACACACAAGAACACACACACACATTCTACACAGTTTCCCAAATGAATTCTAGCTATTAATACTTTCATACAGAGAACTACCTCCATGGCTTTAAGGTGGCCCATCAGTTCTGCTTTATTTTAAGTAGGTTCTTGATTTGAAGTGGTTCTACTAATGCCATATTCTTATTTTTTCAACTAAAACAGCAAATACTCACCTGGAAGTTTAAAAGTTTTTGTGTGTTTCTGAAAGGTGTACCTTTCCAGGGATAGATAGTTCCAGTGAATCCGGCCGAACATTCTACTCATTTCTACTTTTTTTGTCAGGTCTGGCTGCTTCTCAGCTCTGGGGCATAAATATGAGAGAGGGTAAGGTCCAGGCGGGGACTCCGGCATTTACATCAGCTTATGTCAACACTGGGAGTTTTTCCACCGAAAAGTAGGGGGTAATTATAAAACCATTCTCTGATTTCTGTTTAATCCCTCACAGAGGGAACAAAGCAGGGCTGAATTATCTGGCAGGAGATTGTAGAAATTTAGAGGCAAGGTCAAGGAGCAAATCTTGGCTAAGTGCCCTGTGAAATGTCTGCCTGTGTGATCTGGCTGGAGGCTTGTGCCAAAAGGATACAGGAGGGGGAGGAGGGCTGGTGTTGTCCTTCCTGTGGACCAGAGCCTTGAGCAGTCGTGCTCACTTAAGCCTCCCAGCAGTGCCTGGGGGGACCTGAGTCCCCGCTGAGCTGACCAGAGACAGAGACACAGAGACAAGTAACAGGCCACCAAGAAGGCAAAGGCAGGGATCTGAACCCAGATCTGTCTTCTAGAGGCCATGTATCTCCCACGACTGGGGCGGATGATGCCTTCGTGGGCCCCATCTTCCACCAATATGTAGTAAAAATTGTATTTTACTACAGTTTTCCCAGAGGCCGCTAGTGGTAAAGAACCTGCCTGCCAATACCAGAGATGTAAGAGATATGGGTTCAATTCCTCAGTCGGGAAGGTCCCCTGGAGAAGGAAATGGCAATCCACTGCAGTATTCTTGCCTGGAGAATCCCCATGGACAGAGGAGCCTGTCAGGCTGCGATCCATGGGATCACACAGAGTTGGACATGACAGAAGCGACTTAGCACTCACACACTCTTTGGCTTAAAGACATATCTAATCCAGGCTGCAGTCATTTTTGTACGTTATTATTATACTACTTTTTTCTTCTGATTTGAAAAGAAATGAAAATGCAAATAATGTGTGTGGGCCTCTAGACATACTGTGAGCTCTGGACCCCGGGTTTATTGTGTCCAGCGGAGAAGGTGGCCTGGTCCCTCTACCACGATTCTTCCTTCAGTGTCTTTATTTTCTAGGAGAAGTGAAGTTAAAGGAAGCCAGAGCTCTGGGGTTAAGAGAAGGGGGATTTGTCACAGAAAGAGAGAGTATCTGGCACTGAGCCGGGTTTGAAAGTCACTGTGATCCATCATTTTTCAGAATCTTTCATTTTTGCTGGAACCCTTTGTTGTAAAAAGACGTGTATGATCTGTAGCATTGCTACAGCAAGCCTCTGTTTCTCTGGTTCTGCATCCGCAGATTCAATCAACCATGGGTCGAAAATATTCTGGAAAAAAAATGTCTAAAGAGTTCCCAAAAGGAAAACTTGAATTTGCCATGCACTGGTGGCTATTTACATTACATTGTATTTATACCTATTTATGTAGCATTTGGGGCTTCCTAGGTGGCACAATGGTAAAGAATTCACCCACTAATGCAGGAGGTGCAGGAGATTTGGACTCGATCCCTGGGTCAGAAAGATCCCCTGGAGAAGGAAATGGCAACCCACTCCAGTATTCTTGCCTGGGAAATCCCATGGACAGAGGAGCCTGATGGGCTACAGTCCATGGGGTCGCAAAGAGTCAGACACAACTGAGCAACTGAGCACATAGCATTTACATTGTGTTAGGTATTATACATAGTCTAGAGCTGATTTTATGTAGGTATACAGGAGGATCGGAAAAGGCAATGGCACCCCACTCCAGTACTCTTGCCTGGAAAATCCCATGGACGGAGGGCCTGGTAGGCTACAGTCCATGAGGTCGCTAAGAGTTGGACACAACTGAGCGACTTCACTTTCACGCATTGGAGAAGGAAATGGCAACCCACTCCAGTGTTCTTGCCTGGAGAATTCCAGGGACGGGGGAGCATGGTGGGCTGCCGTCTATGGGGTCGCACAGAGGCGGACACGACTGAAGCGACTTAGCAGCAGCAGCATACAGGAGGATGTGTGTAGGCTTAGGCAAATACCACACAATTTTATATAAGAGTCTTGAGCATCCTTGGATTTTGGTGTCTGAGGAGGGTCTTGGAACCAGCCTCCTGTGGATATGGAGAGACAACTGTATATAAAATTGGTCAAAGTGGACAAGTGCTGGCACTCTCATTCCCAAACGCCCTGCCATTCTGAAGGGCTCTTGAGGGACGTTTACTGACCCTGAATGTGCTTTGAAACAAGTTGAACCTCACCTCTTTCCCGGGGGAGTTCAGTGAGACTCAGAGAAGGTGAGCTGCTCACGGTTTCTCAGCAGTTCAATAGCATTTGGACCCAGGCCTGGGAATCTAGATTGTGAGCCTGGGGTATTTCACTAGCTTCCTCCTTCTGATTTCATTAGCCTGCCTGGTACACAGCCTAATCCAGTTTTGACTTCTCTAAACATGATTCAGCTAGAAGGCAAGAGAATATAAGGATTGATTAATGCTGAAAATGAATGAAAGAACAAATGGGGAAGACATTCCAACACCAGGAGAGGATTGGGGTTTTTTGGCAGAGTGTCCTTTGGGCTTGAAGCTTAGGCCATCAGGGCCTTCTCATCCTCCCTGTGATGGGTTCAGTTGTCCCTGTGAAATTTGTTCCTGGATACCTTGAGAATAATAAAGAGGCTGGAGAGGAAGATACTTCATCTGGGGAAGGGTAGAAGATTCTAGAATGTTTTACAGACTTCCACAGATCCCTCTGTCTCACTGTTCTGTCAGTGCCATTTCTGCTCTGGATTTCATTCTCTTCTACATCTAGAAGCTTCTCAAGAGAAAGTGAGGTGTGAGCTTCAGAAAAAAATAGGTTCAAATCCTAGCTCTGCTGATGGGCACTGTATGTAATCCCTGGACATTTCCTTTGTTTCTTCTCTACAGTCGAAAACAATGATGCTGAATATCTCACGTTATTGCTTGGAAGACTTTGTGATAATATCTGAAATAGCACTGAGTAGTCTCTCTCCTGGATACATGTCTCAGGGAAATTCTCACACAGATATAGAAGAAACATTTCCTAAGGTGTTTGTCATGACATTTGTACTAGTGAAGTGTTACAAACGCCACCACTGGTGGGAGTGGGGGAGGCTATTAGTTAACTGTGGTGAAAGCATACTCTGGAATATTTCTTAGCATGCCTCTCTCTTTTCTTAGAGAAAGAGCATACTGGATTCACACACAGCAGTGTGGGTGGATCTTGAGAACAGTGCTGTGTGCAATCAGAAAGATAAGGCTGTGGGTTTAGAGCCCAATGCCAAGCACGTAACATCAAACACATGTACACAGCACCATGACAGTTCCAAGGCACCATCAAAAGACCAAAAAAGTGGGTGAGGGCCCAATTCCTGGGAATCTGCACCCCATCCCCAAAACGGCTGGAACAATCCTCCCACTCATTGCCATCCCGTAACAGCTAACCACGTCTCGTTTTGAGGCTGCTGCACTCGCCCTCTGTGATGGCCCACACTCTGTCTTTGGAGTGTATTTCACTCTGAATAAATCCACTTCTTACCTGAAAAAAAAAACCAAAAAAAAAACAAAAAACACATGCACAAACACACCCCTAAGGGCTATCCAAGGTCATATACAAATAAAAGATACACATCAAGTATGTTAGAGTGGTTGAGTTGGGGAATAGGGATAGAAAATAAAGAAAATCAGGCCTTGTAGAGTCCAGTGATGAGAATGTGCCATAAACCAGGAACTCTGACTGATTCTGCATCTGAGATGCTAAAATAAAATGACCTAGTCATTAAGCCATTAGCAGGTCACATAGTCAGCCTGATTATACCTAAGTGTGGAGCAGAATTTCTCAATCTCAGCACGAGTGACATTTTGGGCTGGATCATTCTTTGTCATGGGGTGCTGGCTTATGCATCGCAGGACACTGAGCAGCATTCTTGGCCTCCAACAACTAGATGCCAGTAGCATCCTATCCCAAGTTGTGTCAAAATATCTCCAGACATTGCCCAAGACCCTAGGGGTACAGAGTCAGCCCTGCTGGAGAACCACTGACTTACAGAGTAGTGATCGAGAAACTGAGGCTATGCTACCAGAAGAACGGTCTTGCTGATGTGTGCTGGCTGAAGTTAGAGGTAAAAAAAAAAAAAAAAAAAAAAAACCTGTATTTGGTATGAGAAAGTTATGTTCAGGCAGAGAAGCAAAGAAATAAGTAGGAAGAACAAATTACCAACAACAATTGGACCTCTGTATCACTAATAGAGTTCCCTTCTGAGGGCACTGGCCATGGGAAGGGAACTCTATTAGTGGTGGAGTGGATTCTTTACAGCTGAGCCACCAGGATGTATATACACACTCACATATACGATTCTCCGTTCACTTAGTCATAAGACGATAGTATCCTGAATATCCTTACTTCTTCCCTGTTGGTTCTGAGTGTGGTGAATTATTATACTTTTCTTTTTGAGTCATCTTCTAAACAGGTAGTCCATAATTTGACAGAGTAAAAGGTTATTAATTCTTCAGGAGAAACATGGAAACTTTCTATCATATAGCAGGTGTTCAATAAATACTGACTAGACAATATCTCCTGTGATATTGTCTGCTCTGTGGTATACATTTTAATGCATCCTTGTGTACCTTGTATTCTGTCACTTGTAATTTATGTCCCCTTGGAAAAGTATCTCTTCAGTGTAAATATATTATTAGCATCCCTTGAAAACATCTGTTTTGTAAACATCCCATCAGTTCTATTTCCACAATGTGGTGATGATGAAATTGGAAGATATTGGGAGAGGTAAAGGAAAGGGGAATGAGGATGTTACAGCTTTCTAAAGCTCTGGCTGGTGTTAATTGAAAATGAAGGCACTTTTATTCCCCTTGTCATTTTGATGTATCTCCGAATTTTTGTAAACGGATTTCCTTTTAAGCTTCAGAGACTACAAGCTATGCAGTATTCCACCTCAGCTGCTGTAATTGATTAGCCACATCTTCCATTTTAACGGTGCAGTGGCCAGGGTAAAAAATAATAGATGATAGTTCCAGGCTTCTAAATTGAACTTCAGTCTTGAATTTCAGCCTAGGACAAAAGAGTTTCCTGAGAGGGTCTAAGTTTCTCTTTGACCTCAGCGTTTTCAAGTGTGATGCATACTTAATTTTGCAGAAACTGTTCTTTTCACTTCAGTCTATAAAGATGTGCTTCTTGGGTTTTGCTATAAACTAAGGCTAGTTCCTACACTCAGCTAGGTAGAAAACCAAAACAGAACCTCTTTTAGGCAGTAAATTTGTTCAGAGTCAATACATGGATCTGAAGGAAAGTACTTTTCTCAGATAACAGAAAAGCTCATCATTTTCCCAATCCAGCCCTTTATTTATGAAAATGTATTAGTATTAGTATCCCATAAATGTGGCTATGTGTATGTAGCATTATAGCATTTAAAGAAAATTCCCATTCAGATATATACCTCAAAACACCAGACTGAGAAAAGGATTTCCATATATCAAAATTCCAGTTTGAGCTGCCTGCCTAAAGTTTGACATAGTTCAGTTCAGTTGCTCAGTCATGTCTGACTCTTTGCGACCCCATGGACTTCAGCACACCAGGCTTCCCTGTCCATCACCACCTCCCAGAGTCTACTCAAACTCATGTCCATTGAGTCGGTGATGCCATCCAACCATCTTATCCTCTGTTGTCCCCCTCTCCTCCCGCCTTCAATCTTGCCCAGCATCAGGGTCTTTTCCAATGACTCAGTTCTTTGCCTTAGGTGGCCAAAGTATTGGAGTGAACGGTATGAAAAGGCAAGAAGTTTTACATACGGTAGGAATTTTTTCAACTACATTTACAAAATAGGAAAATTGTTAAATTGGAGATAGTATAAACTTGCTATTCTTTGAGTACTTTAAACTGTTCTCAAATAGAAGCTTTCCCACCAACATATTACCACTTGTAATCATTCTTCAGCCTCCATTCAGAGTGATCAGTGGTAGTGAAGTGATGGCCCCATACCTGGATCTAGGGTTGGCCCTGTACCTGGGCCAGGGTTTGGAATCTGCAGGGCATAACATGGGATGCTGAGAGGCAGGTGGCCTATTAAGGTCCAAGCCAATAGGGAAGCAGCTGAGGGTCAAACTCCTCAAACAGCAGGCAGGGCCAGAGGGTTAGAGGTGGACCAGGCAGATGTCAAGACTTCACAGTTCAGAGCCCAGTAGGGATTAAATCAGAGGTTTGGGACAAAGTAGAATGGAGGAACCATTGTGAAAATAGCCCCTTGCATGCTCTCAAATTGTCCCCCAGCCCAAGTTCATAGACATCTGCCGTAGTTGTAGGGAGTTTCTCCTGCTGCTGTTTAGTTGCTTCAGTCGTGTCTGACTCTTTGTGACCCCGTGGACTGCACCCCGCCAGGCTTCTCTGTCCATGGGATTCTCCAGGCAAGAATACTGGAGTGGGGTGCCATTGCCTTCTCCAGGAGATCTTCCTGACCCAGGGATCAAACCCCCATTTCCTGCTTGGCAGGCGGATTCTTTACCACTGAGCCACCTGGGAAACCCAATCGTAGGGAGAGTGGACTGGAAATATGAGTCTTTTTTATGTAATGGAGAGCACCCATGTGCTTCTGGAAGACAAGGAGTTCTACTTGGATTGCCTGAGGTGGGGGGTCACTGGAGAGGCTTAGGGGGCCACGGAGCCAACAGCATTTTCAGAGAGGATGACAGCCACCTGGACACAGCCCCACAGCAGGCTCCTGAGATCCACACAGCTGTCATGATAGAACACAGACATGAGATGACGTGACATACCGGACCCAGTGAAACTACACTGATGAGGACAGGTGAGCTGCAAAGAAGGAATGCTGTTAGCTCTTCCGTAGGTGACCTCGTACCTGTATGCTGTCCATGCTGTCATGGCCCACTTTAGCAAAGAGCAGAGGATTCAATTATTACATTCTGCCTCTTTTATAGAAGCTAAACATTAGTAAAACCATGGTAGAGCAGTTGCTGTAATATCTTAGGATATTGCTCTATCTGGAGCCTTTGAAAACAGTCTAACTTACTTTTTAAAATCGTGACTGTCCTATGTAGATTCTGGAAATTTTCTTATGCATGGGGAAAGCAGGGAAGCAACAATTACCCATGAAGAAGAAATTTCTAATAACGTATAGGCAGTAAAAGGTAAAGGTCAAGGTCTTCAGTGCACAGTTCAGGGAGTTTTTACAGAGGAATATGTCCATGTATTCCTTCCCAGGTGGTGCAATGTTAAAGAACCTGCCTGCCAATACAGGAGGCGCAAGAGACACAGGTTGGATCTCTGGGTTGGGAAGATCCCCTGGAGAAGGAAATGACAACCCACTCCAGTGTTCTTGCCTGGGAAGTCCCATGAACAGAGGAGCCTGACGGGCTATAGTCCATGAGGTCACAAACATGACTGAGCACATACGCACACAGAGCAGTTCTTTTTAGCATCTGGATTCATGTACTTTGTCATGGATTGTGTATTGCAAATCTTATCCTAGTCTGTGGTTTGCCTTTTCATTTTCTTGATGGTGTCTTCTGGTGAGCAGAGATTTTTCATTTTGATCAAATGTGGTTAATCACTTTTTCTTTTATGGTTAATACCTTTTGAGTCCTTTTTAAAGATAGCCTTGCTTACTTCAAGGTCAAAGAGATATTTTCCTGTGATTTCCTCAAGAAATATTAAGGTTTTGCTTTTACATTTAGTTCTATGATCCAGTGACAGTATTTCTCATTTTCTGCATATATACAAATCTGTCAGGGACATGAAAACAAATTTATATTTCAAAACAGCTCTTTGTGAAAATAATGACATGCAAAACATATGTCCTAAAAATAAGTTGTTCATAGCAGCCTATTAAATTGCAATCATGTATTAGTAAGCAAGTGATTTAGAAAATCAGCTGCCTTTCATTCTGTTGGGAGAGCTTGCTAATTAATGTAAAACTCGCTTTGTAATAATATGGGAAAGATTATCTAGCTGAATTCAGTTTTGCTAACAAAAGAATGTGCAGGTTTTTCCATACTTTTCTTTTACCCAGATGCATTTCACAATTTGAAATAATTTCTTATCAATGGCATATTGTCTCTAGAAATCTCTTTTCTCAGCTTCTGTGCAGAACAACTCATCAGCCCTTTTCTTTTATGAGTGTCTCATGGTGAGCCCTCCAAGAGGTGCTGAGGATAGTGTGTATCAGCAGTAAGACCAGCTGCTACAACCTTCCTCTCTATTTCCAAACAGAGACTCCAGAAACGTTCACTTTGTAAATGGAAATTCCTCCTTCCCTTCTTCCTTCTTTGATTCATCAAAAATTTGAAACACGTCAGATGTACATGAGGTAGGGTACATAATTAGAGGAGCCCCAAGGTTACTTTTTGATCATTAGATGTAGTTTGCTTATTAATTTTTGCCTGCAGGTAACATGGGAATAATTAACTGTATCAGTCTCTCTTTAACGCTAGAGGAACAGAATCAATAGGATATATCTGCATGTATGTGCCTTATACATACATTTCTATATAACATATTGAAGAGATTTATTTTAAAGAATTAGCCCATGTGATTGTGGGGCTGCCAAGTCTGAAATCTATAGGGGCAGGTCTAAATGTGTAGGGTAGCCCAGCAAGCTAGAAACTTGGGCAAGACTTCTCTGTTAGAGTCTTAAAGCAGAATTCCTCCTCTGGGAAACCTGTTATTGCTTTTAAGAGCTTCAACTGATTGAATAAGGCCCACCCACATTATTGGAACACATTATTGGACTCATTGGAAAAGACCCTGATGCTGGGAAAGATTGAAGGCAGGAGAAGGGGATGACAGAGGATGAGATGGTTGGATGACATCACCAACTTGATGGACATGAGTTTGAGCAAGCTCCAGGAGTTGGTGATGGACAGGGAAGCCTGGGGTGCTGCAGTCCATGGGATCGCAAAGAGTCAGACACAACTGAGTGACTTAACTGAACTGACTCACATTATGGAGAATAATTACCTTTACTTAAAGACAACTGATTATAGATGTTAATCACATCTACAGAATACCTTCATTAGACTAGTATTTTATCAAGCAACCAACCATAGCCTAAGCAAACTGACACATAAGATTTAACCATCATGATAATATTTAGCAGATTCTTGACTAGTAAGTCATTTGAAACCAAAATATTTTATAATAAAGCCCAATTTTTGAAAAGCAATACAATCATTAATTCTTGAGTCAGGCTTTTGTGACTCAGGAGGCCTGGGAGACTACATCTTTTTGACAGAGAAGAGGCAGGCAGAGGACATAGAGGGAGAGGTCTGTCCTGGAAAGGCCTCATAGAGTCCTTGGTTACATCACTCTGGTCCTGGACACTGTCGTGTCTCCTGTGAATCATCAAACTACCTTCCTCCTGCTTCTCTATTTGCCCTAACAATCCATTCTCCAGTTGCATATTATTATAATAACCATAGGACTCTGACTTTACTAGATACTAAGGATATGAAAAGACTGTAGGGTTCACTCAAGCCTCTAGAGCTGGAGGAAAAAGTGTTCAGTATATTCATGAAACAAATATAGTCAAAACCTCATCGTTTAGATTTGTGGAAGGGATTCCAGGTTTTTATCGGCAGACTCAAGAATCAGATTACATGGAGTTGAGCTGTGAGACCACCCCATGTGGAGAGCATTAGTGTGTCAGCTATAAAGAGCCTTCAGTGTGTCCCTTGAGAGTTATGTATGTGCATCTGTTCATGAGGACTGAGGGAAGGGCCTCTTTTCAGGGAACTCGAAGACAAGCCTAAATATCACCTGGAGAGGTAACCCAACATTCTTGGGGGATGCCATAACTGCTTGAATGAAAACATTAAGATGTTCAATGCTTAAGGAAACAGTTGTGTTTTTCTTTGTGGATCAGATCAGATCAGATCAGATCAGTTGCTCAGTCGTGTCCGACTCTTTGCGACCCCATGAATCGCAGCACGCCAGGCCTCCCTGTCCATCACCAACTCCCACAGTTCACTCAAACTCACGTCCATCGAGTCAGTGATGCCATCCAGCCATCTCATCCTCTGTCGTCCCCTTCTCCTCCTGCCCCCAATCCCTCCCAGCATCAGGGTCTTTTCCAATGAATCAGCTCTTTGCATGAGGTGGCCAAATTACTGGAGTTTCAGCTTTAGCATCATTCCTTCCAAAGAAATCCCAGGGCTGATCTCCTTCAGAATGGACTGGTTGGATCTCCTTGCAGTGCAAGGGACTCTCAAGAGTCTTCTCCAACACCACAGTTCAAAAGCATCAATTCTTCGGCGCTCAGCCTTCTTCACAGTCCAACTCTCACATCCATACATGACCACAGGAAAAACCATAGCCTTTAATCCAAGGAAAAGTTAGAATTTAGAAAAAAATTTTTAAGAAAATGAAAACTATAGCATTAATATTTTTGTGGTTAAGAATAATTGATACATATTTACTACTTGAGGTTTTTTTTTTTTTTTCCTTTCTTTTCTTTCGGGGGTGGAGGCATGCCACATGACATGTAGGATTGTATCTCCCCGACTTGGTAGCAAACCCTTGCCTCCTGCAATGAAAGCATGGAATCTTAATCACTGGACCCCTGGGGAAGTCCCTAAGATGTTTTCAATATCTAAGAGAATTTCCCCTATTAAAATAACCAGTCAGCTTTGTGATTTCAATTCAAAATGTATATTTGTTATTGATTTAAGCTTGTGATTTTTAGCTTGAAATTTTATGAAGTTTATAAGCAATACTGAAATAGAGCAGGACCCTACGGAGCCCTTCCTGGTACAGATTCTTTCCATGTCCTGACCCCCACCCTACGCCCCACCTCCCTTTCTTATTTGCAGGAAAGAGGCTTCAGCCTCCTTGACCTTTCCTGAGTTCCACAGGGCAGATTGGAACAGTTGCTAATCAGGGAAGGGAGGGAATGCAGAAACAAAGGTGGAACAGCTGAGAAACAGTGTAGCAGAAGAGGAAATCACAGAGTAGAAGCACAAGGGGGACTCAGTACATGACAAATTCTGCATTGCTGGCTTGAGAGAGGGAGCCATGTGGAAAGGACCTAAGAGCAGCCTCTAGGAGATGAGATCAACCCCCTTCCGACAGCCAGCAAAGAAGCTGAATTCTGCTACCTGTAAGAATTAGTTTGAAAGCATGTATTTTCCCCAGAGCTTCCTGAAAAGGACCCAACCCAGTCAAGAATTGGATTCTGGCCTTGTGAGACCTTGAGCAGAGAACCCAATCAAGTTTATTCAGACTATGACTTACAGAACTGTGAGTTAATAAATGGGTGTTATGAAAGAAAGAGAGAAAAGAAGAAAGGAAGGAAGAATAGAGCAGTGCTGGGGCAGAGTCCAGCATCCTTTTCAAGGAATATACGTAACAATATCTCTGAGTTCTGTGGGAACTCACACAGTTGGAGGATGGTAACCTCTGACTGAGCTCAAGATTCCTGGAGCACCACCAACCAATCAGAGGAAGGTCACATGCCCTGCAGCCCGTACTCCAAATTTTGCCTATAAAAACCTCTCCCTGAAAATCATCTGCAAGTTCGAGGTTTTTGAGCATGAGCCACCCTTTCTCCTTGCATGGCCTTGCAGTAAACCTTTCTCTGCTCCAAACTCCCACATTTTGATTTGTTTGGCCTGAATGTGCATTGGGCACACCAACTTGTGTTCAGTAACAGTATTAGAAAATTCAGGAAAGCTTGAGTTTATCAGCATATTTACAAATTTAATTCATTAGATTTATAAACATGACTTAAGTACCTGTGAAGATTTGTTACACAATTGAAGCATGTAAAAAAGACATAGAATGTATTAAAAATTTAGGTGCTGTTTAATATACTAAAGAGAGTCTCTAATCAACTGCATTGGTGATGGGAACAAGCATTAATTAATGATCCCCCATGAGTGATTATTAGAATTTGGTAGATTTAGAAGTACAATAATATGATTAGTAGATTGAGTGGAAAAACTGAGAATAATTAATTCTTGAGTTGGAAGCTTTAATAAATTGTTTTTAAATATCAAAGGTAAGTTAAGACATTTTTGTGGGTAAAAGCCAATATACTGTGCTGTGCTTAGTCGCTCAGTCATGTCCGATTCTTTGTGACCCCATGGATGGTAGCCCACCAGGCTCCTCTTTCCATGCAGATTTTCCAGGCAAGAATACTGGAGTGGGTTGCTATACCCTCCTCCAGGGGATATTCCCAACACAGGGATCAAACCCAAGTCTCCTGCATTGCAGGCAGATTCTTTACCATCTGAACCACCAGGGAAGCCCAAGAATACTACAGTGGGTAGCCTATCTCTTCTCCAGGGGGATCTTCCCTACCCAGGAATCAAACCATGGTCTTCTGTATTTCGGGCAGATTCTTTACCAGCTGAGCTACCAGAGAAGCCCAAAAACTGATATAAGAAGCAAAAAACATTTATTGATGTGTAATAATTAACTTTACTACTTTCAAGTAGTCAGGAGCTACCCAAGGATTGTGGGTCTGCCCTTAACATAGGTATGTGAACAAGAAGGCTCACTTAAATGGTCCCTCAGACAGCAGGGTCAATTGGAAGGATAAATAACTGCAGCAACTGAGGATGCAGATTTCTAGAAGTTTGGGTACTGCTTCTAATCAGCAAATATGCAGAAATATTGAGGTTGAGTCGTGGGGCATCTTGCCATACTGTCAAGAGGTGTTTTTTCTAATGATGTGAAAATAATAACTTTTTAAATATAAATTTATTTATTTTAATTGGAGGCCAATTACTTTACAATATTGTATTGGTTTTGCCATACATCAACATGAATCCACCACGGGTGTACACATGTTCCCCATCCTGAACCCCCCTCCCACCTCCCTCCCCATACCATCCCTCTGGGTCATCCCAGTGCACCAGCTCCAAGCATCCTGTATCATGCATCGAACCTGGACTGGTGATTTGTTTCGCCAGTAATAACATATGATATTATACATGTTTCAATGCCGTTCTCCCACTTCATCCCACCCTCGCCCTCTCCCACAGAGTCCAAAGGAGTATACATCTGTGTCTCTTTTGCTGTCTCGCATACAGGGTTATCGTTACAATCTTTCTAGATTCCATATATATGCATTATTATACTGCATTGGTGTTTTTCTTTCTGGCTTACTTCACTCTGTATAATAGGCTCCAGTTTCATCCACATCATTAGAACTGATTCAAATGTATTCTTTTTAATGGCTGAGTAATATTCCATTGTGTATATGTACCACAGCTTTCTTATCCATTCATCTGCCAATGGACGTCTAGGTTGCTTCCATGTCCTGGCTATTATAAACAGTGCTGCGATGAACATTGAGGTACACGTGTCTCTTTCAATTCTGGTTTCCTCGGTGTGTATGCCCAGCAGTGGGATTGCTGGGTCATATGGCAGTTCTGTTTCCAGTTTTTTAAGGAATCTCCACACTGTTCTCCATAGTGGCTGTACTAGTTTGCATTCCCACCAATAGTGTAAGAGGGTTCCCTTTTCTCCACACCCTCTCCAGCATTTATTGCTTGTAGACTTTCAGATAG
The DNA here is from genome assembly GCF_055505025.1 of Bos grunniens. Classification (NCBI taxonomy): domain Eukaryota; kingdom Metazoa; phylum Chordata; class Mammalia; order Artiodactyla; family Bovidae; genus Bos; species Bos grunniens. The sequence goes on from NC_141194.1 coordinate 9,271,472, forward strand.
CAGCCATCTTGACCGGCGTGAGATGGTACCTCATAGTGGTTTTGATTTGCATTTCTCTGATAATGAGTGATGTTGAGCATCTTTTCATGTGTTTGTTAGCCATCTGTATGTCTTCTTTGGAGAAATGTCTGTTTAGTTCTTTGGCCCATTTTTTGATTGGGTTGCTTATTTTTCTGGAATTGAGCTGCAGGAGTTGCTTGTATATTTTTGAGATTAGTTGTTTGTCAGTTGCTTCATTTGCTATTATTTTCTCCCATTCTGAAGGCTGTCTTTTCACCTTGTTTATAGTGTCCTTCATCGTGCAAAAGCTTTTAATTTTAATTAGGTCCCATTTGTTTATTTTTGCTTTTATTTCCAATATTCTGGGAGGTGGGTCATAGAGGATCCTGCTGTGATTTATGTTGGAGAGTGTTTTGCCTATGTTCTCCTCTAGGAGTTTTATAGTTTCTGGTCTTACATTTAGATCTTTAATCCATTTTGAGTTTATTTTTGTGTATGGTGTTAGAAGGTGTTCTAGTTTCATTCTTTTATAAGTGGTTGACAAGTTTTCCCAGCACCACTTGTTAAAGAGATTGTCTTTTCTCCATTGTATATTCTTGCCTCCTTTGTCAAAGATAAGGTGTCCATAGGTGCGTGGATTTATCTCTGGGAAATAATAACTTGTTTAACTCACCCAATAACCTTTAAAGTAGGCCTTGTTAATTCTCCTTGTTGTCCAAATGAGGAAGGAGAGATGCAGGATGTTTACGTGACTTGCTGAACAACATAGCAAGCAAAGAATGAAACTTGAGATTCACCCTCAGAGTTCCATAGAATGAGATCTTAAGTGTCTGCCTTAGTATTTCTCATTGTTTAGAGTATGAAGCAAAATTCCAGAAGTATTTCTGATCAATTACTGAGCAACTAGAAGCCCTACCTGGGCAAAGTTGTGGGGACTTTGAAGTCCAGTCAACCTAGCTCTCATCCTAACCCTTTTGTGTCCTGTCAACCTAAATGAACCTAGGAGGCAATAATCAAGCAAAAAATGTTGCTTGGGGATCAAAGAATGCAATCTGGGGCACACTGATTTGGGTAGCAACCCAAACAGTGTTCCACTAGGGAGTAAATGGATGTGAGAGCTGAACCATAAAGAAAGCTGAGTGCTGAAGAATTGATACTTTTGAACTGTAGTGTTGGAGAAGACTCTTGTGAGTCCCTTGGACTGCAGGGAGATCCAACCAGTCAATCCTAAAGAATATCAGTCCTGAATATTCATTGGAAGGACTGATGCTGAAACTGAAGCTCCAATACTTTGGCCACCTAATGTGAAGAACTGACTCATTGGAAAAGACCCTGATGCTGGGAAAGCTTGAAGGCAGGAGGAGTAGGGGACGACAGAGGATGAGATGTTTGGATGCCATCACCGACTTGATGGACATGAGTTTGAGCAAGCTCCAGGAGTTGGGGATGGACAGGGAGGCCTGGCATGCTTCAGTCCATGGGGTCGCAAAGAGTCAGACACGACTGAGTGATTGAACTGAACTGAGGAAGTAAAAGGAGCTTTTAAAGGCAAAGAAGGAAGGTTTGCATTACAAAGAATTTTGTAATTTTGGAGTTGGAGACAGAAGCTAGTCTTGGCTAAACTTGATTGAATATGAAGGCTGTTACTAGAGGGAAGTGAAAGTTCCTTACTGTGACAGGTTTCAGAGTCCTTGGAGTATTTGTGGTTTGACCCAGTTCAAAAGTTCATGGCTTCACCCCGTGAGAATGTGCTTATGGTCCACCTCCTTAATGGCCTCCCAGCTCCATTTTAAAATCCCTTGATGTAGTGACTCCATTTTATTTCATATTTCACAGTCCTTTCTCCTAATTTTCTTGGAATCTGTCATCTTCTCCCTACATGAGAAGTTTAACTCTGTGATCTGAGACTTCCCACTGATTGGGTTAGTAAACATTTCCATTTTCAGCTATATCAGTGTTTATTTCAGTTGTCATTTTCTCTGTTGTCCTTTCTCTCCAGATGTGGCTTTTGCCTCAATACTAAAACAATTCCAGCCTTCAGGAAACAGGTGGATAGATATTTGTAGAGTGAAAGTGTTACTAAAAATCTCAGATAATCGTATTTCCTGCCAGAAGCTTCGCTAGCCCATTCTGAAGGCTTATAGCTGGACCTCTTGGAAGTTGTCAAAAAAGAAATAGTTTGGGTTGCTTGTCATTTACAGGAAATGAAGTTTGTCTTAGATCTACTGGCAAGCCCATTCTGGTCTTTGTCTTTTCTCTCTTGCCTTATGTGATGTTTTAAAATATGTCCACAAATTCTTTGACTTGTTCTTCAAAAAGTAAAACCTAATTACTTTCCCCTGAAGTGTGGCATTGACTAAATGTCTTGCTTCTAATAATTCATGTAAGATAGAAAAGTAATACATGACTTCTGAGATGTTGTCATAAAAGGCATTGTGACTTATTCCTTGCTCACTCTTGGATCACTCACTGTAGGGAAAGCCAGCTGTTATTTTATAAGGGCACCCATGCAGCCCTATGAACAGGTCTACATAGCAAGGAACTGAGACCTCCTGCCAGTTGCCAGCATCAACTTGTCCATCGTCGGAGCCATTTTGGAAGCAGACTCTTCATCCCCAGTCAAACTTTAGGATGACTGTAGCCTAGCCAATACCATGACTGCAGTCTCATGAGAGACTGAATCAGAACCAGTCCCCTAAGTTGCTTCCAAGATTTGTATCCACAGAAACTACAAGCTAATACTTGCTTGTTGCCCTAAGCTGCTGGTTTTTAGGATAATTTGTTATGTAGTGACAGATAACTAATATACTTTCCTTGTTTGAATCCCTATCAGCATTTTTGATGTCTTTACTTACTCCTAAATAACTCCTTCTCACACTGACTCACTCAAGGCTCCTAAGAACATATCTGTTTTTTTTCTATCACGTTTGAATATCTCATATTTAAGATAATATTTGTATCACAAACTTCCTTACATTATGCCTTGGATTGATTTTTATACGATCGGTGTTATATTTCTTCTCATATTAGAGGTTTAAACAATGAAGCCTGTTGTTAGAAATCTTCCTCATTCTTCACAGAAATATTTCTGTAATTTTGGGGTAGCTTAAATATGTTATATCATGAGAAATGCTGGGCTGGAAGAAACACAAGCTGGAATCAAGATTGCTGGGAGAAATATCAGTAACCTCAGATATGCAGATGACACAACCCTTATGGCAGAAAGTGAAGAGGAACTAAAAAGCCTCTTGATGAAAGTGAAAGTGGAGAGTGAGAAAGTTGGCTTAAAGCTCAACATTCAGAAAACGAAGATCATGGCATCTGGTCCCATCACTTCATGGCAAATAGATGGGGAAACAGTGGAAACAGTGGCTGACTTTATTTTTTAGGGCTCCAAAATCACTGCAGATGGTGACTGCAGCCATGAAATTAAAAGACACTTACTCCTTGGAAGGAAAGTTATGACCAACCTAGATAGCATATTGAAAAGCAGAGACGTTACTTTGCCAACAAACGTCCGTCTAGTCAAGGCTATGGTTTTTCCAGTGGTCATGTATGGATGTGAGAGTTGGACTGTGAAGAAAGCTGAGCACCGAAGAATTGATGCTTTTGAACTGTGGTGTTGGAGAAGACTCTTGAGAGTCCCTTGGACTGCATGGAGATCCAACCAGTCCATTCTGAAGGAGATCAGCCCTGGGATTTCTTTGGAAGGAATGATGCTAAAGCTGAAACTCCAGTAATTTGGCCACCTCATGCGAAGAGTTGACTCATTGGAAAAGACTGTGATGCCGGGAGGGATTGGTGGCAAGAGGAAAAGGGGACGACAGAGAATGAGATGGCTGGATGGCATCACCGACTCGATGGGCGTGAGTTTGAGTGAACTCCGGGACTTGGTGATGGACAGGGAGGCCTGGCGTGCTGCAATTCATGGAGTCTCAAAGAGTTGGACATGATTGAGCGACGGAACTGACTGAACTGAACTGAAATATATTATGTCTATTCTACATTCTCCTTTTGGACATTAAAAGCTTAATAGACATGACTTCATTCTGATAAAGCCCCTTAGACATGCTGGAGTCTCATCCTCCTACTTTGTGGTCTGTGGTTAAGAAAGATGAGCAGAGATGTATGCTATATGCTCACATTTTAGATCAGTAGTGCTCAACCTTGCCTACATATTAGAATCACCTGGAGAGCTTCATAAAGATATAAAGCAGTATTTATGTTGGGATGAGGACAGGAATCTGTATGTGTTAATAAAAGACTTCAGTGTCTCTTTTAGGCAGCCAAGGTTGGGGACAACTCCTTCAGATCACACCCAGTGTAGAATACAGACTATCAGTCCCAGCTCTAAAGAAAGCATGGTGCTGGTGGTTTTGATACTCTTTAGCCATACAGTGTTAGGAAAATCACTTAGGGTAGAGCAATGGTTCTAAACGTTGGCTCTGGTGCTGGGGAGCTTTAAAACTACTGATTCCCGAGTCTCACCCCCAGAGATTCTAATGCAAGTGTTTGGAGGGATGCTCTGAGTCAAGATTGAGAACTAGTATACAGATCATTGCTAAGGTCCGTCCCAGCTCTGTTTTTATTTTTAGTGTCTGTAATTTGGGTTGACATAATCCATAATATTAAAATATTTTACACTCATGGGGAGAAGGAGTTCTCAAGCTACATAGTTGACTCAACATATATGGAACATTATTCATGAGTAATAATTTGAAGTTATTCAATAAATAGAAGGGTTGGAGCTGGAAAAGGTTAACCCTGGAACCCCCTTCAGAGGAGTTAAGTTTTTAGTAAAGTTTAGGAAGTCAGGGATAACTGTGGAACAACTAAGACACATAGCTCTTCTGACACCAATTTTCATGGCTGATCCATGAACATAGACTAAAGGCCAACTTACTCAATTTTTCCAAAACTAGACATTGTGACTTTTATGACTGTTCCCCTAACGACCTTATTGTCTTGCTACTGCACCATAGCAACAAATAAAGTACACATCATCTTTTATTTTTATTCCTTAAATAATGCGATGGGGGAAATGTGCTTTTATTTCTAGAAGCAGGAATGGAAACATTTCTGTGGTTGCTTCACAAAATGCTTGTTGCTGGTTTGGAATCAGTGATTTCAGTAGGGGATGCTTGCAGGAGATGTAAGAGACTCAGAGTATTCTTGCCTAGAGAATCTCCATGGACAGAGGATCCTGGCAGGCTACAGTCCATAGTGTTGCAAAGTTGGACACAACTGAAGCAACTTAGCATGCATATCACTGTGTGTGTGTGTGTGGTGGTGGGGGGCTTCCCAGGTAGCTCAGCTGGTAAAAAATCTGCCTGCAATGCAGGAGACCCCAGTTCAATTTCTGGGTTGGGAAGTTCCCCTGGAGAAGGGATAGGCTACCCACTCCAGTGTTCTTGGGCTTTCCTGGTAGCTCAGACAGTAAAAAAAATCTGCCTGCAATGTGGGAGACCTAGGTTCAGTCTGTAGGTTGGGAAGATCCCTTGGAGCAGGGAATGGCTGCCCAGTCCAGTATTCTTGCCTGGAGAATCCACATGGACAGAGGAGCCTGGCTGGCTACAGTCCATGGGGTCCAAAGAGTCGGACATGACCGAGTGAGTAAGCACAACATATATATATATATATATTCTTTTTCATATTCTTTTCCATTAAGGTTTATCACAGGCCATTGAATATAGTTCCCTGAGCTAAACAGTAGTACCTTGTTGTTGATCCATTCTATATATAAAAGTTTGCATCTGCTGAATCCAAAGTCCCAATCCATTCCTCCTCCACCCCTCTCCTCCTTGGCAGCCACTAATCTGTTCTCTATGTCTGTGGGTCTGTTTCGTAGATAGGTTCATTTTTGTTGTATTTTATATTCCATGTGTAAGTGATAGCACATGGTATTTGTCTTTCTCTTTCTGATTTACTTCACTTTGTAGGCTAAGCTCTAGGTCCATCCATGTTACTACAAATGGCATTATTTTGTTCTTTTCATGGCTGAGTAGTATTCCATTGTGTATATATACCACATCTGTATCCATTCATCTGTAAATGGACATTTAGGTTGTTTCCATGTCTTGGCTATTGTGAATTGTGCCGCCATGAATATTGGGGGTACATGTATCATTTTAAATTATGGTTTTCTCCAGATACATGCCCAGGAGTGGGATTGCTGGATCATATGCTAGCTCTGTTTTTAATCTTTTAAGGAATCTCCATACTGTTCTCCATAGTGGCTGCACAAATTTACATTCCCACCAACAGTGTAGGAGGGCTCCCTTCTCTCCACACTCACAGGCTGACTTGAAGCCAACTGGAGAGGCCAGCATGGTAAGGAACTGAGGAGAGCCTCTAAGCAACTGCCTATGAGGCCCTGAGGCTCTCAGTCAAACGATGCTTGACGAAGTGACTCCTCCCAACAAGCACCTGAGTGAACTCAAGTGGATCCTCCCTCCTCAGTCCTTCAGATAGCCTTACCCTTGAGTGCAGCCGTGCAAGAGACCCTGAAGCAGAGAGCTCAGTTAAGCTGCGCCCAGATCCTTCATCGACAGGAACTGTGGGATAACAAATGTGTGGTGTTTCAAGACACAAAGTTTTAGGGTCATTTGTTAGAGAGCAATAGATAACTAATAACAGTGCTGATAGCGAATGTGGCTGGAGGAGTTGCCGGTGATGCTCCTTTTTGAGACTTGGAGCTCAGTGAAAGCGATGTTAACAGTTGAGTTCAAACAAGGTTCACCCCTCCGGAGGTTGATGTCAAGGATCTGATTCCTCATACGGTTTGTCATTCAGCAATAAGGCTTCATTCCTCCTGTCATGAATGCTCTTCTTGATAAGTCTGTAACTAGAGAAGTGAATCCACTGGTAAAAGGAGAACAGAAAGAAGGAAATGGAGTGCAGGCTTGTAAGCATGTGCTCAGTATTTGACCCAAACATTAGTCATAAGTGTAAGGTCAGTGGTTTTCCCATTTTTCTAAGAGCGACACAGGCTCCTGGCAGTTATGTCTCTTGTTTGGACCCCAACCTTCCCTTCCTTAGATATGTTTTTTTTTTTTTTTTCTCCATCACATCAAGCTGTGTTTATAATTATCATTGGGATCTGAATGAGTCATTCTCACCTATAATTACTGCTACAAAAATATGAAAAATGACCTTAACACACACCAAATTTTTGCTGAGTTGTAATTATCACCCTCATTGTCATCATCGTGTCTATCATTTCTGTGGAGAGAGCAAGAAGCACTGCAGCATGTTTTTTGACTGTTAGTTCCAACTTCAGTTGGAAATAGGTTTTATTTCCTTTGCCATTGCCAATGGATTGGTAGTGATAGCTGGAACTCAACGTGAGGAAGAATCCTGGGGCCAAAGTTTAGGCTTGGTCAGAACACAGTTGTGATCCATAAGAGATTAGTTGGGAGTAAAATACACAGGATTTTTGTTGCTGTTTTTTCTTTTTCTTCTTGGCCACGCCATATAGCATGTGGGGATCTTAGTTCCCTGACCTGGGATCAAACCCATGCTCCCTGCAATGGAAGTGTGGAGTTTTAACCACTGAACTGCCAGGGAAGTCTCCATTGCTTTTTCTAATAAGTGTCCATCCTCACATTTCTAAATAGGATGACTAGTTCATCCTGGTTTGTCTAGAACTTTCCTGGTTTTAGCCCTGAAAGTCCTGTATCTGGGCAACCTCCTCAGTCCCAAGCAAACAAGAATTGTTGGTCACCAGTGACATATCTTTCTGAAAGCCAGGTAGACTGGGAATTGGAAGCATTGTAGTACCTTGCTACTCAAATGTGATCCAGGGACTAGCACATCAGTATCCACTGGGGGCATATTTACAAGGCAAAATCTCAGGCTTAGCCCAGACCTACTGAAGCAGAATCTGCGCTTCTACCAGATCCCCAGGACACAGGCACGTCAAAGGGTGAACGTCTGCCCTGGGGCATTCAGCCCTGCTCAAGGACCGCTGCTTATCCATCAATGGCTTCCAGCCTTTTTGAGCTCAAACACCCAAGGCTCCCCAGGTGGCTCAGTGGTAAAAAAAAAAAAAAAAATCTGGCCGCAGTGCAGGAGATGTGGATTCAATCCCTGGGTCGGGAAGATCTGGAGGAGGAAATGGCAACCCACTGCAGTGTTCTTGCCTGGAGAATCCCATAGACTGAGAAGCCTCGCAGGCTACAGTCCATAGGCTTGCAAAGAGTCAGACATGACTGAGCACGCATGCACACTGTGCCTTTGACTGTCTGGATGGTATTCATTTACTATCCTGCCAGCCTACTTTAAGTTATCTTTTTATGTATTTTCTTCATCAGTTGAAAACCACATGTGATAGACAGAATAATGGCCTCTCAAAGATGCCCATGTCTCAATCCCCTGAACCTGGGAATTTGTTAGGTTACATGAAAACCTGGAAATTAACACTGCATATGAAACAAAGATTACTTATTGCTGGCCTTAAATGGAAAGATTATCTTGGATTTTCTGGGTGGGTACAATGTGTCATCATGAGGTCCTTAAAAATGGAAGAGAGGCCAACACTACTATTCAACATAGTTTTGGAAGTATTAGCCACAGCAATCAGAGAAGAAGAAAAAAAATAAAAGGAATCCAGATTGGAAAAGAAGAAGTAAAACTCTCACTGTTTGCAGATGACATGATCCTTTACATCAGTTCAGTTCAGTTCAGTTGCACAGTCATGTCCAACTCTTTGTGACCCCATGAACAATAGCACGCCAGGCCTCCCTGTCCATCACCAACTCCTGGAATTTACCAAACTCATGTCCATTGAGTTGGTGATGCCATCCAATCATCTCATCCTTTGTCATCCCCTTCTCCTCCTGCCCTCAATCTTTCCCAGCATCAGGGTCTTTTCAAATGAGTCACCTATTCACTCCAGGTGGCCAAAGTATTGGAGTTTCAGCTTCAACATCAGTCCTTCCAATGAACACCCAGGACTGATATCCTTTAGAATGGACTGGTTGGATCTCCTTGCAGTCCAAGGGACTCTCAAGAGTCTTCTCCAACACCACAGTTCAAAAGCATCAATTCTTTGGCACTCAGATTTCTTTATAGTCCAATCTCACATCCATACATGACCATTGGAAAAACCATAGCCTTGACTAGATGGACCTTTGTTGACAAAGTAATGGCTCTGCTTTTTAATATGCTATCTAGGTAGGTCTTAACTTTCCTTCCAAGGAGTAAGTGTCTTTTAATTTCATGGCTGCAGTCACCATCTGCAGTGATTTTGGAGCCCCCCAAAATAAAGTCAGCCACTGTTTGCAATGTCTTCCCATCTATTTGCCATGAAGTGATGGGACCAGATGCCATGATCTTAGTTTTCTGAATGTTGAGCTTTAAGCCAACTTTTTCACTCTCCTCTTTCACTGAAAATTTCATTAAGAGGCTTTTTAGTTCCTCTTCACTTTCTGCCATAAGGGTGGTATCATCTGCATATCTGAGGTTATTGATATTTCTCCCAGCAATCTTGATTCCAGCTTGTACTTCTTCCAGCCCAGTGTTTCTCATGATGTACTCTGCATATAAGTTAAATGAGCAGGGTACAATATACAGCCTTGACGTACTCTGTTTCCTATTTGAAACTAGTCTGTTGTTCCATGTCCAGTTCTAACTATTGCTTCCTGACCTGCATACAGGTTTCTCAAGAGGCAGGTCAGGTGGTCTGGTATTCCCATCTCTTTCAGAATTTTCCACAGTTTATTGTGATCCACACAGTCAAAGGCTTTGGCATAGTCAATAATGCAGAAGTAGATCTTTTTCTGGAACTCTTTTGCTTTTTTGATGATCCAACAGATGTTGGCAATTTGATCTCTGGTTCCCCTGCCTTTTCTAAAACCAGCTTGAACATCTGGAAGTTCATGGTTCACGCATTGCTAAAGCCTGGCTTGGAGAATTTTGAGCATTACTTTACTAGCGTGTGAGATGAGTGCAATTGTGTGGTAGTTTGAGCATTCTTTGGCATTGCCTTTCTTTGGGATTGGAATGAAAACTGACCTTTTCCAGTCCTGTGGCCACTGCTGAGTTTTCCAAATTTGCTGGATATGGTTTAATTTCTCTTGGGTTTTTACTCTATCTAAGAATAGAGTGGGGTGAGCCAAGCACTGAGGGTCATATGATAACACCATGTTTAACTATTCAAGGGCTTCCCAAGAGAAATTAAACCATATCCAAAAAAAAAATCTTGTACATAAATGTTTATAGTAGCATTATTCACAGTATCCCCTGAAACAATCCAAATGTCCATGACTGATGAATAGATAAACAAAATGTTATATACATATACTGGAATATTACTCATCCATAAAAAGAAATAAAGTATTAATACTGCCACAACACAGGCAAACCTTGAAAACATTATGCTAAGTGAAAAAAGCCAGTCACAAAAGACTGTGTATTGTATGATTCCTTTTACCTGAAATGTCTAGAATAGGAAAATTCATAGAGACAGAAAATAGATGAGTGTTCATCCAGGAATAAGAACTTGCGGGGGAAGGGGAAGTAACTGCTAATGGTTATAAGTTTTCTTAGCAGGGGTGATAAAAATGTTCCAAAATTGATTATAATGATGGTTACACAACTCTGTGAATATGCTAAAAACCAATGACTTGTACACTTTAAGTGGGTGAATTGTATGCCATGTAAATTATATCTCAATAAAGCCATTATTTTTGAAAAAAAAAATGGAAGAGAGGCAGAAGACAAGTCAGAGGGAAATGTGACTCTGGAAAGAAGTCAGAGTGCGGTGATGTGAGAACAACTCAATTGTTTTTTGCTGACTTTGAAGGTGGACGAATGGGCCATCTGCTGAGGAATGTGGGTGCCCTCTAGAGGTTGTAAAAGGCAAGGAAATGGATTCTCCATCACAGTTTCCAGAAAAGAATGCAGCCTTGAGGACGCCTTGATTGTAGCTCAGTAAGACCAATGTCAAACTTCTAACCTCCAAAATTGTAACATAATAAATATGTGTTATTTTTAACCAACTAAATTTGTGGTGATTTGTTACAGCAACAATAGAAAAATAATGTGCCATATCTTTCATAGTTATGTCCAGCCTAAATATTTTTTAATGTTGCTATAGTTTTATAATTATTCAAATGGCCGTCTATCATTCCATGGAGCTGAAGTACTGTTGTTCCTTAACCATACCCTTATTTGAACTTTAGATGTGAGAATAGCTTTCTGCATTTTCATTTTTTAAATTTCATTATTTGTCTAAGCATGTTTTACCAGAAATTAAATATTTTCTATATTTAACTTAAAAAAACTCTTAAATCCACTGGAAATTTAACTTGATATATAGCATAAGGTGAGAGCGACTTTTTTCCTAATTTGTTTTTTCAACAACATATGGTAAATGATTTTTCCCTTTCTGTTTTGTAATGCTTTCTTTATTAAATATTCAGTTTTGAACAAAAAAGCTCATTTTCTGGGCTGCTGATTCTCTTCTGCTGACTGATTTGTGTCTGTTCTTGAGCCCGTATTTCATTGTTCGAGTTCTTACTGCTTTTTAGTACGTGTAAGTTCCTGTGAGGACTAGTCTTCTTTATTGCACTTCTATAAATAGTATGTACTTTTAAAACTTATTTTAAAATTTTTTATTGAGATATAATTGACACATGTGTGCGTGTGTGCTAAGTTGTGTCCAGCTCTTTGTGACCTTTGTAGAGAAACCAGGCTCCTCTCTTCATGGGATTCTCCAGGCAAGAATACTGCAATGGATTGCCACGCCCTCCTCCAGGGGATCGTCTTGACCCAGGGATTGAACCTGTGTCTCCTTCATTGGCAGGCGGATTGTTTTCCACTGAACCAACTGGGAAGCTATAATCAACATCCTAAGTGGCACCAGTGGTAAAGAATCCACCTGCCAATATAGGAGATGCAGGAGACATGGATTCAATCCCTGGGTTGGGAGCCTACTCCAGTATTCTTGCCTGAAAAATCCCATGGACACAGGAGCCTGATGAGCTATAGCCCAAAGAGTCCCAAAGAGTTAGACGTGACTGAACACAAGTATAGCTGTAGTATAGATATGTAGATATAGATATCTGTAGATAGATACAGATAGACATAGATATATGTCCTGTATACATGTAGTTTCTATAGTTGACATACAGCATTGTATTAGTGTCAGGCCTTATTACACTTTTGTTTAATTTTTAAATTTTTTTTTCAGATGAATTTTGATTTTTTGTTTCCAGCTCCTAGAAAAATCTCATTGAGAGTATCCTTGGCAAACACCATCAAAACCAGTCAGAACCCTCAAACACCTGACCCTACTTCTCCTATTTCCATTTTTTCACAGACTTCAATTATACTGGAGCCATTTCTTTTGTATCTTCCTTATGGATTGTTTTTCTTTTGATGAGTCTTTGCGTATTCTTTTTTCAGTCCAGGTTGCACTTCTCACAATGAAACTATCTGTGATTTGTCTTAGGAGCTTTTCTCGATAGCTTGGTGTATGAAGAGTGTGAGCATTGGAATCAGACAGCCTTGGGCTTGGATCTCAGCTCTGTTACTTACTAGCCATGTGGCTTGGAATGAGTCGCATACCTTCCTTGCACATCAGTTTCCTTTTTAAAATGAGGTTAACAGTGTCTTCTTTGCAGTGTTCTCAACTGAATCATAGCTAATGTATACAAAGAATCTCGTGAGATCCCTGGCACATAGTAGACTATCAATGAATATCACTTTATATTCATCTCATGGTTTTATTATCCACCCTGGTTAAACCATAAATTCTTTAACAATAAGGGCCATGTATTATTCTTACATGTATATCCCATGGAACCCAGGGTATAAGAAGTGCTTAATAAACATTTACTATTTCAATTTCCTCCTCCCTTTCCCTTTCATTCTCTAAGGCTCCTGTTGTAGCCCCATCTTCTTTATAACTCATCCTCACCACCTTCAGCACACCCAGACTAGGTGGGTGAATGCAGCTGAATGACATAAAATGGAGAACAAGGGACAAAAATACAGGTTAATGGGAGACAGTCCATTAGATTTCTACCACTAACTTTTTGTATAATTTTTATATTTTGTGGAAAGGGAGTTATTATTGAGTTCTTGTCAATGTGCCCCAAATGTTGCACATATGCTAGGGCTTTTTATCAGACCATTTAAAACTCAAGTCAAAATGAGAAAATATTTAAAAAAAATATATGATAAAGGACTGTTATCTAAAATATGCAACGAACTCTTAAAACTCAACAGTCAGAATATAAACAATCCTTTTTAAAAAATGGGCCAAAGACCTTAACAGACACTTCACCAAAGAACACATACTGATGGCAAATAAGCATATGCAAAGGTGTTCCACATCATATATCATCAGGGAAATACAATTAAAACAAAAATGAGATACTGCTAGATACTGTTAAAATGGCCAAAATTTAGATACTGGCAAACACCAAATGCTGACAAGGTCATGGAGCAACAGGGACTCTCGTTCACTGGTTGGAGGGAACGGCCATTTTGGAAGACAGTGTGGTAGTTTCTTACAAAAGTAAATACACTCTTACCATATAATCCAGCAACTGTGTTCCTTGGTATTTACCCAAAGGAGCTAAAAACTTATTTCTGCACAAAAACCTGCACACAGATGTTTACATAATTGCCAAAACTTGGAAGCAACGTAGATGCCCTTCGAATGGGTGAATAAACAGTGGTAGTTTCAGACGGTAGAGTATTCAGTACTAAAAAAAAATAGTGAGCTATCTAGCCATGAGAAGCCACGGAGACACCTTAAATGCACGTTACTGAGTGTTAGAAATCAGTCTGAAAAGATTATTCCAACTAGTTGACATTCTGAAAAAGGCAAAACTATGGAGACAGTGAAAAGAGCAGTGGTGCCAAGGGTTGAGGGGAGGGAAGGATGAACAGGCAGAGCAAGGAAGATTTTTATGGCAGTAAAAATGCTTTGTATAATACTATGATGATAGACACATATCATAAGTACCACACCAAGAGTTGAACCCTAATGCAAGCTATGGACTCTGGGTAATTATGCAGGGTCAGTGTAGGTTCATCAGGTGTAACAGTTGTGTCACTCTGGTGGGAGGTTGCTAATGGGGAAGGTTATGCATGTATGGGTGAGCTTCACTGGTGGCTCAGAAGGTAAAGCGTCTGCCTGCAATGCAGGAGACCTGAGTTCAATCCCTGGGTCAGGAAGATCCCCTGGAGAAGGAAATGGAAACTCACTCCAATACTCCTGCCTGGAAAATTCCATGGACAAAGGAGCCTGGTAGGCTACAGTCCATGGGATTGCAAAGAGTCAGACATGATTGAACGACTTCACTATGCTCATATGGGGTGGGAAGTATATGGGAATTCTTTGTATCAATACCTTATTCTCAATTTTGCTGTGAACCTGAAACTGCTCTAAAAAAAATAAAGTCTTTAACAGCAGCAACAATAGCAAAAAAATAACAATGTCCAACCCTCACTATATTATACTCATTTTTCAGACAAGAAAATGTAGAAACAGAGAAGTTAAGTGGCAGAATCAGGACTTCTGTCTCAATTTCTTTGCATTCCAAGCCCATGATCTTTCTATTCTATCACACTGTAGTGACACCGACAGTGGCCTGCCAGTGAACTCTTGGTCCTCACCATTCCCATACTCGCCTTCAACTTCCTACCTGGAGCCGCTGGTGCCTTTCCTTCTCAGATGGCAGAAATGTGCATGGTCCATTTGCCAGATAGGCCAGAAGGACCAGGAGTTGATGTGCTGGGGAACAGCCCTTGATAACAATAGAAGTATCAGTGGGTAACAGTCCCAGCCTTCTCACCTAGTAAGAGAGACCATGGGGCTGTAAACTGTGGTGAGGGCCTTGGCTGAGATCAAGGACTCCACCCTTCTGTGATAACTTAGCAGAAGTTCAGAGTGGGCATTTAGAAACTTCCTAAATCAACTAGACCAAGATATTCTGTGTCTTTTGATTTTAATTAATTTTAAAAGACTTATACTTTGTATGCCTGTTTTTTAAATTTTGCTTTTCCATTGATTCATTTTTGTTGTATTTACAAAGTCTTGTTCAATGGGTTGGACATTTAAAAAAAAATGGGTCCTTCACCATGAGAGTTTGAGAAACACTCTTCTATAGCAGGGGGCTGACAAACTACAGCCATTGGGTTGGCTGCCTGCTTTTGCAAATAATGTTTTACTGCAAATCCGTTCGTTTACATATTGTCTCTGGCTACATTTTTTCTACAATGGCAGAATTGAGTCATCGTGACAGACATTCCATGGCTCCCAAAGCCTGAAATATTTATTCTCTGCCCTTTATAGGAAAAGTTCACTGACCTCTGTTCTCCTATCTCTCCTACTTGCCCAGCCAAGTTGAGCCGCAGGGCTTGCTTGTTAACATACCTTCTATTGCCTTCTTTCCCTCCTCGGTCTCATTTTCTCACTCCCTGCCAGTGCTTGTTAGAGCGCCTCCCAAATAAATGACTTGTACTCACATTCGTGACCCCAGGTCAACTTCTGGGGGAACCCAGAATGCACACCTCCTGTCCTCATTTGTCCTAGTTTTTGGCCAGATTTCCTAGCAAAGTAGGGACCACTTCCTAGCAGCGTCACCCTCAGCACAGCAATTAAGCTGTCAGTCCTGTCTCTTCTGCAGCATGGGGTGAAAATTCATCTTTGTGGGCGTGCATTTTTCTAATTCATTTACTCTATCTTGTCAAGAGGCACCTCGGTGCCAGGGAAATTATAAAGACAGGGAGGAGGAAAGAAAAGCCCATCTTGCCCTACATGGGGATGCTGCCTCCAAGCAGGTACCACAGTACCCTGGCTTGGAGCTGATCCCGAGGTGTCCACGCACCTGAGTCTTGGCCTGTGGTGCTCAGCCTCACTGGACGTGGCCAAGTGATGGCCACCCCCACGGTACTGCTACTGCTTTCATTTGTCTCTGTCTGCCTCTCCTAATTACTTAGGTCACTTCAGACTTTAATTCTGTCTCCTAAAGTGTAACACCGCCATAATTAGGCCGTATGTTAATTAGCAAGATGACGTCTTGTCACTCATGAGAAATGTGGATCATCCCAGAAGGTGCCATAGAAAGGGGCAGTCCAGTGGAAGGAGGAAGTGTGAGGAGGCTGGAAAGGACCCTGTGCTTAGCCAAAATACCTGGAGAGCCAGAGAAAATGGCGGGATGTGAGAGGGGGAAAGGATGGGGTCACACAAAGAAAAAGAGTTAGGCTTGACCTCTTTTCCACTCCAGGAATGAGATGTAAGCCAGGAGGCAAGCCTGAGGCCGAGAAGCCCCCAGGGATGGCAGAGTCTCCTGCAGGACTGGATGTGGCCAGGGCTGAGGTCAAGGCCCCGAGGGCAGCCGTGGGCAAGGTGAGTGTCAGCCATGTTCCCATCTCTTATCTTTGGAAGCTTGTGGGGGATGCCAGTTCCAAAACCACAGCCAGGCTCTGCCTCTCTGGCCACATGCAGTGCCCTCTGGGAAATCTGAAAGAGTGGGGTCCTGGGGGTTTGGGGACTGTTTCTACATGTTCTTCACTAACTTAATGTTGATTTCCCCGTTTTCTGTTAACTAAACTTATTTTCTGACAGTCTTGGGATAAGAAAGTTGGAAAAAGGATGGAGTAGGTCTCGATGGTTTTCTCTTTCACGTAGTGTCACCTTTATTACTCAGGAGATGATTTTTCCAGGAAACTCAGGGAATTCACAATTGGGCACTATGTCATATGAGTTATAAAGATATTAACCACCCTCCAGCTTGTTACCAAAAAACATAATGTGATGGGTACTTGTTCTGGTATCATGCAACTAATGGATGAAAAGGACTAGGACTTTTAAGTTCTATGTTTGCCTGGATTTCAGAAGGCATTTGACACAAAATCTCTCAAAGCGTACCAAAGAGGACATTTTGAGGGGTAAAGTTTGTGGTAATAATAGTATTAGTAAGTAGTAGTATTATTTTTGCTAGTATTTGTTGAGTTCCTCCTAGTGTACTCCAGATCACTACAAGCATTACTTCTAATACTCCTAAACAATCCTTTAAGGGCAGTATCATTACCCCTATTCAACGTGAGGCTCATAGACATTGAAACACAGTCAAAGATCACACTGCTGGTTGAGATGAAACTGAAATCCATGTGTTTGTTTGTTTAATTTGGACTCTTAATGTACTGAGGTCACTAACCTTGTTCTATAAAGGGCCAGGTATTTTCAGCTTTGCCCTTCATACAGTGAATGTTGCAGCTTCTCAGTTCAGCTCTGTAGCATGAAGGCAGCCATAGATAAAACATTAATGAATGTGTCTGTGTCCCAGTCACACTTGATTCACAGACACTAACATTTGTTTTTAATGTCAGTTTCATATGTCATACATTATTGTTGTTCTTTGAATTTCTTCCCCCTGCCCCAAATATTTCAGGGTGGTAAAATCATTCTGTTCATGGGCCATATAAAAACAGGTGGCAGCCCCAGATTGGCCCTTGGGCTGTGATTTGCTGGACCTGCATTGTACGAAGCTGTCTAACATTGACTTCTGAAAAAAGAGAATGCAACTGAGCTATGTATTTTACCTGAGGGAGCCAAGTCAGCTTACTTGGCTGTAGGAAAGTCTTTCTCATTCTGGCTCTACTATCAAGTTAAATGTGTAGCTGTAGGGACATCTCAAAACTACTGAATCTTGCTCTCCTCGCCTCCCAAATGAAATCCCTCACAGCTCCACTGTTCTTTGATCCTAATCAGAGTGTTCCTGCAGTCAGAGTTTGGGTCTAAGATGACTACTTTGCATGGTTTCATCATCAGTATGGGAAGGACTAGGGGAGAAGCAGGTTTGTGGATGCCAGTACATTCAGTTGTGAACAAGTTAAGTTTGAAGCACATGATAGATTTAAGTGGAGGCAGTTGTGTATAAGCACCTGGAGATGGGGGAGAAGACAGGACTGGAGATTGAAGTCTGGGAGTCAGCAGCATATGGACTGAGTCTGGGTATAGTGTGGCACTGAGTAAGATCTTTAGGGCAAGCCTTTATAATGCGGGGACTGTTGACCCGGTGTGCTTGTGCTTGTGCTTTGGAGGTCAGAAATAAGAGAAGGAGATGGGAAAAGAGACTGAGAAGGAGAGGCCAGGGAAGTAGGAAGAAGACTCCTATGTGAGGTCCCAACTTGCTTAGGCTGGACTTGGCTGAATGGTTGCTGAAAGGCAGAGGTGAAAATTAGACAGGAAGTAATGTCCCCTAGCCCCAGTGAGCTCCACCGTATTTCCTCTGTGAGCCCCCCAGTGGTGGTAGAAGGGGCAGGGGCGCAGGAAGCACTAAGGCCATGTGCGTTTTCCAGCCGCATGGAATCTGAAGACAGTGCAGTGGGCAGAGCGTTTTCTGGTAGGGAATGGCAGTTAAACTAAATAGGAGGTT
The DNA here is from genome assembly GCF_055505025.1 of Bos grunniens. Taxonomy (NCBI): domain Eukaryota; kingdom Metazoa; phylum Chordata; class Mammalia; order Artiodactyla; family Bovidae; genus Bos; species Bos grunniens. The sequence goes on from NC_141194.1 coordinate 9,289,870, forward strand.
AAAAGTAATGTTTAGAAACCAAAGATAGAGACCTTTACATGTTTCTTCTTCTTTCACATTTTATTTTTAGAATAATCCTCAGAGGACAAAAACACTATTGTCTGGGTGCAAGAGAAAAATAAGAACAGAAATAGAGTTGCTGTGGTTTTGAGAAAAAGCAAAAGTGACTTAAGACTTGGAGCAGTTGCCATCCTGAACTGTAGGATGGACTCTCTTTTATGATCTCTTCCCTTACTTCGTGCCTAATGGTGGTATTTTTAAGAAGTGAGTAGATTTTGTGAACTTTATACATTTGAAAATTGGAGAGCTATGACTTAAGAAAGGTTGATTATAAAAGTAAGAAAAAATAAATCCCTCACATTGAATTTAGCGTCATTAGACAGGAGTGTGTCTTTGCTACACTCCTGATACTAAAAGATGAAAAAAAGGGGAAATGTCTGCTTTTTCCTTTTTATTTAAGTCTCCTTTCTCCAAAATGGAGACAATAAATTTACCTCATAAAATTGTTAAATAAACGCACCCAACAGTCCTTTGTGCATAGCTGGACTTCCATAGGTGTTTAAAAATAATAATAATGTGTATCCTGATTGTGGTGGTGGTTATACATGTCTAAACGTAATAAAATGCCACAGAACTAGACACTGCACACTTACCTCCAAAAAAGTGAGACAAAGGAGTGAAATCTAAATAAGATTATTAGTTAATGTCAGTATATTGTCTCAGTGTCAGTTTCCTGGTTTTGTCAATGGACTATAGGTACTAAAGATGTTCCCACTGGGACAAGCTGGGTAGAGGGTACACAGACATCTATATTATTTTTGTAGCTTCTTATGAGTGTTAAACTTTTTCAAATAACAAATGTTAAAAAGAAAAAAATAATTAGGTATTGAAATAGATTGGAAAGATTGCCTGTTTGTGACAGTTTGTTGCTCAGAAGCATAGTGGTTTATTTTTATTTTAATGGCGACTCCTCTCATGAGTAAGCCCAATTATCAGGTTTTATTTATAAACAACAAAACAAAATCTAATCAATATATGTTGAGGCTAATGCAATAGGTTATAATACAGACCATGAACATAAATTGATATTAACTATGCAGTCACAAAGCCCAGTGGAAGGAAGAAGTCTAAAATGAAACAGGATTATCATTTATCTTTAGTTTGGGCATATTTTATCTTTGTATAGTCCAGGATTCATCTAAATTTGCCAGAGTTTGAAATCTTTGCCGAACACATCCTTAAATTCCCTGAGAAGTATAAAGTAGAGGTGGCTTGCCTACTTTTCTGTTGAGAATTTCTACTTCAGCAGACTTTGGGGAGGGCAAGCCTCCTCTGTCTTGCTGATATGCGTAAGATGTGATCTATTTATATTACAAACCATATGCAGAGCCTGGCAAGCCTCTCTGTAAATGACATCATCGGCTCTGCCCTAAAATAGAAGGCTGGGAATGGGGCGCCAAAGACATTAGGGGACCTTTCACAATCGTTATGCCTCTTGGTGCTGATGGAACCAAAAGGATGAACAAAATCTATGAGTTCTGGTAAGAAGAATAAATAATAAATACCCATCAAAGAGAACAAGATGCCCTCTTTGGTCTTCTTTGCAGGTTGTCAAAATCAAGATCTTGAGGCTCGAGTACTTTTTAGTGGGTTTTCCTTTTTGTGTGCGTTGCACAAATGCTACTGCTGCTGCTGCTAAGTCGCTTCAGTCGTGTCCAACTCTGTGCGACCCCATAGACGGCAGCCCACCAGGCTCACCCGTCCCTGGGATTCTCCAGGCAAGAATATTGGAGTGGGTTGGCATTTCCTTCTCCAATGCATGAAAGGGAAAGGCGAAAGGGAAGTCGCTCAGTCGTGCCCGACTCTTAGCGACCCCATGGACTGCAGCCTACCAGGCTCCTCCATCCATGGGATTTTCTAGGCAAGAGCACTGGAGTGGGGTGCCATTGCCTTCTCTGTGCACAAATGCAAGTACAGATAATTTCAGATTTATTATACTGATGGGCCTCCTTCAAAGTGTGATGAGTTTTATATAGAGCTTCATTCAAAGCAACCAGTATTTTTAGAACATTTATCCAGTGGTAAGTAATTAGATTTATCTGTAAGAAAATAGAGAAGAGCAGTTGCTGACTTCAAAAGGCTCCTAGACAAGTAGGAAAAGATGAGAAAACAAAGAAGTATATCACAAAATGACAAGCACAGTGAGAAAGGCACATATAGAAGAAAGATATAAGGGAGACATTATTAACTATTCAGGACAGCATGGCTTAAACTGGGTCTGAAAAAAAGATGTATTCTTGGGCTGTGTTGAGTTTACTACAAGAATTTAAAATTTCTGTGTTTTCATTTATTTTTAAAAAATATTTATTTCTTTGGCTTCACTGAATCTTAGTTGTGACAACTTCGATCTTTATTATGGCTTATGGGATCTTTTAGGCTGCTGCGTTTTCATTTAGGTGGAAATTATATTATATATATATATATATATATATATATATACACTTACATATTTTTCCAGTTATCTGGCTAAATCTAACTTAACATTTTTTTTATTATAATAAGAACATTTAACATGCGGTCTATTCTTCTAACACTTTTTTAAGTGCACAACATATTATTGTTAACTCTGGTCCTATGTTGTACAGCAAAGCTCTAGAAGTTATTCATCTTTTGTATTTGAAATCTTATATCCATTGAGTAGCTTCTCCTTGTTTCCACCTCCTCTCAGTGCCTGGCAATCACCAGTCAACTCTCTGCCTTTATGGGTTTGACTACTCTCACTTTCTCATATAAATGGAATCATAGAATATTTGTCTTTTTGTGACTGGCTTATTTCTCTTAGCATAATGTCCTCCACGTTCATTCATGTGGTCCCATTTCCATGATTTCCTTATGTTTTAAGGCTGACTAATATTCCATTTAAAAATATTCTATATTTTTAAAAAATCAGTCCTGAATATTCATTGGAAGGACTGATGCTGAAACTGAAACTCCAATAGTTTGGTCACCTGATGAAAGAACTGACTCATTGGAAAAGAACCTAATGCTGGAAAAGATTGAAGGCGGGAGGGGACGGGGACGACAGAGGATGAGATGGCTGGATGGCATCACCAACTCGGTGGACATGAGTTTGAGTAAACTCTGGGAGTTGGTCATGGACAGTGAGGCCTGGCATAATGCAGTCCATGGGGTCGCAAAGAGTCAAACACGACTGAGTGACTGAACTGAACTGAACTGAATATTCCATTGTATAAATAGGCCACATTTTCTTTATCCGTTCATTGTCTCTGGATATATAGGTTGTTTCCACATGGAAGTTATTGTGAATCGGATGAACCTGTATCTTACATGGTTTCAGTGCATTTACATCTATGTACTGTTGCAGTGAGTTTTTTGCTTTAGTTTGAAAGTAGGTAAGAAAACTGAGCACAGGGTAGTTGGGAACATGGAACTGAAAGAACCTGGACTAGAGCATTAGTGGTATATTCTGAGCTCCAATGGATGTTTTGCATATATGCCATCTTTTTCCTAACTAGCAAAACTTCCTTAATAGGAAGTGTGGTAGTATATACATAGTCAAGGAAAAATTTGTGTGCTCCTAATTTCAACCACAACTAGATAAGATATCCTTTGTGCCTGAATAATGCCCAGTGCTTTCAGTGAACACAAAAGCTGAACCTGTGACAGATCCTTTCCCCCTTCTCCATATTCTTGTCATGAGCAAGGCAGCAGTAATTTAAATATTTTAGTGAAAAAGCCAAAGGAGCTACAGATACACTGGCAGTGTATCAATCAGAAATTACATTCAACTGCTAGTAATAAAAACCCATAAAAGGATGGCTTAAATGACAGTTTTTATTAAGTCTGGAGTCCAAGATTGTTATGGTGGTTATATGATTTAACCAGGGACAGATACTCTTTTGATTTTGTGCTTTGTCTTCCTGATCCCTCTCTTCTCGAAATGGCAGTCAGAGCTCCTGCCATCATAGTTTCATTTCAGGCATAAAGAAGGAGAACAGCAAAGAGAAATGAAGGCATATGCCAGCTGTGTGAACCCTTTAAAATTGCCTTCTTGTAAGTTCCCTTCAGTTACTTTTACTTATCTCACTGATAAGGAGCTTTCTGAAATACTCCTAATTGTAAAGTGAAAGTGAAAGTTGCTCAGTTGTGTCCAACTCTTTGCAACCCCATGGACTATACAGTCCATGCAATTCTCCAGGTCAGAATACTGGAGTGGGTACCTGTTCCCTTCTCCAGGGGATCTTCCCAACCCAGGGATCGAACCCAGGTCTTCCACATTGCAGGTGGATTCTTTACCAGCTGAGCCACAGGAGATTTCATTTTTAGCTTGTTATATCATCCTTTCAAATAATCTCAAGGTTCATGTAACTCAGAAAAGATAAAATAATATTTGATAGACAGCTAGTAGCCTCTACAACATGGAGATCTTATTATCACTGAGCTCTTGATCCAGCTTCAGTAACTACCCACTTCCAGATGTCTTGAAATAAAGTCCTAAGTGTTTAAGGTGCTGTTATTTAGATGTTTGTTATTTGCAGCTAAACACATTCCTAACTGAAGCCAATATAAGCACTGCTTATTGAAGTTTAATTTTTATAATGGACTCTTTGACCAGGAATCGCAAATTCAAATATATTCAGAACTAGGTTGGTGATGTGAGTGGGTGATAACTGTTGAGGAGGGGGCTTGGTGAACTGGAGAATGAGTATCCCATCTGAAGTGGGCCCCTGCTAGTATGGAGAACAGTATGGAGGTTCCTCAGAAAACTGAAATAAAGCTACCATATGACACAGCAGTCCCACTCCTCTCATGTATCTGGACGAAAACATGACTCAAAAAGATACATGCACCCCTGTATACATAGCAGCACTATTCACCATAGCCAAGACATGGAATCAACCTACGTGCCCATCAACAGAGGAATGGATAAAGAAGATGTGGTACATATATACAAGGGAATACTACTCAGCCATAAAAAGAACAAAATAATGCCATTTGCAACAACATGGATGCAGCTAGAGACTCTCATACTAAGTGAAATAAATCAGAAAGAGAAAGACAAATACTATGCAATATCACTTATGTGTGGAATCTAAAATATGACACAAATAAACCTATCTACAAAAAGTGCTTATAGAAATAGAGATCAGACTCATGCTTGCCAAGGTGGGGGGTAAAATGGGAGTTTCGGGTTAGCAGATGCAAACTATTACACTTAGAATGGATAAATAACAAGGTCCTACTCCACAGCACAGGGAACTATATCCAGTTTCCTGGGATAAACCATAATGGAAAATAATATTGAAAAAAAATGTATATATGTGTAAAACTGAGTCACTTTGCTGTATAGCAGAGATTGGCACAACATTGTAAATCAACTATAGTTCAATTTTGAAAAATAAAATGGAATAGAATAATAAGGTGGGCTGCTGCTGCTGCTATTGAACTGAGAGGCTAGTTTTCATACAGGACTGCCAGCCTACTGTTACCAGATTTAAAAAATAGAATTAAGAGAACTGGAAGGCTAGATCTTTATGCATATCATGGGGTCAGAATTTTTCATACCACAATATAGATAGGAAGAAACGAAATCTCATTTCATATTTTAGTCTGTAATTATGGCCTCCCCCAACCTCCCTTTTGCTGATTAGAAGGAAAACCCAAGAAAATAACACCACCTAAAAGTCAATCCTGTGTAAGGGCTAGTCCCCTCTGAAAATTTGGAAAATGTTGCTGTCTTCTTTTGTAAATCATTAAGGTATAATTCAAATGCCATAATATTTACCCTTTGAAAGTTTATGATTCAGTAGTTTTTAGTATATTCACAAAGTTGTGCAACAACTGCACTGTCTAGCTCCAGAACATTTTATCACCTCAAAAAGAAAAATACCCTTTAGGAGTCACTCCCCTTTCCCCAGCCCCTGGTAACTACTAACCTACTTTCTGTCCCTGCAGATTTGCCTACTCTCAGTTCAGTTCAGTCGCTCAGTCGTGTCCAACTCTTTGCGACCCCATGAATCGCAGCACGCCAGGCCTCCCTGTCCATCACCAACTCCCACAGTTCACTCAAACTCATGTCCATCGAGTCAGTGATGCCATCCAGCCATCTCATCTTCTGTCGTCCCCTTCTCCTCCTGCCCCCAATCCCTCCCAGCATCAGAGTCTTTTCCAATGAGTCATCTCTTCGCACGAGGTGGCCAAAGTACTGGAGTTTCAGCTTTAGCATCATTCCTTCCAAAGAACACCCAGGGCTGATCTCCTTTAGAATGGACTGGTTGGATCTCCTTGCAGTCCAAGGGACTCTCAAGAGTCTTCTCCAACACCACAGTTCAAAAGCATCAATTCTTTGGTGCTCAGCTTTCTTCACAGTCCAACTCTCACACCCATACATGACCACTGGAAAAACCATAGCCTTGACTAGACGAAACTTTGTTGGCAAAGTAATGTCTCTGCTTTTCAATATGCTATCTAGGTTGGTCATAACTTTCCTTCTAAGGAGTAAATGTCTTTTAATTTCATGGCTGCAGTCACCATCTTCAGTGAATTTGGAGTCCAAAAAAATAAAGTCTGACACTGTTTCCACTGTCTCCCCATCTATTTCCCATGAAGTGACGGGACCAGATGCCATGATCTTCATTTTCTGAATGCTGAGCTTTAAGCCAACTTTTTCACTCTCCTCTTACACTTTCATCAAGAGGCTTTTTAGTTCCTCTTCACTTTCTGCCATAAGGGTGGTGTCATCTGCATATCTGAGGTTATTGATATTTTTCCTGGCAATCTTGATTCCAGCTTGTGCTTCTTCCAGCCCAGTGTTTCTCATGATGTACTCTGCATATATGTTGCCTACCCTAGACATTTCATATAAATGGAATCATATAATGGCTCTTTGTTTGGTTTCTTTCACTTGGTATAATGTTTTTAGGGTTTATCCATGTGTTACATGTATGAATACTTCATTCCTTTTTATGTCTGAAAAATATTCCACTGTATCGATAGACCACATTTTGTTTATGTCCGTTGATGGACATTTGGGTTATTTCCACTTTAGGGCTATTACAGATAATGCTGCTGTGAACATCTGTGCACAGTTCTTTGTATGAACATATTTTTTTCACTTTTCTTAGATATTTACCTAGTGATGAGCGCCGAAGAATTGATGCTTTTGAACTGCGGTGTTGGATAAGACTCTTGAGAGTCCCTTGGACTGCAAGGAGATCCAACCAGTCCATTCTGAAGGAGATCAGCCCTGGGATTTCTTTGGAAGGAATGATGCTAAAGCTGAAACTCCAGTACTTTGGCCACCTCATGCAAAGAGTTGACTCATTGGAAAAGACTCTGATGCTGGGAGGGCTTGGGGGCAGGAGGAGAAGGGGACAACAGAGGATGAGATGGCTGGATGGCATCACTGACTCAATGGACGTGAGTCTGAGTGAACTGTGGGAGTTGGTGATGGACAGGGAGGCCTGGCGTGCTGCGATTCATGGGGTCGCAAAGAGTCGGACATGACTGAGTGACTGGACTGAACTGAACTGAACTGATATTACTGGGTTATATGGGAACTTTGGTTTTGACTTTTTGAGCAACTGTCAAACTGTTCCCCAAAGTGGCTACACCAGTTTACATTGTCGTTAGCAGTGTATGAGGGTTACAGTTTCCCCACCTTACCAACTCTTGTTATTATCTGTCTTTTTTGATTCTAGCCATTCTAGTGGGTTGCTGTTGTTCATTCGCTCAGTCATGTCCAGCTCTTTGCTACCCCATGGACTGCAGCACACCAGGTTCCCTGTCCTTCACCATCTCCTGGAGTTTGCTCAAACTTATGTCCATTCAGTTGGTGATGCCATCCAACAGTCTTGTCATTTGCTTTCCCCTTCTCCTCCTGCCTTCAATCCAGAATCAGGTTCTTTTCCAATGAATTGGCTCTTTGCATCAGGTGGCCAAAGTATTGGGGCTTCAGGTTCAGCTACAGTCCTCCCACTGAATATTCAGGGTTAATTTCCTTTAGGATTGACTGATTTGATCTCCTTGCTATCCAAGGGACTCTCAAGAGTCTTCTCCAACACCACACTTTGAAGGATGAATTCTGTGGCATTCAGTCTTCTTTATGGTTCAACTCTCACATCCATACATGACTGCTGGAAAAATCATAGCTTTGACTAGACGGACCTTTGTCAGTAAAGTAATGTCTCTGCTTTTAAATACTCTGTCTAGGTTTGTCATAGCTTTTCTTCCAAGGTGCAGTTGTCTTTTAATTTCATGGCTGCAGTCAGTGTCTGTAGCGATTTTGGAGCCCAAGAAAATAAAGTCTGTCACTGTTCCCATTGGTTCCCCGTCTCTTTGCCGTGAAGTGTTGGGACCAGATGCCATGATCTTAGTTTTTTGAATGTTGAGTTTTAAGTCAGGTTTTTCACTCTCCTCTTTAACCTTCATCAAAAGGCTCTTTAGTTCTTCTTCACTTTCTGCCATAAGGGTGGTGGTATCTGCATATTTGAGGTTATTGATATTTCTCCCGGCAATATTGATTCTAGCTTGTGCTTCATCCAGCCTTGCATTTCACATGATGTACTCTGCATATAAGTTAGTGGTATGAAGTGGTATCTCTTGGTGGTTTTGATTTTTATTTCTTTAATGACTAATAATATTGAACTTCTTTTTGGGTGCTCATTGGCCATTTGTGTATCTACTGTGAAGAAATGTCTATTTAAATCCTTTACATATTTAAAAAATTATATTATTTGTCTTTTTATTATTGAGCAGTATGCTTTTAACACAGTTTGAAATGTATGTTGTTTTCATATTTTGTAGGTCACAAATGGTTGAATCTGGCAAGTAAAATGGTTCAAACTAGTATAAAAATACCCATATTTTGGCCAAATGTCTACCTATCATATTTCGGTTAAAGTTTAATTATATAAATACATATTTTAAACATGTATTCTAAACCTTGTGTTATATCAAATATATTGTTTTACAAAGTAGCCTTTTTTTTTTTTGGCTATGCTGTGTGGCTTGAGAAACCTAAGTTCCTGGGCCAGGAATCAAACCCAGGCCGTGGCAGTGAAAGTGACAAATCCTAACCATTGCACCACCAGGGAATTCCATCCCGAATGCGTGGAATTCCACCTAGATTCCTTTTTCATTCTCACATTTGATGATGCATTTTTCTCAGATTCCCATACATGCACGTGGACGTACGCTTCTCTAGATAGAGCTGCTTGAAAACAGTGCCATGCGCACTTCCAATTGTTCACAGCCCTTTTTGAATCTGAGCGTGATGCCGCCAATAGAAATTTTATTATAATTCACGTATTAATGTGTATTAGCTTTGACGTGGGGTATCTCTTCACAGCTGCTCCAGCAAAGCTCAGCCGCTGCACCTTACCTTGGACGAGGGGTATCTCCTCACAGCCGCCCCTCCTGACCTTGAAAGTGGAGTAGCTCCTCTCAGCCCTCCTGTGCTCGCACAGCCACCGCTCCTTGGACATGGGGTTGCTCCTCTCGGCTGACACCCCTGGCATCGGGCATGGGGTAGCTCCTCCTGGCCGCCACCCCTGACCTCGGGCATGGGGTAGCTCCTCCCTGCCGCTCCTGCGCCATCACAGCCTGGCACTCCTGGCCGCCGCCCCTGACCTCGGACGTGGGGTAGCTCCTCTCGGCTGCCGCCTCTGACCTTGGGCAACGGGTAGCCCCTCTGGGCCACACTTCTGCATGGTCTGTGGCAGCTGGGTGCTTCTGCGCAGTCCGTCGCAGCTGGTACGCTTCATGTCCAAGGTAAGAGAAACCCAAGTAAGACGGTAGGTGTTGCGAGAGGGCATCAGAGGGCAGACACACCGAAACCATAATCACAGAAAAGTAGTCAGTCTAATCACATGGCCCACAGCCTTGTCTAGCTCAGTGAAACTAAGCCATGCCCTGTGGGCCCACCCAAGATGGGCGGGTCATGGTGGAGAGGTCTGACAGAATGTGGTCCACTGGAGAAGGGAATGGCAAACCACTTCAGTATTCTTGCCTTGAGAACCCCATGAACAGCATGAAAAGGCAAAATGATAGGATACTGAAAGAGGAACTCCCCAGATTGGTAGGTGCCCAAATGTTACTGGAGATCAGTGGAGAAATAACTCCAGAAAGAATAAAGGGATGGAGCCAAAGCAAAAACAGTACCCACTTGTGGATGTGACTGGTGATGGAAGCAAGGTCCGATGCTGTAAACAGCAATATTGCATAGGAACCGGGAATGTTAGGTTCATGAATCAAGGCAAATTGGAAGTGGTCAAACAGGAGATGGCAAGAGTGAACGTCGACATTCTAGGAATCAGAGAACTAAAATGGACTGCAATGGGTGAATTTAACTCAGATGACCATTATATCTACTACTGCGGGCAGGAATCCTTCAGAAGAAACGGAGCAGCCATCATGGTCAACAAAAGAGTCCGAAATGCAGTACTTGGATACAATCTCAAAAACAACAGAATGATCTCTGTTTGTTTCCAAGGCAAACCATTCAATATCACAGTAATCCAAGTCTATGCCCCAACCAGTAACGCTGAAGAAGCTGAAGTTGAACGGTTCTATGAAGACCTACAAGACCTTTTAGAACTAACACCCAAAAAAGATGTCCTTTTCATTATAGGGGACTGGAATGCAAAAGTAGGAAGTCAAGAGACACCTGGAGTAACAGGCAAATTTGGCCTTGGAGTACAAAACAAAGCAGGGAAAAGGCTAATAGAGTTTTGCCAAGAAAACGCACTGGTCATAGCAAACACTTTCTTCCAACAACACAAGAGAAGACTCTACACATGGACATCACCAGATAGTCAACACTGAAATCAGATTGATTATATTCTTTGCAGCCAAAGATGGAGAAGCTCTTTACAGTCAGTAAAAACAAGACCAGGAGCTGACTATGGCTCAGACCATGAACTCCTTATTGCCAAATTCAGACTTAAATTGAAGAAAGTAGGGAAAACCACTAGACAATTCAGGTATGACCTAAATCAAATCCCTCATGATTATACAGTGGAAGTGAGAAATAGATTTAAGGGATTAGATCTTATAGACAGAGTGCCTGATGAACTATGGATGGAGGTTCATGACATTGTACAGGAGACAGGGATCAAGACCATCCCCATGGAAAAGAAATGCAAAAAAGCAAAATGGCTGTCTGGGGAGGCCTTACAAATAGCTGTGAAAAGAAGAGAAGTGAAAAGCAAAGGAAAAAAGGAAAGATATAAGCATCTGAATGCAGAGTTCCAAAAAATAGCACGGAGAGATAAGAAAGCCTTCCTCAGCGATCAGTGCAAAGAAATAGAGGAAAACAACAGAATGGGAAAGACTAGAGATCTCTTCAAGAAAATTAGAGATACCAAGGGAACATTTCATGCAAAGATGGGCTCGATAAAGGGCAGATATGGTATGGACCTAACAGAAGCAGAAGATATTAAGAAGAGGTGGCAAGAATACACAGAAGAACTGTACAAAAAAGATCTTCACGACCCACATAATCACGATGGTGTGATCACTCACCTAGAGCCAGACATCCTGGAATGTGAAGTCAAATGGGTCTTAGAAAGCATCACTATGAACAAAGCTAGTGGAGGTGATGGAATTCCAGTTGAGCTCTTTCAAATCCTGAAAGATGATGCTGTGAAAGTGTTGCACTCAATATGCCAGCAAATTGGGAAAACTCAGCAGTGGCCACAGGACTGGAAAAGGTCAGTTTTCATTCCAGTCCCAAAGAAAAGCAATGCCAAAGAATGCTCAAACTACCACACAATTGCACTCATCTCACACGCTAGTAAAGTAATGCTGAAAATTCTCCAAGCCAGGCTTCAGCAATACGTGAACGGTGAACTTCCTTCTAGATGTTCAAGCTGTTTTTAGAAAAGGCAGAGGAACCAGAGATCAAATTGCCAACATCTGCTGGATCATGGAAAAAGCAAGAGAGTTCCAGAAAAACATCTATTTCTGCTTTATTGACTATGCCAAAGCCTTTGGCTGTGTGGATCACAAGAAACTGTGGAAAATCCTGAAAGAGATGGGAATACCAGACCACCTGACCTGCCTCTTGAGAAATTTGTATGCAGGTCAGGAAGCAACAGTTAGAACTGGACATGGAACAACAGACTGGTTCCAAATAGCAAAAGAAGTATGTCAAGGCTACATTGTCACCCTGCTTATTTAACTTATATGCAGAGTACATCATGAGAAACGCTGGGCTGGAAGAAGCACAAGCTGGAATCAAGATTGCCAGCAGAAATATCAATAACCTCAGATATGCAGATGACACCACCCTTATGGCAGAAAGTGAAGAGGAACTAAAGAGCCTCTTGATGAAAGTGAAAGAGGAGAGTGAAAAAGTTGGCTTAAAGCTCAACGTTCAGAAAACTAAGATCATGGTATCGGGTCCCATCACTTCATGGCAAATAGATGGGGAAACAGTGGAAACAGTGTCAGACTTTATTTTTTTGGACTCCAAAATCACTGAAGATGGTGACTGCAGCCATGAAATTAAAAGATGCTTACTCCTTGGAAGGAAAGTTATGACCAACCTAGATAGCATATTGAAAAGTAGAGACATTAGTTTGCCAACAAAGGTCTGTCTAGTCAAGGCTATGGTTTTTCCAGTAGTCATGTATGGATGTGAGAGTTGGACTGTGAAGAAAGCTAAGCGCTGAAGAATTGATAATTTTGAACTGTGGTGTTGGAGAAGACTCTTGAGAGTCCCTTGCACTACAAGGAGATCCAACCAGTCCATTCTGAAGGAGATCAGCCCTGGGATTTCTTTGGAAGGAATGATGCTAAAGCTGAAACTCCAATACTTTGGCTACCTCATGTGAAGAGTTGACTCATTGGAAAAGACTCTGATGCTGGGAGGGATTGGGGGCAGGAGAAGGGGACGACAGAGGATGAAATGGCTGGATGGCATCACTGACTCAATGGACATGAGTTTGAGTGAACTCCAGGAGTTGGTGAAGGACAGGGAGCCCCTGGCGTGCTGCAATTCATGGGGTCGCAAAGAGTCGGACAGGACTGAGTGACTGAAGTGAACTGAACTGAACTAATGTATATTAAGCTCTACAACATAAGCACTTAATTTATTGTAATAATCTGATTTTTTAAAGCTTGTAATAGTGGCACCTAGAGCTGCAGTCTAAAGTTGTTTCTCCACAGATGATGACTCAATCTGTGTTAAATTGATTTACCTTCCTTATATCATGTCAAGTGACCTCTGTAAGCTTTCAGACTGAGTTTGTCTGAGGTCATTTCAGGTTAATGTATCTTCCCCACATAGAACTTTGGCATTCAAAATGAAGTAATTGAGAGACTGCCTGTCATATGAAAGGCTTAATAATGACTTCATTTTTGATAGGTTAATTTTGAGACAAAATCTTGCCTTAGATATGACTATTGCAGAATTTGGGGAAGAAGGACTTCTGGGAATTTGGGTGAGGGAAGTTGGTTAAATCTTCATCTGCAGTAGCAAGATGAATTTTGATAAAGCAAGATATTGTGACATAAAGCATACTGTATAAAGATGTTGAGGAAACTACTAAATGGTCAAATACCAGTAATCATTTCATTTAGCAGCTGCCCTAAAAGTCGTCTGTGCTCTGCCTATTCATCTCTTCCTCCCCATAACCTCTGATAGCCACTGATCATTTTAATATTGCCATAGTTCTGTTTTTTTCCAGTGTAATCTAGGTGGAATCATACAGTTTGTAGCCTTTTCTGATTGGCTTTTTTCACTTAGTTATATGAATTTCCTCCATGTTTTTTTCATGGCTTAATAGCTCATTTATGTTTGGCACTGACTAATATTCCATTGTGTGAATATCCCACCGTTTATTTATCCATTCACCTACTGGAGGACACCTTTTAAAAAAAAATATTTATTTTTAATTGAAGAATAATTGCTTTATGGTATTGTGTTGGTTTCTGCCAAACATGAGCATGAATCAGCCATAGGTATACATACGTCCCTTCCTTCTTGAAACTCCCTCCCACCTCCCTCCCAATCCCACCCCTGTAAGTTGTTACAGAGCCCCAGTTTGAGTTCCCTGAGTCATACAGAAAATTCCCATTGGCTGTCTGTTTTACATGTGATAATGTATGTTTGTTCATAGTGATGCTTCCTAAGGCCCACTTGACTTTGCAGTCCAGGATGTCTGTCTCTAGGTGAGTGATCATACCATCGTGATTATCTTGGTTGTGAAGATCTTTTTTGTACAGTTCTGTGTATTCTTGCCACCTTTTCTTAATATCTTCTGCTTCTGTAGGCCCATACCATTTCTGTCCTTTATTGTGCCCATCTTTGCATGAAAAGATCACTTGGTATCTCTAGTTTTCTTGAATAGATCTCTACTCTTTCCCTTTTTTATTCTTTTCCTCTATTTCTTTGCATTGATCATTGAGGGAGGATATCTTATCTCCTTGCTATTCTGTGGAACTCTGCATTCAAATGAGTATATCTTTCCTTTTCTCCTTTGCCTTTTGCTTCTCTTCTTTTCTCAGCTATTTGTAAGGCCTCCTCAGACAACCATTTTGCCTTTTTGCATTTCTTTTTCTTGAGGATGATCTTGATCCCTGCCTCCTGTACAATATCATGAACCTCTGTCCATAGTTCTTCAGGCAGTCCGTCTATCAGATCTAATCCTTGGAATCTATTTCCCACTTCCACTGTATAATCATAAGATATTTGATTTAAGTCATACCTGAATGGTCTAGTGGTTTTCCCTACTTTCTTCAATTTTAGTCTGAATTTGGCAATAAGGAGTTCACGATCTGAGCCACATTCAGCTCCTGGTATTCTTTTTGCTGACTCTATAGAGCTTCTCCATCTTTGGAGAACAGATGATTACATTTGCAGAGAATATAATCAGTCTGATTTCGGTATTGACCATCTGGTGATGTCCATGTTTAGAGTCTTCTTTTGTCTTGTTGGAAGAGGGTGTTTGCTATGACCAGTGTGTTCTCTTCGCAAAACTCTATTAGCCAAGATGGTGATGGAATTCCAGTTGAGCTATTTCAAATCCTAAAAGATGATGGTGTTAAAGTGCTGCACTCAATATGCCAGCAAATTTGGAAAACTCAGCAGTGGCCAAAGGACTGGAAAAAGTCACTCTTCATTTCAGTCCTAAAGAAGGGCAATGCCAAAGAATTTTCAAACTACCGCACAATTGCACTGATCTCACATGCTAGCAAAATAATGCTGAAAATTCTCCAAGCGAGGCTTCAATAGTACGTGAACCGAGAACTTTGAGATATTCAAGCTGGCTTTAGAAAAGGCAAAGGAACAGAGATCAAATTGCCAACATCTGTTGGATCATTGAAAAAGCAAGAGAGTTCCAGAAAAACATCTATTTCTGCTTTATTGACTATGCCAAAGCCTTAGACTGTGTGGATCACAATAAATGGTGGAAAATTCTGAAAGAGATGGGAATACCAGACCACCTGACCTGCCCCTTGAGAAATCTGTATGCAGGTCAGGAAGCAACAGTTAGAACTGGATATGGAACGACAGACTGGTTCCAAATAGGGAAAGGAGTACATCAAGGCTGCATATTGTCACCCTGCTTATTTAACTTATATGCAGAGTACATCATGAGAAATGCTGGGCTGGATAAAGCACAAGCTAGAATCAAGATTGTGGGGAGGAAATATCAATAACCTGAGATATGCAGATGACACCACCCTTATGGCAGAAAGAGAAGAACTAAAGACCGTCTTGATGAAAGTGAAAAAGGAGAGTGAAAAAATTGGCATAAAACTCAACATTTAGAAAACTAAGATCATGGTATCTGGTCCCATCACTTCATGGCAAATAGATGGGGAAACAGTGACAGACTTTATCTTTTTGGACTCCAAAATCACTGTAGATGGTGACTGCGGCCATGAAATTAAAAGATGCTTGCTCCTTGGAAGAAAAGTTATGACCTACCTAGACAGCATATTAAAAAGCCGAGACATTACTTTGCCAACAAAGGTCTGTCTAGTCAAGGTTATGGTTTTTCCAGTAGTCATGTATGGATGTGAGAGTTGGACCATAAAGGAAGCTGTGGGCAGAAGAATTGATGCTTTTGAACTGTGGTGTTGGAGGAGACCTTTGAGAGTCCCTTGGACTGCAAGGAGATCCAACCAGTCCATCCTAAAGGAAATCAGTCCTGAATATTCATTGGAAGGACTGATGCTGAAGCTGAAACTCCAAGCCTTTGGCCACCTGATGCTAAGAACTGACTCATTTGAACAGACCCTGATTCTGGGAAGGATTGAAGGCAGGAGGAGAAGGGTTCAATGACAGAGGATGAGATGGTTGGATGGTATCTCTCATTAAATGGACATGAGTTTGAGTAAACTCCGAGAGTTGTGATGGACAGGGAGGCCTGGCGCGCTGCAGTCCATGGGGTCACAAAGAGTCAGACACGACTGCGTGACTGAACTGAACTGAATGTACATTTCCATGTCACTCTCTGCATGCATCCCTCCCTCCCCTCCCCCCCCACACCGTGTCCATACATTTGTTGTCTGTGTCTGTGTCACCACTGCTGTCCTGTATGGAGGACATCTTGATGGATTCCAAGTTTTGGTAATAATAAGTAAAGCTGCTGTAAACATCTATGTGCAGGTTTTTGTGTAGACATAAGTTTGGTATTTGGGTAAATACGAAGGAGTAGCATTTGCTGGTTCATATAGTGAGAGTATGTTTGGTTTAGTAAGAAACTGCCAAGCTGTCTTCCAAAGTGCCTGTGCCATTTTGTATTCCCACCAGCAGTGAATGAGAGAGTTCTGGTTGCCCTGCATCCTTGCTCGCATGTGGTGTTTAGTGCTTTGGATTTTGGCCATTCGTTGGCTTCTGTTTGAGTGCTCAGACAATGGTAAGTCACTATGTCAGAAATTCAGAACATGTATAATAGCCAGGCAAGGAAGGCCTTACAGGTGGTAGGCTGGAATAAAGAATGTTCGTGGTGCCTCCGCTGGGCAGTGCACCCACCTACCTCACTGACTATCTGTCTCCTCCCCTGTCTTTCTGGCCTCTCTCATAGTTAAGTTGGGGCCTGTGACTGAGCACTGGCCAATGGGAGTAAGAGGAGAGGTGAAGCCTAACTCTGCTGCTGCTGCTGCTAAGTCCCTTCAGTCGTGTCCGACTCTGTGCATCCCCGTAGACGGCAGCCCACCAGGCTCCCCCGTCCCTGGGATTCTCCAGGCAAGAACACTGGAGTGGGGTGCCACTGCCTTCTCCAGGTGTGAGCAATTTAAGAGTCTGTGTACTACTGCCTCTTTCTGTTCCTTATGTTCATAGAACTTGGAGCCTCTGTAACCCATATGAAGCAGCTACAAGGCACCAGAGGTCCGTGGGCTTGGACCCCAGAATACCTGTGTGGAACTGAACTCCATACCCACCTGCACTGGGGCATGTATTTTGAGTAAGGATAAACTCTTGTCACGTTAAGCCAGTGAGATTCCAGGTTACTTTGTTACCCCCACGTATTCTAGCCTAACCTAACTAGTACACCTCTGTTTGCTGATCTTTAAGGTTGCTCCATCCAGTCAGAATTCCTGTCCATGTCTGTGCTAAACTGTGCTTTCCAACCTCTTTAGCTTTCTTTGGCCCCTGGCCCATCTCAATAAGACTTTGGAGATCTATACCATGTCAGTAAAGCTTCCCAGGCTCCCACTTCACTCTTTGTCTTTAAACTCTGTGGGAATCTCTGTGTTCACTCTTCCAGCCAGTCCTTCCACAGGTTCTCCACTGATCTCTGAGTCTCACCAACACGAGGGCTCCAGGCATGAGCTCCTTCAGTGACAGTGCCCCTCACTTAATTACTGAATGAGGCAGTCCATTCTACTTTTAGAAGGCTCTAACCGACATTAGGTTTTTCCTTAAGTGAGTTTGCTGTGCCTGATGCAAATTATCTTGTATTTGTTCAACTACCATTATCTGAAGTTGTGAAAATATCTCCTCCTCCTATGTGGTAGTTTTCTAGGCAGCTGAGGATGGCAAGCTATCATGTTCCTCCTAATTTCTTCTCTTATCTAGAGTGTCTCATTTCATCCAGGTGAATATATACATCTTTTACAAAAGTGAAACTTTCCTGTTATGAGAAACAGGAATAATAAAAGGATATATATGTAGTTAAGTACATAAATGTAGCTAATATTATACTTTTAACACAAGAGAGATCAGCTTATTTAAAAAAAAAAAACCATAACACACGTGTAGGCTGTACGATTATACCTATAACCCATCTGCTTTTAATACATCTTTCAGTTTTTTTGGTAAGATTTCACTTGGTGTTGAAACTTGGCAAAGCCTTAGTCTGACAGCATTTTTTAAACGATGGAATGTGAGAAAAGGATCTGTCATATTTTTCAATTACAAAGGCACTAAAGCAAGGAAGAGTTTCTTTCTCTTTTCCTTTTCATGAACTCAGCAAGTCAAAAAAGGGAAGGTTGAAAGAATAAGAACCCTAGAAAGTTTCAGCTTAAAAAACAAAACTTGCTCTAGGTATTTAAATGAGTGAAGTAAGCAAGGACCTCTCAGAAGTCAAGGAGGCCACTGTAATTTAAAATACACTCAGAAGAGCCTATTTAGCCATGATATTTTCCCAGTGTTTCTTGTCTTTTAAAACTGGAAGGACTGTGTATTTCTTTCAAAGTTCAGAGGGGCCCCCGGAGCCTGTTCTTGCCATCTTGTTCCATTTAGCTCAAATGCCTTTTCCTATTTCCATCTCATCACTGTTGGGCTTTCCCTCCCCTTCCCTTCTCTTTTCTCCTTATCAGAACAGCCAGATTACTCCAAGGCAGCAGGCCCAATGCAACAGTTATGTATATAAACAGAGTGGATGAAGAGGTGGGGCATTGGGAGGGCAGCACGGAGCCAGGATGCTTATGGGTCTGGTGGCTGGAGGAAAGGTCAGCTTGGGTCAGCCAGGTGATGACTTTCTCTTCTGTCTACCTTCTTCCTTTTCCTATCTTCTTTCCTTGCCTTCCTTTTACTTCATTTTCTCTCCTCCTTTCAACAATTGTCTCCTTTCTCTGCTTTCCTCAGTTCTGATTACTCTCCTTTCCTGTAACTTCTGCCCTCTCTGCCCAATTTATCCCTTGCCAGGTGTGCAGGGAAGAGTTAACATGGCTGGCTCGAGGTGGCTGTCTTTAAACGGCTCGCTTTACAAGTTTGGCCCTTGGTAGATACCTGGGAACTTTGCCTTTGAAGCGTTCTCCAGGCATTAGGTTGTTTGGCCCATCTGGGCTCCTAGACACCTGTTTCCTTCTGGGAATCTGGAAGTTCAGTAGTGGTGGAAGGTCATCATGCCTAAGTGACCAGAGTGAAAGTGAAAGTCTCTCAGTCATGTCCAACTCTTTGCGACCTCATGGACTATACAGTCCATGGAATTCTCCAGGCCAGAATCCTGGAGTGGGTGGCCTTTCCCTTCTCCAGGGGATCTTCCCAACCCAGGGACTGAACCTAGGTCTCCCTCATTGCAGGCAGGTTCTTTACCAGCTGAGCCACAAGGGAAGTGACCAAGGCCTGATATAAACTCTGGACTCAGAGTCTCAAGCAGGCCTTACTGGGCAGAAAACTGCCCATCTGTTGCTGCATCTAGTTTTTAGAAGAAACACATTCCTACCTGGTGCCAGGAGAGAATGGAGGAAATCTGGACATGGATTCCTTCAGACTCCTCCTGCTGTGTTTTTTCCCCTTTGGTGATTACTCTAATACCCTGTAATCATGGGTCCAATGGCTTCTGAATTTTGTGAGCTCTTCTCGCACATCAAAGAATGTATGGGCAGTCTTGGACCCCTGAAACACGTGCCAAGGCTAATGGTTTTCCTGGCCCATCTTTCCTCCTTCAAAGTGGCATTCAAAAGTCAGATCATGACTTCCCTAGTGGTCCAGTGGGTGATACTCTGAACTGCCAGTGCAGGGGCACAGGTTTGAAATCTGGGGAACTAAGATCCCACATGCTGCACAGTGTGGCCAAAAGACACAACACCAACAAAATATATATATACACATTTTATGAATATATATGTATAAACTGGGAAGAAACATTTGTAACACATATAATTTTTAATAATTAAAAACAACGAAAGTCTGATAAAAAAAAAAGTCTGGGTTTTTTTACCTTGTGAAAACTATTACTATTTCTCATTGGGAAGAGACCTATTTTCAAAGAGGTGAGGGTGAATGCAGACTGTTACACACCAGGCACTGTGCCAAGTGCTTTATATTTGTTGTCATTGTTCAGTTGCTAAGTCATGTCTGACTCTTTGTGACCCCATGGACTGTAGCCCGCCAGGCTCCTCTGTCCATGGGATTCTCCAGGCAAGAATTCTTGAATAGGTTGCTGTTTCCTTCTCCAGGGGATCTTTCCAACCCAGGGATCGAACCCCCGTCTCCTGCATTGGCAGGCAGATTGTTTACCACTGAGCTACCTGGGAAGCCCAAGTGCTGTATGTACATTGTGCCATCTTAATCAACAACTCTGTGAGGTTTTTATTATCACTCCTACAGTGGATGTAGGAAGCTGACTCAGCAAAGATTACAAAGATGGAGTTGGAGGAGGCAGGACATTAGTGGTTTAGTTCAATGAACAAGCAGTGTGCTAGGCACAAGAGCAAAAATGATCAGTGATGCCAAGACCCAACTATAGAGTTGCTCACTATTTAAGGAGGAAACAAACAGATAAACCTAATTTTTAGGCTCTGGTGAGAGCTTAGGACAAATATATGGGGGGGGGAGTGATATGAAATTTGAATCTAAATATTTTTGATGGCAGAATTTAGGCTTTTTATTTTTAAAATTCATTATTGATATAACACCACCCCCATTCCTTTCAGGGAAAATGCATATGAGAAAAATGAAAAAGCCCTATTTTGTTCTTGAATACTTTTATTAGGTTTTGAAATGTAAAAGAAGTATATTTTCATGAAAAAAAAAAAAGTCTGACAGTTCAAAAAAGTAACGTGTAAAGTTAAAATCTGCATCCATTTTTTTTGCTTTTTTAAAAAATTGGAGTATAATTACTTTACAATGTTGTGTTAGTTTCTGCTGTACAACAGAATGAATTAGTTATATGTGTACATATATCCCCTCCCTCTTGAATCTCCCTCCCACCCAACATCCCACCCCTCCAGGTCATCTCGGAGCACCAGGCTGAGCTCCCTGTCCTATGCAGCAGCTCTTTAGTGTGTTTTATTTTTGTCCAAGAATCAGACACTTTTTTGATGCAGAAAGATGCATCTTTCCAATCAATACCGATCCTGGCTGGGTTCCCACTGTTGCACATTCCAGATAATTAAAAAGGAATAAAGTCAATCATCAACTGGTATTCAGGGTGTGGTCAGCTTAATGAGATATTAGCTTATATGCTTTTTCTTGCTGTATTTTTACCCACCCCTTTCTAAATACACAAGCCAGCATTGTGTACTTCTTTACCAAAAAGGTTTTGGCCAAATCTAAAGAAAATTATCTCAACAACTTTCCCATAGTATTCCCCAGAGAGACTGTCTTTTCCATTTTCCCATTGTCCCACTCATTCCCTAATACTGGGAAATATCAAATAAAAGGTATGAGCTCAACAATACTTAAATTTAATCCTTAAAATAATAAATCACTTTCCTCAAAACTTCTTTGGATAGAGTTTGGGCATCCTGACTGCTCATTGCCATGTTGGACTGAACTTATGTTTCAGACTATGAATTATATTTCTGACTATAAATTATGTTACTATGAATAATAGTTTATATTTCACTTCATTTTTAACCTGAAGAGGAGTTCTATTTCAATACATTTCTTTTTTATTAAAAAAAATCCTACTGGTCAATTCTTTAAGTTAGCAATCTCAAATATTTATGTTGATGTTGGATTTTGAGGAAATTATTTTGAAATGTTCCTGGATTCAGGCTTTTTTTAAAGCTGAGATTGTTTCTTCTATGCTCGATCTGACAAAAATCTTACTTTCCTAAGGATGTGGTAGAAGAGTGAGACAAAAATAAACTCGTGCTCAACTGCTATAGAAATAGGTGACAGTGGGTAGCAATGACAAACAGTAGTCAGGAGTAATACAGAGTTGAGATTGATGTGGGCTTCCCTGATAGCTCTGTTGGTAAAGAATCCATCTGCAATGCAGGAGACCCCTGTTCTATTCCTGGGTCAGGAAGATCCGCTGGAGAAGGGATAGGCTACCCACTCCAGTATTCTTGGGCTTCCCTGGTGGCTCAGCTGATAAAGAATCCATCTGCAATGTGGGAGACCTGGGTTCAATCCCTGAGTTGGGAAGATCCCCTGGAGAAGGGAAAGATTTATGTTAGATCTTCAAGGAAACTTAGAGCTCACCCAGCCTGTCCCCTCACTATGGACTCTCCATATTGCTGGGGCTTCCCAGGTGGCGCTAGTGGTAAAGAACCCATCTGCCAATACAAGAGACATAAGAGCTTGGGTTAGGAAGAGCCCCTGGAGGAAGGCGTGGCAACCCACTCCAGTGCTTGTGCCTGGAGAATCCCATGGACTGAGTAGAAAACTAGAAATGAATATTGATTCACAGTGAGAGGAGTCTGTGATTTGGCTTTTGTATTTAACCTAGAGGCTATTTTTTGTTTACCCCTGGATATGAGTATTTAAATCTGTGTATGGGGAATTTGCATTAGTACAAGCTGAGTAATTAATGAATAAAAAAGCTACTATGTTAGATCTGGGCTTCCCTGGTGGCTCAGATGGTAAAGAATCTGCTTGCAATGCAGGAGACCTGGGTTTGAACCCTGGGTTGGGATGATCCCCTGGAGGAAGGCATGGCAACCCACTGCAGTATTCTTGCCTGGAGAATCCCCATGGACAGAGGAGCCTGGCGGGCTACAGTCCATGGGGTTGAAAAGAGTCGGACACAACTAAGCGACGAAACACAGTGTTAGATCTGATTCAGGAGAATGGCTCAGTCTCACCAAGCTTATTCCAATAAATTTAAATCAAGTCAGTTCAGTTCAAAGTAACTCATCAAGAATCTAGCACAAATTTCTTGCCCTATATTCTAAGGCATATTCTTCATTCCATGAGAGATAGGATCCTCAACATGAAAAATTAGAAATCAATGTCAGAGTTCAAATATGAGACAGAGCAAAAGGTGCTGGAAGACATTCATATGTTTTTATGGGCTAAAGAAGGCACTTTTCTCATTTGTAAAATAAAGATTTTGGATTAAATGGACCCAATGGTTTTCTTTTTAATTTTTTGTAAGTTTCATAGAATTGTGTAACCATCATCTCAATCTTGTTTTAAAATTTTCCTGTTATCCTCAAAATTTGTCTTGAGCCCATTTCTAGTTAATTCCTAACCCTTTGCCCCAACCTTCACCCCT
Source organism: Bos grunniens (assembly GCF_055505025.1). Lineage (NCBI taxonomy): Eukaryota > Metazoa > Chordata > Mammalia > Artiodactyla > Bovidae > Bos > Bos grunniens. The sequence goes on from NC_141194.1 coordinate 9,313,242, forward strand.
GCCTTTATCAGGCCCAGGCAAATGCTGATCTGCTTTCTGAAGCTGTAGATGTGCCCTTCTGAGATTTCTAATACATGGAATCCTATGATATACAATCCCTTGTGTCTGGTTTCTCTTATTTAGCGCAATTGTTTTTTGACATTCATTCATGGTGTAGCATGTATCAGTAGTTTGTTTCTTTTTATTGCTGAGCAACATTCCATTGTATGGATAGAGTGCCTTGAGTTTATGGAGTCACCAGTCGATGGACATTTAGGTTGTTTTCACCTTTTGACTATTATGAATAATGCTGTTATGAACATTCTCACGCAAGTCTTTGTGTAGACTTTTCTTTTGGGTAGACTCCAGAAAGTAGAAGTGCTGGTTTATATGGGAAGTTTCACTTTAAAAAAAAAAAAAAAACTGTCAATTATTTTACAAAGCGGCTATACCATTTTACATTGCCATCAGCAGTATATAAGGGTTCTCCTTTCTCCAAATGACTAATGATATACATCCTTTTATATGCTTATTATTTATCTGTGTATCATTTTTGGTGAAGTATCTATTTAAGTCTTTTAAAAAATGGTTTGTCTTTTTATTATTGAGTTACAAGAGTATTCTATGTATTCTCAATGTAAAGAACTAAGAAATAAATTGTTAATTTTTAAACTCTTCTTATAGATTTTCCTGGGCTTCCCTGGTGGCTCAGGTGGTAAAGAATATGTCTGCAATGCAGGCAACCTGGGTTCAATCCCTGGGTAGAGATGATCCCCTGGAGAAGGGAATCTCTACCCACTCCAGTATCCTTGCCTGGAGAATCCCATGGACAGAGGAGCCTGGCGGGCTACAGTCCATGGGATCTCAAAGAGTCAGACACGACTGAGCGACTGACACACATGGATTTTGCTAACCCAGGCTTTGGGGAAAGACTTGGCTTTAGCTTGGGTATGATAGCAGTAGAAATTTTTGAGAATGGGTAAGCTGACAATTTGGGTAAATCTTTCCTTTTCTCCTTTGCCTTTCGCTTCTCTTCTTTTCTCAGCTATTTGAAAGGCCTCCTCAGACAACCATTTTGCCTTTTTGCATTACTTTTTCTTGGGGATGGTCTTGATCACTGCCTCCTATACAGTGTCACAAACCTGTGTCAATAGTTCTTCAGGTACTCTGTCTATCAGATCTAATCCCTTGAATTTATTTGTCACTCCCACTGTATAATTTTAAGGGATTTGATTTAGGTCACACCTGAATGGTCTACTGGTTTTCCCTACTTTCTTCAATCTAAGTCTGAATTTGGCAGAAAGGAGTTGATGATCTGGGCCACAGTCAGCTCCCAGTCTTGTTTTTGCTGACTGTGTAGAGCTTCTCCATCTTTGGCTGCAAAGAATATAATCAATCTGATTTCAGTATTGACCATCTGGTGATGTCCATGTGTAGAGTCTTCTCTTGTGTTGTTGGAAGAAGGTGTTTGCTGTGACCAGTGCGTTCTCTCAAAAAAAAACTCTATTAGCCTTTGCCCTGCTTTGTTTTGTACTCCAAGGCCAAATTTGCCTGTTATTCCAGGTGTCTCTTAACTTTCTACTTTTGCATTTTATTCTAGTCCCCTATAATGAAGAGTACCTCCTTTTTGGGTGTTAGTTCTAGAAGGTCTTGTAGCTCTTCATAGAACGTTCAACTTCAGCTTCTTCAGCATTACTGGTCAGGGCATAGGCTTGGATTACTGTGATATTGAATGGTTTGCCTTGGAAGCAAACAGAGATCATTTTGTTGTTTTTGAAATTGCACCCAAGTACTGCATTTTGGGCTCTTTTGTTGACTATGATGGCTACTCCATTTCTTCTAAGGGATTCTTGCCCACAGTAGTAGATATAATGGCCATCCAAGTTAAATTCACCCATTCCAGTCCATTTTAGTTCACTGATTCCTAAAATGTCAATGTTCACTCTTGCCATCTCCTGTTTGGCCACTTCCATTTTGCCTTGATTCATGGACCTGACATTCCAGGTTCCTAAGCAACACTGCTCTTTATAGTATCAGACTTTACTTCCATCACCAGTCACATCCACAACTGGGTGTTGTGTTTGCTTTGGTTCCATCTCGTCATTCTTTCTGGAGTTATTTCTCTACTGATCTCCAGTAGCATATTGGGCACCTACCGACGTGGGGAGTTCATCTTTCAGTGTCCTATCTTTTTGCCTTTTCATACTGTTCATGGGGTTCTCAAGGCAAGAATACTGAAGTGGTTTGCCATTCCCTTCTCCAGTGGACCACATTTTGTCAGAACTCTCCACCATGACCCGTTCATCTTGGGTGGCCCTACAGGGCATGGCTCATAGTTTCATTGAGTTAGATAAGGCTGTAGTCCATATGATAAGTTTGGTTAGTTTTCTGTGATTGTGGTTTTCATTCTGTCTGCCCTCTGATGGAGAAGGATAAGAGGCTTATGCAAGCTTCCTGATGTGAGAGACTGATGGGGAAATGGTCTTGTTCTGATGGGTGGGGCCATGCTCAGTAAATCTTTAATCCAGCTTTCTGTTGATGAGTGGGGCTGTGTTCCCTCCCTGTTGTTTGACCTGGGGCCAAACTATGTGGAAGTAATGAAGATAATGGTGACCTCCTTCAAAAGGTCCTGTGTACACACTGTTGCACTCAGTGCCCCCGATCCTGCAGCAGGCCACCACTACCCACGCCTCTGCCAGAGACACCTGGACACTCACGCACAAGTCTGGGTCAGTCTCTTGTGGCATCACTGCTCCTTTCTCCTGGGTCCTGATGCACACAAGGTTTTGTTTTTTCCCTCCAAGAGTCTGTTTCCCCAGTCCTGTGTAAGTTCTGGTGGCTCTATGGTGGGGTTAATGGTGACCTCCTACAAGAGGGCATATGCCATACCCAGGCCTGCTGAACCCAGAGCCCCTGCCCCTGAAGCAGGCCACTGCTGACCCGTACCTCTACAGGAGACACTGAACACAGTTCTGGCTCAGTCTCTATGGGGTCTCTGGGTCGTGGTGTGCACAAGGTTTGTTTGAGCCCTCCAAGCATCTCTGGTGGGTATGAGATTTGATTTAATCACTATTTTGCCCCTCCCACCATCTTGCTGGAGCTTCTCCTTTGCCCTTGAATGTGGGGTATCTTTTTTTGCTGGGATCCAACATTCTCCTGTCGATGGTTGTTCAGCAGCAAGTTGTGATTTAGGAGTTCTCGCAGGAGAAGGTGAGTGCATGTCCTTGTACTCCACTATCTTATAGATATAGCCATCTTGTAGACAAGGAAAGATACACCCATTTGAATGCAGAATTCTAAAGAAGAGCAAGGACAGACAAGAAAGCCTTCCTCAGTGATCAGTGCAAAGAAACAGAGGGAAACAATAGAATGGGAAAGACTAGAGATCACGTCAAGAAAATTAGAGATACCAAGGGAACATTTCGTGCAAAGAGGGGTACAATAAAGGACAGAAATGGTATGGACCTAACAGAAGCAGAAGATATTGAGAAGAGGTGGTAAGAATTTATAGAAGAACTATAGAAAAAAGATCTTCATGACCCAGATAACCACAATAGTGTGATCATTCACTTAGAGCCAGACATCCAGGAATGTGAAGTCAAGTGGACCTTAGGAAGCAGTGATCACTGTGAACAAAGCTAGTGGAGGTGATGGAATTCCAGTTGACCTATTTCAAATCCTAAATGATGATGCTGTGAAAGTGCTGCACTCAGTATGCCAGCAAATTTGGAAAACTCAGCAGTGGCCACAGGACTAGAAAAGGTCAGTTTTCCTTCCAATCCCAAAGAAAGGCAATGCCAAAGAATGTTCAAACTACCGCACAATTGCACTCATCTGACACACTAACAAAGTAATGCTCAAAATTCTCCAAGCCAGGCTTCAACAGAACATGACCCAAGAACTTCCAGATGTTCAAGCTGGATTTAGAAAAGGCAGAGGAACCAGAGATCAAATTGCCAACATCCGTTGGATCATTGAAAAAGCAAAAGAGTTACAGAAAAACATCTATTTCTGCTTTATTGACTATGCCAAAGCCTTAGACTGTATGGATCACAACAAACTGTGGAAAATTCTGAAAGAGATGGGAATGCCAGACCACCTGACCTGCCTCCTGAGAAACCTGTATGCAGGTCAGGAAGCAACAGTTAGAACTGGACATGAAACAACAGACTGGTTCCAAATAGGGGAAGGAGTATGTCAAGGCTGTATTTTGTCACCCTGCTTATTTAACTTATATGCAGAGTACATCATGCAAAATCCTGGGCTTGATGAAGCACAAGGTAGAATCAAGATTTCTGGGAGAAATATCAATAACTTCGGATATGCAGATGACACCATCCTTAGGGCAAAAAGTGAATAACTAAAGAGCTTCTTGATGAAGGTTAAAGAAGAGAGTGAAGAAGTTAGCCTAAAACTCAACATTCAGAAAACAAAGATCATGGCATCTGGTCCCATCACTTCATGGCAAATACATGGGGAAACAATGGAAACAATGACAGACTTTATTTTCTTGGGCTCCAAAATCACTGCAGATGGTGACTATAGCCATGAAATTAAAAGACACTTGCTCCTTGGAAGAAAATCTATGACCAACCTAGACAGCATATTAAAAAGCAGAGACATTACTTTTCTGACAAAGGTCCATCTAGCCAAAGCTGTGGTTTTTCCAGTGGTCATGTATGCATGTGGGAGTTGGACTATAAAGAAAGCACAGTGCTGAAGAATTGATGCTTTTGAACTGTGGTGTTGGAGGAGACTTTTGAGAGTCCTTTGGACTGCAAGGAGATCCAGCCAGTCCATCCTGAAGGAAATCAGTCCTGAATATTCATTGGAAGGACTGATGCTTAAGCTGAAACTCCAATACTTTGGCCACCTGATGTGAAGAACTGACTCATTGGAAACGACTCTGATTCTGGGCAAGATTGAAGGTGGACAGAGAAGGGGGTGACAGAGGATGAGACACTTGGATGGCATCACTGAAACGGTGGACATGAGTTTGAGTAAGCTCCAGGAGTTAGTGGTGGACGGGGAAGCTTGGCGTGCAGTCCTTGGGGTCAGAAAGAGTCGGACACGACTGAGTGGCTGAACTGAACTGAAACTGACCACATGGAATTCAAATTATATGCAGTGTACCCACAGCGACTCAAGTATAAATATATACCAGAAACCCCCTCTAAAAGATATACAGTGAGATTTTGTTACCAACTTCTAATTCTTTATCACAAAGAAGTTAGTGAAACATCTTTGTCTGGTATGCCTAAGGAGACAGTCCTAGTTTTGGTGGGAAACCTGTTTCTTTACTGGGTGTTAGCTAAAAATAAGAGTCCAGCCCATTGGGCAGAAAAATGAATGATGGGTGAGTTGGGGCCTAGGATATTCCCATTCAGCCATTTTGTGCCATCTGGACCCTACAATCACACTTTCTGTTTGGAAATTACTTATGTGTCAGGAGGAGGAGGCAGCAGACTTCAGCAGTAAAGTGGGTTACACTTCAGTACTTTTTCAGAGCCTATGGTGAGAACACATTTTGTATGATCTCAGCCTTTTCAAATTTGGGGGGATGGTATGTTGGCCCTGTCTGTAGTTTCTCCTGTAGAATGTTCCATGTATACATTAAAAGAATACTTACTATGAAGGCTCTTGTAGAAAAAAATAAGTTGATTCTGAAAAGAAATATTCTGTGAAATGTACTTTGAATCAGTTTATAATACCCCTGTGTAAATGAGCCTTCTTCCTATCCCAAGATAACTTTAACAAAATGATGCATATTTATAATATAGATTATTAAGAAAACAAATATACTTGCAGAAATCCTTAAAAATGTAGCTGTCAAAATAATTTATTTTTTCTTACCCTGGTTCTAATAAAGTTGAAGATGTGAAAATATTCTTTGTTTCTTCACCATATTCTTCAACACTTGTGTACATAATAGAGACTTATTAAGGCCATTCCTATGCTTGAACTGAACTATTTGACATTTATTTAATTAAAATAGTATTCATTTATGGCACATGGGAAGAAATACACTCGCAGACAAGGACAAAATTATCCAGGCCATCAATTTTTATTGTCTGCAGTATGAAGTTGATAATAGCTAAAAAGAGGAAGCATAAAGCAGGGAAGTACAGCATTATGCAGTGTTTTGAGGTTTTTCCTGCAGTGTTAAAAAGGAATTTCAGGCTTTCACATGAACAAGTTTTACAAAATATATTCACTTCTGCTTTTTTGAACTTGGAATGATCCTTTGAGACAGAATCTTGGGATGGAGTGGACACTTCACGCTGGGAGAGATTGAGAGCAGGAGGGGGAGACGACAGAGAATGAGATGATAATGGCATCATCAACCCAGTGGACATGAATTTGAGCCAACTCTGGGAGATGGTGAAGGGCAGGGAAGACTGGCGTGCTGCAGTCCATGGGGTAGCATAGACTCGGACGCAACTGAGTGACTAAACAGCAACAACCTTTGCCTTGCAAATTACTGAGTATTGTTGTTGACTTAGATGAGGCAAATTATCAATTAAATGCAATAGACACATTTCTCAGGACAATATGAAAGTAAGAACACATTTGCCAGAACACTGGCAATCTACAACAATGGGCATGTATTTTGGAAAGAAGAGTGTCTCAGTTTATTGTTTTGTCTTTTAGAAGTTCAGTTCAGTGCAGTCATTCAGTCGTGTCCGACTCTTTGCAACTCCATAAACCACAGCATGCCAGGCCTCCCTGTCCATCACCAACTCTCAGAGTCCACCCAAACCCATGTCCATTGTGTCGGTGATGCCATCCAACCATCTTATCCTCTGTTGTCCCCTTCTCCTCCTGCCCTCAATCATTCCCAGCATCAGGGTCTTTTCAAATGAGTCAGCTCTTCGTATCAGGTGGCCAAAGTATTGGAGTTTCAGCTTCAACATCAGTCCTTCCAATGAACACCCAGGACTGATCTCCTTTAGGATGTACTGGTTGGATCTCCTTGCAGTCCAAGGGACTCTATTGCTGTGGTTCTTGGTTGTCAATTTGAAGCAAACTTACTACACATGGTTACTGTCTCTTGGGTTAATCATGTTTTGGTGATTGGGTCTAAGGAGAACTTCTTGCTGGAGAATTTTCTATGAAATCTTGGCCTGAAGTTCAGCTTCTTCCAGGATGTATCAGGACTGTGTGATTGAAGCCATACCATGACCCAGGTGTCATTTGCAATCCTGATTCATCTCCTGCCAAGCAGCTTATTGAGGCCAGAGAATGTCTCCTGATTATCATCAAAGTTCCCTTTGCTTAGATATCCTTGGTTTTCCCAGGAAAGAGAGTTGGCAAATTTGAGCCAGTTGGCACCTGACTAGCTATTAGTAATATGTTCTTCTCCCTCTGGATGTCTGATCCTTAAGGGCTCCTTGCCAATCACACTTTAATGATATTTAAAAGAGACAAATTGTCTTGGAGAAATGTTTCTGCCTTGGAAGCATCTTAGGAGGTTCTTGAAACCTGATTAAAAATGAACTCATGAAAGAGGTAACAATTCCATAAGTCAGTTGGATTCTTCCTGCACCAACTTAGGAATAGATGGTTCCTTCATTGCTGCAGGTAAGGTGAAATGAGTTTTAGGGGCTTCCATAAAGCTCAAATTCCTGGTTATTCTCAGATATGAAGATTGATTAATTATCTTTTACTGCTGGTTATTTTTTATTGAAAACTTTACAACATTCTGTTCTTCAGTTGCCCAGTTGTGTCCAACTCTTCACAACCCCATGAAATGCAGCACGCTAGGCCTCCCTGTCTCCCATCATCTCCTGGAGTTTGCCCAAGTTCATGCCAGTTGCATCAGTGATGCCATCCAGCCATCTCATCCTGTGATGCCTTTTTCTCCTTCTGCCCTCAATTTTTCCCAGCATCAGGGTCTTTTCAAATGAGTCAGCTGTTTGTGTCAGGTGACCAAAATATTGGAGCTTCAGCATCAGTCCTTCCAGTGAGTATTCAGGGTTGATTTCTTTTAAGATTGCCAGTCCAGGTTCAATGCACGATACTGGATGCTTGGGGCTAGTGCACTGGGATGACCCAGAGGGATGGTATGGGGAGGGAGGAGGGAGGAGGGTTCAGGATGGGGAGCACATGTATACCTATGATGGATTCATTTTGATATTTGGCAAAACTAATACAATTATGTAAAGTTTAAAAATAAAATAAAATTAAAATTACAAAAAAAAAAAAAAAAGATTGACTTACTTGATCTCCTTGCTGTCTGAGGGACTCCAGTCACAGTTCAGTCTCTGCTATGGGACTCTTAAGCAACTTAAAAGCATTTAATGATTTTATTTCCTTGTATTAATTATGGATATACAGTTGACTCTTGGACAACACAAGTTTGAACCATGTGGATCCACTTATACCAGATTTCTTTTCAATAAATATGTACTACAGTGCTACACGATGTGCAGTTGTTTGATTCTGCAGATAAAGAACTGTGGATACAGAGGGCCAACTATAAAGTCATACTTGGATTTTCAACTGTGCAGTCCCCTAAGCCCCACGTTGTTCAAAGGTCAGCTGTATTTGGTACAAAGGAAACAAGAGTCACAAGTTCAAATAGGAGGTTGACTATGATATCTGGGAGAGTGAAAGTGGAAGTCATTCAGTTGTGTCTGACTCTTTGCGACCGCATGGACTATACAGTCCATGGAATTCTCCAGGCCAGAATACTGGACTGGGTAGCCTTTCCCTTCTCCAGGGGATCTTCCCAACCCAGGGATCCAACCCAGGTCTCCCGCATTGCAGGCAGCTTCTTTACCAGCTGAGGCACAAGGGAAGCCCAATAGCTGAGATAAGTGATATCTGAAAAAGAAATCAAGAAAAAGGAGATAGATAGATGAAGAGGTATTATTAAGATTGTTGAATGATAAATTGAGATATATTAAACATTTTGAGTTTTTTTGAGCAAAAGTCAGTTGGAAGAGGGAATCCCCAAACTGGAAGTGATTAGGAGTACTCCACTAACAGGAACTCTGGGGGAGACTTTTATAGAGAAAATGGGGAAAGCAAAGAAAGTATTGATTGGCTATTAGTTAAAGCCTAGCTGGCTGTTTGTGATTGGTAGTCCATAGCATTTTGATTTCATAACCTTGAAGAACTTACAAGCTTAGATTTTGTTTGCTTAACTAGGCTACCAAGGCATTCCAGCCACCTCAGCTCTAATAACGTTTTCTTTTTAATGAAACTATTCCCCCCTTTTGGTCATCCTCTCATGCAGGAGACATTGACTTAAAATTTGGTATTAGAGCCACTTTCAGGCACCAACAGACTTAAGTTGCTCTTGTCTCACTGTGAAACTCATCGGTTATGATGTCTGATCTGTGGGAGAATTATTTTTGATGATCATCTTGTTTTTGTCTCTCAGTACAGTAGACCATCTGAGGTACTGCTGATGGCTGTGAACACACATTTGAGAACTTTGAGAGAACACGGCACATCAGGGGCTCTACAGTGCTGACTATAGGAGGATAATACCAAGAGCCTGAAGTATACTTTTTAGCCAGGGCCTCCATGAATCAAACCAATTGGTATCAAATACATCAAAGAATGTACCCAAAGGAGTATCAACCAGTTTTAGCCAGGTGGCTTGATTAATTTATTGCATTTGCTCCAATACCAGAGGTGTTAATCCAGGTTCAGCAGGAGATATTTGCTGTGACACACACTCCTTGTTCAGCCAACAAGTAATCTATAGCAATTATAGTATCTAAACCACCTTAGTGAGATAGTCTTGTGACTTTGTTTTGTCGCTATGGCCTTAGCCCCAGATGCATCGATAGTGCTCAGAGTTAAGGGGCATTGTCTTCCCAGCATTAACAGAAGGAAAATGAAAGTAGCAGGAAGGCAAAGGAATAAAGATTTCATACTGGGGATGACAATTTTGATTCATGATTTCAGGAGAGCTGTCTCCCTCAAGATGCCATCTGCTTCTGGGGAGGAACCTCCCTAGTCAGTTTTATGTCTCCAGCTGGTGTGCAGTTCCAAGGTCTGGAAAAACCCTTGTTAAGTGGGGGATGTGTACCCAGGTTCAGGTCCCTGAAGTTTGACTGCCATCTGGGTAGTGAGAAGGACTTGGTATTGTCCCTTCCAAGGAGGTTCAAGGGTAGTCATTGTTCTCAGTGATTCCAAATCAGAAGAGTGGGAGAAAACTGGAAACACTAGTTGGGAGAGTTGTAGCAGATATTGGAGGAAACTAAAAGAATTCAGGATCAAGTTCAGTTTACAGGTACAGTTGTTTCTTCTCACCTTTATTATTTCTAAGTGGTTTTTATTACATATATTTATTAAAATTCTTGACCCTTAGAATACTTTATCCCTAGTGAAAACTGAGAAGTAAGCAGTGTGGAATGTCTGTTATACTAGCATTCTGTGGATTGGCAAATTTATAAATACCTTTCACAGTTTCTAGAAGTATATTCTTCTTAGCAGTTTTGGACACAAAACAAATTTACTAGTAGAACCAAATATCTTTCTTTTCTGCAAAAGAAAACCAAAAGTGAATAAACTTATGTTCATTAATGTTTCAGTATTTTATCTTATTTGAAAATGATCTAGATGTTCAATTAATAGCCATCATTCAACTTATCTCAGGTAACTTTAGGGTTTTAAGTTACCGAAAATATTTTTGAAACTGTTTTTATTGAAGTATAGTTGGTTTACAAAGTTGTGTTAGTTTCTGGTATAGAGTAAACCCTCCCCTCCCTTTACCCTTTGGTAACCATAAGTTTGTCTTCTATCTCTGTGAGTCTATTTCTGTTTTGTAAATAAGTTCATTTGTATTAGGGCTTCCCTCATAGCTCAGTTGGTAAAGAATCTGCCTGCAATACTGGAGACCCCGGCTCGATTCCTGGGTTGGGAAGATCCATTGGATCTTCCAGTGGATCTGGAGGGATAGGCTACCCACTACAGTATTTTTGGGCTTCCCTTGTGGCTCAGGTGGTAAAGAAGCCACCTGCAATGTGGGAGACTTGGGTTCTATCCCTGAGTTGGAAAGATCCACTGGAGAAGGGAAAGGCTACCCACTCCAGTATTCTGGCCTGGAGAATTCCATGGGCTATATTGTCCTTGGGGTCGTAAAGAGTTGGACACGACTGAGCCACTTTCACTTTCACTTTTCATTTGTATCATGTTTTAGATTCCATGTATAAGTGATATCATATGATGTTTGTCTGACTTACTTCGTTGAATATGATCCTTTCTAGGTCCATCCATGTTGCTTCAATTGGCATTATTTCATTTTTTATGACCGAGTGATATTTCACTGTATAAATGTACCAGATTTTCTTTAGCCATTCATCTGTCAGTGGACATACAGGTTGCCTTCATGTCTTGGCTATTGTAAATAGTGCTGCTGTGAACATTGGGGTGCATGTATCTTTTCTCATTAGAGCTTTCTTTAGCTACATGCCCAGGAGTGGAATTGCTGGTTATACGGTGACTCTGTTTTTACTTTTTTATGGAATCCCCGTGCTGTTTTCCATAGTGGCTGTGAAAGCTATTTTTAAGTAGACATACCATAAAGCATGATTATTGTTGAAAAGTGCATTTACAAACATTTGTTACTTCTGTTTCTTTAATTTAGTTGTTTTTAATTCTGTTTAGATTCAGTTTAGTTCAGTCACTCAGTCATGTCCAACTCTTTGAGACCCCATGGACTGCAGCATGCTAGGCCTCCCTGTCCATCACCAACTCCCGGAGTTGACTCAAACTCATGTCCATTGAGTCGGTGATGCCATCCAACAATCTCATCCTTTGTTGTCCCCTTCAATCTTTCCCAGCATCAGGGTCTTTTCAAATGAGTCAGTTCTTCACATTAGGTGGCTAAATTATTGGAGTTTCATCATCAGTCCTTCCGATGAATATTCAGGACTGATCTCCTTTAGGATGGACTGGCTGGATCCTCTTGCAGTCCAAGGGACTCTCAAGAGTCTTATCCAACACCACAGTTCAAAAGCATCAATTCTTTGGTGCTCAGCTTTCTTTATAGTCCAACTCTCACATCCATACATGACTACTGGAAAAACCATAGCTTTGACTAGATGGACCTTTGTTGGCAAAGTAATGTCTCTGCTTTTGAATATGCTATCTAGGTTAGTCATACCTTTCCTTCCAAGGAGTAAGCGTCTTTTAATTTCATGGCTGCAGTCAGCATCTGCAATGATTTTGGAGCCCAAGAAAATAAAGTCTGTCACTGTTTCCATTGTTTCCCCATCTATTTGCCATAAAGTGATGGGACCAGATACCATGATCTTCGTTTTCTGAATGTTGAGTTTTAAGCCAGCTTTTTTACTGTCCTCTTTCACTTTCATCAAGCGGCTCTTTAGTTCTTCTTCGCTTTCTGCCATAAGGGTGGTGTCATCTGCATATCTGAGGTTATTGATATTTCTCCCAGCAGTCTTGATTCCAGCTTGTGCTTCCTCCAGCCCGGCGTTTCTCATGATGTAGTCTGCATATAAGTTAAATAAGCAGGGTGACAAAATACAGCCTTGACGTACTCCTTTTCTTATTTGGAACCAGTCTGTTGTTTCATGTCCAGTTCTAACTGTTGCTTCCTGACCTGCATACAGGTTTCTCAGGAGGCAGGTCAGGTGGTCTGGTATTCCCATCTCTTTCAGAGTTTTCCACAGTTTGTTGTGATCCACACAGTCTAAGGCTTTGGCATAGTCAATAAAGCAGAAGTAGATGTTTTTTCTGTAACTCTTTTGCTTTTTTGATGATCCAGCGGATGTTGGCAATTGGATCTCTGGTTCCTCTGCCTTTTCTAAATCCAGCTTGAACATCTGGAAGATCTTGGTTCATGTACTGTTGAAGCCTGTCTTGGAGGATTTTGAGCATTACTTTGCTAGCATGTGAGATGAGTGCAATTGTGCAGTAGTTGGAGCATTCTTTGGCATTGCCTTTCTTTGGGATTGGAATGAAAACTGACCTTTTCCAGTCCTGTGGCCACTGCTGAGTTTTCCAAATTTGCTGGCATATTGAGTGCAGCACTGTTTAGATTAGTTGTGAAAATTTAATGAGACATTGAACTGACAGCCATCATCTTCAATTACCTTTCTTGCTCACAAATTATGTAACAGAGATTACATCATTGATTTCTAGCTCTTTGTCTTTGAGATGTTTTAATAAAGCCTTCCACCATGGCTTCAGAATGTTTTTCTTTCCCTTTTGGTGCATAGTGCTTGGGCAGAAGGCCTAAAAAATGTTCTTACCAGGCTCTGAATATCAGCTCCCAATTTGGCCAACTTCTGACCATAGAGCTACTTAGAAAAAGTGAACAACAACAAAAAAACCCACAGAAACTTCTTGAGTGTATTGTCAGGAGGTTTCAACTGATCGAAGAGTAAATATTCTCAGCACGTTGAACAACCTCATGGGTACAAGGGAGGTTCTCAGAGAGAATGTAAATAACAGTACCCTCTGGAGATCCTGAGCCACTCCCCAAAATAACCAAAAGAAAGAAAGACTTACTTCCTCTGACAGCTGGCAACAGTCAGTATTTCTGTCTGGCTATATGTTTAAGGTCCCCAACCTGACAGTTGGCCAAGCTAAGTTCTCAGGGCACAAAATGAGCCAAACAAGAAGGCAGTAGCTATTCCTGGGAAGGAAAGGATCGATAGCCAATGTGTTTTCCTGCCCTTGTGAATTTGGAAAGGAAAAGACAACATGAAATTTCCCCTTCCTTTCTCGCCCATGCTCCATAAATCCAGGAGAGCTGACCTTGCTAAGAATTGTTACCCTTTGCCAGGCTTCTGCCAGTTTCCTCATAATGCCGTCTGCATGATTCAGAGCAAGTGAGGTGTTCCAGTGGGTCTCATCCTGGTCACTAGAAACCACAGAAGGGGAAAAGTAACTCTGTCTTGACCCTTCATAGTGAGTGCCTGGCTGAGACCCTTTTCTCTAGGGCACCTTGTAACTGGATAAGGTCATCTCAGGTGGTTAAAAGTTCTCCACTGTGGCCACTGTAACTCAAGATTATCTTTGGTAAAATTAACTTCATTTTTATTTAATTTTTTTTGGGTGGGGGAGGGGTCCCACCCATAACTTCATTTTTAAAAATTTGTCTTTATTTATTTTAAATTTTTTGGCTGTGCCACAAGGCTTGTAGGATCTTCATTCCACCACCAGGGATCAAACCCTGCCACCCCACCCCCCTGCATTAGAAGCTGGGAATCTTAACCACCGGGTCAGCAGGGAAGTCCAGTAAGGTTGATTTCAAGACATTTTATTAACCTGAGGACTCATACCAGACCCGGTGAAGTTTCTAGGTCAAACCCAGTCCATCCTGATGGTGAGTTGCACGATAATGTGAATGTACATAGTGCCACTGAACTTTACAGTTAAATATATGGCAACCCATTCCAGTGTTCTTGCCTGGAGAATCCCAGGGACGGGGGAGCCTTGTGGGCTGCCGTCTATGGGGTCGCACAGAGTCGGACACGACTGAAGCGACTTAGCAGCAGCATGGTTAAAATAGTATGTTTTATATTATGTGACTTTTACCACAATTAAAAAAAAATAAACAGTCCGTCCTGGACCAGGTTTCCGGTTTCTTTCAATAAGTTGGACCCAGTCCGTCCCCAGACCCATTTCACTTTCTAAGTCGGAACCTGTTGTCCCTGGACCTCGTCCAGTTTCTAATTCGGACCCAGTTCTTTGCCAGACCCAGTTGGCCATCGGCCCTCATTTGGTTCTTAAGTCGGACCTGGTCTGTCCTGGCCCAGTTTTTAAGGTGGACACGGTTTGTCCCTGGACTCAGTTCAGTTTCTAAGTTGGATCCAGTCTGATTCTGAGCAGTTTCTGGACCCAATGTGAGAAAAGAAACGTGTGAAGGTCCAGGCTCTGAGAGGGACTCGCCCATCACCTCGGGAGGCAAGTGGGCCGCCCATCAAGTGACTTCACAGGTACCTGTTTGCTCACTGCTCCTGGGGGCTCTCGGGGCTTCTTTGGTTCCCTGTGCTGATGCCAGAGCTGTTAAAAGGTAAACTGAGGCATATTAAAAGTTCATAGAATTTCTCTGAGCAAAAATCAGTTTGAATCAGGCAGGGCCATGTCAGAAGTGGTTAGGGACATTCCACTGACAGGAGCCTGGAGAAAGACATAGAAAAAAAAAGCAAAGTAAGGAAATTATTGATTGACTGTAACTTCAAGCCTAGTTGGCTGTTTCTGATTGGTCATTCTTAGCATTTTGATCTTGTAACCTTGAGGCATTTACAAACTTAGATTTCAGTTTACTTAGGTGGGCCTCTAGGACATTAGCGTCACCTCAATCTAATGGCCTTGTTTAATTAATTTAACAGGATTCTATATTTAAACCTCTCACAAAATAGTCATTTATTGGGTCAACTTCCTATGTCAGCTTATTTTACTGTGTATTTCTCTATGACTGCAGCTGTCCTTTCCCAGGTCTATGGGATTTTTAGCCTCGAATGTTAGAATCAATATTGTTTGTATTTAGTGGCTAAGTTGTGTCTGACTCTTTTGCAACCCTGTGGACTTTAGCCCACCAGGCTCCTTTGTCCATGAAATTTCCCAGGCAAGAATACTGGAGTGGTTTACCATTTCCTTCTCCAGGGAATCTTTCCTGACCCAGGGATTGAACCCATGTCTCCTGCATTGGCAGGCGGATTCTATACCACTGAGCTACCCTTGGGTTTAATAGTTTCTGTTTATCTTATAAAATTTAAAAAAATCAGCACAAGCCTAGAACTTAAGATATAAAGAAGGTCTTTTAGCTTTACTTTTAGACCTGGGTTGTTTGTATACACCAGGCCAGAATTGGTCTTTCACTAATAAATTAACTCATTTATTCAGTTTATTTTTTGTGTAATATTACAGGAATACAAATTTGAAGTATGTGCAGTCCTTCCAGGGGTTTGTGATGGTGATAAAATTTATAACAACTAAAGTGATGGACAGTGCTTAACGTTCTAAATGCTCATGCCTAAGTAGGTGAAATCCCATGAAGGTTCCTAGGTAGGAGAGAGAACCTATCAACTTGGATGGAGGTTGAGCAGATGGGGTGAGAGCAAGAATTTTGAGGACAGTCTTAGTAGTTGATTGACATTTCATATGGACCTTATAAAATGGGTAGGATCTTGAAAAGAGGGTTTGAGATGAAGAAAGTATTAGAAGGAGGAAATAACATGAGGGAAAGCATTTTGGTCACCTGTGGGGCAGGTGAAAATGGTACTTAAATTACTAAAAAGGTATCTAAAACAAAATACTAGAAATTGTTTGCAGGTGGGTTAGGTGGTGATGGGTGAAAATTTGAGGCTCAGGATTTATTTTATAGGTACAAACTTGAATTTCTGTGTGGTAGTGGTACTTTAAGCCCTGGGAATGCACCTTGTAGACCTTCCTACACTGTGGAACAGTTGTCCCAGGGCCCCCACTCCTACAGTTCGAATCCACTGTGGATCTTGCTTCCCAGAGGCTGCTCCCCAACTGTGACCAAGCAGGTTGAAGACAATAAGGCATGCTGTTCCAGGAGACACAAACTCCTTTGTCAGTTGACCTTGACTCAAGAACTCCCAGACAGTTTTGCTGAACCTTTATTTATACATTAAG
Organism: Bos grunniens; assembly: GCF_055505025.1. NCBI lineage: Eukaryota > Metazoa > Chordata > Mammalia > Artiodactyla > Bovidae > Bos > Bos grunniens. Next base: position 9,329,811 of record NC_141194.1, read on the forward strand.
GAAGTCTGGGTTGCTTCCATCCATAAGAAGGTGGGTGCATCAGCTGTCTTAGCCTTGCCTGGCTTCATCTGTATTTCTCTTTGCACAAGCATTTTCACTAAAAGAAATCGTTGTACATTTAATCTCATCTTGACTTCTACATCTTAGACAAGGGACCAAGAGCAACTCAAAGTTTTTAAGGATAGTAACCTGGTTGGAGGTGCATGGCTAGGGAGGTTGTCTTGAAGAGGTGTTTTTATGGTGAACACACTGCTTTTGTTTTGGTTTCATGGATATCTGAGGAGACTCTGGAGAAACTGGTGAAAACTATGGAAATCTGCAGCACTCCCTAGGTTACCTGGGTGTTTGTAGGCAGGGAGTCACAAAGTTTTTGACTTAATACAAGAATGATGATGCAGTTTATTTCATAGTTCAGTCATAAAGTATGATTAAAGTTGTATATGTAATGTGTGACTAAAGAAAATATTATTTGAACTCTAGTTAATTCCATGTAAACTCAAAATAATGAATAATATTAATAGTTTCTGCCTCTAGTTCAGTGCTTCAGACTCAGAACTGATGTCTTAAGTGTTTGAGAAAAACAACTTAAAAATTCTTTTCTCTGTTAATTTTTTTCTCCTCAGTATGCTTTTAATACGTTTTATCAGGCATTATGACATGGCCATACAATTTCTTAATTTACAGTGCTCCTTCTTTGAATAATTTGTGAAACAACTCTTTGCCACCCAGAAACTAACTCAATTTAATATTAATGAAGACATATGTTAAAGCATGCGCTTTGTCTGCCTGTTCCTCAGCTTTGCGTTATGCTTTGTCTTGCATTGAAGTAATTCTATGTTTAGGACCTTGCCGTTGGTTGCCTTGGATATCATGGTACTGTCACAAGTTGAGGCTGTGACTTTGCTGCAGGTGCTAACTAGAGGAGACAATAGTCTGACGGGCAGAAGCAGAGGAAGGGGGAACTGGATCCCCACACACGCTGCAGCCTTGGCAAGTCACACACTTATATGCATCTGTGAAAATAATTTATACTGGGAATACATGCAATAAATAAATGAAGACTGATCAGATAGCTAACAGGAATGAAGAGATGTGGGAGCAAGAGGAGCCTGGGTGCTGACTGAGGGCACAAAGAGCATTGCATTGGCAGCACTAAACAGATGGCCAGGCACACTGTGGGGCAAGAACAGAGGAAACTGCCTAGAGGATCTAGAGCAGTCCTGAGAGTAAGCCAGGACTTTGAACAGGGTAAGTAGAAGGGAAGGGGGAAATGGCCAGTGGTTTTGATTTGCTTGCACTATTGGAGAATAGGAGCTTTTAGTATTCTTTGGAGAAAACTCATGCTTTCTTCTGAGTGACTGAGGGGTTATTTAGCAAATGCAACAGCAGTCAGGCCTCTTGTCTTTATATGTAAAACTATCCTGTCATTCTTTTGTTGCTCTGGGATTATTCTAGAAAATTGGTACCTCATTTATCCACGAAGACTTTCACTCATCTGCTAATCCCTTGGCACAAAGATGCATTCCAAAATTGGAAGGGATTTAATGGACACTTGCTATTGACCTTACTGCTCTTTGATGTTGTTGGCAATATTGACTTCTGCTTATAGTAAAATGGGGTTTTCTCTGGTAAATGTTTACTCTTGTGCAGAAAAATGTAAGAGAAACCTTATAATTCATTGTCCTCAGTAGTTTCATAAAGTTAATCATTATTTAAATTGAGGGTGGTAGAGGTAGAAAAGTCTGAAGAACATCCATCTGTGACATTCCCAAAAGAAGGATTTTTGCCAGTGAGTAAAACTGAGTGAATCACACTGTTCTTTAAAAATGTATAATGTGTTTTGTGCGAAGAAGATAGTCAAACGTGATATCATTTGTCTTATAGGTGGATGGAAATGAGACCAAGAGAAAAAAATAAGTGGCTTCATAACCTCACTTTATCCAGAGAGTGGAAAATAAAATGCAAGATTCCAATCCCTGCCCTTCCATTTCATCTTTGAAAAATACAGGTGAATGTTTATGAATCATTTTCAAAGTTGACCTAGTGTCTATGGAAACAGAAAGTGACGAAGACAGCAGTGCTGATCTGACGGAAAGATTGTTTTCATTTTCTTGCAAACATCATTAGGATGGTATTGTTTTCTTATTTGTGAATGTAAAAGTATGTGACTTGATTTTTTTTCTCTTGACAACAAAGAACGGCAAGGGTGTGGGGAGGTGGGTCCGACTGCCAGGCTAGTCTGGATTTTGCCAGCAATATGACCAATGACCAATTCTTCCTGTATTTGAACTCCTCTGGGAGATTCTTCCCTGGAGAAGGAAATGGCAACCCACTCCAGAGTTCTTGCCTGGAGAATCCTACGGACGGAGAAGCCTGGTAGGCTGCAGTCCGTGGGGTCGCACAGAGTCGGACATGACTGAAGCGACTTGGCGGCAGTGGCGGCGGCGGCGGCGGGAGATTCTTCCCAGTCCTTGCCTCTTCCCAGTCACCCACAGTGAATGTCTGGCCATCTGAGGGCCACCTGGCCTGAACGCTGTGTTACACTAGTTTGGCAAGATATGCCACCCTTGCTTCTGTGGTAATTGGCATTGCGAAGAAGAGCTGTTTGCTGCATTATTCTGCAGGATGAAACACTGGCAGTGTACAAATCTGCGTGCTAGGGAGGTATGAGACTACAGCCCTAAGTCACAGGTGACCAGTCAGCCTATCTGACTCTCCACCCAAGTCTCCTGGGCTTCCGACTCTATGAACCTCTGGTAATGAGAGCAGAGGGGAGCCACGTGCCCCAGCAGTGTTCTCCTGTCGTCTGCCACACCTTCCCTGCTTCCTCTGGCCCTCTAGGATGTCATCCTCATCTGGTTTTCATCCTACCCAACCCCTGTGCTTGCTGCTCCTGCTCTGCTTCGTTGCTGCCTTTCCCTCTGCCAGAGTGCCAGAGGCTGAACTCTCCCACGTACCTGGCTGGGAACTGCACTCACTACCAGGACTAAAGACTTTAGAATTTTGTGTGTGTGTATGTGTATTGTATATTTTGTGTATTATATAATACACTCAAAATATTCAAAGCCATATGTGTGTAACATATATGTATTTAGTTAAATTCATACCTTATGTACATATAGATGGACATATTTGTTTATTTCTCTCCATTTTTTTTCAACTTATTGCCCTCAAGGTCCATCTGTGTTGTTACAAATGGCAAGATTTCATTCTTTTTTATGGCCAAATAGTATTGCATTGTGTATTTATACTCCAGTTTCTTCATCCATTCACTCATTGATGGACATTTAGGTAGTTTCTGTATCTTGGCTGTTGTAAATAATCCTGCAGGAAACATGGGAGTGCAGGTATCTTTTTGAGTTAGTGTTTTCTTTTTCTTTGGGTAAATATCAGAAGTGGAATTGCTGGATGATATGATAGTTCTATTTTTAAATTTTAGGACCCTCCATACTGCTTCCCATAGTGGCTGCACCACCAACAGTTTACATTCCCACCAACAGCGTACAGGAGTTCCCTTTTCTCCACATCCTCACCAACGCTTGTTTCTTATCTTTTTGATAACAGCTATTCTGACAGTTGTGAGGTAATACCTCATTGTGGTTAGGTTTGCATTTCTCTGATGATTAATGATGTTGAGCATCTTTTCGTGTAACTGTTGTCCATCTTCATGTCTTCTTTGGAAAAATGTCTATTCAGATCTTCTACCCATTTTTAAATTGGATTTTTTTTTCTGTTGAGTTGTATGACTTCTGTATGTATTTTGGATATCAGCCCCTTATCAGATACATACTTTACATGTATTTTCTCCACCCTGTAGGTTGCCTTTGCATTTTGTTGACGGTTCTCTTTGCTGTAGAGAGCTTTTCTGTTTGATGTAGTCCCCTTGTTTATTTTTGCTTTTGTCACTTCCACTTTTTTGTGTCAAAAAATCATAGCTGAGACCTGTGTTAAGGAACTTACTGCTTATGTTTTCTTATAGGAGTTTTATGATTTCAGGTCTTGTGTTCAGGTCTTAATTCATTTTGAGTTAATTTTTGTTTGCAATGTAAGATAGTGGTCAAGTTTCATTCTTTTGCATGTGGCTGTCCAGTTCTCCCAGTACCATTTATTGAAGAGACTCTCCTTTCCCCACTGTATATTCTTGGCTCCTTTATCATAAATTAATTGACCATTATGTGCAGATTTACTTCTGTGGTCTATTTTCTGTCCCATTTATCTATGTGTCTGTTTTATGCCAAAACCATACTTTTTGATTTCTATAATTTTGTAATATAGTTTGAAATCAGAGAGCATGATACCTTCAGTTTTGTTTTTCTTTCTCAGGATTGCTTTGGCTATTAGGATCTTTTGTGCTTTCATTCACATTTAAGGATTGTTTATTTCTGTGGAAAATGCCATTGGACTTTTGGTAGAGATTGTATCGAATCTGCCTACTGCTTTGGGTTGGTATGGGCATTTTAACAGTATTAATTGTTACAATTAATGAGTATGGATTATCTTTCTATTTATTTGTGTCTTCTTCAATTTCTTTTATTATTGTTTTGTAGTTTTCAATATACAGGATTTTTACCTCCTTGGTTAAATTTGTTCCCAGGTATTTTATTCTTTTTGATGCAATTGTAAGTGGGATTCTTTTCTTAATTTCTCTTTCTGATATTTTGTTATTAGTGTGAAAGTAAAGTCGCTCAGTTGTGTCCAGCTCTTTGTGACCCCATGGACTGTAGCCTATCAGGCTCCTCTGTCCATGGGATTTTCCAGGCAAGAGTGCTGGAGTGGATTGCCATTTCCTTCTCCAGGGGATCTTCCTGACCCAGGAATCGAATCCGGGTCTCCCGCATTTCAGGCAGATGCTTTACCATCTGAGCCACCAGGGAAGCCCTGGTGTATAAAAACATTATTTTTGAGTATTAATAAAATGTATAATGAAGTGTATAAAAACAATAGATTTTGAGTATTAATTTTATATCCTGAAGCTTTACTGAATTCATTTATTGTTTCTAACAGTTTTTTTTTTTTTTGAGAAGTCTTTAGGTTTTCTACATATAATATGTCATCTGCAAATAGTGATAGTTTTAGTTTTTCCCTTCCCATTTGGATGCCCTTTATTTCTTTGACTTGTCTAATTGCTCTGGCTAGGACTTCCCATACTATGTTGAATAAAAGTGGCAAGAGTGGGTATCTTTGTCTTGTTCCTGATCTTAGAGGAAAAGTATGATTTTTTAAAGCACATCTATGACAGTTGTATACACCATATGAAGATGTGCTACACAGAACTGAATCTCCACAAGAAAATGAGAGCCACAATTTATGGAGTACCCATTCTACACTGAGCAATGTGCTAAAGTGCATTCTGTAGATTTTCTAATTAACCCTTATGCTGTTTTTTCCACTATCCAAAAGTCAAGTGTTCCTATGAAACTTTTCATAAGCTGAAATGATGTAAAGCGAAGAGGCAGTTACCTTAGGACACATTTCGCTAATGTATGCAGAAAATAAGATAAAGCACAGATGCTCACAGACGTAGTTCAAGGCTGTGTTGGCTTGATGCTGAGGTGCTGAGTGTAGTTCCTGAGGAAGGAGGTTGCTGGTATCACTCTCACTGCTTGGGATTCATGCTGCCTCTCTAAGGGCTGCTACAAAGCAAACGCTGAGCACTGTTTTCACTTTTTGGCTTTTTTTTTTTTTTGTAAAATCAGAAATCTTATTTCTTTAAGTTAGTGAAAACAAGTAGTGTAAAACATTGTAGTGTAAAGCAAACTTTTGAAAAGCAGGGGATCCCTGTAGTAGGATTAATTAGAGCTATGTATTTTCACCATTTTATGAATATGTAAACAGGTCTAGAAGGCTAAGACATTGGCTGAGGTTCATATATCTAATATGACTAGACTTGTTTAAAAGAAAGAAAGTGAAGTCACTCAGTCGTGTCCGACTCTTTGTAACCCCATGGACTGTAGCCTACCACGCTCCTCCATCCATGGGATTTTCCAGGCAAGAGTACTGGAGTGGGTTTCCATTTCCTTCTCCAGAGGATCTTCCCAACCCAGGGATTGAACCTGGGTCTCCCACATTGTAGGCAGACGCTTTACCATCTGAGCCACCAGGGAAGACTTGTTTATATCTCTCCAAATATAGTTCTAACTAGAGTAAATTATGTAACTGGTAAACTGAGTGTTGATTGGGATATACCAAATCCTTTACACATTTGATTTTTCTAAAAGGATATCCAGATTGTAGAGTAAGTTGAATCAAAACAAGGCAAAAAACAAGGGTCTGGCATGAGAATAACTACTATGTGACCTACTCTTTAGAGGTCCTATGTCCATCAGTTACTTGCACTGGGGAAAAGGATTTCACAGTGTGGGTACACGTTCCAGGCTAGTAGTTCAGGTAATAAAGGACTGCAAACATTGAGTTTAGGCAATAGTAGGAGAAACAAGGTGGAAAATCCCAGTTTTCAGTTCTAGAGTCCTGAAGATCCACAGATGGATAATGAAGGTCCAGGGCAGACAAATTCTGTGAGCTATAATGGTGATCTCCAAACTTATTTAATGTTTATATATCACCTCAGTCCAAAAAAAAAAAAAAATGGTGAGACTATCTATATATGCCTGTGTCTTTATATGTCTATATATGTTTACAGATTATATATATACTGCTACTGCTAAGTCACTTCAGTCGTGTCCGACTCTGTGTGACCCCATAGACGGCAGCCCACCAGGCTCCCCCCGTCCCTGGGTTTCTCCAGGCAAGAACACTGGAGTGGTTGCCATTTCCTTCTCCAATGCATGAAAGTGAAAAGTGAAAGTGAAGTCGCTCAGTCGTGCCCGACTCTTAGCGACCCAATGGACTGCAGCCTACCAGGCTCCTCCATCCATGGGATTTTCCAGGCAAGAGTACTGGAGTGGGGTGCCATTGCCTTCTCCGGATTATATATATATAAAGAGACTTTGAAGTTTAGTAAGATTTTGTTAAGTGATATATGAGTATTGTCTCATTGTTTTAATAGTACTGAAAAATATGGTAGTGGTTTGTTTTGTGGCCTGGGTGTTTGCATGCATGCTGGTTTTTAAAATATTTTGTGAATTCTGATGACTTCATTGCTACCATTAGCCAACTTCTAAAGGGAAAAATATACTTTTGTGATGAGATTGATGGTTAACAGTAATGGAGGTCAATCCATATTTAGATAGTCTCAACTCAATTTTGTGTGGCTGATTTCTCCTCAGATCTGATTGTGTCAGTAGTTTTCAAACTGCATATTGCAACCTATTGGTAGATTATAATATTAATAATAACTATCTCTTGAAATTAATAAAACATTTAAAAAACAAGATAAAATATCAGCGTATGTTACTAATAAGTATTGTTTTGATACACTCTTATTTCACTTATGTACCTACATCTATGTATCTGTGTATAGTTACAGGACTCTATATATATATCTAATACTGAACCATGATGTGAAATGTGGCATACAAACACTTTTGAAAGTATTGAATTAGATCATTATTGTTCTCACCCAGGAATTGTTGCTATTAAAGAGGTTATACTAGGGAAAGAAGAAACAATGTAAACTGTACCATTTTTCTTATTATTTGACTTATTTTCAGTGCTTGATTCCTTTGCACAGAGCTGTTTAAGCATTCATGTATTGTATTTATTTCATTTAGTTACAGCTGAAGAATATAACATACATTCACTTAAGGCACACATCAGCTGCAACAGGACAAAAACACTGCAGGCGTCCTGAAGACCCTTTGAAAACCCTTTTCCTTCGGAAAGTTTCCAGTAACATACCTGGTTCGTGACGTTCAGACATCCTGACTAAGAGAGCACCAGTGTCAGTCTTTACATGACCTATTAGCAAAGCTTAATTCCTTTCCTGTTATTTGTGATAGAAATATATTCAAATAAAAATGCTAGTTTCTTTATCCCTCACCCCAGTGCATGGTCTGGGGTCCTGCCCTGTGGAACATGTACCACTTTGTAAACACTGACTCATAGGCACAGTGGCCAGGGATTGCACACCACTGCCCCCCATTCTGACATCATCTCACACTATTCTTGTGCTTACCTGCTTTCTCTAGTCTAACCACACTGAACTCACACCAAGCAAGTTTCTACCTCAGGACATTTGAACTCAGTGCATTAAGAATCAGTTCTTATTACCATGATCCTTATGAGGCTGGCTCCTTGTCACCATGTAGCATTTATCCCAAATGATACCCTCTTAAAAAGACCTTCCCTGATCACTGTATATTATGTAGCCCCCTTCTCTCTCTCTCTCCACAGCCCCCATCCCTCTGCATTCAATTACTCTCATTTATTTATTTTCACAGGACCTTTCACTGTTTAATGTCCTCCAAACTCTACTTTAAGCCCCTCTAGAAAGGGATTTTGTCTTTACAGTTCAACCCAGTATGCCCAGAATGTTGTTGGGACTTGTAAATATTTGTGGAAAGATTCAAAACATTTCTCCTGTCCTCTGCTTCACTTGAACCAGTGCCTTTGGATCATTGGTTTATGAAACTGGTTCCTCCCCATGATATCCTTTGGCAGAGACTCTGTATTAGAAAGGAGGAGTTGGTTGTAGGGTGAGCCAAATTCTGTGAAAACTCACTGGAAGAAATGCTCATGATCCAGCAGGAGGGTAGGGGTGCTGATAGTGGAAATCCTGACGGCTTGTTTCTGGGAATAAAACTATCAGGCCACCTATGTATTTGAGAAAAGAGACTGACAACTGCAGGTGTATCACGCTATTAGCTCTAAAGGAGATCAAAGTTTTGTGTCTCATAGACAGTTTCAATGATCAAAAATTTGATCGCCAAATGAAGATGTTTTCTTGAGACACAATTAGTAGAGACTGCTAAATTTTATCCCTGTAGACAAAATATTACAGTCTGAACTTGGAGTTATTCAACTGTACCAGAATGCCCTACCATTCTGCCTCGTGTCTTGCACTCAGTATACTCTTAGTAGGTATTAGTTAGATGACTAAATAAATAAACATATACGGTTATATAAGCTGAGTCTGGCCTGGCTGTGACATTACTCAGCTGTGCAGTCTAGGTCAGGGTTTGGCAAACTACTGCCTAGAGGCCAAGTCCAAGCTCCCACTAGTTTCTATAAATAAAGTTTTATTGGAACACAGCCATGCTCATTTGTCAAAGTACAGTCATCCCTTGATATCCTTGGGGGATTAGGTCCAAGACCCCCATGAATATGAAGATCTAAGATGTTCAAGTCCATTATGTAAAATTGTTCATATTTGTATATCATATACACACATCGTCCCATATACTTTAAATCATCTCTAGATTACTTATAATACCTAATACAATGTAAATGATATGTAAATAGTTGTAGATGTAGTGTAAATGCCATGTAAATAATTGCCAGTGTGCAGTAAATTCAAGTTTTGCTTTTTGGAACTTTCTGGAATTTTTTTGTGAATATTTTAGATCTGTGATTGGTTGAATCCGTGGATGTGGAATCCATGAAAATGGAGGGCCAACCACGTTGCCTTTCACACTACAGTGAAAGAGCCGACTAGGGGTGGCAGAGACCATAGGACCCACAAAGCCTAAAATATTTACTGTCTAGTCGTTTAGAGTAAAAGTTTGGTGATCCCTGGGCTGGAGAACATTACTTAAATTCTTTGGGCATTGATTGTGTCATTTGTAAAATGAATTCAGTGGACTCAGTGGTGTCCAAGATCCTTTTCAGAGCTCATGTCTGAATTCCCTAGAATTTAAGACACTATGTCCATTATGGTTGATTCACATTGCTGTATGGTAGAATCCAGTACGATATTGTAAAGCAGTTATCCTCCAATTAAAAATAATAAAAGATTAAAAAGACACTATGTCCCTAAAGAAAACTCAGAGTGATATAGAGTTAAGGTTATACTCAGTGTCTTCTTAGAATACAGTTGATTTCAAGAAGTAAAAGTTCTCATTAAATAGACATAAAGATTTTACCACATTCCTTAAAAAACTGGAAATAGAACTGCCATAAACCCAGCAATCCCACGGCTGGGCATACACACTGAGGAAACCAGAATTGAAAGAGACACGTGTACCCCAATGTTCATCGCAGCACTGTTTATAATAGCCAGGACATGGAAGCAACCTAGATGTCCATCAGTAGATGAGTGGATAAGAAAGCTGTGGTACATATACACAATGGAGTATTACTCAGCCATTAAAAAGAATACATTTGAATCAGTTCTAATAAGGTGGTTGAAACTGGAGCTGATTATACAGAGTGAAGTAAGCCAGAAAGAAAAACACGAATACAGTATACTAATGTATATGTATGGAATTTAGAAAGATGGTAATGATAACCCTGTATGCGAGACAGCAAAAGAGACACAGATATATAGAACAGTCTTTTGGACTCTGTGGGAGAGGGAAGGTGGGATGATTTGGGAGAATGGCATTGAAATATGTATAATATCATATAAGAAATGAATCGCCAGTCCAGGTTTGATGCAGGATACAGGATGCTTGGGGCTGGTGCACTGGGATGACCCAGAGGGATGGTATGGGGTGGGAGGTGGGAGGGGGGTTCAGGATTGGGAACATGTGTACACCCGTGGCGGATTCATGTTGATGTATGGCAAAACCAATACAATATTGTAAAGTAATTAGCCTCTAATTAAAATAAATAAAAACAAAAAGATTTTACCACAGATATCTTGAAGACATACAGAGCATTGCAGGTTGAATTTGTTTCTATGGTTTGGTGTTTAGTGCTTAGAGAAGAGAGTTATTATCTTGCTTGCTACTATCTCACTGCTTTCCCCAACAGCTTTACTAAAGTAAGAGTAAAGACCTTGCAAAGTGACTCTGATAAGTGGCTTCACTTACAATCTGTAATGCTTTAAGTGTAGGTCTGGCATATTGAGTTAAGAAGTGAAAAATAATGTTAAATATGACATTAGATCCCAGTCAAATTTCCTTGATCTACTGTGAGGTCATTTATGAACCAGATAAGAAAATTATTAGTTGCTACATATGGCAGGAGAAAAATTATAAGTTAGAATCAATTACATTATCTTGGTTGGTTTTCTTGTTTTGGTTTAAATTATAAATGCTTAAATAAATTAAAGCCTCATGGATACTTTCCAAAGACAGATCTGTTAAAATTTTCTTCAGGTCATAAAGTTTGCATTGGGTATTTCTTCCAATACTTGCCATCCTCTTCCTTAACTACTCATAATACTATTGGTTACACCCTCTATCCCAGGCCATGGAATATGAACCTCACCATCAAATCATATAGTCAAGGGTTCCTAGCAAACTGAGGAACAAGTGGAATACTTTTATTTTTCAGTGAGAGTAAGCAATAAGTTGCAATTCAAGGACTCTATCATTCATTCATTAAACATTAACTGAGCATCTACTATGTGGCAGTTCTGTGCCAGGAGCTGGAATATCTATTTTATATTATCTTTTGTAGATTGCAAGCCTATAGAAATTTAGAGATTTCACACCATGATTCCACTCGATTTTCACCCCAAATTTGGGAGGGAATCAGAACAAGAGTTCTGTCCACCCCTAAAGTTTCTATGGGATCACTCTGAAGTAATACTGAGATGATGGAGTAAAGAGGTGAGCCTAAGCTGGCACTCCTGGATAAGTCCCGTATTTCCTCAGGCAACTTTCATTATATGAGATTTTGGTGTGATCTGGGGAAAACCAAGCATCTTGTTGACTTGAGCATTGTTGTTGTTGTTCAGTTGCTAAGTTGTGCCTGACTCTGCGACCCCATGGACTGCAGCACACCAGGCTTCCCTGTCCTTCACCGTCTCCCAAAGTTTGCTCAAACTCATGTCCATTGAGTTGAGGATGCCATCCAACTGTCTTCTCCTCTGTTGCCTCCTTCTGCCCTCAGTCTTTCCCAGCTTTGGGGTCTTTTCCAGTGAGTCAGCTTTTTGCATGAGGTGGCCAAAGGATTGGATGGGTGGGAAACAGAAAAAGGGTAGTGATGTGCTCTAGGGCAGGGTGACCTCTGCATACAAGGGGCCTGATACCTAATTCACACCCTACTCTATTTCCCAGATCCAAGCAGGAGGGTGGCTTCTCAGTTCACAGTGAGGGGGACGCTCTGAGTCTACATAATACCCAGATCACTTTGGTCCTTGCTCAACACCCCACTCCTGAGCAAGCTCAAAGAGTTTCTTCTCCTTTGGGTGTGAAATGGTAGGATCCGGGTCAGGAAACATGAAAATTCTTTGCAACTCATTCACCACTTTTTGATGGTGACCTACAGTAATAGAAACAGCATCTTGGACCTGCCAAAAGGTAACTCTTTCCTTTGGATAAGAACCTCAACGTCCTAATCTGTGAAGTAAGGAATTAGACTAGATTATCTTTGAGGTCTTTCCCAGTTCTTACTTGCTGCGATTTTTGGACTTAGGTTTGATTCCCAAGTTAACTCAGTTTATACAGGGCTCATCATCCAGAGATATCACTGTGGCAGATGCTGTCACGGCAGTGCCTATTCCTCTCTCCTTGGCACTCACCATCTCTGCTGGCTTTTCTGCAAGCACCTATCACTCTCTGCCAGAGGCTTTTAGCTGGCTGTCCAGACACGCTTGGCTGGAAATGCAGGGGAGTTAAAATCCCCAGGAGTGATGCTTAACTGATGCCAAACGTGAGCTGATGAACAGTATCGCAGCATTTCTGTCTCCTGGGGGACACATCTCTCAAGTGGGTTCTCACTTAACCAGAGCAATAACTTGTTGGTTACTGCACACTGTTTTGGATTCCTTTCCTGCCCTCTTTTATGTCACCTCCTAAATAAACTGCTTGCACTCAGATTCTTGTCTTAGGGTCTGCTTCCAGGGGAGCTCAACCTAGAACCAGTCCCAAGCAAGTTCTGCTGTGATTCCTCTGGTAGCATGCATGTTAATTCACAGTGGTCAGTTTCTTGAGGAATGTAGTTTATTTGCTGTGACTAGGGTTGCCAGATTAAGCAAATAAAAAAATACAGGATTCCAGTTACAGCTGAATTTCAGATAATATCAGATAATTGTTTAGTATGAGTATGTCCCATTTGAAGTATTGTGTGGGATATATTTACACTAAAAAATTCATTGTTTATTTGAAATTCAAATATAATGGGAGTCTTAGGTTTTATCTGTCATCCTGAATCCTAGCTTTCATTGGGAACATTGGGCATTACAGCTAGACAGAATTTCAGAGCTGGAGAGAAGGTGGAGGGTGATTGAGACTGGCTTGCAAGATGCAGCATGTGGAAGGAGTGCTATTTAGCACACTTACATAGCGGTGCCCAGGGATAAAGGCAATGGCAGTCCACTCCAGTGTTCTGCCCTGGAGAATCCCATGGACAGAGGAGCCTGGCAGGCTCCCATGCTGTTGCAAGAGTCAGACACGACTTAGCGACTAGACCACCACCACCGCCAAAGCCAGGTCAGGAACCAAACAGCAGATGGATGTGGGGTGCTAGATAAGGAATTATTGATTTGAAGGGCTCAGGAAGGGAAGCAAAACTACAGCCAGCAGTCTCAAACACTGCAGGGAGGGAATGCTGACGTCACTGCACTTACCCAGACATTATTCATTTCTCTAGCCCTACTGCCTGAAACAATGCCTAGGTCACTCTTGGTAGTCAATAGACATTGAATGAATGATGGGAAGGAAGATGGATGGAAATAGGAAAGTCTGCCATTATGAGTTTTATGGAGAAGGGCGCCCAACGAAAAATGCAGATCCTTTTTGAACAATGACTTGCATCTGATTTTGGATGCATAGAAAACATGAATTGCTATGTGAATTCTAAGTAATGAGCTTTTCTAATCTTTTAGTCATTTTTCATTGCAGGTACAATTGAACTTACTTAAATCTTTCATGGTTAGACAGGTTTTTGAATGCCACTTGTATATTCAAAGCTAATTTACTTAATAACCAACTTATCTGAACCTTGAACAATATTACTGGGAGCATTTAGATTGAGAGAAAGAGTTTGGGAAGAAAAATTTCCCTTCAATTTCAAAAGGCTATAATCAATTTATGTTTTTAATGACATTTCCTTTTCTTTATGCAGGAAGGATAAAATCTCATTCTCTGTCAATTATTTCTAACTATAAGTTCAAAGTTGAAAAAGATTGTTCTTATTCCAACAAGCTGTGTGGTATTTTCCTTACTGTTTTACAGAGAAAATGACAGAAAATAGAAAAATAAATGACAGTGTATAGATAACAGGAAAGTAGTGTCAACATTTCCTCAATTTTCATTAACGTCAGCTTTTATTGTTACTGGAGAAAAACATTTTTACAAAACACCAAGGAGGCTTCTTTTCAAAGGGTAGTTTTAACTTAAAATAATTTATTCTGTGGATGATTTATTTTTAGAGTTAACATGTTCATTTCATGTTAACACCATGTCAACCACATGAGAAGGGCAGAAATCTGTTTAAGGAGAAGTACTAAAAATGAGCATAGGACTTGAAAATAACATATTTTAATGTAAATTTAAAGATGTACTTGTTGTTAGCATTCTATCAAAAGTTTCCCCAGATTCTGTAGAGCCAGTGAGATTACTTTGAGATTTATTGTACCAACTGTGTGTGATATTGTCATGGAAATTTTTTTTTTTTTTTAAGTAAAAGGTCTCCTGCTTCTGAGAGTGGCAGGGCCAGTTATTGAGACCAATTCTCTAGATAAAAAAAGTTTTTTTAAAGCTTAAAATTACTGAACAGTTTACAAAAGTATAAAAGTGAAGAAAACTGTAAAACAACAAGTGTTGGTGAGGATGTGGAGAATTGGAACCCTTGTGCATTGCTGGTGGGAATGAAAAATGGTGTATCTGCTCTGTCAGATAGTTTGGTAGTTCCCTAAAAAGTTCAACATAGAAATACCATGTGATCCAGCAATTCCACTCCTAGGTATATATTCAAAAGGACTGAAAGCAGAGACTCACAGCGTTAGTCACAATATCCCAAAGGTGGAAACAACCCATGTGTCCGTCAGCAGATGAACTGATAAATAAAATGTAGTCTGTCCATACAGTGGGATATATTCATCCATAGGAAGGAATGAAATTCTCATACATCTTACAACATGGATGAACTTTGAAAACATTATGGTAAGTGAAATAAGCCAAAGACAAAAGAACAAATACTGTATGGTTTTACTTATATGAGGTACCTAGAATAGGCAAATTCATAGAGACAGAAAGTATAATGGTGATTGCCAGGGGCTGGGGGAGGGAGTGATGGGGAATTATTGTTGAATGGGTACAGAGTCTCTTTAGCGGATGATGTTCTAGAAATGGATAGTAGTGCTGGTTGCACATTGTGAATGTACTTAGTGGCACTGAATTGTAAATTGAAAAGTGGCTTTAAATAGTAAGTTTTATGTTATGTATATTTTATCACAATAAAAGAAAAAAATGAGAAAATTGGCAGGTAAATGAGCACAAAAACTGCTTTTGACCTGACGGTGTGTGCCATTTTTCAGACCTTTTCTTTACAGCCTCCTACCACAAGAGAGACAGAAATCATGCCCAGTGTCTTTTTGTTGCATTCTTAATATTCGTCTTCTTTAATTTTATCCTTAATGTGTTCATGAGGCTTTCTGAGTCAGAGACAGACTGTTGTTAGTGTTATTGCCTAATAATCACTACATTGGCCCCCTTGCCCCAGACGTTATCCCTGGGGCATCACAATGAAAGTCAGATGGAAAAACCTCTTATGTGAGGGGCCAGATAATCCATAGGTGAGGCATGGAGAAAAATGGATTTCTCTGCTTGTGTACAAGAGAAAGAGGCAGCTGTCTCCCCCTCTTTTCTCAAAAATAAAACTTTGGCTCCTCAGATATAGGATGGAAGAATCCTGGGTTCTTACTCTAATCTTTTGGAATGTAGTGAAATCTTTTCAGGGACTGTATAAACCTGAATGTCTCTGGCTCTCTAAGGCCCTGAGCCTCATTTTCCCTTGAAATGTAAACATATACCCCTAGAGTTAGGTCCATCTCTCTGGAGTTCTCTCGGTGTGTACCTAGTTTTAAATTACTGTCCCAAGGGTTGATTTTAGCTCAGGATCCCAAGTTTTCAGCAAAATTTATTCAGAAACACAAAAATGTTTTCCCTACTCCATACACTGTTGAAGAACATGTTTTTTGATTTTTCATAAAGTTTGGTTTATCAATTCTTTGTACTACTTAAGAATGCTCTTCCCATAAGGTCAGGAACAGGCAAGGATTTCCACTCTCACCACTTCCATTCAAAATTATACTGGAGGTTCTAACCAGTGCATTAAAGCAAGGCAGGGGTAGGGGATGTGGGAATAAGGTTTTGAAAGGGAAGAAGTAAAACTGATTTAATTTGCAGATCAGCTATATAGAAAATCCTAAAGTATCTGCAAAAACCGTATTAGGACAGTCAGTGAGTTTAGCAAATTGAGCACAAGTCCCTGCAATGGAAGGCAGAGTGTGATAGATGCTTTTACAGAGGTAACATGTCCTTTGGGTTTCCCAGGTGGCACCTTGGTAAAAAAAAACCTGCCTGCCAATGCAGGAGACACAGGAGATGTAGGTTTGATCCCCGGATCACGGAGATCCCCTATAGAAGGAAATGACAACCCTCTTCAGTATTCTTTCCTGGGAAATCCCATGGACAGAGGAGCCTGGTGGGCTACAGTCCATGGGGTCACAAAGGGTCAGATACAACTGAGCATGCATGCATACACCATGTCCTTTATAAATACCCAGGGGGAAGATTAATTCTCCTGGAGAGAGTGAAATGCATCATAGGAGATGGGTTGTGAAACCAGTGTTTGGGGAAGAATTGATTTTGGTCAGGAAGAAGGGCATTGGTGTTCTAATGGGAAGGAAGAGAAGAAACCCAAATGTCTGGAGATGGAAAATTACAGGGCGCTCACTGCTTTCTTTAGTGTAATTAGCACGGAATGTATGAGTAAAAGCAGAAGAGAGGCAGGACCAGAAAGGAAGGTTGGAAAGAGATGGCAGAAGCCTAGAATGTCAGACCCAGAATTAAGGACTTTATCTGAACAATTCTAAATAATTCTCAGCACCTTCCTTTAGAAGAGTATAAAATTATTTTCTCAACTCTCAAATAGTAATCTTACTTCTTTTTGACTGGGCAATAGAATATAGTTTTTTTCTATTGGCTAGTCAGAAAAGATGATATGTTTGTAATTTTAAAGTCACTCAAAGTGTACCTTTAGTTTTTTTAAACTAAGCAAAGCAGTTCAACATAATGTAAAAACAAAAATGAAAATATGAATTGAAATCTTTCAGATCTGCTGCTCTTGGATATTTACCATCTCGCTCCAATCCTCAAATGTAAGGTATTTGAGGATAGCAACATGTGATCTGTCTTTCATATTTGCACTTGTACAGGCTGTTTGGTAGGTATTTAATAGATCTTTGGTGTCCAGCTGTAAATATGGATAAAATTTCTGTTCTCCAGTTGGTAGCTCTTGACATTATTAAGGAGTGTTTCCAAGTTTAAAAAAAAAAAGAAAAGAAAAATTCATAGCACCAAATCAAGGAATAAATATGATAAATCGACTAGAAATAAAGAGATTTTATTTCTTGAAGCACCTGCTTCTGGGTCCCAGTGCTCAGGTGGAGGGTCTTTCCCCCATCCAGGCCACATTGATCACCCTGGACAGTTACCAAGGCACACAGTTTCCTCCTTGTACAATCCAGTCCATAGAGGGGGGTGTGGTTTAACCATCTCAGAACACCCTTCTGCTTTATTAAAAACTCTTTCTCTGTCTTATCCCAAAGGAAATGGGATGCAGCATATCTCTTTCTAGACCCACTCATACCCCTTCCCGTAGGAACCACAAAGTGCAAACCTCAACCCTTCGTGACTGACCCCTCTATACTAACTTCCACAATAAGGCCCTGGAGTGGACAGCCAGCCATCCAGACACACTGTACCACGTGAGAAATTTTTCTTCCCCTTGGTCATTGCTCCTACTCAGAAAGGAAATTCTGAGGCTCTGAAGGTTGTTCCTTCTCCCATGGCAACTACCCCATTGCAGGATTTCTCCTAGGCATGCCAGTCTTCTTAATGAAGAGAGGTCTACCATACCTGTGGAATGGCTGCTCTGTACTTTTGCTTTTGAAACCATGCACCTACTTTTTCTCAGTGTTGAATTTAAGTAGGCTGTTATTGTTGTGTTTACAGGCATACCTCATTTTGTTGCCTTTCACAGATACAGCATTTGGTTTTGTTTTGTTTTTTTTTTTCAAATTGCAGATTTAGAGCAACCCTGTGTTGTCAGATGATAGCATTTTTGGGGCAATAAACTATTTTTAATTAAGGCACACACTTTTTTTTTAAGACATGATGCTATTGCACACTTAACAGACTATAGGATAGTATAAGCATCACTCTTATATGTACTAGAAAGCCAAAAAATTCATGTGGCTTGCTTTGTTGTGATACTTGCTTTATTGCAGTGATCTGGAACCAAATGCACATTATCTCTGAGGTCTGTGTGTATATATATACATACAGAGATTTATTGATTGATTATAAGGAAAGGGGTCACATGATTATGGAGGCTGAGAAAGTCCATGACCTGCCATCTGCAAGCTGGGGACCCAGGAGAGCCAATAGTGTAGTTCTAGCCTGAGGGCAGGAGAAGGCCCATGTCCCTGCTCGGAAACAGGTGGAGAGTGAATTCTCCCTGGGATGAGGCCCACCCACATTGGGGAAGGCAGTCTTCTTTATTCAGTACTGATTCAGATGTTAATCTCATCTAGATGAAATCTCACACATCCCAAATAATGTTTAACCAAATATGTGGGCACCCCTTGGCCCAGTCAAGTTGACACATACAATTAACCATCACAAGTAGGGAGTAGTTTGGCAAATGTAAATGTAAAGTTTGTATTCTCCACTTTATTTATTTATTTTTGGGCACTTGTGGCTTTCTTAGTTCCCCAGGTAGCGATTAAACCTGTGCCCCCTGCAATGGAATTGCAGAGCTCTAACCACTGGACAGCCAGGGAATTCACTGTATTTTCCACTTTAAATGTCCATTAAAACAAATCAATTGGCCACCCGCATATGAGTCCTCGGGTTAACCCACAGCCTTGACTATTTTCGTACCACCTGTCTTTGGCATAAGCCTATCTCAAATGTAAATAACATTCCTCCTATTTTGAAAAGCTTTAGTTAAGAATTGGGTCTAGGACTTCCCTGGTGGTGCAGTGGATAAGAGTCCGCCTGCCAATGCAGGGGACATGGGTTTGCTCCCTGGTCCCGGAAGATTCCACATGCTGAAGGGCAACTAAGCCCGTGAGCCACAACTACTAAAGCCTGCATGCCTAGAGCCCATGCTCTGCAGCAAGAGAAGCCACCACAATGAGCAGCTTGAGCACCACAATGAAGAATAGCCCCCGCTCACCACAGCTAGAGAAACCCCGTGCAAAGCAACAAGGACCCAGCACAGTGCTTCCCCAATGGCTCAACAGGTTAAGAATCTGCTTGCAATGCAGGAGACACAGGAGATGCTGGTTCAGTCTCTGGGATGGAAAGATCCCCTGGAGGAGGAAATGGCAACCCACTCCAGTATTGTTCCCTGGAGAAGCCCATGGACAGAGGAGCCTGGTGGACTACAGCCCATGGGGTCGCAAAGAGTCAGACACAACTGAGTAACGAAGCACAAGCACAATTTAAAAAAAGAATTGGGTCTATAGCGGTGGTTTTGACCCAGGTGATTCTACCTCCCGCTGGATATTTGGCAATATCTGGAGACATTTTTGGGTGTCACAACTGGAGGTGCTGCTGGCATCTGTGGGTAGAGACCAGGGATGCTGCTAAACATCCCCTAGTGTACCGGGCAGCCTGGCAACAAAGAAGTTTCCAGCTGAAAATGCCAATAATGCTGAGGTTGAGAAATCCTGGTCTAGAGAAAAAGAGACATTCCACAGCACTCAACACAGTGTGCCCCAAATGTCCCCATCTGTCATTGGAAGCCGATGCTTTCTGAATCAGCATTTTCCCACTGAGTTTAAATTACCAGTTAGGCTCTAGCATTAACATTGGCAACTTCAAATGGCTTTAAGACAGTCGTGTTAAATCTCAAATTTGGATGAAACACAAGAAAGCCATGAGAGAAGTTCACAGCACTTTGAAATCTACGAGAGCTGTGAGAATTGTGTGCAGGTGTGGCTTCATTCCAGCTCATAGTGCCAAAAGCTCATAGTGAGTTTTCAGAGGGGGAGGAGCAAATATTCATTTTCATCAGAGGCAGATGCTGCAACTGCAGTTATGGCCTCTTCAGAAGGTGCTGCTTTATTCCCAGCGTAATATCACTTTGATTCTAAACGCACAGAGTTGTCCTGATTCATACGGGTCAGTGGCAGAGCTCAGATCAGAAATCTTGTTCCTTGGCTCGTCGATTTATGTGCTCCCTGCCAAACATGATTACTTTTTTTCTGAAATGGGTAACATGTGAATCTTTGCTCATGGTTGGGAAAAAGGTCCCTGTTAATAATTTACAGAAGACAGAGCTACTCCTCTTTTGCATCTTCAAATCTCTCAAAGCACGTGATTATCTCAGCATATCTGGTTTCCAAGTAGCTGAGTGATGAAATACGATTGGCCTCTCAGCATCGATTCCGCCTCTCCTTCCCCCTCACTCTTCTTGTCTGGCAGTTGTTTATTATGATACAAACATTTCTTCTTATAAAATAATCAAAAACTAAGTTCTTTCTTTCTATCTTTAGGAAGAGGTGGGCTGTTTTGGCTTCCTACCATGGATAAGGATCTTGAAGGAGGAACTTGGCAGACCTTCTCCATTCCCTGGGGCTTCGGCAAGGCAGTAGAGGAGGAAGGAGCACACATATGCCAGTGAGTAAGAGTCCTCAAGTGCAAATAGCAGGGGACTTATTGTTTTCAGAGATTATCTGGTGTTTTTTGGTTGGACAAATTTATTTGCACAAGGGTTGAAAGCCATGTGTCAGAATTATACAAGAATGATGCCTTTGATAGAAAAGTAATGAGATGTTTCTGAGTTTTTGTCCAGGAATTTCTAGTATTTCAAAAGAATATTGCAGATGAGGCGGGAATATCCTGTAAAAGAAAAGTACAAAACTCTACTCAACTCTGGTTATTTCCATAAGACTGAATGTCCAAAGGCATTTTGAGGAAAAAGAAACTGATTTCAGCTGCTCGTCCTTAGATATGGTATTATAATAGGCTATAATTCGGTAAACTTTGGACTGCTCTTTTTGAAAGGGAAATTGGATTATGTTGTGTTTATTTTCTTTTTTAAAAAGGTGTCTTCTCAGAGACAAATGTATCTGTCTGGATGAAAAGTTTTGAATTTTAAACAGAAAATGCTATGTTGGCTATGCAAATTGGTTTGTATTTAATCTCTATGTTCTGTGGTCTTGATAAATAAGGTTTTCTCCTTTGAGAAAAACCACAATTTTACAGCAAGTTCAGATCATTGCTGAGTGGATTATGGTTTATATAAAAACGAAATTCTTTCTCGAGGTTGTCAAAATTTCAAGGATGAGAAATTTGTCAGTAATGAATACATTTTGGAATGCTGATTGGAAAGTTTCCAGTCATTCTGCTATTTAATGCTTCCTCATTAATCACTGGCACTGTGTATTTTAAGCCACTTACGAATTTGTTTAAATGATACTCTTTCGGGAGACCATATGAGAATTGAGTGTTTAAGCATTGCTATAGGAACACTGTGGAGGCACGACTATAAAGGAACTGCCACAGGTTAAAGAAGCTCTCCAAATGGACAAAATTCATTACCCTTGACTTCTACTACTTGGGACTTTGAGCCAAATATTTTTTAGAGTTGTTGTCATTTTCCACAGCAGTAATCACTTGGTGGTACTCTTCCTTTTAAACCAGTTTAACTCATTTGCATGAGTGCAAATGAAACCTCTGTTATGTAGTTCACTGTAAGGAAAATTTAGAAAATTATGTCCTCATGTGGGACTAAATCACACAGAACGGTCTGACATTTTGGAACTAGCTATTATGCCCTCCAAACTATTGTTTGCTTATGACATAATTTCATCTGGTAACTTTTTAGTGCACACATTTTCCTGTTGATTTCATTCTTGAAGGATGAAATGATTGAATATTTGGGCTAAGGAAAGTGACTCCTTAAGATAGAAGAAGATCCTGAGACTTGTGTCTCTTTCTGGCCTGGTCAATAACATAAAAAGAAATAGATTCAGCTCCAAGCTCATTGAAGCATATTGTTTATGAGTTTGGGAGAAAGTAGGTAATAAAAGAGATAAGAAATATTTTAAATCAAAAATTCTAAAGCCGAACCACTGAATTCCAATTTGATGGTTTGTTGCCCAGAGTTTTAACTCCATGAATCCAGTGAAAAGTCTAGTATGTCTTGTTTTATTAGAATTAATGCTAGATATATCTTGAAGGACTGAAGATCTGTGTTATCCCTGGATGTGCTTAGTCATTAGATGATTCAGGTTAGTACATTACTAATTTTATTTTATATGCATACATATATAATGCCATTGTATTTTTATGACTCAACCTAAAAAGCAACTATTATTATAACTTCAACTCATGTCTCCTGTGGAGGATGCTCTCAAGATTCAGTGGATGGGGATAATTTTCATAGAACTACAAGTGCTGCTCACTTGAGTCCCACTCCTGCTACTGGCTTCACGGGAATAAGATCTAAAATCCTGAGTCTGTCCTCATTCAGTCAGAGCAGACTTCCCAGACTGGGCTTCCTTGCACCCCTCATCCAGGTGCCTCATTGTTGATCAGAAGGATCAAAAACTCATTGTTGATTATAAGACTGATGTGATAAGGAGAATGGTTTGCTTTCTTGAACTGTGATAATCCTTCAGATTTTAAGTGACTTGAGAGAGTTTTTGTTGTTTAGAGAGTAGCTGGTTCCTTTGCTCAGGAGAGTGAGCCACACAGGATGGGGGTTAGGACTATGGTTTCTGGAACCAGGCTGACTTGAGTGTGTACCCTGATGCCTTCTCTTATTGGCTGTATGACTTTGGACAAATTTGTCAGCTTCATTAAACCTCAGTCCCGATGTCTGTAAAGAGAAGATAACACCTATCTCATGGGGTTCTGGGGTAAATGAGTTACTATAGGAATAGCTTCTAGCACAGTGCCTGGCTCACCCAATTATCTGGTAACTTATGGTGATTCTTATTGTTAGTCCTAGTAGCGGTGATAGTGAGCCTTTCAAAGCAATCTTGTTGGCAGGTCTTTAAGTTTGATTTATGTTCGAGTGAAAGTCATAGATTATATATGTATATATATTATATTATATATACATATATATATGTGTATATTTATATATTATATAATATATATTATATTATATCACTATATCAATCTTCCAAAAGGAACAGTGGTTCCTCTAGGACTTGGGAGCAGTGAGTATAGGAAGGTACAAGGGAGTTCAATACTTCTGTGCAGCTTCTTTGGTTTTAAACATAAAGCTTTCATCATAGAAAGTATAATTAAAATGTTAGTGAACTTGAAACAGGAGTCAAAAAATGGGATGTTTATTTCAGCTTGGTAAGTACTTATTGAGGATCTACCAATGTGCTAAATGCTGGGGTACCAAGATAAAAGTCTAGGCTATGATGAGAAACCACAACACACCTAATAGAATGGGAAAAATGAAAAATGCTGACAATGCCAAGTGCTGGAAAGGATGTGGAGCCCCTGAAAGTGTCATACATTGCCAGCACAATGTAGCAACAAAACACTATTGCTGCTTTGGAGACCATTTGTTGGTTTCTCATAAAAGTATATATACATTTGCCATAAAAGCCATAAGATCCCACTCCTGAGTATTACCCTAGAGAAATGAAAACTGGTGTTCACAGAAAAACCTTTCACAAATGTTTATAGCAGCTGTATTGGAAATTGGCCCACACTGGAGACACCCCATATATCTTTCAGTGGATGAATGGATAAACAAACTGTCTTAAATGCTCACAATGAAATATTACTCAGCAATAAAAAGGGACAAGCTATTGATATACATGACAATTTGGATGAATGTCAGACACATTATGCTAAGTGGAAAGAGCCAGTTTCAAAAGGATACATACTGTATGGTTCTATTTATATGACATTTTTGAAAAGACAAAAGTATAGTGGCAGAACAGACCAATGAGGGTTAGAAGTAGAAGGAGGATGTGATAGAACCCTGTGTGATGGAACTAGTCAATGTCCTAATTGTGGTCATGGTTGGAGGAATCTGAGCATGTGATAACAGTTATAGAACTGTACATCCAGAGAAAGGTCAATTTTAGTATGTGATCATTTAAAATGTAAAATATGAGAATACAAAATTCTTGCCCTTGAGGAGTTTACAAGTGCAATGAGGGACAGACACAAATGCAGATAATCAGAGCACAATGGGATGCATGTAGTGATTGTGCCCTCCTGACAGCAGAGTGTGAAGCATCGTGATGTGCCATACTGGCATACTGTGACTCAGTCACAAGTGTACCCGGATGGTGCTGCACAAGGACTGTGGTGGGCTGAGACTCAGCCTCAAGCATTTTCCATGTGTACCAAGATGTGAAAAAATTTGGGAAGGCCTGGCTGGGGATATTATGAGGGCACAGGGGAAGAACACTTAGCCTGGTTTCCTGGGAGGAGATGGGTACCGGGAAAGGCTTCATAAGGGAAATAATACCTGCAATGAAAATTAAGGGGTAAGAGGAAGCTAGCTAGATCAAAAAGGGCTTTTCCAGGAGAGTAGGAGGGCATTCCAAGCGAGCTATTCCTTGCCTGAGAAAGGTACGGAGAAGAGGAAGAGTGGGATGTGAGGTGGGAGCTCTGTTGCTGCTGCTGCTAAGTCACGTCAGTTGTGTCCGACTCTGTGTGACCCCATAGATGGCAGCTCACCGGGCTCCCCAGTCCCTGGGATTCTCCAGGCATGAACACTGGAGGGGGTTGCCATTTCCTTCTCCAGTGAATGAAAGTGAAAAGTGAAAGTGAAGTCGCTCAGTCGTGTCCAACTCTTTGCAACCCCATGGACTGTAGCCTACCAGGCTCCTCCGTCCATGGGATTTCCCAGGCAAGAGTACTGGAGTGGGTTGCCATTGCCTTCTCTGGTGGGATCTCTAGGGTATTCAAAATTATAGGAATACAGAGTGAAAAGATTTATAGATAACTGTATAATAAAGTAACAGTTTGTTTTATGATAGTAGATTTTGAGCATATTTAGAGGTTAATGGGGATGAAGCAGCAGAGAGGGCGATTTGATTCAAGAGAGGAGGCTGGAAGGCTGAGAGGTATAGGGTTCAGTGTTAACTGTCAAGTGCTTGAGAACCCTCTTGTAACATGTGGAGCATTACTGGAAGACTGCCTTCTGGGAGGATCTTTTCACTCATTCATTTTCATTCAACAAATCTTTATTGAGCACCCACCTGCATGCTAGGCACTATTTTAGGTCCTGGTGATTCAACAGCAAACAAAACAACATCCCAGCTTTTATGGAGCTGATATTTTAGAGGCTAAACGAGCTAAGTTTTGCAGTGTTGTAGTGTAAAGGGCCTCTGAGGTAATAATACCTAGTAGATGGGAACTGTAAAGAGCAGTCTGGGCTGAAAATACAAATCAGGACTCATTGGCACAAAGATAGAAATTAGAACCTGAGAAGTTTGTTAAATAGTCAATTTTTATACCTTAATAAGTCTGGGGAAAAGTTCTAATTTTTTCACCAAAATTCTCAATAATTTGCTATCAGGATTTGTCCTTACATGAGAGAAAGGAGCGGCACATCTAGCGTATGCTGTAACTCAAGGATTCTCATCCATCCATATTCCTTTTTTATGACATCCTGGTAAAGGGCTCTCTAATCTTTCTAGAAGATAATTACATCTTAAAATTTACAAATACTTTAGATATGCACAACATAATACTAATGTGTGGGTGGAGAGTGGGCAGAGAGGATGGAACAAAAAAAGAGTAGACCTAGTATCTGTTCGGAAAACACTCCCAGTCTACACAGAGACAGAGCCTCCGGACTCCTTGTAAACTTTCCTAGTGCCTGAAAACAGCCATAAGCAAACAAGTGCAAATTCTCACTGGCTAAGGGGACTGAATCTTCCAGGCAGAGTTCTAAAGTAATAGAGTACACTTCTAAAAGCAGTATGTTCTAAAATCAGTTATTGAAGACCTGAATCCACAGTGGCTTGGGATACCATAGCAAGTTCTTGGGTTTCGCTTTGAACAATATAAATGGACACTGGTATTTGAAGAGATTACTTTATTGAAACAGTTTAGACCCAGCTGTGTTTTACAGCTCTTGTGACTCAGGTACCTATTGATGTCATGGTGTTGGCATGGCCCCAAGAACAAATCATTAAAATTCCAGCTGTTCTGATAACCAAAAAAATAAACCAATGGATGCCCTTTCTCCATCCTAGGGTCTCATCTCCCCTGTGGTGGGCTTGAGAGAAGGTGGGAGTTAGAAGTGAGGAGGTAAAGAGTAGGTTCAGCATCTCCTGGTAGGCAAACCACCCATAACAGGGAGTCATGTCTTAACCACTGTCCTTGGCTCTTAAAGGCCATTCTCAGCTGAGTGACCACTCATTCTTGGAGCTAACATGGACATCTTGAATAGTCTATGCGTGTGCATGCTCAGTCCCTAAGTCATGCCCGACTCTTTGCAACCCACCCGGCTCCTCTGCCCATGGGATTTCCCAGGAACGAATACTGAAGTGGGTTGCCATTTCCTTCTCCAGGGGATCTTCCCAACCCAGGGATCAAACCTATGTCTCCTGCATCTCCTGCCTTGGCTGGTGGATTCTTTACCACTGAACACCTCATGTTAATTAGTTTCACCTATAAAATTACAATGGCCTTACTTTGTTTATGTTCAACAGAGGCTTATACATACTCAACTAAAAATTTGACTTGTTTCCTTTTCCATTTGATAATTAAAAGATATGCATCTCTGATATTTGGAGGCTTCTTGAGCATACTTAATTTTATTGGTCAGTGTTATGTTGGATACTAGGGGAAAAAGGAGGAATTTGTGTTCCTATTCTTAGCTCCACACTGCATAGAAAATCTTCAAATAAAAATTTCTAGCAGATCTTTTAATATATTATATTAGAATATATATATATTCTCTCTCTATAGAATTCATTTCCCAATATTCACATTATAAATTTCCTTTGAATTGATGGTTTTAAGAGACAGTTGAGAAACCATTAGATACATAGTTCTAACAGACTTTAGATAATCTTTATTGCCTTTTTATTATAAAGTTAATGCATATTTATAAATATTCAAAAAAATAACAAATGAATAAAGTAGAAAGTGAAATTCACATAATTGTGGAGGGGTTAAGTATAGAATAAGGATCAGGGAAGTCTGTCCTATGCATGACTTGGTAACAGAATGCCAATCATACATTTTGAAGAGTCCCTTTCAACAAGGGACCTGATTCAAAATTGGTGAGTCATAGGTGGCTCAGTAGTAAAGAATCCTCCTGCCAGTGCAGGAGATACGGGTTTGATCCCTGGATCAGGAAGATCCTTTAGAGAAGAAAATGGCAACCCACTCCAGTATTTTTGCCTGGGAAGTCCCAGAGGGAGGAGACTGGCGAGCTATAGTCCAGGAGATAACAAAGAGTTGGATGGCTTATTGACTAAATGATCACCACAAGTGTTCCTTATGTTGGTAGGAACCATAAAAATAGCTCCATCAAAATCATTGTGTAATTCCACTTCTGGGTATGCATCCAAAAGAACTGAAAGCAGGATCCTGAAGAGATAGCTATACACTCATGTTTATGGCAAAATTATTCACAGCAACCAAAAGGTGGAAGCAAACCAAGTGTCCATCACAGATGAATGAATAAGCAAAATGTAGTCTATACATATGGCTACCCTGGTGGCTCAGATGGTAAAGAATCTGCCTGCAATGCAGAAGACCCAGGTTCAATCCTTGGGTCAGGAAGATCCCCTGCAGAAGGGAATGGCAACCCACTCCAGTATTCTTGCCTGGGAAATCCCATGGACAGAGGAGCCTGGTGGGCTACAGTCCATGGGGTCTCAAAGTCTATACTTGCAATGGAACGTTATTCAGCCTTTAAAAGGAAGGAAATTCTCATGACTGCTACAGCAAGGGTGAACCTTTTGGACATTATGCCAAGTGAAATAAGACAGACACAAAAAGATAAATACTATTGTATGAGGTCCCTAGAGTAGTCAGATTCATAGAAACAGAAAGTATTGATAGAACAGTAGTTCCTGGGAGGGAGAGGGAGGTAAAATGGAGAGCTGTCCTTTTGCCTAATGCATTTGGAGTTTCAGTTCTACAAGATGAAAAACTTCCAGAGGTTGTACAACAGTGCAAATATACTTGACACTACTGAACTGTACACTAAATAATGATTACAATGGTAAATTTTATGTTATGTATATTTTACCACAATTAAAAATTTTTAATGTTAAAAAAAGCTGTATGTCAACATGGCCTGCTTGAGTATACACATCACCTATAAAATTCAAGCTCTTCTAGTGCCCAGCAGACCTGAGGTGTTACCGTTGTCACATTTGTCTTCCAGTGTCTGTGAGGCAGGGGGGCCTCAACAACAGACCCAGGAGATTCATAAACTCCTCCATACTTAATTCAGATTCTTATTTGTTTAAGCAGTTTTTTTTCTGAGGACATTTGTTTAAGCATTTTTTCCTGAGGAAAAGGGCATTACTTTCTTCAGTTTCTCAAAGAGGTATATAGCTCCCTCCCCATTAGAAAAGGCTTGGAAGTGCTGCCCGATAGATTGTCTCTATTTAATAGACTTTATTAAATTAACTGTGCACAAAAGCTATTATATCAAAGCTTTGAGTTGAATATATACTCAAATAAAGCAAAATCTTATTAAGGCTCATTTGTGTGATTGATCATTCCATCTATGCTTTCAGTAGCTGGGATGAATTTATGGCTAAATACTTATGAAACCAGGGTGTCCCTCTGAGATGCCCAGATTAGAGAGTGCTTTACTCTGCAAAGATGCACCTGCCCTGAGGAGTCATATTTGTCTTTTTCTCAGCTCTTCTAACACAAATCAAGAAAGTGAATCCAATAGTAATCAATAATTCAAGCCCCACCAATGCATACTCCCCATTCATAATTTTCCTCAAAATGTACTGCTATTTTCTGAAGATATTTTAAGATGACAATTAGAGAGTCTTCTACTGTCTCAATAAGCGGGATTTCTAGAAGGAAACAGCTGGGAAACATGTTGGAATTATAGAGAAGAGATCGATTTAGACAAACAATTTTTTTTTTTTTCTGGTTTCAAAGCCCAGACAAACTCAGTGTTTTGAAAAGCAGAGATGTCAGAAGGTTTTTCCTGAGGCAATTCAACATGCACTTGAAGGACCCTTCTCTGACAAGGACTATGCTTTGCCTTTTCAAAGCCCACTCAGGTAAAGATGGTTATCCTTTATTATAGATAATGGCTGACAGGATTGAACAGAATCCTCCCAGGGGACTGAAGCTAATGGGTTGAAAGTTCTGTGTCTTTAATCTATTTGCCCTGAGAAATGTCATCTCTTCTTCCTAATACAGAACTCAAAACCCTGAAGTGGAGAATATAAACACACACACACACACACACACACAAAGCCAGCTCCAGTGATCACATCTTTGATTTTTTTATTATTTAACTTTTTGGCTTATTCTATTTCTCTATTTTTTAGTATTAATTTTGTAATCTGTTAGTCATATCTTTATAGCGAGTCTCTGACTCAGGATTTTGGTGCTAATGGCTCCCTTTCTCTGGAATGTTTTACCACTCACATTTCTGCTCAAATGTCTCCTTCTCAGATACAAAATTTTCCTGAACCCTTTACTTAAAAATTGTTCATGCTCACTTCTCTCCTCCTCTAAATGCAGCTTTAATTTTCTTCAGAGTATTTGCAGTCATTTAACATTCCATAAATGTATTACTTTGTTATTGTCTGTTTTTCCCCAGCACGGTGTAGGTACTCAACAAATAAATAACCCTTTATTTAGAGTTTAAATTACTGTAGCTTTTCCAATATTGGCCTTTTAGCTTCATTGTTAAATGGATAAATGAAAGAGTGTTCGAAGGATTTAACTATACGAGGTTGAGAAAAAAGCCCTGTATTTTCTTACTTACTCTCTCCAAAGCTGTCTTTGAGAAAGCTTGCATGCATTGACATGTGTTCAGGTAGTAACTGTTAAGTGCTGACTATGTACCTGGCACTGATCTACATGCTAGTTGGAGAGTGACGTTATACCCTTACTAAGCTAGACTTTGTGAATACTTGAACACTCAGCTATGATTTTGGGTTCGAGCTTTTGTCTAAAACAAGTACTATTCTGAGGTCTCATATTACCAGTATGTCAGGATTCTGTTCTTTCCCCTTGGGTTTTCATGGGGAAAGAGGTAGCAAAATGATAACATAGATAAATGGAGTTTTGAGAGGATGCCTAAAAGATTAGTTTCTTGTCCTAAAAAAATAGATTGGTTGATTTATTATCCAGTACAGTTAAAATATGATTTTAAGTGTGTACTTTTCTTACAGAAAATGTTTATAAAGAATATTATTAAAAATAAGTATAATTTTATTTTCCTCACATTTTATCCTTAAACACTGAACTCATTTTATTGGAATATTATTGGAAAATTTTAATTCTGAGTTTTCACATTGCCAATAGCAACCACTTAATAGAAAATACTTTTCAAAATGAAGTGTATTACTACTGGGATTTAGATGAGAGAGCTCAAGATGATCACTATATACATTGAATCTTTTACATTTATTTGTCCCAAGTCTATTTTGTATACACTTTTCACCTTTAAATTTCTGTGTCATCATCTTTTTGCTTTCACACTATTACATCCCAATTTTTACCTGTATTACATCTCTGAAATTCTACTATTGTATTTCTGTCACATGTATTCTATAATGTTCTTGAATCTCCACAATTTACTAATTTAGTGAAATTATACATGCCATATGCTATAGCAAATAATAATTTCAAAAGTCTGTTTAAAATTGTCATTCTCTGTATAAAGGACTTTGAGAACTTTCTAGAATGCATTTGTCAATAAGACTGAGTTTTTCATTTTTGTATAGCAGATTTGAACACCATTACTCAATCTTTACATACCTCTTTTTACTTCTCCATTTATCTAGGCCTAAGTTGTACTTCCTCTAGTAAATTGTTCTGTGATAATTCTAGAATACATTGAATGAACTCCTTTTAGGTGTCCATAGAATTTTATTGTTGATATTAAAATATTTTGATTCTCAAATTCAGGCTTCAGTTCAGTTCAGGCACTCAGTCATGTTTGACTCTTTGTGACCCCATGGACTGCAGCACACTAGGCTTCCCTGTCCATCACCAACTCCCAGAGCTTACTCAAACTCATGTCCATCGAGTCAGTGATGCCATCCAACCATCTCATCCTCTGTTGTCCCTGTCTCCTCCCACCTTCAGTCTTTCCCAGAATCAGGGTCTTTTCTAGTGTAGTCAGTTCTTCACATCAGGTGGCCAAAGTATTGGAGTTTCAGCTTCAGCATCAGTCCTTCCAATGAATATTCAGGACTGATTTCCTTTCAGATGGACTGGTTGGATCTCCTTGCAGTCCAAGGGACTCTCAAGAGTCTTCTCCAACACCACAGTTCCAAAGCATCAATTCTTCAGCACTCAGCTTTCTTTAGGGCCCAATTCTCACATCCATACATGACTACTGGGAAAACCATAGCTTTGACTAGATGGACCTTTGTGGGAAAAGTAATGTCTCTGCTTTTTAATATGCTGTCTAGGTTGGTTATAGATTTTCTTTCAAGGAGCAAGTGTCTTTTAATTTCATGGTTGCAGTTACCATCTGCAGTGATTTTAGAGCCCCCCAAAATAAAGTCTGTCACTGTTTCCATTGTTTCCCCATCTATTTGCCATGAAGTGATGGGACCGAATGTCATGATCTTCGTTTTCTGAATGTTGAGTTTTAAGACAGCTTTTTCACTTTCCTCTTTCACTTTCATCAAGAGGATCTTTAGTGCTTCTTCACTTTCTGCCATAAGGGTGGTGTCATCTGCATATCTGAGGTTATTGATATTTCTCCTGGCAATCTTGATTCCAGCTTGTGCTTCATCTAGCCTAGCATTTCACATAATGTACTCTGCATATACGTTAAATAAGCAGGGTGGCAATATGCACCCTTGACATACTCCTTTCCTGATTTGGAACCAGTCTTCTGTTTCATGGGACTCAAATTCAGGCTTAGTGTACTATTATTAATTGGTGCATGTTTTCTTATTGTTTTCTTTGTAGCATATTACCATTCCCAAATATATTGCAAGTTTCTTGAAATTATATCTCTAAATTCTCTCATAGTAGCCCTGAGTAAGTACTTATTAAATTAAACTGAATATAGAAGAAAGATCTCTAAATGTAAAAGTCAACTCTTGGCATACATTTTGTTCTCCAGTTGGTAGGCATGTTTCTTTGTAGTTCTTCCAGCAGTTCTGGTTTTGAAGGTTGTATTATCTCCTGTGGGAGTAAAACATGTATATCAACTGTCAAGTGCTGTGTAACAAACCACCTCCCAAAACATAATGGCTTTAGAAATAGATTTGTTATTTCTCATAATTCTGGGTTGGGCTCAGCAGGGTGATTCATCTGCTGCATGAAATCTCAGCTGGGGTCACTTGTATAGCTGTGTAAAGTTAGGTGGTCAACTGGAGCTAGAATGTTCAAGAAAGCTATACTCCCATGTCTGGCCCCTCAGCTGTGGTACTTAGAGCTGGGGCAGGTGACCCTCCCCCTCTTCTCATACAACAGTCTAGCCTGAGTTTCTTTACATAGCATCTGGTTCCTAAGAAGGCAAAAAGAAAAGCTGCTAAGCTTCCTCAGGCCAGAAACTGAAAGTCATACAACTTTATTTCTGCCACATTCTCCTGGTTTAGGCAAGTCCCAGAACCAGCCAGAATCAAGGGAAGGGGCTCCGCCTCTCAATGGGAGGGGCAGCACAGTCATACTGCTGAAGAGCAGGTAGTGTGGGAGGAACTGTACGTGGCCATTTTTCAAATAATCTATCACAGCATGATAGCATGAAAGAAATGTGACATCATCTAGACAAACTTTAAAAATTTTACATCTAAGAATGCTGAAGCGTAGAAAAGTTAGATGCCTTACCCAGGGTACCACAGCTGTTTTCCTAGACCTTCTCTATACAAATTATAGTCCCTGGACCAGTAGTGTGAACATCACTGGGAGCTTGTTAGAAATACAGATTCTCAGGCTTCCCCAAACCTACTAAGCCAGCATCTGTCTTTTCCCACAATCCTCAGGGGCTCTGAAGGCACATTCAAGTTTACTGAGAAGTGCCATTGCTCTTTTTACTTTGAAAAACTGAGACAGAAAAGCTACCACCTACAAAAGAAGAATGTTTTACAGTCAGAGGCTTGACTCAGCATGGAAAAGGCTTTGTTTACTTAGTACTTATTATGTTTTTTTTTTTTTTTAAAGCACTGCCCTTAGATCTTTACAGTTACTCTTGAATTTAATCCTTACAACAACCTTGAGGGGTAATTATTATAACTTCCATTTTACAAAAGAGGAAACTGATACTCAAAGACCTGTACTTGTACCTAGTGGAGCAGAATTCAATCCTAGGGTTTTCTGATTCCAGACTCCACGCTCTTAATTATGGGACTGTATACACTGGCAACTGCCATATGGCAGCAGTGAAGGAGTCTAAATGTTTAGAGGAACAGCCCGTTAGAGGGGAGCCCTGGTGTGTGGCTGGCTTGGTGAGCTGCTGCTTTTCTCCTGACGCCTCCCACTCCCACCATGCCTAAAGTGAAGAGGCTGGCATGGGTGTGTGACAGATGGTACGGCCCTGCTCTGCCATATGTGCACTGCTCCTCATTCCTGGGCACACAGCTGCCTGACACAGGCCTTGCCTGTTGGGCAGCTGCCTCTCGAGGTGTCTCCAAGAGCCATTGCTCAGAGAGTGCAGTCCAGCGTTTTCTCCGCTTTCTCTTTCAGACACACCTTCCTGCCACTCTTCGGGTCTCCACCTGAAGCAGAGAGCCCTATTTGGGCTCTTACAGGGAGCCAGTGCCAATCTTTAAGCTGCACATAACAGGTGGCATGTGGATGAAGTGCATCCAAAAGTGGGCACGCGAAGGAGAGGAGCAGGGAATAGCTCCTCCTGGAATCCCGCTTCTGGGAGAGCTCGGTGCCTGCCAGAGCTTCCTTCCACCAGCTGTGCGTGGGCTGGAAAGGCAATTTCCTCCTTGCTGTTCCCTTTCCAGGAATGAGGGAGGAAGGAATGAAGAATGAGGACCAAGTGCAAGCAAGGGCACTCCTCTTCCCAGACCCAGAAGCCATGGGAAGAGAGAGCAAAGAAAGAAAGCCCCAGAATTCTTCCACATTGGAGACAAGAGCAAGATTCACATTTGCTTTGGTCCCATCAACACTTTATGCCACCACATGATAGGTTAACAGCTGACATCTAATGTTAGTTGTGCAGTATTAGCCCTGGTGCTATGATTACCCTTTCTGGATTCAAATTTATGTGCTGTCAGTTTCTTTGGGTAATTTACTAGATCTTGACAAGCCTCAGGGTTATCATTTGAAAACTAAGAGTGATAATTTTATCTCCTCATATGGTTGCTGTGAGAAATAAGTGAAAAAAATACATTTTAAGGGAATACATAGGCCAATAACTGGCAATTAATGTGTTTTTGATAAATGTTATTTAGTAATGCTAAAGTTTTTGTGAGTGTAAAAACTTTGACTCATCCACTGTTGTATCACCAGCTCCCAAAACAGTTCCTGGCACATAGTAGTTAGTTATTATTTGATAAATAAATGAATTATTTGATGAATGAGTTACTGACCAAATACTATAATATAATATTCTGATTGTTATTTCTGTGCTTGATCAGATGGCTCAATAGCTTTAGGTAGAGGGTTGAGCACTTCCATATGTGTGCACGTATGTGTGATTGTGTGTGTGTGTGTGTGTGTCTATGAGAGTAGACAGAGATTTTTCAGATGCTGCTAAGTTGGTCGAAAATGATACTGCTTTTTTTTTTTTTTTTGAAACTAACTAATTTTCCCCCTTCTCTCCTTCTCTCTTCCCCTTCCTTCCTTTCTTTTTCTTATTATTTCCTGTTCTTATTTTGGCTTTGGCATTTAAATCCTGCCTCAGGGCTTATCTGAATAGATTGCTTTCATGCTCACAATAGAGTAGAAATGAATAACATAGGTGGAGACCCAAGGTCTTTGCCAAGTGAAATAGTACAACCTTCGTGCTCTGTTTTTCAACAATGAGCTTGCTTTTGTTGTAATTCAGACTAAGCGCCAGGACAGTCCTTCTGCAGCCCTCCTTGGGAGAATGAGCATCTGAGGGAGTGGAGCTCCTCCAAGCCTGGGCTGTTGGAGGCCTGAAGGCTCTGACAGCCACCTGCTCCTTCACTCCTGCATGTGCTGGAAGGAAGACAGGATGAGCAAAAAGACACGTGTGCAGGAGGACACAACCAGAGGCACAAGAATCAGTACATAAAAATCTACTGTGCAGAGAATGGAGTTACTGTGCTCAGTAATTAAGTTCTGAGATGGTGAGACTGAGGGGACTTTCCATAGTTAAAGAAAGGGCCTAGAATAAAAGACTAGCCTTGCGTTTCCTAGGGGTCTTCTGCTTTAGGTCAGAGATTGGGGAGCCCAACAAGGATCCTGGGCAGACATTGCTCTCTTGTCCCTCAGGTATCCTCTCTTCCTGAAGGGATGATTTTATAACAATAACTGGGAGCAGGGTACTTCCCTGGTGGTCCAGTGGTTTGGATTCTGTGCTTGCAGTGCATGGGGCACGAGTTCGATCCCTGCTCAGAACTGCAATCCTGTATACTATGCAAAAAATAAAAGAAATGGCAATAGGATATGCTCTTTCAGAAATGAAGCTTGGGAAGACTCTCAGTCCTGGGGTTTGCTTCAAAATCAGTGGCAGCTTTGTCACTGTATACATGTCTGGGCCTCAGGATTTTGATCAAAATTCCTGGAGGATCATTCAGGTTTGTTTATTATTTTATTAAATAACCCTTTTAATTTTAGAGTAATTTCAGATTTACAAGCATATTGCACAGATAGCCCAGACAGCTTCCATGTAGCCCTCACCCATTTCCTTTCAGTGTTAACATCATAGATCTCCATGCTGCAATGGTATTTCTATTAATCAAACTTCAGACTAGATTTAGATTTCAGCAGTTTTTCACTACCCCTTCTTCTGTTCAAGGACCCCATTGAGATACCTCATGGCATTTAGTTGACATGTCTCCTCAGTCTTTTCTGTTCTGTGACAGTTTCTCTGTGTTTCCTTGTTTTCCATGACCTTGAGAGTCTTGAGGAATCCTGGCTAAGAGTATATTTACTTTTTAAAAGTTTGGAGTTGACTCTGTCTATAAAGGACACTTTTGTTAGGAACTCCTTTCTGTGCAGGTGCTTGAGCTTGCACTTTATTTTGCATATATTTTCCCCATGAGTTCTTTATTAAGCTTTCATACTGTCTGTCAAGAATCTATGACATCTTGATGACAAATAATCTATTTTTGGTTAGGGATGAAAATATGTTTTAGCTAATATAAGTCAATGTAAAACTGAAATTGAGAATTTCAGTTTCAAAATATCAAAATGCATTACATGCACAAAGCAGTTTGGTACAAGAATCTTGGACTAAATAAACTTTTATGGCTCTGGTAAGGATAATTGTCACACGTATTGAGTACTAACCATGAATGAGGTGTACTGTACCCGGTGAGCTGGGTATGATAAGGCATTTAACTCTGCCATGGCTTTTTGGATGTGTCAACTTGGCTGGGCTCAACTACAGTCCAAGAAATGTAAACTCAAAGGACCAGAAAGATTCCCAGATAGTTATTTTGGACCATATGATTCTTGCTTTTGCTTGGATAGCAGACTAGAGAAGAGCATGGTTTCTTAACAGCAGCACTAATTGATAATTGGAACCAGACAGTTCTTCTTTGTAGGGCTATCCTATGCATTGTGGGGTGTTTAGCAGCCTACACTAAGTTCTATTAGCACCCCCAAGTTGTAACAACTAAAAATGTCTCCAGAAATTGCCAAATGTGCCCTGGGGGACAAAATTGCCCCCAGCTGAGATCCATTGAAATAGATAGAAAGTTAGCACAGGGCTGTTGCACTTGGTTCCAAGAGGAAATATTTCAAGCATAATGAAAACTGTTAGGCAGAAAGAATGAATGACAGATCTAGTCACTGCCCTGGGAGCACTTGGTCAAGGGGAAGAAGGAGAGGAGTACAGAGGGCCTTGGGTTCATCCAATGTAACAAGCCTGACCCTGTTAAAATCAGGATGAGATGAGGGGAAAACAAAAGAGAGAGCAAGCTAACCAGTAATCACTTATGTGTGCTCCACAGTCTGGACTGCTCAGAGATGTTCACGGAGTTATACAGAGACAAGAAGAGAGAGGAAGGAGACAGAGGTGGCCAGGAGGATAAAAGGGGGAATCAAAAGGAGAGAGACAGATCCAGCCAGTAATCAGTTCCCTAAGTGTTCTCCACAGTCTGGAGCACACACAGAGATTCACAGAGTTGGGTAGAGAAGAGAAGGGGGAGGGAGGAGATAGAGGCGACCTAGTGGAGAAAAAGGAGATCCCAAAGAGGGAGAGAGCAATCAAGCCAGTAATCTTGCTCCCAAGTAAAAATGGGTAATGAAGATTGGGTTCTTAAAGGCACAAAATTGATAACAAATACCAAAAAGCAAAGATTAAAAATCTAGAGTAGAGGTTGGATTTTCAAAAATACAATATTAAAAATAAACAAACAAAAACATAGTCACAAAAATTACAAAATATATATATACAAAGTTTGCTTTAAAAAATAGGGTCTTTTTTTTTGCAAAGTAATAGTAGGTTATAAAAATGAAAATTAAAGGAGTAATAGGATTTTTAAATATAAAAATTTAAAAAAATTAAAGAATGATAATAGTAAAAATATATCTAGGACTTTCTCTGGTGTTGTTTTGGACAATGTGGGGTCAGTTCATTTTTAGATAGTTCCTTGATCTGGCTTATACTTCTCAAGATCTATAGGCCCCTTCCTATGTAGTCGGTGCTAACTACAGGGTTTTAGTCTATTGCACCTGTCACTTACAAGGCAGTTCCCTCTGTTTGTTTTAGCTTCTTCTGTTTGCTGGTCTCTTCAGTGTCTAATTTCCACCCTGACACAAGGAGGTGGTGGTGGTCCCTTTTCTCAGGCTCACTTGTTCAGTCGTGCTGTGGGGAGGGAGGAACGCTGCAAACAAATATCACTGGTGTCTGTGGGGAGTGCTCACAATGTCTCAGCCACACTGGGTTTGCCCCTGCTCACAGCGTGTGTGCTTTCCCAGTCTACACTGTTCAGGCTCTAAGATGCTCTGCTGGGAACTGTCTGAGGCTGGCTCTGGGTTGTATGCACTTCCTGGGTCTAAATAAGCTGCTCAGGTTCAGGCACTGGGGTACTCCACAAAGGCGCAGACTTGGTTGGGCCTGCATTTTGTGCCCTTCCCAGGTCCGAGCAGCTCAGATGACCAGGTGTTTGGTGAGCGTGGTCGCTGCGACTTATCACCTCCCCCGTCCCTGCTGCTCGGTTTTTAGCGCACCTTCTCAGGCGGATGTTGACTGTCCAGAATTCCAAGAAGTCTTGGTTAGCAATGAAGCCTGCATGCAGTTTGGTAGATAATGCCTCTCTGGGGCCGCAGTTGTCCCCTTCTGGCTCTGGCTGACCTCGTCTGTCTGTCACTGGAGGAGGATAGACTGGTCTGCAGCCAGCTAGCTCTGCTCAGTCCTTTGTTCTGTTAGCAGGCCAGACAGTGTCTTAGGTTAGGGCTTTTCGCATAGCTCTAGTCAGTCCTTTGTTCTGTGAGAGGGCCTGGCGGTGTCTTAGGTTAGGGCAGTTTGCGAGATAGCTATCCCACAGTCTGGTTTGCTAGCCCAAGTTAGTTCCCTCAGATTGCCCTGGGGGCATTCAGGCCCGGTCCTTACTCGAAGCAATGCAGCCCTCGCCTCCCTGCCCAGCCCCCACTTGCTAGTGGTGGATGCAGGTGTCTGAGCTGCTTCTCCACTGGGAGTTACCATTGGGCACATAATCTGTGGGTTTTGATTATTTATTTATTTTTCCTCCCAGTTATGTTGCCCTCTGTGGTTCCAAGGCTCACTACAGACTAGCCAGTGAGAGTGTTTCCTGGTGTTTGGAAAGTTCTCTCTTTTTTAAGACTCCCTTCCCGGAATTGATCTCTGTCCCTGCCTCTTTTGTCTCTCTTTTTATCTTTTATATTTTTTTCCTACCTCCTTTTGAAGACAGTGGGCTGCTTTTCTAGGTGCCTGATGTCCTCTGCCGGCATTCAGAAGTTGTTTTGTGGAATTTACTCAGCGTTCAAATGTTCCTTGATGAATTTGTCGGGGAGAAAGTGGTCTCCCTGTCCTATTCCTTTGCCATCTTAGGACTGCCTCTTGACTCTGTTAAAATCGACAAAAAGTTTTCTGAACTTCAAAATTGGGCAGTTTTAGAATAACAGAACAAGACTATCTGGCTGCTGGTGGTGACACTGCAGAGACCAGTGGATGGGCAGATGAACTATTGTGGTGTGTAGGTTCATCTCACTTTGGGTTAAGATGGGGAACGTCTGCCTTTCGGTCTTCCATTAGTACCTACCCAGGGACTGTGTGCCTTGTTTTTCTAGAAACCTCTCAACCATGTAATAGGGAGATTATGGTTCTGACAGGGTTGTGTAAGCATCCTGAGATTTTATAGCCATTTTCAAGTCACTGTTTATATTTGCACCTGAATCCTTTCCAGTATTTTGTAATCCCCTGTAATCAAGCTACCCTTCTGCTTTAGGTAAATATGTAAGAATTCAAAGATTCTTTCCTCTAAATAAACTGTGTCTTATGGATGCTCTTCGATGTGATTCCTGCATTTCAGACTGTCAACCATTGAGTTCTGAATGATTTCACCTGTGTAAATGCACAGACACCCTTCTTGAGCTCTTTAGGCTATCATGGTTTAGATAATTCAATTAGCTTTCCTAAATCTTAGCAGTAGATGTATTTTTAAGAAGCAAATTAAAACTTGGCTACATTAATTGCTTTTTCCCCACAGTGTTCCTGCCTGATCTTTCTACCCCCTGTTGCCAAGCTGGTGTTTGCAAAGAAGCCAAGGTGATGTTAGGAGTCCTTGCTTATTAGTTCATGTCAAGTGACCAACGCAGGGAGCCCTGACGCAACAGTCTGCATGTGACACGAGGATGGGGCTACTGAACTGTTCCCCTAAAGACTACTTAACCAGGTGCTGCTGAAACAAGGTGTCCTGGGGATCTTGTTGAAATGTAAATGCTAATTCAGTCGATCTAGGGCAGGGCCTGGGATCCTGCATTTCTAGCAGGTTCCCAGAGGATGCCAGTGCTGCTGGTCCCCAACAGAACACACTTTGGACAATGAGGATTTAACCCTGTGTTTTTGTGGTTGGAAGTTTGAAAGTGAAAGTGAAGTCACTCAGTCATGTCCAACTCTTTGTGACCCCGTTGACTGTAGCCTACCAAGCTCCTCCATCCATGGGATTCTTCAGGCAAGAATACTGGAGTGGGTTGCCATTTCCTTCTCCAGGGGATCTTCCCAACCCAGGGATTGAACCTGGGTTTCCTGCATTGGAGGCAGATGCTTTAACCTCTGAGCCACCAGGGAAGCCCATAAAGTTTAGAAGCTGCTAAATTCAGTATCTGACTTAATCAGGGTGTAAGTCACTTAATATTCACTGCATCTTGCATGCATGCTCAGTCTCTTTAGTCATGCCTGACTCTTTTGCTACCCCATGGACTGTGGCTCACCATGCTCCTCTGTCCATGGGATTGTCCAGGCAAGAATACTGGAGTGGGTTGCCATGCCCTCCTCCAGGGAATCTTCCTGATCCAGTGATGAAACCCTTGTATCTTATGTCTCCTGCATTGGCAGGCGAGTTCTTTACTGCTAGTACCACCTGGGTGACAATTGCTGTTCCAGTTCTACTTTGAAGTATGGTATAAATCGTGGGTGAATTGCAAAAACAGTATGTTTAGCAAAGAAGCCAGTTACAAGAGAGTACATAGAGTCCAATTCTATTTACGTGAATTTCTAGAATAGTTGAAGTTCAGCCAGAGTGACAGATATTAGATCAGTGGTTTCCTGGGCCTCTGGTGATGAAGGTGTTGTCTGGATTTGTTAGGGGTGATAATAACCCTTGTATTATATTTTAGAGATGATACTGATATGTTTATAAATAAATGATACAGTTCCTGAGACTAGCTTCAAAATAATCCACTGGGGAAATGGATAAAGGTATAACTAAAACAAGAGTGGCCATGTGTTGATAATTGTTGAAGCTGGGTGTTGGGTACATGGCCTTCACTGTCAGTTCAGTTCAGTTCAATCACTCAGTCGTGTCTGACTCTTTGCAGCCCCATGGAATGTAGCACGCCAGGCTTCCCTGTCCATCACCAACTCCAGAGCTTACCAAACTCATGTCCATTGAGTTGGTGATGCCATCCAACCATCCAACCATCTCATCCTCTGTTGTCCCCTTCTCTTCCCACCTTCAGTCTTTCCCAGCATCAGGATCTTTTCCAGTGAATCAGTTCTTCACATCAGGTGGCCAAAGTATAGGAGTTTCAGCTTCAGCATCCAGTCCTTCTAATGAATATTCAGGACTGATTTCCTTTAGGATGGACTGGTTGGATCTCCTTGCATTCCAAGGGACTCTCAAGAGTCTTCTCCAACACCACAGTTCAAAAGCATCAATTCTTCGGTACTCAGCCTTCTTTATGGTCCAACTCTCACATCCATACATGACCACTGGAAAAACCATAGCTTTGACTAGACAGACCTTCATTGTACTATTATATATTTCTGTATATGTGACTATTTCCAGAACATAAACTTTTAAAAAAAAATTATTTTTCTTCAAAATTTTTTTGTCACAGTGAAAGCTTTTCCTTCATGTAGACGATATTATCACCAAAGATTACTTTCATTCAGTTACTCAACATATGTTCGTTGTGCCCTATACTGTGCT
The DNA here is from genome assembly GCF_055505025.1 of Bos grunniens. NCBI lineage: Eukaryota > Metazoa > Chordata > Mammalia > Artiodactyla > Bovidae > Bos > Bos grunniens. Next base: position 9,371,935 of record NC_141194.1, read on the forward strand.
AGGTAATGGGGATACATCAGTGAATGGAGCTGAGAAAATCCCTGCCTTCACAGTGCTTGCATTCTGATGCAGAAGACAGGCAGTAACTGGTTAAGGTAATAAGTAAATAGACTGTACAGTGTGTAAGATATAAGTGCTGTGGGAAAACTAGTAGAGGGTAAGGGGAGCAGAAGTGGGGAAGAGTGTGAGGGACAGATGAGGGTTCACTGAGGAGTTGGGTGCTCAGGATAGGCCTTCCTGAGATGACGTTTGTATCAAGTCCTGAAGGAAGTGAGGGACAGAGGACACATATGTTGGGACCGAACATCCTAGGCAAAGAACACCTCGTAAGAAACCTCAACAAGAGCAGCCTGAGGCTCAAGCCAAAAGGAAGAGAACCTTGTGACTGAGTGGTCTGTGGGGAAGAGGGAAGAAGGAAATAAGAGAGGAAATCGGTCAGTGAGGGTCCAGACCAGTCACTGTAATGACTAACTTGCTCTCAGATGGAGGTCACCTGCGGGTTTTGAGCAGGGCATGGTTCAATCTGACTCTTGTGTTGAGAAGAGACTCTCAGGGCAAGGGCAGAAGTAAGGGGTGGGGGGCAGGCAGGCAGGTGACTCCAGTAGCCTGGACTGTCTCCAGTACCTTCTCTCACGTGCTGTGTGTCACTGGCTCCATATCCTATTATTCACAGCCAAGGATACTCTCCTGTTTTCCAGTCTCTCCCCCTCTCTCCAATATCCTTCCATTGGAAACACACCCCAAAGCCTGGCCACCCAAGTGTGGTCCCTGGATCAGCAGCATCAACCTCACCTGGAGGAGGAGCCTCAGACATGGCCCTGTCACTAATCTGGGTGAGAGACTGTGGGGGTGTTGGACACAATGGCAGCTCTGGAGATAGGGAGAAGTCAGATTCTAGAAGTCATTTGAAAGTAGCGCTAACAGGGTTTCCTGACCAGTTGTGTGTGGACTGTGAGAGTACCAGTGAGCAAAGGATATCCCAAGGTTAGAGTCTGAGTGAAGGGAAAAAAATGGATGAGATGAGAAGACTGCTTTGGTTGTCTGAGTAAGGGTTTAGAGGTAGTTTGACAAACTCCACTCTGCAGTGAACATAACATCTACCTGCCCTAAAGACAGACTTATGTTTGTGCAACAGCTTCATACAGATGACAAAATGGCTTTTCCATTGTACTGAGGAATGCAGGAAGTCTGAACTATAAATTTGTAGGACATGTCTGTGATGTAGCAGCTAACGGCATCATGCTCTACATTTCTCTCTGTGGCACTCTAATTGTTCATGCCAAAAATGCACCTGGGTGATAGAGAGTGTATTTGTTTCCTTTCAGGCTGTGGCTGGTGACTGTAGCAAGAGGCATGTTGCAGAATAATTTGTTAGTGCAGAAGAAAATGGCTGAAGAGTTTATTGTGGATTAAAACCTGATATCAATCCTAATCTTATTTTCACTTGCTCTGACTCAGAAGTGATGTTGACTTTCTTTGCAGCTGACACTTTGTGCTATCATCCTTCACTTTTATTTCTTTATTTTTGCTTTTGATTGTCACCCCTTGACATATTTCTCTCTCTTCTCATGGAATCTAAGGTTTAAGGCTGAAATGATAGATAATATGTTAATGATTATTTTATTGTTGTCACTGAGTTACTTGATAATACTTTTATTTTTAGGAGGAGTTTTGAACATGAGTACACATGCACTTAGATGGACTACTATGTGAAAGAATGTTTATGGGTCATTTTGTACTAAAAATAGAGAACACAATTCCAAATATTCCTTCCTTTCCATCTCTCTGTTATTTGCTACCAGTATAGCATCATCCTTCCCTGAATCATTTTCAGCTGTTACCATAACCTCACAATAATACAAAAGTATTGGGTATTAAAGAATTATCCAAATGCTTGGTCTTTGGAAAAATACTCTGTTAGTGACTCAGGGGTCCAAACCACTGAACAATAGTCTTCAGGTCTGACGGGTGCCAAGTTCCTTGTTTATCTTTTGTTTTTTTATCCAATCATAAGCAATCCAATATAAAAGATATGATAACTTAACAACTTATTAAATTTCCTTTCAGTGAGATTTGTTATTTAACTCTCACCCCAGAAAATAGAATTGGTAGGAATTTACTTTGTGTCCACTTGTACTTGACATGGGAGATCATCTTGTTAAATGGAATTGAAATGGAAATGGTAGTGGCCTCTTCTCTATCACACCCATTATGGGGCAGAATTCCCTGAAGGAGAATGAGTGGCTGACAAAAAGGTAAAAGTAAGGGTCAGGAGATTGGAGGTTATTGCAAGAATCCAGGTGAGTGAATAGGGAGGCTGGAGCCATTGGCCTGGTTGTGGAGCTTACAGAAGATAGGTGGATTCTGGACATGATTTTAATATGGGGCCAACAGGATTTGCTGATAGGATAAATATCATAACTCTGAGGTTTGGGGCCTAAATAACTGGAAGAATGTAGTTTATAAGCAGGGCACTCTTGGAGGCCTATGGAAAGGAAACCAAGGAAGGCAGGATTTGGAAGGCATTGTGCAGGAGATAGCTGCCATTTTTCATTTTGTTTATAGTCTTTGAGTGTGATTACTAGTCTAATGTACCACTGGACATCTTCCAAATCTCTCTAGTAAATGAAAAAGGCTGCAGAGATGATTGGTATGTGTTTTATATGTCAGTCCTGAACACAGACATCAACCCCAAAATGGAATATATTGCCGTTGTTTTCTAAAGTGTAATATTTTCAATTTTAATATTTATTCTAATATAACGCTTTTATTGAAGAAAAGTTGAATGAAACTTTGGTTGAAGAGCAAATTAAAACCACATTTATATATATAGTCTAAATTCCTTGAGCCAGACATCCATTAAGTGAAACATTAGGCTATTGCAGGAATGGTGTCATTTATTTTGAAGTGGTCATACTTATCCCCTCTGTCTTTCTCTTTCAAATGAGTAGGTATAAATTGTTATCATCTGGTTTAAACCGTTGTCATTTTTTGCTTATTACAATATCTATTTCGATGAAAACCAGACAGGACTCTTCATCATGAAAGGTAGACTTCATAAAATGCTGTCTTATTCACTTAACTCACATCATTAAGAAGAGACTTTGCCACTAAGCTTGAGGCTAAGGAGGGTGTATGTCTCTTTCATCAAATCCCGTTGATCCTTGACCTTTTCAGATGAAGGATAAGGGACAGTCTTAAAATATTGGCTATAAGGAAGGCAAGAGTTGAATTTGGGTTTTAAATTCAGCGTTCGATTTTGCCCTGCCAACATCAAGTCAAGTGGTTTCACACAATTAGCTGAAACCAATATTGAGCTTCCTGTCTTGGTCCTCACTTTTACCCTTCTCAGGAAGCAAGTTGGAATTGACTCTGCATCAGCCTTGACCTCCAACACTCCTGGGAGGTCAATACTCATCAGCACCTTTTAGGAATATCAACAGTGACCATACTAAGACAGAATTGTTATTGATCCTTTGATTGTTGTTCTCCCTTTAATGTTAGGACTCTGAAGTCTTGACCTTGTCCTCACAGCTTCTGAACTTTTATATTATGGTTATGTTTAAAGATACACAGTATTATTGACATGTACAGAGTAAGTCTATTTTCGGTGATAATGGAAGTAGCTTCTCAAGTAACAAGACAGTGTTTTCTCCTCCTACTTTCCGTGGCACACTAAGCTAATCTATCCAAAATAGTATTCCTCCCCTTTCCCTTGCCCCCAAGAACTCAATTTTACTTAGATGGCAATATGTACTATACAAGATGAGTCTCAGAAAGTGGTCTAAACTGGTGGTCTAAATAAATGCATGGTAATCCCCTTTCCTTTGGACAAGTACTCCCTTTCTCAGCCCCTCTTATTAACTAGGTGGCCATGTGACTTTTGACCAATGAGGCATACGAGTAAGACTACTAAGGGATATCCAGGAGAGATTTTACTGCCTGGCAAAAGAGGGAGCTTGGAAAAACACTTCCTATACACTGCACTTTCCCCCTTCTTACTGCCTTGAATGTGGTTATAAGATGTAATGCCTGGATTTGTAGTGTCCATCTTGTAACCACGAGGTTACAAAATAAGGCAAAAATGCTGACAGTGACAAAGTGGAAAGATAGAAATGATCCTGGGACCTTGGTGATTTTGTTGATCTAAGGCAACAAGCTAGGAACTCCCTACCTTCTTTTATTGAGGTCTTTCTACTACTACTTTCTACTATCTACTACTACTACTATCTACTACTATAGTAGAAAGGTCTATCTGCTTTCACATGGTTAATAATTCTGTTCCACAGTAAGAAGCCTTCCTTATTGATTCAGCTTTTGTCATATTCTTCAGACAAATCATCCATATACTCTACTTTGAGCTGGTTTTAAACCCCCTACAGTGAAAGCAGTATAGAGGCCAAGGTTAACAGAATCATTCAAGTACTCTAGGAGACCCTGGAGTAATTACAGAAGCTTTGTGGTGCAGAATGCCAAACTGTGACACCATGCTGGGGCAAAGGGCTTCTTCATCCTTCTGAATGGACCCCAACTGCGTGCTGACACCTTAGAGAGCAGCCAGAGAGAGACTCTTTGGCATAATTTTGGTGGGACCTGATAGGTACTGGCATCAGGGAGGCTTCTCCTAGAGACTCAGTGGGTAGGGTACAGAGACCAGGTTAGCAAGAGTGTGGAGCACAGGGTAGACAGACGGGATGGACTGTAGCTGGTAGCCATTTTGGGGCTACGTGGGAACTGAGAGCTACAGTGATGATAATAGCAGGAGAGAGAGTTGGGGACTTCAGTGCAGCTGCTTCACAAATGAGTGCTATTGAGCATGAAGAAGGTGAGCAGTGCAGAGAAGAGGGGAAGGCTTTCCCAGGCCATGTCAGTTGCAAAGGTGGGCTCCTCCTCAGAAACCACTGAAGAAAGGAAAATCATGGCCCTTGGTCTTCTCAGTAGAAGCTAACACTTGGGGGAAAGTGAGTTTCTCTAAACCACTCCCAGCTTCTTGTCTTATTTTTTGCCTCTTAGTTTGAAAGTTTTAGTGTAACCATGTTGGCCTTACATCTTTATATTTAGCTCAGCCTTAGATGGCTCAGAAGGTAAAGAGTCTTCTTGCAATGCAGGAAACATGAGTTCAATCCCTGAGTTGGGAAGATCCCCTGGAATAGGAAATGGAAACCCACCCAGTATTCTTGCCTGGAAAACTCCATGGACAGAGGAGCCTGGCGGGCTACAGTCCATGGAGTCACAAAGAGTCGGACATGACTGAGCATGCAAGCAAGCAGCCTTAGAAGGTTACCTTGGAAATGAAAACACATGGTTAACACAGGACAAATTGTTTTCTCTTCTCGAGACCAAAAAGATCACTTACCAGAAAGATGTTTTCCTCCTGGTACACGTCTAAATGATTGACACAGTGAACAGACAGTTTGAGTTTACTACTGCTCTGGTAGGTTAGATAGCAAATGACTTGCTAGGATAATAACACACACAAAAAATACAAAGACTCAGATTTCTCCAAGGACAAAAATGCCACTTGACAGTTGAGTCCACTGGCCTGACAAGCTAGTGAACTTATCTTGATCTATGGAGTAAAAAATTCTATGTGTACATGATGACAAAACAAGATTTGGGACCCTGCCTGCAAATTTCTTTTGGTCAAATAGACAATTTAAAAATACTCCATCAATCCTTGCAATATTTCTAGATGTGGAAGCACTTTGTTTCTCAATCACGGTTGTAGGACATGACTCCAAGTTGCTTGTTTTCTGAAATTTATGGCAGAATAAATGAGATTACACAAAAGAGGCTTCTTCTAGACAGTGGCAAATGGGGAAGGGAATTTATGGATCACCAACTCTGTGATGCTGTGGCTTTGTAACATATTATTTCCTTTAAGTCTGAGGCCATTACCTTTACCTCGTTTTAGAGCTAAAGAAATTAATGCTTAGGAGATTAAGAAACTCACCTGTAAAGGGGGCCTGTAGCTTTTAAGTGGGCAAGTTGAGATTAATACCCATATCTGCCTCTAATGCCAGTGGTCCTTGTAGTTCTATACTTTTGTCTAGCCTCTGCTTTATAGTTTTACTAGGCCTACGTATTTCAGAGAGAGCTGGGCATATGCAAATTCCTGAGCCCTGGCCCCAGGTATCCTAATTCTGTCGCCCTTTTGGAAGTGTAGGCAGAAATTCCAATTTTCTTGGGCATCCTCTCCCACTGTGATGCTGACTGTCTGAAGCCAGTACTTGGCGGAGTGCTAGTCTGGATCTGAGGTTCTCCATGCTGGCTGCACATTGAGTCACCTCAAGTGCCAATATTTGGTGCCTCACCTCAGATTCTCTGGAGTGGAGCCCAGGCATCAGTATGTTAAAGTCAAGTCCTGCCCCTCTGGGTCATGATCATTTTGATGGGTTTGAGGGTTGTGAATCTCTGGTCTAGATGTTTTTGATCTCAGTTTCGGTAGGGAGTAACTACATGATCACTAACAGTCCTTGCTCCTTCATAAGGCATGGGACTGGGATAGTTAATTTTATGTGTCAGTTTGACTAGGCCAAGGGATAGCTGATAAGACATTATTTCAGATGGTGCCTGTGAGGGTGTTTCTGGAAGAGATTAGCCTTTGAATCAGTAGATTGGGTAAATAAAGTGCGCCCTCAGCACTGTGAGTGGGCATCATCCAATCTATCAAGGGCCCAAATAGAACAAAAGGCAGAAGAAGGGTGAATTCTTGGCCTCCATAACCTCATGAAACAATTCCTATAATACATTTTCTATTATCTCTGCATATCCTGTTGGTTGTGTTTCTCTGGAGAACCCTGACCAATAGTGAACTTGACCTTCAAGATCTCTTTGAGTTACCTGAGTCTTAGAGGAAAACTAGTTGATATTGGATGGTTCATGGTTCAGTAAATATTCGAATACATTGTTGCTTTCTGGAATTAAACATTTTGATGTCATTTTTCCTTTGGCATTTTGATGTCATTTTTCCTTTGGCAAATAAGGAAAAACTCAGTATTTGCAGGTTTCTAACTGATTGTGTTTCAGCATCTCCTGTAGAAGAAAGATCAAGAATTTCCCCAAAGCTGTGAAATAGGATAAAGACAGCAGCTGAAGATGGTAGATTGAGTGAGTGAGCAGAGGGGTGGTGAGACCTGAATTCAAGTTTCCTGTTTCACTGGGATTCCCAGCAAACACTGGAGAAAACAGATGTGGAGGAAAGAAAGTGGAGGGATTTGTAGATTTGATAACTATAATCATTTTAACTACTGTAGGCACTAAAACCTGCCAACATATCCCAGAATTCTAGTTCTGCTAGGATTCTGTGACTTGAAGAACGTGGGTCTACGACTCTGTCTTCTGTAAATATTTCCTGGATGAATCAATTCCTCTAGATTTAGAGAAGGTTCATAAATGCAGGAAGTGAATTTGTCCTTTTTGTTTAAAAGATCAATAAATCTAACTTGGTGAACTGATGGTGTGTTACATCTGAGCAGCACATTACACGGTGTCCTTCAATTATGATATCATTTGAATAATAACTAGGTAAGAATTGGACTGCAGGGGAAAGTGTCTGGGTGCTCTGAGTTAGTGGGATACGGCCTAGCCAGGTGTTCAAACTTAAATGCCTCCAGAGGGCCAAACAGGCAAACGAGACGGAGTACTGAACAGATAGAAAGCAAAAAGGAATGGTGGGAACAATGAAAGATTTGAGCATACAGGTCCTATCTGAAAGCATTCAGACAATACATTTCTTAAAAAAAAAATTGTGTGGGTAAAATAAAATACATCCCAGGGCCACCACTTTGTAACCCCCGATTCAACAAAACCATTTAGTATCCTGTTGCAGGCTTATGTTATATACAGCTTTAAAGCACAATCCTTTGATTATTGGAAAATTCTTTACAACTTTAAACAGTCAGGTTCTTGCCATCTCTCTTTTCTCCCTGATAAAGAAAACAAAACTCAAAATGTGCAAACAACCCTGCCTGTTCTTTAAACTGTAGCTAACCACGTGGGAAAGTTATTTCTATGGATATTATTATTCTCTGTGCATTGTGCTGAATGGAGGAGAAAAATTAACCTTTTTTTATGTATACATTAAATAACATGGTGAAGACAAAACATATGCTGCCTTTGTCACTTAGATATTTTCACACTGATTTGTGAATAGTGTTCAGAAATTTAATGTTATTTCTTGATATGGATATCTTCCAAAGTTAAGCATAAATCTTCATGGGATATGGTGATACACACACACACACACACACACACAAATAGCCTTCTAGCAATGTAAAACTAATAGCTTTCAGGATGTGCTTGTGTTTACTGCAGTTGACTTTTATTTCCTATTCCTTGGTGCTGTGTGCTGACCTTAAAAATGTTATTAGATGTTGACCTGTAAATATAAAGAACAATTGTCAATAAGTGGAATTGTATTTCTGAACACAGAGGTCAGAGTCTCTTCTAAGCTACATGAGGTTGCTTTGTGAGCTCATGGTATCAAAAAGTAATAAAACAGCTTTTTTGAGAAACATTTTCAATTAGAGTGGTTAACCAAATTTTCTAATAATAGAAATTGCGTAGCATATGCTGCAGAATGGAACTCAGCAAAATAGTCTTGTCCCTCATTTGTAGGGGTAGAAAGGCTGCACTACATTTTTATGGCAGAAAAGGAAGTAAGTCTATTTCAATCTAACAAGCCTTGAAGCTGGGTCCTAGGGGCATATGAACTAGCTGTAGTCTCTGCCCTTATATGGAGAAGAATATGGTACAGAGCTGTGTTGTCCGGTATGGTAGCCTCTAGTCACATATGGCTGTTTAAATGAATTAACCTAAAATCCAGTTCCTTAGTCACCCCGGTCACATTACAAGTGCTCAATACTGTGTGTGGTTAATGGTTACCATATTGGATGGTGGAGATATGCAACATGTCTATCACCATAGAAAGTTCCATCACACAGTGCTGGTATAGAAATGATGAACTCACCTCTGGACTCATTGACTGCATTTGAAACCAAGAAGAGTTCTTGAGATCACTGTGCCTCAGCTTCCCCCATTGTTAAATGGGTGATAATTATAGAGAGGGCTGCTGTGAGGATTTGGAGAAGGCAATGGCACCCCACTCCAGTACTCTTGCCTGGAAAATCCCATGGACAGAGGAGCCTGGTAGGCTGCAGTCCATGGGGTCGCTGAGGGTCGGACATGACTGAGCGACTTCACTTTTACTTTTGACTTTCATGCATTGGAGAAGGAAATGGCAACCCACTCCAGTGTTCTTGCCTGGAGAATCCCAGGGACGGGGGAATTTGGTGGGCTGCCGTCTATGGGGTCGCACAGAGTCAGAGACGACTGAAGCGACTTAGCAGCAGCAGCAGCAGCTGTGAGGATTAAATGAGTTTCATATAAAAAACTTTTATAAGTACCTGGCCTATTGAAAGTGTATATTAGATACAGTGAGGGAATTCCTCAACACAGTAGAGGTTCAACAGAACATTCTGAACATTCTGAACACTCAGAAGAGGCAGCATATTAATTCTGCCACAGAGAGACTGAAGAAGCTTCATGGATCTGGTGACATTTAAGTTGGACCTAAAATGATGAACTTTAACAAATAAGGGAAGTGGATGGGAAAGAAGGACAAGTAGCCTGTGCAAACGCATGGAGGCATGAAATTATGTGGCATATCTGGGTAATAGCAAAATCGCCCTGTTTTTCTGTACAGAAGCTTAAAGGCAGAAGGTGAGGCTAGGAAGGCAGGTGAGGAAAGACTGCAGTGCCCTGGGCCTGGCACTCCAAGGAGGCCAGATTGTATTTTATTTAAAAAGTAAGGAGTCAGCAAGCAGTTTTGACATGACCCTCTATAAGGTTTGGAACAATAACTATGGAGGTAGTGTGGAAGATGGATTAAAGTCGAGGGGTCCGGCAATCAGGAGGGAAAGTGGGGATGAGATCTTGAACTAAGTCTGTGACCTTGAATTAAGACTGAGAAAGTATGGAGCTGGGAGAGAGAAGAGTGTTGACATATATTGGGGGTGAGTCACACGTGGAGAGGTGGAAAGAGGGGATTCAAAGACAACTCTCTGAGCTTCTGACTTGGGTGAAGATGCTCTTTCTAAAACAGGGATTTCAGGACAAAGGCCAGGCATGTGTCTCCTGTGAAGCCTTCCTTGACCTCTCCAGACAGTGCTGACAGCTCCTGTTTTGTGTTTTACCTTCTAGCTCTAGATGGCAGCAGCGGCCTTGTACTATTCTGATTCTTCCTGCCATAGGCTGTGAGCTTTCTGAGGACAGAGCTAGGCAGCGTCTACACTGTTCTCTGCCTTCTTGTGGAACCTCCCAAGGCCTTTTCCTTGCCAGCAGACACCCCCGCCCACTAAAATGCCAGAACCTATGTTCCCTGCCTCCCTTGCCACTAAGGCTTAGACATGGATATGTGATTCAGTTCTGGCTAAAGTGACCTCAGGAAACTATTGGGCCTGGGGCTAGACAGAAACTTTCTTCCTTGACAGAGGAGCATATGGAAATGGGAAGCTTCTCTCTCCTTCCTGCTTTGAGACATAGTTCCATAGAAATATAATAGTTAGAGTTGTGGCCGCCCTTTTTGTCACAGTGGGGCAAGTGTGAATAGATCATAAAAGCTGACACTGAATCCTGATGTTGTTGAGGCTCTGGACCAAACATGGACTGCCCTTCTCCTCAGACGTCCCCTGACTCTGTACATCCTCTTACTCTTGTCCACTGAGAGGCAAACCTGTCCCCCAGTTGGGAACCACTGCTCTAGGTAGATGCTGTGATTATATGTCAAATTCTAAAGGGCAAATAATAGGAACTACGCAAATGTCTGTTGTGAATACATAAGAATCCATCAGACAGGATTGCGCGGTGGGGAGGACAGGGGCCATGGAGCGCAGGAGGCTGCCCACAGGGGTCGAGGAGCTGGGTGACATAGGTGCTGCGCAGGTGTGACTGGTCTGGCTGGGATGTTTCAGAAAACTCTTAGGAACTCAGGGCCAACAGTGAGCACCAAGAAACCATGCTTGGCAGTTACCATTGGCGGGTCCAGTGGCAGTTCTTGCCTACTTGAAGAGTTGAATTTGAGGATAAGTGACTGAGGAAAACGCTGCCCAAATCAGAATTCCACTACAAAAACTAGTTTATGCTTCTACTTCAAGACTGTTGATTGAAGCTGCCTCATAATATCCCATTCTCTAGGTTTTAAAGCTAAACAGTGTAGAGTATCTTTAGAAAAAGCCCTCCGTTCCTCCTCCTTGCTCCTCTTCAGAGTCTCAGTTTATGCATGGTACAGAGCTCAGCATCTGTGACAGTGCTGTTATCTGCTGGGTAACTATTAATATTAAACTGGTCTGGAATTAGTACTGAATTACTGGAGGACAATATGGCCATGAAGAATAAGGAAATGGATATTTATTGGTGAGTAAATCTCTTTTTAGCCCTATAATTCCTGAATTAAAAACAACACAGCTGGCATCCTTTTATGAAGCGTTACACAAACACACCAAACTCTCCTCCCTTCCACCATCTAAATTCCTTATATAATTTCCACACCCTGCTCATTTTGTTTCTAATAAAAATAGAAAAATTTTCTTCCGGACCATTGAGATTCTACATTGCTAAGACCAGGGGAAAAATAAGGCAGGGAAAAAAAGCCAAGTGTGTTTTCAGCTTCTGCAGTAACTGCAGGTTTTAATCAACATTGATGATTAACACTAACTTATTTATTTAAATGCCAGCTTTGTTATGACAAGGAAACTCCAGTCAGCTACACAGTGGCCCTGTTAACCAAATGCAGTGACCTTGTCTTCTTGCCTGCAGGTTGGCTCCAACAACCTCCATTCTTCCTTCCCCATCTCCACTCTCTGCAGTCCCCATACAATTAGTCACAATATCTCTATACAGTAATTAGTCCTGTTAAGATGAGTTTTGATTTAAAATAATGATTTAGGCAGCAAAGGAAAATGTCTCTTTTGATAACACTGATACATGCTAAGCTTTAGCTTCCCCTCAGGATGAATTTCTTCAGTTCCTAAGAAGGATGTAGGAAGAAAACAAAATAGCATTTAATGAAAACCTACTCTGTGCTTGGATTTTTCTCTCCTTTACTTCTCACAGCAACCCTGGGACACAGTTATCAGTGTTATTTGACCGACAAAGTAAAACTCAAAGAGTTAATGAAATTTGCACAAGGCTACAGGCACACACGGAGAAGGCAATGGCACCCCACCCCAGTACTCTTGCCTGGAAAATTCCATGGACGGAGGAGCCTGGTAGGCTGCAGTCCATGGGATCGCAAAGAGTTGGACACGACTGAGCGACTTCACTTTCACTTTCACACATTGCAGAAGGAAATGGCAACCCACTTCAGTGTTCTTGCCTGGAGAATCCCAGGGACAGCAGAGCCTGGTGCGCTGCTGTCTGTGGGGTCGCACAGAGTCGGACACGACTGAAGTGACTTAGCAGCAGCAACAGCACAGACACACAGATGGAAAGAAGAGAAAGCCAATGATTTCTTGGGAAATTTTAGTGGAAAAGCCTAGAAATGGAATATACCATTCTATTTTCATTTCTTTGATGAGAATTAATCTCATGGTCCAAACTTAAATGCAGGGGAGGCTTAGAAACAGTTTTCCAGAATGCCCAGGAAAATGCAATATTGGTGTGCATTTTGTCCCCGTCTCTGTGAGCACCTGTACTCCAGTGATGTGTCCCCATAAGAAGAGAAGAACTCATGTACACAGAGGCCATGTGAGGATAGAGGTAGAGATTGGAGTGATACAACCACAAGCTAAGGGATGACTAGAGCCACCAGAAGCTAGAAGAAGCAAGGATTCTTCTAGAATCCTTGTGCCTCTGAAGAGCGCACTGTCCTACAGACACCTCGATTTCAGACTTCTGGCTTCCAAAACTGTGAGAGACTAAATTTCTATTGTTTTTAGGCCATGAAGTTTCTATATAGGTAATTTATTATGACAACCACAGGAAACTAATACATGAAGATGTGGAGAGTCTGTTCTGTGTCTTCCTGAGGAGTTTGGACATCATCCTGGGAGCAGGGAATGGGTGCAGGAGACATTATTGATAATCTTCAAGATGGAGCTCTACTAACACAATATTGTAAATCAACTGTGCATCGATAAAGAGAGAAAAGGCAACGCTCATGGCTTGGAAAGGTATCAGACAGTTACTGTAAGCCTGCTTGTCCTTGGGAGAGGGGGTGATGAAGACCTGTGGGTGAGCCTGAGGTGCAGTGGAGCTGGAGCTGTGCATCTGCCTCTAGAGACACTCGCTGTGCCTCGGCTCTGAGGTCCCATAATCTCTTCTCAAACAGTGACTTAACCTACCACCCTCTTAGGGGATGTCTAAGAGGCTGCCTTTATGTAGCTCCAGAATAGCCAGTTCATTACTAGAGGAAGGGGAATTCATCCTTTTCAGCGAGTCCCTTCTGTAAAGGGCAGAAAGTTTGTAACCCTCTGGCCACACATTGCCTCCTCTGGAATACTGACCTCAGCCCCCAAATTCCCTTGAGGGTCATTTCATTATTTAATTACTGTATAACCAACCATCCCAAAATACAGGGGCTTAAAATAACAGTCCTTTTATTCTCTCTTATAGTTCCGTTGGTTGACTGGGCTCAGCTGTGCAGCTTTTCTGCTGGCCTTTCTTGGGGTTTCTCACAGTTGTGGTCAGGTAACGCTGGGTCTAGAGTCATCTAGAGGCTCACCTGGGACTCTGGGGTGGCCAGGCTTCTCTCCCTCCCCACGTTGTCGCAGTAGCTCTCCCCTCCACTTGGCTTCTCCACGTGTTCTCTCCAGAAAGAGAATGGGACTTCTTGCAGGGTGACTTGGAGGTCCTAAATGTGAGAGTTCTAAGAGAGAGAAAACAGAAACTGTGAGTACTCTTAAAAGGGAAGTCTGAAATTAGAATGGCTTGACTTCTGCTGCATTCTTAGTTAAAGCAGTCACAGTACACCAGATTCAACGGAAAATGAGAAATGGAGAAATAACCCCCATTTCTTGATGAGAGAAGACCAAGAATTGGTAGCCATATTTAATCTGTCTCAAGGCGATTTTTTTAAAAAGTTGCACTTTTGTCATTTTCCTTAAGCAGAACAATTGGGAGAAGAAGAGGCACAGGGTAAGTATTCAGTGAATATTTGATTAATAGATTTATGACTACATGAATGCACACATGCAAACAGTCACCTGTGTTTCAGAATTCCCAAGTCACTTTAAAAGGATTTGATCATAACAAGGACATTGTAATGAAATTGGCCAGAAATATTGTTTAGGTATTACATTAGAAAAAAGAGAAAAGCTTCTTTTCCTGGTGTGTGTGTGTGCGTGCACGTGCGCATGTGTGCTCAGTTGCTCAGTTGTGTCTGACTCTTTTCAACCCCATGGATCTTGTCCTGTTAAGAGTATGATAATCAGCATGAAGTAGTGTCATTAATTAAATCATGGTATTAATTGTAAGGTGGCTGTATATACCACAATCCTGAGCCCAGGGAAAACACTGTGTTTGCCTCTTGCCATTAGGTGGGAGACTTGTTATAAAGGGATATTAATAACGTTTAGTTCCTCTTTTAAAAATGAATTCTAATCTAGCAGATAAAACTACTATAGGCATGAATTAAGAAAGATGAAGTATTCACTGAAAAACTTTATGGAATTAAAAAGCTTTTAAATCGATATATACATTCTCTTTTTCCTGTGATAGGAATCCTAGAAGTCATAAATTTTCTACTTTCAGATATCATGATTGCTTTAATTTTATGAATTAAATACTGCCAGTTATATTAATGATTCAGGCAACATACAAAAAGTTTATCAGCAACATTATAAATCAGTCGTACTTCAATAAAGTTTTTTAATTCGTAAAAATATTTTTTAAAGTATATCAAAATTCTGGGGGAATATTAATAACTTTTTGGGAAAATGTTATTCAAATTGAGATATTAGTCAACTGTTCAAATGATTATGTCATTTTAAAGCAGAAATCTCCAGCTATATAATGTGCAATGAAATTCTTCAACATTCATTACTTTGAGTAGAATGTCTCAAACCAGGTTCCAGATATTAAATACCCAAGGCAAGTACTGTTCTCCTCTCTGAGCAAAAGGAGGTCTCCTAAGGGCCAGAGAATAATACAAGAAATATTCAAAAATACCTTGAACTTGACACGCATTTTCCTGGGTACCTTTGTCCAGCCTACTCTTTGCCCATATCCTCCTCTCCCTGAAACTCACATCTTTGGCAGGACTAGCCCCTGATTCCATTCACAGGCCTGCTTAAATTCTGTCTGTAGCACCAGAGTTACCTTTCCTGACTACCCTTGCTAAAATATCATTCCCATTATTCTAAGTTTCTTCTTGATGTATACATTGAATTATTGGTTTGCTCTTTATAATTTGTCTCTGTCCACTGAGTGCAGGGGCATTGCTTTCCACTGCCACTGTATAGTGCCTGGCATACAGCAGCTGCTCAGTGCATATCTATGTATTATTCATAAGACCAAATCCCCAAATGCCAGCACAGGGGTTGAGGGCTTAGACACTCCAAAATCAGGTACACGTTTCCACAAAAGAGAAAGATAAACGCTGCCACTGTAAGTCCTAGGTTCTAACATGGAGACATCTGCCCCAATTGTGGAAAAGACTGCCAGTTTCAGATTGGCCTCATTATTCATGGATCATAAAAAAGAATTGTTTCTTCCTCTTGGAAGATGGCTTGTCAGCAGTATTTATTGTTTTGTACTAACCATCCCCTTGCAATGCTCCTCATGAAGATGGGCTTACTGCCTTTCATAGCAGTCCCCTCTCTTCCATTGGCTGTTCTCCTTTTTTGTATTTAAGCTATGAGCTAATCTCAGCAACCTCAAATGATTCGTTGGAAATATCTTTCATTTGGATCATTGAAAGTTTTCCAGATGTGTGGAGTTGCAGTAAACCAGGAAAAAGTCAGCAGAAAATCAAACATTCTATTTTATTGCTGCAAAATGATTTTCAATTCTTCCTACACCCAAATCACTGCCCAGAAATTCCAGAGAATCAAAACCCTTACTGTTTCTCAGTACTTCCACCATCAATTCTATTTCAGAAACCAGTTGTATCCACCTACTCTCAATTGGGGAGAATAATTGTGTGCATTTGTAGGACTGAAACTGAGTTTCTAAAATATTTGGTGACATTATTGAAGTTAGTTTTGTTTCTTTAGGGATGATCAATATAATGCTAGAATAAATGTAGCATCAAATTACTTTATTTCAGTGGCAGAACTTCTAATTATGATTCAGTTGATCAGTCTGGTGCTAAGCATGCAATAACCTTGCCCTTTTGTTTATGTTTGCCTCTGTGCTAATTTTCTTTTTAAATTAAACTCTTCAGAAGAAAGCTTAAGGTGTGGAATTTTTATTTCAGTTAAGTAGTCCTGGCTTATTCATGGCATATACCCAGCTCTCCTGGCCCACTGCCAGTCATACTTAAAGGGGGATGAGCTTATCAAGATGGTTTGACAATGCCAGGCAACCAGTCTGCTGTCTGATAATCTTAATTTCAAAGAATTTCAACCAAGAGGTGTGGATTTAGTCTACTGTGCTGGTAAGATGAAAAGAACCCTGCATGCTGACTGGGTCACTGCATTGGGTACTCAGACTTGAAATTGCAAGGATTCTGTCTGTTTGCTTGCCTTACTTGAGTCTACCTAACTTTTAAACTAGGAAAGTGTGCTTGAGTTCACACTTAAGCGTGGTTCTGCCAACCTGCATGGCAGTTTACCTAAAACAGAAATAGGAAGTTTGAAGCTGGAAGGAACATCTTGACATTCAGCATCTCCAAGCACAATACCGGTACAGAATTTGTTGAGAAATGGAGAAGCATCTCTCTGCCTGCTTGAAACAGTGGTTTCTAAACTATAGCTCTACCCCTTCCCCACCCCCAGGAAAGTCTCCATGGTAAGAGTGGTTTACTTAATTTGTGAGGTAGACTGACTTTCATTATAAATGGAAAGAGAGCATTTGAGGAAGTGTTTTCTGTTCCCACATGAGAAAGTAATGTGTTCTTGACAAACATAATTGGGTAGTATGTAGTATTTTGAGAAGGAAATGGCATTGGAGAAGGAAATGGCAACCCACTCCAGTGTTCTTGCCTGGAGAATCCCAGGGATGGCAGAGCCTGGTGGGCTGCCGTCTATGGGGTCGCACAGAGTCGGACACGACTGAAGCAACTTAGCAGCAGCAGCAGCAAGCTTATAAACTCTTTGAAGTTATGAACCATGACTATCTCTTCCACTTCTGTATCCCCAACCTAGGACAGACAAATTACTTGCAGTGTGATTGGTCTTTTCTTGTGAATGCTGAAGGTCAGGTTCAAGTTTGCCAGTAAACTTGGGCCCTTTGTGACACTGAATTTCTAGCAGTACAATAAAGTAGTGTTGAATTTTTTTACAGTACATTCAGAAGGTTTTAGGAGATGATTATTATGTGCAGTGCCATATGTTTACCTGTAGGCCATTCTGGTATTTGCTAGTAACCACATTCCCCACAGCCCGGAACACTTGATGAAATATAGAAACATTCTGCCCATCCTTCCCCACAGTTAGCCATATGCCACTTCAGATCCATAGGTAATTCTTACATATCATCCCTTCCTGAGAAGAAAAAACAGCTTACATATATGAAGGCTTATTCCAAAATGAGAAGCATGGGTGGTGTTTCATTTGCTTAAGAAACATTTCAGTCTCAAGTATTGAGAATCTTAAAGAGAGCAGTACCTTTGTTGGAAAAAATCTAGTGTTCAAAGTTTGAAGAAATCCAGTCAACTTCAAGCAGGCTTCTAGATTTATCCCCTAATTTAGAGGACTTAGGCAAGGGAGATTGAAGGCATGGCAGTTATTTTTAGCACTTATTATGGAGGGATGGAGAAGGAAATGGCATCCCACTCCCATACTGTTGCCTGGAGAATCCCATGGATGGAGGAGCCTGGTGGGCTGCAGTCCATGGGGTCGCTAAGAGTCGGACACGACTGAGCGACTTCACTTTCACTTTCCACTTTCATGCATTGGAGAAGGAAATGGCAGCCCACTCCAGTGTTCTTGCCTGGAGAATCCCGTGGACGGAGAAGCCTGGTGAGCTGCAGTCCATGGGGTCGCACAGAGTCGAACACGACTGAAGCTACTTAGCAGCATGGAGGGATTATCTTTATCACTTTGTAGTCTGAGAAGGCTTTTCTCCTGTGCTGAGAACTTCAGGTCTTTTACCTTCCTAAGGCCATGCATGTGAGGCCAACAGAAGCCCTGTTAAACATCAATCCCCAATAGTCAGTTGTGACCAAAGGCTTCCAGGAAGGACATGTGTGGTGAGGAAATGAGGAAAACACACCACCCAGATGCATATGAATGCTAAACCTTTGGAGGTGAACAAAGGCTAAACATTATTTCAAATTGGCTTCTGGTTTTGATGCATATAAAATAGCAAGGGAAAAGCTACTACTGATTCTTCCCAGTGTAAATGTATCTTTGAAAATTTGTGCTGTAGCGGAAATTTATGCTACGTTTTGCATTTTAATAGTAACTTTGCTTCAAACTCTTACCCTGTGGAAATTTTCTGGATGATTATGTTGATTTGTAGTTGCAAGATGCATTTTAAAATATATCATTACCTAAATAATCAGTTCAGTCTCTCAGTTGTGTCAGACTCTTTGTGACCCCATGGAATACAACATGCCAGGCTTCCCTGTCCGTCACCAACTCCTGGAGCTTACTCAAACTCATGTCCATCGAGTCAGTGATGCCATCCAATTATCTCATTCTCTGTTGTCCCCTTCTCCCACCTTCAATCTTTTCCAGCATCAAGGTCTTTTCCAATGAGTCAGTTCTTTGCATCAGGTGGCCAAAGTATTGGAGTTTCAGCTTCAGCATCAGTCCTTCCAATGAATATTCAGGACTGATTTCCTTTAGGATAGACTGGTTGGATCTCCTTGCAGTCCAAGGGACTCTCAAGAGTCTTCTCCAACACCACAGTTGAAAAGCATCAATTCTTCTGCGCTCAGCTTTCTTTATAGTCCAACTCTCGCATCCATACATGACTACTGGAAAAACCATAGCTTTGACTCGACAGACCTTTGTTGGCAAAGTAATGTCTCTGCTTTTTAATATGCTGTCTAGGTTGGTCATAACTTTTCTTCCAAGGAGCCTGCGTCTTTTAATTTCATGGCTGCAGTCAGCATCTGCAGTGATTTTGGAGCCCCCAAAAATAAAGTCTGTCACTGTTTCCATTGTTTCCCCATCTATTTGCCATGAAGTGATGGGACTGGATGCCATGATCTTAGTTTTCTGAATAGTATTTAATTTAAAAAGCTTTAACTACAAATTAAGGCACAAAAGAAGCAAAGTAGAATTCTGGCTATAGTAGAATTAAGGTAAAATAGTAACCTCCTACCTCGTAAAATCTACTGGAAATGAGAAAATGGAAGCTCCCCCCAAACATAGTGAGATTTATTATCCATTTAGGACCAGATTTTTGTGTCTAAAAAAGGGGTGTTAAGGATTAGGTTGTCTTCAATAATCCTGGTCTCTTATTTTTAGAATAAGTAAAAGGAAGTCACATAGGATCCATTTGTTTATTTTGGCAAAATTTGTAAATAATGACATTTTCATTCCTCAATTTAACCATTTTAAAGTGCACAATTCAGGGGCATTTAGTATATTCTCTCAGATTGAGCTAGTTCCAGAATGTTTTCACCACCCACAAAGGAATCCCCATATCCACTGAGCAGTCCTTTCCTCTTTCCCTCTCCTCCCAGCTCCTGCAACCGAGTATCAAACTTCGGCAGCCAGTAAAATATGCTTTCTCTTCAGATTTATGGATTCTGAACATTTCATGTAAACGGATCAACTTTTTAACAGGATAATCTAAGCCAGCAATCATCATCCTTTGAAAAGTATGCTAAAAGTGAATGGTTAGATTTTGCAATCTGCGACCTTTCCTTCTGCCAAAAGTGAAGGACCAGCTGGAGAATCTTGATAATTGAGCAGAAAGTGATGCTACAGTACCTAGGTACTGTGGATGAAACTCTAGAATTTCAGGTGAATTCCTGTGTCACAAAACCAGAAATCTGGGCAGAATTCCATACTGGAATCTCAAGTCATTACAGTGACCTGAGTATGGTACATGAAACTACCGATGGTGAGCTGAGAAGTCAGCTTTCTCCATGTCTCTTACCCTTCCTTCCTTCCTTATTTTCTTTTTCAAACAAGTGTTATTAAACACATAGCATGGTCAACACAATGGAAGCAATGATGTACAAAGCAGGCATTATCTCTGCCCTCACAGAGTCTACACTTGTGTGGAGAGACACAATAAAATAAATAGCTACACTGTGCTCTAAGTGGTACGAAGGAAGAGAAAACCATAATTCGAGTGAGAATAATTGAAGTAGGAAGCTCCTTTAGATCAAGTGTTCAAGAGTTGCCTCTCTAAGGATGTCATATTCAAGCTAGGAGTTGAAAGATACAAAGGAGGCAACTGTGTGAAAGTGGTGTACAAGAGTTCCAGGTTTAAAAAATGCCATGTGCAGTAGCCCCATGGCAAGAAGGATCACAGCACATTCTATGAAGAAAAGACCAGAAACTTAGTGAGGTGAGGCTGCAGAAGTAGCCAAGGGGCCAGTCGTGCAGGGGTTCGTAGCCAGCCCATGGTACAGAATTTATTATGAAAGCAATGGTCAGTCATTGGGCAATACCAAGTAGGAGATTGACTTGATGCAATTTTTTTCACTTGTTGCTGTGAGAAGATTCTATTAAGCGAGCAAGAGTAGAGTTACGAGGGTAATAAAAACATCTGGGAGCAAGATAGTGGTGGCCGGACAGGGTGGAGGTATACCTATTTATACACTAATCACCTCTGGAGTCCTACAACTGTGCCAGGCAAGGTGGAATGAGCATGGGTGTTCATATTCTTGTCATATTCTGTCCATGTAATATTCTTCTAGGGGACTTGGAAACAAAGAAAGTACAAATCAGCAATAAGGTTGGTAATTTGCTGCAGCTTAACCTAGATAGCATATTCAAAAGCAGAGACATTACTTTGCCAACAAAGGTTCATCTAGTCAAGGCTATGGTTTTTCCTGTGGTCATGTATGGATGTGAGAGTTGGACTGTGAAGAAGGCTCAGTGCCGAAGAATCGATGCTTTTGAACTGTGGTGTTGGAGAAGACTCTTGAGAGTCCCTTGGACTGCAAGGTAGTCCAACCAGTCCCTTCTAAAGGAGATCAGTCCTGGGTGTACACTGGAAGGACTGATGCTAAAGCTGAAACTCCAATACTTTGGCCACCTCATGCGAAGAATTGACTCATTGGAAAAGACTCTGATGCTGGGAGGGATTGGGGGCAAGAGGAGAAGGGGACGACAGAGGATGAGATGGCTGGATGGCATCACTGACTCGATGGACATGAGTGTGAGTGAACTCCGGGAGTTGGTGATGGACAGGGAGGCCTGGTGTGCTGCGATTCATGGGGTTGCAAAGAGTCGGACACGACTGAGTGACTGATCTGATCTGAATAAATATTTATTGAATATCTCTCTGTGCCAAGCAGATGGCACCATTTTCCTTTCGAACTCTGAAGGCATTGCTTCCATGTATATCTATCAGGAGCCAGTATTGCTGTTGGGAAGACCAAAGCTGTTCTGATTCTTCATCTCTTGATTTGACCTGGTTTTTCTCTCTGGAAACTGGAGGGATCTTTTCTGTTCCACTCTTTGATGTTGACAGGCCTTTGTTTGGGTCTCTGGTCATCCATTTTGCTGGGCACTCACTGGGCAAATTCATTCTCAACATTGATTCTCTTCAGTACCTGATATTTTAAAAATAATTTCATCAATGATTTCCTGTCTCCCATTTTCTTTTTACTTTCTAGATATCTTATTATATTCAGATACTGAACTACTAGACTAGTCCTTTATATTTTTCCCCTGGTTTTGGAACATTTAATCTTATTTTCTGACCCATTCATTGAGCTATTTTTAATTTCTATGAACCACCTTCCCTTTTTGTCTTTAATCTCTGGATGTCCCTTTTGTACAGGATCTGGGAAACTGGAAATCTAATTGCTTCTTAAACATACTTTTAACCAACAATTTTTTTTAATAACTTCACCTTCTCACCAACTCCCTGAGGTACTTGATACTGCCAGTTCCTGATCCTCTGGAGTAATGTACGATGGGGATCAGCAAGCTTCTCAAAAGGGGCAGATAGTATCTTAGGCTTTGTGGACCGTATAACTGCTCAACCATAAAATTACAGCTGCTCACAACTGCTCAGCTCTGCTGATGTATCATGAAAGCAGCCATAGACAATACTGAAAGCAATGGGCATATCTGTGTTTCAGTCAAACTTGATTCACTGACCCCTGGTCTGTGATATACATTGAGCTGCATTGTGGCTTTTCCCACTGTCAAGTTAGGATGGAGTGTCTTTTGGTCTGCTAACTTTCTTACTTCTTACCCATCTGCTTTCCAGCTTCCAGAATTTTGTTGCTGTTGTTTGTTCCCTGTTCAATTCTTGCTATTTTGAGATTAGTTGTTTTAAGTAGTTTTTACAGTGCTTTTATTGGAGTTTCAGGAGTGAACGTAAATAAATATTGGAATATCTTGTTTCTACCAACACCTTTACCTGAACATGGCAGTTAAGCATTAATAAAGGGTAGTATTAGGGGTTTCCATTTCTGTAAGTTGACCCAGACATAGTAGGCCATTTAAATGATTTTACTTGTTTCACCCTTTTGCAGGGCTGACTAATTTGGAGCTTATGATCATTGTTTTCCTTTCTTACCATACAAATTTTACTCTCATTTCAGCTTTTATCAAGAAATCTATTTCCAGCAGTTGGTGGGATGTTAGCATTTGTAATTTCACACAAAATTAATAGGACATAGATTTTAGGCCATGCATTTGTAATTTTGTATAAAATTAATAGAACATAGATTTTAGGCAGTATGAGGCTAACTTACAAATGGCAGGTGAGAAAAACAGCTTTCCCAGGAAGAGGCCAGGAGCAGCAGAATATGCTCAGATAATCCAGAGGCTGCTGCTACCATGACCACCCACCAGGGGTAGAACTGAGGCCACCAAGAGCAGTTGCTAGTCCTTGTACCCTGAACCTTGAGCCATGGTGGCAAATAGGACAGAAAGCCACTCTCTGAACCAACACCTCCCAATAAGCTGAGAGCAGCACCACGTATGTCCACAAACCACAATTATGCTCCAAAACTCCCTCCTTTCTTCTCTTAGAGCAAGACACAAAAGCTTTGTGTGCTGTTACTGAGGAAAGAGAGCTAAAAAACAAATACACTGTTTTTTCCAACTAGAGAATGCTGATTTCCTGTTTCAGGAAATGCCATAGGAGCAGCAGTTTTCTAATGGGACTGTACCTTGGTATCACCTGGGGAGCTTTGCAGAATTCTGATGCCCAGGCCCCATCCCAGATTATTTATACTCAAGAAATAAGTAGCAGATCTGGAAGTCCACCTCCAGGGTTCAAGGTCATGACCACACTCCCTTTACATTTAATTTTGCAAATAGATACTGTCTTTATGGAAAAGAATCAAATTATAATAAAATAAATATAAAACTGAGCAAAAATAGAAATTTGATCACAGCACATATCTACTATCCTTTACATCTGAAATGCCCAAAGCTTGAAAAACAGACTTTTGTAAGTTTGGCTCCCAAAGTCATTTGTGTACAAGACCTGAACTGAACCAATGTGAGGTCATACATCGTCTCTTTACAGCCACCCCTCAGTGTAAATATTCACAGTTTTTGTGGCACAGATATTGGGTTTTCTTACTCCTTGCTGTGGCAGACTCTGCTGCATAATATATGATGTGGAAATCCAAAGGGCTTTGTAACAGACATTTCCTGTTCTTCACTCTTTGGGCACATTGTGAGGCTGGCACTTTGCTTCCCCTTGGAAGTTAGGTTTGACCATGTGACTTGATTTGGCCAAAGAGAAGTGAGCGGATGTAATCTGTGTCACTTCCGAGTCAAAGTTTTAGGAGACAGTTTGTAATTAGTTTTCGTTCTTTCCCCAACTCTGACCAGCAATGCTCCTGACAGTCTCTGTTCTGACCTGAAGAGACAGAGAGCAGAGATATTGGACATATTCGTTCCTGGAGTATAATCTAGTCTATCCAGACAAATACAGTGGTATAAGTACCACCTTACCTTTCTAAAATCTGAAAATTCCTAAATTCTGAAACACATCTGGCACCAAGGGTTTCAGATAAAATATTGTGGATCTTTATTTAAATATTTTAAGTTGGGTGCTTTCCCCCCCAAAACTTGAACTGTGTCAATGCTTTGAGCCCAGCAGTTGCCTGAAATGAGCAGACTAGCATCTGGGCAATGCCCTCTGGACTGAGCTCTTGGAAGTCAGAGATTGTCTTGGTAGCCTCAATGCCTGATATGAAGTGAACACTTGGTATTTAGGCACTGAAAAAAATTAATGGCACAAAGACAGATAATACCTGGAGCTTGAGGCTCTGAGAGAGAGAGAGAACAAAAGAGAAAGATATGAGGTGAAGGCAAAAGTTATTTACTTCATCTAGCTCATGGTTTTGCCTTGTTCAAATAATGAGCTGGAGGCAGAGCAAATCTTGTTTGAAAGGACTGTATACTGGCTATAAGTTAACGCTCATGGGTGGATGTCAAGATTAATTGAGGTAATTTGAACAAGTAAGGCTCTTAGCACAGAACTGGTTTATAGTTGTTGTTTTAGTTGCTGAGTGTGTCCAACTCTTTACGACCCCATTGACTGTAGCCCATTAGGCTCCTCTGTCCATGGGATTTCCCAGGCAAGAATACTGGAGTGGGTTGCCATTTCTTCTGCAGGGGATCTTCCCCACCCAGGGCTTGAACTCTTATCTCCTGCATTGGTGGGCGAATTCTTTACCACTGAGCCACCAGGGAAGTCCTGGTTTATAGTTAACCTGTAATAAATGTAGCTATTATTAATATTAATTAAAAATACATTGGGAGTTAAAATAAATAGCCAACAAGAACCTACTGTATAGTGGTAAATAAATAAATAAATCCAATCGTAAAAAAAAATAGCAATCCCCCTGAAACTGTATTGGAAAGGGGAAACTGGCTAATAATTATGGCTTTCAAATTGTACTTTATTCTTCAATGGATTCTGAAGCATCTCTTTAATACCTCTAGGGTGGATTATCTCTCAACCCTGGAGAGGGGAAGGGGCAGCTATGTGGGTAGGGCCTGAACCATCAATGCCCACTCCAACCTCAACAGCTCTACTTTGCAGCCATCATGGGTTAGCTTTCACATAGGACTTTGATTGAAGAAGGAGTCCTGTAGATTAAAAACAACCTTGAAGATCATTAAATAAGATATTTATATATATATGTGTGTGTGTGTGTAAACTGAATCACTTTGCTGCACACTAGAAACTAAGATAATATAATATTGTAAATCAGCTATACTTCAATGAAAATAAAATAAAATAATAAAAGAAAAATATATTTCAGAGAGACCTTCAGCAGCTAGTGTTGAAAACCAAGGCTTTTTGATAAATTTCTTTTTAAAACAAATGAATTAACAAATTATTCGTGGTGTCCTGGTATTCTGGCTAATTAAAGTTTTAATGTAGCATTTGGACATACCATTTAAAAAAAATACTTGATTCCCTAGCAATCATGAGCATTTGAATCCTTAGAACATTTTCCCTGTGTTCTCAAAAAACAAATAATAGTCTTGAAAATGTGTAAGGTTAATCATATGAGAGCTCTGCTAAGCTAGAATTTAATGAGATATTACTTAAAGTTCCTAGAATTTCCTTCTTGGCTTGTGAATTAGTTCTCTGAGAGGCTATCAGTATTCCACTTTAAGGTATAATAGAGGCTTTGAGAAAAGGCTGTTGGAGAGTCTCTTTTTGAGGTCCCATTAGTATGATAAATGTGATGTCACTGAGTAACAAAAGCCCAGTCTGGCTTTTGAATTGTGTGGGCTGTGAGGTGTATGTGTATGTACAGATGGCTGTCCTCTCATGCACTGACTGATCCGTGAAGTCTCATAAGAAGATGCTTTTCCTACTCATCCTTCTTCACTGTTGGTACTTCAAGAATTCCTATTCTTGGGAGCCCTTATGGGAAAAACAAAAAAGAAACCGGAAAGTCGCAGAGTATTTGTTCAGAAGGGGAAGAGTTGGGGCGAGGAGCAGCTTCCAACACCTAATCCAAGTTAGAGCCTTCCAGGGAGATGGCAAGTTTCCAAAGAAGAGATCAGATAATGTTGACATTTCTAGAATGAACTCTGTCAATGTGTACATATATGGTGGTGAAGGCTAGCTTGCAGGGGTGGGGGGACGGAATTTTTCCCTTTTCCTCTTTTTTCATATCTAGAATGTGTCTTATTTCCAGAACTCTTAAGTGAGAACAGTATTATTATAAGTTTACTTGGGGTCAAGGATAGGCTCAGCAAGGACTGTGGTTGGCCTTGGACTATGATCACTCTGTGCAAAAAGATTGAGATATAATTCATATACCTTTTAAAGTTTCATACCTTTTAAAGAGATATAATTCACATACCTTTTAAAGAAATTCACCGTTTTAAAGTGCCCATTTCAGTGGCGCTCAATATGTTCACGAGATCGAGGCTTGGGCATCAAGCCTCATGTGCCTAGTGAGTGAGTCAGTCCTGCTTTCATGAATAGTCCAGCCACTGGTCAGTGTTTCAGGGAGACCCAGGGCCTGTGGGAGCCTTATCCCCCTAAGGGGAGCTTTAAGAGAATAACAGGATGCAGACTCCTTCCCCGTCAGGCTAAGCTTGGTGCTTTTATTTCTTGAAGCTACAAAATCGACACTTCTTGGTACATCAGGATGGGAGCATTAAATCACAGCTGGAGCATACAAGGGAAGTCGTGTTTATCAGGGTAACACCTCCTCAAATTTATCGCAGATGCTGCAGTTTGCATCCCAGGGGAGCAAAACCTAATCTGCCTTCCCCAGAGCCCGATTGTAATCTTTGAAAGGCAGTGGGAACTGGCAGCAGTCCAACCAATGTCTCCTTTCTCCTCCCATTGCAGGAAGTAGATGCTTGAGATTGAAGCTGTTACTCAAAGCTCAAAAAAGTGTATTTGAAAGGCCTTGATGTTTTGCATTTCTTCCTGTCCTAGAGATTCTAGAAGGGGAAAAGCTAACCCTGAGGATGTATTTGCAGCCATCACCCTACCCACTTTCATACAACATCTCCCCTGTCACCAACACCTCTCTTGTGGATGGCTGCCCTGGCCAAGGGGGTTGGAATTTCCTGCCTGAGGATAGCCAAATAATGAATAGAGTCAAGGTGGGGACCACCAGCAGCGTCAGTATTGCCCTGAAATTGATCAGGAATGCAAAATTTCAGGCTCCACCAAAATCAGAAACTGAGAGTGATGTCCAGCAAGCAGTGTTTTAACAAACTCTGCAGGAGATTCTTTTTGCACATATAAATTCAAAATGCAGTGAGAAGACCAAGATCAGGTGGGGTTCAGAGTGCAAGACATAACGAGATGGCTCTGAGAGCTGGTGCAAAACCAACAAAAAGAAATCAGGTGACATGAATCCAAACCTCTGAAGCTTGCATATACGTGCCCACAAATAGGCACCCACTGTACCATTTTCAGTTCAGTTCAGTTCAGTTGCTCAGTCGGGTCCAACTCTTTGCGACCCCATGAACCGCAGTATGCCAGGCCTCCCTGTCCATCACCAACTCCCGGAGTCCACCCAAACCCTTGTCCATTGTGTTGGTGATGCCATCCAATCATCTCATCCTCTGTCATCCCCTTCTCCTCCTGCCCTCAATCTTTCCCAGCATCAAGGTCTTTTCAAATGAGGCAGCTCTCTGCATCAGGTGGCCAAAGTATTGGAGTTTCAGCTTTAGCATCAGTCCTTCCAATGAACACCCAGGACTGATCTCCTTTAGGATTGACTGGTTGGATCTCCTTGCAGTCCAAGGGACTCTCAAGAGCCTTCTCCAACACCACAGTTCAAAAGCATCTTCTGCACTCAGCTTTCTTTATAGTCCAACTCTCACATCCATACATGACCACTGGAAAAACCATAGCCTTGACTAGACGGACCTTTGTTGGCAGAGTAATGTCTCTGCTTTTTAATATGGTGTCTAGTTTGGTCATAACTTTCCTTCCAAGGAGCAAACATCTTTTAATTTCATGGCTGCAATCACCATCCGCAGTGATTTTGGAGCCCAGAAAAATAAAGTCACCCACTGTTTCCCCATCTATTTGCCATGAAGTGATGGAACCGGATGCCATGATATTAGTTTTCTGAATGTTAAGCTTTAAGCCAACTTTTTCACTTTCTTCTTTCACTTTCATCAGGTACCATTTTCATTTAGGCTAAAAGTGAATGAGACTTCCTGTCTCCTACCTGCCTCTGTTAGTTTATCATTTGTGTTAATATCCTTCTTCCTTCAAGAAGCACTTTATTGTTAACTTCATTGCAAATAGATAAAATTAAGAAATTAAAAAATAGTGGAGAGGGTATAAAAAGAAAGGGAGCTTTTTTTGGATCCTGGAATTTAGGAGTCAAAGATTCTTAACCATGGTACTGTTTAAAACTTTTACCCAGATTTTTCTTGTCAAATAAAAACCAAATCCAGATTTAGGAAAGACCTTTATTCACAAGGATTATTGTAGTAAGTGGAAGGGACCATTGTGTTAGGGAAAGAGAACTTAACAGTAGAGAGAACAATTTGGCTATAAGATCTCAAAGGCTGGGGAGAAAATAGTTTTCTTATATAAGAGCAGGTAAATAAGGCTAGAAAGAACCCAAATATTGCAGAGAGGGATGAGCAAGTGGTGTGTTCCAACAGTTGAGCAGGAAATGTCTTTCTCTGGGGTCAGCTGATTTTCTTGAAGCGTCAAGAGGGCTTGGCATTCCAATGCTATTGGCAGGCATTTTGTCCACACCAGTCAGTGGTAAAACCAGTCTAGCTAATCACTTATGGCAACGAAAGGAAATGTGGAGGGTCGTGTCTCACATTGTCCTAGGTAAATGCACAAGTCTTATGGAAGTCATATGGGGAAGCCATATTAAGTAAGCCATTCCCTGGAAAACAAAAGGATGGAGGTATTTCTTAACCTTTCCTATATTCCAAGCCCCTACGGCTCAGATAAAGTCTAATGTTGTCACTGTATGTGACTGGAACATTTTAAAACACAAGCCTCTTAGCATTTATTTAATAAAAAGATTCTCTTTAATACAAAACACACTTGTTGACTTTTGTTCAGTTAACTGATGTGTTTTATAATTAAAGAGATGTTGCTTTTTTGGGTGAATGCTGAATTTCTCTTTAAACACATGCAAATATATAGCACAGATTTTTAAAAAATACTTTGAGGATGGATAGAATTGTGTAAACTATTTAAAGCTGGATGAAAGAGTTGCAACTGAAAAAGATATTACCTAATTTTCCCCCTGTCAGTGAATCTGGTGTACACCAATATGTGATTTTGGTGAACAAAGAAACGCTGGGAAGTCATTAATTACAGTAATGAGAGAGCCTTGTGGCTAGAGGGTGTTCACAGGTTGTCCCATTATTACCTCCTAAAAATAATCCTCATGGCGGAAGTGCTTTTTTTATATGAAAAACTTAATAATTTAAATTAAGAAACACAACTAAGAGCAGGGGAATCTTTCAGTGGAGGTGAGGGACGAAAAAAGGTTATTTTTTTTAACACTATATTTTTCAGTGCCGTGGTCCACTATGACTATCAGCTGACTACAGCTTCTATAAAACAATGCTGCTGCTGCTGCTGCTAAGTCGCTTCAGTCGTGTCCGACTCTGTTCGACCCCATAGACGGCAGCCCACCAGGCTCCCCCGTCCTTGGTATTCTCCAGGCAAAAACACTGGAGTGGGTTGCCATTTCCTTCTCCAATGCATGAAAGTGAAAAGTGAAAGTGAAGTCCCTCAGTCAAGTCCGACTCTTAGTGATTCCATGGACTTCAGCCCACCAGGCTCCTCCGTCCATGGGATTTTCCAGGCGAGAGTATTGGAGTGGGGTGCCATTGCCTTCTCCGATAAAACAATGCAGATCCTTTTTAATGTCATCCTGGAGTCTTGACATAGCATTCTACAGTTTGCACTGTTGTTTTGCTATCATTCTGTCTTTCATTATAAGATCATGAATTGCTTGTAGGAACTGCTGATTTCCATTGAGAATTTGTTCTTAACCTTGCTCATGTCCTTCGCAGCTTTTTAACAGAGTAGGAACCCCTCGTGGCTCAGACGGTAAAGAATATGCCCACAATGTGGGAAACCCGGGTTCAATCCCTGGGTCGGGAAAGTCCCCTGGAGAAGGAAATGACAACTCATTCTGATATTCTTGCCTGGGAAATTTCGTGGACAGAGGAGCCTGGGGGGCTACAGTCTATAGATTCCCAAAAGAGCTGGACATGACAGTGACTAACACTTTCACTTTTTTCTTTCACAGGGAAGTCTTATCACCAAGGAGGAGGCTACAACTCCTCCCAAACCACCACAGTGACAGCAATAACAAGAAAGCCATGTGTTAACAATCAGCCAGACCTTGTCTTAGGTAGTGATAAAGTTAATTCTTATATTGGGCCCCACAAAATGGAGGCTGATGTTCACATGGCCTGATCCCCATCACAAATCTAAACCTAAGTCAGCCTGCACTTACATGCCTCATAGTCAGGGAAACCTCATACCAATCACAGACCTCCAACTCAGCTTTAACTAGTTTACCTTACTAGCAGTTTATACATTTTATTTCATTTAAACCTCACAACCTATTTAGTGGATATTGTTTCACTCCACAGATGCAAAATTGAATTTCCAAAGGGTTAGTCTCAGTCTTATCACTCCACTACAGGAAACTTCTAAAACACATGGCAAAGAAAGGTGTCCCCTTTTGAGCCTAGATTTCTGAAGGACAAATAAGGGTTCAATGTGGGGGTGAAGGTATTCCCAGCTTCTCTCAGCTATGGGCCTCAGCGGCTTCACATTTCAGGCTCATCTTTGCCAAGTTGCAAAATCAACTCTGACAGAGGTAAACAGTATGGCAATGTTACAGGTTTCAGGATGTGCATGAATGCTGAGTCACTTTAGTTATGTCCAACTCTTTGTGACCCTTTGGACTGTAGCCCACCAGGCTTTTCTGTCCATGAGATTTCCCAGGCAAGGATACTGGAGTGGGTTGCCATGCCCTCCTCCAGGAGATCTTCCCAACGCAGAGATTGAACCCGTGCCTCCTGTGTCTCTTGCATTGGCAGGTGGGTTCTTTACTACTAGCACCATCTGGGAAGCCCACAGGTTTCAGGATACTCTACCTCAAACTATGATACCTTGGCATATTGAACATTTTAAGCTGAAGAAGTTTGAGAAATGGCAGGAGCAGGAAGGCCTCTGCCCTTCCCCTGAGTCAGGTCATAAGACCCTGAAGTGAGAGGTGCCCCCCCCCATACCTGAGGAGAGGAGCATTCCTTTCTCTGCAAGTGGAGCAATGCTGGAGGGAATGTGAAGGAACTGCGCTTGCTCAGTTTCCTCCAGTTGACCACCCACAGCTCATACCCTTTGTCCTATCTCATTTCCACAACTTTCCATTCTTCATCAGACCTAGTATGAAAACACTTCATTCTATTTCTGAAACCAAGCAGGACCTCATGGGGCCCTCCTGAATACAAAGGGTATTCTGTGTTCCCCATTTCTTGTTTACTGAACAAAGATTTCAACCTCCTAGACCTTCTCTGAGTTCCAAAGGGCAGATTCAAACAGTTACTAATTAGAGAAGTGAGAGGAAGCAGAGAGAAACAATAGTGCAGCCAGTGGCACCTGGCCTGGTCCTGGTTCCTTCTCAGGGATGTACATAACAATTTGGTACATATCTGTGAGTTCTACAGGAATGCAGGCCTCCCACCAAGGTGGAGGATGGGAACTCCAGGCTGAACACAAGTAAGCGCACCTCAAACCTGTTGGAACAGGAAGACTGATAGCTGAGATTTCAGGAACACCACTCTTTACCTCCCCACCAACCGGAGGAGGGTTACACACCCTGCAGCCCTCCCTTGAGATTTTGCCTATGAAACGTTCTTCCCTGAAACCCATCAAAGAGAGTTCAGGTCTTTGAGCATGAGCCACCTGTTCTCCTTGGATGACCCTTGCAATAAACCTTTCTGTGCTCCATACTCCATTTTGGTTTGGTTGGACTCTCTGTGTTGGGCACTAGAACTTAGGTTTGACATTTCTTCATGTCTTTATTTCCTTATGAAGGCTTCCAGGTCACATAAAACATAAATGTGGGTGCTTTTCTCTTGTTAATCTGTCTTTTCTTATGGTGGCCTCAGCTGAGAACCTAAAAAAGTAGAAGGAAAAGATACTTTTCTTCCCATGCAATGGCTCATGCCCTCTGAAAGATGTGCTCTATTATTACTGCCCACCATGTGCTTGATCGCTGGTGTGTCCACAAAGCTTCCACTCTCTCCAGCTCTCTGCATGCATTGAACTCATTGCCCACCTCTACTCCATGTCTAAGCATTCCATTTTCCCCAATGAGACTGGAGGCTACCTTCACTATGTATTCTATTTATTGTGTTCCAAAAGATGGTATTGTAATAAATTCAATTAAAAATGTACGTGAGCTTCAAAGAGAGGAGGACTGCTTTAGAGACATTGGCTACTCAAAAATCAGATAAAGCCATTACAGTAGAAGATGCTGAATATAGTAACAAGAGCTCATTTTACTGTTAGTAGAGTTAGATTGACCCTTAGTGGAATTCATGGGTGTTGTGGTCCTATGATACATGTGTGCACATTTTGAATTAGTCTCTAGTGTGACCTAGCTCTTCCTTGCTTGTGGACAGTTCCTCTTTTATCACTGTGCTTTCTTTTGTGTAGCAAACTCTTTGAAACATTCTTCTGTACCAGTTTTAAATAGCATCTTTGTTCTTTTCATCTCTGGCCTTTCAGAAAATATACTTAGAATATTTCAAGAGCATTAGAAATTTTTTTCCATGTTAAAGTTAGAGAACTGAGGTTGAATTGTTGCCAAAGAAAGCAGGCTGGCTACTAACATATGTTCTAGTATATGGCCCTCAGGTTTGGAGTTTCAGAAATGAGGCTTGTGTGGTACTCAGAGTCAATCAGCCTTATGTGTAGCCTAATCATACTCACAAGAGAATGGTTTATCGTCAGTCAAAATTTATTTGTTCACACTAAAAAGACCAGTTTGTAAGAGGACAAGAATGCCTGTTGTATTGCCTTTTCTCCCTTATAGAAAAGCTGTGATTGTTGGCAAGCCAGAGAACTAGAGCAATAAAAAGGTAGATGAACTCACTGGCTGGTCTCATCTCCCTCTAGAGACCTTGACTATTAACAACTTCCTTCATAGAACCTGTTAAAGGATAATTTTAAACAAAAGGTAAAACCATGATTCATACAAATACAAACTGAACATGTAAAATATTTTAGGTAACTCATTAATTAAATGAGGGTCCCAGAAAGATGTTACAGCCAATTCAAAGTAGCATTAGTGAACTATTGATACGTATGGAGTAAAGAAATGTTAAAGCGAATTTACAAATGGACACAAAGCTGCCTTATTTTCGAGGAATGTGGTTGAGGGAGTCAACTGCCACCAGACAATTTATTTGCATGTCCATAAGCAAGAATTATTTTACATTGCTGTCATCTACAATTTACTGTTGTAAAGTAGCTCAAAGAAAATGATAGGCTAGAATCAGATAACCCAGAAGGTTGTGTTCTTCTCAGTTCATAGTTTTCCCATTGGAGCTACCTAGTAATCTTTTTTGCTTTTTTCAGATTTTCTTGTAAACTTGTTTGACATCTTCTTTTGATGGACAGTCATTATCTTGAAGATCAGTTGTAGAACTGATTTCTCCCGGCCTTTATGATGCAGTGGAAGGGAAATATCAAGCTTCTTATATATGGGCTGGATAATTTCATATGCTAACAAGTGGCATCCCTTCCCTACATGTTACTTCGTACTCCAGAATAATTTTGTTATGGATATTTTAATCAGAAATAAGACTCTCATCAATTCACTATAACTCACCTCAGTGTCCAAAAAGATATTGTATCTGCTTATTTATATCAATTCACATGCTACCAAAGGTGTTGTCATTTACCACGTGCTCTCCCCATTGTTTGATTCGGTAAGTGTTTCATTCCTTCAGGAGTCCCTGGGCTGTCTGGCAGGATGAGTCCAGCAAAAGCATCCTCTTGTTTCATCGTTGTTGGGAATAGAAATTAGTATTCTTGTGCTAGTTGTACATGGTTCTTGTCTGTTGCTTTCCACTCTCTCAGCATCTTAAATTTAAAATAAAAATCAAACAATACATGAATATAAAAGAAAATGGCATTAGTTGTTTTCACCCCAGTATGGAACTTGAATAGTACCTTGATTTGATTGTTATTTAGAAGCAAACTCCTTATGTTCCATAGTCTTGCAATGCAGGTTCTTTCCTAACAAGGGGAAAATAATAGTTTTCTTATATCTTGTCAATGAAAAACTTAAGTAGTTGCTCTAAGAAAAGAAATGGAAAATTTTATTCAAGTCAAATTGAGGATTGCAACCTGGAAACAGAATTGCAGAAAACTCTGAGAACTGTTCCACTTATTAGGAATCAAAGCACAGATATATGTTTTTGAGACAGGGCTGTACATTAATGATGAATTATTGACAGTTTACACAGTCTAACAGGTCATGGGTCATCATGGGCCCTTATAAGATCCAGAAAAAAGAGAATCTTTTAAGGAGTTGTCTTGTTGGCGCTAGGAGAACATTGCCCTTTATGTCTGAGCAGTGTTTCTGCTGATGGAAAGGTTTGGTAGATGCCTAAATGTAGATCCACAGTGCACAGTAGAGGCAAATGAGGGGGCCAAAGGGCAGAGACATTTTTTTGTGTGTTTAAAGTTGTCGACTGAAAAACTGCACAACCTAAAAGTGGAGTTTTATGTTTTGTTTGGTGGACTTTCATATCTCCGAGGAAAAAGGTAAGAGGAGGAGGATTTATAGGAGTTTTGCAGCAAAGACCCGGTAGTCAGAAAGTCAAAAGATTATTGTTAATGAAAGAAAACCAGATATCTCAAGGTAATGAATTTAGTGCTTTTCTTTGTATGGGGAGATGCAGGAGTCTGGGCTCATTGAAATCATTCCTTTGATATGCACTTTATCTAGGGTCAGTACCTTGTTCGTTCTCCTCCTGAGTCCCCTTAGGGTGCACCATTGGGGGTGACTACAGTGGCTGAGGGCTTGGCAGCCAGCAGCCCATTTTTCTCCTACCAAGTCCCCTCAGGGCTCACTGTTGGGGAGGCAAAAGCAGCTTGATGGCTGTAGCATCCTTTGTTTACTGATAAAGCAGGCAACATTTTTCATTCACAAATTTGTCTTGTTTTGCATTAAAATATGAAATTTATTTCACAGTCTCTCACAATATTGTCATACTTCCTCAACTCTATATTTTATATTTAGTGACTCAGTCAGGTGGTATTTTTTAAGTGCTATGCTTGAAAATCCATCTAAGACACAAATCCTGCGCAAAAGAAACTTAAATTGAGGAAAACATATACAAAGTTGGAAAGAAAGAAGCTTTTATACAAAGAATAGAATGAATGAAACCTTCATATGGCATGGACACATTTGCATCTAATCATAATAATGCTATTTTAGCCTTAATTTTTATCAATTGACCATGGCAATGGGTTGAAAAGATAGCATGGATATATAAAAATAATCTGTGATTTCAAAATGCTTTAACCAAGACTTAATTTTTCATGAGTCTAGTATTTTCTAAAGCATAATCAATAAGTAACACCAGCTAAGTCGAATATGCTTTTCTTCTCTTTTTTATTTCCAGTAATGCCAAGTGACAATCCTTTAATTCACAGACTCTGGCTTTGATCCATAATACTCCTGAATGCTTCATCCTTTATGTCTCTACTTTCACTTATTTTTAAGAAACTAAGTTATATGAATACAGCTGATTTTTTTTTCAAGTAGGATAGATTAAATATTCTGTGTGCCCACACTTACTTGGATTACACTGGAGGATTCTCTTCTAATTGTGCTCATTTCAGGCCCCACTTCCCTAGCCATCAGAAAGTAAGTAGCTTGGGAGTGAGTTTTAGTCATTTATCTGGGTTTCTTTTATGTTTTTCATGGCAAAAGGTAACAGCCATTTAAAAAATAAAGTGCTATTACTATTCTGGAATTAGAACTGAGCAAAGACTTCAGATGTAAATATATCTCATCCATGGTGGGATTTCTTCCCAATTCATTGCCTTCAGAAATTGGAGACACTACCTCCTGCCACTCCCATTACTGCTGAAAATGTATAGCATCATGGACTGGTTTTGCATGGATAGTGCTGTTATATGGTGATGACTTGTGAGACTCTGATGGATGCATTTCTTAGTTTAGCTTTAGAGTCGCAATTTGCTGTCTCGATTAGAGCTGTGACTCCCAAGAGTCCCTGAATGACTTTTATTTGCACAATGCATTCATAGCAATAAGGGTTTGAATTTGTGAATTTCTGGTGCCTTGAGCTCTTACTGTGGGCCTTGATCATTTGCATTTTTACAATGAACATCTGGCCTTACAGTGCATCAGGACCAGAACTGATCTTACAGACTCAAGAATGGAGGGGAAGCTCTCGAACTTCCTTCAGCTTAGACCCAGACTGATAGGAGCCTGGGATACACTGACAAGTGGCTAACTCCTGGGCATTGTGGTTTCTTTAAGAAGACTGATGAATGGCAGCTGGAGTGGGTAGTTCATTGCAGATGCTACAGTGACTGACCTGTTGATTTTTCTCATAGAAGTGAAAGATTCACAGGAATCTTCACTGAGAGATATGGCCAACATCTAGAATTCTGTGTCCTCTGTTTTCTCTGTTTGACTGGGTAGGTCCACCAACTCTTTCTATTCCATCTTCTCTACTGTTGAATTCTCTTTTCCTGTGACCAGCTGGGGACAACCAGTTCCCAACGCCTAGTTTTTGAGCCTTAGGTCTAGTTCATGGTGAAAGTTATTGTTTTATGCCAGACACTGTACTCATGTTTGCAATAGCCCAGTGAGATGCTAGCATGTGAGATGAGTGCAATTGTGTGGTACTTTGAGCATTCTTTGGTGTTGCCTTTATTTGGGATTGGAATGAAAACGGACATTTTCCAGTCCTGTGGCCACTGATGAGTTTTCCAAATTTGCTGGCATATTGAGTGCAGCACTTTCACAGCATCATCTTTGAGGATTTGAAATAGCTCAACTGGTATTCCATCACCTCCACTAGCTTTGTTCGTAGTAAAGTAATGCTCAAAATTCTCCAACCAAGCTTCAGCAATATGTGAACCGTGATCTTCCAGATGTTCAAGCTGGTTTTAGAAAAGGCAGAAGAACCAGAGATCAAATTGCCAACATCCGCTGGATCATGTAAAAAGCAAGAGAGTTCCAGAAAAACATCTATTTCTGCTTTATTGACTATGCCAAAGCCTTTGACTGTGTGGATCACAAAAAACTGTGGAAAATTCTGAAGGAGATGGGAATACCAGACCACCTGACCTGCCTCTTGAGAAACTTATATGCAGGTCAGGAAGCAACAGTTAGAACTGGACATGGAACAACAGACTGGTTCCAAATAGGAAAAGGAGTCCGTCAAGGCTGTATATTGTCACTCTGCTTATTTAACTTATATGCAGAGTACATCATGAGAAATGCTGGGCTGGAAGAAGCACAAGCTGGAATCAAGATTGCCGGGAGAAATATCAATAACCTCAGATATGCAGATGACACCACCCTTATGGCAGAAAGTGAAGAGGAACTCAAAAGCCTCTTGATGAAAGTGAAAGTGGAGAGTGAAAAAGTTGGCTTAAAGCTCAACATTCAGAAAACGAAGATCATGGCATCTGGTCCCGTCACTTCATGGGAAATAGATGGGGAAATAGTGGAAACAGTGAGACATTTTATTTTTTGGGGCTCCAAAATCACTGCAGATGGTGACTGCAGCCGTGAAATTAAAAGCCACTTGCTCCTTGGAAGAAAAGCTGTGCCCAAGCTAGACAGCATATTAAAAAGCAGAGACATTACTTTGCCAACAAAGGTCTGTCTAGTCAAACCTATGGTTTTCCCAGTAGTCATGTATGCATGTGAGAATTGGACTATAAAGAAAGCTGAGTGCCAAATAATTAATGCTTTTGAACTGTGGTGTTGGAAAAGACTCTTAAGAGTCCCTTGGACAGCAAGGAGATCCAGCCAGTCCATCCTAAATGAAATCAGTCCTGAATATTCATTGGAAGGACTGATGCTGAACCTGAAATGCCAATACTTTGGCCACCTGATGTGAAGAACTGACTCATTTGAAAAGACCCTGATGCTGGGAAGGATTGAAGGCAGGAGGAGAAGGGGACAACAGAGGCTATGTTGGTTGGATGGCATCACCGACTGAATGACCATGAGTTTGAGTAAGCTTCGCGGGTTGGTGATGGATAGGGAGGCCTGGCGTGCTGCGATTCATGGGGTTGCAAAGAGTCAGACATGACTGAGCGACTGGACTGAACTGAATTGAACTGACCTGCATATAGGTTTCTCAAGAGGCAGGTCAGGTGGTCTGGTATTCCCATCTCTTTCAGAATTTTCCACAGTTTTTTGTGATCTACACAGTCAAAGGCTTTGGCATAGTCAATAAAGCAGAAATAGATGTTTTTCTGGAACTCTCTTGCTTTTTTGATGATCCAGCAGATGTTGGCAATTTGATCTCTGGTTCCACTGCCTTTTCTAAATCCAGCTTGAACATCTGGAAGTTCATGGTTCATGTATTGCTGAAGCCTGGATTGGAGAATTTTGAGCATTACTGTACTAGTGTGTGAGATCAGTGCAATTGTGTGGTAGTTTGAGCATTCTTTGGATTGTCTTTCTTTGGGATTGGAAAGAAAACTGACCCTTTCCTGCCGGGAGCTGGCCTGAGGAACTCCACCCGTGGCAAAGGTCATGAGGGAGGAGGCTCGGCATACGCAAAGGCGGGATCAAGCCTCAGGAGTCTTCCTGGAAATTCTCGAGCATCTACCCCCAAAACCAGAGTCTGCCTACTTTCTGCTTTGTGCTTTCACCTACACCTCTGACTTTATCGGGGGCTGTCCCCCACTACCTCTCTCTGAAAAGAGTTAGCTTTACAGCTCCAGTTAATAATTCCTGGGTGTGACAGTGTTTCAACCTTCAAACTCCTTTGGAAATCCTCTAGCCTGCCTGAACAGGTTTTTCCGGCCACATGTGATTGTTCAGAGCCTTCCAACTGTGAGAGGCAGGAGATGTTCTAAACTGTCTAAATACAGATTCCTTTGAGTAGTTAAAAGATTGATTAGAAATTGTATTGGTGAAGGGCTTTTCACTTGTTGGGCCAATGTTTGCTGCTAAGTCTCCATATCCCTTACCTACTGTGTCCTTGGCAGTGTATTGATTGATATAATGGGTGTATAGAAATGTAAGTAGTAGCCTCAATGTTTGTAACCTTGGACCCTTGAGTTAATTCTTTTCTTGATTGAGCCCACCTCACCTTTGCCCTATAGGAATGCTACTTTATCCAGTGCTTTTTGGAGGCTGGCCCCTGACTTTAGAATAATCACCTTTAGAGAAAAATAAGTTTCTTAAAATGTTAACAGGCCTCCTGGCCAGAAGATGATGTAAATCACTTAAACTTTTGCATATGATAAGTTTGAAAGCCTGGCTTCGATTAGGATCAGGAACTGCTCTCCTTGCATGACTCTACCCCTTCCCCCATGATCCTCTATGCACAACTTAAGGTATAAAACTACTTTGGAAAATAAAGTACGTCCTTTTGTTCACCGAAATTTGGTCTCCCCATGTCATTCTTTCTTTCACCTTCTGGCTGAATTTTTCCTCTGAGGCGGGGAAGCTTGTCAAGCCTACTAATTTTGCCTGGGCTTCTAAGATCTGACCAGGGAGGCCTTAGTGTCTCCTCTCCTTCGGGAGAATGGGAGGACGCCTGCGGCCTTCGTAGGTGATGTAAATTCCCTGCTTCGGAATTTTATTCAGTCTCTTTTCTTCACTGAATTTCTTCGCTGAGCTATCCTTATTTCACCACTCTTTATATCCTTAATTAACGTTTAATTAATCAGTTGTTTCCTGATCTCGCCGACGCCGTCCCCGCTTCGAATTCCCTGGATCCATCGGGGCTGGACCTGA
The DNA here is from genome assembly GCF_055505025.1 of Bos grunniens. NCBI lineage: Eukaryota > Metazoa > Chordata > Mammalia > Artiodactyla > Bovidae > Bos > Bos grunniens. The sequence continues at coordinate 9,412,178 of NC_141194.1, forward strand.
GGAACTCCACCCGTGGCACTTTCCAGTCCTGTGGCCACTGCTGAGTTTTCCAAATTTGCTGGCATATTGAGTGCAGCAGTTTCACAGCATCATCTTTCAGGATTTGAAAGAGCTCAACTGGAATTCCATCACCTCCTCTAGCTTTGTTCGTAGTGAAGCTTTCTAAGGCACACTTGACTTCACATTCCAGGATGTCTGGCTCTAGGTGAGTGATCACACCATCGTGATTATCTTGGTCGTGAAGATCTTTTTTGTACAGTTCTTCTGTGTATTCTTGCCACCTCTTCTTAATAGCTTCTGTTAGGGCCATACCTTTTTTGTCCATTATCGAGCCCATCTTTGCATGAAATGTTCCCCTGGTATTTCTAATTTTCTTGAAGAGATTTCTAGTCTTTCCCATTCTGTTGTTTTCCTCTATTTCTTTGCATTGATTGCTGAAGAAGGCTTTCTTATCTCTCCTTGCTATTCTTTGGAACTCTGCATTCAGATGCTTATATCTTTCCTTTTCTCCTTTGCTTTTCGCTTCTCTTCTTTTCACAGCTATTTGTAAGGCCTCCCCAGACAGCCATTTTGCTTTTTTGCATTTCTTTTCCATGGGGATGGTCTTGATCCCTGTCTCCTGTACAATGTCACGAACCTCCGTCCATAGTTCATCAGGCACTCTATCAATCAGATCTAGTCCCTTAAATCTATTTCTCACTTCCACTGTATAATCATAAGGGATTTGATTTAGGTCATACCTGAATGGTCTAGTGGTTTTCCCTACTTTCTTCAATTTCAGTCTGAATTTGGCAATAAGGAGTTCATGATCTGAGCCACAGTCAGCTCCCGGTCTTGTTTTTGTTGACTGTATAGAGTTTCTTCATCTTTGGCTGCAAGGAATATAATCAGTCTGATTTCAGTGTTGACCACCTGGTGATGTCCCTGTGTAGAGTCTTCGCTTGTGTTGTTGGAAGAGGATGTTTGCTATGACCAGTGCGTTCTCTTGGTGAAACTCTATTAGCCTTTGACCTGCTTCATTCTGTACTCCAAGGCCAAATTTGCCTGTTACTCCAGGTGTTTCTTCACTTCCTAGTTTTGCATTGCAGTCCCCTGTAATGAAAAGGACATCTTTTTTGGGTGTTAGTTCTAAAAGGTCTTGTAGGTCTTCATATAACCATTCAACTTTGGCTTCTTCAGCGTTACTGATTGGGGCACAGGCTTGGATTACTGTGATATTGAATAGTTTGCCTTGGAAACAAACAGAGATCATTCTGTCACTTTTGAGATTGCATCCAGGTACTACATTTCGAACTCTTTTGTTGACCATGATGGCTACTCCATTTCTTCTAAGGGATTCCTGCCCACAGTAGTAGATATAATGGTCATCTGAATTAAATTCACCCCTTCCAGTCCATTTTAATTTGCTGATTCCTAGAATGTCGATGTTCACTCTTGCCATCTCCTGTTTGACCACTTCCAATTAGCCTTGATTCATGGAGCTAACATTCCAGGTTCCTATGCAATATTGCTCTTTATGGCATCAGACCTTGCTTCTATCACCAGTCACATCCACAACTGGGTATTGTTTTGCTTTGGCTCCATCCCTTCATTCTTTCTGGAGTTCTTTCTCCACTGATCTCCAGTAGCATAGTGGGCACTTACCGACCTGGGGAGTTCCTCTTTCAGTATCCTATCATTTTGCCTTTTCATACTGTTCATGGGTTTCTCAAGGCAAGAACAGTGAAGTAGTTTGCCATTCCCTTCTCCAGTGATATACTTTTCTAAAAGTGTATATCTTCTCCATTTCCCTTTCAATTCCCCTTACGCCTCTTGTCACTATAACAATCTTCATCCCTAATGAGCAGTGATTATCAGTTCAGTTCAGTTCAGTTCAGTCGCTCAGTCGTGTCCGACTCTTTGCGACCCCATGAATCGCAGCACGCCAGGCCTCCCTGTCCATCACCAACTCCGGGAGTTCACTCAGACTCACATCCATTGAGTCAGTGATGCCATCTCATCCTCTGGCGTCCCCTTCTCCTCCTGCCCCCAATCCCTCCCAGCATCAGAGTCTTTTCCAGTGAGTCAACTCTTTGCATGAGGTGGCCAAAGTACTGGAGTTTCAGCTTTAGCATCATTCCTTCCAAAGAAATCCCAGGGCTGATCTCCTTCAGAATGGACTGGTTGGATCTCCTTGCAGTCCAAGGGACTCTCAAGAGTCTTCTCCAACACCACAGTTCAAAAGCATCAATTCTTCGGCACTCAGCTTTCTTCACAGTCCAACTGTCACAGCCATACATGACCACAGGAAAAACCATAGCCTTCACTAGACGAACCTTTGTTGGCAAAGTAATGTCTCTGCTTTTGAATATGCTATCTAGGTTGGTCATAACTTTCCTTCCAAGGAGTAAGCGTCTTTTAATTTCATGGCTGCACTCACCATCTGCAGTGATTTTGGAGCCCAGAAAAATAAAGTCTGACACTGTTTCCACTGTTTCCCCATCTATTTCCCAAGAAGTGATGGGACCAGATGCCATGATCTTCGTTTTCTGAATGTTGAGCTTTAAGCCAACTTTTTCACTCTCCTCTTTCACCTTCATCAAGAGAGTCTAAAGAGGAGAGCTTTTCCTGGTGTCTTTTTTTTTTTTTTCTCTCCTGGGGCCCATCAGGTTATCTGATCTTCTTGCAGGCCCTTGGCACTTTGTAGTACACAGATGTCATATCGGCATGGGACTTGCCTTCTTAGATGGAGTCTGATGCTGCCATATCATGTGCAAACTTTTTGATCACTTTTGCCTTATCATTGCCAAGAGTCCACACACTGTGATCAGCATAAATGCCTAAGCACACTGGTTGCCTAGAAAACGGGAGAAAGGCATGCTCTCAGCACTAACCAAGCACATCTCAATCATAAAAATTAACTAATAGCGCTCTGTACAGATGATCTGCAGGATGCCACTGTTCTTCATAAATAGGAGGTATATAAGAACCACCAGGGAACAGAAAGAGTAGCTGTCAGGAGGAAAATTTCTGCTGACTGCAAATTTCTGCCACTTTGGCTGGGTGAAATGATTTTTCCCGGAAGGTTTTGGTGATGGCCTAAAGCACTTGCTAGTTTTGCTAATGTGGTTTGACCTCACTGGGGCTCTCATCACAAATGCCTGTTATTTATCTCATACTATACACAGCTGAGACAGAGAATTTGTTCCCAGCCAAGAATCTCATAGAAATTGGATAATCATCCTTTGGCTCAATCCAATTCTGTTTTATTGTCCCCTGGTTTAAGCTTCCCCTGAAAATAAATATAGTATTGATCTGATAGTCAGTATGTGTAATTGGCAATTGTTCTTCCCTTCTTCCAGATCATTTGTGTGTCTCACATGGTTTATGATGGCTGAATTTGTCAGGGATTTTTCCACTGGGCTTCCTAAATATCTGCAGGTCATGATCTGATACCCAACATTTCTTTATTTCCTTCCTTTCTGGAATCTGTGAGTCACTGAATGCATCTTAGCCATGGATGGGTCTGCCATTCTTACTCCAAAATCGAAATCTGAGTTGCTGTGTTACATGCCCCAGATTTTGTTAGAGCCAAGGAGACATGCTTCCTTCTCTTGCAGCAAAGCTTTTGGAGTAAAAAATTCCATACAGCACTTTATCTGTGGCCTGGCCATTTCCTTTAGCTGATTATTATCTGATTATTATTGGTAGAACATGACTCCAGAGTTACTATAATATTGTAATTGTATTACTTATGTAGAAACATATGTATATGTAAAATTTAACAATGTAATAGCAGCAGAGAGTATGAGCTAGTCAGTTGCAATGTCTATATCTCAATTATTTATATTCTAGTACCTTGAAGAATACCAGCTCATAGTTGGAATTCAATAAATGCTTTCATTTAAGTGAATAAATAAATGATGGGATAAAAGAATGAATAACTTAGCACTAGACTTTTCATGTTAGTACGTGCCTGCTGCTAAGTCGCTTCAGTCGTGTCCGACTCTGTGCGACCCCATAGATGGCAGCCCACCAGGCTCCCCCATCCCTGGGATTCTCCAGGCAAGAACACTGAAGTGGGTTGCCATTTCCTTCTCCGATGCATGAAAGCAAAAAGCGAAAGTGAAGTCGCTCAGTCGTGTCTCACTCTTAGCGACCCCATGGACTGCAGCCTACCAAGCTGCTCCGTCCATGGGATTTTCCAGGCAAGAGTACTGGAGTGGGGTGCCATTGCCTTCTCTGAGTATGTGCCTAGTAACTTAAAGAACATTTCAATTTTCTTCCCAGCACTTGTTCCACCCTCCTCCATGGAACTAGCAGTAATGCATTAGGTACAAGGATTGAGGCTGCCATGGCTCTGGAGATCATTCCTGACTGGTTAGTCCCAGTGTTAGGTACCAAAAAGGACACACTATTTTAGGAACCACTTCCCTGGTGACTCAGATGGTAAAGAATTTGCCTACAATGCAGGAGACCTGGGTTCAATCCCTGAGTCAGGAAGATCCCCTGGAGAAGGGAATGGCGACCCACTCCCATATTCTTGCCTGGAGAATTCCATGGACAGAGGAGCCTGGTCAGCTATAGTCCATGGGTTGCAAAGAGTCAGACATGATTGACAACTAACACTTCCACTTTTGAAGAAAAAATGAAGAAAAACCCTGACCTAACTATATATGAGTTGTAAGATGTAATGTTAGCAATACTTCAGAGATGTTACAATATGAAAATATGCATCTTATAATAGATCCAGTATAATGAGTTGGTTCTATCAGAGTGAAGCTCAGGACTTTGATAGTTTGGGGAAGAGATGGTCCTCCTCTCAAGTAGAAATGAGGAAGCAAGTAGCTATGAGAGTCCCTGGCCTTCCACATCCTAGAACTCTTAAGTGGGGCAGGCCCCAGATGTGTTCAGCAATTTCAACAGCAATGTGAAATGCTGAAAAGGAACTGGGTTCTTGACCCTGTCCTATCTTGGGAGTTTTCAGTTATGTGGATTAATGTATCCCCTTTATCATTTAGGGCTGCCCTGGTGACTCAGACAGTAAAGAATCTCCCTGCAATGGGGAAACCCAGGTTTGATCCCTGGGTTGGAAAGATTCCTTGGAGAAGGGAATGGCTACCCACTCCAGTATTATTGCCTGGAGAATTCCATGGACAGAGGAGCTTGGTGGGCTATAGTCCATGGAGTTGCAAAGAGTCAAACGCAACTGAGCAACTAACACTTTATCATTTGAGCCAGTTCCAGGTGTATTTTTAAAATTTTGAAGCTAAAGCATCCTGAATATGACTTTTAATAAAGGATACTGAGCTCAAAGAAGACAGACTATACACTGAACAGCAGCTAGTATTGTAGGGGAAGAAATCCAAACCGTAATTCAGTATAGAAAGTGGATGAAAGAACCACAAGTAAGGAGAGTAAAGTGTCCCTTCTATGTTCTCTCTTGAGCTAGGTTCTCAGATCATATTTAGTTCCTGCTCTTGAGTTCACTTGGAGGACTTCTTATTAGAATTCCAGAGGAGTCTTCCATGGATGAGAAAATATAGTGTAATTGCCCAGTTTTTTTTTAAACATGTAATAATGAAGAGGCAGGATAGTTAGTCATATGCCTGAGTTCAAATCCTGCCTTTGTTGCTCACTCCTGGGACCTCAGGCACATTCTCTGCTCTCCCTCTCTTCTTTCTTCATCTGCCAGACAGGACTAAAAGAGTACCTTATCCTTTGTGTTGTTGAGAGAATTGGCTGAGATTGACTCACAGAAAGCACATATAGAATGCCTTACAGATGCTAACTATTGAGATTCAAAAAATTTTCAATTATATGCCATATCTAGAAGAGAGAGTAATCAGTTTGCCCTAGCCTTATGAGTATGTAAGATAAATTAGTTCATATTAAAGCTCAAGGATTTAGGTTGAGTAAAAAAAGGGAAAACTTTTCAGCCAGTAAAAGCTGCCAAACCTCAATAAACAAGTACGACTCTTTCCTGTCTCAATTCAGTCAAGTCTTATCTAGACTTAGCCCAGTGCAACATTCTGAAATGGAGGCTTGACTTTGCCTCCCTCTCACATGGCGTCATGTCCTTGGGGGTCTTTTATTCATTAAGCACCAGGATTCAGTAACTTTTTTCTTTAGGTTGCCCAGTAACCGCCACTTCAATGCCTCACTTTCTCTCTCCTTTCTCCTCCCCTTGTGGAAAGAAACAACCACTGTGTCTATTAATTCAGGCTCCCATCCATAGCTAGGAATACAGAAATCATTGTTACATTTGAAAACATTTGGTTTTGTTTACGTGTATTCTGTAAAATGTGGTGTTTCTAAGATGAGGGCTAAGATTTGAATCAGAGACTAGGGCCATCTAATGTTATGTCCTGCTGAAGGAGGAGGCTGGGTCTACATCCATCCCCTGATGTCGCTAGATCTAGGGCTTCCCTGCACAGATTGTAAGCCTTGATGTAGCTGTCACAAGGGGCCTGCTAGAAACACACCTCTCCCCCTTCACCTACTGAGCAAGAATTTGTGTTTTAACAAGGATCTGCAGCAGTTCTGAAAGTGAGAGAAGCAGTGCTCTCCAGAGCATATCTGAACAAAAGTGGAAAACTGCCTATAAAGCTCATCTTCTAACTAGAAGAAAGCCTGTGTGTGATTTTTTGCTGATAAGTTTTCATTCTCTGTCTTTTGTGTTATTCTCCTTTGTCATTAAGAGAGAAAGCTAACCACTTCATAAGAAAGAAACTGGACCAATAGAGATGTGCTTGTGATAAGGAATCCTATAGAACACTAGGGAACAAGCAGTAAAACTTGTTGTCTGCCAAAGAAAGCTCACAGGCTCTCAGGATGGTGGTTAAAGGAATTCTTCTCAACTCTTGAGAATTAGGATTCAGTCCAGCAATTGACAGTGATAGAAGGTTTCTTAGATGAAAGGGAGGTGGGCTTGACAGACCCGGCTACAGCTCAAAGGGGTGGGCATAGACATAAGTTCCAGAGGGGCTGAAAGCTGAGGGGCAGACTTGAACTAGAGATCTGGAATGGTTTAAAGTGGAACACAGGTCATCCAGGAGGTGAAGGATTTGCTGAGATAAAAGGTCAAAGTCAAGAGACGGAGAGTTGCAAGGGGTCTAGGAAAGAGCAAGCTTCCCTGGTGACTCAGACAGTAAAAAATCTGCCTGCAGTGTGGGAGACCTGGGTTCAATCCCTGAGTTGGGAAGATCCCCTGGAGGAGGGAATGGCTACCCACTCCAGTATTCTGGCCTGGAGAATTCCATGGATAGAGGAGCCTGGCAGGCTACAGTCCATGGGATTGCAAAGAGTCAGACACAGGACGGAACGACTTTCACTTTTTAGGAAAGTGAAAGGGTAAAGGTTAAAAGTCCAGAGTAGTCATCAGAAACCAGGAGATCCATGGGAGCTGAAAGGTGGGAAAAGTCATGCGGGAGGTCTGGGGGGCAGCCCTCTGAGCAGCTTTGCTAATGAGCATCTCTTTCTGAGCCAGCCACATGCCATTGTATGTGCAGGACATTGAGCCCTGTGTGTGGTTTGCCTGGAATCTAGGCTGTTATTAAGTGGGAGCTCCTGGCTGGAGTGAGCAGAGAGGGTCACAGAGAGAGGCTGCTGCTGACCGGGAGCTGTTGACTCAGGCTGACCCCTGCCATGGTGGTGGCGGTGGGGCAAGACTGGGCGGGAAAGATGAAGTCCACACGGTCAGAAAATCTAGAGCAGGAAAGATTAATGGAGGAGGTCTGGTTTCCCCACTGCACCAGGCTAAGGAGCAGAGCTCCTGAAGGGCTGCTGGGGGCCAGGAAAAGCACACAGGGTCATCAGCTCAGGTCAAGAAGGTAAGCGCAGTCAGGAGAATGAGACTGTTGGCTTAGGATGCTGAGATTTGACTGTTGGTTCTCTGCTTTATCAGAGTCTGATGAGGCACTGATGACCCTGAGCATTAATCACATCACAAAGGAGGGCAGAGGCCTGTGGAGAACAAGAGCAGATGCCTGGCATCTGTGAGGCCTGTGTCTCCGCCTAGTGCTTTCAGTTGTTTAAGCCTTCATCCAAAGAAAGTGACACCATTCTGAATATAGGACAAAGCATGCTCTCGAGAAAATTTGCAGGCATTGCAGTCAGACACATTGGGGCTTTGGAAAATTATCTTTGAGCTTTAGTTTCTGGTTCCATAAAATCGAGAAAAAATGCTACCTTCTTTGCAGACTTGTTGGGGAGGTTTAAAACATGTAGAAAATGTAACTCAGAAACACCAGGTATATAGCAGGGCCTTTATAAGATCCAAATAAATAACCATGGGGCAAGAAAGCAATCATACTGCTGCCTGAGCCTTCTGCCTACTGCTGCCTCATTATGGACATTTCCTTACTCCTTTAGCATTGTTCTCTGCATGCTAAGTCACTTCAGTCTGACTTCTGACTCTTCGCCACTCTATGCACTGTAGCCCGCCAGACTCCTCTGTCCATGGGATTTCCCAGGCAAGAACACTGAGTGGGTTGCCATGCCCTCCTCCAGGGGCTCTTACTAAACCAGAGATCGAACCCTCATATCCTGTGGCTCCTGCATTGCAGGCAGATTCTTTACTGCTGAGCCACCAGGGAAGCCTACCTTTTTGCATTGAAAGAAAGTGAAAGTGTAGTTGCTCAGTCATGTCCGACTCTTTGCAACCCCATGGACTGTAGCCCGCCAGGCTCCTTCTGTCCAGAGAATTCTCTAGGCAAGAATACTGGAATGAATTTCCATTTCCTTCTCCAGGGGATCTTCCCAACCTGGGGATGGAACCTGGGTCTCCCACATTGCAGGTAGATTCTTTACTGTCTGAGCCACAAGGGAAGCCCTTTTTTGCATTGAGGGATACTAAATTTGGGGGCATTCGCTGCACAGAGAAGATGGATTCTATTTCTTATGGGTAATGCATGAGGACAAATATAATTCCTAGTTAAAAATATAATTGATAGAAAGTTGAACTACCTAGAAGCCATGTACAGTACAGCCTTACTTTGCCTGTTTCCCTGTGGGTGAGCAGAGAGCCTGGAGGGAAATAAAGTCTTTGATGCAAGCTCTGAAAATTCATGTCTATAAAGTGCTGGCCAGTTTCTCAGCTGAAATTGAAGCATTTCTAGTTATGTGGTGAATTACATGAAGTTAGTGGGAGAAGGCAATGGCACCCCATTCCAGTACTTTTGCCTAGAAAATCCCATGGATGGAGGAGCCTGGTAGGCTGCAGTCCATGGGGTTGCGAAGAGTCGGACATGACTGAGCGACTTCACTTTCACTTTCACTTTTCACTTTCATGCATTGGAGAAGGAAATGGCAACCCACTCCAGTGTTCTTGCCTGGAGAATCCCAGGGACAGGGGAGCCTGGTGGGCTGCTGTCTATGGGGTTGCACAGAGTCGGACATGACTGAATCGACTTATCAGTAGCAGTGGGTATCAGTGAGTACCCTTCCCTCTCCATACATGCTGTTTGCATTTTATCAGGGTATTCCAGAGAGAAAGACCATCATTCACAGCAGTGGCTCTTACACTGGGAATTGTTGAGGCTGTGGCAGAGCCATAGGGACAGGGAGACTTTATGTATTCCTCTCTGTGGCACTCCTGAATGTTCCCTCTTTGGGTGAGTGTCTCTTCTGCCAAGTTAATCCTAAACTTCCCTGATGTTGAGGTGGGGAGTAGGTTGTTTTCAGGCCTGAGATGTTAGGTCTTGCAACAGAGGTATCTGAATAATCTGTAGCTTATCACACAAAAAATTTAAAGACAAATTCTTCATGAAGAACTAAGGGACAATAGAGGAGGGCCTACTGGCCTTTTTATAGTGAATACCGTGAAAGATAAAGGTGCTTTCTCTAAAAGCTATTTTTTTCTTTAAAAAAAAAAAAAAAAGTCATGCAGTCTTGATCTGGTACTGTCTTTTTTTTTTTTTTCCCCTTTAAGAAATATCTAAAACGCAACACTCTTGACTACACATCCTTTTTCCGGTAAGCTGTGACCTTGATCAGTAAACTGATTTTTATTTAAATGGAAAGGGAAATCTACTTTCTGGCCAAGGCATCAATCTGGTTAACCCTTTAAATGTGTTAATTGGAAGACATAGCTTTAAATGTTAGATCAATTTACCAAATATAATGTGATTCCTCAGATCACAATACTTCTGTTGTGTATCAAACAAGCCCATCACTATTCAAGTTGTTGCCTAAAGAGAATTACCAATGACTAGCCAATTTAAGAGATTAACCTGGCTCAAAAAGACCCTGAAGGGCTGTGATTCAGCATCTTTATTAGACCCTGTTTATTTCCTCCTTATTTGCCATGACTCATCAGCTTTAATGGGACCAGTTCTGTGATCATTTTCACTTTATTTTGTCCTTTGTTTTGGACTGCATCAGATTTTTATTTTAACTTTCCACTGCACAGGATCATATTTATCACAGAGGTTTTTTTCTTGTCAAACAAACCAACAAACAAAACAGGATAAATCCTGGTACCTGGATTGTACCTGGAAACAGTAGCAAATTGTACTTGACTATGAAGCAAATAGTGTTTTTTTCTCATGTATAACGAATAAAAAAATGTCGAGAAGGCATTTAGGTCGATAAATTTTGCTGCTGCTGCTGCTTATTAAAAGGTAACTGGAACTATAGAAAACAAGCTCTGAGAAAATGGCTGCATTTGTGTAAATTTGCTTTTTGGAGTATTCTGGTATGGTCCTGCAATCTCAGAAATGGCACCTGTGGACACAACAGACTCAAGGACATCTGTCAGCCCACGTAGTTTTGTTCTCTGGGGCTCTGATGGATACTCAGAACAATCTGATGTCATTGGGGCTTCTCATTGGTTTTATTCCTGGAAAACATCTCCAAGGCTGATGTCCTTCTCTGTGATTCAAAAGGGTAGAATGTGTTAAATGGTGTTAAGTGGAGAAGTAAGAAGAGAGCTCTACCCATGAATATTGCAGCATAGCTACTTGAGCAAGATTGCGCTATCCAGAGCATTGTACATGCATTGGAGAAGGAAATGGCAACCCACTGCAGTGTTCTTGCCTGGAGAATCCCAGGGACGGGGGAGCCTGGTGGGCTGCCGTCTATGGGGTCGCACAGAGTCGGACACGACTGAAGGGACTTAGCATAGCATAGCATAGAACATTGTACCTCTTTAAAAAAAAAGAAGAAACAAAGTACATTTGGAATTGAAAACCGATTCAAAGAATATATGCTATCCATCTTAGAGAGGAAGAAAAAGAAATCTTTTTGGTAATTACTTCAGGAGACATCTAAACTGAATCACTGAAGTAATGAAATGGTTATTATGAGCAACATAAGTCAGGGCTGCTAGAAAAAATGGAATCTTAATGAGTAGAGTGTGTTTGTAGAGAATAAATCACACCCCACAAATACAAAAATTTGTTTGGAAACGATTAGAAAACTCGGGGACAAAAAGGAATAGCTCTATGATGGAAAAAAATTGTTTCCAGCTTTACTGAGATGCAGCTGACAAAAACTGTATATATAAAGTATGCAACATCATATTTTGATATGCACTGTAAAATTATCACCACAGTCAAGCTAGTTAATACACCCATTGCCTCACATAGTTAGCATTTTGTGTGTGCATGGTGAGAATGTTTAAACTTTACTCTTAGTAAATTTTAAGTACTATACAGTACCATAACTGTCATCAGCCTGCTGTGCTTTCGATCTCCAGAATGTATTTATGCTGCCTAGCTGAAACTTTATACCCTTTGACTAAATTTCCCCATTTCCCCAACCTCCCAGCCCCTGGTAATACCATCCTATGCTCTGTCTGCTTTTATGAATTCAACTTTTTTATATTCCCACATAGAAATGAACTCATGCAGGATTTGTCTTACTGTGTCTGGCTTATTTCATTTAGCATAATGTCTTCTCTGTTCATCTATTGTCACATGGCAGAATTTCCTTCTTTTTTAAGGCTGAATGATATTCCATTTTATTTACAGTTCACCCTTGAACAGTGTAGGGATCGGGGTGTTGACCCCTGCACAGTTGAAAATAAACATGTAACTTTTGACTCCCCCTAAATTTAACTACTAACATCCTATCATTGAGCCTTACCAATAATGTAAACAGTCAATTGACACCTATTTTGTATGTTATATATGTTATGTATTGTATTCTTAGAATAAAGTAAGCTGGAAAAAAGAAAATGTTATTAAGAAAATCATAAGCATGACTTCCCTGCTGCTCCTGCAGTTAGACTCCACACTGTTACTGCAGCGGGCACCAGTTCAATCTCTGGTCAGGGAACTAAGATCTCACATGCTGAGTGGCAAAAAAAGAAAGAAAGAAAGGATATCATAAGGAAGAGAAAATACATTTTCAGTATTCTACTGTATGTATTGATACAGTGAGTTGACATCTGTTTACAAAATTGTCAATACCTACATCAGAATTGTCTTATGTTCTACAAAATACTGTAGATGTTATGTGTATTATTAACACTAGATGTCAAAATGAAAAGATAATGTGAAAATTCATATTTTTTTGCAGAGGTAGTGGTTGATAATGAATAAGCAGCAATATGATTGCTTTATGGTTGCCTTGTGCAAGGACTGATATTGAAGCTGAAACTCCAATACTTTGGCCACCTGATGTAAAGAGCTGACTCATTTAAAAAGACCCTGATGCTGGGAAAGATTGATGGCAGGAGGAGAAGGGGACGACAGAGGATGAAATGGTTGGATGGCATCAGCGACTCAATGGACATGGGTTTGGGTAAACTCTGGAAGTTGGTGATGGACAGGGAGGCCTGGTGTGCTGTGGTTCATGTGGTCACAGAATCGGACATGACTGAGCAACTGAACTGAACCGTGCAATCGATATGATTGCTTTGATACGGTAGCACTATACACTAATGAATGAATACTTATAACATTTTTGTGTCATACACTATAAATCATATTTATAACTTAGTATTGAAAACGCTATTATATTTACAAAACACTTCTGATGATAGGCTGATACATGAGAAAGACAGACAGACAGATATACTATACAATACTGTAATTCTTTGAAAGCAAAGTTGCAAAACAGCAAGAAAACTAACATTTAATTTTATATTCAATATCACCTTATATCTATATAAGGATAAGTGATCCTCTTCAATACAAGTCTTGCACATGATGGTTTTTACATGTATTTTTTGTGTATTTATTGAAAAAAAATCAGCATATAAGTAGATCCATGCAACTTCAAACTCATGTTGTTAAAGGAACAACTCTGTGTGTGTGTGTGTATATCACATTTTCTTTATCCATTCAGCTGTCGACTAGCACTTAGGTTGTTTCCATATCTTGGCATCTTCAAGATCTTAATTCACATTATGGTCAGTGCTTTTTCTTGAAACTTAGTATATGTAGAACTGCTGTATTTTCTCCTCTCCGTAACATACACTGCCAACACCTCACCCTAGAATAGGTCCCTCTTTATTCTCAGAGTACCTTATTTTTTGTAGCATTAAGCACCTCTATAATTCTTACTAATTTTGAAAATGAATTATGGTGAAATATGCCCGTACCAGGAGGGTGGGAATCACTGTGGGGTTTAGAGAGTCATTTCCTAGGCAGGTTGATAAGAAGTTTAGGGGTCCCCAACAAGAGAGGGGTCTGGAATTCTCAAGGAGGAATAAAGACAAACTTTTTTCCCTCTACATTCCTTAGGATCATTTAACAATAATGTATCCTGCCTGAGGACAGTCTCTGGATTTGGCTAATCCTGTTATCTTAAAATGTAAATTATGGGAGTTCAGTTCAGTTCAGTCACTCAGTCCTGGGCTACTCTTTGTGACCCCATGAATCGCAGCACGCCAGGCCTCCCTGTCCATCACCAACTCCCGGAGTTCACTCACACTCACGTCCATCGAGTCAATGGTGCCATCCAGCCATCTCATCCTCTGTCGTCCCCTTCTCCTCCTGCCCCCAATCCCTCCCAGCATCAGAGTCTTTTCCAATGAGTCAACTCTTCACATGAGGTGGCCAAAGTACTGGAGTTTCAGCTTCAGCATCAGTCCTTCCAATGAACACCCAGGGCTGATCTTCTTCAGAATGGACTGGTTGGATTTCCTTGCAGTCCAAGGGACTCTCAAGAGTCTCCTCCAACACCACAGTTCAAAAGCATCAATTCTTCGGCACTCAGCTTTCTTCACAGTCCAACTCTCACATCCATATGTGACCACTGGAAAAACCATAGCCTTGACTAGACAGACCTTTGTTGGCAAAGTAATGTCTCTGCTTTTGAATATGCTATCTAGGTTGGTCATAACTTTCCTTCCAGGGAGTAAGCATCTTTTAATTTCATGGCTGCAATCACCATCTGCAGTGATTTTGGAGCCCAGAAAAATAAAGTCTTGACACTGTTTCCAGTGTTTCCCCATCTATTTGCCATGAAGTGATGGGACCAGATGCCATGATCTTCGTTTTCTGAATGTTGAGCTTTAAGCCAACTTTTTCACTCTCCTCTTTCACTTTCATCAGGAGTCTTTTTAGTTTCTCTTCACTTTCTGCCATAAGAGTAGTGTCATCTGCATATCTGAGGTTATTGATATTTCTGCCGGCAATCTTGATTCCAGCTTGTGCTTCTTCCAGCCCAGCGTTTCTCATGATGTACTCTGCATATAAGTTAAATAAGCAGGGTGACAATATACAACCTTGATGTACTCCTTTTCCTATTTGGAACCAGTCTGTTGTGCCATGTCCAGTTCTAACTGTTGCTTCCTGACCTGCATATAGGTTTCTCAAGAGGCAGGTCAGGTGGTCTGGTATTCCCATCTCCTTCAGAATTTTCCACAGTTTTTTGTGATCCACACAGTCAAAGGCTTTGGCATAGTCAGTAAAGCAGAAATAGATGTTATTATTTTTAAATTATGGGAGTAGGTCTGGTTTTACAAGGATTATATAATAATGTATCCTGCATGAGGACAGTCTCTGGATTAAACCTTCTGGCTAATTCTGTTATCTTAAAATGTAAATTATGGGAGTAGGTCCGGTGAGGTCTTTACAACCTCCAGACATTCTTTGGATTCATTGGAGAGTATATAACTCCATTGTTAACACTAGCAAGCCAGTACTCTTTCTGCCCTCTTCTGATGTCTATGTCAGAAGCTTTCTTTATCTCCTTTATACTTTAATAAAACTTTATTACACAAAAGTTCTGAGCAATCAAGCCTAGTCTCTGTCCCCGGATTGAATTCTTCTCCTCAGGAGGCCAAGGATCCCAGGGTCTTTGCATGGTTCAACAACAACCTTTCAGGGTCACGTTAGGGTCTTTGTGTCACAGAAAGAAAGAAAGTGAAAGTGAAGTCTCTCAGTGGTGCCTGACTCTTTGTAACCCCATGGATAGTAGCCTGCACCAAGCTCCTCCTCCATGGGATTTTCAAGGCAAGAATACTGGAGTGGGTTGCCATTTACTTCTCCAGGGAATCTTCCCAACCCAGGGATCAAACCCAGGTCTCTCACATTGTAGACAGACGCTTTACTGTCTGAGCCACCAGGGAAGTCCTTGTGTCACAGAATGTAATCCTTAACAGCATTTCCAAAGCAATACACTATTGTAAAGTTAAAAAATAAAAATAAAAAAAAAATAAAAAACAAAATAAGGTCCAATGTTTCAAGCATAAACACAAAGTATGATTACATCAAGTAATTATCATATAAAACAAGCCTTTTTATTGTTAACCTGTGTGGATCCCATGTCTTTGAATCTATTTTATCTTTTTGTTGAAACATAAATGATAAGATGCCTCAATAAAAGGCCAGGTAGGTGCATACTGCAGCAGAATTCCTAACTTTGTCCCTCTCTTCCAACCACAGACAGGGACTTAAATTTAGACACTAATTGCAGTTGAATAGATATCAGAGTCAAGCTTACAGATAGTGACTGCTTCTAAAACATCCATCCTTCTTACATCCTCTTCAATCTGAAATACTTCTGTGCTTTGAACAGTAGGAAAAATTATTTCCTTTACATTTTAGTCATTTACCCTTTATTCACCTGAGAACATTTTCAAATTTGCTACTCTAAACAGAGAAGGAGGCAACCATACCTTTGACACCAATAAGGCGTGCATCTCAACTGAGATACATTATATTAATACTTAGAGTTGATTTGGGGTTTGCTTGCCCAGATTACAAAGGGTGACAATTGAAATCATTGAAGCTTTCTTACAAGTGCACTCACATCCAGATCACAGGGAACCATTTTATTTTTATATCTAGACTACTATCCAATGATTTAGAAGATAGATCTGCTCTAATTTTATTCAGTGTGTTCTTTTTGAGTGCTATAATAGGCTTTTGTTTGCACGCAGGCACCTAATTAAGAGAGGGAAAAAAAATCCGTTGTTAAAATCAGCTGGGAATAATCAGAATGATCATTCTGAGGCTTATAAATATTACATGAGCAATATGGGTGCATCTGTAATATATAACTGTTTTCCAGTTCCACTTAAAACTTTTTGTTCTAAAAGTCTCCAAGCCCAGGAGAAGATTGCTGCTTTAAATTCTTACTCATAAGAAGAGCTCCCAAGATTTCTATTTGCAGATATTTGGTTTATTTATATACTTTCAAGGATTATTACAAAAACCAACATGTTATTGCTGTTGCCACGTGTTTAGTCTCTCAGGACAGGGATCTAGTGTGGCTTACCCAGAGTCCCAAGGAGATGCCTGCATTTGGTGGGATATTTCACCACCACCTGTGTTTTGAACCTTAATATTTTGATTGTCCTCTGTTGAGTTTCACTGCCTTTAGAGAATTTGGAACAATGTGATAGAATTACATAAATCTTCAAAAAGAATTAAGTGAGGTCAGAGCTCTCATTCAAAAATTTTAGCTGGAATTCCTAAAAAGAGATGCAGAGAAAATAAATTCATGGTGAAGAGATTTACTTCAAGAGGGAGAAAGGTTCTAGCCTCACTTGAGCTCTCTCTCTTTTTCGTTACCCCGCCCCCACTTGAATTCTGTTTATTGCTCACTGTTTGTCCTAACCCTCTAGCATGCCGCCTCCTTTTGCCCTGGGGAGGCCCTTCAGCATTATTGCCTCTCAGGGGGTAGAGGCTGAGGAAAAGAACTTTAAGCGCCCCCTGGAGGTTCAAATGTATAACCAACAGATACCAGGTTCCAAAATAGTCCTTGTTTTTTGCAAATGTTGCAATTCATCCATTTAAAAGATAGGAATTTATTCCAACAAGACTTTAATTGTTTTAGTTTACCAAGAATACGTTAATCAAGAAGAATGAAGTTATTTCTTTGTCTTCTCTTTCCAAAAAATTGGATTTTTCAAGTAATAGATAAACAGGGTACCTCCAGTAGCTGTATCCCTATCCTAGGCAGCATGGTGATTAAGCAAATGGAGATGTGGGTACCATCTCTTTCCTATAGGTTGTAACCAAATCAGGGGCTGTGTCCAGGAGTTCTAATTACGTGTCTAGACTGGGATTTCTCAGCTTTAGTACTACTGACTTTCGGGGCTGGATAACTGGGGGCTGTCCCATGCATTATAGGGTGTTTAGCAGCATCCCTGGTCTCCACCTACTATATGTCAGCTATATTCCCTCTCCTGCCACCTCTAAGTTGTGATAACCGAAAATATCTTCATACATTGACAGATCCCTCACCCTGGGGGAGGGAGACAAAATTGCTCCCAGTTGAGTCCTACTGAACTCAGGAAACCATCAGGAATGGGGATGGGGAGTACTACCCTAAAAAAACTCTTGAGCAAAAATAGCATTCACTTAAAAATCAACATATTCTATAGACCAGTATGTCTAACTTGAGCCAGAAACATGTATTGTACAAGTCAGGGATCTAATATTAGCATTTTTGCAAAAACAAAGCTCTGCCTCTTCATATGTTCTTAAAAGTTATTTTTTCATTCCATCTGTTTTTGTGATGCAGTAATTTCAAAAGCCACAGTGAGTCTGAAGGAATATAGTTGTTTGCCCTTTAATATCTTTTCAAATAGGTATTTGTAAACAAGTCTGAAGGCAAGGAATGTGATAATGTATTGAGTCCTCGTTTGAGAATATTTTCATGTGTAAATTTTTCTTCAATGAGATAAGAACAAAAGCTCTTGACTGGAGTCCAGTTCTGCTAATTATTTTGTGATGAGCAGGTTTCCTGTGTTGTTTTTTGTTTTCTAAAGAGTAATATATGTACTAACAGCAACTGCACAGGGATAAAAACCACAATCTGAGGCACTGAATTTTAAGATGACTGGTATTTGCAAGTAAAGCCTGTCTTCACATAGACCAGCGCTTCTTGGCTGGATGATTTCGTCCCCCAGGAGACATTTGACGATATCTGGGGATTTTTGATTTTCAGAACTGAGTAAAGGGATGCTATTGGCCACAAATGCTGCGAAACATCCGACGGTGCACAGCAGTCTTCTGTGACAAAGAGTTCTTCATCTCCAAATATCAGCGGTGCCAGGGTTGGAAGAGCCTGGGATATACATACGGGAGAGTTTCATCACATAAGGGGGCTTGAGGGTCAGAGGAAGGTTATTTTTCACCCCAGTTCCTTCCCTACTATTTGTGGAGCTCATTTCTTTGAATCTAGCATTGACTTTTTATTCTCTTTTAAAGGTTGATAGTCTTCGGAGATGTAAGGTGTTGAGTTACTAAATACAGTGAGAAGCCACAGATGGTTTGCTCTTATGCTGAGAAGATAGCAGGATAGAGCAAGTTTAACAATACTGTTTGAATAGCACGTTTGAGAGTGGGAGAGGTCTTTCAGATGAGGGAGAAGCTGCCAGGAGAAGCTGCCAAAAGGGGCTGTGGAGTCTGTAAGACTCAACTCTGTTGCTTTGTTTCCTTGTCTTCAGGAGCATTTTTAAATTCACAGAGATACAAATGGCAAACTGTGTTCAGTGTGTGTGTGTGTTTAGATTAAATCTAAAAGATAATTCCTATAAAATGAGATTTCTATGCTTGCTACTTCTCCAGAGAATGAGTGATAATGGGCAATATTCATCCCGATAAGTCAAGCAACCTAAAGTTTACATTTAGGTCATAGACTTCTGCTGCTGCTGCTGCTGCTGCTAAGTCACTTCAGTCGTGTCTGACTCTGTGGGACCCCATAGACAGCAGCCCACCAGGCTCTGCCATCCCTGGGATTCTGCAGACAAGAACACTGGAGTGGGTTGCCATTTCCTCCTCCAATGCATGAAAGTGAAAAGTGAAAGTGACGTCGCTCAGTCATGCCTGACTCTTAGCGACCCCATGGAGTTCTAGAAGACATCAATTCTGTAGGAAGCTCTATGCTTAGTCCTTCATTCCAGTTTTCTGTCTGTGTTCTTTCTTTTCATTCTTGCATTTTTAATGCCATATGTCTGCTCTGAAGTCAGCCCAGAATAATTTGAAATCCTGGTATCACTTTTAAAAAATCCTTTTTTCCCAGTCCCTTTTCCACTTAACACTCCAAAATACTTGCAACAGCTCTCCCTTTTCTCTCAGAACAGCTTGAACATGTGGTCTTTGGACCTTTTCTTCCCCCCAAGATTATGTATTTTGTCTTTGTTCTGAAATGTTTCTCACTGCTAAATTATAGTTCTTTACAAAGAAGGTTGGGTTTAATTAAGAGTTTAGAAGAGTCTTTCAAAAGTAACTGAAGATCAAAGATGATCATCAAGAATGTCACACTATAGTGTGGTACTCTGAAGCACCACTTCTGCTCAAATTTGGGTTTTCTGACATCTGTTTCTTTGCAGTGGCATACTGTAACACATTTTTTTTAAGTCACAGATCAGACTGGAAGAGGTCCCAGAGAAATTTAATTTTGTCATCCCAATCTTTCCCACTCTTGTCTGGGTCCTGCTATCTTTATTTTCTTAAGTTTCCCATTTTAGTTGCCAGGGAGCTGTAAATAGAGTTGTCTTAAACATTTCAGGTTTCTTTCCCCACCAAATAGTCTACTTTTCTTGGAAAATGCTCCTTCAAATGGAAAGATTGAGAATTGAAGACAATGAATTCTTGTATGCTCTTTCAGCAGTTAGATCTTTAAAAATGCAGTTATTTAAAGTATTAAGAGAAACTTAGTGCTCACTTTGGAGGCACATATACTAAAATTGGAACAATACAGAGAAGATTAGCATGGCCCCTGCCCAAGGATGACACACAAATTCATGAAGTGTTCTGTATATTTTATATAACTCTTAGAGGAAAACATAAGCAGAACTCTCAGTGACACAAATCAAAGCAAAATCCTCTATGACCCACCTCCTAGAGTAATGGAAATAAAAACAAAAGTAAACAAGTGGGACCTGATTAAACATAAAAGATTTTGCACAGCAAAGGAAACTATAAGCAAGGTGAAAAGACAACCCCAAGAATGGGAGAAAATAATAGCAAAGGAAACAACTGACAAAGGATTAATTTCCAAAATATACAAGCAGCTTATTAAATTGAATACCAGAAAAACAAACAACCCAATCAGAAAATGGGAAAAAGACCCAAACAGACGTTTTTCTCCAAAGAAGACACACAGATGGCTAACAAATACATGAGAAGATGCTCAACGTTGCTCATTATTAGAGAAATGCAAATCAAAGCTACAATGAGATATCACCTCACATCAGTCAGAATGGCCCTCATCAAAAAGTCTACAAACCATAAATGCTGGAGATGGTGTGGAGAAAAGGGAACACTCTTGTACTGTTGGTGGGAATGTAAATTGATACAGCCACTATGGAAGACGGTATGGAGATTCCTTAAAAAACTTGGAATAAAACCACCATATAACCCAGCAATCCTACTCCTAGGCATACCCTAGGCATTTCCTAGGGTATACCCTGAGGAAACCAAAATTGAAAGAGGCACATTGTTCACTGCAGCACTATTTACAATAGCTAGAACATGGAAGCAACCTAGATGTCCATCAACAGATGAATGGATAAAGAAGCTGTGGTACATATACACAATGGAATATTACTCAGCCATAAAAAGGAGCACATTTGAGTCAGTTCTAATGAGGTGGATGAGCCTAGAACCTATTATACAGAGTGAAGTGAGTCAGAAAGAGAAAGATAAATTCTGTATTCTAATGCATATATATGGAATCTAGAAAAATGGTACTGAAAAATTTTTTTACAGGTCAACAATGGAGAAACAGACATAGAGAACAGACATATGGACATGGGGAGAGGGGAGGAGAGGGTGCAATGTATGGAAAGAGTAACATGGAAATTTTTACATTACCATATGTAAAATAGATAGCCAACGGGAATTTGCTGTATGGCTCAGGAACTCAAATGGGGGCTGTGTATCAAGCAAGAGAGGTGGGATGGGGCAGGAGATGGGAGGGAGTTTCAAAAGGGAGAGGATATATGTATACCTATGGCTTATTCATGTTGAAGTTTGACAGAAAACAGCAAAATTCTGTAAAGCAATTATCCTTCAATAAAAAAAATAAAAAGAGAGAAACTTAGTACTTTATTAAAATCTCACTGTGTCACCACAAATTAATGTAGTTATCCTTCTTGGTCATTAGAAGGCTTTTACCCAATGGTGATGTTATCTCCTTTTTTGATTTGGCATCTGTCATAGCCAGGGACCTTCATGGTCTTGGACTAATAAATATGTAGGTAAAATTTTTGACTTATGTGGTTAAATATCCACTCTTATAATTAGTATCAAATTGCATCTGAAATGTCCAACACTGCAACTCTTAATGTTTGCTAAAATGTGGTTGGCAACTATTTACAATAGCCAGTACATAGAAGTAACCTAAATGTCCATAAACAGAGAAATGAATAAAGAAGATGTAGTACATATATACAGTGAAATATTACTCAGCCATAGAAAGGAACAAAATAATGCCATTTGCAGCAACATGGATGGACCTAGAGATTGTCATATCAAGTGAAATTAAGTCAGAGAAAGACAAATATCATATGATATCACTCATATGTGGAGTCTAAAAAAGGGTATAAATGAAGTGAGTTAACAAAACAGAAGCAGAATCACAGATGTAGAAAACAGACTTTTGGTTACCAGGGGATAAGGCAGGGAGGGATGAATTGGGAGATTGGGATTGACATATGTACACTACTATAAATAAAATAGATAACTGATAAGAACAAGGAACTCTACTCAATATGCTGTAATGGCCCATATGGGAAAATAATCTTAAAAAAAGAGTAGATATGTGTATATGTATAACTGATTTATTTTTCTATATACCTGAAACTAACACAATACTGTAAATCAACTGTACTTCAATGAAAAGTTTTTTTTTTTTTTTTTTTTAATGTGGCTGACATACTGAAGGCTGGAAGTGGTCCTCAGTTAAATTTCATCTTTGGTAAATGCATCAAGACTATTTTTCAGAATCTTTTGGCAATTTTACTTTAAACTTCTGTTACTGAGTTCTAGTTCATAATCAATAACAGGACTTTAAATTTTACCCCAAATGTGCCAGGTATAAAGATGCAGTTATTTAGGTACTGAATCTCCATTTACAAAAAGAAAAAAAAAAGCAGAGTGTATACCTAGAAAATACAATTCCATTAATTAGTTCATTGATTCTGTAATGTGATACACTGACTCTTTGATAAATGAGGGAAGTTGCTACATCTTTGTCAGATGAAGGGTGGGAGACGGGAGACTTGTTTGGTAGACTGGAAGACTATGAATAGTGTGCTTTGGCAGAAGATTCCCTCCCAGATGAACTTTTGGCTTCTCCTCACTGCCTTTGTGAGAAAACAAGTAGGGATTGACAATCATGTTCCCAAAGTGGTGGCAATTAGGTTAGGAAAATTCTCTGGGTAAGACATGACTGTGACTTCAGCAAGTGCGTCTGTCATGCTCCTCTTTCATCCTTTTAGTCTGGCAATAGGTATAAACAGTTAAAATATATACAACAAATGACACAAGATTCCTTCAGAGGGAAACAGTGATGCTTCCTTTTGTATATATTTGTTGTTGCTGTAAATTGTAAAGCTTTTGAGGCCATAGGTGATGGCTTGTTTATCTTTTTTCAGCCATCACATATCATAATGCCTGGTACATGAGGTGGGGCTTAATCAATGTGTATTGATCAAGTGAAAACTTATTTTAGGGTATCAAACAAATTTCCATTGCCTATTGTGTCCAGCCATTCCACAAAGAGTTTGGCAGGGGGACAAGAAAATGTAGTAAAATTTTATGTAGTTCTGGCTTTCTAGGAGATTTCAAGGTACTTGGGAAAGTAAGATACACATATATATATAAAGTCACTGCTTGACAAAGGCTCCTGGAATGTAGACTAAAAATGTTATAGAAACGTATAGTCCTTGAAACTCTTAAGAAGTCTGGGAAGGGTGATTACTACATGGAAGAAAGGTGGCATAAAATGAAGCTTTGTAGATGAGTTGAAAAGAAATAGTGAATATTCTAAATGAGGCTGAGGGGGAGAAGTTCTGCCTGAACAAAGATATGGCATAAAAGATTACTTTGGGCTACAAACAGTGAAGGGATATAAACTACTTGGTAGTGTTTGGAAACATCTGCATTTGAAGCTGTAAGGCTATGTAATGGGAAGTCTTGCAGATTTTGACATGAGATATGATATGAAGGTGGTGTTTAAGAAAAGTAGTCTAGCCTAGGCTTCAGGATGCATGGGAACCGAGCAAAACCAGACTCAGAAATATTGATTCGGATGCTGTTCCAGTAATACAATTCTAACGAGGGACTATAAGAATATCACCTTGATATTTTGGATTTGGAAGGAGTAGAAGGTTAAATACAAGGTAAAATTTGTCTTATTTCCCAACATGCATGTGTTATCTACTGCTGCAGTAATGCTGTGTAACATTCGCAAATTTAGTGGTCTGTGAGTTGCACTGTGAAGAAAGCTGAGCGCAGAAGAATTGATGCTTTTGAACTGTGGTGTTGGAGAAGACTCTTGAGAGTCCCTTGGACTGCAAGGAGATCCAACCAGTCCATTCTGAAGGAGATCAGCCCTGGGATTTCTTTGGAGAGAATGATGCTGAAGCTGAAACGCCAGTACTTTGGCCACCTCATGCGAAGAGTTGACTCACTGGAAAAGTCTCTGATGCTGGGAGGGACTGGGGGCAAGAGGAGAAGGGGACGACAGAGGATGAGATGGCTGGATGGCATCACTGACTCGATGGACGTGAGTCTCAGTGAACTCTGGGAGTTGGTGATGGACAGGCAGGCCTGGCATGCTGCGATTCATGGGGTTGCAAAGAGTCGGACACGACTGAGTGACTGAACTGAACTGAACTAAAAGCATTTGGGGCTTCCGAGGTGGCTCAGTTGGAAAGGGTCCGCCTGCCAAGCAAGAGATGCAGGTTCGATCCCTGGGTCGAGAAGATCTCCTGGAGAAGGAAATGGCATCCCACTCCAGTATTCTTGTCTGGGAAATCCCATGGACAGAGGAGTCTGGTGGGCTATAGTCTATGGGGTCACAAAGAGTCAGACACAGCAACTACACCACCAACAACTAAAAAACATTTCTTTTTCTTGCTCGTAAGTCTTTCGATTCGCTAATGTGACTCTTTTTCAGGCTGCAACTTGGTGGGGCTTGGTTCCATGTTTCAGAGTCCACGGACCAGGCTTTGAATTCCAGGCTTCACGTCTACAATGTGGGTCTCATGGCCCAGGCTGAAGGGACAGAGGCTTCCTAGAGTATGCTCTTCACATGGCCATCAAAGGGCAAAGTGTACTTCAAGCTTCTGTTAGAGTTGTATCCCTTTGTTGAAAGTAAGATACACGACAAAAACCAAGTCAATGGGGCAGGGACGTATATACTACAAGTAGAAGGGAGGTTCAGCAAATATTTTCTGAGCAATAATCCAAACTTTCAAAACTGGTATAATTTGTTTAAATGGATCTGGACAAGTCATTCGAGTGATTCCCTACTGGTGTAAAGGTCAAACTTATTAGTAGAGTTCTTCATGGTCTGCTCATGTTTCTGTCCTTGTTCTGCTAGGTTCCTACATCTGTCTCGCCTTCTAATTCCACTGTTCGTGTGTGCTAAGTCACTTCAGTCATGTCTGACTCTTTGCAACCCCATGGACCGTAGCCCGCCAGGCTCCTCTGTCCATGGAATTCTCCAGGCAAGAATACTGGAATGGGTTGCCATTTCCTCCTCCAGGGGATCTCTCCGACCCAGGGGTTGAACCCGCATCTCTTATATCTACCTGCATTGACAGGCGGGTTCTTAACCACTAGTGTGACCTGGGAAGCCCATGATTCCACTGACTTATTTGCAATTCACCATGAAATTTTATGCTTCCTTTTCATACCTGTTCCTTTCTGTCAGGAATGCCCTCCTCTCCTTTCAGTCCTTTGAGTCTTGACCTAAGTGCTGTCTTCTCTCAAAGGATCTTCTGACCTTGAAAGGCTGTGATGGATGCTGCTGATCTTCATTCCCTGATACTTCATGCATAATTTTGCCGCAAAAATTATGACACATTTTAATGCTGTGCTCTAGAGGCTGGCCATGTGGCTTATCCATCTAGATCCCCCTTGCACATGTTGACTGAATGAGGCTATGATAATGGTGGGATCTTTAGAAGGAATTGGAAACTAGGGAAGCAGAACCACACATTTTCTTTGTTTGTATTGCTGTTTTTGTATGGGTGAATGAACGATAAGAAAGTGAAGAGTTTTCCCTTTGGGCCTTTTCAGATTTGAGGTGAGAGCAAGACATAGCTCAGAGTCTGGGGCTGAAACAAAGATGAGAGGTCTGGGATGGCAAGTCCAATTTGGTGACCATGTGTATTAACCTTGTACTGAAATCTTGACTATGATAATATAGTCTTTTCTGCCTAAGTGTCATCCAAAATCCTGTTTTTTAAAGTTCTGCCATAAAAGGGCACCTTTAAAATTTAAAGCCTTTTTGTGGTAAATCCATACATTGTATCTATATCATAGGAAATGTGATTGCTCATGCTCAGAGGAGAAATGATTGTTTTGTCAGCTTGACATATCCTACCTCCAAAACTTTCATTTCTTAGGATTCATGAAAAGTTATCCAGACTTTGAATGCTGCTTTAGGAAACATCTTGTCTTTCCAAACAGCTTGCATGGGGAACAGCTGCACAGTCACTTAAAAGAACTAGTTGACTAGTACTTTTCCATTTGTCTGGGAAGATGTCTTTTTCTTTTTTTAATAAAAAAGAGAAATCTCCTTTGGTTTTTTAATGTAGGGATGGCTCAGGGTCCCTATCTAGATGGGCTATGAGTCTGTGTAATTTCATCTGTCTGTGTGACATACAATAAATAACAGTTGATTACCTGACTGCTGGTGTATAAGGATCTCATGGAGAAAGCGCGTTGCCTGCTGCTTCTTGGGGAGGCCTTGGAAGATGGTCATCTGTGGAACTATCCCACCTAGCACATCACTTTATCCAGGGTGCCCATAGCCTACCTCTACCCTTGTCCTCAAGGTTCCCTTGAGAGGTGCCGTATTTGTCCGTGACCTGCCACTCAATCCAAAAGTAATTAAGACATCGCTGGCTGTGCCAGACCAAAACTGAAGTTTGGCTTATATGTAAGTGTTCTAAAGAAACTCAAGGAAGAAAGAGAAGCGGAAATGGCCCAATGCCATATATGAACATAGAAATACTAACAAGTAGATCAGAAAACTTTCAAGTTGAATAAATGTTTTATTTTAGCCCCCGACAAAAGAATGTGCATGAAGACAAAATAGTACTGGGTGTATTGCAGCCTCAAGAGGTCATTAAGCCTGTTTGAAATCTGATGGGGCACGTTACGGAAGTCACTGAAATTCACCACTGGCAAAATGAGTTTGCACAGGCAGAGTGCCGTGTGCACGTGTAACAGTCTCATGGGAACTGGATCTGTGCCCCCCGCTGCTGATCACATCGGAGACTAGAAAGGCAGAACGCGAGCCTGAATGGGAGATTACAGAGGAAGCAATTAGCAAATGGAGCACACCAGCCCCACCAACTAAAAACCTCTTCTTCAAATGGTTATGAGCATCTGTGCACGCCGCTGATGGCTATGTCTGTCTTTGGAGCCCATCAGTGATATTCAGAAAGTGGTAAAGATGAGCCTTTCCTTGTCAACACTCAGAGCACATCCTGAAAAGATGTTCTGTGCTTTGAATGCCCTACTTTTTGAGAAAAAGATCTTAACTTTTACTGGCATTTAAAAGGTCCATGTTTGAGAGTTAAGCTTGAAGTGATAAAATTATATGCCTCCTCAGATTTATTACTTTTGAATTATGCCAAATCGTATGTTCCAATGATAGTTTTAAAAACCCACTTTACTTTTTATCTTACCTACTTCAGTTCTTTTACCATCTCTGCTCTGCCCTCCCTCCGCTCCAACCACATGAAATCTTTTCTGTAGGTTTTGATACAAGTTCGGATTATTTTTCTCCAATTAGTTTGGCATAGAGTAGAGCTGTGAAAATATCTGTGAAGATTTTGAGTTACATGGAGATAAGGTGACAAAAAAACCAATAAAGTATATTTGGATTTCAATTCTTATTTTAAAATATGCCCAGAACATTGGTTAGAATTACAGGAGAAATAAAGATAAGGTCCAGTAAGAGCCTAGTAAAAGGCAGTTCAATTCAGTTCAGTTGCTTGGTCATGTCTGACTCTTTGCAACCCCATGGACTGCAGCATGCTAGGCTTCCCTGTCCATCACCAACCCCCAGAGCTTACTCAAACTCATGTTCATCGAGTCAGTGATGCCATCCAACCATCTTATCCTCTGTTGTCTCCTTTTCCTCCTGCCTGCAATCTTTCCCAGCATCAGGGTCTTTTCCAGTGAGTCAGTTCTTCACATCAGGTGGCCAAAGTATTGGAGTTTCAGCTTCAGCATCAGTCCCTCCAATGAATATTCAGGACTGATTTCCTTTAGAATGGACTGGTGGGATCTCCTTGCAGTCCAAGGGACTCTCAAGAGTCTTCTCCAACACCACAGTTCAAAAGCATCCATTCTTCGGTGCTCAGCTTTTTTTTGGTCCAGCTCTCACATCTATACATGACCACTGGAAAAACCATAGCCTTGACTAGATGGACCTTTGTTGGCAAAGTAATGTCTCTGATTTTTAATATGATGTCTAGGTTGGTCATAGCTTTTTTTTTCAAGGAGCAAGCGTCTTTTAATTTCATGGCTGCAGTCAGCATCTGCAGTGATTCTGGAGCCCAAGAAAATAAGGTCTGTCACTGTTTTCATTGTTTCCCCATCTATTTGCCATGAAGTGATGGGACCGGATGTCATGATCTTAGTTTTTTGAATGTTGAGTTTTAAGCCAGATTTTTCACTCTCCTCTTTCATCAAAAGGCTCTTTAGTTCTTCTTCATTTTCTGCCATAAGGGTTGTGTCATCTGTGTATCTGAGGTTAATAAAAGGCAACTTGACAAATATACAATACTGTTTAACAGAAGAAAAATTCAACATCATAACAAACCAAAAACAGTTGGTTTACTTGTAGCCAAATTGTCAAGCATGATGCCGAGTTCAGCTTCTGAGTGTCCTCTTTTCAGTCCTTCCTGACCACAGTAGCTGCCTTGGAGTACATTTTCCTTGCCCAGAATATTCGTCCATCTCTTCCCTTCTTCAGGTTGCATTCCCACTTTTCAAGACTGAGATTGGGCATTACCTTCTTCTGGAAAGTTTTCCCAAACTGCATTAGAAATCTTTTCTCTCTCTGCACCCTTAGTACCCTCTGGCTAGCTCTGTTGTCATGCTGAGTTATCATTCTTTTCACATATGTGAGTTCCTTCCCTAGGAAATTGTGTCTATTGTTTCTCAAACCCCTAGCTTCAGGAAAATTTGTCGAGTGAATGGTTCTGTAAATCCTACTTTTTACCTTGATTCAATCTGTAACTCATTGGATGCATTTTAAAGACTGATATGAATCTCTTTATAGTTTTTGTTTCTCTTGCCCCATGTGAATATTCATGCATTTAGCTACAGGAATGCAAGTATACTCGAAGATCAGGTGCTATTCTGGACTCTACTGATGGGTTATGTAATAAATGGTATATGCACTGCTTGCCTTTCTAGAACAGAAGAAGAATGACTTCAGGCACGCCTCCCACCCTAAGAGTTCACTCCACATGCACGGGGCTCCCTGATACAGCAGCTACACTCAGTGAGCAAGCATTGTCTTTAGTTAAGGTTGGTTGTGACAACTGCTATAATACAGTCTGAGAGACAACCATATCCAGTGTATTATTCCTTATATTAATCTGAGATAGACCACATGATATTGTACTGAGCTGAAAATGCAGGAATCTCAGTCAGTTGTCTTTTCTGATGATTTACTTGACAGTCATACAGAAGCATATTTGACAATTTAGGAAGGTGATAGGTGATAGATAGTTTGCATAAAGAAAGAAGGCAACCTGGAGAAATAAGAGACTATATAAATGACCATCTATTTCTCAGGTACTTCATAAGTGTGGACAAATGTTGATTTAGGAGAGCAGTGATACCGTAAGAAGAGGTGGCAAGAATACACAGAAGAACTGTACAAAAAAGATCTTCATGACCCAGATAATCACGATGGAGTGATCACTCACCTAGAGCCAGACATCCTGGAATGTGAAGTCAAGTGGGCCTTAGGAAGCATCACGAGGAACAAAGCTAGTGGAAGTGATGGAATTCCAGTTGAGCTATTTCAAATCCTCAAAGATGATGCTGTGAAAGTGTTGCACTCAATATCCCAGCAAATTTGGAAAACTCAGCAGTGGCCACAGGACTGGAAAAGGTCCGTTTTCATTCCAATCTCAAAAAAAGACAATGCCAAAGAATGCTCAAACTACCGCACAATTGCATTCATCTCACACGCTAGTAAAGTAGTGCTTAAAATTATCCAAGCCAGGCTTTAGCAATACATGAACCATGAACTTCCAGATGTTCAAGCTGGATTTAGAAAAGGCAGAGGAACCAGAGATCAAATTGCTAACATCCGATGGATTCTCGAAAAAGCAAAAGAGTTCCAGAAAAACATGTTTCTGCTTTATTGACTATGCCAAAGCCTTTGACTGTGTGGATCCCAAAAAACTGTGGAAAATTCTGAAAGAGATGGGAATACCAGACCACCTGACCTGCCTCTTGAGAAACCTGTATGCAGGTCAGGAAGCAATAGTTAGAACTGGACATGGAACAACAGACTAGTTCCAGATAGCAAAAGGAGTACATCAAGGCTGTATATTGTCACCCTGCTTATTTAACTGATATGCAGAGTACATTGTGAGAAATGCTGGGCTGGAGGAAGCACAAGCTGGAATCAAGGTTGCCGGGAGAAATACCAATAACCTCAGATATGCAGATGACACCACCCTTATGGCAGAAAGGGAAGAAGAACTAAAGAGCCTCTTGATGAAAGTGAAAGAGGAGAGTGAAAAAGTTGGCTTAAAGCTCAACATTCAGAAAACGAGGATCACGGCATCTGGTCCCATCACTTCATGGCAAATAGATGGGAAAACACTGGAAACAGTGTCAGACTTTATTTTTCTGGGCTCCAAAATCACTGCAGATGGTGACTGCAGCCATGAAATTAAAAGACGCTTACTCCTTGGAAGGAAAGTTATGACCAACCTAGATAGCATATTGAAAAGCAGAGACATTACTTTGCCAACAAAGGTCTGTCTAGTCAAAGCTATGGTTTTTCCAGTAGTCATGTATGGATGTGAGAGTTGCACTATAAAGAAAGCTGAGTGCCGAAGAATGGATGCTTTTGAACTGTGGTGTTGGAGAAGACTCTTGAGAGTCCCTTGGACTGCAAGGAGATCCAATCAGTCCATCCGAAAGGAAATCAGTCCTGAATATTCATTGGAGGGACTGATGCTGAAGCTGAAACTCCAATACTTTGGCCACCTGATGCGAAGAACTGACTCATTTGAAAAGACTCTGATGCTGGGAAAGATTGAAGGCAGGAGGAGAAGGGGACGACAAAGGATGAGATGGTTGGATGGCATCACTGACTCGATGGATGTGAGTTGGAGTAGGCTTCTGGAGTTGGTGATGGACCTGGAAGCCTGGCGTGCTGCAGTCTTTGGGGTCTCAAATAGTCGGTTATGACTGAGCGACTGAACTGATTGGTTTTGAATGAAGATTGACTTGCCATCCTTGGCAGACTAGAACAAACACCTGGGCTTTCAGAAAATATGATCTGGAGTGTGCCATGCATGTAATGTCTGTGTATAACCAGAATTAGGGAGTAAATAGTAGTATTTGTAGCTGTCACTCTTTCCAGGGGCCTGTGGAACATTCATTGACATACAAATTCCATGTTAAACTCAGGATTCAGTGGCTCCTCAGAGACCTGTTCTCAGTGCTAGAAAGGAAGATGCAAAATGCAGCCTCAGAGCATTGGACTTCCTTCTCAGTGCATTTGTAGAGCACTTATTACAATGAAGAATGTGTTTTAATTAACTTTCTGGATCTCCAGTGAGTTTGTGGGCCCCTCATTCCCCTTTATGCAGCATGAGTGATACATAGAATTAATAGCCTGCCTGCTTATGCTTATGTGGGTATGGGAATCTGTTATCTTCTTAGGTTTGTTCATAGGCAGGTGGCTTTGGTTGTGTATCAAGTCAGCAATTCTGAGAAACTCAGTAGTGTTTCTCTTAGAATTGTCTGTCTAATCCATCCGCTCAATGCGATGGATTCATTTAAAGCAAGTATATAACAGAAAAGCCAAGTTAAATTAAGCAGTGTTACAAGTCAGAAGTAGTCTTAGTACATTCTTATTCCTCTCTACCTCATTCCCAGTTTTTAAAACCTTAGTCTGAATGCAGTAGAGCTGATAACTGAGAGCCTTTGTTGGTGTTCATTGTTGTATCCCCCACTTCCTGGAGTTGTGCATTGTACACAGTAGATGCTCAATAAATGAGTGAGAACAGTCGCTTGGAAATTACAGAAGGAATCCCCTGTGGGGTTAGGTCTAGATTCATTCATTCATTCAACAAACCATTACTAAGAAATTACTGTGTATTTTATAGTATTAGACATTGAGAATGCAAGACTGAGTCCTTTGTGCGTGAGTTTCTCAAGCCTAAGGAGGTGGGATTTGGAACATAAAGACACACTTACATAATATCTATCTACTAAAGTTGCCGTGTTGATCATATATTTCAGTAGTCCCACTAACAGAGAAGGTGGGGATTGGAACTTCTTTCCCAAAGACCCAGGCCCTAAGATACTACTGGGTTGTGTAGAGTTATAGTAAAATAAGCAGGAACTGAGTAGGTGTCTACTAACTGTTCTAGAAGCTACTTTGACTTTAAGTTATTCTTATCAAGCCCCCCACCCCCACCTATGCCAGGAACTCAAACTCAAAATCCCAAACTGTGATGGCCCAGGAGCAGCAACAGCATTGAGCTGGGTTACCCGTTGACATTCTCCTACCTGTTGTAGCCCAAGACAGTGGAAGAGGGCCTGAGATCTGAAAGGACTGATTTGCTTTACCTTGTGTCAACCTTGATTTCTTAATCTGTAAAATAGGGATATGATAAGATTAACAGAGACAGTCACTGCACTAAGGGAAGTGATTCTATCACAGGTTACTTAGAACTTGGTACGTGTATTCTCATCCATTGCATTCAGTTCAACAAATACATAATTGAGATTCCACTGAGGAACTATTGATCCCCTTCCCCATTTGTCACCTGGTTCCTTTCACTGGGTCCTCTCACTGTGCCTGTTTTATCTACCCATCATCACACAAACATACATCATTAACATAAAATGTACAATTATTAAAAACTATACCCGATGTCAGGTTGCAGACAAAGGTCTGAGTGTGGGTGTTTCAGGCACATAGGTTCCTAACAGAATTAACTTATCTGAGGTTCCAGTCATGAAGTTCCAGTCCTGTCTCTCCTTCCCCTATCTCCCCAAGGCAGGCTTGGATTCTGACCCCCAAACCCTTATATTGTTTATCACCTTGGTGTTGAACCACTTAGAAATTTAACCAAATTGGAGTAGGTTAGATTTCAAGCTTCTGATTGTGTTTCTGCTTGCTGTCCGTGATCTGCACCTGCCCCCTTATATCCGTGTGGACTCCCTGGCCCTGCTGCCTCTCCCTGCCAGGGGAACATGTTCTGTCCAGCCCAGCTTAGCCTCTTGACTTTTGTACTGGGCCCAGGTGTTCCTCTGTCCAAGGGGCAAGACCATGTTCTGCTGGCCCCAGCACTCTGCCTGACTTCTTCCTTGTATTATTTAGATCCTTAAAGCCCATACATAACTTAACATCACTATTTTCTGAAGTGTGGAGTACATCTTTAGTAATTTGGGGATGAGTGATTTTAGTAAATGATTTATGAACTTGTCAAGTTTCATCTATTAGCATTTGCTCAAATCCTATCAAACTTTAGGCAATTTCCCAAGTACCTAAATAACACATGAATTATGCCTCATTTTTGTTATGCATTCTTGAGAGTTAAGCATAAGTCAACCAAATGTCTATTTTGTCGTTTTTCCTCTCTCTGCAATCTGAGTTGGGGCTTGTTGCACACTAGCGTGCTTAAGAATCATCTGGAGGGCTAGTAAAACCCAGATTGCTGGCCCCCATTGCCACAGATTCTGGGTCTGTAGGTCTGGGATGGAGCCTCAGAATTTGCGTTTCTAACATGTCAGATGATGCTAATGCTGCTGGTCTCATGGACCACACTTTGAGTAGCAATGGCCTAAATCATGGACACACCATCTTGGGTTGACAGTTTATATTTTAACTTCAGCTTGACCATTATTGAGACTCCCCAGCACAAAGAACTTGTGAAAGCTAATCATTTACTTGGTTCTTTTTATTTTACCATTATATATATATATATATATATATATATATATATATTTCCAGTCTAGACAGAGTCTATTTTATTTCTCATGTTTAGTTTAATCCCAGAGTACCCTAGAGATGCAGAGCCATTCTGTAGAATTTTATTGTCCTAGTTTTTATCCTGATGAATCATCTTTTAAGAGACATGTGAGCCTTCACTAAATGCATTATGTCATCCTTCTGAGCTCTGCCGAGAGAAGAATTGATATGCCTTTAGGTCTGATGTGAAATGATGGCTTCACTGTGCCCGTCCTGAAGCAACTCTGACTTGAGAGGGTTCCCAGAAGTGTGACAGAAAACTCTGTGGCTGGTGCCGAGTGGGGAAAGGGTGGCTTGTGACCCTATTACTCAAGCCTCCTACCTCCATGCTTGTGGGAGCAAGTCTGTCTCCTCCCAGGCTGCCACATTTAAAAGTGGGATTTATTTTTAGAGAAGAAATCATTAGTCATTAAACTCTCTCATGCTTCCTTTTTCCCTTTGGGTAAAATTTAAGAACCTGAGCTTTATAAGAAAATTTTCAGTCTGTTAGAAAAAACAGCCTTGGTACAATGAGCCCCCTTGCCCTCTGCCAGACTTCTCACAGGAGTCACCACCCTTGGTCCCTACGTATAAATCAACTTTATCTTTTAGCTTTATTTGAGAATCCTTTGACTCCTTTGATTTTCTGAACCCACCAAACCTAGGATTTAAAAAACTAATTTTATCATATATTGAACATTTGCTCTTTAAGCCCATTATAAAATCTCATAATGGAAATTGGCTCTTAGCAAAATAGCCCTTGGGCTTAGGTATATACACTTTTTCACTTAATAACAGAAGCATTTAATAGATACAATCTATATTGAAGCAGAAATAACTGAAAACAAGATTTCTCTGATATCTTTAAATTCAGGGTTTTCTTACAAGGACTTTTAACATGTTTCCATTGCCTTGGACTAAATAAATATCATGTGGATAGTTTTACTACCAGAAAAGCCATCAAAAAAGCAAGTCTTATCTGTAATTAAGTTCTATCTGTAAATATATAGTTGAGAATGTCATCATTTTGAAACATATCAAAAATTCAAAGTCACTTGGTGGCCAGTAAGGCCCAAGATCCCCTGAGGGGAACACGGTACATGTAATTGCCTCTCTCCCTCCATCCCCATAGCTGTAACATTTTGCTTTTACAGTTTAATCTGACTTAGTGAGACAAAGACCAATTTTAGGGCAGCAAGAAGTAGATTTTTGCGAAGAGGTATCAGTACCCCCAAAAGGAAGGGATTCTAATACATGCCAACTCAAAGACTGAAGAGTTTCTGTGATCTTGAGGCTAGAGAAAGGGCTACATCATTATGAGGTAGCCAACTGCAGCTCCTCTCCTTTGCTGAGGTGATGGAGAAGGAGCAGAGAGAGGCTATGTAAATCTTAGTCTACTTCAGACCATTGAGTGTGGCCATTTAAGATGGCCACAAACTATTTGACACACCTCTCACTGGAGGATGATTCTGCGTCCTCTCCGCTTGTACCTGGGTAAACTTGATGATGGTTTAACTGGTAGGCTACAGTGGCATGTTGCTGTGCCAGTTTCTGGGCCTGAACCTTAAAAGACATGAAATTTCTATTTCCTGTCTTTTGGAACACTCATTCTTGGAACCCAGCCTCCATGCTTTGAGGAAGCCTAAACATCTCTGTGGAAAAGCTCACATGGAGAGGACTGTGCCCGGATTACTACTGACGCCAAGTTCAGCCATGTGAATAAGCCGTGTTGGAGTTGGATTCCCCAGCTTCAGTAGAACTTCCCAGCTGCCGCTATGTGCTTCAGAGATGATCCTTCCTGCTGAGTCCTGCTCACCTTACAGATTCAGGAGCAAAATGAACGATTGTCATTGTTTTAAACTACTTTATGCAGCAATAGATATCCAGGACAATTGGCATCTCCTTTTTTTCTACTCCTTCTCATTGCTTCCCCAAGAGGCAGTTGCTGTCATGTCAGAGCCTTTCAGACAAGGTCCCTGCCAGAATTTCCCAAACCCAGAATGCCCTTGTATGTGCCTTCCCAGTGCTTTTCCCTGACAGTGCTGTAGTCCAGAATGCCCTCTGTGCCTTCCCTCAGCTCCTTCATTCACACAATGCTGCTTTCTCTCCTTTGGAGCCCACTGATTAACCGGTGTGTTTGGAGTCAAGAGACAGAAGTAGTGGCAGATTTGCAGCACACTGTTACTCATCATGCCAAGAGAAGGCTTTTATCAAGGTTAAAAGCTGCTCCATTTTCTATATCCTCCTTTACATGATAAAAATATGCCCTTAAGGGTATACCTAAAATCTATGATACTCTTAAATTCTGAGTAGGGATTGGTGACAGTCTTCCAAGGGTAAAGCTTGGCCTGTCAGTGGCCACAGTATGGGACCCTCCCCCTGAAGAGCACTAGGATGGTGAGGATACTCACCATTGACAAGAGGAAGGAGAAATATACTGAGAAGGAGACAGGAAATGGAGATGGCATCAAAACAAAAACACAAACAACTCACGTGGTTTATCCTGACTAAGAGAGAGTACTTTTGAATCACTGTTTGCCAGGCCGATGCTGAAACATGACTATGATTAGTACTAATACTCCTTCTTGATGGCATGGTGAGGTTTTCTTTGTGCCAGGTACTGTTCCAACACCTTGTTTAAATTAAGGTGGATGTTATTTTAGTATCCCTTACTTCAGCCCGAGGAAACTGAGGCCTCTAGTGGAGAGGACACTTGGCTAAAATCACATGGCATGGCAGTGCAGAACCGAGTTCAGAACCAGGATTCAATTGCAGGGAATCTGGCTCCATTATCTGTCACTGCTGACATCAGAACTCTGGGGACAGAGGCTTTGGTGAGCCCAGTTTGACTTCACAATACGTTTCTAGTCTTTTTGGTTCATGTAGTGTAGCATGTCACACAGGGTGAGAGATGCTTCATCTTTTCAAAACACATTTTAATCTCAAATATATATGTGCCTTTGTAGGCTGCTTGAAGTCATTCTCAGAAGGCAGAGTAAAAATAAACAAATACCCAAAGGTAGGGTACAAAAGCAAATGACAAAAAGACAACAGAATAACTCTGTGTAATAAGAATTAAAATCTTGGAGTCCCCAGCCAGCCCAGTAGTCTTTATGGTGATGAACCAAGAAAGGAGGTCACATCTGTATTAGACACATGTTCCTTAGTTTCTAGACATTCTAATAGCCCTTATTACAGTAGTTTTAAAAATATTAATTTTTGCTTTTCTTAAAAAAATAAGTGTTGGTTTTTTTTTTTTTTTTTTTTAGTCTACAAACATTTATTGGTTGTCCACAGAGAGTTGAATATATACTTGATGGTATATATTTTGCCAATAGGATAGCCTCCAGCTCAGAGAACCACCTTCTTATATTGAAACCTTTAATTTGCATTACATTGCATGCATAATTTAAGCTGAATCTAACACCTCAAAGAGGCTCAAAAGGAATCCATTTTTTCTTACTGGGCAGAAATAAGTAGGCTCTTTATAACTATAAAGAATGTGACCCATTGCAGAGAAGGGGGTATTTCTTTAAAGAATCCTATTTGTGTATCAAAAACAATGCAGTTATCTAATATAAGTGCGAAGACATTACAAATACTATTTAACAATTCATGAATCTAGTGTTTAATATATTCAGAGTAAAGTCAGACGGTTTTTACAGGAAGACATAAAACAAATGTCCTGTATTCTCGCCACTCTGCTTTTCTTCCAGTGTTTCATATTGGATGTGTAAACAATCAATACTGAATAGTAAGGAGGTGTTGCTGAACAGATAATGGATTTGAATTAGATAAACTTGGCCTGTGCAGACTGAACATACCAGTGGGACATATGATTCTTGCTTATGGCTAAATCTGATAGGTACTCTTTTGAAGTCAATAGCTTTAAGATACAGAATGGAAAAGAGAAACTGCCTTTGTAAGGAAGACAAACAGAGCAGAGAGAGGCAGTGTGACCAGCGTGGGAAATGTACATTTCCTCTGTCTTCTGAAGTTTTGGGGGGAAAAAAAGGGGGGGAATTATTTTCTGTAAAGTTTTTTATATATTAAGTTTTAAATTATTATTATTATTTATTAATTTTAGCAGGGTGGAGACTGTGGCTTGTGGGATCTTAGTTCCCCAACTAGGGATTGAACCTGGGCCCTCAGCAGTGAGAGCAAAGACTCCTAACCACTGGACTGCCAGAGAGTTCTCTAAATTTAATTTTTAAATACATTTTTTTATTTAGAAGCATAAAAATACTTTAAATGACTAGCTTTCATAAAAATAGTTGCAATTCTGTTAAAAATGAACATGAGTTACCTGAGACATGATTATTAATTTACTCAGTAGATACATGGGCTTCCCTGGTGGCTCAGAAGGTAAAGCGTCTTGCTTACAATGCGGGAAACCTGGGTTCGATCCCTGGGTCGGGAAGATATTCTGGAGAAGGAAATGGCAACCCACTCCAGTACTCTTGCCTGGAAAATCCCATGGATGGTGGAGCCTGGTAGGCTACAGTCCATGGGGTCGCAAAGAGTCAGACACGACTGAGTGACTTCACTTTCTTTCATAAAAATAGTTGCAATTCTGTTAAAAATGAACATGAGTTACCTGAGACATGATTATTAATTTACTCAGTAGATACATGGGCTTCCCTGGTGGCTCAGTGGTAAAGAATCTACCTGCCAATGCAGAAGAAGTGGGTTCGATCCCTGGGTTGCGAAGATCCTCTGGAGAAGGAAATGGCAACCTTCTCCGGTATTCTTGCCTGAGTGAATCCCATGGACAGAGGAGCCTGGCGGGCATAGTCCATAGGATTGCAAAGAGTTGAACACGACTGAGTGACTGAAAAACAATACAACGACAAGTGTTATTTGGGGTTCCATCACCATCTTAGGTCAATTTAGAGTAAAGCAGGTAAGCACAGAGAGGCAGAACAAGGTAGCTCAGAGTCAGGCATCAGAAGATCTGGGTTTATGACCCAGTTTTACAACTCTCTTTACTAGCTGTGACCATAGGCATAAGTCTCTTTGTGCCTCAATTTCTCATGGTGTAAAATGTAGATAATGAGACCTACTTTTTCTGTGTCAGGAAGCTGTCTTGATGAGTAAATGAGAAATTGGGTGGGATAATGTTTGCCAATAGAAAATTGATATACATAAGCAGACACTGTTAATTCCTTATAAAAAGAAAATTCTTAAAATATTTATGATGTTACTGCTATATATAGGGCAATACTCTAGGTCTTGTGAAGATTTAAAAAAATAAATCAGATATGGTTTCTATAGTTCATTCCAAAAGCTTATAGTGATACAGGATCAAACAACTTGCTGTGAGGAGCCAAGTGGGAAATATATAAGCGTTTGAGGGACAGTTTGTTGCAACTACTCAACTCTGACATTATCGGGCAAAGTAGCCATAGAAAATATGGCTGTAAAATAGTGAGCATGGCTCTATTACAACAAAACTTTATTTACAACACATGCAATAGACCAGATTTTGTCCATAAGTTGTGGTTTACTGACTGGGTCTAATCAGGGAGAAGATGTGTACATAAAACTATAATATGTGGGTACAGTACTAAGTGTTGCAAATGAAATAGTTGAAGAGTGAAGGACATCATCTAGCTGAGATAAGAAAGTGTTCCAGGAGATTATAAATTTGACTTAGGCCTTGAAGGATGTGGTCATGTTTGGATTTACAAGATGGAGGAAGACATTCCCAGCAGAAAAGATAGCCTAAGAAAAAGTATAAAGTGGAAACATGAAGGAGGTATTTAAAGAAGAACAGCAATTCATTTAACAAATCTGTAGTGGTAGAGTTAGAAGCAAGAATTCACTGGAGTGGGTGTAAGAACAGAAAAACATATATAATCATTTAAACATAAGGTATATTATTTCTGACCTCATCCCACCCCCTTAATGAAAAGAAAGCTGTAGTTTTTAGGAAAGCATTTCTTCTATTTTTGGTTGGTTAGAACACTCCTACATGTTTATATGTTGCAGAGTCGTTGTATGTATTTCTGAGGATATACAACAACTTCTAATTATTCCCAAGGATGGTTTGTCTCTCTTTGTGCTTCTGTATATATTCCTCATAGTCAACAACAAATTGCATATAGGTTGGTCACTGTGGGACTAGAACCATGAGGAGGAGTCTGATTTAGTTCAGTTCAGTTCAGTTGCTCAGTCGTGTCCGACTCTTCATGACCCCATGAACTGCTGCCCGCCAGGCTTCCCTGTCCATCACCAACTCCTGGAGCTTGCTCAAACCCATGTCCATCGAGTCAGGAATGCCATCCAGCCATCTTATCCTCTGTTGTCCCCTTCTCTTCATGCCTTCAATGTTTCCCAACATCAGGGTCTTTTCCAATGAGTCAGTTCTTTGCATCAGCTGGCCAAAGTATTGGAGTTTCAGGATCAGTCCTTCCAATGAATATCCAGGACTTATTTCCTTTAGGATGGACTGGTTGGATCTCCTTGCAGTCCAAGGGACTCTCAAGAGTCTTCTCCAAGACTACAGTTCCAAAGCATCCATTCTTCGGCGCTCAGCTTTTTTTAAGGTCCAACTCGTACATCCATACGTGACCACTGGAAAAACCATAGCTTTGACTAGACGGACCTTTGTCAGCAAAGTAATGTCTCTGCTTTTTAATATGCTGTCCGGGTGGGCTGCTGTCTATGGGGTCACACAGAGTCGGACATGACTGAAGCGATTAGCAGCAGCAGCAGCAGCCAGGTGGTTCAGAGGTTAAAGTGTCTGCCTCTAATGCAGAGACCTGGGTTCGATCCCTGGGTCGGGAAGATCCCCTGGAGAAGGAAATAGCAACCCACTCCAGTATTCTTGCCTGGAGAATCCCATGGACAGAGGAGTCTGGTGGGCTACAGTCCATGGGGTCCCAAAGAGTCGGATATGACTGAGTGACTTAACTTTCACTTTCACTTTCCAGGTTGGTCATAGCTTTTCAAGGAGCAAGCGTCTTTTAATTTCATGGCTGCAGTCACCATCTGCAGTGATTTTGGAGCCCAAGAAAATAAAGTTTGTCACTGTTTCAATTGTCTCCTCATCTATTTGCCATGAAGTGATGGAACCAGATGCCATGATGTTAGTTTTTTGAATGTTGAGTCTTAAGCCAGCTTTTACACTCTCCTCTTTCACTTTCATCAAGAGGCTCCTTAGTTCCTCTTCACCATGCCATAAGGGTGGTGTCATCTGCATATTTGAGGTTATTGATATTTCTTCCTGCTTGTGCTTCATCCAGTCCAGCATTTCCCATGATGTATTCTGCCTCTGAGTTAAATAGGTGAAGTGACAATATGCAGTCTTGACGTACTTCTTTCCCAAATTGGAACCAGTCTGTTGTTCCATGTCCAGTTCTAACTGTTGCTCCTTGACCTGCATACAGATTTCTCAGGAAGCAGGTCAGGTGGTCTGGTATTCCCATGTCTTTCATAATTTTCCAGTTTATTGTGATCCACACAATCAAAGGCTTTAGTGTAGTAAGTGAAGCAGAAGTAGATGTTTTTTTTGGAATTCCCTTGCTTTTTCTCTGATCCAGCAGATGTTGACAATTTGATCTCTGGCTCCTCTGCCTTTTCTAAATCCAGCTTGAACATCTGGAAGTTCTCAGTTCACTTACTGTTGAAGCCTGGCTTGGAGAATTTTGACCATTACTTTGCTAGCATGTGAGATGAGTGCCATTGTGCAGTAGTTTGAATATTCTTTGGTATTACCTTTCTTTGGGATTGGAATGAAAACTGACCTTTTCCCGTCCTTTGGCTACTGCTGAGTTTTCCAAATTTGCTGGCATATTGAGTGCAGCACTTTCACAGCATCATCTTTTAGGATTTGAAATAGCTCAACTGGAATTCCTTCACCTCCACTAGCTTTGTTCGTAGTGATACTTCCTAAGGCCCACTTGACTTCACATTCCAGGGTATCTGGCTCTAGGTGAGTGATCACACCATTGTGGTTATCTGGGTCATGAAGATCTTTTTTGTATAGTTCTTCTGTGTATTCTTGCCACCTCTTCTTAATATCTTCTGCTTCCATTAGGTCCATACCATTTCTGTCCTTGAGCAGGGTCTAACTCTCTAGAGCTACATTGTTCAACATGGTGACCTCGTGTGGTTATTTAAATTTAAATAAAATTAAAAATTCAGTTATTCAGTTGTACTAGCCACATTTCAAGTGTGCAATACCACTTGAATCTTGTGGCCACAGTATTGAACAATGCAGATACAGACCATTTTCACCATTGCAGAAAGTTCTGTTTTACCATGCTGCTCTTAAAAGACAAGAAACCAAGCAACCATTATGCATTGATTTAGAGTCCTGGAGCTGGAGATTTGGGAGACAGTTATGATATTTAGTAACTGGCTTCATTAACAAATACATCACTTTTTAAGTATTAGTTTTGTCACTTGTGATGTGCATTAATAATAGTACTTACCTTACAGGTGGTTATGAAGA
The DNA here is from genome assembly GCF_055505025.1 of Bos grunniens. NCBI lineage: Eukaryota > Metazoa > Chordata > Mammalia > Artiodactyla > Bovidae > Bos > Bos grunniens. The sequence continues at coordinate 9,454,434 of NC_141194.1, forward strand.
TAAAATGATGCATAGCTCTTTGGAAGCTGTAAAATGCTACGTAAGTATATGACATCGGTATTATTTCAGTGATACTATCTCTGTACTTTTGGGTAATTACCATTGTTTTCCTTGTTTGCTTCCATATACAAAATCATGTCATTCACGAATAATTTGACTTTTTCCTTTTCCATTCTGGATGCCTTTTATTTCATTTTCTTGCCTAATTACTCTGATGAAAATCACCAGTGCAGTGTTGAATAGAAAATGGTTGGAACAGACATTCATATCTAGTTTCTGATCTTAAGGGGAAAGTTTTTAGTCTTTCACCATTAAGTATGATCGGAGAAGGCAATGGCACCCCACTCCAGTACTTTTGCCTGGAAAATCCCATGGATGGAGGAGTCTGGTAGGCTGCAGTCCATGGGGTCACTGAGGGTCGGACATGACTGAGCGACTTCACTTTCACTTTTCACTTTCATGCATTGGAGAAGGAAATGGCAACCCACTCCAGTGTTCTTTCCTGGAGAATCCCAGGGATGGGGGAGCCTGGTGGGCTGCCGTCTATGGGGTCACACAGAGTTGGACGTGACTGAAGTGGCTTAGTGAGTGATTAAGTATGATGTTATCTGTAGGTTATTTGTAGATAACCCTTTATCAGGTTGAGAAAGTTCCCTCCTTTTTTAAAATTTGTATTGGAATATTATTGATTTTAGAGAAGAAAATGGCAACCCACTCCAGTATTCTTGTATTCTTTCCTGGGAAATCCCATGGACGAGGAGCCTGGCAGGCTGCAGTCCATGGGGTTGCCGAGTCAGACACAACTTAGCTACTAAACAACAACATATTTGATTTCCAATGTTGTGTTAGTTTCAGGTGTACAGCAAAGTGAATCAGTTATACATATACATATACCCACTGTGGGTTTTTTTGTTTGTTTCTTTTCTCGTATAAGCTATTCAGAGTATTGAGTAGAGTTCCCTGTGCTATACAGCAAGTTCTTATTAGTTATCTATTTTATACATCATAGTGTGTATATGCCAGTCTCAATCTCCCAGTCTATCCTTTATCTGCTGGTAACCATAAGTTTGTTTTCTACGTCCATGATTCTGCTTCTGTTTTATAAATAAGTTCACTTGTACCCTTTCTTTTTTGCAAATTCCCTTCTTTTCTAAGTCTCTTTAGTTTGTCTTGTTTGTTATCATGGAAGTGTATTGGCACTTTCTTATGCCCTTCTGCTCATTCAATTTGCTTATCACATTTTCTTTGCTCTTTCACGTATTTTTTTTCTCTCTTAGCTCTTTATAGGTATGGAAACCAACTGTGTCACTGGCTGTACCTAGTAGCATCCCACAAAGAATTTTCTTCCTAGGAAGGTCAGACTAGAATATATGGTTGCATTAGACAAATCCATAGCACCTACATTAAGGCTGGTGCTAAAGAACCAATGCAGAATTCATGTTCTACTTCAGTGGGAATTGTTATTTCTTGGCATAAGACCCATATACCATTAATGTTTGCTATTTATTTATTTAGCCACATGTGCAGTACGTGGCATCCTAGTTCCCTGACGAGGGATGGAACTCGTGTGCCCTGCAGGGGAAGCACAGAGTCTTAACCACTGGAATGCCAGGAAATTCCCTGAGAGTTCTTTATAGTTACAGATTTAGCAGTGTATTTCAATGTTTCAGAGCCCTTTTCTTCAGGGAAGATAAATAGGTTTTATTGTGGCCTTCTTCCATTTTATCCCCAGCCTTCCCTTATTTTCTGCGTATTAGTCTGAGGAACATTCAAGCTCATTGTATCCATGGTCAAAGAGAGATTTTATAGTCTCCCAAAGATCTCACCATTGTGGGGTACACAGTGAACATCATCTCCAGAGCCCTTATGTGTTATATTCCTCTTTATCCAGCTCAAACTTCCTTTGTTTTCATTGCAGTGCCAATTTGCTGACTCATATTTAATTTACTTGACCATACTATTTTCTCAAGCTCTGGTGATGTCAGGCCTATTCTCTTAACTCTTGCCCATCTCCCCTTTCTAAGACACTGACCATTTTTACAGTTCCCTCTACCTCTTATGTATCAGCCTTTATCTAGCTTCCTCTTGATTCCAAAGAAACCTCACAAATGTACTTACACTGAGATATGAGAAGCTTCATATGTGATCTTTCCCCAGAGAGCAAACATTTAAAAACAGGGCAGCCAGGAGTGGTGTGGTCGGTGGCTTCTGACATGGCACCAGGGAACTCTGTCTCCTGGTCTTCACTCACTTGTGTGATTCCCTCCTCTTGAATGTGGAACTGACTTAGTGACTTCCTTCTATTTTTGAACAAGGGCTGGGGTGCCCTTAGCACAGAAAGGCAAACTCTGACAGCAAGTGTTTGCAGTGAAGTAAGGGTTTTGTAGCAATAGATAATAATACCAGTGGACAGTACGTACTCCAAAGTAATGACTTCCAAATGGTGAGCATCCAGATGTGCAGAAAGAGGAAGAGCAATATTTTGGAGCAGCGGCTGTCCCTAGCTCTGCCCCGTGGATACAACCGCCTACTCTTAAACATGAGGTCATCTTTACTTGTAGCAGCTAAGAACCTTACAATCCATAAAACGAACTCTTCAGGATCTGCTTTGCTCAATTTATAGTTACTAGTACTATGTGAACCTGACTTAGGCCAGTTTCTGAGGTTATTAGTTTTATCTTTTCCTTTATGATTTGACCCAGATAAGTTGTCATTGACCTGCACCAGGTTTGTACTCTTGCAGTTCTCCAACTTGTTAGAATTACTTCCACTGCTTCTCTCTAGCTGTCAGCAACATCCCCCAGCTTGGCACTATTAGGAAAATACTATGTGAGTATACTCTTTAAGCCCATTACCTAAATCATGAAGAAAGCATACGGGTATAGGAGAACGAATCATTTTGGAACTAACTTAATATAAATCACATATTAGTACTTCTCTGAAAATCATTCTCAAATCAGATATATTATTTAAACTATATTAATATTTTGCTAGTTTTCTTGAGAAGCATGGACTGTGCTAGACCCTAAAAGTCCTGGTAGACCCAGGTCTCATTTTTCTCCTACATGTCCTCCAAGCCAAGCTTGGGAAGGTGTCTGCTTGGGTTTCCCCCACACCTTCATCCAGAGGATGCCAGACTCAGATTTGACAGCACAAGTCTTGGCTGTCAACAGTGCAGTCATGCAGACAGGAAACAGTGACAAGAAACTGTGGGGGCAGGGGGGAGAGCAAAGTGAGGGGATTTCTTAGGGTCTGTCTCTCTCTGCTTAAACAAAGAGGGGACAGCTGCTGCCCATGAGGGATGACGCTGTTGTCCCTCTCATTTGCGGTATTCAGCATTCTATTCTATGAGTAGTAAATGGCCGGTCTCTATAACACTGAGATTTTACAGTGCCAAGTGGATGCTACCTGATGTATAGTTACAAGTTATTTTCAATGCCGCATTCCAGTTGTTCTGTGAGCTGGAAGCTCACTTCCACAAATTCAGAAGTTTGATAGGATCCGACTTGCATGATAGGATAATAGATATCCCTATCGGCTCAGTGCCTAATTTACAGAGAATTGAGCCAGATAGTGTAGAAAGAAAGAAGGAAAACAAAAGATAGTATTCTTCCATCAGCATTTTCAGTATCCTAAAGAGGAAAGAACAGAATTTTAAAAGTCTATGGATCCCCAGAAATAGAAATATATACGTACTTGTGTGCATATGTGGTGTGAGTATGAATGTGTGTGCCTATTGAAGAAATTCTAGAGAGAGAGAGCCGTGCCAGAATTGCTGCTGAAAATATACAGAATCAAGGGCTCTGTGAGTTTACTGAGTGTAAGCTTCTGTGGAAGTAGTAACTGTACGATGGCAGGGTGTGATGGAGAAATGGGGTAAAGGATGTAGAAGTGCAGTTGTCATGATTAAATTGCAAATCTCCCTCTATTTCCCAATAGGCAACAGTAGAAAATAACATGCTAGACAGTAAAGGACAAATACATTAGCTTAATGAGAGCTTTGTGGTTGGACCCCAAGATACATAAAGAAAGGCAAGAGTACGTGAGTTTTCTAAACTGTGTTTCTATAACTAGCAGCACTATACTGGATTTTGAAAAAAGAAGAAAAAAATGTTGGCTGCTTTTTCTAATTCCAAGAGTGAGTTCAGACAAAAGGATTGATTTTCACGTAGACTAACCTTGAGAAGATTGTCATCTCCAAGTTCAGGGATTTTAAAATATATGCACCCCCCACCCATGTTAAAGTTCATTTCATAATAAAGTTTTTTTTTTTTTCCTGAACATATTCTTCTTTTTTTTTTTATATTTTTAAATTATTTTTAATTTTATTTTATTTTTAAACTTTACAATATTGTATTAGTTTTGCCAAATATCGAAATGAATCCGCCACAGGTATACCTGTGTTCCCCATCCTGAACCCTCCTCCCTCCTCCCTCCCCATACCCTCCCTCTGGGTCGTCCCAGTGCACCAGCCCCAAGCATCCAGTATCGTGCATCGAACCTGGACTGGCGACTCGTTTCATACATGATATTATACATGTTTCAATGCCATTCTCCCAAATCTCCCCACCCTCTCCCTCTCCCACAGAGTCCATAAGACTGATCTATTTTGACTGTGTGGCTTGTGGAATCTCGACCAGGGTTCAAACCTGTGCCCCTACAGTGGAAACGTGGAGTCTTAACCACTGGACAACCAGGGAAGTCCTTGTTTTACAGTAAATTTTAAAAGCTTCAGTTTCCAGTTTTGACTCTTTGGCAATTTCCCCAGTTTGGAGGTAGCAAGGAGAGAACACAGTGCTCCCTCACCTAGTTAATTCCTATTTATTTCCCAGGTTTCACTCAATAGGTTTTTCATGAATATCTCATGTTCCACGCACTAGATTACTCTGCTTCAATGTATGCTCTCATATCAACTTGACCTTTTTCATCTTACCATTTATCAAAGCTTATCATTGTGTATTTTTGTACTTATTTCTTTTGTCTATCGTCAGATAGCTGATATTTATTGTTCTCCCCGTTTAAAACTGAGAAATAACTGGCATATAACATTGTATAAGTTTAAGGTATACAGTATATTGATTTGAAATGTTTATATGTTGATATGTGGTTACCACCATAGTCTTAGGTAACTTTTCGATCATGTCACATACTTAGCATTTCTTTTTTGTCGTGAGAACATTTAAGCTCTAGTCTTGTAGCACCTTTGAAATGTATAGTGCAGGGTCATTGTCTATACTCACCATTCTGTACATTAGATCGCCAGAACTTACCTTCTAACTGTAAGTTTGTGCTCTTTGACCAACATCTCCCTGTTTCCCCACTCCTTAGACCCTGGTAAATAGTATTCTCATCTCTGTTTCTATGAGATCGTGTTTTTAGATTCCACATATAAGTGAGATCATAAAGTATTTATCTTTCTCTGTCGGATTTATCTCACTTAGCATAATGCCCTCAAGGTCAATCCATGTTGTTGCAAATGGCAGGATTTCCTTCTTTCTCATGGCTGAATAATATCCACTGAGGGCCTCCTTGGTTGCTCAGACAGTAAAGAATCTGCCCACAATGCAGGAGATCCAGGTTCAATCCCTGGATCTGGAAGATTCCCTGGAAAAGGAGGTCATATCTCATTCTGGTTTTGATTTGTATTTCCCTGATGATTAGTCATGTTGGGCACCTTTTTATGTATCTGTTGGTCATTTGTATGTCTTCTTTGGAAAAACACGTATTCAGGGATGTTCTTCAAAATGACAACTGATAGCTGACTTGGGTGGCTTGTGTTTGTCACATTCCCTTTTTTCCCGCTTAGGGCATAGTTATAATATTGGAAGAGAAGCAGCCACTTTGCAAACATAAGGCAATAAACATTAAATGAAAACCATATTCTATGCTGAGTCTGAGCAAAAAGACAGATGTGGCATAGATTCCCCAGTGGCATCACACAGCTACCATACTGCTTGGGACTTTAGCACAAGAAAAATAACCACTTTGCTGATGTTCATTGTGTTTTGGGGGTTTTTGTTTTTGTTTTTTTTGCAGTTTCTCCTGCAGTAGTATAGAAGGATAAGCAAAGAAGGAATGATATTGACTACTTTACCTAGAGAAGAGAGCTATTATTAGGGTTTTATTAGACTGGGGTGTGATATGAGGGAAAGTTATACTGCTTCCTGGGAGCTTGTGATTGAAGAAGTCAGTAGAAGAAAGCTGAGGGTGAAGCCAAGACCCCACTGGAGAGAAAAGTGTTCATTGAATAAGTTAAGTCAAAAGAAATGGAAGAAACATTATGAGAATCTGTGGGATATCTAATGTGCAGCTTATTACATGTGGTTGAGTTGGAAGAAAAGCTCAATATGGTTAGTATACTTATTGTGGTACATTGAGTAGACCAGAGTGCATTAAATTCGGAGTGAATTGATTTTATATAACTATCCTTTGCCATCTTTTAAGCAAAATAATGACTAATACAATGCTGCAAATGTGTTTCTCCGGAAAAGCTTTTGGGGAAAGGAGATTTCTTTTGCTGAATCCCTTTCACTTCTGTCATAGATTACTTAGTATACTTATTTGACCTTGAGAACTATACTTTTGTTAAACGAAGTTAGTTAAAGGAATGCTCGCCTAGAAAGAATAATTATATTGAGCATTATCCTTACAAAATAAGCTATTTAAATCAATTGTTTCTACTTCTAAATATATAGAGTACAGTACCAAAAAAATAGAAAACTCTGCTTTTGGAAGATCAGGCCAAAGCACAGTGCTCATTAAGAGGCTCACAACATGGCTCTCTCTCTATTCTTTCCTCTGGAAATGCCTTGCCAAATGACTCTAGCGTGGGCCTCGGATTTGTCCACACTCGAGGAAGGCCCAGCTTTCTCGCGAAGCCAGCCAAAACCTCTCATTGGAGGCAAACTCTGGTCTCACTTCTTCAGAACTTGCATCTGACCTCCTGAGTTTTACATGGTTCTTCTATTTTCTCCATTCACTAGGCTACTGTTCGCCTTAGAATAGTGCTTGCCCCATATACCAGACTATTTATATCCTGCTTCTCACTGATTGACCTAGCTTTGGAATCCTTACTTGCCCTGATCTTTGATGATTGTGTGCACTTCCTCACTGGCTTGCCTTGTGGCTTCTGGTCCATTTCCTGCTCTGACTTCCAGTACTTGCTCAGTCAATAGCAGATACCCTGTCTCTGCTTCTTTGGTTCCTTGGCCAGGCTCTTATAAACTGTTGAGTTCTTTTACAGGGTTAAATGCCGAGAAACAGAAAGAGATGAACTGTTAAGCAGGAAATTCATGTGAACACATAAGCTTCACCTATCTCAACCATATGGGAAAAGCCAGAGTTCCTGCCTGTGACTATTCGTAGCATCCCTTTCTTAGTCAGTCAGGAACTGGTTAACTCCTAGAAGCTGATTTTATAGGCAGGCTTCATTGAGATGTCTGCATTTCAGGCCCCTAACAGTCAATGCCTTCTCTCTCTCTCTCTCTTTTTTTAACATTTATCTCAAAAGAACATCAAATTCAGCCCTCATAGAAGAGCTCATTCAGGCTGAATAAATGGTCAATGAAGGGTCAAGGGTCTACTGTCCAAAAATAAGGGAAAAGTTTATGGTACAACACTATTACTTTCTCTTATATGCTTTTCTAAATATTTTTATTAAGACTTTTAAAATAAATGAGTTATTTATTTATTTACTTGGCTGTGTTGGGTCTTAGTTGTGCTGCATGGACTCTACAGTTGTGGTGTGCAGGCTCAGTGGTTACCGTGCACAGACTTAACTTCTCTGCAGCATGTAGGGACTTAGTTCCCCAACCCGGGATTGAACCTGTATGCCCTGCAAGGTGGATTCTTAACTAACAACCAGGGAAGTCCCAAGACTATTCTTTTAAGAGCAATATTAGTTCACAGCAAAATTGCTGGGACAATACAGAGATCTCCCATATACCTCCTACCCCTACACTTGCACTGCCTCCCCCATTATCAGTATACCCACCAGAGTGCAACATTTGTTAAAACTGATGAACCTATATCAATATATCATCATCACCCAAAGTCCATAGTTTACATTATAGTTAACTCTTGATATTGCACATTCTATGTATTTGTACAAATGTATTCAGAGACACCAAGGGCACATTTCATGCAAAGATGGGCACAATAAAGGACAGAAATGGTATGGACCTAACAGAAGCAGAAGATATTAAGAAGAGGTGGCAAGAATACACAGAAGAACTGTACAAAAAAGATCTTCACAACCCAGATAATCACGATGGTGTGATCACTCACCTAGAGCCAGACATCCTGAAGTGCAAAGTTAAGTAGGCCTTAGGAAGCATCACTATGAACAAAGCTAGTGGAGGTGAAGGAATTCCAGCTGAGCTATTTCAAATCCTAAAAGATGATGCTGTGAAAGTGCTGCACTCAATATGCCAGCAAATTTGGAAAACTCAGCAGTGGCCACAGGACTGGAAAAGGTCTGTTTTCATTCCAATCCTAAAGAAGGGCAATGCCAAAGAATGTTCAAACTACCACACAATTGCACTCATCTCACACACTAGCAAAGTAATACTCAAAATTCTCCAAGCTAGGCTTTAATAGTACATGAACTGAGAACTTCCAGATGTTCAAGCTGGATTTAGAAAAGGCAGAGGAACCAAAGATCAAATTGCCAATATCTGTTGGATCATAGAAAAAACAAGAGAATTCCAGAAAAGCATCTACTTCTGCTTCATTGACTATGCTAAAGCCTTAGACTGTGTAGATCACAACAAATTGTGGAAAATTCTTCAAGAGATGGGAATACCAGACCACCTTACCTGCCTCCTGAGAAATCTGTATGCAGGTCAAGAAGCAACAGTTAGAACTGGACATGGAACAACAGACTAGTTCCAAATTGGGAAAGGAGTACATCAAGGCTGTACATCACCCAGCTTATTTAACTTATATGCAGAGCACATTTTGCAAAATGCTGCACTGGATGAAGCACAAGCTGGAATCAAGATTGCTGGGAGAAATATCAATAACCTCAGATATGCAGATAACACCACCCTTATGGCAGAAAGCGAAGAGGAACTAAAGAGCCCCTTGATGAAAGTGAAAGAGGAGAGTGAAAAATCTGGCTTAAAACTCAGCATTCAAAAAACTAAGATCATGGCATCTGGTTCCATCACTTCATGGCAAATAGACGGGGAGACAATTGAAACAGTGGCTAACTTTATTTTTCTGGGCTCCAAAATCACTGCAGATGGTGACTGCAGCCACGATATTAAAAGATGCTTGCTCCTTGAAAGAAAAGCTATGACCAACCTGGACAGCATATTAAAAACCAGAGACATTACTTTGCCAACAGAGGTCCGTCTAGTCAAACCTATGGTTTTCCAGTAGTCATGTATGGATGTGAGAGTTGGACCATAAAGAGAGCTGAGCACCAAAGAATTGATGCTTTTGAACTGTGGTGTTGGAGAAGACTCTTGAGAATCCCTTGGGTTCAAGAGATCCATCCTAAAGGAAATCAGTCCTGAATATTCATTGGAAGGATTGATGCTGAAGCTGTTGGCCACCTGATGCAAAGTACTGACTCATTAGAAGAGACTCTGATGCTGGAAAAGATTGAAGGCAGGAGGAAAAGGGGACAACAGAGGATGAGATGGTTGGATGGCCTCACCGACTCAATGGACATGAGTTTGAGCAAGCTCCATGAGATGGTGGAAGACAGGGAAGCCTGGCATTCTGCAGTCCATGGGGTCTCAAAGAGCTGGACATGACTTGGCAACTGAACAACATAATGACATGTATCCCTATTATAATATCACACAGCGTGTTTTTTACTACCCTAAAAATCCTCTCTGCTCTACCTATTCATTCCTTCCTCCCCTTCTAACCCCTGGCAAACACTGATCTTTTTAGTGTCTCCATTCAGTTCAGTTCAGTTCAGTTCAGTCGCTCAGTCGTGTCCGACTCTTTGCGACCCCATGAATCGCAGCACGCCAGGCCTCCCTGTCCATCACCAACTCCCGGAGTTCACTCAGACTCACGTCCATCGAGTCAGTGATGCCATCCAGCCATCTCATCCTCTGTCGTTCCCTTCTCCTCCTGCCCCCAATCCCTCCCAGCATCAGAGTCTTTTCCGAAAGTGTCTCCATAGTTTTGCCTTTTCTAGAATGTCACATGGTTGGAATCATACAGCATGTAACCTTTTCAGACTTCCTTCTTTCACTTTCACTTTTATTTCTTTTCATGGCTTCATTATTCATTCCTTTTTAGCACTGAATAATATTCCATTGTCCAGATGTCCCACAGTTCATCTATCCATTCACTGCCTAAAGGACATCTTGGTGGATTCCAAGTTTTGGCAGTGTTGAGTAAAGCTGCTATAAATATCCATGTGCAAGTGTTGTGTAGATGTACGTTTTTACCTCTTTTGGGTAAATATGAAGGAGTTTGTTTATTGGATCTTAGGGAAATCATGTGTTTAGTTTTATAAGGAACTGCCAAACTGTCTTCCAAAGTGACTCTACTGTTTACATTCTCACCAGCAATGAAGGACAGTTACTCCACATCCTCAGGAGAATTTGCTGTGGTCACTGTTTCAGATTTTGGCTATTCTAATAGGTATGTAGTATTGTATATGATTTTGTTTTGTTTTGCTCTTAATTTCCTATTGACAATGCTTTTATTGTTATTAGGGAATAGAAAGTAAGGATTATGTGGTTGTCTATTGCTAGTTCAAATTCAAATCTACAGATCCTAATCCTCCCTCAAACATTTAAATTGAAAAAAAAAAAAAAAGTGACTCAGTACATATAAAGTACTTTGGAAGGTGCAATATAAGCCATGTTAATGTATGGCAGAACCACTACAATATTGTAAAGTAATTAGCCTCCAATTAAAATAAATAAGTTTATATATTTTTTAAAAAAGCACTGTGTGCTGTTTGCTATTATTTTAACTAAGAATCCGTCTGCACTCATGAAAACTGCTGGTAGCATGTATGTCATGATCCCATTTGGTAGCACAGGACTTGCTGAGCTGAACCTTTGTTGGTAGGTAGGCCCCACTCATTCCTTGGTTAAAAAAAAATAAGACGGGCACACACATCAAACATTTTCAACACTGGGATTTCTCTCAGAAATGGACCTGAAGATGAAATACTTGTGGATTCACTTAGCACCTTATCTTCTCCCTTAAGCAGGAGCAGCTCACTCCGGGGTCATTGTGTGTTGTTAAATCACCATGGAGCTTGGCTCGAACATGGCACCCCAGGCTTGTCACCCACGCTCGAGATATCATCAGCATCATTATGTCTCTGGAAGCCCAGATCTGTTTATCTCCTTGGTCATGTCCCTTAGGATTCAAGACTCTCTCCTGTACTGATGCCTTTAATTACGGCATTCTTCACAGTTTTTCCCAGGTCAAGCAAGGGTCAGGTACCAACAACATATTTCTTCTATCAGTTCAGTTTTGCCTTTCAGTAGACTATTCAGCTCAAACTCTTTTTAAAACCTAATCAGAATCAAGAAGGAGCCCTTAGGCTCTGGATGCAGCTGTCTGGACCGCTGTGTTTCCCCCATCTCTTCCTTCCCCGCTCACAGTCTTGGCCTTGATGCCACTATCACTGTGCCTTGAAACCATCAGATCAAATCTCATCTTGTCTTTTACCCTGTTTGAGCCAGGATTCACAAAAAGGAGTTCAGACTCCCCAAGTCATCCTTCATTTCCTGGCCTCTCATCACCATACTTATTACATGTTACAAGTCACCTTATTAGTGAGTGTGTCCCTGCTCATGGGATTTTTAATTCCCAACCTTCCCCCTCCAGTGCTCATCTGCTTTATTTTTCTAAATTAGTACTGATCACAGTTTCTTTCATTGCTTGTTTATCTGTCTCTTCCCACTAGAATATAACCTTCACGAAGGCATAGACTTTGTCATGTTCGCCATGGTTTCCTAGTGCCAGGAACAGTGCCTGGCATGGGAGGAAGTGAAACAGTTGTTAGAGGCTCTCTACCAGTAATGGACACATTGTACATGAGTAAAGGTTCTTAGGACCTTTTGTTCCTGAATCCATCTTCAGGAATTCTGCTCTATTCCTCCTTCTCAGCATCAACTCCCTTGAAATTTCTGTTCAGGGTCTCTGAGCTTAGTTTGCCTTTCCCATTCTAGTCATAACTACCATGATCATCTTCTTTAGGCTCCTGTGTCAGTCCGTCTTTTTTTTTTAATTTAAGCAGTTACTGAAGAGATGCCTTCTCTCTTTTTTTCCTTTATGCTTTTTTTGGGAGGGCAGTGGTAGAAAGGGTAGAGCTGGAACACTGCTTTCTTTTGAAAGTTGAGTAACTACAGTCAAGCCATGAAGTTTGGCTGGCTTCTGAAGATCTTTTTTCTAGTTTCTTTGTACTAACACAGATAGATCTGAATACCACTTGGCAGTATTCCCTGCCATTTTCTTCCTCCTTCCTTTCATTTCTTTTCTCTGTAATCTACATTCTAGCTAAACTCTGAACAATTGTCTTTTTTCAGTCCTCACTGTGAAGGTTGAATTATAGCTCTGATTTATTTATTGCCTGCAATACATTCACCAATGTATGTATATATATTTGTGTGTTTGCATGTGTGAATATGTTCATATATCTGTACACACACATACACACCTGAGTAGCTCGAACAGCTGACTCATTGTAAAAGACCCTGATGCTGGGAAAGATTGAAGGCAGGAGGAGAAGGGGACGACAGAGGATGAGATGGTTGGATGGCATCACCAACTCGATGGACATGAGTTTGAGCAAACTCTGGGAGACAAGGAAGACTGGCATGCTGCAGTCCATGGGGTCACAAAGAACTGGACATGACTTAGTGACTGAACAACAACATACACGCTTAAGCATGCGTGCACACACACACATACACGCACATCATTTTACAGATGAGAAAACTGAGCTTCAGAGAGGTTAAATAACTTCTCCAAGATCACTCAGAGGGTGAAGTCCAGCTTCTCAATAGGAGAAGTTACCCTTTCTTACTTCTCATTTTCTCTTTAGCACATTTTAAACTACTCCATTTAAAGCTACTTTTAAAAGGTTGCCAAATCTTGTCAATTTTTGTTATTTTAAAATTTTCATTATGAAATATTTTCAATATATAAACAGAAAGAGAAAATTCTATCAGTAATACTCATATATTATCCTATAGTTGCTTCAGATTTTTGAAAGTAATAATTTGTTACAGAGCAGGTGATGTCTGTTGTCTGTATACTTTTCTCTGATTGCATTCTCCCTGCTTCCTCCCAGATATCACTGCTTTCAAGAATTTTTAAAAATAATTCCTATGCTTACTTTTATATTATTCCTAAATACAAATGGATCTCTAAAACTATATACTTAATTTTAGATTTTTTCATTTTATTTATTTTTTTTCATTGTCTTATCAGATCACTTTATGGAACTTTAGGTCAATCATAATATTATGATGACACAAAACAATTTTTTTTACAATAAATCTAATATCTGTGAAGCAAATATCCAGTTTAGAAAATAAATGGTGAACAATGATAAAGTTATTAAACTAGAAAATTATTAAACCAGTGAGAAAAGCACAATTATGCATTAATGGTTATAAAACTGTATTATTGAGACCAGGTGAATAACAATTGCTTTTTTAAATCTCAAGATTAGGTTTTTGGGATTTTTCCATTTTGATGGGAGTGTCTCTCTTTTTCACTAATTTTTATTACTCAGAATATTCCATTGCATGAATATACCACAATCTATTTACCTGGCCTCATGTTGATATATAATTAGATCTTTCTATATTTCTTTTTGGTTTTTAAAACTATAAAGTCACTCTTCTGTCATCATCTTATGCCATGTCTCAGCAACATCTTCCATAGTTAGCCATTCTTTGTTCTTCTATATTTTCTCTCCTGGTTCAGTAACGCCCAGAGTCTTTGTTTTTATCCTTCTCCTCTGGCCACTCCTTTTGAATTTTCTTTCTCATCCTGCCCTCTTCTATTTAAACTAAAATTTGGGGGTTCCTCAGAACTTGGTATCAAGCCATTGCCTCTTGTCTCTCCCTCCCACTTTCTTCCTAGACGGTATTATCTATTCCTATGACTTTAAGTATAAACTGACAGTGCTCAAAGTCCCATTTCTCACCCACATCTCTGAGCTCCAGACTCATGAATCATGACAGTTACCTACTTGACACATCTTCTTGGTTATCTCAGAGGCCACTTAAGTTCAAACTTAAGACATTTTAGGGAAAAAAGAAGCTCTTTATTTTTCTGTCTCTACCTGTGGCAGAGAGTTTCCAATATGGTTCCCAGCGATCCCGCCTCCTCATATTCACATCTCTGTGTCTCCTCCCTTGAGTGTGGGCTAAAACTAATGACTTGCCTCTGATAAATAGAGCAAAAGTGATGAGACATCACCAATAACATTAGGTTACAGAAGACTGACTTCCACGTGGCTTGCATTCTCTCTGGCTTCCTCACTCTGTGTTGCTGTGTTGTAAGCTGCTGGATGGAGTGGCCTATGTGACTGAGAGTGATCATGGGACTGAGAATGGTCTCTGGCCAACAACCACTGAAGAACTGCTTTCTACCAAAAATGACCTGAGTGTGCACTTGGAGGTTATTCCTGCCACAGCTGAACTTTGTGATGACTGCCAACATTGTGATTGCTTGAGTCCTTTCTTGTGAGAGACTCCGAGAGAGGGGATCAGCTAAGCTACACTGGGATGCCTGGCCCACAGAAACAATGAGAAAATAAGTGTTTGTTGTTTTAAGCTTCTAAGTTCTGGAATAATTTGTTACACAGTGGTAGACAACTAATACAAATCCTGCTCATGTCCCAGTGATCCTCATATCAATAAACCATCCACTTGGTAACTCAGGTTATAAGCTAGTTTACCTAGACTCATTCCTCTTCATCATCCCTTATAGCAATGCATTTTTTAGTCCTGCAGCTTCTAACTATATATAATGTCTAACTAATTTTTTGCCTAATGTAGGCATATAATGGTGTGGGATATCTCTTTAAATGATTACATCTTTTTTATTCAAAATATTTCTTCAAAATATAACTTAAGTATCTCTACTTCTATCTCCATCAACATATATGAGGCAAAGCCACCTTCATCTCTTGCCTTGATGCAGGAAGAAGAGGTCATGATTGGGCACGTTAGGGTTTGGTAAAGTCATTTTATCTTCCTGACTTTTTTGTATTATTATTTTATTTGCCTGTTTAATAGATTTTGATTACTGATGTCATTTTTTAATATTCTGGTGATTGTGATCAAAATTTAACATCATCCCTGAGTCATGGAGTTTGCAATAAAATAAAGAAGACAAATATTAATCAAATTAACTGAAAAATGTGAGCATTCTCTGAAGAAGGGATAACTGGTTCAATGAAAATAAGATCACAGTGTTGCCCATTGTACATAGGATTTCCCAAGAAATGGATATTGAGGGTTATTCTTGATCAGAGGTGTTTTCCAACATGTTTGAGGTAGAATTTTCCAGTGTGGTGCAGAACATGATGGTTGATAAAGTTATGCACATGTCATTGTATTCAATTATCTAATTATTCTCTTTCCTTCCTTAATTCCCCTCCCCATATATGAGTATCTAGGGATGGGGCCTTAAATACCAGAAACTGTGGCTGGGTGTTCTTTCTTCCTTCACCATTAAAGAGTTTGA
This sequence comes from Bos grunniens, assembly GCF_055505025.1. Classification (NCBI taxonomy): domain Eukaryota; kingdom Metazoa; phylum Chordata; class Mammalia; order Artiodactyla; family Bovidae; genus Bos; species Bos grunniens. The sequence goes on from NC_141194.1 coordinate 9,470,130, forward strand.
GCAAACTGTCAAGATTGCATTTTACCTAAGGAAAAAGGTGTAAATTTTTTCCTGTAATATGTAAGTGATGTATATATCATAAATCGTGTTCTAACATAGGCATATCATTGTGTGGGATATCTCTTTAAATGATTACATCTGTTTTCTTGAGAATCATAAAAGTAATTAGCCTCTAATTAAAATAAATAAATTTAAATTAAAAAAAGAATCATAAAAACTCTTAGAATTGAAATGGGGACTTTTATTGTTCTTTGGGTTCACTCACCCATGTAGTGTGGGGATTTGCCCCATAACTTTCATAACTAGTGATATTCCAAGTTCTGCATAATCATTTCCAGGAACTGGCAACTGATTATCATACAAGGCAGCTCTTAATGGTTACAAAGATGAGACTGTTTTACCTCTTACTGTTTTAACCTCTTTGGATTCTGCTTCCTTTTGATTTATGTCTTTTGAGCCTGTTTATTTCTAGAAAAACTGGGTAATTCTAACTTAGGGTTCATTGCTATTCTGTAAATTCATCTTATATTAAACTCCTCATGACTAAGGTTTTTTTTTAATGGTTTGTAATTTTAGGTTCTCAAAGTTAACTCAGTTTGTTCTCACATCAGTCCAATGGATTCTTTACAGCAAGAGACAATCTTCAGATCTTAAATTGAGAAGCTGTAATTTCCTCAATCATATAGACATTTGATGTAATCATCTAATATGAGTGAGCAATCTATGAGAGGAAAACTAGAATCGGCCTGAAACAATACTTTCCTGTTACATGGAGTGTAACAGAGTGATCAGCAAAAATTATTCATGAAAGTCAGCACTCATTCCTCAGTCCTAGCCTTTTGAAAACAGATTTGCTGGGGTATAAATAAGATAAGCAGTAAGTAAGTAAGTAAATAAGATAGTCTCAATACAGAAAAAGTCAAACAGAAACATCTCAGCCTTTGCTTCTCATAAATAGTGAAAATTTCTCAGTTGTGTCCGACTCTTTATGACCCCATGGACTGTACAGTCCATGGAATTCTCCAGGCTGGAATATTGGAGTGGGTTGCCATGTCCTCCTCCAGGGGATCTTCCTAACCCAAGGATCGAACCCAGGTCTCCCACATTGCAGACAGCTTCTTTACCAGCTGAGCCACCAGGGAAGCCCAAGAATATTGGAGTGGATAGCCTGTCCCTTCTCCAGTGGATCTTCCCAACCCAGGAATTGAACCAGGGTCTCCTGCATTGCAGGCGGATTCTTTACCAACTGAGCTATTCGGGAATCCCTTTGGCCACCTCATGCAAAGAGTTGACTCATTGGAAAAGACTCTGATGCTGGGAGGGATTGGGGGCAGGAGGAGAAGGGGACGACAGAGGATGAGATGGCTGGATGACATCACCGACTCAATGGACGTGAGTTTGAGTGAACTCCGGGAGTTGGTGATGGACAGGCCTGGTGTGCTGCGATTCATGGGGTCACAAAGAGTCAGACATGACTGAGCAACTGAACTGAACTGAACTGAAGTAAGTAAAAAAGATAGTCCCAATGCAGAAAAATTCAAACAGAAACATCTCAGCCTTTGCTTCTTATAAATTGGACCTTGTGATGCATTTATAGATATCTAATGCATTATTTTGAACTAAATTGTGCCTTCTTTTTCTAGTCAAAAGAAATGTTAATAAAGCTAGTATCTGGGATGTGTTACCTGTACAGGTAAAATTATTCCTGATTAGTGGTCAGTGTAGTCTTAAATGCATTGGAATTATTTGCTTATAAACTATACAGTCTTTTTCTATTATTTTTGTTTAAAAATTGGCCACGTCTTTGAAGTTCCCATAAGATGGAAAAAGCAAGCTTATTAAGTAGGTCACTAGTCTCCTTCTATTGCCAAACATTGAATTTTATTTCTCAACATTAAGGATACATTAGTTTTCAACTCCTGCATAATAAATTGCCACAAACTTAGCTGATAGCTTTGCAGACATACAGTTTTTAAGAGTCAGGAGTCCATGCATAGTTTAGCTGGCCCTGTGCTCAGTGTTTTACCAAATTGAAAGCAAGATGTTGCCTGGGCTGTGTTTTTCTGGAGCTCTGGGTCCACTTCCTCATTCATGTAGTTGTTGCTGTAATTCAGTTCCATGTGGTTGTATCACTGATGAACCCGCTTTCTTCTTGGTTGTCAGCCTAGTGCTGCTCTCAGCACCTAGAGACCTCTGAAGTTCCTTCCCACTTGTTTTTCTTCATATTTTTTACTTTTTCAAAGGCAGAAGGAGAATCTCTCTGAGCCCTCGACCCCATTTAAAGGGCTCACCTTTTTGGTCTGGACAACCCAGGATAACTTCCCTTTTAATTAATTTAACATCACCTGATTAGGGACTTTACATCTAAAATACCCTTGACATTTAATGTAATCTGACTGTGGGAGTAACTCTCCCATCATATTCATAGATCATGTCCACATCTAAAGAAAAGGAATTACATGGGGCCTGTACACCAATACCATGGGAATGTTGAGGACTATCTTAGAATTCAGCCTTGTACATTCCATTTGCTAATTTATGGTCCTAATATTTCTGAGCCTCATTTGCTCATCTGTCAAGTGAGAACTATTGCAGATCAAATGAGAATTGTTACAGGTATTAGGACCCCACTCCTAGCAGGAGCTCTGTCTTTCTCATTATGCTATTGTGGTAAAGATAGAGACCAGTTTGACTTACAGAATCATAGGACACTTCCCAGACTTCATGAAGCACACTGGCATCCTGCAATGAGAATGTTAGTCGTCAAGATCATTTCAAAAGAACGGGCTTTCCAGAAAAGTTAGTATCTACACTGTATCATCTTTCACAGTCATCTAAGAAAGCTTGTTCAGTGCCACTACCATTAGCACAATATCCCACAATAAATTGAACACCCAAATACAGGATGATGGAGTAAACCTCCAGATGAGACCTTCTTCCCCAGGTAGAGCTATTGGTGCTTGATATTCTTTATAATTGTTTTGGGGCCTCTTGATTATGACCAGCAACATGGAAAGCCTCATCTTGAGCTACTCAGTGAGGCCTGATTTTGTGGTAATTGAAATCTCTGTAAGTCTGGCAGTGATTGATTAGGCTGACAACAAAAACAGCATTTACTTTCTATGGCAAATCTGAAAAATGACAACAAAGCACAGGCATCTAACCACTCCTTAGTTACAAAAGGAATATGGATCATTCTAAGACAAATGGGCATGAAAGTTGTTGTTAGTGTGTGTGTTAGTCGCTCAGTTGTGTCCAACTCTTTGAGACCCCATGGACTGTAGTCTACCTGCTCCTCTGTCTATGGGATTCTCCAGGCAAGAATACTGGAGTGGGTTGCCATTTCCTTCTCCAAGGGATCTTCCTGACTCAGGAATTGAACCCTAGTCTCCCGCATTGCAGGCAGACTCTTTACCGACTGAACCACCAAGAAAGTTTTTAGAGAAAGCACTATTCATTAGCACTAGGAAGGAGAAGAAAGAAAAGGAAAAAAATCAAGTTGGAGCTAGCCATTGACTTACTCAAGACAAGGAAAGTCAGAATGTTAATTGAAACAAAGCAAAGGGGCAAGAAATGAAGGCAGTGTTTTGACAGCAGACATTTCCCTCTTAAGCTGAGTGCCTATTACTGTATTTCTCTCCCCAAACCCTGAGCATCTCCTTTTCTGAGATACGCTATGGATGTCAATAATGCTTCTATAGCAAAGTTTTGGTGAGGAACATTGATAATATTTGTAAAGTATCTACCATAATACCTGACAAATAAAGAATGCACATAACAAATGTTAACCTGTAGTGCTTATAGAAGAATAGTTTGAGTGGTCTACAGTGGTCTACAGCAATCTCCTTAGAGGGAAAACTATAAAGTACCAACACCAGTAGTTCACGGTAATTTATGCAAGGACTGGAGAGAGGAGGAGTGAATATAGAAAAGCATATTTCAACACGCCCGACAATTTTCAGTCACAGAAGTAGTTGTGCTTTCCCCTACGAGGTCAGTTTTCTGATAGAAACAGTAGTGAATAGAAGCCTGTATCATCTGTCTGTATGATGCATTCTATTCAGAGCAAAGAATTATTTATAAAAATCTTTTGAAATTAAATCTGCAAAGGATTTTTGGCAGGTTAAGAAGGAATATGGAGGGATAGAGGAATGTCAAAAACAAATGTGAAAATGTTGAAGGTGGCAATGTCTCTCATGGTGAATTTCCCACAAGGCCAGTGGCAAGGTGAAATTGATCAGTGTAGATAATGGACTAGGAAGGTGAAAGCTGAGGAGTCATTTGGTTTTAATTTAGTCTAGGTCACTGGTTCTCAACCAGGGGTGAATTTGCCCCTTAGGTGGCATTTAGCAATGTTTGAAGACAGTTTTGCTTCTTATGACCTGGGAAGAGGAAGGGCAGTGCTACCAGCATCTAGTGTTAGAGGTCAGGGGTGCTGCTGAACATCCTACAATGCACAGGACAGTCCCCACACAAAAGAATTATCTGGCCCTAAAGGTAAACGGTGTGGGCTTCCCAGGTGGCTCAGAGGTATAGAATCTGCCTGCCAATGCAGGAGGCACAAGTTGGATCCCTGGGTTGGGAAGATCCCCTGGAGGAAGAAATGGTAACCCACTTCAGTACTCTTGCCTAGAAAATCCCATAGACAGAGGAGCCTGGTGGGCTGCCGTCTATGGGGTCGCAAAGAGTTGGACACGACTGAGGAACTGAGCACGCACGCAAAGACAAACAGTGCTGTGGTGTGAAACCCTGCTGCGAGTATTTTAATTCTATTATTGGACCAAGTTGAACCAGCAAATGTTATATTCATGGGCTCAGTTTAGCCCCCCATGGAATCATAGAGTTGTTATTCAGTGTTTTGCTTTTTACCTTTGTCAGAAGCCACCACTACAAATAAACATACAAAATTTAACATGGTATTTGTCATTTTAATAAAAAATGTTGTTCATGACCTACATGAGACATTTGATTTTAATTTCATTGCTAGTAAATAAAAAGAATACTCTTTCGGGGGGAATTTCCACATATTGCTTATTCAATAAGATTCATATAATAGATCTTCTTTCTCTTTTTGCCTTAGTAACCTGGAAATTTGGGGGAAAGTTTGAAGCTCAATCGTGATTTTTTAGCATTTTGAGCATTTTTGAACATGATTACTAGAATAATTTCTTTCTATTATTTGGTTATGATTTCTTCTTACATTTCCGTTGAATTTACTGTTCATGTATATGAATACATTTATTCATATATGTGATTTTTCTCATAATCAGACAGACTCTCCCTTGCTTTGTAGAGTTTTTAATCATTCTTAATATGAACTCCCTGGATTATTAATATGTAAGTTGTTATTGTGAGTTCCTTCTAAGCAGTGTTCATTCTTGGAATTTTATGCATTAAATACATTATTGGAATGTCAGGCATAACAGTTACATCTGAGAGTAGCTGCTGTGGGAACTGGATGACCAGAGAAACACAAAGGATTACTAGTCAAAGGAGTTCTGGGGCCCATTTAAGGCTGACTTCCTTCAATACGATATTACGAATCCATTCTGTTTTGAATTCTCTAGAGCAATTGTCAGTATCTGGTGAAAGTGGTGTCAGTGTAGGGAGTTGGGTTTATTAGGGCTAAGGTTTGGCCAAGTGGATTTGAGAGGAGAGTGAAAGAAGGGTATTGTGGAATAAATGTCCATAAATCCATATTAATTGGAGAAGGAAGTGACAAAAGCGTGGGGGTGGGGAGAATGGGTAAGCAGATGAGTGCTCCTCTTGCTTATCGTTCCTTCTGAGCCCCAGTCCATCCAACTCTTGCCTTCTGCTATTTCCTTAGGGTGGGAGATTGATTTAGCTGAACACATTTTCATCTGGTATATAATCCTGTTTTACATGAAGCTTCAAGTGCAGTCACTAGCTTTACCAATGCATATTTTAGCACTTGTGAATAGAACACCAGTTACATTACAGCTGGACCATTTGCCTCCACCCTTTCAGATTCTTTCACTGGAAGGTACACACAGCTACTATTCTGGTGGTTTATTCAAGAACTAGATTAGATGAACTCATAAATCAGCATGTAGTCATTACTTGAAGGGAGTTACACTTTGGTTAAACTGATATGTTTCATTGCCAGACCATTGTGTGTACACACACATGTGCAGATGTGGATGTGTGTACACGTGACTGATAAAAGCAGCCAGTGCTTGAGTGTTTCCCATAGCCTTCTGTGTAGACTGCTCCAGCATCACTGTAAAAGGTATGCAGTAAGCTGACAACCCAACTTGGCAGCTGTTCCTTCTAAAACTGTACTTCATCCCATGAAGTCAGTGTGGAAAGTAGTCAGTCTCTTGAGCAGTTTATGTTTGATTCTTGGCATCACTAAATTTCAGTTCTCTTCAGTGTTGCTTCATTTGTACAATCAGGATGCTCCATTTTCAGACATTCAAAGCTTTGGAAATTATTTGATCAATAGATTTTTATTTAACGTCAGATCTAAGTGGAATGATTTTTCATGTGGGAAATAATAATTGTATTTTGAAGGGCATTTATCCCTCGTTAGCAAATATCTGTAAGTGCTTTATGATTTTCAGAACTCATTAATGTTTTATTACTTATACAACCCTACAGAACTGATACTGCGAGCCCCAATTTAAAGAAGAATAAATGAATTTTTAGAAAGGAAAGTGAATTACCAAGGTTAGGTTTAAATGATGGAGTTAAGATAAAAACACTGGCTGTTTTAAACTATAGGGCTCTTTCCATTATAACATGCTAACTTTAAGCCAGTAGAGTTTCTAGTGGGTTACCAGTTTGTATTGTAACAAAGTCTGTCTAACTTGATCTCAAACTGTATTTCAAGGTTTACACTTCATCAGTTCAGTTCAGTTCAGTCGCTCAGTTGCGTCCGACTTTTTGCGACCCCATGAATCGCAGCACACCAGGCCTCCCTGTCCATCACCAGCTCCCGGAGTTCACTCAGACTCACGTCCATCGAGTCAGTGATGCCATCCAGCCATCTCATCCTCTGTTGTCCACTTCTCCTCCTGCCCCCAATCCCTCCCAGCATCAGAGTCTTTTCCAATGAGTCAACTCTTCGCATGAGGTGGCCAAAGTACTGGAGTTTCAGCTTTAGCATCATTCCTTCCAAAGAAATCCCAGGGCTGATCTCCTTCAGAATGGACTGGTTGGATCTCCTTGTAGTCCAAGGGACTCTCAAATGGAACTAAATCATTGGAGCTTAGGCAGGGGGCTGGAAGTTTATTTATTGATCCAGTCTGGCCTCTTGGGCTTCTTGATATTTGGTGAGATGGTACATTTGTCAGTACATTGGAAAAGCATTTTGTTTCCTTCAGAATGAAGAGGACTGCTCTTGAATTTTAAACAGGAGAAATGACTGTCCAACAGGGCTCATGGGCACAAAGCATAAACAATAAGCCTCATGTTGGTACCAGAAGAAAATAGGCAATTTCTATAGAGCCCTTCTATCAACATCTACTTAAATCTATGCCTTAAAAATAATAGGAATATATGATAACCTCTGAAAATCTGTATGGTAAGTAAACACATCTTTCTCTTCCAAAACTATACCACATGAGGCTAAATGTGTTTCTTTTTGAAGATATTATGCCTTACAATGTCATATTTTAGTATTAAAATATATGTAATGGAACTGTTCAGTTCAGTTCAGTCGCTCAGTCATGTCTGACTCTTTGCGACCCCATGAATGGCAGCACACCAGGCCTCCCTATCACATGAACTATCAATGTATTTCTACATGAGTTATTTATTAATTACAAAGGATAAAAGATTCCTTTACCGTAGAAAGGTCTGATGGTTACCACCTAAGCTAAATGATCCAAATCAACACCCCCAATTCTAGCACAAATGAACATTCCTTTCTTTCTGATGTGATATAGCACAACCTATGTATAACAGGTCTGTGAGGGACCTGCCTAAAATGCTTGTGCTGTGCTCAGTCATGTTTGACTCTTTGCGACCCCATGGACTGTAACCCACAAGGCTCCTCTGTCCATGGAAATCTCCAGGCAAGAGTACCAGAGTGGGTTGCCGTTCCCTTCTCCAGATCTTCCCAACCTGGGATTGAACCTGCATCTCTTGCATTTCCTGCACTGGAAGGTGGATTCTTTATCACTGCACCACTTGGGAAGCCCACCTTAAACGCTTAAGCATGATGTAATCATTAGAAACCCAGATTGAGGGATATTTTGCAACAAAACTGACCCCTCTCCTCTTCAAAATGAAAATGTCATGGAAGAAAGGGAGAGGAACTGTTCCAGATTGAAGGAGTATGAAGAGACATGACAGTTAGAAGCAATGCATTACATCTGGATTAGAAAAAGAAAAATTTATATAAAGGATATTATTAGGAAATTTGCAAAGTAAAAAGTTGAACAAGAAAAAATAGTGAATCATTGCAAACAATTGAGAACTGTCTGACATTTCTTTAGAAATAATACAAATTGATTTGAATTTGGGGGAAAACAATCAAGAGCTAAGAAATGAACAGTTTGTAGAGAATTTTTTAAGTTTGCTTTGTTATTGCAAAATGCAATGCAAATAAGAAATTCTGCCTACTTCAAGTGAAACAAATTTATTACAGAACCTTATTTCAGCTCATGCTTTATCTTACACAGATTTTTTTTTTACTTGCACAGAATTTTAAGATTTGTTAAAAATTCTCTATTTTGTAAAGTTCTCTATTCTCTCTATATATAGAGAACTATATCCCCCAAAGTTCTCTATTTTGATTTGTCTATCTGTTTTAATCTTTAAGTGAGATATTTGAAAGACATATTGTTCTTTATACATGATTGCTTTTTAAAGTGCTTGTCTGTTTACTGATTCGGCACTACAGTTATGCACAAAGATGTTCAAACAATCATCCAGGCACTATTGACATGGTACTGTGGGGAATTAGATTAATTTATAGACTCCTTTGTTTTTAGATTTCACCATTTAATATTCTACCTCCACACCTGGCAGAGTGTCTGAGTTTGGCCAAGTATCTTCGTTAGAAACCATTTACCTGTCCATTATGCTATACAAATGTTTATTAAGAAGCTATGAGATTATGGCTATTTGCTGGGTACTGGTGGAGAAGGGGAGAAGGCAATGACACCCCACTCCAGTATTCTTGCCTGGAAAATCCCATGGACCGAGGAGCCTGGAAGGCTGCAGTCCATGGGGTCGCTGAGGGTCGGACACGACTGAGCAACTTAACTTTCACTTTTCACTTCCATGCATTGGAGAAGGAAATGGCAACCCACTCCAGTGTTCTTGCCTGGAGAATCCCAGGGATAGGGGAGTCTGGTGGGCTGCCAACTCTGGTGTCGCAGAGTCGGACACGACTGAAGCGACTTAGCAGCAGCAGCAGCAGCAGGTGGAGAGGGAAATGGCAACCCACTTCAGTATTCTTGCCTGGAGAATCCCATGGACAGAGAAGTCCATGGGATCGCAAAGAGCTGGACATGACTGAAGTGACTTAGCACACATACACGCTGGGTACTGGGACTGTACAGATAGGTTACACCATATCTTTCTCGTCACACAGCCAATGCACTGACTTATGGAACTTCTGGGTATTTCTCCAGTGTTCTCAGCTGTATTGTTAGAGTTTTTATTTATTTTTTTTATGTTCCATTCATTTACTCGACAAATATTATATAGATACTAACTCTTTGTCAGATGGAAAAGTAGACTTTTAAATTATATATATAATTCTGCCATGAAGTCATCCAGTTCTAGACTTTTAATTGTAAAGGTTTTTTTTTTTTTTAAATAGAGGTTTTTTGTGTGTGTGTATGTGTGTGTGTGGTGTGTGTGTGTAACAGATTCTGTTTCACCTTTAGTGATCAGCCTGTTCAGGTTATTCATTTCTTCTTGATTCTGTTTTGGTGGGCTGTATCTATCTAGCAGGAACTTTCCCCAGTGGCTCAACGGGTAAAGAATCCGCCTACAATGCAGGAGACACAAGAGACACAGGTTTGATTCATGGGTTAGATAGATCCCCTGGAGTAGGAAATGGCAACCCACTCCAGTATTCTTACCTGAAAATCCCCATCGACAGAGGACCCTGGCGTGCTACAGTCCAAATGAAAGAGAAGAAATAACAACCAGTACCACAGAAATTAAAAAAAAAAAAAAAAACATAAAGGAATAGTATGAACAACTATATGCCAACAAATTGGAAAACTTAGAAGAAATGAATAAGTTGCTAGACAGATGTATTAGTTTTTAGTGTGAGAAGATGAGGGGATCTACTTCTAAACTTGTTTTCTCATGAAGATGATATTTGTTGATAATCTTTTTTCCCCTTTTGTACCTATTTAATATGCATGCTGACAGATATATACAGTCATGTAACCATCATCACAATCAAGATATAAAACATTTCTATCATGCCAAAAAGTTCTCTTGTGCTGCTTTATGCCTGTCTCCTCTCCCTGTCACCCCTGGCCCTTGATCTGATTTCTGTCCATATTGTCTTACATTTTCCGGTGGAAACATCCAGTGTGTGACCTTTTGAGTTTAATGTAAAGCTTTTGAGATTCATCCATGTTCTTGTATGTATCAATAATTTGTTCCTTTTTATTAATGAATGGTATCTCATTGTATGGTTGTACTATAGTTTATTGACTGGAGAAGGCAATGGCACCCCACTCCAGTACTCTTGCCTGGAAAAATCCCATGGACGGAGGAGCCTGGAAGGCTGCAGTCCATGGGGTCTCTGAGGGTCGGACACGACTGAGTGACTTCACTTTCACTTTTCACTTTCATGCATTGGAGAAGGAAATGGCAACCCACTCCAGTGTTCTTGCATTGATAGGGTGTTAACATTTCTAGTTTTTGAGTGATCATGATTAAGTTCATTATAAATATGCATATGCCAGTCTTTTTTCAACCTGTGATTTCATCTCTATCGGGTAATTATCTCAGCGTGGGATTTCTGGGATATATATTAAATATATGTTTAAAATTTTCAGTTCAGTTCAGTTCAGTCACTCAGTCGTATCTGACTCTTTGTGACCCCATGGACTGCAGCATGTCAGGCTTCCCTGTCCATCACCGACTCCCAGAGCTTGCTCAAACTCATGTCCATAGAGTCAGTAATGCCATCCAACCATCTCATCCTCTGATGTCCCCTTCTCCTCCTGCCTTTAAAATTTTAATACATGTTAAATTGTTTTCCAAGGTGGCTACACCACCTTGCATTCTCATTACAATGAATGAGAGTTCCAGTTATTCCGTATCCATGCTAGCACTTAACATTTTCAGTCTTTTTCATTTTAACCATTCAAAGAGTTGTGTATTTGTATAACATTGTGATATTAATTTTCCATGCAAACGTCTTATTGCTGGCTTGAGTTATAATAGTTCTTTATGTACTCTAGATTTGAACCTTTTAATCGATGTGTTTTGGAAATGTTTTTGTCCAGATTTGTGGAGTTCTTGTTCACTTTTTAATATTGTCTTTTGTAGAGTATAAATTTGATGGAGTCTAGTTTACCACTTTTTGTTATACTGTGTGCTTTTTATGTCTACATATAATAAATCATTGCCTAACTTAACTTCACAAAGGAATTCTCCTATGTCTTCTCTTAGATTTGGTTTCAGCTCTTACATTTAGGTCTATCATTGGATTATCTTCTTAGGAATTTGTCTATTTCAACTAATTAGTGTAATATATTGGTATAAATTTGTTCATAATTCTTCTTGTTCATTTAAACTTCCTAGAATTGGTAGGAATATTCAGACTTTCATTCCTGAGTTTTGTTTTGTCTCTTCTTTTTTTGGTCAGGCCGACTAGAAATTTATCAGTTTTTATGACTGATTTTCTTTATTGTCTGTCTACTGTACATTTGATTGATTTCCTTTATGATCTTTGTGATTTCTTTCTTGCTGGGTTTGGATCTAATTTCTTTATTTTTCTAGTTTATAATGTTGGAAACAGATTATTGCTTTGAGACTTTTCTTTTTTTCTTAGGTAAGTCTTCAGAACTATAAATTATCCTCTAACACTTTAGCTATATCTAATAAATTTTAGTATATGTAATTTTGTCTTAATTCAGTTCACTTTATAACTTCCTTTGTGATTTCTTCTTTACCTATATAGTATTTAGAAAAGCATTGCCTAATTTCCAAGTATTTGATGATTTCCTAAATTCCTTTCTGTTGTTTTCCAGTTTAATTCCATTGTGTAGAACATACTTTAAATTATTCATTCCTTTTAAGTTTATTGAGATTTCTTTTGTGCGCTAGGATATGGTTTATTCTGAGGAAAGTTTCATGTATACTTGAAGAAACATATGTATTATATTGCTGTTGAGTAGCATGTCCTTTAAATGTTAATTAGGCAGGTGTGGTTGATATTCCCTCTGCTCATTTTTTCCTCTAGTTGAGATTTTTATCCTGGATATATAGACGTCACTGCTCTATCTGGATAGCATAATACTGAGGCAGTGATCGGGCAGAGATTGTGCTCAAACACTTCAAGTTGTTTGGCTGCCACACTCCACCAGTGAGTGTGTGTGTGGGTTGGGAGCACATTCGGACTTCAGGCAATTTTAAAGTCTGCCTCGACTTTTACTTTCCGCTGGGCACTTTCAGCTCTCCCTGCCTATACATGTAATTCGCCTAGTCAATTGGAGATGTGTGGAGAGCTTTTCTTGTAACACGTTCTTATTTCCAGGACTACCTCCTTGTTAAATTCCTTCCTGGCTTCCCCTCTGCCCTGGTACCTGAGGCTGGCAGGACTGTGGCTTTTCCCTTTTAATATCCTACAGAGTTTGCTGCTTTCACTGACAACACTGTTGGGGAATAGGTTTTCAGCCCTGCTCCAAATCAAGTGAACCCTCTCTTGCAGTGAAGCTGCTGATTTTCAATCTAGCCTTACCTAGAGCTACCATTCCTGTCTGCTGAACCAGGTAGTGGAGATGAAAGCAGCTCTGGGCAAGCAGCCCATAGACTCCCACAGTTCTGTCCTGAAGTCTGGGGAGATTTTCATCAATAAGTGCTTCTCTATTTGTTGTTTGCCTTTGATCAATTTTTGGAGCTCTGAAATGGTTGTTTGTGACTGTTTTGTCCAGCTTTATATGTGTTTGCTGGGGAGAGGACTTGCCAAAATTTTCCCTCTGTCATAAATGGAAGTTCTGCCATATAAGCATTTTAAAAGAAAACCATATGACTTTTTTGTGGTGAAAGACATGATATATGGCTAATTTAGTGAGCTAGTGATGAAACCTGTAAATCAAACAGGAAGATAATTGAAATTGATAAGGATGTAGATTAGAAAGCAAATTCAATATCACGTTTAAGAAAAAGAAAACTTAGAAGCTTCTGAAAGAGCTGTCTTTGGTGACTTATTATGAGGCTTGTTATAAGGAAGAGAAGTATCTAATATATAATGATGCAGAAAAATAACTATGCTAAAAAGAGTTACAAGAGACCTTGGATGTTGTCTAATTCAGTATTCCTCAAACACTGGACTTTTTGGATTATTAGAGCTTGGGGGACCTCTGAAAATCTTTTCTCAAATCTGCAGCATAATATGAAAAATAGTAACTATTTAGCCTTCATTTTAAAAGCTAAATCTATTTAATCTAAAGGATTACATTTTGGGGAATTTCCTGGCAGTCCAGGACTTAGGACTTGTGCTTTAATTGCTGTGGCCTAGGTTCAATCCCTGGTCAGGGAACTAAGATTGCAAAAGCTGCAGGGTGCAGCCAAAAATTAAAAAAAAAAAAAAGGATTCCATTTTAACCAGTATAACATTGTTTTCCTACACTTTGATGTTAAAGTGTTCTTTCTTGTCTATGAAGTAGTGGTAATAGAGGAATAGACTTATCATGGTGTTATTTAGCAAAATTAAGATTTTTGCACTGCATGTCAATCTCTAGCATTTTGAAAATTTACTGTAAGTCCTATGAAGTTAAATGCTTTTCTCAGTTTCACTCAGTTATTTTAAGAGGATAAAATATTATGAAATTAGAATACAGTTTGTTCTTCATAAGAAAGGATTTTTATACAACTGACAGGAAAAATGAATTACTGCTTTCCCTTCTGTATAATTCAGCTATTTGAGTTAATTTTTACCAATTTTCTGAATGATAAAATCTTATTTGGGCCTGAGAAGAAAGTTACCCATAGTTCTTAAATCTTTATTATAAAAATCAATTTAGCAATGGTTAGATGACTTTACTGGAGAAGAAAATGGCAACCCACTCCAGTATTCTTGCCTGGAGAATCCCGTGGACAGAGGAGCCTGGTGGCTACAGACCATAGGGTCACACAGAATCAGACACAACTGAAGTGACTAAGCAGCAGAAGATGACTTTATAACCGGCAGTCTAGAGCCATACTCAGATAATTTTGTTATGGTCTCATCACAACGCTTGTGTTCTAAAGATCTTGAGGTTTGTATGGATATGCAAGGGAATTGCATATCGTATCATTCTTCTTGTATGGTCTGAGAAATGACTGGCTCGTTCTTACTCTGTCAGTTGGTCCTGTCTACTGGAAATATATGAGCTTTGCTCTATGGAGACCACATCCATTCATTTAATAATCTTTAAATGAGCCATTTCCAGGCGTTGGCTTCACTGATGTAGTTATGAGAGATAGGAGGGTGAATAAGGAATGTTCAAATGAAAGAGAAAAGCAGTGCACTGAGAGCTGCTACAGGGAATATGTGCAAAGAGCAAAGTGAGTTCAGACGACAGGGGCATTAACCTTGGACAGTTCAGGGGAGAGGTCTGTGAGGAGGCGACCGAGTTGAAAGATGAGTAGGGTTTTTTAATGCAACTCTCCCAGTGTCAGAAATGGATCAAGTCACTTAAGCATTTCAGGTCTCAGTCACTGAAGTCCTAGTTCTAAAGTTCTGCTTTCCCAGATCAGTGCAGACTCAACCATCTTATTCAATCAGTAAATAGGAGGCTGCAGTCTCATGTGCTGCAAGCTATTTGACTTTGTCCTCAGTGGTACAATAAGAGGCTTCTGTTGGCCAGTTTGTCAGCTGGGAAAATTGCTGTGGAAACAAAAGTATCCTTTAAAATAAGTGATTATTAATGCTGCTTGGCTTAATTATAATAGCAAACACAAGCATTGCTTTTTTTGTATTAGAAAATGTTCTAAACCAGGAGTTGGCAAACTTTGCCTGTGGGCCAAATCTGGCTCTCTGCCTGTTTTCAGACAATCTAACAACCAAGGGTGTTCTTTACATTTTTAAGTGTTGAGAAAGAAATAAGAATATTTATTGACATTTGGAAATTATATAAAATTCACATTTCTGTGTCTATTACTAAGCTTTTATTGGAGCACAAACATAATCATTCATTTATGAGTATCTGTACACTTGGAAATTTAAAAGCACATTTTAAATTAACACATAGATCAAAGAAAAACTTATAATGGAATTAGAAAACATTTGTAATTAAGGAATGATAAAAAAAAATACTGTATTTCAGAACGTGGGGAATGTAGCAGTAGTGGTTCTTAGAAAATTAACAATCTTAAATTCTTATACTAAGGAAAAGAAGAACCTAAAAATTAAAAAGCTAAACATTTCAGTAAAGATGTTAGAATAAACTCAAAGAAATTAGAAAGAACTAATAAAGAGTAGAAATGAAAGAGAAAACAAAGGTACAATAGAAAAAATCAACACAACTTAAATTTTGTTCTTTGAAAAAAGCTACACACACAAATATGTAAACACATATGTATGTGTGTGTGTATATATATATATATTCAGGTAAGATTGGTCAAGTACAACCAAGCATGTAGAATTAAACAGTTTTTGCAATATGAAAAGCAAAACTTTAAAATTTCTATATTTTAAAGAAAATACAGGAGGCATAATTTGAGGCTTTACTATAGGGGAAGTTTCTTAAATAAGATTTAAAAAGCACAAACCATAAGATACTAGATGGACACATTAACTACATTAAATATTAAAAGCTTCTAAGCATCAAAAATACTACTTTTGTAAAGAAGAAAAAAGATAAGCCACAAATTTGAAGAAGATGTTTATTATACATAAAATTGACAATAAATTATTTAGAATATATTAATAGGAAAAACAGAGAAGGCAATGGCACCCCACTCCAGTACTTTTGCCTAGAAAATCCCATGGACGGAGGAGCCTGGTGGGCTTCAGTCCATGGGATCGCTAGGAGTCGGACACGACTGAGCGACTTCACTTTCACTTTTCACTTTCATGCATTGGAGAAGGAAATGGCAACCCACTCCAGTGTTCTTGCCTGGAGAATCCCAGGGATGGGAAGCCTGGTGGGCTGCAGTCTATGGGTCGCACAGAGTCGGACACAACTGAAGCGACTTAGCAGTAGCAATAGGAAAAATCCCACAAATAACCCAGTTTGGCATGACCAGAGTATGAACAGGCAATTCACAGAAAGAAAGCCTCAATAAGCTTATTCTTATTAGTAATCAGATGACTGCTAATTAAAATAACATACCAGTACATACCATTGAAGTTAGCAAAAATTAAAAGTTGATAATATTAAGTCTTGGTGAGGATGTGAAATGACCAGAACTTTCACATGTTGCTGGTGGGCATATATATTTGTACACTCACTGGAGAGCAGTGTGACAATATTGAGTAAAATCAAATTCATTAATTTCCTATGACCTTGTAGTTCTAATCCCACCTAAAAATGATTCACACTTGTGCACAGGTATTTACACTTGTATACAATGTTCATATTAACATTGCCAGAGTCAAATATTATAAACTGCATAAATAGCCATCAAGAGAAGAATGGATAAATAAATTGTGGTACATTACTATAATGGAATATTACACAGCAGGAAATATAACCCAGCTAGAGCTATATGTGTCAACATGGAAAAAAATCTCATGTTGAGAGACAAAAAGCACATTACACAAAGATCCATATAGATAATACCATATAGTACAATATCATCTATGTGAATAAAGTTTAAAATCATGCAAATAATACTATCTGTGATTTCAGGATACATGTCTGTGTAGTAAAAATATAAAGGTGGGCATGGAAATGATGAACAACAAATTCAGAATAATCCAAACTTTAGAGGGTGTAGAGAGAAATATACACATAGAACTTTAAACATATTTATAATATTTTATTGATATGTATGATGGCTACACAACTATGTTTTATAATAAATGTCATAATTTTGGGAGGTAGACTGGGTAACAAAAGAAACCTTGCTGTGGAAGTGTGTGCTACTGTTTACAATAGCCAGGACATGGAAGCAGCCTAGATGTCTGTCAGCAGATGAATGGATAAGAAAGCTGTGGTACATATACACAATGGAATATTCAGTTCAGTTCAGTTCAGTCACTCAGTCATGTCCGACTCTTTGCGACCCCATGAATTTGCGACCCCAACTCCCGGAGTTCACTCAAACTCACGTCCATTGAGTTGGTGATGCCATCCAGCCATCTCATCCTCTGTCGTCGCCTTCTCCTCCTGCCCCCAATCCCTCCCAGCATCAGAGTCTTTTCCAATGAGTCAACTCTTTGCATGAGGTGGGCAAAGTACTGGAGTTTCAGCTTTAGCATCATTCCTTCCAAAGAAATCCCAGGGCTGATCTCCTTTATAATGGACTGGTTGGATCTCCTTGCAGTGCAAGGGACTCTCAAGAGTCTTCTCCAACACCACAGTTCAAAAGCATCAATTCTTGGGTGCTCAGCTTTCTTCACAGTCCAACTCTCACATCCATACATGACTCTCAGCATTAAAAAGAATGCATTTGAATCAGTTCTAATGAGGTGGATGAAACTGGAGCCTATTATACAGAGTGAAGTAAGTCAGAAAGAAAAATACCAATACAGTATATTAACGCATATATATGGAATTTAGAAAGATAGTAACAATGACCCTATATGTGAGACAGCAAAAGAGACACAGATGTAAAGAACAGACTTTTGGACCATGTGGGAGAAGGCGAGGGTGGGATGATTTGAGAGAATAGCATTGAAACATGTATAGTATCATATGTGAAACAGATCCCCAGTCCAGGTTCAATGCATGAGGCAGGGTGCTCAGGGCTGGTGCACTGGGATGACCCTGAGGGATGGGATGGGGAGGGAGGTGGGAGGGGGGTTCAGGATGGGAAACACATGTACACCCATGGCTGATTCATGTCAAGTATGGCAAAAACCACTACAATATTGTAAAGTAATAAGCCTCCAATTAAAATAAATTTATTAATTTTTAAAAAAAGAAAAGGTGTGCTAATTTAAAAGGAAAACCATTGATAAACTCTTATATGGTGGTAGTGGTGGTGAAGTGTTATAGATATCACAACTGTATAATCATTCATCCATACATCTATCCATGAACTTAGTAAATGCTCAGTGTTGTACCAGTCACTGGGATTGTTAGGGTGATGTTCCTTTTCCTCCAAGTCTAGCAGAAAGGAATATAAGAAAGTGGTTACAACCCCATGTGAGTAGAAATATATTCCAAATACTTCAGAAGCACAAAGAGAGAAGTGATATCTTGGTCAGTAGAGACAATTTTAAGCTGTGCAGAGAATGTGAAAGAATTCTTTTCATTAAATGGAGCCAGCAATTTTGTCTGTTAATCATTTAGACACATTTTTATGGTGTGCCTGGAGAATTCCATGGACTGTATAGTCCATGGGGTTGCAAAGAGTCGGACACGGCTGAGTGACTTTCACGTAAGGATTTTTTAAAAATTTTGAAACATATAAAATTTGTTGATTAAACACAGCAATAAGGTCCAATGGCATTTTGCCATTTTGATGTGTTGTGCTAGTCAGGATATCAAGATTTTACCAGGATCCATATTCTTAAGGTTATTTCTGCTACTTGGAGGTAAATTCAGATGAGTCCTGTGTAAATCACTATGTCAGATTTATAGAGAAGGGAAGCTTGTAAAAGTGTTTCTTGTGGTCGTTAAATGCCCTTTTTGTCTTCTGCCCAGCTTGCTATATTGATGGTCTAACCAACACATCAAAGAAATTTATGGGATTGTAATTTTGATCTCACTCATCCAGAGAATCAGAGGGGCATGGGGAGGAGAGCATCTGAGTACTGAAATAATGTCTTTACGTATTTCCACAAATAAAATGTTTGGTGTTTGAGTAGGCAAAGGAGTGTATACTTGACTCACATAACAAAAGGGAATGGAGGGAATGGAAAGCCCTGAATTGAAAGTCAAGGGACAATTAATTAGTTCTGTTACTCTTTGACAGTGGGCAAGTATGAGCCATTCCAAATCAGTCACTGAGTATCTCAATCTCTTTATCTGTTTGTCCCACAGCCACTCAGTTACCATGTATTCAGGATTCCCCCAGTGTTTGGAGTCCTTTCCAGGTCTCTCACTTAGTCAATCTCTCAGTTACTTTAGGGCTTCCGTGGTAGCTCAGCTGGTAAAAAATCCACCTGCAATGCAGGAAACTCCGGTTTGATACCTAGGTCAGGAAGATCCCCTGGAGGAGGGCATGGCAACCCACTCCAGTATTCTTGCCTAGAGAATCCCATGGACAGAGGAGCCTGGTGAACTACAGTCCATGCGGTCACAAAGAGTCAGACACAACTGAGCGATTAAGCACAGCACAGTTACTTTAAACAAACGACAGTGACAAAAAGTCACCTATAATAAATCAACAATAACTCCCCAATATTAATATTAATAAAACCCAAATACAGCAGTGTTTAGGGCCACGATCCAAGGTATCAAGGAAGGTAGAGAAGTGGTTAAGGAAAATGAAAAGTTTAGTCAACATAAGGGTATTCTTAACTTGGACCATATTTTCTCTTGCTACGTCTATGACATATTGTGAGATTCCAGGTTCTTGTAAAACACTCTCTTAAGAGTTGAACTTAAGCTATGTATTCAGGTGGGAAACAGATTCATGTGGGAGCAAGGTCAATCAAGACTTACACATTACAAAGGAAAAAGGCCAGAAGAAAATTTTTAGGTCAACAGCCTAACTGTGGCCAGTTCTTAATTGTAAGCCTCTCCAAAATCTCTTGATGGGAACATTTAGGAAACAGATGAATTGCCTCTCAGTTCCAATTAGGGGCTTGGCGTGAGGGGCCTGTCTGCATTTGCAGAGGCATAGACAGTGGTTTAAGGGACAAGCAAGTGGAAATGGACCACAGACATGTCCCCTCCCACAGTCTAGCGCCCTCCCACTGCATCTTGGACCTGTCCTCAGTGTGATGATGAGTCCTTGATTTGTCCTGGCTCCTCACAGCTTCCTTTAGTTTCTCTAAAATCTAAGTGACTTGTGCACTCCCCACTGCACACTTCTTATTACCATGTTCTTCTCTTCCAAGTCCCACTCCAGGTAATTTATTTCTTTATTATGTCTGTTGTTCAAGGCTTTGCCTCTTCTCCCTAGAGTGTAATCTCTCTGAGAACATCTATCTTCATCTGGTTGCCATCTTCATTTTGGTCACTAAGTGGTCAAGAAAAATTTGTTGAATTAAGCTTAATTAACTCTGATCAGATGAAAATGGAAAGGTTTGAACTGGAACAGATCTTGCTACCAAGAAGCAAATGGAAAAAAAAAAAAGTACATATCAAGAAAATGTTAACCTAACTAAAATGTGTTTGATATTAAAAAATAAATTATGAGTGTAATGTGATAAGTCATAAATTATTAATGTGTAGATGTTTCCATTCTCTCTGCTCAAGTTTATTCAAAGTGGAAAGAAGTTTGCCTCAGTTGGCTAAGAATTTTTTAGGGGTTTTTGGATTAGAATACGTAGGAGAAGATGAAGCCTGAGGGCTTGAGCCATGGGGGCCAGGAGAGACATGGTCAGACAAGCCACGTAAAAGGCCACGCGGCAGAAGAAGGGTAGTGGATTAGGAGGACAGAAGGGGACTATGACCCCCATTTCTGAGGGTTTGTGCTTGAATCTGGTTTGATGTTTGCAAGATGTGTCATTAGATATTTTAGAAATTAGATTGAAAGAGCAACATTTTATACATTATTCTGTATCTGTGAACCGTGTAGATTCAGGATTCATAAAGATTATAATGAATGAAAGGAGTGCCTCCTCCTTATTCCTTCTCCCCAATGTAATCTTCTCTTAGCAGTTGCTTTTGCTAAATCTTTGTCCTTTTATTTTCACAAACCTTATATTTTAAATCTTTCTTCACACCAAGTGTAAATATGTACACAATATTTTTAAAATAAGAATGTCCTCAAACTGTATGTATTGTGTTACAACTTTTTCCATTCAATAAAACATTATGGGTATGTCCATGTCAGTAAAATCTGACAAACATTCTTTTTAATGACTACATAACATTTATTACATAACATAAAAAATATTTAACAATCCCCATTATTGATGAGTATGTGAGGTGATTCTGTGTTTTATTATAACAAATAATTTAATGATCATTCTTATATATTTTATAAGTTATGCATTGTCTATTCAAATGACTCCTATGAGCTATGGTTTAAATAGTAAAAAAAAAACCAAAACCTTATTTTGGAATAAATTGTTTTCTTCCTTTTTTTCTTCCTTTTTGCAACTGTGTAAGTTTAATTTCTCATGCTTATTTTTAGAAAAACAATTTGATACTATAAAATTCTTTGAAACAAAGAATACAAATATCACACCATAATTGTATGATAAGTTTAATGTGTATATAATGAAGACAGGCATTTATTTTAATTACCCAAATTTTGGCAGATGTCCCTTCTGCTTTCATTTGTCAATTAGTTACATTACTGATCATGGTGTTTTTGAACAGAGCATAATTTAGTCTCATCAGCATCACTGAAAAGAGTCAAAATCAGAGTTACTATTTTTAGTTATTTCTCTGGTGTCATTTCTTATCTTTGTCGTAAATGGAATATATTAAAAACTTAGATCATAAATTTAGATTTCAGTATACTATCCTGGGTTATGCATTAATGATACATTTTAACAGGCAGTGAAATATACAAACTGCCCTCTCCTCAACAAGCCTTTGTTGGGGCCTGAGCTCTTCAAAAAGAATAAATTTCCAGATATGATCATTGAAATTTAATTTTTTACAGGCTCAAATAGTTTAACAATCTTAGTGAAAGTTACCCTAAATTAATATTAGTCACCTCCTACAGTATTAGTTTTGTATTCTGAGTAACTGTAAGTAATGGCCTAAAACAATGGGTCAGGAGTCCAGTTGTGGGTTTGTTGGGTCCTCTGCTTAGGGCATCTCCAACCGCCATCAAGAGGGTGAAAATCATGGAGATCACCTTAGAATTCTGCCTTGTCAAATAGACCATATTGTACTTCATATAATATTTCTGAAAATGCACAAATAGTATTATGAATATCCATTCTTGTACTTTGCTATGACACAGATATTAGAGTTATGCTAGAGAACAGTTCAATATTAGCTTTTGATTCATGGTGACAGTTCTTCTGCCTCTGCTTTATCTTTGCTTTCAGGTTCATTTCCAGAGCCTGAATTTACTAGACTGTTTATCAATAGATAAGTAAGAAATTCTTGTTCTTGGGCTGGTAGAAAAGAATGTCCACTTCCTCTCAGAGTATTTCTATAAATCCTTTCTGTTGTCTTGCTCTCACATTTCAAATCCTTCCTAGCAATGCAGTCAGGGCCAGTAAAATGAAATTATACAGGGAACACAGAGGGTGACATCTGTCATATACAAGTAGAAATTACTTCAAAAAATACCACTGCATACAGAAGAATAATATTTTATATAAGATTCAGTCATCAAATAAAATGATTAAGCCCACTGAAGGGTAAATAGGAAAATAAATGCTGATAAATAAAAATGGTATACTGTGATGTGGTATATCATTTTTAATGTACTTGATTCATAAATAATTTTTATAAAGTATAATACACAGTGTTGCATAGGTATGAAAACATATTTTCCCTCCAAAGGAGTGTGTCTTTGGCTCAATATTGCTGGAGAATGGAACAAGGGTGCATTTTTTAAACGTTCATGCCTTCTGATTGAATAATGCAACCTGGGAGTTCATTTTAAGGAAATAATCAGTTATCCAAGCAAAGAATTTTGTACAAGTGTTTCTTATTTATCATGAAACAAAAGATGATGAAAGTAAAATGCCTAATTATATGTAATGCTTGAGTTAACTTATTGTATGTTGTGAAAGTGAAAGTGCTAGTTGCTCAGTCGTGTCCGACTCTTGCGACCCCAATGACTGTAGCCTGTCGGGCTTCTCTGTGCATGGGATTCTCCAGGCAAGAATCTGGAGTGGGTTGCCATTTCCTTCTCCAGGGGATCTTCCTGACCCAGGGATTGAACCCAGGTCTCCTGCATTGCAGGCAGATTCTTTACTGTCTGAGACACCACGGAAGCCCATGTGTTGTAATATTTTAAAATCATTAAAAGATGCATTTAGAGAATATTTCTTGACAAAGGAGAATGTTCATCATTTCGGTAAGTCACTGATTTTCAGCCTGGGGCCGTTTTGCACATGCTCCCCCACACCTGGAGGTATTCAGCAATGTCTGGAGACATTTTTGGTTGTCGTAGCTAGGAAACAGGGGTGCTGCTGGCCCTAGTAAATAGAGGTCAGGGACACTGCTAAACATACTATAATATATAATACACAGGACAGCCCCCTACAACAAAGAATTATCCAACCCAGTGGTTTATAGTGCCGGTCAGTTGTGCCAGGACTGAGAAACTTTGCCCTAAGTGAAAATAGCCTAGAAACCTATATTAAATTCCAATGCAGTGGGGGGAAAAGTCCTATTTTCCGTGCTGTCTCTATGATAGATTATCTTTAAGGATAAAACTGTTTTCCCTTTATCTGTAAGTTTAAGCAAAAACCATTATTTTACATTAAAATTGGTGGTGAAAGGATCATGGGCCGGGTAAATCCATGTGAAGCTTCTGGCTTTCCTTCCTCACTACTTCTCACCTGCTTTGTGGGCTCCTTTCTCCCCTCTCCCTGTTAACCTCAAATCTGGTTTAAGATCGTGTATTTTGTAGTCATGATTCTCCTATAGTTATGATACCTTGCCGGGGTCCAGCCCCCGCTGATCCAGGGTATTCGAAGGAGAGACGGCGTAGGCGAAGATCAGGAAACAATAGCTTCATTAAATGTTAATTAAGGATATAAAGAGTAATAGAATGAGGATAGCTCAGTAGGAAAATTCAGTGGAGAAAAGAGGCTGAGTAGCTTGGTTTACGCGGGAGACCAATAAAACTTCAAGACAAGAAGTTTGCACCACTTACGTAGGCCGCAGGCGTCCTTCCGTTCTCCCGAAGGAGAGGAGACACTGAGGCCTCCCCGGTCGGATCTCAGAAGCCCAGGCATAATTAGTAAGCATGGTGGGTTCCGCGCTCCAGATGGAGACTCAACCAGAGTGAGAGAGCGAGCGACATGGGGAGACCAGTATTTCGAGAAACTGATCCCAATTCTTTATTTTCCATGGTCTACTTTTATACACTGAGATGTTATGCAAAAGTCACGCGGGGTCAGCAGTCCTGACTTTTATCAAAGTCAGGTGCTTCATACAAATGTATACAGAGGTCTTAGGGGTGTTACATCATCTTCTGGCCAGGGGGGCCTGCTGACAATTTACGACCCTCTCCTTGTGACAGCAGTCAGTCAACCAGGACACTTATTTCTCCAGGGCTGATTATTCTCAAAACAGACACCACCCAAATAAAGTTATGTTCCTATAGGGTGAGGGTGTAGTGGGTTTTAGTTAAGGAAAGAATTTACTTAGCCTAAGGTCTAACGTGATTAATATCAAAGGTTAATACTTATTTCTTCTATATATTCATTAATGTGTGTAAGGGCAGGGGATGTGGAGACGTAGCAACAAACATTGGCTCAACAAATGAAAAACCCTTCACCAATACAATTTCTAATCAGCCCACTATACTTATACTAATAGTTTTCTAACTTTTCTAAGGAACCTGTTTTTAGAAGGTTTAAAGCATCTCGTGCCTCTCACGGTTGGGAGGCTGTGAGCAATCACATGTGGCCGGACAAGCCTGTCAGGCAGGCTAGAGAACCTTCAGAAGAGTTTGTAGGTTAAAACACTCTTATCACGCCCAGGAATTATTAACTGGAGCTCTAGGTTAACTCCTTCTCTGAAAGAGATGGTGGGGGACAGACCCCCGTAAAGTCAGAGATGTAGGTGAGAGCACAAAGTAGTAAAGTAGGCAGGCTCTGGTTATGGGGGTAGATGCTCGAGGAGTTCCAGGGGGACTCCTGAGGCTCGATCCCGCCTTTGCGTATGTCGAGCCTCCTTCCTCATGACCTTTGTCACGGGCGGAGTACCTCACTCTGGCCCCCAACAATACCTATTTTGTCTTTACAGGTAATGAGTCAAGCTTATGTATGCAGTTTAATATGTTTTATATCCAAATTGGCTACTGCATGTTTTTCTCTGATTTTGCTGTCTGGGAATAATAACAGTTCACATATTTTAGTGCATAATATTTGCTGTGTGCCTTACTTAGTCTTCCTATGTGGTGGGTAGGGACTTCCCTGATAGCTCAGATGGTGAAGAATCTGCCTGCAATGCAGGAAACCTGGGTTCAATCCCTGGGTCAGGAAGGTCCCCTGGAGAAGGAAATGGCACCCCACTCCAGTATTCTTGCCTGGAGAATCCCATGGACAGAGGAGCCTGGTGGGCTGCAGTCCATGGGGTTGCAAAGAGTCGGACATGTCTGAGTGACTAACACTATCGCTTTTCGGTGTTTTTATACTCAGAAAGAAGAGAAACATATAATTTGTTTGAGAGTTGGACTGTGAAGAAAACAAAAAACATATATTTTGCTTGTATCTGTATATTTTATGTATGTTTTATTTTGTTCTTGAAGAATCAGGTATGTGTTCGGTATACTGGTTCTGAACTAATTTTGGGGAATTTGAATCTGAAAGTATTTAGAAGCTAGTAAAGGTCAGTTTGGGAGAAGGCAATGGCACCTCACTCCAGTATTCTTGCCTGGAAAATCCCATGGATGGGGGAGCCTGGTAGACTGCAGTCCGTGGGGTCGCTAAGAGTCGGACACAACTGAGCGACTTCACTTTCACTTTTCACTTTCATGCATTGGAGGAGGAAATGGCAACCCACTCCAGTGTTCCTGCCTAGAGAATCCCAGGGACGGCGGGGCCTGGTGGGCTGCCGTCTATGGGGTCGCACAGGGTCAGACACGACTGAAGCGACTTAGCAGCAGCAGCAGCAGCAAAGGTCAGTTTTCATTCCAATCCCAAAGAAAGGCAATGCCAAAGAATGCTCAAACTACTGCACAATTGCACTCATCTCACATGCTAGTAAAGTAATGCTCAAAATTCTCCAAGCCAGGCTTCAGCAATACATGAACCGTGAACTTCCTGATGTTCAAGCTGGTTTTAGAAAAGGCAGAGAAACCAGAGATCAAATTGCCAACATCCGCTGGATCATGGAAAAAGCAAGAGAGTTCCAGAAAAACATCTATTTCTGCTTTATTGACTATGCCAAAGCCTTTGACTGTGTGGATCACAACAAACTGTGGAAAATTCTGAAAGAGATGGGAATACCAGACCACCTGATCTTCCTCTTGAAAAATCTGTATGCAGGTCAGGAAGCAACAGTTAGAACTGGACATGGAACAACAGACTGGCTCCAAATAGGAAAAGGAGTACATCAAGGCTGTATATTGTCACCCTGCTTATTTAACTTATATACAGAGTACATCATGAGAAACACTGGAGTGGAAGAAACAAAAGCTGGAATCAAGATTGCCGGGAGAAATATCAATAACCTCAGATATGCAGATGACACCACCCTTATGGCAGAAAGTAAAGAGGAACTAAAAAGCCTCTTGATGAAGGTGAAAGTGGAGAGTGAAAAAGTTGGCTTAAAGCTCAACATTCAGAAAACGAAGATCATGGCATCCGGTCACATCTCTTCATGGAAAATAGATGGGGAAACAGTGGAAACAGTGTCAGACTTTATTTTTCTGGGCTCCAAAATCACTACAGATGGTGACTGCAGCCATGAAATTAAAAGATGCTTACTCCTTGGAAGGAAAGTTATGACCAACCTAGATAGCATATTGAAAAGCAGAGACATTACTTTGCCAACAAAGGTCCGTCTAGTCAAGGCTATGGTTTTTCCAGTGGTCATGTATGGATGTGAGAGTTGGACTGTGAAGAAGGCTGAGCACCAAAGAATTGATGCTTTTGAACTGTGGTGTTGGAGAAGACTCTTGAGAGTCCCTTGGACAGCAAGGAGATCCAACCAGTCCATTCTGAAGGAGATCAGCCCTGGGATTTCTTTGGAGGGAATGATGCTGAAGCTCAAACTCCAGTACTTTGGCCACCTCATGCGAAGAGTTGACTCATTGGAAAAGACTCTGATGCTGGGAGGGATTGAGGGCAGGAGGAGAAGGGGACACCAGAGGATGAGATGGCTGGATGGCATCACTGACTCGATGGACTTGAGTCTGTGTGAGCTCCGGGAGTTTGTGATGGACAGGGAGGCCTGGCATGCTGCGATTCATGGGGTCGCAAAGAGTCGGACACAACTGAGCGACTGAACTGAACTGAAACAAATTCTAGAGCTTTCCAGGTGGAGCTAGTGGTAAAGAACCCACCTGCCAATGCAGGAGACATAAGAGAGGTGGGTTCGATCCCTGGGTTGGGAAGATCCCCTGGAGGAGGGCATGGCATCCCACTCCAGTATTCTTTCCTGGAAAATCCATGGACAGAGAAGCCTGGTGGGCTACAGTCCTTAGGATCGCAAAGAGTCACACATGACTGAAGTGACTTAGCATGCACATGCACAAGCAAGTCCTATTGTCTTTAATATCCTTTAAGTTTTTAATTAGAAAAATAAAGCTTGTTGTAAAAATCTGAAGCGTGCAGTCATAGGAATAAATTACAATTCTACTACCCTGCCCTCATCCTACCCCTTCTACTCTCTGTGATACTACTATTTATATACAACCTCTGGCTCTGTGTACAATCATGCAACAATGTTTCTTTTGCATTAATGGAATCATTCTGGGAAACATTTCACTTGGTTATTTGTCTTGTCAGTACATATAAATCTGTTCCACTCTTTTGTAGCTTTATGGTTTTCCAAGATATGTATTGTTGTTTAGTCACTCAGTCGTGTCTGACTCTCTGTGACCCCGTGGACTGCAGCCCATTAGGCTCCTCTGTCCATGGGATTCTCCAGACAAGAATACTGGAGTGGGTTGCCATGCCCTCCTCCAGGGGATCTTCCCAACCCAGTGGGTTGTCATTTCCTTCTCCACCAAGATCTGTAACCAATTTAGTCATTAAAATAGATTATTTTGGTGAGAAATGACTATTCTTATTGATATTGAGTTTTCTTTTCCAAGAATATGGTCAGGTCCCTCCATTACAATCTTCTTAAAAACACTTCAATGATATTTGACAATTTTGTTCATATACATTTTCCACATTTCTTATTGAATTTATTCCTTGTTTTTTAGTATTTGTTTCTTCTTTTTCTTCATGTAGGTGGGTGAGTGAGTGGATGGATAGATGTGCGGACCAGAGTTGTTTGTGCAAAAGCCCTACCTATTTTACCTAATTATATTTTCCAATTAATTATTGGTGGTATATAGGAGCACTTTGGTTTTGTAAAGGTTTCTGTCTCACCATGTTGCAGATGGTGATCGCAGCCATGAAATTAAAAGGTGCTTATTCCTTGGAAGGAAAGTTATGACCAACCTAGACAGCATATTACAAAGCAGAGACATTGCTTTGTCAACAAAGGTCCGTCTAGTCAAGGCTATGGTTTCTCCAGTAGTCATGTATGGATGTGAGAGTTGGACTGTGAAGAAAGCTGAGCGCAGAGGAATTGATCCTTTTGAACTATGGTGCTGGAGAAGACTCTTGAGAGTCCCTTGGATTGCAAGGAGATCCAACCAGTCCATCCTAAAGGAGATCAGTCTTGAGTGTTCATTGGAAGGACTGATGTTGAAGCTGAAACTCCAATACTTTGACCACCTGATATGAAGACCTGACTCATTGGAAAAGACCCTGAAGCTGGGAAAGACTGAGGGCAGGAGGAGAAGGGGACGACAGAGGATGAGATGGTTGGATGACATCGCCGACTCAACAGACATGAGTTTGGG
The DNA here is from genome assembly GCF_055505025.1 of Bos grunniens. NCBI lineage: Eukaryota > Metazoa > Chordata > Mammalia > Artiodactyla > Bovidae > Bos > Bos grunniens. The sequence continues at coordinate 9,499,233 of NC_141194.1, forward strand.
TAAACTCTGGGAGTTGGTGATGGACAGGGAGGCCTGGTATGCTGTGGTTCATGGGGTCACAAAGAGTCAGACATGACTGAGTAACTGAACTGAACTGATCTCACCATGTTACTGATTTCTGTGGTTTTACTGGTTTGTCTATTGAGCCACTAAAATTTTCCATGTAGAAAATTGTATTAGAATATTATACCAAAAATACTTGACAGCTTTATCTGTCATTGCCCACTGTTTATGCTTCTTATATTCTTTATTGTGTTAGTTAGATAAGACTTCCAGTCCAATGTTGATTAGTTGAGATGAAGGAGTTGAGAGTATTGCTTTATTCATGGATTTATGGGAATGTGTCCAATATTTTACCACTGGGAATGAAATTTACTATAGTTTTCTGGTAGACATAAATTAAGGAAGTTTCCCACCATTTCTATATTATGTAGTTTTTTTTGCACAACAGATATTGACACTTCTCCAGTGCTTTGTGTTATCTACTGAAATGTTAGTATGCTTTTCTGCTTTAACATAGTAGTGTACTAAAATTCATTCATTATAGGATAACCAAATCTATGGAATGACATTTGTCAGTATTTTACTTCATAACTTCGTGTATACAGTAATAAGTGGAAGAGATCTGTATGTAACACTCCTTATTTTGTGCTGCTCATTTTCAGAGCAGAGAAGGCAATGGCACCCCACTCCAGTACTCTTGCCTGGAAAATCCCATGAACAGAGGAGCCTGGTAGGCTGCAGTCTGTGGGGTCACGAAGAGTCGGAAATGACTGAGCGACTTCAAATTCACTTTTCACTTTCATGCATTGGAGAAGGAAATGGCAACCCACTCCAGTGTTCTTGCCTGGAGAATCCCAGGGACGGGGGAGCCTGGTGGGCTTCCCTCTCTGGGGTCGCACAGAGTCGGACACAACTGAAGTGACTTAGCAGCAGCAGCAGCATTTTCAGAGATGGTTGGCCTAGTAAAAAGAGAAACATTCATTTTTGCCCCTATTCTGGACTACTTTAAGTAATAGAAATATATGATCATTTTGTGTTTGTTGGGTTTTCTCTGTACAACCATCTATACCAGGAATTCCCTGGGAGTCCAGTGGTTAGCACTTTCACTGCCGGGTACCTAGGTGGGGAAAGTAAGATCATAAAAGCTGTGCAGTAAAGCCAAAAAAAAAAAAAAAAAATGCCTTTATGGATTTTGATTTTCACTATATTTTCAAATTCTTTTGTTGACAGGCAATTCCCAGAATCTATATCTCATTGGATTAATTTTTAAAATTGATATTTTCATAGAAAATTATTCAGTACATCTAAAATTTCAAATTTACCAGTGTTATGTATCAGTTCAGTTCAGTCCCTCAGCCGTGTCTGACTCTTTGCGACCCCATGAACTGCAGCACGCCAGGCCTCCCTGTCCATCACCAGTTCCCAGAGTTTACTCAAACTCATGTTCGTTGAGTTGGTGATGCTATCCAACCATCTCATCCTCTGTCATCCCCTTCTCCTCTCGCCTTCAATCTTGCCCAGCATCAGGGTCTTTTCAAATGTCAGCTCTTCACATCAGGTGGCCAGAGTATTGTAGTTTCAGCTTCAGCATCAGTCCTTCCAATGAATATTCAGGACTGATTTCCTTTAGGATGGACTGGTTAGATCTCCTTGCAGTCCAAGGAATTCTCGAGAGACTTCTCCAACACCACAGTTCAAAAGCATCAATTCTTTGGTGCTCAGCCTTCTTTATAGTCCAACTCTCACATTCATACACGACTACTAGAAAAACTATAGCTTTGACTAGACAGGCCTTCTTTTGGCAAAGTAATGTCTCTGCTTTTTAATATGCTGTCTAGGTTGGTCATAACTTTCCTTCCAAGAAGTAAGCATCTTTTAATTTCATGGCTGCAATCACCATCTGCATTTTGGAGCAAAAGAAAATAAAGTCAGCCACTGTTTCCACTGTTTCCCCATCTGTCTCCCATGAAGTGATGGGACCAGGTGCCATGATCTTATTTTTCTAAATGTTGAGCTTTAAGCCAACTTTTTCACTCTCCTCTTTCACTTTCATCAAGAGGCTCTTTAGTTGTTCTTTACTTTCTGCCATAAGGGTGGTGTCATCTGCATATCTGAGGTTTTTGATATTTCTCTGGCAATCTTGATTCCAGCTTGTGCTTCTTCCAGCCCAGCATTTCTTATGATGTACTCTGCATATAAGTTAAATAAGCAGAGTGACAATATACAGCCTTGATGTACCCCTTTTCCTATTTGGAATCAGTCTGTTGTTCCAAGTCCAGTTCTAACTGTTGCTTCCTGACCTGCATACAGATTTCTCAAGAGGCAGATCAGGTGGTCTGGTATTCCCATTTCTTTCAGAATTTTCCACAGTTTGTTGTGATCCACACAGTGAAAGGCTTTGGCATATTCAGTAAAGCAGAAATAGATATTTTTCTGGAACTCTCTTGCTTTTTCGATGATCTAGTGGATGTTGGCAATTTTATCTCTGCCTTTTCTAAATCCAGCCTGAACATCTGGAAGTTCATGGTTCAGGTATTGCTGAAGCATGGCTTGGAGAATTTTGAGCATTACTTTACTAACGTGTGAGATGAGTGCAATTGTGCAGTAGTTTGAACATTCTTTGGGATTGGAATGAAAACTGACCTTTTCCAGTTCTGTGGCCACTGCTGAGTTTTCCAAATTTGCTGGCATATTGAGTGCAGCACTTTCACAGCATCATCTTTGAGGATTTGAAATAGCTCAACTGGAATTCCATCACCTCCACTAGCTTTGTTCGTAGTGATGCTTCCGAGGCCCACTTGACTTCACATTCCAGGATGTCTGGCTCTAGGTGAGTGATCACACCATCGTGATTATCTGGGCTGTGAAGATCTTTTTTGTATAGTTTTCCTGTGTATTCTTGCCACCTCTTCTTTTTTTTCATTATTTTTTAAAAATTTTAATTGGAGTCCAATTGCTTTACAATATTGTGGTGGTTTTTGCCATACATTGACATGAATCAGCAATGGGTGTACATGTGTTCCCCATCCTGATCCAGTCTCCCCCCTCCCTCCCCATCCCATCCCATCCCTCAGGTTCATCCCAGTGCACCAGCCCCGAGCACCCTGTCTCATGCATCAAATCTGGACTGGCGATGTATTTCGCATACGATAATATACATGTTTCAATGATATTTTCTCAAATCATCCCACCCTCACCTGCCGGGGTCCAGCCCCAGTGGATCCAGGGCATTCGAAGTGGGGACGGCGTCGGCGAGGATCAGGAAACAACTGCTTAATTAAACGTTAATTAAGGATATAAAGAGTAATAGAATAAGGATAGCTCAGTGAGGAAATTCAGTGGAGAAAAGAGGCTGAAATAAGGATAGCTCAGTGAGGAAATTCAGTGGAGAAAAGAGGCTGAATAATTCAGCCAGAAGGTAAGAGAAAGAACGACATGGGGAGACCAAGTTTCGGTGAACAAGGCCCGCACTTTATTTTCCAAAGTAGTTTTTATACCTTAAGTTATGCATAGAGGATAATGGGGGAAGGGGTGGAGTCATGCAAGGACAGCAGTTCCTGATCCTAATCGAAGCCAGGCTTTCAAACGTATCATATGCAAAAGTTCAGGTGATTTACATCATCTTCTGGCCAGGAGGCCTGTTAACATTTTAAGAAACTTATTTTTCTCTAAAGGTGATTATTCCAAAGTCAGGAGCCACCGTCCAAAAGCATTAGATAAAGTTGCATTCCTATAGGGCAAAGGTGTGGTGGGCTCAATCAAGAAAAGAATTAACTCAAGGGTCCAAGGTTACAAACATTAAAGCTACTACTTACACCAATTATATTAATCAATACACTGCCATGGACACAGCAGGTAAGGGATATGGAGACTTATCAGCAAACATTGGCCCAACAAGTGAAAAACCCTTCACCAATACAATATCTAATCAATCTTTTAACTGCTCAAAGGACTCTGTATTTAGACAGTTTAGAACATCTCATGCCTCTCACAGTTGGGAGGCTCTGAGCAATCACATGTGGCCGGAAAAACCTATTCAGGCAGCCTAGAGGATTTCCAAAGGAGTTTGTAGGTTAAACACTGTCACACCCAGGAATTATTAACTGGAGCTGTAAGCTAACTCTTTTTTCAGAGAGGTAGTGGGGGACAGCCCCCCATAAAGTCAGAGGTGTAGGTGAAAGCACAAAGCAGAAAGTAGGCAGACTCTGGTTTTGGGGGTAGATGCTCGAGAATTTCCAGGGGGACTCCTGAGGCTCGATCCCACCTTTGCGTACGCCGAGCCTCCTTTCTCATGACCTTTGTCATGGGCGGAGTTCCTCACGATGGCTCCTGGCAGTGATAGAATTCCAGTTGAGCTATTCCAGATCCTGAAAGATGATGCTGTGGAAAGTGCTGCACTCTATATGCAATATGCAGTCAATATGCAATATGCCGGCTCCCGGCACTCACCTTCTCCCACAGAGTCCAACAGTCTGTTCTTTATCTCTCTGTTGCTGTCTCGCATATAGGGTCATCATTACCATCTTTCTAAATTCCATATATATGCATTAATATACCGTATTGGTGTTTTTCTTTCTGACTTACTTCACTCTGTATAATAGGCTCTAGTTTCATCCACCTCATTAGAACTGTTTCAAATGTATTCTTTTTAATGGCTGAGTAATATTCCATTGTATATATGTACCACAGCTTTCTTATCCATTAGTCTGCCAATGGACATCTACGTTGCTTCCATGTCCTGGCTATTGTAAACAGTGCTGTGATGATCATTTGGGTCCACATGTCTCTTTCAATTCTGGTTTCTTCGGTGTGTATGCCCAGCAGTGGGATTGCTGGGTCATATGGCAGTTCTATTTCCAGTTTTTTAAGGAATCTCCACACTGTTCTCCATAGTGGCTGTCCTAGTTTGCATTCCCACCAACAGTGTAAGAGTGTTCCCTTTTCTCCACACCCTCTCCAGCATTTATTATTTGTAGACTTTTTAATAGCAGCCATTCTGACCGGTGTGAGATGGTACCTCATTGTGATTTTGATTTGCATTTCTCTGATAATGAGTGATGTTGAGCATCTTTTCATGTGTTTGTTAGCCGTTTGTATGCCTTCTTTGGAGAAATGTCTGTTTAGTTCTTTGGCCCATTTTTTGATTGGGTCACTTATTTTTGTGGAATTGAGCTGCAGGATTTGCTTGTATATTTTTGAGATTAATTCTTTGTCAGTTGCTTCATTTGCTATTATTTTGTCCCATTCTGAAGGCTGTCATTTCACCTTGCTTATATTTTCCTTCATTGTGCATAAGCTTTTAAGTTTAATTAGGTCCAATTTGTTTATTTTTGCTTTTATCTCCATTATTCTGGGAGGTTGCCACCTCTTCTTAATATCTTCTGCTTCTGTTAGGTCTATACCATTTCTATCCTTTATTGAGCCCATCTTTGAATGAAATGTTCCCTTGGTATCTCTAATTTTCTTGAAGAAATCTCTAGTCATTCCCATTCTATTGTTTTCCTCTATTTCTTTGCACTGATCACTGAGGAAGGCTTTCATATCTCTCCTTGCTTGGCACTCTGCATTCACATGGGTATATCTTTCCTTTTCTCCTTTGCTTTTCACTTCTCTTCATTTCACAGCTATTTGTAGGGCCTCCTCAGACAGCCATTTTGCTTTTTTGCAATTCTTTTTCTTGGGGATGGTCTTGTTCCCTGTCTCCTGTACAGTGTCATGAACCTCCATCCATAGTTCATCAGGCACTCTGTCTATCAGATCTAGTCCCTTAAATCTATTTCTCACTTCCACTGTATAATCATAAGGGATTTGATTTAGGTCATACCTGAATGGTCTAGCAGTTTGCCCTTCTGTCTTCAATTTAAGTATGAATTTGGCAATAAGAATTTCATGATCTAAGCCACAGTCAGCTCCTGGTCTTGTTTTTGCTGACTGTATAGAGCTTCTCCATCTTTGGCTGCAAAGAACATAATCAATCTGATTTCAGTGTTGGCCATCCGGTGATGTCCATGTGTAGTGTCTTCTCTTGTGTTGTTGGAAGAGGGTGTTTGAAGATACATATCGTTTGTGTTATGTATAGTGATATGTATAGTGAAAAACTAAGTGGATTTACTTTTGTTTTAATAAACACATCTGAATTCCACCCAGACTATTACATGTATAATATTTTCTTTATTGTTGATGATGATGACTATTGATACCATAGTGCTATTTTATTATGCACAACGTGCTATTGTCTCAAATATTAGGGAGTGATCAAAGATCAGGATGAATGATTAGTTTAGCTTTCTCTCTATTTTATACTGATCTGGCAGACCATATTATTATTTGACCATCCACTTAATCCAGACATTTTTTTGTTCTAGATGCTTTATGTATACAATCTCCTTTAGTCCTCTAAACAACCCTATAAAGTAGAAAATCACATTGATATTATGGTGATGATTAAACTTAGACTTCAGGGATTATTGCATCTGCTCAACATTCCAGGACAAGTTGGCATCAGAGTTGGGGTTCTGACCGAATTCTGTGGTAACAGGAGAAAATTTATGAGACAGTACTGTATAGAAGGAAAAATCTCTTCCTCTACCTATCTTTGGTTCTCCAGTTCAGGCCCTATAAATGAGACTGGCCAAAAACAAATTAACAAGACAAAAACAAACAGGAGTTTATTAATATGTGACTTGTGGTGTACACAAGGGAGCAGTCAGTTGTGAATAATCCAAAAGAGTGGTTAGAATTTGTGTTTAAATGTAAACAAAAAGGTGTCTGGGGCTTCTGTGTGGGAGAGGCAAGTTAAGGAAGGATGACCAGGAAGGTATGGTAAACAAAGGCTGTTTAATAAGGTTTGTTCAGCAGATTTAATTAGGAGCCTTCTCTCTGGATAGGTGTTGGTAAGAGTCCTTAGCAACTGGTAAGGGAGAGGGAGACATCTCTATGAATGGAAATTTCCTTTATAAATGGACATTTCTTTCACAAAAGGAAAATTTATGCCCTGTTTTTAGAATTTGGACTGGTTCTCAATTGCCTTTAACTGAAAATAATCCATATGTCAAAGAGGCATATTTGAGGGTGGCGTAATCTGGTACCTTTCAGTACCATGTCTCTGGCACAGATTTCAATTGTGATTGAATTTTTTTAGGTATCCAGATAAATCAGTACTCCCAGAATATGCCTCCCTGTTCCCATTTCAAACCTGATGAACACATGACTAAGAAATATGTCTAATGTGTGAATTATTGGTCAGATGTCTTTTTCTGGACCTGAATCAAAGCATGTTTTAAGTATATCATTTAAAATTCTTAAATGTGTAAATTTGGAACTGTTGATCATCAAAGTCAGATGCAGAGGAATGAAAAGTCAGAAATGGTGGGGCTAACCTATGCAGGAGTAACAAATCCATCATCTACCTTATTAGGTGATTTCTCCACTGCTTAAAAAAAAAGTGAAAAATGGTCTTCCCTGGTGGTCCAGTGGTTAAAAATCTGCCTTGCATCCTAGAGCTCTCGCATCCTAGAGCCCCTGCTCTGCAACAAGGAGAAGCCACTGCAATGAGAAGCCTGTGCACTGCAGCTCAAGAGTAGTCCTCTCTCCCTGCAGCTAGAGAAAGCTTGGGCACAGCAAAGAAGAGCCAGCACAGCCAAAAATAAATAAATAATTTTTAAGTGAAAATCAATCTTAAGAATTCCAGACAGTATATCCTGGGGGAAAATTTATTCTAGGTCTTGATATAGTAATTAGTAAGACCCTTTAAAAATTGAAAAAAAAAATGTTCATTTCAGTGGATTAGTCTGTTTTTAATAAAGATCACTAAGATTTTTCTGTCTGGTGTAATATACATGAGCTAATTTGTGCAAGAAGTTACATGATTTGAACGCTTCAAGTTAGTAATAAGTACACAGAATTCATACTGTTTTTAAATGTCAGTGTGCGTAATTAATAATCTCCATTTACTAAATGAAGATTAGGCACTTAACATGAAAATAGAATAATTAGGCTTCTGTAGTTTGTAAAAGGCCATAACGATTCCTATTTGCAAATACTGTTGAATTTTAAATCATTCTCAATTGGCAAATTGAGTGGGTGTTGACTTAGAAGAAGCTAGTGAATATTAAGTTAAGTTGCTTGCTCAGTCGTGTCTGACTCTTTGTGACCTCGTGGACTGTAGCCCACCAGGCTCCTCCGTCCATGGGATTCTACAGGCAAGAATACTGGAGTGGGTTGCCATTTCCTTCTCCAGGGATATTAGAAGGAAATAAATCATTAAATCTTTAAACAGATTTCTGTGTGACCTCCAGGTATTCTGGTTTATCCCTTTCAAACAGAGCTATCCCTGGCCAGGCTCAGGTACTGAGCTACCATGAGAAGCGGGTAGCTGGAAATGCACAGTGACTCATGGTGGCAGAAGACAAAGAGAGTGTGTCTTCAGCCAATGCCAGTGACTGGTAACAATTTCATATGTAATCAGGGGAATCGAGGCTTGTTCGGACGCCTATTTCAGGACCTTGGACAGTTCCATTCAAAAGGCATGGGCTGGCAGGCTAGCTGTGTAGATGGATCAGGCCCTGGCCGCCTGATCCTGATATTCCTCCTTCCTCCCTCTCCACTTCCGTACCTACCCTTATGGCGGCATATTGAATGTGAGTATCTCTTCTTGCTTTGTATACGTATAGCTGCAGCAGTCTACCTAATGTGGCTGCTCTTATTTCTGCTTTTGGCTTTGTGGTTTGAGGCTACTTTTGATGATTATTTTAAACAAAATATTTCCTGAATACTATATTACAGCAGAAGATGGGGACATAGACACAATTTATGGTTTGCCCTTTTTTCTTATACCTTGAGGAATGGCTCTTTTTGTAGCAAAGTAATTTTAATATTTGTGTTTAATAATCCAAATTTGTACCCTGAGGCTATGTGAGAGATTATTCATTTTTTTCAGTCTATATGAATCTCATTTATGCTATATTTCTAGTCTTAAACCCATTGTTAAGGTTTGTAAATCAGCCACAATTGTTTAAACATATAAATCTAACTAAATCTAACTGTATTCCTCCCCTGGGAGCTATATTATGCCATAGCCATTGGGTTAAACTAGGAGATATTTCATGTGTTTCAGAAACTTTATTCATTTGGTTCGGGTCCAAGATTAACCTGCTAGAATAACAATATCCTGCAGAGAATTAAGTTTCAGCAAGTCTCAAATTTGTTTCTTTTTCCTGCTATTTATATTAACTTAAAGAAATTAAATTTCCTTCCAAAGAATAATATCCATCCCAGATCCTTCTTTTAGGATGCCTGCTCAAGTCATCTTCTGTCCCTGAAATTTACACTTAGTTTTAGGATCTTTATCCCTGTGTAGGAGCAAAATGATGAGACACAGACACCAGATTTGAAGAGGTGTTACCTAGGAAACAAATCAAATTCTAAGACTGTCTTTTCTATAATCGTCCATGATTGGAGACAAACCCTTGAAATTTAACTTCCCAGGAATGTGTCTTTTTTGTGAGCATGATGTGCACAGAAACAATTGGAAGGATCAATTAAGCAAATATATTTGATGAGATATTCAGTGTTTCTTTTCTGCTTTTTGCCCTTTAAACAACTTGAGTTCTGTTTGACCTTTAACAAATGTAACTACTTTCGGCTTGTTCACAGGGAAAGAAAAATTAATTTTGGAACATTTAGGGTTTTTTTTTTTTAATATTTGAGATGCTTGAAGAGCAATAAAGATGTGGGATTCATATATTATAGATGACTTAAAGTCCTAAAATAATGCTTTGTTATAATTTTCAAAATTCTGGATTTTTTTTTTTTTTAACAGAAGCAGCATAAAAGAAGCATTATTTGAGGGGAAACACTATTGTAAAAGTCAAACTCTAGTTCCTACAGTTTATAACTCCAGGAATCTTACAGAGAAAAACAGTATAAAATAATCATAACAGCAGCCCCAAGATTTTGAAGAAGCACTTAGCTCCATAACAAGTTTCTTGCACAGTGAACTTTCTTCACATAAGATGAGAAGATGAGCTCATTTCCTTGTCTCCTTTCCTCCACTGGTTTGTGGACATTGACCGGGTCCCAGAAATGCTCATGACCAGTCAGGGCTGCCTGTGTTGACCCTTTCACTCAAAGCCAAGCACCAAGTGAAGTATGTTTTATGTTAATAATATTTAATATTCTTAAGTTCTGCTGTAGTTTTGGCATGCATAAGTTACTGATCTGATGAGTCAAAATACTACATCTTTTCCTATTGTTTTCATAGTGAATGACTCTTTGAGGCAGTATAAGGTCCTTCCCCAAAAGATGTCAGTGTGCTAATCCTAAATGTTATTTCAGATGCCATAAGGACTCTGCAGTGTGATTAAGAATTTTGAGATGGGAGATTATCTTGAATTATCTGGATAGACCCAGTATATCTACAAGGGTCTTTACAAGAATGCATGAGGGTCAGTCAGAGAAGGAAATGTGATGACAGAGGCAGGACAGAGGGAGCAAGAGAGAGAGAAAAAGAGCAAGAGAAAAAGAGATTCATTGATTGTTTCTGATTATAATAACAAGCTCAGATTTTTTTAAAGTATTTATTCTTCAGAAAAGTATAAAGGGAGAAAGGAAGCCATCACTTGGAGAGCACAGCAGTCTTACTGATGACTGATCTGTGTCCATACCTTCTGATCCTCAACCTCCCCCCAGTCCTTACTGTCAAAGTCTAATGAACACATTATGCCATAATGGATTTTAGTTATGGAACTAGACTGCTTATTTTTCTAACTTTATGAGTTCTTGACTTTTAGCAAAATTCTTTACACACAGTAAGTTCACAATCAATAATTACCAAACTCATTGATTAGTTGATTAATCGATGGAATGTCATTAAAATGTTGTACTCTATAAATCTAATGATAGTTATTGAGTATCTATTGTGTGGCAGACTCAATCTCAAGCACTCTATAAAAAAGTCCCTGCCCCTGAAATGTTTATGTTAAGAGGAGATACATAGACAACAAAGAAAGAAGCAAAACAAGTGAATATACGGTGTTTCTAGCAGTGACCAGTCCTTCAAGGAAAAACAAATGACATGTGAGAGTGTTGGGTTGGTGCTGTTTATATAGGGAAGAAAAAAAGCCACACCAGCTGGGTGATGTTTGAGTAGAACCTGAGGAAAATGAGGAAGTGAGCACTGTCACTATCTCAGCTAGGAGTGAGAGCCCTAAGCAAGGAGGATGTTTGACATCTTCAATGAGATTCAGAGAGATGCCTGTGGATAGAGCCCAGTGAACAATTGGAGGACTGCTAGCAGTGAGATCAGAGAGGTACATTGGGTCAGTCCAGAGGGCCATGGCTAGAAGTTGGACTTTCACCCTGAGTGTAATGGGAAACTTCAGGAAGCATCATGAGCTGACAGTCTAGAAGTAGCATTCTGGCTGCCAAATGGAAATTAGGCTGTAGGTGGCAAAGGTAGAAGCAGAATAAGAATACAGGCTAGTAATAATGGTAGTTTAGAACCCAGTTGCCATGGCCAAGCTGGTGAGAAGTTGCTGTATTATGGATATATGTCTAAGAAAGTAGAAGTAGGATTTTCTCATGGATTGAGTTTGAGATATGGGATGTGAATCTGGATTTCTGAGAAGAGGTCCAGTCTGAAGACACAAATTTTGCCCAAGTCAGTGGATAGATGCGGTTTCAATCCAGAAGTTTTCATGAGTTTACCTGAGGAGTAAGCGAGCAGAATAAGGATGTCTGGGCCCAGAAAATCCTGATGTTTGGAGGTAGAGGAAATTAAGAGATTGAGAGATTAAGAGATTGGCCACAAGGGAGAGGAGAACCAAGCATGGAGTCCCTAAAGTCTGTGAGGAAAGCATTTAGAACAGAGAGGGATCCCCATGTCAAATCTGTGGATAAAATGGCAAAGATGGGAGGGGAGTGTTGATTATGGGCATTGGCCTCAGGGTGGTCATTGGACTGCCACAGAATTTCTAGGAAAGCTTTATTTTTGATACTGGAAATATTACAGGATGTTTGAATGTGGATGGCAATGATAAAATAGAGGGGGGTATTGAAGACACAAGAGATGGGTGATGATTTCTAAAGTGATGTGCTTGAGTGATCAAAAAGTGGGATGGTGCTAGTATTACTGCTCAAAGTCTGCTGCTGCTGCTGCTGCTGCTAAGTCGCTTCAGTCGTGTCTGACTCTGCGACCCCACAGACAGCAGCCCACCAGGCTCCACCGTCCCTGGGATTCTCCAGGCAAGAATACTGGAGTGGGTTGCCATTTCCTTCTCCAATGCATGAAAATGAAAAGTGAAAGTGAAGTCGCTCAGTTGTGTCCGACTCTTAACAAGCCCATGGACTGCAGCCTACCAGGCTCCTCCGTCCATGGGATTTTGCAGGCAAGAGTACCGGAGTGGGGTGTCATTGCCTTCTCCGAGCTCAAAGTCTAGAAAGCTTATTTTCTTAGTGATTTAAAAAAATATTTTGAATGAGACTTGAAACTTCTAATCCAATTCTGAGAATGTAAAATACTATATTTAAAAAATAAAACTAGGAAATTAACATGTGACACAGTATTATTAACTAAAGTACAGATTTAGTTCAAATTTCACAAAATTTTATGCTAGTGTCCATTATTTGTTTTCATACCTTATTCAAGATTCCAATTGTAGTTGGATTGAGCAGCCTCAGCAGCATGCAACAAATTCTGATAACTTCTCTTTTCATCTTTATTGTGTTACAGATATTTTTAAATTTTTCTTGTTGTGGTTTCTTAGATACACCCATCATTTAAAAGTGGACATTTAATTTCCAATTATGTGGAGTTTCTTTAAGTATCTTTGATTTAATTTCTAATTTTGTTATTAATTTCTCACTTAAGTGCTTTCTTCTCTGCAATCACCCTTTGTTTTTCAGTCTTTTAACTTTATTGATGTTTTCTATGGCTAAGTTAAAGGTCTCTCTTGGTAAATGTCACCTTGCACTTGAAAATGTGTGGGTTATTTTCAAATATCTTTTGATATTGATTTCTAACATAAATCCACAGTGATAAGAGAACAGACTTTGTATGATTTCAATACCTTTAGACCATGAAATTTTTGCACCTTGTTTTATGTCCCTGGATATGTTCCAGTGTCTCCTGGTTTATAGTCCATGAGAACTCAAATAGAATTTGTATCCTGCTGTTGTGTGAAGATTGTATAAATCTTGATTATGTTGAATTGGTTTGTAGTGCTTTTCAGGTCTACTATATCCTTCTACTTTTCTGTCTATTCATTCTATTAATTTTTGAGAATTTGCTATTGAAACCAACTAAAAATTGTAATTTTTCTACTTAAAAATAATTGTAATATATAGTGGAGCTATATGTAACTTTGATTTGTGTTTTCCAAGTCTCTTGTAAATGTGTGATCATATTTTCGTAATTTAAAAAGTAAACAAGAAAGAAAAAAAGAGGGAGGGATGAAGCTCAAGGGTCTTGTGAAAAGCTTGGCCTTAAAAATGGTAAATGGACAGGTCAAATATTTTCTGAACAATTGATAGGGACATATATATATTAATTGAAATATAGTTGATTTACAATGTTGTGGTAGTTTCAGGTGTATAACAAAGTGATTCACTTATATATTTATATGTATATATGCATATTCTTTTTAAGAGTCTTTTACAATATAGGTTATTACAGGATATTGAGTATGGGTCCCTGTGGTACACAGTAGGTCCTTGTTGGTGATGAGGATATATATTTAACAAAGAGTTTTTATGCCACATTTTAGTGTGTGGGGCATTTCAAAATATGTGGTTTTGATGCAAAAAAAAAAGGGAAAGTTAGGAATTTCTGGAAATTTTTATGGTTTAGAGGGGACAACAGGAGAATATTTTTGTAAAAACCTGGGCATTTCACAGAAAGCCCATATATACGGACAACTATGTATTTGAGCAGTAGTTATTGATATCATGTCTGATTTGTTTAACTCCTTTTGTTAGAATGTTAAGTTGAGGCCATGGTTCAAGGCTGCAACTCAGGATAGTTCTGCTGGCTTTAAACAGATAAGTGATTGTTCTGTAGCTGTGAATTGCACCTCTAAAACGAGCCATATAAGTAAAGGTTGAGGGAGCATGAGTACACGGAGCTGATTCATTGCAGTAGCCTTCTCACTACTGCGGGGAAAAAACACGTCCAGTGACAGTGCGTCAGCACCATGAGCTCACATAAAAGATGGTCCTTTAGGCCAAAAAACAGACATATATTGTGGAACTGATGTTGTCAATGTAATGAAACAGCCTTTTCAAAGATGAGATATAATTGAACTGAATCATTTAAAGTGTGAGCATTAGAGCATCTTGGACATTTGCATTGCAAACCACTCTGTTTCTTCACAGCACTAGGCTGTATTGGTCATTAAGACCGTTCAGGGGAGTGTGTGCTCTGGATTTATTTTGGAGAGTTAGTTTCTTGTCTTAGAAAATTACTTGGCAGTATTTTTGAGAGACTGGTTCAATTATCTACATATTGCAGGTGTCAATAATAAGAAGGTTGAGTTACCTGCTCAGAGCCCGTAAACAGAGCTGATAGAATGGGTCCCTCGGTATTGATGAGACCTGGTCAAGACTTTCCTTTGGGGGCCTTAGGCGGGCTTCACTTTTCCCTTCTCCTGTCTCCCTTCTCCCCTGCCTTCTCTTCCCTCTCTCCTCCTTCCCTACTGTCTTCCTAACATGCCTCTCAACCTCCTTCCTCTTTCCCTTCCTTTCCCTTCCCTTCCGTTTCTCTCCCTTCCTCCACTTACTTCTTCCTGCATCTTTCCTGCCCTCTCCACCCCTCTCTCTCTTCTTCCCTCCCTTCCCACCTCCCTTACTTCTATAAATCCTACAAAACATGGCATATACCACACAGATCAGTGGAAGTGGCTTCACTGAGATGCACGTGGCACCAATCAAAGCGTCTGGTAGAACAGCTAATATCTTTATAACACTTAGCCTTTTATAAAGCATTTGGCAGAACTTTTCCTTCAAAACGTTCCACAATCCTGTGAGAAAAATACTTAGCCTTATTAGCTTACGATTTCATTCATTTGGCCTTGGAGAGGACAAGATGCTTACCCAGGTTTGCACAGACAGCAGGTGGCAATGCTGATAATGAAATGCAGGTCACATGGCCTTACGTCTCTTGCCCTAATACTGCATAATCTCTGTTCCTCTTTGCCTGCTCATTAGTGAAGGCAAACAGACTGAATCATGAGGTTGAGAGAGCCTGACAAAACACCCATGTTCCCCACTTTCCCTTTCTCCATAAATTCTTCCTTACAAAGTGGTGAAAACTTTGTTAGTACTCCACGTCCACCCTTACCAGCCAAAGAAAGGACCTGTCAGGCAGGCATTTGACCCAGCAGTGAGGGATAATACAAGCACTGGAGTTTCTATGAATGCTTTCTGGCCCCAGCAAACCTCAAACTCTCCAATGTTAAGACAGATGCTGTAAGTTCCCCACCACATCTGACATCATTCTTGTTAATATTTGATCATGCTTCATAGCAGTGTCCCTCTTGACTTACAGACAGGAACAGCACATTTCTGTTTCTTTTCCTGATACTGTTGTTGGAAACGAAGCTGTTTCTTCATTCAACGTGTTTGGGAAATGCACACTTTATTAACAGAGGGGTAATTGGGAGATGGCTCACTCCTCGTGAAATATATTGCCCCTGAATTCTTTTCCATTTCCATCTCTGTTCTAATATTCATAAAACATTTGTCTGGGGTTACAGCAATTATTTTGTCACCCATACCCTAGAGTGTCACCATAATTAGGAGGATAGTCAAAGAATAAGGTTTATGGACTATGTAATTAATCATGCCCACTGGTGTGCATCTCCTAGCATCCAACAACACAGGGCTAATACTGACCAAACCTGCATGACTTCCTTTCCCAAGTGTTGTGTAATTAAAAGGGCATTTATAGAAAAGGTTGCAATCAGCTGAAAATGTGAATGATTAGAAATAATGGCTATTGGAATAGATTTGTAACTTTGAAATATTATTTTAAATTGTGAAAAGATTTCCTACATTTCAAAGATATAGACTACATTGCAATCAATACACATATACATATAGTAAACACATTGAGCTTCTTAATTCCCTACCAATACTTGTTTTTAAGGCAATAGAATATTATAGTCACAGATGAAGGCCTCTGTCCCACTCCCTTCTCTTCCTCTGCAGAAATAATTGGCATCCTGAGGGTGTGTATTTCTCCTTCTCATCTTTTATATTTTATTCTCTATCTCTCTTTATGTATATACCTATACACCATATACGGAGAAGGCAATAGCACCCCACTCCAGTACTCTTGCCTGGCAAATCCCATGGACGGAGGAGCCTGGTAGGCTGAAGTCCATGGGGTCGCTAAGAGTCGGACACAACTGAGCAACTTCACTTTTACTTTTCCCTTTCATGTGTTGGAGAAGGAAATGGCAACCCACTCCAGTGTTCTTGCCTAGAGAATCCCAGGGACGGGGGAGCCTGGTGGGCTGCCGTCTCTGGGGTCGCACAGAGTCGGACATGACTGAAGCGACTTAGCAGCAGCAGCAGCAGCATACACCATATACTGTATCATGTAGGGTATTTTTCAGAATGTGTGTAAATGGTTTTATACTGTATCCTTTAGTAGTCTTTTTCCCCCAAGCAATATCAAGTGTTTGAGATTTATATTTAAGTTGTACGTGTAGGTCTGTTTTTTTTTTTTTTTAAATAGTTCATTGTGTAAATATACTATAATTGAGTTATGCATTCACTTTTTTTTCTCTTTGAGGTCCTGCTTTGAATTCTTTAATAAACATTTTTTTGATGTTTTAATTTATTTAAGTTGGAGGATAATTGCTTTACAGTGTTGTGTTGGTTTCTGCCATACAACAGTGTGAATCAGCCATAAGTATAAATATATCCCCTCTCTCTTGAGCCTCCCTCCCACCCACCCCCATCCCACCCCTCTAGGTCGTCACAGAGCACTGAGCTGAGCTCCCTATGTTGCCACAGCTTCCCACTAGCTATCTGTTTTACACATGGTAAGGCATATATTTCAGGCTACTCCTTACCCTCTCCTTCCACCCTCTCCTTCCATCCTGTGTCCACAAGTCCATTCTCTGCATCTGCGTTTCTATTCCTGCCCTGCAAATAGGCTCATCAGTACCATTTTTCTAGATTCAATATATATGCATTAGTATATGATATTTGTTTTTCTCTTTCTGACTTTCTTTACTCTTTATAACAGGCTCTCGATTTGTCCACCTCAGTTCAACTGACTCAAATTCTTTCCCCTCTATGGCTAGTATTCCATTGTATATATGTCCCATATGGATATGTTCTTTATCCATTCATCTGTCGATGGACATCTAGGCTGCTCTCATGTCTGGGCTATTGTAAATAGTGCATGTGGTTACGTCTTAATGGGTATTCACATTGCCCCCCCGTTTCTTTCCATTATAAACAACACTTCAGTGAACACTCTTGCACGTCTTCCTTGCATACATCCAAAAGAGTTTCTCCATGGCCAGGGTCTGCAAATTATTTCCTGTAAAGTGCCAGATAGTAAATATTGTCAGCTTTACAGGTCAGATGGCCTCTGTCATAACTATTGAGCTCTGTTGTAGTAGCATGGACACAGTCATAGTATGTGAACCAGCAGGCATGACTGTGTACCAAGGAAACTGTATTTACAAATGCTGACATAAATTTCACATTATTATTTCTTTTGATTTTCTTTCCTCCTTATGAATATTTTTAAAAATGTATTTTGAGCAGTGGGCCATACAAAAACAAGCTTTGGGCCTAATTTGACTGAAGTCATGATTTGTTGACCCTTGCTCATGCTTGTCTTAACTGACCCCAGCGTCCTGATTTTCCACTTGTATCTTCCTTCCAGTCCCCATCTCCCCTTCCTCTCACTCTTCTGTGCTGCCTCTCTTATGTGTTGTATTAAATCCTGCTCCCAGGTTCCCAGAAGAAGAAGAAGAAGTGTTAGTTGCTCAGTCGTGTCTGACTCTGTGCTACTCCATGGAGCCCGCCAGGCTCCTCTGTCCATGGAATTTTCCAGGCCAGAATACTGGAGTGGGTTGTCATTTCCTCCTCCATGAGATCTTCCCAATCTGAGGATTGTACCTAAATCTCCTGCGTCTCCTGCATTGCAGGCAGATTCTTTACCCCTGAGCCACCAGGAGATACAATTCCCTGATACCTATTTAGAGATTTTTCCAAAGAGATCAATGTCCTAAGCTAAAGGGATAATTGAATAATGTAAAATTTCAAGCCTCAGTCAGTACAAAAAGAGAGTTTTCTTAACTCCCTGAAATCAGGCAAGTTGGACTGCTGTAGACCTGCCTTACCATTGCAAGATAAATGAGATTATTCCTTCCACACAGCATATTATTGATTCAGCATATGGTTCTTGTATTCTATTAATGAGATTTGAGATAATAAGAATGTGTAAATGTTCCAAAAATGTATTACATGTTTTGCTAGCTTTTCTCCAGTGATGAGAGATTGAAACTGTATTTGCTCTGCATGGGTCTTGCACCATGTCGAGTAACATAATTAAGATAATCTCTTTTATCCTATGATTCTTGCAACAATGTTCAGAGTTATTCTTCCCCCAATGCTTTAAATTATGGTTTTCTGAAAGAGAAGTGCAGTATTTGTAAAGGGAGGAAGGAGCTAGCAGCCTGTGTAGGAACAAGGTTGTAACCAGTGATAAAGAAGCTGAAGAGTAATTAGCTTGCAGAAGACAAAGGCAATTTAGTTGGTCACATTGTGTCAGAAACTGAGTTAGTTGATCTGATGCCTGTGCAGGCTGTCATTTGAGTCCCTCCTTGAGCCTTGATCAGGGATAGTTACAACCTGGAGGCAGTCCATGGCTTTGCCTGGGCACAAGGTGAACCAGCTGATGCTTCACTTTGCTCTTTTATCTTTTGGGTTGGAAATTACTAATATTATTGGCCATGCTGCAGGGCATGTGGGATCCCAACCAGGAATGGAACCTATGCTCCCTGCAATGGAAGTGCAGAGTTTTAACTGCTAGACTACCGAGGAAGTCCCCCAAAATTATTATTTTTATATGCCTGTGCTCATTGAGCATGTGAGAGGTGGCTGGAGACCAAAATATAGGGAATTCTGGAGAAGAGGAACATTGGAGCAACTGAACTGTCAATAATATGCAAATTTGGGAGGGCACAGGCTGCCGTGGAAGTACTCAGGGGCTGCCACCTGGGGGTTTCTAAAAAGAGAACAGGAATGGTGATGGTGAGATATGTAAAGAAACCAAAGACACCTTTCTGAGAACTCTAGAAGTATCTTTCTTCCTGCCCACAAGGAAAGAAGAATAACACACTTAAGGACCATAGACTAGAGAGAAGAAAAAATGAAAATCTGGGGGAAAAAAAAGAACAGATCTAAACAGATTCTTTCCTCTTGAGTTAAGGACATTCTGGATACCACCAAGTAACCTCAAGGAATGAGAGCAACAGGACTCTCCAGCCTGAGTCATAGAATGAAGGAGAGAAACACAGTCAGCTCAGCAGCCTGAACTGAAAGGTCAGAACAAGATACAAATGCTCGTGGTGAAAACGACATGAGGACCCAGGGAAGAAGGAAACTGCTCCTTGCAGTGGCAGTCACATGTCAGGGAAGTGGAACTGGAAACTTTTAGCCTTCTCTGGATTTAATGCCTATATCAGTGTCCCGGTGCTGGTGGTGATAATGTGGATGCTATTGGTGATTGTAAATGAGAACTTCCAAGGGAGGATGGGCAAGACCTTACAGCTACACAGAAAATATAGTACCAGAAGTGCTGAGAATTAAATAAAGAGTAGCTGTGCCTGGAAAGATAGGACCTATATTAGTGACCCATTTCTCTTTCTTCATAAGAGAAATGTTCAACACAAGTGATGTTATCAGATATGGTTTCGAAATGGAGACTTGACACTTCTTCACCAAAACTATGCTTTCTTCTCATTCAGTCCATCTAACTTGCTGTTATTAAGAAAGCTAGGAGAGAAAGACAGAGTCCTCTCCCTTCATGAACTCAGTCTAGAAGAGGAGATAAAGAAACGCATAATGACAGTCCATTGGCACGGGTGCTGGATAGGAGCCTGCTGTTGGGCTTTACTCCTAAAATTTCTCCTGTTCCTCTCTTCTAAAGCACTCCCTACTGCACCATACACACCCATGTGACAAGTGATTCTTTCCTCATAGATCCTACCATTGGCCAAAATAGTCAGGTTAGGAAGATTTTTTGAAAGCCCTGATGGTCTTCTTTTGTAAAATTCAATCATGTTATCAATATAAGCAATTACAGCTATAAGGAAATAACACTTTTGGCTAATATAGTAAAATACTAATAATCTGCCCAGTGCTGCCCTTAAAGTCTGCCATTTAATCCTTTAATGTTTTAAAGCAGGCTTAGTGATACCTTTTAACTTTATCCTTCACTCATTTTACTTTCTTTGTTTTCAAAAGGTGAGGAAAAGGAGGCATAGTCAGTTTAAGAGACTTGCCAAAGAAAACACAGCTAGTGGTGGTCAGAGTTGAAGATCTGTATCTAATTGCTCTAAAATGCCGTAGAACCACAGTGATGCCACAGGTGTCCTGGGTCTCCCTGTTGCCAGTCAACCAGCATTGTGGGGAAGTTAGCTTTCTTAGTCAGAACTAAATGATAATTGCAGAGCAGCAAGTCACTTTTCAGACTTTGTTTAAAATAGCAAATTAGCAGCAAAATAGCCAATGACCACAGTGGTTGCTGATTTAATTTGCCTGTACTGAACTGAGCTTCCCATGGGTCTTGATTGCAAAGAGCACTGGAGATTGAATCTGAAATTGCAAAATAAGACATATCCTATTTGGCTAATCCTCTTCTTTCCCTACTGTGTTGTTAGTAGTACTTTAACCCCAAACTCTGGCCTCTACTTCATAATAAATATTTCAGAAAATTATTCTATGAATTCTTTTTGAAACTGTGGTTTGTCTTTTTTAAAAAACATCACTGTAAGGAATGTTTTTCATTGCTTTCTTTTCTGTACTGTATTAAGAATAGACACTTAGGGTAGAGAATTAAGAACATTGCTCAGTTCTGTAGGAGGTTGGCTAAAGTATATCTAACACATGAATAAAGCATTTTGGTTCCTCCTCACTGGCTCCATTTCCCTGTAGAGAGTAGCACCAAGTACCATTTTCCATTGGCAAGTTATTAGTCCTTAGATGGGGTGATACTGGGGAAAAGCACCAACTGCAGCTTAAATTCTTGACAGAGAGAGAGACAGAGACAGAGAGAAGCCTCCTGACCTGTTGCCAGGATTCCTAAGACAGCTTACTATCTCAAGACAGAAATCTCATCTAAAAGACTCTAAAAATTACCCTCAAATCAAAAGTCCATTTGTCAAAAGGAAGGGTGGTTGGCAAAGACTCCTCTTAGCAGCTTAAGACTCTAAGTTGAAAACTACCTGTGGCAGATTCATTTCAATATTTGGCAAAACTAATACAAAATTGTAAAGTTTAAAAATAAAATAAAATTTAAAAAAAAAGAGAAAAAAAACTACAGATGATCAAATACAGCCCTGCTGTCCTCATTTTGATCTGGAAAGTTCAGATTTCCCCTTGGCAGCCCATCAAGATCAAGGACCCTCAAGGCACCACAATGGAAAGTCCTGTGATTTTTCTTCCTTTGTAGAGGGAAAAATTTCCCCCTCTTGGTCTACTCATTGATGACCTTTCCTTAGCACTTAGCACTTGACTCTGCCTGCCCTTGGATCTAGAAATCCCTTGCTTGAATTCCTCAGAGTGGTTCTGTATTCATTCACTTCCTGCTTAGTAAATAGACCTTTTTTTCTGCATCCCTTCTCTCTCCCCTAAATCTGCACTCAGTCTTTTCTATCCACACTGCCTCCGGCCTTAGATAAGTTTCTATCACCTCATGTATGTTATCTCAATAAACATTACCATTGCTGCCCCTGTCTCTAGCTCTCTTTTAGTCACACAGTGTATCATTTTTCTTATTTTCTCAGCTCTGCCAACACCCTTTTCTTCTCATTCTGTTTTTTTATTCATTTTTTCTTATTATTTTATAGAATCTGTTTTCTTTCATTTCCATCAGTGTTTGAGTCACTTAAAATATTCTTATGTTTACTCGAATAAATCTTCCTCTGATTATTCATGTCACTTGCTTTCTCCATCCAAAATTTATTCTTTCCATTACAAGCACTTTTGTTTAGATCCCACATTAGCTGTGTGTGTGTGCCCACGTGTGTGAACATACTTTGAATTGGGACAGCTCTGTTTGCATCCATCCCCCTTTATCCCTGTGAGTGTCACTGACAGAGGTTCTCTGAGTCACTTCTACTGTCACCTGAACTCTATTTGAATCTTCCTCCTGAAACCCTAGATGAAGGACTGGGTGCCGCTGCTTATTAATCTATGTTCAGTCCCTCAAAGGGCAGGAGGTGGGCTGTGGGATTTTTGCAGCTGGAAATGGAGAATTTCATCTCCTTGAAATCGCCCTCCCCACCTAGTAAAGCTCTACCAAGGGTTCCTATGGCAAGCCACCACGTGGCTGTTTCTCACAGAAGAGCATCTCATGTTTCTTCCCACTTAGGGGTGTGTGATCTGGTCACTTTGGAGAGAAAGTAAGTGAAATTGAAATCTGGAGGCTTTCCATAATTTGTTTGGTGAAACAGTATGGACTTTTCAATATGTGGCTCCTTTTGATTCACTGCTGCCAGTTGGCCTTTAGATGCCATTTCAGAGTGATCCTAATCCCAACATCACCTCAGACTGTGTGTGTTAGGAAGTCAGATTAATGAAGAGTAGCATACGGTGCATACTTTCTCTTCAGCACCACAGACAGTGCTCTTCCATTGTGAGTTCATCCTGGTGCTGAGTAACACATTACCACAACTCAAGATGCTTAAAACAGCACGCAGTATATTATCTCACTGTTTCTATGGCTCACGTTCAAACACAGCCTAACTAGGCCCTCTGCTCAGGGTCTCACAAACCTACAGTTCTGGCCTGAGCCAGAGCTGCAGTGTCATCCAAAGGTCAACTGGGGCAAAATCCTCTCCCAAGATCCCCCAGATTGTTGGCAGGTTATCTCCTTGAGATTGTAGGACTGAGGTTACTGGCTGCTCACTGGCTGTCAACTGGAGGCTATCCTCACACCCTAGAAACCTCCCATAGCTCCTAGATACATGACCCACTTCATAGACAGTTCACAACATGGAAGCTTAACTCTTTAAGGCCAGCAGGATAATGTCTTAGTCCAATCTTCTAAGAGTTTTATACAATGTAGCATCATCATGAGAATAATGTCCCATCTACTTTTCCATGTTCAAACAACTCACAGGTCCCAGTCACTTTCAAGAGAATGGGATTCTACAAGGATATGACTCATTGGAGATCATCTTAGGCTATGAAGAATGAGACACTTGCCATTTCTTCTTATCTGGGCAGCTCAGAATTTCTTCCTTTCCTTCCTGTTCCAGAAACACATTCTAAGGGTCCTTTGAATAAAGAGCACTAAGCTCCAGATGCAATACATTCCTGTAGTTGGGAAACTAATTGAAAGTATCTGATTTTACAGCCCATAGGCATCAACCTAAATTGGATTTGGTGACTTATCAAATGGAGGGATCCATTTTAGGAAATCACTTCAAATACACTTCGAATGTTTAGGGCAGGACTTCTCAACTGTTAACACTATTGACATTTGCGGCTAGGTAATTATTGTTGGAGACTGTTCTGTGCATTGTAAGGTGTTTGGCAGCATCCTTGGTCTTTCTCACTAGATGCCAATGGCACCTGCCTACACCTAACCCCAGGCCCAGGTTGTATCAACTGAAAATGTCTTCAGATATTGGCAAAAGTGTCCCTTGTTGGAGGGAACATAACCAACCCCAATTGAGATCCACTAAACTTGGGTCTTTCCCCCAGGTTTCCATTAAGGAGTCAGTGGGCATCTCCTGATTGCAATAAAATCCATGCAGTGTAATTTCATGGAAATGTAATTAGGATGAAATTGGTATGAACACAGCTGTGAGTCTATCCAGCTGCATTACAACTAATGATGTAAGGCAGTGGGAAATTCAGAGTCCTGCTTCAGGCAGCTTAATAGGTTCTAAAGAGTTCCAGGCCTCGTTTGGACTAACTTCTCAATACCCAGGTCACTTCATCTGTAACGTAAGCTGAGTTTTCACACCTCTGCAAAATATGGGTATTGTAATCCTAGAAATGGTACTTTGATTTGAAAAGTGCTGCTGTATCCATTGAATGCTTCCCCCTCAACAATGCGCCTGGCAGTTGAAATATCTGTGTTTACCATTTACAGTCTCAGGATATTTCTTTGAACTGAAGAAAGAATGAAATTTCACCACTTATATAATTAAACTGTAATGAAACCTCTTGTGAAAGATACAGTTTGCTTATTGAATCTCTGCACACTATCCATTTTACAAACATTGGTTTATGTCCCCATTTTCACACTTTAATTTAAGACTCCAATTTTCTAGCCCTTCAGATGATAATAAAATGTACACAACTGGAAATGAAAGTCCTCAGACACATGTTTGGCAATCCATTAGAAACTGTGATTTGTATAGATGACCCCATAAATCTAAATTATTGGCACTCATGAAAGATTATTTCCATTTATTTTGTTTTATTATATAATATTTTTCATTCAGGCTGAGGTAGTATTAAGTCCTGCCAATTACACAGATATAACCTGATGATTTCACTTGTTTTGTAGGAATCTGTGGTCTTGAACCCACCTCTCCATGTCATTCTGCTACTGGCAGTGTTAACTGAAATATATTCCACAACCAGCTTCTTAAAATAGAGAAAGCCTGTTAATAACCATGACTACAATATAAACTGGCTGGAAACGTGAATATCTCTTTACATTCCAGAGTTAAATACAGAGTAAAATCGAAGATATATTGTACCTTAATGTGCCTTTTGGATCACTAACACATTGATGCAGAAATTAAGTTTTTATATCTTAAATTGTTACTGAACTGATGACTTTCGAAAACTCTGGGAGATCAGGCACCATATCCTTTCAATCAGTAATGTGTTTTATTCTTTGAGTGCAGCTAGAATGAAGACTTCCTCCCCAATGAGCAGAGGACAATCATATTATTTACCAACTATGCCCCTCTTTTCCCTCCCCTCCACAAGTTAGCAAATTCTATTTCTTGTTTCACTTCAGCTACCCAAGGAACAAATTCACTATTTCTAACTTTAATATCTAGAATGGCCATAGAATGTTTGCCCCAAACATTCCTGGTTTACATCTGTTTTTCGGTGTCCTTATCTCCACAACCTCCACTTACTCTCAAAAGAATTCCGATTTGGTCAGTAACATGTATGGTCCTCCTCTTAAGCATCCCTTCTTGACAGAGACTGGAGGAAAAGTGCTCCATGTCTTTTCAGGCAGTATCACTGTAGATGTCCACCAGGGAGTGCTCTTGTTTCTGGCTTACATTCCTCAGCCAGAGAAGATTTTTTTCCTTCTGGCAGATTGTAAGAAAAAGAGAAGAGAAGCTAACTCGTGGATATCTGTGAGAAGACGTCAGTTGGGCAGAAAGCTCTCAGTAGCACTTCAAAAACTTGGAAGCCAAAAATAAAAACACAGTCTATGCTGAAAACATCAGAAAATATCAGACCCTGAAGAAGGAATAGAAGACAGTTATTGCTGAGAGAAGAATGAAACAAGAGGAAGAATCTAGAATTCTAAAAATTATTTATGGTGTGATTATTTGGGAATTATAATTCAAATGGAATTTATGAGCACTTCCCTTTCAGTAGTGATTACAGCTGCTTTTCTAGGTAATTGTACAAGGTCAAGGCAGAATCATCATAGATTTCTTGAGCAACCCAGCTAAAACAATGCAGAGCTGAATTATTTCTTTATATAGGTATATATATTGCATTTTATTACCTTCTGAAAATGTGTCAGACTCAACTCGTGTGAATTATTTACCTATTTGCTTTCCTTGCCTCCCATTTAAATGGCTGCTTATTTAAAGTTACCCACAGGAGACTTTATCATGGCAAATCTTTCCTGGTTTTCTCACACTGGTTCTTTTCACGAGCTAAATCCCCTTAGACAGAGTGGACTTGCACATGATCAAAAGGTGGACCAGGGCCTGCTGCTCAGTTCCCCCACACACTGAGAGCACAGAGGATGAGAATAAGCTTTCCTTTGTTGCATTTATTTTTATCTTGCTTGTGGATACAACCTGTGTGTCATCACTCGGTTAAGGTTAATGCTGACAACAGTTTCCTTCCCTCTAGGATAATGATATCTTTCTTTTTTAAAGATTTTCCCAGAAGCAGATTTTTTCTTTCTAAGTCATAAGACTTAGAGTGTAATACAAGCAGAGTGGTCTTAGGCAGGCAGTCTTCGTGGTTTCTCTGAGTGGTGAACTTGTCATTACTGGTGATTTCTGGTTTTCAGGGCTTCTTTCACAGCTGTGAATTTGACCATTGTCTTAGCTACTTCTAAGTACTTAACAGAGAGGAAGAAGGCACACACGTTTAGTAACAGGCTGAGAAGGAACAGCAGAGCTGCCCCAAACCTTTCCCATGCCTGATGTCACTTGGATTGCTGCTTTTAGAATATCAGTTTCTTTTACTTAATGCTTTCAGTATAATTTTAGATTCTAATGGGGAGGGAGAAAAATACGACTGTGGACGTGTGCTTTTCATTTTTTATTACATTTGAAATCCCCTAATGTCACTAGCATTGACAGAGCCTACCTTCGAAAATTTCATCAGTATTCTTCACTGTGTATGAGACAAATTTCCTCGTTCCTGTGAAATTTATGATGCGAGGAAGGAGCCGCCATAAATATTCTTCCCTCTCACTGTGACGTTATTCAGACAGTGGGTGAGTTATACTTGTGAAATTACCTGATGTAGCCCAATTCATGATGTTTTTTATTTGTTTCTTCCAGGAATCAAACACAAGTCATTTTCTAGAGGAGATTAATTAATTGTTAAAGCAGAGTGAGATTTTAACCACATGGAATGAAATGCAGTTAATTCCTTATTTATTGTTTGTTGTTTCTTTGAGAAAAGCTAATTGATTTATATGTAGTTTTGTGTGTGTGCATTCTAAAACACCCTTCCTTTTGCAAAAAGCTTATATTTCACAGGAAATATATGAAATTTTCACATAATTACTGTACTCTGAAGGAGTAATGGGGAGTTTCTGATGTTAATATTGAGTCTTATTTTTGATCATCAAAAGAGAGTTAGACATTTTGGTGGTTCACTATATAAAATAATGAACAATTTCTGACATATCAGAAAAACAAATAAGCAATGGGCTTTAAATTTTCTTGCCTCAGTGTGAATGAAAGCAGAATGGTATAATGAATACTTAAATGAATCTTCTTCTGGCATAGGAAACTTGCAGAAGAGAGAAGCCACATTGGGTGGAAGCTTTGGAAAGACCAGTGGCTTTAGCATGAGATACTCTTGTGTGTAGGGATGTCCCCAGTGGCTCAGCAGTAAAGAATCCACCTGCAGTTCAGGAGATGCAGGAGCCATGGGTCCAATCCCTGGGTGGGGAAGATCCCCTGGAGGAAGGCATGGCAACCCACACCAGTATTCTTCGCTGGAGAATCCCATGGACAGTGGAGCCTGGCAAGCTACAGTACATGGGCTCACCAAGAGTCAGACATGATTGAGCACAGCACAGCACACTTGTGTGTGTGGAGGACTCTGGCACACAGATTCAGATAGGAGAATATGCAGATTGGCAACATAAAAGCCTTAAGACAAGCTCAAATAGTAGTGTTAGTTGCTCAGTCGTGTCCGGCTCTTTGCGATCCCATGGACTATAGCCTGCCAGGTTCCTCTGTAACATACCTTGAATTTAAGTAGAGCCAGAAGAAAGTTGGGGAAAAGTGTTGCTGTTGGGATGTCATCAGTTCAGTTCAGTTCAGTCGCTCAGTCGTGTCCGACTCTGTGAGACCCCGTGAACCGCAGCACGCCAGGCTTCCCTGTGCATCACCGACTCCCGTTGTCTACCCAAACCCATGTCCGCCGAGTCAGTGATGCCAAACAACCATCTCATCCTCTGTCGTCCCCTTCTCCTCCTGCCCTCAATCTTTCCCAGCATCAGGGTCTTTTCAAATGAGTCAGCTCTTCGCATGAGGTGGCCAAAGTATTGGAGTTTCAGCTTCAACATCAGTCCTTCAATGAACACTCAGGACTGATCTCCTTTAGAATGGACTGGTTGGATCTCCTTGCAGTCCACGGGACTCTCGAGAGTCTTCTCCAACACCGCAGTTCAAAAGCATCAATTCTTCTGCGCTCAGCTTTCTTTATAGTCCAACTCTCACATCCATACATGACCACTGGAAAAACCATAGCCTTGACTAGATGGACCTTTGTTGGCAAAGTAATGTCTCTGCTTTTGAATATGCTGTCTAGGTTGCTCATAACTCATCATCAGGGGATCACAAATAATGGAAGAATAGAAAATTAAAAACAGTGGATAAAATGCTTATGGTCTCCACCCTTTTATTTTAGTACTTGGTGCAGGGGAAAAGAAATCATGAGATAATAATTTCAATTAAATAATTAACTCTGTTAATGGTGTTTACTAATGTCCCATAAGAGCAGATATACCACCAGATGGTAAATTTTACCCAGTAAATGTAGCTTCAAAGAGCTCAATTAAACGAAACCTTCTTGTGGGTCTACCATATAGCAATTATTGCTCTAAACATGTGTATTTCAATTTATAAGAGTTGAAGCATAGTTTAAATATATGAGGAGATTCATCTTTTATAAAAAACAGTGAGCATCTTTTGCTTTTTGTTTGTTTTGGCTGCACTGTATGGCTTGTGGGATCTTGTAGTTCCCTGACCAGAGGTCGAACTCTGGCCCTTGGCAGTAAAAACGTGGAATTCCAACCACTGGAGAACCAAGGTATTCTCCAGTGGGCATCTTTTGAATACTGAAAAAAAATTAATTGATCTGTTTTATGAATAATCACCCCTTAATTTTGTAAAAAGAATTTCTAGGTTGAGATGATTAATGTTAGCTATTATTCCTAAATTTTTTACCCTTTAAAAACTATTTGCAAGCAATAAAAATTATAGAGAAAAGAAAACACCCTTAAAAACCCATTATTGTAGAATAACTTCTGCTTAACTATTATCATTTATAGATTTTCTATTTGAGTATATTCTCATCATTTTGTGTGTGTGTGTGTGTGTGCATTCTGGGTTGGTATCCTGTGAAATTCCACTCATACACACCAAAAAGTGAACGAGGGAATGGCTCTGTAGTGAAATAAGTTACAAAAATGCCATATGCTTATCTTCTTGTAAATGAAGGCATTTGCTTAACTTTGCTTTGCTCAGCATTTCCCAAAGGTATTTGACCACAGAACTGGTTTTATTTTGCTGTTTTGTTTTGTTCTATAGCACTTGATAAGTCAGAGAATACATCTGGAAAAATTCTGAGTTTTTGAGTGAACAGATAACAGGGTTGATTAATGTCTAATTAATAACCTATTAGAGATTAATGATTAATTTCTTTTAAGGCTCTGGAGAAATAAGATAGTTTGGATGTTTGAGGAAGAACCTCTTTCAAAGATGGGACAAAGATAGGGAGGTCTGATTGGGAAGTGACTTGAGGGGCCCTGAAAATTCAGGCAAATCCTGAGGGCGCTGTATTTGTTTTCTTTTTTCCTCCAGATTTATTGACCTGTAATTGACATATAACATTGTATAAGTTAAACATGTACAATATGTTGATATGTTAATATATTGCAGAATGATTGCCAGTATAACATTAGCTCATACCTCATCCCATCACATAATCACCATTTCTTTTTCTTTTCTGAGAAAATTTAATATCAACTCTCTTAGCAACTTGTGAGTATATAATATAGTGTTATGAGTTATAATCCCTATTCTGCGCAATAGATCCCAGAACTTGTTGATCTTTTAGCGAAAGGTCTACACCCCTTGACCAATATCTCAACATTTCTCCCACCACTGCCCCTACCCCACGCCTCCGTGCCCGCCGAGCCCCTGGTAACTTCCACTCTACTCTCTGTTTCTCTGACTTCAACTTTCTTAGGTTCCACATATAAGTGATATCATGCAGTATTTGTCTTTCTCTGACTTACTTCACTTAGCATAATGTTCTTTGATGTTAACTATTATAAATGTTTTGCCATTTTTTAGCAATAATTTCTTTCTTTTTAAATTTGTTTTTAATTGAAGTATAATTGATCTACAATGTTGTATCAGTTTCTGGTGTATAGCAAAGTGATTTAGTTACACATATATATGTATTATTTTTCATATTTTTTCATTATGGTTTATTACAGGATATTGACTATAGACCTGTGCTATATATTAGGACTTTGTTGATTTATCTTTTTTTTTTTTTTTTTTTGGCCACGCCACATGACTTGTAGGATCTTAGTTTCCTGACGAGAGATTGAACCTGGGCCATGGCAGTGACAGTGCCAAGTCCTAACCACTGGACCACCAGGGAATTCCCTATCCATTCTATATGTAATAGTTTGTATCTGCTAATCCCAAACTCCCAATCTATCGCTCTCTGACCCACCCGCCTCATGGCAACCACAAGTCTGTTCTCTATGTCTTTGAATCCATTTCTGTTTCATTTGTGTCATACTTTAGATTCCACATATAAGTGATATCATATAGTATTTGTCTTTGATTTACTTCACTTAGTATGATAATCTCTAGGCCCATCCATGGTGCTGCAAATGGCATTATTTCATTCTTTTCTATGGCCAAGTAGCATTCTGTTGTATATATATGTACTAAATCTTCTTTATCCATCTATTAATGGACATTTAGGTTGTTTTCATATTTTGGCTGTTAGCAATAAAGTATTTTAATTAAGGTATGTACATTTTAAAATACATAATGCTATTGCACACGTAACAGACTAGGGGGAAACAAAAACATTCATGTGACTCACTTTATTGTGATATTTGCTTTATTGCAATGGTTTGGAGCCAGAAC
The DNA here is from genome assembly GCF_055505025.1 of Bos grunniens. NCBI lineage: Eukaryota > Metazoa > Chordata > Mammalia > Artiodactyla > Bovidae > Bos > Bos grunniens. The sequence continues at coordinate 9,530,288 of NC_141194.1, forward strand.
CACAGTATCTACGTGTATGCCTATTTGTAGACTTCCTTGGTGGCTCAAGGAAGATAAAGAATATCTTTATAAAGAATCCGCTTGCCAGTGCAGGAGACATGGATTCAATCCCTGGGTCAAGAAGATCCCCTGGAGGAAGACATGTCAACTCACTCCAGTATTCTTGCCTGGGAAATCCCATGGACAGAGGAGGCTGGCAGGCTATAGTCCATGGGGTCATGAAAGAGTCAGACACGACTTAGCAGCTAAGCAACAACAAATGCCTACTTGTATGTGTGTATACATATATATCTCCACATCTTCTTTATTGATTCATCTGTTGTGGATGGACACTTAAGTTGTTTCCGTATATTGGCTATTGTGAATAATCCTTCACTGAATATGGGTGTGCCAACATCTCTTTGAGATTTTGTTTCCATTCTCTATGGATATGTGTCCAAGAAGTGGGATTGCTGGAACACATGATAGTTCTTTTTTAATTTTTTGAGAAACCCCCATACTGTTCTCCACGGTGGCTGCACCAATTTACATTCCCACCAACAGTGCATAGTATTCCCTCTTCTCCACATCCTCACCAATACTTGTTATCTCTTGTCTTTTCAAAGATAGTCATTCTAGCAGATGTGAGGTCATATCTCATTGTGGTTTTGATATGCATTTATTTCCCTTACAATTTGTTATGTCAAACACTTTTTCATGTACCTGTTGACCATTTATATGTCTTTTTTGGACAAATGTCTATTTAGGTCCTTTGCCCAGTTTTAAAATGGTCTATTTGTTTTTTGCTTGTTGAGTTGTATGAGTTGTTTTTGTTTTTTGGTTATTAACCTCTTATCAGGTATATGATTTACAAATTGTTCTCCCACTCCATAGATTGCCATTTGATTGTGTTGAGAGCCTCTTTGCTGTATAGAACTTTTTAGTCCCGCTTATTTACTGATATAGTCCCACTTATTTATTTTTGCTTTTGTTGCTTGTGCTTTTGGTGCCATATCTAGGAAATTGCTGCCAAAGATAAACGTCAAGGAGCTTTTCTCCTATGCTTTTTTCCTAGGAATTTTATAGTTTTAGGTCTCATGTTTGTCTCTAATGCATTCCAAGTTAATTTTTGTGAGTGCTATAAGATAGCAGTCCAACTTCATTCTTCTACATATAATTACCCAGTTTCCCCAGTTTCACAGCACCATTTATTGAAGAGACACTTCTTTCCTCATCTAGTATTTTTGGCCTCCTTATCAAATATTGGTTAATCATGTATGCAAGGGTTTACTTATGGGCTCTTAATTCTGTTCCGTTGGTCTATGTGTCTATTTTTATGTCAATATCACACTGTTTGGATTACTATAGCTTTGTAGTATGGTTTGAAATCAGGAAATGTGATGCCCCCAGCTTTGTTCTTCTTTCTCAAGATTGCTTCAGCTATTTGGGGGTCTTTTGTGACTCTATAAACATTTTTGGATTGTTTTCTATTTCTGTGAAAAATGTTAGTAGAACTTTTATAGGGGTGGCATTGAATCTATAGATGCCTTTGGGTAGTAAAGGCATTTTAACAATATTAATTATTCTGATCCATGAGCTTGGGATGCGTTTCCATTTGTGTCTTCTTCAGTTTCTCTCATCAGAATTGTTAGTGTGCAGATCTTTTATCTCCTTGGTTAAATTTATTCCTAAGTATTTGATTGTTTTAGATGCTGTTGTGAATGGGATTGTTTTCTTTCTTTTTAACGTGCTTTGTTGTTAGTGTATAGAAATGCAGCTGTTTTCTGTATGTTGGTTTTTGTATTCCACAACTTTGCTGAATACATTGATTAGTTCTAACAGTTTTTTGGTGACATCTTTAGGGTTTTCTATACATCAGATCATACTACCTGCAAACAAAGATAATTTTATTCCTTCTCTTACTATTTGGATGCCTTTATTTCTTTTTTTTTACCTGATTATTCTGACTAGGACTTCCAGTACTGTACTGAGTAGGAGTGATGAGAGTGGGCACCCTTGCCTTGTTTCTGACCTTAGAAAGCTTTCCACATTTCACCATTCACTATGATATTAGTTGTGGGTTTGTCATATATGGCCTTTATTTTGTTGATGTATCTGTCTTTTAAGGGCTTGCCCAGTGGCTCAGTGGTAAAGAATCTGCCTGCAGTACAGGAGACATGGGACATGCAGGTTTGATCCCTGGGTCAGGAAGATCCCCTGGAAGAGGGTATGGCAATCGATTCCAGTATTCTTGACAGGAAAATCTCATGGACAGAGAAGCCTGGCAGGGTACAGTCCATGGGGTTGCAAAGAGTTGGGCATGACTGAAGTGACTGAGCACATGTGTCTTCTATATCCAATATGTTGAGATTTTTTATAATGAAAGATGTTGAACTTTATCAAATTCTTTTTCCGCTTCTACTAAGATACATGATTTTTATCTTTCATTCTATTAATGTGGTATATCATACTTATTGATTTGAATGTGTTGAATCATCCTTGCATCCCAGGGATAAATCCCACTTGATCATGGTATGTGATCCTTTTAATGTCCTGTTGGGTTCAATTTGATAATATTTTGTTGAGAATTTTTGTATTTATATTCATCAGGGATATCTATATCTATATTTTGTGTGTGTGATGTCTTTATCTGACTTTGCTATCAGGGTAAGTGTTAGCCTTATTAATAAGTTTGGGAATGTTCCCTCCTCTTCAGTTTTCTGAAAGAGTTTGAAAAGGATTGGCTTTAATTCTTCTTTAAATGTTTTGTTGAATTCACCAGTGAAATCATCTGGTCTTGGACTTTTCTGTTTTGGGAGGTTTTTTAATATTACTGATCGAATTTCCTTATTCAGTGCTGATCTGTTGAAATTTTCTTTCTTCATGATTCAGTCTTGGTAGGCTATATGTTTCTAGGAATTTATCCATTTCTTCTAGATTATCCAGTTTATTGACATATAATTGGTTATTAGTAGTCTCTTGTGATCCTTTGTATTTCTGTAGTATCAGTTGTAATGTCTCCTTTTTCATTTCTGATCTTGAATCATCTCTTTTCTTCTAAGTTAGGCTACCTAAAGGTTTTTCAATTTTGTTTCTCTTTCTTTAAAAAGTGCTTATTTTTTCTGATCTTTCTAATGTTTTTTCTGGCCTCTATTTCATTTATTTCTGTTCTGATCTTTGTTATTTTATTCCTTTTGTTATCTTTGGACCAAGTTTATTCTTATTTTTCTAGTTCCTTGAGGTATAAAGGTAGGTTGTTTATTTGAGAATTTTTTCTTAATGTAGGAATTTATAATGATAAAATTCCATCTTAGAACTGATTTTGCAGCACCCCATAGGCTTTATTTTTCATTTTCTAACTGTTAGTTTTGTATTGGGGTATAGCTGATTAACAATGTTGCAATAGTTTCAGGTGGACAGCAAACATACTCAGCCATGCATATATGTGTATCCATTCTCCCACAAACTCTCATCCCACCCAAGCTGCCACATGACATTGAGCAGAGTCCCATGTCCTATACAGTATGTCTTTGTTGCTTCTCCATTTGAAATATAGCAGTGAGTACATGACCTTCCCAAAGTCCCTAACCATCCCTTCCTCCATCCATCCTCCCACCCCTCTACAATCATAAATGCCTTCTCTAAACTATGAGTATCTGTTTTGTAAGTAAGTTTTTTTGTATCATTTCTTTTTAGATTCTACATATAAGGGATGTCATGCAACATTTCCCTATCCCATAGGTTTTAATATGATGTACTTCCATTTTCATTTGTTTTAAGATATTTCTTGAATTTTCTTTAGATTTCTTCTTTGACCTTTGGTTGTTCAGGAGCATGTAATCTAATCTCAACATATTCATGAATTTTTCAGCTTTACTCCAGTTAGTGTGTACTTTTTTTCTATTACTGCGTAACAAATTACCACAAACTTAGTGGCTTAAAGCAATACACCTGTATTATCTCACAGTTTCTGTGGATCTGGAGTCTAGGTGTAGATAAGCTGGGTCCTCTGCTCATTGTCTCACGAGGCTGCCATTGTATATCAGCTGGGCTGCCTTACCTTGCTGAAGTCCTCTTCCAAACTCATGTTGTTGGCAGAACTGTTTCTTGGTACTGTGGAACTGAGGTTGCCAAATTTCTTACTGATGCCAGCTCACTCTCAGAGGCTGCTTGCATTCCTTGCCATGAGGCCATCTCACAACATGGCGCTTACTTTTTCAAGGCCAACAAGGGTAAGTCTCTCAGTCCAACCTGCTAAGATGGACTCCTACCGAATATCCCATCACCTTTGCCTTGTAACGTAACTGAAAGGAGTGACATCTCACCATCTTTGCGACATTCTGTTGGTCAGAAGCAAATCATAAGTTCTACTTGTACCCAGGAAGGGGTTATGCACAGCTGTGAGTCTTTGAGGGTCACCTTAGGGTATATCCACCAAAAGCGCCGAGGGCCTACGGATGGGAGGTCAGGGTGAGGGGTAAGGGGCTAAGAGGCTAGGGCAAAATCAGAGAGAGAAAAGAAGTCCACAATATGGCACAGCAGGCTTTCCAGGCCAACTTCCCCTCTTTTATAACTGAACTCAGTTCTCTGCTGCTCTGCAGCTTGTATTTAATGTACAAGTTTATGCACTCAGCGCTCTCCTCTTAGAATTCCTTGCTCATTGTTGTTATCACCCAGGGTCAGCATCGAGATTCAGGAGGCCTCCCAGGTAGACGGATTTGTTTACCCAGGCTGGGTTATGTAATACTTTGGCCTCTTTTGTAGCTTCACCTCCTTCTGGCATCAGTATGCACTAAGCAGGGAAGAGATACAAAAGCCTTGTTCAAGGAGAAACAAAAAATACCCACATCGTTAATTTAAACATGTTTTCCTTGAATACAAAATATAGATTTTTTTGGCCTTCAAAATGACAAGGCAAAAAACTGCTGCTTGTAAAATTCTTCTCTTTCTTTCCCCCAAAGCACGTTAACAGTCCTATAGCACAATGTACCATGTAATTACTCACCAAGTACTAGGTTATGATTCTTCTGTTCAGCTACAGAAATTAGCATGTACAAGAGAAACAATTGGCTGCAAAGAAAATTAAGAAATGTATCGTCTCCTATTGGATTCCTATCAAGTTTTCACGGAGAAGTGTGTGGATGGCGAACTCCTGAGGCCTTTGCTGCAGGCATCCATCTTTTTTTTGTACTCCAGGGATGGTCAGCTGCCCTAGAAGAGTGTAAACTCTGGACCTTCCCCATGGAGTCTGCTAATTCCTAGCCAACAGTGGGGACAGGAGTGCAGCTGGGAGTCAGGGGTTCTGGGTCCAAGCTCTCACCTTAACTGTGAATTGGCTGCATGGTGTCAGACCAACAACTTGACTCTTAAGCATCAATTTTCTTGCTTGTGAAGCTCTTTCCAGTTCTCAAGTGCTGAGCTCTGTGTAAAGAATGGCATGTTCTAGTGTGTTTAGCAAAAGACTGGAGGTGGTGAACTGATCTGGAGAATGAAAGGGTTTGTGACAGTGCAAGCAGAAAAACAGTTCTTATGGGTTATGAGTTGGTCTCTCCAGGGAATGGTGACTTTTGTTATCTAAATACCATGTACAAAACAAAAAGCAGTGTCTGGAAATAAAGGAGAATATTGATAATTTACTCCTTTTTAAATCAACCAAAATAATTTTAACTGGATATGGAAAAACACTCTGTATTGAAGAGGGAATATATTTTAATCACATAGCTCAATGAATTTTCACAAATTGAACACATTCACCAACACTCAGAGGAAAAAATAGAATATTAGCGGTCTTTTCTGAGAAGACCCACTCATACTCCCTTCTCCAAGGATAACTGTTTTCTTAACTTCTAACAGCATAGGTTTGTTTCACTAGGATCTGTGCTGTATTATACTGGATCAGATGCTAGGTACCTTCTACGACTGGCTTCCTTCACTCAACATTGTGAAATTCATCCGTATTGATGAGACATTATATGTTGTTCCTTTTCTTTGTTGAGCCATATTCTATTAGAAGAATATAGGTGTTTCTTTATTCATTCTACTATGTATCAACATTTAGGTGGTTTCCAGCTTTTGGCTATTATGAATGGTGTTACTATGAGTATTCTTAATACTTACCTTTAATTAATCTGTGTATGCATTTCTGTGGAAAATAAACCGAAGAGTGGAATTGCTGAGTCATGGGATGTACTTTTGTTGAGATTTTATAGATACTGCTAAACAGTTTTACAAAATAGTTATATCAATCTGTGGTCCCGTCCAGCATGTGTGAGAATTCAGTTGCTCTACTCCTTGCTCTCCATCTTTTTTGTTTTAGACATTCCAATGGGTAAGTCATGATAGCAACATAAGGTTTTAATGTGCATTTCCCTGATAACTCATGCAGTTGAGTATTTACTCATATGTTTGTTGACCATTTAGATAAACTCCTGTGAGCTATTTGTTTAAATTTTTCATCCGTTTAACCATGATGTTGTTTGCTTCTTCAATGATTCATAGAATTATATCTATATCTATTTACATTAATCCTTATTTCTTTTTTTTTTTTGCATTGAACAATTATTCTAATTGCGGCATAATGTAGCAGCTAAACATACAGTTTCTGGAAAGAGACTGTATGAGTTTAAATCCTGCCTCCACATGTGACCTTGGACAAGTTGCTTAATCTTTGTAATCCTCAATTTCCTTACCTTTAAGTTGGTTTCATAGTACTTTCTATCTCATGTGCTTAGTTGCTCAGTCATGTCCAACTCTTTGCCACCCCATGGACAATAGCCTGCCAGGCTCCTCTGTCCATGGGATTTTGCAGGTAAGAATACTGGAGTAGGTGGCCATTTCCTTCCCGAGGGTACTGCCTCATAGGGTTATGTGGATACATAATTTAATTATGTGAGTCCTTTATTGAATATATGTACTGTAAACAATGTAATTTTTAATTAATTAGTTTAGTGCCTACTACAGGCTCCTCCTCTAAGCATAGTGCAAAAGGAGATACACATGAGAAACACAAGGCAAGGTCATTGCCACAAGTCATTTGACATTTGATTGGGAAACAAGGCAGCCACATGAGCAGGCATTGAGTAACAGATGCAGTGGGTATGGGATGAAAAGCCTTGTTGAGACATGAAGTCCTCTGAACCCTTCTGGAATTTGAAGTAGTTTGGAGAACATGCCAAGGGTCATGAGAAGAAAGGAAGTACCTATGCTGATTACTTTTCCAACCAAAAGGTCTGTTTAGTCAAAGCTATGATTTTTCCAGTAGTCATGTATGGGCTGATTACTTTGCCAACAGAAAGGTCTGTTTAGTCAAAGCTTTGATTTTTCCAGTAGTCATGTATGGGCTGATTACTTTGCCAACAGAAAGGTCTGTTTAGTCAAAGCTATGATTTTTCCAGTAGTCATGTATGGATGTGAGAGTTGGACTATAAAAAGCTGAGCACTGAAGAATTGATGCTTTTGAACTGTGGTGTTGGAGAAGACTCTTGAGAGTCCCTTGCACTGCATGGGGATCCAACCAGTCCATCCGAAAGGAAATCAGTCCTGAATATTCATTGGAAGGACTGATGCTGAAGCTGAAACTCCAATACTTTGGCCACCTAATGTGAAGATCCATTTCACTGGAAAAGACCCTGATGCTGGGAAGATTGAGGGCAGGAGGAGAAGCAGGCGACAAAGGATGAGATGGTTGGATGGCATCACTGACTTGATGGACATGAGTTTGAGTAAGCTCTGGGAGTTGGTGGTAGACAGGGAAGTCTGGCATGCTGCAGTCCATGGCATCGCAAAGAGTTGGACACGACTGAGTGACTGAACTGAACTGAACTGATGCTGATACCTGGAGAATAAACAGGAATTGGAGAATCTCAAACAACCCTAGCACATGCTAGCAGGCAGGCAAGAATTTCATTTACTCCTGTAAAATGAGGCTCCAAGTCTAGTCACAGTGAGGGATTTGTGATGGGGCTGTATACACATCCAGGCCCACTTGAATGTGTGTTATTACTTGAAAGCCTTCCTTTTTAGAAGTTTAAAAATAAGACAAGGAAGAAGACAATGAACAAAAGAAAGCATAGCCTTCCTTCATCTGAAGTGACGAGAAAGTACTCGATGGGTTTTACTACAGATTTGTATTTCTCTTGCCGGGTTTTCCATCAGACACTTTATTTTTTTTCTTTTATTTTTTAACTTTACAATATTGTATTGGTTTTGCCATATATCAAAATGAATCTGCCACAGGTATACATGTGTTCCCCATCCTGAACCCTCCTCCCTCCTCCCTCCCCGTACCATCCCTCTGGGTTGTCCCAGTGCACCAGCCCCAAGCATCCAGTATTGTGCATTGAACCTGGACTGGCAACTCATTCCATATATGATATTATACGTATTTCAATGCCATTCTCCCAAATCATCCCACCCTCTCCCTCTCCCACAGAGTCCAAAAGACTGTTCTATACATCAGTGTCTCTTTTGCTGTCTCGTATACAGGGTAGATGGTAACATCAGACACTTTAAACTCACATTTTGCAAAGGCCTTTGATTCTCTCCTTTCTTTGAAGTTAGCTCATCAAGTATTAGTGAGAGATTATTTAAGGAAGGAGACTAATAAGTTTATTGAAATATGAGAGATTTTATTCTTTTCTGAGCAGACTTTACTGATATATAAATCAGTCCCTTAAAAGGTAAGATCACCATGTTTTCTTTGTTTCTCCTTGAAGAGTATTATAATGGCAAACACGTATTGAGTGCCTACAACATTCACAGAACTGTTCAGAGCACATCCCATGTCTTTATTCATTTAATCCCCACAACAACCCTGGGAGTTTGGCACCATTATCATCAGCCCTACTGACAGATTAGGAAGGTGACGCACCAGGAGGTTCAAGGACCTTGCTGCAAAATATACTGGTGATAAGCCGAACTAGAATTTAAAAACAAGCAGCCTGACTCCAGAGTCTATCTGTTCTATAAACCAAGGATCTCACAGCTTTGTCTACAGAAGGCCAGATAGGACATATTTTAGGCTTGGCGGGCCATACACTCTCTGCCACAACTGCTCAACTCAGCCTTTGTAGCGTGAAAGCAGGTGCGGATAACATGGAAATGATGAACATGTCTGTGTTTTGACAAAATATAATTTAAAAAAGCAAGGGATGGATTTGACCAGCGAACCATGATTTGCCGGGGCTTCCCAGGTGGCGCTAGTGGTAAAGAACCCACCTGCTAATGCAGGAGACATAAGAGATGTGAGTTCGATCCTTGGATCAGGAAGATCCCCTGGAGGAGGTCATGGCAACCCCTCCAGTATCCTTGCCTGGGGAATCCCATGGACAGAGGAGCCTGGCGGGCTATAGTCCATAGCGTCACGCAGAGTTGGACACAACTGAAGTGACTTAGCACACACATACACACCATGACTTGCCAAACGTTCACTGTAAACTACACAGCACAAAGATAAATAGGGATATGTATACAAATGTTTTGGAGAAGGCAATGGCACCCCACTCCAGTACTCTTGCCTGGAAAATCCCATGGATGGAGGAGCCTGGTGGGCTGCAGTCATGGGGTCGCTAAGAGTCGGACACGACTGAGGGACTTCACTTTCACTTTTCACTTTCATGCATTAGAGAGGGAAATGGCAACCCACGCCGGTGTTCTTGCCGGGAGAATCCCAGGGACGGGGGAGCCTGGTGGGCTGCCGTCTATGGGGTCGCACAGAGTCGGACACGACTGAAGCGACTTAGCAGCAGCAGCAGCATACAAACGTTTTAAGTCATATCTGCTTTTTACTGCTCTCTATTTCCTGTTTCCTGGTCAGACATCAGTGGTTCTCTACTTGGAGTGATTGTTTCTGAGGATATTTGGCAATGGTTCCAAATAGGAAAAGGAGTACATCAAGGCTGTATATTGTCACCCTGCTTATGTAACTTATATGCAGAGTACATCATGAGAAACGCTGGGCTGGAAGAAGCACAAGGTGGAATCAAGATTGCCGGGAGAAATACCAATAACCTCAGATATGCAGATGACACCACCCTCATGGCAGAAAGTGAAGAGGAACTCAAAAGCCTCTTGATGAAAGTGAAAGAGGAGAGTGAAAAAGTTGGCTTAAAGCTCCACATTCAGAAAATGAAGATCATGGCATCTGGTCCCATCACTTCATGGCAAATAGATGGGGAAACAGTGGAAACAGTGTCAGACTTTATTTTGGGGGGCTCCAAAATCACTGCAGATGGTGACTGTAGCCATGAAATTAAAAGATGCTTACTCCTTGGAAGGAAAGTTATGACCAACCTAGATAGTATATTAAAAAGCAGACATTACTTTGCCAACAAAGGTCTGTCTAGTCAAGGCTGTGGTTTTTCCTGTGGTCATGTATGGATGTGAGAATTGGACTATAAAGAAAGCTGAGTGCCGAAGAATTGATGCTTTCGAACTGTGGTGTTGGAGAAGACTCTTGAGAATCCCTTGGACTGCAAGGAGATCCAACCAGTCCATCCTAAAGGAGATCAGTCCTGGGTGTTCATTGGAAGGACTGATGCTAAAGCTGAAACTACAATACTTTGGCCACCTCATGCAAAGAGTTGACTCATTGGAAAAGACCCTGATTCTGGGAGGGATTGAGGGCAGGAGGAGAAGGGGATGACAGAGGATGAGATGGCTGGATGGCATCACTGACTTGATGGACATGAGTTTGGGTAAACTCCAGGAGTTGGTGATGGACAGGGAGGCCTGGCATGCTGTGATTCATGGGGTTGCGAAGAGTCGGACACGACTGAGTGACTGAACTGAACAGACATTTTTGTTTATCCCAGCTGGGGGATTTCTGTTTGTCTCATCTGTATAGGCCATGGATAATGTTCAAAATGTATAGGGTAGCCACCTAGAGTAAAGAATTATGTGGTCCTGAATGTCAACTGTGCTGAGCTTGAGAAACCCTCAACTAGTTGAATTAAATTCATCTTTCAGCCTATAGCGTGTCCCTTCCTCTCTGTTTCTCTCAGCATGATAGTACCCTTCTCTCTTACTGCCCCCTAGGTATTGATAGATCAACCCTTGCAAATAACAGCGATGATGGTGGTGGTGGTGGCAGTGGCGGTGACAGCTGACATCTACTGAGCACCCATTATGGGTTGGATAATTATACATATAATATGCTTCTCTTAAAATATCCTGTTTCATTCTAAAATAAATTCATAAGTAGGGATTATGATTTTGTTTCTTCACTAAGAAATACAAATGCTTATATGCAAAGCCTGGCTCTTTCCGTTCTGCCTCACTGCCTCATTCTTATAATGAATTACATCTTTGGACATAGGATTTCAAGATTTGGACAGCCCCCATGAGCACCAACTGTGCCTAGAAAACAGTGCTAGATTTTTTGTCTTCAGGTTTTATTTGTAAGATCTCTTTTCTAACCATCATTAACTCAAAAATAGCTTTTCTGAAAGTCTGGGATTGAAAAATTGATGTTTGCCTCCTTTTTCCACATCAGGAAATAAGGTCAATGGTCAACCCCATGCCTTCTCTGTTGATAATAGCTTTTTGCCTTCCATTAGTACATGCAGGCATTTTCCCTTTCCATTGCTTTATCTCCTGCTTAATTTGCCTCGGGATCGAGCTCCCACTGACCAGAAAGGGAGTAACCTGTGGACACAGGTTGAAAGAGAAAGACAGCTGAAGAGCAGAGCAAATATGAACTCAGGAGGAGGCCATAAACATGAGATTAGAGCAACAGCCCAAAGGCCAAACAGGAAAGGCAATGCGGCTTGAGGCTCATGAGCCTCACTCCCATCTCATTGTGCTGCCTTAGTTGTGTCCATCCATCCAGCAGACATTCATTGAGTCCCATGCTGCACGCCTGGTAGGCTTCTAGGTGCTGGGACACAGCAGTGATCAAGACAGACAAAAGCACAGACTCAAAGAGCCGATGAAGTAAAAGTAACTTGTATAAGAAAGGCAACAAGAATTATGGAGAGAAATAAATCAGCAAAAAGGATGGGGAGTGCTGGAAGGAAGACTACAGGTTGCCAGTGAGGTGGTCAGAATAAGTCTTCTTGTGAAGGCGACTTTTGGCAAATCTGGAGGAGGTGAGAGAGCAAGCCATTGGGATATCTAGGGGGAAAGTTCCAGAGGAGGGAACCACATGGATTTAGACCCTGAGGATGAATAGCACATGGTAAATTGGAGGAGCAGTAAGGAGGCTGGAATGGAGTGAGCCAGGGAGAGAGGTCAGAGAGGTGAGTGAGCAAAAGACCAGCCAGTATACTATCTATAGGTCATGGAAAGAGTGGTGGCTCTTTTTTTCTTTTCCATTATAGTTCATTACAGGATACTGAATATAGTTCTCTGTGTTACACAGTAGGAGCTGCTTGTTTGTTCGTTGTATGTATTCTAGTTTGCATTGGCTGACTTAAAACTCAATATTCAAAAAACTAAGATCATGGCATCTATTCCCATCACTTCATGGCAAATAGATGGGGAAACAGTGGAAACAGTGACAGACTTTATTTTCTTGGGCTCCAAAATCATGGCAGATGGTGACTGCAGCCATGAAATTAAAAGATGCTTGCTCCTTGGAAGAAAAGCTATGGCAAACCTAGACAGCATATTAAAAAGCACAGACGTCACTTTGCCGACAAAGGTCTGTCTAGTCAAAGCCATGATTTTTCCAGTAGTCACGTATGGATGTGAGAGTTGGACCGTAAAGAAAGCTGAGTGCCAAAGAACATATGCTTTTGAACTGTGATGTTGGAGAAGACTCTGGAGAGTCCCTTGGACAGCAAGGAGATCCAACTAGTCAACCCTCAATATTCATTGGAAGGACTGATGCTAAAGCTGAAGCTCTAACATCAGTGGCCAAGAACTGACTCATTGGAAAAGACCCTGATGCTGAGAAAGATTGAAGGCAGGAGGAGAAGGAGATGACAGAGGATGAGATTGTTGGATAGCATCACTGACTCAATGGACATGAGTTTGAGCAAGCTCCAGCAGTTGGTGATGGACAGGGAAGCCTGGCGTGCTGCAGTCCACAGGGTCACAAAGAGTCAGACACGACTGAGCGACTGAAATAAACTGACTCCCAAACTCCTTATTTATCCCTCCCCCTCCTTCCCCCTTTGGTAACCATAAGTTTGTTTTCTTTGTCTATGAGTCTGTTTCTGTTTAATGAATTTATATCATTTTCTTTGGATTCCACATGTAAGTGATACCATATGATATTTGTCTTTGACTTAGTGTGATCACCTCTAGGTCCATCCATGTTGTTGCAAATGGCATGATCTCATTGTTTTTTTATGCCAGAGTAGTATACCATTGTGTATATGTATCCCATCTTCCTTATCGATTCATCTGTTGATGAATGGCATCTGGTCTCATTGTGGCTTTTACTCTGGGCAAGATGGGGAATCATTTGGAGGGTTATGAGCAGAGGAATAATAAGAGCTGAATTCTTTGAAAAATGGATCCTTCTGGATGCTGAGTTAGGAATGTCCATTTCATGGGAAGAGAAGGATCTAGTTATATCAATGTCTTTCTCCTTTGAGACTCTGTCTCCTTCTACCCCCCAAACCAAAAAAACAATTACCCCTTTGAGACTCGATTTGGGACTTAGAACAGTGGTCTTTATCCAAATCTCAAGACCAGGAGAGACATTAACAACCCTCTCAACCTGTTCTCCCATTTTCCTGGTAAACAAACCAAAGACATTTTATTGTTATTGAATGTTTACTGGGAGCCCACAATCTGCTCAGCTTTGCAGTAGTTGCAGACAAAAGCTTGACAAAAAAGTCTACCAGATGAGCAAATCGACAATTCTGAAAGGGCATATGTAGTATAATAGAGATGTGCTTGGTACTCTTTTGGTACAGAGAAGAGACACCCAACTCACGCTGGGTATCAGAGAAGGCCTCCTGGATGAGGGAACCAGAAATCAGTGTCCTATTTAAATTCTGTACTGTGACCTTAGCCTAGCCAGCTCCCCTGCCTCATCTGTTGAGTCCTCTACTCTCTCTAACATGGTACTTTCTAGGAGGCAGAAAACTACCTTCATGTGACAAGAAATCCTAAACACAGAGAGTTTATGCTCCAGTTTCTTAGAGAAAAGGCAGCTCAGAGCTGAAATTGGTCCTGTCATTCCTGTATAGGTATAATCCTCATTTTGTATATGAACAAGTGGAGTTTCAGAGAGATTAACTTTCTACAGGTTATAGAGCTAAGTAGGAGAATTGGTGACAAAAATATAGATATCACAGATGTTTTGGTTTTTCTTTTTCCTTCTATTTAAATAACCCTGTAAAACTTCTTTCAGGACAGTTTTTGAAACATCTACAAAAGTAGGTCATGATTTAAGCAGGTGAATAAACCTCAAAGGCCAGAGTGTGAATTTATTTATTTATTTATTTTGTAACTGTATTTTCAGTGTTCGCCCTTAGTTGTTCTCTAAACAGTTTTATGTTTGTATTCACTTGTTGCTGTCTTCCTTGTTCTCCATACTTGATCATTCCTTGTTTCTCCTCTTTAATCTTGTGTGTCCTTCCTTTCACTTTGAAGCTCCCCTCTTTTTTTCCTTAATTGAGAGCATTTTGTAAGGGAGGGTAATGAGTATCCCCTGCATCTGTGAAGCCATAGAGCAGGTGGTTGAAAGGAGGAGCAGCTGAGTATTAGCATGCAACTCTTCTGCAGCTAATTGTCACCGTGCTGTTGATTCCAAACCATTCTTCATATTCATGAAACACTGTCCCTAAAGACATGCTGCCAACTTTATAACTTGTTTTAGGACGACATGCTACCGACTTCATAACTTATTTTAGGACATGTGTCCCAGCCCTGAAGAGTATCCTAAAGATAGAAAGCCAAGTTCATGGTCATTTATGAAGGGTTGTGAGCAGGAAGGACATTCAGCATCACAGTGTGTGCCTTTTTGTTCATTGGCATCTGGACGTAGAATTCCATGTATTGTGATTGGCATCTGCGAGTGTTTTCATGTATGGTCATCCGGCATCTGGGGTGTTTCTGTAGATAATCAGCCTGCATCTGGGTATGTGTTTCTATAGATGGTCATCTGAGGGTGTGCCTCCACAGAGAGGGAGTGCTGTCAAGCTTTTTAGCACACTGTCGTTATGGGAAAGGATTTCCTCCTCTACTGAACCTTCCTTTCCTCGTCTGTCTGTCGGTCCTAGTTTCTCCTCTCTGAAACTACCCAGAATTAAGTTTCGTCTCTCCTCTACATGGTTGCTCTTCAGAGTAGTTGATAAGTTTTATCTCACCCTTCAAAGCCTTCATTTTTTTCCATGATAAAAATTGCACAGCCCTTCTGATGTTTCTCCTAAGACAAGATTCTGGCCTTTTAGTATCTGGGGGTTGCTTATATTGATCAATTCTAGTGCATCAAGGTTTTCTTTTCCAAGTGTAACTTTTTTTCTGATTTCAAAGGTAACAAATATTAATTATAAAAACCTTGGACAATATGTATCTCCAAAAGAAAGAAAGGAAAGGAAGAACAGAAGGAAGGGAGAAAGGGAAAAAGTCACCCTATTATTTCACTGCCCAAATAAATCAGAAACTGCCTACATGCTAAGTTGTTTCAGTCGTGTCTGACTCTTTGCAACCCCATGGACTGTAGCCCACCAGGCTCCTCTGTCCATGGGCCTCCCTATGCAAGAATACTGAAGTGGGTTGCCATTTCCTTCTCCAGGGGAGTCTTCCGGACCCAGGGATCGAACTTGGATCTCTTATGTCTCTTGCATTGGCAGGTGGGTTCTTTACCACAGGTACGACCTGGGAAGCCCCTTTCAGAAACTGTAGTCCATAATTTTCCAGTCTGTGTGTGAGGGAATACTGTGGGTTTACTATAGTGTTCATGAATATTGTTCTTAATGACTGCATTTCACTTTGTTGTATGGTCACCTGGAAACTGATCTGTGTCCTTTTTGAAGTCTGACTGACAGAGGCCATCCCCATGTCAAGCTGAACTGACTGTTACAGAGTCGCTGTCTCCTGCATCGCAGGCAGATTCTTTACCAACTGAACCACCAGGGAAGTCATACGGACTAAATGAGTTAATCTGTGAGGCACTCAGAAGAGTGCCTGGCACATAGTGAACACTCAATAAAGGTTTATGTTTATTTATTTATTTCTACAAATAAGGCAACTTATGAGTTTAATGACTTGTCCAAACCATCATAGGTCGGGGAGAGGGGGGCCCACTTGTAGAAGGTATTCCAGAATGGGCAAGCCATGCTTGAGAATTTCCTTCACACTGACTCACTCTGGGCTCAGTGAACTGTCTCTAAAGCGCTAAATGGTAAATATGTTAGGCTTTGTGGTCATTGAGGTCTCTTGCTCCTGCCCACCTCTGCCATTGTGATGCCAAAGCAGCCATGGAGAGTACACAAACAAAGGGCTGTGGCTGGGTTATAGCAAAACTTCATTTACAAAAACAGGGGACCATCAGATTGGAGTTTGCAGGCCCCTGCCTATTCCCTACCTTAGATAAACTAAGAAGATACTACTTAAATATCTTCTGGTTCTTAATGCATATGTAAATATAAATATGTTAGAAAATCTATAAATTATCTACAAATCAAAAGACGTGTTGAAAATTAAAAATCGTGTGTAGTCTGCCACCCAGCAATAACTAGAGTTTACGTTTTGGTGAATATTCAATAAATGTTTGTTCATCCAGTAAAAAGATATTCTTAATCTCTCCTGTTTGGAAGTCTCCAAGAGGTTGGTTTATTTGTGATTTCCTTCTTAACACTAAAGCTTAAATATGGTCATTAGTGGGTGGGACTGCTCTCTGGGTCCAGTACCTGTGGCACTAAAGGCCAGGGAAGTGGTGTTGATATAACATATTATAGGTTTCCTCTTTTCCTGAGTTGTCTTCTCTCTTCACTGAAGAGCAAACTCCCTTATGTGATTGTCACACTGGGTGCTCCCAAACTCTTCAGTATCTGTGGGGCCTGGACTTGTTTCATTTTGTGAAACGTCGACTAAAACCTTTTAAAGCCTATCCCTTAAGTTTTATATATAAATAGTTATATTTATTAATGATTATAAAGGTTAATACGGAGTTACACACATGCACTTAACCTTTGTAACTGTCAGACGTATCTCTGAGAAATATTAACTATTGAGCACTTTCTATATACTGGACACCATGCTAAGCACTTCACATAGGTCATTAAGTTGAGTCCTTCCCAAACCTTATGATACAGACAAACTGCTTTCATTTCACAGACAAGTGAATTAAGGCTTCTATAGGTTGAATTACTTGTTGAGGACAACAGAGACCCAGGATTTGAACTCAAGTCTGTAGACTCCTTTTTAAGTCTGTGTACGTAATGTATCTTCATCTGGTGCTAATTATCCCTGTTTATTTTTATTTCAGACAGTGGCCTTCTTTATCATAGGGTAACTTAAAATCCCATCGCAAATTACCTTTATCACTTGACAGGCAGAGACACTGAAGACAGTGTCAGGTATTTGCATCAGCTGTTATGTGCTAGTGAAGCCGCCCCTCCTCCACACTCGTGATTCCTTCCTTCGTGCTCGCCATTAGGTTTTGCACAGGAGAAAAGCTGGCTCTCTCTTCTGGAGGATGCTGAGTTTTTGTTTCTGCTTTTGTTGATTGAAACATCGCAGTCCTGCTTTGTTGGGTACTTGCTCCTCCCATTATGGTGTTGGCACAGACCATACCTGCAGCATCGTGTTACTCTCCTGTGCTAAAAATAACCGAGACCCTGGCTGAGACTTCGTATATAAGTCATGGTTTTGATTTATTAATCTCTCCATTAAGTCAGAAAATGACATTTTTGCTGGCCGCATTCCAGTCTGCATTATCTTAGACATCGAGATTTTGCATTAACTTAAATATCCTTCGTATGTGTGTATGTTGTGTATTTATTTGTGGTTTTAGTATCATCGAAATCATCTCTGTGTATAGGTTCCTTAAACTTTCACTTAACCCCTGACTTCAGGCTCTTTAAAACAAAAGTAATGTCTGAAGGAAGCAGATAGCAAATGCTTGCTGATGATAATAAAGATATGGAACCAGAAAGAAAAACAAGAGTTTTGCCTCTTTTATATAAACTTAAAGTTAAAATCTAGGGCTTCATTGCTGGCTCAGATGGTAAAGAATCTGCCTGCAATGTGGGAGACCTGGGTTTGATCCCAGGGTTGGGAAGATCCCCAGGAGATGGGAATGGCAACCCACTCCAATATTCTTACCTGGAGAATTCCATGGACAGAGGCTACAGTCCATGGGGTCACAAAGAGGCAGATACTTCTGAGCTACTAACATTTTCACTTTCAAAATTAAAATTGTATTCAGCAAGTGGTGAACAGCAGCACTTTGAAACCAGTTCATTCATTCAGTATGTATTTAGTGAGCTCCCCCTGACCTCTAGATCAACTCTGATGCTACCTGGTAAGTCTTTAAAGTAAATCACTACCATATTCACACCAGAGTTGGTTCCTTTCACCTGAGATTTAAAGATATCTTGGAAGGTGTGAACGTATTTTTGATGTTTTCTAAGACAATTTTCTGAGAGCTACACCCCAAAGGGTCACTTCACCTTCTTGGATTCCACACCCACCACTCGGCCTTGGCCACAACCAGGGGCATCAGAACAGGAAGGGAGGACGTGACTATAACAGGTCAGTAAAAAAGGAGGAAGCCAAATAATCAGAGTCCTGATGAGCTGCCATTTGATTCTACCAACCATCAACTCTTTGGAATTCTTACACCCTGGCATCTCAAGCCCCCTTTGAACAGTGACCATGTCCTTAAAGGGGCAACCTCAGCTCAGGTTAAAAACAGTGCCACTTAGACATTGCATTTTGCAATTGTTTTACCTGTTATTAACATAATAATTGTCCTCCTTAATGCTGAGCTGCCAACTTCAGTTAGTAATATAGAATTTTTTACGAGTGGGATGGGAGAAGACAATTTAGTTTTATTTCCATTTTAGGGCTGAAGAAACAGTCATTACAGTTAAGGGGTTGTGCAAGGTGGCCTCAATGTCTGGTGATAGAACTAAAATTTAAATTCTGGACTCTTGACTTCAAGTTCACCCCCCAGTTCACTATACCTTTGCTGCCTTTAACCCACATTTATCAATTTATTGTTTTATCGCAAATACAATGTTTCTTAGGAAATGTCTTTTTTAAAATTTTTATTGAAGTATAGTTGATTTACAATATTGTGTTAGTTTCTGCTGTATAGCAAAATGAATCAGTTACACACATACATATATCCACTCTTGTTTAGATTCTATTCTCATATACATCATTACAGAGTGTTGAGTAGACTTTCCTCTGCTATACAGTAGATCCTTACTAGTTATTTATTTTATATATATAGTAGAGTGTATATATCAATCCCAATCTCCCAATTTATCTCTCCCCCTTTCTCCCTTGGTAACCATAAGTTTGTTTTCTACATCTGTGACTATTTCTGTTTTGTAGATAAGTTCATTTGTACCATTTTGTTTTTAGATTCCATGTGTAAGTGATACTTGCCTTTGTCTGACTTACTTCACTCAGTATGACACTCTCTAGTTTCATCCATGTTGCTGCAGTTGGCATTATTTCATTCGTTTCTATGGCCGAGTAATATTCCATTGTATATATGTACCACATCTTCTTTATCCACTCCTCTGTCAGTGGACATTTAGGTTGCTTCCGTGTCTTGGGTAGTGTAAATAATGCTGCAGTGAACACTGGGGTGCATGTATATATCCAGAGAAAACCCCTAGCTATAACTGGTTCAAGAAATGGGTGGGGCCTGTAGCACCCAGGTCAGATTCTCTCCTCTGGGCTTTTCTGGAGCTGAGGCAGGGAGATTTTGCTTTTCTTCTGGGGTTGCTAGTTTTAATCAGGGCTGCCACACAGTGTTGGAGAAGGCAATGGCACCCCACTCCAGTACTCTTGCCTGGAAAATCCCATGAATGGAGGAGCCTGGAAGGCTGCAGTCCATGGGGTCGCTAAGAGTCGGGCACGACTGAGAGACTTCACTTTCTTTCTTTTTTTTTTTTTCATTTTTTGAATGTTGAGTTTTATTTTTATTTTTATTTTATTTTTAAACTTTACATAATTGTATTAGTTTTGCCAAATATCAAAATGAATCTGCCACAGGTATACATGTGTTCCCCATCCTGAACCCTCCTCCCTCCTCCCTCCCCATACCATCCCTCTGGGTCGTCCCAGTGCACTAGCCCCAAGCATCCAGTATCGTGCATCGAACCTGGACTGGCATCTCGTTTCATACATGATATTTTACATGTTTCAATGCCATTCTCCCAAATCTTCCCACCCTCTCCCTCTCCCACAGAGTCCAAAAGACTGTTCTATACATCAGTGTCTCTTTTGCTGTCTCGTACACAGGGTTATTGTTACCATCTGCATTGGAGAAGGAAATGGCAACCCACTCCAGTGTCCTTGCCTGGAGAATTCCAGGACGGGGGAGCCTGATGGGCTGCCATCTCTGGGGTCGCAGAGTTGGACACGACTGAAGCAACTTAGCAGCAGCCACACAGTGTAGTGTGGCTGAGTGTCTTCGTTCCCTATTGCTGCTATAACAAATTATCAGGGGCTTCCTAGGTAGCTCAGCTGGTAAAGAATCTGCCTGCAATGTGGGAGACCCCGGTTTGATTCCTAGGTAAGGATGTTCCCCTGGAGAAGGGATAGGCTACACACTCCAGTATAAAAAAAGAGCTTCCCAAGTGGCAATAGTAGTAAAGAGCCTGCCTGACAACACAAGAGAAATAAGAGACTTTAGTTAGATCCCTGGGCCAGGGAAGATCCCCTGGAGGAGGGCATGGCAACCCACTCCAGTATTCTTGCCTGGAGAATCCCATTTACAGAGGAGCCTAGCGGGCTGCAGTCCATAGGATCGCAAAGAGTCAGACATGACTGAAGTGATTTAGCACACACCTGTGCATTCATTGTCTTATAATCTGTAGGTCAGAAGTCTAAAATGGCTCTGCCTTTCCTACCTCCTAGGGGCTGCCTGCCTTCCTTGGTTTATAGCTTCTCATCACTCTGACCTCTGCTTCTGCCATCACATCTTTCTTTGACTCTCTCCACTCTTTTCCCTTATAAGGCCCTTTGTGATTACTTTAGATCCACTGAAGTAATCTAAGATAGTCACCCCATCTCAGAATCCTTGACTTAATCACATCAGCAGAAGTCCCCTATGCCCTGTAAGGAGGCGTATTTTCCAATTCTGAGGACTTAGGACATGGATATCTTTGGGGACCTGCCACAATAAGTGAATTACTTCTTTTTGATTTAAGCTGGTCTGAGTTGGAATACTGTTATTTGCAACTAAGAATCTTGAAAAATACTGTATTAAAGAAAATGGTTTTCAGGAGCAATTTAAGAACATTTTATATAGATATTTGGAATTATAAAGCATTTTTGGAAATATGAAAAATTGTGCAGAGAACATTAAATTATACATATAACTTTAAATGACTCCAATATTTTCCTGTCCTTTAATCTCTTTGTACCTTTTTAAAACACTTTTTTTCACTTTTGTTATGCTACCAACTGGGAATTCTCTTTCAGATACTCTTGTTCTCAGTCAAGTTCACCTTTAAAATATCTTCCTTCCTACAGCCTATTATATGCTACAGAGACTTTCTGCAATGTTTTTTCCTCCTGTTATTCATTTTTCTTCTTTCCTCTCAACTGTCACTCTTCTTGTTTTTCAGAATATTCATCTTTGTCTTTCTTAAGTTTGAACTGTTTTCCCTTGTTCACTGTTTCTGTGAATTTTTTTTTTTTTTTCTGTTTGTGTTTGGGAGTAGGAAATAGGCTCAAAGCTTTTTTTTTTTTTTAATTGTGTGCTTCTGCTGTTCTAGAGAATGTTTTGTTATAATTCTCATGGCTAGTATCAAATAAACATGAATTCCCATTTCACAATAACTGAATAAATAAATCTCTCGCTTTCAGAGTGGTTCTTATTCTTTGCTGTTTCCCTATATTACTTTCCTGAAAAGCTTAGAGAAGGATATTTTTAGTCTTTAAGTACTCATTCTTATTTTAATCTCCTCTTTTTAAAGTTGAAATATTTTTGCACCAGGGCGTTTTGACTTTGTGCTTGTAAGAATACATAGGGGAGAAAAAAGTTTTCCTTAACCCTCTCGGTGTCCCTGGCTGGGCCTGAAAAGTAAACTGAGAGAGACAAATGAACAGGACAAAAATCCTACAAATTTATTTGGTGTAAGTTTTACATGATACAAGAACCTTCATAAGGAAATGAAAAACCAAAGAAATAGTTAGACCTGTGTATTTGGATGCTAGCCTTGATGAAGATTGGACAGTTGTGGAAAAATATGACAGGTTAAAGGAGCACGAAGTAAGTGTAGTAAACTAGAGGAGCTTAGCAAGGCCTGTTTGTTCAGATTTTTCTCAGCTTTTGGAGGATCAGAGTGTTCCTTTCCTCGAAATGTGAGGAGGGGGCATCTCACATGAGCATCTTATGACCTGTTTCAGGTGGAGGCTGTAGTGACCTTCCTGCTTCTGCCAGAGTTTGCTCAAATTCCTTCAGGTTAAAACAATCAATCTATCAAGGTGCCATATTTTCAGGTAGTTTGTCCAAACCCCATCAAGTACATTGTACAAGATCTTTATTTAATCAATGACATTTAACTGTGTTATCTGTGGCAATTTAATCCAACAAATGAAATTTCTTTTCTCATTGTACTAACATATGAGAAATAACTGGTTTATATTTCACCAACTAGCCATCTTTAAAATAAACACAAATAAGTATGTTAATGGCTTCCCCGGTGGGTCAGTGGTAAAGAATCTGCCTGCCAGTGCAGGAGACACAAGAGATGTGGGTTCAATCCCTGGGTCAGGAAGATCCCCTGAAGTAGGAAATGGTAACCTACTCCAGTATTCTTGCCTGGAAAACCCCATGGACAGAGGAGTCCGGCAGGTTACAGTCCATGGGGTCGTACAGAGTTGGACCTGACTGAGCACTCACCTTTTAACTCCAGGAGTTGGTGATGGACAGGGAGGCCTGGCGTACTGTGATTCATGGGGTCACAAAGAGTTGGACATGACTGAGCAACTGAACTGAACTGAATAGATAATAAAAGTACAAAATAACTTTAGAATGTAATCTTATTTTTTTCTGTAAGATTCTATGACCCCTTTCCAACTCTTGTGCTGGTACATTCAAAGTTTATTTTTTTTCTTTTCCTTTAATCCATGTAAATTTTCTGTGTATCTGCTGGATCCACAGTGCAGTAAAATGTTGGAGTATAGTACATGGAACCATGTCCCAGCTGTGCTCACTTACTGGGTGTCTCTTCTGTTTTGATTTTGCTTTGTTTGTTTACACTATGAGCACTATGGGTATAACCAGTCTTGAACACATTTTTAAGTGATTCCTTGAAATATATTCCTAAAGGTAGTAGATGAGGCCAAGCAATATGGTCATACCTAATTATTTCTAGTATACTTTTCACAATGTAAGAATAAATACCCCAGAGAGTAAATAAGACTTTGATGGAAAGAAGCTAGCACAAAGAAGCAAAAAGATGAGGTTATTCTCTGTCATATGAACAAGATTGAAGAAGTGGTTTTGTTTTTAATGAGCCTGGAATCTGAGGGATTTCAGGGAGAAGAGATGAGATGTATCCCCTTTGGGATGGTTGTTTTTTGTTTCTGAGATTCCTTTCTCTTTCTTAAGTGTCCCCTTCCTCCAGTGTTGCCCCCCGACCCCATGGTGTTGTGATATTTTCTTTTTGCCCCATCCCCTCTGTTGATTCCTTTCCTCGTTCCATCCCCTAACTCTGACTATCCTCCAATGCTGGCCCCTTTGCTGTCTTCCTCACTGACTTCAGATAATGCCTTTATGTCACACATAACCCAATCATACTCTAGGCTCAAGGTTATCTCTTGACCAGTTCCTTAGCCTGGTATCATTCCTACAGTGTCTTCTCCCCACTGTCATTCCCACTTCTTTGTTGTGAAACCTTATCGTTTATCACCTGGACAATTGCAATTCATTCCTGGATGGTGTCCTTGCTCCCTGGCAATTTCAATCCTCACTCTTCCTTGCAAGCTGTGCAGGTCTACAGTAGTCATTTAAACATTTCTGGGTCTTGATTTATGTACCTTGGCTCATGGATGAATAGCCCACTGCTGCTGACATATCATGTATATAGGAGTTTCCTTACTCTTTGAGTCTTTCCTTCTTAGAACTTATCCCTCATCAGTATTCCTGTTGTGACAAACAAAGTCTGATCTTGTCACTCTCAAACTTTGCTAACTTCAGTAATTTTTAGGACCTAGAGGATAAAATCTAAACTCTTTGTTGGAACAGACCTTCAAGGCCTGTTCACATTTACCCACCTCATCTTCTGCCATCAGCCCCAATCTCACATCCCCAGCCCTTTTGCCCATGATGTCATTTCCAAAACAGGTCAACCAAGCCCTTTCAACCTTCTGACTTTACACGTGATGATCTCTTTTTGTCAGGACTTTCAAGTCCCCACTGATTTTTTTTTTCAGGATCCATTTATTTATTTATTTATTTTTTTTTAAAAACTTTCTCTGCCGCCCGGCCCTGCCGCCCCCGGCAGGGAGGCCCCGCCCCGCCCGGCGCCCAGACCCGCCCCCTTCAGGATCCATTTAAAAGCATCTTTTAAAAAAGCCTTCCCCAACTGACAAAGAATTAATCTCAAAAATATACAAGCAGCTCCTGCAGCTCAATTCCAGAAAAATAAGCGACCCAATCAAAAAATGGGCCAAGGAACTAAACAGACAATACTCCAAAGAAGACATACAGATGGCTAACAAACACATGAAAAGATGCTCAATATCATTCATTATCAGAGAAATGCAAATCAAAACCACAATGAGGTACCATCTCACACTGGTCAGAATGGCTGCTATCCAAAAGTCTACAAGCAATAAATGCTGGAGAGGGTGCAGAGAAAAGGGAACCCTTTTACATTGTTGGTGGGAATGAAAACTAGTACAGCCACTATGGAGAACAGTGTGGAGATTCCTTAAAAAAACTGGAAATAGAACTGCCATATGACCCAGCAATCACACTACTGGGCATACACACCAGGAAAACCAGAATTGAAAGAGAGACACGTGTACCCCAATGTTCATTGCAGCACTGTTTACGATAGCCAGGACATGGAAGCAACCTAGATGTCCATTGGCAGACTAATGGATAAGAAAGCTGTGGTACATATATACAATGGAATATTACTCAGCCATTAAAAAGAATACATTTGAATCAGTGCTAATGAGGTGGATGAAACTGGAACCTATTATACAGAGTGAAGTAAGTCAGAAAGAAAAACACCAATACAGTATATTAACACGTTTATATGGAATTTAGAAAGATGGTAACAATCACCCTATATGTGAGACAGCAAAAGAGACACAGAGATAAAAACAAACTGTTGGACTCTGTGGGAGAAGCCGAAGGTGGAATGATCTGAGAGAATAGCATTGAAACATGTATATTATCATTTGTGAAACAGATGGCCAGTCCAGGTTTGATGCATGAGACAGGGTGCTTGGGGCTGGTGCACTGGGATGACCCAGAGGGATGGGATTGGGGAGGGAGGTGGGAGGGGGTTTCAGGATGGGGAACACGTGTACACCCATGGCGGATTCATGTCAAGTATGGCAAAAACCACTACAGCATTGTAAAGTAATTAGCCTCCGATTAAAATAAATAAATTAAAAAAAAAAAGCCTTCCCATATACTTGAACTCTCTCCATGCTCCTGGAATTTTAAATCTTAAGCAAATGAGCAATAATATGGGAACAAAGGGCTTCCCTGGTGGCTCAGATGGTAAAGAATCTGCCTGCAATGCACAAGACCTGTGTTTGATCCCTGGGTTGGGAAGATCCCATAAAGGAGGGCATGGCAACCCACTCCAGTATTCTTGCCTGGAGAATTCCCAGTGACAGAGGAGCCTGGTGGGCTACAGTCCATGGGGTCGCAAAGAATCAGACACAATTGAGTGACTAAGCACACATGGGAACAAAGGCAATGAATAATGTGTTGCCCACTCCAGTACTCTTGCCTGGAAAATCCCATGGATGGAGGAGCCTGGAGGGCTGCAGTCCATGGGGTCGCTAAGAGTCAGACACGACTGAGCGACTTCACTTTCACTTTTCACTTTCACGCACTGGAGAAGGAAATGGCAAACCACTCCAGTGTCCTTGCCTGGAGAATCCCAGGGACGGGGGAGCCTGGTGGGCTGCCGTCTCTGGGGTCGCACAGAGTCGGACATGACTGAAGCGACCTAGCAGCAGCAGCAGCAAGACCATCTTGTGGTGACTTCTTCTTAGCCCCCAGCCAGGCTTTCTCAAGTAGGGTACCTCATTTGAGGCAGAGAAAGTGAAAATGATTTGAGTGACAGATTTCTCCATCCTGCCAAAGATAGCATATGACGAGTGCCATTTTAGATGCAGAGGAGAGGCGTTAAGTCACTATACTGTATATAACGCATGCTATAGGGTGATAGAACTTAATTTTCTCATGAAACTCGGGTTAGAAAGACTGCTACAAGGCAATTTTGGATCTGCCAAATTTCTAAGCCTCATTCTCTGAGTTCTCACTGATGCTGTGAGCCGCTGGCATTATGATCCATTCCTTGCACACCTGAGATAGCTAGATTCAGTTTTGGTTGCTAGCAAATAAGAGCGTTCTCTACTATAACAGCACCAGAGAGTATGTATTTATTGCTGTATATGTTTGTTGAATAATTAATCAGATGAATAGCCTTTGAAATTTCTCCATTTTCTTTTTTCCCTATATCAAAACAGTCACCACACATATCAGTCTTTATTTTCAGCATTGCTCAGAGTCTATCCTTTCTTTACATTTTCATGCCCACCCTCCTCGTCTAGTATATTATCACCTCAGCCCACATTCCTGCAGTCATCTCTTCATGCTGCCCTTTACCTCTTTCATGCTCTCCCCTTAAATGATACTGAACCCAGATCAATTTTTCCCCAAAACAGAAAGACACATTATCATTCCTCTTATAGATATCATACCAACTGGCTTTGAGGTTAAGTTGACCTCATGAGCCTAGCACTCCAGGTCTCCCATAGTTTGGCCCCAGAGTCTCCATCCAGCACGCCTCCTTCACTGCACTCAGAGATGGTGCTCTCCTGTACATACTCTTTTACTTGCGCTATACCTACCACCCTTCCCTCACTGCAACCTGTTTTACTGAACTAAAAAAATTCATTGTCAGATCTTACCAAATGATCCTCCCAATATGCATGTTCTAATCATTTTGTTTCCTGAACATCGTAAGCCATATTTACTGCTTCTTTTCCTGTTCCCCACATCACATTTCACCTGGATAATTCTTTTCTCCATGTTCAAAACACTCTTATTCTCAATATAACCCACATACGGTGGTTAGGAAGAGTAAGCAAACAGTGAATTACAGTGTTCATTTTTTTTCTTAATTATTACTGATTTCTAAAACCCCCTTGTACCACTTCAAAATCTACCTCCTCCCAAAAGCCTGCTTGACTCTCTTTAACCTAAATACTCACTCTTTCCTAATTTTCATTCTTACAGTCCATTACTGCCTTGTCTCCATACTAGTAAGTGGAATTATCCACTGGAACTCTCCTCATCAAGAACCAATAATTAGCCTGTTAAGTATACACTTGAGTGGACAGCAAGGAAAACAAGAAGTATTACTGTTACCTCCACTTTCTTCCCCTTTTTTATACCAAATTGCGGAATACTTTTTATTTTTAAAAATATAAAGGTCCACAGTAGGTCACTGCTGGCTATTAACAAACTTCAGTTCAGTTTAGTCGCTCAATCATGTCCGACTCTTTGTGACCCCATGGACTGCAGCATGCCAGGCCTCCCTCTCCATCACCAACTCCCGGAGTTCACCCAAACTCATGTCCATCAAGCCGGTGATGCCATCCAACCATCTCATCCTCTGTCGTCCCCTTCTCCTCCTGCCTTCAATCTTTCCCAGCATCAGGGTCTTTTCAAATGAATCAGCTCTTTGCATCAGGTGGCCAAAGTATTGGAGTTTCAGTTTCAACATCAGTCCTTCCAAAGACTCAGGACTGATCTCCTTTAGGATGGACTGGTTGGATCTCCTTGCAGTCCAAGGGACTCTCAAGAGTCTTCTTCAACACCACAGTTCAAAAGCATCAATTCTTCTGTGCTCAGCTTTCTTTATAGTCCAACTCTCACACTCATACATGACTACTGGAAAAACCATAGCCTTGACTAGACGTACCTTTGTTGACAAAGTAATGTCTCTGCTTTTTAATATGCTGTCTAGGTTGGTCATAACTTTCCTTCCAAGGAGTAAGCGTCTTTTAATTTCATGGCTCCAATCACCATCTGCAGTGATTTTGGAGCCCAGAAAAATAAAGTCAGCCGCTGCTTCCACTGTTTCCCCACCTATTTCCCACGAAGTGATGGGACCAGATGCCATGATCTTCGTTTTCTGAATGTTGAGCTTTAAGCCAACTTTTTCACTCTCCTTTTTCACTTTCATCAAGAGGCTCTTTAGTTCTTCTTCCCTTTCTGCCATAAGGGTGGTGTCATCTGCGCATCTGAGGTTATTGATATTTCTCCTGGCAATCTTGATTCCAGCTTGTGCCTCCTCCAGCCCAGTGTTTCTCATGATGTACTCTGCATATAAGTTAAATAAGCAGGGTGACAAGATACAGCCTTGATGTACTCCTTTTCCTATTCGGAACCAGTCTGTTGTTCCATGTCCAGTTCTAACTGTTGCTTCCTGACCTGCATACAGGTTTCTCAAGAGACAGATCAGGTGGTCTGGTATTCCCATCTCCTTCAGAATTTTCCAGTTTCTTGTGATCCACACAGTCAAAGGCAAAAAGATAGGACACTGAAAGATGAACTCTCCAGGTCAATAGGTGCCCAATATGCCACTGGAGATCAGTGGAGAAATAACTCCAGAAAGAATGACGGGATGGAGCCAAATCAAAAACAACACCCAGTTGTGGATGTGACTGGTGATAGAAGCAAGGTTCGATGCTGTAAAAAGCAATATTGCATAGGAACCTGGAATGTTAGGTCCATGAATCAAGGCAAGTTGAAAGTGGTCAAACAGATGATGACAAGAGTGAACATCGATATTCAAGGAATCAGCAAACTAAGATGGACTGGAATGGATGAATTTAACTCAGATGACCATTATATCTACTACTGTGGGCAGGAATTCTTTAGAAGAAATGGAGTAGCCATCATAGTCAACAAAAGAGTCCAAAATGCAGTACTTGGATGCAATCTCAAAAACGACAGAATGATCTCTGTTCATTTCCAGGGCAAACCTTAGTCTTCATCGGATGGCAAATATGGTCTTGGCTAGGAATTGTTTGGTTGCAAGAGCTAGAAATCTCAGATGAGGTCATGGGAAGAAGGGAATTGTAGTACATTTATACTATGCAATTACTCGGACACAGGAATCAGAAAATGGCCAAGCTTCTTGAGAATGGAAGAAGATGCTGAGATTGAAATCTCTTTTTTTCTCTTTAACTCTTTGTCAACAACTGCAACACCTCTCCCATCTCTGCTTTTCTTGGTCTCTGCTCTCCAAAGATGCTGACTACTTGTAAGGGGCTCGAAGGGGCCCAATTCACATGACTTTACTGACTTAATCCATCATCTACTGTTGGCTGATTGCAGATTCTCAAGGCAAGGGATTTGGCTAAACTTTGATTTGATATGATGGTTGACGTTAGGCCAGGTGTACATCCTTGGTCCACAGCACTGTGGGGCTGGGGGCACACAATATAAAAATAAACACTTGGTCCTGTTTGTTCAAGGAGGTTTTAAGTGAGTCACACATAGGTCCCCAAACTTCCACTATAAAAAAGTTGAGTGTTATGTATGTATTTGAGAATCTTCACACCCCAGGCCTGTTTCTTTGCCTTCTTCTAATTTTAATAGCTAGTTTCACTATGATATGGAAGAAGACTCATTAATCTTAAAATTGTCATGTTACTGATGTAATCAATAGAAAATGAGGAAAAATTATGAACTAGTTCTTACAATCATGTGTATCATGCATTACATGGTTAAAAATCAACCTTATTAGAAGTTCAGTGCAATTTTGGCCTACAAATTTAAAAGAGCATATGGAAGAATTCGAGGGGGTCTAGATTGAAGGCAGGAGAAGGGGACGACAGAGAATGAGGTGGTTGGATGACATCACTGACTCAATGGGCATAAGTTTGAGCAATCTCAGGGAGATGGTGAAGGACAGGGAAGCCTGGTGTGCTGCAGTCCCTCGGGTCACAAAGAGTCGGACACAACTTAGCAACTGAATAACAACAATGCAAAACTAGGGAAATGATAAAAGAGAAATAAAATAGCATGTGAGTTTAATGCTTATTTAACCTGGGGAAGATAGTAATGATGTGAGAATTTCCCCAAACATATGAAGGTGAAATAGAGATATAGTGAGATCACCTTTATTGCCATGATATAATATGCAATAGAATATAGATTTTAATGACAACATAAACTCAACCTTTTAGGCTGCAGTGCTGTGCTCAGAGAAATTCATGGACTCTTTATTTATATAAGATGTATAAATGTATTTGGGCTTCCCTTGTGGCTCAGCTGGAGAAGGCAATGGCACCCCACTCCAGTACTCTTGCCTGGAAGATCCCATGGGTGGAGGAGCCTGGTAGGCTGCAGTCTGTGGGGTCGCTATGAGTCGGACACGACTGATCGACTTCACTTTCACTTTTCACTTTCATGCACTGGAGAAGGAAATGGCAACCCACTCCAGTGTTCTTGCCTGGAGAATCCCAGGGACAGGAGCCTGGTGGGCTGCCATCTATGGGGTCACACAGAGTCGTACACAACTGAAGCGAACTAGCAGCAGCAGCAGCAGTGGCTCAGCTGGTAAAGAATCAGCCTGCAATGCAGGAGACCTGGGTTTGATCCCTGGGTTGGGAAGATCCCCTGGAGAAGGGAAAGGCTACCCATTCCAGTATTCTGGCCTGGAGAATTCCATGGACTGTGTAGTCCATGGGGTCGGACATGACTGAGCAACTTTCACTTTCTTTTTCACTTTTCATAAATGTATTTATAGGAGCAGATATGTGGTATCATACTCACAGGAGTATAAATTAGAGGACTTTGTTGAGATTGCCTCAAGCTCTATGATCCTGAGGTTAGTTTTGTGAAAGTCAGTAGAAGTTAAAGACAGAAGTAAAAAAAAAAAAAAAAAAAAAAAAACTTTTGTCATCATATTTTTCTTAATGAATGATTCCAGATGTGGCCAAATGAATTGTGCTCTCTAAGGGGCATTCAAAGGAGCAGCAATAGTCACCAATCACTGAATTTTCTTTTGTGGAGTGGGAATTATGAACTAAGGGTGAAAGCTAAATTTTCCTTCATAATGAAGCAAGTAAGATTCTAGTGACTAGGTGAGAGAAGAGAGAAGGACAGATGAAGTGACCAGAAATGGGGAAATAATGATGGAAATTTCAAAGAAATTAACAGACTTTCCTGTAAGTAGTGTGTAGTGTGAGTCATCTTTATCCACCCCCTCCCTCAAGATTTCACCAGAAAATTGTCACCAAATATCTGTCTCTGTTATTGAGTCAGGGAGTTGGATCTCTGTTAGGATGCATAGAAAATGCTAAGTATAGCCTCCAGTATGACCTCTTGGAGCTGAGGTCACCCATGAAAAAAAGTTTACTCTACTCAGATTATCTGTATTTATCACTATCCTCAAATTATCTGTATTTACCAACCCAAGAGTGAACTAAGTAGACATGTCAATGTAGTATCAGGGCCACGTAAGAATTTTGATTCGGTGGAAGATAACTCAAGGCTGGAATTCCAGAGAATTTTACTGTATGACCTTGGATGAACAAATAAATTCTTTGTGCCTTAATTTCTCCTTCAAATGATGACAATGTATATACCTCATCTACTTCAAGATATAATAATGTATGATTACTTACAAGAAAATATAGTCAATTCAGATCGCAAGTCCTACAGCCCAGTAGTGAGAGCCACTGAGAACTGAGCAAGCCTTGGGCACTGAGGCATGGCCTACCACTTCTACTTGCAATGTCATTTGGGGATCCTGAGGGTCCCCAAAACTCATTCAGGGGGGTTGCAAGGTCAAAATAACTTTTATAGTAATACTAAGATTTTATTTGCCTTTTTTCAATCTCATTCTCTCACGAATGCCTGGTGGAGTTTTCTGGAGGCTACATAGTGTGTGATATCTCACAGATTGAATGCAAAAGCAGATATGAGAATCCAGCTGGCTTCTTTAAGCCAGAGCTTAAAGAGATTTTCAAAAATATAAAACAGTCCTATTCTTCTTATTAATTTTTTTCTTTTGGAAATGCAGTTCTTTTTCACTTAAAATATTGTTTGTATTACCCTGATAGCTCAGTTGGTAAAGAGTCTGCCTGCAATGCAGGAGACCCCGGTTCAATTCCTGGATCAGGAAGATCCACTGGAGAAGGGATAGGGCACCCACTCCAGTATTCTTGGGCTTCCCTTGTGGCTCAGCTGGTAAAGAATCTGCCTGCAAAGTAGGCAGTGTGGGAGACCTGGGTTGGGAAGATCCCCTGGAGAAGGGAAAGGCTACCCACTCCAGTATTCTGACCTCAAAAATTCCATGGGCTGTATAGTCATGGGGTCCCAAAGAGTCAGACATGACTGAGTGACTTTGACTTTCACTTTTACCATGTAATGGGCTTATTGTTCTTATTTTTTAAAAATAAACATTTAAACACTTTCCAGTTTTGATTTCTAATATAGTAAATATCAGTACATATTTTTCGTACAAACAAAAGACTTGAGGAACTTCCTTGGCAGTCCACTGGTTAAGACTCTGTGCTTCTACTGCAGGGGGCTCTAGTTTGATTCCTGGTTAGAGAACTAAGATCCCACATGCTGCTCGGAGTGGTGAAAAAAAAGATTTTTGAGGTCATTCATTAATTTTGAAAGTGTATTAAGAGTCCTGAAGCAAAATGATTGGAGAACCACTTTACCTTGGCAAAGTGACTTTGAGTAAGGTGATCCATGCATGCTCTAACTTTCCCTCCTTCTGCCATGGTCTTATGGTAGGTGGTGGGACCCTCAGGAGAAGAATCCCTCACAGAGTACAGATATTTGGGAATCCTCTCAAACTGGTAAAAGTTGAAACTGAACTGTGTGTGTGGTTCTCACCGATACCATCATATCCAAGCCTCATAACATATTCCATTCCTGTGGTGTATGGATTCTCCAGCATTACTCATCTCTGGGTCAAAGACTGATGGCATTTTATGCTGAGGGGAGGGCCCTGGAGAAGACCTGGACTTGGTGACAAAGCCTGCTCTTGTATCATTACCATCAGTATGTCTTTCAGCATATGCATAATTGGTGTTCCACTATCAGCCTCAGAATTGCTGTTACTGATGCTCATGACAGGTGAGACATCAGGCTAGCTAATTTATATGTATTAAATCTCGTAACACACTTGGGAGTTCAGTATACTTATTATGGCAGTTTTATGTCAGAGGAAACTGAGACATGCTGTTTAGCTAAATTTGGTTAAGGTCTCACAGGGTCGTAAGTAAGAAAAGTCAGATTCAGACACAAATCATTTGGCTCCAGGTTCTGTGGTGTTTAAGTCTGTATGCTATCACTCTCCCTATGGGCTTGTTGACTACAGTTTCCTCTTCCAATGTACTGGGAAGGGTCAACTGACTGCTGTAACAGCCAACCTAAAATTTACAGAAGATTCATATAAAAGTAATTCCTTTGTGTTCCAGTGCAAAGTGGGTAGGTAAGGGTTCCATATGGTCACTCAGAGACCCAGGATCTTTCCATCTTGTGGCTCCATCCTTCTGTAAGCCCTTGGAATTCTCTACCTTTAGTCAGTCAATGAGGATAATGGAAAACTGCACAAGTCAAGTCAGCTTTTCCACCTGTATTTCATGGCTTTTAATCTCTCATATGGCTACACCCAATGGTTAGGGATGCTGGGAAATATGATCTAGCTGCCCAGAAGGAAAAAGAGAAGAGCTGAACAGTCATAGAGCACCTGTAAAGAGTTTGATGTTAAGTAATAATGAGGAGATTATAGGAGTATTGCTAGAGTCTGAGCTCTCAGATCAACTGATACTTTAGAAGGTCTACCAATAATTGGATAGGGATTCCCAGGTGGCACAGTGGTAAAGAATCTGCCTGCCATTGCAGGAGATGCAAGAGACTCGTGTTCGATCACTGGGTCAAGAAGATCCCCTGCAGTAGGGAATGGCAACCCACTGCAGTATTCTTGCCTGGAAAATCCCATGGAAATAGGAGCCTGGCGGGCTACAGTCCATGGGGGTCACAAAGAATTGGACATTACTGAATGACTGAGGACACACCAATAATTCGATATCCCTGACATGGAAGTTTCTTTACTTTAAGGCCTCCAGGGCCGAGGTCCTCAGATGTAAGTGTATATGGGCCTGAGATTAACTATCAAAAACTTTAATATGATACCTAAAACTAAGCAGCCCTTATAACATCCTAGTGAAAATTATAATAGAAAAGACTATTTTCCTCAGACACTTCAGTGTTAATTTTCTTCACTGAAAATTTACGAGAAGATTTTCAGAGCAAATATGCAGACCTATTATTAATATAATATGAATGATGCCCTCTGAAATTTTGCAGTACACGTCCTGTACAACTAAAAAGATGGCCTGCCTTTATGCTTGCTAAGGATTCCCACCCCTTTAGTCATTATAGTTCAGCCCAGGTTTCCAGTTGTCTTGCAGGAATGCACCCAGAGAGCATAATTAAGTTATTGCTTGCTTTTCTTTCAGAGAAGGCAATGGCACCCCACTCCAGTACTCTTGCCTGGAAAATCCCATGGACAGAGGAGCCTGGTAGGCTGCAGTCCATGGGGTCGCTAAGAGTCGGACATGACTGAGCAACTTCCCTTTCACTTTTCACTTTCATGCATTGGAGAAGGAAATGGCAACCCACTCCAGTATACTTGCCTGGAGAATCCTAGGGATGGGGGAGCCTGGTAGGCTGCAGTCTATGGGGTCTCACAGAGTCAGACACGACTGAAGTGACTTAGCTTAGCTTAGCTTGCTTTTCATTAAATGTTCCTTTTCATGGTTCCTTCAGTTTGTCCCATGCACAATAGCATTTCTCATCCTTCAGTTCAGTTCAGTCACTCACTTGTGTCTGACTCTTTGTGACCCCATGGACTGCTGCATGCCAGGCTTCCCTGTCCATCACCAACTCCCGGAGTTTACCCAAACTCATGTCCATCAAGCCGGTGATGCCATCCAACCATCTCATCCTCTGTCATCCCCTTCTCTTCCCACCTTCAATCTTTCCCAGCATCAGGGTCTTTTCAAATGAGTCAGCTCTTCACATCAGGTGGCCAAAGTATTGGAGTTTCAGCTTCAGCATCAGTCCCTCCAATGAATATTCAGGACTGATTTCCTTTCAGATGGACTGGTTGGATCTCCTTGCAGTCCAAGGGACTCTCAAGAGTCTTCTCCAACACCACAATTCAAAAGCATCAGTTCTCCAGTGCTTAGCTTTATTTACAGTCCAACTCTCACATCCATACATGACTACTGGAAAAACCATACCTCTGACTAGATGGACCTTTGTCGGCAAAGTAATGTCTGCTTTTTAATATGCTGCCCAGGTTTGTCATAGCTTTTCTTCCAAGGAGCAAGTGTCTTTTAATTTCATGGCTGCAGTCACCATCTGCAGTGATTTTGGAGCCTAAGAAAGTAAAGTCTGTCACTGGTTCCATTGTTTCCCCATCTTTTTGCCATGGAGTGATGGGACCAGATGCCATGATCTTAGTTTTTTGAATGTTGAGTTTTAAGCCAGCTTTTTCACTCTCCTCTTTCACTTTCATCAAGAGGCTCTTCAGTTCCTCTTCGCTTTCTGCCATAAAGGGTGGTGTCATCTGAGTGTCTGAGGTTATTGATGTCTCTCCTGGCAGTCTTGATTCCAGCTTGTGCTTCATCCAGCCCGACATTTCTCATGATGTACTCTGCATGTAAGTTAAATAAGCAGGGTGACAATATACAGCCTTGATGTACTCCTTTCCCTATTTGGAACCAGTCTGTTGTTCTGTTTCCGGTTCTAACTGTTGCTTCTTGACCTGTATACAGATATCTCAGGAGGCAGGTCAGGTGGTCTGGTATTCCCATCTCTTGAAGAATATTCCACAATTTGTTGTGATCCACACAGTCAAAGGCTTTGGCATAGTCAATAAAGCACAAGTAGATGTTTTTCTGGAACTGTCTTGCTTTTTCAGTGATCCAGCGGATGTTGGCAATTTGATCTCTGGTTCCTCTGCCTTTTCTAAAACCAGATTGAACATCTGGAAGTTCACAGTTCACATATTGCTGAAGCCTGGCTTGGAGAATTTTGAGCATTCCTTTACTAGCGTGTGAGATGAGTGCAATCGTGTGGTAGTTTGAGCATTCTTTGGCATTGCCTTTCTTTGGGATTGGAATGAAAACTGACCTTTTCCAGTCCTGTGGCCACCGCTGAGTTTTCCAAATTTGCTGGCATATTGAGTGCAGCACTTTCACAGCATCATCTTTCAGATTTGAAATAGCTCAACTGGAATTCCATCACCACCACTAGCTTTGTTCATAGTGATGCTTTCTAAGGCCCACTTGACTTCACATTCCAGGATGTCAGGCTCTAGGTGAGTGATCACACCATCGTGATTATCTGGGTCGTGAAGATCTTTTTTGTACAGTTCTTCTGTGTATTCTTGCCACCTCTTCTTACATAGTTGCATATAAACAGAATTTGAATCACAAAAGCAAACTGGGTATTTTTTATTATGAATAGTATGCATAATTATATTTTGAAATTACATTTTTTTAGTTTTGCATTTACATGCGTATATTGTCATCTTTGAGTATATATAATTATATGCGTCCTTATTTTCTCTTTTATCATTGATTCTTCTGTATTTTCTTTTTTCTGATTGATGTATAGTTGATGTACAATGTTGTGTTAGTTTCTGTTGTATAGCATTGTGATTCAGTTATACGTATATATACATATTCTTTTAAATATTCTTTTCTATTATGGTTTATTACAGAATATTGAGTTTATTTCTCTTTGCTATACAGTAGGACCTTACAGTTCATCTATTATATATATATATATTGGTTTGTATCTGCTAATCCCAGATTCCTAATATATCCCTCTCCCATCCCCTTTGCCCTTTAGTAACCGTAAGTTTGTTTTCTATGACCATGAGTATCTTTGTTTTCTAAGTAAGTTCATTTGTGTTATTTTTTAGATTCTGCATATAAGTGATATCATATGGTATATGTCTTTCTCTTTCTGACTTCACTTAGTGTGATAATTTCTAGGTCCATCCTTGTGGCTGCAAATGGCATTATTTCATTCTTTTTATGGCTGAATAGTATTCCATTGTGTATATATACCATATCTTCTTGATCTATTCATGTGTTGATGGACATTTAGGTTGTTTCCATGTCTTGGCTATTGTAAATTGTGCTGCTATGAACATAGGAATGCATGCCTCTTTTCAAATTAGAGCTTTCTCTAGGTATATGCACAGAAGTGGCATTACTGGATCATATAGCAACTCTATCTTTAGCTTTTTAATGAGTCTCCATACTGATTTCCTAGAGAAGGAAATGGCAACCCACTCCTATATTCTTGCCTGGAGAATTCCATGGACAAAGGAGCCTGGCAGGCTACAGTCCATGGGGTCACAGAGTCGGACATGACTGAGTGACTATCACTCACTCATACTGTTTTCCTTAGTGTCTGCACCAATTTACATTCCCACCAATAGCATTAGAAGGTTCCCTTTTCTCCACGTCCCCTCCAACATTTGTAATTTGTATGCTTTTTAATGATGGTCATTCTGACCAGTGTGAGGTGGTAGGTACATCATGGCAGTTTTTATTTACATTTCTCTAGTAACTAGTGATGTGTAGCTCTTTTCATGTGCCTGTTGGCCATTTGTATGTCTTTGGACAAATGTCTATTTAGGTCTTCTGCCCATTTTCTGATTGAGTATGTTGTCATTGTTGTTACTGAGTTGTATGAGCTGTTTGTGTATTTTGAAAGTTAAGGCCTTTTTGGTCTCATCATTTGCAAATATTTTCTGCCAGTATGTAGGTTATCTTTTCATTTTATTTATGGTTTCCTTTGCTATGTATAAGGTTATAAGTTTGATTAGGTCTCATTTATTTATTTTTACTTTTATTTCTATTGTCTTGGTAGACCTAAGAAAATATTGGGACAATTTATGCCAATGTTATCTTTTAGGAGTTTCATATTGTCGTGTCTTATGTGCATGCATGCATGCTAAGTTGCTTCAGTCATGTCTGACTCTTTGCAACCGTATGTGCTGTAGCCCACCAATGTCCTCTGTCCATGGGGTTCTCCAGGCCAGGATACTAGAGTGGGTTGCTGTTTCCTTCTCCAGGGGATCTTCCCAACCTAGGGATAAAACCCGTGTTTCCTGCACTTACAGGTGAGTTCTTTACCACCAAGCCACCTGGGAAGCCCAGTCTTCCCTTTAGTACTTGGCAAAAGAAGGGAATTGAACTCTTTTCCAATGAGTCTGCTCTTTGCATCAGGTAGCTAAAGTATTGAAGCTGCAGCTTCAGCATCAGTCCTTCCAGTGAATGTTCAGGTTGATTTCCTTTAGGATTGACTGGTTTGATCTCCTTGCTGTACAGGGGACTCTCAAGTGTCTTCTCCATACCACAATTCAAAAACAGCATTTCTTCAGCACTCACATCCGTACACAACTACCAGAAAAACCATGCCTTTGACTATACAGACCTTTGTTGGCAAAGTGATGTCTCTGCTTTTTAATATGCTGCCTAGGTTTGTCGTAAAGTTTTCTTCTAAGGAGCAAGAGTCTTAATTTTGTGACTGTAGTCACCATCTGCAGTGATTTTGGAGCCCAAGAAAATCAAATCTATCACGGTTTCCACTTATTCCCCATCTATTTGCCATTAAGAGATGGGACTGAATGCCATGATCCCAGTTTTTTGAAAGTTGAGTTTTAACCCAGCTTTTTCACTCTCCTCTTTCACATTCATCAAGAGTCTCTTTAGTTCCTCTTTGCTTTCTGCCATTAAAGTGGTATCATCTGCATAGCTGAGATTATTGATATTTCTCCTGGCAATCATGATTCCAGCTTGTGCTTCATCCAGCCTAGCATTTCTGATGCTGTACTCTGGATATAAGTTAAATAAGCAGAGTGACAATATACAGCCTTGGCATACTCCTTTCCCAATTTGGAACCAGTCCATTGTTCCATGTCTGGTTCTAACTGTTGCTTCTTGTCCTGCTTACAGGCTTCTCAGGAGACAGGTAAGGTGGTCTGTTATTCCCATCTCTTGAAGAATATTTCACAGTGAAAGGTTGTTTTGACTTTGTTGTGATCCACATAGTCAAAGGTTTTAGCATAGTCAATGAAGCAAAAGTAAGTGTTTTAGGGGGAATTCCATTGCTTTTTCTATTATACAAGAGATGTTAGCAATTTGATCTCTGGTTCTTCTGTCTTTTCTAAATCCAGCTTGTACATCTGGAGGTTCTTAATTCACATACTGCTGAAGCCTTGGCTTGAAGGATTTTGAACATTACCTTGCTAGCATGTGAAATGAGTATAATTGTGTGGTAGTTTGAACATTCTTTGGCCTTGCCTTTCTTTGGGATTGGACTGAAAACTGACCTTTTCCAGTCCTGTGGTCACTGCTGAGTTTTCCAAATTTGCTGGCATATTGAGTGCATCACTTTAACAGCATCATCTTTTAGAAATTTGAAATAGCTCAGCTTGAATTCCATCACCTCCAGTAGCCTTGTTTGTAGTAATGCTTCCTAAAGCCCATTTGACTTTACACTCCCGGATGTGTTGTTCTAGGTGAGTGACCACACCATCGTGGTTATCTGGGTCATTAGGACCTTTTTTTTGTGTAGTTCTTCTGTGTATTCTTGAATGAACATAAGTTGTATTAATTTTCTAGAAGATTCTTCTGGATCTTCATAATCCTGAGATATCAAGCATCTGGACTTAAAAGGATATCCCTTAGATTCTGCAACACTGGAAGGAACCCATATCTGGGAGGCTTTCCAAGGGTGTTACCAGAAAGAAAGGGATCTCATTTTTGGCTAATCTCAAATATACAGAAAGTCCAAAGGACCATGCCCAAGATTAGTTTTCTTACTGAGTAATCTTACCACCTTAACAGTCAGCTTCTGGTGGGTGATTGACAGTTTTTCCCTCCCTGGCCACCCTTCTTTTAATTTTCCACCCCTGATTCTTTTCTGGAGCCTGCATGGCAAGCACCTTGGGGTCAAGTGGGTAGAGGCTGTCTTTCCCAACTCTGTTCTAGAAGGAATCCAGTGAATCCTTTCAGACAGGATGAAGTCCTCCACAGATATAGCTTTACATCCTCCGTCTCTTCAGAGTGAAATGACATAAGAAAAACTTTCCCCTTGCTAACAGTGATAGCCCCTCATAATAAGAATTCAAACGCCATTAAGCTTAAGCATAGAAAAACAAAAGTGCTCTTAGAGTGAGGAGGCCAAGGATTGAATAAGGAGAGGGACACAGAAAAGTCTGCCTTGCCACACTGAACAGCCCCAAAGAATCCAGCTTA
Organism: Bos grunniens; assembly: GCF_055505025.1. NCBI lineage: Eukaryota > Metazoa > Chordata > Mammalia > Artiodactyla > Bovidae > Bos > Bos grunniens. Next base: position 9,570,944 of record NC_141194.1, read on the forward strand.
GTGACCTTTCTCCATTTCCTATGCTCCTGTCTCCTGCCCAGAGTCCAAGGGCATTCCCAGGGCTAATGATTTATGGCAGAATTTACATTGTTCCATATACCAGTCCCCTAACAATCGTGATGACATTTTGCTAGATTACTTCTGGGTGATGGCAGACAGGGCCTCAGTAATAATACCTTGCAAGTGTAACATGTCTGTAATTAGACTGTCCTGTAATTAGTTAGCTGACAACTAAGCCACAGCTTGTCACTAGCCAGTGACACAGCAGGACACAGGAAGAACCATAGAGAAGGACATCTGTCTGCCAATTGATGGCGAGGATTCCCAGGAAAGCCAGAATGAATGACACAATAATAATAACAACAAAAAGCCATAGAGAGGAGATCACATTTCTTGCTCAGAGACAAAGCTAGTGCCTCAGAAAGAAAGGGATAATGGATCTCCCTCCATTCTCCTGCTCTAAATGATAGTGTGGGAGAGGTGGATTTTAGCACATCACAAAGCCAGGTACATAACTTAGGATGGATCTGGAATTTTGGTGGTGACTCCAGGAAACGAGACAGAGGTCCCATATTACACATACAGACTGGATTAATGGCCCAAGAAAGAACCCTCCGAGTGGTTCTGCAAGTCAGGGAGTGGGACAGTTTGATTTGATTAAATTAAGTGTTCTTCCTAGGATGTGAGAGAGCAAGTGGACCAATCATTTCTGTCATTCCCCTAAACTTGCTTCTACTGGATTTTTGGAAGTTTCTCATTTGTTCCTCCCTTTTACACCATCTCCTGCACTCGGTAGATAAGTCCCACCACCATCCCAACTCCATCCTGTTTCTTCAATTTTGGATGTCCCAGCTGACTCTTTGGAAAAGACCCTGATGCTGGGAAAGATTGGGGGCAGGAGGAGAAGGGGACGACAGAGGATGAAATGGTTGGATGGCATCACCGACTCATTGGACAAGGGTTTGGGTGAACTCCGGGAGTTGATGATGGACAGGGAGGCCTGATGTGCTGCAGTTCACGGGGTCGCAGAGAGTCGGACATGACTGAATGACTGCACTGAACTGAACTGAGCCCCACTTTAGGTCATCACGAGCTCTCTTATCTGGACCAACTACCACAGATACCCTCTTCCTGGTTTCTCTGGGCTCTGTTCTCCTTCATCTACCTATAACTCTGTTGATAAAACTCAATTTCCTTTTGTAACTGCCTCCATAGTCTCTCTTCTAGAGTTGCAAACAGAGCCCCATTTTCTACAAACTTGGACTCCTTGGCATGAAATTTATGATCTAGTTTCAGAATTCTTATGTCCCTTATATCTTTAGTTTCTCTCTAACTTCAATTGAGATACTTGTTCAGTGTAACTTGCATCTTCATAATATTCTCTTTTCTAGAATGGTCTTTCCTCTGATCCCTTTCTAAATCCCACCCATCTTTTGGGCTTCCCAGGTGGTACTAGTGGTAAAGAACTCACTTGCCAGTGCAGGAGACATAAGAGAGGCAGATTCAATACCTGGGCCAGGAAGATCCCTAGGAGGGCATGGCAACCCACTCCGGTATTCTTGCCTGGGAAATGCCATGGATAGAAGAGCCTGGTGGGCTACAGTCCATGGGGTCAGAAAGAGTCAGACACATGTGAAGCAACTTAGCACACACCCATACTTTAGGACCCAGCTCAAAAGATGTCCCTTCTTCAGGTGGCGTCTGTTGTTTCCCCTCCTGATGTGTTTCCTTCCTCTCAGCATTGTTGTTCACTCCATACCCTCTTCTCTCCACCTCTCATGGGGTTTCCCCAGGCCCCTGGCTATTGTTCTGGTTGAGGTACCTGTGGTATAGCTGAAAGCGCAATGCGTTAGAAATTAGGGTGCATCTGTTTGATGCTTCCACTTGGCTTGTGTGTGATGTCTGACAAGTGACTTAACCTCTTAGAACCTCTGTATTATCATTTTCAAGTTGGAGGTAATAATCCTTGCCTCATAGGATTGCCATAAATCCTGAGATGATATATGCAGAAACCTTTTCTAATTGGAAACTATTATACCAGTCTGGGATATCATAATGGTTATCTATCTTATACTCTAGGTTTTTGCATAATCGCCTTATTATATTTCTTCCATTATAGCTATCTGAGAAATTATTTCATTCCATCCTCCCACAATCAGTGTTAACCCCCTGTATCACTTAGGCAGGCATTCAGGTGCAAGTAATAGAATACATGATTTTCACAGGTTTAAGCAGAAAAGAGACGTATTTATTTCATAAAATAAGAAATCTGAAGGCCAGCAGTCAAGGTACGGTCTACAACTCAACATTGTCCGGGTTCTACCCCACTGTCTTCAGTACCTTGACTTTCTATCTTCATGCTTGTTGTCTCATAGTCGCAAGATGATAGCCACAGCCCAAGACTTGATGACCTCACTGGAGACAGGATGCACTGTTTGTGTGTATAGGAGGAGGTACTGGATCAGAGGTGGATCCTCAGGTGGCTTTGAAAAGGGACCTCATTTCCACTGAGAAGAGAAAAAGTATACATGTTGAGTAGGCAGCTGTGTCTGCTACAGTCCTTGATGCAGGAATCAAGTCTTGTTCATCTTGATTTCCTCTCTGCAGTGCCTAGAATACAGTCGATGTCATATGGTAGCTGTTCAATAAATAGTAATTGAATGAACTAATTAATAAATGAATGATTGAGATTTCAAAAGCCTGAAATAAGCGGTTTCAATACAGCCATGTTTGTACATTTATCTTCCTTTAAGTTCACCCTCATGGGAGCCTTCACAACTAGAGCAATTTATCCATCAAGCAGAAGTGTTATTATTCAAAGTGATTTGATTAGTTTTTGTCTAGTCAAGGGCCCAGATGCAGGAACATTATATGACAAAGATAGCATAAAAGTGAGTCCAGATCTAAGAGTTTAAAATGAGTCTGAAATATTAAAACATGTCTCTGACACATATGAGCCTTTATGGTTTTCTTTTTATACAAAGTTGCATAGGAATTCAAAATATTGTTGCAGGGTATATCATAGTGAGAACCACATTCTGAAAATTACACACTCTTAGAATCTTTTAAATGACCTCCTCCCCCTTTTCTTTTCATACTTTATCAGACAGGAGGAGATTCAGTAGGAAAGCAGTAATTATGATCCTTCCTACTTTGACAGATTTTTGGTATATGCCTGAGCAAAATGGGTGAGCAAGGGCGGGGATTAAAGATATAAAGAAAATTAGGTGACCTAATAAGGCCTACTGGAAGGTACATATAGCAAATGTGGTTCTTAACTTTGAATAAAGTTCAACTCATAGGAGAATGAGCTAATAATTTTCTATTTCATAGATTTACAGTTGACTGGTAAAAGTCTCTGATCATAAATTTGTTCCTGTAAAATCTAGCCTTCTTGATTACAGATTTACCAAAGTGGATAAGATCTCAAAATATCGTGTATCTATTGATCTTTAGGAAGGTGCGCTTGTCTATCTGCATTGCACAAAATAAGGAAGGGAATGGGAATATGCAAATGTATTTTAACCCATAAAAGTTTACAGATGAGGAAGTCAACACTAAGAAAAGTTAAGTGATATTTCAAGGGTCGCTTTTATTTATGGATATGGGAGCAGAACCAAGAAATCCTAGTGCCTTGTCTGTTGCTCTTTCTAATGCCCTATATGGCATGTTTAGTTTTTGAATCTCCTTTAAGATAATCAAATATGAGATAAAACTTGAATTATGTTGGTGGAACTTGAGACACTTTTATTCCATAAATCTTTGTGCAAAAGTTACCCTCCTGACACTAGACTTATTCCTAGGAACCAGTGCTTCTCATAATAATCCTCATACTTTATAGAAATTATTGTCATCACTTAGCTTTTTTGATCTTGCCTTTTGTCATCACCCAAATGGGATAGTAATAACTTTCTTGTCTAACTTACAGGGTAATTTCAAGGACTAATAGGACAAAAAGAGTTTAGAAAAATGAAAACTTACAAATGTATGGCATGATTCATCATCTTATTTAATACTAATCAGACTTTGAAACCAGCTTGTCTAGCCTTGTTACCTCTAGTCCCAACACCCAACTCCATAAAATACTAAGACATGCAAGGTAGAAAGTAAAAAGTAAAGGAAGGAAGAAAATTAAAAGAAGCAATCCTTCCTTTACTGCTCTTATTAGTTTTTTAGCCTCATTTCTCAAGAATCCCTTTTATTTTAGGTGCCAACTCCAGCTCTGAGAACATTGCTCAATTATTTACACCCACTATTCCCTGAAGAATTAACATTTGGTAATTAACATTTTATCATATTTTGTGCCTCATTGATCTGTCACAGGGCTTCCCTTGTGGCTCAGCTGGTAAGGAATCTGCCTGCAATGCAGGAAACCTGAGTTCAATCCCTGGGTTGGGAAGATCCCCTGGAGAAGGGAAACGCTACCCACTCGAGTATTCTGGCCTAGAGAATTCCATGGACCATATAGTCTATGCGTCTGCAAGAATGATCTCTGTTCATTTCCAAGGCAAACCATTCAATATCACAGTAATCCATGTCTATGCCCCAACCAGTAATGCTGAAGAAACTGAAGTTGAACGGTTCTGTGAAGACCTACAAGGCCTTCTAGAACCAACACCCCAAAAAGATGACCTTTTCATCATAGGGCATTAGAATGCAAAAGTAGGAAGTCAAGAAACACCTGGAGTAACAGGCAAGTTTGGCCTTGGAGTACAAAATGAAGCAGGTCAAAGGCTAACAGAGTTTTGCTAAGAGAACGCACTGGTCATAGCAAACATCCTCTTCAAACAACAGAAGAGATGACTCTACACATGGACATCACCAGATGGTCAACACCAAAATCAGATTGATTATATTGTTTGCAGCCAAAGACAGAAAATCTCTATACAGTCAGCAAAAACAAGACTGGGAGCTGACTGTGGCTCAGATCATGAACTCCTTTTTGCCAAATTCAGACTTAAATTGAAGAAAGTAGGGAAAACCACTAGACCATTCACATATGACCTAAATCAAATCCCTTACCATTATACAGTGGAAGTGACAGATAGATTCAATGCATTAGATCTGACAGACAGAGTGCCTGAAGAACTATGGACAGAGGTTCATGACATTGTTCAGGAGGCAGTGATCAAGACCATCCAGAAAAAGAAATGCAAAAAGGCAAAATGGTTGTCTGAGGAGGCCTTTCAAATAGCTGAGAAAAGAAGAGAAGCAAAAGGCAAAGGAGGAAAGGTAAGATATACCCATTTGAATGCAGAGGTCCAAAGAATAAGGAGAGATAAGAAAGCCTTCCTCAGTGATCAGTGCAAAGAAATAGAGGAAAACAATAGAATGGGAAAGACCAGAGATCTCTTCAAGAAAATTAGAGTGACCAAGGGAACATTTTTTGCAAAGATGGGCTCGATAAAGGACAGAAATGGTATGGACCTAACAGAAGCAGAAGATATTGAGAAGAGGTGGCAAGAATACACAGAAGAATTATACAAAATAGATTTTCATGACCCAGATAACCACAATGGTGTGATCACTCACTTAGAGCCAGACATCCTGGAATGTGAAGTCAAGTGGGCCTTAGGAAGTATCACTACGAACAAAGTTAGTGGAGGTGATGGATTTCCAGTTAAGCTATTTCAAATCCTGAAAGATGATGCTGTGAAAGTGCTGCACTCAATATGCCAGCAAATTTGGAAAACTCAGTGGTGGCCACAGGACTGGCAAAGGTCCGTTTTCATGCCAGTCCCAAAGAAAGGCAATGCCAAAGAATGCCCAAACTACCACACAATTGCATTCATCTCACACACTAGTAAAGTAATGCTCAAAATTCTCCAAGCCAGGCTTCAGCAATACATGAACCAAGAACTTCCAGGTATTCAAGCTGGATTTAGAAAAGGCAGAGGAACCAGAGATCAAATTGCCAACATCCGCTGGATCATCAGAAAAGCAAGAGAGTCAGAAAATCATCTATATGTGCTTTATTGACTATGCCAAAGCCTTTGACTGTGTGGATCACAACAAACTGTGGAATATTCTTCAAGAGATGGGAATACCAGACCACCTGACCTGCCTGCTAAGAAATCTGTATGCAGGTCAAGAAGCAACAGTTAGAACTAGACATGGAACAACAGACTGGTTCCAAATTGAGAAAGGAGTACATCAAGGCTGTATATTGTCACCCTGGTTATTAAATGATATACAGAGTATATCATGCGAAATGCCAGGCTGGATGAAGCACAAGCTGGAATCAAGATTGCCAGGAGAAATATCAGTAACTTCAGATATGCAGATAACACCACCCTTATGGAAGAAAGCGAAGAACTAAAGAGTCTCTTGATGAAAGTGAGAGGAGAGTGAAAAAGTTGGCTTAAAACTCAACATTCAGAAAACTAAGATCATGGCATACAGTCCCATCGCTTCATGACAAATAGATGGGGAAACAGTGGAACCAGTGACAGACTTTATTTTGGGGGCTCCAAAATCACTGCAGATGTTGACTGCAGCCATGGATTTAAAAGACGCTTGCTCCTTGGAAGAAAAGCTATGACAAACCTAGGCAGCATATTAAAAACCAGAGACATTACTTTGCCGACCAAGGTCTGTCTAGTCAGAGGTATGGTTTTTCCAGTGGTCATGTATGGATGTGAGAGTTGGACTGTAAAGAAAAGTGAGTGCTGAAGAATTGATGCTTTTGAACTGTGGTGTTGGAGAAGACTCTTGAGAGTCCTGTGGACTGCAAGGAGATCCAACCAGTCCATCCGAAAGGAGATCAGTCCTGAATATTCATTGGAAGGACTGATGCTGAAGCTGAATCTCCAAAACTTTGGCCACCTGATGTGAAGAACTGAGTCATTGGAAAAGACCCTGATGCTGGGAAAGATTGAAGGCAGGAAGAGAAGGGGACTACAGAGGATGAATTAGTTGGATGGCCTCACTGACTCGATGGACATGATGAGTTTGCGCAAGCTCTGGGAGTTGGTGATGAACAGGGAAGCCTGGCTTGCAGCAGTCTGTGGGTTCACAAAGAGTCAGACACACTGAGCGGCTGAACCGACTTACCTGGCACAGTAGCCCTTTGGGTTCGGGTGTGTACATCTGACATCCTATGCACATCACCTGAGTGTTTTACAGTCTATTCAAGTTCAATACATCACAAAATGAATTCATCACCTTTCCCAACAAAACTACTACATGATTACCACTGTCTCAGGCACATTTTCATTGGCCCAGGCATCTAAGTTAGGCATCTGGAAGAGTTTCTTCACACCCCTTCCTTCCTGCTCCCCAAAATAATCAGATAAGTAGTCCTGCTGATTTTATCCCCAACACAATGCTCTATCCCTTCATCTTCTGCCATAGACTCCCTCTCTGTTCTCCAACTGGCCTTCTTATGTTCCTTCTTCTTCCCAAAGCCTCCAGAAGGATGTATTTCAAATTGCTGTCTGACCAGATCGTATCCTGCCTTAAGCTAGTCTATAACTCCTCATCACTAAATCCGTGGTTTTCAAACTAGGTTCATATGGAGCCCATGGGGTGCCTTAGCTGGCAGAGTGAAAGAAGGTGAAGGGGATGCTATCGGAGCTGTGATCTACTTCCACTTCGGACAAGGAAAGCGCACTCTGTGTTTGCTTTCTGCATTCTTAGAGATTCTTAGAAATAATTGCTTTTAAATAAAAAAACATTATGCAATTAAAATTGGAAGCCCATGACTATAAGATACAGTTCATGACCTGGTCCCTGCCTGCCTCTCAGGGTTCATCTCTCTTCTCCCTTCTTCTCACTATAGAACAAGCAACATCAAACTGCCTACATTTCCTGCACACACAACACTTCCATGTCCCTGACTGTTTTATTATGTTGTGCCCTCCACCTTGAAAGCCCCATCCTGCCTTTAGATAACTAAATTTCACATATCTTTTAGGACTCAGCATTCCCAGGTAGCTCAGTGGTAAAGCATCTGCCTGCCAATGCAGGAGATGTGAGTTCATTCCCTGGGTCAGGAAAATCCCCTGGAGAAGGGAATGGCAACCCACTCCAAGATTCTTGCCTGGGAAATCCCATGAACAGAGGAGCCTGGTGGGCTACACATTCCACGGGATGGCAAAGACTCGAACACAACTGAGCGACTGAGCACACACACACACACACGTACACACAACACCACCTTCAGGAAGCGTTCTTTGTCCCTCCTAGTTGCTCTTTCTCTCTCCGAATATCTACTATCCATTATGTGCTAGTTCAGATGCGGGAAGCATTAGTTGACATAGTGCAAAGAACACGGGGTTCTGATTCTTACTCTACTATGAACTGTGTGTGTGACTCTAAGCAGTTCACTTCATCTCTATGAAATGTAATGTATTCTGTCATTCATTCAATCAGCAGTATTTCCCTTTTTCCCCTTTATGGAGCTCATATTCTGGTAGGGGAAATAGGAAATTAAAAACAAATTTAAAGTATCCTATGATATGAAGCACTATGGAGAAAACTAAAACAGAGGAATAAGGAGTCTGGAGGGTGGAGTATTTCTTTTTTTATTAAAGTATAGTTGATTTATAATATATTATTTTCAGGTGTACAGCCTAGTGATTCAATATTTTTTTTAATTTATTTATTTTAATTGTAGGCTAATTAGTTTACAATATTGTAGTGGTTTTTGCCATACATTGACATGAATCAGCCATGGGTGTACATGTGTTCCCCATCCTGAACCCCCCTCCTACCTCTCTCCCCATAGGTTTTGTGTGTGTGTTGTTCAGTTGCTCAGTCGTGTCCTACTCTTTGCAACCCCATGGAGTGCAGCACTCCAGGCTTCTGTGTCCTTCACCATCTCCCAGACTTTGCTCAAACTCATATTCATTGAGTCAATGATGCCATCCAACCATCTCATCCTGTGTCGCCCCCTTCTCCTTCTGCTTTCAATCTTTCCCAGCATCAGGGTCTTTTCCAGTGAGTCAGCTCTTCATATCAAGTGGCCAAAGTATTGGAGTTTCAGCTTCAGCATTAGTCCTTCCAATGGATATTCAGGGTTGATTTCCTTTAGGATTGACTGGTTTGATATCCTTGCTATACATACATACAAACTCATATGTTGCTTGTGTATACATACATACAAAATGGTATGGATACTTTAGAAAAGAAATTGGCAGTTTTATTATAAAATTAAACATAAAATTTGTCACATGATGCAGCAGGCCCGCTCCTAGGTAACATATGAAATGGAATGTACGTTCACACAAAAACTTGGACACAGTGCAAGTTTTTATAGATTATACTCCATTTAAAATTATTACAAACTAATGGCTATATTTCCTTGTACTATGCATTATATTCTTGTTGCTTATTTATTGATTTTTTGCCTACTCTCTTTAGGTAAATTCATGTTTATTTATTTTATATCCCAGGCAAAATTCAGTGCTTGGTTAACAAGGATGGAATGCTCAGGATGGAATGCTTTAGCAAAGAATGCACACGAACAGGGTGATATAAAGCAATGCCTTAAAGGTGATTGTTTGTAAACCATAGAAAGGTGGGCATACATAGTCATTTTTATCTCTTAATCCTATCTCCTATACTCCCCCATCACTCTCCCCACTGGTAACCACTGGTTTGCTTTCTATATCTGAGTCCATTTCTGTTTTGCTATATATATTTGTTTGTGTTATTTTTTAGGTTCCATATGTAAGTAATGACATAGAGTGTCTTTCTCTGACTTATTTCTTTTTTTAAAAATTTTTAAATATAAACTTATTTATTTTAATGGGAGGCTAATTACTTTACATGTCTGACTTATTTCATAAGCATAATATTCTGTAGGTCCATCCTTATTGCAAATGGCATTATTTCATCTTTTTTATGGCTGAGTAATATCCCATTGTATGTATATACCACATGTTCTTTATCCATTCATCTGGTGATAGATAACCTCCTTGGAGAAATCTTCTTTGACCATTGGATCTTAGTCATCTCATGACTTCCTTTCAATCAAAATGACTTTAATTCTCTGCACATCACCATCTGCTGTTTTTCTATTTTGCTGTCTATCATCTGTCTTCTCTACGAAAATGTAAAGTTTATGCAAACTGAAACTTGTTTTGCTGCTTGCTGTATTCTCCAGTGCCTAGAACAGCAACTGGTTCATAGGAGAATTCCTTAAATAATTATTGAGTTAGAGGATACCTTGCTTTTACCTACTCACTTCTGTTTTCGAGACTGTGACCAGATGGCCAAGATGCTACAGTCCAACTGAGAAATGTATGGGGCTCTCTCTACTGTAATTTGCATCAAAAGAATCCTCAGCTACCATCCTGTACCGAACATCTGGCCCAATAGCAGATTCCTGACACTGGCTTGAAATAAGGTCTTAACAGTAATGAAAAAATGCCTCCCTCTTTTCCCTGAGAAGCCCTCAGAGCAGAAAAGATACAACTACTTAGGGCTCTGGTGACTGACCAGGAAGCAATGAGATTGATTTTTAGGCCAAACACCCACCTCTGATCAATCAGAGCAGATGTTTTCCTCTGATCAATCAGAGCAGATATTTTCACATTCAAAGTAATGATCTTATGGACTGAAACTTTTACTGCCAAGGCTCAAGACAGTTGTGAAAATCCTTCTGGAGTTAATAGCCATGTGCCTCAATTTACATGTAGTCAATTCTGGATTGGTGTTCAACCTCAAAGACTCATTCTAGGTAAGGTAGAAATACACATTTTCATTTCACAGCTGGGAAAACTGAGTCTCAGAAAAGTTAAATGTCTTGCTCTGGATCTGATGCCTTTAAGTCTCTTATTTGTGAATATGTTCAACAGTGTTTGAAAGTGTTTTGTTCTCAGAAATGACCAAATGCCACTTTGAGCCAAGCAAAGCAAAGCAAACAGATTCTCATGGCTGGGTGGTACAGTTTCCAATGAGTTAATCTCTACAAGATATTTAAGGGGCCTTAGAGAGTCTCCAGGTTGAAAATAAAACCTCAGAAAACCACGTGTATTCTAATGCCACACATTGGTTTTTGTTTGTTTTAGGCAGATCCATTTCATGCTAGACAAAGAAACCTATCCCAACCTCTGCTGCACACACCTGGCACACAGAGAGGGAACAGGGCCTGGAGACCAGCTACTCACATCTTTGTCTCTCTGCCAAGAGAGCTTAAAGATATAAACTGGCTGTGTTAGCTTGTATCAAGGGAGCAGATTCTTCCGTTTTTATGTCAATGAAAAACAAAGGAGGAGGGGGGAAATCTCTTTGCTTTAAAATATATATATATCAATCCATTAGAAAACATTTTAGATAATTAATGTACCAGAGGAGTATAAAGAACTGGAGAAGCCAGTCGTTGTTTCCCCCTGTTGGCAATTAGACTGTGGAGAGTCGGCATCTGCACCATTCATAACTGTAGCGCGCAAATTGGCAAAGATTGAAAACCCAAACAGCAAGCTGTTCCAGGTAGACCAGATGTCTTGAAGGGAGGCTGTCTCTCTACAAGTAAACATAATACCTATTTCCTGACATTGTCACTGTTGAATAACTAGCTATTTGGTATCTGGCATAATTCTTGATTAATAGGGTTATCTTTTTTTAAAGGGCATCCCAACTGTTCTGTTCTCAGAAGGGAGCACTTTTTCAAAACACATTCTCCCAAGGCATTGCTTTACTTCCCTCTCAAGAGCTGGTCTTGTGCTGCCAGTTGTTGATTCTGAGATGAAGGAAGGTTCTGGTGGCTATTCTCTTGGGAAGAGGTAGACAGGGTGAAGGGGATTAATTAGTGAAGACTATGAGGGCCTTCATTGTTATTATTAGTAAGCCAAAGGAGGATGAAGGATGCTGGGTATGGAGGAATGGTGTGAGATGAACAAACATCAGCAATGAGGTCAGAGAAGGAGCGGTTCCCACTGGGGATGCTTGGCCAGCGCTGGTTTCGCTGTGAATCTCATAAGCATAAAATTCATTCATTCAACAAGTATCTATTAAGGTTCTTCTACATCCAGGGAACTGTTCTAGGCATTTGGGATCCATCAGTAATGGGGGGGACCCACGAAAACAAAAAACAAAACCAAAAAAGATAACTGCCCTTGTGAAGGTTTTATTCCAGCAAGAGAATCAGACAAGAAGCAACAGACATAAAAATAAATTATATAATATACTAGTGGGTGATAAGTGCTATGGAAACAAGGAAGGAAAACAGTTAATGAGGCCTCAGAGTCTCAGGGCATGGAGGTCTTGCTGTTTTAAAGAGGTTTTCAGAGGTGGTTTTTTGGAAGGGATATTTGTGCAAAGACTTGACGAGGCAAAAGAGGTGCCCATGCAGATATCTGAGGGAAGAGCATTACAGGCCGAGGGAACAACCATTGCAAAGAGACAGAGGTGGGAGGGTACCTGCAGAGTTGAAGAACAATGCAAGGAGGCCAGTGTTGCTGGGGCCTAGTAAAGGTGAGGGGAGATGTGAAGTAATTAGATGATGTCAGAGAAATCAAGGTCCAGGCATCTAGGGCCTCACTGGTCATTGTAGGAGTGTGACTTCAGCTCAAAAAAGCATGGAGAGCTTTTGCAGAGTTTCGATCAGAGAAGTAATCTTACCTGAAATTGAAAGTGTGAAAGTCGCTCAGTCCTGTCCAACTCTTTGAGACCCCATGGGCTGTACATTCCATGGAATTCTCCAGGCCAGAATACTGGAGTGGGGAGCCTTTCCCTTCTCCAGGGGATCTGCCCAACCCAGGGATTGAACCCAGCATTGCAGGCGGATTCTTTATCAGCTGAGCCACAAGGGAAGGCCAGCGTTTAAAACTCATCTGTCTAGTGCTGACAATTTATTGAGAATAGATTGTGGCATAAAAAGAGAAGATTTCTCTTTTTTAAACATGTTGCCTACTTATATGACAGGGTTGCTATGAGACTCAAATGCAAAAGCGCTTTCAAAATTATAAAGCACAGTACAGACCCAAACTATAATTATTTTTACACAAACAAAAGAGGGTTCAAAAGCCAAGGTCCTTCTTGCCTCTTCTGATCATGAGTAGTAACCCGTTCATGAAATTAAACCAGTCTGTCTACAGGAAGCTAAAGGAAAATGGATTCTATTTATTTTAAAAATAATGTAATTTTGTGCCTGAGTCTTGAGTCATTCAGATCTTTCAGATTGCTACTGATTTTATGTTTAATTTTTGAAAGAAATGCCTTTAAAAAAAAAAAAAGTGGAAGCACTAGGTTTGAATACTGAAGACTTTAAATGCAGCGACAGACCAGGATAGGAGCAGAAGTCTGGGAACTTTAAACCTATTTCCTTTTCTCTAATCCTGTTGGAGAGCTAGAAGTGAGCTGGCCAGATCCTCCAACATTTCGGGGGTGGCATCTTTTCCTCGCGGTGGCCCTGTCATCAGGTGAACGCTTCTGGGTGGGAGAACACACTTTGTGCAGCCATCTGACCTTCACAGAGTCTGGGGAGAAATTTTTAAAGGATTTTGGAGAAGAGGCCTTGAGTCTCGAAGATAAAGAACAAGAAAAAGGGGGCCCGAGGAAGCCTGAGCCTCGGGGGAGATAAAACTGAGTTAATGAAGAGGGGTGATTATCCCAGATAATTATGTAAAAGAGAAGGCTAGGAGTTCTAAATGGCTGCAACTTGGAGTTTACTCTGCCTAAGGTATGTGTTTATGTTTTTGTGTTTTGGTTTTCATGTTTGGAGTACGGTTTTTTTCCTTCTTCACCCACCGCTCAATTTGAGAAAGCGGCTGCTCCGCCTGCCAGACCCCCATTCTCCTCCCTTCTCTTCCTTTAGATTTCGAAACCCCATTCCTATTAGTCTCCGCGCCGCTGGCTCCTGGGACCCTCATCTCTCTGCCCCTCTAGAAAGAAGCAGCTCTGTGTATCAACCCCCCCCCCTCCCCCGCCGATGCCTCTCGTTCTTATTTTCTTATTTCTCCGACTCCCTCCCGGTGCTGCTGTCCAAAGACACACCTTCCCAGCCAACCCAGCTGTCACGTCTCGCTCCAGCGGTTCGGGGAAGCGGTGGGAACTCTGCGCTCTCCAAATCAGCCCGCCTCGCCGGGCATCTCCCTCCCCTTCCCCTAGAATAACGACCCAGCCTCGACCATCCCTGCTCCTTTCCGACCGCTAGTTTTGTTTATGGAACCCGCCGAGGCTTTGGGCAATCTGCGGTGGCCCGGCTCTCGCTAGGTTTGGGGAGGGAGGGGGCAGCGTTCACGGCCCCCCGGTGTGTCCGAGACTGTTAGATCAGATCTTTCGGATCCGGAGGCAGAGGCAGCGGTGACAGGAGAGCCCCACCACCACCACCACCACCACCACCACCCGCGGGTTGGGGGTGGGGAGAGGAAAAGGGACTGGGCTCGGGGAAGGAGGCAGGCAGGCAGCTGCAGTGCCGGGAGGGGTGCGCGCGCGTGTGCCGGGCTCGCCCGCCGCCTCCCGGCTCAGTCTGCGCTCCTCGGCACGCGGGGCTGCCGGGGCCGGCGGGTCGGGGAGCAAGAGCAGCGCCCTCCCCGGGGGCGCCCGGCGGTTCCCGGGCCGCGTTCCCCACCCCCGCCCCTCGCACCCGGCCCGGCCCCCTCTCCATTGAGTTTTCCCGACACCGGCGCCCATCAATGGTCCTGCCCGGGGATGCACACGCAGCCTGCGGCCGGAGGGGGGTAGCAGCCGCCGCTTCCAGGTGCGGGCTCTCCCGGGTCGTCGCCGCCACCCGTCGTCGCCGCCACTCGAGCCCCGGGGCGCGCTGAGGTCCTGGCCGGCCATGGGGCTGCCGCGGCTGCCGCTGCTGCTGGCGTGACAAGGGGCGACGGAGCCACCGCGCTCGGGGTCCCCGGCTGCCTGCATGGATGTCTTCAGCTTTGTGAAGATTGCAAAGCTCTCGAGGTAGGGGCCGCGCCGGTTCACGTGCACCCAGGGCCCCCGCCGTGGGCAACTTGGTGCTTTATTTTGCGGGAGCCTCGGGGAGAAGCAAAAGCCGAGAGAGCAGCTGAGCTTAAGCTAGGACGGAAGCGAGGTGGCCAGGGGCTGCCGCGTTCAACTTCTCTCTCACTGGCTGGTGGGGCTTGTGGAGCCACGACTGTAGACCACACACACACACACACACACACACACACACACACACACATACACATACACATACACATGCCCTCACGCACAGAGCAATCTTCACGACAGTTTGTTTTCCCTAAGAAAAGCCCCAGTGGTGTTTGGGGTCAATTGAGGGCTAAGAGAAGATGGTTGTAATCGCGCCTGCTAGGGAAAACCAGAAGTGCTTAGAGCTTGGGTTCCTGCTTTCTAAGCAGCAGTGACCAAAAGTGACCCCCTGCCCCCCACCCCAAAACTGGACCTCCACACCCCTGAAAAGTGAGCTCGAAGGTGGACCCAGGTAACCTGTCAGGTGTTCCCAGCAGTGACCTAGATGCTGAAGCCATGGAGACAGAAGAGAAAGACCTTTAGCTCTTCTTTGCGCAACTGTGTAGTTCTAAGCCTGGAGAGATTTAGAAATTTGCTTCCAAGTGGCCATGTTGTTGAAACGGAAGAAAAATCATCAATTCAGGCAGATTTCTCAGGCCGTGCTGATAGAGGAGGAACGTTCCCACTTTTTGGCTACCTAGGTTTTATCGGTCAGAGCATTCCTCCTAGGTCTCCTGCCCTGCTTACGCTTCCTTCCGGAGACTTCAGCAAGCCCAGGAAGTGGCATTCACTGGAAGAGCCCAGTGTGAGAAGACTTAGAAGACTGTGCCCCACCTCTACTGCCCAGATCTCTGGAAGTACTGGCCTGAGCTCTTGATAGCAGTTACTACCTCTATCTTAGGAGGGAGACATCAGAGGTCTTTAGGACCTGCTTTATACTCCCTTGGAATCCTGAGAGAATAATTCGTTGTCAGGGTGAGAAGTGTCGATTGCATCAGGCAAAAGTGAGTAATGTCAAGTAGTCAGAAATGTGTATTGACTTTGTTTTGACAGAAATGTATGTTGACTTTGCTTTGCTAAAGTATGTTTGGGTCATTTCAGAAACATTCAGTTTGGATGTTACCTTTCAGATGTGCCTCTCTCCAACATCCACCGGTCTTTATTTGTTCTTCTTGCCCATCTCCACCTTCCTTCTCTATTCACATTGGGTGGGTCTTAATGTGCCTAGCAGATTTCCCAGGGAGAGGCTCCAGTGTAACTTAGTCTGGGTAGACTTGGGGTATACAGCTGATGGGTAAGTTGAGTGGTGGATGATTGTACTGTGGCAGATTGTTTGATTTCATACCGATGTCATCAAAGGCCGTGGCTTCACACTTCTATTCTATTAACTTCCTGCATGCTGCTGCCTGTGGCTAGATTATAAACAGCTGTCAAATCATGAACCATGGACAGGAAAGGGTTGTGAGCAAGGGTTTAGCAGTTGCCTGGTGCCATCTGTGACGGGCAGAGAGATGCCCAAGGGAAAGTGAGGTTCAACGGATAATATAGTTCAAAGTAACCAAGATAGCCATCGATTGCCTCAAATGCTAAAAACGTTAAGATTAATGAAACATCTAGAGCCTAGATTTTGTCCTTAAACTTCAGAGCTTGGGGGAAAACAGTGCTGTGTATCAGTGAAAAGATGTTTTATGCTCTTTTACTCAATTCTAGGATGCCTTCATGATATTCACAAATCTGAGCTTTTGCAAAACCCAAGCCAGGCTGTGGGGGATTAGTATCTTATTTTAAAGAGAGGTTAAAATTTAGTAAATGAGTGTGAATTTCACTTTCTATCCTTAACGTGATCCAAATAGAGTGTTTATTCTAAAGAGAGAAGCTGCACATGTTCTGAGCTTATGTGCCGATTAAGAAATCTCCCATCCATAAGAATTCTTCTTGTTTCTCAGTGTGAGCTCAACGATGGTCCCCAAGCTGAAATAGAAATACCTTTAGAGGGTCATAAGCATGTGGAAACACATGTTTGCAGCTGCTTGTTTCTGCCCTTGAAGGAATAAAGTCTTGTGTGTGTGTTTTAAACACCGTTACAGAAATCAAGTTCTTTTCTCAAAGGTGAAGTATAAAAGTGCTTACACTGCAGGATTTTCCTGATTTTGGAGTGGATAATCTTCCTAAAGGATTTAGCTTTGATCAGTGTGGTTACTTGAGTGCTTAAAATTCTCCTGGTTTAGAGATCAACACACAGTTACCCCAGGCCTTAGCCTTTCCTTTGGTTCCTAAGTGAGTTGAACTTGAGTTTCTAAATGTTCATTCAGGAAGTATTTGCTGTCTGATATTTGCTAACTGTCCCACCAGTGAGTAAAGAAAGTAGCAGTTCAGAGAATTCCAAGAGAATATTAATCCACACTGGAATTAATAAACAACGTGTTTTGACTTTTCAAACTACCTACATTTAACCACTTGTTCCCAGAATCTATACTCTCTTAATCATGTGAAAAGTCAGAATACAAATTACCCCTTAAGAATCCAGTTACATCCTATGGTCATCATTAAAAAAGAAAAAAACAAAAACCTGCCAAGTATTGGACTAGCTAGCAAGTTGGGACCCTTTACATCATCTTTCTGCGTAGTGACCCTTGATTGCATCCATTGTGGGTGGCACAGTGTGTCATGGTTCTATCTGGAGATGTTTTTTCCTTGTTCTTCTAATTTTCTGGTTATTAAACTGCTTGATAGTTTACATGCAATTTTACTTCACTGTTTCCTTGGTAACAGTTATATATCATTTTCCATCTTTGTAGATGAGAACATTACAGATGATTGCCTTATAAACCAGTAATAGTATAAAAATAGGCATATATTTTTTATTGTTACTGTTCTTTGTATCAGCTGTTTCATGTGTAAAGCAGATGCACTCTTTGAAATGTTTATAGAAGAATGTAGTTCAGTAGAAAAACATATGATTATGCCCCCTTTGCCTGAGGGAAGTAATTTGAAACCCAGAACTCATAGGGGTGTTATTAAACTGAGCCACGAGTTCATGAATTGAAAAAAAAAAATGAAGATTTCTTTTCTTTAAGCAAAATGGAACACTTTGAGATAATTATTTGGTCCCAGTTATTAATGTGAATGTTCTTTCTTACAGTGTTAGGTAAATTTGAGGGCTGCTTTATTTTACATTTTCTTGTAGTTTCACAAGTTATTTTGTGGTATATAGCAGTGACAAATAACGTGTGCTAATTTTGTTCCAAGCATACATTTGAGTAAGAATAATATATATATATATATATAAATAAAATTTCCTTACATTTTATGTAAAACCTTTTTAAAGACTACTAAACTTCTATTCTTTACCTTTCCCTTGTTCAGAATTAAATATTTCCTAGGGGAAAAGGGCAGCTAAAGAAGCAATGCAAAGGTCAGATTTTTCCCATCTCCCTTTTTACCCAAGTAATTGCATTAATGTTACTGATAATAGTGACTCTGGAGGCTAGCAACAAAAAACTCGCAAAGACTCTGGATTTGAATTTTATTAAAAATGCTACTTGCTCATCGTCTGAGTCCTTTCTGAGTTCTGCTGATTTTCGTGGCTGTCATGAGGTGAAATGATGAACAGTTTCATAACAGAACTAGATTCCTGTTTTAGGAATATTTAACTCTAGTTTCCCAGAGCTTGCTAGTTTGCAGCTGTGAAAGTCTAGTCGTTAGCTGTTCTGGGAAAAGATGTCTAGTTCAGGCTATGTATATTTCAGGCATCTCTCTCTCTCTCTCTTTGGGGCAAGTGAATTTACCTTCTTGCTATCAGAATTTGATGTAGATTGTCAGATGAAGTGAAACTTACTTGTTTAAAAGCATGACCTGGAAATTCTTACTTTCTGCTTATGAACCTTCCAGCTGTTCATTTTCTCTCTCTTACTGAAGTATAGTTGACTTACAATGTTTTATTAGTTACAGGTGTACAGCATAGTGATTCAGTATTTTTACAGCTTGTACTCCATTAAAAGTTATTACAAGCTAATTCCCTGGGCTGTACAATATATCTTTGTTGCTTATCTATTGTGTACATATTATTAAATAGTTTGTATCTCTTAGTCCCATAACCCTATCTTGTCCCTCCTCCCTTCACTGTCTCCACTGTTAACCACTAGTTTTTTTCTGTATTTGTGGATCTTTCTGTTTTGCTTTGTACATTCTTTTGGTTTTTTTTTTTTTAGATTCCACATATAATGATATCATATTTGTCTATGTCTGACTTAGCATAATATTCTCTAGGTCCATGAACTTTGCTGCAAATGACAAAATTTCATTCTTTTTATGGCTGAATAATATTCCATTATACCACATCTTCTTTAACTATCTATGCGTATGGTGATAGACACCTGGGTTGCTTGCATATGTTAACTACTGAAAATAGTGCTGCTATGAACTTTGGGATGCTGGTATCTTTTTGAATTAGTGTTATCAGGTTTTTTCTAGATATATATCCAACAGTATAATTCCTGGATCATATGGTAGTTCTCTTTTTACATTTTTATGGAATCTCCATAGTTTTCCATAGTGACTGCACCAATTTACATTCCCACCAACAATGAAGGATTCCCTTTTCTCCTTATCGTTGCTAACATTTGTTGTATGTAGACTTTTTGATGATGGCCATTATGACAGGTATGGGGTGATATCTCATTGTTGTTTTGATTTGCATTTCTCTAATGATTACATACACACTCAGTTCAACTTTACTGCTTTATTATTCCATTTGGAGTTTGCATGGATGTTTTACTATGAGAGAATATCCATTATTGGTGAACTAGAAAATTTATCTTTAAGGAATGAACTTAAAACCACTAATTTCATACTTGGCTCCTTGAGAAAACTTGGCAGCATTTTTCTAGTTTGTTGAGAAATACAGTCCTTAAATCTACCACTCTTATCATCAAATGATCTTGAACTTTGAAAGCTAATCAAAGCAAGGAAAGGAAATTAATACATTAAACCATGGGTTAGTAAACTGACCTGTGGGCCAAATCTGGTTTGCTGACTGTTTTCACATAACCTGTGAGCTAAGAACAGTGACAGACTTTATTTTCTTGGGCTCCAAAATCACTGCAGCTGGTGACTACAGCCATGAAATTAAAAGACGCTTGCTCCTTGGAAGAAAAACTATGACAAACCTAGACAGCATATTAAAAAGCAGAGACTTGACTTTGCTGACAAAGGTCTGTCTGGTCAAAGCTATGGTTTTTACAGTAGGCAGGTATGGATGTGAGAGTTGGACCATAAAGAAAGCTGAGCACTGAAGAGTTGATGTTTTTGAACTGTGGTGTTGGAGAGGACTCTTGAGAGTCCCTTGGACTGCAAGGAGATCCAAGCAGTCAACCCTAAAGGAAATCAATACTGAATATTCACTGGAAGGACTGATGGAAGCTGAAACTCCAAAACTTTGGCCACCTGATGCAAAGACTGACTCATTGGAAAAGACCCTGGTGCTGGGAAAGATTGAAGGTGGGAGGAGAAGGGGATGACAGAGGATTAGGTGGTTGGATGGCATCACTGACTTGATGGACATGAGTTTGCACAAGCTCTGGGAGTTGGTGATGGACGGGGGTGCCTGGAGCGCTGCAGCCCATATGGTCACAAAGAGTTGGACACGACTGAGCGACTGAACTGAACTGAAGAATTGTTTTTAAATTTTTAAATGGTTTAAAAAATCAAAAGAATATGGAATTAAAATGTTAGTGTCCATAAATAAAGTTTTATTGGAACACAGCTCTGCTCCTGCATCTGCTGATTGTCTATGTCTACATTTGCTATACAACGGCAAAGTTGAATAGATGCTCCAAGGCCCTTATGGCCAGCAAAGCCTGAAATATTTACTGTCTGCCTCTTTCCAGAAACAGCTGACTGACTCCTGGGCAAAACAATGCCTTTTCCTATGTTCTCTTGGTTACATTATCAGCACGTGTATGTGGGCACAAGCATAACCAAATACACAGTGTCAAAGATCAACAGAGCCAGACACTGGTTAAAATTGTATGGACAGATTTTAATTAGTAATATTCTATTGCAGTGGGGAAGAGAGACTGCTGTGAACACAACTACAGCTTCCAGTTGTACAGAGGTGACTGGGCATTTTAAAGGGAGAATGAGGCAAGAGGGAGGGAGGGAGCTGGGGGTCAGTACAGGCAGGAAAGTGAAATATTAGAAAAAGCAAGAAGAGGGTTGGTCCATGTGAAACCCATCTGGCTTTGTCAGCTGGCTCTTATCAAAGTTAAGACTCCTGCCCTCCTACAGTGGCTGAGAGACAGAGGCCCCATCTTCAGATCTGGGCTGGAACAAGCAGTCAATTAATTCATTTGCAGCCTTAAATTTTCTCAGACAAGCACTTTAAATGGAGGTAAAGTCATCCTAAGGGTGTACCCTTGAGTTTTTAGAGTTTTTAGAAACTGAGGAAGTGTTTGTTCAGTTCTTTCTGGGCCGAGGTTGAAACCTAGTCAAGGGAGGGCTCAGAGGAGCCTGGCTAGAGTTTGGTTAAGGAGAGAAGCTTTGTCAACACATGTTCAATTTAGTATATTAAATACACGCATTCACCAGTACACATTCACAGTTAATGTAGACCTTGCCTTTATTGAAACTTCTGATCTTATTTACTTAACTGTAGGGACACTGAGCATCAAAAGTGCACATAACTGCCCTCGTGGTATTTGCTGCACTGGCGACAATTTTGCATGCTTATTCTTTGGTCACTGAGTTGGCCCACTTTCTGGACTGGAGAGATATGTGTTAGAGTGATACTTGCCTTCCATAAAGCTTTCAACTTCTAGTTTAACATGGATGGAAAAAGAATGGGCCAACAGTACTTGTATAGCCTCAACTGACGTGTGTGGAGAACTGATAAGTCCACAGGAGAGGGCCTGGTATTTCCTTACAGTATACTTGAGCCACCTGGTCCTAATGGCTGATGACCTTCATTAATCTTTTTCCACATGGAAAGAAAACTAGATAAGTGGATTTAGTTGTAGACAGAGAACTGGAGGTAGGCTGTATTAATTTGCAGTTGAGTTCACCTCAACTTTCTTGTGATTTGATTGAGAGCATCATAATGAAAAACCAGACTGCCTTTAGTTCTTTTTTTGTTTTTAAATTTTTTCTATTCTGTTATGGTTTATTATAGAATACTGAATACAGTTCCCTGTGCTATATAGTAGGACCTTGTTGTTTATGCATTCTATATAAAATATTAATAGTTGGCATCTGCTAACCCCAACCTCCGGAAAATGCAATGGCACCCCACTCCAGTACTCTTGCCTGGAAAATCCCACGGACGGAGGAGCCTGGTAGGCTGCAGTCCATGGGGTCGCTAAGAGTCGGACACGACTGAGCAACTTCCCTTTCACTTTTCACTTTCACGCATTGGAGAAGGCAATGGCAACCTACTCCGGTGTTCTTGCCTGGAGAATCCCAGGGACGGCAGAGCCTGGTGGGCTGCCGTCTATGGGGTCGCACAGAGTCGGACACTACTATAGTGACTTAGCAGCAGCAGCAGCAGCAACCCCAACCTCCCATTCCATCCCTGCCCACCTCCTCCTGAAAAAATGCCGTTTGCACCTACATGGATGGAACTAGAGATTATTATACTAAGTGAAGTAAGTCAGAAACAGAAAGATGAATATTATATGATGTTACTTATATGCCTTTAGTTCTTCATGGCAAAGACATATCAAACATATGTAGCCTTGCTTCTGAGCAATTTAGGTCATTATGTACTTCAGCTGTGGAAAGTATCTTGAAGAACTCTAAGCCTTAGTTTTAGATAACCAAGTTACCATTCCCATTTTTTCCTGACAAAGAGATAAGAAAGTTTCATCCTGCCCTTTTCTTTTAGAAATGTATTTTCAAGTATGGTTACAGCATTTGGCATATGATGACTACTCTATACTAGATAATAAGTGAATAAAGTCATGTACAAACCCACTCTAATACTTCTTAACAAATGAGTTATCGTAATTTGTTGAGCTGAACAGTGATCAGGATCAGTAACTCAGGAATGGAAAGGAGTGTGCAAGTCTCTTGGACTGGTCTCAGAGAATAAACTTTTATTTTTGTTTTGACATTTGAAGTGGTTTTCTATGATTAATGGTTTAAAAGTCATCGACTTGAACTTCTAAGAATGCTGTGTTTTACCCTATAAGCTCAATGAGCAAAATTAGTATTATGCTAAAATGAGTTTTTATAGGTGTCAGTAAGTTTTTATTTTAAGAAGGCCTTTTTGAATGATAGAAAAATACTATTATTTTTATGAAAGAAATGTGCCTCAAGTTCGAAAAGGGAAAGCAATTTCCCTACAATTCCTGTTTGCTTTAGAGGTTTAATGTTTATTTTGGTTGTTTCCTTATGTTTCAAAGATTGTGTGAGATTTGCTTAACTGAAAATGAGAACATGATAATTATCTCACAAAGATGAGCTTTAAAGAACACAATAGTCCAAAATTTACCAAATAAATGTTAAAATTCACCCATTGAATGTAGGAAGGAGTGTCTTTATATATTTAACTGGCAGGATTATTTAGCTGGTGGAAGATTGCTATGGTGGAGAGCATGAAGCCATTTGACCAATTCTAGACTGTTCTACATTGGGTCATACATCTAACCATGGTGATTTTGCAATGGCCGTCTAACTGGAGTTGAGAGTGCTTGCCTCTTATAAAAATCACAGTCCAGGTCACCAGTCTTGATGCCAGGGCACAGGCAGGGGGAGTCTCAGGGACACAGCGAGTGAAGTCTGGGATTAGTTTTGTCACAAACCCCTCATGTGCCTGCCTGCATTGTGGCCCAGGGCACAGATTAGCACTCTCTAGCCCACCTGATATGTTTACTTCTATTTTAATTTACTTATCTCCTGCCAGTTTTTGTGAATAAAGTTTTATTGGAACACAGCCACGCTCATTTGCTTCTGTGTTCGTGGCTACTTGTGGCAAAGTTGAATAGTTATGACAGAGATCATGTGGCTTACAAGACCTGCAATATTTACTCTGTGCCCTTGACAGGAACACTTCACTGCTCTTCCTTGAGCTCTGTGCCCAGGACTCAAATTCTGCCCTGGGACTAGAGCCTTGTCTGCCTGCTTTGCTAGGAGAGGGAAAGGAAGCTGTGACTGGGGGGACACCCCGCACCCAGCCAGCCCTGGCAGCCCCCTCTGGGGTCTTTAGCTGTTAACACTTACTGTACCACTTGGAGGTGAATTTAGA
Organism: Bos grunniens; assembly: GCF_055505025.1. Taxonomy (NCBI): domain Eukaryota; kingdom Metazoa; phylum Chordata; class Mammalia; order Artiodactyla; family Bovidae; genus Bos; species Bos grunniens. The sequence continues at coordinate 9,595,065 of NC_141194.1, forward strand.
AGCTTTCTAAAGTGCGAATGTGATCGTCTCTATCTGTCTGTCTCCTTGCTCCTTAATGTCCCCGAGGGAGAATCCACATTCTTTATCTCTGCCCTGTGGGGGCGGGCCCCTGTTTGCTTTGTTTCCTTTGGGTATCTTATTTTTGGAAACTTTTATTTCTCCCTAGCCTTAATTAATTAACTTCGTATTCAATCCCCAAACACACAGGTGGACACACAAACAAACACACACACATCCTCCCTACCTCTAACTGTGCTAAACTGTTTTAGAAGTCCTAAATTGTGTCACGCCTTTGAGCCTTTAAATATACTCTTCATTTTGTCTGGAACAATCTTTACCTTGCCCCCCTTTCACCTAGAAAAGGACCATTTGGTTTTTTATCTTTCAGTTTCTAATCTATGCTTATTCCATGTAGCCTTTCTAACTCCCCATCCTGGGTTAAATGGCTTGGTGAGCATCTTTTGTTAGTTAAGATAATCTAATTGTTTTATCAGGTTAACCCCTCAATTTGAGAATAAGTGGTTTATTCTTACTTGGAGCCCCTAACAGGCCTTCCTGCTGCACTGAAGGAGCTCTGCTCTACACACTCACTCAGAGCACCCAGAAGCTGGAGGCTGTCTCCTCCTCAGTATGCGATTCAAGCTTGCCCTGCCCACCAAGGTTCAGCGACAGATGATGGGAGAGAAAAGGGGGAAGACTGGATTGGAGGTTTTGAAGGGCAATGCCTGGAATTGAAGTACATCCTTCTACCCACACTCCATTAACCTCAACCCTAGCCATATCTAAATGCGAGAGTGACTGGGAAATTTAGTCCAGCTGTGTACGCTGTCTCTGCTGGGCATCACGTGCCCTACTTTTATCATAACATTTATTCATTCACTATGTGGTAGATTGTACTTTCGTTCCCAATTCTTAAACCTTCACTGAATTCAAGCCTTTTCTGTGTGAAATTACAGTTCCTCCTCTTAGAGTGTCCTTCCCTGACCCACTGCTGTTGGACTTGTAACTTGCTTTGTCCTGGGGAACACAGGCAGGGGTCAGAGCATCAATTTTGGTAGATGGCCTTAAGAAGCCGTGTTCATTCTTTTTCGCTTATAACATTACTGTATGAAGAACTGTCTGGGTTGGTCTGCTAGTTCCAGAAGCTAGATTCATGGCACAGCATCATCCTGTTAACCTATGAGCATGAAAACAGGCACTTATTGTTGGCTGACACTGAGTTTTGGGGAGGTTTGTTATGCAGTGTTACCATGGCAGTAGTTGACTGTCACGTATGATATTACAATTCAGTCCAATTTGGCACTGCGTCTCTTTTATGAGCTCTTTGAGGGCAAGCCTCCTGAAGAGGGCTGTTTGTTTGTTTGTTTGTTTTTTAAAGAGAACTTTTATTAAACTTCTTTTTTCAGAGTAGATAATGAGTAAATATTTGGTGAATTATGAATGAATCAGAGTGAAAGCATGCTGTATTCCACGTGAGGTCAAGTATCAATTTTCATAGATATACCTGCTTCTGTACTTCATTCAGCAGATAAGATTGCTCCTAACTTTTAGGATCTGATGCCAGAGCTCATTTATTGTGCCTGTTGGACCCTTGGCAGTGAAGCCCACTGCCTAACCCTACAGGTTGAGACCCAGCTCTACATCTGGACCCAGATCCTCACAGTCTCACTTTGTTTTCTCTCCTTTCTTCTAGTCCTGAATATCCTAGTCTTCTCTGATTATACACATTGTTTCTCTACTGCCAGGAGAGAATTGTACACAATGCTTGTTATCATATTTAATGATTTGATATTGAGAGCTTTAGGTACTTTAATGTGAGAGTAAAGAACCCATGACAAGGACCTACTATAGAGTACAGAGAACTATATTCAGTATTTTGTAATAAGCTGTAAGGGAAAGGAATCTGAAAAAGAATATATGTGTATAAAACTGAATCACTGTGCTGTATACTTGAAACTAACAGGACATTGTAAATCAACTATACTCCAATAAAAAACAAACAAACCCATGATCAGGGTATCTTGCATACAGTATATTGGGAAAAGGAAATAAAGTACTAGAAATTGAAATTGTCACTGTACTAAAGGAAAGATATTATCTTGTTAAAGTGCACATATTTGACCGAGGGTTAGTTTTTATGTTGCACTTTTAAAATATCGCACTGAATGAGAAAATTTTAAGAAATAGGTCTATGAGAACTTGGCTTAAAAGTTAACATAAAATGCAGTGTGGCCAGGGGGGAAAAAGAACAAGGAACTTCTTTATATGTAGTAATATAAAAAGATCTCTGAAAAAAAAAGATCTCTGAATATATTTATTGTTAAGTGCTAACAGTAAGGGAAAAACTTGTATTAAAAAGGAAGGAGGATTTAATACACATATTTGTTATGTTTGCATAAAAATGACTAGAACAATACACAAAAAGCTAACAACAGTGTTTAACTCTGTAAAGTGTGGGTACAGGGGATTATGTGTGAGACAGACTGGGTAGATAGGAGACATGGGTGGATCCCCATGTCTCCATCCACACTTTACATTTTTATTGTCTTTTGATTTTTTGAACCCTAGGATTATATCAACTATTAACAAAGAAATTTGAATTTCAAAAAAGTGAGGATACCCATATAAATCCAAGAGTCCAATAATAGCATCAGAATTTTAACATGATTTTTCTGATTGTAAAAGTAAGATAACTTTATTGTAAAAAGCTTTGAGAATATAGACTGTATAAGGGAAAAAATATATATAAATATTTGACATTCCACCAGCGAGATATAATCACTGTTATCTTTCTATTTTCTTTAACCTTTCCATTTATTTTACATAGTTATTATAATATCCTATATACACAATTCTATCTTTAAATTAAAAAAAATGTATTCTTGTATCATGAAATATTTTTACACATATGAAATAAACAGCTATATATACCACAGTTTACTGAATGACTTCCTATTTAATTAACATTTAGATCCTTTCCAGTGTTTTGCTTTGAATAATAATGTGATGAATATCTTTACAGTGAAGTCTTTGGATTTCATGAGCATATTTTTTATGACATTAATAATAGCATACTGAGTATTTCAAAACTCATAAAAGTCAGAAGGTAGTTTGAGATGCCATTAAAATGGTATTTAAATTTTATGCTAAAATTGTGGACATTCTGGTTTCTCAAAGGTATTAAAGTTGACAAGGAGCATTTGTCACAGAAGTTAACCTAGTGACAAGACTTGAGGCATTTGGGAATGGAAGACTTGCATAATGGTGGTAGAAACTTCAGGTGGATTTTTAGCAAGCAGATCTTTGTTTCTTCACATTTGTAAAATGGGGAAATTATGCAATATTCCCTCTAAATTTAATTTGTTTCTAAACTTCTATCATTTTATTGATAGTGGTTCAGATGGTAAAGAACCTGCCTGTAATGCAGGAGACCCAGGTTCATTCCCTGGGTCAGGAAGATCCCCTGGAGAAGAGAATAGCAACCCACTCCAGTGTTCTTGCCTGGAGAACTCCGTGGACAGAGGAGCCTGGAGAACTACAGTCTATGGGGTTGCAAAGAGTCAGACATGACAGAGCGACTAACACACACACATAGAATAAGCAAATTCTAAGAAATGCACCTATAAGAACATAGATTAAGATAGCGTGAAACACAGCTATAAAAAGTAAAGAAAAGGGAAACACTCTATGCAGTAGTATAGAACCATTTCCAAATGTACTTATTAAGTGAACATAGACAATTATACAACGGTACAATTTTATTTATGTTTAAAAATACTGAAAGGACACATAAGACGTTAATAGAAGTGTTATTAGATTGGGGGAATCTAGGGGGAGAAGGAAGTTTACTTAGAAAAAAACAACAAAATTTAGGTAAATATGATCTCCCAAAATGTGACAAAATGTTGAAAAATCTGCCTTGGATGAAAGTTTAAATCGCTGACTCAGTTTTAACCTATACATAGTTTTCTCTATTTAGGATGAATGAAGCACAAGAGATGGTCTACTACATTAAGGATATATGTCATAGAGATGTAATATAAATTTCAGATCTATAAAATTTTAGTAGTAATTTTTATTTTATATGTGTGTGTGTGTGTATATATATATATATAAATCTGGGGGGGGGGGGCTGCACTGCAAGGCTTGCAGGATCTTAGTTTCCTGACCAGTGATTGAACTCGGGCCCTTGGCAATGAAAGCATGGAGTCCTAACCACTGACTACCAGGTAGATTTTTTTTAGCAAATTAAGATGAAACTGGAAAAATCATATGATTATGAAAATGATCTACTTTTTGTATAGAATTGAGTACTCTGAAGCAAAGTTCCATCAGTTTGTAAATTTGGATAACTCTTTCTCTGATAGGAATATAAAATGAAAAAGTATGTTTTCTTTTGTTCTCTACCACCCAACAAAGAGTATGTACAAGTTTTTTAAACTTAATTACATTTTGCCTTCCCAGGTGGCTCAGTGGTAAGGAATCTGCCTGCTGATACAGGAGACATGGGAGACACAGGTTTGATCCCTGGGTTGGGGAGATCCCCTGGAGAAGGAAATGGCAACCCATTCCAGTATTCTTGTCTGGAGAATCCCATGGCTAGAGAAGCCTAGAGGGTTACAGTCCATGGGGTCACAAAGAGCAGGATATGACTGAGCACACACACCACCACATTTTGACAGCAGTCTTAAAAATTGTATCCTCTGACAATCTTCTGTTCACCAAAGAGGACAACTTGGTGTTTTTTGGAGAACCATGTTCTGGGGATATATTGATGGATGTTTCCATTAGGACCGTAATTTGATTATGATGCCATTAGTTCATAATTTGGCTTTCCGGTTGAGATCATGTTGACAGGCTGAAGAATAGAGTGCTATTTAACTAAGTTGATGAAACACACATAGGAGGCAATAAAGTGCCTGGTTCGTCTCTACTGGTTAATCCTTTCGTTTATCTCATTCTGGTAATGATGTGGTCATGTATAACTCCATAAACTTACATTTCTCTGGAATATAGTGGTGTGTTTAATCAAAGAGTCTGGCTATTATAGGCATATGTGTTAACGTTTTAAAAAGATCATCTGAATGCAAGAAGAAACATACATAAAACTGTACACGGGCATAACTCAGTTTTAATGCTGACCTAGAAGTCATTTCATATTTTTTCCTGTGTCCTAGGTCAGGGATCAGGGGTTGGCAAATGACAGCCCGTGGGCCAGATCCTACCTGTTGTGGGCCTATATTTGTGTAAAATTAAGAATGGTTTTCACATTTTTAAATGGTTTTCCCGTATCAAAAGAAGAACAGTATTTAATGACATGAAAATTATATGAAATTCAAATTTGTGTCTGAAAATAAAGTTGTATTGGCGCACAGCCACACCCATTATGTGTCGCCTGTGGCTGCTTTGTCCATACAATGTGAGAGTTGAGTGCTGCAGAGACCAGATGACTCACAAGGCTGAAACCATGTGCCCCTCTACAGAAAGTTTGCTGATCCTTGTCCTGTGTCATCAAACATCATTAAAAGTAGTTCTTGATGGGAAGAAAATCACAAATGAATGTGCAGATACAGAATTTTTTTTTTTGGTCACAGTGTGGAGCATGTGGGATCTTAATTCCCCAACCAGGGATCAAACCCACTCCCTCGGCAGTGAAAGCGAGGAGTCCTAACCACTGGACCATCAGGGAATTCTCTGTGGATACAGATTTGGGTTTATAAATATTTTTATCTTTCTGGGCTTTGGGGGAAATTCTGCATAAAGGAGAATTTAGATAATATCACTTTGCACTTACAGATGATTCTCTGTATAAATGTTCCCACTGTGAACAGTCTTTTCTCTTCCCAAATAGATTTTAAACAACTTGAATAGGAATTGTGTTGTAAATGTTTATATCCTCCTGCCGTGCTTGCTTTCTTTCCCACAAAGAAGATGTAATACCCCCCACATGCTATGTAGTAAAGGATTCAAAGCAAAAGAGTGATAAACTCTTCCCCCTTTGTCCACTGAGTGCTTTGCTATGATGAGTGGATGCTTTGAAGGGAAGTGTAGAAACCACATTGGAAAAGTAGAATTGCTTTAGAAAATAGAAGAAACAGAAGCGAATGTGGACCACTCCCTCAGGCCAGCCCTAGCCCTATAAGGTTATCCTACTGTGTCTGCTTTCTTGGAAGTGGACATCAAAACTCCACTACGCTATGGGTAGTTCATTTAGGGCCACCTATACTTAGTAGTTCATGGATGTGCTCAGTCTCTTCACTTGTGTCCAATTCATTGCAACGCTATGGACTGTAGCCACCAGGCTCCTCAGTCCATGGGATTCTTCAGGCAAGAATACTGAGTAAGTAGCCATTCCCTTTTCCAGGGGATCTTCCTGACTCAGGGATCGAACCCACATCTCTTGCATTGCAGGTGGATTCTTTACTGCTGAACCACAGGGAAAGCCCTTAGTAGTTCATATGTAACCTGAATAGGTTCTGTGTTTTACAGTTAAAAATGTCATCCTTTCTTATTATCTGTTTATTGGTCAAGATATTTTAGCTGCAAGTAAAAGAATACTTGAATAACTTTGGCTTAAACAATATATTTCTAGAGGGAGATCATTCCTAGGTTGGGCTTTCCTCAAGCTCTTTCCTTCTTTCTGCTTCACCAGTGTCATGCTTATTACCTCATGGTGTAAAGTGGTTGCTACAGCTCCAGGCATCATATCATAACATGACTGGGCTCAGAGAAAGGAAACAGCAAGTGCTGGGGCACTGTGAGGTGTTTTCCTTGTGTGGCTCTTTTTTTCTTTTTTTAAATCATGGAGGAACATCTTTTGCAGAAGCTGACTTTCTCCCTTTAGAATCTCCTTGACTAGAATGGATCACATGGCCACATCTAGCAAAGGGCAATGAGATGTTCATTTATGGCTCACCTTCCCAGAGAGCCTAATGCTCAGAATCAGGGTTCCAGTATCATGGAGAAAGAAGGGGAAAGATGTTGAAGAAGCAATCAACATATAGTTATTCTCTTGTATTTTCTCTTTTATTCAGAACTGTACTTGGAGAACAACAAAAAGGCTATTGTTTGCAGAATAAACACTTGAATTTTGGAGGTAGCTAACAAGTGTCAATGTAGACACTGTACTCATATGCCAGTAGAAATTAATGTATGACTCTTACTGCTTTATGATCAACGTGTATTTGTTAAGATACTGTCATCAGCATGTAATAGAAAACACAACTAACATAGCTTAAAGAGGAGGAGAATTTATTTTCTCACATAAGAATTCAGAGATAGGGCCATTTTAGTGTTGGTTAACTGGATTCCTGGGCTCTGGGTTTTGTTGTTTTTTCTCATGTGCCATCTCAGCATGTAGACTGCACTTCTTATGGTTGCAAAGTGACTACAGTAGCTCCAGCTATGATATCTTTACACCAAAAAAGCTAAAGATGAAGGAGGGGCAGAATATGTTTCTGCAATGCCTCCCTTATTTGGGAGTGTGGAAAACTCTCCCTGAAACCTCATAGCAGAGTCCCTTGATCTTGCATTATCCAGAGTTATCATGATATCTCATGTCTTTCTTAAATCTGCTTGGTTTGGGGAATCGGCTTGGCTGGTTTAGACTTGTGGACATTGGCAAACCATGACTAGTGGACCAAATACAGCCTAGGATATGTTTTGTAAATAAAGTTTTATTAGAACACCCATGCCCATTCAAAAAATTTATGGTTGCTTTTGTACTGTAGTGACTGAGTTGAGTAGTTGCAACAGAAACTGTGTGGCCCACAAAGCTTAAAATATTTACCAAGTGGCCCTTTATAGAAAAAGTTTGCTGACCCCTGCTTCTCTAACCAGTGGTTTTCAACTGGCAGGCAACTGATGGGCAATGACCCTGAGTGTGCCAACTGTTTGTAGTGTTGGGTGCAGGGTTTCTATGGGCATACAGCAGGAAGGAACCAGTGATACATCCTAACATGAGCAAAACAGTTCTGTATAATGAAGAGCTGTCTCACTCAAAATAGCACTGGCTTCTATGAATTCAAAGTTAGTTTCTAGTGTGGGAGAGGACCTCAGCTCCCACTACCCCCATCCCACCCCCAGCCCTGCACAGAGCCATCTGATGCCTCTGCAAAACTGAGACACTGGGAGGAAAGAAGGAGAGGAAATAACTGTTGGTTAGGCCAGCTCTGGAGAATAGGGAGGATTTGCTAAATTGATCTCCAGAAAGGGATGGTTACATGGATACCTAGTAATTACCGACTGACTCATCAGCTGATGACAGTGGTTGCCCTCATGAGGAAGAGCTCATAGGGCCAGAGTTTTCTGTGAGTGGGGAGTGTGCTTCTCTGTGTTTCTTATATGACAGGATTTCAGTAAAATGATCTTTTCTTTCATGCTGTTCTGTAACGAACACATTATTTCCAACAAGAATGTATTAATCATATGATTGAAAGTAAGGTTATAAAGATAATTATAAACAATTAAGTAAATTGAAAGTAATTTTCCTTGGTATTTATGCTAAAACCAATTAATTTATTAGGCTCTTTTGTTTGGGTGTCACTGAAAAGAATTTTACAATCATGTATTTCTTATGCCTAAACATCTTCTTATTGATTGGATAAGGTGTAATGGTTCATAATAAAAATGTCTCAGCTAAACTTTTTTTGTATTATCTATAGCCATAATCACATTAAATGAAGATATGGGGATAGGCATGAAATATCCACTAAGTATTCCCAGGAGTGGGTAGGTGTGTGTGCATAGATGTTAAACAGATCTGATGTTTGATGATTGCCTAGAGTATTGTACTACTCTGATTTTTTAAAACCAAAACCCACAGTAAGAAATTTTTCCATTGTTACCCAGTACACACATACACCATACACACATAGCCATAATTAAAACAAAAGTTTCACAAAGTAATACTGAGTTGGGTAAAGTCTGATTCTGTTCTGTTTATCCTTTTTCATTTTTAATTTCTGCTGATTGCAACCCAGGGATTATTTTCATGACCCCCTGCCCTATGTAAGTAGCAGCCCAGGTTTGAAAAATACCGGGGTTGTAGATGTGTGATTTTTCCACTTCTGGGACTCCTCCTCCTTCTTGGAACATCCCTTCTCTTCCTTTGGGAGCTTCTCTTTCCCCATGCCAGCCATAATATCCATGAGTGGCTGCTGATTTTCAGCCCTTGTGACCCAGACCAAGCCAATGAGAGCTCTCACCCAGAGCTTTTTGAACTGAGCTGGCAGGGAAGTACTTTGTTCTTCGATGAAGATGGGCTTTAAAAAATGTAATCCCAAAACGTCCTGTAGCCATATGTGCCAGTCCCAGGGGACCTCTGGCTGAAAGTTTGAGTCAGCATCTAGTAAGAGGCTGGGAAAAAGGATTCTCATTGCATCTGAGCTCTGAATCCAGCCATGCCAGGAGCTAGTATACCTTGGTGGGTTTACTTATACAGGCCACAGTTTTGTTTTTTCTTGATCTAGTCTAAGATGGTTTCAGTCCTGAAAGGGCTGTAAGTAATACACATCAACCAATACAGAAATGGTGAACCCTGGAGATTGAGCCATGTACTGATTCCATGACAGGACCTGATGGGCAGAGAGTCTTCTTTTGCATCTGGAGTGGCATAAGCCTGTTGAACTCTACAGCTGTTGGTTGCCTCAGTGAGTCAAGAGGTGTGACTGCATTAGAATCTTGTAGGTTCTCCTGTATATGTATGTACATACGTATGTGCATGTGCTCGTGTGTGTAGATAGAGGGTGAGAGGGCAAAAATGAGGAGGAGGAGGGAGGAAAAGAGGGAGGGTAGGCAAGGAGAGATTTACTGGAAAAAAAAAATTCATGTTCTCTTTAGCAGAGAAATCCATTTCTCCCGTAATTCTGCTTGTACAGTTTTTAGTATCTGCAAAAATATGACTCCTGAGGACTCCTAAGGCTTGAGGGTGCACTTAGGTAGTAAATAAAAAAATTTGCTGTTTGAATTGGAGGTTATTGGACTGGGTTGCAAGATGAGGAAGCAGGCATAAGTTCTCAATAGTAGTAAGTGAAAGTGAAAGTCACTCAGTCGTGTCTGACTCTTTGCTACCCCATGGACTATACAGTCCGTGGAATTCTCCAGGCCAGAATACTGGAGTGGGTAGCCTTTCCCTTCTCCAGGGGATCTTCCCAACCCAGGGATCGAACCCAGGTTTCCAGCATTGCAGGCAGATTCTTTACTAGCTCAGCCACAAAGGAAGCCCCAATAGTAGTAAACATCCCACCAAAAAACTCTTTGTCTCTCACTTGCCTAAATGAGTGAGTTGACTCTGTGGACACGTTGAATCTTTGAGTCTCTGAGGTACCTTCTTCAAACTGCTGTCCTGACATCAGTAACATTTGTGATTTTGTTAGCTGTTTATTGAAGCATGATAGTCATGAACAATTGCATCGTAAGTGTGTAGATTCATTGAGTTTTCATAAACTGAATGCACCCATGTAACCACCACCCACTTCAAGAATTAGGATACAACTTGAAGTCCAGTGGCCCTCCTTAGATCCTTTTCCTGAAGTTAGTCACTATCCTGACCTCTGTCACTGTCAGTTCATTTGGCTGAACTAAGTCTTTGAACTTAGTTTAAATTGTACTATGTGGATATGTCTGGCTTCTTTCACTTCAGTAACATTTGTGAGACTCACTTATGCTCATATGCGGTGGTAGTCTGCTTATTCTCCTTGCTGTAGAGTATTCATTACATGAAGGCCCCCAATTTATTTATCCATTCTGGTTTAATGACTATTTGGGGAATTTTCCATTTTTATATTGAACAGAGCTGTCCTGATTGTTCTTATGCCTTCTTAGGATGATCTGATGAACAGATTTCTCTTGTGCATATTCCTTAGAGTAGAATTGCTGCCTGTGTAATATCTTTTATGGTCACTCATGTTTCTCTCTCTTCTTGCTAGACTGTAGATTCCTTGAAAGGAGAGAGGGCCTTGTTCAACATTATATAACCCCTACATAGTAGAGAAGCTGTTGCATAGAAAAGGCATGACTTTTTAAAATTTATTTTTTTAATTGAAGTATAGTTGATTTACAGTGTTCATTTCTGCTGTACAACAAAGTGACTCAGTTATATGCACACATACATATATATAGATATATATACACACATTCTTTTTTATATTTTTTTCCATTATGGTCTATCCCAGAACATTGAATATAGCTCCCTCTGCTATACAGTAGGACTTTGTTGTCCACCCAAGGCATACACTTCTTAAACACTCCGGACAGTGCTCCTGTATTAACCTTTTAACATTTAAGCTAGACCAGAACATGTGGGGAGAAGGAAACGGCAACCCACTGCAGTATTCTTGCCTAAAGAATCCTGTGGACAGAAGAGCTTGGTGGGCTGCCGTCTATAGGGTCACACAGAGTTGGCCACAACTGAAGTGACTTAGCATGCATGCATGCATTGGAGAAGGACATGGCAACCCACTCCAGTACTCTTGCCTGGAAAATCCCATGGAGGGAGGAGCCTGGTAGGCTGCAGTCCATGGGGTCGCTAAGAGTCGGACACAACTGAGCAACTTCACTTTCACTTTTCACTTTCATGCATTGGAGAAGGAAATGGCAACCCACTCCAGTATTCTTGCCTGGAGAATCCCAGGGACAGGGGAGCCTGGTGGGCTGCTGTCTCTGGGGTCGCACAGAGTTGGACACGACTGAAGCGACATAGCAGCAGCAGCAGCAGGACATGTTGGCCAGTCTGTCTGGATTTAATAAGTTAAGGTAAAGCTGCTTAACAAAATAACTCCAAATTGTGTGATATCTCTAATACCAGAATCCTTTATGTCTTGCTCTCTTCCAAGTGTTACCAAATGCAAATTTGTGTGTGCAACTCACAGTGAGGCCTAGCAAAACGAAAAGTAGGAGTTTGGAGCAGAAAAGGTTTATTGCAGGGTCATGCAAGGAGATGGGTGGCTCATGCCCTCAAAACCCCGAACTCCCTGAAGGGTTTCATGAAAACATTTTAAAGCAAGATAAAGGAGGAGCATGGTTGGTTGAGGCAAACTTCTTGGTGTTGGAATCCTTTGTTCTTGCATCTGTCCTCATAGCTCAGATCACAATGTTCCTGTAAATTTCCAACTAGCCAAATGTTATTCTTTGTTCTGCAACTTTTTATCTTTATATGAAGGAAAAGTTACACTTTTAAAGGTCAGAGTCTTGAGAATGGGCTGTCCTATATATTCAGGCCATAGGGATAATTCTCTTTTTTTGGCCTTTTTAAAAAAATTATTTTTGCCTGTGCTGGATCTTCATTGCTGTGAGCAGGCTTTCCCTAGTTGGCTGTGCGGGGCCTTCTCTTACTGTGGCACATGGTCTTAATTGTCCCACCATATGTGGAATTTTCCAAGACCAGGGATCGAACCTGTGTCCCCTGCATTGGCAGGCAGATTCTTAATCACTGGACCACCTATAGGGAAGTCCTATAGGCAACACTCTGAAGAAGCAAAAGCAACAGAATATAAAGGTTACAGTAAAAGAAACAGATCTAATATGGAGTCAGATTTGTTCTTCCCTATTGTGCAAGTGGTGATGTAGGGACCTAAGTTCCTTCTGTTTTTGCATCTGTCGTCTTCAGTATGATCTTCGGTATGTATCTTCCAAGACGTCATGTTTGTGTGCATAAAGCAGGCTGAATTTGAAAGGAAGGCAGAGTGAACAAGAAGGCACATGTATCCCCTCTGCTCTCATCCATAGGTGAGAACACATTGTGAGGCTGATCTAACCACAAGAGACACTGGGAATTGTAGTTTCATAGGTATCATAAAGAGAAAAAACTGGTCTGGTGGCCAGCTGGCCAGTCTCTGCCGCAGAGTCGGTTCTGAAATTCCAAGAGCATTGTCACTGTTCTTACCCTTCATTCTTGAGTGAGAGCTCCCTGTCTTCTCAGTACTTTGTCCTCATCCCAGGGGTGAGAAAAATCTTGATTTTGGGACTGCTTCCGTTCTCCTGACCATTGCCCTGGGCCACCACAGCGTGTCTCCATGCTCTATATTCTGTTATAGACATTTAGCAGTAAGGTCTCTCTCTTAGGCTGAGGAAGATGTGGATGTGACATATGTGTTCTTGAAATTATAGTGCAATTGCAAGATCATGTAATAAAATCCCGCCAGGCTTGTGGAGAAAACGGGTGAAGAGCATGGCACTTAAAATATTAAAAAAACACATTGTCAGGACACGGTTTAAAAAAAAAAGATAAGAACTTCATAAAAATGCCAGCACATGCTAAGTAGTTAGGGAATACATAAATACTACAATACATATGTCACTTTCCCTCAAAAGGCCCTGAAGCTGGCCTATACATGTGGAGGAAGGCGATCTGAAATCAGGATGGAGGTTGCACCAGCAGGTGAGGACCTGTGAACTGAGGGAGCTGTACACCTTGAGGGGGGGGGGTCTGAGCACATTTTGTGGGATCCTATGTGGCTCTGTTCAGCTGCATGCAATTTTCTTAATTCATGGTCCTTCTCCTCAATGAAATGGTGCATCAGGAAACAGGAAATTTGCATTGTCCTCAAATAGTTCCCTAATGTATCAGTCCCGCTGAAACAAATTCACATTTACAAAGCGAGGAGTATGAGTTTGAAGAACTGGCTGTACCAGAATAGTGCAGATAGTTATAGGTAGACACCAAGTGGCTTCTGTTCTTGGTAATAAAGTTCTAATTCATATGCATGCATAAAAGTCACTTCAGTTGTGTCCAACTCTGCAACCATATGGACTGGAGCCCGCCAGGCTCCTCTATCCATGGGATTCTCCAGGCAAGAATACTGGAGTGGGTTGCCATTTCCTCCTCCAGGGGATCATCTTCCCCACCCAGGGACTGAAACTGAGTTTCTTATGTCTCCTGCATTGGCAGGCAGGTTCTTTGCCACTAGCGCCACCTGCCAATTGGTGTAGATCTTCTTATATGTGGCTATATGTTTTTGACCACCACCATTCTCAAACCAGGTCACTTGCATCTAGATAGTCAAGAATTAGCTGTAATTTGGAAACTCTTATTGCTAGAGTAATAAGCTCATTTCTGTTGTCTGTTTCAGATCTGTATTCTTTTCAGAGCAACCTTTCCTCCTCATTGGTAATCAACATAAGTCATAAATAACCCCTACTTTAATGATTTCTCTGTGGCTTTCATTCCCTTTTATCTACATGAAGATGAGACTCTTTTTTCCTAATATTGCTCCAGGATACAATTATCTTCTTTGAAAGGAAGGTGGAATATCACGGTCTTTGGAATACCCCCACGTCCAAAGTAAATGATAATTTCTGGTACAAAATAGACCAATTTTATATTGCATTATTTTTATTGCCTGTGCAGTGATTTTCAGGGCCTAGATTATTAGTATAATTATGAGTACTGGTAATAGCAGTGCTCTTTATGTTGCCAACCACCAATGCTATTGTTAGAAATGTTAATATTAAAGTGAAAAAAGTGAAAGTATTAGTCACTCAGTCACATTTGACTCTGTGACCCCATGGACTGTGGCCTGCCAGGCTCCTCTGTCCTTGAAATTTCCCAGTCAAGAATACTGGAGTGCATAGCCATTCCCTTCTCCAGAGGATCTTCCCAACCTAGTCGTCGAACCCAGGTCTCCTGCATTGCAGGCAGATTCTTTACCATCTGAGCCACCAGGGATATTACCAGTAATAGTAATATTATTTAGTTCTGCAGTTTTACAAATACCATATCTTAATATTTATATTAGTAATGATTTTTCCACTTCCAAAACTTACAGATAATATTATTCCTGTGCATGTTATGTGCTCAGTCGTGTCCAACTCTTTGCAACCCCATGGACTGTAGCCTGCCAGGGGATTTCCTAGGCAAGAATCCTGAAGTGGGTTGCCATTCCCTTCTCCGGGGAATCTTCCCAACCCAGAGATCGAACCAAGTCTCTTGTGTCTTCTGCGTTGGCAGGCGAGTTCTTTACCATGGTGCCGCCTGGGAAGCCCAATATTATTCCTAACTACTCTCTTATATTACTCCAGCTGCTACTACTACTATTAATACTAAAATACTGCTACTACTGCTATCATGACTACTGCTGTCGCCACTGTTGCTTCTACTCCCACAACTACCTAAAATGTATTGAGGACTCACTGTGTCTCAGGCACTTTGATAAGCATTTTCTTAGCAGTAACTCTGGTATTTAATTTTCACAACAACTTAATGAGATAGCTTGTATTGTTAGTCCTGCTTTACAGAGGGGGCCACTGAGGATCAGAGAGGTTCAGTAACTAACTTACCTCAGGAGGAAGCTGACTCGGGATCTGACCATCACTTCAGAGTCCCCACTTGTAACTCCTTCGTGTACGGCAGAAATGAATGCCACTCTGATGTGCTGTCGTCGTTTGCCTCCTCTGATCACACGGAGCTGCCTTTTTAAATAATAACGCTATGTTATAGCAAAGACAATATTTATATTATTTGTCATATTTTATATATTTCCAGAGGTAATAGTGTCACTTCCAACAATGTGGGTATTAATGAAAGTGGTTTCTTCCCTCTCTTTAATGCAGTATGATTTTTATCGTCACCACCAAAGGAAATAGAGCAATTAGTCTTTCCAAAAATCACAAGTAACCTTCTGTCTAGACAACCATCCCATTACATATTCCCTTCTTTCCTTTGAACCTATACTGCCTTTGTACATTTTGTTAGAATGCATGCAGTCTACTCCAAAGAACAGAAGCTGTCACGAGATGTTAGAGAACATAAAAAAATCTGCATTGTAGAAGTAATCTGAAATTGCAGGTAAAACTAGTTATTTTCTTCTTGGAATCATTGTTGGAGGGTCTGATTAGGAATTCTTAGTGGCATGTATAATGAACTCTAAAGTGGGAACAGGTTTCTCATATTTAACAATGTTTATCCAGTTGGGAACAATGTAGAACTCAAAATTAATTAGGTGGAGTTGTGTGGTCCATTTTGGGTAACACCATAGCAAGCCCCAATGAAAGGTGCTGGTGGTTTCTAAGAACAAGATAAAGAGCGTTGTAGGAACAGAGGCTTTGTAATTACTGCAGCACCTTCTCCTTGGAACAGATGTGGTTATGTGAGGCGAATAAGCTGGAAGACCAGATTCCCCACTCACAGTGCAATAGTAAATCGAATCCAGACTGTTCTTTAAGCAGATGCATTATTTTTGGTGACTTGCTTCCTGTTTATCGTTTTCAATGACATTTACAATTAGTGCCCTTGAAACTGAGGACCACGAGTGCCAGGGTAGATTAGTCTGTGTAACAGTGAGTCACAGTGGTGATGACATATGCTTTGGAATTCACTGCCCACCACAGACACCCTGACAGCAGCATCTGGGATTTAGTCCCAGGCAAACTTGGTAAGACTCCTCCACTTCCACCCCTAGCGGGTGGTATGTCCCCTTCCCTGTGGTGAACATAGCATTTTCAGGTCAGGGAGATTCCTTCTTGACCGAGCACACAATCTGCTTATGTTGCAAATTGGTGACATTTGATAGATTTCTTTTCCTCTCTACCTTCCAATGTTACAATGAGCTTAGACCTTATCCAGCTACATTCTTCACCTTTGTGAATTTTTCCACTACTGAAATGTCCAGATTCATCCTGTTAAGTAAAAATGTTTCTTCATCTTATTTTGAATTTCTCACTGGTCACATCTTTTGATGCCTCCTCCTCAGGTCACACATCATGAAAGGAGGAGAAAGGAGGGGAGAGAGGGCATATTTTGGTGCTCTGGCAAAAAGGAAATAGATGGTTGTTAGAAGGTGGTTTTCAAATGATAAATGGAGCCATTAGGTTCCAATTAGGGATTTTGGCCTCCCCGGTATGTAAGTGGCGTGCAACAGAGATATCTAGAATCTAATGATATTTGTTGGTGAGATTTTCCCAGGACTTTGAGCAAGATAAACTATTCCAATTATGCCTTCTCCTCTGGAGTAGTGTTTCTCTCCATGTTTTCCCACTCTTGCTGTTCAGTTGCTGAATCATGTCTGACTCTTTGCGACCCCAGGAACTGCAGCATGCCAGGCTTCCCTGTCCTTTACTATCTCCCTGAGTTTGCTCAAATTCGTGTTCATTGAGTTGGTGATATTATTCAATCATCTCATCCTCTGTCGCCCCCTTCTCCTCCTGCCCTCAATCTTTCCCAGCATCATGGTGTTTTCAAATGAGCTGGCTCTTCGCTTCAGGTGGCCAAAGTATTGGAGCTTCAGCATCAGTCCTTCCAATGAATATTGAGGGTTGATTTCCTTTAGGATTGACTGGTTTGATCTCCTTGCTGTCCAAGGAACTCTCAAGAGTCTTCTCCAGCACCACAATTGAAAAAGCATCAATTCTTTGGTGCCCAGCCTTCTTTATGGTCCACCTCTCACATCTGTACATGACTCTTGGAAAAACCATAGCTTTGACTATACAGACCTTTGTCGGCAAAGTGATAAGACTTTATATAGTTACTGTTTTCACTTTGGTGGCTATTATTTGATCATTCTTGATTGTCATAATTTTTTCGCAATTGGGTTTATTGCTTCCAGTGTTTTTTTTTCTTTTTTTTTTTTGGTGGGGGGGAGAGGAGGAAAAAAAGTGGTGCTTGAGACCTTGTGGTTTCAAAGTTTGATTTTGATAGCGGTCTTCACTCTAAGTCTCCTGACCTAGGCAAATTGTAGCCATGAGGGTTTTAGTGCATGTTTATACTTGCCAGTGCACTATTCCTTTTTCCTCTAAGACAGCACTTTCCAAAAAATGACTTCAAGGGCTCTAGCATGTGCCAGTTGTAGGGAAAACCTATCAGTTGTAATTATACTACTCTTTCCTAAGTAACCACTAAACGTTGATGGGTACATCCAAAAGACCCGGACCTGTCTTTGATTACTTTTTAGCAGCTTTGCATCAGCAAGAATGAGAGGTAGTACTGTTTCAAGGGAATTAGGATAATGTAAGTAATTATTAGGGGTCCCAGCATTTGGCTTTAAGAGTCATTTTCACAATCTCGTGGGATTTTGTTTCAGTTGTGCAAGTGGTTTTGTGCATAGCCTGTTGCCTTCCTTTGGAGCAAAACTGGTAGAATAGTGGATTTTTAAAGGGAGAGAGAATGAATATCAAGGGGTACCTCCTGGGGTCTGGAAAAACTCCCAAGGGAACCCATTTCACTCAGGCTTTTAAAGGCTTATTTTGTGACTCATGGATGGCATTTGATCCTGTGGCCAGTGAAATGGTTCTGAAATGCATGTGAAATAATTCAAGGCAGATGAACAGGGCACTTGCTTTTTATGGGAAGATGATATAATGGACTTTCCAGCTGAAGAACCCTGTGTCCAACAGCTATTGGAATCACGTTCCATGTGTACTACCTGAACAAAGATAACTTGATTTCATATTTTAAAAACTTTTAAATATAAATTTAGTCTCCCAGGAATAAATAGAACACATAATCTCTGATGAGTGATGATAATCTTTTTGAGTAAGTTCCTGGTTCTCAATGTGGAGAAGGACTGTTGTAGCCCTGAAGGGCATTTGGCAGTATCTGGAGACATCATTTTTATTTGTCACAATGGAGTGGGGGGTGTTACTGGTATCTAATGGGTAGAGGCCAGGGATGCTGCTAAATACCCTTCAGTGCACAGGACAGCACCCTACAACAAAGAATGAGCTGGTCTAGAAAGTCAGCACTGACACTATTGAGCATTCCTGGTCTAAAGGCTTAGAGGAGGCAGAACTCACAGATGGAAGATGCCTGGGACCCTGAAACTATGCAGAACAAAACACACCAACACACCCACACACCTCTCCCACCCCTTTATAATTTCCTGGACTGGGATAGGGAAAACTGACTTCAGCTGAGTTAAGCCACTGATACTTTGGGCTTGGGGTTACTTCATTATGGCAAATAGCCTCTCCTGGTAATAGAAATTCAAAGCTAGATTGAAAAAAAATTCTCTAACCTGCGGTATGATTAGAATACCATATGCATGCAACTTACATGAACAGTGCACAGCCTTGTTGTGATGCCATCAAAGACAAAACAGCACGAGAATAAAACTTAGGGAGCCTTTTAAATGCTCATGTTGAAGCAGGGGGAATAGATTTTATTAGAGAGTAAGGAGATGTCACTTTCTGAAAGTTATTTTGCACCATATTGAGAATTTTAGAAGGTAAAGACACTGATTCTTTATTACTTTCTTTCACTTCAAAGTGTTTCTTTCATCTTCTTTGACAAAGAACATCCCTAATACAACTATTAAACTTATTATTCATGATGAGGCTTGCATTTTCATCACATGGAGGTAGCTTTCTAATGCCAGTAGACAAGAATGTTAGAAGAGAAAGTAATAAGAAGGCTAGGAATGTGGATATGTGAGAAGATTACTTAAGTAAGTGGTGACTAGTGAAATCTAGAACAAAGGGGAAGCACTTCATACGTATGATCCCCCTGAACTGGAAGGACAGAGGTGGTGGGAAACAAAGATGTTGGGATTTTCCCCAATTGGGCAACATTTGGTATCATTGGCATATATATCAAATTTCATGGAATCTGACTTCATCAATTGCCAGACATTTCTCTATGTGTCCACTAGGAAATGAAGACATCGTGTTTTATCACTTTGATCATAGGTTGGCAAATTGGCCTTAAGTCAAATCTGGCCCAGTGCCTGTTTTTTTAAAATAAAGTTTTATTGTCACACAGCCACACCCATTCATTTACATGTTGTCTGTGGCTGATTTTCTGCTACAGTGTCAGAGATGGATAGTTGCAGTAGTGGACTGAATGGTCCACAGAGCTGAAAATATTTACTGTCTGGCCCTTTACAGAAAGAGTTTGGCAAGCCCTTGTATATATTGCTTTATAATACTTTTCTATTTCTTGAGCTTTTAGAGTTCAGCATAGATTTTAACCATATTATACTCTGGTGCATACAAAAAAGTGAAATATCAGCAAACAACTTAGTTAAGGTATTCCTCAAACTTTTGTACATATAAAACATAGAGCTCGACCTGTATGGATCATTTTCAATGCAGTAATTGATGTCCATGATTTTCCACAAAATATTTTCCTCGATGCCATGGAAAGCACTGGTGATGCAGCATTTCTTGAATGAGTACTTCATTATTGCCTCTAGGATTTTCTTCCAAGCTGCTTTGTGCTTTGATGCAGACCCTTTCTTGATAGTCCTAGAAATTTTCAACAGAAATCTTTTTCAGCCTCTGTGATGTCTCCTCTCTACTTCCTCAAATAGAATTTACATAGATTTTGGCTGAAATGGTGAGGAATTGTGATTGTCCAATCATAACCCTGAGAATAATCAACCAATTATACTTTCTTTGGGAAAGCAGAGATTCCAAAATGCCATATATTATAAAATGAACCAGGAGACTTGAAAATGTGAAAGGCCTGTGCGTCAGAAAATTCATGCAAATATGTTAGCTTGTTTTTTTCCCACCAGGTGGGGAGCGGCTCAGATTCTGGTTAGCTGAGGGAAGAGAAGGAGGATGCAGTCACGTGTTTCTGTAGGTCTTTTGCAACTTGAAATGTCCTGCTCATTCTTTGCTTTACTTGATCAAGCTAAATATACTTCTTACCAAGACTCAAAGTGAAACTGCATGGAAACAGTCTTCGTGAGTGTCTGAATTTTAACCCTCTGCACTCTTCCAGGGGCCACAGTTATTTGGATTGATAGCAGCCATGCCCAGTGCTGACTGGCGCTCTGCTCCCTGGGCCAAGGTAGCTCGGCCCTGGAGTTTAAACCCAGTTCCCATCTGAGCAGCCACAGGATCTGACTGGGAACTTCATGATTTAACTAATCCCTCTCCTGTCTCCTGTGTGTAACTTCAGTGTCTTGTGAATGTCTGGAAACTCCTTGGTGGGTTAACAGGCTGAGATCATTCTTTGTGTGGCTTTCTATTCTCTGGTGTGATTCAAAAGAGTTGGGTCTAATGAGCAGCTGTTTCCACTGGGTCTCAGATTTCTAGCTGCTGGGGTTACACTGCAGAAAAGTTTCTCACAGCAAATGGTGATTAGAAAGCATCTGAGGGCCTTTTCTTCTGAATTTCAGGACACCCAGCATTTGGGGTCTAGGTATCCCTTTTGTGGGCTTCCCTGGTGGCTCAGAAGGTTAGGAGACCTGGGTTCGATCCCTGGGTCGGGAAGATCCCCTGGAGAAGGAAATGGCAACCCACTCCAGTACTCTTGCCTGGAAAATCCCATGGACGGAGGAACCTGGTAGGTTGCAACCATGGGGTTGCAAAGAGTAGGACACGACTGAGTGACTTCACTTCACTAATCCCTTTTGTATTTCCCTGGCAATTGGGGTCATAATACTATGTAACCCCAAGTACAATGGAGGAAGGGCTGCTAATTTCTGTAACTCTCCTTGTGGATGCTGTTGTTTAGTCGCTGAGTTGTGTGCAACCCCATGGACTGTAGCCCACCAGGCTCCTCTGTCCATGGGATTTTCCAGGCAAGAACACTGGAGTGGGTTGCCATTTCCTTCTCCGGGGGATCTTGCCGACACCAGGATTGAACCCAGGTCTCCTGCATTGTAGGCAAACCCTTTACCCTCTGAGCCACTAGGGAATCCCTTTCCTTGTTGAATGAGACCCCATAAACTGAAAAACAAATGATTCAAACCAGCACGGGGGCAGGGAGTGGGGTGGGGGTGCAGGGGGGAGCACTAACAAGAGCAGCCAGCCTTGAAATGTGCTACATAAGGACCACAGGTTTACCTCAGGGCTTTTCTACTGATGGTACATCCCAGTTTGGGCTGTAAGTTTTATTTTTTTCTTTATGCCAGATATGGTTATATAAGCAGCTTTCAAAATGAGAAACCAGGCTTTTGATTTCTCTCTACTTTGCTTTGGTGGGCTCCCTGAGGCCTTTGAAAGAGCCAAAGCCATTTCCCACAGCAAAAACATAGCAGAGAAGTCATTTGCGCTTTAGAGGAGAGCCTGGTGTGTGTTCTTCGAACCCGTTCAAGTGAAAGAGCTACCTTACAACTTGGCAAGATACTGGAGATAAAAGGCAGGTTTGCAAGCTTACAGTGGTTCCAGATTCAGTTTTGAGAGCCCAACAAAACCAGGCAAAAGCTGTTGTAAACTCAGGAGCCAAAACCTGGTTGAACTGTTCTCCATGAAGCTGATGAGCATGGAGCTCACAGCACCTAGTCACGATGACTGAAGGTAACCCAGAGGCTCCTTGGGTTCATGAACTTGGGGAGACAAAGAAAGTCATATCAACAGTTAGCAGAGACTTGGGAGAGGAGCTAGAAAGAGGAGAGTCAGAGATTTGGAAGGTGAGAAGGACCCACAGGGGCTGGGTTTGAAAGGGCCGTGAGCCAGGACTACAAATGGCATCTAGAAGCTGTGAGCAAAGGACAGCCAAATCCATCATTGATAAGAAATCTTTCTTAAGGCAGACGTTATCTACAGGGGTGTGGCTCCACCTACAGCAGCTTTCTTATCAGCCACTGTTGCAGTTGGAGCATTTCAAACCTTTCCTTTACTAATTATAGTCTCCACTTGACATTTGCATAACTGAACAGCCCATTCAAGCAGCGTTTGCCAAATAAAGTCATCCTCTGTCCAAAGCGTATATTCCCTTTCTCCGCAGAAGAACTTCAAACTGCTGCAGTTCCTGCTTCCAAAGATACAAAATCCTAACTGTGGGCTGAATCCAAGCTCAAGGTCTCTGTGACTTTTTCTCTGACCACAAGTTTGTGGAAAAGGGAAGGTTTTCTATGATGAGGAAGCCTTAAGTGACTTCTGCTTAAAATAGCTATGTTGTATGAGGCAAGTAATTGGAAGATATTAACAGATCCTGCACCCAGAGTGTAGTAGTAAATTAAATCTGGGCTGTTCTCCAGCAGATATATTTGGAGCACGGCATAGCCTCTTTGCAACCAACCACAGTGGATGCTGTGCTGAGACGGAGGCCACAGGTGTGCTTAGACATCTTGCTCCAGGGATCACCAGCTTTCCCCTCTGGCCGTATGTCAGTGGAACCAGGAAGAAAAATGGCTTTGATATTCAAATTCAAGGAGAGCCAAGCGAAGAGAAGGGCATCTGAAGTATGAACAAAATATTGGGAACTAAGGTACATCAGGAAATGCCACATTTGTTTCTTTTCCTAAAGCAAATTCAAACTGGCTTTGCCACCACCTGCCTGACAGGTGGAGTGCGTGGGGTGGGGAAAGAGTCCCTGCTCCTACCTTTAGGCTCATTTAGAATTCCTGGGGTTAAGGAGGCCAGGACTGTTAAAGTGGGGCCTCTGGTCTTCATTTTGTCATGACTGCAGCTGCCATGCTCGAATCCTAGGTTGGCGTTTGAAAGTGACTGCCTTTGCTGACGCCCTGTCTTCCTCCTGGTCAGCTTGGCCTCTGCACCTTCCCTGAAGCACACAGGCCACAGATCTTGGTGGCCTCTCACTAGATGGTCCCAGAAGATATGTGCTACTTTTGGGGCTGAGACCAGATCTCTGGGTCTCTGGGGCTCCATTCAGTGTGGAAGCCACCAGTTGGGGGCCTCTAACTCTTCTTGGCCTCGGTCACTCCCTTCTTCCTCATCCTTTAGAGGCTTCTCTAGACCTTCACAGGCTCAGCCTTTAGAAGGGGGTTCAGCAAGCATTTCTGTAAAGGCCAACTTTGCTGACCACATAGTCTCTGTCACAACTACTCAGCTCTCTCATTGTCACATGAAAACAGCCACAGACAATTCGTAAATGAATGAGTTTGGCTGTGTACCAATAGAACTGCTTCATAGACACAGAAATTTGAATTTCATATAAATTTCATGTGTCACAAAATATTATTATTGTATTTTTTCCACCATTTGGAAACTATTCTCACCTCTCATGTGGGTGGTGGGCCCTATATGCTGGTGGACTGCAGTTTGCTGGCCCCTGTTTTCAAAAACCAAAGCTTTTTTGACTTTCCTCAGGGTATTGGATGCCCAAATGGCCAGGAGAAGATGTAAGCAATCTCTCAGTTTTTTAAAACATAATTTCAAGTCACTCATTGCAGAGTGGCCCTGGCCTCCTCTCAAATCCAACTCCTCCTTCCCTCAGGGACTCTTGGTGCTACTCTGGCATGTCACATCTGGTCATGATTCTCTTGAGTCAGTGGTCCTCCAACCTTGATACAATTACTAGGCCTTACTCTGATTGAATATCTAGATGCTTCTCTTTCCAATCAGGAGGTAAGCTTCTAGACTAGATCTTGTCTCCTTGATCTTTTATTTCTAACGTCCTATCCTACCAGACATATAATATAGACTCAGTAAAAGATGGTGATAGGAATGAATGAATGAATGTGCTCAGAGAATGGAGGGCAAGTGATAAGGAATGGGCAGAACATGAAAGGTGTGGATAAATAGAGATATCTAGTATTTAGGTCTTGTTTCCCAGCTTTTATTGTGAGAGGTGATCTATCTGGATTGATTTTGCCTTCTCTCAATTTCTGGGGCTAATAGTTGCACTTGTTAGTTGGTTCACATTCACTAAATGCCCTGAACCGGTGGTTCTCAAAATGTGGTCCCTGGACAGGTTTCCTTAGCCTCACCTGTTAGAAATGCAGCTTCTGGAGCTCTACCCCAGATCCACTAGGTCAGAAATGCAGCCAGTATTTTAACAAGTCCTCCAAGTGATTCTGATGACTTTTCAAGTTTAGGATCACCATGTCTAGAGACAACTGCTTCTCAAACTTGGCTGCACATTGAAACCATCTGGGGAACTTTAAAAAATACTGATACTTTTTAATGGCTGAGTAATACTCCATTGTGTATATGTACCACAGCTTTCTTATCCATTCATCTGCTGATGCAAGATAGCAAAAGAGACACAGATGTCTACAACAGTCTTTTGGACTCTGTGGGAGAGGGAGAGGGTGGGATGATTTGGGAGAGTGTCATGGAAACATGTATAATATCATACAAGAAATGAAAAAAAAAATACTGATACTTATGTACCCCTCATGTCCCTACTCCAGTGATATGCTGGTAAATGGTTAACAGTTGATTCCCTGGAAGATAAAGAGCTCTGATTTATAGTGTCTGTCCCTTTCTGTTACGTAAATACTCCCACCATTGCCAATTCACAGCTACTAACATAAGTGTAATGGGCTTCCCAGGTGGCATAGTGGTAAAGAATCCACCTGCCAATGCAGGAGACATGAGTTTGATCCCTGAGTCAGGAAGATCCCCTGGAGAAGGAAATGGCAACCCACTCCAGTACTCTAACTTGAGAAATCCAACGGACAGAGGACCATGGGGTCGCAGAAGAGTCAGACATGTCTTAGCGACTGTTATTCATATTAAGGGCTTCCCTGGTGGTTCAGTGGTAAAGAATCTGCCTGCAGTGTGGGAGACCCAGGTTTGATCCCTGGGTTGGGAAGATCCCCTGGGAGAAGGAAATGGCAACCCACTCCAGTATTCTTGCCTGGGAAATCCCATGGACAGAGGAGCCTGGCAGGCCACAGCCCATGGGATTGCAAAGAGTCATCCACAACTGAGTGACTGACCACACACGCACAACACCAACTGTCACTGAACACAAAATTGGGAAGACATGTGCACTACTGGCCCTTTGGAGCTGCTGGGAGTTAAGCCAGCTTCAGTGCGTATTGGTCGCATCTCTAGAGATCCAGATCATTTGGTCCAAGTTGTGACCTGGGCATCAGGATTTTTTAGAAACACCGCAGGTGATTTCCATGTACAGTAAAGTCTGAGAGCCACTGCCGCAGAGTACTTGTGAAATACATTTTTAGTGAATGTAATTCCTCTTACCCAGCCATGGGCAAAATACTTCCC
Organism: Bos grunniens; assembly: GCF_055505025.1. Classification (NCBI taxonomy): domain Eukaryota; kingdom Metazoa; phylum Chordata; class Mammalia; order Artiodactyla; family Bovidae; genus Bos; species Bos grunniens. The sequence continues at coordinate 9,620,865 of NC_141194.1, forward strand.
ACTCCTTGGCTTTAATCTCTTCTATACTGTGACATCACCGCAGATGGTGACTGCAGCCATGAAATTAAAAGATGCTTGTTCCTTGGAAGAAAAGCTATGACCAATCCAGACAGCGCATTAAAAAGCAGAGACATTAGTTTGCCAACAAAGGTCCGTCTAGTCAAAGCTATGGTTTTTCCAGTAGTCATGTATGGATGTGAGACCATAAAGACGTCTGGGCACTGAAGAATTGATCCTTTTGAACTGTGATGTTCGAGAAGACTCTTGAGAGTCCCTTGGACTGCAAGGAGATTAAACCAGTCAATCCTAAAGGAAATCAACCCTGAATATTCATTGGAAGGACTGATGCTGAAGTTCCAATACTTTGGTCACCTGCAAAGAGCCGACTTATTAGAAAAGACCCTGATGCTGGGAAAGATTGAAGGCAGAAGGAAAAGGGGATGACAGAGGATGAGATAGATGGTTGGATGGCATCACCGACTCAATGGACATGAGTTTGAGCAAGCTCCAGGAGATGGTGAAGGACAGGGAGGCCTAGCATGCTGCAGTCCATGGTGTCACAAAGAATCTGATACGACTGAGTGACTAAACAACAACATACTGTGACATACCAAGTTCTGTAGGGAAGTCACTGATTTCAAACCAAGAAAAAAGGTTGTTTAAGAATTTTATGCATTTCCTCGAAGTTTATTCTCAAAAAATGTTTGTGTAAGTATAGGACTAGATGTGATGTTAAATCTGTATAATCAAAGTCAGATTTAGTTTACATTCAATAATTTAAATCAAAATTTTAGATCATAAAATATGTTTGAGATGATAAATTTTCCTCACTACACAAGTGTATTTCAAGACAATGATTGGTGTTATGTTTGCTTTAAAACTGGATTCAGAGGGAGGTGGGAGTGGGGTTCAGGTTGGGGAACACATGTACACCCATGGCAGATTCATGTCAGTGTATGGCAAAACCAATATGATACTGTAAAGTAAAAAAAAAAAAAAAAGATTATGAAAAAGAAAAAAATTTAAAAATGGGGCAGAAGGTCTAGGGATTGTGAAGACAAATCAGAAAAAAAACAAAAACAAAACTGGATTCAAATATTCTAAACTTTTAGAATTATTTGGTATCTAAAATTACTTACAAAACAGCAATGTTTTGTATTCTGAACATTAGAATAGAGTACAATTGGGATATATAATCTGTAAAAGGCACAGGAAATAGAATTGTGGCATTTAAAAACATCTAGTACAAGGGTTGGATGGCATCGCCAACTCAATGGACATGAGTTTGAGTAGACTCTGGGAGTTGGTGTTGGACAGGAAGGCTGGCATGCTTTAGTCCATGGCATCGCAAAGAGTCGGACACGACTGAGTGACTGAACTGAACCAGGGGAAAGGGTAAACCATAAGATGATTTTCTTTTATGTGATTTGCCATAGTCATGTTTGAAAAATACAATTTCTCCGATGCTTGAGAAGAGAAATGACTTAATGGGAGCAACAAATAAAAAATTGATTAAAATAAAAATGAATCATTTATTTTAGTATGACATTTGGTTTTCTATGAAGGAATAAAAAATTTAAAAAGCCATTATGAGTGGGTTATTCTTCATAGACTTAGATGAAATAATCACTAATGAAAAGATGCCATTAATTAGTATCCATTAAATACAAATACATCTGGAAATTTCACCTGCTAGATTATAGATGATAGCAATTAATTGGCTCTTAAACCAATTATTCATCCCCAAATATTTGTATAGTGTGGAGGAGGTAAGGTAGATGTGATTTTCATGAAACAAGGTTGATCAAGAGTGGCTGATATTGAAGCAGGGTGATAGTCACATGGAGATGCATGAACTTATCTTTACTTTTATGTATGTTTGAACATTTCCATAATAAAAGGTTTAAAATATTCATTACAGTTTTATTGTTTTCTACCTGGTTTGCTTGGCAGAGTAGAAAATACAAAAAAATGTAAGAGACCATTCTAGTTTTCACTATGCAAGGTAAAATAGACACGTCCTAACTCCACTTATCTGTCTGTCCTTGTTCATACATTTTTCAGATGAATGAATGGTACTGCTTATATGTCCAAACTTTGAAAAGCAATTTTAATAGAGTTTTTTCCAATACGTTACTTCCTGCCCTGTGTTCTTAAACTTGGCGTAATGAATATGTTTTAACCTTTTCCCAATGACTCAGATCATTCTCACTTTAGAAATTGAGCTGTTCTGTGTTGTCTTTGATAATTGAAGGTTGTTCATTCAATTCATAAATGTTTACTGAACGCTGATGTGCTAGGAGCTGGATGTGTAGCGCTGAACAAAGGAGACCAAAATCCCTACCCTCCTTGCTCTTACATTCTTCTGCTGGTTGAGACATTTAGGGTGACTTAGGTGAGGACTTTGAGTAAGGCAAGACACCAAATAGCTCCGAGTCCTATATTTTTCCTGCCTCTCCTGTCTGTTGTTTGTAGTTAATTTCATTTGTCTCCTTTCTTTTTCTGAATTTTCATTTATGTTACCTTTCAGTTTGCCTACTGTGAGTGATTTTATTTTTAATCAATTGATTTAGGCCTTCTTGATGAGCATTCAGGTCATGGCTGCTATAATCTACACGATATCATCACTAGGTTTGTTATAAATGTGTATAATATGAGATTCCCTAGGCTTTAGGCAAATTCACAACTTGTTTTTGGGTTTGTCTTGCCTTACCGACTCCCACTCCCCAACCTCACCCAGACCACTAGTTATTTTTGCATCTCTGTATTTCCAGATAGCTGAAGTCTCTAAATCCATGATTTGTTCATTTGCCATTTAACAAATAGTTATTAAGCATCTAGTATGTGCCAAATACTAGTCAAGGAGCTGGGAATACAGGATCTGAAACAAGCATAGTGCATACCCTGAGAGCTAGGGATTCCCAGGTGGTGCAGCAGTAAAGAATCCACCCACCATTGCAGGGGATGCAGGAGACACAAGAGACGCAAATTTGATCCCTGGGTCAGGAAGATCTCCTGGAGGAGGAAATGGCAACCTACTCCAGTATTCTTGGCTGGAGAATCCCATGGACTGAGGAGCCTGGTGGGCTACAGTCCATGGGATCGAAAAGAATTGGACATGAGCAACTGAGCACACGTACATGCCCTGAGAGCTAGGAGAAGGTACAGGAGTTTGTAATACCTTGTCCTAGCTAGAGAAGCATCTACCAGGACCCCTCGCCAGGCTGGGGGTGGGAGATCAAGGAAGACTTGTGGAACCTGGAAGGGGCTGGCCATGCATTGACTAATGGACTTGTAAATTTGATGTGCTTCTGAGACATGCTCCTGGAGATGTCCTGGAGAGAGCTGGAACTTCTGTTATCTACTGTTGTGTGACAAACCATCCTAAAACTTACTGGCTTAAAATAACAATTTATTATTTCTCACAATTCAGTGGGTTTTCTGAATAGTTCCTCTGCTGGTTTTCTTGAGCTCACTCATATGGCTGCATCCATCCAGGACAGCAGCGAGACTAGAAGGTCTGAGAGAGCCTTATGTGCCTCAGGCTCTTGGCTGTTGACTAGGGCACCTCGGTTCTTCTCCACGTGGTCTCTGATCCTGCAGGGGACACTATGTTGGCTTCTTTTCATAGTTTCAGGGCAGCTTTCCAGGTCTGCGGAGGGAGAATCAAGGCCTTTGTAGGTCTGGCTTTGGAAGACGCACAGTGTCATTTTAGCCAGTCTTTTGGCCAAGCAGTTTCCAAGACTAGCCCATCTTTGAGAGATTGGGAAACTGACTCATCCCCTTAAAGGGAAGGGGCTTCCCTGGTGGCTTAGACTGTAAGGAATCTGCCTGCAATGCTGGAGACCTTGGTTCAATCCTTGGGTCGGGAAGATTCCCCTAAAGAAGGGAATGGCACCCCACTACAATATTCTTGCCTGGAGAATTCCATGGACAGAGGAGCCTCTGTCCATAGGGTGGCAAAGAGTCATACATGACTGAGCGACTAACACTTTCAGTTTCACCTTCTTAAAGGGAAGAGCAACAAAGGCACCTTGCAAAGGGTCTTTGCACACAAGACAGGGAAAATCATGGCCATATTTTGTAATCTACCACAGTTGCATAGATGCATATGAATCTCAAGAGAGTAATTTGGATGGAAGATAGAAATTTGCAAGCTATCAATATTTACTGACATGATTGTAAATCGTGGCTGCACATCAGACTCCCCTGTGAACAGGGTCAGTTTTCCATATGTTCCACATGCTGTAATGGCGATTCTTATGCATGAAAGAGATACCCCAAAACCTTAGGTGGAAGAACTCACCAAGGAATGAGGAATCCAGCCTCACTTCCTGAAGTGATTTCATGTAAATTAGGCCAACAAATTGGCTTTCATTCCTAGTCCTAACCACAAAGTTCAGTGCCCACCCAGGAATTTACTATGTTCAATAAAGAATTTGTAGTAAAATGAAAACTTAATGAATTCCTAAGTAGCTTCTGTGGTGTTCTAGTTTGCTTGCTTTCTTGCTAACCTAGCCCCTTTTTATGATGTATTTGTTTCTTTCCCAGAATTCTTTCAAACATGAGCTGAGTTGAAAGCCCTCATTTGCTGTTAATTATCATGGACAAGATGGGCTTCAGCCTGCCGGTCATCTGTTGGTGTTGATTACTGGAGAAATAAGGGAATTCTCTTGTGAGCCCTGCAAGAGCCTTGAACAAGAAAACTTTAGAGAGCTAAAGTTGCTTTAGAGAGCGTGGAACTTTACTACTGCTTAGTGTTCTTAACTCTCTAAGGCTGTCATTTCCAACATAGTAGCCACTAGCCACATGTACGTATTTATATTTAATTTTCAATTCAGTGAGTTATGTAACAGTAAAAATGGAAATTCTTAATTGAATTAGTCATATTTCCAGTCCTCAATAGCTGCACATGGCCAGTGGTTACCATCCTGGACAATGCAGATGTGTAGAACATTTCTGTCAACATGGAGCAGTGGTGGATAGCACCACTCTGATATTTCTTGTCCAATTAAGAATGAAACTGGTAATGCCAGTGTTAGATCTCCATGTTTTGGATTAGAATTAAGGGTGAGGGGTAATTTCCTTTGTTACCTAAAATGCCCATTGCAAACTGAGAGAGCAGCATTGAAATGTGTATATTAAAATATGTGAAATAGATAGCCAGTGGGAATTTGCTCTATGATTCAGGGAGCTCAGTCTAGTACTCTGTCACAACCTAGATGGGTGGGATCGGGTGGGAGGTGGGAGGGAGGCTCAAGAAGGAGGGGACATATGTATACCTATGACTGATTCATGTTGATGTATGGCAGAAACCAATACAACATTGTAAAGCAATTATCCTCCAATTAAAAATAAATACTTTTCAAAAATTTTAAATAAAATACCCATTTCAAATCATTATGCATCAATTAAAATTTAGAAAGAGACTGGGGATAGGGAATACAGTACAATTTTGTTTGAGACCATTTGTCTGTGACATGAAAAAGTTTAGATGTAGGTTACATATTGATGAAGTTAAAGGAAATCTTACCAAAGTAGAATGAAGGGCCCAAACTAATGAAATAAAATCTAACAAAAATAAATGTAAATGCTTATATTGTTGGTGTAAATCAGAGCTTGACATACTTGTTCTCTACAAAGCCAGATAATAAATATTTTTGACTTTGCAGGCCAGCCAATTTCAACTCTGCCGTTGTAACATGAAAGCAGCCATAGACAGGATGTAAAAAATGGAGCATGGCTATGTTCCAGTACAGTTTAATTTACCATAAAGCAGCAGTGGGTTGGGTTTTTGTCATTGTTGTTCACTGACTCCTGCACTTGATCAGTTGTTCAAGTGCAAAATGATGAGACTTGGCCTGACCCTGTCCTAAGGGATCTTTAGTAGCTTTGTGGCTTGGCTGGAGCCAGTTGCCTTAGGTGATGTTGTTTTAGCCTGTGTAAATAGACATGCTCCGTCCAAAGCCAGGGAAGGAAGAAATCTATTGTAGTTCACAGTAGGAGTTTACATTCAGTGGATGGTAACAGTCTGGATATTACATGAGCTGTTCAAGGATTTGGAAACTGCATAAAAGGAGAATGGAAGAGATTGGGTCTAACTTAATGGTGAATTATTAAGGGATGTGATTGTAGCTGTCTTTAAGTATTTGACATCCTGCCATGTGGCAGGAGGTACAATTTATCTGAATAATTCTAGAGATTAGAAATAGAATTAATAAGTACAAGTTAATAAAAGGAGAACTTTAAGAATATTATAGTTGTTTGAAAATGGGCAACCTTACAAAGTAGTTAGTTTTCCACAACTGAAGAGTTTTAGAAAAAGGATGGATAATTATCTATGAGCTGGTTGAAGAATTGTTCTAGAATTGAGTGGAAGGTTGGAAGGATTATCATTTAATTGTTGTTATATTATCAAATCAGAACTATATTGCATGTAGAGAAATCTCAACCCAAACTCGTTTATATAAAAAGGAGCACATGTTATAGGCTTATACAACTGAAAGGTCCCAAGATAGGTCTGACTTCCGACATGGCAGGATCTAGAGGTCTTGCCAAGGTATTTAGGTAAGACTGGCTACATAATTTGTGGGGCCTAGTGCAAAATGAATACAGGGCTCCTGGTTCAAAAATTATTAAGAATTTCAAAATGAATCAGCTATATGTATACATATAGCTCCTCTTTTTTGGATTTCCTTCCCATTTAGGTCACCACAAAGCACTAAGTAGAGTTCTCTGTGCTATACAGTAGGTTTTCAATCAGTTCAGTTCAGTTCAGTGGCTCAGTCGTGTCTGACTCTTTGCGACCCCATGAATCGCAGCACGCCAGGCCTCCCTGTCCATCACCAACTCCCGGAGTTCACTCAGACTCATGTCCATCGAGTCAGTGATGCCATCCAGCCATCTCATCCTCTGTCATCCCCTTCTCCTCCTGTCCCCAATCCCTCCCAGCATCAGAGTCTTTTCCGATGAGTCAACTCTTCACATGTGGTGGCCAAAGTACTGGAGTTTCAGCTTTAGCATCATTCCTTCCAAAGAAATCCCAGGGCTGATCTCCTTCAGAATGGACTGGTTGGATCTCCTTGCAGTCGAAGGGACTCTCAAGTGTCTTCTCCAACACCACAGTTCAAAGGCATCAATTCTTCAGCACTCAGCTTTCTTCACAGTCCAACTCTCACATCCACTCACATCCATACATGACCACAGGAAAAACCATAGCCTTGACTAGACGGACCTTTGTTGGCAAAGTAATGTCTCTGCTTTTGAATATGCTATCTAGGTTGGTCATAAGGTTTTCATTAGTTATCTATTTTATATAGTGATGGACAGGGAGGCCTGGCATGCTCTGATTCATGGGGTCGCAAAGAGTCGGACACGACTGAGCGACTGAACTGAACTGAAATATGTCTAATCCAGTCTCCCAGTTCATCCCACCCTCCCATCCCCCCTTGATAGCCATACATTTGTTCTTCACATCTGTGTCTCTATCTGCTTTGCAAATAAATTCAAATGTATGATTTTTCTAGATTACACATATAAGTGATTTTATACGATATTTGTTTTTCTCTTTCTGATTTACTTCACTCTGTATGACAGTCTCTAGGTCCATCCATGTCTCTGCAAATGATACAGTTTCATTCCTTTTTATGGCTGAGTGATATTCTGTTGTGTATATGTACCATGTCTTGTTTATCCATTCCTCTGTTGATGGACATTTAGGTTGCTGTACAGCAGAAACTAATACAACATTGTAAAGCAACTATACTCTAATAAAAATTAATTTAAAAAAACTGATTAAATGATACCCTTAAGATTTTGGATTTTTCTTGATTTCACCTTTTAAAAAGTCCATAAACAAATTTGAATTCTAGCTAACTATATGAACTATTAAGTATTTATGGGTAAGGCCCATTAATATTTGCAACTTATTTTGAAGGCATCAAAAAATAATAATTGATGGTTTGAGTAACACATAGATATATGATAAAGTAAATATTGTAAAATGACAATTGAAGATTCTAAGAATATTTAAAATGATGATAGCATCACCTTAAACCAAGGATAGGGCCCTTCCAAGTACACAGCTCTGTGAACTCCTTAAGTTGCATGCCCATGAAGCCAGTCCATTCTTCAAGTTATGGTCTGCCTCTGCCTATCAACTCTCTTTTTTTCTGAATTAGCTTCATTTTCAGCCAGCCTTTCCTCACTGGCAGCTTAAGACTTGTATTTTATAGCTGGAAAAGAGCGTTCCTCTCCTTGGTGATACCAGGAAATGGTAGCAGATAATTTCTACTCTACCAGATAATCTCAGCTCTACTCAAACTGTAAGGACCAAGAGAGAAAGTGATAGTTCCAAAATGAAAAACAAGGTGGAGGAAACTGACCAAGGAAGAATGGATGCAGGGAAGTCCAGTAATAAATATCTACTCTGTTTAGCAAATAGCAGCTGTGAGCAATAATGAAGAAATGACTCAAAGTAAGAAAATATCTTAATCCAGAGATCTTGTCCAGAAGTAAACAGATTCCTTTCACTCTAAAGGGTTTTCTAAATTTTAAAATTCTGTTTCTCAGGTATATAAGCAAGATTTGTCTTGTTTCATGTATATTCAGTGTAATGTTTATATTCTTAGCATAAACTACTTAAAAACTGTCAAGATCCTAAGATCGAACACTCCACCTGAAAATTATTTTAATTCAGTGAATATTTTCCCCTGGAACTTTATTTTATTTCTCAAGCCCTATTTTCATCCAAAACTTTTTCTGGTTACTTAGGAGAGTAAACGTATGTATGTATGTATGTGTATATATGTCATCACTTTCTGTCTTGGTCAGTCCTTCTGCTGAACCAGCATATTGTTTAATAAACTCCGCTCAAAACTTGACTTTTTTAGGTGAAATCATGTGTCTAATGCCTGGAAAGGAGGAAAGAACCGGGGAGTGCCAGGGCCATGGAGAGTTTGTTGTAGTTGTAATGGATTGATCATCCACACAGATCAGTTCAGCCAGGATATTCATTCTAAGCCAGTGAGATCTGACCTTATTTTTCCTGTCAAATTTGACACTTTTGGGGGATCTGAATTAACTAACCATTTTATCACAATCAGTTTATCAGGGGAGGCAGGGGACAGTTCATTATGGTGTGTCTGTCATGGTTCCATGCAGCTCAAAGAGTACCCTTTTCTGAAGTTGGCTGTAAAGAGGCAGAAGTTAAACATGGGGTTGGATGCCTGCTCCTGCCACTCATGAGCTGTGTTTCCTTGGGCCAGTTTACCTCTCTGAGCTTCTTTTTCCTCATCTGTAGGAATGCCATTGCTGCTGTCTTTGTCTAAGTCCACACCAGGAAAATAACAGACGTGCTTGTTTCTCCAGGTCTCCCAAACCTGCTGAGATTAACAGGGTACATTTCTGTGTATCATTCAACTAGGATGTTAAAGTAGAAAATGAGAAGGGAATGTCTTATAAGTACATTATAAATTACTGACATGCTTGGCCAAACATATGTTGGTATATATATTTACATTGGTTGACTTCCACCCAAAATCTGTCCTTAGCCTGCAGGGCTCATCCTCCCCAAATCCACAAGGCCCAAATTTACACTAATGGAAAGTCCAAGAAGATGGTCTTTTTTGTCTTTCCCCCATCTGAAACCAAAGTCCTCAGTAGAAGAAAGATTCCTAAAGCTTTTGGAAAAAGATAAGACTTTAATTATCTGATCTTTCACCTAGAGATGGAAATCTGGTCTAATACTTATATTTAAGAATTTTCCCCCCAAATACTTGAACTTTCCTAGTTTACAGCTTTGTGCTCAGCTCTGATTGGTCTTAAAGATTCTTGATTAAATTGCAGAGAATAAGGGCCTAATCCCCTCCTGCTATCTTCCACAGAGGTGAGTTTAACAGGTCTTCCCCCTGATAGGCATTCACAGTTCATTGCTTTTTAAGACTTGCATACCAGTCTAGTGTTCTTCAGAATATAAATAGAAGCATTGAAAATCCTCTTAGAGCTTACTAAATTGACTTTCCCGAACTAAGTTAGAAATTAAAGTTGGGCTGAGGTGCCTATGTTTAGTTCATTAAGTTTTGCAGTGTTTTTTCTGAAATGGCAGGTCTCCCAGGACAAATCAAGGAAACGTTCTCTTTAAATTCCCTGAAAATCAGAAGGGCACAATTTTGCAATAATTTTTAATTATTATTTACTAAGATTGCATATTGAAAAGGGAGCATGCCACCTGGGTAGATAAAGAACATGGTTGAAAGGGGGAAAAAAGAGAATACATATTTCTGTTTGTATTCACTAGCAAAGTAGTTGGCAAAACAGTTGGATTTTTCAAGTCCCAAGCTAACTTTCCCATCTTTTCAAAGAGAATTATCCTGATTTAAAACATACTACAGCTTTAGGGAATAGGAATAAAAATCTTGAACACCAAACGTGAACATTCAAGGGAAGCCTTTCAAGAAATATTTGCCTCCCTAGATAAAGAATCCGCCTGCGATACAGGAAACCCCAGTTCTATTCCTGGGTCAGGAAGGTCCCCTGGAGAAGGGATAGGCTGCCCACTCCAGTAGTTTTGGGCTTCCCTAGTGACTCAGTCGGTAAAGAATCCGAGGGCAATGCAGGAGACCTGGGTTCGATCCCTGGGTTAGGAAGATTCCCTGGAGGAGGGCATAGCAACCAACACCAGTATTCTTGCCTGGAGAATCCCCATGGATGGAGGAGCCTGGTGGCTGCAGTCGAGTTCAGTTCAGTTCAGTCACTCAGTCATGTCCGATTCTTTGTGACCTAATGAATTGCAGCACACCAGGCCTCCCTGTCTATCACCAACTCCCGGAGTTCACTCAAACTCATGTCCATCGAGTCGGTGATGCCATCCAGCCATCTCATCCTCTGTCGTCCCCTTCTCCTCCTGCCCCCAATTCCTCCAGCATCAGAGTCTTTTCCAATGAGTCAACTCTTCGCATGAGGTGGCCAACGTACTGGAGTTTCAGCTTTAGCATCATTCCTTCCAAAGAACACCCAGGACTGATCTCCTTTGGGATGGATTGGTTGGATCTCCTTGCAGACCAAGGGACTCTCAAGAGTCTTCCAACACCACAGTTCAAAAGCATTAATTCTTCAGCACTCAGTTTTCTTCACAGTCCAACTCTCACATCCATACATGACCACTGGAAAGACCATAGCCTTGACCAGACAGACCTTTGTTGGCAAAGTAATGTCGCTGCTTTTGACTATACTATCTAAGTTGGTCATAACTTTCCTTCCAAGGAGTAAGCATCTTTTAATTTCATGGCTGCAGTCAGCATCTGCAGTGATTTTGGAGCCCAAAAAATAAAGTCTGACACTGTTTTCCCATCTATTTCCCATGAAGTGATGGGACCAGATGCCATGATCTTCGTTTTCTGAATGTTGAGCTTTAAGCCAACTTTTTCACTCTACTCTTTCACCTTCACCAAGAGGCTTTTTAGTTCCTCTTCACTTTCTGCCATAAGGGTGGTGTCATCTGCATATCTGAGGTTATGGACCATGGGGTAGCAAAGAGTTGGACACAACTAAACGACTAAGCAGACGGGTTTAGAGGGGCTGCACTGAGCTTCCTGTGAATTCCTGGACATACATGGAATGAAGCATGGAGCTTGATTTCAAAGTTCAAGCCTATGTCTCTAGTAGTGTCCATTCACATACTGAAATGGATTAATACCCCCATTACATGCTCAGACTTGAAACAGATCACAGTAAAAGGCATCACCCAGAGCTATTATTAAAAATTATAGTAAAACTTCTGCCATTGCACTTTCCTTCCATGAGCCAGACTGTGCACCAACATTGCACATTTATCCCAGTAAGTGCTCAGGCCAAAACTAAGGTCTGCATTATAATAAGATTATTTCACGGCCAAAAGGGTAAAGCAACACTCTACTCTTCAACTACTGCTTAAAAGGATTGTTTTGTGTCTTAGATAAAGGGTGTGCCTGCGGAATCACCATGGAAGCGGTTATGGACCACCATGACTGAACAAAGGACTCATGTGTGTAGATTTTATAAAGTACAGGGGTCCAGCCCCCATCCCACAACCACCTAACCAGAATTCTGGTGCTGGTGTTTGGCCTTAGTACATAATTAACAACACCCATGAGTTAATCTTGTTGAAATGACTGGAATGAGGTGAGGCCAAGGTCTTCTCTCCCACCAATAGACGTTAAGCCAGGGCCCACCCTCCCAATAGTTTTGTATACTTATAAAAGTGTCTTCCCCACTCCCTCTGTTCTTTCTTCCTTGACATACTCATACTCACAATTCCTAGACTAGAAGACATCTCCAAGGGGCAAACTGTTCAGAGTCATTTTTAAAATGTCATTGCAAATGTAAGCACTCCTGGCCTCACATAAGAAACAAGGGGAAAAAAATGGAGTGCTAATGGCAGTGATAGTTTAAGGAACTCGATTTATTCCCAGGAGCTCCATTCATCAAATATCACTATAACTTTATTGCCTATTCACCAGAAATCATTACATTTTGGTAGTTTTTGAATTCCATTACCCAGGGCCATAAAATTCCCTCTAATAAGAAATCATGACTGTCAAGTCCGTTCTGATTAAAAAGAATGACAGATGATCTGCAGCCTTGAAGATGATGTTTTTGGCTGCCCGCTACTACACATAAGAAAGATGGTTAAGTGATTATAAAAGGAAATCCATAGGTACAATTATAGGCCTCACATCATAAATAATTTTAAAGGCAACTAATCTGCACTTTCCATGTCTTTTATTGTTTGCATACAATTCCTTGAATTGCCTCCACCCCAAGGTATTTTAGTTGTCTGCTTCATGTAAAGTACCTTTTCAAAATCTCACCAGCCATATATAACACCCTGACCATAAAACTTATGAGTTAGATTCCGTCCTGCTAATAACCTAGAATGCTTGTGTATCATGAGGCACCACTGACTTATCAAACAAGAAAGTGGTGATAGGTGCTCCTTCCTTCTTCCTGTCTTACTTTCATAGTATTTGAGAGTGACTGGAATCTCTTGGGTAAAAAAAAAAATGTCTCTATAATTATTTAATTTTTTAATGGGGTCTCCCAAAGTGCTTGTTGGTGCTGTTACTTATTATTTTACTTATTATATGTCATGTAATAATACAATAGTATCCTCAAAAGAAGACTTAAATAATCTCTGATGGTGACAGAATGAGTATGTTTTGATACCGTGGCTATCCAGATAGGTAAGTGACTTCCTAACAACAAAGTGGTAAATAAAGCCGAGGCTCAAATGTGTCTCTGGCCTGTGGCGTGCTGATAAGAAGATCATGTCAGAGAAGAAATAATAATATTTTCATTCATAGAGTGAATTCTGGGGAGGAAAGAAAGCTGTATTATGACTGACATTTTGATGTGGTTTCCTCTCTCCACTTGCACCATCGCGCAGTATTTTTCTTCAGTATTTGGTACAAGAGTATATCCATTAATGTGTCAGCACATCTTCATATATTCCCTGTAACCTTACCTTTGTATCTCCTCAAAGTTCATTTATAGCAGAGGGTATAGTGAGCTATACTGAAGAGTATTTGGGGGACATCTAGAGAACCTGAATTTATCTTACGCAAATATAGCAGTGCAGCATAATTTCCTCTCTAGTTGCTGAAAGAGTGGAAAAGGTGGCAATAATGTAAGTGAATACGATTTTTGAAGGGACTGTTTTAGAAGATGCTGACCACCTGAGAGTAAACGAGACATATTCATAGGTCCTTCCTTCTTGAATACACTTGCTTATCCATCCCATTCATGCAGGTTCTTCTCAACTAGATTCCAGTGGCACTCCCCACTCCCATATATTTTACAGTAGCCCTTCATAAATGTTTTACATTATCAACCATATTGCATTATATTTTAGTCATTTCCAAGTCAGTCTGCTCTAAAGAAATAATGAGTTTCTTTTGAGTAGAACTGAATTAAATTTATTTTTGTTTTCACAACAAAACTAAAAGCTGTTTCTTTGAAAACATCAATAAAATTAATAAACTTCTAGCCAAGCTAAGAAAAAATTAATACAAATTATTAGTATTGGAAATGAAAGAGGGCACATCACTACAGATCTTATGCACATTAGAAATTTTATGAAAAACTCTCTGCTCAAAAATTTGATAACCTAGATGAAATGGGCCAATTTCTTGAAGGGCACACTCTGACAAATCTCACACAAGAAAAAAGACCATCTGAATAGGCCTATAACTATTAAAGACATTAAATGACTAATTAATAACCTTCCAAAGCAGGAAACAGCAGGCCCAGATAAGTTCACTGGTGAATTCTTCAGGAAGAATTCTGAACATTTAAGGAAGGAATTATACCAATTCTTTACAATCTCTTCCAGAAGCTAGAAGCAGAAGGAATACTTCATAACTCATTATATGTAGCCAGCATTCCCTTAATACCAAAACCAAAGACATTACAAGTCAAGGAAACTACAGACCAGTTATCTCTTGTGAACATAGATGCAGAAGTGCTCAATAAAATATTAGCAAATTGAACCCAACAATGTATAAAAATAATTATACACCACAACCAGGTGGAATTTATCCTAGATAAGCAAGGCTGCTTCAACATTTGAAAATTAATGCAATCCATCACATCAACAGGCTAAAAAAGAAAATTCTTCTTTGTTTCAATAGACCCCCCCCCAAACCAACATCCATTTATATGGGAATTCTCTGTACCTTCTGTTCAATTCTGTTAACTGAGAACTGCTCAAAAAATAAAATCTGTTAAAAATTAATTAAACCAAAACATGCTTATGAATCGATTTTTTTTTTTCTGGAAAGCCTTCTCCTGAAGGCAGTGTTCTGCTTTGGGTTTGGATTGAATGAGCTGTCTCTTCTCTCTTGGTTGAATCAACTTTATCACATTTTGAAATACAACCAAAATTTCTGGGCACATTCCTCAAACTGGGGCTCAGAGCCCTGTAGTGGCACTGCTGTGACCAGCCTCGATGCCACTGGATACCATGTGACATGCACATCCATGATGATTTCATTAGCTTGCTTTTGTTTTCTCCCTCGTACTGTAGAGAAGAGGAGAATCCCATGGACAGAGGAGCCTGGTGGGCTACAGTCCATGTGGTCGCAAAGAGTTGGACACGACTGAGTGGCTAACACTTTCACTTTCATAGAGAAGAGATGATATTCTGTAGTCAGCAACAGGTGTTTTGAAACTTTGCCCATAGCAAGCTGTAGAAAGCAGGCCAATAACTGGAGAGCATGTGCAAAGATGGCAGCTGCACTGATACTGGAGGGAGGTCTCATGTGGTGGTAAAAAGATTTTGTGAACTTTGCAAAACCACTTTTCAACTTGCCAGTCAAGCATGACAAAAAGATGAACCTCCTTGCCATCTGCTTCCCCTCTCTCTAAAGATGACAGCTTGGGTACATCTGTAGTCAGTGTTTCCAAGTTTAACTAAGTGTGTGCCAAATGTGATTTCCGAACCTCAGTGTTTATTAGCATCACCTGGAAGCCTTTTTATTTTCAGATTACTGGGGACCCACTCCCAGAGCCTCTTATTCATTAGGTCTGGGGGTGGGTCTGAGAATTTGCATTTTTAATAAATTTACACGTGATGCTGCTGCTGATCTAGGAACCATACTTTAAGAACCTCTGTCCTAGAAGAAGGCCCACCTAAACAATACAGGAAGAACTTAGTGGAAAGTGTTATAGATACCAGAAAGTAGCATATGTTTATCTGACTTAAAAAAAAAAAAAAAGAAACACCATGGATACATAGCTCAGAGCATTTTATCTTGGAAAAAATATAGTGAGTGTTACAGATTTTTTTTAAAAAAGCAACAACTACAGTGGGCAACTTCCTTTTAAGGCATTGGCAAAAAGGTCTGAAATAAGAATAAGAGCAGGCTGGAGGTGGAGAGCAATGTCAAATATGAAAAATGGTAACTTTTGCTGCCTGGTTCCAAATCAGTTCTCATGTTTCTACGTAGATTTGTCCATCTCAGAATTGTTAGGTGGTTTTTTGTTTTGTTTTTTTGTGCTACTTGCCTGGCTTATATGCAATACAGAATATGGCCTGATGGTCTTCTTAGCTTCCCTGGTGCTGCAGATGGTAAAGAATCTGTCTGTAATGTGGGAGACCTGGGTTCAATCCCTAGGTTGGAAAGTTCCCCTGAAGAATGGCAACCCATTCCAGTATTCTCACCTAGAGAATTCCATGGATGTAGAAGCCTGGCAAGCTACAGTCCATGGGATCACAAAGAGTCAGACATGACTGAGTGACTAACACTTTCACTTTTTCCTATTTTTCCATCAAAATATTGTCAAACATTCCTTTAATACCAAAAACATCTAGGTGCTATACATCGGTTATGAAACAAACTTATATACCTTTTGGAGAATATAGCCAGGTCGTTGTGAAATAGGGTGAAAGTAGTTGTGAGGGGATTTATGCCAATCGCTGCTGCTGCTAAGTCGCTTCAGTCGTGTCCGACTCTGTGCAACCCCATGGACGGCAGCCCACCAGGCTCCGCTGTCCCTGGGATTCTCCAGGCAAGAACACTGGAGTGGGTTCCCATTTCCTTCTCCAATGTATGAAGGTGAAAAGTGAAAGTGAAGTCGCTCAGTCGTGTCCAACTCTTCATGATCCCATGGATTGCAGCCTACCAGGCTCCTCCGTCCATGGGATTTTCCAGGCAAGAGTACTACTGGAGTGGGTTGCCATTGCCTTCTTCATTATTCCAATTGGATAGTTTAAAAATGGTTTCTTGGTAAAAGTCTGAGAAAGAGAGATAAGGGAGATCTATGTCTCTTTTTTTCCATGACAGGGCTAGTGGGTGGTATGTTCTTATGTAAACAGGAAAGCAAGCTTCAGATCCAAGTTTATATGGATATTAATTAGTGAGCTGGCAAAAGGAAAGAAAGAAAATGAAAAAGAAAACAGAACCTAGTTACTGTTCTTGGAAGGGCAGTGGAGTCTCTGGACAGGACTGGCCTGAAGAGTTCTCTTGGAAACAGGGATGGTATCAGGTGTCTAGCTAGACTGGGCACAGAGTTTTCTGTCAAGTGGACAGTGGGTGATGGTGAGGCATTGTGCTCAAGGCCAGATGGTATGGCAGAATTTAGAGGATTTACTCTTGGGTGTTTAGCTGCTGGTTTGGCCCAATTCTTATTCTTTCCTCATACAAGGGCAGTAGGGCCTATGTAGTTTTGCTGGCTACAAAACTACAATGAA
The DNA here is from genome assembly GCF_055505025.1 of Bos grunniens. Lineage (NCBI taxonomy): Eukaryota > Metazoa > Chordata > Mammalia > Artiodactyla > Bovidae > Bos > Bos grunniens. The sequence continues at coordinate 9,638,092 of NC_141194.1, forward strand.
AAATGAAAATTTTCATCAATGAAAAATGACTTCTGACGCCTCTTATGCTAATTAACAAACCCGCTGGAGCAGATTTAGGTAATACATTTGAAGTGTTTGCCTTGGCCGCCTCTGAAGTGTGGATTCCTGATTAACAGCTTTTAAAATATGACTTGATTGTCTTTAGGATACGGGTGAAAATTAACTTATATCCCCATATACCTATCACTGTTTTGTGTCAGTTATAAGAAGCAGATAAGAGAGGTGAAATATAAGATTCTATAGGTTAATCACTGAGGAACGTACAAAATTGAGGAGTGCTTTTTCCTTATCATGTGTACAGGTTATAGGTGTTGGGGGTAGAGAAAGAAATTTGGGGACTGTTAATGTTTATTGAAGTACCATTCTATAAAATTGGCTATCTCTTGTATGATTTAGGTTAGTATTTAAGAAAATGTTTGAAAATAATTATGACATTTTCTAATTCTGTCTCAAAGACCCAGGATTTTAGATTCTCTATGGCAGAAGAACTAGCAGGAAGAAAGGCATGCTGATAAAAACGGATGGGTCCTTTTCGGATGGAATACTGTTTCTTTTCACACTTTTCTATTCCTAGCACAACACTGGGGTAGTGCTGATAGCAAGCCCTGCATATAATTATTGAAAACAATGCCAACACGAAATGGAAGTTCCCAGTGCCGGCTTGCCCCTTTTATTCAAGATCAGTTAATTTGTCAAATAACTGGAATAAAAGATTATGGCTGATAGGTTAATAGAAGCCATGTTGCCCTTGGCTTCATTCTGTCCTTTCTTTTTATGTCATTTGATGTTCAACTGACATTTCTGAAATTGAAGATGTGGCACCATATATGTGTATATTACATATGTGGGTGTATGTTAAATATGGTATAGATTTTCTTATTTTTAAAAACACTGATGACAGGTAGGTGAGGCAAAGTTAAAAAGAACTTGGCAAAGTAATTTCTTTCATCTATTTAAAAATTTTATTTTGCCCCCCAGACTCAAATTCACTGACCAGGTGTTTGGAAAGACACTAACGTGTAAATACCAATCCAAATGGTAAACTGTTGAAAATGGGATTGTTTGGGTGTCCAAAAAAATCACTCACTTGTTTGGCAGTTTTCTAGAAGGACTTATGAGGACTCATCGTACAGTCCTGTTTATGATTTCACTTATTTATTTATCACAGCTACAGAGCAAGTTTCCACATTGGGACCAGTGAGATGAAAAGGCACAGACCTAGTCTGGAAGAATCCATGCATAGGCTTCCCCTATCGTTCCCAAACACAAAGCACTTTAAAAAAATTTATTTTAATTGGAGGCTAATTACAGTATTGTGGTAGTTTTTCCCATATATCGACATGAATCAGCCCTGGGTGTACATGCGTCCCACCCTCCTGAGCACCCCTCCCATCTCCCTCCCCACCCCATCCCTCTGGGTTGTCCCAGAGCACCAGTTTTGGGGGCCCTGCTTCATGCTTTGAATTTGCACTGGTTATCTCTTTTACATATGGTAATGTACATGTTTCTATGCTATTCTCTCATATCCTCCCACCCTCGCCTTCTCCCACATAGTCCAAGCACTGTCTCTTGTAGCATAGAAACACAGCAACTCGCCTACAGCTTGTCTGCCTAATGAAACCTATCTGAGACTCAGGGCCCAGGGTTTTTATTGGTATTCGGTCACATCATAGCAAGGACCAGCCACAGTTACTGAAGTTCAGGGTTCCCCAGACACAGGTGTTTTGTGGTCCAGGTGGGAAAACAACCTGCTAATGTAGGGAACTTCTCAGAAGCTGGCTTCCCAGAAGGCAGCGCTAAGGGCCAGGGCTGCAAGATGTCTTTGTTAAAATAACACATAGATCTGAGAGATCGGCCCTTTCTGGCAGGGATGTATACTTCTAGTGCTCTTGTAGTATCTGTCATATGATCATCTATAAACATATGTTTGTTCAAATAGATGTGTCAGACCATCAACTCCTTGAGGGCAGAAGTCCTACCCTATCTATTCATGTTTTTCTATTAAGGTTGGCCTGAAGGGAAACCCAAAGAATATCTCTAGAAACATTCTGGAAACATGAATGAATGCATCAGTGAGGTCATCTTAAGATTATTGTGACCAGGCTGCAGGAATTCTGTTCAGAAGATGAGAATGTTATCATCTATTAATTATGTACCCACAGTTTAATCTATTACGTATCCAACTTTTAAACAGAGGATTTCATTCAGTAGGTTTTGGTGGGCCTGCTATTCTGCATTTCTCACAAGCTCCCAGATAGTATTTAAACTGCTGCTGTGGAGACTACATTTGAGTTCAAGGGGCATTTTACTTAGTTCTTCCATCTGCCACAGATGACTTCCTTTCCCACTGAGATATCTAGCTTCCTTCACAGTTTGATTGGTTTTGCATCTCTTTGACTCTTAAGACATTCAAATGTCATCCCTATTAGACTCTGCAGACTTCTCCAGGCTTTGTGTCTCTCTGGTCATAAAATTAAAATGACTCTTGAAGATAAAAATTACAGTGACTCATTTAAAGGGAAAAAAATTGTTTTTCTGGAAATGATTGTTTTGAAATATATGCGTGGAAATATTTCACCAGAAAAATAATCAGAAAGGACAGGGATAAGGGTGCCAGAGTGATAACTTGAACTCTCTTGAACTTTATAAATATAAGGTACAGCATGTTAAAAATTTGTTTCTTACATCTCAGTGATTTTTTTAGATTATTTCTAGATACTTTTGAGAAATGGAATATTTCCTGCCATATCATAAACAAAGGATGTCATAATCATCAGTGATTGCAGCCACCACTGATGGTGAGTTGGTGAGCCCTGAGGGAACTCAGGATGTGAAAACACAGGATACTGGCCCCACATAGCTGAAAGTGAAAGTGAAGTCGCTCAGTCGTGTCCGACTCTTTGTGACCCCGTGGACTGTAGCCCACCAGGCTCCTCTATCCATGGGATTCTCCAGGCAAGAATACTGGAGTGGGTTGCCATTTCCTTCTCCAGGGGAATCTTCCCAACCCAGGGATGGAACCGTGGTCTCCTGCATTGCAGGCAGACGCTTTAACCTCTGAGCCACCAGGGAATCTCCCACATAGCTAGGATGATGCCAGAAAAGTGCTACATTTCTTAACCTGAGACACAGGTTTTCCTTTAATTCATAGTAATCTTTTGACATTCAGACTACCTACCCAAAACTTCTAGATAACCCAGCTCCCCACCTCACCTCCTCAGAATGGTTTTCTCAGGGTTACTTAAGATATTGCCTCCCAGACTTGTAGTCCTAAAAATTCCTGCCAAATAAAACACAGCCTTCAACTTTTAGGTTGTATTTTTTAAAGTCCACACTTTGTATTGATTGAAGATATTAATACAGATACAGATTTGGGGATTTTTTTTTTAACTTAATGGCTGCACCTCCTCTCCTGTCCCCATGAGTCCTTATTTGATTGTCAAGAAATACAGCTTGTTGGGCAACTTTTTCTGTCAGTTATGAGAAGCAAGGCATCTCACAGAGTGAGCTTTTTATTTAAACCAGCTAATGCTAGGCCAAATTTCTCACTAACATTTCTTTATTCGATAAAGTAGACAATTTACATTTTAAGGAAAATGATGAGTATATGTGTGTTTTCTTTGAATGTCTTGGTTGCTGAGAGTTTGGGAGCAGGCCCTGAGCAGTGAACACCGTTCAGTTCCCATCAGAGATCAGCGCTCTGACAGGAGGCCTGAGTAACTCATCCGTGTTACTGTGTTGGCCTCCTAGGTTGATAAGTTTGCTGCCCTATGAGAAATGGTTCCTCTCTTGTGTTCATAGTGTTCAGTGGCTCCTCTCATGTGTACAGCCTGGCAGCAATAGGTTTCTGTATTTAGATGTGCAGGCCCTTTGACCCAGCGATTCTCCTTCTAGAAAGCTGCCCAAAGAATGAATCGGACAGGTGTGTAATTTTTTTCAAGGATGTTCATTGTGGTATTGTTCACCATAGCAGAATATTAGAAATGACCTAAATAGCCATCAGTGTGGAACATGCCTGCAGCTAGAATAATATGCATTCATTACAAATCTATATTAATCATCTTGGAGAAGGGCTATGATGTATTACTAAAAGAATAAAGTAACCTACAAAGAAGTAGTTACAGTGGGATCACATTATTGCAAAATGATAAATAATGTGTGTTAAAGTGCGATTTTCAAAACAAAGTAAAATCACGAGTCTCAGATATAAAAGGAACACATGTTAAAGATCTTATTTAAGTCATTATCAATGCGGGAACTGGTAAGATGGTAGAACAGAATATTGAAACGAATCTGCAGTAAAAGTGGCTTCTTCAACAGGAACCGTGGTCAATTGCACCTTCACCTTACAGAATTTATTTGCAAATTTATTTGACAAGTATTATTTTGCATTACCGTCAGTTATCTATAGCTGATGGGGTTTCAAAACAGTTCAAAGACAATGAAAGGTTCAGAGCCACCATAAAATCAAAATCATAGAACTCAGAAAGGTATGTTCGACGGTTCAGAAGCTAAGCAATGTGTAATTTTCCCTTAAAACACATTTTCCCTACATGTATGCATACATTAAAGCCTGGGATGGGAACTGAAAAACAGTTAATTATGGATGATATGATTTTGTGTTATTATTTCTATATTTTTTCCTGTTTTTCTGTATTTTCACAGTACTTCTAAATGAGCATGTAATATTTTTTATAACCAGAGAAATACCCACTTCTGTATTGAGAAACAATTACAAAGCATCCTCTCATATTTTTTTAATAAATCCTTCAAGAGCAACAGCAAAAGCAAAGACTCTGCTGTGAGTCTGCTGGCCCTAGGAGGAGAGGGGGGCCAGAGAATGTGGGGTGGCCGACTGTCCCCTGGCTAACCTGCTATTTCTGGTCGGTCCTGTCATTGATTGCCTTGTGTTCAGGTCTAAAATAGCCCCATTTACAAGAGATGAGATGAAGCCAAAGTGCATTGGCACATCAGAGGAGCTTTTGGCTTTAACACTAAAAAAAGTGTCCTGCACTCACTACTGTTTTCTGTGCTTTTATAAGTTGAGTCAGGAAAAAACCCTGTTTAGTAACAAACAACTTCCTGGGGAAGAAGGGAAGAGGCTGGAGGCTCTGCATGGTGTGTCAGAAGGGAAGATGACAATTATTAATGAATAGATGTTTCCAAGTTCATGTAACCCTCTCGGGTTAATGTATTTGTTTATAAAAGTGATTTGAAAATTAAACAGAGCTGTTTCTTTCCCCAGTTTTACAGTCATAAAGAGATGGTGAACACACTGATGTCTTATATTATTCTGTAACACTTGCCTAGATGTATTGATTATTGCTTAAAGATTTGTTGTCTTTTTCTACTCTAGATGTTTTTTCTTTTTTTTTGCCTCTCATGCCATTGTGCTTCTGGCTGTAATCCTCATTTCCTTGCAGCCTGCCAAACTGCAGCTCCTTTTGGGTGCCAGATTTTTCTTCTAATCCTCATCCTGACTGATGAGAGATCTGCAGAGAAATTGGCCCACATATATGATACAGTGTGTGTCTTATTGACAGTGCCCACAGTACATGTTGGATAGCCCTAGAAGGTTATATTCATCACTGTTGTATGAAAATAGTTAATATGACAGCAATAAATTAACAGTCTCTTGCTTTTCTTTGGTTTAGCTCAGAGCTATGGGCATGTTATTGCCAAAATATTTTTGTTGAATGAATGAACTGAAAAATGTTTATTTATATCAAGCTATCTGTCACCTTCCTGGAGCCATGTATGTGACTGTGTAAGCATCCTGCCCTCAGAAGGAATAACCTCACCTGTAAGAAACATTGGGGTTGGGGGGGAGCAGTGTTCACTGAGGTTTAGTTCTAAGAACATTACATCTCCTGTGATGCTGGACATACTTCCCATGATGTTCAGGGCAGCAACCCTTCGGGCAAGACTGACATTGGGAGAGAAGAAACAAGAGGCAAATTTGGTCTTTGATGCCTGTACTGAGTGGAATACTGTGCCCCTAAGTTTTATGTCCTGGTACCTGTGACCTGGGGCTTCCCAGGTGGCTCAACAGTAAAGAATCCGGCTGCCAAGCAGGAGATGTCAGTTCAATCCCTATGTTAGGAAGATCCCCTGGAGAAGGAAATGGCAACCCACTCCAGTATTCTTGCCTGGGAAATCCCGTGGACAGAGGAGCCTAGTGGGCTACAGTCCATGGGGTCACAGAGAGTCAGACATGACAGAACAACTAAACAACAAAAACAACAATCTGTGACTTTACTTAGAAATAGGGTCTTTACAGGTATAATAAAGCTGAGGTAAGGTCCTATCACTGTGTGCTCTAAGAAAGACACGTACAGATGCAGATACACAGAGGGAAGAGCACCGTGTAATAATGGAGACGGAGGTGAAAGTAAGGCAGCGGCAAGCCAAGGAATGCCAAGGATTGCTGGCATCTACCAGAAGACAGGAAGAGGCAAGGAAGGATTATTAATCTAGGATTTTCCCCTAGAGCCTTCACAGGGTTCATGGCCCTTCTGACACCTTGATTTCAGACTTCTGTCTTCTAGATTCAAGAGAACAGATTTCTGTTGTTTTAAGCCACCCAAACTCTAGTCATTTGCTATGGCAGCTCTAGGAAACTAACCTAGTGTGCCTTACTTCATGGTGGTGTTTCCCTTTCTTCCTTGGGGGTCTCCCGTGCTCTGGTATTCAGTGCTTTTATCTTGTGGCCTTATCCATGTAATAGTCAAGATGGAGTAAATCAAGCAGAAACCACTCTAGGTATATTGAGCAGGAAGGGACTGAATATAGAGAATGATCTGCTTGCACACTGTTGGAGGGATTAAGTAGTGAAGGTCAGGGAAACGTTTGTAGAATCCAAAACTCAGGAGGTGCAGGGAATGTAGGAAACACTACCTGCTATCTTAGGAACCTTCAGCACTTAATGGAGTCATTCTTAAGAAGCTGCTTGGAAGCTCCCAGCAAAACTCTGTGTGTATCATCTCTTGATGTCCACACATCTGACTCTCACTGTCACCAGTGAATAATGTCTTCTGTCTCTTCTCTTACCAGGTTTCTGTGAATGACTTTCAGAGGCAGGATGTAGATGGTAGCCTTGCTGCTAAGGGATGCCGGGAAACATAGTCTCTAGGCTTTCAGTCCCAGTGACCTCAAGAGAGTGTTGAAGGGCAGGGACAGAAGTACATACAGGAGATGATGTCCCACTTACTCATCTTAACTCTTTTCCCTCAAAACAAGAACAAAAGCACTTGCTTCCCTGAAAGGTTCTGATAGTCTATTCATTTATACCAAGGTACTAAGGACCAGTGATACCTTTAAATGTCTTTTCTCCCAGGACTGTGTTTACTGTCACAAGATCAAAGATTTAATTAAAAAAAGTGAATCCATTTATTTGACATTTAGTTGGAACAGGGAATCAAAACTGTTTCCTGAGGGGTCCTCAGATAAACAAATAAATTTTAAGTGGAAATCTAAAATCCTTTTGAGGATTTTAATCCAGTTTGGCTTTTTCTTTGTGCATGAAATGACATTTGGTTGATCTTCTTTCGTTTTTATACAAATCAATAAATGAGAGATTCATTCTGATTAAATGGTTAAAGTCTTTTATTTTAATATATTTATTTTAATTGGAGGCTAATTACAATATTGTGGTGGTTTTTGCCATACATTGGCATGAATCTGCCATGGGTGTACAGTGTTCCCCATCCTGAACCCCCCTCCCACCTCCCTCCCCATCCCATCCCTCTGGGTCATCCCAGTGCACTGGCCCTGAACAGCCTGTCTCATGCATTGAACTTGGACTGGCGATCTGTTTCACATATGATAATATACATGTTTCAGTGCTATTCTCTCAAATCATCCCACCCTCGCCTTCTCCCAAAGTCTTTTCAATTGTCTATTACTAGTGATTTTCAACAGGGCAACTTTATCCCCACCACCACCACCACCTCCCCAAGGGACACTGTGTAATGTCTGGAGACATTTTTGGTCTTCACAGCTGGAGTGGGAGGATGGTACTGGCATCAAGTGGGTTGAGGTCAAGGATGCTACTATTCATCCTGCAGGGCACAGGACAATACCCACAATGAAGAATGATCCAGCCCTCAATGTCAGTAATGCCGCAGTTGAAAAACCCTCCTCTTTACAATGTGTGGTCGGAGGGAAAAGGTGAGGTAGAGCTTTATTATTTTGACCCTTTTCTAACCTCAGGTGATCTTTAATGCTGCTGCCACCCGTGTCATCTGCCCGTCTGCTGCCTTACCTGTTTCACTGTCCTCTGAGGTTTCTTGCCCAAAGGGCCCCCTGGCTGCCCAGTTCAGGACCAGGGTGCTGAGAGTGCATGCCCTCCCTTTCAAGGGCTCTTTGGTTTTGTTACATTCTGAGATTCTCTCTCTTTCAAAGCCTTTTCCTCCTAGTCTGGAAACAGCCGGCCTGTAGTTTGCCTCTGTCCTTTGAAGGGTCTCAGGCTCTCATCACCTGTGTATGAACCTTGTTCTCTTCCCTTTAGCGCTCTCCCCTTCACCCTTGTCCTTTGCCAAATGGTCTGTGCTCTGACATTTTAAACATTCTCATCTTTCCTACATCAGCTAGAGAAAAGCTGGTGCCACAGAAATCTGTTCTTCTCCCCAAATCCCACTCTGCTTATCTACATAAACTGGATTCCTCCTGCCCAGGTTATTTGCCCTGAATTTGTACAGGTTGTAAATTTCCCCATTTGTGAATTGAGCTAATTGTATTTCTTTGTTTATTTGCTTAAGGCAGAGGAGTCACTTCTCTAGGTTACTAAAGACTAAACTCTGAGAGGATAGAAACAAAGTCCCTGTAGTACTCTTTGACCAATGTGGACACAAAATCAGGCCTAACTAGATGCTAAAGAAAGCCTTTGGATGATGGTGGTGATGGTAACCCAGGCTGGAAGAAACTCTGGAAGCCCATGAAGCCTGTTTCCAATGCACCCAGGTAGAAGAGGGTGTGTGTATGTGTGTGTGTGTGTGTGTGTGCGTGTGCACACACTCAGTCATGTCCAGCTCTCTGTGACCCCATAGACTGTAGCTTGCTAGGCTCCTCTTTTCATGGGATTTGCCAGGCAAGAATTCTAAAGTGGGGTGCCATTTCCTTCTCCAGGGCAGGATCTATCCAATTTTCAAAGATTTCCAGAGAGGAACATTTCACAACCTGTTCCAGCTGTTAACTACCCATTTATGAAAGACTTTTCTCTATTTGCAGGTAAAGAATCTACCTGCAATGTGGGAGACCTGGGTTCTATACCTGGGCTGGGAAGATCCCCTGGAGAAGGGAAAGGCTACCCACTCCAGTATTCCAGCCTGGAGAATTCCATGGACTGTAGTCCATGGAGTCACAAAGAGTCGGACATGACTGAACGACTTTCACTTCACTTTCTCTATTTAACTTAAATCTCTTACCTCTTAAGAAATCAACATTGTGTAAAAATTATAGTAATAAATTTTGAAATATGACTTAAGATTTTTCTATATAAGAAATTTATATTGTACAAATTCCCTTTGAGTTAAGAGGATTTTTATTTTTATCTGAAAAAAAATTGCTAAGGTAGGACTTTTGGCAAGGGGTTTGGAATTCAGAAGAAATGAGTAGCTTGAAAAGATGGTAGACTGTATGAACTAAGAAAAATAGTTGCATTTTTTCTCAGTGCTTTCAGCCTGTTACTGCACAGTTGACTTAGAGTGCCAAAAGCTCAGGATGGCTCATATTTGGGGTGTTTATCTCCTTAAAGCCATCCTCTCTTCTGTATTAAAATGGCGCACTGTATTGTTTCCTTCATAACTTCCGACAGGGAAGCTGCTAAATTATGCAACTTCACAGGGCAGTTCTGTCTACCTCAGCATTCCACCGTTCATCGCAGAAATGAATTTCCAAGATTTGTGCAATTTATTCAGCAAATAAGGCTTGAGCTTCTTTTGTGTGCTCAGGCACCGTGTGGGCTAATTATAGATGCAGAGAAGACGAAGCTGTCTCTGACCTGCACGGGGCTTTAGAGCCCAGCAGGGAATTGAGACTCGTACATATAAGGAAGTTTGAGAAAGGGCTCAAACAGGACAGCAGTGTGTGTAAGATACAGTGGGAAACATTTGGTACATAACTTTCTAATAAGTATGTTTTCTGCATTCTTCAAGAGCATATGAGTTTGAACCAAGGTAAACCCTGTGAGAAATCTGGTCTTTATCATTCTGTGATCTTTCTGAACCTCAGAATCAACCCTTGCAAATGGAAAGAAATCATGACTGCCTTAAAGATTATTGTGGCGATTAAATTAAATTAAATTGAGATAATGTGTTTTAAAAGGGCTAAGCAAGAGGGCCTAGGACTGGGTAGGTACTTAAATGTTGCTTCTGGATTCTTTCTTTGGTTATTTAAGGATATTGTAGAGAACTTTTATTCTTTCCTTTGGGAGAGAGTTACCTCCTGGAATCAAAATGGCCTTCCTGCATGTGGGAACTTTCCAAAGTCATGAGGCTAAGCCAGTGGCACCTCAGAACCTGAAGATGCCACAGAACCACCTTTCCAGCCTTTCTTGCCACTGGCAGTGGGGCAGGTGTCCCATCAGACACACCAACACCTTTCCTTGAATCGGTCGCTCATGGTTTAGAGAAGAAAGGGCTGCGAGAGTCCATTCTGCTGATGGGGCATGTTGGCAGTAGCCACCGTAGCTGGTTGTGAGAGGTCTCAGTTGCTGTATTTCTAGCAGAGGCAGTTCAAGTTCACCTTGGTGGTTTCTACCCTGCAAATTCCCACGTCTGTCCTCAGTGGCCACAGTAGTGGTATTTTTTGAGTGCTTATCTGTGGTATGACCTGTAATATTTCCTCTGTGGGCATTGCCTCCAGCCCTGGTGCTCACGAGCTCCATGAACAGCCTTCATGAACAACTACATTTCCTTTCATTAACCCCTTTTGAGCTTGTTATCCACATTCTGTCTCTGTTGCTCACAACTCGAACTTTTGGCTGCTAAAAACATTGTTATAATTATCATAATGAGTTTGTGTGGTTGTGTAGTGGTGTCTTACTTGCCATCAAAGAAGGAGACTATTCCCTTCACCATAAATAGGCCGTTGGAGTGATCCCTTCTCAATTAGGCTGCACTTTTTGTTTATAAACCTTTCTACATCTTCCTTTATTGTCATATCATTTCTTATTAGAAAAATAGCAGTGTCCCAGAGTTTCCATTCTTTTGATGCTAGATCTACATGACAAGGAGAGACACCCTGTAGAACTCTGCCAAAACTTATAATGCTGTATGCAGGCAGAAAACAATTCCGACTTTCTGTTTTTGGCATTAAAATATGCCTCACTATTCTTCATTAATATTCTACTTTAAAACTTATTAAGTCCCAACCCAAAGCTCTTTGCTCTTGATAGAAATTCCTCAGTATTTTAACCAAGACTGTGAATTAGAAAAAAGGAAGACGTCTTTCATTAAAAAACAACAAACAATCAGCCAATCAAAAGTCAGTCTCCGAGGTTCTCATTCTAGGACTAACCATGTAGCTGGTATTATACTAACCATCGCTAGCTAACCATTTTGCTGATAACAAACTATAAATTCAAAATTATAAACTATGAAAACAAGTTTTGGGAAGCTATTTGGAGGACAATAAAAGCAAGCAGAAAGCGCAGGAGATGGGACCCTTCAAACAAGAGGACATCAGGAAGATCCACACTTGACTGGCTTTTCCAGCAAGCCTGCTTCCCACTTCACGTGGCGCACAGGGGGAGAGCTCACACAGAAAGTGGCATTCTAATTTAGTGGACAATTCAGAGGTTAGAGTTCAAGGGTCGCCTAGAAATTAAGAAGGAATCTTAGAGATGGGCACCCCCTGCCAAATCTATGTACACATCCCCAGTTGACTCCTTCACACTACACGTGCACATGTGACTCCAAGGAACATGACAGAAAGCAGTGGTTGGGAAGTTAAAGACCTGAACAGAGATTTTACCAGTTGCCTGTGGTGGGAAAACAGAGATTGGAGTGCAAATTTTGTGACATGATAGAGTTTGGTAAACACTTTGTGGTTTTCATTGGAACCCAGAGTAGCCATGCTTTAGGAGTAGGAACTGTGTCCCAAGAATGAGGACTTTGCCCTAGAAATAAGGACAAAACTGAAATAGACCCATCCTAAGAACACCTAAAAACCAAGCATCCACAGAATTAAAGTCATCCTCTAGTAATATAATTGCCTGCTATTAATACAACAGTCAGTACTCTTCGGGGGACGATAACAGAATCCAGACTGTACAGAATATATCATCAATAATGTCAGTATAGGGGGTTCCCTGGTGGCCTAGTGGTTAGGATTCTGGACTTTGACTGCTGTGACCTGGGTTCAGCCCTTGGTCAGGAAGCAAGCCACACAGGGCGGCCAATAATAGTAATACTGATGATGATGATGTCAGTATTATATAAGTACAAATTACTAGACCTGCAAGAGGCAAGAAAATGTAACCCACAATCAAGAAAGAAAGTAATCGATAGCTGAAGATCCACATGTCATCCAGGTGTTGGAATTAGCAGATAAAGACTTTAAAAACTTAACTATAATGTGTTTAAAATTTTGTAAAATTTTGGAAAAGATGGGTATAATATGTAAAATGATGAAGAGTTTCAGGAGAGCGAAGGAAACTCTACAAAAATAACCAAATAGAAATCCTAGAACAGAAAAATCAAAATTATGTCTTTGGTAGCCTATTCATTTCGGTATCCTTTTCAAGGCCTTTATACCAAATAGAATTGCTTATGCATAGCTGATTATTAATTATATCTAAAAGGTAAATATCTTTAAATTCGTAAATTCAGATTTCCTCCTTTAAACCATACAAAAATAGGAAGATAATACCTTACTATGCTATAATAAAAGTTTAGAGTAAATTAAAATAATAATGTGTTTAAGCAATTTTTAAAAACAGTTGAACCAGTTATTTCAATTAAGCCACTCTACTCAATTAAATATAAGTATCTGTTGCATTTACCACCTGTATTTAAAATGTAAAGAGTAATATTATGGAAAAGTTCTATTTAGGAAATACTTGGCAAAATTATGTCATAGTTGGAAGAAACTACAACAATAATGAATCCTTCTGATAGAATGGTTTTCCTGTTTAGAATCAGCTAACTGAAGTAAGGTGACTTTCAATAAGATACTTAATTTGATTTTAATTATTGAATGTAAAAACTATTTGTGACATTAAGGATCACAGAATCCAACACAATTAAACTTGAATGGGCTTTTGCCTTTTTAAATTGTTTTAGCTGCTAAAGTATTTTCTTAGCCTCTTGTGAATCAGTGCAGTATATCTTGAATGAACATATAAATTATTTCCAATCATAAAATATTTCCTTAAATATCTATGATGTCATATAGGGGTTTTAATCTGGAGTTTTAGAAAACCAAGAGCAGACTTCCCCTTGCCTTTGTCTTATTTTACAGAACAATAATATATTAAAAAAGTATAGTTCTTGAGGTTAATTTTTTGCCCATTCTGTATTGAATATTTGAAATAACAAATGAAAAAGCAATACCATGTACTATCTCCACTTCTTAAAAGAAATAACTTTACAGAACTAAAAATTAATTTAGGAAACTAAAATAAGAAGAGAAATTGAAATCCTCTGTGAGTAAGGACTGTAGACATTTTACAGCCTCATCTATTTATATATATACACTGCACAGATTTAATTTTTCTTTTTCCACTAAGAAATCTTGGACACTTTCTCACATAACCCCAATCTACAGATTACCATTTAAAAAACCCCTGCTGTAGTGTGATGGGCTTCAATGTAGTGGTTGGACCTGATGGGTGGGAGTGGGTGGGTTTGTGAGTGCCTTAGTGTTTGCAAAAATGGATCTACCTGTACACATTGCTTGTTTTCTGGGAAGAAGGCTCCTCACTTTCAGATGATTATCAATAGTGTCCTTGATTCCAGAAAGGATAAGAAGCCCCACGAATAGTGCTTTTCAGTTATTGACAAAGATGAATCTCTTCCATTTCCTCAGGCTTAATTCCTAACTTTTAATAACTGACAAGAGAAGTCAGTGTAGAGGGATATTCATATGGTCATTTCTTATAATCATTTCACTTGTAAGAGATGAGACAAATCTTTTCAGTAGCAGATGTTGCTATTGTGAGAAATGAAAGCCACTGCCTTGACTTCCAAGGTTCCACTTAAGTGACATACAGTCCATGGAATTCTTCAGGCCAGAATACTGGAGTGGGTAGCCTTTCCCTTCTCCAGGGGATCTTCCCAACCCAGGGATCGAACCCAGGGTTTCCACATTGCAGGCGGATTCTTTACCAGCTGCAAGGAGATCCAACCAGTCCATCCTAAAGGAAATCAGTCCTGATTATTCATTGGAAGGACTGATGCTGAAGCTGAAACTCAATAGTCTGGCCACCTGATGCGAAGAACCGACTCATTGGAAAAGACCCTGATGCTGGGGAAGATTGAAGGCAGGAAGAGAAGGGACAACAAAGGATGAGATGGTTGGATGGTATCACCAACTCAGTGGACATGAGTTTGAGTAAACTCCGGGAGTTGGTGATGGACAGGGAGGCCTAGTGTGCTGCAGTCCATGGGGTCACAAAGAATGAGACCTGACTGAGCACCTGCACTGAACTGAAGTGAGAGGTGCTTGGTTTTCCTTCTGTGGTCGTACCTTTGTGAATAATTATTACCCTGTGACTTTGAGCAGATCAGTGTATTATAGCTCCACCTTATTCAAGACAAGATTGAAAGCATTTCTGAGATACATGCACAAAACCATATGACAAAAGGTAAAGTAAGTGATAGAAGCAAATACAAAGGGGAAAAATTAATTGAGTCAGAGTGGGAGAGAGTGCAGATCAGTCAAACTAGCTTGAACCAGCAAAAGACAGTTTGAATGAGCACCAGTTGGCATGGGCTAGCACAAACCAGTGTGAACTGGTTAGAAGCTGCATGAGTTCTGTGTCCTTGCCCCTGTGATGGAGTGGTTCTGGCTTCCACTCTCCTGGAGCATGTCTGGGACAGACAGTGGTGTGCCCACACCTTCTCCCACCCCAGCCTATCCCAACCCTCTCCTGCCACTTCTCCCCACCCCAACTGGTTCCTCAACGCCGCCTCCCTTCCTCTCTCCTTTCCTTTCCTTTCTTCCTTTCCTTTCTTCCTCCTCTGAATGTTTCCAGTAAATTTCCTCTCTTCTTCTGGTCAAGGTTTCCAGAAGCCCTTCTTATGCCATGTGCTCTGCTGGGCATGGGGATATAGCATAGTGAGAAAGTTAGGGCCTCCCTGGTGGCTCAGATGGTTAAGAATCCACCTGCAGTGTGGGAAACCTGGGTTCGATCCCTGGGTTGTGGAGATCCTCTGGAGAAGGGAACAGCTACCCACTCCAGTATTCTTGCCTGGAGAATTCCATGGACCTAGGAGCCTGGCGGGCTACAGTCCATGTGGTTGCAAAATGTTGGACACGACTGAGTGACTCATTTGTCACTTGAGTCCCCAGGGAATCAGTCTGGAGAAGTTACCAATGACATGCAGTGTGAATACTGATCTCCTGAGGGCAGCAGAGGGTACCCTGGGAAACTGCCTTCATGCTCTCCTGGGCTTTTCTGTAAATGATTGGAATATTTGGCAAAGAGAAATCCACATATTTGAGGGATTTTAGTTTCCACTGACTGGTACCGCTGGAGCCTGAAATAAACCGCCCTCTATTTAAATATGTATCAAGAATCTGATTGGGAGTGTGAGGTGTGGACCTGCAGAAGAAGACTTTTTGGAGGGGCCGGCCAGGCAGAAAGGGTAGACAAGGATGTCCTCATTTTTCCTAAAAGACAAGGGAGTGTAGCTTAACACACATTTATAAAGAGCTTGGCCATGCTCCGAGTGAGCACAGTCTGATGTTCTGGAAACCCTGCAGGCGGTCACCGTGTGTCAGTGTTGGAACCCTCCCCTCGCACACACACACACAGACACGCACAGGCTCCCAAAAGGGGGAAATAAAACCAGACAACCTGCAGTTTGAATTTAGATGTATGAGAGAAAGTGACAGCCTGAACATTCGCCAAATTTGAAGAGACACCATTCAATGGTAAGTTGTATTCTAAAATATCAAACACCAAAATGTTAGATTTTCAGAAATATGAGGATTTCCAAATGTCAAAACTAGGCATTTTAAAAAAATTCCACGGATATAATTTCACAGTGACAAAATGAAATAGAATCTTTCTCTGAAAGGTACTTTTGTTAAAATAAAACAGTGTTTGATTTCAGTGGGTGATTGTTTCGCGGCTTTGGCATTTATTTTACAATCTCCTCAAGGACCTAGGAGAGAGATCGACTCCATGTAACCTGACAGGCTTGGGCTGCCTGGCATTTTTGTACTTCTCATTAATGAGACTGAATCCACCAAGCCGAGGAGTGCTGGTTGCTTGAGCCTCTCGCTATACCCAAGTTTTCTTTGATAAGCAACTCCATGAGGAGCTCTGGCAGAAATGGTGGACCGGAAGATTGAGCAAAGCAGCCTGCATCTTCTTTCCACTGGGAGGATATCTCTTGCCCTCCTGCTTTAGCTGCCAAATCCTCCCCTCCCTTTTGCTCCACTTGGCTTATAGATCTGTTTACCAGCCCCTGAGCTCTTTGATGTTCAAGGGAAGCCTCTGCATATGGAAAAGATTATTTATAGTAACTTTGCTTTTAACTTCATATTCAGTTTATTAGAGTTACCCTTGCAAAAATCCTAGTTTTTATTGCGTTTTGAAGTTCAGTGAATCAATCTTATTATTCTATTTTTACATCTAGTAAAATAAGGACAATCACCTTCACGTTTTCTTTGAGTAGTATTTCATTAACTCAGATCAAACAAAGGCTACTTATTCCAATGATCAGACTCATTTTCGAAGGTAGTGTATTAAATTCTCTTAAATATGCCTCACTACAGTTATGCATTTAATATATTATATTTTCCTTTGAAGTGTTTCCAGTGACTGGATATGCAAATAATCAAAAGCTTTCGAGAGGATTTAAAATTACTTACAGAGAATTCCTTGGCGGTCTATTGGTGGTTAGGACTTGGCACTTTTGCTGCCATAGGCTGTGGTTTGATCCCTGGTCACAGAACTAGGATCCTACAAGCTGTGTGGCATTGCCACAAAAAAAAAAAAAAAAATACAGTACTCTTGTCAGTCAGTTCAGTCGCTCAGTCATGTCTGACTCTTTGCCCCCATGGACTGCAGCATGCCAGGCTTCCCTGTCCATCACCAACTCCCGGAGCTTACTCAAACTCATGTCCATTGAGTTGGTGATGCCATCCAACCATCTTATCCTCTGTCATCCCCTTCTCCTCCCACCTTCAATCTTTCCCAGCATCAGGGTCTTTTCCAATGAGTCAGTTCTTCACATCAGGTGGCCAGAGTATGGGAGTTTCAGCTTCAGCATCAGTCCTTCCAGTGAATATTCAGGGATGATTTCCTTTAGGATTGACTGGTTTGATCTCCTTGCAGTCCAAGAGACTCTCAAGAGTCTTCTCCAACACCACAGTTCAAAAGCATCCATTCTTTGGTGCTCAGCTTTCTTTATAGTCCAACTCTCACATCCATACATGACTACTGGAAAAACCATGGCTTTGACTTGACAGACCTTTGTTGGCAAAGTAATGTCTCTGCTTTTTAATATGCTGTCTAGCTTGGTCATAGCTTTTCTTCCAAGAAGCAAGTGTGTTTTAATTTCGTGGCTGCAGTTACCATCTGCAGTGATTTCAGAGCCCAAGAAAATAAACTCTGTCACTGTTTCCATTGTTTCCCCATCTATTTGCCATGAAGTGATGGGGCTGGATGCCATGATTTTAGTTTTCTGCATGTTGAGTTTTAAGCCAACTTTTTCATTTTACTCTTACACTTTCATCAAGAGGCTCTTTAGTTCTTATTTGCTTTCTGCCATAAGGGTGGTGTCATCTGCATATCTGAGGTTATTGATATTTCTCCCAGTGCTCTTGATTCCAGCTTGTGCTTCACCCAGCCGGCATTTCACATGATGTACTCTGCATATAAGTTAAATAAGCAGGGTGACAATATACAGCCTTGATGTACTCCTTTCCTGATTTGGAACCAGTCTATCATTCCATGTCCAGTTCTAACTGTTGCTTCTTGTCCTGCATAGAGATTTCTCAGGAGGCAGGTCAGGTGATCTGGTATTCCCATCTCTTGAAGAATTTTCCACAGTTTGTTGTGATCCACACAGTCAAATGATTTGGCATAGTCAATAAAACAGAAATAGATGTTTTTCTGGAACTCTCTTGCTTTTTTGATGATCCTGCAGATGTTGGCAATTTGATCTCTGGTTCCTCTGCCTTTTCTAAATCCAGCTTGAATGTCTGGAAGTTCATAATTCACATACTGTTGAAGCCTGGCTTGGAGAATTTTGAGCATTACTTTGCTAATATGTGAGATGAGTGCAATTCTGTGATAGTTTGAACATTCTTTAACATTGCCTTTCTTTGGGATTGGAATGAAAACGGACCTTTTCCAGTCCTGTGGCCACTGCTGGGTTTTCCAAATTTGCTGGCATATTGAGTGCAGCACTTTCACAGCATCATCTTTCAGCATTTGAAATAGGTCCACTGAAATTCCATCACCTCCAATAGCTTTGTTCATAGTGATGCTTCCTAAGGCCCACTTGACTTCGCATTCCAGGATGTCTGGCTCTAGGTGAGTGATCATACCATCCTGATTATCTGGGTCTTGAAGATCTTTTTTGTATAGTTCTTTTGTGTATTCTTGCCACCTCTTAATATCTTCTGCTTCTGTTAGGTCCATACCATTTCTGTCCTTTATTGTGCCCATCTTTGCATGAAATGTTCCCTTGGTATCTCTAATTTTCTTGAAGAGATCTCTAGTCTTTCCCATTCTATTGTTTTCTCTATTTCTTTGTGTTGATCACTGAGGAAGGCTTTCTTTCTTATCTCTCCTTGCTCTTTGGAACTCTGCATTCAAATGGTATATCTTTCCTTTTCTCCTTTGCCTTTAGCTTCTCTTCGTTTCTCAGCTATTTGTAAGGACTCCTCAGACAACCATTTTACCTTTTTGCTTTCTTTTTCTTGGAGATGGTCTTGATCATTGCCTGTTGTACAGTGTCACAAACCTCCATCCATAGTTCTTCAGACACTATGTCTATCAGATCTAATCCCTTGAATCTACTTGTCACTTCCACTCTAATCATAAGGAATTTGATTTAGGTTATACCTGAATGCTCTAGTGGTTTTCCCTACTTTCGTCAATTTAAGTCTGAATTTGACAATGAGGAGTTCATGATCTGAGGCACAGTCAGCTCCCAGTCTTGTTTTTGCTGACTGTATAGAGCTTCTCCATCTTTGGCTGCAAAGAATATAATCAGTCTCTTTTAAATATAGTAAATTAAATTTATAAAGCAAACAAGCATGTGAAATATTCTAGTTCTGTTTAAAAACACAATTTTCTTATTCCTTTCAGCTTGAAGTGGCAAGGCTAATATTTTAGAGTTTCTTAAATCACATATATTGATAATAAACACAGATTGTTCATAAAATGTACTAAAAAATACTAACTCTATGAGGTGATGTGATATCCATTGTTTACTTAATTCTGAATATTCTCATTGTTGAAAACACAATTACTTCTCAGGCAGAAACTTCAATTCTCCCCCTGCATCCATTCTTTCTTCCTCTATAACACATTGTCAAACTTTTTCTGTAAAAGACTGAATAGTTAGTATTTTAAGCTTTGAGAGCCATAAACGGTATCCATCTCATATTTCTCTTTTGTTTATTTTGTAAACAATTTTTTAAAATGGTAAAGCCATTCTTAACCCTTTGACCATGAACAGTCAGTGGACTGACTATGGTCTGTGAACTGTAGTTTGTTGACCCCTGTTCTGCAATTTAAAAATCCTTTGGACTTCCCTGGGGCTTCCCAGGTGGCTCAGTGGGTCAAGAACCTGCCTACAGTGTAGGAAATGCCAGAGATACAGGTTCGATTCCTGAGTTGGGATAATCCCTGGGAAGGGGGCATGGCAACACACTCCAGTATTTTTGCCTGGAGAATCCCATGGACAGAGGAGCCTGCAGGCTACAGTCCATGAGGTCACAAAAAGTCAGACATGACTGAAGCGCCCGAGCACTTGGACTTCCCTGGTTGTCCAGTGGTTAGGGTCTCTGCGCTTCCAGTGCCTCCACTGCTGGAAATGGTGGTTCAATCCCTGATCCAGGAACTAAGATCCCACATGCTGCTTGCAGCATGCCCCAAAAACTAAAGAAATCCACATTTTGTTTACTGGGCACATTTCCCCATAACTAGGTGGACATTAGGCTGATTTTTGTCCTCTTTCCCTTGGAATGGAATGCAGACATAGTAGGACACCATCATGGCATGGTCAAGGCATGCACCATGGAGATGGCAGAGCATCAAGATGGAAAGAGGCTGAGCTGCATGGCACTCAGGATGCCAGTACACTCCAACTTCATGGAGCCTGGTTGACATATAGCCTAGATCTTTAAATTAGGCCTTTAAATTATTTCTTGTTTAAGTCATTGTAATCTGAAGCCAAATCGGTTTCTTGATGAATCCACTTTCAAAGGGGACAGATTTCATATCTCAGGAGAGCTCAGGTTGGTGAGTCAAAAATTCATAACCACCTTATGGTTGTCATTAAACTAATTCTTTAGTGATTGCTAGGTTTTTTCATCCTCTCTTCATTTTCAGGATAAAATCTTACACCTCCTCAGCCAAGTCTAAAGGAATTCTAATTTTATTCCATCTGATTTTTAAATTCTCTTCATAGTTTGTTAGAAAGCCCAGTGACATTTTTTGGTGCCTTATTTTGTGTGTTTAGTTGTTTGGCTGATTTCTTGATTCTTTCTATTGTAAATTGTGAGCTGAGGCCCTAAAAACATTGGGACTAAGAGTCTGAATCAAGCCTCCTTCACTACCTCCTTCTGGGTAACCCTGGTACAGACATGGTCATAACTGTGTTTCTTCCTGGTTCCTGTCTTTCTGAGCCCCAATTTTGATAGCTTGCTCTGACTTCTCAGGTTCTAGAGCTCTGGCTTGTGTTGGCCAATCTCATCTCCAGAAGAGAATCCACCCCCAAGTCTCCATTCTATCATGATATGGCGCCCTTTACGATGAAGTACCTGGCACATAGCAAAGACAATAGAAGTTAATTCTCTCGTCCCTAATGCTTTTGAAAACAAGAATAAATCCATAACTTTTGGAGATACTTCTTATTGCTGGCCTTAAAAATAAAATATAAATGAATTTTGCTAGATTAAATTGGTTCTTTCACACATAAAGGTTGAAGGATGGGGGGAAAGCATCTAGAATTTATGGAAAATATTTTGTCATTAGAAGAAGCCTGGAAAAAAAAATAAAGAAGCTAGGACATATTTTCCTCAAAAGAGGCTCTGACTATAGTGTTATAGTTGAGTGGCTTGATTTTCGCTATAAGTTCCAAATGATAGAAGGGCCTTTAACCGTTTTTGTCTGAAAGATATTTTTCAGTTACAGTTCTTGTTGAATGAATATTGACCTACTGAATATCTTTAAAAATGGCTTGCATCTCAATTTTGAGAATGTCAACTCTACATATTTAGAGAAGCTTTCACGTATTGCTTTTTACCTGCAATCTTAGGTTGTTTTACTTTCTCTGTCAGTTGAGAAAGTATCTAGCCTAAGCATCAAGCCCTCCTGCTCTCTGAGTACCTTCTTTTTCCTATACAGAAGGTTATGTTATCTCTAGAATAAAGTCACATTACTGCCTTTGGGCCTAACAGTAGATTTCTTCCTTTGCCTAGAATGTTGTTGCTGTTCAGTCACTCAGTAGTGCCCAACTCTTTGTGACCCCATAGACTGCAGCATGCCAGGCTTTCCAGTCCTTCACTATCTCCTGGAGTTGGCTCAAACTCATGTCCATTGAGTTCATGATGCCATCTACCATCTCATCCTCTGTCGCCCCCTTCTCCTCCTGCCCTCAGTCTTTCCCACCATCAGTCTTTTCCAAGAAGTTGGCTAGAATAGGGCTCAGCAAACTTTATTCCATGGACCAGATCTGTCCTCCCCCACCATCCCCACCCACCACCTGATTTTGTAAATAAACTTTTATTGGAATACACTCACACCTGTTCATTTACATTTTGCCTGGCTGCTTTCATGGCATGTGAGCAGACTTCAGAAGTTGTAATGAGGACCACGTGGTCTACAGAGTCTCAAACACTTACTGTCTAGCCCTTTAAAGACAGTTTACTGACCCTTGGCTTGAATAGTTTTTATATCCAGTTGTTTTGGTGACTGTGGCTGTGTAACCAATGACTTCAGATCTTAGTGGTGTCGTACAACCATTTATCATGTTCATAGATTCTGTGGGTCATGAATGCCAATGGGGCACAGCATTTCTTTTCCAGGATGGCTGGTAAAAGGACACAGAAGATTTAATGAGCTGGAGGGCTGGAACAGCAGGGTCTCGTCAGCCTGGCAGCTTCAGGCATCCAGACTTCTAATCTGTGTGTTCCAAGGGGTGCTTCCTTGTTGGCTCAGATGGTAAAGAATCTGCTCGCCAATGTGGGAGATCTGGGTTTGATGCCTGGGTCAGGAAGGTCCTCTGGAGAAAGAAATGGCTACCTATTCCAGTATTCTTGCCTGGAGATTCCCTTGGACAGAGGAGGAGCCTGATGGGCTACAGTCCATGGAGTTGGAAAGAGCCGGACACAGCTGAGCAACTAACACCTTATCATTTAAGCCAGTTACAGTTGTATTAAAATTTGGAATGTAAAGCGTCCTGAATATGACTTTTAATAAAGGATACTGGGCTCACAGAGGTTCCCTCTGCTCATCTTTGTATCTGGAAGTCACATTTATTTTACTGTTAACCATCCTCTGTTAGTAGAAAACATCTGAAATAATTGTGGTTTATGAGAAATATATATTTTGTCATTCAGATGACAATATATATATATTTCTTATATATTTGGTTTTTATACAGAATTCTAGACTGACAGCTTCTCAAAGCCTTGGCATTTCCTGAAGATAAGAGCAATGGGAGTATCTTTTGTTATAATATTTTGTCTTTTGTTCTCAGTTCCCGGAATCCCTTCAGAGCCATGAGGTGAAGTGGTTGCCTTGTTATTCAAAACAGGTCCTTTTCATCACAACCAGGTTTGTGTTAATGAGATGACTTTTGGAAAGCTCCTAAGGAGGGGGACTGTTTGCCAGGAGAACCAACTCAGTCCCACCTCCTGATATCCGGGGAGGAGAGTGGGGCTGGAGGGTGAATCGATCACCAGTGGCCAGTGACTTATCAGTCATGTTTGTGTGATGAACCCTCTAAGAAATCCTGAAAGATTGGGGTTCAGAGAGCTTCTGGGTTGGTGAACACGTGGAGGTGCTGAGAGATTGGAGGGTCTGGAGAGAGCATGGAAACCCCATACCCTTTCCCCAGTCCTTGCCCTCTGCATCTTGTCCATCTGCCTGTTCCTGAATTAGATCCTTTTATAATAAACTAGTGATCTAGTAAGTAAAATGTTTCTCAATTCTCTGAGCTGCTGTAGCAAATGGACTGAACCCTAGGAGAGGGTGATGAGAATTTATAGCTGATTGGTCAGAAGCACAGATAATAGCCTGGGGTTTCAGCTAGCAGTTGAAGAGGGATGGAGTGGGGGTTGAGAGGGGCAGTCTTATGGAGCTGGGCCCTTAACCTTTGGAATCTGATGCTGTCTCTGGGTAGATGGTGCCAGAATTGAATTGGAGGACACCCAGCTGGTTTCAGAATTGCTTATTGGTGTGGGGATATCTCCACTTTGAAATAGGGTCCCAGAAGCCAAATAGCATCAAATTCTTAATCTAAATCTTGAGTTACTCCAAGCCTCTAGCTTTGCTCCTTTTATACGTGTTATAGTAAATGTATGCATTTGTTTTTCCAAGTCGAAATCAAACCTTACAACCTGGAGGTACTGCCTTGCTCCTTGTGCCTAAGCAAGGCCTCTTCTCTGCCCTAGGATGAAAATCTTCATTACCCCTTTTTGGGGTCTGCAGAAATTCTTTGTAAATGGGATACAAGTGATAGTCTCTGACATGTGGAACATATATATCTGGGGGGTTCTGGGGACTTGCCTTGAAACTGAATGTATAGCAGTGTTTTGCATACAACTAAAAACATCAGTGGACATTACTTTAAAAATTGTGTTTGATGAAGTTGATGTCTTTATTTCATCCCTGGTTCTGCCCCTGATTTCTTTATTGTTGGACTAACTTTGCCAGGTGTAAGTTTTCATTGTTTTTAGAATGTAAACTTTGGTGGGGCTGTTTTGAGATTTACCAAAAGAAAGGGAAGTGTAAAAGGAAAGTAAAAGTAGATCATAAATACTTTGGTTGGTCTTCAACACATGCCAATCAATAAGCGTGGTTACTAGAGAAGAAACTTTCCTTTGGTATTTAAATAAGTTCGTTTCTTTAAGGAAAAGTATCAGTTCAGTTCAGTCGCTCAGTCGTGTCCGACTCTTTGCGACCCCATGAATCGCAGCACGCCAGGCCTCCCTGTCCATCACCAACTCCCCGAGTTCACCCAGACCCACGTCCATCGAGTCAGTGATGCCATCCAGCCATAAAGTATAAAAAGAGGAAATAACATTTCTAATGTCCTACCTGGTGGACTTCCCAGGTGGCGCTAGTGGTAAAGAACTGCCTGCCGATGCAGGAGATTCGAGAAACTAGAATTTGATCCCTGGAGGAGGGCGTGGCAATCCACTGCAGTATTCTTGCCTGGAGAATCCCATGGACAGAGGAGCCTGGCAGCTAGAGTCCATGGGGTCACAAAGAGTTGGATGTGACTGAAGCGACTTAGCTCGCATGCACACATGCACGCAGTGTCCTACCCCATGGGTTCTTGAGATAGTAAGCTTGATACTCTTAATTGGCAAACTGCATAATCATTAGCTCATCACAGGAAACAATATTTTGGTTATGTCTTTTCCCTCTCACATAAAAATTCCCATCTAAGTTAGGGGTCAGCAGACTAGGGCCTACTGACCAAATCCGGCCCTGCATCTGTTTTTGTAAAGTACTTACAGTGGAACTCAGTCATGCCCATTCATTTACATGTTATCTGGCTGCTTTCACAGCACAGTGAATGAACTGTGTAGTTGGTCTGCAAAGAGTAATATTTGCTCTCTGGATTTTTACAGAAAAAAGCATATATTGCACTTAAACTAATTTCTTGATTCTCTTTCTATGTACTGTATCATGTAATGCATTGAATCACATGACAAGTTTTAGTAGGAATATATTTACCTTTACACTGAATTGTGTGTTTAGTCAACATAAAAGTGTCAGGAGAAACCAAGATACCTCTTCATTTTGGTTCTTATCTGATTGGACCTGAGAAATAAGCACTCTGATGGAGGATTTTAGTCATACATGTTCATGAGTATCCTTGATTTTTTAAAATATCTCAAAATAATGGAAAATAATAAAAGGTCAAGACAAGAACTTAGGAATCTATGAGATGAACTCTTTTTAGAAAAAGCAATTAAGGTTAATATCCTATCACGTGCAGTGATATTTGGTTAAAAGAACTTTGTGAAAAGATTTACAGTGACTTTCAAAAATGGTTGCAGTACTGAACCTCCCTGACTGTAACAGCCGAGTATCAGTTAGTGCAGAGACCTGCAGACTGGTTATAGGACTGCACACAGGCCCTGGGTGATGGGCTGCAGAGGCTGTCACCTCTGAACTGCCATGCAAAATTGGTGTGAACTATATTACAAGAAGGGTAAGGATCTTTCTAGTCAAAGAATGCAAAATTGTCTGAGGATTTAGTTGTGGTAGTTCAGAGAATTCATAATCAGGGTTAATAGATTTTCGTTGAATTTCTTTTCTGTAGTTCTAGCATAACCCACACTCTTCCCCAAATGGGAGTAAAGGAAATAGTCAGCTCTAAAAATAACAAAATGGTAGAATCAACTTTAATTAAAGGCTTTTGAGGATGATAATCATGACTGTCAACATTTGAAGAATGTATAAAGGATCTAAGAGATGAACTAGATCGGAGTTTTTTAAACTCTGCTCCAAGGTGGATGGTTCTGTGCATTCTCTGAGGCACCCGCATGGACTGCGGTAGTTGGAGGTCTGTGTGGGTCAATGTAGTTTTCTCTTTTCATGCTTTCTTTTTTTTAAATTTATTTTTAAATGCCTTTGTTTTCTATGTACTGCCTTACACATAACATTTGCTTTATGATACGTTTTTAGTTTTTACTAAACTAGTTTTATGTTTTTCTTTTGAAACCATAGATTCTAGGCCAACTCTTCAAGTCTTGCAAATGAGGAAACTGAAGCTCCAGTAATTTGAATGACTCTGCCTGGGTCATACATTGAATTACAGTAGAACTACAATTAGAATCTAGCTTTCCTGTGCTCAGTCGAGAGCTTTTTACTTTGATTCTTTAATGAGGAGAAGCAGACTCCTATGTCTTAATCCACTGGAGACAAATGGTAATTCTTTGTATTAATACCCTCACCTATGGGTATTAAAATAAGAGTTTAGTCTTTAACAGCTATTGTGACTTTTGTTATCATGCTATAATAATAGTTCTCAAATTCTTATATGCAAAAGAATCACCTAGGGAACTCATTAAAAAAATTCAGGTTCCCATTTATCTTTCCTGGAAATTCTGGTGTGGAATATCTACTTTAATCAAACATCCCAAGTGCTCCTGATATAATGGTTCATGGACCAAAGTTTAAAAAATACTGTCTTAAAACTTTCGTAGTTGGATCTTAAATACTAGTACAAGCACTATTAGGAATTCTTTGGTACCATATCCTCTATTGAGGCAAAGTATCATGCAGCAGATGATGTTAACATATTAGGCTGGTCTACAATAACAGACCAACCCCATTCATGGCATTGTGTAGGAACTGCTTCCATCTCACAAGTCTGCCGTCAGAGCACGTGTTCAGAGAAGTAGGAGTGGAAGTGGCCATAAAGAAGAGGAAGAGGGATGTATTGTGAAATCATGTTCAATAAGCTTATCACTGAAGTATAACAAAGAGAAATGTGCATAATCACGAGGGTGCAACTCATGCATTTTGACAGCTGGTCACACTCTTGTAACCAGCACCCAGATCAAGCAACAGGACATCTGAAAAAATGTTACATCCTTTCCCAGTCTTTATCCATCCCTATCCCCAGTAAGTATAGCAAACATGCAGGATCTTGATTTCAGGTTTAGAAGTAGCTTATATTTCTTCTGTTGGCTGGGATACTGACATGGGCACCACCCTCACTGCAGAGAGTACTGGGAAATGTAGTCTTCCTTTGTTCCCAGAAAGTGAATCAGAGTGGTCAACATTGAATATTTTTTTCTATTACAGTTAATATTATAATCTAGAATATAATCTAATGGTCCAAATAATTATACTTTCTATGCTTTTCTATGACTGTGGCAGACTAAAAATTTGCATACTTTCTAGCTTAATTTTTCTCCTTTACCTTTTGTGTAATTTTTAGAAATTAAATTCATTACTATATAACTATGTATTAATGATTACTTGAATACTATTATATGGAATTGTGGATCACTGGTAATTTAGAGCAAGATGCAAAGAAGTATTCGTTTTTTAAATGTGCCCTGCATACCATATCAGTTTCAGGGGAATGAGCATTAATCCTTGTGGGTTCTGGGCTCCTGATGAATGTCCTGGTGGGCACCAAATGTGTCCTTTAGATCACAGGAGTAATTTCTCCACTTAATTTTCTTACTCTAGCTCTTTGACGTTTAAGGTAGTTGTCTTTATTGTGAAACACTAAAGCCTGTTTGTTAAGCACTTGCTATTCAGGTATGCTGTTTCACACATAAGTGGCTTGCTCCCTTTTCATTATTTAGTAATATTCCCTTGTAGGGATGTACCATCTTTTGTTTATTCATTCATTAGATCTTGGACATTTAGATTGTTTCTGCTGCTGCTGCTGCTAAGTCGCTTCAGTCGTGTCTGACTCTGTGCGACCCCACTGACGGCAGCCCACCAGGCTCCCCTGACCCTGGAATTCTCCAGGCAAGAACACTGGAGTGGGTTGCCATTTCCTTCTCCAATGCATGAAAGTGAAAAGTGAAAGTGAAGTCGCTCAGTCGTGTCCGACTCTTCACAACCCCATGGACTGCAGCCCACCAGGCTCCTCCATCCATGGGATTTTCCAGGCAAGAGTACTGGAGTGGGGTGCCTGTTTCTAGTGATTAGCTATTATGAACTTGCTGTATACATATGCATAGAAGTCTTTGTGTGGACATGTTTTTAAAATTTTTTTTTTCTCTTAGGTAAATGACTAGAATTTCTGAGTTATATAAGAATTGTGTGTTTAAAGTTTTAAGAAACTGACAAACTGTTTGACCAAAAATGAGTGGACCATTTCACATTTTCTGCCAGTGTGAAGGAGAGTTACAGTTTCTCCATATCCTTGACAATACTTGTCATTATCTGTCTTTTTGATAGATGGCATTCTTGTGGATATGAAGTAGTATTTCATTGTGGTTTAGTTTGCATTTCCTTGATGACTAATGATGCTAAGCATCCTTTCATATGCTTATTTGTCTTTCCTACATCTTCTTTGCTTAAGTATCTTTTCAAATCTTTTGCTCATTTTTATTTGTAAAATATTTTAAAACATTACAAAGTTATATGATTTAGTGGCGGGTTTATCAACCTTGACACTTTTGACATTTTGGATCATTTTTGGTAGTAGGGAGTGGTGGCTGACCTATTTATTGTAGGATATTTAGCAGCATCCCCAGACTCTGTCTAGTAGCATGCTGTCATAATAACCAAAATTGTCCATGGATATTGCCATATGTTGCCAGAGCAGAGGTGGGGGGCAAAATTACTTCTGCTTGAGATCTACTGGTTTGGAAATGATATGGTTTCAAAGAAGTCAAGAGCAAAGGTATGTGGTAAAAGTGGAACTCAACTTGGGTGTTTTAAATCAGTATCATTTAGAAAGGTAAAAAGAAGAGGAAGAATTTCAGGTAAGATATTTCCTTTTCTGTAATACATTTTGCTACTACAGCAGTTTTGTAGTGATAGAGATTTCAGACCAGACAGCAGTGTTGTTTCCTTTCTTGTTTTTCTTTCTCATCTTTATCTGGAAGTCTTTCTTGGTAGGCAGGGGACTGCACATACCTTTTGTGACACATTTAGTGTGGCTCTGATTTTGTGCTTTTAAATCTGGATTTTCGGTCTGCTCCTCCCTTCAGATAAGTTTTGTTTTCCTGACTTTGGATTATTTCCCTAGACTGGGATAAAGGACATAACTTTTCTTTATGGATTTGAATATGTTTTACCTCTTTGTTTTCCGTATTTGTACCAGTTAGGAAATGTCCAATTTCTACAGGCCTTGTAGTACCAAAGATAGTCTTTGAATAAACCATTCTTTCTCTGCCTCTTAAGTAGCTGTGCCAGTTGTTAGGCATCTAACGATAATAGTCTAATACTTCCCCTTTCTTCAAGATCCTATATATGAAGCAAACAATATGCTAAATCTGAATTCCTGAACTAAATAAAATCCCCATGACAGACTAAGATTTAAAATATGGAAAGATGAGTTAAAAAAGATAAATCTGCTTGTGTGCCGAGTATGGATACTATTAATACTTTATGCATTAAGCCTTCTTAAGTAAACAGCTGAAGGAAGGAATAAAATCTTCAGTTCAGTTTAGTCACTCAGTCGTGTCCGACTCTTTGTGACCCCATGAATCGCAGCATACCAGGCCTCCCTATCCATCACCAACTCCAGGAGTCCACCCAAACCCATGTCCATTGTGTCGGTGACGCCATCCAATCATCTCATCTTCTGTCATCCCCTTCTCCTGCCCTGAATCTTTCCCAGCATCAGGGTCTTTCCAAATGAGTCAACTCTCTGCATCAGGTGGCCAAAGTATTGGAGTTTCAGTCTCAACATCAGTCCTTCCAATGAACACCCAGGACTAGTCTCCTTCAGAATGGACTGGTTGGATCTCCGTGCAGTCCAAGGGGCTCTCAAGAGTCTTCTCCAACACCACAGTTCAAAACCATCAATTCTTCGGCACTCAGTTTTCTTTATAGTCCAACTCTCACATTCATACATGACTACTGGAAAAACCAAAGCCTTGACTAGACAGACCTTTGTTGACAAACTAATGTCTCTGCTTTTCAATATGCTGTCTAGGTTGGTCATAACTTTCCTTCCAGGGAACAAGTGTCTTTTAATTTCATGGCTGCAATCACCATTCACAGTGATTTTAGAGACCAGAAAAATAAAGTCAGCCACTGTTTCCCCATCTGTTTCCCATGAAGTGATGGGACCAGATGCCATGATCTTCGTTTTCTGAATGTTGAGCTTTAAGCCAACTTTTTCACTCTCTTCTTTTATTTTCATCAAGAGGCTCTTTAGTTCTTCTTCACTTTCTGCCATAAAGGTGGTGTCATCTGCGTATCTGAGGTTATTGATACTTCTCCCAATATCTTGATTCCAGCTTGTACTTCCTCCAGACCAGCGTTTCTCAGGATATACTCTGCATATAAGTTAAATAAGTAGCATGACAATATACAGCCTTGATGTACTCCTTTTCCTATTTGGAACCAGTCTGTTGTTCCATGTCCAGTTCTAACTGTTGCTTCCTGACCTGTATACAGGTTTCTAAAGAGGCAGGTCAGGTGGTCTGATATTCCCATCTCTTTCAGAATTTTCCACAGTTTCTTGTGATCCACACAGTCAAAGGCTTTGGCATAGTCAATAAAGCAGAAATAGATGTTTTTCTGGAACTCTCTTGCTTTTTCAATGATCCAGCGGATGTTGGCAATTTGATCTCTGATTTCTCTGCCTTTTCTAAAACCAGCTTGAACATCAGGAAATTCATGGTTCACGTATTGCTGAAGCCTGGCTTGGAGAATTTTGAGCATTACTTGACTAGCATGTGAGATTAGTGCAATTGTGCAGTAGTTTGAGTATTCTTTGGCATTGCCTTTCTTTGGGATTGGAATGAAACCTGACCTTTTCCATTCCTGTGGCCACTGCTGAGTTTTCCAAATTTAATGACATAGTGAGTGCAGCACTTTCACAACATAATCTTTTAGAATTTGAAATAGCTCAACTGGAATTCCATCGCCTCCAGTGGCCAAATCTTACTTGGACATAAATATTTTTTATTAACAGCAAGGTCGTGTGTATAAGTGAGCACTAATGTACCCAGGGGAAGAGGAGATAGAAGGAGTGATGATAGCAAATAAGATGAGGACAAAACTGTTTCACTGTTCATCATAAATTGGTGCAAAGTTGTTTAAGCACAACTAAGGTAAGAGAGATGGCCATCCTGATGGCACTTCACATACAGAGTGAAGCTAATACTTAATCAGTAGCACCTTTTTCTAAGGGCTCTGAGTGCTCTAAAAATCTATTGTCATTCAGGCATCCAGGGAAAGTGTTTTCTGTTCTTCTCTTTTTTGATTTCCGTAACTTAACTGAAAATGGAACAATAACAAAAAAATATACACCTGAGATGGAGCTTTGTTTTTTCAAAATTTATTTTATTGAAGTATAGTTGATTTATGTTGTTGTTGTTTAGTTGCTATGTCTGACTCTGTGACCCCATGGACTGCAGCACACCAGGCTTCCCTGTCCTTCTATATCTCCCAGAGTTTGCTCAGATATCATGTCCATTGACTCAGTGATGCTGTCTAACCATCTCATCCTCT
The DNA here is from genome assembly GCF_055505025.1 of Bos grunniens. NCBI lineage: Eukaryota > Metazoa > Chordata > Mammalia > Artiodactyla > Bovidae > Bos > Bos grunniens. The sequence goes on from NC_141194.1 coordinate 9,669,863, forward strand.
GCCACCCTCTTCTCTTCCTGCCCTCAATTTTTCCCAGCATCAGGGTCTTTTCCGGTGATTAGTTGGTTTCTAACCCTGTGCTAATTTCTGCTGTACAGCACAGTGACTCAGTTTATACACATATATCCATTCTTTTCCATATTGTTTGCCATTATGGTTTATCACAGGATATTGAATACAGTTCCCTGTGCTCTACAGTAGGACCTTGCTGTTCATCCATTCTGTATATAGTGGTTTGCATGAGATGGAGCTTTCTGATTGCAGCTCTGCTTCTTTCGGCACTTGCGTGGAGGTCTCTTAGTGTGACCTGAAGGCATTCGGACCAGGAAGAACCTCACTCCTTCCTGGAAGGAATTAGGATTAGGGTTAGCAAGCTACAGCGTTTCACAAACAAGTTCCCCTTTACGGGTGTGAACAGTGAGGGACCGTGCCGTTAAGTGAGTGAGAGCAATGCATATTAAATGGAAAGCAGCTCCCTTATGCCCCTTGGAGAGAACGAGGAGGAACCTCTATACAAATGTGCAGGTCTCTTTTGAGGGATCCATGGTGGGTACTGCACAGAGGCTAATGGAAATTATTCAGGACTAGATGTAATTGGAGGCAGCTCTATAAGGAACTGTGGGCTTCCCAATGGTTGGGAAGAGCCAGACCCAACAGACCATGTGTTAAATTGAGAATGGCTTCTGCGCCTCCTGATTTATAGTCCTTTTCCTATAGTGTGGGCTTCCCAGGTGGCGCTAGTGATAAAGAATCCCCTGCCAATTCAGGAAACGTAAGAGACTCAGATTCAATCTCTGGGTTGGGAAGATCCCCTGCAGCAGAAAATGGCAATCCACTCCAGAATTTTTGCCTGGGGAATCCCATGGACAGAGGAGCCTGGCAGACTAGCGTGTAGGGATGTTTGTGTAGAACTGGAAATTTGTTAAGAAAATGTAAATGGTAATAATGAAGTGGTGAGATACAGTCAAATTGATTTACCCATGCCTACTCATTTTCTGTTTCTGATACAGGTTTTATCAGTGACATACAGTTATCAATTGTCCAGTTTAGTGCTCCCAAAGTATATTTGGAAGAACCCCAGGCTGCCCCTTCAGATACCATGCAAAAGAGAAAACCTTTGGTCAAATACATTTTGAAAATGCTGAATATCTGTATTCCTCCCTCTTGGGGATGTATAGTTCACGATAAGATATTAAAAGACTCAGTTGCCCTGCTCTTTAGGATGCTCTTGAAATTTGTTTAAACCAAGCTTTGCTAAGCTCACCTGATCACAGAATCGTGTATTTGTTTAACTTCATGAAGGTCTCACGAGGGTCTCTCAGTGCAGAGAATGTTTTATGGTAATATTATGTCATCACCATCACAATTGAAATCCTAATAAAAGGTAAAGAAAACCTTCAGATTCTTTAGGAGTTTATTAGGTATCAGTGATACCTGTTGTTTCACTTGCTACTTCTATCTAAGGTCAGTTACAAACTCGAAATCCTTCAACTCTGGCACTGCACTGTATTAATCTAGTAGGAAGATCTAGCCCACCATGCTGCTGCTGCTAAGTTGCTTCAGTTGTGTCCAACTCTGTGCGACCCCAGAGACGGCAGCCCACCAGGCTCCCCCGTCCCTGGGATTCTCCAGGCAAGAACACTGGAGTGGGTTGCCATTTCCTTCTCCAATGCATGAAAGTGAAAAGTGAAAGTAAAGTCGTTCAGTTGTGTCCAACTCCTAGCGACCCCATGGACTGCAGTCCACCATACATGGTCACAATTTCCAACACTGACTTAATAATCCAAGGTTTTAATAAGCACTACATTTACCACGTTGAGCTGATACGATTCTGGTGAAAGGCAGCCTTATTAGCAGCAGATTCCCATTTTTCAGCAGATTTTTGGAATATTAAAACTGGCTTACAGACAGCCATTTGTGAATTCCTTGATGGTGTGAAACACAAGGTTGATGACCATTGGACAAGAATGTCTTTTCTTGGGCCCCTGTGTGGTTTTTATTATTTTGTCTTTGTTGCCAGGTGAAATATGAAGAATGCAGCTAAGAACTGGAGAATAGTCTTGGTTTTCATCTTTAGAAGACTGAATCAACTGGAAGTTTTATTGAGTGTTTTTCATTATGTTAAATGGAAGATAAATTAGTTTTTTATCTCTTCTTTGCACAAATCATGCATCAAATTTTAAAAACACGGCATCTGCTCCTTTTATAGTTATTTCTTAAACAACAAGAAGTAAGATAAGACCAAGTTGGTGGAATTGGAGGAGTTATCCTGGCAGGAATTATCACATAAACAATCATATAGGATATTGTGATTAATTTCACAATGGCTAAAATTGTCATGTGGACAAGATGTTTTCCCACAGTAACACCTCTTTTCCTTTTCCTGTTTTATCATGCATTCAAGTTAGGGAGAGAAGGAGGTTTGTGTTTTAACCCTGGGCCCACCAAATTCTGCTTGATATCTATGAGTCTCAGGTTCCTCTTTTCTAAAGAAATACATACTTATGGCACAGCATGTGAGGAGTATTGAATGAAATGCCAACTATGAAGGATTCAGTATCAGATCAGATCAGTCGCTCAGTCGTGTCTGACTCTTTGCGACCCCATGATTTACAGCATGCCAGGCCTCCCTGTCCATCACCAACTCCCGGAGTTCACTCAGACTCACGTCCATCGAGTCAGTGATGCCATCCAGCCATCTCATCCTCTGTCGTCCCCTTCTCCTCTTGCCCCCAATCCCTCCCAGCATCAGAGTCTTTTCCAATTAGTCAACTCTTCGCATGAGTTGGCCAAAGTACTGGAGTTTCAGCTTTAGCATCATTCCTTCCAAAGAAATCCCAGGGCTGATCTCCTTCAGAATGGACTGGTTGGATCTCCTTGCAGTCCAAGGGACTCTCAAGAGTCTTCTCCAACACCACAGTTCAAAAGCATCCATTCTTTGGTGCTCAGCCTTCTTCACAGTCCAACTCTCACATCCATACATGACCACTGGAAAAACCATAGCCTTGACTAGACGAAACTTTGTTGGCAAAGTAATGTCTCTGCTTTTGAATATGCTATCTAGGTTGGTCATAACTTTCCTTCCAAGGAGTAAGTGTCTTTTAATTTCATGGCTGCAGTCACCATCTGTAGTGATTTTGGAGCCCAGAAAAATAAAGTCTGATACTGTTTCCACTGTTTCCCCATCTATTTCCCATGAAGTGAGGGGACTGGATGCCATGATCTTCGTTTTCTGAATGTTGAGCTTTAAGCCAACTTTTTCACTCTCCACTTTCACCTTCATCAAGAGGCTTTTGAGTTCCTCTTCACTTTCTGCCATAAGGGTGGTGTCATCTGCATATCTGAGGTTATTGAGATTTCTCCCAGCAATCTTGATTCCAGCTTGTGTTTCTTCCAGTCCAGCGTTTCTCATGATGTACTCTGCATATAAGTTCCTGGAATATAATATATGCCCTTGATGTGTTCATTTCTTGCCCTTCATTCTTTCCCTTCACATTTAAAATCCTTCCCCTGGAACCCCTTGGTTGAGCTCCATGTGGATCTTGCCTGATCCACCCTTTCCCTCCACATTTCTTTTGTACCCCACCACCACTTTTTTTTTTTTTTTTTTGGCTATTCTGCCCAGCATACAGGATCTTGGTTCCCCCATCAGGACTCAAACCCATGCCCCCTGCAGTGGAAGCACAGTGTCTTAACCACTGGATCACCAGACAAGTCTCCTTCATTTTTAACTGAATGGTTTAATCTTCCTCTCCATTGCCCTGTTCCTCAGCTTCATCTTTCCTCTCTCCCTCTCTGTTGACCTTTCTCCCAGGCTTCAACCCAACATTGATCTCATCATCCTGAGAAGGTCTTGGTTCTGTTCTGCTCCTCCCTTGTTCTCTTTCCGTTCTTTACCAGAAATCCTAGAGCTTGTTGTCTCTGCCAGCTGCTTGCATTTCTCTCCTCTTTCACTCCATCCTTAATTCTTAGCCTTTACTCTGCATCCTGCTGTTTTACTGTAACAACTCTCTTGACGGTTAAAAAGACACCATTCCGCAAAATTCAGTAACATTCTTCAGTCCTTATTTTTCTAGACCTTTCTGCCGAATTCAATTCTCTTGATTCCCCTTAAATGTGTCTTTTGCCTTCCACTGAAAATTTATCATCCAAGTCCTTTTTTTCCCTCTTGAACCACTGCAGTTCTGTAGGATTAAATTATGTCTGCAGATGAATTGGACCAGCTGTTTTCCTCTCATAGTCACATTGTTATCACTTGAGAAGTGGGCCACAGGGAAGTGATCCTTTCCAGCAGATTTGGCTGTGCATAAACTTTTGGCACTGCCGTTATCCTCCTGATTTTTGAAATGACTGTGCCAGCTGTCATGGCCATGGTGTATAAGGCGCTGAACACAGGCAAACTGAGACCAAGGTTAATCAGACTGTCTTTGGGCACATAAGCAGGAGGCATATCAATGTCGTCACAGAATCTTCCATTTTGTTTTTGAACCACATCACCATGTCTTGGAAATCCCATCTAACTATCCTCCCACCCACCCATGGTATTGCACACAACAAGCTGAACCTTTGCGAATCAAGATCCGGGGGACCCCAAAGTCTTAATAATGAGGACTCACAAGTATGGTGAGATTAGCTGGTAGGAGGTCATGTTTTCAAAGGGGTTGGTCTGCCTCAGGGACAGTCCTACGTAGTGAATGGATGAACTCAGGACTTGAAGCAGTTGATTTTCTTTCCTATTTGCAGCCCACCATTTAACTGTAATTTCTAGTGATTTCTGGTCCACATAGAACTACTGAATGAACAAATTTTCTTGACCCTTTCACCTTTCCTCTGTGTTTGTTTGTTTCTAGGCCTAACTGCAAAGCACAGTTAGAAAATATTTCTAATTCAAATATTGTGTACATAGAGAATATAGTAGGTATTTTCAGGCTCTGATGTCAGCTTGAATCTCGACCTGAGTGTTTCGTTTGGATGTCAAACTTGGAGCAAGTTGATTAATGTAGTGTCAGCCTCCTCACTGTAAAGAATTAAATGATGCAGTGCTTGTAAAGCAGTTAACACACGGCATGGCTGTTCCTCCAGTGGTGTGTTTCCTCTTAGCTTGGTAGATCCTTTTTTCCTCTGCTCCACCGAAGCATTGGTGAACAGCCTGCCAGGCTCAGGTTTACACACAAGGCCCTCATGTGGCTCAAATTCTTCTAAATATCTAGTCCCTTCTAAGTTCTGTATGTTTAGGGGCATGGGTAAGAATATATTCAAGCTTTTTAAAAAAATGTAGTCATAAATGAACCAAAAATAGAATAGAGATAAAAATCTAATCTCTATTGATAATGTCACCAAAATATTAATTTTGATGAAAATTAAACTTTAAAAAATGATTATGTAGTGCAAACTTTACACACTGTACATATAGTATTTATTTAACATAATAATAATCAAAGAAATGTTTTTTTTTAATTGACTTTCTTGATTTGAATTATTGTTTCTGTTTGGTCTTAAATTAAAAATATATAGTAACAATATATTGTAGTATTTGCTACACAGGGTTATTTCTTTGGTAATACATTTATTTCTATTCAATTGATAAAAAGCTGAGAAATATATGAATTAACTTAAAAAAACATCTGGTCCATTAACAATGGTAGTTCAGTTGATTAGATCAGGTCAGTAGTTGCCAGATAGCTAACAAAGTGGCACAGAAAACTCGCTTGGGTAAAATTTTTAAAACAAAGGTTTAAATTTTTAAAACAAAGGTTTCTTGGCTCTACTCAGATTAGCAAGGTAACGTACTCCTCACTAGGAGAGACTACTGTGATTTGCTGCAATTTTAAGACCTCTTGGAGCTTAGGAGATTCTTTATGTGCAGCCCATCTTTTCAGCATAATTGGGAACCAACAAATGAGATTGAAAGCCTGAGTATTTTCTACTGTATGAGTCTGTTATTGTAATTTCTATTTCTTGAGCTGAGCAGAAGAGAAGCACTGATGATAATGGGGTAAATGCTTTTATCATGGCCATTCTGAGGACAAATGTTTGTCTGCTCTGTTGGGTATTTCCATGCCACCTCCCTATTTAAAATGATTCTTGAATGTTCTGTGAGTGTGATGAGCATTCAAACCAGGGCACTTCTGAGAGTGAAGGGGGAGCTATTAATAAATATTCTGGGACAGTAGACATAAGCCAGAACTGACTCAACAAACAGATGCATGGCTGCCCATAGGATCCTGGCCTAAGACAAAGAAGAAGAGACAAAAGTGAAGGAAGGGAACCCATTGGAAAAGGTCACATGGGAATAAAAGGTCTTCCATGTTTTGTCTTCTTTCTGTTTCTTCTCTTCCCTGATGCTTTCTTTAGTAGCCAGTGGAACATACTGGTCTTGCCTAGAGAGGTTAGATTGGGGAACACCAGTGTCAGGTGGGATTGGGGCAGAGAGGGAACACTGTTGGGGTGATGTGTTAACTAGATTACGCTGAGTTGTACAGCCTTTCAATTAAATTTGGACATACCAACTCAGTCAACCAAAAGAAGGAGCAAATATTTATGTTTTCTCACCATGTAATCAGGAATGAGCTGAATGAGATAAGAATCAGGAACTCTGGGTCACAAGAATAATATTATTTTTAATAGTATATTTGATTGCGGAATGTGGGATCTTTAGTTACGGCCTGTTGGGATCTAGTTCTCTGACCAGGGATCGAACCCAGGCCCCCTTTGTTGGCAGCATGGAGTCTCAGCCAGTGGACCACCAGAGAAGTCTCTGGGATGTAAGAATAGATAAGAGATTCCTTGCTTTTAGGAAGCTAATGGTATAGTAGGAAGGATAAGTGTACAGGCTTTTCAAATACGGTATGAGGTTAAGTAGAGGTTTCCTTCAGAAAGAAGTAATACAATAACTCATGCAACAGGAGTCTACATGAATGCAGAGGTAATATTCAGCAGGACCACAGTTACCACCAGGAACCCCATCAGAATCCCCCATTGTTTACTGGTCTCTTCTTGTGGCCCATTTTTACTTTCCAGCTGTGTTTTGTAATCCTAAATTCTGTGTAGCCTTACCCAATACTAATAATACAAATGCCTCAAACTCTCAGCTTCTCCCACTCTGCATTCTTGTTCTCTATTCACAAATCCAGTTTTCTGTGACCATTAATGCTGGGTAAGGACTATTTAAAATAATTGCTGAAGGACTAAAATAATTGAGAACTGACTATTTTAATTCAAAAGTGAGATACCTTAACCCAAAGGAATCTCAAAATGGTATATATGTGGAGTTGCCAGACTTAACAAAAAAGAAGAAAAAATGCCCGGTTAAATTTAAATTTCAAAAAAAAAATGATTTTTTTTAGTGGGAGTATGTGTCATGAAGTATTTGGGAAATATTTACTAAATTTCACTGTTTACCTGAAATTCAAATTTAACTGGATGTCCTGTATTTTATCTGACAACCCTGCATATTTGGGGAGCTAAGCATGACTCGAGAACTTCCTGGAACTCTTTGATTTGATCTTCATTTTTATAACCCTAGTCCCAATCATGCCCAACCATGAGATTATTTTCTTTCATTCTTTCAAAAACTACTAATTAAACTTACAGTGGTTCAGTACTCAGAGGTTCAAAACTCAGGGCAATGAGTCAGAGTGAACGGTGAAGCTGCCACCGGGGAAGTTCAGGTGCTGTTAGTGAAGTTAGCAGTTGTAAGCGAGGTGGTCTCACTTAAGCCCCCTTGGGAGGCCATCATTGACTGGAGCTGGACAGGGCAGAGAGGGGATCAAAGGTAGATTTGGAAATGGAGGCAGACAACCATGGGCCATGGCAGGGAAACTTCTCGAAGGCAGGACTTGTGCTTTGTTTTTTATTTCCAAAGGCTTCCAACAGTCTTTGCACGTAGTGACTGTCCAAATATTTGTTGAATGAAGTGGCCTCTTCCAGGGGGATGTCTTCTGCCTTTTCATTCTCGGTAATCCACTGGGAAATTGATTTCTTAGCCAGCTGCTGCAGATGATTTGCTTCCCTTCTGTCAGTTTGTGAATGGCCCCACAGGGTTCAGCAAAAGAACAGCGTGAGTGAGGATGGGTTGGTAGACCGCCTGGTTAAGCTAGGCAGAGGGCTGGCTGCCTTTTAACACTAGGGCCGAATATGAGTGTGTGTGTGTGTGTGTGTGTGTGTGTGTGTGTGTGTGTGTGTGGTAAGAGTGACAGCTTGTGAGTGCTGTGCTAAGGAGAGATTGCTCTGTTGACATTTTACAATATAAATCTTTCATTAGAACCTCCAAAGTACAGGTTAATTACAAAATGAGGCAGAATCAATCCTAAAGGCAGGAACTGAGGCAGTATTGAAGACAAGTTATGCATCAGGTCCTTGAGTGTTTGCTCTGACTTGAACAGAGTGGCAGAAAGTCCACGGAGAGGCCACTGTACTGAGCAGTACTCCTGGATTTCCTCCTACTGCACTTTCTGGCGTCTTTGCTTTGCAGCCTCCTGGAACATTGCCAGCCATCTCCAGGGGTGTTAAGACATATCAAAAGCAAAATTAAAATGAATTAACTTCCATTTAAAATGCAATTATATATATATGTATATTTAGCACTTTAGCAGCAGTGGGATTGGGTGTTAGAAAACCAGCCAAAGTGATGGGGCAGCAGTGTTATGAATTGCGAAGTTGGGAAAAAAGAAAACATGCTAATGACTTGTGAAGGCTTTGGACACTGCTGGGGAAGAGAGAGAGACTGGTAAAAAAAAGTCTGTAAATACAGTTTTAATCAAACTCTGGGGAGTCCATCTTTTTGAACTTGCCCTTGTGGTATTTTGATTTTGTGTGTTTATGACTCATTCATTCAGTGTCATTGTATGTGCTGACTCTTGCCTTATGAATGCATAGGGTGGGTTTTTTGTGGGTTCCTTTAATGACCTCATGTTGCCATCCCATCTGCAAATGCTGTGCTGGCCTGTGTAGGGGCTGGAAAGAGGGTACAGCATCAGAGGCTGAAATGTGGTGACCTCAACTGTGGTAACCATTGAAAGAGCCCAAGGATGCAGGCACCACACATCACTTCTGTGTGCAGGAAGCTACGGGTGGTGATGGCTTTGAGCATGATGCGTGCTGACCTTGAGGACAAACTAGGGTAAAGCAAGAAGAGAGAGACTAAAATGTTCTTTCCTCTTACAAACTTAAATTTAATTATAATTAATAGTAGTTCTCTTTTCCCATGCCTTTCATGTGGGAAGAGAAGCCTTCCATGTTCTGTCTATGATCAAAGCAAAAGAGGGGCCAGAGATGTCAAAGATTTGGGGTAATTTTATTTCATCTTGCAGCACACTTGATTTTTGATTGACTATCATGTAACTAAAATTTTTTCAGATATCAAAATTCATGCTTTCTCAATATCAGAAAAATTAATAAATTAGGTTTTTGACATGTATAACTAATATGTAATTAGGATGTTTAACTTGCTTTAGAAGATTAACCATCAGTAATTATGAAAGTAAGTGTAAATTAAAGAGCAGTACTTAGATTTCAGTATACTGTTTTATATCTACTATTCAATATTATACTTTTTATCCAGTGTTTTTTTAAATCTGAAGGCTATTTCTCAACACATATATTTGAAATTGTGAAATATAGAGTCATAGAAAGAGTGTAGCTTTTATCAGAAAGAGACAAACAAGGAGAAAAATATAGCATCAGAAAATCACTCAGTAAACATGTACTTATTTTTCAAAAATTATTCTATTTAAATATTCAGTAAAGATACACAATGAGGAAACCAGAAGGGAAAGAGACACGTGTACCCCAATGTTCATCGCAGCACTGTTTATAATAGCCAGGACATGGAAGCAACCTAGATGTCCATCAGCAGATGAATGGATAAGAAAGCTATGGTACATATACACAATGGAGTATTACTCAGCCATTAAAAAGAATACATTTAAATCAGTTCTAATGAGGTGGATGAAACTGGAGCCTATTATACAGAGTGAAGTAAGCCAGAAAGAAAAACACCAATACAGTATACTAACGCATATATATGGAATTTAGAAAGATGGTAACAATAACCCTGTGTATGAGTCAGCAAAAGAGACACTGATGTATAGAACAGTCTTATGGACTCTGTGGGAGAGGGAGAGGGTGGGAAGATTTGGGAGAATGGCATTGAAACATGTAAAATATCATGTATGAAACGAGTTGCCAGTCCAGGTTCAACGCATGATACTGGATGCTTGGGGCTAGTGCACTGGGATGACCCAGAGGGATGGTATGGGGAGGGAGGAGGGAGGAGGGTTCAGGATGGGGAACACATGTATACCTGTGGCGGATTCATTTTGATATTTGGCAAAACTAATACAATTTTGTAATGTTTAAAAATAAAATAAAATTGTAGTTGGAAAAAAAATAATAAAATAAAAAAAATAAAAATAAAAATATGGTTAAAGTTTAAAGAGTGATATAATACACAAGCATGTATTCATAATCCAAATATGTGTATGCTTTTATAATCAGGATGCAAAAATGTTATCATGAGTAGGCAAATAATAGAAATGAAAGAGGAGATAATGTAAAAGTAATTTCTACATTTGGAAGTAAGGCTAAAGAAAAAAAAGAACCTTCACAGATATGTCTTCTGTATTTTTCTATGAAACAATTATAATGAAAAATTTCCAATGTAAAATATTGTTTCATTGGAAAAGTAGAAATAAGTGCTTTAACTTTAAATGATGAATCCTGGTGAAATATTTTTAAAGAAGAAAAAAATAAAGGAAAATGGAGAATTTCCAGTTATCTTCTTGGGCAGTGGGATTGGGTGTTAGAAAACCAGACAAAGTGATTTTTTTCTAAAATGCATATGAGGTACTCTGTCCTTGTTCTGATGTCACATGTTTCTCTGTAAATGATTGGAATATTTGGCAAAGAAAAATCCACATACTTGAGGGACTTTTGATTTCTACTGACTGGTACTGCTGGAGGCTGAAATAATCCTCAAATTAAGTATGTCCAAGAATCTGGTCAGAAAGAATGCTTGACAACAAACTTAGGTATGTATTGGCATATTCATGACACAGATAGCACTGGTTTATGCAAACCTGCAGGTCCAAACATATTTCAGTGTTTATGGATATTAATTTCTCTTGGATATTAAGATGTGAATTGATCTATACTCATCATGCTCAACTGGGGCTGATTTTGCCCCCAGGGGACACTTGACCAATTTTGGAGACATTTGGGGTTGTCCACCTGGTGGCTCAGCTGGTAAAGAATCCGCCTGCAGTGTGGGAGACCTGGGTTCGATCCCTGGGTTGGGAAGATCTCCTGGAGAAGGAAAAGGCTACCCACTCCAGTATTCTGGCCTGGAAAATTCCATGGACTATACATACAGTCCATGGGGTCACAAAGGGTCAGACACAACTGAGTAACTTTCACTTCAACTGATGAGGGTGTTGCCACTGGTATCTAGAAAGGTACAGGCTGCAGATGCTGCTGAACATCCTACCATGCACAGGACAGCCCCACGTGTCAGTAGTGCCAAGGCTGAGAAACCTTGATCTACACAAAAAAAGAATAAGGGTTTAACTTTATATCCTAAAATTAACATACAGGAGGGCATTGCTTATGCATAGTCTTTGTTCTGATAATAACAGTGTATTTGATCATAAAAATTACTTTTGAAAAATTGTCTTTACAGCTAAGACGTGTGTATTTGTATCATTTTCCAGTGTATAGGTCTGAGTTTTATAGCAAATGTTCATTTTTTATGTTTGTTTTGCAACTGTATCAGAAAATAGATGATTTTGCAAGTTCAGACATGCTCCATTCATCCTGATCATGAATGAAACGTCTGCCAGAAAAGGATCATTTCCTACCATATTTCATGTTGGCAAACAGACTTGGACTGTTTCAGCAGTGCTGTTAGCATTTGAACAAATATCTTCCATCTTCATGGGGAGGAAGGTTTATTAAAATATTGCCAATTAAATTTTCTTTCAATTCTTGGTGCCAACACATTTTATTTATCTTTGTATTATATGACTTTCATACTTGATCATAAATTTAGAAAGAGAGACTATATTTAGATATTAACCCTGGGGATTTCTGGAAAGATTTTCATTACAATCTTTTCTACCATGCCTTTCTCCTTTATGTTGGCCCCCAAAGTTTTTATTTACCCAGATCTAATTCATTCTCAACAATTTTCCTGTTTTTTTAAATTGTATCTAAATATTAGCAGTAATTGTTTAATAACAATAAGCATTTAGTGTTCAAATTTTCAGTTGTCTCAGTATTTTTCTTTTTTTTGTAATTTGCTTGTCTGAATTAGAATCTAAATAAGGTCTACCCATTGCAAGTGACTGTGTCCGTCGGTTCCCCCTTATTATGCTGTCTTTCTCTCTCTCTTTTATAATGTGGTTTTTGAAGAAACTGGGTCATTTACCCTGTAGAATTTCTACTTTGTCTGGGTTTGGCTGCTTTTAATTCCATAGCACTTAATACGTTTCCAAGTTCTTTGTATTTCTGTAAATTGTTAGTTGAGGCAAGACATCATTTAGTCTTAAAATTAAAATCAAGAAGGAAAAAACATTCCCATATTTTGTTTTTTAAAATCTTTTTTAAAGTCCTTTTTTTGGAGAGGAATAAGAGCTTGATACAAAATTCTGGAAACTGGTCAGGAAACTAAACTATATCTGTCCTAATTATTATATTAGGACTATGTATTATAGTCCTAATTAATATATAATATTATTATTGTATATTATGCACGTGTGTGCTTAGTCACGTTCAACTCTTTGCGACCCTATGGATTGTAGCCCACCAGGTTCCTCTGTCCATGGGATTTCCCAGGCAAGAATACTGGAATAGTTTGCCATGCCCTCCTCCAGGGGATCTTCCCGACCCAGGGATTCAACTCCCATCTCCTGCATTGGCAGGCAGATTCTTTACCACTGAGCCACCTGGGAAGCCCTATTCCTATTATATTAATTCCTAAATACCAGTGGTTTAAGAGGTGAGACAACTTTTTCTTGATATATTCTTTGGTTGCTACTGGGAAGCAGTACAACAGAAATTGACAGAGTAGAGCAAGGCCTGCTTTTGTAAATAAAGTTTTATTGGCACAGAACCACAGGTACTCATTTTACACATTACCTATGGCTACTTTGCCACTGCAATGGCAGAGGCGAATAGCTGCCACAGAGATAAACTGGCCCACAAAGCCAAAAATATTTGCTATGCTATCTGGCCCTTTACCAAAAAAACAAACAAAAATGGGGAGGGGAAATCTTGCCATTCTTGACAATTCAAGATTAGGCCTTTACAAAAGTGATCTATAGTCTGCTGTAAGCTGTTGATAATTTTTTTCTATTAATAAAAATGATCGTGTTACCATTGCTTATAAATATATAATTTAAAAGTGTAATCATTATTCAGTTATGGTATATTTTGTACTTTATCATCCTAAACTTAGTTTCATATCTCTTTACATCTCAAATATAAAAAGTTTGCCTATTTAAATATTCAGTATAAGAGAAATGTCATTAAAACTTCAGAACAGAATTCTTGAAAAAACTTATATATATGCTCTTAGATAATAGAGTCTAATAATCTGACTACAAATATTTTATTAACTAATCCTTTCTATATACTTTTACTGTTCTTTAAATGCAGTTTTAAAATTTATGAAGTTAGGAATATTAGGGGCTTAATTACAGTGTCTGTCTGGAGAATTCCTTAGATGGTGGAATAGTAATGCTTTGCTGCTGCCGCTAAGTTGCTTCAGCGACCCCAGAGACGGCAGCCCACCAGGCTCCCCCATCCCTGGGGTTCTCCAGGCAAGAATACTAGAGTGGGTTGCCATTTCCTTCTCCAGTGCATGAAAATGAAAAGTGAAAGTGAAGTCACTCAGTTGTGTCTGACTCTTAGCGACCCCATGGACTTCAGCCTACCAGTCTCCTCCATCCATGGGATTTTCCAGGCAAGAGTACTAGAGTGGGTTGCCATTGCCTTCTCCGATAGTAATGCTTTAGGAACAATGTTTTCTGAATTACGTGAAATGGTCTCTGTGGTTCCATCTGCAGATAAGAAGATAACTTTTTTGTATTTGTCACTGTATATGAATTATTATGTGCTATCAATTTATCACATTAAGTTGGAATTGACACCGTTTGCCCAGAAGGAAACTGTACCTCTTTCTTTAAGACTAACCATTTCTTTTCTTAGGTAGCCATCATATAGAAACTGGTCACTGGCAGGATTTGTCTCAAAAACCCTTGGGAATTATCCTATCAGATTATCCTTGACAAATGTTAAAAACTATGAGGGAGGAGGCAGGGGAGAACAAAAAAATCTCCTTGATTAAAAATTGTAAATACGTCTTCAACTTCATGCCTGAAACAGTTTTCCTGCTATCTGTTCTTTTCATGGCGGTAAAGATTATGCAAATACTTGTGTATTAAAGTATTCCAACTGCTGTAACAAACTCAGACTTAATACAGTGCAATTTCTTACTCATGTCATTGTGCAGTGTGTGAAGTCGAGGGAGACGGGGGAGAAGAGTTTCTGTTCCACGCAGTCATACAGGAACCTAGATTTTTTAGTCTAAGGGACTAAGCATGGTTTTTACATTTTTCCAGTGCTTAAATGGCTTAAAAATAACAGGAAGAATAGTGTTTTGTTACACATGAAAATGATATGCAATCTAAATTTCTGTTACCATCATCCAGAGAGTTAAACTGGCACACAGCCACGCCTGTTTTTTTAGTTCTGGTCTCTGGCTGTCTTGCTGCTGCAAGGGCAAGGTTGAGGGTTGTGACAGAGCCCACGTGCCCTACAGAGTCTAAATATTTTCTATCTGCCCTTTACAGGGAAATGCTTGCCAAAACCCTGGTCTAGGGGCTTGGACGTTTTAGGGTGTTATGGTACCCCATGGTCAGAAAAGAGGGGAAACCTGGGGGATCTTGGGAGAGATTTCAGGGCAAGGCTCATAGGTGGCTTTGCCTACACAGTTGGCTAGAATGCAAACATGTGTCCCTAATACCTGCAAGGGGACCTGGTCAATGCAGTCCGGTGAAGCGCTGCAGAAGAGAGCAGTTACTGGTGGACAACAGTCAATGCCTGCCATTTTATACAAGAAATGCATTTTTGTAGACTTACCCTTGAGCTGTGGCCTCAACTCTTGTGTTCACATGATTTCAAGATCTATAAATGCACGAGCTGTTTTATTCTCCCTCCCCACATAATCATTATTTCAGCTTATCACACCTTATTTTCTCAATGTGCATAGTCACAAAATGAAAGACAGGTTGTTTGTTGTTTTGTTCTTAATTTTTTTTTTTTAGATCAAGATGAGCAATAAGCTGAAAACAGCAGGGGTGTCCAATAATTGAGTTGGGTTTGACAGGCTCATTTGTGTATTTATTGAACTAGTCATGCAATAGGTGTTTGAAATAGTGATCAAAGCAGTGTTTTATTTTTCTGGATCCCGTCGTCTTTTTGTTCTGATTGCACCTGCCAATGTTTGTGCGTTATTGTCAAATAGGCACCTTCCCAAAGAGTAGTGTTTCATTGAAGTATAAATTTCATGTGAGAGTAGAAGTTTCTATAAATCCAAAGATTGTTATCAGCTAGATTTTCTTTTAAAGACAGAAAAAAGACTCAAATAACATAAAAAGAGCAATCAGAGATTTTAAGATTTCTACAAGGAGAACTTTCATAAAAAAATCCAATAGGAGTATTTTTTTTTTCGTTAATTCCTGAGAATTATCTGACATCACAAATAACTTTTAAAAAGCTGGCAACTAAAGAAATTTATTTTCCCTGGTGGTTCAGTGGTAAAGAATTTGCCTCCCAATGCAGGACATGCAAGAGACATGGGTTTAATCCCTTGTTCAGGAAGATCCCCTGCAGAAGGAAATGGCGACCTACTCCAGTATTCTTGCCTGGGAAATCCCACGGACAGGGAAGCCTGGCGTGCTGCAGTCCACGGGGTCACAAAGAGTTGGACATGACTTAGCGACTGAACAACAACAGAGAAATTTCAGACATTTATCAGCACACCAAAGGCAGTGTAAAGAATTGCTGTTTGACTTTTATTACATTCAGGAGATTTATCTGCTTTGGACTTGAATTGGAACAGGACTGACTCAGATCTTGTCCAAGTGGGTCACTTTTGTGCCATTAGCATTGGGTCCATGAGACTTCTTGGGGAGACTTAAGCACAGTTGCACTGATAGTGGAAGGTAGAGAGGTGCATTTGGAGAAGGCAGTGGCAGCCCACTCCAGTACTCTTGCTGGAGGAGCCTGGTGAGCTGCAGTCCATGGGGTCGCGAAGAGTCGGACACGACTGAGCGACTTCACTTTCACTTTTCACTTTCATGCACTGGAGAAGGAAATGGCAACCCACTCCAGTGTTCTTGCCTGGAGAATCCCAGGGACGGGGGAGCCTGGTGGGCTGCCGTCTATGGAGTCATACAGAGTGGGACGACTGAAGTGACTTAGCAGCAGAGGTGCATTTGAATTAGCAACTCAGTGCTCCCTAGAGACAGGCCTCTGGGTGTGTCAGATTTCTTCAACCTTTAGTTCTTTTGTGTAATTTATATTTTAGGCCATCCCAGCCTGGGCTTCCTTCCATCCACATATGCTGCTGCAGATCTTTCAGCCTCTTGCAAATACCTCTTCCCAAATCCCTCCAACAGGGCCAAGTTCAGTAGAGCACTCCATACTTTCATAAACATATATTAATAAACAAGTCCTGACAGCTTCAGACAGGGCCTCCCTTTTCAGACTCCTGTTCTCTTGAGTAATGGATTCCGAGGTATCTGGTGGATGAAACTAAATGATCTTCTACAGTATGCAGCTTCTATCACATCCATTGGTTCTCAGCTGGGGGTAATTTTGTTCCCAGAGGCTTTTTGGGTATATGACTAGCAGTAGAGTATTTTCCTGGCATCTAGTGGGTAGAGGTCAGGGATGCTCCTAAACTTTCTCCAGTGCACGGGACAGCTCCCAGCACAAAGAATGATCCGACCTAAAAGTCTAGGGCCAAGGTTGAGAAACCTGGAGTCAGATGATGTTTCTAGACTGAGTGACCTTAGAACCTTCCCAATACTCCAGGTACAGCCAAAGTGAAGCCCCTAGGTATCCGATCCAGTGACTGAATTCCCTGTTGCTTCCCTTTGGGCAGACTTCTGTCCTGTCGGGAGCCTGTCAGGAGGTTGTCATGATGTTCATGATTCATTGCCTCTTCTTCCTTGACTAGTGTCCCTGCAGTGCTGCATGTCAGAATCACCTGGGGAGCTTTAAAATAACTCTAGTACCCAGGCAATACCCCAGACAGTTACACTGGAATCACAGAGGAGACCGCAGGCTGGGTATTTTTTTTTAAGGTCCCCATGTGAGTCCAGTGCACAGCTCTAACCCAGGCCTCCCACTGCCCACCACGGTTCTGTCATCCTTATTCCTCGCATGACTGTGGACCCTAAAAGCATCACCATGGAGGTGCCAGGGCAGCCTCTGTCCCACACAGAAGGAGCAAATGTACCTTGCTTGTCATTTACAAGTTTGTAACTTACACATCAATGTGATGCTGCCAGACCCCCGTATTTGAGATTTGAAGTGAAAGCGCACTTCTCACTTTTGTGTGGAGCTATTTCTCTAGTGCCATCATAGGGAAGCTGACCCCTGTCTGTCTCTGCTAAGTGGTGAGTGTAAGACATCTTAAGGTGGACCCAGCAGATAGAAGAAATGGCCAGAAGTGGATTTTCCTGGCATTAAGTGACCTCTCACAGACTTCACTTCCTGTAACCTTTCAGTAGGTGCATCATCTATATTAAGGCACAGGAATCATCACTGAAGTTCAGTGTGAACACATCTATATTTTAAAGGAATTACTATTTTAAAAAATTCAAATATAGTTGATTTACAGTGTTGTGTTAATTTCTGCCATACAACAAAGTGATCCAATTACACATATGTACACATTCTTTTTCATGTTCTTTTCCATTATGATTTATCCCAGGATATAGAATGTAGTTCCCTGTGCTCTACAGTAGGACCTTGTTGTTATTTACGCTAGTTTGCGTCTGCTGACCCTAAACTCGCACTGCATTCCTCTCCACCGTTTGGCAACCACAAGGCTGTTCTTATGCCTGTGAGTCTGTTTCTGTTTTGTAGATAAGTTCACTTGTGTCATATTTAGACTCCACACATAAGTGATGTGATACTCGTCTTTCTGACTTCACTTAATATGATAATCTCTAGGTCCATCCATGTTGCTGCACATGGCATTCTTTTCTATGACTGAGTAAGGAATTACTATTTTTCAGCTTGTAATTAAGAAGATTTAATGTACCTGCCTACATAGCCAACCTACCATTATTCAAATAATTGTACACTTTTCATAAAATAAATGATCTTGTTAGTTATCTCCAGAGAAGGCAATGGCACCCCACTCCAGTACTCTTGCCTGGAAAACCCCATGGATGGAGGAGCCTGGTAGGCTGCAGTCCATGGGGTCGCTAAGAGTAGGATACGACTGAGCGACTTCACTTTCCCTTTTCATTTTCATGCATCGGAGAAGGAAATGGCAACCCACTCCAGTGTTCTTGCCTGGAGAATCCCAGGGATGGGGGAGCCTGGTGGGCTGCTGTCCATGGGGAAGCACAGAGTTGGACATGACTAAAGTGACTTAGCAGTAGCAGTAGCATTTGGTTATCTCTTTTCATGAAACTTGTACTTTAATTCATTGCATCCTTTCCAAACCTACTTATTCTGAGTTCTGAGAAGTGTGCTTGGTGGTGAGTTTAGATAAAAGGAGTCTGTTAATATCATTTTATTTTATAAAGGAAAAATAATATGTTTCCAACTCATCCAAAAGCTGTAAACAATTTTTGCCAAATATCACTAAAATCCTCTGTAACAATCCACAATGGATTTCTGCATAACACAAAGCATATACAACAAAAATTACCAAAGTAGTTAACATTTGATGAAGGCATTAATAGGTTTGTGTGCATGTGTGTGCAAATTCATTATAGCAGATTTTCAGTTTAGTTAGTGAATTTGCAGTATAAATGTATTGCAAGTTGTTACAGCAGATATTTGGAAGGAAGAATCAGGGACATCTCTTTAAGGCTGTTTCTATTCACAAAATGGAAGATTTTCCTATTACTATATAGTATCCAAAGGTTCCTCAAATGGAGGAAGCTCACTGAGGTTATTTTGATGGAAGCTCTTCTCTAAGACTGCGTGGGAAAGTGGAGCAAGATAAGCATTGATTCCAGTAGCTGTGCAGCCATCCTGGATCCACATTCCTAAAGTAGAGTGAGCAGCAGGCAGAAACAGCTGAACCAGTTCTGTCGCCAACTGCTCCCCATTTTTGGGGGGCACTCTGCGTTCATTCTTCCAAGAAAAGAAATGTGCCCAGAAACTGCATGTGATTGGTTGGGCTGGCTGTCAGTTAGAGTCCACCCTCCAGCTCTGTAAGTGACCCTTTAGTAAGTTCATGGCTGGGAGAGGAGTAGTTCCGCCTTCCATCAGAGTCCCAAGAAACATATAGATGCCTCTTCAGACAATTCACTATTTAGTGGATGCGAGAAGGGTTTCCTTTCTTTCCACTTGAGGTCTCTCTTCTCTTCAGGTAGTGAAAGAAATTTTCCTTTTGCCCGTTAAGAAAGTGTTACCAAATGCAAGTTTGTGTGCCCAATGCACAATGAGGCCAGACAATATTAAAATGTCAGTTTGGAGTAGAGGAATGTTTATTGCAGGCCCATGCAAGGAGGATGGGGGCCTTAGGCCCCCCAAACCCCAAACTCTCTGAAAGATTTCAGTAAAGCATTTTTAAAGGCAAGGTGAAGGAGGGGCATGGTTAGTTGAGGCAAACTTCTTGATGTCGGAATCCTTTGTTCTTGCAGCTGTCCGTGTCAGTCAAGTCTCGATGTTCCTGTAAATCTTCGTGGAGGCAAATGTTATTTATTCTCTGTTCTGTAATTTTTTATCACTATGTGAATAGAAAACTATTACACCCTTAAAAATCACAGCCTTGAGAATAGATTATCCTGTATATTTCTGACTATAGACAACATTCTTAAAGCAAAAGCACCATAATACAAGGGTTAAAGTCAAAGAAAAAGATCTAATATAGAGTCGGATTTGTTCTTCCCTATTACAGAAGGAGTTCACTGAGGGCAGCTCAGCCAACTGGTGGCCTCCTGATTTATTGGAAAGGTGTTTGGTCCTAGCCCACGTATGGTTACGCATTTTGTGGTCGGACCAGGAGGAATAAAACTAGGGCTGAAATCCACTCTACCTGTGCTTTCTTACTCTGGCCACAGCAACAGTGCAGTCTTTAGACCAACAGGAAAGCTGGGGCCCCACGCAGAACAGCCCTGTCTGGCAAAACTCTATTGCCATCCACAAGTGTTAGTCACGCATGTAAACACATGTGTAAATTGAAATTTTCTTGTAGCAGTATTTAAAGATTCAAAAACCAGGTAGATTGACTTGAATAACATTAAAAAATATTTATTTATTTATTTAGTTTGGCTGTGCTGGGTCTTTGTTGCTGTGTGGGCTTTTTCTCTAGTTGTGGTGCGTGAGTTTCTTATTGTTCTGGCTTCTTCTGGAGCAGAGCACAGGCTCCAGGACGTGCCAGCTTCAGTGGTTGTAGCATGTGGGCTCGGTCGTTGCAGCTCCCTGGCTCTGGATCACAGGCTCAGTAGTTGTGATGCGTGGGCTTAGTTGCTCCAAGGATTGTGGGACCTTCCCAGACCAGGGACTGAACCTGTGTCTCCCACATTGGCAGGTGGATTCTTCACTGCTGAGCCACCAAGGAAGCCTGGTTTTAATACCTTTTTTTCTTTTTTTACCCTCCCTATCCCCAAAATCATTTCAGTATCTAATCAGTAGAAAATCAACAATAGAAATATTTTGCTTTTTTTGGTACTGTCTCTGAAATCCTGTTTTGCACACGGTGCACATCTCGGTGTGGACCAGCCACCACATTTCAAGTGCTCAGTTGCCGCGTATGGCTGGTGGCTCCCATTTTGGACCATTTAGAAGGCCCACTTTGGTTCTCTTCCAGGCACGCTTCTTCCCATGGTTCAGGGAATTTCAAGGACCAAGGGGATGTATCCTCTTGAGTCTATACCCTGCTGCCTTCTCGACTAGTTTCTAGTAAACAGTGGCCTCTGGTCCATTGCCTATGTTTGCAAATAAAGGTTTGGTTTGGAACACAGTCACACAATTCTGTTTATATATTGTCTGTGACTATTTCCATGTAGTAATGGCAGAGTTGAGTAGCTGTGGCAGAGATAATATGACCTGTAAAGCCTCAAATGTGTGCTTTAAAAAATTGGCTTTTTTAGGAGAAAGTTCTCAACTTCTGTTCTAGACCATGTGCTGGTTACCTGGGGGCCTGGAATTCCTCACACCAACAATTTATTGCCTGCTTCCAGGCTCTTGAAGGTAGACCCACCAAAGATGGCCAAGTAGGGTTGTTTTTGAAGGGAAGGCCGGCAGTGTTGAGGTACATGAGCTCTTGCGTAGGCCTACAGCGTGAGTGTTTGTGTGTTTGTGTGTGTGTGTGTCTGTGGCACCCTTGGGTGCTGTCTCCTTGATGGCACATTGTGGATGGGACTCTGAGGAGTTGCAGATTTTTAAACCTGAAACTGCCTTGCATGTTAAGAAAATACATTTGTCAAATTAAGAGGATAAAATGCTTATTGGCTGAATTTGGAGCCTTTACATATTTAGACATTTAATAGTTGGGCCTCCATCCATGTTCCTGCCCAGCCAGTGAATGTTGAGGGTGGGTGTGCACTTATATAAAGGCACTTGTGTGCAGAGGGAGACAGTTGACTGCCTGAACCACCCTTTAATCTAGCACCCCTGACTTCCTTTTAAAACACCCCTGCTTCAAGATGATAAGGAAAGCAGGGCAATAGTGGTTAGAATTCTTCCTTCACAAAAGAACTGTGTCTATGGGCTGCCCTGAGACTCATTCAGCTCATAAACTTCTTATCAAGAGGTCCCAAGGACTGAGAAGTGCCAGCAAGCGCTTTGTCAACCCCCAGATATGTACTGTGTGTACTCACCCAGAACAGTAAAGATACTTGCTGTAGCCCAGTCTCTTTTTCCAGTCTTTTTGCCTCTGTCACATACTCATCTTTCCTTCTCCCGCATCCTTGGCTTGGTCCCACAGAGGAGGATGTCCAAATACAGTCACCACAGGTGGACTGGCACAGAGTTGCCCTCACTGTAAAAGATTCCCACCTCTTCTGATGCAGCCACGGATGCCAGTGTGTTCATCCCATCTTGGGCTTTGCAAACAGATGTTTTGAGAGCTCACCACTGCTTCTTGTGATTCATTTCCTTGCAATTACTGAACCCTGGACCTCATGTGGGTACTAAAAAGAAGGCTTCATGGTCTGATTGCTGCTCTGTTAAAAGTTGAAGTCTTGGTTCATGTTGCATCAAAATAAAGTGATCTGTCCTCCTATTTCTAAACACTGACCATGTAGTCACTTGACTGAAATGAAGAATTTCAATCTCCCGCCATCTTCTGATATGTAAAGATTGCATTTCTGTGCTGTTAGCAGACAGAATGCAAAAGTGGTAGAGAGATACTTGCAGGACTCTTAGCATCATTTCTTCAGTGATGACCCAGGGTGCACAGGGACCTGCTTTGGAGCCACTGCGAATTCCAGGATGAGCCTGTTAATTTCCTTGGGCTTTTTGCTGTTCATTCCTTGAAAATGGAGTAAGACTAATTGTGAGGTTATTTTTAAGAATATAGTTTTCACATTCTCTGATAATGCTGTTAAACCACTTAGAGTTACAGAAAAAAAGCCATATTTTTTCTTTGCATAATTCTTATGGTAATTTCTGTTCTTTTTTTCTACTGATGAGAAATAGTGCAGACAAAAAAGAGATACATATTGCATGAGATTCCTGAACCAGTTTAGCATTTTTTTTTAGCACATTTTAGTATAATCTTTCCTGGACACCTTAAAATTAAGGTCTCACTTTCCATTAATGTTGATGGCCATAGAGTATCATTACATCTGCCAACAGATGGGATTCTTATGATTTAAAAAGAAAGGGATGAAAAATTCAGAAACCAGATTTGTATCAACCTAAGTCTATGATTTAAAATGAGAAGTGTGGGCAATATGCCTAGGAGAAGATTTTTTTTGGTCTAATGGAGCAGTCGTTGGTGCCAACTGGAAACTTATGAGTTGGTGAAATTTGTCTTGAAATTTCTTGCCTCACGCTTTCTTTCCCCCACTCTTTTATCTCAAGTGCAGAGATTCTCAGCATCAGCACTATTGGCGTTTGGAATAGGATAGCTCTTCGTGGCACAAGCTCTCCTGTGCATTGCAGGGTGTTAAGCAGGACTCCTGGCTTCTACTTACTAGATCTCAGTAGCATCCCCTCCCCAGCTATGACACACTAAAATGTCTCCAGACATTTTCAGATGTCCCCTGCTGGGGGCGAAGAACAAATTCTCTTCCAGTTGAGTACTTCTGCTCCAGTGGCTTCCAATCTCTGGGTGCTCCATGCTAACCCATCCCCAAGTGCCTTCCTCGGAGTACCCATGCTCCAAAATCATTGCTCATTCTCCCCTAAGGCATGACCCCCAGAGGAAGGGTGTGATTTGTCACAAGTTTAAAGTGGTTCCCACTAATCCATGAATGTCTCATGAGCTGAAACCAGACATATCTGCACTTTAAAAGAGGAGTTTGTTAAACTAAGTGTCTTAAAAAAACCATGTATAACTTTACTATTTGTCACATTTTTTTTTTTTTTTAGATAGTGATAAGGTAAGATTATGGAAGAGGAAATTGAGACTCAGGGAGATTATGTAATGTGAACAAGGGAGGCAGCTTGGTATAAAAAATAGGAATGCAATTTACATTTCTTGGATCGTAACCTTGTGTTCAAGGTATTTTGAAATGTCACGAGAGTCTCTCTAGGTGTTCCCCAGTTGTCTCAAGCAATCACTAATACTCTTCCTTCTCTATGTCCCAGCTGGCATAGAAAGCCATCTTCTTTTATACCATGTTGTTGTTCTTTGTAAATCACAAAAAGAGTATTCAAGAGGTGAAATTCTAAGAGACTGACATGTTAGTTTGAGCTTTATTGAAATTGGAGTGGGGGTAAGAAAGTATAATTTCACCTGATGATACTCAGTAATTTTCTATATAGGCATCTCTTTCTTTCCAGTTTCAAGCCTCACTTATTGCACATAAAAGCAAGAACAAGACTCTTCTTCCTACTCCTCTTACAGGAGATGATATGCTCTTGCCTTAGTCATTTTCACAAGAAGCATTTTGATAATTCTTGTAGATCATCCTTGTAGTTTGGTTGAGTACCTTGTGATTGATTTCTTGGTTTCCCAGGGAAATGTTATGAGTTTCTGTAACATGTTAGTAAACTTCTAAGCACTGGGGAGAATTGTTAAGGGTCATGTGCAAATTTTTTCTATTTAACAGCTATGAAAGTACTTTTTAAAGTGTTCTGTTTTTATAATTATACTGTAGCAAATTTGGAAACAATGTAAAATGACAAAAACAAAAAAAAGCAAATGACATACAATTCCACTGCTCAGTCATAACCACTGGTGACATTCTCGTGTGTGCCCTTTTAGTCTTTTTTTTCTCCCCTAGTTATGTACACTTATTAAGAAAACAAACACATTGGAATCGTGGAAGTCACAGTATTTTTATGCATAAAAGATTGTGAGTGTTTTTTAGAATCATTATGTATTTGATCTTGATGACTGTTTCATGTCACATCAGATACTGTGAGTATTTGAATATATTCTTCTGTTCAAAATCTTGAATATTATAGGCACAAAAACATTAAAGGTGTTTCGGGTGCATATAGTACGTCCTTTGTGGTATTAAATTATGTTAGTAAAATAGAGAGAAGGTAGAGGGAAGCATAATGCCTGGACTTTGGTTTTTGTGAAAGTAGCAGGTCTAACTAGGTTCCATAGAGAAAATGTGGTATTAACTTCACCAGTCATATGCTGTAGGGCAGCAAAGATTGACTGGGGAAGTGTAGGCAGGGCTGGCTGGCAGTGAAGGAAAAGGAAGGATCACCCAAGAAATATGAGCTTGTGTTTCCTGGGGCCATTGAGGGGTGTTGGTGCCTTGGAGAAGTGGCACGGAGGGCAAAGGGAGAGTGGCTGACTTGCTATTTAATCTAGTTGTCCAGGGTAAGAAGTGTGCCTGTCGTCATCTCCCACCCACATTGATTGATTGTTCTGTTTGGTGAAAGTGGGGTGCATTGGAAAGTGTCTACTTCATACGCCCAAGCATATTGGGAGAAAAAGAGGACCATTGGGGCAGCTTTTACAGAGGCTTAAGCCGTCCAAGGCATTCCCCCAGAAACTTTTCTAAATTATCAGAAGACAAGAAAGGTGATAGTGAGGTATTTAACGTTGGTTAAAGTGGATAGTTAGATTTAGGACAAAAAACACAAGCTCGTCGAGTTGCATAGTGCAGTTATGTGTGTAATGGGGATGACGCTAAAGCCCCTTGTGTATCAAAGTGCTCATTTTGTAGGACTTAGTTTAGAATATAATTTTTTGAATGGAGTATCATATTTAAGTTTATTTTATGTTGATTTTAATTATTAATTATATATGCTTATATCATTTTTGTGCAATTTTTTTAGTATAGTAGACACAAAAGGCAAAAAGTTTTTTTATTCTTTTTTGCTATGCTGAAGGTCCCATGTGATGTTATTCTGCCAGAGAGGTTCACTTGGTGACTTCATTTCCAGGAGCACACTGTGATACCAACTGGAAACCGCTTGTCCGTGAAGCACGTTATAACTGAGCATTTGACCATCTCTTCTGCCATTCCTAAATGAAGCATTCTTTTTCTTAACATTTTTATTTGGTAATGATTATTTTCACAGCAGATCACAAACATATCTGAACTTCTGATGAGTAATAGCATCTTATGAATTCTTAAGGTACTTTTTTTTTCAGAATACCATATGTGAATACTTCACTATAAAATCATTTCCAGGTTTGATTAGATGTTTCTTTAGCAAAACTCACTGCTAATGACAGGGGTATATACCTTTGAAGAGACTGGTACATATTATAGAATAAATTTCATAGAACAAAACATAATATAAAAGTCTCTCAAGTGGACAGTTTCTGTACTTCAGTCCAATTGACTACCCCTAGGGTCAGAAAATAAAGATTTCACTACAGTGAAAATGAAAACTCGTTTAAATTAATTTAATTTTATTTTGTCCAAATTTTAGCATAGAACTGCCATTAAAAAGAGAGATCAATACTAAAAAATAGAGGCTTCTGCTCTTTTAATCCTCAGCCAAATGCTCACAACTGACAATCTATCATTGGTCAAAGTGCTTTGTCTAAATCTTGAAAAAAAAACAGCCACCCAAGTAGCGGAGCTGAGATTGGATGGGAGCCTCGCCCCTTGCATGGGGATTGTGGAATTGCAGATGGAGAAGCAGAAAGTGCATGCTGTGTCTAGCTGATGCCTCAGGTCAGATGTCGCCAGTCAGAGAAGCCTTTGCTCCTGGACAGTCCAGGCAGGCCCAGGGCCTTCCCTCCCATCGCTTCTGGCCAGGACACCAAAGCCCCCAACTGGAGTTCTGTTCTTCCCCTCTTTCAGCTTAGCCTTACTGTGAGCACCGATCTGCCAGAAAAGGAATAACACTGCCAAATGTCACAAATGGAATATAAGGCTTGGTAAAATGGCCTTATGTTCAGAAACGAGACACGGTCTTAGCCAGTTCCCTTGAAGACTTTGGAGACCCAGCTGGCCACAGAGCAGGTGTCCCCCACAGGCCGGTCAGGCACATGCTCCGTGGTTCACAGGTAGGGCAGATGACATCAGGGTCTGGCCTAGATTCTTTCACATCATTTGCACTGTTTTTGTGCCCTCTGCTCACCCTTTCTTGGTGATTCCCCTTGATTACTGGAACCCAATTTGAACATACTTTGCTTGATTGTAGAAAAGGCTGGAAGGACCTGAAAGTGACAGCCCTATGCCCACCCCTTCCACACAAACACACAGCTCTTGAGCAGTGTCTGGCTGGGGCTGGAGTCCAAGCCCAAATCCTTTGGCTCAGGTCAGGGAACCCCTGAAGTTTGCTTTGCACTTCAGAATCCAGGAATCCGGCCTAAGCTACCCTGTACTGGACATTTCTAGGGAGTCTGTCCCTCTCAGCTTCCTCTCCTTCCCAATGCTGCCCTCCTCTCAGCAAGTGTTCCTGGGGAGAACTGCCTTCAATGGTCTGGCCACACATGCCCTTGGCTCATCATCTGCTTCTGGACAGCCTGCACCCAGACTAGTGCAGTTCCAGATTCTGGGAAACCTTGATGCCTCCGTGAAGCAAAGCGGCCCACCTCTCTGAGCTTCACTTTTCTTAGTGGAGGAAAAGTGGAACCAAACGCATGAAGTTTTGTGAAGCTTAAAAAAAAGGATGCTCCAAAACATCTGTTCACGGCACATAATAAACCCTCAATAAATACTAGCTTTATAGAAAATCCTGCTAAGATTCAGCGAAGTCCGTATGTTTAGGTAATTCTCTGGAGCACAACTCAGAGAAGCTTTGTGAGACAGACCAGGGTCTCCATTTTGTAGGGAAGGGGATGGGCTCAGAAAGGTTGCAGAGTTTATGAGGTCTGTGCCTAGGACTCAGGGCTCTAGATCAGCAGGGCGTCACTTTATCCACAGTACACACAGTCTCTGGGCATCCAGTGGTCTGACATTTTGGGACTATGTTTGCTTATGTGAGCCAATGAGCAGACTGAATTCCAAGTATAAAAATGAACCTGGGAGATTTTTAAAAATCAGAAATAGTCTTTTATTAAGGAAAGATGTGTAAGATAACCCAGTAAAAGGATGTCCTCTAACTGTTCTTTGAGTGCCACAAACAATAATAATATTTCATTACATGAGAGTCTTTCCTAATTTTGAATGATTCCAATCTCTAATATTGATTCCTCTACCATATCTAGAGGAAATGAAAGAGATTTTAGATGATGATGTTCTCAGAAGCTCTTGAATATGTGAATTTGAAAATGTCACATGGAAAATCTGAAGGTCATGTGCATAAATCTACATATGATTGCATTCATGTATGTGTTAATTACTTCCACAGAAATTCAGATCAGACATATGGAAAACCATATGTACCGGGAGGAAAAGCCTCAGGTGTGTGCAGTATATCAAAGCCCAGAAATCTCACCTGGTCAGACTGATGTGTGGAGGGCATATATAACTCCTGTCTTTAACGTATAACTGCATTTCACTAGGTGGGAAGGTTCAGTATAGGAAATCTATTTAGAAGTAGGACTTTGAATAATATATAAAGGACTTCAAATTATATTTGAGTTTCCTGGAGGGAGTGGGACTTCCAGGTCTGAGCAGTTCTCAGAATAGTTGTGATGGGAAAATCACAAAACAGTGTCCTGTAAGTCAGGGGGTCTCTATTGTTTTGCTTCTCTGTTTGAAGCAAAGTACATACACAGTCCAGACATGCAGGAATGTTGGAATGTCCTGGGGGGAATGTGATCTGGATGAAGGTGTTGGATTCTTGTTCAGGCTTCTGGAAGGCAGAACCAAAATTTGAGAAGAGCTTTGGTAAATTAACCCTAGGATGCACTTTCTTATAGCTCAGCTATAAACACCGGTCCATTACTGGAGGTGTGGGCCTTTATCAAAGATGTTACAGAAAGCTTCAGGTAAGATCTGACTCTCACTGACTTCTATGACTATTTCATTTTAATTTTCAGAACCATTTGTGGTCCTTATAATTGAAACATTATCAATGTTCTTAATAAAATAGTTTTAAAGTGTCATGAATTTTATACCCTCGTGATTTCTGTGAGTCTAGTTAAGAAGCTGTCTGTGTCTTGAAGTCAGGTATACCACACATAATGTCATTGCCCTCTACTAAAAGCAGCGGGTATTAATTATTCATGCTACTTCTCGCATCAATTTGAAGATTATATTTTTTCAAATGGACAGGATTATTCCAAGCATATTTTTAGATAAAGTAATTGGAAAATGTGTGTGCGTAATGTAAAAATATGTTGGCTGTGCTGGGAGGGAGAGAGAAGAAAGGAATAGATGAAGGAAGGGAGTGAGGGAGGGAGGTACTCGGCACCAATAATTAGATATCCAGCAAAACCACTCCTCAAGGAGGGGTGAAATGAAAGACATTTTCCAGTAAACAAAACACAAGAGATTTTCTACTTAGAGTTGAGGAGTAAAGAGTGTACTCCAGGAACAAGGGAATATTACCAGGAGAGCATGTAAATAAGTTTTTTTTTTTCTTTTTTCCTTTCTCCAGAAGGGAAGAGTCACCAGGAAGAATTTTTTTAATAGAAAATATGATGGCGCAGTATTCTTGTAAGAACTTAGATTGGACAAAGGCGAGGGAGGCGTATAAATAGCTGGTTTGTAGGCTACTGCAGTGATTTTGGCATTGGAGGAAGAGGAGTATTCAAAGTAGAGAAGCAAAATGGTAGGATTTATATCACCATCATCATCATCAGGATTTGATGACTAACAGGCTGTGTGTGAGGAGGGAAAGACTAACAGGGAGACCAGGATGAGCACCAGGGTAGATGTTTGGTGTCTTTTAGCAAAAGAGGAAATGGATTGACTTGGGGACAAGACTATTTGTCTAGTTCTGGGACTGATTCCAGGATATTTGTAAGACATCCAGGTGAAGGTAGATGTCAGGTGGGCGATTGAATGTATTGGTATAAACTGGAAGGCAGATGAGGCAGCTTGCTTTGGGATTCATATGAAATTATGTTGAACCCTAATCAACACACAGTGGGAGACACAGAGCCTTCCCAGTGTCCGGGATTCTTGAGAGCAGGGCTGGTAGTAGGGAAAGCCCGATGCAAATTGTTTTGTGCTCATCTCAGTCTCAGTTTCTGCTTCCATTGAATTTGTTCAGTAGATCGATGGCCTCCTTGTCCTTATGTGCTGTCTTTCTCCTCTTCTTCATTGTCCACTTCTCTTCATTGTCCACTTCTCTCTTCACTGTCCACTTCCCTTGTAGCTCCTCTGGTAAAGAATCCTCCTGCAATGCCGGAGACCTGGGTTCGATCCCTGGGTTGGGAAGATCCCCTGGAGAAGGGAAAGGCTACCCACTCCAGTATTCTGGCCTGGAGATCCCATGGACTGTATAGTCCATGGGGTCGCCTGAGCAACTTTCACTTTCATTGCTCCAAGTGTGGAACAGAGCCCCATTTTGTTGTTAATCCCTACCTTCTAATTTATCTCTCCCCCACTTTCCCCTTTGTTATCAGTACTTATTCTTACCTTTCCCAAACCTCATTAATATCTTCCTCTACTCTGAAATCTATGTCCTACCGTTCTACAGCCCACAGCTGCCATAGGCATTGAGAATTCAGCATTTTCCTTCCTGGGATGAAAGCAGAAAAGCACTTAATTTTCTCCTTCAAGTGAAATGTGGCAGAAGTAGCAACAATTTTGATTTTAGGTAACTTTTGTTCATTCAACACTGAGTCTTGAGTTTAGAAAAGAGACTGACACCAGGGATAGGATTTTGGATTATCAGTGCACAGAGCACAAAAGGAGGAGAGACTGGGATGGGTGACTATACTCCCAGCACAAGGTAGAAGGATAAAGGAGAATTGTCAGAGTTTACGCCTAAGTTGAAAAAGGGGCAAGATTGAGCTTTTATGTGCCATTTTTCCAGGAGAGCCCTGTGTGGAGGTGGTATGAGAAGCAGTAGAGGGCAATTTCATGGTCAGAATCTTGAGGAAGAAATACTGTCAAATGACAGGTCATGATTTGTCCACTGCTGTATTTCAAATATTCAGTGAATACATGATTATTTCATCTCTGTTTATTTTTTTAATGTAAGTTTGTTTCAAAACTTAAATTCCAATATACTAGGTATTTGAAATGAAGTATTATTCTGCAGTGTACTTAAAGGGAGTATTTAGCCAGGTAATCAGATGCCCATCCATCAAGGTAATGAATGAGTTTGTAAGTCTTGCAGCCTCATGGCATGGCATTCTTGATTAACCTTGTATCTGGGACCATCTCAATGACCTGTGACCAGGAAACAGTCAAGAGAAGGCCCTATGAGGGTATCCTGTTCATAGTGTCCTATTCATGATGGTAGCACCTCATTTATGGGTGTGTCACTGCTTCCCAGCCTTTTCATGTCATGACAAAGGCAGAAATCAGTAAATGAGTGAGGTTATTTGTAACAGAAGGTACAGACCCAGAGGCACCAACTGTCTAGGCTACTTCCTCTGGTGAAATATCTGGTTAAGAATCTGTAGTTAAATATCTCTGCATACTTATAACCCATTTATGGCACAACAGTGTACATTGGCTTTGGGCATTATTCTTCAGTTCTTCCTAATCTTCTAAATGTTTGTGGCTAGCATTCATGAAATCAAATTATTATCTCGGTGTTCTCATTTATTTAATGACTAAAGAACTGTGGTGTTGGAGAAGACTCTTGAGAGTCCCTTGGACTGCAAGGAGATCCAACCAGTCCATTCTAAAGGAGATCAGCCCTGGGTGTTCTTTGGAAGGAATGATGCTAAAGCTGAAACTCCAGTACTTTGGCCACCTCATGCTTAGAGTTGACTCATTAGAAAAGACTCTGATGCTGGGAGGGATTGGGGGCAGGAGTAAAAGGGAACGACAGAGGATGAGATGGCTGGATGGCAACACCGACTCGATGGACTTGAGTTTGAGTGAACTCCGGGAGTTGGTGACGGACAGGGAGGCCTGGCGTGTTGCGATTCATAGGGTTGCAAAGAGTCGAACACGACTGAGCAACTGAACTGAACTGAACTGAACTGAAGGTATAGTGACTTTGTAAACATATTTTCCAGCCGATATTTACTGCCAAGCATTAGAAATAGCATCCAGCTTATTTAAATTTTGATTCATGTTAGTTGAGGTGATACTTCAGAGCTGATGTTTCTTACTTGGTTTTACTGATGTAGTGTCTCTTGCCAACATTTTCATTTTCTTTATGCTATAAATGTTTGAAACTTACAAGTCATTTTGTTTCACCAATATTTGGCTTTATGACTTCTCCTTGCAAATTCTCAAAGCACATATGCCTAGATGAGGACAATTTCTTAATTGAAAATGAAAATGTTGTCTTAGGCTTTATCATGCTTGTAATTTCTTTTATTTTCCTTCTTTTTTTTCTTTCTCACAATCCTATAAATTCTAGATGTGATTTACTCATTCCTCCATCTTCTAACACCAAAAATAATAATAAAAAACCCCAACAACAAAAATAAAACAACCAAAAAAGATCATGCTTTGATTCTTGACTCATTTTCCATCTAATGATGCTTGAGGCCAAAGACTTTTCTTATTATTTTATTATCTTGCCATTTCCAGCTTCATGGAAGTCAGTATAAATCTTTCATTTACTTTGATTTTTTCCCCTCTTCTTATTGTGCCCATTGGACTATGAGATGGTAAACAGGACTGCATGAGCGACCTCTCTAATCTGCCAAGTGTATTGGAAAGAACATGGGAATTTTTTTTTGCTTAAACAAACCTGGATTCCTGTCTTAACTCTGCTGTTTATTAACTGTATGATCTTGGAGGATAACTTAATGCTTTGAGTCATTTCTTCATCTGAAAAAAAAGCCTAATGCCTACTTTATGTACCTTGAAGAATTCTTTTAAGGAGTCCATGGAAAAACATTTATAATTATCTTGCCCTGTGCCAGGGACATAAGTAGATGTCAATAATTGCTGCTTATATTCTTAGGACATTTCCTACTTAGACAAACCTTCATCTGTGCTTCCCTTCAGTTTCAGAGGATAAGATGTTCCTTCATTTATTGAAATGACCCCTGTACCTGTATTCCTGATCCCAATCCCTCTCACCTTCTTCAGGGTCTTTTTGATGAACAAGTGGAGGATGGTGGCTACCAGGTGCTGAGTGCCTGCTAACATGCTAGGCACTAGGCAAGATGCTGATGTCTGTTATCTCAAACTCTCACAACAACTCTGCAAAGTACGGATTATTACATCTTTTCCCAGATGACACTCTCCTTGTAGCATAATTTGTTTTATCTCTATGACTCTACCAAAGTCTCTTGGGTTTCTGTGGAACAACAAAAATTTATGTGTGTGTGTGTGTGTGTGTGTGTGTGTGTATATGTGTATATATATATATATGTGTGTGTGTGTGTATATATATATATATATATATATATATATATAGTCCTCAGCCCTGGGTTTCTGGTACCAAGCTTCTAAATCCCTTGGGATTTCCTGAGTAACAGGAATGCCTTTTGTTCTAGCGAGGTGACTCTTGGTGAGTTCTTGGATAGCACCTGGTCACCAGAAAGACAGCCATTTTTAGAAGCTTGGAACTTTCAGTCCCACCCCCCATTCTCCAGTGAGTGGCCAGAAATTTGGTTAATGGTCAGTCAGACTTACCATGATGAAGCCCTCATAGAAATTCCCAAAGTAAGAGATTCAGGGAGCTTCCAAGTTGGTGAACATGTGGAGGTGCTGGGAGAGTGGGAACCTCAGAGAGGGTATGGAAACTCTGCATCCTTTAACTAAATCTTTCCCCAGGCATCTCTTCTTTTTTTTTTTTTTAATTTTATTTTATTTTTAAACTTTACATAACTCTTCTATCTGGCCATTCCTGAGTTATATCCTTTTATGATAAATTGGTGACCTAGTAGTAAGTGAAATGTTTTCCTCAGTTCTATAAGCCACTGTAACAAATTAATTGAACCCAAGGTGGGGGTCATGGGAACTTTCAGTTTGTAGCCGGTTGGTCAGAAGTTTGGGTTTGGGATTGGCTTTTGAAGTGGGAGGAATTCTATGGAATTGAGCCCTTAACCTGTGGGAATGACTCTGTCTCCAGATAGATAGTAGCACACCCAGCTGGTGTTGCAGGAGAATTGCTTGGTTGGGGGCAAAACCCCCTGCACTCTGAAATGTCGTGCATGTGGTGTTAGTGTGAGAGTTAAGGAGAACACACTGGAGAAGCAAGTGTTTTCCACTCAGTTTCCTTGACTTTGAGTGTTTTCTTTGTTACTCTGTAGGTTCTTCTTATATTAGCATCTTGGACTTCAGTGTCCGTGGTTGTGACCTTGGCCTTTTGTCCTTCTTGATCAATATGCATTCATTTGGTGACCTCATCCTTTTGTGGTTTTACCCGCACCTATATGTTGACTCCAAAATCAGTCTCGATTTCTCTTACCTGAGCTTCAGAATGACGAGTCCAGCTATGTATGTCCCAGATACATAAAATGCAACCTCTTGCGAAAATACTTCTCCAGTTTCATCCTAAGATTTGTTTTCCTTTTATATTGTCACAGTAAGTGACCTACTCAGTCACCCAAAACAGAAAGCTAGTGATAACCATCAATTCTGGCTCTTTACCAATGTTACCTCCTGTTTATAATTTTGAACTCACTTCCTCAACTTCTCACCATCCATTGCTGGGTTCTGGGTCATTATTTTTCACTGGATTTTATTTCACCAGTTCTTGATGATCTCACTTATTAACCTTACCTTCAAATCCATTATCCCCAGCACCATTCTGGCACCAGAATGTTCTCTGAAATGCTAACTGTACACAGCTGTTTCCTGTTCACCCATCCACGACTCTCAATTAACGTACCATTCCAAGCTCCTTAGCCTGGCATATGAGACTGAGTGAAACATCTCTTTCTCACTCTACCCTCTGCACTGTACTTTACCCTCTAGTGATAACAAACTGTTGTCATTCTCCCAGTATGCCATGCTGTTCCACTCCTTTATGCCTTTGCTGAAGCTGGTGCCTCTCCCTAGATGCCCTTTTCTCTTTTCTGTGTATAGCTGCCTCCTCTTATCCTTCCAAGTGACTCAAGTATCTCTTAGTGGATTGCCATTTCCTTCTCCAGGGAACTTCCTGGCCTAGGGATCAAACCTGTGTCTCCTGCATTGCAGGTAGATTCTTTACCACTGAGCCACCAGGGAAGCCCAAGCTGCCTTTAAGTTGGCTCAAATGGTCCTCCTCTGGGTTCTCCTCACACCCTGTGGTTTTTCTCTTCTTTGCTCTTAAAATAGTATGCAAATATTCCTATTTCTGGTCCCCTCTCAAGAGTAGCTGCCCTGAGGACAGAGTAGCATGTCTTGGTACCCAGCATAGTAGTTTCTGGAGCATAGTAATTGCTGAATTAACATTTGCTGAGCAGAGCCAAGCTTCTTGCAGAGAACATGCTCACCCGGACACAGATCTTGAGCCCTGGACATGACCACAGATGATTGCTTGTCATCTCCCAAAAGAGAAAAAAAGAGGCCTTACTTAGTAAAAATCTGTGAAAATTGCATTTCAGAATCATTAAAGCTGACATGAATAGAATGCAAAATATATGAAGCTCTAAATTCTCTCTGATTCTCTGGGGTTTATTGATTTGAGGGGGAAAAAAAAGCAGCAATGTTTTGATGCTTCCTAGAGCCTCTGACTTCAAAAGCTGGTGATTTGCATTTATCCTCTTAAAATGCCATCAGTGCATCTTTCCTGCCCACATGCACACCACCAGGACTTGACCTTTAGGGAAGAGGCTATTGGAAGCTGGAGGACTTGCAGACATAATTTTGGTGATAAAAAACTACAAACAGCTTAGCCCAGCAAGAGGTCAGGAAGAAAACAGAATTAGCTCCCTGAAGGAATTCAAGGTGCCATGCACATTGTATTCAACCATAAGTAAGGCTTTCATGTTTTTAACTGTTATGAAAATTTCTAGCAGACAAAAAGTAAACCAAGTAGTAAAACAGCACCTCATGTCATCCAGCTTCAACAATTATCAACATTCTGCCATTTCTTGATCATCTCTGCACCCAGACCATCCCTGTTTCCGGTTGCTTTTTTTCTTTTGTGGTAAAATTGAGGCTTTTTACATATTCAAAAGCATGAGACCAATATACCTACATTAAAATTTTTTCCATCATAAAATTAATAACAAATATGAAATACTGAGTTGGTATTGCTTTAAATTATCACAGTATAACTTATTTTTTGCTCTAGTTTACCTAATAAAATGTGGAAAAAAGACTCACAAAAATAATCAATCAATTGCTTATATGAATGACCTTATTTGCACTTCTAAATTGTTTCTAGAAGTACTTTAGTTTAGTAGGTTTACAGCAGGAGCCAGCATACTCCGACTCACAGGCCAAATCCAACCTCTGCCTGTTTTTGAAAATAAAGTTTCATTGGAAGACAGCCATGCTCATTCATCTGTGTCATGTCCATGACTGCTCTTGGGCTGCAGTGGCACGGTTGAGTATCTGCTGCAGACCGAGAGGTCCACAAGCCTAAACCATTTTCTCTCTGGCTCTTTTCGGATGAAGTTTGCCAGTCCCTCATCTAGAGCAAGGAGAAGGCAATGCCACCCCACTCCAGTACTCTTGCCTGGAAGATCCCATGGATGGAGGAGCCTGGTAGGCTGCAGTCCATGGGGTCGCAAAGAGTCGGACATGACTGAGCGACTTCCCTTTCACTTTTCATTTTCATGCATTGGAGAAGGAAATGGCAACCCACTCCAGTGTTCTTGCCTGGAGAATCCCAGGGACAGGGGAGCTTGGTGGGCTGCCGTCTACAGGGTCGCACAGAGTCGGGCATGACTGAAGCAACTTAGCAGCAGCAGCAGCATCTAGAGCATGAGCTTCCTCTTACCATCTGTGTGGCCTTAAATGCGTCACTTAACCTTGAGTTTGCGTGCATGCTAAGTCACTTCAGTGATGTCCAATTCTTTGTGACCCTATGGACTGTAGCCTGCCTGGCTCCCCTGTTCATTCTCTAGGCAAGAATACTGGAGTGGGTTGTCATGACCTTCTCCAGGGAGCCTTCCCAACCCAGAGATCAAACCTGCATCTCATGTCTCCTGCATTTGCCAATGTAGGTTCTTTACTACTAGCACCACCTGGAAAGCCCTTGAGTTTGTTTAATCCTCAACAAACTGATGGGAGTGGTTGTATTGGAGTCACATAAAAACCATCGGCAGAACCAATACAATATTGTAAAGTAATTAGCCTCCAATTAAAATAAATAAATTTAAATTAACAAAAAAAACCCATCATCCTTCAAATTGCTGCTTTGGCACTTTAGGGCTTCCCTGATAGTTCAGCTGATAAAGAATCTGCCTGCAATGCAGGAGACCCTGGTTCAGTTCCTGGGTCAGGAAGATCCCCTGGAGGAGGGATAGGCTACCCACACCAGTATTCTTGGGCTTCCCTGATGGCTCAGAGAGTGAAGAATCTGCCTGCAATGTGGGAGACCTGGGTTCAATCCCTGGGTTGGAAAGAGCCCCCGGGGAAGGAAATGGTTACCAACCCAAGTATTCATGTATATCCAGTATCCAGTATATATGGCACTTTAAGTTTTGAAGAAGTAAGTTATTGCGACTGAGCCTGTTTCTGTAAGTGTAAAAGGGCAGTTAACAGTCCTCTCCCTGTGAGACTGCTGTAAGAACTCAAGAGGACAAAGTTGTGGGTCATGGCAAAGGTCCATGAAACAGGGCTGCTGTTCTGTGAGTTCCTGTGGTATTCTTCTTTGGGGCAGAAACTGTGGCATGTGGATCTTGTAGAGATCAGGGTAATAAGTGCCCAAGAAACTTCATGGGTTAACTCTCTAAATCTTAGTTCAATTGCTACAGTCCCAAGTCTAGGTCTCAGCTTTGAAGGTCTAGGAATCTTACTTTGTTATTTCCCCAAGAGTGAGTTTCTCTCTCTTGGGTGGATTTCAGATCATGAGACTAATTTATCAACCTGGAAATTCAGGTTATACATTTCTTTTAAAATTTGAACTGCTGAAGGGGTTGGCCACTTATACCCCAAAACTGCATGTTATTGTCCATCCATGGAAGGTTTTGAGGGGATTTGGAACAAGGGTCATCTTCAAAGCATTTGCTGATTTAATGGTTAATGCTTAGCAAGACTCCTCCACCTCCCAGCAGGGCTTGTCTGTTTAGGTGGCCTCAGACAGGGCTGGGATGAATAGGGCCAGGCTTTGATTGAACCTTCACTTCAAGTAGAATTGGGGGTGTGTTGGCAATCTTTCTTTTGTTATATATAAATAGTGAATCAGGTTATGGTCTGGCCCTAAGTGTCCCTCCTCGCCTCCCCCTGAACATGCAGCTTGGTTAGCAATGACTCACATGCTGATGTGGAAGGAAGGGGTTGATTTTTCACACTGGAATTTGGTGTACTGGTTGATGGGCAGAATATGCCGTGAATTTTATAAGCCTCAAACTCTGGATGGCAAAATATATCCAGAAAATGAAATCAAAGCCAGTATTAGTAAGAGTGGGGAGGGAAAGAAAACTGTTGGGAATTTTACCATTTATCTTCATGAAGCAAACATTTGCCTCTTAAAATGAGATATTTATTTGGAAGGAAAACAAAAACTCCCCCAGCATATCCTTGCAATAATACAAATTTGTTTATGAAGATGGTTGTGGGTGAAATGAGGTGATTGTGGTTTCTGATGTGCATTGCACCTGCTGTGCTACCAGTCTTTAATGACAATAAAAGGTATTAAGTATCTTTACTCCCTCTTGGATGAGTTGTTTATGTCATTAGGATGTTGGTGGTGGATACATTATAATAATTAATTTATATAATGTTTTGGGAAAAAAATCTCAATGTGCTTTCATAAGTATAATGGATTTTAATGCATTTGAATGCAAGAACAATACCAAAAGGCATTTTATGTCACACTAACTGTCCACTTTCAGTCCGTCTTCCCTAGGTAGACTTTGGCTCAGATTGCAAGTTTATTTTCTCCCACAGTCACTAAATTTTATTTGTGCCATGGATTTTTCTAATTGCCCATTGATTATAGTTCTTAAGTTCACCAAGAAATAATATTGATCTGCTGTTTACATCTTGAAACAATTTTGTCACCTTGAGTCATATATATGTAGAACATTTATTATACAGTATAAATAATTATTTCATTTAGCAAATATTTACTGATCATCTCCTGTGTGCTAGTCACTCTTCTAGATTCTGGGGAATACAGTGGTGAATAAAATAGCCCTCATGGGCTTACCTGTTAGTGGAGGGAGTAGGAAACGAAACCATGTAAATAACTATAGAGCATGTTAAATGATGATAAAGGCTCTGAGAAAGGAATTTATGAGATGGGATAAGGATAGGTGGGAGGGGAAAGATTCAGTTTTAGCTATAGGTAGTGGCTTCCCAGGTGGCTCAGTGGTTAAGAATCCACATGCCAATGCAGAAGACACAGGAGACGTGGGTTCCATTCCCGGGGTGGGAAGAACCCCTGGAGTAGGAAATGGCAACCCACTCCAGTATTCTTGCCTGGGAAATCCCATAGAGGAGCCTGGTGGGCTACAGTCCATGGGATTGCAAGAGTCGGACACAACTTAGCTACTGAACACACACACACAGAGCTAAGACCCACTGTGAAGGTTTCACCAAGGAAGACATCTGGGAGTGGGAAAGGTAGGGTGACCTACTCATCTTGGTTTGTCCCACATGCACTGAAGGTCCTACGTCTTCAGAAACCTCTCAGTCCCTGGTAAAAAAAATGATGGCTGGTAACCTTAAGAGTGGCAATAGCGTGCCTCACATGCAAAAGAATTGGCAAACAGACAGGTGTGCCTAGAGTGGAGTCTGTGCGGCAGGAGGTGACAGACAATGCAGTCAAGGTGAGGTGGGTCATCACCTGTGTAGGGCTTTTAAAGACCAGTTTTGACTTTGAATGAAGTGCAGAGACAGTGGAAGGTTAAAATCAGAGTGACATGGCTTGATGCAGGCCCATGCTGACTTCTGTTTCAAGACTAGAGAAAGGAACAAGGCTGGCATCAGGGAATCAACTTGGGGAGCTCCTACAGTGGCCTAGGCTCAGATGATGTGGAGTGAAGAAAGAAGAGTTGGGGGGATTTCTAAGGATTTGTGCTGAGTAACTGAAAGGAGAAAATGGCCATTTGCTTAGACAGAGGAGAAGAGCTTTTTAATGAGAAGATCAGGAAAGTGTGAGGTACCTGTGACTGTTGCATAAGCATTTGGATTTAGAAACATGAGGTTCAGAGGAGACGAGCGGGTTGGGTGTTGTCCTGGGGGCTCCAGACACCCTCCACGTCCTCAGTTCTTGATGAGGGGGGCTTGTTATCACACTGCAGCTGCTTTCCACAAACACTTCATTATGGTTCTGCCCTATATTACTATGTCCCCAAAATACAATGTGATAATTAATAAACTCATCTCTCCACAACAGGTGTTGAGTAGAATTAAGTGACATGTAAGTGTAGACAACTGTTTGTTTGTTTTCCCACAAAACTTTAATGAGTTTGTTTAACATAACAAATTTTAAAAATCAAGAAACATTTGATGGTGCCATAGGATGTTCTTGAAGAATGTCTGAAGCTATTATTTGGTTGGTTTCAAAGCATTCTTTTACTAATTTTCAGGAGACACAATTATTTTAAATTATTCTGAATGGGGGAAGTTCAGATAGAGAAATGTGAAGTTTGAGTGTATTAAGCCTGGTGTGTGTTAAGTCGCTTTAGCCATGTCTGACTCTCTGCCACCCTATGGACTGTAGCCCACCCGCCAGGCTCCTTTTTCCATGGGGATGCTCCAGGCAAGAATTCTGGAGTGGGTTGCCATGCCCTCCTCCAGGGGATCTTCCCAACCCAAGGATCCAACCCATGTCTCTTACATATCCTGCATTGGTAGGTGGGTTCTTTACCCCTAGCATCACCTGGCAAGTCCATTAAGCCTAGTTCAGTTTAGTTCAGTTACTCAGTAGCATCTGACTCTTTATGACCCCATGGACTGCAGCACTCCAGGCTTCCCTGTCCATCACCATCTCCCGGAGCTTGTTCAAACTCATGTCCATCAAGTCGGTGATGCCATCCAACCATCTCTTCCTCTGTTGTTCCCTTCTCCTCCTGCCTTCAGTCTTTCACAGCATCAGGGACTTTTCCAATGACTCAGTTCTTCACATCAGGTGGCCAAAGTTTTGGAGCTTCAGCTTCAGCATCAGTCCTTCCAATGAATATTCCGGACTGATTTCTTTTAGGATGGACTGGTTGGATCTCCTTGCAGTCCAAAGGACTCTCAAGAGTCTTCTCCAATACCATAGTTCAAAGGCATCATTTCTTCAGCACTCAGCTTTCTTTATGGTCCAACTCTCACATCCACATATGACTACTGGAAAAACCATAACTTTGATTAGACGGACCTTTGTCAATACAGGGAAGTATTAAGCCTACTATCTCTTGTGAAATATACTGGTAAAAGAAGCTGTTCTCCCCTCATTTCATAAGAAGGCCCAAAGTAAGCCAGTTTTCAGTAGAGGAAAATGAAGGCCTCTGTTGGCTTCCCTGGTGGCTCAGATGGTAAAGAATCTGCCTTCAGTGCAGGAGACCTGGGTTCCATCCCTGGGTCGAGAAAATCCCCTGGAGAAGGGAATGGCCACTCACTCCAGTATTCTTCTTGCCTGGAGACCTCCATGGACAGAGAGCCTGGCCGGCTACAGTCTATGGAGTCGCAAAGAGTCAGACAT
This sequence comes from Bos grunniens, assembly GCF_055505025.1. Classification (NCBI taxonomy): domain Eukaryota; kingdom Metazoa; phylum Chordata; class Mammalia; order Artiodactyla; family Bovidae; genus Bos; species Bos grunniens. The sequence continues at coordinate 9,711,422 of NC_141194.1, forward strand.
GACTGAGTGACTAACACTTTAACTCTCATGCTGCTGTACATTACCATGCTGACATAATGCCATAGAAGAAGAAGTTCCTTTGTTGGCTTTGGATTAAAAGGAAAACAAGGGTTGCCTATGTTTTGGTTTTAGCCCATAGAAGTTATCAAGGACAAAGTTCTCAACCTTGTCTGTACTTTGTAATCACCTGGGAAGCTTTAAAAGTACCTGGTTCCCACTCCCCAAGATTGTGATGTCACTGCTCCAGAGTGTGACCTGGGCATCAGGATTTTGTAAGTCTTTTCGAGATGATTTTAATGTGCAGTCACATTTAAGAACCTCTGGTATAGAACAGATTCTGATACTGTGATTTGCTCATTGGTTCAACAGTAAAGCTGTTGAAAAGTAGTAGTAAAGCTACTAGTAAAGCTTTTATGGTAAATCAATCAACTTCTAAGAAGGAAGAAGAAGCCCAGTAAGTATAATCAGAGTTTTCTGTGCTTGTATGGGTTCTCATTCCTTAGAAGTCTTCTGTGAGTGTATTTAAAACTTTGAAATAAGATATGTATGGTTTATGCATCTTTTCATGATTTTGTCCTTTCTTCAGGAAATAATGTGGGAGATACATCGCCTATGATTGTATGTTCAGAATGGCCTAGACCGGATTTGGGAGGCTAAATTAGATGTCTGTATAATCAACCACTTGCCCTCTTTGTGCACACTGTAGATCTATCCATTTAGACGGGAAAAAATAGTTTAAGCATGACTTCAAAAGCACCTTGTAATTTCTCCCAATTTCTTCTATAATACCAAGTACTGGTAATTTTACCAAGCTTGGTTATTATGACAGCCCATTTTCCTCCCTTTATAATACAAAAAAATGTGTAGTGCTCTAAATAGCTCCTTTTTTCCTAAGACAGATGGGATGCTTGGAAGTGAAATCTTGAAGTATGTTTATTAGTATAAGTCCTGATAAATTCAGTAACAAATTACTGGTTCACTTTTGGGTTGCTGGCTCTTGGCAGAGTGATGATAAGCTATTATTTTTTGTGTTGGTTTACACAGATTCTGTACAGAAAATGTTTGGGAGGAGGGGTTCACTTGGATATTTTCAGGGTCTCCCAGAGTCATGGGAGAAGAAACTGGCATTCCTTTTGTCAAAGCTAGCTCTCACTAGAAGTCCTGCTGAAGAGGAGGTTAGCAGGAAAGTCTTTGGGGAGTGAAATCCTTGAACAGAGGTGGAAAGGGCTTTATGACAATGCACACTCGACAAGTGGAAACTGGCCTTGGGACTCTGTGGGGGACATCTGTAACTCTTTTCTCTACGTGTAGCCCCCCGAAATTGCCTGACAATTTGTGGGACATTACCCCTGAAATGTGTTGCTATCCTAGTTGTTTTTGTCAGAAGCAACAGTAGTAGTTAATTATACCCCAAATCTCAGTGGTTCGATACAATAAAAGCTTATTTCTTATTCTTATCCCTGGTCCATGCAGTTTAGATCAGGATGGCCCAGCTCCACAGGGTCATTCTGGAGTCCAGACTCCTTCCATCTGGCAGATCAGTCTTTCTCTAGATCTGTAGAGACTGGAAAAAAGAGTGAGGACCTCAAGTTGGCGATTTTCAATTGGCCTGGCTTGGAGATAGCACATTCACTTCTCACAATGCACCAGCCTCACACAGACTGATACAAGGCACGCTGCAAAACCTAGCCTTCCTTTTTGCCCAGGAAGCAGGGGAGAACAGGAACACCCATGAATGGTCGCAGGCTCTGGCATAGTTGTGGACAGGAACATTTCAGAAGTACAGAGAATACCAACACCCAAAGCAGGAGCCTTCTCTGCCTCTAGGGGCCACTGAGGTGAAGAGCAGAGGCAGTGGACTTCTCCACAGGGAATCTGGGTTCCAGGCTCTACTCTGCACTTGCGAATGTTTAGGGGTCCAGCCCTCATTCTTTCACCTATAAAAACAAGGGTCTCAGCATCTTAAGATGATTTTGAGGGTCAAGTGAGCTGGTAGTTGGGAATAATTTTGCAAGTATCATCTTCCTGTTGTATTTTACAGTCTCTGGCAGTGCCTATAATTGCCTTTTTTATGACTCTGTCACACAGAAGTTTTCCATTTCCCTGACAAGGCTAACACATCATTAGTTCCTTAGGGTACACAGCCTTCTGCAGGAAGTTATGTTTCTGATTTGGGGGCTGTAACTACAATACTGAGGGAGTTTTGAAATCAATGTCACTTTGAGTTTTACCATCTCACTGAGAGTAGTCTTAATGATTCCTCTCTTTTCTGTAAGATATATCTGCAGTTCTTTCCCTCCAGTGGCAACTTGGCCATAACATTCCAAAGGGTGAAATGTGACTGTTCTTTTTGGTTATATTGCCATTTCCATCTTTTTTTTTTTTTTCCCCTGCAATTGCTTACCACTGTGGGAGAGTGGGATTGTGGCTTTATGTCACATAACCAGGTGATCTACAGCTGGTCAATAAATGTAACCTTTTGAATTATATGAAAAAGAGTTTGAGAGAAGCCAAGCAGGCTACCCAAGGTAACTGGACTAGAAACTAAACAGCTTGGCTTGTTGGGTGATCGTGGAGAAATGCTTACCTCTTCAGAGGACCTAAGTTCCTTCATTAATGAGATAAAAATAGTCTCTTCAAAGCTCTTTTAAACCTTCTTGCTCTAGCTTTCTTCTATATGTTGATTGACTGGAAAGATTGGGAAAATTTTTTGAAGCTGGAATGAAAAACTCATGACATCTTTGGGATCCACTCACATCATTGATACATCCTGTTTCTAGGCCCTTCACATTATTTTTAGTTTGTTGTTAAAAGGACTGAGTTTTTGTCTGAAAGTCCATCTAAGTGATGCTCTCAGAGCAGTGGGGATTTTACCCCCTCCTCCTCAGTGGGCATATACAATGTCTGGAGACAGTTTTGGTTGTCACAGCTGAGGAGGGTGTGCTCTTTGCACCTAATGGGTAGAGGCCCTAGAAGCTGCTCAACCTTCTAGAATGCACAGCACAGCCACCACCACCCCCCCTAGCAAAGACTACTGATCAAATGTCAGTACTCCTGAGGCTGAGAAACTCTGAATTCAAGATAGAATGTGGAGATTCCAATTATCCAGCATTGTACCATTCGGGCAAGGGGGGTGTACTTTCAGTCAGTATTTGAACCACATGTCACCTAGAGTTTGTGTTAGGTAGATGAAGTCAGTAGAAAATTCGGAGACTAATGAGAAGATGGCTCTAAAACTTATGTATTTATTTAGGTTTCAGTTCAGTTCAGTTCTTTGCGACCCCATGAATCACAGCACGCCAGGCCTCCCTGTCCATCACAAACTCCCAGAGTTCACTCAGACTCACGTCCATCGAGTCAGTGATGCCATCCAGCCATCTCATCCTCTGTCGTCCCCTTCTCCTCCTGTCCCCAATCCCTCCCAGCATCAGAGTCTTTTCCAATGAGTCAGCTCTTCACATGAGGTGGCCAAAGTACTGGAGTTTCAGCTTCAGCATCATTTCCTCCAAAGAAATCCCAGGGCTGGTCTCCTTCAGAATGGACTAGTTGGATCTCCTTATTTAGGTTTGGTAACATTTAATTCCCAAAGTCCTAATGGGCTAGTAGAAAGTTCTCTCTGGTGAAATAACTCATTCCTGGACCCTTCAGAAAGAATTCCTAGATGCAAAAATAACCATGTGTTCACTATACCTAATATCATTTACTTGCAATGGTCCAGTAGACTTTCTTTTTTACTTTAGTTTCATCAGTTTGATGTTTTTATCCTGAGCTTTTCTTTATAATGTCATTCTGATGAAGTATCTTAGTTAGCATGCCAAATGCCATTATCATCTTCTAAAATATGCATTTAAAAATACCTTCTTTGGTTTGTCTTGGATGAACTGCTTAATTGAGCTATGTGTCAAATAATTTTCTATTCTCTTAAAACTGTACGACCATCTGGTTGATGCATACCTCCTGCAATCTGAAATCAGTGCATTAATTTCACTTAAGGAATTGAAAGCAGGGTGAAGATGCAGAGAAACCCCAATATTGAAGTTAGGCAACTGGTAGGACTAAATGATTATGATCAAGTCATGTGATAAGTGTCACGAACAGGAAAAGTTAATTTGCAGGTTCACCTAATGACTGTTTACTGTTCAATTTCAGATGTGTACACATACATATATATATAGGTATATATCTACATAACAATTTATATGTATATGTGTATATATTTATATAATGTGTATTAAAAGAATATCTGACAGTCAAAAATTAAGCAACATATATTTTATTGTATTCACTTATGAGTCATTGTTTCTTTTGTAAATCTATGAAGTGGGCCACAAGGTATGACATTGCCAGCCAAGGCAGAATATTTTTTTAATTTATTTTTTATTTTATATTGGAGTATAGTTGATTTACAATGTTGTGTTAGTTTCAAGTGTGCAGTAAAATGATTCAATTATATATATATATATATATATATATATATGTATATTCTTTTTCAGATTCTTTTCCTATATAGGTTATTACAGAATATTGAGTAGAGTTCCCTGTGCCATACAATAGCACAGGGAACTTGTAGGTCCTTGTTGATTATCTGTTTTATATATGGTAGTGTGTGTGTGTTAATCCAAAACTCCTAATTTATTCCTCCCCCCACCATCTTTCCCCTTTGGTAACTATAAGTTTGTTTTCAATGTTCTTGAGGCTGTTTCTGTTTTGTAAATAAGTTCATTTGTATCATTTTTAAAAATTCTATGTATAAGTGATATCATGATATTTGTGTTTCTTCAATTTACTTATTATGATAATCTCTAGATCCACCCATGTTCCTGCAAATGGCTTTATTTCATTCTTTTTTATGGCTGAGTAATAGTCCACTGTAGATATGTACCATGTCTTCCTTATCCATTCATCTGTTGATGGACATTTAGATTGTTTCCATGTATTGACTATTATGAATAATGCTGCTATGAACATTGAGGTGCATGTATATTTTCGATTTATGGTTTTCTCTGAATATATACCCAGAAGTGGGATTGCTGGATCATATGATAAGGCAGAATATTCTTACTGGTGAACTCTTAGTAGAAAGAAGCTGGAGTTGAGTCAGTCTCCTGGTTTTGACAATATATTTATAGAAGATAGGATTAGCATTTGGAGAAGCATGGTGAAGGGTACATGGGAACTCTCTGGATTATTTTTGTAATTTTTTGTGAGTATAAAATAAAATGATAAAAAAATCAAAATATCTAGAATAGTCTTCCTGCTTCCAATAGTAAATAAGTATATATAGTTTTTCTAAAAAAAGAATATACCTTGCTTTTTTGTTGAAAGTGTAGTAATATTCCCATTTAAACTATGTAATTCCTACCACTCTGCTATAAAAACTGTTATTTTGCTTATCTGTTATTTAGTGAGACTATTTTATAGAAAAAATTAACATATTTTATGTAAACTTTTATCAACATACAGTATACTTGCAAAAATCCCAAGTCTACAGCTAGTAACAACTGAACATACTTATGTAACGAGCAACTGGATCAGGAACTGAAATATGAGCAACATCCAGAGCTGCCACTGCCACCATCATCACCCCACCAAGGGTACCTTTTTCAGTCCCCACTCCTGCCAAGGGTGACAGTAGATGAGCTTTGCCTGTTTCTCATTTTGGCCTAGTGAAGTTTCCAATGCCTCACCTTTTCTGCCAGGAGAAAGATATAGGCCAGCAGCCACCATCACACAGGTTTCCATTCTCACACTGGTGTGAAGAGCTTCTGTGGAGCTCTTCTCTTAGCAGCTTGCTGAGAAATGGAGTATTTCCTGCCATATCAGTAAAAAAAAAAAAAAAAAAAGATGTCATTGTCATCAGCTATTGCAGCCCTCCTTCCAGAGCTGGTGAGCCCTGAGGAAACTCAGGATGTGAAAACAGAATACTGGCCCCAGCTAGCTGAGGTGCCTATCAAAGGAAGGATTTCAGTGAGCCCAGACTCTTGCATGTTCCCAGACATAGAAAAGTACTAAATTCCTTACTTGAGATACTGGGTTTTCTTTAATTCACAATTATCTATGGACTCAGACTACCTGCCCTTGTCTGCAAAACTTCTTATAAGGTGGCTACTCCCCTCGTCTCCTTGGAGTGGTTCTCTGTGGGTTACTTGAGAGGCTGCCCCCTGGGCTTGGAGTCCTAGAAATCCCCACTGGATAAAACATAACTCTCAACTTTTAGGTTGTGAATATTTTTTAAGCCAACATTACCTGTGCCAGGTGAGTTAAACTAAAGTTGGGCTGAGTACCCCAGATTTTCTTTACTTTTGCAACTTATATTTGTGACTTCGGCTTGTCATTTTAAGATAAAAGGAAAGTGGGAGATTTTGCAGGGTGATCAAAAAGTCTGTACTGCATCTTTTGTCATTAATGAGTTCCTTAGACAAGTTCTTGTTATACTTTGTGGGAATCAGACTCCCTTGGGGATCACTTTAAAATGCGGAGTCTCATGTTTTGAGTAGAGCATTCTGCATTTCTACCATGCTCCTCCCATCTCCCTGACTGACACCTTGAATACGGGGACCACACTGATACAGACATTTTCTTATAACCAGGGGCAGTGCTCTGGTGGTTGACAATAGGGATACCGGGGGACCCTGCCCAGATTCAAATCTTTGTCCTGCCGGTGACCTGTGAATTTCAAATAAGTTTCCTATTCTTTCTGTCTCCATTTACACATCTGTCAAGTAGGGAAAATCGTAGTCGAGTTTTCTAAGGATTAAATGACATTGTACATGTAAAGCGCTTTGGTGCCTGGCTTATAGTAAGCACTCAATAAATGTCATCATCATTATTCACTGGTTGGGCATTTGGGAATATTCTCTGTCAATCATGACTTTGAACTTGCAGCCACTGGGCCTCCTGGGTAGGTAGTTATATATTTCTGGGAGAAGTGTTGAGGGTAGAGCTAAGTTTTGGTATTGGGATTTCTGTGGGCATCATGAAAGCAGTGACAGCAGAATGTGGCATCAAATAAATGACAAGGGAATGAGTAGAATGATTAAAGCGGTGAAAGAATACAGGCTCTTGATGTCTGAACAGCACCTGATGAAGTAAATGACCATGGTGGTTGGGTTAGGATGACTCATAGAGGGAAATAAGCCTGTAGGACTTTTTATTAATTAATCTTCTCTCTCTTTTAAAAATTATCTTATTTAAGTATAGTTTTATTTTTTATTTTATTTTATTTTTTTTTGTCTCCATTGCACAGCTTGTGGGATCTTGTTTTCTCAACTAGGAATGGAACCTGGGCTACCACAGTGAAAGTGCCAAATTGTTAACCACTGGACCACCTGGGAATTCACTTACTGAAGTATAGTTGGTTTAAAATGTTGTGTAATCTCTACTGTATGGCGAAGTTATACATACATACATATTCTTTTTCATATTCTTCCCCATTATGTTTTATTACGGGATATTGAATATAATTCCCTGTGCTATACAGTAGGTCCCTGTTGTTTATCCATCCTGTATGTACTAGTTTGCATTTTCTTCTCTTTAGATCATCTGATCTCAAAGTTCAAAGGTTGAACCTTGACCTATTTGAAATCTGTAACGTTAGTAATGAGTAGCTAACTTGTGGAGAAATTCATCAAAGTGGAGAATAAATGTCATATCTAAGATATTTTCAAAGGAAAATACAATTCTTATGTGAACCACAGCTTAATAAAAAGAAAATGACTGTCATTTTAGTTGCCACTGCTACTGACATAAGTCTTTTAAGGAAATTCAGTTCCTGCCCTCTACCATTTGTGGTCTTGTTCTTTTAGAAACGCACTTTAAAAGTGTTAAAAAGTAAATGTCTAAAATTGTTAAAAAGAAGATTGCTGTCCATTTTACTCAACTTGCTTGTATTTTATATTTTCTGCCAAAGTACAGTGTGACATTATTTTTAGCACTTACGGTAATTTGGCTTTCAAATTAGACACATTCAGAGACACTAGAAGTTCTGCAAGCATAAGCTGACATACATTTATTTTCCAAATACCAATTGTTCCCTGAACTTAAAAAAATGAAAATGACAGAAATAATATTTTATGTAAATACAATGTTTAATCATATGATATGCTAAGATGCATACCTTCTTAGTTTATGGAAGCTTCTGGTTGCTTGTGGTGCCAGTGTCATGGGGGGTAGTCTTTTAATAGATGCACTGGTGGCTCAGATGGTAAAGCGTCTGCCTGCAATGCAGGAGACCTGGGTTCCATCCCTGGGTCAGGAAGATCTCCCAGAGAAGGCAATGGCAACCCACTCCAGTACTCTTGCCTGGAAAATTCCATGGATGGAGGAACCTGGTAGGCTACAGTCCATGGGGTCACAAAGAGTCGGACATGACTGAGCAACTTCACTTCAAGGGTATTTTTATGATTTGCTCTTTGTGTGTCTGTATCCTGCTGAGGTCATGAAAGTCTGTGTGCATCATACATTTCCTAAAAAAAGAAAAAAAGAGTTCCTCTTTTATGCTTCATGGACAGGAAATTACTTTGGGAAGACTTCCTCTTTGTACTGCATGTGCATTTCTGGGCATCAGAAATGCTTGTGATTTAATCTGCCTCCTTGACTGGAATGTTTCTTTACTGGCTTGTCACTGCGCTTTGTTTCCTTCCACAAAGGTGAGAGTATTTCCATGCTGCCTTGTCATTTTTACAAAAGAGTTTGTTTCCCTGTTATGGAGTTGTGTGACATCACAAGATTTCACTCATATATTCATTTATTTATTCATTTGTTGACTCATTTGCTCCAAAACCATTATGAGTCTTTCATGTACAGAGCCAGAGAGACCTACAAAGAGCGCAGAATGTGGAATCAGTGCATTCCCATGGGTTTGGCTAGATGGCATCACCCACTCAATGGACATGTGTTTGAGCAAACTCCAGAAAATGGTGATGGACAGGGAAGCCTGGTGTGCTGCAGTCCATAGGTCGCAAAGAGATGGACACGACTGAGCGACTGAACAATGACACATGGCCTCTGGAAATTTTTTTGAGTGACCAAAGAAAAGGCTTAGATGTCTTCTCATTCCAGTTAAAAATTGAAAGAGAACTAAAATCAGGCCCAGATCCATATTTTGTGAAGCCAGAAGCTGTTGCTCCATGAGACTCCCTCTCTGGGAAAAATGCTGCAACATGATGAACATGAATTACCAGCACCTCACCCAGAGCCCCTGAAGGAGCCTTGTAATTAGGGCCCTTAAACTGAGGCTGCATTAGCCTCTCAGGCAGTCTGCTTTGAAACAAAAACCAGCCACTTGACTTTGAATAAATGCATGCTCATTCTTAACTTCTCTTAAAAAAGAAATAGCATGGATAGAATGATAAAGCAAAGAAACAAGTGACTGAGTTCATAGCTCATGTCAGCTACCAAAGTGACCCACTGAACGCGGCACTCCTACTGTATCGTGTATGCTTTGGGCACAATGTGTTTCTGGAGAGGTGGTAGAAGAAGGAAGCCAGAACGGGGTGCTCCTGTCCTCAGTATGGGCCACCGGGTTCCAGAGATGACACACATACATCAATAACCACTGCCCAACACAGGAGGCATTTCCTTTTTTAGAAGGCAGCGAGATATGGTGTTAAACCCAGAAAAGCTAAGATTACTGCCAGCTGAGGAAATATAGCTCTTACAGGAAAGGTAACATTTCAGCATGACTTTGATTGATGGGTGACATTTGAAGGTGTGGGGACGCAACAATTCAGGATTTCACGCAGAGGACTTGCTGTGAAGCACAGAAGACAGAAAGGCATGAGGCCAGCTTCCTGTGACAGTAACACAGAAAACAGGGACAGGAAGCACCATCGTGTCCAACCAGCAATCATGCAGAATTTTGAGTTGGGAGTGAAAAGGACCTTTGAGGAAGATTAATTGATGGGATTGGACTTCCCTGATGGCTCAGCAATAAAGAATCCACCTGTAATGCAGGAGGTGTGGGTTCGATCCCTGGGTCGGGAAGATCCCCTGGAGAAAGAAATGGCAACCCACTCCAGTATTCTTGCCTGGAGAATCCCATGGACAGAGGAGCCTGGTGGGCCACAGTCCATAGGGTCACAAAGCGTCGGACACAACTGAAATGACTGAGCATGCACACATGCAATTGATACGATTAGGGTGATTTGGAGATTGATTTAGCTCAGTCTTCCACTTTACAACTTGGGCCCAGAAGGAGCAGCAGTGTGTCAGGAATGCAATGTGAGTTCGGTAGCCAAGTTGGGTCTCCACAGATGCACAATTTTCCCTTTTTGCAACCAAGACATTATGAGTAAGGATCCATCTCTAGTCCTCTGACTTGGAGCACAAAAACCTCGTGCTTTCCTACATAAAGGGGTGGGAAAGGGGCAAGAGAAAACTATTTGATGGTTAGCTAAAATATGAGATGTTTCTTTGACAATAAAAAATCTATTTTAAGACCTTTTATAGAAAGTAACACTGTCCAATAGAAATAATAAATCAAAATTTTTCTAATAACCATGTTTTAAAAAGTTATAAAATGGTGCAGTTAATTTTAGTAACATATTTTACTTACCTGGTAGATTGAAAGCATGATCATCTCAACATGCAATCAATAAAAAAATCATTAAGACATTTTGCATTTGTTTAAAGTAAGTCTTTGTAATTGTACAATTATGACATATTTGTATTTGTTCTTAACCACGTTTTTTATGAGTTCAGCAGCTACCTGGGGCTATTGAACAAAGATATCAAGCTTTACACTAAGGTTTACAAGAGGACAGTTTCTGAATTTCTAGCATGGTATTTCATATTTAATTGGTCTCACTTATGTGTGATCTGGGCTTCCCAGGTGGTGCTAGTGGTAAAGAACCCAACTGCCAATGCAAGAGACATAACAGACTCCGGTTCCATCCCTGGGTCGGGAAGATCCCCTGGAGAACTGCGTGGCAACCCACTGCAGTATTCCTGTCTGGAGAATTCCATGGACATTGGAGGCTAGTGGGCTATAGTCCATAGTGTTGCAGCAAAGAGTTGGACACGACTGAAGTGACTTGGCACACATGCATGCGTGTCTGATCTAACTAGTATTAGAAATTGCAAGAAGTAACAATGAATGTCCCTGAAGTCAGACCTCCATGTGAAGTGTGAAATCTCACTTTTTTGTTCTCTAATTAGAAATCTGGGTGAGGTTACTGCATAGATCTCAACTCCTAGGCTACTCTTTTCCTTGACTTACTGATCTCAACAGAGTCTAATCTTCCAGGAAGGTGCTGAGTGCCTTTCCTTAATAAAATTTTTCCCACCTAAACTTCAGGGTTTGACATTAATGAAAAAGTCCAAAGTACCAAGCCTGTTTTTTCATAGGAAACACCAGGGAATGAATTTTTTTCCAGCTCCTATTTGCATTTTACCCATTTCATTTGCTACTTCTGGGCACAGATGCTCTCAGCCACCTGTTCTCTGAATATATTCTTTCCCCAACTGGCTTACCCATTTGTTTTGATACACGGGCAGAGCAGATTCCAGCCATCACTCACGTATTATGCCCATTCAATATGAAAAGCTATGTCCACGTGCATGCAGGAAGACCAAGTCATGGGCATAATTTCCAAATCTAATTCTAAAGTCTCAAAAAAACTAATCAAGGGATCTAGGCTGCCGCTTAAGTACTAAAGGGAAGGTGAGGAGGAAGGCAAGATACTCATCTCTGATTGAAGATGAAGTGGAGGCTATGAGGGGGGGCTTTAGGAGGCCTTGCTTTTTATATCACCCAGAGGACTTGGTGCAGCAAGTACTTGCAGTTGTAGTTCAGTCAGTCAGTCACGTGTGACTCTTTGTGACCCCATGGACTGCAGCACTCCAGGCTTCCCTCTCCTTCACTATCTCCCAGTTTGCTCAGACTCACGTCCATTGAGTGGGTAATGCCGTCCAACCATCTCTTTCAAGGCCCTACACAAACCCCCTGGACGATCAGTGTGCCTGGATCTGCCAAGAGCTTCCTGTTACAAACACCTGGAGCTCACTGAGTGGTTGCTTTCTGTGTTCTGATCTTCCAGGGGGCGGGGAAAGTGCTGGGGGGTCGACACAACAGACGGCGGTTGGAGGGTAAATACCCCAGCTCCTTCCCTCCTCCAGTGGACCATCCCAGGGTCCTCAGCAGGACTGAGCTCCAGCTGCCCACAGTAGTCACTCATTTATGAACACTCCTTTTCTTTCTTTCCCACTCTCTCCATCTGAGCTGTCTGGAATTATTTCCCAGATAAACTGTTCTCACCCAAGTCTTTGCTTTGAGGTCTGCTTCTGAGGAAGCCAGCCTGAGACATCTGCCCTTGCCAGCATTGCTCAGAAGTCAGTTGTGTCTGGTGCTATGGCGAACACAGTGGTCTTAGGCTCTGATTGCCCCCAGAACAACCCTCAGTGTCCCAGGTCTTTTTGCTCTGCTAATTCCTTCTCTTCCCAGAAGTGCCCAGGGATGGGTCCAGCATTCTTTTTGGTGGACCCAACCTTCTCCCCTACCATCACTTTTGCCACCTCCACCCTAGTGCCATCTTCCCCACCCTGCATGGCAGTGCAACATTTGCCACCTTTCCACTGTTCTCTCTCAAGCCTAGAAGGCTGTCTCCTTTCAGAGATTACAGTGATTTTTAGGCTTTCAAAGAGACGGACCTTTGTCTCTGTTTCTTAAAGACCACCTTGGATGGGCTCATGTGAGCCATTCCTGACAGTTCCTTTTAAGTCAGTTGAGGCAAGTTCCCTCAGGGCTGAAACAGGGGACCTCTTGCCTTGCACCTCCCCTGACAAATGTGCTCCTTTGCATAACCCTTTTCTCTTGCATATGAGGTCCCCAAGCCTGGTCCAACATACCCACAGACTTCACAGCTCTGTAGCTCAACATCCCTGGGAATCAACCCTCCTATGTCCCTTTGCCCTGAGAACTTCCTGGGTGCAGATGAGGCATGCTTCTCTGTGTAGGCTAGGGAGTCTGCAGAAGAGTAGGATGGCCAAGACCACAGACTCGAACCAGAACCAAACTGCCTGGACTCAAAATCCCTTTCCATCTGTTCCCAGTAGGTGACCAGGACCTCTATGTGCCCCAGTTTCCTCATTTATCAAATGGGGATGGCTTAGCTCCTAGGGTTGTCTAGGAGATGAACAGGGCACACACATCCATCTACCCTAGAATCTCAGACACAGGAGCACAGAGCCTTGCAGTACAAAATAGCCCAAATTTGTCAGGCTTCTAGTCTTCTCTTTTGCTACTAGTGCATCGTATTTAGTAGAACTTCTTTTCAAAAAAAAAAAAAAGATAATAAAACTAAATTTTAGAGGAAAAGGCAAAGCTGTCCAAGGAAATACATCTCTAGTATAAATGTTGAACTGGAAGTGGCTCGGAGGTGGAGACCTGGGTTATTTCTTAAGAGGAGCAGTCAGGGAAGGAGGAGTTTGGAGTTTAGTTCCTAAAGGAACCCCTGTGCCATTTCTGGGCAGCCAGGGCTCCCCCTCCTGGTAACATTAATCAGTTCAGTTCAATTCAGTTGCTCAGTCGTGTCCGACTCTTTGTGACCCCATGGATTGTAGCATGCCAGGCCTCCCTGTCCATCGCCAATTCCCGAAGTTTATGCAACCTCATGTCCATAGAGTCAGTGACGCCATCCAACCATCTCATCCTCTGTCATCCCCTTCTCCTCCTGCCTTCAATCTTTCCCAGCATCAGGGTCTTTTCAAATGAGTCAGTTCTTCACATCAGGTGGCCAAAGTATTGGAGTTTCAGTTTTAGCATCAGGCTTTCCAATGAATATTCAGGACTGATTTCCTTTCAGATGGACTGGTTGGATCTCCTTGCAGTCCAAGGGACTCTCAAGAGTCTTCTCCAACACCACAGTTCAAAAGCATCAATTCTTTGGCGCTCAGCTTTCTTTATAGCCCAAGTCTCACATCCATATGTGACTACTGGAAAAACCATAGCTTTGACTAGACGGACCTTTGTTGGTAAAGTAATGTCTCTGCTTTTTAATATGCTGTCTAGGTTGGTCATAACTTTTCTTCCAAGGAGCAAGCATCTTTTAATTTCATGGCTGCAGTCACCATCTCCAGTGATTTTGGCATGGCCTGCTGTTTAATCAAGAGTGTTAATTCATAGCAAAAGTTGACTTATTTCCTGGGAGCCAGAAAAGGAATGGGGCTTCAAGGTTTGTGGGTTCAGAAATCTCCAAATAGGTGAGTGTCTCTAACGGTGTTATTCAGTATGAAGCCATTAATCACAGGTGGCTATTAAAATTGAAATTAAGCTGATTCAAATTGATTGCAATTAAAAACTCAGTTCCTCAGCATCGCTGGCCACATTTCAATAGCCTGTGGCCAGGATCTCCCTATTGGACACTGCAGATCTAGAACATTTCCATCACTGTAGAAAGTTCCACTGACCAGTGCTGGTCTATGCTGTATGCACAAATTGTTTACAATTTTTGGCTTTGTGGTTTCCCAGGATCAAAATCCTAAGTCACAGACCCCTACAGAGAAGACCCCTTGGACTCAAATCTTGAGTGTGCTTGTGACAGTGGTGTCCTTGCAAAGTTTTGTCTGTTGCTGTAAGAAGCTTTCAGAATCCAATGTTGAGGGAGAAGGCCAAGTGGCGAACCAAATGGGCGCGACTACTTTAATGAGAAGATGGGAATGATTTTGCAATCAATCCTGTCATTATTTTTAAGTGAGTGTTTTTCAAGTTCTTGAGATCAGTTTGTTCTTGTGGGCAAATTAAGCATGTCTTCAAAAATCTCGTTTGTGCCATTAAACTGATGAGCACACTCTTCCTGGTGCAGAGATAAATTCCAGCTCCGACAAGGTCAGCCGATGACACATGCTAAATTGGTGAGCTCTTAATTAATGAAGTTTTAGTAGAACTATCATTTTCTCCAGTAAACATTTCGTTTCAGTTGCTTTTTCAGAATTTGAGTTGCCTCAGTGACTAATTAACGTACAAGAGATATTGAATTGCTCTGTAACTATGTGAGTGATTTCCATTTTTCCCTCTGCTGGTATTTGCTCTCGCCTTCATTTCCCAGGCTGGCACAAAGAAGGGAAGAATAACACCCTCGGCAGGCCCATAAGATCACGTGTAGTATTTGTGGACTATAATATTAGGGACTCTTGTTGCTGCTATTTCCGTAACATAAATTTAAGAAATTTTGAAAACTCTGTTTCAAACAGTTGATAAGTAACTTTCCCCACACTGCATTTTGAGTTACCCCACGGTTCCAGGAGCTATAATAACAGGTTTTCAGAGAAAATTAAGAAAACCTATAGAGAATTAATGTGGGGAACACTTGCATGACTCTAATAAAGTTTCTGTTAAGTACCTGAGTACCTAAATCTATTCAATATGTTCTTATTCAGCATTTCACATTTATATGGTTACAGATCACCCATTTTGAAAGTCTCTGAACAGTATGTTAGTGTTGTTTTTTGAATGTTTGGGGAAATATAATACGGGCCTCAGTAGAAACTAATGAACTCCCCCTCCTTCTGTTCATTGGCTCCTTCTGAAGTTGGAGCCCCCTAGTTGGATATTTTTGTTTTATACAAAAGAGTCCCTCTGCAAGGTACCCTGGATGCTAGGTGGATTACATGACTGCCCTTCCCCTTACTTCTCCTGTGCCTGGACGCTTCCTATGTTCCCGAGTAGGATCTCTACCTACACCCTTCGTAGTGCTAGTTCTTGAGCATCATGATGGGATTTGGGTGCACCTATCTCTCAGATGACAGTGATAATATAGAGATGTGCAATTTAAGTTCCCAGTGGTACCTAAAGGAAGAAATGAAAAGCACTACTGCCCTGGAAAAATTATACTTCTTACTTTCCAAATTCATCCTATCATTTCAATTTGGGGCTGATTTTTCTTGCCTTTAGGGTTTTTCTCTGCCAAGACTAGCAGCTTCAGTTCATGCCAGGCCAGTCTCCACTTGGTGATGAATGAGCTATGATTCGAGATAGAGTATGTTATACTTTTATCATTTGGCTTGGAAAAGTATTAGTCCCTAACAGGATTTACTAGTAAGCACTATTTGTTCCTTCTTTTAAAAAGAGCACATTGCTAATTTATTGTTTAGTAAATATTTTTCTTCTGACATTCGAATTTGGCTGTGAATCTGGGGTGAGGCACAGCACATGGGTGTTCACCATGGGGCCTGGTTCTGGCTTTGATGTCAAGAGAACAGTGTGTCTCTGGCTGTGTATAAAGTAGAGCTAATAATAGGTCCTCCTTGCAGGTGTGTTGGGAAAGGAAGCTGATAAAGCACAGTGTTAGCATGAGTGGAAAAAGACGATGAATATTTTTAATATTGTTGTCCATTTATTTCCATACTTTTCTGAACAACTGAATTGCGAGGGAGAGTCAGTGGTTTACACCTCATTGTTTTTATTTTTATTTTTCTGGATCTTTCTTCCCTTCCTCGACTCCTCACATCCATGGAGTTTCTATTCCTTGGATTTGTTTACCTACTCCTAACGTCACTTCTTTCTTACTCTTCAGTCTGGGTTTCAAAATAGAACCTTACCAGAAAGGTTTTAAAATATGTTAGTCTTGGTATTTTCTCATTGATTTGTGACCTTTTTCTCATTTGCCTTGCATTTCCTCTCCTATATGTCACTGGAATTGAATCTTTTAAAATTATTTTATTTTTTAATTGAAGTATAGTTGATTTACAAAGTCGTGTTAGTTTCAGGTGTACAGCAAAGTGATTCCATCATATATATATATATATATATATATATAATCTTTTCCATTATAGGTTATTAGAAGATATTGACTATGGTTCCCTGTGCTATATAGTAGGTCCTTATTGTGTATCTGTTTTATATATATAGTAGTGTGTATCTTTTAATTTCATGGCTGCAGTCACCATCTGCAGTGATTTTGGAGCCCCAAAAATAAAGTCTGACACTGTTTCCACTGTTTGCCCATCTATTTCCCATGAAGTGATGGGACCATGGTCTTCGTTTTCTGAATGTTGAGCTTTAAGCCAACTTTTTCACTCTGCTCTTTCACTCTCATCAAGAGGCTTTTTAGTTCCTCTTCACTTTCTGCTTGGTGGCTCAGAGGTTAAAGCGTCTGCCTGGAATGCAGGAGACCCGGGTTCGATCCCTGGGTCGGGAAGATCCCCTGGGAAAGGAAATGGCAACCCACTCCAGTACTCTTGCCTGGAGAATCCCATGGAGGGAGGAGCCTGGTGGGCTACAGTCCATGGGGTTGCAGAGTATCGGACACGACTGAGCGACTTCACTTTCACTTTCTGCCATAAGGGTGGTGTCATCTGCATATCTAAGATTATTGATATTTCTCCTGGCAGTCTTGATTCCAGCTTGTACTTCTTCCAGCCCAGTGTTTCTCATGATGTACTCTGCATATAAGTTAAATAAGCAGGGTGACAATAGCCATGAAATTAAAAGACGCTTAGTCCTTGGAAGAAAAGTTATGACCAACCTAGATAGCATATTGAAAAGCAGAGACATTAGTTTGCCAACAAAGGTCCATCTAGTCAAGGCTATAGTTTTTTCAGTGGTCACGTATGGATGTGAGAGTTGGACTCTGAAGAAAGCTGAGCGGCAAACAATTGATGCTTTTGAACTGTGGTGTTGGAGAAGACTCTTGAGAGTCCCTTGGACTGCAAGGAGATCCAACCAGTCCATTCTGAAGGAGATCAGCCCTGGGTGTTCTTTGGAAAGAATGATGCTAAAACTGAAACTCCAGTACTTTGGCCACCTCATGTGAAGTGTTGACTCATTGGAAAAGACTCTGATGCTGGGAGGGATTGGGGGCAGGAGGAGAAGGGGACAACAGAGGATGAGATGGCTGGATGGCATGACTGACTCGATGGACGTGAGTTTGAGTGAACTCTGGGAGATGGTGATGGACAGGGAGGCCTGGCATGCTGCGATTCATGGGGTCGCAAAGAGTCGGACATGACTGAGCCACTGAACTGAGTGTGTATCTGTTAATCCCAAACTCCTAATTTATACCTCACTTCCCTTTCCCCTTTCTCACTTTTCTATATGTGTGTCTGTTTCTGTTTAGTAGATAAGTTCATTGGTATCATATTCATTTTTATTAATTTCTAAAATATTTGCTTTTTTATTTACTTTTGGCTGCATTGGGGTCTTGGTTGCAGCATGTGGGATCTTTTTTGTTGCAGTGTGTGGGCTTAGTTGCCCCATGGCATGTGGGATCTTAGTTCCCTGACCAGGGATTGAGCCCACATGCCCTGCATTGGAAGGCAGATTCTTAACCCATGGACTAGCAGGAAAGTCCCTGGTATCATATTTTAGATTCCACATATAACTGATATCATATGATATTTGTCTTTCTCTGCCTGACTTACTTCACTTAGTTTTATGATCTCTAGTTCCATCCATGTTGCTGCAAATGGCATTATTCCATTCTTTTAGGAGGAGAGGGAGCTTCAGTCTAAGGATGCCATCCCTTAGAAAGCCCCGTATTCCTTTCTCTACCTTGTGACTTTAATTATAACTTCTTTTCTCCTATATTCAAACTTTCTAGCTCCTGGCTATATCACCAGGGTCATTTAGCATCTCAAATTGCCCCTTTGGGTTAAAAAGCAAATAAAAATTCCTTTATACTCCCTATCCTTCTGCTACCCTTCATTCCTTTGTGAGTAGTTCCCTTAGGAGGTTTTAATTGTCAAATCCAAAGGCCAGTTTTTGATCTTCATCTTCCTTGAACTACTTTGTAACATTTCTTGATATTCCCTTTACTTTTCAAATCTTTCTCTCTTTGATTTCTACTTCTTTGCTTTATTTTAATTTTCCTTATATTTCTTTGATTCTTCTTATCATTCTTTGCTGGCTATTCCATTCCCATCAAACATTATGATTCCCCAAGAATTGTTCTTGGCTCCCTTTAGGGCCTCACAGTACATTCTATCCCAGGAGGATCTTAAATCCTCCTGGCTTCAAATGTCATTTATATGCTAATTACTCTTGAATCTTGGCACTGGCTTCTCCCCCCAGTCTCCAGATCTTTACTCCAGATATGGGGTATCCTATAGCAATTTCAACTTTACAATTACCAACTTTTATTATTGATCTTTTCTCCCTAAACACTTCTGCTTCTCTCGGTGGTAGCAAAGTTCGCTCAGCTTGCTCATTAGAAATCACAATCATTCTCATTGCCAAGTCCCACCCTCCCTGCCTCATCAGTGAGTCACTTTTTACTTCTACCTCGGACTTGTGTCTCCCTTCCTCCTGTGGCAATCACTACCTTGGTCCCATCTCTATCTACTCTACAAGGGTTGTTGCTTCCTACTTAGTGTTAACACCAGCAGCATCTTCCCAGTGCAGTTCATTGCCACATTATTATGAGAGGAACTTTCCCAAACAACAACATTTGTTATTTTCAATTCTCCCTTAAAAACCTTCTTTTGCTCCTTGTTGCCTTGGGAATAAAAATTCATAGATCTGTGCATGGCAAAGTGCATGCTGCTTTCCAGACAGTGACTGCCAGGAACACACCTAGAACTGAACAAGTTGGTTTACAGCCTATTCCAATGAGGGAGAGTATAATCCATGGAGAACCATGGGTGTCTCGGTGAAAGAGCATTAGAAGGACTTAGAGGATTTGAGCTAGTGTTAGGTGATTTGGGGAGTGTTCAAGATGCAGGACTTTGCTGTGGTTGGGATGCTTCAGAAGTTGAGGCAATTCTGTGAGTACACAGAGGATTAACACATTGGATCTCTGAATCTTATCTATGAGGAGGAAGAATAAAGTAAAGCTAAAATTATTTAGTAAAGAAGCAGCAGTCACTTATATTAGCCAAGCTAGAGTGATGATGTTTGGCCATTTTTATGATTTGGACAGTACTCTGGTTTCATCTGAGTTCAGATGTATTTATAGTGTCTCGTGTTTGTCTTGAACCACAACACACTGTGTGTCTGTGGTCACAAAGTGGCTTTGTCTGATGCTGATGTTCTGTGAAGTTGTCCGTGGTCAACAGGAGAATACCAAGGCACAGTGGTGAATATCCACCAGCTCCTAGATGCTGGAGCTACTTTTCACTTACTACTTTTTGCCCTCTGGTTCCAACGGGTCCCTGTAGCCTGCTCTTCTATCCTTGACACACTCTTGCCCACTTGCTTCTACTATTTTTCCTGCTTTGCAGCCTACTAATAATGCTGAAAGTTGCATAGGTTTCTTAACCAGGCCATGCCATTTCTTACTTTTCTGCTTTTGTTTTTTTTCTGAAAACAGACTCTCAGATCACTCCTGTATTTCTGGTGGGAAAACATAAAATCAAGTGTCTTATTCTTAGAAGACTTACATTATGGTACACTCTTACACTGTAGTAAATTTGTTTTCTTCACTGTATTATTCCTTTCCCAATGAATAACTTGCCAGCTTTGTACAACTTTGAGCCACTTATGTATCTTTTAACCTACTCAGTTTGTTTATTTGTAAATCGGTTAGTACCAACCCAGAAGTGTTGTTTTGAGGCTTAATATGTGCAAAATGCTTAGACCGTTTCCCTAGGCCATAACAAATAACAAATAAAGTAAATAACAAATAAGTATTATCTATTATCATTATTATTGTTGATGGCATTGGGCAGTGTTGTCAATTTTATTATTGTTTTAGCAATATTTTCACAATGAATTCAAGGCCTGACCTATAAAATGGTGGTAGAAGAAATGTTTTGTATTTGTATATTTCTTTCCACTGTAAAGTACTTATGTGGTAATTATTTGACTTAGCTTTAGGACAATATCAGGTAATTCTTTTCATCCTCAGTTTGAAATTGAGGAAACAAGTGTGCGGCCATTAGCTGGTATGCCAATGATCGTACTCAAAAAAGTTGAGGTATGATACTTCAAGGACTTCCCAGGTGGCACAGTGATAAATAATCTGCCTGCCAATGCAGGAGACGTGGGTTTGACCCTGAGTCAGGAAGATCCCATGGAGAAGGAAATGGCAACCTACTGCAGTATTCTTGCCTGCAGAAGCCCATGGACTGAGGAACCTGGAGGGCTACAGTCTATGGGGTTGCAAAAGAATTGGAAAACAACTGAGCATGCATACATGATATTTGACCCAAGGTCTTCTCATATCTGATTCAGTGTTTCTCAAAAACTGTATGCCAGTTTAAACGACAACTTTCCCTTGCGCACTGTTGTATTCAAACCATGCTTCCCAGGTTGTGTAGTCTCTTGTCTCTAATTGAAAACACTGAGCCAAAAGATGAATCTCTTCAAGAAATCCAATCCACGTATAAAGCATTTTGGTATATGGAAGCATACACACAGGTACACATACTAATGTTCTTACATGAAACATGAAATATGGATTTTTAAAATGAAAGTTTGGTAGTAACTTTCATAGTGACTGTTCTCTCCATCAGCTAGCAGGTTGTTCATACTTAGTGACTGTGGTCTGTTGTTATGAAAATTTCGACTCTATCTTTGGCTGATTCAAGTATGTGCTTCCACAGGTTTGCAGCTAGAAGGCTAATGCTAACAGCTTACAATAATAAGAATATAGCAATGTGGAATGCAGGATTGGAGAAAAGGATACTAAGAATTACGTAGCAGAAGTAGATCAGATCTGGCAAAGAAATTTAGTATTTCAGATGAGTCCATTTGCCTGATTGCAATTGGTATGCACTGTAAATTATTGCCTAGAAGAAGGGCAACAATTTGAAATCCAACAGCAGAGAATAAATATGTAAATTGTACCATTCTTTGAAATAGCAAGAAACTATTATACCTTAATTCACTTGTGCTGTCACTGTCCATTTTAACACAGAAACACTGGATTCGTTCTACCTTTAATTTGTTCATTGCCTTTCCTAAATTTTCCTTGTTGTAATGGGTGGCTACTGTTATAAAACAAGAAAGACTAATAAATTAGGATTGACCGCCTTGTATTGCATGAGCCAATGCCACAGACTTGGGAATTAAAATTTGGTCATTTTGCTTGAATTTAGTGCAAGTCAACTGCTGTGATTTTTAAGTATTTTTGGTTTTAGGATTCATGTGGCAGTATTTTAAAAAAATCTTATTTGACATTTTAGTATTAATTTCTACTTTGGTCCTTCAGTTGCATGCTATTGTATTACTTAATGTGGGAATCATTTTACAAACCTAGTTTTTTTCTTTATACCTTGATGAAAAATTTTATATACTTATCAATAAATTTCATTTTCATTAAAGGTCATCTTTGACTAAGAATAGTAGAGAGGCCCCTAGAGCAATGCAGTATGCTTGGAGAAAGAGTAGACCCAGCAGTCAGGGAGTAGTTATTGGGGACTCACTAGTCTAAGGTGGCGATTAGGTACTGAAACAGGGCATAGTCCTCTGAACTCTAGAAGTTTACACCCTGTATCAGTATTTTGTAAACCCCTTTCTTCTGTTTCTTCTCTTCATGTCCTAGAATCTGTTATTTTAAGATGTTACTAAACCCTTCTGTTGCAAATAGGTGTGGTAGAGTTGAAGAAAGCCATTGGTTTACCAGGTGGCCCTGAAAGGTCCCCACAATTCTGGTGTTCCTTAGAATAAGGTAATGAAATAAGATGCTGTTTTGAAAAGATAATAGCTTTTCATGGCAGCAAAAGTTGTACACCAATGCATCACACGGATATGAAGCTCAACAGGAGTTAGACAATGAACCATGAGATCTAAGTAATTGAGTTTGTTCATTACAGAAAGTTTTTGAAACATTATATGAATATCAGTATCTAAGACACGGAAGCAATCTAAATGGCCATGGACAGATGAATGGATAAAGAAGATGTGGTACATATATGCAATGGCATATTACTCAGCCATAAAAAGAACAAAATATTGCCATTTACAGCAACATGGATGGACCTAGAGATTATCATACTAAGTGAAGTAATTCAGACAGAAAGACAAATATATGATATCACTTATATGTGGAATTTAAAATACCATACAAATGAATTTATTTATAAAACAGAAACAGTCTTACAGACTTTAAAAACAAACTTATGGTTACCAAAGAAAGGTGGAAAGAGAGATAAATTAGGAGATAGGGATGAAAATATTAACACTATGTATGTCTTTTCTTCTGCCTCAGTTATTCTGCTATTGATTCCTTCTAATGTATTGTACATCTCTCTTTGTTCTTTAGTTCTTTGGCAAACATTTCTTGCATCTTTTCCATTCTTTTTCTGAGATCCTGGATTATCTTCACTATCATTATTCTGAATTCTTTTTCTGGAAGGTTGCCGGTCTCCAACTCATTTAGTTGTTTTCCTGGGAATTTATCTTGTTCCTTCATCTGGGTCATAATCCTATTTCTTTTCATTTTGATTAGCTTTCTGTGATTGTAGTTCTGAATACTGCAGGATTGTAGTTCTTGATTCTTCCATCTGCTCTCTGGTGGATGAGGATGAGAGGCTTCTGCAAGCTTCCTAATGGGAGGGACCAGCTGTGAGAAAAACTGGCCTTGCTCTGATGGGCAGAGCCATGCTCAGTAAAACTTTAATCCAATTGTCTGATGATGGAGTGGGGCTGCACTCTCTCCCTGTTACTTGTTTGGCCTGAAGCAACCCGGACCTGGATTCTACAGGGTAATGGTGACCTCTAAGAGAACTTATGCCAAGCTGTATCTCCCAGGACTGCTGTTGCCAGTGCCCCTGCCCTGTGGCAGGCCACTGCCAATGCATGCCTCTGCAGGAAACTCTCAAACACAGTAAGTCTGGCTCAGTCTCCTGTGGGGTCACTGTTCCTTTGCCCTGGGTCCTGGTGCACACAAGGTTTGCTTGTGCCCTTCAAGAGTGGAGTCTCTGTTTCCCCAAGTCCTGTGGAAGTCCTGTAATCAAACCCTGCTGCTGCTGCTGCTGCTGCTAAGTTGCTTTAGTCGTGTCTGACTCTGTGCGAACCCATAGACGGCAGCCCACCAGGCTCCCCTGTCCCTGGGATTCTCCAGGCAAGAACACTGGAGTGGGTTGCCATTTCCTTCTCCAATGCATGAAAGTGAAAAGTGAAAGTGAAGTCACTCAGTCGTGTCCGACTCTTAGCAACCCCATGGACTGCAGCCTACCAGGCTCCTCCATCCATGGGATTTTCCAGGCAAGAGTACTGGAGTGGGGTGCCATTGCCTTCTCCTAATCAAATCCTACTGGCCTTCAAAGTCAGATTACCAGAGGATTCTCAACCCCTTTGCCAGATCCCCAGTCTAAGGAGCCTGATGTGGGGTCTAGAACCTTCAACAGTGGGAGAACTTCTTTAGTGTTATTTTTCTTCAGTTTGTGGGTCGCCCACCTGGCAGGTATGGGATTTGATTTTATTGTGATAGCGCCTTTCCTACCATCTTGTTGCAACTTCTCCTTTGTACCTGAACCTGAGGTATCTTTTTTTGGTGGGTTCCAGTGTCCTCCTGTTGATGGTCATTCAACAGCTAGTTGCGATTTTGGTGGTTTCGCAGGAGAAGATGAGCACATGTCCTTCTACTCCACCATCTTGAACCAATCCCTACACATTATATATAAAATAGATAAACAAGGACCTACTGTATAGCACAGGGAACCACAATCAATATCCTGTGATAACCTATAAGTGAAAAGAATATGAAATAAAATATCTATATAGCTACCTATAACTGAATGTAACATATATGTATAACTGAATCACTTTGCTGTACACCTAAAATTAAGACAGCATTGTAAATCATCTATACTTCAATAAAAAAGTAATTTAACACTTTAGAAAAAACATGTCCAACGGCCCATGGCTGTAAACACACACACACACACACTTCTTATGCTTGGTATGTAGCAGTTAAGTAAAATATATTTGACCAAGGTGTTACCCCACAAGTGATGTGCATATGTCACAAGGATTTTACTAGATGGTGTATGATATTTGTAGAAATGTCTGATTTTGCAAAAGGTCAATGGTAAGGTTGGTATCTCCTGAGCTGGAGAGGGTGCCTCTACTAGAGCAAGGACCCTGTCACCTTCGTTATCCCTGTATCCTCACTTCTCAGTACTGCTGCTGCTGCTGCTGCTGCTAAGTCGCTTCAGTCGTGTCCGACTCTGTGGGACCCCAGAGACGGCAGCCCACCAGGCTCCCCCATCCCTGGGATTCTCCAGGCAACAACACCGGAGTGGGTTGCCATTTCCTTCTCCAATGCATGAAAGTGAAAAGTGAAAGTGAAGTCACCCAGTCGTGTCTGACTCCTAGTGACCCCATGGACTGCAGCCTACCAGGCTCCTCTGTCCGTGGGATTTTCCAGGCAAGAGTACTGGAGTGGGGTGCCATTGCCTTCTCCACTTTTCAGTACAGTCACTGATAAATACCTATTTGATGAATAAGTGAATACAGATGGCCAGCTGATAGGCCTGGTCAAGGAACTGTTCTTTAAATACTTAGTCTGAGAATACAATCATGTTTTTCTACTAAGCATAAATTGGTCTCTCAAGGATGGAATCCTATTAAGAAAGTTCATAGAGTTGAACTGTCAATTTACATACTTTATTTATGTAAACACACAGAGATCATATATGTAAAATTTTTTGAAATGTCAATGTATAGACTCTACCTTGAGAAAGAAATACATTTCTCAACCAGACTGGAATACTCACTTTCACATCAGTATCTTCTTTTCTTGTAAGTGAGCTATGTGATAAGTTAATTTATCATTAGCTTCCAGTTTATAAAAGTATAATGAAAACTCTTGAATCAACTGAAGGTTTATGCCAGCTTGTCTTACTCTTCCCTTGCAGAGAAACTACAGAAGATCCAAATTTTCAAAAGGCTGCTTTGTTGAGACTGAAATCAGACTAGAGGTTGTGAGTGATGTCAGTTGAATGTGTAATTGACTCAGGTTTTTATAGTTCTGGAAATGCCCTGAGGAAAGGGGTATTTTGTTTGAAGGGACCCTGTCTCTTCTAGCCAGTGGATGCATGGACTCTACTTTGGTCTGTTTTCCAGAAAGAACTGTTTCTTAAAATAGTAACACAAAATTTTCATGAGAATCCCATGACATCACCTGTGTAAGGTACTTACTGGGTATATTGTAAATATGTATTACTTAAATAATGTGAATTTGTTATTTTTTCTCTGTACCTTCCTTGATTCAGTTTTTCCTTGTTCATCATCTTATTTTCATCTCTGATTTGGATTACTAACTTTTCTTCTGATAACCATCGTCTTTCTCTGTAAGTGGTGATCTTTCTAACTCTCTTCAGTCTAGGAGTCTTTTTTTTAATTATTACTATAAGGAGTGTTTACATGTCTCTTGTCTAATTTTCTCATTTTCAAGTTTTTGAAGATTGTGGGGAACTTTGCTTTGGCATCTGCATCAACAGTAATTTTTGTCATTTGGGCTGGTTAGTAGATTGGGCTGGTTGTGTTCAATGCCTGATGTTGTACCTGGTGCATGGGAGACATTTCATAGACATAGACTGAGTCAGTTGTAGCTTTTGAAAACACTTTCCTTTAGAGCAGGCCCTAATGAAATTTTAAATAGAATTAAGGGCTGAATAATTATTGTAGGGACTGCCCTGTGTATTGTGGGATGTTCAACAGTGTCCCTGACCTGTAACCCCTAGAAGCCAGTAATATGCCTCCTTACCAGTATCACCAATAAAAAGCATTTCCAGAGATTGCCACATGTCCTCTTGAGGTCATGATCATCCCTGATTAAAAACTATTGCTTTAGAGCAAAGACTGTGCATTAGTGGTGTTTATATCTTTATTACTTCCCTAAATTTGTCTCAATAAAACTACATGGGAGGGAAGAGTACTTACCTTAATATTAAAAGGTTGCCACTAACCTAAGGGCAGTGAAAGGAAAATAACACATTATTCTTTTATCAAGAAATTTTTGCTGTGAAAAAATGTCATCTCTATTAAACACTGTATTTAATCCTATACTAGTTTCTCATTCTAGTACAAGTGTATTTCAGGTTGGGTGGGTGGCACTAAAGTGGCACTGGCCTCTATCAGTTATTTCCCAGTGCATAAATGGACAGTCCCTGACATAGTCAGTAAGTGGACATTCAAGACATAAGAGAGTCAATGAATTGTCCAGTAGTAAGCAGTGAGGGTTGCACTCTGGAAAAATGCTCAGATAGTGAAGAAGGCTGAGCGCTGAAGAATTGATGCTTTTGAACTGTAGTGTTGGAGAAGACTCGTGAGAGTCCCTTGGACTGCAAGGAGATCCAACCAGTCCATTCTGAAGGAGATCAGCCCTGGGATTTCTTTGGAAGGAATGATGCTGAAGCTGAAACTCCAGTACTTTGGACACCTCATGTGAAGAGCTGACTCACTGGAAAAGACTCTGATGCCGGGAGGGATTGGGAGCAGGAGGAGAAGGGGACGACAGAGAATGAGATGGTTGGATGGCATCACTGACTTGATGGACGTGAGTCTGGGTGAACTCCGGGAGTTGGTGATGGACAGGGAGGCCTGGCATGCTGTGATTCATGGGGTCACAAAGAGTCGGACAAGACTGAGCGACTGATCTGATCTGAAGTGCAACCCCCAGCTGGACCATGGTATGTGAATTGGCCACTGCTGATGGTATGCATTTTGATTAACACTGAGAATTGTGGATGAAAGAGAATTGTGGGAAAACAAGCAATTGTGGGAGAGTAGAGGATTGAGAGAGAGACTAGGAATTGTGGGAGAGAATTGTGGGAAAGAATGGAATGGTGGGAAATGCAAGGAATTGTGGGAGAGTAGAGGATTGTGAGAGTGACCAGGAATCGCAGCAGAGACTGGGGGATTGTGAGAAATAATGAAATTGTGGAAGAGAGGGGTGATTGTGGGAGAGTAGGATTGGATGAGAAAAGGGGGGCTGTGGGAAAAAGAATTGTGGAGTGGGAGAGAATAGAATGAAATTATGGGAGAGAAGGACAGATTGTAGGAAAAAGGAGTAGTCGTGAGAGAATAGAGGCTTGTGGGAAAGAATGGAATTGTGGGAGAGAAGGGTGACTGTGAGAAAGAATGGAATTGTGGGAGAGAATGAAGATTGTGGGAAAGAGAAGGAATTGTGGAAGAGAAGTGGGGTTAGAATGGAATTGTGGAAGAGAAGAGGGATTGGGGGAAAAAGGAGGAATTGTGGGAGAATAGAGGCTTGTGTGAAAGAATGGAATTGTGGGAGCATAGAGGATTGTGGGAGAAACTAAGAATTGTGGAAGAGAATGGAAGATTGAGGGAAAGATGATGGAAAAGAATGGAGGATTGTGAGAAAATATGGAATGTGGGAAATAATGGAGGATTGTGGGAAAGCAAGGAATTGTGGAAGAAAATGGGGGATTGTGAAAAACAGGAAATTGTGGGAGAGTAGAGGATTGTGGCAGACACAAGGACTTGTGGGACAGTGCAGGGAATTGTGCAAAACAAACAGATTGTTGGACAATATAGGAAATTATAGGAGATGGGATTATGGGAAAACATGGAGGATCGTGGGGGAGAATGGAGGATTTTAGGAGGATGGAGAGATGTGGGAGAGAGAATTGTAGGATAAAATAGGAAATCTGCAGAGAGAATGAATAATTTTGTGAAAGGAGTAATTGCAGGAGTGGAAGGAGAGTGGTGGGTTAGGTAGTAATTAGGAAGATGAGTAATTCTGAGAGAGAAGAGAGAATTGGAAACAACAGGAAAGTAGGAGAAATGGTAAATTACGGGAGAGAAGGGCAATTTGTGGGAGATATGGGAAATTGTGAGA
Source organism: Bos grunniens (assembly GCF_055505025.1). Lineage (NCBI taxonomy): Eukaryota > Metazoa > Chordata > Mammalia > Artiodactyla > Bovidae > Bos > Bos grunniens. The sequence continues at coordinate 9,740,110 of NC_141194.1, forward strand.
GAGATGGAGAATTGTAAGAAATAACTGAGGATTGTAGTAGAGAAGGAATAAATAGTGGGAGATAATGGAGGGTTATGGGATAGAATGGAAAATCTTGGGATGCAGCAGGGAATTGTGGGAAAGAGATGAGGATTGTGGGAAAGAGATGAGGATTGTGGGAGAAAATGGAGCATTAGAGGAAAAGAAAGCATGGTGGGAGAGAGAAGATACTGTGGAAGAGAAAAGAAATTGGCTCTTTGGGCTCCATTCCTCTTGTAGGCCATGTCCTTCTGTTCTTGCCTTGTCACTGGTCCTGTGTCCTAACCAATACCTTCCTATGCTTTCCCACTAGAGCTACTCCCCTGCCACTCCCAGTGCGCCTACTGGCCACACCCGTTTCCCCTGACACATCAGGCCTTCCTCTTGATGGTAGATCTGGAGAGTTGCTTTTCTCTGACTTGAAATGATAAGGTAATTAATGTACCTCAAGACACTTCCCTACCCCAATACTCTAAAATTTAGTACTCTAGGTTATGATTAAAATTAATCATTTGAGGGTTTTTTCTTTTCCTTTTTTTTTTTTTTTTTTTGGTGCCACACAGCTTGCCTGATCTCAGTTTTCCCACCAAGGATCGAACCCATGCCTCCTGCAGGGGAAGCATGACATGAGGTGCATCTGACTAACCACTGGACTGCTAGGAAACTCCCAGGATTAGTCATTTCAGTTTTATTCAAAAATCAAATATTCATGGGTGATGAGAAATGCAAAACGAATAAAATATTGTCTGTGCCCTCCGGGAAGTTTCAATTGTGTGAGACACAAAAGTAAATCATGTTGGCAATAGATGCATGCAGGAATACGAATAGTATACTGTGGGAACACAGACTAAGGCAAGAATCACAAATAAATGGATTTGACAAGTCACTTATAAAACTCTACAACAAAAGCAAAAGAAAGGAAAGGTTTCAATTGAGGTAGACCTGGAACAATAGCAAAGATATCTAAACATTAAAAAATGAAAGCTCACAGTATTTAAGTTAAGGAAATAGTGTAAGCATATACACAAAGAACAGAGGTAGGACATGGCCCCCTTGCCAGGACTAGCTGGTAGAATGGCTTAGAGCAGGATGGGGAGGGGGCAAGAGTATAGGTGCATCTGACTATCCTGTGCAGATATTAGAGGCCAAAGAGATAGGCATTCTCTGTCATAGGCCCTGGGGTGCTAATGAATATTACCATGTGGAAACTTTGTTGTTGGTAAGTCACTCAGTCATGTCTGACTCTTTGCAACCCCATGGACTGTAGCACACTAGGCTTCCCTGTTCTTCACCATCTCCTGGAGTTTGCGCCAACTCATGTCCATTGAGTCGCTGATGACATCCAACCATCTCATCCTCTGTCGCCCTCTTCTCCTCCTCCTGAATCTTTTCCAGCATCAGGGTCTTTTTCAATGAGTTGGCTCTTCACATCAGGTGGCAAAGGTATTGGAGTTTCATCATCAGTCCTCTGAATTCTTCTAAATTCTGTGAGCAGAGTAGCAGCTTTATCTTTTACTCAGTTTTCCCAGGCTAGTCATCAGTGACCAGGAGCCCCTGTAGATTCTGCCTCCTAAAAGGTCTCTTGCATCTGTCCCCACTTCTCCACGCTGGCTTCCACTGTCTTCCCTGATGCACCACTGCTTCCTCCGTGACTTGTTACAGCTGGCTTATGGCTGGCATCTTGGCACTGGTCTCTCCCACACTATGCACTATGCTAGTCCTAAAAGAACATCTGAGTGTTTCTCTCATTCCTTGTAAACTTTGACTACACTGTCATTGGCCATCAAATGAAGGACAAACTCCTTAGCAGAGTCTGTAAAAGCCCTTAGCGTCTGACCCAAACCTTCCCTCCAGCTCTCTGCAAGTCTTCCATACCATCTGGGCTATAGCCATCACCAAACCACATACACACGTTCTGTTCTCTGTGTCCACACAGGCTCTTCTTTGATTTCTTTGGTTTATTCTCCTTCTCCCCTGGTGGCCTCTCATGCCAGACTCAACTTGCACGTCAGCTTCTCCAGAGACTCACCAATGGACTCCAAATGCAATATGGTACATGCAATGACTTTCTTCCAAATAAAACAATAGTCTTGTATGTAGCTGTTTGCTAGTTTCATACATTATCCTGGTCAAGGATATTTGTCCCTCTGGATAAGATGCTGCTGACTATTCAATAGATGCTCAATGAATATATACTTAAGATCAAATTCACCTAACTTGTGAAAGATCCCTAGTAAGTACGGGATATCACGTCAGATACTTAATAATAGAAGCTCAGTGTGAACCTTTTGGCCTTGGAGTAAAATAGTAAATACTTAAGGATATGATAAATAAGTCAGATTTTGTCATGACTATTTAAACAAAGAGAAGCCTATCTACATTTATCATCTGCAGTTGGGTCTCTGGACTCTCCCTGCCCTGCTACACATGTTGCAAGGTACTTCCTGTATTATGGAGAAGCTCCCTGCCTTTACACAAGAGACCTACATTGAAGCAGCTGGAAAGAAGGAAAAAGGAAACAGTCCATGACTAACCATATCTCAGTCCCAAGATCACTACTTTAGAAGAGAAGGTTGCCCGTTCGTTCGGGTTCTGGCACATAGCCTGTGGTTAAGTAACAGGAGGCTGCTGTGTAGAAGTTCTTCTGCCCTGGGCTGGTTTGGTTACATATATCCACATCTTTAGCTTTGATTTTAGGTGTAGATTGGAAATTTTTACTCTGCTCTTTTGCTAATGAATTCTACTCCTCACCAGTATTTGTTTCATTTTTTTCTCAAACTAGATGATTTACGAGGTACTTTTTAGACATTAGGTAATTTGTTATTATTGACATTTATTGACTGGCCACTATTCGTCAGGCAATATGTAAGCACATAGCATCCAATATCTCATTTGATAATCACAAAATCTTAAGAGGAATCCCTTTTGCTAGTACCCTATTAGAGGTCCATAAATGCTAAGTCAAGTTGGCAAGTCCTTAGCTCACTCAGAGGAAGCTGAGATAGAGTCCTGTATCCAGATGTCACTAACCTTATTTTGAGCTTATCACGATGACTGTTGCTTAGTGAATGTTGCTGTTATTTGGAAGAGCTTAGTCAGTATAAAATCTTAGTTAAAAAACAGGAAAGTGAAAGTCGCTCAGTCATGTCTGACCCTTTGTGACCCCATGGGCTATACAGTCCATGGAATTCTCCAGGCCAGAATACTGGAGTGGGTAGCCATTCCCTTGTCCAAGGCATCTTTCCAACCCAGAGATTGAACCCAGGTCTCTTGCGTTGAATGAGAGTTATTTCAAAAGCTTAGTCAGTATAAAATCTTGGTTAAAAAACAGCGTTCAGGAACGTCCCAATTCTCAAGAAATTTTGTAAAATTTGCAATCAGTTTTCAGTAGGGCCTTTGGAACCATGCAATACATCCAAAGCTATAAAAACTCAAATTTTCCATCAAAAAGTATAACTTCATATTGTTACGTACAGCCATTAGACATTTATCAAGTGCAAGGTTCAAGCAAGTACAGTATGGTCCATGGAACACACCACAATGTAGGCAGTGTATATGCATTCTGGTGACGGTTGTAAACAGTAATGTAATAAATGGGGGCATGTTAGGGAAGGGGAGGGGCTCTACAGCCCCAGTGGGGACAGAGGAGGGGAGAGTACCTTTCCCCTTCAATGGCACATATTAAATCAACTAATTGGTCCCAAGAGGAAGGAAGGTACTGCCAACATACAGATTCTTTTTCTAAAGATACTCAATGTTAAAAGGAAAATGTTCATTCAAGAAGAATCTTTAAAGAGGATAAAATCTTGAGTATACAATTGTTTTAAAAATTCAAGAAAATCTCTTCCCACGAGCAATAAATAAAAAAGTAAAATGAAAGTTTGATTTTTGGCTGTACAGATAAAGTAGTTGAAGGAAGCCAAAATTAATGTTATAGTAATATTGACTCATTGGAAAAGACCCTGATGCTGGGAGGGATTGGGGGCAGGAGGAGAAGGGGACGACAGAGGATGAGATGGCTGGATGGCATCACTGACTCGATGGACGTGAGTCTGGGTGAACTCCGGGAGTTGGTGATGGACAGGGAGGCCTGGCATGCTGTGATTCATGGGGTCACAAAGAGTCAGACACGACTGAGTGACTGAACTGAACTGAACTGAATGATGACATTGAGATTTAAATGGAAATGGAAAGCATATGTTGGCTTTATTCTGTCTAATTAGCCATCTTAATTAGAAGACAATATGAGTAAATAGTAAAATGATAGGTTTTAAGTTGAGAGTATATTTGATAACTGTGAATATATATATAAACATGATTGAACTCTCATTTTAACCATTATCTTTAGGTGTATTAAATTAGTTTTTAGAGAAACCTTATGTAGGTTTTTAACTGATACCTTCTCCCTCTTTATTAGTTGGATTATTGGAAATAACCCAAATAAGAACAGGAATTTAAAAACAGAAGCAGAGAGGAATTTGTAAATTGTGAAGATAGGCTGAAGGTCGCACTCTGGGGGGAACCTTCATAAAATTAGAGCTTTCAACAGCCAAAATGCTGTGTTCACCAGGAAGGAAAACAGAGTTTAGAAGAGGAAAGACTCAAGTCTATGTAAAACCTCACTTGCACAAGCAGTGTAAAAGGCTGAAGGCAAACTCTGCATTCTTCTCAACCATTAGGCCGACGTGTCCAACTTGAGAACTGTCAAAGTACCAAAGATCAGGTTTAGCCTTGGTGGCTGCTTAGAAGCTACTGCTTGGGGCGTGCGGTCTACCTTGATAGCTAGGTTTTCTCAGAAAATTACATGTGATTTCACTGCTGTGTGAACAATAAAATTAAAGATGCAATTTACCTAGGTGTCAGTGCCAATATCATCTATTATGGCTTAGGTCTTAAGTTGCTGATTCTAACCATGGAAAATGAAGAAGGAATTTGGGGCCCATTACCTTTTAAAAGCCGTGCTTCCCAGGTGGCACTAGTGGTAAAGAACCCGCCTGCCTAAGAGACACGTCTTCAATCCCTGGATTGGGAAGATCCCCTGGAGGAGGGCACTAGGGAACCCACTCTAGTATTCTTACCTGGAGAATCCCATGGACAGAGGAACCTGGTAGACTGCAGTCCATAATGTCACAAAGAGTGTGACGTGACTGAAGCGATTTAGCACACACCTAAAAGCCTTGCACAGTTAAAATGATAACATTAGGTTAAAATAGGGTCTCTCTACCTTTGCACTATTGACATTTGAGGCCTGATGACTGTTTTTTTGTTGTTTGTTTTTTTAACTCGTGGATTTTTTTGATGTCAGAATTTATTTTTCACTTCATACATTTTGAGTTTTTTCCTGCATTTTAGGTCGAATAAACTTGCCTGATTTGGAGAATTGTATATTTATAATATAGTATATTTATATATATTTCTTTAATAACGTGAAATGTTTTGGACAGAAATAATTGCTTTGGTAACTTTCCATGTAATGACTTTCACATATGTTGATGGAAGTTTCATTTGTGCCTGATTCTTCCCCTGCTTTTTTTTTTCTGATAACTTTATTGTGGGGCCTTTGTTATCTCACCAGTACATTGTAAGATGTTTAACAGCATCCCTGATTTCTGCCCACTAGATTTCCAGTACCCACCCCCCCCACCCCAAGTTGTGACAAGGAAAAATACCTCTAGACATTGTTTTGTGTCTCTTGGGGAGCAAAACCCTCTAGTGGATAAGAACCATTGTTTTATAGTAAGCCTGCAATAATATAGCCTATAGTTTCCTTTTGCTCCCAAGAACTCTGTATAAGTCAGTGATGGAGCCACGGAGGTGTGAATTTCCTGTCACTGTTCATTATTGTGGAGACAGAGCATCCCTATTTTCTGCCTCCGCCCAGTGGAGCTGTTTTAAGGCACCCTGCTCATCACTCATTCACTCGTTTGAGGCAGAAGCTACCCTGGGAAAAATTGTATTTTACAACCACATATAAAATATAGATGCCTGTTGCATGAGCTTGAATTTTGACTTGATGCGTGTCACATGAAATGAATTATGCATGATGAAGACCTGGTACCATCCACTGTAGAACAATATGCCATAGAGAGAACCTTATTAATTGGGTGACTATCAGCAAGATATGAACAGTGTAATTCAGCTCTTACTCTGCCATTTTACCAATTAGTTACAGACCACTGCATAATTGTGGGTAAAGATGATTAGAAACTAGAAATGAGGAATCATGACTGATGGGAAAAATTCTTTGCACACCCTGACTTGAGTACAACTCCTCATAGGAAAAGAGATTTTATAAAGATTTTCCTCTGATTTTTCACACAAAAGTAGCATCATATGCACAGTTAACTTACTCAGATGCAGCTCTATTTATTGAGAGGTCAGGCAGGTAGAGGAGGGCAGAATAGGTGAGGATTCACTCTGTCCCCGGGATCCTGCCACCCAGTTTTCTACCAATTAGCCTGTGCCCACAGGCAGTGGGGGAGGATGCATGTTAGCAAAGCCTCTGGAAAGAATATTTGAATGACACTCCAGTTTCCTCCATCATTGACAGAAAAGTGAAGTACCTTCTCAGGTTACAGGGAAGTAACCCCAGAGACACACTGACCGAGGAAGAATTAGAGGGAATCTGAAGATTATCCCCAGAAGGCAGTGGTGATGACAGCCTAAAGTCCCCTCTGGGATCTTCATAAATGTGCTGAGTGGCCAAAGCAGCAAAGTACTTAAGTGGTTTTATGGTTGAAATCTCTCCATAGTTCTTTTTAGATTAAGATATGCACATTTCTGCACAGAGTTACTATGCAAAGCAGGAAGACTGTATCTTGGTGGTGGTTTAGTCGCTAAGTCTTGTCCAACTCTTGCGACCCCATTAACTGTAGCCTACCAGGCTCCTCTGTCTGTGGGGTTTTTCAGGCAAGTGGGTTGCCATTTCCTTCTCCAGAAGACTCTATCTTAGGGGCAATTGTAAGAGACTCCAAGGGTGACAAGATGCAAGCTTAAGACCCTGATGGCTGTCTCTGCTAAATCTCCACTTTATAGTTGGGCAAGTGATTTCAGTCACAAGTTTTAAAAACTTAATGTGTGCTTTAAAAAATCCCCCAAAGCCTGACCCAATATAAGTGAACTATTACATGTGGGTTCTAAATGGAAAACATCTCTTTTTACAGAAATATTCTGCACAACCAGAAATACTGATCTCATTTCTTGTTTGTCTCAAAAAGCTTTGCTCATGTGCTTTCTTTTTACTCCAAGATTTTCTCAAATCAGTTTTCCGTGGATTATTTTATTCTCATTTAATTTTTCCAATGGACTGTGAGATCCTTGAGAGTAAAGTTTATAGTCTCTGGTCCCTACACTCCACACAGCTCCCAGCACAGGGCCTCACAGTGATCAGTATTTAGGCAGGCAGCAAGGAATGAATATTTGTTGTGACAACACAGGCTGGCTATAACTAGCCACCTTTCCTGTTAATTCTCTTCTTTCTCTTATTGTGTCCACAAAAAATTAATATATTTTAAAGCCCTGTTTTATTAAAATTAACCCCAAACTGAACATCATCTAACTGATTTATTTCTTATTTTGCCTAACTCTCCCACTTCTTAAGTGATTAAAAAGATTAATTTAGGTGAGTATTTACTTGCTGAACCAAATTCCAGAAACCCAAAAAGGGATGTCCTTAGGACCATGGCACAGGTAGCATCAGCAGTCTGATTGAGGAAAGTAACCGGCCCTGCATTCCATCGAGTTCTCCTGGAAATTCTTTTGAGGAGGTCACTGTAATCAGCATGACTGTGCTACTGGGAATAGTTGAAGAATCTTCAAATGTCATGGACTTCCACAATGGGAAACAGGATGTTTTCAAGACTTAGTGGGGGAGCTGGAGTTTTTATATGAGCCTAAAAGGTTGTGGGTGTTTTCCACAGGCATAAATGAATATTGTAGAGACTGGGCACCCAGCGCCCAAGCCATTGCAGAAACAAAGGCCCTCGAGAGGGAAGGTGTGTACGGGCATGCTTGAGCTGTGGGGACAGAAGGGATTTGACTGAATGAACATAAACATAGGGGAGAAAGGTGGATGAAATATCCTAGATGATGCGTCAAATGCAGTAGCAGAGACCCGTGAATGGTAGAACAAGGAGTCTAATTTTGTCTAGAAAGCCAGGGAGACGCCACTGGCACCCATACATGTGCTGTGGAATCATAGAAGGGGCACGTTGATGTCTCAGTGTTCATTTGTGGGCTTGTGCAAGAAGCTGTGATGGGGCAGAGATTGGACATTAATGACCAAGAATAGGTCACTGTAGGCGTTATCCATCATAGTCTCAAATTGTGAGCAACTTAAATGTCCATCACAGTAAAGTAGGTAAATACATTGTCATATAGTAGTCCACGGTGTGAATGTATGTACCGCAATGAAAAAGAATGCATCATCACTGTGCAACAATGGTTCGTGCAACAGTCGGGCGAATCTCACAGGCCAGTGCTGAGCAGAAGTCCAGCAGGAGTCATTCCATTCATGTGAAATTCAAAAAAACAGGTAAAACTAGCCTTCAGTGTTAGTCATCAGAATGGTGTCTGTGTTTGTGAGGAGCATGGATGAGAAGGGGACAAGGTGGGGGGGGGGGCGGTCCTCTAAGGTAGCAGAAGTAATCAGCATACATGAGTGTAACCATATGTGAAAATTCATCGAACTTCAGACTTGGATCTGTGCACTTTGCTGCATGTATGTTGTACCAAAATGAAACACAAAGAAACTAAACCCAATAAACTAGGAGTTAAAAAAAGAAAAGAAACAAACAAACAAAAAAAGCCACTGTAATAGTTTCGTGGGAGGGAAGAGGGCTGAACTAGAGGCCTGAATTAGAGAGAGCTAAACATGACAGCACTTAGGAGGTTGATGGAGCCCAGGGCTTGGAAAATGATTGGATGAGGACTCAGAGAAAGGAGAGGAGTTAGAGAGGTCTCTGAAGTTTTCCAGAGCAGGTAAATGTAAGGCTTTGTGCATGTTGCTGTAGTAACTAAAGTGGGGATTGGTCACAGTGTGTTGGGTCATATGTAAATAGTTAGGATGACCATTTGATTTTCAGTGGCATAAGGGGCCTTGGCAGAATGTACCTGGGCACTGAGGTCCTAGCTTATTCTGGCATGCCTCTGCTTCCTTTGCTCACATTTATAGAAATACAGGGACTCCCTAGTGGTACTTTGCATTCCAAGATCCTCTGTATCTCATTAACATCCACCTTGGATTCCATCCAACAGATCCACTCTTCACTCTGAGAAAGTTAAATAAATACTGTCTCACCAAGATCAATGCACAGCTTAACTCTGTATCCAGAAGATTCTGCAGCATGCAGTTGTAGGAAGCTTTGTCTTTTTGGGGTCATTATGACCTACAAATGTTGATGCTTGGTAGCTAATGTTCATAGGATATTTGGATCTTATTACTATGACCACAGAAAGAGGTCATGAATATGTGCTCTCTGTTTCTGTTTTTTCATTTCTCTGTGTCCAGCTGGGTCTTGGAGAAATAGGTTTGGGCTCCACACGTGGCCCATTAGCTGTGTTTGGGGTGTGTGCATTTGAATTGCACAGTGAATTCTTGACAGAGTGACTGTCCTGGTAGTAGCTTCAGGCTTCCTGATGAACCAGCAGAGAGCACCATGACAGACACTGGAGGGGGTGGATGACCAAGCAGGCTTTCACAGGAAGGCAGCATGCTCTCTAGGACAGTTGGGAACAACGTGCACTTTTCTGAGCGGGACCCTGATCCTGGTTCACCAAAGCAGTGAAGGCGGCCCAGCAGCCATTTTGGCATTTGATAAGGGCAAGTGTTTAGATGGTTTAATTATATGATGATAAATGCTTTGTTTTAATAAAAGTCTTTATCAAAAAACGGTATAGCTAATTCCAGGGAGCTATCTTGGCATGCACCAGCTGCTGAAAGGGTCTTTCTCTCTGGCTCTTCAACAGTTGTCTGTGCATGGAGGCTGAAACCATTTTCTATATGGCTGAGAAAGTCCCTCTCTGGATTCCCTGTACAGCAAGCTTTGCTGTAAAGGATCACATAGTAAACATGTTTTCTTTTGCAGGAAATGGGATCACTGTTGCAACTGATCAACTCTGCCATCATAGCATGGCAGCTGCTATATACAATATACAAACCAATGAGCATGGCTGTGTTCAAATCAAACTTTTATTTACAAAATCCAGGTGGCTGTGAGAGTTCCCCTATGTGTCGTAGTTCACCAGCCTCTCCTCTAGGGGACCTTTCATGCTCAGAGCCAAGTTCTGTTAGAGCTTCTGTGTTGTTTTGCCTCTATGTGCTGCCAGTGAATTCTGGAAACTTCATTTATATGAAGTTATCTCTAAGAGACACCTAGAAAGTCACTCTCCCTGCTTAGCAATTAAAGTTTAAACCATTGATGGAAAATGATCAAGAAATAAGGCCTGGAAGTTCTTGAGGACTAATGTTTACTTAGAAGTGTGGCACCAAATTTACTTTAAAACTTTTGAAACTTTGTCACTACTTAGTAGTAATTAAATTAGTTTTTTTTTTTTATTTTAAAGGCTTTCCTCATAGCTCAGTTGGTAAAGAATCTTCCTGCAATGCAGAAGACCCGGGTTCGATTCCTGGGTTGGGAAGATCTCCTGGAGAAGGAAATGGCAACCCACTCCAGTATTCTTGCCTGAGAAATCCCATGGACAGAAGAGCTTGGGGGGCTACAGTCCATGGGGTTGCAAAAGTTGGACACAACTTAGCTAAATCACCACCACCAAACTAGTTTTTGAGGTGAGAAATTCGTATATAAAATTAGGCTGATTTGATCACTTGCTAAGCTTGTGTACACTGTGATGGTAGAGACCACCTTCTAGCTAACCATTGTATACCTAGCTCCTAGTCATAGGTGGACAATCAATATTTATTGAATGAATTAAGGCATGGGGCATGCAGATACAAAAGTCTGATATCTGAGCATATTTATTTTAGAAGCAAATCACTTATAGTTCCAATCCAGTGCACAAAACATGCTGTCCTTATATGAAGCCTTGGAGCAGCCTTCAGGCAGGACATCCTTGTATTGTGTCTGGTGTTCCAGATTTTCTCTGTTCTGTTGACAGTCTTGCTGATCCCCTTGGTATAAGAGTTGCTGATTGGATCAGAAAGGACATCTGTGCTTGTATAGAAGCAAACCTAACTGGTCTCCACAGATTGGATTCTGCTCATTTGTGTTCAGAGCAATGCCTTCTCAGCCTAATGAGCTAAACAATGTCAGCACAGTCTTACTGGTCTTAGTCCTAGGTAATCCCCTCAGTAAAAATGAAAGAAGAATGTTAAAATTCAGAAACCATCACCAGCCCAGTTTCCTCCTTTGCCTTCATTGAATAAATATCATTGTCATTAAATGAAATCAAGTTTTTCTTGAAGTATATTCAGCATAAAATAGCATTCATGTGGAGCAAAGGAGGGACTCCTTATAGAAGCAATATTGTCTCCAAGCTAATGCAGCTAGGTTGACGTAATTTAAGAAGTTGGTGGTAGTAGATAACTATTTTCAACTTCACTAGTAGCATACAATAATACTACCAGAAATCTTTATCTGCCCAGCAGGAAAGGAGATCAATAGTTGAGATTTTCCACTCTATTTCTGCTGATGGGTAGATGTTCCTCTGTTGATTTCCCTATGCTTTATTTATCCTTTAACTTTCTTCTATCATGTTTAAATTTTATAACTTTTTTCTATTATCTTAAATTTTATGTTTCTTACAAGCAGCATAAGATTGAAATTTAAAAATATTTAATCTTATTTTAATGAGAGTATTGCTTTCATTTATATTTAATGTAAGTATTTATATTAAAATATTTACATAGAGAAGATATTTATATGCATAGATTTAAATCCACCATCTTATTCTGTGCTTTGTATTTGTCTCAATGATTCCATGCTCCTTGTCCATTTTTTCTTGCCTTACATATATATATATTTTTTTTGGATGGGGAAGGATCTGAGCCTACCAAGGAAGGGCCCATAATGATTTTTTTTTCCTTCCTATCTTTCTGTATATCCACTGTCATGATGGCTGGGCATGGATGTGACACTCCGGTGGCATTCATTTTCAGGACCAGTTGGTTTGGCAGGTTTCTATCCTTTTAGTGATTACTATAGAAAATAAAACATGACTTGTTAGCTATCAAAGTCTAAAGTTAACTAATTCTTTAATTATCTTCCCACAAAACAAAAAAATATTGAAACTCCATTTGCTTGCTCCCTCAGTTATAAACGTATACATGGTTGTTGTTGTTCTGCATTTTGATTTATCCCACAAGATGAATTTTACTCGATGCAGTTAGTTTGTTTACTTAAACCCAGATATTTGCTACTTTATCTGCTTTTCTTTCTTCCCTGTATCTTAGAAATTTCCTCTGGCATATTTTTCTCTGTGTTTACCTGATTGAAGTACATACTATAGAGTTTCATTTAGTGTGGTTCTGTTGGTGCTAATCTATTTTAATTTTCTGAAAGTGTATTTATATTGTTTTTATGCTTAAAAAATATTTTTGTTGGTTTTATTATTCCAAGTTGGCATTATTTCCTCAATTCACTAGAGGTATTATTCTACTGTCTTGGAACTTCCATTGTTGTTGACAAGTCAACTCTAAGTCTAAATATGATTCTTTTGAAGACAGTCTCTTTTGTTGTTTCCTTCTTAGAATATATCCATTTGTAGATGTGCATTTGATTTATTTTATACTCTTTGTTAATTTTGGGGTATGTCTTAAAACAGTGGACTATTATGTTTCATCAGACTAACATATTCTCTGATAATTCTTTGTGTATTGTTTCAGCTCAGTACTCTGTAGCAAATGAAGGTTAGGTCCTCTGTATTTTACCCTTTTTCTTTTTTTTTCTCCTCTTTCTATTGTGTTTGCCAGCATGTTGTTTCTCTGTGCTACATTCTGGATAATTTCTTCAAATCTATCTTCCAGTTCACTAATTCTTTTGTCAACTCTGTCTGGTCTTCTTTTATACCTGTTCATTGAGTTTTTCTATTACTATTTATAAAATTTCTATTTGTTTCTTTTCCAAATTTGCTCCATTGCTTTTTACAGTTTCTGGTTCTTGTAGATTTAAGATGATGCTTTTGTTTGCACTTTTTTCAGTTTTTTTAATACAAAGAACTTATATAATTAAACTTTTTATTACTAGAAACTAGATGGCCTTCCTTTCCCCTTTTTGGAAAACAGCATCATGAAATTCTTGATTTTTATCATCCTAATCACAGATACCCTGCAATTATACATTACCTCTTTTAAGAGACTGAATATTTTCTTATGGTGGTCTTTCTCTGCAAACTGATACCATCTCTGCTTTTATTACACAATGGAATAGCAGATCAAGAAACCAACAGTAATAATTTAATATGCATCCATGGTGCAATAGGAAGACAAAAAGAGGACACCCAGAGCCTTGGCAGGGGATTTCAGAGAAGACTCTCCAGGGGAATGATGGGTGAATGATGGATGAGGTCATCCAGGCTTAGTCTTTCCCTTTTCCCTAAAGAAGAGGGAATGACTAAGTCTAGAAAATCCTTACATTTTGAGGTGAGATAGAGAAAGAGGAGCCAAGAGGAGACTGAAAATTAATATTTAAAAATCAGAAGGACAGTAGAGCTGGACATCAAGGGAAGGAGATGCAAATTTCAAATTTGAGAAAATGAAGACTGTAGTAGGTGATACAATCAGGCAGTTTGGTGGTCATTGATGACCTTTGAAAGAACAATTTCAGAAATAGTAAATAGAAGTCTGAGGTTGGGTAGTTAGATAACAGAATTTATAATTTAAGAAATGGAGCCATGAGATAGGCTAGAATAGGAGATAGGTAGCTTCCACTGAGAAGGTTACAGCAAGGGTTGGCAGTCTAGGGCTTGCGGGTCAAATCTCGTCCACTGCCGGTTGTAGGAATAGTTTTCTTGGAATGTAGCTATGCTTTTTTTTTTTTTTTTTTACCAGAGAAGTGGCCCCTTGCCAGTAAATGAATTGTCTGTGAATCTCAGATAATCTGTTTAAGAAGTTTAGAGTGAAGAGAGAGTAAATACCTGAATCAGTTCTACCAGAGGTAATAAGGCAGTGATAAAAGAACTCTGGGGGGCTTGGACATACAAAAGATAGGCATTAAAACCAACTTACTGGAGTTATCAAGCCCACTTCCTGGAGAAGGTGGGCCTAAATTATCTTAAGCTGTGGCTTGCAAACTTTAGGTCATCTAGAGATAGATCTTGCTAAAAACATGCACTTCCAGACTCTTCCTCCTAGAGCTTCCAAATCGGTTTTGGGAGTGAGACAGGATTCTGTGCAGTGGCCTGGTGGTCTGTGGACTGTATACTGAGCAAACAGGCCGTGAAGAATACGTAGAAATTACCCAGTGGTATTCGAGGTACTATCCCATTGGATGCTCATAACATAAAAATGTCAATTTTAAGTGAGCCTACAGTTGCTTTGGGAAGACCAGAGGTTGTTAGTCCTAAGTGCTTGTGGTTTATGTATGTTTTAAGACTTTTGAAAAAACTTGGCCTGTGTGTCTGTATCCTGAATGTGGTGGTGGTCCAGTTAAGAGACAAGTGACTGGGACCAGGACAGCGTGATTAGAGAGGGACTCTAATTAGTGACACAGCTAACACTGAGAAAGCAGTGGCATCTGCTACTGTTGCTAAATATAATTGTTACAGAAAAGTTTATAAATATTCATTTAAATGTATTTCTCAAAGGCTCATGTTTGGAACCACAGCTGCTGGGTTGCGTAAAGAAACACAAATGCACCACAATTAGTGCATTCTTAAAAGAAGAAAAAAAAGCTTAATCCTTAATATGCAGGCATTTGAGTAAATATCATGGATCAGCCATTTCTATAGCTAACATTTTGCCTGTCATATTTATTAGATGGTGTTACAACTTAAAATACTTTAGATATTCAGTAGTTTTTCTGTTTACGGCTTTCTCAATTTAACAGTATAAATTTATCTTATGTCGAGTGACTAATACACTAGTTAATGTTTTTGTGTTATTAAGTTTTGACTTTGCTTGCCAGGAAATTTGGCTAAAGACTGTTGAAAATGAATTTCACTTGCTTACAAAGAGAAACCTGGCAAAACCCATTTCATTTTAATATTGCAAGCAAATGGGGTCTTTTGGATTTTTTGGGTTAATCTTCCATTTTGTTGTTTTGAAAAGAATGTAGTAAGAATTATCCATTGACTTACTTGCACCAGCATGTCTGCAAATATGAATTAAATGATAGCATTCCAGTGACAGGCTCATACTGTAGGAGAGGAAAAATTCTTTCTCTTTCTTTGCTCCCAGGTTCTCTAAAAGGGACCCTGAAAATGGACCTGACAAAAGACAGATTAACAAGAGAAAAACACACACATTTATTTAGTATATTTTACTTATGATGATTGCCTTCCTAAGGAAAAGAAGACTCAGTTAAACATACACATTTTTATAATTGTCCCTCGCTTATCAGTGGTTTTGCTTTCCATGGTTTCACCTATTTGTGGTCAGCTGAGGCCCGAAAATACTAAATGGAAAATTCCAGAAATAAACAATTGTTAAGTTTTAGAATATGCACCATTCTAAGGAGCAGAATGAATTCTCCTATAATGAAATCTCGCGACATCAGCTCTATTCCCTTGGGTGTGAATCGTCCATTTGTCCAGCGAGTCCCACCCTGTAGTCACTTAGGGGCTGAGGTTATCAGCTATCGCCCTGTTGCACTGCTGTGTTCAAGTGATCCTGATTTTACTTAACCCTGGCCCCAACGTGCCAGAGGAATGATACTGATGATTCTGAAATGCCAGGGAGAAGCCGTGAAGTGCTTTAAGTGAAAAGGTGAAAGAAAGTTCTCCACTCAATAAGAAAGCAAAAGAATTGGATACTCAGCTCAGACCTTTGGTAAGAGCGCATCTTCTCACTGTTACATTATGAAGAAGGAAAAAGAAATCCATGTTAGTTTTCCTGTTGCACTTCAAATTGCAAAAGTTTTCTTGCAGTGTGTAAGTGCTTGGTTACTATGAATAAGGCATTCACTTTGTACAGTGAGATATATTGAGAGAAAGAGAAAGCATATTCAAGTTACTTTTATTACAGTATATAGTTTTTCCATTTTATTATTAGTTATTGTTAGTTTAGCTTATTTAACTTCTATGCAGACTACATCATGAGAAATGCTGGGCTGGAAGAAGCACAAGCTGGAATCAAGATTGCCAGGAGAAATACCAATAACCTCAGATACGCAGATGACAACACCCTTATGGCAGAAAGTGAAGAGGAACTAAAAAGCCTCTTGATGAAAGTGAAAGTGGAGAGTGGAAAGTTGGCTTAAAGCTCAACATTCAGAAAACGAAGATCATGGCATCCGGTCCCATCACTTCATGGGAAATAGATAGGGAAACAGTGGAAACAGTGTCAGACTTTATTTTTGGGGGCTCCAAAATCACTGCAGATGGTGACTGCAGCCATGAAATTAAAAGATGCTTACTCCTTGGAAGGAAAGTTATGACCAACCTAGATAGCATATTCAAAAGCAGAGACATTAGTTTGCCAACAAAGGTCTGTCTAGTCAAGGCTATGGTTTTTCCTGTGGTCATGTATGGATGTGAGTGGATGTGAGAGTTGGACTGTGAAGAAAGCTGAGTGCTGAAGAATTGATGCTTTTGAACTGTGCTGTTGGAGAAGACTCTTGAGAGTCCCTTGGACTTCAAGGAGATCCAACCAGTCCATTCTGAAGGAGATCAGCCCTGGGATTTCTTTGGAAGGAATGATGCTAAAGCTGAAACTGCAGTACTTTGGCCACCTCATGCGAAGAGTTGACTCATTGGAAAAGACTCTGATGCTGGGAGGGATTGGGAGCAGGAGGAGAAGGGGACGACAGAGGATGAGATGGCTGGATGGCATCATTGACTCGATGGACGTGAGTCTGAGTGAACTCCAGGAGTTGGTGATGGACAGGGAGCCCTGGCGTGCTGCGATTCATGGGGTCGCAAAGAGTCGGACACGACTGAGCAACTGAACTGAACTGAGCTGAACTGATTGTTAGTTTCTTTCTGTGCCCAACTTAGAAATTAAACTTTATAATCAGTATACATGTCTAGGGAAAACCATAGTATATATAAGGATCTGTATTCCCTGAGGTTTCAGGCATCGACTATGGGTCTTGGATCATATCCCTAATGGTTAAGGGGGTCTACTTTGCTAGGTTTGCTGAGGAGTGGAAAGTTGTAAAGAAGTAGGATAGAACAAAAGAGTGGGAGCTGAGGGTAGTCAACTAGTGAAAACTTATCCACCCCTCTTCATTCAGATTCCTTTAGGCCACCCTTGGTCTTCGGACATAAGGGTGTTTCTTTCCTCTGATATGGAGAGGGCATGTCTCCCTTGAGGGTCTTATGAGGGAGGAGGAGGAGGAGCCAGAGGGTCCTTCTTGCACCTGCTGTTTCTCAAGTTCTTTCAGCTTAAAATATCCAGTATACCAAGATGCCGTATTTTGGGTAGTGCATTCTAAACCCCACCACTGTCATCTCATATTTTTGTGGATTTGTGTGAAGGACCGTAGGAAAGACCAAGAGGCAGTAAGCAGCCTGGGAAAACCAGTTCGTGATTATTAGAGGATTTGTAGGTGTCTGAGAATAAGATGGGCAAGGCCTGGATTAAAATTACACAGATTCTGAAGGGTAAAGTAAGGCAAGACACATTACAAGACTGAGTAAGGCCTAAGGTGAAATTTATGACGGACAGATGAGGACGAGAAATAGGCATCGATAAACAAAATGTTGTCATATGAGCTTGATACTTAGACAAGATTTGGCCAAAGGACGTTTCTACCTGTGGAGTGGTTCTCAGTGGGGTGGTGCTTTTGCCCCTTAGGGAATATTTGGCAGTGTCTGCATATAGATTTTGTTGTCACAAAATTGGAAAGGAGTGGCACGTAGTGAGTAGAGACCAAGGATGCTTCTAAATATCCTATATTGCACAGGACAGCTCCCACTACAATTATCTGGTTTAAATCATCAGTTTAAATTGAGGGTGAAATACTGCTCTCCTTAGCTAAAGGGGCTGACAGAGGACAAAGTGGTATTGAAGGAAAGCCCAGACCTTAAATGACAAGTCAGGTTTAGTAAACTGGGTGGCTTTTTAAAATTTAATTCTTTCAATGATTTCAAGAGATAGGCACCATTATCATTCCTATTTACAAAGGAGAAAACTTGGCAGAAAGAATTTAATTATCTCACCTGAGGTAACACAGTTAGTAGGCAGTGGTGCTTTTATATACATTCAAATATAGGAAATTTGACTCCTGTATAAACTTTCTTAACTGATACAGTAGTGAGAGAAAGTTTTCTAGGAAGGTATAGACTCTATCATGTCCACTCCCCCCAGTAGCCAAATATCAAGGCCAGGCTTGGTGAACCTGAGTGACCGCAATACATCCCAAATGTTACATGTCTGTAGCCCATCTACACTGAGTGAATTGCTATAATTTGTGTTCATCTTCACATTTCTTAAAGAGTAACATCTTAGGTGGTAATTGGATGATCTAAATTCTGGAGAGAAAGAAAAGTAAAAATATTCTCAATCATTGTGTGTTTCCAGTTGATATAAGCATTATGGATTTTATTAAACTCAATTCAAAACTTGATTATAGTATTTGTTTTTTTATCAAGTGTAATGAGTTTTGTTGATTTTTTTCACATTTTCCTTTTCTTCTCATTATTTTAGATCCTCTTCTGAAATGCACCCCTTCACAAGGGTATCCAGGTAAATCCACTGTGTGGTATGCTTGCTTTCAGTGTTACAATGAGTACCATAAAAATCCTCAAGGGTTCTATGGCATTCTTTTTTACATTACAAAGGTCGGTTTAAAGTCAGGAATATATCTGCTAGAATGCAGCGATCGCACTCTGATTTGGAAGTAGAAATCATTTATAGTTACGGGGATCATCATTGTAAATGGCATGCATGGTTTAGCATTTTTTAATGTTACTAAAATCGTTAAAATTTATATTCAATGAAGAATTTTTAGTTCTGATTTAATGAACTTCCTATTGCCATTTTAAGATCTGAATATAGAACCCATTTGAATTTTAGGGCCCTTGATGACTGCATAAATTGGATTGAAAGTAAATGGCAAAGACTTATACATTGTCTTGTCACTGTTATGAAACATATTTCCTTTATGCTATTTTGTTCTAATAAGAACCTAGGGGAAAGTGTCAAGAATGTTTAGGTGAAATCACAGATGACTTAAAAATTAAAAATTATGATTTTCTGGATCTCTTTGGCCCATCTTTTCTGGAAAAGTCTGAGTTATTTGGGATGAGGATGCGATGACTCTGGTTAGTTACCAGGTGTTGACATTTGCAAAGCATAAGCTGCCTTGTTAGAATGGAGGCCAAATGAGAACTGGCTTTCCTGACTGACTGCTGTAGTGGGTGCCTTAGAGTCCTAGAGGCTGAGAAGCTTTCTGGTTGGTGTGCACGGGCAGAGAACAGCGGGTGCTGGCGCACTTTCTGTGGGCTGCCCATCCTTACCAAGCCCTTTCACTCTGCCTTCTGGCGCGCTGGGCTCCAAAGTACCAGTGGGTGCAACATGTGAATCCAGGTGCGAAGCTTTGCTTTCTGTCCTTCAAGATGAAACTTTTGTACCATGCAGTGTACAGACTGATGCTGGAATGCTTATTTTGGTGTAGCATGTGACTGCATATCACATGCGATCATGTGTTTAGAGGGAAGTGTAAAAGTTTTAGAACATGGAGGAGTTGTCAGCTGTACTCCTGCTCCTTTCTCTCTCTCTCTCTTTTTTTTTTTTTTGGCTCTCAGTGTTTTCCAGCATGCTGTTGGTTACATCCTGTAGGACGTCAGTACTATGCCTAGTTTAATTAAAATATACCTTCAAATAATAGACACTACCGTCCTTGGTGATGAGATGAGACATGGCCATGAAAATCTTGATGTATACGAAGGCTTGCTCCTTATCTCATGGCAAAACACTTCCTAAAGGTGTTGTCAAGATTAAAAATGTTCTTTATATCTTACAAAAATTATTTTCAAATGTGACAAGAGGGTGTTAATTGTATGCTAATAGACTTTGAGACATAAACATACTTTATTATTTCAAAATAAAAATTCAAGCACTGAAGAAGTAGTTAACTGCTTTTCAGGAAAAACATGTTTTAAGCTTTTAGACCGTTTTGCAAATGGATGTTTGTATTTCCATTGTTATATATTCTTAGGTGAATATATTGTTGCTGAAAATAATAATTTTATCTATCATTACTCATAGCTGAATGCTTAAAATTCTTGGAAACAGAGTTTTCTAACCTACTTCAAAAGCTTCCAGAGTTAAGGTTTTAGTGGACTCTGAACTCATGTACTAAAAATGTGAAAATTGACATGTTCCCATTAGGTTCCGGGACAACTGATTATTGCCATGGAAGATGGACATTTTCTGTCAGAGGTTCAGCAAAAATGATTGCTTAGTCGGTGGGTGTGGGCTGCAAACTGAGATGTATGAGTTGGAAAACTCAGCCAGTCAACATTTGGGTCCTCTGATCCCCGTGAATTTTTTTTTTCAGTCTGAGAGCCACTGATCCCAGTTTAGCAATGAACTTCAAGCCAGACCTTCAGATTGCTGTATCATAGTGTGAGACACCAAGATTTTCAAAATTAATTAAGCATATTAAAACAAATTGCTCTCTGTAAAAAATATTAACAGGAATGGTTCCGCAGGAGTGCATTCTGTACTATTAATAATCAAACACACAGTTAACCATACGTTTATCCTGTCCATTGAAAATTTTCATTTGTGTGTTTTATGATGTATTTAACATACTAGCACTAAGAGACAGATAATTGAGCACAGTCTAGATCAGGGGTCAGCAGAGTAGGGCCCAAGTGCCCAATCTGGCCCTGGAACTATTTACATATTATCTAAGGCTGTTTTTTGTGTGGCAAATGCGGAATTGACTGGTTGCAACAGAAGGCCCTGCAAAGCCAAAAGTATTTACTCTCTGGCCTTTTACGAACAAAGTTTGTGGACCCTTGATGTAGGCAACAAGGCAGCAATGGAAAAGACGTATTCTGTACTGTCTTCATTCATTATGCATTTGGGAGTACCTTACAGCACCCATTCTCAGACATGGCTGTGCATTTGTGATAGTGTTGAGAGTTTTAAAAAAAACACTGATGCCTGGACCCAGCCCTCGGGATTCCGCTGTAATTAGTGTGGTTTAGGGCCTGGACTACCACTGACATTTTGTACAGCCAAGTTTGAGAACCACTGCCTTCTGGTGCTGGACACTCCTGGTGGGAGGGGAGCTTCTGTCTGCAGGCTGAGCTGCCCCCAAGTAGCTTTTCAGCAACCCTTCTGGGTCTGCCTAAGTAATGCTTGAGGCAAGCTGTCCCCACATTTAGTGGGCAGAGGACAGGCTTGGGAATAGCAGCCAAAAGTCAAACCTGAAATTTCCTCAGGGCTGCGGCAAGAAGAAATGAGATCAGTGCTGTAAAAATGCGTTGATTGGAGAATTGATCATTTGGAGAGACTTGGGCGAAATGTAAAACCTAAGGGCTTCTATTGTCTCTGTTTTCAGTGTATTCCTTGCCCGCTGGTGCCTATTTTTATCACTGAACAAAGAAAATCTATCGGCCACTCTCCTGGCAGTTATCTTCCATTCAGATGTCAATGGAAGATGATCTGACGTTCTGGAAGTTTCACCATGGTGGATTTCTTTTCCTCTGTTGTTTAGGAACTGAGGATTATTTCAGTAATAATCCTATTTCTGAATGCTTGCCACATAATGTTATTTTACAGTTCTGTGCATGGCTGTCATTGTAAACACTGTTTATAGAACCTTTATCAGCATTTGCCTCTGGAATTTATAAAGCATTTAGTATAATTTGCTGTGAAACTGCTGGTGTTTTTTTTAGCTTAATAGAGTCGCACATATGGAGTGTTTGGAAGATAGCAGTTACATCCTATAAAATGGCTTGCGAGTCTAAAGCACTTTTATCTTAGCCATTTAAAATGATTGATTAGTTAATTCACACAGCCAGGTACTGTTCGCATTTTCCAAATGAGGGAAATGAGGCAAAAAGAGGATAGGGGACTTCTTCAAGGCCATGCAGCAAGGTAGGAGCAATTGAGAATTGTATCTCAAGTTTCCCGGCTCCCCAGGCTGAACTTTCCCATCATCTGCTGCTTTCCAACAACTCAAGGCAGTGATAATGTGCCTGCATCTCCATCCTCCCAGAATGCAAAGCACCCCTAGCAGGTGCTTGTAGTAAAACACAGGACCAAATCAGTGTTCCTGCCTTGAGGAAAATTTCAGACTTTATTCTTATATTTTGCTTGGCATGGCATAAATGTAAATAGATCCATTGAGAAACAGACGTTCCGCTTTTGAAAATTAAACCAGGACCCCAGATAGGTAGTGTCATCTACACAGCAGTTAGGAATTAATTCCACCAATGTTTTATACTGTAAGGTGATAACCAGCAGTATGTTTTCTAAATGATATGATTTACCATGTGATGCTGCTGTGTATTTCATTTAGAAGGCTTTTAAAAGCCATCCTTTGAAACCCTGATTAGCTAGAAGACAAGGAAAATAGAAGTGTAGCAAATTTAATAGTACCTGGAAAGAAAAAACATTGAAAAAACCCTTATTAGGAGTTTATTAAAAATCTTAATTTCCAGACTAAGTACCAACAGAGAACCTCTTTCTATACAATGTAAGCATGTTTAAGATTCATGACAAAGACCCTGAGGGTACATGAGACACTCAGTTATCAAATAAGATTCACTTCTCTATATATACTTTATAAGGCAGGAAAATAAAAATTTTTAATTATCAAAAATATTCCCAAACCATGGCTAAGCCACATTTATTCACCAACTCTACTTAATGGAGTTTATTGTTTTGATGCTTTAACTATAAGCATCTCAACTGTCAGCATTTATTACCTCAAGCAAGACTTTGAGCTAATAAATATGTCAAGCGACATATGTTCTAGAGAACACATGTTTGTAAAATGAGACCTTTTAGACCACTTATAAGGTGGCTAGGAGTTTCCATAACAGGGCCTATCTGGGCAAAGAAGTGAACTGTATAATTTGTGAATTATAAACCTCGTGGATAGAAGTGTACATTTATATTAATAATGACTCTGTTATCACCTGATCCCTGTCCTCCTGAGGCTTATGATCTAGTTGTGGGAGTCTGGTGATAAGCAGAGGACGGGACAAGTACAGATGTGGTTAATGCTGTAAACAATTGGAAGGAGCCCTTCAGCCACAGTGGAGCTGCCAGGCTGGTCCTCTACACTGGCGTAAATCTAATCTGTACGCAAACAGTCAGCCCAAATGCATCAGGCAGCCATTCCTGATGGCGCATGTTTCCCTTGGTTCCTTTGCCCCTAAGTTGCAGTGGGTGATGTGCAGGGGCCTTGAATTGATCCTGGGCGCACACTGGGATTACATCACAGTTTGCAAACACCCATCTTGGGAAAATCCCAACTCAGAACTGCTGGCACACCTGCTCATCTGTATCCCTTCCAAGAGAGGTGCTCCTCATGATGCTTCCAAAGGTGATTACTATTCCAGCATCTGGGAATAAAGCTCTTAGTGCCCACGACATGCAGAAACCCATGAATTATCTCCTGACATTGAAATGAAGTGCTGTGATACAAAGAGACAGAAGGGTGTCAGGGGACTGGGAGCTGACCTCAGAGATGATACAGGAAGTGAGCCAGTCATAGGGATAAATCAAGAAGAGCATTTCAAGAGGGGGCAACATGAGGTGGGCAAAGGCGCTTGGTGTGGTTAGGGGACTTTAAGAACAGCCTTGCAGGAGCCTCATGTTGTTTAGTCGCTAAGTTGTGGTCGACTCTTTGCAAGCCCATGGACTGTAGCCCACTGGGCTCCTCTGTCCATGGGATTTTCCCAGCAAGATTATTGGAGTGGGTTGCCATTTCCTCCTCCAAGGAATCTCATGGGCAGGCACAGAGGTGGTGGGGCAAGGTTGAGAGATGCCAGAGGCAGGCCCTGTAGGCAATGGTTTGAGTTGGGAGTTCATCAGAAGTGTCATGGGAAGCCTGTGCCTGTCTGTAAGCATGTAAGTTACCTTCTCTGTTTTCCAGTTACAACTTTAGATCACACAGCTGGTAAATCAGTCCGTATAGCTTGTCACAAGCAGAATTAGGACAGAAAACAATCGGAGTGCCTTATATGTAGTGGTGTGAATATTGTTTCACAAAATTTTAGTTTTCATACTTTGTTACTGTTAAGTTGCTCATTTTTTGTGTTTTGACATCTCAAATCAAGGTGGGTCTCAGAATCAATGACACCTAAGATTTGATGAAATATGATATAAATGTTTTAGATATGCATATGTGAAATGCGTTCCTAGGCAATGTTTATTTTGAACTGTGGGTCACAGTCAATATTTTACTACCAGAGTGCTAGTTAATGGTAGCAAGTTTGGGGCAGCCTGGAGTTTGAAAAGCAAGCAGAATTGGATGCCACCATTCTGAATGGGATGACTCAGAGGAGGTAGATGTAACCTTGGCTCTGGAAGCAAATATAGTTGTCACCCAGAATGCTTCTATCAGATGAGTGTGACCCCAGCCGACAGACTCCAGCACTGAGAACCAAATGTAACAGGGTGCCCAGTGGATAGAGGGAGCCTGGAGCTGGTAAGGCTTCGGGCTGTTCATGGTACCGTATCTAGGTTGGAAAAGCAACAGGAGTAAACACTCAGCCTTTAGTGGCTCATGGATCAGAGGATGCTTACCAAGACATGGTCTGTTGTAGTGAGAACGAGGCCCAAGCCTCTTCAGAGGGGTTACTTTCGGGGTATAGTAATCATATGCTCAGGGAGAGATCCCACCTAACTCTGTTTTAGGAGCCTACAGTTTGGGGACTGGGCCTCTGCGATTACATGGAAGCCAGGCCAAGGCCCTTCTAGCCACAAGGGCAACTGGAGTCCCACAGTGTTGGCTTGGATTTATGTAAACCCCATCTGTCTACATCTGAGTTCATTTCCTTTAAGAGCAAGGTTGAACCTCTGCGGGAGATGAGTTGTTTAAGGAAGAGGACTGAATCCTGGTAAAAGAAGGCAATGGCACCCCACTCCAATACTCTTGCCTGGAAAATCCCATGGATGGAGGAGCCTGGTGGGCTGCAGTCCATGGGGTCGCTAAGAGTCGGACACAACTGAGCGACTTCACTTTCACTTTTCACTTTCATGCATTGGAGAAGGAAATGGCAAACCCACTCCAGTGTTCTTGCCTGGAGAATCCCAGGGATGGGGGAGCCTGGTGGGCTGCCATCTATGAGGTCACATAGAGTCGGACACGACTGAAGCGATTTAGCAGCAGCAGCAGTGAATCCTGGTATAGCTTCCATCATCTCATGGTGTGAGAGATGGAAATAACTGATGGGTGTGTGAATTGCCACAGGTGGGTTCAGCCAACAAAGAGAAGGAAGAATCTGCATGTCTTGCCTTCGAAGTAAAGCCCTGTGTTGCCTTCCCTCTCCAAGTTCTCTCAGGCAAAACCCTACCTTCATTTCTCCCAGGTAAACAGGAAGAGACAACAAAGATCTATTTTACAATTTTCAGGCTGGGCAGGAGCCTTGCTTTCACTAATTTTATCTTTCCAGCCTGATAATGTGTAGTTCTCCTAGGTGGTGCTAAGTGGTAAAGATTCCTCCTGCCAATGCAAGAGACAAGAGAGGTAGGTTTAATTCCTGGGTAGGAAAGATCCCTTGGAGGAGGGCACTGGCAACCCACTCCAATATTCTTACCTGGAGAATCCCATGGACAGAGGAGCCTGGCAGACTACAGTCTAGGAGGTCGTACAGAGTCACAGCTGAGTGTCTGAGCAGCAGCAATGTGTAATTCGAGTTGTGTAAACTTTCCCCAAGGAACTGAATTTAGTCATAACATATTCTTTCCTAATGCACACTTCAAAATATGCCCTTTATTAATTGTCAGATGATGTCTGAAATTAATCAAGTCACTGAAGGCTGCCCAGGACCAGTAAATTAGCATGTGATAATTTGTTCTTCACCTAATTCTTTGTTCAAACCATAGCTTCTGCCCTTGTATGTGGGCCTTACCACATGAAAAAAGCATTTCTTGAGCTTGAAAAAAATGACACATTTTGCTTGTGTTTATTAGTTGTTCTCAAGGATAACAGGATTTTTAGCATAATTTTAGTGCATTATGAAGAAAAATTGCTATTGTAATGTATTTTGAAACAGAAATTGCCACTTAACTAAAAGCAGTTTGAAAATAAACGTCACAGTGAAATTTTCCCAATTTTCTTGTTATTTTGGCTCATCAGTAATACACTTTATGTTCTCAAATAGTAAATTCCCAGATTATTTTACTTCTCTTTTTACTGACCTGAGTCTGTGTTCATAAAAAGGTAGGTTGATGCATGCAAATTAATTACTTTCTCCTTAGTCAATATATATAGAAAGCAACTGCTATTAAATTTTCTAATTAAGATAATGGATGTGGACTTTTTCATAATAGACTCTTTACCACGCACAAACTGATGTTTTATGATCTTACAATATTTGCTTGACAAGGAAAGTTCTACAGACTCAAAATTCTGTGAGGACAGGAAACGGTTTTGTTTGATGCTTTGTCAAAGCTATAAGCACTTTAATGTAATCTCCATTGGGTTGTGTTTTATTTCTGTGATGTTTCCCGTACGCAAAACACAAATTAAAATATGCCAGAAGAAGAAAGTATTTTAAATTAATCCCAGTCTGTTTTTCTATGCTAGAGAAATATAATACTGTTGTAAAATATGTAACAGTTTCATATACTATTTTTTATATTGGACTCATGTATAATACCTTTTTTTAAAAATGTTAAATGAATACAGAGACATGTAGTGTGAATTCTTGGATCTATTGAAACCTGTCTACATTGATTAACTCAATCTCACTTCGAGGTTGTTGCCCGTTGGAAGGGAATGCTAACAGCAACCATGGTTGAGCACACAAAGCCAAAAATATTGGCTACCTGGCCTTTTACAGGAATTGTGATCCAGGCACATTAGTCGGGTTATTTGGGTATAATTGGATTCATGGGCAGTGGTCCTATTGTTGAAAGTTTGGTAGTACAGCACCTCCAGTGGCTACACTGCAGGCCCAGTGGCCTCTGCTCACGTCACCAGAGCAGCCATAGATACCTTGTCCAATGGAACATGTTACACAACTGGCTTTGGGCTGAATTTGGCCTAGCAGTTGTTTGCCAACCTCTTCAAATCCTTATTATTCAAAGAACAACCCCCACAATAGGAACAGGAGCATTCCCTGGAGCTCCTTAGAGATGCAGAATCTCAGGCCCCACCTCAGACCTCCTGAATATGCATTTTAACAAGGTGCCCAGGCGATTCCTAAGCTCTGTCTAGTTGAAGAAACACTGGCCTACACTACTCTTCAAAGAGATGTACCAAACAGCTCCTAGGAGGCTGTGAAGTGGGGCTGACTTCTAGGCTGAGGGGGTAGGGGCAGGGGTAGGGGTGGGGGCTGTTTCACTGTGGATATCTAAATGCTTGAATATGGAGATCTTTATCTGGGGCACCAGTGACCCCCACCTTCTGCCCTAGATCTTCTCAGATGATTTATTGTGTTCCTTTAGGGGAAAATCTCCCCTTTCCTTGTTCTGGGAAATAATGGCTGTGGGCACTGCTGCATGAGGGTGTGGGTGGGCTGAATTTTTTCATGTAGAGATGTTTAACTATTCTTTCAACGTTCTGTCCAGGGCTTGTGCCACCCAGTTCTGTACCTGGCACTTGTGAGTTGCAAACTTCGCCATTTTTTCCAGTCACATCAATTTCCCTCTCTATTGTAGATGCCTCTGACTGTATCTGAGCTTTGCGGCCTCTGTGCCAAGACTCAGTGGTGGGCTGCCGATAGATCATTACAGAGCTTCTCAGCCTCGGCACTATTAACATTTGGGAACAGTTCTTTGTCGTGGTTTCTGTCTGTTCTGCAGATTATAAGGTGTTGAGCAGTATCTTGGCTTCTCTTTCAGTGCTAATAATCCCCACTTCCTGCCCGCCGTAGGTGTGATGGTCACAAATGTCTCCAGACATTGCTAACTCTGTTTTGAGGGGCACAGTTGCCCTGGGCTGAGAACCACTGAGTCACAGGGAGGCTGAGAAATCAATGCCTGCCTGGTGATTTCAGGGCAACTAAAGGCCCGGGACATTGGCCTCCAGCCTTGTGCATTCTCTCTTTATCCAGTAAGGCAAAATAATGTTATTTTCCATGTGAGTCATGAGATGAGAAGTTTAGGAAGCACAGTAAAAGCCCCAGCACCCCTCCCCTGCTTCTCTAGATCCTGCCTCTCCCTCAGCCCTTCGTCCTCCCCAAACTTGCCCTCTCTTGGCTGCCGATCCATCCTATTTCCTGTTAGCTCTGTTAGAACCAGTTCTTAGTCTGCTTCTACTCTTTTATTCACTTTAACTAATCTAAAGTGGGAGAAGAGATAAATATATATATTGTCCACCTGGCATTTTGAACTGAAATGTCTTTCATAATGTCCTCTAAAGTATACTGTGGACTGGGAAACAAATGGCTTTCCTAGTTTAGGAGCCTTCTTTCAAATTAAAATGTGGCAATTGCTTAGTTTTCGTTACATGTTCCTTGGAAGTTTTAAAAGTCCTCACCACACAGCTTAATTTCTGTAGCTGATTCCTCTGGCAATATGACTGTCCTTTGTGAGGAAGAGAGCTGGCCTTTGCTGAGTTTTCTGAGTAATCGTAGCCTTCTGAAATCTTCCCAGTTTGATCAAACCAAATTCACTTACTCCTATAAAAAATCACTTTGTATTATGCTGTGATTAAAATATTAAGTTTTCAAATCGTGAACTCTGTTTTCCATTTGCTTATTTCCTGCGTGCTGTATATGGTATTTGAATTTGCAGTTGATTCAATTGGCTGTAATACAGGTTGCCAGAGGGAGCAAGTCTGGGTCAGCCAGAGAGTCAACTCTGTAATCTACCTCATAAGATGAAAGTACGGTAGAGGATCTGATTTACAGTTTCATTTGGATAGTTCATCATTTTCTGTAGAGAGAAAGATTACATGTAGACCAATGTTCCTACTATATATTCCTAGCCTATGTGAGTATTGTAGATTGATTGCAAAATCAGTTCCATTTCTCCATCTTTGCCTTTGTCCATGTTGATTGAACTGTGACTTTTCAGCTCCTCCCATCAATAGGTTGACACCTATTTCTCTTCCCCTTAAATCTGGGGTAAGCTTGTGCCTTGCTTTGACCAGTGGAGTTCAGGTGAGGTGATGATGCACCTGCCTGACCCCACTATGCTTAAGAGGCCCTGGACACTTCTTTTCTCTTTGTCTTAGAACACTGCCCCACTCTCTTGAGAACAAGCCAGGGCTGCACTGCTGGAAAATGAGAGGCTCCAGGTGATAGACGAGAGCCATCCCAGCTCAGGCCATCTTACATCACCAGTCCTAGCCAACCCAATATTGACTGCAGATCCTTGAGTGAACTCAGCTGATACCAGAAGAACTGCCTAGCTGGGCCCACTCCAATTGCCAACCTGCAGAGTTGGGAACTAAGTAGAGAGATATAGTACATAAGTTGTTGTTTTAAGCCATTCTATTTGAAGATGATTTGTCACACAGCAAAAAGCTAACTAGAATTGGATAAAGTTATCCCCTTTGGGTATATGAGTGCGATAATGGTGCCCTTATTCTGGCACAGATCTTCCTTTTTTTTTACTAAAGTATAGTTGATTTGCAATGTTGTGTTCATTTCTACTGTACAGCAAAGTGATTCATTTATACATATACATACGTTCTTTTCTATTATGGTTTATCACAAGACATGCTGTACTGTAGGACCTTGTTGTTTATACATGCTAGTTTGCAGCTGCTAATGCTAAACTCCTGCTCCATCCCTTCCACATCATTCCCTCCACCTTGGTAATCACAAGTCTGTTCTCTATGTTTCTCTTCTATAGATAAGTTCATGTGTGGCACAGACATTTCCAGACAGCACACCTTTGCTCTGTCAGCTTTCCTCTTGCAAGGCTATAGCGTTCACAGTTGGAAGTGGTGGCCATGAGTTCTCAGCCACCTTCCACCTTGTCTCCATAAGCCTCTGTACTGCTTTCCCAGGTTTGGCTATCTGAAAATATTCTCGAACTACCCAGAAAATACTCACATGACGCTTGTGTTTAAAGGCAAATTTTATGGTGCTGCAAGAGAAAGCATATGTGGGCAAGCACTGGAGTCTGAGAGTCATTCCCACAAGCCAGCTCTCCAGGGCCCTTTCCCTGGAGACACTGGGCCAGACTCAGTCCTTACCCTGCCAAGGTTATCAAAGCAGTTAGGTGGGTTCCAAATCATCAGTAAAGAAACTGATCTGAGAGGGGAATCCTAAACATAAAAACACCCATCACAAATCCCACTGCCCTTACCTTAGCCAAGAGTCAAAAGCCAGATATTCAGCATCCTTGGGGATAAAAATAGAGCTTTTCCCAGTGAACTGTAAACCGATCCCATCTACACAGCCTCAGGTTCTGTATTTATAAAATGGAGTTAATTATAAATCTTTTCATAGGGCTGCTATGAGGACTGCATGGCATGATTCACGCAGAATAGTCACTAGAAGTGCCTGGAAGTTATTAAACACTCAAGAATACATCCCCTGTTATTAATTAAATGCACTTCAACCAGGAATCAAGAACTGAATTCAAGTGGTGTGACCTTGGACAGCTACCTGGGCCTCAGTTTCTTATGAAATTGGAGAAGTCATAGGTTGTTCCCACCCTATGAATATGGCATGAATACCTTCAATTGAATTGATGCCCCCCAAACCCAAGTAAGAGACCACTTTTGCTCTTCCACAGTTCATGCAGGTTAGCAGCTAATAGATGGTAAAGCTATAAAATTTTTTAATTCTGCAGGGATAGTGCATAATTGGTAGGGTAATCTAGTGAGCTAGATTATTCAGAGAGCAGGCAAACTGTAGAAAACGGTGCTGAGAAGAGGCCTGAGAAACTCTTCTTATTGAAAGTCCAAGCATCACAGAGAATAATCTTTTTTAGAGCCAACTTGTTCTGGGGCCCCATTATGGCCCATGAAGCATTGGTGATCAGTGAGTTTTCACCAGCTGTCAGTGGAGTGCTGGAGAACTTTCCTTGTGATGTCGTGTTCTAAGCACCCATGAGTATGTCCAAGTAAAGTAAATGGGTGAGTGCAAAGCCTGATTTGCCATAGTGACCTTCTTGCTGCTAAGTCACTTCAGTCGTGTCCGACTCTGTGCGACCCCATAGACGGCAGCCCACCAGGCTCCCCTGTCCCTGGGATTCTCCAGGCAAGAACGCTGGACTGGGTTGCCATTTCCTTCTCCAATGCATGAAAGTGAAAAGTAAAAGTGAAGTCACTCAGTCATGTCCGACTCTTTGCAACCCCACAGACTGCAGCCCACCAGGCTCCTCCACCCATGGGATTTTCCAGGCAAGAGTACTGGAGTGGGGTGCCATTGCCTTCTCCAGTGACCTTCTTAGCTAATACTTAATTTCACCTCTGAAGCCATCTTTATATATGGATGGGGCCAACCTATGGCTTCTCTAATTTCATATGAAGAAACTGAGGCCAGGTCCAAGGTCATACTGCTTCATAACATATATATATATATATATATATATATATATATATATATGTATATAAGAAAAGACCTTAATGGTTGGTATTTAATATAAAACTTTCATTTGGGGAAAAATTTTAAATGCTTCATGCTGAAATTTTATTTTCCCAGTTTTCAAAACAGTCAACATATAGAAACATTAGCCCCATTAAATCTAAGGAAATAAGTGAGTTGATCACAAGTGCTCCTTGGGCACACAATACATACATGAAGTGTGAATATTTGCTGGAATATGATTGAATGTATGGTGTTCTGAAGGTCACTTTAATATTTATATTAGAATTCATTTTCCATTAGGAAACAGATAAATTGTAAATTATTTATTTTACCCAAAGTTAAATTGCAACTTATATTAAAACTTAGGCTCTTGGGTTTGGGAGTTAATTGAGAATTCTGAAAGTCACTTTCCCCCTCTGGATTTCTTTGAAAATAGAATTTTGAAATTGCTTAGTGACATAATTTAATATTTATGAAGTAAAAATAAAATTCACTAATAAGCCCACTATATTGTTTTTTTCTTTATTCTTGAAGAGCTTGCTCTTAAAATACTGCATCAGAAAGCAAGATGCCCTTGCAGTCTGAAAGCAACATATGGACAGAGTAAATATCATCCCGATTAAGCTCGCTATTTTATATGGAATGCAACGTAGCCAGACATTTTAAATACCTGGAACTTGTCAGCCCTTAATTTGTGGTTTCCCACAGGACTAAGGCAGTCTGGTATATTTTTCCTAACTACAGATGTTTGCCATTTTTAACCATAATAAATGTACCAAAAGTTTTTAAAGCATTATATTTTCTACCCCATTTAAAGATAAACATCTGTTTGCTTTAAAATTGGAATAAAGTCTATGAATCATAGAAAAAGTGACACATTTTATGGACCATATGCACAAACTCCAGAAATGGGCCAATTTTCAAAAATTATTATGGACAGACAATTATGTGCTTGAAATTTTGCAAGCACATGTGATTCATTACCTATACAACATTGAGAATTTGTTGGATTTAGAGTGTTTTTGTAACAAGGCAGCCACTCGGCCGTGTTTCTTTTTTGGGCTCATAGTTACAGAGATGTGGCCAAGATAAAAGGTATGTGAAATTGATCTGTGTTTATGAAAAAAGAATTATGATACCCAGTGAAGGTAGCTTTAGACAAGAACACTTTGGCCACCTGATGCAAAGAATTGACTCACTGGAAAAGACCCGGATGCTAGGAAAGATTGAAGAGAGGAGAAGGGGACAACAGAGGATGAGATGGTTGGATGGCATCACCGACTCAATGGACATGAGTCTGAGCAAGCTCAGGGAAGCCTGGCCTGCTGCAGTCCATGGGGTCACAAAGAGTCGGACACAACTGAGCGACTGAACTGAGACAGAACACTGTCAATGCAATGAACCCTTACTCCTTTAAGGATGCCTTATAACCTAGGCTGTGTTTTCAGCTACAAATGGGTACGTTATACCTTACAATTTATGCAAAATTTGGATTTACCTTTCACAACCCCATGTGGTCTGTGATGTCAAGCAGAGTAAATATGTAAACATAACTTTTTTGACCAAATACTACAATAATGGCCCTTTCTTTCTATGCTTTAACTAGCCATCTGATTGAAATGTGTTTGGGGGTGAAATTTAATTAAAACTGGGGAGTTTTTTCGACAGTACACATAATTTACATAGAAGTCATGTATGTACCTTAATGGAAGAAACATTCAGTTGTGTAATTTTTTACTGTTGTGGTTATCTTCAAATTCTTTCAGTTTAGTTATAGTCCATGAAGGACTTTTCCTGGGTCCTTAGATGATGAATTGTCTTTTCCAATGTGTGTTAAGGTGAAACCAAAATCTGTGGTTCTTCATTATTTTTTTCCTTTGAAAGTTCCCTTTTCTGGCCTATGCAATAATATGCTTTTCTCAGGAGATCTTGGAAAGGATCCTTACCTTTCTTGCCCTTTACATTGTTAAATGTTACTGAAGGATCATCAGTATCTACCTTCCACTGGAAAGTAAGTTTGACAGTAAACTTTATCCTCTACCTTTTATCTTATTTTCTTATTTCAGGGAGAGAACAACTTCGGCATTAAATTGGTTTAGAAGTATGAATTAACTAGTGTCAACCTAGGTATTTGATCTGTGTGCAAATGGCATTGCCTCTAGCCTGCCATTCTTGGTTCTTCTCTCCTCACCTGTTCTCTCCTCTGCCCTCCGCTCCTCTCCCCTCTCTTCTCCTCTGGTCTGGCCAGACTACTAGCTCTGTGGTGCTGGAAGTCATCTCCCCATCAAGAATCTGCCTCAGTGGCTGAGATAGGTAGTGTTCCCCACGCTGACAAAGCAGTGGGTCTGGAGATCAAGTGTGCAAAGGCAAGACTTGAATGCCCTGTCCCCTGATAATGTCTAAATGTGTGTTTTTGTAATGACATACACTCTTGGGAAATGAAATAAGTTTCTGCATTGTCTCAATGATTAAGCCTGTTTCTCCTGCTCTGTTTCAATAGGTATGGTATTTGCAGAGCTCTGTACATTGATAGCGGAGAAGGCAATGGCACCCCACTCCAGTACTCTTGCCTGGAAAATCCCATGGATGGAGGAGCCTGGAAGGCTGCAGTCCATGGGGTTGCTGAGGGTCAGACACGACTGAGAGACTTCACTTTCACTTTTCACTTTCATGCACTGGAGAAGGAAATGGCAACCCACTCCAGTGTTCTTGCCTGGAGAATCCCAGGGACGGGGGAGCCTGTTGGGCTGCCGTCTATGGGGTCGCACAGAGTCAGACACGACTGAAGTGACTTAGCAGCTTAGCAGCAGCAGTACATTGATAGACAAGCCAGTTTTTATATAAGTAGGATGTTAGAAGAGGTGTTTTGGCTCTTGAGGTTATTACCTGACAGCTCTGATTCTTTCAGTTCTGCTCAGGAAGCATTTATTATGCACCTGTATGTGCGAGCTATGCTATAAAGTTGACGATACAGCACTTGTCCCCAAGGAGCCCCAAGGAAAGACACACAGCGATGGCTCTAGCACCTCTCCTCCCATGACTAGTACTTACTTGTTAAAATGAATGTTTATATAAATGCTGGCTATTGTTTTGAGCATATTATTTTTTGAGCATATTAAAAAAATAATGTTTTGACATTACCTCACTTAATCCTCTAAATAACGCTTTAAAGATTACTGTCCCATTTTAAGGATGATACAGTTGAGGTTAAATACTATCTTGAAAGTCAGACACGCTTCTGTGCCTGCTTCACTCGTAACTTTAGCTCAAGGAGTTGTTGGTTGGCATTTTTGTGTGGTGGGCACTTAATTTGAATTCACAGATCTGTATTAGTTTGTGCAACCTCCTTAACTTCTTGACTTTTTATAAAGGATTTTTTTAATTTTCACTAATAATTTCTTTTTAAAAATTTGTTTTATTTTTATATATTTGCTACAGTTCACACACTCCATTTACAGCTATTGTAAATATTGACTATATTCTCCACATTGTACAATAATACATCCTTGTAGCCTTTCTTATATCTGATGGTTTGTACCTCTCACTTCTCCACCCCTATAATGCCCCTCCCTGCCTCTCCTCACACTGGTAACCAATAGTTTATTCTCTATATCAGTGAGACTGCTTATTTATTGTTGTATTTTTTAGATTTTACACAGAAATGATATCACATAGTATTTGTCTTTCTTTGACTTACTTCACCTCACAGTCCATCCATGTTGCTGCAAATGGCAAAATACCATTCTTTTTTATGGCTGAATAATATACTATTGTAGCTATATACCACATCTTCTTTATCCATTCATCTGTTGATGGCCATGTATATTCTTTTTTTAAATAATGCATCACCTCTTTCCCACCACTGAAGTCTATCATGGGCCTCTTTCCCCTAAGACTTTGAGTCTAACATCCTCTCGTTTTCTGGGGTCATCTCTCTTCCCACTGAGACACTTTTACCATCAACTCTCTTCTCCAAATTCCAGGACACTCAAACTTCAGTTTCTATCAGGAAAGTAATGATTGTATCAATATTTGTAATGTGCTCACGCAAAGCAGATTTAGCCTCTTTTTCTCTTAACTTCTTCAGAGAATAAGCCTTGGTCTTGTTGTTGTTCAGTCGCTAAGTCATGTCCGAGTCTGCGACTCCATGAACTGCATGCAGCATGCCAGGCTTCCCTGTCCTTCACTATCTTCCCGAGTCTGCTCAGATTCGTGTTCATTGAGTTGGTGGTGCTATCTAACTATCTCATCCTCGGCTGCCCTCTTCTCCTTTTGCCTTCACTCTTGAGCTTTGCATAATCTCAAGTTCCGTGAAAGTATTTCCCAAAGTAAGGAGAGACTCACTCTTAAGGAAGACCTTGGCTATCCTCTTAGAGAAATCAGCTTCCAACACATTTATCTTTGGCAATATTTTTTTCGGTCACCTCCCTTGTAACTCTAATTTGCACAAAGGCATCTTTTCAAAGGAATTTGGATTCACTTTAATATTTGTTCCTGGTGACTTTGTCGGGTTGAGGTTCTTGATGCAAAGTCTTTGATCTTGATCTATAATGTTTCCCTATGAGTGGTTAAGTTAGAGGAAATGAATTTCTTCATCATCAAGGTTTTTTTTTGTCATGAAGGAGAAAAATATGGTGGAGACCAAGATGAATGGCCCATTTAAATCTCAGTTAAGAGACTATATCCAAGTCTGAAGATTGATATAATAAGGCTTGCTTTCTTTGTGTCTTACTTTAGCTCCCTCTTAGGTTGCTATGGCAAAGTTTACAGTTTAGAGGCCACTTGTCATGATGTATACAGTCTGTTTATCTGTCCATTGTCAACTGGACAATTATTAGAGCTTTGTAAGTTCTTTGTATCCAGCAACTGGCATAACTCTATGTGGAGACCTGACAGTCCACTTAGCAATGGCATTGCCAAAGCTCGACCTGGTAGGTCGATGTTGGGAGGGTTATTTCTCTTTGGATCACTCTTCCTGAGATGAGGAGGTGTTTTCTGAATAGAGCAAGACAGACACATCTTTTAAATAGGAGCCTCGGGTGGCGCCTGGCACACGGCCAATTCATGGATGGAGCCACATCTCCGGGCACCACAGACACTGTGCAGGGAACATCTCAAATGGGAAAGCTGATCTGGGGAGAAAGGTCAAAAGGATCTTGCCTCATAACATCTCTACAGACTTCTAAAAACTAAGCATGTTTTGGATTTAGCTGAACAAACTAATCCCATGCCGAGCCTGAAAGGTCACACAGGTGGCCTAGGAAAAATGTCCAGCTTCAAAATCAGGCCTTTTTCTTCAGCTGCAAAGACAGGAAAAGGGGGAATCAAGATGGAGAGCATTGTAGCTAACAGCTCAGATCTTTGACGGTGAAGAGCAGTGGAGTGACTGGAGCGTAGCAGTTCTGGGGTGGGAGGTAGGGGTGGGCATTGTGCTGGCAGGGCTCCAGTGAAGCAAACTCTGAGAAATGGTGCCTCCTTCTGTGTATTGGGAGGGCAGGCAGGAAACAGAAAGCAGAGTTTCAGAGCTTAGGTTGTATAGAACAGACTCAAGTGGGGAAATTCAAAGACATTTGACCAGTAAGGGAGCAATTAGAGCAATTCAAAGACAAACAGCCCAGAATTGTTATTAAATTCTTACAGCGTACATTCCTTGCTTTATGATTAATGTCAAAATTGAAGATCATATTTTTGTAGGCAAGTATTCATTAAGAGACTTTTCTGTTATGTTTATTTATTAGCTCAATATCTGTTTCATTGTGAAAGTAAGATAAAAAATTATCATTACTGCCATTGTCCAAGGATATGGAGCTATTTAGAATTGCTAATTGAGGAGCTAGAGAGAAATTGTATGTACCTGACTAGAAAAATATGGTTAGAATTTATAAGGAATGCACACATATTCTAACAGTATGCTGTGTGATAGTTTTAAGTGTCCAGTTTATGATATTTATTTGGGATGTGGATTTGAGGTAATGAACTACACTGTTGTGAACTATCTCAATTATGGAAGCTACGGAAGCTGTCAGGGGCTTCTTTTTTCCCAGGTCTTTTAACCAAGTCTGCCTTTGAGCCTAATGACGGCATAAATGCTGGGCAACAGTCATATAAACTGGCCAGTCAGAAAATATTGTGAGGTCCCTTATGCCTTTGTAGAATGAACCTTGAAGAAGATAGACCATTCAGAAAAAGTCAGTTAGTGAAAATTGTTCTTTATATGGTTATATGTATCTGTGTAACCTGTGTTCTCCCTAAATGATTTGATTCAATGAGGTTACTTCAATCCTTTTCCTTCCTGTTAGTGCCCGAAAAGGTAATGGCATTTAAATCATGTTAGCTGAGCTGACCAGCACTTGCTGTTGTCAGCACACTGGCTTGAGGGCTGGCATCTCTTAACTGAACTCTTACCTCAGGAGAATTGCAGACTTCATGACTCTAGCCCTCAGCTTAGTTTAATTTGGTAGGGGTTTTTGGCTTGATTTTTGATTTTGGTTTTCAAGTCAGTTTATTTGTGAGACAACTGGGTTTGGAGTCCATGGTATTTCAGATTCTTTCATCCTTCAATTCTCTGGCTAGGACTGTCCTTCATAAACATTTGCCTCCAAGAGCATTCCCCATTATCTTCAAGGCATGAAATAATTCCTCAGAATTGCATTATTTTAGGAAGTAAATCTAAATGATTGATTAGAAAGTCATCATGCACAGAAGAGAAGCATATTGAAACAGCACACTATGCTGAACCATTGGTCTTTCTTCTTTAGGCTGAATTAGTGATTTTACTAGAACGCAAACTGTGATTATCTCTAATTCATGGGGACTTTTGTATCTTGATTACCAACTCAAAAGGTTAGTTTTGTTTTCCCAAATTATTATGATTGTGTCACTGTCATTGTGTCACCACTTACTGAGTGTCTGTTACTTTTTTCCGGTACTCTTGCTGTTTTACAAGACAGGCACTAGTACCTTTACTTACAGTTAAAGAAACTGAGGCACAGGGCAGTTCAGTGGCATGAGGTCACCCTGTTGGCAGGTGACAGATTCAAGATTTAAGCTCTGTCAACCTGTAAATCTTGAGCTTTTAGTACTCTGCTGCATTTGACTTTCGCTGGTAGACTATTGTTACAGCTCTTCCCCATAGTCTTATATTATTTCATATCTCCTAACACAGTGAGTGAATAATCCTTGATCGAAGTAATGTTTAAAAAAATGTCCATTTTCAAATGTTTTAAAGGCTTTTGGAATTAAAATTCAAGAAGTCCAGAAGCAGCATAATTAACCACAACTAGAAGCCGTACAGAATTGCTTTCTTTTGTAGTCCTTTATGGAAAATTAAAAAAAATTAATTGGAAGGATAATATTTTATTAACAAGGTATTGACTTTTGCCTCTGGATTTTGCCAAATCTCCTATTTTTTTTTAGAGTTGGTAGTCAATAGAACTAAATAGAATTCAGATTTATGAACGAGACCATACATTTGTTATGTTCCAACAACTAACATAGGACGATTGACTGATATTCACTCATTCAACAAAGATCTGGGTCTTGATAGTACCTATGTGTAACTAGATGTAGTACATGACACTACAAAAGGAATAAAATAGCCTTCCCAGTTTCCAGTCTAAAAATGTGAGACATATGAAAGCAAATAGACAGCTTTCTGTAGACAACTGCCAGAACTTACTGAGTGTTTCTCTGTGTCAGGTACTGTCCTGTACATGTATAACATGTCTCGTTTGATGTTCAAGCCCCTTATAAAGAAGATGCTATTTTAGTCCCCATTTTATATTTGAAGAAGACATTGAGGCTTGGGAAGGTCACACAACTACTGGAAGAGCAGGTGATGGAAGAGAGGACATGGGGGTTTGGTTGTGATGGACAAGTTCACACTTGCTCTCTGCTGCTGCTGCTAAGTCGCTTCAGTCGTGTCCAACTCTGTGCGACCCCATAGACGGCAGCCCACCAGGCTCCCCCGTCCCTGGGATTCTCCAGGCAAGAACACTGGAGTGGGTTGCCATTTCCTTCTCCAATGCATGAAAGTGAAAAGTGAAAGTGAAGTCGCTCAGTCGTGTCCGACTCTTGGCGACCCCATGGACTGCAGCCCACCAGGCTCCTCCGTCCATGGGATTTTCCAGGCAAGAGTACTGGAGTGGGGTGCCATTGCCTTCTCTGACACTTGCTCCCTAGACCCTGGAAGTTGCTCCAAACTGAGGAAATCTTTGGAAAAACAACCAAGACAGAAAGGTACAATGAAGATGTTTGTGGAGCGTTGAAGATTCAACCCGATAGGAATGGCTTGTGTATGAAATGATGTGGCTGAAAGTGGGTGAGGGTCAGCTTGTAGAGGCTGCAAAGGCCCAAGTGAGCAAACTCAGTTTACTTAGCGAACCTTTACACAGAACTAACTGTGTGTCCACTTCACCCGTATTAAATTGTTTGTTCCTCACAAGGAGATAGTGTGTCATTAGAACCATTCCCATTTCACAGACTGGGACACTAAGAAAAACAGAGATCAATCGCCCATCATTGCTCAGCTTGTAAGAGGTACAGCTGGGATTCGGATTGAGGAAGTGTGGTGGCAGAGGCCAGGATTTTACCGACTGTATAGCTGTAGATACTAATTGGAAGCTAAATGATGTAATCCGATCTAAGGATCCATGAGTAAGTATCTCTGGATAGGAGAGGAAGAAGGAAGATGAGTGACCGGAAGGAGAGGCAGCCAAGATTACCGCCACACTGCCGTGGGAGGTCAGTGTCATGGGGGTGGGGGGTAGGCTGGCGGCATTGAGATGCCCAGGAGGTGGGAGAGATTAATGAGATAGAGTTGCCGTGTGGAGATCAGCGCTCTGAGTTCAGCTTCTGACTTTGTCCTTTATAAGCTGCTGTGTGACCTTGGGAGGATCCTCTGTACTGTGACTCCTCGTTCACAAAGGGGGGAGACTCCGCAGAGCCGGGGGAGTTAGTTCTATTTTGGCCTTGCTGATGTCGAGGTATCAGTCGGCTGTCCATCTGGCCGTGCCCGGCAGGTCAGTTGGAAATCTGGGTCTGGAGCTCAGGAAACAGGTCAAGGCTATAAACAGACTCAGGCGTCACCACCAGGGAGGTGAGCATTGAAATTGCTAAGTTGGGTGACTAGAGGGCAAGAGAGGAGGTCTTACGGGAAAACCCCCCCCCGCCCCCGCCTGTCCCCGAGGAGCAGAGGGGATTGATCAAGAGATCACTGGGAGCATATTCCAGGCTTCTAGATCCCTTGTTCTGAGGTTAATATCTTTTTTGATCAGTGAAGCTGTCGCTCTCTTCCCTCACATCAGCGTTTTTACCTGTGCTCGATTCATCATGCGCTTGCGGCTGTGAGTGCTAATGACACTTCCTTATTGCTCTCCACATTTGCTATGTCCTGATAAAATCATTCAGCAGCATGACCTCAACAGTCACCCCCTGGTTACTAAATCCATAAGGGAAATGTAAAAGCCCCTTCTCCAGTCACTCTTGATGTTCCCAGTTTGTTTTCTCTTTTCTGTGGGGTATCGTATGCTGCCAGTGAAGCTACGATCTTGTTATTTGGTATTTCATAAATGCATTCATTCCTTTAATTTGCAATTCAAAATCATAGTGTGCAGTGAAAGCCGGCTGGAGGAACAGTCGTCCAAAATTTCAGCAATGACCTTTCAGTTGTCTTCCCTGTGTAGCTTTTTGTTTTTGGCTCCAAAGGCCCTTAGTCCACATGTCTGGTGTCTACCTAAGCTGCCTGCTCTTGCCTTAAGGCTCATCTCAGCAGGCTGTGCCATTCAGAGGAAATACAAAAGCAACCTCAAGATGCTTTGTGAAAGGATGGGGGTCCTTGCTGAAGGTCTGGAGGACATGGCTGTGTGTAGATTGAGGGGGAGGGACATCACTCACCCTGCAAATCTTTCCGCATTAAAGCCTTCTTTTTCCCACATCCCACTTCTGTCCACTTCCCACTCCTGTCTGTAACTGCTCAGATTTCTCCTTTTCTTCTGCCTTCTTCTGCTTATCTCTCTTGGCTTCTCTCTGTTGCCCCTGCAAGCCAGCACACCCTTCCCCACTTTTTAAATCTTTGGATATTACACTTACCTCTTCTTCTCCTCCCTTGCATCTCCCACGTGCAGTCTTTGTCAAAACCAACACATCTTCCTTCTTGTTCATCATCTTTAGTAAATGCGGGAGGAGGAATTGTCATACTTTGTTCCTGTCATGGCGATATTAATTTCATCACGCTAATTGTTGAAGTAGAGCGGAGCCACAGTCAGTAAATCATGTATGTACATAGTCCAAGCACATTTGTCATCTTGGATGTTAGTGCATGTCTCTTAGTATTTCCCCGCCAAATTTCCTTTGTAATTCCTTGTGTTGCTGATTTTTATTTCTCCCTGCCCATTTCCATAGATAAACCACCATTTTATAATACTGATACATGATTTGAGGCTATGAGGGATGGTAGCAAAATCTAATTTGTCACTAATTTAGCCAGTTAAGTTCCATCATGTTAATTCTGTACTATATTGAACACTAAATCTGCTCACATCTTATAAAAAGTATTAATGTCTCTAGCTCTTTAAAATATAACAGTGTACGATATGCTTAAGGCTTAGAAAATTGACAAAGAGCCTGAGAATTTTTTTTGCTTTGAATTTATAAAAAGCATTAGCTAAGTCTTTTTATGTACAGAAATCTTTAGAAACAGAAAAGGGGGCATCTTTAGTGTTTCATTTAAGCTTCAGAATATAATTTTGCCTTTAAAAGATGTTTTCTGAATTTGTTCATATTTGTTCATATTTTAATAAATATGAACAAAAGTTTTTAATGTATATTGTAAAGGTAAATACTTAATAAAGATTAGTGCAGTTGACATGAACTACTTAAAATTGTGCAGCCAGTTATGGTAAAGCAAACCAGTACGCAAAGACATGGTATGTTGTGAGGATGACAAGTTGATGATTAATTGAAAGTTATCATTAATTAAATATCATTATGGTTCACTGTGAAGTAAGTGGGATGTGTTTCTTCGGAAGATAAAATTTTGCTAGAAAAAAAATTGGTTACACTTGAATTCTGTAAGTAAAGAACAAAAAAGGCAGAGCCCAGTCTGAAATTGTCCTGTTTGGGGGTTGCTGCATCTTGACAAGGCTTGAGCCTGAAGGGCTCAGAGAGTGTGGCTCTGAATTCACTGTCTCTCCCCCATTTCTACTGAAACCATGGCAAAGTCATACAATTACTTTGCTTAGATTGCCTTATCTGTAAAGCTGGCACGACAATACCTCCTTCAGAGAATCGTTGTGTCGATTATTAATTCTATAGCAATTCTTTCTAGCACACTTCTTGTAGATACTTAGCTGCTTTCAGTCCCCCTTACAAGTATTTTTCAGTCTGCCTCCTAGTTTTGGCAAGAATGGGTGTGGATTTTTATTTTTCATCTCCGTTTTTTATTTACCCCTTTATTTGTTGAGGGACGGTACTGATTCTTTGATATTTTTCTTGTATTTGTTAAGAGATGTTTTAAAATCACAATTTTTATTATTTATGATGGTTGCTTTCATTATTTTCCTAAATACTATAATAAAAATATTCCCTTTAAAAAAGGGTAATCTTAAAATTTAAAAGACCTGTCATTAATTCATACTAGTAGAATTGGCATTTATAAATAGGATATGAAATCTATTATTCAATATTCTGAGACAAGTAGTTAATGTAAATAATATTTTTCAGGGTCACAAAGTGGTTGTAAATTTTTTTAAGTAATTGGTTGGGAATAGTAATGATACTATGATGATTCAGCCTCGTGAGGCATAGTCTGTTTAATCATATCTGATCAAGGGAAAGCTGCTTCTTTGGATTTGGCATAAGAAGGCAGGCTGGACAAATTTGATATTGCTGCTCTTGAAAATATGCCTTTTGTATTTGATGTATTTAATCTTCTCTATTGTTGTCTGTTATAAAATTTCTGACAGTATTTATCATCTTCTAAAATCTTGAATTAATGCTTATGAAATTAGTATAAAAATTGCAGGTGATTATTTTGGGGAAGAAGTATAAGTATATAGTAGGCAATAGGAAGTTAAATTCTTAATTCCTAATTATTCTGTAGAAGTTTGAAAAGTTTGAATATTTTACTTTGTAAACCAAGATAGTATGTATTTATTTAAATTATTATTATTTAAATTATTGATGAAAATAGAAATAGTTATTTTACAGTATATGATAATGAATATGACTAGTGTTATTTTTAATTTTTCCATTTATTTAAATGTTTTGTTGTATTATACATACATATATGTCATAGTTACTGCAATTTTTCCAAGCATCATATGTAATTTAAATTAATATTGTCAATTTTTGTTTGAAACAGAATTTTGTAAGTAAGCCTATGTACATTTGACTCTTGGCTGCTGGATAATCTAATTTATGAACAATCATTTAGAGAAAACACTCAAAGTATTAAGGACAGATTTTACAAAATTAAATTCATTAGAGCTGGTAATGTAAATTTTTCCTTTATGGTCATTTAAAGTGTTTACATGCATGGCCTTCCATTGCATGGGCAGCAACTTATTTTAACAATGAACCAAACTTGAAAATGAAACTGTAGACTTTACATTGGCAAGTGTTCCTTTCAATGAGCTGATAACCTTATTTAGATGATCAAGACTATGTATCTACTATGATTGATCTCTGAAATCTCTTAGGCTATAAATGAAGGAAAATATGAGACATCCATTTTCTTTCCCATTTCCATGTGTGAGAGGGAAGCTGAGAATGAGGCTCCTGGGTGATTCTGTTTCTCAGGCTAGGAGGAATCTGTGAATCAGAGGCCCCCAAGAATTCTGGAGCATCCCTGAA
Source organism: Bos grunniens (assembly GCF_055505025.1). NCBI lineage: Eukaryota > Metazoa > Chordata > Mammalia > Artiodactyla > Bovidae > Bos > Bos grunniens. The sequence goes on from NC_141194.1 coordinate 9,784,723, forward strand.
AAGAGAGTGATTAGGCAGAACGGCAATTGCAACCCACTCCGGTACTCTTGCCTGGAAAATCCCATGGACAGAGGAGCCTGGTAGGCTGCAGTCCATGGGGTCGCTAAGAGTCAGACATGACTGAGCGACTTCCCTTTCACTTTTCACTTTCATGCATTGGAGAAGGAAATGGCAACCCATTCCAGTGTTCTTGCCTGGAGAATCCCAGGGACGGGGGAGCCTGGTGGGCAGCCATCTCTGGAGTCGCACAGAGTCGGACACAACTGAAGCGATTTAGCAACAGCAGCAGCAGCAGCAACAACAGCAGCAGCAGCAACAGCAGCAGCAGCAGCAACAACAGCAGCAGCAGCAACAGCAGCAGCAGCAGGCAGAATGAAGACACTGGCACTGGGCCTCCCATCTCCAATAGGTGCCTACAGGCAGGAGGACTTTCTCTCAGAGAAAAGTGGACCTTGAATGAGTGTTTGCTGTCCAGAAGACCGCTCAGAAAGCATTTAGAAAACAAGGTTTGATCATAAACTAAAGAACAAGTGGCCCATAGGCTAAGGCTGCATCCCACTTTACTGAACTCAATCATTTTTTAAATTGAATAATGGAGAAATTTGCTAAAAGATGTCAGAGTTAGGGTGTTCTAACCCCATTCTCCTCCCATCATCTAATGGAAAAAACAACAAAGAGAATACAAAACTAAGAGGAAAACTCTCTTTTTGTTAAAACCAAGGAAGTAAGCTATGAAAGTTTGTCAAACAAATCTGAAACCACCCACCAAGACAGAGAATTGTGACAATCACTGAAATGTAGCTTAAAGTGAAGGGGCCCTTGAGAAAAGACAAACCTCTGAAAGAAGGGAGCTCTCCGTGAATGGGGGACACAGATGAGAAAGGGCCCGTGAGGGTCTGCAAAAGAGCAGGACCCAGGCAGGGGTATCTCCTGTCCTGGCTAGAGTGCAAAGGGGGAGGTGGCCTTGAAGGAGAAGTCCAACAGACGTGCCATGTGTGCAGAAGGCCAGGGGGAGGCGAGGCAGTGTGTGCAGTCAGTTCGGCATCAGGTCATCTCAACGGAAGATAAATAATCAAAACCCACAAAATTACTGCAAACCTTGCAACATACCAGGCTTCCCTATAAGCCACAAGCAGACCTGCAGTTTATACCAGAAATGGGAAGGAAGAAAAGAATCCTGTAATTCTTGATGCAATAAAAAACAAGTCACTTGGAAGGCATGGGAATCACATCAGCTGTAAGGCTGCCTCCAGAAATTTCCACAGCTGAGCTCAGGCCTGCGTTTTATCTGTAAGTGCCAGGGAAGTGGACAGTGGGAGCCCGGAATCTCAGGAACAAAGGCAAAAGAGAGACATCTTTGACTGTGCAAGTAAGTGTGACATCTGTGAGCTCTTCTGAAAACTAAAGACTTGATTTTGAGATTTCTTTAACCAGGAATCAATAGAGATGCTGAAATGAGAAGTATGTCCTTTTCAATATAGAAGTGGAAACAGTTGTGGGAATTGGGATTACAGAAGAGGATGCAAATGTTTGACGTCTTCCTAATGAGTCATTAATAATATAATTTATCTAACACAAATAAAAATTCATAGCTGGAGAGGGTGTGGGAGTTCAGGGATGTGGCTTTCCTCTTGTTTCCTTGCCAGCAGTAAAAAGCTATTGCCTAAAATGAATACATTAAGCAACTAAGGCTTAAATTACAAGTATAGCTGGAAAGTACAAAGATAACCAGTAAAGGAACTTAAAACACAATGTAACCAATCAAAATTTTCAAGTGGAGCATGAAGGGAACTAGGGGGAAACATTTATTTCTCTTTAGGTCCATCATTAATAGACCCTGTCTGAAGTTAGTCATGCATGAAAAAGATGTTGGGGCATTTAATACACTTACACAGGTGGCCACAGGACATCTCAAAAATTGAGTCTAATACATTCAAATTGTCAGGAGCAAAACAAGCAAGACAGAGCATGCAGCAAGCTACTGTTGATGCATGTGAGAGAGACTCTTCCTTTTGTTCCTTGTTCCCTCTATTCTTTAGGTTTTGATTTTTCATTTTAGATTTTTACATCCTGGACCTGGTTTATTTTTTAAAAAAAACAGTAGAGAATATTTTTTTCATCTTCACATTTCAGGTTCGCCTTAATGGTTGTATTGTTTTTCAGTGCAAAACTTCTGGCTTCTGCTGTTTGCCAGATTTCAGAAGCAGAACCAGCAGATTCATATGTGAGAATTGTTTATCAAGCCCCACATCTGCCTTGGTCATTGTGATTGTATTTTTATGGAAAAGGAAAGTTGTTTTGGAATTACAATACCGGGCTGAGATAAACTGTCTCATGTTTAATTAAATTTTCAAGCTGTTTTTTTATTAAAACTACCTTGATAAGAACTGTATGTTGGAACAGGTCTGACATTTCAGATTAACTTTCTAATAAGTTAAAAACAGGTCAAGAGACAGGAAATGAAAACTGGAGATGAGCAAGGAAAATCTAAATAGAAAAAGTTCATGGAAAGTCCTTGCAGAGTGATCATTCTTAAAACTCTTGCTTAAACTCTCCAAAAGATGCTACATCGTCACAGAGCAAAATGTGCCCAAAGTAGAAGATGGCAAGAAATGAAAAAGAACGTTTGGAATAAAGACATTTGCCTATAATGTGTTATTTTGCTACAATATTTTCCAGAAAGCAGTGTGTGTGGAGAATCCAGAAATTTGTAAACGTTATTGGTATTTCTAACCCCTTCTCTGGTGCCTTCTTTCATTGCTATGTTGTCATGAAAGTGAAAGTGAAGTCACTCAGTCGTGTCCGACTCTTAGTGACCCCGTGGACTGTAGCCTACCAGGCTCCTCTGTCCATGGGGTTTTCCAGGCAAGAGTACTGGAGTGGGCTGCCATTTCTTTCTCCAGGGGATCTTCCCGACCCAGGGATCGAACCCAGGTCTCCCACATTGCAGACACACGCCCTACCATCAGAGCCACCAAGGAAGCCCATATAAATAGGTTTTCATCTCTATCTTCTTACCAGACCTCCAAAACTTCTGTAATTTCTTGAAAGATAAACGTACTAAGGGCATCTTATGTTCTAATGTTTGGTCTTTGACCGTGGTTTCTGAGTCTCCACTAAAAATGCAGGAACATGCAATTTTGTTCTTTATGCCTGGGTCTCTTGGTGGCCTCTAGACAAGCAGTTCCCAGCCTTGGGAATCTCACAGTCTCATACATGAGGTACTACTATAGTGACAGTCTCTTTCATTTCAAGAAAGACAGACCATTTGAAAGTATTACAGAGAGAAAATTGCACACGTCGTAAGCAAACTCAAGAAATTTTCATGAAGTAAGTAGGCATCTGCAGCAGGGCCCAGAACAAGAAAGAGAACATCCCAGCCCCTCATGCCTCCTTTGGCACTACTCCCCAGTCCAAAGATTATGTTAAAATCTATCCTGACTTCAAACAACACAGATTAGTGTTGCCTGTTTTTAAACGTTTTATTAATGGAGTCATACAGCATGTGGTCTTTTATATCAAGTTTCTTTCACTCAACATTATGTGAGTGACTTTACGTAAGGCTGTGTTCATTTATTCTCAGCTTTATAGAATTCCAGTGAATGAATATACCACAGATTACTTAGCCATTCAGTCGCTGATGGACATTGGAGTAATTTCCAAATATTACAAACAGTGTCAAAGTCAACATTCTACTTCCTGCCACTTTGTGACTTTATTTGTATGTTTATGTGAGTACATATCTAGGAGTCTAGTCAAGGACTTTTTTGTACACTCAGGTGTACCAATTTCTCCTCCCACCAGTAGTGTATGAGGGTTGCTTGTCTGTCTCCCCACAACGGTTTTCAGTGTTTATCCTTTTCATTGCAGTCATTCTGGTGGGTTCATCATGGTACCCCATTGTGAGTTTTGGTTTGCGTTTCCAAGAAGGCATTTTAACAGCAGAATTAAGAGAGTGCAGAAGAAGATGTAATTATTTCTCAAAGAGAACAATTGGCATTTTTTGTTGACTTGCAAAATTTTAAACACACATTTTGAAAATATGAATGATGAAAAATGACAACCTAAAATTTTCCTTTTACTGTGTAACTACCTTTATTTGTACCTATTTTATATCCTAACTAAAACCCCCAATGTAACTTAGCTAGTTCAGCATAAGCCAAGTAGTGACATGACATCTGGGTATTGACTGTGCTCTGGTGTTTCCACTGTTATTACATTCATAATTGAACATGGAATGAATATCCAAATAGTGGTCCTCTAAATCTAGACTAGTCTGGTCAGACTAAGCAGAGTTCATATGCCTGAGGTCCTTGGCAAGGCCAGGAAGAAGGTGTGGGGTGTCTCTGTAGTTCTGAGAAAGGGATGTCCACAAGGCCGGATCCTGTGTGTGGGCTGAGGGGAGACGCTGCACTGACCTTGATCCACTGGGCCCAGAAAGAGATGTGTCTCAGATGCAACTGCCTCCAGGGTTCTGCCTGCCATTGACCACAGACCGGCACCAGTCCACAGAATGGCTTTTAGAGACAATGGCTCTAGCTGATTCTAGAGGCTGTTTTCATCCCACAAGCACTTATCTCTCTCTGCATGGGATTATTCCATCTTAGCTCATCACTTCACTGCTTTGGCTTCCCGCTTTTCTCCATCCACTAGACAGGCTTCCCGGCAGTGACTTCTGCCTTGTGGAAGGCTGGAAACCAGTTGCGCTGCACTCACCCACTGAAGCTCAAAATACTTGGGCTGCTCATCAAGACAGTTGTGTAGAGACAAATTTTCCGTGAAGCTAATGACCCTTAAGTTTTAGAGCTCTTCACTCACACAGGCCCTTTATGAGGCCCTATACTTAATTTTGTAATAGCAGATCTGTAATTTGCTATTCTTGCTCTTTGAATATCTCACATCTTGTTTGATTTTTTTTTTTTTTGCCTTTGGGCAAGGATTGGGAGTTCAAACAGAAGAACTCAGCAATGGAATGCTGCAATTAGTTGTGAAGTGGTTTTTGGTTAATGAGGATAGCGGCCAGAATTCATGGAAAACTCATTTTGTGCTGCAGGTCAATGTCAACAGGATTTCATTGAACATTCATGTCTTCTAAGACAAAGATGCTATTATCACCCTCACTTTTCAGAGGCAATTGACCCTCAGAGGGGTTCAAGTAACTTGCCAAGGTCATGTTTCTACCAAGTGGCATTGCCAGCACATTTTGCTTTTTCCAGTAACTATTAAAATGTTTAATTAACTTTGTATCTCAGACCCACTTAAAACATAACTTGACACAAATTCAGAAGTATCCCTATATTGTTTTCATTTGCCTAACAGGTGTATTCTTTGTTGGGAAAGAGTTGTTTCTAACCAAAGTCCATCTCATCCAACCTGTGCTCGCTGATGTGTCCCCCCCAAAGACAGTTTGTTCCGACATAGAAATCAGCTGTTTTCACATGGAGGATGAAATGTAAGAACAGCTGGGCTGGAATATCTGCCTCCAGGCTTCAGAGGGGACAGGCATGTCTGTCCCAAGAAGTGGGAGATTGACTTGCAGCTTGATGCTGTGCCAGTTCCAAACTTTGCCTCCAACTCAGCTGACCTCAGGGGCAACCTTCAAATTTTGACAAGCATGGGGAAAATGGCCACAGAAAGCCTGAACCAAGCTGAAGTCATTTTCTGGGGTTCAACTGTCTTTCGTACTTTATTCAAACATCTTTTATCTTCGGACAGTTAGAAGGTTAGTCTTGAGCTTTGGGTGTAGGCCAGAACAGTATTCCTTTGCTACCTAATGAAAAACCTTCCTGGATTTTTAGACCCAAATCTGATACTGCTGCTAGTGCCTTTAGAAAATTTAGTGCACTGTGATCTTGTTTTCAAGTAGCTTTATGATCACTAATATAATTTTTTCTAAGATCATATGAAATGATCCTAAAGAATTCTGACCGTAGCTGATGTCCAATAACAGAGTCACGTGTCACTGCCTTTCTTCTCTCCCTACTGAAGGAACAGAGATTAAAATGTCATGAGACTAAAGATGGTTGGGAAGAATATTACCAAGTCTCACTTCAGTTTGTGCAGTCTCCATGTGTGATGAGCTTCTAGGCTTGGCTTTTCCCTGATATAATATACCTGGATTTGATGTCTGTGAAATAAAAGCCATTTGAAAAACTTATAGTGTGAGTAGCATGATACCTTTCTTCTGAAGGAGATGTAACAGAATAAATTTTCCTTCCTGGTATTCAGTATCTGCTTAGTACATTGCAGTTACAGTTTTTGCACTAAGGTGTGTATGTGTTCCACTACTAGTCAGACTAGTAAAGTGATGTAACCATTATGGACATGGTATGACAATTCCTCGTAAAATTAAACATAGAATTTGTCATATGATCCAGCAGTTTAACTTCTGGGTATATACTCCCCCAAAATTGAAGATAGTGACTAGAGCAGATATTTGCATACCTATGTTCATAGCAGCAATATTCACAGTAGCCAAAAAGTGGCAGCTACCCAGGTGTCCACATGTCACTGTCTTGCAGAATTGGGAGCATAGGATGAAAGCATACACTGCAGCGTCAGATGTGAGAAACCTGAAGCAGAAAGACCAGATCTCAGGGAAGAAGGCATTTCAGAGGCACAGTTAGTTTGCCATAAGCCTTTGGAGGGCTTCCCAGGTGGCTCAGTGGGTAAAGAATGCCTGCAGTGTTGGAGACCTGGGTTCGATCCTTGGGTCAGGAATATCCCCTGGAGGAGGACATGGCAACCCACTCCAGTATTCTTGCCTGGAGAATCACATGAACAGAGAAGCCACTGGTGAGCTACAGTCCATGGAGTTGCCAAAGAGTCAAACACAACTGAATTGACTGAGCACTCATGCATGGGAAAAGCCTTTGGAGCTTTCTCTCTCTCTCTTTTTTTTTTTTTTTAATCTCTTTACTAAGGTATAATTTATATATTCAGTTCAGTCACTCAGTGGTGTCTGACTCTTTGTGACCCCATGAACCGCAGGACACCAGGCCTCACTGTCCATCAACAACTCTCAGAGTTTACCCAAGCTCATATCCACTGAGTCAGTGATGCCATCCAACCATCTCATCCTCTGTCATCCCCTTCTCCTCCTGCCCTCAATCTTTCCCAGCATCAGGGGCTTTTCAAATGAGTCAGCTCTTTGCATCAGGTGGCCAAAGTATTAGAGTTTCAGCTTCAACATCAGTCCTTCCAATGAACACCCAGGACTGATCTCCTAGGATGGACTGGTTGGATCTCCTTGCAGTCCAAGGGACTCTCAAGAGTCTTCTCCAACACCACAGTTCACACAGTTCAACACCATAGTTCAAAAGCATCAATTCTTCTGCACTCAGCTTTCTTTATAGTCCAACTTTCACATCCATACATGACTACTGGAAAAACCATAGACTTGACTAGATGGACCTTTGTTAACAAAGTAATGTCTCTGCTTTTTAATATGCTGTCTAGGTTGGTCATAACTTTCCTTCCAAGGAGTAAGCATCTTTTAATTTCATGGCTGCAGTCACCATCTGCACTGATTTTGGAGCCCCCAAAAGTAAAGTCAGCCACTGTTTCCCCATCTATTTGCCATGAAGTGATGGGACCGGATGCCATGATCTTAGTTTTCTGAATGTTGAGCTTTAAGCCAACTTTTTCACTTTCCTCTTTCACTTTCGTCAAGATGCTCTTTATTTTCTCCTCACTTTCTGCCATAAGGGTGGTGTCATCTGCATATCTGAGGTTATTGATATTTCTCCTGGCAATCTTGATTCCAGCTTGTGCTTCTTCCAGCCCAGCATTTCTCATGATGTACTCTGCATAGAAGTTAAATAAGCAGGGTGACGTACTCCTTTTCCTATTTGGAACCAGTCTGTTGTTCCATGTCCAGTTCTAACTGTTGCTTCCTGACCTGCATACAGGTTTCTCAAGAGGCAGGTCAGGTGGTCTGGTATTCCCATCTCTTTCAGAATTTTCCACAGTTTATTATGATCCACAGAGTCAAAGGCTTTGGCATAGTCAATAAAGCAGAAAAAGATGTTTTTCTGGAACTCTCTTGCTTTTTCCATGATCCAGCGAATGTTGGCAATTTGATCTTGGGTTCCTCTGCCTTTTCTAAAACCAGCTTAAAAATCTGGAAGTTCACGGTTCACGTATTGCTGAAGCCTGGTTTGGAGAATTTTGAGCATTACTTTACTAGCGTGTGAGATGAGTGCAGTTGTGCAGTAGTTTGAGCATTCTTTGGCATTGCCTTTCTTTGGAATTGGAATGAAAACTGACCTTTTCCAGTCCTGTGGCCACTGCTGAATTTTCGAAATTTGCTGACATATTGAGTACAGCACTTTCACAGCATCATCTTTTAGAATTTGAAGTAGCTCAACTGGAATTCCATCACCTCCACTAGCTTTCTGCATAGTGATGCTTTCTAAGGCCCCCTTGACTTCACATTCCAGGATGTCTGGCTCTAGGTGAGTGATCACACCATCATGATTATCTGGATCATGAAGATCTTTTTTGTCTAGTTCTTCTGTGTATTCTGGCCACCTCTTTTTAGTATCTTCTGCTTTTGTTAGGTCCATACCATTTCTGTCCTTTATCAAGCCCATCTTTGCAAGAAATGTTCCCTTGGTATCTCTAATTTTCTTGAAGAGATCTCTAGTCTTTCCCATTCTATCATTTTCCTCTATTTCTTTGCACTGATCGCTGATGAAAGCTTTCTTATCTCTCCTTGCTATTCTTTGGAACTCTGCATTCAAATGGGTATTTCTTTCCTTTTCTCCTTTGCTTTTTGCTTCTCTTCTTTTCACAGCTATTTGTACGGCCTCCCCAGACAACCATTTTTCTTTTTTGAATTTCTCTTTATTGGGGATGGTCTTGATCCCTGTCTCCTGTACAGTGTCACGAATGTATAGTGCAGCTCAACCACTTCACTTATACTTTAAGTCAATGTTTTTTTTTTTTTTCATAAATTTATGGACTTGTATAAAATCTCTTGTGCTTATTTACAGTTAATCTCTGTTCTCATCTCTAGCCCCTGGCAACCACTACTCTTTTCTGTGTCTATAGATTGGCGTTTTCTGAACATTTCGTATTGATGGAGTCACACAAGATGTTGTCTTTAGTGATTGCATTCTTCACTTAGCATAATATTATGGAGATTCATCCATGCTATAGCATGTATCAGCACTTTGTTCTTTTTTATTGCTGAATTGCGTTTCATTGCTTGGATGTATCAATTTGCTGATCCATTCTCCGGTTTATAGATATATGTGGAAGCCACCACGGAAGTCCTAGTTAATTTTCAATTTCATTTTTATTTCAAGTTTGCAGTACAGTGATATATTCTTTTTCATATTCTTTCCCCTTAATGGTTATTACAAAATATTGTGTATAGTTCCCTGTGTGTAAAGCAGGTCCTTGTTGGTTGTCTATTACGTATGTAGTGGTGTATATACGCTAATCCCAACCTCCTAATTTATTCCCCTCCTTTTCCCTTTGGTGGGGCTTCTCAGGTGGCTCAGTCGTAAAGAATCTGCCTGCAATGCAGGAGACGCCAGAGACACAGGTTCCATCCCTGAGTCGGGAAGATCCCCTGGAGGAGGAAATGGCAATGCACTCCAGTATTCTTGCCTGGAAAATCCCTTAGGCAGAGGGGTCTGGTGGGCTATAGTCCATTGGGTTGCAAAGAGTACATGACTGAGCATGCATGTACTTCTCCCACTGGTGACCATAAGTTTGTTTTCTATATCTGTGCATCTATTTCTATTTTGTAAATAAGTTTATTTGTATCTTTTTTTAAGATTCCACATAAGCAATAGCATATGATATTTGTCTTTCTCACCATGAGTATTTTTTTAATTTACTAGTGTTTTACCAAATTATATAGTCTAAGCACAGCCCAACTTATTATTTTTCTTACAAGCTTCTCCCTGTGCCCATACGTCCCATGTGTAGACATGGAATACGTTGAGACCCCGAGGCCAGCAAATGTACCTCCTGCCTGGAGAAGATGAGTTATGAGTAAGTCCATGCTCTTCGATGCTAAGATCCAAGTGTTTATGCATTTGGAACAGTGACTAGCTTATTTTTATATGTTATTCTGTGTTGTTTGGTGACAGAGGAAATAGATGCTTTCCATAATAGCAGCTTCATGTTTCCATTTTATAGGATTGCACAGTAAAGGTGCTCATCTTGCCAGTGTTGTGGCTTTATAATTCTGCTTGATGACCCCAAATCTCATTTCTTTTATTTATTTATTTTTAAATTGAAGTATAGTTGATTTACAGTTTTATGTTAATTTCTGCTGCATAACTGTGACTCAGTAATACACATTTATACATGCTTTTTTATATTCTTTTCCAGTCTGGTTTACCCTAGATGATTGAATATAGTTCCCTGTGTTATACAGTTGGTCTTTGTTGGTTACCTATTTTATATATAGTAGTGTGTATTTGTTAAGCCCAAATTCTTAATTTATCTCTCTCCATCTCTCTTCCCCTTTGGTAACCAAAAGATTCTTTTCTATGTCTGTGAGTCTGTTTCTGTTTTATAAATAAATTCATTGGTATCATTTTTTTAGTTTCCACATGTAAGTGATATCGCATGGTATTGTCTTTCTCTGTCTGACTTATTTTGCTTAGTACGATCATCTCTAGGTCCATCCATGTTGCTGCAAATGGCATTATTTCATTGTTTTTGATGGCTGAGTAACATCCCATTGTATGTATGTACCATGTCGTCCTCATCCATTCATCTGTTGATGGACATTTAGGGCGTTTCCATGTCTTGGCTATTGTGAATTGTGCTGCTATAAATATAGGAGTGCATGTGTCCTTTTGAATTATACCTGTGTTCCAGTATTTTCCCATGTGTGGAATTATTGAATCATATAGTAATTCTAGTTTTAGTTTTCTGAGGAACCTCCATACTGTTTTCCATCATGGCTGCCAACAGTGTTGGAGGGGTCCCTTTTCTCCATTCCCTCTCCATCACCAAAATCTCAGTTCTTAATGTGATTCTGTTCATCCTTTCTAAGTCCCTTCCTTTGATAATTAGTTTTGGAGTTCAGTCATTGGGACCCTCTGAGAGAGGTCTTTACTTACCCTAGTTTATATCTAAGGAAAAAAAGTTGTGAAACATAGAGAAAGAGAATTCAATTACAGCTCTCAATGCAGAAAAGGGATAGTTTCAGAAATTCAGTGTTGGATGTCTATGAGAACAGGTCGGGGAGAGTCTACTGATAATGTTCAGAATGTAGGTATCTCTTGCTTGCTCTGTTTTTTATAATTTGATTTTTTGCTTCATCAGATGTGTCCCTCCTAATAATGACTTTTAACTGGATTTCCAGATAGATATTACCTCTCTCATTTCAGCAACATTGTAAAATGTGCCACAAAGCTTGCCCTGAAGGGAATAATTGCCTTTAAAAATTTTTTTAAACAAGGGTACAGGATGCTGGAAGCTATCATCAATGCTAGATGGAGAGAATGTGACGCATGTTTCCATGATGCTGGAAATGTGATTGCTGGTAGATCTATTAATAGTCCAGAGTTGATTTTTGACCTTGAATTTATTATAGAAGCTACAAAAATAGAGATGAATAAGATGAAGGAAACTCAGGGCAGGTTCCCCTCTTAACAAATTTTTCTTATGAATATGCAGCATATTGTGTGTCAGAGGGTACAGACATAATACAGATACTTAGTATTTTGTGTCAGCCATTTCAGAATGTCAGTTTTACTTTTAGGTTTATCTGATAGAAAATAAGAATTCCTGTAGTTCATTCCTCTTATCTTTCCGCCCTTTTGTTTGTTTGCTTACAAGAACCTGTGTTGGAGGGCCGTGCACTGGGCAGGGGTGCAGTTTTCTTCTTGTCCTTCTCTGGCTTATGCAGTTGGCAACAGTCCATCTGCAGAGCCCAGAATGACTGACCTGACATAGAAGTCTACACTTCATCTGGTGATGACCACCACAGACTTTCCATCAAGCCTGTAGAGGCGGCCCCTTCTGAGATTTAAGTTTGATTTTAATGCTACTTTTCTACATTTCAATAATATACTTTGATATTTGAAACTATTTTTATTTTTCTGTCAGGCATATCAGGTTGAATGTTTAAAGACTAGCAGTGTGAGCCTTACCACTGCATCTTGATCTTTAACAGATTTGGATATTTTAGATATGTAACCAGTTAAATTGTATCAGCCAGTTATGACTCCAGAGTGAAGAGATTCATGTGATGATTCTCTTCTGAATCTGATTGGTATTAAGATTAAGGGGCATTGACACCAAATTCCAATATCTGCAAAATTTTGCAGAAGATTGGCCTACTCAGAGATATGAGCTGAAAAAAAAAGATACAGTTCATTGGGATATACAGAGATGGTTTAATGGAGGTTATTGTCCATGTACATACACTGAGAAGCCTGATGCTTTAAGCTTCATTTTGTATATCAAAACTAAATATGTAGGGGGAAAAACGAAGGTAAAGAATGATTCCTTTGTTATTTACACAATTTCTAATTCTGAAGAAGTGTGAGTCACTATTGGTCACTGGTATTCTGCATCATGAAGAGTAGTCATATTTGTCAAGTACATCTGAATAAAGGTGGGGTATGGGGTGGATAGTAGTCATGACAGCCAACTGATGAAATTCCTTTTCATCCTCCCACAAGTACTATATTCTCCTCCTGCTCTGGTTAATCCCCGCAATTTCTTTACTACTAGAAACTGGTTGCTTTCCAAATCCTTAATTCATACTACATATTACTTCATGAGAAGGTGACCATGTGTTTGGAAAACTAATTCAAGAAATAAGTATATTTAAGAATTAGTTTGTGTTCAGGCAATGTTGGGGCTTCCCAGGTGGCTCAGTCGGTAAAGAATCTGCCTGCAATGCAGAAGACCCGGGTTCGATCCCTGGGTAGGGAAGATCTCCTGGAGAAGGGAATGGCAGCCCACTCCAGTATTCTTGCCTGGAGTATATCCTGTGGACAGAGGAGCCTGGCAGGCTACAGTCCATGGGGTCGCAAAGATTCAGGCAGGACTGAGCAACTAACACACACAGGCGATGTTTTGTTTTGCTTTTTTTCCTAACAGTTAAACAATTCTGCTTCATATGTTCATTTCTTTTTCTGTCCATCTAGAGAAAACAGGGATGTGTATGGCTTTTTTTGTGTTTTGTAGCTCTTGTTCTAAAATCTCAAGTCATGTAAGAAGAGACCTGTTTGTATTGTGAATTCTACAGGCCTCAGTGGAGCTTTGATGTTTGGAGAATGATCATAGAAGTCACTCAAAATTATTCTTATTTTGTCAGCTCAGAGTGGAAAGGTGAAGTTTCTGGGAAAAAAATTAATAGCCAGTACAATGGAATAGTTGAGTTTAATAGCCTTGTCTTACAAAGTAATGTAAATCAACTCTTTCCTGAATGATGTCAGAATGTGCAATCCTGATGTTGCATTTTCCTGAATTGATCATGTAAGGTACCTTTGAAGAGTATTTATGTATCGGTTAAGGGATGAGTTTTACAACCAGCCAGGGCAATGAAAGTTCAGTTGCAATATGAAGGAGATCTTCTCTGTAGGACACATAAACAATAAAAGAACATTGTCAGGGGGAATAATGAGTTTGCTAACTCGGGGAAGATTCCAGACTGCTCTTGATATCACTCCTCTGTGATACTTTAGAAATCAGAGGAGCAGTCTTGCCCTAATGCAGGAGAGAAGGGAGATGAACCAGCAGGCTTTGCTGGGACACCGAGCCTATCTTTCTGTTTGGTGGCAGGGAGATTTTATCATTTAGCCTTTTCTGCTTGCAAGGGAGAGGGCTAGATGCAATAGTTAAACATATCGATTTTCAAATGTTGTGAGACAAGGACGCAGTTTGGCATTATTATTTGTGCCTTTTGGACTTTGACTGAACATATGACAGGATATTAGTGTCCTAGGGTTGCTGTAACAAACTGTTGGCTGAAAACAATGGAAAGGTCTTCCTTCTCCCACCCTTCCGGAGGTGAGCAGTCCATAATCAAAATGTTGTTGGAGTCATACTCCGTCAGAAGGCTCTAGGGGAGAATCTTTGCTAATCTCTTCCAACTTCTAGTGCCTTCAGGTATTTGTTTGCTCATAGCAGCTTGACTCCAGTCTCTCCCTCTGGCTTCACATGGCCTGCTCCTGTGTGTTTTTTTCCTGTCTTCTCTCTTTTTATAAGAACACTTGTTGTTGAATTTACGGTCCAGACAGCTATCTGGAATGATCTCCCGAGCCTTAATTAAGTATGGAAGATCCCCTGGAGGATGGCATGGCAATCCACTCCTGTATTCTTGCCTGGAGAATCCCATGGACAGAGCGGCCTGGTGAGCTATAATCCATGGGGTCACAAAGAGTCAGACATGACTGAAGCAACTTAGCACACAGGCAAACAAAGATTCCTTTTCCAAATAAAGTCTCCTTTATAGGTACAAGATGTTAGAACTTGGACATGTTTTGTTGATGGTGACAGTTTTGTCTGCAAAGGAAAGTGAAAGTGAAGTCGCTCAGTCGTGTCCGACTCTGCTACCCCATGGAGTATAGCCCACCAGGCTCCTCTGTCCATGGGATTTTCCAGGCAAGAATACTGGAGTAGGTTGCCATTTCCTTCTCTGGGGGATCTTCCCAACCCAGGGATCGAACCCAGCTCTCCCACATTGCAGGCAGATGCTTTAACCTCTGAGCCACCAGGGAAGCCCAGATAGCAAAGAAGGCTCGACTAAATTAATATTTAGTAGAAATCTGTCCATTGCTTTTCTTCCAGTTCATGTAGCCAATCTTAACCTTCTTCAGGTCTGAAATCATTAGAGGGAAAGGCCATCAATTCACAAACATTTTTCATACTACCCTGTAGCAACTTGCAAGTCTAAATTACATCCCTACAAGCAGAATGTTTTATTCTTTCAAAGTAATTGCCTCATTGGAATGAAACAGTTCCATAGGCCGTGTGACATTTAGTAGTAAGTAAATGTTTCCATTTCTTCTGAGTCCTTGGAAATGTAGGATTCCCAGGGCCAAGAAATCAGCAGACCACATCTCAGACTATGTAAGTCCTAAAAGTTCAACCACTGGGCTCAGCTTGTAGGTGGCACGCCAACAGCTGGTGTGCCAACCAAATGCAGTTGTGGGTTTCTGCCACTGCTGTCATCTGGCACATGAAGCAGTTCAGACACTGGAAGTTTCAGTCACTCTGAGGGGGTCCATTCCATTGTTGTGGCGTGTGTGTGTTTTTTAAAGAAGAATTTGACAGCCTCTTTAAAGGTTGTGGTGACAAGTTGTCAGCCTGACAGCCTCGAAAGTGGCATCTTGCAAACGGAGAGGCAGGTGATGCCCAGGGCATTAGCTCCATGTGGTTAGAAGCAGGAGATCAGGCTAGGTGACAGAGCACTTTGGGATGAGGACAGCAGACTCCTGCATCCCATTCAAACATCTGTGCAGTGAGTTCACTTACAGCCTGGCGGAAGCGTCCCTTATTTACGTGTAAAATCTATGAGATATTGAAAAGGTACATGTTTCCATATCGGGAGAAAATTAAACTTCCAATTTCTCTGAAGACAACTGTAGAATCAGATTCTCCACCCACACCCATGCCAAAACACACACATATACACACATACACACACACATGCACACACAGTTCTGAAATATAGTCTATGAATAGAAAATTCTAGATATGGTAAGACCAATGGACAGGAGATGATTGCCATTGGAAACATAGTTTATTACTCACAATTCCTAAGAGAGTGGCTTGCTGTGCCATCAG
Source organism: Bos grunniens (assembly GCF_055505025.1). Lineage (NCBI taxonomy): Eukaryota > Metazoa > Chordata > Mammalia > Artiodactyla > Bovidae > Bos > Bos grunniens. The sequence goes on from NC_141194.1 coordinate 9,800,497, forward strand.
GGGCCATGTGGGAAGGCACCAGGGTCAGTTAGGAAGCAGAAGGAGTTGCGGAATTGTGGCAAGAGCTTTTACTGTGGATTTTGGAGGAAGGAAGAGGTGAGGAACAGCCTCATGCATGGCATGTGGGTTTAGGATTCACTCGTCTGGGTAATATCAGTAGACTCTGGCGCAGAGGGGCTGGCCCTGGGGTGATTAGGGTAGGAGAATAGTAGCCTGGAGTGTTAGAGTCCATTAAAGGAGGCGCTTAGGGCTGTGGGCCTGGGTGGGTAGGTTTGTATTTGAAAAGCGTACTTCCTGGAGGAGAACTCCTCTGTAGGTGGGATTCGGATGATGAGGGAGGCACGAGGCCAAGGCAAGGTGATTGGGGTGTACTTGGGTTGTCCAAACTAGGATTATCTGGCATGGAGATATTATGGCATGGAGGGAAGATGTTAAAGCACCAGGTTGACAGAAGTTGGAAAGATGGTTTACACACACACACACACACACACACACACACACACACACTAGTGCTGTTAATAGAAGAGCTTTCCCAAAAGCTAGAAGCCAGTTTGGATCCTTAGAGTCCCTGTCACAAAGCTGCAGAGACCAGCTTAGTGAAGTTCACATAGCTTTCCTTGGCAGGAGATGACCTGAAATGGTGAAAAGCATGTTGACCAGCTGATTCCCGCCTCCCACCCCGCCTCCCCGGCCACCTTCTGGACTTGGAAGCTGTACATGGGGCTGGCTTTCAGCTCCTGCTCTCCTGTCTGTGTGTCCTAGTCTAGAGGCTGCTGCATCTAGCAAGTTCTGTGCTGTGACGTGGGCCTTACTGTGATTCTGTGTGAGAACAGTCCAAGCTCAAGAAGGTAGACAGCAAGCAGAAACCCAAAGATACTGACAAATTTAAATCTACTTCCCAACATGAAGGGTCATTTGAGGCAGAAGACTGAGCTTGAAATCCAATCCCCGCAGAGCGTTCTATGGGACCTTGGGGAAAAGGCGCCCCTTGGCTATGGTCTCACAGCTCTGAACCTGCGTAACAGTGGCTCCTGCTGGAAGCGTTTCTGAGATGTTTTGGGAAATGGCTTTGCAAACAAGACAGGGCTCTAACCATGTCTTCTTTGGTTGTGGCTCCTCCACAGACCTGTAGGAACAGGAAGTTATGAAGCAATGATCTTGCCTTGAGCACCCTTGGCTTCTGCCTTGCTGCTGCTCCTCCTCCTCCTCCACGCTGCTGCTCAGTTTACCAGGTTCTGGAGCCTTCCTGCTGTCCTCCAGCCGGGCCTGTCTTTTTGGGACAGACCTCGCTTGATCCTCCCACAATTCCATTGCTTGTACATGTCTTCCTTCTCCATTCCTCAGAAGTGACCTGCCTTGATCCATGGGATCCTTCCAGGGAGGAGAGCTGCCTCTGTGTCTTGTCTTAAGCTTTCCACCTTTTTCCTCTCTCTCACCCCCTCTTAGCTCCTGTTAAATTGTTTTCTGTTTCATTTTTTCCTTTTCTGCCACGTTTTTTCCTCCCTCATTCATTCATTCAGTAGCTTTACGTGTCATATTCTGTGCCTGGCACTGGAGTAGACAGATATAAGGACTGTACTTCCCTTAAAAGCTCAGATTTGCAATGAACAACTAAATAACTGATGGTCTTCCCAGGCGTTTTCCCTTACGGTAGGGAGTGGGATAGAGAGTTGTAGAAATTGAAGGCAGGAAGATAATACCAAGACCCCAGGATTCAGGATAACATTAGTACAAGTACCTTTGGAGCTGAGTCTGTAGTAGGCAGAGGGGTTTGCTGGACCAGGAAGGGGTGAGGGCATTTCACCAAAGCCGAAGTGTATGGCCAGCCTTATAAGGGGTGGAACTAAAGTTTAGCATTGGTGGACATAGGATGGGGCCTGGGAGCCATGGGAATCTTAGGCGCAGACTCAGTTGGGTGATGATGCAGCCCAGACATCATAATCTGGAACTGGAGATGGATCCTGCAGGCCATGGGCATCTGGTGAGATGGAGCAGAGGTGTCAGAAGACTGGACAGGATGACCTTAGTGTTACCCAGCCCTGCCGACGGTGCAGGGTGCTCAGAGTTCCAGGATCAAGGTGGGGTTTTGTGGCAGACGTCTGGAAGAGAGAGAGAGAAAAGGCACAAACTAATCACGGTACTGGCGATCTTCATGCATCTATTCCTTTATCTGCAACCATGCAGGCACTGGATGTGAACGCACCTACTCAGGGTCCCCATGGGCCAGATCCTGTGCCAGCTCAAGGATTATGACACTGAGCCAGAGTGACACAGTCCTCGTTCTGATGGCCACACCGCCTAGTAGGAGGTGGGCGTAGGACCCCAGGGGTGCTCAGCTCAGTGGTATGTGCCAGTAGCTTTGACAGAAACCTCCAGGGTTTGTGGGGCACATCCCAGGGTCCTGGACTCAGACTGGTCTTCGGGGAGGGCTGAGAGCTGAAGGGGGCATGAGCTGTGTGTCCTGGCCCAGCGAGGCCCTTCTGCTGAGCCCTGAAGAGAGCAGGGCTGAGAGCTGGTCCCTGGAGCCCAACGCCTGGCCATGGCACCAAGCCTCAGGGACAGGAGTGAGGTGTTAAAAACCACAGGACCTTGCAGCCCAATGCTTTGGCCTTTACCATTTTTTAGTAGCTGGAGATGAGACTGTTTAAGAACTGACTTTTTGGAGGAAAAAGAGGTTGAATGCAAGGTACCACCGAAGTTAGCAAAACCAGCTAATATGAGTTATTCACACCATAGACCTTCCAATAGAGTGAAGGCTGGCACTGCACTGAAAAGGGAAGAAGGCTACATGGCTGGGTTGTAGATCGGGAACATCCATTACAGTCTCTGCTCTTTGCTATTGTTTGTGCAGGTCAACAGATTTTAATCATCCGACCTGTTATGTAAAAACACCATTATATGTAATAAAAGCTGTAAGTTCACACCAGATTTACAAAAAGCATATGATAAATTCGAACCTAATTTAAATGCTTTCTGCCCCTCCTTCTTTCTCTCTCTCCCACTCTTTCTCTTTCTTTAGAAAGTAGCTCCCCAAAATAGAGCTTTGTGGAATTTTATTGAGTTTGCCTTCTCCCATTTGGAGACCGTCCTTTTTCAAGGGGCACTGTGGTCAATATAAGGACATTTAGAAACTAAACTCAAAACTTATTTTCATTTGGAGAATTCTATAAAAATTTATGAAACCATGCAAGTGTTTGGAATCACAATGATCCTGTCTCCAAACCAGGCTTAACAAACAGTAGTTTAGAGCATGAGTGTATCTTTTCGTTAACTCAGGCCCTCTTTTTGGTTGAATTTATTGAGTCCAATTCAATACATCTTTACTTTGGCTAGATAATTGTCTCAGCACTGAAGACATAAAGGCATAAATCAGAATGGGGGTCATGTAGTACAGAATGGGAAACATACTAAAACTCATTATTGTCCATTGTGGGAAGTGTCATGGGTTTGTAGCAAATACCATGTTGGGCTAATCACCATGCCTGGAGCATTCTGGGAAGGCTTCATGGAGGAGGTGCTGTTTAATCTGAGTCTTCACGATCCATAGGAGTTTAGTAGTTAGAGAGAAATAATAAGAGTCTCATAGTCAGTGGAAACCATTGTTATAAAGAAGGTCTGTGATGTATAAAATGTGTGGTGGATTAAATTTGATATAGTACAACAGTCCATGAGTGAAGGAGGGCGAGGCCAGATTCACACAGACCTTCTTGTGCTGAAGAGTTGGGCTTAGCCACAGTTAGTAAAGAAAATAATCAATTCAGAATACTGATTTTCTTCTTCTATTACATGTAAATATGCATGATATATGTTTTGTCTGTGGCACAGATGTGTGTGTGTATGGATAATTTTTGCTGCCCCTGTAAGATGAACAGCTCTCTTCCTGACCAACCTCAACTTTTGGTATGTTGAAAGCATTTTCATTTTCTAATATTGAGCAAGCGCTCTTTCGGTCCTGTAATGTTCCTGTTTTGAAAAAAAGAAAATCTATGCTGTTCAATAATGAACATAATTCACCAGAGAATGTCCACAGGGAATTTGCTTCAAATTGGTTGCTTCATTCAAAGGTTTTGAAATGAGAAAGCAGATAAAGAAAAGTAACAAAAAGCAAAAGCTGCGTGGGTTGGGAGTTTTTCTAGCCCTTTCTCCCAGGAGGCCCAAGCCAGTCCTCTCTGAGAAGCTGCAGCCCTCTGCCCTTGGTCTTGGCCATGTGGCGCGCACACCCCTGGCTCCGGGCAGTCGGATGAGGCACACAGGCGGCTGGGCTGGGACAGCTGCATGCAGCTCCAGGGCAGTGCCTCTCCCCAGGACCCATCCCATGTGCTGTGAACATTTAGTCTTGCAAAAAGGCAAGGAATCTGGAAGACGCTCACAAAATATTTCAAGTGTTCTAAAGACAAAGGATGAGGTAAGAATAAAGAAAAATTACATGGGGTGTCATTGTAATTCTTCAGGTTGCCCTTAGCCAGACACCTGGTCATTTCTAAAATGGCTAGAACCCAAGCCTTCTTCCTTAAACATATTTTTAATATTTGTTTCTTGATTGCTTTGTGCTCAGGGGCTTTTTCCTTCAGAATATTTGGAATCCAGGATGCTTCTGTATCTTTAGTAAAATCTAAAAATAGACCCAGCCTACTGTGTTGTCTGGGGAGCTAGGTGATCTATTAATCTTATTGCTGGGAAAATTCCTCCTTCCTGACAGCATGTTTCCTACTCTTAGATACAAAACCCACGAATAGATGTGTTTCCCTTTTTGCCTGGCCTGCTGGGAAGCATGTAGTTAGGTTGCCATTGTTGTCTTTAGCCTAGATTTTCTTGTAAAACTATTCCACCCTCTTCGCTACTTGAATTTTGTACTTTCTAAACCTGTTTTAGTGATTTTTGTTTGTTTGTTTTTAGTATCTGTGCTTCTTTGTATAAGTCATCCAAATAACATGTAGATTAAAAAATATATATACACACTATGGAATTAGTTACCCATATAAACGTGGCCTGATCAATATCTCCTGCTCCCAGCATGTCACAGATTGCTTGTTCATGATCACATCTGAGAAGTAGTGGTGGGAAAGAGGCAGGTGGAATGACAAGAGAATGAAAGAGAAAGCATGGGAAGTAAGGGAGAAACGTCCCTAATTAAATATTATTTTCGAAACTAATTTACTCATAGCCTAAAGAGTTGAACCTGAAATTCCCATACTAAGAGTGTCTTTTTACTTCAATTTAATATGAGTGTGCCAAAGATCTCCTTGAAATCAACTAGTTAGGAAGTCAGGACAGTAACTGCAACCATTTAAGGAGTCTTATTATATGCCAAGCACTGGACATTGCGCCTTGTCCAGACTCATAGAGTAAGTCCCCTACGTACAAACCTTCAAGCAGTGAACTTTCAAAAATGTGAATGTACTGTAAACCTCATACAGTACAGTACTATATATATAGCTGATAGTGTTAGTTGGGTATCTAGATTAATTGTGTGGGATTTAGGAACAAATTGGATTTAAAAACACTGTCTTGGAATGGAACTCTTTCTTACGTAGGGGAGTTACTGTACTTAATTCTCCTTACATCCCACAAGAAGCCCCCATTGCCTAGAGGGCGTCTGAGGCTAAGAAAGGCTAAATCATTTGCAACAAGGCCCTCTGAAAGTGGCTGAGTGGATTGTGCACACCTAGGTCCGCCCCCAACACAGTTACTCATTATGAGACAGGAGAGCGCAAGGCCACAAGATTAAATGCTCAGCTGGGTGGCTGCACAGGAGATCAATAAATATGCGCGTGATAACAATGAAGACTAAAAATGAGTGGAGTGGCCTGATGTAGTGAATATAAATATAGGATGCACAGCGAGATTGTATTTCAGGTAAACAACACATAGCTTTAGGACAAGTATGACTCTAGCAATATTTCTCATATACTGATGCTAAAAAGTATTATTTCATGCCGTATTTGGAATACATTTATCCTAAAAATTACTGACCCTTGTGATATTTGAGATATTCCTTTACTAAAAATTATTTATTATTTATTAGAAATTCACTTTTAGCTGGGCATTTTGTATTCTATCACAAGATCTAAAATAAGAACAGATGTATTGATGGAACAGTGGCATAGAAGAAATGCTGAAGGACTTCCAGAAATCACTTCTCCTCTGTGGACATACCTCGCTCACCTAGCATCTTGGGTGTGGACCTAGGTCAGGCCTGAGCTCCATCAGAATTTCTTGACTTGATTCTAATTTCCAGTCTCTATAGTCTGGCCAACTTCAGTCACATGTAGCCTCCCTGGGTTTGACATGTGATAACTTCTGGAAACTGCCAGAAACCTGCCTGCCTTACTTGGGTGACTCCTGACCTCATTAAATGTGAACATCAAATGAGGAGCTTTCAGGTCCCAGCCTAGACCCATTCTGTCAGAATCTCTGGGGTATAGGGCCAGACAGGATTTTGTTTACATGCTTTCCACATGATTCTGGTATGCCTCCTGGGATGTGAGAGTCACCACCCAAGTATACAGGTCCTCTGAAGCCTGGTGTCATCAGCCCCTCCTAGCCTCCTGCCTATTGCCATCCCTGCCATCAGCATCTCCTTGTGCTGCAAAGTAGCTGAGCTGGATTCTTGCTTAAACTGCAAAGACCCTGTGTTTTGGGTTCTCCTGGTGGTTCAAGTGATAAAGAATCTGCCTACAATGCAGGAGTCACAGGAGATGCGGGTTCGATCCCTGGGTCAGGAAGATCCCCTGGAGGAGGAAATGGCACCCCACTCCAGTATTCTTGCCTGGAAAATCCCATGGGCAGAGGAGTCTGGTGGGCTGCAGTCCATGGGGTCGCAGAGAGTCAGACACGACTGAGCACACACTCACACACAGCAGTCTGTCTAGGCCAGGCCATTGCCTTTTGCTCTAACTTTAGTAACTTGGGCCCAGAAATGTTTAAGAAAAATCTAAAAGACTTTTAGGAAGATGGTCTTTTTCTCTCTTTGTCATATGCTAACAGAGCTGGCCTTCCCTTCACTGGGGGTTTGAGACACCTCATCACAGGAAAGCGAGCTCTGAGTGATGGAAATGTTCATATCTGATGAAATAAAGACTTCAGTTCTGCAGTACCACAGGGCCCGATAGTATCTTTCTGTGACTGGTCCCTGGGAGAGGCCAGGAGCTGGTGGACCCCTGGCCTCGTTGTGCCATGATATAGCCGAGATGTCCTTTAGAACTTTGTGGAACAGCCTTGCTGAGTTCTCTCTTCCTCCTGCCTCATCTACAGTTACAGGACCGTTTCGTTATATTTTGGCCTTTGTTAGATACAAAGTGCAAAAACCTCAGGTAGCTTAGCCCTAGATTTGTAAAGTCAGGTATGAAACTGCCATATGTGCGACCACGTTTTCTCGGGGCTGGTTCATGTACCCACTTTGCTCTGTGTGTTCTGTTGAACTATTAGAATTCTAACTGATTACTTAGTGAAAAAGAAATTATTCATTTTTCAGAGAGACTATTACATTTCCCATGCTTTAACCTGGGTGTTTAAAAATTCAAACTCTCAGATGACATTTTGTTGCCTTTTTGCATTTTAATTATTATGGAGCCTTTAAGAGAGTTCAGTCATTAAGTAATAATCAGATGCTGATTGCTTAAACTCTACAAAGTGTTTGCTTTTCAAAACCTCAGTCCCAGATAATAAATGGTGGGAGTTTATCAAAGCAAGTGCCATATACTTTTCTCCTCTATTTTGATTCAGATGTGTAACAATTTCTACCTGCTGATTTAAATTGGCCCAGAGAACGCCTTTTGTGTTAAGCCCACTCACAGCTACAAGAACCAGCATCAATCTGACAATAGAATAATATTATCTCCCAACTAAACAAAGCCAAAAAGCCAATGGGACAAATTGTTCTGTCAATAATCCAAAGCCAAAACTGTGTGGTCTCCTGCTATTTTTAGAACTTGCGGGGAAAAGAATCCTCCTCATTCTAAAAATGATCCAATTAAATATGAAGTCAGCCACTGGGAAGCTCAGCGTTCCCTTTGAGCACCATTTTGGATACCAGCGTTCCTTTTATTAGAACAGAAATCGAAACCCACAAAGGTGACAGTCTTTCAAAGGAGGAACAGAGGGTCTGTGATCACTGGTAACCTGCATCACACAGGTCAGCCAACGGTTCCCTCAAGCTGCGTCACCACCTGCGTGGAGTTGCAGACGGAGTTTGACCTCATTAGACGAAGAATACAGAAAAAACCCCAACTCTGACTTAGCTCTCCTTGAATTTCACCAAAGCCTTAAATTCTGTTCATCTTTCTTTATTGATGAGCTCAGTGTCCAGAGTGGGAGCTCTGGAGATTTCTGGAGTGAAATTACTCTAATTTAACAGTAAAGTAGATAAACACTTTGAACAGACTTAAAGCTGAGCATTGATACATCTGTATGCAGGCAAGGAAGCGTTGTTAGCATTTGGAGTCCAGCTGCCTAAAGATGCAACATTATCTATACAATCTTAGGCTCTGAATTTTAAGCTTAGGATGAAGCTAGAGAGAATGTCCTCTAATCCCCAAATGAGAAAGCCTAAGTTCAAATGCAAACAGCTTTTCTGATGATCCCTGCCAGAATTACCCATGTTGAGCTTGGACTAACTCCCGCCCTAACTCCCGCCCTGCCTGGCCCCTCGCTCCCTGGTTCACCCCAGGGTAAGGCAAATGAGGCGTCTCCTGGGGAGCAAACTATAAAAGACTGCCCCAAAATTCTACAATGGAGCTAAACAGTATCTTAACACAATATCTTTAAAAAAAACTGCAAAACATCCAAGATGAACAAAATATGAATATTTTAAATGAAGTCGGGATCCAAGAGGGACGAGACCAGGGTGAGGGTAGCCAGATAGGGTATGCAAGTGCAGAATTGGAGCCCGTTTTTATATAAAATACTGATTTTTTTGATAGCTGGTAACAGATAATTTTTCTTGGGGGAGGGTGCACGCACAGCTGGCACTTCAGGTAGTCACACTCCTGGTGGCTCCAAAGGAGCACCCACCCCCACCTCCAGATGGAAAGAATGGCTTTACTCTCTGTTCCTGGAATCTCGATTAGTTGTGCTTTGCCTTCTAGTTAGTTGCCATGTCTCCTCCATTCTATTGTAACCCCCCGCAAGACAAGGACTTTGGCTTCCTTGCATCTGAACCCAAGGACCTAACACAGTGTCTGGCACTTAATTGTAATATGCCTCCCCTCCTGGTGCTCCGTTTTCTTATCCTCTGGGTGTCCCAGTCCTGGACCTAGTGTCTTTCTAGGCTTAGTATGTCCATCCAGTGACATCTGTGGCCCTGGTAAGGGTCACCCTCCCCATGGATGAGCCAAATGAATGGAAACTGTCTGCAAAACTGGATGGTGAGTTTATGGATGATCACTAACGTTGGCCATGGGCATCCCTGCTTTATTAGTTATCTCTTGGCTTTGCAACAAATTGCAACTACGTTAGTGAGTTAAACAGCCCCTGTTGTCCGTCTTACAATTTTTGTAAATCAGCTGTCCAACAAGCCCATGTCTGGATCCTTTCTTAGGGTCTTACGAGGCTAAAATCAGGGTATTGGGGCTGCGGCTGTCAACTCCTAGAGGCTGGGCACTCCTCCCAGCTCCCCGCTTGTTGGCAGAGTACGGTTCCTGGCAGTTGTAGAACCGAGGTCTCCATTTCCCTTCCATGTGCTCTCTTCGTCTTCAAGCCAGCAGTGACACACTGAGTCCTTCTCAGGCTTCAGGGGCTGTGACTTACCCTACCACCTCCCTTTCCTGCCTTTAGGGGCTCATGTGAGAACAGTGGGTCCGCTCAAATATTCCAGGGTAATCTCATTTTTACATCAGCTGATGAATAGCTTTAGTTACATCTGCAAGGCCTCTTGTGTAATCTAACAAAACCCCAAGCTGATACCAGAAGGTAAAGGTCATGGGAGACAGCCAATCATTTGTAGTTCCTGCTGGCACTTCAGGGGCCAATGATCCTTGGTGCTTTCTATCCTTCTGTCTCCCAAGGTGTGTGGGAAGAGTGGGGTCAGGTGTTTAGAACCCCAGGGACATTCCTCAGGAGTCTGAAATCCCACCTGTAGAATCCTGCCTTGTCAGTTTTTGGGACTGACAGAAGTATTCTTTGGGAAATGAGGAAAAGCATCTGAGTATGAAGACCATGAGTCTCTGTGGTCAAGAGGTATGCATATATTATCCATTCCCCCAGCAGGCAGCATGGAGCATGGCCCATGGGAGGTATTCTGGACATGCTTGTTTGAAGAAATGAATGGATAAATGAATCCATCCATCTTGAGCATCTGCTAATAGGAATTTTTGAACTGATACAGTCACCATTTTATACCAGCTATTTCCATATTCCCTCAAATGCTGGAAGGCATCTTCCAATTGTCCAGGCTATCTGTGAGTACTAATAATTGTAAATAGCTTGTTTGAGAGCTGGGTGGAACATTTGCCTAAGAAGAATTTCTTTCATAATCACCAATGCCAACGTATGGGTCTGTTTCTCCTTCCCATCACCACTCGTGCTTCCCAGTCTTGCACTAATGGCTTCAAATGACTGTACTAGGATTAGAGATTGAATTGATGTACTGGCCTCTGTTGTTAAGTCTAAGAATCTGCTAGAGTTCATTTTAACTTGTTGATTGATCAACCGTTTGTAAAATCCCTCAATTTTCCATTGATTCTAGGATGAGATTTACATAACTTGATATTTATTCCCATGCTATCAGTGCGTGCTCGCACACACACTCACTCTCTTACACTCAATTCCTTAGTCCATGTGGGACAAATTGGCTACAGTTTCAAGGAGGAGCTCATAGGAGTTACGTTACCTAGCAGTGCTCAGAGTGATTTTTACTAGATTTATTTTTTCTTTCTGTTTTTAAAAAATGTCATTCTGTGCACTCAGAATTCAAAACAGTAGTAAGGCATGCTCTCTCTCAGGACCTAAATCCAGAAGAAAAGGTGGAGGAGAGTTGTATCAAGCTCAGTCAGGGGATGAGAAAACTCTGGTCTCATAAATGAAAGACATTTCCTTTGTCATACATTATTTATGGGATGATGAAGTATAATTTAGAAATTGTAATTTGTTTTTTACCTTATTCTCTTGTGAGTGTGGTTACTGTGACTTCTTAGAGCTCTGCATAAGCCCTGGATATAGTTTTGAGCAGAATTCCTCAGACCTCCGTGACAACATGCTGTTTTTCCCAAGGAAATACTTTTGACTAGGTTCCCAGGTACTTCCTTCCAATGGGGTGCTTGCTAGGCATACATATAGCCTCAGTCATTCGTCTACTCCATGAACGTAAATCTCATCCACTCTCTCTGCTCCATCCAAGTGCATTTGACCCACAGTCAGAAGAGGCTGTGGAAGAAGCTTAAGGAAAGTTGCTCACTGCCAGGCCACACCAAGATTCTACCTGAAACTCGGCCATGCAACTCTAATTACCAGACCACACTAGACAGTTGGGGCAATTTTAAGGAAGAAAAATAAGCACTGTAACAATATTTTCTTTGAAACTCAATCAACTCAGAGCTCCACATGAGGAGAAAATGTACAATGAAATGTACTCAGAGACCTGCTTTCCCTCACAGCTGGTCACAGGTCATTGTAATCAGATGGGACCTTAGCAGTAGCCTGCAAGGCACACTTACTGTGTCACGTAACATCACACGTTTTTTGAACAGTGGGTTGTTCTTAAGCTTGTATTTAATGTTATACATCCAAGATGAATTAAAGCTATAGCAGCCCCATTTTCGTGAGTCCGTTTCTAATGCAGACCCACAGAGCAGTTACTTCTCAGCCTACAGCTGACACACCACAATGCATCTGGCACTCTTCTTTCCCAGACTTGAAAGTTGCTGATTGAAAGAGAAAAGAGAAGCCTGGCAGAGTCAACTTGCTCCTCATCACCGTCACCCGGCGTGTCACCTGGTGCAGATGGGAGCTTGCAAAAGGTGCTTCTCTTAGCAGGAGGCATCACAATGTTTCAGGTGTGCGTGTGTGTGTGTGTGTGTGTGTGTGTGTGGATGGGAAGTTGGCTTGAAGTCATGATGCTCGCAGAAGTGCAGCGGGTGCTGGCAGGGGTTCAGGCAGGCAGTGAAATGTAAGCTAGCCTGTAATACAAGCTCCTGGGAATGCAGAGGATGCCTGGCCATTAGGCATTCTCCTCGTGTTTCACATAAACGCATCCTGTTCTCAGAGCGGATGAGCAGCGCATTTTGCACTGGCTCATTCAAATTGAATGTTGGTAAAAGGAGAGTCCTGAGCAAACACAACAGTCTGGCATCTCTGAAGGCAGGAGCAAGGTTAAGCTGTCGACCGTGTTCTCTATTGTTTATCGGAGGTTTATTTGCTGGCCCCCTGCACACCCCAGGCAAGTTGCTAACAGGCTCGGTTAGGACACCCGATGCCTGCACCACTCAGGGACCCAGCCAGCTTTGCCCAGGCTTTTCCGGGCCATAAAGTTCAAGGCTTCCTCCGTGGCTTCACCTGTTGTCCCTGAGCGTGGCATGGATCACATTTTGCTGGAAGAGAAAGCTCCTCTGGGGAGGCAGTTTGTCCCTTTCGCTTTTGTTTTTTCTCAAGGCGGCAGCTTTAACATTGTCACAGCAAGGGTGAGGAGAGCGAGCTTGTAGAGAGCTTTTGGCAACATGCTTTTTCCATTAGTTTCCACGGGAGCGGAGCAACCCCAGCAGCGGCGCGCGCTTGCTCCCTGGTCATGTGCTGTGAGGAATAAAGCCTCGTAGGGCAGTGAACCTGAACTTGGCCCGTTCATCCATACTGCATTGAGTGATTGCATGCAGTGGAGTCAAATGCCACTTGGGGGTGAAGAGCACGCATCATCTTGCATTCCTGCTGGATAGAGTAGGAAGGACCGGTGACAGAATCTGGGAATTTAAAGGTAAAGCGTGCAGTGTGTGCTGTGTGGAGGAGGCACGTGTGGGCCGAGGGGAGATTGCCTGGGGAAACAGGGGGTTATGTTTCACTTTCTTTGAAATGATAGGTTCCTCGGGTTTTGTTGGCCAGTGGGTCAGGAGAAGAAAGGGAGAGATTTCTCCTCGCTGCTGAGAGAAGTTACTTTTATACACGAGGATGAGTTTTCTCATCCCCAAGTACTCAGAGCTGTCCGGGACTTCTGGCTCCGAAGCAGACTGTTCTCAGGCACTCCTCATGTAAAGAAAAGTTCTGATCCCAGAAACTGATGGTATACACACACCCTTTACTGTGTCTATTTTCTTTCCGGTAAAATCTCATCTTGAACATTCATTTGGTGTTTTGAAGTACTGGTTCTGTTTGTTTTCCCAAAATCTAACAAGAAAGGGCTTTCAGTGCTACAAAAAGCCTGAGAAATGAAACATTCCCCTTAGGTTCCTTTCTAAAAGCTTATGTTCTTACTGTCATCCCTATGGGGAGAATCTTGATGAGAGGGTGAAGTTCTCAGTTAGAACATGTCATCTGCCTAATGAAATTTAAGGCCCGCTTTTGTAAATCATTGTTCCATGTGTTGGCTTTCTGGTAAAAACTCTCTGAAGCAAGCAGTATCTCTTGGCAGTGTGTGTTCTCTGCAAGTTATTGATGAATTTTGCGACTGGAAACTTAACTCTTGTCTCGTAAAACTCCTGTCTGGGTGTCGAGCTCTTTTACAAGCAGCATTAAAAATAGAAGGATAGATTTTTAATTAAATTAGGTATTGTATTTGTCCTCAGGGAGCTGAGATGCAGTTAGTGGGCACGTGGATCATGTGAGTCCGTTGTTTCTAATAGACTGTTCATATAACTCACAATTTTATATTAAATCTACTGCTCTTTAGATCTCTGGGGCTATTTTCTTTTATCACTCTATACAACTGAATATTTCTTCTAGTTAGCATTCAAATACATGCGACAATTTGTGATATATATATAATATGCCTATTATGTAGTCATATATATATATCAGTATTATTAATTGGTATATACACATACATATGTATATACATCCGTATATACGTATATACACATGTGTACATATCTTGCAAAAGGTTTGTTCAAAAAGTTAGATTGGGAGCAATGCAGTTCGTCAGCAGCAGAGTTGCTAAGACTTAGAATGGACTAAAGCACACTTGGCACAGAAATATGGGTTCTCATAAAGAAGAGCCATGCCCTAGCAGGCATCACCCAGTGGCACTGTGCTTCAGCAACAAGCTGGTGATTACTGGGGACTCATCATGGCATGACATGTAGCTCGTTGTTGTTCCCGTGCCAAAAACTGTGCATCTGATCTCAGCACGAGAGAATGGGAACAAGGGCAAAGATTTAGAGGAAGGGATGCAAAACCTTTGGGGACAATTGGTATCAAAAGTAGTAGCTTCTATTGAGAGTCCATGGCACAGGGAGCAACTCCTCTTTTTGCCTTGATAGGGAAAGCGATTTTGATTTTTGGAAGATTCTTCCAGTAATATCAACAGGTTATTTTTAACCTATAAAAGTATGTTTACCATTTTTTTTGGTTTATCTGTTTAACTTCTTATTTAAGGTACCAGTTAGGTTTTTCCAAGCAATACTTTTCTGGTGAGTTTCTTAAAAGTCTTAAATATTCCATGTAATTATATGGAATATTTTCTAGTAAAATATCAAAGTAAATAGCAGATATGTTGCAAAAGGTAAGTTCTGAATTTTCAGAAAGACAGGTTTGATTGATGATTACAGTTAGTTATAAAACAGGAAACTGGAAAAAAATCGCGTACAGGGATTCAAACTAGTTTTCCTTTATTTTCCATTGAAATTTAAATTTTATTATCTTAATACTTTTAGTTAGCATGTGTGCAGCTCTGTAACAATAGAAAGTAGGGGAAATAAACAGGGCCTATATTCCAGAATGTTTCCACTAATTTGGATGAGCAGTTGAGTTTTCGTTGTGTGGAGTATTTTGCTAGAACTAAACCAAGCATCTGGTCTGTTGAAGAAAGGTGTCCAAAATCCCACGGGCACCGAATGGTGCTGCAATTATTTCTTTGAGGGTCCAACCTGGCCTGTCTCGTTAAAGCCAACAAACAGAGTCCATGGCACTGGAAGCTAGGGATGTCTGTGCTTGATTTATTTCCTAGACTGAACTGTCAAAGCAACTGTGATATCTTGTGTTTACAGAGCAGCCTTTTGTGAAGAGCTCAGAGTGTTTGGGGGACATTATCTAATTATCAGAACACCACAGGGAAACAGAGAGCTCATGCTATCTCCAATTTACAGTTGAGATGACAGGGCGACAGAGAGGTAAAGCAATCTATTCAGGATGATTCCGAAAAACACTGATGCATATCTAGGAAAGGAGCCAAGATGAACTCCATGGGTGAGTCTGGGGACTTTTGCCTCTAAAGTCCCCACTACCTTACCAGCTGGCTCTCAGTGTGTCCCGTGGGGTCCTCAGCCCAAGAGGTGCCTGTTCTAACTGAACTTCATGGACCCCATCCCAACAGCATGTGGTTACGGGATTCCGTGACCTGTCCATCATCTGCGATGACCAACTGGAGTGAAAGCAATGAAGGACATGCCTATGGGCTGCAAAACTGGGGTCTCAGAATTAGCCAATGTCACTAGAGGTCTCCACCACCCGTGTGGAAAGCCACAGGACACATGACTTCTCCCGTGTTTAGACTTGAAAACCTTTGACCCTCTCCAGAAGCCAACTGAGAGAGAGCTGGAATGCCTTCTCTCCCTTGATGTAGGAACCATGAAAGTGACAGCCAGGAAATACATTTCCTTTGAGGTTCTAGCTCTTAGACAGGCTAAGCTTGCTCAACATTGAATAAAAATTATTAAGGAATTTAGAAGAATATTGTCACACACTCATGAGACTGCCCTATTCAGTTGGTTGTTGTTCAGTCACTCAGTCATGTCCAACTCTTTGTGACCCCATGGACTGCAGCACGCCAGGCTTCCCTGTCCTTTACTGTCTACCAGAGTTTGCTCGAGTTCATGTCCATTGAGTCGGTGATGCCATCCAACCATCTCATCTTCTACTCAGTTACATGCTTATTTTGGAAAAAATTGTATCCAAGTTACAAAATAAGAAATTTTTCAGGTTGCAAATGTACTTTTGATACAGAAATCCAGAGGTTGCCTCTGGGCAGATGGTTTTTAGGAGGAATGTCTGCAAAATGGAGTAACTATACCAGGGGACTAGATAAAATCATCCTTAAGAAGGTCTTTGCCCTTGGCCTGGCACCCAGCGGTGCTCTTACATACTGAGTCTGAATTTGAATGAGTTAGGGAACCAAGCTGAAAGGGAGGCAGCCTGCAAACAGAGCTCCTGGGGAGAGGACCAGTTCTGAAGGCTTTCAGAGAAGGACCAGAGACCAAAGAACTAAAGGGCAAGAGGATCCAAACAGATGTGGTTAGGACAGAAGCAAGAAGGCTGGCAGGGAGCCTGGCACTTTGCACCCCCTTGGCAAAGCTGCGGTGATGCAAGAAAATTCCTGAGAGCAGAACATACAGATTCCTGATTGGTTCCATTTAAAGGATGCAAGAAATTCTACAAGAGGCACTTGGGGGAATAGAGAAGGGCTCCTGTTTCCTGTGAGTTTCCCTGGTGGCTCAGATGGTAAAGAATCTGCCTGCAATATGGGAGACCCAGGTTTGATCCCTGGGTCAGGAAGATCCCCTGGAGAAGAGAAGGGAATGGAAACCCACTCTGGTATTCTTGCCTGGGGAATCCCATGGACAGAGGAGCCTGAAGAGCTACAGTTCATGGTGTTGCAAAGAGTCAAACATGACTGAGTGACTAACACTTCCACTCTTTTCCTGTAATCACAGGTACTGAGTCAAGTAGCTCACACCTAACCAGGGGTATAAGGAAGAGGGGCTGACTCACAAATAGAGGACAGAGATCTGAAGGACCAGCCAGCAGGGACTGGTGAAGCTGGGAGGATTTGTGAGTGGGGGAGGTTCGGAAGGGACTGTTGAAGGCTTTAGTCTCGAGGACCCAGTGTGGACTATGCACTTGAAAAGCCAAGACCCAGGGAGGCTGGGTACTTTTCTCACCAAACCCACACAGTGGAGGCTAGCCTCCCCCTCCCTCCACCCCCTCCCCACCCCAAATCATTGTTCACCTAACAAAAGCCACATTTTGTGCTGGTGTTGCTTAAATGCTCTTGGCATTGATCCCTGGGGGATGTGAGGCCTGATTCGTCTTCATCTGGTTTTAAAGTTATGGCACTCCCTAGCGCTCCCCTAGTGCCCCCTGCCCCCTCCCCCTTCCCTGCATCAGAGGCACCGTCCACCGTGAGATGCTTTAGGCTTCCGCTGTGCGTGAAACACAGAATCAAAGGGTTCATCCGGGTCACAAAGATCTTTCTTGCTCACTGCCTTCTCCTCAGAGCCCTGCACAGTGCCATTCCCGTCACAGGAAATATTAATTAGATGAATGATCTGCTCCTAACTCATTTGTTTATAACCCCTTCTGAAATTTTCTCACCTGACTTGTATTGCTTGTATTCTGCACTTCAGAACAAGATTTTAAACCTTTGAGAGTGACGAATTGTGTCATACTAATGATAATATTTAAAAAACTCTCAGTGAATAGGATAGCACCTTGAACTTGTGCACATACTTAATATTAAGAAAATTGAACTTATACCAAAAAATGGGACAAGTTGCTAGGCTTAAAATTTTATTGTCAGACTCATCAAGGACATAGCACATAGATAGAAAATTCTCAAACAATAAAAGAATGTGTTGAAATCAGTGTTTCTCAAATTAAGATGATTTTTCCACTTCCTCCCCAGGATATACTTGGAAGCATCTGGAGGTATTTTTGTTGTCACATTGGTGTGGTTGGGGTGCTACTGGCATCTAGTGGATAAAAGCTAGGGATGTGGGTAAACATTCTACAGTGTTCAGGGCAGCCACCAACAGAGTCAAAAAAAGGTCCCAAATGTCGGTAGTGCTGAAGTTAAGAAACCCTGATGTGAAACAAAACCCTTATCACATTGTTATAGAACAGATTTTATTATTTGTCTGTATTTTCCATTAAGCTCTGTGCTTCTGGGTGGCAGTGGTTTGTCTTTCTCAGGCTTGTGTCCTCCAGCACAATGCATGGCATATATTGCCTTTTAATAAATGGCAATTGATTGATGAATGAAGAAATATTAATGATGCCAAAAATGGTGCTCCAGTGTCCTCTTTGGAACAACATTGTAATTAGAAACCACATTTCTAATCAAGGCCCGGACATGAAATAATCAATAGAGTCAATGTCAGGTTGTAAAAGCAGAGACACAACCACCACACATTCTTATCTTTACTTAAGAAGCCCACTGGGCCCCACATCATCGACTATTAGCCCCTAAGGGAACCCTCTTAAATTCCTCTTCGACCCTCTTAAATTCCAGGTGAAGACATGGAATTAAAGGGAGGTAAATGATTGGTCTAAAGTCTCCCGAGTAAATGGCAGAACCAGAAGTAGAGCGATTTCCGACTGTGTATATTCTTCTGGCTCAGCTGTCCCCATTTTATCTGTTGGACATAAAGTGGCACAGAAGATTGCTCACGATGATCCCTTGAGGCTCCACCCCAATGTAATATTGACTGTCACACAGAGAAATAGTATCTTTACAGTATTGTAGAATTTGACCCAACACTAATATTCAGGGCACCACCATCATTAATATAAAGTATAAATAATGGGCTGAGAGGGCTAGAGAATATCTCAGTAACCATCTGCTACAGCCCTGGATCTGGAGAGAAACGAGCTGGCGTTGGGGTGGGCGTGGGAGTGGTGTTCAGAGATCAGGAGCTTTATTGAGTCTCACAGAGAAGGGTACTGGAACTGTCCACTCTGCTCATCTTCACTAGAGGAGTGTTGCCTAAACTGGAATATTAGTTTCAAAGGATGTTATAGGAAAACGGGGTTACTTGGTCAGATCAATGTAGAAAATGCAAGGGTAAACAAAAATAAAGCAGATTTGCCAAAGGACATGGCAGAATTTTTCCTGTACAGTACAACTCTCCAAGAGGGAGCTATAATCCACGGCTCCCTGAAAATTTATTTATTAGATCATCACTTCTATTATCCACCAGTATTCCTCTAAATCTAGTTTGGAAAATGTTCTACTGCTTCTTCCAGGCTATTTAGCTGATAGGTGGCCGGACTGCATAGGTTTCAGGGGTTATATTAGGTAGACTTTTTGATGGCCTATGTTCCCCGCCCTGCCCCAGGTCTATTCCAGGAGTTTGAATGGATATATCCTGTTTCTCATGATAAGTTTTCTGATCGCAAGCCATGGTTTCAGAGTCCTTCCTGTGACCAGTCTTGCATAAATAGGTACTGAAGCATCCAAGAGCAGAAAGATGGGGCTCAAAGTCCAAGGATGTTGCCTTGGCAAGTCAGCTAACAGCTTATTGGTTATCAATGAAATCAAACATAATGGTATTCTGTGCAAAATTTCAATGTGATCAGAGGAGACAATAAGGCTAGTTAGGTTAAAGTACATACTGAGACATTCTATGTCTTCCGTTAGTCTATACGATGCAGCCTTACAACTTGGAGTAGAGAGGCCAGTTCACTTTCAGACCTGCTGCCTGATTTTAAGAATACAGACCTTATTTTGTGATACCAAGGACCTCAGTCAGTTCTTCAATTACTTGTCTAATTGTCCTGAGGTCAGTATTTAAATTAACTTGAATTTTGAATAAAAGTATGCCCTAGTGGAAAAGAATACCAACACCGTTTTGCCCTTTACATGCTGAGTCTTACAGAGAAGTAGAATGAATTTTAAAAATACATATTTCAAAAATATTTTTCCCACAGTGCCTTTGGTAAATTTTAAGGAGAACATATTAATCTGTATTAACAACAATGAAAAAGAAGGAGAACCAAAGAATTTCTAAGAGTAATCTTGATTGGCATTGAGCCAAACGGTAGATGAAAAATACAAACATTTACCTACAAGAAAAGTAGTCCAAAGAGAAAGAGGGACTGTTTGGAAGAGCTGTACAGGGAGTTTAAAATGGTGCCTGGTTTTTCTCCCTAGTTTTCTCTTAATGTGTAAACCAAGGCCTTTCAGACTAGTTCATTGACTGTTCTCTCAGAAACTGAGAAAGTGAACAGGTAAACACATATATGTAGGACCCTTTGCTTTTGGATGAGCTTTGAGGACACTCCCCTCTTGATGCTGTTTGTTAAACGTCTTGCCTTACAGGTTCACTGGCATCATACGTTCCTTAGAAAACCATGTGAAGAACACTGGTATTTACCTCATGATTGGAAACAAATTCCTCCACACTGAAGCCAGGTTTTCAGCCTTAGATCTTATAACATCTGGAAGAGGATCCACACAGCTGAAATCGCCATCAAATTGAATAACCCTCTCAAATGAAGTACAAAGCTACAGCCCATTCCTATGAGAAGTATGAGAGGGAGAAAAGCTGGGGAGAGTTGGCACCCAAATATAGACTACATGGTTCACTCTGACTGAAAGGAGGGAAAGTGATGAGCAGCCAAGAATGACCCTGTGTGGATGGATTGAGCTGGGGGTGGGTGGCTTTTTCTAATTTTGGGGGCCCTGCCTTATGTTTGATAGACGGGCTTCTCAAATTATTCTGGGGTCTACCTAACCCTCTTGGGGCTGGCTGAGGCTTGATCAGTAGGTACCCCCTTCACCTGTTCAGTTTGCTTTGAGGAAATAAAATGAACCTGAGGGAATTACCTGCTTTGTGTTTGTTTTACCTGTTGGTGGTGGTGTTCAGTTGCGAGGTCGTATCTGACCCCATGGACTGCAGCACACCAAGCTTCCCTGTCCTTCACTATCAAACTCATGTCCATTGAGTTGATGATGGCCATGTTTTACCTGTAACAAACTCATCATCTTCGCATGAAAATGCCTCTGCCATTTTTGTATGTATACCTAATATGTCAAGAGTCTACAAAGGGGCCTGCAGTGGAGAATCAAAGAAAGAGATTCAGCTCAAAGGCCAAAGGCATTTCATCAAGAGTAGTAAGTGGACATGGTGAGGAATGGTCGTCAGAAAAGGAAGTTATAATGAAGAGCTATAGCTGTTCTTATGGGAGAGGCATTCCCTAAAGGTCATCATGGACAATTTGGGTTTTGTGCTAATTCCCCATTTCAGGAGAAAAACATTTCCTTAACATTCAGCACTTACACTAGGAATGAATCAAAACATACCCTTATTGGCAAGCAAGACGTAAAGGAAAGCTTTTTAATTTTATTGAAGGCTATTTCTCCTTACTGTATTTAGTTTTAACTATACGTTAAAAGACGCTTACTCCTTGAAAGGAAAGTTATGACCAACCTAGATAGCATATTCAAAAGCAGAGACATTACTTTGCCAACAAAGGTCCATCTAGTCAAGGCTATGGTTTTTCCAGTGGTCATGTACGGATGTGAGAGTTGGACTGTGAAGAAAGCTGAGCGCTGAAGAATTGATGCCTTTGAACTGTGGTGTTGGAGAAGACTCCTGAGACTCCCTTGGACTGCAAGGAGATCCAACCAGTCCATTCTAAAGGAGATCAGTCCTGGGTGTTCTTTGGAAGGAATGATGCTAAAGCTGAAACTCCAGTACTTTGGCCACCTCATGTGAAGAGTTGACTCATTGGAAAAGACTCTGATGCTGGGAGGGATTGGGGGCAGGAGGAGAAGGGGACAACAGAGGATGAGATGGCTGGATGGCATCACTGACTCGATGGGAGTGAGTTTGAGTGAACTCCAGGAGATTGGTGATAGACAGGGAGGCCTGGCGTGCTGTGATTCATGGGGTCGCAAAGAGTCGGACACGACTGAGCGACTGAACTGAACTGAACTGATACATTCATGGGGTGTGCTATTCTTTTAATTACAGGTTAAGACTCACAAAACAACAGGGAAACCATCTTTCCTTTGTCTCAATGTGAGAGGAATGTCTAATGATATCAGCAAGCATTTTAGTAACAAAATCTGCAAATGAAATCTTGATAAATATTTTTTTGCTGTTTCAAATACCATGAACATCCCTGGGGGCTCAGGTACATTAAACATAGGTTAATACCATTTCAGGCAAACATGGTGATTAAAGGCTGTTCATTTCTATTTTATGGCATTAAATCTAAGCCTCTAGGAAATTCTAAGGCAGATTAAATAATGTGAAAACAGTCAACGAAAAGATGCACAAAGGAGCATGAAGCTTATTGATTAGAAAGTGAAATGAGCCTCACTCAGAGGCAGGAAGCTTGTGGAAGGAAAGTTATATCTATGAAGATAGCTTTTTAATAAGGTGTCATGATTGAAGAGACAAGTTTAAATCAGGTAAATAAGAAAAACATAATTAAAATGAATTAATCATGGAGTAACATCTTGTTGAAAATCCCTCTTGTTTGAGATTTAACACAAATTATATTAATAATGTGCCTCTAATTGATGTACTTGTCTCGTTTCAGAAACTTCTGTTTTTTTCTTATAATTCATGACTCTGTAGGCTAGGTGAACAGTACTATGTGATATAAAACAGTCCCTAAGCTCACTAAGTACTTTCCCTCCTTTTTCTCCTCTTCCCTTCTTCCTCATGCATCCAGTAGATTTGTTGAATATGTCTGACAGCCAGTGTTTGTGTCCATCAGTGGTGTAACCACCTATTGGTCACCTCAGTTACCTTGTGACTCTTCTCTCCTTCCTAGCTTTATGTTACCTCTAGAGCATTGGTCCCCAACCTTTTTGGCACCAGGGACCAGTTTCATGGAAGACAGCTTTTCTACAGACCTGGGTGGGAGGGATGGTTTCAGGATTAAAGTAAATTACATTCATTGTACACTTTATTTCTAATCTTATGCTGCTGGTGATCTTACAGGGGTATTGGTCCACAGTCTGGAGGTTAGGGACTCCTGCTCTAGAGTCTAGAAATCTCTGCTCACCAAACCCCCCCACCTCAGAAGTAGTATTTTCAACAGTGAAATTGATGGCCACCAAGGAGAGTTCATCATTTGGTGTCCTGTAGCAACTGAGCATGACCATGCCAAGACTGAACCCCAGGTCATCTCACTCCATCAGAGGAGTTAATGGAATTGTTACTACAGAAGTCAAATTGAAAATGGAGTCTGATAGTTTACTAGCTTTGATGGCTGTAGTTTTCAGTCTTGCTGGAGTTTTCTAGTGCAGTTAACTTAAGTACCAGGCTACAATATTAAACTTCAGCTTTGTGATAGAGTAATAAAGTTATGTAGGGAAACAACAGTTGGTTACCCAAACCCAGGCCCATTGCTGTTTTATTTTTTCACTCTGAGGAGAGAACTTATCAATGGCATGAAAGGGAGAGTGTGAACTTTAAAAAGAAAAAAGAGAAAAGAAAGGACAATTCCATGAAATATGAATTAAGTAATTTATAAATATTCAAGAGATGAAGTTTTTCTTTTTACTTGGTCATGATCCCTTTTTACCTTTGTATAGGTTTCTCCAAAGCTCCAGTTTATACCAAATTTTGTTTGTGAGATGATCGTTTCTGTTGTTAATTCTTTAACTTCCAACAAGAATGATTCCAACATAAATGGTGCAGGGTGTAATCTGCATCATTTATGCTCTCTAGAATGTCTGACATACTTAGATATTGCAACAAATATGTCAACTTTAAGAGCCTTTTGTACATCACCCTAGAATTGCAAAATGGTGGATGGGAATGAATCCTTAGGAGTCACACTTGGAACCTCCTCATTTCAGAGAAGCCTGGAAATTGGTACCCCTGAAATTGCAATACTTTGCTCACAACTATATTGCTTGGGAGTGATGAAGCCAATGCTGAGGTCTATTGCCTGTGGTATTTATCATCTTTTTTTGCATCTGCAGTTTGAATCACTCCAAATTACATTAAGTTTTGAGGGGGCAAGAACAAAGTCTTCTATATGTTTTGAAAATTCTCTCTTCTTTGCTGCCTTCTCACTCATTTAAAATTTCAATGCCATGGCTCAAGACATGATTTAAAATGTAATCAAAAGAGTGTTGGTGGAAATCTTCTATTAAATTAATTCCTTATTATGTCTCAAAGACTTTACTGTGGGTCAAAGTTTTCCAGATCAGCATGGGAAAGAAGTATCAGTACCTCATAGAATCCATAGTCCTTTGGAAAAGAAGGCCTAAACAGATGCTCAGTCCAAATCCCTTATCTTCAAGTGAGACCCTCTGGTGCTTAGCATCATAAACTTCTCACAGAATGCTTCTTAAGAGAAAAGTTTCCATTCCCTTCAGTACAGAAAATTCTCAAAAGAGAATGATATCTTGCTTCTAATCAAACCCACCTCTTTATTCACATCATTGAAATGAGGATGGGGATAGGAGAATAATACAGTCAGAGTCCTGACATTGTTGAGAGAGAGAAAGATACTTCTTCAGGAGTGACGTCCTGCACACTAGTAGCTACTATAGATACCTATGAAACACAAGTCCACAATATGATGATATAATGAACCATCCTTGCAGAACTCATACAGGTTCTGTGATGACTGGAAGCAAATCAAGAAAGGATCTTTTTAATTAGTACCTAAATTTGCTCATGCTCCCTGGCACTGTAGTCTTGCTGCTCTGCTTACTTAGAATCACAGCATTTTAAAGCCACAAGAGTCTTTAGAACTCATCTATTGTCTGGTCCTCATTTTCGGAAATGAGGAAAGTGAGGAACAAATATGAAAAGAGACTTGCTAGCTGGTGGAGAGCTTCCTGGGAAGCAGTAATCCTCTGCACCAGAGCCCTGTGTTCTTTGGCATCACTCTGCCAGGTGCTTGAAATCTGTAGCTTGAGCCTCCTAGATGAGTTCCTCAGGGATAAGGAGCATTGGGGTAGAGCAGGAGCACAGAAGTGAAGTGAAGTGAGAGTCACTCAGTCCTGTCAGACTCTTTGCAACCTATGGATTACACAGTTCAGGCCAGAATTCTGGCGTGGGTCACCTTTCCCTTCTCCAGGGTATCTTCCCAACCCAGGGATCAAACCCAGGTCTCCTGCATTGCAGGCGGATTCTTTACCAGCTGAGCCACAGGGAAGCCCAAGAATACTGGAGTGGGTAGCCTAGTAGAGAACCACGGAAACAAAACTTCTGACTGAGATGAGGATTTCCTTGAAGCTTGGTGCATCCTGAGCACTGCTTTATATAGCAGTGACCCAGAATGGCATAACTGTGTGCCAGGCAGGGTCTTAGGAGCCTCTAGGCCAGCCCTGTCTGATGAAGCTTTCTCTGACCGCCACATGTGGATATTGAGTGCTGAAAATCAATAGAGCTGAGCAACTCAAGTTTTTGTTTTGTTTTACTTTAATTAATCAAAACCTGAGGAGCCACATGTGACTACTGGTGGCCATCTTGGACATATTCCCTTCCTTCCTCTTTCTATGAATTTTGAACTCATGTCTATGTGTCTGTGTTATTTTCTTTCTACTTCCCATGTCCTGGAGATAAAACCATTCAATGTAATCTTAAGTCTACATACAGGTAAAGATTTAAAATATTTTTGATTCCAACTTGATATATACACTTAACTCCATTTTTAAAGTTAACAAGCTTCATGGCTAAGAGGTGAACAGGATGCACCATTGGTCTGAAGGCAGAGACTACAAATTCAATTTGAAGCTATCTGCTCTGTCAGTCAGTCTGTGCCTTGGTTTCCCTAGTTTTTGAGGAGAAATAAAGAATCACTAGTAGATCTGCTTGGAGAAGGCGATAGCACCCCACTCCAGTACTCTTGCCTGGAAAATCCCATGGATGGAGGAGCCTGCTAGGCTACAGTCCATGGGCCACTAAGAGTCGGACACGACTGAGTGACTTCACTTTCACTTTTCACTTTCATGCATTGGAGAAGGAAATGGCAACCCACTCGGGTGTTCTTGCCTGGAGTATCCCAGGGATGGGGGAGCCTGGTGGGCTTCCATCTATGGGGTCACACAGAGTCGGACATGACTGATGCGACTTAGCAACAGCAGCAATAGATCTGCTAGATTTCACAAATTAAAATTAAGAATGGATATCTTGTTTATCTGAAATTCAAATTTAACTGCGTGTGCTGTATTTTTTCTGGCAACCCTGTTAATCTGTATTTTTCAAGCATCAATTCTCTTTTATTTCTTTCTGTTGCTTCAAGAGATAGAAAGGTAAAAACTGGAAAACATTCTCAGAGCACTTTGCATCATCTTTTTGTCCATGTAAGTTTCTGTTTTCTTGACCAAAGAAGTAATTTTTTAAAAAACATGATTAATCTAATTTAAGATAAGCTTGGCCTATCTTGCCTTCTGGTCTGGAAAAAAATTAAGTAGATATTGAACTGAAGAGGCCCATTTAAAAATAACCAAACCATTGGTCTGTTTTTCTTTTTAAAGCTAGAGTGTTTGTTGTTGTTGTTTTTAGAAGAAACAGCAGCTAGCTTTTCGGGAAAATTACAGAAGTTGACATTGCTTTTTGACTAACGTCTGTCTCTGAGAAGATTAGAAATTTGCACATACTTTTTTCTCAGGGAATCCATTTGTCAAGACAGCATTTTCACCCCTGAGGGAATGCAAGGCAATAAAATATTTCCCTACAGATCTACCAGACACATTTTTAAAGATCAGAGCTTTTAAACAAAATTATACACACTTGCCTGTGCCAGATGGGGAACCTGTAGCCGTTCTGTGAACCTGTAAGTGGGTTCACTGTATGTGTGTGATAATAAGACTAGGCTATAGTCTTGATTTGGAAATGTCATGACTTACCCGTTTTGCCATCACTGACTGATGGCTGTCAGAACTTAAAATCACACAGTGGAATCCTAGAATTTCAGGTTGAGAAAGTACGATAAATCTCCGTGTTGAACCTGAGAGATGAGGGCATTTAAAATGAGTTTTTAAGATGGCGAGACAGAATGGTGGTTCCTTTTCAAGACCAAATTGACAAATACAGTTTGTTTTGCCCTCCACCCTGTGACCCCTTTTCCTCTTGCATGATCTCTTCCCTTCTCCGTTAAGTATTGCATTTCAAAACCAGATTAAAAATCTAGTTCCTAGTAAATGTTTTTAAGAGGTATTGTTGATTGCGAACCTTTCTGAGGGAGTGCTGTAGCTTTCTTGTTCTCCTGCTCAGAGCGAAGAATTATACTGTGGATAGACACTGGGTGTCAGCAGTAATCCTCTGGCTCTCTGGCTCTCCTTTCTCTTCCTGTCTTCCTCCTCTTCTTCCTTCCTCTGCCAATGTAGTTAAAAAGTCATTTGTTTTATTCATCAAGTATTACACGGAAGAGCCTGGAAGAGTTACAGTGCCTTTGACGTTTTCACCCCTGTGTTTGGATTTATTTGTATTCTCACTCAAAATGCTGGTCTGTGGCAGATACACAGGGCAGAATACTGCTTTATAAAGATTCAGGTAGGTGATGTTGCACACAGATTTTATATTGTTTAACAATTGCTGAGGTAAAGATGACTGAAATGTTGGGGCAGGTCATGTGCTTCCAGCATATTGTAGGTTGGCGTTTCCAGGATTCAAAAGAAGTCTTCATCCAGCTAGCCACTTCTGAAGCATGAAATTCCCTGCTTATTTGGGTGTGTTGACAAATTTAACTAACAGCCATCTGTTGGTGTCGGTGTTGGGCACTGACCAATAACAATTATATCCTCCAACTGCTAGTTTAAGGCATCATATAGTGAGTTAAGCTCTATTGACAATTACACCAGTAGATTAATTAGTCCTAGGAGGCTTTTCAGGAAAACAGGGAGGTTGTGGGGTATAAGACAAGTAGGTCTCCACCCATACCTTCCCAGAGGGCTGGCTGGAGAATGAACAGAACTTTCTTTGTGGATATAAAAGCCATTAACTTGGCCCCTTACGTGTTTGGTTTTTTTCCTGCAAAAGTAGTGATATGATATATTTTAATTATAAACTAGCTAGGTTTTCAAAAAATTAATGGACAAACTTGTGTCCAGTTACTCATTTAATAAAGAGTGCATCTGATAAATTTTAAATGATCAAGTGGATGTCATTAATAAGTGTTTCATTCACAATATCTGGAATATATCAATTTTCATCCATCTAATCTTCTTTGACATTATTTCCCTTGAGACTTTATTTAAGGCTCTGGAGTCCTTTTTATATATTTTATAAAAATATGTTTTATATATTTATATATATTGACATATAGTTACTGTACAATGTTATATAAGTTACAAGTGTATAATATAGTGATTCACAATTTTTAAAGGTTATACCCCATTTATAGTTATTATGAAATAATGGCTATATTCCCTGTGTTGTAAAGTATATCCTTTTCGCTTATTTTATACATGGTAGTTTGTACCTCTTAATCCTGTTCTCCACATCTTGCTCTTTTCTCCCCACTAGTTTGTTCTGTAGATCTATGAGTCTATTGTCTTTTTGTTATATTGACTAGTTTCTCTTTTATTTTTAGATTCCATGTATGAATGACATCATATAGTATTTGTCCTTCCCTGACTTATTTCACTTAGCATCGTACTGTCCAAGTCCATTTATATTGTTGCAAATGATAAAATGTCATTCCTTTTTTATGACTGAATAGTATTCCACTGTGTGTTTTTATATGTGTGTGTGTGTGTGTGTGTGTGTGTCTTTATACATTCATTGACTGATGGACACTTAGGTCCGTTTCATATCTTGGCTATTGTAAATATTGCTTTTACGAACATTGGGTTGCATGTATCAGGAATGAAATTGCTGGGTTGTATGGTGCTTCTTTTTGTATTATTTTTCTTGATAAACTGCCATACTGTCTACTTGGTTCACTGGTCCATATGTAGTACTTTGACTGGGTCCCAGGACTGAGTAGGTTCTATATAGATGTGGATTTATATGTAACTTAAGGAATGGATTGGGTTTGGGTAGACTCCGGGAGTCGGTGATGGACAGGGAGGCCTGGCGTGCTGCGGTCCATGGGGTCACAAAGAGTCAGACACGACTGAATGAACTGAAGGTATGGATGTGGGTGGGATGTAGAAATAGAGATACAGGTACAGTTATGGATATCATATATATAAAGGTGTCTTTCTAGTTTCTCAAGGCCACAAAATGTGAAAACAGTATGGACATTGAAGCTTTCTGCCAAATATTTATGCTGCAGCATTCATTCTGCTTTGACCACATGTTCTCTGGTGTATTCTTTACATCTCATAATGCTGGCCCACATCACTTTCTCAAACACTTACCTAAAAGGTGTGCTCTGGCAAAATAGACTTGCAGGGAACTCACTGTAAATATTTACATTCGCTTCTGATTCCTCAGAAGAGGAAAGTGACACATGGAGTGACTCATACTCCGTTGGTTAATAAACTTTTTTTGAGAGGGCTGCATGGTAGTGCCCCCAATATTTAGGTGAAATGAGTCCATGTATGATAATTAGTAACATTAACCTTCAGTGACATTTTTCAAAAGTAAGTTGAACCATCTGCTTCTTCATATTTGTCATATTTAGTTTACCAAGATGGTTTTTTGATTAGAAAGTGGGCAACCACTGTATCCTTTTGGGAAATCTGCCTAAAGCAGAGAAATGACACCAACTGGCAGAGTGCAAAGCCTAAAATTATTGGAGGAGTATTAATTCTAATCAGTCCCCCCCTTGGATGTCAGTGCATGTTTGAATGTAGCCGGCATCATGACATACGTGAATCAGGTTCATTTGGTTTAAAGGAAAAAGACATTAACTGTCATCTCACAATTATAAAATGTGACTTTGATAGCATATTTTTCTTGAATTTCTTACCGCTATCCTTAAAATTATTAGTACCCTTTTCGGCCCAGGATAGATGCCAAACTGCCACTTTATTTTATATGATTTTTATGCCCTTTCAATATTGTTTCCAGTTTGGTTATTAAACAAGTTCAGGACAAGTATCAAGATCACAAAAGAGTTTCATTTTGTTTCATTAGAGTTCATTGTGTTACTGTTTCTGCTTTAATAGTTTAAAGTCATGAAAGATTTTGTAATGATACTGATTTGAAGAGAACAGTTGGAACTATAGTTATGATCCACAATTAAAAGAAACACGTATGCGAAACTCAGAAACTAAATTTCTCATAATTCCAATTTTAACAAGCCTCAGAGAAACGGTTAATTCTTCTATTTTTGTTAGAAGAATATAATTAAATTGCACATCCCTTAGTTTAAGCCAGACCTTAGCTGAAGAAAGCCTGTCATTAGAAGGAAATTTATTGTTCAAGTTCCATTTTCATTAATTTTTTTCCCTGTAAAAGTTGGACAACTTAACTTGTCAGTTGATAGGATGTCCTTCTATCTTGGTGAGTCTTCTAAAGCAAGTTAAATCTCAATCTGTCTCTCTGTCTCTTTGTCCCTCAGTGGAGAATACAATTCTCCATCTATGCAAATGAAATTGTTTATGCGGATGCTGCTTATATCCGTGGCTTCTGGCAGGTTGAGTGAGGACAGTCTAAGGACAGTTGCTTCTAAGAGTTTTTGGCTTCTGTTGCTCCCCGTTTCTGCTCCTCACCATGTTCCAGATTTTCCTTGTTATTCTTATCCCCCAGCACTCTCCCTGTCTTTGGAAGGACCAAATGTGCCAGAGATAAATGTAGAAACATGAAAAGAGGAGTAAATATCTAACAAAAGTTGGATATGTTAGTTAAATTGGGACAGAGGATGATTAAAGAATATTGGTTTTATACAGCAGTCATTTGGCCTCTAGATACATTACCATTCAGATATTCTTTAGATACCATAATGACTTCTCTGATACCGTAATAAGTCTGAGGCCTGGTGGCTGCAATGTTTAGATTCTTCTATTCCACAAACAGTGTATTTGTGAAGTAGTGCAAAGTGATGCTTGTTAATTTATTTACAGAGTATTAGACGAGGTGCTGTGGGAGATAAATGTTATTCAGAGCTGTTGTCCACAAGTTACCTTCGAGCAAGGGGGCAGGTGACCACAGTTGCCCATTTTTTACTGGAAGGGCAAATTGGGCTTCAAATAGGTAGGCCCTTGCAGGGAAGCCCTGCAGCCTCCCTGGTTCAGTGCCGGCTGGGGGCCCTGCCCATTCAGTGAGTAGCTGGCTGCATGAGTGGAGGCTGAGCCCCTGGCCCCCTGGCCTGTGCTGGGGAAATCGAAGGTCAGACTTCTCAGGTGGCCAAAAGGAGGAAGAAGAGGAGGGGGAGGTGGGCGGGGCAGCCAGCGTTTTGCCTAGTGTCACCCTTCAATAACTCTGGCTCTCTCTAACAAAGTCAGTGTTTCTCCAGACTTGCATCCTGCCCCTTCCTAAGAATGACGATAGAGTGGTCAGGACAGAAATCTCTGTGAAAATGCCTCTCCGATGAGATCTAACTAATAATTGAGGGAAGAAACGTTCCACAAAGAGGGGATCGAAATCCGAAGAGCCTAAGGCAGGAATAAGCTTCACATGTTCCAGAAACAAAACACCCTGCTTGTAAGATCCAGAGGATTTCCTCATCTTATTCAGTTGCACCAGGGCAGACACTCAGGCCAAGCCTCTCGGGGTCTTCCTTGCTTTCTCTCTCCCCCTCGCCCCTCCCCCTCCATCCTTTCCTTGAACAAGATTCTGGAATAGGCTCCTTTGATTTAATCAATGCCACTGGTAACCAGGGCCCCCAGTCATCATTCTCTTGGCTGACTTCAGCTGCTTCTTCATGGCTCTTCGTGCTGCAGCTCTTCCCGCTTTCACTCCATTTTTTATGGACCAGCCAGAAAGGTCTTTCAAAAAACACAACTCAGATCATGGGCCTGCCCCTGTTGGTACTACACCATGTCCCATGCCTGAGAATCAACTCTCAAGTCCTCTGCTCGGCCTCAGTGGCTGACCTCACCTGGCCCCTGCCTACCTTCAATGCCGCCTTTGCAGCCACTCTCCCCACCCCACTCCACTTTTGGCACAAGAGCCTCTTTATTTTCCAAGTTTCTTCCTACCTCAGACTCGTTGCGCTCTCTCCCCTCTTCTCCAAACACCTTTTCCTTCAGGCCTCGTTACTCAAGGCTCCTGGAAAATGCCAGAGTGTCCTGGCCACTCAGTCTGAAGTTGGTCCATCTTCCTGTTCAATCGACTCTATCCTGTGTCTCCCTCTTTTGGTTTCCCAGTATCTTTCAGCACCCTAGCCATTCTCATTTATGGTTTACTTATTTGGCAGCTCACCTGCTGTCTCCCCTCATGAGCCTAAGGATGGAATTTCCCTGAGAGCCATACAGGTCTTGTTGGTCCCTGTCTCCCTTAGCAGCCCAAACAGGACCTGAGTGCTCAGTAAATGCACATTGAACCCCTGAGTAACACGAAATTAGCAGCAGTATGGAAACAGCACAGCTGTCATACTGAATGGATCCTTTCTACTCTCCCCTGGCCATTCATTGGCCTTGACCTTCTGGGAGGCTGAAACTTGCTCCTGATTCCTGTCTTGAAATGTGTTCTTCCCTTCCACTGGCTCATAACCTGGCCCCGTTTGGGTCTGTATTTCTCTTGTGAGTTTGATGTTAGTGACCCAGGAAGCATTCACCAGCCTCAGACCTCAACACTGTTTGTGTCGTTGGTGTGGCCGAGTGTGAACTTTTTTAGATCGTTCATTTTGAATATTTGGAAACATATCCAAGGGTGCAGAGGATAGTATAAGGACACCTATATGCCCATCCCATCACCCTGTCACACGGATTTAGCGATCATGACAGTTTTGCCACATCTGCTTCCCTTGTGGCTCAGACAGTAAAGCGTTTGCCTACACTGTGGGAGACCCGGGTTCGAGCCCTGAGTCAGGAAGATCCTCTGGAGAAGGAAATGGCAACCCACTCCAGTACTCTTGCCTAGAAAATCCCATGGATGGAGGAGCCCGGTAGGCTACAGTCCATGGGGTCACAAAGAGTCGGACACGACTGAGCAACTTCACTTTACTTCGCTTCCTAGCATGTTGCACTGTATTTGGAGAAAGTATCTTAAATTGCAGAAATCATGATTATATAGCCTAAATACTTCCACTTGAAATTTTATTACACATACAAAACAGCATGCTCATACCTATGCAGATTAATAAGGCCTTCAAAGCATGCAATTCTCACTCCACATTCAAACTGTTGCAATCGTCCCCAACATAACTATCCAAACAAGGAGTCAAAAATGGCCCACATTTCTAGTATCTCTTTTATTCTAGACTAGCTGTCTTTTCATTAATGCCAATGACTTGTGAAGGAGTCAGGTCCTGTGAAATGTCTCAACCTTCTGCATTTGACTTGCTTTGTCGTAGTTTTAAATTTTTCTTTTATCACCTATAATTTGTTATTGGAAGTTACAATCAAAGGTCTGAGTGTAGTCCAAGGTGAAGTAGATGAGCATGTGAATAGCTGAGTCTAATAAAAGAGTGAAATAAATGTTCTAATAGAACAAGGGGAGCCCATAGAAGGATGGAAGGAGTCAGAGAAAAGTTTCCCGAGAGAGTGACATTGGAGTCATCCTTGAATTTTGAACAGGTTTTGATTGGCACAAAGGCACTATTAATCTCTAGTCAAATTGCTGCAAAGTCCTATCTCCCTCATTAATGTGAAATCAGGAGTGTAATGAAGACTTAAAACCTGTGCCCAGGAGCTGTTGTTTATTTGTACATTGTCAATTATCGTACTCTTCTGGAATTAATGTATGAGTGACTAAAGGCAAAGGAATAATTAAATTAAATTAAATTGTTATTTCAGGTTTTTGTTGTTGTTGTTTAGGACCTGCATATAAAAATCCAGGGGGGAAAAAGAACTGAGATAAAAATCTGAGGAACACTATAGAGACAATGGGCCAGTTTTATATACTAGCCCAGAATCCATGCTTTCAATATCATTTCCCTAATGTCACTGGTTCTTTATTTATTTTTGAAAGGTGGAGTAGGGTGACATTCTGTGTAGTGATGAGGAGAGTAGAAATTCATCATAGCATGATGGAAGTATGAAAATATGGTTTGTCTTTGACTATGCTAGTGGTTCTCAACCGGGGGCAGTTTTGTTCGTCAGGGAACATTTGGCAATGTCCAGAGATGTTTTGTCATAATTGAGGGAGGAGGCAATATTGGCAGCTAGTGGATAAGGGCCACAGAGGCTCTTCAACATTGTACAATAACACAGGGCAGCCCCCACAGCAAAGATTTATCTTTGGTTTTTAATGTCAATAGCATCCAGGCTGAGAAACCCTAGATGATGCTAATATATTCAGACACACCCTGGTTTTCAGGAAAATTTATGACTAGTATTTCAAGGAGAACTTATATAATCATCCCCATAGGTCTAATTTTTAATAATCTCTGAAGTCCCAATGATATCTTTTAACAGAGTAGAGGGCGATGGCATTAACATGGGAATCTAAAAATTGGCTTTGAGATACTAGAGTGAAAAAACAACTCAAATTACAGGAAGGCCTGTTCTTAATTAAAAAAAAAAAAATCCCCTCTTGCTGTTGGGGTAATAGAGCTCTCTAGGTCTCTCTCCCCTACACAGATGGTTGGGTTAGTATCTGCTTCCAGGGAAGATCTGCTGAACCCAGTGCAGTCAATACAGGCAATCATTCTCTGAGTTCTTCTTGAGTTTTCCTGTAGTCCCATCGCCCAGAAGCTATTTCTCAACTGAAACCCCACTAAACTGCATTATTTTGTTCCCTGAAGCTTCGACCATTGGCTTGAATTATAATAATTCCCTGTGTTTCTGCCTTTGTGTGTCTACTAAAGTGTGGCCCAAGTAAGTAAAATATGGCCCTTATATGAGTTTCCTGTGGCTGCTATAACAAGTTCCCCCACACTTACTGACTTGAAGCTACTAAAATTTATCCTTTTACCATGCTGAAGGTTAGAAATCCAAAGTAGATTTCACTGAACTAAAATCAAACTGTTAACAAGGCTGGTTCCTTCTGCAGGCTCAGGGGAGAATCCATTTCCTAACCTTTCCCAGATCTTAGAGGCTGCCGACATTCCTTGCCTTGTGGCCCCAAATCACTCAGGCCTCTGCTTCCATCATAACATCTCGTCCTCTGCCCCTCCTGCTTCCTATGTCACTTATCAGAAACTTGTAATTTCATTGGATCCACCAGAATAATCTAGGATCATTTTCCCATCTCAAAATACTTCTTTACATCTTCAAGTTCCTTTTGCCATATAAAGTAACATATTTACAAGCTCGGAGATTAGGGCATTGACATCTTTTGAGGGGCCAGTATTCTATGTACTGTTGACCTAAAACCAGTAGACAGCAAAAATGGGTTTATTCAGGATCAGCAAAGAATCACAATTCTTCAACCATGGCGGTCCCTGTGTGAGTCCCCTGCAAAAATGGAGAGGAGCACTCTGTTATAGGAAAGGAAGTTAGGAGGCTAGAGTAAACAAACAGGCCGTGGCTTTCCATCGGCTGAGTTGTGATAGTCTCTCATTAGCTGAGCTATTGCTTGGAAAGAAGAGGGAGGGAGTCTTTCTTCTTACTATTGGGCTTTGCTATACTGGCGTGGAGAATAAAAGGAAAAACAAAACCCCAAATGATAAAGGGATTTCAATGGGATGAAGTTCTTCCACCACTTAGAGAATATCTCTGTAGCTGCTGCACCAGCTGGGCCACCATGGTGTTCGAGATGCCGGGGCAGGCCTCTTCCGCCAGGTAGATGGCCCTGTGCAGCTCCCTGATGGACCCCAGAAATAATCGTAGATAAACGCAGAGAGAAAGGCTTCTTTGGGATGTCTTTCATCTTGTTTCTTTCTAGATCCGACAGGTGGAGCGCTCCATTCTTCAGGAGAGCAAAGATGAAATAAGTGTTCCATCTTCAACTTATTTGAGTTTTCTTTCTATAAATTTTTTTACACTGCCATAGCTTGAAAGTGACAACATGCAATTTAACACAGAGCTGCAGCTTCAGAGTCAACAGACATGAATTACAGTACTAGTTCCAACAACTATGAGCCATGTAGATATGGGAAAGTTACTTGCCTCAGTTTCTCTATCTCTAGAATAAGTGTTCCAATAGTACCTCCCTAGTAGGACAATTGTTGAAGGCAATAAGTGAAACAATGTATTTAAAATTGTATACAGAATTCGTCAGTATGCACTAGTTGTTGTTACTCACAGGGCTGTTAGGAGGATTAAACAAGAAAATTCTCATGTCAGCAGACTTCTTCTATAAAGGGCCACAAAGTATATGGGTTTGGATTTGCAAAGTATATATTTTTGGCCCTTTTATTATAAAAGGCCCCAAAGTGTATGTTTTTTGCAAAACTAGCATATTATCAAAAGTATCAACCATACAGTTTATTATAGATGATTTTGGGTATGACAACCATGTATAGTCATTGTCAAATACACTAAAATCTAAGACCCACTGAGTAAGGCAAAAAGGGTGTTTATACTCTAAAGTCTGGGCAGGCCTTATGAGATTACCACCAAATTCTATGGTCATGATACCACATCTAATTTTCAGTTTTCTTTTAACTAAAAATATAATTCCTCCTGTTTTTTCTACTCGTGATTGCAAATTAAGTAACTAAGGACACTGCCTTGTACATAGTACATTTTCAATAGCACTTTGCTGAAAAACATTGTCATGGCCCATTGAGTCAAAATCTCTCTGTGCGAGACGTAAGCACTTGCTGTTTGAGGAAGCTCTCCGAATGCTTCCCCGGCTGCCTGAATGGAGAAGGTGCACACCACAGCCTCGCGTCTGCTTCCTGTAACAAGAAGAGGACCTGTGCCATGCTGGGCCCTGAATTACTAGCTGATTGTGACTGAGGCAACGTGTGCCACAGTGAGAGCACAGTGCTCAGGCAAGGTTTTGTTGTTGTTTAGTCGCTAAGTCCTGTCCGAGTCTTTGTGACCCCACGGACTGTAGGCCCCCAGGCTCCTCTGTCCATGGGATTTCCCAGGCAAGAATACTGGAGTGTGTTGCCATTTCCTTCTCCAGAAGATTCTTCCCACCCAGAAATGGAACCCGGATCTCCTGCACTAGCAGGCAGGTTCTCTACCGTCTGAGCCATCAGCGT
Source organism: Bos grunniens (assembly GCF_055505025.1). NCBI lineage: Eukaryota > Metazoa > Chordata > Mammalia > Artiodactyla > Bovidae > Bos > Bos grunniens. The sequence continues at coordinate 9,837,424 of NC_141194.1, forward strand.
AGCCCCATAGTTCAGTGCAATAAATGATTGTTGACCAGTTGGGATCCTTGGATGGCAAATCCCCAAAACCCAAACCGATTAATTTAGCCAAAGTAGAAAATAAATGAAGGCGCTCTAAGGATTCAAAGACAAGTATCAGAAAGGGTAAAAAATAAGGGCATCTTACTAAATCTGAGAAGGAGCAACAGGATGGCTTCTCAAGGATTCTTCATGAGGATGAATGGCCTCTGCCCTTTTCCTCTTTCTTTTGCTTCAATGAGAGAAATTATCCACTCATTCCACTGGCTAGGAGTGAGTGAGACTGCTTGGTGGGCAATCCTTCCCCTATTCGTAATTGATGGAGGAGAGTTTATCTCCATGGAAGAAAATGAGTAGGCCTTTACTGGAATAAAGGACAAGAGGCAGCAGTAAGTTTTTGATATCTAGTGGTGCTGTTTTTGTTGTTATTCTTATTAAACACCTTCGTAGTGAGGTAGCATAAAATAGTACTCCCCATGGTACAAGGCACACAGTCGATGAAGCCTAAGCCTTTCCTGAACACTGGTAATTCACAGCACTTGGTCTGCAGTGGATTTCAGGCTGTTGCCCTTATTCTATAGAGTAGTGCTTCTCAACTGAGTGATTGTGCCCACTTCACATTGTGGGGGGTTGGTTGCTACTGGCATTCAGTGGGTAGAAGCCAAGGATGTTGATAAACATCCAACAACGCATAGGATAGCACGCACAGCAGAGCACTGTCTGACCTACCCCGTCTATAGGGGTAAGGCCGAGAAATCCTGGTCGGTGTAAGGTAGGTGGACACTTGCTGTGTTGATGCAGTTTTCCTGTTTGCTCCAACCAACAGGGATGTGCTTTCTCCATTTCCTAAACTATTTCTCTTTGTGTGCTCCACATCCCTTCTTTAGAAGTGCAACTGAGGAGTATATGAATCTTTCCATTTATTGAAGACAGCAAAGCTTGTAGATGGGTTCTCATGTTGAAATTATTAATACAGCAGAGTGACACAGAGAAATGCAGATCACATTTCTAGAATTTACCTCTACGAGGTTACTCCAGAATTTAACATGCGAAAAATAAATTAGCAGAAGAAATGAAGTTTGGGTAAACACATTAAAGAAACACAGAAGAATATTTTAATCATTGAATAGTAGATCTAAAAATAAATTCAATTAAATTTTGATGTTTTCCGATTTTACTGAAAGCATTGTTCAATAAAATTAAAAGGGCAATTACCAAAAATCACTCAATGTTACATTTTATTTAGATTTTGAGGGGGAAAGGTGTTGATTAGTATCACCTTTGAATAGTGGTACGTTTTTAGTAATTCTTAAAAGTGCTTATTAAGTTCTTTTGTGTTCACTACCTTTTATCTGTTTTTTTTTTAAGTATGTAATAATATATGCACAATTTCTCTCTTGAATTTTAGAATAACGGGGCCTATTTATTGAAGCTTATTTAAACTTCCAGTTTATGCAGAGACTTTTTTCATGAGAAGAGGCGTCAGATGTAGTTCATTATTTTTCAGTTTGTGACCCATTACCATCACTGGCTGAATTGAATAATAGTTTGTTCGTTTCGTCTCATCCCTGTACCCCTCCTATTTACACATCCAGGGAATTATTCTCCTGAGTTTAGTGTGGATCTTTTTTGCATGCATGTGTTTTCTCAAGTGAGTATCATTGTTTTATATATATATATTTGTTTCAATGTGAAGAAATTTTTTCCAGTATTGTGTATCACTGTGTGTGTTTCTCCTGAGCCTTGGGATTTTAAGATCCATCCATGTTACTCTCTGTACTTCTAATTTTTTTTTCATAATTACCATGTAATGCTCCTTGGTGTGGGCTTAATACAGGAATCATGGGTATAAATGATCCCTGGGTCAGGAAGATCCTCTGGAGGAGGAAATGGCAACCTATTCCAGTATTCTTGCCTGGGAAATCTCATGCACAGAGGGACCTGGCGGGTTACAGTTCATGAGGTCGCAAAGAGTTGGACACGGCTTAGCGACCAAGCATGCTCATGCTCATTGGTGTTCAGCTTCAATAAATAAGCCCCGTTATTGGTTTTTGAGATGTAACCACCTTGCATCAGGAACTTTTAAGTTCTGCTTTTGCCCCTTTTATGATGGAATCATAAAAATGTAATCAAAGCAAAAGCTGCTAGCGGTGAATAGCAGTTAAAATGTCAATTTCAGATCCCTCAAAACTGATCCTGCCCACAATCCCCTAAAATGCTGTTACTTTTAACCCTGGTGAAGAAAATTTTCTTTCCTTAATCCCCAACTCTTGCTAAAGGCTGTTTAGTGTATATTTTCTCTGAGGCCATTACCTCTAGCAAATACCACTTTAAATGTAAGTTTTTGTTGTTGCCTTTCCTTCCTTCAGGCCCCTTTCATCTTACTACCAACTTACAGAAATGGTCTCGGAATTTTCCTTTCTGTCTGCTGGTCTCTTCTATGCTTAGAGTTTTATTCATGTATCACTCTTGAACGTGCAGAAAGAAAAATAACATAAGCAGAATAAATTGTTTAGGGCAGTCCTGAACCTCATATTCAGAGTCCCTTCTGAATGCCTTTTTGACTCATAATCACTGATGTCCACAATTGTTCATTCAATATTGTCTTGTAACATCAATAGTGTTGGTGATGTGGCATTTCTTAATAATCCCCACTTTTGTCTTTTGGATTTTTCTTCCAAATTCCTAATAACCACTCTGCACATTTTGATGATTGAGTTCTCCTTGCTTGGCCTGAGAGAGGCAATAGTTTTCTGAGTATATATCTTTGTAGCACACTACAACACAGCTTTGTATACTTGTGTGGGTATTTTCCTGCTGAAAGAATTTGTCACCTCACTAAAAAACTGTGAAAATCTTTTCAGTTCTTCAGTCATTAATGTTTTCTTTCCTAATATCAAATTCATAGCTTGCTACTCTGTTTCCATGCCTTTCTGTATACCAGTAACTTTCCATTTCAACATTGAATCATAGTATAATCTTTTGCAAGACATTTTAAATGGGATTTAAGCTTAACATGAATTGTATCAATACAGAACATGATTCCATTGAAGTGAAGCCCATAGAAATAGCAGTGACTATATTGTCCACACATCTTTAAGGCAAACAGCAATTACTTGCTGCTGCTGCTGCTAAGTTACTTCAGTTGTGTCTGACTCTGTGCGATCCCATAGACGGCAGCCCACCAGGCTCCCCCGTCCCTGGGATTCTCCAGGCGAGAACACTGGAGTGGGTTGCCATTGCCTTCTCCAATGCAGGAAAGTGAAAAGTGAAAGTGAAGTCACTCAGTCATGTCCGACTCCCAGCGACCCCATGAACTACAGCCCACCAGGCTCCTCCATCCATGGGATTCTCCAGGCAAGAGTACTGGAGTGGGGTGCCTTTGCCTTCTCCGAGCAATTACTTAGTAGAGAACAATTTAAAACACTATCAACTGTAAGTCTCATCCCAATTTTAAAGATGTCATAGTGTAGAAAGTATTCATCTTGTATCATTCCAGAGATAGATACTCAAGATTCAATATGGTGGCTCCATAGACTGTATCAGAGGCCTAAGCTCCCTTGCCTGTTTGCCATTGCATCCTTAGCACATGACTTCCACTGTCAAGGCCCCTATAGAGGACAAGATGATATTTGTGCTCCATCAGAAAGGGAGGAAGTAAAAAAGACAGAGAATTTGTAACTCATCAGACACTCCGTAACTTGAAGGGAAGCTGGATGGGAGCTACAGTCGTTTACTTGGGCACATTTATCTCCTGGGAGCAAACTGGGCTGTTGATATGGGGAAGAAGAAAAGACTGAATGCTGAGTAATGAACTAGGGGGTCTCTTCACCACATCCTTTTGAAAGGCTCAGTTTCCATGCAACCTGGTTCACATCCCCCTTCAGCCTAATTTCTATCATATGATAATTCAATGTGCCATGCTTTGTGACAAATCTTGACACTTTGTTCTTGTCATTACATGTCATCAAAAGTAAGCACAGGTCCATAGTGATTGGTATTTAATATGGCTAAACCACTTCTACTGGTGGAGACCTAACAGGTCTCCATGTTCTTTGAGACAGATCTGTCTTCCACATCATAGTCACTTCTCCCAACCCATTACCCACCACGCTGCCACTGTCTGAATTAGCTTAGACACAATTAATGCTCCATACATGGATTCAATGTCATCCAGTGTCTGTGGCCTCGATAAGTGATTGCTGCGTCTAGCTAATTTGGTGTCTGAGGCTCCCTGTTTGAATCCAGGAAGAATTTTATAGATGCAGCAATTTGAAAAGAGGACGTTTTTAGAGTCTGCTTATCTCCTTTGGTAATGTTTTAACCCACGTTCTGGCAGACGTCAGTTCTGGGTCAGGCATTTCTATAGAACGCAGATTGAAGAAACTGCTGCAGCCTGTTGCAAGGCATTCAGGGTCATGCCTAATACTGCCAGCCAAGACAGAGGTGGTGGATTTTATGAGGGTAAAGAAAGACTCAGTGGTTCATGGAAAAGGAATTTCTGTTTGAGGTTGTCGTTGCTTTGCACTTCATCTCATAGGATGATAGTTTGCAGATGCTAATATTCCCTGATTTCTCAGTTTGAGCCGTTTTGGTTGAGTCTGCTTCAACATATTGATGATCATCAAATGTTATGGAATAGCTACTCTACTGGGAGCATCAACAAATGTCCTGGTAGTAGGCCATTGACATAAATATGAGTGGCATTAGGTGATGCCTCTGGGCAAAGTAATAATAATAATACTGATATTATAAGTAATAGTAAGTCACACTTATGGAACTCTTTGCATGAGCTGTGCACTGGTCTAGACACTTCACGTACATTAATTCATTCAGCCTCGCCCACGTCATTGTGCAGTGGCAGACTTCAAGCAGCAGTATCTGCATCTTTGTGGCTGAGGAACTTTTCTGGAACTGTTTTGGCTGTTGTACTTTTGTCTGGGAGCACTTTAACTGACAAGTGTTGGTGTATAAATACCCCAGCTCCTTTGTACCTCATATGGGTTGTTTCAGAGATGTGAGTTTAAACCATTTCCAAAATTTCCCGACAGGATTAAACTCCTGTGGTAGCTGGCTGTATGGTACATTCTTTATTGGCTGCTTTATTCTCCTTGTATATTTTCCCTGCCCCTGCATTAGAATCTTTCTCTTACAGTCTGCTCCTGGGTAAACCCAAACTAAGCCAAATACTAATAACCCTGTGAATTAAAACTATTATTATATTTATTTTATAGGTACAGATATTGTAACAAAGGTAAAGGAAGTGGGGAAGAGTTGGTGTTCCAACATGTGTACTAAGTCTGGGTTCAGAGCTCACATTCTAGCTAACACCACATAAATACCATATGAGCTAAGTGAAGGAGTGTAGAGATTTTTCATATCAAGTGGAGACTCCAGTTTGATAGGGAAAAGGGTACCTAGTGATCTGTAGATTTAGTTACTTTTCCAAAAGAAAAACGTCTGGTTAAATACGGGGGCGGTGTGTTATACAGACTATTACAGCTATGACTTGGCCCCTGGAACATTGCATGCTGGCTTTTATATGTACAAACTTATTTTTGAGGATTTCGTTTGCCCACTAATTAAACCACTTGGAGGGTTGTTTTTTAAAATCTGGTGCTATTTTTGGGGATGTTAAGCTCTCCCAATCACAGCATTCCAGAATCATCAGCAATCTAAAAGGTGATATTTTTGTCTTCTATTTCCTTCAAGTTCATTTAATGTCTGGATGATGAATGTCTTTTAATTAAAGCCTATAGGACTATGGATTTACTGTTTGTAAGATGGTGACTTTCTCTGTTAATCCCACATTGGTCTCTGTGACTATAAATAAGGGTTTCAGTAGTTTTATATGTGTATATTTTGGCTAAGTGAAAAGGAATTAAGAAGTTATTGCCACAAAGACTTGTTTCAAAAACACTTAGTCATAATTTAATATGGTTTCAGTAGTTTTATATGTGTATATCTTGGCTAAGTTAGAAGGAATTAATTAAGAAGTTATTACCACAAAGACTTGTTTCAAAAATACTTAGTCATAATTTAATATGTGTTGCTTTTACCTTCCACCTTACTGGTAAATCAGAGAGGTCTTCACTATTCCTGCCAACCCAACACACCATGATCTATTCACAGATTCCTATCAACGTAACTTTTATATGACTGTTTTCAATTTTCTGTTTGTCTACTTTTGGCAGATTACAGGTCAAAAGGTATATCATTGATTCCACATGAAATTCAATTTTATTTGTGACAAAGATTTATTTGAATTATTTAAAAAGCCTTTTATGAAGTGAAAATATTGTTTCTTAGCCTCAGTTGATTTATTTGTTTTCTTACTTGATCTTTCTCAGTTTAATAATGATATTATACTGAAAATACTTTATATCAGCCTGGAAATCCATGGGATATATATTTATCTTTTCCTGATAAAAAAATAACTACAAAATTTTGGAACCAAAGGTTCTGTCTATATCAGGTGTTGAAGACCCATCAATATGTAGAGACCCTGAAAATCTTCATCATAGGGTAGGTCTTTAGGGAAGCAGTAGTCCAAAAATAATGAAGGAGAAAGTCTAGTTCAGGGAGAAGATCTGACATGTGTTGAGAAGTCACTCCATGCTAATCTCTGTGGTGTTGCTTTACATGTCACTACATCTTTCTCGAAACCACGAAGAGAAGTCATTTTCCCAAGCTGGTGACAAGACTAGAGAGATTTGAGTTCTTCAAATACAGGTCTATCTGACTTCAGAGCTCTGTTTCCAAACATGGGTACCAGGTTGTATTGAAAGCCTCCACGTTAAGTGGTTGAGTTTTTCTTTTTTGGGATTGCATCCTCCTTCTCGTGGTCCCTTATATGACGTCATGAAGGAAACTGTCTCCATATCAGGATGCTGCTACTCACTTTATTTAGGTGGTGAGCACTACAAAGGTAAGGAACGAGGTGAGGCCTGGCACAAGCATTGGTCATCCCCAGTTTTCCATGGAAGCTATTCTAGATAATGACACATCTGACCATGGGTTTACTAGTCTTCTAATTAAATAGCAGACTGATGCTCAGGTGGTATGTCTTCCATTGGAATTATTGTGGACACAAATGAACTCTGAGATTAATTTAGAGGAATCTTCATGACAAGTACAGACCTACTGAGCCTTTCGGGATGGCCAAAGTTGCTCTGGATAAATAATATTGCTGGGTAATATATTTTGGTTTCATAGAGATAGTTCTGAGCCCTACAACCTTCACCTTCTCCATCCATTCGCTCCTCCCAAATGAAAACTCTCATTTCTTTAGTTCTTAGTGTGAACAAAACAATCTGACTAAATTAATGTATTTGGAGAAAATCTGATTAAAGGATTTTGTACCAGAATTCCTCTAACACCCCTTTGACCCTCCTCCCAGTGCATTTGTTATGTAACCTGAATAATATTTTTTGTGGTATTTTCAGGTGATATTTAACAAGATGATTTTGGTCTCAGCAGACAGTATAAACGCTGTAATTTAACCAAAAAAAGAGATACGCATGGTACCCTCAGAAGGAGTAATTGGCTACCAGACAGTAGTAGTTCAAGATTTCCTCTTTAGGAGCTAAATAAAATCATACTATCTGGGCTACTAAGGGGAAAAATTATGAAGTAGGTGAAATGTGACTGTATGATTTTCTATTTCATGTTTTTTTTGTTTTGTTTTGTTTTGACTACAATTGTAAGGGAGATAAGGTTGATTACTAAGGCTCCTACCATTACTAAAATTTTATGAGTAGCACTCAGCTTCCATTTACATATTATGAGTATAAATATTATTCAGCATTTAAGTTAACTTTTTCCTACATTGCCTTTGATTCTACCACCTTGTGTGTATGTGGATGTATCCAAAGTCTTCCTGGTTTATTGCTCATGTGGCAAAACTTATTATTTACAATGGTCAGGATTTAGAGGAATGTTGGTTATTATCTCCTGAAAATTGTTTGGTCTTTCACTTTGAAGAATGTTATTTGTAACACTCTACTATGATTCTGATCATTTCACAGCCATGTTACTTTAGCATTATTCACAATTACCCTAAGAGGCTGAGCTTTTAGGAATTTTGCTGTTTATCTACAGGTCTTCCTAATAATATAAAGAAACTTATACATCTTTGGGCAGCATGTAGAATTTTAAAGGGGAAGAACTAGTCCATCTTCTTTAAAATGCTGAAATGTCAAGAGCAGGCTACTAGGATTTGATAACATTTACTAAGCTTTTGTTCTGAATGTCTTCTTCCCTCTCTCTTTTCCATTCCTTCCCTTCCCACCCCTCTCCTTCCCTTCCCTCCTCTCTTTCTCCTTTTCTTTCTCTTTCTTTTTTTTAAATTGGACTCAATTATGAATTTTGATTTTCAAAAAATGAATCTATATTCTCAGAGGGTATTTTAATTGGTGTCTTATAGCTCTCTTTTCGGAGAAGTCAATGGCACCCCACTCCAATACTCTTGCCTGGAAAATCCCATGGGTGGAGGAGCCTGGTAGGCTGCAGTCCATGGGGTTGCCAAGAGTCAGACATGAGTGAGCGACTTCACTTTCACTTTTCACTTTCATGCATTGGAGAAGGACGTGGCAACCCACTCCAGTGTTCTTGCCTGGAGAATCCCAGGGACGGTGGAGCCTGATGGGCTGCCATCTATGGGGTCGCACAGAGTTGGACAGGACTGAAGTGACTCAGCAGCAGCAGCAGCAGCAGCTCTCTTTTATTTATCCTTTTTTTTTTCTTTGGAGATGGAACATACAATAAAGATTAGTTTGCATCCGTTGTTGGGAAAGAAGAAAAAGTTATCTGTCTCATTTAAAATGAGATATATTTCCTCTGTGTTCTAGTTATGTTGGACTTTTCCTTTGGCTGCTTTACAAAGGAGGGACCTATCATTCATTAAAGTTATACATTAACATCATACATTAAGTCTTTTGTTTTATGAACTCCAGAAAAATGGTTTTTCAGAAAAATTTTTGCTATTTTTGCATAATCTCTTGCCTTACTAATGAAGACACTGTGCCTACTAAATTGAATTTTTTTCTTAATTTTTAGGTAAGGATAACATGTTTATGTCTTGAAACCTCAGCACTGATAATGTCTCCTCATAGAAACCATTTCTATGCTAAGAGACCCCCCCAGTATCCCAGAGTATGAGTCTATACTCTAATAGTTATTATTTCTTCAACCTATTCAACTGATTTCTTTAAAGGTCTGCCTTCCCATTGGCCTCTAAACTAGCTATTGCCAGTGGTCAACACTATCCTGGACATATGTAACAGTAGTAGGACTTCAAAATTGTGCTAGAAATTTCTATTTTATGTATTACCTAAGAAGCACACATATATATCTATATTGCAGTATAATTAAATACTAAATCAATCCCTTATGATTATACAGTGGAAGTGACGAATAGATTCAAGGGATTAGATCTGCTAGATAGAGTGCCTGAAGAACTGTGTTAGGAACGTAGGTTCCTAGCATTGTACAGGAGGTGGTGATCAAAACGATCCCCGAGAAGAAGAAGCAAAAAGGCAAATGGTTGTCTGAGGAGGCCTTACAAATAGCTGAGAAAAGATGAGAAGCAAAAGGCAAAGGAGAAAAGGAAAGATATACCCATCTGAATGCAGAGTTCCAAAGAATAGCAAAGAGAGATAAGAAAGCCTTCTCAATGATCAATGCAAAGAAATAGAGGGAAATGATAGAATGGGAAAGACTAGAGATCTCTTCAAGAAATCCAAGGGAACATTTCATGCAAAGATGTGCTCGATAAAGGACAGAAATGGTATGGACCTAAGAGAAGCAGAAGATATTAAGAAGAAGTGGCAAGAATACACAGAAGAACTATGCAAAAAAGATCTTCATGACTCAGATAACCACAGTGCTGTGATCACTCACCTAGAGCCAGACATCCTGGAATGCAAAGTCAAGTGGGCCTTAGGAAGCATCACTATAAACAAAGCTAGTGGAGTTGATGGAATTCCAGTTGAGCTATTTCAAATCCAAAAGATGATGCTATGAAAGTGCTGCACTCAATATACCAGCAAATTTGGAAAACTCTGCAGTGGCCATAGGATTGGGAAAGGTCAGTTTTCATTCCAGGAACAAAGAAAGGCAATGTCAAAGAATGCTCAAACTAAGGCACAATTGCACTCATCTCACATGCAAGCAAAGTAACGCTCAAAATTTTCCAAGCCAGACTTCAGCAGTACATGAAACGAGAACTTCTCTGTGTTCAAGCTGGATTTAGAAAAGGCAGAGGAACCAGAGATCAAATTGTCAACATACGGTGACTCATAGGAAAAGCAAGAGTATTCCAGAAAAACATCTATTTCTGCTTTATTGACTATGCCAAAGCCTTTGACTGTGTGGATCACAACAAACTGTGGAAAATTCTGAAAGAGATGGGAATACCAGACCACCTGACCTGCCTCCTGAGAAATCTGTATGATGGTCAAGAAGCAACAGTTAGAACCAGACATGGAACAACAGACTGGTTCCAAATTGGGAAAAGAGTACATCAAGACTGTATGTTGTCACCCTGCTTATTTAACTTATATGCAAGTACATCATGAAAAATGACAGGCTGGATGAAGCACAGCTGGAATTGGTTGCTAGGAGGAATATCAGTAACCTCAAATACGCAGATGACACCACGCTTATGGCAGAAAGTGAAGAGGAATGAAGAGCCTCTTGTTGAAAATAAAAGAAGACTGTGAAAAAGCTGACTTAAAACACAAAAATAAAAAACTAAGATCATGGCATCTGGTACCATCAGTTCAGTCGCTCAGTTGTGTCCGACTCTGAGACCCCATGAACATTCTTTGGCATTGCCTTTCTTTGGGATTGGAATGAAAACTGACCTTTTCCAGTCCTGTGGCCACTGTTGAGTTTTCCAGATTTGCTCGCATACTGAGTCAGCACTTTCACAGCATCATCTTTCAGGATTTGAAAAGGCTCAACTGAAATTCCATCACCTCCACTAGCTTTGTTCATAGTGATGCTTTCTAAGGTCCACTTGACTTTGCATTCCAGGATGTCTGGTTCTATGTGAGTGATCACACCATTGTGGTTATCTGGGTCATGAAGAACTTTTTTGTACAGTTCTTCTGTATATTCTTTCCACCTCTTAATATCTTCTGCTTCTATTAGGTCCATACCGTTTCTGTCCTTTATTGTGTCCATCTTTGCATGAAATGTTCCCTTGGTATCTCTAATTTTCTTGAAGAGACCTCTAGTCTTTCCCATTCTATTGTTTTCCTCTATTTCTTAGCATTGATCACTGAGGAAGGCTTCCTTATCTCTCCTTGCTCTTCTTTAGAACCTGCATTCAAATGGGTATACCTTTCCTTTTCTCCTTTGCCTTTTGCTTTTCTTCTTTTTGAGCTATTTGTAAGGCCTCCTCTGTCAGCCATTTTGCTTTTTTGCATTTTTTTTTCTTAGGGATAGTCTTGATCACTGCCTCCTATACAATGTCCCAAACCCCTATCCATGGTTCTTCAGGCACTCTGTCTATCAGATCTAATCCCTTGAATCTATTTGTCATTTCCACTGTAGGAATTTCCACTGAAGGCATTTCATTTAGATCATACCTGAATGGTCTAGTGGTTTTCCCTACTTTCTCCAGTTTAAGTCTGAATTTGTCAGTAAGTAGTTCATGATCTGAGCCACAGTCAGCTCCTGGTCTTGTTTTTGCTGACTATATAGAGCTTCTCCATCTTTGGCTGCAAAGAATATAATCAATCTGATTTTGGCATTGACTATCGATGTCCATGTGTAGAGTCTTCTCTTGTGTTTTTGGAAGGTGGTGTTTGCTATAATTAGTGCGTTCTCTTGGCAAAACTCTGTTAGGCTTAGACGTGCTTCGTTTTGTACTTCAAGGCCAAATTTGCCTGTTACTCCAGGTTGCTCTTGACTTCTTGCTTTTGCATTCCATTCCAGTTCCCTATAATGAAGAGGACATCTTTTTTGGTGTTAGTTCTAGAAGGTCAAGGTCTTGTAGTTCTTCATAGAACCATACACTTCAGCTTCTTCAGCGTTACGGGTCAGGGCATAGAGTTGGATTACTGTGATATTGAATGATTTGCCTTGGAATCGAATAGAGATTATTCTGTTGTTTTAGAGATTGCATCCAAGTACTGCATTTCAGGCTCTTTTGTTGACTATGATGGCTACTCCATTTCTTCTAAGGGATTCTTGCCCACAGTATTAGATATAATGGCCATCTGAGTTAAATGTACCCATTCCAGTCCATTTTAGTTCAGTTCAGTTCAGTCGCTCAGTCATGTCTGACCCTTTGCGACCCCATGAATCACAGTACTCCAGGCCTCCCTGTCCATCACCAACTCCCAGAGTTCACTCAGACTCACGTCCATCGAGTCGGTGATGCCATCCAGGCATCTCATCCTCTGTCATCCCCTTTTCCTCCTCCCCACAATCCCTCCGAACATCAGTCTTTTCCAATGAGTCAACTCTTCACATGAGGTGGCCAAAGAACTGGAGCTTCAGCTTTAGCATCATTCCTTCCAAAGAACACCCAGGGCGAATCTCCTTCAGAATGGACTGGTTGGATCTCCTTGCAGTCCAAGGGACTCTCAGGAGTCTTCTCCAACACCACAGTTCATAACATCAATTCTTCGGCACTCAGCTTTCTTCACAGTCCAACTCTCACATCCAAACATGACCAGTGGAAAAACCATAGCCTTGACTAGACCGACCTTTGTTGGCAAAGTAATGTCTCTGCTTTTCAATATGCTATCTAGGTTGGTCATAACTTTTATTCCACGGAGTAAGCGTCTTTTAATTTCATGGCTGCAGTCACCATCTGCAGTGATTTTTGAGCCCCCCAAAATAAAATCTGACACTGTTTCCACTGTTTCCCCATATATTTCCCATGAATTGATGGGACCAGATGCCATGATCTTCGTTTTCTGAATGTTGAGCTTTAAGCCAACTTTTTCACTCTCCTCTTTCACTTTCATCAAGAGGCTTTTTAGTTCCTCTTCACTTTCTGCCATAACGGTTGTGTTATCTGCATATCTAAGGTTATGGATATTTCTCCCAGAAATCTTGATTCCAGCTTGTGCTTCTTCCAGCCCAGCGTTTCTCATGATGTACTCTGCATAGAAGTTAAATAAGCAGGGTGACAATATACAGCCTTGATGTAGTCCTTTTCCTATTTGGAACCAGTCTGTTGTTCCATGTCCAGTTCTAACTGTTGCTTCCTGACCTGCATATAGGTTTCTCAAGAGGCAGGTCAGGTGGTCTGGTATTCCCATCTCTTTCAGAATTTTCCACAATTTGTTGTGATCCACACAGTCAAAGGCTTTGGCATAGTCAATAAAGCAGAAATAGATGTTTTTCTGGAACTCTCTTGCTTTTTCCATGATCCAGTGGATGTTGGCAATTTGATCTCTGGTTCCTCTGCCTTTTCTAAAACCAGCTTGAACATCTGGAAGTTCACGGTTCACATATTGCTGAAGCCTAGGTTGGAGAATTTTGAGCATTACTTTACTAACATATGAGATGAGTGCAATTGTGCAGTAGTTTGAGCGTTCTTTGTCATTGCCTTTCTTTGGGATTGGAATGAAAACTGACCTTTTCCAGTCCTGTGGCCACCGCTGAGTTTTCCAAATTTGCTGGCATATTGAGTGCAGCACTTTCACAACATCATCTTTCAGGATTTGAAATAGCTCCACTGGAATTCCATCACCTCCACTAGCTTTGTTCATAGTGATGGTTTCTAAGGTCCACTTGACTTCACGTTACAGGATGTCTGGCTCTAGGTGAGTGATCATACCATCGTGATTATGTTAGTCATAAAGATCTTTTTTGCATAGTTCTTTTGTGTATTCTTGCCATCTCTTCTTAATATCTTCTTCTTTTGTTAGGTCCATACCATTTCTGTCCTTTATCGAGCACATCTTTGCATGAAATGTTCCCTTGATATCTCTAATTTTCTTGAAGAGATCTCTAGTCTTTCCCATTCTGTTGTTTTCCTCTATTTCTTTGCATTGATTGCTGAGGAAGGCTTTCTTATCTCTCCTTGCTATTCTTTGAAACTCTGCATTCAGATGCTTATATCTTTCCTTTTCTCCTTTGCTTTTCACTTCCCTCCTTTTCACAACTATTTGTAAGGCCTCCCAGACGGCCATTTTGTTTTTTGCATTTCTTTTCCATGGGGATGGTCTTGATCCCTGTTTCCTGTACAATGTCACGAACCTCATTCCATAGTTCATCAGGCATTCTGTATATCAGATCTAGTCCCTTAAATCTATTTCTCACTTCCACTGTATAATCATAAGAGATTTTATTTAGGTCATACCTGCATGGTCTAGTGGTTTCCCGTACTTTCTTCAATTTAAGTCTGAATTTGGAAATAAGGAGCCCATTTTAGTTCACTAATTTCTAAAATATCAGTGTTCACTTTTGCCATCTCCTGTTTGACCCCTTGCAATATAACCTGATTTATGGACCTAACATTCCAGGTTCCTACACAGTATTGCTCTTTACAGCATTGGACTTTACTTCCATCACCCATCACATCCACAACTGGGTGTTGTGTTTGCTTTGGCTCTGTCTCTTCATTCTTTCTGAAGTTACTTTTCCACTGATCTCCAGTAGCATATCGGGCACCTACCGACCTGGGGAGTTTATCTTTCAATGTCCTATCTTTTTCCCTTTTCATACTGTTCATGGGGTTCTCAAGGCAAGAATACTGACTTGTTTTTGCCATTCCCTTCTACAGTGGACCATGTTTTGTCATAACTCTCTGCCATGATCCATCTGTCTTGGGTGGCCCTACTCCGTATGGCTCATAGTTTTATTGAGCTAGACAAGGCTATGGTCCATGTGATCAATTTAGATAGTTTTCTGTGATTGTGGTTTTCATTCTGTCTGCCCTCTAATAGATAAAGATAAGAGGCTAATAGAAGCTTCCTGATGAGAGAGACTACCTGAAGGGGAAACTGGATCTTGTTTTGATGGATGGGGCCATACTCAGAGAAGGCAATGGCACCCCACTCCAGTACTCTTGCCTGGAAAATCCCATGGATGGAGGAGCCTGGAAGGCTGCAGTCCATGGGGTCGCTGAGGGTCGGACACGACTGAGCGACTTCACTTTCACTTTTTACTTTCATGCATTGGAGAAGGAAATGGCAACCCACTCTAGTGTTCTTGCCTGGAGAATCCCATGGACGGGGGAGCCTGTTGGGCTGCTGTCTGTGGGGTCACACAGAGTCGGACACAACTGAAGTGACTTAGCAGTAGCAGCCATGCTCAGTAAAACTTAAATCCAATTTTCTGTTGATAGGCCAGGCTGTGTTCCCTCCCTGTTGCTTGACCTAAGACCAAACTATGGTGGAGGTAATGAAGATAATGGCGACCTCCTTCAAAAGATCCCATGTAGGCATTGTTGCACTCAGTGCCTCTGACCTTGAAGCAGGCCACCACCAACCCACGCCTCCACCAAAGACTCCTGGACACTCATGGGCATGTCTGGACACTCATGGGAAAGAGAACTTTCCCATGAAAGGCTCTAACCTAGAAACCTAATGTGCAGCCTGGCCTGCTCACAGAACAAAGGATTTATCTAATACCAAAGAAGAGCTAGCTGGCCTCATACTGGTCCCTCCCCATCCATAGGCAGAGAGGCAGGCTTGCTACATCCAGAGCTGGAAGGCAAAGGGCTGCTACAATCTCAGGCCCCAAGATGGCATACTCCATCAAACTGTGAGCAGGCTCCCAGCTGCTAACCATATCTTCCTGGATTCCTGGATGGTTGACATCTGCCAGGAGGGTCTCAGCCTGAGATCAGCTCTCCAGAGGAGACATACAGCACATCTGAATTGGTCCTCTCCTGGTGCACCCAGGACACTGAGCAGCCAGGACCGGGAAGGTGATTAAGATGCACGGCCCACCTGTGGCAGTGCTCTCACCAAGCACCTAGTCACCTGAGCTGCTCAGACCTGGGAACAGCACAAAAACGCATGCCCAACCCACAGATACTGTGCCAGAATTCTGTCTGAGTGTCTTCTGTGGAGGTACGGGTCAGCAGTGGTCTGCTGCAGGGGCTCTGGGTGCAGCAGACCTGGATATGGCATAAGCCCACTTGGAGGAAGTCGCCATTATCTCCACCATAGAACCATCAGAACTTACACAGGACTGGGGAAACAAACTCTTGGAGGGCACAAACAAAACCTTGTGCATGCACACCAGGACCCAGGAGAAAGGAGCAGTGACCCCCATAAGAGACTGACCCAGACATGCCCATGAGTTCTGGTCCCATCACTTCATGGTAAATAGATGGGGAAACAATGGAAACAGTGAGAGATTTTATTTTCTTGGGCTCCAAAATCACTCTAGATGGTGACTGCAGCCATGAAATTTTAAAAGACGCTTGCTCCTTGGAAGAAAAGCTATGACCAACCTACACAGCAAATTAAAAAGGAAAGACATTACTTTGCCAACAAAGGTCCATCTAGTCAAAGCTATGGTTTTTCCAGTAGTCATGTATGTATGTGAGAGTTGGACTATAAAGAAAGCTGAGCACCAAAGAATTGATGGAGCAATGATTTGGTCACTGTGGACTATTCCAGGTCCAGCTGAAAACTCAGACATCCATCAGTTTCTCTCTGTAAACAGTGTTTGTTTCCATGTGACAAGGCTGAGATATGCTGAGAACTCTGTTATTGAGCCAGACGTAGTCATGTTAGTCTTTGGCTGCATCCTCCAATAATACCATTATTGCCAGCTTCCAAACAGCTGGAAATAGCCACCACTTCTTTGACTTTTCTCTAGAAAGGCCAAAGATATTGCATTTCTTCTGTTGTTTGTTCTGAAAACCTTTCAGCATGAATTTCAGTTTTCCAGAATGCCGGATAATTTCTCTAATACCACAGATAAATTCTTGGTGTTGCATGTGTATTTATTGGAGGAGATTATATTACTTGGTTTTCTTAATTTAGAAAGAATGGCTTGATTATTTCTAATCATGTGTTCCCTATGGTTTTTAAATTTCTGATCCCTTCCTCCTCCTGCCTTAGGATCTGATTTTGCAAGGCAAATATTGGGTTGACCAAAAGGTTCATTCATTATTTTTCCATGCAGTGACTCTAGTAGTAAGATGGCCATAGTAGCGCTTAGGTATCTTTAACTTCATTTGAAAGAATTTGGTTAGATTGTATTGTGGCAGCTGTCATATCAGTGTGCGTTTAAAAAGTGCACAAGTCATCATCTGACCAATGGAGACCCTCATCTACAAGTCAATTTCATTCAACAAATATTTATTAGCAATTTTCTAGAAAGACACTGTGTAACATACCAGGGATAGACTTCAGACTTTGATATTTGAGTATAAAACCTGAGCATGGAGCCTTTTCTTCCAATTACCTTCTCTTCCCTCAATCCCCCAAATCTGAAAGTATGACCTCATTTCCAGGACTGTTTAAAGAAGGAAATGAGATAATGCAAATAAAGTGTGTGACTCAGTCCCTGGCCCCAGAGGGCCCCTGGAGAATAATGGTTTCATGAACTCTGAGAGCAGGATTCAAACCGATCAGGAAAGATTCTCCAGGATTTCAAAATGAGCTAGAAAGAAGTCTTGCATTTTTGTAAGAAGTGAAATATACAGCTTACTGCAAAACAAATGAGGAAATACATTTTCATAAAAGTGTGAAAGAGTTATGCCAGTCTCACTCTGTAAGTAGCACTCTTGCTATGTGATTTGACTGGTTCTTGATGAAAGTAGTTGTTGGTGGTGGTGGTTTAGTCACTAAGTCGTGTCCGACTCATGCAACCCCATGGATTGGGACCTGCCAGGCTCCTCTGTCCATGGGATTCTCCAGGTAAGAATACTGGAGTGGGTTGCCATTTAGTTCTCTAGGGGATGAAAGTGGTTAATAGCCCAGAATTTTGACCAACCATTTGACAGGTTTTTAATTTTTGGGTTACTTCTTCATGCTTGCACCTTTAAAAAGACAGAATAGGTCCAGAAATGGGAAAGATGCGTCTTTTTTGTTAGAGCTGACGTTTACAAGAGGGAGAGGAAAGGGTGATAGACTATGTATATTGTGTTTGTTCAAAGTGAACTGGGGTTTTGAGGGAAAAGGATTTTCTTGAGAACTGAGTCTTTCATATCCTGCCTGCAGGAACTCAGTAGATTTCAAAAAGCAAAGTTTAGAGGCAATAAGCTAGTGTTCCTGGCATTCTTATTTGAAAGGTTTATTTTGGGGCTTTGAGAAAGCATAACACCTTTTAAAAAATTCCAACTCCTAAAATCTCTTAGCACATAATTTCATTCTAAATAAGGTCACAGGGTCCAGTTAGCAGTCATCTAACATTCTTCAAAAGTTGACCCCAAATTATTGTTCCTCTCCAAGGTTTTCTAAATAATATGAGATTATGTTTTGAAGGGAGGGGAAACTTAAATAAGTGTTTTCCTTAATTACATTTCTGGCTGCCACCACAGGGATTCTGGACTCTAAGCTTCTAATCTTCCACCTTTTTCATATATTTCCTGTTACTATATTGTTGTGGCCTAAGTTGGGGAAAAAATGCTTCAGAGGAGAAAGAACCCCATCAATGTAACTGAAATGTCTTTCTCTGCAATTCAGTTTGACTGGCTTTATTCTTGTTATACTTCAAAAATGATTTTTACAATTGCCTTTTAATTACATGACATTGTTTTTCATTTGTAGAGCTAACTGTGTACTAATTATTCATGTTCATTAACTTTGTGCTTGTGGGGCTTCTCAAGTGGCTCAGTGATAAAGTATCTGCCCGCCAACGCAGGAGACATGGGAGACTCCCATTAAATCCTTGGGTTGGGAGGATCCCCTAAAGAAGGAAGTAGCAACAGTATTCTGGCCTAGAAATCCCATGGACCTAGGAGCCTGGCAAGCTGCAGTCCCTGGGGATCTTAAAGAGTCAGACACAACTGAACGACTGAGTTGTCGAAAGTGCACACAGACACACTGAACTTTGACTCATTGTTTTCAAATGAGAGAAATCTCAGCCCCTGGTGTTGGTTCCGAAGACAGCTAACAAGGCCTGACAAAGCTTTGTTAGTGAACTCGGGTTCCGCTGCTCAGCGCTCAAATCAGTAATTTGAGAGGCAAGTGTCAGTAAAAGGTAAAGTTGCTTTATTCAGAAAAGCCAGCTATCTGGGGAGAAGGTGGACTCATGTCCTTATACCAACTCCAAAGATTCTGCTCAAACAGGATTGTTTTTAAAGGGAAAAAGGTGCAGTGGGGGTGTTGTGGAATCTCATTGAATCGTGGAATCAGGAGGTTGGGTTATCCATCCTTCTTAACTGTCTGCAGACTGGCTGACTCTCTTCAGATGTTGTTTTTTTGTGTGTTATCTGCTTGCAGGATTGCCGAGGGGGCTGTTGAGGGTAGAGAGCTTGTCGTTATTTAACTACTTAATTCTTCATTTATACTTCTTTTAATCTAGGAACAGAATCAACAGGTTATGCAAGGCATGGTGTACATTCCAGAGAGCATAAGTCAGGAGTTAACGTTAAAATGCCTAGTGATCTCTTTCCTATAATTAGATTTTTTTCAAAATACAAGGGGAACAAAATGGGCAAACAGAAAAGGGGCAAAAGAGCTGCTTTTGACTCCTGCCCCAGTAGTCTCAAATTACAAACTCCCTGACCACATAGCCTTGTCAGTTGTCTTAAACTCAGAAGAAAGCAAGGGAGGGAGGGAGGGAAAAAAGGGCAAGGAAAGGAAAAAAGCAAGCCAACTGAGTTTTAATTACTTATTAGATATTTGGTACTTACTTGATAATGCTAGGATAGCATTTTGAAGGTTTGTGTGGAAGATCTGAAAAGTGTCACCATGAGGAAATGATGGGCAATGCCACCTTGGGTACAGTAAGTGGTAGGAGAACACTTTTCCTTTGAGCTTGAGGTATGGCTCTTGTCATACCTTTTCAGTAAAGTTCTCATACTCCATGTGAAATATCTAACCAGAAATATCTTGCTTTGAAGAATATTTACAATGAAGGCTTAACTTGGTCATTGCTGTAGCAGTTCTATGTCTCTTGTTCCCTATTGTCCCTGTTTGTATATATAATCTGCTATTCATGTAATATCAGGAGTTCATTTTAAAAGATACTTTTTCATATTTTCCAGGAAGCTCTAAAAAGAATATTTTCCAAAAAAAAAACGTTTCCCATGGTTACCACAAAAGAATCTTTACAAGGTAGTCTTAAATGATGAAATTGGATTCACCAGAGCATTGCTTCTGAAACTTTTAATGAGCATAATTATTGTTCAGGGAATCTTGGACAAAATGCAGATTCTGATTACATGTGTGGGTCAGGGCCTGAGCTTCAGTATTTTTCACCTGCTACCCCATGATGTTGGTGCAGCATGTCCACAGACTACACTCTGAGTGGTAAGGTTCAAGACCTCTTCTGAAGTTCACATTCACTGGGTATACAGGAACTGATTGTGTATCCCATACACTGATTGTATAGCCTCTCCATCTGGGAAGTAATTAAATGCTAGTTGTTACATTTTGAAAACAGGAATCTTGCAACATTTTTTTAACTGCCTGAAAGTTTTTTGAACATCCCTGATTGCAAGTGCTGCATGAATTACAAAGAAAGATTGTAGTTTAAGATTCCCCTGGCCTTAGGTGAATGCAGCGCTTCTTCTACAGTGCTTTGGCTTTCCCAAAGATAAGCCTCAGTCTGAAAACAAGTCGCTCAGTAACTCAGCTTTTATCTTTTTCCCCAAGTGTTATGGACTGAATGTTTGAGCCCTATCCCCCAATATGATGGGCCTTTGGAGGTCATTGGCATCATTGTGCTTTTCCCTCCCCTCACCCTCCAACCCTCTGTGTGAGAAGATGGGCTTCTAAAAGCCAGAAAGAAGCTTCCTCCTAGACTTCCAGCCTCCAGAACTGTGAGAAATAACTCTCTTGTTCAAGTCCATGCTGCTGCTGCTGCTGCTAAGTCGCTTCAGTCGTGTCCGACTCTGTGCGACCCCATAAATGGCAGCCCACCAGGTTCCCCTGTCCCTGGGATTCTCCAGGCAAGAACACTGGAGTGGGTTGCCATTTCCTTCTCTAATGCATGAAAGTGAAAAGTGAAAGGGAAGTCTCTCAGTCATGTCTGACTCTTAGCGACCCCATGGACTGCAGCCCACCAGGCTCCTCTGTCCATGGGATTTTCCAGGCAAGAGTCCTGGAGTGGGGTGCCATTGCCTTCTCCGGTTCAAGTCCATAGTCTATGGTATTTTGTTCAAGTCCTTTAGTCTATGGTATTTTACTTGAGTCCCTTAGTCTATGGTATTTTGTTCAAGTCCCTTATTCTATGGTATTTTGTTACAGCGGCCTGAGGCGAGTAAAATGCCAGAGGATGTTTTTATAGGCTGAATATGTGAAGTCTTTCTTAAAAAAAAAGAATTCCTGAACTGCTTTAATGAGATTCTCCCTTTGTAGCTAATTAGGCACTTGTTCTGCCATGATTCAGGAAGACAGAATAAAGAAAAATCAAGTAGAGCCTTGCCTTCTTTGCTAGACAGATGAATCTACTGAGCTCGTATTTATGCTTAGTCGGGTTTCTTTATGCCTTTATTTGTTGAGACAGATCACATTCCTCAAAGAAATGCCACCTTCCTCCTGTTTAATTTTTTTGCTTTGTATTCCACGATGTTCTTCTATCAACTTGTCAGAGCGATTTTGAAAGGTATGAGAAATTGCCAGTCAACCAAAGTCATATTTCCTGTTCCTCCTTGTCACCTTCTGTGGGGAAAAAAAGGAAAACAAGTGAAAATTACATGTAAATAGGCACTCTTTCTTAGGTTTTCACAGAGCTCTGGGCCAGCTAAATCCTGTTTCCTGTTCTCTACTGAATGCATCTGTCATCATAACTTTATAGATACAGAGTAAATTTGTTCTGTAAAATTAGAATCGGTGTTTAAGTATTTCCTGATAACAGCTGATATATTCTTATTTCTCCAGCAATGATTCTCAACCAGGGTCAGTTGACCCCAAGGAGACACTTGGCAGTGTCTGAAGACGTTTTGGTTGTCTGGATGCAGGGTGGGTATGTTGGGAGTTTTGATATGCTGTGGGTCAAGATCAGGAACGTTACTAAACACTTTGTTCTGTGTATAGCACAGTTCCCCACAACAAAGAGTGATAAAGGTGAGAAATCCTGATCTAATCTTCCTGGATACTGTCTTGCTTTCCTTGTGGGGTTATTTTACTCTCTCCCTAAAGTTCCATTAGACTCTGTTTTGTTTTGATGTGTGAGGGTCCTTTTTTTTTCCATGTAATTTCCATGGGAGTTATAAAAATTGTATATATAATCCTTGGCAATGAAATTGGATTTTTTTGAAGATTTTACATATTTTGTACTTTTTTAAAAATTTTGTTAACAGTGATTTTTGTATATGGTAAATTTTTAAAAATTATGGCAAGTTATTTTTAAAATCATAAATTCCTTATGACTTTGTCCTTTGAGTACATTTATTTGAAAATGCAGTTTGGCAATAAGCATCCTTTGAGAAAGAATATGGTCCCCAAGCTAGAGGAATTTGTCTGTATTTAATATATGTGGAAGGAATATGGAGTTAGGTTTCCTGTCAGAGTATTCTCATGTGGCATTAGTGGGGAATATATTATAGAAACAAAATAACTCCCTTTCAGTCACATTGATCCTGAGTTCTGTGGATAAGATGGCCTGCCACCCGACCAGTAGTTCCAGAATTTTCAATCCTTGGCTTAGCAGGTGTGAGAGATGGTTGGGAACAGCTCTTTACCTTAGAGAAAAGTATTGGCAATTGGCCATTGATTAGCCATAACAAAGGGGGAAAAAGAGATTATACAAAGAGAAGACTGAGCCCTAAAACCCATGATCTAATTTGAGCCATTCTGGACACCCTCGGTTTTTGTTAGGCCTTTTTTTGTTCTTTGTCATGAGAGCTTCTTATTCTAAGAAGAAACTCTGGGCCACCCTCCTTTTCCTGACTTTAATCAGCTTTGGGAAAAAGCACTGGAGAAAAGTAAACTGACCCCTGGCCCACCTCAAGCAAAAGAAAAACAAAGAAACAAAAATACCACAAAGTGAGGAAAATAAAAGGAGTTATAGCCCTTCCCCAATCACAGATTGATTTCTTGTTCAGGAAGAACACTCAGTCTGTCTGTTAATTTCACCTCCTCTGGAAATCATCCCTCCAATTCTGCTCTTCAAGCGTACACTTGAATCTTGAGAATATCACGTCTTCAATCCCATCTATATTCCTTCGAGTTCTAGCTATAGAGTTCAGTGTTTTCTGACTTTATTAGAATCCTGGCTGTCACTACCTGTGTAACCTCAGGCAAGTTATGTAACTCCTTTGCCTCTATCTCTCTGAAAATGGGTTATTACTAGTCCTAATATTGCAGATCTTGTTTTCCTGCTCCCTCGGTCGGTTCAGTTGTGTCTGACTCTTTGCCACCCCATGGACCATAGCCCGCTAGGTTCTCTGTCCATGGGATTCTCCAGTTAAGAATACTGTAGTGGGTTGCCATTTTCTCCTTCAGGGGCTATCCAGCTTCTCTTGTGGCTCCTGCATTGACAGGCATGTTCTCTTCCAACTGAGCTACCCTGGGAGCCCTTATATTGTAGATGGGAATGTGCTTATAGTAAGTGTTCAATTAATATATGTTTAGTAAATGGATGGATGATTTTTTTTATTTGGATGATAGCCCTCTAAGAGACGAGGACAATGCTTATCTTAACTCCTGGTTTTGCCTTTTCTTCTCATGAAAAGGTTAGCTTTACCAACCACTGGAAATTGATATTTTGTATGAGAAGATGGACAGGAAGTTGTTGCTGTACCCTCTGTCTAATTAATGAATTACCACTTTGGGTTTCACTGTTTTATATTATGACCAATTTATTTACCCTCAGTCTACTTTTCATCTTTAAATTTGTTAAGTGCTGTTTTCAAGCATCTCTTCTTCTTTAGGAACAAATGAAGTCTTTTTTTAACATGAAAACCATTCTCTGAAGCATTTGACTGGTGCCACTATTTGCAGAAAAATATTTGCATAACACTCAGGGTTCAGAGGAATATTATATCCAAATTGCATAGGGAAATTCAGTCTTATTCTTGAGCTACAAATCAATTTGCATCTTATAAGGACTCTTATCTTTTAGGAACTTATCTTCAATTAATGTATTCATTCATGTATGCAACTATTTAATGAAATCCTATTATATGCCAAGCAGTTTGGGGGGCTTTTTGTTGTTTTTGTTCAGTCACTATGCCATGTCTAACTCTTTGCAATCCCATGGACTATAGCCTACCAGGCACCTCTATCTTCCAGTTGTCTCCCAGAGTTTCCTCAAATTCATGTCCATTGATTCGGTGATGCTGTCTAACCTTCTCATCCTCTGCTGCTCCCTTCTTGTTTTGCCTTCAGACTTCCCCAGCATCAGGGTCTTTTCCAATGAGTTGGCTCTTAGAAATGCATATATAAGTATGTTCTCTGCTCCAAAGAGACTGGGAGGGAAAAGGACATAGATTATAAGCCAAATACAGTGCATCCCATGAGAGTAGATAATGGTTTATGGGACCTTTGTCAGAGGAAATGAGCATGATATCTGATGGCATGAGATGAAGGTGATGTGTTCTCACAACTTTTTGAATAACAATATGAATGTGAGTCTGTTCAAGCAAGATTTGGTTTCAAACCCACAAAACATTTATCTGTCACCTACTGTATGTGAGGTAAGGTTCAGTGCCCAATGTTTAACACACATCTCATGAAACTAACCTGCCCTATAGTTGCATTAATATATAACTAAAACAGAATAGTCCTCACTGACTCAATGGACATGAACTTAGGCAAACTCCAGGAAAGAGTGAGGGACGGGGAAGCCTGGCGTGCTGCAGTCCATGGGGTCACAGAGTTAGATGCGACTTAGTGACTGAACAACAACAACAAAAACAGAATAGACTAAACCAAACAGATAAATAGAACAGTTGAGAATCTGTTGAGAATTTTCCATTTATTTCCATTATCTGTGAGATCTGGTGGTTATCTCAAAAGGCTTGCCCAGACTTTAGAGTACAGATACCCTTTTCACCATGCTGAGTGGTTCTTAGGTTTCATTGTATTTAAGAATGACTGTACATGGTAGAAAGAAATTCTATTTAGTGTAAATGAAGGTAGGCAATTTTTAATAATATTCTAATGAATATTTTCTGTCTAAAAGTTTTTTTCTTTTTGAAATATGAGACCTCATGTTCATTATTTTTACTTCTTAGACTAGAATGTTTGTGAACCTTTGATAAAAATATAGCCAGATATCCAAATATCTGTATACTCAATAAAGCACATTTATTGTCCAATAGAGAGATTTTGTGACTGAATCTTTACAATAGTCTTTTCAATCATTTAATCACACCTCAAATGGCTTGGTTGTTGATAAATATGTTGTGATTAGATAGGATTTCTTCAATGAAGCTTTGAGTCTTTTTAAGCTCTGGTCTAAGTTAATTCCTAACTATTGGTAGCTACAGTTTTATATAATAGAAAATGAACTTCATTTTTCTGCTATGTGATGTGAAAAGTTGCCAGGGAGGGTGGTGTAAACAGTTTCCCAGAAAGGGAGATTGTAAAATAAATAGTTGAGTTGTGAATATACGTTGGTATCTGAAATAATCTTTTAAAGTTTCATAGGTTAGCTCTGGAGCTCTGATCATTGTTAGTATTCACACCAATGTTGAGCAGCTATGGTAGCTTTTGGGAGCAAGGAAGGCGTTTATTAGGTTGGTGCTTGGTTTCATAAACGAAGCCATGGGCAGAACACAACAGTGAAGAGCAAAAAGTAATTTGTTTCTGCTGTCATGGAAAGGAGAGGAACAGGATTAAGCTATAAAGAACAGCCTAGGGAATTGACATCTCCTCTCTTCTGTGGACAGTGCTGGGGGTACAGATGATTTCCTAGGGTCTGAAAACATGGAGACTGAATCAGTCTCTTGCCGCTAGGGAGATAACAGTGTCCAGGGGTTGGCCAAAATTCACAGTTGTATCTTCTGAGTTACCTGACCCAAGGGGAGTGAGCAGATGTTACAATTTGAAGACATGTTAAGGATACCCAAGAGTGGAATTGGGGTTGAAGATACTGAATGGCAAGAAAATTCTGGTCAGAATGCAGATGGTTCAAAAAACATGATCCCAGAAATCCAACTGATTAAACAATATTTTATTTGGAGTGCGAGGGAACATAAAGATATGACTTTCTTCCTGTCCCCAAATGCCTTAAAATCTATTTGGAAAGAAGACAAATATTTGGAAAATTAAGCGGTGAGTAAAGGTCTCAGCAACAGCAGAAGAGACCACCTGGCAATACATCTTCAATTGCCAACTTTGTGATGTCAGCCTGGAAGAGCAAGAGATGGCTAGCCAGGAAAGAACAGGGAAGTATTGGAAACCAGGCAAAATCTCAGTGGGGTTTTCAAGATGAGGATAACTTGATAGGTGGAAAGAAGAGGGGATGGAGGTCTACCCAGTCAAAAGAATACTATAAATTTATTAAAAGCGAGGAGGTGACAAAATACAGAGTGTCTTCAGATGTAGAGGAGGGAAATAATGTAGGTGAGTAATCGAAGGGCCTGACTTGTAATAAAGCTCTTTTGGTCGTGGTAGACCTCGGCTCTCCCGGCCTTTCTCTACACTCATATCATTTCTTCTGTACTCGGGTATGTTCCTTCAATGCATGTGCTTTCATTTATTAGAAATTCTATTCTGTTTTAAAGCTTCCATGAGAAATTGCCATTTAGGAATACCCTGTGATAAATACTTAACTGTGATTGTACCCAAGAAGATACTTTTGTCATTACATATTTCAGAAATTATTATAAAAGTACTTCTTGTGTTGTTAACCCAGGGGTTGCAACTCTGATTCCCTGTGATGGCCCTGCTCCTCTCTCCTCTCAGCATTGGCCTCATCTCTGACAGCAAGATGGCGGCTCACTTTGTTCCAGAAGTCCCTCCTGAAAAATATCAAAGGAAGAGAAGGCATCCATGTCTTTACCTCTCTAGAAGCACCCAGGAAATTTCCTCCTCAGTCTCCCAGGCCTGAATTAAGTCATATAACTTATGCTAAATCAGCCTCAGATTTGGCCTGGCAATGCAATAATCTGACTGGACTGAGACCTGACTTATGAAACCACCTGCAGGACTTGAGGGCTTCCCTGATAGCTCAGTTGGTAAAGAATCTGCCTGCAGGACTTGAGAGATCGAAATCACTCAGGGCCACTTCTGGTGCTGGGTAAATCCCCAAAGCCCAGGGCATCTCCACACTGGAGGAGGGAGAGCATGGATGTGGGGAAATCCAGAAGATCCAGACATTCATGCTTTAATTGTGGTACTGATAGGAAATTTTATACACAAGGTCACCTTTTAAAAACCACCATTGCTATTTTTGCATATTTACTAGCCCAGGATACTATTAATTTATTTTAGCCAATTGCCAGCAAGTCTTTCTTATGTTGTGGTTGGGATTTGAGTAAAATTAACTGAGAAGAATTATCCATTTCAGAGAGGCAATCATCCTAGAACACAGTATGCTGCTAACATAGTGTTGTTTTATCTCTGTTGACATTGTATATATCTTCATATATGGTTCCTCATGAATGCTTTCTTAACATACATTTATTCCATTAGATTCATTCCAAGATATTTACTAGTTTTTTCTTTCTATTGATAATGGAATCTATCTTACTGTTTATACATTCTAACTGGTTGGAATGTGGCATTTGGGATCTTACATGTTCATCTTGTCACTAGCCAAGTGCTCAGTTCTCATATAAATTCTAATACATACTGATTATCTTAACTAATTCATTATCTTCGAGAAACAAAAATATTGTCCCTTCTTTTATAATCCTAAAGCCTTCTTGCCAATTTAAAAAATCACTTTGTTAGCTTAAATCTCTAGGACAGTAATGCATATATGTTGAACATATGCTGACTGCAGTTATTTTTAGCTATTTCTGAATTTTCTGTGGAAGACATCTTAAATGTAACAGCTAGGTAGGTTATTTTCTGTACATTTTTAGCAAGTATCATTTATTGCCATAGAAGTTTTATTTCTTTCCTAGTTTTGTATCAGTTTAATCATGATTCAGTTTAGTTCAGTCGCTCAGTCATGTCCGACTCTTTGCGATCCCATAAACCGCAGCATGTTGGGCTTCCCTGTCCATCACCAACTCCCGGAGTTTACCCAAACTCATGTCCATTGAGTTAGTGATGCCATCCAACCATCTCATCCTCTGTCATCCACTTCTCCTCCTGCTTTCAATCTTTCCCAGCATTGGGGTCTTTTCAAATGAGTCAGCTCTTCCCATCAGGTGGCCAAAGTATTGAAGTTTTAGCTTCAAAATCAGTCCTTCCAAAGAACACCCAGGGCTGATCACCTCTAGAATGGACTGGTTGGATCTCCTTGCAGTCCAAAGGACTCTCAAGAGTCTTCTCTAACACCACAGTTCAAAAGCATCAATTCTTCGGCACTCAGCTTTCTTCACAGTCCAACTCTAACATCCATACATGACCACTGGAAAAACCATACCCTTGACTAGACGGATCGTTGTTGGCAAAGTAATGTCTCTGCTTTTTAATATGCTGTCTAGGTTGGTCATAACTTTTCTTCCAAGGAGTGTCTTTTAATTACATGGCTGCAGTCACCATTTGCAGTGATTTTGGAGCCCAAAAAAATAAAGTCAGCCACTGTTTTCCACTGTTTCCCCATCTATTTGCCATGAAGTGACAGGACTGGAAAAGATCAGTTTTCATTCTAATCCTAAAGAAAGGCAATGACAAAGAATGTTCAAACTACCGCACAATTGCACTCATCTCACACACTAATAAAGTAATGCTTAAAATTCTCCAAACCAGGCTTCAGCAATACATGAACCATGAACTTCCAGATGTTCAAGCTGATTTTAGAAAAGGCAGAAGAGCCATAGATCAAATTGCCAACATCCACTGGGTCATGGAAAAAGGAAGAGAGTTCCAGAAAAACATTTATTTCTGCTTTATTGACTATACCAAAGCCTTTGACTGTGTGGATCACAATATACTGTGGAAAATTCTGAAAGAGATGGGAATACCAGACCACCTGACCTGCCTCTTGAGAAACCTATATGCAGGTCAGGAAGCAACAGTTAGAACTGGACATGGAACAACAGACTGGTTCCAGATAGGAAAAGGAGTACATCAAGGTTGCATATTGTCACCCTGCTTATTTAACTTAAATGCAGAGTACATCATAAGAAATGCTGGGCTGGAAGAAGCACATGCTGGAATCAAGATTGCTGGGAGAAATATCAATAACCTCAGATATGCAGATGACACCACCCTTATGGCAGAAAGTGAAAAACTAAAGAACCTCTTGATGAAAGTGAAAGAAGAGAGTGAAAAAGTTGGCTTAAAGCTCAACATTCAGAAAACTAAGATCATGGCATCCAGTCCCATCACCTCATGGCAAGTAGATGGGGAAACCTGATTCAGAGAACTAACCGACTGGAAAAGACCCTTATGCTGGGCAAGATTGAAGGCAGGAAGAGAAGGGGATGACAGAGGATGAGATGGTTGGATGGCATCACCGACTCAATGGACATGAGTTTGGGTAAACTCTGGGAGTTGGTGATGGACAGGGAGGCCTGGCATGCTGCAGTTTATGGGGTTGCGAAGAGTCAGACACGACTGAGCAACTGAACTGAACTGATTTTCTAAGAGGGTTGGGAGAATATTGTATGTCAGCATATGAGACGTCTCCACTGTGAACTGAAAAAAAAAAAAAAAAAAAAACGTAAAAGGTTCCCACATGTGAATCAGAAAACTGCCAACTCCTGTATGACCTTTAAAAAGTCACTAGACTTGACCAAACTTTAGTTTTTTTTCCTCTAAAAAGCAGATGATGATCTCAATTGGTTGCTCTGAGAGTAGAGTAGATAGGATTTCCAGATTTAGAAAATGAAGACACAGCTGGCCAGTTATACTTTTATTTCACATAATTATTCTTCACGAACCAGGGATTGAACCCAGGTTTCCTTCACTGCAGGCAGATTCTTTACCATCTGAACCACTAGGGAAGCCCATTTAATATATATGTACCAAATAGTATATGTGATATATCTGAAAGTCAATTTTTTCTCTTTTTTAAAAAAATAGTTGATTTATAGTATGTTAATTTCAGGTTTATAGCATAGTGATCCAGTTACACATTATATATGTTATTTTTCAGATTCTTTTCCCTTATAAATTATTACAAAATACTGAGTATAGTTCCCCATGCTGATTATTAGTAGGTGTTTGTTGGTTATCTATTTTATATATAGGAGTATGTATATGTTAATCCCCAACTCCTAATGTACACTCCCCCTCGAATCTGAAATTCAAATTTAACTGGGTGACCTATAGTTTACTTGAAACCATACAGAGATATAATATATGATAAAGTGACCCTGACTTGAGGATTTGTATTCTGATAATATTTTGAAGAAATTGCTCCCAGGGTTGGTTCTGAGAATCTGGAGAGCAGAACACAGGAGAAGAAGAGAAAGAGAAGCAGGTGGGCAATTGTAGGCCCTGTCCTTAAGGGGACTCCAGCCTGACCCTGTGGGCAGCTCTGCAGTGTAAGGAACAGTTCAGATGATTCTCAAGCAGTGGTGGGAAGCTGGGTTTTGGCAGGCTCAGTTACTGGTTAAGGAGCATCGCTGCCTCTCTGCAGTACTCAGCCAAGCAGATCTGAGGGAGCTAGGATACCGCCTCTCAGAAAATCTGTTGCTGAGATCATTGAAAAGGCAAAGATATGGGTGGGGTGAGGGGTAACAGGGAGGAGTCAATGGAATCCGTTGGAATGGGTGTAATCCATGTAATGGGCAGTGCCCACTCCAGTGCTGTCCAAACTCCAGAATGCTGTGAATGGTCTATAACAACAGATTGAAGGGCAATGGGAGACAAGACTCTCACTTAAGAAACTTGTTCCATCCGGGCTGTCATGACAGAATACCATAGACTCAGAGACTTAGAATCCATAAGAATTTATTTATCACGTTTCTGGAGGCCAGAAGGCAGATTTCGTGCCTGGTGAGAACCCCCTTCCTGGTTCATAGGCAGCCCTCTTCTCTCTGTGTCCTCACATGGAGGAAAGTGAGAGAGCTCCCTGGAGTCCCTTATCCCATTCATGACATAAATCCCCTCTGAATGGCCCCACCCCCTAATACTGTTGCCTTAGGGGTTAGGATTTCAACCTATGATTTGGGATGGGGTGGAGGGGAGGTACAGACAGTCCATAATAGAAACCAAAGAGATTGGGGACCCTATCCCCCCAACAGTTGTGTCATAATTCTCTTAACAGTTCTAATAGTTCTTTGCTAGACCTAGAACCTGCTACTCCTTTTGGACACTGGATAGTGTCTCCTCTCAGTTTTATTTGCATGTATCTATTTAAGAAGAAAAAACAGAGTTTTCCCTTGAATCCAGAGATAGCATCCCCTTCAGGACAGCCTCCTCCTTACTGTGCTGCCAAAAGCCCAGCTGGAGGCAACTCTAAACATAAAGCCTTTGAAGGGCACATGGTGGGGCAACTATAGGGCATAATTTGAAAGTCCATGAAGTGCTACATGGCCTTGTCTGAAAAACCTTCCAGAAAAATTCAGTTGCCTTAAACTGATGCCCAAATTGCACATTGTAAAACCCTGTAATTTAGGGGAAGCCTCCCCAAGGGGCTAGATGCTCTGCTTGGCCTATAAAACTCTAAATATGAAAATGAAAAATAGCTAAGTACACAAAATGCAAGTGGAGAACAAGTCTACTGAAATCATCATTAATCTTGTTTGTTGGCTTTTTGCCCCTAGCTTTCCTTCTGATAGTACCTCCAGTATCAGGTCCACTCCCCCACCCTTGATTGGGAGACTCCGAGGATGCAAAATGATAGGCTTATGGGGTAGGGCATGTTGTCTCTGCCTTGTGCATTATTCCGAAATGAAAAGGAACACACTGAAAAGCTAGGGTCAGAGGAAAAGAGACTGTGGAAAGGCACATGGAGATTTAATTTTGAGAACTGAGTGTGTAGCAAAAAATGACCTCTTTAGGAGTGAACTATGGAACAAGGTCTCTCAACTCAATGGAGAACTAGTTCTCTCAGCTCCCAGGTACTAAGGCTGTCACAGTGATGATGACATGCCTTTCGTTGGTAAGACCTTCCCTCTAAGAATTTCTATCTAAGAAGGTGATTATTTTACTAACTTGTAACATTTCTCGTCAGAATAGTTTGGAAACACGAAGCTTCTTAGCGCCTCTGGCTCTAAGAATGCGGTCAGTTGGCATGTTTCCCAGCATAGGGTAATGAGCTTCCACACTAACAGTTATACTTTGTATTACTGTTATTAACTGTAGTAGTGGGCCTGGAAAGAATGGGGTGTGAAAGACCCCATAAAGCACCAGAAGATATATGATGGTGATTCGTTGTGTAAGTTGCTGAAGATAGTCAAAGTCAACTGCAAGTTTTATCCACCTAACAGAGAATGATAATGCCAGAAGGAAATGGGAAGGCAGGGTTTGATGGGAAGGTGATGAGTTGAGATTTTCAGATAGGATTCAATCTGAAGTCAGACAAGGCTTCCTTGTGAAAATGTCCACCAACTGCAAAAGATCATAAATTATATGATTTTATTATTTCTAGGTTTTTGGGGTTTAATACAAGAAGATTATATCTGAAGTATAAAATAACCTAAATTTTTGAGCAAGCTTAGTAGATGTGGAGGCCAACGAAAGCTTGGTTAATTGGGTTTTGATTCTTCTCTGGGCTAGCTCATTTGTCCCTTTTGTTGCACTATCTCTTGTGACTTCAAAGTAGGCATGGGACGCAGATGTTTCTGCTTTTCGAGGAAGAGAGCAAACCCAGAGCTACTGACTAAATGCATTCACGTTCTTATTTTGGTCTCTAAGATAAGTGTGTCCCAGTCATGTAATGAATGAGTTTTCCTTGAAGAACTTCAACTTCAGTATTATTTGCATTCTTTCTCCATTTTCTAGACATTGGCCAAATGCTCCTCTTGGCACTTCTAATTCAGCTCAGCAACCTCTGATTTTTCAGGTTCTTATTTCCTGTCTGCCTGGTGGTTTTTGTGTAGTCATAGGTCAAGAGCATGGCTTAGAGTGCATGATAACTCCCTCTAGATTATTCTGCCCATCCTCTAATTACAGTGACACAGGATTTTCATTAACCTATGAGTAGACATGGGGATTATTTGGGAAGTGGAGAACGGGGAGGAAAAAGTTGGTCTCTTTCCTAAAGCTGAGGTTTTCTAAGGACAAGGGAAGTGATAAGGTTCTGAACAGAAATGTATTTCCCAAGCAAAAGCAGAATTATGTCCTTCATTAATTTTGGTGAGCCTGTGTTCGTGTTGACAGGTGCAAATAAAGGGGGTGGAGAAGTCTATGCAGAGAGGATCATAAATAGCAACTGTGAGGAAATTTTCTTATGAGAATGAGATGAGACTGACCTTTGCTACTTACTCCAAAAATGCAGACACAGTGCTTGTTTGGTTTTGTTTTCCTACTAGACAATGGGGTTTAGGGAGTCAAGTAAAGGGCTTTACCCTCTTCTCTTCTCTCTCCAGTGAATATTTCATTTATTTTAGGAGCAATTGTTCTGACCGGAGTTTGATTCAGACAAATTAGGATAATTGCATCCTTATTTTTTATCCTTCAGGAGCTTCTTTGAACCTGGGGCCGCTGGTTCCAGGGCTTTCCTGATGGATGGCCTGTGGCTGGCTGATTTGTATTATAGTGGCCAATGCATTTGTTATCATAAAAGTCCATGTAGAGCTATGGTTCCCTGAGATTGATCCCTGTATGGGCATTATCAGCATTGGGGAAGTAAGATGCCATAAGGCACAGGAAAAAAGGAAGGAAGAAAGAAAGAAAGAAAACATAAGAATGAAAATAATGGGAAACTTCTAGGCAAAAAAGTTCCAATTGGAGAAACAGAGGAAAGATACATAAATCTAGGTTTGGGAGGGCTTCCCTGTTGGCTTGGACAGTAAAGAATCTTCCTACAATGCGGGAGACCTGGGTTCAATCCCTGGGTTGGGAAGATCCCCAGGAGGAGGGCATGACAACCTACTCCAGTATTGTTGCCTGGAGAATCCGCATGGACAGAGGAGCCTGGCAGGCTACAATCCATGGGGTCACAAAGAGTCAGATACAACTGAGCGACTAAGCACAGCAGGTTTGGAAATAACAAGTACATCATAGATTGAATGCTTGTGATGTCTAAGAAGTGTTCTAGCATCTTTTACATACATTCTCTCTAGTCTTGACAGCAACTTCAGAAATTCGATGATATGTAATCTGAGTGTTTGATGACTGGCAGTGCATTTCCTGGTCTCTTTTCTAGCAGTATGTATATACGGTTTGCCTAAAGGATTTTCAATCTCATGTGTTGTGTTTGATGTCATCTCATTTCAAAATAATGAAAGTGCTTCATCACAAGCCTTCTTCAATGGATTAGACTTTTGTTAATGTGTCTTGGGTCTGTGAGCTCAAAGATGAGAGTGTGAGAGAGATAAATCATAAGAAAGGAGGTGGTTATCTAGACTAGTAGCTTTGATCCTTTTTGATCAAGACCCACAGTGAGAGATACATTTTTACAATACATTTCAGGACACACATAAATGTATGTACATCTTTATAAAAACAACCAAAATTGAACAAAATCATATTTTCCATTTGTATGTGTGATAAACTCTATCTGCTGTTTTATTCTATTTATTTTTTGAATGTTAATCAACTCCCACTGTAGTGATTTTGCATTTCACTAGTCAGTAGCAACTTGAAATTTTGAAAATACAGAAATGTTGCAAAACATTGTCTACTGTGAACATTTTGGAGGACTCTAGCTAGGCTCCTGTGGTTTAAAATTACTAAATTAACACCCCCCAGTTCTGTTTAGTTTTATTATTTTTTAATTAATTTTATTGAAGTATAGAATGGCAACCCACTCCAGTATTTTTGCCTGGACAACCCCAGGGACAGAGTAACATGGCAGGCTACAGTCCATGAGGTCACAAGAGTCAGACACAACTTAGCGACTAAACCACCAGTACATGGTTGATTTACAATGTTGTGGTGATTTCTTTTGTACAGCAAAGTGATTCAGCCATACATATAATACTTACATATTCTTTTTCATATTATTTTCCAGTATGGTTTATCACAGGATATTGATTGTAGTTCCCTATGCTATAGTGTAGGGCCTCGTTGCTTATCCATGCTATATATAATCATTTACATCTGCTAATCCTCAACTCCCAATCCATCCCTCCCTCTCCCTACCCCCTCCCTCCTTGGCAACCATAGACGATTCTCTATGTCTGTGAATCGGTTCCATGTTGTAGCCTGTCTCCTCCTGCAGCGTTCCTGAGTCAAGGAGGAAACCAAGTTCAGATGAAAACAATGTTTCGGGGTTTCATGGTGTTTTCCAGTGTGATGGACTAATTAATGATTCCTACACTTTTCCTATTTCTCTTGGTCTGGAGCAATTACCTAATCATTTATATCCTAATTCCGTCATGGGTCCAAGACCCTGTTCTGTTAACCAACACGTGGGTTAAGTACATGAATTGTAATTTGCACAGTTTCCTGGTCAAATGTTGTTTGAGGAACAAAGCATATTTGCAGTTATTAGTAAAACAGTATACAATAATAAGCATC
Source organism: Bos grunniens (assembly GCF_055505025.1). Lineage (NCBI taxonomy): Eukaryota > Metazoa > Chordata > Mammalia > Artiodactyla > Bovidae > Bos > Bos grunniens. The sequence continues at coordinate 9,873,180 of NC_141194.1, forward strand.
ATCCATTGGCTGATTCCTGTGAACTTCACTGTTTCTTTTCTATTTGATTTCATCACACTAAGTGTAATATAGCCATCAAATGTCTGCTTTCACAATACGAAGTGTCCTTTCAACAAGAATCCTACTTTCACCTTTTCTGGGAAACATCATTTGTATTTAGGTGTCATGGGTGATAACTGCCCTTGTTTTACAAAGGTGGTATTTATAGAAAGGTAATTAAGTGCATGCAGCAAATATTGCTTGAATCTCTTTAGAATCCACTGATGGTGCATGTCCAGGGAGTAATGGAATATTTGTGTACTCAGTTCATCAGTGGGGAAGTGTCCTATTGTTTCCAAATAAAATCCGCTTCTCCTACAATTTATTAATTCAGAGTAACTACTCCCAATAAATGAAATGATCTGTGCATTGCTAAGAACTTTGTTCTCTCTTTTAAGGATAAGTACGTTTAAAGCTGAGAAGAATAGAAATTTATCCTTTAGAATTCATGTTGTTGGCAATTGAGTTGATGACAAGATCTGTATGAAAACAAGACAGAAAATACTACCTGATTCTTGGCTAAGGAACACAAATAAAATTAGCTCCATTTAAAACAAAAATAAATATTGCTATCATGTGTGATATGGACTAGGCAAATTCAACCAAGAAGTAGTTTAGGTCCTTGTGAATTTTACTATTTCTGCCATTGATTAAGAAATCTTTGGCTGTAAAGAAAATGAAAGAAACTGCCTGCATTGCGAGAGACCCGGGTTCAATCCCTAGGTCGGGAAGATCCCCTGGAGGAAGAAATGGCAACCCACTCCAGTGTTCTTACTAGAAAATCCTATGGATGGAGGAGCCTGGTTGGCTATAGTCCATGGGGTCACAATGTTTCAACACGACTGAGTGTCTAACACTGTCACTTATTCTCTGTTTTAAGGGTAAGTACATTTAGAGCTGAGAAAAAATAGAAATTTATCCTTTAGATTTCATGTTGTTGGCAAATGAGAAAGTGACAAGATATGTATGAAAAGAAGAAAAAAAAATACTACCTGATTCTTGGCTGAGGAACACTTAAATAAAATTAGCTTCATTTAAAAAATAAATAAACATTGCTCTCTTGTGTGATATGGACTAGGCAAATTCACCCAAGAAGTACAATTTAGGTCCTTGTGAATTTTATTATTTCTGCCATTGATTGAGTTAAGAAATCTTTGGCTGGAAAGAAAATTATATTCCTGGCATATGCCAGGGAAATATTAAATTATCCAGGCAAATAGGTTTGCCTATTTTTCATGCAAGAAAAACTGATAGGAATCATTGCTGTCTTTATGGAAATAAAGGGAATCATAGGTTGGACATAGTGAAATGGAGGCGCTTCTACTTTGTGCACTTTACATTTATACATTTGATTTCAAGTTTTGTGATGCATTGCATATTAAACATAGCCTGATAAAATGACTGTGGAAGGCCAAATCTGATTTCACAAGTACCTTTTCCCATTGAGTAGCACTCCTGGGCCAGTGTGCACCCCACCAAGCCCTCCACGGTCAACCCTTCAGGGTCTGCCTCTCTTGTGCTTGGACCCCCCACCCCTGCTCAGAAAACTGTCTCTCTGATGGCCAGGCAATCTGGCTACAAGACTTAAGGGAATTAGCTCTCTATTTCATACCTGGCTGGGCTATTCAGAGATGCAGAAATTCCTGGGTGAACCATGCTATTTGAAATTGTGAGTTAAGGGATTTTCAGAGAACCTCTTTTAGCCAAACTGATTGTGAGCCATCCATCTGCTCTCTGAGAAATTGTTTGGAAAGGAAAACTATGGGATTAAACTAATACGGGATTTTGCCATCAGAAGAATCAAGTCTAAAACTTCTGTCCTCACTTCCCAGCCGGGGATGTGGACAAGTTGCTCCAACTTTTTGATCCTCACTATCCTTTCGTGTTAAGTGATAGTAACCATTTTGCTGCTGTACATTTGAATACCGTTGTAGGTAGTTCAGACACTAACACAGTGGAAAATATTTTGGAAACTGTAAGTGCCTTCAAAATGAAAGACGAGGTTGTCATTTCTTAGTAGTTGAAACCACAGTATCAGAATGGCTAGACCTAGAGAGTGAACATTAACATTAATATTTGTCTTAAAATAATGCAGCAAAATGTAATACTGACACAAATCATGCAACTCCTATTTGAAAGGCTTTTCATTTATTTTAGAGTGTTTCCATATCTATTGCTCGCCCTGTGAAAATATCAGGAGATTTTATTTGATCTATTTTGACTAATGAAATTAAAGGGACACAGATGACTTGAATTGGGGCTACAGTGGTGAAATCTTAAATGAACATTTATTAAGTATGTACTTTATGTCAAGCTACAGCTCATGATATAATCCTTGTAGAGATACGTGTGTGCGCATGCTCAGTCCTTCAGTCATGTCCAACTCTTTGGAACCCCATGGACTGTAGTTCGCCAGGCTCCTCTGTCCATAGGTTTTCCCAGGAAAGAATACTGGAGTGGGTTCCCATTTCCTCCTTCCGGGGATCTTCCTGACCAGTGGATCAAACCCAAGTCTCTTGTGTCTCCTGCATTGCAGGTGGATTCTTAGATGGCAAGTGCCAATTTGTAGTTGACACAATGCTTATCTGGGCGGAGAGGGATGTATGATTTAAAAACCAAAGAGTGATGTTTTTTAACAATATTTTTTAAAAAGCTAAAGGAGGAAAAGAGCTATGACAAAAACACCCTAACTCTGTCTGTTAGCCTTACGTTCTGTTACATGTAATAGAAAATGATGATCAGAAGCATAATAGTGATAACTTTAAAATAGTATTTTCAAAACATGGAAGATACTCTCTCCTGTAGAAGAAGTCTGGGAGAAAAGGCTTGGATGGACACCACAGCCACCAAAGGACGCCCTCAGGTCCTTCTACCTTTCCTTCTGTCCATCTGGTAACAAGCTTTCAATCTGGAGCTCACCTGTTGTACTAGTTTGGCCTGGGAACACACAACATGGGCCTCTGCATTCTAGAGATTAGGAAAAGAGTAAGACGTGCTGGAGGCTTGCATCTCACAGTTTTAAGCAATTTTCATCAAGTCCCACTGAATTCTTTCATTGCAATCTCATGAATTCGAACTGAATCATGTGGCCTCACCAAGTTCTACTCAGGGAAATGGTGCCTCCACGCTGTCACTGCATGAAAGAGGGATTTACTGAGGTGGAAGAGAAGGGAGAACAGTTGGGGAGCCTCTAGGAGAATCTGCTGTACTGTGCCCCAAATAAGGGACACTCCACAAAGTTTCAACAGGATGTTTGAGGCAGTTTTTCTTTTCCCCGATGAATCACCACCGAATCAATAAACTGTCTCCTTTTTGGACTTTCAGTTTCTCTACTTTTGGTTCGGTTTGCTGTGAAATTTATCCGGATCAAGGAGAGATGGAAAATCAAAAGAGCACATTCTGCTAATGGCTCCCCACCTCACCCCGCAATGTCCTTCCATCGAATAATCGACAGGACCTTGCAGGAACTGGCCTGTTATCTCACCTACTGTTCAGGTCATTTTAGACACACTCACCTTGAACTTGCCAGCCAGGCATCTGCCTTAGGATCTATGTCCTGGCTGTTCCACTGGGCCTGTTTCCTTCTCCTCCTTCAAGTCTTTGCTGGAATTTACTCTTTTCAGGAAAACCTATTATGATATTGTGATAGATAATAAGAAAAGACAGATTTGGTCTTTTGTCCCAGTTTCTGGAGGGTAGCTCCTAAAATTCTTGAGGATGAGAGTGAGAAAGGTGTCTCTTGTTATGTTAATGAGGTTCATGTCCTTGAGACTTCCAGGGCTGGGGGCAGGATGCCAGGGGAACTGACCTATGATTAAAGGACTGGGACTCAGCCCCTCCTCCAGGGTAAGGAGAGAGGCTGGAGGTCAATTCAGCAGCCAGTGGCCAGTGACAATCAGGTAATCAATCTTGTCTGTGTATTGTCTTGTCTCAGGAAAATCTCAGGAAAAATCAGGAAAAGTCTTGTCTCAGGAAAACCCCAATAGACAAGGTTGGGAGAGCTCCCAGGTTGATGCACACATGTTGTTGCTTGGAGAGCAAAGTGCTGGGGGAGCAAAGAAGCTCCGTGCCATTTTCCATGGTCTTGCCCTCCACACCTCTTCCACATGTCTGTTCCTGCTTTACATCCTTTTATAATAAATTGGTCATTTACTGAGTAAAATATTTTTCTCTCAGCTCTGAAAGCCACTCTAGCAACTTACTGAAACCTAAAGAGAGGGTCATTAGAAACTTCAGTCTCCAGCTAGTCCGTCAGAAGCCCAGGTGTCAACCTGGCTTTGTGCCTGGTATCTATAATGCTGAGAGGGCTGTTGCTCTTAAACTGCTTTCTTTGGGTAGTTAGTGTTAGAATTGAGTTGAATTGGAGGACACCCTGCTGATGTCCAGAGGCTTGCTTGTTCAAGAGGAGCCCTGCCCCCACGTTGGAACTGAGTATCAGAATCCTTAGTCTCTACTGATCCAGAGAGACTAGGAATTTTGCCACTTTTTCTTCATAGTGTTCAGAAAAGTAGAAACTCCACCCCTCAAAAAATAAATAATGGCATTTTCAACTTTTTCAGACTGTGTTTGTAAATGGTTGAAGAACCTACTTGGGTCTTTCATTGGTTCTCTCATTTTATCTTTTCATTAGATACTTTTTCCACCTTGTGAAAAGGAGGCAACTAGGATTTTCAGAGTGTGGCCTTCAAGAAAAGTATCATACATTTTGACGGAAGACTTATTTCCATGTATATATCAGTAAAAATGGGGCTTCCCAGGGGACTCAGCACTAAACAATCCCCCTGGTAAGCAAGGCGACTCAGATATGAATTCGATCCCTGGGTCAGGAAAATCCCCTGGAGAAGGGAATGGCAACCCACTCCAGTATTCTTGCCTGGAAAATCCCACGGACAGAGAAGCCTGGCAGGCTACAGTCCATGGGGTCACAAAGAGTTCAGATGTGACTTGGCAACTGAACAACAATATATATATATATATATATATATATATATATATATATATATATGATTTATTTATCTGTCTAGCTAAACACACATAGCAGTTACTCTAGAAAATGTCTTTGCGTCTCTTGGTCAACTCCTACTTTGAGGCAAATGATATTCTGAGCAGGCATGCACCACATCAATAAAAACATGCTCACAGGACAAAAACAGGGAAAACATGCATTTACATATATATAATGTATTTGTACTTGTCTCCAAAGTTTCAGACTGTTCTCACAGTCAGTTCTTAGATTACGTGTAAAATCCCTTTTTCAGATCCTGTATTCCTTGGAGCTCCCACTATAGATACCCTTGGTGATGTGTGGGCATATGTATTTTCCTCTTTTTCATTCTTATCTTTATAACAACTCTTGCCACAGTTGAGCAGCAATTTTTTCTCAGTGTATGGCCTCACTGGCTTATCTTTTATTTTTGTCTGAATCCATTTCCCATGCCTTCCTTGAAATTTTGTCAAGACACCTTTATTGTCTTTTCTCACTAACCTCTACCATCCTCCAAGCAGTATATTACGAGATACTTTGTGAGCTCTATTGCACTGCTGTCATGCAATTCTCTCAGTAGAGTGTTCTCTTCTCTGCTGAATCCTCTTGCCTAGTGTACAGAGATAATTGAAATGAAGTGAAAGTCATTCAGTGGTGTCCAGCTCCTTGCGACCCCATGGACTGTAGCCCATGGACTGGGCTCCTCTGTCCATGGAATTTTGAAGTGGGTAGCCGTTCCCTTCTCCAGGGGATCTTCCCGACCCAGGGATTGAACCTGGTTCTCCTGCATTGCAAGCAGATTCTTTACTATCTGAGCCACCAGGGAAGCCTGACAGAGCTAATTAGGTCAAGCAAAGCCAGCACCCAAATTACAAAACTAACACCAACAAGTGTTGCCGTATCTGAAAAGATAACCCTAAAACATAGAAGGGCTTTATCTTTACAGAACAAATATGAATAGTTTATTTCTGACTTTAAGCCTCCCTTTCAAATTGCTGTTCCTCAGTGAATGGCAATTGTAACAGTTTCTCAAAAATAATGTTTTATATAACTTTAATGTGATGTACAGATGGAGTTTGATGTCCGGCCATGAATGTGTTGCAGATATTAAATAAAACTTATCCCACAAATTATAATACAATGCATGACAAAGCATCAATATTATCTTGATAGCTTTTTTTAAAGCAACTAGATAAAGACAGCAAGTGATTAAGAAACTTTGCTGTAATCAGCAGAAACAGCTGTATTTTTTAAATCTATTTTTAATTGGTGGTTAATTGCTTTACAATGCTGTGTTGGTTTCTGCCTTACAACAGTGTGAATCAGACATAAGTATACATACGTCCCCTCCCTCTTCAGCCTCCGTCCCACCCTTCTAGGTTGTCACAGAGCATCAGGTTGAGCTCCCTGTGTTATTCAGCAACTTCTCACTAGATGTGTAACTGGAAATTGCCCAGTTCCCAACAAGGAACTGGTCCTCCTTGTCTGTACCCTGAACTATGCCTGCCATTCTCATCTTTCTCCCTCAGGACTACCTTTTAAGCAAGCATGGAAAAAACTACCCTACCATCTCAGAAATGGAATATCAGTTAAAAGCCAAGCCTATTTTTAATATTAATATTCATTTTCTGCTGTGAAATTGTCATAACTTTTTATGTCCACTCATAAATGTTGAAGCAGGCCCATGATTCAGCACCATTAAATCACTTGTAAATTACCACTTGATGAGGCTAAAATTGCAACTTCTAAAAATGCACTGCTGTGAGGGCTTCCTGTAGTTCAGTGAATTACCACCTCAAAACTGCCTTCTGAGTTGCCCAGACTATCTGGTCAGACATGATGAATGCTTGATGGCCTCAGTCCTGGAGCTCCGAGTGGCAAGGCCAGGCTCCCATCCCAGCATGGGCATAATTATCACCACTTTTGATTTTGACTACAGAAAGTGGAGTAGAATGTTCAAAAAATGTTATTGTGTAATGTCTCTCTCATTTTTTAATAAAACCCAAACACGTATTTGTCATTGTTGCTTCCAGTCAAATCATACAGGAACAGGTCAATGGTGATGTTGAGTTTTCTTGCCCATTGTAAGAGCTTGTGTTTATTTCCCATTCTTTTTCAAAACTCTCTACAGTTTGTAGAGGAAATTAAGCAAATAATGGAGAGAATTAGGCCTTGGCACATGTAGAAACAGTAAGATGTTCTATTTCTTGAAAAGGAGATATACTTGTAAAACAAAGTAAGAGCAGAAAACCTGTGTGTTCATGAGCGAGCGGCAAGGCTGCTATTGTGGTTTTGCGTTAGTCATTTTTGTTTACTTTGAAGTTAATAATTTACTTAAGATATTTTTATGGGGAAAATGCCTTTTTTGATGTCTTCTTAAAAGCAGCAAGGTCTTCCCTAGTAATTCTGAGAAAGTTTTCTTGATTTACAGGTTGGAGTAATATGGACTCAGAATTTTTTTTTTAATTCTTTTTTTAGAAAAGTTTTTTCAGCTTTATTTAGGTGGAACTGACTAATAAAATTTTATATTTTTAATATGTACAGTTAATGATTTGATATATGTATACATTGTGGAATGATTATCGTAATCAAGCTAATTAACATATCCAGAACCTCACAGTTACCTGTGTAATGAGAACCCAATATCTATTTTTTGTTTGTTTTTTCAAATCTTTTCTACATTGCTCTAAAAAATTTTTATTTTATATTGGTCCATAGTTGATTAACAATGTTGTGTTAGTTTCAAGTGTACAAGGAAGTGATTCAGTTATACATATTCAATATCTATTTTTTTCAAATTCTTTTCCCATTTAAGTTATTACTGAATATTGAGTAGATTCTCTGTGCTATACAGTCGGTCTTTGTTGGTTATATATTTTTAGTACAGTGGTGTGTATATGTTAATCCCAAGCTCACAATGTATCCCCCACTGCCACCTTTCCCCATTGGTAACCATAAGTTTGTTTTCTTTTAATCTGTTTCTGTTTTGTAAATAAGCTATTTGTATCAATTTTAAAGATTCTGCACATAAGCTATATCATATGATATTTGTTTGTGTGCCTTACTTCGCTTAGTATAATCATCTCTAGGTCCATTCATGTTACTGCTGCTACTGCTAAGTCACCTCAGTCCTGTCCGACTCTGTGCGACCCCATAGACGGCAGCCCACCAGGCTCCCCCATCCCTGGGATTCTCCAGGCAAGAACACTGGAGTGGGTTGCCATTTCCTTCTCCAATGTATGTAAGTGAAAAGTGAAAGTGAAGTTGCTCAGTCGTGTCCGACCCTTAGCGACCCCATGGACTACAGCCTACCATGCTCCTCTGTCCATGGGACTTTCCAGGCAAGAGTACTGGAGTGGGGTGCCATTGCCTTCTCCGCATGTTACTGCACATGGCGTTATTTCATTCTTTTTAATGGCTGAGTAATATTCCAGTATATATACATACCCCACGTCTTGTTTATCCATTCATCTGTCCTATCGATGGACATTTAGGTTGCTTCCATCGCTTGGCTGTTGTAAATAGTGCTGCAGTGAACACTGGGGTGCATTTATCCTTTTAAACCGTGGTTTTCTCTGGATATATGCCCAGGAGTAGGAATTATAGCACCATATGGTAGCTCTAGTTTTAGTTTCTTAAGGAATCCCCATACTGTTGTCCATAGTGGCTGTTCCAAGTTACATTCTCACCAGTCATATAGGACGGTTCCCTTTTCTCAACACCTTCTGTAGCATTTATTGTTTGTAGACATTTTGATGATGGCCATTCTGACTGGTGTGAGGTGATATCTCTTAGTTTTGATTTGCATTTCTCTAATAATGAGTGATGTTGACCATTTTTTTCATGTGCCTGTTGGCCATCTGTATGTCTTCTTTAGAGAAATGTCTCTTTAGGTCTTCTGCCCATTTTTTCCCTTTTACTTTTAAAACCTAGGGATAGCAGCATCTGCAGATTCAGCAGAATTGTGTTTTCCAATGTAGAAGAAGCACTTCACTGATCCACATGGATTATGGTTTTATTGTCCAACAGTGAACTTCTCTTTTACTTACACAGTTCGTCAGGCTGACATACTAACATATTAATATACTAAACCATTCAATTGCTGTTCAAATTGTATTCCTCGGCATTGTTGTGGAGTAGTTTTATCCATGCATATTCTACTTGGAAAATACAGCTGAAATAAATTTGGCATAGGAAATCTTTGGTTGTGAACTGATTTGTACGTGTTTTAGAAAGTGCTTTTTCAAAAATGCAGGAGAAAGATAATTCATTATATCTTAGAAAGTTCAAAATATACACTAGTATTGGCTTAGCTAAAAGTTCTGTTTTAGATGTGTACATTTCTGTGTGAATACTAACATTCTAGAAAAGTTGTGCTTACAGACATGAATCAATCAATAAGCCTCTCTTGTCTGTACAGTGTCAGTGATGTATCTGTAAGCTTTGATTTTTTTTTTTCCAGAAGCCAGTAGGACCTTGGAGGTTTGGGATACCATACCCAGACAGGAATATCTGCTAGACAAATTCCTATTTTCTAAGCTGAAGAAAACCTTTCTTGCTCTATAGTCTCTTCTAAAATCCTTGTGTGTATTGTAAACCATGAGATTCCTGGAAGAACTCCAGAATATTGTAAGATTCCACAGTGCAAGTATGAATAATAACATGATCATGAGCTACAGTGAATTAAATGTCAAAGAATGGCTGGAGGCAGATTTTGCAAAGGAAAATGACCTCTTGATGATCAAGACCAGTTCTGCCAACATAGGTTGACACAAAAAAGAGATGCAGGGCCATGTGAGGAGTCATTTTGTCGATGCATCAATGAGGGATTCTAATAGAACTTGGATGTTGAGCTTTGCTGTAGATTATGGGGGATATATTGTTATCCCTCACTCTATGTCAATCCATCCAGTACAATATGAGGCCTCCTTTTTCATAGACAATAAGACTTAGTGGGATGAAAGAAAGCATATATTTGGAGTTAAGGTGCCAGGTTGTTCTATCAGCTCTGCTTCTGCTTATTTGAGCAGACTTCAAGAAGTGACAATTCCCTTACCTTTTCAGTCAAGTATCATTAACCTAATAATCTCACAGGGCTGATGCAAGGCTATAGGAGAAGTTTTAGGAAATGAAAATTATTCATAAACTCTGTAACATAATATATCTCATCTTATTATTTAACACTTACTGCTGCTGCTGCTGTTGCTAAATTGCTTCAGTCGTGTCCGACTGTGTGCGACCCCATGGACAGCAGCCCTCCAGGCTCCCCCGTCCCTGGGATTCTCCAGGCAAGAACACTGGAGTGGGTTGCCATTTCCTTCTCCAATGCATGAAAGTGAAAAGTAAAAGTGAAGTCACTTACTACAGGGTCGTTACTGCAAGTAATACATGGTAAAATTTCATGCTGAAGTCACTGTCTGCAGTGATTTTTAGAGCCCAAGAAAAGAAAGTCTGTTACTGCATCCACATTTTCCCCATCTATTTACCATGAAGTGATAGGACTGGATGCCATGATCTTTGTTTTTTGAATGTTGAGTTTTAAGCCACTTTTTCACTCTCCTCTTTCACCCTCAGCAAGAGACTCTTTAGTTCCTCTTTGCTTTCTGCCATGAGGGTGGTATCATCTGAATATTGTTCCTCCAGAATGTAGCCCTATCAGTCATAAAATTTGAAATAGATCCTTGTTTTCATAGAGAAGAAGAATAGAGAATGGATATCATATTTTTTTTTATTGTTTCATGTGGAAATTGAAATACTGAACCTTTGTAAACTTATGTACTCTGCTGAGGTTAAGATCCTTATATTTGACCATAGGATTAAACTCATCATGACCAACTTTCTACAGTTACAGATCACTTAATGCCATTCAGGAACATGGTCAAATATTTGCCCACTTTCCATATTCCTATTATTCAGTAAACCTCAATTGACAAAGGCACTCTCTTAAAGTTGAGTTAATTTAGTGTACTGTTACATCTGGATTTTGGCAAGTGAATATTTGAAGTATTCATCTATTAAAAAATCAAATTGAAATTGACATCATATATAACAATTACCAAAGGAAGAGTAGAATATTTTTTCTATTGCTATTATTGTAAGCTATGAGATTATGCTGCTGCTGCTGCTAAGTCACTTCAGTTGTGTCCAACTCTGTGCGACCCCATGGACTGCAGCCCACCAGGCTCCCCCGTCCCTGGGATTCTCCAGGCAAGAACACTGGAATGGGTTGCCTTTTCCTTCTCCAATGCATGAAAGTGAAAAGTGAAAGTGAAGTTGCTCAGTCGTGTCCGACTTAGCGACCCCATGGACTGCAGCCTACCAGACTCCTCTGTCCATGGGATTTTCCAGGCAAGAGTACTGGAGTGGGGTGCCATTGCCTTCTCTGCTATGAGATTATAGATAGCGCCAAATCCCAAAGCACCCTCCATCCATAACCAGTAGCCTCCCCCCACAAAAGAAAGGAGCTTTCTTTAAGAATTTTATGAACTGAAAAAAAATATTAGAGAAGCTTATGAGGCCTCCTGACTCTCTCCTTGTCCTGGCTTCCTTATTTTTATCAGGGATACCCCCTGTCGTTACCATTCAGTAAATCCTGAAAGTGTGTTTCGACCAGCTCTTCATAGAGTTTTCTAGAAGGACTCTTTGATGAGCAAAGGTTCTGAAGTAAGCTTGAGGGCCTATTCACCAACACCACTTTACTGGTCACCACTCTACCTCCTGGTCTTTCGCTCTTCATGAACCAAACATGTTCCTTTACCATACCTTTTTTTTGGCTTAAATGATATTGATGAGATGCAGAGTATAAAGATGATAGAATTTATTCTGATTCTAGAGTAAACAGAAGTCCTGAACTAGCTGTTTTATCTTTATTGCATCTTCTGGTAAGCATCCTTTCCTGTTCGGGCACCACAGCCTCTGTACAACAGACTTCATTCATGACTTCTGTCAACAGACATTGAGCAAGGCCTGGGCCTGCTATCTGAGATAAGGAGGTGAGGGCAAGTCATTTATTTGGGAGGTGTTTCCAGGAGCAGGACTAAGGAAGTGAAGAAGAGAGAAAAATAAGAAAACTAAACAAATCAGTAAAGAATCTGACTGCCATGTGGGAGACCTGGGATTGATCCCTGGATTGAGAAGATTCTCTGGAGAAGGGAATGGCAACCCACTCCCGTATTCCTGCCTGGAGAATCCCATTGACAGAGGAGCCTGGCGGACTACAGTTCATGGGGTCACAAAGAGTTGGACACGAATGAGCGACTTTCACTTTCCACTGTAAAGAAAACAGACCATGGGTTAGCATTGTGAGTATCTGAGGCTCAAACCCACTGGTGAATTGATAAAAATTTACGTGGAACAGAGGGCAACAACTTATAGCCTGCAAGCCAGACCTGGCCCGTTTACGTAAATAAAGCTTTACAGGCTCGCAGTCCTGCTCATTTGTCTACATATTAGCTGTGGCCGCTTTTATGTTATAAGGGCAGAGTTAAGTAGTTGTGACAGAGACTGTATTGCCTAAAATAGCTAAAAGGACCTCAAAATATCTGGCTCAAAACTGAGCAGAGCGTACTCCTGCCTGGTGTAGAGTTTACCCCAGATTTGGCCTGATAGATGTAAGCTGAAGTATTTATTTCCTGACCCTTCTTGGAGGTCAAGAATTTGCTCCAGTAGCACCTGGACTGCATCTGAGCACCTTTAAAAGAAACATCTGAGACAGAACATTGGGAGACCATTCAACCAGGACCCTGGCGGTGAGACCACCATCGGCCCTAGCTCTGTCCCCTGTAACTGCATAACTAGCACAGATTGGCCAACAAGCGGCATGAAAAGCAGCTGCTACAGTGCTGGTATCCCGCAAGCATTAACTTCTTCTTACCCCTACCCCCTCTCCTCCCACTCCCCCACCCCCAGTCTCCGTTTTGCTTTGATCAAAAAGAAAGCTTTGCTGTTGTCTCTGTCCCATCTTGTAGAAAGTTCTGTTTATCCCACACATTTCAATGTCAAATCCCAATACATATAAAAATTATGGTTATACTATACTGCAGTGTGTTAAGTGTGCAGTGGGATGATGTCTAAAAACCAATGTACATACCTTAGTTTTAAAATACTCAATTATTAAAACATGCTAACCATCATTTGAAAAAAGAAAGTTAGGGGTGCATGTGTGTGTAGATGTATACACCCGTGCCTCAACAACCAACAGACAAGTTCACCCAGTAAGAACCCCCAGTAGGCACAGCCGACTAAGGGACAGAGTTCAGAGGGGCCTCCTCCAGCCAATGTCCGCTAAATAATGTCCAGGCAAGCTCCATGGAGCTGAATGTCTCCTGAAAGAATCGTTTGTCATTTGATGTTACTTTTGACGCTCCTGATCAGTAATTATGTACAAAACTGTAACTGTTTCCATAATCTAATTACAAGACATTTTGGAATTGAATTGTGTAAGAATGACAGGTGGATTAGGGCCATAGTACTGCTCCAGGACTAAAAATAGAGGTGGTCACTTTGAATTGGCAAAGCAATGGGCTGAAAATGAAAAGTGAAGATGAAAAATGGAGGTCCCTCCTTTAACATCACCCTAGATGAGAGTCTCTGGCCCAAGACCAGTTCGCCCAGTCCTTCACTGTAGGTCATAATCAGTTACGTCACTAAATATGCGATCTATTTCCCAGTAGTTAGTATTTTGAGTCTATATGGACAGCCTGTCTTTGAAGTGATTGCCTCTGAAAAACAGCAGACAGAATCTAGGGTTAAAAGGACTCTGTCACATACTCTTAACTTCCCCTTTGCCTTTCTAATATTGTCTAGCTCTCGTTCATCTACCAACTCTAATGTATGAACAGAGGAGTAACAAAATATGGCTTATTTGGAAATAATTACGTAATCCCAAACTTGGAAGCATTTGTCCTCTTGGAAGTGATGATTGAAGAGAATGATGTAATGAGATGGTCTCTGACTGTATTTTGCTTGGTGGGTTAGCGTTCTGATAGCCCCATGGTCCCCAGCTCAGCTGTACTGATGGATGAATGTCTTGTTGACACAAAATAGAAAGGAGGTTGGATTTAATTATAAAATAGTCAATCAAGAAGCCTTCTGAAATGCTAAAGTGAATGTTCCAACAGCTGGCGCTTCATTGTCCTTTGTGCCTGAGAACAAACATTCTGCTGGATTTCAGTTAGATTTTCTTAGTTCGCTTGAATCCTCTTTGATGCTAGGCTTCTGATATTTGAAGACCTTAGTTCTGATAAGCATTTGCTTAGAGAGTTGTGAGCTTAAATGAAAGATTAAATGAAGGGATAGATTGAGTAATAAATGCAGTGCCTAGAACACTGGATTATGGTGGGATGTGTAACTGTTGAGAACAAGCCAAAAGAAGGAAAGAAATATTTAATGTAGAGACCAATTTCTGACAATAAATCATTCTTGCCATGTGTATCTGAAAATACAAAAAGCATACAGAGTATTGATCTCTTTTGCTGTTGGATGGAAACCTGGAGTTGTGTGCCTGGCCTGACCCATGACTTCCCTGCCCTCGTTCCTTCTATGCAGAGATGCCACTGGACAGTTGCATTTTCTTCCTAAAAGGTTACAGAAATCTATAAAACATTTTGAAATTAGATACTCCGTGGAACTTTTTAATTTTTTTCTCCTAGAATGAGATGGTGGCCCCAGGTAGAAGAAGCCAAAATGGTACAAGCCTACTTCCAGGCTGAGTATTTGGGAATTTATCAACACAAATCTAATCCATTGAAGTGGAGAATTATTAATAGGAGTGGAACTATAACCTTTTCTCCCCCTGAATATAAGGCTTTTTGGTTCATGTTCTCGGAAATGCCTGTGAGACTAAACAGGGAAACAAAATGTAACGCCAGGATCAAAACCTGTGGTAATATATTTCCCAGTGTTGCTGCTGTTCCCCTTAGAAGCACCTGTAATGAAAAACAAAGAAAATGGTAAGGATCATGTTTTCACAGCATGTGATTGTACCTCTTTTGTCTCCCTCAATGCAGCTCTGGTCTTTACTCAGCAGGCCTAACTGGGATCTTCGGTTTTCTTTTTGATATCCATCTCTCCCAAAAGTTGTCTTCCTATGATCTGTCCTTCCTCCCTTCTGTGATCTCTGAACACACACACATTGGTGTCTTTAGAACTTAACAAGAGACTTGCATTTTGAAATTCCTGCAGTCCTAACATCACAGAGGAAGAAAGGAAGGAAAGAGTAAGAACCCCTGTGAGTGGAGGATGCAGAGCACACAGACTGTTGCGAGTGCTTGAGGGCCATGCTTAGGGCACTGGGCCAAGAGGGCTAACCCAACCTACTTCCTAAAGGAATCGGCAGGAAAGAATGGCTGAGGTTGAGCAAGAGATGCCTTGGTTGGCATCTGAGGGAAGATAAGATCCATTTAGGAGAAGGCAATGGCACCCCACTCCAGTACTCTTGGCTGGCAAATCCCATGGACGGAGGAGCCTGGTAGGCTGCAGTCCACGGGGTCGCTAGGAGTCGGACGCGACTGAGCGACTTCACTTTCACTTTTCACTTTCATGCATTGGAAAAGGAAATGGCAACCCATTCCAGTGTTCTTGCCTGGAGAATCCCAGGGACAGGGGAGCCTGGTGGGCTGCTGTCTCTGGGGTCGCACAGAGTCAGACACAACTGAAGCGACGCAACAGCAGCAGCAGCAAGATCCATTTAAGGACCATCAAAATGTTTTTTAGAAGTGTAGATATATTTGAACCGAGTCATTTCTAGAGGGTTCTAGTTAGTTCCATCTCTTCTCTTTTCCTCTTTGTGTCCCCAAATGGGGAGAATTATGCTTGTGCCTCTATGTGTGTGTGTTGCTATGGAAACTTTTATGTGTGCCTGCTACAGAGAAGCATGCTTCATTTCTTGTTTGCTCAGAAATACTTATGATGGAGCCCTAAAGCAGTTGGAAATGTCAGTGTGCAGGCTTCAAGGCCTACCATCAGTGTCTTCTGGATGGAAAAAAAGAAAAGCAGTGTACACAGACCTTGGCCAATTGAAGTATCTACAAGAGTTTTACCTCTAAAACATGCTGGCCAACTTCTGCCGTGCAATCCAGCTTTTAAATCTGATTTCCAACATGGTGTCCCTTTATGACCAAAGACTACATTTCATCTCTGGCTGAAGGGCTCAATGAATGAAATGCATAGTCTTTTGATAAAGTATTATTTTATATGGTATGTCCTAAAATAAGCGTTTATTTCCTGACAATTGTTCCTTCACATTTTAGTAGCGGAAGATCACTCTGATTGATGTTTTAATTGCTTATCCCTATTGGATCAGCCTCAGTGCTGGGAGACTGTCCAAATAGTAAGGCTTCATTTTTCCACGAGGAGTAGCTGGTCCACAGCCCACATGGGCCTGGTCTGACTTATCAAAATAGATTAAGATGAAATTCTAGTTTATGAGTCATCAAGAAAAATCATCTGTTTACTTTTAAGAAATGGACAGTGTATGTTGGGCTTCATAGTATAGTGCTACTATGGTTTTTAAAAAATTCTTTTCATTTATTTATTTATTTGGCTGTACCAGATCTTAGTTGTAGGCTCTAATCCAGGGATTGAACCTGGATTGAACCTGGGACCCCTGCATTGGGAGCCAGAGTATTAGCCAGTGGATCAACAGAGAAGCCCCTAGCACTACTTTGTTTTAATTAAGGTAATACTTCACAGATTTTCATGCAACTTTAAGTGAATCTGTTCCAATTTAATGCAAACAAAGGGGGAGGAAAACATGCATTCTATTGTACATAAGATCCTTTCTATGTGTAATGTCTAATGGGGGGAATTGATTTTATACTGAGTAAATGGTTTGAATTAATGCTAAATCATAGCTACCTAAATCAAAGGGGGGAAAAAAAACAAGATCAAAATTAGAACGTGTGTGTCCCTTGTTCTCATCATGGTTGCATGATGTGATTTCTGTGTCCTTTTGTCCTAAGATAATAAAAAGTACTGATGTACTCTTCCTGTTTCTTTAAGAAAAGATCTATTTGTGTAATAACAATCACAAATGAAATTGAATGGATCAAAATAAAATGCGTGGAGATGTGAATCAGTGAATTTGTAAGAATGAGTGAATTCTGATGAGTCAGAAATCCCATTTACTAGAGTTACCCCCACACATCATGTTTGCCTTTGAGGCTGTGTATGAATTTAATCTCAGTGGATTGAGTGATTTGAAGGAGCATTTGCTTCACTTTATTTTCAACAAATGTGTGTAATTTTTTTTTTTTTTTTTAGTCAGGAAGTGGTTTGGCTCCAGCTGTATCTACTTGAGATGGTATCAAAGCACTAGAACAAATCATGCTTTTAAAAAAGGAAGTATTTTTGAACAGAACACAAAAGAGATACCATACAGAGGCAGCAAAAACTAACAGCAAGATTGCATAAAAATGGAGACGTAACAAAGAAGCTGGTAGGGAGATGTCACCTGCAAGATGATGCTCCCATCATTATGACTGTGATGAAGGGACAATTAAGTCGCCTGATGCTCGGAGCTCATTGTGTGTCTGTACTCAGGCTCTGTGTTGAGTCAGGGTGATAGAAATTCTTGCAGAAAGGAAACTGTTCATTTCAGTGAAGTTGTTTAACTTTTAGAAACTGCTTATCTGCTCTGGCGTGTGCCTGACTTGTGGTCTGCAGGTGACTGACATGCCCTAAATGGGGCCCAAGTAAAGTCCCGTCACTACCCTCTTACCACAGAATCCCAGGTGTGAGTCACCTTGATACCTTGGACTTGGCAGACACCTGCTCTTTTCCTTCCATGATAGGAGTATAGAAATTTATGGAGAGATGTTCATAGAGGATGAAATGTCCTAAAAGCCCTCATTGATGTTCTAAGGAAAGACATGTTATAAATGTGCTTGAATCTGCTGGTTTCACACTGCCTGTATAGGACACATAGAATGGTAACATGATCAAATCTAAGTCCTTTAATATTTGACACATCCTGATGGTATAATGCAACAAAAATTGAGGGGGGAAAGCAATGCCTTGATTCCTTAAGGGAATGCTCATTTTGAAAGGGATTTTTAACAAGCATGGTTCTTTTCTACTTTAAAATTAAATCGAGTCATGTCATTAACTTAAAGTGACTTGGACATTGGGTACAATTATTTAGACATAAAATTTTGGTGATCTGTAGGAAATAAGTACACCTTAATAGTTTGGATATTTGTAATTAACCTAGATTTATTTTTCATTTCTTCAAACGGTCATTTTATTTTATCCTTTAAAAAAAAATTCTTGGCAAACTATCACTCCAGGAAAAAATCTTATTTCCAGAGGTCATGATTTTCCAGGTTGAGGTAGACTGGCTTGTATAATTACTTTCTTGAAGCTAAGCACTGGCAAGTATTCAAGAAGAAGCAAGGTGATGAGTATTTCAAATGCAACCTTAAAATAAGCTAATGAGGAGAGGAAAAAAATCTTTGAAGCTATTTCCAATATATTATCCATTGTTGGCTTATAATTGGATATCCTAAGCAAGGGAATATGAAGTCATCTATTAGGTAAAAATATCCACAAATGTCTCAGCTATTACTGGGAGTCCATTCATTCTCTTAGACAGTTGACATGGAATCTTGGGAGTGCTGCTTCCTTTCGAGGCAAAAACTGTCAGTCATTTAATGTGGGACCAGTCAGTTCAACATCTCTGAAATGTAAATTCTGATTTACCCTCTGTGGTCTGATGGTTAGCATCAGATGAAACACTTTTTAAAGGGAAATCTGTGATCCAGGATACCAATATTACAAATATCTGTACTGTAGTTTTACTATCTACAAAGATATCATTATTGTGAAATCCAGCAAAGAGCCAATCACAATGGAGCCATGATGAAAACCAGTGTATCAGTGAAGCTAAAGCTCTGCCTTCGTTTAATGACAAATAAAAATCATGATCTCTGAGAAGGGTGGATTTGATCTGGAAGTTCCTAAAGCACAGTTGAGAATAGAAGCAAAGTCTGAAGTACATGTGAGTGGCAGATTTGTTTGGCCAGTGTGTAGGCCAGGGGGTAAGGAGATTTGAGGTCAGTGAGTTTGTGGTGCTCATTGTTGGACTTTTATTCAGAATTCTGCTCGTCCCTTATTTGCTCTCTCCAGAACCGTGGGAGGTTGGAGATGGCAATGCACATAGTTGAGGAGGACTCATTTCTGTGGGTTCCCTGACTATCAAGGTGGTTTACCTGAGAGTGAGGGGAGGACACCAATCTCTGAATTTGGCCTCTTCATCTCATCTAATTCACCCACAACCAAAGGAGAAAGGACTTTTCATTTTGCAACAAAGAACTGAAGCTAAGTATATGCCCAAGACTCAACAGACTCTCAGCTCTGCTCCTTCTACTTTTCTCTGCCCTCTCTGTAGAGCAGGGCTTCTAGATTTCAGCACAGTTGGCATGGGTGAGATCATTCTCTGTGTTGGGGGCTGTCCTGTGCACTACAGGATCTTTAGCAGCATCTCTGGCCTCTTTCCCGACAGGTGCTAGTGGCAGGCCCCACCACTCGGGACCACCAAAGATGTCTCCAGAAATGACCAAATGTCCCCCGGGTGGGGATGGGAATAGGGACATGCAAAACCATGCCTAGTTAAGAAGTGCTGCTCTTGATGATTCATTATGCAAGTTTTGAAAATGTTTATGTAAAAATTTATTCTCTTCCACTTTTCACCAACAGAGAAGGAAATGGCACCCACTCCAGTACTCTTGCCTGGAAAATTCCATGAACAGAGGAGCCTGATAGGCTGCAGCCCATGGGGTCGCTGAGGGTCGGACACGACTGAGCGACTTCACTTTCACTTTTCACTTTCATGCATTGGAGAAGGAAATGGCAACCCACTCCAGTGTTCTTGCCTGGAGAATCCCAGGGACGGGGGAGCCTGGTGGGCTGCCGTCTATGGGGTCGCACAGAGTCGGACACGACTGAAGCGACTTAGCAGCAGCAGCACTTTTCACCAAACTGAAAAGTGCAAAAGCAAACATGGAAACCAGTGTAAAAGCTAAGTTTGTACAACTCAAAATTTTTAAGATCATTACTCAAGTTTTTTCCCCAGTCCTAGTTAGGATCTCTTGGAAATGCTCATAAGAATTGTTGCAAGCAAAATATCTGTTATGACGTCAGCATGGAGTCTGAGAACTCAAGTTACAGAGCAAGGCCATGCACAGGCTTCTCCTGGGGTCTTCCTTCATAGACCTGAAACTGATGCAGGTTTAGATATAAATTATTTGTAAGCCACGCAGTGCTGGAGGTGTAAAAAATACCTGTTGGGCAGGCATCAGTCCTTTCACTAGGTTATTTTTAGCTGCCTCACTGAATACAGAAGTGAATTCTGAATACTGAAAGCTCCTTGTGATTAGAGACCACATGTTAGACACAGTGGGGTTATTGAGAAGCACAGCTCATCATTAACAATCAATGAGTCAGTGTTGCAGTGCTCCCTAAAGGTATAATAGTCCAAAGGGTGTGGATATTCCTCTTCAACATTATGATTCAGTTCAGTTCAGTTCAGTAGCTCAGTCGTGTCCGACTCTTTGCGACCCCATGAATCGCAGCACGCCAGGCCGCCCTGTCCATCACCAACTCCCGGAGTTCACTCAGACTCACATCCATTGAGTCAGTGATGCCATCCAGCCATCTCATCCTCTGTCGTCCCCTTCTCCTCCTGCCCCCAATCCGTCCCAGCATCAGAGTCTTTTCCAATGAGTCAACTCTTCGCAGGAGGTGGCCAAAGTACTGGAGTTTCAGCTTTACCATCATTCCTTCCAAAGAAATCCCAGGGCTGATCTCCTTCAGAACGGACTGGTTGGATCTCCTTGCAGTCGAAGGGAGTCTCAAGAGTCTTCTCCAACACCACAGTTCAAAAGCATCAATTCTTCGGCACTCAGCTTTCTTCATAGTCCAACTCTCGCATCCATACATGACCAGTGGAAAAACCATAGCCTTGACTAGATGGACCTTTGTTGGCAAAGTAATGTCTCTGCTTTTCAATATGCTATCTAGGTTAGTCATAACTTTTCTTCCAAGGAGTAAGCGTCATTTAATTTCATGGCTGCAGTCACCATCTGCAGTGATTTTGGAGCCCAAAAAAATAAAGTCTGACACTGTTTCTACTGTTTCCCTATCTATTTGCCATGAATTGATGGGACCAGATGCCGTGAACTTTGTTTTCTGAATGTTGAACTTTTTCTCTCTCCTCTTTCACTTTCATCAAGAGGCTTTTTAGTTCCTCTTAACTTTCTGCCATAAGGGTGGTGTCATCTGCATATCTGAGGTTATTGATATTTCTCCTGGCAACCTTGATTCCAGCATGTGCTTCTTCCAGCCCAGCATTTCTCATGATGTACTCTGCATAGAAGTTAAATAAGCAGGGTGACAATATACAGCCTTGATGTACTCCTTTTCCTATTTGGAACCTGTCTGTTGTTCCATGTCCAGTTCTAACTGTTGCTTCCTGACCTGCATATAGGTTTCCCAAGAGGCAGGTCAGGTGGTCTGGTATTCCCATCTCTTTCAGAATTTTCCACAGTTTGTTGTGATCCACATAGTCAAAGGCTTTGGCATAGTCAATAAAGCAGCTGATTATTTGATTACTTATCCACAACAATATTTTGATACTGTTTTCATAGTAACAGAGTAAGAAGAGTTTGTAGAGTATTTCCAGGTTAAAACAAAATTATTAGGGAGGTTGTTACCCCAACCCTAGAATGTTGCCCCAGTCTCATCCAACCCAACTCCTGGTACATAGAATTTGCAACATATGTTAACCAAAGTGGACTGGCACCATCATTCCATTCACACCTAAAACATCCCCAACGGAAGAACAGTCTTGTATTTCAACCCTTGATAATGGATAAAATAAGGAGCTTGAACTGTAAAGTTTATAAGGTGTCATAAGCACATTTTTAATATGAAAATACTTCATTAAACTTGCCACTTTAACATGTTTCCACTCATCAGCAATGGGTGATTAGGAAATAATGCTGATGCTGCTTCAGCACGTCAGTTCAGTTCAGTCGCTCAGTCGTGTCGGAGTCTTTGTGACCCCGTGAATCACAGCACGTAGATCTCGAAAATATGACATGTTTCTTAGATTTGAGTCTACTTGTGGTCATATATCAGAGTCCTCATTTGCAAAGTAGGAAATAGTAGTAGTTGTATGTTAAGATTGGTTTTGTCCATTTGGTTTCAAAGTCCTCTAAAATACTGGACCTGGGCTCCCTTTGGTAATGTCATAAATACCAAGGCTCAGGATGCTGGCCCAGAATGTGGGTTTTAAAGGACTTAATTTTATGTAGTTATTTCTTACAGAGAACCTGCCTGTATCTAATTATTGAGCTATTACATCTTTCAGGAAATACTGCCCTTGTAGATGATTCTAGGGGAAGATGGATGATGAGATAATTAGATCAGTAGGGAAGGAAATTTTTTTTCTTTCTCTTTCTCTAAGATTATATGAAAATTTTTCATATTTATACACTTCCGTGTTTACTGCATTGTTAATAATTATTGCCCATCTCTTATTTATAGCGGCCCAGTGGTTAATCTTCTTTATATGAACTTACGTGTGTGCAGAGGGGGCCTTGTTTATAGATGAAAAGGGCCGCGAAGGGTCTTGGTGGACTTGTCATGTTTTCTTTGTTTTGTTTTTCCTATCTCCAAGCAGAAGTGTAAAGAACTACACATTTGCATTCCCAGTAGAATGCTAAAAGAGTTCCTGCCCTAGGGAACCCCCTGAAAAATTGAAGCAGTCAACAGCCTGTGGCAAGGTAGGGACAGGTGGCACCGGAAAAAGTCCCCAGGCTCTTGGCTTCCCCTGTGCCCTTGGCAATACCTGGCCCAGAGAGAATGTGCTGGCAGTACCATCATGCCTCTTATGAACATGCATTTCAAGTTTCAAAAAAAATAATGTGAATGGCATGTCCCTCAGCAGGCATTTCCTTCCTGCTCACAGGACGAAGGTCTCCAGTAGGTCAAACTCTTGGTTCCCATGGAGGGAGCCTTCCAAGGTCAAGGGCTTGTGGGGGGCAGCCCTACAAAACATGGGTGAATAGCTGGGGAGCTCAAGGGGATGGTAATCCTTTTCTTTGGCCTGTCAAAAAATAAACAGTTTTGAAAAAAAGTATAGACCCATGATATGTATTAGACAAACCTGGCTTATAATGCTGGCTCCATCCACTTAGTAGCTAGATTAATTTGGGCAAGTAAGGTAGCAGTTTCCTCATTTGTGAAATGTGTATAGGAAGAACCTCATAGGGTTGTTTAAATTATTAAATCCGAAACTCTTCTAAAGTGCTTTCAAAAAACCTTCAAAGTGTAGAATGTGAATTCTAAAGATCTAGCTATGGATCTAATTTGGACATGCAAATAGCTTGTCATGGTGCTGTTAAATTTTTCAGCATCAGTTGCCCCATCTGTCACAATGGGCAGAGGAAGAGAGAACTGGCCAGAAGTTCCTTCATTTACCAGGTTATCAGATGCCATTGAAGAAATCTAAGTAAAACCATTATTAATATAGGAGGGTGAAAAGTAAGCCTTTGTGGAACCATGTAAGGGAAGCATATGAAATAGAGAGTAAGTTCAAAACAAACTGAATTTGTGTTTATTCCTGTTTGTGCCTCTCCTACTTGAGACAGCAACAGATTTTAAACTACATATATAAAAGAAAGACATCTCAAGAGATGAGTCACCCTTTTGTTAAGGGTAAAAATTAAGGGAGAGGTTCAGAAGGAAAGAATGGGAAACTTAAAATATAAAACTCTGAAACTATTGTGATCTAAGTGAGTGATAGTCTGTTCCTCTTTCCTTTTTTAAAAGCAATTAGGTAAAAATAGTGTATAGTATTATGTAAGTTTCATGTGTACAGCATTATAATTTGACATGTCTATACATTGCAAAGTGGTCACCAGTAAAGTTCTAGTGACAGTCTATCACTGCATGTTTGACCCCCTTCACCCTTTTAACCTCACCCTACTCCATTCCCTGGTAACTACGAATCTGTTCTCAGTATCTATAAGGTTTTTTTTTGTTTTTTTGTTTGCTCACATCTTTTTGAACTTTTTAGATTCTATATGAGTGGAATCATATAGTATTTGACTTTCTTTGAATTTTTTCATTCAGCATACTACCTTCAAGGTCCAACCAAACGGTTGTCACAAATGGCAAAAATGTCATTTTTTTATAGCTGAGTAGTATTTCACTGTATACATAAACTACCTCTTCTTTAACTATTCATCTATCAGTGGACACTTAGGCTGTTTCCATATCTTGGCTGTTGTAAATAACTCTGTATTTAACATATGAGTGGGTATATCTTTTCAATTTAGTGTTTTTGTGGTTTTTGTATACATACTCATAAGTTAAGTAGGCAATTCATATGGTATATATATTCTGAACTTTTTATGGGGTTACCATTCTTTTTTCTGTAGAGGCTGTACCAATTTACATTCCTACCAACATTGCACAAGGGTTCCCTTTTTTCTACATTCTTGCTAACATTTTTGATAATAATCATTCTGACAGGTGTGAGGTGATATTTCACTGTGGCTTTAAATTGCACTTCCCTGATAATTAGTGATGTTGAGCATCTTTTCATGTTCCTATTAGCCATCTGTATGTCTTTGGAAAACTGTCTGTTCAGATCCTCAGTTCATTTTTTGTTGTTGAGTTGTATGGGTTCTTTCTATACTTTGGATATTAGCCCCTTATCTGACACATGATTTGTACATATCTTCTCTCATTTAGTATATTGTCTTTTCATTTTTTTTCCACTGTGCAAAAGCTTTTTAGTTTGATGTAATCCCTTTTGTTTATTTCTACTTTTGTTTCCCTTACTTTTGGAAAAAGATTCACAAAAGCATTGCTAAGGAGGTTATGTTTTCTTCTCAGTTTAATAGTTTCAGGTCTTACCTTCAAGCCTTTAACCCATTTTGAATTGAGTCTTTGTGTATGGTGTAAGGTAGTGGTCTAGATTCATTCTTTTGCATGCGGGTGTCTAGTTTTGCCAGCACTGTGTATTGAAGAAACTGTCCTTTCTCCATTAGCTCCCTTGTAAATTGATTGTCAGTATGTGTGTAGGTTTATTTCTATGCTCTCAATTCTGTCTCATTGGTGTGTTTGTCTTATATTTTACCACTGCCATACTGCTTTGAGTACCACAGCTTTGTAGTAGTTTGAAATTAGGAAGTGTGATACCATTAGCTCTTGTCTTCTTTCTGAAGATTTTTTTGGCTATTCAGGATCTTCTGTGGTTCTGTACAAATTTTATAACTATTTTTCTAGAGTGAATTATAGTTCTATGAAAAATGCCATTGTAATTTTGATTGGGCTTGCATTGAATCTGTAGTTTTCTTTAGGTTGTCTGATTGTTGGGGGCCAGAGTGAGGTACTCCGCCCGTGGCAAAGGTCACGAGGAAGGAGGCTCGACATATGCAAAGGTGGGATCGAGCCTCAGGAGTCCCCCTGGAAATCCTCGAGCATCTACCCCCATAACCAGAGCCTGCCTACTTTACTACTTTGTGCTCTCACCTACACTTCTGACTTTACGGGGGGCTGTCCCCCACCACCTCTTTCGGAGAAGGAGTTAATTTAGAGCTCCAGTTAATAAAAACTCCTGGGCGTGACAAGAGTGTTTTAACCTACAAACTCCTCTGAAGGTTCTCTGGCCTGCCTGACAGGCTTGTCCGGCCCCATGTGATTGCTCACAGCCTCCCAACCGTGAGAGGCACGAGATGCTTTAAACCTTCTAAAAACAGATTCCTTAGAAAAGTTAGAAAACTATTAGTATAAGTATAATGGGCTGATTAGAAATTGTATTGGTGAAGGGTTTTTCATTTGTTGAGCCAATGTTTGTTGCTAAGTCTCCACATCCCCTGCCCTTACACACATTAATGAATATATAGAAGAAATAAGTATTAACCTTTGATATTAATCACATTAGACCTTAGGCTAAGTAAATTCTTTCCTTAACTAAAACCCACTACACCCTCACCCTATAGGAATGTAACTTTATTTGGGTGGTGTCTGTTTTAAGAATAATCACCCTTTGAGAAAAAAGTGTTCTGGTTGACTGACCACTGTCACAAGGAGAGGGTCATAAATTGTCAGCAAGCCCCCCTGGCCAGAAGATGATGTAACACCCCTCAGACCTCTGTATACATTTGTGTGAAGCACCTGACTTTAATAAAAGTCAGGACTGCTGTCCCCACGTGACTTTTGTATAACATCTCAGTGTATAAAAACAGACTCTGGAAAATAAAGAATTGGGATCAGTTCCTCGAAAGACTGGTCTCCCCATGTCTCTCTCTCTCTCACTCTGGCTGAGTCTCCATCTGGAGTGCGGAACCCGCCATGCTTACTAATTATGCCTGGGCTTCTAAGATCCGACCGGGGAGGCCTCAATGTCTCCTCTCCTTCGGGAGAACGGAAGGACGCCTGCGGCCTACTTAAGTGGTGCAAGCTTCTTGTCTTGAAGTTTTATTGGTCTCCCGCGTAAACCAAGCTACTCAGCCTCTTTTCTCCACTGAATTTTCCTACTGAGCTATCCTCATTCTATTACTCTTTATATCTTTGATGAATATTTAAATAGTCACCTAAGCCGTCTCCCCTTCGAATACCCTTGAAGCTGTTGTATCCTGACCCTCGCCGATGCCGTCCCCGCTTCGAATACCCTGGATCAGCCGGGGCTGGATCCCAGCATCTGATGTTCCTGTTTCTTTAAGGCTCAGCATGCAGCTGTTTTACCCTCTTGTTTCCCCTAGGAAATGAGACTCTCCTTACAGGGTTTGGGGCAGATCGATGGGATAATGTCTGAAGAGTGGCTTTATCTCCTTGGGTTAGAACAAGAGGAGCCTACCAGAAAGAGAAACTTCTTAGGGCAAGAGATCAAAAAGAAATGTAACAAAGGGTGAGATTTACCACCGCCTGCAAAAAAAAAAAAAAAAAAAAGAATAAAAAAAGAAAAGTAATTGCAAGAAAGATAAGAGAACAATTATATAAACAGAGATTGGCTTCAAGGACACATGGCCAAAATCCCAGACTCAGAGGAAGCCAGGCAGTGAGTAAGAAGAAAAACACAACAAAAATCTCTGATAGGTAAAATGGCGATTTCTCCAGGGATGATCAGGGAGGTTCCAGAATAGAAGCTTTAGGCAAGCTACATTTTACAAAGAGCAAAAAGAAAAGAGAAATGAAAAGGGAAAGAAAAATTTCCAATATCCCTTTGCATTTTTGACTGTATCTCCCAGAAAAGAGTTTTTAGCCATAAGGTATTGGATATCAATGGGAGAGTAATATGCATGTGATATGATGGCATATAAATAGTAATTATGGGGTTTGCAGCCTATTAGTTGATTATTTCTCTTGTATGCAGTGCCTCTTCCTTTTCAACTCATGCCCATGTGCTCTAGACAAAGTTACTTTCAGCTCACTCCTTCTTTTCACTAAAATGAGAGTGGCCTGTGTCAGGGTGTCTTGTGTGTCATGATTGATGGCTGGCATCCTTTCTGTGAATAAAGCCAATGATCTTAATGACTTCAGAAGTCTACAATGGAAACATTTCACAGCAGTGAAATTATTAACATATCATTAATAATAACTAATTACATAGACTTTGAACCTGCAAGCAATGACAAATTGGACAACTGGGTTTCCAGTTAATTTTTTTTAAAAGCCGATTGGACAGGTGGGTTTCCAGTTAATTTTTTTTTAAAAAGCCTATGAGAAAAATATATGTTTTGATGTGGTTATTTTCATTAAATAAATGGAGCAGTTCATTAAACAAAAGGAGCAGTTGATCAGGTACAAGCAATGGACTTGCTTGCTCTGGGCAGAAATTAAGGTTCTGGTTTTCTTCCAGAAGCATCTTGAGATCACAGACACTTCAGAGTTAAATGGTCAACTCAGACAGCAATACCCTGCACTTTTGGAACAGTCTTGCTTGCTTACTCCTTACTGTCTGGAGGAGGAGAAAGAAAAGAGGGTGTGTGTCCCTGGATACAGCCCTTCCTGAATGATGACTCCTGTTGCAGCTTCTCAGTGGTGTGGCCTGTGAGGAATTTCCCCAGCTGCTTTAGGGAGCTTGTCAGCCCAACTGTAATCAATTCTTCTGACCGCCCCCACCTCCTCCCTGTTCCCCCAAACCCTGCCCTTAGCCTCTCCCCTTCAGGGAAAGAGCTTCCACACCTGTACCTGATTTAAGCACAGCCCAACTAAATGGAATGCTTACTCTCCCATATCAGGCCCAACCTATAAAACTCTTAGGCAATATTTTTAGCTTCCTATTGGTTGAATTGATAATGAATTTTAAGGTAATAGTATTTACTGAGTTCTGTGGAAGTTAAGACTTTTTTTTTCAAATAACCCAAAAAAATCTGTTGAGGAAGAAGAGACTCTTTTAAATGTCCACGTTAGATATTTGCAGTCAATGACTCTCACTTGACTTTTAGTGTAGTTCTTGTGTTCATTCAGCAAACATGTGAGTTCCTACTGGGCATCAGTTATGGGAATAATACTGAGCAAGACCACATGTTTCCTGCTTAAGGCAACAGAGCCCAAAACATAGACAAGTCACCTACCAGATTAATAAAAAGAATGGAGGATATAAAGACATCTGGGAGGAGCACTTGATCCTGTCCGAGTGCTCTAGAGCTGTCCAACAAAATTATAATGTGAGCTAAATGTGTTTGTTATTTTAGTTTGTCTGGTAGGTATATTTTAAAAATAAAAAGAAACAATGAGATTTAATAGTATATTTTGCTTAATAAGTATATCCAAAATATCCAAAATAAGTATATCTAAAAAAGTATCTTTTCAATATGTAATCAACATTTTCAAATTATTAATGAAACATTTTATATATTTTTCCTATTAAGTCTTTGAAATATGGTGTCTCTTTTACAGGTACAGCACACCTCATTTCAAATTCACCACTTTTCTAGTGTTCAGTAGCTACATACGGTGAGTAGCTACCATATTGTCCAGAGCAGGCTGATAGAATGTTTCTCGGAGGATGAACTATTAAGCCAGAAGGATCATAGCTCTGCTGGGAGAATGAATGGAGGGTTAGAGAAGGCTTCCAGGCTTGAGGGGCCAGAAAGCTTAAACACTCAAAGATAAGAGAAGGCAGATACCTTTCAGGAAAATTCACTGTAGCCTCTCTTGGAGTACAGGAGTTGCCCTGTATAGGGATTCAGAAGTTAGGCATAGGCGTGGGTTGGAGGGAATGAACTTGAGTTCAGTTTTGGATGTGCTGCATGTGAGTTGCCTGTGGACGACTCAAGTGGAGATGTGAGATGATAAGAACTACAGGAATTTCAGAAACCCTACTGTGGACTGGACTAGAGTGCAAAAGCTTCCAAAAGGAGGTGAGAATTTAACCAGCATTTTAAAGGATGGCTAAAGCCAATACCTTGTACCCAACGTGGGGTATAGGTTCCATTGAGTTGGAGTTTTCAGTTTTTGTCATTCAACACAGAGGCACAGACACAGCAAAGTTCATTATTAGAACCATGACAAGGTTAGGTACACCAATCCATCCTGTATGTTTCCTGCACACCTCATTATCTTCCGTATACAAAGTAGGGCTCCTTGCTGGAATGGCATTTGTACATAGGATGCCAGAGCTTTTATTGGAATATTTATAGTCTAATCTTTCATGAAACGAAGGTCTATTTTCTGTGCTTTATTGGAATTGTGTGAATTTTAAGTTATTAAGAAAGAACATTCACTGAAATACATCGTTTTTGCTGTATATTTTTATCGCCCAAGTCTAAATCAATTATATTAAATTTAAGCATCACACTTATTAGTCTTTTTCATCCAAACTGTCTCTAAGTTTTTTTTTTTTATAAATTCTCTAAATTTATATGTAAACTTATGATATAGAATCTGCATATGGGAAAAATTTAAAAAAAAAGTTTAGTGGGGGAAAAAGCCAATGAAATAGCTTGCTATACCCATAAAAACTTAAATGCATTTATTTGAAAGGGCCAAATACTCCCAAGCATCTTGGAAACTTCTGTTATGATCTAGCAACTGGTAAGAGTAGTATGGAGTCACAGTTGCAAAAGTATTGAATCACTGCACTGGTAGAATGATAGCTAATGCTGAGCATGAGAACATATAAGGAATGGATATGATAGTTTACAAAGCATTTGACTTTGTCTCCTTTGCAGAGGCAATGACAGACGGTGTATATTTTTACTCCATCCTTAAAAATTGATGAACATAAAGGTGGAAATTTTAAAAGAAAGAAAAAAGTTAATTGCTTACAAAAGGCAATTACTGCCTCTTTTTCCTGCTGGGTCCTTGGAGCCCAGCTAAGACTGTAAAATACCAGATGAATGGGGCTGCTGGAGCAGAAGGAGAAATACACAGCCCATAAAGCAGCGTGCCAATGGCTGTGTTTCTGGGTTGTTTGCATTGGAAAGGGCATGGACTGAGCTCTTTGTCTCTGCTATGACTTGGAAGTAAAGATTCACCAAGGATTCGTAGTGCTAATATCATGTATTTTATGGCTGCAATTCATTAAGGAGACTCTTGTAAAATCCCAGTCAAACAAAATGGCTGTAAGAGCCATTTTTTTGTTTTGCTGCCAATAGGACCATTTGGTTTCTGCTAATTTCGTTACAGGTATAATCAGATGTTTGCTTATTGCTCTCAGTAATTTCATTGTCCTAAATACCACAGCTTCAATCGTGCCCTAGAAAAACTCCAGAGTTGAGTTTCACTTAACTCTATTCATTGAGCTCCAAGTTTAGGCAAAGCCTTATGTTGGTGGTCCATGGCTTACTTGGATATAAGGAGGTTGGAACCTGTGAGAGAACTGTATCTGTGTAGGATATAGGGTCACTTATGACATAAACTGAATGACGTCACCTGCACTTGTACTACTGGGTGGCCCTAGTGATCGAACTCTCTTCACATCTCTCTCTCTCACCACCTGTTCCCTTGTAATATAGGAGCTAGAGAAGTGATGTGCAGAAGGTGCTCACTACTCTAGAGCAGATACTGGCACGCGTTTTCTCCAAAGATCCAGATAGTAAATATTTTAGACTTTGCAGGCCACATGGTCTCTGTCGCATTGCTCTGCTCTACCATATTTGCATCAAAGTAGCCAAAGCCAATACATAAATCAATGGGCATGGCCATATTCCACTAAAATTTCATTTATTAATACAAAGCAGGCAGTGGGCCAAGCCCATGATCTGTGCTTTTATGACCACTGGTGTGGGGAACAAAGAGCAGAGACAGCACCGCTGGGTATTCGAGGCTGGCCTTCATTGCAAAGGGTTCTAAGAAGATGGATATGATTTCTCTAGGGATATCTGTTTTCAATCAACTTTGTTCTTGGTTGCTTTCAAATTATTTTATGGGTAAGTTTCCTGTCATCGGGTTTTGTAAAGAATCCGACTGCCAATGCAGAAGACATGTGTTCAATACCCAATTCAGAAATACCCGATCCCACTTAGCGTGGAGCCACTAAGCCAGTGCAGCACAACTATTGAGCCTGTGCTCTAAACCCCAGGAGCCACAGCTGTTGAGCCCACATACTGCAAGTACTGAAGCACAAAAACTAAGCAAGCCTCAGAGTGTTACTATGGGCAACATTTTGAATGCATATTTTCCTTTAGGATCTTCACAGTTGTTTTAAGGACCCCCCAGTCCCCGAAAATAAAGAAAAGTAGTAGGCATGCTCTGAGTGACAGCTACCTTTTCTCAAGTGTATCTGTTCGTGTGCTCTATATTCTTGTGTTCTCTATAGCCTTACACGTTTTGGATAACCTTTAAGATGTGTAGATAATGAGAAATCTAGGGCAATCATGATTTCCTCTTTGTTATCTAGGCAGGAAATATTTTAAAAATTTAAATTTCTGAAGTTAGGATCATGTACATTTTTGTTGCTTCTATATTAATTGTTAAGCAAAATGAAGAGAAGCCATGAAACTGCATAGTGCATTCAGACTTGTGACAGGGAAAGGTGATGGTCATGGAAATTCAATGACAAAGCCATGCATCTCTGTATGAATTGGTGTTAAGTGAAAAGCCACCAGAAATCTTCCTAATTTTAGGTAAAAATAGAGCACACTAGATGCTTGCCCCTTGGAAGGAAAGCTATGACAAACCTAGACAGCATATTAAAAAGCAGAGATATCACTTTGCCAACAAAGGTCTGTATATAGTCAAAGCTGTGGCTTTTGCAGTAGTCATGGTGTGCAGAAGTGTGCTCTAACCCTCTGGCTTCCTGTGTTAAGGATATCAGCAGGTGCAGTCTAAACACATTACAGCAGGTGCAGTAAATAAAGGAATCTCCAGCAGACACTGAAATAGCAAACCAAAAACAAGCATATTTTCAATTGAAAAGAGACACATTTTAGTTTGGAAAATGAATGGCCTTTGGTGGTTTAAAAATGGGAATAAGGCTACAATAGTGGTGGCTATTATTAGGTATCATACCTCTTCATATTTAAACCATCTTGCAGCATCACATTTGAAAACTCTAAAAAAATCAGCTCATCATACTCTTCCTGCAAGCTCCCCAAAATCTTGATTTGAATTTTGGAAAGCTGCCAGTCTAGCAAGTTTTTCATTACAACTTTAGACTGTCTGCATATTACTTATTTGAAACATCACTCATCTATATAGTGGCCCTATTTAGAAGACAAGATCAATGGTTCAGAGGTTTAAAACTCCCCATCACATTCAGGTATGTGATGGATTGAATCATAATGTTCTATCTTTGGGTCAAATGCTGTGGAAAATAGGAATCTTGTTCACTTCCCTTGAGTGGTGAACTGTTACCCTGTTGCAAAAACAGTTTCGTGTAATTTGTGTGTCTGGGTATATTCCCATCCTGTTAAAGATGATGGCATTTGGAGAAAGAGACATGTTCAGTTGATGGAGGTGAACATTTTGGAGCTTGACGGGACCTCATAAATCATCTAATCCAGCACCTTAATTCGTTGGATCAGAAGCTCGAGGAACAGAAATAGAAATGATTTTCCAAGGTGCCACTGTAATCCGAGGTCACCTAACTATGGGCGATGGGCCAAATACAAATTTGGGGGATAAGTAACATCTTCTTGGAACACAGGCTGTGCCCGTTAGTTTGCATATTGTGGCTACTGCTGCTACTGCTGCTGCTAAGTTGCTTCAGTCGTGTCTGACTCTGTGCGACCCCATAGATGGCAGCCCACCAGGCTCCCCCGTCCCTGGGATTCTCCAGGCAAGAACACTGGAGTGGGTTGCCATTGCCCTCTCCTTGTGGCTACTAGAGTTGAATAAATGCAGCAGAGACCACATGACCCTCGAAGCTGAAAATATTTGTTGTCACCTCTTTACAGGAAATGTTCCTGATTCTCTGCGACCCCATGGACTGTAGTCCACCAGGCTCCTCTGTCCATGGGATTTCCCAGGCAAGAATACTGGAGTGGGTTGCCATTCCCTTCTCCAGGGGATCTTCCCCAAACCCAGGGATTTAACCTGTGTCTCCTGTACTGCAGGCAGATTCTTTACTGCCACGCCACCTGGGAAGCCCAGTGTTCACGGATCCCTGCTATAAATTGTAGACTTAGAAGTTGTTCGCCTGCCTTCCAGGCCAGTGTTCTTGTGAACCCTTTTTAACTTTTAGTTCCCGAAGGGTACAGATATCATCATAGCATTTTCTTCTTCTCTTCCTTCAATTTTATAATCTCTTTCTTTTTGTTCCTGCTGGCACCTAATTGAAGATAATTTTAAAGTATTATTTAATTATCTTACCCAGAAAGAAAAAAAAAATGTGATCTAGAGATAGTTCTGAGATATACTTTTAATATAGGATTCTAAAATTTATTAAGGAAATCTAAGAATAAGGGGATGACAGAGGATGAGATGGCTGGATGGCATCACTGACTCGATGGACGTGAGTCTGAGTGAACTCCGGGTGTTGGTGATGGACAGGGAGGCCTGGCGTGCTGCAATTCATGGGGTTGCAAAGAGTCGGACACAAATGAGTGAGTGAACTGAATTGAACTGAAGAATATTAAGAAAACTACAGTCCAGATAAGCACATACTTTGTATGTTCATACATAAAAATTTTTAAATGATCTGAGTATTCCTTCATTCCCCAACAAATAGCACAAATATAATGTTCAGAATGGAGAGTTAACTCAGAAGATGTCTAAATTTTTTGTATATGTTTCATGAAAAAGTCCCCTGGGAAGCCAGTTGGACTTGGTTGATCTTACTGAGTAGCTTTATTAGGTCATGAATCAGCTATAAATAAGTCAAATATGAACATGAATGCTGCCTCTCAAAATGATGAGTGTTTGCAAAAGTGTTTCCACAACACATTTGAAAATTAGATTAGGCCATTTGGTAAGGTGCAGCCAATGGCTTTCATTCCTCCTGTAATGATCATTCAGTTCTAAGACGTGACACATTTGCTGGGTCTGGAGAGCATGCTCAGTTTCCATATTCCAGCTCAAAGTGAAAGAGTGGGTCCGAGGTGAAGCAGGAAATGTATTTAATGGTCAGTGTGGATCAAATAGTTGCCCCTGAGGTCTAAATGGAGAAGAGTAAGGTAGACTTCCCTGTCTCCTGATGCCTGAATTTCCTAACATGGAACTCATATCTCAGGAGCATAAATAAACAGTCAGGGCAATACCCAAGGTCTGGACCATGCCTAGGTAGGGTGCACCATGATGCCTGCTTCCTCATCAGTGGTACCCTCCCCTATCTGCTTGTCATGACTCTAGCTGTGCACAAAAGCCCTCGAAAACATCTTTTGAATGATTAATTGAATAAATGAATGTAACATCATGAGGGTACTTGGTGCTTGAAAGAGAGACAGAGTGCTCGGACTGTATTCTAGCTCAGAGAGTAAGAACTGTTCTCTAGGGTTGTGACATAAGATGCAAAGCCAGCCCCAAAACCTTGCAGCAGGGCATCGATCCAAGCATCAGTGGATGTTTGCTGATTGACCACATAGGCTTGGCTGTACAATGCACTGTTTGTCCATTCAGTTGGACCATGAGCTAAACCCAGCTGTCCTGTTTTTTCAAGAGATTCCCTTGCCCGCTCAGATCTTTTCTGGGAAGAGGAAGGACAAAGGGACAGAGAAGTGTCTCTCGTTCTCCAGCAAGTGTGAACAACGTATTCTGGCTGTGTCCAGGCCCCTGGACTATCAAGACATCTGTGAGGGACTTTTGATGTCCAAAACTCTGTTTTGGCGCCTGCTATGTGTCCGTGAGGTCCTCCTTGCCCAATCTGCCCTAATAACCAGAGAGTGAGGCCTGTCATCCCTGACTGGCCCATCTCCTCATCCTCAATTCTAAGATGATTGTTGGGTTATTCATTTATGTTTCCTCTTGAACTCTGCCCTTTGAAAAATCCAGGAGTCTTTGGGGCACTGTCCCAGCTGCCTATATTTATGGTCCTTGCCCAAAAGACTAACTAAACACGTGTGTCAGCTCAACTCACAGACAGTATCTGCTGCAACACTACCATTGCCAGGCACTGTGTGAATTCCTGGAGTAGTGCTTAAGTTCTGGTGTGATTTATCAACAGTGGCCGTTATTGATGGATGTCGAAGGAAAAGTTTACATCTTCTTTTCTCAAGTGTTGAAGTTAGGATAACTTGGCACTCTTAAAACATTATTGAATAAAGGGTCAGGATAACTGAATGCTTAGTGTAAGGCTTCAGTGGATTCCGAAACAAATCCCCCAAAACCCATGAAAGAACATATGGACTATATATTAGATAGTATTATATCAATATTAAGGGCTTCCAAGGTGGCACTAGTGATAAAGAACCCGCCTGCCAATGCAGAAGACATTAAACATGCAGGTTTGATCTCTGGGTCGGGAAGATCCCCTGGAGAAGGGAATGGCAACCCATTCCACTTGCCTTGAAAATCCCGTGGACAGAGGAGCCAGGTGGGCTGCAGTCCATGGGGTCGCAAAGATTCAGACAATGCCTGAAGCAACTTAGCATGGCATGACACATATCAATATTAAATTTGAGTGTGATATAGTATTGCCATTTTAAAGCAGAATATCCTTTTTCTTAAGAGAGATGCTGCAAGGATTTGGGGCTGAAATGTCCCTATGTCTATTGGTTCAAGTAAACATTTTACAAATAGAAACAGAGACAGAGGGCGTGAAGAAAGTAGCAGAAGGGGAGAGGTGAAACCCCGTGTTGCACAATAAGATAAATAAGGTTGATGAACCTAGGTCATTGTTTCTCCTCCTCCGCACCATTGCTACCTGAGGCCAGATTATTGTCTTCATTGTTTGTTGTGTGACCATCCTGTGCATTGTGGGATGTGTAGTGACATCCTTGGCCTCTAGCCTCTAGATGCCAGTAGCACACCACCACCACCCACCGCAAGGACCAAAACAGTGTCTCCCATCAATGGCAAGTGTCCACTGGGGGACACCATTGCCCCTTCCTGAGGACCACTCCTCTAGGTGAAGTGTACAAGGATGACTGTCGGACTCCACTTTCACAAAATGAGAAGGTGGGGGAAGAAACATTCTGGTAGCGCTTGGGAACTTGTCCTCAGTGAAGAGTCATTTCCAGCTAAGGGAAACTTGACCTAGAAAAATTAAAACAACCTTCTATCAAGGACACTGATCGAGGTTTCAACACTTAGCAGTAATGAGGCTTAGATTTAAGCCTTTTGATTTTGATCTGGAGATTCTGAATTACAGTTTTGTCTGCACAAAGCAGGAGGCTCTGAGGAATGCCAAGGCAGCAAGTTCCTGTGGAGCCTGGTGTTGCCTTCATGGCTGTAGCATCTGTTTGTAGAAATTCTGGACCTGCCTAGTCACTGTCACGTGACTCCTTTCAGAGGATGCCCCAGAGTTTGAGTGGTGTTCATTCATTTATTCATTCATTCGTTTGTTCAGACTAATGATACTATAAAACAGTTTCAATATGCCACTCTGCACTCAGTGCTGATGCAAAAAGTGATTGTGATGGGACTTCCCTGGTGGTCCAGTGATTAAGAATCTGCCTTCCAATGCAGGGGACGCAGGTTCAATCCCTGGTCATTGAACCAGTTTCCACATGTCACAGGGAAACCACTGAGCCCATGTGCCACAACTAAGACCCAACAGGCAAAAATTGATAATTTAATTTCTAAAAACTTATTTTTAAAAACTGTGGTTTTGGATCCAGTCACGTAGAGTGTGGGCTTATCAGCCAATGCTGAATTCAGAGGCAAATCCCATGAGGTCCATGTCTGTACATTTTCTCTGCAGAGACATAAATCTCACACCCACAGCCATTCAAGCACAGAAGGTGACACCAAGAAGTTATATTACTGCTTTCATGCATTTATGTTTCCCCTCCAAAGCAATGATAAAATGACTATTTCCGTACCAAAATTTGTGGCCCTTAGTAAACCAAGTCTACTTGCAACCCACTCCAGTATTCTTACCTGGAGAATTCCATGGACAGAGGAGCCTGGTGGGCTACAGTTTATGAAGTCGCAGAGTTGGACATGACTGAGTGACTAATACACACAGTAAACCAAATGTAACAAGACAAGTCTGTTTACAAACAATAAACGTTGCACTTCTACCATTACTAAGTTCAGTGTAGATTCCAGGGACCTAAACATGAAGGAGACACACCCATGTCCTAAGGAAATCACAACTGGCCAAGGGATTTGACAGATTATCCTGAGAAAACTCCAATTCAAAGTGGTAAGGCTAATGAGAAGAGTTCAAGTTGCAATGACTGTATTCAGAAATAAGTGTTCATTGAGCACCAACTAAGTGCAACAGGTAGAAGTTTTCAAAACTGTATTAACTCTCAAGAGCTGACAATCTAGGAATATATGTATTCACATCATTATTCTAATTAGACAAGGTAGATGGCACCTCAGTTTTGCAAACAGTGCCTTCCCGTGAGTCAAGAGATGCGAGGTCATGATTTCAGGGCAAGGGATTCAGGGCCTACCTTCTGCAGTAGTTCCATTCCATAGGCATTTGAAGAAGGCATCCATTTGGGACAGATAGCGAGAGGGTAGAGAGATTGAGTGAGGGAAGAAGAATGTTTAGCCAGAGGGAATAGCATGAACGAAGACATGGAAACCTGAGCCTGGGAAACGTGTATTCAGGAAATGTAGGTGAGTTAGTTTAAAAGTTTCAGCGTAGTCTTAGACATAGTCCTAGTGGAATACTAGGGTGGGAAAACAGATCTCTGTCAGGTGATGGGGGCTGTTTATTTTCTGTATTGATGAGTCTGTCTTTCACTGTCTATTTTGTTCACTATATATTCCAAGCACCTAGAACAACTCGTGGTACATACTAGGTACTCAGCATTAGTTATATGTGTTACTTACCGCTCCCCTTCCCCAGCTTTCATTCTTAGCTGCCTGCAGACAGGGAGCTATGGTGTTTTTTCGTTTGTTTTAGCCATACTACATGGCATGTGGGATTTTAGTTCCCTGACCAGGGATTGAACCCTGCATTGAACCATGCACCCTGCATTGAAAGCATGGAGTCTTAACCACTGGACCAGTAGGGAAGTTACTGGGAGCTGTGGTTTTAATGCATAAGATTCTGGGCCAGGATCAGCACGTACCTTGTGTTTCTTTATGAGTACATGTGCATCCTAAGTCACTTCAGTCATGTCCGACTCTTTGCGACCCTATGGACTGTAGCCCACAAGGCTCCTTGGTCCATGGGATTCTCCAGGCAAGAATACTGTAATGGGTTGCCATGCCCTCCTCCAGGGGAGCTTCCCTACCCAGGGATCAAACCTCTGTCTCCTGGCAGGCAGGTTCTTTACCACTAGCGCCACCTGGGAAGCCCTTTATAAATGCAGTTCACATTGAACTGGGATTCCCATGTGGAATTTGGGAACTTTGTAATTTGGGGACTTTGTACATTCATCTAGAATCATCTTTTGTTCATTCTTCTCACTCCCTCTCTGCTTCCTTTACCTCCACCCACATTGCTCATCAGCCTTGAAAGTCATCTGCTTGCATGCTTTGTGAAATTAGGAATTCTGTCGTTTTTTTGGATACCCTGCCACCACTTAGAGCAAAATAAATGAGGAAGTGCTTTAAGTCTTAAATACCATATTTAGCACTCTATAATTTGGGTTATTCTGAAAAGCATCTTTGTGACTCCAAAGAGATGAGGATAATCAAATTCTGGGTCATGTTTTATTTTATTGGATTTGTATAGAGTCATTCTGTGTCAGGGATGAATAACTGAATAGCTGTAGCTTAGGTTATCTCATATCTGAAATGAGCATTGAAATTCATTTCTCCATATCAGGTTCAAAGGATACAGTGTCATCCTGGCCATTGGTTCTAAGTATTACCAGGTATATGAGGAAGCACATGAGTTGAATGTTAGTTGCTCAGTCATGTCTGACTCTTTGTGACACCATGGACTATAGCCCACCAGGCTCCTCTGTCCATGGGATTCTCCAGGCAAGAATACTAGAGTGGGTAGCCATTCCCTTCTCCAGGGAATCTTCCTGACCCAGGGGTCAAACTCAGGTCTCCGGTATTGCAGGTTAGGGGCGTGGGGTAGCTCCTCCCGGCTGCCGCCCCTGACCTCGGACGCTGGGTATCTCCTCTAGGCCGCCTCCCCGACCTCGGACGTGGGGTAGCTCCTCTCAGCCGTTCCTGCGCCGTCGCAGTCTGGTACTCTCGGCCGCTGCCCCTGACCTCGGACGTGGGGTGGCTCCTCTCGGCCGCGCTGCGCCCGTCGCAGCCGCCTGCGCTATGGTGCGCCCGTCACAGCCGCCTGCGCTATTGCAGGCAGATTCTTTACCGTGTGTGCTGCCAGGGAAACCCATCTGAGTTGAAGTTACACTTAGTTATGCCATAGTTTGTGTAAGAGAGAATTTGATCGGGAAGCCTCAGGGTTCACTCCTGGACACTCACTGTATTAGTTGAGTTTGGGTGGCCTCTGCCCTCCTCTGTCTATTTCCATCCCTAGTACATTCTACATAAAACACAACACGCGGTCTCCCAGCAAGATTGCCGGGCCTGTTTCACACCAGTGAAGAAAACCGGTGCCTCCATCAAACACTGGGCAAGTTTTCCTTCTCTCTGCACCTCAGTTTCTTCCTCTTTAAAATGGAAACACTAATGCTTTGGCAGGCATTCTGTCATTGCATGCTGAGACAGGCTTGTGAGTATCTAAAGTAATTATGTATATACAAGTGCTGTTTAAACTCCTGTCAAATACAAAAGTTATTTCCATTACTATCATGACTACCTCCTACAACACTACTTACCCTTTGATGAGACTGTTCTAAATGAGGCCAGCTCTGCAGGGCTTTTTGTATCTCATCTATCAGGATAGCATCACTGTGGACTGGATATCATTACTTCCGTTTCACACGGAAGACCTGAAAGGCCAAGTAATTCACCCAAGGCCATAAAGCTATTAAGTGGCCGTGTGAATTCTGATGTAAAGCTAGATTCTCTCTGATGTAAAGATCCATTCTGCTTATCATAATTCAACTTTATGTGGAAACACTGAGAAGGCTTTTTTCCCCCACTAAAGTATGTTGAGCACTCGCCTATGTCAAATACTGTGCTAAGAACTACATTCATTACTTTGTTTATTCTCGGCAAGTACGGGGCACTCTTGTCGTTTGGGCGGGATCATTCTTTGTGTTGGGGCCATCCTATGCCTCGTAGGATTTTGAGCAGCATCCTTGGCCTCTACCCACTAGATACCTGAGGGCACGCCCCCCTCCCCCAGTTGAGGGGAACATTGTGGGAGACCAATTCTGTTTTACAGATGAAGAAATTAAGACGCAAAGAATCAGGAGTCCAGAATCACAAAGCTAGTAAGTGGCAGAATTGGAATATGTCTGATTTGGAACTTGGAAACAGGACGCACATCCCCTCTCCCCCATGGTGTCCCTTTTTCTGATACTGAGGTGTGTTTCTGCAGGTGCTTACTAACAAACTGCCTTCTCCCATAGCAGATTTGCCATCAAGATTTAGTCCAGGATTTAGTGGCATGCACCCAGGAAGTGACCATGGGTTGCTTCCAACCATGGTCTCAACATAAA
Source organism: Bos grunniens (assembly GCF_055505025.1). Taxonomy (NCBI): domain Eukaryota; kingdom Metazoa; phylum Chordata; class Mammalia; order Artiodactyla; family Bovidae; genus Bos; species Bos grunniens. The sequence continues at coordinate 9,914,253 of NC_141194.1, forward strand.
TAATTCTACAACTTTGTCTATACCCATGATAGCTGCTCTGACTTCTTATGAAATATGAAGGTCTTTTTTGTCCTGGACAGTTTCAATCTGTTGCAAATATAAAGTCACAAACCAGTTCAGTCAGTTGTTGGAAGTTTCTGGGGTGATTTAAATAGCCCTGCCAATGTAGGTCGCTATTTTTACGGCTGAGCTAAGTGTTTGAAAGTGGTTCACACAGCCCTGCTCTTAGGTTGAAGTCACAGAACATCAGAGTTGTAAGGAATCTCAAGGCCTGGCCTGAGACAAGTGGAAATTGACCCTCAGCACCATGAATCCATGTACACACACATGGTTCCTGGTTTAAACAAAAAATCCTTTCTGATACTTTTTTCTATTTCTATTGAACTCATCCACTTGTGACCTCACAGGAAGGTATAACTGGTTAGTGTCAGGTCCTTCCTACCCTGTTCTTGCCAGGCTGGAAAAAAGTAGATGACAGAGCCTTTCACACTTCTGCTGTTCTGAGGGTTAGGTAGAGATTTATTTAGCAAAGATTTATAGCAAGTCCTATAATATGTGCCAGGCAGCATACTAAAAGCTTTACAAAATGCATTTGTGACCCCAAGATATGGTCCTATTACTGCCATTTTATATAGGAGGGGCTGGGATTAGGGTTTTAGAGAGGTTGAATAACTTGAAATTATGGCAAATGTCAGAGCCTGGATTGAAGAAAGTCTGATTGTAACTCAGTGGTTCTTAGACTCAAGTGGGCAGCAGCATTGCCTGTAGGCTGGTTCAATACAAATTGCTGAGTCAGACCCAGCCCCAGAATTTGGGGTTTAGTAGATCTTGGATCCTGCCCAAGGAATTGCATTTCAAATAAATTCATGGGTGATGCTGCTGCTATTGCTGGTCCTCAGACCAGTGAACCTGCTGCTCCTGCTTACATTCCCTTGACCGCCACACCCTGCCTCTCCTGTCTCCTGAGCTAAATAAAAAATGGTAGAATTACTTTGAGTCATAGCGGCCATCTTGGCGTATGAAATGCCGATTTCTGACTCCAATAGCTTGGCATTGGTCCAGGCATGTGTCGTTTACAGGTTCCCTCATGTGGTTCCGTGTGTAGCAAGGCTTCACGAACTTTCCTGATTTAAGCGGCACTTACCAAACTTGAGTGGGCATATGAATCACCTAGGGCTGCTGATAAAATGCAGATTTTACGCTTCACACACACACCCAGGAGAAACCCATGCTGATGGACTTCAGCCCAAACTTTGAATAGTAGCAACTAGTCAAGTAAGTATTTCCCAAACTTCATTCTTGCCAGGTAAAACATCGAATCCTAGTTCAATTTGAATTTTGGATAAATACTAAATAATTATCTTTTAATATAACTATGTCCCAAATGTTGCACGGGATGTACTTATACTAAAAAGTATTCAATTTGTATTTGAAATTCTATTTAAGAGGGTATTTTGGCTTTGTTGTTGTTTAGTCACCAAGTCGTGTCTGACTCTTTACAACCCTGTGGACTGCAGCACACCAGGCCTGCTTGTACCTCACTGCCTCGCAGAGTTTGCCCAAGTTCATGTCCATTGAGTCAGTGATCCCATCTCATCCTCTGTTACCATCTTCTCCTTGTGCCTTCAATCTTTCCTGACATCAGGGTCTTTCTCAGTGAATCAGCTGTTCTCATTAGGTGGCCAAAATATTAGAGCTTCAGCTTATTTTGTTTGGTGCTAGTGGTAAAGAACCCACCTGCCAATGCAGGAGACACCAGAGACGTGGGTTCAATCCCTGGGTTGGGAAGATCTCCTGGAGGAGGAAATGGCATCGCACTCCAGTATTCTTGCCTGGAGAATGCCTTGGACAGAGGAGCCTGGCAGGCTATGGTCCATAAGGTCACAAACAGTGGGACATGACTGAAGCAACTTAGCACTTAGCACTAGCAACTCTACCCGAAGATAAGAATCATTGGAACTAGTTTCAACATTCACTCATGGATTCCTGTTTGCAATTCAGACCTGCTGAATCATAATTTTTAGAGTCTATTCAGTATTCAGTCCTGCCGCTAAGGTCAAGTCCAATCAGAAAGATTCTTGACCATCATATTTTAACCTCTTTGATATTCTCAGAGAATCTGGGTGTTCATTGATTTGAAGGGCTGGAGTAGGGTTTGCAGATAAAATATAGGATACCCAGTTAAATCTGAACTTCAGATAAATGATGAATGTAACTTTTTAGTTAAATATACTTCAAATATTATGTGAGATCCACTGATGCTAAAAAATTGATGTTTGTGTGAAATTCACATTTAACTGGGTGCCCTGTGTTTTTAAGTCAGTAAATCTGGCTGGAGGAGTACTTGCAAATAAGCCTGATGGAGCCTACCTTCATGCCAGCAGCTGAGCAGAACCACATGGTTCCTTCTTACAGCACAGTTAGACCCCATAGAGGGAGTCAAGAGAACCTTTGAAGCTATTAGGTCTTTGCATCAGAAAAGTAAGGCCTCATTCAGAGAACAGATACTGTAAGATACCTTAGCCCCTGGGAAGGATGCCTAGGAACTCAGAGTGGACTCTTTCTGAAATGGGGTGGGAAATGAAGGGCATGCATCTCACACCAGACACAAGGGCAGCGTTCCTCCCAGAAGCGAGGAGTTCTGCACAGGATCGCTGCTTCATAGCAGCTCCCGGTCCACCCTGGGGATAATGTCTGCTTCCAAGGAGGCTCTAAAGCAAAGCAGCCAGTGGACTCTACTTTTATGTGCGCTGGCCCTGCCTCTGCTCTCCAGGGGGCCAGCTCTTTGCCCTCCTGGTGGAAAAGAGTGTCTGCCAGCAGCTCCGAGGTGGGCAGCATCTGGCAGTGGTAGAGGGTTTGGTGCAGCCACAGGGATGGGAGCCAGGAAAGGAGGTCCCCGGAGCATCTTCCCAGCAGAGTGTAACTGTTTGCTTCCAAGTTGTATATCGCGGTGAACTTCTAGCTCCCACACTGCACAGACCCAGGAGCCAAACCCCTCCAGAATTTGACCTTTGTCCTTGGTGCTTCTTAAGGATGTGTGGTTAGATTTGAAAAGGGATTATTTTTTAGTTCGTGCTGGCACTTTTAGTTGGCTAAGTTCTACAAGTGTCCTTCTGACCCATGCATTTTATGTCAACACAATCACAAACTAACGTGTGGTTATTTCTGATACTAATTATTCAGTTATTTGTTTTATATCACTTGATGTCCCTTGCCCTGAATTAACTCACTGAGTGGCTTTTTCCAGCCAACAGCAGCAGCTGAACTCTTGTTTTTTACTACTTCCTGAACATGCCTTATTTGACAGAATGTTATTTATAATAAAATTCAGTCTCCTTCTAGCTTATTACTATAATCCTGTATTTTACATGTAAATTATATTAGGAAGCCAGTGTATTTTTGTTAGTAATTTAGAGTTTGCAGGAAAAACAGAATGAGAGAAAAAAAAAAAACAGTTTTTGTTTTTTAATAAGTTCTCTTCCTCTGGGAAAGATAAAGATTCTGATACAAACTGTCGTTTAGTAATCCAGAATAAATTGTTGCATTCTCTCCTTTCACTTAAAAGAATGTTCCATGTGTCGCCTCCTATTGTACTTTTGCAAAAGGTTTTAACAGAATATACTCTGTTCATACCTTGAAGGGCTTGTTCCAAATAAGACCTCTGGTGCTCTGGAGAAATTGGTGGACTTTTTTTAGCACCTCGTCTGGTGGGGGTGGGGGGTGGGGGGGGGAGGGGAGTAGGGACTCCATGAGTTCTCACTGCAGACAAGCAGTTCACTGTTCAAAAACCACCAGAGGATATTGTCCCTGCTGGATTGTGTGCAGAGAAGGACAGAAACTTGGCATGTCTGTTCTTGTAATAGTCCCCAGGTGGGAATTAGCCCTATGGTGGGATCTGTGTTAAATTTGTGAACTCTTTTGCTCCCCACACTTTATGGAGGATGTGGGAAAACTGAAAAGGAAGTTAAAGAAAGGCAATGGAGGTGGTTAAAATTCTGCAAGCTAGTTCCTCTTCAGAAACCTTTCAGGAAATGGGCTGGTTTCCCTTGGGGAGAAGCATTGGGTCAGGGTCAAATGTGTGGATGGGGTGGGAGTAGGGGTGGAGCTGAGTTACCCTGCATCCTATGAAAATTGTCCCCTGCTTACAGGCAGGTTGACACCTCTGATTTGGATATTACTGTGGGAGGCCCGCCATAGATGGCTGGACAAGTCGTGCATGTTACACATGGTGCAGGGGGAGGGGACGATTCTTTCTAATTATGAAGGGCTCCAGGTTCACTATTGAGACACTAACTGTGAGACTCTGGAGGTGTTCTTACCCAACCTCTAACACACACATACGTACTTTGTTCCCATCTACAATTTGGAACCACCTAGAAGACCTAGCAGCCCATCTAGAGTGAGAAATATCACCTAGAGACAGGACAAATGGTGAAGGATGTTGGTTGACATCCTAAAATGACATCGTGTATTTCCTTCCCATGGTTGGGCTCTAAAGGAGTCTCCCATGTTCCTGAGAGAACAATGGAATTCCGGCAGGTCCCGGGCAGAACAGCACTGGCCAGGATTCAGTGATGCCTCAGAAACTGGACCCTAGGCCTCTAGTTAGCAGTTGTCACCGAGCAACGCTGCTCATCACAGCTGCTTGTGATATGGAGTCACTTCCTTGTTCCTCTTGCTCTTGGAAAGACAGGCTTCTAGAAAATTTTCTTTAACCTACGCTTTCATTTTGCTGTTGAGTCACATTTAGGGTGTGAACTAGAAAATGTAAAAGCTAATATGTGTATTTTCACTGCAACATAAATGGAGAGTTTGTCTAAGGTTTTCTGACTCATTTTGACTGGAGTGTAGTTGTAAGTGGAAATTTTGTAGTTTAGTCAGAGTTCAGAAAACTGAGGCTTGGAGTTATTTATTTCAGATGTATAAAAATAGGAATTTATTTTCATGTGTGCATTTATATTGTGTTGTGATAGCTGTTTGTTTGCCAATCTGTCCTAATATCTGGTCCCAGGAGTGCCTAGTGTCATAGAAAGTGTGAACATTCAAAATTGGCTTGTGTGTCTTCAGGACGGTTGTTTAATCTTTGTGAGCTATTCATCATTTCCCCATCTTGTAAAATAAGATGTGTATACGTAAGGCCGCTTTGAAAAGCTAACGAGACACTGTAAAGACAGATTGTGAGCCCAGTACATGACCTGAAAACGTCCTAATCGTTCATGTACTCACCTGAGTATACAGCCCGCAGTTGTGAGGAGCAAGTCCTGTGCCCCTTCTGGAATTTGTCAGAGAAGAAATTTCCAGGAGTCTGGTGTAATGACTTTTTTTTTCCTCCAGCCACAGGACGAAGTCTTCAGGCTGGCCACCTCCCTCGGGAACCTGGGGCTTGAACCAGGTACCACCCTATGGATGGGAGATGACGGCAAACCGGGATGGCCGAGACTGCTTCATCAAGTAAGTTGAACACAACACTCATGAACGGTGCCAACTTTGCCTTTTGGGACATTTCTGTTTCGACCCTTGACTCGGTAGAATTAGCATTCTTAAATTGTGGACTCCTGGGCACTTGGAGGCCATGACTCAATCAACTGATTGCCTGGGCCTTCCATATCTGGTGACATGAGTTTGCTTTGTTCTTAGGCTCGTGCCATTTTAGGCTGACAATACCCAGGGTTGCAGGTCCTCCTGGGCCAGAGCAAAAATGTATGTTATTGAATCTCAGGCCAGTTGTATTCATTGTCTGAGATGAGTGAATAAAGTTTGACATGGAGGAATGTCATTTGGAAAGCCTTCTTGAAACGGTTAAGACAGAAATGTTCCTGGTTCTTCTCTAACTAGAAAAATCATCAGAGAGGATTACATGCATTATGGGTTGTCCTATAACTTTCTCCCACTAACATTAGTTAAGGTTTTGGATATTTTGTGGCACTTTTCTTTTTCAATTGTGCTAAAATATATATTACATACAGGTTATTTAATTTATGTTATATATATAATGGCTATGTTACATATAACATAATGGTAAATTTTATTTACCATCGTAACTGCCTCTAGGCATACAATTCAAGGACATGAACTATATTCACACTATTTGCAACTATCACCACTTTCATTTTCCAGATCTTTTTCATCGTCCCCAACAGAAACTTCTGTCCACATTAAACAGTAATTCCCTATTCCCCCCCAATACCTGTTATCTTACATAAATGAACTCATACAATGTACTTTTTTTATCTGGCTTATTTTACTGTGCATAATGTTCTCAAGGTTCATTCATGTTGTAGAATGTCTAAGAATTTCATTCCTTTAAGACCAAGTAATATTGGGTTGGCTAGCAGTTTGGGTTTCTCTGTAAGATCTTACTGAAAAATCCAAATGAAGTGTTTGCCCCACCCAATATTTAATTGTATGGATAGATCCCATTTGTTTATCCATTTATTTGTCTGCAATCATTTGAGCTGTTTCCATCATTTTGCTCTTATGAATAATGCTACTGTGAACATTAGTACCTGGAGGAAAGCATGGCAACCCACTCCAGTATTCTTGCCTGGAGAATCCCATAGACAAGAGGAGCCTGGTGCGCTACAGTCCATAGGGTTGCAAAGAGTCGGTCACTACTAAGAGATGTAGCATGCACATAAGAGCATTAGTGCACAAGTATCTGTTTGAGTCTCTGCTTCTAATTCTTTTGGGTATATACCTGGGAGTGGAATTGCTGGATTATATGATAGTTAGATGTTCATTTTTTTCAAGAATAACCAAACTGTTTTTCACAGAGGGTATAATGCTCTGGTTTTTTGCAGTTGTGTGAAAAAAGTTGCTTATATTGCACCTCTAATAACAGCAAGAGGCCACTCTGTTTTCTTCTCCAATCTAAGTGAAATATTCTTAATTATGAGAAATTAGTGAACAAGATTTGAAATCACAAAGCATATTTAGCCCTAGCCTAATAGAAGTGAACAGAGGTTGTAGGCCAAGGGGAAAAAATGTTTCAATACCACAGGCTTCATTGTTTGTTTCAGCCCGGTGGACTATGGACTGATTAGCAAATATAGGATCCATGTGAGATAGGGGATCATTTTTATAAAAATGGAAACATCTGCCAAGACTGCTATTGAGTATCTGCTCTTCTGGACAGTCCAGCACATTTAAATTAAGACTGCTGGCGAGTAGCTTCGGAAAAACTCCTGTGGGTGTTGTCAGTGGTTTCCTAGTCTCTGCAAAGGGAAGAGGACTTCTCTTTAGAGTTCAGTTTGTGACTGTGGGGCTGGCTTCCTGGGTCCTTCCTAAATAGGATGGGGAAGGAATCTGTCAGGAATCTTGAAGATACGAAGATAGGCCAGGAATTTTTTACACTCTATGTTGTTGTTTGCTAATTTCAACAGTTTGCCTGTGTCCCTCATAATGATAGAAATATGATATTTTTTGGTATTATATTATGCCATCTATTTCATAACATGGATATGAATTTATGTAATTGGCACAGTTGAGGTGGCCTAGATGCATTGACTCAAAACAATAAAAATTTCTGCCAAAGAAATGTAATTTTAAAAACACATGGGTTATGAATTTTGTGATGGTACAACTCATGCTTTCCTAATTAAAATGGATTTTCCTTTGTGGTTGGATTGAGACTCCTGTACATTAGAGGCCAGTTGATCAATAGATACAAACCCAAACGATTGCCCATTGGTTGGAGATTCTAGGAACCCCAACTAGATCTACAGATATGCATTTCCATCAATGTCATTGACATTTTTAAGGGCTAGCCCAGGTGTCAATTTAACATTTACACTGGCCTAATGCCAGCTGTTGAAACATGAAGGAGCAGATCAGCAACTTATTAGAGAAGCCTGCACTGATTACTAAACGACAAGTTTTAAAACCAAAGTCACCGGTATCACTTATCTAAATCCACAGAGCTTCTTCCTTGAAGAGTAAATTTCCACAGTCTTCTCAAAGATACTGTTTAAAGATGTCAAAAATGGTATTTCTTTTGAAAGTCTTTGTTGTTTCTTTGCACTGATGAGTTTTATAGTATGAGTTTTATAAATAATCAGAATCATTCTGAGTTTTTCTCTTACCAAGTAAGTGATGTCCGTTACAAAGAGATTACAAAGTGTTTCTCTACTCATTAGTTTTAGAAGTTAAAAGAACAATTTGAAAAACTAATCTATTATTAGTAATTAGCACCTTTGCATTTACTTTTCAACTCTGTTACATTTTCTCTTTGAAAGAGAAATGTCTTTTTTCTTATCTTGTCTTGAGATCTAGATGATAACTCACATCAGACAATTGTTTTTGATGGAGATACAACAACTTCTAAGTGATGGACAGAGCTATGGGAGGAACCAGGGTTCACTGTTCTTAGAGTTAATGCTATTGTTAATTCTATTGAGATAATTGAGACAATTCTATTGTTACAAATATTTCAGAATATGGCTCAGAGTAGTTTAAGATGTGTTCAAATTTCATCTTTCCTCTTCTATCCTCAATTATTTACAGTAGGGCTGGGTAGCATGTTTTCTATAAAGAGTTACTATTCCATGGGGTTAAAGACGTCTTTCCCCTTTGGTGTTTATATGTTTGTTCTCTACGTCTGTGTCACTATTTCTGCTTTGCAAATAAGATTATCTATACCATTCTTGTAGATTCCTTATATATGTGTTAATATATGATATTTGTATTTCTCTTTCTGACTTACTTCATTCTGTGTGACAGTCCATGTCACTACAAACGGCCCAATTTCATTCCTTTTTATGGCTGAGTAATATCCCATGGTATATATATGTACCACGTCCTTTTCCATTCATCTCTTGGTGGACATTTAGGTTCCTTCCATGTCCTGACTATGAAAAATAGCACTGCTATGAACACTGAGGGTAAAGTAAAGTTGCTCAGTCATGTCTGACTCTTTGCTACCCTGTGGAGCATAGCCCACCAGGCTCCTCTGTCCAAGGGATTTTCCAGGCAAGAATACTGGAGCGGATTGCCATTTCCTTCTCCAGGGGATCTTCCCAACCCAGGGATAGAACGCAGGTTTCCCACATTGCAGGCAGATGCTTTAATCTCTGAGCCACCAGGGAAGCCCAACATTGAGGGTACATGTGCCTTTTTGAATTATGGTTTTCTCTGGGTATATGCCCACTAGCGGGATTGCTGGGTCATATGTTAGCTCTATTTTTAGTTTTTTTTAGGAACCTCCATACTGTTCCACATAGTGGCTACACAATTTACATTCCCACCAACACTACAAGAAGATTGAAAAGGACAAGTTTTGTTGATATGCTTAGAGAAATAATTTTTTTGAGGTACGAAGAACATTGTGTAAGAAACATGACAGATGGGAAAAAAATTTCTCAGTTTCTCATTATTAACAATTAAGAGAGACAGCAGAACAGGGGAAGGGAGAGAAGCAGATCGGAAGAGAGAAACTACCAAGAGAAGAGTCTTGAAAGGATGCATCCTGGTGAGAAATGGCTAAGAGAGGGAACAATGGGCGGGCAGAGAAATTAGGACAAACTAGGGAAAGTAAGGTACTCTGAGATGTTTCTTATAATAATAACATCCATAAATTATAAATGAAGCTGGATATACATATTGCTATAGATATAAATAGAGAAATAGATATGGATATAGTTAAGGATTATAGATAATCATGTAGACATTGATACAGATATAAATGGCTATAGATATACAAAGAGAGTTGTAGATATAGATGTCAGTGGATATAGACTATAGATCGAGATGGATAGACATAGACCAGTGACTGTGCACCCAGGTTTGCCCAGGAGGATCTTGATTTATGGGTATTCTTCTGGCATAATTTCTGATGGCATCTCCTTTTGTTCTCAGAGTGTTCTGATTTGGATAATATAAGGTAACTATATATCAAACTACCAAAGTTTAGAAAATTCTTGGAAGATGTAGGATTGCATTTCATCTTGACAACTGTCCTGTGAAATAGTTAAAGCACACAGAGGAATCTCCTTCTTGCAGAAGAAGCTGAGGTTCACGGGAATTGGGGTCTCCACCTCCTATGGCTAATCAGAACAGTGTTTGCACCACATTGTCAAGACTCCAAAGCCTTGGTACTTTTGACTTTTCATCCATACTAAGCTTTGGTCAATACCCCTAGGATTCCCCAGCCCCACCAATGTACTCTGCCATACCCTCCCTACTCAGCATCCTTAGAAATTGCCTGGGCAGCCTGATTATCTGCTCATGTGTACAAGCACTCCTTGGTTACACCTAACATGTGTCCCCCGCAACATATATTGAGCACCAGCTAAGTGGTGAAGATGGGGCTTCCCATGTGGCGCTAGTGGTCAAGAAGCCACCTGCCAACACAGGAGACATAAGAGAGTCCGACTCATTCCCTGGGTCGAGAAAATCCCCTGCAGAAGGGCATGGCAACCCACTTTAGTATTCTTCTCTGGAGAATCCCACGGACAGAGGAGCCTGGAGGCCTATGGTCCATGGGGTTACAAAGAGTCAGACACCACTGAAGTGACTTAGTACACACACATGCAAATGATGAAGATGTTAAAATAAGCAAGGTGTATTCTTTCCTTCCAAGCTCTTAAAATGTGGTGGAAGTGATCTATGAAACAATAGAATATGCTTTAGATACAGGGGAAGGCCCAAGAAGGAAACGATCTGTCTTTTGGAGCCGGGGGTGAAGATGCAGGCCATTGCCATGGGTCTCACACTAACAGAGAGGCCAACCATTATTCTCAACCAGGTAGTATCTCTTTTAAGCCCTTTCAGTTCAGTTCAGTTCAGTCTCTCAGTTGTGTCCGACTCTTTGCGACCCCATGAATCGCAGCACGCCAGGCCTCCCTGTCCATCACCAACTCCCGGAGTTCACTCAGACTCACGTCCATCGAGTCAGTGATGCCATCCAGCCATCTCATCCTCTGTCGTCCCCTTCTCCTCCTGCCCTCAATCCCTCCAGCATCAGAGTCTTTTCCAATGAGTCAACTCTTCGCATGAGGAGAGACACATAATATGTTTCATATCAAAAATGAGGGAGCAATGTGAGTTCCTTATTTTGCATTTTTTAATTAAATGAAGCAATATATGCTTATTTAACTGTAGAGGTGGGTAGAGATAATGCAAAAATAAATGCTTTGTAAATTTGTTTTTGGAGGCTGAAGAAAAAATTTAAGCATGAGCAAAATAAATATTAAAACATTTGCCACCAAAATAGATTAGATGAGCCACACTGGAGTCTGGGGAAAGGGATGAGGGGCTGGGCAGTAGGAGACCAGACTGGAGGTTCATTTCCAAACCACACGCCCTCATTTTTCAAGTTCTAAACTCAAGAGGCTTTTTCTTTTTTTCTCTTCTTTTTTGACCTACTGGTTTTCTGGCCACTTTCCCCCATAAGTTTGCAAATGTAACCCTGTGTGCATATTGGACAAGACACAGTGTTCCATTATTGAACCAGCAATTCTCATGGGGGGTAATTAAACCAAGTCACTATCTTCTTAATGCAGAGGAATTCAATTCTGAAACCTGAATATTGGATACTAGTAATGAGATGTGGAAACTTCCACTTTGTTTTCCAGTATGGCTTTGGCCCAACTTGGGAGTTATATAGCCATTGCTATCTGCCAGTCAATTTAGTGGTCAATGAGAAATGTGTTTTTGGCTCCTCTGTCTCCAGAAAAGAATTATCTGAAGAAATACAAGTACTTTTTGTGCCCCATCCCTGTTTTTTATTAACCATAAGACAGTTAAGTCAACATGACAGAATTCTGTTATCTTGAAAATTACAAATGACAAAGCCTTGTTCAGTTTCTCAGTCGTGTCCAGCTCTTTGCGATCCCATGGACTGCAGCACCCTTGGCTTCCCTGTCCTTCACCATCTCCCAGAGCTTGCTCAAACTCATGTCCATTGAGTTGGTGATGCCATCGAACCATCTCATCCTCTGTCTCATCCCCCATCTCCTCCTGCCTTCAATCTTTTCCCAGCATCAAAACCTTTCATCATCCTAAAGTGGGAGCCTCTGAGTATTCCCTCCAGTCTTTATCTGGTCTACTTCAAGTGTCCCCAAAAGGGAAGAAGCAATTGATTATTTTCAAATACTTTTGATAATTCTAGGGCTAGTCTTTGTATTTTTTTTTTTTTTTTACATTTTTACCCCAAGATTTCATAAGAGAGTCTTAGAGTTATTCTGTGGAGGAATCCAATAATCTTTTGTTATGTGATGAATGCCCTTGAACTTTTCCTTCTCTAAAATTTAAAGAATAAAAATAAGTCAAGAAGAGTTAAGTTATAAAGTTCTGTGTGTATATTTTGGTTGCACCCCTCAACCCCTTGATCAATTTCATATTTGAAGCAGATTTCAGTTTCTTACTTTATTAAACTTACATTTTAAAAACACACTCAACAGAGGACAACTGAATCTGAGAGATTGCTCAAATTGTTACTCTTTGTTTCTGGCAATAAAAGGCAGAATGTCTTTTTAGAAATTAACAGTTGTGCCAATAAAAGAAATAGGAGAGATCTATTTGAGGTGGGTTGCTCTGTCATTTTGTGTGGTTTTAAATTAAGAGCCTAGAGTAGAGGCAGTTTGCCTCATTTTTGTGTTTTTGGTGAAGAATTCTTAAATAAAATGTTTCGCTTCCAAGTACACACAATGAATTCTGCATAAAATGTAAATAATTGCCTCATTGCAAGAGCAAATGCCATTTAGGTAAATGAGTTCCTTAGGATTCCGAGCATCCACTCAAGGGGAGGGAGGTATATTATAATTTTGGAAGTGGAGGAACAAAGTAAACGTGATAGGATCATTACACGAAATGAAAGGTAATTATGTCATGTCAACGCGAAAGCTTCCCAGGCTGAACATTCGGGGCTGTTTATTCCCTTCATTGGAGCAGATTTGTTTTCTTTCGAATCTGACAAAGCACCTCTCCACTGAGTTAATAATCACAGCTCCCAGCTGGAAGGTAAGTTTGCAGAGCTGATGGAAGGCTTTTAACAGGAAGGCTCTGAAATGACACCATCATTCCAGTTCTACCTTAGCATATGGCACAGCAAACTGTGCTCGGCAGACTTCTCCTTTATTGGAGGTTATTTCATTTTCCCTACACGTTTAGTTTTTGTAACTTTGCTGGTGGACTTAATCTGGCCGTCATCTAGGACACGTCCCTAATGCATTTGCTTATTTGATACCAGCAGGCCAAGGTATCTGAAGGGAATGTAATTATTCAAAGTCCCTTGGGCTACTTGATCCCGGCCGAGTTGGGACATGCACATTTGGGAAGAGCTGTCGACAGCCGGCTGGCTGCTGGACAGAGTGGGCTCTCTCTTCTCCTGAGCTGTTATGTAGCCCCTGGGGATGTACATGAGGTGGGTCACAGAGCCCATTTGGAATCCCAGGGACAGGCAGCCTGTGCAAAGGACAAGCACCTGGGTGGCCAGGTTTCCATCACAGCCTGTAATTGAAATAGTAGCTTGGGGCTGCCTACCACCCCTTGCTTCCTGAGTGGCCTTTGTGTCCCTACTTTCTGGACTGAGCCAGCCCTTGCAGAGAGCAATTTTGATCTCATCACCTAGGGCTGGGACCCAGGCAGGAAACTCTGGCCTGTCCAGAATGGCAAGTAGGGGATGTGGATATTTAGCCAAGGAAATTGGCTAAACTGAAGAGAACAAGGAATCACCTGTGGTGGCAGGTGTTTTTCATCACTGTCTGCACTGCCACCTAGGAGGAGGCACAGAATTGCCTTCCTGGGGCCCACCAGGGGGCAGGAGACAACTGTTCCCCACCAGGCCCTGACCTCTATTTCCTCTCAAAACCCGAGTAAAACCGTCTTATTAGTAGCCACCTTCTAGGGAAGAGTCTCTTAGTTGCAAGGCTGAGAGATGGCAATGCTTTTTAGTGGACACTCAGATCAGCCTGAGTCAAGAGCAGTGGTGTCCCATCTCTGTGCCCCAGGGTGCGCCACTCACCCACTGCTGGAGCACAGGTTTGGTGACAGCAGTTCACCGAAGAAGGCTGGGAGAGACTCTCAGATCTGTCCAATATTAAAGTGAAGTGAAAGCCTCTCAGTCGTGTCCGACTCTTTGCGACCCCATGGACTATGCTTTCCATGGAATTCTCCAGGCTAGGATACTGGAGTGGGTAGCCTTTCCCTTCTCTGGGGGATCTTCCCAACCCAGGATCGAGCCCATGTCTCCCACATTGCAAGTGGATTCTTAACCAGCTGAGCCACAAGGGAAGCCCATCCGATATTAAAGGACACAGCTAAAGATGCAGGGCCAGCTACTTCATTTTTGGTGCCCATTCCAAAATGAAAACACGCCCCTTGTTCAAACAGCAGGATGACCGTGCTCATAAATGTAAAGGTTTTCCATTTTTCCTATGTGTCTCTGTCAACATGTCTTTGATTTTCTATTGAATGCCATTGGAACTAGCCAAAAACAAAATTTTTTAATCATTAGCATGAGTGTTCCCAATCATTTATATATTATGCAGTGTGAATTTTAGATGCAAATAGCAGAGTAGGTAACTCATATGAGGAACTGCTGTTTCACATGTACACATATTTCATTCTGAACAGAGAGTAGAAATGCACAAAATGAACTCAGTGATTTTTGTTTTACTTCTTGACATGAGTACACGCCACCAAATCTCCCTTCCTTTGGCTTGCTGATGCATAAGGAGAACCAACAGGCGGCTCAGTGGTCAAGAATCTGCCTGCCAATGCCGGAGACACAAGAGACATGGGTTCGATCTCTGGATCAGGAAGATCTCCTGAAGTAGGAAATGGCAACCTACTCCAGTATTCTTGCCTGGAAAATTCCATAAACAGAAGAGCCTACTGGGCTACAGTCCATGGGGTCACAAAGAGTCGAACACAATGGAGCACACTTGCAAGCAAGCAAGGGGAACCAAGAGGAAAGTGAATTCTGGGTGCCCCTATTTTTCCCATGCCTTATGTGTCATCACCTTGAGTTTAAGGGGATGCCTGGCCAGTACAGGGTGATCACACGAGGATGAGAGGATAAACAAGGACTCCTTGATCATTCATGTTGCTCAAAAAGCTACATCTGTTCAGAACTAATTAGCCTTCAGTCTTCATCTCCAAACGTCTCCCCTTGAGGTTTTTTAAAAATAATTTATCATGCATTTCTCAGTAACGGCCTAGGAAAGAGGGAAACTTGCCTGGAGCTAGCTATTGACTGACTCAGAAAGCCGTCTCCATGCCATTTCCAGGATGGTTTTTGTCACCCTGAGGTATATACTTCCCCACTCTTCTCCTGTCAGCTATTAATTCTCTTGGTCAAGTCAGCAAGGTGTGTTCTGTGTGTGCTATGTCGCTTCAGTTGTGTTCATCTCTTTGCAACCCCATGGACTGTAGCCCACCAGGCTCCTCTGTCCATGGCTTTCCCAGGCAAGAATACTGGAGTGGGTTGCCATTTCCTACTCCAGGGGAATCTTCCTGACCCAGTGATTGAACCCACATCTCTTACATCTCCAGAATAGGCATGCTTTTTCTATAAAATATCAAATAGTAAATATTTTAGGCTTTGGAGACCATTTCTCTTTCAAATGAAAACAGTGCAACTCTGCCACTGTAGTGTGAAAGAAGCTATAGGAAATGTGTAAACGAATGGACATGCTTGTGTTCCAATAAAACTTTATTTAAAAAAATTGGTGGTGGGCTAAATTTGACTCATGGGCTATAATAGTTTGCTAAACCTTGCTCTAGAACATCGTGCACTTGGCTGCAATCTCATATGAAAGGAACCATGCCAGACATTGGTAAAGTGACTTTTGAGGCTGCATTGTGAGTCATGTAAGGAGTTAAAAAAGGACTCCAGAGCCCCATTTTTCCCTGCTGCTGCTGCTGCTAAGTCGCTTCAGTCCTGTCCAACTCTGTGGGACCCCATAGATGGCAGCCCGTCAGGCTCCACCGTCCCTGGGATTCTCCAGGCAAGAACACTGGAGTGGGTTGCCATTTCCTTCTCCAATGCATGAAAGTGAAAAGTCAAAGTGAAGTCGCTTAGTCGTTCCTGACTCTTATTGACCCCATAGACTGGAGCCTACCAGGTTCCTCTGTCCATGGGATTTTCTAGGCAAGAGTACTGGAGTGGGGTGCCATTGCCTTCTCTGCCGTTTTTTCCTACTTGTTGCCTAAAAGCTCCATGATGTATCTCTTGTCAGTAAGAGTTCTTGTACAGCTCTCACAGTCATTGTTGTTGTTGTTCAGTCGCCCAGTTGTGTCCAACATTTTGTAACCCCATGGACTGCAGAACACCAGGATTCCTCCCTGTCCCTCATCACCTCCTGGAGTTTGCCCAAGTTCATGTCCATTGCATCGGTGATGCCATCCAACCATCTCATCCTCTGATGCCCTCTTCTCCTTCTCTCTATTGTCTTCTGACATTTATTGCATGTGTGCTAAGTTGCTTCATTCGTGCCCAACTCTTTGTGACCCAAGGACTGTAGCCTGTCAGGCTCCTCTGTCCCTCACGTCTAAAAGGTATTCTAGGAATAACATTGTTAAAATCCACTAAAGAAGTAGAATTTTTATTTTGAGCGTATCATGATTCCCCCCACACACACATTTTCAACCAACACCTTTGCTGTAGGGGGTTTGAGGGACAGGAACTGACAGCAACTTGAAGCCCAGTCACAGTGGAATGCTCAATGCAAGCACAAATAATTATTAGGGAGGTGAAAATTACATAGCAACTTGCTCATACTAATGGTCTACGGAGAAACAGCTCCATTGTAATTTCAAAACGTTAATTGTCCATAATGTTTTGAAGAAATTCTACTCATTATCTTTTTCAAATTTTATAAAGCTCCCATATAAAGGTCCCCAGTTTATTTTTGCTCTATTCTAGGCTGTTCCCTTGGCTTCCATGACACCATCCCACTTCTTTTGTTCCAAACTCAAAGAATATTCCTTCTCATGGCTCCTCAACTTGTTCTTTTTTCTTTCAACATTCAAAGTTCACTTTGTCATATTTTCAAGCCTATATTTCTACTTCAGTTCAGTTCAGTTCAGTCACTCAGTCGTGTCTGACTCTTTGCGACCCCATGAATCGCAGCACGCCAGGCCGCCCTGTCCATCACCATCTCCTGGAGTTCACTCAAACTCACATCCATCGAGTCGGTGATGCCATCCAGCCATCTCATCCTCTGTCGTCCCCTTTTCCTCCTGCCCCCAATCCCTCCCAGCATCAGAGTCTTTTCCAATGAGTCAACTCTTCGCATGAAGTGGCCAAAGTACTGGAGTTTCAGCTTTAGTATCATTCCTTCCAAAGAAATCCCAGGGCTGATCTCCTTCAGAATGCACTGGTTGGATCTCCTTGCAGTCCAAGGGACTCTCAAGAGTCTTCTCCAACACCACAGTTCAAAAGCGTCGATTCTTCGGTGCTCAGCTTTCTTCACAGTCCAACTCTCACATCCATACATGACCACTGGAAAAACTATTAGAACCCACACACAAAAAAGAAAAAAACAAGGATTCATGAACATAAATACTTTGATACCATTTGATTTGAATCCAAAAATTTCTGGAGACGCATGACTGTCCCACTACAGCAGACAAAAGAGATCAACAGGGCTTGGTTTACACTGTCTGGAGTATTGTCTTCGCAGTAGCAGTTGGTCAATAAGTGTTTGTTAAATAAGTACTTGCATGTGTGTTTGTACAGGTAGATGCTTTTTTTGTTTGGTTGGTTGGGTGGTTGTTTTTAGCTGTGGGGCATGTGGAATCTTAGTTCCCCAACAAGGGATCAAGCTCATGCCTCCTGCAGAGGAGGCTCAGAGTCTTAACCACTGGCAAGTCATTTTTGTTTGTTTTTTATTTGAGGAGGTGGGTGAATGAATTATTGGTTGGATGAATAGACTTTTCTCTGAAACGTTTTGTCAGTACGTTGTTAGGAAAGATGCTGATATACAAATCAGTGAATGAAAATTCTCTCTTTAACTTATTGATATAGAAATTTCATACCAAAAGTTGGTCTTATTATTTCTTCAGAAGACCTTAAAAGTTCATCAAGGCCTTGTTAGTGAAGTATATCTTAGTGTGGCTATTTATGTGTGTGTCTGCACTCAGTCGGTGTCCAACTCTTTGCAACCCTTTGGACTTTAGCCCGCAAGGCTCCTCTGTCCATGAAATTTTCCAGGCAAAAACAGTAGAGTGGATTACCATTTCTTCTCCAGGGGATCTTCCTGACCCATGGATTCAACCCATGTGTCTTTCGTCTCCTGCATTTGCAGGCAGATTCTTTACAACTGTTTATATGAGCTCCGATATTCAAGATATAATGAAAAAACCTTTTTGGGGTAGTTTGATTGCAGTATATTCCAGCAACAAGTGTTATATTATCATAAGCACAGAAATGAAAGAGTAGAACCACCTGTGCTAGAATGCTAGCTTTCAGTACTAGCTGTGTGATGCTGGGCCATCATTTGGACACTATGGGCCTCATTTTTCTCATTATAAAATAATCTGTATTAGAAAACTGTGTCCACTGGGAACCTTGTGAGTTACAAGAAACAGAAATTCTTAACCAGTTTATCTTACACAATAAAATGTCTATCTTTTTGATTTATGTATCTAAAAAGTAGTGGTAAAACTGTCATGGCCTAAGGAGACATGACAACAAAATATGATGTGGTATCCTAGCTGGTGGGTTTCCCCAGTGGCTCAGTGGTAAAGAAACTGCCTGCAATGCAGGAGATGCAGGAGACTTGGGTTCAATCCCTGGGTCAGGAAGATAACCTGGAGAAGGAAATGGATATCCACTCCAGTATTCTTGCCTGGAGAATCCCAGGGACAAAGGAGCCTGGTGGGTTCCATTCCGAGGGGTCTCAAAGAGTAGGACAGGACTTGGCAATTAACCAACAACAGCAATCCTGGATGCCATTCTGGAACAGATAAAGGACATTTGGTAAAATCTCAGAATCTTCAACCTGTCTTGAAAAAAGGCATTTGGAAGGTCATGCAGTCTTTTTCCTTTTCCTGTGGGACCTAGTAGTCGTAGTAACTTGGTTGCTGTAGAATACTTGGGAAATACAGGACAATATGCTGTGAAATATTCAAGATACTTACTTTTTCCCTTCACCATTAGTCGAAATTAAAGACGCCTTCACATCTGCAGTACAATTTGTAGAGTTGGGTTAAAACCCTGTCATGTTGCTAAGCAATTATTTTCCTATTTTTATTCACCTTTATTTCTGCCTCTTTTTCCCTAGCTTAAATATTTAGTAGACTAGAACTGTCTTTAGGATGATATACTTCTTAAAGGCTTTATTTTTCAGTCATTGGTCAGAGTGCTATTATGTAAATGACTGAAGTAAGTATTAGGAATGTGAGTTTGAAGATCTTCAGGGTCAAAGAGTGACCCTGGAGAGAGAGGCTTGGGAAATAGAACTGAATAATAAAGGAGCAAAGGAAGGATAAAGTCAAGGAAGCTTTTAAATTCCTATAGGCAGAAGGTTTGACCACATCTCTGGAGGAAGATGAAAAGAAGACAGGCTTGGGAGTAGAATGCATTGGAAAAGCATGGTACTGGAGGAAGGCAATGATCTCTTTTATAACTAAAACAGGCAACTGTGGAATGATTTGTTCAAATGTATTTTGGCTTACTGTCCAAATACCTTTAGCTCATATAATAACTTGTAAAATGTGTTCATTGTTGGCTTGTGATCTGCCTACTTCTAAAAAAAAATCAGAGCCTCATTTAGCCTATGCATTTCTTGTGCAAATTAAAAATGGTACCCCCTTTTGTTGTGTGGACCACAACAAACTTTGGAAAATTCTTAAAGAGATGGGACTACCAGACCCTCTTACCTGTCTCGTGGGAAACCTGTATGTAGGTCAAGAAGCAACAGTTAGACCCAGAAATGGAACAATGGACTGGTTCAAAATTGGGAAAGGAGTACATCAAGGCTATGTATTGTCACTTTGCTTATTTAACTTATATGCAGAGTACATCATGAGAAATGTCGAGCGGAATGAAATCAAGATTGCCGGGTGAAATGTATGGACACAGTAACATGGAAACTTACCATACCATACCTAAAATAGATAGCCAATGGGAATTTGCTGTTTGACTCAGGGAACTCAAACCAGGACTCCGTAACAACCCAGAGGGGTGGGTTGGGGAGGGAAGTTTGGTAGGGAGGTGACATGGGTATACTTATAGCTCATTCTTGTTGATGTTTGACAGAAAAAACAAAATTATGTAAAGCAATTATCCTTCAATTAATTAAATAAAATTAAAATTTAAAAAAAAAGATTGCCGGGAGAAATATCAACAACCTCAGATGTGCAGATGATACCGTGCTAATGGCAGATAGTGAAGAGGAACTAAAGAGCCTCTTCATGAGGGTGAAAGATGAGAGTGAAAAAGCCGGCATAAAGCAACATTCAAAACCTAAGATCATGGCATCACACCCCATCACTTTGTGGCAAATAGAAGGAGAAAAGGTGGAAATAGTGACAGACTTTATTTTCTTGGGCTCCAAAATCACTGTGGATGGTGACTGCAGCCATGAAATTAAAAAAAGCTCATTGGAGGAAAAGCTGTGGCAAACCTAAACAGTTTATTGAAAAGCAGAGATAGATATCCCTTTGCCAACAAAGGTCCATGTGGTCAAAGCTGTATTTTTCCCAGTAGTCATGTACAGATGTGAGAGTTGGACCTTAAAGAAGGCTGAGCGCTGAAGAATTAATGCTTTTGAACTGTGGTGCTGGAAAAGACTCTTGAGAATCTCTTGGACAGCAAGGAGATCAAACCAGTAAATCCTAAAGGAAATCAACCCTAAATATTCATTGGAAGGACTGATGCTGAAGCTCCAATACTTTGGCCACCTGATGCAAAAAGCCATCTCATTTGAAAAGACCCTGATGCTGAGAAAGATTGAGGGCAGGAGGAGAAGGGGGTGACAGAGGATGAGATGGTTGAATAATATCACTGACTCAATGGATGGGTGGCAATATATTTGAATAATTGTTCCCCAGGTGCAATTTCCAAATAGAGTCCAAGGCCCATTTAAAAGGCAAGGCTATGAGGTTACCAGGAGGAATTCACCTGCACCGACACCCATACATATATCAAATGTAGGGTTCATTTGTCTAACTCTTCACTAAAGTAAAACATTCTAATATTGGCAGGCTAAAATTATAAACTCTAGACGTTCATTATAGCTGTTGGTTTAATGGCAAGATTTACAAAAATGCAATTCCCTCCTCGTATGCTCTGTTGAGTCCCTGTTCTGAGGCGCACTAAAGTTCAGAAGGGAGGGTTCCCTTTGGTCCTCATTCTGAGTGGGTCCATGTTGCCAATGCTGTTTGTTTTCTCTGTGGTCTTTGTTGTTGTTTTTTCCTTTCTTTTATGTTCTGTGTTGGAGGACTACCACGTGGCAAACTTCTCACATGGTTTTGGGCTTTAAATCTGCCTTCTAATAATGGCAGCTTGCATGTGTGCATGCTAAGTCACTTCAGTCTTGTCCTACTCTTTGTGTTCCCATTGACTGTAGCCCGCCAGGCTCTTCTGTCCATGGGATTCTCCAGGCAAGAATACTAGAGTGGGTTGCCATGCCCTCTTCTAGGGGATCTTCCCCACCCAGGGATCGAACCCGCTGCTCCTTGGCTCCTGCATTTCAGGCAGATTCTTTAGCACTGAGCCACCAGGGAAGCCTAATAATAGCAGACCCTTCCCCCCAAATATCTTGATTCCTCATTTCCTTTTAATTATAGTTTATAATCTGTTCATGACGAGGAAGCCAGTTTACTAGGGGAGTTTTTCCTAGTCTACTGAGATAAAAGTTAATTGACTCTATGCAAGTGCCTCCAGTCCCCTGATGAAACAAACGAACCTAAGTTTTAGTGCTCAGGTGGTGTTATACCTCCTTGAGATGCTGAAACACTCTTGGCTGAGATGACCCATATCCTTTCTAACACTTGATTGTTGTGTTCCACATGGGTACATTTATAGAAAGTAACCTCCAGATAATGTTGTAATGGAGGGTTTTTATTACCTGTGAATAAAATCTAAGGTACAGGAAAGCCAGGTGATTAATCATGCGAGCTCTGAAGCTTGGCTGCCTGGAGTTGAGTCTCCTGTGTCATTCCCCAGTTGTATGATGGAGGGCAAGGTGCCTAACTTTTTGTTCTTTCTTTTATTCATCTGTAGAATGGGCACGAGAGTAGCACTTACTCCAACGAATTGGATGAAGGTTAAATGACTTATTCATGTAAAGTGCTAAGAACAGGAAGTACTTAAGGGTTAATTATTTTATTTATTATTATAATTATTAAGAAGAGAAGGAGGAAGACAACTTGTTAGGAAGCAAGTTCTCCAAACAAACTTCAAGTTAAATATCACCAGTGGGACTGGTGCCTAGAAACAGATGTGTATTTTCCATCTCTGATATTTGTCACTTTGAAATGTACAAAGTTCTGGAGGTAGCAGTGTATTAGATTTATTAGTCAAGGATCTACAGAGACACAGACCCAATAGGGTATATAGAGATATATGTAAGAAGAAACTTATTACAAGGAATTGCCTCAGAATTATGGAGGCTATCCAAGGGCAGTAGAAGAATATTCTCTCTCAAGCAGAAACAGCAAATTCACTGCTTCTCCTCCTGTTTGTTCTGTTCAGACCTTCAGTGGATTGAAGGTTGCCCACATTTATTGGTAAGGTTGATTGCTTTTATTGGGTCTGCCAATTCAAATGCTCATATCTTCTAATGCTTTCCCAATTATCAGCCATTCCTTAGACTAGTCAATTGAAAAGTGAAAGTGAAAGTCACTCAGTCATGTCCGACTCTTACAGACTGTACAGTCCATGGACTTCTCCAGGCCAGAATACTGGAGTGGGTAACCGTTCCCTTCTTTAGGGGATCTTTCCAATCAAGGGATCAAACCGAGGTTTCCCACGTTGCAGGCGGATTCTTTACCAACTGAGCCACAATGGAAGCCCAACAGTACTGAAGCGGGTAGCCTATCCCTTCTTCAGTGGGTGTTCCTGACCCAAGAATCTAACCGGAGTCTCCTGCATTGCAGGCGGATTCTTTACCAACTGAGCTACCAGGGAAGCTAGACTTGTCAAGTGTATATAAAATGAATAGAGCTGAGAGGGAAATGGACAGCAATGCAATGATAGTAGGAAGCTACAGTGCTCCACTTCCATCAGTGAATGGATCATCCAGGCTGGATCACTGGGGAAACAACAGATTTAACTAACACCCTGGACCTTATGGGGCTTTCCTGGTAGCTCAGCTGGTCCCTTGTGGCTCAGCTGGTAAAGAATTGACCTGCAATGCAGGAGACCTTGTTCGATCCCTGGGTTGGAAAGATCCCTTGGAGAAGGGAAAGGCTACCCACTCCAGTATTCTGGCCTGGAGAATTCCATGGACAGAGGAGCCTGGTAGGGTACAGTCCATGAGGTCGCAAAGAATCTGACATGACTGAGCAACTTTCACTTTCTGGACCTTGTGGACCTACAGAGTGTTCTGTCCAACAGCATCAGGGAGCATGTTCTTCTCGGTCACACATGGAGCTTTCTCTAGGATGGGTCATATGTTGGCCTTTGGAACAGATCTTGACAAATTTGGGAAGATTACAATCATATCTTCCAACTACATTGCAATCGTGTCTTTTCCAGTCACATTGGTATGAAATCAGTAGAAAAATGGGAAAATGCACAAATGCGTGGAAATTAGACAGCATGCTCCTGGAGAGCCAATGAATCAGGTAGGAAATCTAGAAGATCGGGGAGTATACTGAGTATGGAGATATATTAATACAACTCTAATAGATGTTTTTATTTTCATTTTTTTGAAGTGTAACTTATTATGAAAGTCATTTGTGTTGAATGTACAGTTCAGTGCCTTTTAGTAAATTCAGTTGTGTAACTGTCATCAGTATCTTTTTTAGAATATTCTTATCACTGCCAACTTAATTATGTACTCATTTGCAATCACTTCCTGTTCTCATCCTCTGCCCCAATCCCTGGTATCTATTCATCTGCTTTCTGTCTCTGGGATTGGCTTTTCCACATATACCATATAAATGAAATCATATTATATATGATCTCTTGTGGCAGGCTTCTTTTACTTGGCATAATGTTTTTGTTTCATTCATATTATAGCATGTATCAGTAGTTTCCTCCTTTTTATGGTTGAATCCCATTTCATTGTATGTATATATCACATTTTACTCATCTGTTCATCAGATGGTCAACATTTGGGTTATATCCACTGTTTGAACGTTCCTGTAAAAATCACTTTGTGTGAACATATGATTGTATTTCTTCTGGGTAGATACCACAGAGTGGATTTTCTGGATCATTTGGTAACTCTGTGTTTAAGTTTTAAAGAAATGGCCAACTGTTTTCCATTTTACATTCCCACCAGCAGTTTCTCTACATCCTCATCAATTCTTGTGATTTTCTGTCTTTAATTGAGCTTCCCTAATAGCTCAAGATACTGAGGGTCTTTCCATATGCTTTTTGATCATTTATGCATCTTGTCTGGAGAAATACTATTCAAATATTTTGTCTATTTTTAAATGGGGTCATTTATCTTCCTATTATTAAATTGTCAGTGTTCTTTCTATATTCTGAATAAAGCATCCCTTTTTATTTCCTGAAACATTTTGAAATACATTTTTTTTTTTCAGAGTGCTACTGGGGAGGTAACTTAAAATTCCAGGGCCTTCATAGTGCCTCATCGCAAAAGCAACCCTGATTAGAAGTTACCACAAGCATCTAGCCCTCAGCAGGCTCCCCTGCTGGGTCAGGTCCTGCAGCGTGACCAATTCATCAAAGTGTAGTTTGTCTGTGTCAGTCTCCCAACAGCGAGAGCTGGGTGCACAGCAAGAACTAGGTCTGACATTAACAGTCATGTGCCCTGAATTTTAATTTTAAGCACCTTTGGTCTTAATGTTTGCTCCTGAAATCTAGAGCAGCCAGACTGAGTGACAGGAGCTTATAATGAGATCCTATCCTGGTGTATGATTCTTCATACAATCCCAAGTTTGCATTTTGGTTCACAAGGAGCCCCTTGGGGCAAGCAGCATTGTGGGCTGTTGAATTGACGCATGCAGAAACTGCTGACTCAGAGAAGTCCATTTCTACAGGATTTAAGAGGAATTCTAATGTTGCTTTCACACCTCAAAAGCCTCCCTCTGGATTCTTTTCCTTGGGTGGGCCTTCCGTGTCAACCCTCATAATACACTCTCTGTATTGTTCTCTTGTGTTAGCAGCAGCCATCTGGGGCTCCTATGAGCCTTAGAAATGCCTTTTACAACGTTGTAGAAAGTGTAACCAATAAAGCTCCTTGTGTTTTCAAGGGAGATCATCTATGGGTGACAATAGAAAGGTTTTAAATTTCCAAAAGAGTTTATCTTATGAGAGAACAGTTTAATTTTCTACTGAGCCAGAAAGATTTCTTATGCTTTAAAATAATATTGTTGCCTTGTACATCAGTGTACATATTAAGAGGAATTACCCATAGGTGGCACTTTTTAAATCCTTCAGCTTTCACGACACATTAGGTTGTTAGTGCTACTCCTGAGATTCAGTCTTAGAATGAAAAGTAAAAAAAAAAAAAATTCGGAAGAATGACTTTTCTGATCTACAGTCTGTTTTTATCTGCTACATTCAGTCAGCTTCATGGGTTATCAGGTAATCAAGATCACATTTCGGAAAGCTGGGAAGACATAGTCAAGCAATCCCTGAAGAAAAGACTAGCCCTAGTTGATCATTTTGTCTTCTAAATTGTAAACTCATAATCTGTATATCTCTTGAGGGATAAATATCTGTTGAGTGACTACAGCAGTCCCAGATACTTCACGGTGCTTTATTAAAGCTGTTAGTGATTTTTCACTTGCTGTAAAATGACATGCGAGTAGCATCTCTCTGGTTGAGCCCCTCGCCTAGAGAACTCACTAGAGGTGTTTCCACTTATGTCACCTTGTATTTAGCTGCATTTCTTCCTTTGTTAATTAACATTTCTGTTTACTATATTGGCACTACTTATATTACTGTAAGTGCTTCTTGTTAATCCTCTGGGCTTAGGGCTTGCAATATTAATTGTCCCTCACCCAACATCAGAGAGATCTGAGTTACAGTTTGGTTTTTGTCTTCCTCCTTCATGAAGCCCAAGCAAAACCCCATTCCCTTGGAATCTGGGTGGTTTTGGTTTGTAATTGGTTGGTTGATTTTCCTTTACACTTCTGAGAACTACTCCACTCAAGGAAAATATCCTTCTCCCATTTTAGTTATCTTCTATATGGCAATCAAATGTAGTTAAGCCAAATCTTCATTAGGTAAATATACTTAAAATACCTATGCGAAGATTAGTTCCAAACTATCTCTAATGTATCACCACAACGTTTTGCAATATTTATTTGTTCCACTAGTCAACATCCTTACACAGCTGAAATGCCAAAGTTGGGACTTTTCCTGAGGTATTAAACGAAGCTTCTTAAATTTTCATTCCAAAGACATTTTAAAGCATAAGAAGTCTCTTTGTCTTAGTAGGGAAAGTTAAATGTTTTCTCATGTTAAAACTTGTGGCATTTAAAAACCTTTTTTGGGGAGGATGGTTTGGGGGAGAATGGAGCCATGTATACATATGGCTGAGTCTCTTCACTGTTCCTATGAAACTATCAAAACTTTGTTATTTGGCTATATCCCAATACAAAATGTTTTTGGTGTTAAAATAAATTAAAGTACATTTTTTTTAAAGAAAAGAAAAAAATTACAAATTAAAAAAAAAGAACTTTTTGTTGTTACCAACCAACCTGTCAGACAACAGGAATTTATTGGGCAATTATCATGTGTTTGGTACTTTTGAAAAATAAGAAAAAATACAAAATATGGCCCTGGTTTTAAGGAGCTTAAATTTGTTTATCTATTTATTTATTCATTTATTCAACCAATGTTTACTAAACATCTACTGTGTGCCAGCCACATAATCTAGTTGAAGCTAAATCAGCAGAGCAATTATATCTTAAAAGCAGTACAGGAGGAGATCAGAGAAAAGACAGAGCCTCCGGAGGAAGCAGCTGCCCTAGCTAGATGTCTCCACTCCCTCACAGCAGGAAGTCTCCTGGTGGCTTCCTTCACTTCTGATGTGATAACAAAGCCTCCATGACCTGACCCAGCCTGCACTGGGCTCCTCAGGTTATAAACACTTGACAAGCTGGAAAGAAAGATAGGGACTGTTGCTAAGTGTGAGATTCCTCTTTGAAGTATCTTGACCTTTGTTCCAAAGGATTATTATTTCCAGCATGGGTGCACTGTGTATAAAAATCCAGCATTAGGAGTCCTTAAGGAAATCTCACCTTAAAAAAGACTTTTTCCTACTCATTTTTAACCCAGCATGCAGGATCATCCATAAATATTCTTGAGTGATTATTATTTATCAAGCCACCCAGCTTAGTTCTCTCTTTGTATTAGTTATCTTTTGTTGCCGTAACAAGTTACTCCCAAACTTAGTGGCTTAAACTAACACAGATTTTCTTATTTCACAGTTATGTGGGTCAACAGTTTAAACCTGACTAAGGTGTAGGTGTGCCTTCCGCCGTGGCTCAGTGGTAAAGAATATGCGTGCCAATGCAGGAGATATGGCTTTGATCCTGCCGCAGGAAGATCCCCTGGAGGAGGATGGCATCCCATTCCAGTATTCACACCTGGAGAATTGCAAGGACTGAGGAGCCTGGCAGACTACAGTCCATGGGGTCGAATAGAGTCAGACAGGACTGAAACAGCTGAGCACACACACAAGGTGTAGGTCCTCTGCCTCAGAGCCTCTGCCTCAACCCTCAAAGGGTTGGCTTGGCTCGAGGACTCATTTGAAAGTTAGATTGGGGAAGGATGCACTCTCAAGCTCACACAGTGGTAGTTATTGGTAGGATTCAGCTCCTCCAGGTTTGATGGACTGAAGGTTTCAGTTCCTCATTGGCTGTTTACCTTAGACTACCTTCAGTTCTTTGTCATGTGGGCCTCCCAAGACTTCATTTCATCAAAACATGTGCTCCAAGAAGTCCATAGAGACAGTCTGCTCTCAAGATGGAAATCGTACTTTTTGCAGCCTTATCACAAGGGTGATACCTCCCCAACATTGCCATATTCTAATAGTTAGAAGCAAGTTGCCCAAAGGAAGGAGATGACACAAGGCAGCTGATACCAGGGGTCAGGGATCACTGACAACTATCTTAGAAGCTGGATGCATAATTATTTTATTCAGCAAACGTTTATCAGTCATCATGTCAATGGTGTGAGCTGTGATAATAAGTGGCTCTTGTGTTTGAGGTGCTCACAGTCAGCTTGGGAACAGGAGTACATCAACCTGTAACTCAAATGGACAATGTTATAGCCGAGTCAGATTCAAAACCCAGTGAGAATATAGAAAAGAGGGATGTCTCTCATGGTTAAAAATAAGCACAATGTCACTTCTGCTATGAAACTTTCTCTGACATTCCTCTTTTTCCCCAACTTAATGCCCATGAAAGGTAACATTTCAGTTGACTTTTAAGAAATAAGATAAGTAGGAGTGGCTTTCCAAGTGTAAAACACAGTGTAATGAAAAGCATAGAAACATGATGTTGTGTGATACATTCCAGAGCTATGGAACTACAGTATGGCTAGAATGTTGGAAATATGGTCATGAATGCGGAATTTTCATAGCAGGAAATGAGTTTAGAAAGATAAATTGAAGTCATATTATGAAAAGGAAGTTGAATGCTATACCACCGAGCTTGGGCTTTACATCCGGGAAGTGAGAGCCACTGAAGATCGCTAATTAGTACAATCATGTAGTGAAATGTATGCCTTAGAGGGCTTCCCCAGTGGCTCAGCAGTAATGAATCCACCTGCCAATGCAGGAGATGCAGGTTCGATCCCTGGGTTGGAAAGATCCCCTGGAGTAGGGCATGGCAACCCCCTCTAGTATTCTTGCCTGGAGAATTCCTTGGACAGAGGAGCCTGGCAAGCTACAGTCCATAGGGTCACAAAGAGTCAGACAGAACTGAAGCAACTGAGCACACACACACACTCACATAAGCCTTAGAAAGGAACTGTGGAATCAGGTAGAGAATTTGCCAGAAATAGTAGATAGAGGCTAAGATAATATTTCAAGGAGAGTTGATAAATAATACAAAGTAAGATATAGGGAAAAGATGGCAATGAAGCTGGGAAGTTCAAAATCAGAAGATGTTTTCAGGCTAGAATTGACAGGATTATCAGATCCAGGTAAGATCTGAGAAATCAGAGAGGGGTATAGAAGAGCCAAGTATTTCTCTGTAATTTGTATCTCAAGAGAATAAAAGCTTCTTAAAAAGAGGGACAACACCTAAAATCTCAATATTTTATTGGTGCCAGGTACTTGATGGTCAGCACTTGAAGAATTGACATGTGAGTGGAAGGATGGATGGAAAGATTGTGATGAGTGGGTGGGTGATTAGGTGTCTGAGTGGAAGAGTGGTTGGATATAATATGAGTGTTGTTAAACATCCAAGGAAATGCATGATAGAAATCAGTTTGGGAGACAGGAGAGAATGGGTAGAAGGAAGTAGTAAGACCCTCAATGGCTAAAGTGACAATAGAAGGAGAAGTGGAAGTAGAAAATTCACTAGGGTTTCTTTTTTGTGGTTGTTGGAATATAATTACTTTGTGGTGATTTTTGCTGTACAGCAACCTGAATCGGTATTAGGGGTACATACGTCCCCTCCCTCTTGAACCTCCCTCCCACCTTCCTCTCCATCCCACCCCTCTAGATTGTCACAGAGCACTGGCTTTGGTTTCCCTCTGTCATATATCGAACTCCCACTGGCTACCTATTTACATATGGTAATGTATATATTTCAGTGGTACTCTCTCAAATCATCCCACCCTCTCTTTCCCCCACTGTTGCCCAAATGTCTGTGTCTCCTTTGCTGCCCTGCAAGTAGTATTGTTAGTACTATCTTTCTGTGTCCCATATATATACAGTAATATACGATATTTGTCTTTCTGATTTACTTCACTCTAGGTTTATCTACCTCTTTTTTATGATAATCCACAGTTTTGATGGTTTTTCGTCCATAATTTGTTATTCCATCTGCTTTAACAAATTTTAATGAAGAGTAGTTTTATTAGAGAACAAAACTTTGTGCTACTCATATCAACATTTTGGAATCCTATTAGATTTCTCAGTGTTTTATCATAAAACATTATGCAAAGCAACTACCAGTCTGGCTAACTGAAGCCCGTTAGCATCCCTTCAACTGTAGTAAGGGATATGGGAATACTTTAAAAAAAAAAAAAAAGGTCTCAGAAACTCACATCAAAGTTGAATTTCCTTTCAGATCCTACAATAACCTTATGTTTAACTTTCTATAAATGGTACAGCCGTGCTTCTTGGGAACTCTCAGGTTTCTTGGACTTCAGATTTTCTGAAGCAGTGCTTCTCAGACTTGAAAGTGGACCACCTGGAGATCTATTAAGATGTGGATTCTGACTGAGGCATGGAATGGGGCCTGAGAGTCTCTGTTTCCGAGGTCCTAGGCACTTCTGCTGCTGCTGATCTGTGGCCCACACTTTGAATGGCAAGGCTGTGCAGGTATCATTCAGTGTGGGTGACTTGGCTGATACCACTGTTGTTGACACAGTCATGTTGTCAACCGCCTGTCAATCCAGAATTTCATTTACCTCCTGCCCTTGTTTGTGGCATCCCTGAGTGATTTTTGTATTATCTTTCCCCTCTCTAATGCTTCCAGCTCCTCCAACTCAATAATAATATTTGAATATATCCAAGCCTGCTGTCTTTCCCCTACTCCAGATCCCTAATGAAGCTGTCAAAGCTGACCTCCCCACTCCCTTCTGCTTCCCTTCACCCAGCTTAGTGCTCTGTTTACAGTCCTCAGAATTAATCTTTAGTCTCATGTTCCTTAAACTCTTCAAATATCCACAATCAATTAAGGTTCATAGGTCAGGGATCAAGTCCAATTGTTGAGGAGGAATTTGGGATCTGAGAATTGGTAGTGTTTAGGAGGTCAGCAATGTGTATAAGAAACACAAATGAGAAAAGCAGTCAGTGTGGGTTGCTGGGGGATGATGGCTTAGCTAAAAATAAGGCAGCCCAAATCCTGAGCCTTCTGCTAAGCAACTGCCTGACCTTGAGGAAACTGCTTACCCTACCAGAGTCAGAAGTTTGTTGTAATGTAGTACATTCAATTAAATGATCTTCATCATCTGTTAAAATTAATTATGTACAGGCTGACTTACTAATGTCATATTTTCATTATATGTCTTAACCAGAAGATGGGTTCCCAACCCGAGGTTCATGGATTTCCAAGAACGCTGTGAACAGGATTCACAGACTCCATAAACCTACACTGGGGCACAGAGTGGGGGTGGGTAAGGTTGAATTAGGTTTTTGCTTTCATTGACCTCTGACTGTCAGTGAGCATTTTCTTCAGTCAGGAATATAAACAACAGACTAGAGTATTTCAGTGCCTGGTACTTGGTCACCAACAGAAAACACAAATATATCTGATGTCACGTTAGAGTTTTTGTTATTATCAACATGTCATGATGCTCACCACTGCTTCAAAGTTTGGGTGCTTTGTAGACCCTCCACTCTGTCTCCTCATTGAACCTGCTAATGAAGAAACACATCTATTAATAGGGCAGTGATTGTCTGTAAGAGACACAGGTCACATTTGACAATATAGGGAGCCATTTTCATCTAACACAACTAACAGGGGACCTGCTACTGACATCTACTAAATGTCCTTCAATGCACAGGACAGCCCCTCCCCCAAGAAAGAATGTTTCACTTCCAAATTTCAGTAGTGTTGAAACTGAGAAGCCTGCTGTAGCTTTTTTAAAAGTATATCATTTGATAACCATATTTTAGTATAATAATTTCCTTTGTAATTCTGTGTATTTTGTTTTTAAAAACTCTGTTCTTAGAGGGATTCCATAGCCTTGATAGACTGTCAAAAGGGTTCCATGGCACAAAAATTTTTTTTTTTTAATTCCAGTATGAGGAAAAGGTAGTAAAGGTCATCAGAATTCAGATCATTTGGTTTGTTGACCAGGAAATTGAAGTCTTGACCCCTAAAAGGCAACATGACACCATGGAATCAGGTAAGGTTCACGTGCCTGTTCCACCTTTACTGCCTATAGGACTTTGACCAAATCATTTACCTTTTCTTTGTCTTAGTACGTGGGGCTTCTGTGAAAAGTATCAGAGATTTAGTGCCTTGAACAATAGAAATGTATAATCTCACAGTTCCAGAAACTAGGAAGTTCAGTATTAAGTGTCCTCACAGAGCGGAAGAAGGGGGTCAGCTCTCCAGGTTCTCATTTATCAGTACAAGGGCACAGATCCCAATCGTGAGGACTCTACCCTCCTAACCTAATCACTTCCCAAAGACCCTTTCTCCTAATACCATCACCTTGGGGGTTAGGATTTCAACATATGAAATTTAGGAAGCACATGCATTCAGACTTGAAATCAGTTTTCTCACCTATAAGATAGGTAAAATTGCCCTTCACTTGCAGCAGAAATCAGCACACTATGACCTAAAGGAACCAGCCAGGAGCTTGTCTTTGTCTATAAAAGTTTTCTTGCAACGCACTCGTGCCCATTTGTTTACTATTCTCCATGTCTGCCTTTGCAGTGTAGTGGCCAGATTTGGGTTACAATATGGCCATACAGCCCACAATGCCCAAAATACTTACTGTCTGACCTTTCACAGACACAGTTTGTTGAATCCTGATTCAGAGACGCGAGTACACTTATGAGGACAAGGGACACACAGTGTGAACATTTCGTTCCTTGCCTGGTCCAGGCTGAGTCACCTAGTAGGACTGCTATCCCCTTTCAGTTGTTTTTGTACCTCTCTGAGCACCATTTTTTCCCCCAGAAAAGCCTCTTCAAGGGGTTGTTTGGCTTAAGTAATTCTCATGCAATGCTTTACAGTTTACACTTCAAACTAATTTCCCTCTGGCTTTTAAGTTGATTTTCTAAGTAGAATATAGAGTATTTGAGCACTCAGTTTTTAGCAGCCTTCAAACAGTAGTGTTCCAGTGTATGCACTTTAGTATTTAAATATCTTCAAAAAGGTAAAGACTTTAATTTGTATGTGTATAATATATGTGTATTATATGTGTGTGTGTGTATATATATATATATATGTATGCTAATTTCTCTTAAACTATGTGCATTGTCTGAATTTATTAAGAAAACCTTCCGGGGTTCAAAATAAATCTTACAAAGCTAATAAACCAAACTTATAAATGAATATGGTGAAACAGAGGGGTTTTTTAAATTTTGAATATGCATATAAATTAAAAAGACTAAATTGATCATTCACTTGTATACTTTATCTGGGAATCACAGCTATCAACTTAACAAGCCAGATTCTCTTAACTCTTACAAGACAGGACAATACCACATTTGTTCAGATGCCTTAACCAGGAGATAGTAATATGGTGCTTTTGAATCTCTCAGTTATTTCTGTTCTCAATTCTAAAGCTTCTCAGGGTTGAAAGATGCTCAAGCAAGTGTCAGTTACTGACACTTGCTAATGCAGTGTCAGTTATTGAGAAGACTTTAGAGCAAAGATTCCAACTGTGTGTTGAAACTTGAAGTAGACACCCCAGATGAACTCACTGTCATTTATTTTATCCCTTGAAATCTGGGGGTTGCCTTCTCAGCCTACTGAAGGGTTCGAACAACCAGCAGTTTCAGCCAAGTCCTTCTCAGGAACCTAGTGCTATATGCCAAGCTACTACTGTTGGTACCTAGGGTGTGGTCCTGGAGCCGAACTCACTGGAGTCATATTATGTACAATAATCCTTTCTTCAATAACGCTGTAAATTGCCCCCCCTCCATTCATCACAGGACTGGATTTAACATAGTTTTGCTTCTGCTGCTGCTGCTGCTAAGTCGCTTCAGTCATGTCCGACTCTGTGCAACCCCGTAGACGGCAGCCCACCAGGCTCCCCTGTCCCTTGGATTCTCCAGGCAAGAACACTGGAGTGGGTTGCCATTTCCTTCTCCAATGCATGAAAGTGAAAAGTCAAAGTGAAGTCGCTCAGTCGTGTCTGACTCTTAGCGACCCCATGGACTGCAGCCTACCAGGCTCCTCCGTCCATGGGATTTTTCCAGGCAAGAGTACTGGAGTGGGGTGCCAAGTGTAAATACCCTTTCTGTGTAATTTTAACATTTTGGAACTTGGTGAAATATTGCTTCTTTCATAGTCTCAAGACCTACCATGTTTTGTTGTTGGATATTTAAATCTGATCAGGTTGAATTGTCTACCTGACTGTCTCGCCTGTCACCACAACTTATTCGGCTCCTTATATTAAGACACCAAATCACAGAATTTTGTTGATTCTGCAGATGTTCTCCCTAGCTCCTTCAAACTGAGCCATTCCCCCTGGAACAGGTGCAGAATAAGGGCATTTCTTGTTTCTGTCTAACTGGCATCAGGACCAAAGTATAAGATACATCAAAGGCTTCCTGGCTAGTGGGTGCCCTAGGGCAGTCACAGTGAACAACATTCAAAAAAGGATAAACCCCAGAGATGTCCAAAATTAATTCAAATGGGCCTAACTCCTTTGGGAACTGTGTGGCATGAGTTGCCCTGCTGGGGAGGAGGGAGGGGTGGAGGGGACGGATTCTTTGAGCTATTTTAATGTGCAGTCTTTGATGCAGCCTCCCATAGCGTGGCTTAGTTTGGAAAGAGCATGATAATGATGTTTAGTGGTAAACTGCAAGGAGATCAGCAGGGTGGAAGGCAAGGGAGCTTGGAGTCATCTTTTTGCACTTCAGTGCTTGGGCCAACCCTTTATGTAAGTGATTTTTTTCTGACTTGGCTCCACATGTTAAGGAAAACTTGAGAAACTAAACCTGAGCCCCAGCCCTGGGCACATCTTAGAAACAGGAATGAATGCTTCCCTAATTATCACTTAGCCATTTGACTTATATTTATTGTGCAGCAGTTAGCTGTTCTGCTGAAAACTACTGCTAGTCACAGCTGGAAACAGGGTGAGTGAAGGAAGGGGCATTTAAAGCCATCTTCTTGAGCTGAGGTTTCAGTATGTCAATGAAAGAGTTGTCCAAGCTTTCACTTATTGTTTCCTAATGAAGTTTAGCTGTATAGTACTTATCACTTCATGAAATATATTGTATCCCAAATTGTGAGAATTTTATTTCTTCCCAACTGTTTTTATTCCTGTTTTCATAATAGCCCACAAGGTAGCTCTATTATACTCTGTTCTTATGACTAGAATGTTTCCCAATTATTGGTTTGTAAGCCAGAAACTGAACCTGGCTTTGCCATAGAAATGGTATTAAAAGTGGTGGCAAAATTCCAGGCTAGTGCACAAATATACTCGGTTACCGTATAATTTAGCTGTAGTTGGGAATATAGGGATTTTCCCTCATGTTTCTCCCATGCAGCAGTATATTATGATCCATTAATTTCAACTACCAGACCTGGAGCTGACTGTGACTCAGATCATCAGCTTCTTATTGCAAAATTCATGATTAAATAGAAGTAAGTAGGGAAAACCACTAGGCCATTCATATATGACCTAAATCAAATCCCTTGTTATTATACAGTAGACTTGACAAATAGCTTCAAGAGATTAGATCTGGTAAACACAGTGCCTAAAGAACTATGGACACAGGTTTGTAATATTGTACAGGAGGCACTGACCAAAGCCATCCCAAAGAAAAAGAAATGAATGAAGGCAAAATGGTTGTCTGAGTAGGCCTTACAAATAGCTGAGAAAAGAAAAGAAGTGAAAAGCAAAGGAGAAAGGGAAAGATATACCCAATTGAATGCAGATTCCTGAGAATAGCAAGGAGACATAAGAAAGACAACTTAAGTGAACCAGGCAAAGAAATAGAGAAAAACAGTAGAATGGGAAAGACTAGAGATCTCTTCAATAAAATTAGGGATAACAAGGGGACATTTCATGTAAAGATGGGCACAATAAAAGACAGAAATGGCAAGGACCTAACAGAATCAAAAGAGATTAAGAAGAGGTGGCAAGAATATACAGAAATATACAAGAAAGGTCTTAATGAGCCAGATAGCCATGTTGGTATGGTCACTCACCTAGAGCCAGACATCCTGGAATGTGAAGTCAAGTGGGCCTTAGGAAGCATTACTACAGACAAACCTAGTGGAAGTAATAGAAATCCAGCTGAACTATTTCAAATCCTAAAAGATGATGCTGTTAAAGTGCTGCACTCAATATGCCAGCACATTCGGAAAACTCAGCAGTGGCCACAAGACTCTAAAAGGTCAATTTTCATTCCAATCCCGAAGAAAGGCAATGCCAAAGAATGTTCAAACTACCTTACAGTTGTGGTCATTTCATATGCTAGTAAGGTAATGCTCAAAATCCTTCAAGCTAGGCTTCAGCAGTATGTGAATCGAGAACTTCCAGGTGTTCAAGCTTGATTTAGAAAAGGCAGAGGAACCAGAGGTCAAATTATCAGTATTGGTTGGATCATGGAGAAAGCAAGGGAATTCCACAAAAACATCTACTTCTGCCTCACTGGTTGCACTAAAGCCTTTAACTGTCTGGATCACACACAATAAATTGTAGAAAATTCTTTAAGAGATGGGAATATCAGACCACCTTAGCTGTCTCCTGAGACACCTGTTTTCAGGTCAAGAAGGAACAGTTAGAACATGGAACAAAAGACTGGTTCAAAATTGGGAACAGAGTATGTTGAGGCTGTATACTGTCACCCTGCTTATTTAACTTCGATATAGAGTATACCATGCAAAATGCAGGGCTGATGAATCCCAACCTGGGATCAAGATTGTCAGGAGAAATATCAAAAACCTCTGATATGCAGATATACAACTCTAATGCCAGAAAGCAAAGAGGAACTAAAGAGCCTCTTGATGAGGATGAAAGAGGAGAGTGAAAAAGTTGGCTTAAAATTCAACATTCAAAAAAACTAAGATCATGGCATCTGGTCCCATAACTTCATGGAAAATAGATGGAGAAACAATGGAAACAGTGATAGATATGACTTTTTTGTGCTTCAAAAATCACTGTGGATGTTGGCAGCAGCCACAAAATTAGAAGACAGTTCCTCCTTGTAAAGAAAGCTATGACAAACTTAGACAGCTTATTAAAAAGCAGAGACATCATTTGGCTGACTAAGATCCGTATAGTCAAAGCTATGGTTTTTCCAGTAGTCATGTATGGATGTGGGAATTGGACCATAAAGAAGGCTGAGCACTGAAAAATTGTTGCTTTTGCATTGTGGTGCTGGAGAAGACTCTTGAGAATCTCTTGGACAGTAAGGAGATCCAACCAATCAATTCAAAAGGCAATAAACCCTGAATATTCATTGGAAGGACTGATGCTGAAGCTGAAGCTCCAATCCTTTGGCCACCTGATGTGAAGAGCTGACTCATTTGAAAAGACCCTGATGCTGGGAAGGGTTGAGGGCAGGAGGAGAATGGAGCAACAGAGGATGAAATGGTTGAATGGTATCACCCACTCAATGGACATGAGTTTGAGCAAACTCCGGGATATGGTGAAGGACAGAGAAGCCTGGCCTGCTATAGTTCATGGGGTCCTAAAGAGTCGGACAGGACTTAGCAACTGAACAACCCCAGGGACTGAAGTGGCAGTTGGGTGCACCTAGAAAATACTGTGGAGCTGGGGCCAGCTGAAGCTTGACCTGCCACTGACCATGTTCTCCACTAAAACACTGGTACCTGACCTGTGTGATCTTGGTGGGGTTTACATGTAAATATGCCAAGACAATGATTATGAATGCTTCATAGTCATCATAATATTTATTATATGTGTATTATTTGCACTTCACTGAGGAAGTCACCCTCTCAACAATCCTCCACAGTAGGGATCTTTCCCCAGTGATGTTAAGTGCATCCCCCAATGTCATACCACTTGCAAATGGCAGAACTCAGTCAAACCCAGGTTGTCTGATTCCAGAAGCCATGCTCCGAATCACTGCAGTACAGGGGCCCACAAACTATATCCCACCACCTTTAACTGTAAACATGCAAGGTAAGATCTGTTGTACCATTTTTAAAGCATTGGGAGGGAGTGAAGAAGAATATTTTATCACATTTTGATAGAAATTTAAATTCTAGTATCTATGAATAAAATTGAATGGGAGCAGGGCCACACCTTTTTGTGGGTGTATTGTCTGTAGCTTTTTTGGGTCAGGATAACAGAGTTGAGTGGTTGTGACCCTTTGGTCCACAAAGCTTAAAATACTTATAATCTGGCCCTTTTCTGGAAGTTTGTTAATATCTGCTTTAGTGAGCAAAAAGCTGTCAGAGCCAATGTCTGTCTTATTGTAAATCCTCAATACATGTTGGCATTTGGAAGATCAAATTCTTCTTCCTCTCCCTGCTGGGGCTGGTGCTAGGACTCCAAGGTTCCTGCTGCAAAGTCCAGTTTCTCCCATTCAGGGGATGCCAGCCAGCCCAGTCTCCCATTTCAGGACCCCTGTAATAGCACCTGGTCGTAAGCCCCCACTGGCCAGCGAGGTCAGGACTCCATCAAAGGCTTTGCCCTAGAGACTTAGCTTGTGTACACGTGGAGGCCAGAATGCCAGCGTTTCCCATAGTGTTCACTAGTGGCAGGTCAGGAATGAGGGCTCCAGGTAGGCCAACAGCATCCTCCTGGGGGACTGGAATGACTCCAAATCCAGAAGCCTGGAGGGGCGGAAGGTATCAACAGCAAGGGAGTCTTGGGACCCATTCCTAACGAGAGTCTCCCTCCCCAGCCTGTAGGATCGCTTTTCCATAATCAAGGAACTTGCCGTCTAGCAGAAGAGGTATGTACGCATGAGAGGAATACAGGTGTACTAGGAGACTGCAGGAAAGTATTTGAATAGTGTTCCCATAGTACGAACATGGGCATCACCCAAATGCTGATGGGTGGGAGAATAAATCAATATATAAATGAGGCTCATTCTGTTGTCTTCTTCAACTCTTCATTCAACTGATAGGTTATCAAAAAGATCTACCCTGTCACACACACACACACACAGAGGGAAAGGAAGTAGTTAAAGGTACCCTATCAAATACATGACTCCCTTGGGCTCAGATCAAACCTCACAGTTACCCATCCAACCAAGGGCAGGCAGGCAGGGCTTTTGTCATTGATTAAAGAATGACTCCAGGGGAACACTTTGACACCTTTTTGTAAAGCTCTCTGGCCAAGGTACTCTAGTTTCCTAAATAAAAGCCCTCAGGCAGAAAGTTGTAGGTATGTAGGGTGAATGCCCAGGGGCCCTGGATGGAGCATCAACAGTAAGTGCTACCTTCCAGCCTGAGGCCATGTTGCCTGCCCCCCTTCACCTCTGCTCAGGATCCTCTTGGAAATGTAACACACTAAGATTTCACATCAGATGTAACTTGCCTCAACCAAAAATATTACTATCTTAATGAAATAACACGAAATACCTGAGCTTTGTGTATTGCCACTCTCATCTGGCACCCCCCCACCAGATTTTTTCTATTTGCAATATAAAATTCTGTATATTGCTAATCAAACTGAATGACATCACTTACATACAGTTATTATTTGTAAGCCAGTTATCAAGGGTTTTGAAAATCGTGTGGCCTAAAATTATTGTTCTGATACTATATGACTAAAATATACAAAATATTACAACTGAAAGAAATAAATAATTGATTCCCTTTGGCCTCATAGTACTATTTCATGGGATATAGCCTCTCTGTATGGAGAAGGAAATGGCAACTCACTCCAGTGTTCTTGCCTGGAGAATCCCAGGGACAGAGGAGCTTGGCGGGCTGCCGCCTATGGGGTAACACAGAGTCGGACATGACTGAAGTGACTTACCAGCCTCAGCAGCCTCTCTATATAATCATGAATGTAAAAATGATTTACATATAAAACTATTTGAATATTTTAACAATAGAGAAAACTGAAAGCAACCTTACTATCCAACTTTATAGTAACCTTTAGTGTGATAGACCTGTGAGAAGCTGGTTTTCAACCATTGAAACTATCCTTTAAAGAGTTTTAAATTTTATGAGAAAATAATTATGACAAAATATCTATGACAGAAGAAAGTATGATTCCACTAATTTATGCAATATACTTTTAAACAGGAAAATGAGTGTTTTTTTTTAAATCCATATTTTCTACCTTTCTGCAATGATCATTTGTGGTTTTTGCAATAACAAAGCCAACTTTAAAAATTATGTATGTTGGCACAGGATAAGTTAATTTTTCAGAGAATAGAAGGAATTCTAAACAAAAATAAATAGACTTTTAATGAACAGATTCTAAAATCAGAGGTTCTGACTACACTATGTCTATTTTAATGCACATTTTCTAGGTTTAAATCCTTGTTGAGTACCTAAAAATTGTTTCTACACCTCTCTGTGTACTGTTTGAATGAGAAGTAATATACTGGAAACCATTAAGGAACTGGACTACTAGTCTACAGCATGGAAGTCAACAATTGAAGCCATGGTAGACAAGCTTAGTCTTGTGTGGTTGGGCCTTGCAGAAGATGGTTGTTTTAATCAGGTCAGGTCAGGCACAGGTCAGGGGAAAGAAAGAAGAAAGAAAGAAAGGTCACTCAGTTGTGTCCGGCTCTTTGCAACCCCATGGATTGTATGTAGCCTACCATGCTGCTCTGTCCATGGGATTTTTCCAGATAAGAATACTGGAGTAGGTTGCCATTTCCTTCTCCAGGGGAATCTTCTCGACCCAGGGATCAAACCCAGGTTTCCTGAATTGCAGGCAGACTCTTTACCATCTGAGCCACAGGGAAGGTTAGGGGAGGCTGGTTTTTGGTTTTTTTGTTGTTTTTGTTTGTTTGTTTGTTTTTTGTTTTAAAGCAAATAAGATATTGACAGCTAGGGAGCTTGACTCTCCACCATTCGTTTTTCATGGAGACAACTCAGGACCATGGACAGTCCCCCGAAGAGTAGATGTTTCTGAGGTCAACTTTGCTTCCTTCAAAGTCACAGGTTGATTTTGATTTTTCTTTTTTTTTTTTTCAAAACTCATGCTGTTTTGGAAAACTTCCTGTTCTCTACTGTGTCCTCAGGGATCTTCTGTTCTGCATTGAAAGAATGGAGCTGCACCAGCAAAATAAGCTTCTGAAGATGTCCATATACACAAGATTTCCCAGATTATTAGACAGAAAAGCCAGTACAATTAAGGATTCCATCAGTTGGGTTCAGGGGATAACATTAGGTCCCCACAGAGCTTTCCTCCCCTAGGTCAACTCAGTAGTACTAACAACCCAGCTTAGTTCCACCTTTCTGAGCAGAAAAAAAATGTAATATATTTCACAAATCTGATTCCTACAATATGCACATTCAAAAGTTCTCCACTTCTTATATCAATATTAACTGTTCCTGATTTCCCATAAAATTAGATGACTCAAATTGTAGATGCTTTTCATTTTTCTTCTATTTCTTATATTAATGTAGCTTTTCTTGGTTAATTTTTTAAAATGAGTTTATATTTTGTGTAAGATCTCTAATACAGAATCCCAGAGTGTATCTTCCTAAATGGATTTGTTTTTTTCCTCTAAATTTTCCAGCTTTTGCATCCAGTTCAGAAAATGGAAGTTCTGAATCAAAGCTACAAAAAGATTTAATGGGCACCACGCTGCCAAATCTAATTACCTGTTGTTGGCAGTATCCAGGCACCAATAGACCAGCATTATCCTAAATGTTTTACTGAACATTGATCCAAGAAAAAAGTCTGTGAAAGGAGCCTTGGTTTTTTTTTTTTTTTTGGAGAATCAAAATGCTCATTAGCATAATATGTTCTGAGTAAAGAAAGCATTTTCATGCTCTTCAGCCCATCATTTTCCAAATTCTTCGAACCACAGAACCTCCTGCCTTTATTTTAGAAGTGCCCATTAATATCTCCTTGATACATTACTTATAGATGTGGGATAGCGAGGGAACTAATGTATCTTATACATAACGTTAATTAGTGAGATTTATATCTCTGAACCTGAGGATCTATGATATTTTGGTTTTTCTAGCTTAAATATTTCAGAGAAGGCAATGGCACCCCACTCCAGTACTCTTGCCTGGAAAATCCCATGGACAGTAGGCTGCAGTCTACGGGGTCACTCAGAGTCGGACACGACTGTGCGACTTCACTTTCACTTTTCACTTTCATGCATTAGAGAAGGGAATGGCAACCCACTTCAGTATTCTTGCCTGGAGAATACCAGGGATGGTGGAGCCTGGTGGGCTGCCGTCTCAGGGGTCGCACAGACCCTGAGACTGAAGTGACTTAGCAGCAGCAGCAGCTTAAATATTTACATATGTGATAGGGCAATTTTAGTTAGAATCAAAAGATATTGAATTTATGTCTTTCTTAAATAAAACACTTCGGAC
Source organism: Bos grunniens (assembly GCF_055505025.1). Lineage (NCBI taxonomy): Eukaryota > Metazoa > Chordata > Mammalia > Artiodactyla > Bovidae > Bos > Bos grunniens. The sequence continues at coordinate 9,956,652 of NC_141194.1, forward strand.
CTTCAAAAAATGCTTTTCTAACAAAGAACTAACAAATTATAACTGCATATTGGACAGTGGCAGGTGTGTAGCAGAGGCTTCAGATTCATAGGTTGTTTTAAGCCATAGTTAAAACCTATCAGTTTGATAGACAATGTGTTCTTTTAACATTCTAGAGTAGAGTTCTGTGTTGCATATGGGAAATAACCAAGTCAAGGTATTTTAAAAAATTCTTGCACTGAACTGATGTTTAATGGCCTCAAAGATGTTACATCTTCTTTGAAGAATAAAAAGCTCATGAATATTAAAAAATGAAGATGAGCATTATATCTGATATCTTTCCCCAGAAAAGAGGGGAGTGATTTATTTTTGATGCACTGAGGTGTACTATTGAATATTTCAGAATAGCGTGTCAAGTTTAAGAACCATAGTACTGCACTGGCAGCTTCAACTTTGAAAGCAGTTTTCCAACTCATTTATTAAAGAGGATTCATTTTCTAAGGCAAATGAGGTAGTAAAAAAAATTGTTCTCTGTATATAAACAGCACTTTTTTTTTCCTTTGGGGCCTTGAGTGGGGAAGATTGACTTAATAATATTCCTTATCTCATAGAACATTAGTCATTTTTGATGCACATAAATCTCCTTCCTGATATATATACATATATCTATCTGTATGTGTCTAGATGTTTATATTCTGTCTTTGAGATTTTAAGTATATTTGAATGTAGTGCATATGTTCTAATATTAACATATTCTCTCATATATAAGTATATGCACTTCACATATATCTCATACACATATGTATTTATGTGAATATATATGTATATATATTTCATTTTATTCTCTCCTAGGAGAACACTAGAGAAGTTTAGTCAAATTTCTGTGCTGTAAATTTACTTGAAATGTTTCCTTCCTTTGCACATATGTCACGAACTCAATTCACAATTAGATTCCTTTGTTTCACTTTGCTTTTATTTATAAACATTCCTTTTTAAATTTTATCTTGTTCTATATTTAAAATTTTACCTGGTTCCAAAGTGATATCTAGAAAATCAGATGCATACAGAGAAGAAAAGATTTTCTCCCTGTTCTCTCCACCTTGTTTAGCCTCTTCCTCAATAGGTCACAATTTTACATCAAAAATATGATAGAGAAAAAACTATGTGTAATATAGTGTTTTATACAGACTTTTGTAATATTCAAACATTATCTAGCATCACAGCTAAAGAGCATATCCTTGGAAGATTTCCAAAGGCTGTCTGGGACATCACTTTTTTTCAAAAAGTAGCCATGATCTGGGGCTTCCCCAGTGACTCAGTGGTAAAGAATCCCCCTGCAGTGCAAGAGTCACAGGAAATGCAGGTTTGATCCTTGTGTCGGGAAGATCCCCTGGAGGAGGACATCGAAACCCACTCCAGTATTCTTGCCTGAAGAATCCCATGGACAGAGGAGCCTGGCAGGCTACAGCCCATAGGGTCACAAAGAGTTGGACATGACTGAAACATCTTAACATGCACACATGCAGCCATGATCTATTAGTGACTCATGAAATCAATTCATTAAGTCACAACCAGCCTTTAAAACTATGACCTAGATTAGAATAGGAAAAAAAAAAAAAAAGGCTACATTGCACATAGTATATATATTGCTTTGGAAAATTTTTGTTTCACTATAAATAAATATATATGTATACTAGGTCAGTAAATAAAATGTATTTATTCTTGTGTTCTTGGGTTTGGCGATCAAGAAAGTCAGGAGGCCCACACTCTGGGTGGCTGTGGGTCACAGCCCACCCCACCCCTTGACAAAAATGCTCTGCTTCGTCTCTGCGGGCTGTTTTCTCACAGGGCAAGCTGTTGCTGCTGCCAAGTCACTTCAGTTGTGTCCGACTCTGTGTGACCCCATAGACGGCAGCCCACCAGGCTCCGCCATCCCTGGGATTCTCCAGGCAAGAACACTGGAGTGGGTTGCCATTTCCTTCTCCAATGCATGAAAGTGAAAAGTGAAAGTGAAGTCGTTCAGTTTTGTCCAACTCTTCATGACTCCATGGACTGCAGCCCACCAGGCTCCTCCATCCATGGGATTTTCCAGGCAAGAGTACTGGAGTGGGGTGCCATTGCCTTCTCCGCTCACAGGGCAAGAGCTCCATTCAAAATATTCACCATCTTCCTCTCTGTTCTTATTGTTGCTTTTCCTCTTTCTTTTAAATGTTGTATCTTATCACTCTTGATTTGGGGCAAAAATAATAATATTCTCATTCTGTCAATGAGCCTTTACCTCCACCTTCTACTTCCACATAACTGGTGAATCATAGCGGGCAAGGTGCATCCAAAGGCCCTTTGGATCTTTTCTACTATGTTTATCTGTCCACTCAACTAAAATCTCCTTTTTTATCCCTCTGTCACTGAACTCTTGTTCCGCTGCTCATAGCTCAAAAGCCAATAAATCGAGAGGCAAGTGTCAATGGAAAGGAAAGTTGCTTTAATCAGAAAAGCTGGCTCTCTGGCAAGAAGGTGGACTCATGTCCCAAGACCAACTCTCAACCTTCTCCTCAGCAGGAGAGTATTTAAAGAGATAAAGAATGGAAGAATCTCAGTGATCATAGAGGCAGAAGGTTGGGTTCTCTATCCTTCTCCATTTCGTGCAGACTGGCTGACTCTTGAGTTGTTATCTTGCTTTTGTGATCTGCTTGTAGGATTGCTAAGGGGGCTGTTGAGAGTAGAGAGCTAGTTATTCTTTACTTAATTCTTCATTCTTCTTTTAATCTGGTGAAACAATCAATAGGTTAGGCGAGGCATGGTGTATATTCTGGAGAGCATAAGTCAGGAGTTAGGTTAAATTGCCTAGTGATCGGGTTCTTTTAAGGTTAGAGAGGAACAGAATGGGCAAACAAGAAAGGGACAAAAGAGCTGCTTTTACTTTTAGGGTTAAATCGGGTTTTATGGTATTATGAATGTCCAGAGACTTCATTATAATATTATATATTTTTTTCAGTTTGAATATATATTCATTAAAATATATCATTCTAGTTTAAAAAGTCCAATTGAAGTATATTGGAATATTATGTATGGCTTAAGACGAAACAGATATATTCAGAAGCATTCCTGTCATAGGGAAGGAAAAATCATTTTCCCCGTACACTTCTAGGTCCTTGGCTGATACCCCTGTAATAAAAGAGATTTACAAGAGAAAAACAAATGGAAGTTTAGTGACACATACAGCTCCTGTATACATGGGAAATACCCAGGAAAACTGAGGGAAACTTCCCCAAATGGCTCAATCCTTTACAGGATTAGATTTTGGTTTGCGCAAGGTGGCCTCAAAGACATTAGAACCACTTTGGACTAATGGCCGCCTTGTTTCATTAATTGAATGCTTTCTATCTCATGAACCAGGGATTTTACTTTTTCAGAAGTAGGCTAGACTTGGAAGTCTAGTAATAGCTATTGTAGTAAATAGTTTAGTGAGCCTTCTGTAGATCCAGTTCTGTAACATAGCATGAACTCATTTAATTTTAATAGCATCTTCTGGGTTAGGCATCATTTGTCTGCACCCCTTTTTTTAAAGGAATGAGACAACAAGACTAAGAGATGAAATCAGCTGAAGTCATACGATTAGTATATGGTAGAAACAAAATTTTATCTGTGTCTGGAGTATTCCAAATGCCAGTCTCTTGCCACTACATCCTGTGCAATTAGATACGAACAGTATGTCAAGCTTTGCACATTTTTGCCCTAAGTCACCAACTAACCCATTCATGTGTGATCATAACGGCTACCATTGTACATCTCTTTATGGGCTACAGTGAACCTGTATGTCTTTCATTTGATATTCACAGGGTTGATTGCTCATGCTTTCCCCTTAAAAAAAAGTTGAAGATACATTATCTGGAATTGAAAACCAATAGAGTCATGCCTAATAAGTCATTGATTTTAAAAAAAAGAACAAGAAAAGAAAGCAACCTAGAGACAGCTAGATGACTGAAGTTCCCGTTTTGTAAACAAGACACTAGCAATGTATGTTATCTGCCTCTGCAACTCTAAGGTTATAGTGAAAACCAAATACTGTATGCTTTTTGTTTAAGACGTTTTCTCAGGAAATGCTCTGTCTTTAAAATATAAACTGTATTTGCTAAATTATGTCATAGAACAATAGATATCAACTTTTTTCAAAAGTCATTTTGCTTAAACAGAGGAGACAGCAAAGAAAAAGCACAGAAATGTTTGAGCAACAGCAGTGTCTTTCAGTAAATAGCAGCCTTAGTGATTAAATGGGTTCATTCATAAAAGGAAAATATTAAAATAACCTCCAAGAATAAAAAGGCCAAGGTCAGGGCATGGTACTATTTTACAGGTGTTATGCTTGAATTTTATACTCCCCTCCAGATTTGGACAGGAGAAATCACTTAAATGTCAGAATTTTCAATTTTGAAGCTGCCAAAAATGGTCTATCCATTATCCAAGGTAATTCATAAGCATAGAAAGGTTATTTGAGCTTCATATCCACTATCCTGCCTCATTTGGCTGAGAAATCTTTTATTGGTTAATTGGCTTATTAATAAACATTTTGTTGTGTTAGTTAGAAGTGAAAGTGTTAGTTGCTCATTTGTGTCCAACCCTTTGCGACCCATGGACTGTAGCCTGCCAGGCTTCTCTGTCCATGGGATTCTCTAGGCAAGAATACTGGAGTGGGTTGATATTAATTTCTGCAAAGGTTTTTGCTGACCCAGGAATCTAAACTGGGTCTCCACATTGTAGAGAGATTAAGCCCATCAGTTCAGTTCAGTTCAGTCGCTCAGTCATGTCCAACTCTTTGCGACCCCAAGAATCGCAGCACGCCAGGCCTCCCTGTCCATCACCAACTCCTGGAGTTCACTCAGACTCACGTCCATCGAGTCAGTGATGCCATCCAGCCATCTCATCCTCTGTTGTCCCCTTCTCCTCCTGCCCCCAATCCCTCCCAGCATCAGAGTCTTTTCCAATGAGTCAACTCTTCGCATGAGGTGGCCAAAGTACTGGAGTTTCAGCTTTAGCATCATTCCTTCCAAAGAACACCCAGGGCTGATCTCCTGCAGAATGGACTGGTTGGATCTCCTTGCAGTCCAAGGGACTCTCAAGAGTTTTCTCCAACACCACAGTTCAAAAGTATCAATTCTTCGGCGCTCAGCTTTCTTCACAGTCCAACTCTCACATCCATACATGACCACTGGAAAAACCATAGCCTTGACTAGATGGACCTTTGTTGGCAAAGTAATGTCTCTTCTTTTCAATATGCTGTCTAGGTTGGTCATAACTTTTATTCCACGGAGTAAGCGTCTTTTAATTTCATGGCTGCAATCACCATCTGCACTGATTTTGGAGCCCCAAAAAATAAAGTCTGACACTGTTTCCACTGTTTCCCCATCTATTTCCCATGAAGTGATGGGACCAGATGCCATGATCTTCATTTTCTGAATGTTGAGCTTTAAGCCAACTTTTTCACTCTCCTCTTTCACTTTCATCAAGAGGCTTTTTAGTTCCTTTTCACTTTCTGCTATAAGGGTGGTGTCATCTGCATATCTGAGGTTATTGATATTTCTCCTGGCAATCTTGATTCCAGTTTGTGCTTCTTTTAGCCCAGCGTTTCTCATGATGTACTCTGCATATAAGTTAAATAAGTAGGGTGACAATATACAGCCTTGATGTACTCCTTTTCCTATTTGGAACCAGTCTGTTGTTCCGTGTCCAGTTCAAACTGTTGCTTCCTGACTGGCATACAGGTTTCTCAAGAGGCAGGTCAGGTGGTCTGGTATTCCCATCTCTTCAGAATTATCCACAGTTTCTTTGATCCACACAGTCAAAGGCTTTGGCATAGTCAGTAAAGCAGAAATAGATGTTTTTCCTGGAATTCTCTTGCTTTTTTGATGATCCAGCAGATGTCGGCATTTTCATCTCTGGTTCCTCTGCCTTTTTAAAACCATCTTGAACATCTGGAAGTTCACGGTTCATGTATTGCTGAAGCCTGGCTTGGAGAATTTTGAGCATTATTTTACTAGTGTGTGAGATGAGTGCAATTGTGTGGTAGTTTGAGCATTCTTTGGCATTCCCTTTCTTTGGGATTGGAATGAAAACTGACCTTTTCCAGTCCTGTGGCCACTGCTGAGTTTTCCAAATTTGCTGGCATATTGAGTGCAGCACTTTCACAGCATCATCTTTCAGGATTTGAAATAGCTCCACTGGAATTCCATCACCTCCACTAGCTTTGTTCGTAGTGATGCTTTCTAAGGCCCACCTGACTTCACATTCCAGGATGTCTTGCTCTAGGTTAGTGATCACACCATCGTGATTTTCTTGGTCGTGAAGATCTTTTTTGTACAGTTCTTCTGTGTATTTCTGCCACCTCTTCTTAATATCTTCTGCTTCTGTTAGGTCCATACCATTTCTGTCCTTTATCGAGCACATCTTTGCATGAAATGTTCCCTTGGTGTCTCTTATTTCCTTGAAGAGATCTCTAGTCTTTCCCATTCTGTTGTTTTCCTCTATTTCCTTGCATTAATCCCTGAGGAAGGCTGTCTTATCTCTTCTTGCTATTCTTTGGAACTCTGCATTCAGATGCTTATATCTTTCCTTTTCTCCTTTGCTTTTCGCTTCTCTTCTTTTCACAGCTATTTGTAAGGCCTCCCAAACAGCCATTTTGCTTTTTTGCGTGTCTTAGGACTTCCCTGGTGGCTCAGGCAGTAAAGCATCTGTCTACAATGAGGGAGACCTGGGTTCAGTCCCTGGGTTGGGAAGATTCCCCTGGAGAAGGAAATGGCAATCCACTCCAGTACTATTGCCTGGAAAATCCCATGGACAGAGGAGCCTGGTAGGCTACAGTCCATGAGGTTGCAAAGAGTCAGACATGACTGAGCAACCTCACTTTCCTTTCCTTTCCGTGGGGATGGTCTTGATCCCTGTCTCCTGTGCAATGTCACAAACCTCAGTCCATAGTTCATCAGGCACTCTATCAGATCTAGTCCCTTAAATCTATTTCTCACTTCCACTGTATAATCATAAGGGATTTGATTTAGGTCATACCTGAATGGTCTAGTGGTTTTCCCTATTTTCTTCAGTTTAAGCCTGAATTTGGCAATAAGGAGCTCATGATCTGAGCCACAGTTAGCTCCCGGTCTTGTTTTTGCTGACTGTATAGAGCATCTCCATCTTTGGCTGCAAATAATATAATCAATCTGATTTTGGTGTTGACCATCTGGTGATGTCCATGTGTAGAGTCTTCTCTTGTGTTGTTGGAAGAGGGTGTTTGCTATGACCAGTGCGTTCTCTTGGCAAAACTCTATTAGCCTTTGCCCTGCTTCATTCTGTGTTCCAAGGCCAAATTTGTCTGTTACTCCAGGTGTTTCTTGACATCCTACTTTTGCATTCCAGTCCCCTATAATGAAAAGGACATCTTTTTTGGATATTAGTTCTAAAAGGTCTTGTAGGTCTTCATAGAACCGTTCAACTTCAGCTTCTTCAGCGTTACTGGTTGGGGCATAGACTTGGATTACTGTAATATTGCATGGTTTGCCTTGGAAACGAACAGAGATCATTCTGTCATTTTTGAGATTGCATCCAAGTACTGCATTTCAGATTCTTTTGTTGACCATGATGGCTACTCCATTTCTTCTAAGGGAAGAAGCCCATACCTTCTAGTAAATCCTTACTGAGTCTAAGAAAACAAAAGCAAAAGGGACATATTGTAGGAAAGCCAAGTATTATTAGAGAGGATTAGTTAATCAAGAAAAGTTAACAAAAATTGGGATACTTGACAAAGTGGCAAAATAAGTTTATCTTTAAGGCATACTGTGTTGAAGTCTGCATGAAACTTTTATTTAAGAAAGAATGTAACTTTCTCAAAGAAGCATTTAGTTATAGAAACTTGTATGGTGTGCGGGTCTGGTGACTTGCTCTGTTGAATAATTCTTTTAAATTGTAAATTTAGGGAAGAGAAAGTTGCTGTCTTCAAATTAGATTTTATTCTCTTAAGAATAAGAATATCTAGTCTGTTTCAGTATGTCCTGCCTGGTTTCAGTCCAGGAAAGCCAAGACTTACTTGAGAAAGAAAGTACAAGTTTTCTTTTGCAAATTCTTTGTGATTACAAAGTTTATTTAAATTTATTGAGTTTAAGAAATGGCAGAAATTATTTAGTAATAGTTCCTGATACTTTTTCTCGCCTTTGGACAAAATTTATTAAATTAAAAAATAAATGCAATATTACTAAAAAACCTCATAGTCATAGAAATTGAAAACAATTCTAAATATATAATTAAATAAAGGAAAATAATGATAAAGATTATATACATATTTTTTTATTTAATTTTTTTTGAGTTTTCTTTTTTCAAAATCATTTGAAGAAAATATTGATTTAACTCTCACAGTAAAATATCAGACGGTATACACAATTAAAAACTTTTATATTTCCCTTTGAATATAAAAGTCTATGATTTTGTAATTAGTATTTTTCCCTTGTTAAAACCTATATTCAAATATATATGTCTGTTTTCTTATCTGAAGTTCATTTCTCTTAGAATTGCCAAAAACCACAGAGTTGTGAACCCAGGGAATTAAAAAATGAACAGCCTGAATGGACAAAAAAGGAAGTCCACAAGAGAAAATTTAGAAGGAACCCCCCCCCACTGCAAAAAATCAGAGAAAAGCCCATATTCACCTGAGGGACTTCAGAGGAGGTGTATTGACAAGGCTTTAAAACGATTTGACTTTGTAATGACTCTAAGGGGGAGAAAAGTGAATAGTTCATGATTTCTTTAAAAATTCAAAAGAGCAATGGTATACCTTTTGGAAATTTGCTACTAGCAAAATGAGAAAATAAAATAAAAATTTGGAGGGACTTCCTTGGCAGTCCAGTAGTTAAAAATCCATGCTTCCACTGCAGGAGGCACAGGTTTCATCCCTGTTCAGGGAACTATGATCCCAAATGCCATGCAGTGCTGCCAATCAATAAATAAAATAAAATAATAAATACAAATTTGATGGTAAATAATTTCATTAGCTGGAAGTGCTGATTATGTCCAGTGAGTCTCAGTAGATTATTGTTTTCTCTTTATAAACCTGGCATGTCACATATCTGAACAATAATTGGTCTGTATATATTTTTTGTCACTTCTCAGCACCTGAGAGTAGGAGTTCTCCCTAGTGTTTGCATCTTTCCTCATCTTTTTTGACAGCTTTAACACTAATTTCTCAGTCAGAGGGAAATTGTTAATATTACTTACCAATTTTTACTTTTCCCAGGCCTTGAGAAAATCAGTAAGTACAAATGTCTAAATGTCTCCTCAAATACTTCTACTTATTCAGTCAATTGAAGACTGAAAAATTTAATAATCATTCACAGTTGAAATGATTTTTCAAAAATACGTCAATAGGTTAAAACATCTTTCCCATTGAATTCCACATTCCTCTTGGATGCATATTCCTAGAAAAGGTTCTTTAGCTACAAGTCATAATAAATTACAAGCTTCAAAAATCTTGTATTTTACCTCAGAGAATTTTCTTCCTCTGTCATATTATATATTATAAACACACTTATCTGTATTTGTTTTTAATTTTAAAAATGTGTTTTTTTAATTTTTTTTAAATTTTATTTTATTTTTAAACTTTACAATATTGTATTAGTTTTGCCAAATATCGAAATGAATCCACCACAGGTATACCTGTGTTCCTCATCCTGAACCCTCCTCCCTCCTCCCTCCCCATACCCTCCCTCTGGAGAGGGTGTGGAGAAAAGGGAACCCTCTTACACTGTTGGTGGGAATGCAAACTAGTACAGCCACTATGGAGAACAGTGTGGAGATTCCTTAAAAAACTGGAGATAGAACTGCCTTATGATCCAGCAATCCCACTGCTGGGCATACACACTGAGGAAACCAGAAGGGAAAGAGACACATGTACCCCAATGTTCATCGCAGCACTGTTTCTAATAGCCAGGACATGGAAGCAACCTAGATGCCCATCAGCAGATGAATGGATAAGAAAGCGGTGGTACGTATACACAATGGAGTATTACTCAGCCATTAAAAAGAATACATTTGAATCAGTTCTAATGAGGTGGATGAAACTGGAACCTATTATACAGAGTGAAGTAAGCCAGAAAGAAAAACACCAATACGGTATACTAACGCATATATATGGAATTTAGAAAGATGGTAACAATAACCCTGTGTACGAGACAGCACTTATCTGTATTTAATTTTCCTTCAAAGTGCTAAATGATCAATCAGTTCACATGATATTTTTAATACAACCATGTCTTATTCTAGATCCTATGAAAAAAATTTTTTAAAATAACTTTTGTTCTCAAAAAGCTTAAAATCTGTTTATCATAAACATAAATTAACAGTATAAAGCAACCTGCGATGCATATGAAGAGCATAAGGTTAGCAAAGTATTAGAGGAGTTTGAAGAAAAGATCTTTGTGATTATAATAGTTAATATTTATCTGTTCCTGAGACTGTCCTGGTAACAACCATGAAATGTAATCTTGTTAGTTAAGACTTCTGGTTGCAAGTGACGGAAACTTCAATTCAAACTGGTTTGAGAACAAAGAAGGATTTTTTGCCTAATATTCAGGGGTAGAGATGGATCCAAAGGCTTCAACAATGTTAGCAAAATTCACTCATTTCTGCTCTTTCTTGCCAGTGTGTTTTCTTCTGGGCTGGCTTCATTTTCAGGCAGATTCTCTTGTCCACTTTCAGTCTCAGGCTTACCTCTTACAAGCTTTAGGACTGGCAGAAAGAGTGCTTCTCTTTTCTAGCTGTCCCTCCCACACAAAGCATAAGCCTAACAATCATCTCTTGCTTTTGTGTCTGTGCCTGAACCATTCATTGCGGCTGGAAGTATGAAATGGAGGGCTTGCTTCATGGGTGTGTGATCTGCGCAGCCTCACTGGAACTGTGCACTTAGAATGCTCCCATGCTTCTTTTAATTCTCTTCTGCCACTGTGTTGAAATTCTTAATTTTTGAACCAGGGGTCCTGCATTTTCATTTTCCATTGCATCCCACAAATTGGGTAGCCAGTCCTAATGGAATAGGATCATTGGCCAGACCTAAGTAAGTCCTGGGCTTTCCTCATAGCTTAGTTGGTAAAGAATCCACCTTCAATGCAGGAGACCCTGGTCCAATTCCTGGGTCAGGAAGATCCGCTGGAGAAGGGATAGGCTACCCACTCCAGTATTCTTGGGCTTCCCTTGTGGCTTAGCTGGTAAAGAATCTGCCCGCAATGCGGGAGACCTGGGTTCAATCCCTGGGTTGGAAAGATCCCCTGGAGAAGGGAAAGGCTACCCACTTCAGTATTCTGGCCTGGAGAATTCCATGGACTGTATAGTCTCAGTTCAGTTGCTCAGTCGTGTCCGACTCTTAGCGACCCCATGAATTGCAGCACGCCAGGCTTCCCTGTCCATCACTGACTCCCAGAGTTCACTCAAACTCACGTCCATCGAGTCGGTGATGCCATCCAGCCATCTCATCCTCTGTCGTCCCCTTCTCCTCCTGTCCCCAATCCCTCCCAGCATCAGAGTCTTTTCCAATGAGTCAACTCTTCACATGAGGTAGCCAAAGTACTGGAGTTTCAGCTTTAGCATCATTCCTTCCAAAGAACACCCAGGACTGATCTCCTTCAGAATGGACTGGTTGGATTTCCTTGCAGTCCAAGGGACTCTCAAGAGTGTTCTCCAACACCACAGTTCAAAAGCATCAGTTCTTCGGTGCTCAGCTTTCTTCACAGTCCTACTCTCACATCCATACATGACTACTGGAAAAACCATAGTCTTGACTAGACAGAACTTTGTTGGCAAAGTAATGTCTCTGCTTTTCAATATGCTATCTATGGGGTTGCAAAGAGTCAGACACGACTGAGCGACTTTCACTTTCAAGTAAGTCCTGCTTCTACCAAATGAGCCGGGTTATTGGGGTCACCTCAAATGGGATGAGGGGATGAGGTTAGCTGTTCCTCAAAAGAGAACTGACAAGGGGAAATGTCCCTGGCAAAATCAATAGATACTTACTAAATAAACATTATTGTTATCGCCATTGCTCAAAATCGAGTTTTCTCATCATGGCGTGGTCAAGGCAAACCTACCATCTACCCCAGAGATTGAAGTCTTAAAAATTATGCCATGTTCCTAGTATATATGTGCGTGAACCATGTCATGGAAGCAAAGGAGAGTTCTAAGGGGAAAACACCACGCCAAAGCTGACAATGCTCTGAATAAGCTGCTGAGATAGAAATGCCTTGAGGTAGCTCAAGGAACAGTGAGTCAGTGACTCTAATACCACCTTCATACAACTGCTGGACCAGTGAAATTTATGGTTGTGGGGGTTGATTTGAGGCTAGGACAATGTCCCTGACACACTGCCAGCTTGGGTAGGATTCGAGCTGGAGTTGCGAGCAATTTAGTTGTGACCCTTGCAGACAATGCATTCTCAGTGGAGGCTGATGTCCCACCTCTGAGTGGGACAAAAATTGCTTCTCAGGGGACAAGTTTTGCTTTATTCTTTTTATGTATAAAGCACTAATAACTATTGTACATAAACAGATACATGGTAGATCTTTGATGTTGAAATTTCATGGGGTATGGGGAAATGTATTAGGAAAACAGGTCTAAAGGGCTTCTTAGGGATGATAATGAAATTAAGGTTGGAAAAAATTGCCTTAGACCACAAATGATTAATTTGGGTCTAATACCCTTTGGGAGAATCTGATAACAGTACTGAACCTGTCCCTAGACTATGCATGCATAGAATTGTGCATATTATTTTGCAGGTTTATGCACTCTTCATTAAGACTGTAGGCACCAGGTTGGTTTGAGGTTAAGAATAGTGAACCTCAAAAATCTTTCAGCAAAAGAGTGGTGCTTTCATGGCTCTCACAGCTTTCTCTTGCAGCACATTTTATGAACCTGCGGAAGTAGTGTTTGGAAGATGAATATTGGGATGATCCACATTACAAATCAGACCTAAGGGGAAACTAGGAGGACTTACTAAATGGCACATTATATTTGCAAAGAAAAAACAAGACAGAATATCATAGGTCTGTGAATGTCTTTTTCACTAAAAGCTTTCATTGACTCTATGACAATTAGATGTTAAGTAGCCATCAAGCTAGAGGATAAGTAGACTTCTGCAGTCCTAGTAGGTATGTAGAAACTGGGGAGATTTTTTTTTCCCCCTATGGGATAGATTTCAGCCAACCCATATCTACAGATTCCAGTCCTCCATTCATTGATCAAATGCTACCTATATCTAGTTCAGTCTGTCTTAGTAAGTGAAGCAGCGTTGTTCACAGAACTCTATGTCATTTTCCATTAGCTTAATGTATGTGATTTACGCTTAAAAACCTACGTCCTGCTTACATGAACCTGTGTATGGAGGAAGAGTGGGCTGGTTACTCCCTGGAGAGGTTGGGAAACTAAATCTTTCTGTAACTTGAAAATGTTAAGTTCTGTCTTCTTACTAACTCAAATGAAATATTTAAATATTTCTTCACTGGGATATCCAGGACATTGACCCATATTGTTGGTTTCTCATACTGGCCATAGGCAGACATATCTCTGGCCCCATTTTCTTCATCTGAACACTTAGGAAAATATTTTCAGTGTAACTACCTCAGAGACTTCTTTCTTTCTTTTTTAATATATTGTCTCCCAGCTTCCTAAGCACCGGTGTGGCCACTGGGCCTCCCCAGCCATCGGAGCTCGCAGGCTCCAGTCTGTGCGGGGCCAGAGCACAGACAGGCTCCTCCCGGTTCTGCCCCAGTGAAAAGTCAGTTTTTGAGACTTCTTTCTTGATCTCTGAGGAACTCAGTGTGAAGTCATTTTAGCTCCTTGGGAGGAAAAAATGTGCAAAAGATGTACAAAGTGTTATGATTAAATCCTTCATTCTCTTCAGATGGTGCTAGTTGAACGAGGAAACAAAATGAAACACAGGAAATTGAGTTGAAAATTCACATAAACACACACCCTGTGAACTGCCCTTGCCTGCTGAGACCCAAAGCAAAGCATAAAGGAAAGATATTTCCCACGTAAAACCTTGAATCTTAGTATGTTTGGCGTTTCTCATCAGGGTGACATCCAAAATATTGTAGTAACATTCATGTTATGGGCACAGACATATCAGGGGAAAAAATAGACAAAAGTAACAGGTATCACCACACCAGTGGGTGCCTATGGAAACACAGCCCTGGTTTCCTTGAAGTATCGGTGCTGTGTTAGGCCTGAAGCTGTGAAAGGTCTGAAATGTTAGCCTCAGTCTAACAAATTAGCTTGTCAAAGTTACATATACACACACACCAGTCCTCTGGGTTAGAGACAGACTGGTTACAGAGAAACTTTTCCCGAAGTCCCACTTCTTTTCAGAGCAAACCAGTGCAAGCCACGTATGTCTACCTGTATATCCAGGCTTCACATCCCAAGAGAAGAACTCCAGAATTATAACCCAGAGCTTATATAGGAACTTCTGACACATCAATCATACTTTCTGGAGAAAGAGAGGATCAAACTGTTCTAAAATGGAACAAATCCTGTCTGGGGAGGAGAGGTGAAGGTCTCTACCTTGGCACACTGACATGTAAACAAATGACTCCAGGGAGACAGAAGTCTCTATCACTACCAAGGCCTCAGTCTTGAATGTTGCAATTCTGGCGTCCTTTAACCCAGATGCCAGTGCAGACCATGCAGAAACATGAAAATATTCATGAGGCATTACTTGTTGACACACAACTTTAACTGTCAAGTGGGAATCCCAGGGAACTTCACTTTCCCCTAAATGCTCTTTGCTCTCAAATACTTGCCAAGTAAATCTGACCCCACTGTATTCCGACAAGTGGGTTGTGAAACACTGCTGCAAACTACATTTTTAAGTAATGTTGCATGTGGCTAAGAACTGAGTTTTAGTGAGGACGTATCTTCAAGATGCTTGTTAGATGATATTAATATGATGTCTGAGCATCACATTTCATGGGATATTCTTTCCAAATTTGAGTAAGTGTGCTCCCTCAAACATTCGTAAATGGAGATTAGTTGAATGATAGATTTTTGAAATCTTAATGGCTCAGGTTTCTATTTTATGGTTGTGAAGTGAAGTCGCTCAGTCGTGTCCGACTCTTTGTGACCCTGTGGACTGTAGCCCACCAGGCTCCTCCGTCCATGGGATTCTCCAGGCAAGAATACTGGAGTGGGTTGCCATTTCCTTCTCCAGGGGATCTTCCTGACCCAGGGATCGAACCCAGGTCTCCTGCATTGCAGGTAGATGCTTTAACCTCTGAGCAACCTGGGAAGCTTTTATGGTAAAGCTTTTGTTTTATGGTAAAATAATGACAAATTGATGAAACATGGGTTGGTAGAGTTCATTCCATCTGAGAAAAAGGAATTCTTCTGCCGTATGTTTCTCTGTGTAAACACTACTTAGTTCTAAGTATTCAGGCTATGGGCTTCCCTGGTGGCTTAGTGGTAAAGAGCTCACCTGCCAATGCAGGAGACATGGGTTTGATCCCTGGACTGGGAAGATCTCCTGGAGAAGGAAATGGCAACCCACTCCAGTATTCCTGCCTGGGAAATCTCATGGACAGAGGAGCCTGGTGGGCTACAGTCCATGGGGTTGCAAAGAGACAGGTATGACTTAGGGACTAAAGTAAAGTGAAGTGAAGTGAAGTCACTCAGTTGTGTCCATGAGGTTTTCCAGGCAAGAATACTGGAGTGGGTTGCCATTTCCTTCTCCAGAGGATCTTCCCGACCCAGGGATCGAACCTGGGTTTCCCGCATTGCAAGCAGACGCTTTACCATCTGAGCCACCAGGGAAGCCCTACCTAGGGACTAAACAACAACAAATTAATGCTATAGAAGTACAACATTTTTTTCCAATAGGCTTGTCCCCGAACCTGCACTTTCACAATTTGTACTCAGTTTCGCTAAATAGGTATTTACAGAATATAGTGAGTTTTATATTCAATAAGTCATTTTACTTGGAATCAATAAGTAAGATCAACTTTCAGGTTAAGGCACATGACTCCTATAAAATGCCTCCTCTTAAAAGGAAAGAATTATCCTTTTTCCAATAAAAGGGCACAGGGCTCCTTGGAGAAATGGCTGATTTGGGGATTAGAACAGGGAAAGAACAGACTATGGCATCCTGTAATGCTCGGAAGTAAGGAAATATTAAAAGAAAACAAAAAAGAAAAGTTAAAGGGACATAGCAGCCAATCAAAAAGACCACCCATTGTCCAAGCCTGGAAAATTTGAGCAATAAAATAATTACATAGTATCAATTTTATTTTTAGTTGTTTGTTTTAAATTTACTGACATAGAGTTGATTGACAATGTTTTGTTAATTTTCACTGTACAGCAAAGTGACTCATTCCCTGGTGGCTCAGAGGTTAAAGCATATGCCCGCAATGCGGGAGACCCAGGTTCGATCCCTGGGTTGGGAAGATCCCCTGGAGAAGGAAATGGCAACCCACTCCAGTATTCTTGCTTGGGGAATCTCATGAATGGAGGAGCCTGGTGGGCTACAGTCCACAGGGTCGCAAAGAGTCAGACACAACTGATTGAATGAAGGAAGGAAGGAATATTATTTTTCATATTCTTTCCCATTATTGGATAATGTATCAAGACATTCAATATAGTTTCCCATCCCGTGCTATACACTTAAGACCGTGTTGTTTATCCAGTCACATAGTATTATGTTACAACCCAAAGTAAATCTCAAGTAAACATGAGTCTATAGTAAAAATGAATCATTTAACAAATAAATTAGTGGGAGAGAGGAGACAAATCTTCCTCATAGAATAATTCCAAATAATTGATATACTTTTTCTCTCTAAGATGTAGACCTTAGTGGCACCCCCTCTTCCTTGTCAGCTCAAAGAATAGAGTATGTGAAGGAATAAAATAATAATAATAATTTTCCAGCAGAGAAAGTTGGCAAGCACCATCCTGGCCAGGTGATCAAGGTTATTGTAGTAAGAGAGACACATCACCTCAGTGATATTCTTTCCCCAAATCCATGACCTAGTCTCTTCATGAGGAAAATGTGAGAGCAACCCAATTTTAGACATTCTATCAAATACCCAACCAGTACTCCTCACAACTGTCAAGGTCATGAAAAATACAGGCAGACTGGAAAACTTTCACAGATGAGAGGAGACTAAAGAGACACGACAAATGACTGTATCCTGACCAGAAAGAGGATGTTAATGGGAAAACTGATGAAATCCAAATACTGTCTGAACTATAGCCCATGCTTACGTACTGTTGTTGAGTTTAAACTGGATGAGGGGTAAACAGAAACTCTGCTATCTTTGAAACTTTTCTACAAAACTATAACATTTCCAAAATTAAAGATGTAATAAAATGGTGAAGTGACGCTTTAACCCACTAATTCTGAAACTCAAGTTTCCTTCATCATATTGGTCATTCCAGAAGCCCAGCATTGAGCAGTTGGAGGGTGCGGTGAATGTGTGAACTGGGAGGCCTAGGAAACATATGGGAATGTAGAGCCATCAACAGAGGAGGAGCTACTGAACACCTAGAAGGCAGGGACTGAAAACTGTGTCCTCTATAGCCTGACCCAGTGTCTTATACAGGATGTAGGCTAGCTACTGAATGCAATTATCATCCAGTAAGAGGTAATATAAATACAATGGGCCCTGGAAAATGGAAGGAAATTAAATGTAGCAAGAGCAAGATATTTGTCAGTATAATGCATTAAATGTAAATTTCCCAAGAGTTGCCTGGAGGTGAAGCCACTTGCCCTAGGATTTTAACCCAGGGCCTCTCCCCATTGGAGAAGGAAATGGCAACCCACTCCAGTACTCTTGCCTGGAAACTCCCATGGGTGGAAGAGCCTGGTAGTCCGTGGGGTCACAAAGAGTCACTTCACCTCCCCCCTAAGCCTCCCTGCCCTTTCCATCAGCCACTTAGGGCACATCCCCTTGGTAATCTCTTTGAAAACTCACAAATCCTCTCTCTGAGCTCTAAATACTAAACAGGTTCCTACTTCCAACTTTTTCTCCCCAGAACCACAGTACAAAAAACAGAAGTACTATGCTTTCAGTAAATAAAATAATTGCCATTTGTGTTTTTCATGTCTCCAAGTAATCTACATCCAAACCTCAACTTTGAGGTCAAAATTCTCTACCCAGTCATTGAGTCTGACCCTAATTTATTGAACTGTTGAGCTCTCTTCTCCCACAGTGAATAATTTACTCTTTAGCCAGGCAATGCCCTGTGAAATAATTAAATGAAAACTACACAAATGATCACAACATGAAAATCTTTATTAAATTGCATAGAAAACATATTTATGCTAGTTGCCGATAGGTGTTGCTATGGCAACAGTTCCCCCGCCCCTAAATTTCTGGGCATTTTGCACACTAAGTATGGAGTGCTTATAATTTTTTTACGTGTGCATTTATATGACATTGAACCTGACTTTGACTTAATGGGAACTAAATGAGGATAGGCTTTCTTCTCTCCTTTTCTGCCTATTTCTCCTTCCTCCTAAGAGCCATTTCAGGCTTTCTATCGTGATGAACTGTGTCTTAGTGATTGGGGATTATAGCTCAGAAAAGCAATTCTGTGCCATAATTATAGATGATAAGTTTTAATTCCACTTTGTAATTGCCCATAATCAGGCCATGTTCTGGCTTTTCTGAAGCGCTCCATTAGAGGCCCTTGGCCTTCTCTTTCTTACCTTTCCATTGGAAGCTTCTATTCCTAACTCATCACCATCTGAATGATTGTGTCTATAGTTACATGATTTGATACATTTTCCTAGATTTGAAGGACTTTGGAAAGGGATTTCCTAGTTACTATTGTTCACTTCATGAAAAATTTTGAAGCTTTAAAGCTATGATCTGTTCATAATGAGGTCACCAAAACTTTGCTTAAAAAGAGTTATTTTGTGTGGTAGACAGTAAATATTGGTATAAAATAAATGTGATTTTACTTGTATTTCTTTTTTAAAAATTCACAATTTTATAAATTGAAGAAAATAGCAAGAAAAAAATCAATATGATTGATTGGATTTTCATTTGACATACATGAAATTCTGAAATGGCTTGCTTTGTCTTAAAAAGACATGATTTCTCCAAGTTTGTTCCTCAGGTAGCCCTGTCCAAAGGTCTCCCTAAAAAAACGTAGTTCCTGGTCCCCAGATGCCATGCATTGCAGACCTTTTCTGGAGGTCTACAGTGTGCTTTAGACTTGAAACCTCTGGCGATTCTTGCAAGAACAACAAAAAACTCCATGTGGAGTACTCTTACTTTTTTAAAGCATGGCTTAACCCATGGCCTCCCAGATAGCTTTGATTTGTTAGTGACATATGTTCATCTGAACATATAATTCCCTCAACCATTTTCAAATCTTATTATAAACATATTAAGATAATCATGTTAGGGTTTTATAAACTCCTTAAAAGATAAGATTGACAGAGAAGTGATTAGAGACCCATTGAGAATAGTTGCTGCCTTTAGGAAAAGATATGCCCATGTACTAAGATATGAACATTTCAGTCATTCTTTAGAACAGGGCTTTTCAGCAAGGAGACATAAGGAAGCCTTCCTAAGTGATCCATGCAAAAAAATAGAGGAAAATAATAGTATGGGAAAGACTAGAGGTCTCTTCAAGAAAATTAGAGATACCAAGCGAATAGGTCATGCAAAGATGGGCACAATAAAGGACAGAAATGGTATGGAACTAACAGAAGCAGAAGATATTAAGAAGAGGTGGAAAGAATACACAGAATAACTGTACAAAAAAAGATCTTCATGACCCAGATAACCACAATGGTGTGATCACTCACCTAGAGCCAGACATCCTGGAATACGAAGTTAAGTGGGCCTTCGGAAGCATCACTATGAACAAAGCTAGTGGAGGTGATGGAATTCCAGCTGAGCTATTTCAAATCCTAAAAGACGATGCTGTGAAAGTGCTGAACTCAATATGCCAGCAAATTTGGAAAACTCAGCAGTGGCCACAGGACTGGAAAAGGTCAGTTTTCATTACAATCCCGAAGAAAGGCAAATGCCAAAGAATGTTCAAACTACCACACAATAGCACTTATCTCACACACTAGCAAACCAATGCTCAAAATTCTCCAAGCCAGGCTTCAATAGTATGTGAACCGAAGCGCTGAAGAATGGATGCTTTTGAACCGTGGTGTTGGAGAAGACTTTTGAGAGTCCCTTGGACTGCAAGGAGATCAAACCCATCAATCCCTAAAGGAAATCAGTCCTGAATTTTAATTGGTAAGACTGAATATTAATTGGTAAGACTGATGCTAAAGCTGAAACTCCAATACTTTGGCCACCTGATACAAATAACTGACATTGGAAATGACCCTGACGCTGGGAAAGGTTGAAGGCAGGAGGAGAAGGGGACAACAGAGGATGAGATGGTGAGACGGCATCACTGACTCAATGGATATGAGTTTGAGCAAGCTCTGAGAGTTGGTGATGGACAGGGAAGCCTGGTGTACTACAGTCCATGGGGTCTTAAAGAGTTGGACATGACTGACCTGAACTGAAGCACCTGATATTCAAGGTGGGACAAAATAAAACATTTGAAATTAGTTATTGAATGCAAGTGAATGCAAAGCCAGGAAATTTTCAAAGTGAACACTGATAAAGTGCTTTGACTTTGTACCTTTAAAGAATAATAGTGCATTCTCTGTTTTACTTATTAAATGGGACCTAAAAATGAAATTGGCTTTTATTCCTAGGTCACTAGTTATTGACTGCTTAAAAACTCTTCGAGCTTGAAAACTCTCAGAACAAAATGCATAATAAGGAGACCAGACCTATGGAGAAGACTGTCCTTCTTCTCAGGCAGTACTGTTAGAGACTGACTGAGACACCAGAGCCCCCAGTCTATCTCTGCATCTTACTATTTTAAAGTAAATTTATTTAAAGTGATAATATTTTGAAATCGTAGAATAAAGCTTCTCTTTTTCTCTGACTTTAGCCCCAGCACACATCCTCTGCAGCCCATTCAGTTCATTTCAGTTCAGTTGTTCAGTCGTGTCTGACTCTATGCGACCCCATGGACTGCAGCACACCAGGCTTCCCTGTCCATCACCAACATCCAGAGCTTGCTCAAACTCATGTCCATCGAGTCAGTGATGCCATCCAACCATCTCACCCTCTGTGGTCACCTTCTTCTCCTGCCTTTAATCTTTTCCAGCATCAGGGGCTTTTCCAGCAAGTCGGTTCTTCACATCAGGTGGCCAAAGCATTGGAGCTTCAGCTTCAGCATCAGTCCTTCCAATATTCAGGACTGATTTCCTGTGGGATTGACGGGTTTGATCTCCTTGCAGTCCAAGTGACTCTCAGGAGTCTTCTCCAACACCACAATTCAAAAACATCATTTCTTTGGCACTCAGCTTTATGGTCCAACTCTCACATCCATACATGACTACTGGAAAAACCATAGCTTTAATTATATGGATCTTTGTTGGTAAACTGATATCTCTGCTTTTTAATATGCTGTCTAGGTTTCTCATAGCTTTTCTTCCAAGGAGCAAGTGTCTTTTAATTTCATGGCTGCAGTCACCATCTTCAGTGATTTTGGAGCCCAGGAAAATAAAGTCTCTCATTGTTTCCCTTTCTATTTGCCATGAAGTGATGGGACTGGATGCCATGATCTAAGCCAACTTTTTCACTCTCCTCTTTCATCCTCAACAAGAGGCTCTTTAGTTCCTCTTCACTTTCTGCCATAAGGGTGGTGTCATCTGCATATCAGAGGTTATTGGTATTTCTCCCGGCAATCTTGATTCCAGCTTGTGCTTTATCCAGCCTGGTATTTTACATGAGGTACTCTGCATATAAATTAAATAAGCAGGGTGACAGTATACAGCCCTGGTGTACTCTGTTCAGAATTTGGAACCAGTCCATTCCATGTCTGGTTCTAACTGTTGCTTCTTGACCTGCTTACAGATTTCTCCAGAAGCAGGTCAGTTGGTCTGCTATTCCCATCTCTTGAAGAATTTTCCACAGTTTGTTGTGATCCACACAATCAAAGGTTTTAGCGTAGTCAATGAAGCAGAAGTAGACGTTTTTATGGAATTGTCTTGCTTTTTCTGTGATCCCGTGGATGTTGACAATTTGACCTCTGGTTCCTCTGCCTTTTCCAAGTCCAGCTTGAACATCTGGAAGTTCATGGTTCACATACTGTTGAAACTTAGCTTGGAAAATTTTGAGCAGTACCTTGCTAGCGTTTGAGATGAGTGCTATTGTGCAGTAGTTTGAGCATTCTTTGGCATTGCCTTTCTTTGGGATTGTAATGAAAACTGACCTTTTCCAGTCCTGTGGCCACTCCTGAGTTTTCCAAATTTGCTGGCATATTGAGTTCAGCACTTTCACAGCATCATCTTTTAGGATTTGAAATGGCTCAGCTGGAATTCCATCACCTCCACTAGCTTTGTTCATAGTGATACTTCCTAAGGCCCACTTGCCTTCGGACACCATTGTGGTTATCTGGGTCATGAAGCTCTTTTTTGTACAGTTCTTCTGTGTATTCTTGCCACCTCTTCTTAATATCTTCTGCTTCTGTTAGTTCCATACCATTTCTGTCCTTTAGTGTTCCCATCTTTGCATGAAATATTCCCTTGGTATCTCTGATTTTCTTGAAGTGAGCTCTATACTTAGAATAGAATTATTCTATTATTATTATTAATAGAATGATCCCATTCTATTGTTTTCCTCTATTTCTTTGCATTGATCACTTAGGAAGGGTTGCTTATCTCTCCTTGCTATTCTTTGGAACTCTGCATTCAAATGAGTGTATCTTCGCTTTTCTCCTTTACTTTTGGCTTCTCATCTTTTCTCAGCCATTTGTAAGGCCTCCTCAGACACCATTTGCCTTTTTGCATTTCTTCTTCATGGGGATGGTCTTGATCACTGCCTCCTGTACAATGTCACAAACCTCCATCCATAGTTCTTCAGGCACCCTTATCAGGTCTAATCCCTTGAATCTATTTGTCACTTCCACTGTATAATCATAAGGGATTTGCTTTAGGTCATACTTGAATTCGGAGAAGGCAATGGCACCCCACTCCAGTACTTTTGCCTGAAAAATCCCATGGACAGAGGAGCCTGGTGGGCTGCAGTCCATGGGTTCGCTAGAGTCGGACACAACTGACCGACTTCACTTTCACTTTTCACTTTCATGCATTGGAGAAGGAAATGGCAACCCACTCCAGTGTTCTTGCCTGGAGAATTCCAGGGATGGGGGAGCCTGGTGGGCTGCCGTCTCTGGGGTCTCACAGAGTCGGACATGACTGAAGCGACTTAGCAGCAGCATACTTGAATGGTTTAGTGGTTTTCCCTACTTCAATTAAGTCTGAGTTTGGCAATAAGGAGTTCATGATCTGAGCCACAGTCAGCTCCTAGGCTTGTGTTTGCTGACTTATAGAGCTTCTCCGTCTTCAGCTGCAAAGAATATAATCAATCTGATTTTGGTATTGACCATCTGGTGATGTCCATGTGTAGAGTCTTCTCTTGTGTAGCTGGAAGAGGGTGTTTGCTATGACCAATGTGTTCCCTGCAGCCCATATGTTTCTCATTTACCAAGGGACCATATAGTAGTAATTCCCTGATGAAAAATGTATCTGAGTCCTCAAAGTGGGAGCCCTAGGGAGTGCTGAAGTCCCATCATGGAGTATGTGATATCAAAACTATTCCTGTAGTAATGCTGCAACATTAGAAGCCCTTTTCAGTCTCATTTATCACAAGGATACAAAGGCATTTTCTGGATCTCACAAGTGATTGAATGTAGAAGCTGATATGAGAAACCCACCATCTTCTGTATCAGGCATTAAAGAGATGTGTGAAGATAGAAAACAATATCACTCTCCTAATATTTTTCTTGTTTGGGAAAATATAGTTATGTTTTATAAATATGTTGCTTATGTTGCAATATAATGGGTTTATTATTATTGTACTGAATTAAGAAATATTTTTAATGTCTCAGTTTTTATTTCCAACACGCTTGATATTGATTAATTTATCCAACTCAACAAAACCTGTTTGAGGTCCCAAATAATTTTGAAACATATGAAGGGGTACTAAGACCAACAGTTTAAGAAGTGCTGTGGAAGACGAGATCAGGCACATTCAGGGTGGTTTGGCTGTAGACCAGTTGGAGTGGTAGAGATGAGAATGTTCTGTTGAGTGCACAGGAACTTGGAAAGATACGACTAAACTCAAAGTAACCTGCAGCACAGAGTAGCATTTCAAATACACATGGAAAGGCAGCTAGAAGTCTCATAACTGGCATTCATTAACATCTTCAACCCAATAAAATTACCCATTAAAAATTAGGCTTCTCTTCTGACACTCTTGTATCTCCTGACGGTACTCATTAAACAGGAAAATCTACCAAGATAAGTCTCCCTTCCTGACAGCTTTTGTATCAGTATTCACTCTGTAATAACTCATAAGAGTTATAAAGAAACTCTCATTTCACAAGAGCTTGGCTGTCTGACTCTCCTCCTAACTTGATCCATCATTACCTACTGAAATGACATATTAAGGAGGTCTCTCCAGTGATGTCCTTCCTTGAGAACCTAATTACTGTGCATGGTTATTTGGATGGTGGAAGTGTTCTGGATCATCAGAATTGGCTCTCAGTCCTCTCAAGAATCTAGCAAGTCAATTGTCCTCTTCTTCCCATTTGTTGTGTCATTAGTAAAAACCATCTAAGACGCTTTGTCTTGATGAGCCAAAAAAGAAAACGAATCAATTAATTTTTATCAGTAAAGATGTGTTTTTTCAGAATCATTCCTCATGTCTCTTGTGCCCCTGTTTATTACTCAGTCTAGATAAAGTTGAGACCCAGGTAGATGGCCTTAAATCCTTTACCTTGGAGCTTGTCAATAACATGAATAGATTGAAGCTGTTAGAGTTTCAGGACGTGTTGTAGCATGGATCCAGTGGTTCTTAACTTCCTATTTGGGAATCCGTTGACAGAGAATAACCCCTTTTCCCCAGGAAGATACATTTGGTTAGCCATCCAAAGATGTCCCTGCCTTAATCCCCCAGGGATTAAATATCTTCTGTAAAATGACACAAGGAAATTTAGGTTGCAGACAGGATTGAGGGTGCTAATGAGCTCACCTGAAGACAAGGAGAATAGCCTGGTTCAACCAAAGTATGTCCAGTGTCGTTACAAGACTCTTTAAATGTGCAAGGGGATAGCAGAAAGGTTAGTGTCAGAGTGATGCAATGGGAAGACGGCTTGACCAGCCATACCTGGCTTTGAAGATGAAAGGAGACCAGAAGCCAAGGAATGCAGGCAGTTTCTAGAAGCTGGAAAAGACAAGGAAACAGATTGTCCTCTAGGCTCCAGAAAGGAACCAGCCCTGCTGGCCCTTTGACTTTAGCCCGTGAGACTCATTTTAGACTTCTGACCTCCAGAACTATAAAATAACGTTTGTGGTTTTAAGCCTTGAAATTTATGGCAGTTTGTCATGGCAGCAGTAGAAAGCTAAATAGTACCCATCCATGCTTTATAGGCACAATTTCGTGTCCGTTTCTAGGGAAGAGTGGCCCTGGATATGTTCTCAAATCTCATTTAATGAATGGCAGGAGACCCTAAACCCCTCAGTTCTAGTCACTAATGCTCTTTCCTTCTAGAAATAGAACTTTTCCTTTCTCACTGATAGCCAAGTTCAGAGTGAAAATAAGGGCTTTGACTTCATTCGGGATGGATTCTTTTTCTTAATGCAACCAAAATAACAAAAAGAGATTCAATCTAGACATTTAATTAATAGTGCTTAAGTTGGGAAAGAAAAGTAAAAAGATATTCTTGCTCTGAACAGAGCCCCATTAATACAGATGGTTGAAGTGTGTCAGGGTCTTCGAGGATACAGGAGGCAGTCTGTCTCGGGGAGTCTGGGTTTATACCACAGTACATCCTCAGGTGCTTAAGGCCTGAAGGCTAAATTTGTCAAACTAGAAACCTGTCAGTCCCTTCTCGTGCAACAGCAACCCTCAGGCTCTCTTCTATGGGAAATCAAGAAAGCAAAACAAATCCATTGTCAAGGTCATAGGAGGCAGGTTGTAGGTCAGGGCAGGATGAAATGAATGGAGGGTGCCTTCTCCATGGTGTCCATGGGGCCCTGTGACGGAGCTCTTTCCATACTGCAGCTCTCTTCAACCGAGTGCTACAAGTGTTGGGTCTAAAACTTTAGAAATCAGCTTTAGCATTTTCTTTGGAACCTGAAAAGGAAAAGATCATTTAATTTGAAGAATTCGCTGCATTGTAGTCGCTTTCTGTCTACAGAAAGAAAATGTGTAGGAGTGGGCATTCCCTCTGAGGCCAGTTTAATGAGCTGTGTCTGTCACCTGGACTGGCCAGAGGTCTCTGAGGGTCCAAGGATGGCCTGAATTCCCTGATAGCTGTCACATTAAGCCTCTAATTCTTGAAAAATTGTCAATCCATGAACTTGTCTTAAGACACTACTGAACTCTAAACCCCTTGAAAAAACAAATCCCATCTTAGTCATCATCCTTCTGTTCCCACAGAAGCAGGAGTGTCATACATAGTGGGTACTCAGTAGGTGTTTATTAGTTACTGGGGGCAGATGACCCTTTAGTTTTAATCCACAACAGTTTATTCATTCCAGACATTGTTTTCGGTGCTCTGGATCTCTAAAATAAATCACCAAAAAAAACCTTCTTTTTAGAGAGGCCTACATTTCAGTATGCTAGGGGCTTCCCTAGTGACTCAGACAATAAAGAATATGCCTGCAGTGGAGGAGACCCGGATTCAATCCCTGGGTCAGGAATATGTCCTGGAGAAGGGAATGGCAACCCACTCCAGCATACTTGCCTAGAGAATTCCCTGGACATAGGAGTGTGGTGGGCTTAGGTCCAAGGGGTTGCAAAGAGTCGGACACGACTGAATGACTGTCACTCACTCACTCACAGTTCAGTGGAATTGACCACCTTTATTGAGACAGCTGCCTGTGAGCAAAATACAACAAGTACAGTGGGAGAAGTAGAAACAAAGCAAGGGAAGCTTGTAGAGTGGACGCTTTCTTTTTAGAGTGAGGCTTAGGAAGGCTTTGATGAAGAGCCTCTATTCGAGTTGGGTGTTGATCATCTGTAGGATTTTACTTCAGATGAAGTTGGTGGCAGAGGCTTTCCACAAGAGAGCTGTGTGGCCAAAGATGTGAGAGAGTGTGAAGAGCCTGAAACAATCCAATTTCCCCGAGGTGGATGTGCTAGGATGGGCGAGGAAGAAGGAGTTATTAGTCATTTAAACTCAGTGCCACATAGGAGAGCCACTTGGATGAGAGTGAGGACTGTCCACTCTTTGGTGTTGCTGCTGAGATGATCTTGCATTGAGATCTGCCCAGGATGTACCTTAGTAACTGTCTTGTTGGGTGTTATCCACTGTGTGAAGTGGGTAATTAGTAGGTCTAAGATGTGGCATAGCTTTGTGAGATAATCATCATATTGAACTGACGAACTCACACAAAATCCAAACTGATATAAAAATAGAGATATAAAAGCTCTATATATCTATTTTTCAGTCAATCATATAATTGTAAATATGTTTATAACTAGTATTTATTCAGAAATTCAGAAGTATATACATACATGTAGATAGTATGTACATTTATATCACTGTTTCTTAAATTTTTAATATCATGAATACTTATACTGTTTATAAGTTTATATACTGCATGTATATTGATGCTTTGTATATAAAAACAGTAAGATTTTTGTGCTAAGAACCAGTTTTCACCCTTTTGGAAGTGATATCACTCCCACAGAGAATTCATGATATGTATGTGTATATGGCTATTCTTTTTGTATACATATGTCACCTTGTTGCACAAAAAATTTAGGATGCCAAATCAGATATTATTTATTAATTCACACTGAAAAGTGTAACTTTTCAAGAAATGAATATTCCCATCTTCCATCTAGGTACCAGGAAAACTGAAGTAATAGACTTGGGGGGGGGGACTGCTTAAAGAGTATAGACATGAATCAAATAAAATAAATTGGACAGTCATGGAAATATTTTATCTTATGTATAGAAGTGCCCAGTGAAAACTCCCTCACTCTAACATGTAAAACTTAACTTTAGTGAAAGAAAATATATCTAACTCTATAGTAGTGTGTACAGGTCAAGAATCAACAGAACCAGACATGGAACAACAGACTGGTTCCAAATTGGGAAAAGAGTCTGTCAAAGCTGTATATTGTCACCATACTTATTTAACTTGTATGCAGAGTACATCATGCAAAATTCTGGGCTGGATGAATCACAAGCTGGAATCAAGATTATCTGGAGAGATATCAACAGCCTCAGATATGCAAATGATACCACTCTAATGGCAGAAAGCAAAAAGGAACTAAAGAGCCTCTTGATGAGGGTGAAAGAGGAGAGTGAAAAAGCTGGCTTAAAACTCAACATTCAAAACACGAAAATCATGGCATCAGTCCCATCACTTCATGGCAAATAGAAGGTGGAAAAGTGGAATCAATGACAGATTTTATTTTCTTGGGCTCCAAAATCACTGCAGACAGTGACTGCAGCCATGAAATTAAAAAACACTTGTTCCTTGGAAGGAAAGCTTTGACAAACCTAAACAGCATATTCAAAAGCAGAGACATCACTTTGCCGACAAAGGTCTGTATAGTCAAAGCTATGTTTTATCCAGTAGTCAAGTATGGATGTGAGAGTTGGACCATAAAGAAGGCTAAGTGCTGAAGAATTGATGCTTTCACATTGTGGTGCTAGAGAAGACTCCTGAGAGTCCCTTGGACAGCAAGGAGATCAAGGAAATCAACCATTAATACGCATTGGAAGGACTGATGCTGAAGGTAAAACTCTAGTACTTTGGCCACCTGACGTGAAAAGCCAACTTACTTGAAAAGACCCTGATACTGGGAAAGATTGAGGGCAGAAGGAGAAGGGGATGACAGAGAATGAGATGGTTGGATGGCATCACTGATTCAATGAACATGAGTTTGAGCAAACTCTGGGAGATAGTGAAGGACAAAGAAGCCTGGTGTGCTGCAGTTCATGAGGTCACAAAGAGTCGGACACAACTTACTCACCAAACAACAAGAACTGTATCACAGATACAATTTTTCTGTCTCTTTGACAATGCTGAATGAAGTTTCTGAATCTGTTTTTTTCATCCTGCTTTGTTTCTGCCGGAGTCCAGCTCCAGCAGCCAGGGAATCAACCTGAAGAGATGAGCGGTGTCAGCGAGAAACTGAGGCAGCCTCTCAGTTTTCTTGGACTGCCTGTTTATTTCAAGCTTATGATTTTCTTTTATACTTTTACAAAAGCATTAGGTCAGAGGTTTGATATTTTTAATTCCCACTGACTCAGATTTGTTGTCTCCATAAATCATTAGTGAAAGTGAAGTTGCTCAGTCATGTCCAACTCTTTGTGACCTGTGGACTGTAGTCCACCAAGCTCCTCCGTCCATGGGATTCTCCAGGCAAGAATACTGGAATGGGTTGCCATTTCCTTCTCCAGGCCATAAATCATTGTTGCCCCTCAAAAGGAATTCCTTCCTCAGCGATTCTCTTATCTACTTTTTCTCATGTGTCCTTGTGAATACACTGTAACTCATGCTAATGTCTGGGCTGCATACCACATTCCTCAGTTTAATTCTTATCTTTCTAAGTCCTGTTTGCCCCTTGTATCCTAAGCTCACTATTTCTAAGAAAGGGCTTCTAGCTATAAATATCTCTAAAGTCCCTAATCTTTATAAGCTATAGTAGAATATGCTAACATTACAGCATCCCTTAAATCTTTAGCTTCTACCTATTTTAATTATTCCTAAGCCTTAAATTCAGCAAACTCCTTTGCCATAAACACTTTCCTCACAAATAGGCTTCAGATAGCAATTCCTCCCATGGTCTCAAGCTGTGGCCTGTGTGCTCAACCTGGAACACTCTTTTGTAAAAGTCCTTGAACAAATGTCAATGATTAACTTTATGAATTATTCTCTGAGCACAGCTGCAGAAGACTTTGTGCCTTCTCATGCTCCTCTCAAGAACAATAAGCACCTTAATATTCTTTTCAGTCAACTCAGCTGAGGAGAGGAAAAGACAAGTCAGAATTACAAGGCCTAACTCCTTCATCCCAGGTCTGTGCCTGCAGGACAAAGAGAGGGGGTTGTGGCCGTGCCTCCATTTTGTCAGTAATGCCTAACGTGGCTCCCGATGTATTTCAACACCCTTCAGACCACCATTCCAACTTTACGTGTTACAATGCAATTGAGTCCTTGATAGCCCTTGAGAACCATCTTAGTTTTTGTCATTGGATTAGTCTGCAGAGTGTAGTATCATTGGGGATATATTTCAAACCCATCTACTAAGGAGAGTTACTTCAGCAGATCTCTTCTTGTTTCAAGTAGTTCCAGCTTAAGGGGCAACCTCTTTCTGGCCTTGTTTCCAAATCCTTGTGGTCTCCCAACAGAGCCCAGGTGCAGTGATCATGAGTTGGGGACTGAACTGGGCATGCTCTGTTCAACCTGGCAGCTGATATTTAGCTCTATGTCTTCATCATTATGTAACAGTGCTTTTGAGATTTTATTTTTAACATTTCATGGATTTTGTAGACAAAAGCCATCAAGCCCCCTCACACTGCAGGCTGTGACCGCCCTCCTTTTCCAGTTTGCTGGAGCCAAGAGTTGATGAAATACTGGAGAACTGGCTTTGGCCAAATATTCAAAAAGCTAAAAATCCACTTGGAAACTAAGCCCAGTCACTTAGAACCTCTGCCAACCAGCTGGTTCCAGGCAGTTAATTTTCAGTCTCAACCTCACTTAAAACTTAGTCTTTGCTGTCATTAAACCCAGGAAGTATGGATCCAATGCCTAGGAGACCTTTTCCTATGGCTTCTCAAATAAAGTGACTTCTTTAGGATCTGACATTTGTATCTTGGTCTCTTAGCATACTCTTAGTATTTACTGCAGAGTTGAACATTCTTCAGTGCTGAGTGTTGCCTGTAAGTTTGATCCAGATCAGTAACCAGTCTTTTTTAATTGAGCTATTGAAACTATTAACCAGACCTTATAGGCACAGACTTTAGCTGTCACTTGTTGGCTCAATGATACAAAGAGCTACAAGGACAAAAAGCTAATTCCACAGCAAGGAGTCTGTGGCCCAGAATGACAAACACAATTTATCAGACCAGAAACCTGCCTGAATGTTATTGCAAAGCCTTCCATTACCAGGTCATGCTCATTGTAGCCTCTTTTCTTTCAGATTCTTTCTTCAGAGATACTCTGCTCTCTCCTTCCTCTCCCACTCCCTTCCTCAGGGAAGATCTCATGCATAGTGGTTCAGGAAATTGAATGCTTGTTGCTTTGCAAGGGAGATTTCATTCCTTTTTAATACTGCCCTTCCTCTCTTACCAGTGCCCCACCATAGGAGCCTAGAACGGAATGAGTGAGATTCAGGGAGAAAATTAGTCCCTCAAAAGGAAATATTTCTATGCATTTTTTTATTGTCATAAAATACACATAACCTAAAATTTACCCTTAGTGACACTTAGGATATTCATAATGTACAATTCTGCACTCCATTCCACTATACGGGGGTCCCTCACCACCCTCCCAACCCTGCACATGGAACAGTTCTCTGACACCAGCTGGGTCTTTCATTTGAACCTTTTATTGTCTAATGACAATATTCATGAAAGCAGGCAGTGCAGTTATCTTTCCAGAGATCAGGCCACCATCCACTCAACCGCTCCTTCACAAATTCTCTGAATTCAAGGAAAACGCTGTGGGGAGAGAACCCAGAGGACAGATATGTGAACAATCTCAGATTTCAATATTTCTGAAATTGAATACAGAAAGACTTACATTCTACTTTTCAGTCATAGTCACACAGGAAATATCTTTTCATGCAGCGTAGGTGAGATAAAAAAGTATTAGCAATTATTATTACCTAGAAACCCTGAAATTCGATATGATCTGAAAACAGGTGCTCAAACCCTTTCCCTACCCAAGCTCCATTTTTGTACACTTTTACCCATGAAACCCTTTCTGAGACATGGCTATCAAAAGTGAGTTGTGGCCTTTTCACGCTTAATTTGCTTCTTAATTGTGCATGATTTTATAATGCTCATAAAAGAATACTTATAGCCATAACATTTCAAAGGCAACACTTTTCAGAAAAAGAAAGGTAGATTGATTTCCAGTTATTTACACCAAATCCACAGTTTTCAGGGCTCTATTTGAGACGTAATGAAAGTCTGCTTTGCATAATTATCATATGAGACGATGTATAATTAAATGATGAATTGTGGTTATGCCCCAGTGTGGAAAGGAGACTTTATTTAAACTGAAACCACAGAGTTTTATTTCTTTGCTTTAACTTTGATATGATGTTTGTGGGGGGGAATACAAACAAGCAATTCATTTCTGACAGTTTAAATTCCCATGAGAATCTGCTTTTAAATTTCTGGAAGGAAGGCAATGTCCTGAAAAATAATGGGAAACTTTAATATGGTTGCCTCTTCCATGGTCATAAACATGCTCACAGACTTTTAAAAGTGCCAGTTATCAGACTTCCCTGGTGGTTCAGTCCGCCTGACAATGCAGGGGACACCAGTTCAATCCCTAATCCAGAAAGATCCCACAAGCCATGGAGCAAGTAAGTCCACGTGCCACAGGTAATGAAACCTGCATACCTAGAGTCCATGCTCTGCTACAAGCGAAGCCACTGAAGTGAGAAGCCCATGTGCCATGACCAGAGAGCAGCCCTGGCTTGCCGCAACTAGAGAAAAACGTGCGTAGCAATGAAGACCCAGCACAGCCAAAAATAAGTAATATTTTTTAAAGTGCCAGTTATCAACAATTGCATTTTGGTTCTTTTCCTAAACATATCTTTAATAGCTGTTCAAATATCTGTAGAAAAAGACCCATTACTTGTCATGCAATTCTAAAGCCTGAAGGGAGCCTTGCAAAAGTGCAAAGTCACTTCAGTCCTGTGTGACTCTTTGAGAACCCATAGACTGTAGCCCACTGGAGTGGGTTGCTATTTCCTACTCCAAGGGATCTTCCCGACTGAGGGATGGAACCCATGTGTCTTATGTCTCTTGCATTGGCAGGTGGGTTCTTTACCATCAGCACCTATTTGCAAAAGTTTCTAGCCCTAATTCATAATCTGGATGTACAGCTTCTCTGTTCATCTAACTAGTTAAAGTCAAGTTGACTATACCAAGTTTAAACCTGAAACCATGGTTCTGAAATTTTAAACGGGGCATGGTACCAGTGAAGTTCTTTGTGAAACCCCATGAAATATTGGTAAATGAAACATAAAATAACTGAACAGGTATATTAAGTTTATATTTTCCAATATTCTTTGCACACCAACTCTGTACTACTTACTGTGGCAGAAACTAAAAGTAAACAGATATTACACAGTTTTCAAGGAGTTCAGAATCCAGTTGTATTCAATTCTAAAATCGCCAAAAGGATGCATTTATCAGTGATTTACCTGGAGAGATGCTGGATTAAAGCTTTGATTTTAAGTTCATTTCATCTGTTGACTGTTCTTGTCCTAAATACTGGGGGAAGGTTACCACTGTCTTGTATATGTATGGCTGAGTTCCTTTGCTGTTCACCAAAAGCTATCACAACATTGTTAATCATCTCTGCCCCAATACAAAATAAACAGTTTTTTAAAAAGTTACCATTGTTTAATCTTAGTAGACCATTTGTGGTCTTCACCTGACTTTGAACAGCAAGAGAAAGGATTCCTTCCAAATGTTAAATGAAGAAGGAAATTTAAGTGTTAATCTGTAAGGTGTCCCTAATGATAATTTGGAAAATTATTGTCTTTTGTTTTTGTAAATGTGGTAATTTCCCATATAGATCTAGACTCAGCAAATTATGACCTTTAGGTCAAATCTGACCCTCGGCCTTTTTTTATAAATAACGTTTTATTGAAGCAGTCTTATGAATTCTTTATGACTGTCCAGTGGCAGAGTTGAATAGTCGTGATGGAGACCATATGACCTGAAAAGTCTAAAATAGTTACTCTGTAGACCTTTACAGAAAAAAAGCTTCCAACTCCTGATCTGAATAATATGCTTAAACTGTTATTTCTAGTATTACCAATTTTAGACCTTGTCTACTGTTACTTGAAGCACAAGCTGGAATCAAGATTTTCAGGAGAAATTTCAATAACCTCAGATATGCAGATGACACCACCCTTATGGCAGAAAGCAAAGAGGAAAAAGAGCCTCTTGATGAAGTGAAAGAGGAAAGTGAAAAAGCTGGCTTAAAACTCAATATACACAAATGAAGATCATGGCATCCAATGCCATCACTTCATGGCAAATAGATGGGGAAACGATGGAAACAGTAAGAGATTTAATTTTCTTGGACTCCAAAATAACAGCAGATGGTGACTGCAGCCATGAAATTAAAAGATGCTTGCTCCTTGGAAGAAAAGCCATGACAAACCTAGACAGCATATTAAAAGCAGAGACATTACTTTGCCAACAAAGGTCCATCTAGATAAAGCTATGTAGTCATGTATGGATGTGAGTTGGACCATAAAGAAGGCTGAGTGCCGAAAAATTGATGCTTTGAAGAAAACTCTTCAGAGTCCCTTAGACAGCAAGGAGATCAAACCAATCAATCCTAAAGGAAATCAGTCCTGACTATTCACTGGAAGGACTGATACTGAAGCTGAAGCTCCAACACTTTGGCCACCTGATGCAAAGAGCCAGATTATTGGAAAAGACCCTGATGCTGGGAAAGATTGAAGACAGGAGGAGAAGGGGACGACAGAGGGTGAGATGGTTGGATGGCATCACCAACTCAACTCGATGGACATGAGTTTGAGCAAGCTCCAGGAGTTGGTGATGGACAAGGAAGCCTGCCTTGCTGCAGTCCATGGTGTCGCAAAGAGTCAGACGCAACTGAGCCACTGAACTGAACTGACTGTTACACACTCTGCCAGATAAGAACTGGATTGGTTGCACCATCCACCACCTCCTCCCACACCTCTTCCAGTATACATCTATGACTGCCTCTTTGTGGTTTTAATTGACTGATTAGACTTTTATTTCTTTTTCCTTATACTGAAAACAGCATGTTCTGATACTAGTAATTTTCACTTAGTTTGTTGAAAATATAACTCATGCACCCTTCTTGCTTACTGCTCCTAACCCTCTTTTTTGTTTTCCATATTTTTTCTTTAATAATACAAAGTATGGAAACATGTATAATTATCCTGTAATAATTATTGAGTCTTTTGGCCTTTATATATAGGTTGAAACTAAACTTTAAAACTCAATGAAGAGTTTTAATTTTGATTACTAAAAAAAAATATTATTCACTGTATACCTAGTTATTGATGTTATATTGCCTCTATTTTACTTTTTTTTTTCCCCAGCAGTCTCTGTTTTTCACTTCCCCTTTGTTTATCCTGCCTTAAATACTTTGTCCTTCTGAATAGTAGAACCAGATCTCTCAAACCACCCTCTTCTCAGGCAACTCCCACCTCAATTTCTCCCCCGGCTCTAATCTGGATTTTTGACTTCCTTGTTGTGTTGTGTTAGTCACTCAGTTGTGTTCAACTCTTTGTGATTCCTGTGGACTATAGCCCAACAGGTTCCTCTGTCCATGGGATTCTCCAGGGAAGAATACTGGAGTGGGTTGCCATGCCCTTCTCCATGATGCCTTCCTAGGCCACTGCAAAACTGTCTGTGACATGAGGGCTTATCTTATCCCAAGGGCTTCCCTGATAGCTCAGTTGGTAAAGAATCTGCCTAAAATGTGGGAGGCCTGGGTTCCATCCCTGACTTGGGAAGATCCCCTGGAGAAGGGAAAGTCTAACCACTCCAGCATTCTGGCCTGGAGAATTCCATGGACTATACATAGTCTATGGGGTTGCAAAGAGTCGGACACGACTGAGTGACTTTCACTTTCACTTTTCTTATCCCAGGTAGGAGCCATGGTTTTCTTGGTCTTTCTCTCTCCTGATTTTGTTGGAGCACATCCTCAGATAACTTGCTTAAAAAGATGTGTGGAAAGTAAACTTCCTATATCTTTGCATGTCTGGAAATATTTTATTTTGTGTTCTCACTTGACATTGAAATCTAGGTTGAAAATGATTGTCCCACAGAAGATTTAAGTCAAATTACATTGCCTTCCAGCCTCTAGTCCTGCAGTCAGATAATGACCTGGTTCTCATTCCTTTATCCTCAATGTATCTTTTCTCTTTATGGCTCTAAAGATAATTTCTTTATCCTTGCTGTATTAAAGTTTCATTGTGATGCATCCAGGTGTGAAGGTGATTTTATTGTCAGGCTAAGGGCTCTCACAGAGAAGGCAATGGCACCCCACTCCAGTACTCTTGCCTGGAAAATCCCATGGATGGAGGAGCCTGGAAGGCTGCAGTCCATGGGGTCGCTGAGGGTCAGACACGACTGAGCGACTTCACTTTCACTTTTCACTTTCATGCATTGGAGAAGGAAATGGCAACCCACTCCAGTGTTCTTGCCTGGGGAATCCCAGGGACGGGAGAGCCTGGTGGGCTGCCATCTATGGGGTCACACAGAGTCGGACACGACTGAAGTGACTTAGCAGTAGCAAGGGCTCTCAGGCTAAAATCTCAGGTCATTTAGCTTAGAAACTATTGAGATTCATTTATTTGATAATTCCTTTTCTCCCTTTTTTTTCTATTTTAGAATTTTTTTTTAACATTTTGAGAAGAGTTAACACCTACTTTAGGAATTCTTATCAATTGCATATTGGGTATTTTGAATTAATCATCTGCAATTGTTTTTCTTTTCTGTTGTCAACGTTTTGTCTTTTTGTTCAACTTTCTGTGATTTAAAAAAAAATTCATTCTTCAAGCATTCTGTTGAATTAACTATGAAATTATATATTTATTTTCCAAGAGAACTCCTTTATTCCAATATTTCTTTCTTCTTTTTCTCCCTAATACAATGCTGCAGTGCACATCCTTGGGTACATAGCTCTACCCAGTTATTATGTAAGATATAGGCTTAGAAATGAGATTGCTAAGACACGTATCATAAGCATTGAAATTTTCAAAACTTATGATGACCCTTCAGAAACAGTTGTATACCACCTTACAGTTTAAGGGAAGATAAATGGTAAATCATTATTTTTAGTCATGTGCCTGATCATATGCTTCCCAGTTGGCTTAGTGGTAAAGAATCCACCTGCCAGTGTAGGAGACCTGGGGTTGATCCCTGGGTCGGGAAAATCCCCTGGAGAGGGGAATGATAACCCACTCCAACATCCTTGCCTGGAGAATCCCATGGATAGAGGAGACTGGAGGGCTACAGTCCATGGGGTCACAAAGAGTCAGATGTGACTAAGGAGGCACACACACACATTGATTATGTACTTCACCATTTTTTTTTTATTGGGTTACCTTTTTTTTCTTAACTGTGCAAGCTCTTTATCTCTTATGTATATTATATATTTTTTCTATATCTTGCAAATGTTTTCTTCCAGTGTGTTGTCTTACAAATTTATGTTTTCACCTCTTTAAATTACTATGTAGTTGAACCTGTTTGTATTTTCCTTGGAGCTTCTAGATTTCACATTTTATTGAGAAATGCCGTTCCTACTCCAAGATTCTAAATATGGCCTTTAATTTTCTAGTTTCTTATCTTGAATGTTACCACTCTGTTCCTCAGTGTCCTCAACTATGATTGATAAGAATACTCTAAAGTTTGTTGTGAAAATAAATGTAGTAATGCATGTATATCAATATAATTGAGAACAGTGTTTGGCAAGCTTAGTGCATGTTAGCAGCACCTGCTGCTATGATGGTGCTGGTTCTTTTCTTTAGAGCCTAGCACAGTGCCTGATTTTAAAAATATGACTTAAAACTTAGGTAAATAAATTATTGAAGACAATGGAAACCACTTGTGAGGAAGAGAGATGATCATAAAGTTTTAAAGTCCTTTTTTAAAAGTAGGGAGGGATTGGGGCAAAATCTCCCAGAGTTTTATCTTGGGTCTTTGATTTCTTTCCCCTGTGGTTTGTGTGGCCCAGAAAATAAGTGTCACACTAATAAAGGTTGAAAGTAGCTTTCAGTTAAATTGAATTAAATGAATACTATTGTGACAAGTTAATTAGGCATGCATAAAATTGCTAAATATATGTCATTGAAAATGCCTATGTTCCATATTTTGTTAAACATCAATTATGATCATAAGAAATCTGCATCTAGTAAAATGGATACTGCTGACACATGTTAATTATTCTGGAAAATAATTGAGCTCTTTAAAAATTTCAATACGCCGTTAAGCATGCATGGCCTCTGAAAGCTTGAGCTATTTTGAGCTTATTCCAGTGAATCTAACAATATAAAATGAAGTAAAATTTTCCCTAAAATTCTCTTACTGAGACAAAGGGAAATGCAAATTGCCATAGTAAAGGTCTATAAAATAAACTTGGCTTGCACTCCAGATGTTCGGGTAGGAATGTTCCCAAGTCCCAGTACCACTAGTCTGTGTGCGAGCAACACCGGAAATTAAAATGAAACAATGAAGAGCTGTTTCCTTTGTCCACAAACGATGGTACATCAATTCTCAACAGTGGAACATACGAGTTTTAAAACAAGTGCCTTTAATCTATATGCTCTCCAACCCTCAACGGAAGTCTGCATTCATACCCACATAATGGCAAATGTTTATTCAAGTCATCAAATTATTTGTCATCAAGAA
Organism: Bos grunniens; assembly: GCF_055505025.1. Lineage (NCBI taxonomy): Eukaryota > Metazoa > Chordata > Mammalia > Artiodactyla > Bovidae > Bos > Bos grunniens. The sequence goes on from NC_141194.1 coordinate 9,995,370, forward strand.
TTGCTGTTGCCTCCCATAAATGCTTCTCCATCTGGGAACTCAGATTCTCAAGAAAGTCATTGGGAATTAACATGATTGACAGTCCCACCAGTGAGAGGGGGCTGCAAAGTACAAGATATATGAGGTTGACTGCCTGTTTCATCTCTTCAGCTCCCTCCTTGGATGTCTCCCACTGAGCCAGGGCTTTTCAAAATGTAATCCTGAACCTTGTACCAGAATCACCTCAAATGCCTTTTAAAAATGCAAATTCCTCAATAATACTAGACTAATGGAAAGAATTAAAGGATAATTTACATTATCATCTAAGTTGGGTCTGAAAAAATGAAATATTTTTAAGCATCGAAGTAGGTATCATGGAAAGATGGCTCAGGTGGTAAAGAATATGCCTTCAGTGCAGGAGGTGCAGGTTCAATCCCTGGGTCGGAAAGATCCCCTGGAGGAGGACATGGCAACTAACTCACTTCAGTATTCTTGCCTGGAGAACCCCATGGACAGAGGAGCTTGGCAGGCTGCAGTCCATGGGGATGCATAGAGTCAGACACAACTGAAGTAAATTAGCTTAAGCCTGATCATAACGCTGTTTCACATTCTTTATTTAGTTTAATATTTTTGTTTTGAAATAGAGTCAGGTGGGGGGGAAATCATTACCTTGGAAGATACTGATCATTTTACTCTCAGTGATTTTTCTCTCCTACCTACTGAAATGGAAGGCCTTCCTTGCTTGAATGGGTTCTGAGCAATGAAATCCTCTGGTTTCCTCCCAGTGCTTTCCGGGTGAGGTTGAGCTTGCTCACTAGCACCTCTAGTCTAGCTGGAAGGCAGTCCTGAAACCACAGGACCACACACCAACTGTCACGGAAGGACCATTGACACGATCTCAAGATCTGTGCTCCTAGTTCCTACCCAGCAGCTCTGAAGTCAGGGCTGAGAATAAAAAAGCTTGGGCTTGCAGCTAATTTTTTTTCTAATGTGGTTGTACAAATGAAGTCTCCGTAAGTTCCCCTAGTGGTATTTGAAGTATTCTATAGACTTCTCTAGGAAATGGCAACCCACTCCAGTGTTCTTGCCTGGAGAATCCCATGGGCAAAGGAGCCTAGCAGGCTACAGTCCATGGGTTCACAAGAGTCGGACACAACTTAGCGACTAAAGTACAAAAGCCTTCTCTCAAATTCAATTCCCATTAACCTACACTCCCCCAGATCTCACACGGTTCATATTGATTATTGCCAAACAATTCATATCATTCTGAGTGTTCATTATGTGGCTACCTGCCTAGATTACCTACCTTTTAAATTTTTAATCAGCAGTAAATCTCAATCTAAGATTGAGTGGTCTTGGGGGTAATGCATACCTAGAGTTGTTGTAAGGCGAGGTTGAGAGCCACCAGCTCTGCTCACCATCTCAATCAACTCAAGGATGTGACTTGACTGTTATTGCCTCTGACACATTAGAGTGTCATTAACATAAAAGTCATCTCTTAAACACATTGAATTGAACTCAATTAAAGTAATTGATTACCAGTCTAGCTGTAGAGATTTTGCAGCTTTAAGGAAACTGACAAACATTTTACCCTTTTAGATCCTACAATTAGATTCACAAGACACAGTCAATAAGCATTTTGTTGGCGCTAAATTCATCGTCTTTAATGATGACAAAAATCTCTCTGAGTAGATGAACTAGATGTTGATAAAAGACTAATTGTTGAAATGGTTTTCTGTGGTGGTATTGACAAATAGAACTGAGTCCTTGAAGGATAAATTTGATCTTGAATTAGTGGGACCTATTTTGGACATTAATTTATACAAGCCCTAATAGATCCTTGATGTATTGCATCTCATTTGCTAAGGCTGAAAACATGACTGGAAAAATGTTTCAGTCTGAGTCCTTTTTAAATTTTGTGGTCCTTTGAACTATAGCCTTCAAAATGAATAATACTGTGATTCATTAATAAAATTAATAATATGTGTGTTCAAGTTAATATTTAAGAACTATGTTTATCTTATTTTCTAAGATTTCTTACTTTCATCTCCTAGAATGTGGAGAGAATTTCAGGATTTTTATTCCCTCAACCCATTGCATACCAGATCCTAATCATGTGATAGATTTTAGAGTCTCTGACCTTTCCAGGAAGGACATGCTCTTGCTTACATAAAGGTGTCTGGCTGATACTGGGCAGCATTCTAACACGGCTTGTAGTTTTCCTCTGTAACCTCCCATCTCCTAGATACTGTGCTGTCTCCTAAACACTCTCCCCCATTATCCAACAAGCCACACTCACAGCTGTCCCAACACCAGTTTCTTTTATGCCTCTATGGCTTTGCTTACTCTTCCCTTGGATGGGAGTATAGTTCCATTCCTGTTGGTAGTCACCACTTCATATCTATAGACTCACTTCATGGGTATCTTCTGTGTGAAGTCTTTCCTGGTCCCCATTCACTGCCCTTGAGGTACCCTGATCACTCTCATGAACTGTCCCCCTGAAGTATGGAGTGAACCCTTCCATCACATTTGCCTCTAGCAATCTCTTATGCACGCATGCATGCTAAGCCACTTCAGTCGTGTTCGACTCTTTGCAACCCTATGGACTGTAGCCTGCCAGGCTTTTCTGTCCATTGGATTCTCCAGGCAAGAATACTAGAGTGGGTTGCCATGCCCTCCTCCAGGGGATCTTCCCTACCCATGGATTGAACCCAGGTCTCCTGCACTGGCAGATGGATTCTTTGCCACTAAGCCACTAGGGAAGTCAGCAATCTGTTATACTCAAGTCTTTATCTATCTGGCTCCTCTTACAGGGTTGGGATTTCTTTAATGGCTGTGAATTTCTTTGAAAGCATAGAACCAAGGAGAACTTCATAGTAAATTGATGCTCATGAAAGCTTTCTTAAAGGCATGAATGCTTGATTAAAACAATCACCTTGAGACTCTTCTCTCAAGGTCTCATTATGCATCTGTTTATTCTGCCTAAAATATTTTTCTCATTAGTACCTTCCCAGGTTAGTTCCCCACTTCATTCAAATCTCAGAAATAGCCTCCTTAGAGAGGCCTCCACTCCCATCTTGTTGAAACAATCCACTCCCTTTTATTCTCTATCCTACTATATTTTTCTTCATAAAAACTACCAGCCTCTGACAGTACATGATATAGTTCATATTTATTTTATTTTTATTGTCTCAGTCCTTCCATTGGTAGGGGTGTTAGCAATTTTGTTCTGTAAAGGACCGGATAGTAGTTATTTTAGATTTTGTGGGCCAGTCTCTGTCACAACTACTAAAGTCTGCCATGATAGCATGGAAACAGCTACAATGCATAAATAAATGGGTATGACTGTGTTCCAATAAAACTTTATTTACTAAATCAGGCAGAAATCACATTTGGAACCCATGGACTGTAGTTTGATGATGCCTGCACTGTAATATAAGCTTGTTGGTCTGAAACATAGCCATATTCTGGGCACAGTCAGATAGAAAGCTTCTGTTAAATAGTCGTTGAATAAATGGTTGATAGATTTGATCCAGCATAAATAACAAAAGAGACTGATGTTAACTGAATTTGAAAAGTCCTTCTGCCAACTTGAAGGAAAATGGTAGATGAAATCTTCAAATGAGCATATCAACTCTTCTAAAACATAAAAACATTAGTCAGGATCATCCAGCTCTCAAATTCAGTGATATTCTCTGTCTTGCAAATTTGACTCTATGTAATGCTGACTAAAGATAAAAGTTTACTCAGAACACTTTGACAGAGAGACAAAGAGAGCATACCTCAAGATAAAAAGAGCTTGCATCTCAGTCAAATTAGGCAAATTGAAATGGATTCCACAGTGGTCAGCACATCAGTTCAGTGTCTTCATTGTCTTTAAAGGTTTATATTCAGAAAATATGTTTCATTCAGAAAGAATGTTTATTTCATAAGTAATTTTAGAAGGTTTTTTGTTTTTGTTTGTTTTTGAGAAGCACTGGTGTAAATACACATATGGTTGCTATCTTATAATTAAATATCAGTTGAATAATTGATCTCAAAGAAAGTGAAAGATATAGAAGCCGCTCCATCGTGTCCGACTCTTTGCGACCCCATGGACTGTAGCCTGCCAGGCTTCTCCATCCATGGGATTTTCCAGGCACGAATACTGGAGTGGGTTGCCATTTCCTTCTCCAGGTGAATCTTCCCGACCCAGGGATTGAATCTGGGTATCTTGCATTGCAGGCAGACTCTCTACCATATGAGCCACCAGGGAATCCCCTACAATTGATCTCAATGCTTCTCTCACATCAGAGATGTTTATTATCTCACAGCTAAGAATCAAAAAAGAAGCTAGAATTACATTGATCACTGGAAGCCAGCACAAGGAGACTCCTTATTAGTGCCATGCCAGAGATAGAGTTTGTTTCCTGGGACTTACAAGGTTGCTTCATGGAAGAGAGAGGCTTGATGCATGGCTCTGGCAGGAAATGGATGGATGTGGGCTCAGATAAGGAAACCAACAAGTGTCATGGAGGCACCCAGGGAGTTGCAGCAGCTGGAACCTGTTATCATCACGAGGCTCAAGAGGCCTGCCATGGAGCATGGTGTGACCTTGGAGCTGTGCAAGGGGCCTGATGTGACAGGAACAGTGATCAGAGTGGCTGAAGTCACTTCAGACCTGGACCAAACCAAGGAGGGAGCAGGAGAGTGAAATACTCTGATCTCTTTGTCCTCCTCTTTGCTTTCCGCTACAGGCACCTCCATTTGTTGAAACCAATGGAAACCAGAGAGCAGCAACCCACCTACTGCCTTCCACAGGAGCAGGATCCCAACACACAGAGCTCATAGAAAAGGAGCCAGGCATGGATCTAGGGGATGTGGGGCTGAGGTTCTGTTTTCTTGTAATGGGGCTTAGAACAAGGGGAACACAAGCAAACAAACCCAACCCAGAACAGAACAGATGTGTAACCCTAAGCAGTCATGTAGTTTTATGTCTAAGAAAACTAAATGCTCTAAGTAGGGGGTAAGAATGATTATTTTAATGAAGAAAAGATTAAGAGGTCACAAGTTTTTAATTAACACAGGACTATTGGCTTAAACCTTTGAGTCTGTGATTTCCTTACCAGTGCCTTTTAACTTCCATCATAAGTTCTTAGTCATCAAAGTGAGCCCTTACCACTTAATCGCTTTTTGAAATCCTTTGTATAAAGATTAGAAAATCATGAAATTTATAAAGTGTGCCTAATCGTCTCTCTAAAAATATCTTATTAAAATCAATTCATGTTTTAAAATATTGTCTTAGATCAGGGTTTCTGTTACACACATTCTTATAGTTTGAATTTAAAAGAACCATGGGATTGTTTTCACTTTCTAAGTACAAACTTATAAAATAAATTTTCAAATATGCATAGATCACAGGGATATACAACCACCCCTTGGGATGGGGAGGGGGCCTCCTGTGTCTTCACCACCCACCATGTACTACACTAAAATATGGGTAGAATCCAGTTTGATGGAGACAAACTCTCAGACCTACAGTAATGATTTTAACATGTTTGAGAGAGGCTTAGCTCATTGTTATCAAGTCTTTTGTTCAAAAATATATTTTCCTATAGATATATAAAAAAAGAATAAAAAAGGTAATCTATCAAGAAGAAAAGGTCTGCCCAGCCATGCAATACTTCATGCTCTGTAAGGAACAGATATCCATGACATCTTCGATTTGGGATGGTTAGATTTCCAAACCCCAAAGGGTTCAATCTAGTGGAGCCCAAAGCAAGAGCACATGCCAGAACCATCACCTTGTCTGTGCCTTAGGCACTCAAACCCAGGGCCAGCCACTCTGTCTCATGTTGGTGCCTGGGGTAGGATCAGATAAACTGGGTGGAAAGGCACCATTTCCCATCAACAGCATTCCAACTTCCTTTTTCGGTTTCTAAAAATGCTGCTGAATGTTTCTGAATGTGAGAGCCTGACTTTTCAAGAGCTGTGAGCAGCTTTGGGATATCGGTGATTCTGTCCATTCTGTTTGAGTATATAGAACACCTTTTACCTTTTTTTTTGTATTAATTTATTTATTTTAAATGGAGGCTAATTCAGTTCAGTTCAGTTCAGTCGCTCAGTTGTGTCCTACTCTTTGCAACCCCATGAATCACAGCATGCCAGGCCTCCCTGTCCATCACCAACTCCCTGAGTTCACCCAGACTCACGTCCATGGAGTCAGTGATGCCATCCAGCCATCTCATCCTCTGTCGTCCCCTTCTCCTCCTGCCCCCAATCCCTCCCAGCATCAGAGTCTTTTCCAATGAGTCAGCTCTTCGCATGAGGTGGCCAAAGTACTGGAGTTTCAGCTTCAGCATCATTCCTTCCAAAAAAATCCCAGGGCTGATCTCCTTCAGAATGGACTGGTTGGATCTCCTTGCAGTCCAAGGGACTCTCAAGAGTCTTCTCCAACACCACAGTTCAAAAGCATCCTTTGGCGCTCAGCCTTCTTCACAGTCCAACTCTCACATCCATACATGACCACAGGAAAAACCATAGCCTTGACTAGACGAACCTTTTTTGGCAAAGTAATGTCTCTGCTTTTGAATATGATATCTAGGTTGGTCATAACTTTCTTTCCAAGGAGTAAGCGTCTTTTAATTTCATGGCTGCAGTCACCATCTGCAGTGATTTTGGAGCCCCAAAAAATAAAGTTTGACACTGTTTCCACTGTTTCCCCATCTGTTTCCCATGAAGTGATGGGACCGGATGCCATGATCTTCATTTTCTGAATGTTGAGCTTTAAGCCAACTTTTTCACTCTCCACTTTACTTTACAATATTGTAGTGGTTTTTGCCATACATTGACATACTTTACAATATTGTAGTGGTTTTTGCCATACATTGACATGAATCCACCATGGGTGTACATGTGTCCCCCATCCTGAACCCCCCTCCCACCTCCTTCCCCATCCCATCCCTCAGGGTCATCCCAGTGTACCAGCCCTGAGCACCCTGTCTCATGCATCAAACCTGGACTGGTGATCTGTTTCACATGTGAGAATATACATGTTTCAATGCTATTCTCTCAAATCACCTTTTAGAGCCACACCATAAGTCAGGAACCCCCTAGATCACACAGAACAGAAATGTCCACATTTGTAGCTTTTGTATGCCTATTAGTAAAAAAGTTTTAAACACATAGCCCCTTAATATATATTCATGTATTCATGTTGCTGCTACTGCTGCTGCTAAGTCGCTTCAGTCATGTCCAACTCTGTGCGACCCCATAGACGGCAGCCCACCAGGCTCCGCCATCCCTGGGATTCTCCAGGCAAGAATACTGGAGTGGGGTGCTATTTCCTTCTCCAGTGCAGGAAAGTGAAAAGTGAAAGTGAAGTGGCTCAGTCGTGTCTGACTCTTCACGACCACATGGACTGCAGCCTACCAGGCTCCTCAGTCCATGGGATTTTCCAGGCAAGAGTACTGGAGTGGGGTGCCATTGCCTTCTCTGGTATTCATGTTATGTATATATAATATATATGTGGCCATAAGGAATAGATGTTAAAATGAGATGAAGATGAAATACACATTTTAATGACTTGTAATCATTTAATCATTTTTGCTACTACCGCTGCATTAACAAGTATTTAATATTTTAAATGACAACAAAGTCATTCAGGGTGTTTGAGCATTTTGGTTTACCGCTTCATTGGATAAATTTTGAAGGTTTGGCTGCAAGTTCAGCCTATTTCTTTCCTTGGTTTCAATCACTGTCAGTGGAGAAAAGAGGGAACTATAGAAACATAGGAAGAGACAAATGGACAAAGTGTTTCACCAGCTTGCTTATTAGATCAGGAAATACTGTTTTTCATTTCCATCCATGCAAGGGATTTTGTTGAAATTCAGCTGGAAAGCTTCTGTATTCTTTGATGTCCTTCAGCTGTTCTCACAAACAAAATGGAAGATGTTGCCATTTATCATATTTTCACAAATGAGTCCACTGAAATGCTTCATTTGGAGGTTTTTTAAACAGGTTAGAAAAATTCATATTCAGGTTTTCAAAGGCTGCTGTCTTGATAGATACATATTTGCATAATTTTCAATAAAACAAGCACATAATGCTAGAATCATTTGCAAACATCTGTTTCCCTATATTCTTACCACAATCCAAGTTTCTTTTAAAAAATAAGCTACTTTCTCATTCATTATTATAATACCCCCTTTATTCTGAAGAGACAACTCTTTTAGTTCACTGTTACCAGGTAGTTACCCCTGAGTAGGACAAAGATTTTCATAGTCACTCTACTGCACTTAATGGTTTTGTTTTGAAAGCAACCATATTGTTAACATGCTAAAGTACTTCACTTTCTTTAGTGCCAAAGCTTGCACTGAATTCTCTCAAGCAGGCATTTATATCTAAATTTACCCTGGAACCTTTGTTTTGTTGTAGTCAAAGCTGCTACTCCATCATTTTATACTTATCTTTATTTGTCCCAGTGTCTCAGTATCCTGTAGGGTTCTACAGCCAGAGTATTTTTCTTGTTCAGAGTGTCTTTTATATTATCATATAAAATTTAGAATTCTCTTTGTTGAATTCTTTAAAAGAACTGTTGAGTTATCTTTATTTGATGGCAGAAAATCTATAAATTAATTTGAAAAGAATTGAATTTTTTCATCTTTCATCTACCCTTTAAGGAAAAACCCCATTTTTTTTTTTCAAACCCTCCTAAAATTCTCTAACAAGTTTAAGTAAGGATTCTGGATTCTCTTGGCTTTTCAAGTACTATGTAAGTTTCCAAGCTTGACTAAACTGTTCTAAATCTTTAAATGCTCCTGACATATTGTGGGAATTGACTGACAGTGGCTTGTGGAATTGATTAGTGAAAGTTAAGTTCCCCTGAACTCATAATCTGCATATATATTCATGAAGGCAAAAAGCCTGAGACTCACTGTGTTATGTGACCTGGAAACACATCATGTCTGGTTATATGTGTTTATATTAAATTTTACTCACCTCCAGGGGTGGGATTGTTTGGGCTCTTTTCATTCCAGAAGACAGAGGGTTGTCCAGATTTGTTTTTGTTTTTTTTTTTTTTTTAAAGGAACTGGGGGTAGTCGAGTATAAAAATATGTTATATCCTAAAAGACATGGAATCCCATGGATGTATGAGAATGGAAATGCAGCGTGGTAGAGCCTCCTAGCCTCATGAGAAGCAGCTCTAGGAGGTAGTTCCAGATTCAGAGAAGTTTTAGGACCCTCATTAGCAATACTTCCTGAATTTCCTAGCTTGACATCACTCCACAGTATGGTTTCTCTCCAGTGGCATCACTTGTCTTTCAATTCTCCTTTCACCTTTCCCTCAAGATGCTGTTTACTCACATAGCCAGTATAAATCTTATCCTTCAACTCATGTGTGTTGTCATATTAGATTTCTGCTGATTAGCAATTCGAATATAATCATGTGGAATATTCAGAAGTCCCTGAAATCTCTGCAGAGCAGAAATTCCAGCAGGCCTTTTTGTGGTCTTCAGTCCTAAGATACTGTATTCCAAGCCATCATGGTCCCCTGAAGTTCACCGACTCTGACATTTCTTTAGACTCAGCTTATGGATCTTGGTGCTTTGCTAGCCTATGGATCTTGGTGCTTTGCTAGACTTACCACCAAGCTGCTCTCCTGAACTTTCTGCCACCTCATAGGGGTCCTCTGCCCTTGACTCCTAAGCCAAGTTGCTCAGACTTTAAGGAAACAAGTCAAGAGAGAGGGTTTCTGGTGTCAGCTTTTGGTCTGGGCCCTTGTAAATGCATCTTCCCTAAGGCAAAGGACTGAATGAAGCCTGTCTACCTTACTAGTTATGGAAGAGAAAAAACCTCAATGAGAAGAAAGCAAAAATTCATTTCAGTGTGTTATTTTGCACACACCATCGTAATTTTGACTTACTGGAGACATATCCTGGGGTCTAATCTACCTCATGATCCCCTCTGAGTTGTAACCTATCAACTTCAATAATTCACACTTCTGCTTTCTTTTTCCTTCCTACTGACATCTGTATTCTGGGGAACACTAGTTGGTCTGGCTCAACACTTTTGCTCAGAGCCTTTCTTATTAGGGCCCTTCACAGGTCACAACAGGGCTTCTGGAATGTTGGCTTGGGAGCCACCACTACTCAAGTCCAGTCAGATATGAGAAAGTCATGCAGAACAGAGCAGGAAGTGCCTATGCCAGCATGTCAACTGGGATATTGAGGGGAGAAGTTTCCTTTGGAAGTGTCTATAATGTTTGTAAAATGTGATATATTTAGCCATCAGTGATATGGAGAATAGGGTTGGTAGAGAGCATCCTTTTTGGATGTGGTATTTCAGAGTTTTTAAATACTACTGAAAACACAAACTACAGATAGTATGAGTGAACTTTTGGTGCATAACAAACGTCCCCCAAAGTCGGTGTCATAAAACAATCATCATTTGTTACTCTTCATTCAGCTGGCTGATCTAGGCTGAGGGGCAGCTGTGTTTCACTTGGCTCCTCACTGAGGTTCCAGTTCTGGTCTGTTCCACATGTGTCCATTCCAGAGCCCAAGCTGAAGGGGAGACAGAGACCTTGAGAATGTCTTCTCATGGTGACAAGAGAAAAGCAAGAGTGCATTTCCACCCACACAGGTGTGTTTTGTTTGTCATTCTGGGCTCAACCATGTGACATGCTTTGGGCAATGAGATGTTAACAGAGTCAAGAGGTGGAGAAGTGTGTCATGCGTCCAGTGGGAAGGCCGTGAAAGCACTGTGGCGTCCAGTGGCAAATCGCATCCGGTGGCAAATCAAGAATGCCTCTGTCTCCACCCCAGACCAGTGCTACCTAGATGGGAATATTATATGTTGATGCTTAATGCTCTCATGGAATCACAGTTGCCATCCCTGAAAGGTAATATGAACAATGACCTTCTCAATTGCAACTGAGGCACATGTGTTTATTTATACTCCTTTTCATTCCAATCTTAACTTCCTAGGGATCCCACCTGCCGCCATCTTTCTATATTCTTTAACTCCCCACCAAAGGTAATGGCTTCTAATTTTGCTTCTTCCAAGATCTTTCTGCTCAGCACGTATTCCAATAAAGGACTTCACTGGCTCTAATAAGTGAATGGAAAACTGAAATTACTGTATTAATAGGTTTTCTTACAGGGCACATTTTACTAGTCAAAGTAGTTCTTTGTGATACTTTAGATGTATCAGTCTTTTATTTCTGCTGAGGAAGAAAAGCTTCTTGAGTTCAAAGAAAGCCCTTTCCTTTTGTTCTGAGAAGTTAGGCAGCAGAATTCCTATCATTCCTTTTGAAATGAATCTGTCAAAAACAGGAAGATTGTTCATTTAATCTCAGTGGACACATTTTCCATCTCAGTTAATACACTATGGATTTTTAGGTCAGAGATGTCTAGCTTATTTGCGTGTGTTTTTTGGAGAAGATTGGGGCAGGGGCTGAAAGTTTGTGTAGCTCATCATTTGTATTCCTCAAGGCTCAGCATCAGAATTCACTGAAGCATGTTCAGCAGGTAAAAAGATGTTGCTTTTTCAGCTCATTGTGAAAGAACTCAAGCATCTTTATAAAAACTATTGCAGGGAGAGAGCCAAAATATACTTGCATAACACAAAGGGCAAAATGATGTTTCATGGGGGAACATTTTAGTGTGAATCCATTCTTAACTGGAAAAGAGACAGGGGTTGATTATTTATAGATAATGTATTCTGAAAATATAACCTATTTAGCAAGAAAATGATAATAACAGTGGAAGGTTATCCACTAAGTTCAAGCAAAACAAATAGAATTAAAAATAATAATAAAAGAGACAATACTAGAACAGGCAGCAATCACCAAATACACACCTGCTTGTAAGTTTCAAACTTTATTGGGGTGGGGAAGTATTAGGGACTGAGGGCAGATCCTCTGTGGGATGAAAGGGCCTGCTCCTAAGTCTCACTCATTCACTCCAAGGTCACTTAACAGTCTTTGAAACACAGAGGAGGAAAACTTACTAATCTTGATTCAGTTGCTAGAGGAGCCTAGATTTTCTTCTTCTGTATTCTGATATTGTTTTACTTCATGCATGTCAATGTATATTTGTGTTTACTGTCATTGCATTTGATACGATTCTTCAAATTGAAGGCCTCAGAGCTTAGGATTTGTGAGGCATCTC